>NC_086156.1:63857002-73857002 GCF_035149785.1 Candoia aspera
TTTGCTGTGGCGGTCATTTTGGGCCATATCTCAATATAGCAATTTTTCTGAATGTGGTCTTTGGATTTTTCTGAAGACAGAGAGAGATTCATGAAAGGACTGGTTTTCCTGATTGTCCTTTCCAAATAGAACAAGAACCACCAGCTACTTTTCAGTTATGGTTTTTGTTTGAGCGAGAAGCTGAAGTTGAATTCTGCATTCGTTGTAATAGCCATCATTGGAATTGGTAACCTCTCTCCTCTCTATGATGTCGCAGGAATCAATATGGGTTTCCCTGACTACTTTGAGATGTCAATTCTGAACTGTCGTGGGATTGCTAAAACAACCCTGCTCTTGACTTTCCCCTTCTTGGTACGTTTGCTGTGGCGGTTATTTTGGGCCATATCTCAAAATAGCAATTTTTCTGAATGTCTTCCATAGATTATGGAACGGGAAACGACAGTCTCCTCTATGATGTCGCAGGAATCAATATGGGTTTCCCTGACTACTTTGAGATGTCAATTCTGAACTGTCGTGGGATTGCTAAAACAACCCTGCTCTTGACTTTCCCCTTCTTGGTACGTTTGCTGTGGCGGTTATTTTGGGCAATATCTCAAAATAGCAATTTTTCTGAATGTCTTCCATAGATTATCCTTACGACAGAGAGATTCATGAAAGGAGCTGGTTTTCCTGATTCTCCTTTCCAAATAGAACAAGAACCACCAGCTACTTTTCAGTTATGGTTCTTGTTTGAGCGAGAAACTGAAGTTGAATCCTGCATTAGCTGTAATAGGCATCATTGGAATTGGTAACCTCTCTCCTCTCTATGATGTCGCAGGAATCAATATGAGTTTCCCTGACTACTTTGAGATGTCAATTCTGAACTGTCGTGGGATTGCTAAAACAACCCTGCTCTTGACTTTCCCCTTCTTGGTACCTTTGCTGTGGCGGTCATTTTGGGCCATATCTCAATATAGCAATTTTTCTGAATGTGGTCTTTGGATTTTTCTGAAGACAGAGAGAGATTCATGAAAGGACTGGTTTTCCTGATTCTCCTTTCCAAATAGAACAAGAACCACCAGCTACTTTTCAGTTATGGTTTTTGTTTGAGCGAGAAGCTGAAGTTGAATTCTGCATTCGTTGTAATAGGCATCATTGGAATTGGTAACCTCTCTCCTCTCTATGATGTCGCAGGAATCAATATGGGTTTCCCTGACTACTTTGAGATGTCAATTCTGAACTGTCGTGGGATTGCTAAAACAACCCTGCTCTTGACTTTCCCCTTCTTGGTACGTTTGCTGTGGCGGTTATTTTGGGCAATATCTCAAAATAGCAATTTTTCTGAATGTCTTCCATAGATTATCCTTACGACAGAGAGATTCATGAAAGGAGCTGGTTTTCCTGATTCTCCTTTCCAAATAGAACAAGAACCACCAGCTACTTTTCAGTTATGGTTCTTGTTTGAGCGAGAAACTGAAGTTGAATCCTGCATTAGCTGTAATAGGCATCATTGGAATTGGTAACCTCTCTCCTCTCTATGATGTCGCAGGAATCAATATGAGTTTCCCTGACTACTTTGAGATGTCAATTCTGAACTGTCGTGGGATTGCTAAAACAACCCTGCTCTTGACTTTCCCCTTCTTGGTACCTTTGCTGTGGCGGTCATTTTGGGCCATATCTCAATATAGCAATTTTTCTGAATGTGGTCTTTGGATTTTTCTGAAGACAGAGAGAGATTCATGAAAGGACTGGTTTTCCTGATTCTCCTTTCCAAATAGAACAAGAACCACCAGCTACTTTTCAGTTATGGTTTTTGTTTGAGCGAGAAGCTGAAGTTGAATTCTGCATTCGTTGTAATAGGCATCATTGGAATTGGTAACCTCTCTCCTCTCTATGATGTCGCAGGAATCAATATGGGTTTCCCTGACTACTTTGAGATGTCAATTCTGAACTGTCGTGGGATTGCTAAAACAACCCTGCTCTTGACTTTCCCCTTCTTGGTACGTTTGCTGTGGCGGTTATTTTGGGCCATATCTCAAAATAGCAATTTTTCTGAATGTCTTCCATAGATTATGGAAGGGGAAACGACAGTCTCCTCTATGATGTCGCAGGAATCAATATGAGTTTCCCTGACTACTTTGAGATGTCAATTCTGAACTGTCGTGGGATTGCTAAAACAACCCTGCTCTTGACTTTCCCCTTCTTGGTACGTTTGCTGTGGCGGTTATTTTGGGCCATATCTCAAAATAGCAATTTTTCTGAATGTCTTCCATAGATTATCCTTACGACAGAGAGATTCATGAAAGGAGCTGGTTTTCCTGATTCTCCTTTCCAAATAGAACAAGAACCACCAGCTACTTTTCAGTTATGGTTCTTGTTTGAGCGAGAAACTGAAGTTGAATCCTGCATTAGCTGTAATAGGCATCATTGGAATTGGTAACCTCTCTCCTCTCTATGATGTCGCAGGAATCAATATGAGTTTCCCTGACTACTTTGAGATGTCAATTCTGAACTGTCGTGGGATTGCTAAAACAACCCTGCTCTTGACTTTCCCCTTCTTGGTACCTTTGCTGTGGCGGTCATTTTGGGCCATATCTCAATATAGCAATTTTTCTGAATGTGGTCTTTGGATTTTTCTGAAGACAGAGAGAGATTCATGAAAGGACTGGTTTTCCTGATTCTCCTTTCCAAATAGAACAAGAACCACCAGCTACTTTTCAGTTATGGTTTTTGTTTGAGCGAGAAGCTGAAGTTGAATTCTGCATTCGTTGTAATAGGCATCATTGGAATTGGTAACCTCTCTCCTCTCTATGATGTCGCAGGAATCAATATGGGTTTCCCTGACTACTTTGAGATGTCAATTCTGAACTGTCGTGGGATTGCTAAAACAACCCTGCTCTTGACTTTCCCCTTCTTGGTACGTTTGCTGTGGCGGTTATTTTGGGCAATATCTCAAAATAGCAATTTTTCTGAATGTCTTCCATAGATTATCCTTACGACAGTGAGATTCATGAAAGGAGCTGGTTTTCCTGATTCTCCTTTCCAAATAGAACAAGAACCACCAGCTACTTTTCAGTTATGGTTCTTGTTTGAGCGAGAAACTGAAGTTGAATCCTGCATTAGCTGTAATAGGCATCATTGGAATTGGTAACCTCTCTCCTCTCTATGATGTCGCAGGAATCAATATGAGTTTCCCTGACTACTTTGAGATGTCAATTCTGAACTGTCGTGGGATTGCTAAAACAACCCTGCTCTTGACTTTCCCCTTCTTGGTACCTTTGCTGTGGCGGTCATTTTGGGCCATATCTCAATATAGCAATTTTTCTGAATGTGGTCTTTGGATTTTTCTGAAGACAGAGAGAGATTCATGAAAGGACTGGTTTTCCTGATTGTCCTTTCCAAATAGAACAAGAACCACCAGCTACTTTTCAGTTATGGTTTTTGTTTGAGCGAGAAGCTGAAGTTGAATTCTGCATTCGTTGTAATAGCCATCATTGGAATTGGTAACCTCTCTCCTCTCTATGATGTCGCAGGAATCAATATGGGTTTCCCTGACTACTTTGAGATGTCAATTCTGAACTGTCGTGGGATTGCTAAAACAACCCTGCTCTTGACTTTCCCCTTCTTGGTACGTTTGCTGTGGCGGTTATTTTGGGCCATATCTCAAAATAGCAATTTTTCTGAATGTCTTCCATAGATTATGGAACGGGAAACGACAGTCTCCTCTATGATGTCGCAGGAATCAATATGGGTTTCCCTGACTACTTTGAGATGTCAATTCTGAACTGTCGTGGGATTGCTAAAACAACCCTGCTCTTGACTTTCCCCTTCTTGGTACGTTTGCTGTGGCGGTTATTTTGGGCAATATCTCAAAATAGCAATTTTTCTGAATGTCTTCCATAGATTATCCTTACGACAGAGAGATTCATGAAAGGAGCTGGTTTTCCTGATTCTCCTTTCCAAATAGAACAAGAACCACCAGCTACTTTTCAGTTATGGTTCTTGTTTGAGCGAGAAACTGAAGTTGAATCCTGCATTAGCTGTAATAGGCATCATTGGAATTGGTAACCTCTCTCCTCTCTATGATGTCGCAGGAATCAATATGAGTTTCCCTGACTACTTTGAGATGTCAATTCTGAACTGTCGTGGGATTGCTAAAACAACCCTGCTCTTGACTTTCCCCTTCTTGGTACCTTTGCTGTGGCGGTCATTTTGGGCCATATCTCAATATAGCAATTTTTCTGAATGTGGTCTTTGGATTTTTCTGAAGACAGAGAGAGATTCATGAAAGGACTGGTTTTCCTGATTCTCCTTTCCAAATAGAACAAGAACCACCAGCTACTTTTCAGTTATGGTTTTTGTTTGAGCGAGAAGCTGAAGTTGAATTCTGCATTCGTTGTAATAGGCATCATTGGAATTGGTAACCTCTCTCCTCTCTATGATGTCGCAGGAATCAATATGGGTTTCCCTGACTACTTTGAGATGTCAATTCTGAACTGTCGTGGGATTGCTAAAACAACCCTGCTCTTGACTTTCCCCTTCTTGGTACGTTTGCTGTGGCGGTTATTTTGGGCAATATCTCAAAATAGCAATTTTTCTGAATGTCTTCCATAGATTATCCTTACGACAGAGAGATTCATGAAAGGAGCTGGTTTTCCTGATTCTCCTTTCCAAATAGAACAAGAACCACCAGCTACTTTTCAGTTATGGTTCTTGTTTGAGCGAGAAACTGAAGTTGAATCCTGCATTAGCTGTAATAGGCATCATTGGAATTGGTAACCTCTCTCCTCTCTATGATGTCGCAGGAATCAATATGAGTTTCCCTGACTACTTTGAGATGTCAATTCTGAACTGTCGTGGGATTGCTAAAACAACCCTGCTCTTGACTTTCCCCTTCTTGGTACCTTTGCTGTGGCGGTCATTTTGGGCCATATCTCAATATAGCAATTTTTCTGAATGTGGTCTTTGGATTTTTCTGAAGACAGAGAGAGATTCATGAAAGGACTGGTTTTCCTGATTCTCCTTTCCAAATAGAACAAGAACCACCAGCTACTTTTCAGTTATGGTTTTTGTTTGAGCGAGAAGCTGAAGTTGAATTCTGCATTCGTTGTAATAGGCATCATTGGAATTGGTAACCTCTCTCCTCTCTATGATGTCGCAGGAATCAATATGGGTTTCCCTGACTACTTTGAGATGTCAATTCTGAACTGTCGTGGGATTGCTAAAACAACCCTGCTCTTGACTTTCCCCTTCTTGGTACGTTTGCTGTGGCGGTTATTTTGGGCCATATCTCAAAATAGCAATTTTTCTGAATGTCTTCCATAGATTATGGAAGGGGAAACGACAGTCTCCTCTATGATGTCGCAGGAATCAATATGAGTTTCCCTGACTACTTTGAGATGTCAATTCTGAACTGTCGTGGGATTGCTAAAACAACCCTGCTCTTGACTTTCCCCTTCTTGGTACGTTTGCTGTGGCGGTTATTTTGGGCCATATCTCAAAATAGCAATTTTTCTGAATGTCTTCCATAGATTATCCTTACGACAGAGAGATTCATGAAAGGAGCTGGTTTTCCTGATTCTCCTTTCCAAATAGAACAAGAACCACCAGCTACTTTTCAGTTATGGTTCTTGTTTGAGCGAGAAACTGAAGTTGAATCCTGCATTTGCTGTAATAGGCATCATTGGAATTGGTAACCTCTCTCCTCTCTATGATGTCGCAGGAATCAATATGAGTTTCCCTGACTACTTTGAGATGTCAATTCTGAACTGTCGTGGGATTGCTAAAACAACCCTGCTCTTGACTTTCCCCTTCTTGGTACCTTTGCTGTGGCGGTCATTTTGGGCCATATCTCAATATAGCAATTTTTCTGAATGTGGTCTTTGGATTTTTCTGAAGACAGAGAGAGATTCATGAAACGACTGGTTTTCCTGATTCTCCTTTCCAAATAGAACAAGAACCACCAGCTACTTTTCAGTTATGGTTTTTGTTTGAGCGAGAAGCTGAAGTTGAATTCTGCATTCGTTGTAATAGGCATCATTGGAATTGGTAACCTCTCTCCTCTCTATGATGTCGCAGGAATCAATATGGGTTTCCCTGACTACTTTGAGATGTCAATTCTGAACTGTCGTGGGATTGCTAAAACAACCCTGCTCTTGACTTTCCCCTTCTTGGTACCTTTGCTGTGGCGGTCATTTTGGGCCATATCTCAATATAGCAATTTTTCTGAATGTGGTCTTTGGATTTTTCTGAAGACAGAGAGAGATTCATGAAAGGACTGGTTTTCCTGATTCTCCTTTCCAAATAGAACAAGAACCACCAGCTACTTTTCAGTTATGGTTTTTGTTTGAGCGAGAAGCTGAAGTTGAACTCTGCATTCGTTGTAATAGGCATCATTGGAATTGGTAACCTCTCTCCTCTCTATGATGTCGCAGGAATCAATATGGGTTTCCCTGACTACTTTGAGATGTCAATTCTGAACTGTCGTGGGATTGCTAAAACAACCCTGCTCTTGACTTTCCCCTTCTTGGTACGTTTGCTGTGGCGGTTATTTTGGGCCATATCTCAAAATAGCAATTTTTCTGAATGTCTTCCATAGATTATCCTTACGACAGAGAGATTCATGAAAGGAGCTGGTTTTCCTGATTCTCCTTTCCAAATAGAACAAGAACCACCAGCTACTTTTCAGTTATGGTTCTTGTTTGAGCGAGAACCTGAAGTTGAATCCTGCATTTGCTGTAATAGGCATCATTGGAATTGGTAACCTCTCTCCTCTCTATGATGTCGCAGGAATCAATATGAGTTTCCCTGACTACTTCGAGATGTCAATTCTGAACTGTCGTGGGATTGCTAAAACAACCCTGCTCTTGACTTTCCCCTTCTTGGTACCTTTGCTGTGGCGGTCATTTTGGGCCATATCTCAATATAGCAATTTTTCTGAATGTGGTCTTTGGATTTTTCTGAAGACAGAGAGAGATTCATGAAAGGAATGGTTTTCCTGATTCTCCTTTCCAAATAGAACAAGAACCACCAGCTACTTTTCAGTTATGGTTTTTGTTTGAGCGAGAAGCTGAAGTTGAATTCTGCATTCGTTGTAATAGGCATCATTGGAATTGGTAACCTCTCTCCTCTCTATGATGTCGCAGGAATCAATATGGGTTTCCCTGACTACTTTGAGATGTCAATTCTGAACTGTCGTGGGATTGCTAAAACAACCCTGCTCTTGACTTTCCCCTTCTTGGTACGTTTGCTGTGGCGGTTATTTTGGGCCATATCTCAAAATAGCAATTTTTCTGAATGTCTTCCATAGATTATCCTTACGACAGAGAGATTCATGAAAGGAGCTGGTTTTCCTGATTCTCCTTTCCAAATAGAACAAGAACCACCAGCTACTTTTCAGTTATGGTTCTTGTTTGAGCGAGAAACTGAAGTTGAATCCTGCATTTGCTGTAATAGGCATCATTGGAATTGGTAACCTCTCTCCTCTCTATGATGTCGCAGGAATCAATATGAGTTTCCCTGACTACTTTGAGATGTCAATTCTGAACTGTCGTGGGATTGCTAAAACAACCCTGCTCTTGACTTTCCCCTTCTTGGTACCTTTGCTGTGGCGGTCATTTTGGGCCATATCTCAATATAGCAATTTTTCTGAATGTGGTCTTTGGATTTTTCTGAAGACAGAGAGAGATTCATGAAAGGAATGGTTTTCCTGATTCTCCTTTCCAAATAGAACAAGAACCACCAGCTACTTTTCAGTTATGGTTTTTGTTTGAGCGAGAAGCTGAAGTTGAATTCTGCATTCGTTGTAATAGGCATCATTGGAATTGGTAACCTCTCTCCTCTCTATGATGTCGCAGGAATCAATATGGGTTTCCCTGACTACTTTGAGATGTCAATTCTGAACTGTCGTGGGATTGCTAAAACAACCCTGCTCTTGACTTTCCCCTTCTTGGTACGTTTGCTGTGGCGGTTATTTTGGGCCATATCTCAAAATAGCAATTTTTCTGAATGTCTTCCATAGATTATCCTTACGACAGAGAGATTCATGAAAGGAGCTGGTTTTCCTGATTCTCCTTTCCAAATAGAACAAGAACCACCAGCTACTTTTCAGTTATGGTTCTTGTTTGAGCGAGAAACTGAAGTTGAATCCTGCATTAGCTGTAATAGGCATCATTGGAATTGGTAACCTCTCTCCTCTCTATGATGTCGCAGGAATCAATATGAGTTTCCCTGACTACTTTGAGATGTCAATTCTGAACTGTCGTGGGATTGCTAAAACAACCCTGCTCTTGACTTTCCCCTTCTTGGTACCTTTGCTGTGGCGGTCATTTTGGGCCATATCTCAATATAGCAATTTTTCTGAATGTGGTCTTTGGATTTTTCTGAAGACAGAGAGAGATTCATGAAAGGACTGGTTTTCCTGATTCTCCTTTCCAAATAGAACAAGAACCACCAGCTACTTTTCAGTTATGGTTTTTGTTTGAGCGAGAAGCTGAAGTTGAATTCTGCATTCGTTGTAATAGGCATCATTGGAATTGGTAACCTCTCTCCTCTCTATGATGTCGCAGGAATCAATATGGGTTTCCCTGACTACTTTGAGATGTCAATTCTGAACTGTCGTGGGATTGCTAAAACAACCCTGCTCTTGACTTTCCCCTTCTTGGTACGTTTGCTGTGGCGGTTATTTTGGGCAATATCTCAAAATAGCAATTTTTCTGAATGTCTTCCATAGATTATCCTTACGACAGAGAGATTCATGAAAGGAGCTGGTTTTCCTGATTCTCCTTTCCAAATAGAACAAGAACCACCAGCTACTTTTCAGTTATGGTTCTTGTTTGAGCGAGAAACTGAAGTTGAATCCTGCATTAGCTGTAATAGGCATCATTGGAATTGGTAACCTCTCTCCTCTCTATGATGTCGCAGGAATCAATATGAGTTTCCCTGACTACTTTGAGATGTCAATTCTGAACTGTCGTGGGATTGCTAAAACAACCCTGCTCTTGACTTTCCCCTTCTTGGTACCTTTGCTGTGGCGGTCATTTTGGGCCATATCTCAATATAGCAATTTTTCTGAATGTGGTCTTTGGATTTTTCTGAAGACAGAGAGAGATTCATGAAAGGACTGGTTTTCCTGATTCTCCTTTCCAAATAGAACAAGAACCACCAGCTACTTTTCAGTTATGGTTTTTGTTTGAGCGAGAAGCTGAAGTTGAATTCTGCATTCGTTGTAATAGGCATCATTGGAATTGGTAACCTCTCTCCTCTCTATGATGTCGCAGGAATCAATATGGGTTTCCCTGACTACTTTGAGATGTCAATTCTGAACTGTCGTGGGATTGCTAAAACAACCCTGCTCTTGACTTTCCCCTTCTTGGTACGTTTGCTGTGGCGGTTATTTTGGGCCATATCTCAAAATAGCAATTTTTCTGAATGTCTTCCATAGATTATGGAAGGGGAAACGACAGTCTCCTCTATGATGTCGCAGGAATCAATATGAGTTTCCCTGACTACTTTGAGATGTCAATTCTGAACTGTCGTGGGATTGCTAAAACAACCCTGCTCTTGACTTTCCCCTTCTTGGTACGTTTGCTGTGGCGGTTATTTTGGGCCATATCTCAAAATAGCAATTTTTCTGAATGTCTTCCATAGATTATCCTTACGACAGAGAGATTCATGAAAGGAGCTGGTTTTCCTGATTCTCCTTTCCAAATAGAACAAGAACCACCAGCTACTTTTCAGTTATGGTTCTTGTTTGAGCGAGAAACTGAAGTTGAATCCTGCATTTGCTGTAATAGGCATCATTGGAATTGGTAACCTCTCTCCTCTCTATGATGTCGCAGGAATCAATATGAGTTTCCCTGACTACTTTGAGATGTCAATTCTGAACTGTCGTGGGATTGCTAAAACAACCCTGCTCTTGACTTTCCCCTTCTTGGTACCTTTGCTGTGGCGGTCATTTTGGGCCATATCTCAATATAGCAATTTTTCTGAATGTGGTCTTTGGATTTTTCTGAAGACAGAGAGAGATTCATGAAACGACTGGTTTTCCTGATTCTCCTTTCCAAATAGAACAAGAACCACCAGCTACTTTTCAGTTATGGTTTTTGTTTGAGCGAGAAGCTGAAGTTGAATTCTGCATTCGTTGTAATAGGCATCATTGGAATTGGTAACCTCTCTCCTCTCTATGATGTCGCAGGAATCAATATGGGTTTCCCTGACTACTTTGAGATGTCAATTCTGAACTGTCGTGGGATTGCTAAAACAACCCTGCTCTTGACTTTCCCCTTCTTGGTACCTTTGCTGTGGCGGTCATTTTGGGCCATATCTCAATATAGCAATTTTTCTGAATGTGGTCTTTGGATTTTTCTGAAGACAGAGAGAGATTCATGAAAGGACTGGTTTTCCTGATTCTCCTTTCCAAATAGAACAAGAACCACCAGCTACTTTTCAGTTATGGTTTTTGTTTGAGCGAGAAGCTGAAGTTGAACTCTGCATTCGTTGTAATAGGCATCATTGGAATTGGTAACCTCTCTCCTCTCTATGATGTCGCAGGAATCAATATGGGTTTCCCTGACTACTTTGAGATGTCAATTCTGAACTGTCGTGGGATTGCTAAAACAACCCTGCTCTTGACTTTCCCCTTCTTGGTACGTTTGCTGTGGCGGTTATTTTGGGCCATATCTCAAAATAGCAATTTTTCTGAATGTCTTCCATAGATTATCCTTACGACAGAGAGATTCATGAAAGGAGCTGGTTTTCCTGATTCTCCTTTCCAAATAGAACAAGAACCACCAGCTACTTTTCAGTTATGGTTCTTGTTTGAGCGAGAACCTGAAGTTGAATCCTGCATTTGCTGTAATAGGCATCATTGGAATTGGTAACCTCTCTCCTCTCTATGATGTCGCAGGAATCAATATGAGTTTCCCTGACTACTTCGAGATGTCAATTCTGAACTGTCGTGGGATTGCTAAAACAACCCTGCTCTTGACTTTCCCCTTCTTGGTACCTTTGCTGTGGCGGTCATTTTGGGCCATATCTCAATATAGCAATTTTTCTGAATGTGGTCTTTGGATTTTTCTGAAGACAGAGAGAGATTCATGAAAGGAATGGTTTTCCTGATTCTCCTTTCCAAATAGAACAAGAACCACCAGCTACTTTTCAGTTATGGTTTTTGTTTGAGCGAGAAGCTGAAGTTGAATTCTGCATTCGTTGTAATAGGCATCATTGGAATTGGTAACCTCTCTCCTCTCTATGATGTCGCAGGAATCAATATGGGTTTCCCTGACTACTTTGAGATGTCAATTCTGAACTGTCGTGGGATTGCTAAAACAACCCTGCTCTTGACTTTCCCCTTCTTGGTACGTTTGCTGTGGCGGTTATTTTGGGCCATATCTCAAAATAGCAATTTTTCTGAATGTCTTCCATAGATTATCCTTACGACAGAGAGATTCATGAAAGGAGCTGGTTTTCCTGATTCTCCTTTCCAAATAGAACAAGAACCACCAGCTACTTTTCAGTTATGGTTCTTGTTTGAGCGAGAAACTGAAGTTGAATCCTGCATTTGCTGTAATAGGCATCATTGGAATTGGTAACCTCTCTCCTCTCTATGATGTCGCAGGAATCAATATGAGTTTCCCTGACTACTTTGAGATGTCAATTCTGAACTGTCGTGGGATTGCTAAAACAACCCTGCTCTTGACTTTCCCCTTCTTGGTACCTTTGCTGTGGCGGTCATTTTGGGCCATATCTCAATATAGCAATTTTTCTGAATGTGGTCTTTGGATTTTTCTGAAGACAGAGAGAGATTCATGAAAGGAATGGTTTTCCTGATTCTCCTTTCCAAATAGAACAAGAACCACCAGCTACTTTTCAGTTATGGTTTTTGTTTGAGCGAGAAGCTGAAGTTGAATTCTGCATTCGTTGTAATAGGCATCATTGGAATTGGTAACCTCTCTCCTCTCTATGATGTCGCAGGAATCAATATGGGTTTCCCTGACTACTTTGAGATGTCAATTCTGAACTGTCGTGGGATTGCTAAAACAACCCTGCTCTTGACTTTCCCCTTCTTGGTACGTTTGCTGTGGCGGTTATTTTGGGCCATATCTCAAAATAGCAATTTTTCTGAATGTCTTCCATAGATTATCCTTACGACAGAGAGATTCATGAAAGGAGCTGGTTTTCCTGATTCTCCTTTCCAAATAGAACAAGAACCACCAGCTACTTTTCAGTTATGGTTCTTGTTTGAGCGAGAACCTGAAGTTGAATCCTGCATTTGCTGTAATAGGCATCATTGGAATTGGTAACCTCTCTCCTCTCTATGATGTCGCAGGAATCAATATGAGTTTCCCTGACTACTTCGAGATGTCAATTCTGAACTGTCGTGGGATTGCTAAAACAACCCTGCTCTTGACTTTCCCCTTCTTGGTACCTTTGCTGTGGCGGTCATTTTGGGCCATATCTCAATATAGCAATTTTTCTGAATGTGGTCTTTGGATTTTTCTGAAGACAGAGAGAGATTCATGAAAGGAATGGTTTTCCTGATTCTCCTTTCCAAATAGAACAAGAACCACCAGCTACTTTTCAGTTATGGTTTTTGTTTGAGCGAGAAGCTGAAGTTGAATTCTGCATTCGTTGTAATAGGCATCATTGGAATTGGTAACCTCTCTCCTCTCTATGATGTCGCAGGAATCAATATGGGTTTCCCTGACTACTTTGAGATGTCAATTCTGAACTGTCGTGGGATTGCTAAAACAACCCTGCTCTTGACTTTCCCCTTCTTGGTACGTTTGCTGTGGCGGTTATTTTGGGCAATATCTCAAAATAGCAATTTTTCTGAATGTCTTCCATAGATTATCCTTACGACAGAGAGATTCATGAAAGGAGCTGGTTTTCCTGATTCTCCTTTCCAAATAGAACAAGAACCACCAGCTACTTTTCAGTTATGGTTCTTGTTTGAGCGAGAAACTGAAGTTGAATCCTGCATTAGCTGTAATAGGCATCATTGGAATTGGTAACCTCTCTCCTCTCTATGATGTCGCAGGAATCAATATGAGTTTCCCTGACTACTTTGAGATGTCAATTCTGAACTGTCGTGGGATTGCTAAAACAACCCTGCTCTTGACTTTCCCCTTCTTGGTACCTTTGCTGTGGCGGTCATTTTGGGCCATATCTCAATATAGCAATTTTTCTGAATGTGGTCTTTGGATTTTTCTGAAGACAGAGAGAGATTCATGAAAGGACTGGTTTTCCTGATTCTCCTTTCCAAATAGAACAAGAACCACCAGCTACTTTTCAGTTATGGTTTTTGTTTGAGCGAGAAGCTGAAGTTGAATTCTGCATTCGTTGTAATAGGCATCATTGGAATTGGTAACCTCTCTCCTCTCTATGATGTCGCAGGAATCAATATGGGTTTCCCTGACTACTTTGAGATGTCAATTCTGAACTGTCGTGGGATTGCTAAAACAACCCTGCTCTTGACTTTCCCCTTCTTGGTACGTTTGCTGTGGCGGTTATTTTGGGCAATATCTCAAAATAGCAATTTTTCTGAATGTCTTCCATAGATTATCCTTACGACAGAGAGATTCATGAAAGGAGCTGGTTTTCCTGATTCTCCTTTCCAAATAGAACAAGAACCACCAGCTACTTTTCAGTTATGGTTTTTGTTTGAGCGAGAAGCTGAAGTTGAATTCTGCATTCGTTGTAATAGGCATCATTGGAATTGGTAACCTCTCTCCTCTCTATGATGTCGCAGGAATCAATATGGGTTTCCCTGACTACTTTGAGATGTCAATTCTGAACTGTCGTGGGATTGCTAAAACAACCCTGCTCTTGACTTTCCCCTTCTTGGTACGTTTGCTGTGGCGGTTATTTTGGGCCATATCTCAAAATAGCAATTTTTCTGAATGTCTTCCATAGATTATGGAACGGGAAACGACAGTCTCCTCTATGATGTCGCAGGAATCAATATGAGTTTCCCTGACTACTTTGAGATGTCAATTCTGAACTGTCGTGGGATTGCTAAAACAACCCTGCTCTTGACTTTCCCCTTCTTGGTACGTTTGCTGTGGCGGTTATTTTGGGCCATATCTCAAAATAGCAATTTTTCTGAATGTCTTCCATAGATTATCCTTACGACAGAGAGATTCATGAAAGGAGCTGGTTTTCCTGATTCTCCTTTCCAAATAGAACAAGAACCACCAGCTACTTTTCAGTTATGGTTCTTGTTTGAGCGAGAAACTGAAGTTGAATCCTGCATTTGCTGTAATAGGCATCATTGGAATTGGTAACCTCTCTCCTCTCTATGATGTCGCAGGAATCAATATGAGTTTCCCTGACTACTTTGAGATGTCAATTCTGAACTGTCGTGGGATTGCTAAAACAACCCTGCTCTTGACTTTCCCCTTCTTGGTACCTTTGCTGTGGCGGTCATTTTGGGCCATATCTCAATATAGCAATTTTTCTGAATGTGGTCTTTGGATTTTTCTGAAGACAGAGAGAGATTCATGAAACGACTGGTTTTCCTGATTCTCCTTTCCAAATAGAACAAGAACCACCAGCTACTTTTCAGTTATGGTTTTTGTTTGAGCGAGAAGCTGAAGTTGAATTCTGCATTCGTTGTAATAGGCATCATTGGAATTGGTAACCTCTCTCCTCTCTATGATGTCGCAGGAATCAATATGGGTTTCCCTGACTACTTTGAGATGTCAATTCTGAACTGTCGTGGGATTGCTAAAACAACCCTGCTCTTGACTTTCCCCTTCTTGGTACCTTTGCTGTGGCGGTCATTTTGGGCCATATCTCAATATAGCAATTTTTCTGAATGTGGTCTTTGGATTTTTCTGAAGACAGAGAGAGATTCATGAAAGGACTGGTTTTCCTGATTCTCCTTTCCAAATAGAACAAGAACCACCAGCTACTTTTCAGTTATGGTTTTTGTTTGAGCGAGAAGCTGAAGTTGAACTCTGCATTCGTTGTAATAGGCATCATTGGAATTGGTAACCTCTCTCCTCTCTATGATGTCGCAGGAATCAATATGGGTTTCCCTGACTACTTTGAGATGTCAATTCTGAACTGTCGTGGGATTGCTAAAACAACCCTGCTCTTGACTTTCCCCTTCTTGGTACGTTTGCTGTGGCGGTTATTTTGGGCCATATCTCAAAATAGCAATTTTTCTGAATGTCTTCCATAGATTATCCTTACGACAGAGAGATTCATGAAAGGAGCTGGTTTTCCTGATTCTCCTTTCCAAATAGAACAAGAACCACCAGCTACTTTTCAGTTATGGTTCTTGTTTGAGCGAGAACCTGAAGTTGAATCCTGCATTTGCTGTAATAGGCATCATTGGAATTGGTAACCTCTCTCCTCTCTATGATGTCGCAGGAATCAATATGAGTTTCCCTGACTACTTCGAGATGTCAATTCTGAACTGTCGTGGGATTGCTAAAACAACCCTGCTCTTGACTTTCCCCTTCTTGGTACCTTTGCTGTGGCGGTCATTTTGGGCCATATCTCAATATAGCAATTTTTCTGAATGTGGTCTTTGGATTTTTCTGAAGACAGAGAGAGATTCATGAAAGGAATGGTTTTCCTGATTCTCCTTTCCAAATAGAACAAGAACCACCAGCTACTTTTCAGTTATGGTTTTTGTTTGAGCGAGAAGCTGAAGTTGAATTCTGCATTCGTTGTAATAGGCATCATTGGAATTGGTAACCTCTCTCCTCTCTATGATGTCGCAGGAATCAATATGGGTTTCCCTGACTACTTTGAGATGTCAATTCTGAACTGTCGTGGGATTGCTAAAACAACCCTGCTCTTGACTTTCCCCTTCTTGGTACCTTTGCTGTGGCGGTCATTTTGGGCCATATCTCAATATAGCAATTTTTCTGAATGTGGTCTTTGGATTTTTCTGAAGACAGAGAGAGATTCATGAAACGACTGGTTTTCCTGATTCTCCTTTCCAAATAGAACAAGAACCACCAGCTACTTTTCAGTTATGGTTTTTGTTTGAGCGAGAAGCTGAAGTTGAATTCTGCATTCGTTGTAATAGGCATCATTGGAATTGGTAACCTCTCTCCTCTCTATGATGTCGCAGGAATCAATATGGGTTTCCCTGACTACTTTGAGATGTCAATTCTGAACTGTCGTGGGATTGCTAAAACAACCCTGCTCTTGACTTTCCCCTTCTTGGTACCTTTGCTGTGGCGGTCATTTTGGGCCATATCTCAATATAGCAATTTTTCTGAATGTGGTCTTTGGATTTTTCTGAAGACAGAGAGAGATTCATGAAAGGACTGGTTTTCCTGATTCTCCTTTCCAAATAGAACAAGAACCACCAGCTACTTTTCAGTTATGGTTTTTGTTTGAGCGAGAAGCTGAAGTTGAACTCTGCATTCGTTGTAATAGGCATCATTGGAATTGGTAACCTCTCTCCTCTCTATGATGTCGCAGGAATCAATATGGGTTTCCCTGACTACTTTGAGATGTCAATTCTGAACTGTCGTGGGATTGCTAAAACAACCCTGCTCTTGACTTTCCCCTTCTTGGTACGTTTGCTGTGGCGGTTATTTTGGGCCATATCTCAAAATAGCAATTTTTCTGAATGTCTTCCATAGATTATCCTTACGACAGAGAGATTCATGAAAGGAGCTGGTTTTCCTGATTCTCCTTTCCAAATAGAACAAGAACCACCAGCTACTTTTCAGTTATGGTTCTTGTTTGAGCGAGAACCTGAAGTTGAATCCTGCATTTGCTGTAATAGGCATCATTGGAATTGGTAACCTCTCTCCTCTCTATGATGTCGCAGGAATCAATATGAGTTTCCCTGACTACTTCGAGATGTCAATTCTGAACTGTCGTGGGATTGCTAAAACAACCCTGCTCTTGACTTTCCCCTTCTTGGTACCTTTGCTGTGGCGGTCATTTTGGGCCATATCTCAATATAGCAATTTTTCTGAATGTGGTCTTTGGATTTTTCTGAAGACAGAGAGAGATTCATGAAAGGAATGGTTTTCCTGATTCTCCTTTCCAAATAGAACAAGAACCACCAGCTACTTTTCAGTTATGGTTTTTGTTTGAGCGAGAAGCTGAAGTTGAATTCTGCATTCGTTGTAATAGGCATCATTGGAATTGGTAACCTCTCTCCTCTCTATGATGTCGCAGGAATCAATATGGGTTTCCCTGACTACTTTGAGATGTCAATTCTGAACTGTCGTGGGATTGCTAAAACAACCCTGCTCTTGACTTTCCCCTTCTTGGTACGTTTGCTGTGGCGGTTATTTTGGGCCATATCTCAAAATAGCAATTTTTCTGAATGTCTTCCATAGATTATCCTTACGACAGAGAGATTCATGAAAGGAGCTGGTTTTCCTGATTCTCCTTTCCAAATAGAACAAGAACCACCAGCTACTTTTCAGTTATGGTTCTTGTTTGAGCGAGAACCTGAAGTTGAATCCTGCATTTGCTGTAATAGGCATCATTGGAATTGGTAACCTCTCTCCTCTCTATGATGTCGCAGGAATCAATATGAGTTTCCCTGACTACTTCGAGATGTCAATTCTGAACTGTCGTGGGATTGCTAAAACAACCCTGCTCTTGACTTTCCCCTTCTTGGTACCTTTGCTGTGGCGGTCATTTTGGGCCATATCTCAATATAGCAATTTTTCTGAATGTGGTCTTTGGATTTTTCTGAAGACAGAGAGAGATTCATGAAAGGAATGGTTTTCCTGATTCTCCTTTCCAAATAGAACAAGAACCACCAGCTACTTTTCAGTTATGGTTTTTGTTTGAGCGAGAAGCTGAAGTTGAATTCTGCATTCGTTGTAATAGGCATCATTGGAATTGGTAACCTCTCTCCTCTCTATGATGTCGCAGGAATCAATATGGGTTTCCCTGACTACTTTGAGATGTCAATTCTGAACTGTCGTGGGATTGCTAAAACAACCCTGCTCTTGACTTTCCCCTTCTTGGTACGTTTGCTGTGGCGGTTATTTTGGGCAATATCTCAAAATAGCAATTTTTCTGAATGTCTTCCATAGATTATCCTTATGACAGAGAGATTCATGAAAGGAGCTGGTTTTCCTGATTCTCCTTTCCAAATAGAACAAGAACCACCAGCTACTTTTCAGTTATGGTTCTTGTTTGAGCGAGAAACTGAAGTTGAATCCTGCATTTGCTGTAATAGGCATCATTGGAATTGGTAACCTCTCTCCTCTCTATGATGTCGCAGGAATCAATATGAGTTTCCCTGACTACTTTGAGATGTCAATTCTGAACTGTCGTGGGATTGCTAAAACAACCCTGCTCTTGACTTTCCCCTTCTTGGTACCTTTGCTGTGGCGGTCATTTTGGGCCATATCTCAATATAGCAATTTTTCTGAATGTGGTCTTTGGATTTTTCTGAAGACAGAGAGAGATTCATGAAAGGACTGGTTTTCCTGATTCTCCTTTCCAAATAGAACAAGAACCACCAGCTACTTTTCAGTTATGGTTTTTGTTTGAGCGAGAAGCTGAAGTTGAATTCTGCATTCGTTGTAATAGGCATCATTGGAATTGGTAACCTCTCTCCTCTCTATGATGTCGCAGGAATCAATATGGGTTTCCCTGACTACTTTGAGATGTCAATTCTGAACTGTCGTGGGATTGCTAAAACAACCCTGCTCTTGACTTTCCCCTTCTTGGTACGTTTGCTGTGGCGGTTATTTTGGGCCATATCTCAAAATAGCAATTTTTATGAATGTCTTCCATAGATTATCCTTACGACAGAGAGATTCATGAAAGGAGCTGGTTTTCCTGATTCTCCTTTCCAAATAGAACAAGAACCACCAGCTACTTTTCAGTTATGGTTCTTGTTTGAGCGAGAACCTGAAGTTGAATCCTGCATTTGCTGTAATAGGCATCATTGGAATTGGTAACCTCTCTCCTCTCTATGATGTCGCAGGAATCAATATGAGTTTCCCTGACTACTTTGAGATGTCAATTCTGAACTGTCGTGGGATTGCTAAAACAACCCTGCTCTTGACTTTCCCCTTCTTGGTACCTTTGCTGTGGCGGTCATTTTGGGCCATATCTCAATATAGCAATTTTTCTGAATGTGGTCTTTGGATTTTTCTGAAGACAGAGAGAGATTCATGAAAGGACTGGTTTTCCTGATTCTCCTTTCCAAATAGAACAAGAACCACCAGCTACTTTTCAGTTATGGTTTTTGTTTGAGCGAGAAGCTGAAGTTGAATTCTGCATTCGTTGTAATAGGCATCATTGGAATTGGTAACCTCTCTCCTCTCTATGATGTCGCAGGAATCAATATGGGTTTCCCTGACTACTTTGAGATGTCAATTCTGAACTGTCGTGGGATTGCTAAAACAACCCTGCTCTTGACTTTCCCCTTCTTGGTACCTTTGCTGTGGCGGTCATTTTGGGCCATATCTCAATATAGCAATTTTTCTGAATGTGGTCTTTGGATTTTTCCGAAGACAGAGAGAGATTCATGAAAGGACTGGTTTTCCTGATTCTCCTTTCCAAATAGAACAAGAACCACCAGCTACTTTTCAGTTATGGTTTTTGTTTGAGCGAGAAGCTGAAGTTGAACTCTGCATTCGTTGTAATAGGCATCATTGGAATTGGTAACCTCTCTCCTCTCTATGATGTCGCAGGAATCAATATGGGTTTCCCTGACTACTTTGAGATGTCAATTCTGAACTGTCGTGGGATTGCTAAAACAACCCTGCTCTTGACTTTCCCCTTCTTGGTACGTTTGCTGTGGCGGTTATTTTGGGCCATATCTCAAAATAGCAATTTTTCTGAATGTCTTCCATAGATTATCCTTACGACAGAGAGATTCATGAAAGGAGCTGGTTTTCCTGATTCTCCTTTCCAAATAGAACAAGAACCACCAGCTACTTTTCAGTTATGGTTCTTGTTTGAGCGAGAACCTGAAGTTGAATCCTGCATTTGCTGTAATAGGCATCATTGGAATTGGTAACCTCTCTCCTCTCTATGATGTCGCAGGAATCAATATGAGTTTCCCTGACTACTTCGAGATGTCAATTCTGAACTGTCGTGGGATTGCTAAAACAACCCTGCTCTTGACTTTCCCCTTCTTGGTACCTTTGCTGTGGCGGTCATTTTGGGCCATATCTCAATATAGCAATTTTTCTGAATGTGGTCTTTGGATTTTTCTGAAGACAGAGAGAGATTCATGAAAGGAATGGTTTTCCTGATTCTCCTTTCCAAATAGAACAAGAACCACCAGCTACTTTTCAGTTATGGTTTTTGTTTGAGCGAGAAGCTGAAGTTGAATTCTGCATTCGTTGTAATAGGCATCATTGGAATTGGTAACCTCTCTCCTCTCTATGATGTCGCAGGAATCAATATGGGTTTCCCTGACTACTTTGAGATGTCAATTCTGAACTGTCGTGGGATTGCTAAAACAACCCTGCTCTTGACTTTCCCCTTCTTGGTACGTTTGCTGTGGCGGTTATTTTGGGCCATATCTCAAAATAGCAATTTTTCTGAATGTCTTCCATAGATTATCCTTACGACAGAGAGATTCATGAAAGGAGCTGGTTTTCCTGATTCTCCTTTCCAAATAGAACAAGAACCACCAGCTACTTTTCAGTTATGGTTCTTGTTTGAGCGAGAACCTGAAGTTGAATCCTGCATTTGCTGTAATAGGCATCATTGGAATTGGTAACCTCTCTCCTCTCTATGATGTCGCAGGAATCAATATGAGTTTCCCTGACTACTTCGAGATGTCAATTCTGAACTGTCGTGGGATTGCTAAAACAACCCTGCTCTTGACTTTCCCCTTCTTGGTACCTTTGCTGTGGCGGTCATTTTGGGCCATATCTCAATATAGCAATTTTTCTGAATGTGGTCTTTGGATTTTTCTGAAGACAGAGAGAGATTCATGAAAGGAATGGTTTTCCTGATTCTCCTTTCCAAATAGAACAAGAACCACCAGCTACTTTTCAGTTATGGTTTTTGTTTGAGCGAGAAGCTGAAGTTGAATTCTGCATTCGTTGTAATAGGCATCATTGGAATTGGTAACCTCTCTCCTCTCTATGATGTCGCAGGAATCAATATGGGTTTCCCTGACTACTTTGAGATGTCAATTCTGAACTGTCGTGGGATTGCTAAAACAACCCTGCTCTTGACTTTCCCCTTCTTGGTACGTTTGCTGTGGCGGTTATTTTGGGCAATATCTCAAAATAGCAATTTTTCTGAATGTCTTCCATAGATTATCCTTATGACAGAGAGATTCATGAAAGGAGCTGGTTTTCCTGATTCTCCTTTCCAAATAGAACAAGAACCACCAGCTACTTTTCAGTTATGGTTCTTGTTTGAGCGAGAAACTGAAGTTGAATCCTGCATTTGCTGTAATAGGCATCATTGGAATTGGTAACCTCTCTCCTCTCTATGATGTCGCAGGAATCAATATGAGTTTCCCTGACTACTTTGAGATGTCAATTCTGAACTGTCGTGGGATTGCTAAAACAACCCTGCTCTTGACTTTCCCCTTCTTGGTACCTTTGCTGTGGCGGTCATTTTGGGCCATATCTCAATATAGCAATTTTTCTGAATGTGGTCTTTGGATTTTTCTGAAGACAGAGAGAGATTCATGAAAGGACTGGTTTTCCTGATTCTCCTTTCCAAATAGAACAAGAACCACCAGCTACTTTTCAGTTATGGTTTTTGTTTGAGCGAGAAGCTGAAGTTGAATTCTGCATTCGTTGTAATAGGCATCATTGGAATTGGTAACCTCTCTCCTCTCTATGATGTCGCAGGAATCAATATGGGTTTCCCTGACTACTTTGAGATGTCAATTCTGAACTGTCGTGGGATTGCTAAAACAACCCTGCTCTTGACTTTCCCCTTCTTGGTACGTTTGCTGTGGCGGTTATTTTGGGCCATATCTCAAAATAGCAATTTTTCTGAATGTCTTCCATAGATTATCCTTACGACAGAGAGATTCATGAAAGGAGCTGGTTTTCCTGATTCTCCTTTCCAAATAGAACAAGAACCACCAGCTACTTTTCAGTTATGGTTCTTGTTTGAGCGAGAACCTGAAGTTGAATCCTGCATTTGCTGTAATAGGCATCATTGTAATTGGTAACCTCTCTCCTCTCTATGATGTCGCAGGAATCAATATGGGTTTCCCTGACTACTTTGAGATGTCAATTCTGAACTGTCGTGGGATTGCAAAAACAACCCTGCTCTTGACTTTCCCCTTCTTGGTACCTTTGCTGTGGCGGTGCTTTTGGGCCATATCTCAATATAGCAATTTTTCTGAATGTGGTCTTTGGATTTTTCTGAAGACAAAGAGAGATTCATGAAAGGAGCTGGTTTTCCTGATTCTCCTTTCCAAATAGAACAAGAACCACCAGCTACTTTTCAGTTATGGTTTTTGTTTGAGCGAGAAACTGAAGTTGAATTCTGCATTCGTTGTAATAGGCATCATTGGAATTGGTAACCTCTCTCCTCTCTATGATGTCGCAGGAATCAATATGGGTTTCCCTGACTACTTTGAGATGTCAATTCTGAACTGTCGTGGGATTGCTAAAACAACCCTGCTCTTGACTTTCCCCTTCTTGGTACCTTTGCTGTGGCGGTCATTTTGGGCCATATCTCAATATAGCAATTTTTCTGAATGTGGTCTTTGGATTTTTCTGAAGACAGAGAGAGATTCATGAAAGGACTGGTTTTCCTGATTCTCCTTTCCAAATAGAACAAGAACCACCAGCTACTTTTCAGTTATGGTTTTTGTTTGAGCGAGAAGCTGAAGTTGAACTCTGCATTCGTTGTAATAGGCATCATTGGAATTGGTAACCTCTCTCCTCTCTATGATGTCGCAGGAATCAATATGGGTTTCCCTGACTACTTTGAGATGTCAATTCTGAACTGTCGTGGGATTGCTAAAACAACCCTGCTCTTGACTTTCCCCTTCTTGGTACGTTTGCTGTGGCGGTTATTTTGGGCCATATCTCAAAATAGCAATTTTTCTGAATGTCTTCCATAGATTATCCTTACGACAGAGAGATTCATGAAAGGAGCTGGTTTTCCTGATTCTCCTTTCCAAATAGAACAAGAACCACCAGCTACTTTTCAGTTATGGTTCTTGTTTGAGCGAGAACCTGAAGTTGAATCCTGCATTTGCTGTAATAGGCATCATTGGAATTGGTAACCTCTCTCCTCTCTATGATGTCGCAGGAATCAATATGAGTTTCCCTGACTACTTCGAGATGTCAATTCTGAACTGTCGTGGGATTGCTAAAACAACCCTGCTCTTGACTTTCCCCTTCTTGGTACCTTTGCTGTGGCGGTCATTTTGGGCCATATCTCAATATAGCAATTTTTCTGAATGTGGTCTTTGGATTTTTCTGAAGACAGAGAGAGATTCATGAAAGGAATGGTTTTCCTGATTCTCCTTTCCAAATAGAACAAGAACCACCAGCTACTTTTCAGTTATGGTTTTTGTTTGAGCGAGAAGCTGAAGTTGAATTCTGCATTCGTTGTAATAGGCATCATTGGAATTGGTAACCTCTCTCCTCTCTATGATGTCGCAGGAATCAATATGGGTTTCCCTGACTACTTTGAGATGTCAATTCTGAACTGTCGTGGGATTGCTAAAACAACCCTGCTCTTGACTTTCCCCTTCTTGGTACGTTTGCTGTGGCGGTTATTTTGGGCAATATCTCAAAATAGCAATTTTTCTGAATGTCTTCCATAGATTATCCTTATGACAGAGAGATTCATGAAAGGAGCTGGTTTTCCTGATTCTCCTTTCCAAATAGAACAAGAACCACCAGCTACTTTTCAGTTATGGTTCTTGTTTGAGCGAGAAACTGAAGTTGAATCCTGCATTTGCTGTAATAGGCATCATTGGAATTGGTAACCTCTCTCCTCTCTATGATGTCGCAGGAATCAATATGAGTTTCCCTGACTACTTTGAGATGTCAATTCTGAACTGTCGTGGGATTGCTAAAACAACCCTGCTCTTGACTTTCCCCTTCTTGGTACCTTTGCTGTGGCGGTCATTTTGGGCCATATCTCAATATAGCAATTTTTCTGAATGTGGTCTTTGGATTTTTCTGAAGACAGAGAGAGATTCATGAAAGGACTGGTTTTCCTGATTCTCCTTTCCAAATAGAACAAGAACCACCAGCTACTTTTCAGTTATGGTTTTTGTTTGAGCGAGAAGCTGAAGTTGAATTCTGCATTCGTTGTAATAGGCATCATTGGAATTGGTAACCTCTCTCCTCTCTATGATGTCGCAGGAATCAATATGGGTTTCCCTGACTACTTTGAGATGTCAATTCTGAACTGTCGTGGGATTGCTAAAACAACCCTGCTCTTGACTTTCCCCTTCTTGGTACGTTTGCTGTGGCGGTTATTTTGGGCCATATCTCAAAATAGCAATTTTTATGAATGTCTTCCATAGATTATCCTTACGACAGAGAGATTCATGAAAGGAGCTGGTTTTCCTGATTCTCCTTTCCAAATAGAACAAGAACCACCAGCTACTTTTCAGTTATGGTTCTTGTTTGAGCGAGAACCTGAAGTTGAATCCTGCATTTGCTGTAATAGGCATCATTGGAATTGGTAACCTCTCTCCTCTCTATGATGTCGCAGGAATCAATATGAGTTTCCCTGACTACTTTGAGATGTCAATTCTGAACTGTCGTGGGATTGCTAAAACAACCCTGCTCTTGACTTTCCCCTTCTTGGTACCTTTGCTGTGGCGGTCATTTTGGGCCATATCTCAATATAGCAATTTTTCTGAATGTGGTCTTTGGATTTTTCTGAAGACAGAGAGAGATTCATGAAAGGACTGGTTTTCCTGATTCTCCTTTCCAAATAGAACAAGAACCACCAGCTACTTTTCAGTTATGGTTTTTGTTTGAGCGAGAAGCTGAATTCTGCATTCGTTGTAATAGGCATCATTGGAATTGGTAACCTCTCTCCTCTCTATGATGTCGCAGGAATCAATATGGGTTTCCCTGACTACTTTGAGATGTCAATTCTGAACTGTCGTGGGATTGCTAAAACAACCCTGCTCTTGACTTTCCCCTTCTTGGTACGTTTGCTGTGGCGGTTATTTTGGGCCATATCTCAAAATAGCAATTTTTCTGAATGTCTTCCATAGATTATCCTTACGACAGAGAGATTCATGAAAGGAGCTGGTTTTCCTGATTCTCCTTTCCAAATAGAACAAGAACCACCAGCTACTTTTCAGTTATGGTTCTTGTTTGAGCGAGAACCTGAAGTTGAATCCTGCATTTGCTGTAATAGGCATCATTGTAATTGGTAACCTCTCTCCTCTCTATGATGTCGCAGGAATCAATATGGGTTTCCCTGACTACTTTGAGATGTCAATTCTGAACTGTCGTGGGATTGCAAAAACAACCCTGCTCTTGACTTTCCCCTTCTTGGTACCTTTGCTGTGGCGGTGCTTTTGGGCCATATCTCAATATAGCAATTTTTCTGAATGTGGTCTTTGGATTTTTCTGAAGACAAAGAGAGATTCATGAAAGGAGCTGGTTTTCCTGATTCTCCTTTCCAAATAGAACAAGAACCACCAGCTACTTTTCAGTTATGGTTTTTGTTTGAGCGAGAAACTGAAGTTGAATTCTGCATTCGTTGTAATAGGCATCATTGGAATTGGTAACCTCTCTCCTCTATGATGTCGCAGGAATCAATATGAGTTTCCCTGACTACTTTGAAATGTCAATTCTGAACTGTCGTGGGATTGCTAAAACAACCCTGCTCTTGACTTTCCCCTTCTTGGTACCTTTGCTGTGGCGGTCATTTTGGGCCATATCTCAATATAGCAATTTTTCTGAATGTGGTCTTTGGATTTTTCTGAAGACAGAGAGAGATTCATGAAAGGAATGGTTTTCCTGATTCTCCTTTCCAAATAGAACAAGAACCACCAGCTACTTTTCAGTTATGGTTTTTGTTTGAGCGAGAAGCTGAAGTTGAACTCTGCATTCGTTGTAATAGGCATCATTGGAATTGGTAACCTCTCTCCTCTCTATGATGTCGCAGGAATCAATATGGGTTTCCCTGACTACTTTGAGATGTCAATTCTGAACTGTCGTGGGATTGCTAAAACAACCCTGCTCTTGACTTTCCCCTTCTTGGTACGTTTGCTGTGGCGGTTATTTTGGGCCATATCTCAAAATAGCAATTTACTGAATGTCTTCCATAGATTATCCTTACGACAGAGAGATTCATGAAAGGAGCTGGTTTTCCTGATTCTCCTTTCCAAATAGAACAAGAACCACCAGCTACTTTTCAGTTATGGTTCTTGTTTGAGCGAGAAACTGAAGTTGAATCCTGCATTTGCTGTAATAGGCATCATTGGAATTGGTAACCTCTCTCCTCTCTATGATGTCGCAGGAATCAATATGAGTTTCCCTGACTACTTTGAGATGTCAATTCTGAACTGTCGTGGGATTGCTAAAACAACCCTGCTCTTGACTTTCCCCTTCTTGGTACCTTTGCTGTGGCGGTCATTTTGGGCCATATCTCAATATAGCAATTTTTCTGAATGTGGTCTTTGGATTTTTCTGAAGACAGAGAGAGATTCATGAAAGGAATGGTTTTCCTGATTCTCCTTTCCAAATAGAACAAGAACCACCAGCTACTTTTCAGTTATGGTTTTTGTTTGAGCGAGAAGCTGAAGTTGAATTCTGCATTCGTTGTAATAGGCATCATTGGAATTGGTAACCTCTCTCCTCTCTATGATGTCGCAGGAATCAATATGGGTTTCCCTGACTACTTTGAGATGTCAATTCTGAACTGTCGTGGGATTGCTAAAACAACCCTGCTCTTGACTTTCCCCTTCTTGGTACGTTTGCTGTGGCGGTTATTTTGGGCCATATCTCAAAATAGCAATTTTTCTGAATGTCTTCCATAGATTATCCTTACGACAGAGAGATTCATGAAAGGAGCTGGTTTTCCTGATTCTCCTTTCCAAATAGAACAAGAACCACCAGCTACTTTTCAGTTATGGTTCTTGTTTGAGCGAGAAACTGAAGTTGAATCCTGCATTTGCTGTAATAGGCATCATTGGAATTGGTAACCTCTCTCCTCTCTATGATGTCGCAGGAATCAATATGAGTTTCCCTGACTACTTTGAGATGTCAATTCTGAACTGTCGTGGGATTGCTAAAACAACCCTGCTCTTGACTTTCCCCTTCTTGGTACCTTTGCTGTGGCGGTCATTTTGGGCCATATCTCAATATAGCAATTTTTCTGAATGTGGTCTTTGGATTTTTCTGAAGACAGAGAGAGATTCATGAAACGACTGGTTTTCCTGATTCTCCTTTCCAAATAGAACAAGAACCACCAGCTACTTTTCAGTTATGGTTTTTGTTTGAGCGAGAAGCTGAAGTTGAATTCTGCATTCGTTGTAATAGGCATCATTGGAATTGGTAACCTCTCTCCTCTCTATGATGTCGCAGGAATCAATATGGGTTTCCCTGACTACTTTGAGATGTCAATTCTGAACTGTCGTGGGATTGCTAAAACAACCCTGCTCTTGACTTTCCCCTTCTTGGTACGTTTGCTGTGGCGGTTATTTTGGGCCATATCTCAAAATAGCAATTTTTCTGAATGTCTTCCATAGATTATCCTTACGACAGAGAGATTCATGAAAGGAGCTGGTTTTCCTGATTCTCCTTTCCAAATAGAACAAGAACCACCAGCTACTTTTCAGTTATGGTTCTTGTTTGAGCGAGAACCTGAAGTTGAATCCTGCATTTGCTGTAATAGGCATCATTGGAATTGGTAACCTCTCTCCTCTCTATGATGTCGCAGGAATCAATATGAGTTTCCCTGACTACTTTGAGATGTCAATTCTGAACTGTCGTGGGATTGCTAAAACAACCCTGCTCTTGACTTTCCCCTTCTTGGTACCTTTGCTGTGGCGGTCATTTTGGGCCATATCTCAATATAGCAATTTTTCTGAATGTGGTCTTTGGATTTTTCTGAAGACAGAGAGAGATTCATGAAACGACTGGTTTTCCTGATTCTCCTTTCCAAATAGAACAAGAACCACCAGCTACTTTTCAGTTATGGTTTTTGTTTGAGCGAGAAGCTGAAGTTGAATTCTGCATTCGTTGTAATAGGCATCATTGGAATTGGTAACCTCTCTCCTCTCTATGATGTCGCAGGAATCAATATGGGTTTCCCTGACTACTTTGAGATGTCAATTCTGAACTGTCGTGGGATTGCTAAAACAACCCTGCTCTTGACTTTCCCCTTCTTGGTACGTTTGCTGTGGCGGTTATTTTGGGCCATATCTCAAAATAGCAATTTTTCTGAATGTCTTCCATAGATTATCCTTACGACAGAGAGATTCATGAAAGGAGCTGGTTTTCCTGATTCTCCTTTCCAAATAGAACAAGAACCACCAGCTACTTTTCAGTTATGGTTCTTGTTTGAGCGAGAACCTGAAGTTGAATCCTGCATTTGCTGTAATAGGCATCATTGGAATTGGTAACCTCTCTCCTCTCTATGATGTCGCAGGAATCAATATGAGTTTCCCTGACTACTTCGAGATGTCAATTCTGAACTGTCGTGGGATTGCTAAAACAACCCTGCTCTTGACTTTCCCCTTCTTGGTACCTTTGCTGTGGCGGTCATTTTGGGCCATATCTCAATATAGCAATTTTTCTGAATGTGGTCTTTGGATTTTTCTGAAGACAGAGAGAGATTCATGAAAGGAATGGTTTTCCTGATTCTCCTTTCCAAATAGAACAAGAACCACCAGCTACTTTTCAGTTATGGTTTTTGTTTGAGCGAGAAGCTGAAGTTGAATTCTGCATTCGTTGTAATAGGCATCATTGGAATTGGTAACCTCTCTCCTCTCTATGATGTCGCAGGAATCAATATGGGTTTCCCTGACTACTTTGAGATGTCAATTCTGAACTGTCGTGGGATTGCTAAAACAACCCTGCTCTTGACTTTCCCCTTCTTGGTACGTTTGCTGTGGCGGTTATTTTGGGCCATATCTCAAAATAGCAATTTTTCTGAATGTCTTCCATAGATTATCCTTACGACAGAGAGATTCATGAAAGGAGCTGGTTTTCCTGATTCTCCTTTCCAAATAGAACAAGAACCACCAGCTACTTTTCAGTTATGGTTCTTGTTTGAGCGAGAACCTGAAGTTGAATCCTGCATTTGCTGTAATAGGCATCATTGGAATTGGTAACCTCTCTCCTCTCTATGATGTCGCAGGAATCAATATGAGTTTCCCTGACTACTTCGAGATGTCAATTCTGAACTGTCGTGGGATTGCTAAAACAACCCTGCTCTTGACTTTCCCCTTCTTGGTACCTTTGCTGTGGCGGTCATTTTGGGCCATATCTCAATATAGCAATTTTTCTGAATGTGGTCTTTGGATTTTTCTGAAGACAGAGAGAGATTCATGAAAGGAATGGTTTTCCTGATTCTCCTTTCCAAATAGAACAAGAACCACCAGCTACTTTTCAGTTATGGTTTTTGTTTGAGCGAGAAGCTGAAGTTGAATTCTGCATTCGTTGTAATAGGCATCATTGGAATTGGTAACCTCTCTCCTCTCTATGATGTCGCAGGAATCAATATGAGTTTCCCTGACTACTTTGAGATGTCAATTCTGAACTGTCGTGGGATTGCTAAAACAACCCTGCTCTTGACTTTCCCCTTCTTGGTACCTTTGCTGTGGCGGTCATTTTGGGCCATATCTCAATATAGCAATTTTTCTGAATGTGGTCTTTGGATTTTTCTGAAGACAGAGAGAGATTCATGAAACGACTGGTTTTCCTGATTCTCCTTTCCAAATAGAACAAGAACCACCAGCTACTTTTCAGTTATGGTTTTTGTTTGAGCGAGAAGCTGAAGTTGAATTCTGCATTCGTTGTAATAGGCATCATTGGAATTGGTAACCTCTCTCCTCTCTATGATGTCGCAGGAATCAATATGGGTTTCCCTGACTACTTTGAGATGTCAATTCTGAACTGTCGTGGGATTGCTAAAACAACCCTGCTCTTGACTTTCCCCTTCTTGGTACGTTTGCTGTGGCGGTTATTTTGGGCCATATCTCAAAATAGCAATTTTTCTGAATGTCTTCCATAGATTATCCTTACGACAGAGAGATTCATGAAAGGAGCTGGTTTTCCTGATTCTCCTTTCCAAATAGAACAAGAACCACCAGCTACTTTTCAGTTATGGTTCTTGTTTGAGCGAGAACCTGAAGTTGAATCCTGCATTTGCTGTAATAGGCATCATTGGAATTGGTAACCTCTCTCCTCTCTATGATGTCGCAGGAATCAATATGAGTTTCCCTGACTACTTTGAGATGTCAATTCTGAACTGTCGTGGGATTGCTAAAACAACCCTGCTCTTGACTTTCCCTTCTTGGTACCTTTGCTGTGGCGGTCATTTTGGGCCATATCTCAATATAGCAATTTTTCTGAATGTGGTCTTTGGATTTTTCTGAAGACAGAGAGAGATTCATGAAACGACTGGTTTTCCTGATTCTCCTTTCCAAATAGAACAAGAACCACCAGCTACTTTTCAGTTATGGTTTTTGTTTGAGCGAGAAGCTGAAGTTGAATTCTGCATTCGTTGTAATAGGCATCATTGGAATTGGTAACCTCTCTCCTCTCTATGATGTCGCAGGAATCAATATGGGTTTCCCTGACTACTTTGAGATGTCAATTCTGAACTGTCGTGGGATTGCTAAAACAACCCTGCTCTTGACTTTCCCCTTCTTGGTACGTTTGCTGTGGCGGTTATTTTGGGCCATATCTCAAAATAGCAATTTTTCTGAATGTCTTCCATAGATTATCCTTACGACAGAGAGATTCATGAAAGGAGCTGGTTTTCCTGATTCTCCTTTCCAAATAGAACAAGAACCACCAGCTACTTTTCAGTTATGGTTCTTGTTTGAGCGAGAACCTGAAGTTGAATCCTGCATTTGCTGTAATAGGCATCATTGGAATTGGTAACCTCTCTCCTCTCTATGATGTCGCAGGAATCAATATGAGTTTCCCTGACTACTTCGAGATGTCAATTCTGAACTGTCGTGGGATTGCTAAAACAACCCTGCTCTTGACTTTCCCCTTCTTGGTACCTTTGCTGTGGCGGTCATTTTGGGCCATATCTCAATATAGCAATTTTTCTGAATGTGGTCTTTGGATTTTTCTGAAGACAGAGAGAGATTCATGAAAGGAATGGTTTTCCTGATTCTCCTTTCCAAATAGAACAAGAACCACCAGCTACTTTTCAGTTATGGTTTTTGTTTGAGCGAGAAGCTGAAGTTGAATTCTGCATTCGTTGTAATAGGCATCATTGGAATTGGTAACCTCTCTCCTCTCTATGATGTCGCAGGAATCAATATGGGTTTCCCTGACTACTTTGAGATGTCAATTCTGAACTGTCGTGGGATTGCTAAAACAACCCTGCTCTTGACTTTCCCCTTCTTGGTACGTTTGCTGTGGCGGTTATTTTGGGCCATATCTCAAAATAGCAATTTTTCTGAATGTCTTCCATAGATTATCCTTACGACAGAGAGATTCATGAAAGGAGCTGGTTTTCCTGATTCTCCTTTCCAAATAGAACAAGAACCACCAGCTACTTTTCAGTTATGGTTCTTGTTTGAGCGAGAACCTGAAGTTGAATCCTGCATTTGCTGTAATAGGCATCATTGGAATTGGTAACCTCTCTCCTCTCTATGATGTCGCAGGAATCAATATGAGTTTCCCTGACTACTTCGAGATGTCAATTCTGAACTGTCGTGGGATTGCTAAAACAACCCTGCTCTTGACTTTCCCCTTCTTGGTACCTTTGCTGTGGCGGTCATTTTGGGCCATATCTCAATATAGCAATTTTTCTGAATGTGGTCTTTGGATTTTTCTGAAGACAGAGAGAGATTCATGAAAGGAATGGTTTTCCTGATTCTCCTTTCCAAATAGAACAAGAACCACCAGCTACTTTTCAGTTATGGTTTTTGTTTGAGCGAGAAGCTGAAGTTGAATTCTGCATTCGTTGTAATAGGCATCATTGGAATTGGTAACCTCTCTCCTCTCTATGATGTCGCAGGAATCAATATGGGTTTCCCTGACTACTTTGAGATGTCAATTCTGAACTGTTCGTGGGATTGCTAAAACAACCCTGCTCTTGACTTTCCCCTTCTTGGTACGTTTGCTGTGGCGGTTATTTTGGGCCATATCTCAAAATAGCAATTTTTCTGAATGTCTTCCATAGATTATCCTTACGACAGAGAGATTCATGAAAGGAGCTGGTTTTCCTGATTCTCCTTTCCAAATAGAACAAGAACCACCAGCTACTTTTCAGTTATGGTTCTTGTTTGAGCGAGAACCTGAAGTTGAATCCTGCATTTGCTGTAATAGGCATCATTGGAATTGGTAACCTCTCTCCTCTCTATGATGTCGCAGGAATCAATATGAGTTTCCCTGACTACTTCGAGATGTCAATTCTGAACTGTCGTGGGATTGCTAAAACAACCCTGCTCTTGACTTTCCCCTTCTTGGTACCCTTTGCTGTGGCGGTCATTTTGGGCCATATCTCAATATAGCAATTTTTCTGAATGTGGTCTTTGGATTTTTCTGAAGACAGAGAGAGATTCATGAAAGGAATGGTTTTCCTGATTCTCCTTTCCAAATAGAACAAGAACCACCAGCTACTTTTCAGTTATGGTTTTTGTTTGAGCGAGAAGCTGAAGTTGAATTCTGCATTCGTTGTAATAGGCATCATTGGAATTGGTAACCTCTCTCCTCTCTATGATGTCGCAGGAATCAATATGGGTTTCCCTGACTACTTTGAGATGTCAATTCTGAACTGTCGTGGGATTGCTAAAACAACCCTGCTCTTGACTTTCCCCTTCTTGGTACGTTTGCTGTGGCGGTTATTTTGGGCAATATCTCAAAATAGCAATTTTTCTGAATGTCTTCCATAGATTATCCTTACGACAGAGAGATTCATGAAAGGAGCTGGTTTTCCTGATTCTCCTTTCCAAATAGAACAAGAACCACCAGCTACTTTTCAGTTATGGTTCTTGTTTGAGCGAGAAACTGAAGTTGAATCCTGCATTAGCTGTAATAGGCATCATTGGAATTGGTAACCTCTCTCCTCTCTATGATGTCGCAGGAATCAATATGAGTTTCCCTGACTACTTTGAGATGTCAATTCTGAACTGTCGTGGGATTGCTAAAACAACCCTGCTCTTGACTTTCCCCTTCTTGGTACCTTTGCTGTGGCGGTCATTTGGGCCATATCTCAATATAGCAATTTTTCTGAATGTGGTCTTTGGATTTTTCTGAAGACAGAGAGAGATTCATGAAAGGAATGGTTTTCCTGATTCTCCTTTCCAAATAGAACAAGAACCACCAGCTACTTTTCAGTTATGGTTTTGTTTGAGCGAGAAGCTGAAGTTGAATTCTGCATTCGTTGTAATAGGAATCATTGGAATTGGTAACCTCTCTCCTCTCTTCCTCTCTCCTCTCTATGATGTCGCAGGAATCAATATGGGTTTCCCTGACTACTTTGAGATGTCAATTCTGAACTGTCGTGGGATTGCTAAAACAACCCTGCTCTTGACTTTCCCCTTCTTGGTACGTTTGCTGTGGCGGTTATTTTGGGCCATATCTCAAAATAGCAATTTTTCTGAATGTCTTCCATAGATTATCCTTACGACAGAGAGATTCATGAAAGGAGCTGGTTTTCCTGATTCTCCTTCCAAATAGAACAAGAACCACCAGCTACTTTTCAGTTATGGTTCTTGTTTGAGCGAGAAACTGAAGTTGAATCCTGCATTAGCTGTAATAGGCATCATTGGAATTGGTAACCTCTCTCCTCTCTATGATGTCGCAGGAATCAATATGAGTTTCCCTGACTACTTTGAGATGTCAATTCTGAACTGTCGTGGATTGCTAAAACAACCCTGCTCTTGACTTTCCCCTTCTTGGTACCTTTGCTGTGGCGGTCATTTTGGGCCATATCTCAATATAGCAATTTTTCTGAATGTGGTCTTTGGATTTTTCTGAAGACAGAGAGAGATTCATGAAAGGACTGGTTTTCCTGATTCTCCTTTCCAAATAGAACAAGAACCACCAGCTACTTTTCAGTTATGGTTTTTGTTTGAGCGAGAAGCTGAAGTTGAATTCTGCATTCGTTGTAATAGGCATCATGGAATTGGTAACCTCTCTCCTCTCTATGATGTCGCAGGAATCAATATGGGTTTCCCTGACTACTTTGAGATGTCAATTCTGAACTGTCGTGGGATTGCTAAAACAACCCTGCTCTTGACTTTCCCCTTCTTGGTACGTTTGCTGTGGCGGTTATTTTGGGCCATATCTCAAAATAGCAATTTTTCTGAATGTCTTCCATAGATTATCCTTACGACAGAGAGATTCATGAAAGGAGCTGGTTTTCCTGATTCTCCTTTCCAAATAGAACAAGAACCACCAGCTACTTTTCAGTTATGGTTCTTGTTTGAGCGAGAACCTGAAGTTGAATCCTGCATTTGCTGTAATAGGCATCATTGGAATTGGTAACCTCTCTCCTCTCTATGATGTCGCAGGAATCAATATGAGTTTCCCTGACTACTTCGAGATGTCAATTCTGAACTGTCGTGGGATTGCTAAAACAACCCTGCTCTTGACTTTCCCCTTCTTGGTACCTTTGCTGTGGCGGTCATTTTGGGCCATATCTCAATATAGCAATTTTTCTGAATGTGGTCTTTGGATTTTTCTGAAGACAGAGAGAGATTCATGAAAGGAATGTTTTCCTGATTCTCCTTTCCAAATAGAACAAGAACCACCAGCTACTTTTCAGTTATGGTTTTTGTTTGAGCGAGAAGCTGAAGTTGAATTCTGCATTCGTTGTAATAGGCATCATTGGAATTGGTAACCTCTCTCCTCTCTATGATGTCGCAGGAATCAATATGGGTTTCCCTGACTACTTTGAGATGTCAATTCTGAACTGTCGTGGGATTGCTAAAACAACCCTGCTCTTGACTTTCCCCTTCTTGGTACGTTTGCTGTGGCGGTTATTTGGGCCATATCTCAAAATAGCAATTTTTCTGAATGTCTTCCATAGATTATCCTTACGACAGAGAGATTCATGAAAGGAGCTGGTTTTCCTGATTCTCCTTTCCAAATAGAACAAGAACCACCAGCTACTTTTCAGTTATGGTTCTTGTTTGAGCGAGAACCTGAAGTTGAATCCTGCATTTGCTGTAATAGGCATCATTGGAATGGTAACCTCTCTCCTCTCTATGATGTCGCAGGAATCAATATGAGTTTCCCTGACTACTTCGAGATGTCAATTCTGAACTGTCGTGGGATTGCTAAAACAACCCTGCTCTTGACTTTCCCCTTCTTGGTACCTTTGCTGTGGCGGTCATTTTGGGCCATATCTCAATATAGCAATTTTTCTGAATGTGGTCTTTGGATTTTTCTGAAGACAGAGAGAGATTCATGAAAGGAATGGTTTTCCTGATTCTCCTTTCCAAATAGAACAAGAACCACCAGCTACTTTTCAGTTATGGTTTTTGTTTGAGCGAGAAGCTGAAGTTGAATTCTGCATTCGTTGTAATAGGCATCATTGGAATTGGTAACCTCTCTCCTCTCTATGATGTCGCAGGAATCAATATGGGTTTCCCTGACTACTTTGAGATGTCAATTCTGAACTGTCGTGGGATTGCTAAAACAACCCTGCTCTTGACTTTCCCCTTCTTGGTACGTTTGCTGTGGCGGTTATTTGGGCCATATCTCAAAATAGCAATTTTTCTGAATGTCTTCCATAGATTATCCTTACGACAGAGAGATTCATGAAAGGAGCTGGTTTTCTGATTCTCCTTTCCAAATAGAACAAGAACCACCAGCTACTTTTCAGTTATGGTTCTTGTTTGAGCGAGAACCTGAAGTTGAATCCTGCATTTGCTGTAATAGGCATCATTGGAATTGGTAACCTCTCTCCTCTCTATGATGTCGCAGGAATCAATATGAGTTTCCCTGACTACTTCGAGATGTCAATTCTGAACTGTCGTGGGATTGCTAAAACAACCCTGCTCTTGACTTTCCCCTTCTTGGTACCTTTGCTGTGGCGGTCATTTTGGGCATATCTCAATATAGCAATTTTTCTGAATGTGGTCTTTGGATTTTCTGAGACAGAGAGAGATTCATGAAAGGAATGGTTTTCCTGATTCTCCTTTCCAAATAGAACAAGAACCACCAGCTACTTTTCAGTTATGGTTTTTGTTTGAGCGAGAAGCTGAAGTTGAATTCTGCATTCGTTGTAATAGGCATCATTGGAATTGGTAACCTCTCTCCTCTCTATGATGTCGCAGGAATCAATATGGGTTTCCCTGACTACTTTGAGATGTCAATTCTGAACTGTCGTGGGATTGCTAAAACAACCCTGCTCTTGACTTTCCCCTTCTTGGTACGTTTGCTGTGCGGTTATTTTGGGCAATATCTCAAAATAGCAATTTTTCTGAATGTCTTCCATAGATTATCCTTACGACAGAGAGATTCATGAAAGGAGCTGGTTTTCCTGATTCTCCTTTCCAAATAGAACAAGAACCACCAGCTACTTTTCAGTTATGGTTCTTGTTTGAGCGAGAAACTGAAGTTGAATCCTGCATTAGCTGTAATAGGCATCATTGGAATTGGTAACCTCTCTCCTCTCTATGATGTCGCAGGAATCAATATGAGTTTCCCTGACTACTTTGAGATGTCAATTCTGAACTGTCGTGGGATTGCTAAAACAACCCTGCTCTTGACTTTCCCCTTCTTGGTACCTTTGCTGTGGCGGTCATTTTGGGCCATATCTCAATATAGCAATTTTTCTGAATGTGGTCTTTGGATTTTCTGAAGACAGAGAGAGATTCATGAAAGGACTGGTTTTCCTGATTCTCCTTTCCAAATAGAACAAGAACCACCAGCTACTTTTCAGTTATGGTTTTTGTTTGAGCGAGAAGCTGAAGTTGAATTCTGCATTCGTTGTAATAGGAATCATTGGAATTGGTAACCTCTCTCCTCTCTATGATGTCGCAGGAATCAATATGGGTTTCCCTGACTACTTTGAGATGTCAATTCTGAACTGTCGTGGGATTGCTAAAACAACCCTGCTCTTGACTTTCCCCTTCTTGGTACGTTTGCTGTGGCGGTTATTTTGGGCAATATCTCAAAATAGCAATTTTTCTGAATGTCTTCCATAGATTATCCTTACGACAGAGAGATTCATGAAAGGAGCTGGTTTTCCTGATTCTCCTTTCCAATAGAACAAGAACCACCAGCTACTTTTCAGTTATGGTTCTTGTTTGAGCGAGAAACTGAAGTTGAATCCTGCATTAGCTGTAATAGGCATCATTGGAATTGGTAACCTCTCTCCTCTCTATGATGTCGCAGGAATCAATATGAGTTTCCCTGACTACTTTGAGATGTCAATTCTGAACTGTCGTGGGATTGCTAAAACAACCCTGCTCTTGACTTTCCCCTTCTTGGTACCTTTGCTGTGGCGGTCATTTTGGGCCATATCTCAATATAGCAATTTTTCTGAATGTGGTCTTTGGATTTTTCTGAAGACAGAGAGAGATTCATGAAAGGACTGGTTTTCCTGATTCTCCTTTCCAAATAGAACAAGAACCACCAGCTACTTTTCAGTTATGGTTTTGTTTGAGCGAGAAGCTGAAGTTGAATTCTGCATTCGTTGTAATAGGCATCATTGGAATTGGTAACCTCTCTCCTCTCTATGATGTCGCAGGAATCAATATGGGTTTCCCTGACTACTTTGAGATGTCAATTCTGAACTGTCGTGGGATTGCTAAAACAACCCTGCTCTTGACTTTCCCCTTCTTGGTACGTTTGCTGTGGCGGTTATTTTGGGCCATATCTCAAAATAGCAATTTTTCTGAATGTCTTCCATAGATTATGGAAGGGGAAACGACAGTCTCCTCTATGATGTCGCAGAATCAATATGAGTTTCCCTGACTACTTTGAGATGTCAATTCTGAACTGTCGTGGGATTGCTAAAACAACCCTGCTCTTGACTTTCCCCTTCTTGGTACCTTTGCTGTGGCGGTCATTTTGGACCATATCTCAAAATAGCAATTTTTCTGAATGTCTTCCATAGATTATCCTTACGACAGAGAGATTCATGAAAGGAGCTGGTTTTCCTGATTCTCCTTTCCAAATAGAACAAGAACCACCAGCTACTTTTTCAGTTATGGTTCTTGTTTGAGCGAGAAACTGAAGTTGAATCCTGCATTCGTTGTAATAGGCATCATTGGAATTGGTAACCTCTCTCCTCTCTATGATGTCGCAGGAATCAATATGGGTTTCCCTGACTACTTTGAGATGTCAATTCTGAACTGTCGTGGGATTGCTAAAACAACCCTGCTCTTGACTTTCCCTTCTTGGTACGTTTGCTGTGGCGGTTATTTTGGGCAATATCTCAAAATAGCAATTTTTCTGAATGTCTTCCATAGATTATCCTTACGACAGAGAGATTCATGAAAGGAGCTGGTTTTCCTGATTCTCCTTTCCAAATAGAACAAGAACCACCAGCTACTTTTCAGTTATGGTTCTTGTTTGAGCGAGAAACTGAAGTTGAATCCTGCATTAGCTGTAATAGGCATCATTGGAATTGGTAACCTCTCTCCTCTCTATGATGTCGCAGGAATCAATATGAGTTTCCCTGACTACTTTGAGATGTCAATTCTGAACTGTCGTGGGATTGCTAAAACAACCCTGCTCTTGACTTTCCCCTTCTTGGTACCTTTGCTGTGGCGGTCATTTTGGGCCATATCTCAATATAGCAATTTTTCTGAATGTGGTCTTTGGATTTTTCTGAAGACAGAGAGAGATTCATGAAAGGAATGGTTTTCCTGATTCTCCTTTCCAAATAGAACAAGAACCACCAGCTACTTTTCAGTTATGGTTTTTGTTTGAGCGAGAAGCTGAAGTTGAATTCTGCATTCGTTGTAATAGGAATCATTGGAATTGGTAACCTCTCTCCTCTCTATGATGTCGCAGGAATCAATATGGGTTTCCCTGACTACTTTGAGATGTCAATTCTGAACTGTCGTGGGATTGCTAAAACAACCCTGCTCTTGACTTTCCCCTTCTTGGTACGTTTGCTGTGGCGGTTATTTTGGGCAATATCTCAAAATAGCAATTTTTCTGAATGTCTTCCATAGATTATCCTTACGACAGAGAGATTCATGAAAGGAGCTGGTTTTCCTGATTCTCCTTTCCAAATAGAACAAGAACCACCAGCTACTTTCAGTTATGGTTCTTGTTTGAGCGAGAACTGAAGTTGAATCCTGCATTAGCTGTAATAGGCATCATTGGAATTGGTAACCTCTCTCCTCTCTATGATGTCGCAGGAATCAATATGAGTTTCCCTGACTACTTTGAGATGTCAATTCTGAACTGTCGTGGGATGCTAAAACAACCCTGCTCTTGACTTTCCCCTTCTTGGTACCTTTGCTGTGGCGGTCATTTGGGCCATATCTCAATATAGCAATTTTCTGAATGTGGTCTTTGGATTTTTCTGAAGACAGAGAGAGATTCATGAAAGGACTGGTTTTCCTGATTCTCCTTTCCAAATAGAACAAGAACCACCAGCTACTTTTCAGTTATGGTTTTTGTTTGAGCGAGAAGCTGAAGTTGAATTCTGCATTCGTTGTAATAGGCATCATTGGAATTGGTAACCTCTCTCCTCTCTATGATGTCGCAGGAATCAATATGGGTTTCCCTGACTACTTTGAGATGTCAATTCTGAACTGTCGTGGATTGCTAAAACAACCCTGCTCTTGACTTTCCCCTTCTTGGTACGTTTGCTGTGGCGGTTATTTTGGGCCATATCTCAAAATAGCAATTTTCTGAATGTCTTCCATAGATTATGGAAGGGGAAACGACAGTCTCCTCTATGATGTCGCAGGAATCAATATGAGTTTCCCTGACTACTTTGAGATGTCAATTCTGAACTGTCGTGGGATTGCTAAAACAACCCTGCTCTTGACTTTCCCCTTCTTGGTACCTTTGCTGTGGCGGTCATTTTGGGCCATATCTCAAAATAGCAATTTTTCTGAATGTCTTCCATAGATTATCCTTACGACAGAGAGATTCATGAAAGGAGCTGTTTTCCTGATTCTCCTTTCCAAATAGAACAAGAACCACCAGCTACTTTTCAGTTATGGTTCTTGTTTGAGCGAGAAACTGAAGTTGAATCCTGCATTTGCTGTAATAGGCATCATTGGAATTGGTAACCTCTCTCCTCTCTATGATGTCGCAGGAATCAATATGGGTTTCCCTGACTACTTTGAGATGTCAATTCTGAACTGTCGTGGGATTGCTAAAACAACCCTGCTCTTGACTTTCCCCTTCTTGGTACCTTTGCTGTGGCGGTCATTTTGGGCCATATCTCAATATAGCAATTTTTCTGAATTGGTCTTCGGATTTTTCTGAAGACAGAGAGAGATTCATGAAAGGACTGGTTTTCCTGATTCTCCTTTCCAAATAGAACAAGAACCACCAGCTACTTTTCAGTTATGGTTTTTGTTTGAGCGAGAAGCTGAAGTTGAACTCTGCATTCGTTGTAATAGGCATCATTGGAATTGGTAACCTCTCTCCTCTCTATGATGTCGCAGGAATCAATATGGGTTTCCCTGACTACTTTGAGATGTCAATTCTGAACTGTCGTGGGATTGCTAAAACAACCCTGCTCTTGACTTTCCCCTTCTTGGTACGTTTGCTGTGGCGGTTATTTTGGGCCATATCTCAAAATAGCAATTTTTCTGAATGTCTTCCATAGATTATCCTTACGACAGAGAGATTCATGAAAGGAGCTGGTTTTCCTGATTCTCCTTTCCAAATAGAACAAGAACCACCAGCTACTTTTCAGTTATGGTTCTTGTTTGAGCGAGAAACTGAAGTTGAATCCTGCATTAGCTGTAATAGGCATCATTGGAATTGGTAACCTCTCTCCTCTCTATGATGTCGCAGGAATCAATATGAGTTTCCCTGACTACTTTGAGATGTCAATTCTGAACTGTCGTGGGATTGCTAAAACAACCCTGCTCTTGACTTTCCCCTTCTTGGTACCTTTGCTGTGGCGGTCATTTTGGGCCATATCTCAATATAGCAATTTTTCTGAATGTGGTCTTTGGATTTTTCTGAAGACAGAGAGAGATTCATGAAAGGACTGGTTTTCCTGATTCTCCTTTCCAAATAGAACAAGAACCACCAGCTACTTTTCAGTTATGGTTTTTGTTTGAGCGAGAAGCTGAAGTTGAATTCTGCATTCGTTGTAATAGGCATCATTGGAATTGGTAACCTCTCTCCTCTCTATGATGTCGCAGGAATCAATATGGGTTTCCCTGACTACTTTGAGATGTCAATTCTGAACTGTCGTGGGATTGCTAAAACAACCCTGCTCTTGACTTTCCCCTTCTTGGTACGTTTGCTGTGGCGGTTATTTTGGGCAATATCTCAAAATAGCAATTTTTCTGAATGTCTTCCATAGATTATCCTTACGACAGAGAGATTCATGAAAGGAGCTGGTTTTCCTGATTCTCCTTTCCAAATAGAACAAGAACCACCAGCTACTTTTCAGTTATGGTTCTTGTTTGAGCGAGAAACTGAAGTTGAATTCTGCATTCGTTGTAATAGGCATCATTGGAATTGGTAACCTCTCTCCTCTCTATGATGTCGCAGGAATCAATATGGGTTTCCCTGACTACTTTGAGATGTCAATTCTGAACTGTCGTGGGATTGCTAAAACAACCCTGCTCTTGACTTTCCCCTTCTTGGTACCTTTGCTGTGGCGGTCATTTTGGGCCATATCTCAATATAGCAATTTTTCTGAATGTGGTCTTTGGATTTTTCTGAAGACAGAGAGAGATTCATGAAAGGACTGGTTTTCCTGATTCTCCTTTCCAAATAGAACAAGAACCACCAGCTACTTTTCAGTTATGGTTTTTGTTTGAGCGAGAAGCTGAAGTTGAACTCTGCATTCGTTGTAATAGGCATCATTGGAATTGGTAACCTCTCTCCTCTCTATGATGTCGCAGGAATCAATATGGGTTTCCCTGACTACTTTGAGATGTCAATTCTGAACTGTCGTGGGATTGCTAAAACAACCCTGCTCTTGACTTTCCCCTTCTTGGTACGTTTGCTGTGGCGGTTATTTTGGGCCATATCTCAAAATAGCAATTTTTCTGAATGTCTTCCATAGATTATCCTTACGACAGAGAGATTCATGAAAGGAGCTGGTTTTCCTGATTCTCCTTTCCAAATAGAACAAGAACCACCAGCTACTTTTCAGTTATGGTTCTTGTTTGAGCGAGAAACTGAAGTTGAATCCTGCATTAGCTGTAATAGGCATCATTGGAATTGGTAACCTCTCTCCTCTCTATGATGTCGCAGGAATCAATATGAGTTTCCCTGACTACTTTGAGATGTCAATTCTGAACTGTCGTGGGATTGCTAAAACAACCCTGCTCTTGACTTTCCCCTTCTTGGTACCTTTGCTGTGGCGGTCATTTTGGGCCATATCTCAATATAGCAATTTTTCTGAATGTGGTCTTTGGATTTTTCTGAAGACAGAGAGAGATTCATGAAAGGACTGGTTTTCCTGATTCTCCTTTCCAAATAGAACAAGAACCACCAGCTACTTTTCAGTTATGGTTTTTGTTTGAGCGAGAAGCTGAAGTTGAATTCTGCATTCGTTGTAATAGGCATCATTGGAATTGGTAACCTCTCTCCTCTCTATGATGTCGCAGGAATCAATATGGGTTTCCCTGACTACTTTGAGATGTCAATTCTGAACTGTCGTGGGATTGCTAAAACAACCCTGCTCTTGACTTTCCCCTTCTTGGTACGTTTGCTGTGGCGGTTATTTTGGGCAATATCTCAAAATAGCAATTTTTCTGAATGTCTTCCATAGATTATCCTTACGACAGAGAGATTCATGAAAGGAGCTGGTTTTCCTGATTCTCCTTTCCAAATAGAACAAGAACCACCAGCTACTTTTCAGTTATGGTTCTTGTTTGAGCGAGAAACTGAAGTTGAATCCTGCATTAGCTGTAATAGGCATCATTGGAATTGGTAACCTCTCTCCTCTCTATGATGTCGCAGGAATCAATATGAGTTTCCCTGACTACTTTGAGATGTCAATTCTGAACTGTCGTGGGATTGCTAAAACAACCCTGCTCTTGACTTTCCCCTTCTTGGTACCTTTGCTGTGGCGGTCATTTTGGGCCATATCTCAATATAGCAATTTTTCTGAATGTGGTCTTTGGATTTTTCTGAAGACAGAGAGAGATTCATGAAAGGACTGGTTTTCCTGATTCTCCTTTCCAAATAGAACAAGAACCACCAGCTACTTTTCAGTTATGGTTTTTGTTTGAGCGAGAAGCTGAAGTTGAATTCTGCATTCGTTGTAATAGGCATCATTGGAATTGGTAACCTCTCTCCTCTCTATGATGTCGCAGGAATCAATATGGGTTTCCCTGACTACTTTGAGATGTCAATTCTGAACTGTCGTGGGATTGCTAAAACAACCCTGCTCTTGACTTTCCCCTTCTTGGTACGTTTGCTGTGGCGGTTATTTTGGGCCATATCTCAAAATAGCAATTTTTCTGAATGTCTTCCATAGATTATGGAAGGGGAAACGACAGTCTCCTCTATGATGTCGCAGGAATCAATATGAGTTTCCCTGACTACTTTGAGATGTCAATTCTGAACTGTCGTGGGATTGCTAAAACAACCCTGCTCTTGACTTTCCCCTTCTTGGTACCTTTGCTGTGGCGGTCATTTTGGGCCATATCTCAAAATAGCAATTTTTCTGAATGTCTTCCATAGATTATCCTTACGACAGAGAGATTCATGAAAGGAGCTGGTTTTCCTGATTCTCCTTTCCAAATAGAACAAGAACCACCAGCTACTTTTCAGTTATGGTTCTTGTTTGAGCGAGAAACTGAAGTTGAATCCTGCATTTGCTGTAATAGGCATCATTGGAATTGGTAACCTCTCTCCTCTCTATGATGTCGCAGGAATCAATATGAGTTTCCCTGACTACTTTGAGATGTCAATTCTGAACTGTCGTGGGATTGCTAAAACAACCCTGCTCTTGACTTTCCCCTTCTTGGTACCTTTGCTGTGGCGGTCATTTTGGGCCATATCTCAATATAGCAATTTTTCTGAATGTGGTCTTTGGATTTTTCTGAAGACAGAGAGAGATTCATGAAACGACTGGTTTTCTTGATTCTCCTTTCCAAATAGAACAAGAACCACCAGCTACTTTTCAGTTATGGTTTTTGTTTGAGCGAGAAGCTGAAGTTGAATTCTGCATTCGTTGTAATAGGCATCATTGGAATTGGTAACCTCTCTCCTCTCTATGATGTCGCAGGAATCAATATGGGTTTCCCTGACTACTTTGAGATGTCAATTCTGAACTGTCGTGGGATTGCTAAAACAACCCTGCTCTTGACTTTCCCCTTCTTGGTACCTTTGCTGTGGCGGTCATTTTGGGCCATATCTCAATATAGCAATTTTTCTGAATGTGGTCTTCGGATTTTTCTGAAGACAGAGAGAGATTCATGAAAGGACTGGTTTTCCTGATTCTCCTTTCCAAATAGAACAAGAACCACCAGCTACTTTTCAGTTATGGTTTTTGTTTGAGCGAGAAGCTGAAGTTGAACTCTGCATTCGTTGTAATAGGCATCATTGGAATTGGTAACCTCTCTCCTCTCTATGATGTCGCAGGAATCAATATGGGTTTCCCTGACTACTTTGAGATGTCAATTCTGAACTGTCGTGGGATTGCTAAAACAACCCTGCTCTTGACTTTCCCCTTCTTGGTACGTTTGCTGTGGCGGTTATTTTGGGCCATATCTCAAAATAGCAATTTTTCTGAATGTCTTCCATAGATTATCCTTACGACAGAGAGATTCATGAAAGGAGCTGGTTTTCCTGATTCTCCTTTCCAAATAGAACAAGAACCACCAGCTACTTTTCAGTTATGGTTTTTGTTTGAGCGAGAAGCTGAAGTTGAATTCTGCATTCGTTGTAATAGGCATCATTGGAATTGGTAACCTCTCTCCTCTCTATGATGTCGCAGGAATCAATATGGGTTTCCCTGACTACTTTGAGATGTCAATTCTGAACTGTCGTGGGATTGCTAAAACAACCCTGCTCTTGACTTTCCCCTTCTTGGTACGTTTGCTGTGGCGGTTATTTTGGGCCATATCTCAAAATAGCAATTTTTCTGAATGTCTTCCATAGATTATCCTTACGACAGAGAGATTCATGAAAGGAGCTGGTTTTCCTGATTCTCCTTTCCAAATAGAACAAGAACCACCAGCTACTTTTCAGTTATGGTTCTTGTTTGAGCGAGAAACTGAAGTTGAATCCTGCATTAGCTGTAATAGGCATCATTGGAATTGGTAACCTCTCTCCTCTCTATGATGTCGCAGGAATCAATATGAGTTTCCCTGACTACTTTGAGATGTCAATTCTGAACTGTCGTGGGATTGCTAAAACAACCCTGCTCTTGACTTTCCCCTTCTTGGTACCTTTGCTGTGGCGGTCATTTTGGGCCATATCTCAATATAGCAATTTTTCTGAATGTGGTCTTTGGATTTTTCTGAAGACAGAGAGAGATTCATGAAAGGACTGGTTTTCCTGATTCTCCTTTCCAAATAGAACAAGAACCACCAGCTACTTTTCAGTTATGGTTTTTGTTTGAGCGAGAAGCTGAAGTTGAATTCTGCATTCGTTGTAATAGGCATCATTGGAATTGGTAACCTCTCTCCTCTCTATGATGTCGCAGGAATCAATATGGGTTTCCCTGACTACTTTGAGATGTCAATTCTGAACTGTCGTGGGATTGCTAAAACAACCCTGCTCTTGACTTTCCCCTTCTTGGTACGTTTGCTGTGGCGGTTATTTTGGGCAATATCTCAAAATAGCAATTTTTCTGAATGTCTTCCATAGATTATCCTTACGACAGAGAGATTCATGAAAGGAGCTGGTTTTCCTGATTCTCCTTTCCAAATAGAACAAGAACCACCAGCTACTTTTCAGTTATGGTTCTTGTTTGAGCGAGAAACTGAAGTTGAATCCTGCATTAGCTGTAATAGGCATCATTGGAATTGGTAACCTCTCTCCTCTCTATGATGTCGCAGGAATCAATATGAGTTTCCCTGACTACTTTGAGATGTCAATTCTGAACTGTCGTGGGATTGCTAAAACAACCCTGCTCTTGACTTTCCCCTTCTTGGTACCTTTGCTGTGGCGGTCATTTTGGGCCATATCTCAATATAGCAATTTTTCTGAATGTGGTCTTTGGATTTTTCTGAAGACAGAGAGAGATTCATGAAAGGACTGGTTTTCCTGATTCTCCTTTCCAAATAGAACAAGAACCACCAGCTACTTTTCAGTTATGGTTTTTGTTTGAGCGAGAAGCTGAAGTTGAATTCTGCATTCGTTGTAATAGGCATCATTGGAATTGGTAACCTCTCTCCTCTCTATGATGTCGCAGGAATCAATATGGGTTTCCCTGACTACTTTGAGATGTCAATTCTGAACTGTCGTGGGATTGCTAAAACAACCCTGCTCTTGACTTTCCCCTTCTTGGTACGTTTGCTGTGGCGGTTATTTTGGGCCATATCTCAAAATAGCAATTTTTCTGAATGTCTTCCATAGATTATGGAAGGGGAAACGACAGTCTCCTCTATGATGTCGCAGGAATCAATATGAGTTTCCCTGACTACTTTGAGATGTCAATTCTGAACTGTCGTGGGATTGCTAAAACAACCCTGCTCTTGACTTTCCCCTTCTTGGTACCTTTGCTGTGGCGGTCATTTTGGGCCATATCTCAAAATAGCAATTTTTCTGAATGTCTTCCATAGATTATCCTTACGACAGAGAGATTCATGAAAGGAGCTGGTTTTCCTGATTCTCCTTTCCAAATAGAACAAGAACCACCAGCTACTTTTCAGTTATGGTTCTTGTTTGAGCGAGAAACTGAAGTTGAATCCTGCATTTGCTGTAATAGGCATCATTGGAATTGGTAACCTCTCTCCTCTCTATGATGTCGCAGGAATCAATATGAGTTTCCCTGACTACTTTGAGATGTCAATTCTGAACTGTCGTGGGATTGCTAAAACAACCCTGCTCTTGACTTTCCCCTTCTTGGTACCTTTGCTGTGGCGGTCATTTTGGGCCATATCTCAATATAGCAATTTTTCTGAATGTGGTCTTTGGATTTTTCTGAAGACAGAGAGAGATTCATGAAACGACTGGTTTTCCTGATTCTCCTTTCCAAATAGAACAAGAACCACCAGCTACTTTTCAGTTATGGTTTTTGTTTGAGCGAGAAGCTGAAGTTGAATTCTGCATTCGTTGTAATAGGCATCATTGGAATTGGTAACCTCTCTCCTCTCTATGATGTCGCAGGAATCAATATGGGTTTCCCTGACTACTTTGAGATGTCAATTCTGAACTGTCGTGGGATTGCTAAAACAACCCTGCTCTTGACTTTCCCCTTCTTGGTACCTTTGCTGTGGCGGTCATTTTGGGCCATATCTCAATATAGCAATTTTTCTGAATGTGGTCTTCGGATTTTTCTGAAGACAGAGAGAGATTCATGAAAGGACTGGTTTTCCTGATTCTCCTTTCCAAATAGAACAAGAACCACCAGCTACTTTTCAGTTATGGTTTTTGTTTGAGCGAGAAGCTGAAGTTGAACTCTGCATTCGTTGTAATAGGCATCATTGGAATTGGTAACCTCTCTCCTCTCTATGATGTCGCAGGAATCAATATGGGTTTCCCTGACTACTTTGAGATGTCAATTCTGAACTGTCGTGGGATTGCTAAAACAACCCTGCTCTTGACTTTCCCCTTCTTGGTACGTTTGCTGTGGCGGTTATTTTGGGCCATATCTCAAAATAGCAATTTTTCTGAATGTCTTCCATAGATTATCCTTACGACAGAGAGATTCATGAAAGGAGCTGGTTTTCCTGATTCTCCTTTCCAAATAGAACAAGAACCACCAGCTACTTTTCAGTTATGGTTCTTGTTTGAGCGAGAAACTGAAGTTGAATCCTGCATTAGCTGTAATAGGCATCATTGGAATTGGTAACCTCTCTCCTCTCTATGATGTCGCAGGAATCAATATGAGTTTCCCTGACTACTTTGAGATGTCAATTCTGAACTGTCGTGGGATTGCTAAAACAACCCTGCTCTTGACTTTCCCCTTCTTGGTACCTTTGCTGTGGCGGTTATTTTGGGCCATATCTCAATATAGCAATTTTTCTGAATGTGGTCTTTGGATTTTTCTGAAGACAGAGAGAGATTCATGAAAGGACTGGTTTTCCTGATTCTCCTTTCCAAATAGAACAAGAACCACCAGCTACTTTTCAGTTATGGTTTTTGTTTGAGCGAGAAGCTGAAGTTGAATTCTGCATTCGTTGTAATAGGCATCATTGGAATTGGTAACCTCTCTCCTCTCTATGATGTCGCAGGAATCAATATGGGTTTCCCTGACTACTTTGAGATGTCAATTCTGAACTGTCGTGGGATTGCTAAAACAACCCTGCTCTTGACTTTCCCCTTCTTGGTACGTTTGCTGTGGCGGTTATTTTGGGCCATATCTCAAAATAGCAATTTTTCTGAATGTCTTCCATAGATTATGGAAGGGGAAACGACAGTCTCCTCTATGATGTCGCAGGAATCAATATGAGTTTCCCTGACTACTTTGAGATGTCAATTCTGAACTGTCGTGGGATTGCTAAAACAACCCTGCTCTTGACTTTCCCCTTCTTGGTACCTTTGCTGTGGCGGTCATTTTGGGCCATATCTCAAAATAGCAATTTTTCTGAATGTCTTCCATAGATTATCCTTACGACAGAGAGATTCATGAAAGGAGCTGGTTTTCCTGATTCTCCTTTCCAAATAGAACAAGAACCACCAGCTACTTTTCAGTTATGGTTCTTGTTTGAGCGAGAAACTGAAGTTGAATCCTGCATTTGCTGTAATAGGCATCATTGGAATTGGTAACCTCTCTCCTCTCTATGATGTCGCAGGAATCAATATGAGTTTCCCTGACTACTTTGAGATGTCAATTCTGAACTGTCGTGGGATTGCTAAAACAACCCTGCTCTTGACTTTCCCCTTCTTGGTACGTTTGCTGTGGCGGTTATTTTGGGCCATATCTCAAAATAGCAATTTTTCTGAATGTCTTCCATAGATTATGGAAGGGGAAACGACAGTTTCCTCTATGATGTCGCAGGAATCAATATGAGTTTCCCTGACTACTTTGAGATGTCAATTCTGAACTGTCGTGGGATTGCTAAAACAACCCTGCTCTTGACTTTCCCCTTCTTGGTACCTTTGCTGTGGCGGTCATTTTGGGCCATATCTCAAAATAGCAATTTTTCTGAATGTCTTCCATAGATTATCCTTACGACAGAGAGATTCATGAAAGGAGCTGGTTTTCCTGATTCTCCTTTCCAAATAGAACAAGAACCACCAGCTACTTTTCAGTTATGGTTCTTGTTTGAGCGAGAAACTGAAGTTGAATCCTGCATTTGCTGTAATAGGCATCATTGGAATTGGTAACCTCTCTCCTCTCTATGATGTCGCAGGAATCAATATGAGTTTCCCTGACTACTTTGAGATGTCAATTCTGAACTGTCGTGGGATTGCTAAAACAACCCTGCTCTTGACTTTCCCCTTCTTGGTACCTTTGCTGTGGCGGTCATTTTGGGCCATATCTCAATATAGCAATTTTTCTGAATGTGGTCTTTGGATTTTTCTGAAGACAGAGAGAGATTCATGAAACGACTGGTTTTCCTGATTCTCCTTTCCAAATAGAACAAGAACCACCAGCTACTTTTCAGTTATGGTTTTTGTTTGAGCGAGAAGCTGAAGTTGAATTCTGCATTCGTTGTAATAGGCATCATTGGAATTGGTAACCTCTCTCCTCTCTATGATGTCGCAGGAATCAATATGGGTTTCCCTGACTACTTTGAGATGTCAATTCTGAACTGTCGTGGGATTGCTAAAACAACCCTGCTCTTGACTTTCCCCTTCTTGGTACCTTTGCTGTGGCGGTCATTTTGGGCCATATCTCAATATAGCAATTTTTCTGAATGTGGTCTTCGGATTTTTCTGAAGACAGAGAGAGATTCATGAAAGGACTGGTTTTCCTGATTCTCCTTTCCAAATAGAACAAGAACCACCAGCTACTTTTCAGTTATGGTTTTTGTTTGAGCGAGAAGCTGAAGTTGAACTCTGCATTCGTTGTAATAGGCATCATTGGAATTGGTAACCTCTCTCCTCTCTATGATGTCGCAGGAATCAATATGGGTTTCCCTGACTACTTTGAGATGTCAATTCTGAACTGTCGTGGGATTGCTAAAACAACCCTGCTCTTGACTTTCCCCTTCTTGGTACGTTTGCTGTGGCGGTTATTTTGGGCCATATCTCAAAATAGCAATTTTTCTGAATGTCTTCCATAGATTATCCTTACGACAGAGAGATTCATGAAAGGAGCTGGTTTTCCTGATTCTCCTTTCCAAATAGAACAAGAACCACCAGCTACTTTTCAGTTATGGTTCTTGTTTGAGCGAGAAACTGAAGTTGAATCCTGCATTAGCTGTAATAGGCATCATTGGAATTGGTAACCTCTCTCCTCTCTATGATGTCGCAGGAATCAATATGAGTTTCCCTGACTACTTTGAGATGTCAATTCTGAACTGTCGTGGGATTGCTAAAACAACCCTGCTCTTGACTTTCCCCTTCTTGGTACCTTTGCTGTGGCGGTCATTTTGGGCCATATCTCAATATAGCAATTTTTCTGAATGTGGTCTTTGGATTTTTCTGAAGACAGAGAGAGGTTCATGAAAGGACTGGTTTTCCTGATTCTCCTTTCCAAATAGAACAAGAACCACCAGCTACTTTTCAGTTATGGTTTTTGTTTGAGCGAGAAGCTGAAGTTGAATTCTGCATTCGTTGTAATAGGCATCATTGGAATTGGTAACCTCTCTCCTCTCTATGATGTCGCAGGAATCAATATGGGTTTCCCTGACTACTTTGAGATGTCAATTCTGAACTGTCGTGGGATTGCTAAAACAACCCTGCTCTTGACTTTCCCCTTCTTGGTACGTTTGCTGTGGCGGTTATTTTGGGCCATATCTCAAAATAGCAATTTTTCTGAATGTCTTCCATAGATTATGGAAGGGGAAACGACAGTCTCCTCTATGATGTCGCAGGAATCAATATGAGTTTCCCTGACTACTTTGAGATGTCAATTCTGAACTGTCGTGGGATTGCTAAAACAACCCTGCTCTTGACTTTCCCCTTCTTGGTACCTTTGCTGTGGCGGTCATTTTGGGCCATATCTCAAAATAGCAATTTTTCTGAATGTCTTCCATAGATTATCCTTACGACAGAGAGATTCATGAAAGGAGCTGGTTTTCCTGATTCTCCTTTCCAAATAGAACAAGAACCACCAGCTACTTTTCAGTTATGGTTCTTGTTTGAGCGAGAAACTGAAGTTGAATCCTGCATTTGCTGTAATAGGCATCATTGGAATTGGTAACCTCTCTCCTCTCTATGATGTCGCAGGAATCAATATGAGTTTCCCTGACTACTTTGAGATGTCAATTCTGAACTGTCGTGGGATTGCTAAAACAACCCTGCTCTTGACTTTCCCCTTCTTGGTACCTTTGCTGTGGCGGTCATTTTGGGCCATATCTCAATATAGCAATTTTTCTGAATGTGGTCTTTGGATTTTTCTGAAGACAGAGAGAGATTCATGAAACGACTGGTTTTCCTGATTCTCCTTTCCAAATAGAACAAGAACCACCAGCTACTTTTCAGTTATGGTTTTTGTTTGAGCGAGAAGCTGAAGTTGAATTCTGCATTCGTTGTAATAGGCATCATTGGAATTGGTAACCTCTCTCCTCTCTATGATGTCGCAGGAATCAATATGGGTTTCCCTGACTACTTTGAGATGTCAATTCTGAACTGTCGTGGGATTGCTAAAACAACCCTGCTCTTGACTTTCCCCTTCTTGGTACCTTTGCTGTGGCGGTCATTTTGGGCCATATCTCAATATAGCAATTTTTCTGAATGTGGTCTTCGGATTTTTCTGAAGACAGAGAGAGATTCATGAAAGGACTGGTTTTCCTGATTCTCCTTTCCAAATAGAACAAGAACCACCAGCTACTTTTCAGTTATGGTTTTTGTTTGAGCGAGAAGCTGAAGTTGAACTCTGCATTCGTTGTAATAGGCATCATTGGAATTGGTAACCTCTCTCCTCTCTATGATGTCGCAGGAATCAATATGGGTTTCCCTGACTACTTTGAGATGTCAATTCTGAACTGTCGTGGGATTGCTAAAACAACCCTGCTCTTGACTTTCCCCTTCTTGGTACGTTTGCTGTGGCGGTTATTTTGGGCCATATCTCAAAATAGCAATTTTTCTGAATGTCTTCCATAGATTATCCTTACGACAGAGAGATTCATGAAAGGAGCTGGTTTTCCTGATTCTCCTTTCCAAATAGAACAAGAACCACCAGCTACTTTTCAGTTATGGTTCTTGTTTGAGCGAGAAACTGAAGTTGAATCCTGCATTAGCTGTAATAGGCATCATTGGAATTGGTAACCTCTCTCCTCTCTATGATGTCGCAGGAATCAATATGAGTTTCCCTGACTACTTTGAGATGTCAATTCTGAACTGTCGTGGGATTGCTAAAACAACCCTGCTCTTGACTTTCCCCTTCTTGGTACCTTTGCTGTGGCGGTCATTTTGGGCCATATCTCAATATAGCAATTTTTCTGAATGTGGTCTTTGGATTTTTCTGAAGACAGAGAGAGATTCATGAAAGGACTGGTTTTCCTGATTCTCCTTTCCAAATAGAACAAGAACCACCAGCTACTTTTCAGTTATGGTTTTTGTTTGAGCGAGAAGCTGAAGTTGAATTCTGCATTCGTTGTAATAGGCATCATTGGAATTGGTAACCTCTCTCCTCTCTATGATGTCGCAGGAATCAATATGGGTTTCCCTGACTACTTTGAGATGTCAATTCTGAACTGTCGTGGGATTGCTAAAACAACCCTGCTCTTGACTTTCCCCTTCTTGGTACGTTTGCTGTGGCGGTTATTTTGGGCCATATCTCAAAATAGCAATTTTTCTGAATGTCTTCCATAGATTATCCTTACGACAGAGAGATTCATGAAAGGAGCTGGTTTTCCTGATTCTCCTTTCCAAATAGAACAAGAACCACCAGCTACTTTTCAGTTATGGTTCTTGTTTGAGCGAGAACCTGAAGTTGAATCCTGCATTTGCTGTAATAGGCATCATTGGAATTGGTAACCTCTCTCCTCTCTATGATGTCGCAGGAATCAATATGAGTTTCCCTGACTACTTCGAGATGTCAATTCTGAACTGTCGTGGGATTGCTAAAACAACCCTGCTCTTGACTTTCCCCTTCTTGGTACCTTTGCTGTGGCGGTCATTTTGGGCCATATCTCAATATAGCAATTTTTCTGAATGTGGTCTTTGGATTTTTCTGAAGACAGAGAGAGATTCATGAAAGGAATGGTTTTCCTGATTCTCCTTTCCAAATAGAACAAGAACCACCAGCTACTTTTCAGTTATGGTTTTTGTTTGAGCGAGAAGCTGAAGTTGAATTCTGCATTCGTTGTAATAGGCATCATTGGAATTGGTAACCTCTCTCCTCTCTATGATGTCGCAGGAATCAATATGGGTTTCCCTGACTACTTTGAGATGTCAATTCTGAACTGTCGTGGGATTGCTAAAACAACCCTGCTCTTGACTTTCCCCTTCTTGGTACGTTTGCTGTGGCGGTTATTTTGGGCCATATCTCAAAATAGCAATTTTTCTGAATGTCTTCCATAGATTATCCTTACGACAGAGAGATTCATGAAAGGAGCTGGTTTTCCTGATTCTCCTTTCCAAATAGAACAAGAACCACCAGCTACTTTTCAGTTATGGTTCTTGTTTGAGCGAGAAACTGAAGTTGAATCCTGCATTAGCTGTAATAGGCATCATTGGAATTGGTAACCTCTCTCCTCTCTATGATGTCGCAGGAATCAATATGAGTTTCCCTGACTACTTTGAGATGTCAATTCTGAACTGTCGTGGGATTGCTAAAACAACCCTGCTCTTGACTTTCCCCTTCTTGGTACCTTTGCTGTGGCGGTCATTTTGGGCCATATCTCAATATAGCAATTTTTCTGAATGTGGTCTTTGGATTTTTCTGAAGACAGAGAGAGATTCATGAAAGGACTGGTTTTCCTGATTCTCCTTTCCAAATAGAACAAGAACCACCAGCTACTTTTCAGTTATGGTTTTTGTTTGAGCGAGAAGCTGAAGTTGAATTCTGCATTCGTTGTAATAGGCATCATTGGAATTGGTAACCTCTCTCCTCTCTATGATGTCGCAGGAATCAATATGGGTTTCCCTGACTACTTTGAGATGTCAATTCTGAACTGTCGTGGGATTGCTAAAACAACCCTGCTCTTGACTTTCCCCTTCTTGGTACGTTTGCTGTGGCGGTTATTTTGGGCCATATCTCAAAATAGCAATTTTTCTGAATGTCTTCCATAGATTATCCTTACGACAGAGAGATTCATGAAAGGAGCTGGTTTTCCTGATTCTCCTTTCCAAATAGAACAAGAACCACCAGCTACTTTTCAGTTATGGTTCTTGTTTGAGCGAGAACCTGAAGTTGAATCCTGCATTTGCTGTAATAGGCATCATTGGAATTGGTAACCTCTCTCCTCTCTATGATGTCGCAGGAATCAATATGAGTTTCCCTGACTACTTCGAGATGTCAATTCTGAACTGTCGTGGGATTGCTAAAACAACCCTGCTCTTGACTTTCCCCTTCTTGGTACCTTTGCTGTGGCGGTCATTTTGGGCCATATCTCAATATAGCAATTTTTCTGAATGTGGTCTTTGGATTTTTCTGAAGACAGAGAGAGATTCATGAAAGGAATGGTTTTCCTGATTCTCCTTTCCAAATAGAACAAGAACCACCAGCTACTTTTCAGTTATGGTTTTTGTTTGAGCGAGAAGCTGAAGTTGAATTCTGCATTCGTTGTAATAGGCATCATTGGAATTGGTAACCTCTCTCCTCTCTATGATGTCGCAGGAATCAATATGGGTTTCCCTGACTACTTTGAGATGTCAATTCTGAACTGTCGTGGGATTGCTAAAACAACCCTGCTCTTGACTTTCCCCTTCTTGGTACGTTTGCTGTGGCGGTTATTTTGGGCAATATCTCAAAATAGCAATTTTTCTGAATGTCTTCCATAGATTATCCTTACGACAGAGAGATTCATGAAAGGAGCTGGTTTTCCTGATTCTCCTTTCCAAATAGAACAAGAACCACCAGCTACTTTTCAGTTATGGTTCTTGTTTGAGCGAGAAACTGAAGTTGAATCCTGCATTTGCTGTAATAGGCATCATTGGAATTGGTAACCTCTCTCCTCTCTATGATGTCGCAGGAATCAATATGAGTTTCCCTGACTACTTTGAGATGTCAATTCTGAACTGTCGTGGGATTGCTAAAACAACCCTGCTCTTGACTTTCCCCTTCTTGGTACCTTTGCTGTGGCGGTCATTTTGGGCCATATCTCAATATAGCAATTTTTCTGAATGTGGTCTTTGGATTTTTCTGAAGACAGAGAGAGATTCATGAAAGGACTGGTTTTCCTGATTCTCCTTTCCAAATAGAACAAGAACCACCAGCTACTTTTCAGTTATGGTTTTTGTTTGAGCGAGAAGCTGAAGTTGAATTCTGCATTCGTTGTAATAGGCATCATTGGAATTGGTAACCTCTCTCCTCTCTATGATGTCGCAGGAATCAATATGGGTTTCCCTGACTACTTTGAGATGTCAATTCTGAACTGTCGTGGGATTGCTAAAACAACCCTGCTCTTGACTTTCCCCTTCTTGGTACGTTTGCTGTGGCGGTTATTTTGGGCCATATCTCAAAATAGCAATTTTTATGAATGTCTTCCATAGATTATCCTTACGACAGAGAGATTCATGAAAGGAGCTGGTTTTCCTGATTCTCCTTTCCAAATAGAACAAGAACCACCAGCTACTTTTCGGTTATGGTTCTTGTTTGAGCGAGAACCTGAAGTTGAATCCTGCATTTGCTGTAATAGGCATCATTGGAATTGGTAACCTCTCTCCTCTCTATGATGTCGCAGGAATCAATATGAGTTTCCCTGACTACTTTGAGATGTCAATTCTGAACTGTCGTGGGATTGCTAAAACAACCCTGCTCTTGACTTTCCCCTTCTTGGTACCTTTGCTGTGGCGGTCATTTTGGGCCATATCTCAATATAGCAATTTTTCTGAATATGGTCTTTGGATTTTTCTGAAGACAGAGAGAGATTCATGAAAGGACTGGTTTTCCTGATTCTCCTTTCCAAATAGAACAAGAACCACCAGCTACTTTTCAGTTATGGTTTTTGTTTGAGCGAGAAGCTGAAGTTGAATTCTGCATTCGTTGTAATAGGCATCATTGGAATTGGTAACCTCTCTCCTCTCTATGATGTCGCAGGAATCAATATGGGTTTCCCTGACTACTTTGAGATGTCAATTCTGAACTGTCGTGGGATTGCTAAAACAACCCTGCTCTTGACTTTCCCCTTCTTGGTACGTTTGCTGTGGCGGTTATTTTGGGCCATATCTCAAAATAGCAATTTTTCTGAATGTCTTCCATAGATTATCCTTACGACAGAGAGATTCATGAAAGGAGCTGGTTTTCCTGATTCTCCTTTCCAAATAGAACAAGAACCACCAGCTACTTTTCAGTTATGGTTCTTGTTTGAGCGAGAACCTGAAGTTGAATCCTGCATTTGCTGTAATAGGCATCATTGGAATTGGTAACCTCTCTCCTCTCTATGATGTCGCAGGAATCAATATGGGTTTCCCTGACTACTTTGAGATGCCAATTCTGAACTGTCGTGGGATTGCAAAAACAACCCTGCTCTTGACTTTCCCCTTCTTGGTACCTTTGCTGTGGCGGTGCTTTTGGGCCATATCTCAATATAGCAATTTTTCTGAATGTGGTCTTTGGATTTTTCTGAAGACAAAGAGAGATTCATGAAAGGAGCTGGTTTTCCTGATTCTCCTTTCCAAATAGAACAAGAACCACCAGCTACTTTTCAGTTATGGTTTTTGTTTGAGCGAGAAACTGAAGTTGAATTCTGCATTCGTTGTAATAGGCATCATTGGAATTGGTAACCTCTCTCCTCTATGATGTCGCAGGAATCAATATGAGTTTCCCTGACTACTTTGAGATGTCAATTCTGAACTGTCGTGGGATTGCTAAAACAACCCTGCTCTTGACTTTCCCCTTCTTGGTACCTTTGCTGTGGCGGTCATTTTGGGCCATATCTCAATATAGCAATTTTTCTGAATGTGGTCTTTGGATTTTTCTGAAGACAGAGAGAGATTCATGAAAGGACTGGTTTTCCTGATTCTCCTTTCCAAATAGAACAAGAACCACCAGCTACTTTTCAGTTATGGTTTTTGTTTGAGCGAGAAGCTGAAGTTGAATTCTGCATTCGTTGTAATAGGCATCATTGGAATTGGTAACCTCTCTCCTCTCTATGATGTCGCAGGAATCAATATGGGTTTCCCTGACTACTTTGAGATGTCAATTCTGAACTGTCGTGGGATTGCTAAAACAACCCTGCTCTTGACTTTCCCCTTCTTGGTACGTTTGCTGTGGCGGTTATTTTGGGCCATATCTCAAAATAGCAATTTTTCTGAATGTCTTCCATAGATTATCCTTACGACAGAGAGATTCATGAAAGGAGCTGGTTTTCCTGATTCTCCTTTCCAAATAGAACAAGAACCACCAGCTACTTTTCAGTTATGGTTCTTGTTTGAGCGAGAACCTGAAGTTGAATCCTTTCATGAATCTCTCTCTGTCTTCAGAAAAATCCAAAGACCACATTCAGAAAAATTGCTATATTGAGATATGGCCCAAAATGACCGCCACAGCAAAGGTACCAAGAAGGGGAAAGTCAAGAGCAGGGTTGTTTTAGCAATCCCACGACAGTTCAGAATTGACATCTCAAAGTAGTCAGGGAAACTCATATTGATTCCTGCGACATCATAGAGAGGAGAGAGGTTACCAATTCCAATGATGCCTATTACAGCAAATGCAGGATTCAACTTCAGGTTCTCGCTCAAACAAGAACCATAACTGAAAAGTAGCTGGTGGTTCTTGTTCTATTTGGAAAGGAGAATCAGGAAAACCAGCTCCTTTCATGAATCTCTCTGTCGTAAGGATAATCTATGGAAGACATTCAGAAAAATTGCTATATTGAGATATGGCCCAAAATGACCGCCACAGCAAAGGTACCAAGAAGGGGAAAGTCAAGAGCAGGGTTGTTTTAGCAATCCCACGACAGTTCAGAATTGACATCTCAAAGTAGTCAGGGAAACCCATATTGATTCCTGCGACATCATAGAGAGGAGAGAGGTTACCAATTCCAATGATGCCTATTACAACGAATGCAGAATTCAACTTCAGCTTCTCGCTCAAACAAAAACCATAACTGAAAAGTAGCTGGTGGTTCTTGTTCTATTTGGAAAGGAGAATCAGGAAAACCAGTCGTTTCATGAATCTCTCTCTGTCTTCAGAAAAATCCAAAGACCACATTCAGAAAAATTGCTATATTGAGATATGGCCCAAAATGACCGCCACAGCAAAGGTACCAAGAAGGGGAAAGTCAAGAGCAGGGTTGTTTTAGCAATCCCACGACAGTTCAGAATTGACATCTCAAAGTAGTCAGGGAAACTCATATTGATTCCTGCGACATCATAGAGAGGAGAGAGGTTACCAATTCCAATGATGCCTATTACAGCAAATGCAGGATTCAACTTCAGTTTCTCGCTCCAACAAGAACCATAACTGAAAAGTAGCTGGTGGTTCTTGTTCTATTTGGAAAGGAGAATCAGGAAAACCAGCTCCTTTCATGAATCTCTCTGTCGTAAGGATAATCTATGGAAGACATTCAGAAAAATTGCTATTTTGAGATATGGCCCAAAATAACCGCCACAGCAAACGTACCAAGAAGGGGAAAGTCAAGAGCAGGGTTGTTTTAGCAATCCCACGACAGTTCAGAATTGACATCTCAAAGTAGTCAGGGAAACCCATATTGATTCCTGCGACATCATAGAGAGGAGAGAGGTTACCAATTCCAATGATGCCTATTACAACGAATGCAGAATTCAACTTCAGCTTCTCGCTCAAACAAAAACCATAACTGAAAAGTAGCTGGTGGTTCTTGTTCTATTTGGAAAGGAGAATCAGGAAAACCATTCCTTTCATGAATCTCTCTCTGTCTTCAGAAAAATCCAAAGACCACATTCAGAAAAATTGCTATATTGAGATATGGCCCAAAATGACCGCCACAGCAAAGGTACCAAGAAGGGGAAAGTCAAGAGCAGGGTTGTTTTAGCAATCCCACGACAGTTCAGAATTGACATCTCAAAGTAGTCAGGGAAACTCATATTGATTCCTGCGACATCATAGAGAGGAGAGAGGTTACCAATTCCAATGATGCCTATTACAGCAAATGCAGAATCCAACTTCAGGTTCTCGCTCAAACAAGAACCATAACTGAAAAGTAGCTGGTGGTTCTTGTTCTATTTGGAAAGGAGAATCAGGAAAACCAGCTCCTTTCATGAATCTCTCTGTCGTAAGGATAATCTATGGAAGACATTCAGTAAATTGCTATTTTGAGATATGGCCCAAAATAACCGCCACAGCAAACGTACCAAGAAGGGGAAAGTCAAGAGCAGGGTTGTTTTAGCAATCCCACGACAGTTCAGAATTGACATCTCAAAGTAGTCAGGGAAACCCATATTGATTCCTGCGACATCATAGAGAGGAGAGAGGTTACCAATTCCAATGATGCCTATTACAACGAATGCAGAGTTCAACTTCAGCTTCTCGCTCAAACAAAAACCATAACTGAAAAGTAGCTGGTGGTTCTTGTTCTATTTGGAAAGGAGAATCAGGAAAACCATTCCTTTCATGAATCTCTCTCTGTCTTCAGAAAAATCCAAAGACCACATTCAGAAAAATTGCTATATTGAGATATGGCCCAAAATGACCGCCACAGCAAAGGTACCAAGAAGGGGAAAGTCAAGAGCAGGGTTGTTTTAGCAATCCCACGACAGTTCAGAATTGACATCTCAAAGTAGTCAGGGAAACTCATATTGATTCCTGCGACATCATAGAGGAGAGAGGTTACCAATTCCAATGATGCCTATTACAACGAATGCAGAATTCAACTTCAGTTTCTCGCTCAAACAAAAACCATAACTGAAAAGTAGCTGGTGGTTCTTGTTCTATTTGGAAAGGAGAATCAGGAAAACCAGCTCCTTTCATGAATCTCTCTTTGTCTTCAGAAAAATCCAAAGACCACATTCAGAAAAATTGCTATATTGAGATATGGCCCAAAAGCACCGCCACAGCAAAGGTACCAAGAAGGGGAAAGTCAAGAGCAGGGTTGTTTTAGCAATCCCACGACAGTTCAGAATTGACATCTCAAAGTAGTCAGGGAAACTCATATTGATTCCTGCGACATCATAGAGAGGAGAGAGGTTACCAATTCCAATGATGCCTATTACAGCAAATGCAGGATTCAACTTCAGGTTCTCGCTCAAACAAGAACCATAACTGAAAAGTAGCTGGTGGTTCTTGTTCTATTTGGAAAGGAGAATCAGGAAAACCAGCTCCTTTCATGAATCTCTCTGTCGTAAGGATAATCTATGGAAGACATTCAGAAAAATTGCTATTTTGAGATATGGCCCAAAATAACCGCCACAGCAAACGTACCAAGAAGGGGAAAGTCAAGAGCAGGGTTGTTTTAGCAATCCGACGATAGTTCAGAATTGACATCTCAAAGTAGTCAGGGAAACCCATATTGATTCCTGCGACATCATAGAGAGGAGAGAGGTTACCAATTCCAATGATGCCTATTACAACGAATGCAGAATTCAACTTCAGCTTCTCGCTCAAACAAAAACCATAACTGAAAAGTAGCTGGTGGTTCTTGTTCTATTTGGAAAGGAGAATCAGGAAAACCAGTCCTTTCATGAATCTCTCTCTGTCTTCAGAAAAATCCAAAGACCACATTCAGAAAAATTGCTATATTGAGATATGGCCCAAAATGACCGCCACAGCAAAGGTACCAAGAAGGGGAAAGTCAAGAGCAGGGTTGTTTTAGCAATCCCACGACAGTTCAGAATTGACATCTCAAAGTAGTCAGGGAAACTCATATTGATTCCTGCGACATCATAGAGAGGAGAGAGGTTACCAATTCCAATGATGCCTATTACAGCAAATGCAGGATTCAACTTCAGGTTCTCGCTCAAACAAGAACCATAACTGAAAAGTAGCTGGTGGTTCTTGTTCTATTTGGAAAGGAGAATCAGGAAAACCAGCTCCTTTCATGAATCTCTCTGTCGTAAGGATAATCTATGGAAGACATTCAGAAAAATTGCTATTTTGAGATATGGCCCAAAATAACCGCCACAGCAAACGTACCAAGAAGGGGAAAGTCAAGAGCAGGGTTGTTTTAGCAATCCCACGACAGTTCAGAATTGACATCTCAAAGTAGTCAGGGAAACCCATATTGATTCCTGCGACATCATAGAGAGGAGAGAGGTTACCAATTCCAATGATGCCTATTACAACGAATGCAGAATTCAACTTCAGCTTCTCGCTCAAACAAAAACCATAACTGAAAAGTAGCTGGTGGTTCTTGTTCTATTTGGAAAGGAGAATCAGGAAAACCAGTCGTTTCATGAATCTCTCTCTGTCTTCAGAAAAATCCAAAGACCACATTCAGAAAAATTGCTATATTGAGATATGGCCCAAAATGACCGCCACAGCAAAGGTACCAAGAAGGGGAAAGTCAAGAGCAGGGTTGTTTTAGCAATCCCACGACAGTTCAGAATTGACATCTCAAAGTAGTCAGGGAAACTCATATTGATTCCTGCGACATCATAGAGAGGAGAGAGGTTACCAATTCCAATGATGCCTATTACAGCAAATGCAGGATTCAACTTCAGGTTCTCGCTCAAACAAGAACCATAACTGAAAAGTAGCTGGTGGTTCTTGTTCTATTTGGAAAGGAGAATCAGGAAAACCAGCTCCTTTCGTGAATCTCTCTGTCGTAAGGATAATCTATGGAAGACATTCAGAAAAATTGCTATTTTGAGATATGGCCCAAAATAACCGCCACAGCAAACGTACCAAGAAGGGGAAAGTCAAGAGCAGGGTTGTTTTAGCAATCCCACGACAGTTCAGAATTGACATCTCAAAGTAGTCAGGGAAACCCATATTGATTCCTGCGACATCATAGAGAGGAGAGAGGTTACCAATTCCAATGATGCCTATTACAACGAATGCAGAATTCAACTTCAGCTTCTCGCTCAAACAAAAACCATAACTGAAAAGTAGCTGGTGGTTCTTGTTCTATTTGGAAAGGAGAATCAGGAAAACCAGTCGTTTCATGAATCTCTCTCGTCTTCAGAAAAATCCAAAGACCACATTCAGAAAAATTGCTATATTGAGATATGGCCCAAAATGACCGCCACAGCAAAGGTACCAAGAAGGGGAAAGTCAAGAGCAGGGTTGTTTTAGCAATCCCACGACAGTTCAGAATTGACATCTCAAAGTAGTCAGGGAAACTCATATTGATTCCTGCGACATCATAGAGAGGAGAGAGGTTACCAATTCCAATGATGCCTATTACAGCAAATGCAGGATTCAACTTCAGTTTCTCGCTCAAACAAGAACCATAACTGAAAAGTAGCTGGTGGTTCTTGTTCTATTTGGAAAGGAGAATCAGGAAAACCAGCTCCTTTCATGAATCTCTCTGTCGTAAGGATAATCTATGGAATACATTCAGAAAAATTGCTATTTTGAGATATGGCCCAAAATAACCGCCACAGCAAACGTACCAAGAAGGGGAAAGTCAAGAGCAGGGTTGTTTTAGCAATCCCACGACAGTTCAGAATTGACATCTCAAAGTAGTCAGGGAACCCCATATTGATTCCTGCGACATCATAGAGAGGAGAGAGGTTACCAATTCCAATGATGCCTATTACAACGAATGCAGAATTCAACTTCAGCTTCTCGCTCAAACAAAAACCATAACTGAAAAGTAGCTGGTGGTTCTTGTTCTATTTGGAAAGGAGAATCAGGAAAACCATTCCTTTCATGAATCTCTCTCTGTCTTCAGAAAAATCCAAAGACCACATTCAGAAAAATTGCTATATTGAGATATGGCCCAAAATGACCGCCACAGCAAAGGTACCAAGAAGGGGAAAGTCAAGAGCAGGGTTGTTTTAGCAATCCCACGACAGTTCAGAATTGACATCTCAAAGTAGTCAGGGAAACTCATATTGATTCCTGCGACATCATAGAGAGGAGAGAGGTTACCAATTCCAATGATGCCTATTACAGCAAATGCAGGATTCAACTTCAGGTTCTCGCTCAAACAAGAACCATAACTGAAAAGTAGCTGGTGGTTCTTGTTCTATTTGGAAAGGAGAATCAGGAAAACCAGCTCCTTTCATGAATCTCTCTGTCGTAAGGTAATCTATGGAAGACATTCAGTAAATTGCTATTTTGAGATATGGCCCAAAATAACCGCCACAGCAAACGTACCAAGAAGGGGAAAGTCAAGAGCAGGGTTGTTTTAGCAATCCCACGACAGTTCAGAATTGACATCTCAAAGTAGTCAGGGAAACCCCATATTGATTCCTGCGACATCATAGAGAGGAGAGAGGTTACCAATTCCAATGATGCCTATTACAACGAATGCAGAGTTCAACTTCAGCTTCTCGCTCAAACAAAAACCATAACTGAAAAGTAGCTGGTGGTTCTTGTTCTATTTGGAAAGGAGAATCAGGAAAACCATTCCTTTCATGAATCTCTCTCTGTCTTCAGAAAAATCCAAAGACCACATTCAGAAAAATTGCTATATTGAGATATGGCCCAAAATGACCGCCACAGCAAAGGTACCAAGAAGGGGAAAGTCAAGAGCAGGGTTGTTTTAGCAATCCCACGACAGTTCAGAATTGACATCTCAAAGTAGTCAGGGAAACTCATATTGATTCCTGCGACATCATAGAGGAGAGAGGTTACCAATTCCAATGATGCCTATTACAACGGATGCAGAATTCAACTTCAGTTTCTCGCTCAAACAAAAACCATAACTGAAAAGTAACTGGTGGTTCTTGTTCTATTTGGAAAGGAGAATCAGGAAAACCAGCTCCTTTCATGAATCTCTCTTTGTCTTCAGAAAAATCCAAAGACCACATTCAGAAAAATTGCTATATTGAGATATGGCCCAAAAGCACCGCCACAGCAAAGGTACCAAGAAGGGGAAAGTCAAGAGCAGGGTTGTTTTTGCAATCCCACGACAGTTCAGAATTGACATCTCAAAGTAGTCAGGGAAACCCATATTGATTCCTGCGACATCATAGAGAGGAGAGAGGTTACCAATTCCAATGATGCCTATTACAGCAAATGCAGGATTCAACTTCAGGTTCTCGCTCAAACAAGAACCATAACTGAAAAGTAGCTGGTGGTTCTTGTTCTATTTGGAAAGGAGAATCAGGAAAACCAGCTCCTTTCATGAATCTCTCTGTCGTAAGGATAATCTATGGAAGACATTCAGAAAAATTGCTATTTTGAGATATGGCCCAAAATAACCGCCACAGCAAACGTACCAAGAAGGGGAAAGTCAAGAGCAGGGTTGTTTTAGCAATCCCACGACAGTTCAGAATTGACATCTCAAAGTAGTCACGAAAACCCATATTGATTCCTGCGACATCATAGAGAGGAGAGAGGTTACCAATTCCAATGATGCCTATTACAACGAATGCAGAATTCAACTTCAGCTTCTCGCTCAAACAAAAACCATAACTGAAAAGTAGCTGGTGGTTCTTGTTCTATTTGGAAAGGAGAATCAGGAAAACCAGTCCTTTCATGAATCTCTCTCTGTCTTCAGAAAAATCCAAAGACCACATTCAGAAAAATTGCTATATTGAGATATGGCCCAAAATGACCGCCACAGCAAAGGTACCAAGAAGGGGAAAGTCAAGAGCAGGGTTGTTTTAGCAATCCCACGACAGTTCAGAATTGACATCTCAAAGTAGTCAGGGAAACTCATATTGATTCCTGCGACATCATAGAGAGGAGAGAGGTTACCAATTCCAATGATGCCTATTACAGCAAATGCAGGATTCAACTTCAGGTTCTCGCTCAAACAAGAACCATAACTGAAAAGTAGCTGGTGGTTCTTGTTCTATTTGGAAAGGAGAATCAGGAAAACCAGCTCCTTTCATGAATCTCTCTGTCGTAAGGATAATCTATGGAAGACATTCAGAAAAATTGCTATTTTGAGATATGGCCCAAAATAACCGCCACAGCAAACGTACCAAGAAGGGGAAAGTCAAGAGCAGGGTTGTTTTAGCAATCCCACGACAGTTCAGAATTGACATCTCAAAGTAGTCAGGGAAACCCATATTGATTCCTGCGACATCATAGAGAGGAGAGAGGTTACCAATTCCAATGATGCCTATTACAACGAATGCAGAATTCAACTTCAGCTTCTCGCTCAAACAAAAACCATAACTGAAAAGTAGCTGGTGGTTCTTGTTCTATTTGGAAAGGAGAATCAGGAAAACCAGTCCTTTCATGAATCTCTCTCTGTCTTCAGAAAAATCCAAAGACCATATTCAGAAAAATTGCTATATTGAGATATGGCCCAAAATGACCGCCACAGCAAAGGTACCAAGAAGGGGAAAGTCAAGAGCAGGGTTGTTTTAGCAATCCTACGACAGTTCAGAATTGACATCTCAAAGTAGTCAGGGAAACTCATATTGATTCCTGCGACATCATAGAGAGGAGAGAGGTTACCAATTCCAATGATGCCTATTACAGCAAATGCAGGATTCAACTTCAGGTTCTCGCTCAAACAAGAACCATAACTGAAAAGTAGCTGGTGGTTCTTGTTCTATTTGGAAAGGAGAATCAGGAAAACCAGCTCCTTTCATGAATCTCTCTGTCGTAAGGATAATCTATGGAAGACATTCATAAAAATTGCTATTTTGAGATATGGCCCAAAATAACCGCCACAGCAAACGTACCAAGAAGGGGAAAGTCAAGAGCAGGGTTGTTTTAGCAATCCCACGACAGTTCAGAATTGACATCTCAAAGTAGTCAGGGAAACCCATATTGATTCCTGCGACATCATAGAGAGGAGAGAGGTTACCAATTCCAATGATGCCTATTACAACGAATGCAGAATTCAACTTCAGCTTCTCGCTCAAACAAAAACCATAACTGAAAAGTAGCTGGTGGTTCTTGTTCTATTTGGAAAGGAGAATCAGGAAAACCAGTCCTTTCATGAATCTCTCTCTGTCTTCAGAAAAATCCAAAGACCACATTCAGAAAAATTGCTATATTGAGATATGGCCCAAAATGACCGCCACAGCAAAGGTACCAAGAAGGGGAAAGTCAAGAGCAGGGTTGTTTTAGCAATCCCACGACAGTTCAGAATTGACATCTCAAAGTAGTCAGGGAAACTCATATTGATTCCTGCGACATCATAGAGAGGAGAGAGGTTACCAATTCCAATGATGCCTATTACAGCAAATGCAGGATTCAACTTCAGTTTCTCGCTCAAACAAGAACCATAACTGAAAAGTAGCTGGTGGTTCTTGTTCTATTTGGAAAGGAGAATCAGGAAAACCAGCTCCTTTCATGAATCTCTCTGTCGTAAGGATAATCTATGGAAGACATTCAGAAAAATTGCTATTTTGAGATATTGCCCAAAATAACCGCCACAGCAAACGTACCAAGAAGGGGAAAGTCAAGAGCAGGGTTGTTTTAGCAATCCCACGACAGTTCAGAATTGACATCTCAAAGTAGTCAGGGAAACCCATATTGATTCCTGCGACATCATAGAGAGGAGAGAGGTTACCAATTCCAATGATGCCTATTACAACGAATGCAGAATTCAACTTCAGCTTCTCGCTCAAACAAAAACCATAACTGAAAAGTAGCTGGTGGTTCTTGTTCTATTTGGAAAGGAGAATCAGGAAAACCATTCCTTTCATGAATCTCTCTCTGTCTTCAGAAAAATCCAAAGACCACATTCAGAAAAATTGCTATATTGAGATATGGCCCAAAATGACCGCCACAGCAAAGGTACCAAGAAGGGGAAAGTCAAGAGCAGGGTTGTTTTAGCAATCCCACGACAGTTCAGAATTGACATCTCAAAGTAGTCAGGGAAACTCATATTGATTCCTGCGACATCATAGAGAGGAGAGAGGTTACCAATTCCAATGATGCCTATTACAGCAAATGCAGAATCCAACTTCAGGTTCTCGCTCAAACAAGAACCATAACTGAAAAGTAGCTGGTGGTTCTTGTTCTATTTGGAAAGGAGAATCAGGAAAACCAGCTCCTTTCATGAATCTCTCTGTCGTAAGGATAATCTATGGAAGACATTCAGTAAATTGCTATTTTGAGATATGGCCCAAAATAACCGCCACAGCAAACGTACCAAGAAGGGGAAAGTCAAGAGCAGGGTTGTTTTAGCAATCCCACGACAGTTCAGAATTGACATCTCAAAGTAGTCAGGGAAACCCATATTGATTCCTGCGACATCATAGAGAGGAGAGAGGTTACCAATTCCAATGATGCCTATTACAACGAATGCAGAGTTCAACTTCAGCTTCTCGCTCAAACAAAAACCATAACTGAAAAGTAGCTGGTGGTTCTTGTTCTATTTGGAAAGGAGAATCAGGAAAACCATTCCTTTCATGAATCTCTCTCTGTCTTCAGAAAAATCCAAAGACCACATTCAGAAAAATTGCTATATTGAGATATGGCCCAAAATGACCGCCACAGCAAAGGTACCAAGAAGGGGAAAGTCAAGAGCAGGGTTGTTTTAGCAATCCCACGACAGTTCAGAATTGACATCTCAAAGTAGTCAGGGAAACTCATATTGATTCCTGCGACATCATAGAGGAGAGAGGTTACCAATTCCAATGATGCCTATTACAACGAATGCAGAATTCAACTTCAGTTTCTCGCTCAAACAAAAACCATAACTGAAAAGTAGCTGGTGGTTCTTGTTCTATTTGGAAAGGAGAATCAGGAAAACCAGCTCCTTTCATGAATCTCTCTTTGTCTTCAGAAAAATCCAAAGACCACATTCAGAAAAATTGCTATATTGAGATATGGCCCAAAAGCACCGCCACAGCAAAGGTACCAAGAAGGGGAAAGTCAAGAGCAGGGTTGTTTTAGCAATCCCACGACAGTTCAGAATTGACATCTCAAAGTAGTCAGGGAAACTCATATTGATTCCTGCGACATCATAGAGAGGAGAGAGGTTACCAATTCCAATGATGCCTATTACAGCAAATGCAGGATTCAACTTCAGGTTCTCGCTCAAACAAGAACCATAACTGAAAAGTAGCTGGTGGTTCTTGTTCTATTTGGAAAGGAGAATCAGGAAAACCAGCTCCTTTCATGAATCTCTCTGTCGTAAGGATAATCTATGGAAGACATTCAGAAAAATTGCTATTTTGAGATATGGCCCAAAATAACCGCCACAGCAAACGTACCAAGAAGGGGAAAGTCAAGAGCAGGGTTGTTTTAGCAATCCGACGATAGTTCAGAATTGACATCTCAAAGTAGTCAGGGAAACCCATATTGATTCCTGCGACATCATAGAGAGGAGAGAGGTTACCAATTCCAATGATGCCTATTACAACGAATGCAGAATTCAACTTCAGCTTCTCGCTCAAACAAAAACCATAACTGAAAAGTAGCTGGTGGTTCTTGTTCTATTTGGAAAGGAGAATCAGGAAAACCAGTCCTTTCATGAATCTCTCTCTGTCTTCAGAAAAATCCAAAGACCACATTCAGAAAAATTGCTATATTGAGATATGGCCCAAAATGACCGCCACAGCAAAGGTACCAAGAAGGGGAAAGTCAAGAGCAGGGTTGTTTTAGCAATCCCACGACAGTTCAGAATTGACATCTCAAAGTAGTCAGGGAAACTCATATTGATTCCTGCGACATCATAGAGAGGAGAGAGGTTACCAATTCCAATGATGCCTATTACAGCAAATGCAGGATTCAACTTCAGGTTCTCGCTCAAACAAGAACCATAACTGAAAAGTAGCTGGTGGTTCTTGTTCTATTTGGAAAGGAGAATCAGGAAAACCAGCTCCTTTCATGAATCTCTCTGTCGTAAGGATAATCTATGGAAGACATTCAGAAAAATTGCTATTTTGAGATATGGCCCAAAATAACCGCCACAGCAAACGTACCAAGAAGGGGAAAGTCAAGAGCAGGGTTGTTTTAGCAATCCCACGACAGTTCAGAATTGACATCTCAAAGTAGTCAGGGAAACCCATATTGATTCCTGCGACATCATAGAGAGGAGAGAGGTTACCAATTCCAATGATGCCTATTACAACGAATGCAGAATTCAACTTCAGCTTCTCGCTCAAACAAAAACCATAACTGAAAAGTAGCTGGTGGTTCTTGTTCTATTTGGAAAGGAGAATCAGGAAAACCAGTCGTTTCATGAATCTCTCTCTGTCTTCAGAAAAATCCAAAGACCACATTCAGAAAAATTGCTATATTGAGATATGGCCCAAAATGACCGCCACAGCAAAGGTACCAAGAAGGGGAAAGTCAAGAGCAGGGTTGTTTTAGCAATCCCACGACAGTTCAGAATTGACATCTCAAAGTAGTCAGGGAAACTCATATTGATTCCTGCGACATCATAGAGAGGAGAGAGGTTACCAATTCCAATGATGCCTATTACAGCAAATGCAGGATTCAACTTCAGGTTCTCGCTCAAACAAGAACCATAACTGAAAAGTAGCTGGTGGTTCTTGTTCTATTTGGAAAGGAGAATCAGGAAAACCAGCTCCTTTCGTGAATCTCTCTGTCGTAAGGATAATCTATGGAAGACATTCAGAAAAATTGCTATTTTGAGATATGGCCCAAAATAACCGCCACAGCAAACGTACCAAGAAGGGGAAAGTCAAGAGCAGGGTTGTTTTAGCAATCCCACGACAGTTCAGAATTGACATCTCAAAGTAGTCAGGGAAACCCATATTGATTCCTGCGACATCATAGAGAGGAGAGAGGTTACCAATTCCAATGATGCCTATTACAACGAATGCAGAATTCAACTTCAGCTTCTCGCTCAAACAAAAACCATAACTGAAAAGTAGCTGGTGGTTCTTGTTCTATTTGGAAAGGAGAATCAGGAAAACCAGTCGTTTCATGAATCTCTCTCGTCTTCAGAAAAATCCAAAGACCACATTCAGAAAAATTGCTATATTGAGATATGGCCCAAAATGACCGCCACAGCAAAGGTACCAAGAAGGGGAAAGTCAAGAGCAGGGTTGTTTTAGCAATCCCACGACAGTTCAGAATTGACATCTCAAAGTAGTCAGGGAAACTCATATTGATTCCTGCGACATCATAGAGAGGAGAGAGGTTACCAATTCCAATGATGCCTATTACAGCAAATGCAGGATTCAACTTCAGTTTCTCGCTCAAACAAGAACCATAACTGAAAAGTAGCTGGTGGTTCTTGTTCTATTTGGAAAGGAGAATCAGGAAAACCAGCTCCTTTCATGAATCTCTCTGTCGTAAGGATAATCTATGGAATACATTCAGAAAAATTGCTATTTTGAGATATGGCCCAAAATAACCGCCACAGCAAACGTACCAAGAAGGGGAAAGTCAAGAGCAGGGTTGTTTTAGCAATCCCACGACAGTTCAGAATTGACATCTCAAAGTAGTCAGGGAACCCCATATTGATTCCTGCGACATCATAGAGAGGAGAGAGGTTACCAATTCCAATGATGCCTATTACAACGAATGCAGAATTCAACTTCAGCTTCTCGCTCAAACAAAAACCATAACTGAAAAGTAGCTGGTGGTTCTTGTTCTATTTGGAAAGGAGAATCAGGAAAACCATTCCTTTCATGAATCTCTCTCTGTCTTCAGAAAAATCCAAAGACCACATTCAGAAAAATTGCTATATTGAGATATGGCCCAAAATGACCGCCACAGCAAAGGTACCAAGAAGGGGAAAGTCAAGAGCAGGGTTGTTTTAGCAATCCCACGACAGTTCAGAATTGACATCTCAAAGTAGTCAGGGAAACTCATATTGATTCCTGCGACATCATAGAGAGGAGAGAGGTTACCAATTCCAATGATGCCTATTACAGCAAATGCAGGATTCAACTTCAGGTTCTCGCTCAAACAAGAACCATAACTGAAAAGTAGCTGGTGGTTCTTGTTCTATTTGGAAAGGAGAATCAGGAAAACCAGCTCCTTTCATGAATCTCTCTGTCGTAAGGATAATCTATGGAAGACATTCAGTAAATTGCTATTTTGAGATATGGCCCAAAATAACCGCCACAGCAAACGTACCAAGAAGGGGAAAGTCAAGAGCAGGGTTGTTTTAGCAATCCCACGACAGTTCAGAATTGACATCTCAAAGTAGTCAGGGAAACCCATATTGATTCCTGCGACATCATAGAGAGGAGAGAGGTTACCAATTCCAATGATGCCTATTACAACGAATGCAGAGTTCAACTTCAGCTTCTCGCTCAAACAAAAACCATAACTGAAAAGTAGCTGGTGGTTCTTGTTCTATTTGGAAAGGAGAATCAGGAAAACCATTCCTTTCATGAATCTCTCTCTGTCTTCAGAAAAATCCAAAGACCACATTCAGAAAAATTGCTATATTGAGATATGGCCCAAAATGACCGCCACAGCAAAGGTACCAAGAAGGGGAAAGTCAAGAGCAGGGTTGTTTTAGCAATCCCACGACAGTTCAGAATTGACATCTCAAAGTAGTCAGGGAAACTCATATTGATTCCTGCGACATCATAGAGGAGAGAGGTTACCAATTCCAATGATGCCTATTACAACGGATGCAGAATTCAACTTCAGTTTCTCGCTCAAACAAAAACCATAACTGAAAAGTAACTGGTGGTTCTTGTTCTATTTGGAAAGGAGAATCAGGAAAACCAGCTCCTTTCATGAATCTCTCTTTGTCTTCAGAAAAATCCAAAGACCACATTCAGAAAAATTGCTATATTGAGATATGGCCCAAAAGCACCGCCACAGCAAAGGTACCAAGAAGGGGAAAGTCAAGAGCAGGGTTGTTTTTGCAATCCCACGACAGTTCAGAATTGACATCTCAAAGTAGTCAGGGAAACCCATATTGATTCCTGCGACATCATAGAGAGGAGAGAGGTTACCAATTCCAATGATGCCTATTACAGCAAATGCAGGATTCAACTTCAGGTTCTCGCTCAAACAAGAACCATAACTGAAAAGTAGCTGGTGGTTCTTGTTCTATTTGGAAAGGAGAATCAGGAAAACCAGCTCCTTTCATGAATCTCTCTGTCTTCAGAAAAATCCAAAGACCATATTCAGAAAAATTGCTATATTGAGATATGGCCCAAAATGACCGCCACAGCAAAGGTACCAAGAAGGGGAAAGTCAAGAGCAGGGTTGTTTTAGCAATCCTACGACAGTTCAGAATTGACATCTCAAAGTAGTCAGGGAAACCCATATTGATTCCTGCGACATCATAGAGAGGAGAGAGGTTACCAATTCCAATGATGCCTATTACAACGAATGCAGAGTTCAACTTCAGCTTCTCGCTCAAACAAAAACCATAACTGAAAAGTAGCTGGTGGTTCTTGTTCTATTTGGAAAGGAGAATCAGGAAAACCAGTCCTTTCATGAATCTCTCTCTGTCTTCAGAAAAATCCAAAGACCACATTCAGAAAAATTGCTATATTGAGATATGGCCCAAAATGACCGCCACAGCAAAGGTACCAAGAAGGGGAAAGTCAAGAGCAGGGTTGTTTTAGCAATCCCACGACAGTTCAGAATTGACATATCAAAGCAGTCAGGGACACTCATATTTTTTTCTGCGACATCATAGAGAGGAGAGAGGTTGCCAATTCCAATGATGCCTATTACAGCAAATGCAGGATTCAACTTCAGGTTCTCGCTCAAACAAGAACCATAACTGAAAAGTAGCTGGTGGTTCTTGTTCTATTTGGAAAGGAGAATCAGGAAAACCAGCTCCTTTCATGAATCTCTCTGTCGTAAGGATAATCTATGGAAGACATTCAGAAAAATTGCTATTTTGAGATATTGCCCAAAATAACCGCCACAGCAAACGTACCAAGAAGGGGAAAGTCAAGAGCAGGGTTGTTTTAGCAATCCCACGACAGTTCAGAATTGACATCTCAAAGTAGTCAGGGAAACCCATATTGATTCCTGCGACATCATAGAGAGGAGAGAGGTTACCAATTCCAATGATGCCTATTACAACGAATGCAGAATTCAACTTCAGCTTCTCGCTCAAACAAAAACCATAACTGAAAAGTAGCTGGTGGTTCTTGTTCTATTTGGAAAGGAGAATCAGGAAAACCATTCCTTTCATGAATCTCTCTCTGTCTTCAGAAAAATCCAAAGACCACATTCAGAAAAATTGCTATATTGAGATATGGCCCAAAATGACCGCCACAGCAAAGGTACCAAGAAGGGGAAAGTCAAGAGCAGGCTTGTTTTAGCAATCCCACGACAGTTCAGAATTGACATCTCAAAGTAGTCAGGGAAACTCATATTGATTCCTGCGACATCATAGAGGAGACTGTCGTTTCCCCTTCCATAATCTATGGAAGACATTCAGAAAAATTGCTATTTTGAGATATGGCCCAAAATAACCGCCACAGCAAACGTACCAAGAAGGGGAAAGTCAAGAGCAGGGTTGTTTTAGCAATCCCACGACAGTTCAGAATTGACATCTCAAAGTAGTCAGGGAAACCCATATTGATTCCTGCGACATCATAGAGAGGAGAGAGGTTACCAATTCCAATGATGCCTATTACAACGAATGCAGAATTCAACTTCAGCTTCTCGCTCAAACAAAAACCATAACTGAAAAGTAGCTGGTGGTTCTTGTTCTATTTGGAAAGGAGAATCAGGAAAACCAGTCCTTTCATGAATCTCTCTCTGTCTTCAGAAAAATCCAAAGACCACATTCAGAAAAATTGCTATATTGAGATATGGCCCAAAATGACCGCCACAGCAAAGGTACCAAGAAGGGGAAAGTCAAGAGCAGGGTTGTTTTAGCAATCCCACGACAGTTCAGAATTGACATCTCAAAGTAGTCAGGGAAACTCATATTGATTCCTGCGACATCATAGAGAGGAGAGAGGTTACCAATTCCAATGATGCCTATTACAGCTAATGCAGGATTCAACTTCAGTTTCTCGCTCAAACAAGAACCATAACTGAAAAGTAGCTGGTGGTTCTTGTTCTATTTGGAAAGGAGAATCAGGAAAACCAGCTCCTTTCATGAATCTCTCTGTCGTAAGGATAATCTATGGAAGACATTCAGAAAAATTGCTATTTTGAGATATTGCCCAAAATAACCGCCACAGCAAACGTACCAAGAAGGGGAAAGTCAAGAGCAGGGTTGTTTTAGCAATCCCACGACAGTTCAGAATTGACATCTCAAAGTAGTCAGGGAAACCCATATTGATTCCTGCGACATCATAGAGAGGAGAGAGGTTACCAATTCCAATGATGCCTATTACAACGAATGCAGAATTCAACTTCAGCTTCTCGCTCAAACAAAAACCATAACTGAAAAGTAGCTGGTGGTTCTTGTTCTATTTGGAAAGGAGAATCAGGAAAACCAGTCCTTTCATGAATCTCTCTCTGTCTTCAGAAAAATCCAAAGACCACATTCAGAAAAATTGCTATATTGAGATATGGCCCAAAATGACCGCCACAGCAAAGGTACCAAGAAGGGGAAAGTCAAGAGCAGGGTTGTTTTAGCAATCCCACGACAGTTCAGAATTGACATCTCAAAGTAGTCAGGGAAACTCATATTGATTCCTGCGACATCATAGAGAGGAGAGAGGTTACCAATTCCAATGATGCCTATTACAGCTAATGCAGGATTCAACTTCAGTTTCTCGCTCAAACAAGAACCATAACTGAAAAGTAGCTGGTGGTTCTTGTTCTATTTGGAAAGGAGAATCAGGAAAACCAGCTCCTTTCATGAATCTCTCTGTCGTAAGGATAATCTATGGAAGACATTCAGAAAAATTGCTATTTTGAGATATTGCCCAAAATAACCGCCACAGCAAACGTACCAAGAAGGGGAAAGTCAAGAGCAGGGTTGTTTTAGCAATCCCACGACAGTTCAGAATTGACATCTCAAAGCAGTCAGGGAAACCCATATTGATTCCTGCGACATCATAGAGAGGAGAGAGGTTACCAATTCCAATGATGCCTATTACAACGAATGCAGAATTCAACTTCAGCTTCTCGCTCAAACAAAAACCATAACTGAAAAGTAGCTGGTGGTTCTTGTTCTATTTGGAAAGGAGAATCAGGAAAACCAGTCCTTTCATGAATCTCTCTCTGTCTTCAGAAAAATCCAAAGACCACATTCAGAAAAATTGCTATATTGAGATATGGCCCAAAATGACCGCCACAGCAAAGGTACCAAGAAGGGGAAAGTCAAGAGCAGGGTTGTTTTAGCAATCCCACGACAGTTCAGAATTGACATCTCAAAGTAGTCAGGGAAACTCATATTGATTCCTGCGACATCATAGAGAGGAGAGAGGTTACCAATTCCAATGATGCCTATTACAGCTAATGCAGGATTCAACTTCAGTTTCTCGCTCAAACAAGAACCATAACTGAAAAGTAGCTGGTGGTTCTTGTTCTATTTGGAAAGGAGAATCAGGAAAACCAGCTCCTTTCATGAATCTCTCTGTCGTAAGGATAATCTATGGAAGACATTCAGAAAAATTGCTATTTTGAGATATTGCCCAAAATAACCGCCACAGCAAACGTACCAAGAAGGGGAAAGTCAAGAGCAGGGTTGTTTTAGCAATCCCACGACAGTTCAGAATTGACATCTCAAAGCAGTCAGGGAAACCCATATTGATTCCTGCGACATCATAGAGAGGAGAGAGGTTACCAATTCCAATGATGCCTATTACAACGAATGCAGAATTCAACTTCAGCTTCTCGCTCAAACAAAAACCATAACTGAAAAGTAGCTGGTGGTTCTTGTTCTATTTGGAAAGGAGAATCAGGAAAACCATTCCTTTCATGAATCTCTCTCTGTCTTCAGAAAAATCCAAAGACCATATTCAGAAAAATTGCTATATTGAGATATGGCCCAAAATGACCGCCACAGCAAAGGTACCAAGAAGGGGAAAGTCAAGAGCAGGGTTGTTTTAGCAATCCCACGACAGTTCAGAATTGACATCTCGAAGTAGTCAGGGAAACTCATATTGATTCCTGCGACATCATAGAGAGGAGAGAGGTTACCAATTCCAATGATGCCTATTACAGCAAATGCAGGATTCAACTTCAGGTTCTCGCTCAAACAAGAACCATAACTGAAAAGTAGCTGGTGGTTCTTGTTCTATTTGGAAAGGAGAATCAGGAAAACCAGCTCCTTTCATGAATCTCTCTGTCGTAAGGATAATCTATGGAAGACATTCAGAAAAATTGCTATTTTGAGATATGGCCCAAAATAACCGCCACAGCAAACGTACCAAGAAGGGGAAAGTCAAGAGCAGGGTTGTTTTAGCAATCCCACGACAGTTCAGAATTGACATCTCAAAGTAGTCAGGGAAACCCATATTGATTCCTGCGACATCATAGAGAGGAGAGAGGTTACCAATTCCAATGATGCCTATTACAACGAATGCAGAATTCAACTTCAGCTTCTCGCTCAAACAAAAACCATAACTGAAAAGTAGCTGGTGGTTCTTGTTCTATTTGGAAAGGAGAATCAGGAAAACCATTCCTTTCATGAATCTCTCTCTGTCTTCAGAAAAATCCAAAGACCACATTCAGAAAAATTGCTATATTGAGATATGGCCCAAAATGACCGCCACAGCAAAGGTACCAAGAAGGGGAAAGTCAAGAGCAGGGTTGTTTTAGCAATCCCACGACAGTTCAGAATTGACATCTCGAAGTAGTCAGGGAAACTCATATTGATTCCTGCGACATCATAGAGAGGAGAGAGGTTACCAATTCCAATGATGCCTATTACAGCAAATGCAGGATTCAACTTCAGGTTCTCGCTCAAACAAGAACCATAACTGAAAAGTAGCTGGTGGTTCTTGTTCTATTTGGAAAGGAGAATCAGGAAAACCAGCTCCTTTCATGAATCTCTCTGTCGTAAGGATAATCTATGGAAGACATTCAGAAAAATTGCTATTTTGAGATATGGCCCAAAATAACCGCCACAGCAAACGTACCAAGAAGGGGAAAGTCAAGAGCAGGGTTGTTTTAGCAATCCCACGACAGTTCAGAATTGACATCTCAAAGTAGTCAGGGAAACCCATATTGATTCCTGCGACATCATAGAGAGGAGAGAGGTTACCAATTCCAATGATGCCTATTACAACGAATGCAGAATTCAACTTCAGCTTCTCGCTCAAACAAAAACCATAACTGAAAAGTAGCTGGTGGTTCTTGTTCTATTTGGAAAGGAGAATCAGGAAAACCAGTCCTTTCATGAATCTCTCTCTGTCTTCAGAAAAATCCAAAGACCACATTCAGAAAAATTGCTATATTGAGATATGGCCCAAAATGACCGCCACAGCAAAGGTACCAAGAAGGGGAAAGTCAAGAGCAGGGTTGTTTTAGCAATCCCACGACAGTTCAGAATTGACATCTCAAAGTAGTCAGGGAAACTCATATTGATTCCTGCGACATCATAGAGAGGAGAGAGGTTACCAATTCCAATGATGCCTATTACAGCTAATGCAGGATTCAACTTCAGTTTCTCGCTCAAACAAGAACCATAACTGAAAAGTAGCTGGTGGTTCTTGTTCTATTTGGAAAGGAGAATCAGGAAAACCAGCTCCTTTCATGAATCTCTCTGTCGTAAGGATAATCTATGGAAGACATTCAGAAAAATTGCTATTTTGAGATATTGCCCAAAATAACCGCCACAGCAAACGTACCAAGAAGGGGAAAGTCAAGAGCAGGGTTGTTTTAGCAATCCCACGACAGTTCAGAATTGACATCTCAAAGCAGTCAGGGAAACCCATATTGATTCCTGCGACATCATAGAGAGGAGAGAGGTTACCAATTCCAATGATGCCTATTACAACGAATGCAGAATTCAACTTCAGCTTCTCGCTCAAACAAAAACCATAACTGAAAAGTAGCTGGTGGTTCTTGTTCTATTTGGAAAGGAGAATCAGGAAAACCATTCCTTTCATGAATCTCTCTCTGTCTTCAGAAAAATCCAAAGACCATATTCAGAAAAATTGCTATATTGAGATATGGCCCAAAATGACCGCCACAGCAAAGGTACCAAGAAGGGGAAAGTCAAGAGCAGGGTTGTTTTAGCAATCCCACGACAGTTCAGAATTGACATCTCGAAGTAGTCAGGGAAACTCATATTGATTCCTGCGACATCATAGAGAGGAGAGAGGTTACCAATTCCAATGATGCCTATTACAGCAAATGCAGGATTCAACTTCAGGTTCTCGCTCAAACAAGAACCATAACTGAAAAGTAGCTGGTGGTTCTTGTTCTATTTGGAAAGGAGAATCAGGAAAACCAGCTCCTTTCATGAATCTCTCTGTCGTAAGGATAATCTATGGAAGACATTCAGAAAAATTGCTATTTTGAGATATGGCCCAAAATAACCGCCACAGCAAACGTACCAAGAAGGGGAAAGTCAAGAGCAGGGTTGTTTTAGCAATCCCACGACAGTTCAGAATTGACATCTCAAAGTAGTCAGGGAAACCCATATTGATTCCTGCGACATCATAGAGAGGAGAGAGGTTACCAATTCCAATGATGCCTATTACAACGAATGCAGAATTCAACTTCAGCTTCTCGCTCAAACAAAAACCATAACTGAAAAGTAGCTGGTGGTTCTTGTTCTATTTGGAAAGGAGAATCAGGAAAACCAGTCCTTTCATGAATCTCTCTCTGTCTTCAGAAAAATCCAAAGACCACATTCAGAAAAATTGCTATATTGAGATATGGCCCAAAATGACCGCCACAGCAAAGGTACCAAGAAGGGGAAAGTCAAGAGCAGGGTTGTTTTAGCAATCCCACGACAGTTCAGAATTGACATCTCGAAGTAGTCAGGGAAACTCATATTGATTCCTGCGACATCATAGAGAGGAGAGAGGTTACCAATTCCAATGATGCCTATTACAGCAAATGCAGGATTCAACTTCAGGTTCTCGCTCAAACAAGAACCATAACTGAAAAGTAGCTGGTGGTTCTTGTTCTATTTGGAAAGGAGAATCAGGAAAACCAGCTCCTTTCATGAATCTCTCTGTCGTAAGGATAATCTATGGAAGACATTCAGAAAAATTGCTATTTTGAGATATGGCCCAAAATAACCGCCACAGCAAACGTACCAAGAAGGGGAAAGTCAAGAGCAGGGTTGTTTTAGCAATCCCACGACAGTTCAGAATTGACATCTCAAAGTAGTCAGGGAAACCCATATTGATTCCTGCGACATCATAGAGAGGAGAGATGTTACCAATTCCAATGATGCCTATTACAACGAATGCAGAGTTCAACTTCAGCTTCTCGCTCAAACAAAAACCATAACTGAAAAGTAGCTGGTGGTTCTTGTTCTATTTGGAAAGGAGAATCAGGAAAACCAGTCCTTTCATGAATCTCTCTCTGTCTTCAGAAAAATCCAAAGACCACATTCAGAAAAATTGCTATATTGAGATATGGCCCAAAATGACCGCCACAGCAAAGGTACCAAGAAGGGGAAAGTCAAGAGCAGGGTTGTTTTAGCAATCCCACGACAGTTCAGAATTGACATCTCAAAGTAGTCAGGGAAACTCATATTGATTCCTGCGACATCATAGAGAGGAGAGAGGTTACCAATTCCAATGATGCCTATTACAGCAAATGCAGGATTCAACTTCAGTTTCTCGCTCAAACAAGAACCATAACTGAAAAGTAGCTGGTGGTTCTTGTTCTATTTGGAAAGGAGAATCAGGAAAACCAGCTCCTTTCATGAATCTCTCTGTCGTAAGGATAATCTATGGAAGACATTCAGAAAAATTGCTATTTTGAGATATTGCCCAAAATAACCGCCACAGCAAACGTACCAAGAAGGGGAAAGTCAAGAGCAGGGTTGTTTTAGCAATCCCACGACAGTTCAGAATTGACATCTCAAAGTAGTCAGGGAAACCCATATTGATTCCTGCGACATCATAGAGAGGAGAGAGGTTACCAATTCCAATGATGCCTATTACAACGAATGCAGAATTCAACTTCAGTTTCTCGCTCAAACAAAAACCATAACTGAAAAGTAGCTGGTGGTTCTTGTTCTATTTGGAAAGGAGAATCAGGAAAACCATTCCTTTCATGAATCTCTCTCTGTCTTCAGAAAAATCCAAAGACCACATTCAGAAAAATTGCTATATTGAGATATGGCCCAAAATGACCGCCACAGCAAAGGTACCAAGAAGGGGAAAGTCAAGAGCAGGGTTGTTTTAGCAATCCCACGACAGTTCAGAATTGACATCTCGAAGTAGTCAGGGAAACTCATATTGATTCCTGCGACATCATAGAGAGGAGAGAGGTTACCAATTCCAATGATGCCTATTACAGCAAATGCAGGATTCAACTTCAGGTTCTCGCTCAAACAAGAACCATAACTGAAAAGTAGCTGGTGGTTCTTGTTCTATTTGGAAAGGAGAATCAGGAAAACCAGCTCCTTTCATGAATCTCTCTGTCGTAAGGATAATCTATGGAAGACATTCAGAAAAATTGCTATTTTGAGATATGGCCCAAAATAACCGCCACAGCAAACGTACCAAGAAGGGGAAAGTCAAGAGCAGGGTTGTTTTAGCAATCCCACGACAGTTCAGAATTGACATCTCAAAGTAGTCAGGGAAACCCATATTGATTCCTGCGACATCATAGAGAGGAGAGAGGTTACCAATTCCAATGATGCCTATTACAACGAATGCAGAGTTCAACTTCAGCTTCTCGCTCAAACAAAAACCATAACTGAAAAGTAGCTGGTGGTTCTTGTTCTATTTGGAAAGGAGAATCAGGAAAACCAGTCCTTTCATGAATCTCTCTCTGTCTTCAGAAAAATCCAAAGACCACATTCAGAAAAATTGCTATATTGAGATATGGCCCAAAATGACCGCCACAGCAAAGGTACCAAGAAGGGGAAAGTCAAGAGCAGGGTTGTTTTAGCAATCCCACGACAGTTCAGAATTGACATATCAAAGCAGTCAGGGACACTCATATTTTTTTCTGCGACATCATAGAGAGGAGAGAGGTTGCCAATTCCAATGATGCCTATTACAGCAAATGCAGGATTCAACTTCAGGTTCTCGCTCAAACAAGAACCATAACTGAAAAGTAGCTGGTGGTTCTTGTTCTATTTGGAAAGGAGAATCAGGAAAACCAGCTCCTTTCATGAATCTCTCTGTCGTAAGGATAATCTATGGAAGACATTCAGAAAAATTGCTATTTTGAGATATTGCCCAAAATAACCGCCACAGCAAACGTACCAAGAAGGGGAAAGTCAAGAGCAGGGTTGTTTTAGCAATCCCACGACAGTTCAGAATTGACATCTCAAAGTAGTCAGGGAAACCCATATTGATTCCTGCGACATCATAGAGAGGAGAGAGGTTACCAATTCCAATGATGCCTATTACAACGAATGCAGAATTCAACTTCAGCTTCTCGCTCAAACAAAAACCATAACTGAAAAGTAGCTGGTGGTTCTTGTTCTATTTGGAAAGGAGAATCAGGAAAACCATTCCTTTCATGAATCTCTCTCTGTCTTCAGAAAAATCCAAAGACCACATTCAGAAAAATTGCTATATTGAGATATGGCCCAAAATGACCGCCACAGCAAAGGTACCAAGAAGGGGAAAGTCAAGAGCAGGGTTGTTTTAGCAATCCCACGACAGTTCAGAATTGACATCTCGAAGTAGTCAGGGAAACTCATATTGATTCCTGCGACATCATAGAGAGGAGAGAGGTTACCAATTCCAATGATGCCTATTACAGCAAATGCAGGATTCAACTTCAGGTTCTCGCTCAAACAAGAACCATAACTGAAAAGTAGCTGGTGGTTCTTGTTCTATTTGGAAAGGAGAATCAGGAAAACCAGCTCCTTTCATGAATCTCTCTGTCGTAAGGATAATCTATGGAAGACATTCAGAAAAATTGCTATTTTGAGATATGGCCCAAAATAACCGCCACAGCAAACGTACCAAGAAGGGGAAAGTCAAGAGCAGGGTTGTTTTAGCAATCCCACGACAGTTCAGAATTGACATCTCAAAGTAGTCAGGGAAACCCATATTGATTCCTGCGACATCATAGAGAGGAGAGAGGTTACCAATTCCAATGATGCCTATTACAACGAATGCAGAATTCAACTTCAGCTTCTCGCTCAAACAAAAACCATAACTGAAAAGTAGCTGGTGGTTCTTGTTCTATTTGGAAAGGAGAATCAGGAAAACCATTCCTTTCATGAATCTCTCTCTGTCTTCAGAAAAATCCAAAGACCACATTCAGAAAAATTGCTATATTGAGATATGGCCCAAAATGACCGCCACAGCAAAGGTACCAAGAAGGGGAAAGTCAAGAGCAGGGTTGTTTTAGCAATCCCACGACAGTTCAGAATTGACATCTCGAAGTAGTCAGGGAAACTCATATTGATTCCTGCGACATCATAGAGAGGAGAGAGGTTACCAATTCCAATGATGCCTATTACAGCAAATGCAGGATTCAACTTCAGGTTCTCGCTCAAACAAGAACCATAACTGAAAAGTAGCTGGTGGTTCTTGTTCTATTTGGAAAGGAGAATCAGGAAAACCAGCTCCTTTCATGAATCTCTCTGTCGTAAGGATAATCTATGGAAGACATTCAGAAAAATTGCTATTTTGAGATATGGCCCAAAATAACCGCCACAGCAAACGTACCAAGAAGGGGAAAGTCAAGAGCAGGGTTGTTTTAGCAATCCCACGACAGTTCAGAATTGACATCTCAAAGTAGTCAGGGAAACCCATATTGATTCCTGCGACATCATAGAGAGGAGAGAGGTTACCAATTCCAATGATGCCTATTACAACGAATGCAGAGTTCAACTTCAGCTTCTCGCTCAAACAAAAACCATAACTGAAAAGTAGCTGGTGGTTCTTGTTCTATTTGGAAAGGAGAATCAGGAAAACCAGTCCTTTCATGAATCTCTCTCTGTCTTCAGAAAAATCCAAAGACCACATTCAGAAAAATTGCTATATTGAGATATGGCCCAAAATGACCGCCACAGCAAAGGTACCAAGAAGGGGAAAGTCAAGAGCAGGGTTGTTTTAGCAATCCCACGACAGTTCAGAATTGACATCTCAAAGTAGTCAGGGAAACTCATATTGATTCCTGCGACATCAACCCTGCTCTTGACTTTCCCCTTCTTGGTACCTTTGCTGTGGCGGTCATTTTGGGCCATATCTCAATATAGCAATTTTTCTGAATGTGGTCTTTGGATTTTTCTGAAGACTGTCGTTTCCCCTTCCATAATCTATGGAAGACATTCAGAAAAATTGCTATTTTGAGATATGGCCCAAAATAACCGCCACAGCAAACGTACCAAGAAGGGGAAAGTCAAGAGCAGGGTTGTTTTAGCAATCCCACGACAGTTCAGAATTGACATCTCAAAGTAGTCAGGGAAACCCATATTGATTCCTGCGACATCATAGAGAGGAGAGAGGTTACCAATTCCAATGATGCCTATTACAACGAATGCAGAATTCAACTTCAGCTTCTCGCTCAAACAAAAACCATAACTGAAAAGTAGCTGGTGGTTCTTGTTCTATTTGGAAAGGAGAATCAGGAAAACCATTCCTTTCATGAATCTCTCTCTGTCTTCAGAAAAATCCAAAGACCACATTCAGAAAAATTGCTATATTGAGATATGGCCCAAAATGACCGCCACAGCAAAGGTACCAAGAAGGGGAAAGTCAAGAGCAGGGTTGTTTTAGCAATCCCACGACAGTTCAGAATTGACATCTCGAAGTAGTCAGGGAAACTCATATTGATTCCTGCGACATCATAGAGAGGAGAGAGGTTACCAATTCCAATGATGCCTATTACAGCAAATGCAGGATTCAACTTCAGGTTCTCGCTCAAACAAGAACCATAACTGAAAAGTAGCTGGTGGTTCTTGTTCTATTTGGAAAGGAGAATCAGGAAAACCAGCTCCTTTCATGAATCTCTCTGTCGTAAGGATAATCTATGGAAGACATTCAGAAAAATTGCTATTTTGAGATATGGCCCAAAATAACCGCCACAGCAAACGTACCAAGAAGGGGAAAGTCAAGAGCAGGGTTGTTTTAGCAATCCCACGACAGTTCAGAATTGACATCTCAAAGTAGTCAGGGAAACCCATATTGATTCCTGCGACATCATAGAGAGGAGAGATGTTACCAATTCCAATGATGCCTATTACAACGAATGCAGAGTTCAACTTCAGCTTCTCGCTCAAACAAAAACCATAACTGAAAAGTAGCTGGTGGTTCTTGTTCTATTTGGAAAGGAGAATCAGGAAAACCAGTCCTTTCATGAATCTCTCTCTGTCTTCAGAAAAATCCAAAGACCACATTCAGAAAAATTGCTATATTGAGATATGGCCCAAAATGACCGCCACAGCAAAGGTACCAAGAAGGGGAAAGTCAAGAGCAGGGTTGTTTTAGCAATCCCACGACAGTTCAGAATTGACATCTCAAAGTAGTCAGGGAAACTCATATTGATTCCTGCGACATCATAGAGAGAGGTTACCAATTCCAATGATGCCTATTACAGCAAATGCAGGATTCAACTTCAGTTTCTCGCTCAAACAAGAACCATAACTGAAAATTAGCTGGTGGTTCTTGTTCTATTTGGAAAGGAGAATCAGGAAAACCAGCTCCTTTCATGAATCTCTCTGTCGTAAGGATAATCTATGGAAGACATTCAGAAAAATTGCTATTTTGAGATATTGCCCAAAATAACCGCCACAGCAAACGTACCAAGAAGGGGAAAGTCAAGAGCAGGGTTGTTTTAGCAATCCCACGACAGTTCAGAATTGACATCTCAAAGTAGTCAGGGAAACCCATATTGATTCCTGCGACATCATAGAGAGGAGAGAGGTTACCAATTCCAATGATGCCTATTACAACGAATGCAGAATTCAACTTCAGTTTCTCGCTCAAACAAAAACCATAACTGAAAAGTAGCTGGTGGTTCTTGTTCTATTTGGAAAGGAGAATCAGGAAAACCATTCCTTTCATGAATCTCTCTCTGTCTTCAGAAAAATCCAAAGACCACATTCAGAAAAATTGCTATATTGAGATATGGCCCAAAATGACCGCCACAGCAAAGGTACCAAGAAGGGGAAAGTCAAGAGCAGGGTTGTTTTAGCAATCCCACGACAGTTCAGAATTGACATCTCGAAGTAGTCAGGGAAACTCATATTGATTCCTGCGACATCATAGAGAGGAGAGAGGTTACCAATTCCAATGATGCCTATTACAGCAAATGCAGGATTCAACTTCAGGTTCTCGCTCAAACAAGAACCATAACTGAAAAGTAGCTGGTGGTTCTTGTTCTATTTGGAAAGGAGAATCAGGAAAACCAGCTCCTTTCATGAATCTCTCTGTCGTAAGGATAATCTATGGAAGACATTCAGAAAAATTGCTATTTTGAGATATGGCCCAAAATAACCGCCACAGCAAACGTACCAAGAAGGGGAAAGTCAAGAGCAGGGTTGTTTTAGCAATCCCACGACAGTTCAGAATTGACATCTCAAAGTAGTCAGGGAAACCCATATTGATTCCTGCGACATCATAGAGAGGAGAGAGGTTACCAATTCCAATGATGCCTATTACAACGAATGCAGAGTTCAACTTCAGCTTCTCGCTCAAACAAAAACCATAACTGAAAAGTAGCTGGTGGTTCTTGTTCTATTTGGAAAGGAGAATCAGGAAAACCAGTCCTTTCATGAATCTCTCTCTGTCTTCAGAAAAATCCAAAGACCACATTCAGAAAAATTGCTATATTGAGATATGGCCCAAAATGACCGCCACAGCAAAGGTACCAAGAAGGGGAAAGTCAAGAGCAGGGTTGTTTTAGCAATCCCACGACAGTTCAGAATTGACATCTCAAAGTAGTCAGGGAAACTCATATTGATTCCTGCGACATCATAGAGAGGAGAGAGGTTACCAATTCCAATGATGCCTATTACAGCAAATGCAGGATTCAACTTCAGGTTCTCGCTCAAACAAGAACCATAACTGAAAAGTAGCTGGTGGTTCTTGTTCTATTTGGAAAGGAGAATCAGGAAAACCAGCTCCTTTCATGAATCTCTCTGTCGTAAGGATAATCTATGGAAGACATTCAGAAAAATTGCTATTTTGAGATATTGCCCAAAATAACCGCCACAGCAAACGTACCAAGAAGGGGAAAGTCAAGAGCAGGGTTGTTTTAGCAATCCCACGACAGTTCAGAATTGACATCTCAAAGTAGTCAGGGAAACCCATATTGATTCCTGCGACATCATAGAGAGGAGAGAGGTTACCAATTCCAATGATGCCTATTACAACGAATGCAGAATTCAACTTCAGCTTCTCGCTCAAACAAAAACCATAACTGAAAAGTAGCTGGTGGTTCTTGTTCTATTTGGAAAGGAGAATCAGGAAAACCATTCCTTTCATGAATCTCTCTCTGTCTTCAGAAAAATCCAAAGACCACATTCAGAAAAATTGCTATATTGAGATATGGCCCAAAATGACCGCCACAGCAAAGGTACCAAGAAGGGGAAAGTCAAGAGCAGGGTTGTTTTAGCAATCCCACGACAGTTCAGAATTGACATCTCGAAGTAGTCAGGGAAACTCATATTGATTCCTGCGACATCATAGAGAGGAGAGAGGTTACCAATTCCAATGATGCCTATTACAGCAAATGCAGGATTCAACTTCAGGTTCTCGCTCAAACAAGAACCATAACTGAAAAGTAGCTGGTGGTTCTTGTTCTATTTGGAAAGGAGAATCAGGAAAACCAGCTCCTTTCATGAATCTCTCTGTCGTAAGGATAATCTATGGAAGACATTCAGAAAAATTGCTATTTTGAGATATGGCCCAAAATAACCGCCACAGCAAACGTACCAAGAAGGGGAAAGTCAAGAGCAGGGTTGTTTTAGCAATCCCACGACAGTTCAGAATTGACATCTCAAAGTAGTCAGGGAAACCCATATTGATTCCTGCGACATCATAGAGAGGAGAGAGGTTACCAATTCCAATGATGCCTATTACAACGAATGCAGAATTCAACTTCAGCTTCTCGCTCAAACAAAAACCATAACTGAAAAGTAGCTGGTGGTTCTTGTTCTATTTGGAAAGGAGAATCAGGAAAACCATTCCTTTCATGAATCTCTCTCTGTCTTCAGAAAAATCCAAAGACCACATTCAGAAAAATTGCTATATTGAGATATGGCCCAAAATGACCGCCACAGCAAAGGTACCAAGAAGGGGAAAGTCAAGAGCAGGGTTGTTTTAGCAATCCCACGACAGTTCAGAATTGACATCTCGAAGTAGTCAGGGAAACTCATATTGATTCCTGCGACATCATAGAGAGGAGAGAGGTTACCAATTCCAATGATGCCTATTACAGCAAATGCAGGATTCAACTTCAGGTTCTCGCTCAAACAAGAACCATAACTGAAAAGTAGCTGGTGGTTCTTGTTCTATTTGGAAAGGAGAATCAGGAAAACCAGCTCCTTTCATGAATCTCTCTGTCGTAAGGATAATCTATGGAAGACATTCAGAAAAATTGCTATTTTGAGATATGGCCCAAAATAACCGCCACAGCAAACGTACCAAGAAGGGGAAAGTCAAGAGCAGGGTTGTTTTAGCAATCCCACGACAGTTCAGAATTGACATCTCAAAGTAGTCAGGGAAACCCATATTGATTCCTGCGACATCATAGAGAGGAGAGAGGTTACCAATTCCAATGATGCCTATTACAACGAATGCAGAGTTCAACTTCAGCTTCTCGCTCAAACAAAAACCATAACTGAAAAGTAGCTGGTGGTTCTTGTTCTATTTGGAAAGGAGAATCAGGAAAACCAGTCCTTTCATGAATCTCTCTCTGTCTTCAGAAAAATCCAAAGACCACATTCAGAAAAATTGCTATATTGAGATATGGCCCAAAATGACCGCCACAGCAAAGGTACCAAGAAGGGGAAAGTCAAGAGCAGGGTTGTTTTAGCAATCCCACGACAGTTCAGAATTGACATCTCAAAGTAGTCAGGGAAACTCATATTGATTCCTGCGACATCAACCCTGCTCTTGACTTTCCCCTTCTTGGTACCTTTGCTGTGGCGGTCATTTTGGGCCATATCTCAATATAGCAATTTTTCTGAATGTGGTCTTTGGATTTTTCTGAAGACTGTCGTTTCCCCTTCCATAATCTATGGAAGACATTCAGAAAAATTGCTATTTTGAGATATGGCCCAAAATAACCGCCACAGCAAACGTACCAAGAAGGGGAAAGTCAAGAGCAGGGTTGTTTTAGCAATCCCACGACAGTTCAGAATTGACATCTCAAAGTAGTCAGGGAAACCCATATTGATTCCTGCGACATCATAGAGAGGAGAGAGGTTACCAATTCCAATGATGCCTATTACAACGAATGCAGAATTCAACTTCAGCTTCTCGCTCAAACAAAAACCATAACTGAAAAGTAGCTGGTGGTTCTTGTTCTATTTGGAAAGGAGAATCAGGAAAACCAGTCCTTTCATGAATCTCTCTCTGTCTTCAGAAAAATCCAAAGACCACATTCAGAAAAATTGCTATATTGAGATATGGCCCAAAATGACCGCCACAGCAAAGGTACCAAGAAGGGGAAAGTCAAGAGCAGGGTTGTTTTAGCAATCCCACGACAGTTCAGAATTGACATCTCAAAGTAGTCAGGGAAACTCATATTGATTCCTGCGACATCATAGAGAGGAGAGAGGTTACCAATTCCAATGATGCCTATTACAGCAAATGCAGGATTCAACTTCAGTTTCTCGCTCAAACAAGAAACATAACTGAAAAGTAGCTGGTGGTTCTTGTTCTATTTGGAAAGGAGAATCAGGAAAACCAGCTCCTTTCATGAATCTCTCTGTCGTAAGGATAATCTATGGAAGACATTCAGAAAAATTGCTATTTTGAGATATGGCCCAAAATAACCGCCACAGCAAACGTACCAAGAAGGGGAAAGTCAAGAGCAGGGTTGTTTTAGCAATCCCACGACAGTTCAGAATTGACATCTCAAAGTAGTCAGGGAAACCCATATTGATTCCTGCGACATCATAGAGAGGAGAGAGGTTACCAATTCCAATGATGCCTATTACAACGAATGCAGAATTCAACTTCAGCTTCTCGCTCAAACAAAAACCATAACTGAAAAGTAGCTGGTGGTTCTTGTTCTATTTGGAAAGGAGAATCAGGAAAACCATTCCTTTCATGAATCTCTCTCTGTCTTCAGAAAAATCCAAAGACCACATTCAGAAAAATTGCTATATTGAGATATGGCCCAAAATGACCGCCACAGCAAAGGTACCAAGAAGGGGAAAGTCAAGAGCAGGGTTGTTTTAGCAATCCCACGACAGTTCAGAATTGACATCTCAAAGTAGTCAGGGAAACTCATATTGATTCCTGCGACATCATAGAGGAGAGAGGTTACCAATTCCAATGATGCCTATTACAACGAATGCAGAATTCAACTTCAGTTTCTCGCTCAAACAAAAACCATAACTGAAAAGTAGCTAGTGGTTCTTGTTCTATTTGGAAAGGAGAATCAGGAAAACCAGTCCTTTCATGAATCTCTCTCTGTCTTCAGAAAAATCCAAAGACCACATTCAGAAAAATTGCTATATTGAGATATGGCCCAAAATGACCGCCACAGCAAAGGTACCAAGAAGGGGAAAGTCAAGAGCAGGGTTGTTTTAGCAATCCCACGACAGTTCAGAATTGACATCTCAAAGTAGTCAGGGAAACTCATATTGATTCCTGCGACATCATAGAGAGGAGAGAGGTTACCAATTCCAATGATGCCTATTACAGCAAATGCAGGATTCAACTTCAGGTTCTCGCTCAAACAAGAACCATAACTGAAAAGTAGCTGGTGGTTCTTGTTCTATTTGGAAAGGAGAATCAGGAAAACCAGCTCCTTTCATGAATCTCTCTGTCGTAAGGATAATCTATGGAAGACATTCAGAAAAATTGCTATTTTGAGATATTGCCCAAAATGACCGCCACAGCAAAGGTACCAAGAAGGGGAAAGTCAAGAGCAGGGTTGTTTTAGCAATCCCACGACAGTTCAGAATTGACATCTCAAAGTAGTCAGGGAAACCCATATTGATTCCTGCGACATCATAGAGAGGAGAGAGGTTACCAATTCCAATGATGCCTATTACAACGAATGCAGAATTCAACTTCAGCTTCTCGCTCAAACAAAAACCATAACTGAAAAGTAGCTGGTGGTTCTTGTTCTATTTGGAAAGGTGAATCAGGAAAACCATTCCTTTCATGAATCTCTCTCTGTCTTCAGAAAAATCCAAAGACCACATTCAGAAAAATTGCTATATTGAGATATGGCCCAAAATGACCGCCACAGCAAAGGTACCAAGAAGGGGAAAGTCAAGAGCAGGGTTGTTTTAGCAATCCCACGACAGTTCAGAATTGACATCTCGAAGTAGTCAGGGAAACTCATATTGATTCCTGCGACATCATAGAGAGGAGAGAGGTTACCAATTCCAATGATGCCTATTACAGCAAATGCAGGATTCAACTTCAGGTTCTCGCTCAAACAAGAACCATAACTGAAAAGTAGCTGGTGGTTCTTGTTCTATTTGGAAAGGAGAATCAGGAAAACCAGCTCCTTTCATGAATCTCTCTGTCGTAAGGATAATCTATGGAAGACATTCAGAAAAATTGCTATTTTGAGATATGGCCCAAAATAACCGCCACAGCAAACGTACCAAGAAGGGGAAAGTCAAGAGCAGGGTTGTTTTAGCAATCCCACGACAGTTCAGAATTGACATCTCAAAGTAGTCAGGGAAACCCATATTGATTCCTGCGACATCATAGAGAGGAGAGAGGTTACCAATTCCAATGATGCCTATTACAACGAATGCAGAATTCAACTTCAGCTTCTCGCTCAAACAAAAACCATAACTGAAAAGTAGCTGGTGGTTCTTGTTCTATTTGGAAAGGAGAATCAGGAAAACCATTCCTTTCATGAATCTCTCTCTGTCTTCAGAAAAATCCAAAGACCACATTCAGAAAAATTGCTATATTGAGATATGGCCCAAAATGACCGCCACAGCAAAGGTACCAAGAAGGGGAAAGTCAAGAGCAGGGTTGTTTTAGCAATCCCACGACAGTTCAGAATTGACATCTCGAAGTAGTCAGGGAAACTCATATTGATTCCTGCGACATCATAGAGAGGAGAGAGGTTACCAATTCCAATGATGCCTATTACAGCAAATGCAGGATTCAACTTCAGGTTCTCGCTCAAACAAGAACCATAACTGAAAAGTAGCTGGTGGTTCTTGTTCTATTTGGAAAGGAGAATCAGGAAAACCAGCTCCTTTCATGAATCTCTCTGTCGTAAGGATAATCTATGGAAGACATTCAGAAAAATTGCTATTTTGAGATATGGCCCAAAATAACCGCCACAGCAAACGTACCAAGAAGGGGAAAGTCAAGAGCAGGGTTGTTTTAGCAATCCCACGACAGTTCAGAATTGACATCTCAAAGTAGTCAGGGAAACCCATATTGATTCCTGCGACATCATAGAGAGGAGAGATGTTACCAATTCCAATGATGCCTATTACAACGAATGCAGAGTTCAACTTCAGCTTCTCGCTCAAACAAAAACCATAACTGAAAAGTAGCTGGTGGTTCTTGTTCTATTTGGAAAGGAGAATCAGGAAAACCAGTCCTTTCATGAATCTCTCTCTGTCTTCAGAAAAATCCAAAGACCACATTCAGAAAAATTGCTATATTGAGATATGGCCCAAAATGACCGCCACAGCAAAGGTACCAAGAAGGGGAAAGTCAAGAGCAGGGTTGTTTTAGCAATCCCACGACAGTTCAGAATTGACATCTCAAAGTAGTCAGGGAAACTCATATTGATTCCTGCGACATCATAGAGAGGAGAGAGGTTACCAATTCCAATGATGCCTATTACAACGAATGCAGAATTCAACTTCAGCTTCTCGCTCAAACAAAAACCATAACTGAAAAGTAGCTGGTGGTTCTTGTTCTATTTGGAAAGGAGAATCAGGAAAACCAGTCCTTTCATGAATCTCTCTCTGTCTTCAGAAAAATCCAAAGACCACATTCAGAAAAATTGCTATATTGAGATATGGCCCAAAATGACCGCCACAGCAAAGGTACCAAGAAGGGGAAAGTCAAGAGCAGGGTTGTTTTAGCAATCCCACGACAGTTCAGAATTGACATCTCAAAGTAGTCAGGGAAACTCATATTGATTCCTGCGACATCATAGAGAGGAGAGAGGTTACCAATTCCAATGATGCCTATTACAACGAATGCAGAATTCAACTTCAGCTTCTCGCTCAAACAAAAACCATAACTGAAAAGTAGCTGGTGGTTCTTGTTCTATTTGGAAAGGAGAATCAGGAAAACTAGTCCTTTCATGAATCTCTCTCTGTCTTCAGAAAAATCCAAAGACCACATTCAGAAAAATTGCTATATTGAGATATGGCCCAAAATGACCGCCACAGCAAAGGTACCAAGAAGGGGAAAGTCAAGAGCAGGGTTGTTTTAGCAATCCCACGACAGTTCAGAATTGACATCTCAAAGTAGTCAGGGAAACTCATATTGATTCCTGCGACATCATAGAGAGGAGAGAGGTTACCAATTCCAATGATGCCTATTACAGCAAATGCAGGATTCAACTTCAGTTTCTCGCTCAAACAAGAACCATAACTGAAAATTAGCTGGTGGTTCTTGTTCTATTTGGAAAGGAGAATCAGGAAAACCAGCTCCTTTCATGAATCTCTCTGTCGTAAGGATAATCTATGGAAGACATTCAGAAAAATTGCTATTTTGAGATATGGCCCAAAATAACCGCCACAGCAAACGTACCAAGAAGGGGAAAGTCAAGAGCAGGGTTGTTTTAGCAATCCCACGACAGTTCAGAATTGACATCTCAAAGTAGTCAGGGAAACCCATATTGATTCCTGCGACATCATAGAGAGGAGAGAGGTTACCAATTCCAATGATGCCTATTACAACGAATGCAGAGTTCAACTTCAGCTTCTCGCTCAAACAAAAACCATAACTGAAAAGTAGCTGGTGGTTCTTGTTCTATTTGGAAAGGAGAATCAGGAAAACCATTCCTTTCATGAATCTCTCTCTGTCTTCAGAAAAATCCAAAGACCACATTCAGAAAAATTGCTATATTGAGATATGGCCCAAAATGACCGCCACAGCAAAGGTACCAAGAAGGGGAAAGTCAAGAGCAGGGTTGTTTTAGCAATCCCACGACAGTTCAGAATTGACATCTCAAAGTAGTCAGGGAAACTCATATTGATTCCTGCGACATCATAGAGGAGACTGTCGTTTCCCCTTCCATAATCTATGGAAGACATTCAGAAAAATTGCTATTTTGAGATATGGCCCAAAATAACCGCCACAGCAAACGTACCAAGAAGGGGAAAGTCAAGAGCAGGGTTGTTTTAGCAATCCCACGACAGTTCAGAATTGACATCTCAAAGTAGTCAGGGAAACCCATATTGATTCCTGCGACATCATAGAGAGGAGAGAGGTTACCAATTCCAATGATGCCTATTACAACGAATGCAGAATTCAACTTCAGCTTCTCGCTCAAACAAAAACCATAACTGAAAAGTAGCTGGTGGTTCTTGTTCTATTTGGAAAGGAGAATCAGGAAAACCAGTCCTTTCATGAATCTCTCTCTGTCTTCAGAAAAATCCAAAGACCACATTCAGAAAAATTGCTATATTGAGATATGGCCCAAAATGACCGCCACAGCAAAGGTACCAAGAAGGGGAAAGTCAAGAGCAGGGTTGTTTTAGCAATCCCACGACAGTTCAGAATTGACATCTCAAAGTAGTCAGGGAAACTCATATTGATTCCTGCGACATCATAGAGAGGAGAGAGGTTACCAATTCCAATGATGCCTATTACAGCTAATGCAGGATTCAACTTCAGTTTCTCGCTCAAACAAGAACCATAACTGAAAAGTAGCTGGTGGTTCTTGTTCTATTTGGAAAGGAGAATCAGGAAAACCAGCTCCTTTCATGAATCTCTCTGTCGTAAGGATAATCTATGGAAGACATTCAGAAAAATTGCTATTTTGAGATATTGCCCAAAATAACCGCCACAGCAAACGTACCAAGAAGGGGAAAGTCAAGAGCAGGGTTGTTTTAGCAATCCCACGACAGTTCAGAATTGACATCTCAAAGTAGTCAGGGAAACCCATATTGATTCCTGCGACATCATAGAGAGGAGAGAGGTTACCAATTCCAATGATGCCTATTACAACGAATGCAGAATTCAACTTCAGCTTCTCGCTCAAACAAAAACCATAACTGAAAAGTAGCTGGTGGTTCTTGTTCTATTTGGAAAGGAGAATCAGGAAAACCAGTCCTTTCATGAATCTCTCTCTGTCTTCAGAAAAATCCAAAGACCACATTCAGAAAAATTGCTATATTGAGATATGGCCCAAAATGACCGCCACAGCAAAGGTACCAAGAAGGGGAAAGTCAAGAGCAGGGTTGTTTTAGCAATCCCACGACAGTTCAGAATTGACATCTCAAAGTAGTCAGGGAAACTCATATTGATTCCTGCGACATCATAGAGAGGAGAGAGGTTACCAATTCCAATGATGCCTATTACAGCTAATGCAGGATTCAACTTCAGTTTCTCGCTCAAACAAGAACCATAACTGAAAAGTAGCTGGTGGTTCTTGTTCTATTTGGAAAGGAGAATCAGGAAAACCAGCTCCTTTCATGAATCTCTCTGTCGTAAGGATAATCTATGGAAGACATTCAGAAAAATTGCTATTTTGAGATATTGCCCAAAATAACCGCCACAGCAAAGGTACCAAGAAGGGGAAAGTCAAGAGCAGGGTTGTTTTAGCAATCCCACGACAGTTCAGAATTGACATCTCAAAGTAGTCAGGGAAACCCATATTGATTCCTGCGACATCATAGAGAGGAGAGAGGTTACCAATTCCAATGATGCCTATTACAACGAATGCAGAGTTCAACTTCAGCTTCTCGCTCAAACAAAAACCATAACTGAAAAGTAGCTGGTGGTTCTTGTTCTATTTGGAAAGGAGAATCAGGAAAACCATTCCTTTCATGAATCTCTCTCTGTCTTCAGAAAAATCCAAAGACCACATTCAGAAAAATTGCTATATTGAGATATGGCCCAAAATGACCGCCACAGCAAAGGTACCAAGAAGGGGAAAGTCAAGAGCAGGGTTGTTTTAGCAATCCCACGACAGTTCAGAATTCACATCTCAAAGTAGTCAGGGAAACTCATATTGATTCCTGCGACATCATAGAGGAGACTGTCGTTTCCCCTTCCATAATCTATGGAAGACATTCAGAAAAATTGCTATTTTGAGATATGGCCCAAAATAACCGCCACAGCAAACGTACCAAGAAGGGGAAAGTCAAGAGCAGGGTTGTTTTAGCAATCCCACGACAGTTCAGAATTGACATCTCAAAGTAGTCAGGGAAACCCATATTGATTCCTGCGACATCATAGAGAGGAGAGAGGTTACCAATTCCAATGATGCCTATTACAACGAATGCAGAATTCAACTTCAGCTTCTCGCTCAAACAAAAACCATAACTGAAAAGTAGCTGGTGGTTCTTGTTCTATTTGGAAAGGAGAATCAGGAAAACCAGTCCTTTCATGAATCTCTCTCTGTCTTCAGAAAAATCCAAAGACCACATTCAGAAAAATTGCTATATTGAGATATGGCCCAAAATGACCGCCACAGCAAAGGTACCAAGAAGGGGAAAGTCAAGAGCAGGGTTGTTTTAGCAATCCCACGACAGTTCAGAATTGACATCTCAAAGTAGTCAGGGAAACTCATATTGATTCCTGCGACATCATAGAGAGGAGAGAGGTTACCAATTCCAATGATGCCTATTACAGCTAATGCAGGATTCAACTTCAGTTTCTCGCTCAAACAAGAACCATAACTGAAAAGTAGCTGGTGGTTCTTGTTCTATTTGGAAAGGAGAATCAGGAAAACCAGCTCCTTTCATGAATCTCTCTGTCGTAAGGATAATCTATGGAAGACATTCAGAAAAATTGCTATTTTGAGATATTGCCCAAAATAACCGCCACAGCAAACGTACCAAGAAGGGGAAAGTCAAGAGCAGGGTTGTTTTAGCAATCCCACGACAGTTCAGAATTGACATCTCAAAGTAGTCAGGGAAACCCATATTGATTCCTGCGACATCATAGAGAGGAGAGAGGTTACCAATTCCAATGATGCCTATTACAACGAATGCAGAATTCAACTTCAGCTTCTCGCTCAAACAAAAACCATAACTGAAAAGTAGCTGGTGGTTCTTGTTCTATTTGGAAAGGAGAATCAGGAAAACCAGTCCTTTCATGAATCTCTCTCTGTCTTCAGAAAAATCCAAAGACCACATTCAGAAAAATTGCTATATTGAGATATGGCCCAAAATGACCGCCACAGCAAAGGTACCAAGAAGGGGAAAGTCAAGAGCAGGGTTGTTTTAGCAATCCCACGACAGTTCAGAATTGACATCTCAAAGTAGTCAGGGAAACTCATATTGATTCCTGCGACATCATAGAGAGGAGAGAGGTTACCAATTCCAATGATGCCTATTACAGCTAATGCAGGATTCAACTTCAGTTTCTCGCTCAAACAAGAACCATAACTGAAAAGTAGCTGGTGGTTCTTGTTCTATTTGGAAAGGAGAATCAGGAAAACCAGCTCCTTTCATGAATCTCTCTGTCGTAAGGATAATCTATGGAAGACATTCAGAAAAATTGCTATTTTGAGATATTGCCCAAAATAACCGCCACAGCAAAGGTACCAAGAAGGGGAAAGTCAAGAGCAGGGTTGTTTTAGCAATCCCACGACAGTTCAGAATTGACATCTCAAAGCAGTCAGGGAAACCCATATTGATTCCTGCGACATCATAGAGAGGAGAGAGGTTACCAATTCCAATGATGCCTATTACAACGAATGCAGAATTCAACTTCAGCTTCTCGCTCAAACAAAAACCATAACTGAAAAGTAGCTGGTGGTTCTTGTTCTATTTGGAAAGGAGAATCAGGAAAACCATTCCTTTCATGAATCTCTCTCTGTCTTCAGAAAAATCCAAAGACCATATTCAGAAAAATTGCTATATTGAGATATGGCCCAAAATGACCGCCACAGCAAAGGTACCAAGAAGGGGAAAGTCAAGAGCAGGGTTGTTTTAGCAATCCCACGACAGTTCAGAATTGACATCTCGAAGTAGTCAGGGAAACTCATATTGATTCCTGCGACATCATAGAGAGGAGAGAGGTTACCAATTCCAATGATGCCTATTACAGCAAATGCAGGATTCAACTTCAGGTTCTCGCTCAAACAAGAACCATAACTGAAAAGTAGCTGGTGGTTCTTGTTCTATTTGGAAAGGAGAATCAGGAAAACCAGCTCCTTTCATGAATCTCTCTGTCGTAAGGATAATCTATGGAAGACATTCAGAAAAATTGCTATTTTGAGATATGGCCCAAAATAACCGCCACAGCAAACGTACCAAGAAGGGGAAAGTCAAGAGCAGGGTTGTTTTAGCAATCCCACGACAGTTCAGAATTGACATCTCAAAGTAGTCAGGGAAACCCATATTGATTCCTGCGACATCATAGAGAGGAGAGAGGTTACCAATTCCAATGATGCCTATTACAACGAATGCAGAATTCAACTTCAGCTTCTCGCTCAAACAAAAACCATAACTGAAAAGTAGCTGGTGGTTCTTGTTCTATTTGGAAAGGAGAATCAGGAAAACCAGTCCTTTCATGAATCTCTCTCTGTCTTCAGAAAAATCCAAAGACCACATTCAGAAAAATTGCTATATTGAGATATGGCCCAAAATGACCGCCACAGCAAAGGTACCAAGAAGGGGAAAGTCAAGAGCAGGGTTGTTTTAGCAATCCCACGACAGTTCAGAATTGACATCTCAAAGTAGTCAGGGAAACTCATATTGATTCCTGCGACATCATAGAGAGGAGAGAGGTTACCAATTCCAATGATGCCTATTACAGCAAATGCAGGATTCAACTTCAGTTTCTCGCTCAAACAAGAACCATAACTGAAAAGTAGCTGGTGGTTCTTGTTCTATTTGGAAAGGAGAATCAGGAAAACCAGCTCCTTTCATGAATCTCTCTGTCGTAAGGATAATCTATGGAAGACATTCAGAAAAATTGCTATTTTGAGATATGGCCCAAAATAACCGCCACAGCAAACGTACCAAGAAGGGGAAAGTCAAGAGCAGGGTTGTTTTAGCAATCCCACGACAGTTCAGAATTGACATCTCAAAGTAGTCAGGGAAACCCATATTGATTCCTGCGACATCATAGAGAGGAGAGATGTTACCAATTCCAATGATGCCTATTACAACGAATGCAGAGTTCAACTTCAGCTTCTCGCTCAAACAAAAACCATAACTGAAAAGTAGCTGGTGGTTCTTGTTCTATTTGGAAAGGAGAATCAGGAAAACCAGTCCTTTCATGAATCTCTCTCTGTCTTCAGAAAAATCCAAAGACCACATTCAGAAAAATTGCTATATTGAGATATGGCCCAAAATGACCGCCACAGCAAAGGTACCAAGAAGGGGAAAGTCAAGAGCAGGGTTGTTTTAGCAATCCCACGACAGTTCAGAATTGACATCTCAAAGTAGTCAGGGAAACTCATATTGATTCCTGCGACATCATAGAGAGGAGAGAGGTTACCAATTCCAATGATGCCTATTACAACGAATGCAGAATTCAACTTCAGCTTCTCGCTCAAACAAAAACCATAACTGAAAAGTAGCTGGTGGTTCTTGTTCTATTTGGAAAGGAGAATCAGGAAAACCAGTCCTTTCATGAATCTCTCTCTGTCTTCAGAAAAATCCAAAGACCACATTCAGAAAAATTGCTATATTGAGATATGGCCCAAAATGACCGCCACAGCAAAGGTACCAAGAAGGGGAAAGTCAAGAGCAGGGTTGTTTTAGCAATCCCACGACAGTTCAGAATTGACATCTCAAAGTAGTCAGGGAAACTCATATTGATTCCTGCGACATCATAGAGAGGAGAGAGGTTACCAATTCCAATGATGCCTATTACAACGAATGCAGAATTCAACTTCAGCTTCTCGCTCAAACAAAAACCATAACTGAAAATTAGCTGGTGGTTCTTGTTCTATTTGGAAAGGAGAATCAGGAAAACCAGCTCCTTTCATGAATCTCTCTGTCGTAAGGATAATCTATGGAAGACATTCAGAAAAATTGCTATTTTGAGATATGGCCCAAAATAACCGCCACAGCAAACGTACCAAGAAGGGGAAAGTCAAGAGCAGGGTTGTTTTAGCAATCCCACGACAGTTCAGAATTGACATCTCAAAGTAGTCAGGGAAACCCATATTGATTCCTGCGACATCATAGAGAGGAGAGAGGTTACCAATTCCAATGATGCCTATTACAACGAATGCAGAGTTCAACTTCAGCTTCTCGCTCAAACAAAAACCATAACTGAAAAGTAGCTGGTGGTTCTTGTTCTATTTGGAAAGGAGAATCAGGAAAACCATTCCTTTCATGAATCTCTCTCTGTCTTCAGAAAAATCCAAAGACCACATTCAGAAAAATTGCTATATTGAGATATGGCCCAAAATGACCGCCACAGCAAAGGTACCAAGAAGGGGAAAGTCAAGAGCAGGGTTGTTTTAGCAATCCCACGACAGTTCAGAATTGACATCTCAAAGTAGTCAGGGAAACTCATATTGATTCCTGCGACATCATAGAGGAGACTGTCGTTTCCCCTTCCATAATCTATGGAAGACATTCAGAAAAATTGCTATTTTGAGATATGGCCCAAAATAACCGCCACAGCAAACGTACCAAGAAGGGGAAAGTCAAGAGCAGGGTTGTTTTAGCAATCCCACGACAGTTCAGAATTGACATCTCAAAGTAGTCAGGGAAACCCATATTGATTCCTGCGACATCATAGAGAGGAGAGAGGTTACCAATTCCAATGATGCCTATTACAACGAATGCAGAATTCAACTTCAGCTTCTCGCTCAAACAAAAACCATAACTGAAAAGTAGCTGGTGGTTCTTGTTCTATTTGGAAAGGAGAATCAGGAAAACCAGTCCTTTCATGAATCTCTCTCTGTCTTCAGAAAAATCCAAAGACCACATTCAGAAAAATTGCTATATTGAGATATGGCCCAAAATGACCGCCACAGCAAAGGTACCAAGAAGGGGAAAGTCAAGAGCAGGGTTGTTTTAGCAATCCCACGACAGTTCAGAATTGACATCTCAAAGTAGTCAGGGAAACTCATATTGATTCCTGCGACATCATAGAGAGGAGAGAGGTTACCAATTCCAATGATGCCTATTACAGCTAATGCAGGATTCAACTTCAGTTTCTCGCTCAAACAAGAACCATAACTGAAAAGTAGCTGGTGGTTCTTGTTCTATTTGGAAAGGAGAATCAGGAAAACCAGCTCCTTTCATGAATCTCTCTGTCGTAAGGATAATCTATGGAAGACATTCAGAAAAATTGCTATTTTGAGATATTGCCCAAAATAACCGCCACAGCAAACGTACCAAGAAGGGGAAAGTCAAGAGCAGGGTTGTTTTAGCAATCCCACGACAGTTCAGAATTGACATCTCAAAGTAGTCAGGGAAACCCATATTGATTCCTGCGACATCATAGAGAGGAGAGAGGTTACCAATTCCAATGATGCCTATTACAACGAATGCAGAATTCAACTTCAGCTTCTCGCTCAAACAAAAACCATAACTGAAAAGTAGCTGGTGGTTCTTGTTCTATTTGGAAAGGAGAATCAGGAAAACCAGTCCTTTCATGAATCTCTCTCTGTCTTCAGAAAAATCCAAAGACCACATTCAGAAAAATTGCTATATTGAGATATGGCCCAAAATGACCGCCACAGCAAAGGTACCAAGAAGGGGAAAGTCAAGAGCAGGGTTGTTTTAGCAATCCCACGACAGTTCAGAATTGACATCTCAAAGTAGTCAGGGAAACTCATATTGATTCCTGCGACATCATAGAGAGGAGAGAGGTTACCAATTCCAATGATGCCTATTACAGCTAATGCAGGATTCAACTTCAGTTTCTCGCTCAAACAAGAACCATAACTGAAAAGTAGCTGGTGGTTCTTGTTCTATTTGGAAAGGAGAATCAGGAAAACCAGCTCCTTTCATGAATCTCTCTGTCGTAAGGATAATCTATGGAAGACATTCAGAAAAATTGCTATTTTGAGATATTGCCCAAAATAACCGCCACAGCAAACGTACCAAGAAGGGGAAAGTCAAGAGCAGGGTTGTTTTAGCAATCCCACGACAGTTCAGAATTGACATCTCAAAGTAGTCAGGGAAACCCATATTGATTCCTGCGACATCATAGAGAGGAGAGAGGTTACCAATTCCAATGATGCCTATTACAACGAATGCAGAATTCAACTTCAGCTTCTCGCTCAAACAAAAACCATAACTGAAAAGTAGCTGGTGGTTCTTGTTCTATTTGGAAAGGAGAATCAGGAAAACCAGTCCTTTCATGAATCTCTCTCTGTCTTCAGAAAAATCCAAAGACCACATTCAGAAAAATTGCTATATTGAGATATGGCCCAAAATGACCGCCACAGCAAAGGTACCAAGAAGGGGAAAGTCAAGAGCAGGGTTGTTTTAGCAATCCCACGACAGTTCAGAATTGACATCTCAAAGTAGTCAGGGAAACTCATATTGATTCCTGCGACATCATAGAGAGGAGAGAGGTTACCAATTCCAATGATGCCTATTACAGCTAATGCAGGATTCAACTTCAGTTTCTCGCTCAAACAAGAACCATAACTGAAAAGTAGCTGGTGGTTCTTGTTCTATTTGGAAAGGAGAATCAGGAAAACCAGCTCCTTTCATGAATCTCTCTGTCGTAAGGATAATCTATGGAAGACATTCAGAAAAATTGCTATTTTGAGATATTGCCCAAAATAACCGCCACAGCAAAGGTACCAAGAAGGGGAAAGTCAAGAGCAGGGTTGTTTTAGCAATCCCACGACAGTTCAGAATTGACATCTCAAAGCAGTCAGGGAAACCCATATTGATTCCTGCGACATCATAGAGAGGAGAGAGGTTACCAATTCCAATGATGCCTATTACAACGAATGCAGAATTCAACTTCAGCTTCTCGCTCAAACAAAAACCATAACTGAAAAGTAGCTGGTGGTTCTTGTTCTATTTGGAAAGGAGAATCAGGAAAACCATTCCTTTCATGAATCTCTCTCTGTCTTCAGAAAAATCCAAAGACCATATTCAGAAAAATTGCTATATTGAGATATGGCCCAAAATGACCGCCACAGCAAAGGTACCAAGAAGGGGAAAGTCAAGAGCAGGGTTGTTTTAGCAATCCCACGACAGTTCAGAATTGACATCTCGAAGTAGTCAGGGAAACTCATATTGATTCCTGCGACATCATAGAGAGGAGAGAGGTTACCAATTCCAATGATGCCTATTACAGCAAATGCAGGATTCAACTTCAGGTTCTCGCTCAAACAAGAACCATAACTGAAAAGTAGCTGGTGGTTCTTGTTCTATTTGGAAAGGAGAATCAGGAAAACCAGCTCCTTTCATGAATCTCTCTGTCGTAAGGATAATCTATGGAAGACATTCAGAAAAATTGCTATTTTGAGATATGGCCCAAAATAACCGCCACAGCAAACGTACCAAGAAGGGGAAAGTCAAGAGCAGGGTTGTTTTAGCAATCCCACGACAGTTCAGAATTGACATCTCAAAGTAGTCAGGGAAACCCATATTGATTCCTGCGACATCATAGAGAGGAGAGAGGTTACCAATTCCAATGATGCCTATTACAACGAATGCAGAATTCAACTTCAGCTTCTCGCTCAAACAAAAACCATAACTGAAAAGTAGCTGGTGGTTCTTGTTCTATTTGGAAAGGAGAATCAGGAAAACCAGTCCTTTCATGAATCTCTCTCTGTCTTCAGAAAAATCCAAAGACCACATTCAGAAAAATTGCTATATTGAGATATGGCCCAAAATGACCGCCACAGCAAAGGTACCAAGAAGGGGAAAGTCAAGAGCAGGGTTGTTTTAGCAATCCCACGACAGTTCAGAATTGACATCTCAAAGTAGTCAGGGAAACTCATATTGATTCCTGCGACATCATAGAGAGGAGAGAGGTTACCAATTCCAATGATGCCTATTACAGCAAATGCAGGATTCAACTTCAGTTTCTCGCTCAAACAAGAACCATAACTGAAAAGTAGCTGGTGGTTCTTGTTCTATTTGGAAAGGAGAATCAGGAAAACCAGCTCCTTTCATGAATCTCTCTGTCGTAAGGATAATCTATGGAAGACATTCAGAAAAATTGCTATTTTGAGATATGGCCCAAAATAACCGCCACAGCAAACGTACCAAGAAGGGGAAAGTCAAGAGCAGGGTTGTTTTAGCAATCCCACGACAGTTCAGAATTGACATCTCAAAGTAGTCAGGGAAACCCATATTGATTCCTGCGACATCATAGAGAGGAGAGATGTTACCAATTCCAATGATGCCTATTACAACGAATGCAGAGTTCAACTTCAGCTTCTCGCTCAAACAAAAACCATAACTGAAAAGTAGCTGGTGGTTCTTGTTCTATTTGGAAAGGAGAATCAGGAAAACCAGTCCTTTCATGAATCTCTCTCTGTCTTCAGAAAAATCCAAAGACCACATTCAGAAAAATTGCTATATTGAGATATGGCCCAAAATGACCGCCACAGCAAAGGTACCAAGAAGGGGAAAGTCAAGAGCAGGGTTGTTTTAGCAATCCCACGACAGTTCAGAATTGACATCTCAAAGTAGTCAGGGAAACTCATATTGATTCCTGCGACATCATAGAGAGGAGAGAGGTTACCAATTCCAATGATGCCTATTACAACGAATGCAGAATTCAACTTCAGCTTCTCGCTCAAACAAAAACCATAACTGAAAAGTAGCTGGTGGTTCTTGTTCTATTTGGAAAGGAGAATCAGGAAAACCAGTCCTTTCATGAATCTCTCTCTGTCTTCAGAAAAATCCAAAGACCACATTCAGAAAAATTGCTATATTGAGATATGGCCCAAAATGACCGCCACAGCAAAGGTACCAAGAAGGGGAAAGTCAAGAGCAGGGTTGTTTTAGCAATCCCACGACAGTTCAGAATTGACATCTCAAAGTAGTCAGGGAAACTCATATTGATTCCTGCGACATCATAGAGAGGAGAGAGGTTACCAATTCCAATGATGCCTATTACAACGAATGCAGAATTCAACTTCAGCTTCTCGCTCAAACAAAAACCATAACTGAAAATTAGCTGGTGGTTCTTGTTCTATTTGGAAAGGAGAATCAGGAAAACCAGCTCCTTTCATGAATCTCTCTGTCGTAAGGATAATCTATGGAAGACATTCAGAAAAATTGCTATTTTGAGATATGGCCCAAAATAACCGCCACAGCAAACGTACCAAGAAGGGGAAAGTCAAGAGCAGGGTTGTTTTAGCAATCCCACGACAGTTCAGAATTGACATCTCAAAGTAGTCAGGGAAACCCATATTGATTCCTGCGACATCATAGAGAGGAGAGAGGTTACCAATTCCAATGATGCCTATTACAACGAATGCAGAGTTCAACTTCAGCTTCTCGCTCAAACAAAAACCATAACTGAAAAGTAGCTGGTGGTTCTTGTTCTATTTGGAAAGGAGAATCAGGAAAACCATTCCTTTCATGAATCTCTCTCTGTCTTCAGAAAAATCCAAAGACCACATTCAGAAAAATTGCTATATTGAGATATGGCCCAAAATGACCGCCACAGCAAAGGTACCAAGAAGGGGAAAGTCAAGAGCAGGGTTGTTTTAGCAATCCCACGACAGTTCAGAATTGACATCTCAAAGTAGTCAGGGAAACTCATATTGATTCCTGCGACATCATAGAGGAGACTGTCGTTTCCCCTTCCATAATCTATGGAAGACATTCAGAAAAATTGCTATTTTGAGATATGGCCCAAAATAACCGCCACAGCAAACGTACCAAGAAGGGGAAAGTCAAGAGCAGGGTTGTTTTAGCAATCCCACGACAGTTCAGAATTGACATCTCAAAGTAGTCAGGGAAACCCATATTGATTCCTGCGACATCATAGAGAGGAGAGAGGTTACCAATTCCAATGATGCCTATTACAACGAATGCAGAATTCAACTTCAGCTTCTCGCTCAAACAAAAACCATAACTGAAAAGTAGCTGGTGGTTCTTGTTCTATTTGGAAAGGAGAATCAGGAAAACCAGTCCTTTCATGAATCTCTCTCTGTCTTCAGAAAAATCCAAAGACCACATTCAGAAAAATTGCTATATTGAGATATGGCCCAAAATGACCGCCACAGCAAAGGTACCAAGAAGGGGAAAGTCAAGAGCAGGGTTGTTTTAGCAATCCCACGACAGTTCAGAATTGACATCTCAAAGTAGTCAGGGAAACTCATATTGATTCCTGCGACATCATAGAGAGGAGAGAGGTTACCAATTCCAATGATGCCTATTACAGCTAATGCAGGATTCAACTTCAGTTTCTCGCTCAAACAAGAACCATAACTGAAAAGTAGCTGGTGGTTCTTGTTCTATTTGGAAAGGAGAATCAGGAAAACCAGCTCCTTTCATGAATCTCTCTGTCGTAAGGATAATCTATGGAAGACATTCAGAAAAATTGCTATTTTGAGATATTGCCCAAAATAACCGCCACAGCAAACGTACCAAGAAGGGGAAAGTCAAGAGCAGGGTTGTTTTAGCAATCCCACGACAGTTCAGAATTGACATCTCAAAGTAGTCAGGGAAACCCATATTGATTCCTGCGACATCATAGAGAGGAGAGAGGTTACCAATTCCAATGATGCCTATTACAACGAATGCAGAATTCAACTTCAGCTTCTCGCTCAAACAAAAACCATAACTGAAAAGTAGCTGGTGGTTCTTGTTCTATTTGGAAAGGAGAATCAGGAAAACCAGTCCTTTCATGAATCTCTCTCTGTCTTCAGAAAAATCCAAAGACCACATTCAGAAAAATTGCTATATTGAGATATGGCCCAAAATGACCGCCACAGCAAAGGTACCAAGAAGGGGAAAGTCAAGAGCAGGGTTGTTTTAGCAATCCCACGACAGTTCAGAATTGACATCTCAAAGTAGTCAGGGAAACTCATATTGATTCCTGCGACATCATAGAGAGGAGAGAGGTTACCAATTCCAATGATGCCTATTACAGCTAATGCAGGATTCAACTTCAGTTTCTCGCTCAAACAAGAACCATAACTGAAAAGTAGCTGGTGGTTCTTGTTCTATTTGGAAAGGAGAATCAGGAAAACCAGCTCCTTTCATGAATCTCTCTGTCGTAAGGATAATCTATGGAAGACATTCAGAAAAATTGCTATTTTGAGATATTGCCCAAAATAACCGCCACAGCAAACGTACCAAGAAGGGGAAAGTCAAGAGCAGGGTTGTTTTAGCAATCCCACGACAGTTCAGAATTGACATCTCAAAGCAGTCAGGGAAACCCATATTGATTCCTGCGACATCATAGAGAGGAGAGAGGTTACCAATTCCAATGATGCCTATTACAACGAATGCAGAATTCAACTTCAGCTTCTCGCTCAAACAAAAACCATAACTGAAAAGTAGCTGGTGGTTCTTGTTCTATTTGGAAAGGAGAATCAGGAAAACCATTCCTTTCATGAATCTCTCTCTGTCTTCAGAAAAATCCAAAGACCATATTCAGAAAAATTGCTATATTGAGATATGGCCCAAAATGACCGCCACAGCAAAGGTACCAAGAAGGGGAAAGTCAAGAGCAGGGTTGTTTTAGCAATCCCACGACAGTTCAGAATTGACATCTCGAAGTAGTCAGGGAAACTCATATTGATTCCTGCGACATCATAGAGAGGAGAGAGGTTACCAATTCCAATGATGCCTATTACAGCAAATGCAGGATTCAACTTCAGGTTCTCGCTCAAACAAGAACCATAACTGAAAAGTAGCTGGTGGTTCTTGTTCTATTTGGAAAGGAGAATCAGGAAAACCAGCTCCTTTCATGAATCTCTCTGTCGTAAGGATAATCTATGGAAGACATTCAGAAAAATTGCTATTTTGAGATATGGCCCAAAATAACCGCCACAGCAAACGTACCAAGAAGGGGAAAGTCAAGAGCAGGGTTGTTTTAGCAATCCCACGACAGTTCAGAATTGACATCTCAAAGTAGTCAGGGAAACCCATATTGATTCCTGCGACATCATAGAGAGGAGAGAGGTTACCAATTCCAATGATGCCTATTACAACGAATGCAGAATTCAACTTCAGCTTCTCGCTCAAACAAAAACCATAACTGAAAAGTAGCTGGTGGTTCTTGTTCTATTTGGAAAGGAGAATCAGGAAAACCATTCCTTTCATGAATCTCTCTCTGTCTTCAGAAAAATCCAAAGACCACATTCAGAAAAATTGCTATATTGAGATATGGCCCAAAATGACCGCCACAGCAAAGGTACCAAGAAGGGGAAAGTCAAGAGCAGGGTTGTTTTAGCAATCCCACGACAGTTCAGAATTGACATCTCGAAGTAGTCAGGGAAACTCATATTGATTCCTGCGACATCATAGAGAGGAGAGAGGTTACCAATTCCAATGATGCCTATTACAGCAAATGCAGGATTCAACTTCAGGTTCTCGCTCAAACAAGAACCATAACTGAAAAGTAGCTGGTGGTTCTTGTTCTATTTGGAAAGGAGAATCAGGAAAACCAGCTCCTTTCATGAATCTCTCTGTCGTAAGGATAATCTATGGAAGACATTCAGAAAAATTGCTATTTTGAGATATGGCCCAAAATAACCGCCACAGCAAACGTACCAAGAAGGGGAAAGTCAAGAGCAGGGTTGTTTTAGCAATCCCACGACAGTTCAGAATTGACATCTCAAAGTAGTCAGGGAGACCCATATTGATTCCTGCGACATCATAGAGAGGAGAGATGTTACCAATTCCAATGATGCCTATTACAACGAATGCAGAGTTCAACTTCAGCTTCTCGCTCAAACAAAAACCATAACTGAAAAGTAGCTGGTGGTTCTTGTTCTATTTGGAAAGGAGAATCAGGAAAACCAGTCCTTTCATGAATCTCTCTCTGTCTTCAGAAAAATCCAAAGACCACATTCAGAAAAATTGCTATATTGAGATATGGCCCAAAATGACCGCCACAGCAAAGGTACCAAGAAGGGGAAAGTCAAGAGCAGGGTTGTTTTAGCAATCCCACGACAGTTCAGAATTGACATCTCAAAGTAGTCAGGGAAACTCATATTGATTCCTGCGACATCATAGAGAGGAGAGAGGTTACCAATTCCAATGATGCCTATTACAGCAAATGCAGGATTCAACTTCAGTTTCTCGCTCAAACAAGAACCATAACTGAAAATTAGCTGGTGGTTCTTGTTCTATTTGGAAAGGAGAATCAGGAAAACCAGCTCCTTTCATGAATCTCTCTGTCGTAAGGATAATCTATGGAAGACATTCAGAAAAATTGCTATTTTGAGATATTGCCCAAAATAACCGCCACAGCAAACGTACCAAGAAGGGGAAAGTCAAGAGCAGGGTTGTTTTAGCAATCCCACGACAGTTCAGAATTGACATCTCAAAGTAGTCAGGGAAACCCATATTGATTCCTGCGACATCATAGAGAGGAGAGAGGTTACCAATTCCAATGATGCCTATTACAACGAATGCAGAATTCAACTTCAGTTTCTCGCTCAAACAAAAACCATAACTGAAAAGTAGCTGGTGGTTCTTGTTCTATTTGGAAAGGAGAATCAGGAAAACCATTCCTTTCATGAATCTCTCTCTGTCTTCAGAAAAATCCAAAGACCACATTCAGAAAAATTGCTATATTGAGATATGGCCCAAAATGACCGCCACAGCAAAGGTACCAAGAAGGGGAAAGTCAAGAGCAGGGTTGTTTTAGCAATCCCACGACAGTTCAGAATTGACATCTCGAAGTAGTCAGGGAAACTCATATTGATTCCTGCGACATCATAGAGAGGAGAGAGGTTACCAATTCCAATGATGCCTATTACAGCAAATGCAGGATTCAACTTCAGGTTCTCGCTCAAACAAGAACCATAACTGAAAAGTAGCTGGTGGTTCTTGTTCTATTTGGAAAGGAGAATCAGGAAAACCAGCTCCTTTCATGAATCTCTCTGTCGTAAGGATAATCTATGGAAGACATTCAGAAAAATTGCTATTTTGAGATATGGCCCAAAATAACCGCCACAGCAAACGTACCAAGAAGGGGAAAGTCAAGAGCAGGGTTGTTTTAGCAATCCCACGACAGTTCAGAATTGACATCTCAAAGTAGTCAGGGAAACCCATATTGATTCCTGCGACATCATAGAGAGGAGAGAGGTTACCAATTCCAATGATGCCTATTACAACGAATGCAGAGTTCAACTTCAGCTTCTCGCTCAAACAAAAACCATAACTGAAAAGTAGCTGGTGGTTCTTGTTCTATTTGGAAAGGAGAATCAGGAAAACCAGTCCTTTCATGAATCTCTCTCTGTCTTCAGAAAAATCCAAAGACCACATTCAGAAAAATTGCTATATTGAGATATGGCCCAAAATGACCGCCACAGCAAAGGTACCAAGAAGGGGAAAGTCAAGAGCAGGGTTGTTTTAGCAATCCCACGACAGTTCAGAATTGACATCTCAAAGTAGTCAGGGAAACTCATATTGATTCCTGCGACATCATAGAGAGGAGAGAGGTTACCAATTCCAATGATGCCTATTACAGCAAATGCAGGATTCAACTTCAGGTTCTCGCTCAAACAAGAACCATAACTGAAAAGTAGCTGGTGGTTCTTGTTCTATTTGGAAAGGAGAATCAGGAAAACCAGCTCCTTTCATGAATCTCTCTGTCGTAAGGATAATCTATGGAAGACATTCAGAAAAATTGCTATTTTGAGATATGGCCCAAAATAACCGCCACAGCAAACGTACCAAGAAGGGGAAAGTCAAGAGCAGGGTTGCTTTAGCAATCCCACGACAGTTCAGAATTGACATCTCAAAGTAGTCAGGGAAACCCATATTGATTCCTGCGACATCATAGAGAGGAGAGAGGTTACCAATTCCAATGATGCCTATTACAACGAATGCAGAATTCAACTTCAGCTTCTCGCTCAAACAAAAACCATAACTGAAAAGTAGCTGGTGGTTCTTGTTCTATTTGGAAAGGAGAATCAGGAAAACCATTCCTTTCATGAATCTCTCTCTGTCTTCAGAAAAATCCAAAGACCACATTCAGAAAAATTGCTATATTGAGATATGGCCCAAAATGACCGCCACAGCAAAGGTACCAAGAAGGGGAAAGTCAAGAGCAGGGTTGTTTTAGCAATCCCACGACAGTTCAGAATTGACATCTCGAAGTAGTCAGGGAAACTCATATTGATTCCTGCGACATCATAGAGAGGAGAGAGGTTACCAATTCCAATGATGCCTATTACAGCAAATGCAGGATTCAACTTCAGGTTCTCGCTCAAACAAGAACCATAACTGAAAAGTAGCTGGTGGTTCTTGTTCTATTTGGAAAGGAGAATCAGGAAAACCAGCTCCTTTCATGAATCTCTCTGTCGTAAGGATAATCTATGGAAGACATTCAGAAAAATTGCTATTTTGAGATATGGCCCAAAATAACCGCCACAGCAAACGTACCAAGAAGGGGAAAGTCAAGAGCAGGGTTGTTTTAGCAATCCCACGACAGTTCAGAATTGACATCTCAAAGTAGTCAGGGAAACCCATATTGATTCCTGCGACATCATAGAGAGGAGAGAGGTTACCAATTCCAATGATGCCTATTACAACGAATGCAGAATTCAACTTCAGCTTCTCGCTCAAACAAAAACCATAACTGAAAAGTAGCTGGTGGTTCTTGTTCTATTTGGAAAGGAGAATCAGGAAAACCATTCCTTTCATGAATCTCTCTCTGTCTTCAGAAAAATCCAAAGACCACATTCAGAAAAATTGCTATATTGAGATATGGCCCAAAATGACCGCCACAGCAAAGGTACCAAGAAGGGGAAAGTCAAGAGCAGGGTTGTTTTAGCAATCCCACGACAGTTCAGAATTGACATCTCAAAGTAGTCAGGGAAACTCATATTGATTCCTGCGACATCATAGAGAGGAGAGAGGTTACCAATTCCAATGATGCCTATTACAGCAAATGCAGGATTCAACTTCAGGTTCTCGCTCAAACAAGAACCATAACTGAAAAGTAGCTGGTGGTTCTTGTTCTATTTGGAAAGGAGAATCAGGAAAACCAGCTCCTTTCATGAATCTCTCTGTCGTAAGGATAATCTATGGAAGACATTCAGAAAAATTGCTATTTTGAGATATGGCCCAAAATAACCGCCACAGCAAACGTACCAAGAAGGGGAAAGTCAAGAGCAGGGTTGTTTTAGCAATCCCACGACAGTTCAGAATTGACATCTCAAAGTAGTCAGGGAAACCCATATTGATTCCTGCGACATCATAGAGAGGAGAGAGGTTACCAATTCCAATGATGCCTATTACAACGAATGCAGAGTTCAACTTCAGCTTCTCGCTCAAACAAAAACCATAACTGAAAAGTAGCTGGTGGTTCTTGTTCTATTTGGAAAGGAGAATCAGGAAAACCAGTCCTTTCATGAATCTCTCTCTGTCTTCAGAAAAATCCAAAGACCACATTCAGAAAAATTGCTATATTGAGATATGGCCCAAAATGACCGCCACAGCAAAGGTACCAAGAAGGGGAAAGTCAAGAGCAGGGTTGTTTTAGCAATCCCACGACAGTTCAGAATTGACATCTCAAAGTAGTCAGGGAAACTCATATTGATTCCTGCGACATCAACCCTGCTCTTGACTTTCCCCTTCTTGGTACCTTTGCTGTGGCGGTCATTTTGGGCCATATCTCAATATAGCAATTTTTCTGAATGTGGTCTTTGGATTTTTCTGAAGACTGTCGTTTCCCCTTCCATAATCTATGGAAGACATTCAGAAAAATTGCTATTTTGAGATATGGCCCAAAATAACCGCCACAGCAAACGTACCAAGAAGGGGAAAGTCAAGAGCAGGGTTGTTTTAGCAATCCCACGACAGTTCAGAATTGACATCTCAAAGTAGTCAGGGAAACCCATATTGATTCCTGCGACATCATAGAGAGGAGAGAGGTTACCAATTCCAATGATGCCTATTACAACGAATGCAGAATTCAACTTCAGCTTCTCGCTCAAACAAAAACCATAACTGAAAAGTAGCTGGTGGTTCTTGTTCTATTTGGAAAGGAGAATCAGGAAAACCAGTCCTTTCATGAATCTCTCTCTGTCTTCAGAAAAATCCAAAGACCACATTCAGAAAAATTGCTATATTGAGATATGGCCCAAAATGACCGCCACAGCAAAGGTACCAAGAAGGGGAAAGTCAAGAGCAGGGTTGTTTTAGCAATCCCACGATGTAATGATTGCCTAAACCCAAATACTCAGTCTCACAAGCTCGGGCTTAAAGATAACTGATTTATTAAAGGAATAGTATGCAAATACAGAGAAAGCTGAGAATGAGCAAAAGCGCGCCAAATACAAACTTAAAAGCCTTGCTTGTGGGCAGGTCCCGCCCAGTCGCCCGTCAGGACGCTCCCCCTCCCAGGTGCTGAATGCCGTTAGATGCGCCTGGGAAAGTAACCTTGAACAGGAGCGCAAACCCAAACATGCATTCCAAGCCCTCAAAACAAGGGAGGGCAACAGAATGGAAAAACCCCGGGTGAAGAGATACGGAACAGAGAATGACATGTGAAATGTTACAATGTTAACCAGACATTAGAATGTGAACATGACATATTGCCCCTCCAAAAGAAATTAGGGAGCCGGTTTGTCAGGATAGGCAGAGTGAAATTGGGCGACGAGACGAGGAGAATGCACGTCTGGAGCAGCAACCCATTCAGGATGAGGGAAATGTTTCCAGCGGACGAGGTATTGTAGAGTAGAGCGCTGGCGTCTGGAATCGAGAATAGATGCCACCTCGAAGTGTTGCTGGTTGTCGATCATAAGGGGAGGTGGAGGAGTGGGTTGCGGGTGCCAACGGTCCGATGACAGGCAGGGTTTGAGTAAGCTGCAATGGAAAACAGGATGTAAACGTTTAAGGTTGTGAGGCAAATCGAGTTTAAATGTAACAGGGTTGAGCTGAGCAATAATTGAAAAAGGACCGACAAATTTAGGACCAAGTTTCTTAGAGGGTTGTGGGGACTTGATAAACTTAGTTGATAAGTAGACTTTATCCCCGACTGCAAAGGATGGTTCTGGGGAACGCTTTGCATCAGCATGGCGTTTATAGGCAGCTTGGGCATGTTGGAGGGCAAGTAGAATATTAGACCATGAGTCTTTGAGAGAGTCCGCCCAGCCAGCGAGGGTGGCGGGGAGCGGTTGAGGATGAGGAAGTTCAGGAATGGGAACAAAGTCGCGTCCAAAAACTGTTTTAAAAGGAACTTGACCAGTGGTTTGATGAATGGAATTGTTGTAAGCGACCTCAGCAAATGGGAGTAGATCGACCCAGTTGTCTTGCTGGTAGTTAACAAAAGCTCTGAGGTATTGCTCTAAGGTAGAATTAACAGCCTCTGTAGATCCGTCCGTTTCTGGATGCCAAGCAGTAGAAAGTGATTGTTTCGTACCCAGAAGTTTCAAAAATGCGCGCCAAAATTGTGACGTAAATTGTGTGCCTCTGTCACTCACCAAACGGGCGGGGATACCGTGGAGACGGTACACGTGGATGAGGAAGAGGCGTGCCAGCTGTTGCGCGGTAGGGATAGAAGCGCAGGGGATAAAGTGGGCTTGTTTGGAGAAAAAGTCTTTGACGACCCAAATGACAGTTTTGCGTTGACTAGGGGGTAGATCAACGATAAAATCCATGGAGATATCTTGCCAAGGAACCGACGGAGTGGCTACGGGTTGAAGGAGACCCTGGGGTTTGCCCGGTTTGCGCTTTATCGCTGCACATACAGGGCACGCAGTGACATATTCTTTTAAGTCTTTGAGTAAAGTTGGCCACCAGAATTGCCGACGAACGAGGTGCAAAGTTTTCACGTAGCCGAAATGCCCAGCTAGCTTGTCATCGTGGCAGCGCTGGAGTATGGTTTTTCGCATAGCTGCGGGTACATAGAGACGATCGTTGCGCCAGGCAAGACCATCGGTGAAAGTTAACATGTGTCTGTTGGCTTGCAACCAAGTATCCGTTTTTAGGTGGGAGAGCAACTGTTGTTGCAATTCGGAGGGAATTGACAAGGGAGGTGAGCTGCTGGAAGGCGGAGCGGCCGGAGGCGGAGTCGAGTGTGCTCGAGTCTGGCTGCGAGTCACTGCTGCCAGACTTAATTGTTTGTCGGTCCAGACGGTGCCTTGGACCGTTGGCCCTGGGCCATCATCCTGGGGTCTGCGCGAGAGTGCATCAGCCAAAAAGTTTTTCTTGCCTGGTATAAATTTAAGCGTGAAGTCAAAGCGGCTGAAGAACTCAGCCCAGCGCAGCTGTTTTGGACTGAGCTTTCGGCTGGTGCTTAGAGCTTCCAGGTTTTTATGGTCAGTCCAGACTTCAAAAGGGTTGGAAGTACCTTCCAATAGGTGTCGCCACGTCTCTAAAGCTGTTTTTACAGCAAAAGCCTCCTTTTCCCAAACGTGCCAACGTCTCTCTGTTTCAGTGAATTTGCGAGAGAGGTAGGCACAGGGTTTTAAAGCGCCAGATTGGTCAGATTGTAACAAAATTGCGCCTATGGAAAAATCAGAAGCATCGACTTGTACCACGAAGGGTTGAGAGGGGTTTGGATGCTGTAAAATTGGTTCTGTGGTAAAAAGTTGTTTGAGCGTTTGAAACGCTTGCTGACAGGCTGGAGTCCATTTTAGGAGCGCGCCTGGGTTCTTTGAACGTCGCGTATCCCCCTGTCCTTTGGTTTTTAATAGTTCAGTAAGGGGGAGGGCGATTTCTGCAAAATTTTGGGCGAACGCCCGATAGAAATTAGAGAATCCAAGGAAACTTTGTAATTGTCTCCTGGTACGCGGAGGCTCCCATGCTACAATAGCTTCTACTTTTGCAGGGTCCATTTCAATGCCCTGAGCTGAAATTCGGTAGCCTAGGTAATCAATTTGTGATTGATGAAACGCACATTTTGACAGTTTTGCGTACAACTCTGCTTTTTCCAATTTAGCCAGTACCTGACGCACCAAGTGGATATGTTCTGACATGGTTTCTGTATAAATCAATACATCATCCAAATAGACTAGTACCCCCTTAAATAGGTGGTCATGCAAGACCTCATTGATTAACTGCATAAAAACCCCGGGTGCCCCAGATAAACCGAATGGTAAAACTTTATATTGGAAAGCCCCAAGAGGACAGTTGAACGCTGTTTTCCACTCATCCCCCTCTCTTATGCGAATGCGAAAGTAAGCTTCTCTCAAATCCAGTTTTGAGAAGATTTTACCTCTGGCCAGATGTGATAACATATCTTTGATCAGGGGCAAAGGATATTTATTTAATATTGAGACCGCATTGAGCCCGCGGAAATCGGTACAAAGCCTTAATGACCCATCCTTTTTTTGCCTGAATAGGACAGGCGCTCCTACCGGGGAATTAGCAGGCTCAATGAAACCCCTAGCCAGATTTTTGTCAATGAACTCCCTTAGCGTGGTAAGCTCTTTGGGAGACATGGGGTATATTTTTGGGTGAGGCAATTTTACATTTGGTAAAAACTCAATGGCACAGTCCGTTTTTCGGTGGGGTGGCAAGCGATCTGCTTCCTTTTCCCCAAATACTTCAGCAAAATCTTGGTACTGATTGGGTAGCCCCTCAAGAGGTTGAAGCGTTTGTACAGTGGTATACGCTACCCCTCCACCCTCCATGTCCTCCAATAGGTCCTTTTCGGGTACTTTGTAAAATCCATCCGCAAACGTCACAGTTCTATGCAGCCAGTTGATGAAAGGGTTTTGTTGCACAAACCAAGGCATCCCCAAAATCACCAGAGGACCCCCCACTGGAGCTACCACAAATGGCAGCTTTTCCTGATGGGAGCCCATCTGCAAGGCGACCAGTCCCGTGGAAAGATTAACTGCTTTCCCTCCCGCCATAGTTCCATCCAACTGGGTGAAAATCATGGGTCTTGGCAAAGGGAACGTGGGCAGTTCCAGAGCCGCTACGACATCAGGGTGCATTAGGGAACGGGAGCAACCCGAGTCTAGCATGGCCCACACTTCCACGGTTTTGGTTTGTGAGCCCAGCTTAAGTTTAACAGTCAGTGTGGGAAAGTTTCCACTCACCGAATCATGGTTACGCCCGGTTTCTTCCACCTGCCCTAGGGCGCCCTTCAGGGCAGGTGGTAGGCTTTTCCCGCCGGCTGCTCGAATTGCAACTCTTCCTCCTCTTCTCCGAAGGGTAGGTCGGGGGGGTCCAGTTCCGCGAGGGCTGCCTTCAGTTTTCGCGGTGGAGCAGGCGCAGGCGTCTTTATCGCGGGTTTCGTCTGTCGTTCCTCTGGACGGCGTCTCGGGCACGACGTGGCTCGATGCCCTTCTTTCCCACATCGGAGGCACTGACCCTTGGAGAACCGTTGCTCCCTCTCTTCTTCCCAGGTTTTCGGTTTGGGGCGGCTGGCAAGTCCAGATGCGCGCGCTCCTCTAGCGAGACGTGTTTGTCTAAGCTCTTTGGTATGGGCATAGGTTCGTAGGGCATTTTCTGCGCTTCCCGCCAACTGGATCCACCCATATAGCGTTTTGGGATCATCTCTGCCCAGAGCCCATCGAAGGATTTCGGGTTCAAGCCCCTGCTTGAACAATTCGATGATTGTTGGCTCAGACCAGTCTTCCACTTTTCCTGCCAAAGCTTTAAACTCCAACGCATATTTGGCAACTGAGAGGGACCCTTGGTAAAGTTTCCGCAGGTCATTTTTAGCCGTTTCTTGAGCTAGGGGGTCTTCGAAATGCTCTTTAAGTGCCCACAAAAATTCATCGAAGTCCTCTAACTCGGTTGCCTCAGCTTGGCATAGTTGCACATACCAATCCGCTGCCCTTCCTCTCAGCTTGTTGGCAATGAAATTGACCTTGCCGTGTTCAGACCGAAAGTTCCGACCCCAATCTTCCATATAATGCTTGGCATTCGTAATAAAGAAGGAGAGCGTTGCGGGATCCCCATCAAACTTCACTCCAAATGGTGGGAAGGTTCTTGCCGGCTCAGCTGGCTGTGGCGGTGCCGCGAATGACAGCGTGCGCCGAGCCCCCACAAGTGGTCGATCCCTAGGAGGTCTTGCCTCTCGCTCTCCCCTTTGAGGGGCTGATCGAGTCTTACTTCTCCCCCGGGTGGACAGGGTGCTGTGCCTGGGGTACTGTGACGGCTCTTCCTCCCAATCCTCCGGGGTGGGCTCTGCCTCTCTGGGCTGATCCTCTCTGGGTAGATCCTTGAGGATCGTCACTATTAAATCCATTTTATCTTCCAATGCCCTCATACGGGCCGGAGTGACCGGCTCCTCCGGGGGTTGGTTGGTTATCACCACCTTCGGTGACAGAGGGACTTCGTGCTCCCAGGCCAATTGGGGAGACCCCCTCCCCGTGGTTCTTTCCATAACAGATCTCTGTTCACTCCTGAGACTCTCCTGTATGGATGTCAACAGCTCGTCCAATTGGGTATCTCGCAACTCCCGACGTGCTGCTCTTTGCGCTCTCGAGGTTAGCGCTGGCCGGCTTTTGACCACCTCCCGCTCTTCTTCGCCTCCCTCACTTACGCGAAGTTGAGGTTCTGTCATCGCTAGCGTTCCCTCTTATCCAAGGATTGGATGGGGCCAGCGGAAAATGGAAAAAATGATTCTCAGCTTTATGTAATGATTGCCTAAACCCAAATACTCAGTCTCACAAGCTCGGGCTTAAAGATAACTGATTTATTAAAGGAATAGTATGCAAATACAGAGAAAGCTGAGAATGAGCAAAAGCGCGCCAAATACAAACTTAAAAGCCTTGCTTGTGGGCAGGTCCCGCCCAGTCGCCCGTCAGGACGCTCCCCCTCCCAGGTGCTGAATGCCGTTAGATGCGCCTGGGAAAGTAACCTTGAACAGGAGCGCAAACCCAAACATGCATTCCAAGCCCTCAAAACAAGGGAGGGCAACAGAATGGAAAAACCCCGGGTGAAGAGATACGGAACAGAGAATGACATGTGAAATGTTACAATGTTAACCAGACATTAGAATGTGAACATGACACACGACAGTTCAGAATTGACATCTCAAAGTAGTCAGGGAAACTCATATTGATTCCTGCGACATCATAGAGAGGAGAGAGGTTACCAATTCCAATGATGCCTATTACAGCAAATGCAGGATTCAACTTCAGTTTCTCGCTCAAACAAGAACCATAACTGAAAAGTAGCTGGTGGTTCTTGTTCTATTTGGAAAGGAGAATCAGGAAAACCAGCTCCTTTCATGAATCTCTCTGTCGTAAGGATAATCTATGGAAGACATTCAGAAAAATTGCTATTTTGAGATATGGCCCAAAATAACCGCCACAGCAAACGTACCAAGAAGGGGAAAGTCAAGAGCAGGGTTGTTTTAGCAATCCCACGACAGTTCAGAATTGACATCTCAAAGTAGTCAGGGAAACCCATATTGATTCCTGCGACATCATAGAGAGGAGAGAGGTTACCAATTCCAATGATGCCTATTACAACGAATGCAGAATTCAACTTCAGCTTCTCGCTCAAACAAAAACCATAACTGAAAAGTAGCTGGTGGTTCTTGTTCTATTTGGAAAGGAGAATCAGGAAAACCATTCCTTTCATGAATCTCTCTCTGTCTTCAGAAAAATCCAAAGACCACATTCAGAAAAATTGCTATATTGAGATATGGCCCAAAATGACCGCCACAGCAAAGGTACCAAGAAGGGGAAAGTCAAGAGCAGGGTTGTTTTAGCAATCCCACGACAGTTCAGAATTGACATCTCAAAGTAGTCAGGGAAACTCATATTGATTCCTGCGACATCATAGAGGAGAGAGGTTACCAATTCCAATGATGCCTATTACAACGAATGCAGAATTCAACTTCAGTTTCTCGCTCAAACAAAAACCATAACTGAAAAGTAGCTGGTGGTTCTTGTTCTATTTGGAAAGGAGAATCAGGAAAACCAGTCCTTTCATGAATCTCTCTCTGTCTTCAGAAAAATCCAAAGACAACATTCAGAAAAATTGCTATATTGAGATATGGCCCAAAATGACCGCCACAGCAAAGGTACCAAGAAGGGGAAAGTCAAGAGCAGGGTTGTTTTAGCAATCCCACGACAGTTCAGAATTGACATCTCAAAGTAGTCAGGGAAACTCATATTGATTCCTGCGACATCATAGAGAGGAGAGAGGTTACCAATTCCAATGATGCCTATTACAGCAAATGCAGGATTCAACTTCAGGTTCTCGCTCAAACAAGAACCATAACTGAAAAGTAGCTGGTGGTTCTTGTTCTATTTGGAAAGGAGAATCAGGAAAACCAGCTCCTTTCATGAATCTCTCTGTCGTAAGGATAATCTATGGAAGACATTCAGAAAAATTGCTATTTTGAGATATTGCCCAAAATAACCGCCACAGCAAACGTACCAAGAAGGGGAAAGTCAAGAGCAGGGTTGTTTTAGCAATCCCACGACAGTTCAGAATTGACATCTCAAAGTAGTCAGGGAAACCCATATTGATTCCTGCGACATCATAGAGAGGAGAGAGGTTACCAATTCCAATGATGCCTATTACAACGAATGCAGAATTCAACTTCAGCTTCTCGCTCAAACAAAAACCATAACTGAAAAGTAGCTGGTGGTTCTTGTTCTATTTGGAAAGGAGAATCAGGAAAACCATTCCTTTCATGAATCTCTCTCTGTCTTCAGAAAAATCCAAAGACCACATTCAGAAAAATTGCTATATTGAGATATGGCCCAAAATGACCGCCACAGCAAAGGTACCAAGAAGGGGAAAGTCAAGAGCAGGGTTGTTTTAGCAATCCCACGACAGTTCAGAATTGACATCTCGAAGTAGTCAGGGAAACTCATATTGATTCCTGCGACATCATAGAGAGGAGAGAGGTTACCAATTCCAATGATGCCTATTACAGCAAATGCAGGATTCAACTTCAGGTTCTCGCTCAAACAAGAACCATAACTGAAAAGTAGCTGGTGGTTCTTGTTCTATTTGGAAAGGAGAATCAGGAAAACCAGCTCCTTTCATGAATCTCTCTGTCGTAAGGATAATCTATGGAAGACATTCAGAAAAATTGCTATTTTGAGATATGGCCCAAAATAACCGCCACAGCAAACGTACCAAGAAGGGGAAAGTCAAGAGCAGGGTTGTTTTAGCAATCCCACGACAGTTCAGAATTGACATCTCAAAGTAGTCAGGGAAACCCATATTGATTCCTGCGACATCATAGAGAGGAGAGAGGTTACCAATTCCAATGATGCCTATTACAACGAATGCAGAATTCAACTTCAGCTTCTCGCTCAAACAAAAACCATAACTGAAAAGTAGCTGGTGGTTCTTGTTCTATTTGGAAAGGAGAATCAGGAAAACCATTCCTTTCATGAATCTCTCTCTGTCTTCAGAAAAATCCAAAGACCACATTCAGAAAAATTGCTATATTGAGATATGGCCCAAAATGACCGCCACAGCAAAGGTACCAAGAAGGGGAAAGTCAAGAGCAGGGTTGTTTTAGCAATCCCACGACAGTTCAGAATTGACATCTCGAAGTAGTCAGGGAAACTCATATTGATTCCTGCGACATCATAGAGAGGAGAGAGGTTACCAATTCCAATGATGCCTATTACAGCAAATGCAGGATTCAACTTCAGGTTCTCGCTCAAACAAGAACCATAACTGAAAAGTAGCTGGTGGTTCTTGTTCTATTTGGAAAGGAGAATCAGGAAAACCAGCTCCTTTCATGAATCTCTCTGTCGTAAGGATAATCTATGGAAGACATTCAGAAAAATTGCTATTTTGAGATATGGCCCAAAATAACCGCCACAGCAAACGTACCAAGAAGGGGAAAGTCAAGAGCAGGGTTGTTTTAGCAATCCCACGACAGTTCAGAATTGACATCTCAAAGTAGTCAGGGAAACCCATATTGATTCCTGCGACATCATAGAGAGGAGAGAGGTTACCAATTCCAATGATGCCTATTACAACGAATGCAGAATTCAACTTCAGCTTCTCGCTCAAACAAAAACCATAACTGAAAAGTAGCTGGTGGTTCTTGTTCTATTTGGAAAGGAGAATCAGGAAAACCATTCCTTTCATGAATCTCTCTCTGTCTTCAGAAAAATCCAAAGACCACATTCAGAAAAATTGCTATATTGAGATATGGCCCAAAATGACCGCCACAGCAAAGGTACCAAGAAGGGGAAAGTCAAGAGCAGGGTTGTTTTAGCAATCCCACGACAGTTCAGAATTGACATCTCAAAGTAGTCAGGGAAACTCATATTGATTCCTGCGACATCATAGAGGAGAGAGGTTACCAATTCCAATGATGCCTATTACAACGAATGCAGAATTCAACTTCAGTTTCTCGCTCAAACAAAAACCATAACTGAAAAGTAGCTGGTGGTTCTTGTTCTATTTGGAAAGGAGAATCAGGAAAACCAGTCCTTTCATGAATCTCTCTCTGTCTTCAGAAAAATCCAAAGACCACATTCAGAAAAATTGCTATTTTGAGATATGGCCCAAAATAACCGCCACAGCAAACGTACCAAGAAGGGGAAAGTCAAGAGCAGGGTTGTTTTAGCAATCCCACGACAGTTCAGAATTGACATCTCAAAGTAGTCAGGGAAACCCATATTGATTCCTGCGACATCATAGAGAGGAGAGAGGTTACCAATTCCAATGATGCCTATTACAACGAATGCAGAATTCAACTTCAGCTTCTCGCTCAAACAAAAACCATAACTGAAAAGTAGCTGGTGGTTCTTGTTCTATTTGGAAAGGAGAATCAGGAAAACCATTCCTTTCATGAATCTCTCTCTGTCTTCAGAAAAATCCAAAGACCACATTCAGAAAAATTGCTATATTGAGATATGGCCCAAAATGACCGCCACAGCAAAGGTACCAAGAAGGGGAAAGTCAAGAGCAGGGTTGTTTTAGCAATCCCACGACAGTTCAGAATTGACATCTCGAAGTAGTCAGGGAAACTCATATTGATTCCTGCGACATCATAGAGAGGAGAGAGGTTACCAATTCCAATGATGCCTATTACAGCAAATGCAGGATTCAACTTCAGGTTCTCGCTCAAACAAGAACCATAACTGAAAAGTAGCTGGTGGTTCTTGTTCTATTTGGAAAGGAGAATCAGGAAAACCAGCTCCTTTCATGAATCTCTCTGTCGTAAGGATAATCTATGGAAGACATTCAGAAAAATTGCTATTTTGAGATATGGCCCAAAATAACCGCCACAGCAAACGTACCAAGAAGGGGAAAGTCAAGAGCAGGGTTGTTTTAGCAATCCCACGACAGTTCAGAATTGACATCTCAAAGTAGTCAGGGAAACCCATATTGATTCCTGCGACATCATAGAGAGGAGAGAGGTTACCAATTCCAATGATGCCTATTACAACGAATGCAGAGTTCAACTTCAGCTTCTCGCTCAAACAAAAACCATAACTGAAAAGTAGCTGGTGGTTCTTGTTCTATTTGGAAAGGAGAATCAGGAAAACCAGTCCTTTCATGAATCTCTCTCTGTCTTCAGAAAAATCCAAAGACCACATTCAGAAAAATTGCTATATTGAGATATGGCCCAAAATGACCTCCACAGCAAAGGTACCAAGAAGGGGAAAGTCAAGAGCAGGGTTGTTTTAGCAATCCCACGACAGTTCAGAATTGACATCTCAAAGTAGTCAGGGAAACTCATATTGATTCCTGCGACATCAACCCTGCTCTTGACTTTCCCCTTCTTGGTACCTTTGCTGTGGCGGTCATTTTGGGCCATATCTCAATATAGCAATTTTTCTGAATGTGGTCTTTGGATTTTTCTGAAGACTGTCGTTTCCCCTTCCATAATCTATGGAAGACATTCAGAAAAATTGCTATTTTGAGATATGGCCCAAAATAACCGCCACAGCAAACGTACCAAGAAGGGGAAAGTCAAGAGCAGGGTTGTTTTAGCAATCCCACGACAGTTCAGAATTGACATCTCAAAGTAGTCAGGGAAACCCATATTGATTCCTGCGACATCATAGAGAGGAGAGAGGTTACCAATTCCAATGATGCCTATTACAACGAATGCAGAATTCAACTTCAGCTTCTCGCTCAAACAAAAACCATAACTGAAAAGTAGCTGGTGGTTCTTGTTCTATTTGGAAAGGAGAATCAGGAAAACCAGTCCTTTCATGAATCTCTCTCTGTCTTCAGAAAAATCCAAAGACCACATTCAGAAAAATTGCTATATTGAGATATGGCCCAAAATGACCTCCACAGCAAAGGTACCAAGAAGGGGAAAGTCAAGAGCAGGGTTGTTTTAGCAATCCCACGACAGTTCAGAATTGACATCTCAAAGTAGTCAGGGAAACTCATATTGATTCCTGCGACATCATAGAGAGGAGAGAGGTTACCAATTCCAATGATGCCTATTACAGCAAATGCAGGATTCAACTTCAGGTTCTCGCTCAAACAAGAACCATAACTGAAAAGTAGCTGGTGGTTCTTGTTCTATTTGGAAAGGAGAATCAGGAAAACCAGCTCCTTTCATGAATCTCTCTGTCGTAAGGATAATCTATGGAAGACATTCAGAAAAATTGCTATTTTGAGATATGGCCCAAAATAACCGCCACAGCAAACGTACCAAGAAGGGGAAAGTCAAGAGCAGGGTTGTTTTAGCAATCCCACGACAGTTCAGAATTGACATCTCAAAGTAGTCAGGGAAACCCATATTGATTCCTGCGACATCATAGAGAGGAGAGAGGTTACCAATTCCAATGATGCCTATTACAACGAATGCAGAATTCAACTTCAGCTTCTCGCTCAAACAAAAACCATAACTGAAAAGTAGCTGGTGGTTCTTGTTCTATTTGGAAAGGAGAATCAGGAAAACCATTCCTTTCATGAATCTCTCTCTGTCTTCAGAAAAATCCAAAGACCACATTCAGAAAAATTGCTATATTGAGATATGGCCCAAAATGACCGCCACAGCAAAGGTACCAAGAAGGGGAAAGTCAAGAGCAGGGTTGTTTTAGCAATCCCACGACAGTTCAGAATTGACATCTCGAAGTAGTCAGGGAAACTCATATTGATTCCTGCGACATCATAGAGAGGAGAGAGGTTACCAATTCCAATGATGCCTATTACAGCAAATGCAGGATTCAACTTCAGGTTCTCGCTCAAACAAGAACCATAACTGAAAAGTAGCTGGTGGTTCTTGTTCTATTTGGAAAGGAGAATCAGGAAAACCAGCTCCTTTCATGAATCTCTCTGTCGTAAGGATAATCTATGGAAGACATTCAGAAAAATTGCTATTTTGAGATATGGCCCAAAATAACCGCCACAGCAAACGTACCAAGAAGGGGAAAGTCAAGAGCAGGGTTGTTTTAGCAATCCCACGACAGTTCAGAATTGACATCTCAAAGTAGTCAGGGAAACCCATATTGATTCCTGCGACATCATAGAGAGGAGAGAGGTTACCAATTCCAATGATGCCTATTACAACGAATGCAGAGTTCAACTTCAGCTTCTCGCTCAAACAAAAACCATAACTGAAAAGTAGCTGGTGGTTCTTGTTCTATTTGGAAAGGAGAATCAGGAAAACCAGTCCTTTCATGAATCTCTCTCTGTCTTCAGAAAAATCCAAAGACCACATTCAGAAAAATTGCTATATTGAGATATGGCCCAAAATGACCGCCACAGCAAAGGTACCAAGAAGGGGAAAGTCAAGAGCAGGGTTGTTTTAGCAATCCCACGACAGTTCAGAATTGACATCTCAAAGTAGTCAGGGAAACTCATATTGATTCCTGCGACATCATAGAGGAGAGAGGTTACCAATTCCAATGATGCCTATTACAACGAATGCAGAATTCAACTTCAGTTTCTCGCTCAAACAAAAACCATAACTGAAAAGTAGCTGGTGGTTCTTGTTCTATTTGGAAAGGAGAATCAGGAAAACCAGTCCTTTCATGAATCTCTCTCTGTCTTCAGAAAAATCCAAAGACCACATTCAGAAAAATTGCTATATTGAGATATGGCCCAAAATGACCGCCACAGCAAAGGTACCAAGAAGGGGAAAGTCAAGAGCAGGGTTGTTTTAGCAATCCCACGACAGTTCAGAATTGACATCTCGAAGTAGTCAGGGAAACTCATATTGATTCCTGCGACATCATAGAGAGGAGAGAGGTTACCAATTCCAATGATGCCTATTACAGCAAATGCAGGATTCAACTTCAGGTTCTCGCTCAAACAAGAACCATAACTGAAAAGTAGCTGGTGGTTCTTGTTCTATTTGGAAAGGAGAATCAGGAAAACCAGCTCCTTTCATGAATCTCTCTGTCGTAAGGATAATCTATGGAAGACATTCAGAAAAATTGCTATTTTGAGATATGGCCCAAAATAACCGCCACAGCAAACGTACCAAGAAGGGGAAAGTCAAGAGCAGGGTTGTTTTAGCAATCCCACGACAGTTCAGAATTGACATCTCAAAGTAGTCAGGGAAACCCATATTGATTCCTGCGACATCATAGAGAGGAGAGAGGTTACCAATTCCAATGATGCCTATTACAACGAATGCAGAGTTCAACTTCAGCTTCTCGCTCAAACAAAAACCATAACTGAAAAGTAGCTGGTGGTTCTTGTTCTATTTGGAAAGGAGAATCAGGAAAACCAGTCCTTTCATGAATCTCTCTCTGTCTTCAGAAAAATCCAAAGACCACATTCAGAAAAATTGCTATATTGAGATATGGCCCAAAATGACCGCCACAGCAAAGGTACCAAGAAGGGGAAAGTCAAGAGCAGGGTTGTTTTAGCAATCCCACGACAGTTCAGAATTGACATCTCAAAGTAGTCAGGGAAACTCATATTGATTCCTGCGACATCATAGAGGAGACTGTCGTTTCCCCTTCCATAATCTATGGAAGACATTCAGAAAAATTGCTATTTTGAGATATGGCCCAAAATAACCGCCACAGCAAACGTACCAAGAAGGGGAAAGTCAAGAGCAGGGTTGTTTTAGCAATCCCACGACAGTTCAGAATTGACATCTCAAAGTAGTCAGGGAAACCCATATTGATTCCTGCGACATCATAGAGAGGAGAGAGGTTACCAATTCCAATGATGCCTATTACAACGAATGCAGAATTCAACTTCAGCTTCTCGCTCAAACAAAAACCATAACTGAAAAGTAGCTGGTGGTTCTTGTTCTATTTGGAAAGGAGAATCAGGAAAACCATTCCTTTCATGAATCTCTCTCTGTCTTCAGAAAAATCCAAAGACCACATTCAGAAAAATTGCTATATTGAGATATGGCCCAAAATGACCGCCACAGCAAAGGTACCAAGAAGGGGAAAGTCAAGAGCAGGGTTGTTTTAGCAATCCCACGACAGTTCAGAATTGACATCTCGAAGTAGTCAGGGAAACTCATATTGATTCCTGCGACATCATAGAGAGGAGAGAGGTTACCAATTCCAATGATGCCTATTACAGCAAATGCAGGATTCAACTTCAGGTTCTCGCTCAAACAAGAACCATAACTGAAAAGTAGCTGGTGGTTCTTGTTCTATTTGGAAAGGAGAATCAGGAAAACCAGCTCCTTTCATGAATCTCTCTGTCGTAAGGATAATCTATGGAAGACATTCAGAAAAATTGCTATTTTGAGATATGGCCCAAAATAACCGCCACAGCAAACGTACCAAGAAGGGGAAAGTCAAGAGCAGGGTTGTTTTAGCAATCCCACGACAGTTCAGAATTGACATCTCAAAGTAGTCAGGGAAACCCATATTGATTCCTGCGACATCATAGAGAGGAGAGAGGTTACCAATTCCAATGATGCCTATTACAACGAATGCAGAGTTCAACTTCAGCTTCTCGCTCAAACAAAAACCATAACTGAAAAGTAGCTGGTGGTTCTTGTTCTATTTGGAAAGGAGAATCAGGAAAACCAGTCCTTTCATGAATCTCTCTCTGTCTTCAGAAAAATCCAAAGACCACATTCAGAAAAATTGCTATATTGAGATATGGCCCAAAATGACCGCCACAGCAAAGGTACCAAGAAGGGGAAAGTCAAGAGCAGGGTTGTTTTAGCAATCCCACGACAGTTCAGAATTGACATCTCAAAGTAGTCAGGGAAACTCATATTGATTCCTGCGACATCATAGAGGAGAGAGGTTACCAATTCCAATGATGCCTATTACAACGAATGCAGAATTCAACTTCAGTTTCTCGCTCAAACAAAAACCATAACTGAAAAGTAGCTGGTGGTTCTTGTTCTATTTGGAAAGGAGAATCAGGAAAACCAGTCCTTTCATGAATCTCTCTCTGTCTTCAGAAAAATCCAAAGACCACATTCAGAAAAATTGCTATATTGAGATATGGCCCAAAATGACCGCCACAGCAAAGGTACCAAGAAGGGGAAAGTCAAGAGCAGGGTTGTTTTAGCAATCCCACGACAGTTCAGAATTGACATCTCGAAGTAGTCAGGGAAACTCATATTGATTCCTGCGACATCATAGAGAGGAGAGAGGTTACCAATTCCAATGATGCCTATTACAGCAAATGCAGGATTCAACTTCAGGTTCTCGCTCAAACAAGAACCATAACTGAAAAGTAGCTGGTGGTTCTTGTTCTATTTGGAAAGGAGAATCAGGAAAACCAGCTCCTTTCATGAATCTCTCTGTCGTAAGGATAATCTATGGAAGACATTCAGAAAAATTGCTATTTTGAGATATGGCCCAAAATAACCGCCACAGCAAACGTACCAAGAAGGGGAAAGTCAAGAGCAGGGTTGTTTTAGCAATCCCACGACAGTTCAGAATTGACATCTCAAAGTAGTCAGGGAAACCCATATTGATTCCTGCGACATCATAGAGAGGAGAGAGGTTACCAATTCCAATGATGCCTATTACAACGAATGCAGAGTTCAACTTCAGCTTCTCGCTCAAACAAAAACCATAACTGAAAAGTAGCTGGTGGTTCTTGTTCTATTTGGAAAGGAGAATCAGGAAAACCAGTCCTTTCATGAATCTCTCTCTGTCTTCAGAAAAATCCAAAGACCACATTCAGAAAAATTGCTATATTGAGATATGGCCCAAAATGACCGCCACAGCAAAGGTACCAAGAAGGGGAAAGTCAAGAGCAGGGTTGTTTTAGCAATCCCACGACAGTTCAGAATTGACATCTCAAAGTAGTCAGGGAAACTCATATTGATTCCTGCGACATCATAGAGGAGAGAGGTTACCAATTCCAATGATGCCTATTACAACGAATGCAGAATTCAACTTCAGTTTCTCGCTCAAACAAAAACCATAACTGAAAAGTAGCTGGTGGTTCTTGTTCTATTTGGAAAGGAGAATCAGGAAAACCAGTCCTTTCATGAATCTCTCTCTGTCTTCAGAAAAATCCAAAGACCACATTCAGAAAAATTGCTATATTGAGATATGGCCCAAAATGACCGCCACAGCAAAGGTACCAAGAAGGGGAAAGTCAAGAGCAGGGTTGTTTTAGCAATCCCACGACAGTTCAGAATTGACATCTCGAAGTAGTCAGGGAAACTCATATTGATTCCTGCGACATCATAGAGAGGAGAGAGGTTACCAATTCCAATGATGCCTATTACAGCAAATGCAGGATTCAACTTCAGGTTCTCGCTCAAACAAGAACCATAACTGAAAAGTAGCTGGTGGTTCTTGTTCTATTTGGAAAGGAGAATCAGGAAAACCAGCTCCTTTCATGAATCTCTCTGTCGTAAGGATAATCTATGGAAGACATTCAGAAAAATTGCTATTTTGAGATATGGCCCAAAATAACCGCCACAGCAAACGTACCAAGAAGGGGAAAGTCAAGAGCAGGGTTGTTTTAGCAATCCCACGACAGTTCAGAATTGACATCTCAAAGTAGTCAGGGAAACCCATATTGATTCCTGCGACATCATAGAGAGGAGAGAGGTTACCAATTCCAATGATGCCTATTACAACGAATGCAGAGTTCAACTTCAGCTTCTCGCTCAAACAAAAACCATAACTGAAAAGTAGCTGGTGGTTCTTGTTCTATTTGGAAAGGAGAATCAGGAAAACCAGTCCTTTCATGAATCTCTCTCTGTCTTCAGAAAAATCCAAAGACCACATTCAGAAAAATTGCTATATTGAGATATGGCCCAAAATGACCGCCACAGCAAAGGTACCAAGAAGGGGAAAGTCAAGAGCAGGGTTGTTTTAGCAATCCCACGACAGTTCAGAATTGACATCTCAAAGTAGTCAGGGAAACTCATATTGATTCCTGCGACATCATAGAGGAGACTGTCGTTTCCCCTTCCATAATCTATGGAAGACATTCAGAAAAATTGCTATTTTGAGATATGGCCCAAAATAACCGCCACAGCAAACGTACCAAGAAGGGGAAAGTCAAGAGCAGGGTTGTTTTAGCAATCCCACGACAGTTCAGAATTGACATCTCAAAGTAGTCAGGGAAACCCATATTGATTCCTGCGACATCATAGAGAGGAGAGAGGTTACCAATTCCAATGATGCCTATTACAACGAATGCAGAATTCAACTTCAGCTTCTCGCTCAAACAAAAACCATAACTGAAAAGTAGCTGGTGGTTCTTGTTCTATTTGGAAAGGAGAATCAGGAAAACCATTCCTTTCATGAATCTCTCTCTGTCTTCAGAAAAATCCAAAGACCACATTCAGAAAAATTGCTATATTGAGATATGGCCCAAAATGACCGCCACAGCAAAGGTACCAAGAAGGGGAAAGTCAAGAGCAGGGTTGTTTTAGCAATCCCACGACAGTTCAGAATTGACATCTCGAAGTAGTCAGGGAAACTCATATTGATTCCTGCGACATCATAGAGAGGAGAGAGGTTACCAATTCCAATGATGCCTATTACAGCAAATGCAGGATTCAACTTCAGGTTCTCGCTCAAACAAGAACCATAACTGAAAAGTAGCTGGTGGTTCTTGTTCTATTTGGAAAGGAGAATCAGGAAAACCAGCTCCTTTCATGAATCTCTCTGTCGTAAGGATAATCTATGGAAGACATTCAGAAAAATTGCTATTTTGAGATATGGCCCAAAATAACCGCCACAGCAAACGTACCAAGAAGGGGAAAGTCAAGAGCAGGGTTGTTTTAGCAATCCCACGACAGTTCAGAATTGACATCTCAAAGTAGTCAGGGAAACCCATATTGATTCCTGCGACATCATAGAGAGGAGAGAGGTTACCAATTCCAATGATGCCTATTACAACGAATGCAGAGTTCAACTTCAGCTTCTCGCTCAAACAAAAACCATAACTGAAAAGTAGCTGGTGGTTCTTGTTCTATTTGGAAAGGAGAATCAGGAAAACCAGTCCTTTCATGAATCTCTCTCTGTCTTCAGAAAAATCCAAAGACCACATTCAGAAAAATTGCTATATTGAGATATGGCCCAAAATGACCGCCACAGCAAAGGTACCAAGAAGGGGAAAGTCAAGAGCAGGGTTGTTTTAGCAATCCCACGACAGTTCAGAATTGACATCTCAAAGTAGTCAGGGAAACTCATATTGATTCCTGCGACATCATAGAGGAGAGAGGTTACCAATTCCAATGATGCCTATTACAACGAATGCAGAATTCAACTTCAGTTTCTCGCTCAAACAAAAACCATAACTGAAAAGTAGCTGGTGGTTCTTGTTCTATTTGGAAAGGAGAATCAGGAAAACCAGTCCTTTCATGAATCTCTCTCTGTCTTCAGAAAAATCCAAAGACCACATTCAGAAAAATTGCTATATTGAGATATGGCCCAAAATGACCGCCACAGCAAAGGTACCAAGAAGGGGAAAGTCAAGAGCAGGGTTGTTTTAGCAATCCCACGACAGTTCAGAATTGACATCTCGAAGTAGTCAGGGAAACTCATATTGATTCCTGCGACATCATAGAGAGGAGAGAGGTTACCAATTCCAATGATGCCTATTACAGCAAATGCAGGATTCAACTTCAGGTTCTCGCTCAAACAAGAACCATAACTGAAAAGTAGCTGGTGGTTCTTGTTCTATTTGGAAAGGAGAATCAGGAAAACCAGCTCCTTTCATGAATCTCTCTGTCGTAAGGATAATCTATGGAAGACATTCAGAAAAATTGCTATTTTGAGATATGGCCCAAAATAACCGCCACAGCAAACGTACCAAGAAGGGGAAAGTCAAGAGCAGGGTTGTTTTAGCAATCCCACGACAGTTCAGAATTGACATCTCAAAGTAGTCAGGGAAACCCATATTGATTCCTGCGACATCATAGAGAGGAGAGAGGTTACCAATTCCAATGATGCCTATTACAACGAATGCAGAGTTCAACTTCAGCTTCTCGCTCAAACAAAAACCATAAATGAAAAGTAGCTGGTGGTTCTTGTTCTATTTGGAAAGGAGAATCAGGAAAACCAGTCCTTTCATGAATCTCTCTCTGTCTTCAGAAAAATCCAAAGACCACATTCAGAAAAATTGCTATATTGAGATATGGCCCAAAATGACCGCCACAGCAAAGGTACCAAGAAGGGGAAAGTCAAGAGCAGGGTTGTTTTAGCAATCCCACGACAGTTCAGAATTGACATCTCAAAGTAGTCAGGGAAACTCATATTGATTCCTGCGACATCATAGAGGAGACTGTCGTTTCCCCTTCCATAATCTATGGAAGACATTCAGAAAAATTGCTATTTTGAGATATGGCCCAAAATAACCGCCACAGCAAACGTACCAAGAAGGGGAAAGTCAAGAGCAGGGTTGTTTTAGCAATCCCACGACAGTTCAGAATTGACATCTCAAAGTAGTCAGGGAAACCCATATTGATTCCTGCGACATCATAGAGAGGAGAGAGGTTACCAATTCCAATGATGCCTATTACAACGAATGCAGAATTCAACTTCAGCTTCTCGCTCAAACAAAAACCATAACTGAAAAGTAGCTGGTGGTTCTTGTTCTATTTGGAAAGGAGAATCAGGAAAACCAGTCCTTTCATGAATCTCTCTCTGTCTTCAGAAAAATCCAAAGACCACATTCAGAAAAATTGCTATATTGAGATATGGCCCAAAATGACCGCCACAGCAAAGGTACCAAGAAGGGGAAAGTCAAGAGCAGGGTTGTTTTAGCAATCCCACGACAGTTCAGAATTGACATCTCAAAGTAGTCAGGGAAACTCATATTGATTCCTGCGACATCATAGAGAGGAGAGAGGTTACCAATTCCAATGATGCCTATTACAGCTAATGCAGGATTCAACTTCAGTTTCTCGCTCAAACAAGAACCATAACTGAAAAGTAGCTGGTGGTTCTTGTTCTATTTGGAAAGGAGAATCAGGAAAACCAGCTCCTTTCATGAATCTCTCTGTCGTAAGGATAATCTATGGAAGACATTCAGAAAAATTGCTATTTTGAGATATTGCCCAAAATAACCGCCACAGCAAACGTACCAAGAAGGGGAAAGTCAAGAGCAGGGTTGTTTTAGCAATCCCACGACAGTTCAGAATTGACATCTCAAAGTAGTCAGGGAAACCCATATTGATTCCTGCGACATCATAGAGAGGAGAGAGGTTACCAATTCCAATGATGCCTATTACAACGAATGCAGAATTCAACTTCAGCTTCTCGCTCAAACAAAAACCATAACTGAAAAGTAGCTGGTGGTTCTTGTTCTATTTGGAAAGGAGAATCAGGAAAACCAGTCCTTTCATGAATCTCTCTCTGTCTTCAGAAAAATCCAAAGACCACATTCAGAAAAATTGCTATATTGAGATATGGCCCAAAATGACCGCCACAGCAAAGGTACCAAGAAGGGGAAAGTCAAGAGCAGGGTTGTTTTAGCAATCCCACGACAGTTCAGAATTGACATCTCAAAGTAGTCAGGGAAACTCATATTGATTCCTGCGACATCATAGAGAGGAGAGAGGTTACCAATTCCAATGATGCCTATTACAGCTAATGCAGGATTCAACTTCAGTTTCTCGCTCAAACAAGAACCATAACTGAAAAGTAGCTGGTGGTTCTTGTTCTATTTGGAAAGGAGAATCAGGAAAACCAGCTCCTTTCATGAATCTCTCTGTCGTAAGGATAATCTATGGAAGACATTCAGAAAAATTGCTATTTTGAGATATTGCCCAAAATAACCGCCACAGCAAACGTACCAAGAAGGGGAAAGTCAAGAGCAGGGTTGTTTTAGCAATCCCACGACAGTTCAGAATTGACATCTCAAAGTAGTCAGGGAAACCCATATTGATTCCTGCGACATCATAGAGAGGAGAGAGGTTACCAATTCCAATGATGCCTATTACAACGAATGCAGAATTCAACTTCAGCTTCTCGCTCAAACAAAAACCATAACTGAAAAGTAGCTGGTGGTTCTTGTTCTATTTGGAAAGGAGAATCAGGAAAACCATTCCTTTCATGAATCTCTCTCTGTCTTCAGAAAAATCCAAAGACCACATTCAGAAAAATTGCTATATTGAGATATGGCCCAAAATGACCGCCACAGCAAAGGTACCAAGAAGGGGAAAGTCAAGAGCAGGGTTGTTTTAGCAATCCCACGACAGTTCAGAATTGACATCTCGAAGTAGTCAGGGAAACTCAAATTGATTCCTGCGACATCATAGAGAGGAGAGAGGTTACCAATTCCAATGATGCCTATTACAGCAAATGCAGGATTCAACTTCAGGTTCTCGCTCAAACAAGAACCATAACTGAAAAGTAGCTGGTGGTTCTTGTTCTATTTGGAAAGGAGAATCAGGAAAACCAGCTCCTTTCATGAATCTCTCTGTCGTAAGGATAATCTATGGAAGACATTCAGAAAAATTGCTATTTTGAGATATGGCCCAAAATAACCGCCACAGCAAACGTACCAAGAAGGGGAAAGTCAAGAGCAGGGTTGTTTTAGCAATCCCACGACAGTTCAGAATTGACATCTCAAAGTAGTCAGGGAAACCCATATTGATTCCTGCGACATCATAGAGAGGAGAGAGGTTACCAATTCCAATGATGCCTATTACAACGAATGCAGAATTCAACTTCAGCTTCTCGCTCAAACAAAAACCATAACTGAAAAGTAGCTGGTGGTTCTTGTTCTATTTGGAAAGGAGAATCAGGAAAACCATTCCTTTCATGAATCTCTCTCTGTCTTCAGAAAAATCCAAAGACCACATTCAGAAAAATTGCTATATTGAGATATGGCCCAAAATGACCGCCACAGCAAAGGTACCAAGAAGGGGAAAGTCAAGAGCAGGGTTGTTTTAGCAATCCCACGACAGTTCAGAATTGACATCTCGAAGTAGTCAGGGAAACTCATATTGATTCCTGCGACATCATAGAGAGGAGAGAGGTTACCAATTCCAATGATGCCTATTACAGCAAATGCAGGATTCAACTTCAGGTTCTCGCTCAAACAAGAACCATAACTGAAAAGTAGCTGGTGGTTCTTGTTCTATTTGGAAAGGAGAATCAGGAAAACCAGCTCCTTTCATGAATCTCTCTGTCGTAAGGATAATCTATGGAAGACATTCAGAAAAATTGCTATTTTGAGATATGGCCCAAAATAACCGCCACAGCAAACGTACCAAGAAGGGGAAAGTCAAGAGCAGGGTTGTTTTAGCAATCCCACGACAGTTCAGAATTGACATCTCAAAGTAGTCAGGGAAACCCATATTGATTCCTGCGACATCATAGAGAGGAGAGAGGTTACCAATTCCAATGATGCCTATTACAACGAATGCAGAATTCAACTTCAGCTTCTCGCTCAAACAAAAACCATAACTGAAAAGTAGCTGGTGGTTCTTGTTCTATTTGGAAAGGAGAATCAGGAAAACCATTCCTTTCATGAATCTCTCTCTGTCTTCAGAAAAATCCAAAGACCACATTCAGAAAAATTGCTATATTGAGATATGGCCCAAAATGACCGCCACAGCAAAGGTACCAAGAAGGGGAAAGTCAAGAGCAGGGTTGTTTTAGCAATCCCACGACAGTTCAGAATTGACATCTCGAAGTAGTCAGGGAAACTCATATTGATTCCTGCGACATCATAGAGAGGAGAGAGGTTACCAATTCCAATGATGCCTATTACAGCAAATGCAGGATTCAACTTCAGGTTCTCGCTCAAACAAGAACCATAACTGAAAAGTAGCTGGTGGTTCTTGTTCTATTTGGAAAGGAGAATCAGGAAAACCAGCTCCTTTCATGAATCTCTCTGTCGTAAGGATAATCTATGGAAGACATTCAGAAAAATTGCTATTTTGAGATATTGCCCAAAATAACCGCCACAGCAAACGTACCAAGAAGGGGAAAGTCAAGAGCAGGGTTGTTTAGCAATCCCACGACAGTTCAGAATTGACATCTCAAAGTAGTCAGGGAAACCCATATTGATTCCTGCGACATCATAGAGAGGAGAGAGGTTACCAATTCCAATGATGCCTATTACAACGAATGCAGAATTCAACTTCAGCTTCTCGCTCAAACAAAAACCATAACTGAAAAGTAGCTGGTGGTTCTTGTTCTATTTGGAAAGGAGAATCAGGAAAACCATTCCTTTCATGAATCTCTCTCTGTCTTCAGAAAAATCCAAAGACCACATTCAGAAAAATTGCTATATTGAGATATGGCCCAAAATGACCGCCACAGCAAAGGTACCAAGAAGGGGAAAGTCAAGAGCAGGGTTGTTTTAGCAATCCCACGACAGTTCAGAATTGACATCTCGAAGTAGTCAGGGAAACTCATATTGATTCCTGCGACATCATAGAGAGGAGAGAGGTTACCAATTCCAATGATGCCTATTACAGCAAATGCAGGATTCAACTTCAGGTTCTCGCTCAAACAAGAACCATAACTGAAAAGTAGCTGGTGGTTCTTGTTCTATTTGGAAAGGAGAATCAGGAAAACCAGCTCCTTTCATGAATCTCTCTGTCGTAAGGATAATCTATGGAAGACATTCAGAAAAATTGCTATTTTGAGATATGGCCCAAAATAACCGCCACAGCAAACGTACCAAGAAGGGGAAAGTCAAGAGCAGGGTTGTTTTAGCAATCCCACGACAGTTCAGAATTGACATCTCAAAGTAGTCAGGGAAACCCATATTGATTCCTGCGACATCATAGAGAGGAGAGAGGTTACCAATTCCAATGATGCCTATTACAACGAATGCAGAATTCAACTTCAGCTTCTCGCTCAAACAAAAACCATAACTGAAAAGTAGCTGGTGGTTCTTGTTCTATTTGGAAAGGAGAATCAGGAAAACCATTCCTTTCATGAATCTCTCTCTGTCTTCAGAAAAATCCAAAGACCACATTCAGAAAAATTGCTATATTGAGATATGGCCCAAAATGACCGCCACAGCAAAGGTACCAAGAAGGGGAAAGTCAAGAGCAGGGTTGTTTTAGCAATCCACGACAGTTCAGAATTGACATCTCGAAGTAGTCAGGGAAACTCATATTGATTCCTGCGACATCATAGAGAGGAGAGAGGTTACCAATTCCAATGATGCCTATTACAGCAAATGCAGGATTCAACTTCAGGTTCTCGCTCAAACAAGAACCATAACTGAAAAGTAGCTGGTGGTTCTTGTTCTATTTGGAAAGGAGAATCAGGAAAACCAGCTCCTTTCATGAATCTCTCTGTCGTAAGGATAATCTATGGAAGACATTCAGAAAAATTGCTATTTTGAGATATGGCCCAAAATAACCGCCACAGCAAACGTACCAAGAAGGGGAAAGTCAAGAGCAGGGTTGTTTTAGCAATCCCACGACAGTTCAGAATTGACATCTCAAAGTAGTCAGGGAAACCCATATTGATTCCTGCGACATCATAGAGAGGAGAGAGGTTACCAATTCCAATGATGCCTATTACAACGAATGCAGAGTTCAACTTCAGCTTCTCGCTCAAACAAAAACCATAACTGAAAAGTAGCTGGTGGTTCTTGTTCTATTTGGAAAGGAGAATCAGGAAAACCAGTCCTTTCATGAATCTCTCTCTGTCTTCAGAAAAATCCAAAGACCACATTCAGAAAAATTGCTATATTGAGATATGGCCCAAAATGACCGCCACAGCAAAGGTACCAAGAAGGGGAAAGTCAAGAGCAGGGTTGTTTTAGCAATCCCACGACAGTTCAGAATTGACATCTCAAAGTAGTCAGGGAAACTCATATTGATTCCTGCGACATCATAGAGAGGAGAGAGGTTACCAATTCCAATGATGCCTATTACAGCTAATGCAGGATTCAACTTCAGTTTCTCGCTCAAACAAGAACCATAACTGAAAAGTAGCTGGTGGTTCTTGTTCTATTTGGAAAGGAGAATCAGGAAAACCAGCTCCTTTCATGAATCTCTCTGTCGTAAGGATAATCTATGGAAGACATTCAGAAAAATTGCTATTTTGAGATATTGCCCAAAATAACCGCCACAGCAAACGTACCAAGAAGGGGAAAGTCAAGAGCAGGGTTGTTTTAGCAATCCCACGACAGTTCAGAATTGACATCTCAAAGTAGTCAGGGAAACCCATATTGATTCCTGCGACATCATAGAGAGGAGAGAGGTTACCAATTCCAATGATGCCTATTACAACGAATGCAGAATTCAACTTCAGCTTCTCGCTCAAACAAAAACCATAACTGAAAAGTAGCTGGTGGTTCTTGTTCTATTTGGAAAGGAGAATCAGGAAAACCAGTCCTTTCATGAATCTCTCTCTGTCTTCAGAAAAATCCAAAGACCACATTCAGAAAAATTGCTATATTGAGATATGGCCCAAAATGACCGCCACAGCAAAGGTACCAAGAAGGGGAAAGTCAAGAGCAGGGTTGTTTTAGCAATCCCACGACAGTTCAGAATTGACATCTCGAAGTAGTCAGGGAAACTCAAATTGATTCCTGCGACATCATAGAGAGGAGAGAGGTTACCAATTCCAATGATGCCTATTACAGCAAATGCAGGATTCAACTTCAGGTTCTCGCTCAAACAAGAACCATAACTGAAAAGTAGCTGGTGGTTCTTGTTCTATTTGGAAAGGAGAATCAGGAAAACCAGCTCCTTTCATGAATCTCTCTGTCGTAAGGATAATCTATGGAAGACATTCAGAAAAATTGCTATTTTGAGATATGGCCCAAAATAACCGCCACAGCAAACGTACCAAGAAGGGGAAAGTCAAGAGCAGGGTTGTTTTAGCAATCCCACGACAGTTCAGAATTGACATCTCAAAGTAGTCAGGGAAACCCATATTGATTCCTGCGACATCATAGAGAGGAGAGAGGTTACCAATTCCAATGATGCCTATTACAACGAATGCAGAATTCAACTTCAGCTTCTCGCTCAAACAAAAACCATAACTGAAAAGTAGCTGGTGGTTCTTGTTCTATTTGGAAAGGAGAATCAGGAAAACCATTCCTTTCATGAATCTCTCTCTGTCTTCAGAAAAATCCAAAGACCACATTCAGAAAAATTGCTATATTGAGATATGGCCCAAAATGACCGCCACAGCAAAGGTACCAAGAAGGGGAAAGTCAAGAGCAGGGTTGTTTTAGCAATCCCACGACAGTTCAGAATTGACATCTCGAAGTAGTCAGGGAAACTCATATTGATTCCTGCGACATCATAGAGAGGAGAGAGGTTACCAATTCCAATGATGCCTATTACAGCAAATGCAGGATTCAACTTCAGGTTCTCGCTCAAACAAGAACCATAACTGAAAAGTAGCTGGTGGTTCTTGTTCTATTTGGAAAGGAGAATCAGGAAAACCAGCTCCTTTCATGAATCTCTCTGTCGTAAGGATAATCTATGGAAGACATTCAGAAAAATTGCTATTTTGAGATATGGCCCAAAATAACCGCCACAGCAAACGTACCAAGAAGGGGAAAGTCAAGAGCAGGGTTGTTTTAGCAATCCCACGACAGTTCAGAATTGACATCTCAAAGTAGTCAGGGAAACCCATATTGATTCCTGCGACATCATAGAGAGGAGAGAGGTTACCAATTCCAATGATGCCTATTACAACGAATGCAGAATTCAACTTCAGCTTCTCGCTCAAACAAAAACCATAACTGAAAAGTAGCTGGTGGTTCTTGTTCTATTTGGAAAGGAGAATCAGGAAAACCAGTCGTTTCATGAATCTCTCTCTGTCTTCAGAAAAATCCAAAGACCACATTCAGAAAAATTGCTATATTGAGATATGGCCCAAAATGACCGCCACAGCAAAGGTACCAAGAAGGGGAAAGTCAAGAGCAGGGTTGTTTTAGCAATCCCACGACAGTTCAGAATTGACATCTCGAAGTAGTCAGGGAAACTCATATTGATTCCTGCGACATCATAGAGAGGAGAGAGGTTACCAATTCCAATGATGCCTATTACAGCAAATGCAGGATTCAACTTCAGGTTCTCGCTCAAACAAGAACCATAACTGAAAAGTAGCTGGTGGTTCTTGTTCTATTTGGAAAGGAGAATCAGGAAAACCAGCTCCTTTCATGAATCTCTCTGTCGTAAGGATAATCTATGGAAGACATTCAGAAAAATTGCTATTTTGAGATATTGCCCAAAATAACCGCCACAGCAAACGTACCAAGAAGGGGAAAGTCAAGAGCAGGGTTGTTTTAGCAATCCCACGACAGTTCAGAATTGACATCTCAAAGTAGTCAGGGAAACCCATATTGATTCCTGCGACATCATAGAGAGGAGAGAGGTTACCAATTCCAATGATGCCTATTACAACGAATGCAGAATTCAACTTCAGCTTCTCGCTCAAACAAAAACCATAACTGAAAAGTAGCTGGTGGTTCTTGTTCTATTTGGAAAGGAGAATCAGGAAAACCATTCCTTTCATGAATCTCTCTCTGTCTTCAGAAAAATCCAAAGACCACATTCAGAAAAATTGCTATATTGAGATATGGCCCAAAATGACCGCCACAGCAAAGGTACCAAGAAGGGGAAAGTCAAGAGCAGGGTTGTTTTAGCAATCCCACGACAGTTCAGAATTGACATCTCGAAGTAGTCAGGGAAACTCATATTGATTCCTGCGACATCATAGAGAGGAGAGAGGTTACCAATTCCAATGATGCCTATTACAGCAAATGCAGGATTCAACTTCAGGTTCTCGCTCAAACAAGAACCATAACTGAAAAGTAGCTGGTGGTTCTTGTTCTATTTGGAAAGGAGAATCAGGAAAACCAGCTCCTTTCATGAATCTCTCTGTCGTAAGGATAATCTATGGAAGACATTCAGAAAAATTGCTATTTTGAGATATGGCCCAAAATAACCGCCACAGCAAACGTACCAAGAAGGGGAAAGTCAAGAGCAGGGTTGTTTTAGCAATCCCACGACAGTTCAGAATTGACATCTCAAAGTAGTCAGGGAAACCCATATTGATTCCTGCGACATCATAGAGAGGAGAGAGGTTACCAATTCCAATGATGCCTATTACAACGAATGCAGAATTCAACTTCAGCTTCTCGCTCAAACAAAAACCATAACTGAAAAGTAGCTGGTGGTTCTTGTTCTATTTGGAAAGGAGAATCAGGAAAACCATTCCTTTCATGAATCTCTCTCTGTCTTCAGAAAAATCCAAAGACCACATTCAGAAAAATTGCTATATTGAGATATGGCCCAAAATGACCGCCACAGCAAAGGTACCAAGAAGGGGAAAGTCAAGAGCAGGGTTGTTTTAGCAATCCCACGACAGTTCAGAATTGACATCTCGAAGTAGTCAGGGAAACTCATATTGATTCCTGCGACATCATAGAGAGGAGAGAGGTTACCAATTCCAATGATGCCTATTACAGCAAATGCAGGATTCAACTTCAGGTTCTCGCTCAAACAAGAACCATAACTGAAAAGTAGCTGGTGGTTCTTGTTCTATTTGGAAAGGAGAATCAGGAAAACCAGCTCCTTTCATGAATCTCTCTGTCGTAAGGATAATCTATGGAAGACATTCAGAAAAATTGCTATTTTGAGATATGGCCCAAAATAACCGCCACAGCAAACGTACCAAGAAGGGGAAAGTCAAGAGCAGGGTTGTTTTAGCAATCCCACGACAGTTCAGAATTGACATCTCAAAGTAGTCAGGGAAACCCATATTGATTCCTGCGACATCATAGAGAGGAGAGAGGTTACCAATTCCAATGATGCCTATTACAACGAATGCAGAGTTCAACTTCAGCTTCTCGCTCAAACAAAAACCATAACTGAAAAGTAGCTGGTGGTTCTTGTTCTATTTGGAAAGGAGAATCAGGAAAACCAGTCCTTTCATGAATCTCTCTCTGTCTTCAGAAAAATCCAAAGACCACATTCAGAAAAATTGCTATATTGAGATATGGCCCAAAATGACCGCCACAGCAAAGGTACCAAGAAGGGGAAAGTCAAGAGCAGGGTTGTTTTAGCAATCCCACGACAGTTCAGAATTGACATCTCAAAGTAGTCAGGGAAACTCATATTGATTCCTGCGACATCATAGAGAGGAGAGAGGTTACCAATTCCAATGATGCCTATTACAGCTAATGCAGGATTCAACTTCAGTTTCTCGCTCAAACAAGAACCATAACTGAAAAGTAGCTGGTGGTTCTTGTTCTATTTGGAAAGGAGAATCAGGAAAACCAGCTCCTTTCATGAATCTCTCTGTCGTAAGGATAATCTATGGAAGACATTCAGAAAAATTGCTATTTTGAGATATTGCCCAAAATAACCGCCACAGCAAACGTACCAAGAAGGGGAAAGTCAAGAGCAGGGTTGTTTTAGCAATCCCACGACAGTTCAGAATTGACATCTCAAAGTAGTCAGGGAAACCCATATTGATTCCTGCGACATCATAGAGAGGAGAGAGGTTACCAATTCCAATGATGCCTATTACAGCAAATGCAGGATTCAACTTCAGGTTCTCGCTCAAACAAGAACCATAACTGAAAAGTAGCTGGTGGTTCTTGTTCTATTTGGAAAGGAGAATCAGGAAAACCAGCTCCTTTCATGAATCTCTCTGTCGTAAGGATAATCTATGGAAGACATTCAGAAAAATTGCTATTTTGAGATATGGCCCAAAATAACCGCCACAGCAAACGTACCAAGAAGGGGAAAGTCAAGAGCAGGGTTGTTTTAGCAATCCCACGACAGTTCAGAATTGACATCTCAAAGTAGTCAGGGAAACCCATATTGATTCCTGCGACATCATAGAGAGGAGAGAGGTTACCAATTCCAATGATGCCTATTACAACGAATGCAGAATTCAACTTCAGCTTCTCGCTCAAACAAAAACCATAACTGAAAAGTAGCTGGTGGTTCTTGTTCTATTTGGAAAGGAGAATCAGGAAAACCATTCCTTTCATGAATCTCTCTCTGTCTTCAGAAAAATCCAAAGACCACATTCAGAAAAATTGCTATATTGAGATATGGCCCAAAATGACCGCCACAGCAAAGGTACCAAGAAGGGGAAAGTCAAGAGCAGGGTTGTTTTAGCAATCCCACGACAGTTCAGAATTGACATCTCGAAGTAGTCAGGGAAACTCATATTGATTCCTGCGACATCATAGAGAGGAGAGAGGTTACCAATTCCAATGATGCCTATTACAGCAAATGCAGGATTCAACTTCAGGTTCTCGCTCAAACAAGAACCATAACTGAAAAGTAGCTGGTGGTTCTTGTTCTATTTGGAAAGGAGAATCAGGAAAACCAGCTCCTTTCATGAATCTCTCTGTCGTAAGGATAATCTATGGAAGACATTCAGAAAAATTGCTATTTTGAGATATGGCCCAAAATAACCGCCACAGCAAACGTACCAAGAAGGGGAAAGTCAAGAGCAGGGTTGTTTTAGCAATCCCACGACAGTTCAGAATTGACATCTCAAAGTAGTCAGGGAAACCCATATTGATTCCTGCGACATCATAGAGAGGAGAGAGGTTACCAATTCCAATGATGCCTATTACAACGAATGCAGAATTCAACTTCAGCTTCTCGCTCAAACAAAAACCATAACTGAAAAGTAGCTGGTGGTTCTTGTTCTATTTGGAAAGGAGAATCAGGAAAACCATTCCTTTCATGAATCTCTCTCTGTCTTCAGAAAAATCCAAAGACCACATTCAGAAAAATTGCTATATTGAGATATGGCCCAAAATGACCGCCACAGCAAAGGTACCAAGAAGGGGAAAGTCAAGAGCAGGGTTGTTTTAGCAATCCCACGACAGTTCAGAATTGACATCTCGAAGTAGTCAGGGAAACTCATATTGATTCCTGCGACATCATAGAGAGGAGAGAGGTTACCAATTCCAATGATGCCTATTACAGCAAATGCAGGATTCAACTTCAGGTTCTCGCTCAAACAAGAACCATAACTGAAAAGTAGCTGGTGGTTCTTGTTCTATTTGGAAAGGAGAATCAGGAAAACCAGCTCCTTTCATGAATCTCTCTGTCGTAAGGATAATCTATGGAAGACATTCAGAAAAATTGCTATTTTGAGATATTGCCCAAAATAACCGCCACAGCAAACGTACCAAGAAGGGGAAAGTCAAGAGCAGGGTTGTTTTAGCAATCCCACGACAGTTCAGAATTGACATCTCAAAGTAGTCAGGGAAACCCATATTGATTCCTGCGACATCATAGAGAGGAGAGAGGTTACCAATTCCAATGATGCCTATTACAACGAATGCAGAATTCAACTTCAGCTTCTCGCTCAAACAAAAACCATAACTGAAAAGTAGCTGGTGGTTCTTGTTCTATTTGGAAAGGAGAATCAGGAAAACCATTCCTTTCATGAATCTCTCTCTGTCTTCAGAAAAATCCAAAGACCACATTCAGAAAAATTGCTATATTGAGATATGGCCCAAAATGACCGCCACAGCAAAGGTACCAAGAAGGGGAAAGTCAAGAGCAGGGTTGTTTTAGCAATCCCACGACAGTTCAGAATTGACATCTCGAAGTAGTCAGGGAAACTCATATTGATTCCTGCGACATCATAGAGAGGAGAGAGGTTACCAATTCCAATGATGCCTATTACAGCAAATGCAGGATTCAACTTCAGGTTCTCGCTCAAACAAGAACCATAACTGAAAAGTAGCTGGTGGTTCTTGTTCTATTTGGAAAGGAGAATCAGGAAAACCAGCTCCTTTCATGAATCTCTCTGTCGTAAGGATAATCTATGGAAGACATTCAGAAAAATTGCTATTTTGAGATATGGCCCAAAATAACCGCCACAGCAAACGTACCAAGAAGGGGAAAGTCAAGAGCAGGGTTGTTTTAGCAATCCCACGACAGTTCAGAATTGACATCTCAAAGTAGTCAGGGAAACCCATATTGATTCCTGCGACATCATAGAGAGGAGAGAGGTTACCAATTCCAATGATGCCTATTACAACGAATGCAGAATTCAACTTCAGCTTCTCGCTCAAACAAAAACCATAACTGAAAAGTAGCTGGTGGTTCTTGTTCTATTTGGAAAGGAGAATCAGGAAAACCATTCCTTTCATGAATCTCTCTCTGTCTTCAGAAAAATCCAAAGACCACATTCAGAAAAATTGCTATATTGAGATATGGCCCAAAATGACCGCCACAGCAAAGGTACCAAGAAGGGGAAAGTCAAGAGCAGGGTTGTTTTAGCAATCCCACGACAGTTCAGAATTGACATCTCAAAGTAGTCAGGGAAACCCATATTGATTCCTGCGACATCATAGAGAGGAGAGAGGTTACCAATTCCAATGATGCCTATTACAACGAATGCAGAATTCAACTTCAGCTTCTCGCTCAAACAAAAACCATAACTGAAAAGTAGCTGGTGGTTCTTGTTCTATTTGGAAAGGAGAATCAGGAAAACCATTCCTTTCATGAATCTCTCTCTGTCTTCAGAAAAATCCAAAGACCACATTCAGAAAAATTGCTATATTGAGATATGGCCCAAAATGACCGCCACAGCAAAGGTACCAAGAAGGGGAAAGTCAAGAGCAGGGTTGTTTTAGCAATCCCACGACAGTTCAGAATTGACATCTCGAAGTAGTCAGGGAAACTCATATTGATTCCTGCGACATCATAGAGAGGAGAGAGGTTACCAATTCCAATGATGCCTATTACAGCAAATGCAGGATTCAACTTCAGGTTCTCGCTCAAACAAGAACCATAACTGAAAAGTACCTGGTGGTTCTTGTTCTATTTGGAAAGGAGAATCAGGAAAACCAGCTCCTTTCATGAATCTCTCTGTCGTAAGGATAATCTATGGAAGACATTCAGAAAAATTGCTATTTTGAGATATGGCCCAAAATAACCGCCACAGCAAACGTACCAAGAAGGGGAAAGTCAAGAGCAGGGTTGTTTTAGCAATCCCACGACAGTTCAGAATTGACATCTCAAAGTAGTCAGGGAAACCCATATTGATTCCTGCGACATCATAGAGAGGAGAGAGGTTACCAATTCCAATGATGCCTATTACAACGAATGCAGAATTCAACTTCAGCTTCTCGCTCAAACAAAAACCATAACTGAAAAGTAGCTGGTGGTTCTTGTTCTATTTGGAAAGGAGAATCAGGAAAACCATTCCTTTCATGAATCTCTCTCTGTCTTCAGAAAAATCCAAAGACCACATTCAGAAAAATTGCTATATTGAGATATGGCCCAAAATGACCGCCACAGCAAAGGTACCAAGAAGGGGAAAGTCAAGAGCAGGGTTGTTTTAGCAATCCCACGACAGTTCAGAATTGACATCTCGAAGTAGTCAGGGAAACTCATATTGATTCCTGCGACATCATAGAGAGGAGAGAGGTTACCAATTCCAATGATGCCTATTACAGCAAATGCAGGATTCAACTTCAGGTTCTCGCTCAAACAAGAACCATAACTGAAAAGTAGCTGGTGGTTCTTGTTCTATTTGGAAAGGAGAATCAGGAAAACCAGCTCCTTTCATGAATCTCTCTGTCGTAAGGATAATCTATGGAAGACATTCAGAAAAATTGCTATTTTGAGATATGGCCCAAAATAACCGCCACAGCAAACGTACCAAGAAGGGGAAAGTCAAGAGCAGGGTTGTTTTAGCAATCCCACGACAGTTCAGAATTGACATCTCAAAGTAGTCAGGGAAACCCATATTGATTCCTGCGACATCATAGAGAGGAGAGAGGTTACCAATTCCAATGATGCCTATTACAACGAATGCAGAGTTCAACTTCAGCTTCTCGCTCAAACAAAAACCATAACTGAAAAGTAGCTGGTGGTTCTTGTTCTATTTGGAAAGGAGAATCAGGAAAACCAGTCCTTTCATGAATCTCTCTCTGTCTTCAGAAAAATCCAAAGACCACATTCAGAAAAATTGCTATATTGAGATATGGCCCAAAATGACCGCCACAGCAAAGGTACCAAGAAGGGGAAAGTCAAGAGCAGGGTTGTTTTAGCAATCCCACGACAGTTCAGAATTGACATCTCAAAGTAGTCAGGGAAACTCATATTGATTCCTGCGACATCATAGAGAGGAGAGAGGTTACCAATTCCAATGATGCCTATTACAGCAAATGCAGGATTCAACTTCAGGTTCTCGCTCAAACAAGAACCATAACTGAAAAGTAGCTGGTGGTTCTTGTTCTATTTGGAAAGGAGAATCAGGAAAACCAGCTCCTTTCATGAATCTCTCTGTCGTAAGGATAATCTATGGAAGACATTCAGAAAAATTGCTATTTTGAGATATTGCCCAAAATAACCGCCACAGCAAACGTACCAAGAAGGGGAAAGTCAAGAGCAGGGTTGTTTTAGCAATCCCACGACAGTTCAGAATTGACATCTCAAAGTAGTCAGGGAAACCCATATTGATTCCTGCGACATCATAGAGAGGAGAGAGGTTACCAATTCCAATGATGCCTATTACAACGAATGCAGAATTCAACTTCAGCTTCTCGCTCAAACAAAAACCATAACTGAAAAGTAGCTGGTGGTTCTTGTTCTATTTGGAAAGGAGAATCAGGAAAACCATTCCTTTCATGCATCTCTCTCTGTCTTCAGAAAAATCCAAAGACCACATTCAGAAAAATTGCTATATTGAGATATGGCCCAAAATGACCGCCACAGCAAAGGTACCAAGAAGGGGAAAGTCAAGAGCAGGGTTGTTTTAGCAATCCCACGACAGTTCAGAATTGACATCTCGAAGTAGTCAGGGAAACTCATATTGATTCCTGCGACATCATAGAGAGGAGAGAGGTTACCAATTCCAATGATGCCTATTACAGCAAATGCAGGATTCAACTTCAGGTTCTCGCTCAAACAAGAACCATAACTGAAAAGTAGCTGGTGGTTCTTGTTCTATTTGGAAAGGAGAATCAGGAAAACCAGCTCCTTTCATGAATCTCACTGTCGTAAGGATAATCTATGGAAGACATTCAGAAAAATTGCTATTTTGAGATATGGCCCAAAATAACCGCCACAGCAAACGTACCAAGAAGGGGAAAGTCAAGAGCAGGGTTGTTTTAGCAATCCCACGACAGTTCAGAATTGACATCTCAAAGTAGTCAAGGAAACCCATATTGATTCCTGCGACATCATAGAGAGGAGAGAGGTTACCAATTCCAATGATGCCTATTACAACGAATGCAGAGTTCAACTTCAGCTTCTCGCTCAAACAAAAACCATAACTGAAAAGTAGCTGGTGGTTCTTGTTCTATTTGGAAAGGAGAATCAGGAAAACCAGTCCTTTCATGAATCTCTCTCTGTCTTCAGAAAAATCCAAAGACCACATTCAGAAAAATTGCTATATTGAGATATGGCCCAAAATGACCGCCACAGCAAAGGTACCAAGAAGGGGAAAGTCAAGAGCAGGGTTGTTTTAGCAATCCCACGACAGTTCAGAATTGACATCTCGAAGTAGTCAGGGAAACTCATATTGATTCCTGCGACATCATAGAGAGGAGAGAGGTTACCAATTCCAATGATGCCTATTACAGCAAATGCAGGATTCAACTTCAGGTTCTCGCTCAAACAAGAACCATAACTGAAAAGTAGCTGGTGGTTCTTGTTCTATTTGGAAAGGAGAATCAGGAAAACCAGCTCCTTTCATGAATCTCTCTGTCGTAAGGATAATCTATGGAAGACATTCAGAAAAATTGCTATTTTGAGATATGGCCCAAAATAACCGCCACAGCAAACGTACCAAGAAGGGGAAAGTCAAGAGCAGGGTTGTTTTAGCAATCCCACGACAGTTCAGAATTGACATCTCAAAGTAGTCAGGGAAACCCATATTGATTCCTGCGACATCATAGAGAGGAGAGAGGTTACCAATTCCAATGATGCCTATTACAACGAATGCAGAATTCAACTTCAGCTTCTCGCTCAAACAAAAACCATAACTGAAAAGTAGCTGGTGGTTCTTGTTCTATTTGGAAAGGAGAATCAGGAAAACCATTCCTTTCATGAATCTCTCTCTGTCTTCAGAAAAATCCAAAGACCACATTCAGAAAAATTGCTATATTGAGATATGGCCCAAAATGACCGCCACAGCAAAGGTACCAAGAAGGGGAAAGTCAAGAGCAGGGTTGTTTTAGCAATCCCACGACAGTTCAGAATTGACATCTCGAAGTAGTCAGGGAAACTCATATTGATTCCTGCGACATCATAGAGAGGAGAGAGGTTACCAATTCCAATGATGCCTATTACAGCAAATGCAGGATTCAACTTCAGGTTCTCGCTCAAACAAGAACCATAACTGAAAAGTAGCTGGTGGTTCTTGTTCTATTTGGAAAGGAGAATCAGGAAAACCAGCTCCTTTCATGAATCTCTCTGTCGTAAGGATAATCTATGGAAGACATTCAGAAAAATTGCTATTTTGAGATATGGCCCAAAATAACCGCCACAGCAAACGTACCAAGAAGGGGAAAGTCAAGAGCAGGGTTGTTTTAGCAATCCCACGACAGTTCAGAATTGACATCTCAAAGTAGTCAGGGAAACCCATATTGATTCCTGCGACATCATAGAGAGGAGAGAGGTTACCAATTCCAATGATGCCTATTACAACGAATGCAGAGTTCAACTTCAGCTTCTCGCTCAAACAAAAACCATAACTGAAAAGTAGCTGGTGGTTCTTGTTCTATTTGGAAAGGAGAATCAGGAAAACCAGTCCTTTCATGAATCTCTCTCTGTCTTCAGAAAAATCCAAAGACCACATTCAGAAAAATTGCTATATTGAGATATGGCCCAAAATGACCGCCACAGCAAAGGTACCAAGAAGGGGAAAGTCAAGAGCAGGGTTGTTTTAGCAATCCCACGACAGTTCAGAATTGACATCTCAAAGTAGTCAGGGAAACTCATATTGATTCCTGCGACATCATAGAGAGGAGAGAGGTTACCAATTCCAATGATGCCTATTACAGCAAATGCAGGATTCAACTTCAGGTTCTCGCTCAAACAAGAACCATAACTGAAAAGTAGCTGGTGGTTCTTGTTCTATTTGGAAAGGAGAATCAGGAAAACCAGCTCCTTTCATGAATCTCTCTGTCGTAAGGATAATCTATGGAAGACATTCAGAAAAATTGCTATTTTGAGATATTGCCCAAAATAACCGCCACAGCAAACGTACCAAGAAGGGGAAAGTCAAGAGCAGGGTTGTTTTAGCAATCCCACGACAGTTCAGAATTGACATCTCAAAGTAGTCAGGGAAACCCATATTGATTCCTGCGACATCATAGAGAGGAGAGAGGTTACCAATTCCAATGATGCCTATTACAACGAATGCAGAATTCAACTTCAGCTTCTCGCTCAAACAAAAACCATAACTGAAAAGTAGCTGGTGGTTCTTGTTCTATTTGGAAAGGAGAATCAGGAAAACCATTCCTTTCATGCATCTCTCTCTGTCTTCAGAAAAATCCAAAGACCACATTCAGAAAAATTGCTATATTGAGATATGGCCCAAAATGACCGCCACAGCAAAGGTACCAAGAAGGGGAAAGTCAAGAGCAGGGTTGTTTTAGCAATCCCACGACAGTTCAGAATTGACATCTCGAAGTAGTCAGGGAAACTCATATTGATTCCTGCGACATCATAGAGAGGAGAGAGGTTACCAATTCCAATGATGCCTATTACAGCAAATGCAGGATTCAACTTCAGGTTCTCGCTCAAACAAGAACCATAACTGAAAAGTAGCTGGTGGTTCTTGTTCTATTTGGAAAGGAGAATCAGGAAAACCAGCTCCTTTCATGAATCTCACTGTCGTAAGGATAATCTATGGAAGACATTCAGAAAAATTGCTATTTTGAGATATGGCCCAAAATAACCGCCACAGCAAACGTACCAAGAAGGGGAAAGTCAAGAGCAGGGTTGTTTTAGCAATCCCACGACAGTTCAGAATTGACATCTCAAAGTAGTCAAGGAAACCCATATTGATTCCTGCGACATCATAGAGAGGAGAGAGGTTACCAATTCCAATGATGCCTATTACAACGAATGCAGAGTTCAACTTCAGCTTCTCGCTCAAACAAAAACCATAACTGAAAAGTAGCTGGTGGTTCTTGTTCTATTTGGAAAGGAGAATCAGGAAAACCAGTCCTTTCATGAATCTCTCTCTGTCTTCAGAAAAATCCAAAGACCACATTCAGAAAAATTGCTATATTGAGATATGGCCCAAAATGACCGCCACAGCAAAGGTACCAAGAAGGGGAAAGTCAAGAGCAGGGTTGTTTTAGCAATCCCACGACAGTTCAGAATTGACATCTCGAAGTAGTCAGGGAAACTCATATTGATTCCTGCGACATCATAGAGAGGAGAGAGGTTACCAATTCCAATGATGCCTATTACAGCAAATGCAGGATTCAACTTCAGGTTCTCGCTCAAACAAGAACCATAACTGAAAAGTAGCTGGTGGTTCTTGTTCTATTTGGAAAGGAGAATCAGGAAAACCAGCTCCTTTCATGAATCTCTCTGTCGTAAGGATAATCTATGGAAGACATTCAGAAAAATTGCTATTTTGAGATATGGCCCAAAATAACCGCCACAGCAAACGTACCAAGAAGGGGAAAGTCAAGAGCAGGGTTGTTTTAGCAATCCCACGACAGTTCAGAATTGACATCTCAAAGTAGTCAGGGAAACCCATATTGATTCCTGCGACATCATAGAGAGGAGAGAGGTTACCAATTCCAATGATGCCTATTACAACGAATGCAGAATTCAACTTCAGCTTCTCGCTCAAACAAAAACCATAACTGAAAAGTAGCTGGTGGTTCTTGTTCTATTTGGAAAGGAGAATCAGGAAAACCATTCCTTTCATGAATCTCTCTCTGTCTTCAGAAAAATCCAAAGACCACATTCAGAAAAATTGCTATATTGAGATATGGCCCAAAATGACCGCCACAGCAAAGGTACCAAGAAGGGGAAAGTCAAGAGCAGGGTTGTTTTAGCAATCCCACGACAGTTCAGAATTGACATCTCGAAGTAGTCAGGGAAACTCATATTGATTCCTGCGACATCATAGAGAGGAGAGAGGTTACCAATTCCAATGATGCCTATTACAGCAAATGCAGGATTCAACTTCAGGTTCTCGCTCAAACAAGAACCATAACTGAAAAGTAGCTGGTGGTTCTTGTTCTATTTGGAAAGGAGAATCAGGAAAACCAGCTCCTTTCATGAATCTCTCTGTCGTAAGGATAATCTATGGAAGACATTCAGAAAAATTGCTATTTTGAGATATGGCCCAAAATAACCGCCACAGCAAACGTACCAAGAAGGGGAAAGTCAAGAGCAGGGTTGTTTTAGCAATCCCACGACAGTTCAGAATTGACATCTCAAAGTAGTCAGGGAAACCCATATTGATTCCTGCGACATCATAGAGAGGAGAGAGGTTACCAATTCCAATGATGCCTATTACAACGAATGCAGAGTTCAACTTCAGCTTCTCGCTCAAACAAAAACCATAACTGAAAAGTAGCTGGTGGTTCTTGTTCTATTTGGAAAGGAGAATCAGGAAAACCAGTCCTTTCATGAATCTCTCTCTGTCTTCAGAAAAATCCAAAGACCACATTCAGAAAAATTGCTATATTGAGATATGGCCCAAAATGACCGCCACAGCAAAGGTACCAAGAAGGGGAAAGTCAAGAGCAGGGTTGTTTTAGCAATCCCACGACAGTTCAGAATTGACATCTCAAAGTAGTCAGGGAAACTCATATTGATTCCTGCGACATCATAGAGAGGAGAGAGGTTACCAATTCCAATGATGCCTATTACAGCAAATGCAGGATTCAACTTCAGGTTCTCGCTCAAACAAGAACCATAACTGAAAAGTAGCTGGTGGTTCTTGTTCTATTTGGAAAGGAGAATCAGGAAAACCAGCTCCTTTCATGAATCTCTCTGTCGTAAGGATAATCTATGGAAGACATTCAGAAAAATTGCTATTTTGAGATATTGCCCAAAATAACCGCCACAGCAAACGTACCAAGAAGGGGAAAGTCAAGAGCAGGGTTGTTTTAGCAATCCCACGACAGTTCAGAATTGACATCTCAAAGTAGTCAGGGAAACCCATATTGATTCCTGCGACATCATAGAGAGGAGAGAGGTTACCAATTCCAATGATGCCTATTACAACGAATGCAGAATTCAACTTCAGCTTCTCGCTCAAACAAAAACCATAACTGAAAAGTAGCTGGTGGTTCTTGTTCTATTTGGAAAGGAGAATCAGGAAAACCATTCCTTTCATGCATCTCTCTCTGTCTTCAGAAAAATCCAAAGACCACATTCAGAAAAATTGCTATATTGAGATATGGCCCAAAATGACCGCCACAGCAAAGGTACCAAGAAGGGGAAAGTCAAGAGCAGGGTTGTTTTAGCAATCCCACGACAGTTCAGAATTGACATCTCGAAGTAGTCAGGGAAACTCATATTGATTCCTGCGACATCATAGAGAGGAGAGAGGTTACCAATTCCAATGATGCCTATTACAGCAAATGCAGGATTCAACTTCAGGTTCTCGCTCAAACAAGAACCATAACTGAAAAGTAGCTGGTGGTTCTTGTTCTATTTGGAAAGGAGAATCAGGAAAACCAGCTCCTTTCATGAATCTCACTGTCGTAAGGATAATCTATGGAAGACATTCAGAAAAATTGCTATTTTGAGATATGGCCCAAAATAACCGCCACAGCAAACGTACCAAGAAGGGGAAAGTCAAGAGCAGGGTTGTTTTAGCAATCCCACGACAGTTCAGAATTGACATCTCAAAGTAGTCAAGGAAACCCATATTGATTCCTGCGACATCATAGAGAGGAGAGAGGTTACCAATTCCAATGATGCCTATTACAACGAATGCAGAGTTCAACTTCAGCTTCTCGCTCAAACAAAAACCATAACTGAAAAGTAGCTGGTGGTTCTTGTTCTATTTGGAAAGGAGAATCAGGAAAACCAGTCCTTTCATGAATCTCTCTCTGTCTTCAGAAAAATCCAAAGACCACATTCAGAAAAATTGCTATATTGAGATATGGCCCAAAATGACCGCCACAGCAAAGGTACCAAGAAGGGGAAAGTCAAGAGCAGGGTTGTTTTAGCAATCCCACGACAGTTCAGAATTGACATCTCAAAGTAGTCAGGGAAACTCATATTGATTCCTGCGACATCAACCCTGCTCTTGACTTTTCCCTTCTTGGTACCTTTGCTGTGGCGGTCATTTTGGGCCATATCTCAATATAGCAATTTTTCTGAATGTGGTCTTTGGATTTTTCTGAAGACTGTCGTTTCCCCTTCCATAATCTATGGAAGACATTCAGAAAAATTGCTATTTTGAGATATGGCCCAAAATAACCGCCACAGCAAACGTACCAAGAAGGGGAAAGTCAAGAGCAGGGTTGTTTTAGCAATCCCACGACAGTTCAGAATTGACATCTCAAAGTAGTCAGGGAAACCCATATTGATTCCTGCGACATCATAGAGAGGAGAGAGGTTACCAATTCCAATGATGCCTATTACAACGAATGCAGAATTCAACTTCAGCTTCTCGCTCAAACAAAAACCATAACTGAAAAGTAGCTGGTGGTTCTTGTTCTATTTGGAAAGGAGAATCAGGAAAACCAGTCCTTTCATGAATCTCTCTCTGTCTTCAGAAAAATCCAAAGACCACATTCAGAAAAATTGCTATATTGAGATATGGCCCAAAATGACCGCCACAGCAAAGGTACCAAGAAGGGGAAAGTCAAGAGCAGGGTTGTTTTAGCAATCCCACGACAGTTCAGAATTGACATCTCAAAGTAGTCAGGGAAACTCATATTGATTCCTGCGACATCATAGAGAGGAGAGAGGTTACCAATTCCAATGATGCCTATTACAGCAAATGCAGGATTCAACTTCAGATTCTCGCTCAAACAAGAACCATAACTGAAAAGTAGCTGGTGGTTCTTGTTCTATTTGGAAAGGAGAATCAGGAAAACCAGCTCCTTTCATGAATCTCTCTGTCGTAAGGATAATCTATGGAAGACATTCAGAAAAATTGCTATTTTGAGATATTGCCCAAAATAACCGCCACAGCAAACGTACCAAGAAGGGGAAAGTCAAGAGCAGGGTTGTTTTAGCAATCCCACGACAGTTCAGAATTGACATCTCAAAGTAGTCAGGGAAACCCATATTGATTCCTGCGACATCATAGAGAGGAGAGAGGTTACCAATTCCAATGATGCCTATTACAACGAATGCAGAATTCAACTTCAGCTTCTCGCTCAAACAAAAACCATAACTGAAAAGTAGCTGGTGGTTCTTGTTCTATTTGGAAAGGAGAATCAGGAAAACCATTCCTTTCATGAATCTCTCTCTGTCTTCAGAAAAATCCAAAGACCACATTCAGAAAAATTGCTATATTGAGATATGGCCCAAAATGACCGCCACAGCAAAGGTACCAAGAAGGGGAAAGTCAAGAGCAGGGTTGTTTTAGCAATCCCACGACAGTTCAGAATTGACATCTCGAAGTAGTCAGGGAAACTCATATTGATTCCTGCGACATCATAGAGAGGAGAGAGGTTACCAATTCCAATGATGCCTATTACAGCAAATGCAGGATTCAACTTCAGGTTCTCGCTCAAACAAGAACCATAACTGAAAAGTAGCTGGTGGTTCTTGTTCTATTTGGAAAGGAGAATCAGGAAAACCAGCTCCTTTCATGAATCTCTCTGTCGTAAGGATAATCTATGGAAGACATTCAGAAAAATTGCTATTTTGAGATATGGCCCAAAATAACCGCCACAGCAAACGTACCAAGAAGGGGAAAGTCAAGAGCAGGGTTGTTTTAGCAATCCCACGACAGTTCAGAATTGACATCTCAAAGTAGTCAGGGAAACCCATATTGATTCCTGCGACATCATAGAGAGGAGAGAGGTTACCAATTCCAATGATGCCTATTACAACGAATGCAGAATTCAACTTCAGCTTCTCGCTCAAACAAAAACCATAACTGAAAAGTAGCTGGTGGTTCTTGTTCTATTTGGAAAGGAGAATCAGGAAAACCAGTCCTTTCATGAATCTCTCTCTGTCTTCAGAAAAATCCAAAGACCACATTCAGAAAAATTGCTATATTGAGATATGGCCCAAAATGACCGCCACAGCAAAGGTACCAAGAAGGGGAAAGTCAAGAGCAGGGTTGTTTTAGCAATCCCACGACAGTTCAGAATTGACATCTCAAAGTAGTCAGGGAAACTCATATTGATTCCTGCGACATCATAGAGAGGAGAGAGGTTACCAATTCCAATGATGCCTATTACAGCAAATGCAGGATTCAACTTCAGGTTCTCGCTCAAACAAGAACCATAACTGAAAAGTAGCTGGTGGTTCTTGTTCTATTTGGAAAGGAGAATCAGGAAAACCAGCTCCTTTCATGAATCTCTCTGTCGTAAGGATAATCTATGGAAGACATTCAGAAAAATTGCTATTTTGAGATATGGCCCAAAATAACCGCCACAGCAAACGTACCAAGAAGGGGAAAGTCAAGAGCAGGGTTGTTTTAGCAATCCCACGACAGTTCAGAATTGACATCTCAAAGTAGTCAGGGAAACTCATATTGATTCCTGCGACATCATAGAGAGGAGAGAGGTTACCAATTCCAATGATGCCTATTACAGCAAATGCAGGATTCAACTTCAGGTTCTTGCTCAAACAAGAACCATAACTGAAAAGTAGCTGGTGGTTCTTGTTCTATTTGGAAAGGAGAATCAGGAAAACCAGCTCCTTTCATGAATCTCTCTGTCGTAAGGATAATCTATGGAAGACATTCAGAAAAATTGCTATTTTGAGATATTGCCCAAAATAACCGCCACAGCAAACGTACCAAGAAGGGGAAAGTCAAGAGCAGGGTTGTTTTAGCAATCCCACGACAGTTCAGAATTGACATCTCAAAGTAGTCAGGGAAACCCATATTGATTCCTGCGACATCATAGAGAGGAGAGAGGTTACCAATTCCAATGATGCCTATTACAACGAATGCAGAATTCAACTTCAGCTTCTCGCTCAAACAAAAACCATAACTGAAAAGTAGCTGGTGGTTCTTGTTCTATTTGGAAAGGAGAATCAGGAAAACCATTCCTTTCATGAATCTCTCTCTGTCTTCAGAAAAATCCAAAGACCACATTCAGAAAAATTGCTATATTGAGATATGGCCCAAAATGACCGCCACAGCAAAGGTACCAAGAAGGGGAAAGTCAAGAGCAGGGTTGTTTTAGCAATCCCACGACAGTTCAGAATTGACATCTCAAAGTAGTCAGGGAAACTCATATTGATTCCTGCGACATCATAGAGAGGAGAGAGGTTACCAATTCCAATGATGCCTATTACAGCAAATGCAGGATTCAACTTCAGGTTCTCGCTCAAACAAGAACCATAACTGAAAAGTAGCTGGTGGTTCTTGTTCTATTTGGAAAGGAGAATCAGGAAAACCAGCTCCTTTCATGAATCTCTCTGTCGTAAGGATAATCTATGGAAGACATTCAGAAAAATTGCTATTTTGAGATATGGCCCAAAATAACCGCCACAGCAAACGTACCAAGAAGGGGAAAGTCAAGAGCAGGGTTGTTTTAGCAATCCCACGACAGTTCAGAATTGACATCTCAAAGTAGTCAGGGAAACCCATATTGATTCCTGCGACATCATAGAGAGGAGAGAGGTTACCAATTCCAATGATGCCTATTACAACGAATGCAGAGTTCAACTTCAGCTTCTCGCTCAAACAAAAACCATAACTGAAAAGTAGCTGGTGGTTCTTGTTCTATTTGGAAAGGAGAATCAGGAAAACCAGTCCTTTCATGAATCTCTCTCTGTCTTCAGAAAAATCCAAAGACCACATTCAGAAAAATTGCTATATTGAGATATGGCCCAAAATGACCGCCACAGCAAAGGTACCAAGAAGGGGAAAGTCAAGAGCAGGGTTGTTTTAGCAATCCCACGACAGTTCAGAATTGACATCTCGAAGTAGTCAGGGAAACTCATATTGATTCCTGCGACATCATAGAGAGGAGAGAGGTTACCAATTCCAATGATGCCTATTACAGCAAATGCAGGATTCAACTTCAGGTTCTCGCTCAAACAAGAACCATAACTGAAAAGTAGCTGGTGGTTCTTGTTCTATTTGGAAAGGAGAATCAGGAAAACCAGCTCCTTTCATGAATCTCTCTGTCGTAAGGATAATCTATGGAAGACATTCAGAAAAATTGCTATTTTGAGATATGGCCCAAAATAACCACCACAGCAAACGTACCAAGAAGGGGAAAGTCAAGAGCAGGGTTGTTTTAGCAATCCCACGACAGTTCAGAATTGACATCTCAAAGTAGTCAGGGAAACCCATATTGATTCCTGCGACATCATAGAGAGGAGAGAGGTTACCAATTCCAATGATGCCTATTACAACGAATGCAGAATTCAACTTCAGCTTCTCGCTCAAACAAAAACCATAACTGAAAAGTAGCTGGTGGTTCTTGTTCTATTTGGAAAGGAGAATCAGGAAAACCAGTCCTTTCATGAATCTCTCTCTGTCTTCAGAAAAATCCAAAGACCACATTCAGAAAAATTGCTATATTGAGATATGGCCCAAAATGACCGCCACAGCAAAGGTACCAAGAAGGGGAAAGTCAAGAGCAGGGTTGTTTTAGCAATCCCACGACAGTTCAGAATTGACATCTCAAAGTAGTCAGGGAAACTCATATTGATTCCTGCGACATCATAGAGAGGAGAGAGGTTACCAATTCCAATGATGCCTATTACAGCAAATGCAGGATTCAACTTCAGTTTCTCGCTCAAACAAGAACCATAACTGAAAAGTAGCTGGTGGTTCTTGTTCTATTTGGAAAGGAGAATCAGGAAAACCAGCTCCTTTCATGAATCTCTCTGTCGTAAGGATAATCTATGGAAGACATTCAGAAAAATTGCTATTTTGAGATATGGCCCAAAATAACCGCCACAGCAAACGTACCAAGAAGGGGAAAGTCAAGAGCAGGGTTGTTTTAGCAATCCCACGACAGTTCAGAATTGACATCTCAAAGTAGTCAGGGAAACCCATATTGATTCCTGCGACATCATAGAGAGGAGAGAGGTTACCAATTCCAATGATGCCTATTACAACGAATGCAGAATTCAACTTCAGCTTCTCGCTCAAACAAAAACCATAACTGAAAAGTAGCTGGTGGTTCTTGTTCTATTTGGAAAGGAGAATCAGGAAAACCAGTCCTTTCATGAATCTCTCTCTGTCTTCAGAAAAATCCAAAGACCACATTCAGAAAAATTGCTATATTGAGATATGGCCCAAAATGACCGCCACAGCAAAGGTACCAAGAAGGGGAAAGTCAAGAGCAGGGTTGTTTTAGCAATCCCACGACAGTTCAGAATTGACATCTCAAAGTAGTCAGGGAAACTCATATTGATTCCTGCGACATCATAGAGAGGAGAGAGGTTACCAATTCCAATGATGCCTATTACAGCAAATGCAGGATTCAACTTCAGGTTCTCGCTCAAACAAGAACCATAACTGAAAAGTAGCTGGTGGTTCTTGTTCTATTTGGAAAGGAGAATCAGGAAAACCAGCTCCTTTCATGAATCTCTCTGTCGTAAGGATAATCTATGGAAGACATTCAGAAAAATTGCTATTTTGAGATATTGCCCAAAATAACCGCCACAGCAAACGTACCAAGAAGGGGAAAGTCAAGAGCAGGGTTGTTTTAGCAATCCCACGACAGTTCAGAATTGACATCTCAAAGTAGTCAGGGAAACCCATATTGATTCCTGCGACATCATAGAGAGGAGAGAGGTTACCAATTCCAATGATGCCTATTACAACGAATGCAGAGTTCAACTTCAGCTTCTCGCTCAAACAAAAACCATAACTGAAAAGTAGCTGGTGGTTCTTGTTCTATTTGGAAAGGAGAATCAGGAAAACCAGTCCTTTCATGAATCTCTCTCTGTCTTCAGAAAAATCCAAAGACCACATTCAGAAAAATTGCTATATTGAGATATGGCCCAAAATGACCGCCACAGCAAAGGTACCAAGAAGGGGAAAGTCAAGAGCAGGGTTGTTTTAGCAATCCCACGACAGTTCAGAATTGACATCTCAAAGTAGTCAGGGAAACTCATATTGATTCCTGCGACATCAACCCTGCTCTTGACTTTTCCCTTCTTGGTACCTTTGCTGTGGCGGTCATTTTGGGCCATATCTCAATATAGCAATTTTTCTGAATGTGGTCTTTGGATTTTTCTGAAGACTGTCGTTTCCCCTTCCATAATCTATGGAAGACATTCAGAAAAATTGCTATTTTGAGATATGGCCCAAAATAACCGCCACAGCAAACGTACCAAGAAGGGGAAAGTCAAGAGCAGGGTTGTTTTAGCAATCCCACGACAGTTCAGAATTGACATCTCAAAGTAGTCAGGGAAACCCATATTGATTCCTGCGACATCATAGAGAGGAGAGAGGTTACCAATTCCAATGATGCCTATTACAACGAATGCAGAATTCAACTTCAGCTTCTCGCTCAAACAAAAACCATAACTGAAAAGTAGCTGGTGGTTCTTGTTCTATTTGGAAAGGAGAATCAGGAAAACCAGTCCTTTCATGAATCTCTCTCTGTCTTCAGAAAAATCCAAAGACCACATTCAGAAAAATTGCTATATTGAGATATGGCCCAAAATGACCGCCACAGCAAAGGTACCAAGAAGGGGAAAGTCAAGAGCAGGGTTGTTTTAGCAATCCCACGACAGTTCAGAATTGACATCTCAAAGTAGTCAGGGAAACTCATATTGATTCCTGCGACATCATAGAGAGGAGAGAGGTTACCAATTCCAATGATGCCTATTACAGCAAATGCAGGATTCAACTTCAGATTCTCGCTCAAACAAGAACCATAACTGAAAAGTAGCTGGTGGTTCTTGTTCTATTTGGAAAGGAGAATCAGGAAAACCAGCTCCTTTCATGAATCTCTCTGTCGTAAGGATAATCTATGGAAGACATTCAGAAAAATTGCTATTTTGAGATATTGCCCAAAATAACCGCCACAGCAAACGTACCAAGAAGGGGAAAGTCAAGAGCAGGGTTGTTTTAGCAATCCCACGACAGTTCAGAATTGACATCTCAAAGTAGTCAGGGAAACCCATATTGATTCCTGCGACATCATAGAGAGGAGAGAGGTTACCAATTCCAATGATGCCTATTACAACGAATGCAGAATTCAACTTCAGCTTCTCGCTCAAACAAAAACCATAACTGAAAAGTAGCTGGTGGTTCTTGTTCTATTTGGAAAGGAGAATCAGGAAAACCATTCCTTTCATGAATCTCTCTCTGTCTTCAGAAAAATCCAAAGACCACATTCAGAAAAATTGCTATATTGAGATATGGCCCAAAATGACCGCCACAGCAAAGGTACCAAGAAGGGGAAAGTCAAGAGCAGGGTTGTTTTAGCAATCCCACGACAGTTCAGAATTGACATCTCGAAGTAGTCAGGGAAACTCATATTGATTCCTGCGACATCATAGAGAGGAGAGAGGTTACCAATTCCAATGATGCCTATTACAGCAAATGCAGGATTCAACTTCAGGTTCTCGCTCAAACAAGAACCATAACTGAAAAGTAGCTGGTGGTTCTTGTTCTATTTGGAAAGGAGAATCAGGAAAACCAGCTCCTTTCATGAATCTCTCTGTCGTAAGGATAATCTATGGAAGACATTCAGAAAAATTGCTATTTTGAGATATGGCCCAAAATAACCGCCACAGCAAACGTACCAAGAAGGGGAAAGTCAAGAGCAGGGTTGTTTTAGCAATCCCACGACAGTTCAGAATTGACATCTCAAAGTAGTCAGGGAAACCCATATTGATTCCTGCGACATCATAGAGAGGAGAGAGGTTACCAATTCCAATGATGCCTATTACAACGAATGCAGAATTCAACTTCAGCTTCTCGCTCAAACAAAAACCATAACTGAAAAGTAGCTGGTGGTTCTTGTTCTATTTGGAAAGGAGAATCAGGAAAACCAGTCCTTTCATGAATCTCTCTCTGTCTTCAGAAAAATCCAAAGACCACATTCAGAAAAATTGCTATATTGAGATATGGCCCAAAATGACCGCCACAGCAAAGGTACCAAGAAGGGGAAAGTCAAGAGCAGGGTTGTTTTAGCAATCCCACGACAGTTCAGAATTGACATCTCAAAGTAGTCAGGGAAACTCATATTGATTCCTGCGACATCATAGAGAGGAGAGAGGTTACCAATTCCAATGATGCCTATTACAGCAAATGCAGGATTCAACTTCAGGTTCTCGCTCAAACAAGAACCATAACTGAAAAGTAGCTGGTGGTTCTTGTTCTATTTGGAAAGGAGAATCAGGAAAACCAGCTCCTTTCATGAATCTCTCTGTCGTAAGGATAATCTATGGAAGACATTCAGAAAAATTGCTATTTTGAGATATGGCCCAAAATAACCGCCACAGCAAACGTACCAAGAAGGGGAAAGTCAAGAGCAGGGTTGTTTTAGCAATCCCACGACAGTTCAGAATTGACATCTCAAAGTAGTCAGGGAAACTCATATTGATTCCTGCGACATCATAGAGAGGAGAGAGGTTACCAATTCCAATGATGCCTATTACAGCAAATGCAGGATTCAACTTCAGGTTCTCGCTCAAACAAGAACCATAACTGAAAAGTAGCTGGTGGTTCTTGTTCTATTTGGAAAGGAGAATCAGGAAAACCAGCTCCTTTCATGAATCTCTCTGTCGTAAGGATAATCTATGGAAGACATTCAGAAAAATTGCTATTTTGAGATATTGCCCAAAATAACCGCCACAGCAAACGTACCAAGAAGGGGAAAGTCAAGAGCAGGGTTGTTTTAGCAATCCCACGACAGTTCAGAATTGACATCTCAAAGTAGTCAGGGAAACCCATATTGATTCCTGCGACATCATAGAGAGGAGAGAGGTTACCAATTCCAATGATGCCTATTACAACGAATGCAGAATTCAACTTCAGCTTCTCGCTCAAACAAAAACCATAACTGAAAAGTAGCTGGTGGTTCTTGTTCTATTTGGAAAGGAGAATCAGGAAAACCATTCCTTTCATGAATCTCTCTCTGTCTTCAGAAAAATCCAAAGACCACATTCAGAAAAATTGCTATATTGAGATATGGCCCAAAATGACCGCCACAGCAAAGGTACCAAGAAGGGGAAAGTCAAGAGCAGGGTTGTTTTAGCAATCCCACGACAGTTCAGAATTGACATCTCGAAGTAGTCAGGGAAACTCATATTGATTCCTGCGACACCATAGAGAGGAGAGAGGTTACCAATTCCAATGATGCCTATTACAGCAAATGCAGGATTCAACTTCAGGTTCTCGCTCAAACAAGAACCATAACTGAAAAGTAGCTGGTGGTTCTTGTTCTATTTGGAAAGGAGAATCAGGAAAACCAGCTCCTTTCATGAATCTCTCTGTCGTAAGGATAATCTATGGAAGACATTCAGAAAAATTGCTATTTTGAGATATGGCCCAAAATAACCGCCACAGCAAACGTACCAAGAAGGGAAAGTCAAGAGCAGGGTTGTTTTAGCAATCCCACGACAGTTCAGAATTGACATCTCAAAGTAGTCAGGGAAACCCATATTGATTCCTGCGACATCATAGAGAGGAGAGAGGTTACCAATTCCAATGATGCCTATTACAACGAATGCAGAGTTCAACTTCAGCTTCTCGCTCAAACAAAAACCATAACTGAAAAGTAGCTGGTGGTTCTTGTTCTATTTGGAAAGGAGAATCAGGAAAACCAGTCCTTTCATGAATCTCTCTCTGTCTTCAGAAAAATCCAAAGACCACATTCAGAAAAATTGCTATATTGAGATATGGCCCAAAATGACCGCCACAGCAAAGGTACCAAGAAGGGGAAAGTCAAGAGCAGGGTTGTTTTAGCAATCCCACGACAGTTCAGAATTGACATCTCGAAGTAGTCAGGGAAACTCATATTGATTCCTGCGACATCATAGAGAGGAGAGAGGTTACCAATTCCAATGATGCCTATTACAGCAAATGCAGGATTCAACTTCAGGTTCTCGCTCAAACAAGAACCATAACTGAAAAGTAGCTGGTGGTTCTTGTTCTATTTGGAAAGGAGAATCAGGAAAACCAGCTCCTTTCATGAATCTCTCTGTCGTAAGGATAATCTATGGAAGACATTCAGAAAAATTGCTATTTTGAGATATGGCCCAAAATAACCACCACAGCAAACGTACCAAGAAGGGGAAAGTCAAGAGCAGGGTTGTTTTAGCAATCCCACGACAGTTCAGAATTGACATCTCAAAGTAGTCAGGGAAACCCATATTGATTCCTGCGACATCATAGAGAGGAGAGAGGTTACCAATTCCAATGATGCCTATTACAACGAATGCAGAATTCAACTTCAGCTTCTCGCTCAAACAAAAACCATAACTGAAAAGTAGCTGGTGGTTCTTGTTCTATTTGGAAAGGAGAATCAGGAAAACCAGTCCTTTCATGAATCTCTCTCTGTCTTCAGAAAAATCCAAAGACCACATTCAGAAAAATTGCTATATTGAGATATGGCCCAAAATGACCGCCACAGCAAAGGTACCAAGAAGGGGAAAGTCAAGAGCAGGGTTGTTTTAGCAATCCCACGACAGTTCAGAATTGACATCTCAAAGTAGTCAGGGAAACTCATATTGATTCCTGCGACATCATAGAGAGGAGAGAGGTTACCAATTCCAATGATGCCTATTACAGCAAATGCAGGATTCAACTTCAGTTTCTCGCTCAAACAAGAACCATAACTGAAAAGTAGCTGGTGGTTCTTGTTCTATTTGGAAAGGAGAATCAGGAAAACCAGCTCCTTTCATGAATCTCTCTGTCGTAAGGATAATCTATGGAAGACATTCAGAAAAATTGCTATTTTGAGATATGGCCCAAAATAACCGCCACAGCAAACGTACCAAGAAGGGGAAAGTCAAGAGCAGGGTTGTTTTAGCAATCCCACGACAGTTCAGAATTGACATCTCAAAGTAGTCAGGGAAACCCATATTGATTCCTGCGACATCATAGAGAGGAGAGAGGTTACCAATTCCAATGATGCCTATTACAACGAATGCAGAATTCAACTTCAGCTTCTCGCTCAAACAAAAACCATAACTGAAAAGTAGCTGGTGGTTCTTGTTCTATTTGGAAAGGAGAATCAGGAAAACCAGTCGTTTCATGAATCTCTCTCTGTCTTCAGAAAAATCCAAAGACCACATTCAGAAAAATTGCTATATTGAGATATGGCCCAAAATGACCGCCACAGCAAAGGTACCAAGAAGGGGAAAGTCAAGAGCAGGGTTGTTTTAGCAATCCCACGACAGTTCAGAATTGACATCTCAAAGTAGTCAGGGAAACTCATATTGATTCCTGCGACATCATAGAGAGGAGAGAGGTTACCAATTCCAATGATGCCTATTACAGCAAATGCAGGATTCAACTTCAGGTTCTCGCTCAAACAAGAACCATAACTGAAAAGTAGCTGGTGGTTCTTGTTCTATTTGGAAAGGAGAATCAGGAAAACCAGCTCCTTTCATGAATCTCTCTGTCGTAAGGATAATCTATGGAAGACATTCAGAAAAATTGCTATTTTGAGATATTGCCCAAAATAACCGCCACAGCAAACGTACCAAGAAGGGGAAAGTCAAGAGCAGGGTTGTTTTAGCAATCCCACGACAGTTCAGAATTGACATCTCAAAGTAGTCAGGGAAACCCATATTGATTCCTGCGACATCATAGAGAGGAGAGAGGTTACCAATTCCAATGATGCCTATTACAACGAATGCAGAATTCAACTTCAGCTTCTCGCTCAAACAAAAACCATAACTGAAAAGTAGCTGGTGGTTCTTGTTCTATTTGGAAAGGAGAATCAGGAAAACCATTCCTTTCATGAATCTCTCTCTGTCTTCAGAAAAATCCAAAGACCACATTCAGAAAAATTGCTATATTGAGATATGGCCCAAAATGACCGCCACAGCAAAGGTACCAAGAAGGGGAAAGTCAAGAGCAGGGTTGTTTTAGCAATCCCACGACAGTTCAGAATTGACATCTCGAAGTAGTCAGGGAAACTCATAATGATTCCTGCGACATCATAGAGAGGAGAGAGGTTACCAATTCCAATGATGCCTATTACAGCAAATGCAGGATTCAACTTCAGGTTCTCGCTCAAACAAGAACCATAACTGAAAAGTAGCTGGTGGTTCTTGTTCTATTTGGAAAGGAGAATCAGGAAAACCAGCTCCTTTCATGAATCTCTCTGTCGTAAGGATAATCTATGGAAGACATTCAGAAAAATTGCTATTTTGAGATATGGCCCAAAATAACCGCCACAGCAAACGTACCAAGAAGGGGAAAGTCAAGAGCAGGGTTGTTTTAGCAATCCCACGACAGTTCAGAATTGACATCTCAAAGTAGTCAGGGAAACCCATATTGATTCCTGCGACATCATAGAGAGGAGAGAGGTTACCAATTCCAATGATGCCTATTACAACGAATGCAGAATTCAACTTCAGCTTCTCGCTCAAACAAAAACCATAACTGAAAAGTAGCTGGTGGTTCTTGTTCTATTTGGAAAGGAGAATCAGGAAAACCAGTCGTTTCATGAATCTCTCTCTGTCTTCAGAAAAATCCAAAGACCACATTCAGAAAAATTGCTATATTGAGATATGGCCCAAAATGACCGCCACAGCAAAGGTACCAAGAAGGGGAAAGTCAAGAGCAGGGTTGTTTTAGCAATCCCACGACAGTTCAGAATTGACATCTCAAAGTAGTCAGGGAAACTCATATTGATTCCTGCGACATCATAGAGAGGAGAGAGGTTACCAATTCCAATGATGCCTATTACAGCAAATGCAGGATTCAACTTCAGTTTCTCGCTCAAACAAGAACCAAAACTGAAAAGTAGCTGGTGGTTCTTGTTCTATTTGGAAAGGAGAATCAGGAAAACCAGCTCCTTTCATGAATCTCTCTGTCGTAAGGATAATCTATGGAAGACATTCAGAAAAATTGCTATTTTGAGATATGGCCCAAAATAACCGCCACAGCAAACGTACCAAGAAGGGGAAAGTCAAGAGCAGGGTTGTTTTAGCAATCCCACGACAGTTCAGAATTGACATCTCAAAGTAGTCAGGGAAACCCATATTGATTCCTGCGACATCATAGAGAGGAGAGAGGTTACCAATTCCAATGATGCCTATTACAACGAATGCAGAATTCAACTTCAGCTTCTCGCTCAAACAAAAACCATAACTGAAAAGTAGCTGGTGGTTCTTGTTCTATTTGGAAAGGAGAATCAGGAAAACCAGTCGTTTCATGAATCTCTCTCTGTCTTCAGAAAAATCCAAAGACCACATTCAGAAAAATTGCTATATTGAGATATGGCCCAAAATGACCGCCACAGCAAAGGTACCAAGAAGGGGAAAGTCAAGAGCAGGGTTGTTTTAGCAATCCCACGACAGTTCAGAATTGACATCTCAAAGTAGTCAGGGAAACTCATATTGATTCCTGCGACATCATAGAGAGGAGAGAGGTTACCAATTCCAATGATGCCTATTACAGCAAATGCAGGATTCAACTTCAGTTTCTCGCTCAAACAAGAACCATAACTGAAAAGTAGCTGGTGGTTCTTGTTCTATTTGGAAAGGAGAATCAGGAAAACCAGCTCCTTTCATGAATCTCTCTGTCGTAAGGATAATCTATGGAAGACATTCAGAAAAATTGCTATTTTGAGATATGGCCCAAAATAACCGCCACAGCAAACGTACCAAGAAGGGGAAAGTCAAGAGCAGGGTTGTTTTAGCAATCCCACGACAGTTCAGAATTGACATCTCAAAGTAGTCAGGGAAACCCATATTGATTCCTGCGACATCATAGAGAGGAGAGAGGTTACCAATTCCAATGATGCCTATTACAACGAATGCAGAATTCAACTTCAGCTTCTCGCTCAAACAAAAACCATAACTGAAAAGTAGCTGGTGGTTCTTGTTCTATTTGGAAAGGAGAATCAGGAAAACCAGTCGTTTCATGAATCTCTCTCTGTCTTCAGAAAAATCCAAAGACCACATTCAGAAAAATTGCTATATTGAGATATGGCCCAAAATGACCGCCACAGCAAAGGTACCAAGAAGGGGAAAGTCAAGAGCAGGGTTGTTTTAGCAATCCCACGACAGTTCAGAATTGACATCTCAAAGTAGTCAGGGAAACTCATATTGATTCCTGCGACATCATAGAGAGGAGAGAGGTTACCAATTCCAATGATGCCTATTACAGCAAATGCAGGATTCAACTTCAGTTTCTCGCTCAAACAAGAACCATAACTGAAAAGTAGCTGGTGGTTCTTGTTCTATTTGGAAAGGAGAATCAGGAAAACCAGCTCCTTTCATGAATCTCTCTGTCGTAAGGATAATCTATGGAAGACATTCAGAAAAATTGCTATTTTGAGATATGGCCCAAAATAACCGCCACAGCAAACGTACCAAGAAGGGGAAAGTCAAGAGCAGGGTTGTTTTAGCAATCCCACGACAGTTCAGAATTGACATCTCAAAGTAGTCAGGGAAACTCATATTGATTCCTGCGACATCATAGAGGAGACTGTCGTTTCCCCTTCCATAATCTATGGAAGACATTCAGAAAAATTGCTATTTTGAGATATGGCCCAAAATAACCGCCACAGCAAACGTACCAAGAAGGGGAAAGTCAAGAGCAGGGTTGTTTTAGCAATCCTACGACAGTTCAGAATTGACATCTCAAAGTAGTCAGGGAAACCCATATTGATTCCTGCGACATCATAGAGAGGAGAGAGGTTACCAATTCCAATGATGCCTATTACAACGAATGCAGAATTCAACTTCAGCTTCTCGCTCAAACAAAAACCATAACTGAAAAGTAGCTGGTGGTTCTTGTTCTATTTGGAAAGGAGAATCAGGAAAACCAGTCCTTTCATGAATCTCTCTCTGTCTTCAGAAAAATCCAAAGACCATATTCAGAAAAATTGCTATATTGAGATATGGCCCAAAATGACCGCCACAGCAAAGGTACCAAGAAGGGGAAAGTCAAGAGCAGGGTTGTTTTAGCAATCCCACGACAGTTCAGAATTGACATCTCAAAGTAGTCAGGGAAACCCATATTGATTCCTGCGACATCATAGAGAGGAGAGAGGTTACCAATTCCAATGATGCCTATTACAACGAATGCAGAATTCAACTTCAGCTTCTCGCTCAAACAAAAACCATAACTGAAAAGTAGCTGGTGGTTCTTGTTCTATTTGGAAAGGAGAATCAGGAAACCAGTCCTTTCATGAATCTCTCTCTGTCTTCAGAAAAATCCAAAGACCATATTCAGAAAAATTGCTATATTGAGATATGGCCCAAAATGACCGCCACAGCAAAGGTACCAAGAAGGGCAAAGTCAAGAGCAGGGTTGTTTTAGCAATCCCACGACAGTTCAGAATTGACATCTCAAAGTAGTCAGGGAAACTCATATTGATTCCTGCGACATCATAGAGAGGAGAGAGGTTACCAATTCCAATGATGCCTATTACAGCAAATGCAGGATTCAACTTCAGGTTCTCGCTCAAACAAGAACCATAACTGAAAAGTAGCTGGTGGTTCTTGTTCTATTTGGAAAGGAGAATCAGGAAAACCAGCTCCTTTCATGAATCTCTCTGTCGTAAGGATAATCTATGGAAGACATTCATAAAAATTGCTATATTGAGATATGGCCCAAAATAACCGCCACAGCAAACGTACCAAGAAGGGGAAAGTCAAGAGCAGGGTTGTTTTAGCAATCCCACGACAGTTCAGAATTGACATCTCAAAGTAGTCAGGGAAACCCATATTGATTCCTGCGACATCATAGAGAGGAGAGAGGTTACCAATTCCAATGATGCCTATTACAACGAATGCAGAATTCAACTTCAGCTTCTCGCTCAAACAAAAACCATAACTGAAAAGTAGCTGGTGGTTCTTGTTCTATTTGGAAAGGAGAATCAGGAAAACCAGTCGTTTCATGAATCTCTCTCTGTCTTCAGAAAAATCCAAAGACCACATTCAGAAAAATTGCTATATTGAGATATGGCCCAAAATGACCGCCACAGCAAAGGTACCAAGAAGGGGAAAGTCAAGAGCAGGGTTGTTTTAGCAATCCACGACAGTTCAGAATTGACATCTCAAAGTAGTCAGGGAAACTCATATTGATTCCTGCGACATCATAGAGAGGAGAGAGGTTACCAATTCCAATGATGCCTATTACAGCAAATGCAGGATTCAACTTCAGGTTCTCGCTCAAACAAGAACCATAACTGAAAAGTAGCTGGTGGTTCTTGTTCTATTTGGAAAGGAGAATCAGGAAAACCAGCTCCTTTCATGAATCTCTCTGTCGTAAGGATAATCTATGGAAGACATTCAGAAAAATTGCTATTTTGAGATATGGCCCAAAATAACCGCCACAGCAAACGTACCAAGAAGGGGAAAGTCAAGAGCAGGGTTGTTTTAGCAATCCCACGACAGTTCAGAATTGACATCTCAAAGTAGTCAGGGAAACCCATATTGATTCCTGCGACATCATAGAGAGGAGAGAGGTTACCAATTCCAATGATGCCTATTACAACGAATGCAGAATTCAACTTCAGCTTCTCGCTCAAACAAAAACCATAACTGAAAAGTAGCTGGTGGTTCTTGTTCTATTTGGAAAGGAGAATCAGGAAAACCAGTCCTTTCATGAATCTCTCTCTGTCTTCAGAAAAATCCAAAGACCATATTCAGAAAAATTGCTATATTGAGATATGGCCCAAAATGACCGCCACAGCAAAGGTACCAAGAAGGGGAAAGTCAAGAGCAGGGTTGTTTTAGCAATCCCACGACAGTTCAGAATTGACATCTCAAAGTAGTCAGGGAAACTCATATTGATTCCTGCGACATCATAGAGAGGAGAGAGGTTACCAATTCCAATGATGCCTATTACAGCAAATGCAGGATTCAACTTCAGGTTCTCGCTCAAACAAGAACCATAACTGAAAAGTAGCTGGTGGTTCTTGTTCTATTTGGAAAGGAGAATCAGGAAAACCAGCTCCTTTCATGAATCTCTCTGTCGTAAGGATAATCTATGGAAGACATTCATAAAAATTGCTATATTGAGATATGGCCCAAAATAACCGCCACAGCAAACGTACCAAGAAGGGGAAAGTCAAGAGCAGGGTTGTTTTAGCAATCCCACGACAGTTCAGAATTGACATCTCAAAGTAGTCAGGGAAACCCATATTGATTCCTGCGACATCATAGAGAGGAGAGAGGTTACCAATTCCAATGATGCCTATTACAACGAATGCAGAATTCAACTTCAGCTTCTCGCTCAAACAAAAACCATAACTGAAAAGTAGCTGGTGGTTCTTGTTCTATTTGGAAAGGAGAATCAGGAAAACCAGTCGTTTCATGAATCTCTCTCTGTCTTCAGAAAAATCCAAAGACCACATTCAGAAAAATTGCTATATTGAGATATGGCCCAAAATGACCGCCACAGCAAAGGTACCAAGAAGGGGAAAGTCAAGAGCAGGGTTGTTTTAGCAATCCCACGACAGTTCAGAATTGACATCTCAAAGTAGTCAGGGAAACTCATATTGATTCCTGCGACATCATAGAGAGGAGAGAGGTTACCAATTCCAATGATGCCTATTACAGCAAATGCAGGATTCAACTTCAGGTTCTCGCTCAAACAAGAACCATAACTGAAAAGTAGCTGGTGGTTCTTGTTCTATTTGGAAAGGAGAATCAGGAAAACCAGCTCCTTTCATGAATCTCTCTGTCGTAAGGATAATCTATGGAAGACATTCAGAAAAATTGCTATATTGAGATATGGCCCAAAATAACCGCCACAGCAAACGTACCAAGAAGGGGAAAGTCAAGAGCAGGGTTGTTTTAGCAATCCCACGACAGTTCAGAATTGACATCTCAAAGTAGTCAGGGAAACCCATATTGATTCCTGCGACATCATAGAGAGGAGAGAGGTTACCAATTCCAATGATGCCTATTACAACGAATGCAGAATTCAACTTCAGCTTCTCGCTCAAACAAAAACCATAACTGAAAAGTAGCTGGTGGTTCTTGTTCTATTTGGAAAGGAGAATCAGGAAAACCAGTCGTTTCATGAATCTCTCTCTGTCTTCAGAAAAATCCAAAGACCACATTCAGAAAAATTGCTATATTGAGATATGGCCCAAAATGACCGCCACAGCAAAGGTACCAAGAAGGGGAAAGTCAAGAGCAGGGTTGTTTTAGCAATCCCACGACAGTTCAGAATTGACATCTCAAAGTAGTCAGGGAAACTCATATTGATTCCTGCGACATCATAGAGAGGAGAGAGGTTACCAATTCCAATGATGCCTATTACAGCAAATGCAGGATTCAACTTCAGGTTCTCGCTCAAACAAGAACCATAACTGAAAAGTAGCTGGTGGTTCTTGTTCTATTTGGAAAGGAGAATCAGGAAAACCAGCTCCTTTCATGAATCTCTCTGTCGTAAGGATAATCTATGGAAGACATTCAGAAAAATTGCTATTTTGAGATATGGCCCAAAATAACCGCCACAGCAAACGTACCAAGAAGGGGAAAGTCAAGAGCAGGGTTGTTTTAGCAATCCCACGACAGTTCAGATTTGACATCTCAAAGTAGTCAGGGAAACCCATATTGATTCCTGCGACATCATAGAGAGGAGAGAGGTTACCAATTCCAATGATGCCTATTACAACGAATGCAGAATTCAACTTCAGCTTCTCGCTCAAACAAAAACCATAACTGAAAAGTAGCTGGTGGTTCTTGTTCTATTTGGAAAGGAGAATCAGGAAAACCATTCCTTTCATGAATCTCTCTCTGTCTTCAGAAAAATCCAAAGACCACATTCAGAAAAATTGCTATATTGAGATATGGCCCAAAATGACCGCCACAGCAAAGGTACCAAGAAGGGGAAAGTCAAGAGCAGGGTTGTTTTAGCAATCCCACGACAGTTCAGAATTGACATCTCGAAGTAGTCAGGGAAACTCATATTGATTCCTGCGACATCATAGAGAGGAGAGAGGTTACCAATTCCAATGATGCCTATTACAGCAAATGCAGGATTCAACTTCAGGTTCTCACTCAAACAAGAACCATAACTGAAAAGTAGCTGGTGGTTCTTGTTCTATTTGGAAAGGAGAATCAGGAAAACCAGCTCCTTTCATGAATCTCTCTGTCGTAAGGATAATCTATGGAAGACATTCAGAAAAATTGCTATTTTGAGATATGGCCCAAAATAACCGCCACAGCAAACGTACCAAGAAGGGGAAAGTCAAGAGCAGGGTTGTTTTAGCAATCCCACGACAGTTCAGAATTGACATCTCAAAGTAGTCAGGGAAACCCATATTGATTCCTGCGACATCATAGAGAGGAGAGAGGTTACCAATTCCAATGATGCCTATTACAACGAATGCAGAGTTCAACTTCAGCTTCTCGCTCAAACAAAAACCATAACTGAAAAGTAGCTGGTGGTTCTTGTTCTATTTGGAAAGGAGAATCAGGAAAACCAGTCCTTTCATGAATCTCTCTCTGTCTTCAGAAAAATCCAAAGACCACATTCAGAAAAATTGCTATATTGAGATATGGCCCAAAATGACCGCCACAGCAAAGGTACCAAGAAGGGGAAAGTCAAGAGCAGGGTTGTTTTAGCAATCCCACGACAGTTCAGAATTGACATCTCAAAGTAGTCAGGGAAACCCATATTGATTCCTGCGACATCATAGAGAGGAGAGAGGTTACCAATTCCAATGATGCCTATTACAACGAATGCAGAGTTCAACTTCAGCTTCTCGCTCAAACAAAAACCATAACTGAAAAGTAGCTGGTGGTTCTTGTTCTATTTGGAAAGGAGAATCAGGAAAACCAGTCCTTTCATGAATCTCTCTCTGTCTTCAGAAAAATCCAAAGACCACATTCAGAAAAATTGCTATATTGAGATATGGCCCAAAATGACCGCCACAGCAAAGGTACCAAGAAGGGGAAAGTCAAGAGCAGGGTTGTTTTAGCAATCCCACGACAGTTCAGAATTGACATCTCAAAGTAGTCAGGGAAACTCATATTGATTCCTGCGACATCATAGAGGAGAGAGGTTACCAATTCCAATGATGCCTATTACAACGAATGCAGAATTCAACTTCAGTTTCTCGCTCAAACAAAAACCATAACTGAAAAGTAGCTGGTGGTTCTTGTTCTATTTGGAAAGGAGAATCAGGAAAACCAGTCCTTTCATGAATCTCTCTCTGTCTTCAGAAAAATCCAAAGACCACATTCAGAAAAATTGCTATATTGAGATATGGCCCAAAATGACCGCCACAGCAAAGGTACCAAGAAGGGGAAAGTCAAGAGCAGGGTTGTTTTAGCAATCCCACGACAGTTCAGAATTGACATCTCAAAGTAGTCAGGGAAACTCATATTGATTCCTGCGACATCATAGAGAGGAGAGAGGTTACCAATTCCAATGATGCCTATTACAGCAAATGCAGGATTCAACTTCAGGTTCTCGCTCAAACAAGAACCATAACTGAAAAGTAGCTGGTGGTTCTTGTTCTATTTGGAAAGGAGAATCAGGAAAACCAGCTCCTTTCATGAATCTCTCTGTCGTAAGGATAATCTATGGAAGACATTCAGAAAAATTGCTATTTTGAGATATGGCCCAAAATAACCGCCACAGCAAACGTACCAAGAAGGGGAAAGTCAAGAGCAGGGTTGTTTTAGCAATCCCACGACAGTTCAGAATTGACATCTCAAAGTAGTCAGGGAAACCCATATTGATTCCTGCGACATCATAGAGAGGAGAGAGGTTACCAATTCCAATGATGCCTATTACAACGAATGCAGAATTCAACTTCAGCTTCTCGCTCAAACAAAAACCATAACTGAAAAGTAGCTGGTGGTTCTTGTTCTATTTGGAAAGGAGAATCAGGAAAACCAGTCGTTTCATGAATCTCTCTCTGTCTTCAGAAAAATCCAAAGACCACATTCAGAAAAATTGCTATATTGAGATATGGCCCAAAATGACCGCCACAGCAAAGGTACCAAGAAGGGGAAAGTCAAGAGCAGGGTTGTTTTAGCAATCCCACGACAGTTCAGAATTGACATCTCAAAGTAGTCAGGGAAACTCATATTGATTCCTGCGACATCATAGAGAGGAGAGAGGTTACCAATTCCAATGATGCCTATTACAGCAAATGCAGGATTCAACTTCAGTTTCTCGCTCAAACAAGAACCATAACTGAAAAGTAGCTGGTGGTTCTTGTTCTATTTGGAAAGGAGAATCAGGAAAACCAGTCCTTTCATGAATCTCTCTCTGTCTTCAGAAAAATCCAAAGACCACATTCAGAAAAATTGCTATATTGAGATATGGCCCAAAATGACCGCCACAGCAAAGGTACCAAGAAGGGGAAAGTCAAGAGCAGGGTTGTTTTAGCAATCCCACGACAGTTCAGAATTGACATCTCAAAGTAGTCAGGGAAACTCATATTGATTCCTGCGACATCATAGAGGAGAGAGGTTACCAATTCCAATGATGCCTATTACAACGAATGCAGAATTCAACTTCAGTTTCTCGCTCAAACAAAAACCATAACTGAAAAGTAGCTGGTGGTTCTTGTTCTATTTGGAAAGGAGAATCAGGAAAACCAGTCCTTTCATGAATCTCTCTCTGTCTTCAGAAAAATCCAAAGACCACATTCAGAAAAATTGCTATATTGAGATATGGCCCAAAATGACCGCCACAGCAAAGGTACCAAGAAGGGGAAAGTCAAGAGCAGGGTTGTTTTAGCAATCCCACGACAGTTCAGAATTGACATCTCGAAGTAGTCAGGGAAACTCATATTGATTCCTGCGACATCATAGAGAGGAGAGAGGTTACCAATTCCAATGATGCCTATTACAGCAAATGCAGGATTCAACTTCAGGTTCTCGCTCAAACAAGAACCATAACTGAAAAGTAGCTGGTGGTTCTTGTTCTATTTGGAAAGGAGAATCAGGAAAACCAGCTCCTTTCATGAATCTCTCTGTCGTAAGGATAATCTATGGAAGACATTCAGAAAAATTGCTATTTTGAGATATGGCCCAAAATAACCGCCACAGCAAACGTACCAAGAAGGGGAAAGTCAAGAGCAGGGTTGTTTTAGCAATCCCACGACAGTTCAGAATTGACATCTCAAAGTAGTCAGGGAAACCCATATTGATTCCTGCGACATCATAGAGAGGAGAGAGGTTACCAATTCCAATGATGCCTATTACAACGAATGCAGAATTCAACTTCAGCTTCTCGCTCAAACAAAAACCATAACTGAAAAGTAGCTGGTGGTTCTTGTTCTATTTGGAAAGGAGAATCAGGAAAACCAGTCCTTTCATGAATCTCTCTCTGTCTTCAGAAAAATCCAAAGACCACATTCAGAAAAATTGCTATATTGAGATATGGCCCAAAATGACCGCCACAGCAAAGGTACCAAGAAGGGGAAAGTCAAGAGCAGGGTTGTTTTAGCAATCCCACGACAGTTCAGAATTGACATCTCAAAGTAGTCAGGGAAACTCATATTGATTCCTGCGACATCATAGAGAGGAGAGAGGTTACCAATTCCAATGATGCCTATTACAGCAAATGCAGGATTCAACTTCAGGTTCTCGCTCAAACAAGAACCATAACTGAAAAGTAGCTGGTGGTTCTTGTTCTATTTGGAAAGGAGAATCAGGAAAACCAGCTCCTTTCATGAATCTCTCTGTCGTAAGGATAATCTATGGAAGACATTCAGAAAAATTGCTATTTTGAGATATGGCCCAAAATAACCGCCACAGCAAACGTACCAAGAAGGGGAAAGTCAAGAGCAGGGTTGTTTTAGCAATCCCACGACAGTTCAGAATTGACATCTCAAAGTAGTCAGGGAAACCCATATTGATTCCTGCGACATCATAGAGAGGAGAGAGGTTACCAATTCCAATGATGCCTATTACAACGAATGCAGAATTCAACTTCAGCTTCTCGCTCAAACAAAAACCATAACTGAAAAGTAGCTGGTGGTTCTTGTTCTATTTGGAAAGGAGAATCAGGAAAACCAGTCGTTTCATGAATCTCTCTCTGTCTTCAGAAAAATCCAAAGACCACATTCAGAAAAATTGCTATATTGAGATATGGCCCAAAATGACCGCCACAGCAAAGGTACCAAGAAGGGGAAAGTCAAGAGCAGGGTTGTTTTAGCAATCCCACGACAGTTCAGAATTGACATCTCAAAGTAGTCAGGGAAACTCATATTGATTCCTGCGACATCATAGAGAGGAGAGAGGTTACCAATTCCAATGATGCCTATTACAGCAAATGCAGGATTCAACTTCAGTTTCTCGCTCAAACAAGAACCATAACTGAAAAGTAGCTGGTGGTTCTTGTTCTATTTGGAAAGGAGAATCAGGAAAACCAGTCCTTTCATGAATCTCTCTCTGTCTTCAGAAAAATCCAAAGACCACATTCAGAAAAATTGCTATATTGAGATATGGCCCAAAATGACCGCCACAGCAAAGGTACCAAGAAGGGGAAAGTCAAGAGCAGGGTTGTTTTAGCAATCCCACGACAGTTCAGAATTGACATCTCAAAGTAGTCAGGGAAACTCATATTGATTCCTGCGACATCATAGAGGAGAGAGGTTACCAATTCCAATGATGCCTATTACAACGAATGCAGAATTCAACTTCAGTTTCTCGCTCAAACAAAAACCATAACTGAAAAGTAGCTGGTGGTTCTTGTTCTATTTGGAAAGGAGAATCAGGAAAACCAGTCCTTTCATGAATCTCTCTCTGTCTTCAGAAAAATCCAAAGACCACATTCAGAAAAATTGCTATATTGAGATATGGCCCAAAATGACCGCCACAGCAAAGGTACCAAGAAGGGGAAAGTCAAGAGCAGGGTTGTTTTAGCAATCCCACGACAGTTCAGAATTGACATCTCGAAGTAGTCAGGGAAACTCATATTGATTCCTGCGACATCATAGAGAGGAGAGAGGTTACCAATTCCAATGATGCCTATTACAGCAAATGCAGGATTCAACTTCAGGTTCTCGCTCAAACAAGAACCATAACTGAAAAGTAGCTGGTGGTTCTTGTTCTATTTGGAAAGGAGAATCAGGAAAACCAGCTCCTTTCATGAATCTCTCTGTCGTAAGGATAATCTATGGAAGACATTCAGAAAAATTGCTATTTTGAGATATGGCCCAAAATAACCGCCACAGCAAACGTACCAAGAAGGGGAAAGTCAAGAGCAGGGTTGTTTTAGCAATCCCACGACAGTTCAGAATTGACATCTCAAAGTAGTCAGGGAAACCCATATTGATTCCTGCGACATCATAGAGAGGAGAGAGGTTACCAATTCCAATGATGCCTATTACAACGAATGCAGAATTCAACTTCAGCTTCTCGCTCAAACAAAAACCATAACTGAAAAGTAGCTGGTGGTTCTTGTTCTATTTGGAAAGGAGAATCAGGAAAACCAGTCGTTTCATGAATCTCTCTCTGTCTTCAGAAAAATCCAAAGACCACATTCAGAAAAATTGCTATATTGAGATATGGCCCAAAATGACCGCCACAGCAAAGGTACCAAGAAGGGGAAAGTCAAGAGCAGGGTTGTTTTAGCAATCCCACGACAGTTCAGAATTGACATCTCAAAGTAGTCAGGGAAACTCATATTGATTCCTGCGACATCATAGAGAGGAGAGAGGTTACCAATTCCAATGATGCCTATTACAGCAAATGCAGGATTCAACTTCAGTTTCTCGCTCAAACAAGAACCATAACTGAAAAGTAGCTGGTGGTTCTTGTTCTATTTGGAAAGGAGAATCAGGAAAACCAGCTCCTTTCATGAATCTCTCTGTCGTAAGGATAATCTATGGAAGACATTCAGAAAAATTGCTATTTTGAGATATGGCCCAAAATAACCGCCACAGCAAACGTACCAAGAAGGGGAAAGTCAAGAGCAGGGTTGTTTTAGCAATCCCACGACAGTTCAGAATTGACATCTCAAAGTAGTCAGGGAAACTCATATTGATTCCTGCGACATCATAGAGGAGACTGTCGTTTCCCCTTCCATAATCTATGGAAGACATTCAGAAAAATTGCTATTTTGAGATATGGCCCAAAATAACCGCCACAGCAAACGTACCAAGAAGGGGAAAGTCAAGAGCAGGGTTGTTTTAGCAATCCCACGACAGTTCAGAATTGACATCTCAAAGTAGTCAGGGAAACTCATATTGATTCCTGCGACATCATAGAGGAGAGAGGTTACCAATTCCAATGATGCCTATTACAACGAATGCAGAATTCAACTTCAGTTTCTCGCTCAAACAAAAACCATAACTGAAAAGTAGCTGGTGGTTCTTGTTCTATTTGGAAAGGAGAATCAGGAAAACCAGTCCTTTCATGAATCTCTCTCTGTCTTCAGAAAAATCCAAAGACCACATTCAGAAAAATTGCTATATTGAGATATGGCCCAAAATGACCGCCACAGCAAAGGTACCAAGAAGGGGAAAGTCAAGAGCAGGGTTGTTTTAGCAATCCCACGACAGTTCAGAATTGACATCTCAAAGTAGTCAGGGAAACTCATATTGATTCCTGCGACATCATAGAGAGGAGAGAGGTTACCAATTCCAATGATGCCTATTACAGCAAATGCAGGATTCAACTTCAGGTTCTCGCTCAAACAAGAACCATAACTGAAAAGTAGCTGGTGGTTCTTGTTCTATTTGGAAAGGAGAATCAGGAAAACCAGCTCCTTTCATGAATCTCTCTGTCGTAAGGATAATCTATGGAAGACATTCAGAAAAATTGCTATTTTGAGATATGGCCCAAAATAACCGCCACAGCAAACGTACCAAGAAGGGGAAAGTCAAGAGCAGGGTTGTTTTAGCAATCCCACGACAGTTCAGAATTGACATCTCAAAGTAGTCAGGGAAACCCATATTGATTCCTGCGACATCATAGAGAGGAGAGAGGTTACCAATTCCAATGATGCCTATTACAACGAATGCAGAATTCAACTTCAGCTTCTCGCTCAAACAAAAACCATAACTGAAAAGTAGCTGGTGGTTCTTGTTCTATTTGGAAAGGAGAATCAGGAAAACCAGTCGTTTCATGAATCTCTCTCTGTCTTCAGAAAAATCCAAAGACCACATTCAGAAAAATTGCTATATTGAGATATGGCCCAAAATGACCGCCACAGCAAAGGTACCAAGAAGGGGAAAGTCAAGAGCAGGGTTGTTTTAGCAATCCCACGACAGTTCAGAATTGACATCTCAAAGTAGTCAGGGAAACTCATATTGATTCCTGCGACATCATAGAGAGGAGAGAGGTTACCAATTCCAATGATGCCTATTACAGCAAATGCAGGATTCAACTTCAGTTTCTCGCTCAAACAAGAACCATAACTGAAAAGTAGCTGGTGGTTCTTGTTCTATTTGGAAAGGAGAATCAGGAAAACCAGCTCCTTTCATGAATCTCTCTGTCGAAAGGATAATCTATGGAAGACATTCAGAAAAATTGCTATTTTGAGATATGGCCCAAAATAACCGCCACAGCAAACGTACCAAGAAGGGGAAAGTCAAGAGCAGGGTTGTTTTAGCAATCCCACGACAGTTCAGAATTGACATCTCAAAGTAGTCAGGGAAACTCATATTGATTCCTGCGACATCATAGAGGAGACTGTCGTTTCCCCTTCCATAATCTATGGAAGACATTCAGAAAAATTGCTATTTTGAGATATGGCCCAAAATAACCGCCACAGCAAACGTACCAAGAAGGGGAAAGTCAAGAGCAGGGTTGTTTTAGCAATCCCACGACAGTTCAGAATTGACATCTCAAAGTAGTCAGGGAAACCCATATTGATTCCTGCGACATCATAGAGAGGAGAGAGGTTACCAATTCCAATGATGCCTATTACAACGAATGCAGAATTCAACTTCAGCTTCTCGCTCAAACAAAAACCATAACTGAAAAGTAGCTGGTGGTTCTTGTTCTATTTGGAAAGGAGAATCAGGAAAACCATTCCTTTCATGAATCTCTCTCTGTCTTCAGAAAAATCCAAAGACCACATTCAGAAAAATTGCTATATTGAGATATGGCCCAAAATGACCGCCACAGCAAAGGTACCAAGAAGGGGAAAGTCAAGAGCAGGGTTGTTTTAGCAATCCCACGACAGTTCAGAATTGACATCTCGAAGTAGTCAGGGAAACTCATATTGATTCCTGCGACATCATAGAGAGGAGAGAGGTTACCAATTCCAATGATGCCTATTACAGCAAATGCAGGATTCAACTTCAGGTTCTCGCTCAAACAAGAACCATAACTGAAAAGTAGCTGGTGGTTCTTGTTCTATTTGGAAAGGAGAATCAGGAAAACCAGCTCCTTTCATGAATCTCTCTGTCGTAAGGATAATCTATGGAAGACATTCAGAAAAATTGCTATTTTGAGATATGGCCCAAAATAACCGCCACAGCAAACGTACCAAGAAGGGGAAAGTCAAGAGCAGGGTTGTTTTAGCAATCCCACGACAGTTCAGAATTGACATCTCAAAGTAGTCAGGGAAACTCATATTGATTCCTGCGACATCATAGAGAGGAGAGAGGTTACCAATTCCAATGATGCCTATTACAGCAAATGCAGGATTCAACTTCAGGTTCTCGCTCAAACAAGAACCATAACTGAAAAGTAGCTGGTGGTTCTTGTTCTATTTGGAAAGGAGAATCAGGAAAACCAGCTCCTTTCATGAATCTCTCTGTCGTAAGGATAATCTATGGAAGACATTCAGAAAAATTGCTATTTTGAGATATGGCCCAAAATAACCGCCACAGCAAACGTACCAAGAAGGGGAAAGTCAAGAGCAGGGTTGTTTTAGCAATCCCACGACAGTTCAGAATTGACATCTCAAAGTAGTCAGGGAAACCCATATTGATTCCTGCGACATCATAGAGAGGAGAGAGGTTACCAATTCCAATGATGCCTATTACAACGAATGCAGAATTCAACTTCAGCTTCTCGCTCAAACAAAAACCATAACTGAAAAGTAGCTGGTGGTTCTTGTTCTATTTGGAAAGGAGAATCAGGAAAACCAGTCGTTTCATGAATCTCTCTCTGTCTTCAGAAAAATCCAAAGACCACATTCAGAAAAATTGCTATATTGAGATATGGCCCAAAATGACCGCCACAGCAAAGGTACCAAGAAGGGGAAAGTCAAGAGCAGGGTTGTTTTAGCAATCCCACGACAGTTCAGAATTGACATCTCAAAGTAGTCAGGGAAACTCATATTGATTCCTGCGACATCATAGAGAGGAGAGAGGTTACCAATTCCAATGATGCCTATTACAGCAAATGCAGGATTCAACTTCAGTTTCTCGCTCAAACAAGAACCATAACTGAAAAGTAGCTGGTGGTTCTTGTTCTATTTGGAAAGGAGAATCAGGAAAACCAGCTCCTTTCATGAATCTCTCTGTCGTAAGGATAATCTATGGAAGACATTCAGAAAAATTGCTATTTTGAGATATGGCCCAAAATAACCGCCACAGCAAACGTACCAAGAAGGGGAAAGTCAAGAGCAGGGTTGTTTTAGCAAACCCACGACAGTTCAGAATTGACATCTCAAAGTAGTCAGGGAAACTCATATTGATTCCTGCGACATCATAGAGGAGACTGTCGTTTCCCCTTCCATAATCTATGGAAGACATTCAGAAAAATTGCTATTTTGAGATATGGCCCAAAATAACCGCCACAGCAAACGTACCAAGAAGGGGAAAGTCTAGAGCAGGGTTGTTTTAGCAATCCCACGACAGTTCAGAATTGACATCTCAAAGTAGTCAGGGAAACCGATATTGATTCCTGCGACATCATAGAGAGGAGAGAGGTTACCAATTCCAATGATGCCTATTACAACGAATGCAGAATTCAACTTCAGTTTCTCGCTCAAACAAAAACCATAACTGAAAAGTAGCTGGTGGTTCTTGTTCTATTTGGAAAGGAGAATCAGGAAAACCATTCCTTTCATGAATCTCTCTCTGTCTTCAGAAAAATCCAAAGACCACATTCAGAAAAATTGCTATATTGAGATATGGCCCAAAATGACCGCCACAGCAAAGGTACCAAGAAGGGGAAAGTCAAGAGCAGGGTTGTTTTAGCAATCCCACGACAGTTCAGAATTGACATCTCAAAGTAGTCAGGGAAACTCATATTGATTCCTGCGACATCATAGAGAGGAGAGAGGTTACCAATTCCAATGATGCCTATTACAGCAAATGCAGGATTCAACTTCAGGTTCTCGCTCAAACAAGAACCATAACTGAAAAGTAGCTGGTGGTTCTTGTTCTATTTGGAAAGGAGAATCAGGAAAACCAGCTCCTTTCATGAATCTCTCTGTCGTAAGGATAATCTATGGAAGACATTCAGAAAAATTGCTATATTGAGATATGGCCCAAAATGACCGCCACAGCAAACGTACCAAGAAGGGGAAAGTCAAGAGCAGGGTTGTTTTAGCAATCCCACGACAGTTCAGAATTGACATCTCAAAGTAGTCAGGGAAACTCATATTGATTCCTGCGACATCATAGAGGAGAGAGGTTACCAATTCCAATGATGCCTATTACAGCAAATGCAGGATTCAACTTCAGGTTCTCGCTCAAACAAAAACCATAACTGAAAAGTAGCTGGTGGTTCTTGTTCTATTTGGAAAGGAGAATCAGGAAAACCAGCTCCTTTCATGAATCTCTCTTTGTCTTCAGAAAAATCCAAAGACCACATTCAGAAAAATTGCTATTTTGAGATATGGCCCAAAATAACCGCCACAGCAAACGTACCAAGAAGGGGAAAGTCAAGAGCAGGGTTGTTTTAGCAATCCCACGACAGTTCAGAATTGACATCTCAAAGTAGTCAGGGAAACCTATATTGATTCCTGCGACATCATAGAGAGGAGAGAGGTTACCAATTCCAATGATGCCTATTACAACGAATGCAGAATTCAACTTCAGCTTCTCGCTCAAACAAAAACCATAACTGAAAAGTAGCTGGTGGTTCTTGTTCTATTTGGAAAGGAGAATCAGGAAAACCAGTCCTTTCATGAATCTCTCTCTGTCTTCAGAAAAATCCAAAGACCACATTCAGAAAAATTGCTATATTGAGATATGGCCCAAAATGACCGCCACAGCAAAGGTACCAAGAAGGGGAAAGTCAAGAGCAGGGTTGTTTTAGCAATCCCACGACAGTTCAGAATTGACATCTCAAAGTAGTCAGGGAAACTCATATTGATTCCTGCGACATCATAGAGAGGAGAGAGGTTACCAATTCCAATGATGCCTATTACAGCAAATGCAGGATTCAACTTCAGGTTCTCGCTCAAACAAGAACCATAACTGAAAAGTCGCTGGTGGTTCTTGTTCTATTTGGAAAGGAGAATCAGGAAAACCAGCTCCTTTCATGAATCTCTCTGTCGTAAGGATAATCTATGGAAGACATTCAGAAAAATTGCTATTTTGAGATATGGCCCAAAATAACCGCCACAGCAAACGTACCAAGAAGGGGAAAGTCAAGAGCAGGGTTGTTTTAGCAATCCCACGACAGTTCAGAATTGACATCTCAAAGTAGTCAGGGAAACCCATATTGATTCCTGCGACATCATAGAGAGGAGAGAGGTTACCAATTCCAATGATGCCTATTACAACGAATGCAGAATTCAACTTCAGCTTCTCGCTCAAACAAAAACCATAACTGAAAAGTAGCTGGTGGTTCTTGTTCTATTTGGAAAGGAGAATCAGGAAAACCATTCCTTTCATGAATCTCTCTCTGTCTTCAGAAAAATCCAAAGACCACATTCAGAAAAATTGCTATATTGAGATATGGCCCAAAATGACCGCCACAGCAAAGGTACCAAGAAGGGGAAAGTCAAGAGCAGGGTTGTTTTAGCAATCCCACGACAGTTCAGAATTGACATCTCAAAGTAGTCAGGGAAACTCATATTGATTCCTGCGACATCATAGAGAGGAGAGAGGTTACCAATTCCAATGATGCCTATTACAGCAAATGCAGGATTCAACTTCAGCTTCTCGCTCAAACAAGAACCATAACTGAAAAGTAGCTGGTGGTTCTTGTTCTATTTGGAAAGGAGAATCAGGAAAACCAGTCCTTTCATGAATCTCTCTCTGTCTTCAGAAAAATCCAAAGACCACATTCAGAAAAATTGCTATATTGAGATATGGCCCAAAATGACCGCCACAGCAAAGGTACCAAGAAGGGGAAAGTCAAGAGCAGGGTTGTTTTAGCAATCCCACGACAGTTCAGAATTGACATCTCAAAGTAGTCAGGGAAACTCATATTGATTCCTGCGACATCATAGAGAGGAGAGAGGTTACCAATTCCAATGATGCCTATTACAGCAAATGCAGGATTCAACTTCAGGTTCTCGCTCAAACAAGAACCATAACTGAAAAGTAGCTGGTGGTTCTTGTTCTATTTGGAAAGGAGAATCAGGAAAACCAGCTCCTTTCATGAATCTCTCTGTCGTAAGGATAATCTATGGAAGACATTCAGAAAAATTGCGATTTTGAGATATGGCCCAAAATAACCGCCACAGCAAACGTACCAAGAAGGGGAAAGTCAAGAGCAGGGTTGTTTTAGCAATCCCACGACAGTTCAGAATTGACATCTCGAAGTAGTCAGGGAAACCCATATTGATTCCTGCGACATCATAGAGAGGAGAGAGGTTACCAATTCCAATGATGCCTATTACAACGAATGCAGAATTCAACTTCAGCTTCTCGCTCAAACAAAAACCATAACTGAAAAGTAGCTGGTGGTTCTTGTTCTATTTGGAAAGGAGAATCAGGAAAACCATTCCTTTCATGAATCTCTCTCTGTCTTCAGAAAAATCCAAAGACCACATTCAGAAAAATTGCTATATTGAGATATGGCCCAAAATGACCGCCACAGCAAAGGTACCAAGAAGGGGAAAGTCAAGAGCAGGGTTGTTTTAGCAATCCCACGACAGTTCAGAATTGACATCTCAAAGTAGTCAGGGAAACTCATATTGATTCCTGCGACATCATAGAGAGGAGAGAGGTTACCAATTCCAATGATGCCTATTACAGCAAATGCAGGATTCAACTTCAGCTTCTCGCTCAAACAAGAACCATAACTGAAAAGTAGCTGGTGGTTCTTGTTCTATTTGGAAAGGAGAATCAGGAAAACCAGTCCTTTCATGAATCTCTCTCTGTCTTCAGAAAAATCCAAAGACCACATTCAGAAAAATTGCTATATTGAGATATGGCCCAAAATGACCGCCACAGCAAAGGTACCAAGAAGGGGAAAGTCAAGAGCAGGGTTGTTTTAGCAATCCCACGAGAGTTCAGAATTGACATCTCAAAGTAGTCAGGGAAACTCATATTGATTCCTGCGACATCATAGAGGAGAGAGGTTACCAATTCCAATGATGCCTATTACAACGAATGCAGAATTCAACTTCAGTTTCTCGCTCAAACAAAAACCATAACTGAAAAGTAGCTGGTGGTTCTTGTTCTATTTGGAAAGGAGAATCAGGAAAACCAGCTCCTTTCATGAATCTCTCTTTGTCTTCAGAAAAATCCAAAGACCACATTCAGAAAAATTGCTATATTGAGATATGGCCCAAAAGGACCGCCACAGCAAAGGTACCAAGAAGGGGAAAGTCAAGAGCAGGGTTGTTTTAGCAATCCCACGACAGTTCAGAATTGACATCTCAAAGTAGTCAGGGAAACTCATATTGATTCCTGCGACATCATAGAGAGGAGAGAGGTTACCAATTCCAATGATGCCTATTACAGCAAATGCAGGATTCAACTTCAGGTTCTCGCTCAAACAAGAACCATAACTGAAAAGTAGCTGGTGGTTCTTGTTCTATTTGGAAAGGAGAATCAGGAAAACCAGCTCCTTTCATGAATCTCTCTGTCGTAAGGATAATCTATGGAAGACATTCAGAAAAATTGCTATTTTGAGATATGGCCCAAAATAACCGCCACAGCAAACGTACCAAGAAGGGGAAAGTCAAGAGCAGGGTTGTTTTAGCAATCCCACGACAGTTCAGAATTGACATCTCAAAGTAGTCAGGGAAACTCATATTGATTCCTGCGACATCATAGAGAGGAGAGAGGTTACCAATTCCAATGATGCCTATTACAGCAAATGCAGGATTCAACTTCAGGTTCTCGCTCAAACAAGAACCATAACTGAAAAGTAGCTGGTGGTTCTTGTTCTATTTGGAAAGGAGAATCAGGAAAACCAGCTCCTTTCATGAATCTCTCTGTCGTAAGGATAATCTATGGAAGACATTCAGAAAAATTGCTATTTTGAGATATGGCCCAAAATAACCGCCACAGCAAACGTACCAAGAAGGGGAAAGTCAAGAGCAGGGTTGTTTTAGCAATCCCACGACAGTTCAGAATTGACATCTCAAAGTAGTCAGGGAAACCCATATTGATTCCTGCGACATCATAGAGAGGAGAGAGGTTACCAATTCCAATGATGCCTATTACAACGAATGCAGAATTCAACTTCAGCTTCTCGCTCAAACAAAAACCATAACTGAAAAGTAGCTGGTGGTTCTTGTTCTATTTGGAAAGGAGAATCAGGAAAACCAGTCGTTTCATGAATCTCTCTCTGTCTTCAGAAAAATCCAAAGACCACATTCAGAAAAATTGCTATATTGAGATATGGCCCAAAATGACCGCCACAGCAAAGGTACCAAGAAGGGGAAAGTCAAGAGCAGGGTTGTTTCAGCAATCCCACGACAGTTCAGAATTGACATCTCAAAGTAGTCAGGGAAACTCATATTGATTCCTGCGACATCATAGAGAGGAGAGAGGTTACCAATTCCAATGATGCCTATTACAGCAAATGCAGGATTCAACTTCAGTTTCTCGCTCAAACAAGAACCATAACTGAAAAGTAGCTGGTGGTTCTTGTTCTATTTGGAAAGGAGAATCAGGAAAACCAGCTCCTTTCATGAATCTCTCTGTCGTAAGGATAATCTATGGAAGACATTCAGAAAAATTGCTATTTTGAGATATGGCCCAAAATAACTGCCACAGCAAACGTACCAAGAAGGGGAAAGTCAAGAGCAGGGTTGTTTTAGCAATCCCACGACAGTTCTGAATTGACATCTCAAAGTAGTCAGGGAAACCCATATTGATTCCTGCGACATCATAGAGAGGAGAGAGGTTACCAATTCCAATGATGCCTATTACAACGAATGCAGAATTCAACTTCAGCTTCTCGCTCAAACAAAAACCATAACTGAAAAGTAGCTGGTGGTTCTTGTTCTATTTGGAAAGGAGAATCAGGAAAACCATTCCTTTCATGAATCTCTCTCTGTCTTCAGAAAAATCCAAAGACCACATTCAGAAAAATTGCTATATTGAGATATGGCCCAAAATGACCGCCACAGCAAAGGTACCAAGAAGGGGAAAGTCAAGAGCAGGGTTGTTTTAGCAATCCCACGACAGTTCAGAATTGACATCTCAAAGTAGTCAGGGAAACTCATATTGATTCCTGCGACATCATAGAGAGGAGAGAGGTTACCAATTCCAATGATGCCTATTACAGCAAATGCAGGATTCAACTTCAGCTTCTCGCTCAAACAAGAACCATAACTGAAAAGTAGCTGGTGGTTCTTGTTCTATTTGGAAAGGAGAATCAGGAAAACCAGTCCTTTCATGAATCTCTCTCTGTCTTCAGAAAAATCCAAAGACCACATTCAGAAAAATTGCTATATTGAGATATGGCCCAAAATGACCGCCACAGCAAAGGTACCAAGAAGGGGAAAGTCAAGAGCAGGGTTGTTTTAGCAATCCCACGACAGTTCAGAATTGACATCTCAAAGTAGTCAGGGAAACTCATATTGATTCCTGCGACATCATAGAGAGGAGAGAGGTTACCAATTCCAATGATGCCTATTACAGCAAATGCAGGATTCAACTTCAGGTTCTCGCTCAAACAAGAACCATAACTGAAAAGTAGCTGGTGGTTCTTGTTCTATTTGGAAAGGAGAATCAGGAAACCAGCTCCTTTCATGAATCTCTCTGTCGTAAGGATAATCTATGGAAGACATTCAGAAAAATTGCGATTTTGAGATATGGCCCAAAATAACCGCCACAGCAAACGTACCAAGAAGGGAAAGTCAAGAGCAGGGTTGTTTTAGCAATCCACGACAGTTCAGAATTGACATCTCGAAGTAGTCAGGGAAACCCATATTGATTCCTGCGACATCATAGAGAGGAGAGAGGTTACCAATTCCAATGATGCCTATTACAACGAATGCAGAATTCAACTTCAGCTTCTCGCTCAAACAAAAACCATAACTGAAAAGTAGCTGGTGGTTCTTGTTCTATTTGGAAAGGAGAATCAGGAAAACCATTCCTTTCATGAATCTCTCTCTGTCTTCAGAAAAATCCAAAGACCACATTCAGAAAAATTGCTATATTGAGATATGGCCCAAAATGACCGCCACAGCAAAGGTACCAAGAAGGGGAAAGTCAAGAGCAGGGTTGTTTTAGCAATCCACGACAGTTCAGAATTGACATCTCAAAGTAGTCAGGGAAACTCATATTGATTCCTGCGACATCATAGAGAGGAGAGAGGTTACCAATTCCAATGATGCCTATTACAGCAAATGCAGGATTCAACTTCAGCTTCTCGCTCAAACAAGAACCATAACTGAAAAGTAGCTGGTGGTTCTTGTTCTATTTGGAAAGGAGAATCAGGAAAACCAGTCCTTTCATGAATCTCTCTCTGTCTTCAGAAAAATCCAAAGACCACATTCAGAAAAATTGCTATATTGAGATATGGCCCAAAATGACCGCCACAGCAAAGGTACCAAGAAGGGGAAAGTCAAGAGCAGGGTTGTTTTAGCAATCCCACGAGAGTTCAGAATTGACATCTCAAAGTAGTCAGGGAAACTCATATTGATTCCTGCGACATCATAGAGGAGAGAGGTTACCAATTCCAATGATGCCTATTACAACGAATGCAGAATTCAACTTCAGTTTCTCGCTCAAACAAAAACCATAACTGAAAAGTAGCTGGTGGTTCTTGTTCTATTTGGAAAGGAGAATCAGGAAAACCAGCTCCTTTCATGAATCTCTCTTTGTCTTCAGAAAAATCCAAAGACCACATTCAGAAAAATTGCTATATTGAGATATGGCCCAAAAGGACCGCCACAGCAAAGGTACCAAGAAGGGGAAAGTCAAGAGCAGGGTTGTTTTAGCAATCCCACGACAGTTCAGAATTGACATCTCAAAGTAGTCAGGGAAACTCATATTGATTCCTGCGACATCATAGAGAGGAGAGAGGTTACCAATTCCAATGATGCCTATTACAGCAAATGCAGGATTCAACTTCAGGTTCTCGCTCAAACAAGAACCATAACTGAAAAGTAGCTGGTGGTTCTTGTTCTATTTGGAAAGGAGAATCAGGAAAACCAGCTCCTTTCATGAATCTCTCTGTCGTAAGGATAATCTATGGAAGACATTCAGAAAAATTGCTATTTTGAGATATGGCCCAAAATAACCGCCACAGCAAACGTACCAAGAAGGGGAAAGTCAAGAGCAGGGTTGTTTTAGCAATCCCACGACAGTTCAGAATTGACATCTCAAAGTAGTCAGGGAAACTCATATTGATTCCTGCGACATCATAGAGAGGAGAGAGGTTACCAATTCCAATGATGCCTATTACAGCAAATGCAGGATTCAACTTCAGGTTCTCGCTCAAACAAGAACCATAACTGAAAAGTAGCTGGTGGTTCTTGTTCTATTTGGAAAGGAGAATCAGGAAAACCAGCTCCTTTCATGAATCTCTCTGTCGTAAGGATAATCTATGGAAGACATTCAGAAAAATTGCTATTTTGAGATATGGCCCAAAATAACCGCCACAGCAAACGTACCAAGAAGGGGAAAGTCAAGAGCAGGGTTGTTTTAGCAATCCCACGACAGTTCAGAATTGACATCTCAAAGTAGTCAGGGAAACCCATATTGATTCCTGCGACATCATAGAGAGGAGAGAGGTTACCAATTCCAATGATGCCTATTACAACGAATGCAGAATTCAACTTCAGCTTCTCGCTCAAACAAAAACCATAACTGAAAAGTAGCTGGTGGTTCTTGTTCTATTTGGAAAGGAGAATCAGGAAAACCAGTCGTTTCATGAATCTCTCTCTGTCTTCAGAAAAATCCAAAGACCACATTCAGAAAAATTGCTATATTGAGATATGGCCCAAAATGACCGCCACAGCAAAGGTACCAAGAAGGGGAAAGTCAAGAGCAGGGTTGTTTCAGCAATCCCACGACAGTTCAGAATTGACATCTCAAAGTAGTCAGGGAAACTCATATTGATTCCTGCGACATCATAGAGAGGAGAGAGGTTACCAATTCCAATGATGCCTATTACAGCAAATGCAGGATTCAACTTCAGTTTCTCGCTCAAACAAGAACCATAACTGAAAAGTAGCTGGTGGTTCTTGTTCTATTTGGAAAGGAGAATCAGGAAAACCAGCTCCTTTCATGAATCTCTCTGTCGTAAGGATAATCTATGGAAGACATTCAGAAAAATTGCTATTTTGAGATATGGCCCAAAATAACTGCCACAGCAAACGTACCAAGAAGGGGAAAGTCAAGAGCAGGGTTGTTTTAGCAATCCCACGACAGTTCAGAATTGACATCTCAAAGTAGTCAGGGAAACTCATATTGATTCCTGCGACATCATAGAGGAGACTGTCGTTTCCCCTTCCATAATCTATGGAAGACATTCAGAAAAATTGCTATTTTGAGATATGGCCCAAAATAACCGCCACAGCAAACGTACCAAGAAGGGGAAAGTCAAGAGCAGGGTTGTTTTAGCAATCCCACGACAGTTCAGAATTGACATCTCAAAGTAGTCAGGGAAACCGATATTGATTCCTGCGACATCATAGAGAGGAGAGAGGTTACCAATTCCAATGATGCCTATTACAACGAATGCAGAATTCAACTTTAGTTTCTCGCTCAAACAAAAACCATAACTGAAAAGTAGCTGGTGGTTCTTGTTCTATTTGGAAAGGAGAATCAGGAAAACCATTCCTTTCATGAATCTCTCTCTGTCTTCAGAAAAATCCAAAGACCACATTCAGAAAAATTGCTATATTGAGATATGGCCCAAAATGACCGCCACAGCAAAGGTACCAAGAAGGGGAAAGTCAAGAGCAGGGTTGTTTTAGCAATCCCACGACAGTTCAGAATTGACATCTCAAAGTAGTCAGGGAAACTCATATTGATTCCTGCGACATCATAGAGAGGAGAGAGGTTACCAATTCCAATGATGCCTATTACAGCAAATGCAGGATTCAACTTCAGGTTCTCGCTCAAACAAGAACCATAACTGAAAAGTAGCTGGTGGTTCTTGTTCTATTTGGAAAGAAGAATCAGGAAAACCAGCTCCTTTCATGAATCTCTCTGTCGTATGGATAATCTATGGAAGACATTTAGAAAAATTGCTATATTGAGATATGGCCCAAAATGACCGCCACAGCAAACGTACCAAGAAGGGGAAAGTCAAGAGCAGGGTTGTTTTAGCAATCCCACGACAGTTCAGAATTGACATCTCAAAGTAGTCAGGGAAACTCATATTGATTCCTGCGACATCATAGAGGAGAGAGGTTACCAATTCCAATGATGCCTATTACAGCAAATGCAGGATTCAACTTCAGGTTCTCGCTCAAACAAAAACCATAACTGAAAAGTAGCTGGTGGTTCTTGTTCTATTTGGAAAGGAGAATCAGGAAAACCAGCTCCTTTCATGAATCTCTCTGTCGTAAGGATAATCTATGGAAGACATTCAGAAAAATTGCTATTTTGAGATATGGCCCAAAATAACCGCCACAGCAAACGTACCAAGAAGGGGAAAGTCAAGAGCAGGGTTGTTTTAGCAATCCCACGACAGTTCAGAATTGACATCTCAAAGTAGTCAGGGAAACTCATATTGATTCCTGCGACATCATAGAGAGGAGAGAGGTTACCAATTCCAATGATGCCTATTACAGCAAATGCAGGATTCAACTTCAGGTTCTCGCTCAAACAAGAACCATAACTGAAAAGTAGCTGGTGGTTCTTGTTCTATTTGGAAAGGAGAATCAGGAAAACCAGCTCCTTTCATGAATCTCTCTGTCGTAAGGATAATCTATGGAAGACATTCAGAAAAATTGCTATTTTGAGATATGGCCCAAAATAACCGCCACAGCAAACGTACCAAGAAGGGGAAAGTCAAGAGCAGGGTTGTTTTAGCAATCCCACGACAGTTCAGAATTGACATCTCAAAGTAGTCAGGGAAACCCATATTGATTCCTGCGACATCATAGAGAGGAGAGAGGTTACCAATTCCAATGATGCCTATTACAACGAATGCAGAATTCAACTTCAGCTTCTCGCTCAAACAAAAACCATAACTGAAAAGTAGCTGGTGGTTCTTGTTCTATTTGGAAAGGAGAATCAGGAAAACCAGTCGTTTCATGAATCTCTCTCTGTCTTCAGAAAAATCCAAAGACCACATTCAGAAAAATTGCTATATTGAGATATGGCCCAAAATGACCGCCACAGCAAAGGTACCAAGAAGGGGAAAGTCAAGAGCAGGGTTGTTTCAGCAATCCCACGACAGTTCAGAATTGACATCTCAAAGTAGTCAGGGAAACTCATATTGATTCCTGCGACATCATAGAGAGGAGAGAGGTTACCAATTCCAATGATGCCTATTACAGCAAATGCAGGATTCAACTTCAGTTTCTCGCTCAAACAAGAACCATAACTGAAAAGTAGCTGGTGGTTGTTGTTCTATTTGGAAAGGAGAATCAGGAAAACCAGCTCCTTTCATGAATCTCTCTGTCGTAAGGATAATCTATGGAAGACATTCAGAAAAATTGCTATTTTGAGATATGGCCCAAAATAACTGCCACAGCAAACGTACCAAGAAGGGGAAAGTCAAGAGCAGGGTTGTTTTAGCAATCCCACGACAGTTCAGAATTGACATCTCAAAGTAGTCAGGGAAACTCATATTGATTCCTGCGACATCATAGAGGAGACTGTCGTTTCCCCTTCCATAATCTATGGAAGACATTCAGAAAAATTGCTATTTTGAGATATGGCCCAAAATAACCGCCACAGCAAACGTACCAAGAAGGGGAAAGTCAAGAGCAGGGTTGTTTTAGCAATCCCACGACAGTTCAGAATTGACATCTCAAAGTAGTCAGGGAAACCGATATTGATTCCTGCGACATCATAGAGAGGAGAGAGGTTACCAATTCCAATGATGCCTATTACAACGAATGCAGAATTCAACTTTAGTTTCTCGCTCAAACAAAAACCATAACTGAAAAGTAGCTGGTGGTTCTTGTTCTATTTGGAAAGGAGAATCAGGAAAACCATTCCTTTCATGAATCTCTCTCTGTCTTCAGAAAAATCCAAAGACCACATTCAGAAAAATTGCTATATTGAGATATGGCCCAAAATGACCGCCACAGCAAAGGTACCAAGAAGGGGAAAGTCAAGAGCAGGGTTGTTTTAGCAATCCCACGACAGTTCAGAATTGACATCTCAAAGTAGTCAGGGAAACTCATATTGATTCCTGCGACATCATAGAGAGGAGAGAGGTTACCAATTCCAATGATGCCTATTACAGCAAATGCAGGATTCAACTTCAGGTTCTCGCTCAAACAAGAACCATAACTGAAAAGTAGCTGGTGGTTCTTGTTCTATTTGGAAAGGAGAATCAGGAAAACCAGCTCCTTTCATGAATCTCTCTGTCGTATGGATAATCTATGGAAGACATTTAGAAAAATTGCTATATTGAGATATGGCCCAAAATGACCGCCACAGCAAACGTACCAAGAAGGGGAAAGTCAAGAGCAGGGTTGTTTTAGCAATCCCACGACAGTTCAGAATTGACATCTCAAAGTAGTCAGGGAAACTCATATTGATTCCTGCGACATCATAGAGGAGAGAGGTTACCAATTCCAATGATGCCTATTACAGCAAATGCAGGATTCAACTTCAGGTTCTCGCTCAAACAAAAACCATAACTGAAAAGTAGCTGGTGGTTCTTGTTCTATTTGGAAAGGAGAATCAGGAAAACCAGCTCCTTTCATGAATCTCTCTTTGTCTTCAGAAAAATCCAAAGACCACATTCAGAAAAATTGCTATTTTGAGATATGGCCCAAAATAACCGCCACAGCAAACGTACCAAGAAGGGGAAAGTCAAGAGCAGGGTTGTTTTAGCAATCCCACGACAGTTCAGAATTGACATCTCAAAGTAGTCAGGGAAACCCATATTGATTCCTGCGACATCATAGAGAGGAGAGAGGTTACCAATTCCAATGATGCCTATTACAACGAATGCAGAATTCAACTTCAGCTTCTCGCTCAAACAAAAACCATAACTGAAAAGTAGCTGGTGGTTCTTGTTCTATTTGGAAAGGAGAATCAGGAAAACCAGTCCTTTCATGAATCTCTCTCTGTCTTCAGAAAAATCCAAAGACCACATTCAGAAAAATTGCTATATTGAGATATGGCCCAAAATGACCGCCACAGCAAAGGTACCAAGAAGGGGAAAGTCAAGAGCAGGGTTGTTTTAGCAATCCCACGACAGTTCAGAATTGACATCTCAAAGTAGTCAGGGAAACTCATATTGATTCCTGCGACATCATAGAGAGGAGAGAGGTTACCAATTCCAATGATGCCTATTACAGCAAATGCAGGATTCAACTTCAGGTTCTCGCTCAAACAAGAACCATAACTGAAAAGTCGCTGGTGGTTCTTGTTCTATTTGGAAAGGAGAATCAGGAAAACCAGCTCCTTTCATGAATCTCTCTGTCGTAAGGATAATCTATGGAAGACATTCAGAAAAATTGCTATTTTGAGATATGGCCCAAAATAACCGCCACAGCAAACGTACCAAGAAGGGGAAAGTCAAGAGCAGGGTTGTTTTAGCAATCCCACGACAGTTCAGAATTGACATCTCAAAGTAGTCAGGGAAACCCATATTGATTCCTGCGACATCATAGAGAGGAGAGAGGTTACCAATTCCAATGATGCCTATTACAACGAATGCAGAATTCAACTTCAGCTTCTCGCTCAAACAAAAACCATAACTGAAAAGTAGCTGGTGGTTCTTGTTCTATTTGGAAAGGAGAATCAGGAAAACCATTCCTTTCATGAATCTCTCTCTGTCTTCAGAAAAATCCAAAGACCACATTCAGAAAAATTGCTATATTGAGATATGGCCCAAAATGACCGCCACAGCAAAGGTACCAAGAAGGGGAAAGTCAAGAGCAGGGTTGTTTTAGCAATCCCACGACAGTTCAGAATTGACATCTCAAAGTAGTCAGGGAAACTCATATTGATTCCTGCGACATCATAGAGAGGAGAGAGGTTACCAATTCCAATGATGCCTATTACAGCAAATGCAGGATTCAACTTCAGCTTCTCGCTCAAACAAGAACCATAACTGAAAAGTAGCTGGTGGTTCTTGTTCTATTTGGAAAGGAGAATCAGGAAAACCAGTCCTTTCATGAATCTCTCTCTGTCTTCAGAAAAATCCAAAGACCACATTCAGAAAAATTGCTATATTGAGATATGGCCCAAAATGACCGCCACAGCAAAGGTACCAAGAAGGGGAAAGTCAAGAGCAGGGTTGTTTTAGCAATCCCACGACAGTTCAGAATTGACATCTCAAAGTAGTCAGGGAAACTCATATTGATTCCTGCGACATCATAGAGGAGAGAGGTTACCAATTCCAATGATGCCTATTACAACGAATGCAGAATTCAACTTCAGCTTCTCGCTCAAACAAAAACCATAACTGAAAAGTAGCTGGTGGTTCTTGTTCTATTTGGAAAGGAGAATCAGGAAAACCAGTCCTTTCATGAATCTCTCTCTGTCTTCAGAAAAATCCAAAGACCACATTCAGAAAAATTGCTATATTGAGATATGGCCCAAAATGACCGCCACAGCAAAGGTACCAAGAAGGGGAAAGTCAAGAGCAGGGTTGTTTTAGCAATCCCACGACAGTTCAGAATTGACATCTCAAAGTAGTCAGGGAAACTCATATTGATTCCTGCGACATCATAGAGAGGAGAGAGGTTACCAATTCCAATGATGCCTATTACAGCAAATGCAGGATTCAACTTCAGGTTCTCGCTCAAACAAGAACCATAACTGAAAAGTAGCTGGTGGTTCTTGTTCTATTTGGAAAGGAGAATCAGGAAAACCAGCTCCTTTCATGAATCTCTCTGTCGTAAGGATAATCTATGGAAGACATTCAGAAAAATTGCTATTTTGAGATATGGCCCAAAATAACCGCCACAGCAAACGTACCAAGAAGGGGAAAGTCAAGAGCAGGGTTGTTTTAGCAATCCCACGACAGTTCAGAATTGACATCTCGAAGTAGTCAGGGAAACCCATATTGATTCCTGCGACATCATAGAGAGGAGAGAGGTTACCAATTCCAATGATGCCTATTACAACGAATGCAGAATTCAACTTCAGCTTCTCGCTCAAACAAAAACCATAACTGAAAAGTAGCTGGTGGTTCTTGTTCTATTTGGAAAGGAGAATCAGGAAAACCATTCCTTTCATGAATCTCTCTCTGTCTTCAGAAAAATCCAAAGACCACATTCAGAAAAATTGCTATATTGAGATATGGCCCAAAATGACCGCCACAGCAAAGGTACCAAGAAGGGGAAAGTCAAGAGCAGGGTTGTTTTAGCAATCCCACGACAGTTCAGAATTGACATCTCAAAGTAGTCAGGGAAACTCATATTGATTCCTGCGACATCATAGAGAGGAGAGAGGTTACCAATTCCAATGATGCCTATTACAGCAAATGCAGGATTCAACTTCAGCTTCTCGCTCAAACAAGAACCATAACTGAAAAGTAGCTGGTGGTTCTTGTTCTATTTGGAAAGGAGAATCAGGAAAACCAGTCCTTTCATGAATCTCTCTCTGTCTTCAGAAAAATCCAAAGACCACATTCAGAAAAATTGCTATATTGAGATATGGCCCAAAATGACCGCCACAGCAAAGGTACCAAGAAGGGGAAAGTCAAGAGCAGGGTTGTTTTAGCAATCCCACGAGAGTTCAGAATTGACATCTCAAAGTAGTCAGGGAAACTCATATTGATTCCTGCGACATCATAGAGGAGAGAGGTTACCAATTCCAATGATGCCTATTACAACGAATGCAGAATTCAACTTCAGTTTCTCGCTCAAACAAAAACCATAACTGAAAAGTAGCTGGTGGTTCTTGTTCTATTTGGAAAGGAGAATCAGGAAAACCAGCTCCTTTCATGAATCTCTCTTTGTCTTCAGAAAAATCCAAAGACCACATTCAGAAAAATTGCTATATTGAGATATGGCCCAAAAGGACCGCCACAGCAAAGGTACCAAGAAGGGGAAAGTCAAGAGCAGGGTTGTTTTAGCAATCCCACGACAGTTCAGAATTGACATCTCAAAGTAGTCAGGGAAACTCATATTGATTCCTGCGACATCATAGAGAGGAGAGAGGTTACCAATTCCAATGATGCCTATTACAGCAAATGCAGGATTCAACTTCAGGTTCTCGCTCAAACAAGAACCATAACTGAAAAGTAGCTGGTGGTTCTTGTTCTATTTGGAAAGGAGAATCAGGAAAACCAGCTCCTTTCATGAATCTCTCTGTCGTAAGGATAATCTATGGAAGACATTCAGAAAAATTGCTATTTTGAGATATGGCCCAAAATAACCGCCACAGCAAACGTACCAAGTCAAGAGCCGGGTTGTTTTAGCAATCCCACGACAGTTCAGAATTGACATCTCAAAGTAGTCAGGGAAACCCATATTGATTCCTGCGACATCATAGAGAGGAGAGAGGTTACCAATTCCAATGATGCCTATTACAACGAATGCAGAATTCAACTTCAGCTTCTCGCTCAAACAAAAACCATAACTGAAAAGTAGCTGGTGGTTCTTGTTCTATTTGGAAAGGAGAATCAGGAAAACCATTCCTTTCATGAATCTCTCTCTGTCTTCAGAAAAATCCAAAGACCACATTCAGAAAAATTGCTATATTGAGATATGGCCCAAAATGACCGCCACAGCAAAGGTACCAAGAAGGGGAAAGTCAAGAGCAGGGTTGTTTTAGCAATCCCACGACAGTTCAGAATTGACATCTCAAAGTAGTCAGGGAAACTCATATTGATTCCTGCGACATCATAGAGAGGAGAGAGGTTACCAATTCCAATGATGCCTATTACAGCAAATGCAGGATTCAACTTCAGCTTCTCGCTCAAACAAGAACCATAACTGAAAAGTAGCTGGTGGTTCTTGTTCTATTTGGAAAGGAGAATCAGGAAAACCAGTCCTTTCATGAATCTCTCTCTGTCTTCAGAAAAATCCAAAGACCACATTCAGAAAAATTGCTATATTGAGATATGGCCCAAAATGACCGCCACAGCAAAGGTACCAAGAAGGGGAAAGTCAAGAGCAGGGTTGTTTTAGCAATCCCACGACAGTTCAGAATTGACATCTCAAAGTAGTCAGGGAAACCCATATTGATTCCTGCGACATCATAGAGGAGAGAGGTTACCAATTCCAATGATGCCTATTACAACGAATGCAGAATTCAACTTCAGTTTCTCGCTCAAACAAAAACCATAACTGAAAAGTAGCTGGTGGTTCCTGTTCTATTTGGAAAGGAGAATCAGGAAAAACCAGCTCCTTTCATGAATCTCTCTTTGTCTTCAGAAAAATCCAAAGACCACATTCAGAAAAATTGCTATATTGAGATATGGCCCAAAAGGACCGCCACAGCAAAGGTACCAAGAAGGGGAAAGTCAAGAGCAGGGTTGTTTTAGCAATCCCACGACAGTTCAGAATTGACATCTCAAAGTAGTCAGGGAAACTCATATTGATTCCTGCGACATCATAGAGAGGAGAGAGGTTACCAATTCCAATGATGCCTATTACAGCAAATGCAGGATTCAACTTCAGGTTCTCGCTCAAACAAGAACCATAACTGAAAAGTAGCTGGTGGTTCTTGTTCTATTTGGAAAGGAGAATCAGGAAAACCAGCTCCTTTCATGAATCTCTCTGTCGTAAGGATAATCTATGGAAGACATTCAGAAAAATTGCTATTTTGAGATATGGCCCAAAATAACCGCCACAGCAAACGTACCAAGTCAAGAGCCGGGTTGTTTTAGCAATCCCACGACAGTTCAGAATTGACATCTCAAAGTAGTCAGGGAAACCCATATTGATTCCTGCGACATCATAGAGAGGAGAGAGGTTACCAATTCCAATGATGCCTATTACAACGAATGCAGAATTCAACTTCAGCTTCTCGCTCAAACAAAAACCATAACTGAAAAGTAGCTGGTGGTTCTTGTTCTATTTGGAAAGGAGAATCAGGAAAACCATTCCTTTCATGAATCTCTCTCTGTCTTCAGAAAAATCCAAAGACCACATTCAGAAAAATTGCTATATTGAGATATGGCCCAAAATGACCGCCACAGCAAAGGTACCAAGAAGGGGAAAGTCAAGAGCAGGGTTGTTTTAGCAATCCCACGACAGTTCAGAATTGACATCTCAAAGTAGTCAGGGAAACTCATATTGATTCCTGCGACATCATAGAGAGGAGAGAGGTTACCAATTCCAATGATGCCTATTACAGCAAATGCAGGATTCAACTTCAGGTTCTCGCTCAAACAAGAACCATAACTGAAAAGTAGCTGGTGGTTCTTGTTCTATTTGGAAAGGAGAATCAGGAAAACCAGTCCTTTCATGAATCTCTCTCTGTCTTCAGAAAAATCCAAAGACCACATTCAGAAAAATTGCTATATTGAGATATGGCCCAAAATGACCGCCACAGCAAAGGTACCAAGAAGGGGAAAGTCAAGAGCAGGGTTGTTTTAGCAATCCCACGACAGTTCAGAATTGACATCTCAAAGTAGTCAGGGAAACTCATATTGATTCCTGCGACATCATAGAGGAGAGAGGTTACCAATTCCAATGATGCCTATTACAACGAATGCAGAATTCAACTTCAGTTTCTCGCTCAAACAAAAACCATAACTGAAAAGTAGCTGGTGGTTCTTGTTCTATTTGGAAAGGAGAATCAGGAAAACCAGCTCCTTTCATGAATCTCTCTTTGTCTTCAGAAAAATCCAAAGACCACATTCAGAAAAATTGCTATATTGAGATATGGCCCAAAAGGACCGCCACAGCAAAGGTACCAAGAAGGGGAAAGTCAAGAGCAGGGTTGTTTTAGCAATCCCACGACAGTTCAGAATTGACATCTCAAAGTAGTCAGGGAAACTCATATTGATTCCTGCGACATCATAGAGAGGAGAGAGGTTACCAATTCCAATGATGCCTATTACAGCAAATGCAGGATTCAACTTCAGGTTCTCGCTCAAACAAGAACCATAACTGAAAAGTAGCTGGTGGTTCTTGTTCTATTTGGAAAGGAGAATCAGGAAAACCAGCTCCTTTCATGAATCTCTCTGTCGTAAGGATAATCTATGGAAGACATTCAGAAAAATTGCTATTTTGAGATATGGCCCAAAATAACCGCCACAGCAAACGTACCAAGAAGGGGAAAGTCAAGAGCCGGGTTGTTTTAGCAATCCCACGACAGTTCAGAATTGACATCTCAAAGTAGTCAGGGAAACCCATATTGATTCCTGCGACATCATAGAGAGGAGAGAGGTTACCAATTCCAATGATGCCTATTACAACGAATGCAGAATTCAACTTCAGCTTCTCGCTCAAACAAAAACCATAACTGAAAAGTAGCTGGTGGTTCTTGTTCTATTTGGAAAGGAGAATCAGGAAAACCAGTCCTTTCATGAATCTCTCTCTGTCTTCAGAAAAATCCAAAGACCACATTCAGAAAAATTGCTATATTGAGATATGGCCCAAAATGACCGCCACAGCAAAGGTACCAAGAAGGGGAAAGTCAAGAGCAGGGTTGTTTTAGCAATCCCACGACAGTTCAGAATTGACATCTCAAAGTAGTCAGGGAAACTCATATTGATTCCTGCGACATCATAGAGAGGAGAGAGGTTACAAATTCCAATGATGCCTATTACAGCAAATGCAGGATTCAACTTCAGGTTCTCGCTCAAACAAGAACCATAACTGAAAAGTAGCTGGTGGTTCTTGTTCTATTTGGAAAGGAGAATCAGGAAAACCAGCTCCTTTCATGAATCTCTCTGTCGTAAGGATAATCTATGGAAGACATTCAGAAAAATTGCTATTTTGAGATATGGCCCAAAATAACCGCCACAGCAAACGTACCAAGAAGGGAAAAGTCAAGAGCAGGGTTGTTTTAGCAATCCCACGACAGTTCAGAATTGACATCTCAAAGTAGTCAGGGAAACCCATATTGATTCCTGCGACATCATAGAGAGGAGAGAGGTTACCAATTCCAAAGATGCGTATTACAGCAAATGCAGGATTCAACTTCAGGTTCTCGCTCAAACAAGAACCATAACTGAAAAGTAGCTGGTGGTTCTTGTTCTATTTGGAAAGGAGAATCAGGAAAACCAGCTCCTTTCATGAATCTCTCTGTCGTAAGGATAATCTATGGAAGACATTCAGAAAAATTGCTATTTTGAGATATGGCCCAAAATAACCGCCACAGCAAACGTACCAAGAAGGGGAAAGTCAAGAGCAGGGTTGTTTTAGCAATCCCACGACAGTTCAGAATTGACATCTCAAAGTAGTCAGGGAAACCCATATTGATTCCTGCGACATCATAGAGAGGAGAGAGGTTACCAATTCCAATGATGCCTATTACAACGAATGCAGAATTCAACTTCAGTTTCTCGCTCAAACAAAAACCATAACTGAAAAGTAGCTGGTGGTTCTTGTTCTATTTGGAAAGGAGAATCAGGAAAACCAGTCCTTTCATGAATCTCTCTCTGTCTTCAGAAAAATCCAAAGACCACATTCAGAAAAATTGCTATATTGAGATATGGCCCAAAATGACCGCCACAGCAAAGGTACCAAGAAGGGGAAAGTCAAGAGCAGGGTTGTTTTAGCAATCCCACGACAGTTCAGAATTGACATATCAAAGTAGTCAGGGAAACTCATATTGATTCCTGCGACATCATAGAGAGGAGAGAGGTTACCAATTCCAATGATGCCTATTACAACGAATGCAGAATTCAACTTCAGTTTCTCGCTCAAACAAAAACCATAACTGAAAAGTAGCTGGTGGTTCTTGTTCTATTTGGAAAGGAGAATCAGGAAAACCAGGTCCTTTCATGAATCTCTCTCTCTCTTCAGAAAATCCAAAGACCACATCAGAAAAATTGCTATATTGAGATATGGCCCAAAATGACCACCACAGCAAAGGTACCAAGAAGGGGAAAGTCAAGAGCAGGGTTGTTTTAGCAATCCCATGACAGTTCAGAATTGACATATCAAAGCAGTCAGGGACACTCATATTTTTTTCTGCGACATCATAGTTGCCAATTCCAACGATGCCTATTACAGCAAATGCAGGATTCAACTTCAGTTTCTCGCTCAAACAAGAACCATAACTGAAAAGTAGCTGGTGGTTCTTGTTCTATTTGGAAAGGAGAATCAGGAAAACCAGCTCCTTTCATGAATCTCTCTCTGTCGTAAGGATAATCTATGGAAGACATTCAGAAAAATTGCTATTTTGAGATATGGCCCAAAATAACCGCCACAGCAAAGGTACCAAGAAGGGGAAAGTCAAGAGCAGGGTTGTTTTAGCAATCCCACGACAGTTCAGAATTGACATCTCAAAGTAGTCAGGGAAACTCATATTGATTCCTGCGACATCATAGAGAGGAGAGAGGTTACCAATTCCAATGATGCCTATTACAACGAATGCAGAATTCAACTTAAGTTTCTCGCTCAAACAAAAACCATAACTGAAAAGTAGCTGGTGGTTCTTGTTCTATTTGGAAAGGAGAATCAGGAAAACCAGGTCCTTTCATGAATCTCTCTCTGTCTTCAGAAAAATCCAAAGACCACATTCAGAAACATTGCTATATTGACATATGGCACAAAATGACCGCCACAGCAAAGGTACCAAGAAGGGGAAAGTCAAGAGCAGGGTTGTTTTAGCAATCCCACGACAGTTCAGAATTGACATATCAAAGCAGTCAGGGACACTCATATTTTTTCTGCGACATCATAGTTGCCAATTCCAATGATGCCTATTACAGCAAATGCAGGATTCAACTTCAGTTTCTCGCTCAAACAAGAACCATAACTGAAAAGTAGCTGGTGGTTCTTGTTCTATTTGGAAAGGAGAATCAGGAAAACCAGCTCCTTTCATGAATCTCTCTCTGTCGTAAGGATAATCTATGGAAGACATTCAGAAAAATTGCTATTTTGAGATATGGCCCAAAATAACCGCCACAGCAAAGGTACCAAGAAGGGGAAAGTCAAGAGCAGGGTTGTTTTAGCAATCCCACGACAGTTCAGAATTGACATCTCAAAGTAGTCAGGGAAACTCATATTGATTCCTGCGACATCATAGAGAGGAGAGAGGTTACCAATTCCAATGATGCCTATTACAACGAATGCAGAATTCAACTTCAGTTTCTCGCTCAAACAAAACCATAACTGAAAAGTAGCTGGTGGTTCTTGTTCTATTTGGAAAGGAGAATCAGGAAAACCAGGTCCTTTCATGAATCTCTCTCTCTCTTCAGAAAAATCCAAAGACCACATTCAGAAAAATTGCTATATTGAGATATGGCCCAAAATGACCGCCACAGCAAAGGTACCAAGAAGGGGAAAGTCAAGAGCAGGGTTGTTTTAGCAATCCCACGACAGTTCAGAATTGACATCTCAAAGTAGTCAGGGAAACTCATATTGATTCCTGCGACATCATAGAGAGGAGAGAGGTTACCAATTCCAATGATGCCTATTACAGCAAATGCAGGATTCAACTTCAGGTTCTCGCTCAAACAAGAACCATAACTGAAAAGTAGCTGGTGGTTCTTGTTCTATTTGGAAAGGAGAATCAGGAAAACCAGCTCCTTTCATGAATCTCTCTGTCGTAAGGATAATCTATGGAAGACATTCAGAAAAATTGCTATTTTGAGATATGGCCCAAAATAACCGCCACAGCAAACGTACCAAGAAGGGGAAAGTCAAGAGCAGGGTTGTTTTAGCAATCCCACGACAGTTCAGAATTGACATCTCAAAGTAGTCAGGGAAACCCATATTGATTCCTGCGACATCATAGAGAGGAGAGAGGTTACCAATTCCAATGATGCCTATTACAACGAATGCAGAATTCAACTTCAGCTTCTCGCTCAAACAAAAACCATAACTGAAAAGTAGCTGGTGGTTCTTGTTCTATTTGGAAAGGAGAATCAGGAAAACCAGTCGTTTCATGAATCTCTCTCTGTCTTCAGAAAAATCCAAAGACCACATTCAGAAAAATTGCTATATTGAGATATGGCCCAAAATGACCGCCACAGCAAAGGTACCAAGAAGGGGAAAGTCAAGAGCAGGGTTGTTTTAGCAATCCCACGACAGTTCAGAATTGACATCTCAAAGTAGTCAGGGAAACTCATATTGATTCCTGCGACATCATAGAGAGGAGAGAGGTTACCAATTCCAATGATGCCTATTACAGCAAATGCAGGATTCAACTTCAGTTTCTCGCTCAAACAAGAACCATAACTGAAAAGTAGCTGGTGGTTCTTGTTCTATTTGGAAAGGAGAATCAGGAAAACCAGTCCTTTCATGAATCTCTCTCTGTCTTCAGAAAAATCCAAAGACCACATTCAGAAAAATTGCTATATTGAGATATGGCCCAAAATGACCGCCACAGCAAAGGTACCAAGAAGGGGAAAGTCAAGAGCAGGGTTGTTTTAGCAATCCCACGACAGTTCAGAATTGACATCTCAAAGTAGTCAGGGAAACTCATATTGATTCCTGCGACATCATAGAGGAGAGAGGTTACCAATTCCAATGATGCCTATTACAACGAATGCAGAATTCAACTTCAGTTTCTCGCTCAAACAAAAACCATAACTGAAAAGTAGCTGGTGGTTCTTGTTCTATTTGGAAAGGAGAATCAGGAAAACCAGTCCTTTCATGAATCTCTCTCTGTCTTCAGAAAAATCCAAAGACCACATTCAGAAAAATTGCTATATTGAGATATGGCCCAAAATGACCGCCACAGCAAAGGTACCAAGAAGGGGAAAGTCAAGAGCAGGGTTGTTTTAGCAATCCCACGACAGTTCAGAATTGACATCTCGAAGTAGTCAGGGAAACTCATATTGATTCCTGCGACATCATAGAGAGGAGAGAGGTTACCAATTCCAATGATGCCTATTACAGCAAATGCAGGATTCAACTTCAGGTTCTCGCTCAAACAAGAACCATAACTGAAAAGTAGCTGGTGGTTCTTGTTCTATTTGGAAAGGAGAATCAGGAAAACCAGCTCCTTTCATGAATCTCTCTGTCGTAAGGATAATCTATGGAAGACATTCAGAAAAATTGCTATTTTGAGATATGGCCCAAAATAACCGCCACAGCAAACGTACCAAGAAGGGGAAAGTCAAGAGCAGGGTTGTTTTAGCAATCCCACGACAGTTCAGAATTGACATCTCAAAGTAGTCAGGGAAACCCATATTGATTCCTGCGACATCATAGAGAGGAGAGAGGTTACCAATTCCAATGATGCCTATTACAACGAATGCAGAATTCAACTTCAGCTTCTCGCTCAAACAAAAACCATAACTGAAAAGTAGCTGGTGGTTCTTGTTCTATTTGGAAAGGAGAATCAGGAAAACCAGTCCTTTCATGAATCTCTCTCTGTCTTCAGAAAAATCCAAAGACCACATTCAGAAAAATTGCTATATTGAGATATGGCCCAAAATGACCGCCACAGCAAAGGTACCAAGAAGGGGAAAGTCAAGAGCAGGGTTGTTTTAGCAATCCCACGACAGTTCAGAATTGACATATCAAAGTAGTCAGGGAAACTCATATTGATTCCTGCGACATCATAGAGAGGAGAGAGGTTACCAATTCCAATGATGCCTATTACAACGAATGCAGAATTCAACTTCAGTTTCTCGCTCAAACAAAAACCATAACTGAAAAGTAGCTGGTGGTTCTTGTTCTATTTGGAAAGGAGAATCAGGAAAACCAGGTCCTTTCATGAATCTCTCTCTCTCTTCAGAAAAATCCAAAGACCACATTCAGAAAAATTGCTATATTGAGATATGGCCCAAAATGACCACCACAGCAAAGGTACCAAGAAGGGGAAAGTCAAGAGCAGGGTTGTTTTAGCAATCCCATGACAGTTCAGAATTGACATATCAAAGCAGTCAGGGACACTCATATTTTTTTCTGCGACATCATAGTTGCCAATTCCAACGATGCCTATTACAGCAAATGCAGGATTCAACTTCAGTTTCTCGCTCAAACAAGAACCATAACTGAAAAGTAGCTGGTGGTTCTTGTTCTATTTGGAAAGGAGAATCAGGAAAACCAGCTCCTTTCATGAATCTCTCTCTGTCGTAAGGATAATCTATGGAAGACATTCAGAAAAATTGCTATTTTGAGATATGGCCCAAAATAACCGCCACAGCAAAGGTACCAAGAAGGGGAAAGTCAAGAGCAGGGTTGTTTTAGCAATCCCACGACAGTTCAGAATTGACATCTCAAAGTAGTCAGGGAAACTCATATTGATTCCTGCGACATCATAGAGAGGAGAGAGGTTACCAATTCCAATGATGCCTATTACAACGAATGCAGAATTCAACTTAAGTTTCTCGCTCAAACAAAAACCATAACTGAAAAGTAGCTGGTGGTTCTTGTTCTATTTGGAAAGGAGAATCAGGAAAACCAGGTCCTTTCATGAATCTCTCTCTGTCTTCAGAAAAATCCAAAGACCACATTCAGAAACATTGCTATATTGACATATGGCACAAAATGACCGCCACAGCAAAGGTACCAAGAAGGGGAAAGTCAAGAGCAGGGTTGTTTTAGCAATCCCACGACAGTTCAGAATTGACATATCAAAGCAGTCAGGGACACTCATATTTTTTTCTGCGACATCATAGTTGCCAATTCCAATGATGCCTATTACAGCAAATGCAGGATTCAACTTCAGTTTCTCGCTCAAACAAGAACCATAACTGAAAAGTAGCTGGTGGTTCTTGTTCTATTTGGAAAGGAGAATCAGGAAAACCAGCTCCTTTCATGAATCTCTCTCTGTCGTAAGGATAATCTATGGAAGACATTCAGAAAAATTGCTATTTTGAGATATGGCCCAAAATAACCGCCACAGCAAAGGTACCAAGAAGGGGAAAGTCAAGAGCAGGGTTGTTTTAGCAATCCCACGACAGTTCAGAATTGACATCTCAAAGTAGTCAGGGAAACTCATATTGATTCCTGCGACATCATAGAGAGGAGAGAGGTTACCAATTCCAATGATGCCTATTACAACGAATGCAGAATTCAACTTCAGGTTCTCGCTCAAACAAAAACCATAACTGAAAAGTAGCTGGTGGTTCTTGTTCTATTTGGAAAGGAGAATCAGGAAAACCAGTCCTTTCATGAATCTCTCTCTGTCTTCAGAAAAATCCAAAGACCACATTCAGAAAAATTGCTATATTGAGATATGGCCCAAAATGACCGCCACAGCAAAGGTACCAAGAAGGGGAAAGTCAAGAGCAGGGTTGTTTTAGCAATCCCACGACAGTTCAGAATTGACATATCAAAGCAGTCAGGGACACTCATATTTTTTTCTGCGACATCATAGAGAGGAGAGAGGTTGCCAATTCCAATGATGCCTATTACAGCAAATGCAGAATTCAACTTCTCTTTCTCGCTCAAACAAAAACCATAACTGAAAAGTAGCTGGTGGTTCTTGTTCTATTTGGAATTGGAGAATCAGGAAAACCAGTCCTTTCATGAATCTCTCTCTGTCTTCAGAAAAATCCAAAGACCACATTCAGAAAAATTGCTATATTGAGATATGGCCCAAAATGACCGCCACAGCAAAGGTACCAAGAAGGGGAAAGTCAAGAGCAGGGTTGTTTTAGCAATCCCACGACAGTTCAGAATTGACATATCAAAGTAGTCAGGGAAACTCATATTGATTCCTGCGACATCATAGAGAGGAGAGAGGTTGCCAATTCCAATGATGCCTATTACAGCAAATGCAGGATTCAACTTCAGTTTCTCGCTCAAACAAGAACCATAACTGAAAAGTAGCTGGTGGTTCTTGTTCTATTTGGAAAGGAGAATCAGGAAAACCAGCTCCTTTCATGAATCTCTCTCTGTCGTAAGGATAATCTATGGAAGACATTCAGAAAAATTGCTATTTTGAGATATGGCCCAAAATAACCGCCACAGCAAAGGTACCAAGAAGGGGAAAGTCAAGAGCAGGGTTGTTTTAGCAATCCCACGACAGTTCAGAATTGACATCTCAAAGTAGTCAGGGAAACTCATATTGATTCCTGCGACATCATAGAGAGGAGAGAGGTTACCAATTCCAATGATGCCTATTACAACGAATGCAGAATTCAACTTAAGTTTCTCGCTCAAACAAAAACCATAACTGAAAAGTAGCTGGTGGTTCTTGTTCTATTTGGAAAGGAGAATCAGGAAAACCAGGTCCTTTCATGAATCTCTCTCTGTCTTCAGAAAAATCCAAAGACCACATTCAGAAACATTGCTATATTGACATATGGCACAAAATGACCGCCACAGCAAAGGTACCAAGAAGGGGAAAGTCAAGAGCAGGGTTGTTTTAGCAATCCCACGACAGTTCAGAATTGACATATCAAAGCAGTCAGGGACACTCATATTTTTTTCTGCGACATCATAGTTGCCAATTCCAATGATGCCTATTACAGCAAATGCAGAATTCAACTTCTCTTTCTCGCTCAAACAAAAACCATAACTGAAAAGTAGCTGGTGGTTCTTGTTCTATTTGGAAAGGAGAATCAGGAAAACCAGTCCTTTCATGAATCTCTCTCTGTCTTCAGAAAAATCCAAAGACCACATTCAGAAAAATTGCTATATTGAGATATGGCCCAAAATGACCGCCACAGCAAAGGTACCAAGAAGGGGAAAGTCAAGAGCAGGGTTGTTTTAGCAATCCCACGACAGTTCAGAATTGACATATCAAAGTAGTCAGGGAAACTCATATTGATTCCTGCGACATCATAGAGAGGAGAGAGGTTACCAATTCCAATGATGCCTATTACAACGAATGCAGAATTCAACTTCAGTTTCTCGCTCAAACAAAAACCATAACTGAAAAGTAGCTGGTGGTTCTTGTTCTATTTGGAAAGGAGAATCAGGAAAACCAGGTCCTTTCATGAATCTCTCTCTCTCTTCAGAAAAATCCAAAGACCACATTCAGAAAAATTGCTATATTGAGATATGGCCCAAAATGACCACCACAGCAAAGGTACCAAGAAGGGGAAAGTCAAGAGCAGGGTTGTTTTAGCAATCCCACGACAGTTCAGAATTGACATATCAAAGCAGTCAGGGACACTCATATTTTTTTCTGCGACATCATAGTTGCCAATTCCAATGATGCCTATTACAGCAAATGCAGGATTCAACTTCAGTTTCTCGCTCAAACAAGAACCATAACTGAAAAGTAGCTGGTGGTTCTTGTTCTATTTGGAAAGGAGAATCAGGAAAACCAGCTCCTTTCATGAATCTCTCTCTGTCGTAAGGATAATCTATGGAAGACATTCAGAAAAATTGCTATTTTGAGATATGGCCCAAAATAACCGCCACAGCAAAGGTACCAAGAAGGGGAAAGTCAAGAGCAGGGTTGTTTTAGCAATCCCACGACAGTTCAGAATTGACATCTCAAAGTAGTCAGGGAAACTCATATTGATTCCTGCGACATCATAGAGAGGAGAGAGGTTACCAATTCCAATGATGCCTATTACAACGAATGCAGAATTCAACTTAAGTTTCTCGCTCAAACAAAAACCATAACTGAAAAGTAGCTGGTGGTTCTTGTTCTATTTGGAAAGGAGAATCAGGAAAACCAGGTCCTTTCATGAATCTCTCTCTGTCTTCAGAAAAATCCAAAGACCACATTCAGAAACATTGCTATATTGACATATGGCACAAAATGACCGCCACAGCAAAGGTACCAAGAAGGGGAAAGTCAAGAGCAGGGTTGTTTTAGCAATCCCACGACAGTTCAGAATTGACATATCAAAGCAGTCAGGGACACTCATATTTTTTTCTGCGACATCATAGTTGCCAATTCCAATGATGCCTATTACAGCAAATGCAGGATTCAACTTCAGTTTCTCGCTCAAACAAGAACCATAACTGAAAAGTAGCTGGTGGTTCTTGTTCTATTTGGAAAGGAGAATCAGGAAAACCAGCTCCTTTCATGAATCTCTCTCTGTCGTAAGGATAATCTATGGAAGACATTCAGAAAAATTGCTATTTTGAGATATGGCCCAAAATAACCGCCACAGCAAAGGTACCAAGAAGGGGAAAGTCAAGAGCAGGGTTGTTTTAGCAATCCCACGACAGTTCAGAATTGACATCTCAAAGTAGTCAGGGAAACTCATATTGATTCCTGCGACATCATAGAGAGGAGAGAGGTTACCAATTCCAATGATGCCTATTACAACGAATGCAGAATTCAACTTCAGGTTCTCGCTCAAACCTAAACCATAACTGAAAAGTAGCTGGTGGTTCTTGTTCTATTTGGAAAGGAGAATCAGGAAAACCAGTACTTTCATGAATCTCTCTCTGTCTTCAGAAAAATCCAAAGACCACATTCAGAAAAATTGCTATATTGAGATATGGCCCAAAATGACCGCCACAGCAAAGGTACCAAGAAGGGGAAAGTCAAGAGCAGGGTTGTTTTAGCAATCCCACGACAGTTCAGAATTGACATATCAAAGCAGTCAGGGACACTCATATTTTTTTCTGCGACATCATAGAGAGGAGAGAGGTTGCCAATTCCAATGATGCCTATTACAGCAAATGCAGAATTCAACTTCTCTTTCTCGCTCAAACAAAAACCATAACTGAAAAGTAGCTGGTGGTTCTTGTTCTATTTGGAAAGGAGAATCAGGAAAACCAGTCCTTTCATGAATCTCTCTCTGTCTTCAGAAAAATCCAAAGACCACATTCAGAAAAATTGCTATATTGAGATATGGCCCAAAATGACCGCCACAGCAAAGGTACCAAGAAGGGGAAAGTCAAGAGCAGGGTTGTTTTAGCAATCCCACGACAGTTCAGAATTGACATATCAAAGTAGTCAGGGAAACTCATATTGATTCCTGCGACATCATAGAGAGGAGAGAGGTTGCCAATTCCAATGATGCCTATTACAGCAAATGCAGGATTCAACTTCAGTTTCTCGCTCAAACAAGAACCATAACTGAAAAGTAGCTGGTGGTTCTTGTTCTATTTGGAAAGGAGAATCAGGAAAACCAGCTCCTTTCATGAATCTCTCTCTGTCGTAAGGATAATCTATGGAAGACATTCAGAAAAATTGCTATTTTGAGATATGGCCCAAAATAACCGCCACAGCAAAGGTACCAAGAAGGGGAAAGTCAAGAGCAGGGTTGTTTTAGCAATCCCACGACAGTTCAGAATTGACATCTCAAAGTAGTCAGGGAAACTTATATTGATTCCTGCGACATCATAGAGAGGAGAGAGGTTACCAATTCCAATGATGCCTATTACAACGAATGCAGAATTCAACTTACGTTTCTCGCTCAAACAAAAACCATAACTGAAAAGTAGCTGGTGGTTCTTGTTCTATTTGGAAAGGAGAATCAGGAAAACCAGGTCCTTTCATGAATCTCTCTCTGTCTTCAGAAAAATCCAAAGACCACATTCAGAAACATTGCTATATTGACATATGGCACAAAATGACCGCCACAGCAAAGGTACCAAGAAGGGGAAAATCAAGAGCAGGGTTGTTTTAGCAATCCCACGACAGTTCAGAATTGACATATCAAAGCAGTCAGGGACACTCATATTTTTTTCTGCGACATCATAGTTGCCAATTCCAATGATGCCTATTACAGCAAATGCAGAATTCAACTTCTCTTTCTCGCTCAAACAAAAACCATAACTGAAAAGTAGCTGGTGGTTCTTGTTCTATTTGGAAAGGAGAATCAGGAAAACCAGTCCTTTCATGAATCTCTCTCTGTCTTCAGAAAAATCCAAAGACCACATTCAGAAAAATTGCTATATTGAGATATGGCCCAAAATGACCGCCACAGCAAAGGTACCAAGAAGGGGAAAGTCAAGAGCAGGGTTGTTTTAGCAATCCCACGACAGTTCAGAATTGACATATCAAAGTAGTCAGGGAAACTCATATTGATTCCTGCGACATCATAGAGAGGAGAGAGGTTACCAATTCCAATGATGCCTATTACAACGAATGCAGAATTCAACTTCAGTTTCTCGCTCAAACAAAAACCATAACTGAAAAGTAGCTGGTGGTTCTTGTTCTATTTGGAAAGGAGAATCAGGAAAACCAGGTCCTTTCATGAATCTCTCTCTCTCTTCAGAAAAATCCAAAGACCACATTCAGAAAAATTGCTATATTGAGATATGGCCCAAAATGACCACCACAGCAAAGGTACCAAGAAGGGGAAAGTCAAGAGCAGGGTTGTTTTAGCAATCCCACGACAGTTCAGAATTGACATATCAAAGCAGTCAGGGACACTCATATTTTTTTCTGCGACATCATAGTTGCCAATTCCAATGATGCCTATTACAGCAAATGCAGGATTCAACTTCAGTTTCTCGCTCAAACAAGAACCACCAGCTACTTTTCAGTTATGGTTCTTGTTTGAGCGAGAAACTGAAGTTGAATCCTGCATTTGCTGTAATAGGCATCATTGGAATTGGCAACTATGATGTCGCAGAAAAAAATATGAGTGTCCCTGACTGCTTTGATATGTCAATTCTGAACTGTCGTGGGATTGCTAAAACAACCCTGCTCTTGACTTTCCCCTTCTTGGTACCTTTGCTGTGGCGGTCATTTTGTGCCATATGTCAATATAGCAATGTTTCTGAATGTGGTCTTTGGATTTTTCTGAAGACAGAGAGAGATTCATGAAAGGACCTGGTTTTCCTGATTCTCCTTTCAAAATAGAACAAGAACCACCAGCTACTTTTGAGTTATGGTTTTTGTTTGAGCGAGAAACTGAAGTTGAATTCTGCATTCGTTGTAATAGGCATCATTGGAATTGGTAACCTCTCTCCTCTCTATGATGTCGCAGGAATCAATATGAGTTTCCCTGACTACTTTGAGATGTCAATTCTGAACTGTCGTGGGATTGCTAAAACAACCCTGCTCTTGACTTTCCCCTTCTTGGTACGTTTGCTGTGGCGGTTATTTTGGGCCATATCTCAAAATAGCAATTTTTCTGAATGTCTTCCATAGATTATCCTTACGACAGAGAGAGATTCATGAAAGGAGCTGGTTTTCCTGATTCTCGTTTCCAAATAGAACAAGAACCACCAGCTACTTTTCAGTTATGGTTTTTGTTTGAGCGAGAAACTGAAGTTGAATTATGCATTCGCTGTAATAGGCATCATTGGAATTGGTAACCTCTCTCCTCTCTATGATGTCGCAGGAATCAATATGAGTATCCCTGACTACTTTGAGATGTCAATTCTGAAATGTCGTGGGGTTGCTAAAACAACCCTGCTCTTGACTTTCCCCTTCTTGGTACCTTTGCTGTGGCGGTCATTTTGGGCCATATCTCAATATAGCAATTTTCTGAATGTGGTCTTTGGATTTTTCTGAAGACAGAGAGAGATTCATGAAAGGAGCTGGTTTTCCTGATTCTCCTTTCCAAATAGAACAAGAACCACCAGCTACTTTTCAGTTATGGTTCTTGTTTGAGCGAGAAACTGAAGTTGAATCCTGCATTTGCTGTAATAGGCATCATTGGAATTGGCAACTATGATGTCGCAGAAAAAAATATGAGTGTCCCTGACTGCTTTGATATGTCAATTCTGAACTGTCGTGGGATTGCTAAAACAACCCTGCTCTTGACTTTCCCCTTCTTGGTACCTTTGCTGTGGCGGTCATTTTGTGCCATATGTCAATATAGCAATGTTTCTGAATGTGGTCTTTGGATTTTTCTGAAGACAGAGAGAGATTCATGAAAGGACCTGGTTTTCCTGATTCTCCTTTCCAAATAGAACAAGAACCACCAGCTACTTTTCAGTTATGGTTTTTGTTTGAGCGAGAAACTTAAGTTGAATTCTGCATTCGTTGTAATAGGCATCATTGGAATTGGTAACCTCTCTCCTCTCTATGATGTCGCAGGAATCAATATGAGTTTCCCTGACTACTTTGAGATGTCAATTCTGAACTGTAGTGGGATTGCTAAAACAACCCTGCTCTTGACTTTCCCCTTCTTGGTACCTTTGCTGTGGCGGTTATTTTGGGCCATATCTCAAAATCGCAATTTTTCTGACTGTCTTCCATAGATTATCCTTACGACAGAGAGATTCATGAAAGGAGCTGGTTTTCCTGATTCTCCTTTCCAAATAGAACAAGAACCACCAGCTACTTTTCAGTTATGGTTCTTGTTTGAGTGAGAAACTGAAGTTGAATCCTGCATTTGCTGTAATAGGCATCATTGGAATTGGCAACTATGATGTCGCAGAAAAAAATATGAGTGTCCCTGACTGCTTTGATATGTCAATTCTGAACTGTCGTGGGATTGCTAAAACAACCCTGCTCTTGACTTTCCCCTTCTTGGTACCTTTGCTGTGGCGGTCATTTTGTGCCATATGTCAATATAGCAATGTTTCTGAATGTGGTCTTTGGATTTTTCTGAAGACAGAGAGAGATTCATGAAAGGAGCTGGTTTTCCTGATTCTCCTTTCCAAATAGAACAAGAACCACCAGCTACTTTTCAGTTATGGTTCTTGTTTGAGCGAGAAACTGAAGTTGAATCCTGCATTTGCTGTAATAGGCATCATTGGAATTGGCAACTATGATGTCGCAGAAAAAAATATGAGTGTCCCTGACTGCTTTGATATGTCAATTCTGAACTGTCGTGGGATTGCTAAAACAACCCTGCTCTTGACTTTCCCCTTCTTGGTACCTTTGCTGTGGCGGTCATTTTGGGCCATATCTCAATATAGCAATTTTCTGAATGTGGTCTTTGGATTTTTCTGAAGACAGAGAGAGATTCATGAAAGGAGCTGGTTTTCCTGATTCTCCTTTCCAAATAGAACAAGAACCACCAGCTACTTTTCAGTTATGGTTCTTGTTTGAGCGAGAAACTGAAGTTGAATCCTGCATTTGCTGTAATAGGCATCATTGGAATTGGCAACTATGATGTCGCAGAAAAAAATATGAGTGTCCCTGACTGCTTTGATATGTCAATTCTGAACTGTCGTGGGATTGCTAAAACAACCCTGCTCTTGACTTTCCCCTTCTTGGTACCTTTGCTGTGGCGGTCATTTTGTGCCTTATGTCAATATAGCAATGTTTCTGAATGTGGTCTTTGGATTTTTCTGAAGACAGAGAGAGATTCATGAAAGGACCTGGTTTTCCTGATTCTCCTTTCCAAATAGAACAAGAACCACCAGCTACTTTTCAGTTATGGTTTTTGTTTGAGCGAGAAACTTAAGTTGAATTCTGCATTCGTTGTAATAGGCATCATTGGAATTGGTAACCTCTCTCCTCTCTATGATGTCGCAGGAATCAATATGAGTTTCCCTGACTACTTTGAGATGTCAATTCTGAACTGTCGTGGGATTGCTAAAACAACCCTGCTCTTGACTTTCCCCTTCTTGGTACCTTTGCTGTGGCGGTTATTTTGGGCCATATCTCAAAATCGCAATTTTTCTGACTGTCTTCCATAGATTATCCTTACGACAGAGAGATTCATGAAAGGAGCTGGTTTTCCTGATTCTCCTTTCCAAATAGAACAAGAACCACCAGCTACTTTTCAGTTATGGTTCTTGTTTGAGTGAGAAACTGAAGTTGAATCCTGCATTTGCTGTAATAGGCATCATTGGAATTGGCAACTATGATGTCGCAGAAAAAAATATGAGTGTCCCTGACTGCTTTGATATGTCAATTCTGAACTGTCGTGGGATTGCTAAAACAACCCTGCTCTTGACTTTCCCCTTCTTGGTACCTTTGCTGTGGCGGTCATTTTGTGCCATATGTCAATATAGCAATGTTTCTGAATGTGGTCTTTGGATTTTTCTGAAGACAGAGAGAGATTCATGAAAGGAGCTGGTTTTCCTGATTCTCCTTTCCAAATAGAACAAGAACCACCAGCTACTTTTCAGTTATGGTTCTTGTTTGAGCGAGAAACTGAAGTTGAATCCTGCATTTGCTGTAATAGGCATCATTGGAATTGGCAACTATGATGTCGCAGAAAAAAATATGAGTGTCCCTGACTGCTTTGATATGTCAATTCTGAACTGTCGTGGGATTGCTAAAACAACCCTGCTCTTGACTTTCCCCTTCTTGGTACCTTTGCTGTGGCGGTTATTTTGGGCCATATCTCAAAATAGCAGTTTTTCTGAATGTCTTCCATAGATTATCCTTACGACAGAGAGAGATTCATGAAAGGAGCTGGTTTTCCTGATTCTCCTTTCCAAATAGAACAAGAACCACCAGCTACTTTTCAGTTATGGTTCTTGTTTGAGCGAGAAACTTAAGTTGAATTCTGCATTCGTTGTAATAGGCATCATTGGAATTGGTAACCTCTCTCCTCTCTATGATGTCGCAGGAATCAATATGAGTTTCCCTGACTACTTTGAGATGTCAATTCTGAACTGTCGTGGGATTGCTAAAACAACCCTGCTCTTGACTTTCCCCTTCTTGGTACCTTTGCTGTGGCGGTTATTTTGGGCCATATCTCAAAATAGCAATTTTTCTGAATGTCTTCCATAGATTATCCTTACGACAGAGAGAGATTCATGAAAGGAGCTGGTTTTCCTGATTCTCCTTTCCAAATAGAACAAGAACCACCAGCTACTTTTCAGTTATGGTTCTTGTTTGAGCGAGAAACTGAAGTTGAATCCTGCATTTGCTGTAATAGGCATCATTGGAATTGGCAACCTCTCTCCTCTCTATGATGTCGCAGGAATCAATATGAGTTTCCCTGACTACTTTGATATGTCAATTCTGAACTGTCGTGGGATTGCTAAAACAACCCTGCTCTTGACTTTCCCCTTCTTGGTACCTTTGCTGTGGCGGTCATTTTGGGCCATATCTCAATATAGCAATTTTTCTGAATGTGGTCTTTGGATTTTTCTGAAGACAGAGAGAGATTCATGAAAGGACTGGTTTTCCTGATTCTCCTTTCCAAATAGAACAAGAACCACCAGCTACTTTTCAGTTATGGTTTTTGTTTGAGCGAGAAAGAGAAGTTGAATTCTGCATTTGCTGTAATAGGCATCATTGGAATTGGCAACCTCTCTCCTCTCTATGATGTCGCAGAAAAAAATATGAGTGTCCCTGACTGCTTTGATATGTCAATTGTGAACTGTCGTGGGATTGCTAAAACAACCCTGCTCTTGACTTTCCCCTTCTTGGTACCTTTGCTCTGGCGGTTATTTAGGGCCATATCTCAAAATAGCAATTTTTCTGAATGTCTTCCATAGATTATCCTTATGACAGAGAGAGATTCATGAAAGAAGCTGGTTTTCCTGATTCTCCTTTCCAAATAGAACAAGAACCACCAGCTACTTTTCAGTTATGGTTCTTGTTTGAGCGAGAAACTGAAGTTGAATTCTGCATTCGTTGTAATAGGCATCATTGGAATTGGTAACCTCTCTCCTCTCTATGATGTCACAGGAATCAATATGAGTTTCCCTGACTACTTTGAGATGTCAATCTGAACTGTCGTGGGATTGCTAAAACAACCCTGCTCTTGACTTTCCCCTTCTTGGTACCTTTGCTGTGGCGGTCATTTTGGGCCATATCTCAATATAGCAATTTTTCTGAATGTGGTCTTTGGATTTTTCTGAAGACAGAGAGAGATTCATGAAAGGAGCTGGGTTTCCTGATTCTCCTTTCCAAATAGAACAAGAACCACCAGCTACTTTTCAGTTATGGTTCTTGTTTGAGCGAGAAACTGAAGTTGAATCCTGCATTTGCTGTAATAGGCATCATTGGAATTGGCAACTATGATGTCGCAGAAAAAAATATGAGTGTCCCTGACTGCTTTGATATGTCAATTCTGAACTGTCGTGGGATTGCTAAAACAACCCTTCTCTTGACTTTCCCCTTCTTGGTACCTTTGCTGTGGCGGTCATTTTGTGCCATATGTCAAAATAGCAATTTTTCTGAATGTGGTCTTTGGATTTTTCTGAAGACGAGAGAGATTCATGAAAGGACCTGGTTTTCCTGATTCTCCTTTCCAAATAGAACAAGAACCACCAGCTACTTTTCAGTTATGGTTTTTGTTTGAGCGAGAAACTGAAGTTGAATTCTGCATTCGTTGTAATAGGCATCATTGGAATTGGTAACCTCTCTCCTCTCTATGATGTCGCAGGAATCAATATGAGTTTCCCTGACTACTTTGAGATGTCAATTCTGAACTGTCGTGGGATTGCTAAAACAACCCTGCTCTTGACTTTCCCCTTCTTGGTACCTTTGCTGTGGCAGTTATATTGGGCCATATCTCAAAATAGCACTTTTTCTGAATGTCTTCCATATATTATCCTTACGACAGAGAGATTCATGAAAGGAGCTGGTTTTCCTGATTCTCCTTTCCAAATAGAACAAGAACCACCAGCTACTTTTCAGTTATGGTTCTTGTTTGAGCGAGAACCTGAAGTTGAATCCTGCATTTGCTGTAATAGGCATCATTGGAATTGGCAACCTCTCTCCTCTCTATGATGTCGCAGAAAAAAATATGAGTGTCCCTGACTGCTTTGATATGTCAATTGTGAACTGTCGTGGGATTGCTAAAACAACCCTGCTCTTGACTTTCCCCTTCTTGGTACCTTTGCTCTGGCGGTTATTTAGGGCCATATCTCAAAATAGCAATTTTTCTGAATGTCTTCCATAGATTATCCTTATGACAGAGAGAGATTCATGAAAGAAGCTGGTTTTCCTGATTCTCCTTTCAAAATAGAACAAGAACCACCAGCTACTTTTCAGTTATGGTTCTTGTTTGAGCGAGAAACTGAAGTTGAATTCTGCATTCGTTGTAATAGGCATCATTGGAATTGGTAACCTCTCTCCTCTCTATGATGTCACAGGAATCAATATGAGTTTCCCTGACTACTTTGAGATGTCAATCTGAACTGTCGTGGGATTGCTAAAACAACCCTGCTCTTGACTTTCCCCTTCTTGGTACCTTTGCTGTGGCGGTCATTTTGGGCCATATCTCAATATAGCAATTTTTCTGAATGTGGTCTTTGGATTTTTCTGAAGACAGAGAGAGATTCATGAAAGGAGCTGGGTTTCCTGATTCTCCTTTCCAAATAGAACAAGAACCACCAGCTACTTTTCAGTTATGGTTCTTGTTTGAGCGAGAAACTGAAGTTGAATCCTGCATTTGCTGTAATAGGCATCATTGGAATTGGCAACTATGATGTCGCAGAAAAAAATATGAGTGTCCCTGACTGCTTTGATATGTCAATTCTGAACTGTCGTGGGATTGCTAAAACAACCCTTCTCTTGACTTTCCCCTTCTTGGTACCTTTGCTGTGGCGGTCATTTTGTGCCATATGTCAAAATAGCAATTTTTCTGAATGTGGTCTTTGGATTTTTCTGAAGACGAGAGAGATTCATGAAAGGACCTGGTTTTCCTGATTCTCCTTTCCAAATAGAACAAGAACCACCAGCTACTTTTCAGTTATGGTTTTTGTTTGAGCGAGAAACTGAAGTTGAATTCTGCATTCGTTGTAATAGGCATCATTGGAATTGGTAACCTCTCTCCTCTCTATGATGTCGCAGGAATCAATATGAGTTTCCCTGACTACTTCGAGATGTCAATTCTGAACTGTCGTGGGATTGCTAAAACAACCCTGCTCTTGACTTTCCCCTTCTTGGTACCTTTGCTGTGGTGGTCATTTTGGGCCATATCTCAATATAGCAATTTTTCTGAATGTGGTCTTTGGATTTTTCTGAAGACAGAGAGAGATTCATGAAAGGACCTGGTTTTCCTGATTCTCCTTTCCAAATAGAACAAGAACCACCAGCTACTTTTCAGTTATGGTTTTTGTTTGAGCGAGAAACTGAAGTTGAATTCTGCATTCGTTGTAATAGGCATCATTGGAATTGGTAACCTCTCTCCTCTCTATGATGTCGCAGGAATCAATATGAGTTTCCCTGACTACTTTGATATGTCAATTCTGAACTGTCGTGGGATTGCTAAAACAACCCTGCTCTTGACTTTCCCCTTCTTGGTACCTTTGCTGTGGCGGTCATTTTGGGCCATATCTCAATATAGCAATTTTTCTGAATGTGGTCTTTGGATTTTTCTGAAGACAGAGAGAGATTCATGAAAGGACTGGTTTTCCTGATTCTCCTTTCCAAATAGAACAAGAACCACCAGCTACTTTTCAGTTATGGTTTTTGTTTGAGCGAGAAAGAGAAGTTGAATTCTGCATTTGCTGTAATAGGCATCATTGGAATTGGCAATCTCTCTCCTCTCTATGATGTCGCAGAAAAAAATATGAGTGTCCCTGACTGCTTTGATATGTCAATTCTGAACTGTCGTGGGATTGCTAAAACAACCCTGCTCTTGACTTTCCCCTTCTTGGTACCTTTGCTCTGGCGGTTATTTAGGGCCATATCTCAAAATAGCAATTTTTCTGAATGTCTTCCATAGATTATCCTTACGACAGAGAGATTCATGAAAGGAGCTGGTTTTCCTGATTCTCCTTTCCAAATAGAACAAGAACCACCAGCTACTTTTCAGTTATGGTTCTTGTTTGAGCGAGAACCTGAAGTTGAATCCTGCATTTGCTGTAATAGGCATCATTGGAATTGGCAACCTCTCTCCTCTCTATGATGTCGCAGAAAAAAATATGAGTGTCCCTGACTGCTTTGATATGTCAATTCTGAACTGTCGTGGGATTGCTAAAACAACCCTGCTCTTGACTTTCCCCTTCTTGGTACCTTTGCTCTGGCGGTTATTTAGGGCCATATCTCAAAATAGCAATTTTTCTGAATGTCTTCCATAGATTATCCTTATGACAGAGAGAGATTCATGAAAGAAGCTGGTTTTCCTGATTCTCCTTTCCAAATAGAACAAGAACCACCAGCTACTTTTCAGTTATGGTTCTTGTTTGAGCGAGAAACTGAAGTTGAATTCTGCATTCGTTGTAATAGGCATCATTGGAATTGGTAACCTCTCTCCTCTATGATGTCGCAGGAATCAATATGAGTTTCCCTGACTACTTTGAGATGTCAATTCTGAACTGTCGTGGGATTGCTAAAACAACCCTGCTCTTGACTTTCCCCTTCTTGGTACCTTTGCTGTGGCGGTTATTTTGGGCCATATCTCAAAATAGCAATTTTTCTGAATGTCTTCCATATATTATCCTTACGATAGAGAGATTCATGAAATGAGCTGGTTTTCCTGATTCTCCTTTCCAAATAGAACAAGAACCACCAGCTACTTTTCAGTTATGGTTCTTGTTTGAGCGAGAAACTGAAGTTGAATCCTGCATTTGCTGTAATAGGCATCATTGGAATTGGCAAACTATGATGTCGCAGGAAAAAATATGAGTGTCCCCTGACTGCTTTGATATGTCAATTCTGAACTGTCGGGGGATTGCTAAAACAACCCTGCTCTTGACTTTCCCCTTCTTGGTACCTTTGCTGTGGCGGTCATTTTGGGCCATATCTCAATATAGCAATTTTTCTGAATGTGGTCTTTGGATTTTTCTGAAGACAGAGAGAGATTCATGAAAGGAGCAGGTTTTCCTGATTCTCCTTTCCAAATAGAACAAGAACCACCAGCTACTTTTCAGTTATGGTTCTTGTTTGAGCGAGAAACTGAAGTTGAATCCTGCATTTGCTGTAATAGGCATCATTGGAAATGGCAACTATGATGTCGCAGAAAAAAATATGAGTGTCCCTGACTGCTTTGATATGTCAATTCTGAACTGTCGTGGATTGCTAAAACAACCCTTCTCTTGACTTTCCCCTTCTTGGTACCTTTGCTGTGGCGGTCATTTTGTGCCATATGTCAAAATAGCAATTTTTCTGAATGTGGTCTTTGGATTTTTCTGAAGACGAGAGAGATTCATGAAAGGACCTGGTTTTCCGGATTCTCCTTTCCAAATAGAACAAGAACCACCAGCTACTTTTCAGTTATGGTTTTTGTTTGAGCGAGAAACTGAAGTTGAATCTGCATTCGTTGTAATAGGCATCATTGGAATTGGTAACCTCTCTCCTCTCTATGATGTCGCAGGAATCAATATGAGTTTCCCTGACTACTTTGAGATGTCAATTCTGAACTGTCGTGGGATTGCTAAAACAACCCTGCTCTTGACTTTCCCCTTCTTGGTACCTTTGCTTGTGGCGGTTATTTTGGGCCATATCTCAAAATAGCAATTTTTCTGAATATCTTCCATATATTATCCTTACGACAGAGAGATTCATGAAAGGAGCTGGTTTTCCTGATTCTCCTTTCCAAATAGAACAAGAACCACCAGCTACTTTTCAGTTATGGTTCTTGTTTGAGCGAGAAACTGAAGTGAATCCTGCTATTTGCTGTAATAGGCATCATTGGATTGGCAACTATGATGTCGCAGAAAAAAATATGAGTGTCCCTGACTGCTTTGATATGTCAATTCTGAACTGTCGTGGGATTGCTAAAACAACCCTGCTCTTGACTTTCCCCTTCTTGGTACCTTTGCTGTGGCGGTCATTTTGTGCCATATGTCAATATAGCAATGTTTCTGAATGTGGTCTTTGGATTTTTCTGAAGACAGAGAGAGATTCATGAAAGGACCTGGTTTTCCTGATTCTCCTTTCCAAATAGAACAAGAACCACCAGCTACTTTTCAGTTATGGTTTTTGTTTGAGCGAGAAACTGAAGTTGAATTCTGCATTCGTTGTAATAGGGCATCATTGGAATTGGTAACCTCTCTCCTCTCTATGATGTCGCAGGAATCAATATGAGTTTCCCTGACTACTTGATATGTCAATTCTGAACTGTCGTGGGATTGCTAAAACAACCCTGCTCTTGACTTTCCCCTTCTTGGTACCTTTGCTTGTGGCGGTTATTTTGGGCCATATCTCAAAATAGCAATTTTTCTGAATGTCTTCCATAGATTATCCTTACGACAGAGAGAGATTCATGAAAGGAGCTGGTTTTCCTGATTTCTCCTTTCCAAATAGAACAAGAACACCAGCTACTTTTCAATTATGGTTCTTGTTTGAGCGAGAAACTGAAGTTGAATCCTGCCATTTGCTGTAATAGGCATCATTGGAATTGGCAACTATGATGTCGCAGAACAAAATATCAGTGTCCCTGACTGCTTTGATATGTCAATTCTGAACTGTCGTGGGATTGCTAAAAGAACCCTGCTCTTGACTTTCCCCTTCTTGGTACCTTTGCTGTGGTGGTCATTTTGGGCCATATCTCAATATAGCAATTTTTCTGAATGTGGTCTTTGGATTTTTCTGAAGACAGAGAGAGATTCATGAAAGGACCTGGTTTTCCTGATTCTCCTTTCCAAATAGAACAAGAACCACCAGCTACTTTTCAGTTATGGTTTTTGTTTGAGCGAGAAACTGAGTTGAATTCTGCATTCGTTGTAATAGGCATCATTGGAATTGGTAACCTCTCTCCTCTCTATGATGTCGCCAGGAATCAATATGAGTTTCCCTGACTACTTTGATATGTCAATTCTGAACTGTCGTGGGATTGCTAAAACAACCCTGCTCTTGACTTTCCCCTTCTTGGTACCTTTGCTGTGGCGGTCATTTTGGGCCATATCTCAATATAGCAATTTTTCTGAATGTGGTCTTTGGATTTTTCTGAAGACAGAGAGAGATTCATGAAAGGACTGGTTTTCCTGATTCTCCTTTCCAAATAGAACAAGAACCACCAGCTACTTTTCAGTTATGGTTTTTGTTTGAGCGAGAAAGAGAAGTTGAATTCTGCATTTGCTGTAATAGGCATCATTGGAATTGGCAACCTCTCTCCTCTCTATGATGTCGCAGAAAAAAATATGAGTGTCCCTGACTGCTTTGATATGTCAATTCTGAACTGTCGTGGGATTGCTAAAACAACCCTGCTCTTGACTTTCCCCTTCTTGGTACCTTTGCTCTGGCGGTTATTTAGGGCCATATCTCAAAATAGCAATTTTTCTGAATGTCTTCCATAGATTATCCTTACGACAGAGAGATTCATGAAAGGAGCTGGTTTTCCTGATTCTCCTTTCAAATAGAAACAAGAACCACCAGCTACTTTTCAGTTATGGTTCTTGTTTGAGCGAGAACCTGAAGTTGAATCCTGCATTTGCTGTAATAGGCATCATTGGAATTGGCAACCTCTCTCCTCTCTATGATGTCGCAGAAAAAAATATGAGTGTCCCTGACTGCTTTGATATGTCAATTCTGAAACTGTCGTGGGATTGCTAAAACAACCCTGCTCTTGACTTTCCCCTTCTTGGTACCTTTGCTCTGCGGTTATTTAGGGCCATATCTCAAAATAGCAATTTTTCTGAATGTCTTCCATAGATTATCCTTATGACAGAGAGAGATTCATGAAAGAAGCTGGTTTCCTGATTCTCCTTTCCAAATAGAACAAGAACTACCAGCTACTTTCAGTTATGGTTTCTTGTTGAGCGAGAAACTGAGTTGAATTCTGCATTCGTTGTAATAGGCATCATTGGAATTGGTAACCTCTCTCCTCTCTATGATGTCGCAGGAATCAATATGAGTTTTCCCTGACTACTTTGAGATGTCAATTCTGAAACTGTCGTGGGATTGCTAAAACAACCCTGCTCTTGACTTTCCCCTTCTTGGTACCTTTGCTGTGGCGGTCATTTTGGGCCATATCTCAATATAGCAATTTTTCTGAATGTGGTCTTTGGATTTTTCTGAAGACAGAGAGAGATTCATGAAAGGAGCTGGTTTTCCTGATTCTCCTTTCCAAATAGAACAAGAACCACCAGCTACTTTTCAGTTATGGTTCTTGTTTGAGCGAGAAACTGAAGTTGAATCCTGCATTTGCTGTAATAGGCATCATTGGAATTGGCAACTATGATGTCGCAGAAAAAAATATGAGTGTCCCTGACTGCTTTGATATGTCAATTCTGAACTGTCGTGGGATTGCTAAAACAACCCTTCTCTTGACTTTCCCCTTCTTGGTACCTTTGCTGTGGCGGTCATTTTGTGCCATATGTCAAAATAGCAATTTTTCTGAATGTGGTCTTTGGATTTTTCTGAAGACGAGAGAGATTCATGAAAGGACCTGGTTTTCCTGATTCTCCTTTCCAAATAGAACAAGAACCACCAGCTACTTTTCAGTTATGGTTTTCGTTTGAGCGAGAAACTGAAGTTGAATTCTGCATTCGTTGTAATAGGCATCATTGGAATTGGTAACCTCTCTCCTCTCTATGATGTCGCAGGAATCAATATGAGTTTCCCTGACTACTTTGAGATGTCAATTTTGAACTGTCGTGGGATTGCTAAAACAACCCTGCTCTTGACTTTCCCCTTCTTGGTACCTTTGCTGTGGCGGTTATTTTGGGCCATATCTCAAAATAGCTATTTTTCTGAATGTCTTCCATAGATTATCCTTACGACAGAGAGATTCATGAAAGGAGCTGGTTTTCCTGATTCTCCTTTCCAAATAGAACAAGAACCACCAGCTACTTTTCAGTTATGGTTTTTGTTTGAGCGAGAAAGAGAAGTTGAATTCTGCATTTGCTGTAATAGGCATCATTGGAATTGGCAACCTCTCTCCTCTCTATGATGTCGCAGAAAAAAATATGAGTGTCCCTGACTGCTTTGATATGTCAATTCTGAACTGTCGTGGGATTGCTAAAACAACCCTGCTCTTGACTTTCCCCTTCTTGGTACCTTTGCTGTGGCGGTCATTTTGGGCCATATCTCAATATAGCAATTTTTCTGAATGTGGTCTTTGGATTTTTCTGAAGACAGAGAGAGATTCATGAAAGGAGCTGGTTTTCCTGATTCTCCTTTCCAAATAGAACAAGAACCACCAGCTACTTTTCAGTTATGGTTCTTGTTTGAGCGAGAAACTGAAGTTGAATCCTGCATTTGCTGTAATAGGCATCATTGGAATTGGCAACTATGATGTCGCAGAAAAAAATATGAGTGTCCCTGACTGCTTTGATATGTCAATTCTGAACTGTCGTGGGATTGCTAAAACAACCCTGCTCTTGACTTTCCCCTTCTTGGTACCTTTGCTGTGGCGGTCATTTTGGGCCATATGTCAATATAGCAATGTTTCTGAATGTGGTCTTTGGATTTTTCTGAAGACAGAGAGAGATTCATGAAAGGACCTGGTTTTCCTGATTCTCCTTTCCATATAGAACAAGAACCACCAGCTACTTTTCAGTTATGGTTTTTGTTTGAGCGAGAAACTTAAGTTGAATTCTGCATTCGTTGTAATAGGCATCATTGGAATTGGTAACCTCTCTCCTCTCTATGATGTCGCAGGAATCAATATGAGTTTCCCTGACTACTTTGAGATGTCAATTCTGAACTGTCGTGGGAATGCTAAAACAACCCTGCTCTTGACTTTCCCCTTCTTGGTACCTTTGCTGTGGCGGTTATTTTGGGCCATATCTCAAAATAGCAATTTTTCTGAATGTCTTCCATAGATTATCCTTACGACAGAGAGAGATTCATGAAAGGAGCTGGTTTTCCTGATTCTCCTTTCCAAATAGAACAAGAACCACCAGCTACTTTTCAGTTATGGTTCTTGTTTGAGCGAGAAACTGAAGTTGAATCCTGCATTTGCTGTAATAGGCATCATTGGAATTGGCAACTATGATGTCGCAGAAAAAAATATGAGTGTCCCTGACTGCTTTGATATGTCAATTCTGAACTGTCGTGGGATTGCTAAAACAACCCTGCTCTTGACTTTCCCCTTCTTGGTACCTTTGCTGTGGTGGTCATTTTGGGCCATATCTCAATATAGCAATTTTTCTGAATGTGGTCTTTGGATTTTTCTGAAGACAGAGAGAGATTCATGAAAGGACCTGGTTTTCCTGATTCTCCTTTCCAAATAGAACAAGAACCACCAGCTACTTTTCAGTTATGGTTTTTGTTTGAGCGAGAAACTGAAGTTGAATTCTGCATTCGTTGTAATAGGCATCATTGGAATTGGTAACCTCTCTCCTCTCTATGATGTCGCAGGAATCAATATGAGTTTCCCTGACTACTTTGATATGTCAATTCTGAACTGTCGTGGGATTGCTAAAACAACCCTGCTCTTGACTTTCCCCTTCTTGGTACCTTTGCTGTGGCGGTCATTTTGGGCCATATCTCAATATAGCAATTTTTCTGAATGTGGTCTTTGGATTTTTCTGAAGACAGAGAGAGATTCATGAAAGGACTGGTTTTCCTGATTCTCCTTTCCAAATAGAACAAGAACCACCAGCTACTTTTCAGTTATGGTTTTTGTTTGAGCGAGAAGCTGAAGTTGAATTCTGCATTTGCTGTAATAGGCATCATTGGAATTGGCAACCTCTCTCCTCTCTATGATGTCGCAGAAAAAAATATGAGTGTCCCTGACTGCTTTGATATGTCAATTCTGAACTGTCGTGGGATTGCTAAAACAACCCTGCTCTTGACTTTCCCCTTCTTGGTACCTTTGCTCTGGCGGTTATTTAGGGCCATATCTCAAAATAGCAATTTTTCTGAATGTCTTCCATAGATTATCTTTACGACAGAGAGATTCATGAAAGGAGCTGGTTTTCCTGATTCTCCTTTCCAAATAGAACAAGAACCACCAGCTACTTTTCAGTTATGGTTCTTGTTTGAGCGAGAACCTGAAGTTGAATCCTGCATTTGCTGTAATAGGCATCATTGGAATTGGCAACCTCTCTCCTCTCTATGATGTCGCAGAAAAAAATATGAGTGTCCCTGACTGCTTTGATATGTCAATTCTGAACTGTCGTGGGATTGCTAAAACAACCCTGCTCTTGACTTTCCCCTTCTTGGTACCTTTGCTCTGGCGGTTATTTAGGGCCATATCTCAAAATAGCAATTTTTCTGAATGTCTTCCATAGATTATCCTTATGACAGAGAGAGATTCATGAAAGAAGCTGGTTTTCCTGATTCTCCTTTCCAAATAGAACAAGAACCACCAGCTACTTTTCAGTTATGGTTCTTGTTTGAGCGAGAAACTGAAGTTGAATTCTGCATTCGTTGTAATAGGTATCATTGGAATTGGTAACCTCTCTCCTCTCTATGATGTCACAGGAATCAATATGAGTTTCCCTGACTACTTTGAGATGTCAATCTGAACTGTCGTGGGATTGCTAAAAGAACCCTGCTCTTGACTTTCCCCTTCTTGGTACCTTTGCTGTGGCGGTCATTTTGGGCCATATCTCAATATAGCAATTTTTCTGAATGTGGTCTTTGGATTTTTCTGAAGACAGAGAGAGATTCATGAAAGGAGCTGGTTTTCCTGATTCTCCTCTACAAATAGAACAAGAACCACCAGCTACTTTTCAGTTATGGTTCTTGTTTGAGCGAGAAACTGAAGTTGAATCCTGCATTTGCTGTAATAGGCATCATTGGAATTGGCAACTATGATGTCGCAGAAAAAAATATGAGTGTCCCTGACTGCTTTGATATGTCAATTCTGAACTGTCGTGGGATTGCTAAAACAACCCTTCTCTTGACTTTCCCCTTCTTGGTACCTTTGCTGTGGCGGTCATTTTGTGCCATATGTCAAAATAGCAATTTTTCTGAATGTGGTCTTTGGATTTTTCTGAAGACGAGAGAGATTCATGAAAGGACCTGGTTTTCCTGATTCTCCTTTCCAAATAGAACAAGAACCACCAGCTACTTTTCAGTTATGGTTTTTGTTTGAGCGAGAAACTGAAGTTGAATTCTGCATTCGTTGTAATAGGCATCATTGGAATTGGTAACCTCTCTCCTCTCTATGATGTCGCAGGAATCAATATGAGTTTCCCTGACTACTTTGAGATGTCAATTCTGAACTGTCGTGGGATTGCTAAAACAACCCTGCTCTTGACTTTCCCCTTCTTGGTACCTTTGCTGTGGCGGTTATTTTGGGCCATATCTCAAAATAGCTATTTTTCTGAATGTCTTCCATAGATTATCCTTACGACAGAGAGATTCATGAAAGGAGCTGGTTTTCCTGATTCTCCTTTCCAAATAGAACAAGAACCACCAGCTACTTTTCAGTTATGGTTCTTGTTTGAGCGAGAACCTGAAGTTGAATCCTGCATTTGCTGTAATAGGCATCATTGGAATTGGCAACCTCTCTCCTCTCTATGATGTCGCAGAAAAAAATATGAGTGTCCCTGACTGCTTTGATATGTCAATTCTGAACTGTCGTGGGATTGCTAAAACAACCCTGCTCTTGACTTTCCCCTTCTTGGTACCTTTGCTCTGGCGGTTATTTAGGGCCATATCTCAAAATAGCAATTTTTCTGAATGTCTTCCATAGATTATCCTTATGACAGAGAGAGATTCATGAAAGAAGCTGGTTTTCCTGATTCTCCTTTCCAAATAGAACAAGAACCACCAGCTACTTTTCAGTTATGGTTCTTGTTTGAGCGAGAAACTGAAGTTGAATTCTGCATTCGTTGTAATAGGCATCATTGGAATTGGTAACCTCTCTCCTCTCTATGATGTCACAGGAATCAATATGAGTTTCCCTGACTACTTTGAGATGTCAATCTGAACTGTCGTGGGATTGCTAAAAGAACCCTGCTCTTGACTTTCCCCTTCTTGGTACCTTTGCTGTGGCGGTCATTTTGGGCCATATCTCAATATAGCAATTTTTCTGAATGTGGTCTTTGGATTTTTCTGAAGACAGAGAGAGATTCATGAAAGGAGCTGGTTTTACTGATTCTCCTCTCCAAATAGAACAAGAACCACCAGCTACTTTTCAGTTATGGTTCTTGTTTGAGCGAGAAACTGAAGTTGAATCCTGCATTTGCTGTAATAGGCATCATTGGAATTGGCAACTATGATGTCGCAGAAAAAAATATGAGTGTCCCTGACTGCTTTGATATGTCAATTCTGAACTGTCGTGGGATTGCTAAAACAACCCTTCTCTTGACTTTCCCCTTCTTGGTACCTTTGCTGTGGCGGTCATTTTGTGCCATATGTCAAAATAGCAATTTTTCTGAATGTGGTCTTTGGATTTTTCTGAAGACGAGAGAGATTCATGAAAGGACCTGGTTTTCCTGATTCTCCTTTCCAAATAGAACAAGAACCACCAGCTACTTTTCAGTTATGGTTTTTGTTTGAGCGAGAAACTGAAGTTGAATTCTGCATTCGTTGTAATAGGCATCATTGGAATTGGTAACCTCTCTCCTCTCTATGATGTCGCAGGAATCAATATGAGTTTCCCTGACTACTTTGAGATGTCAATTCTGAACTGTCGTGGGATTGCTAAAACAACCCTGCTCTTGACTTTCCCCTTCTTGGTACCTTTGCTGTGGCGGTTATTTTGGGCCATATCTCAAAATAGCTATTTTTCTGAATGTCTTCCATAGATTATCCTTACGACAGAGAGATTCATGAAAGGAGCTGGTTTTCCTGATTCTCCTTTCCAAATAGAACAAGAACCACCAGCTACTTTTCAGTTATGGTTCTTGTTTGAGCGAGAACCTGAAGTTGAATCCTGCATTTGCTGTAATAGGCATCATTGGAATTGGCAACCTCTCTCCTCTCTATGATGTCGCAGAAAAAAATATGAGTGTCCCTGACTGCTTTGATATGTCAATTCTGAACTGTCGTGGGATTGCTAAAACAACCCTGCTCTTGACTTTCCCCTTCTTGGTACCTTTGCTGTGGCGGTCATTTTGGGCCATATCTCAAAATAGCAATTTTTCTGAATGTCTTCCATAGATTATCCTTACGACATGGAGATTCATGAAAGGAGCTAGTTTTCCTGATTCTCCTTTCCAAATAGAACAAGAACCACCAGCTACTTTTCAGTTATGGTTTTTGTTTGAGCGAGAAACTGAAGTTGAATTCTGCATTCGTTGTAATAGGCATCATTGGAATTGGCAACCTCTCTCCTCTCTATGATGTCGCAGAAAAAAATATGAGTGTCCCTGACTGCTTTGATATGTCAATTCTGAACTGTCGTGGGATTGCTAAAACAACCCTGCTCTTGACTTTCTCCTTCTTGGTACCTTTGCTGTGGCGGTTATTTTGGGCCATATCTCAAAATAGCAATTTTTCTGAATGTGGTCTTTGGATTTTTCTGAAGACAGAGAGAGATTCATGAAAGGACCTGGTTTTCCTGATTCTCCTTTCCAAATAGAACAAGAACCACCAGCTACTTTTCAGTTATGGTTTTTGTTTGAGCGAGAAACTGAAGTTGAATTCTGCATTCGTTGTAATAGGCATCATTGGAATTGGTAACCTCTCTCCTCTCTATGATGTCGCAGGAATCAATATGAGTTTCCCTGACTACTTTGATATGTCAATTCTGAACTGTCGTGGGATTGCTAAAACAACCCTGCTCTTGACTTTCCCCTTCTTGGTACCTTTGCTGTGGCGGTCATTTTGGGCCATATCTCAATATAGCAATTTTTCTGAATGTGGTCTTTGGATTTTTCTGAAGACAGAGAGAGATTCATGAAAGGACTGGTTTTCCTGATTCTCCTTTCCAAATAGAACAAGAACCACCAGCTACTTTTCAGTTATGGTTTTTGTTTGAGCGAGAAAGAGAAGTTGAATTCTGCATTTGCTGTAATAGGCATCATTGGAATTGGCAACCTCTCTCCTCTCTATGATGTCGCAGAAAAAAATATGAGTGTCCCTGACTGCTTTGATATGTCAATTCTGAACTGTCGTGGGATTGCTAAAACAACCCTGCTCTTGACTTTCCCCTTCTTGGTACCTTTGCTGTGGCGGTCATTTTGTGCCATATGTCAAAATAGCAATTTTTCTGAATGTGGTCTTTGGATTTTTCTGAAGACGAGAGAGATTCATGAAAGGACCTGGTTTTCCTGATTCTCCTTTCCAAATAGAACAAGAACCACCAGCTACTTTTCAGTTATGGTTTTTGTTTGAGCGAGAAACTGAAGTTGAATTCTGCATTCGTTGTAATAGGCATCATTGGAATTGGCAACCTCTCTCCTCTCTATGATGTCGCAGAAAAAAATATGAGTGTCCCTGACTGCTTTGATATGTCAATTCTGAACTGTCGTGGGATTGCTAAAACAACCCTGCTCTTGACTTTCCCCTTCTTGGTACCTTTGCTGTGGCGGTCATTTTGTGCCATATGTCAAAATAGCAATTTTTCTGAATGTGGTCTTTGGATTTTTCTGAAGACGAGAGAGATTCATGAAAGGACCTGGTTTTCCTGATTCTCCTTTCCAAATAGAACAAGAACCACTAGCTACTTTTCAGTTATGGTTCTTGTTTGAGCGAGAAACTGAAGTTGAATCCTGCATTTGCTGTAATAGGCATCATTGGAATTGGCAACTATGATGTCGCAGAAAAAAATATGAGTGTCCCTGACTGCTTTGATATGTCAATTCTGAACTGTCGTGGGATTGCTAAAACAACCCTTCTCTTGACTTTCCCCTTCTTGGTACCTTTGCTGTGGCGGTCATTTTGTGCCATATGTCAAAATAGCAATTTTTCTGAATGTGGTCTTTGGATTTTTCTGAAGACGAGAGAGATTCATGAAAGGACCTGGTTTTCCTGATTCTCCTTTCCAAATAGAACAAGAACCACCAGCTACTTTTCAGTTATGGTTTTTGTTTGAGCGAGAAAGAGAAGTTGAATTCTGCATTCGTTGTAATAGGCATCATTGGAATTGGTAACCTCTCTCCTCTCTATGATGTCGCAGGAATCAATATGAGTTTCCCTGACTACTTTGATATGTCAATTCTGAACTGTCGTGGGATTGCTAAAACAACCCTGCTCTTGACTTTCCCCTTCTTGGTACCTTTGCTCTGGCGGTTATTTAGGGCCATATCTCAAAATAGCAATTTTTCTGAATGTCTTCCATAGATTATCCTTACGACAGAGAGATTCATGAAAGGAGCTGGTTTTCCTGATTCTCCTTTCCAAATAGAACAAGAACCACCAGCTACTTTTCAGTTATGGTTCTTGTTTGAGCGAGAACCTGAAGTTGAATCCTGCATTTGCTGTAATAGGCATCATTGGAATTGGCAACCTCTCTCCTCTTTATGATGTCGCAGAAAAAAATATGAGTGTCCCTGACTGCTTTGATATGTCAATTCTGAACTGTCGTGGGATTGCTAAAACAACCCTGCTCTTGACTTTCCCCTTCTTGGTACCTTTGCTGTGGCGGTTATTTTGGGCCATATCTCAAAATAGCTATTTTTCTGAATGTCTTCCATAGATTATCCTTACGACAGAGAGATTCATGAAAGGAGCTGGTTTTCCTGATTCTCCTTTCCAAATAGAACAAGAACCACCAGCTACTTTTCAGTTATGGTTCTTGTTTGAGCGAGAACCTGAAGTTGAATCCTGCATTTGCTGTAATAGGCATCATTGGAATTGGTAACCTCTCTCCTCTCTATGATGTCGCAGGAATCAATATGAGTGTCCCTGACTGCTTTGATATGTCAATTCTGAACTGTCGTGGGATTGCTAAAACAACCCTGCTCTTGACTTTCCCCTTCTTGGTACCTTTGCTGTGGCGATCATTTTGGGCCATATCTCAAAATAGCAATTTTTCTGAATGTCTTCCATAGATTATCCTTACGACATGGAGATTCATGAAAGGAGCTAGTTTTCCTGATTCTCCTTTCCAAATAGAACAAGAACCACCAGCTACTTTTCAGTTATGGTTCTTGTTTGAGCGAGAAACTGAAGTTGAATCCTGCATTTGCTGTAATAGGCATCATTGGAATTGGCAACTATGATGTCGCAGAAAAAAATATGAGTGTCCCTGACTGCTTTGATATGTCAATTCTGAACTGTCGTGGGATTGCTAAAACAACCCTGCTCTTGACTTTCCCCTTCTTGGTACCTTTGCTGTGGCGGTCATTTTGGGCCATATGTCAAAATAGCAATTTTTCTGAATGTGGTCTTTGGATTTTTCTGAAGACAGAGAGAGATTCATGAAAGGACCTGGTTTTCCTGATTCTCCTTTCCAAATAGAACAAGAACCACCAGCTACTTTTCAGTTATGGTTTTTGTTTGAGCGAGAAAGAGAAGTTGAATTCTGCATTTGCTGTAATAGGCATCATTGGAATTGGCAACCTCTCTCCTCTCTATGATGTCGCAGAAAAAAATATGAGTGTCCCTGACTGCTTTGATATGTCAATTCTGAACTGTCGTGGGATTGCTAAAACAACCCTGCTCTTGACTTTCCCCTTCTTGGTACCTTTGCTGTGGCGGTTATTTTGGGCCATATCTCAAAATAGCTATTTTTCTGAATGTCTTCCATAGATTATCCTTACGACAGAGAGATTCATGAAAGGAGCTGGTTTTCCTGATTCTCCTTTCCAAATAGAACAAGAACCACCAGCTACTTTTCAGTTATGGTTCTTGTTTGAGCGAGAACCTGAAGTTGAATCCTGCATTTGCTGTAATAGGCATCATTGGAATTGGCAACCTCTCTCCTCTCTATGATGTCGCAGAAAAAAATATGAGTGTCCCTGACTGCTTTGATATGTCAATTCTGAACTGTCGTGGGATTGCTAAAACAACCCTGCTCTTGACTTTCCCCTTCTTGGTACCTTTGCTGTGGCGGTCATTTTGGGCCATATCTCAAAATAGCAATTTTTCTGAATGTCTTCCATAGATTATCCTTACGACATGGAGATTCATGAAAGGAGCTAGTTTTCCTGATTCTCCTTTCCAAATAGAACAAGAACCACCAGCTACTTTTCAGTTATGGTTTTTGTTTGAGCGAGAAACTGAAGTTGAATTCTGCATTCGTTGTAATAGGCATCATTGGAATTGGCAACCTCTCTCCTCTCTATGATGTCGCAGAAAAAAATATGAGTGTCCCTGACTGCTTTGATATGTCAATTCTGAACTGTCGTGGGATTGCTAAAACAACCCTGCTCTTGACTTTCCCCTTCTTGGTACCTTTGCTGTGGCGGTTATTTTGGGCCATATCTCAAAATAGCAATTTTTCTGAATGTGGTCTTTGGATTTTTCTGAAGACAGAGAGAGATTCATGAAAGGACCTGGTTTTCCTGATTCTCCTTTCCAAATAGAACAAGAACCACCAGCTACTTTTCAGTTATGGTTTTTGTTTGAGCGAGAAACTGAAGTTGAATTCTGCATTCGTTGTAATAGGCATCATTGGAATTGGTAACCTCTCTCCTCTCTATGATGTCGCAGGAATCAATATGAGTTTCCCTGACTACTTTGATATGTCAATTCTGAACTGTCGTGGGATTGCTAAAACAACCCTGCTCTTGACTTTCCCCTTCTTGGTACCTTTGCTGTGGCGGTCATTTTGGGCCATATCTCAATATAGCAATTTTTCTGAATGTGGTCTTTGGATTTTTCTGAAGACAGAGAGAGATTCATGAAAGGAGCTGGTTTTCCTGATTCTCCTCTCCAAATAGAACAAGAACCACCAGCTACTTTTCAGTTATGGTTCTTGTTTGAGCGAGAAACTGAAGTTGAATCCTGCATTTGCTGTAATAGGCATCATTGGAATTGGCAACTATGATGTCGCAGAAAAAAATATGAGTGTCCCTGACTGCTTTGATATGTCAATTCTGAACTGTCGTGGGATTGCTAAAACAACCCTTCTCTTGACTTTCCCCTTCTTGGTACCTTTGCTGTGGCGGTCATTTTGTGCCATATGTCAAAATAGCAATTTTTCTGAATGTGGTCTTTGGATTTTTCTGAAGACGAGAGAGATTCATGAAAGGACCTGGTTTTCCTGATTCTCCTTTCCAAATAGAACAAGAACCACCAGCTACTTTTCAGTTATGGTTTTTGTTTGAGCGAGAAACTGAAGTTGAATTCTGCATTCGTTGTAATAGGCATCATTGGAATTGGTAACCTCTCTCCTCTCTATGATGTCGCAGGAATCAATATGAGTTTCCCTGACTACTTTGAGATGTCAATTCTGAACTGTCGTGGGATTGCTAAAACAACCCTGCTCTTGACTTTCCCCTTCTTGGTACCTTTGCTGTGGCGGTTATTTTGGGCCATATCTCAAAATAGCTATTTTTCTGAATGTCTTCCATAGATTATCCTTACGACAGAGAGATTCATGAAAGGAGCTGGTTTTCCTGATTCTCCTTTCCAAATAGAACAAGAACCACCAGCTACTTTTCAGTTATGGTTCTTGTTTGAGCGAGAACCTGAAGTTGAATCCTGCATTTGCTGTAATAGGCATCATTGGAATTGGCAACCTCTCTCCTCTCTATGATGTCGCAGAAAAAAATATGAGTGTCCCTGACTGCTTTGATATGTCAATTCTGAACTGTCGTGGGATTGCTAAAACAACCCTGCTCTTGACTTTCCCCTTCTTGGTACCTTTGCTCTGGCGGTTATTTAGGGCCATATCTCAAAATAGCAATTTTTCTGAATGTCTTCCATAGATTATCCTTATGACAGAGAGAGATTCATGAAAGAAGCTGGTTTTCCTGATTCTCCTTTCCAAATAGAACAAGAACCACCAGCTACTTTTCAGTTATGGTTCTTGTTTGAGCGAGAAACTGAAGTTGAATTCTGCATTCGTTGTAATAGGCATCATTGGAATTGGTAACCTCTCTCCTCTCTATGATGTCACAGGAATCAATATGAGTTTCCCTGACTACTTTGAGATGTCAATCTGAACTGTCGTGGGATTGCTAAAAGAACCCTGCTCTTGACTTTCCCCTTCTTGGTACCTTTGCTGTGGCGGTCATTTTGGGCCATATCTCAATATAGCAATTTTTCTGAATGTGGTCTTTGGATTTTTCTGAAGACAGAGAGAGATTCATGAAAGGAGCTGGTTTTCCTGATTCTCCTCTCCAAATAGAACAAGAACCACCAGCTACTTTTCAGTTATGGTTCTTGTTTGAGCGAGAAACTGAAGTTGAATCCTGCATTTGCTGTAATAGGCATCATTGGAATTGGCAACTATGATGTCGCAGAAAAAAATATGAGTGTCCCTGACTGCTTTGATATGTCAATTCTGAACTGTCGTGGGATTGCTAAAACAACCCTTCTCTTGACTTTCCCCTTCTTGGTACCTTTGCTGTGGCGGTCATTTTGTGCCATATGTCAAAATAGCAATTTTTCTGAATGTGGTCTTTGGATTTTTCTGAAGACGAGAGAGATTCATGAAAGGACCTGGTTTTCCTGATTCTCCTTTCCAAATAGAACAAGAACCACCAGCTACTTTTCAGTTATGGTTTTTGTTTGAGCGAGAAACTGAAGTTGAATTCTGCATTCGTTGTAATAGGCATCATTGGAATTGGTAACCTCTCTCCTCTCTATGATGTCGCAGGAATCAATATGAGTTTCCCTGACTACTTTGAGATGTCAATTCTGAACTGTCGTGGGATTGCTAAAACAACCCTGCTCTTGACTTTCCCCTTCTTGGTACCTTTGCTGTGGCGGTTATTTTGGGCCATATCTCAAAATAGCTATTTTTCTGAATGTCTTCCATAGATTATCCTTACGACAGAGAGATTCATGAAAGGAGCTGGTTTTCCTGATTCTCCTTTCCAAATAGAACAAGAACCACCAGCTACTTTTCAGTTATGGTTCTTGTTTGAGCGAGAACCTGAAGTTGAATCCTGCATTTGCTGTAATAGGCATCATTGGAATTGGCAACCTCTCTCCTCTCTATGATGTCGCAGAAAAAAATATGAGTGTCCCTGACTGCTTTGATATGTCAATTCTGAACTGTCGTGGGATTGCTAAAACAACCCTGCTCTTGACTTTCCCCTTCTTGGTACCTTTGCTGTGGCGGTCATTTTGGGCCATATCTCAAAATAGCAATTTTTCTGAATGTCTTCCATAGATTATCCTTACGACATGGAGATTCATGAAAGGAGCTAGTTTTCCTGATTCTCCTTTCCAAATAGAACAAGAACCACCAGCTACTTTTCAGTTATGGTTTTTGTTTGAGCGAGAAACTGAAGTTGAATTCTGCATTCGTTGTAATAGGCATCATTGGAATTGGCAACCTCTCTCCTCTCTATGATGTCGCAGAAAAAAATATGAGTGTCCCTGACTGCTTTGATATGTCAATTCTGAACTGTCGTGGGATTGCTAAAACAACCCTGCTCTTGACTTTCCCCTTCTTGGTACCTTTGCTGTGGCGGTTATTTTGGGCCATATCTCAAAATAGCAATTTTTCTGAATGTGGTCTTTGGATTTTTCTGAAGACAGAGAGAGATTCATGAAAGGACCTGGTTTTCCTGATTCTCCTTTCCAAATAGAACAAGAACCACCAGCTACTTTTCAGTTATGGTTTTTGTTTGAGCGAGAAACTGAAGTTGAATTCTGCATTCGTTGTAATAGGCATCATTGGAATTGGTAACCTCTCTCCTCTCTATGATGTCGCAGGAATCAATATGAGTTTCCCTGACTACTTTGATATGTCAATTCTGAACTGTCGTGGGATTGCTAAAACAACCCTGCTCTTGACTTTCCCCTTCTTGGTACCTTTGCTGTGGCGGTCATTTTGGGCCATATCTCAATATAGCAATTTTTCTGAATGTGGTCTTTGGATTTTTCTGAAGACAGAGAGAGATTCATGAAAGGACTGGTTTTCCTGATTCTCCTTTCCAAATAGAACAAGAACCACCAGCTACTTTTCAGTTATGGTTTTTGTTTGAGCGAGAAAGAGAAGTTGAATTCTGCATTTGCTGTAATAGGCATCATTGGAATTGGCAACCTCTCTCCTCTCTATGATGTCGCAGAAAAAAATATGAGTGTCCCTGACTGCTTTGATATGTCAATTCTGAACTGTCGTGGGATTGCTAAAACAACCCTGCTCTTGACTTTCCCCTTCTTGGTACCTTTGCTGTGGCGGTCATTTTGTGCCATATGTCAAAATAGCAATTTTTCTGAATGTGGTCTTTGGATTTTTCTGAAGACGAGAGAGATTCATGAAAGGACCTGGTTTTCCTGATTCTCCTTTCCAAATAGAACAAGAACCACCAGCTACTTTTCAGTTATGGTTTTTGTTTGAGCGAGAAACTGAAGTTGAATTCTGCATTCGTTGTAATAGGCATCATTGGAATTGGCAACCTCTCTCCTCTCTATGATGTCGCAGAAAAAAATATGAGTGTCCCTGACTGCTTTGATATGTCAATTCTGAACTGTCGTGGGATTGCTAAAACAACCCTGCTCTTGACTTTCCCCTTCTTGGTACCTTTGCTGTGGCGGTCATTTTGTGCCATATGTCAAAATAGCAATTTTTCTGAATGTGGTCTTTGGATTTTTCTGAAGACGAGAGAGATTCATGAAAGGACCTGGTTTTCCTGATTCTCCTTTCCAAATAGAACAAGAACCACTAGCTACTTTTCAGTTATGGTTCTTGTTTGAGCGAGAAACTGAAGTTGAATCCTGCATTTGCTGTAATAGGCATCATTGGAATTGGCAACTATGATGTCGCAGAAAAAAATATGAGTGTCCCTGACTGCTTTGATATGTCAATTCTGAACTGTCGTGGGATTGCTAAAACAACCCTTCTCTTGACTTTCCCCTTCTTGGTACCTTTGCTGTGGCGGTCATTTTGTGCCATATGTCAAAATAGCAATTTTTCTGAATGTGGTCTTTGGATTTTTCTGAAGACGAGAGAGATTCATGAAAGGACCTGGTTTTCCTGATTCTCCTTTCCAAATAGAACAAGAACCACCAGCTACTTTTCAGTTATGGTTTTTGTTTGAGCGAGAAAGAGAAGTTGAATTCTGCATTCGTTGTAATAGGCATCATTGGAATTGGTAACCTCTCTCCTCTCTATGATGTCGCAGGAATCAATATGAGTTTCCCTGACTACTTTGATATGTCAATTCTGAACTGTCGTGGGATTGCTAAAACAACCCTGCTCTTGACTTTCCCCTTCTTGGTACCTTTGCTCTGGCGGTTATTTAGGGCCATATCTCAAAATAGCAATTTTTCTGAATGTCTTCCATAGATTATCCTTACGACAGAGAGATTCATGAAAGGAGCTGGTTTTCCTGATTCTCCTTTCCAAATAGAACAAGAACCACCAGCTACTTTTCAGTTATGGTTCTTGTTTGAGCGAGAACCTGAAGTTGAATCCTGCATTTGCTGTAATAGGCATCATTGGAATTGGCAACCTCTCTCCTCTTTATGATGTCGCAGAAAAAAATATGAGTGTCCCTGACTGCTTTGATATGTCAATTCTGAACTGTCGTGGGATTGCTAAAACAACCCTGCTCTTGACTTTCCCCTTCTTGGTACCTTTGCTGTGGCGGTTATTTTGGGCCATATCTCAAAATAGCTATTTTTCTGAATGTCTTCCATAGATTATCCTTACGACAGAGAGATTCATGAAAGGAGCTGGTTTTCCTGATTCTCCTTTCCAAATAGAACAAGAACCACCAGCTACTTTTCAGTTATGGTTCTTGTTTGAGCGAGAACCTGAAGTTGAATCCTGCATTTGCTGTAATAGGCATCATTGGAATTGGTAACCTCTCTCCTCTCTATGATGTCGCAGGAATCAATATGAGTGTCCCTGACTGCTTTGATATGTCAATTCTGAACTGTCGTGGGATTGCTAAAACAACCCTGCTCTTGACTTTCCCCTTCTTGGTACCTTTGCTGTGGCGATCATTTTGGGCCATATCTCAAAATAGCAATTTTTCTGAATGTCTTCCATAGATTATCCTTACGACATGGAGATTCATGAAAGGAGCTAGTTTTCCTGATTCTCCTTTCCAAATAGAACAAGAACCACCAGCTACTTTTCAGTTATGGTTCTTGTTTGAGCGAGAAACTGAAGTTGAATCCTGCATTTGCTGTAATAGGCATCATTGGAATTGGCAACTATGATGTCGCAGAAAAAAATATGAGTGTCCCTGACTGCTTTGATATGTCAATTCTGAACTGTCGTGGGATTGCTAAAACAACCCTGCTCTTGACTTTCCCCTTCTTGGTACCTTTGCTGTGGCGGTCATTTTGGGCCATATGTCAAAATAGCAATTTTTCTGAATGTGGTCTTTGGATTTTTCTGAAGACAGAGAGAGATTCATGAAAGGACCTGGTTTTCCTGATTCTCCTTTCCAAATAGAACAAGAACCACCAGCTACTTTTCAGTTATGGTTTTTGTTTGAGCGAGAAAGAGAAGTTGAATTCTGCATTTGCTGTAATAGGCATCATTGGAATTGGCAACCTCTCTCCTCTCTATGATGTCGCAGAAAAAAATATGAGTGTCCCTGACTGCTTTGATATGTCAATTCTGAACTGTCGTGGGATTGCTAAAACAACCCTGCTCTTGACTTTCCCCTTCTTGGTACCTTTGCTGTGGCGGTTATTTTGGGCCATATCTCAAAATAGCTATTTTTCTGAATGTCTTCCATAGATTATCCTTACGACAGAGAGATTCATGAAAGGAGCTGGTTTTCCTGATTCTCCTTTCCAAATAGAACAAGAACCACCAGCTACTTTTCAGTTATGGTTCTTGTTTGAGCGAGAACCTGAAGTTGAATCCTGCATTTGCTGTAATAGGCATCATTGGAATTGGCAACCTCTCTCCTCTCTATGATGTCGCAGAAAAAAATATGAGTGTCCCTGACTGCTTTGATATGTCAATTCTGAACTGTCGTGGGATTGCTAAAACAACCCTGCTCTTGACTTTCCCCTTCTTGGTACCTTTGCTGTGGCGGTCATTTTGGGCCATATCTCAAAATAGCAATTTTTCTGAATGTCTTCCATAGATTATCCTTACGACATGGAGATTCATGAAAGGAGCTAGTTTTCCTGATTCTCCTTTCCAAATAGAACAAGAACCACCAGCTACTTTTCAGTTATGGTTTTTGTTTGAGCGAGAAACTGAAGTTGAATTCTGCATTCGTTGTAATAGGCATCATTGGAATTGGCAACCTCTCTCCTCTCTATGATGTCGCAGAAAAAAATATGAGTGTCCCTGACTGCTTTGATATGTCAATTCTGAACTGTCGTGGGATTGCTAAAACAACCCTGCTCTTGACTTTCCCCTTCTTGGTACCTTTGCTGTGGCGGTTATTTTGGGCCATATCTCAAAATAGCAATTTTTCTGAATGTGGTCTTTGGATTTTTCTGAAGACAGAGAGAGATTCATGAAAGGACCTGGTTTTCCTGATTCTCCTTTCCAAATAGAACAAGAACCACCAGCTACTTTTCAGTTATGGTTTTTGTTTGAGCGAGAAACTGAAGTTGAATTCTGCATTCGTTGTAATAGGCATCATTGGAATTGGTAACCTCTCTCCTCTCTATGATGTCGCAGGAATCAATATGAGTTTCCCTGACTACTTTGATATGTCAATTCTGAACTGTCGTGGGATTGCTAAAACAACCCTGCTCTTGACTTTCCCCTTCTTGGTACCTTTGCTGTGGCGGTCATTTTGGGCCATATCTCAATATAGCAATTTTTCTGAATGTGGTCTTTGGATTTTTCTGAAGACAGAGAGAGATTCATGAAAGGACTGGTTTTCCTGATTCTCCTTTCCAAATAGAACAAGAACCACCAGCTACTTTTCAGTTATGGTTTTTGTTTGAGCGAGAAAGAGAAGTTGAATTCTGCATTTGCTGTAATAGGCATCATTGGAATTGGCAACCTCTCTCCTCTCTATGATGTCGCAGAAAAAAATATGAGTGTCCCTGACTGCTTTGATATGTCAATTCTGAACTGTCGTGGGATTGCTAAAACAACCCTGCTCTTGACTTTCCCCTTCTTGGTACCTTTGCTGTGGCGGTCATTTTGTGCCATATGTCAAAATAGCAATTTTTCTGAATGTGGTCTTTGGATTTTTCTGAAGACGAGAGAGATTCATGAAAGGACCTGGTTTTCCTGATTCTCCTTTCCAAATAGAACAAGAACCACCAGCTACTTTTCAGTTATGGTTTTTGTTTGAGCGAGAAACTGAAGTTGAATTCTGCATTCGTTGTAATAGGCATCATTGGAATTGGCAACCTCTCTCCTCTCTATGATGTCGCAGAAAAAAATATGAGTGTCCCTGACTGCTTTGATATGTCAATTCTGAACTGTCGTGGGATTGCTAAAACAACCCTGCTCTTGACTTTCCCCTTCTTGGTACCTTTGCTGTGGCGGTTATTTTGGGCCATATCTCAAAATAGCAATTTTTCTGAATGTGGTCTTTGGATTTTTCTGAAGACAGAGAGAGATTCATGAAAGGACCTGGTTTTCCTGATTCTCCTTTCCAAATAGAACAAGAACCACCAGCTACTTTTCAGTTATGGTTTTTGTTTGAGCGAGAAACTGAAGTTGAATTCTGCATTCGTTGTAATAGGCATCATTGGAATTGGTAACCTCTCTCCTCTCTATGATGTCGCAGGAATCAATATGAGTTTCCCTGACTACTTTGATATGTCAATTCTGAACTGTCGTGGGATTGCTAAAACAACCCTGCTCTTGACTTTCCCCTTCTTGGTACCTTTGCTGTGGCGGTCATTTTGGGCCATATCTCAATATAGCAATTTTTCTGAATGTGGTCTTTGGATTTTTCTGAAGACAGAGAGAGATTCATGAAAGGACTGGTTTTCCTGATTCTCCTTTCCAAATAGAACAAGAACCACCAGCTACTTTTCAGTTATGGTTTTTGTTTGAGCGAGAAAGAGAAGTTGAATTCTGCATTTGCTGTAATAGGCATCATTGGAATTGGCAACCTCTCTCCTCTCTATGATGTCGCAGAAAAAAATATGAGTGTCCCTGACTGCTTTGATATGTCAATTCTGAACTGTCGTGGGATTGCTAAAACAACCCTGCTCTTGACTTTCCCCTTCTTGGTACCTTTGCTGTGGCGGTCATTTTGTGCCATATGTCAAAATAGCAATTTTTCTGAATGTGGTCTTTGGATTTTTCTGAAGACGAGAGAGATTCATGAAAGGACCTGGTTTTCCTGATTCTCCTTTCCAAATAGAACAAGAACCACCAGCTACTTTTCAGTTATGGTTTTTGTTTGAGCGAGAAACTGAAGTTGAATTCTGCATTCGTTGTAATAGGCATCATTGGAATTGGCAACCTCTCTCCTCTCTATGATGTCGCAGAAAAAAATATGAGTGTCCCTGACTGCTTTGATATGTCAATTCTGAACTGTCGTGGGATTGCTAAAACAACCCTGCTCTTGACTTTCCCCTTCTTGGTACCTTTGCTGTGGCGGTCATTTTGTGCCATATGTCAAAATAGCAATTTTTCTGAATGTGGTCTTTGGATTTTTCTGAAGACGAGAGAGATTCATGAAAGGACCTGGTTTTCCTGATTCTCCTTTCCAAATAGAACAAGAACCACTAGCTACTTTTCAGTTATGGTTCTTGTTTGAGCGAGAAACTGAAGTTGAATCCTGCATTTGCTGTAATAGGCATCATTGGAATTGGCAACTATGATGTCGCAGAAAAAAATATGAGTGTCCCTGACTGCTTTGATATGTCAATTCTGAACTGTCGTGGGATTGCTAAAACAACCCTTCTCTTGACTTTCCCCTTCTTGGTACCTTTGCTGTGGCGGTCATTTTGTGCCATATGTCAAAATAGCAATTTTTCTGAATGTGGTCTTTGGATTTTTCTGAAGACGAGAGAGATTCATGAAAGGACCTGGTTTTCCTGATTCTCCTTTCCAAATAGAACAAGAACCACCAGCTACTTTTCAGTTATGGTTTTTGTTTGAGCGGGAAAGAGAAGTTGAATTCTGCATTCGTTGTAATAGGCATCATTGGAATTGGTAACCTCTCTCCTCTCTATGATGTCGCAGGAATCAATATGAGTTTCCCTGACTACTTTGATATGTCAATTCTGAACTGTCGTGGGATTGCTAAAACAACCCTGCTCTTGACTTTCCCCTTCTTGGTACCTTTGCTCTGGCGGTTATTTAGGGCCATATCTCAAAATAGCAATTTTTCTGAATGTCTTCCATAGATTATCCTTACGACAGAGAGATTCATGAAAGGAGCTGGTTTTCCTGATTCTCCTTTCCAAATAGAACAAGAACCACCAGCTACTTTTCAGTTATGGTTCTTGTTTGAGCGAGAACCTGAAGTTGAATCCTGCATTTGCTGTAATAGGCATCATTGGAATTGGCAACCTCTCTCCTCTCTATGATGTCGCAGAAAAAAATATGAGTGTCCCTGACTGCTTTGATATGTCAATTCTGAACTGTCGTGGGATTGCTAAAACAACCCTGCTCTTGACTTTCCCCTTCTTGGTACCTTTGCTGTGGCGGTTATTTTGGGCCATATCTCAAAATAGCTATTTTTCTGAATGTCTTCCATAGATTATCCTTACGACAGAGAGATTCATGAAAGGAGCTGGTTTTCCTGATTCTCCTTTCCAAATAGAACAAGAACCACCAGCTACTTTTCAGTTATGGTTCTTGTTTGAGCGAGAACCTGAAGTTGAATCCTGCATTTGCTGTAATAGGCATCATTGGAATTGGTAACCTCTCTCCTCTCTATGATGTCGCAGGAATCAATATGAGTGTCCCTGACTGCTTTGATATGTCAATTCTGAACTGTCGTGGGATTGCTAAAACAACCCTGCTCTTGACTTTCCCCTTCTTGGTACCTTTGCTGTGGCGATCATTTTGGGCCATATCTCAAAATAGCAATTTTTCTGAATGTCTTCCATAGATTATCCTTACGACATGGAGATTCATGAAAGGAGCTAGTTTTCCTGATTCTCCTTTCCAAATAGAACAAGAACCACCAGCTACTTTTCAGTTATGGTTCTTGTTTGAGCGAGAAACTGAAGTTGAATCCTGCATTTGCTGTAATAGGCATCATTGGAATTGGCAACTATGATGTCGCAGAAAAAAATATGAGTGTCCCTGACTGCTTTGATATGTCAATTCTGAACTGTCGTGGGATTGCTAAAACAACCCTGCTCTTGACTTTCCCCTTCTTGGTACCTTTGCTGTGGCGGTCATTTTGGGCCATATGTCAAAATAGCAATTTTTCTGAATGTGGTCTTTGGATTTTTCTGAAGACAGAGAGAGATTCATGAAAGGACCTGGTTTTCCTGATTCTCCTTTCCAAATAGAACAAGAACCACCAGCTACTTTTCAGTTATGGTTTTTGTTTCAGCGAGAAAGAGAAGTTGAATTCTGCATTTGCTGTAATAGGCATCATTGGAATTGGCAACCTCTCTCCTCTCTATGATGTCGCAGAAAAAAATATGAGTGTCCCTGACTGCTTTGATATGTCAATTCTGAACTGTCGTGGGATTGCTAGAACAACCCTGCTCTTGACTTTCCCCTTCTTGGTACCTTTGCTGTGGCGGTCATTTTGTGCCATATGTCAATATAGCAATGTTTCTGAATGTGGTCTTTGGATTTTTCTGAAGACAGAGAGAGATTCATGAAAGGACCTGGTTTTCCTGATTCTCCTTTCCAAATAGAACAAGAACCACCAGCTACTTTTCAGTTATGGTTTTTGTTTGAGCGAGAAACTGAAGTTGAATTCTGCATTCGTTGTAATAGGCATCATTGGAATTGGTAACCTCTCTCCTCTCTATGATGTCGCAGGAATCAATATGAGTGTCCCTGACTACTTTGAGATGTCAATTCTGAACTGTCGTGGGATTGCTAAAACAACCCTGCTCTTGACTTTCCCCTTCTTGGTACCTTTGCTGTGGCGGTTATTTTGGGCCATATCTCAAAATAGCAATTTTTCTGAATGTCTTCCATAGATTATCCTTACGACAGAGAGACATTCATGAAAGGAGCTGGTTTTCCTGATTCTCCTTTCCAAATAGAACAAGAACCACCAGCTACTTTTCAGTTATGGTTCTTGTTTGAGCGAGAAACTGAAGTTGAATCCTGCATTTGCTGTAATAGGCATCATTGGAATTGGCAACTATGATGTCGCAGAAAAAAATATGAGTGTCCCTGACTGCTTTGATATGTCAATTCTGAACTGTCGTGGGATTGCTAAAACAACCCTGCTCTTGACTTTCCCCTTCTTGGTACCTTTGCTGTGGCGGTCATTTTGGGCCATATCTCAATATAGCAATTTTTCTGAATGTGGTCTTTGGATTTTTCTGAAGACAGAGAGAGATTCATGAAAGAAGCTGGTTTTCCTGATTCTCCTTTCCAAATAGAACAAGAACCACCAGCTACTTTTCAGTTATGGTTCTTGTTTGAGCGAGAAACTGAAGTTGAATCCTGCATTTGCTGTAATAGGCATCATTGGAATTGGCAACTATGATGTCGCAGAAAAAAATATGAGTGTCCCTGACTGCTTTGATATGTCAATTCTGAACTGTCGTGGGATTGCTAAAACAACCCTTCTCTTGACTTTCCCCTTCTTGGTACCTTTGCTGTGGCGGTCATTTTGTGCCATATGTCAAAATAGCAATTTTTCTGAATGTGGTCTTTGGATTTTTCTGAAGACGAGAGAGATTCATGAAAGGACCTGGTTTTCCTGATTCTCCTTTCCAAATAGAACAAGAACCACCAGCTACTTTTCAGTTATGGTTTTTGTTTGAGCGAGAAACTGAAGTTGAATTCTGCATTCGTTGTAATAGGCATCATTGGAATTGGTAACCTCTCTCCTCTCTATGATGTCGCAGGAATCAATATGAGTTTCCCTGACTACTTTGAGATGTCAATTCTGAACTGTCGTGGGATTGCTAAAACAACCCTGCTCTTGACTGTCCCCTTCTTGGTACCTTTGCTGTGGCGGTTATTTTGGGCCATATCTCAAAATAGCAATTTTTCTGAATGTCTTCCATAGATTATCCTTACGACAGAGAGATTCATGAAAGGAGCTGGTTTTCCTGATTCTCCTTTCCAAATAGAACAACAACCACCAGCTACTTTTCATTTATGGTTCTTGTTTGAGCGAGAACATGAAGTTGAATCCTGCATTTGCTGTAATAGGCGTCATTGGAATTGGCAACCTCTCTCCTCTCTATGATGTCGCAGAAAAAAATATGAGTGTCCCTGACTGCTTTGATATGTCAATTCTGAACTGTCGTGGGATTGCTAAAAGAACCCTGCTCTTGACTTTCCCCTTCTTGGTACCTTTGCTGTGGCGGTCATTTTGGGCCATATCTCAATATAGCAATTTTTCTGAATGTGGTCTTTGGATTTTTCTGAAGACAGAGAGAGATTCATGAAAGGAGCTGGTTTTCCTGATTCTCCTTTCCAAATAGAACAAGAACGACCAGCTACTTTTCATTTATGGTTTTTGTTTGAGCGAGAAACTGAAGTTGAATTATGCATTCGCTGTAATAGGCATCATTGGAATTGGCAACCTCTCTCCTCTCTATGATGTCGCAGGAAACAATATGAGTATCCCTGACTGCTTTGAGATGTCAATTCTGAAATGTCGTGGGGTTGCTAAAACAAGCCTGCTCTTGACTTTCCCCTTCTTGGTACCTTTGCTGTGGCGGTCATTTTGGGCCATATCTCAAAATAGCAATTTTTCTGAATGTCTTCCATAGATTATCCTTACGACAGAGACAGATTCATGAAAGGAGCTGGTTTTCCTGATTCTCCTTTCCAAATAGAACAAGAACCACCAGCTACTATTCAGTTATGGTTTTTGTTTGAGCGAGAAACTGAAGTTGAATTCTGCATTCGTTGTAATAGGCATCATTGGAATTGGTAACCTCTCTCCTCTCTATGATGTCGCAGGAATCAATATGAGTATCCCTGACTACTTTGAGATGTCAATTCTGAACTGTTGTGGGATTGCTAAAACAACCCTGCTCTTGACTTTCCCCTTCTTGGTACCTTTGCTGTGGCGGTTATTTTGGGCCATATCTCAAAATAGCAATTTTTCTGAATGTCTTCCATAGATTATCCTTACGACAAAGAGAGATTCATGAAAGGAGCTGGTTTTCCTGATTCTCCTTTCCAAATAGAACAAGAACCACCAGCTACTTTTCAGTTATGGTTTTTGTTTGAGCGAGAAACTGAAGTTGAATTCTGCATTCGTTGTAATAGGCATCATTGGAATTGGTAACCTCTCTCCTCTCTATGATGTCGCAGGAATCAATATGAGTGTCCCTGACTGCTTTGAGATGTCAATTCTGAACTGTCGTGGGATTGCTAAAAGAACCCTGCCCTTGACTTTCCCCTTCTTGGTACCTTTGCTGTGGCGGTCATTTTGGGCCATATCTCAAAATAGCAATTTTTCTGAATGTCTTCCATAGATTATCCTTACTACAGAGACAGATTCATGAAAGGAGCTGGTTTTCCTGATTCTCCTTTCCAAATAGAACAAGAACCACCAGCTACTTTTCAGGTATGGTTTTTGTTTGTGCGAGAAACTGATGTTGAATCCTGCATTCCTGTAATAGGCATCATTGGAATTGGTAACCTCTCTCCTCTCTATGATGTCGCAGGAATCAATATGAGTGTCCCTGACTGCTTTGAGATGTCAATTCTGAACTGTCGTGGGATTGCTAAAAGAACCCTGCTCTTGACTTTCCCCTTCTTGGTACCTTTGCTGTGGCGGTCATTTTGGGCCATATCTCAAAATAGCAATTTTTCTGAATGTCTTCCATAGATTATCCTTACGACAGAGACAGATTCATGAAAGGAGCTGGTTTTCCTGATTCTCCTTTCCAAATAGAACAAGAACCACCAGCTACTATTCAGTTATGGTTTTTGTTTGAGCGAGAAACTGAAGTTGAATTCTGCATTCGTTGTAATAGGCATCATTGGAATTGGTAACCTCTCTCCTCTCTATGATGTCGCAGGAATCAATATGAGTATCCCTGACTACTTTGAGATGTCAATTCTGAACTGTTGTGGGATTGCTAAAACAACCCTGCTCTTGACTTTCCCCTTCTTGGTACCTTTGCTGTGGCGGTTATTTTGGGCCATATCTCAAAATAGCAATTTTTCTGAATGTCTTCCATAGATTATCCTTACGACAAAGAGAGATTCATGAAAGGAGCTGGTTTTCCTGATTCTCCTTTCCAAATAGAACAAGAACCACCAGCTACTTTTCAGTTATGTTTTTTGTTTGAGCGAGAAACTGAAGTTGAATTCTGCATTCGTTGTAATAGGCATCATTGGAATTGGTAACCTCTCTCCTCTCTATGATGTCGCAGGAATCAATATGAGTGTCCCTGACTGCTTTGAGATGTCAATTCTGAACTGTCGTGGGATTGCTAAAAGAACCCTGCCCTTGACTTTCCCCTTCTTGGTACCTTTGCTGTGGCGGTCATTTTGGGCCATATCTCAAAATAGCAATTTTTCTGAATGTCTTCCATAGATTATCCTTACTACAGAGACAGATTCATGAAAGGAGCTGGTTTTCCTGATTCTCCTTTCCAAATAGAACAAGAACCACCAGCTACTTTTCAGGTATGGTTTTTGTTTGTGCGAGAAACTGATGTTGAATCCTGCATTCCTGTAATAGGCATCATTGGAATTGGTAACCTCTCTCCTCTCTATGATGTCGCAGGAATCAATATGAGTGTCCCTGACTGCTTTGAGATGTCAATTCTGAACTGTCGTGGGATTGCTAAAAGAACCCTGCTCTTGACTTTCCCCTTCTTGGTACCTTTGCTGTGGCGGTCATTTTGGGCCATATCTCAAAATAGCAATTTTTCTGAATGTCTTCCATAGATTATCCTTACGACAGAGACAGATTCATGAAAGGAGCTGGTTTTCCTGATTCTCCTTTCCAAATAGAACAAGAACCACCAGCTACTTTTCAGTTATGGTTTTTGTTTGAGCGAGAAACTGAAGTTGAATTATGCATTCGCTGTAATAGGCATCTTTGGAATTGGTAACCTCTCTCCTCTCTATGATGTCGCAGGAATCAATATGAGTATCCCTGACTACTTTGAGATGTCAATTCTGAAATGTCGTGGGGTTGCTAAAACAAGCCTGCTGTTGACTTTCACCTTGGTACCTTTGCTGTCGCGGTCATTTTGGGCCATATCTCAAAATAGCAATTTTTCTGAATGTGTTCCTTAGATTATCCTTCCGACAGAGACAGATTCATGAAAGGACCGGGTTTTCCTGATTCTCCTTTCCAAATAGAAAAAGAACCACCAGCTACTTTTCAGGTATGGTTTTTGTTTGAGCAAGTAACTGAAGTTGAATCCTGCATTCCTGTAATAGGCATCATTGGAATTGGCAACCTCTCTCCTCTCTATGATGTCGCAGGAATCAATATGAGTATCCCTGACTACTTTGAGATGTCAATTCTGAACTGTCGTGGGATTGCTAAAACAACCCTGCTCTTGACTTTCCCCTTCTTGGTACCTTTGCTGTGGCGGTCATTTTGGGCCATATCTCAATATAGCAATTTTTCTGAATGTGGTCTTTGGATTTTTCTGAAGACAGAGAGAGATTCATGAAAGGAGCTGGTTTTCCTGATTCTCCTTTCCAAATAGAACAAGAACGACCAGCTACTTTTCATTTATGGTTTTTGTTTGAGCGAGAAACTGAAGTTGAATTATGCATTCGCTGTAATAGGCATCATTGGAATTGGCAACCTCTCTCCACTCTATGATGTCGCAGGAAACAATATGAGTATCCCTGACTGCTTTGAGATGTCAATTCTGAAATGTCGTGGGGTTGCTAAAACAAGCCTGCTCTTGACTTTCCCCTTCTTGGTACCTTTGCTGTCGCGGTCATTTTGGGCCATATCTCAAAATAGCAATTTTTCTGAATGTCTTCCATAGATTATCCTTACGACAGAGACAGATTCATGAAAGGAGCTGGTTTTCCTGATTCTCCTTTCCAAATAGAACAAGAACCACCAGCTACTTTTCAGTTATGGTTTTTGTTTGAGCGAGAAACTGAAGTTGAATTCTGCATTCGTTGTAATAGGCATCATTGGAATTGGTAACCTCTCTCCTCTCTATGATGTCGCAGGAATCAATATGAGTATCCCTGACTACTTTGAGATGTCAATTCTGAACTGTCGTGGGATTGCTAAAAGAACCCTGCTCTTGACTTTCCCTTCTTGGTACCTTTGCTGTGGCAGTCATTTTGGGCCATATCTCAAAATAGCAATTTTTCTGAATGTCTTCCATAGATTATCCTTACGACAGAGACAGATTCATGAAAGGAGCTGGTTTTCCTGATTCTCCTTTCCAAATAGAACAAGAACCACCAGCTACTTTTCAGTTATGGTTTTTGTTTGAGCGAGAAACTGAAGTTGAATTATGCATTCGCTGTAATAGGCATCTTTCGAATTGGTAACCTCTCTCCTCTCTATGATGTCGCAGGAATCAATATGAGTATCCCTGACTACTTTGAGATGTCAATTCTGAAATGTCGTGGGGTTGCTAAAACAAGCCTGCTCTTGACTTTCCCCTTGGTACCTTTGCTGTCGCGGTCATTTTGGGCCATATCTCAAAATAGCAATTTTTCTGAATGTGTTCCTTAGATTATCCTTCCGACAGAGACAGATTCATGAAAGGACCGGGTTTTCCTGATTCTCCTTTCCAAATACAACAAGAATCACCAGCTACTTTTCAGTTATGGTTTTTGTTTGAGCGAGAAACTGAAGTTGAATTCTGCATTCGTTGTAATAGGCATCATTGGAATTGGTAACCTCTCTCCTCTCTATGATGTCGCAGGAATCAATATGAGTATCCCTGACTACTTTGAGATGTCAATTCTAAAATGTCGTGGGGTTGCTAAAACAAGCCTGCTCTTGACTTTCCCCTTGGTACCTTTGCTGTCGCGGTCATTTTGGGCCATATCTCAAAATAGCAATTTTTCTGAATGTGTTCCTTAGATTATCCTTCCGACAGAGACAGATTCATGAAAGGACCGGGTTTTCCTGATTCTCCTTTCCAAATAGAAAAAGAACCACCAGCTACTTTTCAGGTATGGTTTTTGTTTGAGCAAGTAACCGAAGTTGAATCCTGCATTCCTCTAATAGGCATCATTGGAATTGGCAACCTCTCTCCTCTCTATGATGTCGCAGGAATCAATATGAGTATCCCTGACTACTTTGAGATGTCAATTCTGAAATGTCGTGGGGTTGCTAAAACAAGCCTGCTCTTGACTTTCCCCTTCTTGGTACCTTTGCTGTGGCGGTCATTTTGGGCCATATCTCAATATAGCAATTTTTCTGAATGTGGTCTTTGGATTTTTCTGAAGACAGAGAGAGATTCATGAAAGGAGCTGGTTTTCCTGATTCTCCTTTCCAAATAGAACAAGAACGACCAGCTACTTTTCATTTATGGTTTTTGTTTGAGCGAGAAACTGAAGTTGAATTATGCATTCGCTGTAATAGGCATCATTGGAATTGGCAACCTCTCTCCACTCTATGATGTCGCAGGAAACAATATGAGTATCCCTGACTGCTTTGAGATGTCAATTCTGAAATGTCGTGGGGTTGCTAAAACAAGCCTGCTCTTGACTTTCCCCTTCTTGGTACCTTTGCTGTCGCGGTCATTTTGGGCCATATCTCAAAATAGCAATTTTTCTGAATGTCTTCCATAGATTATCCTTACGACAGAGACAGATTCATGAAAGGAGCTGGTTTTCCTGATTCTCCTTTCCAAATAGAACAAGAACCACCAGCTACTTTTCAGTTATGGTTTTTGTTTGAGCGAGAAAGAGAAGTTGAATTCTGCATTCGTTGTAATAGGCATCATTGGAATTGGTAACCTCTCTCCTCTCTATGATGTCGCAGGAATCAATATGAGTATCCCTGACTACTTTGAGATGTCAATTCTGAACTGTTGTGGGATTGCTAAAACAACCCTGCTCTTGACTTTCCCCTTCTTGGTACCTTTGCTGTGGCGGTTATTTTGGGCCATATCTCAAAATAGCAATTTTTCTGAATGTCTTCCATAGATTATCCTTACGACAAAGAGAGATTCATGAAAGGAGCTGGTTTTCCTGATTCTCCTTTCCAAATAGAACAAGAACCACCAGCTACTTTTCAGTTATGGTTTTTGTTTGAGCGAGAAACTGAAGTTGAATTCTGCATTCGTTGTAATAGGCATCGTTGGAATTGGTAACCTCTCTCCTCTCTATGATGTCGCAGGAATCAATATGAGTGTCCCTGACTGCTTTGAGATGTCAATTCTGAACTGTCGTGGGATTGCTAAAAGAACCCTGCTCTTGACTTTCCCCTTCTTGGTACCTTTGCTGTGGCAGTCATTTTGGGCCATATCTCAAAATAGCAATTTTTCTGAATGTCTTCCATAGATTATCCTTACGACAGAGACAGATTCATGAAAGGAGCTGGTTTTCCTGATTCTCCTTTCCAAATAGAACAAGAACCACCAGCTACTTTTCAGTTATGGTTTTTGTTTGAGCGAGAAACTGAAGTTGAATTATGCATTCGCTGTAATAGGCATCTTTGGAATTGGGAACCTCTCTCCTCTCTATGATGTCGCAGGAATCAATATGAGTATCCCTGACTACTTTGAGATGTCAATTCTGAAATGTCGTGGGGTTGCTAAAACAAGCCTGCTCTTGACTTTCCCCTTGGTACCTTTGCTGTCGCGGTCATTTTGGGCCATATCTCAAAATAGCAATTTTTCTGAATGTGTTCCTTAGATTATCCTTCCGACAGAGACAGATTCATGAAAGGACCGGGTTTTCCTGATTCTCCTTTCCAAATAGAACAAGAACCACCAGCTACTTTTCAGGTATGGTTTTTGTTTGAGCAAGTAACTGAAGTTGAATCCTGCATTCCTGTAATAGGCATCATTGGAATTGGCAACCTCTCTCCTCTCTATGATGTCGCAGGAATCAATATGAGTATCCCTGACTACTTTGAGATGTCAATTCTGAAATGTCGTGGGGTTGCTTAAACAAGCCTGCTGTTGACTTTCACCTTGGTACCTTTGCTGTCGCGGTCATTTTGGGCCATATCTCAAAATAGAAATTTTTCTGAATGTGTTCTTTTGATTTTTCTGAAGACAAAGAGAGATTCATGAAAGGACCTGGTTTTCCTGATTCTCCTTTCCAAATACAACAAGAATCACCAGCTACTTTTCAGTTATGGTTTTTGTTTGAGCGAGAAACTGAAGTTGAATTCTGCATTCGTTGTAATAGGCATCATTGGAATTGGTAACCTCTCTCCTCTCTATGATGTCGCAGGAATCAATATGAGTATCCCTGACTACTTTGAGATGTCAATTCTGAAATGTCGTGGGGTTGCTAAAACAAGCCTGCTCTTGACTTTCCCCTTGGTACCTTTGCTGTCGCGGTCATTTTGGGCCATATCTCAAAATAGCAATTTTTCTGAATGTGTTCCTTAGATTATCCTTCCGACAGAGACAGATTCATGAAAGGACCGGGTTTTCCTGATTCTCCTTTCCAAATAGAAAAAGAACCACCAGCTACTTTTCAGGTATGGTTTTTGTTTGAGCAAGTAACCGAAGTTGAATCCTGCATTCCTCTAATAGGCATCATTGGAATTGGCAACCTCTCTCCTCTCTATGATGTCGCAGGAATCAATATGAGTATCCCTGACTACTTTGAGATGTCAATTCTGAAATGTCGTGGGGTTGCTAAAACAAGCCTGCTCTTGACTTTCCCCTTCTTGGTACCTTTGCTGTCGCGGTCATTTTGGGCCATATCTCAATATAGCAATTTTTCTGAATGTGGTCTTTGGATTTTTCTGAAGACAGAGAGAGATTCATGAAAGGAGCTGGTTTTCCTGATTCTCCTTTCCAAATAGAACAAGAACGACCAGCTACTTTTCATTTATGGTTTTTGTTTGAGCGAGAAACTGAAGTTGAATTATGCATTCGCTGTAATAGGCATCATTGGAATTGGCAACCTCTCTCCACTCTATGATGTCGCAGGAAACAATATGAGTATCCCTGACTGCTTTGAGATGTCAATTCTGAAATGTCGTGGGGTTGCTAAAACAAGCCTGCTCTTGACTTTCCCCTTCTTGGTACCTTTGCTGTCGCGGTCATTTTGGGCCATATCTCAAAATAGAAATTTTTCTGAATGTCTTCCATAGATTATCCTTACGACAGAGACAGATTCATGAAAGGAGCTGGTTTTCCTGATTCTCCTTTCCAAATAGAACAAGAACCACCAGCTACTTTTCAGTTATGGTTTTTGTTTGAGCGAGAAACTGAAGTTGAATTCTGCATTCGTTGTAATAGGCATCATTGGAATTGGTAACCTCTCTCCTCTCTATGATGTCGCAGGAATCAATATGAGTATCCCTGACTACTTTGAGATGTCAATTCTGAACTGTTGTGGGATTGCTAAAACAAGCCTGCTCTTGACTTTCCCCTTCTTGGTACCTTTGCTGTGGCGGTTATTTTGGGCCATATCTCAAAATAGCAATTTTTCTGAATGTGTTCCTTAGATTATCCTTCCGACAGAGACAGATTCATGAAAGGACCGGGTTTTCCTGATTCTCCTTTCCAAATAGAAAAAGAACCACCAGCTACTTTTCAGGTATGGTTTTTGTTTGAGCAAGTAACGGAAGTTGAATCCGGCATTCCCCTAATAGGCATCATTGGAATTGGCAACCGCTCTCCTCTCTATGATGTCGCAGGAATCAATATGAGTATCCCTGACTACTTTGAGATGTCAATTCTGAAATGTCGTGGGGTTGCTAAAACAAGCCTGCTGTTGACTTTCCCCTTCTTGGTATCTTTGCTGTGGCGGTCATTTTGGGCCATATCTCAAAATAGCAATTTTTCTGAATGTCTTCCATAGATTATCCTTACGACAGAGACAGATTCATGAAAGGAGCTGGTTTTCCTGATTCTCCTTTCCAAATACAACAAGAATCACCAGCAACTTTTCAGTTATGGTTTTTGTTTGAGCGAGAAACTGAAGTTGAATTCTGCATTCGTTGTAATAGGCATCATTGGAATTGGTAACCTCTCTCCTCTCTATGATGTCGCAGGAATCAATATGAGTATCCCTGACTACTTTGAGATGTCAATTCTGAAATGTCGTGGGGTTGCTAAAACAAGCCTGCTCTTGACTTTCCCCTTGGTACCTTTGCTGTCGCGGTCATTTTGGGCCATATTTCAAAATAGCAATTTTTCTGAATGTGTTCCTTAGATTATCCTTCCAACAGAGACAGATTCATGAAAGGACCGGGTTTTCCTGATTCTCCTTTCCAAATAGAAAAAGAACCACCAGCTACTTTTCAGGTATGGTTTTTGTTTGAGCAAGTAACTGAAGTTGAATCCTGCATTCCTGTAATAGGCATCATTGGAATTGGCAACCTCTCTCCTCTCTATGATGTCGCAGGAATCAATATGAGTATCCCTGACTACTTTGAGATGTCAATTCTGAACTGTTGTGGGATTGCTAAAACAACCCTGCTCTTGACTTTCCCCTTCTTGGTACCTTTGCTGTGGCGGTTATTTTGGGCCATATCTCAAAATAGCAATTTTTCTGAATGTCTTCCATAGATTATCCTTACGACAAAGAGAGATTCATGAAAGGAGCTGGTTTTCCTGATTCTCCTTTCCAAATAGAACAAGAACCACCAGCTACTTTTCAGTTATGGTTTTTGTTTGAGCGAGAAACTGAAGTTGAATTCTGCATTCGTTGTAATAGGCATCATTGGAATTGGTAACCTCTCTCCTCTCTATGATGTCGCAGGAATCAATATGAGTATCCCTGACTGCTTTGAGATGTCAATTCTGAACTGTCGTGGGATTGCTAAAAGAACCCTGCCCTTGACTTTCCCCTTCTTGGTACCTTTGCTGTGGCGGTCATTTTGGGCCATATCTCAAAATAGCAATTTTTCTGAATGTCTTCCATAGATTATCCTTACGACAGAGACAGATTCATGAAAGGAGCTGGTTTTCCTGATTCTCCTTTCCAAATAGAACAAGAACCACCAGCTACTTTTCAGGTATGGTTTTTGTTTGAGCGAGAAACTGAAGTTGAATTCTGCATTCGTTGTAATAGGCATCATTGGAATTGGTAACCTCTCTCCTCTCTATGATGTCGCAGGAATCAATATGAGTATCGCTGACTACTTTGAGATGTCAATTCTGAAATGTCGTGGGGTTGCTAAAACAAGCCTGCTCTTGACTTTCCCCTTGGTACGTTTGCTGTCGCGGTCATTTTGGGCCATATCTCAAAATAGCAATTTTTCTGAATGTGTTCCTTAGATTATCCTTCCGACAGAGACAGATTCATGAAAGGACCGGGTTTTCCTGATTCTCCTTTCCAAATAGAAAAAGAACCACCAGCTACTTTTCAGGTATGGTTTTTGTTTGAGCAAGTAACCGAAGTTGAATCCTGCATTCCCCTAATAGGCATCATTGGAATTGGCAACCTCTCTCCTCTCTATGATGTCGCAGGAATCAATATGAGTATCCCTGACTACTTTGAGATGTCAATTCTGAAATGTCGTGGGGTTGCTAAAACAAGCCTGCTGTTGACTTTCCCCTTCTTGGTACCTTTGCTGTGGCGGTCATTTTGGGCCATATCTCAAAATAGCAATTTTTCTGAATGTCTTCCATAGATTATCCTTACGACAGAGACAGATTCATGAAAGGAGCTGGTTTTCCTGATTCTCCTTTCCAAATACAACAAGAATCACCAGCTACTTTTCAGTTATGGTTTTTGTTTGAGCGAGAAACTGAAGTTGAATTCTGCATTCGTTGTAATAGGCATCATTGGAATTGGTAACCTCTCTCCTCTCTATGATGTCGCAGGAATCAATATGAGTATCCCTGACTACTTTGAGATGTCAATTCTGAAATGTCGTGGGGTTGCTAAAACAAGCCTGCTCTTGACTTTCCCCTTGGTACCTTTGCTGTCGCGGTCATTTTGGGCCATATCTCAAAATAGCAATTTTTCTGAATGTGTTCCTTAGATTATCCTTCCGACAGAGACAGATTCATGAAAGGACCGGGTTTTCCTGATTCTCCTTTCCAAATAGAAAAAGAACCACCAGCTACTTTTCAGGTATGGTTTTTGTTTGAGCAAGTAACTGAAGTTGAATCCTGCATTCCTGTAATAGGCATCATTGGAATTGGCAACCTCTCTCCTCTCTATGATGTCGCAGGAATCAATATGAGTATCCCTGACTACTTTGAGATGTCAATTCTGAAATGTCGTGGGGTTGCTAAAACAAGCCTGCTGTTGACTTTCACCTTGGTACCTTCGCTGTCGCGGTCATTTTGGGCCATATCTCAAAATAGAAATTTTTCTGAATGTGTTCTTTTGATTTTTCTGAAGACAAAGAGAGATTCATGAAAGGACCGGGTTTTCCTGATTCTCCTTTCCAAATACAACAAGAATCACCAGCTACTTTTCAGTTATGGTTTTTGTTTGAGCGAGAAACTGAAGTTGAATTCTGCATTCGTTGTAATAGGCATCATTGGAATTGGTAACCTCTCTCCTCTCTATGATGTCGCAGGAATCAATATGAGTATCCCTGACTACTTTGAGATGTCAATTCTGAAATGTCGTGGGGTTGCTAAAACAAGCCTGCTCTTGACTTTCCCCTTGGTACCTTTGCTGTCGCGGTCATTTTGGGCCATATCTCAAAATAGCAATTTTTCTGAATGTGTTCCTTAGATTATCCTTCCGACAGAGACAGATTCATGAAAGGACCGGGTTTTCCTGATTCTCCTTTCCAAATAGAAAAAGAACCACCAGCTACTTTTCAGGTATGGTTTTTGTTTGAGCAAGTAACCGAAGTTGAATCCTGCATTCCTCTAATAGGCATCATTGGAATTGGCAACCTCTCTCCTCTCTATGATGTCGCAGGAATCAATATGAGTATCCCTGACTACTTTGAGATGTCAATTCTGAAATGTCGTGGGGTTGCTAAAACAAGCCTGCTGTTGACTTTCCCCTTCTTGGTACCTTTGCTGTGGCGGTCATTTTGGGCCATATCTCAAAATAGCAATTTTTCTGAATGTCTTCCATAGATTATCCTTACGACAGAGACAGATTCATGAAAGGAGCTGGTTTTCCTGATTCTCCTTTCCAAATAGAACAAGAACCACCAGCTACTATTCAGTTATGGTTTTTGTTTGAGCGAGAAACTGAAGTTGAATTATGCATTCGTTGTAATAGGCATCATTGGAATTGGTAACCTCTCTCCTCTCTATGATGTCGCAGGAATCAATATGAGTATCCCTGACTACTTTGAGATGTCAATTCTGAACTGTTGTGGGATTGCTAAAACAACCCTGCTCTTGACTTTCCCCTTCTTGGTACCTTTGCTGTGGCGGTTATTTTGGGCCATATCTCAAAATAGCAATTTTTCTGAATGTCTTCCATAGATTATCCTTACGACAAAGAGAGATTCATGAAAGGAGCTGGTTTTCCTGATTCTCCTTTCCAAATAGAACAAGAACCACAGGCTACTTTTCAGTTATGGTTTTTGTTTGAGCGAGAAACTGAAGTTGAATTCTGCATTCGTTGTAATCGGCATCATTGGAATTGGTAACCTCTCTCCTCTCTATGATGTCGCAGGAATCAATATGAGTGTCCCTGACTGCTTTGAGATGTCAATTCTGAACTGTCGTGGGATTGCTAAAAGAACCCTGCCCTTGACTTTCCCCTTCTTGGTACCTTTGCTGTGGCGGTCATTTTGGGCCATATCTCAAAATAGCAATTTTTCTGAATGTCTTCCATAGATTATCCTTACTACAGAGACAGATTCATGAAAGGAGCTGGTTTTCCTGATTCTCCTTTCCAAATAGAACAAGAACCACCAGCTACTTTTCAGGTATGGTTTTTGTTTGTGCGAGAAACTGATGTTGAATCCTGCATTCCTGTAATAGGCATCATTGGAATTGGTAACCTCTCTCCTCTCTATGATGTCGCAGGAATCAATATGAGTGTCCCTGACTGCTTTGAGATGTCAATTCTGAACTGTCGTGGGATTGCTAAAAGAACCCTGCTCTTGACTTTCCCCTTCTTGGTACCTTTGCTGTGGCGGTCATTTTGGGCCATATCTCAAAATAGCAATTTTTCTGAATGTCTTCCATAGATTATCCTTCCGACAGAGACAGATTCATGAAAGGAGCTGGTTTTCCTGATTCTCCTTTCCAAATAGAACAAGAACCACCAGCTACTTTTCAGTTATGGTTTTTGTTTGAGCGAGAAACTGAAGTTGAATTATGCATTCGCTGTAATAGGCATCTTTGGAATTGGTAACCTCTCTCCTCTCTATGATGTCGCAGGAATCAATATGAGTATCCCTGACTACTTTGAGATGTCAATTCTGAAATGTCGTGGGGTTGCTAAAACAAGCCTGCTCTTGACTTTCCCCTTGGTACCTTTGCTGTCGCGGTCATTTTGGGCCATATCTCAAAATAGCAATTTTTCTGAATGTGTTCCTTAGATTATCCTTCCGACAGAGACAGATTCATGAAAGGACCGGGTTTTCCTGATTCTCCTTTCCAAATAGAAAAAGAACCACCAGCTACTTTTCAGGTATGGTTTTTGTTTGAGCAAGTAACTGAAGTTGAATCCTGCATTCCTGTAATAGGCATCATTGGAATTGGCAACCTCTCTCCTCTCTATGATGTCGCAGGAATCAATATGAGTATCCCTGACTACTTTGAGATGTCAATTCTGAAATGTCGTGGGGTTGCTAAAACAAGCCTGCTGTTGACTTTCACCTTGGTACCTTTGCTGTCGCGGTCATTTTGGGCCATATCTCACAATAGCAATTTTTCTGAATGTGTTCCTTAGATTATCCTTCCGACAGAGACAGATTCATGAAAGGACCGGGTTTTCCTGATTCTCCTTTCCAAATAGAAAAAGAACCACCAGCTACTTTTCAGGTATGGTTTTTGTTTGAGCAAGTAACGGAAGTTGAATCCTGCATTCCCCTAATAGGCATCATTGGAATTGGCAACCTCTCTCCTCTCTATGATGTCGCAGGAATCAATATGAGTATCCCTGACTACTTTGAGATGTCAATTCTGAAATGTCGTGGGGTTGCTAAAACAAGCCTGCTGTTGACTTTCCCCTTCTTGGTACCTTTGCTGTGGCGGTCATTTTGGGCCATATCTCAAAATAGCAATTTTTCTGAATGTCTTCCATAGATTATCCTTACGACAGAGACAGATTCATGAAAGGAGCTGGTTTTCCTGATTCTCCTTTCCAAATACAACAAGAATCACCAGCTACTTTTCAGTTATGGTTTTTGTTTGAGCGAGAAACTGAAGTTGAATTCTGCATTCGTTGTAATAGGCATCATTGGAATTGGTAACCTCTCTCCTCTCTATGATGTCGCAGGAATCAATATGAGTATCCCTGACTACTTTGAGATGTCAATTCTGAAATGTCGTGGGGTTGCTAAAACAAGCCTGCTCTTGACTTTCCCCTTGGTACCTTTGCTGTCGCGGTCATTTTGGGCCATATCTCAAAATAGCAATTTTTCTGAATGTGTTCCTTAGATTATCCTTCCAACAGAGACAGATTCATGAAAGGACCGGGTTTTCCTGATTCTCCTTTCCAAATAGAAAAAGAACCACCAGCTACTTTTCAGGTATGGTTTTTGTTTGAGCAAGTAACTGAAGTTGAATCCTGCATTCCTGTAATAGGCATCATTGGAATTGGCAACCTCTCTCCTCTCTATGATGTCGCAGGAATCAATATGAGTATCCCTGACTACTTTGAGATGTCAATTCTGAAATGTCGTGGGGTTGCTAAAACAAGCCTGCTCTTGACTTTCCCCTTCTTGGTACCTTTGCTGTGGCGGTCATTTTGGGCCATATCTCAAAATAGCAATTTTTCTGAATGTCTTCCATAGATTATCCTTACGACAGAGACAGATTCATGAAAGGAGCTGGTTTTCCTGATTCTCCTTTCCAAATAGAACAAGAACTACCAGCTACTTTTCAGTTATGGTTTTTGTTTGAGCGAGAAACTGAAGTTGAATTCTGCATTCGTTGTAATAGGCATCATTGGAATTGGTAACCTCTCTCCTCTCTATGATGTCGCAGGAATCAATATGAGTATCCCTGACTACTTTGAGATGTCAATTCTGAACTGTTGTGGGATTGCTAAAACAACCCTGCTCTTGACTTTCCCCTTCTTGGTACCTTTGCTGTGGCGGTTATTTTGGGCCATATCTCAAAATAGCAATTTTTCTGAATGTCTTCCATAGATTATCCTTACGACAAAGAGAGATTCATGAAAGGAGCTGGTTTTCCTGATTCTCCTTTCCAAATAGAACAAGAACCACCAGCTACTTTTCAGTTATGGTTTTTGTTTGAGCGAGAAACTGAAGTTGAATTCTGCATTCGTTGTAATAGGCATCATTGGAATTGGTAACCTCTCTCCTCTCTATGATGTCGCAGGAATCAATATGAGTATCCCTGACTGCTTTGAGATGTCAATTCTGAACTGTCGTGGGATTGCTAAAAGAACCCTGCCCTTGACTTTCCCCTTCTTGGTACCTTTGCTGTGGCGGTCATTTTGGGCCATATCTCAAAATAGCAATTTTTCTGAATGTCTTCCATAGATTATCCTTACGACAGAGACAGATTCATGAAAGGAGCTGGTTTTCCTGATTCTCCTTTCCAAATAGAACAAGAACCACCAGCTACTTTTCAGGTATGGTTTTTGTTTGAGCGAGAAACTGAAGTTGAATTCTGCATTCGTTGTAATAGGCATCATTGGAATTGGTAACCTCTCTCCTCTCTATGATGTCGCAGGAATCAATATGAGTATCCCTGACTACTTTGAGATGTCAATTCTGAAATGTCGTGGGGTTGCTAAAACAAGCCTGCTCTTGACTTTCCCCTTGGTACGTTTGCTGTCGCGGTCATTTTGGGCCATATCTCAAAATAGCAATTTTTCTGAATGTGTTCCTTAGATTATCCTTCCGACAGAGACAGATTCATGAAAGGACCGGGTTTTCCTGATTCTCCTTTCCAAATAGAAAAAGAACCACCAGCTACTTTTCAGGTATGGTTTTTGTTTGAGCAAGTAACCGAAGTTGAATCCTGCATTCCCCTAATAGGCATCATTGGAATTGGCAACCTCTCTCCTCTCTATGATGTCGCAGGAATCAATATGAGTATCCCTGACTACTTTGAGATGTCAATTCTGAAATGTCTTGGGGTTGCTAAAACAAGCCTGCTGTTGACTTTCCCCTTCTTGGTACCTTTGCTGTGGCGGTCATTTTGGGCCATATCTCAAAATAGCAATTTTTCTGAATGTGTTCTTTTGATTTTTCTGAAGACAAAGAGAGATTCATGAAAGGACCTGGTTTTCCTGATTCTCCTTTCCAAATACAACAAGAATCACCAGCTACTTTTCAGTTATGGTTTTTGTTTGAGCGAGAAACTGAAGTTGAATTCTGCATTCGTTGTAATAGGCATCATTGGAATTGGTAACCTCTCTCCTCTCTATGATGTCGCAGGAATCAATATGAGTATCCCTGACTGCTTTGAGATGTCAATTCTGAACTGTCGTGGGATTGCTAAAAGAACCCTGCCCTTGACTTTCCCCTTCTTGGTACCTTTGCTGTGGCGGTCATTTTGGGCCATATCTCAAAATAGCAATTTTTCTGAATGTCTTCCATAGATTATCCTTACGACAGAGACAGATTCATGAAAGGAGCTGGTTTTCCTGATTCTCCTTTCCAAATAGAACAAGAACCACCAGCTACTTTTCAGGTATGGTTTTTGTTTGAGCGAGAAACTGAAGTTGAATTCTGCATTCGTTGTAATAGGCATCATTGGAATTGGTAACCTCTCTCCTCTCTATGATGTCGCAGGAATCAATATGAGTATCCCTGACTACTTTGAGATGTCAATTCTGAAATGTCGTGGGGTTGCTAAAACAAGCCTGCTCTTGACTTTCCCCTTGGTACGTTTGCTGTCGCGGTCATTTTGGGCCATATCTCAAAATAGCAATTTTTCTGAATGTGTTCCTTAGATTATCCTTCCGACAGAGACAGATTCATGAAAGGACCGGGTTTTCCTGATTCTCCTTTCCAAATAGAAAAAGAACCACCAGCTACTTTTCAGGTATGGTTTTTGTTTGAGCAAGTAACCGAAGTTGAATCCTGCATTCCCCTAATAGGCATCATTGGAATTGGCAACCTCTCTCCTCTCTATGATGTCGCAGGAATCAATATGAGTATCCCTGACTACTTTGAGATGTCAATTCTGAAATGTCTTGGGGTTGCTAAAACAAGCCTGCTGTTGACTTTCCCCTTCTTGGTACCTTTGCTGTGGCGGTCATTTTGGGCCATATCTCAAAATAGCAATTTTTCTGAATGTGTTCTTTTGATTTTTCTGAAGACAAAGAGAGATTCATGAAAGGACCTGGTTTTCCTGATTCTCCTTTCCAAATACAACAAGAATCACCAGCTACTTTTCAGTTATGGTTTTTGTTTGAGCGAGAAACTGAAGTTGAATTCTGCATTCGTTGTAATAGGCATCATTGGAATTGGTAACCTCTCTCCTCTCTATGATGTCGCAGGAATCAATATGAGTATCCCTGACTACTTTGAGATGTCAATTCTGAAATGTCGTGGGGTTGCTAAAACAAGCCTGCTCTTGACTTTCCCCTTGGTACCTTTGCTGTCGCGGTCATTTTGGGCCATATCTCAAAATAGCAATTTTTCTGAATGTGTTCCTTAGATTATCCTTCCGACAGAGACAGATTCATGAAAGGACCGGGTTTTCCTGATTCTCCTTTCCAAATAGAAAAAGAACCACCAGCTACTTTTCAGGTATGGTTTTTGTTTGAGCAAGTAACCGAAGTTGAATCCTGCATTCCTCTAATAGGCATCATTGGAATTGGCAACCTCTCTCCTCTCTATGATGTCGCAGGAATCAATATGAGTATCCCTGACTACTTTGAGATGTCAATTCTGAAATGTCGTGGGGTTGCTAAAACAAGCCTGCTCTTGACTTTCCCCTTCTTGGTACCTTTGCTGTCGCGGTCATTTTGGGCCATATCTCAATATAGCAATTTTTCTGAATGTGGTCTTTGGATTTTTCTGAAGACAGAGAGAGATTCATGAAAGGAGCTGGTTTTCCTGATTCTCCTTTCCAAATAGAACAAGAACGACCAGCTACTTTTCATTTATGGTTTTTGTTTGAGCGAGAAACTGAAGTTGAATTATGCATTCGCTGTAATAGGCATCATTGGAATTGGCAACCTCTCTCCACTCTATGATGTCGCAGGAAACAATATGAGTATCCCTGACTGCTTTGAGATGTCAATTCTGAAATGTCGTGGGGTTGCTAAAACAAGCCTGCTCTTGACTTTCCCCTTCTTGGTACCTTTGCTGTCGCGGTCATTTTGGGCCATATCTCAAAATAGCAATTTTTCTGAATGTCTTCCATAGATTATCCTTACGACAGAGACAGATTCATGAAAGGAGCTGGTTTTCCTGATTCTCCTTTCCAAATAGAACAAGAACCACCAGCTACTTTTCAGTTATGGTTTTTGTTTGAGCGAGAAACTGAAGTTGAATTCTGCATTCGTTGTAATAGGCATCATTGGAATTGGTAACCTCTCTCCTCTCTATGATGTCGCAGGAATCAATATGAGTATCCCTGACTACTTTGAGATGTCAATTCTGAACTGTTGTGGGATTGCTTAAACAACCCTGCTCTTGACTTTCCCCTTCTTGGTACCTTTGCTGTGGCGTTTATTTTGGGCCATATCTCAAAATAGCAATTTTTCTGAATGTCTTCCATAGATTATCCTTACGACAAAGAGAGATTCATGAAAGGAGCTGGTTTTCCTGATTCTCCTTTCCAAATAGAACAAGAACCACCAGCTACTTTTCAGTTATGGTTTTTGTTTGAGCGAGAAACTGAAGTTGAATTCTGCATTCGTTGTAATAGGCATCATTGGAATTGGTAACCTCTCTCCTCTCTATGATGTCGCAGGAATCAATATGAGTGTCCCTGACTGCTTTGAGATGTCAATTCTGAACTGTCGTGGGATTGCTAAAAGAACCCTGCTCTTGACTTTCCCCTTCTTGGTACCTTTGCTGTGGCAGTCATTTTGGGCCATATCTCAAAATAGCAATTTTTCTGAATGTCTTCCATAGATTATCCTTACGACAGAGACAGATTCATGAAAGGAGCTGGTTTTCCTGATTCTCCTTTCCAAATAGAACAAGAACCACCAGCTACTTTTCAGTTATGGTTTTTGTTTGAGCGAGAAACTGAAGTTGAATTATGCATTCGCTGTAATAGGCATCTTTGGAATTGGTAACCTCTCTCCTCTCTATGATGTCGCAGGAATCAATATGAGTATCCCTGACTACTTTGAGATGTCAATTCTGAAATGTCGTGGGGTTGCTAAAACAAGCCTGCTCTTGACTTTCCCCTTGGTACCTTTGCTGTCGCGGTCATTTTGGGCCATATCTCAAAATAGCAATTTTTCTGAATGTGTTCCTTAGATTATCCTTCCGACAGAGACAGATTCATGAAAGGACCGGGTTTTCCTGATTCTCCTTTCCAAATAGAAAAAGAACCACCAGCTACTTTTCAGGTATGGTTTTTGTTTGAGCAAGTAACTGAAGTTGAATCCTGCATTCCTGTAATAGGCATCATTGGAATTGGCAACCTCTCTCCTCTCTATGATGTCGCAGGAATCAATATGAGTATCCCTGACTACTTTGAGATGTCAATTCTGAAATGTCGTGGGGTTGCTAAAACAAGCCTGCTGTTGACTTTCACCTTGGTACCTTTGCTGTCGCGGTCATTTTGGGCCATATCTCAAAATAGCAATTTTTCTGAATGTGTTCTTTTGATTTTTCTGAAGACAAAGAGAGATTCATGAAAGGACCTGGTTTTCCTGATTCTCCTTTCCAAATACAACAAGAATCACCAGCTACTTTTCAGTTATGGTTTTTGTTTGAGCGAGAAACTGAAGTTGAATTCTGCATTCGTTGTAATAGGCATCATTGGAATTGGTAACCTCTCTCCTCTCTATGATGTCGCAGGAATCAATATGAGTTTCCCTGACTACTTTGAGATGTCAATTCTGAACTGTCGTGGGATTGCTAAAACAACCCTGCTCTTGACTTTCCCCTTCTTGGTACCTTTGCTGTCGCGGTCATTTTGGGCCATATCTCAATATAGCAATTTTTCTGAATGTGGTCTCTGGATTTTTCTGAAGACAGAGAGAGATTCATGAAAGGAGCTGGTTTTCCTGATTCTCCTTTCCAAATAGAACAAGAACGACCAGCTACTTTTCATTTATGGTTTTTGTTTGAGCGAGAAACTGAAGTTGAATTATGCATTCGCTGTAATAGGCATCATTGGAATTGGCAACCTCTCTCCTCTCTATGATGTCGCAGGAAACAATATGAGTATCCCTGACTGCTTTGAGATGTCAATTCTGAAATGTCGTGGGGTTGCTAAAACAAGCCTGCTCTTGACTTTCCCCTTCTTGGTACCTTTGCTGTGGCGGTCATTTTGGGCCATATCTCAAAATAGCAATTTTTCTGAATGTCTTTCATAGATTATCCTTACGACAGAGACAGATTCATGAAAGGAGCTGGTTTTCCTGATTCTCCTTTCCAAATAGAACAAGAACCACCAGCTACTTTTCAGTTATGGTTTTTGTTTGAGCGAGAAACTGAAGTTGAATTCTGCATTCGTTGTAATAGGCATCATTGGAATTGGTAACCTCTCTCCTCTCTATGATGTCGCAGGAATCAATATGAGTATCCCTGACTACTTTGAGATGTCAATTCTGAACTGTTGTGGGATTGCTAAAAGAACCCTGCTCTTGACTTTCCCCTTCTTGGTACCTTTGCTGTGGCAGTCATTTTGGGCCATATCTCAAAATAGCAATTTTTCTGAATGTCTTCCATAGATTATCCTTACGACAGAGACAGATTCATGAAAGGAGCTGGTTTTCCTGATTCTCCTTTCCAAATAGAACAAGAACCACCAGCTACTTTTCAGTTATGGTTTTTGTTTGAGCGAGAAACTGAAGTTGAATTATGCATTCGCTGTAATAGGCATCTTTGGAATTGGTAACCTCTCTCCTCTCTATGATGTCGCAGGAATCAGTATGAGTATCCCTGACTACTTTGAGATGTCAATTCTGAAATGTCGTGGGGTTGCTAAAACAAGCCTGCTCTTGACTTTCCCCTTGGTACCTTTGCTGTCGCGGTCATTTTGGGCCATATCTCAAAATAGCAATTTTTCTGAATGTGTTCCTTAGATTATCCTTCCGACAGAGACAGATTCATGAAAGGACCGGGTTTTCCTGATTCTCCTTTCCAAATAGAAAAAGAACCACCAGCTACTTTTCAGGTATGGTTTTTGTTTGAGCAAGTAACTGAAGTTGAATCCTGCATTCCTGTAATAGGCATCATTGGAATTGGCAACCTCTCTCCTCTCTATGATGTCGCAGGAATCAATATGAGTATCCCTGACTACTTTGAGATGTCAATTCTGAAATGTCGTGGGGTTGCTAAAACAAGCCTGCTGTTGACTTTCACCTTGGTACCTTTGCTGTCGCGGTCATTTTGGGCCATATCTCAAAATAGCAATTTTTCTGAATGTGTTCTTTTGATTTTTCTGAAGACAAAGAGAGATTCATGAAAGGACCTGGTTTTCCTGATTCTCCTTTCCAAATACAACAAGAATCACCAGCTACTTTTCAGTTATGGTTTTTGTTTGAGCGAGAAACTGAAGTTGAATTCTGTATTCGTTGTAATAGGCATCATTGGAATTGGTAACCTCTCTCCTCTCTATGATGTCGCAGGAATCAATATGAGTATCCCTGACTACTTTGAGATGTCAATTCTGAAATGTCGTGGGGTTGCTAAAACAAGCCTGCTCTTGACTTTCCCCTTGGTACCTTTGCTGTCGCGGTCATTTTGGGCCATATCTCAAAATAGCAATTTTTCTGAATGTGTTCCTTAGATTATCCTTCCGACAGAGACAGATTCATGAAAGGACCGGGTTTTCCTGATTCTCCTTTCCAAATAGAAAAAGAACCACCAGCTACTTTTCAGGTATGGTTTTTGTTTGAGCAAGTAACGGAAGTTGAATCCTGCATTCCCCTAATAGGCATCATTGGAATTGGCAACCTCTCTCCTCTCTATGATGTCGCAGGAATCAATATGAGTATCCCTGACTACTTTGAGATGTCAATTCTGAAATGTCGTGGGGTTGCTAAAACAAGCCTGCTGTTGACTTTCCCCTTCTTGGTACCTTTGCTGTGGCGGTCATTTTGGGCCATATCTCAAAATAGCAATTTTTCTGAATGTCTTCCATAGATTATCCTTACGACAGAGACAGATTCATGAAAGGAGCTGGTTTTCCTGATTCTCCTTTCCAAATACAACAAGAATCACCAGCAACTTTTCAGTTATGGTTTTTGTTTGAGCGAGAAACTGAAGTTGAATTCTGCATTCGTTGTAATAGGCATCATTGGAATTGGTAACCTCTCTCCTCTCTATGATGTCGCAGGAATCAATATGAGTATCCCTGACTACTTTGAGATGTCAATTCTGAAATGTCGTGGGGTTGCTAAAACAAGCCTGCTCTTGACTTTCCCCTTGGTACCTTTGCTGTCGCGGTCATTTTGGGCCATATCTCAAAATAGCAATTTTTCTGAATGTGTTCCTTAGATTATCCTTCCAACAGAGACAGATTCATGAAAGGACCGGGTTTTCCTGATTCTCCTTTCCAAATAGAAAAAGAACCACCAGCTACTTTTCAGGTATGGTTTTTGTTTGAGCAAGTAACTGAAGTTGAATCCTGCATTCCTGTAATAGGCATCATTGGAATTGGCAACCTCTCTCCTCTCTATGATGTCGCAGGAATCAATATGAGTATCCCTGACTACTTTGAGATGTCAATTCTGAAATGTCGTGGGGTTGCTAAAACAAGCCTGCTGTTGACTTTCCCCTTCTTGGTACCTTTGCTGTGGCGGTCATTTTGGGCCATATCTCAAAATAGCAATTTTTCTGAATGTCTTCCATAGATTATCCTTACGACAGAGACAGATTCATGAAAGGAGCTGGTTTTCCTGATTCTCCTTTCCAAATAGAACAAGAACTACCAGCTACTTTTCAGTTATGGTTTTTGTTTGAGCGAGAAACTGAAGTTGAATTCTGCATTCGTTGTAATAGGCATCATTGGAATTGGTAACCTCTCTCCTCTCTATGATGTCGCAGGAATCAATATGAGTATCCCTGACTGCTTTGAGATGTCAATTCTGAACTGTCGTGGGATTGCTAAAAGAACCCTGCCCTTGACTTTCCCCTTCTTGGTACCTTTGCTGTGGCGGTCATTTTGGGCCATATCTCAAAATAGCAATTTTTCTGAATGTCTTCCATAGATTATCCTTACGACAGAGACAGATTCATGAAAGGAGCTGGTTTTCCTGATTCTCCTTTCCAAATAGAACAAGAACCACCAGCTACTTTTCAGGTATGGTTTTTGTTTGAGCGAGAAACTGAAGTTGAATTCTGCATTCGTTGTAATAGGCATCATTGGAATTGGTAACCTCTCTCCTCTCTATGATGTCGCAGGAATCAATATGAGTATCCCTGACTACTTTGAGATGTCAATTCTGAAATGTCGTGGGGTTGCTAAAACAAGCCTGCTCTTGACTTTCCCCTTGGTACGTTTGCTGTCGCGGTCATTTTGGGCCATATCTCAAAATAGCAATTTTTCTGAATGTGTTCCTTAGATTATCCTTCCGACAGAGACAGATTCATGAAAGGACCGGGTTTTCCTGATTCTCCTTTCCAAATAGAAAAAGAACCACCAGCTACTTTTCAGGTATGGTTTTTGTTTGAGCAAGTAACCGAAGTTGAATCCTGCATTCCCCTAATAGGCATCATTGGAATTGGCAACCTCTCTCCTCTCTATGATGTCGCAGGAATCAATATGAGTATCCCTGACTACTTTGAGATGTCAATTCTGAAATGTCGTGGGGTTGCTAAAACAAGCCTGCTCTTGACTTTCCCCTTCTTGGTACCTTTGCTGTGGCGGTTATTTTGGGCCATATCTCAAAATAGCAATTTTTCTGAATGTCTTCCATAGATTATCCTTACGACAAAGAGAGATTCATGAAAGGAGCTGGTTTTCCTGATTCTCCTTTCCAAATAGAACAAGAACCACCAGCTACTTTTCAGTTATGGTTTTTGTTTGAGCGAGAAACTGAAGTTGAATTCTGCATTCGTTGTAATAGGCATCATTGGAATTGGTAACCTCTCTCCTCTCTATGATGTCGCAGGAATCAATATGAGTGTCCCTGACTGCTTTGAGATGTCAATTCTGAACTGTCGTGGGATTGCTAAAAGAACCCTGCCCTTGACTTTCCCCTTCTTGGTACCTTTGCTGTGGCGGTCATTTTGGGCCATATCTCAAAATAGCAATTTTTCTGAATGTCTTCCATAGATTATCCTTACGACAGAGACAGATTCATGAAAGGAGCTGGTTTTCCTGATTCTCCTTTCCAAATAGAACAAGAACCACCAGCTACTTTTCAGGTATGGTTTTTGTTTGTGCGAGAAACTGATGTTGAATCCTGCATTCCTGTAATAGGCATCATTGGAATTGGTAACCTTTCTCCTCTCTATGATGTCGCAGGAATCAATATGAGTGTCCCTGACTGCTTTGAGATGTCAATTCTGAACTGTCGTGGGATTGCTAAAAGAACCCTGCTCTTGACTTTCCCCTTCTTGGTACCTTTGCTGTGGCGGTCATTTTGGGCCATATCTCAAAATAGCAATTTTTCTGAATGTCTTCCATAGATTATCCTTACGACAGAGACAGATTCATGAAAGGAGCTGGTTTTCCTGATTCTCCTTTCCAAATAGAACAAGAACTACCAGCTACTTTTCAGTTATGGTTTTTGTTTGAGCGAGAAACTGAAGTTGAATTCTGCATTCGTTGTAATAGGCATCATTGGAATTGGTAACCTCTCTCCTCTCTATGATGTCGCAGGAATCAATATGAGTATCCCTGACTGCTTTGAGATGTCAATTCTGAACTGTCGTGGGATTGCTAAAAGAACCCTGCCCTTGACTTTCCCCTTCTTGGTACCTTTGCTGTGGCGGTCATTTTGGGCCATATCTCAAAATAGCAATTTTTCTGAATGTCTTCCATAGATTATCCTTACGACAGAGACAGATTCATGAAAGGAGCTGGTTTTCCTGATTCTCCTTTCCAAATAGAACAAGAACCACCAGCTACTTTTCAGGTATGGTTTTTGTTTGAGCGAGAAACTGAAGTTGAATTCTGCATTCGTTGTAATAGGCATCATTGGAATTGGTAACCTCTCTCCTCTCTATGATGTCGCAGGAATCAATATGAGTATCCCTGACTACTTTGAGATGTCAATTCTGAAATGTCGTGGGGTTGCTAAAACAAGCCTGCTCTTGACTTTCCCCTTGGTACGTTTGCTGTCGCGGTCATTTTGGGCCATATCTCAAAATAGCAATTTTTCTGAATGTGTTCCTTAGATTATCCTTCCGACAGAGACAGATTCATGAAAGGACCGGGTTTTCCTGATTCTCCTTTCCAAATAGAAAAAGAACCACCAGCTACTTTTCAGGTATGGTTTTTGTTTGAGCAAGTAACCGAAGTTGAATCCTGCATTCCCCTAATAGGCATCATTGGAATTGGCAACCTCTCTCCTCTCTATGATGTCGCAGGAATCAATATGAGTATCCCTGACTACTTTGAGATGTCAATTCTGAAATGTCGTGGGGTTGCTAAAACAAGCCTGCTCTTGACTTTCCCCTTCTTGGTACCTTTGCTGTGGCGGTTATTTTGGGCCATATCTCAAAATAGCAATTTTTCTGAATGTCTTCCATAGATTATCCTTACGACAAAGAGAGATTCATGAAAGGAGCTGGTTTTCCTGATTCTCCTTTCCAAATAGAACAAGAACCACCAGCTACTTTTCAGTTATGGTTTTTGTTTGAGCGAGAAACTGAAGTTGAATTCTGCATTCGTTGTAATAGGCATCATTGGAATTGGTAACCTCTCTCCTCTCTATGATGTCGCAGGAATCAATATGAGTGTCCCTGACTGCTTTGAGATGTCAATTCTGAACTGTCGTGGGATTGCTAAAAGAACCCTGCCCTTGACTTTCCCCTTCTTGGTACCTTTGCTGTGGCGGTCATTTTGGGCCATATCTCAAAATAGCAATTTTTCTGAATGTCTTCCATAGATTATCCTTACGACAGAGACAGATTCATGAAAGGAGCTGGTTTTCCTGATTCTCCTTTCCAAATAGAACAAGAACCACCAGCTACTTTTCAGGTATGGTTTTTGTTTGTGCGAGAAACTGATGTTGAATCCTGCATTCCTGTAATAGGCATCATTGGAATTGGTAACCTTTCTCCTCTCTATGATGTCGCAGGAATCAATATGAGTGTCCCTGACTGCTTTGAGATGTCAATTCTGAACTGTCGTGGGATTGCTAAAAGAACCCTGCTCTTGACTTTCCCCTTCTTGGTACCTTTGCTGTGGCGGTCATTTTGGGCCATATCTCAAAATAGCAATTTTTCTGAATGTCTTCCATAGATTATCCTTACGACAGAGACAGATTCATGAAAGGAGCTGGTTTTCCTGATTCTCCTTTCCAAATAGAACAAGAACCACCAGCTACTTTTCAGGTATGGTTTTTGTTTGAGCGAGAAACTGATGTTGAATCCTGCATTCCTGTAATAGGCATCATTGGAATTGGTAACCTTTCTCCTCTCTATGATGTCGCAGGAATCAATATGAGTGTCCCTGACTGCTTTGAGATGTCAATTCTGAACTGTCGTGGGATTGCTAAAAGAACCCTGCTCTTGACTTTCCCCTTCTTGGTACCTTTGCTGTGGCGGTCATTTTGGGCCATATCTCAAAATAGCAATTTTTCTGAATGTCTTCCATAGATTATCCTTACGACAGAGACAGATTCATGAAAGGAGCTGGTTTTCCTGATTCTCCTTTCCAAATAGAACAAGAACCACCAGCTACTTTTCAGTTATGGTTTTTGTTTGAGCGAGAAACTGAAGTTGAATTATGCATTCGCTGTAATAGGCATCTTTGGAATTGGTAACCTCTCTCCTCTCTATGATGTCGCAGGAATCAATATGAGTATCCCTGACTACTTTGAGATGTCAATTCTGAAATGTCGTGGGGTTGCTAAAACAAGCCTGCTCTTGACTTTCCCCTTCTTGGTACCTTTCTGTGGCGGTCATTTTGGGCCATATCTCAAAATAGCAATTTTTCTGAATGTGTTCCTTAGATTATCCTTCCGACAGAGACAGATTCATGAAAGGACCGGGTTTTCCTGATTCTCCTTTCCAAATAGAAAAAGAACCACCAGCTACTTTTCAGGTATGGTTTTTGTTTGAGCAAGTAACTGAAGTTGAATCCTGCATTCCTGTAATAGGCATCATTGGAATTGGCAACCTCTCTCCTCTCTATGATGTCGCAGGAATCAATATGAGTATCCCTGACTACTTTGAGATGTCAATTCTGAAATGTCGTGGGGTTGCTAAAACAAGCCTGCTGTTGACTTTCACCTTGGTACCTTTGCTGTTGCAGTCATTTTGGGCCATATTTCAAAATAGCAATTTTTCTGAATGTGTTCTTTTGATTTTTCTGAAGACAGAGAGAGATTCATGAAAGGACCTGGTTTTCCTGATTCTCCTTTCCAAATACAACAAGAATCACCAGCTACTTTTCAGTTATGGTTTTTGTTTGAGCGAGAAACTGAAGTTGAATCCTGCATTCCTGTAATAGGCATCATTGGAATTGGCAACCTCTCTCCTCTCTATGATGTCGCAGGAAACAATATGAGTGTCCCTGACTGCTTTGAGATGTCAATTCTGATCTGTCGTGGGGTTGCTAAAACAACCCTGCTCTTGACTTTCCCCATCTTGGTACCTTTGCTGTGGCGGTCATTTTGGGCCATATCTCAAAATAGCAATTTTTCTGAATGTCTTCCATAGATTATCCTTACGACAGAGACAGATTCTTGAAAGGAGCTGGTTTTCCTGATTCTCCTTTCCAAATAGAACAAGAACGACCAGCTACTTTTCAGTTATGGTTTTTGTTTGAGCGAGAAACTGAAGTTGAATTATGCATTCGCTGTAATAGGCATCATTGGAATTGGCAACCTCTCTCCTCTCTATTATGTCGCAGGAATCAATATGAGTATCCCTGACTACTTTGAGATGTCAATTCTGAACTGTCGTGGGATTCCTAAAACAACCCTGCTCTTGACTTTCCCCTTGGTACCTTTGCTGTTGCAGTCATTTTGGGCCATATTTCAAAATAGCAATTTTTCTGAATGTGTTCTTTTGATTTTTCTGAAGACAGAGAGAGATTCATGAAAGGACCTGGTTTTCCTGATTCTCCTTTCCAAATACAACAAGAATCACCAGCTACTTTTCAGTTATGGTTTTTGTTTGAGCGAGAAACTGAAGTTGAATCCTGCATTCCTGTAATAGGCATCATTGGAATTGGCAACCTCTCTCCTCTCTATCATGTCGCAGGAAACAATATGAGTGTCCCTGACTGCTTTGAGATGTCAATTCTGATCTGTCGTGGGGTTGCTAAAACAACCCTGCTCTTGACTTTCCCCATCTTGGTACCTTTGCTGTGGCGGTCATTTTGGGCCATATCTCAAAATAGCAATTTTTCTGAATGTCTTCCATAGATTATCCTTATGACAGAGAGAGATTCATGAAAGGAGCTGGTTTTCCTGATTCTCGTTTCCAAATAGAAGAATAACCACCAGTTACTTTTCAGTTATGGTTTTTGTTTGAGAGAGAAATTGAAGTTGAATTATGCATTCGCTGTAATAGGCATCATTGGAATTGGTAACCTCTCTCCTCTCTATGATGTCGCAGGAATCAATGAGTATCCCTGACTACTTTGAGATGTCAATTCTGAAATGTCGTGGGGTTGCTAAAACAAGCCTGCTGTTGACTTTCACCTTGGTACCTTTGCTGTCGCGGTCATTTTGGGCCATATCTCAAAATAGCAATTTTTCTGAATGTGTTCTTTTGATTTTTCTGAAGACAAAGAGAGATTCATGAAAGGACCTGGTTTTCCTGATTCCCCTTTCCAAATACAACAAGAATCACCAGCTACTTTTCAGTTAAGCTTTTTGTTTGAGCGAGATACTGAAGTTGAATCCTGCATTCCTGTAATAGGCATCATTGGAATTGGCAACGTCTGTCCTCGCTATGATGTCGCAGGAATCAATATGAGTGTCCCTGACTGCTTTGAGATGTCAATTCTGAACTGTCGTGGGATTGCTAAAAGAACCCTGCTCTTGACTTTCCCCTTCTTGGTACCTTTGCTGTGGCGGTCATTTTGGGCCATATCTCAAAATAGCAATTTTTCTGAATGTCTTCCATAGATTATCCTTACGACAGAGACAGATTCATGAAAGGAGCTGGTTTTCCTGATTCTCCTTTCCAAATAGAACAAGAACCACCAGCTACTTTTCAGTTATGGTTTTTGTTTGAGCGAGAAACTGAAGTTGAATTATGCATTCGCTGTAATAGGCATCATTGGAATTGGCAACCTCTCTCCTCTCTATTATGTCGCAGGAATCAATATGAGTATCCCTGATTACTTTGAGATGTCAATTCTGAACTGTCGTGGGATTCCTAAAACAACCCTGCTCTTGACTTTCCCCTTGGTACCTTTGCTGTTGCAGTCATTTTGGGCCATATTTCAAAATAGCAATTTTTCTGAATGTGTTCTTTTGATTTTTCTGAAGACAGAGAGAGATTCATGAAAGGACCTGGTTTTCCTGATTCTCCTTTCCAAATACAACAAGAATCACCAGCTACTTTTCAGTTATGGTTTTTGTTTGAGCGAGAAACTGAAGTTGAATCCTGCATTCCTGTAATAGGCATCATTGGAATTGGCAACCTCTCTCCTCTCTATGATGTCGCAGGAAACAATATGAGTATCCCTGACTGCTTTGAGATGTCAATTCTGATCTGTCGTGGGATTGCTAAAACAACCCTGCTCTTGACTTTCCCCATCTTGGTACCTTTGCTGTGGCGGTCATTTTGGGCCATATCTCAAAATAGCAATTTTTCTGAATGTCTTCCATAGATTATCCTTACGACAGAGAGAGATTCATGAAAGGAGCTGGTTTTCCTGATTCTCGTTTCCAAATAGAAGAATAACCACCAGTTACTTTTCAGTTATGGTTTTTGTTTGAGCGAGAAACTGAAGTTGAATTATGCATTCGCTGTAATAGGCATCATTGGAATTGGTAACCTCTCTCCTCTCTATGATGTCGCAGGGATCAATATGAGTGTCCCTGACTGCTTTGAGATGTCAATTCTGAACTGTCATGGGATTGCTAAAAGAACCCTGCTCTTGACTTTCCCCTTCTTGGTACCTTTGCTGTGGCGGTCATTTTGGGCCATATCTCAAAATAGCAATTTTTCTGAATGTCTTCCATAGATTATCCTTACGACAGAGACAGATTCATGAAAGGAGCTGGTTTTCCGGATTCTCCTTTCCAAATAGAACAAGAACCACCAGCTACTTTTCAGTTATGGTTTTTGTTTGAGGGAGAAACTGAAGTTGAATCGTCCCTTTGCTGTAATAGGCATCATTGGAATTGGCAACCTCTCTCCTCTCTATGATGTCGCAGGAATCAATATGAGTGTCCCTGACTACTTTGAGACGTCAATTCTGAACTGTCGTGGGATTCCTAAAACAACCCTGCTCTTGACTTTCCCTTTGGTACCTTTGCTGTCGTAGTCATTTTGGGCCATATCTCAAAATAGCAATTTTTCTGAATGTGTTCTTTTGATTTTTCTCAAGACAGAGAGAGATTCATGAAAGGACCGGGTTTTCCTGATTCTCCTTTCCAAATAGAACAAGAACCACCAGCTACTTTTCAGGTATGGTTTTTGTTTGAGCAAGAAACTGAAGTTGAATCCTGCATTCCTGTAATAGGCATCATTGGAATTGGCAACCTCTCTCCTCTCTATGATGTCGCAGGAATCAATATGAGTATCCCTGACGGCTTTGAGATGTCAATTCTGAAATGTCGTGGGATTGCTAAAACAACCCTGCTCTTGACCCTCCCCTTCTTGGTACCATTGCTGCGGCAGTCATTTTGGGCCATATTTCAAAAGAGCCATTTTTCTGAATGTGTTCCTTAGATTACCCTTATGACAGAGACAGATTCATGAATGGACAGGGTTTTCCTCATTCTCATTTCCGAATAGAACAAGAACCACCAGCTAATTTTCAGGTATGGTTTTTGTTTGTGCGAGAAACTGAAGTTGAATCCTGCATTCCTGTAATAGGCATCATTGGAATTGGCAACCTCTCTCCTCTCTATGATGTCGCAGGAAACAATATGAGTATCCCTGACTGCTTTGAGATGTCAATTCTGATCTGTCGTGGGATTGCTAAAACAACCCTGCTCTTGACTTTCCCCATCTTGGTACCTTTGCTGTGGCGGTCATTTTGGGCCATATCTCAAAATAGCAATTTTTCTGAATGTCTTCCATAGATTATCCTTACGACAGAGAGAGATTCATGAAAGGAGCTGGTTTTCCTGATTCTCGTTTCCAAATAGAAGAATAACCACCAGTTACTTTTCAGTTATGGTTTTTGTTTGAGCGAGAAACTGAAGTTGAATTATGCATTCGCTGTAATAGGCATCATTGGAATTGGTAACCTCTCTCCTCTCTATGATGTCGCAGGAATCAATATGAGTGTCCCTGACTGCTTTGAGATGTCAATTCTGAACTGTCATGGGATTGCTAAAAGAACCCTGCTCTTGACTTTCCCCTTCTTGGTACCTTTGCTGTGGCGGTCATTTTGGGCCATATCTCAAAATAGCAATTTTTCTGAATGTCTTCCATAGATTATCCTTACGACAGAGACAGATTCATGAAAGGAGCTGGTTTTCCGGATTCTCCTTTCCAAATAGAACAAGAACCACCAGCTACTTTTCAGTTATGGTTTTTGTTTGAGGGAGAAACTGAAGTTGAATCGTCCCTTTGCTGTAATAGGCATCATTGGAATTGGCAACCTCTCTCCTCTCTATGATGTCGCAGGAATCAATATGAGTGTCCCTGACTACTTTGAGACGTCAATTCTGAACTGTCGTGGGATTCCTAAAACAACCCTGCTCTTGACTTTCCCCTTGGTACCTTTGCTGTCGTAGTCATTTTGGGCCATATCTCAAAATAGCAATTTTTCTGAATGTGTTCTTTTGATTTTTCTCAAGACAGAGAGAGATTCATGAAAGGACCGGGTTTTCCTGATTCTCCTTTCCAAATAGAACAAGAACCACCAGCTACTTTTCAGGTATGGTTTTTGTTTGAGCAAGAAACTGAAGTTGAATCCTGCATTCCTGTAATAGGCATCATTGGAATTGGCAACCTCTCTCCTCTCTATGATGTCGCAGGAATCAATATGAGTATCCCTGACGGCTTTGAGATGTCAATTCTGAAATGTCGTGGGATTGCTAAAACAACCCTGCTCTTGACCCTCCCCTTCTTGGTACCATTGCTGCGGCAGTCATTTTGGGCCATATTTCAAAAGAGCCATTTTTCTGAATGTGTTCCTTAGATTACCCTTATGACAGAGACAGATTCATGAATGGACCGGGTTTTCCTCATTCTCATTTCCGAATAGAACAAGAACCACCAGCTAATTTTCAGGTATGGTTTTTGTTTGTGCGAGAAACTGAAGTTGAATCCTGTATTCCTGTAATAGGCATCATTGGAATTGGCAACCTCTCTCCTCTCTATGATGTCGCAGGAAACAATATGAGTATCCCTGACTGCTTTGAGATGTCAATTCTGATCTGTCGTGGGGTTGCTAAAACAACCCTGCTCTTGACTTTCCCCATCTTGGTACCTTTGCTGTGGCGGTTATTTTGGGCCATATCTCAAAATAGCAATTTTTCTGAATGTCTTCCATAGATTATCCTTACGACAGAGACAGATTCATGAAAGGAGCTGGTTTTCCTGATTCTCCTTTCCAAATAGAAGAATAACCACCAGTTACTTTTCAGTTATGGTTCTTGTTTGAGCGAGAAGCTGAAGTTGAATCCTGCATTTGCTGTAATAGGCATCATTGGAATTGGCAACCTCTCTCCTCTCTATGATGTCGCAGAAAAAAATATGAGTGTCCCTGACTGCTTTGATATGTCAATTCTGAACTGTCGTGGGATTGCTAAAACAACCCTGCTCTTGACCCTCCCCTTCTTGGTACCATTGCTGCGGCAGTCATTTTGGGCCATATTTCAAAAGAGCCATTTTTCTGAATGTGTTCCTTAGATTACCCTTATGACAGAGACAGATTCATGAATGGACAGGGTTTTCCTCATTCTCATTTCCGAATAGAACAAGAACCACCAGCTAATTTTCAGGTATGGTTTTTGTTTGTGCGAGAAACTGAAGTTGAATCCTGCATTCCTGTAATAGGCATCATTGGAATTGGCAACCTCTCTCCTCTCTATGATGTCGCAGGAAACAATATGAGTATCCCTGACTGCTTTGAGATGTCAATTCTGATCTGTCGTGGGATTGCTAAAACAACCCTGCTCTTGACTTTCCCCATCTTGGTACCTTTGCTGTGGCGGTCATTTTGGGCCATATCTCAAAATAGCAATTTTTCTGAATGTCTTCCATAGATTATCCTTACGACAGAGAGAGATTCATGAAAGGAGCTGGTTTTCCTGATTCTCGTTTCCAAATAGAAGAATAACCACCAGTTACTTTTCAGTTATGGTTTTTGTTTGAGCGAGAAACTGAAGTTGAATTATGCATTCGCTGTAATAGGCATCATTGGAATTGGTAACCTCTCTCCTCTCTATGATGTCGCAGGAATCAATATGAGTGTCCCTGACTGCTTTGAGATGTCAATTCTGAACTGTCATGGGATTGCTAAAAGAACCCTGCTCTTGACTTTCCCCTTCTTGGTACCTTTGCTGTGGCGGTCATTTTGGGCCATATCTCAAAATAGCAATTTTTCTGAATGTCTTCCATAGATTATCCTTACGACAGAGACAGATTCATGAAAGGAGCTGGTTTTCCGGATTCTCCTTTCCAAATAGAACAAGAACCACCAGCTACTTTTCAGTTATGGTTTTTGTTTGAGGGAGAAACTGAAGTTGAATCGTCCCTTTGCTGTAATAGGCATCATTGGAATTGGCAACCTCTCTCCTCTCTATGATGTCGCAGGAATCAATATGAGTGTCCCTGACTACTTTGAGACGTCAATTCTGAACTGTCGTGGGATTCCTAAAACAACCCTGCTCTTGACTTTCCCCTTGGTACCTTTGCTGTCGTAGTCATTTTGGGCCATATCTCAAAATAGCAATTTTTCTGAATGTGTTCTTTTGATTTTTCTCAAGACAGAGAGAGATTCATGAAAGGACCGGGTTTTCCTGATTCTCCTTTCCAAATAGAACAAGAACCACCAGCTACTTTTCAGGTATGGTTTTTGTTTGAGCAAGAAACTGAAGTTGAATCCTGCATTCCTGTAATAGGCATCATTGGAATTGGCAACCTCTCTCCTCTCTATGATGTCGCAGGAATCAATATGAGTATCCCTGACGGCTTTGAGATGTCAATTCTGAAATGTCGTGGGATTGCTAAAACAACCCTGCTCTTGACCCTCCCCTTCTTGGTACCATTGCTGCGGCAGTCATTTTGGGCCATATTTCAAAAGAGCCATTTTTCTGAATGTGTTCCTTAGATTACCCTTATGACAGAGACAGATTCATGAATGGACCGGGTTTTCCTCATTCTCATTTCCGAATAGAACAAGAACCACCAGCTAATTTTCAGGTATGGTTTTTGTTTGTGCGAGAAACTGAAGTTGAATCCTGTATTCCTGTAATAGGCATCATTGGAATTGGCAACCTCTCTCCTCTCTATGATGTCGCAGGAAACAATATGAGTATCCCTGACTGCTTTGAGATGTCAATTCTGATCTGTCGTGGGGTTGCTAAAACAACCCTGCTCTTGACTTTCCCCATCTTGGTACCTTTGCTGTGGCGGTCATTTTGGGCCATATCTCAAAATAGCAATTTTTCTGAATGTCTTCCATAGATTATCCTTACGACAGAGAGAGATTCATGAAAGGAGCTGGTTTTCCTGATTCTCGTTTCCAAATAGAACAAGAACCACCAGCTACTTTTCAGTTATGGTTTTTGTTTGAGCGAGAAACTGAAGTTGAATTATGCATTCGCTGTAATAGGCATCATTGGAATTGGTAACCTCTCTCCTCTCTATGATGTCGCAGGAATCAATATGAGTATCCCTGACTACTTTGAGATGTCAATTCTGAAATGTCGTGGGGTTGCTAAAACAACCCTGCTCTTGACTTTCCCCTTCTTGGTACCTTTGCTGTGGCGGTCATTTTGGGCCATATCTCAATATAGCAATTTTTCTGAATGTGGTCTTTGGATTTTTCTGAAGACAGAGAGAGATTCATGAAAGGACTGGTTTTCCTGATTCTCCTTTCCAAATAGAACAAGAACCACCAGCTACTTTTCAGGTATGGTTTTTGTTTGAGCGAGAAAGAGAAGTTGAATTCTGCATTCGTTGTAATAGGCATCATTGGAATTGGTAACCTCTCTCCTCTCTATGATGTCGCAGGAATCAATATGAGTTTCCCTGACTACTTTGAGATGTCAATTCTGAACTGTCGTGGGATTGCTAAAACAACCCTGCTCTTGACTTTCCCCTTCTTGGTACCTTTGCTGTGGCGGTTATTTTGGGCCATATCTCAAAATAGCAATTTTTCTGAATGTCTTCCATAGATTATCCTTACGACAGAGAGATTCATGAAAGGAGCTGGTTTTCCTGATTCTCCTTTCCAAATAGAACAAGAACCACCAGCTACTTTTCAGTTATGGTTCTTGTTTGAGCGAGAACCTGAAGTTGAATCCTGCATTTGCTGTAATAGGCATCATTGGAATTGGCAACCTCTCTCCTCTCTATGATGTCGCAGAAAAAAATATGAGTGTCCCTGACTGCTTTGATATGTCAATTCTGAACTGTCGTGGGATTGCTAAAACAACCCTGCTCTTGACTTTCCCCTTCTTGGTACCTTTGCTGTGGCGGTCATTTTGGGCCATATCTCAATATAGCAATTTTTCTGAATGTGGTCTTTGGATTTTTCTGAAGACAGAGAGAGATTCATGAAAGGACCTGGTTTTCCTGATTCTCCTTTCCAAATAGAACAAGAACCACCAGCTACTTTTCAGTTATGGTTTTTGTTTGAGCGAGAAACTGAAGTTGAATTCTGCATTCGTTGTAATAGGCATCATTGGAATTGGTAACCTCTCTCCTCTCTATGATGTCGCAGGAATCAATATGAGTTTCCCTGACTACTTTGAGATGTCAATTCTGAACTGTCGTGGGATTGCTAAAACAACCCTTCTCTTGACTTTCCCCTTCTTGGTACCTTTGCTGTCGCGGTCATTTTGGGCCATATCTCAAAATAGCAATTTTTCTGAATGTCTTCCATAGATTATCCTTACGACAGAGAGATTCATGAAAGGAGCTGGTTTTCCTGATTCTCCTTTCCAAATACAACAAGAATCACCAGCTACTTTTCAGTTAAGCTTTTTGTTTGAGCGAGAAACTGAAGTTGAATCCTGCATTCCTGTAATAGGCATCATTCGAATTGGCAACCTCTCTCCTCGCTATGATGTCGCAGGAATCAATATGAGTGTCCCTGACTGCTTTGAGATGTCAATTCTGAACTGTCGTGGGATTGCTAAAAGAACCCTGCTCTTGACTTTCCCCTTCTTGGTACCTTTGCTGTGGCGGTCATTTTGGGCCATATCTCAAAATAGCAATTTTTCTGAATGTCTTCCATAGATTATCCTTACGACAGAGACAGATTCTTGAAAGGAGCTGGTTTTCCTGATTCTCCTTTGCAAATAGAACAAGAACGACCAGCTACTTTTAAGTTATGGTTTTTGTTTTAGCGAGAAACTGAAGTTGAATTATGCATTCGCTGTAATAGGCATCATTGGAATTGGCAACCTCTCTCCTCTCTATGATGTCGCAGGAAACAATATGAGTATCCCTGACTGCTTTGAGATGTCAATTCTGAAATGTCGTGGGGTTGCTAAAACAAGCCTGCTCTTGACTTTCCCCTTCTTGGTACCTTTGCTGTGGCGGTCATTTTGGGCCATATCTCAAAATAGCAATTTTTCTGAATGTCTTCCATAGATTATCCTTACGACAGAGAGAGATTCATGAAAGGAGCTGGTTTTCCTGTTTCTCCTTTCCAAATAGAACAAGAACCACCAGCTACTTTTCAGGTATGGTTTTTGTTTGAGCGAGAAACTGATGTTGAATCCTGTATTCCTGTAATAGGCATCATTGGAATTGGTAACCTCTCTCCTCTCTATGATGTCGCAGGAATCAATATGAGTGTCCCTGACTGCTTTGAGATGTCAATTCTGAACTGTCGTGGGATTGCTAAAAGAACCCTGCTCTTGACTTTCCCCTTCTTGGTACCTTTCTGTGGCGGTCATTTTGGGCCATATCTCAAAATAGCAATTTTTCTGAATGTCTTCCATAGATTATCCTTACGACAGAGACAGATTCATGAAAGGAGCTGGTTTTCCTGATTCTCCTTTCCAAATAGAACAAGAACCACCAGCTACTTTTCAGTTATGGTTTTTGTTTGAGCGAGAAACTGAAGTTGAATTATGCATTCGCTGTAATAGGCATCTTTGGAATTGGTAACCTCTCTCCTCTCTATGATGTCGCAGGAATCAATATGAGTGTCCCTGACTGCTTTGAGATGTCAATTCTGAACTGTCGTGGGATTGCTAAAAGAACCCTGCTCTTGACTTTCCCCTTCTTGGTACCTTTCTGTGGCGGTCATTTTGGGCCATATCTCAAAATAGCAATTTTTCTGAATGTGTTCCTTAGATTATCCTTACGACAGAGACAGATTCATGAAAGGACCGGGTTTTCCTGATTCTCCTTTCCAAATAGAAAAAGAACCACCAGCTACTTTTCAGGTATGGTTTTTGTTTGAGAAAGTAACTGAAGTTGAATCCTGCATTCCTGTAATAGGCATCATTGGAATTGGCAACCTCTCTCCTCTCTATGATGTCGCAGGAATCAATATGAGTATCCCTGACTACTTTGAGATGTCAATTCTGAAATGTCGTGGGGTTGCTAAAACAAGCCTGCTGTTGACTTTCACCTTGGTACCTTTGCTGTCGCGGTCATTTTGGGCCATATCTCAAAATAGCAATTTTTCTGAATGTGTTCTTTTGATTTTTCTGAAGACAGAGAGAGATTCATGAAAGGAGCTGGTTTTCCTGATTCTCCTTTCCAAATACAACAAGAATCACCAGCTACTTTTCAGTTATGGTTTTTGTTTGAGCGAGAAACTGAAGTTGAATCCTGCATTCCTGTAATAGGCCTCCTAGGAATTGGTAACGTCTCTCGTCTCTATGTTGTTGCAGGAAACAATATGAGTGTCCCAGACTGCTTTTAGATGTCAATTCTGAACTGTCGTGCGATTGCTAAAACAACCCTGATATTGACTTTCCCCTTCTTTGTACTTTTGCAGTGGAGGTCATTTTGGGCCATATCTCATAATAGCAATTATTCTGGATGACTTCTTTCGGTTTTTGTTAAGACAGAGAAGGATTCATGAAAAGTCCTGGTTTTCCTGATTCTCCTTTCCAAATAGAAGGAGAATCACCACCGACTTTTCACTTATGGTTTTTATTTGAGCGAGAAACCTAAGTTCTAAATGTTGAATCCTGCATTTGCTGTAATAGGCAACATTGTATGATGTTGCACGAAACCATATGACTGTCCCAGACTCCTTTTGGATTTCAATTCTTAACTGTAACGGGATTGCGAAAACTACCCTGATCTTGACTTTCCCCTTCTTTGTACCTTTGCTGTGGCAGCCATTTTGGGCCATTTTTCAAAACAGTGATTTTTCTGAATGTGTTCTTTACATTATTTGTAGAGAGCATTGTATGCTATGTTGTTGGTTGGCAAACCACGACAGCTGTGCGAGATGCTTATTTACATTGAACCTTCCTTGAACTTCCATAGTGGATAAGGTTGTAGCAAAAACTTTTCTCACAAGGCAACAGGAGCTGTAACCTGAGCTGTGCCAGGAGGCTATCAGGGGGGTTACATGAGGTATGCATTGCTATTTAGACCAATCAGCCTTCTGCTATGTGAATTACTGTTTTAGTGCACTTGCTTAACTGGGGGAATAATAAAAGAGAGCTTATGGCTTGAATCGGGGCTCTCATCCCGAGGAAGTTGTGTCTGTGCATTCTTCCTACATTCTTCATGAGAGACCACAAGCTCTCATCCTGAGAAAACTTGCAGCCTGTGTATCCTTCATGAGAGACCACCACAAGTGGTGACCCCCCCGACGTGATTCCTTGCAACCCTTTACTCACCAGCTGGAATAGCTACGGTGCACCTCAACTGAATCGCTGGACGACTTCAGTTCCCTTTCGTGAGTATGGGGAGTAAACTTTCAGTAGGGCAGAAAGTTCATGCCAAAGAACTGAAATGTCTGCTAAGGAATACGTTTATTAAAGCAACAGGAAAGCCTTATGATACAGACTTAAAGAGACTTGAGGAACTTTTAAAAATTGTATATAGTAGATGTCCCTGGTATCCAGAACAGGGATCATTGGAACTTGGAGATTGGATAAGAATAGGGAAGGAATTGCATGAGGGTGTTCGAGCTCCTATGTCTCTGTTAGCATTGTGGAAGAAGATTAAGGAGGCGACTGAGTATCATGCTCAGGCATTTAATGCTAATACCACCGCTTCTTTGTTGCCACCTCCAAGCGCCCCACCACCATATCTTTCAAAACCAACTCGGAGACCCCAATTAACAACTCCGGGTCCTCAAGTGACACTGCCTGCTCCTTTAATTCAGCCTGTTGTGGCACCTGTAGAATCACAAGAGGAAGCGATGTACAAAGGAGCTGTTAGAACTGGGTTTGAAGCATCCATGCATGCTGGAACCTTATCAGGAGAAGAGTTATTGGAAGGTTTAAACGCCTTCCCTGTTTCTGAAACTCAAGACAATGCAGGACAAATTCAGTATGAGTGGGCTCCTCTGCCTTATGCTATTTTGAGAGAAATCAGGAAGAGTGTTTCTGAAACAGGATTACAATCTACCTTTACTCTTGGAATGTTAAGAGGCTTATCCTCAGTTTATCGTTTAATTCCTGCAGATTGGAAAGATTTGATGAAAATGATTCTCTCTCCTGCTCAGTATGTAGTTTGGGACTCAGAATATCAAAGAAATGCTATACAGGCTGGAAATCAATCAGGTGGAGTTTATATTCCAGATCAACTATACGGGATAGGGCAGTTTGCTCAAATCCCACAGCAAGCAGTAGGCACTCCACCTGCGGCTTATCCAATTATTGGTCAGTGTGTATTAAAAGCCTTGCAAAGAGTACCCCAAACAGGAAAGCCTATAAAATCCTTTTCCAGCATTCGTCAAGGACCCACTGAGCCATACTCTGATTTTATTGACAGACTTCAACAAGCCATACAGCGGCAAATAGACAATACTGAGACAGCTGATGAGCTTCTCAAGCGCATGGCTGCAGAAAATGCCAATGCTGATTGTAAGAAGGCTTTACAGTCTATCATTTCTCGACCAGAGTATTCTCTGGCTGACATGTTAAAAGCTTGTTTGGAGGTAGGGACTAATGCCTGGCAGATGGGGACTTTAGCAATGGCTCTGCATAAGGGACGCCTTGGCAAGCCTACTGGTAATTGTTTCAATTGTGGGAAGCCAGGACACTTTAAAGCACAATGCAGGGCACCGGGGGGAGGAGCAAATGTTGTCAGAGGGACCAGTAATACTCGTTTTAAGCCAAAAAACCCCTGCCCAAAATGCAAAAAGGGTTATCACTGGGCCAGCCAATGCCGGAATTTTGCTCCGGGAAACTAATTTCCGGGCAGGCAGCAAGCCCAGGACAAAATGCTGTCATGGAATTGAAAACTGTTTCTGAAGAACGTAGTGCTACCATGGGAAGTGCAGGATTAGACCTAGTTAATCAGGAAACTATTACAATTGCCTTTCCTAATGTTATCAGTTTAATGCCAACCCAGCTTCGTGGGCCAGTACCAGAAGGCATAGTTGGCCTTATCCTCCCCCGCTCTTCAGCGGGGAAGAAGGGATTTACTGTCATCCCTGGGGTTATAGATTCTGATTATGAAGGCCAAATTATGGTTCAACTTTCAACTCACAAGCCAGAAATAGCACAAAAAGGGGACTCCTTGGCTCAACTGGTTTTGCTCCCTTACTACCTCCCGTCTGGAGGAAAGACTGTGCAGTGTGGGTGTGGTGGTTTTGGTTCCACTGACCTAACTGCTGTACAATCAGACATTCTGGCAGTCATACAGAATCTTAAAGAACAAAAGCCCACCCGCATATACATGCTTAATGGCATGCCTTTTAAAGGAATTTTAGATTCTGGAGCAGATATTTCTGTTATTGCTTCAGATCAATGGCCTCAGCATTGGCCGACTGAATCATCCCCTGCAGTCAGAGGTGTTGGAGGAATTCAACCAGCGCAACGAAGTAAAAACTGGCTAACAGTTACTACAGTTCAAGGGACCAGCACGGCTCATCTCCAACCTGTAATTTTACCTATTCCTATTAACCTTTGGGGTAGGGATTTGTTATCTCAACTTCAGGCAAAGATTGTTCTTGATGAATAAGGCGAAGGCTACTGCCCTTCCCCTTCAGTGGAAATCTGACCACCCTGTATGGATAGAGCAATGGCCACTTGCTAAGGACAAATTAACTGCTTTACACATGTTGGTGCAAGAACAATTACAAGCTGGTCATCTTGAGCCAACCACCAGTCCTTTTAATACACCAGTTTTTGTCATTAAAAAGAAATCAGGCAAATGGCGTATGTTGCACGATCTGCGTGCTATTAATGCTCTTATCATGCCTATGGGAGGCATGTGGGATTACAATGTGGGATGCCTAACCCTAACTTAATCCCCAGAACTTATGAATTAAGAATTATTGATTTAAAGGACTGTTTTTTTACTATTCCTCTTTATCCGAAAGACAAAATGTTGTTTGCTTTTACTGTGCCGGTTTTAAATGCTGACCGGCCCACACAACGATATCAGTGGAAAGTTTTACCACAAGGGATGTTAAATAGCCCCACCTTGTGTCAAATTTATGTTGCTACTGCTTTAGAACCTTTTCGGCTCCAATATCCAAAATTGTTAGTTTACCATTATATGGATGACATTTTAATTGCAGGTCCTTCTCTTCCACTGTCATGGTTGCATGATTTACAGACATGCTTAGGAGAATATGGTCTTGTAATTGCATCAGAGAAAATTCAATCCTCTGAGCCTTTTTTATATCTTGGTCATAAGCTGATGCAAACCTATTCTCACCCACAATTACCATCTTTGGAGATTCAATCTCCCATTTCGTATGTTAAGCTGCAGCAGCTTTTAGGGGCAATAAATTGGTTCCGTCCTTATATTGGCCAAACAACAGCGCCATGAGCCCCTTGTTTGCTGCCCTAAAAGGTGGCAAAGACCCCACAGACTTAATTACCCTATCGAAGGAACAACTTCAGGTTTTACAAAATATTCAAGACAGCCTTGCCCAACTGTGGGTAGATCGCTGTCAAGATAATATTCCCCTCACATTGGTTGTTTTGTCTACTGGCAAGCTTCCTACTGCAGTTCTTTGCCAATTATTGGTTTCTCACGCTAAACCTCTTGTTTACATTCTTGAGTGGTTGCACCTCGCACATACTCCTCATCGTACAATCACTCCTTTGGCTTCTTTGTTTGCTACTTTGATCTTCAAAGGACGCTCTCGTAGCCGAGCACTAATTGGCTTGGATTTGATACGAATCATTGTTCCCATCCCACTGCGAGAATGGGAAATTTTTTTCTCAGTCTTCTGACTTGCAAATTGCTTTGACTGATTATGTTGGCACTGTCACCTATCACTTATCATCTGACCCTCGTCTATTGGCTGTCTCACAACTGCCTCTTATTTTTCACTCTATTATCTCTTCTTTTCCTTTGTCTCACGCTCTGACTTTGTTTGTTGATGGCGGCAAGGTTTGGGGGGCGGTGACGTGGCAAACAGGCTCACAGTGGCACACAAAAATCACCCCTCCTCAAACCTCTGCACAGCGCTCTGAACTTGCTGCTATGATTTATGGCCTTCAACTCTTTCCCTCCCAGCCTCTCAATGTTATCTCTGATAGCCTATATGTTTCTCAAATTGTTTGTTCTCTTCCTGGTGCATATGTTTCTCCTTCTCTCGATGAAAATTTGTTGTCACTTCTTCTCACTCTACAGGATGTTTTGCATAACCGCAGACATCCTCTCTATGTTGCTCATATTCGAAGTCATCAACCTTTCCCTGGACAGATTTCACTTGGTAACCAGATTGCTGATGCAGCCTGTCGTCCTTCTATCCAGCTGTTGTTTTCTGCTTCCCCCTGGGAAAGTCACAGTCAATTTCACCAAAACGCCCGAGCTGTGGCTCGACAATTTAATTTGCCTTTATCACAAGCTAAAGCCATTGTTCAACAGTGTGATGCTTGTTCTCAACACGTGTCTGCTCCATCCATGGGAGTCAATCCCCGTGGCTTGAAAGCTAATCAGATTTGGCAAATGGATGTGACTCAATATCCCTCCTTTTCTCCATGGAAGTATTTACATGTTGTTATTGATACCTTTTCTGGATATATTTTTGCCACTCCACAACGTGGAGAGGCCACAAAGCATGTTATAAATCACTGTGTTCGCTCTTTTGCTGTCATGGGCAAGCCCTCAGTCTTGAAAACTGATAATGGGGCTGCGTATTGCAGCTCTGGCTTTGCCTCCTTTTGCCAGCAATGGTCTGTTTCTCACCTTTTTGGCATTCCTTATAATTCCACTGGCCAAGCTATTGTTGAACGAGCTAATAAGACTTTAAAGTTCTCCCTGGACAAACACAAACTTAAAAATGGGGGAGTATTACCCTCATTGCCAAATATTCAGCAATGGCTGAATCAGGTTCTTTTTACACTCAATCATCTAAATCTTTCTTCAAATTCTGACACTGCTGTTCAACGTCATTTTGGATCTCAAGTCACGTTACCAAAGCCTTTGGTATATTATAAGCAACTTCCTGACCCTACCTGGAAAGGTCCTGTTCCCTTATTGACCTGGGGAAGGGGATATGCTGCTCTGCTTCTTCCCACAGGTCCATTGTGGGTTCCTGGACGTTGTGTTAAACCATATCATGGCGGAATGGCATCAGGAACTGAGGAATCCAATTCCACAGTTCGGACAGATGCTGCAAACCAACTCCACCACGGGAGCCACCACCAACAAGGCTCGAGTGCCACGCCAACAACAGCACCGTCTGACATGGGGACAAATCAAAGCTCTGGAAATGCAAGCGAACCAACTGTTGCAAAAGAACAATCTCCCTAAATCAGAGGACAATTTCATTGTTGCCATTATTGCTTGTTTGAATGCCAACTTTTATTACCATTTTATGTATTTGCTTGTGTAGTTTGTTTTCATTTATTCTAGCCTCACCTCAGCATGGATCCTGGACTCCGAATATATACATTCCGGATCTACAATCACTTGCTCGCACTCTACAGAAAATGGACTGTTGGGGTTGGTTGCACGCCCCTGCCTATGGCCACACTGGACTTCCTCTGGTGGCAGTTCCTCTCTTTGTAACCCACTGGTACAACCAAACCTTTGTGCCAGGTATTTGCACTGCTGCCCCAGATAATGTGACCATAGTTCATTTAGCCTCTAGATTTCAGACACTTGCCACATTTTGTTGGCAGTATATTAACCCTAACAGTATTAACCTTGGCATTTATTCATCATGTACTCATATGTTTAATATCACTATACAAATATTTGTATTATTTGCATTAATTGCTGTTGCATTTATTGTTTCCCTCTCATATCTTCCATGTGCCCTCAGCGTTACTCTCCTGTGTATCAGCCTCTATCACAACAGGAAATGGCTTGCTATAACTGAAAATAAAAAGGAGGAGATGTAGAGAGCATTGTATGCTATGTTGTTGGTTGGCAAACCACGACAGCTGTGCGAGATGCTTATTTACATTGAACCTTCCTTGAACTTCCATAGTGGATAAGGTTGTAGCAAAATCTTTTCTCACAAGGCAACAGGAGCTGTAACCTGAGCTGTGCCAGGAGGCTATCAGGGGGGTTACATGAGGTATGCATTGCTATTTAGACCAATCAGCCTTCTGCTATGTGAATTACTGTTTTAGTGCACTTGCTTAACTGGGGGAATAATAAAAGAGAGCTTACGGCTTGAATCGGGGCTCTCATCCCGAGGAAGTTGTGTCTGTGCATTCTTCCTACATTCTTCATGAGAGACCACAAGCTCTCATCCTGAGAAAACTTGCAGCCTGTGTATCCTTCATGAGAGACCACCACAATTATTCTTAAGACAGAGAGAGATTCATGAAAAAACATGGTTTCCCCCATTCTCCTTTCCAAACAGAAGCTACTTTTCAGGTATGGTTTTTGATTGAGCGAGAAAACTGGGTTTTAAAAGTTGATTCCTGCATTCGCTGTAATAGGCCTCCTAGGAATTGGTAACATGTCTCCTCTCTATGATCTTGCACGAAACCAGAGGAGTGTCCCATACTGCTTTTAGATGTCAATTCTTAACTGCCATGGGATTGCTAAAACAACCCTGAGGTTTACTTTCCCGTTCGTTGTACCTTTGCTGTGGCGGTCATTTTGGGCCGTATGTCAAAATAGCAATTTTTCTGAATGTGTTCTTTTGATTATTCTGACGACAGAAAGAGATTCATGAAAAGACCTGGTTTTCCTCATTCTCCTTTCCAAATAGAACAAGCTACTTTTCAGTTATGGTTTTTGATTGAGCGAGAAAACTGGGTTCTAAAAGTTGAATCCTGCATTTGCTGTAAGAGGCCTCCTAGGAATTGGTAACACGTCTCCTCTTTATGATCTCGCACGAAACCAGAGGAGTGTCCTAGACTCCATTTGGAGGCCAGTTCTTAACTTTCACGAGATTGCTAGAACAACCTTGAAGTTGACTCTCCCCTTCTTTGTACCTTTGCTGTGGTGGTCATTTTGGGCCATATATCAATGAATGTGTTCTTTAGATTATTCTTACAACAGAGAGAGATTCATGAAAAGACCTGGTTTTCCTCATTCCCCTTTCCAAATAGAACAAGAATCACCAGCTACTTTTCAGTAATGGTTTTTGTTTGAGCGAGAAACTTAAGTTGAATCCTGCATTTGCTGTAGTAGGCATCATTGGAATTGGTAACATGTCTCCTTTTATGAAGTTGCATGAAATCAGATTGTCCAGAATGATTTTAGATGTCAATTCTGAACTGTCATGGGATCGATAAAACAAAACTGAGGTTGACTTTCCCCTCGTTTGTACTTTTGCTATGCAGTCCATTTTGGGCAAAGTGGAAAAATAGCGATTTTTCTCATTTTTTCTTTGGATTTCGTTCAAGACAGAGAGATTCCTGAAAACCCATGAATTCCTGATTTTCTTTTCCAAATAGAACAAGAATCACCAGCTGCTTTTCAGTTATGGTTATTGACTGAGCAGGAGACTTGAGTTCTAAAAGTTGAATTCTGCATTCACTGTAATAGGGATCATTGGAATTGGTAACATGTCTCCTTTCTATGATGTTGCACGAAACCTGATGAGTTCTAAAGCTTGAATTCTGCATTCTGAACTGTCATGAGGTCGCTAAAAGAACACTGAGGTTGACTTTCCCCTTGTTTGTACTTTTGCTATGCAGTTCATTTTGGGCAAAGTGGAAAAATAGCAATTTTTCTAATTTCTTCTTTGGATTTCGTTTAAGACAGAGAGAGATTCATGAAAAATTACGGTTTTCCTGATTTTCCTTTCCAGATAGAAAATTAATTCCAGATTCTTTTCATGAATCTGTCTTAAAAGAAATTCATAGAAGAAATTAGAAAAATTGCTGTTTTTCCATACAGATAAAGCCCAAAAGTCAAGGAGCGTATGTTCTGTTCGCTATTTTTACATATGGCCCAAAATGACCTCCACAGCAAAGGTACAAAGAAGGGGAAGGCTGTAGCTGAGCAATTTTAAACAAGTAATCAGAATATTCCTTATAATAACCCTGTACGGTATTCTCCCATTGCCTCCAGAAGTAACTGGGTCACCCTAAACAAGGTTGCCAGCTGACATTCAGGAGATGCAATAGAGAACAGAGAAATAAGTATGTTTTGCTGTTATTGCTATAAGGCAAGTCCAAAGACAGACTCTTGTGTTTGTTCAAAATTGCATTTTATCTTTTTGAAAATGATTTCTAATTTTGTTTGTTTTCTAGATTTTCAAAATAACAGCATGACACATAGGTGCACCCCATTCCAGCAGGTGCAGAAGGAATAGCCACCCCATTTTGCTTTTGCGGCATAACACCACTATGTAGTGTGGCATACCCAGTGTACGCATACACAATGTACTAAAACACATACACAATGTACTAAAAATGTTATTTGGTGAAAGAAATACCAGTTTGTGTGCATATTTACTACTGGACAGGTATAAAGTATAAGAGAATACAAAATCATAAAAAGTTTAAAAGACATAAAACAATATTTTTTGAAGGAATTAGTACAAAGAACTAGCTGCAAATTAATAATTCTTCATTAGTTATTTATATGCTTATCAGGATACAAAGTATATAAGTGTGACAGCTTACAACTATGATAATTAAGAAAAATTATTACAACATAGAAATAATAATGTAGATTAATTAGGCCAAGTCTGAATGTAGAATGGGAAATCAGGACTCTCATGCACATTTGAGATGCCTCTACTTGAGCAGATGGTATGGCTACAGGACATATTATATGTCTTTAGCTGATTTGATATTTAGAGAAAATTAGATACAGGACAGCACAGGGAAACTAGATTTAGCTTTATTTCTAACTCCTTTTCTGTGCTTTGAATGATGTTACTCATCCAGAAGGGTTTGGTATGTTGGATACTATGTATTATTTATTATTACAGCATATATATGTGTATAAAATAGGCATATTCCATTTAAAAATACAGGTAGTCCTCACAGGTTACCATTTGTTCAGTGACGGTTCAAAGTTACGGCAGCGTTGAACAAATGTTACTTATACCCAGTCCCTGAAGTTGCAGTGCCCCAGTGACCCCATGTTCACGTGAACAAAATTCAGGCACCACAGGGGTTGCTTCAACTCCTCCCACTCACCTATCTTCCCCCCATCTCTGCCCTTTTGGCTGCCCAGCACAGCATCACTGGGGCTAAACTAGAGGCCGGGGGCCTTCAGCAGTCCCAACCAGCTGCTGCTGCCCTAGGCTTCTACCAGTCTGCCACCACCAAGTGCCACAGTGCAAAGCTCTGGCCACACCTGCTGCCCTGTGCTCTGCAGGCCCTACTACACCCAGCTGACCTTTGCCATCTTCTTCCTCCTGCTGATGAGGTACACCCGGCCTGGCCATATACAAGGCAACTGTATAACCCTCTTGGATTTTATATTGTATTTATTCCATTTTATAATAATTGTGATGTGTCTGGTTTTATGAGATTTTAATGTTTACGTTCGGAGTTTGATTTTATTGTAAACCGCCCAGAGTCCCTCTCTTGGGGGAGATGGGCAGTAATTAAATTTGAATAATAAATAAATAAATAAATAAAATAAATAAATAAAACTGCTGGCCGTGCCAGGCCTTCTTCCCAAGGTGGCACGCACCCCTCTCCAAATCACATGCTGCCTTGTGATGCTTCAGAAGGCCTCAGCAGCAGGAGGAAGAAGATGGCGGTCAGCTGGGCGCGGCAGCACTTGTAGAGTGCAGGGCAGTGGGAGTGGTTGGGGCTTTGCACTGTGGCATTGGGGTAGCTGGTCACAGCACAGGGCTTCTCGGTGGTGGTGGCACCAGGTCTGAAGTAGAAGCCAAGGGGGTGGTGGTGGCCATCTGAGACTGCTGAAGGCCCTGGACCTCTACTTTAGTACCGGCACTGCTGAGGAGTGCCACTGTGCAGGGTGGTCAAAAGGGAAAAGTTGAGGCTGAGACAGGTGGGTGGGGGGAGTTGAAGAGGCAGCAGAGGAACCTTACTGAGGCTCAGTGCTGGAAGGGATCAAGCTGGGAATGGTTTGGATCAGGGTAGGTCCTTGCCTAACAACTAATGGGATTTGGTTAACAATGGCAGCGGGGACTGCCAGGATTTCCATCGCTAAGCAATGTGGTCACATGTTACGCTTTACGACCACATCACTTAGCAATGTAAATTCCAGTCCCAATTCCAGTGATAACCTGAAGACTACCTGTAATAATGCCCCTGAAAACTCAATCCTCCCCATGTTGCATATGGTCCAATTTACTTTGTGGCTCTCAAGCGCCTAGCACAGTATTCATAATCCAAAGACTACCAAGCCCTACTTTAGAATCCTAGAATGTATTTAACTTGTTTTAAAGTAGAAGTTTCCTGCCATGAAGAAAATAAGAGAGAAAAACGACACCAAAGAAACTCCAAGCAAGAGAAAATGGCTATTTGCAAGTTGATCAAAAATCGCAGAAGGTCTGAGTGACTGAAAAGTAAGGACCTTAGGTATATTTAAATTACAAGTGAGTTGATTCTGGGAGAAAAGTTCTAGGTTGTTCTTCAGCACCACCTAGTTGCAAAGAAGAATCTGTGGATCTGTTGCTGAGTCGAATGGGAGCAAGTCTTTCAAAGTTGTTCGGAGAATAAGGTATTTGCACTCTGGCTCTTTGGGAAGGTACCACCATCTCATCACTGGATAGCCAAGGTGGAAACTTCATGATGGCAGTTTGCTTAATATCAGCTGAAAATACTGGATTATCGATGCCTGTAAAAAGTCCACCAAAGACACAATAATTAAGTAAACAGGCGCATGACAACCATGCTGAAATATTGGACTGCTAGCAAAACTGGAACTGAACAGGGAACTTGGTTGAAATAGCATTTGCAATTTAAAAGGATAAAAACTACCTTAACAAAGCAAGTCTCTCTCAGAAAAGAGGTTTCCCTGCTGCCTGGACTATATGACGGCATAGTAGTTGAAAGTGAGTAATAATACAGTTCAGTTCTGAATGTCATCTGTGGGGTTTAAATCACCTTTTCCTTCCCTTGTTTGCCCAAAAAGGAAGTTGTATCCTCTGGAAAGTGTGTGTTGATTATACAATCTAGTACCATACACAATCTTCAGCAAAGGATCGTTACCTTGTTGTAGTGCTGGAGCTTGAGCACAATGATGCCATGAGCTAAACCATGAAGGGCCACCCAAGATGGGAAGGTCATGACAGAGAGGTCAGACTAAATGCAATCCCTGCGGAAGGTAATGGCAACCCACCCCAGTATTCTTGTTGTGAAAACTAAATGGATCAGTACAACCAGAGATATGTCGGTATACCATCGGAAGATGAGACCCCCAGGTCGGAAGATGGTCAAAATGCTACTGGGGAGGAACAGAGGATGAGTTCAACTAGCCCCAGACGTGATGACGCAGCTAGCTCAAAGCCGAAAGGACGGCTAGTGGCTGACGGTGCTGGTGGTGAACAGCGAATCCGATGTTCTAAGGATCAACACACCATTGGAACCTGGAATGTCAGATCTATGAGCCAGGGCAAATTGGATGTGGTTATTGGTGAGATGTCAAGATTAAAGATAGACATTTTGGGCATCAGTGAACTGAAATGGACTGGAATGGGCCACTTCACATCAAATGACCACCAGATCTACTACTGTGGACAAGAGGACCACAGAAGAAATGGAGTAGCCTTCATAATTAATAGTAAAGTGGCTAAAGCAGTGCTTGGATACAAGCCAAAAAGCGATAGAATGATCTCAATTCGAATTCAGGGCAAGCCATCTAACATCACAGTGATCCAAATATACGCCCCAACCACAGATGCTGAAGAAGCTGAAGTAGAGCAGTTCTATGAGGATCTGCAGCACCTACTGGACAACACGCCTAAAAGAGATGTTATTTTCATCACGGGAGACTGGAATGCTAAGGTGGGCAATCAAATGACACCTGGAATTACAGGTAAGCATGGCCTGGGAGAACAAAATGAAGCAGGACATAGGCTGATAGAATTTTGCCAAGACAACTCACTCTGCATAACAAACACTCTCTTCCAACAACCTAAGAGACGGCTTTATACATGGACTTCCCCAGATGGACAACACCGAAATCAGATTGACTACATCCTTTGCAGCCAAAGGTGGCGGACATCTATACAGTCAGTAAAAACAAGACCTGGAGCTGACTGTAGTTCAGATCACGAACTTCTTCTTGCACAATTTAGGATCAGACTAAAGAGATTAGGGAAGACCCACAGATCAGCTAGATATGAGCTCACGAATATTCCTCAGGAATATGCAGTGGAGGTGAAGAATAGATTTAAGGGACTGGACATAGTAGATAGGGTCCCGGAAGAACTCTGGACAGAAGTTCGCAACATTGTTCAGGAGGCAGCAACAAAATACATCCCAAAGAAAGAAAACCAGGAAGGCAAAATGGCTGTCTGCTGAGACACTAGAAGTAGCCCAAGAAAGAAGGAAAGCAAAAGGCAACAGTGATAGGGGGAGATATGCCCAATTAAATGCAAAATTCCAGAGGTTAGCCAGAAGAGAGAAGGAATTATTTTTAAACAAGCAATGCGCGGAAGTGGAAGAAGACAATAGACTAGGAAGGACAAGAGACCTCTTCCAGAAAATTAGAAACATCGGAGGTAAATTCCAGGCAAAAATGGGCATGATCAAAAACAAAGATGGCAAGGACCTAACAGAAGAAGAAGAGATCAAGAAAAGGTGGCAAGAATATACAGAAGACCTGTATGGGAAGGATAACAATATTGGGGATAGCTTTGACGGTGTGGTCAGTGAGCTAGAGCCAGACATCCTGAAGAGTGAGGTTGAATGGGCCTTAAGAAGCATTGCTAATAACAAGGCAGCAGGAGACAACGGCATCCCAGCTGAACTGTTCAAAATCTTGCAAGATGATGCTGTCAAGGTAATGCATGCTATATGCCAGCAAATTTGGAAAACACAAGAATGGCCATCAGACTGGAAAAAATCAACTTATATCCCCATACCAAAAAAGGGAAACACTAAAGAATGTTCAAACTATCGAACAGTGGCACTCATTTCACATGCCAGTAAGGTAATGCTCAAGATCCTGCAAGGCAGACTTCAGCAATTCATGGAGCGAGAATTGCCAGATGTACAAGCTGGGTTTAGAAAAGGCAGACGAACTAGGGACCAAATTGCCAATATCCGCTGGATCATGGAAAAAGCCAGGGAGTTTCAGAAAAACATCTATTTCTGTATTATTGACTCTTCTAAAGCCTTTGACAGTGTGGACCATAACAAATTGTGGCAAGTTCTTAGCGGTATGGGGATACCAAGTCATCTTGTATGCCTCCTGAAGAATCTGTGTAACGACCAAGTAGCAACAGGAAGAACAGACCACGGAACAACGGACTGGTTTAAGATTGGGAAAGGAGTACGGCAGGGCTGTATACTCTCACCCTACCTATTCAACTTGTACGCAGAACACACCATGCGACATGCTGGGCTTGAGGAATCCAAGGCTAGAGTTAAAATCGCTGGAAGAAACATTAACCATCTCAGATATGCAGATGATACCACTGATGGCTGAAAGCGAAGAGGAACTGAGGAGCCTTATGATGAAGGTGAAAGAAGAAAGTGCAAAAGCTGCCTTGCAGCTAAACCTCAAAAAAACCAAGATTATGGCAACCAGCTTGATTGATAACTGGCAAATAGAGGGAGAAAATGTAGAAGCAGTGAAAGACTTTGTATTTCTAGGTGCAAAGATTACTGCAGATGCTGACTGCAGTCAGGAAATCAGAAGACGTTTAATCCTTGGGAGAAGAGCAATGACCAATCTCGATAAAATAGCTAAGAGCAGAGACATCACACTGACAACAAAGGTTCTTAAAGCAATTGTGTTCCACATAGTAACATATGGCTGCGAGAGCTGGACCATAAGGAAGGCTGAGAGAAGGAAGATCGATGCTTTTGAACTGTGGTGTTGGAGGAAAATTCTGAGAGTGCCTTGGACTGCCCGAAGATCAAACCAGTCCATCCTCCAGGAAATCAAGCCAGACTGCTCACTTGAGGGAATGATATTAAAGGCAAAACTGAAATACTTTGGCCACATAATGAGAAGACAGGACAGCCTGGAGAAGATGCTGATGCTAGGGAGAGTGGAAGGCAAAAGGAAGAGGGGCCGACCAAGGGCAAGATGGATGGATGATATTCTAGAGGTGATGGACTCGTCCCTGGGGGAGCTGGGGGTGTTGACGACTGACAGGAAGTTCTGGCATCCATGAAGTCACGAAGAGTCGAAAGCGACTAAACGAATAAACAACACCACCATACACAATACCTCCTGCTGTCATTTGTTAGTGTTTTGTTGTTGTTGTTTATTCGTTTAGTCCCTTCCGACTCTTCGTGACTTCATGGACCAGCCCACGCCAGAGCTTCCTGTCGGTCGTCAACACCCCCAGCTCCCACAGGGACAAGTCTGTCACCTCTAGAATATGTTAGTGTTTTACAGCAGGATTTATCTCTGTTATTATCACTGAGTCTAATGATAGTTGTCAAAGCAAAATATCTAGAATGTTTTGGGAATCTTCTATAAAATCTATTTGAAAAAACATATAGATCTTTTCTGTTTGCCTCCTTTTCTTAATTTTTTGTGCATTTCTTCATATTTGTCATTTTCCATGACAGCCCCCTTTCTGTCTTTCCATTACTGGAATGAGTAGGCCAGAACTAAATATAATATTCAGTGGCAGACCTTGGACAGTCTGAAACAGAAATGTGCCTAATCAACTTTTGGACTGAAAGTTCTGCAGTAGCTCTGTGCACACAATATTTTTCTAATCAAGTAATTAAATAGATTGTTTGTATTGTCCTTACTCTGGAGAACAGTAATTATACTCTCATATACCATTTTCATTTCTTTAACCCTTGGAAGTTATCCCCCACCCCCAAATGAGCAACAATTTTTATCATTTCAACATTGCTGATATAGCACTTCCAAGCCCTTCACTCTGACACTTGACTAACTTTCCCCATCTGAAACTTTAAAAAATTAAAATAATATAAATGAAAAAATATAAAATATATTATATCAATATTGAAAATGTTAAGTCAAGCTGAAATATGATTCTATGGAAAAGAAAACTCAGATCAAAGATGTGACTCAAAATCATATATAATATTATAATCCAAGAATGGTTTCTAATAGAATTAAATTTGCTGACACTTTCCACTATTTATCTGAGAAACACTAACTTTCTCCAGCCATCTTGAGCTTCATGTTATAACTACTATACATGATTGGCATAATATCCAAAGCATTTTAATTTCTGTGGTACAGTATATACTTGTGCAGTTTTTAACACTTCGATTTGAATAACTGACATTCTCACATTGCTGAAACATGGTGTACACATCTTCTGTTCCACATTTCTAGAAAACGAATTTTTGTTTCTTTATACCTGTGTATCAAGAGACATGCTAACACAGTAAAATGCTTTTAGACTACTACGATACATACTAATTCCTTTACCATTTGTATCTGTGAAATTATCTTCGTTGACATAATTAAGGAAGTCTACTGCTCCACCTATCTGTGGATGGCCATAATCGTTCTCCTCTGGTTCAGAAAACTCAATTTCTGGAATAAAATAACATTTATTTATATAATAACTGACCAAGGTCATTATGTTCTAAGAGAGTCTATCACTTTTAAAAAAATGATATTATTCTATTGAAAGAACGTTACTGAATGTAACATACGTTCAAACTTGTAACACACAGTTTCACACAATGTAATACACAATTTCAAATCCGATTTCTATAGGAATAATAAAACAAACACACTGATTACAATTCCTCAATCAGTAGGTATTTGTATTGATTTCTGTTTTATTATTAAGCTTTTATCTTATTTTAAAACTCCTAATATATAGTGCAGAACAGAAATTTCTGGACAAATTAATCAGGTTTAGCTTTGAATGGTTTAAATATATATATATATTTTTTTATGCCTTCAAGTCAGTGTTTGACTCCTGGCGACTGCCTAGACAACCCTTTGAGGTTTTCTTGGCAAGGTTTTTCAGAAGTGATTTGCCATGGTCTCCTTCCTAGGGCTGAGAGAGAGGGACTGGCCAAGCTGACTTTGCGTCTAAGGCAGGACTAGAATTCATGATCTAGCCTGATGCCTTAACCACACTAAACTTGCTCTCAATTTAAATTATAGATGCCTTTTTAAAATGAGCCTAAGATCATCTCTGAAGGCCTTGACAACAAACTGAATGTGCTACAAAAATGGCCTTTTTAGTCACATTTCACTTTTTAAAGTTAAAATTTGCTCCCAAGAATGCTGCTGGAGGTGGAGGTAAAAGTTTGGTTCTTATTTTGGTCTTCAGGTAGCATGTTCTAGAATTTTCATGAAAAACAGGTCTGCCAGGACTAGCAGTTATTTTATTATTATTAATTAACGTTTTCAATATATTTTTTAAATTAAAAAATTACCAAAGTTTGGAGCTGAAAGTCAGCATGATCTTGGCAAATTTTATGGGCCATCCACCCCCTAGACATTCAACCATGAATAAGTGATAAAGTAAAAACAGTGGAAAATTGGGAAATATTTATTTAATATGATGTTAGCTGGCAAGAGAAATAGAATATATTTATTTATTTTCATATTTCTACACTGCTGAAATCCAGAGATTCTAGGCAGCTAGTTATGTTACTCAATACTTTGCACTACAGTACTTATCTTTAAAAAAGTGCATTTACCTTTTCCTTTTATAGTACCTGTAGATAGATTTCCATTTGGTATGACATTACTATTTTTCTGAAAAAATAAGAAATGACCATATACATACATATTATATATTGTATGGAATATATACAGTTTAATATAGGTATCTTATTGCAGGTCCAACATGTAATACAAAGTTAATATTTTATTTCATAATTAAAATATTTAGTTAATGCAAATATATTGCCTATTATATAAACATCTCCAATTCATTTTAATTTTACATAGACCAATTTATAAAACTAAATTTCTGTGCAATGTTCTCAATCCTATAAAACAGGATTTTACAAAGGATTACAGCCACTGCCATTTCATAAATTACACAGGTTCTGGTGACTGATCTCAGGGGAGTGGCATAAAAATAGTAAAGACAGGGGTCACAGCCACCTTAGGGCTGCAGGCCTTTCCTTTGCCACTCCCTTGAAGACCTCCAGCAAAGGATAATTAATCATGTCATGTGTTAGCCTATTCCACTGGCTCACAGCTCAGTCAGGAAGTTCCTCTAAACATATAGCCTTAAACTTATTTTAGTTATAACCCACTGTTTCTGGTCCTGCCTCCTTGGGCAACAGATTATAAATCTATTCCCTTTTTCATGTGACCACATGAAGCAGCTATCATATCTCCTCTCAATTGTCTGTCTATAGGCTAAACATACCCAGATCCTTTAACTGTTCCATAGGGCCTGGTTTCTGGACCACTTATCATCTTGGTAGCCTCCCTCTGAACTTCCTTCAATGTGTCACTGTCCTTTTGTACTGTGGTGTCCAGAAATTGGACACAGAATTTCAAGTGGGGTCTAGTTCGGAACATTTGTTTCCTATGATCTGGAAGTAATCTGCTTTTTTAGCAACTGCATTACACTGCTGGGTCATGTTTAATCTATGACAAGAGCACCCACATCCATTTCACATGTACTGTTAAGCCAGGATCTCCCCATACTATATTCGTGCCTTTCCCTTTTTCTATCCAGATGCAGAATCGTACATTTCTCCCTGTTAAATTCCATCCTATTTATTTCAGCTTGCTGCTCTAGCTTGTTTAGAACTTTTGGTGAATAATGAATTGACTAATAATGGATTAAATAGAGCAGAAAAGGATAGTGCATGAAAATTACTAGTTTAATAAAGAAACGAAGGAAATAAGGGCATAACAAAAAAGGGAAGTTGAACACAGGGAGACTACCTTATCTTAAATGTCTCTACATTAATGCACAAAGTATGGTAAACAAGTAGGATAAGCTAGATATCATAAGGAAGCTAGGTAAGTATGACATAATAGGAATTACTGAACCATGGTATATCTCCAGTGTATGGGGACACCTTGTTTCAGAGGGACAGGCAGCAAGAAAGGAAGTAGTGTAGTGTTGTGTATCAGAAATGAACTTGCCTGCATAGAGGTCCACTGGTAACAATGTATCTGGGTTAAAGGAGTGACAGGAATCCACTACAGACTGCCAAACCAATCAGAAGATATAAATGAAGATTAAAACATATACTGTAACTAAGCCTCAAAAATATGTAGTAGTGGTGATGGAAGATTTCAGCTACTCTGACAGTTATTGGAAGGCTAATTCTGCCACAAAAAAGATGTCAGAAAACTTATTGACTTGTGTTTGCAATCATTTTTTCTTTTAAAAGGTGGAGGTGGGCATTAGAGGATCTGTTACCTTGGATTTGGTACTTACCAATAAGGAATATTTAATTGAAGATATTAAAATGTACTGTTAGAATTCTTGATTTTAACAAATACACAAAAAACACACAGTAAAATATAAACCATGGATTTTAGGATGGCCATTACTAATAAACTAAGAGAAATAATAAGGAAGAAACTACAGGGAAAAAACCACAAAACCAAAGCAGTTTTAGTTGGCTGGGACTTCTTGAAAAGGAAATTAAGAATAATTTAGTCTCAAACAGTACCAATCAAGAAAAAAAGCGCAGATATCTAAAAAAGCCAATATGGTTGAACAAGCAGCTCACAAAGGCGTTGAGATTTGGGCGTGGGCTGGTCCATGAAGTCACGAAGAGTCGGAAGTGACTAAACGAATAAACAACAATAAACACACATTATAGGTCTAATTTTAGGCATTTTTTTTCTAAAATGAGGAGAAAATGTAGCAGAGATTATGATTCCAGAATGGAAAAGACTCAGCATGATTCTACTTTTTTTCCTCAGTTTAAATGATTTCTTGCAGTAGAGTTATATATAATAGATAATCTTTCAAAATTATTTCAATGAACACATCAAGATATGGAAGCAAAAATGTATTCTCTGAAGATGGATATCAATGATAAATTATGGACTCAAGTTGAATGTCAGAACAAAGAAATTCAGGGATTGAGAGATCCCTGAGGATTTCTAAAAAGAAGATATAAAAAGAGAAAAGAAAAATCTATTCAAGGTTTACCTTTATTTGTATATAAATGAAACTCTAGAAATCTATGATGTTTATAGAATAAATTCTTGGATATCACAAAGAGGAAAACTGTCACATGATATACTTGTTAAATTTACACACTTTAAGACTAAAGAGGAACTAAAAAGAAGTGAAATTCCTTTAAAACTTGTAGATACCATATTTGAGATTTTACCAGCTGTGCCTTTGGATACACTTAGAGGAGAAATACGACATTTTTGACAACTGTTCTTCAGGATAAAAATTTTAAGTACTGATGGGTCACTCCATTTTGTCCAGAGTCTTTACGGATGCAGGCAAACCTTTAGTTTATTCTGTTGATGATGCTAACAGGATTTTTTAGTCATTCTTCTTAATTTATTAATAAAATATGGTCAAAAGGTTAAAAAAAATCAAAGGAGAATAAAATACAATGAAAATACAAGCAAAGATTGAGAGGGAATAAAAGTCTAAAAGAGAGAGAAAACTAGAGAACATATGGGTCTTTATCTGTAACAGAACAGGGAACAGAGACCGGGACTTGACACAAGGTCAAAAATTGGATTAGGGAAGAAAATTTGAGGACAGAAGATCAAAAGCTAAATCTTTTCCATAAATTACCTTTTGTGAATCAGCTTAAATATTACTATAAATATAACTGCAACTATAAATCAGCTTAAAATATTTTCTACTCATATTAATCATGAGTAGTTAGTTTAAAAGAAAAAAATAAGTTAAAAAATACAGTATTTACAAGAGACACATATTCAAAATGATAATATAAATCTGCTGGAATGCAAGTATCTTGGTCAGCTTCAGGCAGATGAGAAAAAGAATGAAGTAGCTACATATGTGAAAAAATTTACCATGGACTTGGAAAAATAAAGATGAGAAGGAAGATGTTTAATATTATCTGTCCAAACTGAATGTGGAAAAGTAATGACATGTTCACTGTTTTAATGTATCTTAAACATTGTAACGTTTCCCATGCCATGGTGCTGATGCGTGTTTCTGTTTGGGAGGGAGCTGCTGTGAAACCTTGTACCAAGCTCAGTACGTGGAATCAGGGGAATGGTATGTGTTTGGGTTATTTTGCCTGTTCAAGGACTTTTCCCGCAGACCTTCAAGAACCGTTAGGAGTATCTGTGGATATGGACTTGAGAAGGTTCTAAGGGGGAGGGATTTCATTTTCACTGAGGGTTTTAGTTTGAATCTGCCTGCGCTTTTAGCATTCTCAGCTTCCTTTGTGATCCTGCATGCTGTTCTTTAATAAATCAGATATCCTTAAACTTCTTCCTGTGAGTATGATAATGTTTTAGAATAGGCAATCATTACATAAAGCTGAGAATCCCAAATTTGTACCGTTAGCTCCTACCAAGATTAATTTCTTGTGAGGGAAGATAGTCAACGATGGCTAAGTCAAAATCCATGGCCGGCAGACTCGAGGAGCCAACTAGCTCAATGCCCGAGTTGATGGTCAAGAGTGGAGAACTAGATGTCACTATAGAACCATCAAAATCTCGAGACCCTTTGAAGGAAGACTCAGACTCCGAATCCGATTCGGAAGAATCCGATAATGGGGGGGAGACAAAGCTGCCGCCACAAGCCGAATCGCTCATGAATTGATTACCTTGGATGAGGTAGGGGACCCACAACCAGGGACATTAGGGATGTCCTGGAAGTATCGGTTCCCACTGACTCCCAACAAGGAATCCACCATGGTGTCAACCGAAGGAAAGTCAGGCACCTGAAGGAGAAGGGACTCTCCTGAGAGGCTACGAGTGATGGAGGCAAAGATGGAATCGATAGAGTACTTGTTAAAAAACTTTTCTATGACAATGGAGGGTCAGGGGAGATGAGGAGATCCCATCCTTCCACAATCATCCCCTATTCTCCCATCTAGACCGGCAGGAGAGCGGGGCCGGAGACGTTTCCAGGACGAGTCTCCATCCCGCAGAGCCAGGCCATCGGTATCCCCACCTTGCAGGACTAAAGCAACAGTAACCTGGGGCCACAGCCCTCAGGCGACTACTGAGTCTACCCCAGCAAGAGGTAGAGTAAGAGACTTTTCTGTTAAATTTGATGGGGATCTGACAAGGTTATCATTCTTGACTAATGCTAAGAGCTATATGTGAGAATTTGGGGCATGCTTTTCTTCAGAAGAGTCCAAAATTAATGCAATTGCCACCAAGTTAAAGGGTTGAGCAGCTGACTGGTATGTCCAGTTACATGATGGTGACTCCCCTGCACTAGACCATTTCGATGACTTCATCTGGGTGCTAAAAATGCATTTTGAAGATCTTCTGGCCAAGGCGCGAGCCAAGAAGACTTTGAAGGATCAACTGTCAGTGGCTGATTATGCTTTGGAGTTCAAAGCACTAGCTGGTAAAATTACTGACTGGTCTGAGTCAACCATAATAGAGTTTTTTAAAGAGGGACTCAACCGGGATATTCTGTGCTGGGCATTAGGTCGAGATGACCCCGATTCACTTTATGAGTGGACCTGTCTGGCAGGGAAGGCTGAGAACGCAAAGTATACCTTCCTGCAAACCAGAAAGCTTGAGAAAGCACATCCAACCATGAGAGGCCCCCGAAATACTACAGCGACTGTCTGGCAAAGCCAAAGCCACAGATGAAGAGAGGGACTGGCGCTACACTCGAGGTCAATGTCTTCGGTGTGGGAAGGAGGGCCACTGAGCAGCTGACTGCCCGGAAGCCAGAACCAGAGACTGGGCGGGGAAGCCGCCAGGCAAATCGCCCCCTGCTTCGTGGAAAATGATAGCTGCCAAAGGAGCAGCTGACTGAAGAATTTATTTTTTGGGAGAGTCTGAAGGCAAAATTAAGGAGCTGGCGGGAAATGCTGGCCACCTGCCATGATGGGCGCCAGCTGGCAGGTGGGGGATGATGGGTGCGAAGATTCTATGGTGCGTGATGACTGTCCTACTTTGACAGTAAAAGTGAAGTTAAGTTCGCACACAAAGTCTGCAGAGGTGTGGGCTTTAATTGACTCTGGGTGTTCCAAGTGTTTAATTCACCCCGACTTGGTTGCCGCTTTGGAACTACCGAGTTTCCCTCTTCAGCACCCTTTGATTTTTACCCAGCTTGATGGTTCAGCAGCGGGGGGGGGGGGGGGGGGGGCAACCCATTTCACTGGAACTGTGACAATGCAAATGGGCAGTCACCTTGAGACTTTGAAATTTGTTATAGCCCCAGTTGGCAACCCTTTGGTCATCTTGGGGATGCTCTGGCTGATGCATCGCAGTCCGTATGTAAGTTGGGAACATAGGACTGTGACGTTTAAAGATGGGTTTTACCACGATCCTGCTATGATGGTGCTACCCGGGCTGGGGTTGGCAAGGTGGAGGTCGACACGCCGCTCCCTGCCTCGCCGCATTAGATGGCTTACCCGTCCAATATCAAGAATTCACGGATGTCTTTGGGGAGCTGGAAGCAGATCAGTTACCCCCTCACCGGAAAACTGACTGTGCAATTGAATTGGTCCCCAATGCTCAGGTGCCCAAACCTAAAATTTATCCTATGACTCAGAAGGAGCTCGAAGCACTACGGGACTTCATTGATAAAAATCTGGCGCAGGGATTCATTGAGCTCAATTCTCCAGTTGGGGCTCCTGTTTTATTCAGGGAAAAGGATTGCCACGCTATGACTCTGCACCGATTATCAGGGGTTAAATTCTGTCTCAATAATCAACAAGTACCCTCTTCCCCTCATGAAGGACACGTTAGCCCATTTGTCTAAAGGCAAAATCTTTTCAAAGCTAGATCTTCGCGAAGCCTATTTTCGCATTCGCATCAAAGTTGGGGATGAGTGGAAAACTGCTTTTAACTGCCCATTGGGATCATTCCAGTACAAAGTTCTCCCTTTTGGGTTGGTGGCGGCACCAGGAGTGTTTATGCAATTAATCAACAAAGTGTTGCATGATTTGTTTCAAGGTGTTTTAGTTTATTTAGATGATGTTTTGATTTATACTGAAACTGAGGAAGAACACGAACGTCTCCTCAGGCAGGTGTTACGCAAGCTTAGGGACTCCAAACTCTATGCTAAACTTTCCAAATGTGAGTTCCACAAAACACAACTTGACTATTTGGGCTATCGAGTGTCTGACTGTGGTATAGAAATGGATCCAGCTCAAATCCAGGTGATTTTGAGTTGGGAACGATTTTGTACCCGGAGACAATTACAAAGTTTTCTAGGATTCAGTAATTTCTATAGGCAATTCATCCCGGGGTTTGCTGAAATTGGTCTACCCCTCGCTGATTTGCTCCGTACTAAGGGTTTGGGTGAAACACGCAAAGTTAAGAACCCTGGGGCAGTTTTGAATTGGACAAATGACTTGCCAAACTGCGTTTGACAAACTCAAACTCCTTTTCACTCATGAACCCATTCTGCAGCATCCTGACCCTGACCGACCCTTTGTGGTCCAAGTCGATGCCTCTGACTCTTCCATTGGGGCTATTTTATTACAAAGGGATTCGGAAAACCATCTAAAACCTTGTGCCTAGAAAATTTTCTGAGACAGAAGCCGCTGGCATGTTTGGGAGAAGGTGTTCGCAGTTAAGGCAGCTTTAGAAACCTGGCGACATCTCCTCGAAAGCGCTAAATGCCCTTTTGAGGTTTGGACTGATCACAGGAATTTGGAAGCTCTATGCACACCATGACATCTCAGCTCTAAGCAGATTTGATGGGCTCAATTTTTTAGTCGCTTTAACTTCCAGTTAAAATACATTCTGGGTAGGAAAATTTTTTTAGCTGATGTGCTTTCACGCTTACCTCAAAATCATGATCAGGTAGCTGATGTGTTTGATACTGTGCTAACAAAACCACAATAAGACTTGGCTGCAGTCACTCGCAGCCAAACCCGTGCGCAATCCCTCTCGCCGCCAGCGCACCCTGGGAGGCAGAAAGTGCAAGTTCCTTGTCAATTACAAAAGGACTTTCTCCAGGCAGTAAAATCTGATACTTGGTTGCAAAATCATAGAGACGTTTCTTTTGCAGACGGTCTGGCTTGGGTGGAACACTGCCTTTATGTGCCCGAGACTTTACGAGCAGAAATTTTGCAGCGTTCCCATGATGACAAGCTTGCTGGACACTTTGGTTTTGTTAAAACTTTACACTTGGTTCGCTGCCAGTTTTGGTGGCCAACCCTTCAATGAGATGTCAAAGACTATGTTGCTTCTTGCTCTGTTTGTGCCACGTCTAAACATGAGGGAAACTGCAGGGGCTTTTACAGTCAGTGGCCAGCCCGTCTCATCCCTGGGACCAGACTTCCATGGATTTCATTGTGGACCTGCTGCCCAGTCAGAAGAAAACTGTCATTTGGGTGGTAAAAGATTTTTTTTCTAAACAAGCCCATTTTATTCCGTGTGCATCTGTGCCTTCCGCCCTGCAGTTGGCACGTCTTTTCTTCCACCACATCTACCGGCTCCACGGTAGCTCCTCCCACATAATTTCGGACCGCGGCACACAGTTTACTTCCCAATTTTGGAAATCATTTTTGAAATTAATTGGCACTAAACAGGCGCTCTCCATGTCTTCCCATCCACAAACGGATGGTTCTACTGAAATTCTGAATGCCACTCTAGAACAATTCCTTAGAGCATACGTTAACTACCATCAAGACGAATGGGTTGATTTGTTACCTTTTGCTGAAGTTGCTTACAACAACGCTGTTCGCCAAAGTACCGGACAAACTCCTTTTCAAGTCGTTTCAGGGCACAAGTTTGTGCCTATTCCTGAATTGCTACAACCCACCTCCCCAGCATGATCTGCAACTGATTGGGCTGCTAAGCTGTCCAACTCATGGCCAGTTATCCAACAGGCTTTGGCTGACGCCCAGGGTGCGTAAAAGTCTCACACTGACAAACACTGCTCTCTCCAAAATGACTTTAAGGTTGGGGATCAAGTTTATTTGTCCACGAAATTTATTAAATCTCCTCAACCCTCTAAGAAGCTAGCTCCCAAGTTTATTGGTCCTTTTCCTGTCATTGATATTGTTAATCCTGTTCCTGTTGCAACTGCCTCATAATTGGAAGCGACTTCACCGTTTTCCATTGCAGCTTGTTAAAGCCCTTACATTCATCACCCCGTTGGCACCCATTGCCTTCCCCTTCGACTCCTATCATGATTGACGGGCAGCAACACTTCGAGGTGAAGGACATCGTTGACTCCCAAAAGCTTCGTGGTTCCCTGCAGTATCTTGTTCACTGGAAGCATTTCCCCCATCCTGAATGGGTGGCCGCTCATCATGTAAATGCTCCTGATTTAGTTAACTGCTTTCACATTGCTTATCGGTTGAAGCCTTCTGCTTGATTTGTTGGGATTTTGTTTTCCGGGGGTGGGGCAGTATGTCATGTTCACTGTTTCAACGTATCTTAAACATCGTAACGTTTCCCATGCCATGGCACTGACGCGTGTTTCTGTTTGGGAGGGAGCTGCTGTGAAACCTTGTACCGAGCTCTGTATGTGGAATCAGGGGAATGGAATGTGCTTGGGTTATTTTGCCTGTTCAAGGACTTTTCCCGCAGACCATCAGGAACCGTTAGGAGCACCTGTGGATATGGACTTGAGAAGATTCTAAGGAGGAGGGATTTCGTTTTCACCTTGGGTTTTTAGTTTGAATTTCCCTGCGCTTTTAGCATTTTCAGCTTTCTTTGTGATCCTGCATGCTGTTCTTTAATAAATCAGATATCCTTAAACTTCAGCCTGTGAATCTGATAATGTTTTAGAATAGGCAATCATTACAAGTAATAACTGTATTTTGTAAGCTATCCAGAGTCTACTGGAATGGGTGGCTATAATAAATTTAAAATAACAACAGCAGCAACATTGCTTCAATCTATGCTATTTTATGCTAATAAAATAACATTCTATGCAAGATTTTTTTCAGCTGCTTTTTGAAATCACAGAATGTCTGGGGAATCCATTCAGTGTTCATTTAATGAATTTGGGATTTTGTGTGATTTGTAGTTGTGTTTTGTCCCAGGATGTGTTGGGTTGCGTCTTGTTCTCTTGCTCTAAATGTATTCCTTAAGTCTGTTTCAAAGCCCTCACAGAGTTGTATATTTTCTGTGGGCTTATTTATTTAGATCTCATCACAGTGGCAAAGTTTAAACAAGAAGCACAATATAAAATCATTAAATCTACAATTCATCAGATTTAATGAAAAAAGAAATGGTGGCTAAGAGTAAAAAAATATACTATACTATCAAACCATTTGGGCTTCACTAACATCCTGACCCCTGTGCTTAGTCAAACAGCCAGGTCTTCAGTACTTTCTGGAAAGCCAACAAGGTGAGGGCCCATCTGTTCTCAGGCAGTAAGGTGTTCCAGAAGAGAGATGCCATGACAGAAAAGGCATGCTTTCTGGATTGTGCAAGATAGTATTCTTTAATTGATGGGACCTGAAGCATAGCCCTCCTGCTGGATCTAAGAAGGTGGGCAGAGACCACAAGAAAGGCTTGTTCCTCCTCACTCAGATGCCCCACAGCCTCCAGACACTGGGAAAAGACCTCTATGGCGTTGCTTGGTTGGCTTAGGGCAAAAATGTACAACTGAGTATTATCTACATACTGAGGATACCATTCTGTCCAATGACCTCATCCACTGACTTCATATAGATGTTAAATAGGAGTGGGGAGGGTACTGAGACCGGTGGCACCTGTCAGCCCCACTAGGTAGACCAGACCAGAAAATCAACTCCACAGGAATATCAGAACTACAATTTATTGAGATAGGCTATAACAGCAGAACCTTGCAAATTGAATGTGTTGTATCTCCCTTCTTATACTCCAGTGAATCAGGGAGGCATCTGCCTCTATGGTGCTTCTGAATATTATCTTGTTTCTCAGAGAATGCTTCAGCCCCCCTTTGTAATGGGTGCTTGCATATTTCTGTCAAGGTCACCTCCTTTACTCTCTACACACCCTAAAGGGCAGTCTAGAACCCTTCCCTCATATCAACATCAACTGGAACCTACCCCAAAGGAAGGAGGAGAACCGGTACAAAACTGTGGCCCCCACACCTAGCCTCTAACATCAGTCCAGAAGGATACCATGATGGTATTGAAAGCCAATGAAACTTCAAGAAAAACAAGGATGGATGTGCTATCACCATCCCATTCCCACCAGAGATCATCCACAAGTGCCATCGAATTCTGTTTCAGTCTCATGCCCAGGGCTGAAACCTGACTGAAAGGGGCTTAAAGTTACCAGATATATTTGTGGACAAGCCAAGAATATTTGGTGCCAAAATGCACAGACAAAATTGTGTTAGGCTTATCCATGGATGAGCTTATCCACGAGCATATGCAGTAATACTTTTAAAAAGTACCCATATATCCCATATATACTCATTTATAAGCCCATCTGTGGACAAGCAGACCCTCAAATTTTTAACCAAAATACCATGAAAAATAAGGGTCAGCTTATCTGCAGGTGACACATTTTTCATGGTATTTTGGTTAAAAATGTGAGGGTTGGCTTATTTACAGATAGGCTTATACGCAAGTATATATGGTGATCTGCCTTCTCCGGGGCTTTCTGCAGCTGTAGAGCAACCATCTTCTCAACCACTTTCTCTAAAAAGCTTGGAGCAGGATGCAAATGACCTAGAAAGATGGTGTAATGATTGCCTTATCCCAACGAAGTCAGTCTCACCAGAGTTTAGTAAATAAAACTGATTTATTGAAAGGATAGTATGCAAATACGTAGAAAGCTGAGAATAAGCAAAAGCGCGCCAAATACAAACTAAAAACCCTCGCCTCCAAGCCGATCCCGCCCCCCACCCCAACATCGCAACCACCCCCTCCCAGCATTGGCAAGCGTCACACATCTACCTGGGAAAGTAACCTTGAATACATGTCATAACCCAAACACACATTCTTTCAGGGTAACAGAAAGATAACAGCCTGGCAGGGCTGGAATTCCCCATCCCACAGGTGATAGACACGGATCAGAAACATGACATGCGAAACGTTACGATGTATGCAAACCATTGGAATGATGAACATGACAGATGGGGTCTAGCAATAGCATCTGGAGGAGGGGGTGGCCCCCAGCCTCTTTAAGCATTGGCAGGACCACCCTTTCTCTCAAGTATGCTTTTACCAATGCCAAAACCTACCCACTTGAGGTGTCCCAGGAGGTCTTAGCCAACCAGGAGGGACACACAGGTGGCTGAGCTCACAGCTCTGAGAACCCTGTCTACATCCTCAGAAATCACAGGATCAAACTTAGCACAGACATGGTTATCTTGGAACTTCAGTCAACTCCATAGGACCTGCATTAAGGCCAGGGCAAATCCAAGCAACTTTGTCCAACAGATGCCTAGCACATTCCTCGCAGTAACTTTGATAGGTCTTTTTGCCATAATTTAAAAGTTTTGTCAGTTAATAATATTGGAATATTTTGAAATAAAAATAACATCCTTGGCAAGATACTCATTTTGATTACAGAGATTCGCCCCATAAGTGATAAATTTAGTTTTTCCCACTTCCCTAAGTCTTGTTGAATTTCCTTCCATATTTTTGCATAGTTGTTTTGGTATAGATCGTTAGTTTTTGCTGTAATCTCTATCCCTAATTATCTGACTTTTTTAACACTAGAGAATCCTGATTTATTTTCTAATATATTCTGAATATTTTGTGACGTATTTAAATTTATCATTTTCAGTTTTTATTTATTTTGAAGCCAGCTAATTCTCCATATTCTTGTAGCGTTTTTAATAAGTAGTCAAGAGATGTTAGTGGATTTTGTAGGGTAATAACTAAATCATCTGCGAACGCTCTTAATTTATGTATTTCTTGTTTTACCTTTATTCCCTCAATCTGATTTTCCTTTCTAATATTCTCTGTTAAGACTTCCAAAACCAATATGAATAGTAAGCAGACAACCCTGCCTGGTACCTTTTTCTATTACGCATTCTTGTGTTGTATCTTCGTTTATCACAATTTTAGCTTTTTGGAATGTATAGATTGCTTTGACTGCCTTTATAAATGTGTCGTCAAAATCCATAAATTCCAAGGTTTTAAGCATAAAATTCCAGTTTAAATTGTTAAAGGCTTTTTCTGCATCTAAAAAGAGTAGCATAATTTGTTCTTCATTATGAATTTGGGCATACTCTATTATATTTATATTAGTCCTTATGTTATCTTTTATGTATCTTCGGGGTATGAATCCACTTTGGTCATGATCAATTATTTCTTGTAATATAATTTTTAATCTTTCAGTTAGAATTAAAGTAAATATTTTGTAGTCATTATTCAGTAGCGAAATAGGCCTATAATTTCTACATAGTGTTGGATCCTGTTTCTCTTTCGGAATTAATATAATATTCACCTCAGACCAAGATTGAGGTATTGGATTTCCTGATACAATCTTATTCAATAAATCCTTAAATGGTAGTAGTATTTGATCTTGGAAATATTTATAGTATCCTGCAGAGAAACCATCTGGTCCTGGGGCTTTGCCAGTTTTCAGTTTTCTAATAGCATCTATAATTTCCTGTGTTGTAATGGGGTTAATTGTTGCTTTTTGATCTTTAGTTAGTTTCTTTAAATTGTGTTTTAGCAAATAGTTTTCAATTTTGTCAATTGATATTTGTTGTTTCTTACATAAATTTGTAAAAAAGTTATGAAATGCCTTAATTTTTTCATTGTCAACTAATTCTTCCCCATGTTCTCGAATTTTGGTAATGGTTTTTTCCTTATCTTTTCTTAATTTATATGCCAACCATTTACCCGCTTTATTAGCATGTTCGAAGTTTCTTTTTTTGATATATTTCAGTTTCCTTTCATCTGTTGTATTTTTAATTGTTGTTGCAAAAATTTTATTTGGCGATTTATTTCCTCATCAGATGGCTTTAATTGAAGCTCTTTTGTGAGTTTTTTGTTGTTCTTTCCATTTCAAACATCTATTCTGATACATAAAGAACCCTCTCATATAAGCCTTACTAGTATCCCACACAGTACCAATGCTTACTTCTTTGTTTAGATTCCATTCAAAGAATTCCTGTAGTTTCTTTTTGCAATCTTCTACAAATTCTTTATTTCTCAGCAAAGTTTCATTTAATCTCCACCTATAATTTTTTGGGTGGAGTTTTATACTCAATTGAATCAGGTTATGGTCTGAGAAGGATCTGGGGAGGGTTGTTACATCAGAGATTTTATTTGTCAGATTTTTAGATATAGCCATATCATATCAATCCTGGAGAATGATTTGAATCTATCTGAGTAGAAGGTATAATCTCTGGCCAAGCCATTTTTATGTCTCCAGGCATCTACAACAACCAAATTTTCAGTCATATCAAAAAAAGACAGGTAATTTTCCTTGATTTTTTAAAATTTGTTGTTCAGACTTTCTATCAATAATAGGTAAAGTAACCCCATTCCAATCTCCCATCATAATCCAATTATTATAGGGTAGTTCAGAAAGTACATTAAGTAAATTTTGATAAAAAATTTTCTGATTATCATTCAGGGCATATAGTCCAACCACTAATACTTTAAAGCTTGGCAGTTCCACTTCTATTATTACATATCTTCCATTTTTGTCAGCACTTATCAATTTAGAGTTTAAATGAGACTTTGCATATATTACGATTCCATTTTTTTTCACTTGCTGCTATAAATTCATTTCCTAATTTCTTATTTATCAAATATTTATCATCTTTTTTAGCCATGTGCGTTTCCTGAAGACATATATTATCTTGTTTCAATTTATATAAATAATGAAACACTTTTTTCCTTTTAACTGGGGAGTTGACTCCATTTATGTTCCAGGAGAGGCATTTTAGTTCATTCATTTGAGAGAAGTATTGTAAACCCTTTAGAGCTAGAAGCTAATTCTTCTACACTGGGATCTTCAGAATCTAGACACTTTACTTTCTTTACTTTTGAATCTATCACTTACTTTTGAATCTATCACTAAGCACATGTATCTGTTTCCAGATCTTTCTTATATTTTTAAAGAAATTCCTGCGCTTTTGAGATAGTGTTCAATTTGTATCTTTGTTGTTTAAACTTAACATTAACTCCCTCCAGAACTTCCCATCTGAAGGGAATTTCTTTTTAAGACATCAGTGAGAAAAAAGTATTCTCTTCTCTTTTTAAGTATTTTCAGTGGTATGTCCTTCAGTATCATGATTTCCTCTCCTTCAGTGTTAATTTTTTTGCCATAAGAGGCCTGTATTATCAATTCTTTTGTCTTCTTTCTTGCAAATTCAATTACTTTGTCTCTTGGTTTCCTGTGAACCTTTGCATATTTCGAGTTAACTCTATATATTTTTTCTATATTTTCTTCTAATTTTTCTTCATCCCAGTCAATTAAATTAGCAAGCATTTGAATCACTATTTCTCTAATTTCTGGCTCTTTTTTTTCTGGTACTCCTCTAAGCCTAATACAGTGTTCTTTTTCTTTTAACTCTAACACAGTTAAACGGTCTAACTCAGTGTCCTTTTCCCATTCTAATTTCTCCACTCTTTCTCTTACTTCTTGAATATATGCTTTTATTATTTTATCCACTGTCTCTAACTTATGGTCTAATCTTTTCTCAAAGCCATCAATTTTCTCTTCCAATAAATGAGTTAAATTTTGAGTGATGTTTTGAATTGTTTTCTGTGTAAAGTCTTCAGACATGGCTTTCAACCATTCACCTTCCCCCGCTTCTGGGCCTCTCCTATTCTGTCTTCTTGTATTCATTTTGTTTTTGTAAATATCCTTAATTCTTTAGCTTATCTTAACTATTAATCCTAATACACTATTTGTTTATATGTTACAGTATACAATATACAATATCTATTTCTACTTATACAGTACAAAATATACTTAAGTATTTATATAAAGCTATAATATATAACAATATGGCATGATGAATTAATTAAATAAATCAGTTTTCCCCTTATTACAGCGAGGACTTATAATAAAGATTTTTCCCCCCAATTGTAAAGTCCCCCCCTACTTAGGAAGTTTCTTCTTTTTTCTTTATTTAGACACTAATTACTGTTCCTTTCATCGAAGTGAAGGGGGTAGCAGAAATTACCTAGAATACTAGGCTACTCACGCAGGCTCTACAGTTCTTGCTTCCTGGCTTCCCGGCTGCTCTTTTATGGCGAAAGTGAAAGTGACAAGAAGAAAGTTAAAGCTTTCACCTGCCACTCCAAAGCTGCTGAAGCTCTTCGTCGGCAGCGCTCTTCTTCCAGCGCTGCCTCCGTGGTTTGCCCGTCTCTCCGACTCCGCAAAGCCACCTTTGTCCTGCGTTGTAGATGAGAATATTCTCGAGCTCTCACATCGCTCGTCCTGCCGCCATACTCCTTCATCCCTCCCTGTTCTATAACATCTTTTAAACACAGTCTATCTATAGATGTAGACACTCTTAAAATTAACTTCTGGGCCCATAGTTCACAAATATCCTTCAATATGTCCAATGTTAAAATATTTTGCTTCATTCTGTAAATGCAAGTTGAATTTAAGTGTCCTTCTCCTTTAATTGTAATCTTTAGTTCCTTCTGGTTCCCTCTAGTGTCCAGTCTTTAAAGTCTCATCCTATCATGTTTTTTTGCATAATTTTTTAATTAAAAGGTTTAAAGAGAAGATAAAAACTCACAAAAACTAATACAGGGTAAAGAAAACAAAGAAAAAGAAAAAGGTAAAGGTGCAGAAAGAAAAGATAAAAAGAAATAGAAAGAAGCTTCAGATTTTCTTTGCAGCAAATACAAGTATGATTACAAAGTTATCTCTTACTCTATGGTTATAAAAAAAAAAGCTCACTTTTTTCTATTATCTATTTTTTTTCCTAATCATCAAAGCCACAAGTCACAAGTGCATTTTTTTTTCTGTTTCATGCAAAAGGTCTATAAAGGGTTTCCAGTCAGCCATAACTGTAGATGTTGTCTTTTCTCTAAACAAAGAGGTCTATTTAGCCATCTCTGCAAATTCCATCATCTTCACCAATCATTCCTCTATTGTGGGTGGTGGTGAGCCTTCCTATCATATTATTTAAAAAAAAAGAATTCAGAACAAAAGCATTTTCCCACAGGAAGAGTTCTTATAATTAATTCCAAAATCTTATATAAAATCCATCTGGACCCTTAGTCTGTCTGTAACTTTCCAAAATCAAAGTTCTAATCACCTTTTGCTATTTATTCAAAATATAAATGGTCCATTATTTACATCCTCCTATACCTATATATAAATTGTCCATTATTTACATCCTCCTATACTATTCCCACTGTTGCCTAATTGATGCATACTTTATTAATAGAGAATTTATAAATATATAAATAAATAATTAGCAGCAAGGATATCAATAATTTAAAATTTTCATTTGATCTTTCTGAATTTAAGTTATTTTATTATTGCCTTTTAAAAATTTCTTCAAGTCACATAAGCACTAAAGGTAGCAATTACATAAGAAAAAAGAATCCTAAATTCATATTTTGGTAATGTCATTATTAGACTAATACAAATATTTCCTTAGCAGGAAATCTGGAATTTATCTTTGCATTTTTAACACACACAATTTAACACAAACACACACTATATGTATATGTATATCTCCACATACCTACTATATATCTATTATTGTATTAATGCATGCTTTAACATGAGTGTTAATGTAAATAAACTAAATAAACTACTGAGTAAATAAATCTAATGACTAGATATTAATCTAATGAATGGATGAATGAATGTTTACCGGTGTATCTGTGGCATCTGTGATAGAGTGGGCAATGAATTTGTTGGGCTCACAAGCATAGCACTGTAGATATTAGAGGCACCCATAAAAATACAAAGGAGGATGGGTCCTATGATGGCTCCTTCTAGTCCTAGGTAATATGTTCCACCAGCAATAGCAAGTCCTGTCAGATAAGGATGACTTCCTCTGCAATCAAATAACAAATTAAATTACTGCAGTGTCATTTCAGAACAATCAATACATAGCAGGTTAAAGCATTCCTATAACAATACCCGAAGGGAGGAGATGGGCAGGGACAAATTAAATAAAGAAATAAATAAATTCGTGATTTACCATCCCCTACCCCAATACTTAGAAAAGAATTCTGCAATTAAGACTATAGTTTGACTTCAAACAACTCTTGAATGTCTGTTTTGGGGGCAGGTGGATAACCTAAGTACATTCATGTCTTTAAGGAGAGGGCATGTGGATATGTTCTAAGTGGGAGGAAGGAAGACTGGGAGAGAATAAGTGGCAGGACAATGCCTGGTGCTGGATGGGAAGAGTGATGGTGGAAAGCATGGTGTCATTTGAGGGCCTAGGTTGGCAGAAGAGAAATGAATGTACCAAGTGACAACAATACCAAACAACAATTGGTTCTAGAATGATTATCTGGTTAAATTGGAGGTATTATTTTATCTATATAGAATAGATGTTCATTTAAAGATGCTTTGCAAAAATTAATTGCTTTATCTTCTATAAAATGAGTATTTGTTGGATGTAGGCAAAATACTTAATTTGTTAGCTTGATACAGTATATATAATGAAAGAAGCCATGTCAGAAACATTGATTCTTGCTTTGGTTTGATTCAGTTTTGTGAAATGCATAAGGCCTCCTGATTTATTTTACTCGCCTTGCCTTGCTTCCAGACCTTTTTAGGTTTTATAAGGAAAGCAGATTCTAGATGCTGAGTTATCAGAAGAAGCAAGAAGCAGGAAGTTGGTATCGAACCACAAGCAGAGACAGATATATGTCTGCATAGACAGAAAAAGATGACTTGCACAGATAGGAGAAAAATGGAGTTTGAAAGATGGTAAAAGGCCATACCATATATGGAAAAGAGAGGTATAGAACCAGTAACAGGAAGATTTGAAATGGGGTGCTGGCTATTTAAATTAAAAAAGGAGATGCCTAAAAAGGGAGTTTAATTATCAATTGATGAGTCTTCTTGGAGACATTTATGTGGTGTCTTGGGGCCAAAATTTGGTAGAAACTTCCTTGGGCTTCCTCAGGTTGATTCTGATAGAGACATACCAAGAGGACAGAGCTGACTCAAAAACTCAAGCTGTTAAATACTGGGAAGCTCAGATGGGTGTTTCTCGGTGTTGGGTCAGTGGACATACACTAGCATGGGATCAGAAAGAGTTTTGTAAGTAGAAAGTATGTGCATACACCTCTAAGGCTCAACTGGACAAGCTCAATAGGTTTTGCCTTTTTCTGAAATGAATGGTCTGTTGTAATATTAGAATTTGTATCTGGTCACAATTCCATGGTAGCAGTTTTATGAAAGTCATCTATTCATGACACAGTTTCAAAACTCTGAATAAGCCTATAATGCCAAAAGAGACAGGAGGTAAAGAATAAAATGTAGCAACTGTTCCTATACAAGCATGTATCCATATTTACTTCATTTTTTTATATCTTACTTCTCCTTCAGGGTTTCCTCCAAATTATCCCAGCAATCACAATTTGTGAGGTAGGATGAGACATGAACCTGGATCTCCCCAGTCCAGATTGAAGCATTACACTATGCTATACATATATTTTCAGTAATGTTGAAGAAAATCATGAATATAAGCCATCTCCCCTTTTACTAAGGAATTTCCATGCATCATGTTTGCTCCTGAGGAAATCTGCTAGTTATGGAGGGAGCCAGAACTAACTACTCTTATATTCTACTACTTATATTCTCTCCATTGCACACATCAACTATCCATGCAGTCTTTCTGTCACACTTTATACATGTACAATTTCCTGAAAATAACCTAATCCATAACTGATGCTATATGGTCTTGAAAATGATCTTCAGTGTAACTTTTAGAGTGGCATCCATTCTCATTTTCTTTTAACATTATGTATAACAAACAGATATGCCTGTTTTAACATGGTGATTTAAGTAATTCATCTAAAAATATTTCTGAATATTGATTGATCTGTTATACAACTTTTTTTCAGTACAGTAAAGAAATTGTTTTAAAATATTCACCCAGATATATCCAAATAGATTGCTGTATCTACAAAATAAGTTGGCAATAGATGACAAATGAAGAGGAACATAGCTTTATAGCCTTTTCCTTGTACGAGCCAAAGATCTAGGACTGCAGGTATGGTTGCCCAGTATGTTCCCAAAAATGGAACCACTCCAAGTATAGCAGCCAGTGCTAAGGATAGACAAAGTTTGGAGTTAGAAAGGAAAATGTAACATTTGCAATTAATTATTCAGGAATATAATTTCACAAGAATTTTGCAATTTCATATCTCCTACCTATACTTAAATTCAAGGGGTAACTTAAATAGAATACAAGAAATCAAGATGAAAGAGTTTATAATTATTTTGCTTGTAAAGAAATGGGTCCACACCCTGAATTTCAATGCCACTGGATCAGGAACCAAGAATTAAGGCATTATAACCTTGTACCATATTGCATGAGGAACAGCTATATTGATAGAAATAACAAAATACTGTACGTTGAATTAGAAGACTATAATTCATATTCAAGGCGGCACAAGAACAGGAATGGTTATCAAGGAAATCCCTTGCCCATTCTTGCCCTTTGAAAATTCTTGTTTCTTTAGTCAGAGGATCCTCAAGAAAGTTCTTGTGAAACTTTTGCTCCACATCTCAAGTATTTTGTGAGGTTTTCTCTACCTTTTCAGCAGTAGAGAAGGCAGCAGCAGCAGGATTCTCTTTCCACAAGCATGGTACAAACCATTGCATTGAATTCAGACATTGTTAGTTGAACTTCCTTCCATTTATAGGATTTATTTTATGACAAACTTGTACCACTGAGCTATTGCATTCATTTTTACACACATAGCAAGGGAATTATTTATTTATTTTCTATCCCGCCTTTATTATTTTTTATAAATAACTTAAGGTGGCGAACATACCAAATACTCCCTCCTCCTATTTTTCCCACAACAGCAACCCTGTGAGGTGAGCTAGGCTGAGAGTGTGTGACTGGCCCAAGGTCACCTAGCCAGCTTTCATACCTAAGGCGGGACTAGAACTCACAGACTCCTGGTTTCTAGCCCGTTGCCTTAACCACTAGACCAAACCCTCAAGAAGCCATCCCTGGATCCTACTATACTGGGCAATTTTCGCCCTGTCTCCCACCTTCCCTTTTTGGTTGAGAAAGTGGTTGTGTTGCAGCTCCAGAGGATTCTGGAGGAAATGGCTTATCTGGACCCCTGTCAGTTAGGTTTCAGGCTGGGATATGGGATGGAGACTGCATTGGTCGCGCTTATGGATGATCTCTTACGGGAGCGGGATGGAGGGAGTGCATCCATCCTGGCTCTCTTGGATCTCTCAGCGGCTTTTGATACCATCGATCATGGTATCCTTTTGGGGCGGTGCAGGGGGTTGGGGGTGGGCAGTGTAGTTTTCCGCTGGTTCACCTCCTTCCTCCAGGGCTGTTCCCAATCGGTGGTGATAGGAGAGGAGAGATCCAACCATCGACCCCTCCATTGTAGGGTGCCGCAGGGTTCGGTCCTCTCTCCTCTCCTATTCAACATCTACATGAAACAGCTGGGTAAGATCATCTGTCACCATGGGATGAGGTATTATCAATATGCTGATGATACCCAGTTATATATCTCCATCCCGGGTGAAGTAAGTGATGTAGTCTGTACCCTCTCCAAGTGCCTGGGGGCTGTGGGGGTCTGGATGGGGAACAACAGGCTTCAACTGAACCCTGGTAAGATGGAGTGGCTGTGGATTGATGGCCCCTCAGTTTCCAGGAAGTTGTCATCTTTGGTTCTGGATGGGGTGGCACTTCCCCATTCGGAACCAGTGTGGAACCTGGGGGGCCTCCTGGGCTCACGACTCCTGCTTGATGAGCAGGTAGAAGTTGTGGGCAGGAGGGCCTTTGCACATCTTTGGGTGGTGCGCCAGCTACGCCCATTCCTGGATCAAGATGCCCTCCAAACAGTCACTCATGCCCTTGTCATCTCCCATATAGACTATTGCAATGTGCTCTACATACGGCTACACTTGAAGAGTATCCAGAAGCTTCAGCTGGTCCAAAATGCAGCTGCGCGGACAGTTATTGGTGCTGTAAAATCGGCACAGGTGACACCACTGTTACGTGAGCTGCATTGGGTACCAGTTTGCTTCTGGGTTCAATTCAAGGTGTTGGTTATTACCTTTAAAGCCCTACATTGCATGGGACCAGGTTACCTGAGGGACCATCTCATCCCCATAACATCGACCCGCCCCACCTGGTCAGGCAGAGAGGGCACGAAATTCCATCAGCAAATGAATTTCATCTAGCGGGGTCCAGGAGGTGGGCGTTCTCAGCAGTGGCACCTGCCCTTTGGAATATTCTGCCCCAGGAGATGAGACGGGCTTCCTCGCTCCTGCCTTCTGGAAGTATTTGAAGACCTGGTTCTGCTGCCTTGCTTGGGATGGGGAGGGTTCCACCTGGGGGTGGTTGGCACCAAAGCACCCCCTATTGATCGTGATTCCATCTCTTGGATTTTACATTTATTATCTTATTTATATTTTTAGATTGTAATTTTAAGTCTATATGTTTTTATTATACTTTTATTGTAAACTGCTCAGAGTCCCCTGCTGGGGGGAGATGGGTGGTGATATAAATTTAACAAACAAACAAACAAACAAATAAATAAATAAAAACTGGCTCTATTTATTCTAATTAAGAAGTTTAATTACATTGATAGAAGTTAAACTATAGTTAAATGAACAAAAAGGAGGCTAATCAGTCAGAAAATGGAAGAAATGAGAGTTGCTAGGGTTTAATGTAAGGATTTATATATTTTGTATCTTCAGTACCGAACCCTACACTAAATTACAGATAAAATGTCAAAACAATTACCAAAAATGGAACATGAGCATTAGACACTGAACACAAACATTAAACATTCAACACACACACACACACTGTTCTCACCTGAGGGTATGAAGACAATGTTAATCCCAAAGATGGTATGAGTCAGCCAGGTATATAGCCCATAGAACCCAGCCATTTTGAGAGATGCATCAAATACCCCTCTAGAAGAATAAAAAAGGTGTATAAAAATGATGGGTCAAGTTGTAAGATTACTGTTTACTTAGATAATGATAAATATGCATTTATCAGCCCCTTCTAGATAAAAGCTATTTGCTATAAATTTGCTTAAAGATAAAGATAAATCCAAAATTTAATGACTGGCCTTCTTTTAAATCAGTCTTTTAGTTCCCCAATAATAGAAGGGGAAGTTTTAAACAGAAATAATAAAATAATAGTTAAGCAATTTGAATCCAGAAGGAATCAAAACAGTACTTGCAGCTTGGCAAAGATATAGTGAAAAAAAATTAAATAATTTAAAACCAAAAATGCAACACCACTTCCTTTTTAAGTACTGCAATAACTACCTGGTGTCTTCCCTCTTTGGAATATAACCTTTTCAATACTGTACAGAATTTCAATTACAAATTTAAACTTTTTACAAATTGAAGTTACAGTCTTCTAATATAGCAAATACTTAGGTAATTTGTAATCAGGCATGTATATGTGTATTGCAATAAATAATAAGAAATAGTGTAGTGCTCCCTTCCCCACCAATTGTAACAATATTTACTTAATTTGCATGTTTGTTGTAAATATTTTTTAAAAATAGTGAGAAGCATTGTGAACATTCTAATTTGTTGAAGGAATATTAATTATTAATAGTAATTGCAAAATGATTGCAGCAGTATTGTTTATTTTAAACATACTACTCAAAAATTATTACTTGAAGCTCTGATTTGTATGAAATATTTATAATTACAGGAAAAAAATAAGAGACTTCCCAGTTGGTTTACAAAAGAAACTTGAATACAAATGGTGTAGAAAGTATGTGTTTGAATTCTTCAAGAAAAAACCAACCAAAAACCAACCAATCAAACAACCAACTACAATTAAAAGACCATTCATATCATTAAACATAATTATTTGTGATTTATATGGAAGACAATGAAACAAATTAACAACAACAAAAAATTTCCAACAGAAATCACTCTCAGCAGTAAACAATTTTCAGACCAAAATAATGGAGGTAGCATTTTCCAAAATAAATTAGTCTACATCAGGAAACATAACCTTCAATAATTTTAACAAATAGCCTGTGTGCATGCACTCATGTGAAAATATCACACACACTAAATTGCACTGAGGCCGTGACAACATGCAATTTAGTAATGTGCAATATCACCACCAGAGCAAGCAGGATGGGAACTTCAGAGAAGAAGGGTCTGGTACATTCAAAATGAAAAGAGCATGCCACTTTGGAAAAGGACAATATTTCACGCAAAAGATGTACATGCAATTCAGAAATATATTATTTCAATTATTTCTGGCACTGTTATGAAGAAAATGAGGATGATTATAAGTTGCATTTTGGTAGCTTTAAAAATAATGCTACTCAAACTACAATTTCACAAGTTAGTAAACAAAAGAGTGTTCTGTGAACTGTTGAATAGCCAAGAATATGACTGAGGAGATTCAGGCTGAAGTTTAGCTATAGCTAAAGATCATTAGTTCCCTTTGAACTAATTACTCCTTGTTGGCTCAACCTATTTGTAGTGGCAACATGGAAGACCATTGTTATTTTGAGGAGTTTAAGTGACACACTTTGATTTTCTCCTTCATACGAAGAAGCTTAGAGTTTATTTTGAATTATACTATTGTTTAGCTGGCTTGTTTTATTATTTCTGTTTGAAAAGGGGGGAGGAGAAAACCCCAAGATTGTTTTTGTTAAGCATTAACTTATCTGTATAGTTTCCCAGGCTCTTGGATTAAACAGGTGCTCCAGACCCTGGGAACTATCCAGTCAAGGTCAGATCCTGCAGTCTCTGTGCCATGGAAACAGGGTCATGAGGTTTTAGGGCCAGACTTTGATTAAAACCTTAGGATTGCCTCTTGAGTGGGGAGCTTCTGCACAGACCTGAGTGCTGGGTGCTGTGGAAATTGAGCCGCCCTGGGGTATCTCCGCTGTCTTTATTAAGGGGCTCCTAACAGCCTATGGGAGATTGGGTATCATCTTGCTTGGTATGTTATTTTTCTTTATGTTATATTCTTTATGCTTCTGTTTAATCTGCCTAAACTGTGTTTCTGTTTAAATTTGCTTAAGTTTATAATAAAGCTTAAAATCTCTTTATTCACTCATGTGCTTATTGTCTCTGGATCTAAAAGAACCAATTGTCTGAGCACGTGATCACTGCTTGAACACTTGGCAGAACATAATCTCACTGTTTTGTTTTTTGACTTCTGGTGACTGCCTGGACAAGTCCCTGCAGTTTTCTTGGCAAGGTTTTTCAGAAGTGGTTTGCCATTGCTTCCTTCCTAGGGCTGAGAGAAAGTGACTGGTCCAAGGTCACCCAGCTGGCTTCATATCTAAGGTGGGACTAGAACTCATGGTCTCCTGGCCTGGTCTGATGCCTTAATCACTATACCTAACTGGCTCATCTCACTGTTGGGAAAAAAATAGAGAAGGGTGTACTATGTATACTACCTTGACCTCCTGGAACAGAAATCTAATAAATATTTAAAAACCTTGAATGTGTGTGTATAATTAATTAAACAGCAAATATTAGCAAATTTGAGTACTATTGGGCTTTACTGTATTGTCCAATGTACTTGACTATCTAGAAGTCTATGATGCCTTTATTATGGTGTTCAGAATGCACTAGTCCATAAAATGAAGGGGTTAAATTGACATCACAAATGCCCAGAGTCCCTCCATGTGGGGGGAGATGGGCGGTGATAAAAAATTTGATAAAATAAATAAGTGTAGTCCACGCAGAATCTCATATACACATGCTCATCGCTATCATGCAAAGATTTCATTTCAATATGCATTCTTTATGACTCAGAGAGGAGAGACGATACAATATAGTTGCTTATTGGTTTAACTTGGACCAGGAAGACAAAGCTTCAAGTCCCTGCTTGACCAAGGAGCTCACTACATGATTTGTGGTTCAAGCACTCTCTCAGCTCAACCTACCTCACCAGGTTGCTGCTGTATAGATAAAACTAAGGGAGATTCTTATCAGAGAAAAAATGGAATGTAAATGCCACCCATCTTTTTCTAAACTTGGAGTTCAATTATGAACTTCCTTATACTTGTCCTGTAAATAAAAATGTTAAATTTAAATTTACCCAGTTGAGCAATATCTGTTACAATCTGAAGCCTGAGCAAAAATATACATAAATATACAATGAAGTCTTCTTTCCTTAAACACACAGAATAACTTATAATTTATCTGGCCTTCAAATTGTATGGTTATTGTTCAATTGTTAGGAAGATCCTGCAATATTTTTCTTATTCAGGTAGTTAAATTTGTTATTCATATGGGGCTCAAAATCCATTCATTTTCTTTGTTATCTTGTTTACATATTATGCTAAAACATAATTCAGCTTGTTTGGTTTCAGTATTTGGGATGTTCTGTGAACCTATCTGTTCTGTATTTATCAATCTTACCTAAGAACTTTAACTTTACTACAAGCAGCTCCAGACATACGAATATCAATGTGATATATTATTTAGGATACATTCCTCAGAGCATGAAGGCAAAATCTATCACATTAAAAATAATGCTTATTGAGATTATGCTTGACAAAATAAAGTTATGATCAGGATGAACAAATGCTCCAAGGGGAAAAAGCCTGTATATTTTAGAAATCAGAAACTTCAAAAATGGAAATTTCTAGACAATCTATCATTGAATAATTGGCACAGTGAAGTATGGCCTATTGCTCTTATGGAAAAAGTTACTGATAAAATTCAAATACTGACATCTTAGAGGGATGAATCACATTTTCACTGGATCTGGAACGATTATCTTTTGTTAGCAGTAGTAAGTCTTCTTTTAATAAACTAAATGTTGTATATAACCCATAAATGAATGTTGAGTTATATTGTTTTGGACAGTTCTGTTATCTTTTGGTTACTTTTAATATTTACAGAATATTAAAAATGAAAAATTAAATTAAAACATGCTGTTAAATTGTACTGTATTAGGCAATATTATAGGGAAAAAAGTTAGAAATGAAATCTAACCTAACCTAAGCCAACCTACTAGATTCAAGCAAATTAAGTAATATTATATTGTTTCTCATGTTTGAAACACTAATGGAAAATCAGGCTTGACTGGGTTGTCAAGGTTCTAATGTTAGTTTTTAATTGATGTACAGGTACTCGTCGCTTACTGATTGCTTGTTCAGCGACTGTTCAAGTTATAATGGCACTGAAAAAAAGGAGGTTTATAAGAGGTCCTCAAATTTGTGGCCGTTGCAGTGTCCCTGCAGTAGCATGATCGCAATTCGGGTGCTAGCCAACTGGCATGCATTTATGACGGTCAGTGTCCTGCAGCCACATGATTGCCATTTGTGACCTTCACAGCTGGCTTCTGACAAGCAAAGTCAGTGGGGAAACTGGCAGGAAGTCACAAGTTGCAGTTGCATGATGTCACATTTAATGACAGCAGGTGATTTGCTTCATGACAGCAGCTGGAATGGAGTTAGCGATGGAGTTGCCAGTCCCAATTGCGGTCAGTAAGTGACGACTACCTATAATAAAATTAGGCAGTTGCTATCTCCTTGGATTTTGAGAAAAAAAAAATTTTTTTGAGGGGGCATTCTGAAGTTGTATATCTTGAATAGACTTGTTTTATTAGATTCCTAAATTATGAATGAAAATTATCATTTTTAAGTGTGGCACACTTAAGGATGCCCTCTCTTTTTCTTTTTGATTTAGCAACTTTTCACCTATTAAGTTAGTATTCTGAAAGTGTTAAAGTCATTGTAGTAGATGTGGAAGACCACAAGACATTGCTTTATGCAGAAGTTTTATAGATTTGCCAGAAACGTCTATTCCCAATTTTGTTTCTTAACACAATACTTTGGTACCCTGATTAGTTATTTTAGAAATTTGGGTAAATCAGATCTGATCTACTGGATCCTAGTAGTAATTGTGAGATGTTTAATGTTTAATGTTGATACAGCTGATCATTTCCCAGAATTTTATGATCATTTTTTATGACAACAAATTGTAGGAAAATGAAAATGACACAAATTACTTGATTTTTTTAATACTGTATTTAAATGTCATGTTCCTGCAAATATGTAACGGATTGTTTTAAAACCTGTTAAATTATATTTTAGTCATTTAACAAACGGTATTTATTGGACATCCCAGTGAATGTTTATGAAAGGTTGTTTACAATATCATGCTGTATTTAAAGAGTTTGGTGTTTGGACATCAACTTCTGCACTTTGGTTCACCTTACCACTGTGTTCTTTTGGTCAGAAATTCATAGTCTGAATTTAAAAGCATTGCTCTACATCTATTTAGAGGGATTCCTGCTTTTCAAAGCAGCATATGCCCCTCTAGGTTATATCCCCAGGGCCAGAATCCCCCAGATCCGAAGGGTCAAGCTACAGCAAAGTAGGTTCAGGTGGAATTTTTTGACAGTAAGCATTGTCAGCTACTGGAATGGACTACCTCATGAAATGGTATCTTTCTCACCACTGGAGGTCTTCAAACATAGGTTAGATAGCATCAGTCCAAAATGCTTTAGATTTTTAAAACCAGCACTAAGCTGGGGGATATATATTATGAGATTTGAGGTCCACTGCAATTCTATGAATCTATGAAAAGTCTAAATGTTGTGAGAATATTGAAAAAGAAGGTAATGCTGCAGATATAACTGGATAAATGTTAAAATATGGATGTACTGTATTTTGCTCATGACATGGCTCTACAATTTGTTTAATATTTGTATGAAGACAACATCTACAGCTGAAGATTGGAAGAATACCATTATTTTTCCATTGAAAAGAAGGGTAGTAAGAGTGAATGCAAAAACTATAGTTTGTTAAGAGTGCCTTGGTAGGTGTTTGGGGAATTTTGGGAATGGATTTTAAGAAGTGTGTGCAGTAAAACAAGGGATAGGGTAAAAAATGAATGGGTCATGAATAACAAAAGTGAATGGTGAGTATGGAAGAAGTACATTGAGGTGGTTTGGTTTTATAAAGAGAATTGCAAAACAAATACATGAAGGAAGAATTAATGGACAGAAAGGAAAGGGAAAACCAAAAAAATGTGGTTGGATGGAGTTGATGGGTGCCTCAAAAAGAGAGATAAGAAATTTGAAAAACAAAAGATAATGTATCAATGAATGTATGGCAGAAGATGGTTTGTAAGGACAGAAAGACATGGAGCACTATTGTGAATGATGTTAGTGTTAACTGGAGCTAGTTTGATTTTGTTTTGTTTTCTCTTATTTCCTGCCTTTAATTTATTTTGCCCACCACATTTAACTCCATTGTGGAGAAATATGATTCAGAAGAAAAAAGGAAACAAGTTGAAATGTAACATTTTTCATTATCTTAATTCAGAGCAGGAAAACAAAAATTATTTTACTTCCTTGGATCCTAGATCCTTGGATGATATTGGTTATAGTCAGATCTCCCAGATCTGAGTTACAAATCAAAAAACATGGGCATACTATGGTGATAGCTAACAGGAGTTCTTGGCAGTGCTCATGAGGAACAGAATTAGAAGCCAGGTAAATGCTAAGTTGATATTGGACCTGAGCTGAGCTACATATCCTGATCAGTAGCTATATAAATCTCCCTCAAGTCCTGCTATGCTGTCTCACCATAGTGGGGTGGTGAGTTCTTAGGAGGGAAGAATAGAGAATCCCAGGAGTGTACGTCAAGTGTATATATTCCCAGCAGGATCACCTAAGGCATGAATGTCATCCCAATTTCTATAGATCCTTCATAAGCTCATTTGCAGAAATCGCCCTCCCCCTTACTGAGTTGCTCAAAACTAAGGGGCAGGGGAACACCAGGAGATCAAAGAATCCCGGCGCATTATTAAAATGGACGCCTGCATGCCAGATGGCTTTCAACACGCTTAAAAAACTATTCACAGCAGAACCTATTCTGCAGCACCCAGATCCTACCAAACCATTTGTGGTACAGGTGGATGCCTCTGATTTTTCTATTGGAGCACTCCTCTTACAGGCAGATGAATCGGGGTGTTTGAAGCCTTGTGCTTATCTCTCTCGTAAATTCTCTGAGACTGAAAGGAGATGGCACGTTTGGGAAAAAGAGGCTTTTGCTGTGAAAGCTGCTTTGGACACTTGGCGCCATTTGTTAGAGGGGGCTGCTCATCCTTTCGAGGTTTGGACTGATCACAAAAACCTCGAAGCACTCAGTGCACCCTGTAAACTCAACCCAAAGCAAATTTGATGGGCTCAGTTTTTTAGCCGTTTTGATTTCAAATTAAAGTTTATCCCAGGAAAGAAAAACTTTCTGGCTGATGCATTGTCACGCAGACCCCAAGATTCCAGCAATGTGCCTGATGTAATAGGAACTCTCTGGACGGAGCCGCAATTGAGTCTCGCGGCTGTGACGCGCAGCCAGACCCGCGCGCAGCAACCAACCAAATCAATTTCACCCCGTCCGGGATGTTTGCCAGTTCCCTCAGATTTGCAACAACAGTTTCTTTCAGAATTGAAATCTGATACTTGGTTGCAAGCCAACCTTAACACTGTTGCTTTTGACAAAGGTTTTGCTTGGAAAAACAATCGGCTCTATGTACCTGAACCTTTACGCAAAAACATTTTACTCCGTTGCCATGATGACAAACTGGCAGGACATTTTGGCTTTGTTAAAACACTGCACTTGGTGAGACGCCAATTCTGGTGGCTCACACTCCGGTGAGATGTTAAAGCCTATATTGCCTCCTGTCCTGTTTGCGCTGCTTCTAAACGGAAGGTGGGGAAGCCTCACGGCTTGCTCCAGCCTGTGGCCAATCCCTCTCACCCCTGGGAGGAAATCTCCATGGATTTTATTGTAGATCTGCCTCCAAGTCAACGGAAAACTGTGATTTGGGTGGTAAAGGACTTTTTCTCAAAACAAGCTCATTTCATCCCGTGTGCTTCTATTCCCTCGGCGCAACAGCTGGCCTGCCTCTTTTTTGTACACGTGTACCGCCTCCACGGTAGCCCCTCCCGTTTGGTGACTGACAGAGGCACACAATTCACTTCGCAATTTTGGCGGGCGTTTATGAAACTGGTGGGTACAAAACAAGCCCTATCCACTGCGTCGCATCCTGAGACTGACGGCGCCACGGAGGCGCTTAATTCTACATTGGAACAATATCTACGTGCCTTTGTTAATTATCAACAAGACAATTGGGTCGACCTTCTCCCTTTTGCTGAAGTCGCCTATAACAATGCTGTCCATCAAAGTACTGGCCAAGTACCCTTTCACACCGTCTTTGGTCGTGATTTCATCCCCATCCCTGAACTGCCTCAACCAACCTCTCCTCCTTCCTCCCCGGCAGACTGGGCTGCTCATCTGGGGGACTCTTGGCCGAAGATAAAAAGCTCTTGCTGATGCCCAAGCAGCTTATAAACGCCATGTTTTGTTGTTTATTTGTTTAGTCGCTTCCGACTCTTCGTGACTTCATGGACCAGCCCACGCCAGAGCTTCCTGTCGGTCGTCAACACCCCCAGCTCCCCCAGGGACGAGTCCGTCACCTCTAGAATATCATCCATCCATCTTGCCCTTGGTCGGCCCCTCTTCCTTTTGCCTTCCACTCTCCCTAGCATCAGCATCTTCTCCAGGGTGTCCTGTCTTCTCATTATGTGGCCAAAGTATTTCAGTTTTGCCTTTATATAAACGCCATGCTGATGCCAAATGAGCGCCTCAACCAACATTCAAAGTTGGAGACAAGGTCTACCTCTCCACAAAATTTATCAAATCACCTCAACCCTCTAAGAAATTAGCACCGAAGTTTGTGGGGCCCTTTCCAGTTCTTGCCCAAATTAATCCTGTGACTTTTAAATTGGACTTGCCTCATAATCTTAAATGTTTGCATCCTGTCTTTCATTGCAGCCTACTTAAAGCTTATCACCCGTCTGACCGCTGGCATCCTCACGCAACACCACCCGCTCCTATTATGATTGATGGCCAACAACACTTCGAGGTTCACGACATCCTCGATTCTCGCCGCCTTCGGTCTACCTTACAATATCTGGTCCGATGGAAGCACTTCCCCCATCCTGAATGGGTGGCTGCTCACCATGTTCACTCACCTCTTTTGGTTGCTCGTTTTCATTCCACCTACCCCCATAAGCCCGCTCGTTTTCATTCCACCTACCCCCATAAGAGTTAAGCCAGTCCTTAACTCTCTTTCTCTTTAGGGGGGCAGTATGTCATGTTCATCGTTTCAATGTTTTGCATACATCGTAACATTTCGCATGTCACTTTTCTGATCCGGGTTTGCTGGGTGGAAATTTCCAGCTGTGCCTGGCTGTAATCTTGCTGTTGCAACTGTGGAATGTTGTTTGGGCTATTGGGCATGTTCAAGGTTACTTTCTCAGGCCGATGTGGGTAACGGTTTTCAACACCTGGGAGGGGGTGGTTGTTAAGGGGGGAGCGGGGCAGGACTGGCTGGGAAGCGAGGGGTTTTAGTTTGTATTTGGCGCGCTTTTGCTCATTCTCAGCTTTCTTTGTATTGCACACTATTCTTTCAATAAACCAGTTATCATTCAGCATCTACTTGTGAGACTGAGTCTATTAGAATAGGCAAACATTACAATCTTTAGCTAATAGGGGAGCAAGAAGCTGTTTTGATATCTCTGGCTTCAATTTAGGATTTTTTGTAATGATGAAAAAATGTTTTAACATTTTGATAAATAGGCAGGACAAAATTGTTCAGAAGTCATACAAACCATGCATATTATATAAAGAGAATTCCATGAACTACTATACCTTATGGCTTCCTCTACAGATTGGCTGACTATATTTGAAGATGCATCAGACTGTGACAAGGGGATCAAGTTGATCACCCACTTCACTGGCTTATAGTATTCATCACTGGAACTTAAAAGGTAGAATAATGTGGTCAGGAAAATCACCTGTAAAACAAGTAGAAGAAATCTTGAATTTTTAACTCAAAGTTCAGAATATTATGAAATTAAAAACCAAAGGAAAAGCAAATCTGCTTCCAGCAAATAAATAATTTCTAAAACACGGTGTCTGAAAACAACTATCTGTTTTTCCCATACTCCCTCTCTCCTTTAGATGGGATCTTGGTCCGGGCAGTCCAGAGAGATCAATGAGATAGGAGTATTTCTTTGTGCCCCAGGATCTTGAAAATATCCATTTTTCCAACTGAGTAACTGTTTTAACTTTCCATTAGGATCAGAGAAGGATATAGGTAATGGGAGCATTTTTAGTTTCTAAACTCATGCTTTATTTATATTCAAAATAAAGCTATTTGGCATGGCCTGTAGGATATAATCAAATCTAAAGACCATTATAAACACTAGAATGAATGTCTACCTGTGTAGACAAAAACAGAGGTTCTAGTACAGCAGATTCATAGCATTTTGAGGAAACAATATTTGTCTGTCCATCCATCCACCCACCCATTTATCCTAGATCTCTGATGTTTGACCTCTGAAATCAATTCAGCTGTCTCTCTCCATGAGTTGATTTCTCTCATTTTAGCTGGAATTTTGCAGAAAGTACCAGTGGTGCTTTTTTATAATACTACCTTTTTCAAAAGCTCTGCAACATATGAAACCACCCTATTTTTCTCTCACAAGTTCTCTGTGCCTTGTCACTACTGCATGACTTTGCAAAAGCTCACAACAGAATTTGTGCTGGATATCCAGGTCATGGGTGCTCACATGTTTTGCTCACTATAAAGAGCAGGTGAAATTCATACAAAAAGTGTGGTCGTACTTACCAGCGAAAGAACAAAATTAAGAACTGCAGTGCCACTGTGGAAAAGGACTGTTACTAAAGTTGTAACAGTGGTGAAAACCAGGCTAACATTATGACTCATCACTATCCAGAGAGATTCTAGGATCTAGAAAAAGAGCAGAATCAGATGCATGTTCTCTGTCACCTCAGTGCACAGGACATGGAATAATGGATTTAACTTATAGGAAGACACAGTTCGACTGAATTTCAGGGAAAAAAACCATTCTGGATAATCAGCTGTTGTAATATTTTAATTTAGATTCCTGCACTGAGCAGAGAGTTGGATTCTTTAACAATCTTTTCCAATGTTATGAATTTGTAACTTGAAGGTAAAACTGGTAAAAACTTTCAATACACAGTATTTTATGATAGTATAGAAAGTATAGTTTCCTTAGAAAAGATAAATATTTGGAAAAACAAAAATTACCAAAACTTTCACAGTCACAGAAATCATTAATGAATAATCCTATAACCACTTTTAAAATAGTGGAAGCTATCAAAAAGACTAAATTGGGGAAAGCTTCCAAATCTTCACGGACTTCATGGACCAGCCCACACCAGAGCTTCCTGTCAGTCGTCGCCACCCCCAGCTCCCCCAAGGACGAGTCCGTCACCTCTAGAATATCACCCATCCATCTTGCCCTTGGTTGGCCTCTCTTCCTTTTGCCTTCCACTTTCCCCAGCATCAGCATCTTCTCCAGGGTGTCCTGTCTTCTCATTATGTGGCCAAAGTACTTCAGTTTTGCCTTTAATATCATTCCCTCAAGTGAACAGTCTGGCTTAATTTCCTGGAGTATGGACTGGTTTGATCTTGCAGTCCAAGGCACTCTCAGAATTTTCCTCCAACACCACAGTACAAAAACATCTATCTTCCTTCTCTTAGCAGATTGTCAACTGTTATTTTACAGATGTTTTGAAGATCAGCTTCTTCAACCGTTTCAAAGATTGATGAATTCTATCTTGCAGGGATCTGCAATGCCAGATTCTTGGAAAGAAACTAATACTACACTTTTACCAAAAGAAGGTTAAGATTTTACTTTAACTAAGAACTATAGACCGATTTCATTGTTGAATAATGACTATAAAATATTTGCTTCAATACTGGCTGATAGAATGAAGGTTTTATAGAATTTTATACATGAAGATCAATGTGGTTTTACCCAAAAGACAATTAAGAGACAATGTGAGAATAGTTTTGGACATTATAGAATATTTATAACATCACAATGAGCAGCAAGCAGCTCTCATCTTTTTATATGCAGAGAAAGCCTTTGACAATCTGAATTGGTCCATTATGTTTAAAGTTTTGGAAAACATGGACTTTGGAGATATTGTTATTCAAAGAATTAAGTCAATTTACATACCTCAAAAGGCACATAATGGTGACTTAACTGAACCATGTCACATATAGAAAGGAACAAGACAAAGATGTCCTTTGGCACCTTTGCTCTTTATCTTAGTGTTGGAAGTGCTAAATAGAGATATTAGACAAGATGAAAAGATAAAGGGCCTAAAGATAAAGAAAGAAATCTTTAAATTGAGGGCTTTTGCTGATGATTTAGTTTTGATATTAAAGGGTCCTTTGAATGTTGTTGAACATCTGATGAAGAAACTGAAGGACTTTGGGTCATTAGTGGCCTTAAAGTAAATAAACAAAAAACAAAGATGTTGGTCAAGACATGACAACGAAGAATTGTTGGTGGGTAAGAGTGGTTTTAAAACTGGAAAAAAAGGTCAGGTATTTGGTGGTGATATAATCAAATACGAATTGTATGTTGTTTCAGAACAATTATGTCAAAATTGGGAATGATGTTAAAAAAGACTTATTAAGATGGGAAAAATTACAACTTGGTCTGTGATCAAGATTAATGTTTTGCCTAGGATGTTGTTTCTTTTTCAGACTATACCAATTTTGACAACAGATGTACCATTCAAACAATGGCAGAAGGACACTTCTAAGTTTATTTGGCAAGGGAAGAAACCAAGAATTAAGTATGAACTGTTACAAGATGCTAAAGAATGAGGGAGTTTAGGTCTACTGGGTTTGAAATTGTATTTTGATGCCTGTTGTTTGCTTTGGATGGACTAGGTGACTGTGAAGAATAAGAAGTTACTGGAGCTGGAAGGACATGATCTGAGATTCAGGTGGCATGCTTACTTGTGGTATGATAGAATTAAAGTTAGTAAGATTTTAAAAATCATTTCGTTAGGCATGCCATATTGAGGATTTGGAATAAATATAAATTATTTATAGTTAAGGGGTAGTTAAGAAATTGTTTTAGTTTTAATGGGATTTTATTCGAATTTTATTGTATATTTATTCAAATTTTTATTGTATATTTATTCTATATTGTAAACCGCCCAGAGTCCCTACAGTCGGAGGAGATGGGCGGTGACGAATTTGATAGATAGATAGATAGATAAATAAAGATTGTCTCCTAACCTACCTTTGTGGCTGTCACCTCAAGAAGCCTTCTTTAGAAGAGAAATGGTGGAGAAACTGAATTGGTTGAGATATAAAGACTCTTTGAATTTTGAGGAAGGTGAAACTAAACTTAAAACAAGGGAACGGCTAGAATTGGAAGGTCATATGTGTCGCTGGTTTACAATTGTCAGAATGAGAGCCAGTTTGGTCTAGTGGTTAAGGTTCTGGGCTAGAAACCAGGACTCTGTGAGTTCTAGTCGCACCTTAGGCATGAAAGCCAGCTGGATTACCTTGGGCCAGTCACCTTCTCTCAGCCCAACTCAGTGCAATGTAGACTAGCCTCCTCGTGGTGCACCCCGGGCAATGTGACTTGTCATGGCTAAATAGTCTACACATCTGGCTGCTGGACCTCACAAGGATTTCCCAGCAAGAAAAAGCAGCATGAACACTGAACTGCTACGCCATACGATTAAAAAAAAATTGTCAGAATGATTTAATTTGGTTAAAAAGACCCATAATTTTGTTAATGAAAAAACACAATTTGAAATGGAACTCTGTACTAATGATGAACATGTCATTACCAAGATGTATAAAATGTTATTGCAAATGAATTTGGAAGAATATGTCAAAGATTGTATGATTAAATGGGCTAAGAATTTTGGGTGCAATATTAGGCTTGAACAGTGGGAAAATATGTGGAACAAAGGTTTGAAATTTACTTTGAATTATAACTTGAAAGAGAACTTTTATAAAATGATGTATTGTTGGTATTTAACACCTGACAAGTTGTCAAAAATGTTCAAAGGGGTATCAAATGTTTGTTGGAAATGCTCCCAAGGTGAAGAAACTTTTTATTATCTCTGGTGGACTTGTGGGAAGGCTAAAAAATTTTGGGACCAAATATGTATTACAATTCAAAAGATTCTTAAAGTGGATATACCGATGAAACCAGAACTGCTTCTTTTGGGTATGATGAACCAACAACTTGAAAAACTTGACAATATGGAACTTTTGTTTTGTTTTGTATATGATAACAGCAGTACGATTTTTATATGCACAAAGATGGAAAGATGCACAAATTCCCACAAGGGAAGAATGGATGGTTAAATTATTGGAACTGGCACAAATGGCTAAATTGACAGCATTGATTAGAGAAAATACTGTGCCTGGATTTGTTTCTCTTTGGAAACTCTACATAGTGGCTGCTACAGTCCTTACACTGTATATGTGTAGATAACTCCTGTTTTTTCTTCTTGGTCTACTTCATCAAAAAGTACCTGACCACTTAACCCACTACAACACAACCAACAGGAGCTATGAAAAGGATAACATTGCCATACATCAGAAACATCTCAGAAACTACAAACAGACTGTTACAACCACACGGCATCGTTGTAAAGTTTAAACCAATTAAAACTCTTCAAAACATCTTATGTAACCCAAAAGACCCAGTAGCCCAAGAAGGAAAAACAGAAGTTATCTACAACATACAGTGTAAGGACTGTAGGAGCCACTATGTAGGACAGACAGGCAGAAGACTAGCAGAGCACATCCACGAACACCAACTAGCAGTCAGAAGACACAATGAAAACTCCTTAATCTCACAACACATGAACAGACTCAACCATACTTTCAACTGGGAAACTAAACCAAGCCAAATCTAAAAAGGCTAGAGAATTCCTGGAAGCTTGGCACTCAGACAAAGCAGCCATCAACAGACACATAGAGGTAAACAAAATTTACATACCATTCAAAAGAGACAGTAGAAAAGCCAAAAGACCAGAACACCTCCTCGCCAGCAATCAACACCCAGATATCCAAAGATTAACACTAGGATTACACCAGATGAACAATTGAACAGTACATTATACCTTAATCAAGGAACTATTAACTCAGTCAATCAAAGAACAGCCCAATCAAGGAACTCCTAAGGAGAGAACATCACCTCCACCAACACAAGCTGGACAAACTATGGTATATAAACAGAGAACAAGGCCCACTCCCTTTTTGCACTGAAGATATTGCCTAGTCTGGCAATGAAATGTCTGCAAGAAAACAACAAGGCTCAGAGAGCACCAAGGACTCCACAGTTTATCCCTAAGCTACAAATATTCTCTTTGATTGGCAGTTAAAATAAAATTACTGAAAAATAATTTTAAAAATAGAATTTATATATAATTTAATGCTTCCTCCATACAAATAAGTAGATTATCTCAAGGAATAGTTTCCAGTGAATCATCACACTTTTTATTTTATTGAAAGAAATAAGGAGTTGAGGTGGTGGTATTGCAAAATTAAAATCTCATAAATGCACTTGAAATTGGATTCAAAACTGATTATAAAACTCCTAAAACTGATTATACTGTGAAGTAGCTTTAGCTTGGATCTTTTAAAAAAAAGAATAAAAAGCAAGGCTCATGCAGAAAGACAAATAAAGCCTATAAAGGAAGCATCCAACAACACAGGGGCCATTTCAAGTTAGATATAGATATACTGTATATCAAGTTCAATATATGCAGTACTTCTGATGATCTGTAAAAGAGAGTTCTAAGTAAATTTTGACAATCTTTATGAATTTCAGCACATTCAGCCTAAATCAGATTTATTTTATTGCTATTCAAGTTGGTAAATATAGATATATAGCAAGTAATACATCGATATATTAAATAGCTAATAAATGTTAGTGGATTAAAAGAGATAGATAGATAGATAGATAGATAGATAGATAGATAGATAGATAGATAGATAGATAGATAGATAGATAGATAGATTACACATAGATTTCCTTCATGATGATCGGTCCCTAACCTGGTCTTTCAAGTCTTCCAATAGTATATGCATGCATGCATGGATGCATGCATGTATATATTGCAATACGTTCTAAACATATAAACCTAATCATTACTCATTTAAATTGCTAGTTTAACAATTACTGTATTTATCTTAAAGGAAGACAATATTTTTTCCCAAACAGTTTATCTTTGTCACGTGGCTCAAGAGTGGGATCAGCTTGTATTGGCAGATTAGAAGCAGAATACATCATTTAAAGAGGCAGGGCTCTAGAAAAACCGGTGTGGAACCAAGTTTCTCCCTTCTCCTGTCTCACTGTACATGCTCAGTCTATACATGTAGAGCAAATAGTCTAGTTCTTCAAGTTTGTAAAAAGTGTTAAGATATACTACTTATGATTCATGACTTACATGCAAGGGGTGTTGGAATTATCAGGGATCAACTCAGCATTGTCTCATAAGCATAGAGCAAGGGGGTCGGTCTAGCAAATGCATCTCTATTGTGCTTGTGGGAAGTCACATGAGTCACCTGATTTCTTCTTCCTCCTCCTCCTCGGGCTTGGGGATTAACAATCTCCATTACCTTGTGGGCAAACATGCAAGCAGGAAGAGCTGCAGAATGCAGCTCCCCCTTTTCATCAACCAGTGATGATTAAGTGCTTTCTACTATGAATCTACTTGTATCCAGATCTACTAAATAAAAGTAAGCTATTTTCTTCATCTAACTATACTGTGAAGACTGAATTTATTTCTGAATGTAATTAAGCTTAATGTACATGTTCCTTTTTTTGGCTCACACTTCTACTCTGCAAGATTGCTGTTAGCTGCTTGGAGTTCTTTTATTAACCTTTAAAAACTCTATCAAGGGGCACACAGAGTTTTTCATTTCTCTTCCTTACTTCTTTGCCTATTCATTTCTTCCCCATCCAGTTTATTTTCCCTCCCTCTTTTTTCCCCTTCCCTTCCCACTACAGTTACCCTTCCCTTTACCCCATTTACATAATATTTTTCTTCTTTTTTGCTGCATCTGGCTCAAAGGAATGTAAGTAAGTATGTGTGAGAGAGAATGGTTTGTGTGTAGAAGGAAGTCATACAGAGATAATTAAAAAGAAGGATAGAGATAATGATGGAAGAAACTTAAGGTAATGGAGGCTAGGAATTCACAGAAGACTTCAGGAAAACAGCATCTGAGGAAAAATAAAGCCATTTTACAGACAGGAAAGATTATTCTAAGAATTATAAGAGCTGTAAGCCAGCACATTGATTAGAATGCTGATGAAGAGCCAAGTGAACTCCAGATGGTGATTTTAAAGAGGTCAAGCCTTTGAACACAATTCTATGCCCATCTGCTTTTATTTTTGTTAAAATAAAGTTATAAAATAGTACTTCCTGTAATATTTATTATAAAAACCACATACCGAAAGAAATGTTTCAATATTCTCATGAACAAAAGAAACAACATCTTGCCAATCAAGCATGTCACTTGCCCAATTATGCTCATGGTTTAAATGCTTTTTGTGACTTTTTTGTTGTCCAGAATGAGTTGCATTCTATAAAACAAGAGTAGAATATTACAAAACATTACATGGATTGAATTTCAGAGGACAAAGGGTATAAGGAACATATTTACTTTTAATAAAAGCTGGAGTAGCCTAGACTACAGATCTCAGTAAAATTACATCAGAAAAAACATGCTTTATGGCAGGGTTCCCCAAAGTGGTCATTATTGAGCCCCAACAGTTGATTGGACTACCCAAGGGGTCGATGTTATTATTTGTAATACTATTGAAGTAGTATTTGTTAAATAATTTTCATATAATAAATGTTTGGGGGGTTGATGAACAATCTGAAACTTCATGAAGGGGTCGATGAGCTAAAGAGTTTGGGGATCCCTGCTTTAAGGTCTCAATTCCCCTAATGCACATAGATATAGATATTTGCTTTCCAAGATTACTGAAAAGTGCTCTGGAGAAGGCCTACTGGTACTTGATAGGTAAGGTAATATAGGTATTTTGCCTCTATATTTCTCTGAAAGGGCACTAGATCCATGTGGTTTGAGTTAGCTCATCCTGGAATTCAATATACTCAGTCCTCTGCCTAGGCCTTTTCGTCAGGAGCATATATGGAAGTCAAGGAAAGAGCTCTTAGGAAGCTAGTTTATACTTTTTCAAACGTTTCTATGCAAAGACAGTGGTCCAATTGCGCACCATATAGTAAGTGTGCAACTGCTTTATAACAAAAAGTTTGACAGTAGCTGGGATGAATTAATTCTCTGTGTCTAAAAGAATCTTAAAATAGCTGTTATAGTCTTTTGTGTCATAGAAAAGGCATACTATAGGTGCTCTATAGATTGTCTGTCAATTTGTGGATTTTAGCACTATTGAAAAATAGCTTTACTCCAATTTTCTGATGGTTAGAGCCATCTGTTCCTCCCTACAATATCGGGCCATGGCACCTAAGGTGAAAGTGGGTCAGAAACAGGATTGCAGTGGTGTCAGCATAAAGGGACAGCATTTCAGACTGAAGTAAGTACCAAGAAGGCCTGCCTGCAAGTAACTGACAGATAATACTTTGGTTTTTGTCATATGAGGAGGACCACTTTAGATGATTTTAGCAATTGATCTGATCTGTAGTGATAAGGACAATCTGTCAGGAATTCCAGTCCTAAGTTCTTTAGGGTCTTATACATAAAGGGTAAAACTTTGAAACTGGCTCAGTAGCTGATTTAGTGGCCAGTGCAGTAGTTTCAGCAATGATGTGCAGCATCCTACTCAGCAACTTGGGTATACATTCTACAACAGTTGTAGGTTCCAGACCAAGGACAAAGATTCACAAAGAATACATTAAAATACAATATAAGTGCTCACATGTATTCACACTTACAGCATGTGAACTATTGTAGCTAGGCTGTCCCTACCCAGGAAAGAGTTCACAAAAGATACTTCTAGTCACCAACATCACTAGTTATACATTGTCACTAATTATACATTGTCATGGACTGTTCAGATGTCACTTTAGACCATGCATCCCCTCCCTCAGTCCCTTCACTGCAAGCACCAAATTCCCTAACAGAATGATGTCATCTTGAAAGAGATTATTTACACACGTAATCATACCAGGTAGAATTTATCTTTTTAACTATTAACAAAATATTTCACAGCCATTTCTCTTGGATCAATATACTGGCAATATAAAAAAGATACTTACTTTCACAAACCAAGAATGATATAGTCTGTCCCAAAGCTCCAGAACTCGTTTTTCAATCACAACAGTGGTATTTACTTTTTCTCCTAATATTTTATCAAGCTAAAGAACACACAAAAAAAGATTTGTGTCAAAGCTTTTGAAAAGGAACGTATACAGATTATGTATTATGTACTTTTGTCTATATTTACTAAATATTCATTAATCAAAGAAACTATTTTAAGTAGAATCAACCCCTGCTCATCCCCGTTATTCATTCACTTGCTAGAAATATTGTAAATGTTGAAAAAATAATTAGATTTACAATAACTAGGAGTATATTTTCTTTTCCAAGGAGTCTTTATTTATTGAGTGCACTTTTTCATTCAATCTGAAAAGATTTACATAGCATTTGGCTATTATTTAAATCATAATGTTATGGCTTTGATTTATATAATTAAAATAATATGGCTTTGGTTTGTATAATTAAATCATGATGGTAATCAGAATGGATATAAAAAGAACAAGTAAAGCAAAGAATTCAGAGTATCAAAACCAGAACTGTATTAAGTTATTTCAGAACCAACATTTTTTTGCTCAGTTAATTCTGCTTAATAAGGGCCAATGTACATTCTCCAAATATGCTTGTGCAGGTCTTCCTATTTTGTTCGACTTCACAAACATCAGGTAAACAAACACATATTGTTAAAACCTAATCTCATAATGATATTAGGAAGGAGCAGAGAATTAAAAACTGAGCTTATCTAACATCTAAAAATTATAGTTTAATAACAACTACAAGTCTCTAGTTTTATTCGTTAATTTGATATATCTATTTTATTAAATACTTTCTATAGTTTTATTTTGCAGACCGCTATGAAATTTGATGAACAGCAGCATAAAAATGTATTTTTTCATTAATATATAGTTGCAGACAACTATTTGCAAACTATGTCAATGTTGTTAATGAAATATGAATAAAAGGTTATTTTTGTGATCATGAATCTTTTTGAAAAGAAAGTAGGAAGTAGCAGAACATTAATCTCCAAAGAGGAATTTCATCATTACCTTATGCGTTATCCATTCTCGACCATACTGATAAACATTAGTAGCAGCTGAATTCAAAGCCTTCTGAATTACCTGTGCTTCAGGAAGCCAGCTAATTAAGAAATAAAATTTTTTAAAAATGCATTCTGACTGCACATAGTCTGATTGCATGTATATTGTCTCATAATAAATAAAGACAGAGAGACAGCTTGGTATTTTTTGTAGGAATGTTGTGAAGCCATTAGTAGACAGCTAGGACCATTGAATGGAGCAGAGCTTAACACAGTGAAAGATGTGCACAGAAAAAGAATATTATCTAAAATAGCTTTAATGAGCACATTAGAAAAATATAGGTTATTGGTCTTACACACTTGGCCCACGCAAGGATAAAGAATTACACACTTAGACAAAGTAGATTCAAAAGGAAGTAAAAAGAAGTCTTACTGATTTATGTGGTCCATTTACATCCATCTCAGAAGAAAAGTTGATTATTCTGGTTCTTCTTTCTGTTCCCTAAACTTAATTTACTCTCAGCCCTCATTGCTGCTGAAGGCTGCATGCAGAAAGGGGAAAAACCTCTGACTCTAGGCCCATGCATGGCTCCAAGATGGAGAGAGCTTCTTCCCAGATGGTGAAGGAAGAGGAAGTGAGGAGTGTGGGAGGGGCAACAAACATCTTCCTCAAGAAGCACATGGAGAATTTGCATCCCAAAACAAACTCATCCACATGCTAATGAGGCATGCAGATTTGCTGATACCTCCAACATGTTGAAGATGTTTGAACAGTAGTTTCTCATGCCAAATAACATACACTCAGATTTATAAGTTTTTCTGAAAATTCAGCATATTGAACAATAGCTATTGAAACGCCATTCCAAAGAACCCTTGGCCATGTTGTTGTGAATATATGCATGCACAAATATTTTTCTAACAATGGCAGAATAATACACATCAAAGGAAAATATCAAACTTCCACAGGAATAGACTCCCTTTTTAAAAAAATATAAATTTTATTGAAGAAAATTTTAACAAGATAAAAACAATACAAATATTTAAAAAACAAAGAAAATAAGGAAGAATAGTGAATAAGAAAGAAAATAGAAAAAGGAAAAAAAAAGAGGAAAAAAGAAAAAGATTATAAAGAAACGGCTTCTGATCTTTTTGACAGTGGTTATAAATGCTTTTATATTCTACCTCTCTCTCTAAGGTTACATCATAATTTTCTTCTTTCCATAAGCTACCCTTTCTAATCTTCAAACCCATAAATCACAAGTTCATTTTTCTTTTTTAATAATAATTTTATTAAACATTACAATTAGAAAAAAAATAAATACAAACTACAAGAAATATAAAAAGAAAAAGAAAAAATATAAAGTGTAGAAAATGAAAAAAAGAAAAAACACATGTCTCATGTGAGAAGCACATACTAGTTCTGGCCTTCCACTTTAGAGCTCTTAAGACATCATCTGAATGTGGAGGACATTAACATTAGCCTCTAGTCATATCACTTCCTTATTAAGTTGTGGATCATGGACCCCCTGGACTCCAAGGATGGGTGTCAAGCCCTGCAAAGGCGGGCAAACTTAGGAAACAAGAACCACTTGAATACCTGTAAGGATCTTTCTTGCTGGTATGGTGAAGTACAGAATCTTGAAATCAATTCTTAATATCTAGTATAATTAAGGCATGGTTACTCTAAGTCTCTCGCTTATTTATTTATTTGACTTATATAGCCACCCACCACCTTGCATATGCGACTCTGGGCAGCTTACAATAAAATAGATAAAATGAATAAAATACATAATATTTATGCTCCACCCCCTCTCTGGCTGAAATATTTTTGTAATGGTTTCCTTCCCTGCGTTCCCATCCATCCATCATGAGAAATGTCCATTTACTCCTGCTCTTTGTTTTCTATTTAGCCAGTTGCTTATTCACAAGAGGACCTGCCTTTTTATTTCATGGTTGTTAAACTGAGAAGTCTTGATGAGGCTTCTTGAAAATGTAAGCAGATGATCACCTTTACCCATCTGTTTAACAAAACCCTAAAAAAAAACTTTAGTAGATGAACTAGACAGGACCTACCCTTAGTGAAGACACATTGGGTATCCCTGAGCAAGGCCTCCAAATGCTTGGTAATTCTATCTTTAACAGCAGTTTCCACTATCTACCCTGGAACAGATGTTAAGCTGACAGATTTCTAATTTCCTGGATTTTGTCATGAGCCATTCTTAAAAATTGGAATTATGTCAGCCACCTTTGTAGTGGCAATACAGAACACCATTGTATTTCGAGGAGTTTAAGTGACATTTTTTTATTTCTTCTCCTTCATGTTAAGAAAATTATAGAAGTTTAGAATTCATTCTGGGCTATGCTTAACCTGCTTGTTTTTCATTCTTGCTTAAAAAATGGGGGAGAAGAGGAAACCCCAAGATTGTTTACGCTAGCCCTAGCTTATCTTTATAGCTTCCCAGGCTCTTGGATTATGTTATAAACAGGTGCCCCAAACCCTGGGAACTTATCTAGTCAAGGTTGAATCCTGCAGTCTCAGTACCATGGAAATAGGGTCACAAGGTTTTAGTGGCAGACTTTGATAAAAACCTTAGGATTGCCTCTTGAGTTTGGAGTCTGGCCACAGAACCCGGTACTGGGTGCTATGTGCATAAACTGGCTTGGGGACTCTCTGCTGATGTTTACTGGAGCTCCCGACAGCTGATGTGAGATTTCTTATCATCTGGCTTGGAATGCTTTCTTGTGTTTCTGTTTAATTTGCCTGCTACAGTTAAACAATAACGCTTAAGGAGACTTTAATGGTGTGATCATTGTCTCTGGATCTAAAAGAACCAATTGTCTTGGCCCCTGATCACTTGGCAGAACAACCTTCCAGTCAAAAGCTGAGTACAGAGACAGGTTGCATTTAATATCAGCTTTAATTTCCTTGATAACTCTTGGGTGGATGCTGTCAAGGCCTGGTGATTTATTGACGTTCAATTTTCAATAAGGCCTAGCACTTCTCTTGTCACCACTATATGGCTCAGTTCATCTGATTCCATTCCTGGGAACAGGAGTTCAGGCTCAGGAATCTCTCTCAATTTTTCTTCTATGAAGTAGGTAAAGAATTGATTTAGCTTCTCTGAAATTTCCTTTCCTCCTCTTAGCACATCTTTGACTCCTTCTTCATCCAAGTGACCAATGGCTGGTTAGCTTTCCTGCTTCTCATGTATTTGAAGAATCTTTTATTATCTGTCTTCAGTTTTGACAATATACTCAAAATTTCTTTCTGCTTCACTGCCTCTGAAATTGCTTTGCCAGAGTTCACACTTCTTTTTTGTTTTCTTCATTGGGACAAATCTTCCACTTTCTAAAGGATACTTTTTTGGTCTTAGTAGCTTCCTTTACAATGCTAGTCAAGCATGCAGGCCTCTTCTTGAACTATGGGGCCATTTTCATAGTTTCAGGAATGCATTGTGTCTGATTCTCTATTATTGTGGTGTTAAACAACACCCAAGCTTTCTGGAGGGAGCATGGCCTTTTGACCATCCTTTTGTGTTTCCTTTTCACCAGACTTTTCAATTTTGTGATTGTGTGGGATCTAATATATAGGTTATTGCTTCTTTGAATGTTGAATTTTATTGCATTATGGTCACTATTCTCAATCGGTTCAACTACCTGTATTTCTCTCATCAAGTCTTGATATTTTAAGAGTAGGCCTAGTGTTGTCCCTCCCTTGTTGGTTCCATCATCAATTGCTCCAGTACATATTTATAGTATCTAAGAATTTTACAGAAAGCACTGGCGTGGGTTGGTCCACGAAGTCATGAAGAGTTGGAAGCAACTGAACGAATAAACAACAAACAACAAGAATTTTACTTCTCTGTCATGGAAGATTTTAGAGGAGATGATAAATATATTCATCTGTAAGCACTTAAGAGAATAATGTAAAGTCAGCATAGATTTGTCTTTCCAGGCTAATTTTGTCTCATTTTTGGATTGGTTATCTTTGTAGTTGACTGTAGAAATGTTATAAATACCTTGATTTCAGTAAAGCATTTTAAACAATATCTCATGATATTCTGACTAACAAACTAATTAAGTGTGGGCTACTTAGAGACTGGATAACCATATAACATGGATTTTGATAGATCTCTCTCTGCTGTGTCTCATTTATTTCAGATATTGACTTTGTTAATTGCTTGTTTGCATGCCTCCTGAGTAGTTGTAATGACAGTTCCATGAAAATATTGACTTAATATGAGGCTGTTGTATAAAAGTCAAATACCATGTTTGGGAACAATCAGAAAAGTAGTAGAAATATACAATAACTGCAAATGTTGTAATGCCTTGATATGAACAAATGGTGCAACTACACTTAGATGTTGGCTATTTTCTATTGGTTCACTTCTATATAGCCCTTCCTTCTGGAGAAGTCCAAAATGGTTTACAATATAACAATTAAAAATTCACAAACATTAAATCAAATTCACTTAAAAAAAAGAAAACAGTATAAAAGATAATGAGCTCCTACAGTAATTGGCATTCTGCAAATTATATTATGTATAGCTGTCCTCTATGCATCTCAAAATGGATACTGCAGAACTGTCAAGGTACACGAAAGGACCGCCAAAATGATAAAAGGGCTGGAACACGTGGTTGTGAGAAAAGTTGGGACTTTTCAGTTCAGAAAATGAAATATAAAGTTATGCAGCAAACCAAATTTAAATGAAAAGCTGATTTGATGCATGTCTGGGTGCTCATGTAAGATCTGTTGGCATTCTCTTAAAGTAACATTTGATTTAAGGAAGAGCAAACAGGTACTGTGTACATGCTTAGCACCAGACTATACATGGCACAGAAAAAGTGGATAAAATGCTAGAATGTGGTTTCTTCCAGTGAAGTATGCCTCTTGATTTGAGTTGCTAGGAATATGAATAGGAAAATGCTATAAAATTCTGCTTGAGAATCTACTATTGGCTTTATCACTGACTACTATGAGAACAGAATTCTTTATCAGATAGAATTATTACCTGACCTAGGATATCTCTTCAGTTTCATGACCCAAGGAAGAAGTTAAATAATTTATTTTTTAAGGAAATTCCCCTCTGCATAATTACAAAATCTTAGGACACATGAATTTCTTGACATAACGAAGTGGTAAGATAGTAATTTGATCATAGAATCATAGGGTTGGAAGTGACCTTAGAGGTCTTTTCTTGAAAACCTTCAATCTTTTCTTGAAAACCTCCAATGATGGAGCACCCACAACTCCGGGAGGCAAGCTGTTCCTCTGCTTAATAGTTCTCACTGTCAGGAAATTCCTCATTTCCAGGTTGGATCTCCCTCTGATGAGCTTCCACCCATTGCTTCGTCCTACCCTCAGGTGCTATGGAGAATAAATTGACACCCTCTTCCCTGTGGCAGCCCTTCAAGTATTGGAAGACTGCTATCATGTCTCCCCTCAATCTTTCTTTTTTGTTTTTGGCATTTATTGCAAGTATTAGCTCATTCTGAGCCTTAGCCTTCCTGACTCTGTCCCTGCAGATTCGGGCTATTTGCTGATAGGGAGGCAGTATCAAAAGCTTCCATAATGATTTGGCAATAGTGAAGGAGAGTTTGTACATATATGTCTCAATCCAGCAAAATTCTTCTCATTAAATATCTTATTAGTTTGAAAAGCCTTCAAAATTCAACGAAAGGCCAAAAATAAATTCCACCCTCTTTCTCACATTTTCCACAGCCAGGCACAATCATGGATAATCAAGATCAGGATCAAGAGCACATTTATATCCTATCGGGTATGACATTACTTACTTGGCCCATTCTGGGTGACTGGCTAATGTTTCATTAATCAACCTGCTTGTTACCTCAATCATATGCACACCTTCCTGATGAACCTAATGCAACACAGAGAGAAGAAAAATAAAAACAAATTTATCACAGTAGTGAATATATAAACAAAGGTTAGATTTATATTGTGTAAACAATAAGAGGTGCTATTACTGTTGTTGAACCTGCTAGATTTCTAGATACCTCACTGGGTTTTATATACCTCACATTTATTTTGTGATAAGATTGGTAGTTTTGTGTAACCCTTGTCAACCATTTTCTGAGGCTGTGCGGGTTTGGATGGAGAGGAACCATCTCCCACTCAATCCTACCAAGACTGAGTAGCTGTGGGTGTTTGGGGACTTGCAGCTCCTGCTTGAAGAGTGGGTGGCAGCTGTGGCCAGGAAGGCCTTTGCACAACTTCATCTGGTGAACCAGTTGCACCCTTTTCTTCAGTCACTCATGCTCATGGCTTGACAACACAGTGACGGGCAGGCACCCATTCAGGATGAGGGAAATGCTTCTAGCAGATGAGATATTGGAGGGAGCCTTGAAGTTTTCTAGAATCCACAATGTTCTTCAACTCAAAATGTTGGTGACCATCAATCATGATAGGAGGTGGTGGGGGTGGAGATGGGTGCCAGTGCTGCGAGGTACAGAAAGTTTTCAGCAAGCTGCAATGAAAAACAGGATGGAGGCGTTTTAAGTTATGGGGAATTTGAATCTTTACAGTCACTGGATTAATTACGTCCACACAAAAAAAAGGGCCAATAAATTTGGGTGCCATCTTTCTAGATGGTTGGGAGGATCTGATGTATTTAGTGGATAAATAAACCTTATCTCCAATTTTAAAAGTCTTCAGCTGGAGAGTGGTGCAGGTCAGCCTGCTTTTTATAGGCAGCCTGGGCGTCTGCCAATGCTTGCTGGATAACAGGCCCATCAAAATTCGGGTTGCCCAGTCAGCAGCCAAGCCAAGTTGGGAAGGAGGCAATTCAGGGATAGGAACAAAGTCTTGCCCATTCACAACCTGGAAAGGGGTTTTGCCAGAACTCAGATGAACAGCATTATTGTATGCCACCTCTGCAAAGGGGAGTAAGTCCACCTAATCATCCTGATGGTAGTTAATGTAAGCTCGGAGGAATTGTTCCAAGGTGGCGTTCAAAATCTCAGTAGATCCATCTGTCTGCGGAGGCGACGCAGTTGACAAAGCCTGTTTGGTGCCCAGCAATTTTAAAAATGATTTCCAAAATTGAGAAGTAAACTGGACCCAACAGTTGGAAATTATGAGGGAGGGGCTACCATGTAAATGGTAGATGTGATGTAGAAAGAGTTTAGCCAATCGTGGGGCCATTGGCAAAGAAGCACAGGGAATGAAATGGACTTGCTTTGAGAAAAAGTCCTTACCCACCCAAATGACTGTTTTCTTTTGGCTGGGAGGCAAATCTACAATAAAGTCCATAAAAATCTGCTCCCAGGGTCTGGAGGGGTCAGCCACCTTTTCTAACAGTCCTGTGGCTTGCCTTCCTTGCATTTAGACATGGCACAAACAGGACAAGTGGCCACATACTCTTTTACATCACTGCAAAGTGTGGGCCACCAGAACTGCCACGGAACAAGATGCAAGGTTTTTACGAATCCAAAATGCCCAGTTTTGTCATCATGAGATCGTTGTAAAATTTTCAAACGTAAAACCTCAGGCACATACAGTATTTTCCACCCAGCATGGGCCGTCAGCAAAAGATACTTTATCTCTATGGGCTTGCAACCAAGTATCAGACTTCAAAGCATGAGTGAACTCAGCGTGTAATTGACTAGGTACTTTCACTTTCTGCCTCAGAGGCATTGCCTGTTGTTAGCGAGACTGGCTTCAGGTTACAGCAGCCAAGCCTAGCTGGGGTTTTGTTAAAACTGTGTCAATGTCAGATTGCTGGCTGTCATTTTGGGGCAAACGAGAAAGAGCATCAGCCAGAAAGTTTTTCTTCCCCGGGAAGTACTTTAACTGGAAATTGAAGCTGCTGAAAAATTGAGCCCAGTGGATTTGCTTAGGGCTGAGTCTCCGGGGCATGTGGAGAGCCTCCAAATTTCTATGGTCTGTCCACACTTCAAAAGAAATTTTGCACCCTCTAACAAGTGGCGCCACGTCTCTAGAGCTGCCGTGACAGTGAACGCTTCCTTTTCCCAAACATGCCAGTGCCGTTCTGCATCGGAAAATTTCTTAGACAAATAAGCTCAGGGCCACAATCTGTTTTGTGGGTCCCTTTGTAACAGGATAGCCCCAATAGAAGTGTTGGAAGCATCCACTTGCACTACAAAGGGGCGATCAAGGTCTGGGTGCTGTAATACGGGCTCAGCAGTAAATAATGATTTGAGTCTATCAAATGCTGCTTGGCAGCTGTCAGTCCAGTCCGGATTTTTAATTTTCCAGGTTTCGCCTTGGCCTTTTGTTTTTAATAAATCAGTCAGAGGTAGTGCAATCTCCGTGAACCCTGGGATGAATTGTCGATAGAAATTGGCAAACCCTAAGAAACTTTGTAATTGTCTCCTGGTACGAGGTCGTTCCCAAGCCAAAATTGCCTGTATCTTGGCTGGATCCATCTCAATTCCCTGTACCGAGACTCTATAGCCAAGATAATCAAGCTGGGTTTTATGGAATTCACATTTAGACAGTTTTGCATAGAGCTTCGGCTCCCGAAGCTTGCTGAGCACTTGCCTCAATAGGCGTTCATACCCTTCCTCCATTTCAGTGTAAATGAGGACATCATCCAAATAAACACCCCTTTGAACAGATGGTCATGTAGCACCTCATTGATTAATTGCATGAACACTCCAGGCACCCCTGAGAGTCCAAAGGGGAGAACCTTATATTGATTGGAATGACCCCAAGGGGCAATTGAAAGCAGTTTTCCACTCATCCCCTGCCTTTATGCGAATTTGAAAGTACGCCTCTTGCAGATCTAACTTTGAAAATATCTTCCCCTTGAACAGGTGAGCCAGCATGTACTTCATCAAGGGGAGGGGGTATTTGTATATGATGGAAATGGCATTTAAACCCTGGTAGTCCATGCGAAGTCTCAGTGTGCCATCTTTTTTCTCGCGAAACAATACTGATGCTCCCACTGGGGAATTGGCGGGCTCAATGAAGCCGCGTGCCAAGTTCTTGTCGATAAAGTCCCTTAGAGCGTCCAACTCCTTTTGGGTCATGGGATAAATTTTTGGCTTGGGTAGTTTTGCATTTGGGTCTAATTCAATGGCATAATTGGTTTTCCGATGAGGGGACAACTGATCTGCTTCCACCTCCCCGAATACATCTTGCAAATTCACAATATTGGGGTGGCAACCCCTCAAGGCCTGAAAGTAAGGGAAGCACCTGGCCAACCCCCACCTTACAGACCTTGGTGAGTATGGACACTACTTCAGTGGGGCCGTCAAATCCATCTTTAAAAGTCAGTCCTGCGCTCCCAATCGATGTACAGATTTCGATGTTTCAGTCAAGGCATCCCCAATATCACTGAGGGGCTTCCAGCGGGGGCTACCACAAACTTTAAAGTCTCTAAGTGGCTGCCCACTTGCATTGTTACAGTCCCGGTGAAATGAGTGGCTGGACCCCCCCCGGCTTCTGAGCCATCCAGCTGGGTAAATATTAAAGGGTGCTTTAGAGAAAACTCTGAAGGTCCAGAGCCTTGACTAAATCGGGATGAATCAAACATCTCAAACACCCAGAGTCAACCAGAGCCCAAACTTTATTTTTTGTTTGGGATGTTAGTTTCACTTTTAACATCAAAGTGGGGCAATCATCACTCACCATGGAATCCTTGTGCCCATCATCTTCTGCCTGCTCGCTGGCGCCCTTCACCGCAGGTGGCTGGCGTTTCCTGCCGGCTCTTTCATTTCACTCTCCGATTCTCTGGAGAAATACACCAAATCCTTAGCCTCTATCTCTCCCTTTGCTGCTGTTGCTTTGTGTGTGCTTGGTGGTGACTTAGCCAGCTTTTTCCCTTGCTTGAAATCAGCTTTGGCCCTCGGGCATTCGAATGCGGTGTCCTTCCTTCTGACATCGAAGACACTGTCCCTTGGCATAGTGACGTTCTCTCTCCTCATCCCAGGGTTTGGGGCCCTGCCTAACAGCTGCAGTCTCACTCCTGATACCTTTAGCACTCGAGTAGGCTCTCTTAGGTTTATGGGTTTGTAGAAAAGTATACCTGGCATTTTCAGCCTTCCCGGCCAAGCAAATCCAATTGTACAGTGAGGTGGGGTGGTCTCTACCCAATGCCCACCTCAAAATGTCTCTGTGAAGGCCCTCTTTAAAATATTTGATCAGAGTTGATGCTGACCAATCAGTGATTTTGCCAGCTAGAGCCTTAAATTCTAATGCATAATCAGCCACCAACATCTGGCCCTGGGAAAGTGCCTTCAAAGCCTTCTTGGCACGTTCCTTGGCCAGCGGGTTCTCCAAGTGCAACTTCAGTGCCCACATGAAATCATCAAAGTTATCTAGTGCAGGGGAGTCAGCGTCATGTAATCGGATGTACCAGTCCACCGCTCTGCCCTTGAGCTTGGTGGCGATCGCATTAATTTTAGATTCCTCAGTGGGAAAGCAAGAATGACAGCTTCGTTGGGTCTCCATTGAATTTCACTGAAAACTAATTCTTCCCCTGGCTGGACCCGGTCCTGCAGTGGCTTGTGGGCTGTCACTCTAAGTGATGGAGGGTCAGTCTCTGCGAGGTGGGGACCCATTCCTGGTAGGTTTCCATCCCTGATCAGCTGCAGCCCTCGCTAAAGGTATGAGAGAAGGCTGCTGATAGGTATCCTCCCATCTCCACAGGCTCTCCATCAACATGGACAGGTTCTTTAAGAAACTCTCTAGGGATTCCATTTTTGCTTCCAGCACCCACAGCCTTTGGGGTGTTGGGGAATCCCTTCTCACCTGCCCTCCTGGCATCCCATCTGTTGACATGGTGGTGGATTCCTTCTCCGGTGTCAGCAGGACTCGATATTTCCAGGATGTCCCAGACTTCCCCAGCTGCGGGTCATCCATCTCATCCAGGATAATTAGTTGACTCCCCAGGTGCCGGTCCTCTTCTTGACACCCCACTGGCTTCCGACTCTCCCAAGTCCAATTCTGTATCTGATGACTTGTGTGGAGGATTCGGGGCACCGGATGGCTCCAGGAAGTGTCTTGCCTTTCACTCCTGTTTCTAGGTTCAGGAGCTGAGCTGGTGGGCTCCTTGGGTCCTTCAATGTTCTTTGACAAATCAGTCATCATTAACTATAATCCCTCACAAGAAGTGGTTCTTGGTAGGAGCTAAGAGTTTTAGGATTCTCAGCTTTATGTAATGATTAACTATTCAAAATCACTATCAGACTCACACAAGGCTTTCATGGATATCTGATTTAATAATGAATAGTATGCAGGATCACAAGCAAAGCTGAGAATAGTAAAAGCACAGGATTTCTCCCAGTAAAAACCCAGGCAGTGTCCAGTCCCTCCCCCCAGAGTCAGTACAATTCCATTCCCTGCAGTTACCCCTAATGGTTTCCGCTGGTCTTCGGGAAATGTCCTTGACCAGTCAAGATAACCCAAACATGCATTCTTCACTCCTCGCATCACAGCCTGGTACAAGGGGACAGGAGCAGCCCCCTCCCATACAGCAACCTGTGTCAGCACCAACGTGGCATGGGAACATGTTACGATGTTTTCCAGGAACATCGGAACAGGGACCATGACATATACATAGGCTTGATATGCATCCTGTTCCTATAGTGGCAATAATAGATAGCACCAGAGAGAAACCAATGTTGAGGAAAGGAGAACTTCCCTAGTATAGATGTAGAAAAGATGTGGTGATGGCTGTTCCTTACTCTTAATAGCATCCCAGAATGTATGAGGTATGGGTTAGGAGGAGGAGCTGCCTCCATTAATTCAGTCCAAGGTGATAGTATTGGAGCCCAACAGCAGCAGCAGTAATTTCAGCAGGACTTGTGGTCTTGAGAGCAGTCTTGTATAGGATCATGTTAGCTTGGATTTAAGTTCAATGCACTGTGCTGCCTGCACCCATAGAAAGACACAGGCCAGTAGAAGCAAGGACTCCAAACATCTTTCGACATCTGGATTACTTAAGATCTGCATAAGCATTACCCAGGCATCTTTGTGCTTGCTGGCAGCTATAAGTTAACTATACTATTGACTAGTGGCAAGGTGAAGCAACAGCAGGCAAAAAGCAAGATGACCAACCAAAATGCAGCATGGTGGACAATGATAGTTTCACACATTACTGCTGTCTTCCTTGTACTGGGTACACAGGAAGTAAGTGTTGGAACTGCAATAAGTGGCAGGACCTTGGATATCTAGTCAAGCCAGCATAATGTGCATTTTGTTTACCATCACCTCACTATACTCTGATAGGAATCAGGTAAGGGGACATCTCCTGTTGTTTCCAGCACTTCCCATACCTCAGGACTCAGGTTTAGGTTGATGCCACTTTATACTGAGGTTATGGGTATTTCTTACATAGCAGGTGATTACTCATCAAGAAAACCAAAGCTTAATTGCAGACTTCATGATCAAAGACATGGTCAATATTTATTAGTTCACATGGAACCATGGGTAGTGCAGTTTTAAATATTAGCTGCATGGCTCAAAAGTTGCATATTGAACAAGAAGCTAGTTGACCTCATATTAACCCACATCTAATCCCCCAGGATATAGAGATGAAACAAACAAAAGTAGATGAAGTGTCTGTTTGAATAAGAGAGTCACAACATGGCAGGGCATATGGAGTTGGCTTCCTCAATCAGAAGAAGCAAAAAGTATTTCTGTGGCAGTGTTTATACAAAAGTCATTCTCCTTTGCTCTGAACCTTTTTGAATGTCATGGTTTCACCAAAGGTGGCTGGGAAGGGGGTAAATGACAAAAAGAGTCATGACCTAAACCCTATCACCTTTGTATGTGTGCTATGATATCATATGCATGTAAGGAAGGGGTAACTCATACACTGAATACTCTCAAATGAATAGCGCTGTATCTATTAATATTTTGAGCAGTCTACATTACATTTCAACATATCCATAATTACAAGTAGTCCTTGAATTACTATGGCAATTGGGACCAGGATTACCATCGCGAAGTGATAGATAAAGCACAGGTTGTTAGGCAGGAAGAGGCATGAATCCCAGCTAAGGAGTGCTGGGGAGATGCTGCAAGGATAGCAGGCAGGCACTGGAAAGCAGAGGAGGGCCAGTGAGGTCAGTGGAAGGGCTGGCAAGGGCAGCAGGCAGGCACTTGGGGGGGGTGCTACGGAGTATGAGATCCCTGGGATCTCATACCCCATAGTGGGGCTCCTTGAGAGAAAAAGCAGTGGGAATGACTTACAGGAGCAACTTGTAGCCTTCCCTGCTGGCTTCCCCATTGATTTTACTTGTGGGAAGCTGGCAGGAAAGGTCACAAATGGTGATCATGTGACCATGGCTCGCTGCAACATCATAATTGTGAGCCGGGAGCCCAAGTGCCCAGATCATGATCTCATGACTACAGGGACACTGTGAAGGCTGCAACTTCACGGACCGGTCATAAGTCTCCCTCGTTCAGTGCCTTCGTAATTTTGATCGGTCACTGAATGAGTGGTCATAAGTCAAGGACTACCTGTATATGCTAAAATATAAAAAAATGATCTTGAACACAAATATGTCAAGCACATTCTGAAGGGTGATGTGTTTTAATTTTTACAGACTGCTCAGATTTCACATTTGTTTTCTTGTAAGAAAATAATCTAAAACCATAATGATGTATATGATGGTATATTATCTTCTATATTCCTTCTTTATATGAAATGAAAAAAAAAGAAAAATACAGTTTACTCTTTGTCAATATTCACTTACCTATGTTCACACAAGACAGCATGCTAATACAATACCACAGTGAAGAATGGATATATTGCAGCATACTCACAAGGTTAAATACATCACAATTTTGAATTATCATCCTGCTGAAACAGGGTTTTTTCCCCCTGCTTTGTGCACACCTTTACTTTTTTTTTTTTTTTTTTTTGAAAAAACAAATTTATCTAATCTGAGGGCAACTTGGTGTCCAAATGTTTGCTTTTCTCTTTCAATCACTATGATTGTTCAGTGTGATTATCAGAATATACATTGATTAAATCAGTTTTAAGAAATAAAATACTGAACGTTAGTGAAATCTGCAGACTAGAATGTACAGTATGTTTCAGTAAAAACATGACATTGTTTAATAGGACACATACCTTTGCTGTAAGGAGCAGAGCAAGCAGTACGGTGCCTATCACTAACACAAATATAATGAATATGCTAATGATTTTATCTAGAATTTTTTCCAACCACACGATCATCTGTGAAAAACAAGAAAATGTAATAAACCATTAAGGAATCAAAATAACATGTTAATGTATCCAAGCATTTTTGTTCTAATTTTCTGTTTAGTGACATCTTTAGTAACACAGAGACCTTGTAAGACGAGATACTGTATATTGAAGCAGCATGAGTAAAGCTGTATTAATATAACTTAAAACAAACCAATTAAAAGTTTTGTAACTGGGCTTCCTGAACCAAGAAAACCTGGTAATGACCTCAAATGATTCCATAGTATAATGAAAATTTGCATAAACAGCTGTGGCTTTATGTCTTGCTCAAACCTAAAAGAGAACTTAATATAAGACTAGAGGTCATCTGCTGGTTTGGGGTCTGGTATCGTCAGTATGTTGATACAGTATCAACTATATCTTTTGACCCCAGACTGGCCAAGTGAGGCTATCAAAATTCTGTCCCAGGACTTGACATCTGTGTGGTTTCATGTAGATGTTAAACAGGATGGGAAAGTGTGTAGAGTCCTGTGGCACCACACAAAGAAAAGAACCACCATAAAACAGTACCCCAAATTCCCAACCCCTGGAGCCAGTCAGAAGGATACTGTGGTCAATTGTATTGAAAGCTGCTGAGAGATCAAGGAGCACAAGGTGGATGCATCAACCGCATCCTAGCTGCACCACAGGTCATAAACAAGCACAACCAAGGCTGTCTCTGTACCAAAATCCTGGCCTGACTCCCAACATAATTGCAGCCCAACCACCTTCTTAACAACCTTCCCTGAAAAGGGAAAGTTAGAGACAGAACAATACTGGTCTAAAATAGTTGGGTCCAATGACAACCTCTTGAAGAGGAAGCACACCACCCCCTCCTTCAAGGAGGCCAACACCACTGCCTGGACCTATATATAGGCGACCTTTCTGCTTGCCTTAATGAGCCATGAAAAACCTGGGTCCAACAAACAAGTGGCTGAGCTAACTGGACAGAGAACCTTGTTCACTTCCTTCCTTGAGAGTCACTGACTCAAACTCGTCTCAGATTACATCACCAGACTGTGCCCCTGGCACCTTAGCCCTATATGCCCAGTTGGAGTCCAACTTGGAGCAGATATGAACAATTTTATATACTTAAATTTGCAGTAATAATACACTCCCACACCCACAGGGACTACCATTGCCATATTATAGAACTATGTTCAGGATTGATACTAAGTGAAGTATGGAAGCGATTAAAAATGGAGTTGATTATTGGGGGTATGTTATAACTCACAGAGATTCCCATAAAATAAATCAGTTGCTACTAGGCACCTGGAAATTTGGTGCATATGAAGGAAGTGATGAACACTACTATAATAATTTAACTTTGTAGTAGATCAGTTTTAAAACTTCAAATGATTTTGAATTTCCTATTTTGTGATCTGTCCTCTCTTTAATTTTTGGTTTTAAAAACTCAGAACTCTGAGGATTCTGCTTCTACATTATAAAAAAATGCTAGTCAATCTAAAGATGGCGAGTGGAGAAAGTGAGTTTAAAGATGAGTAAAGTTCTGACAGAGGAGCAGTATTCTAAGAAAGAAATAAAGAAATAAAGATTTCTAAAAAGAAAATTTCTAAAACACATTGCAAATAAGTGGAATAAAAAATAAAGCATTTACTACTTTTACAGAAAGAAATTATAATGAGGAAACGGCAGAGGAAAATTGTTCAAGGAAGAAATACTCAAAGAAGGCTTCCAAATTGTATTTTTCTGATGCAAAAACATCTGCCTGAGAATCTACAAGCCATTCTGTGTGGCAGTCCTCTAAACTAGTCCTATGGTTTAATTTTTTTTGGCTTCAGATTCACGGAGCATCAGTCCTATGTGCAAGTGCCCTGATTGTTGTTTATTCGTTTAGTCGCTTCACGGTTTAGCTCATGGCATCATTGAGGTGCTCAAGCTCCAGCACTACGACAAGGTAACGATCCTTTGATCAAGTGCCCTGATAGAGGAGCAAATTTTTCAATTCTGAAATTAGCTATTTGAAAAAGACCTAGAGGTCAGAATTCAATCTGATGGCAAAAATTTGCTGTTAATTGTTGTTGTTTATTCGTTTAGTCGCTTCCGACTCTTCGTGACTTCATGGACCAGCCCACGCCAGAGCTTCCTGTCGGTCGTCAACATCCCCAGCTCCCCCAGGGACGAGTCCGTCACCTCTAGAATATCATCCATCCATCTTGCCCTTGGTCGGCCCCTCTTCCTTTTGCCTTCCACTCTCCCTAGCATCAGCATCTTCTCCAGGCTGTCCTGTCTTCTCATTATGTGGCCAAAGTATTTCAGTTTTGCCTTTAATATCATTCCCTCAAGTGAGCAGTCTGGCTTTATTTCCTGGAGGATGGACTGGTTTGATCTTCTTGGAGTCCAAGGCACTCTCAGAATTTTCCTCCAACACCACAGTTCAAAAGCATCGATCTTCCTTCGCTCAGCCTTCCTTATGGTCCAGCTCTCGCAGCCATATGTTACTACAGGGAACACCATTGCTTTAACTATGCGGGCCTTTGTTGTCAGTGTGATGTCTCTGCTCTTAACTATTTTATCGAGATTTGTCATTGCTCTTCTCCCAAGGATTAAGCGTCTTCTGATTTCCTGACTGCAGTCAACATCTGCAGTAATCTTTGCACCTAGGAATACAAAGTCTTTCACTGCTTCCACATTTTCTCCCTCTATTTGCCAGTTATCAATCAAGCTGGTTGCCATAATCTTGGTTTTTTTGAGGTTTAGCTGCAAGGCAGCTTTTGCACTTTCTTCTTTCACCTTCATCATAAGGCTCCTCAGTTCCTCTTCACTTTCAGCCATCAAAGTGGTATCATCTGCATATCTGAGATTGTTAATGTTTCTTCCAGAGATTTTAACTCCAGCCTTGGATTCCTCAAGCCCAGCATGTCGCGTGATGTGTTCTGCATACAAGTTGAATAGGTGGGGTGACAGTATACAGCCCTGCCGTACTCCTTTCCCAATCTTAAACCAGTCCGTTGTTCCGTGGTCTGTTCTTACTGTTGCTACTTGTCGTTATACAGATTCTTCAGGAGGCATACAAGATGACTTGGTATCCCCATACCACTAAGAACTTGCCACGATTTGTTATGGTCCACACAGTCAAAGGCTTTAGAACAGTCAATAAAACAGAAATAAATGTTTTTCTGAAACTCCCTGGCTTTTTCCATGATCCAGCGGATATTGGCAATTTGGTCCCTAGTTCCTCTGCCTTTTCTAAACCCAGCTTGTACATCTGGCAATTCTCGCTCCATGAACTGCTGAAGTCTACCTTGCAGGATCTTGAGCATTACCTTACTGGCATGTGAAATGAGTGCCACTGTTCGATAGTTTGAACATTCTTTAGTGTTTCCCTTTTTTGGTATGGGGATATAAGTTGATTTTTTCCAATCTGATGGCCATTCTTGTGTTTTCCAAATTTGCTGGCATATAGCATGCATTACCTTGACAGCATCATCTTGCAAGATTTTGAACAGTTCAGCTGGGATGCCGTCGTCCCCTGCTGCCTTGTTATTAGCAATGCTCCTTAAGGCCCACTCAACCTCACTCTTCAGGATGTCTGGCTCTAGCTCACTGACCACACCGTCAAAGCTATCTCCGATATTGTTATCCTTCCTATACAGGTCTTCTGTATATTCTTGCCACCTTTTCTTGATCTCTTCTTCTTCTGTTAGGTCCTTGCCATCTTTGTTTTTGATCATACCCATTTTGGCCTGGAATTTACCTCCAATGTTTCTAATTTTCTGGAAGAAAAGAATAGAATTTCCTATTCTATTGTCTTCTTCCACTTCCGCGCATTGCTTGTTTAAAAATAATTCCTTATCTCTTCTGGCTAACCTCTGGAATTTTGCATTTAATTGGGCATATCTCCCCCTATCACTGTTGCCTTTTGCTTTCCTTCTTTCTTGGGCTACTTCTAGTGTCTCAGCAGACAGCCATTTTGCCTTCTTGGTTTTCTCTTTCTTTGGGATGTATTTTGTTGCCGCCTCCTGAACAATGCTGCCAACTTCTGTCCAGAGTTCTTCCGGGACCCTATCTACGAAGTCCAGTCCCTTAAATCTATTCTTCACCTCCACTGCATATTCCTTAGGAATATTAGTGAGCTCATATCTAGCTGATCTGTGGGTCTTCCCTAATCTCTTTAGTCTGATCCTAAATTGTGCAAGATGCTGTTAATTGGTGTTGAAATAAAAAAGATATTAAATCAATAGAGAAAAATAACCTTTGGATGCATAAGAACAGAAGGAAGTAACAAAAGAAGTAGCATTTCAAAAGAAAGGAAAAAGAAAATAAAAGAGATGGGAAGAAGAAGAAATGATCTACTGAAGATAAGGGTTGCAGTTAAATGGGATCGGCTTCTTTGAAAAATATTAAGCCATTCAAATATATAGAGGTGGTGCCTGAGTTAGAGGTCTGTTTCAGTTAAGTCATTATTAGGTATTAATTGTGAATTTTAATGTAGGATCTTATTTTGGGAAATTAGCAGCTTGTGAGGGATTTGGATGTGGAGAAAGTGCTAGTGAAAGTTATTAAACAAGACAACTAGTTAGAGATAACTGGGTAACTGCAGAGGTTTATCATTCTGGACTGGTTTAAAGATTAGCATGGGAGTTTTGGGGTTGTAGAATATTGATTAAAATGGTAGATGGGGGTTACAGTTATGCTATCTTTATAGTTCTATAGTTAGGGAAGAGACTTGATGCATGATGCATTTTACTAAAACTGGGAAGTTATCTCACAATTCTCATTAGGAAGGCAAGGTAGCAAAGGCTCAGAACTCAATATGCAGCCATGGACCAGAGATAAGAAAGCAGAACAGAAGGGAGAAGTAGAAGGCCAAGATGGGGTTTTGCAAGACACTATAATAGAGGCACCAGTAGATGGTACTAAAAACAAGTGTTTCTACACAGAGCATATGAAATAAACAGGGAGAACTAGAGATCCTATCTCAGGAAGACAAGTATTACGTGATAGGCATCACTGAAACGTGGTGGGATAATACTCATGACTGGCACCCGGTACTGAAACATTACAGTGAACAGAAGGTGAATGGCATCTTTGGGGAAAGTGATCATATTATTCTTGAATTTATTATATCCAGAAGAGGAAGAACTAAGAAGTGTCAGACTTAGACCCTAAGTCCATAAGAGTGGACTTCGATAACTTTGAGGAAAGGTAGATTGAAGTCAAAGGCTTGAAATCCCAAAGGAGAAAAGATCGATGAAGGATAGGACATTTTGCAAAAGGAGACAATGAAGATGAAATTGCAAATGACCACCGCAAAAAAGAAAAAGGGAATATATCTAAACAGACCAATGGGGGTTCATGCACATCTCTCTAATATGGCGAAAAGAAACAGAGACATATACAAAAAATGTGAGGAGGAGAACCTATGATAAATAAATGGGACTTCCGGTGGGGACATGGCGGAGTGAACAGCTGTGCCCGCGAGCTCCTTGGGCAGAACTGGCATCATGGCAGCTTTTTCGGGCTCAGGATTGTTCCTCCTGAAGCCCAGGAGCATTTTTCCAGATCAAGGAAAACGCTCGGAATCAACCCATTTGTCTTCCGAACGGTGAATTGCAGCCAGGAGATCGTAAACAGCATTCACGATCAATGGGTAAGAGTTCACCAGGAGGCTGGGACATCACCATTTCCAAGCTGTGCTGCAACCTTAAAGGGACATTAAGTCCAGCCACCCCATTTCTAAAGCACTCAATTTTTTTTTTAATTGTTTCTACCCTACCCTACATTAAGGAGAAACAATCTCTCTTGGTGCTTATTGTTATTTTTGTGATTAATTAAAAAAAAATCTTTTTAAGCTTTGGATTTTGTTTTCCATCCAATACCAAGGAGGGTTGAGAGTATATTATAGTCTCCATTATTATTTTTGTGCTAATTTTGAAGATTTTAACATTTTTCCTACACGTTGAATCTGCCGTTCTGAACTTTCACTTTCCTGCCACCACTTTCTCTGGGGAACTGTCTGCTATCTTAACTCAGTTTGGAAATTTTCCATTACCTTTTACTTTTGCTGGTTAAGTACCCAGGGGGTACCATAATTTACTGTGTGAGACATGGAGGATCTTAACCAGGCTCTCTCTGACTTCCACTGAGATATTAAAGCAGATATTAAGCAGACTTTTTCTGATTCCTGCCAAGCTTTTATGCAAGGCATTCAGAGCATTGTGGAAAATATGTGGTCTAAAATGTGCCATCTGGTTGGGGATACTGCGGATGGAATTAAAGAATTTAACAACAGTGGAAATGTCTCTTCTAAGAATTAGATTGGGGCTTCTGCTGAAATGCTGGATGAAATTGACAATGCTGAATTGAAGAAGCCTAATGGAGTAATTGAGTTGCAAGATATGAGTGAATTTGATCATCTGATGGAATGTTATGGAAAATAAGGGGTTAATATGTATGGGAGGTTTTTTGAAGAGAAGTCTGTGTTTGTGAGGAGAGTAGTTGGGCTGTTTGAGTTCTTTCAGAAAATAGCTCTGTGTTTATTACGGGGATATGTAAATGCTTTGGTCTATGGGTTAAGTGGGTTAAGGGGCTAAAAATATTTATCTGGTCTTTGGCTTTGGATGATTTTACTTATTGTTAATGATTGGAATTAAGATTATTAAGGTTTTTAAAAAAATACTGTTAACTCATGTTTCTTGTATTATTAATTATAATGGCAGACAATTCACATGCTTTTTTAAATTTTTGATCTTTATTACAGTAGACAGGAATGTATAGAATAGTAGTAGGAAGAGAATAATTAAGTCATTGTTATCTTTGGGGGGGGAAGTTGATTAGGTGAGTTATACTTTTTCTTTTCTTTTAATATAAGGGAAGGGAGCAATGGTATTTAGTGATTTTTATAATGTGCTAAGGGGCTGACTTATAGAAATAATGTGATTTTGTTTTAATAAGTAAGGGATTGATTATGGAAAATTGCTGTATATCCTTGATGTTTAAAGTCGGAAGTCACTTCTCTTTGTAATCTATTAAAAAAAATTTCTCTTGTGTTTTCACACTTTTTAAACCCTTTTTTGTAGTTCTTTGTTTTTTTTAAATCTTTTATCTTTTTCTGAAATTTAATAAAATTCTTTTAAAAAAAGATAAATAAAGAAATGGAACTTTGTTTAATTTTAAGTTATTTTACATGATTTATAACTCACCCCAGCCCCAAACAACTCTGGGCAGAAACAGAACAAACAAAACAAACAGAAAACAATAAGAAAATCTAAACAATGTCAGAAACGCCACCCATCCAAAAAAACATTAAAAGCAAAGATATGCTCCAAATTAAACTCAAGAAAGGCTCCCCACAGTGAAACAACTGGAATCAAATGCTTATTGAAATAAAACAGTTTTAACCTGTCTCTGGAATTGCAGCAAAGTGGGGCAAAGTGTACTTCAGAGAGGAAGTACAGAGAAGGCCTATTATCCCCTGTAAACTTCTCCCATGACCTGCAGGCTCTCTCTTGATGACCAGATTGGACCAGACAGGCAGATTCAGTTCTGGCAAGGCATTACCTAATGCATCCCAGTGCTGTGCTGTTTAGAGCTTTAATGACCAGCACTTTGAATTGAGTATAATTCTACATTAATGGGGCTGATCTGCTAATAATCTTGGCACTCATACAGTGCAACTCCTCATCCCTCTCTGTTGCTTTTGAACAAATGGTATCCTCCAATTGCTATGTTTGTCATGGGAGTCAGTCCACTAGTTCTCTTTTACACAGTTGTATGCAAACGTTAAGGCATTCCTGGTCAAATTATATGCTTCAATGAATCTCTGTGAACAGAAGTGGGCATATTCTTTATATGGTAGAGGTTAAACACATATTTCTGCAAACTTGAATGCATACTTTACTATTTATGTGCAGTTGTTTTCATATTCTAAATAAGAAAATATACAGGTATTCCTCATTTAGCGACAATTGGGACCCGCAACTCAGTCACTAAGTGATCCTGCGCTAAGTGGAAAACCACATGATCGCGAATGTGCTTATGATTTTACTTTAGCTTTCCTTTCCTCCCTACTCTCTCGACCTTTGGAAAGCTCACCCCAGTGCTGGGATATTAGCAAGAATGGAATTAATGTTTGTATTTACATTCATTGGAGAGGAAGTGCTTACAAGAGAGTAAGCAGGGAATGGGGATTCAATGGGAGTACACATTTAAAGGAATGCACTCGTGCCGGCTATTTGCCTAGCGCACATGCGGCTGTGAGCCCCAAGCAGCTTAGAGGCAAAAGAAAGACTTTAGTATGAAACTGATTAGGGCCTTGACAGTTGCAGGCAGCAGCTGGTAGCTGGCTAATTAAGATCACAGAGCTGAATTTTTTAAGTTGCATTTAGCAACTTTAGGGGAAGCACTGTGCTAGAAAAGCAGCTCAGAAAAAGATCACTTGTTTAGGCAATCCTTCCGCTCTGGTGTGGGGGGGAAATAAGATAATGCATAATAACTGACTGTAATGGTGAATATGTAACTGAGAGAGAGAGAGAGACGCTGAGGAGGTCATAAATGTGGGTATTGGTTGCAAAGTTACTTTTTCATCACTGTGGTAACTTTGAACGGTTGCTGCTTGAGGCAGTTGCTAGGCAAGGTTTACCTGTACATTTGTTTTAATTTCTCTTAGTAGTGAGTCACAACTGTTATGTTTCTTCTCTTGTCTTTTCTCAGGCTTTCATGTTAGCTACCTATCTGACTCTTGGCTTAGAGGAAAAATATATTAACATCCCTCCCTTAAACTTTCCTATTTAATTACACAAATCCATTAGCTGTCACTTGCTCAGCGAGAGTGGCATTATCTCAGAACAGGAAGTTTACAGAAAACATGGGGGGAATCATATGCATGAATTTTATTTTCTGATGGAAAATTAGTTAAAATGTAGTGGGAAAGGAATATTTCATCGGCCTATGCAAATCAGCTAAGAAGGGTGTTCCAGGGAAAATGTATATCTTACAGGTAGTTAACTATGGCAATTGGGACCAGAATTTCCATTGCTAAGCAATGTGGTCATAAAGCACAACATGATGTAACCACATCGCTTAGTGAGGGCAATCCTGGTACTCCCCGTTGCTGTTGTTAAGTGAGGATTGCAGGTCATTAAGTGAGTTCCAGGTGCTTTGCAAGCAGGCTGGCAGGCAGGTAAATGGCTGCTTTTGGGTGGAGGAATGTGTGCAGGTGGCTGGAAAGGCATGGCATGAGCACGGTGCGGACAGGGGTGGCCACTGCCAGGAAGGGGAGGATGTGAGGGTGGCTGGCGAGGCACAGCATGAGCACAGCAGTGCCAAGGGTGGCTGCAGCTGGGTGGGCAGAGTATGAGTAACTTGCTGAAGCGACTTGCAACTTTCCTTGCTGTCTTTTCCATTGACTTTGCTTGTGGGAAGCCAGCAGGGAAGGTCACAAATGGCAAACATGTGACTGTAGGACACTGCAACTGTTGTAAGTGCAAGCCAGTTGCCAAGCACCCAGATCACAGTCACATGACTGCAGAGGTGCTGGGATGGCTGGAACTTCAAGGACCAGTTGTAAGTACCACTCGTTCAGCACCATCATAACTTTGAACAGTTGCTGAACACGTGATTGTTAAACGAGGACTACCTTAATAAAAAAAAAAACATTCAAAATATTAAGTCCTCATTAAGAGAGGCATACTGTAGCATACTGATTAAGGAGGTTTTAGAGGAATGATTGTTGGGAAGCCTTATGCACTATTGTGAGCTCCTTGAAGGAGAGATGAAACAATCCAATTTGAAAGAAATTATTTATTAACGGGTGATGGGTTAAGTGAGCCTTTCAACTTGGACACGTTCCCCTATCTGACTCTGGCAAGATAAGAATACTTTCTTGGAGAGCTGATTCAGAATTGTCATGGAAAATGCATCTGGTTGGAATATGGCAGCAATCTTCTCTTCTCAGAAATAAGCTGCACTGAACACTCTCAATGTGAGTGTAGGATGGAATATACTTTTAAAGAGCTTTAAGTGTAAATGAGCTTTCTCAATGATCAGCTTGAAAGAAAGCACATTTCTGACTACAAGGAATCCTGTAAATATTATTTCAAAGTATTTTTTGCTTCTACAATATGTTAACTGAACTGATTTAAATGATAAAAATAACTTAAAACTAAGATGGAAAACTGCTTTCAGGCCTTAACATAAAGATATCAGAAAGTTGTGTGTTGGAGGAAAGATGAAGGGTGGCTAAGTTGAGAGGCAGCTAACACTCAGGCTAGGACTTTGATTATCATATTTATTGCATTAAATAGAAGGTTGAACTGGATGGATGTTAGACAATGAATCAACTAGCTCAGTAGATGGGGCAGAATTTCCTAATATCCCCAGCCAGTGGCTACAGCTACAATAACTACTACAGCTATCGAAGTCTAATCTCCTTCTCTTTGCTTGACAAATAGGTTGGGAATCCTGCAAATTTACAACCTACTTTGCTCAATTTAACTTACATCTCTCTCTGAAGCCTATGGAATTTCCCTGCATAGGATTCATAATGGGCTATTGACTAAGCTGCAAAATTAGTAATCCCCTTCTGCCACAGAACAGCCCAGACTTGGACAATTATGCTAATTTTCTGTCATCCAGCTGCTTCTGACAACCATTCATTTATCCATCCATTCAACTTATATAACTGCCCATCCCACCAGCTGCAATTCTGATGGCGAACATTAAGATTAACAACCAAAAGACAAGATAATAGAACAAAAAATAACAAACGAATACAGTAAGAATATAATGGTGGCAAAAGACAATCTAACCGAATCCATATAACAATGATACTAAAAAATCATATTTATGGGCTCACCCAACCTTTAGACCCCCATGCCCAAAGGAAACAGCTGACAGCCAACCATGAATTTCAGCACTTATGCAGTAAACATCCTAAACGTGCACATCTTTCAGTTTTTAGTTAATATTTATATATTTATTTCTATTTATATGCTGCCTATCTGAATGACACTAGGCAGCTTACAGTATGCATAAATCAAAATATCCATAAAATGCAATGTGACAACTGCCTTGCTGCTTATCAGCCTTGCCACTCTTATCCAAATTGCCATACAAAGTGTCTGAAATTAAGCTAAAGCATTCAGAAAAAGATGCGTTTTTTCTATGGTTTTCCTTATATTTTCCCCAAAGAATTATAAAAAAAATATTAAAGCTGAATCATGGCAGATTCTCTTTTAGAATCATGAATAACATGTTTAAGAAAATATATCTATGTAGTGAATTCCCTGCTATTCTAGAATCATCTCTAAATAGGAAGTTATTTAATAGGAACAGGAAATAAGAAGTAGGAAATAGGAACAGAAATTCCAGGAAATAGGAACAGGAAGTTTTTTCTTGGTATTATTACATTAGTCAACCAAAGGTAAATAATACTTGCAAAAGTATTTTTCCTGTAAGGATTATTGCATTTTTGTACTTTAACTTTTTCCCCCTAGTTTTTCCAAATTGTTAATTAATAAAAGGAAACAACTAAGAATACTGTTCCAGGATTATGTCTGGAAATGTTATATTAAAGATACAACAGAAGCTTCTGTTGGGATTGGGGCAAAGTTTCACAATAGCTTCTTTCTAAAGTTCCCAGAACTGTTTCCAAAGCTACTTGAGAAGCTTCTCCAACCTTACAGAAATGATTTCTGGAGGTGCAAGAGAATAGGTGAACATTGCTTCTGTCTTTCCTATCAGTAGTGTTTCACTTTTAATAAGTCATAATCCCAGCTATTAACCATAATAAGACCCTGAAAATAACACTGGAAAGGTTGTGCTACTTATATCCTAAACACCCACGGGTGCTTTTACTATTTTTAATAGAGGAATGCAATTAGCAAACTACAGGGAACATATTTCTTCACAGAAATAAATTCATTCACTATGAAGTAGAGTGATTTCACAAAGAATTTTAAATACCTTTCTGTCTAATTTTAGAATAATTCTTCCAAGCCCCTTAACTGGTCGTGGTACAAGAACTTCTTGACGTTGTCTCACAAAGTCTTCCAGAACATGCCAGTAGGTATTGCAGTAAATTAGTGAGAATTGCACTATTCCAAAATGGACCAGAAGTTTTTTTACAACCCACACTGCAAACATTAAAAAAAGGAATTTAATACTTTTCATACACAATATCCCATATTTTTGTTCATAAGGTCATATTGTTTCAATAGGAATTAAGCTCATATTCAATTTTTTCTGCCTGAATCAACAGCCCTCAAAATGCTTGATTTTGGATGAATCACAGTTAATGTTAAACGTGGTCATTTTTTTTTCTTATAAATATGAAGATCACTGGAATTCAGGATTAAGATTTCACTACTGCAGATACTACTTCATATACAAGTTTTGCTTCTGAGGTTTCAGGATTACTGGATGCTTATTTTTTTCCATTAGGCATACAAAACAGTAAGCAGCATAGTAAGATGTCAATAAGCAAGCTCCAAACAGATTTAGCCTTTGGTGGGGCACTTTATCTTATTATATAGTCTTCTTTCAATAGAAGAGTATCTGCAGCTCAGGGTTGAACTGTGGAGTTCTTGGTGTTCTCTAAGCTTGGTTGTTTGCTTGTAGATGTTTCATTATCCAACTAGGTAACATCATCAATGTGAGTCAGTTTGGGGTTTGCTGTCTGTTTATATGAAGTGGCTTGCCCTACCAGCTTTCCCTAGCATTTCAAATATTGTATCCAGTTGGGCATCACACTTCAAGAAGTCACAGAAATTGGAAATGGTTCACAGAAGGACAATTATCTTCTTGATATATTAAAGTGGACACTAGACAGACATCTCTCTAGGATGTTTTAATTTGGATTCCTGCACTGAACAGAGGGTTGAACTTCATGGTCTAAGTGCCCCCCTCTAACTTTGCAAGTCTATAATGTAAAAAACATCAGACTTGTCTAGATGGCTCCATTATTGAGGTGGATGTACTCATTCTCCCTCTGCTTGGGGTTTATATATATTTTAGTTTTAATTAATCTCTATTTTAATGTTGATTTTTGTATTTTTAAATGCCTGTTTTATGTACTTTTTTATTGATTATTGTATACTGCCCAGAGTCACTCTTTGGGAGATGAGCGGCTATATAAATCTGACTGATAATAAATATTTCAGAAATGAAATGTTTAATAAGGCAGTACACTGCAAGACTTGCTGCATAATAATCAGAAATTAATAACATTACTTAAAACATAAAGATAAAACATGAAAAATCTCCATTCCAAAAGGGTAATCTCTGAATATAGTACATAAAACAGAGACAGTGTCTTCTGGGTTGGGAAGATGAAGTGGCTTGTTGTAGTGCATGTGAGAGGATGCTTATGGACAGCAAGCGATCATGCAGAGAGGGCATGTTGTAGACCCCGTTGGTAAGAGAATTCTGTCTGGCGGGGTCCAGGAGGCTGGCCTTCTCTGCAGTAGCTCCTGCCCTCTGGAACATCTTGTCCCTGGAGGTGAGGCTAGCCCAATTGCTCCTGGCCTTCCGGAGGAATTTGAAGACCTGGCTCTGCCACCTGGCTTGGGGCAGGGAGGGGAGTCATCACGTTTGGGGATGGCTAGTGCCCTAGAGTGCTCGTCACATACAAGGACTAAGCTATTCTGCCATTTGGGATTCTATTTTTATCTATGATTGTTGTTTACTTGTAATTGTATTTTTAGATATTATATTTTATATAATAAAATAATTTTATTGTATATTTATTGTTTTATTATTGTTGTAACCGCCCAGAGACCCTCTGGTGGGAGGAGACAGGCATTGTCAAATTTGATAGATAGATAGATAGATAGATAGATAAAGCTAAAGATGGCTGCATGCAAAGAAACACTGATTCCAGATCATGGGAGATAAGAGGTCCTAGGTAGACCAAACTCTGGAGTACTTGAAAAACTACACTTTTAAAAACACACATAAAAACTGAAGCAGATTTATAGGTCAAATTCCAGGATATGGGATCTGAAAATCAAACTGTATGAGGAATGTTTGAAGAAACTAGGCAAATATAATTTGTAAAAGGGAAGACTGAGTGGAAATTTGACAATGGTTTATAAATATCTAAAAAGCTGTTATGTTCAAGAGGGGACAGATCTATGCCTTTGAACATTGATCTTTACTCTTAGAACCAACCAGAGTGAGGGCAACCCAGATTTAATCCTAAATGGTGATCATAATGAGATGTAAATATTGTTGATTTGATAGGAAACATAATGTTACATTTAGCACACAGTTACCAGCAAAGTAGAAATTTGACTATAAAAGGATCATAAAAGGATCAAAGAAACAAAAAGGTGTGAAAAGGATTTGCACCATCAAGAGCAACATTGTTTATAACTGTTTCTATGCCAATGCTAGCAGTCGCTGAACCGAGATGGGGTTAAATGAGAATGCAGGTATAGTAGGTATTAATAAAATCCTGGGGGAACTGGTAGGATTAGTGGAATATAATCATTCCTGGATACAAACTTTATAGAAAGGATATGCTAGGGAAGGCATTGCTCTTTAGATCAAAGAGAGTAAGGGAGGTTGTAATTTCATACAGTGACTATGTTCATACAACATGTGATCACAATCTGATGCCCCAAGATCATATCAAAAAGCCTTGTGTGGAGTGCCACTAAAAATTGGTGCCAAATTGATCTCCTAAAGGAAGAGCATGATATAATAAATAATACATCTAATACATAATTAATTTAATTATGCTTTACTAAATCAGAATAAGTAAAAGTAGGGTTTGGACCCTGCCTCCCCACCCCCTTTTAAATTTAGCATGGCCTCTGATACATAATTCAAAGGCCCGAAAAATGTTTTGCCTCAGAGTCTGGCTGAGTGTATCATCAATAAATATAATAAATGTATCAGAAGTATTTTGTGTCCCATCTCCATACCTGTTGACATAGTATGCCTCATAATAAGTATCAACATAGAAAAACATCTTGCAGCTTAATACCAGCTTAATGCAAGATTATCTATTAAGCAAGTCAGAGCTGTATATTTCTGCAACTTGGGCTCCCAATGGCTCTGACTAGATTTTATGATTATGTATTTTCTTTATTGCTGTATGACACTCACAGCTCTTCAAGATTGGGCTGGGTTCTAAGGATTAAATAAATAAATATGCACAGTGGAGTTGCCCCCCAAAGAGGGTATTAGGTTACCTATCCAATCAAAATATTTTAATTCACAATATTTAAAAAAAATTGAATAACCTGCAAAAGGTAAGGGCAGCAATTGAATTATCCAGAAATTAAACCAGATCTGGACTATTACAATGCTCCATGCAAGCAGAACAAAATAGATGTCACTGGCTTTCTTCTTTTTAGGAAGTGCTCCAATCTCAGGTCTCTGCCTGCTCTTCTCTTTGGATGAAGCTGATGAGGGATCATCACTTTCTATAATTCCTAGAACAAAATCATAAGTACAACAAGAAATATTTATTGTTGGATTAGCGGGCTTACCTTGAAGAGGTTCAGAAGAGTATCACTGAACATAAAAATCTTCTATTGTCATTGTAGAGAGCCAGCTTGGTGTAGTGGTTAAGGCAACAAGCTAGAAACTAGAAGACCATGAGCTCTAGTCCCACCTTAGGCACAAAGCCAGCTGGGTGACCTTGGGCCAGTCACTCTCTCTCAGGCCTAGGAAGCAGGCAATGGCAAACTACTTCAAAAACCTTGCCAAGAAAACTGCCCAGACTTATTCAGCAATCACTAGTAGTTGAAACTGACTTGAAGACATACATACGTACATACATACATATGTAAATGTCATTGTAGTCTAATAATCTCTCCCAAAAATCATACAAACAACTACACTTTTATCATTATCTCCAGTTCCCTACATACCAACTAGGTCCCCAAAATATCCAGTATCTGAAGGCCTGATTTGTAGAGCAAATTTACTTTCAAACAAGAAAGAATGCCCCTTAACAAATACATACAATCACTGGATGCCAATGCAACAAATATGTATTTATTTACGATGCTTATCCTGAAGAATGCAGATTCATTGATTTTCACATTTTATAGCAATGTCATCAGTCCAAGAACAAGGGTAAAGATAGCATATTTGAAGCACTCCTTAAAAAAAAAAACTAAAACCAAAGGGGAACATCTTTAATATCTACAAGATTTTGCTTGAAGAATTCTTGGAAAAGATGTGATAAATCTTACAAAAAGTAGGAACTGTTTTGCAGGTGTGTGACAGGACAAATTGCCTAAGCAGATTAAAAGGACCTGTGCTTCTTCCTCCACCTCCCTTCTTAGCCCTCCCCCATTGTCAGGATGACCCAACTGCCAATCAAACAGGAGTGCTGGACAGGAGCAAGGAGGGAAGAGAAGATGGCTACCTGGGTGCTCTGCAGCCACAGGCCTCATAAAAAATAGGCTGAATAAACAGAACCAAAGCCCAGGAGTCAAAGTAAAAAGGCAAACTAAGAGAAGAGCTTAATACTGGCTATTACTTTTGCATCCAAGGCAAACTAAAAGGTAGACAGCCCTAATGAGAAGAGGCAGCAGGAAAGGAGCCTCGTGTGGCGCAGAGTGGGAGGTGGCACTATTGCAACTGAAACTCTCCCCACAACCTGAGTTCGATCCCAGTGGAAGCTGGATTCTTGGGTAGCCGGCTCAGGTCAACTCAGCCTTCCATCCTTCCAAGGTCGGTAAAATGAGTACCCAGCTTGCTGGGAAGGTGACAACTGGGATCACCATGGCAAACCACCCCGCTATAGTCTGCCAAGAAAACATCACGAAAGCGGCATCCCCCCAAGGGATCACACATGACTTGGGTCCTGCACAGGGGACCTTTCACCTTTCACCAATGAGAAGAGCAGCAGGAAAGGAGACAGCAGCTGAGAGAACTGGGGAGAGAGAGGAGTTTATTTTGTCAGACCTGGTGTGAGGTAAAAGTTCTTCTAGCCGTTTTCCTCAGATGGAACAAAGATTGGGAAGAGGAAAAGAGTTAAGAACCCCAGCCAGGAACAAACAAGCTGAAAAGATGAAGAAAAAGGAAAGACTTTGACAGGACAAAAATAGAAAAAAGAAAGTAAAAAAGATAAAAGACAGATCAAACTCTGTAGAAAAAGGAGTATAGCTCTATAGAGAGTGACAGACAGCGATAGAGAAATACAGGGACTAAGACAACAGAAATATAGAAGTCAGCAATAAACAAATATATTGGAGGTATAGAATAGAAATATATGAAAATAAAGTGAAATTGGACTTTAAGGAATATAACATAGAAAAAGAGCTTATAGAAAATAGTTACAATAGAAAATAGTTTTATTAAGATTTATTTCTGCACTAGTTGAAGTCATTTATAATTTACCATTCCTCTTTTATTTGTAAGCATTCCTTTTTAAAAATAAAAGTCTCCCCACAGCCACCAAAGAGAGAAACAAAAACCCAATCAATTTCCAATGCTTTTTGTCTATTGAGTCTGGGTCAATCTGGTGGTTCCAAAAAAAACCCAATCCTCACAACAAGCTGCCTCACCAGTCTCATCTGGAGGGCTCTAAACTAGAGCAAAAGGTGGATGGTGGTAAAAACCCAGAACTGAATATGCAATCATAGAGTCCCTCTTTTGGGGGAGATGGGCGGTAATTAATTTTGAAAAATAAATAAAATAAAATAAACCAAGGACAGAACTGAATATGCAACCAAGGACAGGGCCAAGGAAGTAGAACACAAAGGAAGAAGCAGGAGGCCAGGATGGGGACTCCATCCTGAGTATCAAAAGACACCACAACAGAAATGTCAGTAAGAGGTATTTAAAACCTCAGATGTTTCTGCACCAGTGCACATAGAATATTAGAATTAGAGGATTGGAAGGCACCTTGGAGATCTTGTAGTCCAAACCCCTGCTGTAAGACCATCCCAAACAAATGGCTCTCCATACTTTCTTGAAAACCTCCAGGAATGAAGCTTCCACAACTTCAGGAGGCAGGCTGTTCTACTGCTTAATAGCTCTCACAGTCAGGAAATTACTGTTTACTTATCTCTCTCTGTGAAGCTTCCACCCACTGGTTCGTGTCCTACCTTTGGGCACTACACAAAATATATCCACACCCTCTTCCCTCTGACAGTCCTTCAAGTATTAGAAGACTGCTATCATATCTTCTCTTAGCCTTCTCTTTAGGCTAAACATAATCAGTTCCTGTAACAACCCTTCATAAGATTTTGCCCCAAGCCCCTCATCATCTTTGCTGCTCTTCTTGGCACTCTTTCCAGCCCCTCAGCATCTGTCAGGATGTAGCATCCTGCCAGTATATATGATGGGTTTTGTAGTAATTGCTTTTAGCATGCTTGTAATGGCAGTTAGGAATGTTGATTGGAATTGTTTAGCCGGGCTGCTTCGCTCCAAGGTCAGCTCAAGTGATAGCACTTGTTAGTGGAGACAACGCTTTGCATTTAGGGAAGGGCTGGTACGAAGGGGGATTTTCAAATGGAATTTGAAAATTACTGTCCCAAAATTGCTGAGTAAGTTTTGGGGCCCAAAGGAGCACCAATATTTCTCATTTGAGTCTGATACTAAAATCCAGAGGGATGGAGCCTGGGGCTCTCTGGATGTTTTGACTTTCCATTTCCAATAGCCCCTGCTAACATGGTCAATGGCAAGGGATTGCGGGTTTTGCCATCCAAAACATCTGGAAGACACCAGGTTGCCTATTACCTAAAGCTACTGCTGCATGTACCAGCTTCCAGGCTGCCATTCTTTAGGTGGTCACCAGTTCCTATGGGCTGGGTTAAATGCATTAACTTGCCCTGTGCTGGGCTAGAAACCAGGAGTCTGTGAGTTCTAGTCCCGCCTAAGGCATGAAAGCCAGCTGGGTGACCTTGGGCCAATCACTCTCTCTCAGCCCAACTCACCTCACAGGGTTGTTGTTGTGGGGAAAATAGGAGGAGGAAGGAGTATGAGGTATGTCCACCACCTGGAGTTATTTATAAAAAATAATTAAGGCGGGATAAAATAAATAAATAAATAAATAAAATTTGTGCAGGCTTTGCCTCAGTCTGATCTATGCCTTTGAACTGATCACTGTATTAATAAAGAACTCTTCCACATTCCTTAATGGCTTGTGATTGAGACACTCTGAATTAATAACCGACCAGCATCTTTCTTACAGCATCATACTCACTTTCAGACTTCCAAGATTCTGTTAACGTAGTCTTACAATAAAGTAGAATTAGTTCATCCAGTCATGTTTTCTGTCTGGTTTACCTGGAAGGGCTGACATCAATCTTGCAAGTCTGAAAGTACAAATCTCCTGCCTTCCCTATTTATTGCTTGAGTGGTCAGGGTGGGTCTTTCCTAAGTTTCTTCTTCCATTACCTTCTCTCGGGCTCCCTTTCCTTTTATCTGATCATTCCCTAGGCAGCAGCTCTTCTCTCTGTTCTCCAAGGTCACCTTCACATTCCATCACATCCACAAAACAGGTATTGTGTGCTCCCAGTGTTGGGAGTAGTTGGCCCACTGCATTTTGAACCAACTGCAGTTTTTGAATTTTATTTTATTTATTTATCAAATTTGTCACCGCCTATCTCCTCCCACCAGGGGTCTCTGGGCAGTTTACAACAGTAATGTTGTAAATACATTTTAAGGGCAGCTCCAAGTAGAGCAAGGTGATGTGTTACTTTTGCCAAATCCTAATGACAGTGATGTAAAGTTGTTATAAATGAGTACATTGATAAATAAATTAGCAGGCAACTAACAGTTTTTTTCTAACTTGCTAAATTAGGACAGAAGAATTTAGAATTGTAAAGTAGTTTGTAATCTACAACTATACTTATTTCAATATTTTTTTAAATCTTATGCTTTTTTCATTTTTTTGTAAGGTTTCACTATCACTGATGTTGACAAAGAGGTGAATCAAGTCCCAGCTGAAGCATATATTACAAATCCTAACTTCCCCCAAATTAGTTTAGTAATCCTCTTAAATCCACCAACTTTCAGACCAGGAAAAAGATAAATGTAGAGATCAAGTTAAAGTGTGCAAACCAATTCAAGCAAGCCATACAAGCAGATCAATTAAAATATTTGAATATTCTTACAGAATCATTAGAATTAAAGTCACCTGAAGTTTGTAATGGATGATCTTCATTATCTGATTCATAAGCTGTAACCGAGATTACCATGGTGACTGCAGATGCTGCAATGGAAATTATCTGACCAGGAAGTTGTGCCTCTGAATTAAATAAATATAGTAAACAAAAAAGAAACATATGATACATTTTAATAGTTGAGTTCTCCAGCCTCTTTCCTCAGTAAAATTATAATCCAAATAATGCAGAACATACCTGTGTGTACAATTTAATAGCTGAAGACTTCAAAAAACCTGAAATTGGTTCTAAAGGTCATATCAAATCCAATTTAGTAAAATGAAGGCTTTCTCCTTTTTTAAAAGAATGGCAATAGCAGCAACCCCATCACTCGGCATAAAACATCACAGGGTTGGTGCACTCCAGGTTTCTTCAGTTAAATAATGCCTTCTATTGGGATCCTGGAGGTGTGCCTTCCCTATAATAATGCCTGCCCTCTGGAATGAGGTTTACCCCAAGATCTGGATAGCTCCCCTTCTGATTTTTCAAAGGGCCTTGAAGACCTGGCCCTTCACCCAGGCTTTTGGGGAGGGTGTGAGAAGCCCCCCTTTGCACTATGTGGGTTTGTTTTGTTCCCAGTCATTTTTTTATCACCACTCCCATCTTCACTCTTCATTTTTGTCTACTATTGTATTTTTTTCCTGTTTTTAATATTTTTTATCAATAACCTTCCAGAGTTGTTGGGAGTTAGCCACCATATACATTTAAATAATAATAATAGCTTCACTGCAGAAAATAGTCATATTCCATTCTTTAAAAAAAGTAATTTTTACCTGGAGGCCATTTTCCATTTGATTGCTCATGAAGCAAACCTACAGTCATTAAGACAATTAAAAGCACAACCACCGGAATTCTCCAAGATCCTGCTGTAGAAGCTGGAAAAAAGTATGTTTCCTTAAATACCATCTAAATTTTTTCAGATAAATATTATCAAGGAGGATGATTATATTGTTGTGCAAAACAGATATTCATAAAAATTATAGGATGTAACAACAATTTATGATAAAATGTTTTCCTATGTTTTGGATTAATTTTGAATATAGTGTGATATACTAATATATTCAAAATTCATCCAAAACATAGGAAAATGTTCTCTTTAACTTGCTATTTAGAACCAGTTTGGTGTAGTGGTTAAGGCATCAGGTTAGAAACCAGGAGACCGTGAGTTCTAGTCCTGGCTTAGGCACAAAGCCAGCTGGGTGACCTTGGGCCAGTCACTCTCTCTCAGCCCTAGGAAGGAAGCAATGGTAAACCACTTCTGAAAAAACTTGCTAAGAAAACTGCAGGAACTTGCCCAGGCGGTCTCCAGGAGTCAAAAACCTGACTCAAGGCACCAAAACAAAAACAAAAACAAAACAAAAAACAAAACCCTTGCTATTTAATATAATGTACTGCATATAATTTTCAGTGGAAGTCAAGAGTACAAAACAAACTGAAAAGTTCTGGGAAACTAAAAGAAAAAGAATAGCATAATAATGAAAAAAAGGCAAGTATCAACTTGAGTATTTTTAAAATGGTGGCAAATTTTATGATTTAAATTAACAGGAAACAAATATAGATATGTTATGTGAAGGTGGGTAAAATCTATCCCCCCAAGCCCTATTTGTGCCACTCCCTAAAATTCTCAAAATAATCAGGCTAAATTTTGATTTTGGTAACATTTTAAGGAGCAAAATTGGTATTTCTGTTTTTTTAAGAATTAAGGTACCAATTTCACAGCCCTAAAAAAATGCAAAATTGGGCCCTAGTATTTCAGTCCTGCCCTCTCCACCTAACTCCCAGGCAAAGTCATAGTGCAGCCTTGAGATTGAAAAAGGTTACAAGGATCTATATTTACCTACAGGAAAAATAAGATAGATACAGTGATTATGTTCCCATATTACAGTGATTATGTTCCCATATTAAACTAAACCATTATCTGTATAACTCTGGACTGTTGAAGAAGCCATAGCTATCTCATTCATATATAATGCTGAGTCATGAATCATTGTTTACAAAACATAATGGCTGAGTTGACATATCATGCTAATCCAAAACTAAAAAATTATCTTAGCATGATGTATGAACCCACATCCTGAAGGTTAGCTTTACATTTCAGAGGAATGAGGACCCTCAGATTTTAGAAATTACATGTGTTGAATAAATTCCCATATCATTCCATGTCAAAAGTATATTGAAGCAGGATAGATAATAATCATCTCAATACAACTGCAAAATACTTCTGATGTGTCAAATTTGCTAACTTTCCAGCTTTCAAAAATCTACAGAAACATCTCATACTATGTAATATGTTGTACTCACTCACCCAAATGAAAGAGCAGCACAATCCAGACAGGAACTGAGATTGCTCTCAGGTAACGCTCAGTGCTTTGGTTCCATTTGAATAACACAGTCAACAGATAGCCTGCTATTAAGGTCCATATCTGAATATTAAAAAGGAGGTTGAAATTGACAACGTTCAGTATAAATCTTTGATAGACTTATACATTAAGTTCAGTCTATCAGGAGTGTCCACTAGCAATCCATGAGCTGAATTCAGTCAGTATATTCCTACAGTAGAAGTTGTATAACCATGTTTTCCAATTTTAAATAACAGTTATTAATTAAAACTTGCCTTTCCATGATCATAGTTTTGTCTTTGCAGTTCCTCAAACAGATGTTTAATATTTGATACTTAGATGGGTAGAAAGGGGTGCAGGGAGGAGTTGGTAAAAGCTGACAGTGGGGATGTACAATCTGTACAGGAGATGTACAGGTTTAAATGTCAACATTTTCATATAGAAAAGAGTAAATATGGTAAAGATAAATGACTATTTATCAAAAAACTGTGCTTGAACAGTAAACAAATGGAAGGAAGGTTGTTGTATCTGTATATATATATATGTACTTAAGCTACCGTCTCTTAAGTCACATCTCCAATCTGCAACAGAATATAGTATTGTCTTTTGTTTACTACTCTCTGCATCAGCAGTCTGAGAATAAAATAATAGAAGGTTCTTGAAAGCTATTCTCAATTCTAAACTAGCCAGCAATGAACCAGATATAACACTTCTATATATACAACTCAGAGTTTGACTAAATATTCACTTGCACTATTTTACATACAGAATATTTACAGTAAATGCTGCCTATTGCCTAAATGGCTTTAAGCAGCTTTTCAAAAAGTACAATAAAAATCACAAGAAAACATAGTTAAAGACAAGAAATATAGAACACTAAAATTAAAGCAGTGAACAACTCTAACACTAAAACACTCCACCGTTAAAAGGCAATAAACTTCTTATTAACCCCTCTCAAATTATAATACTTATTTGTATTTATTTATTTTTATTAAATGTAAAGGCTGCCCAACTCCAGACGACTCTGGGTGGCTTATATTTGAAAAGTTAAGAACAATAAAATGAAAAGGAAGTATTATGAACATCTGGAAGGAACAAACACAACACCTCAAAACAACTGGCAGAAGCTCAGCAACCACTCTAACCTTAGGCCTGGGAACAAAGCCAAATTTTCAAAGACTTTCAGAACATCATCAGGGGAACCATACAGATTTCTGGAAGGATGCTGTTCCAGAAGGCAGGTGCTACAATAGAGAAGGCACGTGTCCTAGGTCCCATGAGATGATATTTAATTGAGCGGACCTGGAGCACACATACTCTGCCCAATTTACTGGGCTTGCAACCAATGGAGCTGTTCTAGCATCAGTTGTTCTCACATATCCAGGTCTTTATAGTAGACAGAGGCCCTAGAGATGTCCAACCCTGAGCTTGTAAGAAAAAAAGATATATAGTTGAATATTGATGATAATTAGCTTCTAAATAGTAAAGATCCTTCCTAGCACTTGCATAAAAAGGGTGAAGTATTATTTGAGTTTAACTCACTTTGTTTCAAAGCAGCATTTGATTCCATATCCCAGGCTAAATTGTGGGAAAAACTGGGGGCCTCCTTAATTGACCAATGTCTACCATATTTAATATGTATGCTACATGAAGGGGCCTCAAAGTAAGATGCAACCTTCAGGGCCATCTCACCAGTGCCATTGAAACTGAGAAAGGTGTCGAGCAAGGCTGCATATTGGCGCCACTCTTAATCAATTTCTATATTAACTCCATGGTGGAATGGAATATGAATTTTCATTCCCCAAAACTTGCTGGAAGACACATCTCCTGCTCTATGCAGATGATGCAGCAATACTTTCAAGAACACCAAGAGGAAGAGCAGCTAGAATTCAATTAACAGAAAACTAAAATCATGGCATTTGTGGAAAGGCCCAATAACCACTCCTGGAGCATAGATGGCCACAAGATTGAGCAGGGGGTAGACCTTCATTCCGCCAGCAACAGGAAAACCCTTGGGAACTAAGCTGCTGAAAATGCACAGAGGAGCTCAATTGCCATCCTTAAATTCCTTAAGACAAGAGGTAGCCACTATATATGTGCAGCACTCAAATTATTTGAATCCAAGCCAATAGCACAATTTTTTATGGTGCCCAGCTGGGCCCCTTCTCCAATTTTGCACCATTAGAACTTGTACAATCCAAATTTCTAAGTAACTTCAGTAACTTAGCACCTTCTCTAATATTTCAATAAAAAATCTCTTCCCATATCTCATCTCTTATCAGAAAACAAATTGTAAAAACTCATCATTCAGTCCTAATCAGCAAAAGTCCATTAAGAGCTACTAGAAATAATAACACATATATTTTAACCTTAATCAAATCAATTTTATATTCCAACTTACCACTTCCTGTAAAAAATAAAGCAAAAGAAATATCTCCCTGTATCTCATCTGTTATCTATAAACAAATCTTTAAAGCCTCATTATTCAGTCCTGGTAAAAAAAAACCCATTAAGAGCTACCAGAAACCACAACATATATATTTTAACCCTGATCAAATAAATCCACTATATTCCTTCTGTTTACTTTTTAAAGGCTTGATCTTTAATCCCTTCAAATAACATCCCACAAGTTGATTTCTTAATCATTTTCTCTTTGCCTCCTCTCAGAAACTCCTTCACTAGGTTAACACATCTCTTTTGTAAATCCAAGATAGGAAAGCTGTCCAAGTCACTCTTCTGATTTATTATTTGTATGTCCCTTTTAATTATTAAGACATCAGCTGGTTTCATTTGTAAATCCAATGTTTCCATATCACTCTTGAGGTCTGGCATTTTAAAATCCATTTTCAGATCCACATTCAGATCAGCTTCAATCTCTATTTTGTCCAGTAAAATCTGTTCCTCTTCTGTAGCCTCTGTTAAATCCATTATTTTGTTTGTTTGTTGTTTATTCGTTTAGTCGCTTCCGACTCTTCGTGACTTCATGGACCAGCCCACGCCAGACCTTCCTGTCAGTCGTCAACACCCCCAGCTCCCCCAGGGACGAGTCCATCACCTCTAGAATATCATCCATCCATCTTGCCCTTGGTCGGCCCCTCTTCCTTTTGCCTTCCACTCTCCCTAGCATCAGCACCTTCTCTAGGGTGTCCTGTCTTCTCATTATGTGGCCAAAGTATTTCAGTTTTGCCTTTAATATCATTCCTTCAAGTGAGCAGTCTGGATTTCCTGGAGGATGGACTGGTTGGATCTTCTTGCAGTCCAAGGCACTCTCAGAATTTTCCTCCAACACCACAGTTCAAAAGCATCGATCTTCCTTCGCTCAGCCTTCCTTATGGTCCAGCTCTCGCAGCCATATGTTACTACGGGGAACACCATTGCTTTAACTGTGCGGGCCTTTGTTGTCAGTGTGATGTCTCTGCTCTTAACTTTTTTTTTTTCCCCATTATTTTAGTGGCAGACAATCTTAATAGTAATTTCTGGGTACATTGTTCCCAAATATCCTTGATTTCCTCCATTGCCAAATAATATTGCTCCATGTATTAATGGGTCTCTTTTCCTTTAATTATAATCTTTAGTTCTCTCTGGTTCCCTCTAGTCAATCTTCAAAGTCCCCTCTTATCTTATGTTTATTTTCCAATCAACAAAACTTTCCCACAGGAGAATTTCTTACAGTTAATTTCAGTCTTCTTATATACTTTTATTTTATTTTATAAAATTGTAAACAACCCACAGGAAATATTCTTTCACGTCCATCTGGCCCATAGCTTTCCAAAATCAATGTTCTAGTCCCCCTTTTGCTCTTTTTCAAAAATATATTTTTTTCTTTTTAATCCTTAAACTTACATGAAACTTCTTTCATCAAGGATAGAAGGAAACTCCTGGAGTAATGTAACTTGCCCTTCTGAAGGTCCTCAACATCCAAAAAAGTCAACAACAAGCAATTTCATAAGGTGATTAAGAGAGGAAGTGGGCGAACCCAGTGTCCTGTTTGAAGACACCAAACCACAGCTTAGGCAAGATGATTCCCCCACCCCTGGCTCCCAGGGCTCTAAAACCCACCAGAGACTCTTCGCAGGGAGCCTTTGTATGGAGCAAACTTGTGGGTGATCCTAGTCCTCTCCTTGATCCAGAGAGGAGTTCCAAGGAGCTGACCCATTCACCAGCTCCTCTTTCCTCTGCAGCTGTCAACTCCACTCTCCTTGGAGCCATCTTCAGTCCACCACTGCTTCCCCATAAGTCAGAGCGTATGCTTCTCCAATGCCTGTACTACAGAGACATTTCCTCATCTCACCTTTACTGCATAAATACCCAGGGCACACAGGACTATTCTACACTTCTCTGCTGCTTTCAGATGCCAACCCTACTACAACATACAATGTTGCCAGATTCTGCGTAGCAGTGCTCAAAATTCATTGGATGATGACCTGTGCCATAAACTAGATTTAATGAGCACCTGTGGTGAAAGGTGAAAGGTCCCCTGTGCAAGCACCGAGTCATGTCTGACCCTTTGGGGGGACGCCGCTTTTGCAACGTTTTCTTGGCAGGGTCGTAAATTTCTAAGGGTTGCTCGTGAACTTGGGCCACTGTAATAATTTTTGCTTTAGTTGTTTCCACTTGCTTCTGTGTGATATTGATACTTGTAGTGAGAGCAAAAGGCTCCTCTATCTATTACATCTGGATTTTGTAGTTCATGGTTCTCATTGACAGCTTTCTGCCTACAGCTAGTTTGCTCTCTCTTTTCAGTGCATTCATATTGTTGTCCCAAGTGAGGATTTTCTTCTTGCATTGTTTGAGGTGTTAAATTTAATAGAGGGTTCGCTGTGTGGCAAGTTGCCATTAAAGCTCCTTTTAAGTCATGTAATTTCTTGAGGGTATCAACTTGTCTTATTATCTGGTGGAGCACTGGATAAGTTAATTAAGTTCTGTTCTAAAGGAACAGGAGGCAACTGAGTTGTTATCGGGTGGAGAGAATGTTTACTATTATTGTTCCTTGGCATAGTCTCCATTAATGAGGTGTCCTTGGATTTATCTGCAGGAGTATTTCTACTATGAGTTAAATTTCTAACACTCTCTTGACTATGCTGAATTATAAGGGGACTAACTTCCTCTGAATGAAGAACTTGAATTGGGAATATTGAGAAAGTATTCAAAAAAGGTTTCATTTTTAGAAGCATACTTGGTATCATAGAAAGACCGAAAGTCAAGAGAATCCGTCTAAAGCTGCCCCTGGCTGGTAGTCAGTCTATCTTTTGTAAATCCACAAATCGTTTCTCACATCATAGTAACTGACTTAATGATTGCAGTATAGCTCTTTTCGACTCCCATTTGCCTCCATTAATTCTATTAGTTTGTATTTGAAGGGCTATCTTATTGGGTTGTAAGTAACATTTACCTAATACAGGTTTTTTACCCTTTTCATCCCTTTCTATACAGATGTTTGTCATTTTCTTATCTTCCCTTTTAGCTCCTAATATAGGGTTAACTTCAGAGGCTGAAACTTCCTTTCCTCCGCAGGCTGACCGAGAGGAGTGGTGCAGGTGCAAGCCCTTAGCTTTATCAGAGGCCTCAGTTTGATTTGCAAGACTCATGCCAAATTCAACCAGGGAGTCTCTTAAAGAATCAACTTGAGTTTTGATCGTAGTCAGTAAATCAAAGATTGAGAGAACTGTCTGTGCCATCAACAGACTGTGTCTGGTCATAAATTCCAATGAGTTCTGGACTTCCAAGCTTTTGTGATCAAGGAGTCCTTCCTTATTAAATTGCTCAGCAGCTGTGCAGACAGCAACAGCCTCTGGGGAAGAAGCATTTTCTATCAATGATGAAGAAAACTCCAACAATTGCTGACTCTCTATCTCAGCCTGTAAGTCCCACTCCAAAGAATCCTTTCTATTCAATAAATAAGTTGGGGAATCATAATTTACTGACGAGGTTCGCTTACTTGTAACAAATCTGTCACCTTCTGTTGTTTCAGCGGTTTAGAAGAGGGTTGGGTTGCCGAGGGAATCCTTTGTCTCTTCCTCCTTTTCCCCATATCAAGAGATAGGTGGTATAAGTCAAATATAAATAAGGAAGGGAGGCTCCGTAGTAGGATAAAAAAACTATCTGAAGTTGAATGGTGAGTTTAAAATATGATAAAATAGAAATAAAAGGAACTTGTTAGAGGAGCTCATTACGAGACGTTGCAAGTGGGAGCATTCGCGTGGATATAACTATTCCAAATATCCCTACAGAAGTTACACAATGGCAACCCAAAGCGATCCCCAGTCAATCCCCTACATCCATCTAATGCTCCTACCCCTTTTTTAGATTTTTATATATACTTTCTATTTTAATACCTTCTAGCTTTTCGTAATATTTTTTAGACTCTGATGTATCTGCTTTTTAATTGACTGTACCTCACACTCTTTTATGCTATGTCCATAATAAAGATTTGATTGATTTATTCATTGATAAATCAATTCACAAAAGATTTCAAAGGCAAATCTATGAACCTTTCTTGGCAACAATGCAAAAGTAGCTTACTACTTGCCTTCTTCTGGGATGCTTTTGAAACTTCTCAGTCTGGTCCACAACCCTAGTATTTCCTAGGGATCTCCAATCATGGTACTAACTAGGTCCAACACTGGTTAGTTTTTTGAGTGTAGCCAACATCATCTTGTTGGACTCAACTTCATGCAGATATCAACAGCATGCAAAATAAAGCTTTTCAGAACCTTCCAGGATAATTTCCAGGGGAATCACATTTTCCAATACAACTTTTTGATAGTTGCCAGGTGAAATAGAAGCATAACTATTGCTAAACAGCATCACCAACCCCCAGTTCTCAAACACTCTAAATTACCATGAATACAGCATCATAAACTATCAAGAGACCAAAGAGTATCATCACAGGCCCAGTCCATCTCTCTTCCAGTATAGTATACAAGAGAGTACCATATAAGGCCATAGGTCCCAAACTATGTGCTGTGGCACCACAGCAAGTTCACAAGAGTACCAGAGTTATTGAAAGTTGGGCAGCATACAAGTTTTAAAAAATTATTATTTTTTACTATGTAATAAATGGAACTGTGAGTTTGCATGGTGCCCTTAGGGCTGCAGTGCACAGTTTGGGAACTGTTAGGGACACTGTGAACCAAGAAAGTTTGGGAACCTCTGGTATAAGGTAATCTATGTACCAAATCTAAACTTAAACCAAAAAGGATCAATAAAAGGCCATATCAGAATATAAAATACAAAATACAGAACAGTAATAAGACCATTTGTTGGAAAATAGTGTAAAAGATATAAGTAAAAGAAAATGCAAATCATATTTCTGTGTGCACCACCCTGCAGGAGCGTTTTAAGTCACTCCTTCTGAGCCAAAATCCTAAATAAGAATTGTCAAAGAAAAAGCAAGAACGCTTTTCTTTATTTCTTCCTTTTGGAGGAAGGGCAATAATATAAACATACATGTTCTCAAGCCCAGATACTTTAAAATTTTGAATTTCTGGATTTTGGAAAACTACGTATATTCCACCTTTTCTCCAGGAATGCAAGGTAGGACTCCATCCTCCATAAAAATAACCTTCTGAGTTGCACTGAGAAAGAATGACTGGCCACAAATTAATGAGGAACCTTCCATGACTGAGGGTACACTTAAACCTGGGTCTCCCCAGTCTTAGTCTAACACCTTAATAGCGGCAACACATTTTTATCTTGGAATGAATAGATCATTCCCCTGATCTCTTTTCTTCTTATATATTTTCCTTTACATTTTAAATATATAGGTGCTGGCTTATAAATCTTAATAAAGCCTCTTTATTTTTCACCTTAACAGCAGAGCAAAAAGCTTTAAATACACCAAGAAATTACCTGTCCAGACACGGAGTTGATTCTTTTTACATTCTTTTATATTTATATCCTTTCCCCCCTATTTTCCTTTTCAGCCACTCCATTATATTCCCCTTTCAACTCAGCATACCTTCTGCTCAGCATTTCATACCCATCAAATAAGATCTGCTTTAAACAGAATGTCAGGAAAAGATTGCTTTTTTCTCTAAATACTTTTTGTATGCGTATAAATCTAAGGGTTCATCTAAATCTATGAATTCGACGTTTGTGTACAGCTGTTAACATTCTGGCTGCATAAACAGAAAAGGTACCAGCTACAGGCTGCAAAATTCTGGATGAGCACTAGATGGCAAGAAACCCATGTTTCTTAGCACTAAATACAGGCACTTTTCCTTGAAGATCAGAAGTATAGTATAAAATCTTATGTTCTCAGAAATCTCCCCCCAGCCTTGAAGTCCCAGTTTTCTTCTTCTCTTTACTGAAGGACTTAACAATCTAAATGAAGAATTCAGACATCCTATATTGATGTATATTATTTGCAAAATAATGTTATGGAGTGCAATTAATTGGAATGCAATTAATGCAATAGATTATAATATGCAGTTCAGAGTAGACCATACAAAGAGAGGAAAATTTGGAGAATTTTGTCCTTTTCCCAAAAAACAGCTTGTAAAAGACCAAAATATTAGAAAAGTAGTTGGACATGCAAAAGACTACAAAAGATATTGAAAGACTATCAACATCTAGGCAAGAAGGCAAAAGAGCTTGGAGCACACATGATGTTTTTGTCCATAAATCCAACTAAAGGAAGAGAACAGAGAATTCCAGCCAAAAAGACAGAGGATTCTAAAGGTGAACTGCTAGCTCAAAGGAAAGTGTCATTGAGAAAACTCGGGATTCCTAGACCATGCTGAATACTACCTCAAGAAAGACTTCTAATGAGAGATGAGCTGCATCTCACAAAGACCAGGAAGAACATATTTAGAAGATGTTTTGCTCAGATGTCTGGCAGAATCTAACTTAATTGGGAGGCGGGGGGCACAGGAGACCAATACCCAGAACCACACACAAAGTCCAAAGGGAGCAAACCTTACAACAAAGAAGGGGTAAGCAGTATGGGATACCCCAATACTTCAGAAGATACAGCAGACAAATATAAGGAGGGCAGTACTAAAGGGCTCAAATGCCAACACACCAACACTCAGAACATGAAGAACCTGAAGTCCTAGTACTGCCGGGGGTAGGGGGGAATATGATGTTGTTGGTATTACTGAAACCTTGTGGGATGGAACTCATGATTGGAATTCTATCTCTGGAAGGATACAATCTGTTTAAAGGTCCGACAAAAGGGGAGAGGGGATGCATTATACATAAAGAATGTCTATAGCCATATGGAAATTAATGACAAGTGTGAAAACACTGCCAAAGTGTCTGGCTGAAAATCAAAGGAAAAAGAAATGAGAATGACATTGTTGTGGGTTTATCAACCCAAGCATAAGATATGACAAATGCTTTGCAAATCAGATGGCTGAGGTGTCCAAGAAACACACAACTGTCATAATGGATTTCAACTAACCTGACATCAAATGGCATTCAAATTCTGTTGCAAGTGGGTGGGCCACAGGTTCCTGACATGGCTTGTAGACGTCATTGTCCAGAAGGCAAAGGAGAGAACCAGAGGAACAGCTATACTAGAGTTAATGCTTACTAAGGAGGAAAGAAGTGGTTGAGGAAGTGGAACTTATAGACACCTTGGGAGAGTAACCAGGTCATTCTTGGATTCGCCACGCTGCACACAGGAAGAACTCAAGGCAGAGGGGCTAAAGAAGCTCCCTTACCAGGTGCCTCACAGCTGCAGAGTACTGGGGGCAAGGCAGCTGGCAAGCGTGTGCGCGCTAAGGGCTTTGGAAAGGATCTGGCCTTGGCAGCTGGCCTCAGTGGTTGTGTTGGCTGTGTGCTTTGTTTTGTTTTTGTTTGGGTGAGGGTTTTTTTTGTTTGGGTAGGTATGAGAGTTTGGGCCTGGAACAATAGGCAGGCAGGCAGGAAGGCAGGCAGGGTTATTGAAACTGATGGGCAGAAGTAGATATGGCAGGAATCTGAGCCTGGGCTGCACCTGAGGGCGGGCTGCATTTTGGGGATGCTGAGGATGCTGTTTGAGAGCAATCCAAACCTCCTACCCTCAGGATTCACCCTCAATACCAGGTAGCCTGATCCTTGGTGGTTCTGGGCTCCAGCTGTTGCTTTTGATTGCAAGGTTAGTATGTAATAAATCAGTTATTATAGAAGTGGATGCTAACTTGGCTTGTATTACTGAGACCTGGGTGTGCCCAGAAAGGGGTGTACTCCTCTCAGAAATATGCCCATCCAAATTTGAGATTCTGCATCAACTGAAGCCCTGGGGATATGTGGTGTGACTATTATCTATGAGTTGTTGAGGGCTCTCAGAGGCTCTACTATGCAGATAATGAGACCTTCTGGCTAAAGTTGGGCCTTCATGAACTTTTGGGACACCTGCTGTTGTACTGTCCTTCCTGATGCACAGTTCCCTATAACTTTAATTTACCTCCTGGGAACATCAAATGTGGGATGGCTCAGGAGTCCATGGCCTCCCTTGCAACCATGGACCTGTCCCAGGTAATTGAGAACCTGACACATATGCTAGATCTGGTTTTTGTCTTGGGGCAGTTGCAACACAATGTAGTGTTGGAGGATACCATCAATCTCTTGCCATAGACAGATTACTCTCTGGTTGTCCTCTGGCTTGCTGGTGCTACCTGCCCCCATGAGATAGGGCCTATTTGATTGGTCTGCCCCAAGCAACTAATGGACCCAGTTGGGTTCAGAGGGAGTTTGGGGTTTCCCCTCAGGATCTAGTGGGCAGCTTGGCTGAGACCTTTGTTGCAGCCTGGAATAGGCAGAGGACCCAGGCTTTGGGCTGGATTGCTCCTGTGCAGCCTCTATGTGTCAATCCTGGGAGCACCTTGGTTCTCTACGGTTGTAATCTTGCAGGACTGAGGAAGCGTGCCCTCTGTCATGGCATCATCCCCCTAAAAATACATCTGGTTCCCACTTTAATGGTGTTCTGGAAGTCCTTAAAAGCCTCTCTCTCCTCCTAGGCCTTGAAGTGGGGTGACTACTGAACCCTGTTGGGTACATTTTATGTAGTACATGGAGTTCGTTTTGTCCAGACATGCCCAGTTTCTTTTGTCTATTACTGTTTATTATTTTATAATATAAGCCAACCAGAGTCACTCTGGAACTGGGTGATCTTAAAGCTAATAAATAAATAAACTAAATAACGTCAAGGGTAGAACAAGAACCCAATAGGTGAAAGCTTTACAGAGAAACTTGAAATAAGAAGAATTTTCTTCACAGTGAAAGCTATTAAGCAGTGGAACAGTCTGTCTCTTGGAGTCATAAGTGCTTTAAGTTGGAAAGCCATCTGTCTGGGAGGGTATAAGGATCCTGACTGGACAACAGATTGGATTAGAAAACCTCCAAGGTTCCTTCCAACACTATCATTCTGTGATTCTCCTTGTAGATGATTAATAAAAAGCAAAATAAGAACAACAACAATAATAATTTGTAGAATTATTCCTTATTCTTAGATTCAACTTTTTATTATTCCCTAGCATAACAAAGACCCTCAATGGATGTGATAGAAGAGATCTACTCAGTATTTGCTAATACGTTAAACATATTTTTAAGTAACTACATATTTCTTGATCAATCTGGATTTGTTTCTAAGGTAACATGAAACATTAAATTAGAACAGTTTCATTTAATACATAGTAACGGTCACTCCTTCAGCAAAGGATCGTTACCTTGTCGTGGTGCTGGAGCTTGAGCACCTCCATGATGCCATGAGCTAAACCGTGAAGGGCCACCCAAGACGGGAAGGTCATGACAGAGAGGTCAGACTAAATGCGATCCCTGCGGAAGGTAATGGTACCCCACCCTAGTATTCTTGCCATGAAAACTAAATGGATCAGTACAACCAGAGATATGTCGGTATACCATCGGAAGATGAGACCCCCAGGTTGGAAGATGGTCAAAATGCTACTGGGGAGGAACAGAGGATGAGTTCAACTAGCCCCAGACGTGATGACGCAGCTAGCTCAAAGCTGAAAGGACAGCTAGCGGCCAACGGTGCTGGTGGTGAACGGCGAATCCGATGTTCTAAGGATCAACACACCATTGGAACCTGGAACGTAAGATCTATGAGCCAGGGCAAATTGGATGTGGTTATTGGTGAGATGTCAAGATTAAAGATAGACATTTTGGGCGTCAGTGAACTGAAATGGACTGGAATGGGCCACTTCACATCAAATGACCACCAGATCTACTACTGTGGACAAGAGGACCACAGAAGAAATGGAGTAGCCTTCATAATTAATAGTAAAGCGGCGAAAGCAGTGCTTGGATACAATCCAAAAAACGATAGAATGATCTCAATTCGAATTCAGGGCAAGCCATCTAACATTACAGTGATCCAAATATATGCCCCAACCACAGATGCTGAAGAAGCTGAAGTAGAGCAGCTCTATGAGGATCTGCAGCACCTACTGGACAACACGCCTAAAAGAGATGTTATTTTCATCACAGGAGACTGGAATGCTAAGGTGGGCAGTCAATTGACACCTGGAATTACAGGTAAGCATGGCCTGGGAGAACAAAATGAAGCAGGACATAGGCTGATAGAATTTTGCCAAGACAATTCACTCTGCATAACAAACACTCTCTTCCAACAACTTAAGAGACGGCTTTATACATGGACTTCCCGAGATGGACAACACCGAAATCAGACTGACTACATCCTTTGCAGCCAAAGGTGGCAGACATCTATACAGTTGGTAAAAACAAGACCTGGAGCTGACTGTAGTTCAGATCACAAACTTCTTCTTGCACAATTTAGGATCAGACTAAAGAGATTAGGGAAGACCCACAGATCAGCTAGATATGAGCTCACTAATATTCCTAAGGAATATGCAGTGGAGGTGAAGAATAGATTTAAGGGACTGGACTTCGTAGATAGGGTCCCGGAAGAACTCTGGACAGAAGTTCGCAACATTGTTCAGGAGGCGGCAACAATATACATCCCAAAGAAAGAGAAAACCAAGAAGGCAAAATGGCTGTCTGCTGGGACACTAGAAGTAGCCCAAGAAAGAAGGAAAGCAAAAGGCAACAGTGATAGGGAGAGATATGCCCAATTAAATGCAAAATTCCAGAGGTTAGTCAGAAGAGATAAGGAATTATTTTTAAACAAACAATGCGTGGAAGTGGAAGAAGACAATAGAATAGGAAGGACAAGAGACCTCTTCCAAAAAATTAGAAACATCGGAGGTAAATTCCAAGCCAAAATGGGTATGATCAAAAACAAAGATGGCAAGGACCTAACAGAAGAAGAGGAGATCAAGAAAAGGTGGCAAGAATATATGGAAGACCTGTATAGGAAGGATAACAGTATCAGAGATAGCTTTGACGGTGTGGTCAGTGAGCTGGAGCCAGACATCCTGAAGACTGAGGTTGAATGGGCTTTAAGAAGCATTGCTAATAACAAGGCAGCAGGAGACGACGACATCCCAGCTGAACTGTTCAAAATCCTGCAAGATGATGCTGTCAAGGTAATGCATGCTATATGCCAGCAAATTTGGAAAACACAAGAATGGCCATCAGACTGGAAAAAATCAACTTATATCCCCATACCAAAAAAGGGAAACACTAAAGAATGTTCAAACTATTGAACAGTGGCACTCATTTCACTTGCCAGTAAGGTAATGCTCAAGATCCTGCAAGGCAGACTTCAGCAATTCATGGAGCGAGAATTGCCAGATGTACAAGCTGGGTTTAGAAAAGGCAGACGAACTAGGGACCAAATTGCCAATATCCGCTGGATCATGGAAAAAGCCAGGGAGTTTCAGAAAAACATCTATTTCTGTTTTATTGACTGTTCTAAAGCCTTTGACTGTGTGGACCATAACAAATTGTGGCAAGTTCTTAGTGGTATGGGGATACCAAGTCATCTTGTATGCCTCCTGAAGAATCTGTACTGTAGCAACAGTAAGAACAGACCACGGAACAACGGACTGGTTTAAGATCGGGAAAGGAGTATGGCAGGGCTGTATCCTCTCACCCTACCTATTCAACTTGTACGCAGAACGCATCATGCGACATGCTGGGCTTGAGGAATCCAAGGCTGGAGTTAAAATCGCTGGAAGAAACATTAACAATCTCAGATATGCAGATGATACCACTTTGATGGCTGAAAGCGAAGAGGAACTGAGGAGCCTTATGATGAAGGTGAAAGAAGAAAGTGCAAAAGCTGCCTTGCAGCTAAACCTCAAAAAAACCAAGATTATGGCAACCAGCTTGATTGATAACTGGCAAATAGAGGGAGAAAATGTAGAAGCAGTGAAAGACTTTGTATTTCTAGGTGCGAAGATTACTGTAGATGCTGACTGCAGTCAGGAAATCAGAAGACGCTTAATCCTTGGGAGAAGAGCAATGACAAATCTCGATAAAATAGTTAAGAGCAGAGACATCACACTGACAACAAAGGTCCACATAGTTAAAGCAATGGTGTTCCCCGTAGTGACATAAGGCTGCAAGAGCTGGACCATAAGGAAGGCTGAGAGAAGGAAGATCTATGGTTTTGAACTGTGGTGTTGGTGGAAAATTCTGAGAGTGCCTTGGACTGCAAGAAGATCAAACCAGTCCATCCTCCAGGAAATAAAGCCAGACTGCTCACTTGAGGGAATGATATTAAAGGCAAAACTGAAATACTTTGGCCACATAATGAGAAGACAGGACACCCTGGAGAAGATGCTTATGCTAGGGAGAGCGGAGGGCAAAAGGAAGAGGGGCCGACCAAGGGCAAGGTGGATGGATGATACTCTAGAGGTGACGGACTCGTCCCTGGGGGAGCTGGGGGTGTTGACGACCGACAGGAAGGTCTGGCGTGGGCTGGTCCATGAAGTCACGAAGAGTCGGAAGCGACTAAACTAATAAACAACAATAACAGTCACTCACATACTATTTCAAAGCCGACTACTGTAACATGCTCTACATGGGACTGTTCTTGGAGTGTACTTGAACATTTCAACTGGTACAGAATGCAGCAACCTGTATGCTGGTGGGTGAGAGTTCTATACCAATAACATGGTGCTACACTGGTTGCCAGTTTGTTTCTGGATACCAACAACCCCATCCAGAACTAAAGAACTAGGTAACTTTTGAACCCACAGTCACTCTGTCTTGCTGGGATTGGGCGTAAGCCTGTCCCTCCATGCCCAGATTCTAATAGCCTCCAGGCACCAGGGCAGCATCTCAACAGCTTCACCTGCCAAATGGCTACAGCTTCACCCTCCATGGCATAGGGCCTGGTTACTTGAGGGACCACCTATCCACAACATTTGCCCAAGTGATTCAATCTTGCAGAGTTGCTTCAATTAAACAGTGTCATCTATCAGGACCCCAGAAGCGTGCCTTCTCTGTAGCAGGGTCTACCCTCTGTAACAAGGTTCTACCTGAGATTCGGATGGCCCCCACTCTGCTGTTGTTTAGAAGAGCCTTAAAGACATGATTCTTCACCCAGGCCTTTGGCAAGGAAGAGTGAGATCCCTCACTTCATCCCACTTCCCATTTTTTATCTTTTATTGATTTGATTGTTGCAAGCTGCCTAGAGTTGGGCAGCGTACAAGTTTAATAAATTATATTATTATTATATACACACAGAGAGCCAGTTTCGTGTAGCACTTAAGGCATCAGGCTAGAAACCAGGACACTCTGGTTTCTAGCCTGAGTTCTGGTCCCACCTTAGGGACAAAGCCAGCTGGGTGACCTTGGGCCAGTCACCTTCTCTCAGCCCTAAGGAGGAGGCAATGGCAAGCCACTTCTGAAAAACCTTGGACATGAATTGGGTCCAAGAAGGAAGCAATGGCAAACCACTTCTGAAAAACCTTGGACATGAATTGGGTCCAAGATTACTTAGGACAAAGTCATAGTTGCCATAGAGGCCATGAAATCCTGAGCCATGTCAGATCCCACCTCTAATAATAACTAGGGGAATTCCAGCACAGCCTGGTGACAAGGTCCAGCAGCTCAAAAAGTGTTGCTGTTCTCCCCCAGCAATTCATCAGTTAGTTGACTGGCAGGCTTCTGGGGGAGCAACATACTAGTGGAGAGCTGTTTGGTGGGCTGCTAATTCCCACTCTTTCCAAGGATAACTGGGTGGGCTTAGACTTACTTTGCTTTGCTTTGTTTCTCACATCTCATATGAAGCAAGTGATCTTGATAAATCTTTGGGAAGAAAGGCAACATTGCAGCCCCCCCTAAAATTCCATGGACTACTACTCAAAATAGCTGGTTTTCTACTACCAGCGATACTGGGAGAAAATATGATAATTAGCCATGAAATAATAATTACTTTCATTTTTAAAATTAAAATAATTAACTCATGTTATTCTGGACTCAAAAGAAGTTCAGTGGGTACAAGTAGGTTGAAACTGTAATTCAACCTGTTAGGGCAATTCTGTTCCTCCTGATGCTAAAAAAAATTCTATCTGCTATTATATGCTGTACAGTATTAAAAAGTAGTTTTTTATTTATTTGCTCGTATGCTTTTTATTTATAAAAGAAATAAATTATTGGTGATACACTATTTAAATAATTTATAAAAAAATAGAAAAATGAATCATTGGTAAGGAGGGGGTGGTGGCTGCTTGTTTCTTGAGTGTATATAGCTAGTCAAGATAAGCATTTGGCACCAAAACAGCTGCACACACTTTTCTAGTTCCAAATCTGTTATTACAATCCCAGAAGTCTGCAGGGACTTCCTGGGAGTATGTTATTACTACAGTATTCCTCATCATTTAACATCTAATCTGAAAATTGTATGTCTTGTTATGAAAAGAGTATTGTTATGAAAAGAGAATTAAAATTATATTAAAGAAAACATAAGAATTAGCAGTTAAAATAATAAACCAGAAAGAGCATTACTGTACAACAAACATTTATACTTGATATCATAATGTTTCAATCATATTAAAACAAGAGCTATTGTAAATCCAGTTTTAGGAAGAGCAATATATAACATTTTCTATAACCAATTTCATTCCTTCTATTTATCTGCTTGCTTAATTTATTACTTATTTATAACATGAATTTATTTAAATGAAGCTCAATAATCATTCTCAACTCCCATTTCCTACAGACCGTCGTGCAGCTGTCATTACTTTCAAGAAGCATTGTTGTTATTTTTAAGCATCTCGTTTCAATGATTCTGAAGTTTAGGAGAAAGAATATAGGGTTAACCTTAGTTCAAATTGCACCAGTAATTTCCTCAAAGGAATTATTCAGGATGCTACCGATAGAACCTGTTAGCTCAAAAAATCTTTACGCGTGCGTTCCACCCGTGTATTTTCTCGGGAGTTTACTCGTAATAATAAATCACGTGGGTTAGGTTGACCAAACAGGCTAGGCTAAATGTGATAGTTGGCTAATATATAGCTCGGTATAACAAGTGAGCCCCACCTATGCCACAGCTTCCATGAGACTGAGCCTAACTTACCCAACGGCTACTGAAATAGTCTAGCCCTCGGCAAATGAGGCGGGCGGCGTACGCAAGAGCGACCTGGACTCCATAGGAAGTACCGACGCAGTATAGTCCATACAAAATGGGACTTCCGGCACTCAAAAGGAGAAGCAGCCGACGGCGCCGCACGATCTCATTATCCAATGCTTCGGCGGCCGTATTAGCAAAAGACAGCGGCAATAAGAAAGTAGCCAAAAAGACCGGGGTGCTGGAATGGCGAAGGCGACGCAGCCAGCCACGGCCAAACACCGTGAGGGAACTCTTGAACGGGTGCAAAAAGGTGCCGCATAGAACAGCCCACAGTAATGGGCGCAGAAACGCCTCGAGGATGAAATAAATTAGCACTCCCACCCCACAGCATAGCCCCACCAGCACCAGAGCTCCTGTGTTGTAGAAGGCCTGGCGCAGCGGTTTCTCCAAACGTGGCAGTTGCAGAGGAGGCGATGGTGGAGGACGCGGAGGGGCTGAGTCCAGTTCAGATTCTGATAGCGGACTTGAAGAACCGTCACGCTTGCGTTTAACCATATCGCTCAGCCAAGGTGCTAATATTATTGTTATTTCCTACATCCTCTCATACCCGCTTAAAGAAAAGAACCGCGCCAAACGTAGGAAAGCAATGATGCCGCACTGAATCCTGGGGAATGCAGTTCCCTATAATAGCCAGTAGGAATTAATGAAGTGTGGTTCCAGGAAGCGGGGATTCGCTTCGCATTTGGCCTTCGCAGAGCCTGTAACATGGCAATTGCGGCTTGTCATATACTGTATACATTTGATATCCTTGCTTTATGAATTTAAAAAAGCTAACAGCAGCATTTTTTTTCTACTGAAGGCTGAAGACACAGTCCCGACCATTTTTGAGGGTATTTTATCCATTTGATTAAGCAGTTTTCCCATAAAATTTTATTTCACAATGTAATCGTTATCGTTCAGGACATCCAGGGACAGGTATAAAATATGAGACATGGTGGACCTTGTATTTTTTTTAACTTTGGCAGTTTTTAACTAATACATAGAAACTCAACTACTGTAGTCAGAAAAGTGTAGTTCAGTTCTTCCATTAATCTCTGGACAGTGCAATGAGGAAAAGAGTGCTGATACATTTGCAAAACTGTTAAAATATTCTTAAGTTGTCTAAAGTAAAAAACAAATGCTACTTTTTTTGCAAATCGTGGATCCTTCCTGTCTTTTACTCTGGAAGCCTGGAAAAAGTGGGGGACAAAAGTATGTCTGTGCAGGAGGGATGGGTATGAAAGAAAATACAGAATTTAAAATACTCTATATACTCGCCCCCTTATTGGAACAGATACAGTCCACTTCCTTCAAATGGTGGACTAGTCTACATCAACTCCAGCAGTAAGGGCAGAGTTGGGTATACACTATACAAAGCCATTTAGTAATTAAAGTATTCAACTATTGGCTGCAGATCTTATCTGTGGACCCAGATAGATTACCCAAGCTTTGTTTCCAAGAGCAGTTGCATAATATGCCTCCTAGTGCTTGGGCTGCCCAACTTTCAATATATATATATTGATCCACACTGGTGTGTGTGTGTTTGTAGGATAGCATACATGTATGTATGTTTATGCATTTCTTTTATAGCAATAGCCAGCTTTTGTAGAACATAATTTTCCTTTATTTTAGAGCATGTTTTATTGAATGATTCCAAGTTGAACAATTTGTGTTAACAAGTATATATTTTATTTTTCTTTTTTTCTCTTAAACACAGTGCCCTTGAAAAAGAACCACATCTCTGAAATACATTATGCAATATAAAAGTATTACAGTAGGTATTTGAAGACATGCATCCTATTTTTGTACAAGTAGGTCTCAACTAGTGTGGTTAGTGAATCCCATGAAACAGTAGCATTATTCAGATTTGCGCTATTCAAATGATATTTCTATAGAAAATGTGGTAATTGGTTCCATCTCAATGGAAATGGGCAATGAAAAAATTTGAACATGAATTTTTATATGTATATTAATGAAACTTTACAGTAAAGGATAAAAAGAATATACTTATAATTTAAATTTATGGTTAACAAAGTTTCAGAGTAGTTCTAGAAAGCACAATAAAAGCAAAAAATTCTATCATAGATTCAGGCATTCCAATATCTCATCCTATTTTAGTATTGCTACGACCATGTTCCTATCATTCCATTACATCAAATTTTTGCTCTAATGTAATAATGAGCCTCTTCTTTTTATAAACTTGTACTGTTTTCCTCTGATGAAATCTTCCTTTTCTCCATTTTGCACACATGAATATTAGCAGCATCTAAAATCCCAACCGCAACAGCACACTCACTAGCCTTAATTATGCACCCACTAGTCTCACATTAACTGAATTTTGGGTTGCAGTAAACACAACCTGGTATCAATTTACAATTTACACTAAGTCAAATATCGCATCATTCGAACTCACACTGTGACCTGTGATTATTTTTCTCCTAACCCAGTTCATATATTGTCCTGAAGGTGTTTACAAAGAATTAATACCCAAACTACAGCAACTATTCTTGACTATTAGAAACAAACTATGTTTCTGTTTATTCCTAAACAAAATGAGGACCTTCAACAGATGTCACCATACATGTCAAATGAATTTTTAAATCAAGATGAAAAGAAATAAGTTTATTTGCCATCATCTATGTGAATTTGGGGATTTGTTCTTTAAAAAGTCAATTCAATTAGAATATTTAATATAGTACACAATGTTAATGGATGCAGTGGTGCTGCGGGTTAAACCGCTGAGCTTGCCAATTGGAAGGTGTGACGGGGTGAGCTGTTGCTAGTCCCAGCTCCTGCCAACCTAGCAGTTCAAAAACATGCAAATGTGAGTAGATAAATAGGTACCACTTCGGCGGGCAGGTAACAGTGTTCCGTTTAGTCATGACCACAGAAGTGTCTACAGACAAATGCCTGCTCTTCGGCTTTGAAACGGAGATGAGCACTGCCCCCTGGAGTTGGACACAACTGGACTTAACGTCAAGGGAAACCCTACACAATGTTAAACCAATTTGCTTTGCTGTCTTTTGACTTTTTAAAGTATTTGATAGACTGGAATGGACATTTCTCAAAAGTTTAATACTGGTATTAAGATTTGGAATAATGTCATTTCTATAATTCATCAGCTAATCAGTATTCACTAGGGCTGTTCAGTGCTTCAGATTTGAAGGAAAAAAAGTGAAAGTGTGCACAATACAAATGTAGAACCTGTGTACAGCTTCTTAAATTAACTGTAATCATGGGAAAATCATATCTGATTTAAGGAGGTTCAGATAGATGCTATTTTTGCATGTTTAGATGCTCTGAAGCACCTTTTTACCTTTGAATCCAAAGCACTGCACAATCTTAATATTCACCAGAACAAGAAGTAATTAGCATCAGCGGATTGGATACAGAATTCTTTCAAATAAATGGAACAAGGATATCCACATTCTCCTATTCTGTTAAATCTCAGAGGTATTACACAAAAAACATTAGGAAGATGAGTATTCAGAATAGTAAATAAAACACAGTAAATCTGACAGATAAAAATCCAAACAGTGATATAACTCTGTTTTGCCTGATTTAGCACTTTAAAGTGGCTAGATTTATACATTAGCAGAGTTATAAGTTTGTTTTGATAAATTTGAAGTTTGTAACCATTGTTAAAGAGGCACAAAAATACATTCAGGAAGCTAGTGGCTTTAGAAGTAATTATTACATAGGAATGGCATCAGTTGAAGGAACTTAATTATGACCCTTTGCTATGCAAGATCAAACTATAAACTAAGTCATGTCATTTTATCACTCTTGGATAGAATAACCTCTCTCCAACTGACTGTTCTTCCTAAAATCCTAATTGGTTGTAAATGCTCCCAATTCCTTTGTGTATTATTTGGTTCTGTGCACAGCAAAGAATTATTTCTTCATTAATATACAGCTATCTCAGCCCTAGGAAGGAGGCAATGGCAAACCGCCCAGAGTCCATAAATAAACCAACCACTTCTGAAAAATCTTGCCAAGAAAACTTCAGGGACTTGCCCAGGCAGTCTCCGAGAATCAGACACTATTGAACAGATTAAAAAAAAATACAGCTATAAGAAATCCCAGGATCAGGCAAAACTTACCAATATAAACAAAGATATGATGGAGCAAAACTGAAATACAACTGCCAATGTTTTTGAACTCAAATAATATTCAGTGGGTAAAAACAGCGATAGTACTGGACTCTCAGGCTTTCTTGATATTAAGATACCAGTATATATTGTAAAAAATCCATATTTACAGCTTTAGAAGATCATAAACACAGAAATAACTTTTTGCTCCTGGTCCTTTTGTTCTTCCTTTTCTTGGCTATCCACATGTTAGATAGCGCATAGAGAAATATGATCAAAGAACAGAAAAATGAAGGACTTTTAGGATTAGAGACTTGACTATTGATGAGGATATGTCTCTTAAAGTTCCCTAAAATTTCAAATGTTATTTATATATATTTAAATGTATACATTATGTTTATCTTCAGTGTTGAAGTTCTATTAATTTTTAATGTTTTTTAATGTGCATGCCCTTAAAAAGATTGGAGGGGAAATGATCCAGTAAATTGCCTATTAATGAACTTACCATCAAATATGCACAAAACTATATATTTGGGTGCTTCTCATGGAATATAGACAGGTGTCCTCCAATCCCACTTTTAGCCTCCCATTTCTGTGCCTGTTAGTCTGTTCCAAGGAAGCATGGTTTCAATCTCAAATGTGTCCTTATTTAAGAGTCTGTCACTCAGCTCATCTGGTTGCATTGCATCGATTTCAGTGATGTCCAATCATCTCGACTACTAGTGAGTACACAGCCACGGCCATGTAGATATTCTGGCAACAATATGGCATGGAAGTGGTTTGCTATGGCCTTCCTCCCTAAACTACAGTCCTGGTATTTCTTTATGGCCTCCATCAAAATACGCCGGAGGTCCGATTCTGTTTTAAGTTTAGATTCCCGACGAGGTTCGACTGTACTTGCTACATAAGGCTGTTCTCTCTCTCCCTCTCCCCCTCCCTCTCCTTTTCAGCATTATTCTCAAAATCCGTTTTTGGAAAAAAAAATTGTTACCCTTTGCAGCTGAAGCCTGGTTATGACAATAAGACCTGAGGCTAAGTCTACCACAGTAGTTTGAAGCCTTGCAAAGGGTGAAGTAGAAGATCTCAAGAGGCGGTGGCAGCGCCGGCGCAAGAACCCCGTTCGGCTTAAGAACTGCCGCCATGGCCGCACTTGCAGCACTCTTGTCCTGGCTGCGCTGGTGCAGCTTGTTGTGGATACTGCTTGTGGCCTCTCCGGCTGCTTCCTCTTGGGCCATCGCCGCGGATGAGGCCACCGGCAGTGAGACGAGATATGTACGAGGCCGCGAAACAGATGCAAAAAGGGATCAGCCTGATGAGAAGCGTCAATCCCACGATTCCTCATATGGCACGTTCGCCAGCGAGTTTTACGATACACGTTTCCTCTCCGAAGAAGGTGAGAAGCTATCCAAATAGAGCAGAGAGCTAGAAGCTCCTCAGAGGGAGGGGAGAAAGGAAAAGCAGGGGTTATCTCATTTTACACTCCCGGTTAGAAGGACGCAAATATGCTGCGGGTCTGTAGCTGTCTGAAGCTCAGCTTCGGAAAAGGGAATTGTGGCATAGTCCACACCGGCTGCAGTGGGGGAGGGGAATACAACGGTACTCCGTACATTATCAAAATGCTGTCTTGCCTTTTGGAAATCCTTTGCTACGTTTTGGGGGGTGGGGGCTTAATGCTATAAAATGGGGTAGATGTGTTCTATTCAGCATATAAGGGCTAATATATGATGGCGATGCTTCATCCCTATAGGGATAACTTGGTTTCACCAATGAAGCAAAGAAGATGATTTTTTGACAGTTTACTATTTCCTCTATCTCTACTACCTACCTCTACTCCTCTCCCCAGAATCTCAGTTTCTAGTGGCTACCATGGAAACAAGCAGTTGGGATGCAGGCGTGTTGTAGTCATAAGAATACTCTCTGAACCTGAAAACCCAGGGTAGGTTAATGGAGCCACTTTGTCAGAATAGCATACATCCACTTAAAAGCTTAAAAATACAAAATTCATGCAGAGTATAAGTTATAAGCATTAGGTGAAACTGATCATATAAACTGTACTGATTCTGAACATGGTTCTGAAGAATTTGAGTTTGCTTGCTCTAAATGTAATGAAAGCCACTATGCTCTAATTGTTGATGGCTGTAGTGTACCTGGGCTGAAACTGCTTTAATGAGGATTTCTTTTCTTTTCTTTTTAATAAGAGTTTTATTCAATTTCAACATTTAGTTAAAATACAATGTAAAAAATATAGGAAGGCAAGAAAATATGGCAGTGCAATTTGAGATATAATCTCTTACCCATAATTAAACCATACTAATATTGTTTCTTTCAAAGCAAACAATTTAGTCACTAAAATTTGCTACTTATCATTTAAATCTTGAGTAGACACTACCCTAGATATGTCTTCTAGTGGTGTGATACAGGCAACAGTATTCTGGCTTGCAAAGTAGTGTCTAGATTAAGGATCCTGGCTTGCATAGATAGGTGAATATGCTTGGGATGAAACTGGGCTTCAGAATTACTTGTGTCATACAGCAAAAATGTGCTCAAACTGAAAGGTATGACTAAGGCTTCTCCTTCTTTATCTACTAATAAGTGTTATGTGATATGGCTAGGTCAATATTTATGAGCCTATCATGCCAATCAAGGCATATGGATCAATGTAAGAAAAATAAATGGTAAACAATTAACGAAAGAAGAAAAATTGTGTGCTTGAGAAACTAAAAGAACAGGGTAGTAGATCTGAATAAAGGTGTTCTGTTCTTGTGGAGTGGAGTTGGTGAATTTATGTAAGTAAGGTATAATTGTGAATGAAAGGGTTAAAATATATATATGAGAAAGTACAAATTAGGGTTATCTAATTGTTGATGGCGGTAGCGTACCTTGGCTGCAACTGCTTTAATGAGGAAATTGAGCAACTCTTTTTGACCAATTAGATCTGAATTCGTTTGTATTCATAAAATACAAAAGGCAAGTGGTAAAAATTGGACCACTGTGCCAGATGGGAAATGGGTATATATGAAACTAGAAATTTATAGGTTGCTGAGAGTTGCATTTTATACAACTCTTACCACTGGGGTAGTTAAGAAATTGTTTTAGTTTTAATGGGATTTTATTAGAATTTTATCGTATATTTATTCAAATTTTTATTGTATATTCTATATTGTAAACCGCCCAGAGTCCCTCCGGTCAGAGGAGATGGGTGGTGACAAATTTGACAGATAAATAAATACATAAATAAATACTCCAGTGAATTGTTATAATGGATGAACCAGGAATAAGTTTTAGGAAAAACTATTCAACATTATGAATAAATGCAATTTAGGAGATAAATTATATTCTGATAGGGTAAAAGTGAGATTACAAGAACAGAAAAAATGTTTAGGCTATTCAGATATCAAGAATGGTGAGAATCTGCATAGTAAATGGTGTGTTTATTACATAAGGAAAAATAATTAAAAAGCACAATTGATTGCATCATTTATTTTTTTAAGGAACTTTATTAGATTTTCAAAGTAAAGTTAAAATACAAAATATAGAATACAGAAAAGCTAGAATACAGAACTAAAGAAAGAAAAACTAAGGAAGTGCAGAAATAGGAGGAAAATATAAGAAGGTGACTTCTGACCTTCTCCAACGCATATATAAATGCTAATTGTACAAACCATTAGTTAAACTTTTGCTAGCATTATTTCTGTTAAAACAATTTAATCATCAAAGCCTAAAATCAGAACTTCATTTTTTTCCATTACCAGCAAATAATCCAAAAGCGGTTTCCAAGTAGAAACAAATCCACTCACAGTATTTTATCAATGCTGTCAGTTTAGCCATTTGCACCAGTTCCATTAATTTGACCATCCATTCTTCCCTTGTGGGATGATTTCATCATTTATGATGAAAGGTTTAGAGAATTAGTGAAGAATACAAGGGAGATAAGATATCTTGATTGTGAGAAATACCATTATTTTGGAATTCTCCCCAACTTCTCCTGTACTTTGAGGAGAATGCCTTTAGTCTTTTGAGTGGAAAGGAGACTGGGCATGGGTTAAGATATGGTGCTCCAGCTCCCCAATAACCTTGGATGTTAAAAGTCAGGGGTGAAGGTAGAGAGAATGCTTGCAGTTGTGTCTTGCTATCCTATCACTCTGGCTGTCTGAGTTCTGTAAAGCTTGTAATGGCGAGGGAAGGAGAAACATCTACAGCTGGACTGTTATCCTATAAGTAGGAATGGAACAGGGAATCATATGCAGGATGTAGACGCACCCGATAATGAGCATGTAGATACAGGAAAAAGTAGGTCAAGCTGTAAGACCTAACTTTTCCATTGTTTCAGTACAAAAATGTACAGAGTATGGGGAAAACAGAAAACTTGTGGGATAGAACTCATGAATAGAATGCAAGGGATGAAGTGTATAATTTTTCAAAGGATTACATCAGGCAAAAGAGGAGGTAGAATGGTATTACATATGAAGTACATCCTTATAGAGATCCAAGAATTTGAGCAAGAAGCACCAATTGAGAGCATGTCAATAAAAAAATATAAAAGTAGTGATATTGTTTGGTTTGGTTTGCAATGGTCAACTCAGACAGAAAATCTGGATAATGCCCTCCTAGACCAGATTACAGAACTTTCAGGGAGGAAAGATATAATATAAGGGGAGATTTCAACAACATAGATATCTGTTGTGAAATCAGTTCTGCAGGGTGGTTAGGGTTAGACCCAAATTCCTTAGAACTCTTGCTGACTGATTCTTTTTCTAAAAGGTTTCGTAAGGTGTTAAAATCACAAGGTGATTTTCTAAAAGTTTGTATAAGACACAAGATGATTCGCTCCTAATCAGCAGAGAAGTGCTGGTTGAAGATGTAACAGCAGTTGGAACCTTTGGCAGAAGCAACCATATAACCCTCAGTTTCAAGATACTACAGAAATTGAAATTGAAGCATAGTCATACATGCCCACTAGATTTCAGGAGAGCCAGTTTCAACAAGTATTGGGTAGGCTTCCACAGACAGAAATCCTCAGAGAATTTAAAACTTCTCCCCCAAAAGAAACTCTGTTCAAGTGGTCCTAAAAAGAATAGTTAACATAAAAAAGGGTGGCAACCCAAGGTAAGTAAAGATACAGTTAGGGAGAACTTGGCTATCTGTGTAAGTCTCCAAAATTAGATCAATTATATCAGAGAGTCTTGAAGGACCCTTCCCTTCCCTTCCTTGTGACCAGTATAGTTGAGCATGGGAATGGTAGTCATGACACTTTAGTAAGTGTCAGCCTTTCAAGGTGGGAATGTCAAGGAATGCTACTTTATTGCTGTAGTGCATATTAAAAGAATCTTGAAAACCAGTCTAAAATTTCACTGCCCTTTTTAAAGGTCAAGGAAGAGCTGGTCTTTGTCTGTTTCTTATGCTACTTTCCTGGTGTTGAGCAACCATTCTTCCTCCCCCTCTTTCTTTTCAAGGCCAGAGTTAAATTTTTCTACAGCAATACATTTATCCGTGTTTCCCATGAGATCCTAGTAAAGAAGATAGCAAAATATGGGCTAGACTGTGCTACCATTAGATGAAAACAGCTGGATGAATGATCATACCCAACGAGTGTACATTTGTGGCCCCACATCAAGCTGGAAGGAGGTGGCATATGGCATACCATTCAAGGCCCTGTACGAAACTTAGATAGAGGGTTAGAAATATGATTATCACATTTTCAGACAACCCAAAGGTAGAGTTTTGAAGGGAGTCTTCAGGTGATCTAGAGAAGCTGGAATAATGTGTAGAAACCAGAAAGATAAATTTCAGTGGGAATAAATGTCATCTATTTAGAAAGGAAAAATCAAAGCCATTATTATAGGGTGGGGAGACAATACTAGGTAGCAGTACATTTGAAAATGATCTGGGTGTCTTAGTGAATCGCAAATTGAGCATGAGCAAACGGTGTGGTTCAGCTGAAATAAAAAAGCTACCTAGGCTGCATCTGCAGAAATATAGTGTCAAACTGAGGAGAACTCATTCTGTGTTGGTCAGATCACACCTAGAATGTTGTATCTAGTTCTGGGTACTGTTTTTGAAGAAAAACATGATATACTAGAGTTTGCCCATAAGGGAACAACAAAGATCATAAGAGGTCTGGAAATTAAAAATTACAAGGAGTGGTTGGAGGTACTAGATAAGTTTGCCTTGGTACAGAGAAGACTGCAGGGAGACATGATAGCTGTCTCTGAAAGACTATCATTGAACACAGGCTTGACTTACTCAGTGTTGTTCTTATAAGACAAAACAAAAAACAATGGGCCTAAATGACAAGGAAACAAATTTTGATTAGATGTTAGGAAGACTTGGTTAATGATAAGACCTGCTCGCCAATGGAACAGATTGCCCTGGGAGTTGTCACTATTTAAATAGAGGCCATCTGTCAGGGATGCTGAACAACTGGATTACTGCACTGGGCAGATGCTTGTACTAGAAGATATCCAAGGTTCTTTTCAAAAGTTATGTTATATGATTCTAATGGTTATGATTAAAATAGGCAGGGAAAATGCAGAAAGATTTTGATGGTTTTAGAAATGGGTAAAAGGGCTAAAGAAGGAGCCTCCAGCAGAATGATTGGAGTTAATAAAGTAGTGAAAAGGTTTGGAATGAAATTGAAGTGACTTAATACTGAAAGTAGTGTTTAAATATTAAAGGAATGATAATGATAAGAGTGGAATCAAAATGAATGCCATAGTTGTTAGTGTCTAAGAAAAAAAAAAGAAAGGATGTCATAAATTCTACGAAAAAAATTAAAGACTGCAGGTAAATATTCAAATAGGACTGTAATTTGCTTATGGAGGGGCTGTAAGACTTGTTTAATTTGTATGTGAACATCCAGAAATAAATTAGTCTGTTATAACAACTGTTTGCCTGCCCCAAAGACAGAAGCCTCAAGCCTGTGATATCATGCCCTTGAAGGAAAAGACACAAGAATCTGAACCTTGATTTTATTATAAATAGGGCTTGCATTTGATACTCTCTGCTAGCTGCCCAAAGTCACTTGGTGAGTGGGGAACCATATAAATAAATAAATAAATATTTATTTATTACTGGAATTATTTCATAATGTTATGGTTCATTATGGTTTTGGGCTTTTTGATAACATAAGGAATGAATGAACGAAGGAAGGAATAACTTTATTGATTAGACCATATCAAGAAGTTGGGCATCAGCCAGTATAAAGATATAAAATATAAAGTATGATATCATAAAGCAGATAAAATATAGTACGGTAAGATAAAATATACTATGGTAAGGTAAAATACGATAAAATACAGTAGGATAAAATAGAGTTAAAACTGTAAGATAAAAATGCAAGATATAATAAAATGAGTAATAAAATACAGAAACAATGTGAGTTTAAATGAATTCATCACCTTTACATGACACCCCAATGTGTTCTATAAATTGCGCTCTTAGTTGGACAGCCCTAACTAGATACTTAACAGTTCTATTGACCACATATGTATTTGTGCCCTGGAGGAAGTAACTTAGTCTTTTGTTACGGTCCCAGTATGTGGTTCTGTCAATTAATGTCTGAAGGTACAGAGCCCTTGCTGGGGCATATAGTTGGCAGTTAAATAGGACATGTGCAATGTCTTCTGCTTCAGATGCTCCACAAACACATGTCCTCTCAAGGTAAGGCACTTGGTGGAATCGTCTGTATTTGACCATAGAATCTAGCTACTCAAATCTTGCTCTAGTAAGAGCTGTCCTATGGTATTGAGTCAGACCCATTGTCAGATATTTTTCTAATTGAAAGGACAGTTTATTCTTGGCCATCCTTTTGATGATCTATTGTGTGCAAGTGACTCAATGTCTGTTTGGGCATTAACATCCACGACTCTTTGTGTGAATATTGCCTTGGCCTGATATCCGGCTTAAAGATAGGATAATTGCTCTTTTTGATCCCCATCGTCCTCTATTTACACTGTTGTTTAATATTTGTAGGGTAATTTGGTTAGGCTGTAAGTACACTTTAAGTGTCTCTCTCCCTTATTTGCATGACCACTAGGCACTTGCTTCTCGCCCTTCTCCACCTGTGTAATCAGCTCTCTCTGATTACTAGCTGTCTTTCTCTTCCTTGAAATGGGAGAAAGGTTACCTGTGACTTCCGTGCTGACTGCCTTTATGGCACACTTTGCCTCTTTTAAAGAGTCCACCTTGTTTTTAACTGTAGTTAGCAGCTCGAAGACAGAAAGCACAGTTTGTGTCTGGTTAAAAAGTCAGTTATATTTTCGTTCTTGAAGTTTATCAGGTTTGTGTTCTCACTCCCATCCTGCGAAAGCTGTGCAGCTGCCGAACAAATAGCAGCAGTCTGTTCAAGTGGGGAGGGTGCGTCCTCTTCCATAGAAGAGAAATCCATGAGTTGTTGGCTTTCAATCTCTACTTGTAAATCCCACGCTAGTGCATTGTGTCCATTGGGGAGATTGGAGGGGATTAAATTACTTACAGGAGATGGCTGCCTGCTTGTTAGGTAGCTGTTGACCTTCAGTTGTTTCGTGGGCTTGGAAGTAGCTTGTGTTGGGTAATGTGTGTGATGTCTCTTCTTTCTTTTTCCCATGATGATTAATAGTGTCCCAGAGTTTTCTCCTACTCTGTCTGTACGTTGAGGGTTCTGATAAAACAGCACCAGGCTGTTGTGTTGGAGGAGTAAATGTAAAAGATAATAAAAAGTAAACTTTGGAGGAGCTCTTTACAGCAGTTGCTGCCTTGTCGCCATCTTGGCTCTGATAACATTATGACTCATTATAGTTTGGGGGAGTTGTTACAATAAACCTACTTACCAGAGATTTCTGTTATTTGAATGCCTGCTTGTGCCTACTTCCAGTTCTAGTGTTGTTGAGAGACAGCATTCCCATTCTTTCCAGGAGGAAAGCATTCTTACATGAAGAAAAAAATCTCTGCTTTTGTGGAGATGACCTTGGAGAAACTATAGGATAAATTAGAATTGGGTAGATCCAAAATCCTGCTGATAAATCCACCAATGAGGTAGAAGCCACTGATGGCAGACTCTTATGCTTCAGGTCAATTTCTGAATTCACAGCCCCTCTTCACCTCACCATTTCTGTTCATCAGGAATTCTTGCAACTCTGTTTAGATTCTTTTCTACATGTGCCCATAGTATTGGGAAAGGAGTGATTTCAAAGCCACAATCCACATTGCTGCTGGAACTGAGAAGATGCTGCATTTGATTCTTAGAAATGTCAGACACATTGTTTGCAGAGCAGATGCAGATGAGCAGAACATTTCTCTACCTTACCTGCCAAATATTAATTATGCTGATGTTTTGGGGAAAGAAAAGGCATGAATCTTACTCCTTATTCATAAATCTGGTAATTGTGCTATATGTTTGATTCCAAGAGCAAAGATCCCGAATAAACTCCCGTATCTCATGTCCTCAAAGGAACTAGTCTATTTTAAAGCATTAACTGACAGCAACTTGCAAAAGTGTTTCATTTGCCATTTCATATCCCAGGCCAATGCCTCCTCTTTCTTTTTTTGTCAAAAAGGATGGTTCTTAATGTTGGAATTATCAGGGATCAACTCAGCATTGTCTCTCATAAGCATAAGGGGGTCGCTCTAGCAAATCGCATCTCTGTTGTGCTTGTGGGATGTCACATGTGTCACCTGACTTCCTCCTCCTCTTTGGGCTTGGGGATTAACAGTCTCCATTTACCCTTCTGGCAGACATGCAAGCAGGGGGGCTGCAGAACGCAGCTCCTCACCCTTTCTATTCCACATAGAAAGTGTCTACAAAGAACCAGTGATGATTAAGTGCTTTCTACTATGAATCTACTTGTATCCAGATCTAATAAAAGTAAGCTATCTCTATTTTTCTTCATCTAACTATTGTGTGAAGACTGAATTTATTTTCTGAACGTGCTTAAGCTTAATGTGCAAGTTCTCTTTTTTGGTTCACGCTTCTACTCTGCAAGATTGCTGTTAGCTGCTTGGAGTTCTTTTATTAGCCTTTAAAAACTCCATCAAGGCTTATGGGCCCAGTACAGACCAGTGCAACCCAGCAGAGTCCAGTATACTGAACAAGAACTGATTTTTGAAAAGGCTTTGGCCTCACAGCCAAAAAGAAAGCTGCTTGCTAATTTAAATCATTCATTTAACTGCATATATGTGAACCAATGACACCGGTGTCCTTCTCCTTCTATTTCTTCTCTTGTTTTTAGCATAGGTGTATCTTGTTCATATTTTATTATATCTTTATATCTTAACCATTTTATCTTATCTAAACTTTCTGTCCTTGCAAAAGCTTCTTGTGGCGATATCCACATTGGTATATTTGGTAATAATCTACTTTTATATTTATCCCAAACCCTCAATAATATTTTTCTAATAATATGATTTCTAAATTCTTTGTTCATTTTTACTTTTTCATACCAAATATATGCATGCCACCCAAATCTAAGTTCATGTCCCTCTAATTGTAAAAGTTTTGGATTTTCTAACGTTAACCATTCTCTTATCCACAGAAAGCAACAAGCTTCAAAATACAATTTAAGATCTGGTAACCCCAACCCTCCTCTTTCTTTAGTGTCTTGTAATAATTTAAATTTAATTGTTGGTCTTTTTCCTTGCCAGATGAAATTTGAGATACCTTTTTGCCATACTTTAAATATTTTTTCATTAATTAGAATTGGTAATGTTTGGAAAAGAAATAGCATCTTCGGTAATACATTCATTTTGATTATGGATATCCTTCCTAGCAAAGATAGTTGTAATTTTCCCCATCTTTCCGTATCAATTTTTATTTCCTTCCAAATTTTCCCATAATTATTTTGAAATAATATATTATTATTTGTTGATAATATTACTCCTAAATATCTAATCTTTTTTCCTATTGTAAAACCTGATTTAGTTATTAAAATTCCTTGTTTTTGAGTCATGTTTTTACTCAACATTTTCGTTTTTTGTTTATTTACCTTAAATCCTGCCACTTCTCCAAATTCCTTTAATTTCTTCAACAAATGTTCTATAGAATCTAGGGGATTTTGTAATACAAATACTAGGTCATCTGCAACTGCTTTTAATTTATAAATTTGTTTTTTTAATTTTTACTCCTTTTATTTGACCATCCCCTCTTATAACTCTATTCAGGACTTCAAGGACTAGAATAAATAAGAGAGGTGGTAGGGGGCATCCCTGTCTTGTTCCTTTTTCTATTTTGCAATTATCTGTCAATTTGTCATTCACTATAATCTTAGCTCTTTGTGTTGAGTATATTGCTTCAATCCCTTTCACAAATGATTTCCCAAATTCCATTTTCTCTAAAACTTTAATCATAAAAGACCAATTCAAATTGTCAAATGCTTTTTCAGCATCTAAAAATATTAAAGCTATTTGGCATTCGTTATGATGTGCGTATTCCAAAATGTCAATCACGATTCGTATATTATCTTTCAATTGTCTTTTTGGCAAAAAACCACTTTGATCTTGATCAATAATTTCTTGTAGGATTGTTTTTAATCTTTCTGCTAATATTGAAGTAAAATTTTTGTAGTCATTATTTAACAATGATACTGGTCTATAATTTTTGGTTAGAGTTGGGTCTTGTTCTTCTTTTGGTATAAGTGTTATACCAAAAGAAGTCCATGTCTCTGGTATTTTTGATCCATCTATAATCGAATTCAATAAGTCTCTAAATGGGTTTATAATTTGTTCTATAAAGTGTTTGTAGTATCCTGCCAATATACCATCAGGTCCTGGTGTTTTTCCTATTTTGAGTTTCTTTATAGCTTCTATTATTTCGTGATTTGATATTGGACTGTTAATTATTACTTGTTGAGTTTGTGAGAGTATGGGAAGATTTTGCTTATTTAAATATTCTTCAATTTTATCTAATGAAATTTCTTGTTTTTCATATAAATGTGAAAAAAATTATAAAATGCTTTTTTGATTCTTTTATTATCAACTAAGTCTTCATTATTTTCCCTGATTTTCATAATCATTTTCTTCTCCCTATCTTTCCTTATTTTATAAGCCAGCCATTTTCCTGGTTTATTAGCAAATTCAAAGTGTCTTTGTTTTGCATATCTTAATTTCATTTCTATTTCCTTTGTTGTCAGCAGCGAAATTTGTTGCTGTAATAATTTAATTTGATATAATAAATTATCTGAGGGTTTTTTCTGCAATTCTCTTTCCTTTAATCTGATTCATAATTGTTTGTAATTTTATTGTTTTTTAATCATTTGATTTAAAGATATAAAATGTCCCCTCATTACTGCCTTACTGGCACCCCAAACTGTTCTAATGTCCACTTCATTATTCAAATTTATTTCAAAAAATTCCTTTAATTTCTTTTTACACTCTTCCACTACTTCCTCTTTTTTAAAGATATTTTCATTCAATCTCCATTTAATATTTCTGGAATTTTCCCTAATTATTATATTTACTGGGTTGTGATCTGAAAAAGTTTTTGGTAAAATTGCAGCGTTAGAGATTTTATTTGCTAAATCCTTTGAAATCCAGATCATGTCTAATCTTGAAAAAGATTTAAATCTTTCTGAATAGAATGTATAATCCTTTGCTAATCCATTTTTATGCCTCCAGGAATCCACCAATGTTAAATTTTTGATTAATTCAAAAAATGATTTTGGGAGTTTCCCTTGTTTATTTTTAATTGTTTTTTTTCTGATTTCTTATCTAACAATGGTATTGTAACCCCATTCCAGTCCCCCATCAATATCCAACTTGTGTATGTGTACATTGATAGTTCCTCCATTAGTTTCACATAGAAATTATTTCTATTTTCATGTGGGGCATATAGACCTACTACAATCGTTTTGATCCCTTGTATTTCTAAGTCAATCCCTATATATCTTCCTTGTTTGTCCGAAAATAATAAATTTGGCTTCAAATAAGGTTTTACATATAATACAATTCCATTTATTTTCTTCTCATTAGCTGTTACAAATTCCTAGCTTTTTGTTCGCTAAATATTTTACCTCTTTTTTTAATATGCGTTTCTTGCAAACAAATAACATCATGATTTAATTTTTTTAAATAATGAAAAAAAATTCCTTTTTTGTGGAGCATTAGCTCCATTTATATTCCAAGTTGTATATTTTATTACCATCACGCCAGTAGCTCCTCGTATTCCTTAGAATTCGTAGCTAACTCCTCTCTCTCTATCTTTTTCTCTTTTGTCTTATTTTGTTCTGGTTCCTTTCTGTGTCTTTCCAGGAAATCTTTTACTTCGTGTATTGAATTTAATTTGTACCTTCTTTCTTGAAAAGTAAAACTCACCCCCTCTAATTTTTCCCAACGGAATGAAATATTTCTTTTCAGTATCTGTCAGACCTGCATAGTCTTTTCTTTTTCTCAATATTCTTATAGGTACCTCCTTAAGTACGCTTATGTTTTTCCCTTTAATTCTAATCCTATTTTCAAAATGTGCCTGCAAGATCATATCTTTTGTTTTTCTTCTGGAAAATTCAATTAGAACATCTCTAGGTTTTTGATGGATATGTGCATATTTCGAATTTATGCAGAACATCTTTTCTATCTCTTCTGCCATCCTATCCTCTTCCCAATTTATTAAGTTTGCTAATGTTTCCTCCATTTCTTCCTCCTTCCCCTTTGGTATGCCTCTAAATCTTAAGCTATACTGTTTATCTCTTAATTCTAACAATGCTATTCTATCAAGTTCATCTGCTCTTACTATTTCTAGTTCTTCCACCCTTTCAGTCACTTTTTAAATTTCTCCCTCCATTTTCTCATTCATCTTTTCTAATTTTTGTTCCAATTCCTTTTCAATGTCCTCAAAACTTTTTTCCAACATTAGATTCACATTTTGAAGAATTGTCTGGGAAGTCTTCAAAGAAAATTCTTCGAACTTAGCATGTTTTCTGTCGTTTTCTCCTGACACCGAACCTCTTCTATTTTGCTTTCTAGTATTCATGTTTCCTTAAGTTCATACAATATTTAAGTCAAGTTTTTATGTTTTGTATATCCTCCACAATGTAAGGAAAAAGTCAAATCAAGTCACTAGAAAATGGCTCCTTTATATTAATAAATAAGTCCAATCCCTGTTTATTGTAGTAGTCCTTTAAATCCCTTCATAATTCTAGCAAATGTCTCAAAATAATGAAACTCACCAAGAGCCTCTGTGTCTCTATAGCTATGATTAGCCTCTTCTCCTCTTTAGTTCTGTAAATGATTCATTAAGGAGGTGAGGTGGTCTATGGTATTGTCTTGTAAATCAAGACGTTCAGTTGTGGCTCCTACAGCTTGAAACTAACGCTTCCCAGCTGATTGCTTGCTTCACTAAAAATGTGAGCGGACCGCTCTCTTCATAAATCAGCTGTCCGGAAGACACGTTAGCTTTTCGTTCGCTTCTTCTTCACCCAAAGTTGCTTTTCACCCCTTTTAATTATCTGGAGCGACTTTTAACATCATGCTGAGAGTTTTAACTGGCAGAGCTCCGCTAAAACTCAGCCCATCGCCATTTTCTCCTCACTGGAAACTTTTTGAATTATAAATTTAAAAAAAAACAGATCGAAAAACAGTTATATATAAATAATGAGCATATTATTATAAAAATGTATAAAATGTTATTTCAATTAAATCAAGAAGATGAACAAGTTAAAGAGTATATGATTAATTGGGCAAGAAATGTTGGATATAATATTTTATTAGAGAACTGGGAAAAAATGTGGACAAAGGGATTAAAATTTACTTTGTGTTATAATTTAAAGGAAAACTTTTATGAAATGATGTACAGATGGTACCTAACCCCACAAAAATGAGCAAAAATGTATAAAAATGTTTCTAATGCATGTTGGAAATGTTCATAAAAGGAAGGAACATTTTACCATTTATGGTAGACCTGTAAAAAAGCAGAAAAATTCTGGGCACAAATACTTGAGATGATTCAGAAAATTCTTAAGATAGAAATTGTAAAAAAAACCAGAATTATTTTTATTAGGTATAATGGAAGAGGATTTAGAGAGAAAATATGGTAATTTATTATTATATATGATCACAGCAGCTAGGATTATATATGCACAATATTGGAAAAAGGAAAACATACCAACAATAGAGGAGTGGGTGACGAAAATATTGGAGCTAGCACAGATGGCGAAATTAAAAATTTTAATAAAAGAAAAAAATATTACAAGATTTAAAGAAATATGGCAACCGATATTGAATTACCTGTATACAATCGAAAAAAGTGAAGAGATGATAATGGGATTTATATATTAAAGAAGTAAATAAATAGAAATAATGATAACAGAGTTACAAAGATAACTATTTCTATAGCTATAGCTACGAAGTCGGAAACCATGTTTTAGTATGTTATTGTTATTATCTTGTTTATATGTCTATACGTGGTGTTAGGTGTATTCTAGAATGTTATGTTTGTCAACAATGTTTTATGATTTTGTATTCTATTTTAATGAATAAAAAGTTTACTAAAGAAAAAAGAAAGCCGCTTGCACATTTAAAAAGGCAAAGTTCAGAAAGTTTTTTTTTCTTCTCTCTGAACAATGGAGAGAGAGGAGGAAATTTCCCCCATACCAAGAATTACTGAGGATAATTACACAGCATGGCTATTCAGATTGAGGGTGAAGCTTGATTTTGAAGATTGCTTGGATGCTCTGGATTTACCTGAACCTAAACCAGAGGGTGGGGAGGAAGCCAAAAACCAATGGAAGGAAAAGGATAAGAGGGCTAAAATTCTTATTGCTAGGTCTCTTCCAGATCACAGATTAGCAGAGATTAAAAATATGTCTACTGTGAAGGAAATGATTGAGAATTTATGCACCCTATACTTAGAAGCTGATGATCAGAAAGTGATGTCTTTGTTACGAGAACTGCATACATGCAATTTGGAAAGCAATGTAAATGTAAATGACCACTTGATCAGGCTACAGGTAATCTTTGATCTGCTGAGCACAGTCCAGAATCTCATGAACGAAAAACTTAAGATGTCTTTTGTGCTGAGTACTTTACCAAATAAATGTTTTCCATTTGTTGCTGGTCTGAATATAGAAGGGAAAAATCTCTCCCAAATTTTTGGAATGATCAGACCAGAAGCTCGAAGAGAAAATTTGAATAACATTAGAGAGGCTGGCAGAGATATAAGTTGCCTAGCAACGAAGGGTAGACGTGAGCCAGAGCAATCAGTGACATATCAGAAAAAGAAAGAAACAGAAAAGAGAGCCATTATGTGTAATTCATGTGAAAAGCAAGGACATATAGCAAGGTTCTGCAAAAATAAAAAAGTTTTTTCCAAGGATAAATCCAAGGAAAAATCTTTTAAAGGTGAAAAGGCTTTATACACAGTTTATAAAGCTGATACCAATAAATGTCCTAGATGATGGGTAATTGATTCGGGCCAGCAGGCATCTATGTGGGAATAAAAGTGACTTGTGAGCTAAATGAAACCACAGAAGGAAGCATAACATTAGCAGATGGCAATTCAACTTTGATTCAAGGAAAAGGAAGTGTGCCATTGTGATGCATCAATGGAAGTGAATACAAAGATCTCATAGCAGAAGATGTTTTCTATGTACCAGACTTAGAAGTCAATTTACTAAGTGTCTCAACATTGAATAACAAAGGCTTTGATGTGATTTTTAATGCTAATGAACAATGTAAAGTCACCAGTGGAAAAAAGGTTCATGTTACAAGCTTTCAAAAAGATGGCATCTACCAAGTGCACTGCAAACAACCACCACCAGATGTCAGCCTCCCCTGTCAGCAGCAAAAGGAGGACAACAGCGCCACCACCTGGGACAGACATTTTGCACACTGTGATTTTAATGCAATTTTTAGAATGAAAACTGAATGGTAAGCATGGTAAGAGATTTTGAAATAAGCAACCATGATAAATGCCAATTAGAATATGTAATATGCATCAAAGGAAAAGCAACAAGACTAGCCATACCCAAACAAAGGGAAAGGTGGGCAACTAAGCCACTCAAACTTATCCACACTGATTGTGTGGACCTCTTCAAGCATCAGTGGGTGGAAATAAATATGTTTTGTGCTTTATAGATGATTTTTCCAGATACTCTGTGACCTACCTAATGAAGGAGAAATCCCAAACAGCGGACACGGTGAAAGTGTATGAAGCCGTGGTGACCAGCAAGTTCAACAGAACCCCTCAAGCCCTCCAAAGCAACCGTGGAGGTGAGTTTATTTCACAAGCCATGAAAACATACCTAACACAGCTAGGTATAGAAGACAGACTAACCACTCCATACACACCTGAACAAAATGGAGTTGCAGAAAGGAAAAATCACTCGCTAATGGACATGGTAAGATGTATGCTTTTAGAAGCAGATTTGCCTGACAAATACTGGGCAGATGCTGTTTTAACAGCTACATACTTACAGAACAGACTGCCAACCAAAGCCAACAAGGTAACACCTTTTGAGCTGCGACATGAACTCAAACCAAGCATAAAGCATATGAGAGTATTTGGATCCAAGGCTTATGAATGCATACCAAAAGAGAAAAGATCCAAACTAGACCCCAGAGCTGAAGAAGGCATTATGATCGGGTATGCTCCAGGAAGCAAGAGATACAGAATCCTGAACCCGAAGACAGGAAAAGTAAGCACGTGCAGAGTGGTGTACTTCGATGAACGAGAGAGAGGCTACCATAGTCATGCTGATGATGACTGTGCAGAAACCAAGAGTGGCAGTTACCAGCTTGAGACAGTTAGCCCAACATTCAAAGACACAATCACCACACCAATTCAGAGGGAGATAGAAGCCCAGGCAGAAACTCCACCAGAGTCAGATGATGAGGCCACGGATGCAGAAGGGGTTGAACCACCAAGTGCCACTCCTGAACCTGCTCCAAGACGCTCATCATGATCCAACAAAGGAGTTTCAGCCGAGAGACTCACCTACCTCGCAAGGTTGTCGTTACCAAAGGAACCTGCATCATGGAATGAAGTGCAGTAAATGCCACCAGATGAGGCAAGCAAGTGGAAGAAAGCAGCACAAGAAGAGCTAGAGGCTCTACACAAGAACAAAACATGGACTTTGACAAAACTACCAAAAGGCAAGAAAGCCATAGGATGCAAATGGGTCTTCAAAGCCAAACAAGATGAAAATTGAGAAGTACAAAGATACAAAGCTAGACTAGTCACAAAAGGCTACTCGCAAAAATATGGACTTGATTACGATGAATGTTTTGCTTCTGTTGTAAAACATACCAGTCAGAATGCTCCTGAGTCTAGCAGCTTCCAGGAACATGAGTGTTGAGCATCTAGATGTAAAGACTGCATTTCTACATGGAGAGATAGAGGAAGAACTGTACATGCTACAACCTCCAGGCTTCACCACTCCCAAGTCACAGCAACTCGTTTGCAGACTTCAGAAGAGGATTTATGGCCTGAAGCAAGCAGCAAGAGCATGGAATAAGAAGTTGAAGCAAGTACTTCTTAAGCAAGGTTTTGTTCAGGCAAAGCTGATCCCTTTCTCTACACAAGATGCAGAAATGGCAGAGAGGTGTACTTTCTTATGTGGATGATTTGATGATTTGCCACAATAACAAAAGAGACTTTGACGAAATCGTGTCCAACTTGAACAAAGAAGTAGAAGTCAAGCATCTGGGCAATGCCAGCTACTACTTGGGGACACAGATTGAAAAACAAGATGGAAGCTTTCTTCTAAGCCAGAAGCAAACGATCCTTGAACTGTTGGAGAGCTTAGGACTGGAAAATGCCAATCCTATGCCAACACCAATGGAAACAGGTTTCCACAAGCAGCAGGAACCTAGTGAACTTTTACCTGAGAACAATGGCTATAAAAGTGCCATAGGTAAGCTATTGTATCTAGCCACTACCACTAGGCCAGACATAGCAGCTGCAGTAAATGTTCTATGCAGAAAAACTAGCACACCCACACACAGAGACTGGGGTGGTGTTAAACGGGTGAGAAGGTACCTGAAGGGCACTATACACTTAAAACTAAAGCTACCAGCCACTGACAATCCTAAACTAGTGGGGTTTATGGATGCAGATTGGGCGGAAGACATTGCTGACTGTAAATCCACTAGTGGGTCTGTATTTTTCTATGGGGGTAGAGCAGTAAGCTGGGGAAGCTGTAAGCAAGCTACAGTTGCACATTCATCCACAGAGGCGGAGTATGTGTCAGCAGCAGAAGCATGCAAAGAGGTTTCATGGCTCAAGCTACTGCTTGAGGACATGGGAATAGAGGAATCTACCCCTATTCAGGTCTATGAAGACAACCAAAGTTGTATTAGACTCTCACAGTCAGAAAAGATTAATGGGAGAACTAAACACATTGATGTTAAGTATCACGTAATAAAAGGACTTGCAAGAACAGGGAATAGTCAGACTAGACTATTGTCCCACAAGGAACAGGACTGCAGACATTCTCACAAAGCCGTTGCCAAGGAGCAGTTACCAAGAACTGTGGAAGAAGTTGAACCTTGTGGACTCTGAGACATGCTAACTTGAGAATCATTGTTGGAATTATCAGGGGTCAACTCAGCATTGTCTCATAAGCATAAGGGGATCTTTCTAGTAAACGCATCTCTGTTGTGGGATGTCACATGGGTCACCTGACTTCCTCCTCCTCCTTGGGCTTGGGGATTAACAGTCTCCATTTATCATTTACCTACTTGTATCCAGATCTACTGAATAAAAGTAAGCTATCTCTATTTTTCTTCATATAACTACAGTGTGAAGACTGAATTTATTTTCTGAACGCAATTAAGCTAATGTGCAAGTTCATGCTTCTACTCTGCAAGATTGCTGTTAGCTGCTTGGAGTTCTTTTATTAACCTTTAAAAACTCCATCACTTAATAGTGGTTCATGATTACCCCCTTCTGAATTCTGTAACCATTAGGGATTACTATCCCCTTCCTCTCTCATTTCTGAACTTTTAAAATAGGTACCGCTTCGGCGGGAAGGTAACGGCGTTCCGAGTCGTCATGCTGGCCACATGACCCGGAAGTGTCTATGACAACGCCGGCTCCAAGGCTTAGAAACGGAGATGAGCACCGCCCCCTAGAGTCGGACACGACTGGACTTTACGTCAAGGGAAACCTTTACCTTTACCTATGATGTCCTTTAGTATAGTGAATACTCTGTTCTGTATGAGTTTTGTGAATTATGTTTTTTGAGACACATTTAACTTTTACCTTATACTATATTTTGATGACTTGTTAATTTAAAATAGGTGCAGACTACTTGAATGGTTTTGCCAACACAATTTGTTTGTTAAGCTGAAAAATGTGCCTTTGGTTTGCCAGTCTTGGATTACCTAAGGTGCTGTCCTAACAGTCAGAAATCACACTGAGACGAGGAGTAGGCCTGTAGTGTTTATTACTGCTACGTAAAACAGAATCCTAACAAACTGAAGCAGCGTGGGAAAAACCCAGACAGATAAACCCCAAAAGTTAAGGCGGGTCTGATCTGTGTCTCTTTGAATGGCTGCTTAATTCCTCAGTACTACGCATGCGTTTTCCACCCTGGATAGAGGCCCCCTCCTGCTCGCCATCAGTACTCGTGACAGGTACCACATCTCTTCTGAGAGTATCCACATGGAGGCTACCAAGGCAGACAATACCCTTTCCTAGTCCCCCCTCCCCCCACCCCTGCTTTCTACCATCTGCAGGCTTGGTGAGATTCTCTTCTATTTCCTTGTTTAAGTCATATATGAAAATGTTGGAAAGCACTGGGCCCAGACCAGAACTCTTAGGTACTCTACTGTATACTTCCCTCCATGTTGACAAAGAACCATGTGTCAGGTACGGTTGTTCAGCCAGCTGCAAATCTTCTGGTAGGATAATTTATCTCACATTGTTCAATTTTATCAGGAATAAGGCTATGGTCAGCTTTATCAAATGCCTTACTGAAATCTAAGAACAGTATATCTACAACATTGTCTTGGTCTACTAATCTAGTCATTTTATTAAAAAAAAAAAAAAGCAATACAGTTTGTCTCCCCTGACCTATTTTTAATAAACTCATACAGACTTCTAGTAATTACCATGTTCTTTTCTAAGTGCTTGCAAACATACTGCTTGATGATCTTTTCTAGGATTTTCCCAGGTATTGATGTGAAACTGATTGTTCTGCGGTTTCCTAGGTCCACTTTTTTCCTTTTTTTAAAGACTGGAAAAACATTAGCTTTTCTCCAGTTTTATGGCATTTCTCCTATACTCCAAGAGTTTTCAAAAATTACAGTCAGTGGTTCTGAGATTATATCTACTAGTTCCTTTAGCTCACTGGGATGTAATCCATCTGGCCCGATGACTCGAATTCATTCAAAGCAGCTAGGTGTTATTGAAGTCCGCTCTCTTTAAATCTAGAACACAAATGTAATTGGTGTAACTTCTCCCTGCCAGCAGTGTGTGAATCCAATGATGGTCATTCTCTTCCAATGTCCCTGCAAGTTCCACTCCCTCAACTATTTCTTCCCCTTAGTCCAGTAAGTCCAGTATAACTGATCCCTTAGTACCTTGTTCCCCCTTTGGATAATGAAGTTCTCTGCAAGACATGTTAAAAGCCTACTGCCCCTCCCACTTACTACAGAGTTTGATTTCCATTTAATATCAGAGTAGTTGAAATCCCCCATTATCACAGTAGTGTATTTTTCAGACACCTCTTCAGTATATCATTTGCAATACAGTGATGAAACAGGGCAAATTCTAAACTAGAGCATGCTTTTGTATGTAGAGTTATGTTTTTGTATGAACTACCAGCAATGCAGTATGGCTGAGTTTGAACAAAACAACTCTGTTCATTCTTCTCCTTGCATATCACTGTTTCTGGTCTGCTGTGGTTACCACTCACATCTTTTTCCTGACACTATTTCACCCATTGCTGAGGCCTCAAATATTTATGAGAACATCAGGCAGCATACAGACTCTGATGTTGTCTTTAATGTACAATACTTATAACTTAAAATTTTTTGTGTATTTCTGATTTCAGTTCTTTAGTTGGTTCTTTTCCCCCTTAAAAACCATACTCTAAATACTTACATTTGCCTTGCAGCATAACATGTAGAATGTATGGAAGCCATTCTTCCTTAAATTTGGTTAGATTTCTGTTGTGAATATATGCTGTTAATTTTGTCTTTATTGCATACTGTATTCTCCAAGTTTAAGTTGTCAGTCTGATGTCATCAGTAACATATCTCTTTTCCAATGTTGTGCTAAGTTTATCCTCATGGCTGTGAACATGCATTTTAGTAAATTGTGATTTTTAAAATATGTTTTGGAATTATGCCTAGTAAGAATTGTGGTTTCATTTCAAATTTCTAAGATGAAAAAAAAATTAGAAATTTTGATTTCTAAAATTCTGTGAATAGTGTTGTATATTTCTTTCCAGTACTTCCGAGTTTTTTACATAGCAACCACATGTGGTTAAATGTGTCTTGGCATTTGTAGCATCTATTATAATGATTTGTCTATCTTGGCAATTATTGATGAAGCCATCTACCATCTATAAAACATTTTACATTAGTTTTCTCTTAAGTTGTAACTTGGGGTAAATTTTATAGAGTTATTCTATAATTCTGCCCATTGAAATGTTGTGACTATTTCTTTAAATTTTGGCATCCATTTTATCATTCAGTTTTTTATTTGTTCCATCTCCATGTCATATCTGAGAAACAGTTGATATATGTATGCTTGAGTAGGTAGTCTTGATTCTGTATGAGCATTTCAAATTCTGTCATTTTTCTTAGTCCCTCATTTTGAGGTCAGGTTTTATTCCTCCAGCAATTTGTAGGTACATCAACCATGATATGTTCTGGCCTTCACCAATTAATTCTTCCTGCGTCTTTAGACAATTCATGGGTTCTGAGTGCATCATAACTGTATATAGGTAGTCCTCAGTTAATGATCACTCATTCAGTGACCATTCAAAGTTACGACGGCGTTGAATGAGCAGTGGTTAAAACCAGTCCTCAAAGTTCTGGCCATCCCAGCACCCCTGTGGTCACATGATTGCAATCTGGGCGCTTGGCAACTGGCTCTCACTTATGACACTTGCAGCATCCCATGGTCACATGATCGTGGTTTGTGACCTTCTCTGCCTTCTCACAAGCAAAGTCAATGGGGAAGCTGACAGGGAAGGTCACAAGTTGTTCAGGGAATCTCTCCCACCCACGCACCCTTCCCCAGCCCCTCTGTGCTCTCACCTTGCCAGCCACTTGCACATCCTCCCTGGCCACTCCCATACTCTCCTTGAGCCTCGCTGAGCTTGCACTGCACCTCCCTGGCCATGTGCGCACCCTCCCCAGCCACTCATGCACCCTTGTGCAACCTCTCCCACCCAGCAGCAGCCACCCCAAGCCCCTCTGCCCTTGCACTGCACCTTGCCAGCCACCTGCACACGCTCCCGAGCCACTTGTGCACCCTCACACAAACTCCCCCACCCAGCAGCAGCCACCCCAAGCCCCACTACACTCACACCATACTTCCTTGCCACTCACACACCCGCGCTCACCCTCCCTGGCCACTTACGCACCCTCTCCCACCTGGCAGCAGCTGCCCCAAGTCCTGGGTCCTTGTGCCATGCCTCTCCTGCCACCCGTGTTCCCTTGTGCACCCTCCCCAAGCTTCACTGCGCTCATACCGCGTGTCATGAGTAAGGATGGCGAGCAGGGGGCTCCCATCCAGGCTGTAAAGCGCATGCGTAGTACTGAGGAATTAGGTAGCCATTCAAAGAAACACAGATCGGGCCCGCCTTAGCCTTTGGGGTTTATATGTCTGGGTTTTCCCCACGCTTCTTCAGTTTGTTAGGATTTTCTGTTAAGTAGCAGTAATAAAACACTAGAGACCTATTCCTTGTCTCAGCGTGGTTCCTGGCTGTTAGGACACCGCGTCTCCCTTGCCACCCATGCACCCAATCTCACCCAGCAGCAGCCACCTCAAGCTTTGCTGTGCTCATGTGCCTCCTCTGCCACCTGCGCACCCTCCCCAGCCACTTGTGCACCCTTCCCTACCTGGCAGCAGCCACTTACCTGCCTGCTGGCATGCTTGCAAGCCACCTGGGACTTGCAACATCCTGCCAGCTTCCCCACTGACTTTGGTTGTTGGAAGCCAGCAGAAAGTTGCAAGGAGATGCTCGCTTAACAGCCCACGATCCTTATAATAGGATATTATTAATAGGGACTGCAGGGATTGCTGTTGCTAAGCGATGCGGTTATCTGGCACCACTCTTTCTGACCGCATCACTTAGTGATGGAAATTCCGGTCCCAATTGCTGTCATAACTCGAGGACTACCTATGTGCAATTGCACATTTCTTACCATATAAGAAATGGTTATATTCAAACAGTTACATTTGACATAAAAAGCATTTAAAGGAGAGGCTAGCGATGAAATTGTTAGACTTACTAATTTTGTCATAACGTTACACTTTTTATCAAGCTTTGTCTTATAATATGTCCTTTAAATTTTTTGTCCTCTTACATATCCCTGTACCATAAGTACCCATTAGCTAGACTTGCTTCTTCCAATATTGACCCACTGTTCGGGGGTGTTATCCATTCTGTTAGCCATGACAAACAGCTTGCTCTGTAATACAGTTTGAAGTGTGGAAGAGCAAGACCAGCTGTCTTTTACTAACAGTTTCTTGCCATTCTTACAAAGTGTTTTCTGGAATATGAATTGGTGCCATTTGAAACAAATAATTTATCCTAATACGTTCATCTTAATCATCACAATTGATCCTAATCAAGAAAACTTTACATTATTAATTGTTTTGATATATTGATTAGAGTCTGTAGAATGCAAACCCAGATATTTCACTGAATCTATTATCTGGAAGCCAGATTCTTTCCACAGGAAATAGTCTTGTGTTAAATGTCATGTAATTATTTTTGTTGTTTTAACATTGATTTTATATCTGGATAATTCTCCAAAGCCTTGGACTATTTTCATCAACTGTCTTACTGTACTTTGTGGTTCTGTGATGGTTTAATACTACATCATCTGCATAACATTTGAGCTTGTATTCCTCTCCGCAGTATTGAGACCAATATTTCTAAGGCAATGATAAACAATAGAGTCTCCCCTATTATTTATCCTTGCCTAGTGGGTACCTTACCTAATGCTTTTACTTCTTTAGAAAACTGCAGGAAGTGCTCCATTGGTCGTGAACTTTCCCATTTGCCACTGATACTTACTTTTAACCCAGCCTTTGAACTCTTATCCAGGATTTATTTTGTTTAATACTGCAAGTCAAATCAGATCAAATTCTTTATTACAGATCAGCAACCCAGACTAAATAAAACCTACAGAATACAGCTACAAAATAAGGCATACAAGATAAAAATGGGCAATCATGCTTGCAGTTTTGCTATCAGAATGTAGAAGTTTTAAAAGCTACAAAAACAAACTTTGCAGTGGCAAGAGTTGGAGTCCTTACCTGCCAGTAAAAATTGAACATAAAATTTGTTAGTCTGTTGTGGAAATATGGTTAGAAGAGGTGTTGGTAGCTCTTTATATACAGTGGATATAAAAAGTGTACACACCCCTGTTAAAATTCCAGGTTTTTGAGATGTAAAAAAATCACTTCAGAATTTTTTCCACCTTTAATATAAGCTGTACAATTCAACTGAAAAACAAACTGAAATATTTTAGGGGGGAAAAATAAAATATACCTTTGTTTAACCCCCTTGCAAGTAAAAATGGCCACTGGAGGTTACCAAAGGCTTTTTCTGCATCTAGGAAGATTAGTGCTGTCTTTTTGTTGATGATGTGCTCTGTTGTACACTAATGATTATAAACCTGTTGTCCATTATATTCCTCTTTAGAATATAACTTGTTTGATCAATATGTATTATATCTGAAACACCTTTCTTTAGTTGTTCAGCTAATATTGTTGTGAAAATTTTATACTGTATACTATATTCAACAAAAAGTTTTGTCTGTATCACTGTGTTTTTTCTGGATCATTCAGTTCTTTATAAATCAGAGTTATGTATCTTCTTCCCCTGTTTGTGGTATCACCTTTGTCTCTTTAATTTCATTAATTGTGTTTGTTAATGATTCCAACAATTCCTCCTTGAGTTCTTTATAATATTGAGTGGTCAGCCCATCTGGACCTGGTGCCTTCCCAAGTTTGTTTTATTTGCCTTTTTTGTTTCTTGGATAGTTATAGTTTACTTCATATTTGTCTATGTTGCTTATTAAGTTCTTTAAGAACAGATTTTTCAGTTAATTTGTTCATGGCCACTTCATCAATGTCAGTCATGGAATATAGTTCTTTGAAAAAAGCTGCCAATTATTCTGTAATTTCCAGTCTTGTATATAACAGCTTAGTCACTTCCTTTATTGCTGATATTGTCTGTATTTCTTTTTTTCTAATCTGATATGCTAAACATTTTCCTAGTTTATTTGCATGTTACCCTTTCATTTACATTTCATTGATTTAAATTTATTGAAGGGGCTACTCAGCATTGCATTGATCAATCTTGTAACTGTAGTCAAAAGAACAAGGTTCCATCCTCCTATCCTAAATTCATCTGCTGCAGTGCAGAAAGAAATCCAAGGCTGGATTATTTTTGTGTGAGGGAGTGTGAATCCAGCTCTGTTACTGAAAACAACATCAACAACAACAACAAAAAACACAGCATGTGCTTCTCCAGTGCCTGTACTACATTCATACTAGTCTCATCTCACCATTACTATGCATATACCCAGAGGGCACAGGACAATTCTACCCCACCCTGTTACTTTTAAATACCAATCCTGTTACAACATACAGTGTTGCCTGGTTCTGTGCAGCAGAGCTCAACATTCGTTGGGCGATGGCCTGTGCTTGGGGCTAAAGGACATAAACTAGATTTAATTAGCACCTAGTTTGCCATATTACAGTGCTTTGTAACTTAATAGATATAGCCTTCCACATACTTTTATACTCCCCTGCACCCATTTAATGCTCCTACCCTCTGTTTTAGATTCTTGCTTTTTATATATACTCTTAGTTTTAAATCTATATATCTTTTATATCTTCTAGCTTTTTATAATTTTTTTAGATTTTTATTTTTATTCTTGATGTATCCTTTATGCTTTTTAATGATTGTACCCCACCCTCCTTATACTGGTCTATGACTGTAATAAAGATTTGATTTGATTTGATTTGATTTGATTTGAACAGCAACAAAAATCATTTAATTAAGGCACTTACTAAGAAAGCAGATACAGGTTGAATGTTAGGAGAAACTTCCTAACAGTAAGAATAGTTATTTTAGAAGGTGGGTTTTTTTGCTGTTTATAGTGGCAGCACATTTATTATTTTTCCATAAAGCTTTATTAATTTTCAAGATATAATTAAAACACAAAATACAGAATATAGAACAGATAGAATACAAGTCTAAAAAAGAAACAAGAGAAACTAAAACAGTGCAAGAATAGACAGAAAAACATAAGACAGGTGACTTCCGACCTTCTCCAACACAGATATAAAAGCACATAAAAGTTAATCACTTGCTATTAATTAAACATTTAGTAACATTATTTCTCTAAAATCAAACTATTTAATAATCAAAACCCAAAATCAGAACTTCATTTTTTTCCATTACAAGCAAATAGTCCAAAAGCAGCTTCCAAATAGAAACAAATTCAGTTACAGTATTTTCTCTTTATCAATTTATTTATTTATTCATTTGTTTATTTATTCATTCAATTTATATAGCCGCCCATCTCAAACCAGTGACTCTGGGCAGCTAACAATAATAAAAACAATCATACAATAAAAAACAATAAAAGCAGTAACAAAAAATTAAATATAAAAATAAATACAGCCAAGAGATCTTTAAAAACATTGGTGTCAGCACAACCATGAAACAGGGCCCTTTGCACACTTGGGGCCCCAAGCCTGGGCACAAAGCTAGGTCTTCAAGGCTTTCTGAAAAGCCAAAAGGGTTTGGGCCATCCTAATCTCAGGAGGAAGGATATTCCAGAGGGCAGGCACCATGGCAGAAAAGCATGTCTCCTGGTCCCTGCCAGCTGACATTCCTTGGCTGACAGGACCCGAAGCATGCCCATCCTGCTGGACCAGATTGGACAAGTAGAAACAACTGGGAAAAGATGGTCCCTAAGGTTACCCAGTCCCAAGCCATGAAGGGCTTTAAAGGTGACAACACCTTGAATTGCACCCAGAAACACACCAGCAACCAGTGCAGCTCCCGAAGTAGTGTTATTACATGTGCCAAGAAGCTGACACTATTTACAACCCAGGCAGCAGCATTCAGCTGAAGCCTCCGAATGCTCTTCAAGGGCAGCCCCATGTAGACCACTTTGCAATAGTCCAAAGAGGAGATCACGAGGGCATGAATGACAGTGCGTAGTGTGTCCTAACAGAAATCACGCTGAGACGAGGAGTAGGTCTCTAGTGTTTATTACTGCTACATTAACAGAATCCTAACAAACTGAAGAAGCGTGGGAAAAACCCAGACAGATAAACCCCAAAAGTCAAGGCGGGTCTGATCTGTGTCTCTTTGAATGGCTGCTTAATTCCTCAGTACTACGCATGCATCTTCCCCCCTGGATAGGGGCCCCCTCCTGCTCGCCATCATTACTCATGACATCGTGCCTCCTGGTCCAGGAATGGGCACAACTGATGCACAACCCGAAGGTGTGCAAAGGCCCTCTTAGCCACGGCTGCACCTGCTCTTCCAGCAGGAGCCGTGAGTCCAAGAGGACCCCCAAATTGCGCACCAGGTCCTCTGGGGCAGTGCCACCCCATCCAGGACCAAAGATGGAAAAACCTTGGCACCAGGAGGCTCAAACACTCAAAGCCACTCAGTCTTGCTTGGGTTGAGGCAGAGCCAGGAGCTGTGGACAGGGGACCTCTCCCCCCTACCAACACTCACTGGAACCGACCCTGGAGGAAGGAGGAGAACCAGCACAGCACAGTGCTGCCCACACCCAACTCCTGAAGCCAGTCCAGGATACCATGATCGATGCTATTGAAGGCTGCCAAGAGGTCAAGAAGAGCAAGGATAGTTGCACTGCCCCATCCTGCTCCCGCCAGAGGTCATCCAAGAGTGTGATCAATGCCATCTCAATCCCATATCCTGGCCTGAATCCTGGCTGAAAAGGATCCAGACAATCTGCTTCATCAGAACCCTTTGAAGCTTTCGTGTGACCACTTTCTCAACAACCTCCTCTAGAAAGGGGAGGTTGGAGACTGGACAAAAACTATCCAGATTGGTTGGGTCAAGCAATGACCCCTTCAGGAGGGGGTGCACCACCACCTCCTTAAGAGCCGGCGGGACCACCCCCTCCCTCAAAGAGGAATTAACCACCATCATGTGTTAATCATGTGTCCTCTCCTGGGCAGCCTTGACTAGCCAGGAGGGGCACGGATCTAACACAGAAGTGGCCGAAATAACAGCTACAAGAGCCCTGTCCACTTCCTCAGGTTCAGCAGGCTCGAACTCCTCCCAGATAACCACGCAAGACTCAGACCCCGTGGCCTCCACTGGCCTTGCATCAAGGCTGGAGTTCAATGCAGAGCGGATGTGAGCAACTTTACCTGCCAGATGCTCAGCATATTCCTCACAACAGTCCTGAAGGTAGACCCCCGAATCACTCCCTGCAAGGAGAGTCTGGGTCACCCGAAACAGGGCCACTGGGCGGCTATCTGCAGATGCAATAAGAGCGGAGAAATAACCATGTTTCGCCGCCCTTACCACCACAAGGTAGGCTCTAATAGTGGCTCTAGCTTGTGTTTGATCATCTTTGTGCCTCGTCTTCCGCCAGCAGTGCTCCAGGTGTCTCTTAGCCCTCTTAAGCCTCCTCAGCTCCTCTGTAAACCATGGTGAGCCATAGGAGCCATGGGCATAGAGAGGCCACTCAGGTGCGATCCGATCCAAAGCCGTGGCCACTCTCTCATGCAGCCACCAAGGCCTCAGCTGGACCGTGAAGCAGACTTCCTAGAACAACCCCGAGCTCTCTCTGAAACCCAACTGGGTCCATCAGTTGTCTGGGGCGGGCCGGTCTAATAGGCCCAGCCTCCCTGCACAGGGGGGTGGTGCCAGAGAATTGGAGGCTCACCAGGAAGTGATCTGACCATGACAGGGGAGAAACCAATACCTCCCCCAATTTCAGAACACTCTGCCACTGCTCCAACAGAAAAACCAGGTCAGATCAATGCTGTCAGTTTAGCCAGTTGCGCCAGTTCCATTAATTTAATCATCCAATCCTCCATTGAGGGAATTTGTGCATCCTTTCATCTTTGAGCGTATAAGAGCCTTGTTGCTGTTATCAAATATATAAGAACAGAATTCCATGTTGTTTCTCAAGCTGTTGGGTCATCAAACCCAAAAGAAACAGCTCTGGCTTCAATTGTAAGTCCACGTTGAGAATCTTTTGAATAATAATACATATTTCTTTGCTTTTCCACAAGTCCAACATAAATGATAAAAAGTTCCTTTACCCTGTAAACATTTCCAACAAACGTTTATATTCTTTATATATAATTATACATTTTGGACAACTTATCAGGAGTTAAATACCAATGGTACATCCTTTTATAAAAATTCTCTTTCAAATTATAATTGTCATGAGCACTGATGGTGAGCTGGAGGGGGCCCCTATCCAGGGGGGAAAACGCATGCGTAGTACTGAGGAGTTAAGCAGCCATTCAAAGAGACACAGATCAGACCTGCCTTGACTTTTGGGGTTTATCTGTCTGGGTTTTTCCCACGCTTCTTCAGTTTGTTAGGATTTTCTGTCTTATGTAGCAGTAAGAAACACTGGAGACCTATTTCTCATCTCAGCGTGGTTCCTGACTGTTAGGACATCAATCCTAACAAACTCCTACTCCCATTGAAAGAGGGAGGAACAAAAAATTTTTTAAAGGAGAGACATTTGGGAAAATGTCTTCAGAAAACCAGGAAATTCGGCAAGCCATCCAACAATTGGCAGCAGCCCTGCAACAACACCACCAACAAGTAGATCTCCAGATCAACACATTACAAGTTTGGAGGAGAAGCAGGACAGTTGAGAACCTTTCTCACACAGTACACAATGTTTTTCGACAGCAGACCGAACCAGAGTCACCTTCATTTTAAGTCTGCTAAAGGGCCCAGCAGCCAAATGGGCTATTCCCATGGTGGAGAACAACGACCCAATTCTCAACGACTACCAGAATTTTCTGGCAGGGTTCCGAGCACACTTTGACGACCTGATCAGAGAGGTCACTGCCAGCCGGGAAATTCGGAAGCTCAAGCAAGGCAACAAGAGGGTGGGAATTTACATTGCTGATTTCAAGCTGTTAGCAGGAGATCTGGACTGAAATGAGAGTGCCTTGAAAGACCAATTGTCATGATCGCTGTTGCGATGTTTGCGACATCATAACGGCTCGCATGACAAAGCGCGGATGCGTGTCAGTGGCTGGAGAGGTGCTGGCGATAAACCGGACAAAGAAGGTAATGGGGTTGGGAGATCTACTGAACAAACAAGGTCCCATCGCCCGGTAATCGGCCATTGACGCCCCTGATAAAGAAAAGATCAGGGCGAGGTTCAGAAAGGCGCGTTCGGGCTTTCGAGGAATATCGAGGTCTAATCACCCGGTAATGGACCATTACCTCGCAGGAAGATAAACAGGGCGATGCCCGGGGCGAATGGGGCTGGACGACCTCTCACCTATCAAGTCTTGATGACCTGTCACTCCGTGGAACTCGTGGGGCACACCCGGGGAGTGTGGGGGTGGAGCGCTGTTTGGCGCGAGACTATTTAATTCAACTTTTGGCGCGCTTCCCTCACTCTCAGCTTTTTACTGGTGTGCATTCTATTCTAAATAAAAGCCAGAGCTTAAACTTGATTTAGAGTCTGAGTCTTTTATTTGGTCTTAGGCATTCCTTACATAAAGCTGAGAGTCTTTTAAGAACGAACCTCGCTAGCCTCTACCAGGAAATTTTTTTTTTGCGAGAGAAGCAACTAGCGATGATTGAACCGGGGACGATCCTGGAGTTAGCGCTTCAGAGTGGAGACGCGAAGGACCCAACATGAGGGGGGGAGGTGAACAGACAGCTTCTGGAATCGGCGCTCCCGAGATGGGACACGAGCCCCCTGCCTACCCACACCGCACCCGTTTGGAGCCTGGAGTCCCAGCCCGGAGTGGAGGGCCCCGATGGAAGAGGGAGTCGTGAGTCAACAACACTTCAGGTGGGACGGCGTAGCGGACCCCTGGCCAGGAACATCCCACACCACTTGGAGACTCCGATACCCCCAGACACCCGAGAGGGAATTCGCAGGACTGCCGATCGGGCAACAACCGGCAGCACCGAGGATGGACGATCCCGTCACACCAGACAGGATCAGGGCTCTGGAGTCCAAGGTGCAGTCATTAGAACACATGCTGCGATCCATGTCAACTGTGGTGGAGAATGGGCACGATACCACCAGGGTGAGTGCGGACTGTCCCATCCTGGCCGTAAAAATTGAACTGAGCTACTGCTCCAAGACCATCGAAGTCGGGGCTTTGGTGGACTCCGGGTGTTCCAGATGCCTGATCCACCCCAACCTAGTCGCTGCGCTAAATTTACCGTTTCCCTCTCCTGAAGCTGCTGATCTTCCAGCAACTCAATGGTTCCACGGCAGTGGGGGGGGGGGGGCGGCCACCCAGGGTACAGGGAATGTTACCCTACAAATAGGCACGCACAGGGCAACCATAGAATTCGTGGTCACCCCGGTGGGCAAGCCTGTAGTGGTTCTGGGAATCCCCTGGCTAACTTGCCACAATCCCTACATTAACTGGAGGACCCGTACGATAACGTTTGAGGATGGGTTCTACCAGGCACCTGCTAAGGGGAAATCCCTCACTTTGACTGTGGGGAGGGCTGAGATTGTTGACCCTCAAGTTCACACTTCCCCCATGGAGGGGTTGCCAGAACAATATGCAGACTTCACTGACGTCTTCGGGGAGGAGGAGGCAGACCAGTTACCCCCCCATCGCAAGACGGACTGTGCTATTGAACTGCTCCCTCATGTCCCATTGCCTAAGCCAAAAATTTACCCAATGACACAAAAGGAATTGGCGGCGTTGCGGGACTTCCTCGATAAAAAACCTCGCTCGGGGCTTCATCGAACCGGCAAACTCGCCAGTTGGAGCGCCCGTTCTGTTCCGCGAGAAGAACAGTACCCTAAGACTGTGTACAGACTATCGCGGGTTAAATTCAGCCTCCTTGTCAAACAAGTACCCCCTCCCCCTCGTGAAAGATATGTTGGCACACTTGTCGACTGGAAAGGTTTTTTCCAAACTTGACCTCCGCGAGGCGTATTACCGCATTCGCATCAGGGAGGGGGATGAATGGAAAACAGCTTTTAACTGTCCCTTGGGCTCCTTCCAGTATAAGGTACTGCCTTTTGGTCTTGCAGGGGCCCCGGGGGTTTTCATGCAACTAATTAATGAGGTTCTGCATGACCATTTGTTTAAAGGAGTACTGGTTTATCTGGACGATGTCCTGATATACTCCAAAACGGAGAGAAAACACGAAAAATTGGTAAGACAGGTTCTCACCAAGCTTTGGCACGCTAAACTTTATGCGAAGCTTTCCAAGTGCAAATTCCATAAGTCGCGCCTGGATTACTTAGGTTACAGGATTTCAGATAAGGGCATCGAAATGGATCCTGCAAAGGTTCAGGCTGTTTTGAGCTGGGAGCGCCCACGCACCCGGTGCCAGCTCCAAAGTTTCCTGGGATTCGCAAATTTCTACAGATCCTTCGCAAAAGGGTTTGCGGAGATTGCCCTGCCCTTGACTGATTTGTTGCGGACCAAAGGCGTCGGGGAAATGTGCAAGGTAAAAAAACCCAGGGACCGTGCTCAATTGGACTCCTGCCTGTCAGGCTGCTTTCGACCGGTTGAAAGCTCTCTTTACAGCGGAGCCAATTTTATCCCATCCCGACCCCGAATGGCCTTTTGTCGTTCAGGCTGATGCCTCTGATTTTTCAATTGGGGCTATCCTATTACAAAAGGATTCTGCCGGACTCTTGAAGCCCTGTGCCTATCTCTCCCAGAAATTTTCCGAGACGGAAAGGCACTGGCATGTCTGGGAAAAAGAGGCATTTGCAGTAAAAGCGGCACTGGAGGCTTGGCGTCACCTTTTAGAAGGGGCGACTTGCCCTTTTAAGGTCTGGACAGACCACCGCAACCTTGAGGCGCTCCGCACGCCCAGGCACCTCAGCCCTAAGCAGATTCGCTGGGCTCAATTTTTCAGCCGTTTTAACTTTCAGCTGAAGTTTATTCCGGGGAAGGAGAATTTTTTGGCAGATGCACTTTCCCGACTGCCCCAGGACGTGGAGCCTGTCTCCGACGTTGTGGGGACTGTGCTCTCTGAGTCTCAATTGGGTTTTGTAACGATTGCCTAATCCCAAATACTCAGTCTCACAAGCTCGGGCTTAAAGATAACTGATTTATTAAAGGAATAGTATGCAAATACAGAGAAAGCTGAGAATGAGCAAAAGCGCGCCAAATACAAACTTAAAAGCCTTGCCTGTGAGCAAGTTCTGCCCCATCCCTCGTCAGGGCGCTCCCCCTCCCAGGTGCTAGAAGCCGTTAGACGCGCCTGGGAAAGTAACCTTGAGCAGGAGCGCAAACCCAAACATACATTCCAAGCCCTCAAAACAACGGAGGGTGAAGGAATGGAAAAACCCCGGGTGAAGGAACACGGAACAGAAGATGACATGTGAAACGTTACAATGTTAACAGCACATTGAAATGGGAACATGACATATTGCCCCCCCCAAAAAAAAACTATGGAGCAGGTTTGTCAGGATAGGCAGAGTGAAATTGGGCTACCAGACGAGGGGAAAGCACGTCTGGAGCAGCAACCCATTCAGGATGAGGGAAATGTTTCCAGCGGATGAGGTACTGTAAAGCAGAGCGCTGGCGTCGGGAGTCGAGGATGGATGTCACCTCGAAGTGTTGCTGGTTGTCGATCATGAGCGGAGGTGGTGGAATGGGTTGGGGATGCCAGCGGTCCGACGGCAGGTAGGGCTTGAGTAAACTACAATGGAAAACAGGATGTAAACGTTTAAGGTTGTGAGGCAAATCAAGTTTAAACGTAACAGGGTTAATTTGGGCGATAATTGGGAAAGGTCTGACAAATTTAGGGCCAAGTTTCTTGGAGGGTTGTGGGGATTTGATAAACTTAGTTGACAAGTAGACTTTATCCCCGACAGCCAAAGATGGTTCTGGGGAACGCTTTGCATCGGCATGGCGTTTATAAGTAGCTTGGGCATGGAGGAGAGCTTGTTGAATATTAATCCATGAGTGCTTGAGAGAGTCCGCCCAGTCAGTAAGGGAAGCTGGCAGCGGTTGTGGATGGGGAAGTTCAGGAATAGGAACAAACTCACGTCCAAAAACTGTTTTAAAAGGAACTTGACCAGTGGTTTGATGAACGGCATTGTTGTAGGCGACCTCTGCAAATGGGAGTAGGTTGACCCAATTGTCCTGTTGGTAGTTAACAAAAGCCCTGAGATATTGTTCCAGTGTAGAATTAACCGCCTCTGTAGATCCGTCCGTTTCCGGATGCCACGCGGTGGAAAGTGACTGTTTGGTGCCCAAAAGTTTTAAAAATGCCTGCCAGAATTGTGACGTAAATTGTGTGCCTCTGTCACTCACCAAACGGGCGGGGATACCGTGGAGGCGGTACACGTGGATGAGGAAGAGGCGTGCCAGCTGTTGTGCGGTGGGGATAGAAGCGCATGGGATGAAGTGGGCTTGTTTGGAGAAAAAGTCTTTGACCACCCAAATGACAGTTTTGCGTTGACTAGGGGGTAGGTCAACGATAAAGTCCATGGAAATGTCCTGCCAGGGGACAGATGGGGTGGCAACGGGTTGAAGGAGACCTTGGGGTTTGCCTGTTTTGCGCTTTATCGCTGCACACACAGGGCAAGCAGTAACATATGCCTTCAGGTCTTTGAGTAAAGTTGGCCACCAGAATTGCCGGCGAACAAGGTGCAGAGTTTTTACATAGCCAAAATGTCCAGCCAGCTTGTCATCGTGGCAACGCTGGAGTATAGTTTTTCGCATAGCATCGGGTACATAGAGGCGATCGTTGTGCCAGGCAAGATCGTCAGTGAAGGTTAAACTGTTTCTATTGGTTTGTAACCAAGTATCTGTTTTAAGGTGGAAAAGCAACTGTTGTTGCAAATCGGATGGAATTGACAAGCGCGGCGAGCGTCTGGAAGGCAGAGCGGCTGGAGGTTGCGTTGATTGCGCTCGGGTCTGGCTGCGAGTCACCGCTGCCAAACTTAATTGTTTGTCGGTCCAGACGGTGCCTTGGACCGTTGGCCCTGGGCCAGCATCTTGGGGTCTGCGGGAGAGTGCATCAGCTAAAAAGTTTTTCTTGCCTGGTATGAACTTAAGGGTGAAGTCGAAGCGGCTGAAAAACTCAGCCCAGCGCAGCTGTTTGGGACTGAGTTTTCGACTGGTGCTTAGAGCTTCCAGGTTTTTATGGTCAGTCCAGACTTCAAAAGGGTTGGAAGTGCCTTCCAATAGGTGTCGCCATGTTTCTAAAGCCGTTTTTACAGCAAAAGCCTCTTTTTCCCAAATGTGCCATCTCCTCTCAGTTTCAGTGAATTTGCGAGAGAGGTAAGCACAGGGTTTCAAGGCGCCAGAGTGGTCAGATTGTAACAAGATTGCTCCTATGGAGAAATCAGAAGCATCGACTTGTACAACGAAGGGTTTAGAGGGGTCTGGATGCTGTAAAATTGGCTCTGTGGTAAAGATTTGTTTGAGCGCTTCGAACGCTTGCTGACAGGCAGGAGTCCATTTAAGGAGTGCGCCTGGGTTCTTTGAACGTCGCGTATCCCCCTGTCCTTTGGTTTTTAACAGTTCAGTAAGGGGGAGGGCAATTTCAGCAAAATTTTGGGCGAATGCCCGATAAAAATTAGCGAATCCAAGGAAACTTTGTAATTGTCCCCTGGTACGGGGAGGCTCCCATGCCACAATAGCTTCTACTTTTGCAGGGTCCATTTCAATGCCCTTAGCTGAAATTCGATAGCCGAGGTAATCAATTTGTGACTGATGAAAGGCACATTTTGACAGTTTAGCGTACAACTCTGCTTTTTTCAATTTAGCCAGTACCTGACGCACCAAGTGGATATGTTCTGACATGGTTTCAGTATAAATCAATACATCATCCAAGTATACCAGTACCCCCTTAAATAGGTGGTCATGCAAGACCTCATTGATTAGTTGCATAAAGACCCCAGGTGCTCCGGATAAACCAAAGGGTAAGACTTTGTATTGGAAAGCCCCAAGAGGACAGTTAAAGGCTGTTTTCCACTCATCCCCTTCCCTTATGCGAATACGGAAATAGGCTTCTCTCAAATCCAGTTTTGAGAAGATTTTGCCTCTGGCCAGATGTGATAACATATCTTTGATCAGGGGCAAAGGATATTTATTTAATATTGAGACCGCATTGAGCCCGCGGAAATCGGTACAAAGCCTTAATGACCCATCCTTTTTTGGCCTGAATAGGACAGGGGCTCCTACCGGGGAATTAGCAGGCTCAATGAAACCCCTAGCCAGGTTTTTGTCAATGAACTCCCTTAGTGTAGTGAGCTCTTTGGGAGACATGGGGTATATTTTTGGGTGAGGCAATTTTACGTTTGGTAAAAATTCAATGGCACAGTCCGTTTTTCGGTGGGGTGGCAAGCGATCTGCTTCCTTTTCCCCAAATACCTCAGCAAAATCCTGATACTGATTGGGTAGTCCCTCAAGAGGTTGAAGCGTTTGCACAGTAGTATACGCTACCCCTCCACCCTCCATGTCTTCCAGTAGGTCTTTTTCGGGTACTTTGTAAAATCCATCTGCAAAAGTCACAGTTCTATGTAGCCAGTTGATAAAAGGGTTTTGTTGCACAAACCAAGGCATCCCCAGGATAACCAGAGGACCCCCCACTGGAGCTACCACAAATGGCAGCTTTTCCTGATGGGAGCCCATCTGCAAGGCGACCAATCCCGTGGAATGATTGACTGCTTTCCCTCCCGCCATAGTTCCATCCAATTGGGTGAAGATCATAGGTCTTGGCAAAGGAAACGTGGGCAGTTCCAGAGCCGCTACGACATCAGGGTGCATAAGGGAACGGGAGCAGCCCGAGTCTAGCATGGCCCAAACTTCCACAGTTTTGGTTTTTGAGCTCAGTTTAACTTTAACAGTCAGTGTGGGGAAATTTCCACTCACCGAATCGTGGTTACGCCCGGTTTCTTCCACCTGCCCTAGGGCGCCCTTCAGGGCAGGTGGTAGGCTTTTCCCGCCGGCTGCTCGAATTGCAACTCTTCTTCCTCTTCTCCGAAGGGTAGTTCTGGGGGGTCCAGTTCTGCGACGGCTGCTTTCAGTTTCCGCAGTGGAGCAGGAGCAGGCGACTTTACTGTAGGTTTCGTCTGTCGTTCCTCTGGACGGCGTCTCGGGCACGACGGGGCTCGATGCCCTTCTTTCCCACATCTCAGGCACTGACCTTTGGAGAATCGTCGTTCCCTTTCTTCTTCCCAGGTTTTCGGTTTGGGGCGGCTGGCAAGTCCAGATGTGCGCGCTCCTCTAGCAAGACGCGATTGTCTATGGTATGGGCATAGGTTTGCAGGGCATTTTCTGCGCTGCCCGCCAACTGAATCCACCCATACAGCGTTTTGGGATCATCTCTTCCTAGTGCCCAGCGAAGGATTTCTGGTTCTAGCCCCTGCTTAAACATTTCAATTAAGGTTGGCTCAGACCAGTCTTCCACTTTCCCCGACAAAGCTTTAAATTCCAACGCATAATTGGCAACTGAGAGGGACCCTTGGTAGAGTTTCCTCAGGGCATTTTTAGCTGTTTCTTGGGCTAGAGGGTCTTCGAAATGCTGTTTAAGTGCCCACAAAAAGTCCTCGAAGTCCTCTAACTCAGTTGCCTCAGCCTGGCACAGTTGCACATACCAATCAGCTGCCCTTCCTCTCAGTTTGTTGGCAATGAAATTGATTTTGCCATGTTCTGACCGAAAGTTCCGGCCCCAATCTTCCATATAATGCTTAGCATTAGTGATAAAGAAGGAGAGCGTAGTGGGATCCCCATCAAACTTTACTCCAAATGGTGGGAAGTTTCTTGCCGGCTCAGCTGGCTGTGGCGGTTCCGCGAATGTCAGCGTACGCCGAGCCCCCATGGGTGGCCGATCCCTAGGAGGTCTTGCCTCTCGCCCCCCCGCCTGACGGGCTGATCGAGTCTTGCTTCTCCCCCTGGTTGGTAGGGTACTGTGCCTGGGGTACTGTGACGGCTCTTCCTCCCAATCCTCCGGGGTGGGCTCTGCATCTCTGGGTAGATCCTTAAGGATTGTCACTATTAGATCCATTTTATCCTCTAATGCCCTCATACGAGCTGGGGTGACCGGCTCTTCTAGGGGTTGGTTGGTTACCACCACCCTCGGTGACAAGGGGACTTCGGGCTCCCAGGATAATTGTGGAGACCCCCTCCCCGGTGCTCTTTCCATAACAGTTTTATGTTCACTCCTGAGGCTCTCCTGCATGGATATCAGCAGCTCATCTAGTTGGACATCCCGCAACTCCCGACGTGCTGCTCTTTGCGCTCTCGAGGTTAGAGCTGGCCGGATCCTTGCCGCCTCCCGCTCCTCCTCGCTTCCATCACTTGCGCGAAGCTGATGTTCGGTCATCGCTAGCGTTCCCTCTTATCCAACGATTGGATGGGGCTAGCGGAAAATGGATGAAATGATTCTCAGCTTTATGTAACGATTGCCTAATCCCAAATACTCAGTCTCACAAGCTCGGGCTTAAAGATAACTGATTTATTAAAGGAATAGTATGCAAATACAGAGAAAGCTGAGAATGAGCAAAAGCGCGCCAAATACAAACTTAAAAGCCTTGCCTGTGAGCAAGTTCTGCCCCATCCCTCGTCAGGGCGCTCCCCCTCCCAGGTGCTAGAAGCCGTTAGACGCGCCTGGGAAAGTAACCTTGAGCAGGAGCGCAAACCCAAACATACATTCCAAGCCCTCAAAACAACGGAGGGTGAAGGAATGGAAAAACCCCGGGTGAAGGAACACGGAACAGAAGATGACATGTGAAACGTTACAATGTTAACAGCACATTGAAATGGGAACATGACAGGTTTGGCCACTGTCACCTGGAGCCGCGCTCGGGAACAGCCTCCCCCCCCCCCTTGCAAACGACTCTGGCGCAGCCCGCTCCAGGCCGCAAGCAACCACTGATGCCGGGTGGGTTGCGTGCAGATTTTGCCCTCGCATTAAAGTCTGATCCCTGGCTCCTTGCTAACCCTGTCAAGGTTTCCATGGAACAAGACCTCGCCTGGGTGGAGGGACGTTTATATGTCCCTGACTCACAACGATCAACTATCCTCAGCCGGTCTCATGACAGCAAACAGGCTGGTCATTTTGGGTTTCTCAAATCCCTCCACTTGACCCGACGCCAATTTTGGTGGCCCTCGCTGAGGAAGGATGTCAAAACGTATGTGGCATCCTGCCCTGTTTGCACAATGTCTAAGCGACCATCCAGTAAACCCCAGGGGCTGCTGCAGCCCGTGGCTAACCCTTCACGCCCTCGGGATGAAATCTCTAAGGATTTCATCGTGGATTTACCGCCCAGTCAAAAGAAAGCAGTCATGCCTGTGCCTCTATCCTGTCGGCGCAACAGCTGGCGAAGCTCTTTTTGGTGCACGTGTACGGCCTTCACAGCTGCTCCTCTCACTTGGTGACCGATAGGGGCACACAATTTACCTCACGGTTTTGGCAGGCTTTTTTGAAATTAATTGGCACCGAGCAAGCATTGTCAACCTCCTGGCATCCCCAGACTGACGGATCTACTGAGATCCTCAATGCCACCCTTGAACAATTCCTCCGCTCCTACATCAACTACCACCAGGACAACTGGGTGGATTTGCTTCCTTTCGCGGAGGTTGCATACAATAACGCTGTGCATCAAAGCACGGGACAAACCCCTTTCAGGGTGGTATCGGGTTGGGACTTTGTCCCCATTCCCGAGCTCCCACAGCCCCCGTCTCCAGTAGTGGCGGCCTGTGATTGGGGTTCTAAACTCGCAGACTCCTGGCCCGTCATTAAGGATACCTTCAATGAGGCACAGACCTCATACAAATTTCAGGCTGACAAGCACAGGCGCCAACAGCCACCTTTTCGAGTAGGGGACCTGGTTTATCTCTCCACTAAATTTATCAAGTCACCTCAGCCTTCCAAGAAACTGGCCCCCAAATTTATTGGCCCCTTTCAGGTTACACAAATTGTGAACCTGGTCATGGTGCGTTTGGATCTACCTCATAATTTGAAGCGGCTGCACCGTGTGTTCCACTGCAGCTTACTCAAGCCAGCCAGTGACCCCTCCCGGTGGCATCCATGCACTCGCTCCCCTCCACCCGTCATGATCGACAGACAACAGCACTTCGAAGTCAGGGAGGTTCTCGACTCCCGGAAGCTTTGTGGCTCTCTCCAATACTTAGTGCACTGGAAACACTTTCCCCACCCCGAGTGGGTCGCTGCCCGTGACATTCAGGCCCCCGAGCTAGTCCGCAACTTCCACGTTGCATATCCCTCCAAGCCCTCGGCTTGATTTTCTTCAGGGGGGCGGTATGTCATGATTGCTGTTGCGATGTTTGTGACATCGTAACGGCTCGCATGACAAAGCGCGGATGCGTGTCAATGGCTGGAGAGGTGCGGACGATAAACCGGACAAAGAAGGTAATGGGGTTGGGAGATCTACTGAACAAACAAGGTCCCATCGCCCGGTAATCGGCCATTGACGCCCCTGATAAAGAAAAGGTCAGGGCGAGGTTCAGAAAGGCACGTTCGGGCTTTCGAGGAATATCGAGGTCTAATCGCCCGGTAATGGACCATTACCTCGCAGGAAGATAAACAGGGCGATGCCCGGGGCGAATGGGGCTGGACGACCTCTCACCTATCAAGTCTTGATGGCCTGTCACTCCGTGGAACTCGTGGGGCACACCCGGGGAGTGTGGGGATGGAGCGCTGTTTGGCACGAGACTATTTAATTCAACTTTTGGCGCGCTTCCCTCACTCTCAGCTTTTTACTGGTGTGCATTCTATTCTAAATAAAAGCCAGAGCTTAAACTTGATTTAGAGTCTGAGTCTTTTATTTGGTCTTAGGCATTCCTTACACCAATTCAAACGGGGGCTGGATGAAGAAATTAAAAATGAATTAGTGCGCCAGGGAACACCAGCGACCCTAGAAGGTTTATATCAACTTTCTGTGGTCATAGACGTCAGGCTAGAAGAGCTCAGACAGATGCAGCCAGGGAGAGGCAAGGACCTCAGAGCGCTTTCAGGATTTCCAGCTCTCTCTGCAGCATCTCTCTACTCAGGACCAGAGGAGCCGATGCAGATCGGGGCAAGCAGGAGGCTTACTTCTGAGGCTGAGAGACAGAGAAGGAGAGAGAGAGCCCTCTGTTTTTACTGCGGAGTCCCGGGGCATATGGTGAGAGCTTGCCCAGCGAGAAGCCAAGCAAATTCCGTAAGAGCCCCAGGGCAAGCAGCAGAACCAAGAGCCACCTCCACCTCGACTTCCAACCAGGGAAACTCTGTCGGTCTCCCTCCACAGAGCTCAGCAGGGAGACCATCAGTCAATTAAGGATTGTTAGGATTTTCTGTCTTATGTAGCAGTAATAAACACTAGAGACCTATTTCTCATCTCAGCGTGGTTCCTGACTGTTAGGACATTAATTCAAAGTAAATTTCATACCTTTGTTCCACATATTCTCCCATTGTTCAAGCATAATATTATACCCAAAATTCTTAGCCCATTACAATCTTTAACATATTCATCTTCTAAATTCAATTGCAACAACATTTTATACATTTTCTTAATAAGATGGTCATCATTTGTACAAAGTTCCATTTCAAATTGTGTTTTTTCATTAACAAAATTATATACCTTCTTATCCAAATTTGTTGTCAAAATCCGCATTGTCTGGAACAAAAACAACATTTTAGGCAAAACTTTCATCTTGAATCACAGATATCCGACCCATCACTGACAGTTGTAATTTTTCCCACCTTAACAAGTCTTTCTTAACATCACTCCACAATTTAGTGTAGTTATTCTGAAACAACATACACAATTCATGTTTGCTGATGTCACCCCAAATATCTGACCTTTTTTAATTATAAAACCAGTTTTACGTATCAACATTTCTTGATTCTATGTAGTCATATTCTTGATCAACATCTTTGTTTTTTGTTTATTTACTTTAAGTCCAGCTAATGATCCAAATTCCTTAAATTTCTTCATCAAATGTTCAACAAAATTCAATAGGTCTTGTAATATTAAAGCTAAATCATCAGCAAAGGCCCTCAATTTGAAGACCTCCTTCTTTATCTTCAAACCCTTTATTTGATCATCTTGTCTAAAGTCTCTATTCAGGACTTCCAAAACTAGGATAAAGAGTAAAGGTGACAAAGGACATCCTTTCCTTGTTCCTTTCTTTATATGACAAAGCTCAGTTAAATCGCCATTTACAATAATACACGCTTTTTGAAGCACATAATTTTATTTTATTTATTTATTTATAAATTTATTCACTGCCCATCTCCTCCTCATGGGGGACTCTTGGCTGTTTACAATAAAATGCAGTTAAAATTTAAAACCATTTCAATACAACAATACAATAAAATAAAAATATAATAAAATCTAAGTGGCAAAAGATTTTAATCAGTCTGTGAGTATTACAGGCCCCTCAAAAATCACTTACGATGCTAGCCATCCCCAGGGATAACTACTATTATACCTATTATACCTATTATTCAAGGAATTAAATCAATTTATCTTCAAAGTCCATATTTTCCAAAACTTTGAACATGAAAGTCCAGTTCAGATTGTCAAAGGCCTTCCCTGCATCTAAAAAGATGAGAGCTGCTTACTGTTCATTGTGATGTTGTAGATATTCTGTAATGTCCAAAACTCTTTTCACATTGTCTCTTTAATTTTCTTCATTCTTCCAGCCAATATTGAAGCAAAATATTTTATAATCATTTAACAATGATTGTGCAACAATTTAAACAATGAAATTGTGCAATATTGGCTTCTTTCCAAGAGTCAGGCATTGCAGAGTCCTGCAAAATAGAATTCATCAATCTTTGAAAGGGCTGAAGAAGCTGATCCTCGAAGTACCTATAAGACAACACTGGCAAACCATCTGGACCTGGTGTTTTCACCAGTTAGGTTCTTTTTATAGCTTCCACTATTTCAAAAGTAGTTTGGGAGAGTTTCGGTAATTTTTGTTTCTCCAAATACTCATCTATCTTTTCCAGAGAAACTTCTTGCCTTTTATACAAATTGGAAAAAAGAGTTGTGGAACAATTTCTTAATTCCTTCATTATCCATTCATTTAATATTTCCTTCTTGAATTTTTAATATCATTTTCTTTTCTCTTTTCTTCCCTAATTTATAGGCCAATCATCTTCCAGGTTTATTGGCAAACTCAAAATGTCTCTGTTTAACATAATTCAATTTTGTCTCAATTTCCCTTACAGTCAACATAGATTATTGTTGGTGTAATCATTTAAGTTGGTGTAAATGTGTCCACTGGGTTTTTCTGTAACTCATTTTCTTTAATTTGATCCAAGATAGTTTGTATTTTTTGTTGACATTTCTTTTTTATATTACAGTTATGGTAAATAAAGTAACCTCTCATAACTGCCTTACTGGTGTCCCAAACAGTTTTTAGGTCAGTCCCTTTGTCCAAATTGATATAAAAAAGAAAACCTTTTAAACTCCTCTTTGTAAAATAGCTTCATTCAATCTCCAACGAAAAGCCATAGAAGATCTCATTATTTTCAAGCTTATTGGATTGTGATCAGAGAAAGTCTTTGGTAAAATATCAACCTTACAAATTTTATTGGCTAAATTATTTGAAATTCATATCATATCAATTCTTGAAAAGGATTTATGTCTTTCTGAGTAAAAGGTATATTCCCTTGCCAATCCATTTTTGTGTCACCAGGAATCTACTAATGCCCAGTTGTCTATCATGTCAGAAAAGGACTGTGGGAGTCTTCCTTGTTTAAGCTTAATTTCCTTTTCAGATGTCCTGTCCAATCGTGGGGAAGTTACACCATTCCAATCTCCTAGTAGACACCAACTTTGATATGAAAAAGAGGACAATTCATAAAGAAGATGTCTAAAAAATTTACTTTTATCCCCATTTGGTACATACATCCCCACAACAATAGATTTAAGTCCATTAAGCTCTTTTTGTTGTTTGTTCGTTTAGTCGCTTCCGACTCTTCGTGACTTCATGGACCAGCCCACGCCAGAGCTTCCTGTCGGTCGTCAACACCCCCAGCTCCCCCAGGGACGAGTCCGTCACCTCTAGAATATCCATCCGTCTTGCTCTTGGTCGGCCCCTCTTCCTTTTGCCTTCCACTCTCACTAGCATCAGCATCTTCTCCAGGGTGTCCTGTCTTCTCATTATGTGGCCAAAGTATTTCAGTTTTGCCTTTAATACCATTCCTTCAAGTGAGCAGTCTGGATTTATTTCCTGGAGGATGGACTGGTTTGATCTTCTTGCAGTCCAAGGCACTCTCAGAATTTTCCTCCAACACCACAGTTCAAAAGCATCGATCTTCCTTCGCTCAGCCTTCCTTATGGTCCAGCTCTCGCAGCCATATGTTACTACAGGGAACACCATTGCTTTAACTATGCGGGCCTTTGTTGTCAGTGTGATGTCTCTGCTCTTAACTATTTTATCGAGATTTGTCATTGCTCTTCTCCCAAGGATTAAGCGTCTTCTGATTTCCTGACTGCAGTCAGCATCTGCAGTAATCTTTGCACCTAGGAATACAAAGTCTTTCACTGCTTCTACATTTTCTCCCTCTATTTGCCAGTTATCAATCAAGCTGGTTGCCATAATCTTGGTTTTTTTGAGGTTTAGCTGCAAGGCAGCTTTTGCACTTTCTTCTTTCACCTTCATCATAAGGCTCCTCAGTTCCTCTTCGCTTTCAGCCATCAAAGTGGTATCATCTGCATATCTGAGATTGTTAATGTTTCTTCCAGAGATTTTAACTCCAGCCTTGGATTCCTCAAGGCCAGCTTGTCGCATGATGTGTTCTGCATACAAGTTGAATAGGTAGGGTGAGAGTATACAGCCCTGCCGTACTCCTTTCCCAATCTTAAACCAGTTGGCTATTCCGTGGTCTGTTCTTACTGTTGCTACGTGGTCATTATACAGATTCTTCAGGAGGCATACAAGATGACTTGGTATCCCCATACCACTAAGAACTTGCCACAATTTGTTATGGTCCACACAGTCAAAGGCTTTAGAATAGTCAATAAAACAGAAATAGATGTTTTTCTGAAACTCCCTGGCTTTTTCCATTATCCAGCGGATATTGGCAATTTGGTCTCTAGTTCCTCTGCCTTTTCTAAACCCAGCTTGTACATCTGGCAATTCTCGCTCCATGAACTGCTGAAGTCTACCTTGCAGGATCTTGAGCATTACCTTACTGGCATGTGAAATGAGTGCCACTGTTCGATAGTTTGAACATTCTTTAGTGTTTCCCTTTTTTGGTATGGGGATATAAGTTGATTTTTTCCAATCTGATGGCCATTCTTGTGTTTTCCAAATTTGCTGGCATATAGCATGCATTACCTTGACAGCATCATCTTGCAAGATTTTGAACAGTTCAGCTGGGATGCTGTCGTCTCCTGCTGCCTTGTTATTAGCAATGCTTCTTAAGGCCCACTCAACCTCACTCTTCAGGATGTCTGGCTCTAGCTCACTGACCACACCGTCAAAGCTATCTCCGATATTGTTATCCTTCCTATACAGGTCTTCTGTATATTCTTGCCACCTTTTCTTGATCTCTTCTTCTTCTGTTAGGTCCTTGCCATCTTTGTTTTTGATCATACCCATTTTTGCCTGGAATTTACCTCCAATGTTTCTAATTTTCTGGAAGAGGTCTCTTGTCCTTCCTATTCTATTGTCTTCTTCCACTTCTGCGCATTGCTTGTTTAAAAATAATTCCTTGTCTCTTCTGGCTAACCTCTGGAATTTTGCATTTAATTGGGCATATCTCCCCCTATCACTGTTGCCTTTTGCTTTCCTTCTTTCTTGGGCTACTTCTAGTGTCTCAGCAGACAGCCATTTTGCCTTCTTGGTTTTCTCTTTCTTTGGGATGTATTTTGTTGCTGCCTCCTGAACAATGCTGCCAACTTCTGTCCAGAGTTCTTCCGGGACCCTATCTACTAAGTCCAGTCCCTGAAATCTATTCTTCACCTCCACTGCATATTCCTGAGGAATATTCGTGAGCTCATATCTAGCTGATCTGTGGGTCTTCCCTAATCTCTTTAGTCTGATCCTAAATTGTGCAAGAAGAAGTTCATGGTCTGAACTACAGTCAGCTCCAGGCCTAGTTTTTACCGACTGTACAGATGTCCGCCACCTTTGGCTGCAAAGGATGTAATCAATCTGATTTCGGTGTTGTCCATCTGGTGAAGTCCATGTGTAAAGCCGTCTCTTAGGTTGTTGGAAGAGAGTGTTTGTTATGCAGAGTGAATTGTCTTGGCAAAATTCTATCAGCCTATGTCCTGCTTCGTTTTGTTCTCCCAGGCCATACTTACCTGTAATTCGAGGTGTCATTTGACTGCCCACCTTAGCATTCCAGTCTCCTGTGATGAAAATAACATCTCTTTTAGGCGTGTTGTCCAGTAGGTGCTGCAGATCCTCATAGAACTGCTCTACTTCAGCTTCTTCAGCATCTGTGGTTTGGGCGTATATTTGGATCACTGTGATGTTAGATGGCTTGCCCTGAATTCGAATTGAGATCATTCTATCGCTTTTTGGCTTGTATCCAAGCACTGCTTTAGCCACTTTACTATTAATTATGAAGGCTACTCCATTTCTTCTGTGGTCCTCTTGTCCACAGTAGTAGATCTGGTGGTCATTTGATGTGAAGTGGCCCATTCCAGTCCATTTCAGTTCACTGACGCCCAGAATGTCTATCTTTAATCTTGACATCTCACCAATAACCACATCCAATTTGCCCTGGCTCATAGATCTTACATTCCAGGTTCCAATGGTGTGTTGATCCTTAGAACATTGGATTCGCCGTTCACCACCAGCACCGTCGGCCGCTAGCCGTCCTTTCGGCTTTGAGCTAGCTGCGTCATCACGTCTGGGGCTAGTTGAGCTCATCCTCTGTTCCTCCCCAGTAGCATTTTGACCATCTTCCAACCTGGGGGTCTCATCTTCCGATGGTATACCAACATATCTCTGGTTGTACTGATCCATTTAGTTTTCACGGCAAGAATACTGGGGTGGGTTGCCATTACCTTCCCCAGGGATCGCATTTAGTCTGACCTCTCTGTCATGACCTTCCCGTCTTGGGTGGCCCTTCACGGTTTAGCTCATGGCATCACTGAGGTGCTCAAGCTCCAGCACCACGACAAGGTAACGATCCTTTGCTGAAGCCATTAAGCTCTAGAAGCATTTTTTAATACAGTCACTGACAAGCATTTTATACAATGAAAATAAAAAGTTCCAAGGTCCAAATTAAAATACATAGACATTTTCTGAAAAAATTAATACAAGTAAATAAAATATTTCAGACTATTAAACACTAAAATGCTAAAAATAAAATACTAAAATGTTTAAATACTTAACACTAATTGACTACATTATAAAACTACTTTTAGTAGTTTAGTAATTCAGTATGATAGTGTGTGTATGTATATGTGTTTGTAAGTTTGTGTGTGTGTGGTGTGTGATCCATGACAAGTGAGATGTAACAAACAGTGTAGAAAGCATAGGACACTCTGTATAGTTAAAATTAGGAGAGTGCTTTCCGGCACAGAGCAATGACAGTTGAAAGAAATTTTGCAACTTAAAATAGGGGGAAGGAGTATTAGTTATTTATAAAAATAATAAAGGTGGGATAAAAACATTAAAAAATTAAAAATTAAAAAAAATGTTAGGGTTCCAGTCTGACTGTAAAAAGCAAATGACATCCTCCTCAGAACAGTACTTCTAAGAGCAAGCACATGTATGATGGTAGGGTGCAATTTGCTGTAGAAAAGACATCAAAGAAACATGGGCTAGAGTCTCAGGTTCCTCCAGGTCACAGGAGTAGGTACACTTTGCAAAAGGGATATTGTTAGACCTTCAATATTGCAGAGGGTAAGACATTAAAGCAGGTTAAAGAAAAAAGCTAATGGGAGATAATACTGAATAGCCAATTTGCTGGTGTAAAGGGTCTCTTGCTGGTAACCTGTCATCACTGATTACATAATTCACCCTGCTCTTATCTTGAGAGCTATGTCAAACACCCTCTGCTGGACTGCAGCTCTCATTCTTAATAGCCCTGTGGCACAAGAAGCTGCACTGGCATAGATAATTCTGAACTCTGGCTTTCCAAAAAGAGGTAAAGTGATTAAGAAGAATGTGGTAGCCAGGAAGTTGCTGGAAAAGTGAAGTATGAGCAGAAACAGAGTCAAGAAGGCCTTCGATTCCAGGGGAATATAAGAGTAGTTCAACAACGGAACAAATTGCTAAGTGAGATGTTGGACTTTGTTTTGTTGGTTGTGTGCAAACAGATGCTAAGTGGCCATTTGTCATAAATACTTTAATTTATACACAGAGCAGATGATTGGATTGATGACTTAACAGCCCCTTCTAAATTCTCATTCTATGGTTCTTTCATTTAGATTCTGAGGAAATGAGAACACATTTTACTTTAACATCTGTACATGATACTGTGCAGGGTGATTGTTGACCCCAGTAAGAAACAAAATGTGGGATATAAATTTGATGAATACATAAAATCCATACAAATTAATGTTTAGTGTTAAATTAAAATGTATTGCATTAAATAATAAATATTTTGATTCTGATTCTTAAAGGTTATCCTTTTCCTACTGCTCCTCCAGTAGATCCATTTGCAAAAATTCGAGTGGATGACTGTGGAAAAACAAAAGGATGCTTTAGGTCAGTATGAAACAATGAAAGTTTGTTAGTTGTTTTTTTAAGTAAAACCAATCTGACCTATGAACAAGGTCACTATATGAACTGTTTCAATAAATGTATCCTATTAGCAATAATGTATAGTAACTCTGAGTCCATTTGAAGTTCTCCAGTCCTGAAGTTCATTTGTTTACACAACTGAAATGTAGAGTTGTGCATGGATTAAAAAAAAAAAAACCTTCTAAGAACAGAACTAAAGTGCTCTCTTTGGGCTGTTTTGATAGCACAAAACTCAAAAATTTGAGTGTTTCACCATAGGGAACAATAGGAACAAGACCCTTGCTTCCTCAATGTGTGTCCTAAGCTCACAAAGGTAGATGGAATGGTACTTCATGGAGAATGCTAAAAAACTAATCTACAGAAAAATAAGCATTTTTTTTTCATGACTGATCTCCCTACAGAGCTATAGGACTAAGCTTAGCAAAGAAGCAACAGCAGTGGATTCACTTCAGTACAGCCTGCAGTTTGAACAATGTAATGGCAATGGCAGCAAAACTATTCTGATTGTTGGTTTGATAAGGCTTCTTCTTTTTTTCCATTTGGCATACTGAATGCAAAGCTGAACAAACAATATTGAGTTTGAATTTGAAAATCTGAAAACTCACCATTATAGCAACAGTATCTGTAAAGCTCATGCACAGTTTATATTTTTACTTGTACAACCTGGCTGAAAAAAAAAAGCAACGCTCAAAGACATGGAGAATTCAAAGTTCCTGATAATACATAATTTTTAAAACAATTATCAGTGACAATAGAGATGGAGCTGTTTTCTGGATAAATGTACTTTCCAAGCCTCCATGGCTTAAAAGAGGCAATTGTGAAACACTGAAAACAATGTGGAATGAAGCCTGTGCATTTGGTCCAATCTTTGAACAAAGCTTTGCAATATGGAATGTTTTGTCCTGAAATCGAAATACTGAAAATGGTCATATTAAGCTCAGAACTTGTTTGTACCTCCCTCTTAAAATGGTCTAGGATCAGTAATCACTTCCTCTCATGTGATTCAACTTGAAAGCTGCTTCTTAGAATCCTATTGTTTCTGTCATCTTACAAAAGTAGTTTTTTTCCATCTTGTCAATATGGAATCAATTCTATAGCAAGGTATAGATGTCCTGATCTCTGTTGTCCATTTTTAAGTGGACATTCAAAACTACATTATTTTAGCATGCATTTAAATTTCCCTTAATTGTTTAGGGAATTGTTTTCCCTTAATTCTTGCTTGTTTACAGTTTGAATATTAAATGTTCCCATGTTTTATTTTATTTTGAGTGGGACATTCTCTATCAAAAGTCAAGCAATATCTAATAGTTAATATAAAGAACTATTCAGGTTCCACAAAACCAACTGCTTAAGTCTGTTCTTTACCAGAATTTTCATAACACAGTAAATTTTACAGAAATTTTAGCTAAACACTTGGGACACAGAGTAGCTGTATCTGGAATGGAATGGAATAGAATACTTTATTGGCCAAGTATGTTTACACATACAAGGAATTTGACTTCAGTGCAAGGGCTCTCAATATATTTACATAACATCAAAAAATAAACAATAATAAAGTAATAATGTTATTTACTAAAACTATACAAACAAGAAAGAAAAGTGTCAGCACCTGCTCATTTAAGCATTCACATGCACAGTCAAGAAACTGGATTTCTTTGAACTGTTTTATTGAAGCGTAATGAACGGTACAGAAGGCAAGCTGCGAATAAAGACTTCCTGCCAAAACCTACTTTAAACTACATTCCCTTAGCTAGTCCCGTTTCCCACAAAGTGTGTCACTCCCCCTCCCATCCAGATGGTATTCCTGTCGTATCTCAACCTCGCATCCTTGATGTGCTTATAGCCAAAACAACCCCTTACATTCCAACTTCACACACTCCCTCCCATCTTCCTCCCGTCCTGCAACTTGTGAGAATAACACGATGGGAGATGCCCTGATAAGGGTTTCTGTGAAACCCTTGATCAGGGAATCTGACATACTGCCCCCCCAAGACAGACTAAAACTTAAGTAATTGTTAATCAGACTAAAACGTAAGCAAGCAATTGTGAATCAACTGAAATAATTAGACTAAGCAGGAGAAGGCTTAGAAGGATACTTAGCATGAAACTTTCTGGTTAATAGAAGAGCATTAACATGACATGCATTATCCCACTCAGGACCTGGAAAATGTTTCCATTGAATTAAGTACTGTAAAGTTTTGCGAAAGAAATGAGAGTCCAGAATGTCTTTAACTTCGAAATGTTGGTGGCCATCGATCATGATAGGTGGAGGGGTTACTGCAGGCTGGTGCCACTTAGAACGGTGCGGTGCAGCTGCAATGAAAAACAGGGTGAAGTCTTTTTAGGGCGGGGGGTAATTGCAATTGAACAGTCACAGAGTTAATAATCTTAGTGAATGGGAAATGGTCCAACGAACTTGGGAGCAAGCTTCCTCGAAGGTTGTTGGGAGCACAAGAATTTGGTGGAAAGGTAAACAAGCTCCCCCACTTTGAAATTCCACTCAGGGCATCTGTGGCGGTCAGCGAACCTCTTCTGAGTCTCATGAGTGTGATCCAGTGCCTGGCAGATGACAGGCCAGTTAGTGGAGATTTGTGCAGCCCAGTCTGCCACGGAAGAGTAAGGCAAGGACTGCAGCTGGAGCTCAGGTATAGGAGCAAAGTCCTGGCCGTAAACAATGCGGGAAGGAGAAAAGCCAGTGCTTTGGTGAACAGCATTATTATAAGCCACCTCAGCAAAAGGGAGAAGGTCTACCCAATTGTCTTGTTGAAAACTAATATAGCAGTGTAGGAATTGCTCTAGAGTAGATTGAGCTCGTTCAGTAGCTCTGTCAGTGGCAGGATGGCTAGATGAGCTGAGAGATTGTTCGACCCCAATCAATTTCAAAAATGCGCGCCAAAATTTAGAAGTAAATTGGATGCCTCTGTCAGAAATTACACGTGTGGGACACCCATGAATTTTGTAGATGTGCGTGAGAAAGAGCTTGGCTAATTGCTGAGCTGTTGGGATTTTAGTGCAGGGTATAAAATGAGCTTGCTTAGAAAACAAGTCAATGACAGTCCAAATCACAGTTTTATTCTTCCTCTCAGGTAAATCCACAATGAAATCCATGGCTATCTCCTTCCAGGGAGCCTTTGGGGAGGCTACCGGTTGGAGCAGTCCTTGCGATTTTCCCCCCCTTCCTCTTTGCCTGGGCACAAACGTGGCATGATGTGACATACGATTGCGCATCAGCCCGAAGGGAGGGCCACCAAAATTGGCGTCTTACCAAGTTTTGGTAAAGACAAAATGACCTGCAGATTTACTATCATGGGAATGCTGCAAAATAATTTTGCGAAGAGACTCAGGAATGTAGATTCTGCCGTTAGAGTACCAGACGTTGTCAGTTTCAGTCAATTGAGCTTTGTTACATTGTAGCCAGGGATGTTAGGCAGCACCTGAAGCAGTTCCTCTTTGAAGTCAGCCTGCACTTTCACTTTCCCGGCTGCCGCTTGTTTGCACGTTACGCACACCATTCCAAGCTGCTGTTTTGAGAAAACAGTGTCAACAACTTGTGTTTGTGCTGTGTTGTATTGAGGGAGGCGAGAAAGCGCATCGGCTAAAACGTTCTTTTTACCCGGAAGGAAATTAAGGGTAAAATTGAAACGGTTAAAAAACTGAGCCCAATGAATCTGTTTCCCATTCAATTTTCTGGGAGTCTGTAAGGCTTGGAGGTTTTTATGATCAGTCCAAACCTCAAAGGGACAAAGGGCTCCTTCCAAGGGATGCCTCCAGTATGTAAGAGCAGTTTTTACAGCAAAAGCCTCTTTTTCCCAAATGGGCCAATTACGCTCAGTGTCAGAAAACTTGCGTGAAAGATAAGCACAAGGACGAGGAAAACCTGTGTCATACTTTTGCACTAACACTGCTCCAATAGCAGAGTCAGAAGCATCAGCTTGCACAATAAAAGGGCGAGTTGGGTCTGGGTGTGCAGGAATAGGTTCACGGGTGAAAAGCAGTTTCAAATTGTCAAAAGCTGCTTGACAAGCAGAAGTCCATGTAAGTTTGGCCCCAGGGGAGGTAACTTTGTGGGTTTCCCCCCTCCCCTTGGTTTTTAATAAGTCAGTGAGAGGTAAAGCAATTTGAGTAAATTGGGGTATGAAATTTCGATAATAGTTGGCGAAACCTAGAAAACTTTGGAGTTGGCGGCGGGTGCGTGGGGGTTCCCAACCCATGATGTCCTCGACCTTTGCAGGATCTATTTCAATTCCTTTTGATGATATACGGTAGCCCAAATAGTCCAGTTGTGACTTATGGAGTTCACACTTAGAAAGTTTGGCATATAGTTTAGCATTTCTCACTTTGGACAAAACCCTTTTTACAAGTTTAACATGGTTCTTGATATTGTCAGAATAAATCAAAATGTCATCCAGGTAAACCAGGGCCCCCTTGTACAAATGCTCATGAAGGACTTCGTTGATATATTGCATAAAGACACCAGGAGCCCTTGCCAACCCAAATGGGAGAACCTTATATTGGTAGGAACCAAGAGGGCAGTTAAACGCCGTTTTCCATTCATCCCCCTCCCGAACGCGAATTCGGAAATAGGCTTCTCTGAGGTCAAGTTTGGTGAACACTTTCCCCTTGGAGTGGTGCGAAAGCATTAGGGGAAGGGGGTATTGATTTGTAATTGAGATGGCATTTATTCCCCGGTAGTCTGTACAAAGTCTTTAACGAGCCATCTTTTTTCGCCCGAAAAAGCACAGGGGCAGCCAAAGGTGAATTGGCAGGCTCAATGAACCCCCTCTCCAAGTTTTTGTCAATGAATTCCCTTAGGACATTTTTTTCAGTCTCTGACTTGGCATACATTTTGGGCTTTGGTAGCCTTTGGTGGTAGCCTTTGGTGGCCTTTGGGTCTATTTCAATGGCACAGTCAGTTTTTCTATAAAGAGGCAAGAGATCGCACTCTTTCTCATCAAAGACATCAATAAAGTCTGCATATACAGATGGAATGCCAGATTGTGGTAAGACATCAGGCGAGGGGGAGAGGTTAAGGGTTCCAGCGACCTCCCCCCCCCCCCCGGTTGGAGTACCAAAAAAAGGTTGCCAACTCCATTGTTAAACAGTAAAGCACCTGAGTCCCAATCAATCTGTGGCTTTCTTCTTTTTAGCCATGGGAATCCCAGTATGATGGAGTAGTTGGCAATAGGGGCTACAATGAACTGTAAGGTTTCCTTATGCCCCCTCAGCCGCATGGCTGAAGTTTCTGTCCTGAATTCCATGGGACCCCCCGTGGGCAACTGACCCATCCATTTGTGTGAAAATAATAGGATTTTTTAGTCTCTTGGTTTTTAGACTCAGAGTGTCAAGGAGGGCAGGGTGTATTAAACATTTGGTGCACCCAGAGTCTAACATTGCAGTCAAAATGGCTTTGTGTTTGCTTCGCAAGTTTTTTAACTCTACTTTCACCAGTAAGGTGGGACAATCATCACTCACCAAATCTTGTCATCAATGTCAGAAGTAAGTGCGCTGCGCCCTGGAGTTGCCACCTGCTCCCGGGCACGATTTAGAACAGATGAAACTCGTTTCCCGCCAGCTCCAGGTCTTCTTGTTTGGAGTCTTCTCTGGAGTCCGGTTGAGCTTCCATTTTGGGTTCTTTTCGAGCCAGCGCGCTTGCAGCTGCTGCCTTGTGTCTGGGCGGTGGGGTTTTAGTTGGTTTAGTTGCTCCTTTTATGGCTTCTGGGCATTCGGCTGCTCTGTGTGTGTCCTTCCCACACTTGAAACAGGTGCTTTTCTTTCCCTTTTTTTTTTTTTTCTATCCTCTTGCAGAAAGGTCTTTGCTGGGCAAAAGGAAATTGACTTGGCACCACTGTATTTTTTCCCATTGCTGTAGCGTGAAGCTGCTGGCAGAACTGGTACTGGGTGTTCTCTACCTCACCTGTGAGGCAGATCCAATCTTTCAGAGTGTGGGGGGATTCTCTGCGGCAGAGTGCCCACCTAAGAATTTCTGGCTGCAATCCCCCTTTAAAGTAGTCAATCTTAGTGGTTTCAGACCAGTCCATAACTTTTCCAGCAATGGCTTTGAACTCCATGACATACTCCTTGCCTAAGTTGTTGGATGCCGGTTTTTGCTCTCATCATATCCAGGGGGTCCTCTAACCGGTCCCTCAGGGCTTTCATGAACTCCCGCAGGTTACCCAGTTCTGGGGCAGGTGCACAAACCACTTAGCAGCTGGCCCGCTGAGCCTGGCACCCACTTGGCTAACTTTCTTGTACTCCGTGGGGAAACGGGAACCATACTCTCTCATATATATGGAAATGATGGTCAGGAAAAACGCCACCATCAAACTTGACTTGTATATCCTTTGGGGCTGCGCCCTGGGTTGCCCCGCTGGCTAGCGCTCTCCCTCCATCTCCTTGGCTCTCTGGGTGGCCTCCGTTCCGCCTGCGTCTCACTGGTGATTCGAAATCCCTGGTTGGGGTTAGGGTACGTCGTTTCTCTCGCCCGATTGGTGACTCTGCTCTTGACAGCTGAGTTGATATTTCTGCCAAAGGGTATGCCATGGTCTCCAGAGTTCTTGATACCTGCTGCAAGACCACTTCCATGGCAGACATCCTAGCTTCCAGATTGCGGATGTCTTGGAGAGTTCCATTAGGATCTGGAATGGTTCCATGTGACCCCGGGCTTCGCACTATTATTTGTGCATCCACACGTGGGGGAGGTCTTGCCTCGCCTTCTCTGGCACCTACCTGGGAAGGTGCCACCTGTGGTTCTTCAATAATAATGCTCAGCGTCCCGGGTTCTGTCACAAAATTTAGGGAGTGGAGGGCACTTTCCAACTCTGTCTGGTTGAGCCAGGTTTCCACCTCGCACTCACTGTCTCCACTCCCCGAACTCTCCTCTGTCTCAATTCTTTTTTCTGCCACTTTAGCATACAGCACGGTTCTCTCCGAGGATGGCAGAGGTGATGGCTGCTGCTCCCAGGACTTCCTGTGCTTAGGCATGGTTTGTCAACTCTCAGCTGATTGCTTTCTCAGGAAGAGTTTTCGAATTATGGATTCGCAGCTTAATGTCAGCACCTGCTCATTCAAGCATTCACACACACAGTCAAGAAACTGGATTTCTTTGAACTGTTTTATTGAAGCGTAATGAATGGTACAGAAGGCAAGCTGCGAATAAAGACTTCCCGCCAAAACCTACTTTAAACTACATTCCCTTAGCTAGTCCCCTTTCCCATGAAGCGTGTCACTCCCCCTCCCATCCAGATGGTATTCCTGTCGTATCTCAACCTCGCGTCCTTGATGTGCTTATAGCCAAAACAACCCCTTACATTCCAACTTCACACACTCCCTCACACACTCCCTCCCATCTTCCTCCCATCCTTCAACTTGTGAGAATGACCCGATGGGAGATGCCCTGATAAGGGTTTCTGTGAAACCCTTGATCAGGGAATCTGACAAAAAGAAATTGAAGGAAAATAATACTACGGCTATTAACTAACACACGCTCATATTTAAAGGGAGAATTAAGGGACAATATACTGCATCTGTTGTCTAACATGTTCACATTTAACAGAGCATTACCGGTCACAACTTAGCAGTCATGTTTTACCATGCATTATCAATCATTATATCATGCTACATTAATTAGGAGTTCAACAGAGCAATGGCACGAGGAAAAAAACTGTTCCGATGTCTAGATGTTTTGACATACAGTACTCTGTAGCAGCATCCTGATGGTAGAAGTTGAAACAGTTTATGTCCAGGATGCGAAGGGTCTGCAGATATCTTCTCTGCCCTCCTTTTGACGCTAGCAATATACAGGTCTTCTATAGAAGCCAGGTGGATTGCAATAATTCTTTCTGCAGACTTAACTATCCGTTGAAGTCTATATTTGTCCTGCTTGGTTGCGGAACCAAACCAGACAGTTATAGAAGAACAGATAATGACTGAATAATTCCTCTGTAAAACTGTACCAAAAGCTCCTGAGATAGATTAAACTTCCTAAGTTGATGCAGGAAGAACATCCTTTGTTGTGTCTTTTTGATGATAGTTCTGATGTTAAGCGTCCATTTCAGGTCTTGAGAAATTATGATAATCTAATGAAATAAAGTCAAATGACACCTGGAATTACAGGTAAGCATGGCCTGGGAGAACAAAACAAAGGAGGACATAGGCTGATAGAATTTTGCCAAGACAATTCACTCTGCATAACAAACACTCTCTTCCAACAACCTAAGAGATGGCTTTATACATGGACTTCCCGAGATGGACAACACCGAAATCAGACTGACTACATCCTTTGCAGCCAAAGGTGGCGGACATTTATACAGGCGGTAAAAACAAGACCTGGAGTTGACTGTAGTTCAGATCACAAACTTCTTATTGCACAATTTAGGATCAGACTAAAGAGATTAGGGAAGACCCACAGATCAGCTAGATATGAGCTCACTAATATTCCTCAGGAATATGCAGTGGAGGTGAAGAATAGATTTAAGGGACTGGACTTCGTAGATAGGGTCCCGGAAGAACTCTGGACAGAAGTTTGCAACATTGTTCAGGAGGCGGCAACAAAATACATCCCAAAGAAAGAGAAAACCAAGAAGGCAAAGTGGCTGTCTGCTGAGACACTAGAAGTAGCCCAAGAAAGAAGGAAAGCAAAAGGCAACAGTGATAGGGGGAGATATGCCCAATTAAATGCAAAATTCCAGAGGTTAGCCAGAAGAGATACGGAATTATTTTTAAACAAGCAATGCGCGGAAGTGGAAGAAGACAATAGAATAGGAAGGACAAGAGACCTCTTCCAGAAAATTAGAAACATCGGAGGTAAATTCCAGGCAAAAATCAGTACGATCAAAAACAAAGATGGCAAGGACCTAACAGAAGAAGAACAGATCAAGAAAAGGTGGCAAGAAGGAATTACAGGTAATTCGGAAGACCTGTATACGAAGGATAACAATATTGGGGATAGCTTTGACGGTGTGGTCAGTGAGCTAGAGCCAGACATCCTGAAGAGTGAGGTTGAATGGGCCTTAAGAAGCATTGCTAATAACAAGGCAGCAGGAGACGACGGCATCCCAGCTGAACTGTTCAAAATCTTGCAAGATGATGCTGTCAAGGTAATGCATGCTATATGCCAGCAAATTTGGAAAACACAGGAATGGCCATCAGATTGGAAAAAATCAACTTATATCCCCATACCAAAAAAGGGAAACACTAAAGAATGTTCAAACTATCGAACAGTGGCACTCATTTCACATGCCAGTAAGGTAATGCTCAAGATCCTGCAAGGTAGACTTCAGCAGTTCATGGAGCGAGAATTGCCAGATGTACAAGCTGGGTTTAGAAAAGGCAGAGGAACTACGGACCAAATTGCCAATATCCGCTGGATCATGGAAAAAGCCAGGGAGTTTCAGAAAAACATCTATTTCTGTTTTATTGACTGTTCTAAAGCCTTTGACTGTGTGGACCATAACAAATTGTGGCAAGCTCTTAGTGGTATGGGGATACCAAGTCATCTTGTCTGCCTCCTGAAGAATCTGTATGACGACCAAGTAGCAACAGTAAGAACAGACCACGGAACAATGGACTGGTTTAAGATTGGGAAAGGAGTACGGCAGGGCTGTATCCTCTCACCCTACCTATTCAACTTGTACGCAGAACACACCATGCAACATGCTGGGCTTGAGGAATCCAAGGCTGGAGTTAAAATCTCTGGAAGAAACATTAACAATCTCAGATATGCAGATGATACCACTTTGATGGCTGAAAGCAAAGAGGAACTGAGGAGCCTTATGGTGAAGGTGAAAGAAGAAAGTGCAAAAGCTGGCTTGCAGCTAAACCTCAGAAAAACCAAGATTATGGCAACCAGCTTGATTGATAACTGGCAAATAGAGGGAGAAAATGTAGAAGCAGTGAAAGACTTTGTATTTCTAGGTGCAAAGATTACTGCAGATGCTGACTGCAGTCAGGAAATCAGAAGACGTTTAATCCTTGGGAGAAGAGCAATGACCAATCTCGATAAAATAGCTAAGAGCAGAGACATCACACTGACAACAAAGGTCCACATAGTTAAAGCATTGGTGTTCCCCATAGTAACATATGGCTGTGAGAGCTGGACCATAAGGAAGGCTGAGAGAAGGAAGATAGATGCTTTTGAACTGTGGTGTTGGAGGAAAATTCTGAGTGCCTTGGACTGCAAGAAGATCAAACCAGTCCATCCTCCAGGAAATAAAGCCAGACTGCTCACTTGAGGGAATGATATTAAAGGCAAAACTGAAATACTTTGGCCACATAATGAGAAGACAGGACACCCTGGAGAAGGTGCTGATACTAGGGAGAGTGGAAGGCAAAAGGAAGAGGGGCTGACCAAGGGCAAGGTGGATGGATGATATTCTAGAGGTGATGGACTCGTCCCTGGGGGAGCTGGAGGTGTTGACCAACAGGAAGCTCTGATGTGGGCTGGTCCATGAAGTCACGAAGAGTCGGAAGCGACTAAGCGAATAAACAGCACAATGAAATAAAGAGTCACTCTTTGAGTGAGATGGGCAGTGACAAAATTTAAAATATAAATAAATAAATAATGATAACTAGGACTATCATATCTGAACTGCAAAAGTCCAGAGAACTACTAGGTGTCAACAGAGGGTTTTATGTATTTCTTGCCATCTAGTGATCATCTGGATCACTGCAGCCCAGAGATTTGTGACAGAAGATATTGCTTATATAATCATTGATCTCTATACAGTATAATAAAACCAATTGATTAGGCATGCTCCAGTGTGGAAAACATTGGTTCAAATATGCATCTTTAAAGTACATTTGTATGTTATAGGTACACTGATAGTCCTTCTTCACACAGATAATGATACACTCACAGTGTGGCAGCTATCCCTCATCTTGTGTATCCCTCAATACACTATCTCTTCAATTCAGACTATGCTCCCAGTGTACACAGGAACTTTAAACAGTCCTTGACCATTTAAGTGATTATATCAGGTGATACAATATCATATCAGGGTATATAAACATGAAACAGGTATACTATAAATCACATGGTATATGACATGTTATGCCACTTGGAGCTCACAAAAGGAAGCTGATGACTGAGGAAACAATGGAGAAAAGAACTTCACATAAAACACCTAGCCTTATGGCATGCTTCGGTACATGAATACATAGCTAATATTTCTGCTTAGAACTCTAACAATTACCTCACCTTGGAACTTTAGGCGCCAATATCTTCTAGACTCCAACAACTGGGGACAGTGGGACAGTATGCCTCATGCAGGTAAGAAAGGGAATGGGCAAAAATATGTGGTGATGTGTAAGTGCTATGTTTATATTTTTCATTTTCTTAATTGTGATTGCTTCATTTTTGTCTAATACTCTTTTATCTCCAAATAATGTCCTCCACACGTTGGGGAGATATTTACTCTTACATGCAGGTAAACCCTCTGTTGGTAAAAACCAGTCAGTCTACACCATGTACTGCAAGCCAGTGTTCCTGAACAGTTTCGTTGGATCACCGCCTGGATGCATACAAGGGAACCAATGGTTGTTGCACACAGTATTTTACTAGTCTTCAAGGAAGGTGTATGTATATTCACAATTACTCTGCTATCCCCCTTGTTCTATAAAATAACACCCAGGTGGCATTCAAATCTTTCAATTCCCCACAAGCACTTCTTGTACAAATAAGTTCCTGCTGTTGTCTCTAGCTTGCTACCTTATCAGTATCTCCTTTTGTTTTCCACAGGTGCTCTCTTGCACAAGATTGATTCCATATCACATTCCATCAAGGATAGGAAAATTACCAGGAACTGTGAACAGGATGCTTCCAGCTATTTTTCTATTGTTTGTTAACCTATTTCCTCCAGGGAAATTTGTGTAATTTGCAAACTCTATCACAGATAACTTACATTACAGTTAAGCTATTTATACCATAGAACTGGTGCTACAGAAGAAACATCTTGCTCCCTGTCAACCCAGTGGCTCAGAAGATCTATTGAAGTGACCGATTGACAATCCAACTTGTGCCTTTCCCTTTCAGAATCTCTTCCATTTTGGATGCTGGTCAACATAGACTGACACTACTTTATTTCTTGTGGTCAATAGGAATTCCAGTTTTCCCAAACAGGATCTTGATTCAGCTGGTCACAGGAAGGGAGTTGTTTGGAGCGCAGAAACGTTTTGAGTTCAGGTGCCTTTTTTTTTTGTTCCTTTTTGTCAGTGTTGACTCCTGGCGACTGCCTGGACAAGTCCCTGCAGTTCTATTGGCAAGATTTTGGAACTGGTTTGCCATTGCCTGCTTCCTAGGGCTTAGAGAAAATCTTGCCCAAGGTCACCCTTCTGGCTTTATGCCTAAAGCGGGACTAGAACTCACAGTGTCCCAGTTTCTAGCTTGATGCCTTAACTACTACACACCAAACTGATTTTCTCAGGGGTCATGGATCCACTCAAAATGTACAATTTCAGTGGCTGCTACCAGTGTGTATGAAAGAGTTAGATGAGAGTGGGTAGAGGGATCCTTACTAAGATACTATCAGCTATGATGGGCCTAACAAAAAAAAGTTTTATGTTGCTTTGTCATGTTCAGTGAAAGGAATAGAACAAATGGGTGGGTGTTCCTTCTGACAGGCTCAGATATGAGTGGATTTGAGTTATTCCTATTTTACATAAGATAATCTTGCTGAGTTAGGCTAAATACCGTCTTGGTTCAGTGACCAACCAGATGCTTTCAAAAGGGGTGCTTTCAAACAGGAGACAAACCTTTTCACACTACTGTTCCTCTGCAGTTAGTTTTTGGGGCCACTGTTACAAACATCCAGACAACAACTAAAATGTCAGGTTTACAATTTAGAGAACTTAGAATTAGGCACATCTGTATGAAACCTAAAGTGCTTTATTACAGCTGACAAATTATAGACTGCACAAATTTTGCATAGATTACGTCTGGTACCAGCATCGTGAATGAATGAGTGAATGACTCTATATTATAGACTGGTACAAATAAATACAAATACAAGCACACATCAAAAATAGAGAACCAAATAACGAACATATTAATTACATATAGTAATGTATCTGATAGTATACAATAGCATAGAACTGATAGGCATGGATAACTAATATAGCATGCTCACTGGTCACGTTTACTTAAATAATGTATTCTTAACATTGGTCAGACCTCTGGGTCAACATTTGTATAACTCTGAGGATAGCAGTACAAATGTTGCCATGCTGAGAATAATAGCTTCATATCTGCCAAAAGTAAGGTAGTGTAAAATTTATCATGTCTACCTAGTCTGTTGATTAAAAAGAGGACAATGAAAACACAGTGGATATCACAACAGAATGAATAACATAAGACACAACACACTTTTCTGACTCCTCTTGTCCCATCCCCCTGCCATGTGGACAAAATCTATATACAGGTAGTCCTTCCATACCACTCATTCAGTGACCATTCAAAGTTACAACAGCACTGAATGAGTGGTACTTACGACTGGTCCTTGAAGTTCCAGCTGTCGCAGTGCCCCCGCAGTTATGCAATCGCAATTTGGGCACTTGGCAGCCAGCTCACGTGACAAATGCAGTGTTCCACAGTCACATGATCATGATTTGCAACCTTCCCTGCTGGCTTCCCAAAAGCAAAGTCAATGAGGAAGCCAGTAGGGAAGGTTGCAAGTCACTCTGGTAAGTCCTCCCTGCCTTCCTACACACTGAACTGTACCCTCCTTCCCTGGTCTCCCTGCACTTGCACAGACCCACACCTGCCTTCCCTCAGACTCCCTGCCCTTGTACCAACCTGTTCCCTCCTTTCCGTGGCTTCCTTGTGCTCACACTGACCTGTGCCCTCCTTCCCTTGGCCTACCTGCACTCACATGGACCCACAGCATTGCCTCCCCAATTCTCATACAGCTTGCTCCAGGCCTCCCAGCACTTCCCCTTCTCCCCTGTGGCACCCCAATACTCCTTACTCAGGGCTCCTGCTGCTTCTCACTTAACAACCCATGCCTCTTGGGGCTATGACTGCAAGTGGGAGTGCCTGGATTGCTGTCACTAAGCGATGCAGTCATGTGATGTCATGCTTTACGACCACATGCCTTAGTGACCACAATCCCAGTCCCAGTTGCTGTTGTAACCCGAGGACTACCTGTATCACTGTTGAGGAGAGAGCAAGCCTATGTAAATAGGCTATTTCAAAGTTGCAAATTTTCTCAGGCAAACTGATGAAAAGATTGTGAAACCTGTCAGTTAATGTTGAGAATGAGCTCAAACCCAATTGCCATTCGCTCATATCCCTCAGAGTAGAAATTTTTGGGGAAAGCCATATTACTTAATTTTCCCTCTTAAAAGCCTGTGACAATTAAAAGTTGTTAAGCAGAAAATAGGCCAGTCCTGTTGCAAAAACAACCCAACAACCAAAACTAAAAAAGGCTAGCTATGATCTCAGTTATACCTGTTTCCTTGTACTGGGCTGCATTGGGCACACGCTAGGGGTGCGCACAAAATAAAAAATGTGTTTTTTTGAGGGTGGAACAAACCATTGCATTTCAGAAGTTCTCTTGAAACATTGTAGATTGGACATGAGTCAGCAGAAATTTCAGATGAAACAAAATTTCCACCGTGTTCTGGAAGAACTGCATTTTAGTCCATATCCCAAACAAAATAGTTCACTTTTTTTTTCCTATTCATGGGTCAAAATATTTGAAAGGCAAGCATTTGGGTTTGGGCATAGTATATCCAAAACTTGCTGTCCCATGCATGGAAAAGTTCAGCAATGAATGTTTTACATATATCTAGCATGAACCTGATCACAGAAGTTCGAATACCTTTTCATTGTATCCTTCCAATTATGCAAAAGTGGCAGGTGTGACAGCCATATAAAAACTGCCTTACTGCTACAGATACAAGATATCCTCTTCTAGAAGAATTTGAGCATACTGTGACACTTTAACTCTCAGTGGTAGCAAACAGCTTGAGATCTCCAGTAGTTTGTACTCTGAAAAACAATCCCCATTCTCACTACGTCAGTTAATTTCCACAAAACTAGCTGAATGACAGGTCTTTTGGCAAATAATATAACTGGTTTTGATAAAGTTAATGCTCAAATGCTCTAGGTTACAACAAGGTAAGTCTGAAGTGTTCTGATGGCTATCATATCTGGGACAGCACTGCATCATCATCATCAATATATAGCAATGTTGAGAGGGTTTTTTTTGGCGAGAATAAGGGAAATCATTGTCATGTGGTCACTGTCAAATTGTTTACCCTCCTTTAAACAGCCAAACTCAAACAATTTTGAGAGACAGTAACAAAATCCAGAACACTGACTTTCTGGCCCATCCGGTGAGTAGTCTCCCCATAAAGATAATTCTCTACTGTTCCATTAAGGATGCAAATACAGAATATGTTCACTAATAAGGCTAGACACAAACCAGCATGGTTACATAACATCTTTAAGTTATCAGAGATGTATACAAAGTACTGGCAGATGCCTAGTTCAGTCAGCTCAGCCTATTGTCTAGCGGAAATAAGTAATGCAAGGCTGCCTGTAATAGTACTATTGACAGTGGGAGACGCTTTCAGAACATACAAAACAAAAACATTGACTTCATTACCTACTGTTGTCCAAATTTCCAGAAATAAGAGTATCAAATATGAAAATGAAATGTATTTCAACCTGCAGTGTTTCATGGAGTATTGGACACATTGCTTTGATGATGTCAATCTGAGGGATCGACCACAAATGCTCCCCTAGTGGAACCACAAAGAAAGTTTCCTTGAAGTTGAGCATATTAATATATTTTGAAGGGCCTGTTGCCTATTAGATATATCATCAGAATGGGCTGAAATAAAATTATTGTACTGATGGAAAACATTTCAACTCCCCTTTGTGCTCCAGCACCAGGCTTTAAATTAATGATTTATTAGATAATCTGTTGAGAATTATAAATCTTGAAGGTCTATAAGGGGACCTCATGAAGCCATAATTAGGACTCAGAGGTGGAATGGTGAAGGGAAGGCTCTGGGAAAATCAGGGTTGGGTCATTGGTGATAAAGTAACAACTTGAAAAACTTAAGGGTAAAAGGATTCAGCCTTCTGAGTATTTTTGTGTAAAGACTTCAAAGTGATTTTTTAGCAAGTAAATATTTCTACTTACTGCTACTAATTACTAAAAATTATTCATAACATTTATGCTGGTAAAAGGTACTGCTTCTGTTCATAATTTAAATGAAGTGAGCGTCCAAGAGATCTTCCAAATGATATTTGAGAGGTGGTCACTGTATTTATTGGAGCAGCTGACAAGAGTGCAGAAGCAGAAGACTGTTATATCTGTTGTTCCAACAGAGAAGAGGAAAGTACTGTAGGATGTTGCTTTTCTAACTCTGGTTCCAGCACCAATTGTGGTTCCAGCACCTCATTGTTCAGTATTGGAAAATAATTTATCTAGTATGCTTTATATTTTCTTATCAGATGCTTTGCTCAGTTTTTGATTACTTTGGCTAGTTTTGTAGAAATCAAAGAGCCTGGTCTCATTTTGTGATATTTTCTTCCCATCCTCAGATAAGCAGATGAAACAGGAACTGATGTGTAAAATAGTAAAACAAGAAAAAACAATGAGTAAAAACTAACAAATGATACAATAAAAACTTAAGTGGGGAGAAAGCTGCAGTAGCAGCTGCACCCTAGGTACAATATTTCCTTGAAATAATTGTCAATGTCATGTTATTTAGCTGTAAATACAGATATAATTCAACAGGAAAGTCTTTTTAATTGTTTCTGTTTCCTTTACCACATATAGGTATGGTAAACCTGGATGCAGTGCAGACACATGTGACTACTTTCTCAGTTACCGCAGAATAGGAGCTGACATAGAGTTCGAATTGAGTGCTGAGGCTGATGGCTGGGTAGCTGTAGGATTTTCTTCAGATAAGAAAATGGTAAGAATGTGTTCAATGCTCAAAGTAATGACTGCTTTTTCTTGGGGATAGGAAGGATATATGAATAAAAATGATGATGTGTAGTAATCTGGTACCATGTAGCATTTTGCACAGCTGTAATGATGAGGTAGAATAGCAGAAATGTGTTAACCAATCAAGGGGGTGATAAACAGTTTTAAGTAAATCTTTTCCCTTTTATGCCTAGATGGTGGTTCACTTAGTAAACCTTTGTTTCTGGCCATGACAAATATGATTCGGTACGTTTCCCAAAGCTCAGTTAAAAACCTATACTCGAGATGATTTTTTATGAAAAGTTTATCAGTACCACACTTGACTGAGGGGATACTCCTGTTCTTTCTTCAGTTCCTTGTTGCTTCAACAGTCACACATAACTTTTACCATACTTTCTTTCTAGATACCTGAATATTCCTAGGCCTGCCCTCCCTCTCTCCCTCCCTTCCACTGTCAATGAAACTAATCAGCTTTGTCCACAAGGAGAGTGGTGTCTTGGTCAGTGTTTAACAACTAGCTCTGCTGGCTCCACATCTATTGCTGTGCTAGCTGCCATACAGTTGATCGGCACACTAGGTATCATGGCTGAGCTCTGCTGTCAGCTGGCTCCCAAAATTCCATAAAATTTAACAATTGGCTCTTGTGAGCCAGTATGAGCCAGCTTCAGCCCCCCAGCCCTGGGTACACCTCATCCCCACCCCATCAAATCTTGTGGCTTTTATTAAGTACACTAGTTAAGGAAGCAAATTGTGCCTGCCAACAGCAAATTTGTTGAGTTTATTTTGTTTATTGCATACATTGTTAGATTCATGAAATTCAGAAAGAGCAGGGAATAACACTCCAGAAAAAAGGAGAAGAAAAAAGTGGGCTTAATATCAGAAGATGAAGATCTTAACCTGATATATAGATATATCAGTCCTTAGAAGTTGTCCAGACAAGAAGCACCAACCCTGGGTATTAACACTACCTTTACAGGTTGTCCTCACTTAATGACCACTTGTTCAACCATTTGAAGTTACAACGGCACTGAACAAATGGTAGTTATGACTGGTCCTCAAAGTTACAGCTGTTGCAGCACCCCCCTGAGGTCATGTGATCAAAATTTGGGCACTTGGCAGCCTCCCCCATTTACAACCACAGCATGTGCTTCAACTCCCCCCACCCACCTATCTCCCCCCATTTCTGCCCTTTTGGCCACCCTGCACCCTGCTTCCACCTACCCTGCTGCCCCCATCTGACCTTTGCTGTCTTCTTCCTCCCATTGCTGACAAGGCGCATCCAGTCAAGACAGCTGCTGATCTTTCACAAGGCCTTTGCATCCTTCGCAATACCTGCCTGTCTCCACCTCTGCCCTTTCGGCCACCCTGCACTCCGCTGCCACCGCCTACCCCTGCCACCTTCACCACTCCCAGCTGACCTTCACTGACTTCTTCCTCCCTTGAAGGGCCAGCAGCTGCCTCGACCAGGCACTTCTTGTTAGCTGTGGAAGGGGGCAGCATGGGGTGGCAGGAGTAGGTGGGAGTGGTGGAGTGCAGAGCAGCCAAAAGGGCAGAGATGGTGGAGGAGATAGGTGGGTTGGAGGAGCTGAAGCAGAGGCAAGTGCGGCAGGGCAGGAGAAGCATGAGTTCCTCACCTGACATCAGCACGGTCCTTGCCTAATGACCACAACTGGGACTACTGGAACTGCTGTCACTAAACAGTGTGGTCACATGTTGCTTCTCTTAATGGCTGCTTTGCTTAGCGATGAAAATTCTGGTCCCAATTAGGGTTGTTAAGTGAGGACTACCTGTAAAAGAATCTTGCAAGTCTAAAAGTACATCTCTCCCCTCTCACCTTTACAGTCCAAGAAACTGGGGAGGGTCCCTTCTGAGACATTTGCCATGCTTCCTTTGCTTCTGTGGGCTAAGTTGCCTTTTACCTGACCATTACCTAGTCTGCTGCTGCTGCTGCTCCTCCAGTCTCTCAAGGACATTCTTGCAGACCATTACAATATCTTACTACAGAAATCTCAGCAATTTGACCTTTATCTATCTTTATCTACTCATCTCTGAATATTGAGATCACTTATGCCAAGATTATCTGATTTTCTCCAGTACAGCTAGTCCTCGCTTAATTAGCACAATTGGGACTGGAATATCAGTCACTAAGCAATGCGACTACTAAGCAAATCTGACTGGATTTTATGACCTTTTTTGCGGTGGCCGTTAAGCAAATCACCATGGTCATTAAGTGAATCATATGGTAGTAACTGAATCATGCGGGTACCCATTGATTTTGCTTGCTGGAAGCCAGCTGGGAAGATTAAAAATGGCAATCACGTGACTGAGGGAAGCATAAATGCAAACCGGTTGCCAAGTACCCAAATCATGATCACATGACAATGGAGATGCTGTGACGGTTGTAAGTGTGAGGAATAGCTGCAAGCCATTTTTCTCAGTGCTGTTGTAAGTCCAAACTGTTGCTAAAGGAATGGTTGCTAAGCGAGGACTACCTGTAGAGTTGATGGTACAGTGGAATTCTTAGTTAATTTCTCAATTTAGGGTGGAGATGATGTCATGGCCTGTGTTCATGATGACAATGGAAGAGTCAGAATACATCACTTCTACAATGTTGGTCAGTGGGCAAAAGAGATCCAGAGAAACCCTGCCAGAGATGAAGAAGGTATTTTTGAAAACAACCGTGTCACGTGTCGATTTAAGCGTCCAGTGAAGGTTCCCAGGGATGAAACTATTGTAGATCTCCATCTGAGTTGGTACTACTTATTTGCTTGGGGCCCAGCAATTCAAGGTAAGTTGATATTTTTTGTTTATTTGATTAAACCCCTCCTAGAGAAAATCTATGTGGTCTCTAAGAGTCAACATCGACTTGATGGCACATAATCAAATCAATCAATTGATTTTTAATTTACTGTATTATTACAAAACACATAGTGGAAGCTAAAATAAACGATGTGGTAGGCTTGCATGGTTAAAATTAGAATATGCTGATTTTCTATTGTTATGAGAGGGAGAGAATTGGATAAGGTTGCTGATATATACCCATAGAAAAACAACAAAACAATCTGGTCTAAAGCTGGATTTATAGGTTGCGCCAAGCTAAAGTGTGGCTTTCTTGGTTTTGGCTTAATGTATTATATCAGGGTTTCTCAGTCAGAGTTCTGTGAGTGGTCACTAGGGGTTCCCTGGGAGATCACAATTTATTTAAAAACTAATTCAAATTCGGGCAACTTCACATTAAAGAGGTAAATTTCATTCTTTATTTTCAGGTTAAGAACACTGTTACAGCATGTAAAACAAATATAATAATTTTGTAACTTCTGGCCTATATTTGAGCCTGAATGTGCAGGGGTTCCCTGAGGCCTGAAAAATATTTCAAGGGTTCCTCCAGGGTCAAAAGGTTGAGAAAGGGTGTATTAAATAAACAAACAAAATGCTCCCAGACTGCAGCCCCACCCATACATGTGATGGGCCCTGACTAAATTTGATTAAATTTAGGACTCTGAATTGCCCCCCTCCATGTTAAATGCGACCTTTGGACACCCTGAGGTTGCTCATGCCTGGTCTAAGTCAAAAGGAATGACAAACCCAGACTAGAATGTGAGTCTGAATGCAGGATAAAACTAGGCATCAAAATCTACATTACTGTTTGCTCAAAATTTGAGTCTGCTCTTTCCCATTTGTGTTAAATAAGAACAAATTGGAAGAATATAAGCAGGTGATTGATCAATATGAATTTCCAGTCCTCCAGCAGTTGCCATTTCTTTATAGTGGTAATGGTCATGCAAGGCATTTCCATACCACTTCCATTCCCTAATTTCATAACAGGAGTTGGAAAATAATCTACAGAGTAATGAGAATAAGGAGGGAAATCACTGCTTCATCATTCCCATGGAAAAGGGAAATAAAATAAATTGTTTGTATGCCATCAACATTTTATTTATTTTTATCCCACCTTTATTATTTTTATAAATAACTCAAGGCACATACCAAATACTCCCTCCTCCTATTTTCCCCACAACAACCACCCTGTGAGGTGAGTTGGGCTGAGAGAGAGTGACTGGCCCAAGGTCACCCAGCTGGCCTTCATGCCTAAGGCTGGACTAGACCACAGACTCCTGGTTTCTAGCCCAGCACCTTAACCACTAGACCAAACTAGCTTTCTCACATCCTTGTTTCATGTTGTGTGTACTTGAAAAAAATAGGGTTTCTCTGAAAGAGCGAGCTGAAAAGATGTCAAACCATTTGTCTGCTTGAAAGGTTTGAAGTCACAGAAGCTGGGAAGCAAGGTATGGAAGAACCTCCTGCAAATAGGGAACAATATTGTCCACATGCTCTAAACATCTGTTAACAATGATTTAAAAAAAATAAAGGCTAGTTTTATGATGTTTTAAAAGTACAACTAAGAAATAAATCATCTTAATTTGGAATATAGCCAACATCAAGGATCACAGAACTTCAGACCTGAAAGTGCCTATAATCTCACTTGGCCTACATGCTGCCTCAGCATTAGACAGCTCTTTAGTCCTACCTATATCTTTTTCTGCAGTGAGAGACTGAGAATATTCCAAACCTGGAGAGAGTGGACTATGTAGAATCATAGAATTGGAAGGGGCCATTTAACCCCCTGCTCAGGGCAGGAATTAACCAGAGAGATAGCTATCTAGCTTCAACTTGATCACATCCCAATAAAGAGGAGACTACTACCTTTCTGGATATTTGGTTCCACTGTCAAATTGTTTTTATTGTTAAGAAGTTTTTTCTAACATTTAATTGGAATCTGCTTTCCTGGAACTTCAATCCATTATTCTATGTCTAGCACTATGGAATGAGTAACAATAGATCTTGACCACCTTTTATGTCACATAATATGTCCCTCCCTCAACTGTCTCTTTTCAAAAGTAACATGCCCAGCTCTTCAATTTCTCTTCATATGACTTACTTTTTAGATATTTTGTACTGACTTTCTCTGAATCTATTCCAATTTCTCTGAGTCAAACTGTGGTGGCCACAACTAAGTACAGTGCTCAAGGTGATGACTGACCAAAGGAGAATAAAGTACAAGTATTACTTTCTGTGAATTATTTTTTAATTAATTTTTATTGAAGAAATTTTTACAGAATAAAAACATTTAAAGGAAAAAGAAAATAAAGTAAAAAAAGTGATGAGAAAGAATAAAGAAATGAAAGAGAAAGGAGAGAAATAGAAAAAAGACATTAAAAAATGGCTTCTGATCTTCTATACAGCAGTTATAAATGCATTCCAATTTTATCCTCTCTTTCTGTGGTTACATTATAGCTCCCTTTTTTCCATAATCTATCCTTTCTAATAATCAAACCCATAAATCACAAGTACATTTTTTGTTTTCAGCTAGAAGTCCATAAAGGGTTTCCAGTTCCTGACAAATGTATTTAGTCTTTTCTCTAATTAAACAAGTTGATTTTTTCCATCTCTGCAAATTCTGTCATCTTTACCAACCATTTCTCCACTGTAGGTATTTCAGAGTCTTTCCATCTTTGTGCATATAATAATCTTGTTCTGGTTACCATGTACAAAAACAATTGTCCATATGTCTTTTCTAGTTGTATGTCCATTAGTCCCAGCAAGAAAAGCTCTGGTTTCAGTTGAATATTAGTCTTTAAAATTCTATTACTGAATGTATTTGAGCCCAAAATTTTCCAGCTTTTCGCAAGTCCACCAAGCATGATAAAATGACCCTTCATGTTTTCCACATTTCCAACATAAATTCAAGGTATGTTTATACACTCTAGAAAGTTTTTCTGGTGTCATATACCAATGGTACAACATTTTATAAAAGTTCTCTTTTAAATTGTAACATAATGTAAATTTCAGTCCCCAGATTGATCCATCTGTATATTATAGCCAAAGTTTTTAGCCTATTTTATCATATACTCTATCTTGTTCTTTTTCTGTCTCAAATCTCAGCAAAAGCTTATACATTTTAGCAGTTACATGTTCATCGTTAGGACATAATTCAGTTTCAAATTCTGTCTTGTTATTTTATTTGCCAAATGTCCTTTTATCTACTTTAAAACTTTCAACTGTACATATGAGAACTATTGAAAACTAAATCCTTCCTCAGTCAATTGCTCTTTTGACTTACAATACAATACAATACTTTATTGGACAAGTATGATCAAACATACAAGGAATTTGACTTCGGTGGAAGAGCATATCTACACAACATCAAAAATAAACAATAATAAAGCAACAATGTTATTTACTAAAACCATACAATCAAGAAAGAAAACAAATTGAAGGAAATAACACTACAGCTATTAACCAACACACACTCATATTTAAAAGGAGAATTTATGGACTTCATCCTACATTTTCCATGTTTTTGTTCTTATAGTATGTCAACCATTTCTCTTTGCCTGCAGTTTCTTTTCTATAAAATGCTTCTTGTGCTGAGATCCACAAAGGCGTTTTGAAGTACAACCTGGGTTTGTATCTGTTCCATATTCTCAATATGGTACTTCTTAAGTAATGATTTTTAAAATCTACATTAACCTTAATTTTATTGTACCATAAAAAACTATGCCATCCAAATCTCTGATCATGTCTTCCAGTTCTAAAATCCTCTTATTTCTCAGTAACACCTATTATTTCATCCAAACCAAACAGCAGGCTGCAAAATACAGTTTTAAATCAGGCAGTCCCAGTCCCCCTTGTTCCTTTGCAGCTTGAAGAATTTTAAATTTGACTCTTGGTTTTTCCCTTGCCATAAAAACCTAGATACATCTTTCTGCCATTGCTTAAATGGTACAACGGTTGTTAAAATAGATGTTGTTTGAAACAAAAACATCTTTCTAGGTAATATATTCATTTTTATCACAGAAATTCTCCCCAACAGTGACAATAGTAACTTTCCCATTTTAACATGTCCTTCTTAATTTCATTCTATACCTTAAACATAATTATTTTGAGGTAACATATAATTCAGATTGGTCATAGTAATAACCAGGGATTTTACTTTTTTCTCAGTCTGAAAATCAGTTTTTGCAATCAATACTTTTTGATCTGTCATCTTCATATTTTTGTCAACATCTTTTTTTATTATTAATTTTAAATCCAGTTAATGCACCAAATTCCTTTAACATTTCCATTAATATTTCTATTCTTTCCATAGGATTTTCCAAAATTAGAACCAAATCAACTGCAAATGTCCTTAATTTGTATACTTTTTTTTAACCTTCACCCCAGCAATTCTCTCATCTTGTGTTATGTCTCTGTTCAATACTTCTACAGCTAGACTGAACAAAAGTGGAGATAAAGGGCATCCTTGTCTTGTTCCTTTTTGTATTTTACAAGGTTTTGTTAATTCTCCATTAATGTTTATTTGTGCCTTTTGGAAACTATAAATCAGTTTCACCCATTTAATAATTTTTTTTCCAAAGTCCATTATCTTCCACAATTTTGGATAAAAAAGTCCAGTTCAAATTGTCAAATGCCTTTTTGCCATCTAAAAAATTAGTGTGGCTTGTTTTTCATTATGTTGTTCTAAATATTCCAAAATGTCCAATATATTTCTGATATTAACCCTTAACTGTCTTTTGGGTAAAACCCCACATTGATCTTCATGAATAGAGTCCTGTAAAATTATTTTCATCCTATCAGACAAAATAATCGTAAATATCTTACAGTCATTGTTCAGTAATGATATTGAATGATTCAGTAATGATATGGATGATTCTTTAGTGAAGTCAAATCTCCAAATCTTAAATCTTTTGGAATTAATGCTATATTATCCGCTATCCAACTATCTGATATTCTTCCATTCTGCAAAATAGAATTCATCTTTTGGAAAGGTTGTAGTAATTCATCCTCAAAGTATTTATAATAGGAAGCTGATAAGCCATCTGGTCCCAGTGCTTTTCCTATTTTAGTCTTTTTTATTGCTTCACAAATTTCCCTTATTTTTTTTTATTAAAACTTTATTAAATTTTTTAACATATAAGTAAAATCTAAAAAGCATGAAAGAAAAAATCTACAAAGAAAGAAAAGGAAACTAAAAAGGTGTGAAATTAGAACAAAAACTACTACAGAGTGATTTCCGACCTTCTACAACAAAGATATACATAAATCAATATCCATCTCTTACTCCAATTTAGACTATGATAAACATGGTTTCTATAAAGCAATTCAACTCTCAGTACAACATTCCCCTCTAAAACAATTCTCTCTCACATTTAACAAACATAAAAAACCCTTCAGACATAGTTTTTCACCTAATAAGTAAACAGTTAAATATTATCCTTCTTTACTATAGTTTTATTCCTTTCTGCCAATTAAACTAACAAAAATAACCTGCCTACATCTTATTACTGTAATATGTATAAAAAAGAAACTCTGTTAATATCCTTAAAAATACCGTCCAAAAAACAAAAGCATCCATCTAAACCCTTAAAAAGCTATCCTAATAAACATATTTGTAATATCCTTTTACCAAAAATAAGTGTTATCCAAAGAGCAAAAGCATCCATCTGAACCCTTAAAAAGCCATCCTGATAACTATATTTAAACAATTATCTCACCTCAAAGTAAACCAAAGCATTTACATATGTCAACATTATACACAGAGCTTTCCCCTTATAAGTCACCAATTTTGGAGCCTGCCTCGATAAGTTCAAATATTCTTCAGTAACATCCAGCATTTGAAGCCTCATTCTTTCTTGATCTTGATGTTTCAGCAACACAGTCTTTCCCAGCTCTCTTTTTAAAAAATCTAAATCTCTTGTTCAAATCTCCAGTATTCATGTTTTCCCCTTTCTCTTTTTATCTTCAAGTCAGTAATCCTAATCTTCTTTGGGGAAGCAGCTTTATACTTAGGGTAATTGTCAACCTTATCAGCTTCTTCCAATTGTTGGCACAGTTTGAACTCTGAGAGATGGTCCAGAACTTGAGTGACTTCAAGATAAAATTCTTTAAAAATCACTTTAATTTCCTCCATGTCTCTCCACAGTAGATTATGGTGCCCTCTAGTGATTCAAGAAGGTAAAAGTCCATTCAGGCAGTTGTACCAATATTCAACTCCGCAGATTCAATGAAGTAGGAAAAAAAAACTTTTATAATCCTCAAAGCTTCGCTTTAAAAAAAGGGGCAACAGAAAACAATCTTTAATTTTAATGTTACAATTTATATATATGTAAAAAAAAGCCAGATTTTCAAATTTAAAAATCCCAAAAATAATGAAAGTCACCAAGAGATTCTGTATTTCTTTGCTGTAGAAAGCCTCTTTTAAATAACAAATATAAAGAAAAAAACCTTGGTGTTTTAGAAATGGGGTGGTCAGCTTTAGAGTCAATTTTCAGCTTCAGTGCGGCTTGGGAAAAGATGACAACCCCATCTCCCAGCTGATCACTCACTAGTTGAACACAAAACCCCATTTTATGGTCTTGGTTGTGACCAGCCATCTGGAGGACACGAGGGGTGATTCCTGGGGTTCTGTTTAATCTGGAGAACTCTTCTGGGCTCCAGGCAAACCTCCCTGCCCCCCCCCCCCAAAGGTCAATCCACGGAGCTTGCGGAAAAACCTGTTCAAGCCACCATTATCCCCACCGGAAGTCGCCAAATTTCCCTTATTGTTATAGGTCCATTCATAATTTTTTTCTGTTTATTTGTAATCTTCAGTAAATTTTGTTTAAGTATTCTTCAACTTTCACCAGGGAAACTTCTCCTTTATATAATTTTGAAGGAATATTTTTTGTATCCTTACACTGTCTGTTGTCATAGTATATCCATCTTGTAATTGCAATATCATTTTTTCTCTCTTTTCTTTTCATAGTTTATATGCCAATGATTTCCCTGGCTTGTTTGCAAATTCAAAGTTTTTTTGTTTTGCATAATTTATTTTTATTTCCATTTCTCTTATTGTTAACATAGACAACTATTGCTATAAAAGTTTTACTTGTTGCAAAATATTTTTCTTTCCTGGAAATTTCTTTAATTCCTCTTCTTTCATATTTATCTTATCTACAATCACTTGTGTTTTCTCTTGTCTCTGCTTTTTCAGTTAGCTATTATGTTGTATAAAAAGTCCTCTCATGAAATTTCACTCACGTCTCACACTGTCCTTATATCTGTACCTTTATTAAGATTATTCTCAAACAATTCTTTCAACTTCATTTTACAGTGCTCTACTATTGCTTCTTTTTGTAATAATGTCTCATTCAATCTCCATCTGAAGGAACTAATTTTCCTTTTAGGGGGATGGAGCCAAGGCAGCAGCCCAGCAACACATGTTTTTCTAAGCTCCTGTCCTTTCAATTTTATGTTATTTTAAAAATGGTATATTTTAGCTCATTTGTTTCCTTTTAATTAATTTATAGTTAAAATAAGGATACAAGGCTACAGTAGATTTATTAGATTTTTACTAGACTTTCCCCCACATCCGGCCTCAGAAAAGCAAGGCAGTGAGAGTCAGTCAGTCTCGCTAAATGAAGATGTGTCAGATTCAGCTGAAGCTGGCCTTATCAGTGCCTTTGGTTTCCTGCCCAGGAATGAACAAGGTAATGTAATACATAAGCTGGAAAACCTTAAGAAAACCTTACTGGTCACTATTGCTACAGCTGAGCCACTTACTGACCTTGTGTCTCCTCACACTGACACTAATTGCCCTCCTTTGGCAGACAATGGAAAGATGGGGAGCCTGCTGGAGAGTGCCAGGCCTGCTAACTATTGAGGACAAAGTATTATCTATACCACAGGCAGATGCTGAATGATGCTCTCTGGATCATAGACCCTCTCCACATGATGGCCTTTTATTGCACTCCTTGGAGCCTATTAGTCTTCCTTCCCAAAATTCAAATCTGGATACTGCTCCTGGAAGTTCTGAAATCATCCAGCTGGAACCACCAAACCTAGGTGGTGTTACAACAGGCAACACTAGATGAAACTTCAACTCTGACCCCTTTCCAGATGTTAGAGGGTATAGAGCACATTTCAAATATCCACATACAGTACCTGTATTGATGAAAGACTCTGTATGTCCATCTAATCCACTGATAGTATCCTTACACTCTGGTTATATCCTACAGAAGGGGGGATCTCTATCCTCTCCTGGAATGCTGCAGGGTGGAAAGCAAAGATCTCAGATGCTTCATTTATGGGATATACTTCTTCCTTTTTTATATATTCTTGTTTCAAGAAACATGGGCTATGGAGGATCTGTCAATACCTGGATATATTCCCTATAGTTTGAATGCAGTGCCTAGTACAAAACAGGGCAGACCATCAGGTGGCTTGAATTCTATGGTTTCTGTTCAACTTAATGTTCCAGTACTTGTGCTGGAGTCTTGCTCAAATGTGACTCTAGCCCTCCTCAGATTTAAATCCTATTCTGTTTTACTTGTTAATCTATACTTTCCCCCAGTTCATGGGCAGAAGGAAATAAATAATACATGGGATAAATTTGATACTTACATAAAATTGTTATTATATCAAAACCCAGACTCTATAATTATAATAGCTGGTGACTTTAACACACGTATTGGCCAATCTGATGACCTTTTGCAAAATTATTTTAAATGGCCAATGCTCCCTAAAACCGATGTGGGCTACTTACCAACCAGACAATCTAAAGACCAACACTGTAACATTGCAAATTTTTGTTTGGCTCAACTTGTGGACAGTTAAGATCTAGTTATACTTAATGGCAGGGGTGATATAACAGGGGAGTTTACATTCTGGTGCCCTAACGGGGCCAATGTGGTTGATTATATCATGATTTCCTGGAGCTTTATTCATCTTACATATTACTTCTATATTGGAACTTGTTCTGATAGTGACCACTTTCCACTAATTTGTCTTTTTAATTCTAAGACAAATCTTGAATCATTAGAAGTAGCCCACTGCCCTGTTGACATTACAACAAAGGGACAAATACAGATTAAATGGTCTCAAGATCTGGATGAAGTTTTGTCTGGGCTTTTGACCTCAGAGCCCCTGCTTCAAATGAACATCCAAGTCTGCTCAGCTGATTCATATGAACAAGTAGCATCATTGTATCAGTCAATTATTGTTAATCTCCAAATCCCCTGACAAGATTTTCAATAGCCAGTGGTGTTTATGCACATAAAAGGTTGAAACCTTGTTACGATAATGATTGCATCAAAGCTAAAAATGCTCTCTTAAATGCAATAACCTCCTTTCTTCGGGAAAATTCTTTGAGTGCTTTTCAATTACTTAAGGTTCAGAAAAAAAAATTACAAAGACCTTTTGAAGATAAAGAAAAGGCAGGCTGTAAGAAAGAATTGAAGGAATTTAATTTCAGCAGCAAAACTTAAGAACTCCACTTGGTTTTGGCATTTAATCAATTGGTCCTTTATAGAAGTATGTTTTAGCCCTATCACACAAATACCTGCAGATAAATGGGAGGATCACTTTTGTAACATCTTTAAGAGGGAATCTGATGTAATCTCAGATGTGACCTCCCAGATTGGCCACCAGTGTCCATAGCTGAGGTTAAAGATCTTATTGCCCAATTAAAACTAGGTAAAGCATCTGGAGGTGATTTCATCCCCCCAGAATTAATAAGGGAAAACAAAGATTGTTGGCCTCTAGTTTTGGCCATTTTATTCACACGTATTAACAACACAGGCCAATTTTCATCTGATTGGAATCAGGCTATTGTTGTACTGTTGCACAAAAATAAAGGAAATACACTTGACCCTACAAATTATAGGCCTATTAGTTTATTAAACACAATAAGTAAACTTTATGCCAGATTTTTATATTTAAAATTAGTGGATTAGGTACACAATTAAAATATCATTGCTGAAGAACAGGCTGGATTTAGAGGGGAACGATCAGCATTAGATCATTGTTTGGTTCTCCCTCATTTGGCAGAAAAATATTCTGTACCCCCTCGAGTCAAAATCGAAGAAACATTAACAATCTCAGATATGCAGATGATACCACTTTGATGGCTGAAAGCAAGGAGAAACTAAGGAGCCTTATGACAAAGGTGAAAGAAGAAAGTGCAAAAGCTGGGTTGCAGTTAAACCTCAAAAAAACCAAGATTATGGCAACCAGCTTGATTGATAACTGGCAAATGGAGAAAACGTAGAGGCAGTGACAGACTTTGTATTTCTAGGTGCAAAGGCTACTGCAGATGCTGACTGCAGTCAGGAAATCAGAAGACGTTTAATCCTTGGGAGAAGAGCAATGACAAATCTTGATAAAATAGTTAAGAGCGAAGACATCACACTGACAACAAAGGTCCGCATAGTTAAAGCAATGGTGTTCCCCGTAGTAACATATGGCTGCGAGAGCTGGACCATAGGGAAGGCTGAGCAAAGGAAGATAGATGCTTTTGAACTGTGGTGTTGGAGGAAAATTCTGAGAGTGCCTTGGACTGCAAGAAGATCAAACCAGTCCATCCTCCAGGAATTAAAGCCAGACTGCTCACTTGAGGGAATGATATTAAAGGCAAAACTGAAGTACTTTGGCCACATAATGAGAAGACAGGATACCCTGAATAAACAACAAAACCCTCCTCGAGGTCCCCTTTTTGCAACGTTTGTTGATTTTAAGTCAGCTTTTGACCTAATACCAAGGGAGAGACTGTGGGACAGTCTGAGACTTTCCACTATTGACAAAAGGATGCTTCTACTTATTTAGTCGCTTTATTCAAATGCCCCACTGAGAATTGGATGTACTCCTTGGGGACATTTATCTAAAACAGTCCTTACTTATAGAGGTGTAAGATAAGGTTGCATATCAGCTCCACTACTTTTTAATCTATCTAAATCCAATAATCCAAGCGCTTGCTGTTTCAGCCGATCACCCACCTATTTTAACTGACCGTGCAATTCCAGCACTACCATATGCCAATGATATAGTTATGATGCCTACTTCACAGGTGGGAATGAGAAAAGCACTTAGGGCACTAGCTCTATTCCGCCCAGAGTCCCCTTTTCGAGAGAGATGGGCGGAGATAGAAATTTGAAAAATAAATAAATAAATATTCTGTACAGAATAAAAGCTATGATACCACTGGCCAGTCATTTAGACAAAAAAGTTTGTATTTATTAGATTTAAAGCAGTGAAAATATAAAGAGATTTTAATTTAGCTGAGGAATGATTCAAATCATGAACTCAGTACTTTGCTTTGTCAGTCCACCTTTTGAAGTCCACCTCTTTCAGGTAATTGTATTTTCCATCAATACGACGCACAGAGACTACCCAGAATAACAGTTAGTTGCTTACTTGTCATTGTTGTTATTCTGGTGCATTCATACCACCCTGCTGCCTCCCCACATGACAAATGATATTGCCATATTGACCTTAGGGCCAAGTAGCAATGAAAAATTAAGGTGGTTTTAGTAGACTGAAGTATTTAGACAGCTGGGGATAGGGCTCCAACCATTTAAGCTCAGCAAGGGACTATTCCAGAATGTTGATCTGTGGAGGCACACTTTCCCTGCCCAATGTGAATGCATCACTGAAAAAACCCACAGTTTACAAGTAAGCAATCTGCAGCTTACAGCTTCCATAATATTTTCTTTCTTTTTTAAAAAGGTATTTTCAGAATAATGAAATACAAAGAAAAAATGGTCTACACTGGATAGCAACAGTTGAATAACACAAAAAGAAACAACTAAGCATAAACAAGACTTAAATAAAAAAATTCTAAGAAAACATTCTCCCCTACCCTTCACTTCCCCAACCACTAACCAAAACTTAGATATTTATACTTTACATTATTTATTTATTTGTTTGTTATTCAAATTTTGTTACCGCCCATCTCCCCCAAGAAGGATTCTGGGCGGTTTACAATAAAACTTAAACCACAACAATAAACATTAAAATCCAATAAAATAAACAATTTACCAATATAAAATACAATATAGATAAATATAAAATCCAAGTGGCTCTAAGATGCCAATCCGGTGGGAGGGGCTCTAAGGCACAAGCCATCCCCAAGAATGGCTACCCACTTTCCTGCCCCAAGCGAGACGGCAGAGCCAAGTCTTCAGGGCCTTCCTAAAGGTCAGGAGCGATGGGGCCTGCCTCACCTCCGGGGGCAAGAATTTCCAAATTTCCACTGCAGAGAAGGCCTGCTTCCTGGACTCCACCAGATGAAATTCTTTTACAGATGGGGTCTGTAATATTCCCTCTCTGCATGATTGGGTGGGGCGGGCTGATGTTATGGGGATGAGACGGTCTCTCAGGTAACCTGGCTCCATGCCATGTAGGGCTTTAAAGGTGATAACCAACACCTTGAATTGGACCTGGAAGTAAAGTGGCACCCAGTGCATCTTGCACAGCAAAGGTGTTATATGCGCCGATCTAGGGGCACGAATAGCCCGTGTGGCTGCATTCTGGACCAGCTGAAGCTTCCAGATACTCTTCAAGGGTAGCCCCATGAGGAGCGCATTACAGTAATCTCTATGGGATATGACCAGGGCATGAGTGACCATTCAGAGGACCTCTTGGTCCAGAAAAGGGCATAACTGGCACACAACACAAAGTTGAGCAAATGCCCTCCTGGCCACAACTGCCACCTGCTCTTTGAGCAGGAGTCGTGAGTCCAGGAGAACCCCAAGTTACACACCGGGTCTGTCTGGGGCAGTGCAGTCCCATCCAGAACTAAAGATGACAATTTCCCAGAAGCAGAGGAGCCATCAACCCACAGCCATTCCATCTTACCAGGGTTCAGCTGAAGCCTGTTGTTCCCCATCTAGGCCCCCACAGCCCCCAGGCATCGAGAAAGGGCCGTCACCGCATTCCTTACCTCACCCAGGATGGAGATGTATAACTGGGTATCATCAGCATACTGATGATACCTCATCCCGTGGTGACGGATGATCTCCCCCAGTGGTTTAATGTAGATGTTGAATAAGAGAGGAAAGAGAACCGAACCCTGTGGCACCCCACAACGGAGGGGTCGAGGGTCAGATCTCTTCCTATCACCACTGATTAGGACCGGCCCTGGAGGAAGAAGGTGAACCAGCGCAAAACCATGCCGCCCACCCTCAACTCCCTGAGCCGACCCAAAAGGATACCACGGTCGATGGTATCGAAAGCCACTGAGAGGTCAAGAAGAGCAAGGATGGATGCACTACCTCCATCCTGCTCCCACCAGAGATCATCCATAAGAGCAACCAATGCAGTTTCTGCCCTATAACCAGACCTAAAACCTGACTGAAAGGGGTCCAGATAATCCGTTTCATCCAGGACCCTCTGGAGTTGCAACACCGCCGCCTTCTCAACCACCTTCCCCAAAAAGGGGAGGTGGGAGACAGGACGAAAATTGTCCAGCACAGTTGGGTCCAACAATGGCTTCTTGACGAGGAGGTGCACCAGTGCCTCCTTAAAGGCAGCCGGGAACACCCTCTCTCCCAAGGATGTATTTACCATAGCTTGGACCCAACCACATGTTACCTCCCGAGCTGCCTTAACCAGCCAGGAGGGACATGGATCTAAATAACAGGTGGTGGCGTTCACAATCTGGAGGATCCTGTCCACTTCCTCAGGTCCAACAGGATCAAACTGTTCCCAGGTAACAGGGCAAAGATGCTCCCTTGGCATCTCCACAGACTCTGCTTCACGCTTGGAGTCCAACTTGAAACAGATCTAAGCAATTTTATCCTGCAGATGCTCAGAAAACTCTTCCGCATGGCCCTGTAGGTGGGCCACTGGGCCCACCTTCCCCAAAAGGGTACGTGTAATCTTAAACAGGGCCGTCGGGCAGCGTTCTGCGGATGCAATAAGAGCCGAGAAATACATTTCGCCACTCTGACCACCACAAGGTAGGCCCTAATAGCGGCTTTAGCTTGTGTTCTGTCGGATTTGGTCTTTGTCTCCCTCCAGCAGTGCTCTAGGCATCTCTTAAGCCTCTTCAAAACCCTCAGCTTCTCCTTAAACCACGGGGAGTGTTGGGCTAGATGAGGCAAGAGAGGCTGCACAGGCGCAACCCTGTCCAAGGCCCTGGCTGCCTCCCTATTTCAGGCAGCAGCCAGGGCCTCCGCTGGACCATGCAGCAGTTTCTTGGGTATAATCCCCAGCGCTCTCTGAAACCCCACTGGGTCCATCAGTTGCTGGGGGTGGACCAACCAAATGGGCCCTGCCTCCCTGCGGAGTGGGGCAGCATAAGAGAGTTTCAGGGCCACCAGGGCGTGATCTGACCATGAAAATGGGGACAGATGTAAATCTCTCAGATCACATTGCCACTGCTCCGACAAGAAAACCAAGTCTGGAGTGAGGCCACTGTCTCAAGTTGGGTCCTGAATAATATGAGTCAGGCCCATGGCCTCCATGGTGGCCATGAACTCCCGAGCTGCTTCTGAGGCACGTCCCAGGGACGGCAGGTTGAAGTCCCCCAGAACCATGAGTCTGGGGAATTCCATTGCCAACCCCGAGACGGCCTCCAGCAGCTCAGGCAGGGAGATTGCTTTGCAGCATGGAGGCTGGTACCCTGGCAACACTCCCAACTGCTCTTGGGAACCCAACTTGAAGAACGGGGTCTCACAACTGGTCACTTGTGGAGCAGGGCCCCTGAAGGCCACCAGAGACTCTTGGATGACAACCACCACCCCTCCTCCCCTTCCCTGGTGAATCGGCTGGTGCCACACCTGAAACTTATACATTAAATTATACATTTAAGATTATTGCTAGTATCTATTTAAATCGTTTCATCATTTTTTTTATTAGTCCCATAACTTTCTTCCTAAAAACATATTCCAAATTTGCCCTGTGGTGTAATGTGTACTAATGTGTATGGGAGCCACTTCTGCTTAAATTTGGCTAGACTTCTATTATATATAGATATACAGTATACTGTCAATTTTGCCCTTGCGGCATATTCTCCTGTTTTGATATCCTAGTCTGATATTGTCAACAAAGTTCCTCTTTTCCAATGTTGTGCCAAATTTGTTTTTGTAGCTGTCAGCATATATTTTAGTAAATTGTGATATTTTTCATTTATGTTTTCTGGAATTATACCTAACAGTGTTATTTGTAGTTCCAGTTCAAAATTTATTTTTAGAATTTTCTGAATATTTTGATGTATTTCTTTCTAATACTTTAAAGTTTTTTTATATAACCACCACATATGATAAAATGTTCCTTCTTTGTTATGGCATTTCCAATATTTATTGTTAATATGATGTCTCTTATATTTCTTTTACCTATTAGGTTCTATAACTCGGCATGATATAGATTCTCCACCAGTTTCAGAGCATGTGGTCAGTATTTACAAGTATGAAGATATTTTTATGCCTTCAGCTGCCTATCAGACTTTTTCTTCTCCATTTTGTTTGTTACTTATTGTTGCTTTGACATTTTATTTATTGATGGGAACCCCATGACATCCACTCTGGTGACAAATTGAAATTATTTGTCAGTCAGCGTTGTTGAAAATGCTAGTCTTTTTTATTGGAGTTTGTATCACAAGACATTTAATTATTCATTCAGATTGTAATAAACCTGAGCCATAAATATGTGCCAAATAATTCAAGATTTGAAAATCAATGCAGTAAGTGCTTCTACTTTACTGAATACTTTTAATATATATTTAGTCTGTATTTCTAAACACATCTACAAATCTGTAAGTAACATCGAGTAAACAACCTAGAACAAGGTGAGACTTGCCTGTGAGTAAACATACAGTACATAGCTTTTTACTGTTTAAAATAAACTACAGTATGATAATGTCATATTATGAGAAACATAGACAATTTCATTTCCTATTAGCTTTCATTCAAGCAAATAAAAATAAGGGAGATGTCAGTGAAATGTGGTATGTTATAAGTTAGATTTCTGCTTTGAAAGCCACAGTGACTGCATTAATTTTTACTTTTCCAGATAAAATGGTATTTAGGCTTAAATCAACAACCTTTTTAGTCAATGTTCACATTCAGTAGTCTGGAATGTCTGAGGGTTGTTCTTCTAAATGTGAGCAGCAGCTAGACAGAAAAGTGGTAAAGTGGGTATGGTATCTTCAAGTCATTAAATTCTGATCTAGCTCTAAACTTCTTTTCATGTGTGGTTCACATTAATCATAAGTAAACTTTCTAATCATCTCTAACTTTACACTTGAAAATGCATTTAATATATTTATTAATATAGTTTTAAATTGAGTTCATAAATTAGTCATATACACTTAACTGACAATTGACTATTTTCCTTTGGAAAATCCTGGTTCAGGCATGGAAGCTCATTTGTTAACTTTGGACAAGTTGTATCTCTCAGCTTAGTCTCCCTCACATGGGTATTTTACTGAGAAGAAAATTCAAGGAGAGAATATTATGGAATGTATGGAATTTTCAGTTTATGTGGAAAAAATCAAACACTAATTAAATCATTAACGAAATTAGTAATATGATTATTCTCAGTAATTATTCAATATCTCAGATTATTCTTTCTCACTTAGTTCTGGTCGAACCATATCCTTTGGGGAACTTCTTTGGCCTACCTTAATTTGTAAGATAGATTTGTTTCTTCCATATGGAGACAAATGAATCATGATCTGGCATACCATGGGTTTTCTGTTCCAGCATATCCACCCTTGGCCTTGATAAAACCTTGGCCAAATTTAAGCAAAGGATTTGGGACCAAAGTATGCAAACTGATTCTTGCAGAGTGCTGGAAAGCATTTGGCCCAGAGAGATCAGAAAAATCACACACCAAGCATTTCTATAAAGATAAATTTATCTACAGAAAGCACAAAAACATATTTACAGGCTTGTGCATTCACACACGCTCAGAGAGCAGGAAGAGAGGCTGCTTACTCAGCTGCAAGGCTAAAAACCTAAACGAAAGTCCTGCAAGCTGCCTTCCCCTCAGGCAATGCAACTATTAACACCTAAACTGAGGACAATTAAATTCGACCTCTTCACCCAGTCAATGCTTAAGAAAGTACTTAATTACCATGGTAGCCAAGAGAAGAAAAAAAATGCCAACAAGAATTTCCTGTCTCCACAATAGTGCAATCCACACCACCTTCCCGTGAGAGTCTCCCTAGATATTTCTTCCACTTCTTACATACCTCACACAGGAGACTTTTCTCCCTGACTGAATTGACATATCATCCAATGGGATGACAATGGACAGATGTACCAGCCTTCCTTATAAAAAACTTGTGTATGTTCTGACAAGAGAATCTGTATCACATGTGCCCATTGTATACTCAATGGCAAACAGATCTTAGAATACCAATTGTCTCAAAATTTAACTGTTCTTATCAGCAAGAGGTTACCACTCTCCTTTTCAGTGACCAAGGTCCAGATACTTCCAAGAAGGCTTCAAAATTACTATCAATAGCTATGGCTTATAGAAGTTATTTGATGCCTTCCTTACATTATTAAGTTTCAAACTTGTCTCGTAACTTTTTCTTTTCTTATTTATCTGTGGTATTTTTATGATTGGTGTTGGACCATAAATAAAACTAATTTTCCTTAACTTGTTCTACATTAAAATGCAACTATCTGTATGCTGTAAGGTTTGCACTAACTTTAATGAGTTGACTGCTTAAAAGTAGTTGCATCTTTTTTAGAGGCTGTTATAATGAATAACAGAAAAGTGCTGTACTACTGTGGAATCATTTTCAGAGCTTGGCCAGCCTAGTTTTTATATTTTAGCTTAGTCTTATTTTGGGAAACCCAAAAGCTCATATAGCAGAGGTTTTGACAAGATTTCATGCCATTTTGGAAAACAAAGAACCCCTCTCTTCCTATTATGAATATATGGGGGTGGTGGGTAGTATTTTGTACTTAAGTTGAAGAGTTGGACATTATATATTTATTGTTTTAGTGTTTGCATTGTATTAAAGGCTATTTGGGAGGGAGAATTTTTCTCCTTTCAGTACACAATTTTCTTTTATATTTCTTGTTGCTGTTTTCATTGATTGACTATCATTTTGAATTCCTTCTTTGATGTACTTTATAGGTCCTGTATTATTAGTTGGAAGAGGTATTTTGTGGCCTGAATGGGTATTTGCCATCTTAATAAGTTGAGATCCTGGACCACACCTGCTAAATGTTTACTTTGTCAAAATGCTCAAAGAGGCAGAATCAGGGATAGATGGATGTATCTGTGATTTTTCTTAAGCAAATAATAGAATAATTCATTCAAAAATTAGCACTGGAAACAAGCACAAGGGCTCATTGATTACCTTACATAGGTTGGTTGAAAATAGAAATTTTTCATACTGAGAATTCCTATTCTCTAAATCTACAGAGAGCATTTGGCACCTTCACCTGAAGGAAGGTGCTCATCTAATATAGGCATTTCAGCGGAAGGAGATATTCTACCTCTCCAACCAAACTAAGCAGAGATCCCATATATCCTACCACAAGTACCAGAAACTGGAACTGCAGAACTGAAAAAGTTTGTGCAACAGTTTTTTCTACTAAACAAAACTAACAGTATTATAACAAGAATGCAGAAAAAGATTATAGCTTCAGATGAATTAGTGATATACTTCCAGAATTAGTTTATCGCCACATACATGGCAATGACAGAAATTCCTACAGCACTGAATCCTGGAAATTGCTGCAATGCTGATCCTGAAGAACATTAAAGCTCAAAAAACAGGAAAATTACTGTTTTTCTTCTAAGCTCTACTGAGCACATTCAAAGCTTAGTGTTACAAGAAGCCAGCATAGAGAATGTTTTGGATCAGCCAAGCTTGGTACCACCACCTTCTGCAGCACAGAAGGAACTGATCATAAAGAGAATTTTCAGTCTTTTGGGCTGGATTCTACAACACAGTAGTCTCTAACCCCAAGTGTAATAATACAATACACTCAAAAAAGTAAACTGTGTTACTGCTTAACATGATAACTTGGTTCACAATATCTGCTACAAAAATGGCTGGGTTCCACCTTTATTTTTACATTCTCTAACAGTATTGGTCAAATTCTCACAAACCTTATGCTCTTCATACTCTTAAACCAGCCCAAACCACTACAACAATTACATTGTTGGGTTCCCTGGAGGTCATCCATCCAAGCCCTGGTGTATGCATCCTGCTGTTGCTGTGCACTAATCCAATCTAATAGATCAACAGTCTGTCTCCCTGCTCCCAGATTTTCAGGGTGACCTGATTTATGGTGGCACTCAAAGTTGCTTGGCTGGAGCATTGTTGTGGGGGTGACCTTGACATATCATATCCTGGTTTACGTGAGAGGTCATGTGGAAGTTTGTTCTGTGAGCCTGGAATGAAGGAAATGTAAAAATTGTGCCCACCTGATTTGTCGAGGGGTAACTGCAGAATCTCTAAATTCTATATCTATATGGTCTGTATGGATTTGCATTGGGTGGGCAGCTCCAGCAGATGCCTCCATTGTGAAAGGCAGTTTTTACTGCCAACAACTCCTTATTGAAAGTGTTATAGTTCTTTTCTGCTGGGAGAAGCACTCTGGAGTAAAAGGCACATAGCAGTAGATCTGTCCCCCTTCCTTCTCTGCTTGAAGCAGAACCCATCCTACCACCTCATCTGAAGCATCAGTCTGTACCACAAAGGGGTGGGATGGGTTGGGGTGGCAGAGGATGGGCTCAGAAGCAAAAATTTGCTTTAACTTTTGAAACACTGCATGTATTCTGTTGAGATTTTGTACTCTAAATAGTCTAATTGAGGCAGGTCAAATGCACACTTTTCTAACCTGGCAAAGAGCTTGCTGTCCTGTACTTTTTGCAGTACTTTTTTGACATGCATGACATGCAAGAAGCGATCTTCGGAATAAACCAAGATGTCATCTAAGTACACCACCACATACTTGTCTAAAATATCCAAAAATATTTCATTCATGAATCTAGAAAAGACTGCTCCACAGTTAACCAGGCCAAATGGCATCACTGTATATTCAAACTTGCTGTATCTTGTATCGAAGGCCACCAAATATTCGTGGCCTTCTTTCATTCTGATGAGGTTGTAAACACTCAAGTCTAGTTTTGTAAAAATGTGTGCCTTTTGTAGTTGGTCTAGCAGATCTGGAATAAGGGGGAAGCAGGTACAGGTAGTCCTCACTTAACCAGTCGCTTAACAACCATTCAAAGCAATGACAGCCTTGGAGAGGGTGCTTTACAGCCCATAAAGCACTTCTGGCCATGGTGAAATGTTGCATCACCCCCCATGATCATGTGACCGCATTTCGGGTGCTTGGCAACCATTTTGCATTTATGACCAGTTGCCAAGCTCCCCGCGATCTTGTGATCACCATTTTCAATCTTATCTGCCGGCTTCCCCAGAAAGTTAATGGGGAAGCTGGCAGGGAAGGTTGCAAGTTGGGGGGAAACAGAGGGGAGGGGAAACCCTTTGGCAGGCTGAAGGAATGAAACTCAAGGGTTTCCACTCCCCTCCATGCACAGAGGGGAAACCCTTGGGGGGCTAGAGGAACAAAGCAGAGATCTTCAGCATCTGAGCTTCGTTCCTTCAGCCTGCCAAAGGGTTTCCCCTCCCCTCTTGCACAGAGGGGAAACCCTTCAGCAGGCAGCTCTTTTGCTCTGTCTGCCTAACAACCCTGGAGATCACTTAATGACCGCAACTGGGAGTGCTGGGATTGCAGTCTTTGAGTGAAGTAGTCATGTGGGCGTCTCACTTAATGACACTTAATGACAAACTTGCTCAACAACCAGGGTTCCGGTCCCAATTGTGGTTGTTAATCAAGGACTAGCTGTAGTGGTACTTACTCTGTTCAGGTCTTTGTAGTCATGGATGGTACGCATGGGGGTTCCCCACTTTCCCTTCAGAGTTACAGCTGTTCCCCTTTCTTGTTTTTTGGGCATAGAAAATATAGGTGCTGATGCTGGTGAGTTGGAAGGGTGAATGGATCCTTTTTTAATGTTGACATGAAAGCTCCTGGTTTCAAATTGATGGTGCAATTGCATGTTTGGGGGGAGGGGGTTACATGGCTGCCTGTTCTTCCCCAAACACATCTGCAAAGTTTGAATATTTTTTTGATAGTGCAGTTCCTCCCTTGTTCTGCACTGGAGGGGTGGGGGGTAAACTTGCAGTGCTTGTAAGCAATGCTGCTGGCATTTAGGGGAGGGGAATGAGAGTATCTCTTGTGCCCAACTTAGATCTGGATCGTGTCGTTGTAGCCATTGTATTCCGAAGATGATAGGCAAGGAAGCAGTCACGTAGAGCGTTATAAATTCTGTGTAATCTTTGATTGCTAACCACAAAGAGGCCATACACTGCAAAATTGGCCCTGCTCTTAGTTGCTGTCTGTCAATTGTCTTGACCATCATTGAGCTTTCTAGAGCCCGAGATGGCAACTTTAATCTCTGCACTATATGTACATCTATTAAATAAGTGGTTGTCCCCAAGTCTACAAGGATAAAGAGTTCCACATTTTGCCTCGAATCTAGTGTAATAATAATAGGAGTAATTAGGTATTGTCATGTTCGCCGTTTCAATGTGTTGGATACATCGTAACGTTTCACATGTCATTAGCTGGATGCGTGTTTCATCTTTGACGGGAGGATGGTTCCTATTGGGAGTGGTTTATCTCTTGGCTGTAAACTTGGAATATATTTGGGTTATCTCATGTGCTCAAGGTTACTTTCCCAGGCTAAGAGATCTGATGGTTGCCAGCACCTGGGACGGGCGGCTCTGCTGGCGGGGAGGCGGGGTTACGTTTGCAACGAGGGGTTTAAGTTTGTATTTGGCGCGCTTTTTGTCATTCTCAGCTTTCTCTGTATTTGTCCTAAGTTCCCTAATAAATCAGATTTCATTTAGCAACCTCTTGTGAGTCTGAGTATTTGGGCTGGGCAACCATTACAGGTATGTTTGCCTGCTGTCAGCCATCTGAGCTCTTCTTAGTTACTTGAGGGGGCCCCTTCAGAGCTCCTGGGAGGGGGGCCAGTGAGATTTTCCTGGTTTGCTACTTTGGGAACTTGCTGGCTACGTGCTCCATTGATTTACAAGTTCTGCATTCCATTGCTATGTCAGACGCTTGAGTTTTCATCAGGCATGATCTGGCTATGTGTCCAAAGGCCCTGAAGTAAAAACACAGTCCCTGATCCCTTCTTCTTTGCTTTCTGCTGGTGACAGGGATCTTTTGATTGCTCCAATTTGCATGGGTTTTCTCCCACTAGATTCCACAAAGATCATAGGAAGGGGAGAAAGGCTTTAGGTTCTTTTCCCCTTACCATTCTTTCCTGGCCTCAATTCTTCCAGCTGGATGTCTATTATTACACAAAATTGACACAGCTCTTCCAGGGTATTTGTGGTGCCTTGCCTCACCAGCAAATCTCTCAGATCTTTGGCCAGCCCTTCTCTGAACTGGTCAATCAGGGCTAAGTCATTCCATCCTACATCTCCAGCAAGTAATTTAAAATCTGAAATATTTATTTGTCAAATTTTATCACTGCCCATCTCCCCTGAAAGGAGGGACTCTGGGCAGTCTGGAAATATATAACTTTATTCTCCTCTGTCCCTGCTTGAGCTTTTGGATCTCTCGACTAGCGGTGATTCATTGTATAAGAACCCTGAAGTATCCCCTGAGTTTACACATGAAGTCCTGATAATTGTCCAGCACTGGATTGTTTCTCTCAATGATTGCCCCTTTGGCTGCTGCTTCCTTTAGCAAACTTAGCATGAAAGTCACTTTGGTGTGATCTGGGGGAAACTCCACTGATCTGCCTGCCATAAACATTTCACATTGAGCTTTGAAGGTCTGGAATCGATCCTGGTCCCCTCTGAATTTCCCCATTAAGCTCCCATGGGAACACAGGAGCATTGGCTGAGCCACATGTTGCTGTGCTGCCACGGGCTGAGGCAAATGCTGTCCCAGCTGTTGTGTTAATTGTAACATGGCATTCTGAAAATTGGTCACTTGTATGTCTACCTGCTGCTGGTACTGCAACAATGTTGCCACTAGGTGCTTGGCAGATAAAGGAGTCCCCTAGGGAGCAGAGGCCATTCCTAAAATTCCAAGGGGGACCTCCCAAGTAGACCAGAAGGGAAACACAAGATGAGCTATTTCTACTTTATTGTAAGTTTATATTAACAGAATCTTACAACAGAAAGTACAAATCTCCTGTCTCTTTTTATAGCTTGATAAGTTAGGGCAGATCTTTTCCAATTTTCTTTCTCTTCCCATAATTCAGCTGCGGGCTTCTCCCCTTTTATATGACTATTCTCTAGGCAGCATCTCTTCCTCTCGTCTCTCAAGGTCATTCCCACATACCATTACAGTTACATTAACAGAATCTTGCAAGTTTGAAAGTACATTTCACCCGTTTCCTTTACAGCCCAAGAAACTAGGGAAGCATTCTTCTGAGATGTTTGCTATGCCCTCATTCCTACTGCAGGCTTACCTGCCTCTTATCTGACCGTTCCCCTGGCTGCAGCTCTTTTCCCTGACTCTCAAGGTCATTCCCACATACCATTACAACCTAGAGCGCTGCTGGTGGACAACAAGGAGTTATGGACCCCTTGAGGGAGCCCTTGAGAGCCCCTTGAGGGGCCACTGCTCAACCCAACTAGTTCTTTTTAGGGAAGGTTGTAAAGAAGGGGGTCCCACTGCAGCTTCAGGGGACTTTGGAAGTATTTGAATCCCTTTCCAGTAAGGTGTCAGGATGTCATCCTGCCATAGCATCAGGAAAGGGCACCCCCCCCCCCCAGCTTACCAGAGACCGGCAGGGCCATGGGGAACACTTTGAAGTGTAGGGTGATACTTTGAAGTAAAAATGCCCAGGTGCGTGAAGTGCTGGCAGCAGAGCATTTGTGAATTTGCAAACCTGCAGGCTATGCAAGCAGGAAGCTATGCTGAGAAATTCAGCACCTCGGACAGACCAAAGGGCACTGTAATAAAAGTAAATGATTCAACCTGGGAAGAGAGGGTGGTAGAGAGAACATGGCAACCTACAAATCGCTGATGGGGGGGGGAGTCCTGTTGATTTCAACTGTTGATAGCACAGGTTTTCCTCACTTGAATCTTTAATGTGCAACAGACTGCTAGTTCTAATAAAGATTCCTTCATATTCCTTAAGTGGCTTGTGTAAGGAGTACTGATTTAGCAACTAATGGATTGAGGGCATCACAGAAAGATTTGAGTCTTCAATGGCAACCTTACCCGAGGGTTCCCAACCCACCGAGGAAGGTCCACAAATGGAATACCTGGAACCCGGAGGAGCCCTTTTGGGACTGAGAGGAGAGGAAGATGGGGAAGGACTCCAGATCCTATCAAGTCCCACCGGGGCAGAAACAAAGTGACCAGAAGAACAGGAGATCTGGCTACCGCCCCCAGCTGCCCCCAAGAACACGCCATGGCCCCGAGCACTGGCAGAATATACCCTAGCATGGTCTTTGAATGTTAGAGGAGACACAGAGGGGGAACTGATGCAGGTGGTGCCTACCAAGGGAAGCTCCTACTTCAGGTGGCTGGCACTGGAATGAAGGACCACATGGGGTGCCTATAAGAAGCATTTGAGAGGCTACTGAGGAAGTTGGACACAAGAACACTGGATGAAGTGGCGATGAGAGGTCAGTTGCCTCTTGATGGAGAGAGTGGCGACCTTGAGGCAGAGGAGAGGCACCAAGCAACAGGAAGGGTGCCCGTCAACCCCTCTCACCATCGAGCCCCAGCCGGAGCAACGAATCGAATACAGGAAAGCTGATGAGCCTGTCGGAGCAAGAGACATGAAAGTGAAGTTTGCCAAGGATCCGAAAAGCCTGGCTTGCTTTCTGACCCAAGTCAGGAGTTTCATGAGAGAATATGGGGGAATCTTCCACTCCGAGGAGTCCAAGGTGAGGAATGTATTGACCTACCTCGAAGGGGAGGCATCATACTGGCTAGTAGAGTTGCATGATGCAGGATCCTGAGAGCTAGAAGACTTTGATGGGTTCATGAATGCCCTGAGAGATAGATTTGAGGACCCCCTCTCTAAGATGAGGACCCCGTCTCTAAGATGAGGGCCAAGATGAGCTTGCAGTGCATCTGGCAAGGGAACCGGTTGTTCTTAGAGTATGCTATGTTTAAGAGTAGTTTAAGAGGCTGGCTGGGAAATTAACAGACTGGCCAGAGTCAGTGAAAATTGATTACTTTGGGGGAGGGGGCTGAACCCAGAAATCCTTGAATGGTCCCTAGTGAGGGATGCTCCCCAAACCTTAAGGGAATGGATTTGCCTAGCCAACGAAGTGGAGAACGTGCAAATGCAAGTCAAAAAGCAGCAGCATACCCAAGCGACGGGGAAGCGGCTCGCGCCACCGGCTCCTTCACTGGAGAGATGGGGGACTTGTAGATTGTGGAAAGAGGAGAAAGAACATAGAACCAGAGAGGGGCAATGCTTCAGATGCAGCAGGGAAGGTCATCACATTAATCTGCCCACAACTAGCAGCCCCAATGAAAAGCAAAGGGGGAGAGCGGCACTAAGGTCTCCGGAGTGAAGACTAAGGGAACTGCGGGTGCCCTGACGAGTGGATGGTGTTATGAAGCTTTCTCAGGAGGGGAGAGCTCAACTGAGGAAGAAGTCCAGATGGCGGGAAATGACAGGAGCCTGTTCTGAATTGCGCTGAAGAACAGGCTAAGCCAAGGAGGCACGAAGACCTGATGGTGAGTGAAGCTTGCCCAGCAATGCTGGTGAAACTACAAATAGAAACATTGAGGGGCAAGGGCCACATGAATCTAGTAGGCCTGCTGGATTTGGGATGTACTAGATGTTTAATATACCCCACTCTGGTGACGGGACTGGGACTTTGGGTAAGAAAGTTGAAGGAGCCCATCAGCTTCATTCACCTCGATGGGATGGAGAGGAAAGGGGGCCCAGTGGAAAATATTCCCAAAGCAGTCCAAATGCAGATAGGAAGCCATGTGGAGACCTTAAGATTTATTGTAGCCCCTACTGCTGATAAACCTGTGGTGCTAGGACTAGCCTGGTGACTGGAAGCTTAACCTTTAAAAACAGGGCATGTGAGGATCAACCCCAGAGGAAAGAAAGGCAGAACCTGAACTAATAGGTGCAGCGACCACACCAGGGGTGGGGGTGGGGCGACAGGACAGCAAGACAAACTCATCCCCGCACAATACAGAGATCTAAAAGATGTGTTTGGGGAGGAACAGTGCAACCAGCTGCCCCCCATAGGAAGATGGACTGTACCACAGAAATAGAGCCAGGAGCCAGTCTACCCAAAGTGTGGCTATACCTCATGACTTCCAAGGAACTAGAGGTGCAGGAGTTCATTGACAAAAATCTAGAGTGGGGGTTCATTCAGCCTTACAACATCTTCGATGGCTGCCCCATCTATTCAGAACCAAGAAAGATGGGTCACTGAGATTATGTACCAACTACCAGGAGTTGAATGCCACCTGCATGTCCAATAAGTACCTTCTGCCACTGATGGACATGCTAGTGCACTTGTCGAAAGGGAAGATTTTCACTAAACTGGACCTAAAGGAAGCATATTTTCAAGTGTGAATCTGGGAGGGGTATGAATGGAAAACAGCATTCAATTGCCAACTGGGGTTGTTTCAATATTTAGTAATGCCTTTCGGATTAAGGGGCCCCTGGGGTTTTTTAAGCACCTGATAGATGAAGTGTTACATGATCTTCTATACAGGGGGGTGCTGGTATATTTAGATGATATATTAATCTATTTGAAAAAGATGGAAGAGCACATGGCTTTGGTAAGGGAGGTTCTGAGATGGTTGCTGCAGAATCAGCTATATGCTAAACTATCAAAATGCAAATTGCATAAAGAGAAACTAGATTACCTAGGCTATAGAGTGTCAAGTAAAGGGATCAAAATGGACCCGGGAAAGGTACGAGATGTAGTGGCTTGGGAACCACCCTGGACTAGAAGGCAGTTGCAAAGTTTCTTGGGATTCGCCAATTTCTATTGGCAGTTCATCTCCAACTTTGCGCAGGAGGCTCTGCCTTTCACTGATCTGTTAAAAACAAAGGGGAGGGGAGACCCAAAAGTAGCAAGATCTGGGTCCACCATACAATAGACAGTTGTTGTTGTTTATTCGTTTAGTCGCTTCCGACTCTTCGTGACTTCATGGACCAGCCCACGCCAGAGCTTCCTGTCGGTCGTCAACACCCCCAGCTCCCCCAGGGACGAGTCCGTCACCTCTAGAATATCATCCATCCATCTTGCCCTTGGTCGGCCCCTCTTCCTTTTGCCTTCCACTCTCCCTAGCATCAGCATCTTCTCCAGGGTGTCCTGTCTTCTCATTATGTGGCCAAAGTATTTCAGTTTTGCCTTTAATATCATTCCCTCAAGTGAGCAGTCTGGCTTTATTTCCTGGAGGATGGACTGGTTGGATCTTCTTGCAGTCCAAGGCACTCTCAGAATTTTCCTCCAACACCACAGTTCAAAAGCATCGATCTTCCTTCGCTCAGCCTTCCTTATGGTCCAGCTCTCGCAGCCATATGTTACTACAGGGAACACCATTGCTTTAACTATGCGGGCCTTTGTTGTCAGTGTGATGTCTCTGCTCTTAACTATTTTATCGAGATTTGTCATTGCTCTTCTTCCAAGGATTAAGCGTCTTCTGATTTCCTGACTGCAGTCAGCATCTGCAGTAATCTTTGCGCCTAGGAATACAAAGTCTTTCACTGCTTCTACATTTTCTCCCTCTATGTGCCAGTTATCAATCAAGCTGGTTGCCATAATCTTGGTTTATTTGAGGTTTAGCTGCAAACCAGCTTTTGCACTTTCTTCTTTCACCTTCATCATAAGGCTCCTCAGTTCCTCTTCACTTTCAGCCATCAAAGTGGTATCATCTGCATATCTGAGATTGTTAATGTTTCTTCCAGAGATTTTAACTCCAGCCTTGGATTCCTCAAGGCCAGCTTGTCGCATGATGTGTTCTGCATACAAGTTGAATAGGTAGGGTGAGAGTATACAGCCCTGCCGTACTCCTTTCCCAATCTTAAACCAGTCTGTTGTTCCGTGGTCTATTCTTACTGTTGCTACTTGGTCGTTATACAGATTCTTCAGGAGGCATACAAGATGACTTGGTATCCCCATACCACTAAGAACTTGCCACAATTTGTTATGGTCCACACAGTCAAAGGCTTTAGAATAGTCAATAAAACAGAAATAGATGTTTTTCTGAAACTCCCTGGCTTTTTCCATTATCCAGCGGATATTGGCAATTTGGTCTCTAGTTCCTCTGCCTTTTCTAAACCCAGCTTGTACATCTGGCAATTGTCGCTCCATGAACTGCTGAAGTCTACCTTGCAGGATCTTGAGCATTACCTTACTGGCATGTGAAATGAGTGCCACTGTTCGATAGTTTGAACATTCTTTAGTGTTTCCCTTTTTTGGTATGGGGATATAAGTTGATTTTTTCCAGTCTGATGGCCATTCTTGTGTTTTCCAAATTTGCTGGCATATAGCATGCATTACCTTGACAGCATCATCTTGCAAGATTTTGAACAGTTCAGCTGGGATGCCGTCGTCTCCTGTTGCCTTGTTATTAGCAATGCGTCATGAGTGCCGTTGAGCTGAAGTCATCAGCGCAATGGCACACATGACAATAGCAAGGAAACAGGAGAAGGGGCTCAAGATAAGTAGCCATCAACTCACAACGACTAACGGCCAACAAACAACTAAACGGATCACGGAGCACACCCGAGCCATCAGCGCCAATACAACGGGGATCGCCCAGCTGACAGCAATCACCGGATGAATAGAAAACCCGATGATGGGCGATCCCGGAACGCCAGCGGGGCCTCACAACCCCTCACCCACCGGCAGGGCAACGTATTGGACAAAGGGGGGTGACGTGACCGCGAGTGAGGGGGCGCTGACCGGCGCGGGGTATTTAAACCCCGCACCAGCGCGCTCCTGTCACTCTCAGCTTTTTTCTTCCGACGCTGTAACTGCGCTGTGAATAAACCAGAGCCTGATCCATCGAACCAGTGTCTGAGTATTATTCAGAGGCAGGCAGCGCATGACATAAAGCTGAGAGTCATAAACTCAGCCTCGCCGAGCCCCACCGGACGACAACGAGCCGCGGGAGGAATAGACGGCGAGAAGACCAGCAAGATGAAGCCGGAGCGACGCGGGCAAGGAGGGCGAGCCGCGCGGCAAGAGACAGAGGAGGACCGACCAAGGCCAGAGGCACCGCGGACTCCCGGAGCCATGGACGCCCACCCCACCCGACCCGAGCCTCAGCTCCAACCCCAAGGGGAGATGGCGACGGAGGCAACCCGACCGCGGGAGGGAGCAGCATGCCTTCCGAAACCAGCGGAGGATCCCGCGCCCCACATCGCACCCCAGCAACGGGCGTGGAGCGACAGCCCAACGGCGGTCAACATGGAGGAGGACGATGGAGACACCCAGCAGACGGCGGAGGAAGCGGACCAGCGGCAGAGGGAGGATGAACCCCGCCGGCAACCCACCCCCGCTGACGCACCAACGGAACCGGCCCCAGCGGCGGCGCGGGCTGTGGACGAGGAGGCACGAGCTGAACTCGCGGCCATGCGGGCTCAACTGACGGAACTCCGGACCATGCTCCAGTCGCTTATACCCCCCGCGCCACCCAACGACGTCCCCGCACAGGCCCACACCCCGAGCGAAGCACCGAACCCCCACGGGCCAGCGGAGGGTCAGCAGACGGCACAGGCGGACGACACCACAGACCGGGAAGCGAGAGGCAGGGCCGCGCAAAACGCCCGGGCCCCAAAGGACTTCCCCATCTTCTTCGATGGGAACCCCACGAAACTCTCGTTCTTCGTAACGAACGCCAGGGAGTTCATGGGGAGGCACGGACACTCCTACGACTCCGAGGCCGACAAAATCGCCGCCGTGGCGATCAAACTACAAGACAGGGCAGCGGACTGGTACGTCCAACTGTACGAGTCCAGCTCCCCCGCCCTCGCCACCTTCCCTGCCTTCATCAATGAGATGAAAAACTACTTCGAAGACCCCCTAGCCAAAGTAAGGGCGAAAAGCGCACTCCAAAGACTTAAACAGGGCACACGCACGGTCCCTGACTACGCCCTGGAGTTCAAAGCCCTCGCGGGGAAGGTCAGCGACTGGTCCGAGACCACCCTGCTGGAAATGTTCAAAAGGGGGCTCAATCGCGACGTTCTCCAATGGACCCTCTACCGCGACGACCCAGAAACGCTACACGGGTGGATCCACCTCGCGGGGAAAGCCGAACACGCGCACCGCACCTTCCTCATGACAACCACGGAAGACACAAACTATGCCAGAAAAAAGGTACCCGCACCACACGTGGGGATGGCCGGCCCCATATACCCAAACAAGAAATTCAATCGGGAGCCCTGCGGGAGGTGTGGCAAATTAGGGCACAAGACGGTGGATTGCTTCGCCAACTGACCGCCGACCAGTGCGCCTAAACCCACCCCGAAAATTAGCCCCAAACCACCCAACCTGGGGCCGCCCCCTCACCGCCGAATGACCGTGGCCACAGCGACACCAGAGGAAGGCTGGGACGCCTACTGGGGGGAAGAGGATAACGTAGACCCCGACCAGCCGGCGGGAAAAGCTCCCCGCCTGCCCTGAAACGCGTTGCGAGGCAGGCGGTGGGACAGCAGCGCGGACCACCTCGACGGAACGACGAAAGCCCCGTAATAATGGCGGCAATCAAACTCTCTGCCGGCAACGGAGCCACCACGGCCGCGGCACTAGTGGACTCGGGGTGCTCAAAAAACCTCATCCACCCCGACCTAGTCGCCAAACTCGACCTCCGCTGCTTCCCCCTCCCCACGCCGCTGGCATTCGACCAGCTGGACGGCTCCACAGCGGGAGGGAAACCAGCCATGCTGCAAACCGAGCCGGTCACCCTGCAAATGGGCACTCACACCGAACGCACATCGTTCGTCATCACTCACATCGGACGGCCCATTGCAGTCCTGGGGATGCCATGGCTCCCGACAAACAACCCGCGCATCAACTGGGAGACCCGCACCTTCACATTCGGCGACGGCGAGTATCGAGCACCAGTTCCAGCGGGCAGAACCAACCCCACTGTAGGACGAGCGGAGGCGACTACACAAGACAACGCCGCTACCACAGCAGACCTACCGGAACAATACGCCGACTTCTCCGAGGTCTTCGGAGAGGCAGAAGCTGACCAACTACCCCCCCACCGCAAGACGGATTGCCGGATCGACCTACTGCCCGACGTCCCCTTACCTAGACCAAAGATCTACTCGATGACCCCGAAGGAGATGGCAACCCTCCGGGAGTTCATCGATAAAAACCTAGACAGGGGATTCATAGAGCCAGCATGCTCACCGGTCGGAGCCCCCGTCTTATTCCGGGAGAAGAAAGACGGCACCCTACGGCTCTGCACCGACTACCGGGGCCTAAACGCGGCTTCCCTGTCCAACAAATACCCCTTACCCCTGGTGAAGGACATGCTCGCCCACCTGTCCACGGGCAAAGTCTTTTCCAAACTGGACCTTCGCGAGGCGTACTATCGTATCCGAATCAGGGAGGGGGACGAATGGAAGACTGCGTTCAACTGCCCCCTAGGCGCCTTCCAGTACAAAGTACTGCCCTTCGGACTCGCGGGGGCCCCTGGGGTGTTCATGCAGCTCATCAATGAGGTACTGCATGAACATCTGTTCAAAGGGGTCCTGGTCTACATCGACGACGTCCTTATTTACACAAAAACGCACGAGGAACATGTGACCCTAGTCAGGCAAGTCCTCGACAAGCTCAGAAGGGCGCAGCTCTATGCCAAGCCTACAAAGTGCGAGTTTCACAAAGAGCGCCTAGACTACCTGGGGTACCGAATCTCCGGGGACGGCATAGAAATGGACCCCGCAAAAGTCGAGGCGGTGCTAAACTGGGAGCGCCCCCGCAACAGACGCCAACTACAGAGCTTCCTCGGATTCGCGAATTTTTACAGGTCATTCGCCCGGGGGTTCGCAGAGATAGCCCTCCCCCTAACGGACCTCCTCAAAACCAAAGGGGTGGGGGACACCCGACGCGCCAAGAACCCGGGCACAGTGCTGAATTGGACTCCCGCGTGCCAGACCGCATTCAACAAGCTGAAAGCGCTGTTCACTACGGAGCCAATCCTCGCGCACCCGGACCCAGAACGGCCGTTCGTGGTCCAAGCCGACGCCTCAGACTTCTCCCTGGGGGCCATCCTGCTACAGAAAGACCCCACGGGACTCCTGAAACCATGCGCCTACCTGTCAAGTTCTCCGAGACAGAAAGGCGATGGCACGTCTGGGAGAAAGAAGCCTTCGCGGTAAAATCAGCGCTAGAGACATGGCGACACCTACTCGAGGGAGCCACCCAACCATTCGAGGTCTGGACCGACCACCGGAACCTCGAGGCCCTACGAACGCCCAGACGCCTTAGCCCAAAACAGGTCCGATGGGCCCAATTCTTCAGCCGCTTTAATTTCCAGCTGAAGTTCATGCCGGGCAAAAAGAACTTCCTGGCCGACGCCCTCTCCCGACTGCCCCAAGACGAAGAGCCCGCCCCAGACACCATTGGGACGGTCCTATCCGCCTCGCAACTGGGGATGGCCGTGACCACCCGAAGCGGCGCTCGGAGGCAGCTCGACTCTACGGCGCAGCCGACGGCGGGACAACCGGCGACCGGAAGAAGCCAACCGCAACTACCAGGGGGAATGCGCACGGACCTCGCCGCCGCCCTCAAAACCGACCCCTGGTTCCTGGCAAACCCCGACAAGGTAACGATGGCACAGGACCTAGCATGGGGGGAAGGCAGAATCTACGTCCTGGACTCGCAACGCCAGGCGATCTTGCATAGGTCACACGACGCCAAACAAGCGGGACACTTTGGGTTCCTCAAGACCCTACACCTAACACGGCGTCAATTCTGGTGGCCCGCGCTCAGGCGAGACGTAAAAGCATACGTAGCGTCCTGCCCAACGTGCGCTAGGGCCAAACGGGCACCAGGGAAACCCGCGGGGCTATTACAATGGGTGGCAGAACCCTCCCGCCCATGGGAGGAAATCTCTATGGATTTTATAGTGGACCTCCCACCCAGCCAGAAGAAAACAGCCATTTGGGTGGTGAAGGACTACTTCTCAAAGCAGGCCCACTTCATCCCCTGCACGTCGGTCCCATCCGCACAACAGCTAGCCAAACTCTTCCTCATCCACGTGTACAGGCTACACGGATGTCCCGCACGTGTGGTGACCGACAGGGGCACACAGTTCACCTCCAAATTCTGGCGGGCCTTCCTAAAGCTGACGGGGACCCAACAGGCCCTATCTACGGCCTGGCACCCCCAGACGGACGGAGCCACAGAGGTTCTTAATGCCACCTTAGAGCAATTCATACGCTCATATACTAACTACCACCAAGACGACTGGGCTGAACTGCTCCCGTTCGCCGAAGTCGCATACAACAACGCCGTCCACACGAGCACGGGGAAAACTCCGTTCGAAGTAGTCTCGGGGCGCGACTTCGTCCCCATACCGGAGCTACCTCAACCCCCGGAACCCCAGGTGGACGCTAGCGACTGGGGACGGAAGATCGCGGAATCATGGCCAATAATCACGGCGGCGCTGAAGGATGCACAGGCAGCCTACAAAGAGCAGGCCGACAAGCACCGGCGCCAACAACCGACGTTCCAAGCGGGGGATATGGCCTACCTATCCAAGTTCCTAAAGTCAACCCAACCCTCGAAAAAACTGGGGCCTAAGTACATCGGGCCGTTCCGAGTCACCCAAATAGTGAACCCGGTAGCAATACGCTTGGACCTGCCACACAACCTACGGAGACTCCACCCGGTGTTCCACACCAGCCTCCTGAAACCGGCAACCACCTCTCGATGGCACCCAAGCACGCCACAGCCCTCACCGGTGATGATCGACGGGCAACACCACTTCAAGATAAGGGACATACTCGACTCCCGCAAGCAACGAGGAACTCTACACTATCTGGTCAGGTGGAAACACTTCCCCCACCCGGAATGGGTGGCGGCGCACAACGTTAACGCGCCTGACCTAACCAGAGCATTTCACCGGGCATACCCCGACAAGCCACAACCAAGGTCAGCAAGCCATCCCCTGCAAACCCCCCCCCGCAGGCCCCCCCTGCCTCCCGTGCCCCAAGGGAAAGGGCCCCCCCAAGCCCGCGACTTGGGTGGACCTCCCCCCCCCCAGGACTCACTCCCCCCGCCCCGGGCCCACGAGGTGGTGACAAGCGTTCGCCAGCACCCTCCCCCCGCCCCCCGGCCACGGGGGAGTGGCAAGCAAGTCAACAGGGCAACCTGGGGGCAACGCCCAGGAGATATAACAAAGGCGACGCACTTTAAATGAAAAAAAGAAGGGCCCTACCTGGAGCTGATAAGCACCCGACCAGCCACGCCTCTCTCCTCGCCGAACTGAGCCAAACAAACAGGGTGTGGCTGGAGCATGCGCACGCCAGGACGTGACCCGGGCATGCGCACCATGGACACACCCTGGGAAGGCACGTGGTAGAGGGAGGAGCAAAGGGGAGGGGCGACAACTACTCCGGCGGGAATTTTGAAAAAAAAAAAAAAATGCCGTTTTGACAGCTCCACCGAAAAAAAAAAAAAAAAGAAAACCGGGGGGGAGCACTATTCGGACAGGGGGCAGTATGTCATGAGTGCCGTTGAGCTGAAGTCATCAGCGCAATGGCACACATGACAATAGCAAGGAAACAGGAGAAGGGGCTCAAGATAAGTAGCCATCAACTCACAACGACTAACGGCCAACAAACAATAACTAAACGGATCACGGAGCACACCCGAGCCATCAGCGCCAATACAACGGGGATCGCCCAGCTGACAGCAATCACCGGATGAATAGAAAACCCGATGATGGGCGATCCCGGAACGCCAGCGGGGCCTCACAACCCCTCACCCACCGGCAGGGCAACGTATTGGACAAAGGGGGGTGACGTGACCGCGAGTGAGGGGGCGCTGACCGGCGCGGGGTATTTAAACCCCGCACCGGCGCGCTCCTGTCACTCTCAGCTTTTTTCTTCCGACGCTGTAACTGCGCTGTGAATAAACCAGAGCCTGATCCATCGAACCAGTGTCTGAGTATTATTCAGAGGCAGGCAGCGCATGACACAATGCTTCTTAAGGCCCACTCAACCTCACTCTTCAGGATGTCTGGCTCTAGCTCACCGACCACACTGTCAAAGCTATCCCCGATATTGTTATCCTTCCTATACAGGTTTTCTGTATATTCTTGCCACCTTTTCTTGATCTCTTCTTCTTCTGTTAGGTCCTTGCCATCTTTGTTTTTGATCATACCCATTTTTGCCTGGAATTTACCTCCAATGTTTCTAATTTTCTGGAAGAGGTCTCTTGTCCTTCCTATTCTATTGTCTTCTTCCACTTCCGCGCATTGCTTGTTTAAAAATAATTCCTTCTCTCTTCTGGCTAACCTCTGGAATTTTGCATTTAATTGGGCATATCTCCCCCTATCACTGTTGCCTTTTGCTTTCCTTCTTTCTTGGGCTACTTCTAGTGTCTCAGCAGACAGCCATTCTTGGTTTTCTCTTTCTTTGGGATGTATTTTGTTGCCGCCTCCTGAACAATGCTGCCAACTTCTGTCCAGAGTTCTTCCGGGACCCTATCTACTAAGTCCAGTCCCTTAAATCTATTCTTCACCTCCACTGCATATTCCTTAGGAATATTAGTGAGCTCATATCTAGCTGATCTGTGGGTCTTCCCTAATCTCTTTAGTCTGATCCTAAATTGTGCAAGAAGAAGTTCGTGATCTGAACTACAGTCAGCTCCAGGCCTTGTTTTTACCGACTGTACAGATGTCCGCCACCTTTGGCTGCAAAGGATGTAATCAATCTGATTTCGGTGTTGTCCATCTGGTGAAGTCCATGTATAAAGCCGTCTCTTAGGTTGTTGGAAGAGAGTGTTTGTTATGCAGAGTGAATTGTCTTGGCAAAATTCTATCAGCCTGTGTCCTGCTTCGTTTTGTTCTCCCAGGCCATACTTACCTGTAATTCGAGGTGTCATTTGACTGCCCACCTTAGCATTCCAGTCTCCTGTGATGAAAATAACATCTCTTTTAGGCGTGTTGTCCAGTAGGTGCTGCAGATCCTCATAGAACTGCTCTACTTCAGCTTCTTCAGCATTTGTGGTTGGGGCGTATATTTGGATCACTGTGATGTTAGATGGCTTGCCCTGAATTCAAATTGAGATCATTCTGTCATTTTTTGGGTTGTATCCAAGCACTGCTTTAGCCACTTTACTATTAATTATGAAGGCTACTCCATTTCTTCTGTGGTCCTCTTGTCCGCAGTAGTAGATCTGGTGGTCATTTGATGTGAAGTGGCCCATTCCAGTCCATTTCAGTTCACTGACGCCCAAAATGTCTATCTTTAATCTTGACATCTCACCAATAACCACGTCCAATTTGCCCTGGCTCATAGATCTTACATTCCAGGTTCCGATGGTGTGTTGATCCTTAGAACATCGGATTCGCCATTCACCACCAGCACCGTCGGCCGCTAGCCGTCCTTTCGGCTTTGAGCTAGCTGCGTCATCACGTCTGGGGCTAGTTGAGCTCATCCTCTGTTCCTCCCCAGTAGCATTTTGACCATCTTCCGAGCTGGGGGTCTCATCTTCCGATGGTATACCGACATATCTCTGGTTGTACTGATCCATTTAGTTTTCACGGCAAGAATACTTAGGTGGGTTGCCATTACCTTCCCCAGGGATCGCATTTAGTCTGACCTCTCTGTCATGACCTTCCCGTCTTGGGTGGCCCTTCACGGTTTAGCTCATGGCATCATTGAGGTGCTCAAGCTCCAGCACCACGACAAGGTAACGATCCTTTGCTGAAGCAATAGACAGTAGAATGCCAGATAGCTTTCAAGTGACTAAAATCCTTATTTACTTCAGAGCTGATATTAAAACACTCAGACCCCATGAAGCCCCAATCCAGATGGACACATAGGATGTGGCCGTTGGGGGGGGGAATTCTTTTACAAAAAGTGGGGGGAGGGGAGTTGAGACTCTGCACTTATCTATCCTGTAAATTCACCAAGAAGGAGTGGCGCTGGCACATTTGGGAAAAGGAAGCATTTGTAGTGTGCTGGGCTTTGATGAATTGGAGGCACCTACTAGAAGGGGCAACTCTGCCTTTTGAGGTCTGGACAGATCACAATAATTTAGAGGCACTGAGCACTCTGAGGAAGCTAAATCCCAAGCAGATTAGATGGGCACAATTCCTCAATTTCACTTTGAAATTCCTGCCTGGAGGAAGGAATTTCCTAGCTGATGCTTTATCCTGGCTGCCACAGCACAACAGCCAAAGGGAAGAGGTGATAGACTGGGATGGTGGTGGTCATTAGAAGCCAAAAGCACAAGCCCACACTGAGGGTAGAAAGGGACTTTCAAGTTGAATTGCACTCTGCCTTAAAAGATTGACACATGGTTGCCAGATAACAAAGACAAACTGACAGAGAGGCAAGAGTTTTGGTGGAGTGGGGAGAGACTGTACATTCCAGAAACCCTGAGGAGAGAAACGCTTGAGAGATGTCATGATGCAAAATTGGCTGGGCATTTTGGATTCCTAAAAACTTTACACCTCTTAAGGCAGCAATTCTGGTGGCCAACCCTTTGTAAAGACGTAGAAGAGTATGTCACCAGTTGCCCAATCTGTGCCATGGCCAAAAGAGTGGGAGGGAAGCCCAGAGGGTTGTTACAGAACGTAGCAAACCCCACACAGCCTGGGAAGCAAATATCTATGGATTTCATAGTGGATTTGCCCAAGAGCCACAAGAATATGGTGATCTGGGTAGTAACTGATCTATTTTTAAAACAAGCTCACTTCATTCCCTGCACTAGCATACCGATGGCAGGGCAGCTAGCCAAAGTGTGCAACACATGTATAGATTACATGGAACTCCTGAGTGGATTGTGAGTGATCGAGGCATACAGTTCACCTCAAAGTTTTGGGAGGCATTGCTCAAGATGATTGGGGTGGGGCAGGGACTAAGTTCCAGTCATAATCCAGCCACAAATGGTCAATGTGAACAATCTAACCAGGTACTGGAGCACTTACTTAGATGTTAGAGGTACTTAGATGTTATATCAGCTACCAACAGGATGACTGGGTAGATCTACTCCCGTTTGCAGAAGTAGCTTATAATAGTTCAGTACACCAAAGTATGGAGTTCTCCCCTTTCAGGTAGTAAATGGGCAGGAATTCGTGGCATTCCCAGAATTGCCAAACAGTGGGTCCAAAATCATCCCATTAGATGAGTGGGTGAAGCACATAGCAGACTGGTGGCTAGTAATAGAGGGAGAATTGAAAAATGCTAAAGAAGATTACAAGAAGTATGCTGACCAAAAAAGAGCACTAGAATGGGAATTTAAAGTGGGGGAAAAAGTATATTTATGCACCAAATTCTTAAAGTCCTCGCAGCCTTCAAAAAAGCTAGGTCTGAAGTGAGACCTTATCCCATCACTAAAATAATTCATGATGTGATGGTGCAATTGCAATTACCGAAGAACCTGAGAAAAATCCACCATATTTTCCACTGCAGCCTCCTGAAACCAGTTAAGAACTCAGAGTGCTGGCACCCAAGACAAGCCCCACTGACCCCAATACTAGAAGAGCAGCACTTTGAAGTGCAAGAGATAATAGATTCCAGACGACAGTGAGGGAAGTTACAGTACTTAATTAAGTGGAAGCATTTCCCAAAATGAGTGGGTGGGCAGCCATCATTTAGAGGCCCCTAACTTAGTGGAAAGATGTTATGGTCGATTCCCAGCAAAGCCAAAGTAGAGGAAGGAGGAAGGGGGGGGGGAACAGAACGCATAACATATAAAATGTATGTTCTGCATTTACCAAATATTAGAGAAGGGGAGGAAGGTGATTTTCAGGGAGGTGGGATGTCAGGATGTCATCCTGCCATAGCATCAGGAAAGGGCACCCCACCAGCTCACGGAGACCGGCAGGGCCATGGGGAACACTTTGAAGTGTAGGGTGATACTTTGAAGTAAAAACGACCAGGTGCATGAAGTGCTGGCAGCAGAGCGTTGGTGAATTTGCAAACCTGCAGGCTATGCAAGCAGGAAGCTACACTGAGAAATTCAGCACCTCGGACAGATCAAAGGGCACTGTAATAAAAGTAAATGATTCAATCTGGGAAGAGAGAGGGTAGAAAGAGAGAACATGGCAACCTGAAAATCCGCCCAGAGTCCCTCCTTTGGGGTAGATGGGCAGTGATAAAATATTTAATAAAATAAAAATAAAATTGCTGATGGGGGGGAAGTCCTGTTGATTTAAAATGTTGATTGTGCAGGTTTTCCTCACTTGAATCTTTAATGTGCAATGGATCGCTAATTCTAATAAAGATTCTTTCATATTCCTTAAGTGGCTTGTGTAAGGAGTACTGATTTAGCAACTAAAGGATCGAGGGTGTCACAGAACCTCTTTCCAGTCAGGATTCAGGCCAGTGTATAGGACTGAGATGGCATTGATTGTGCTCTTGGATGACCTCTGGCAGGAGTGGGATGGAGGTAGTACACCCGTCCTTGCTGTCCCTGACCTCTCAGTGGCCTTTGATACCATCGATCATGGTTTATTTCTGAATCAGCTTTGGGAGTTGGGGGTGGGCCACACTGTATTGTGCTGGTCCCTCTATGGGGCTGTTTCCAGTCAGTGTTGGTGTGGGGAGAAAGGTCTGGCCTCTACTATGTGGGATGCCAGAGGTCTTGTTTCTCTCTTTCCTGCTGTTTAACATGTACATGAAGCCATTGGGTGAGGTCATGTGATGGTTTGGGGTGAGGTATCACCCATATGCTGATGATACTCAGCTTTATATCTCTATCCCAGGCTGTTTGAGTAACATGAATGTTCTAGGGCCTGCAGGTTGTGTGGGCCTAGATGGGGTACAACAGGCTTCAGCTCAGCCCAAGCAAGACTGAGTGGCATTGAGTGTGTGGACCTCCTGGTGATGGGGATTTTCCATCTTTGGTCTGGATGGGGTGGCAGTGCCTCAGATAGACCTGGTGCGCCATCTGGGGTTCCTCCTGGACTCGTGGCTCCTGCTTGAATCCTTCTCACAGTCACGCATGCCCTTGTGTCCTCCTGTCTGGACTACTGCGACATGCTTTACATGGGGCTACCCTTGAAGAGCATGCAGAAGCTTCAACATATGCAGAATGTGGCAGCAAGGATGGTTAGTGGGACATTATTTGGCACATATAACACCACTACTTTGTGAGCTGCGTTGGCTACCAGTGTGCTTCTGGGAGCAAATCAAGGTGCTGGCTGTCACCTTTAAAGTTGTCCATGGCTTGGGGATGGGTTAAGTAACGGACCATCGTTCCCTGGTTGCTGTAACTGTCCTATCCAGTCTGGCAGGATGGGCATGCTCTGGGTCCTATTAGCTAAGGAATGTAGGCAGACAGGGTCCAGAAGATGAGCCTTTTCTGCCATAGTGACTGCCCTCTGGAACATTCGACCTCCAGTGATTAAGTTGGCCCCAACCCTGCTGGCCTCTTGTAAGGCCCTAAAGACCTGGCTTTGTGCTCAAGCCTGGGACCTCAAGTGTGTGAAGGGACTGGTCTCTTGATTAAAATGATTTGGTTTTCCCAGCTGCTCTGTATTTTAATTTTTGTATATGTATTTGTTTCATTTTTATTATTGTTCACCATCAAGAGTTGTTAAGATGGGTGGCTATATAAATTGAATAGATAAATAAATAAATGATTAAATTTTATCTTGGTTTGTACTTGCCGTCTCAGAATTTTTTTTTTCTTTTCCAAATTGGTCAATGACCATAATAAATTTTACTCTACTCCAGGCCTGTACAACATATGGCCCGTGGCTGCATGTGACCTGCCAAGCAACCTCATGCCACTTGTCAGCTTGTTTTCCTCTATATTCTCAGTAGAAAGCTGAATCTACAGTCAGAATTACACTCCCATTTGAGTTATGGATAAAATAATCTTGTTGGATCAGTAGAAAAGCTGGCTCTGTTCCCATAAAAACTAGCTATGTATCTATGGGAAACCAACAAACATTACTTGTATGCAAGAAGACTCTTTTACTTGTGCTCCCCAGCAACTGATTTTGTGAGGCGTACTTGACAGAAGACTTCTAGTTCTTCACTATCCCCTTTTTCATTTTTTTACTTCAACCACTGAGGTTGAGGAAGCTGAAATCTGCCACTCTAAAGCTGCAAGCAAACTTATAAATACTATTTGCATATTTTGGACAGCAGTATTTTGCCTGCAGAACAAAACAGAGCAGCGAAGACAGGAAGTTTATGCTCCTTTTGTTAAATATGTATACATGCATCTTTTTTCTAACTTATAAAAACTTAGCAGGGACTTGTCCAGGCAGTCAATGAGAATCAGACATGATTGAACAAATTTTTAAAAGTGTTGCTTTACCAGTGTAAATGTTAGAGTTTGCTGGCAAGCGTTTGGCCCGAGAGATCAGAAAAAACATACCAGGCATTTCTATAAAAATGTATTTACAGAAAGCATAAAAACATAAACAGTTTCATATCCAGATATCCTGGATAGGCTTAAAAGCTTCTTATAAGCTCATATGTGCACATGCACTCTGAGTAGGACTGGGAGGAAGGAAACTGAAACTGTAACAAGCCCAGGCAAGCTCCTTCCAGGCAATTTCCATATTTGATCATTCTTTTCACACCCAAAACTAAGGATACTTAAGTTTGACCTGTTCACCCTGCCAAAATGATTTTTTACCATAGTAACCTTAATGACTTTACAGCCAAAAGCAGAAAAAAACCAAATACCAACACTCCCTTTTTTATGCTAAGGAGTGAGCATAAAAAAGTAGACCAATTTGTTTTGTTAACTCTTTGTGTCTCAGTAGAGCAAGAGGCTTGGTTAAAATATCAGCAATCATGTCTTTTGATTCACAATATTTTAACATTATTTCCCCTTTGGCTATCATGTCTTTGATATATTGATATCTAATATGTATATGTTTTGTCCTATTCTTGCAAGCTTCAGATTTTGCCATAGCAATGCAAGCTTGATTTTCCTCATAAACAGTTATAGACTGGTTCACTTCCATGCCTATGTCTTTTAACAACTGTTTAAACCATACAACCTCGTTACAGGTTTGTACTAGGGAATAAAACTCTGCTTCTGCAGTGGAAAGAGCAACAAGTGTTTGCTTTCTAGAATGCAGCCTAAGCTTGAGCCAGCAAATTGATTTAAAATCCCAGAAGTGCATTTCCTGTCACTGACATCTGCATTTTCCTTTTACAAAACCAACATTCTGCAGTTTTTCATCTACTTTTTGCAGCCTGTTTTAATCCATAGATTGATTTCTGCAGACTAGATTCTCCCCTTTTTCATAGCCAGGGGGTTGCTGCATGTATAATTTGTGGTCTAAATCACCATAGAGAAATGCAGTCTGAATGTCATAGTGGTTAACTGACATTCCCTTGAGTGCAGCAACTTTTAACAGTAATCTAATTGATTCACCTTTAGTAACTGGTGCAAAAGTCTTGTCAAAGTCTAAATCTTTCCTTTGAGTGAACCGTTTTGCAACCAACCTTGCTTTATATTTTTGGATTTTGCCATCAGCACCCCTTTTCAGTTTGAAAACCCACCTACAACCCAGACAGCGTTCATTGGGAGGTAGATTTACCAGTTTCCATGTTTTATTTTCTTTCAAGGATGCTAATTCCTGTTGCATGGCAGAATGCCAATTTTGTGCAATCTCAGGTGGTAAAGCATTCACTTGTTCTAAGGACTCAGGTTCTGTGAATATGTGAAAAGCCTTTACTGTTTCAGCCTGAAAATGTGATGGAGGAACAACTTTATTGCTCCTTTGATATCTGAGAGGTAATACAGGGCTTAAATTTTGACTCCTATCACTTTCCTGAGAAGCATCTGTCTCATCAGACAGATCTTCTGTTTGCTTTTCTGGCTTAATGTCCTCACTAGGCAAAAGATCACTATCAGCAAGTCCTTGCTGTTCTCTTGTGGTGGTCAGATCAACTGGAGAGCTAGAATTTAATCTCCCCCAGTTTTGCTCAGCAAAAGAAGCACTTTTGCTAATTATCAATTTCTCTTCCACTATGAACCTGTAGCTCCTTTGGCTTTGTTCAGAGTCAACAAAGATGGCTTTCTTTCTTGTGGGGCCTCCTTTCCTTCTATGTTGTTTTGGAATGTGAATCCATGCAGTACTACCAAACACTCTTAAGATGGTTTACCTTTGGTTTCACACCATAAAACAAATGGAATGGAGTGTCCTGAATCACAGAATTATACAGTCTGTTTTGCACATAACAGGCAGTGGATATCGATTCTGTCCAATATTTAAATGATAATCTGGAATCTTTAAGCATGCATTCCATTGATTCTTGCAAAGTTCTGCCCTTTCTTTCAGCAACACCATTTTGCTGAGGGGTGTAAGGGTTAGAAAGAATTTGTTCTATCCCCTTTTCTGTTAAGAACCTTTTGAATTTGTGAGAAAGGTACTCTCCTCCTCTATCACACTGGAGTGCAGATACAGCCTTGGGAATTTTCCATTTGCCCATGTCACAAAACATTTAAATTTCTCAAATGCCTCATCTTTATGTTTTAGGATGTAGATAAATGTGTACCTTGAGAAATCATCAATGATGGTCATTGCAAACCTTGCTTGTCCAAAACTTGGAGCAAAAGGACCAATAATGTCAGAGTGTACAATTTCCAAAGGTCTAGTTGTAACTCTGCCACTGTGCTTACTCACAGGAGCTTTTTGTGTTTTGCACTGTTTGCAAACTACACAGTCTAAGTATTTGTCACAGGGTTTTATCTTTAGGTCAGCACACAGCTGTGGCATTTGTGCTATATATTTGAAATTAGCATGACCAAATCTCCTGTGCATCAGGTGTACACATTGGTCATGATATGGAGTGTTGCCAACTGCAGCCTTGCAGCTTGGCTTCCTTGCATTTTGCACAATGTACAAGGAGTCTTTTAACATACCAGTAGCACACAATTTCCCATTTTTTCGTATCTCACAACCATTTTTCTTAAATGTTATGATATACCCTGTTGCAGCCAATTGTGCCACAGATAAAAGGTTTGATTGTAAATTTGGCACATACAACACACCTTTTACAGTTTCTCCTAAGCAGGATAAGTACAAGTCACCTTGTCCCATAATTTTGGTCACAGACCCATCAGCCAAAGATACACTTTGTCTTTCAGTTTTAGACAGTGACACAAAAGAGCTTTTACAATTACATAAATGACAACTGGCCCCAGAATCTAACACCCATACATCAGAATTACCCTTCTCAGCAACCTGTGCAATCTGGGTTGTCTGAAGAGCCTTCTTCTGTGTTGCCCTTGTGTTCTTCTTCTCTGTCTTTCTACTCGGGTCTCAAGGCACAGTCTTTCTGCAAATGTCCAGCTGAACCACAAGTGAAGCATCACTGGCTCGCTAGTGCTGTTGCCTCAGCTTCTTTTCCCTTGCTTTCTGGTGCTGTAGCTTTCCAGAAGAGATAGGGGGGATCTTTCCTCTCTCTTCTCCCATTCAGTGAGTAAGCGCTGTGTTACATACGATGGGGTGAATCCTGCTTCAGGCATATCCTCCAGGGTACAAATCAGCATGTGCCACGTTTCATTCAATGAGGACAGCAGGATATAGGATTTTGTGCGAGGTGTAAATTCCATTCTTCTCTCCTGCAACTCAACAAACAGCTGCTGAATATAATGCAGATGCTCAGGAAGGCTATCTCCTGCTAGGTAGGCTTTGTACGGCTTTTTTGTCAGGGTAACTTTATTCCCTGCTGTTGCCTTTACATACAAGTCTCAAAGTTGCTTTGCAGACTGCATGCCATGCACGTGCACTAGCTGATTGTCCTCAACTCCCAGGATAATGATGGCTCTAGCCCACTCATCCTGTCTAAGCCATTCAGCACTGGGATTTTGGGGGGTTTGCTCACCAATTGGTATCCAAAGATTCTCTCTGCAAGGATACATTTCCATCATCAGGGCCCAATTCAAGTAGTTGGTCTCTGATAGACACTCAAGAGGCATCGCTGAGGCTGGGAGGCAGCCATGGCTTCTTCCTTCTTCTGCAAGTTGTTGGCAGATGCTGGGAAAGCCTTTAGCCCAGGAGAGGTCAAAAAAGTCACACACCAAGCATTTCTATAAAAATAATTTATTTACAGAAAGCAAAACAAAAGCAAAACATATTTTAAAGGACTTAGCTCCCTTTGGAGCAAGCCTTGCTTGCCTACATTGCCGGCAGAGAGAAAAAAAAAAGTAAGAACAAGTCCGGGCAGGTTTCCTCCCCCCAGGCTATTTTGCATGAAGCACGTGAGAGGAGACAATCTAATTGCAACCTTTTCACCTGGCCAAAATGACCAGGTACAACAGCAGCTTAATCTGTTAGTAGGAAAACCTCAACACAAGTCACCTCAGCTGGCTTCTTTGTCCTGTAGACTGACTGTGGCTGGAAAATCTCCAGGTGGCTCCAAGGGAAAATCTTCACAGGTCTTTGTTACCTGCCTTTAAAATGTGCATGAGGTGTGGAGGTGATCTCTCTGCTCTCTCTGGGGGTTTACTGGGCCAATAACCTGTTAGAGTTTGCTGGAAAGCGTTTGGCCTGAGAGATCAGAAAAAACACACACCAGGCATTTCTATAAAAATAAATGTATTTACAGAAAGCATAAAAACATAAACAGTCTCATATCCAGATATCCTGGATAGGTTCAAAAGCTTCTTACAAGCTCATACACGAACACACGCTCTGAGTAGGACTGGGAGGAAGGCACCCATGGACCAGTGAAACTAACAAGCCCAGGCAAGCTGCCCTCCAGGCAATTTCCTTATTTGGTCATTCTTTTCACACCCAAAACTAAGGATACTTAAGTTTGACCTGTTCGCCCTGCCAGAGTGATTTGTTAGGATAGTAACCTTAATGACTTTACAGCCAAAAGCAGAAAAAAAAAACCCAACAATTCTGGTTCTCAGCCCACACAACAATCTCTGCGTACAAAAGAACATGCCCAACCAAAAACCTCTAACATCACCACAAACTTTCCTTACACATTGATCCATAAATACATTAAACAACATTTTTATCTTACTCCCTGCTCATTGTTGAACCATTTGCTAAGCATTCCTTTTACTGTTTGCTTAGAATGCCTTGCTTTGCTCCTGTTATGTTGTAGTCAGCAAGAAATCTTCAATTCTATATTTACATAAAATATTACATAGAACTTGACCAAACACTTATCTAAATCAATAATCATACAGTAATGTTTTTCTTACATTCATGCATTTTTCAATTTTTCAACAGAAGAGCAAAATCTGCTCAGCACAAAACCACACTGCTCTTCTCAAATGTTGCTCATTGTAACCTCTGGTATTCTTCAGTCAGAGCTATGCCATATACTTTCCTTAACAAACTGTCCCTCTTGGGTTTTGCGTTCTCTTTGGTTTCTTTTCCCTTTGATTAGTGCAACAATCAAGAAGAGCCTCATGTGGCACAGAGGGGTAGGTGGCAGTACTGCAACCGAGAACTTTCCCCACTACCCGAGTTCGATCCCAGTGGAAGCTGGATTCTCGGGTAGCCGGCTCAGGTTGACTCAGCCTTCCACCCTTCCAAAGTCGGTAAAATGAGTATCCAGCTTGCTGGGGAAGGTGACAACTGGGGAAGGCAATGGCAAACCACCCCACCATAGACTGCCAAGAAAATGTTGCGAAAGCAGTCTCCCCCCAAAGGGTCAGACATGACTTGGTGCTTGCACAGGGGACCTTTCACCTTTCACTTCACAATGCAACAATAGCAGCATTCTTTTCCAATTCTCAGGTACACACATGGAAAACAAATTGCACCATAAGCAAAGTGCATCCATATTTTAACAGTTGAGAGACAGTTGCAATGGACTGGTTGCAACGATGCCTAGGGTTGCCGTCAGGGCCGTGGCCAAAACTGCCCCTGGAGCCTTGGCCAGGACTCCCCAGACAACATGGAGGGCATTGATTCAGCTCAACCGGCATGAACATCGATGGTGCAACAGGCCTGGGGAGCAGTGACTTGACCGGGTCAGCCCCTGGATAATTGGATTGAGTGGGTGTCCAGCAACCTGTAGAAGAACTGGTCCATGGGTGCGAATTTTACTTTAAGATCTGAGATCTCAGGATTTATCTTCGATCACCCATCATTCTTTTAGTCATCAGTAGCCTTACTAGCCTTGTGGAGATTCCTCCAAGTTGAATGGGGTACTCCCTCCCACGTGTGAGAGGTGGGAGAGGGAGTACGGGTTATTGATTGAGAAGGATTGTATGGAAATACTTGCCTCCTGAGTGAGAGACGGGGCGAGGAGTAGTGGTGTGCCTCCTGACCAGTGAGAGAAGCTGAGGGGGGGGGCACAGTGAATGAGGGGGTAGGCAATGGTGCAGCCCTGACAATGCCGAGAGTGTGAGCTGGTGCGCTTGAAGGGCTGGCCATCACACTGTGATTGAATGAGGGTGTGAATGAATGTGTGTTGGGATGGAGAAATATCTATTTTTAACCAGGGGTCGTTGGAGTCCAGGATTGGGGGCAAATGGACTGCAAGACTCTGGGGATTGCAGGGTGGCAGAGGATCAAGGTGGTGATGGGTCAGGGATGTTATGACAGGAGCCAAAGGGTGGGCCATCTAGGGGGAAGATGCCCCTGGTGTTTATTACCAGTGGCGTGTTCCGACCCTCCGTGCTCAAACCCAGACCCTGGTCAGCAGACCCATGGAAGCCCTGATCTGCAGCTGCTGCTTTGTAACTCCAGGTCCATTAACAACAAGGCCCCCCTTGTTTGCGATTTGATTGTGGAGGGGGCTGACCTGGCGTGCATTACTGAAACCTGGCTGGACCCAGAAGGAGGTGTTCCTCTTTCAGAGATGTGCCCAGCCTGGTTTCGAGTATGGCACCAGCCGAGATCTCAGGGCAGGGGAGGAGGGGTGGCTGTTGTCATCCGGGAATCTCTCACCTTCAGGGGCCATGCTCCACAAGTGACTGGGCGTGAGACCCTGTTTTTCAAGTTGGGTTCTCGGGAACAGTTGGGGGTGTTGCTAGTGTACCAGCCTCCATGCTGTGTAGCAACCTCCCTGCCTGAGCTGCTGGACACCATCTCAGGGTTGGTGGTAGAGTTCCCCAGACTTATGGTACTGGGGGATTTCAACCTGCCTTTCCTGGGGCATGCCTCAGAGACAGCTTGGGAGTTCATGACCACCATGGCAGCCATGGACCTGATTCAGATTATTTGAGACCCAACTTGGGACAGTGGCCTCACCCCAGACTTAGTTTTCTTGTTGGAGCAATGGCAATGTGATCTGAGGGGACAAGTACATCCCTTTGTCATGGTCAGATCACACCCTGGTGAGACTGAGATTCTCCTATGCCACCCCCCTCCACAGGGAGGCAGGACCTATTCGATTGGTCCGCCCCCGGCGACTAATGGACCCAGTAGGGTTTCAGAGGGAGCTGGGGGTTATACCCGAGGATCTGCTGCATGGTCCAGCGGAGGCCCTGGCTGCCACCTGGAATAGGGAAGTAGCTGGGGCCTTGGACAGGATTGCACCTGTGCAGCCTCTCTTATCCCATTGAACCCAACAATCCCTATGGATTATGGAGGAGTTGAGGGTTCTGAAGAGGATTAAGAGCGCCATTGGAGGAAGACAAAGACCGAATCAGACCGAACACAAGCTAGAGCCACTATTAAGGCCTACTTTGTGGGGGTAAGAGCGGCGAAACATCAGTATTTCTCCGCTCTTATTGCATCCGCAGAATGCCACCTGGTGGCCCAGTTTAAGATTACCCGATCCCTTTTGGGGAAAGGGGACCCAGAGATGCATCTACAGGGCTGAGCTGAGGAGTTTTCTGGGCATCTGCAGGATAAAATCGCTCAGATTCGCTCCAAGTTGGACTGTGTGAGGCAGTATCTGTGGAGTTGCCCGGGGAACATTCTTACTCTGTTATCTGGGAATGGTTTGATCCTGTTGAGCCAGAGGAATTGGACAGGATCCTCCAGACTGTAAATGCCACCACTTGCCAATTAGATCCATGCCCCTCCTGACTGGTGAAGGCAGCTCGGGAGGGGACGTGTGGTTGGGTCCAGGCATCCTTGATGATGCATCCTTGAGAGAGGGGGTATTTCCAGCAGCCTTTAAAGAGGTGCTGGTGCACCCCCTCCTCAAGAAACCATCGCTGGATCCCAGCGTACTGGACAACTTCTGCCCAGTCTCCCATCTCCCCTTTTTGGGGAAAGTGGTTGAGAAAGTGGCGTTGCAGCTCCAGAGTATCCTGGATGAAATGGATTATCTAGACCCCTTCCAATCTGGTTTCAGGCCCAGTTATGGGATGGAAACAGCATTAGTCGCACTTATAAATGATCTCTGGAGGGAGCGGGATGGAGGGAGTGCATGCATCCTGGCTCTTCTTGACCTCTCAGCGGCTTTCGATACCATCGACCATGGTATCCTTTTGGCGCAGGGAGATGGGGGTGGGCGACGTAGTCTTGCGCTGGTTCACCTCCTTCCTCCAGGGCCAGTCCCAATCGGTGTTGATAAGGGAGGAGAGATCGGCCCCACGGACCCTTCTTTGTGGGGTGCCGCAGGGATCAGTGCTCTCCCCCCTCCTTTTTAACATCTACATGAAAACACTGGGCAAGATCATCTGTCAGTATGGGATGAGGTATCATCAGTATGCTGATGATACTCAATTGTATATCTCCATCCCTGGTGAAGTAAGTGATGCCGTGACCACTCTTTCCAAGCGTCTGGGGGCTTTGGGGGCCTGGATGGGGAACAACAGGCTTCGACTGAACCCTAGTAGTGGCTGTGGATTAACAGCACCTCGCATGCCAGGAACTTGTCATCTTTAATGCTGGATGGGGTTGCACTGCCCCAGACAGACCCAGTGTGTAACTTCGTGTTGTGTGCCAGTTACGCCCTTTCCTGGACTGAGAGGCCCTCCGAATGGTCACCTATGCCCTGGTCATCTCCCATAGAGATTACTGTAATGAGCTCTACATGGGACTACCCTTGAAGAATATCCAGAAGCTACAGCTGGTCCAGAATGCAGCTGCGGAGACAATCTTGGGTGTCCCAAGATTTGCACATGTAACACTTTTGTTGCGTGAGCTGCACTGGGTCCCAGTTTGCTTCTGGGTCCAATTCAAGGTGTTGGTCATCACCTTTAAAGCCCTACATGGCATGGGACCAGGATATCTGAGGGACTGTCTCATCCCTATTACATTGACCCGCCCCATCCGGTCATGCAGGGAGGGCATGTTACGGACCCCATCTGTAAAAGAATTCCATCTAGCAGGGTCTTGGAAGCGTGCCTTCTCTGTTGTAGCTCCCACCCTTTGGAACATACTTCCCCCAGAGGTGAGACAAGCCCCCTCGTTCCTGGACTTTTGCAAAAGATTAAAGACCTGGTTTTGTCTGCAGGCTTGGAATGGGAGGGGGAATAATTACACCTGGGGATGGCTAGCGCTGTAAAGTGATTCTGAGGGGCCTATTACACTCAAGGAGTGATTAAGATCTTTTCGCCATGTAGATTTTATTATATATTTATTTTTACTGTATTTTGTATTGTAATGGTTTTGAATTTTAACACTGTTTTATTGTAAGCTGCCCAGAGTCCCCCCATCGGGGAGAGATGGGCGGTGAATAAATTTATAAAATAAATAAAAAATAAAATAAATACATTGTCTATTTCTTTACCTTTACAGCATTTATGACTTATGCATGATTTTTTTCTTAGCCACTTACACTTAATATTATTTTGATTCCGCTCAACATACCAGTATCTTTCTCATACAAATCTCTACTGCAGCATCCCCTCACTTTTGTTTCATCCCAAATGATTTCATTTTTATTTTTAGACCTGCCACTTTGCTTGAAGCTCTTTTTAGCCCTTCTCAGCCACTTCCAAAACACTTTTTATTCCCATAAAAAAAATCAGTATTCTCTCTGCCTCTTCCAACCTTAATAATTCCTTGCTCTTTGACTATATTTTGCAACTTCTTCTCTCTAAATGTTTTATGCATCTTTCTCTCATCTTCATTTTTTTTTCTGTACTCTGTAACATAATTCTTTCACCAAGCAGTACTCTGTTCTATATTTTTTTCCATTCATTCTGCTGGGAGATAAATCAATGTCCTCATATTTTTTGTTACAGTACTGATACTGTCTCTTCCTGAAGTCATTCTACTTTCACTTTTTTTCACTTCATTTATTTTCTTGCATGTCTATTTTCCTCTAAGATCCACTCTTGACATTACAAAATAATGTCTCACGTTCAGAAGCACTCGCCTTGTATCCTTCACACATTCTTTCAATCTTTCATCATAATGAAATCAGTTGTGCTTTTAGATTCATTCCTTTTCCACATGTATATACAATAGACTTATGTTTAACCACAGATGTGAAACAGAATTTTTTTATAAGCACATGCTTACTAGTCACTATTCTCAGTCACTCTTGGGCACCTTCCTGGCCCAATAACTTTTTCTGTACTCTCTCATCTTGTTCCTACCCCTCCATCCAATAGCATAATTTTTCCAATGGATTAGTCATTCAGAATACTATAAAAAAATTTTTAGATTTTTATCCTTTTTTTCATATACAACTCAAAGCGGCAAAAAACCTCCAAAGCTTATCCCTAGTTCTTCCATACTCACACTCAAAGCCACCAAATGTCACGGAGTACGAGGAAGGATTAAAAGTTCCAAAATGCCCAGCAACTGAGTAACCTGACATAGGTGCATGGGGTGGGATGGAGAACTATGGCCAGTCACTGCAACACAGCTCTCTCTATTCCCAGGAAAATGGAACAGAAAGATGGCAGATGGGTCCCCTAGGTGGTTTTCTGTCCTGGCCTGCAGAGAAATCTGAAGCTTTCTACATGTGAATCTGAATGACTAGAAAAAGGACCTTCTATATAGTTCCAAGTGCCTCCTGGAAGGAGGAAACATCTACAAGGACCCCTCAAAATTCTTGAGTTGCAAGATGATAATCAGGGGGATGTAACCCGTAAGATATTCCAGTTGTGACCAATCCATTGCAAAGCATATCCAGTATTGCTTCCATGAGTAATTAGATTATTAGAGGGGAAGCTGGATGCTAAACAATTGTTGGCCCTTTCTGTCCAGATTTGTAGTTGCAGGCCCATTGGGGTTTAAATGCACTGGAGGAGCTTCTTTGTGCTTCTCTGAACAAAATAAAACAGGGAGTCTGGGTTTATCATCTTCTTCTGTTTTACATGGATGTAGATTTCAATGGGCCAACTGAAGGTTTGTTCACCTTCTGAGAGAAAACAGATGCAAAGTTGGAATTGAGGCATTTTGCCTTTTCATCATTCTCCTGCTTGCTACACTTCCAAGTATTCTGTAATTATTTCCAGTAATCATTTGCTAGCACAATTTCAGTGATGCCCCCTTTTGCCTATAATCCCTCTAGTCATTTTCTGCATTGAAAGGCAGCAGTATACAGGTGGGCAGAGGCAGCTCTGGCAAAGGCAAACACGGGGCAGAGTATACCAGAGCACAAAGGAAGGAAGCCCAATGAAAGCAAGGAGACAATAGCAGACACGGTGTCAGCAATGGTTCACAAATGACTGTGAGTGCTCACTCGGTATTTAAGAAGCTCTACTAAATTCAAGAAGCTGCAACACTCTACTAGAATAAACATCCTCTTGTTGTGGATGCTGATGTGTGGGCAGAACAGTTGTTCTTAGGTAACCAATTTTACATTTACTTTTTAGTATCATCATTCCGCATGTTAAATAATTCCTGTATATAAGAATGATATAAAGATGTAAAGAAATCACATAAGGAGTTGCAAGAAACGATGTAATTTTATTAGATGTAACACAAAATTGCTCACAAATAATCTTAGCATACTGCCAATACCGAAGACTGAAATTTCACAACAAATGTAAGCTCTTTGCAAAACAGATCTATTTGCTGCTTAAAGTGACTTAATGTCTTCAGTAGAGGTTGAAGATGTAGTATTCTTTAATACTACAGAGATCTCAGATCCTACTGACAAGGTATTAGAAAGGGAGAATTGTGTACCAGGGTGATTTGCCAGATATATTCCAAAGTTAGTCTGAAAAAAAGACACAGCACATTTGTAAGCTTATATGATGAAATCAAGACTACCAGATCTAGGCTGCAAAAGTCTGGACAACCATTAAATGGAAACAAATAGTTCTACATTATTGCACTCCATTTATGATAGCCATAATGAAATAGATTATGTAATAACAACCTGCAGTTCTCCTAGATGGGATAAATAAAATTCCAGGAACTAAGAGGAGTATACTAAACAAAAAGAAAAAATATCCACATTTTAAATGATACTTAAATTCATTCTCATTTTAAGCTCTCTAAATGTATTCTGAGTTTCTAAGTGAATACTGTTATATTTGCCACAAGAGTGATTCAGCAGTGGAACCAAAGCAGTTCAAGGGCTCCCCTTTTTTATATGTATTCTAGCTGAGTTTAAACAGAGATGCACTGAATTCAATTCCTGCATTGAGCAATGAGTTGAGCTCAGCCTAAATGATTCCTTCCTATTCATTATTTCTATCATTCTCTGATTTTGCCTGACACCACGTTTCTGGCCAAAAGTGGGTACTGCCTCCAGAGGGTAATCTGGAGAATCTAGGAAGTTGCCCAGAATTTTCCCCAATATGTTTTATTGGAGGGATCACCTGGCTGAAGAGAGTGGTACTTGAGCTGTGTTTCAGGACTTTTTTAAGGAGGAGCTTTACACACAGAAATTATTTACTGTAACTGGTCACTTTTGTTGACCTTTTGTTCAGTTGCATCAGGTATATTAGTTCTTGGTCCCCACAACCTGAAGGATGAATATGGGAGGCATATCACAGTAAGTGGCTACCACTGATGCTATGGTGAAAGTGGCTTATGATTTCCCTGTTATCAGGGTGTGGATGGTAGCTTAGAAAGTAAGTTTATTCCTTTGGCCCCACATCTCCTGATGAAACTATGTTGCCTTAATCAAGAGCAGCTGTTTGGGTAGAGTCCTATTCTGCCTCTGCACAAAAGCTTTGGGCAGAAAGAATTCAAATGCTGGAGGTATCTTATGTACTACATGCTTAGAACTCTGACAACCAAAATTGCTTGCCCAGATTTCTGAGCTTTGGCTCAGTATATTTTAAAATATACTGTATGCCTGTTAACATTGGATTTATTGCTTTTATTACTTTGAATACTGGACTTTGACTCTGCTTGTGGTACTCTGAGGTGAGTGGCTCTTGCGTTTGCTTGTTTAGAGTATCTGCTTTGTTTGTACCTCTACACCACTGGACAAAGTGATATTTTTCAGAATTCTTCCATTTTTTTACCAGTCAACTTTGCTTTAAGTATTCATTTGAAATACTATCTATATCTATATCTTTAATATCTCTATTAATTTGTTCAATTGTGTCCATTCTTGGAGACTGCCTGGACAAGTCCCTGCAGATTTCTTGGCAAGGTTTTGTAAGTGGTTTGACATTGCCTCCTTCCTAGAGCTGAAAGTGACTGGCCCAAGGTCACCCAGCTGGCTTTGTGCCTCAGGTGGGACTAGAACTCATGTTCTCCCGGTTTCTAGCCCAATGCCTTAACTACTACACCAAACAGTCTCTACCATCTATATTAAGTGACTTTACAATAAGGAAAAAAAGCGAGGGAAGAGGAAAGGAAGAATGGATCATTAAAACAGTCCTTGTACACTGACCTTTCTGTCTCTAATAGAAGACAACCTTTGCAGAAAGTCCTTGTTTCGCTGTCCAGTTTGTTGATTAATGCAGATAACCAGACATCTGTGACATGGTCCTATAACCTGAAATTTGCACAGAAAAATGTCTGAAATATTACTTAGCCAGAATGCAGGACAAACCTTAGCAGGAAGTGTCTAGCAGCTATTTTTACTAGGTCTTTACTAGGCAAAGATCACTCAACCTCTGTTAGGGCCCAATCATCAGTGCAGAAAATAGCCCAACATGTCTTGATTCAAGGCAAGGGTTAGTTTACTCTAGCTCTATCTAATAATGGGGTGTTAAGACAAACTGGATCCATTAGCACAAAAACCTTTAGGCACTTAAAGTAGTCTGGAACCAGCTGGTGACAGCCACCCTGGTCCCTTCTAATCCCAACCCAAGCTAAAGAAGGCATTACAAACTACTTCCACCACATGATCCTACAGGCTGTAACTCTTTAGAGCAGGAATAGGTGATGTGATGGATGCAGATGACTGGAGGCTGCCTGGATTAGGAGAAATAGGCTCCACTCAGAGTAGAGCTGCAAGTTGGGAATTCCCTTGAATGGGCAGTTCCTGCTAGAAGAACATGTGGAAATGCCCGATTGCAGCTGGAGGCACTGAATGTCACTCATGCCCTTGTCATTTCACATTTGGATTACTGTAATTTGCTTATTGGGGGTTGCCCATTTGGAAACTTCAGTTGGTGCAAAATGCAGCAACCCATATATTTATGTGGCAGTCTCATTACTGCCATGTAATAGAGTAATGTAATGTAATAGGAGTTGCACTGGCTGCCACTAAGTTTCTGAATGCTATTCAAAATGTTACCTATAAAGTTCCGTATAACTCAACAGGGCCATTTCCAAATAGATTTTGCCCACTCAGCCCATGCAAATAGAGAATGCATCCTCATGTCTCCACCTACCTGAGGTGTTATGGAGGTGGGCATTCTCTGTGGGAGCTCCACTTCTTTGGAACAACTTGCCCCCAAAGCAAGGATAGTCTGCATTATTGTGGCCTTCCAAAGGCTTCTAAAGACCTAGCTGTTTCAGAAGGCCTTTGGAGACTGATTGGTAGTGCTGAATGTGGATTGGTTTTATGTAACTGTTTATATTTAATATACATTTTAAACTTCTATTTGCATTGTTACATTATTACTGTTGTTCTGAGATATACCACTTACAGCAATTATTTATTTAAATTTATGGGCGGTTTACAATTTTAGGGACGCGGTGGCGCTGCGGGTTAAACCGCTGAGCTGCTGATCGGAAGGTCGGCGGTTCGAAACCGCGCGGCAGGGTGAGCTCCCGTTGCTAGTCCCAGCTCCTGCCAACCTAGCAGTTCGAAAACATGCAAATGTGAGTAGATCAATAGGTACCGCTTCGGCAGGAAGGTAACGGCGTTCCGTGTCGTCATGCTGGCCACATGACCCGGAAGTGTCTATGACAACGCCGGCTCTAAGGCTTAGAAACGGAGATGAGCACCGCCCCCTAGAGTCGGACACGACTGGACTTTACGTCCAGGGAAACCTTTACCTTTACCTTACAATTTTAAGACTGAAGCATATAATCTTATGAAGAAATAAATAAGCTCCCAGAAATGTTCCTTGGTGCTCCCCAGACTCCCAGCCTAATCCGACTGTAATGATTATCTTTATATGTATATGTATATATATGTGTGTGTGTATACGTATATATATATAAATATGAAGCTGACACATTGTAATGCACCAGCATCTCATATTACATTTGCTTGCTGTAATGTATCTGGTTCTTACAAAGTTTTCTCTTGGATGCAGAGCACCTCCTAGGGTAGGGGGAATTAGCTTGCCTTCTGATAAGTAGATGTTTTGGGGCTACATGTGAACAGGCAGCCACTTGGTGAATGACCTCAAACATTGCCTACTCCTGTGATAAAGGTGGAACAGATTGTTTGTCCATGAAAGGACAGTGATATTCATCTCCTATGAAGAGTATCTTGGCTGCTCCTTTAGAGGGACTAACCTCAATGCAACCCTTACTCTACAATAAAAGATACAGGAATCTCATCCTATTTTTATTTCCTTTGATTATAAAACCATATGCAGAACCAAATGTTCTGCAGCATTTTCAAAGCCCCTATCATAATTCCCCATAATTCAGTACAAACTGAATGAAAATCCTTGATTTCTCTGGTCACTTTCCTCTTTGCCCAATCAGTGGCTGATTTCTCAGAAACCCTATAGCAAAGGTGGGCAACGGGAAGCTCATGAGCTGCTTGTAGCTCCCTTAAGAAGACTGTTTATCTTTCTTGAAATAAGATGTTGGGACTTCTCTCCCTTATACAGAGCCAATCACAGCCTGCAGCTTGCTTCTGTTTCAACTTACATCAAAGAAAGTAAGAATTATTCCTTGTGAAAGGTTCCTCTTGGCTTGATAGCACAGGAAAAAAGGGAGAAGTAACCTGACAACTAGAAATTGCAAATCAAGGTTGATGTCCAGGCTCTGCAGTTTCTGAGGCTATCTATTGCATAGCTTAGTTTGAAGTGGTTTACGCCGGTTCTCTCTCTTCAAGCAGATTCTCCCAGGGCTTTTTTCCACAGTATTGTTGCCTGTTAATAGTTCCCAATTTATTTATTTTTATCCTAGTTTGTCATAAGTAAATACCCTTTTTTCATTCAGCACAGGAACGTAATGGTGCTAATTTTTTTCCCTAGCAGGCCCAACAATTCTCCAAAGTGGCATATCTCAAATTGCCATATGCAAAGAGACAGCTTTGAAACTTTAAAGGAAACTTTTTTTTTGCTAAATTTGATACTTGGAGGCTTATAGAAGTGGAGGAAGATCAGGACTTCTTTTATTTTTTTACAAAATAATATGTAACATTTAACCTTCAAATCTTCTTACACAAGTATACAAATGAAACTCTTCCTGAATTGCATCTAACAGTTGCAAGAACATGTCTTGGCCACCTCTTTTTCTTCGTCTAATTTCCAGCCCATATTCAAGAAAGGCTTAAGTTGTCATTAGCTATGTCAGTGTTAAGATAGTGTTTCCCCTTATCCCAACATAGGTTTTGCCATGGATACAACGTGATGTGATTCACTAACCAGTTTTCAAGGCAGTGTCAGGTGACCTTAGGGGGCAGAATCAGCCCAGCATCTATTAGCCACTGTAGGATGGTCTAGTTACACCTTGTCTCCTCCAATTTCTGGGCACTGTCTTTTGGGTCATTCTGATCTTGGCAGCAGAGTCTGATTCTTTCAACAGGGTTCTCTCCCTGAAGTCACCAGCTCTCTGAAGAGATTCCCAGCTCAGAGATTTGGATCAGGCTGAACAGCAGCTGATATAACAGAACTGGAAAGAGTGCTGAAGGCAGCTACCAAACTGGTAAGAGGGTTCACACATTTTCCCTACAAAAAAGCTAGTGTTTAGGACTTCGAAAAAGTAACTGAGGGAAGAACCTGACTGAGAGAATGTCTAAAATCAAGCATTGGCATTTCAGGGAGATTTTTTTTCTCTGTCTCAAAACAGTGAGATCAGGGGTCATCCCATGAAACTTACTGGAAGGAGAATTAGAACAGATAAAAGAAAGTATGTCACAGAGTACACGATTAACCTATGATTTCATTACCACAGGATGTGGTGACAGTTAGTAAGTTAAACGGCTTTAAAGGAGGTTTCTATAACTTCATGGAAAACCAGGCTATTGATCTTAAAGATTCAGTGTTACCTCTGAGTTGGGAATACCATGGCATCAAATACCAGTTACAGGGGAAAACAGCAGGATACATTTGCAGTTTCTGCACCACAGAGGTAACTGGTTAGTCACAAAATGTTGATGGGCTTTACCTGATCCAACAAAGCTAGCTTGGACTGCAGTCTATGCATAAGATAAAGCAAGCTGCTCTTTTGATCCTTGTAGCTAGTCAATATTATTGTGTAGGATCACTTTTGGTTTCTTGCATTGATCTTTGTCTTGTCTTTCTCAGTAGGCTTTGCAACTACAAAGGAGAGCTGCAGACATTCCATACCCTGAAATGTAGAGGGCCAATGGTAATCTGGTCCCACAAGTCTTCTTCAAATGGCTCATTTGTTCTGATAACAATGTTGGCCCGGAATCGATAAATTAATTCCTGAGGAAGAAATGATTCACCTAGGCTGTTTCAAAAGAGACAAAGAATAAAATAATAAAGATTAACTGAAATGAGACATAATTTTAGATTAATTAATTTAGAATTATAATCCATTATTAAAAATGTAATAGAGCTCTAATACTATTACATGCCAGGTTTACCTCCCTTATCTTGAATGATCACACATGCATTACTGAAAACTATATGGGTAAATAGGAATGGCTCTTTTCCCCTTACAATTGAATAAGTACATGAAGCCTCTAGGTGATTCATGGGCAAGAGATATCAATATGCTGGTGATGCCCAACTTTACATCACTGTCCCAGGCCAAACAGGTGATATGGAAGAGGTCTTGACACAGTATCTGGAGGTTAAGAGATTGGATGGAGAGGAACAGACTTAGGGGAAACCTAGCAAAATGTAGTGGCTATGGATTCAAAATCCTTCTGTAGGATGGCAGGTGGAGCAGGTGGAGACTGTTACCAGGACAGCCTTTGCACAATTACATATTGTGTACCATCTACATCCTCTCTTTGGTTCATGGTCCAAGTCCATGGTCACTTACACCCTTGTGACTCATGGCTGGACTATTGTTACTTACCCAAATGGGGCTGCTCTTGAAGACCATCCAAAAGCTTAAAGTAATAGACACACTTAGGTTTGCTTATGAAACACCTCTACTCCAGGAGCTACTCTGATTGTCAGTGAGCTTCCAGCTGCAATTCAACTAGGAATAGAATGAGTGATTGAATAACTGATACTTGTGGATGTTCTACCCTGATTTATACCCTCCTTCCTCCCCACCCCATGACTCATGGAACCTCAAATGCTCATCTTTAGGGCTGCATGTATCTTGAGTAGTGGAGCTCACTGATAAGAATCTAGAAGGGGGGTGCTAAAGACAGGCAAACTTTTTGAGGCAAGTGCTTGATAGAATTACCTATATCACACTGGTCTTGGTTCTTTTTATCCTGCCCTTTTAGATACCACAAGAAACATGAGTATGTTTAGGTGAATCCCATAGAGGTTTTCTCTCAGTTATCAAACTTTCTGCAAAAATTATTCTATGCTGGACAGATTTTTGTGTATGAAGCAGCAAAGTAGTGACACTGAGCAATGACATATAGAATGATTAGCATTCCTTCTAACGCTGTCTGGAATGGAATCCTAAAAGGTATCAGGAAAGTTCCACTTTTTCTGATTATGGATTTAACCCAAAGTTAAGAAAGATCAGCTCAACCAAGTGGTTGACTATGTGGGTGAATAAATATACAAGCATAGGATACAAGAATCTTTTTGGATGGTTGGGTATTTCATACATGTAGTGGTAATGATGCGGTGGTGCTGTGGGTTAAACCACTGAGCTGCTGAGCTTGCCGATCAGAAGGTCGGCGGTTCGAATCCGCGTGACAGGGTGAGCTCCCGTTGCTAGTCCCAGCTCCTGCCAACCTAGCAGTTCGAAAACATGCAAATGTGAGTAGATTAATAGGTACCGCTTCGGCGGGAAGGTAACGGCGTTCCGTGTAGTCATGCCAGCCACATGACCACGGAAGTGTCTACGGACGAACACCGGCTCTTCGGCTTTGAAACGGAGATGAGCACAGCCCCCTAGAGTCAGACACGACTGGACTTAATGTCAAGGGAAACTATCAGTGGTAATAATACTAACACTGCTGGAGTTGTTGGTTAGAAAAGAGATTAATATGGTAGTATTGCAAGAACATATTGATCTTTGTGGGTATTTTATTATTAATCTGAAAATATTTGATTTTGACTTAGTTCTAGCTAATTTTTATGGGCCTATAAAAATGATCCTGATTAATTCCATAGGCAAAATTGTATGACTATATGACCATTTAATTTTAGTTGGTGATATTAATGTATTGACGCACCTAGGTAAGGATAGGAATATTCCTCTTAAAATATTATCAACAATGGAAGATGTTCTAAGCTTATATAGAAGAGTTCAATTTGACTGATGTTTGAGGTAAATGTCACCCTCATGATAGGAACTATATATTTCTTATGCTCATAGAATGTGTTTCCAGATGTAGATTATTTTTTAATTTCCTCTTTGTTTCTGAAATATTTTTAGATTTTTCTACTCATCCTATTGCTGTATCTAATCATGATACTATTCCATTAACCCCTCAATTTAAAAAGCCTAAGCCAGTTTATGGAGAGTGGCATTTTAATACTTCATTACAACGAGATGACCCATGCTTCTATGTTGGAAACCGCTGTCTGATCTCCTGCTCTGGCATGTTGTTCCTGTGTATTCTGCTTATGTAAAATCCCTGAAACTCTGACCTTTGGACTGGCTGACAAACTTGGCTTGGCTCTCTGAACTTCGGACTGGATTTCTTTTCTGTGTGTTCCTGTTGAAAGTGAAACTACCCAGAATAGCATTGCCAATCATGGCAAATGGGGGTAGTTTTATTTCCTGCCCTTTCAGGGAGAACACAGGAGCTTGGCTTCAGTGCCCACATGGGTATATTCATCTAACGGAAGCCAAACTATTCCCTCATGCACCAGAGCAATTCAGTCTTCCTCCATCCTGTCTGGCAGGACTTTGAAAGACAGTATTTCAAAAAAGCTTTCTGCATCATTTCCACCATCTGGATGAAATTATCATTCTAGCAGCAGATTTACATCTACACAGCATTTGAGATAAAATCATGCTATAGCAAGTTGGATCAACAAGCGTAACATCCAAATCTGATTAACCCACCTCACAGTGTGGTGGTTGTGGGAAAAATAAGAGGCAGGAGTATTAAGTATGTTCATTGCCTTGAGGGATAAAAATCTAATAACAACAACAACAACCACCACGACAGCTTCAAGCAGAGCTAGATAGTCTGAGATGCTTTAATTTGGATTCCTGCACTGAACAGGAGGTTAAACTTGATAACTGAAATGTCCCTGTCCAACTCTATGATTCTATTAGGCACAGCAAAACCAATTGTTCATATTCTACCATGATACTTCTGATCCTCAACCTTGAAGTACAAAATACAAAGGAGATTAATAATTTATATTCTAAGATAAACACTCCATAATGGTAATAAGGTTAATTACTAAGAAAATTCAAGAACCTTAACATATCATGTTAACTCATCACTGAATTACTGTGCAAGGACTAGCGTAATTCATGTTATCTTGGCTCCAGCCATCTACAATGTTGGTTAAATAAAGATAAATCATATTCACTGTTGGTATTTCCTTGTTTTTGCAAGGAGCAAGCCGTTAAGTTACTATGGTAGCAAATCACTCTGACAGAGTGAACAGGTCAAACTTAAGTATCCTCAGGTTGGGTGTGAAAAGAATGACCATATAAGGAAATTGCCTGGAAGAAGCTTGCCTGGGCTTGTACAGTTTCAGTTTCCTTTTACACAGCCTTCCTCCCAGTCCTACTCAGAGCGTGTGTTCATGTATGAGCTTGTAAGAAGCTTTTGAACCTATCCAGGGTAACTGGATATGAAACTGTTTATGTTTTTATGCTTTCTGTAAATACATTTATTTTGATAGAAATGCCTGGTGTGTGTTTTTTCTGATCTCTCAGGCCAAACGCTTTCCAACAAACTCTAACAGGTTATGGGCCCAGTAAACCCCCAGAGAGAGCAGAGGGATCACCTCCACACCTCATGCACACTTTAAAGGCAGGTAACAAAGACCTGTGAAGTTTTTCCCTTGGAGCCACCTGGATAGTGATCTTTTGCCTGATGAGGACATTAAGCCAGAAAAGCAAACTGAAGATCTGTCTGATGAGACAGATGCTTCTCAGGAAAGTGACAGGAGTCAAAATTTAAGCCCTGTATTACCTCGCAGATCTCAGTGGAGTACTAAAGGTGTTCCTCCATCACATTTTCAGGCTGAAACGGTAAAGGCTTTTCACATATTCACAGAACCTGAATCCTTAGAACAAGTGAATGCTTTACCACCTGAGATTGCAGAGAATTGGCATTCTGCCATGCAACAGGAATTAGCATCCTTGAAAGAAAATAAAACATGGAAACTGGTAAATGAACGCTGTCTAGGTTGTAGATGGGTTTTCAAACTGAAGAGATGCTGATGGAAAAATCCAAAAATATAAAGCAAGGTTGGTTGCAAAAGGGTTCACTCAAAGGAAAGATTTAGACTTTGACAAGACTTTTGCACCAGTTACTAAAGGTGAATCAATTAGATTGCTGCTAAAAATTGCTGCACTCAAAGGAATGTCAGTTCATCACTATGACATTCAAACTGCATTTCTCTATGGTGATTTAGACCACAAATTATATATGCAGCAACCCCCTGGCTATGAAAAAGGGGAGAATCTGGTCTGTGAACTGCAGAAATCAATCTATGGATTAAAACAGACCGCTAGATCCTGGAACCAAAAATTAGATGAAAAACTGCAGAATTTTGGTTTTGTAAAATGAAAAGCAGATCCATGTGTATATGTGAAGAAAGACAAACAAGGCTGTATGTATCTGTGCATATATGTTGATGATTTGTTGCTGTTTACATCAACAGAAAAACACAGGCTTGCATTTGAAGCCTGCATGAAAAGCCATTTCACATTAAAAAGCTTTGGAACAGTAACAAATTACCTAGGCTTGGAAATACACAGGGAGAAGGATGGTAGCTTTCTCTTTAAGCCAACACAGTAAAATTCAAAAGCTCCTAGAGGATTTTAACATGCAAGACTGTAAGCTGGTGTCTACCCCTATGATACCAGATTTTCAGAAAGAAATAGGAGAAATTCAATTAACTGAGGCAGAGAAATATAGATCTGCAATTGGAAGCTTACTGTATATTGCAAATCGCTCTCGCCAAGATATCTTAAATTCTGTGGCCATTTTAAGCAGACAGATAGAGAAGCCTACATCTACTGGAAAAGCAGCATTGAAGAGGTTAATGAAGTATTTACAAGGAATAAAGAATGATTGCCTGAAGCTAAATGCCTTTGGAATAGAAAAATTGCAGGCTTTTGCCGATTCTGACTGGGGAGCAGATGTCAGACAGGAAATCCACTTCTGGGATTTTAAATCAAATTGCTGGCTCAAGCTTAGGCTGGCATTCTAGAAAGCAAACACTTGTTGCTCTTTCCACTGCAGAAGCAGAGTTTTATTCTCTAGCACAAACCTGTAACGAGGTTGTATGGTTTAAACATTTGTTAAAAGACATAGGCATGGAAGTGAACCAGCCTGTAACTGTTTATGAGGATAATCAAGCTTGCATTACAATGGCAAAATCTGAAGCTTGCAAGCATAGGACAAAACATATACATATTAGATATCAATATATCAAAGACATGATAGTCAAAGGGGAAATAATGTTAAAATATTGTGAATCAAAAGACATGATTGCTGATATTTTAACCAAGCCTCTTGCTCTACAAAAAAACACACAGAGCTGACAGAGAAAATTGGTTTGTGTCTTACTCCTTAGCAAAACAAAGGGGAGTGTTGGTATTTCCTTGTTTTTGCAAGAAGCAAGCTATTAAGTTACTATGGTAACAAATCACTTTGGCAGGGTGAACAGGTCAAACTTAAGTATCCTCAGGTGGGGTGTGAAAAGAATGACCATATAAGAAAATTGCCTGGAAGGGACTTGCCTGGGCTTGTTACAGTTTCAGTTTCCTTCCTCCCAGTCCTACTCAGAGTGCATGTGCACATATGAGCTTGTAAGAAGCTTTTGAGCCTATCCAGGATATCTGGATATGAAACTGTTTATGTTTTTATGCTTTCTGTAAATACATTTATTTTTATAGAAATGCCTGGTATGTTTTTTCTGATCTCTCGGGCCAAACGCTTGCCAGCAAACTCTAACATTTACATTGGTAAAGCAACACCTTTTAAAAAAATTTGTTCAATCATGTCCGATTCTTGGTGACTGCCTGGACAAGTCCCTGCTAAGTTTTTATAAGTTAGAAAAAAGATGCATGTATACATATTTAACAAAAGGAGCATAAAAAAATTAAAAATACGAAAAAGGGGATAGTGAAGAACTAGAAGTCTTCTGTCAAGTACGCCTCACAAAAGCAGTTGCTGCGGAGCACAAGTAAAAGAGTCTTCTTGCATACAAGTAATGTTTGTTGGTTTCCCATAGATACATAGCTAGTTTTTATGGGAACAGAGCCAGCTTTTCTACTGATCCAACAAGATTATTTTATCCATAACTCAAATGGGAGTGTAATTCTGACTGTAGATTCAGCTTTCTACTGAGAATATAGAGGAAAACAAGCTATAATGCAGGAATGCCAAGATTCCTGCAGGGGGGCAAATGATGAAAGAAACATGACAGCATTGTAATGAAAGTTCCTCTCTTTTGTATGTGTGTTGTGTGGCATGCATGTATGAAAGGGGCATCATTGTGATGCAAGCTGTTTTTGTCATGTTGATGAAAGTGTCAGATCCTGCAGACTCTCTGCAAGGTTGAATTAAATATCTTGGTTATTAAAAAAAAGAAAAAATGCACAATGCAAGGAAATTTGCTTTTTCAGAAAACAAAGCACTTACCATGCAGTAACCTGATCTCTCAGTTGTAAAATACTTGTCTTATTTATCAGGAGATACTGTGCTTCATTTACTAAGGAGAGTGTGGGAGTTACAGCAGAGGTCTCTCCTGAAACATAGACACAGCATAAGGTGATAATATCAGAAATAATGAACAGAAAATAAAAAATCTAGTTCCTACCCCAAGGCCTTCAATAACTGAATAGATATAATGAAAGATGGACACAGCTACTGCTTCTGCTTAAATATTCTCTATCTGAAGGCATCTATTTAAGGCATCTCTGTCTTAAGTACATCTATGTGTCAGTTCCATTTACACATAATGCCAATATATCAGCAATTGAGTCACAGTTCACAAGCTGGGGAGCCTTTTAAACAGAATTAATTGGAAGCATTTTGCTCATGTACTAGGCTGTACACTAACACTGGGGCAACACATACAGGTAGTCCTCGGTTAACAACCATTTGTTCAGTGACCATTCAAAATTATGACGGTGCTGAAAAAATGGACTTACACTCCATGCCTGAAGATATGGCAGTTGCAGCACCCCCATGATCACACGGTCAAAGTTTGGGGGCTTGGCAGCCCGCCCATATTTACAACTGCAGGGGTGCTGCAACTCCCCCATCTGCCTATCTCCCCCCATCTATGCTCTTTTGGCCGCCCTGCATCCTGCCTTGCGAGGCAGCAAGCCCAGCAAGCACCAGCATTTGTTCATGCACCAACATTAATTCACTGCCCCAAAGCACAGCATTCGTTTGTGCCCCAGTATTCATTTGCTCCTGAGCTGCCTTCTCTCCCAGTTCCCTGCACCCACCTTTCTCCTTTTGCACCCAGCTGCCACAGCCAAAGCAGAAACAACAGGCTCCCTTTGCTGTCTTCCTTTTCAGGCCCAGCTTCTCCAGCGAACACATGAAAAGCAAGACAGCAAAGGGAGCCCGGTGCTTCAGCTGTGGCAGCTAGGCACAAAAGATTTAAAGGCTCAGGGAGCCACAAGTTTGCCAGAGAAGCCGGTTCTGAAAAGGAAGACAGCAAAGGGAGCCTGGTGCTTCTGCTTTGGCCACCGTGGCTGGGCACGAAAGGAGAAAGGTGAGTGCAGGGAACTGGGAGAGAAGGCAGTCAGGGAGCAAAAGAATGCTGGGGTGCAAGCAAATGCTGGTACTTACTGAGCTTGCCACCCCATAGGGCAAGGTGCATTGTGGCCAAAAAGGCATAGATGAGAGGGAGATAGGAAGGTAGGGGGAGTTGTCTAAGGGCTGGGAGGGATCAAGCCCAGAATGGCTTGGATTTGGTTGGGCACTCACTTAATTTCCCAGGATTCTCTGCTAACGACCGCAACATGGAGAGACAGGATTGTGGTCACTAAGCGATGCTTTAAGACCACATCGCTTAGTGACCGAAATTCCAGTCCCAATTGTGGCCGCTAAACGAGGACTAACTGTACGTTTAAGGGCATTTTAATGTTTTTAAAGACATCCTAAGAAAAAGTTTCTATATTATTATGGTGATTGGAATTTTATTTATAACATTATATAAGACATTATGCAACCCTTATGTCTTTAGTATTTTCAACGCTATTCATTCTCTAACAAAGATGCAAAATATTTACCTTTTTTATTCTTATTAAAAGCATTTCTTCTGAAGTCTGAACTCTGTCTAATCAGGCGGCACTGCCGACTGAGAAACTCAGTAAACCAATCAGCTAGTCTCTCTCCGCAATCATACGTCTGTACTCTTTAAGGAACAAAAGTGAAAGAAGTATGAGATTCAAAAGTCTATTTTGGTTCTAAAACTAATGTAGGTTAGTGTATAATTAATATCCATTTACTGCTATTCAGAATTTTGTTATAGCTGTTATAGTTGTATTCTGTATTATTTATTTACTTACTTACTTACTTATTACTTACTTACTATCCTGCCCCTTGCGTTATTTTTATAAATAACTCAAGGCGGGGAACATACCTAATATTCCTTCCTCCTATTTTCCCCACAACAACAACCCTGTGAGGTGAGTTGGGCTGAGAGTGAGTGAGTTGCCCAAGGTCACCCAGCCAGCTTTCATGCCTAAGGCAGGACTAGAACTCAGAGTCTCCCGGTTTCTAGCCCGTTGCCATAACCACTAGACCAAACTGGTTCTCAGTTTGGTCTAGTGGTTAACAGATGCAAAAAATTCATTCAGCAGATTTGTAGTCTTCTTCTCTCCCCCTGCCCCCCCCCCCTTTTTGTGCCTTTGAGTCAGTGTTGACTCATGGCAACTGCATGGACTAGTCCCTGCAGTTTTCTTAGCAAGATGAAGTGGTTTGCCATAACCTCCTTCCTAGGGCTGAGAGAGAGTAACCCACCCAAAGTCACCCAGCTGGCTTTGTGCCAAGGTGGGACTAGAACTCATAGTCTCCTGTTTCTAGCCTCGTACCCTAACTACTTACACCAAACTGCTTTGCCATTCCTCACAATAATCCAAGCAACTCCCTAGCTGATTTCATGCTTCAGAGATATGTGTGTGTGTGTGTGTGTGTGTATGTATGTGTGTGTGTAAGTATATATATATGTATGGTGTAAGTGTGTGTGTGTATGTTCTTACAAGAGCAGCTGGATAGCGTAGTGGTTAGAATGCCGCCTTTGGCGAGGGAGACTGGGTTTCAAATCCCGAATGTACCTACCTTACCAGCAGGGGTTCTTGGGCAAAGAGTCCCTAACACTTCACCTGTCTATGAGAGTGATACGAACTAAGAGAGTCATGACGGCTCTGACACCGCCCGGATTAACAAGGTCTGCGTCAGAAGTTGGGGAACCAGACAACCTGTCGATAAGTGGGCTACTGGAACAAACCATACATGGACGAGATAAGATAATCTGGAATTGATGGAATGCTACTACAACAGCAGACCTAATGAGAGGGGATATATGAAACTCATGAGGAAACTATGGATGGACAGAAGACCTGCATCCACACTGAGAAGCAGCTAGTTACCCAACACTTCAACGTAGCGAAGAGGAAGCTGCTCTCACAACTTGAGATAGACCAACTACACATTATATCCCAGACTCAAGAAGACCCGGAAGAACAACTGGAGGTCCAGCAACACCTGAAGCTGGAACATCACAAGCTGGAACATCACTGCCACCCCCTCCATTGCAGAGCACAGCAGCTGATATGAGGCAAAAGATCATGGATAAACTAGCTACAGTCAACTCTTGAGATCAATTACCAAGGCTCAGTGGAGAACTACCATCAGATAGTATGCTAGAAGATGCCAACAGAGCCCTCGCAACAATCCCTACTACTACTGTAACTCAAACCAATGAACTAGTATACAGTACAGCCACTGTAATCCTGGAGATGCCTGGCTACATGATCAAGAACAGCAGTACATACCACCCCCTCCCAGAAAATGAGGTTGGAGGCTAAGATCAACGCCACGTGGAAAGAAGTTAGTCAGCTGGTAGAACTACAGAAGGGTGTGGAGACTTGGCTACTGAAAAACATACAATGGCCTGACTCCATCTGAAGCCCTAGGGACTGCTAAACAAAGGCACACAACACTGGCTACTAGGCTAAGGAGATACACGAGAGAAGCAGAGGCATCCAAGGTGTACTCCCAACTGCAGTGCAACAACACAGTAACAGCAGAGCCACCAACAGCAGAAACTGAACAGTACTGGAAGAACATATGGGAAAGAGAAGACACATAACACCAGTGCAAAGTGGCTGCAGGACCACAGAAATCTCCCAGAGCAGGAACCAGTCACCATCACAGTAGCAGACATCCAACAGCGGGTCAAGAACGTGAAGAGCTGGACAGCACCTGGCCCAGACACGATCCTACTGGCACCTACTGGCTAAAGAAACTAACAGCCTAGCAACACAGATGAACCAGCTGTTAGCAGACTCTAACAGTCAAAACCTGTTACCCAGACTCGTTAACACAGTGTAGGACAGTGCTGATCATAAAGACCCTAACAAGGGAACAATACCATCCAACTACTGGCCAATAACCTGCCTCCCCACAACATGGAAAGTCCTATCAGGCATCATAGCTGCCAAGCTGCAGGATCATATAGGCCTCACACGAGCACAGCTCAGAAGGGCATTGGGAACACCACCAGAGGCTCCAAACACCAGCTGCTCATAGATAGAGCAGTCACCCGAAACTCAAGGTCTAGACAGACCAACCTGAGAAAAGCCTGGATTGACTACAGGAAAGCCTATGATTCAATGCCACATACATGGATCTGTGAATGCCTGGCACTATACAAAGTCAACAGGACACTCAGACCTTCCTCAAGAACTCAATGGGACTGTGGAAGACAACACTGGAAGTCAACTCAAGGCAGCTTGCACAAGTGGCCATCAAGTGTGGCATATACCAAGATGATGCACTGTCCCCACTGCTGTTCTGCATGGGCTTGAACCCCCTCAGCCAGATTATCACAAGAACTGGATACGGATACAAGTTCAAGAGTGGAACCACCATCAGCCACCTCCTCTACGTTGATGACATCAAGCAGTACGCTAAGAGTGAATGAGACATCGACTCACTGATTCACCTGACACGGATCTACAGTGAGGACACTGGGATGTCATCCGGACTGGAGAAGTGTGGCCAGATGGTAGTAAAGGGAGGGAAGGTAGTTAAGACTGATGGGGTGGAACTACCAGCAGGCCACATAGCAGACATACAGACCAGCTACAAGTACCTTGGTATCCCACAGACACATGGGAACCACGATGAGGCGGCAAGGAAGACAGCAACAACCAAGTACCACCAAAGGATAAGACGGGTCCTAAAGAGCCAGCTCAACGGGAAGAACAAGATCCACGCCATCAACATGTATGCCCTGCCAGTCATCAGAAACCTTGTTGGTATAGTGAGCTGGCCAAAGGAGGAGATGGAGGCTGCCGATGTGAAGACCCGGAAGCTCCTCACAATGTACGGAGGCTTCCACCCCAAGTCCAACACCCTGAGACTGTATACGAGGTGGAAAGAGGGAGGGCGGGGTCTGGTGAGCATCCAAGCCACTGTCCTGGATGAGACCCAGAGCATCCAGGAGTACATCAGTAAGATGGCACCTAAAGATGAGCTGTTGAGAGAATGCCTGAGGTAGAGGCATCAAGTAGAGGAAGTGCCGTGGCAAGACAAGACCCTGCATGGGATGAACCATCGACAGATAGCTGAGGTGGCTGACATTGGGAAATCCTACCAGTGGCTGGAAAGGGCTGGACTAAAAGAGAGCTCTGAGGCACTGATCGTAGCAGCACAAGAACAGGCACTAAACACCAGATCCACAGAAGCACGGGTCTACCTCACTAGACAGGAACCGAGGTGCAGACTGTGCAGAGAGGCCTCAGAGACAGTCCAACACATAGTGGCAGGGTGTAAGATGCAGGCAGGAACAGCATACACTGAACGGCACAACCAAGTAGCTGGCATTGTGTACAGGAACATCTGCACGGTGTATGGGCTAGACCCTCCCAAGTCCAGATGGGAGATTCCACAGAAGGTTGTGGAGAATGACAGGGCTAAGATCCTGTGGTACTTCCAGATCCAGACAGACAGACAGGTACTGGCCAATCAACCTGACATTGTGGTAGTAGACAAGTGGTGGTTAGATATAGCAGTGCCAAGTGACAGCAACATCAGGAAGAAAGGTATGAGAAGCTGGAGAAGTACCAGGGCCTGAAGGAGGAACTAGAGAGGATATGGAAAGTGAAGGCCAAAGTGGTTCTAGGTAGGGCCACTCAGGGCTGTGACCCCCAAACTGGGAGAGTGGCTCTAATAAATCCCAGGAAGAACATCAGAGCTTTCTGTCCAGAAGAGTGCAGTGCTAGGAACAGCTAAGATACTGCTCAGAACCCTCAAACTCCCAGGCCTCTGGTAGATCCGAGGTTGAGTTAGAGGCATACCACCCATATGGGTGAGAAGGGATTTTTTTTTTATTTCTTAATCGTTTTTAGAAGCTTATTTCTCAAATTTTTGTCTTTGTTTCTATTATTCCCTTCATTTCTAGGTAGATATTAAAGGGAAGAATTTGGCACATCAGTTAATGGACTTATTGCAGAGTCCAAAGTAAACCTCTCATTCTTTAGCCCCTCAGATATTCTAATCCTTTCCCACAGGAAAGTGGGGAAAGAAATTGAGCACGTCATTTACTCTTTTTCAAGGTCTATGCCCCAAGTGGAGAAGAAAATAAGGTGCTTCCCTTATTTTAAACTGTAAGAACTACCTCTGGATTTTGGTACCTCAGACGTGTGTCATGATCACTGTTGCGATGTTCGCTCCATCGTAACGGTTTGCATGCCAGAGTGTCGATGCATATTCCTGGCTGGGAGGGTGCTGCTGATAAACCTTGTACGGGGAGATGTGTAGGGCTGTGCCAGGAAGGAATGTGTTTGGGTTATCTCTTAAATGTCAAGGTCTTTTTGCCCGTTGATCAGCAGAGCTCATTAGGAGCACCTGGGAATGTGGGATTGCTCTGTATGCAAAGGGGGGGGTCATTGTTGGAAACGGAGCTATTTAGTTTGAGTTTAGGCGCGCTTTTCTCATTCTCAGCTTTCTCTCTGTTTGCACCTTATTCTAAATAAAACCAGACCTTAAACTTAGATTTGGAGTCTGAGCATCTTATCTGAGTAGGGCAATCGCTACATAAAGCTGAGAATCATTCCATGAACAGACCTCGCTAGTCTCTACCAAGAAATTTTCTTGAGAGAGAAGAAGTTAGCGATGGCAGAATTGGGGAAGGGGTCAACGGGATTTGGGGAGGCGACCAGACAGCTTTTGGAGATGGCGTTCCCGAGCAGGGACTCGAGCCCCCTCCCATCCCACCCCACACCCCATTCTAGAGATCCAAGCTCCAGCCCAGAGGAGAGAGAACCGACGGACGAAGGGCTCGCCGAACACCAACAGTTCCTGCGGGATGCCCTGGCAGACCCCTGGCCGGGGACGTCTCGCACCACATGGAAACTGCGATGCCCACAGACTCCCAAAAGAGTGTCCACAAAAGTGTCGGGGAGTCAGCAACCTGAAGTGCCGGGGCTGGAGGACTCTACCACGCTGGATAGGATCAGGGTCCTTGAATCCAAGATGGAATCCATGGAGTACATGCTACGCTCACTTTCAACCACAGTGAGTGACCTGGTAAAGGTTGTTGGAGGTCTGGGGGCAGCAGGGGGTCCCAGCATCCCACCAACTCTATCGCCGGCTCCGAGGGGAAGGGGCCGGCCATGGGACTTTTCCCCGGCTCTCCATGGTTCCACTCCAGTGGTAGTTACCCCGGCTCGGTATTTTGAGGATCCCCTGGCTAAGGAAAGGGCTAAGGATGCTCTAAAGGAACTGGTTCAGGGACAAAAGTTGGTTGCTGATTATGCCCTAGAATTCAAAGTTTTGGCAGGGAAAGTTCTCGAATGGTTGGAGGCATTTAAGAATGGCCTCAATCGGGAGGTGTTGCGATGGGCGCTGTGCAGAGATGATCCAGACTCCCTGCATGATTGGATCTGTCTGGCCAGGAAGGCTGAGTGTGCCCAGCGCACCTTTATGCGAGCTACAAAAGGAGACAAGCCCCCCTCCAGTGGGAAGGGGCCGAGGATGCAGTCCGACTCCAGCTGGGCTGAGGAAAGGCAACGCCATTTCGCCCGGGGCCAGTACATCAAGTGTGGCAAACCAGGTCACCGCGCAGCGGAATGTCAAAAAGCTAAGGCAGCAGATCGCCCCTCTAAACCAACCCAAAAGATACCACAAAAGACACTTAACCCCCCTCACCAGCTGGCGGGGGCACTGGCGACCGCGGACGAAGATGATGTATATGTTACAGGAGACGCTTTGGCTGCCCTGGAGCAGCCGGCGGGAAACGCCTTCCACCTGCCTTAAACAGCACCACTGGGCAGGTGGTGGTGAATGGGCGCGATACCAACATGGTGAGTGCTGATTGCCCCATCCTAGCTGTAAAAATCCAGTTGGCCTATCGATCCAAGATCGTCGACGTGTGGGCTTTGGTCGATTCAGGGTGTTCCAGATGTTTAATCCATCCCGACCTGGTCGCTGCTTTGGACTTGCCCTGCTTCCCTCTCCCTAAACCGCTGATTTTTCAGCAGCTCGATGGTTCCACGGCGGGAGGGGGTCCGGCCACCCAGTTTACTGGGGAGGTTACATTGCAAATGGGCATGCACATCGAACTGATCCAGTTCATAGTTACCCCAGTGGGCAATCCTTTGGTTGTTTTAGGGATCCCCTGCCTAACCGGGCACAACCCGTATGTTAATTGGAAAACCCGTACTCTAATGTTTGAGGATGGTTTCTACCAAGCTCCTGTTGTGGGGAGATCCCTCACTTTAGCTGCGGGGAGGGCTGAAATTGTCGACTCTCGAGCTCCCGCTCCCCCCATGGAGGGACTGCCAGCAAGGCACTCGGACTTTGCTGATGTCTTTGGGGAGGAGGAGGCTGACCAGTTACCCCCCCATCGCAAGACTGACTGTGCCATTGAACTTCTTCCAGACGTTCCCTTGCCCAAGCCAAAGATTTATCCTATGACCAAGAAAGAACTGGAGGTGTTATGGGAGTTCATTGATAAAAACCTGGCTAGGGGTTTCATTGAACCGGCAAACTCCCCAGTTGGGGCTCCCATTTTATTCCGTGAGAAAAAGGATGGCACCCTAAGACTGTGCGCGGACTATCGTGGGTTAAATTCCGCCTCCCTCTCAAACAAGTACCCTCTGCCTCTCGTAAAAGACATGTTAGCTCATTTGTCCACTGGTAGAATTTTTTCCAAGCTTGACCTTCGCGAAGCATACTATCGCATTCGCATTCGGGAGGGGGATGAATGGAAAATGGCTTTTAATTGCCCCTTGGGTTTGTTTCAATATAAGGTTCTTCCTCTTGGCCTTGCAGGAGCCCCAGGGGTTTTCATGCAGCTCATCAATGAGGTGTTACATGAACATTTGTTTAAGGGGGTTTTGGTTTATTTGGATGATGTTCTCATCTATACCAAAACTGAGAAGGAGCACGAAAAGCTCCTTACACAGGTTCTCACCAAGCTCAGGAAAGCTAAGCTGTATGCTAAACTTTCTAAATGTGAATTCCATAAGTCTCGCTTAGATTACTTGGGCTACAGGGTTTCTGACCAAGGCATTGAAATGGATCCTGTAAAGGTTCAGGCGGTTCTCAACTGGGAGCGCCCACGCACCTGTTGCCGACTTCAAAGTTTTTTTGGGTTCGCTAACTTTTACAGATCCTTTGTCCAGGGGTTCACGGAAATTGCTCTGCCCGACTGATTTGTTGCGCACCAAAGGGGTCGGAGAGACGCGCAAAGTGAAACACCCGGAGGCCGTGCTCAATTGGACTCCTGCCTGTCAGGCTGCCTTTGATCAGTTAAAAACCCTTTTTACAGCGGAGCCTATTTTATCCCACCCTGACCCTGAGCGGCCTTTTGTTGTTCAGGTTGATGCTTCTGATTTTTCTATTGGAGCTATTTTGTTGCAAAGGGATTCTGCTGGGCTTTTAAAGCCTTGTGCCTATCTCTCCCGTAAGTTTTCTGAAACGGAGAGGCGCTGGCATGTTTGGGAAAAGGAGGCTTTTGCGGTTAAGGCTGCATTAGAAGCTTGGCATCACCTTTTGGAGGGGGCTACTTCCCCTTTTGAGGTTTGGACGGATCACAAGCCCCCCTCCAGTGGGAAGGGGCCGAGGATGCAGTCTGAGCATTTTATTTGAGTAGGGCAATCGTTACAACGTGTGTCTTTTTTTTTTGGTCAAATCGCGTTTTCTGAGAGATAATGATTTTTTTAACTATACAGAAATAAAACTGGATTATAATCAAAGGGATGTCTGTCTAGGAAGGGAAGAAAATATAAAAATTATTTAGAGGTTAGGGTTGTTTTAGAAACTGAGAGGAAATTTTCATCAAAATGATGCTGTATTCCATGCATTCCCTGCAGTTTTATTATCCTGATATCCTTAAAGAGATAGCTGTGACAGCATCTGAGAAGCTATGTCTGCCCTATTGAAGATGTGGGAGGATATAAAAATTAGTAAAGCTATTATTAATATTGTAACTACCACATTCAATGTGGTTGAGAATAGAAAATCTCAGCTGGATGCTTTTAAGAAATCTATTGATATTTTTGTAACTGATTTATTGAAGTCTAGTAAGATTCTTCAAACAACAAACTTTCAGATCTTTTTGTTGCCAATCCAATTTTTGTGTGGTTGGAATTCCAGAACAAGGAGAAAATGACCACCCTATTTTCTTCATGGAAGTTTTACTATGCCCTCACAAATAGTCATGTAGCTTTTTTAAAGTGTAAAAACAGTAAAACACTTATTAAATTTATTGCAGCTCCCCACTCCCATAGACTCCACAAGGCTTACAAATGCAAGCTTTTTTCTGGAATGCTGCAATGGGATTCTGTCTTAGATAACGTCTTACTTTAGATGTTGGGCTCAGACTGCTCCTATCTGAATCAGAACTGCTTGACTGCATCTTTCTGATTAATTAATTAAGAGTGCTCAGGTGCCTGCATTACTTAAACTGGCTAAAGGCTGCTTATCTTGATCTAGTTAGAGCTTTTACTTTTGGTAAGTTCAGATAATGGAGAGGCTATTCTGGGGCACAAATTTGTAACAGAAGCATATAATGGAAATATTGGAAAGGATCTTGGAAATCAGGTAATCCAATCCCTTGCACAGTGCAGGAAAATACTACTGTAGCATCCCTGACAGATGTCTATCCAGCCTCTTGCAAAGATGAGTCCATTACCTCTTATAGTCTGTTGAACAGCTCTCACCATTAGGATTTTTCCCCTGATGTCCAATTGAAATCTACATCCTTATAATTGTTTCTTATCCTGTGTTCTGGAATAACTTTCAATAGATCTGCCCTGTTACACACTAGCCCCTCAGATACTTAAAAGAAGCTTAATGTGTCTCTAAGTTTTTTCTTCTAGATTCCTTATCATCTTGGTTACTCTCCAGACTGGTCTAGTCTGACAGATGTAGAATAGAGAAGAATGATGACCTCCCTAGTTAGTGACACTAAATTTGTGCTCATGCCACCTAGGCTTGCATTTGTTATTTTTTGCAGCTGCATCATACTGATTGCTCATGTTCAGTTTATGATGTATCAGAACTAACTGAATTTTCACACATAGAGCTCCACATTCTCTGATTTTTTTTCACCCCCAAACTTAGAATTCTGTATTTGTCCCTGTTGAAATTAATCTTCTAGGTTTCTTCTTATGGTTTGTCAAGATCCTCCAGAATCTTGATAGTGGTCTCCAATGTGTTTGCTATCTCTGCATCTTTGTGTCATCAGATTTTGTGAACCTCAGATGCTCAACCCCATGTGCAGCCCACAGGTTTGTAATCACTTCTGACCTAAAGTTTGTGCCACTATCTGGGGGAATTTCGATGGCCACTCTGTTCTAATGAACATATCCATTAAGGCCAGGCTCAATTTTAATTTAATTTAAATTTATTTTTATCCTGCCTTTATTATTTTTATAAATAACTCAAGGTGGCGAACATACCTAATACTCCTTCCTCCTCCTATTTTTCCCACAACAACAGCCCTGTGAGGTGAGTTGGGCTGTGTGTGTGTGACTGGCCCAAGGTCACCCAGCTGGCTTTCATGCCTAAGGCAGGACTAGATATACTGTTTGTATCACAGTAACATCCAGAGTTACTGCTTGTGTTACATCCATGCAACATCCACAGTTATAGCCATCCCAGTAGAAGCTTTTGGTTAGTCTCTGGTTCCACCCATTGCCACATGACCATTTAGGTGGTTGTGAACCAGGTTAATCATCTCCTGTAAAATGGGAGGGGGGGAGGGAGCAACACAAACCAGTTGTTCCCTATGTAGGTACTCACAGTACAGAAATCTATCTTTATGTATTGCTGCTCATAGACTCCCTTGGAGGTGACTGGATAGTGGTAGACTTGTGATACTCTCCTGTGCTTCCCAGAAGGTCTCCATCCCAACACTGTCCTGGTTCTCCCACCAGTCAGCTGCAGCTTCTGGAGCTGGTTCTAGGGAAGGGAATAGTTCTGACATAACTCCTGTGGAGTTGCTCTTCCCAGAGTCCTTTTCTCAAGGTCAGGAAGAAGTGTTACTGGAAGATCAGGAAGATATTTTCACTCCCTGCTACATCAGCTGTAGCTGGAACTATTTCCAGATTCAGTCATGTATTTGCTCTTGGCTTAGGCTTGGCTGGGTAAAGATCTTCTGAAGGGTTTTGTGAAATTGCATGCCCACAAGTCAGGCATTGCCTGAAACCCTTACTTCCCTTTGCAAGTTTCTCCATCAACTTTCCCATCTCTTTGGTCTTGAGACCCTTATTCCTGCTCTTGAAGATGCTCAGGTAAGGACTGGAAGAACTGTTCAAGGAAAAAATTGGTAATCTCCAATTGTGTCTATGCCCCACATGTTCCAACCAAACCTCTTTGGCTCACTTTATCTGATGGATAAATGCTGAGTAGATATTGCTGAATTTCTTATTGATGTTGTAAAACTTCCTCTGGGCATTTTCAGGGGTAAGCCCAAGCCTGGTCTTCCTTCTCAGAGAATTTGTGCTTTATTACTGGGCATTGGTCATGAGAGGGGTCTGTAGTCAAGTAATCCCATTCTCTGACTCTGTCATTTCTACCTGATGTGCCATCTTTTTCTCTTCTAGGGCCAGCTTGAATTCGGCTTCTCAATCATTATTTTTTTTCCTCTGGCCCTGTCAGCCTCACTAGATAGACCAGACCAAGAAATCAACTCCACAGGAAGGCTGAAACTAGTTTTATTGAGATTGACTATAATAACAGAATCTTGCAAGTCAATTTATGTTGTTCCTTCTCCTGCTACTTATAGTTCAATTAATGATAGAGGCGTCTATCCTAGCCACTTCCAAATATTATCTGTCTGCTGTGAACATAAAATATTTTTTACCCCTCATCTATTATCTGTCTGCTGTAGGCTTAAAATATTTTTTACTCATCAGGCTAGCATTTCTCTACAAGGTCATCTTCCTTACTCTCTACAGCCTTACAGGTGGTACAATTTTCCTTTAATTCTTGTTTTCTTCGTTCAGTCTGCATCTTAGTATTCTGCATCTCATTTGCTAGTTTCCATGCCCTCAGGCAATTGCTGCTAGGCCTTTTTGGCACTTTTCCTCAGAGTCAACATACTAACATCCCTGTTTCTTTTGTAGGGTTAGTGTTCTACATAATTTTGCCTCCTCTCAGCAGCGTGCACCTTCTTTTTTATCTTAGCTTTACCATGTTTGAAACTTAGAGATAATGAAATTTTAAAAAGTCCACTGTTTGAAACTTAAAGATAATGAAATTTAAAAAGAGTCCAACTTAGAAACTTAGAGATAATGAAATTTTAAAAAACTGATAAAAGATTTGTTGGTGTTCTTTTGTTTCCTCTTTTCTTTCTTGAGAGTAAAAAGAGGAAAAAGATCCTTACAGTTCTAACTTTAAAACTATGAATCTTTGATAGAAATAAACCTTTCCTAACTAAAATATTAATACTTGGTTCAAAGGACTTCCCAAGTGAAAGAAAAAAAACACACCCCTCATACTCATTCATTCAGGCTTCACTTCTGTGTTCAAATTGCTGTTCTCCATAACAAAGTATTCTATCCCACTACTGCCACTGTGTAAGGCACATGTTTGCATACAGTACATACACAGGGATGTGTATGTAAGAAGAATGTATGAACCTACAGCTCATTCATGTAGCTGAGATTAGTGTGAAATACTTACACTAATGTTGCATCCAAAAGTAGTCACTGGTCTCCTTTCCATTATACAATGTTTTTCACTATATAAGTGTTCACTTCAAGTACTTATCCTACCCACCTGTGAGAACAGACTTTGCTTTGACAGATTTCAGTTAAAGTTCCACTTTTTTCTTCTAAGGATACCGAGATAGGATTCATCCCTATGAAAAGAATAGAGAAAAAATCACTATCAAATAAAGATGATTGAACTACTGGCTTGCATATTATTTGGAAGAATGATTCTTAGACCAAGATTTGTAATGTATTTATGGTACTCCTTCATGGTTTTCAATTACAGGCTGATTTCAACACTTGTTCATATAAAACCATTAATTTGGGAGTGATGTTTTTGTTTCCAATGAATGCATCTGGCAAATTTATTTATTTATTTATCATATTTTTCCACCACCCATCTCAAAAACAACTCTGGGCAGTGGAAAAATCCTTCTGCATATGCCCTAATTCTACTCATAATTCATACTAAGTTTTTATAATTACGGTTTTTAAAAAGGACCAGTTTTAACCTTGATGAATGACTATGAAAAAGAGAAAAATTCATTACAGATGAAGAATGAGATAGAGAAAAAATAGCTCCTAGTTCCATGGCATAAGCAAATAGGAAGAACCAAGTCAAATTGGTAAAAGAAGTTCAACAGGACGGACAAGGAAGAGAGGAAAGCAAACAGATTTTAAGATACTATGTACTTAGCTGTGAATGGAACTACTGAAGAGATATTAATTGCAACAGGTGTATCTTGAGAGTTGTTGATCCCCCATGTGTGACTGACTGCTCCCTGCTGACTAAGCAGAGTCTATAGGGGGAACACAAGACAGCCATTTTCTAGAGAGTGAGCTCCTTCAATGTATGAATAGGGAGAACAAACAGGAGGGTTTTCAATGGAATTTGGTGGGGTTCCTGGAAATTTTCCCTCTAAACAGTGAGCTCTAAACAGTGAGAAAAGAACAAGAAAGTAGTGATGGTACTTTAAGAAACAAAAGTGAACTGAGTTCTTGCCTAAGTATGTATTTTTGCAGCATGTGCAAGTATGCTTGAAAAAAGATCAGAAAATTGGAACAATAATACTTCGAAAAGCAAGACTTCTGATGGGGGATTAGCAACTTGAGACATGTCTCCATGATCTCAGCAGCAGACTGGGCAGCATGGACCTATTTTTTTTTTGGCTCAGGCAGGTCTCCTTAGAGCCCAGAAGTGTTCTCCAGATTAAGGAGAACCCTAGGAATCGCTCCATCTATTCTCTGGCAGCTAGTTCATGATAAAACAGCGTTTCACAAAGCTAGCAGCCAGGTGGTGGGGTTGCCATCTTTTCCTAAGCCATACTGAAGCCTCAAAGGGATTCAAAAGCTGCCCACCCCATTTCTAAAACACCAATTTTTTCTGTTTGTTATTAAGGAGAGGCTTTTTGCAAAAAAAGAAATGCAGAACCTCTTGGTGATTTTCATTACCATTGGAAGTTACTAATTTGTTAATTTGGCTTGTTTTTAATATATATATATACACACACACACACACAATATAAAATTCCCCTCTCACCCCTATGGGTGGTATGTGTCTTCCTCAAACTTGGGTCTGCTACCAGAGGCCTGGGAGTTTGAGGGTTCTGAGCAGTATCTTAGCTGTTCCTAGCATTGCACTCTCCTGGATAGAAAGCTCTGATGTTCTTCCTGGGATCTGTTGCAGCCACTGTTCCAGCTTAGGAGTCACAGCCCCGAGTGCTCCTACAACCACTGGGACAACTTTGGCTTTCACTTTCCACATCCTCTTTAGTTCCTCCTTCAGGCCCTGGTACTTCTCCAGCTTCTCATACCCTTCTTCCTGATGTTGCTGTCACTTGGCACTGCTATATCTATCACCACCGCTGTCTTCTGGTCCTTGTCTACTACCACAGTGTCTGGTTGATTGGCCAGTACCTGTCTGTCTGGATCTGGAAGTCCCACAGGATCTTAGCCCTGTCATTCTCCACAACCTTCTGTGGAATCTCCCATCAGGACTTGGGAGGGTCTAGCCCATACACCGTGCAGATGTTCCTGTACACAATGCCAGCTACTTGGTTGTGCCGTTTAGTGTATGCTGTTCCTGCCTGCATCTTACACCCTGCCACTATGTGTTGGACTGTCTCTGAGGCCTCTCTGCACAGTCTGCACCTCGGTTCCTGTCTAGTGAGGTAGACCCGTGCTTCTGTGGATCTGGTGCTTAGTGCCTGTTCTTGTGCTGCTATGATCAGTGCCTCAGAGCTCTCTTTTAGTCCAGCCCTTTCCAGCCACTGGTAGGATTTCCCAATGTCAGCCACCTCAGCTATCTGTCGATGGTTCATCCCATGCAGGGTCTTGTCTTGCCATGGCACTTCCTCTGCTTGATCTTCCTTCCATGTCTGCTGCTGCCTCAGGCATTTTCTCAGCAACTCATCTTTAGGTGCCATCTTACTGATGTACTCCTGGATGCTCTGGGTCTCATTCAGGACAGTGACTTTGACACTCAATGGACCCCGCCCTCCCTCTTTCTGCCTGATATATAGTTTCTGGGTGTTGGACTTGGGGTGGAAGCCTCCGTACATTGTGAGGAGCTTCCGCTTCTTCACATCAGTAGCCTCCATGTCCTCCTTGGGTCAGATCACCATACCGGCAGGGTATCTGATGACTGGCAGGGCATACATGTTTTATTTTTTATTCATTTAATTTATATTTCATATTTTGTCACCGCCCATCCCACTAAGAGTTACTCTCGGCAGTCATCAAGCTGTATGCTAAGAGTGAACAAGTCAACGGTCATGTTGATGGTGTGGATCTTGTTCTTCCCATTCAGTTGGCTCTTCAGGACCTGTCTTATATTTTGGTGGTTCTTTGATGTTGCTGTCCTCCTTGCCTCCTCATTGTGGTTCCCATGTGACTGTGGGATACCAAGGTACTTGTAGCTGGTCTGTATGTCTGCTATGTGGCCCGCTGGTAGTTCTACCCCATCAGTTCTTGTTCTGGTTAGACTCAGTCAGCCAGTAGAATTCAATTAGAATCTTTATTTACAAGCAAACTATTTACAGTAGCAACATCCTTTATTAAATATTAGTTCAAACCCAAGTGGGCAATGGTGGAGCGCTGGGCAAAACCACGTTGCTAGGATCAACTGAAAACTGCAGCCAGGAGACAGGACTGGGCTTGGCGAGAGCTGAAGGTAAGGCGACTGGAACGGATGCACTCGGAGTTCATGGACAGGCAGTGGCACACTAACAAAGGCAGCAAGGCTACTCGATAGGTCCCAACTGGAGATTGTGGCAAGACAGCAAGGCAAAACTCAGCTAGGGATCGCAATGAGCTGGCAAGACTTGGCTTGACTGGGCTCCGTGGCAGCTCGGCAAGACCTGACTTGGCTGGGCTTCTGGGCAAGACAGCAAGGCAAGATGCAATGGGACTTCGATGCGAGGCAGCCAGGTAGAATTCGAAAAGCTGGGAAGGCTCTGGTTCTGTAGCGGCTACAGAGAAAGGCTCCAATGGCAATTCCGGCTTGTCTCTAGAAGAAGCTGTTAGCTCAGTGGAACGTTTGTCTCTGGTGATCCAATCCACGCACTGGCTCCTTTTTAAGCAGTTCTTTTCATGCTGTTCCCCTTCTGGAACTATTCAGGCTTCTCTGTTTGGCATGCTTTTCAGCTATCCTTTTCCTCGTGCTGATTGGCGGTTTTAAACCGGACTCCTGTTTTCCTCCAATCAGCTGCTCAGAACTTTCCCCCTCTGCTGAATCACCCGGAGTTTGTTTCCTTGTTTTGCTCAGCATAAGTTTCGGTTTCCACATTTTTCTCAGCATAAGTTTCAGTTTCCCCCTCCTCAACCTCAGAGTCAGACTCAAAACTTACAGTTCTACCCCGGCCACACTTCTCTACTCTGAATGACATCCCAATGTCCTCACTGTAGATCCGTGTCAGGTGGATCAAGGAGTCAATGTCTTGTTCACTCTTAGCATACAGCTTGATGTCATCCATGTAGAGGAGGTGGCTGATGGTAGTTCCACTCTTGAACTTGTAGCCATATTCAGTCCTTTTGATTATCTGGCTGAGGTGGTTGGTATATGCCACATTTGATGACTTGTGTGAGTTGTCTTGAACTAACTTCCAGTGTTGTCTTCCACAGTCCCACTGATTCTTGAGGAAGGTTCTGAGTGTTGACTTTGTATAGTGCCAGGCATTCACAGATCCATGTATGTGGCATTGAGTCTAGCTTTCCTGTAGTCAATCCAGGCTGTGCTCAGATTGGTCTGTCTAGACCTTGAGACTTGGGCGGTTGCTCTATCTGTGAGCAGCTGGTGTTTAGAGCCTCTGGTGTTGTACCCAACGCCCTTCTGAGCTGTTCTTATATACTGGTCCATATGGTCCTGCAGCTTGGTGGTTATGATGCCTGATAGGACTTTCCATGTTGTGAGGAGGCAGGTTATTGGCCAGTAGTTGGATGGTGCTGTTCCCTTGTTAGGGTCTTTCATGATCAGCACTATCTTACACTGTGTTAGCCAGTCTGGGTGGGAGCTTGCTGTTAGCAGCTGGCTCATCTGGGCTACTAAGTGTTCATGCACTGCTGTTAGTTTTTTTAGCTGGTAGGTGTGGATCATATCTGGGCCAGGTGCTGTCCAGCTCTTCATGTTCTTGACCCGCTGTTGGATTTCTGCTACCGTGATGGTGACTGGTTCCTGTTTTGGGAGACTGCTGTGGTCTGTTCTCAGATCCTGCAGCCACTTTGCACTGGTGTTATATGTCTTTTCTTTCTCCCATATGTTCTTCTAGTACTGTTCAGTTTCTGCTGTTGGTGGCTCTGCTGTTACTGTGTTGTTGCACTGCAATTGGGAGTACACCTTGGACGGTTCTTTGGAGAACAGGAATTTATCTTCTTGGCCTCTGCTAAGGAGTGTATCTCCTTAGCCTAGTAGCCAGTGTTGTGTGCCTTTGTTTAGCAGTCTCTAGGGCTTCAGATGGAGTCAGGCCCTTGTATTTTTTCAGTAGCCGAGTCTTATCCTTAATCTCCAAACCCTTCTGTAGTTCCACCAGCTGATTAACCTCTCTCCAAGTTGCCTTGATCTTAGCCTCCAACCTCATTTTCTGGGAGGGGGAGTATGTACTGTTGTTCTTCTTGATTTTGTAGCCAAGGATCTCCAGGATTACAGCAGCTGTAGCATATACCAATTCAGGGATTGTTGTGAGGGCTCTATTGGCATCTTCTAGCATACTATCTGATGGTACTTCTCCACTGAGCCTTGGTAATCAGTCTCGAGGGTTGACTGTAAGGGTTGAGTCTGAGTCAGACTTGGAAAATGAAACCTGTGATGAGTCAGGAAGGGAAAACAAAACTTATCAGGAAGGTTTTGGGGAAATAGAAACCAGGAGTGACTCAGCAGATTGGGAAGATTTGGAGAGACTGATTGGACAGAATCCAGAGGAAGGTGATTCCTCCAATCAGTGCTCGAGAGAGGAGAGCAGAGAAGCACGCCAGGCAGAAGGCAGCCTGATTGGCTACAGAGGAGAAATGGCACGAAAAGGATGGAATAAAAAGGCACCAGCACAAAGAGCAAGTTGCTGGATACAACCAATCCTTCAAGCTGTCTGTGTTTGGGGAAGAGTCCTTGCCAGGAAATGGAACCTCACCCGTAGCTGATATGGAATCAGTGCCAGCTTCTTCTGCCTCTGAGGACCCTCCTTCCTTACACCCTGATTCAGCCGATTTGTGCCTTGCTCCCAGCTCCGAGCCTTGTCTTGCCACCTTAGCCAGATCCAGCCCTGCCTCCAGATCTCCACCGTGCCTTGCCACCCCAGCCAAGTTTTGTTCTGCCTCCAGCTCCAAGCCTCTACCTGTTGTTCCTGCCAGATCCAGCCCTGCCTCCAAATCCCAGCCACATCCTGTTGCTCCATCCAAGTCCAGCCTTGTTCCCAGCTCCAAGTGACTTCTTGCTGCTCCTGCTGCACCTAGTCTTGCCTCCAGTTCTGAGTCTGGTCTTGTTGCTCCAGCCATGCCTAGTCTTGTCTCCAGTTCTGAGCCGAGTTCTGCTGCTCCATTTGTGCCTAGTCTCACCTCCAGTTCCAAGCCTTGTCTTGTTGCTCCAACCATGCCTAGCCTTGCCTCCAGCTCTGAGTCTTGTCTTGCGCCAGCTGTGCCTAGCCTTGCCGCTTCTGCCAACTTTACTCTCGCCTCCAGTCCAGAGCCTTGTCCTGCTGCATTGACAGGAACCGGTTCTGCCTTCGATCCTGCAACCTTGTTGCCTTTCACTGCCTAGGTGGACTTGATTATCTCACTTATTAAGGACTTTCTTCTGATGTAAACTGTTGCTGAAAATATAGAATTCTTTTTGTAATTCTGTCTGGCTGCCTCTTAGTCTGAACAGGACAATAGCTAGTTTATCCATGATTTTTTGCCTCCTATCAGCTGCTGTGCTTTGTAATGGAGGGGTGGCAGTGATGTTCCAGCTTCAGGTGTTGGCTGCACCTCCAGTTGTTCTTCTGGGTCTTCTTGAGTCTGGGATATAATGTGCAGTTGGCCTATCTCAAGTTGTGAGAACAGCTTCCTCTTCACTATGTTGAAGCAATGGGTAACTAGCTGTTTCTCAGTTAGTGTGGATGTAGGTCTTCTGTCCATCCATCGTTCCCTCATAAGTTTCAAATATCGCCTTTCATTAGGTCTACTGTTATAGTAGCATTTCATCAATTCCAAGTTCTCTTGTCTCATCCATGTATGGTTTATTCCAGTAGCCCACTTAGTATCAGATTGTTCTGGTTCCCCAATGTCTGATGCAGACCTTGTTAATCCGGGTGATGTCTGAGCTGGCCTGACTCCCTTAGTTCATGTCACTCTCATATTTGAGGTAGGCAGGTGAAGCATTAGGGGATCTTTTGCCCAAGGACCTTACTGCTAAGGTAGGTACTAGCCAGGATTTGAACCCAGGTCTTCCGCTCTAAAGGCAGCTCTCGAACCACTATGCTATCCATAAATAAATAAATACGTAGTGGCTGGATAGCGTAGTGGTTAGAACGGCACCTTTGGAGCGGGAGATGGGAGTTCAAATCCCGGCTGTACCTACCTTACCAGCAGGGGTCCTTGGGCAAAGAGCTCCTAACACTTCACCTGCCTATGAGAGTGATACGAACTAAGAGAGTCATGACGGCTCTGACACCGCCCGGATTAACAAGGTCTGCATCATATGTTGGGGAACCAGGACAACCTGATGATAAGTGGGCTACTGGAATAAGTGGGCTACATACATGGACGAGACAAGATAATCTGGAATTGATGAAATGCTACTACAACAGCAGACCTAATGAGAGGGGATATATGAAACTCATGAGGAAACTATGGATGGACAGAAGACCTGCATCCACACTGAGAAGCAGCTAGTTACCCAACACTTCAACATAGTGAAGAGGAAGCTGCTCTCAAAACTTGAGATAAACCAACTACACATTATATCCCAGACTCAAGAAGACCCGGAAGAACAACTGGAGGTCCAGCCAACACCTGAAGCTGGAACATCACAAGCTGGAACATCACTGCCACCCCCTCCATTACAGAGCACAGCAGCTGATATGAGGCAAAAGATCATGGATAAACTAGCTACAGTCAACTCTCGAGACCGATTACCAAGGCTCAGTGGAGAAGTACCATCAGATAGTATGCTAGAAGATGCCAATAGAGCCCTTGCAACAATCCCTACTACCACTATAACTCAAACCAATGAACTAGTATACGGTACAGCCGCTGTAATCCTTGAGATGCTTGGCTACATGAGCAAGAACAGCAGTACATACCACCCCTCCCAGAAAATGAGGTTGGAGGCTAAGATCAAGGCAACGTGGAGGGAAGTTAGTCAGCTGGTAGAACTACAGAAACGTGTGGAGATTAAGGATAAGACTCGGCTACTGAAAAAATACAAGGGCCTGACTCCATCTGAAGCCCTAGAGACTGCTAAACAAAGGCAGCTTGCACAAGTGGCCATCAAGTGTGGCATATACCAAGGTGATGCACTGTCCCCACTACTGTTCTGCATGGGCTTGAACCCCCTCAGCCAGATTATCACAAGAACTGGATACGGATACAAGTTCAAGAGTGGAACCACCATCAGCCACCTCCTCTATGTTGATGACATCAAGCAGTACGCTAAGAGTGAATGAGACATCGACTCACTGATTCACCTGACACGGATCTACAGTGAGGACACTGGGATGTCATCCGGACTGGAGAAGTGTGGCCAGATGGTAGTAAAGGGAGGGAAGGTAGTTAAGACTGATGGGGTGGAACTACCAGCAGGCCACATAGCAGACATACAGACCAGCTACAAGTACCTTGGTATCCCACAGACACATGGGAACCACGATGAGGAGGCAAGGAAGACAGCAACAACCAAGTACCACCAAAGGATAAGACGGGTCCTAAAGAGCCAGCTCAATGGGAAGAACAAGATCCACGCCATCAACATGTATGCCCTGCCAGTCATCAGAAACCTTGTTGGTATAGTGAGCTGGCCAAAGGAGATGGAGGCTGCCGATGTGAAGACCCGGAAGCTCCTCACAATGTACGGAGGCTTCCACCCCAAGTCCAACACCCTGAGACTGTATACGAGGTGGAAAGAGGGAGGGCGGGGTCTGGTGAGCATCCAAGCCACTGTCCTGGATGAGACCCAGAGCATCCAGGAGTACATCAGTAAGATGGCACCTAAAGATGAGCTGTTGAGAGAATGCCTGAGGCAGCAGCAGACATGGAAGGAAGATCAAGTAGAGGAAGTGCCGTGGCAAGACAAGACCCTGCATGGGATGTACCATCGATAGATAGCTGAGGTGGCTGACATTGGGAAATCCTACCAGTGGCTGGAAAGGGCTGGACTAAAAGAGAGCTCTGAGGCACTGATCACCAGCACAAGATCAGGCACTAAACACCAGATCCACAGAAGCACGGGTCTACCTCACTAGACAGGAACCAAGGTGCAGACTGTGCAGAGAGGCCTCAGAGACAGTCCAACACATAGTGGCAGGGTGTAAGATGCAGGCAGGAACAGCATACACTGAACGGCACAACCAAGTAGCTGGCATTGTGTACAGGAACATCTGCACGGTGTATGGGCTAGACCCTCCCAAGTCCTGATGGGAGATTCCACAGAAGGTTGTGGAGAATGACAGGGCTAAGATCCTGTGGGACTTCCAGATCCAGACAGACAGACAGGTACTGGCCAATCAACCAAACACTGTGGTAGTAGACAAGGACCAGAAGACAGCGGTGGTGATAGATATAGCAGTGCCAAGTGACAGCAACATCAGGAAGAAAGGTATGAGAAGCTGGAGAAGTACCAGGGCCTGAAGGAGGAACTAGAGAGGATGTGGAAAGTGAAGGCTAAAGTGGTTCTAGTGGCACTTGGGGCTGTGACCCCCAAGCTGGGACAGTGGCTGCAACAGATCCCAGGAAGAACATCAGAGCTCTCTGTCCAGAAGACTGCAGTGGTAGGAACAGCTAAGATACTGCTCAGAACCCTCAAACTCCCAGGCCTCTGGTTGAGGACCAGAGGTTGATGAAGACACATACCACCCATATGGGTGAGAAGGGAATTTTTGTATATATATTTCTTTTCTTTTTAAGTCGTATTGTTGGATTTAAAGTCTTCTGCCTGTTTACTATTATTTTTTCAAAGTTTGAAAGATTAAAAAGAATTACCCACTTCATTGAATCCGTGGAACTGAGCTTGGATATATCTGCTTTCATTCCAGTGGGAATGGCTTTGTTTATTCTCACTCTCCCACCTTTGCTTTCATGCCTAATCAACACTTTTTGTTTAAAGTACTTTAATTCAGCCTTCTGTCTAATAACCTGAGGCGCTCCAGTGTGCCATAACATTCCGTGGAGGGACATGGAAGATATTAAAGATATTTTTAATGAGTTCTGCCTTAAGGTTACTCATACTCGGGAGCACCTTTTAGAATTTGTGGAAACTAAAGCCTACCAACAAACTGAAAAGGAGGAAACTGACAAGGGTGGAAGTTACTTCGAGAATAATGTTCCTGTTTCAAAGAAGAAAATGATGAATAACATCCAAAAGCCAAAAAGTGAAGGGAAGATTCACCTCTGGAATGTCAGTTTTGAAGAAGGAAAAGCTTTGGGTGTAAAGGGAAAAGATAGGGCTGCACACTTGGAATACCGAAGACAAGATTTAAGCCTCAAGGGTCTTTGAAGATGAGTGGGACTTTACAAGGTAGGTCAAGCTTTGCAAGGAGAAAGCCCTGTAACTTTGAGATATGTAAATTCTTTAGTTTATTTTGAAGTGGGTTAACTGTTTTATTGTGTTTATTAGGACGGTCTTTTAAAGGTTTAGACAGAAGTTTTTGTTTAGTTTTTGGGACAATGAATTATTTTGGTTAAAAGTAAAGTTATTGTTTAAATATGTACTGGCAGAAATATAATGTTTAACTACAGAAATGCTTTGGTTAGGAGTAAAATTGTAATGAATAATAATAATATTTGATTATCTGTCTATTTGGGGGGAAATTATGTTATAAAATGTTCTCTTTATATAGTCATCTCAAGGGAAAAATTGTTTTACAGGAAATGTGATATTGAGAATTGAAATGCTTATAGAAGTAATGTTTATTCCAGTTTAAGTTACAGTAAGAGATTGATACTGAGTTATCTATATCTTTTTTGTAGAAAGCTAGAAGTCTGCATACAGTATATGTAGTATGTAGTAGGTGTTTTTTGTATTTTCACACTTTTTAGTTCTTTTGTTTTTGTAGTATACTTTATTTCATTTCATGTAATTTTTATGTATTTGTTGAAAAAAATCTAATAAAGCTTTAAAAAAAAAGATACTTCCAAAAGCAGTTACAAACTTATCTAGGGAAGAAGCTAAAGGACTGGGGAATCCAGGTAGTCTTCTCATCTGTACTTTGGCAGAAAGCTAGAGAGGGGGAAAGTGTTGCAAATGAATGACTTGCTATGGAAATGGGTCAGTGGGAAAAATCTTTGAACAAGATCCCCAGGAGCCGATGCAGGATTTGCATGAGGCAAGCCACCTTCCAGCAGAGGTTGTAACACCTGTTGTTGACTCCTTAGTTCAATATAACAACCTCGTAGCTCTCACTTGTCAAAACCACAATTTGTGACTGTCTCCAAATGATTATGCATTTTCCCTTTTAACCTGGAACATTGCTGGATGGTCAGTTTCATCAAAAGACCAACTTTTTTTTGACTATTTATCACAATTTGATGTCCTCTTATTACAGGAAACCTGGGCATCTTCAGAGGTGGAGTTAGATGGTTATTGGGTTAATTCTATCTTAGCTCTTCCTAGTAAGGGTGGTGGGAGATCTAAGGGTGGTATTGTGACTTTAGTAATCACAGCTCTACAATTTAAATGTATGTCACTCCCCCCTCTAGAGCCATGGGTAGTGGCTACCTTGCTTCCATCCAAACATGTGGAAATTTTGCTTTTTAATGTTTATATTCCTCCTTTTAATCAGAATGATCTGCTTAGTACTATATGGGAGCATATAGAAAAAATTATTTGTAACTGCTTAGAGAAATATCCCACAGCATCAATAATAATTGGTGGGGATTTAAATGCTAGAATGGGATTAAATGATTATACACTATACAATCAATTTAAGGTCTATTATGAGGAGAATGTATTAGAGGAACCTCTGTACCCTAGAAAATTTAAACATCCAAAAGGTAACCGGGCAGGCTTATGTGCAAGACAAGTGATTGCCCACCTGGATCTATGCATTCTCAATGGTTCCGTAGGAGGGGATCATCCAGCAGAATACACTTATTGGGGGGCAGGAAGAAGATCTACAACTGATTACTGGATAACTTCGTATGATCTACTGAAATTCCTACAGAGAATGGAGGTAGATTCCAGATTAGGAAGTGATCACAACCCTCTAATTTTAACTTTGACACCCTACTGGAAATCTTTAAGAGCTAATTTCATTTACCCCCCAATGTTCGAAAGCATTAATAGCCAGGTGAGAATTAAATGGACCGAGAAGAATGCAATAGAAGTTGATAAATGGATGCTAGCGCCCGAAACTTTAGAAATTCGTGCTCACCTCCTAGATAGTAAGTCCCATACATTATATTTAGACTGGTTTGAAAGTTTAATTGCCAATCTTAAAACAGTTCTCACTAAGGGAATGCAGTCTTTCCCTAGAAACAGGGTTATAAAAAATAAAAAATGGTTTGATAAGGACTGTGTACAGTTAAAGAAGATATATAATAAGGCGTATAGGAAAAGTAAAAATTTCCCCTCCGAGGACCAAACTCATTTACTAAGGTCCTTAAAGTTTCAATACAAGGCTTTATTAAAAGAAAATAAATGCATTGCATTAAAGGAATCTTGGCAGAAATTAATCAGTCAGGACGAAAGATACATCCCTTTTTTGATATATCACTAGAGGTTTGGGAAAATTGCTCCCACCCCCACCTAATCAAGTACCATCACATGCATGGGAGGAATTTTTTAGAGCGTTGTATATGGACCCTGATTGTGATATGAAGGAGAGTCAGATTAATCTGGACAAAATTCCTCACAGACTTCCAGTTACAGCACAAGAGGTATCCTGGCTGATCGAATCCCTTAAGGTTCACAAGGCTCCCGGTGCTGACTGTGTCTTCCCCAAAATAATTAAAAGGAATTCTAGTTGGTGGACACCTTTACTAGCATCTCTCTTCACATATATAGATCAGACTGGTTATATGCCAAAGGACTGGGGAATGGCGATTATTGTTCCAATCTATAAAAAGGGCAACAAAAATGATCCTTGTAATTATAGGCCCATTAGCTTATTGAGTATAATTAGCAAGTTCTATGCTAAGCACCTAAACAATAAATTACAATATTGGATTTTGTCAGAGGGCATAATTAAAGATGAAAAGGCTGGACTTAGAGAGGGGAGATCAACAATTGATCATATCCTGGTGCTTCATCATCTTGTATTAATATATATATATACAAAGAAATCTTCCTTCTTTGTGGCCTTTCTTGATTTTAAACAGGCTTTTGATTCAGTAGCCAGAAGTGTTCTTTGGGAAAAATTAAAAAATACAAATATTGATGTCACCCCAATATGTTCTATCAATTGTGTTCTCAGTTGGACAGCCCTAACTATAAACTTAACAGTTCTACTGACCACATATGTATTGGTGCCCTGAAGGAAGTAACAGTCGTTTGTTACCGTCCCAGTATGTGGTTCTGTCAAGTAGTGTCTGGACGTCCTGAGCCCTTGCTGGGGCATATAGTTGGCAGTTAAATGAGACACGCGCAATGTCTTCTATTTCAGACGCTCCACAAACACATGTTTTCTCGAGGTACGGCACTTGGTGGAATCGTCTGTATTTGACCATAGAATCTAGCTGCTCAAATCTTGTAAGAGCTATCCTATGGTATTGAGTCAGAGCCATTGTCAGGTATTTTTCTGTTTGAAAGGAGAGTTTATTCTTGGCCAGCCATTTCAACAACCTAATGTTTGCAAGTGACTCAATATCGGTTTGGGTGTTAATATTCAAAACTCTTTGTTTGAATATTGCCTTGGCCTAGTCTCTGGCTGAGAGTGGTGAATATATTGTGCTGAAAAGCTGAGGTATGCGATAGTTTGGAGAAGTTGATTGATCCATGTGGTGGGTTGAAGTGCACCCATCTGTTCTTCAAGGCACATTTTTGGTAGTCTATCAGGTTCCATTGGGAGAATCCTCCACCAGTAGTTGGAGACTGATTACTGATAGACTCTAAATGGAATGGGTGCCTGTTTCAGCTCTTACTGCTGCTGCTGGTGTATTCCTGTCGGTCCCCAGAATGGTCCTTAAAAAGCATGCTTGATTTTGTTCAAGTAAGGAGGCCTTTGATAGGCCCCACAATTCGGCACCATGTTAGCACGGGTACAATTTTTGCCTTGTGGACCTTCAAAATGGAGAGCAGAGAGCAAGGGTGGTTGTAACTAAGTAGTTTAATTAGTGTTTTAGAACTTGCTGTGGCCTTAGTAGAACATTGCTTGAAGTGATTGACCCAGGGCCCTGTGTCTGTAAAAACCACCCCTAAATATGAGAAAGAGTGTATTTGTTTTATAGGCTCCCCATCCAAGTGCCAATTGTATTTGGCCCATCTTTTCTCAAAAACCACCACTTTGGATTTTGACTTGTTAATATTCAAAAAGTTTGAGGTGCAGTAAGTACCAAATTTCCCCATCAATCTTCTCAGGCCTACTTGGGAATGTGCCATCATCTGCATGCAAGAGGATATTGATATGTCTGTTGAGGATCTTTGGCATGTGAACATCCGTAGAACGGAGGAATCCTGGAATGTCGTTAACACAGAGATTAAACAACATCAGGGCCAAAATACATCCTTTGTCTGACACCTTTATGGGTGGGTATGCTCTGTGTAAGAGAACCACTGACTCCAGTATGGACTTTCAGGCATGTATTTGTATAGAGGGCCTTTATCAAGTATAAAAGTCTGGGTTCCATGTTTAGTTTGGCCAGCTTCTTCCATAAGATCTATTTATGGAGTCAAATGCTGCACTAAGATCTATTAAAGATGTAAACAAGTGCCTCCCATCAGTTGTATATTTAGTGATGAGATGGTATAAAATGAAGCAATTATCTATTGTGGACTGCCCATGTCGAAACTCAGCCTGTTCTTCCACTAGCATATTTAGTTAGTTTCTTATAATTGCATCTGAGCTTTAACATCTTGGCATGGTTATTTGGTGTGAGGTTTCTTTGAACCAAACACATAGCTGTTCTTAGGGTCTTTCTTAAGCGAGAGCAATCAAGGTCAAACCAGTTAGATCTTATGGGCTGTCGATTCCTAACTGGCATTTTGTCTATTAAGAAGTTTCTTAATGTGCTACACAAATTGGCATATCCAGTAAAAATTCTGTTTGGGTCTTGAGTAGATGTAGCAACCATTTTCACCCAAGACTGGGCCCTTTCAGAATTCATAATATTAGAAATTGCCTTAGTATCCACCTTAGACCATTTGAGCCTCCTGGCTTGCCTCACTTCAAGGTTAGGGAATAGTCTCTTGTCTTGTGTTGTGGATGGTCTTAGATCAGAATTGCCATGAAATTTAACTGCGATTGGTTGAGGATCACTGTCCCCCCTCACATAAACTTGAATGTCTGAGAATAAGTTCGTTTTGTCTGTTGAGACACATATATAATCCAAGACACTGCTAACACTCCCAGCGTGGAAGATAAAGGGATATATAAAGCAACTACCTTTGCCTCCTAGGATGTGAAGATTGCATGTATATATCAAAGAGATCAGTTTAGCGCCTGTCATGTTCCTTTTAGAGTCTCTGGAGCACCAGGGTGGGTTATTTGTTAAATAGTTCTCAGGCATGATGCCCAAGCATGCATAATCATGCAAAGAAGCCCCTACCCTAGCATTAAAGTCTCCTAGTAGGATCACAATGGCTTTGGGATGTTTTATGTTTATCTACAACTGTCTTTTCTAATTGCACCCAGATGTCAGAGGAAAAACAGGGGGAGGAGTATGGTGGTATGAATGCATTTGGCAGCACAACTTCAGATATTTGAATTGGATAGCTAGGAGATAGAAGGGGTCTCCTCTAAGGACCAATTCCTGCCCTTGCCAGCCCAGCTCTGCCTTAGCAAGTACGCATAGTCCTCCTGAGGCCCACCTTTTTGAGTTAAATTTACACGCTGGTGTAGACCAGGATCTAAAGCCGGTTAAGTGTGTTTCCTCATCACTGGTGGTTAACCATGTCTCTTGGACTGCTATAATGTCGAACTTGAAGAGGAATTCCAGCAGATCTCCATCTGACATTCTATTCTTCCATCCAGCTATATTCCATGTCAATAGCTGAATAGAACTTCCTTGTTTCCTTGAAGGGGTGACTGGCATTGTGCTGAGGTCTGTAGTTGACTGGTGTGGCTCTTGCAGTCATTCTGCAGGTAAGATGAGGTCCAGCATTCCTTCAGTATCTAAGAAGGCCCACTGGTTGAAATTTGGCCTTCTTTTGCCACTCTCTTGTTGCTGTATGGGTTCAGGTAAGTTGTGTGGTGGCTTACACATAGGATGGTAAGCATTAACTGATTGTTGTTTCATATCTGTATCAGTAGCCAGAGGGGTTGTTTCAACCCTGGTCAGTGGTCTCCTTCCTACTTCAAAGGCTGCCTTTATCATAATTTTCTCTGGTTCCTGAGGCAGAGGTTTAACTGGAGGGTGCTAATTTTTGAATTACTTAGACTGCAAGTACCTGTCTCATGTTCCTTGTGTAACCTACCACCTAACTCTGGTTGTGGTTCCCAGGGTTTTAGGCAATCAAAATCTTCCTCTTGTCTATCAGCAGCATCCAATCTTTTGTTCTTTGAAGTTACTAAGTATTGTACTATTTTAACTGGGGACAAAGTGGAGGGGTTTGGATCTGCTCCAGGGGGCTCTGTGTTGATGATCTGCATGTCTGACTTCCACCTGGCAAGGGAAGGGGCACAAGTGCCCACAAGATCTTTCTCAAAGTAATTACAATTGCCTTGAGTGGTTGGTAAAACTAGATCAATTAGTGGTTTGGCTGCTTTACATGTTGCCACTAGAGTCTCTCTCAGATCATCCAGTTTTTTAATAATGTCAACTTGTTCCAAGTCTGGCAAGGCACTGAAGGAGGCTTCTTGGCCTTTTGGCTAAGATCAAGTGTAGTATCTGGTAGCTTAAAGAGGCTCTCTCCACCTTTTAGTTTCCCTCTTTTATCTTCTTCTATTTTTGTACTTTTTCTATTTTTATAAAGGTTTTATAACTTTTATTTGGAAGCCACCCAGAGTCACTCTTATAGTGAGATAGGTGGTATATCAATGTAATAATAAAATAAATAAAATAAATTATATGTAGGCATATGTGGTCATCACATTTTCTAAGACCTAGTAATTTTAAAAAGTTTATTAGACTTCCTTTTATGATAACTACAATAGCAAATACATTTTTAATATCTTTCACACAAGATAACTGAATGACTGAGACAAATTTAAGGGAATAAAACATTTAAAATACTGAAAGATTGGATTTATTTGAATTCAGTTGCTCAAAAGAGCACAATAACAAATATTATTGTTACGTTATTATTTTATATAGACTTAATAAAAATGGAAGGCCATGAGATTAAACTAAAAAAAGTTCATCGATTGATATACATTACTACTGAACATATAAAAAGTATGGGCTAGTTGTTTCAATTAAACCAATTTACAATACTGTTCTGGCTTACATATAAATTCGACTTAAGGACAGACCTTGGGAACGGAACCCGTTCTTAAACTGGGGACTACCTGTAATCAAGATTCCTTTTTGCAGTCAAATGCTCTAGCACAGATGGTAAAATTAACAATTTTAATAAAAGAAAAAAATATTACGAGATTTAAAGAAATATGGCAACCGATATTAGATTACCTGTATACAATCAAAAAAAGTGAAGAGATTATAATGGGATTTATATATTAAAGAAGTAAATAAATAGAAATAATAGTAACTTAAGGGAAAATAACGATAAGAGTTACAAAGATAACTATTTGTATATCTCTAGCTACAAAAGTTGGAAACCATGTTTTAGTATGTTGTTATTGTCTTACTTGTTTATATGTGTATACGTGGTGTTAGGTGTATTCTAGAATGTTATGTATGTCGACAACGTTTTATGATCTTGTATTGTATTTTAACAAATAAAAAGTTTACTCAAAAAAAAAAAAGATTCCTCTTTGCATCTCTAAGTTATAAGATACACTACACCTAAAGATTTTTGGGGGGCTGCCGCGGTGGCTCAGTGGTTAAGGCGCTGAGTCAGAGGACCATTAAGGTTGGCAGCTTGGCAGTTTGAAACCCGAGAGCATGAGCTGCATGAGAGTGAGCTCCTGTCAATTCGTCCCAGTTCCTGCTAACCTAGCAATTCAAAAGCATGCAAATGCAAGTAGATGAATAGGTACCACTTTCAGGGACATGAAAGGAGCCCCCTCAGGCATCCCCCGGGCAACGATGACATCACCGGCAAATCCTTTCAATACAGAAGCGCCTTGGTAGGTGCTTCTGACACCCACACACACCAAAAAACAAACAAACCACCCAAAGATTTTCATGTTATGCAGAGTTGAAGATTGTTAGAAAGCATGGTCAAAGAATAGTGGCATAGCCATTATTGTACAGTACTTAGACCAGAAATCTGGGAGCTGTTGTTTGAGTTTAGCACTAAGAATTAATTGATAGAAACCCCTAGTCCTTCTTGTCAAATGTAATATTTTAACAAATCCAACATTTCTCAAGAATATCTGAAAAAAGAGGATGGTTGATTTTAATTTGCTATGCCTCAATATTTTTTCAAGAAGTGTTAAACACACTTTCAGAACTACTATTTTCTGACCTATAATCTATCTAAGATGATAATCATAGATGATGACATTTTTGATAATCATCTCACAGTAGTAGAAGAAATAATCTTTGTGTACCAACCTTCTGCCTTGATGATCATCACATTTTGCTCCAGATCAATTAAGGGTTGTATAAGACACAGTCTTGGTTCCTGCTTCTGAGTAATACAAACTCCATTCTGATTTGTAACCATCCAGTTACGGTCATACAACAAGCCTTGATTTTCAATAGGCCACTGCATAACCTGAAGAGAGTAAAGAAAAATATAACTATAACCTCTTTCTGCAGCTCCAGGCTTCTTTCTGGCTGCAAAGCCAAATTTCAGCTTCCTGCTATTTAGGGGCAGGAAATATATAAAAACTGTGCAGCAAACCTAAGAGGAGATTAACATAGTGTTTTAAAAAAGCCCCCTACTCCAAACCAAGTCATCGACCTGTCCACATAGTAATGCTACACTCCCACCAACTTCATGTCATTATTCCAGTCTGCAGTCTTCAACCCCTGAAGATACCATTAAGCTTGGTTGTTGGCCAACAAAAGTTGTACACTATCCAAATGATCCAAAACAAGTTCTGGTCTCATTTCAAAACAATTATCCCTTTCTTTATTGGAATTTGTAAAAAGTTAAACGAAATTCCTATTTGTTTTCCCCTCACAGAGATAAGCAACATAATTTTATATTGAATGTTAGAAATAATAAGTAAAGCAAAAGTAACTATGTGAGGCATTTCAGGTATGCAGACCTCAGTTTTCATCAATCCTGGCAGCAAATGTAAATAGCAAGAGACTGTGGGAGTTGAACATGGAAAGTGGCAAGTTGCCTGTCCTTAAACTATTTGTTTCACCTCTTTCTGCTGGTCCTCTGCTTACTGTAATGCATTCATAATAATTTCATATTTTAAAATTATTTATTCAACCTTAAGATAATCTTTATTCAACCTGAAGAAGTCATACAGCTATTCATAGTATTTAGTACATTCCAGGGAGAGAAGAAAGCAAGCTTTCTAATACTATATTTTCAAAGTCAATAGTGAGACATGGGTAAGACCCCAAAGTGATAAGCACAAATTAGACAGGGATATTTTGAGCTCTCTTTGGAATAATAAATATCTTAGTATAATTTTAATTATAATTTAATTATATTTAAATTATTTACTTAATTATATGCCTTAATATAATTTTGGCCAAGGCAAGCAACTTAATTTCTCTTGGCTTGATTTAAATAATTCATGCAAATTGCAGAAATTGCATTTTTAAACAAAAGCTTACATATTTTGCCACCTTCCACATCACTTTTACATAAAGACTCCAAGACTGGCTGGAATCTATCCATAGGCTGGAATCTATCCATAATTAGAAAAACCATTCTAGCAAAATTATTATTGCCAAAAGAAGGCAATAATAAACTATTTCTATACCAAATGTGTTCTTTTAATTAGCAGCAGAAAGTTTGATTTCAGGTCATCTTTACATTTACTTAAGGCTGTAACCCAATAAATATCTGAGTGTAAATACATTTACTTAATTGGGCTATCTCAGGAAACTTGTATACCACTGAGTTGGTATTATCATTAGTAGTTGCCCTAATATGGAATAATTTATTGATGTTTAAAACTTTATTTTCCACGTTTGTGTCTCTGAATTACTAAATAATAATTGCTCAAAATTACTGAATAGAAAATAATTTAAATGAGGGCAAATCAACGGATTTAACATCGATTTTTATTAGCTTTTAAATTACAGGTGCCTTTAGGCAACAGGCTGATGCAAATATATCATCTGAAGTGTAAAAAACCAGGTTAACATAACATCATCATCATCTTCTGCCTGGTAACAGGAGTTGTCTGAGTTGTGACTGACAAAAGACAAGGCTAGAGCACAAGTAATCCTTGACTTATGACAATAGGGACTAGAAAATTCATCATTAAGTGGTGTGGTCATTAAGTGAGGCATCACGTGACTGCACCTGATTTTACAACCGTTTTTGCCATGCTTGTTAAGCGAATCACACAGTTCCCCATTGACTTTGCTTGTCGGAAGCTGGCTGGGAAGGTCGCAAATGGTGATCATCTACTATGGAAAGCAGTGTATGACCATCTGGGGGTGGGCAAAGGAATATTTGGAAGAAATGGCAGAAGAGGAACAAGTTTTATCTGACAAGACAGAAATGGCATTGAAAGTGGATCTACAAATGACAGGCTATGAGAATGAGGTGGAAAGAGATATTTCATTGGAAATAAAAAAGAAATTGATTGATGCTTTAAAAATCAAAAGGGAATTACAAAGAGTAAACCAAGAGAGTGACCTGGATAATTCTTTTATATTGGATTTACAAAAGAGTTTTTTTAAAGTTTGGATGAATCTTGTGAGAAGGGGTAAAAAGCAAATGAAAAGAAATCGAGTTCTACAATATTACTTGAATGGACTAAAGATTAAGATTGTTAGAAGTAAAAGGAAGGAATATAAAGTTGGTATATTTACTTTTCAGTTGGGTTTCAGGCCTGGATATGGGACAGAAACAGCTTTGGTCGCACTTTTGGATGGTCTCTGGTGGGAGGGAGATGGGGGCAGTGCATCCATCCTTGCTCTTCTTGACCTCTCAGCAGGTTTCAATACCATCGACCATGGTATCCTTTTGGGTTGGCTAAGGGAGTTGGGGGTGGGTGGTGCAGTCTTGCGCTGGTTCACCTCCTTCCTCCAGGCCTGGTCCCAATCAGTGTTGATAGGGAGTGAGAGATCTGGCCTGTGGCCCCTCCCTTGTGGGGTGCCACAGGGTTCAGTACTCCTCTACTTTTTAACATCTACATGCACTCATCTGTTGCCACGGGATAAGGTATCATCAATATGCTGATGATACTCAAACACTCCATCCTGGGTGACTTAAGTGAAGCTGTGACCACCCTCTCTTGGTGCCTGGAGGCTGTAGGTGTCTGAATGGGGAACAACAGGCTTCAGCTGGTAAGACAGAGTGGCTGTGGGTTGGGGACCCCTCAGCATCCAGGAATTTACCATCTTTGCTTCTGGATGGGGTTGCACTGCCCCAGACAGACCTGGTATGGAATCTGGGGGTCCTCCTGTACTCATGACTCCTGCTCGAAGAGCAGGTGGCAACCGTAGCCAGGGAAGCCTTTGCACAGCTTCGTGTTGTGCACCAGCTATGCCCCTTCCTGGATCAAGAGGCCCTCCGAGCAGTCACTCATGCCCTAGTCATCTCCCACATAAGCTACTGCAATGTACTCTACATGGGGCTACCCTTGAAGAGTATCTGGAAGCTACAGCTAGTTCAGAATGCAGCCACGTGAGCAGTTTTAGGAGCTGCAAATAAATATGTTCAAATAAATATGTTATTTTTGGCAATCCTTAATGTATTTTTGACACCAGGACTGAAATGACAATGCTTTATGGACTTGTTTATAGATAAGAGATGGGACATGGGAAGAAGAGATGATTGGTTGTAAATTAAGAGGAGGTGAAAAGTTACTAAAATTGTTTATAGTTGTTGTGATGAAGGCTGGAAGTGACTTCTTTACTGTATATATACTTCTTTTTATTATATTACTTTTCTTTCTATTCTCTACTTTTTTTTCTTTTCCTTTGCACTTTTTACTTTCTTTCTACTCTTCTTTCTTTTGGTTTGTATGTTTTTACTATTGCAATTATAATCTTTAGTAAAATTATTATTATCCAATGGTGTGAAAACAGCAAGGAGAAAAGTGTCCAGAAAGGATGGGAAATTCTACTGAATGAGATACTGCACTGAAAGTGCAATCACCAACAATCCCTGTAAGAATAAAAAATGAAAGAAACCTAAATAGCTGAACAGAAAAAGAGACATGTATAAGAAGTGAAAAGAGCAGAACATAACTAAAGAAGTTACAAGGTAGTTTCTAGAAACTGTAAGAACTCTCAGAAACACTAAAGTTCAGAATGAGCCAAGGTTTGAGAAAGAAATCAAAAATGACAAAAAGAGAGAGAGAATGAGAGAGAGAGGGAGGATTCGTTGGGTATGCTAGAAATAAAAAGAGAAGCCAGGTTCATTGCAGAGAAGTACAGAGTTCATTGCAAGGAGAAAGTGGTGAATCATTAAGGAGTAATGGTTGAGAAGGAAGAACTTCTTCACTCCTATTTTGTATTGGCCTTCTGTCAGAAGGGAAACTGTCCTACCTGGTCATGATTATGACATTGGGGAAGGAAGGGACTTTGGATAGGCAAGAAGAGGGTAACACAGAATATAGCTAGGGGCAGATCTGCACTTCTGGCATGACCACGGGCCACCCACCATTTTTGGAGAGCAATAATACATATCATCCTCAACCACCCCCAAGCCTAATGCAATGTCTGCCTGTGATTTCTGGCTCTATGCCACAAGTATTTTCCCTCTTGCACCAGTTCAAACTGTGCTGCCTGTTTTGCATGCTGCACTCCAATTCCCTATAAGCAAACCCCTTCATTCCAGTTGACTACTATGCCTAGTGTAGTATAACCTCTTCCTTCTGGTTGCTGGTCTCTGGCCTGCACTGCCTTTTTTTTTTTTTTTACAAGTTTGCCAATAGAATGGTGGAAAAGCTGGACTTTTCATTTATGGAAGTGACATGATGGACCTACCACCATTTTATTGATCCTACAGTGCAAGGATAGAGCTGTTTTTGTTTGTTTTTACTCTGTGAAATTGAAAAGAATTCTGACACTTTCTCCTTCTAGCCCAGGTGATAGGAATAATGATAAAAATAAACTGTGTGCATGGTTTTTTTTTCCTGGTTCAGGAAAGATAAAAAAGCAGATGAACGCAAGGAATACTCACCAGTTTTGTTGGGCATGCTACAGGTAGGTCCAAATTCTACCACAGAGAAATCTTTTTCAGAGAAAGATTCCAGAGCTTCCTTAGACTGAAATATTTTCCAAACTGATTCCTACATACACTTTCCTTCATAGGAAAGTGAAACATGGGCTAGATAGGGTACTCATTAATGATTCTACTCCAGTTTGGAGGAAAGTATCATGTGGAGTACCACAGGGCTCTGTCCTGGCTTTGTGGTTTCCAAGTCATTTTTATCAATGACTTGGAGAAGGGAGTTGAAGGGATACTTACAAAGTTTGTAGATGAAATTAAATTAGGAAGGATGGCTAATACTTTAGATAAAAGAGAAGTTAAAAAGATCAGGATTTAGTACTGGGCTGAAATGAATAATATGGAATTTAACAGGGAAAAATATAAACAAATATATCTGGGTATGGGATGGGGCAGACCTGGTTTTCCACTAGTACCTGTGAAAGAGATATGGATGTCCTTGCAATCACAAATTAAATGGAAGCCAACAGTGCAATACAGCTGCTAAAAAGGCAAAGTGGGTTGACAAATTGGACAAGTTCAGAGGATGCGAATTCTGGCCATTGACTGTAATAAACTACAGTTATAAGCCACTTAGTGGACCAAGTGAATGCTATGGATATAGTACAGTTAGACTTTAGTAAGGCATTTGATAAAGTAGGTTATACTCTCTTTCTCAATAAATTGGAACAATGTGGGATGGATAATCCTATTACCAGATGGATTCACAGTTGGATAACAACTGTATCCAGCATATGGTCATTAATGGGTCTATGTCAACATGGAAGAGAATATATGATGGGTACCTCAGGGTTCTGGCCCCAATACTTTTCAAGATCTTCATAAATAACTTTGATGAGATTGCTAAACCTCCCACAAAGCTGAGGGAGATTGCTAAATCCATAAAAGACAGGCTGAAAATTTAAAAGGATCTTAATAGACTTGGGCATTGGGCCCTCTCCAACAAAATGCAGTTGAATAGAGAGAAATGTAAGAATCTGCACTTGGGCAGGAAAAACCAGATGCATAGGTACAAGATAGGTGGTTTAGCAGTAGTACCTGTGAGAAGTATCTAGGAGTTTGGTAGACCACAGATTAAGCATGAGCTAGCAATGTGCTGCAGGTGCTAAAAGAGCCAATGCAATTTTCGTCTGCATCAACAGTGTAGAGAGTAAGGAAGATGGCCTTGACTGAGATAGGCAAGTACTGTTACCTAGGCAAAGAGGGCTGAAACATTCTTTAAGTCCTGGGAATCAAAATAATGTTCAGAAGCAGATCAGACAAATACCTCCCTGCTTCACTAAGATATAAAGGAGAGGAGGTAAAGCACAATCAGACTTGGCAAGATTCTGTTATTGTAGCCTATCTCAATTAAGTATCTAGTCTTCTTGTAGAGTCGATTTTCTGGTTTGGACTACCTAGTGGGAAGGAAGTGATACTACCATTTTATGTTGCATTGGTCAGACCACACCTGGAATACTGTGTCCTTTTCTTGCAGCCACAATACAAAAAGAATGGTGAGGAACTCGAAAGACAGTAGAGAAGAGCAACAAGGGTGGTATGGGGTTTGGAGGCTAAATCCTATGAAGACTGGCTAAAGGAACTTGGTGTGTTTAGTCTAAAGAAGAAAAGACTAAGGAGAGACATGCTGCATCTTCCAATACATGAGGGCAGAAGGTGTGGATGTATTCTTCATAGCATCCAAGAGTAAGACAAGAGCCAGTGAGTAAAAGCTTAACAGAGAAAGAAAAAAACTCTGGATCTAAGGAAAAATTTCTTGATTGTGAGAGCATTCCTGGGGATGGCTAGCCCCCTAGAATGCCCTTTACACTCACGGATTGATATGGAATCTTTAGCCATCTGTATTTTAGCACATTTTATATTTTTATTGTCTATTTATTTATATTTATGGTATTTATAATTGTATTGACTTTTATATTTTGCTTTTATTGTAAACCATCCAGAGTCCCTCCTTTTGGGGGAAGATGGACAGTGATAAAATTTGATAGATAGATAGATAGATAGATAGATAGATAGATAGATAGATAGATAGATCAAACAAAGTAACAGCTTGCCTCCTGAAGTCATGGGTGCTCCATCACTGCAGGTTTTCGAGAAAAGATTGGACAGCCATTTGTCAGGGATGATATGAGGATTCTTGCACTGGGCAGAGTGTTGGACTAGATGAACTTCAAGATATTTTCCAACCCTATGATTCTATTATTCCATCCTAGTCTAAATCAACAGCAGCAGGTATGACTGATCACTACTGTAGTACTGGCTAGGCTAGAAAAAGTTTGAAAAAAGCAGTCCAAAAATGACAGTCCAACTGGAACAGTCTGAATACTACAAATCATGCCTTTTTAAAAGCTAAGTTTTGAGCTAACCCTCAAAACGTATGTTTTATATAACATTTGCAGCTCTCAAAATAAATATTCTGAGAATGGAATTGCTTTGCATATTCCACAATAGCTTTACTGATGGAATATTCCTCTATACAAAACAAAAACAGAACACTTCCATAACAGAACTGCACTCCTAAAGGAAGATGTCTCTCTTCCAACTCACCTATAGCCTGATGGCAGACAGAGAATTGCCTTAATGAGCAATTTTACCTGTTGATCACTATGACATAATTTGGAAAATCTGGGATACTTGTGAACTATAACAAATTTACTTCGAGGAAAAAGTGATTAAGATGATTCACCCATCTGATTAGAAAATTATTCAATAAATTTGATGAAAATACTTGTTTCTGCACAGCAATGTATTGCATTTATATACTACTTTTCTCATAGTGCTTAGTGCACTATGAGAAAAGTGCACAACTTTTCTTCCTGTTTTAGGGAAGAATAGTGCACAACAGGATCTTCCTGTTTTACTTACACAACAACCCTGAGGGAGAATGATTGGCTCAAAGTTATCCAGTGAACTCCACAGATGATTGCTGACTTGAACCTGGGTTCTAGACCAGTATCTTCACCAACAAAAACACAGTGGCATACAAATGATATATTCTCTTTAAAAGCCATTTCCAAATACTACACACCATTTCTATTCTTTTCATGGCTGATCTTAAACCAGATATATGCAATATTTGTTTAGTTTTATTTCAAAAGACATCTGGCTTCTAAGTATTACTTTCTTGATCAAAACAGAAAAGGCTGAGTATGTTTTGATGCATGGGAAAAAAATTGAAACAAAAATTCAGTTTTTAATGCCCTACAATGGTATTTACTAAATCAAAAGTTCTTTCTACTTAGAATATGTTTAGTTTTGACAAGAATTGACTAGAAACAGCAAAAAGAAAGAAAGAAATATACATAACATCAACAGGTCTCACAAAAGAATACTGTATCTTTCAAAATGGGTATGCAACATTCTGAGGGCTGAAAGCCACACTCAGTCTTTGACTGATATGCTGGGATGTATATCAAAAAGGGGATGGAGATAAAAATAAACTTGATTTAATGTAACATAAAACAATAAATTAATCTCCATATATTTGATTAATTCCCCTTCTCATTTTCCAAATTATAATTTACTAATTATAAGTTAATTAGGAATTTACTTTCAGAGGATCCACACCAAGGTTTTCAGGAGTGAGTCTTATGTATCGTATCGTATTGTATTTCTGAAGAACTCTCAGGGTCTCAAGTATTACTGAAAACATTTACCTCAAATGCAGCACATGATTTGATTGGGTACAGGTAAATATTGGTGATTGTAATCGTCTTTATACCATTTGGCACTTCTTCTACTGAATTAATAAAAACTTCAGGCATGCTGATTTCTGGATAACTCCTAGGCAGCTGCAGATTTTCTTCTGGCTTTATCACTGTTGTGCAGTGGTAACTTAGCTGTAAATTCTTGATTATACTTTTCAGAGGCTGTTCATTTGCATTCTTCTCATCATGAGTGTTGCTATCCTGTTTGGGAAATGATGTGATCTTTGGAACAATCTCTCTCTGTGATGGGCATTTTACCAAGTTGTAAGCAGGTAATCTAATACTTATAATGAATTTCAAAAACGCTTGGGCATCTTCAAATGTAGACATATAGCCAAATGAAATTCTCACAGACCCAGTGGGATGTCCATCGATTAAGTCTATGTCATCTCCACACACATGACCAGCCTAGTTAGGAACAAAATACAAAGATATTTTGTAAACTTTATTAAAATATATTTATTAAAATATGACATACTTTACTAAAGTTACAGCATAAAGATTCTCTATAAACACACTCTGAATACTTTAAAGGCATAGTTGATTTGGTGATCCCTCCTTCAGAATAAGAACCATCTTTACTTTATATAGTTTCCTATAAAGTTGCATTCCTAATTATTCATTACCTGTGAAATAACCTTCACAGAGACCTGGTTTGATAAACTATTATGGAGGTTTGGACAACTGTTCCTCTATAGGGAAAACAGGAAGTAGCAGAAACTTTGGAATTAACTGACCACAAAATACTGGTGTTCTTAAGAAAAACTGAAGCTGAATGCATATCTAAAATTTCAAAAAAGGAGATCTTTATAATCTCAGAGCAATTATAATACAGGATTATATAGTGATAACATATAAGACTCGTAATATAGGATGTGTATAGGATTCCATGTCAGGAGAAATTAGTGAGAAACATAGCCGTCAAGAATAATTCTCACCGAGTGTCTTAGGAGAAGTAACATTATACAAACTTGACAAGTTAAAGAGAAATGGGCTAAAAATAATTTGGGAAGCAAAAATGAAATGTAGAGGTAGAGGATGTAGGATAACGGAATACTTGAAAGAACTTTGTAACTGTAAGAACCATATCGCTGGGTGTATTTAAAGAGAAGGCTAAACAACTACTTGTCAAGGGTGCTTTAATTTGGTTTCCTGCCCTGACCTGGGGACTAGCCTAAATGGTCCCTTCCAACTCTATAATTCTATGGGTTTGAGAGGATGGAGAGAAGTATCATCAGGCATACTTCTGCCCCCTGAAATGATGTCAGGAGATGCAGGTTCTATGATAATAAGGATGCAAAATGATCTTGTCGCATAACTGTCATAAAATGTTAGTGTTGTAAAAAACCAAAAAGTTAAATATACCCTAAATATATATAAAAGGAAAAGCCTAAAAATCTGTGTACCTGTGTAAGGCCTGGCTTACACACTGTTCAGAGCTATAGTTGGCTGGTTCATATGTAATTGTAAGCTATAAATCACAGTTTACAAGCTACAATGTCTGGGTTGACATATCATTCAAAGTCAAAATCAAGCCAACTTGTTTATGTAAGCCTCTTGGTGCCTTACACAAAAAGTACAAGTTAAAACATTCATAAATAAAACCACCACTAAAAGAGTACCAAAATAAAAAGATAAAGGTAAGTAAAAGTAGGGGTGGTGATATTCACATCAGGGGAAAGCTCTCCAAAATGATTTTGGTTCTCAAAAGCTTTTTCTTCCAACTAAACACAAAAGGCTTAAGATTAACCTGTTCAGAATGTATGTTTGTATGAATGTATGTATGTTTGTTTAAAATATATATTTAGCAGTGTAAATGAGAAAGTAAATTTAAGATAGTTTTTTATGGCTAATTTAAACCATGATTATATTTCTGTTACATTAAATCATGGATCAAATAGAATGATCTTGGATAAAGAGTTTGCATTGCACATAAATTAGAAGATGGCATTTCCTTGCATGTTAATGATTTTTTTATATTGTAGGACCTTGTTGGGAGTGTTTGCCTAGAAAAAGTGGGACAATTAATTGAACTCTGGAGTCCTTGGCGCTCTCTGAGCCTTGTTTTCTTGCAGATGTTTCATTGCCAGACTAGGCAACATCTTCAGTGCAAAGAGGAAGTGGGCCTTGCTCTAAGTTTATATACCATGGCTTGATGGTATCTATGGATGTGAAGAGAGATGTAACATCGAATGATACCGTGGTATCATTCGACGTTACAGCTCTCTTCACATCCATAGACCCGGCGCTAGTGAAAGAATCCATGGCTGCAGTTCTGCGCAACACACCTGACCTAGCCAAATACACCAGAATAGAAATACCCAGGATAATGGACCTCATCAACCACTGCCTTATAACCTACTTCCAGTTCGATGGAAAAATATACCAACAGATCAAAGGGGATCCCAGATCATGGGATCACCAATTTCAGGATTTGCAGCAGAGATTGTAATGCAACATCTGGAAAGGATAGCACTCCCACACATACAACCCAAAGTATGGATCTGGTATGTGGATGACACTTTCGTCATAATAGAAAAGAAACAACTGGAAGAAACTCATGAAACCATCAATAACATCTTTAATGGAATAAAATTCACAAGGGAGGAAGAAAACAACAACACACTACCATTCCTGGACATCCTCATCAGTAGAGAAAATGATGGTAAGTTAGAAACACACGTCGACAGGAAAGCTACCCACACCAACCAAGTGCTCCATTGGTAACAAAGTAACAATCCAACCTCCCACAAGAGAAGCTGTGTAAGAACATTATTCAGGCGAGCACTTACACACTGCAGCAACCCAGAACACCAGAAAAAGGAAACAGATCATCTATATAGCATCTTCCAACAAAATGGATACCTTCATCAGAAAGTGCCTCACTACCCAACCCACTACAACCCAACCAATGGAAACTATGAAAAGGATAACACTGCCATACATCAGAAACATCTCAGAAACCACCAACAGGCAGTTACAACCACATGGCATCACCGTAGCACATAAACCAACTAAAACTCTTCAAAACATATTAAGTAACCCAAAAGACCCAATAGCCCAAGAAGAAAAAACGAGTTATTTACAACATACAGTGCAAAGACTGTAACAGCCACTATGTAGGACAGACAGGCAGAAGACTCGCAGAGCGCATCCACGAACACCAACTAGCAGTCAGAAGACACAATGAGAACTCCTTAGTCTCACAACACATGGACAGACTCAATCATAGTTTCAACTGGGAAACTCTGAGCATCCTAAACCAAGCCAAATCCAAAAACGCCAGAGAATTCCTGGAAGCCTGGCACTCAGACAAAGCAGCCATCAACAGACACATGGAGGTAAACAACGTTTACATACCATTCAAAAGAGACAACAGAAAAGCCAAAAGACCAGTACACTCCCTTGCTAGCAGTCAACAGCCAGATACACAAAAATCAACACTAGGATTAACACCAGATGAACCATCAGACAGCACAATACACCCTAATCAAGGAACTTTAACTCAGGCAATCAACCAAGCAGCAAAGCACAGCCCAACCAAAGAACTCCCAAGGAGAGAACAACACCCCTACCAACACAAGCTGGACAAACCACGGTATATAAACAGAGAGCAAGACCCTCTCCCTCTTTGCACTGAAGATGTTGCCTAGTCTGGCAATGAAACATCTGTAAGAAAACAACAAGGCTCAGAGAGCACCAAGGACTCCACAGTTCAACCCTGAACTACAAATATTGGCTTTGATTGGTTAGATAGATGTTCTTGGTGTTTTAGTTTTGGTAAAAAGTTTCAACTGGGATACTCTGAGCATCCTAAACCAAGCCAAATCCAAAAACGCCAGAGAATTCCTGGAAGCCTGGCACTCAGACAAAGCAGACATCAACGGAAACATGGAGGTAAACAACATTTACATACCATTCAAAAGAGACAATAGAAAAGCCAAAAGACCAGTACACTCCCTTGCCAGCAGTCAACAGCCAGATACACAAAAATCAACACTAGGATTAACACCAGATGAACCATCAGACAGCACAATACACCCTAATCAAGGAACTTTGACTCAGGCAATCAACCAAGCAGCAAACAACAGCCCAATCAAAGAACTCCCAAGGAGAGAAAAACACCCCTACCAACACAAGCAGGGCAAGCCGTGGTATATAAACTGAGAGCAAGGCCCACTCCCTCTTTGCACTGAAGATGTTGCCTAGTCTGGCAATGAAACATCTGTAAGAAAACAACAAGGCTCAGAGAGCACCAAGGACAGGTCAACCCTGAGCCACAAATATTTGCTTCAATTAATTGAACATATACAACATGATCTCTATTTACTTTAGCTGGTAACACTGATATACTGAACACATACAGACCTGGAGATTCTTTTTGATGTCATCGTGGCTAATCCCCAAGTGCTGCTGACAAGCTCCAGTATTACAGAAGCAGCCTGTGCGCATATGTATGTTGTAGAGTCCAGCCAGTTTGTCCACCTTGTTTCAGAAAGTTCCCCCCGCCCCCCCAAAAAAGAAAGATTCTTAACACAGGAACAAATAAATAATTAAGGATTTTTTACCTCTATCACTTAAACAATTTTAATGATGTTCATGCAATACGAAGAAAATGCAATAATCCTAAATAGATTTTATAACTAAGTACAGTACAGGATATCATTGTAAAGCACTTTTCCTTTTACAGTATCTGTCTGGCATAATGGTTTAAATACTGAGAAAGAAAACAAATGTTTAATAATAAATAGATATGAGAATTTTTCTAAAATTTTTAATAGTGAAATATACCACCACCACCACTGCACACACAAAAAGATAAATAGTGCTTAAACAGTGAATAAAAAGAAAAAAACTAGATAATTTTTTTGGTTAGAATAAACTAATAAGACAAAAAAGAGAAAAGGCTAATTAATAGGAAATAAAAGAAAAGGTCCATATAATATGCATGAGTATTGATATAAAATTAAATCCTTTAGGTGGACCATATAAAAATATATTGCTTCATCTTCTTATTTTTAGAACAGAAAGACTTTTCAAAACTAGGCAACAGGTTCATATCCTGAATTAAGAGAATAAACTTCTTTGCATTTAACTAAAATTATTCTCTTTGCTGTGCCCCAGGCTCAAGAGAGCCAGAGCTTTTCATGGGATGATTAATTCCATGTTTTAGGAATATAGTTCAACATCATGTTATGGTCTTTATTTATTTCCAAAATTGCACTGACATATATAATGGTCTGAAACCAAAATGAGGGTATAACTGGACTATTCATAGATCATATGTTAAACAGCCTTCAAATTTCTTATGCCAGCACAAAAAAAAATCTATTAACCAATCCTTTTAAAATATTCTTTGAAAGGTCCAGGTAAATAGGAAATCTTATTTTTTGATGATTTAACATTTCATTCTTAAATCATAAGTAGTACATTTTATATTTCTTAACATTTGCACCCACTGATTCTCCAAATAGGATATTCCCGTTCCTCACTCTACAATTCAGATATTTCATCTTACTTTTAAAGTTATTATAAAATTGGATTGTTTCTGTTCAAGCACTGCATCTCTTAAGGAAACTAAAAGGAAGATACCCTTAAGGCTGTAAAGCATCCAGACCATACTATTTCATTAGTAGGTTTCAGTTGTATATGTATATGCCAAGTGAATTTGTTGGTATTCAACATAAAATAAACATGGAGTTTAAATGTTTAATGTGGAATATAAATGAGGCAAATGCCCCCCAGAAAAGGAAGAAGGTATTTTATTATTTGAAGAAATTAAAGCTGGATGTAATTTGTCTACAAGAAACAGATATAAGAAACAAAGATAAAAAATATCTGATTTATAAAAACTTGGGAGAAGAATTTATCTCAGCTGGTACAAGCAAGAATAATGAAGTTACTTTGTATATAAATCTACAATTAAACCAAAAATGATATTATCTGATGACCAAGGCAGATATGTGGAGATCAAGATTAACTTGAATGGTATTAAGTAAAATTTTACTGTTGGGGGTTTACACCCAAAATGATAATAAAGCTACATTTTTAATGGACTTAAGGGAAAATTAATGGACTTGTATGAAAATTGGTGTCTAATGGGATATTGGAATGGAGTGGACTGCCCTCAACAAGATAGAACATCTGTAAAAGGGACTAAAATAATGCAAGGTAAACTACCAAAAATATATATTGTAATGATGGACAATCTTGAACTGATTGATATTTGAAGGCATAAAAATCATGACTCTAAGGAATACATTCTAATAAAATATCTTCCCTACTGTTTTCAGATTTGGGTTATTCCACAACATCAATTTCTCATGTGATTCGAAATAACAACATAACCACTTACCTATTAATTACCAAATGTACCTGGAAGTTTTCAAAATTGGAAATAGAGAACCCTGGACTTTAAAACTTCCCAAGATTTCAGAGATGTTATATATTTATACTCCAAGTAGACCCAAAGAGACGAATTTTCAACAAAGATCTTATTCCAAAAGAATATAGATGTTAAAATAAAAGCCCAATGATACAGCAGAAAATCTGGTAAATTAAAGCCACCTTCATTGTAAAGTTAATCTCAATTTGGTCAATGATTTTCCATGGGCTTTAGTCTGCCATAATTTTTTTTCTCATTAATTTATTGGTGTAACTTTTAGGGATTAATTCCTCTTAAAATATGCATTAATCTTGTATTATATTTACTTTAATAACATTAATCTTGTCCCAAAGACTTAATGGAAGTTTTAACTATTACTGAAATTACAGCTATATGTATAGATATTTAATTTAGCACATTGTGATATGTTTTTAGAAAGATATAATCCCAAGTATTTTATAGGGCCTGTAAAAATCATAATCTCTGACAGTATTCTATAGATATAGTAGATCCCAAAGGCAGCAAATTAGACTTTTTTCCGACTAATAGTAAAACCAGAGTATAAACCATATTGCTGTACCAATTCAATAAGCTTTGGCAATAACATTGTATAATTCTCCAGAATAGCCATAATATCATTAGCATTGTTATGGCCAAAACCTGGCTCACCTAAAGCAACCAAATCACTTTAAAGATATGGTCAGTAATTAGAAACAATTTGGTTTACTGGGCTACTGGTCCCTGTCTGATTCCTCTCTTTGTTGCTACTCAGGGTCAATTCTGCTTGCTGTGATTGTTTTCTTACAAGGGGACTTTAAGCAGTTCATATGTATTTGGGGGGGAGGCATCTCATAGGTTTGGCTGTAAACACAGCTCACATGTGTATGGAGGTGATGGTACCTTTTACCACCACAGCATTATAGGAACACATTATATGCCACCATACCCTAAATATCTTGAGATTGTCTAATAAAAGAAGCCAGTCATTCAAGAACCAAACTGAAGATTAAAGGAGACAAAGGGCATCCTTAATGGGTACCATGAAATAACTTGATAGGTTGAGAACAAATCTATTTGTAATAATTCTAATAACTCTAGGGTTATCAAATTGTAATGGACAAATGATGGTGGAAACCCTTAACTTCTTAGAATGTACTTCATACATTCAATCTGAATCATACTGAAGGCTTTTCAGCATTCAACAAGATTAGAAGCCCTCATTCCAATTTATGTGTTACAATGTCCAAAATATCAATCGCCAGGTAAATGTTCTCAGATCCTTCACTGTTTTGTATAAATCCAGAGTGAGATAGGTGGATTATACATTTATATTCTGTAACCTCCTGAACAGAGATGATAATTTTATGATTATGCAAATGGTTTGAACATGAATATGTTGCTGCATTTTGTTCAGATGCAGAACAAGGCATCAATGTTTCAGGTAGAAAATGTTTCTGTTTTAGTTAGAGAGACTGGAAATTACCTTACTTATTGCAGCTGAGGTGTCCTTTCCCACTGAGTTTCCTTCAGCCCAGAGCACAGCATGAAGCTCAGCCCCAGCCTAGCCCAGCAGCGTGGCACAAAGGGGCTTCTTGGTGAGAAGGGCCAGGCCAGGCATGCCTCATCAGTGGGAGCAAGACGACAACGAAGGTCAGCTGGGACAGTGCAGGGCAGCAGGGGTCTTGGAGTGCAGGGTGGCGAGGGCAACTGTGGCTGGGCTGGGGCGGCTGAGGCCTCCAGGGGTGGCTTTACAGTGTGCTGTGGCTCAGAGGCTTCTTGCAGCCCAGAGCCACAGCACACCAAGAAACCTGTGTGCTGCAGCATGGCAAGCAGCCCCAGAGCTGTGCAGTTCTGGGGCTGCTTGCCATCCCACAAGGCAGGGTGGAGGGCAGCCAAAAGGGCAAAGATGGGGGGGAGATAGGTGGGTGGAGGAAGTTGGAGGCAGTCCCTTAACTTATTGAGGCCTGGGGCTGGGAGGGACCAAACTTGGAATGGCTTGGATTGGGGTGGGTCCTTGGCTAATGACAGGTGGAATTTGCTTAATGACGGCAATGGAGAGTGCCAGGACTGCCGTTGCTAAGTGATATGGTCACATGACATCGCGCTTTATGACCACATCGCTTAGCAACAGAAATTCCAGTCCCAATTGTGGTTGTAAGTCAAGGACTACCTGTATAGCATTTTGCTGAATTACTCCCAGTTCTTGGGAAAATGTGACAGATAGAGGCAAGATATCCATTTATTATAAATCATCTGAAGAGGAAAATTTAGAAAAGATGTTCTTGAGAAGAATAAGGAAGAAAATTACTATAGACAAGGAAAAAAATTACAACAGCTGAAATTTATACAGAAAGAAGGTCAAACAATCAGAAAGATGCATAACAGCAAAAAATATGCATAACAAAATATAAAAAATAAAATGTACCTGTGAATACCCAATTATATCTCCACTTTCATTTAACACATTAAAATTAATTATAGGACCTTGGATATCCGAGCTGCTGAAGTCAGTATCACTATAAATGTGCACAAGAGGTGCACCATTAGCATATTTTAATGTTGAAAGAACTCTATACGTGTAGTGAGCCAAAGCAAATGTATGCTGTTTTATGTTTTCCATTCCACCTAAGAAACACAAAGCAACAACCACCACCAATGGTCAATTTCGTATCTGTTTAAGAATAAATTTCACTAGATGTAACATTAATTTCATATAATCAAATGATGTAATAAATATAAGAAAAAGATTATTTTTCAGAAAAATGGCACACTCAACTAATGTAATTATCTGGCCAAAAATGGAAACTCCAGATCATCTGAGACTTTCCATAAACATATGGAGTGAACCTCACTGATCTAACATTAGACACAAAACTACTGCATTATCTTATATAATCTCAATAACAATTCCATTCAGTAATCAGTTAATCTATTTAGGTTCAACTCATGAACTGTTGAATTATTACAATTCAGTTACAACAAACATATTACAATAGATCTTTCAGCACTAAAGTATCTTGTTCCTCTATAAAATTAAAAAAATGATTTGACAGCATTAAGCTGCCTAGAGTCACATAAGTAGTCAGCATATGGGCAAACATATAAAGCAAAACCAGTGGGAAAATAATTGAATTATGCAAGACCTCAGACTGGTCATCCTTGTACAAAAAAACAGACCCCAAATATTTTTTCATAATGAAACTGATGAGTCAGATTATTTGAGGAAATTTGATATATTTGTCATGGATTAAACAGAGACCAAAAATTAGGATTAAACAGAGACCAAAAATTAGGATTAAACGGAGACCAAAAGGTAAAAGGCATAAGGCGACAGAGAAAGATGTATCCAACCAAACACGGAATTCCACAGAAGAGGAAGAAGAGACAAAGGAGTTATAGCAAAGATTTAAACTCCCCTTGCCAAAGCATATGTTTCAACAAATCTCTAAGCGTACAGCTTTTGTTTACTTAGAGGTTCAGTGAAGGGGCACCAAGGAAGATAAGGTATTGGCTGGAGGATAGGATGTCCCAAAAGATAGAAAAACAAAGATATTAGGAACTGGGGATCTTATCATGGATCATTGAACAGTCTTATGTGTTCCAGAAATTAAAAAATGAAAGTATAACTAATAAACAATGTATTAACTAATATTTGAGATTAATGGTTCAAAGGCTTATATAAGATGCAGTTGCCAATTCATGGGGAACATAGCACAAAATATTTAAAGTTAACATACAAAACAACTAAATTAGAAGCAGTAATAATATATGAGAATTTAGCACATTGTTTAATGACAGAAAGGCAAGGAGTTCAGAGAGTAGCATGTTTCTTTCAGTTAAAGAAAAGCAGGAAGTTGAGAGAATAACACGTTTAAGTTCAGTGGGAGAAAGGCATGGAGTTTGGAGAATACAATAGATTCAACAGGATTCAAAGACTGGCAGGGGAATGGGGGAAAGTTAACAAAATGATTCACTTTATACAGTGTTCAACTATAGGAGAAGATAGAAAAACAGACAGACTGCTACTGCAAGAAATAAAGCCAGAGTTTTGGAGACTTCCTGCCTTAGTAAAGAAGAGAGAAAAATGTATATTAGGTGTAGAACTCACATACCCATGGGCTAAGAGACAAGTATACCTTCACTTGAGAATGGACAAATAGAGTCTCCAGTGAGGATAGGACTACAAGTTATTCACAACGATTCTAGCTGATAGAGTGAAAATAATTTTGCAAGAATTTATTCATGAGGATCAATGTGGGTTTTTACCTAAAAGATAGTTAAAGGACAATGTTAGAAATGAGTTGGACATTTTGGAATATTTGGAGCAACATAATAAAAAACAAGCCGCATTGATTTTCTTAGATGCAGAGAAGGCCTTTGGCAATTTAAACTGGGCTTTTAAGATTGAGAAGAAGGTAAAATATCTAGGTATCACTATGACAACTATGAACTGTATGTTATTTCTAAATAACTATGTTAAGACATGGAATGTTTAAAAAGACATATTAAGAAACTACAACTGTCATTGCTGGGGATAATTTCTGTGATAAAAATGAATGTCTTGCTTAGAATGTTTCTGTTTCAGACAATATCTGTTTTCATAACTGATGCACCATTTAAACAGTGGCAGTAGGATACATCTAAATTTGTGTGGCAGGGGAAAAAACACGAGTTAAATATAAGGTGTTACAAGATGCAAAGGAAAGAGGAGGACTGGGTCTACCTGATTTGAAATTGTATTTTGCAGCTTGTGTTGGTTTGGATGAAAGAATGGGTGTTGCTGAGAAATAAAAGGCTATTGGAATTAGAAGGACACAACCTGAGATTTGGGTGGCATGAATATTTGACTACAACAAAGTCAAGATTAATGTGGATTTTAAAAATCATTATGTTAGATATGCCATATTGAGAATATGGAATAGATACAAACACAGGTTGTGCCCAAAAACACTTCTGTGGTTCTCAAGACAAGAAGCATTTTATAGACAAGAAATAATAGGTAAACAAAAATGGCTAACTTATTGTGAGATATTAGAATTTTGTTAAGGGGAATGTAAATTAAAATCAAGAGAAGAACTGGTGGCAGAGGGATATAGTTGTCAATGGTTTTCTTATTTAAAATTATTAGAAAGATTTAAAGTAGAAAAGACTATGGTTTTGAACATTCTAAGACTGAGTTTGAAATAGAATTGTGTACAAATGATGAACATGTAACTAAAATATATAAACTTTTATTGAAATTTGAAAAAGAACAAGTGAAAGAATGTATGATAAAGTGGGCTAAAATTTGGTTATAATATACAGATGGAACAATGGGAAAATGTGGTTGAAAGGACTGAAATTTACCTTACGTTATAATCTTTAAAAGAATTTTATAAAACAATGTACCGTTAGTATATGCTACAAGAGAAATTGTCTAGAATATATAAAGGCACTTCAAATTTATGTTGGAAATGTGAACAAGGAGGGACTTTTTATCATGTTTGGTGGACATGTAAAAAATGCTAGAAAATTTTAGATTCAAATGCACACACTGATTCAGAGTATTTTAAAGATTAATATACAATTGAGAACAGAAGTTTTTCTTTTGGATTGACGGACAAACAATTGGAAAAAAGTCATGGAACTCTGTTTTTATACATGATAACTACAGTGAGATTATTGTATGCACAAAGATGAAAAGATTTGGCACTATCCACAATGGAGGAATGGTTGGTGAAGGTGATAGAACTTGCTGAGATAGCTAAATTGACTTCTTTGATCAGAAAAAAAAGACAATATCTACATCTATTGGTGACTGGAAACCCCTTATGGACTTTTTGCGTAAAACAGAAAAAAATGAGCTTGATTTATGGATAGATTATAGAAAGGAGAGAGTTATGTTGTAACCAGCAGAGCCCGTTAGGAGCACCTGGGAATGTGGGATTGTTCTATATGCGGGGGGAGGGGGGGGATCGTTGTTGGAAACGGAGCTATTTAGTTTGAGTTTAGGCGCACTTTTCTCATTCTCAGCTTTCTTTCTGTTTGCACTCTATTCTAAATAAAATCAGAACCTAAACTTTGATTTGGAGTCTGAGCGTTTTATTTGGGTTCAGGCAATCATTACACCGCTTCACCCCCATTACTTCGACCTGTCCCACCCGTTCCGGCAGAGAGGGCATGTTACGGACCCTGTCCATGAGGGATTGCTGATTGGCAGGGTCCAGGAGGAGGGCCTTCTCTGCCATGGCCCCTGCCCTTTGGAATAACTTACCCACAGAGGTGAGGCTGGCCCCCACTCTCCCAGCCTTTAGAAAGGGAGTTAAGACCTGGCTTTGCCACCTCGCTTGGGGTGAGAGGGAGGACAGTAGATCGTGGAGGTGGCTGGTGCCGTGATGGGCCCCCATAAATTCCATCATGACCATCTTGGATTTTATATTTTATATTTTACATTTTCTATTTATTATATTGTATAATGAATTTTTATTCTTTTATTTATTGTAAGCCGCCCAGAGTCGTCATTGAACGAGATTGGGCGGTGGATAAATAAAATAAATAAATCATAGTCCCATCACGCTAATTATATTTTCTCTTCCATTAGACAACAAACCATACTAATATTTTTTAATTAACTGCCACTTCAAATGGTTTTTGGGATGCATATAAGATTAACATAAGAGGCTCTCCCATTGCTTATGATTCCATGAAGAAAAAATTTAGAAATCTTCATTATCAGCTTGGTATGTACAGTATATAACATGAAAACATGGTTAAAGAAAGTTTATTGATCTATGCAAAAAGAAAGAACCTACCATGTAACAGACTTATAATGCTTTTATGTTAGCTAAGGTACAATTGGTTGATTTTTAGGTTGAGCAGGTTGAATTTGGTGAGTCCTTGGTGTCTCTGAGCTTGCAGATATTTCATTATCTGACTAGGTAACATCATCAGTGCTAGTGAGTGTTGGGTTTCCTCCCTGTTTATATACAGTAGCTTGCTGTGCCAGTGTTAGTGGGGGTATGGTGTTCTCCTTGGAGAATTTGAAGGTTGAATTTTCTTTGAGGAGACTGAATTTAAATTATTGGAAATCAGGTGAAAAGACTGGTAAATTTTTGGCACAACACCTGAAGCAGTCACCCCCATGCTGCACTTATTCTTCCAGCCTCTGTGCCAGAACTACAAGCTTCCCTGCCCCTCATGAGGAGAAAAGAGGCTTGGTGGCCAAACAGATGGCAGAGAAGAGAGAGCAGGAACTTGATTGTACCCCACCTTCTGCCCCACAAAGGGAGACACAATTACGACCATCCCAATCATCAGCTAACGTGAAGCTACCACTCCTGCAAAAATTACCCACCCAGTCCCTGGTTCACAGTGCAACTGCTTGACATCCTTGTGTGTGATCAGCATAAGGTCACCCTTCTAACCTAGAATGTGGCTTGGTGGTTTCCATCCACTAGAGATCCTTGTTTTACTGAGCTTCTCTCACTAGGACATCATACTGATACTTGGGCTGCTGATCATACTGAAACTTGGGCTGCTGATGAATTGCTATTTATTGGTTTTCATTCATTGTCAGTTGGGGCTAAACCAGGAGTAAAGCGTGGGAAAGTGAAAAGGGGCATAGGGGACCTAGTCTCCACTATTGCCCCGTTGCAAGGCACAAAGAGCCTCACAACGTGGATCATGATCATTAAGAGAGGAAGGAGATAATTAAATCAGCGCTTAAACCAAGCACCCAAAGCACCCACACCCATGGAATCATATGCAGCTGAATAGAAGGACTTCAGATAAGCAGCGATAAGCCGCACCTGGTGCCCTGGAGGACACACCTGAACCAAGAGGACAAGGACGGCAACCGGGAGAACACCCCCACAGCCATCAAGAAACCCATCAAGGGGAATGGGGACAATGAAGGGTGGAGGAGCACGGGACCCCGCAAGAGGATATATACAGGGCACCTCAACACCGCACCCCCATTCCCGTTTTTCTCTGTTAGTACCATTTCAATAAACTGGAAATCCTTAATCCCTATTAAGTGAGTCCGTGTTTTATTCAGAGCGAGGCTGACCCTGACATAAAAGCGGGAATCCACAAAAAAAATTTTACCTAGCACCAATCCAACCAACTTGTGAGGGACCCAGCTAGGTATGAAGAACCACGGAGCACGGCAACGCAACCACTCGGCACCCGGCGGAGAAGCTCCCCTCCCCTCGGGAGGGATGTGCCTGAGGTCCCGGCGGCGCAACGCCCAGGTAAGTATGGGATCCAGCTCGGAGGAAGAGGAGTGGGGGGGGACACCCAGGCGGCCAGTGGGCTGCGGCACGCGACATGGGGGGATTCCCTCTAGGCTCGCCCGAGACCCCGGCAGGACCAAAGGACGGGCCGTCATCCACAACGACCGGAGGCGAGAGCGAGTGGAGAGCCGAGTGCACCGGCGGGAGTCAGCAGACGGCGGCGAGGCTGGACGTGCTGGAGGAGGGGGTGCAAGCGATACGGCTGCTGCTCCAGCAGTTGATGGCAGCGCAGGAACCCCGCGGCGGCAGCATCGTGGAGGCGCACCCGGACAAGAGGCGGAGCGGCGACCCAGCGGATGGTGGCGGCTACGGCAGGGCCCGGTCCCAGGAACCCACCCGACTGGAGGCACACCCGGACGAGAGACGGGGCAACGACCCAGCGGACGGCGGCGGCTACGGTGGAGCCCGGTTCCAAGAGGCCACCAGATGGACAACATCCCACCCTGTCGATGAGACGACCTACTTGCGAGGAGACCCAGCGAGAGACGACAACGACACCGCCAGACTCCTGGAGCCGATCCGACCTGCACCAGCCCCCACGCAGCACGCTGCAAGGCCCAGATGTAACCTGGAGCCAGGCCAGAATGGCAGCCAAGGACTTTGGCAGAAAGTTTGATGGGGACCCCTCGAAACTCTCCTTTTTCATAACAAACGTGAGGTACTACCTCGAAGAATGGGGTCCCTGTTTCAGGACTGAACAGGGCAAAGTCAATGCCCTCGCCATAAAATTAAAAGGACGGGCTGCGGATTGGTATGTCCAATTGTGCCAATCAGGCGCCCGGGCGCTGCAGGACAGCACAGAATTCCTTCGAGCGCTGGAACTGCACTTCAGGGACCCCCTGGAGCAAGAAAGAGCTAAAAGGACGCTGAAAACACTCAGGCAAGGGTAGCGCTCCGTGGCAGAGTATGCCATGGAGTTCCAAGCCCTAGCCAGCAAGGTGGACACCTGGTCTCAATCGACCCTGATTGAGAAATTCAAAGGTCTTAACTTGAACGTGCTCTGGTGGGCACTCTGTCGCAACAACCCCAACTCCCTGACCAAGTGGATCCGGCTGGCAGGGAAGCAGAGGATGCCCACGACACGTTCCGCCAAGCCCAGAGGGAAGCACAGCAGGCGGAGACAGCGAGACCACCACGGACAGCTGCAAGGCCGGGGAAGGCGAGATCCCAACCGTGGAAGGAGGAACGGGACCGGCGCTTTGCCAAAGGGCAGTGCTTCACGTGCGGCAAGGACAACCATAAGGCGGCAGCATGCCCCAAACCGACACCCAGAGAGAGCACGAGGAGGGCACCAGCCGCACCAACCCCAGCGCCAAGAAAGCGACCGGCAGCGAGGGGGGAGTATCAAGCCAGACAGTTCCCCTACAGCTCAGAGGAGGAGGGAAGCAATCCTGACGAGCCGACGGGAAATGCCAGCCACCTGGCCTAATGGGTGCCAAAGGACAGGTGGAAAAGAGCAACAGGCGCACCGACAGAGGGGTGAGTGAAGAATGCCCCACCCTCTATGTCCGTGTCACCCTCACCCATGGGGAAAAGACTGAAAAGGTCTGGGCACTGATTGCCTCTGGCTGCTCTAAAAGCTTAATGCACCCAGACCTGGTAGCCGCGCTTAACCTCCGCTGCTATCCACTTCAGCACCATTTGGTGTTTACTCAGCTTGATGGATCAGCAGCAGGAGGGGGCCCGGTCACCCAATACACCGGCGAAACCGCGCTACGGCTCGGCAGCCACGAGGAAAAATTGGTTTTCATCGTGGCACCGGTGGGGCAACCCCTATTGATACTAGAGATCCCATGGCTCGTGCAGCAAAACCCAGTCATCAACTGGAAAACCAGAGAGATCAAGTTTGCTGACGGGCACTACCAAGCACCCACAAGGGACAGGGTCCCCCGGGCAGCAGTGGGAAGGGCAACGACGGCCTCGGAGCACAGAGAGACGGCGTTGCCAGATGGCCTGCCACCAAACTACGCGGACTTTGCAGACGTCTTCTGTGAGAAGGAAGCGGACAGACTCCCCCCTCACAGAAAAACAGACTGCTCCATCGAACTGGTCCCGGGGGTGCCTCTACCCAACCCCCAAATATACGCCATGACCCCGAGGGAGCTGGCAGCGTTAAGGGACTTTATAGATAAGAACTTGGCGAGGGGTTTTATCGAGCCTGCAAACTCCCCAGTAGGAGCGCCGGTCCTCTTTCGCGAGAAAAAGGACGGGTCACTGCGGCTCTGCACAGATTACCGAGGCCTGAACGCAGCATCTGTATCCAATAAAAGCCCACTGCCCCTAATAAAGGACATATTGTCCCACCTGGCAAAGGGCAAGGTATTCTCTAAACTAGACCTAAGGGAAGCCTATTACCGCATAAGGATACGGGAGGGGGATGAGTGGAAAACAGCCTTCAACTGCCCATTGGGGTCATTTCAATACAAGGTGCTACCTTTTGGACTGGCAGGGGCAACGGGTGTATTTATGCAATTAATCAACGAGGTCCTGCGTGACCACCTTTTTAAGGGGGTGCTGGTTTACCTCGATGATGTGCTAATATACACTGAAACAGAGCGCGAGCACGAACGGTTGTTAAGGGAAGTGCTCAAGAAACTTCGCAAGGCAGAGCTGTTTGCCAAGCTCTCCAAGTGCGAGTTTCACAAACAACAAATTGACTATTTAGGGTACAGGATTTCGGAAAAAGGGATTGAAATGGACCTGAGCAAGGTCCAAGCAATACTGGCGTGGGAGCGCCCACGCACGAGGAGACAACTTCAAAGTTTCCTCGGTTTTACGAATTTTTACCGGGGGTTCATCCCGGGGCTGGCAGAGATTGTACTGCCCCTGACCAACCTCCTAAAGACCAAGGGCTTGGGGGACACTCGCAAATCGAGAAACCCGGGGGCGGTGCTAAACTGGACAGCTGACTGTCAAACGGCATTCAAGAGACTAAAAAACCTGTTCACAGCTGAGCCAGTATTACAACAACCCGACCTCACCAAGCCTTTCGTGGTGCAGGTAGATGCTTCCGACTTCTCCATTGGAGCTCTCCTACTCCAAAGGGACTCTGACAACTGAAACCCTGCACGTACCTCTCCCGCAAATTCTCCAAAACGGAGCAGAGATGGCACGTATGGGAAAAGGAGGCGTTTGCAGTGAAAGCAGCTCTGGAAACGTGGAGGCACCTGCTGGAAGGGGCAGCCTGCCCCTTCGAGGTCTGGACAGACCACAAGAACCTGGAGGCTCTCAGCACGCCTAAACGCCTCAGCCTGAAGCAGGTGCGCTGGGCACAGTTCTTCAGCCGGTTCAATTTCACGCTGAAATTTATACCGAGCAGGAAGAACTTCCTGGCGGATGCCCTCTCCCGACGGCCACAAGATGACACGCAAGCCTCAGACATCGTGGGGACGGTATGGACCAACAAACAACTGGGCTGCCCAGCTGTCACGCGCAGCCAGATGAGAAATCAGCGCACGCCAGCACGAACGCAAGAAAACAAACGGAGCCGCCGTTCAATTTCACCCAACTGGCAACAAAGACTCGCACAAGCACTACAAACAGATACATGGTTACAAAACAACCGACACCTTGTATCTATCAAGGACAGCCTAGCCTGGAAAGAGAAAGTCTTGTACGTACCAGAGTCACTGCGGGGGGAAGTTTTAAACCGATCACACAATGACAAAACGGCGGGACATTTTGGGTTCGTAAAAACCCTACACTTAACAAGACGACAATTTTGGTGGCCAACCCTAAGAAAAGACATTAAAGACTACGTCGCCACCTGTCCCACATGTGCCACCTCCAAACGGAAGGGGGGGAAACCTCAAGGGCCGCTGCAGCCAGTAGCCAGCCCCTCTCACCCCTGGGAAGAAATTTCCATGGACTTTATTGTAGACCTCCCACCCAGCCAAAGGAAAACAGTCATCTGGGTGGTAAAAGACTACTTTTCAAAACAGGCACACTTTATCCCTTGTGCGACCATCCCCACCACGCAACAACTGGCACGCCTGTTTCTGACACACACATACAGGCTCCATGGCGCCCCCTGTTGGTTGGTGACCGATAGGGGCACACAGTTCACGTCAAAATTTTGGAGGGAATTTTTAAAACTCATTGGCACCAAACAGGCACTGTCCACTGCGTGGCATCCACACACAGACGGATCTACGGAGATCCTAAACTCAACCCTTGAACAGTTCCTGAGGACATTCATAAATTACCAACAGGACAACTGGGTGGACCTGCTACCCTTTGCAGAGGTAGCCTACAACAATGCAGTGCACCAGAGCACTGGCCACACCCCATTTAAGGTGGTCTATGGAAGGGACTTTGTGCCAATACCAGAACTACCTCAACCTGATGCCCCACCCTGCTCACCAGACGACTGGGTGGCACAACTGGCGACAACCTGGCCAATCATCCAAACGGCCCTAGCAGACGCACAAACCACGTACAAGAAATATGCGGACAATCACAGGGCGGAGGCACCGAACTACAAAGTGGGAGATAGGGTCTACCTCTCCACTAAGTTCATAAAAACCTCACAACCCTCGAAGAAACTGGCACCGAAATTCATCGGACCTTTCAAAATCACAGAAGTAATCAATCCGGTGACATTCAAACTGGAACTGCCACACAATCTACGACGGATCCATCTGGTATTCCACTGTGCCTTGCTGAAACCAACAAGTCCATCCAAATGGCACGCGGAAGACCCACCACCCCCACCCATCATGATAGATAAACAACAGCATTTTGAGGTACAGGAGATACTGGACTCAGGAAGGCAAAGGGGTACTCTATAATACCTCGTTAAATGGAAGCATTTCCCACACCCAGAGTGGGTCCAGGCACAACACGTCTTAGCAAAACAACTGACTAGACGTTTCCACAAGGCATACCCAGATAAACCAGCACCCTAAAGACATCTTCGGGGGGCAGCATGTCATGACCCCGTTGCAAGGCACAAAGAGCCTCACAACGTGGATCATGATCATTAAGAAAGAGAGGAAGGAGATAATTAAATCAGCACTTAAACCAAGCACCCAAAGCACCCACACCCATGAAATCATATGCAGCTGAATAGAAGGACTTCAGATAAGCAGCGATAAGCCGCACCTGGTGCCCTGGAGGACACACCTGAACCAAGAGGACAAGGACGGCAACCGGGAGAACACCCCCACAGCCATCAAGAAACCCATCAAGGGGAATGGGGACAATGAAGGGTGGAGGAGCACGGGACCCCGCAAGAGGATATATACAGGGCACCTCAACACCGCACCCCCATTCCCGTTTTTCTCTCTGTTAGTGCCGTTTCAATAAACCGGAAATCCTTAATCCCTATTGAGTCCATGTTTTATTCAGAGCGAGGCTGACCCTGACAACTATGCTGTGTGCCACCTAAAGGACTCTCCCCCCACTCAAGTCGTATGCCATGGCAGTGTTAATGCAATTCAACCACTATGCTGATAAACACTTATCTGTCCCTAATGAGGCAGAAACCCCACAGCCTTGCGGGACTGAACTGGAAATTTATGCTGCTGATCTTATACTATTGAATCCAAATGCATTTGTAGTCCTGGGGAGAGGACCTCAGTGCTCTGTTGGGCCCCCACAACCACACCCTCTATGTACAGCACAAATGCCCCCCTCCCAACCCTGAGGCAGATTCCTCCTCACCCGTCGCTCAAAAGATCAGAAATCAAATGTTGCAGGCCTGGCTCAAACTATCTTTGGGTTAAACCTCCAAATTTTAAATAGTGCCCTTGAAAGTGAACATCCAGCTGAATGACTCCATAATTAGTGTTTGTCCTGTCCCAGCCCAAATCACATGCAGTACACCAGGGAGGCAGTTGCAAACTTTACTGAGGAACTTGTGAGGGAAACGAACAGGCGGCAAGGAAGCGTGAGCGCAAATGCACACACTCTACAGAAACAAGCCCAAAAGTCCCGCGAGCTTGCCTTAAAGGATTTTCATGTTCAAAGCAAGATTAGTCAAGCAAATCCAAGGGTCTCCAAGTCACAAGGTTTCCGATCAGGAGTCAAGGCATATGGAATCCGGTAAGCAGACGGTTGTCTCCAACAACTGGTTGGGCTTGCAGCTCCCTTTAAATAGGGGCAGACCCTGGTGAAGCTTATTTAGGAGCGTGGGGCTGCTTTCTCATCCGTAGCCTCTCCGACATTCACTGCTCCTCTCTCCTTTCCACTCTCCTTGCTCTTGGGCTGGGAGGGGGTGGCAACCCCACATCCTCATCCCCGCTGAACAATGACACCTGACCCTGCTGCTCACTGGCCAGCCCCGCCTCTTCTGCTTGCCCAGACCTTCATCCATCACCCTGTCATTGCCTGCACACCCTCTGAAGCTGTCCCCAGGCCCAGCTGCTCTTCCTTGTCCTCCGACTCTGACTCTGAGCCCCCCATGACAGTGTTTTGACTATATCTCAAGGGAACTACTGCATTATGCCAAGACCCTAGAAGTTATCCTTAAATTTGGCAGCAATCACTTCCTAATCTTGCTCCAGTTAAAAGTCTTCACTCAAGAGACACATACTGAGGACTACTATGAACCCTTATAAATGCCATCAGGAAGAACGTACTACTGAGTCGAGTGAACCCTTCAGCTAAATCAAATGATAACTGAGCTACTGGCCTCAGATCGCCTTCAGTCTGCCCTGATATCAGCTGAGTCACCTGAAGCACTCACTAGAGAACTGCAACACCCTTATCAAGAACTCCAACAGCATTTACATGGTAATAACAATGCACCCTTGAGGAAACAATAGCATCACTCCAAGTCATGGTTTGACAAGGACTGTGTTAATGCCAAAAGTGTTCTTGCTACCACTTACCAGACTTAGATATCCAGTACTAAACCAATAGCTGCACTGGACCTCCTCCAGCAGAAGAGATACTATAAAATGCTGCTGGTATGCAAGAAAAGACAAGCCATGAAAAACAACTGGATGCAACCCATTCAGGCAGTCAAATCCAATGACTCAGCCTCATTCTGGCATATCACAATAAGCTCCCAAAGCACTGGTCCATCCATGGTGGACTGTCACATCCCCCAGGGACCTGGGAAACACATATTAGGAAACTCTACACGGACAATGGATGCCCTACCCGAGCTACAGAAAACTGCCAATGTGGACACCTGTGACAATGTCAGAGATCTAGAATATTGTTTCCCAACTAACACAGGGGAAGGCCCAGGGGAAGACCTAATCCCTCCAGAGGTCCTTAAAAACAACTTGGACTTTGGGCCCCCACTTTGGCCTCACTCTTTACTTGCATGGGCACCTATGGTTGAGACTCCAAGGACTGGGGGCTTGTAATCATTGTCCCTATATATGGAAAAAGGATGATCCTGCTAAGTATAGACCAATTACCCTCCTCAACACAATCAGCAAGCTCTATGCAAGACACTTACAATAGAAATTCCAGGACTGGCTGGAACAAGAAAACATACTTGTAGAGAAATAGGCTGACCTCAAGGCTGATCCACTATTGCTCAGTGCCTTATATTCCAACATCTGATTGAAAAATATTCCTCCAACAACACAATCTCCTTCTATGGTGCTTTCATAGACTTCAAAGCAGTATTTGATTCCATACCCAAGCTAAATTTTGGGAGAAGCTGGAGGTCTCCTCAACTGACCAACATCTACTTCACTGAATGCATATGCTACATGAAGGCACATCACTGAAAGTAAGATGTAAACACCAGGGCCATCTCCCATCAGTGCTACTGAAACTGAGAAATGTGTCAGGCAAGGCTGCATATTGCCCCCACTCTTATTCAATTTCTATATCAACTCCATGGTGGGCCATCTCCATTAACACAGACTTTCAGTCCCCAAAACTAGCTGGAAGACACATCTCTGTTCTACTCTATGCAGACAATGCAGCAATGCTTTCAAGAACGCATATTAGCCTTAAAAGACCACTGAGGGTACTAACACAGTACTGCAAGGAAGTCCAGCTAGAATTTTATTATCAGAAAACTAAAGTCATGACATTTGCCAAAAGGTCCAAGAGCCATTCCCAGAGCACAGACAGCCACAACATTGAGCAGGTCTCCTGTTTCAAATACCTGGTAATAAGTTCTTCATTCTGTCAGCAGTAGGAAAGCCTATGGAAGATGTTGCTGAAAACTCACAAAGAAGTTCATCTGCCATTCTTAAAGTTAAGACAATTGGTGGCCACTACATACATATAGTTCTCAAATTAGCTGAAGCCAAGCCATTAAACACAAGTTCTCTATAATGCCCAGCTGGGCCCCTTTTCCAATTTTGCACCACTAAAGTTTGTACAATCCTAATTTCTAAGAGCAGCCCTTCAAGTCCCTAATTGTATCTCTAATGCCACCTTACAACTGGAGATAAGCTTTATGAAAGTGGAGGCTAGAGTGTGGATGGCCATACTCAACTACTGGCTTAGACTATCTTTTTCCCCCTTGGCCCTGCCTCATTAACTATAAGCCTGCCTGCCTGCCTCATATTTATATGGATGCCCATCTCACAAGACGTGACACTGGGCAGTGTACAATAAAAAACATAAAATGACAGTATTAAAAACATTCCACAATTAAAAAAACATTATTATTTTATGGCTAGGAGAGAGCATTAGATGTTATCAAGAACGTAGCCACCTCATTTTCAATCCACATGGAAACAGGCAGTGGCAACTAAAATGTCATCCTTGTGCTTCTCTCCAGGCCTTCTATTCAGCATGGAATATCATCAGGCCAAAACACTTATTAAACAGAACGTTAACAGACACAGGTCACCAGTCAGATCTAGCCAGGACCCAAACTTTATTGCCAGTGAATCCAACAGGTACTCTGCCTCCCCCATGGCATACCTAACTAAACTTGAAATGCCTAAACACAGAAGGGCCTTTACTCTGACACAATATCATGCCCTTCCCCCACCTGTCTTTGAATGTCGATACAGGAAAATTCCCTACTTGGACAGACAATGCCCCTATGACTCAGGACACAAAGAAACAACAGAGTATGTGCTTTTCCAGTGCCTGTGCTAGAGACATTTGCACTTATCTTACCATTATTAAATAAATACCCAGGGTGCACAGAACCATTTTATACCACCCTGTTGTTTTCAGATACCAATCCTGCTACAACATACAGTGTTGCCAAGTTCTGTGCAGCAGGGCTCAAAATTCATTGAATGATGACTTGTGCTTGGGACTCAAATTAGATCTAATGAGAACCCAATAAGCCATAGAGTGCTTTGTAACTTGACAGATAAGTCTTCCATGTACTTTTTATGCTCCACTACAGAATGGCCTTTACTAATTTTATATTTATATTTATTATTTTAGTATCTTGGTTGCTTACCTTGTAATTTTATACATTCATGTTTTTAAATGGTTAATTTTTTTGTAAACCACCCAGAGTCCCCCTTTTCAGGGGGAGATGGGCAGTGATAGAAATTAGAATAAATAATGCTCCTACCCCTTCTTTTAGATTCGCACTTCATATACATATTTTTTCAAGTGAAGGTCTTTGGAGCTGAAGAACTGGGTGATAGCACATTTTTTATCACATAGGTTTGAAGTACCTCTCAGATGAGAGTTCAGCCAGGGCTTGCTTAGGTCTACTACTAATCTTCAGAATAAGATTGAAATAACTTATTAAGTTATAGGAGGATATACAGGTTGATTAGGAGACTTATGGCCCCAATTTTTAAATCACAGTTAATCCTAAAGAGTCATAGAAAGCAGGAAGAGAGATGCAGGTGCAGAAGTAATTAAAATGCTAACCCTATGAAGAGAGTATCTGGCTGAAAATTGAAGTTGGAAAAAAATGGAAGAGTAGTCAACTAGTTCTAAAGGTTTTATATTCCAAGTCTCACATAGAGAGAGAATATCAAAGTGGTGCAGCAAAGGATAAAATCAGGGTCAGTTTTGCACACTTGCACACTAAAATAGTAACCATATAGTAGAGTACAATGGTAAATGTTATTTAATTAGGGCCAGCATCGTCAGTCTAGAGGTGTCTGTTATTGCTAACTTTTGGCTAGCTGATGGTTTTAGCACTGGAAGAGAATGCCCATGACTGGCATCTTCAGACACATGAGGGAGAATTTAGGCAACTTGTGGGAGGTGGGGGGTATCAGAATTTCTTACATGAGTAGCATCTACTAAATCTATAGCACCTGAAGACTGATACTTCAGTTGTGGCTGCCTGGATTGTGATGCAACTGATGTGATGGGAAGCTCCTCAGTCGAAGAAAAGTGGAAGGAGGGAGGCGTTAAGTTACAGAGTAGAGATGCATGGAGTTTGCCAATTTGCTAGGGACTGAATCAGGGCTTAATTCAAGATTACAAACTTACATTGAATGTTTCACAGAATCATTAACAGTGGAATTACTTGTTAGGCTATACTGAACACGGAAGCATCTGAGAGAAAATAAGAAAAATCTTATTTTAGGACTTCAGGCTTCCTGAGCATGATGGTTTGTACTTTTCTTGAGAGCTGTAAGAAAGCAGTTCAGTCACTTGGATTTGTTCTGAAATGATAGAGGGGGATGAGAGGGTTAAGAAATCAGAGACAGAGCTTCAACTTTTTTTTGAGAAGCCTATCAAACTTCACTGATGCTTTTGTTTCAAATGGTAAGCATTATTTGAGCTTATTTTTATTTTTATTTATTAAACAGATTTATAAGGCTGCCCAACTCACACACAGTGACTCCGGGTGGCTTAGCTCAGAGGTATCAAAGGAAGCAGAAAGGAATGGAGGTGTTGACCCTTTGGCCATTAAAGGCAGGTCCATTTCTTCTGATAGTGGTAAGATGTCTTATAAGCAGGTGCTGGGATATGCTTAGAAAGGTGATTTAAAAACTGGTGTACCAAGCTTCTCATTAATAGATCTTCAATTAGTGTCTGCTGTGAAAAGGAACTGATTGGCCAGCAGAGCAGATTGGAAAGGAACTACTGTTGAAGATTTACACAGCTCTTTAGTGACAAAGCTGTTCAGCTGCTAATTTGAAAACAAAGTCTAAACATAAGATGGAGTGAAGGGACTTGCATCCTGGTTGTTTGCTGCTTGTTCAGTTTCCCTTTCTAATAGCAATACCTTTGCAAAATGTATTTCACAAGGAGTTCAGTCTTGCTACATACAATCTTCCTTTGTGTGTAATTTAAAAGGAAAAAAAATAAAAATGCCAGTTCAGAAATGAATGGTAGGCATAAATAGGCATTTAACTATTCATGGTAGCTACAAAGTTGTTAAAGGGAAGTATTGGTCCTACTTTGAAAAACAATGCAGTAGGTCAAGAATAAGGGCACACGCTTCAGTAATTCTCTTCCAGTATGGAGATCCTCATTAAGAAATTATGCAGGTTACCACACAGAATACAATTTTACCTTAGCATAGATCCCTGTCTGGAAAATATTGCATACTCTACTGAAATAGAGTTCTATTGAAGCAAAGGTCCTCTATTTCCTTTTACTTGGACTTCTCTTTCTCTACTTGAAAGAACAGGTTAGGGATAGATCATCATGGAAAAAGTCTATGTGGTTGACAGGAGTAAAAAATGACTTGAAGGCACATAATTAAAAAAAACCCTCTTTCTCTGGAAATTCCAAACTTCAATCTGAGGCTGCTGGGGTAAACACAGTATTAACCCTGTGTTTTTCCCAGCCTTAATTCAAAGCTGCTGGAGTTCTGCCCAAGATTTAAAATAATCAAGTTTTTTCTGTATCCAGCAGAGACAGGGGCTGGGGACTCTAGGCATGTAACAAAGAGCATTTCTCCCTTGTAGGAACAGAGATTGGGAAGGTCTGAAGTCGACAGGAGGGGATGTGTATTTTGCCTGAATTCCGTTGGCTAGCCATGGAACTACATTCACAACAGCAAGAAGCTTTTCCACTTTTTTGCTGCATCCCCACTGCTTTCACTTTGAATCTGCAGCAGTTTCCAGATGGTGCCAACTACCTGACCTTGATAAGCAGCTTTGCCAAAACAATTTTCAACGACTCTGTTGGAATGGAATGCTGGCAATTCTCCCCTCTGCACCTTTGTGTTACAACTCTTACTACATTTATCTATTCCAAGCTACTCAACACCAATAAATCATGACAAGAGTACTGCGTTCAGACACAATTAACTATTGTGTCTGAATACTCCACTCTTGACACTAAGCCAGAAAAATCAGTGCAAACCAGTATGTATTTCTGAATGCTATATAAAATCATTGAATATGTTATATTAATAAATCTACATAAAACATTATTAAACAAAAAATGAAATTATGCAGGTGATATATTAAATGTAAAAATATATATCAAATTTTTCAGTGATGTTTTCTTTGCAATACTTCCTGAAAAATTAGATAAAAAGTAATGCAGCTAAACTTGATACTGTAGACTACATTATACTGAGAAGCACAATCCTACCTGTTAGTTTTTCCAAAGCATCAAATCCATGGTTCAATGCAATAATATCAAGAAATGAAACTGTCCCATCCTCAAACCTATATAAACAAGGAAAACATTAAACTACAAACAACTTTTCATCTGTTGTATTTATTAGGGAATAAAGTCTAAAAACTAAATTTTTAAATGAAACTGTCTATTAATTCTGCCTGCTCCACCAGATCTGACAGAGTTCTTTGCATGCTCCAGGTCCTGTTTATCAAGCAATGTGATCCAATGAGACTCAGGAAGTGTGCCTTCTCTGTCACACCTACCCTGTGGAACAGCTTAACCCCCTAAATTCACACAGCTCTCTCTGTTGGCCTTTCAAAGGCACTGAGGACCTGGCAGATGTTAGGCCAGGGCTCTGGGAGAGTCCCAACTCTGAGTTGTTTTCAAAAGGTGGAGTTGAGTGATTGTCCTCAGTTGCTAGTTGTTCTGAGGCTTCATGTTTTTATCTGATTTTCAATTTGTTGTAAGGTGCCCAGAGTTGGTCAAGCCTATAAATTGAAAAAATAAACTAACTGGTAGAATTAAGGTGGCAATAACAAGAGTCACTTGCATAGTGGTGGTGGTGTATAAATTTGATAAAATAAACATAATAAAAAAGAATGAAAACCATATTAAAACATTCTTACACTTATAAACACACATGTAATTTACCAATCCATTTTGTTAAAAATGGAAGATTTCATGTAACCTCTGCAAGACTTGCAGAACAGATGATCACCAAGGTCATTTCCAACCTTGCATTCTACAATTCTAAGATTTAAGGAAAAGAGAGGTGAGGATTGTTACATTCTGATGGAGTTTTTAAAGGTTAATAAAAGAACTCCAAGCAGCTAACAGCAATCTTACAGAGAAGTGTGAACCAAAAGAGAGAACTTGCACATTAAGTTTAATTATGTTCAGAAATAAATTCAGTCTTCACACAGTAGTTAGATGAAGAAAAATAGAGATAGCTTACTTTTATTCAGTAAATCTGGATACAGGTAGGTTCATAGTAGAAAGCACTTAATCATCACTGGTTCTTTGTAGCACAGGATGGTTGGGGGAGGGCTGCATTCCTGCAGCACCTTCTGCTTGCATGTGTGCCAGAAGGGTAATGGAGATTGTTAATCCCCAAACTCAAGGCGGAGGAGGAAGTGGAAATCAGGTGACCCATGTGACATCCCACAAGCACAATAGAGATGTGTTTGCCAGAGAGACCCCTTTATGCTTATGAGACAATGCTGAGTTGACCCCTGATAATTCCAACACATTTTTTGTTCTATGGACTATGCCTTAGATCAGATTTAGTATCTAAATTGACCCAGTCTTTGTCACTGGGAGCCTGAGTAACATAAGAATATTTAAAGAAGATGGTATTTTATAGCCTTACCTTTCAGCCACTGATTGTCTTGGTGAATAAAAATCCTCTTCTGCCAAATAGGCAGCAGCAGTTCCTCCTCCAAAATAGGCTTTTCTCAAGCATGAAGCAATTTCATTTTTTACTAGCAATGCACCTATGCCAGTGGGGAATCCAAATAACTTATAGAATGATAAAGGAATAAAGTCTGCTTGATGAATGCTTAAGTCTAAAGGAGAGGTACTAACATAAGATGCAGCATCCAAGAGGACAAACCACTTCCCTTCGACCTGAATGGGACAGAGCTTTCCACACTGTATCTCTTCTATCCATGCAAGTGGATATTTGGTTCCTGAAAAATTGCTCTGAGCAGGATAACAGAAGAGATGTGGTGTTCTACAATTATTGTCTTTAGCCTCCACAACATTTGCTCCTGACAAGATATCTTTTGGTTTTACTGGAACAAATAATACATTTTTTGTAGCAGTGATCACTCTCATGCCCACCACAGATGTATGGTTATCAGTAAGGTAGCAAAATCGGCTGCCAGGTTCCTCCAAGGTTTCAGGTATCCAGGGAAAAGCTTCTGCAATGAGTTTGAATGAAGCTGTGCTTCCTGAAGTAAAAATGACAGTATAGTCTTCAACAGTTGCATTGAAGTGCTGCAGTATCCTGTAAAATAAAATCAGATCACAGACATATTGAAGAGTTATTTTTCCATATTATATTATTCTACTAAATAGTTTTCTACTAAAATATGTTTCTTGGCGACTACTCTATAACTTATTTCAGCATCTAAAGTAAAATCAAATCAGACAAGATATGTAGCTACCTTTTGTTAATTACTACAATGTAATAATATATGCTGTTCTGTTCAGTTACTGAATTATAGGCCAAAAGGACATAATAAAAATAATGGGAGACGTTAATTAGCTCAATATGGGAGACAAATTATGCCAAATGTGGTTCTTCCAAGAAATTCCTGATTTGTGTTCCCGACAACACATATTTCTTGACTTGATACTAAATAATAATGAAGAGACTTAGAGCTCTTCATCACAGACATATTATTGTGTATACTTCCAGTCCTTGAGTTGGCAGAAAAGTATTTCAGCATAAATTGCTGTTTCAATGGTCAAGTTCTACTTTCCCCCAGTTATGGGTCATACGTGCTGCTGTTCTTGAGTTTTATTGTAACATGTAAAAGAGACTGGTAGATTCCCTGGCTTCATTTACCCTCCTAATGAACCTTATCACATCAAAGGAGAAGCAACTGCCAATCACTGCCATCAATGTGTGGGGTTGGGCAACTGTAGATGGAATGTACAGTTTAACTACCTTCCTTACTGCCCTAGTGACAAGCAGGAATTTTGCAGCCGTGACTAAAAAAAAAGTCTGGAATCTTCTGAAGAGAGCCAGTTTGGTGTAGTAGTTAAGGCATCAGGCTAGAAACTGGGAGGTCATGAGTTCTCGTCCCACCTTAGGCACTAAGCAAGCTGGGGGACTTTGGGCCAATCACTCTCTCAGCCCTAGGAAGCAGGAAATGGCAAACCACTTCCAAAATCTTGCCAAGAAAACTGCAGGAACTTGTCCAGGCAGTCAACAGGACTCAACAATGACTAGAAGGCACTAAAAAAGAAAAAAAAAGTCTTCTGAAAGGTGTTAAAGAAAGAAGACTTTAATAAACTCAAAGCAATAATAAGGTTCCATGGCAGAAGCTAATGGGAATATTGTGCAAGATGGGCAGGTTCCTAAAAATATTAAAAGCAAAATTACGAACAATTCCAGTAAAGAAAAAAACTGGAGAACAGTGCCTCTGTGTGTGTGTGGGTGTGGGTGTGTGTGTGTGTATAAAGCTATGATAAATTTAAGTGTAACATGAGAATAAAGAAATATAAAAATTGCAGACAGGACACCTGAAGGAGTCTGGTAGCATCTTTTCTGACTAACGAATTTTATTAAAAGGCATAAGCTTTCATGAGCTGTATCTCACTTCAATAGATGCAACTTGGTATGTTTTAGATTTCCATTCCATCTAGCTGATCTTGGTGCTTCTCTCTGTAAACATTGTAGGAAGACAGCTGTGCTAGTCTATGGTGGCAAAATACTACTACTACTACTACTACTACTAATACGGCATGACAAAGTAGCAAAACAACGGCATGACAAAGTAGCCACAATGGTGCATTGGAGTATCTGCAAGAAATACCACTTGCCTGCAAGCAAGAACTGGTGCGACCACAAAATAGACCAAGTAATAGAAAATGAAAAAGCTAAAGTGCTCTGGGACTTTAGAATTCAAACAGACAAGCATCTGCCACACAACACCCCAGACTTAACTATTAGTAAGACAGACAAAAAAGTCTGGATAGTGGACATTGCAATACCTAGAGACAGAGGAATAGGAGAGAGAGAACTGGAGAAAAATCACAAAATACAAAGACCTGCAAATAGAAGTAGAATGACTATGGCAAAAGAAGGCAAAGATAGTACCAATAGTAGTAGGCGCCTTGGGTACAATTCCAAAACATCTGGAGCACCACTTGAACACCATCAGAATTGACAAAATCGGTCAACTGCAAAAGGCAGCTTTACTTGGAACAGCTTACATTCTGCGACAATACCTTTAACACCATCAAACAACAATATGTGTCTATCCCAGGTCCTTGGGAAGGACTCGATAGGTGGATAAAAATGCCAAATCCAGTCTAAACATCTGGCTGACTGTGCAACCAACCATAATAAAATGATATGCCACCCAACTTCCAGTAATTCTGGGATATAAGTTTGCCTTGTGGAACAACATGCTGCTGGAGATTTGGAGGGTCTCCATCCGTTACAGCCTTTCGCAAGGCACTGAAAACCTGGCTGTTTCCCCAGGCATTTGATTCAGAGTTCTGTTGTTATTGATCTGTTTTTTCAGTGAGTGGGGTTATTGGTTATCCTTAGGCATGGGGGGGGGTTATGTGGTGGGTCTTCTGCATTTTAATGTAAGCCACCCAGAGTCACTTCTGTGAGATGGGCAACTATATAAATCATATACATACATACATAGATTTATTTAATATAAATCCTTTAAATTAAGGAGGTGTGTGTGTGTGTGTATGATTTAATTAATAAATTAAGGATTACCCAAATCAAAAATGTGAAGACTTAATGAACCTTTGTTATAAGAGGACATTAAAGCATCATCAGGAACTCAAGAACTTCTTCCAAATCAAGTTTAATTATGTGCCATTGAGATGTTGACAACTCTTGCAATGGTCACTCATTGCTACTGTAACTAAGTGTATCCACCTTGGTCATCCTTTTCTTCTCTTTCCTTCCAACTTTCCCAGCATTAGAGCCTTCTCCAGAGACCTAGGTCTTCACATTATGTGTCTGAAGTAGAATAATTTGAGTCTGGACATTTGTGCCTTGAGTGAAAATGTGGTTGATTTGTTTGATGATCCAATTTTTTTTTGTTTTTTGGGCTATCCACACTATTCTCAGGAGTCTTCTCCAATACTCTTCCTATCTTGCTTCTTTAAAGTCTAAATTTTGTTTCCATAGAGTGTCACAAGGAATACTATGGCTCGTATAATTCTGATTTTTGTAGGTATAGACACATCATGGAATTTGAATACCTTTTCCAAGGCTTTTATTGCTGCTGTACTGTGTTGTATTTTTTGATTGATTGTTCAGTTATGGTTGATGGTTGATCCTAAAAGGCAGATGCTATCCACCACTTCAATATCTTCGCTGCCAATTCTAAGGCTGATCGTTCTATTTGTTGTCATTTGTTGGGTCTTCTTTATATTTTAGTTCTATTTTTCACTGTGCTCCTTGACTTTCATTACTAAGGCTTGCAGATCCTTTGCATTTTCAGCTATCAAGGCAGTGTCATCAGCATAGTGCAGGCTATAAATCAAATTTTTATTATGGCCAAAGACCAGCATAAGGAGGATGGGGTACGGTCAGATAAAAGCATAGAAAATACATTAAAGTCTCTATCTCTCACACATATATAAAAACCATAGAAGTTTAAAAGAAAAGGAGACAAAAAATCTAAAAGGAGAGGTAGGAGCATTAGATGGGTGTAGGGGAGTATAAAGGTTAGTATATCTGTAAATACAGTAATGTGATGAATTAGATGTTCATTAAATTTAGTTTTTGACACCAGTCATCATCTGGCAAATTTTAAGCGCTGCTGCGCAGAACCTGGCAACATTGGAAGTTTGTAGCAGGGTTGGTATCTGACAGCAGCAGGGAGGTGTAAAATTGGCCTGAGTGCCCTGGGTAATGTAGTAATGGTAAGATGAAGCTAGTGCAAATGTCTCTATAATACAGGCACTGAAGGAGCACATGGTCTGTTGTGACCAGAGTCACAGCGGCATTGTCTCTCCAGGTAAGGAATCTTCTTGTATCAGCCTTCAAGGACAGCTCAGGAGAGGGTGTGACATGGTGCCAGAGTAAAGACCCTCCGATGGTTAGGTACCTCAAGTTCCATTAAGTATGTCACAGGAGAGGCAGAATACCTGCCGGATTCACTGACAATAAAGGTTGGTGACCTGGCTAAATCCAACTGGTGCTTATTGATTTTAAAAGTACAGGTAAAATACAAAATATAGAGTATACATAAGACAGAGTACAGAACTAAAGAAAAAAAAACTATGAAAGTGCACAACTAGAGAGAAAGCAGAAAAAGAAAAGTGACTTTGACCTTCTCCAATACAGACATAAATGCATTTTATACAAATATAATCTCTTACCATTAGAGTTAAACCTTAGTAACATTATTTCTATAAAATCAAATCATTTAATCATCAAAACCCAAATCAAAGCTTCATTTTTTTCAGACACAAGCAAATAATCTAAAAGTGGTTGCCAAGTAGAAACAAATCCAGACACAGTATTTTCTCTTATCAACACAATTAGCTTAGTCATTTGGGCTAGTTCCATTAATTTAATCATCCATTCCTCCATTGTTGGGATTTGTCTTTCCATCTTTGTATATATAAATCTTGCTGCTGTAATCATATATCAAAGTCCCATGTTGTTTCTCAAGCTGTTTCTCCATCAATCCCAAGAGAAACAGTTCTGGTTTCTTTTGTAAGTCCACTTTAAGAACCTTTTGAATATTAACACATATTTGATCCCAAAATTTTTTAGCCTTCTCACAAGTCCACCAAAGATGATAAAAAGTTCCTTCACCAACAGAATATTCCCAACAAACATTCGTTACCCCATTATACATTTTTGACAACTTATTAGGAGTTAAATACCAACGATATATCATTTTATAAAAATTCTCCTTTAAGTTATAGTTCAAAGTAAATTTCAAACCTTTATTCCACATGTTCCATTGCTCCAATGTAATATTATATCCAAAATTCTTAGCCCATTTTATCATATATTCTTTAACTTGTTCATCTTCTAAATTCATTTGTAACAGCATTTTATACATCTTTGTAATAACATGTTCATCATTTATGCAAAGTTCCATTTCAAATTGAATTGTTTCATTAACAAATCTAAAATTCTTTTTGTCCACTTTAAAACATTCAGACAATTGCACATATGTAAACCAATGACATGTAAAACCTTTGAACTCTGTTTCCTTGTTTTAAGTTTAGGTTTACCCTCTTCAAAATTTAACAAATCTTTGTAATTTAACCAGCTTTCCCCCCATTTTCTCTTCTAACAAATGCTTCTTGAGGTGACAAACACAATGGTACATTAGGAGACAATCTTGCTTTATATTTATTCCAAACCCTCAATATGGCATTCCTAACAAAATGATTTTTAAAATCTTTATTAGTCATGTCCGACTCTGGGGGGCGGCGCTCATCTCTATTTCAAAGCCCAAGAGCTGGCGTTTGTCCGTAGACACTTCCGTGGTCATGTGGCTGGCATGACTAAACGGAACGCCGTTACCTGCCCGCCAAAGCGGTACCTATTAATCTACTCACATTTGCATGTTTTCGAACTGCTAGGTTGGCAGGAGCTGGGACTAGCAACGGGAGCTCACCCTGTCATGTGGATTCGAACCGCTGACCTTCCGATCAGCAAGCTCAGCAGCTCAGCGGTTTAATCCGCAGCGCCACTGCGTCCCTCGGCTTTAACTTTATCATACCACAAATAGGCATGCCACCCAAATCTCAGTTCATGTCCTTCAAGTTCCAATGACTTCCTCTTCTTCAAAGTTATCAATTCCTTCATCCAAAGCAAACAACAAGCATCAAAATACAATTTTAAATCAGGTAAATCCAAACCTCCTTGTTCTTCAGCATCTTGTAACAACTTATATTTAATTCTTGGTTTCTTGCCTTGCCAAATAAACTTAGAAATATCCTTCTGCCATTGTTTAAATGGTAAATCTGTTGTCAAAATCAGTATAGTCTGAAAGAGAAACACCATCCTGGGCAAAACATTCATCTTAATCACAGATATTCTCCCGTAAGAGACAGTTACCCACTATCAATGTTTTTTAAAAAGTAACCAATCCCGGCTTCAGAAAAACAACCACAGCAGACACTTTCCCACAGAGACTAAAAAAAAAGCCTCAATTCCAGCAAAACAAAGTCCTTTAGTACTTAAAAAAATTAAAAATAGAAAATAGAAAATACAATATTTATTCCCTTCAAAAAAGAAAAAAATTACATAAATGGTTCAACTTTGTTTCTTTGCTCAAACTTTAATCCTTTAAAGCAGTCTCATCTGGTTTCGTGTCAGAAATGCAGGAAATATAAAGGGGGAAAGTACTGATTAAAATTTAAAAAGTTAAAAACATTTAATAAAAATACAAAATTTATCTAGCTCTAGCCCAATACCAGGCCACATTGATGGCAGAGGTGTTTCTGACCAGTAAGTCACTCTGTGTGCACGTCAGTCCCAAAGGGCACTGTAAAAGATGGGTAGTTGTAAAAGATGCTTTATTTAACTGCTTTATTTAAAGCAGTTAAAATATACAAAAAAGAGTCCAAAAAATAATGAAAATTTAACCAAGAGAATCAGTATTTCTGCATTGGAGAAAGCCTCTTTAAATTAGACAATTAAAAAAAATAAAGGTGATTTTAGAAATGGGGTGGTCAACTCAGTTATTGTCCGTTTAGGCTTCAGTGTGGCTTGGAAGTGATGAAAGCCCCGCTTCTCAGCTGCTTCACTCACTACTTGATCACTGAAACGCCATTTCACGATCCTCCGGCAAGAAGCAGCTGTCCAGAGGGCACAGGGGATAATTCCTCGAATTCTCCTTCTTCCAAAGAATATTTCAGGGCTCTAAGGACCAGCCTGAGCCGCCAGACAGATGACGCAATGTGGAACTGTCACTCTGCCATTTTTTCCCACTGGAAGTCTGAGCAACAAGGTTCTTGATCTCTGTCACTGGCACCCACATTGGCAGGTTTTCTATACAGCAGTTTGGCCACAGCGCCCACTTCCAACAGAGGTGTCCATGTAGAGTTCCTGAAAGTATGCCTTCCAGGTCCCTGGTGGGATGTGACAGTCCACCATGGATGGACCATTGCTTTGGGAGCTTGATGTGATATGCCAGAAAATAGCTGAGTTGTTGGATTTGATTAATTGAACAAACTCTGTCCGGTTGTTTTTCATGGCTTCCTTTTTCTTGCATGCCAGCAGTTGCTTGTAGTCTCTTTGGCAAGGAGGCCCTGTGCAGCTATTGGTGTGGTGTTGGATACATAAGCCTGATAAGTGGTAGCAAGTGCTTTTTTGGCATTAACACAGTCCTTGTCAAACCATGGCTTGGAGTGGTGCTGTTGTTGCTTTAAGGATGCAGTGTTACTACGGGTTAGATGCTGGTGGAGCTCTTGAGTAAGGGTGTTATAGTTCTCCAAGAGTGCATCAGGAGACTCAGCTGATGTTAGGGCAGATTGAAAGTTCTGTAGGTGATCTGAGGCCAGTACCTCAGTTATCATCTGATTTAGATGGGGGTCCACTTGGTTCAGCAGTAAGTTCTTCCTGCTGGTATTAGAAGGGGCTAGTAACAGTCCTCAGTGTGTTTCTTTGAGCGAAGGCATTTAACTGGAGCAGGACTGGGAAATGATCACTGTCAAATTTAGGCATAACTTCTAGGGCTTTGGCATAAGGGAGAAGGTCCCTGTTGTTTATTCATTTAGTCGCTTCCGACTCTTCGTGACTTCATGGACCAGCCCACGCCAGAGCTTTCTGTCGGTCGTCAACATCCCCAGCTCCCCCAGGGACGAATCCATCACCTCTAGAATATCATCTATCCATCTTGCCCTTGGTCGGCCCCTCTTCCTTTTGCCTTCCACTCTCCCTAGCATCAGCATCTTCTCCAGGGTGTCCTGTCTTCTCATTATGTGGCCAAAGTATTTCAGTTTTGCCTTTGATATCATTCCCTCAAGTGAGCAGTCTGGATTTATTTCCTGGAGGATGGACTGGTTTGATCTTCTTGCAGTCCAAGGCACTCTCAGAATTTTCCTCCAACACCACAGTTCAAAAGCATCGATCTTCCTTCGCTCAGCCTTCCTTATGGTCCAGCTCTCGCAGCCATATGTCACTACGGGGAACACCATTGCTTTAACTATGCGGACCTTTGTTGTCAGTGTGATGTCTCTGCTCTTAACTATTTTATTGAGATTTGTCGTTGCTCTTCTCCCAAGGATTAAGCGTCTTCTGATTTCCTGACTGCAGTCAGCATCTGCAGTAATCTTTGCACCTAGGAATACAAAGTCTTTCACTGCCTCTACGTTTTCTCCCTCTATTTGCCAGTTATCAATCAAGCTGGTTGCCATAATCTTGGTTTTTTTGAGGTTTAGCTGCAAGCCAGCTTTTGCACTTTCTTCTTTCACCATCATAATGCTCCTCAGTTCCTCTTCGCTTTCAGCCATCGAAGTGGTATCATCTGCCTATCTGAGACTGCATATCTAGAGACAATTATATCATCAATAGTGCTCATTCAGCTGGATGGTCACCTTCAAGGCCACAATTTAGGATGTGAAGGTTTAGCCTGAAGACTCTTTGAGCCAGGCAGAGACCTGCAAAGTTTGATTTCTGATCTTTTGAGCAACGGGGGAGGAGGAATCCATCATCTTCAGTTGGGAGGGGGACATTTGTGCCATGTGTAGAGGGTGTGGTCATTGGGGCCCAATCTAGCATTGAGGTCCCCTTCCAGGACTACAGATGTATTTGAATTCAGCAGTATAAGGTCAGCAGCATAAGTTTCCAATTCAAGGCTCTGATCTGTGGTTTCTGCCTCACTGAGGGCATATAAGCATTTATTATCAACAGGGCACAGTGACTGAATTGGACTAGCACTGCCATTGAGTGAGGGGAGGGGCCTTAATATGGCATGTAGCGTAATGGAGACTAAGACCCCCAGGCCTCCTTTTGCTCTTCCATGCTTTCCCCTTGGTTCTGACCCAATTGAGAATGAATGAATTTAATATCAGTTTGTCAGCAGTCCATGTTTCCTGGATCAATGTGTCATGGCAGGAGAGGAAGTCTCTGAAACAGGGATCTTTGGTGGATGCAAACCACCCAGCCACATCCCAGGTTAGAAGGGTGACCTTATGCTGGTCACTTGGATGTCAAGTGGATGCACTGTGAACCAGGGGCTGGGTGAATACATTTTGCAGGGGTAGTGGCTTTGAATTAGTTGTTTGTTGAGATGATTGTAGTTGTGTCTCCCCCTGGGGGGGAGCAGAATAGTGTACCATAAGGTTCCTGTTCTCCCTTCTCTGTCATTTGTTTGTCCATCAATCCTCGGTTCTTGTGAGGGGTCTGGGGGGCTTCTGGTTCTGGCATAGAGATCGGAAGAATCAGTGCAGCATGGGCAGCAAAATGTGGCAAGCAGGGATCCCAACTCTTTAGCAGGAGGAGTGTCCTTTGGCTTGTCCCGTGAAAGAGGAGGTGAGGGAAGTTTCTCCTGTGAGCCAGGCTCCCACAGTGCCAGGAGAGGGCCCTCAGATTTGTGAGCAGATGAGGATTGGGTTTCTGTAGTGCTTGGCTGAGGTTTGTTTTGTTTGCAAGGCAGTCTATTTTGGGAGTCAGCTGCTTGGGATCACCTTGGTTCCTTGAATATTGCTGCTGTTCTCAGAGGAGACACTGTCAGTATCACTTTTGAGAAAGTTAGAGTAGTGAGCTGAAAGCTTCCAGCATGTCTGATTCAAGGGAAGACCAGCAGTGGGAGATGATTTATAGGAGCAGCAGTTCAGTGGTGCAGATATATTAAGTTGGTGCTGGACTTCCATATCACTACCAGCAATGGGAGAATATGCCAGAATTGTTGTTTTGGTCTCTGCTAATTTTTTCCTCAGATCGTTGAGTTCTGGGTTTATAAATTTTAGTTCCTCCCCTGAAGTATGTTTAGGCTCTTTGCTTTTGGAATGGGCGGCAATGTCATTTAGCCAGATCAGAGCTTCTGCAGACAGAAGGCAGATCTCATGGAAAGGTTGAATAACGTAGTTGGGGATGCAAGAGGCTTGTTCCAAGATGCTATCTCCACTACCTCCCTGCTCTGGGGAGTGACCTGGGCTGAAGCTTTGGAGGGTCAGGGAGGAGGCCAGTCTTGTTGTGTTCTTTGGAGGTGAGGGGGATCCTGAAGCTGTAGGTCTGTTACTCATGTTTTTTGTTGTCTCTGCAGTGGGAAGGTAGGAGTCAATTCTAATCTGTTTCCCTGCTTTGTTGGATTTATGGGTCCCAGTATCATTACTGGGGCTGGTCTGGGTTCTTTTCTTGCCTTGGGATGGCATTTTTGGGCCTTGGGCTAAGCCACAAGGGGTGAGGCCAGTCACAATTCAGGAGCTTAGTTCAGGAGCTGCTAGTTGGTTGCCATCTTGGCTCCTCCAGTGCAGGCTATAGATGTTTCTTCCTCCAGTTTTAAAACCATGCTCATCTTCTTCCAACCCAGCTTTCCTTAATATGTATTCAGCATATCAGTTGAATAAATAAGGGGAGAGTATACAGTCTTGTTGCACTCCTTTGCCAACCTGGAGCCAGTTGGTTTCACCATGTTCTGTCCATACTGTGGTTTCCTGATCTGTATATAGGTTTTACATGAAGACAATGAGATATTCTGGGATTCCCATTATTTTAAGCACATTCCACAGCTTTACTTGATCAACATAATCAAAGGTCTTTTCTAAAACCAGCTTGAACATCTGGCATCTCTTTTTCCATGTAGGGCTCTAATCTGTGTTGGATGATCCTAAGCATTATTTTGCTAGCATGTGAAATTAAGGATACTGTACAATAGTTTGCACATTACATTAAGCCTTTTTGGAGGTATTGGAATGTAAATTGACTTCTTCCAATCTGTTGGCTGTTGTACTGTTCTCCAGATTTGCTGGCATAGTTTGGTTAGAATCTTTACTGATTCTTTTGTTGCTTGTCATATTTCTATGGGTATCCCATCAGCCTTCCAACTTGGTAATGATTGGAATACTGATCTAACTTCATATTCTAGTATTAGAGATACTATAAGTAGGGAATTTTTTCTAAGGTATCTTGGATGCTGACATCTCTACTGTACTGTATCACAGTATACTCCTTCCATCTTTGTTGATCTTCTTTGAATCAGTTACTATCTGTCCCTATGTGTCCTTTAGCATACCAATTCGAAGTTGGAATTTCCTTCTGAGTTCAGAGACTTTTTGGAAGTCTTTCCTTGTTTTTCCATGTCTGCATCTTCTATGCCTTTATAGATGTTGTTGTAATATGGCTTCTTGTATCTTCTAACAGCTGTCTGAAACTCTTTGTTAAGTTCGTTCTTGAGATGGTTTTCTTTCTTGGCTTTGGCTTCCCTTCTCTTCTTGGCATTTCCAGAGTTTGTAATTTCATCTGTTTCTTCATCTTTTGCAGTCTCTTTTCACAGTCATCCTTAACAGCTTCAGTTTATTCCACAGTTCCTCTGATTCTCTATCAACAAGGTTCAGGACTTCAATGTGATTGCGTTGTAGCCAAATACTATTCTTGCTATACCCTTAACTATAAAAGTAATGCTGTTCCTTCTTTGTTTTTCACATCCTGAACAACAAACAGTATGCTCTTCTGACTGAAAGTGTCCAACAACAGTCAATCTCAATTCACTGATGCCTAAATGTCAATTTGTAGTCATTTCATCTTTTACTTCGTTGAGCTTTCCAATGTTCATGCTCCTTAGTTCCATGTTCCCACTGTAATTCTCTTTGAAGCTTCAGATTTTCTTTTCCTATATGACAACATCAGCAACCAGATGTCTCAAAAGTTTAATATAGTTGTGCCATAAACTTCCAGAAGCAACCGAAGTTGGAACTTCAAAGTGCATTTGGCTAAATAGTTTATTTCTGGCATATTTAACTTCTTTTACTATGAATTATTTATATTGATTTTTTACTCCTGGCGACTGTATGGATTAGTCCCTGCAGTATTTTAGGCAGTATTTTCAAAAGTGGTTTGCACTTGCCTTCTTCTGAGGGCTAAGAGACAGTGACTGCCCGAAGTCCCCTAGCTGGGTTTGTGCCAAAGGTGGGACTAGAATTCACAGTCTCCTGGTTCCTAGCCTTGTGCCTTAACCACTATATCAAACTGGCTCTCTTATATTGATTTACTGTTGATATTATTCTATTTGGTTTTGTTATGATTTTACTTATTTTTCATTATCACTATTACAATTTGTTACACTAGTATTAATCTATGAGTAGTATATATCTTCCTTATTTGAGCTCTAGGAACAGAGAGGCAGAGGTGTAACTCTGTCATGCCCTCATACCAGAAGTTCCATGATTCTACCACCTCAAAGCAGGGACTATTTCAGTACATATTCCTATGATTTTATACATCTCCTGACCACCAGGAGGCAGTGTACAACTGGTTTTGTCCTTATTGGGATTCCTCAGATACACACAGCCATTATAGTATTAGATTTTATATAGTTCAAACCCCACTTTTATTAGTTATTGGTTGTTTTAAATTATATTAACTGTGGATATTTCTGACTGCTATGGATGTTTTCATTGATTGTTTTGTAAACCGCCAGGAGTCTCTATTGATTTTGTGATATTCAAGTAGAATAAATGAATTATCATCATCACCACCCAATTTATGGACAAGTACTGTGGGTACTCAGACTAAAAGAGTCCTATTCCTCTCACAAGTGGATATTGAGTGGCAGGAGCTAGGTCAAGGCATTTCCTTCCTCCAAGAAGATGGATGGTGGGAAAATACTGCATTACCTGTAATTATGATGCATGAAAGGTAACAGAAAGGTGGGCCCAAGTGGTCAGGAGGGTTGAAGCCCTTCCCACTATCCATCAGGGCCTGTCACTTACTATTCATTACAGGAACATGTTAAAAAAATGCTTCTGGGGTTTATTGAGACTATTTTGAATGGCAACCCTTGCAGGTTCCATGTGAATTCGTGTGACTCTATATGTGGGAATGCATAAAGAGATAAAGGGTGTTATATGTGAGTCCAAAGAAACATAGGCTTGTCAGAAACAAAAGTCCAGGATCTGGAAGCAGGAACTATCTCATCTAAAAATCGCCTTTGGCAGAGTACATGCAATCATACAAGAGCTGAAGAAAGAAATGGCAGCTACGCAAAGGAGGAAGAGAATCAAGCCAAAACGGCAGTCCAAAATCTAAGCATGTGTTAAATATCCATCTGGAGCTCTTCTCCAAGCACAGGGGTAGATGCCTGTATTCTTGGGAGCACTGTAATATCTGCAGGCCAATGTGTGCATAGGCACTAGTATTAGACTTAAATTGTCCTTGGGAACAGAAAAGTGCACTGCTCATGTTCAAGTCTAGCTTTAAAAAAGATTTTGATTCTGTGGTGTGGGTATGATTAACCTGATTACCAAAGGGAGAAATAAGTGATACACAATATATCCTCAAGGATGCTTCTGGTGATGGAGGGAGCTACACTGGCCAGTTCATCCATTTAAAAAAAACTGTCCAGCTAACATCTCCCTCTAAGCAGAAAACAGCCTGGGCGGGGGGTGGGGGGAGGATAAGATTTGATCTTACTAACTGTAAATCTGAAAAGGAAGTTTGGGTATTACATCCAAGCAAAATTAATGTCTTAGGCCCTGTTGAAAAAATGAGAACAATCCTTCATCCAATTTTTCTGTTGCTGGGATTACATGACAAATTGAGAGGTAAAATCTGGGCATCACTGCAAATGACTCATCAAATATAGCAGGGTCTGTAGAACATCATCTGATTTGTTCCTTTAACAAGAATCATGCTACAGTGAATTGGATTTATCTGATATCAGATGCTCTATAGTTCCTGGGTACACTTCACACTTCCCTGAGTTCTCTATGTATGCATGTGACAGGTGTTTGTGGGTTAAGAGGAAGTTCACTGGATTAGGTTGAATTCAGCATTTGAGCAAAAATACATTACATGTGGACAAAGAATAGACATCTCTTAACTGAACATCTCTGCTATATTTGTATTAATTTAAAGCCTATCTGTTGCCAAATTGCAAAGTATTATGTTGCATGCAGGGACGATCATGGCTGCCTAATGGAGAGATATTTTTTTGCATTTATGTTCCTGCCTCAGGTTTAAAGCTGGTCAAGACTTATTAAAGTAATCAAATGGCATCTCCTACACAAGAGTGACTTCCTAGGGGGAAAAGACAGAACTCAGACAGTGAAAAGGAAGGAGAAAGAGAAGAGAAAAGTCTTCTGATTTAGGGGAATGGGGAAGAGGGAGAAGTGTCATGGAGCTAGTCTGGGCTCATAGCATTCTTCCAAGAAGCCAAACAGCCAAAAATTGACAAACTTTTTCTACAAAAAGAGACAGTAAGTAAACACTCCCCAATTCTCACCTCCAATAAATTTGAGGCTCCTGAATGGGATTTGCAAACAGAAATAGAAAAATAGCAACTATTGGAGCTTTCTACATCTCTTAGAGATGATTTAATAGACTGGTCTGATTCTATGTCTGCCCTCCCCCACCACTCTTCTATTCATTTTACTCACTTTTCTAGTTTCCTCTAAAGAAAGTGACAACAAGATTGCACAGGGCAAGGAATGGGAAAAGCTGCTAACATGAGATGACTCTGCTTAATTCATGGCAAAGCAATGTTTGCTTATAATGCAAACTGTTATTTCAGTGTTCTAGCAGTTAGCCTCCATTAAAAACAACCTGGACCTGCTAAAAAGCATTTTGAGGTCTTTGCACAAAAGCACACAGAAAGACTCTGCCTTTACTGAAGCCCAAGCTCAAACAGACAACCTAGCTAAACAACACCCCTTAGGGCAAAAGAATAATAAATTACAAGCCATTTAAGGTGTCAGTCTGATTACCAATGGAGGTGTGCAAGTACTCAAAGAAGTTACCCTATCAAAGCTGACTTGCTCTTTGCAACTAAATCAGGTTGCTCTTCATATATCTATGAATAGCCTCAATTCCAGTCACTGGATCTCTAGAAGAGCAATTGTAACTTCTATGGGACAGTTTTTTCGTTGCCACCACCAGCAAATAGATTTGTGCACAGTTGAGTGGTTTCCAAGCTTGCCTGGCAGTAAACGAATTTTACTGACCTTTAAGCAAGTAGTAACAAGCCCAGGCAAGCTGCCCTCCAGGCAAATCAGGAGCTTTACCTTATATGGTCATGCCTTTTCACACCCAAAACTAAGGATACTTAAGTTTGACCTGTTCACCCTGCCAGAGTGATTTGTTACCATAGTAACCTTAATGGCTTGGTCCTTGCAAAACAATCAAGGAAATGCCAACACATTACCTGATTATCCTGCAGTTTTCACACTGAGCTGGTACAATGCCCTCTTTGATTGATTACACTGCCATATCAAGAAATCTATGTTCCTCAGTCCTTCGATTTCAGACTGATAACCACCTTGAAAGTGATCACTGTCCCAATGTGCTGTTTTTGAAGCCCTTTGGTGTTCCCTTTTTGGAAATATATCCTATTCCATCTGAAGATACCCCCAACGGTCAAATACAAATGAAATGGACAGCTCACGTGAAGGATAAATTAACCAAATGCTCTCCATTGATGAGGCATTCCAACTTTGTACAGCTATTCTAGATGACAGGTCCTCTGACCAAATTTTGTCATCTTATACTCAACTAGTTCAGCTTCTTCAGCCAATCCTCTCCTCTTGCTCAGTTGGTGTAAATAGGAATCAGCACTCTTTCAACCAACCTTGGTTTGAAAGCGAATGTCATGCAGCTAAGGCAACTGATTTCTTGCTTTAAGGAATATAAAAATGATCCTCTCTCCTATTCAACAGGATCTGTTGCTCCTCAAGAGGAAATATAAAGAGCTGCTACAGGCAAAGAAGAGGCAGACTCAGAGTCCTGGAATCAACTAATTTCTGCCACTCGTTCTAAGAATTCAGCCTTATTCTGGAAATGTGTAACTCTTCAATCTGCCTCCACTAATTTATGAATCTCATCTCTTATTCTTGTTTCAGCCTGGGAAGACCACTTCAGATCACTATATACACAGGAGGAATCATTTCACCCAAAGATTATGAAACTCACTTGCTCCCCTCCTGGCCCCTGTCTCAGGTTCTGAGATTATAAACCTGATTATAATCTCAGAGACTGAGACAGGGAGCCAGGAGGGGAGCAAGTGAGCCAGTGCGAAAAACCCTATCTTCTGGAGGCTGGTAGCCCCTTCTTTTAACAATATTTATAGCTCTTCACCACATATACCAGCCAGTATATGGAAACACCATTTTGCTACCCTATACGGTCAAGCAGAGAATTTCCTGGCAAAGTTGGATGTGACCTCCCTCCCCCGTTGGCCCCCAGTCTCGTGCTCAGAGATCAAAAATATAAATTAAACAGTTCAAACCAGGGAAAGCCCCTGGTTCAGACTTTATTACGTATGAAGTAATAAAAAATAATTTGGAACGGTGGATCCCAGTGCTAGCCTCATTTTTCACTGCAATAGACCATTCAGCCATGATACCAAAGGATTGGGGCTTGGCTATTATAATACCAATATATAAGAAAGGCAAGAGAGACGATCCAGCTAACTACCACCCAATTAGTATGTTAAGTCAGATCAGCAAAATATATGCTAAACATCTCCAGGAGAAACTAAATGACTGGCTTGAATCTAAAGACATTCTGATGGATGAACAAACTGGATTAAGAGTAGGACGATCAAAGTTAAACCATGCTTTGATGCTGCAACATTTGGTAGAAAAATATACCCATAAATCAGGACAATCCCTTTATGCAGCATTTATTGACTTTAGGTCAGCTTTTGACACAGTACTTAGAACCAAACTGTGGTATAAACTGAAAAAAATCCACAATTGACAAACATCTACTCCTGCTGCTCATTAAAATACATGAGAATACATGATTGAAAGATTGAATACAAGATTGAAAGTCAGGTGCAGTAACCAAAGACATACCACAAAGGAAATACCTGGGTGGGGGGAGTCAGACAGGGATGTGTATTGGCTCCAGTTTTATTCAACACTTTATTTTCTATCCCGCCTTTATTATTTTTATAAATAACTCAAGGTGGCGAACATACCTAATACTCCTTCCTCCTCCGATTTTCCCCACAACAGCAACCCTATGAGGTTAGTTGGGCTGAGAGAGGGGGACTGGCCCAAGGTCACCCAGCCGGCTTCATGCCTAAGGCAGGACTAGAACTCACAGTCTCCTGGTTAAGCCCATTGCCTTAACCACTAGACCAAACTGGCTCTTATATAAACTCACTGGTCCCTCATTTAAGTAACTCTACTTTGCATCCCCCTAATAAAGACCTGTCAATTACTCTATGCTGATGATGCAGTAATTCTGTCATTAACTTCTATTGGCCTCAAAAGAGCTTGAGATCACTTCTACATTACCTTACTGAGGAATTAAAAATAAATTACACCAAAACTAAGATACTTACTTTCTCCAAATGTCCAAAATAGAGAAACTGGAACTTAGGTGAGCAGCCCATTGAGCAGGTTAAGATATTTAGATATCTCGGGATAGTTTTTCAAGCTACAGGAACCAAAAATGCCCACCTGGACTATGTAACTCGCAATGCAGAGAGATCTGCATCAGCTATCCAAACATATTACTTTACCAGAGGAGCAGTTTATCCCTGCTGCAATTAAGTTGTTTGTAGCTAATGCCTGAGCACAACTGCTATATGGGGGTCAACTGGGACCATATAACATGATTGCCTTAGAAAGAACCCAAACAAAATTTTTAAGAAATATCTTTCAGGTTACCTGCTGTGTTCCAAATGCTGTACTTTGACGGGAAGCAGGAGTCAGTAAACTTGAATTTAACCTCTGGATAAATATCTTTACCTACTGGTTAAAATTACATCACAACCCCAGTGGACTAACCCATCTAATATTGGTAGGTAATTTTAAATCTTCCTGGGAAACAACTATCCAAAAGAGACCGAGCCTCTATGGTTTCTCCAGTGATGCCATCTTAGCCTTAGAGTCAGACCAAGCTAGATCTCTACTAAGGCAAAGGATCTTCAATACAGAAGGCCAAACAGAAATTGCTTTTACTCGTAATATATTTGTCAATAATCAAATCTTACTGTCCATACCAGCTCCATATTTATATTACATCACAGTTCCCAAATTTAGGACAGCCCTATCACTAGCCCGATTGAATGCCCTCCCTACAACTGTTTTGGAGGGGAAACCTAAGAAAATCCCATTATGAAACCCAATTTTGCCCCTGTAACACAGGTGCTGTAGAGATCACGGCCCATGTTCTCTTGTATTGTCAGTTTTATAGGGACATTTGCCACCAGCTGATTACCCTTTTGTTTAAATTCCCATGGCACTCTGATACTTTTTACTTACACTCTGTTAAACAATGAAGATAAACGTATCTCTCTGAAAGTAGCAAAATTCTGCTACGTTTTGTGTAAGCTTCGCCTACAAATGGTTAACAGTTACTGATACTAGGGGATAACTCTGTTTTATGTATTTATCTGTTTTATTGGTCAATGACCGAAATAAAGTTTTATCTATCCATCCTGATTAAACAGCTGAAATCGAACAAAGCTCAGGATATGACTTCATTTCAGCGGAGGTCATTTGCAGTAATTTAGATTGGTGGGCACCCATTTTGGCTTCCCTATTCATCTATATTGGCAACTATTCTAAGGTTCCTGATGATTGGGGTCTAGCTTTGGTGATTCCAATCTATAAAAAAGGAGGCAGAGATTTACCTCCCAATTATCGGCCCATTAGCAAATTATATGACAGACACCTGTACATAAGCTCCTAGATTGGGTTATAACTGAGAATATCTTGGCTGATGTGCAGGCACACTTTAGAGAAGTCTGCTCAATTTTTGACCACGCTTTAACTCTTCAACATCTAGTCAAGAAATATTCCTCCAGAGCACACTCAACACTCTATGCAGTGTTTATTGATCTTAGGTGTGCTTTTGATTTTAACTCCAGAGCCAAACTATGGCAGAAATTGAACTCTTCGATTGATAGATTATTCTGAAAATTCTTGAATGAAGGTGTGATCTAATATGCATGGACATTGCACCAAGGAATTTCCAGTCAAGAGAGGAGAGAGACAGGGTGTATTCTAGTTCCCCTCCTTTTTAATCTATATATTAACTCTCTCATAGACAAACTGAATAGCCCATCTCTTCATCCTCCAAAATTGGGAAATAGACACATCTCTGTTCTTTTATAAGCAGATGATGCCATGTTGTTTTCTCGGACACAGATTTGTCTGAAGCAGGTACTCTGTATGCTTGCTGAGCACTGCCGAGAAGAATGACTGGAAATAAATTACTTGAAAACCAAGGTTATGGTTTTTGCCAAGTGCCCTAAGGGACATATTTGGTGGCTAAACAATCATTTAATACAGCAAGTTAAGACCTTTAAATATTTGGGGATTGTTTTCCATGCCACAAGTAACCCCAAATTCCACCCCAACTATGTCAAGCCTGAATGCACAAAAAACAGTTGTTAGCACACTATTTCTCCAAAGGAGCTCAGCATATACCAGCAGTGAATAAAGTTTTCTCAGCTAAGATCTGAACAAAGTTCCTTTTTGACACTCATTCCTTTCTCTTGAAAGAGTTCAATCCAAGTTTTTAAGATCCATTTTTCAAGTACCTCGCTGTGTCCCCAACATGGTGCTTTACCATGAAGCTGGCCTACCAAAAATAGAAACTTCTGCTTGGATTTATACTTTTCTTACTGGTTTAAGTTTTCCTTTTTTTGAGTTGCCTTGGCCCCTTGCTACGACTGATAGCTTTCAGTCTTCTTGATGCCACGCAATACAAGTCCAACTGCAATTATATGGCTTTTCAGGGGCAGCATCATCCTGTTGAGCTATGAACATGCACTAGCTATCTCAAACAATGGACCATCGATTTAGAGTTGCAATCAGATTTATCAGTTCTACCTAAAAACATTTTTTGGGACATTCTACAGATCTTCTCCAAACAGCTAGATATCTTAGCTGCATCATGATTCCAAAATTTAGAAGGTTTTTATCTTTGGCTAGATTCAATGCCCTTCCAACAGCTGTTATTGAAGGGAGATACCGAAACATCCCTTCTGAACAAAGACTGTGCCTATGTGGCAGAGGAATAATTGAAACGGTAGAACACGTCATTTTGTATTGTCCTCTCTATGCAGATGCTCACCAAGAATTATTATCTCTATTCTTTACTAAACATCAAGGTTGTTTGGATTTTATCTTAAGTTGTTACTAGCAGATCAATCTGATTTTATTTCATTGACCATAGCTAAGTATTGTTCTATAGTTTATACAGTATGCCGCAGTATCTCTTAAAATTCTAAAAAATCTAAGAAAAATTAGAAGTGTTTTTCCTTTTATTCTAATCAGATGTGAATCTTCTGTTTTATCTGCTGGTCTATGACTGAATAAAAATTGATTTGATTAATGTTGCATACCATTGCATGCTTCTGTTTAAATACATTATATTTATTGTTCTTCATTGCTTATTAATATAGCACAGGATGCAAACTCCATTAATCCAAGTGACAGTTTTAATTATCACCATGCAACAATGGGAAAAATGAATTAGCCAAGGGATAAGGAAAGACTGAAGGCAAAAGGAGAAGGGGACGGCAGAGGATGAGATGGTTAGATAGCATCACCAATGCAATGAACATGAATTTGAGTAAACTCCGGGAGACAGTGGAGGACAGGAAGGCCTGGCATGCTATGGTCCATGGGGTCACAAAGAGTTGGACACACTTAATGACTGAACAAGAAGAAAGAATGTACATCTACTGCCCATGGAACACTTTTGAATTTCAAGTCACTGAAGGGTAAGGATTACCTTACTTCCTTCCTCATCCCCCCTTCCTGCTTAGTGCTGCTAATTAGCAATGTTAACCATAAATTAAATCAACTGCACATAATTTTTAGCCTGTTCACTGACTGACTGAATCTTGGGTTCTGTCTCATTACTGCTGGAATAATAACCCAAGTTTTTAGTTTCAATGACAGCCACTTGACCCATAGTTTATTTTTTAATGTGATCTTTATTGTATCTTATTTTGAGATAGGTAGGCTATAGGTAAATACAAGTACCTCATAACAACAATCACATAAAAGAAACTACCCTGTATAAGTAGTGTTCTGAATAATACCCAGGAGTACTTCATTTGTTTACACAAAAAGGCATTTAAAAACTACAAAAGATTAGAAACTGAAACTAAAGACACATGGAAATGTCTCAGTTGGGCGTTTATGAAGATGAATTGAACATGGTGGTATGTTTTCATTTCATAGTCTCCAGTTATGACCTTAAAGACAGACAACTGGGGATATGTAAGTATTAAAACAGATGTTTCTTACTGTATTTTAAAGATTAATGGAGGCTGCCATGTGTTAACAGTTACAATTATGTTGCTTTAAGATTTTGCTGAAATATTAGTATAAAGTCAAAATCTGAATAAACTCAGAAGTAGCAACCACTTATAAGAAAATACATATTGTTATTTATCAACCTTTTTTCTTACATACTCAGTAAGAATCACTTTTATGGGTAAAATGCAGTTTTGATTATGATTTAAAGTTAATACACAAAGCCTCTCACATAATATGTTATGTTTAGTAAGAGTATGGAACCAATGATCTGATCACAAGAGATAATTCTGATTAAAAAATTACAAAAGGGGAAAGGAGAACTAACTGCAATTGCTGATAATCTCAAAAACAAGATGCTGTGGTACTTGAAATTGATGGCTAGTCCACCCATAGCGTTAGATAAGACAAGGTGACCATTCCAGATAGTCTGTATTGGCAGAAGGCAGAACCATGCAAGAACCATATGGTGAATGGGGCTGGCAGTGGATGAAACTAAGATGTGTACATATACACACACATCCCTACCTAGAGGGATCACCGGAGCATCAAGAGACACTGACCTCACCATTAAGAAAATGTGATCAAAATACCTGCTTTCCTGCTGATAATATGAGAGAAACAATTATTTCTGATACTCAGTTAATGACAGATCAGCTGGAGACTGAGGGAAAATACCACCAACATATCATGTTTATCCTTGCTTCCATATAATGATTCTTTGGATCATGATGTTTCTAGCAGATAAGATTACATCAATTGCAAAAGAAATATAGAGTGCAAAAAGAATCCAAAAGCAAACATGGAACAGCACATAAATTAAAGATTACATTACCTGAACCTGACATGTTCAATAGTATCATATGTCAGTTTGCTGCTGATGTTCTGGCTATGAGGATTTCCTAGGAGATTAAAAAACAACAGTGATTCATAAAAAGATACTCAATTCTTTGCAAAATTACAGCCCAAGTTTAGTCCCTGTATTTTTATACTTAATTTTTATATTTATCCTGCTTTTCCCTCCTAGATTGATGTATTCACTCCCTCCTCTGATTCTTCCCCAGAACAATCCTGTTTGGTAGGCTGGACAGAGAAAGACTGTCTGGCCCAAAGCCAGAGATAGCTGAGAGTAGATTGGAACTTTATTCTTTCTCATATAAAAAAGTTATAAAATACAGCACTAGATAATAAAATCTTGAGACAGTAAATTATATTATACGATTGGAGCTGTTATTTTTTTAAATTATGCCAATTCATTAGTATGACCATCTAAAACCTTGAATTCTAGCTCTTTCCAGATATTAGAAAACACCTGAAGGATGGAGCAGAAGCTATCTCCTTCCTTCCAATGTGAAATATGATTATAGTGCTTTGCAGAATCAGAAACACCTAATCACGTAAAACTATATATCAGCATTATGTAGAACATAATTACTTCCCTTGCAGATTTTGCCTGTCAAGTTATAATGGCAGGAGGGACATAGATATTGAGCTTTCCTTCAGTTCCCCTCCATACTTGCAGATCCTATTACAGACACTGTTTAAATAGGTCAACTAATACATATACACATGAGAAGCCACACACACACACACAGAGAAAGGCTTATCATTTTGTTGATGTGGTTTCCCTTTTTTCCTTCTTCTTTTTCTATTTTGTTTAATTAAATCAATTTAAAAAAAAGATCTGGAAAACCACTAGATGGCAGCAAAGGTCTGGTAAGCCATATTTGTTTGTTTATATTATTTATAAATAAATAAACCCTAATTTAGAATAAAATGTTGAAATGTTTGGCTTTTTTCCCATCCAGCAAGGAAGGATAAAAGTATACATTGCTAAATTTCACTTTACCATAAACATTTGTACTGAGGTCATCAGTGAAGGCTTTTAGCAAACTTTCTGGATAGAGAGCAGCACCTGCGTGGTCAAGATAAGTAATTTCTAGAATAGAAAAGATGAAAATACATTACAGCTACCAATTATACCCTTCCATCAATTTTACATTCTAAACAATGTTTTTCCAAAGTGCTTTACAGGAAATACATTGGGTTTTTAAAATATACTTTTAGACATATTTGAATTATTCAATACAGAATAAAACAATTGCAAATATAATAAAGATAATCTAATTTTAGAATCATTGTTGTTGTTTGTTGTTTATTCGTTTAGTCGCTTCCGACTCTTCGTGACTTCATGGACCAGCCCACGCCAGAGCTTCCTGTCGGTCGTCAACACCCCCAGCTCCCCCAGGGACGAGTCCGTCACCTCTAGAGTATCATCCATCCATCTTGCCCTTGGTCGGCCCCTCTTCCTTTTGCCTTCCACTCTCCCTAGCATCAGCATCTTCTCCAGGGTGTCCTGTCTTCTCATTATGTGGCCAAAGTATTTCAGTTTTGCCTTTAATATCATTCCCTCAAGTGAGCAGTCTGGCTTTATTTCCTGGAGGATGGACTGGTTTGATCTTCTTGCAGTCCAAGGCACTCTCAGAATTTTCCTCCAACACCACAGTTCAAAAGCATCGATCTTCCTTCGCTCAGCCTTCCTTATGGTCCAGCTCTCACAGCCATATGTTACTACAGGGAACACCATTGCTTTAACTATGCGGGCCTTTGTTGTCAGTGTGATGTCTCTGCTCTTAACTATTTTATCGAGATTTGTCATTGCTCTTCTCCCAAGGATTAAGCGTCTTCTGATTTCCTGACTGCAGTCAGCATCTGCAGTAATCTTTGCACCTAGGAATACAAAGTCTTTCACTGCTTCTACATTTTCTCCCTCTATTTGCCAGTTATCAATCAAGCTGGTTGCCATAATCTTGGTTTTTTTGAGGTTTAGCTGCAAGCCAGCTTTTGCACTTTCTTCTTTCACCTTCATCATAAGGCTCCTCAGTTCCTCTTCACTTTCAGCCATCAAAGTGGTATCATCTGCATATCTGAGATTGTTAATGTTTCTTCCAGAGATTTTAACTCCAGCCTTGGATTCCTCAAGACCAGCTTGTCGCATGATGTGTTCTGCATACAAGTTGAATAGGTAGGGTGAGAGTATACAGCCCTGCCGTACTCCTTTCCCAATCTTAAACCAGTCCGTTGTTCCGTGGTCTGTTCTTACTGTTGCTACTTGGTCATTATACAGATTCTTCAGGAGGCAGACAAGATGACTTGGTATCCCCATACCGCTAAGAACTTGCCACAATTTGTTATGGTCCACACAGTCAAAGGCTTTAGAATAGTCAATAAAACAGAAATAGATGTTTTTCTGAAACTCCCTGGCTTTTTCCATTATCCAGCGGATATTGGCAATTTGGTCTCTAGTTCCTCTGCCTTTTCTAAACCCAGCTTGTCCATCTGGCAATTCTCGCTCCATGAACTGCTGAAGTCTACCTTGCAGGATCTTGAGCATTACCTTACTGGCATGTGAAATGAGTGCCACTGTTCGATAGTTTGAACATTCTTTAGTGTTTCCCTTTTTTGGTATGGGGATATAAGTTGATTTTTTCCAATCTGATGGCCATTCTTGTGTTTTCCAAATTTGCTGGCATATAGCATGCATTACCTTGACAGCATCATCTTGCAAGATTTTGAACAGTTCAGCTGGGATGCCGTCGTCTCCTGCTGCCTTGTTATTAGCAATGCTTCTTAAGGCCCACTCAACCTCACTCTTCAGGATGTCTGGCTCTAGCTCACTGACCACACCGTCAAAGCTATCTCCGATATTGTTATCCTTCCTATACAGGTCTTCTGTATATTCTTGCCACCTTTTCTTGATCTCTTCTTCTTCTGTTAGGTCCTTGCCATCTTTGTTTTTGATCATACCCATTTTGGCCTGGAATTTACCTCCAATGTTTCTAATTTTCTGGAAGAGGTCTCTTGTCCTTCCTATTATATTGTCTTCTTCCACTTCCGCGCATTGCTTGTTTAAAAATAATTCCGTATCTCTTCTGGCTAACCTCTGGAATTTTGCATTTAATTGGGCATATCTCCCCCTATCGCTGTTGCCTTTTGCTTTCCTTCTTTCTTGGGCTACTTCTAGTGTCTCAGCAGACAGCCATTTTGCCTTCTTGGTTTTCTCTTTCTTTGGGATGTATTTTGTTGCCGCCTCCTGAACAATGCTGCCAACTTCTGTCCAGAGTTCTTCCGGGACCCTATCTACTAAGTCCAGTCCCTGAAATCTATTCTTCACCTCCACTGCATATTCCTGAGGAATATTCGTGAGCTCATATCTAGCTGATCTGTGGGTCTTCCCTAATCTCTTTAGTCTGATCCTAAATTGTGCAAGAAGAAGTTCATGGTCTGAACTACAGTCAGCTCCAGGCCTAGTTTTTACCGACTGTACAGATGTCCGCCACCTTTGGCTGCAAAGGATGTAATCAATCTGATTTCGGTGTTGTCCATCTGGTGAAGTCCATGTGTAAAGCCGTCTCTTAGGTTGTTGGAAGAGAGTGTTTGTTATGCAGAGTGAATTGTCTTGGCAAAATTCTATCAGCCTATGTCCTGCTTCGTTTTGTTCTCCCAGGCCATACTTACCTGTAATTCGAGGTGTCATTTGACTGCCCACCTTAGCATTCCAGTCTCCTGTGATGAAAATAACATCTCTTTTAGGCGTGTTGTCCAGTAGGTGCTGCAGATCCTCATAGAACTGCTCTACTTCAGCTTCTTCAGCATTTGTGGTTGGGGCGTATATTTGGATCACTGTGATGTTAGATGGCTTGCCCTGAATTCGAATTGAGATCATTCTGTCGTTTTTGGGGTTGTATCCAAGCACTGCTTTAGCCACTTTACTATTAATTATGAAGGCTACTCCATTTCTTCTGTGGTCCTCTTGTCCACAGTAGTAGATCTGGTGGTCATTTGATGTGAAGTGGCCCATTCCAGTCCATTTCAGTTCACTGACGCCCAGAATGTCTATCTTTAATCTTGACATCTCACCAATAACTACATCCAATTTGCCCTGGCTCATAGATCTTACATTCCAGGTTCCAATGGTGTGTTGATCCTTAGAACATCGGATTCGCCGTTCACCACCAGCACCGTCGGCCGCTAACCGTCCTTTCGGCTTTGAGCTAGCTGCGTCATCACGTCTGGGGCTAGTTGAACTCATCCTCTGTTCCTCCCCAGTAGCATTTTGACCATCTTCCGAGCTGGGGGTCTCATCTTCCGATGGTATACCGACATATCTCTGGTTGTACTGATCCATTTAGTTTTCACGGCAAGAATACTGGGGTGGGTTGCCATTACCTTCCCCAGGGATCGCATTTAGTCTGACCTCTCTGTCATGACCTTCCCGTCTTGGGTGGCCCTTCACGGTTTAGCTCATGGCATCATTGAGGTGCTCAAGCTCCAGCACCACGACAAGGTAACAATCCTTTGCGGAGTAGAATCATTGTACCATATTGAAAATACGCAGTTTACTGTCCTTTCTAAAAATATAAAGTTTGAGGACTATCTGAAACTCTCAATTGAGTACCGTCCATAACTTGAGAGTGATACAGCAAGAGGGGCCTTTCTTGTATGTTTGATATATGAGTTTCTGCAAATAGAAGCATCTTGTAGATTTTAACATCCAGCTAAACTAAATCATTTAGACTAGCTATTGAACATATCATTAAATCATGGCCACACAGAATAAAATTGATCAGTCTTTCCATTACATAAGTAAACAAGAACATATAATTGATCCAGGATTGTACATCTGGGCTTATATTATCTTTTCACTGTTGAAGAGTAGCTTTTTTGCTGTAACCCTTGTTCAAATACAACATAATGAAGTTAACAGCAAACCATTTAAAAACAGCATTTTCCCTTCCTTCCCTCCTATACCAAAGAGTCAAAGCTGGGTCACTTTAAGTTTCTAATGACTTCTGGATACAAAAAAGAACGGAATGGGGGAAGACCTAGTTTCACAGTCATACATCTGAAAAGGATCTAGGTTTTCTAGTAGTTCCTAATCTGAACATGAGCGAGCATATGGTAGGTAAAGGTAAAGGTTTCCCTTGACATGAAGTCCAGTCATGTCCAACTCTAGGGGGCTGTGCTCATCTCCGTCTCAAACCCGAAGAGCCGGCGTTTGTCCGTAGACACTTCCATGGTCATGTGGCTGGCATGACTACACGGAACGCCGTTACCTGCCCGCTGAAGAGGTACCTATTAATCTACTCACATTTGCATGTTTTCGAACTGCTAGGTTGGCAGGAGCTGGGACTAGCAACGGGAGCTCACCCCGTCACACGGATTCGAACCGCCAACCTTCCGACTGGCAAGCTCAGCGGTTTAACCCGCAGCGCCGTGTCCCTCTGGCATATGGTACAGCTGCTAAAAAGGCAGCTGAACGCCCTAGATGAGTAAAATTTGCCAGCTGCCCATTCAGCTATAAGTTTCTAGAGAAGTAGTAGCAGCACTGCCTGTAAGAGAAGAATTCAATTTCTGCTTCATATTTCTCTACGCAGAATTTTTCTCATGGAGTAAAATGCCCTGGACATATACTCATTGAGCTGTCTATTCAGCTACCAGTCTTTATAGAGGACAGAATCGTCTGAATCTTCCTTAAACTGTGATTTCCCTGAATCAAAAATCACACTGTGATTTAACCAATACAGAATAAAATGGCAGTATTACTTCCAATGATTTAGGATCCATACTTGTAAGCACTAAGGCAATCTAAATTTGTATTTTTTTTTCAGCCACACTGCATTGCTGACTCATATTCAGTTTGCAATCTACAATCCCAAGTTTTTTGGAGGGTAGATATTATGAAAATCCAGGTATCCTTTATAACAACAAAATTCAGCAAGCATTAAACTTTATCACCAATTGCATTTTGATACTCAACAGATGTCTTCTCTTAGAGGTGTCTACTAGAATGTGTGTGAAATGGATTTTTAAAAATCAGCCTACAAAAGTAGTCAAGGTGCTTATTGATACTAACTGCTATCTACAAGAAAAATGGCTAAGAGGTTTTTTTAGAAAATGAAAAGATTTTTAAAAACCACAAAGCAAGCAAGGAAAGCAACAGTGTTTTGGGGGAGATATGCCTAACTGTTCTTGCTATATTTTTATTTATAAATTTGATTAATAAATACATATATTTATATCCTGCCTTTTCTATAGGAATTCAAGGTAGTTTCTATGGGGACCAAGCCCCCTAAAAACCTAAGAAGTAGCTTGGGTTGAAAGAGAGCAACTGTTCCAAAGACAGACAGCAGGTTTCCATGGCTGAGGATAGGCTTGAACCCTGGGTGTCTCCAGTTCTAGTCCAACACTTTCAACGTTCTATCACCCTGGCTGAGAACAGCCCAGAAAAGCACAGGACTATCCTGTGACTCCTACTGTTTTGTAGACACCTACTTTCATCTCATGATACCGAACAAAAACAAACAAAAACAGTTTAGCATAACTTTCTCAAGCAGTGAACAGAGGCAAGAATCTAACTATAAAAGAGACTAGAGCTGAATCAGGGAGCCTGATTCAAATTTTCTTCAGAAAATTTTCTGAAGAATCAAATCAGGCTCAGAACAAAATATTGTCAACATATTACTAAAGGCAGTTAAACTTCTGCCTCTAATCATTTTAATAGTTACGTTTACTCTAGCACAGAATAATTCCATTATTCATTCTGAATTAAAAAATAATACCTATAACACTGTACTCTGTTACAGCTAAGCTTCTTTCCCAGTAAAACAGACACAAAATTGGGTTGCAGATTCCACTGATTTCTCTGAGCTACAGGTCCCCAGTTTAAGGAGTTCTGCTTCTAAGTCTGTCCTTAAGTCGAATTTGTATGTAAGTCAGAACAGTTATTTAGCATCAGTTAGTCAAACATTTGTCTTAGTATACAGTATACTACCATATACTGTACCTTGTTTTATTTTATTTTCTATCCCACCTTTTTTTTATAAATAATTCAAGGCAGCGAACATACCAAATACTCCTTCCTCCTCCTATTTTCCCCACAACAACCCTGTGAGGTGAGTTGGGCTGAGAGAGACTGGCCCACCCAAGGTCACCCTTAGGCTTTCATGCCTAAGGTGGGACTAGAATTCACAGTCTCCTGGTTTCTAGCCCGTTGCCTTAACCACTAGACCAAACTGGCTCTCAATTTTATGCATATAAAACACTTAAGAAACACTTCCAAATACACTAAAGCATCTTAAGGATAATAATACACAAATTAGTATTGTGTATTTAACCCGAAACATTGTACTTAACTCAAATTTTTAATGTAGGCTTTGTGGCAGTCCACAAAGGACTCCAACTAGGAGTCATCTGTAAACCGGGACATTCTTAAACCGGGACCTGATCAGGTAGTCACGTTGTCTCCAGGTTAAGAACGCTCACTTTACACACAACCCATAGTTAAGAACGGAGCCTACTACAGCAAAATTTGAGTTAATTATACAATGATTCGAGGTAAATACACAACGGTCTGAAATAATTACACAATACTACTTATACAGTATAATACTGTTCCAGCTTACATACAAATGTACTCTAATTTTTGTAACCTACTCTTAGCAGAGAACTCAGTCCTGTCTGTTTCATAATTCTACACAGTCGGCTTCAGATACAATTCTTTAAAAAACAGCATGATTGTTGGCTCTGAAATTCATGTCTTAACAGAACCTCAGATTCCTCCCCCAGCCTCAGACCATAGAAGCGGCTCTTTCTGCTTTTTCCTCTAATACTCAAACTTAACAAACGTATAGAGGAGGAAAATAAAGAGACAAATATCATAGTATAATTCCAATTTAAGTAACTCATTGCATGTGTGGGTGATAGGATTTGCCTGTTCAGGAAACTTAAAGCTGAAGCTGGTTTAGGCAACATAATTAAGGTACAAAAACAAGCAGCAGCAAAATATATGGAAAAAGGCCAACTTCTTTAAACCACGTGTCTTGCAGAATGTAAAATGATTTGCAGCCAGAAAAGCATATACTGTAACATGATAGAAAAAGGAGGGGCATTCCCAACAAATCAAAAGGTTTCTCTAGGATAACTCCCACTGTGCTTCAATCACTTGTTTTCCTAGTCACATCTGCAAAAATGTTGTACTGATACTCCACTTTTTCCCCTCCTTAATTTATTATTCATTTATTTATTTTCTATCCCACCTTATTTTTATAAATAACTCAAGACAGGGAACATACCTAATACTCCTTCATCCTATTTTCCCCACAACCACCACCCTGTGAGGTGGGTTAGGCTGGGAGAGTGCGACTGGCCCAAGGTCACCCAGCCGGCTTTCATGCCTAAAGTGGGACTAGAACTCAGAGACTCCTGGTTTTAATAGGTTTCTTGCTATAACAAACTGATGGGAGTTAGAGTTGTTAAGCTTTTGGAAAGTTGCTACTTGGTAATGGTATCTGAATACCACATAAAATTCATTAATGAGGGACAGCATTCTTATTATGAGAGCCTAATCTGTAAACAGTAATCTCGTCTCTTTCCTCAAGTACTGTAGCACATGCTAGTACAGAGCAGGGAGGAGCTCTCCTTGCCTGAAAGAGCCTGTCACTATCCTCTCTTTTGTGACTCCAACTGAGAGGCAATAGGAAAAGGTAATGCCTTCTTCTTGCAGCCTCCACTCAATAACTTGGGTTCTCTTTTTTACCCACTTGTCCTCTCTTTCTGCAACACTCCATCTCAAGGCTGGTGCCTTCCAAACGTTTTGGGCTTCAACTCCCATTTGTTTTAGGAAATGTGTCACTCACAAAGAATTGGGGAGCTGAAATCTAAAACACTGCTTACCTCTACTCTGTTTAGGCAGCATACCTATTTAGGTCTTAGAACCTTTTTTGGGGGGGGGAATTAAACTTTTTTTTAATAGTCCTAAGGCACCATAAAAACAGGGCTGTGAGCAGCATGAGGCCCAGAGAAGGTGGGTGGCACTCCACTCCTTCAGGTGATATGACAGGAGGGTTTTCTTTTAGCGAGGCTATCCAGTATGTATCAGCAAAATGAGATCGTTCCTAACAAAAGAGAGGAAAAAGAGTATACTAACTCTTCAGTGAAGGCAACAAAACAAAAAACTTAACTACTCAATGTTCAAGGAGAAAGTGGACAGCCATATGTCAGGGATGCATCCATTTAGATTGTTGCCCTGGCAGAGGCTGGAGCCAGTGGTGTAAATGGACTCTTTCAACTCTATTCCTCTCAGCCCTACTACCCATAAAATGGAGCAAGAGGTAGGAGGCAGAATCAGCTGCTAACCTTCCTCTCCCAAAGAGTAACAGAGCTCAAAGACTGAAAAGGCTGAAAATTTTGACTGATCAGTCCCTTTCTTTTCAGACTCAAAGGGTAAGGAGGGCAGATTTTAGTTTACTGTTTGATCACCTTTTCTCACCCATTTGGTTGCTTTTCCTTTAAAATAAATGTGGAAATAAGTATCACATTTCCTTCTTCAAAAACGTATGTGGTCATATGTACTTGGTAGGGTAATTGCTCACACAAACGAACAGATAGCAGCTGCCATCTGTAACAATTCTGTAGAGGTTCTACAGCAGCAACCGCAGACAGAGTCTAGACGCTCAGTTTCCTCTCCCCTGCCCCCACTTTTTCTCCCACCAACCGGCCTGCTGCCACCTCCACCACAGGTCAGGTTACCTCCTAGCCTGGGAAACTCCTTCTGGCGCAACCCTTGCAGATCCTCTTCACCGTAGCCATAAGCAGCACCCGAGGGGAGCTTGCTCTGGAAAGACAACAGTTCTCCCCACGGCTCCTCAGCCATCGCAGTTAACCAAGCTTTCTCGAAAGAAGAGACGAGCAACAACCGAGTACGAAAGAACTCAACTCAATACTGTAAAGAGAGATCTGCTTACAGAAGAGGCCGGCGGCCCGGACTCCTCCCACTAGCTCCACCCACAGAGATAGCAACAGCTCACTCCATGCAAATCTGCCTTTTCCCTCCGGGTCAGCAAATTGGCTATCTCCTTCAGCGATCTTTACGTACAGAACAGAGAGTACCCCTGAATACGTGGAATCTGGGGAGAAGGGGAGGGGGGAAAAAACAATTCGTTTAGAAAACAGATTTGAAAAAAAGAAAACACCATATAAATAATAAAAACGATTCTTAAAAATCTCAACCAGCGTCTTCTAATTATTTAATTATTATTTCCTTGTAAAGATGGTTTGCAGCACAAACTGCATAATGAAGGTTTTGTTTTGCTGCTGAAGCTGTAGGATGAGGACAGTACTATAGCGTTGAGACTACTGACCTGTACCTTCCTCTGACTCTCCTTTGTAAATAAGGCACTGTTTGAAAGAGGTACAGAGATGGTATTTCAGTCTGCGCTTGTCACAAGCAGCAGTAAGTAAAACTGAGTAGGAGACACTTGTAGTTGCTGCCCACCGATGTTCAAGATATGGTAAATTATGTAAGTCTATCATTAATGAATAACTTTTGATTAAGATGCCCTAACAAGTTTTTTTTTTTAAAAAGAATTACTATTTAACATGAATTTACATGCGTGAAAAAATCTCTGTATTGGTTTTTGGCAGGTTATTTACAGATTATTATTTACAAAGATCAGCAAAATAATATGAATGAAAAAGGTCCCTCTGGTTGACAAGCTCTAATTGAGTTTAATATTTTATTGTTCACACAATGAGCAAGTCACTCACGAGAGGTGAAACGGCAGCAATACTTGAGATCAAGGCTGGGTTTACTCATGATATCAAGATATGCTTGTTTTTGCCTAAGCCACCACTAGCTTTACATATGAAACTGGATATTATGGTTTTACAACAAATCATTGTTGTAAAAAATGTAGTGGAGCTTATACATACAAATCAGATGGAGATGTGGGAAAGGACAACAAAGAATATATGTGTCATGGAACTTTTACTCAAAATTCCAAAGAAATATTTAGAGAGAAAGAGCAAGAGTAAAATAATTGATAATTGGTATTCAGTGAGATACTAGAAAGTGTATGAGGAAGTAAAGAGGAGAACAGAATTCAAACATAAGGCGCAGTAGGAGGATAGGGTTTAGTGAAAGAAATGCTCCCTGTGGAAAAGAAGGGAAAGAACAATCACAGCATTCAGGACACTAGGCAACATTCTGCTTCATGCAGGAATCCAAATTAAAACACACAAGTCACAAAGCTGTCAAACTGCTAGAAAATTTGTCTTAACATTCATTCAGAATCTGTCTTCCTGTTACTCAAATCCATCATTTTGTGTCCTGCTTTTTAAGATGATAGAGATTCTTAGGCTTAGATTCTTAGGCTTTTCTGTGTGTCATCTTTTCTATATAGTGACAGTCTGTTATGGTTGGGAGTAACCAACTAACTCTAAGACCTCCCCATAATGCTAACTCTGACCCTAAATTTAACTATAGACTTCCAGAACATCTAAGCCTAACTGTAACTTCATCCTTAAATGTTTAGAATCATGGAGCAGTAGAGACCTCAGTGGTCATCTATTCCAGCCCCCTGTTGGTAGGGAATTGGCTAAAGTATTTAGGATAGATTATGTACTGAAATTTTGAAGGCCTCCTGTGAAAGGAAACATACTACTTCATAATGCAACCAATTTCACTAGTTGGCAGGTCTTATTGTCAGGAAAATTCTTCCTAATAAGTATCCTGGATATACTTCCACGTAATTTCAACCCATTAGTTTTCATCCTGCCATCCAGAGTAACAGAATACAAGTCCACTCTCTCCTCTGTATGTCAACCCTTTAGATATCTGAAGATATATCTTAACATTTTTTTCAATCTTGCATCAAGGCCAGGTGTTTGTGTTGGAGCTCCAGATGTTAGAGGTTTAATATGTGGAGATGGCCTGAAGAGGATAGTTGATCTTTAGTGGACAAGAGCAGGTCCCTGTGAGAATGTCAAACATTTTCAAGGCTTTTTTCATCCCAGCATAGTGTGAGAAACAGCAGTGGTGACAACTTGGGAAGTAAGCAGAGAACAGTCTCTTGAGCACAATCGGCTGAGCCACTGGATTATATTGAGCAACTAGCAGTGGATCAGAGATTGGCCCCAGAGTGGAAGAGATGATTGGAGAGTTCTTTTAGGGAGCCAGGGGCAGCACAGCAGCCTCAGCAGTACCATTGATTAGTTCTCACTGATCAGCTGGCTGGTGGTGTGCAGTATTCAGCCAGAGATTGGGAACCCAGAGGATAACTTTATGTAAAGGGGCTGGAGGTAGCCTCTACATTGGCTGTGACAGCAGTTACAGTAAGCTAACTTTTCTTACAGCCCAATATTCAGTAAGTTTCAGTGGCAATGCTGACCTGGGTATGCCCTCTTGTGAAGTGGTGAAGATCTTCAGGCACTCAAGTCTGTCCCAGATCTGTCCTGTCCTAGAATTGGAAACAGGAGTAACTCACTGGTGCTATAAGCAACCTGTGCATGTTATATGGTTGGCCACATGAGACAGCAACCATTTAAAGCTTTTATCTTGTAATCTTTCTTCCTGTTCTGCACTACAAATTTAGGATTATTACACACCAGAACTGGCTGTTATGTTTGTGGCAGCTCTGGTGTTACATCCTTCTTGTCTCTGAAGACATAAGAGAGATCTGGAACCGGATGGTTTGGAATTGTATTTTTGATGTGGGAATGTTTGGAGAGGAGGTGTTGAGAGATAACTGGGGCTGTTTGCCCCTTCTCAGGTGAGAGATAGAGGGGTCAGAGGCTTTCTGCAGTGTTGAAGGGATTTGAGAGACTGTTTTTTCTTCTTTTCTGCCTTGGGGGTAGGAGGATGAGGGTCAGGGATTATGGGTGTTGTAAGGGGGGGAGAAGGCAGGCAATGGCATCATGGGGGTGGGCATGGGGATGATGCCATGTTCCAAGTCCCTGTCCTGAACCCCAATACCTGAACATTAGTAGTTTCAGTAGCCCCAGGTTTTGCCTGCTGCTGAATGCTAGGTTGGTCTGTAATAAGGCCTCACTCCCAAGAGGTCCAACTTGGCATACATTAATGAGACCTGCCTGGGTTGTGGGAGAGGTCTCCTCTCAGAAATGTGCCAACTTATAGAGAGTAAAGAGAATGACCTTGACAGAGAGAGGAGAGATCCACTAACAAAGCAACAAGGAACTAATCATGGCTTGAGTTCAAAACAAAAAGGAATGTATAAATTCTTAAACATCCCCTTAATTCACAGGAGTGTAAGAAATGGAGAAGGCAAAGCATAATGAGACTTGCAAGTTTCTTGGACTGATCTACATTGTGGTCCTGACATCATCTGAGTTTAATGTGTGGTATCAGACAAGACTCCAAGCAGGGGTGGGGATTTAGCTATTCTTATCTGAGAGACTCTGGTGTCCTCCAGGGGGCTGCTCCATAGATAAATGGATGAGACTATTTGTGAGGCGCCACCATAGGGACCAAGTGGGATTGCTGCTTTTGTACCAGTCTGCCTGCTAAACTGCGGCTTCCCTACTTGAACTGCTTGACTCCGTGGCTGGTTGGCAGTGGAGTTCCCCAGATTAATGGTTCTGAAGGATTTCAACCTGTCTTTACTTGGCCTGAATTTGGAGGCAGGTCAGGAGTTCATGGCCACCATGGTAACCATGCACCTGAACCAGGTTATTGATGGTCTAATTCAGTCTGTGTGTATGTATGTGTGACATTAGATCTGGTTTTTATCTTGGGACAGTGACAACTTGATTGGGAATTGGGGGATGTTGCCATCATTCCCTTGTCATGGACAGACCGCTCCCTGTTAGACTTTGATTTTTCTCTGGCTGCCCCCTGCCACAGGGAGGAGGGACCTATTTGATCAATTTGATGGACCCAGTGTTGTTCCAGAGAGAACCTGAGATAGTGCCTGAAGCTATGGTGCACAGTTCAACTGAGGCCTTAGTTGCTGTTTGGAATGAGGAAGTAACAGCAACCTTGGATTGGATTTTGCCTTTGCAGAAACATACAGATATATGTCGTTCCTTGTAGGCCCCCTAGTTTTGAGAGATGAAGTGGCATAAGAGCCACCTAGAGCTGTGACTGGAGGAAGATGAGGTGTGAGTCCAAGCAAGAACAAGTAACGGCTTTATTAAGGATAATGTTATGGGTATATGGGTAGCAAAATGTGCTTATTTTTCAGCCCTTATTGTGCATGCAGATAGCCACCCAGCAACCCTGTTTCAGGTGACACGGTCTTTCCTGGGTAAGGCGGGATGGCAAGAACACTGGCAGGGTTTCTGTGAGATTATTCTAAGCATCTGTTACATAAAGTCGCATGAATCTGCTTGGAGTTAGACTCCAGTTGTGCTGATCCCATGGAGGTGACTGATGCCCAGGCCTATCTGGTTATTGGGACTGAGTTTGAGCTGGTTACTTTGAAGAAAGTGGACAGAGTCCTTGAGGCATTGAATTCTGCCACCTGTATGTTAGGTCCAAGCCCCTCCTGATTGCCAAGGTCTCCCAGGAGGTGACAGGTCCAAGCAGTGATGAATGCTTCTTTGTAGAAGGGGATCGTCCCTTCCTTAAGAGGTCATCATTGACCCAAAAGTACTGGACAATATTTGCCCAGGCTCCATTCTTCCCTTTTGGAGGAACATGGTTGAGAAGGTGATAGGGTTGTAGTTTCAAAGGGTTCTGGAGGAGGAAATGGATTATCTGGACCCATTGCAGTCAGGTTTCAAGCCAGGTTATAGTATAGAGATAGTGTTGATCATACTTGTAGATGACTCATGCTCCCAGATCAAATGTTCTCAGAACAATTGATTGGACTCGCATGTTTCAGCCAACACGTGTATCATCCTTGTGAGTCGAAGGCATGGGAGGGGGAATATCATTGGAGTATGAAATCGTTTTGTTTGGACTATCTTGCAATGCCAAGGTTGTTTGAGAGGAGCCGTTAGAGACAGCTGCAGATTCTTACACTAACTGGCACAAGAGGGAGGGGTGCATACCTGAGATGGGGAGTGCGGGGGAATTTGAATTCACTGAAGATGTTTAATGGGAGAAAAGCATGGGCATTTTCATTCACAACTTCTTCCTTTGTACTGAATGTACCATTAAAGAGAATTCTAAGTAAATGCTTATGAGTCAGATTTAATGGGAGGTTGAGTATTCCAGCCATCACTCTGGCTCAGATCAGGGGTTACTACACCCACCCTTGCCCTTCTTCATCTCTCAGCAGCTTTCTTTTTAAAAAATATTTTAATTATAGTTTTAAAATATAAAAATAAAACACTAATACGAAAGAAAAAGAAGTAAAAAGAGATAGACAAAAGAAAGTAGAAAAATTAAAAAAAGACAGATATATATTTATTAGTTGTGGTCAATGACCAGCAAAATTTAAGAAAAAAAAGTACGATCAAGAAATACAATAATAAACTACAAACTAACAAAATATATCACATAATAATACAGTATTCACTCTGCCATTACTGTATTAATGCATTTGTTACCTTATGGGGTGAGCCTAAGTCATTAGAAATTATACGGTAAGAAATTATAAAATAAAAGTAAAAATATATATCCCCTGACAAAATTTAAAAGTATGTTTTAAAATAAGGAGTTATTTCTTTGTCTGGATTTGTCTTATTTTCATTGCAGCAACACAGAATTTGGCAACTGTACACGTAATATAAGGTTTTAAATCCTGAAGTAGATAGTTCACGTAAAAATTATCTGGATACCCAGGGAGTTTTTCTATTAGGGGCAAAATGTAAATTGACCTAATATCCTTATAAAATTTACAGTGTAGCAGTACATGTGAGATGGTTTCTACTTCCTCTTCACCGCATGGGCAGATACACTCAGCTATGGGGACTTTGTTGTATCTGCCTTGGAGTAGTGCAGGTGGGAGAATATTGAATCTGGCTTTAAAGAATGAGATTCTCAACTTAGGAAATGTTAAATTTAGGAGATATCTTGCTGGTTCCCATATGCCCCTGTTTATCCAAATTCTGTTATGTTGTGGGAGCCTATTAAGTTCATTCTGGAACTCCATGTCCTTCATTCGTTGGATGACTATTTGTTTGGCTTGATTGTAGCCTAATGATGTTAAGAGTAGAGGAGAGAGTCCATGCGAAGCCAGCTTATATTCTACTGCCTGCTTCCAGGGTGAAGAGAAATTATCTACTAGGACTAAAGGAGTTAAACCAACTGGGAAAAATTGGATTTTTAGCCAATAATTTATCATCAGCTTCCAGGCCCTCACTTGAATTGAAGGCATTCCTGTCTCGAGCCTTAACTGGGCATTTGATGTACCATTGGGTCCGGCCAAAATTAATCGCAGGAATTTTGTTTGGACTGTTTCCTGCGGCACCTTCTTCATATAAATTCCTATTTGTGCCCCGTAGAGAATTTGAGCCAATGTTTTGGCCCCAAAAAGTTTTAAAGCCGCAGGTACTAATTGTCCTCCACCAGTATAAAAAAAAGATATATAAAAGATGACTCCCCCCTCCCTCCGGACAAGTATCGACAATCACTGTACCTTAACACCTTATTCAATAAAAAAGCAAAAAAAAGAAAGGACTCTTCTTCCCATATCTCATCCCTTAACAATAATCAAATTATAAAAACTCATCTTTCAATCTTAATCAGCAAAAGTCTATTAAGAGCTACAAGAGAGAGTAATATACATATTTTTAGCTTAATCAAAAAAATCCATTTGCATAAACCAACTTATCCCGTGCTCAAAAAAGTAAAACAAAAGAAATCTCTCCCCAATATTCAAATCCTTAAGATTTTAACAACAGAAATGTTTCTACTGACAGCGAGACTGAGGCTTTTGCTGATGATGGCCAGATTTTGGAACTGATGGAATTAAAGGGACAGTTCAAATTGCAAACAGTAGATAGAATTGTTTTTCTGATGGAAAGTTACGGGAAGGAGGCAGGTTTTTTTTCCCTGTGGGAGGTTTTCTGCTGAGGAGTCGGAGTTTTTAAGGGCGGGGAGTTGGGCTGTTTTATTTTTTTTATGAAAAATGTGCTGTGTGTGAAGTGGAGATATGTGAATGCTTTGATATATTTTGAAGTGGGGTAAGAATTCAAGAATGTTCATTTGGATTGCTTTTAAGTCTTGTTTGACCATATTCTTTTTTAATGAATTGGATTAAGATTAATAATAATAATAATAATTAGGCTATTAGGGATTCTTAAATGGTGAATGGTGGGCCCCCTCAGGTGTGAGAGACGTGAGAGGGTGCCCAGGTTTGGGTGGGTAGTGCGAGAACACTCACCTTCTTGAGTGAGAGGCAAGAGGTGAGCAGTAGTGGTTGGGTAGCCCCCCTGCTGACTAGTGAGAGAAGCTGAGGGGGGACACAGTGTGTGAGTGTGGGCGGTGGTTGGGCTCTACCAGTGCCGAGAGTGTGCGCTGGGGGGCCCACCATCGCCCTGTGATTGAGTTGCAGTGTGGTTGTGTGAATGAATGGAAGGGTCCCTATCCTTAACCAGTGATCTTAGGAGTCCAGGAGTGGGGGCTAATGGACCTCGAGATCCCGGGGGGTTGTAGGGCGGGGCAGGTGATTGAGGTGGTGACAGGTAGGGGACGATATGATGGGAGCCAGAGGGCGGGTCATCATAGAGGACGATGGCCCCAGTGCTTGTTACCTGTGGCATGTTCCGGCCCTGTGTGCTCAAACCCGGGTCCTGGACAGCAGACTCGTGGTTGTCCTGACGTTCGGCTGCTGCTCTGTAACGCCAGGTCAATAACAACAAGGCCCCCCTCATATGTGAGGGGGCAGACCTAGCATGTATTACTGAAACCTGGCTGGGCGTTGAAGGAGGTGTTGCTCTTTCGGAGATATGCCCAGCTGGGTTTCGAGTCTGGCATCAGCCGTGACCTCAGGGCAGGGGAGGAGGGGTGGCTGTTGTCATCCGAGAATCCCTAGCGGCCGTCAGGGGTCCTGCTCCACAAGTGGCCGGGTGTGAGACCCTGTTCTTCAAGCTGGGTTCTCGAGAACAGTTGGGAGTGCCTCCCTGCTACGTAGCAACCTCCCTGCCTGAGCTGCTGGAGGCCGTCTCAGGTTTGGCAGTGGAGTTCCCCAGGCTTATAGTGTTGGGGGACTTCAATCTGCCTTCCCTGGGTTGGGCCTCGGAAGCAGCCCAGGAGTTCATGGCTACCATGGCAGCCATGGGCCTGTTCCAGATTATTCAGGACCCGACTAGAGACAGTGGCCTCACCCCAGACCTAGTTTTCTTGTCAGGGCAGTGGCAAGATGATCTGAGGGGAGAATTACAGCTTTCCCCTTTGTCATGGTCAGATCATGCCCTGTTGGCCTTGAGATTCTCTCGTGCCGCCCCCCTCCACAGGGAGGCAGGACCCATTCAATTGGTCCGCCCCCGGGAGACTGATGGACCCAGCTGGGTTTCAGAGGGAGCTGGGGGTTATACCCGAGTCTCTCCTGCATGGTCCAGCGGAGGCCCTGGCTGCTGCCTGGAATAGGGAGGCAGCCGGAGCCTTGGACAGGATCGTGCCTGTGCAGCCTCTCTTGCTCACCCAAACCCAGCACTCCCTGTGGTTTACGGAGGAGCTGAGGGTTTTGAAGAGGGTTAAGAGATGCCTAGACCGCCCCTGGAGGAAGACAAAAGCCAAACCTGACCGAACACAAGCTAGAGCCGCGATTAAGGCCTACCTTGTGGCGGTAAGAGCGATGAAGCACCAGTACTTCTCTGCTCTTATTGCATCCACAGAATGCCGCCCGGCAGCCCTGTTTAAGATTACCCGATCCCTTTTAGGGAAAGGCAAGTCAGACTTCCATCTACAGGGCCATGCGGAGGAATTTTCGGGGCACCTGCAGGATAAAATCGCTCAGATCCGGACCAAGTTGGACTCCAAGTGTGAGAAAGAGTTGGAGGAGATACCCAGGGAACGTACTTACCAGGTTATCTGGGACCAGTTCGATCCTGTTGAACCCGAGGAAGTGGACAGGATCCTTCAGACTATAAATACTACCATGTGCCAATTAGACTCATGCCCCTCCTGGCTGGTGAAAGCAGCATGGGAGGTGACTTGTGGCTGGGTCCAGGCGATGGTGAACACATCCTTGAGAGAGGGGGTGTTCCCAGCAGCCTTTAAGGAAGCGCTGGTGCGCCCCCTCCTCAAGAAACCATCACTGGACCCTACTATACTGGACAATTTTCGCCCAGTCTCCCACCTCTCCTTTTTGGGGAAGGTGGTTGAGAAAGTGGTGGCTTTGCAGCTCCAGAGGATTCTGGATGAAACGGATTATCTAGACCCCTTTCAGTCAGGTTTCAGGCCCAGTTATGGGATGAAAATGGCATTGGTCACACTTATGGATGACCTCTGGCGGGAGCAAGATGGAGGCAGTGCATCCATACTTGCTCTTCTTGACCTCTCAGCGGCTTTTGATACCATCGACCATGGTATCCTTCTGGACCGACTTAGGGAGTTGGGGGTGGGCAGCGTGGTTCTGTGCTGGTTCACCTCCTTCCTCCAGACTCGGTCCCACTCGGTGTTGATAGGGAGCGAGAGATCCGGCCCGCGGCCCCTCCTTTGTGGGGTGCTGCAGGGTTCGGTACTCTCTCCGCTCCTTTTTAACATCTACATGAAACCAGTGGGCAAGATCATCTGTCACTATGGGGTGAGGTATCATCAATATGCAGATGATACCCAATTATACATCTCCATCCTGGGTGAAGTAAGTGATGCTGTGGCCACCCTTTCCGAGTGCCTGGGGGCTTTGGGGGCCTGGATGGGGGAGAACAGGTTGTGGCTGAACCCGGGGAAGATGGAGTGGCTGTGGATTAATGGCTCCTCGATTTCTGGGAAATTGTCATCTTTAGTTCTGGATGGGGTTGCACTGCCCCAGACAGACCCAGTGCGTAACTCGGGGGTCCTCCTGGACTCACGGCTCCTGCTCAAAGAGCAGGTGGCAGCCGTGGTTAGGAGGGCCTTTGTGCAACTTTGTGTTGTGCGCCAGTTACGCCCATTCCTGGAGAGAGAGGCCTTTTGAACGGTCACTCATGCCCTGGTTATCTCCCATATAGACTACTGCAATGCGCTCTACATGGGGCTACACTTGAAGAGTATCCGGAAGCTACAACTGGTGCAAAATGCAGCTGCGCGGGCAATCTTGGGTTTCCCAAGATCAGCACACATCACTCCTTTGCTCCACGAGCTGCATTGGTTGCCGGTATGCTTCCAGGTCCAATTCAAGGTGTTGGTTATCACCTTTAAAGCCCTATATGGCATGGGTCCAGGTTACCTAAGGGACCATCTCCTCCCCATCACATCAGCCCGTCCCACCCAGTGGTGTAGAGAGGGCATGCTACAGACCCCGTCTGCAAGATAATTCCATCTGGCAGGGTCCAGGAGGCGGGCCTTCTCTGCAATAGCACCTGCCCTTTGGAATATCCTTCCCCTGGAAGTGAGATTGGCTCCCTCCCTCCTGGACTTTAGGAAACAGCTAAAGACTTGGTTCTGTAATTATGCCTGGGGTGGGAGGGAGAGTAGCCATTCTTGGGGATGGTTAATTTCTTAGAAGGACCCAGCTCTGCCTGCAAATCATAAAGAACTTTTAGCCATCAAGGTTTTTATTATATTTATTGTATTTGTATTATAAGGTATATAGATACTTTTATCTATGTTTTATTGTAAACTGCCCAGAGTCCCTTTTGGGAGATGGGCGGTGATAAATTTGATTAATAAATAAATAAATAAATAAAATAATAAGGTACAAACAATAAATGCTTGGTTTTAGGTTTAATAGAATTAAGATTGCTATAATTGCAGTTTTATTAATTATAAGAGTAGATAATTTACATGTTTTTTAGTTTGATCTTTATTATAGTGGACAGAAATATATAGAATAGGGGTAGGAAGGAAATAATTGTATTTTTTTATTGTCGCATGTCCTTTTTTTTTAATATTTATTTCATTAAGCACATATGTACATAGCTCTGTAAACTTATATCCAACCTCAATTACTTTTACATATAAATTTAATAATTATAATTATTTTATGATATTATTATAATTTTACATATAATTATTATAATTTTACATATAAAATTATAATAATTATTTTATAATAAAATAAAACCTTAAACGTGCACCCCACCCCCAGGACCATTATTTTGCTTAATCATTCCTCTTTCCAGAAATGTAATAATTCTTGTGAAGGTGTACATCCTTTCCCTTTTAATAAGACAAATTCTACAAATATGTTACATATCTCTGCAAAATCGTTTTGGCCCTGCAACCCCCTTCTAACTTTAATATTACATGTTGTCATTGATTGCAATATCCCACACTTCTTTATACCATTCCTCTATTTGATAATCACCGTGTATCTTCCATTTTCTAGCTATCATTAGTCTTGCTACCGTCAATAGATTCGTAATTAAATCTTTAATAGCTTGAGTGCATCTAATCTTGTCATACATTGATAACAATACTATATCTGGATATACTTCCAAATTTATCCCAGTTATCTCATTTATCTCTTTAAATACCAATTGCCAAAACTTCTGTACCTGTTTACAACTCCACCACATGTGGAGATAAGTGCCAAATTCCTGGCATCCCCTCCAACATAATACTGAATATTTCTTATCTATCTGATTTAGTCTTACAGGTGTCAAATACATCTCCAAACCAATTTAAAATAATTTTCCTTTATCCTTACAGACATAGTTTTTAAAATGTGCATATCCCATATCTTGCCCCAACTCTATTTATTTGTTGTGTTAAATCATGATTCCATACTGATTTAAGATAATCCTGTTGATCTTCAGTTTTTAATAATATCTTATAAATTTCACTTGTTTCACCTTTTATAACTATATTTTCTTCTTTAGCTTCTCTCTCTAAAATCATCTTCTCAAATCTTGTGTAACCTCTACATTCTTTATTTTCATTTATCCACTTCCTAATCTACTGTGTGTTGTTGTTTATTCATTCAGTCGCTTCCGACTCTTCATGACTTCATGGACGCCAGAGCCCACGCCAGAGCTTCCTGTCGGTCGTCAACACCCCCAGCTCCCCCAGGGATGAGTCCGTCACCTCTAGAATATCATCTATCCACCTTGCCCTTGGTCGGCCCCTCTTCCTTTTGCCTTCCACTCTCCCTAGCATCAGCATCTTCTCCAGGGTGTCCTGTCTTCTCATTATGTGGCCAAAGCATTTCAGTTTTGCCTTTAATATCATTCCCTCAATCTATTGTATAATTGTATACAATTAAGCCAAGATATCTTTCTTCCCCTTAGTACCTATCTTATTCGATCTATACTATTCATTTCTTTCACCCAATCCTTTATTTGAAATATTTTCTTCTCCCTTAATTCCTTTTCCAATTCCTTCTTTAAATTTATAGGAAATTTTTCCATCATCACCACTGGGGTCAATGGGGAAATGACTGGCATTAATTTTTCTTTGTATTTTGCCCAAATCCTTAAAATAGTTTTTAAAAGGGGATTCTCCACCCTTTCCAACCATTTCTTAGTTGGTTTATTAAAAAATACATTTTCCAATTTCCATTCCACTTCTTGCTTTTCCATCTCCAACCAATTCAACTCTCCTTGTCCAACCATACCATCTATAATATATCTTATTTGATTAGCTATATAATATAATCTTAAATTCAGGAGCCCCAAGCCTCCATCTTTTTGAGGCTTATACCATCTATTTTTATTCACCCTTGCTTTCTTATCCCCGTTACAAAAATTATTAAACATGGTTTGCCAACTCTTCATCTCTATCTCTGATACCTTAATTGGTAGCATCCTAAGTAAAAAATTTATTCTAGGTAAAATCTTCATTTTAATAATTGCTATTCTGCCAAACCATGATAATTTAATTTTCCTATATTCCTCCAACTTCTTTTTAATCTCTTGCTTTAATTTATGAAAATTTTCCTTTTCCAAATTATCTAGTTCTTTTGTTATATTTATTCCTAAATATTTTATTGAGTTCTTTAACTTTAATATTTATTTTATTATTACTCATAAACCATCACTCTCTCCTCTTACTATAATTAAATAACATCATTTCTGATTTGGACCAATTTATTTGCAGCCCTGTCATTTCCCCAAATTCTCTCAAATATCCTTCTATCCCCTCCAACAACTCCAGAGGGTTTTCAATAGTTAATTGAAATAATTAAATGTAGGGGTAGGAAGGAAATAAATGTTCTTTTGGGGGGAGTTGATTTGGAGGTTTATATATTTCTTTTTCTTTTAATATAAGGGGAAGGAGCAATTGTATTTAGTGATTTTTACAATGTGCTAATGGAATGATTTATAGAAATAATGTGACTTTGGTTTGATATACAGTAAGGGATTTTTTAAATAAGAATTTTATTAAGTTTGAAACAAAGATTAAAAACTACAAAAAAGAAAAAAGAAAAAAACTAAGAGTGTGAAACATTAAAAAAAAAAGAATTTTGAAGATTACATAAAGAGGTGATTTCCGACTTTCAACAAGAATTTACAGCAATTTCCATAATCAATTCCTTACTCTATATCAAACCAAGATCACAAATAAACATTCTTAATTCTTTACCGCACGTCAAAATTAACCAAAACATTTACATATCTCCATATTACACACAAGGCATTTTTCATACAGAAATCAAACAACCCAACTGCCCCCCTTAGAAACTCCGACTCCTCAGCAGAAAACCTCCCATAGAATAGAGCCTCTTCTTTCCCATAACATTCCATCAAAAAAAAAAATCCCATTTGTAATTTGCAAGTCAAACTGTCCCTTTAACCCCTTCAACACCAAAATAGATTTGTTGCCTAGCATTTCAACAAAAACTTAAATCTCACTGTCAGTGGAAACATCTCTATCTTTGTTAAAATCTTCATCTTCTTCCATGATGTCCTCAGCCAGATGACACATTTTGAAGCTGGTATTTTCTGCAGTGTCCTGAATGTCTTGCAAAATAGCTTGACAGGTATCATAAAAGATCTGTTTAAACTCACAGGGAAGCTCACAATGGAACTCTGAGAAAGCCTCCTTGAAATCCCCCATGTTTCAGGCAGTAGATTATGGCGCCCCCTAGATACTTGACTAGCGAGAGTAGGAGTTAATGAGTTAATGGAAAATCTCTGAAATATTTTCCTACACATTGAATCTGCTGTTTTGAATTGACATAAGAGAAAGTATGCTAACAAGCAGCTCCAGGAAACGTGAACAGAAAGATGAAAATTCAAAACAGCAGATTCAATGTGTAGGAAAATATTCAATCCTTCAAATTCAATACAAAAATAATAACAGGGAGACAATTATTTATTCTCAGTCATCCTCAATATCCAAATGGGAAAACAAGCCAAAGCTTAAGAAGATTTTTAAAAATTAATCCCCAAAATAACAAGCACCAAGAGAGATCGCTTCTCCTTGCTGTAGAAAGTCTCTCTTAGGGTATATAACTTAAAATATATATAAATTGGGTGATTTAGAAATGGTGTAGCTCAACTTAGTGTCCCTTTAAGGCTATAGTGCAGCTTGGAAATGTTGTCGTCCCTGGCCTCCTCTTACCCGATTGGTGCAAACAGTTTGCCATTCTCAGGCTGCAAATCGCCATTCCAGAGGGCAGGTAATTCCAAGCACTTTCTTTGTCCATGAAAGCACTCTTAGGCTTCGGGAAAAAGCCTGCCCGTGCCCCCCCAAAAAACCTGCCACTGTCAGTGCAGTGGAGCTTGGAGACACAGCTGTTCATTTGGCCATGTCCCCACCAGAAGTCAATATAGAGTAAGGGATTGATTATGGAAATTGCTGTATATTCTTGCTGTTAAAAGCCTGAAGTCACCCCTTTATGTAGTCTTTAAAACTTTTTTCTTCTTGTGTTTTCACACTTTTTAGTTTTTTTCTTTTTCTTTTTGTAGTTTTTTTCTTTTTTGTAGTTTTTATCTTTGCTTTAAATCTAATAAAATTCTTATTTAAAAAAAACATTCAAATCAGCTTCAGTTTGCAAATCCAAGTTAGCATCCTTTCCGGTATTTCTCTTGTCATCTGATATCTTTAAATCCACCTTCAAATCCACATTTAAATCAATTTTAAATTTCTGTTTTATTCAATAAAAATTCTTCCCCAGATAATCTTAAAAGTAAATCCTGTGTACACTGTTCCCAGACAGGTTTGAGTTCTTTTAAAGTCCAATACTCCATAATTAAAAAATCACTTCCCCTTTAAATATAATCTTCAGTTCTCTCTAGTTCCCTCTAGCCAGCCTTCAATGTCTCTTTTTATCATGTGTTTATTTCCAGTCACCAAAACATTCCCACAAGAGGATTTCTTTCAGTTAATTTCAAAATCTTCATATATATTTTGCAAATCTATTAAATATCCTGCAGCATTATACTTTCTAATCCATCTGACCCATTAGCTTTCCAAGTCCACATTTTAGTTTTCCTTTTGCTGTTTCCCAAAAGTAAAAGTTTTTCTTGTTAATCTTAAAACTTACATAGCAATTCTTTCATCAGGTATAGAAGGAAAATCTCCCAGTGTAACATAACTTGCCCTTCCAGAGGTTCTTAAGGTGCAAAAACTCAATAATAAGCAATTTCCTAAAGTAATTAAGAAAGGAAGTTGACAAACTCAGTGTCTCTTTGAGAGGTGCCAATCCACAGCATAGGCAGGATGTTTTTCCCATGGCTCCCAGAGCTCTAAAAGCTGCTGGAGATTGGGCTGCGATCTCTCCACAGGGCGTGGAGCTACTATATGAAGCAAACTTGAGGGCAATCCTAGATTTCTCCTTGAGAAGTTTCTGAGGAGCCGATCAGGTCCCAGCTCCTCTTTCTGCTGCGATCGTCAGCTCCGCTATTCGTGGAGCCATGCCCAGTCACCCATATCTTCCCCGGAAGTCGATCTCTCAGCAGCTTTCAATACATCAGTTATGGTATCATTCTAGGCCAGTTGAGAGGCTTGGGAGCAGAAGACATAGTTCTAGTCTGTGTTGAGGAAGGGAGAGTTCCAACCCTAGGCCTCTGCTTTGTGGGGTGCCAAAAGGCTCAACTCTTTTCCCATTTCTTTTTAACATCTACATGAAATCACTGGGAAAGGTCATCCATTGGCACAAAGTCATGTGTCAACAGTATACTGATTATATTCTGTTATACATCTCCACTCTGGGCCATTCAAGTGATGCCATTATGGTACTTTCCCAGTGTCTCAATCCAGACAAGACTGGGTGGTGTGGCTTTTAGGGCCCACATATCTAATTATCTTCCATTGTTAATTTTGGATGGTGTGGCACTCCTCCATACAGATTTGGTATGCAATCTTGGAGTTCATCTTGTATGCCAGTACAGCCTGTTCCTAGATTGTGAAGCACTGCCCATTGGCACTCATGCCCTAATCACCTCCCACTTGGATTGTTTTTATTTATTTTATTTATTTATCAAACTTTATCACCACCCATTTCACTCCCAAGGAGGGACTCTTGCAATGTACTCTACATGGGGCTGCTCTTAAAGTATTCAAGAAGCTTCAGCTGGCCCAGAATGCAGTAGCACATGCAGTATTGGGTATTGATGCTACATGAGCTGCACTGGCTCCCAGTAGGCTTCTGAGTGCAGTTCAAGTTGCTGGTTGTCACCTTTAAAGCCCTACATGACATTGGGGCATGTTACTTGTGGACCTTCTATCCCAAATAGTTTTTTTGTGTCCCACTAGATCCAGCAGCCAAGGGACGCGGTGGCGCTGCGGGTTAAACCGCTGAGCTGTCGATCGGAAGGTCGGCGGTTCGAAACCGCGCGGCGGGGTGAGCTCCCGTTGTTAATCCCAGCTCCTGCTCACCTAGCAGTTCGAAAACATGCAAATGTGAGTAGATCAATAGGTACCGCTTCGGCGGGAAGGTAACGGCGTTCCGAGTCGTCATGCTGGCCACATGACCCGGAAGTGTCTATGACAACGCCGGCTCCAAGGCTTAGAAACGGAGATGAGCACCGCCCCCTAGAGTCGGACTCGACTGGACTTTACGTCAAGGGAAACCTTTACCTTTACCTTAGATCCAGCAGAGTGGGCATGCTCCAGATTCTCTCAGTGAAGCAGTGTCAGCCAGGATATCCTAGGAAGCATGCCTTTGCTGTCATGGTACCTACCTTATAGAATAGCCTCCCTCTGGAGATTCAGATGGCCCCAATCCTGTAGGCCTCCAAAAGGCCAGGAAGACCTGGCTTTCCCCACAAGCACTGGAGCCAGCTCTTTTTGCTGGGTTTGAGTTATAGCCTTCCATGGCTATGTTCCAGTCACTTGTTCCAGTCATATCCCACTAAATTTCAATGATTTTTATTTTTTATTTATTTATTTTCTATCCTGCCTTTATTATTTTTATAAATAACTCAAGGTGGTGAACTTACCTAATACTCCTTCCTCCTCCTATTTACCCCACAACAGCAACCCTGTGAGGTGAGTTGGGCTAAGAGAGAGTGACTGACCCAAGGTCACCCAGCCGGCTTTCATGCTTAAGGCGGGACTAGAACTCACAGTCTCCTGGTTTCTAGCCCATTGCCTTAACCACTAGACCAAACTGGCTCTTATGACATCATATTTATCCTCCTGTGTTATGATTTCAAGTTCTCCCTGTCTGGGACCCATACTCTATGTGCTGTTGCAGAACATCTGAAATTGTGAATGGTGACCCCTACTGGCTTTACTGTTGTAAATGCCTGCAAATCCCTTAGTGTTCCTTCTGCTGTTATGCTTTATGCATTTATTTCTCCTTATTGCATTTGATTCTCTTTTATCAGCAATATAGACAACATTATACCCTGGGAGTACCCTTATCATTGTTCTCAATTTTCTACCTATAATGGGTATAACTTTGACCAACTCAGATGGATCTAAACATCTTCTTTGTTCCCACATCTTGCTTAAGATAACATTAGCTGTAGGCCAAACAAAGTCAAATTCTCTTGGGTAGGGGCAAAATTTTCGGTGTGACTTATCCTTTATTTCCACATCCCACTCATTGGCCTGGTGAATATCCAGCTTGGTTCTTATAGTCCCTGCATTCCCTGCATCCTCCTCCCCATCTACAGGAACAATTTTAGATATATTTGAAATCAAACTGTTGCTTGCCATGGAGTGGGTCAGAATTTCCTGCAGAAGAGACATTCTCTTCCTTATTTCTTCCTGTACCTCTAGGAAAGTCAAGAAAGTATTCAGAAGTGTCTTTTTCTCTGGAAGGAAGCCTTCTGTTACTTGAACTGGCTCCTGTGGTACTTTTCTTAAGAGATAAGTTTATGCACATGCATTAACTTCCTTAATCTGATGGCTGTCATAAACTAAGACAGGCTGCTTTTCAGTCAAAATCTATGAGAATGCACAAATTATTACCTTCATATAAGAGATTAGATTGTTGTTAAAACTTAGCACTAAGGCTTCTTTTATTAGTGGTACAGATAGAGCCCTATTTTCAAATAATCTAGAAACCAGTAACCCATACTCATAAACTTATCTTTTACAGAATAAAGTCTTCCAGCAATTTGCATATTAAAAAACAAAATAATATGGCTGTGTTTATCATTAGGTGCTAAATAATCTGCATACATAATATCAGTAATAGTAAGTAACCCAGGAGAAATAGAAACGAAGGCAGTCAGTAAATGCTGGGTTTCAGCTATGAGCTCATACCCTATGTTTTAACAAAATTAAATTCCATTTTTCTCCCCTTCTAGAGTGTACTGAACTATGCAACAAACAGATGTCCCTGAAGGTTGCGGTCACCTAAGAACATTAAATCAAGGATACTGGAAGCCAGTTTGGTCTAGTGGTTAAGGTGCTGGGCTAGAAACCAGGAGTCTGAGTTCCAGTCCAGCCTTAGGTATGGAAGCCGGCTGGGTGACCTTCGGCCAGTCGCTCAGTCACTCTCTCTCAGCCCAGCTTGGTGCAATGTAGACTAACCTCCTCGTGGTGCACCCCAGGCAACGTGAGGTCATGGCTAAATAGTCTACACATCTGGCTGCTGGACCTCACAAAGATTTCCCAGCAAGAAAAAGCAGCATGAACATCGAACTGCTATGCTATTTGATCAACTTATTGTAAACCACTCAAAGTCCCTCTTTGGGGGGATATGGGAGGTAGCATAAAATTGAGAAATAAATAAATAAAACCCTTGTACTATTCTCCACGAAAACGGACGCAGACATGTGATCCGACCTTATAGCTTTTTATTTCCCTTCCACCGCCTGTTTCATCTCTCAGCCTAGTAGAACCAAGTTCTTTCCCTTTCCCTCCCCGCCCGAACCTTAGATTATGAGAGCTAGGAACCAGTAACACGGAAGTCTCATTGAGAAGGCGTTAGCACAAGGCTGTGTTTGCTTAACAAGAACGCCACCCAGCATTGCGGGAGCCGCAACAAGAGCGAACTATCCAAAACTCCTCTTAGCTACGAAGGAAATAACAGCTGCCAAGGCGAGCAGCTTTAAATCTTGGAAATCAAACTCAGGACAGAGGACAGACTCTGAGAAGCTTTTGGCATTTAGTCAATTGATTTAAAACTGACCCGTACTGCAAAAGAATCTCATCGTCTTCCTATTTACTCGGAACGGATTCATCTTCAGTCTTTACTTCCTTCCTTGGATTTGACTACTCTTATGCCTGCTTTCAACCTCAGTCTTCCGTTTTGCGGTACCCTGCACACCCGTATTTATTACGGACACGGATCCTTCGTACTACTTCTAATCACAACCTCTTGTTAAGGTGAGCTGCGTTTCTTTCTCACCTTTTTTGCGATCTGTCAGGATTCAAAGGGAGACTTGTAGAGAAACTCGCGTTTTCCAGCGCGGCATTTAAACTAGCTGCCCTTTCCTCTCAAGTCGAGCTTGTTTAGGAGCAAAGTCAGAAATCGCCACGAATCTTTCCTTTCCCCATCCCGACTAAAGCGATTCTCATAGGACTCGACCGAGAGTTCCCCTGAACTCGTCCCCCATTCAAGGGACCAGAGCCAGAGGGGGTTGCATTTGAGAGGAAGCGCGGGTCTTTTAAGAAGTAGATGCAAAAATTAGAGTTTGGGGAAGATTTGCGTTTGTGAAGTGATCCGTCTCAGCTTCAGGAAGACACCGTTTCTATTCATGACTCCAACGACCTTTTTAACCACTATGTCCCTTCCTCATTAAGTTCAGGCTTCTCTGATAGTTTTTATATTTGTAATAAACATTTAGGAAGGGGAGAGATCCCTGTCATCTTTTTCTAGGTACATTTATCTGAAAATATGTTTCATTGAAATCAGTGGGGCTTACTTCTGAGTAGACATCCTTAGGACTGCACTGGTGGTGAAGTTTGTTCAAATTCAAAATCCAAAGTCTGAAATGCTAGTCTTCATTGAAAACACTTCATTCTAACTTTAGTGACTTGACTTCTAGTGGTCACAAAGTTGCCTATGCTGTGGAAGCCTTTTGTTTTTCCTCCATTCATTCCTGCCTCTTTAAAATCTGATAGAAATTAACATTTGGAAGTCCCTTTCCAGGAACACTGGTCTGTTACTTGGAACCATCTTGGAGGATATGCTAATGCATTTTACAATGAAAGTCCAAATTACTTTTTAAATGAAAGTACAATAGAAATGTATACATACTTTTTATCCCATATTAGCCATATTCAGGCACCAATCAAATGGTGTTGAAAGCCTGAATGTTTGCAGGAGAAAAACTTTAGGATGTACACAACACTGTTTTCCACGTTAGCCAGGACTCTGATAATGGAAGATCATGGCATGTATGAAAACTGATGTGCCTACAGAAGTACCTGTGAAGGCCTTTGCTTGATGATATTCAAATTCTCAACATACAACTGTATCCTGGAGTTGATGTAACTAGAGTTCTTTCAAAGCAGCTTATAAACAAAATACATTATTTTAAATAAAAATACAATATTTTTAGAAAAGCTTCTAGGCTGCCTCTCACAAGGCAGTTGACAGTAACAGCCTTGTGTGGGAGAAGTGGAGAGGGAAGAGTCCAGCTAAGTAGGTTTCTGTGGTGATCAGAACTGTCTGCCTGCCTAACTTCTCTTCCGGTATGGAAGTTTAGTTAGTGTGATATAGTCAACATTTGGCTTATTTCAGCCTCTGCACTGAGCAACTCCAGAGCAAAGTCTCATGTTTTCAGTAACCTATGATACAAATTATACTATTACCCAAGACTGACCTGTGCCTATGAGATGTGGCTGACATAACTATAGGCTATGGACTTTTGCAACTGACTGGGGAATGCAGAGCACAATTCTCAAAAATTTAGACTGAATTCATCTGAGGCAGTTACATCTTTGTAGGCAAAGAACTGTGAACTGTACAGAAGGAAACTTAATATCTTAGCTTTAAATAACTTGACTACTACAGGAACATCATTCATTACCCTTATAACTGGTTATTGTATTGTGGACCAGAGTCAGAGAATGGAATTCCCATTTTGTGGGGGCCAGTACTATGTTGATGAGATAGAATGTAAAGGGACCAAGATACAATCTTTCTTAAATCCTACTTAGGTGGGAATAGAAGCTGTCAGGTTGTCTCTGTCCATTTGACATGCCAAGAGGTGTTCTCATGGAATATTATCAGCGGAAGGAGATGTGATCAATAGATAAGGCTGCAAGTTTCCTCTATAGCTTCTTGCAGGGAATTGAGTCCAAAGCTGTGTTCATATCAATGAAGGCAGCATAGAAAGAACTGTGAGGAGCTGAAGTATTTCTGGCCAGGTGGTATAGGATCAATTGATACTGATTTGATACTAATCAACAAGTGAATAGTCTGGTGTGAAACCAACTTGTTCCTTGGCTAAGACTTTTTCATCTGTCATCCAATCAAGAAGTTTTATATAGAGGTTTGACATATAATTTGATGTTTACACTTAGCAAACTGATTGGACAATAGTAAGCCAGTTAGTCTTGTCATCCTTCTCATAAATTGGTATTGTTGTAGAATAACTCCACACTTTTCAGCAACTGTAAGGAGTCACTGATGTGAGGAAGTAAGGGAGCCAACTTGGTGGCCCAACATTCTGGATTTATCTTGAGGAACTCTGAAGGATACTCACTTGTTTGAGTCACAAGATTTAAGGGAAGTTATGTAGAGTATGAAGAGGTCCTCTCTGGGTTGAGTAATCCTAAATTCTGCTGCAGGACAGGAGCAGCAGCAATATTAGTAACTTCCATAATTTGGGATTTCAGTAGAGATTTGGGGAGTTGGAAGTATCTCCCATGACTTCTCTGTCATGAGAAGAGTTGGATAAGGCATCGGACAAAATGGAACAGTAGTGAGAGATAAAACTGGTTTAAGCAATTTGCAGAAGTTTGAGGGTGCGTATCACTGGTAATATGTCATGAAGTCTGTTTCTCAGAAACACTGAAATTCATGTTGAGTGCTGGAGTTGATTTAAATGAAACATCAGAGTATAGGTTTGACAGAGCTGACAAAGCACTAATCTTTGAAAAATAATTGCTTATTCTTTCCTTGGCAGCTGTTTAAAGGAACTCCTTACCAAGATTTCTTCAGGAAGGATATTTGGAACTGGAAGAGTTAGTGTTTCCTTTGATGATCTTGGCTATCAATGCTCAAGGCTATGTTATCTGCTGGGTTAGCAATGCCAGAGGTTAGTTTCACTGAGTGCCTTGGCAGACTGCCTGTGTTTTATGTCAGGGAACAGAGGCTTAGTGTTCAGATCACAAAGAAATATCACAAAAGACACATAAGGAATCAAAATTGTTTCTGGGATGATTGGAATTTTAATGTTAATATTTTAATTTCAGGATGGCTGGGATTTTAATGTTAATTAAAATTCTGCAACCATCAAAAAAGGCTAAGATGCCACTTCAATTGCTTCTAGATCCATTTGGGAGATTGGAACATATAACTACTGGCAGAGAAAAAGGAGAGCTGCACCTTCCAGGAAGTCCATCTACAGTATATTTAGTGGTGTTGTTAGAAGAGTGTACATAGATCATCAGCTGGATGATATGAAGTGGGGGATTTCAGGATACTATCTGGAGTCAGCATTTCAACTTCTTCTGAAAGCAATAAAATAAAAGCAATAACATTTTCTAAATGGAAAATTTAGGTAAATCAAGGACTGCTGTAAAAAGGCACTGGTTTGGCAACAGGTGGAATTGAAAATAAGTTACTGTTGGATTTACACCAGCCTGAGCTATTCAAATGATGGTTTAGAGGTAAGTTCTCTTTCAATAAATGGGGAAGGCTCATGTATTGTTTCTCACCAAGTCTTCAATCTCAGCTGCTGTTAAATCTAAAGGATTTAATTGATTACTTAAGATAAATAAATCACACTTACTGAGATGAAGTCGGTAATTGAAATTAATTCGTCAGTCTTCAGTTGGTAGTATGCCCTAAAAATGTATTGCTGCTGCTAAATCTGTAAAAGTGGGTAACTAAAAATAATGAAAAACTAAGCAAGAAGAAGGAAACAAACAAAATTACACCAGATAAAATGTGCTAAATATTCTGAAATCTAGCTCGAAATAATATTGCACCCTGGAAAGGACTTTTAGCTTCAATGACATCACAGAAAAAAACCATTAAATTTCAGTTGCAGTAACATGGTTGAGTACACAATGGAATCAGAACAAATCTGGGGCGCATTTAGACCTGTGAACACATGGTAGGCACATGATAGATTTGTGAGAGACTTGTCTGTTCACAAAATGGTTGAAACTAGAAGGCTCCCCCAGGATGCGTTCTATTATCCCAGTGTGATCTTTCTGGGGCCCAAAGGTATTGCTGCAAATAAATATGATGCTAGAGGTTTTACTTTGATGCATACTAGTTTTATAGTTGTTGTTTTGTTAATATAGTGTTGTTGTTATTATTAAAAGAAACATTTGAGGGCTAATTGATACTGGCAAGCACTACACTATGCCACATATTCTGGTTTTATGGGACATGAGCATTGGATACATAATCCCTGTCCACAAAATTATTTCTTTAATGGCATAGAATAGAGAAGGGATAACCTGGCTTTAGTGTTGTGTACATAAAAGGGTTAATGCTGGAATAACCAAAGACCACTCCTTTTGGGATTGTCCACACTAACCCACAGTATTGTTTCCAGTGGCTTTGGAAAGTTCTGTGCCTTCTGATACATAACTAAAGATATATAAATAAATCATTGCCTGTTATTCATGCCTTTCTTTCTCTGTGCTTTTCCTGCCTTTTATACTGTTTTGCCAGTTAACTGTCTTTTTTAATGTTTGCTGATGTTTAATAAAGTTAAAGCTATAACTTTTTGCTAGCTGAACTGAGTGGTGTGTGGGTTTACTCTGATCTGGATATAGGGATTCACGGGGAGTGTGCTGGATGCAAACTGGAGATCACAGTAATTTTCCAGTAAAAGAGTTATGGGCCCAGTTGGAAATCAGAACTAAATTCTGAGTACCCAGGAGCACCCCAAAGAACCCTAGTCACAAATACAGCCCAACTTCTATTTCCAGGTGCTTGGTCAAGCACATAGCTGAACCAATAATCGAAGCATGCAAGGCCACATGGAAATAATACTGTAAGAAAAAAAATAAAATGAATATCCATCCTGATAGACCCTATTCCTTGACTTCAGTAAAGCATTTAACACAGTTTCCCATGAGATTCTAGTACAGAAGATGATAAATGTCGGCTTTTGCTACCATTAGATGGTCACAGCTGGTTTGAACAATTGCATCCAATGGGTATACATCAGTGGTTCTACATCAAGCTGGAAGAAAGTGTTCAGTGGCATATTGCAGGGCTCCATTCTAGGATCTGTGCTAAATGACTTCAGTGAAGGGTTAGAATATATGGTTATCAAATTTGTAGATGATAAAAAAGATGGGGAGGTAGCTGATTTTGATACTTTAGAGGACAGTATTAAAATCAGGAGGACCTCGACAACTAGAACCTGGGCAAAAAACAGTGAAATGAATTTCAACAGGGACAAATGTGTCCTGTGTTTAGACAGAAAACATCAAAAGCATGAATACATAATGGGGAGACCATACAGCAGAACATGCAAAAAGGATCTGGATGTTTTGGTGGATTACAACCTGAACAAGAGTCAAGGGTATGATAGAGCTCTAAAAAAAATGCAATCTTTGATTGTATCAGCAAGTCAAGAGAACTCATTGTTCCTCTCAATTCTGCATTGTCAGACTGCACCTAAAATATTGCATCCAGTTGTGGGGACTATGTTTTAGGAAAGACATTGACAGATTGTAGTCTGTCTAATTTTTTAGACATGTTCCAGAAGACAGGATAAGAATAATAGGTTTTGGACCAACATCAGGATTCTTTTCCCCTAAGTTTAAGAGTTGTTCAATGATGGAGGTGCCTCAGGAGGTGGTGGATTCTCCTCTACTGGGATGTTTAAACGGAGACTGGATGGCCATCTGTCAGGGATAGATTCCTACATTGGGCAGTGGATTGGACTGGGTGATCTCCAATGTTCTTTTCAGTCCTTGTATTCAATGATTCTGTGTTGGAGATGGAAAAGATGGCAGTGGGGTGGTAAGGTCTAGGGAGGAGAGAATTAAAATAATTATCCTACATTTTATAAGAATGCAAAGCAGGTAGGATGGTGGGAAAATTGGGGATGAGTTTGGAGGAATGATGGAGATGGTAGAAACTACAGCAGAGTCATAGAAGTTAGGGAGGACTGGAGTGGTATTATTTTTGAGGTGTGTGTGGATGTTTGGCAGATTATTTGGGACAGAAAGGGAAAGGGGAGATATGCTTATCGACATTAACTTAAAAGAAGCAAATGAGCTTACTGATGAGAGTTGATGGTTATTTTATAGTTAGCATGTGTATCATATAACTTGAGTAATATGAACTTACTTTCCTGTTAATATTCATGATGGTAGCCATTTTGTGGTAAGTACAGTTTAATGCCATTGTTTTTTGTGTGTGCCTGATAGCATACAGAACATTTGTCATCCACTTAACCAAAAAAAATGGGGATCCTTGTTCTAGGGGGAAAAAAAATCAAAACATTAAGATTAATTTACTGTAAGGCACTGATCAGTTTTATTATTTAAAGCCAAAAGCAAATTTCAAGATGCTGAACAATATTTTAAATGTGGTCTTATTTGACTTCAAGAAACATTTATTTACGTAATAATTTTTATTTTAGGTACTAAACCTGAAATGGGCTTCTAGAGATTATTCTTTCCCTTTCCTGCTTGGTGTACATCATTCTAAACATCAAATTTTCATTATATTTAATTATTGATTGGAAGCCTTTTCTTGCCAAAGCAGCACTTTATACATAATGAAATTACTTCTCGGAGAGAGAAAATCTTTCCTGGTGTGGATTCTGTTTTGAACATAACTTTATCCCCCCACCCCAACACACACATTCATACAGACACTTAGAGAGACTTACATGTTTTTTCCAGGGTATTTTCACAATTGAATAATTAGACAATTCAGCCCTGACTTATTCTCAAAATGTTCTTCCCAACTGGTCTCCCATTTCTACTTCTGAAGTCAAGGACTTCCTTTCACAAATAAAACCTGAAAAAGGCCCAGGAGGAATTTCATGCCTCTGGGATTATTAAGAAAGAACTAGGATTGATGGGTCCTAGTACTGATTGTCCAATTCACCCACATAAACAGCTCAGCATATTTTCCTACTGAATGGAGCCAGGCCATTCTTATCCCTTTCTATAAAAACAAAGGAAATAGATTAGACCCTGCCAATTATAGACCCGTCAACTTGCTTAATAAAATCACCAAGCCATATGCTAAATATCTTTACTTTATTGGATCGCATCACATCTGCAGACTGAATGAGACCTATCCATCAACTCAAAATTTCTGTACCTTTTCAGTAACCACCATAGACAATAGACAGGAGACTTACATTCATGTCCTGACATGGAATATAGCCGGTTGAAAGAACAGAACATCTGACAGGAACTTTACTGAATTTCTTTCTCAGTTTGATGTTATGTTATGTTGTTACGTTACGTTACGTTACGTTATTTATCAGATTTGTCACTGCCCATCTCCTCCCACCAGAGGGACTCTGGGTAGTTTACAACAAAGTTAATCAATTAAAACAGTAAATATACAATACAAATACAATATATAAAAATATAAATACCATTAATAAATAGATATAAAAAGAGAATAAGAATAAAATCCAGGTGGCAAGATCTAATTCAATCCATGTGTGTGAGGAGTGCTCTAAGGTACAGGCCATGGAGATACTCCCTTCTCCACCCCAAGCAAGATGGCAGAGCCAAGTCTTCAGGTTCCTCCAGAAGGCCAGAAGAGATGGGGTTAATCTCACCTCCAGGGGCAGCGTGTTCCACAGGGTGGGAGCTACTGCAGAGAAGGCCTGCTTCCTGGACCCCGCCAAATGGAATTCTCTTGTAGACACGGTCTGCAACATGCCCTCTCTGCAAGATCGGGTGGGACAGGTTGATGCAATAGGGATGAGGCGGTCCCTCAGGTAACCTGGCCCCATGCCATGTAGGGCTTTAAAGGTCATAACCAACACCTTGAATTGGACCCGGAAGCAGACTGGTACCCAGTGCAGCTCACATGGTAGAGGTGCTATGGCTGCTGATCCAGGGGCACCAAAAGTAACCTGCATGGCTGCATTCTGGACCAGCTGTAGCTTCTGGATACTCTTCAAGGGTAGCCCCATGTAGAGTGCATTGCAGTAGTCTATATGGGAGATAACAAGGGCATGAGTGACTGTTCGAAGGCCTCCCAATCCAGGAAAGAGTGTAACTGGCACACAACATGAAGCTGCGCAAAGGCCCTCCTGGCCACAGCTGCCACCTGCTCTTTGAGCAGGAGCCGTGAGTCCAGGAGGACCCCCAGATTACACACCTGGTCTGTCTGGGGCAGTACAACCCCATCCAGAACCAAAGATGACAAAGTCCCGGATATGGAAGAGCCATTAACCCACGGCCACTCCGTCTTACCAGGGTTCACCTGTTGTTCCCCACCCAGACACCTACAGCCCCCAGGCACCGAGAGAGGACAGTCACGGCCTCACTTACCTCACCTGGGATGGAGATGTATAATTAAGTATCATCAGCATATTGATGATACCTCATCCCGTGGTGACAGATGATCTCACCCAATGGTTTCATGTAGATGTTGAAAAGGAGCGGAGAGAGAACCGAACCCTGCGGCACCCCACAAAGGAGGGGCTGAGGGTCGGACCTCTCGCTCCCTATCACCACCAACTGGGACCGGCCCTGGAGGAAGGAGGTGAACCAGCGCAAGACCACACTGCCCACCCCCAACTCCCTGAGCCGCCCCATGGTCGATGGTATCGAAAGCTACTGAGATGACCTGCACTGCCTCCATCCCGCTCCTGCCAGAGGTCATCCATAAGTGCAACCAATGCCATTTCTGTCCCATATCTGGGCCTGAAACCTGACTGAAAGGGATCTAGATAATAGATAATCTTCTACATATACCTCTACAAGAGACCTGGCTGACTGTTGATGATACCCAGGCCTATCATCCAGGTTTCACAACTTGGTCTGCCCCAGCATGGAAAATCAAAACAAAAGGGTGGCCCTCTGGAAGGTTAGTCCTGTCTGTTAAAGACAAGTTAGGTTGGCAGGGCCAGGAACTGACTCATGGAGCTGATCCAAGCATAAAACAACGATCCTGGTGGATCTTACAATGATCCTGGTGCTGAACATATCCCCACACTCTTTACCATGCTTCACTCCAGACATATGAGCAAATCTAGAAAAGTGCGGGCAGGTGGGTGGGTGCTATAGCATGGCGTGAATGTGGGTGGAGATGGTGTGCTATAGAGTGGCATGAATGCGGCCAGGTGCGCGGCCAGGTACTACAGCCTGGTGTGAATCTGGGGGGCTGGGGGGTGTTCTATGGTCCGGTGTGAGTGTGGGCAGCCAGCTGGACACCTGCCTGGGGCCTGCACACACCCTTCCACCCAGGGACTCCTTGGGAGAAAAAACAGCAGGGGCGGGAATGACTTACCAGAGCAACTTGCAACCTCCTGCCAACTTCCCCATTGACTTTGTTTGTGGGAAGCCAGCAGGGAATGTTGCTGCAACTGTCATTAAGTGCGAGCCTGTTGCTAAGCAAATCACGATCATGTGACCGTGGGGACGCTGCAATGGCTGCAACTTCAAGGACTGGTCATAACTTAGAAAGGTCACTGAATGAGTGGTCTTAACCCAAGGACTACCAGTAGTGCCCTGGATTACATATGTGTCTCAAGCAACAAAACCGAGCTGTTCTCAGATATCCTAATGTGAGGTCTAATGTGAGGGAAGATAGTGACCATCAACCAACTGTTATTAATTTCTTCAGCAATTCCAGCTTATGCTTAGGCATATCCTTGTGACAAAAACTGCCAAGAGTCACTCTCTCAGTGAGATGGGTGGTGAATAAATTTGATATATAAATATAAATAAATAAAAAGCTGCTAGCTAACCTTGAAGTGAAACAAGATAGGCACCTCAAATGAGCTAAGGTGAACACCAATGCATTATCTACTTTCTTGAATTCAGAGTATGCTCAGACTTGGGAAAAGATTATTTCCTCACCTACTGAAGATTCCAACAGTGTGCTGGTCAGCTACTCTAATCTGTGTTCCATGTTAAAAAAAAAAACTTTCTAACAAATAAATTGCCCTCCAGAAATAATCAGCTCGCCAGATTTAACTGGTTTGATCCAGAATGCTAGTGTGCAAGAAAAATACTATGGGCAGCTGTGCACTTGATTCAAAGACACCCCACTACAACAAACCATTTGTCTCTTATCAAATCAGAATGTTCTTATAATCTGATTTAATGTTCTCATCTGATTTAAGGTTCTTAAGAAGCCAAAAATCTTGGCAAAGAAAATTGAGGAACAATGTTCCAAAAAAATATAACAGGCCCATTTTCACTCCCATCCCTAAGAGTCTACCCTCAAGGAATTACAGCAAAGTAGGGAAGTTCCAGCTGATCCATCACCAATCATATCCAAAAGTAGCCTCCCAGGTGATCAGTGCAGTTAAGCTGCTCTGTGAATGGCAATTCTGAGGCCCTTATGACCAAATGACAGTAACAATAATTCTGGTTCTTATCCCTGAGTTTCTTATCCCTGAGTTTTCAACCTTGGTTTTAAATTCAACAGGCCTGGTCCATGCAAATTGAGACTGTATGTCTCAACTAAATACGTACTAAATATGTCTCAACTAAATATGTAGCCTTATTTAGTACATTCCCGGCCATAACAGACAGGACAAGCTTCCCCTTTATTACTTGTTTAGAAAGGGTTTTTTTCTTATGGACCTGGTGACCTCATCAGATTGTATAGTCCAATAATAGTCCTTCCAGATTTTCCCAGGCAAAATTCAAGATTCAGGGCCCAACCATCCAATTTACTTCCTTGAGTGTAAAGCTGGATATATAGCTGAGATATCATACTTACTGAATAATAACCCTGAGGGAGATTTTAATTCAAACAATAAACTGTAGCAAGCATACCCTGTGGTAGCTCCTTGTGGGCCACTTTAACTTTGTATGGACAGAAATCTTACGGGCATTTTAGCATTACTGTGCCTCACCACCTGGCACCACCTCAGATTTCCTAAGAAGCTGCCTGTAATTCCCTGCTTAATTTTTCTTTTCTTTTTTCCTCCTGGTTAGATGGGCTTCCTCTAAAACAAAGCTTGGGCTGCCTTTTTTTCTAAATAGGTAAACTGGAGTTTTATCCATAGTTTGGCTGCCCTACAGATCTATCTATCTATCTAAATCAGGAAAGAAGTACCACCGGAGGTATCCACAGGCAGACTGGGGTCAAGTGCTGCCACAGCAAGGACCCCAGTTCTGTAGCCTCATTTATAAAGTGGATATTTTGACATACAGTATATTAAGTTGTTATTATTCTTAGGCTGCAAGATTTCTGTTAGTGAGTTGTAAAAAAAAACAACTGCTGTCCTACTTACACAGCTGTTTAACTGTCTTCTTGGTCATGACATTTTAGCTGCAAAATTATGTTCCTGTGCTGAAATGAGTACAGAAATAGACAATGAGTAAATGAATAATTAGGGGTTACATATTCAATTCTGACATTTTAGTGAATCTCAACCTCTGTTATTTTGTTTCAATGATATACATTAGCACTGAACTTTAAAACCTATAATCATAGTGTAACAAAGTTGATCATCAGCTTTTGTCTTCAGTCACAATTGTGTAGAGATTCTATGTTAAAAATCCAAGGGGGAGGGAGGGAGGATGGCATGGGTTTCTCTCTGTAGCTGGGAGGATGAAAATAAGATTGTAAACTCTCTCTGATTCTTTTGCCCTGTTCTGAATCTTGAATTTCATGAAAACTTAGGATCATGCAAAAGCTCCTTCCAACTTACTGACTTGTGGCCAAATCAGTCTCTGATCTTAAATTCTTATTTTCTTTTTCACAATACCTAATAGAAAATGTATTAGCATCAATCAATATGCACAATATTTCTTTCAGAATTCAGGATGAATTAAATAGTAATTCAAATCAATAATTGAAATTAATTTTGATAAACAAGGTTATAATTTTGGTAAACACTAGATTATCAAGATCATCAAAGAGTACATATTGTAGTCTAGGTTTGTTGTGGCTGTCCAGCATCTTCTTTAAAACATCCAGAGATGGAGAACCCACAGCCTCCATAGGTCAATAGTTCCATTGTTGTACAGATCTTACTCTCAGGAAAATTTTCCATATATTCAAATAAAATATATGTAGTTGCAACTTATATCCATTATTTCTGGTCCTAATTTCTGCAGCTGTGGAAAATAATTCCTGACTATCTTTCTTATGGCACTCTTTTACATACCAGAACACTGATATCATGTCTTCCTGCAGTCTTCTTTTCTCTGACTGAACATACCAAGTTCCTTCATCCTACCCTCATAAGACATGTCCTCAAGTCCCTGTATTATGAACCTTTTCTAACTTGTCAGTATCCTTCAAGAAACATGATATTTATTTTTATTTATATTTCGAATTTCGTCACTGCCCATCTCACTCAAAGAGCGACTCTGGGCAGTTTACAATAAAACTAAGATAAATACAGATTAAAATACAATAAAAACAGTATTCTTAAATAAAAATATAAATATAAAATCCAAGATGGAGATGTTAAAAAGTTCTTAATTTAAATTCATGTAATTCTTTGGGGCACTAACCACCCCCAGGATTGATTACCCCTCCTCCCACCCCAAGCGAGATGGCAGAGCCAGGTCTTCACCCCTTTCCAGAAGGCCAGGAGAGTGGGGGCCTGCCTCACTTCTGGGGGAAGAGTATTTCACAGGGCAGGGGCTATGGCAGAGAAGGCTCTCTTCCTGGGCTCTGCCAATTGACAATCTCTCATGGATGGGGTCTCTAACATGCCCTCGCTGCATGACCAGTTGGGATGGGTCAGTGTAATGGGGGTGAGACGGTCCCTCAGGTAATCTGGACCCATGCCATGTAGGGCTTTAAAGGTGATAACCAATGCCTCTTGAATTGGACCTGGAAGCAAATTGGCACCCAATGCAGCTCCCACAGCAAAGGTGTCACATGTGCCATCTTTGGGGCACCCCAGATTGCTCACATGCCCCATTCTGAGCCAGCTGTAGCTTCCGAATACTCTTCAAGGGTAGCCCCATGTAGAGCACATTGCAATAATCTATATGGGAGATGACTTGAGCATGAGAGACTGACCAGAGGGCTTCCTGATCCAGGAAAGGGTGTAACTAATGAGCAAAGTTGAGCAAAGGCCCTCCTGGCCATGACTGCCACCTGCTCTTCAAGCAGGAGTCGTGAGTCCAGGAAGACCCCCTGTATTTTTGGTACAATAGTCCTTTTAATATAGAGAGATCTTGAAAGAAATAGATTATCTAGACCTATTCCAGTCAGCTTTCAGGCTTGGGCCTGGTAGCAAGACTACATTTATTGCACTTGTAAATGACCTCTGCAAAAATGTAATAGGAGGAATGCAACCCTCCTAGTATTGCTTGATCACACAGCTGTTTCTAATATATCAATCATTGGGGAGGGGGTTCAACCACTTTCATGGATTGAAAAGGGGGGGCATTGTATTGTAATACTCCTTCACCTTCCTAAAGGCACAATCCCAGTTAGTGGGAGGAGAGAGAGAGAGAGACCAAGGCTCCTTCCTTGTGAGATACTAATACCTTCTCAAGCTGCTGGTTGAGGTTAGATCAGGTACCATGCAAATGATACTCAGCTTCACATATTAACTCTGGGTTAGAAGGTATTATTGTTGAGATGCTGTCCTGTTGCCAATCCCAGCAAAATGGAGTAGCTTTGGGTTCAGAAGCTATCTGATTCCAGGGAGATTCCACTGTTAGTCTTGGATGGGGTCACACTCCCCTGTACAGAACTAGCTTGTAATCTGGTGGTCCTACCTGATTCACAGCTCCTGCTCAAGGAACAGGCAACAGCTGTGGCTAGGAGGCCTTTGCTAAACTTCATTTTATAAACAACATAAACCCCTCCTGGAGCAGGAGGTTTTCTTCATAGTCACTCCTACCGTAATCCCTTCTTGTTTCTACTATTGTAACATACATGGAGCTGCCTTTGAAGACTACCTGGAAGCTACAGTTGGTCCAGAATTGATTGATTGATTGATTGATTGATTGATCAAATTTTATCACCACCCATCTCCCCACACAAGGAGGCACTCTGAGGGGGGAGATGGGTGGTGATAAATGCAATGGTTATGGATATATCTCGGTTTGTCCATTATTTTATTTATTTTGCCTTTATTTCATAAAACAGAAAAAAAGAAAAAATGATTGCTAAAATTGCTAAAATTCTTCAGCAAAGGACCGTTACCTTGTCGTGGTGCTGGAGCTTGAGCACCTCAATGATGCCATGAGCTAAACCGTGAAGGGCCACCCAAGACGGGAAGGTCATGACAGAGAGGTCAGACTAAATGCGATCCCTGGGGAAGGTAATGGCAACCCACCCCAGTATTCTTGCCGTGAAAACTAAATGGATCAGTACAACCAGAGATATGTCGGTATACCATCGGAAGATGAGACCCCCAGGTCGGAAGATGGTCAAAATGCTACTGGGGAGGAACAGAGGATGAGTTCAACTAGCCCCAGACGTGATGACGCAGCTAGCTCAAAGCCGAAAGGACGGCTAGCGGCCGACGGTGCTGGTGGTGAACGGCGAATCCGATGTTCTAAGGATCAACACACCATCGGAACCTGGAATGTAAGATCTATGAGCCAGGGCAAATTGGATGTGGTTATTGGTGAGATGCCAAGATTAAAGATAGACATTTTGGGCATCAGTGAACTGAAATGGACTGGAATGGGCCACTTCACATCAAATGACCACCAGATCTACTACTGTGGACAAGAGGACCACAGAAGAAATGGAGTAGCCTTCATAATTAATAGTAAAGTGGCGAAAGCAGTGCTTGGATACAAGCCAAAAAGCGATAGAATGATCTCAATTCGAATTCAGGGCAAGCCATCTAACATCACAGTGATCCAAATATACGCCCAAACCACAGATGCTGAAGAAGCTGAAGTAGAGCAGTTCTATGAGGATCTGCAGCACCTACTGGACAACACGCCTAAAAGAGATGTTATTTTCATCACAGGAGACTGGAATGCTAAGGTGGGCAGTCAAATGACACCTGGAATTACAGGTAAGTATGGCCTGGGAGAACAAAATGAAGCAGGACATAGGCTGATAGAATTTTGCCAAGACAACTCACTCTGCATAACAAACACTCTCTTCCAACAACCTAAGAGACGGCTTTATACATGGACTTCACCAGATGGACAACACCGAAATCAGATTGACTACATCCTTTGCAGCCAAAGGTGGCGGACATCTATACAGTCGGTAGCAACAAGACCTGGAGCTGACTGTAGTTCAGATCACGAACTTCTTCTTGCACAATTTAGGATCAGACTAAAGAGATTAGGGAAGACCCACAGATCAGCTAGATGTGAGCTCACTAATATTCCTAAGGAATATGCAGTGGAGGTGAAGAATAGATTTAAGGGACTGGACTTAGTAGATAGGGTCCCGGAAGAACTATGGACAGAAGTTCGCAACATTGTTCAAGAGGCGGCAACATAATACATCCCAAAGAAAGAGAAAACCAAGAAGGCAAAATGGCTGTCTGCTGAGACACTAGAAGTAGCCCAAGAAAGAAGGAAAGCAAAAGGCAACAGTGATAGGGGGAGATATGTCCAATTAAATGCAAAATTCCAGAGGTTAGCCAGAAGAGATAAGGAATTATTTTTAAACAAGCAATGCGCGGTAGTGGAAGAAGACAATAGAATAGGAAGGACAAGAGACCTCTTCCAGAAAATTAGAAACATTGGAGGTAAATTCCAGGCCAAAATGGGTATGATCAAAAACAAAGATGGCAAGGACCTAACAGAAGAAGAAGAGATCAAGAAAAGGTGGCAGGAATATACAGAAGACCTGTATAGGAAGGATAACAATATCAGGGATAGCTTTGATGGTGTGGTCAGTGAGCTAGAGCCAGAAATCCTGAAGAGTGAGGTTGAGTGGGCCTTAAGAAGCATTGCTAATAACAAGGCAGCAGGAGACAACGGCATCCCAGCTGAACTGTTCAAAATCTTGCAAGATGATGCTGTCAAGGTAATGCATGCTATATGCCAGCAAATTTGGAAAACACAAGAATGGCCATCAGACTGGAACTTATATCCCCATACCAAAAAAGGGGAACACTAAAGAATGTTCAAACTATCGAACAGTGGCACTCATTTGACATGCCAGTAAGGTAATGCTCAAGATCCTGCAAGGTAGACTTCAGCAATTCATGGAGCGAGAATTGCCAGATGTACAAGCTGGGTTTAGAAAAGGCAGAGGAACTAGAGACCAAATTGCGAATATCCACTGGATAATGGAAAAAGCCAGGGAGTTTCAGAAAAACATCTATTTCTGTTTTATTGACTCTTCTAAAGCCTTTGACTGTGTGGACCATAACAAATTGTGGCAAGTTCTTAGTGGTATGGGGATACCACGTCATCTTGTATGCCTCCTGAAGAATCTGTATAATGACCAGGTAGCGACAGTAATAACAGACCACGGAACAACGGACTGGTTTAAGATTGGGAAAGGAGTACGGCAGGGCTGTATACTCTCACCCTACCTATTCAACTTGCATGCAGAACACATCATGCGACATGCTGGCCTTGAGGAATCCAAGGCTGGAGTTAAAATCTCTGGAAGAAACATTAACAATCTCAGATATGCAGATGATACCACTTTGATGGCTGAAAGTGAAGAGGAACTGAGGAGCCTTATGATGAAGGTGAAAGAAGAAAGTGCAAAAGCTGCCTTGCAGCTAAACCTCAAAAAAACCAAGATTATGGCAACCATCTTGATTGATAACTGGCAAATAGAGGGAGAAAATGTAGAAGCAGTGAAAAACTTTGTATTCCTAGGTGCGAAAATTACTGCAGATGCTGACTGCAGTCAGGAAATCAGAAGACGCTTAATCCTTGGGAGAAGAGCAATGACAAAATCTCGATACAATAGTTAAGAGCAGAGACATCACACTGACAACAAAGGTCCGCATAGTTAAAGCAATGGTGTTCCCCGTAGTAACATATGGCTGCGAGAGCTGGACCATAAGGAAGGCTGAGAGAAGGAAGATAGATGCTTTTGAACTGTGGTGTTGGAGGAAAATTCTGAGAGTGCCTTGGACTGCAAGAAGATCAAACCAGTCCATCCTCCAGGAAATTAAGCCAGACTGCTCACTTGAGGGAACGATATTAAAGGCAAAACTGAAATACTTTGGCCACATAATGAGAAGACAGGACACCCTGGAGAAGATGCTGATGCTAGGGAGAGTGGAAGGCAAAAGGAAGAGGGGCCGACCAAAGGCAAGGTGGATGGATGATATTCTAGAGGTGACAGACTTGTCCCTGGGGGAGCTGGGGGTGTTGACGACCGAAAGGAAGTTCTGGCGTGGGCTGGTCCATGAAGTCACGAAGAATCGGAAGCGACTAAACGAATAAACAACAACGATTGCTAAAAAAGAGAAAAGGAAGAAAAAAAATATGGGAATGAATGAATGAATACACACACACACACACACATATATATATAGTGGCTGGATAGTGTAGTGGTTAGAACGCTGCCTTTGGAGCGGGAGACTGGGGTTCAAATCCCGGCTATACCTACCTTACCAGTAGGGGTCCTTGGGCAAAGAGCCCCTAACACTTCACCTGCCTATGAGAGTGATACGAACTAAGAGAGTCATGCCGGCTCTGACACCACCCGGATTAACAAGGTCTGCGTCAGATGTTGGGGAACCAGGACAACCTGTCGATAAGTGGGCTATTGGAACAAACCATACATGAACAAGACAAGATAATCTGGAATTGATGGAATGCTACTACAACAGCAGACCTAATGAGAGGGGATATATGAAACTCATGAGGAAACTATGGATGGACAGAAGACCTGCATCCACACTGAGAAACAGCTAGTTACCCAATGCTTCAACATAGTGAAGAGGAAGCTGCTCTCACAACTTGAGATAGACCAACTACACATTATATCCCAGACTCAAGAAGACCCGGAAGAACAACTGGAGGTCCAGCAACACCTGAAGCTGGAAATCACAAGCTGGAACTTCACTGCCACTCCCTCCATTACAGAGCACAGCAGCTGGTATGAGGCAAAAGATCATGGATAAACTAGCTACAGTCAACTCTCGAGACCAATTATCAAGGCTCAGTGGAGAAGTACCATCAGATAGTATGCTAGAAGATGCCAACAGAGCCCTTGCAACAATCCCTACTACTACTATAACTCAAACCAATGAACTAGTATATGCTACAGCTGCTGTAATCCTAGAGATGCTTGGCTACATGATCAAGAAGAACAGGAGTTGGAAAATGAGGTTGGAGGCTAAGATCAAGGCAACTCGGAGAGAAGTTAGTCAGCTGGTGGAACTACAGAAGGGTGTGGAGATTAAGGATAAGACTCGGCTACTGAAAAAATACAAGGGCCTGACTCCATCTGAAGCCCTAGAGACTGCTAAACAAAGGCACACAACACTGGCTACTAGGCTAAGGAGATACACTAGAGAAGCAGAGACCAAGAAGATAAATGCCCTGTTCGCCAAAGAACCATCCGAGGTGTACTCCCAACTGCAGTGCAACAACACAGTAACAGCAGAGCCACCAACAGCAGAAACTGAACAGCACTGGAAGAACATATGGGAGAAAGAGAAGATACATAACACCAGTGCAAAGTGGCTGCAAGACCTGAGAAGAGACCACAGAAATCTCCCAGAGCAGGAACCAGTCACCATCACAGTAGCAGACATCCAACAGCGGGTCAAGAACGTGAAGAGCTGGACAGCACCTGGCCCAGACATGATCCTACTGGCACCTACTGGCTAAAGACTAACAGCAGTGCATGAACGCCTAGCAACACAGGTGAACCAGCTGGGCTCCCACCCAGACTGGCTAACACAGTGTAGGACAGTGCTGATCATGAAAGACCTCAACAAGGGAACAACACCATCCAACTACCTGCCTCCCCACAACATGGAAAGTCCTATCAGACATCATAGCTGCCAAGCTGCAGGACCATATAGGCCAGTACATGAGGACAGCTCAGAAGGGCACTGGGAACAACACCAGAGGCTCCAAACACCAGTTGCTCATAGATAGAGCAGTCACCCAAGACTCAAGGTCTAGACAGACCAATCTGAGCACAGCCTGGATTGACTACAGGAAAGCGTATGATTCAATGCCACATACATGGATCAAGTCAACAGGACACTCAGGAGCTTCCTCAAGAACTCAATGGGACTGTGGAAGACAACACTGGAAGTCAACTCAAGGCAGCTTGCACAAGTGGCCATCAAGTGTGACATATACCAAGGTGATGCACTGTCCCCACTGCTGTTCTGCATGGGCTTGAACCCCCTTATCACAAGAACTGGATACGGATACAAGTTCAAGAGTGGAACCACCATCAGCCACCTCCTCTACATCAAGCTGTATGCTAAGAGTGAATGAGACATTGACTCACTGATTCACCTCACATGGATCTACAGTGAGGACATTGGGATGTCATTCGGACTGGAGAAATGTGGCCAGATGGTAGTAAAGGGAGGGAAGGTAGTTAAGACTGATGGGGTGGAACTACCAGCAGGCCACATAGCAGACATACAGACCAGCTACAAGTACTTTGGTATCCCACAGACACATGGGAACCATGATGAGGAGGCAAGAAAGTCAGCAATAACCAAGTACCACCAAAGGATAAGACGGGTCCTGAAGAGCCAGCTCAATGGGAAGAACAAGATGCATGCCATCAACATGTATGCCTTGCCAGTCATCAGATACCCTGCCGGTATGGTGTGCTGGCCAAAGGAGGAGATGGAGGCTGCCAATGTGAAGCTCCTCACAATGTATGGAGGCTTCCACCCCAAGTCCAACACCCAGAGACCGTATACCAGGCGGAAAGAGGGAGGGTGACGTCTGGTGAGCATCCAAGCCACTGTCCTGGATGAGACCAAGAGCATCAGTAAGATGGGACCTAAAGATAAGCTGTTGAGAGAATGCCTGAGGCAGGAGCAGACATGGAAGGAAGATCAAGCAGAGGAAGTGCCATGGCAAGACAAGACCCTGCATGGGATGTAACATCAACAGATAGCTGAGGTGGTTGACCTTGGGAAATCCTACCAATGGCTGGAAAGGGCTGGACTAAAAGACAGCACAAGAACAAGCACTAAGAACCAGATCCATAGAAGCAGGGGTCTACCACACTAGACACGACCTGAGTTGTAGACTGTGCAGAGAGGCCTCAGAGACAGTCCAACACATAGTGGTAGGGTGTAAGATGCAAGCAGGAACAGCATACACTGAACAGCATAACCAAGTAGCTGGCATTGTGTTCAGGAACACCTGCAGCGTGTATGGGCTAGACTCTCTCAAGTCCAGATTCCACAAAAGGAGAATGACAGGGCTAAGATCCTGTGGGACTTCTAGGTACTGGCCAATCAACCAGACATTGTGGTAGTAGACAAGGACCAGAAGACAGCGGTGGTGACAAAAAGATATCTATTTGTAACCTTATAGGGAGGAGAGAGTTATTAAATTTGTTTATACTTGTGATGAAGATTGGAAGTCACTTCTTTATATATTTCTTTTTCTCTCTCTCTCTCTCTTCTTCTTTTCCCATTATCTTGTCTTTCTCTAAGTTCAGTTTGTTTTTACTATTGTAACTAAAGTTCTTAATAAAAATATATTTTAAAAAAAGAATTCAGGAAGGCCACAAAAATCTGGCTATTTCAGGAGGCCTTGAGGCTAAGATGTTGCAGTGTTGTTCCATCTTGTAGTAGGATATTTGATTAATTTGATTTATATTCCCCATTGTATAGTGTAGATGTTATTTTACTTTGTATCATCATTTTTAACTTTATTATTGTAATTATTACTATTAACACCCCCTGATTAATAGAAGTGCACAGTTTAGAGATGATAATCATTGGAGCAGCATATAAGCCCAGTAAATAAAAACACACAAGTCATCCTTCCCCCTCTCCCAGATTTCTTGTTGTGCTGCCTTATTGTAGTGGGGAGTTTCCTAGGAGGGATGACCAAAGACCTGCACAGCCTCCTGCACCTGGCAGCAACCACCCCCAGCCTGGCCACACTCATGCTGTGCCATAACAGCCACTTACCCATTCACTAGCCTGCTTGCAAACTGCCTGGAACTTGCGACTTCCTACTGGTTTCCCCACTGACTTTGCTTGCTGGAAGGTGGCAGGAAGTCATGAGGTTCTCACTTAATGGCCCATGATCCTTGCTTAAGAACGGCAATGGGGACTGCTGGGATTGCCATTGCTAAGTAATGTGGTCACATGATGTCACACTTTATGACCTCATCACTTAGCAACAGAAATTCTAGTCCCAATTACCATCATTAAGCGAGGGCTACCTATATAACATTACAGTCCCCATAGTAACAATATTAATATTGTATTATTATTATATTATTAAATATGGTTTACCTAAAGATTTTAGTGATATAATCATACTATATTTTATGTTAGCTATTTTTATGTATATTAACTCATTACTCTATAGTTTCACCCAAATTGACTTCCATAGTTTAAAAAAACATACCATTTTAATTGTTATGGGTACCAGAACTTACACAGTCACAGAAAATATTAATGAATAGTCCTATAACTACCTTTGAAATAATGGAGGCTATAAAAAAAATCTAAACTGGGCCCAGATGGACTGCCAACTTTGTATTACAGATGTTTTGAACACCAACTCCTCCAACCTTTTCAAAAACTGATGAATTCTATTTTGCAGGGCTCTGCAATGCCGGATTCTTGGAAAGAGGCCAATATTGCACTTTTACCAAAAGAGGGTCAAGATCCCACTTTAACTAAGAATTACGGACCAATCTCACTGTTGAATAATGATCATAAGATATTTCCTTCAATACTGGCTGATAGATTGAAGAAGATTCTTCAGGAATTTATACATGATGACCAATGTGGGTTCCTATCCAAAAGACAATTAAGAGACAATATAAGAATAGTATTAGACATTACAGAATACTTACAGTACCACAACAAACAGCAAGTGGTCCACATTTTATTAGATGCAGAGAAAGCCTTTGATAATTTGAATTCGTCCTTTAAACATAAATTAAACGTAAAGTTTTGGAAAATAGGGATTTTGGAGAAAATTTTATTCAAAGAGTTAAGTCAATTTATACACCTCAGAAGGCACGTATTGTTGTCAATGGCGAACTAACTAAACCATGTCATATACATAAAGAAACAAGACAGGGATGTCCTCTGTCACCTTTGCTTTTCATTTTAGTGCTGGAAGTGTTAAACAGACATTAGACAAGATGACAGGATAAAGGATTTAAAGATTAAAAAAAGTTTTTAAACTGAGAACCTTTGCTTTGATTTAGTTTTGATCTTACAAGACCCTTTGAGTGATATTCAACATTTGATGAAGAAATTGAAGGATTTTGGATCATTAGCTGGCTTTAAAATTAATAAACAATAAAAGATGTTGGTTAAAAACATGATGATGCAAAACCAGGAATTGTTGATGGGTAAGACCATTTTTAAAATTGAAAAAAAGATTAAATATTTGGGAGTGATATTGTCAAACATGAACTGTATATTGTTTCAAAATAACTAAGCTAAAGTTTGGAATTATATAAAAAAACTTGTTAAGATTGGATAATCTACAGTTATCACTCATGGGTCATATTTCTATGATTAAGATGAATGTTTTACCTAGGATGTTGTTTCTATTTCAGACTACCAATGTTAACAACAGATGCACCATTTAAACAATGACAGGACATCTCTAAGTTTATTTGGCAAGGGAAGAAACCAAGAATTAAGTATAAATTGTTGCAAGATGCCAAAGAAAGAGCAGGGGGTGGGGTTAGGCTTACCTGATTTGAATTTGTATTTTGATGTTTGTTGTTTGCTTTGGATGAAGGACTGGTTGACCCTGAAGAATAAGAAGTTATTGGAGTTGGAAAGACATGACTTGAGATTTGGGTGGCATGCCTGCTTGTGGTATGATAGAGTTAAGGTTAATAAGGATTTTAAAAATCATTTTGTTAGGCATGCTGTCTTAAGGATTTGGAATAAATATAAATCAAGACTGTCTCCTAATATACCCTTGTGGTTATCACCTCAGGAAGCCTTTTTTAGAAGAGAGATGATTTTAATTTTAAAAAAATAATTTCAGATACAGTTTTTTCTTTTTCTAATTATTCCTGACCTCCTTAGGTCAAACATGGGCATGGATTTTTCATTAGTTTTATAGTTTTACAAAAAGGCTATAAAACTTGAAATTATTTTTTTTTACAGGGAACACAATACTAGATGTTTTATCCAGAGGTGGGTAAGTCAAACATACACAACTACTGTAGATATTCAAAATCTGCAAGAGCTATAGCAGTCTGGATTCACAAGTTCTCCAAACTCATGGTAGAACAAGAAATAATTTATCTAAAAGGGCATTTTTGAAATACTGGTTATTTAATGCTTTATAATTTGGTTCTTAATTACTTAAGTCAACATACTGCTTTTATTAATTGTTAAGATCCCACAAGGTTCTCCAGTTATATTACACAGATTTTTGAACAGTTTATTTTGCCTTGGATGTAGACATGATAATTATGGCTGGAATTTTAAACAGATTTTAGGTCCTTTACTAGATTGTAATGTCATACAAACCCATCCTGCTATTCCCTTTCTCGACAAGCAACATTATTCAAAGGATGAAAAAGAAGTACAGTAATAGTAAGCCTATATATGTATGTCTTCAGCAAAGGATCGTTACCTTGTCGTGGTGCTGGAGCTTAAGCACCTCAATGATGCCATGAGCTAAACCGTGAAGGGCCACCCAAGACGGGAAGGTCATGACAGAGAGGTCAGACTAAATGCGATCCCTGGGGAAGGTAATGGCAACCCACCCCAGTATTCTTGCCGTGAAAACTAAATGGATCAGTACAACCAGAGATATGTCGGTATACCATCAGAAGATGAGACCCCCAGGTCGGAAGATGGTCAAAATGCTACTGGGGAGGAACAGAGGATGAGTTCAACTAGCCCCAGACGTGATGACGCAGCTAGCTCAAAGCCGAAAGGACGGCTAGTGGCTGACGGTGCTGGTGGTGAACAGCGAATCCGATGTTCTAAGGATCAACACACCATTGGAACCTGGAATGTCAGATCTATGAGCCAGGGCAAATTGGATGTGGTTATTGGTGAGATGTCAAGATTAAAGATAGACATTTTGGGCATCAGTGAACTGAAATGGACTGGAATGGGCCACTTCACATCAAATGACCACCAGATCTACTACTGTGGACAAGAGGACCACAGAAGAAATGGAGTAGCCTTCATAATTAATAGTAAAGTGGCGAAAGCAGTGCTTGGATACAAGCCAAAAAGCGATAGAATGATCTCAATTCGAATTCAGGGCAAGCCATCTAACATCACAGTGATCCAAATATACGCCCCAACCACAGATGCTGAAGAAGCTGAAGTAGAGCAGTTCTATGAGGATCTGCAGCACCTACTGGACAACACGCCTAAAAGAGATGTTATTTTCATCACGGGAGACTGGAATGCTAAGGTGGGCAGTCAAATGACACCTGGAATTACAGGTAAGTATGGCCTGGGAGAACAAAACGAAGCAGGACATAGGCTGATAGAATTTTGCCAAGACAACTCACTCTGCATAACAAACACTCTCTTCCAACAACCTAAGAGACGGCTTTATACATGGACTTCACCAGATGGACAACACCGAAATCAGATTGACTACATCCTTTGCAGCCAAAGGTGGCGGACATCTACTGACTGTATAGTCAGTAAAAACAAGACCTGGAGCTGACTGTAGTTCAGATCACGAACTTCTTCTTGCACAATTTAGGATCAGACTAAAGAGATTAGGGAAGACCCACAGATCAGCTAGATATGAGCTCACTAATATTCCTAAGGAATATGCAGTGGAGGTGAAGAATAGATTTAAGGGACTGGACTTAGTAGATAGGGTCCCGGAAGAACTATGGACAGAAGACTGCAACATTGTTCAAGAGGCGGCAACAAAATACATCCCAAAGAAAGAGAAAACCAAGAAGGCAAAATGGCTGTCTGCTGAGACACTAGAAGTAGCCCAAGAAAGAAGGAAAGCAAAAGGCAACAGTGATAGGGGGAGATATGTCCAATTAAATGCAAAATTCCAGAGGTTAGCCAGAAGAGATAAGGAATTATTTTTAAACAAGCAATGCACGGAAGTGGAAGAAGACAATAGAATAGGAAGGACAAGAGACCTCTTCCAGAAAATTAGAAACATTGGAGGTAAATTCCAGGCCAAAATGGGTATGATCAAAAACAAAGATGGCAAGGACCTAACAGAAGAAGAAGAGATCAAGAACAGGTGGCAAGAATACACAGAAGACCTGTATAGGAAGGATAACAATATCAGGGATAGCTTTGATGGCGTGGTCAGTGAGCTAGAGCCAGAAATCCTGAAGAATGAGGTTGAATGGGCCTTAAGAAGCATTGCTAATAACAAGGCAGCAGGAGATGACAGCATCCCAGCTGAACTGTTCAAAATCTTGCAAGGTGATGCTGTCAAGGTAATGCATGCTATATGCCAGCAAATTTGGAAAACACAAGAATGGCCATCAGACTGGAAAAAATCAACTTATATCCCCATACCAAAAAAGGGGAACACTAAAGAATGTTCAAACTATCGAACAGTGGCACTCATTTGACATGCCAGTAAGGTAATGCTCAAGATCCTGCAAGGTAGACTTCAGCAATTCATGGAGCGAGAATTGCCAGATGTACAAGCTGGGTTTAGAAAATGCAGAGGAACTAGGGACCCAGTTGCCAATATCCGCTGGATAATGGGAAAAGCCAGGGAGTTTCAGAAAAACATCTATTTCTGTTTTATTGACTCTTCTAAAGCCTTTGACTGTGTGGACCTTATGATGAAGGTGAAAGAAGAAAGTGCAAAAGCTGCCTTGCAGCTAAACCTCAAAAAAACCAAGATTATGGCAACCATCTTGATTGATAACTGGCAAATAGAGGGAGAAAATGTAGAAGCAGTGAAAGACTTTGTATTCCTAGGTGCGAAAATTACTGCAGATGCTGACTGCAGTCAGGAAATCAGAAGACGCTTAATCCTTGGGAGAAGAGCAATGACAAAATCTCGATACAATAGTTAAGAGCAGAGACATCACACTGACAACAAAGGTCCGCATAGTTAAAGCAATGGTGTTCCCCGTAGTAACATATGGCTGCGAGAGCTGGACCATAAGGAAGGCTGAGAGAAGGAAGATAGATGCTTTTGAACTGTGGTGTTGGAGGAAAATTCTGAGAGTGCCTTGGACTGCAAAAAGTTCAAACCAGTCCATCCTCCAGGAAATCAAGCCAGACTGCTCACTTGAGGGAATATTAAAGGCAAAACTGAAATACTTTGGCCACATAATGAGAAGACAGGACACCCTGAAGAAGATGCTGATGCTAGGGAGAGTGGAGGGCAAAAGGAAGAGGGGCCAACCAAGGGCAAGGTGGATGGATGATATTCTACAGGTAATGGACTTGTCCCTGGGGGAGCTGGGGGTGTTGACGACCGACAGGAACCTCCAGCATGGGCTGGTCCATGAAGTCAGAAAGAGTCGGAAGCGACTAAACGAATAAACAACAAATGTATGTGTGTATGTATGTATGTATACATTTGTATAATACTCCAATCATAATTAACTCTAAGCGGTAATTTAAAGGCAAGGTATAATAAAAAGAGAAGGAAATGTATCAAACTATGCCTTTTGGTTGTCACTGAAGTTATTATCCACCTCCAGCATCTTCCTATAACAGGAGGCCTGATACAGGTACATTCTTGCTTTAACTGGGCAGCTGGGATGATCTTCAACCCTTGGGTACCCTGCTGGTTCACTCATATATGTCATGACCCCGTTGCAAGGCACAAAGAGCCTCACAATGTGGATCATGATCATTAAGGAAAAGGGGAAGGAGATAATTAAAACAGTGCTTAACCCAAGCACCCAAAGCACCCACACCCATGGACTCATATACAGCTGAAAAGAAGGGCTTCAGATAAGCAGCGATAAGCCACACCTGGTGCCCTGGAGGACACACCGGAACCAAGAAGACAAGGAAAGACACCGGGAAAACGCCCACACAGCCATCAAGGAGCCCATCAAGAGGGATTGGGGACAATGAAGGGTGGAGGAGCACGGGACCCCGCAAGAGGGTATAAACAGGGCACATCACCACCGCACCCCCGTTCCCGTTTTTCGTTCTGTCAGCCACCATTCCAATAAAGCAGAAATCCTTAATACCTATTGAGTCCGTGCCTTATTGCGAAGTGAGACTGACCCTGACATAAAAACGGGAACCCACAAAAATTTTTTACCTAGCACCTATCCAACTAGCTTGTGAGGGACCCTGCTAGGTATGAACAACCACTCGGCACCCGGCGGTGAAGCTCCCCTCCCCTCAGGCGGGTGTGGCTGAGGTCCGGGCGGCACAATGCCCAGGTAAGTATGGGATCCAGCTCGGGGGAAGAGGAGCGGGCCACCGGGGGCGAGACGAGGGGATCCTCTCCAGGCTCGCCCGGCACCCCGGAGGAGACGCAAGCCGAACCGACACCCAGGGCGGACAGAGTCAAGGGATCGCCCGGCACCACGGAGGGACTGAGGGAAAGTCCTTCCTCCACGACAACCAGAGGCGAGGGCGAGTGGAGTGGCGAGCGCACCAGCAGGAGTCTGCAGACGGCGGCAAGGCTGGACGCGCTGGAGGAGGGGATGCAGGCGATACGGCTGCTGCTCCAACAGCTGACGGCGGCGCAGGAACCCCACGGCGGCAGCATGGTGGAGGCGCACCCGGACGAGAGACGGCGGGACGACCTCATGGGAGGCAGCGGCTACAGCGGAGACCGGTCCAAGGAGCCCACCTGACGACTGGAGGCGCACCCGGACGGGAGGCGGAGCGGCGACCCAGCGGGCAGCGGCAGCTATGACGGAGCCTGGTCCAAGGAGCCCACCTGACGACGGGAGGCGTACCCGGATGAGAGACGGAGCGGCGACCCAGCGGACGGCGGAGGCTATGGAGGAGCCCGGTTCCGAGAGGCCACCAGAGGGATGACATCCCACCCTCCCACCGTACCGATGAGACGACCTACTGGCGAGGGGACCCAGCGAGAGACGACAACGACACCACCAGACTCCTGGAGCCGATCCGACCTGCACCAGCCCCCACGCAGCACGCTGCAAGGCCCAGATGTAACCTGGAGCCAGGCCAGAATGGCAGCCAAGGACTTTGGCATAAAGTTTGATAGGGACCCCTCGAAACTCTCCTTTTTCATAACAAACGCGAGGTACTACCTCGAAGAATGGGGTCCCTGTTTCAGGACTGAACGGGGCAAAGTCAATGCCCTCGCCATAAAATTAAAAGGACGGGCCGCGGATTGGTACGTCCAATTGTGCCAATCAGGCGCCCGGGCGCTGCAGGACAGCACAGAATTCCTTCGAGCGCTGGAACTGCACTTCAGGGACCCCCTGGAGCAAGAAAGAGCTAAAAGGATGCTGAAAACACTCAGGCAAGGGCAGCGCTCCGTGGCAGAGTATGCCGTGGAGTTCCAAGGTGGACGCCTGGTCTCAATCGACCCTGATTGAGAAATTCAAAGAAGGTCTTAACTTGAACGTGCTCCGGTGGGCACTCTGTTGCAACAACCCCAACTCCCTGACCAAGTGGATCCGGCTGGCAGGGGAAGCAGAGGATGCCCACGACACGTTCCGCCAAGCCCAGAGGGAAGCACAGCAGGCGGAGACAGCGAGACCACCATGGACAGCTGCAAGGCCGGGGAAGGCGAGATCCCAACCGTGGAAGGAGGAACGGGACTGGCGCTTTGCCAAAGGGCAGTACTTCACGTGCGGCAAGGACAACCATAAGGCAGCAGCATGCCCCAAACCGACACCCAGAGAGAGCACGAGGAGGGCACCAGCCGCACCAACCCCAGCGCCAAGAAAGCGACCAGCAGCGAGGGGGGAGTATCGGGCCAGACATTTCCCCTACAGCTCAGAGGAGGAGGGAAGCAATCACGACGAGCCGACGGGAAACAACAGCCACTTGGCCTAAGGGGAGCCGAAGGATAGGTGGAGAAGAGCAACAGGCGCAACGACAAAGGGGTGAGTGAGGAATGCCTCACCCTCTATGTCCGTGTCACCCTCACCCATGGGGAAAAGACTGAAAAGGTCTGGGCACTGATTGACTCAGGCTGCTCTAAAAGCCTAATGCACCCAGACCTGGTAGCCGCGCTTAACCTCCGCTGCTATCCACTTCAGCACCATTTGGTGTTCACTCAGCTGGACGGATCAGCAACGGGAGGAGGCCCGGTCACCCAATACACCGGAGAAACCGCTCTGAGGCTCGGCAGCCACGAGGAAAAATTGGCTTTCATCGTGGCACTGGTGGGGCAACCCCTACTCATACTAGGGATCCCATGGCTCGTGCAGCAAAACCCAGTTATCAACTGGAAAACTCCAGCCACCTGCTCTAAAAAGCGCCAAGGAGCAGGTGGAAGAAGAGGGGCGCGATCATGTCTCGGTGAGTGGAAATTTCCCAACGTTAACCGTGAGACTTAAGCTCGGTTCCCCTACAAAAACTGTGGAACTATGGGCTATGATTGATTCTGGATGCTCACGTTCCTTAATGCATCCTGATGTAGTAGCTGCTTTGGAGTTACCCACCTTCCCGTTGAAACGTCCCATGATTTTCACCCAATTGGATGGATCTATATCGGGGGGAAAACCAGTCACCCAGTCTACAGCATTAGTGGCTTTGCAACTGGGTAGCCACTGGGAAAAGTTGCCCTTTGTGGTTGCACCGGTGGGTGGTCCCTTGGTCATTCTGGGGATGCCTTGGTTTGTTCAACAGAACCCTAGTATAAACTGGGTACACCGAACTGTTACTTTTGCAGATGGGTTCTATAAAGCCCCTCCTGGGGATGATGATGAGGAGGATACCAATGTGGGGAGGGCAGCAGTGTCAATGCTGCATACCCTCGCTGTACCGTTGGAAGGGCTACCGGACCAATACCAGGACTTTGCCGATGTGTTTGGGGAGAAGGAGGCAGATCGGCTGCCGCCTCATCGGAAAACTGACTGTGCCATTGAAATTCTTCCCAATGCCAAGCTGCCCAGACCAAAGGTATATGCAATGACCCCAAAGGAATTGGCTACTCTTCGTGAATTCATAGACAAAAACTTACAGCGGGGCTTCATAGAACCAGCCAATTCACCAGTGGGTGCTCCAGTACTCTTTAGATCAAAGAAAGACGGAACTTTAAGACTATGCACGGATTTCCGTGGGTTAAACGCAGTCTCCCTATTAAACAAATCTCCCCTCCCCGGTCAAGGAAATGTTAGCCCACTTGGCGGGGGGGAAAATCTTCTCTAAATTGGACTTAAGGGAGGTGTATTATCGCATTCGCATTCGGGAGGGGGATGAATGGAAAACAGCTTTTAATTGTGCATTTGGGGCTTTTCAGTATAAAGTGTTACCGTTTGGATTGGCTGGGGCACCTGGGGTTTTTATGCAATTGATAAATGAGGTCTTGCACGACCACTTGTTCAATGGGGTTTTGGTTTATTTAGATGATGTGTTAATATATTCAAAAACCATGAGGGAACATGTGCAATTGGTTAGGCAAGTGTTAACCAAATTGAGAAATGCTGAATTGTATGCCAAGCTATCCAAATGTGCATTTCATCAAACACAAATTGATTATTTGGGGTATAGGATTTCAGATAAAGGCATTGAAATGGATCCTGCCAAAATTGAGGCTATTTTAGTATGGGAACCCCCACGCACACGCAAACAACTACAATCTTTCCTCGGATTTGCGAATTTCTATTGTCCATTTTTAGAAAAATTTGCTGAGATTGCCTTACCCCTAACTGAATTACTCAAACCAAAGGGTGTGGGAGACACCCGCAAATCAAAGAATCCAGGGGCACTCCTAAAATGGACGCCTGCTTGTCAACAGGCGTTTGACCAACTCAAGCGACTGTTTACCTCTGAACCAATCTTGCAACACCCTGATCCTGACAGACCATTTGTGGTGCAAGTCGATGCCTCAGACTTTTCTATTGGTGCCCTCTTATTGCAAGGCGATGAGCAAGGACAATTAAAGCCTTGTGCTTATCTGTCACGTAAATTCTCTGAGACAGAGAGACACTGGCATGTTTGGGAAAAGGAGGCTTTTGCGGTGAAAGCCGCTTTGGAGAATTGGAGGCATCTATTGGAGGGGGCGGCACGCCCTTTTGAAGTGTGGACTGATCATAAAAACTTGGAGTCCCTTACTGCCTCTCGCAAGCTCAGCCCTAAGCAAGTGCGATGGGCTCAGTACTTCAGCCGCTTTGATTTTAAACTCAGATTCATTCCGGGAAAGAAAAACTTTTTAGCTGATGCACTGTCGCGCCAACCCCAGGATTCGGGAACAGCCCCAGATGTGGTGGGAACCCTCTGGACAGATCCCCAAATGGCACTAGCAGCAGTCACTCGCAGTCAGACGCGAGCACAGCAACCTGACACTCCTGCCAGTCCTAGCGCGATACATGTATCCGTTCCTGCAGATTTGCAACAAAGGTTTCTGGCAGAGTTGAAATCGGATACTTGGTTGCAAAACAATCAGAGCGAGGTTACTTTGAAGCAAGGTTTGGCATGGAAAGATGATCGCCTCTATGTGCCTGTAACCTTGCGCAAAACCGTGCTATTCAGGTCTCATGACGATAAAACAGCTGGGCATTTTGGCTTTACAAAAACTATTCATCTAGTGCATCGACAGTTCTGGTGGCCAACCCTGCGGCGAGATGTAAAAGCCTATGTCAAGTCTTGCCCTGTCTGTGCTACTGCAAAACGAAAAGGGGGGAAACCTCAGGGCTTTGTGCAGCCAGTGGCCAATCCCTCCCACCCCTGGGAGGAAATCTCTATGGATTTTATTGTGGATCTACCTCCTAGCCAGAGAAAGACTGTCATTTGGGTTGTTAAGGATTTTTTCTCGAAGCAAGCTCATTTCGGCCCTTGTGCATCTCTACCATCTGCACAACAGCTGGCACGCCTCTTTCTAGTTCATGTGTACAGATTACACGGTAGCCCCGCCCGCTTGGTGACCGACAGAGGAACACAATTTACTTCACGCTTTTGGCGGGAATTTATGAAACTATTGGGCACTAAACAGGCGCTATCCACGGCTTTTCATCCCCAAACGGATGGAAATACTGAGGCGGTTAATGCCACGTTGGAGCAATATTTACGTGCTTTTGTTAATTATCAACAAGACAACTGGGTAGACCTCCTGCCATTTGCTGAAGTTGCTTACAATAATGCTGTGCATCAAAGTACTGGGGCGGTGCCCTTTCGTACTGTATTCGGCCATGACTTTGTCCCTATTCCTGAATTGCCTCCACCATCTACCTCGCCCACCTCCCCGACCGATTGGGCCTCACAACTGGCAGATTCCTGGCCAAAACTACAGCAAGCTTTAGCCGATGCTCAAGCCACTTATCAACGACATGCCAATGAAAAAAGGGCACCACAACCTCTTTTTCAAATAGGGGATAGAGTATACCTTTCCACCAAATACATCAAATCCCCTCAACCATCCAAAAAACTGGCGCCCAAGTTCATAGGTCCATTTCCTATTGTTGCTCAGATTAATCCTGTTACCTTTAAGTTGGACTTACCTCACAATCTCAAGCGCTTACACCCTGTTTTTCATTGCAGTTTGCTTAAACCATTCGTGGAGTCTACCCATTGGCATCCTGAGCCGGCTGCACCTCCCCCCATAATGATTGATGGTCAACAACATTTCGAAGTCAAGGAAATACTAGACTCTAGACGTTTCCATTCCACTCTGCAATATCTGATTTGCTGGAAGCATTTCTCTCATCCAGAGTGGGTCCCTGCACAACATGTGCGCTCTCCCCACTTGGTTGCTCAGTTTCACGCTGCTTACCCTGATAAACCTGCGCCTTAACAATTAAGTTTTTTTTCTTGGTGGGGGGGGGCAGTATGTCATGTTCCCGTTCCGATGTTTATGGTTCCTCGTAACGTTTCACATGTCATATCTGCAGTTGCGTGCCTGCCTGGCCACGCTGGTAAATTTCCTTTGTGCTGACTTGTAATCTTCTGGAATGTATGTTTGGGTTATCTCTGCTGTTCAAGGTTACTTTCTCAGGCTGATTCTAACGGTTGCTAGCATCTGGGGGGGTGGTTGCTATGCTAGCCTGAGGGGAGGGTTCGCAACGGGAGCAAGGCTTTTTAAGTTTGCATTTGGCGCGCTTTTGCTCATTCTTAGCTTTCTTCGTACTTTGCATACTATTCATTCAATAAATTAGTTTTCTCTAGTAACTACTGATGAGACTCCTTTTATTGGAATAGGCAATCATTACAATTAAGTGAGTCCGTGCCTTATTGCGAAGCGAGACTGACCCTGACATATACTCTTCACTCATCCTTCCCAGGAATACTCCACCATCACCCCAATGAGTCGACATAGCAAGACTTTGTGGTGGGTGGGCATTTCTATTTACATGGTCATTATTTAATGCCTCTACAACCTGCATTCCCCTCCCTTTCCGTTCTCAATATTTGGCATTGCATTATTTTCTGGGTTCTCTTCTTCCTCCACTACACTTGGTTTGAAGTCCTCAGGATCAGGTTTGCAAAGTATATTTCAAACACATTCTTCTAGTTATTAGGTGCAGCTTGTATCTTACCAAGAGTCCCCCTCTTGGAAGGATATAGCATTGTCAGAGAATCCAAATGTAATGATTGCCCTAGCCCCAAATACTCAGACTCACAAGAGGATGCTAAATGAAATCTGATTTATTAGAGTACTAAAGACAAATACAGAGAAAGCTGAGAATGAGCAAAAGCGCGCCAAATACAAACTTAAACCCTTGCTTCAAACGTATCCCGCCTCCCTCGTAACAGCCCCGCCCGGCACAGGTGCCAGCAATCGTCAGAGTTGCTAGCCTGGGAAAGTAACCTTGAGCGCAGTAGATAACACAAATACATTCCAAAGCAAAGCCAAAAGATAATCATTCCCATCCTCCCTAGACAAATGAAACACGCATCCAATTAATGACATGCGAAACGTTACGATGCATCAAATACATTGAAACGGCGCACATGACATACCGCCCTCCTAAAATACCCCTAGGGACCTGGTTTCGAGGGATAAGCGGAGTGGAAACGGGCCACCAGAACCGGGGAAGCCACATCTGGTGCAGCGACCCACTCAGGATGAGGGAAATGCTTCCAACGAACTAAATATTGCAAAGTATTGCGAAGGCGTCTAGAGTCCAAAATTTCTTTAACTTCAAAGTGTTGCTGACCATCAATCATGATGGGGGTGGGAGGTGGAGGTTGCCGATGCCAGCGATCAGAAGGAATAGTCGGTTTGAGTAAGCTGCAATGAAAAACAGGGTGTAAGCGTTTAAGGTTATGAGGCAAGTCAAGTTTAAAAGTCACAGGGTTAATCTGAGCGACAATTGGGAAAGGACCCACAAATTTAGGCGCCAGTTTCTTTGAAGGTTGTGCAGACTTGATAAACTTGGTAGAAAGGTATACCGAGTCCCCAACTTGGAACGCAGGTTGTGGGGCTCGCTTCCGATCAGCATACAGTTTATAATCTGCCTGTGCATCAGCCAATGCCTTTTGAATCATTGGCCAAGAGTCAGCCAGTTGTGTTGACCAATCATCCGTAGTGACTGCACCTGCAGGAGGTTGTGGGAGATCAGTGATAGGTACAAAGTCTTTACCCTGAGCCACCCGAAACGGGGTTTGCCCAGTGCTTTGATGCACTGCATTGTTGTAAGCCACTTCAGCAAATGGTAGGAGGTCTACCCAATTGTCCTGCTGATAATTCACAAAAGCGCGAAGGTACTGCTCTAGAGTAGAGTTAACCGCCTCAGTGGCCCCGTCCGTCTGAGGATGCCAAGCCGTGGACAGGGCTTGCTTCGTGCCTAACAGCTTGAGAAACGCCCGCCAAAACTGCGAGGTAAATTGTGTACCTCTGTCCGAAATCAAGCGGGAGGGACATCCGTGTAGCCTGTACACGTGTACAAGGAATAGGCGGGCCAATTGACGCGCTGACGGAATGGACACGCAAGGGATAAAGTGAGCTTGTTTGGAGAAATAATCCTTGACCACCCAAATGACCGTTTTGCGTTGGCTAGGTGGTAGCTCTACAATAAAATCCATGGAGATTTCTTCCCAAGGGGAAGAGGGGGCTGCTACCGGCTGCAGCAGCCCTTGGGGCTTGCCCACCTTGCGCTTGGACATTGCACAGACAGTGCAGGAAGCAATGTAGTCTTTGACATCTTTACGTAATGTGGGCCACCAGAATTGCCTTCGAACGAGGTGCAAGGTTTTTACAAACCCGAAGTGACCTGCGAGTTTGTCATCGTGTGAACGGGTTAACACATCTTTTCTGAGGTTTTCAGGAACGTAGAGGCGGTCGGATTTCCAAGCGAAGCCTCTGTCAAAAGTAACATTGTCTTTATTCGCAAGCAACCAATTATCCGTTTTTAGTTCTTTTAAAAACTTTTGTTGCAACTGGGAGGGAATTGACAAAGTGCTTGGCTGAGCAGCGCTTGTGGTGGGCGGTTGCTGCGCGCGCGTTTGGCTTCGCGTCACAGCCTGCATGCCCAATTGGGGCGCCGACCATAGGGTGCTTACCACATCTGGCGCCGCCCCAGAGTCTTGAGGTTGCCTTGACAAGGCATCAGCCAAGAAGTTCTTTTTCCCTGGAATAAATTTGAACTGAAAATTGAATCGATTGAAAAATTGAGCCCAACGAACCTGTTTAGGGCTCAGTTTTCGAGGGGTACTAAGTGCCTCCAAGTTTTTATGATCAGTCCATACCTCAAAGGGATGATTTGCCCCTTCCAACAGATGCCGCCAAGCTTCTAATGCAGCTTTTACTGCAAATGCCTCCTTTTCCCAAACATGCCAACGCCTCTCAGTCTCAGAGAACTTGCGGGATAGATAGGCACAGGGCTTGAGGCATCCTGCCTCGTCTTTTTGCATCAACAATGCGCCAATAGAATAATCGGAGGCATCTGCCTGTACAACAAAAGGCTTTGAGGGATCAGGGTGTTGTAAAATGGGCTCTTTGACGAAAGCTGCTTTCAGCCGCTCAAACGCCGTTTGACAAGCAGGCGTCCACCTCAACAGCGCTCCGGGATTCTTGACTCTCCTAGTATCTCCCACCCCTTTTGTTCGAAGCAGGTCCGTTAGGGGCAAGGCAATCTCAGCGAACCCCCTTATGAATAATCTGTAGTAGTTGCTGAACCCCAGGAAACTTTGAAGTTGCCTGCGGGTACGGGGACTCTCCCAGTCCATGATAGCCTGCACCTTGGCAGGGTCCATTTCTATACCTTTATCAGAAATCCTATACCCCAAGTAATCAATTTGGGTCTGATGAAAGGCACATTTCGATAGCTTTGCATACAATTCAGCAGATCTGAGTTTACACAAGACTTTCTTTACCAGAGCTACATGCTCTTTCATGGTTTCCGTATAAATCAACACATCATCCAAATACACCAGTACACCTTTAAACAGATGTTCATGCAAAACTTCATTGATTAATTGCATAAATACCCCAGGGGCCCCAGCCAACCCAAACGGCAACACCTTATACTGGAAGGCTCCCAACGGGCAATTGAATGCAGTTTTCCACTCATCACCCTCCTTGATTCGTACACGATAGTAGGCTTCTCTTAAATCCAGTTTAGAGAAGATCTTGCCTTTGGCCAGATGTGACAACATGTCCTTTATCAATGGCAAGGGATATTTGTTGGAAATTGAGACGGCATTTAATCCGCGGAAATCCGTACAAAGTCTCAATGTCCCATCCTTTTTTGGGCGAAAAAGAACCGGCGCCCCCACGGGTGAATTCGCCGGCTCAATGAATCCGCGCGCCAAATTTTTGTCCACAAATTCCCTCAACAGAGCCAGTTCCTTTTGCGTCATGGAATAAATTTTTGGTTTAGGCAATTGAGTGTTGGGCAGCAGTTCTATGGCACAGTCCGTCTTTCGATGGGGGGGCAACTGGTCAGCTTCCTTTTCACCGAATACATCAGCAAACATCCGGTACTCGGCCGGCAAGCCTTCCAGAGGAGAGGCCGGGTAAGGCGGAGTCGCAGCTGCCGCAACCCCCACCATCTCCTCTGGGGCACCCTTCCCCTCTGCCGCTTGATAAAACCCATCCCTAAATGTGATGGTCCGGTAAACCCAGTTTATTTGGGGGTTTTGCTGCACCAACCATGGTACCCCCAACACCACCAATGGCCCCCCTACGGGAGCCACGACAAAAGACAACCCTTCCTGGTGACTGCCCAGTTGCAAGGCTACCCGCCCTGTAAAATGGGTGACCGGTTTGCCCCCTGCCATGGACCCATCCAATTGAGTAAATGCGATGGGTCTTTGTAGAGGGAAAGTGGGGAGCTCCAAAGCTGCCACCACGTCGGGGTGCATCAGACACCGGGAACACCCCGAATCAATCATGGCCCATACTTCCACCGTCTTGACTTGGGAACCCAATTTCAATTTCACCATGAGTATGCGGTAAGTGCCACTCACCGATGGAGGCTCGCGCCCGTCCTCTACCACCTGCCCAGCGGCGCCCTTTAGAGCAGGTGGCTGGCGTTTCCCGCCGGCTGCGGGATTTCGGTCTCCCCTTCAATTTCGTAGAACATCACATCGTCTCCCTCGGTCTCAGCCACCGCAGCTTTCTGTTTCCTCGGCAACGCAGGGGACTTCGCCGGCGGTTTTCCGGGCCGTTCCTCTACCTTTGCCTTCGGGCATGCTGCCACTCGATGCCCCTCCTTACCACATCTCAGACACAAGCCTTTTGCGTACCGCTTCTCCCGCTCCTCGTCCCAGGGTCGTTGTCCCGGTTTCCCCCCGGTGGTCGATGGGCGGCTGGGCTTCACCTCCCGCCCCGACTTGGCGGTCTTCCGCTGGGCAAAGATCTCCTGGGCATGTTCAGCCCTTCCTGCCAGCAGGATCCACTCATACAGCGTGTATGGGTCGTCCCTCCCCAGGGACCAGCGCAGCACCTCTGTATTCAAGCCATCTTTGAAGAGCTCGATAATGGTTGCTTGGGACCAGTCATCCACCTTCCCAGCTAGCGCTTTAAACTCCAAAGCATAATCGGCCACTGATCGGGACCCCTGCTTGAGTTCCTTCAGGGCTCGCTTTGCTCTCTCCTTTGCTAAGGGGTCCTCGAAGTGTTGCTTCAACGCCCAGAGGAACTCCTCGAGATTTTCCAGTTCAGGCGCTTCCGACTGGCACATCTGGACATACCAGTCTGCCGCCCTCCCCTTCAGTTTGGTGGCAATGGTGATGATTCTTGCCTTCTCCGATTGGAAAACCGCCCCCCATTCCTCCATATAGGCTTTCGCATTCGTCAGGAAGAACGAGAGTTTGGTCGGGTCCCCATCAAACTTGACAGGGAAGTCTCGCATGCCGCCTCCCGCCGGGCTGCGCCCCACCACCGGGGCTGCTGCGGCTGGTGCTTCCCTGACTCGGGGCGGCACGGGGCCCCGGGGCGATCGCCCGGGCGATGCTGCGATTTCCATCTGGACCGACTGGTCCCCTTCGCGCCTCCGCACCACCCGTCGCCATTCCGGGGTCAGCCCCTGGGAAGAAGGGGTTGAATGCCTCTGGCTTGATTCTTCCCGGACCTCTCGCAACGAGGTTACATCCAAGCTCAGCTGTTTCAGGATAGCCTCCAACGAATCCATTTTCGACTCCAGCACTCGGATCCGATCCGGAGTGGGTGAGCCCTCCGTTGGCTGCACCTGCACCACGTTGGGGGATAAGGGGTATCTCTGCCTCCAGGATGGGCCCCCCGCTGCTGTGGCATCTCCTCGGGTCTCATCCCAGGTGAGCAGCTCGCCCGGAGAATTCACGGTGGTCTCCGGGGCCGTTTTCAGCCCCCCGGCTTCGCTCTCCGACTCGGAGCTCGCCTCCTCTCTGATGGCGGACAGCTCCCCACCTTGGGACGGTCGGCCGGACGGCCTCACGGTCGAGTCCGGTTCCCCTTCCTCCATCATCACGATGTCGGGTTCGGTCATCGCGGGCTCTCTCCCTCACAGGTTAGACGCTTGTCTTTCCTGGACAGGGGCCAGCGGAGTTAGGAACTGAGATTCTCAGCTTTATGTAATGATTGCCCTAGCCCCAAATACTCAGACTCACAAGAGGATGCTAAATGAAATCTGATTTATTACGAGTACTAAAGACAAATACAGAGAAAGCTGAGAATGAGCAAAAGCGCGCCAAATACAAACTTAAACCCTTGCTTCAAACGTATCCCGCCTCCCTCGTAACAGCCCCGCCCGGCACAGGTGCCAGCAATCGTCAGAGTTGCTAGCCTGGGAAAGTAACCTTGAGCGCAGTAGATAACACAAATACATTCCAAAGCAAAGCCAAAAGATAATCGTTCCCATCCTCCCTAGACAAATGAAACACGCATCCAATTAATGACATGCGAAACGTTACGATGCATCAAATACATTGAAACGGCGCACATGACACCAAACCTTTCCCATTGACACTATCTGCATAGCCAGATGTTTAATTCCAATATTAATTCCAATATTGCGAGGGAGATGGTGATAAAATTTGATAGATGGATGGATGGATGGATGGATGGATGGATGGATGGATGGATGGATGGATGGATGGATAAATAAATAAATAAATAAATAAATAAATAAATAAATATGTTCTCTCTCTTCCCAGGCCACATCCTTTACAGGAAGGAGTAAAAAACCCCACCGCCTGCACACACTCATCTCCTTGGCCTCCTGCACAACATTTCATAGTCCCTTGCAGTGTCTTCTAGGCTATGCTATCTTTGTTCCCACATGGATAACTAAGAATAATTATTTGTCGATGAGCTTAAAGAATTCTGGAAGTCTTCCCATCTCATCTTGAATATGTGCTCCAAGAAGGCAGCAGATTTCTCTTGATAGGCTCTGTGGCCAACACATTGCTTCCTCAATTTCTCCGATCACTACCAACTGCCACATCTTCCTCTTCAGGGCAAAGGCTAGAATCTTTCCTTTTTCAGAGCCTTTAGACTTACAGATCCTTTGCCTTCGCTTTGGTTTCTGGTATACCCCAAAAATCCTTTGTTGTTATTTTGGCATTTCTCTAACACAATCCCTACAGTTTATGAAACTACCTTATATCATTCTTTAGCTTATCTGCCTTTCCTTCCATTTCCCATGCATATCCTTTTTCTTTTCAGCTTTTTGGAAAGCTCTGGGTGTATCCATGCTAGTCTCTTTAGATGTCTCCCATTTCATTCTGGTAGGAATTGTTTGCAATGGAACCTTCAGTATCATGTTTTGTAGGAGTTCCATCCTTCCCTGATATTTCTTCAGGATTTTAAGCCATTGGATCTGACCTACATACCATCTTGAGTTAATCAAAATCTGCTCTCCTAAACTTCAGTATACAAAGATGGGACTTCTCTGTTCCTCCGTTGCTTATTATCATAAATTCAAGGATAAAGTCAACTTCTCCCAAGTTACCTTCATTTCTTCTACTAGTTCCTCCCTGTTGATAAGAATTAGGGCCAGGCTAGTAGATGTCCTTATTCCTTCTTTCACCTTCTGACAAATGAGGCTGTCAGCAAGGAAGGACAGGAATTTTTTTGCCTTTTGACTCTTGTCAGGGTAATTAAAATCCCCCAGTGTCACTGTCACAAGCTGCATTGAAAGTCTGGTCATCTGACATAGGCTTAAAATCATAGAATCAGAAGGAACCTTGGAAGTCATCTTGTTGAACTACCTACCAAGGGCAGGAATCCTCATGTGAATCCAGACAAATGACTGACCAACCTTTCTTGAAAACTTCCAGTGAAGGAATTGTCAGAGTGTGCTGGACACTTCCTTTTGTTTTGCTAAGGAGTAAGACACAAACCAATTTTCTTTGTCAACTCTGTATGTCTTGGTAGAGCAAGACGTTTGGTTAAAATATCAGCAATCATGTCTTTTGATTCACAATATTTTAACATTATTTCCCCTTTGGCTTAACAGAAAGCTACCAAATACCCTGTGTATTTCCAAGCCTAGGTAATTTGTTACTGTTCCAAGGCTTTTTAATGTGAAATGGCTTTTCATGCAGGCTTCAAAATCAAGCCTTTGTTTTTCTGTTGATGTGAACAGCAGCAAATCATCAACATAAATGCACAGATACATACAGCCTTGTTTGTCTTTCTTCACATATATATATATGGATCTGCTTTTCCTTTTTCAAAACCAAAATTCTGCAGTTTTTCACCTAATTTTTGGTTCCAGGATCTAGCAGCCTATTTTAATCCATAGATTGACTTTTGCAGTTCACAGATCAGATTCTCCCCTTTTTCATAGCCAGGGGGTTGCTGCATATATAATTTGTGGCCTAAATCACCATAGAGAAATGCAGTTTGAATGTCATAGTGATGAACTGACATTCCTTTGAGTGCAGCAATTTTTAGCAGCAATCTAATTGATTCACCTTTAGTAACTGGTGCAAAAGTCTTGTCAAAGTCTAAATCTTTCCTTTGAGTGAAGTCTGCTTCAGGCATAGCCTCCAGGGTACAAATCAGTGTGTCCCACGTTTCATTCAATGAGGACAGCAGGATTTTGTGAGAGGTGCAAATTCCATTCCTCTCTCCTGCAATTCAACAAACAGCTGCTGAATATGATGCAGGTGCTCAGGAAGGCTATCTCCTTCTGCTAGGTAGGCTTTGTACAGCTTTTTTGTCAGGGTAACTTTATTCCCTGCTGTTGCCTTTACATACAAGTCTCTCAAAGCTTTCCAAAGTTGCTTTGTAGACTGCATGCCTCTCATGTGCACTAGCTGATTGTCCTCAACTCCCAGGATAATGGTGGCTCTAGCCCACTCATCCTGTCTAAGCCATTCAGCACATTTTGGGGAGTTTCCTCACCAATTGGCAGCCAAAGATTCTCTCTGTGAAGATACATTTCCATCTTCAGGGCCCAATTCAAATAGTTGGTCTCTGATAGGTGCTCCAGAGGCATCACTGAGGGCTGGGAGGCAGCCATGGCTTCTTCCTTTTTTGCAAGTCGCCTCAGCTGGCTTCTTTGTCCTGCAGACCGGCTGTAGCTGGAAAATCTCCAGGCGGCTCCAAAGAAAATCTTCACAGGTCTTTGTTACCTGCCTTTAAAAATGAGCATGAGGTGTGGAGCTGATCTCTCTGCTCTCTCTGGGGTTTCCCTGGGCTGCTTACTGGGCCCATAACATGTCAGAGTGTGCTGGAAAGCGTTTGGCCCGGGAGATCAGAAAAATCACACACCAGGCATTTCTATAAAAATAAATTTATTTACAGAAAGCACAAAAACATATGTTCAAGCTGTGCATTCACACACGCTCAGAGAGGCCTGGGCTGCAACTGGGCTGGAAAGCTACAAAAGCGAAACTAAAACAAGTCCAGGCAGGTTCCTCCCCCAGGCAATGCAGCTTTTAACACCCAAACTGAGGACAATTAAGTTCGACCTCTTCACCCTGCCGATAAGGAAGTACTCAATTACCATGGTAACCTAGAGGCTTGGTCCAAGCAAAAAAACAAAGAAATGCCAACGGGAATACCTACAACTCCAGGAGACACACAGTTTTACCATTTAATCGCTTTCATGGTCAGAAAATTCCTCCTCATTTCTAGTTTGGATCTCTTACCTTAAAGCTTCCAGACATCAGTTCTTGTCCTAGCCTTGAATACTACAGAGAATAAATTCACATTCTCTTCCCTGTGACAGCCCTTCAAGGATTGGAAAGCTATCATGTCTCCCTTTAGCCTTTTCTACTTTACCAGTTCCTTTAACCAATCTCCAAAGGATTTAGCCTTCAAACCCCTTACCATTTTTCTCACATTTGTCTGCACTTTCCCATTCCTCAGCATCCTTCTTGTATTGTGGTGGTAGCAAACCCATGCTACATTCTAGTGATTACCTTGTTCCCTTCCAAGTGCTTACAAACCCACTGTTTAAGTTCTCCTTGCAGAACTTGAATTTCCACTCTTCTGCTTATTTTCATTGTGCTTTATACCTATTCCAGTTTCTCTGAATCCTCATGATGGTACTTTGCCTAGAACTAGACACAATAGTTGAAGCAGTTTGTGATCAACTTCATTTCCAAGATCCTATAAAGTATATTATCATCAAGCTAGGTACTTCATATTCCATACCTGTGTATTTGTCTCAAACTTCATTCTGTCATTTTCAGTCCATTGAAATCTGTCCCTAACCTATCAAGGGTATTCTGAATTTTATTTCTGACTTCTTTGTGCCACCCAGTTTTGGATTAACTGCAGACATGTTAATCATTCCCTCTATTTTTTTGTCCAAGTAAGCAGTAAAATTTTTGAGAATACTAGTCCCAGAATTGAACTCTGTGAACTTTTGGCAGAATGTCAATGTGCTGAGTTGCAGTTTGTTTCTCTCTCTCTCTGTGAGCTGTGGAAAACAATATTTTGGACTGCTTGTTAACAATAATTGGTAAGCAGAAATGCTAATTATGCTATTCTTTACTGTGGTTGGAATTTTGGAGAGATAAAATGACTTGTAAGAATAAGAAACAAGCCTGTCCACCCACTATTCAGCCCACTCTAGTCTAAATTTCTGAAGAAGCTGCTTCAATTGAGAAAATATTTACTCCTCCTCTGTCTGATACCTATTTGAGTATCAGTTGGGGATGTTTGGCAATTTGGATTTCAGAGTTATCTTTTGAAGGTGGTGGTTGTTGCTTTGTGCCTTCAAGTCGATATTGACTCCTGGTGACTGCATGGACTAGTCCCTGCAGTTTTCTTGGCAAGATTTCGGAGGTGGTTTGCCATTGCCTGCTCCCTAGGGCTGAGACTAGCCCAGTCACCCAGCTGGCTTCATCCCTAAGGTGGGACTAGAACTCACAGACTCCCAGTTTCTAGCCTGATACCTTGACCACTACATCAAACTGGCTCCCTCTCTTTTGAAGTTGGGACAAAATAACTTTCTAATTTTGGGTGATGTTCAGCAGATTGCTCTCACACAATGTTTTAAAAGTGGAGGTATTAGGAAGAAGGTATGAAGACTTGCAGAAAGATGCAAAAGAACTTTGAATTCACATCAACCCTCGAAGATGACATAAAAGTAGTCCTGGGCTTAGATCCATTCGTTCACCAATCGTTTGAACTTGCAATGGTGCTGAATGAGGGGAACTTACAACTGGTCCTCGGAGTTCCAGCTGTTGCAGTGTCCCCACTGTCATGTGATCATGATCCAGGTGCTCAGCACCCAGCTCAGCACCCAATTATGACATCACAGTGAGCCACAGTCATGTGATTGCGATTTCCAACATTCCCTGCCTGCTTTCTAGAAGCAAAGCCAATGGAGAAAGAAGTTGAAAGTCACAGTCATGTAAGGTCCTCACTTGACAACCAGCACAGTCCTCACTTAACAACAGCAACCAGGACTGCTGGGACTGCCCTTGCTAAGCAGGGTGGTCACATGACATTGCTCTTTATGACTGTGTCGCTTAGCAATGGCAATTCTAGTCCAAATTGCTGTCGCTAACTGAGGACTACCTGTAACTGAAAAAAAGACCTGGCCACCTACCAAGATAAATTGTCTCAGATTCAAGGTCAGCTGTGTTGCTATATTTTAAAGTTTCCTAATGTGGAAGACAAGCAATCTCAGGAGCTGTTTAAATTGGATCAAGGAGATTGATTATCATGTTCAATCAAAATTTAAATGTATTCATGGTCCAAATCCTGTCACAGTGGAGGTCTTTTGGAGATCTGAACATGATAACATTTTGCAGTTACCCAGGCAGGAAACTGTTTTGTAATATACTGGGAAAAAAAATAAATGAACTGCCTTCTTGGGTTGTAAAAAAGTGTAAAGAATTCAATCGCATTCATGTTACTGTCGGACAACAAGGAAGAAAGACTTATTCTCTTCACCCTGCAACCAATGGCCAACAGATTGAAGACATTTTATGATCCAGAAACTGCTGCCAATTATATTAAAATAAGTATAGATATTCAAATTGTTGCTGACACAGCACAGCAGTCCACAAATTAAAAATGTAACTGTTAGGACAGTTAAATCTTGTCTATTTTACATATGCAATTTATTAATTACAATTTCCCCTTTTCCTTTTTTTTGTTTGTTTTGCCTTTTTATTAGAATTTTGCTTTGTAGACTAGATTCTTAGTTTAGGAGGGAGGAAGGTTTGTTAAGTCTGTTGTTTAGGAAGGCCTCACTGAAAGTCCCTATAGAAACTGTTTTGTTTTTTAATCAGGTGTTTTTTTTTACTTTTATAGCTAATTTTGGTAGCCATTTTCCTTCAGTAACCATGGTTTCTCCTATAATCATGAATAATTGTTTTTTAAAAATTATTTTCTTATTTTTATTCCATTTTTTAATTGGCTATTTGTATAAATTAGAACAAGGAGTTATGGTTACAGTTTTAAATACTTTGTTCTTTGGGGGCTGACCTTGACTCAAGATCAAGGTCAGTCTTTCCACTATAAAATCATCTACCTTTAATATTTTTTATCTAAAATGATGTCAGTATTTATACCCTGGAATGTTAATGTGCTGAGATACATATCTAAGTGGATAATATTTTTTTACAAATTGAATATGTTGAAGCCTAGACTTTCTTGTTGTTGTTTCACTGGCATGAAAGGGGAGAGGTCACAAGAAACCTGTCTTCTCCTTGAGGAAAAATATTTATTAGCTAACAATTGTGTTCATCAGATTCATGTAAGTGGAAACTTGAAAATAGCAGCAATAATAAATATTTTTTCCAATTTTATAAATTTTTGGATATGGATAATTAATTTTAGAAGTTAAGACACAGAAGGCTTGGATTTTTTTTTATGGACCAATTGGTGATAAACCAGACATTTTGCATAATTGTTTTGCTTTTTTTTATTTATAGGTCAACCAGATAATGTGGCCAAGGACTTTAATTTAGTCCATTAGTGAATCAAAATTAAACCTGCAAGAAAAATTATCCACAGATTTGGAGTTCTCTTCATTCAGGAATATAATTTGGTTGATAGATAGATAGATAGATAGATAGATAGATAGATAGATAGATAGATAGATACGGTAAAGATTCCCGTTTAGTTGTGTCTAATGACACTCTAGGGGGTGGTGCTCATCTCCGTTTCCATGGCCAAAGAGCCAGTGTTGTCTAAGAACGCTTCTGTGGTCATGTGGCCAGCATGACAATCACGGAAACGCTGTTACCTTCCCGCTGAAGTGGTACCTATTTATCTACTCGCATTTGCATGCTTTCGAATTGCTAGGTTGCCAAGAGCTGGGGCGAGTGCAGGAGCTCACTCCGTCATGCAGCGCTTGGGTCTTGAACTCCGAACTTGCTACCTTCCGGTCGACAAGCCTGGCATCTTAACCACTGAGCCACCACACATGCCTTGGTTGATATATGGAGATGATTATTCTTAATTTCTCATGAATGCACTTCTTAGTCAACTGTGTGGCACCTCTTCTCACTTAGATTTTGTAATATCTTAATCCATAGATAACTTGGTTGAGAAGTGTTACATTGGTTGAATTGCAATTTCTGATTATGCTCTAAGTCACTGAATTTGGTAAAAAGACCCAAGTTGATGTAAAGTGATATTTTAATACGTCACTGATAGGCAAACCCTCAGTTTGTTGATCAACAAAAAGTGGGTTTTGTAATAAAAATAAGCTATCAGTATGTTTTTTTTTCAAATAAGCAGACAATCAATCTTGAGAATCTTTCTCAAATAAGCAGATTCTCACAGCAAACATGAGAATCATTTGGGATGGATTTAAATTTTTTATACAAGAAGCTATGAACTAAAATGCTAAAAGAAATATCATGCTTTCAGATATGTTAAGTAGGCTCTTGATCAATTATACACTTTGAATATGGCAACTTGACAAGTGGTTATCTGTAGGTTGGCAACTGGATTTCTTTCTTCTTGGTTGAAACGTTTCATTGCTTGTCCAAGTTGTCATGACTCAACCTACAGATAATTCCACCCGGATGGCTGAGAATCTTCATTGACATATTGAAAAGTGGTTGGCTTCCCAGCTGAAATAATCAAAGCAAGATAACATACTTAAAATAGAAGATTCTATGGTGACAGTTTATAACAACCCTGATGCAATTAGTTATTATGTTTGCAAATAATGGACATAATGGGCAGTTTGCCAGTATTTTTAAATAAAAAAACTCTTTGAAAGTTTTCTTATGCTCACTCAAATTATCACCTGAAGTCCTTGTTTAAAGTAGATGGTAAGATCATGGCTGCTACTTTGGCCACAGAAGATATTACCTTCAGTAATCCATACTTCATAATCTCTTTTTATGAAAGCATATCAGTCCTCTGATAACATCAGACTATTAGTAAATAATTTAACAATATATTTAGAGAATCATGAAATAACTATCATGGCTTTCTTAGATGCAAGACAATCTGTGGAACCAGGGGCCCCTAATACCCAAAGCCACTCTGTCTTGCTAGGGTTGAGTTGAAGCCTGATGTTTCCCATCCAAACCCCCACAGCCTCCAGACACTGAGACGGAACCTACATTGTATCACTTGGGTGGCCAGGGGAGGAGATACAAAGATGAGTAACATCAATATACTCATGATACCTCACCCCATGCTGTTGGATGACTTCACCCAGTGGTTTCATTTAGATGTTAAACAGGGACAGAAAGAGCACCAAGCCCTGTGAAACCCTGCAAAGCAGAGGTTGTGGGCTGGGCCTCCCCCTCCCCCATCAACACTGACTGGAACTGGCCCCAGAGAAAGGAAGAAAACGAGCAGAGTACCACCCACTCGCAACCCTCAAAGCTGATCCAGAAGGATACCATGGTCATCTACAAGAGCAATCAATGCAGTGGAAATTTTTATTTCCTTTACTTTAAATTATAACCTTGAAAGTATTTTATTAACTTCTATAATGTGTTGAAATGAAAGAATATGCACCCAATTAAACAGTAATTACTTGACATGTTTGAAATCTTGACAAGTGCTTTGTTCTGAGTATGCCTATGAATTCTTTAGTGTTCCCATCAGTGAAGTCATATATGGGTGATATTGGATAAGAAATTAAATTCTGACGTTTCTTTAGAAGCTAAACCAAGAATTCAGTATTATCAATAATTTTAAATTGTTACAAAATAATATAAGGACAAGAAATTTGGAGTAGAGTATTAGAAGGTCCTGTATTACAAAACCTATGGTTTGAAGTCATAAGGAATATTAAATATATTTCCCATGACCTTAAAACAAGAGTTATTCATTAAAAATAAAAATAGGAAATTTACTGGAGTCTTCAGTAGATATTAAACAGTGATTGATTGTCATCTTTGATCTGCTGGAGATGCAAACAGTTTGAAAAGACATTACTGTACATGCTTGGTCATGGCCATTTATAGTTCCTTTTTGGTTGGATACTCTTACTATGGTGAATCAGATATTTGGTAGGAAGCTTTAAAGACATTAATGTGCTGTTATCTGGTTTGCCAAAAAACTGGAATGTACAGTATCCATTTATAAAGAACTTTGGATCTGTCATACTTGCACAGTTGCCTTAAGGATTATCATGCATACATGAATACTAACGGTTGGTTCAACAAAATTTGACAGCTTTGAGTTGGCTCTTTTTCAATGAAAAGGAAAAAAAACTGGATAATATTGATGCAATGTAATCAATTTTTTAATTTGGTTTTTAAAAACTGAGATGTATATAGACATAATAGATATAATCAATATATTTGTATTACAGTAATGTATTATTGGAGTGTGCCTGTCTGTACAGTACATGCTACTTGGTAGTTAATTTTATTGGGATTTTTAAAATGTTTTGTTTTGTTTGACATGTTTTGGATTTTTAATCTCTTTTTTAGTTGCAATAAAACCATTTTTTTTTTTTAAAAACTGAATTTTACTGGCTTGGGCAGATCGATTGTAAATTCCTTTAGTAACCAAGGATGCAATAAAATTTGTTAGTCTGAAAAAATGCTATCAGAGTCTTCCTGCTTTTTGGCTATGATAGATTAATACATGTCTTCTACAATGTCAAGGATATAATTAATCTAACCCTGGAAATGTTATCTCATTCATTATCACTATGTATTCCCTGATTACGCTTCTATTAAGGTTAAGGTATTAACCCCATGTCACGGGTTCTTTTTATACCCACAGTCTGATGGTTCCAGACTCAAAATTGTTGGAAGTTTTTTTGGCAAATCCAGCATGCCTCATTAACATGTAAATCAAGTTGCCCAAAATGCAACTCTGAGGAAGCTGTTTGTTGCCACTCCCACTCCCTCTTACTTTCTTTCTCTTCTCCACCCAGGGAGAGGCAGCATGGATGCTGCTCTCTTCATCAGGGCCATGTGCTTGGGCCCTGATGAGGGATTCTGCCCCTTTCTTTCACACACCCCTTGGCAGCTGTAGGGCTGAGAGTTTAGGGCAAACTATGTAATTAAAAAGAAAAGAAGAACAAAGGAACTTCATCTTTTTCCACCAAGATGGATGTAGCAGAAGCAACAAAAATAAAGTCAGTAAGCTTCTTTTTACTTCTTAACCTAATGTGTCTAAGAGTGTTATTCTTTATGCTTGAGAGGGCTGAATGTGTGAGAGCAATAACCTGTGTTTCTCTGGCATGCTCATTGAAGGTATCTAAGATAATTTTCTGTGCCAGCTTCTAAGCTGTGATAAACTCTGCTCCATTTCAGTGGTTCTAGCTGGCTGCTGAAGTGGCTTCATCATGATCCCCCCAATAAAGCACTGGACACTTCAAGTTTTTAAATCTTCCCTTATTGGTTTGGGGGAGGTGTTTTACTTTAAACTATTTACAGTATAAAAGTGTTCTGACTATGTGACTAGCTAATATCTACAAAAGCTAGCTTAGTACCCATAAACCTATATTACTAATGTAATTATACTATACAACTACTTCTATCCTATACCAATACAGATATAATCTACCTATCTTTATTTTTCTACTACTACTACTCTATTGCTACTATAGCTAGGACACAGAGCTTCTTTTATTGGGCAGTGGGCACCACACTTGCCCCTTCTCACTCTTTTTCTGCAGGACTTGACTTCGTCATGCTGTTTCCTCCAAAGTCTTTGTGTGGAAAACAAACACCACTCTGTTGCCACTTTCTTTATCTTTCTGGCTGCTGCAAGACCTCCAACCACACCATCTCTGCAATCTCCTCCTATTACCTCTTGCCGCTGCCCCAGCTGTTACAAACAAAGGCTTTTATCAGCTGTTCTGCCATCCTAATGCTGAGTGAAGGTTTGAAGTAGAAGGGAGGAAGGCAATCACAGGTGCCTATAATTTCCCTTGCAGCCCGCTCTCCCACACCCCACTTCTTCAACATGCTGTCCCCAGTTACCCAGTTTTCCTCTCCTAACCCTTGATGGTACTATTTCTTTCCCTTTTATTTTGAACATATGTTTAATAAGTCTTTTTATTCTTTTTACAACTTACCAAATTTTATCACTCTAACATCTTCACAGTGCAGTCACAATGGTTCATTCTACTGATTTTGTTACATGAAATTCCATCGTGCTTTTAGTATTTATTTTCCATTTTGAGCTTATTTTCCTATTAGCTTCAATCTTGGAAACCTAATTAACATTGAGGCTTATAAAAATCCACTTTCTTGAAGTTCAGGGTATGTTTGATTATATACTCTGTTTTAGATATTTTTTAAAATCACAAACATCAACCTGTTTCTCCCTAGTTTCCACTAGTTCCACTTTTTCTCCTAACCTTTTCATATTTCTTAAGATCAAATCAAGGATAACTGATTTTGTATCTTCATCCATCCTCTGAAGAATGTTATCAGCAAGATAAGCCAGGAATTTCTTAGATAATATTTGGTAAAGTTTGTTGCCCAACAGATGCCAGGTAATTAAAGCCCCCCCCACACTACAATTTCTTGCCTCATTGAAAAATCTGTAATTTTTTTCTCCACATTTTCTCCTTGGTTGGGTAGTCACAGATAACAATATTCCTTTTATTCCTTCCATTTATTTTAGCCTAAAGGCTTTCAAAAGCAGCACTAGGATCATTCCCTTGCATTTTTTATGAAATGTATTTTTAAAATACAGTACTATTCCTCTCGTATGGTGCAAGACCGAACAGCATATCGTTCTGTTATACATTGGGTCCCCATGAGTCGTAAACTACTCAACAGCAACTAACAGCAACTACTACTCCTCCTCTTCCCTATAACTTCTGTTCTTTTTGAGAAAGTTAGGTCCCTCAATGGCTGTACACCAGTAATAAAAGGTATTCTCTTGAGTCTCTGCTATTAGCTGAGTGCAAGAGATTTGTAGTTTCATGCTAAGCCTACCTATACAGAACTCTTCTAGGAAATACTGGATAGGATTGCTCACTCTATTTCTCTGAAATGTTTCCAGTTTGTCAGAATCCATCTTAAATTATAATACCCAAAATTGGGCACAGAATTCAAGGTGAGGTACAATCAATGCCTAATGAAATTGAGCTATTATTTTGCATGATTTGGAAACTACATTTCTGTTGTTAAATCCATACATTTAATCTACCCTTTTTCATATGACTATCATACTACTGAATCATATTTAGTTTGCAAAATTACTATTAAAACTTCATTTTCACAAGTACTATTATTAAGCCAGGTGTCTCCCATTCTATAGTATTGCATTTATTTTTTCTTTCCTTAGTAAAGATTGTTGCATTTGTCTCTTAAATTTCATTTTGTTATTGTTTTGAATTTGATTTTATCTTTTAGAGTATTATCCTACCCAATTTTATATTTTCTGCAAATTCCATCAGCATTCCTTTACTCTTCTTTTTTGAAATTTCCACTCATTTTAAACTCATTTTCCCACTGGCTTCTCCTGCTATGGAATTCTATAATTGCTCTGAGTTTATTAAATGCTACTTTCTTACAATCTAAGGTTCTAATATTATTTAATTTTCCTTAAAAATCAAGAACATTAGAATATTATCAATTCTGCCTAATATTCTTGTTCCTGAGTCTCATTGATCAAGGCTCCCTTGTTTGTTAATATCAAGTCTGAACAAGCAAAGAGAGAGAAAAGAGAGGAGTTTGCCACTGGAGTTCAACAGGAGGAAGATACAAGTAAGAGTGTCACTTCTTGAATAGCTACTTGAAAGGGTGTATTCTGAAACTGCTGATTGCCCATTGTAGATGATTTAATGATTGCTTTTGGCTAAGTAAACAGAGACTGTTAAAGGAATATAAGGTAGCTCAGTTCACTGACTGAGCAAATAGGGACAGGAAGCAAATAGAGATAGGAAATTCAAAGGGGAATCCACATCAATGAAAGATTTGAAGAGATTGTAGTGGCCTAATGTAAGAGCCTAAGGAGGGAACAATAGGAAATACAATATTTTCTGCTTGATGGTGCCTTAAAGACATGTGGAACATTTGCTGAAGACAACCTGACAAACATATAAATGCATTTTATTGCATTCCTTGAAGAAAACCAAAGTACTGTATGTGAACAATGAGTAGTCACACATAAGTTGAAAAGAGAAGAACTGTGAAAATAATCCTCCAGTATTTGTTTGGCTTGTACTACGACTATATAAAACCTTTGAATTTGAAACTTTTGAAGTTTGAAATGGTTTGTTTTAATAATTTTGGAGGCGGTTCAATCTCAAAACAATGCCGTGCATTTGAAATAGGTGCTTCAAGCTCAGAGCATGTCCAAAGTGAGTAAAATGGCCCATTCCATGCTTGAATTTGATGCTACAGTCATGTATTGATGCTACAGTCAAATTCAAAGAATGCCTCAGTCAATTAAGAAGGCTGCTTCCAAATCAGATAGGGCTTGAAACAAGCATATAGCGTACACTATGAGTCCAGATAACTTACTCCTTTGGGGCAACTCGTAGGAAATGTAGTCACTTTGCAAATGATTGCAGTCAAACAGCTAAAACTACAGGTGCATATTACTACATATTAATCAGTCCCAGGGGAGAAAATCCGTGCTGGATTCCAGGGGGAAGAGCGTCCCACAGGCCAGGGCTACTATGGAAAAGACACGCTTTCTAGGTCCCACTAGGTGACATCACTTAAGGGATGGGACATGGATCGTGCCCACCCTATGTAACCTAGTGGAGCAGGCAGATATCCTCAGGGAGAGGTGGTTCTCCAACTAACTTGGACCCATGCCATTTAGGGCTTTAAAGGTAATAGCACCTTAAATTGCACCCTGAAAGGATTTGTGCAAAGGCCTCCCTAGCCACAATTGCCAATTGCTCCTTGAGCAGGACCAGTGATCTAGGAGGATCTCCAAAAATTTTATTTATTTATTCAATTTCTATAGCCTCCCATCTTGACAAGTGACTCTGGGCAGCTTGCATACCAACTCTGTCTGGGGAAGTGATACCCCATTGACAGCCAAAGATAACTCCCCACTAGACCCAGGGGGCCAACCCCCCAAAGTTATTCCATATGCTAGAGTCAAGTTGGAGCCGATATCTCCCCAACCAGACCCTCACAGCCCTAGGTCAGTACTTCAACAGCATCACCTGATTGGCTAGGGGTGGAGATGTACAACTTAGTATTTCATTTGTATATTTATTTGTCCAATTTATGTGGCCACCACATAAAGTGACTCTGGGCAGCATATAACAAAACCTATAATTAAAACATACTACAAAACCAATTAAAAGCAATTAAAAACAATAAACATGGATAAAAACAAGACCACAAGAAGGAACATATTACATACAATGCAGCCAACATGTGGGCTCCCTAACACCAGGGAACTCCAGGCTTGCTGAAAAAAAACATGTTCTGAGGGCTTTCCAGAAAGCCATGAGGACTGGGGCTAACCTCAACTTGGGAGGTATGATATTCCAGAGGGCGGGTTCCATGGCAAAAAAGGTTCACCTCCTAGGTCCCGTCAGATGAAATTCTTCTGCAGACAGGACCTGAAGCATGCCTCTCCTGCCAGATCTGATGGGACAGGTAGATGTAATCAGGAAGAGACCGTTCCTCAGATAACCTGGTCCCATGCCATGTAGGACTTTAAAGGTCAAAACCATCACCTTGAATTGTACCTGAAAGCAAACTGGTAACCAATGCAGCTCATGAAGCAAAGACGTAACATGTGTCCTTCTGTCTATGCTGCTGCATTTTGCACCAGCTGAAGCTTCTGGATACTCTTCAAGGGCAACCCATGTTGAGCACATTACAATAGTCCATGTGGGAGGTGAACAGGGCATGAGTAACTGTGAGCAGAACCTCACAAACAAGGAATGGGTGCAACTGGCACACAACACAAAGTTGTACAGAGGCCCTCCTGGCCACAACTGCCACCTGGTCCTCAAGTAGGAGTCTTGAGTCCAGAAGGACCCCCAGATTGTGGACCAGGTCTGTCGGGAGCAGTGCCACCCCATCCAGTACCAAAGATGGTAAAGTCCCAGATCCAGGCCCTAAAACCCAAAGCCACTCAGTCTTGCCAGTATTCAGCTGAAGTCTGTTGTTTCCTATGCCCTACAGCCTCCAGGCGCTGAGACAGGACATCCACAGCATTGCTTAATTTGCCAGGGGCAAAGAGATGTCATTATCAGCATACTGGTGATGGTATTGAAAGCCGCAGAGAGGTCAAGTAGAGCCAGGATGGATGCACTACCCCCATCCCACTCCCACCAGAGGTCATCCAAAAGTGTGACCAATGCTGTTTCCATCCCATGTCCAGGCCTGAACCCTGACTTGATCCAGTTAATCCATTCCATCAAGGGTCCGCTGAAACTGCTGCACAATCACCTTCTCTACAAGCCTCCCTAAAAAAGGGAGGTTGGACAGTGGATGGAAATTGTACAGTATGGATAGAACAACTTGTCAAAATCACTCTTGCAAGATAAACTTGACAACATGTCTTACAATAAATTCAATTTTTTTTTGTCCAAAAAAATGCCATGAATATCCAAAAATGGGGCTCTTTTTAAAAAGTAGCATTCTCTCTGAGTTTGCTGCTATCCATTCCAGTTGCCCAAGTGGATTTCATGTCTGCAGACTGGCTAGCAAGTCCCAGTGACATTTGCAGAATATTAATTTTAATCCTCTACAGTTTCATCTATGTTAATAGAAATGAGAAAAATTATTTGGCTTCCTTGCACATTTCTCTTACTAAAGTTTTTAAGGATCTTACAAATGCTGTTGCTCTCAGAGTCTAGGCTTGTGCCAAGAGCAGAACTGGTAGAAAAGGTACAGATAAAAACCAGACTGTGAGGCTGTCAGTGAGGCTGACCATGAGCAGACAAAATCAGGATTCTTGTCCACAGGAATTAACTTCTTGTTCCTCTATTTTGGTAAAGGAGAGAGATGTTAGAAATTCTTTTGCTCCACAGCCAGCAGCAAACAAGACTGCCCTGTGGAGATTAGAGGGCTTAAGACAGGATTTTACTAATCTGCTGTCGAACAACTTTTCATCCACACCAGTAATTTCATGTCTATCCTCCAACAAGAGCAACTCAGTTGTTGCAGCAAATCTGATGACAACACAGCCATTTTTTCCTATGATTCAGTGAATGCAATCCACCTATCTACCAAGGGACACACTCTCTCCATATCTTGTCTTTCTCAAAGGGAAAATCCTTGCAGATCCTCCCCTTTTGACCAACTACCACAAAAATGTTCAGATCTTGATCTAACACTTCGGTCTATAGATGCTCCCATGCAATCCTCTTCTTCATCACTGTTGGAGGTCTCAGCATATCAGCATGCCTCATTAGCATATGGATGAGTCCATTCTAGGATGCAAATTCTCTATCTGCTTCTGGAGGAAGCTGTTTGTTGCCCCCCCCCCCCACATTCCTTTGTCCTCTTCCTCCTCCTTCCTCCATCTGGGAAAGAAGAAACCATGCGGCTGCTCTTTCCATTTCTGGGTGCCATGCATGGGCCTAGAGTCAGGATTTTCCCCCTTTCTGCATCCATCTCTTAGCAGCAATGAGGGCTAAGAGTTAATTCAGTTTAGGGAAAGAAAGAAAAACAAGACTCATTTTTCTGAATGGATGTAACTGGATCAAATCAGTCAGACTCTTTTTTACTTACTTTTGAACTTACTTTGTCTAAGTGTGTAATTCTTTATGCTTGGGTGGGCTAAGTGTGTAAGATCAATAACCTAATTTCTTTAACATGCTCATTAATGCTATTTTAGATAATATTCTTTTTCTGTGTGTGCTTTTTTGCTGTATTAAGCTCTGCTCCATTCAGTGGTCCTAGCTGTCCATTAATGGCTTCAATCATCACAACAAGATAAGATTTGTGTCTAGTTGGGAGCTCTTCCCAAATCAACACATAAACTCTCAAATAAAAATTACTTTTCAGTTACCAGGAATCAACATTGACCTGAAGGGACCAAAAATATATATTTTTTAATCTGTTCAATCATGTCAAGGGCCTCATGTGGCACAGAGTGGTAGGCAGCAGTATTGTAACCAAAACTCTCCTCACGACCTGAGTTTGATCCCAGGGGAAAATGGATTCTTGGGTAGCCAGCTCAGGTTGATTCAGCCTTCCATCCTTCCAAAGTCGGTAAAATAAGTACCCAACTTGCTGGGGAAGGTGATGACTGGGGAAGGCAATGGCAAACCACCCCACTATAGTCTGCCAAGAAAATGTTGTGAAAGCGGCATCCCCCAAAGGGACATGACTCAGTGCTTGCACAGGGGACCTTTCACCTTTCACCTTTCACCTTCAATCATGTCAGATTCTTGGACACTACCTGGATAAGTCCCTGTAGTTTTCTTGGCAAGATTTTTCAGAACTGATTTGCCATTGCCTGCTTCCTAGGGCTGAGAGAAAGTGATTGGCCCAAGGTCACCCAGCTGGCTTTGTGCCTAAAGCAGGACTAGAACTCATGGTCTCCCAGTTCCTAGCCTGATACCTTAACCACTACACCAAACTGGCTCTCAAAGAAATATTAAACTAAACTAAATCAAACCAAGCCAAACCAGAACAAGTTGATCTCTTCTGAGTCATGGAATGGATGTACGTAATCCGTATGTTCTACCACCAGATTGCCCTTTTTCAGAATGTCCTCCAGTTTCACACTTAATTTCCCAAAAGAAAAATAACACAGCCCCTGGCAAGAATACCAGAACTTCTAAAATCTAACCCTTTTTGATGGGCAGCTATGCCCACCGCCCTTTTTACTGCCATAAATAACTCTTTCTAGATTCCAAAAGAGTGTCTTAATTCCATCATTCTTCCCATATACAAAAAGGGGACATGTCAGATCCTGCAAATTACCACCCTATGTTCTTGTATCTGTATTTAGTAAATTATATGCCAGATTTTATACTATAAACTCTTGGATTGGATGCTCTGTGAGAATATCTTCATCCCAGAAAAGGCAGGGTTTAGACTTTGGAGCAATGTACAATATTACACCATCTAGCCAAGAAATATCGTAGCCTTTCCAAAGATGCTTTGTGTTGCTTTTATAGACCTAAATGAGCCCTTCATACTATGTGAGAGATTCTTTAGAAAACTAGCCACAAGACTGATTGATTGTTGTTTTCTTAAAGTGATAATATCACTACATCTTGACACTACCGTGTAAGTTAAGGGAAACTGTAAAGGAGACTTAACTGAACCTACCCCACCTTAAAAGGTGTAAAACATGGCTAGCTATATTCTTGCCCCATTACTGTTTAATCTATACAATAGCAATATCATTGAACCTTTTGCTAAACCATAATTTAATTCACCATCTCTTGCCCATCTCCTCTACTGTGCCCAAAACCTGGCTCACCTAAAGCAACCAAATCACTTTGAAGATACAACATAATTTTATTAGCATGCAATCAATAAACAGTATATACTGGGTTCCCAGAAAAGCTTTGGTGCTTTGCTGAGCAGCCCTGATCAAAAGCAGAACGAGAGCTTATATACCTTTGGCCTACTACATTGCAAAGGCAAGCCAAAGGAAAAAGGCAGATACAGTGTAAATTACAGCATGATGTTGGAATGTTTTAGATAAACCCATCTGTGTGACATTATTATTATTTATCCCTTCCTACTAGGTCAGCATGCTAGCCATAAAATCTTTGAGGTATGGTCAATGAATACAAACAGTTTGGTTTACTGAACCACAGGTTCCTTACCAGTGCTTCTCTTTGTTGCCACTCTGGGTCAATTCAGCTTGCTGTGAATATTTTCTTACAAGGTCACTTTAAGCAGTTGGGGGGGTGCATCTCATAGGTCTGGTAGTGAATGTAATTCACGTGTGTATGAGGGGAGTACCTTTTACTACCACACCCTGTTCCTATTCTTTTTATGCTTACAATGCAGCTATTCTTTCTATAACTCATATGGGCCTGTGTAGATGTCTTGAAGCATTATCTTCTTACTGCTTTAAGGAACATCTTGAGATTAATTACTTTAAAACAAAGGTTTTAATATTTTCTAGAGAGTGCTTCAAATCCCTGGTTAGCTGGAAGATCAATGGAAAATCTCCATTGAGCAAGTCATGACTTTTAACTATTTAGATACTCACTTTCAGTCATCTACTTGCTGGACTAACAAAGCAAGGCCATTCCGTATAAAAGCCTCCAAAGCATCCTTTGAGATTTTTAGATATGCAGGTCAACATGGCAGCAATTATGTACTAGCAGAATAATTTAGCATTAAATTATTCAAGGCTAAAGTTTTGGATTCAGTGTCATATGGCATGCATGTGTATCTATACAAATGGTTCCAGCTTAGAAATTATCCAGTCTAAACTTAAAGGCATACTGTTGAATTATGTCTTTAAATATTGGTCTTGGAACAATAATAATAACAATATGCTGTACATATCCATTTTCCTCTTCAGTATTTTAGAGACTTTAGAGATTTATCCATACAGGCTTTTTTAGATTTCTTGCATTTTTCTTTCCAGTGGGGACTGTTTGTAATTATGTCTTCAATATTTCATCTCACAGGATTTTCCATCATATAAAAATATTTTTCCCCTTAAGGATTTTAAATCTCTGGATTCAACATACCTTCCTTCCAAACTCATCTCTACTCTTCTGAAGCCCAGTTTGCATTTCCAGTGATCCTCCTCTGAATATCACAAATTCAAGGATAACATGATCACTTTCCATCAGGGTCACTTACACTTCTTCAACCAGTTTATCCCTGTTCGTGAGGATTAGGTTCAGGAAAACAATTCCTTGTTCTTCTTGATGGAGTTTTTAAAGGTTAATAAAAGAACTCCAAGCAGCTAACAACAATCTTGCAAAGTAGAAGTGTGAACCAAAACTTGCACATTAAGCTTAATTATGTTCAGAAAATAATTCAGTCTTCACACAGTACTTAGATGAAGAGAAAAAAAAGATAGCTTACATTTATTGGGTTTATCTGGATACAAGTAGCTTCATAGTAGAAAGCACTTATTCATCACTGGTTCTTTGTAGACACTTTCTATGGAAATAGAAAGTGCGTGAAAGTGTGACGAGAAGACCAGAGATGCATTCTGCAGCACCTCCTGCTTGCAGGTGTGCCCAAGAGGTAATGGACATTGTTGATCCCCAAACCCAAGAAGAAGGAGGAAGTGGAAACCATGTGACATCCCGCAAGCACAATAGAGATGTGTTTACTAGAAAGACCCCCTTATGCTTATGAGACAATGCTGAGTTGACCCCTGATAATTACAACAACGCTTCTCAACTTAGCATGTCTCAGAGTCCACAAGGTTCAACTTCTTCCACAGCTCTTGGTAACTGCTCCTTGGCAACGGCTTCATGAGAATGTCTGCAGTCATGTTCCTTGTGGGACAATAGTCTAGTCTGACTATTCCTTGCTCTTGCATGTCCTTTACATGATACTTAACATCAATGTGTTTAGTTCTCCCATTAATCTTTTCTGACTGTGGGAGTCTAATGTAACTTTGGTTGTCTTCATAGACCTGAATAGGGGTAGACTCCCTATGTCTTCAAGCAGTAGCTTCCCCAGCTTACTGCTCCACCCTCATAGAAAAATACAGACCCACTAGTGGATTTACAGTCAGTAATGTCTTCTGCCCAATCTGCATCTGTATACCCCACTAGTTTAGGATTGTCAGTGGCTGGTAGCTTTAGTTTTAGGTGTATAGTGCCCTTTAGGTACCTTCCCACCCGCTTAACACCAGTCCAGTCTCTCTGTGTTGGTGTGCTAGTTTTTCTGCATAGTACGTTTACTGCAGCTGCTATGTCTGGCCTAGTGGTAGTGGCTAGATACAATAGCTTACCTATGGCACTTTTATAGCCATTGTTCTCAGGTAAAAGTTCACTAGGTTCCTGTTGCTTGTGGAAACCTGTTTCCATTGGTGTTGGCATAGGATTGGCATTTTCCAGTCCTATTGCTCTCCAACAGTTCTAGGATCTTTTGCTTCTGGCTTAGAAGAACGCTTCCATCTTCTTCTTTTTCCATCTGTATCCCCAAGTAGTAGCTGGCATTGCCCAGATGCTTGACTTCTACTTCTTTGTTCAGGTTGGACACAATTTCATCAAAGTCTCTTTTGTTATTATGGCAAATCATCCACATAAGAAAGTACACCTCTCTGCCATTTCTGCATCTTGTGTAGAGACAGGGATCAGCTTTGCCTTGAACAAAGCCTTGCTTAAGAAGTACTTGCTTCAACTTCTTATTCCATGCTCTTGCTGCTTGCTTCAGGCCATAAATCCCCTTCTGAAGTTTTCAAGCAAGTTGCTGTGTCCTGGGATTGGTGAAGCCTGGAGGTTGTAGCATGTACAGTTCTTCCTCTGTCTCTTAATGTAGAAATACAGTCTTTACATCTATGTGTTCAACACTCATGTTCCTGGAAGCTGCTAGACTCAGGAGCATTCTGATTGTGATATGTTTTACAATAAGAGCAAAACATTCATCGTAATCAAGTCCATATTTTTGTGAATAGCCTTTTGCGACTAGTCTAGCTTTGTATCTTTATACTTCTCAATTTTCATCTTGTTTGGCTTTGAAAACCCATTTGCATCCTATGGCTTTCTTGCCTTTTGGTAGTTTTGTCAAAGTCCGTATTTTGTTCTTGTATAGAGCCTCTAGCTCTTCTTGTGCTGCTTTCTTCCACTTGCTAGCTTCATCTGGTGGCATTTGCTGCACTTCATTCCACGATGCAAGTTCTTTTGGTAACAACAACCTTGTGAGGTAGGTGAGTCTCTCGGCTGGAACTCCTTTGTTGGGTTGTGATAAGTGTCTTGGAGCAGGTTCAGGAGTGGCACTTGGTGGTTCAACCCCTTCTGCATCCTCAACCTCATCATCTAACTCTGGTGGAGTTTCTGCCTAGGCTTCTATTTCCCTCTGGGTTGGTTTGATGGTTGTGTCTTCGAATGTTGGGCTAAACGTCTCAAGCTGGTAAGTGCCGCTGTTGGTTTCTATGCAGTCATCATCAGCATGGCTATGGTAGCGTCTCTCTCATTCATTGAAGTACACCACTCTGCATGTGCTTACTTTTCCTGTCTTCGGGTTCAGGATTCTCTATCCCTTGCTTCCTGGAGCATACCCGATCATGATGCCTTCTTCAGCTTTGGGGTCTAGTTTGGATCTCTTCTCTTTTGGTATGTGTGCATAAGCCTTGGATCCAAATAGTCTCAGATGCTTTATGCTTGGTTTGGGTTCATGCCATAGCTCAAAAGGTGTTACCTTGTTGGCTTTGGTTGGCAGTCTGTTCTGTAAGTATGTAGCTTTTAAAACAGCATCTGCCCAGTATTTGTCAGGCAAATCTGCTTCTAAAAGCATACATCTTACCATGTCCATTAGTGAGTGATTTTTCCTTTCTGCAACTCCATTTTGTTCAGGTGTGTATGGAGTGGTTAGTCTGTCTTCTATACCTAGCTGTGTTAGGTATGTTTGCATGGCTTGTGAAATAAACTCACCTCCATGGTTGCTTTGGAGGGCTAGAGGGGTTCTGTTGAACTTGCTGGTCACCATGGCTACATATGCTTTCAGCACGTCCACTGTTTGGGATTTCTCCTTCATTAGGTAGGTCACAGAGTATCTGGAAAAAACATCTATAAAGCATAAAACATTTTTATTTCCATCCACTGATGCTTGAAGAGGTCCACACAAATCAGTGTGGATAAGTTCAAGTGGCTTGGTTGCCCGCCTTTCCCTTTGTTTGGGTATGGCTGGTCTTGTTGCCTTTCCTTTGATGCATATCACACATTTTGATTGGCATTTATCATGGTTGCTTATTTCAAAATCTCTTACCATGCCTTCAGTTTTCATTCTTAAAATTGCGTTAAAATCACAGTGCGCAAAATGTCTATGCCAGGTGGTGGCACTGTTGTCCTCCTTTTGCTGCTGACAGGTGAGGCTGACATCTGGTGGCAGTTGTTCGCAGTGCACCTGGTAGACACCATCCTTTTGAAAACCTGTAACGTAAATCTTTTCTCCACTGGTGACTTTACATTGTCCATTAGCATTAAAAATCACATCAAAACCGAAGAGGTTTCCAGTGAGGGAAGATGGCGGCAGGTCAAGTACTAGTGGAGCTCTAAAGCTAGTACTCACAGCATGGTGATTTTTGGGCATCCTGGTGTAACAGCGAGAGATGAAAAGCAGTTTCTGAAAAAGAAGATGCTGACGAATTGCTCTGGACAGCTGAGAGGTGAAGAAAGAATGGAATTTACTTTCGTTTCAGATCGGAGCCGAGAATCAGCTGGGAAGCACAAGGTTCAACTCTGTAGGAGCCATAGCTGAAGGCTTTTCTTAAAAGATACTACTGCTGACCATCTCACTTCCAGAACTAAGTTAAAATACTTCAATTAATTAAAAAATAGAAGAGACTAATCATCACTATAGAAATATCTAATCTCTTGGTGAGTTCCACATTATTTTGAGACTTTTTTCTAAAATCTGCTACATTATTTAAAGATCTAACAACTTAAGCAGGAACTGGATTTATTTATTAATATAGGGAAGCCATATTCAGCGAATTTTTTCTCTTACAATGTTATAGTAATAAGGTGAAATATATGTTAATTTGATAAAAATAACTATGAACACCAGAATACAAAATAGAAGAGGATCTGGACCAGGAGAAAATGATTGGATGAGAGCTATGTTTGAAGAATTCACACTCAAAACTACACAGACTATTATACAAAATGTAAATCAAACATTGGAAAAAAAAACCTTGATGATTTTGAAAAGAGACTGAAACGAAAACTAGACATGATGAACAAGAAAATGGAGGGGAAAATTAAGAAAGTTAATGATGTGGATATGTTAGAATGGAAAAAGAAAGTGAATTAGATAGATTGGCATTATTAGAGCTGAGGGATAAGGAATATTGTCTAAGATTTAGAGGGATACCAGAGGGGAAAGAGGAAGAAATGGAAGAAATTGTTGTTCAAACTTTGGCAAATTTAATTGGTTGGGAAGAGGAAAGGATGATAGAGGAAATAGAAAAAATATTTCATATAAATTCAAAATATGCAAGTCTACATCATAAACCCAGAGATGTTTTAGTAGAATTTGCTAGGAGGAAAACAAGGAATATGATTCTACAGGCACATTTTGATAACAGAATTAATATTAGAGGAGAAAATATAATTGTTCTAAAGGAGATACCAGTAAGAATTTTACGAAAAAGGAGTATATGTTTTTGACAGATATATTGAAAAGCAATAAAATTTCATTTCGTTGGGAAAGATTAGAAGGGGTGAGCTTTACATTCCAACAAAGAAGAAATAAAGTTAATTCAGTGCATAAAGCAAAAGACTTTTTAGAGAGATATAGAAAAGATTTAGAACAGGACAAGAAAAAAGAAAGAGAAATACAGAGAGAAGAAACAGCCTCCAATTCTAAGGAGTATGAGGAATTACTTGCATGATATAAATTTAAAATGTATTACTTGGAATATAAATGGAGCAAATGCTCCGCAAAAAAGAAAAAAAATCATTATTTAAATAAATTAAAACAAGATGTAATATGTCTACAAGAAACACATATAAGGAAAAAGGATGTAAAATACTTAGTGAATAAGAATTTAGGAAAAGAATTTGTATCAGCTAGTTCAGAGAAAATAAATGGTATTGTAATGTATGTGAAAACCCATCTTAATCTAAATTTGTTATTTTCTGATGAACGAGGTAGATATATAATGATAGAAATAGAAATACAGGGAAGTAAAATGATAATGGTAGGAGTATATGCACCAAATGAAGATAAAAATAAATTCTATATGAAATTATTAGATAAATTGTCAGCTTATACATATACAAGTTGGTGTTTGATGGGTGATTGGAATGGGTTCACTGTGCCATTGATAGACAGAAAATCAGAAAAACAAATTAAAATTTGTCAAGGGGAATTACCAAGATCATTTTTTGAAATAATGGAGAATTTGGTACTTATAGATTCTTGGAGGCATAAAAATGGAATGGCAAGGGATTACAAATTTTATTCAGAAAGGTATAAATCATTCTCTAGAATTGATATGATCTGGGTCTCATTGGATTTGACAAATAAAATTTCTGAAGTTGATATAATGCCCAAAACATTTTCTGATCATAACCCAGTTAATATAATAATAAAGAAACATTCGAGGAATTTTAGATGGAGGCTGAATGAAAATATATTGAAAAAAGTAGAAGTAGTGGAAGAATGTAAAAAACTAAAATAATTTTTTGAAATTAATTTAGAAAATGAAGTAGATATTAGAACTGTTTGGGATACTAGTAAGGCAGTAATGAGAGGTCATTTTATCTATTTTAATCAAAAGATAAACAATATCAACAAAAATTACAAACAATTTTGGATCAGATTAAGTTAAAAGAAAAAATTGCAGAAAAAACCTTCAGATAATAAAATAGTATACCAAATTAAACTATTACAGCAACAAGTTTTGATGATAATAGTAAAAGAAATTGAAACAAAATTAAGATACACGAAACAAAGACATTTTGAATTTGCAAACAAACCAGGTAGATGGCTAGCGTATAAAATAAGAAAAGATAGAAAAAAATGATCACTAAAATTCAGGAAAATAATGTAGAAATAGTGGACAATAAAAAATTTTTAAAAGCATTTCATGTTTTTTAAAAAAAATTATATGAAAAAAAAGAGGTTTCACTAGAAAAAATTGAAGAATACTTGAATAAGCAAGATCTACCAAAATTAACACAAGCAATTAATAATTAATAGTACAATAACCACCCAAGAAGTAGTAGAAGCTATAAAGAAACTTAAATTAGGAAAAGCACCAGATCCAGATGGAATATCTGTAGGATATGATTATTATACCATTTACAGATTTGTTAAATTCAATTATGATGGGATCAGAAATGCCTGATACATGGAAAGAAGCTAACATTACACTTATTCCAAAAGAAGGACAAGATATATCTTTGATTAAAAACCATAGGCCAATATCACTTTTAAATAACGATTTTTAAATACTTACATCAATATTGGCAGAAAGGTTGAAAGTAATTTTACAAGAAATTATAGATCAGGATCAAAGTGGTTTCCTCCCTAAGCGACAATTGAAGGATAATGTAAGAATAGCATTGGATATTTTGGAATATGCACAGTATCATAATGAACACCAGATAGCCCTTATTTTTTTAGATGCGGAAAAAGCTTTTGACAATTTAAATTGGAGATTCATGTTTAAAGTTTTGGAAAAAATGGAATTTGGAGAAGCATTTGTAAAAGGAATTAAATCAATTTATAAAACCCAAAGGGCCAAAATTATAATAAATGAGGAATTAACAAAGGAACAAAACAAGGATGTCCTTTGTCACCTTTGATATTTATTTTAGTTTTAGAAGTTCTTAATAGGGATATAAGAGAAGATAAGCAAATAAAGGGACTAAAAATTAAATAAGAAAATTTTAAGTTAAGAGCATTTGCAGACAATTTAGTTTTAATTCTACAAAACCCTTTAGATTCAGTGGATTATTTAATGAAGAAACTGAAAGACTTTGGAATATTAGCAGGTTTCAAAGTAAATAAACAAAAAAACAAAAATGTTAGGTAAGAATATGACACAAGAGAATCAGGAAATATTGATGAAAAAGATGGATTTTAAAGTGGAAAAAAAATTAGGTATTTAGGAATAAATATATCGGCTAAAAACTGTTTTATTTCAAAATAATTATAGCAAAATCTGGAATGAGATTAAACAGGATATGATAAGATGGGAGAAACTTCATTTATCTCTTTTAGGGAGGATATCTATAATTAAAATGAATGTATTACCCAGATCTTATTTTTATTTCAAACATTACCAATTTTAATAACTAAGACAATATTTAAACAATGGCAAAAAGATACTTCAAAACTTGTTTAGCAAGGGAAAGAACCTAGAATTAAGTTTAAATTATTACAGAATGCCAAAGAGAGGGGAGGATTAGGGTTACCAGATTTAAAATTATATTATGAAGCATGTTGCTTTCTGTGGATGAGAGACTGGATAACGCTAGAAAATCAAAAATTGTTACAATTAGAGGGGCATGATTTGAGATTTGGATGGCATGCATATATATGGCATGACAAAGTAAATAGTGACTTTAGAAATCACATTATTAGAAAGGCTATATTAAAAGTTTGGGATAAATATAAAAAAAGACTAACCCCAGATATACCAATGTGGATATCGCCACAGGAGGCATTTGTAAGGAAGGGAGCTATTGCAAAGGGGGAAAAATGGTTAAGATATAAAGACTTATTAAACTATGAAAAAGAGAAATTGGTATTTAAAACAAGAGAAAAATTAGAATTAGAAGGGTACCCATGCCATTGGTTCACATATATGCAATTAAATGAACGTTACAAATTAGATATCAAGAATTATACATTTTGAAATGAAAAAATGGAGTTTGAAAAGCAATTATGTATGAATGATGAACATATTATCACCAAAATGTACAAAATGCTACTAGGTTTAAATTTCGAGGATGAACAAGTAAAGAATTGTATGACCAAATGGGCAAGAAATTTTGGTTATAATATTATGCTAGAGAGATGGGAAAAGATGTGGACGAGGGGATTAAAACTTACACTGTGTTACAATCTAAAAGAAAACTTCTACAAAATGATGTATCGACGGTATTTAACACCAGATAAATTATCAAAAATGTTTTAAAATATATCAAATAAATGTTGGAAATGTGCACAAGAGGAGGGAACGTTTTACCATTTATGGTGGACTTGTAATAAAGCAAAGAAATATTAGGAACAGATATATATGATTATTCAAAAAATTTTGAAGGTAAATATAGTAAAAAAAAACAATAATTTTTATTAGGGATAATGGAGGAAGAACTAAGAAAAAAATATGGAGATTTGTTTTTGTATATGATTACTGCAGCAAGAATTTTATATGCTCAACATTGGAAGAGAGATTATATACCAACAATAGAAGAATGGGTGATTAAATTATTAGATTTAGCACAAATGGCAAAACTGACATTTCTGATGAAGATAAAAATACTTTGAGATTTAAGGAATTATGGCAACCACTTCTTGATTACCTGCTTATAACCAAACAAAATGAGGCTATGACTATGGGTTTTTTATATTAATGAATTAGTTAAATAGAAATAATGGTAATATAAGGGTAAATAGAGAAAAGAGATTACAAAAGGCAAATATATCTATAGCTATGATAGTCGGAAACTTTTCCCTTTTCTTTTTTTTCTCTCTTAATAGAAAATACTTTGTTTTGTTATTTTGTCTTACTATATTTGTTGTACCATGACTTTTTGTATATAGACTATACTATAACTATAACTGTATATGTATTTTAATAAATAAAGGTTTTAAAAAATCACATCAAAACCTTTGTTATTCAATGTTGAGACACTTAGTAAATTGGTTTCTAAGTCTGGTAAATAGAAAACATGGAGTAGCAGCAAACAGTCAACAGCCTGTCCCCTTCCTTGGTTCTTCTTCTTCCAACTTCCTTGCCAAACAGTTGTGTATTGGTGCTAAGTCCACAGATTTCATAGAGCATAAACTTTGCCAATAGCAATGAAGACTTTTATGTAGTTTATGATTCAAATAATGAGTTCTCCTTCTGATCTCAAAACAGTCATTAATTCAGGTACTTCTGCTCTTTTATTCAATTTACTTTGCTATGTAATATTTTTTCTCTCTCTAGAACAGCAACATTTTATCCAGACAAGAAAAGTAGCATATCTATTATTTTCCTCAAGAAAATGTTAAAAGGGAAGAACAGATAAGCAATAGAACTTGATTGTGAAGACATTTCTTGTTTATATAATTAAAAGAACACTGATGGAAATATTCCACCAGAGTGACAGAATTCCATCCAAGGGGTCATTTCATATAAGATCCACTCAAATTTTAGCCTTTCAAAATCAAAACTGAAGGATGTTCTAAGTAATTAAGGTAGTTATAATAGAGCAGGTGTAGTATATAAATAAAAATAAATATATATAACAAAATTTAAAAATAAATAAAAGCAGGAATTGTATCTAATGTACCTAATTCTAATATTAGCAAATATTATTTTAGAAATGTTTTAATTAAACAAAATAAATATGCTCATAATTGTTTTTATAAAGAAAAAGAAACATGTTTAGACCATCTTTATTACACACACCCAGAGAGAGGTGTGTGTAATATCTACTGGTAATTATGATATACTTTAAAATAGTGGGGGATTTCCCCCATTTTGAAGTCGAACAAGGGGAAAAGCTAGTCATTCAGTCAACTTCAATATTGAAGCAGGTTTTTCTTTTCCGTTCAATCGTGTCCAATTCTCAGAGACTGCCTGGACAAGTCCCTGCAGTTTTCTTGGCAAGGTTTTTCAGAACATTGCCTCCTTCCTATGGGTGAGAAAAAGTGACTGGCCCAAGGTCACCCAGTTGGCTTTATGCCTAAGGGTGGACTAGAACACACAATCTCCCAGTTTCTACCCTGATACCTTAACCACTGCACCAAACTGGCTCTCTTATTGAAGCATAAACATGTTGTGTGCTCAAGGCTACCATCCCACTGCAGAAAGTTACACTTTTTTCCTCTTCTCAGGATAAATTCACATTGTCATGTTGCTGTACTTAGTGCTTCATAATGTTAATGTGCTGGTAATGTGCTGTCTATTACTACTAGTCTCTATTAAGCAAGCCTACAGAAAAGGCATCATCCTCAGTGTTGTAACCATAACTTCAATCGACTATCATCTTGGATAAATGGTATAATAAGTGCTTAGAGAGGGTCTATTTACCTAATTTACAAGAATCTCTCTTCATTTATTATTTTGTTTATGATAAATATAAAAATAAGAACTAACACAATACAATAAAGGGAAAAGTAGCAATTCTACTTATAAAATACATAAAAAGTAAGAAATAGAGTTGACCAAGTACCTGGAAATTTTTCACATTGTGCTTATACAAACAAGTTTACATTTATAGAAATATAGTTGCATGTTTTCACAGACAGTATTCATTGCACCAACCCGAACTACCAAATATTTCTCCATTGTGCCTCTATTATTGATAATTTTGTATTCTGTAATATTTGTATAAGTTAGGCCAAAATAAAACTCTTCCCTTCCCTCTATACAAACATGGAGCTATGTTAGCAGCTTATGACAGTGTTTGAATATTATACACATATTAAGAATCAATACAACTCAGGGATATTGGCTTTGGATCACTTGATAGATGATGAAGATGAATTTTTAACATATCCTATATTAAGAGATAAATATCAGATGTAACTCAATGGCAATATTTACAGTTACAACATTTGTAAGCAGCATTACTTGGACCAGCAGCATTTTCAGCTTCTGAGATACCTGAGATATTAGAGCAATTTGTTAAATCCTTTAAAACTAAAAAACTACTTTAATTTTTATGGATATTTTTATAAACAAATCAATTTGATATGCAGATGCCAAGCCAATAGCACAACTCCTGCCCAGCTTCACCCCTTCTTCAATTTTGCACCATTGAAACTTTCTGCAATCCAAATTTCTAAGATCAGCCCTTTATGTCCCAAAATGTGTCACTAATGCCACCCTGAGACAACAGACAGGCCTCATGAAAGTGGAGGCTAGGGTGTGAGTGGTCACACTCAACTATTGGCTCACATTATCCCTTTTCCCCTTGGCCTTGCCCCATTAACTACGAGGGATGACTTGGAAACCACATGGAAACAGGCAGTGGCAACTAAAATCTCATCCCTGGGCTTCTATTTTATTTATTTATTTATTGAATTTGTCACCGCCCATCTCCTCCCACTGGAGGGACTCTATCCAGGTCTGCTACTCAGCATGAGATATGATCAGGCCAAAGCACTCATTAAACAGCGTGTAGCAGACTCAGAGCACTAATTGGATTTAGCCAGGTCCCCAACCTTTATTGCCAGTGAATCCAACAGGTATTCTGCCTCCCCTATGACATACTTAACTAAACTCGAAGTACCTAACCACCAGAGGTCCTTTACTCTGGCACGATGTCACGCCCTCCCCTCAGCTATCCCTTGAAGGCTGATACAGGACAATTCTTTACCAGGAGAGACAATGTCCCGTGACTCTGGATACATAGAAACAACAGAGCATGTGCTCCTCCAGTGCCTGCATTATAGAGACACTGATACTAGCCTCATCTTGCCATTACTGTATAAATACCCAGGCTGCTCAGAACAATTTTACACCTCCCTGCTGCTGTCAGATACCAACCCTGCTACAACATACAGTGTTGCCAGGTGCTGCATAGCAGTGTTTAAAATTTGCCAGATGATGACTGGTGCCACAAATTAGCATTTATTTTAAAATACTAGAGTACTATACACACACACATACACACACACATACATACACACAAACACACATACAGATATATAGTATACTATATACTAACTTTTATGCTCCCCCACACTCATCTAATGCTCCTACCCCTTCCTCTAGATTTTCTTTTCTTTCCTTTTTCCTTTTCCTCTAGACTTCTGTGTTTTAGCTTTTTATATTAGATTTTAATGTATTTTTTATTTCTGTGTTTTAGCTTTTTATATCAGATTTTAATGTACTTCTGTGTGTTAGCTTCTTATATTTTAATGTACCCACTATGCTTTTAACTTACTGTAGCCCATCCTCCTTATGCTGGTCTTTGACTATAATAAAGATTGTTTATGCAGATGCTAAGACATGCATGGAATAAAGAATTAGAGGTTCTTATATTGCCTAGACAATGGGGGAATGTTATAACTTCTATAGCAAGAGTGTTAAACTATGAGTTACACAAAAAAGAATAATATTTAGAATTTATTGGACTCCATTATGTTTGTATAGAAAAGGATTGTCTAAACAGCATGCTGTTGGAGATGTAATAAGGATAATGCTTCTTTAAAACAGATGTTCTTACAATGTCCTATACTTAAGTTTTGGGAGAAAGTAGTGTATCATATAAATGTGACTGTGCAACAAAATTTTCAGAGGACAATATTCTTCTGGATTACACACCTAGTACATGGAATTTCACACCTGGACAACGTAAACGGATTCTCCATGCCCTTACTATGGCCAAAAGACATCGCAACATTGGAAAGATAAATGTAGGGCCCCATTTACTCAATGCTTTGAAGACCTGATTACACTTATGCTAGCTAGATATATATATATATATTGAATGGAGAGAGGTAGCCTCAGGCATTTTTTGGAGAAGTACACCAGTCACCCGATTCCAAATGAATCAGCTGTAAGGAAAAATTACATCTCTGCCTGCTATGAAGCTCTGTTAGAAAAGATAAGATCTGCTGTTGACAACAATAAGATATGAATTTCAATAGATGAAACAAGTGATGTAAACAGAAGATATATAGCCATTGTTATTATTGGCACTCTGAAATGTGACAAGCCAGGTGAAGTATTTCTTCTAACATGTAAAACTCTACAAAAAGTAAACAATTCCACTATTGCTATGCTCTGTGATGATTCTATGAAACTACTCTGGCTGGATAGTGTAAAAAGGGGAAATATCCTTCTCTTTGTAACAGGTGCCACTCCATACATGACTAAAGCAGCCAAGGGACTTAAACTTCTTTATCCAAAAATGATCCATATCACATGCCTTGCACATGATTTACACAGAGTGGCCGAAGAGATTCAAAGCAACTATCCTGATGTAGATAAGATAATTTCGAATGGGAAAAAAATTGTCATTAAAGCTCCACTTTGAGTACAAAAGTTCAAAGAAATTGATCCTATTTTGGCTCTCCCTCCCCAACCTGTCATGACATGGGGGACTTGGCTGGATGCCGCTATATATTATTTCACAAATTATGCTTCCTTGCAGTGGATAGTTAAAGAATTTGTTGTGAATCTTCCTCCATCAAGATTGTGCAAGATTCTTTTTCTGAAACCTTGGCTGGAAACTTAGCATATATATCTAGCTTCAGTGGATTATCAAGAGCAATCACCTTGAAACTGTAGGAATGGAACTTAGTGATGCACTGAACATTGTAAAACAAACTGAGAGTGATTTAAAGCCAGCAAAGGGGAAAGTGGCTGAAAAAAATAGTGATAAACTGCAAAGAGTGCTGCAATGTAATCTGGGTTATTCAACACTTCGCAAAATAAGTAACATTCTAAATGGACTTGAAGCAAAATTTGAAGACTTCGAGCCAGAATTTTCTCCAGACAAGTTTGCTTTTTTCAAATTTGTTCCTATAACCTCTTGTGATGTTGAAAGGAGCTTCTCCAGATACAAGAACATACTGGTGGACAACAGAAGGAGTTTTGAGTTTGATAACCTCAAGATGCACATGGTCATCCAATGAAATTCTGCCGTTAATGAAAACTAATCCAGGGATGACCATTTTACTCTCAAAATTTGATTCCTTCAATACTAGCACTTCTGCACTGGAAGTGAAGAAGAATAAACCTTTTAATGTGTGTGTGTGTAAGCATAGATTTTTAAAAATTGGGTGCTAATTTCAGAAAAATTGTAAAGTCAAATTTTTGCTTTAAAAATCATATTTTTGGTTTAATTGTTCATATTTAAACAGTTTTAAGGTCATAAATGCTTGCATATTTCTAACATTTTTAGGTCATAGAAATCCCCACCCTAGACATCAGGGTAGAAACCAGGAGACTGTGAGTTCCTGCCTTAAGCACAAAGCCAGCTGGGTTATCTTGGGCCATGCACCCTCTCTCAGTCCTAGAAAGAAGGAAATGGCAAAAACTTCCAAAACCTTGCCAAAAAAACCCTGCAGGGACTTGTCAAAAACTGACTCGAAGGCAAAAGATATATGACAAACTCCCCACCCCAAGTCTTTGTTACATCTTCACAGAGCTTTAGTTTGGGAGAAGGGGCAAGCAGGGGCCATCAGGGAGAATTCTAGCAGAAAAGTAACTTTTCCTATTCCATATCAATGAGAAAGGTGGTAAGATCTGTTTCTCAATGGCAGCACACTCATCCCAAGGGAAATTCAAAGGTTTCTTGTAAGATATTTTCGTTCCACCTTCAGAGTGACATTTTATATTCAACGCATTTTAGATGTGTATTTTTTCCAAGAGTTATCATATGTAACTTTTCATATGAGTGATCTGTTTCAAAAGAGATTCCGTTGAATCAGCCCTTTGAATCATTGGAAGTACTGAATCAAATCAGGTACCTTGAAATCACTTCAGAATGATTCAAGGCACTACAGAGATTCAATGAGATTTCTAACTTTTGATTATCTCAAATATTGCAGCTGTTCTTCCCTATATGGACAAAGCTAAGAGGTTTGGTAGCTGAATTCCTTAAATTCAGAATTTATTTTTATTATTTTCACTTAATGACTGATCATTTATATACAGCTGAAACATTAATTTTTGTTATGCAATCATATTACTGTTAAAAGTAATGTAGGTACAGAAGCTTTCTTGTAAATTTTTTGAAATAATTTTTATTGAAGAAGTTGTTTAACAGAATTAAAAACAGTACAAATTTTGAATTAAGGAAGAATAAAGAAAGGCAATAAGAAAGTGAGAAAGAAATATAGAAAAAAGAAATAGAAGAGGAAAAAAAAAGAAAAAGATTCTAAAGAAGCGGCTTCCAATCTTCTTGACAGTGGTTATAGATACATTTATATTTTACCCTCTCTCTAAGGTTACATCAGTTTCCTTCTTTCCATAAACTACTCTTTCTAATCTTCAAACCCATAAATCACAAGTTCATGTTTTCACTTTTTTCAGCAAAAAGTCCACAAGGGGTTTCCAGTCACTGATAAATGTAGTTGTTGATCTTTCTCCAATCAAACAAGTTAATTTTGCCATCTGTGCTAGTTCTGTCATCTTCACCAACCATTCCTCCATTATGGGTTTTTCAGAATCTTTCCATTTTTGCACATATAGTCTTGCAGCAGTAATAACATATAAAAATAATCTTCCATGGCTCTTTTCTAATTGTCCCAGCAAGAAAATTTCTGGTTTCAGTTGAATATTGATCTTTAAAATTCTTTGTATCATTATATATATTTGAATCTAGAAATTTCTGGCTTTTTTACAAATCCATCAAGCTTGATAAAATGACCCTTCACGTCCACATTTCCAACATAAATTTGAGGAACCTTTATACATTCTAGGTAATTTTTCTAGAAAATTATCTAGAATGTATAATTTTAACTTAGTTTTTCAGAGGCTTTCTTATAAGTGAAGAGGATGCTGATGACAAGGAGCATGTCAAACTTCATAGGACCACATTGCATTGCTGAAGAGAAGATTATGATTCTGTTATGCAGAATTTATCCCTCCCTATAACATGGTCTTGCCAACCTAGCAATTTGAAAGCATGCAAATGCGAATAGATAAATAGGTACAGCTTCGGTGGGAAGGGAACAGCGTTTCTGATTGCCATGCTGGCCACATGACATGGAAGTGTCCTTAGACAATGGAAATGGAGATGAGCACCACCCCCTAGTGTGTCATTACACATGACTAAATGGGAATCTTTCCTTTTTACCTTTTTTTATAACATGAGCAAAAAAAAAATTCAATTAAAATTTGAACTAAATAAAATTTGAATTAAATTTTGAGTTTTTGAAGAACTACGGATCTCTTAATCAAGCTTATTGTTACTCAAAGCATGGAGGATTGTGGAAAGGGGGAATGGGATGCAACTGACTTGAATTTGAAGTCATGAAGTCTTCATGAGCAAAGTTGTTGTATAGATTGGGACAGAGTTCAGTGGATTAAGCTTATTAAGTGTTAACATTGATCTTAACTTACACTTAATATTATTGAAAGAAATATGTATTGTGAATTATCTTGCCCCAGAAAACAGTCTTTGTTGAAGTAAAATTGGGGACAGATCATTATATAGCAGTCTGAAATCAACCCAGAATCAAACCCAAGAGCTCTCAAAAATAGAACACGAACCAAAGGCAACATCAAGGAAGCAAACTAGATTCAAAGCATTACATTTCAGGACAAGTCTGCAAATTACAGATAAAATTCATCCAAATGCAAATTCTCATGCTTTTAGTGACTCAGTGGAAGTCCAGAGTTCCATGCTGGCTGAGAGGCAGATTGAATTGAGTTGGTGCTTTTCTTTTCATGTTTTTAATCTACATCCTTTTCGGGTCTTCCTCTGGCAGTTTGCCATGTTGGGGAAAGCAGAAGAGACATGGTGGAGAGATATTAATGAAGCAGATGTTTTATGATAGTGGCTGATGCAGTGGTTGCTGGAGGAAAGGCAACAGCAGGACAACACAACCAAATGGATTAGGAGTAATAAATGTTTGTGTGGTCTTCAAAAATGGCTATTTCCCCCCTTCTCTTTTCTTCCTATGCTCACTGCTGCCTGACCAAGAAGAAGAGACTGGTAATATCATACAGCCTTACAAAAATTCTTCTGTGCAAAGGCTCCTGGGATTCCAGGTATTTCCTGGAAAAAGGAAACAATGTCCTCTTACCAACCAATATGATGATATGCAGCATAAACCAACAGTACAGGAGATTTGATTGAATTAATTGTGAAGTTAAAGCAATCTGTAGAATTGCCACAAAGTAACCCAAACTGAAAAATGAAATTTTTCAGTAATTTTGTTCTAGGGATATGGAATACCTTCAAAATCTGCTACATATCCATTTTTCAGAATGGGAAGAGAAGGGAGGAATAAGGGAGAAGAGAAAAAGGGAGAAGATTGGAGTGGAGCTGAGTGACTCAAATCTAGGGCTACCAGATTTGCAGTGCAAAAATCTGGATGATGACTAAACAGGAACAAGGTTCAGAAAACTTTTTGCTACTATCAAGTGATCATCTGCATTTTTGCAATCCATATTTGGGGGCTCTATCAAAGATCTAATCATAAGTAACAGTTGATCAGGAACTTCTCGATCACAAAGTCTCTGTCAAGATTTGGACAATGTGTTGCCTGTGATACCCACAGATAGCATTCACAGAACTCCAAAAATATTTTTTTTAGAAAAAAAGCCAAAATTACATGAATTCATCAAATCTTAAATTGGTGATCTTACAGGACTAGCCATTTAAAAAAAATGATTTAAAAGTATTTTTGGGCACCCATGCCATCATATACATCTATTCAATGGTGCCCAATCTTCAAGAGGTTGTTAATCCCTTTCTTGTGCTCATGGCACAGGAAGCATCATGTACACAATTCAGTTTGGATGACAGTGAATAAAATACTGAAAAACTACTAAGGAGGGAAAATGGTCATACAGGCTGAATGAAACACGGTGTGATGAATGCCTATCCAAGTTTCCAACCAGACTCACACAAGAAGCTTATGGATATCTGATTTATTACTGGATAGTATGCAAGTTCAAAAGCAAAGCTGAGAATGGCAAAAGCGCGGATCTTTCAAACAAGATTGGAAGCTTAGACACTTCCAATCTCTCCCCCCAGAGTCAGTAAGATTCCACTCCCTGCAGCCTGCAGGTGTTCCTAACGGTTCCTGCCAGTCTTCGGGAAAGTGTCCTTGAACAGGTGAGATAACCCAAATAGACATTCCAAAGTCTCTACAGCAGTGCCTGGTACAAAGAACAAGAGCAGCGCCCTCCTGAACAGTAACACATGTCAGCACCACCATGGCATGGGAACTGGTTATGATGTTCACAGGAACATTGGAACAGGAACCATGACATTCTGCCCCCCTAGAAAAAAATAAACTACAAAACAGTGAATCACAAAGGAAATCAGGGATGGGATTTAGCAGGATAAGCAAGATGAAATTGGCGAACTAAATCAGGAACGCTAACGTGTTGAGGAAGCACCCACTCAGGATGTGGAAAATGCTTCCAGCGAACAAGATATTGCAGGGAGCCCCGAAATCAACAGGAGTCAAGGATCTTTTTCAATTTGAAGAGTTGGTGTCCACCAATCATGATTGGAGAATGGTGCCAGCGGTCAGAAGCACGAAACAGCTTCAACAAACTACAATGAATAACAGGGTGAAGGCATTTCAAATTGTGAGGCAACTGAAATTTAACAGTCACAAGATTGATAATGTCAATAATGGGGAAAGGGCCAATGAATTTAGGTGCTAGTTCCTTAGAAGGTTGGGAAGATCTGATGTACTTTGTGGAGAGATAGACTTTGTAACCAATTTGAAAGTCTAGCTGTGGAGAACGGTTTCGGTCTGTGTAATTTTTATAGGTTGCTTGAGCATCAGCAAGAGCTTGTTGAATAACTGGCCAAGAGGCAGAAATGGGGGCTGCCCAGCCAGCAGCAGAACCCGCCTGAGAAGGGGGTTGCGGCAACTCAGGAATGGGAACAAAGTCCATTGACAACCTGAAAAGGAGTTTTGCCAGTGCTTTGATGAACAGCATTATCATAAGCAACTTCAGCAAAGGGAAGTAGATGAACCCAATCATCCTGGTGGTAGTTAATGTAAGCTCTAAGGGGTTATTCTAAAGCAGAGTTAAGAATCTCACAATTTCCATCAGTCTCAGGATGCGAGGCTGTAGATAAGCCCTGTTTGGTGCCCAATAACTTCATAAATGATTTCCAAAAGTGAGAAGTAAACTGGATTCTGCGATCTGTGATCACACGTGTAGGACATCTGTGTAAACGGTTAAATGTGGTGTGAAAACAGTTTGGCTAACTGTTGAGTGGTTGGTAAAGAAGCACAAGGAACAAAGTGGGCTTGCTTGGAAAAGAAATCTTTTACCACCCAAATAACAGTCTTTTTCTAGCTGGGAGGTAAATCCACAATAAAGTCCATTGAAATTTGCTCCTAGGGTTTGGTAGGGTTTGCTACGGGTGGGAGGAGACCCTGTGGTTTCCCCCCTTTGCACTTGGATATAGCACAAACTGGGCAGGTGGCCACATATTGTTTTACATCAGTTCGCAAAGTTGGCCACCAAAATTGCCTTCGTACAAGGTGTAAGGTTTTTACAAAGCCGAAGTGACTTGCCATCTTATGATCATGCAAACGCTGTAAGATTTCAGAATGTAAAGTCTCAGGAACGTACATCTTAGAGTCTGCCCAGCAGAAACCATCAGAGGTTGTGTCAGATCCCCCCAATCAAAGGTTTCACAGAAACCCTTATCGGAGCATCTGCCATCATTTCCTTCTCCAAAGAATGGAATCCATGTTGCCCGATGGGAGGGGATGTGAAGTTGTGAAGTGGTTTATTATGCCTATGGAGGACATCAAGGACACGGGGTTGAGATATGCCAGGAATACCATCTGGATGGGAGGGGGAGTGACATGGTTTCATGGGAAAGGGGACTAACTAAGTGAATGTGGTTTTAAGTTAGGTTTGAGTGGGAAATCTTTATTCGCAGCTTGCCTTCTGTACCGTTCATTACGCTTCGTTAAAACCGTTAAAGGAATCCCAGCCTCCTGACTGTGATTGTGTGAATGCTCAAATGATTAGGTGCTGACATTAAGCTGTGAATCCATCTTTTCGAAAACTCTTCCTGAGCAAGTAATCGGCTGAGAGTTGACAAACCATGCCTAAACATGGAAAATCCCGAGTGAAGCAGCCATCGCCTTTACCATCATCGGAGAGGACAGTGCTGTATGCCAAAGTGGAAGAAGAAAAAATTGAGATGGAGGAGAGCTCAGGGAGCGGAGACAGCAAGTGTGAGATGGAACCCTGGCTCAGCACTACGGAGTTGGAAAGTGCCCTCCACTCCCTCAATTTTGTAAGAGAGCCTCAGAAGCTGAGCATTATTATCGAAGAACCACAGATGGGTCCTTCCCAGATCGGTGCCAGAGAAGAAGAGGGAAGGGCCCCTCCACCCGTGGAGGCACAAGTAAGGGTGCAGAGTCTGGGGTCACATGGGACCATTCCAGACCCCAATGGAACTCCACAAGAAATGCGGAACTTGGAGACGAGGATGTCTGCCATGGAAGTGGTGTTGCAGCAGGTATCGAGAACCCTGGAGACCATGGCATACCCCTTGGCAGAAATCTCAACTCAGCTATCCAGAGTGTTGTCGCCAGACTCACAAGGAAGATGGCGTACCCTAACCGCAACCCAGGATTTCGAATCCCCAGTGAGGTGCCAGCGGAGTGGAGGCCACCCAGAGAGCCAAGGTGGCTGGGGGAGAGCTTTGCCCAGCGGGGCGACACCAGTTGCAACCCCAAAGGACATACAAGTTAAGTTCAATGGAGACCCATGACAGTTGGTGTTCTTCTTGACAAACATGTCCATATACATGAAGGAATATGGATCTTGCTTTTCCACTGAGTACAAGAAAGTGAGCCAGGTAGGCACCAGACTCTGGGGACCTGCGTCTGAGTGGTTTGTGCAATTGCACAATGCCATGGCCCCGGAGCTGAGCAGCCTGCGTGAATTCATGAGGGCACTGAGAGACTGGTTCGAGGACCCACTTGACAAGATGAGGGTGAAGACAGGTATCCAACAACTTAGGCAAGGGGGAAGAACCATGGCGGAGTATGCCATGGAGTTCAAAGCTCTTGCCGGAAAAGTTATGGACTGGTCGGAAACGACTAAGATTGATTACTTCAAAGGGGGCTTGCAGCCAGAAATCCTGAGATGGGCGCTCTGCCATGGAGACCCCCCCCCCACTTTGAAGGACTGGATCTGCCTAGCAGGGGAGGTAGAGAATACCCAATACCAATTCCGTTGGCAACTCCGAGCACAAACGATGGGAAGAAATACCGTAGCCCCAGGTCAATTTCCCTCACCCAGCAAAAACTCTTCCATGACAAGGATGATCAGAAAGACCGGCCAGGAAAGAGAGGCAGCTGTTTAAATGCGGGAAGTATACCCACAGAGCAGCAGAATGCCCAGATGCACCGAAAGGAGCAACCAAATCGACTAAAACCCCACCAACAACGCAAGGCAGCAGCTGCATCAGCACTGGCCCAAAAGGATCCAGATGTGAAGTCTCTGATTGACTCAGGTGAAGACTCTGAACAGGAGGAACTGGAGCCGGCGGGAAACGAATTTCACCTGTTCTAAATTGCGCCCGTGAGCAGGTGGAAACTCCAGGGCGCAATGTGCCTACTTTGGAGATAGACGACAAAGAAGACCCTTTGGTGAGTGATGATTACCCCACCTTGCTGGTGAAAGTAGAACTAAAAAACTTAAGAAAAGCCAATTTGACAGCTATGTTAGACTTGGGGTGCACAAAATGCTTGATACACCCTGCCCTAACTGACACACTGAGCCTTAAAACCAAGCGACTAAAAAGTCCCATTATTTTCACTCAGATGGATGGTTCAGTTGCCCATGGGAGTCCCGTGGAATTCCAGACAGACTTTGGCCATGCGGTTGGGGGGGGGGCATAAAGAAACCTTGCAATTTATTGTAGCCCCTATTGCCAACTATTCTATCATCCTGGGACTCCCATGGCTAAAGAGTAGAAAGCCACAAATCGATTGGGACTTGGGTGCTTTATTGTTTAAAAATGGGGCTAGCAACCTCTTTACTGTACTACAACCAGGGTGGAATGTAGCCGGCACCCTCCTCAACCACAGCCCTGCTGCAGAACCTGTGGCACAGCCCGACATTCCACCGGAATATACAGACTTTCTTGATGTCTTCGATGAGAAGGAGTGTGACCAGTTGCCTCCTCACAGAAAAACTGACTGTGCCATTGAAATTGACCTGAAGGCTAAACTACCTAAGCCTAAAATGTATGCCATGTCAGAAACTGAGAAACAGGTTCTCATGGAATTTATTGACAAAAACTTGGAGAGGGGGTTCATTGAGCCTGCCAATTCACCTTTGGCAGCCCCGGTGCTCTTCCAGGTGAAGAAAGATGGCTCTCTGAGACTCTGCATGGATTACCGTGGAATAAATGCCATCTCAATAAACAATCAGTACCCTCTCCCCTTAATGAAAGACATGCTATCACACCTATCAAAGGGAAAAGTATTTACCAAACTTGACCTCAGAGAAGCCTACTTTAGAATTCGAATTTGAGAGGGGGATGAATGGAAAACAGCATTTAACTGCCCTCTAGGTTCCTATCAGTACAAAGTCCTCCCATTTGGGTTAGCGGTGGCCCCTGGAGTGTTTATACAATATATCAATGAGGTCCTCCATGAGCATTTGTACAAAGGGGTCCTGGTTTACTTAGATGACATTTTAATTTATTCTGACAACTTCAAAGACCACGTTCAGCTTGTCAAGAAAATCTTGCACAAACAGAGAGATGCTAAGCTGTATGCCAAGTTCTCTAAATGCGAGTTCCACAAGTCTCAGCTGGACTATTTGGGCTATTGTATTTCATTCCAAAGTCTCTACATCAGTGCCTGGTACAAAGAACAAGAGCAGCACCCTCCTGAACAGTAACACGTGTCAGCACCAGCATGGCATGGGAACTGGTTACGATGTTCACAGGAAGATTGGAACAGGAACTATGACACACTGAGGTTTCTGAAAAATGAATACATATAGTTAAACAAGGGCTTCATGAAAAAGATAACTTTGTTCAGAAAAGGATTTAGAATGAAAAGTAGGTATTCCTAAAATTACACTTTTAAAAATCTCATTTTCTGGATTTTACAATGTCTTAGTTTTTACAACTAATTTCAGAACTTGGACTGATTGTTAATACTATTTAGTTAGAATAAGATATACATATATAATATACTTAAATACATCAGCTGTTTATATATCATTTTAAAGAAGATTAATTAGTTCATAATGAGATCCATCAGAAAGTCATTGTTTGTAGAGTATGTTTCCTTTTAGACTTTCTGCTCTGTATTTAATCCCTCTTGTAGCTTATGTATACATCAAGCTTTTAACATCTATTGCATGACCGTGTGACATTCCAGGCCCTTGGTAAGGGCTTTTGTGAGCAATATTTATAGCATCTTCTTGTCATTGTGCAGCAAAGACAAATGCTCTGCCCTCTGGCCCCTTCTTAAGAAGATTTCCAGCAGAAGCTCCTCTCATGTGGCACTAATTGAAATGATTGGTGGAGGGGGGTGTTGTGAGCACATTCGGTCTTCTTAAGGCTAATGTGCCTGGGGGAGGGGAGGAAGCAAAATAAAGGGGAGGGAGGGGGAGAGAGAGAGAGAGAGGTTGCGATAATGCAAAATGCTTGCTAGAATGAAGCTCAGAACTACTCAGCTTCTGGTCCAGCCTTAAGCTCAAAGACAAATAAAGAATCTATGTTCAGTTACAACCACCGAAAGAGAAAGAAATGTCCAGAAAATCTGGTCGAGAATGTTTTTATGAGGTAGAGACATCAAGAACCTCTTAGCAGGTCAGTCTGTTACAGTCTAATATAGCTTTCAGAGATGCAACCAGTATCACCAGAAAATAATGCGCAATTGTGTCATTAAAACATACTGTAGATTAGAAAATAAGATTGTTTACACACTGTATTAAATGCTTAAAACAGAGCAGAGCATACTGCCTTTTGTCTACATCCATTAAGAATTTGATCTGTGATGTTAGGATCTTACTGCCAGTGCTGATAGCTGAGCGGAGCAACTTCAGTGAAGGCATGTCTTAAAAAAAATTAAAACTTGAATATTATTTGATTTCCTTTTTGTGTGCATGAAGTTTATCAATGGAACAAGAGACAGCTATTTTAAAATGTGTATTAGGAATTGTGATCTGAAACATCCTTGAATCCATCTGGGCATTTAATCTTTCTTTCCTTTAATAGCCTATTCAACATATTAACAAATTCTGGAAAGAAACAACTGTTTAATGAGAATTTGAATTTTATATGTACTGAACGTTTGGCATTGAAATCAGACTCAAAGGGTGACATGACCAGTGTATGTGTGCACATTTTTTCATTCTAGAAGTTAAATTTCTCTTTTTAATAGTTTTATGATCAATGTTTTTTTAAAAAGTGAACTTATATTAAACAATCCTCACCAGTTTTGTCAATCTCTTTTGTAGTTGAACAGTTAAAAATGAAACAAAAATAGTTAAGTTAAATTGGCAGATTTTGGTAGACGTAGTTGGCATAAACTTTAATTATATTATTTTATCTGAATACTGGCCATATATTTGATCGTAGAAGAATCTAACCTAAATTCATTACATTGTATAATATTTTTTATAACTGTACATCCAAAATTATCCAGCTCAGTATAAATACATATTTTAAGACTGATTTATAATTAAATTCTGCTTGCTTTTTTCCTCTACCTTGTATATTGTAAATACTGTAGAAAATACCTGATTTTCTGTTACATCTCCTAAATTTTACTGTTCAGCTTAGAATACCTATAATAAGTAGTAATGACTTTATAATGAAATATACATTACAATCATCAAAACAAAGAGAAATTAAGCTGATGGTTTTTATTTTATTAGTTTAAAAATATTTAGGATTTTGTAAAAATTAGAAAAATAAGTTCAAAAGTAATCAAAATGATACTAAATAGGGTTTAAATTAAATGGTGGTGAAAGATATTAAAGTTGTATAGTGTTTTATCCACAAGAGAAAAGTCATGTGTAATATTCAGCCTATATAAATATATATTCAAGGGATGGGGTAGAACCTGGGTGTATGCCATATTATGAACTGTTTTCAGTATACTGAAATGGCACAACATATTCTTTCAGAAATTTATTGATATTATACTTTGGTTCTATAATTCCAGTAATGCAGTAATAAAGCAACAAAATGTATATTGGATCCAGTTATTTAGGAAACCATCATTCTCTTCTCTAGTATATCAACCATTGCTATAATTAGTCCAATATTGCCATAAACAAGGAAGTTGATAATGTTCTCAAGATGTATAATCCCAGCCTACTTACACTTTCTGGAAGTGGTAGATATTCTACGTTATGATAACAAATATACAAAAATATCTCATGTTGCTGTAAAGATAAGCAAACTTCTTTGGGCATAAGCTTTAAAAAAAAATTAGCCATCACAAGCCTTTTTGTCATTTCTATAGTGCCTGTAATAAATGACATTATTACAGGCACTAACAAGTGCCATAATTTCCTGTACCATAATGCAAACTTCAAAATATGTTTATAAGACTTCAATATCTTTAAAAGTTATTCACAGCTAAAAAAAAACATTAAAAAAGTTATTCAGTAAGGAGAAGAAGCAAATCCTTCCTTTCAGAATAATAGAAAGAAGAGACACCTAAAAAGTTAGTATTTCCCTAATAGTGAAATGCCTGATATCTGAGAAAGTTTGCAGTAGTTTTCTAATAAAGGTAACTGGTATGTGTGTATTAAGAGCAGTAAGCCTTACATAGTTAGGTAATAGTTGCTTTGTCCTGCTGTGCATGTACTCTCTTGATTGAAACGAAGTTTTAATTCAGGAATGTGGATGCTGTGTTAGAATAATCTATCCAGAAACAGAAAAGTATCAGAAAGATACCAGTTTAAAAACTGGGAAGTCAAGTATGTAATTTTTGCAAGAATGGGAATATTTGGTTAGCTTCTCAAGATTGATCTATCTTAATACATTTGCTAAGAAAGTAAAAGAATGTGCACATAATTAAAAGAGAAAGGTAACACAAACTAAGCCAGCCCTAAAATACTCTGTACTCACTATCATCTTGTGGCTTAACTAGGAAACCACAATTTAATTATGAATATATAGTCAGAAGGTAGGGCAGTAATTATGATGTATAGTAAGAGTACAAGAATGAAGGCTGTATTACGATTTTTTTTCTAAATATTTTAAATACAACTCCTTTTTCTGCTTGGTTTGCCATCAATAATACTTTAAAAATCAACAGGGGATTGAAAACAGTTCACGGGTTTCCTGCATTACATAGCAATTTCAGAGCCAATGAGATTTAGCTGAGATATTATAGTTTATTCAGTGCATTTACTTAATAAAATTGAATGTGTAGGTTTTTAGTATTTGTGACATGATTGTCAGGAAGATGGAAGAGATTTCAGATTAAAAATGCCAGCAAATTCAAGACAGCTTTTTTTTTAAAAAAAATTGCTTTCTTGCAAATATCCTGTGTCTGTGTGTGTGTGTGTACACATATATGGATATACATACACATACTACTGAATATACATACATACATATACATATACATACACATACATACACTACTGAAGCAACATACATACAGCTGAAGATTGCACAGAAACAAAAGAGGAATAATTATTATCAAGGATATGCTGAAGTAAATATGATTCAATTTCATTATATTGCCATTTTTCTGAGGCAGCCCTGGATTGACAAGCATCTATATCCAGAGATTCTTGGTTCTGTTTTTATTAGTTAGTACTGCTTTCAAGGTAATAAACAATGTGCTTAAAATTTGCAGTTTTCCCAAATTGAGTTAAAATAGTTGGCAGAAAGATTATGATTCCTTTTATGATATACATGGTGTTCTGCTTGCCTGTGCACCAATTCAGATGCTACTTTTCCTGGCATGATAATACTGCCTGGCCTAACAGCTGCACTGCCCTCCCATTTTCAGTGCTGTTTCTCACTGGCTTCTGAAAAACCAATCTGCACATGAATGATAGCTGATCTGCACATGTACTTTGCTATCCAATCTCTCCAAGAGCTATATTGATTAGAGCTGAATGCTCCAGAACACTCTATTTAGCAAATGTCTTTTTGCCATCTTATCAGCTATTAAACTGAACAGCTATGCAGTAAGTAAGGGGAGGATTATGGATTGTCAAGGAATACTTCAGGCCTCAACACAACCATCAGCACATCAGCACAGCCACCAATTATGTGCAGTGTAAGGGAAGCATGACCTTGTCTATTGGGTACTCCTGCAATAGCTAATGAAGCTGCTTCTGCATGCTAAGCCTAGCTAGATTTTGGAAGGAGCATCTAGTCCTGCTGGTTAGTAACTCTCCCTCTAAAAATATGGGATATAAAAGTAAGAAGCCCTGGAGACAGCAGCTGCTTTTTTCTTGCTTGCCATGTTAATTAACAATTGACTGTGCTCCTTAAATGGATTACTGTAGTGCTTTAGCCTGCACTAGAGTCTTAGGCTGAATCTTGCCTGGGATAGCACTGTTTTAAAGCACTTGCTTGTTGACCAACCTGATGAAGGATGTTCACAAAAAGGTCTATGTTTTTCTGGGAGTTGGGCAGGTGAGGCAAGAATTTCATACGGCCAGTATGTGTTTGTGTATGTGTATGTGTATATATATTCTTACCTTTTTTGGATTCTATGACTCAGTAGTCATCAGCTTTCATAACTGGTGATTCCTTTCATGCATGTATTAAAAAGTAGCCATCCTCATCTTTCCTCCTCTTGTATCATCCTGAACTCCTAAGAATTGTGTTAATTATGGATCCAAAATTTTGTTCCCACCCAAAATGTACACCAAAGTTTTCTATCATTTTGTCCTACTAATGCTGGGATTTGCACATTAAGGAGGCAGAGACATTTAAAGTCAAGGTTCAGAGGAAACATTTAAAAACCCAGTGTTGCTATATTCACCTAAAACCAATCCTAAAGTTGTTGTTATTATTTACTTATTAATTACAGCACTTATACTCTGCCTGATACAATATACTCCAGTGGCTTATAATAATGCCCCCCAACAATATAACAAAACATAAGCACAATCCAATATAAGATCAATCAAAAAGTAACAGTGTAATTGATTAAGAATGGAATGAAATACCTAGCAAAACATTAGGTCCAAAAATGGTAGCAAAAATTACAATTTTTGCATTTTTCTAAAAGCTGGAATGTAGGGGCCAACTGGGCTTTGGCTGTTCCACCAAACTAGAGCACACACAGAAAAGGCTTGCTTCCTGGCTCTTATCTACCTCATCTCTGAAGGGGCCAGGATCTGAAGCCTTCCTGCCTGGGATGATCACACAGGATGGGCAGACTGAGGAAAGCAATCCTATAAAGTTATCCATTTATATATCATTTTGTTACACCATGCCCATATTTTGTATTTGGCTCAATCACATCTATACAGATCAATTTAGAAATAATGTGACCCCCCAATTTTCTTTTTTTAATAATTGTTAAAAATTATTTTTTTAATAATTGTTATTAAAGAATTTTACAAATATAAAAGAAACATGAAAAAATATAAATTAGAAAAAAGAAAAAGTACGGAGGAGGAGGAGGAGGAGGGACTTCTGATCTTCTTTGCAGCAAACAAACTTATTATCCTTCCTCTCTCTTTAATACTATATTACAGAGATCCCTTCTTCCAATATTCCACCCTTTTTTCAACCAACAAATCCAGAAAAAAGCATTTCACTTTTTCCCATTTTCAGCAAAAGTCCATATAAGGTTTCCAGTCTTTTATAAAAGTACTTACTGTTTTGTCCCTGACCATTTCTGATAATTCTGCCATCTTTACAATCCATTCCTCCACTGTGGGGGTTTTAGTATTTTTCCATCGTTGTGCATATAATAACCTTACTGCAATTACCATATATAAAATGTCTTCCATAAGTCTTTTCTAATTGATTATCCAGAAGTCCCAATAAAAAAAAAATATTCTGGTCTCATCTTGATATTAATCTTCAAAATTCTTTGCATTATCATATGTATTTGTATCCTTTTGTTTTGTTTTGTTTTGCTTTTTCACACGTTCACTATGCATGGTAAAATGTCCCTTCATGTTTTTCACATTTCCAACATTAACCAGATGTACCTTTATACATCTTAGATAATTTCTCTGGTGTCATATAGCAATGGTACATCATTTTATAAAAGTTATCTCTTAAATCATAACACAATGTGAATTTCAGGCCCTTTATCTACATTCTCTCCCATTGGTCCATCTGTATATTATAACCAAAATTCTTAGCCCATTTTATCATGAAATCTTTAACTTCTTCTTCTTCCATTTCAAATCTCAGCAAAACTTTATACATTTTTACAATCACATGTTCACCATTTGTACATAATTCAATTTCAAATTCTGTCTTATATAGTTCAATTCCAGTTACCCTTTTATCTGTATTAAACCTTTCTCTTAATTGTCCATATGAAAACCATTGAAAACTGAATCCCTCTTCCCTTGGCTTCATCTTAATTTGTCTATCTTCTTGTATTAATAAATCTTGATATGTTAACCATTTCTCTTTGACTGCTGTTTCCTTTCTATAAAATGCTTCCTGTGCTGAGACCATAGAGGCATTTTTCAGCACACCCTGTGTTAATATTTATTCCATATCCTTAATATGGCACTTCTAACATAATGATTTTTAAAATCTACATTAACTTTAATGTTAACGTAACCTAAATATCCATGCCAACCAAACCTCAGGTTATGTCCTAGTTCTAACATTCTTTTATTTCTCAGCAAAACCCACTCTTTTCATCCAAACCAAACAACAGGCTGCAAGGTACAGTTTAAATCAGGCAGTCCTCCTTGATCTTTTGCATCTTGTAAAATTTTATATTTAACTCTTGGTTTGTTACCCTGCCATATAAATCTGTATCTTTCTGCCATTGTTTAAAAGGTACATCATTTTCTAAAACAGTCATTGTTTGAAATAAAAATATGATTCTAGGTAATATATTCATTTTCACCACAGAAATTATTTCAAACAATGACAATTAATTTTTTTTGCATCTTAGTAAGTCCTTCTTAATTTCAGCCCATACTGAAATCATTTTGAAATAACATACAATTCATATTAGTCATAACATTGCCAAGTATTTTTTCTCAATCAGAAAACCATTTTTTTCTATCAATTCTTTTTGATCTTCCATCCTCATGTTTTTTGTCAACATCTTTGTTTTCTCCTTATTAATTTTGAATCTTCACCCATTATATAATTTATATACTTATATTTTTATATGTTATATACCTCAGCTATATAAGTTATATACTTCACCTCAGCTATTCTCTCATCTTGTCTTATGTCTCTATTCAAAACTTCAAGAACCAAAATGAACAGCAGTGGCAAAAGTGGGCATCCTTGTCACGTCCTTTTTGTATTCCACAGAGTTTTGTCAAATAAAATGGGGAGATGGTTAGCATATAAATTGAGAAAAGAAAATGAGAAAAAATGATATTAAAATTACAAAATGGGAATGCTATGGTAACAGATAATGCAAATATGCAGAGACTATTTCATCAGTATTATACAAAACTTTATAAAGGAGAAGAGATCTCCCTGGCAAAAGTGGATGAATATTTAAAGAAACAAAATTTACCAAAGATAACAAAATAAACAAAAGCAGATGATGAATGGACCTATAACAATAAGCAAATCTGTGAGGCCATAAAAAAGACTAAAATAGGGAAAGCACCTTGCCCAGATGGACTGCCAGCCTCTTAAATACTTTGAAGATGAATTGTTGCAAGTCAGGACCTGACTTTAGCAAAAAATTATTGACCAATACCACTATTGAACAACAATTATAAAATATTTACTACGACTTTAGCTGAAAGGATAAAAAGTGTCCTTGCAAGATTTCATACATGAAGACCAATGTGGATTTTTGTCTAAAAGAGAGTTAAGAGATAACATTAGAAATATTCTTAATATTTTGGAATATTTGGAACAACATAATGAAAAACAAACCGTGTTGATCTTTTTCGATGTGGAAAAAGCTTTTGATAACTTGAACTGGACTTTTCTATTTAAAGTTTTAGAAAATATGCGATTTGGAGAACATTTTATTAAAGGAGTGAAAGTGATATATACATTATGATCAGCACAAATAATAGTTAATGGTGATCCTCCAATCTTGTATCAGTGCTGTATTACTATATTTGATTGTGGGCATATCTGCACTTACCTTTAACCTGCTCCTGTCCTGGGCTTATTCCAGATGAGCCTAGGCCAGCTTTTAAAAATCCTGTCCAACTGACACTCATTGGCAACAGTTTGAAAGATATTCAGTCAGGACTATACGCTACCATGTTCTTTGACTGAACAATTCTCCTGCTGCTGCACCCTCCCTTTTTCTCATTTACTTCTTCATATGGGACTCTAGGAAGCTGTCTAAATGGAGCTTCTTCTGATTAGATTGAGGTATACTTTGGATGCTTATCTGTTCAAGAACTTTTTTCTTGATATCAGTGATGTAATTACAGCTGCAGCAGCAAACTTCATGGTGGTTTCTGGTGGCAAAGTCAAGGCAGAGTTGTATATTGGAAAACTGTGCACTTGAAGACCTTCCTTATAGAGAGAATAGCTTGTGTACTTCCATCATGCCTATAAAATGGTATAGTGTCAACAGTGGAATCAAATGTGACATTTTTGTAATGCCTTTCACAAGATTTAGAAACAGTTGTGGGTTACCTCTGTTTTTTCCCAAATCTTCTCATTGCAACAGTTTTCTTTATCTGTTCTATCATGACTATAAGAGCATTGCTGTGGTATATTAGTTTGGAATAAGATGTAGCCTTCCCATTACTCTTGACACATGTCTTGCCTGATAAATGATATACATTGCCTCATTGATTATGTGGTTGATGGGCTGCCAGGGCCTGCCAGTTTCCATTGGCCATTTTAGACTGCTGTGGGCATGCCCCCTCCTTTCCAGACTGCATTTAGATGACATTTCTAAACTCTCGTTGGATTGCAAAAGTAATGCTGTAGTTAACATTTCCCTTGCCTTTACTTCTGCTATGGGCATTGTTTCTAAACCCATTCTGCTTTGGCAGTGGGAAGGTCCAGTTCTTTCAAACTGCCTTTTTGCACTGTACCAAAGAGTCCTTTCTGATGGAGTTTTTAAAGGAGTTTTTGGTTCCAGCATGAACCAAAAAAGAGAACTTGCACATTAAGTTTATTTGCTTTCAGAAATAAATTCAGTCTTCACACTGTAGTTAGATGAAGGAAAATAGATAGCTTACTTTTATTGAGTAGATCTGGATACATATAGATTCATAGTAGAAAACACTTAATCATCACTGGTTCTTCGTAGATACTTTCTATAGGGTGAGAGCTGCATCCTGCAGCAGCTCCTGCTTTCAGGTCTGTCAGAAGGGTAATGGAGATTGTTAATCCCCAAGCCCAAGAAGGAGGAGGAAGTAGAAATCAGGTGACCCATGTGACACTCCACAAGCACAATAGAGATGTGTTTGCTAGAGAGACCCCCTTATGCTTATGAGACAATGCTGAGTTGACCCCTGATAATTCCAACACTTTCATCCCCACTTCTCCAGCCACTCCTGATAGCAGATCCCCAGGCAGTGAGGACTTGGAGCAAAAGCAAGAGAAGTGGGGGAAGAGCTGACTTAAGATTCTGTTAATGTAACCTTATAATAAAAACAGAGTAATACTCATGGTTGTGCTTCTTGTCTGGACTACCTCCAAGGGCTAACATCAATCTTGCAAGACTCTAAGTGTTTCTCCCCTCCTCACCTCTCCTTTTACTTTCGGAAAAACTAGGGAGAGTCCCTTACAAAACACTTCCCATGCCTTCTCTCCTTCTGTGGGATGAGAAATCTTTTATATGCCAGTTGTCCAATTTGCGGCTCTTCCTCTTGTCTCCCAAGGTCATTCCTACATACCATTATACTTGCCACCTCATCCAGTACTGGCTGCTGATCCCATGGCTGACAGGGCTGTACACAGTGGCAAAGAAGAAGAGAGAGCTGACGTTATCATGTCTTCAATCACAAAGGGCTGAACTATGCAGTCAGAGATCACTGGAAGGGAAAGAGTCAACTCCCTGAAGCCAATGCCTATCTGAGAAGCAGCTAAAAACATGAGTACTTCTAAAACTGCTGACAGCAGAGAGAGCAGCTGTGATGTGCAGCAGGAGTGCTCTTTCCCTCTTCACCTCTCCTGCAACTGGGGACTACCAGTTTTACTATCTACAGAAGAGGCAACTGAGCCACTGAATGAGTGGCAGGATAATTGCAGTCCCCGATCTCCTTACATGTCTGGTCAGTCTGGTTGTTTAGCCGACTGGAAAGCTGGCATTAGAGCAGGTTTTCCAAATTACAGACTTTTGCCCAGTGGAGGACAAGTATCAGGGATGGTGGATTTTTTATAGGACTTTAACCCTGCCAAGTTTTAGCTAGATAGCTTCATGAGTTCATTGCAATAAATGTTTGGAACATTCCTCCTGTGCCTTTTTAAAGGCAGAGATAATACGGATGAGAGAAGGACAGTACAGAAACTACTACCACATACTGGTTTCAAATTGGTAATAGCCCAGTAAAGAAAGCTGCAAAGACATAAGAAAGAAAGTTCACAAAACAAAGTGACAGATGTTTTGTTGTTTGCCCCCCTTCCCACCATGGCTGCCCATGTCAAGGGATGGGATCAAGGAGAGGCAAATGATAAAAATATTGTTGCTTTGTCATGTTGCAACCTCTTCCCCTTTTGTACACCTATGTACAAACATACATAGCATGCATGTATGAAAGTTTCAGATCCTGTGGATATATCTACCTCTAAATTCTGTCAGTTAACCTACTTTGCTTACCTAGTCCTCTAACAAATATAGCTGGAGAGAAACAGTGACTGAAAAAACAAGGCCAGATAATATAAAACACGCCTCCACAGCACAGGTTGGCTACTGCTGCTTCTTGGCCGCTAGGGAAGGAGCTAGTGATGTTATGAAGCTGAATCAATATTTTCCTAATGCAAAAATTTATCATTTACAGACTGCCATGAGTTTATTTGAATTGGCAAGCTATAAATATCCTGACAAATAAATTTCCTGGAAAAAAGTGAGTGGAGATTCTGTATTCCCAAATGGTAAATTTTTACTCAATTTATGCCATTGTCAGCTACATAACTACTTGTAAACAGGTTTAGCTGAGTTATTGGAGTGAATGTTGTGGAATAAGGCCATCTATCAGTTGATAGGACAAAAGGGAAAGTTAACAAACAATCATTATAAATGTGCAAAAATGTATATGGGAACAAAATCTTGATTTTATATTTAAACTCAGTGCAGCATTCCTTTGAGCTGCAGTGAAAGTGAATACATTTTTGTTGTTTCCCCATTTCTTCTTTTTTCGCTTTAGGTGCTCCCACAACACAATTGACTGCATTGGAGTTAGTTTAAACCTGTGCTGGGTTGTTTGGGATTATATGTAACCCTCTGCAGACTAATTGTCTGGGTCTCAACTGATCCCTTTCTGTAGTTCCCAGAACACATTAATCTCCATGTTACCACAGTTAAGCGTGTGACAATAGAACCTGTGGTTTTTAACTTTGGAATATATGGGGACTATTTATTATCCCTTGCTTGGGCCTTTTAATAAAGCAAGATAGCTCTTAAGAATACAAAAGGAAAAAGGAACATAAGAGGACGTGGAGCTTTCCCCCAATCGGAATTGCCTTTTATTGATACTTTCCCCCTTATTCTGTAATTTACCTTTCCATCTGTTGCAATATTATTTCAATCTTCCCATCTTCACTGTTAGCAGCCTGTGAGAGAAGAGCAATGAAACCTTATGTCAAGATACAAAGAAAATTGAATAGTTCGGGGAGTGGGGAAAATTTGAAGATGGCTGCCATTTTGGCAAGAGCCTTCCATATATGATAATACAAAGTTATAACTTTATTTATTTATTTATTTCACACTTTTTATAGCCTGTTCAACTCAAAAGACTGGGAAGTTTATAGCAAATGAAGATAATTTATTTGTATAGATTGATACTGAAATTAGCTTTGAAAAATTAATTTGTAATTGTTTTTATTTTTGTCTTCCTAGATTAAGTAGAGAGAAATAAAGCTGTATTCAGCAGTTGCAGATATTGATAAAGAATGAACATAAAGGATCCAAAAGTGACAGAAGGGGGCCTCAATGTCACTCTCACTATACGCCTTCTTATGCATGGAAAGGTAACTTGCTTCCCATAGAATATCTGATGAGTGGGGAACTGGATATATGCCATGGAAGATTATGTTTTAGAATGTAGGTTTGTTTCAAAGCATTAGAGATTCAGCATTATAGCTCCTATTAAGTAGGGTGGCACAACGGAGTGCCTGATCTGCTTCAAGGTCTAGATCCAGGATTTCAGATGCAGATTCCCCTGCCCAGGTTACTCCAGAGATCTCCCTCCCTCTCCCTCTCCCATGGTTTTCAAATTGTGGTCCCTTAAAATCTGTGTTTTCTTCAAATGATATGACAATGAATAATACTTCATGAAGATTTTTTAAAGTCTGTCTGTGCAATGCAGTGGAACTTGTAAGAAAAATGACTCATTGTGAGGAATGTCTGCTGCTCTGAGCAGCGTACAACCACCCAACATGTTTTTGTTGTTGTTTATTCGTTTAGTCGCTTCCGACTCTTCGTGACTTCATGGACCAGCCCACGCCAGAGCTTCCTGTCGGTCGTCAACACCCCCAGCTCCCCCAGGGACGAGTCCGTCACCTCTAGAATATCATCCATCCATCTTGCCCTTGGTCGGCCCCTCTTCCTTTTGCCTTCCACTCTCCCTAGCATCAGCATCTTCTCCAGGGTGTCCTGTCTTCTCATTATGTGGCCAAAGTATTTCAGTTTTGCCTTTAATATCATTCCCTCAAGTGAGCAGTCTGGCTTTATTTCCTGGAGGATGGACTGGTTGGATCTTCTTGCAGTCCAAGGCACTCTCAGAATTTTCCTCCAACACCACAGTTCAAAAGCATTGATCTTCCTTCGCTCAGCCTTCCTTATGGTCCAGCTCTCGCAGCCATATGTTACTATAGGGAACACCATTGCTTTAACTATGCGGGCCTTTGTTGTCAGTGTGATGTCTCTGCTCTTAACTATTTTATCGAGATTTGTCATTGCTCTTCTTCCAAGGATTAAGCGTCTTCTGATTTCCTGACTGCAGTCAGCATCTGCAGTAATCTTTGCACCTAGGAATACAAAGTCTTTCACTGCTTCTACATTTTCTCCCTCTATTTGCCAGTTATCAATCAAGCTGGTTGCCATAATCTTGGTTTTTTTGAGGTTTAGCTGCAAACCAGCTTTTGCACTTTCTTCTTTCACCTTCATCATAAGGCTCCTCAGTTCCTCTTCACTTTCAGCCATCAAAGTGGTATCATCTGCATATCTGAGATTGTTAATGTTTCTTCCAGAGATTTTAACTCCAGCCTTGGATTCCTCAAGGCCAGCGTGTCGCATGATGTGTTCTGCATACAAGTTGAATAGGTAGGGTGAGAGTATACAGCCCTGCCGTACTCCTTTCCCAATCTTAAACCAGTCTGTTGTTCCGTGGTCTGTTCTTACTGTTGCTACTTGGTCGTTATACAGATTCTTCAGGAGGCAGACAAGATGACTTGGTATCCCCATACCGCTAAGAACTTGCCACAATTTGTTATGGTCCACACAGTCAAAGGCTTTAGAATAGTCAATAAAACAGAAATAAATGTTTTTCTGAAACTCCCTGGCTTTTTCCATTATCCAGCGGATATTGGCAATTTGGTCTCTAGTTCCTCTGCCTTTTCTAAACCCAGCTTGTACATCTGGCAATTCTCGCTCCATGAAGTGCTGAAGTCTACCTTGCAGGATCTTGAGCATTACCTTACTGGCATGTGAAATGAGTGCCACTGTTCGATAGTTTGAACATTCTTTAGTGTTTCCCTTTTTTGGTACGGGGATATAAGTTGATTTTTTCCAGTCTGATGGCCATTCTTGTGTTTTCCAAATTTGCTGGCATATAGCATGCATTACCTTGACAGCATCATCTTGCAAGATTTTGAACAGTTCAGCTGGGATGCCGTCGTCTCCTGTTGCCTTGTTATTAGCAATGCTTCTTAAGGCCCACTCAACCTCACTCTTCAGGATGTCTGGCTCTAGCTCACCGACCACACCGTCAAAGCTATCCCCGATATTGTTATCCTTCCTATACAGGTTTTCTGTATATTCTTGCCACCTTTTCTTGATCTCTTCTTCTTCTGTTAGGTCCTTGCCATCTTTGTTTTTGATCATACCCATTTTTGCCTGGAATTTACCTCCAATGTTTCTAATTTTCTGGAAGAGGTCTCTTGTCCTTCCTATTCTATTGTCTTCTTCCACTTCCGCGCATTGCTTGTTTAAAAATAATTCCTTATCTCTTCTGGCTAACCTCTGGAATTTTGCATTTAATTGGGCATATCTCCCCCTATCACTGTTGCCTTTTGCTTTCCTTCTTTCTTGGGCTACTTCTAGTGTCTCAGCAGACAGCCATTTTGCCTTCTTGGTTTTCTCTTTCTTTGGGATGTATTTTGTTGCCGCCTCCTGAACAATGCTGCCAACTTCTGTCCAGAGTTCTTCCGGGACCCTATCTACTAAGTCCAGTCCCTTAAATCTATTCTTCACCTCCACTGCATATTCCTGAGGAATATTAGTGAGCTCATATCTAGCTGATCTGTGGGTCTTCCCTAATCTCTTTAGTCTGATCCTAAATTGTGCAAGAAGAAGTTCGTGATCTGAACTACAGTCAGCTCCAGGCCTTGTTTTTACCGACTGTACAGATGTCCGCCACCTTTGGCTGCAAAGGATGTAATCAATCTGATTTCGGTGTTGTCCATCTGGTGAAGTCCATGTATAAAGCCGTCTCTTAGGTTGTTGGAAGAGAGTGTTTGTTATGCAGAGTGAATTGTCTTGGCAAAATTCTATCAGCCTGTGTCCTGCTTCGTTTTGTTCTCCCAGGCCATACTTACCTGTAATTCGAGGTGTCATTTGACTGCCCACCTTAGCATTCCAGTCTCCTGTGATGAAAATAACATCTCTTTTAGGCGTGTTGTCCAGTAGGTGCTGCAGATCCTCATAGAACTGCTCTACTTCAGCTTCTTCAGCATTTGTGGTTGGGGCGTATATTTGGATCACTGTGATGTTAGATGGCTTGCCCTGAATTCGAATTGAGATCATTCTGTCATTTTTTGGGTTGTATCCAAGCACTGCTTTCGCCACTTTACTATTAATTATGAAGGCTACTCCATTTCTTCTGTGGTCCTCTTGTCCGCAGTAGTAGATCTGGTGGTCATTTGATGTGAAGTGGCCCATTCCAGTCCATTTCAGTTCACTGACGCCCAGAATGTCTATCTTTAATCTTGACATCTCACCAATAACCACATCCAATTTGCCCTGGCTCATAGATCTTACATTCCAGGTTCCGATGGTGTGTTGATCCTTAGAACATCGGATTCGCCGTTCACCACCAGCACCGTCGGCCGCTAGCCGTCCTTTCGGCTTTGAGCTAGCTGCGTCATCACGTCTGGGGCTAGTTGAGCTCATCCTCTGTTCCTCCCCAGTAGCATTTTGACCATCTTCCGACCTGGGGGTCTCATCTTCCGATGGTATACCGACATATCTCTGGTTGTACTGATCCATTTAGTTTTCACGGCAAGAATACTGAGGTGGGTTGCCATTACCTTCCCCAGGGATCGCATTTAGTCTGACCTCTCTGTCATGACCTTCCCGTCTTGGGTGGCCCTTCACGGTTTAGCTCATGGCATCATTGAGGTGCTCAAGCTCCAGCACCACGACAAGGTAACGATCCTTTGCTGAAGACCCAACATGTAAATGGACTAAAAACAATACGAATTAAATTTTAAAACATAATCACCCATTATAATAGCATAAAACCAGGAAATATATCCAGTTATGCATTCCATAGATTTATGTATGTGTTCCATCTTTCTAGACCAGGGTTTCTCAACCAGGGTTCCGTGGAACCCTAGGGTTCCACAAGAGGTCACTAGGGGTTCCCTGGGAGACCAGATTTACTTTAAAAATTATTTCAAATTCAGGCAACTTCACATTAAAGAGGTAAGTTTCATTCTTTATTTTTAGTTTAAGAACACTGTTAATGCATATATGCAGGCCTACACATGAAACCAATATAAGTTTGTAACTTCTGGCCTGTATTTGAGCCTGAATGTGCAGAGGTTCCCCGGGGCCTGAAAAATATTTCAAGCGTTCCTCCAGGGTCAAAAAGGCTGGTGTAGACATTTGGGGACACGGTGGCGCTGCGGGTTAAACCGCTGAGCTGTCGATCGGAAGGTCGGCGGTTCGAAACCGCGCGGCGGGGTGAGCTCCCGTTGCTCGTCTCAGCTCCTGCACACCAAGCAGTTCGAAAACATGCAAATGTGAGTAGATTAATTGGTACCGCTTCGGCGGGAAGGTAACGGCGTTCCGTGAGTCATGCTGGCCACATGACCCGGAAGTGTCCTATGGACAACGCCGGCTCCAAGGCTTTGAAACGGAGATGAGCACCGCCCCCTAGAGTCGGACACGACTGGACTTTACGTCAAGGGAAACCTTTACCTTTACCTTTAGACATTTGGAACATAATGACCCTTCCAAGAACCATTTGTGCCAAACTAACCACAACCTTAAAGAAACATTTCTTCTTCAGGAATGAGCAATCTGTTCTCCTCTCCTCAATTATTTAACTGAGGAAAATATTCCGTACTGCCTCTGAATGCAAAACAGCTAGATATTTTTAAATTTTAAGTTATTTGCCTTATCCAAGTGAACACAGTTCTGTATAGGAATGTGTCCAAAGATTGTGCTATCTTATTTTTCTGATTTTTACTGTAGATCTTATTCAAACTCTTGATAGAATTAGAGCTAAGTGGTAATCAGTTGGCTAAGAGAAGGAACATTGCCCCAGTTAGCGCTGGAATGGCCTTATGAACCTGTTCCAAGAAGCCATATGAAACTATCTGGCTTTCCATCCCTGCAGGGATATATTAGCCTTTGCAAATATACAGGAGTCTATTGGCTTTACAGAGAGGGAGCACCTTCAACCATAGCACTGTAGCCAGACCACAAATTGCAGGCTATCTTTAAAAATTGAGCACAGAGACAGTAGATTATGGGTCACAGAAAATATAGAATACTGTAGCATTATTAATAATTAAAAAATCATATTGATATGAACTACATTTGAGAGAACTGGAGAATATCTGGTGGGGGGCTCCTTTTTTTCTCTTTTTGCTCCATATGTCATGCTGATCTGAGTCTGTCTAAAGAGCTGGTCCTGTCCAGTCACCTGCAGAATCCCCATCTTTTTCAAATTCATTGTTGTTAGTTGACATGCTTATGCTAAAGAAGCTGAGAACAGAGATATCGTAGAATCATAGAATTAAAGGGTTGGAAGTGACCTTAAAGATCATCTAGTTTAACCCCCTGCCCAATGCAGAAATGCACCCCCAACAGTTGGCTGTGCAGCCTTTGTTTCCAATGAAGGTGAGTCTACCATGTCCTGAGGGAGTCTCTTCCATTGCTGAACAGCTCTTCCCAGTAGGGAATATTTCCCTGATGTCAGACTAAAATCTACTTCCTTGTCATTTAAATCTATTGTTTCTGGTTCTGTCTTCTGAAATGACTCTGACCTATCTTCAACGTGACATTTCTTTAAATACTTGAAGACAGCTATCATATCTTCCTGCTGCCTTCTCTCTTCTAACCTATGTTTTTCCTGGCTGCTCTCTTTTGGTCACACTGGTTTACATCCTTCCTAAAATGTGGTGCCAGAACTGGACACAATGTCTTATAATCTGACCAATGCCAAAGTACTATGATTTGGTTTGATCATCTAAGAAATTGACCTGGACTATCTGCCTGAATGGTTCAAAAGAAATTTACATTGTGGAAAATGTGAGAACAACTGATGTGCCATGCAGAGAGTGGGATTCCCCACATGCCATAAGCTAGCAACTGTGGCAGCACTGAGTGTAGCAGAATCTCCCACCAGCCAGCATCATTACATAGGAGACTTCGGACACACTCCACAATAAACTTGCTGGATCAGGAAAATCTGATAAAGGAAGAGCAGGCTGGTTTTAGAGAAGGTAGAGGCACTATTGATCAATATCTGGTCCTACAGCACTTGTTCGAAAAATATTCAACCAACAGTGTGGTATCACTGTATGCTGCCTTTATAGATCTTAAGGCAACCTTTGATTCCGTATCCAGAACCAGATTATGGGAGAAGCTGGAAGCCTCATCAATTGACTGTAGGCTTCTCTATTTAACCTGAACCCTGCATACTAATAGGATTCTGAAGGTCAGGTGCAATATGCAAGTGTTTCTCTCGAAGCCAGTTAAGACTCAAAAGGGGGTAAAACAGGGATGCATTTTGGCCCCCTTGCTTTTCAACTTTTATATCAATGGTATGGTGAGATGTCTAAACAATCCAAATCTCCATCCCCCTAAACTAGGGGATCGCAGCATTACCCTGCTGCTTTATGCAGATGATGCTGTAGCTCTTTCCAGAACACCAACAGGCCTCAAAACAGCTTGTAGAACTCTGGTCCAATACTGCAACAATGATCGTTTGGAAATAAACTATAAAAAAACTAAGATTATGGCATTTGCCAAAAGGCCAAAGCTCCATTCATGGAGCATTAATGGCCATAGAATAGTGACTTCCTTTAAGTACTTAGGAGTAGTCATGCATGCCACTGGCTCGAGGAGAGCCCACTGTGAATATACTGCTGCTAGATCTGCTAATGCCATCATCAAATTATTCCACTCCAAGGGAGGATCTAAGATCTATGAACCAGGGCAAATTGGATGTGGTTATTGGTGAGATGTCAAGATTAAAGATAGACATTTTGGGCGTCAGTGAACTGAAATGGACTGGAATGGGCCACTTCACATCAAATGACCACCAGATCTACTACTGTGGACAAGAGGACCACAGAAGAAATGGAGTAGCCTTCATAATTAATAGTAAAGTGGCGAAAGCAGTGCTTGGATACAATCCAAAAAGCGACAGAATGTTCTCAATTCGAATTCAGGGCAAGCCATCTAACATCACAGTGATCCAAATATACGCCCCAACCACAAATGCTGAAGAAGCTGAAATAGAGCAGTTCTATGAGGATCTGCAGCACCTACTGGACGACACGCCTAAAAGAGATGTTATTTTCATCACGGGAGACTGGAATGCTAAGGTGGGCAGTAAAATGACACCTGGAATTACAGGTAAGCATGGCCTGGGAGAACAAAACAAAGCAGGACATAGGCTGATAGAATTTTGCCAAGACAACTCACTCTGCATAACAAACACTCTCTTCCAACAACCTAAGAGACAGCTTTATACATGGACTTCACCATATAGACAACACCGAAATCAGATTGACTACATCCTTTGCAGACAAAGGTGGCGGACATCTATACAGTTGGTAAAAACAAGACCTGGAGCTGACTGTAGTTCAGATCACGAACTTCTTATTGCACAATTTAGGATCAGACTAAAGAGATTAGGGAAGACCCACAGATCAGCTAGATATGAGCTCACTAATATCCCTAAGGAATATGCAGTGGAGGTGAAGAATAGATTTAAGGGACTGGACTTAGTAGATAGGGTCCCGGAAGAACTAGGGACAGAAGTTTGCAACATTGTTCAGGAGGCGGCAACAAAATACATCCCAAAGAAAGAGAAAACCAAGAAAGCAAAATGGCTGTCTGCTGAGACACTAGAAGTAGCCCAAGAAAGAAGGAAAGCAAAAGGCAACAGTGATAGGGGGAGATATGCCCAATTAAATGCAAAATTCCAGAGGTTAGCCAGAAGAGATATGGAATTATTTTTAAACAAGCAATGCGCGGAAGTGGAAGAAGACAATAGAATCGGAAGGACAAGAGACCTCTTCCAGAAAATTAGAAACATTGGAAGTAAATTCCAGGCCAAAATGGGCATAATCAAAAACAAAGATGGCAAGGACCTAACAGAAGAAGAAGAGATCAAGAAAAGGTGGCAAGAATATACAGAAGACCTGTATAGGAAGGATAACAATATTGGGGATAGCTTTGACGGTGTGGTCAGTGAGCTAGAGCCAGACATCCTGAAGAGTGAGGTTGAGTGGGCCTTCAGAAGCATTGCTAATAACAAGGCAGCAGGAGACAACGGCATCCCAGCTGAACTGTTCAAAATCTTGCAGGATGATGTTGTCAAGGTAATGCATGCTATATGCCAGCAAATTTGGAAAACACAAGAATGGCCATCAGATTGGAAAAAATCAACTTATATCCCCATACCAAAAAAGGGAAACACTAAAGAATGTTCAAACTATCGAACAGTGGCACTCATTTCACATGCCAGTAAGGTAATGCTCAAGATCCTGCAAGGTAGACTTCAGCAGTTCATGGAGCGAGAATTGCCAGATGTACAAGCTGGGTTTAGAAAAGGCAGAGGAACTAGAGACCAAATTGCCAATATCCGCTGGATAATGGGAAAAGCCAGGGAGTTTCAGAAAAACATCTATTTTTGTTGTATTGACTATTTTAAGGCCTTTGACTGTGTGGACCATAACTAATTGTGGCAAGTTCTTAGTGGTATGGAGATACCAAGTCATCTTGTCTGCCTCCTGAAGAATCTGTATAACGACCAAGTAGCAACAGTAAGAACAGACCACAGAACAACGGACTGGTTTAAGGTGGAAAAGGAGTACGGCAGGGCTGTATACTCTCACCCTACCTATTCAACTTGTACGCAGAACACATCATGCAACTTGCTGGGCTTGAGAAATCCAAGGCTGGAGTCAGAATCATTAACAATCTCAGATATGCTGATGATACCACTTTGATGGCTGAAAGCGAAGAGGAACTGAGGAGCCTTATGATGAAGGTGAAAGAAGAAAGTGCAAAAGCTGGCTTGCAGCTAAACCTCAAAAAAACCAAGATTATGGCAACCAGCTTGATTGATAACTGGCAAATAGAGGGAGAAAATGTAGAAGCAGTGAAAGACTTTGTATTCCTAGGTGCAAAGATTACTGCAGATGCTGACTGCAGTCAGGAAATCAGAAGACATTTAATCCTTGGGAGAAGAGCAATGACAAATCTTGATAAAATAGTTAAGAGCAGAGACATCACACTGACAACAAAGGTCCGCATAGTTAAAGCAATGGTGTTCCCCGTAGTAACATATGGCTGTGAGAGCTGGACCATAAGGAAGGCTGAGAGAAGGAAGATCGATGCTTTTGAACTGTGGTGTTGGAGGAAAATTCTGAGAGTGCCTTGGACTGCAAGAAGATCAAACCAGTCCATCCTCCAGGAAATCAAGCCAGACTGCTCACTTGAGGGAATGATATTAAAGGCAAAACTGAAATCCTTTGGCCACATAATGAGAAGACAGGACACCCTGGAGAAGATGCTGATGGTAGGGAGAGTGGAAGGCAAAAGGAAGAGGGGCCGACCAAGGGCAAGATGGATGGATGATATTCTAGAGGTGATGGACTCATCCCTGGGGGAGCTGGGGGTGTTGACGACCGAAAGGAAGTTCTGGTGTGGGCTGGTCCATGAAGTCACGAAGAGTCGGAAGCGACTGAACGAATAAACAACAACAAGGGAGGATACTTTGTTCCAGCCACACTTAATCTCTTTCAGGCGAAGCCACTAGCCCAGTTCCTTTACGGAACTCTGGTTGGCTCCCCAGCTTTTTGTTTCACCTCTTGTTTCACCTCTTTGGAGAGAGTACAATCTAAATTCATCAGAGCAGCTTTCTCTCTCGTAGTGTCCCCAACGCACATTTACAACTGGAGACAGGTAGAAGTTGAATCAAGAGTTTATGGAATCAACTTCCATAAACCTTTGGTTAAAGCTTAACTTCTATCCTCAAGGCCTAGTACCATTAATTCTCCAGGACAATTTTCAATCCACATGGATCTGTTGAAAGTCCTGGCAAATCTAGCATGCCTCATTAGCATGTGAATTAGCATATAAATTGAGTTGAAGAAGCTGTTCATTGCCACTGCCACTTCCTGTCTCTCTCTTTTCTCCTTCTTCCACCCAGGGAGAAGCAAGCATTCTGCTCTGCTCTCCATTCATCAGGGCCATGTACTCGGGCCTTGATTAAAGATTCTGCCCCTTTCTTTCACACAGCCCTTGGCAGCAAAGACAGCTGAGGGTTTAGGGCAAACTAAGTATTTAGAAAGAAAGAAGAACAAAGGAACGTCATCTTTTCCATAAAGATGGATGTAACAGAAGCAACAATAAAGTCAGTAAGAAATTCTTAACCTAATTTGTCTAAGCGTGTGATTCTTTATGCTTGGGAGGGCTGAGTGTGTAAGATCCATAACCTGACATGCTCATTGAAGCTATCTAAGAGAATTTTCTTTTTCTGTGCCAGCATCTCAGCTGTGTTATAAGCTCTGCTCCATTTCAGTGGTTCTAGCAGGCCACTAAATTGGCTTCATTGGGTTATGGGCCCAGGCTTTTTTCAGAAAGAGAAATTTTCTTTGGGGCTTGTTTTGTTTTTTGCATGAGCGTTGTTGTTTTTGGGAGAATACTCAGTCTAGCTACTGAGGGGTTATCTTACACAAAAAGAAAAAGCCTTAAGCATAAAGTGAAGAAATTTTCCTTGTTGAAGTAATTTTAAATCCTTTTGCTTAGACAAGATGGTCAGTATACTGCCTTACAACCCGATGATTTTTAAACTCAAACCAGGAGAATTTTATCCCTGGAGAATTTGGGTAGAGAGGCAGGCAAAGGTTCTGAATCTGTATAATGTTTTAAAGGAAAATCCTCCTAGTCTAGATTCAGAAAACTATGCAAACTGGGCAGCCAGTGACCTGAAACTGCAAGAACTAATTATGAGTTCCTTGAATGGATCAATGTTGGTGTAGATCCAGCACAGAAAGACTGCAAAAGAAATGATGGAGGAATTGTTTAAACTCTTTGGAGAAGGAGGAGACTCCCAAGTTGTTAATTTGGTGAGAGAGTTATCCAATGTAAAGCTGCAACCAGATGGAGATACTGATGAGCATATTTCCAAAGTTCAATCATTATTGCACAAGCTTGCTTATAATGATGTGATTTTGGATAATAGAATTCAAGTTGGATTTTTATTAGGATCTCTCCCTCAAAGTTTCTCAAGCTTTGCTGCAAGTTACAGAGAATCTACCCAGCCTCTCTCAGATTTAATTCAACAATTGAAATCTGAACATTACAGGCAGACTTTCTATTCAAATGCAAAACAGACGCATCAAGAGGCAAGCTAGTTTTCAAAGCTTCAGGGCAAAGATGGAGGTCAGAAGCAGAAAAGTGCTTCAAAGACAAAGAAAGCCATCAAGTGCCATTTTTGTGGAAAGAGTGGACACTTAAAGAAAAATTGTTAGGCCAGGAAGGCAGATCAGAAAACCAACAGACAAAAGGCTCCAGAAACAACTCTTGTTGCATTTTCAGCAATTAATAAAAGTGGCTCTTCTTTTATTAGACAGTGTGTCATGAGTAAGGATGGTGAGCAGGGGGCTCCCATCCAGACTGTTAAGCGCATGCATAGCACTGAGGAATTAGGTACCATTCAAAGAGACACAGATCGGGACCGCCTTAACCTTTGGGGTTTATATGGCTGGGTTTTTCCCACGCTTCTTCAGTTTGTTAGGATTCCTGTTATGTACAAGCAATAAAACATTAGAGACCAGTTCCTTGTCTCAGAGTGTTTCCTGGCAGTTAGGACACAGTGGATGCAGTATGCATATGATTAATGATCCAGATTTCTTTATTGAATTGAACCCAAGTTCAAAGGAAGAAATCAGTTTGGCTCCCAGTAGAAGGGGAGGGATGTGCCTCCTCAGGTGTAGAAATGGAACCACCCAGAGAAATATGATTGCAACTAACATTTTGTATGTTCCAGGATTGAGAACGAACCTGATTAGTACATCTGTCCTCATGAAAAAGGGGCATACCCTTCGATTCAAATGTAATAGATGCTAAATAATGGATCAAAGAGGTGTCTTTTTAACAGGATTCCTAGATCAAGGTTTGATTTTTCTCCATTGTGAGAGGACAGGCATGCCACGTGTGGCTAGTCACCAAGGAAGGAAGGACAACAGAGCCACTTTCTGGGACAGAAAATTTGAATGCAGAGATTCAAATGCAATTCTCCAGATGAAGAAAAATGGATTGGCAAGCAAGGACTGTGGTAAGACTTATGCAAGGCTCAAAGAGTGCATGCAGGGAAAGGCCACAAGGCCTGCAACTTCAAAACAAAGCACCACGTGCTCCAAGCAGCCCCTGGAGCAGAATCACACCGAGCTGTGTGGGCCAATTCAGGCATCTGTTGGGGGTAACAGACGGGGGGAAGTAGCAGTGACAGTTACTTACCTACAAAATAGATTACCAACAAAAGCAACAGATGAAACAGAGCCAAATAAGAATCCTCAATAGCACTGCAGAAGGGGGAGGTGATGATGACTTGTTCAAAGAACCTTACCCAGTGTTTCCAGATGCAGCAAGCAGGCAAGCCCAGAGAGAGGACATCAAGACGGAGACTCCGCCTGAGTCAGATGATGAGGAACCAGGAGGAACAGAAGGGGCAGAGATGCAGTATCATCCAGACCTGAGTCCTGTTCTGGACCTGAGGCACTCATCGCGACCCAACAAGGGAGTTCCAGCCAAGCGACTGTCCTACCTCACAGGAGTGGCATTGCCGAAAGAGCCTACATAATGGAAGGAAGTACAGCAGCTTCCACCAGCTGAAGCAAGTAAGTGGAGGAAAGCAGCTCAAGAAGAGTTTGAGGCTCTGCAACACAACAACACTTGAACACTCACAAAGTTACCTGTTGGCAAAAAGGCAATTGGTTGCAAATGAGTCTTTAAGGCCAAACAGAATGAGAAGGGAGAAGTCCAAAGGTGCAAAGCTAGACTGGTAGCCAAGGGCTATTCACAAAAGTATGGGGAAGATTGTGACCAAACTTTTGCACCTGTTGTGACCCACACAACAATTCGACTTCTCTTAAGTCTAGCTGCAAGTAGAAACGTGCACGTGGAACATATAGACATTAAAGCAACATTCTTGCATGGGGAAATTCAGGAGGAGTTGTATATGCAACAACCTGAAGGGTTCACTGATCCAAAGAACCAGCATTTAGTGTGTAGGCTTCAGAAGGGGATCTATGGGCTGAAACCAGCAGCCAGGGCCTGGAATGTGAAATTAAACCAGATGCTAATAAAGCAAGGTTTCACTCAAGGCAAAGCTGATCCTGCCTTTACACACAGCACAAGAATGGCAGAGACATGTTCATTCTGACATTCGTGGATGATCTGATTCTCTGTTATGAGTGTCAAAGGGACATTGATGAAATTGTATCCAATTTGAACACAGAAGTAGAGGTGAAATGCCTTGGGAAGGTTAGCTACTACTTGGGGATACAAATTGAGAGAGAAGAGAGACTGACTCTTATGGCACTGCATTTTATACCTCATGTTTGTTCAGTGAGGAACCATTGATGATCAGAGTGTCATAGGATACTTTGTGAAAAGCTTTTCCAAAATCAATATATATTTCATCTATAGAATGCTCATAATCTATTAAGGTAGTACCCAAAAACAAAATAAGTTTAGTCTGGTACTTGTTAACAAATCCATGCTGACATCTAGTTAGTTTCTGGCTTTGGTTTCAAGGTGTTTACAGAACATTCATTTTATTATCCACTCTGGAACTTTCCCAGGTATCAATATCAAACTAACTCAGCTCTCAGCTATAATTCTCTAGATCCTCCTTTCCTGCTTTTTTGAAGTTCTTCATCCACCTGTCACCTCACCAGTCCTCCAGGATCTCTCATGGTAACAGCCAGATCATCAGCTAGTTCCTTCAGTATCCTATGGAGATTTAAATTCATTCAAAACAAATAATGCTGACCCATACAAGAGTCAGCAAAAAATTACACCAGCATAAAATCTGCTGTTCCACTGCAGATCCCTATCCTGCCTTATTGTCACAGTTTCAAGTCACAACAGTTTCCTGATTCCCTCATAATGGATGATAAAAATCTAACACATTTTATACAGTTTGAGGGTGTCCTTGGACAGTGTTAGGATAAGAAGAAAAATAATAGTTCAAGTTACCCAATGAAAATATACAAAGAAGTTGGAGAATAACAGATTTTATCATTCACAGGATCAAAACTTCAAAGAAATAATGATTCTAGCCATGAAATAAAGAGAAACATATTACTTGGGAGTCTCAGAAAAGGGTGTTGCAGATTCTTGCTGTAACCCAGGGCTGTTAATCTACAGGTAGTACAAGTTTCCATCTTCTTCTGGTGCTTTTCAGTATTTCCAGGAACTGCTGTGGACAAACAACTAGACTCTTGGGGTGAAGTATTGTCAATATGCAGGTGATTCTATTTCAAGTTCATCCCTGGTTCTGAGATTCTAAAGGGAAACTGCCAGCTGTTTCAGATTGGGTAAACAAGCTGAAAGTTAATCCAGATAAGATAGGGAAGCCAAGTACTCTAAACTGTGGCTTACAAGTAGTCTTCAGTAGATTTGTACTATCCTTTGAAAGACTAAGTGTGCAACTTGGGAATCATCCTTTATAGTGTCTGGTTCTAACTGATGAAGTTTAGCCAAGTGATCTAGCCAACACTGTTTTTAAGGTATTAGACTAGATTCCTTGCTTTAATTATTCATATGCTAATAATATCTAAGCTGGAATGTACTCACCATCACTTTGCCTTTAAAGATGGTCCAGAAATAACAGCTGATTTTTATTGTAAGACATAGTGCTGCAAGCTTTTAGGAAAGCCTTCCAAGACTTATTACCTTTGGTCTTTTCCTTAATGGGTTTTATGATCTGTTCTGGGTTGCAGCTGCTAAAGTGTCTGATTTTTATAGAATGGCAGGATACTTTACCTGTAGGGTTTGTGGGTGTGATTACTTTTATTTATTACCAAATGATTTCATTGTGCGTGATTTTATTGATAGAAGCAAATGTGTGTGAAGGAGGGGTCCTTTAAAGGGGCCAGTAAGTATTTCAAACATTTCAATATCTGATCTACTTGATTTATATTCGGGTGTAAAATAAGAAACGTATAAACCCCAATAAAATACATACATAATACATACATATTATCATCTATTACATAAATACAAGCTTTGTGTGTGGTTTTCATATAGTAAAGGGGAAAGCATTTTGCTTGTGTTTAAGTGTAAACAGGTCCATTATTTCTGCTTAACTCACTTGACTCTTTTCTCCCCTATTTGTTGAAGAAAGAGTATTTTGGTGATAACACTTTTCCGCATGCTTATCCATGTCTTTTTCTGTCCACTGATGCTAGTAGGTAGAAATAGGAAGCTAGAGTACTGTACCAACAAGCCCTTCTGCTAAAAACACTGTTAATACATGTGGACTGGTAACTTTAGACTCTTTAGGGGGCATCGTGGCTCAGTGGTTAAGAAGCCAGTCTTGTTGACCAGAAGGTTGCAAGTTCGGCGGTTTGAGACCTGAGTGCCACATGACGGAGTGAGCTCCCACACTCACCCCAGCTCTTGCCAACCTAGCAGTTCAAAAGCATGCAAATGTGAGTAAATAGGTGCCACTTCAGTGGGAAGATAACGGTGTTCTGTCCCTGTCATGCTGGCCACATTACCACAGAAGCATCTTCGGACAATGCTGGCTCTTCCGCCATGAAACAGAGATGAGCATGGCCCCCTAGTGTCTGTCATGACTAAATGGGAACCTTTACCTTTACCTAACTTTAGACTCAGTACTCCTTATCTATAAATGGTAGTATACCTTGTCTGATTAACTAGGCATTTGTACAACCCTCCTGATTTTATAATTCTTGATCTCTAATAACCCATGGAGTTTTTTACAGATGGGTCTAAGAACTGAATGGATTTATATGCTATAGAAGCTATGTCAAGAATGTAGATTGTTAGTTCACCACCTCATATTTCAGTATTCTAACTTTCTGATCAAAGTACATTTCAGGTACTACTCTTATAAAGAGCATGCCACATTTAACATCCTGCTTTTAGAATTAAAACTTGTGACATACTGAATATATCTAATCAAGGTTATAATTATTGTGTTTATTTTTATTGACAGATAGATCAATCTCTCATTTTGCTTTCTTTTTCAGGAGGTTGGCAGCATTATTGGAAAGGTCAGTAAGCCATTTATTCAAGGCTAAATTTATTAGAGACTTGATTTATTTAATATTTTTACAAAAACTTTGTCGGCACAAGCTAATACATGTTTTCATTTCTTCAACAGAAAGGTGAAACAGTTAAGAAGATGAGGGAGGAGGTAAACAATAAAATAGAAACCTGATTTACATTCTTTTGTATTTCAAAAATGGCTGCTGCTAGTGCTCTGGGATTGATGATAGTGGTATAAATCAGGGCTGCCACTAAGTGGCTATAAAGCAGATCTGCAATTTTCTAACAAAAGTGGAAACTTACACTACTTACAGTGCAATTGCACTATAAGCAAACTGATTTATAATCCATCTGTTCAGTAATGAAACTCACTACATCCTTTTCATTCAGCCTTATAAATTTGTGAAGGTAAAATGGGACATTTCATTTATATTATCCTAAACTTGTTGGAGACAGAAGAGGATACAAATGGATTAATGTTAGCTTGATCCAATTTTTTCAAATTAATTATTCAAAGAGCAATGGAGTTAGCCAGATTGGACTGCATTATTATTCTCTTAATTTTCTACTGTTCATCTTTTAAATATATGTCTACCTCTCATTAATCTAGTAAATCTGTGGCAAAATCATAGTACCTTATTATAGTCGCTGACCAGAATTCTGTAGGTACATAACAGAAAAAGTATGAGACCAATTAAAAATAATAAGTGAAAAGACTTCAATAGATATTAGCAATAATCTTCAGTGCTCAATGTAAAGTATAAATATCTAGGTTGTGATCAGTGGTTTGAGAAATAAACAGAAGGGAAAGAAGAAATGTGTCACTAGAAAGTTTTCCCTTAATGTTTTTATGCTTAGTAGCTGTTTGTTTTATTCTGCAGTTATTATCTAAAGTAGACATTTTCCTTTGTATTTCACTGTTGTAATAATTATAATATATTTTTAAAGAATTACAAATCAGAAAGAAAGCCTAAAGAACAATAATCTAAAATAGAATTTAAATGCAAATACTAAAATATTAAAACTAAGCTAAAGGACTTAAAATTAAATTGCTAAACTGCAAAACTTTATTCAGGCATTCAGTAGCTTCTGACTCTTCATGTCCCAATGGATACCATTCCACCAGGATTGTCTGTCTGTAACTACTCTTTTGAGTTTTTTTGTATTCAGATTTGTGTTGCCAGTGATAATACCTATAGATCTTGTCTTCTATCAGCCTCTTTTTCTATTGACTTCCATTTTTCCAAGCATCCGGTGACTTTTACTTTCACATTTTTTTTAATCCGTTCAGTTGTGACTTATTCTCAGAGGCTGCCTGGACAAGTCCCTGCAGTTTTCTTGGCAAGATTTTTGGGAGTGGTTTGCCATTGCCTCCTTCTCTGAGAGAGAGGGACTGGACAACTTTGTGCCCAAGGCGGGACTAGAAGTCATGGCCTCCCAGTTTCTAGCCCTGTACCTTAACCACTACACCATACTGACTCTTTTCACATTATGTGCCCCAAATATCTCCATTTTATTATTGTTTCCAGTAAGCATCTGGTTTTATTTAGTATTGATTCAGTCTTCTGGTCCAAGGTATTCCCAACAATTTTCCCTAGCTCCACAATTCAAAGAGAACATTTTTTCTTCATTCAGAAGCCTTTCTGATGATCCAGATTCCACAGCCAATCGGGAAAATCATATATTTGTTGTCACTGTAATGTCTCTTCACTTTAATATTTTAATATTTTGTTTGGCTTGTGCAGTGAATATGCAGGCTACAACCCCCAATTCTGGCAGTCTGCTTGCCTGCCAGCCTGCCTGCCAGATAGGCTTAGACATTCACAGACTTTGAACCTAATTATTTATGAACCATAGCAACCGCCATGTAAGTAGATAACAGATTCCCCTCAACCCCTTCTCCACCTCTCCAGGGGAAAGGGAGAAGAGTAAAAAGTGCAGGGAGCCGTGGGAATGACCTTGCCTCATGGCTCAGACTTGCTGCAAGAGAGGCAGGCAGCTCAACTTCTCTTAAAGGAATATACTTGTATACAGCAAAAGCTACATACAAGCAGACAGCAGATGCACACAAGCAGGAAGGGACAAAAATTACAGCAGGAGATTCAGTTTGGCTTTCAACTTAGTTCTTCTCTTTTCCATGGCCCTCAAAGAAACTGGACTCAAAATTTATTGGCCCCTTCCTGGTTGTGCAACAAATTAACCCAGTGGCCTTTTGTCTGCAGTTGCCTGCATCAATGAAGGTTCATCCTGTCTTCCATCATCACTATTCGTCTGTGAACCACCATAACCCCCCACCCCCACAGCTTATGCTCAAGATCTTCTACCTCCCCTCATTCTGGTGGATGGGGAGGAAGAGAACGAAGTGGCAGCTTATCTGGACACCAAATGCAAGGGGAAAAAATTGGAATACCTGATAAGAGCTATCCTGAATCATGGGAAAGCACAACAAACATCCATGTCCAATACCTAATACACCAGTTTCATCTGCAGTTTCCAGGAAAATCTCATCCTTGTGATTTGCCAGTGCTTCAGTCACAGGAAGAAGAAGACTCTGTATTTCCCAGCACAAGGGGCTCACCAGAACAGATGAGTGTGCAGCCAGAGAGAGGAAGGCTCTCCAGCTCCATCCACTTCTGGGCTGCAGGACTTACTGGGAGATCCACCAGGAGAGGACAGTGAGAGCAGGTCCAGACAACTGCAAGAGGAGAGGGGAAAGTGCCACTCCGTCTACCTCCGATTTACAAGAGTTACTGACTGGGAGGGAGAAGAGGGAATCAGCAATGCATTCCCATCTCCTTTCCAGGGTTTTCTTTACACAAAGTATGGGAGATTGAGTCTAATGGGGGAGGTGGTGTAGGGGGCCATGGAGATAACCTTGGATAAGGCATCCAGAAGCTTTTAGTACAAGAACAGGTGCTGAAACTTGCAGTATGCCCAGGGAGGATGGAAAGCATTAGAAAAAGACTCAGACTGCCCCTCACCCTGGCAATTCTCTGGGGCATAAGAGGGAGGGAAGGGAAAAACACAAACAGACTTGCAAGATTCTGTAATTTATCTCAATAAATTATAGTTCAGTACTTCCTATGGAGTCACTTTCCTGATCTGGTTTACCTCATAGGGTTGACAAAAGCTATACTGAGGTAGGGAAAAGGAGATTAATCTCTTCAGATAAAAGGAAAATCTGTAAGAAGCTGGAGAAAGCCCAAGAAAGCAAGCAAGTTATGTTAGCTTCAGGCATCAGGTCATGCTAAGAAACTGGTAGCAAGTCTGGCTAGAACTTATGCGTGGAGTTTAATTTCTGTTATTTTAAGTGATTAAGTCTACTATTTTGTCTCTGGTTTTTATTTTGTCTGTACAATCTTGTTAAGATTTATGCAACTTGGAACCCCTTATAGAAGAGTTGCCTCTAAGTTAGGAGCACACCAGCATCATCTTCTGCTCTGCCAGAGCTTTATATTTTCCTTCATAAGGGGGTCAGCCTTACCACTACCGTTTGTTATAGTCTTTCTCCCAAGTAGCAGATATCTTTTTATTTCATGGCTCCAGTCACCATCCCTGTGAATTTTTGAGCCATTCTATCTATTTCTTCCATCACTCCTTTATATCTTCTATATTTGCCCTTTTTATCTTTTATCATATCCATATTTGTATAACTGATTTCTATAATTTTCTTAAATAATTTTCCATTCAATATTATCCTTGATTTCTTTGTATTACTTATTTAAATATAACTCTTTCTGTCTTCTTGCTCAACATTTAGGATGGCAAATTTTCCTGTTTCTGTTGCCTTTTTCTTTCCACCTTTCTGCAACTATTTTCAACACAACAGCAGATAAATATTTTGATATTTTTTGCTTTTTGGAATGTTTTGGTTTGCTTCATTTTTAATGATGTCACAAATTCCAATCTAGAGTTCTTCAGGCACTGTATTTATCAAAGCTAATCCATTAACTATATTCTTTACTTTCACTCCATAATCATATGCAATATTGCCAAAGTCATTGTCCTGTGGGTTTTTATTTGTTTTCTCAAGTTTAAGTTGTAATTTTGCAAGGAATTTGAACCAAAGTCTTGTTTTTGCTGAGGGCATATAGCTCCTACTACCCTGCAGAGAATATAGTAAATTTGAATTCTGAGTTGTCTATATGATAACTTCATGTGTCTTTGAAGTTGCTGGAACAAGGTGATATGAGAGACTGTGGGAAGGCTAGGAAAGGAATGGAAGGGAGGGTAGTCATAAACAATCAAGAGATAGGGGGCAAGTTGACTGACAGCTTATTACATAAACAGCAATTTAGTTCAAGTGGCAAGAGACCTGGGAAGATGTGTTTCAAATCATTCAAAGAGACCCCACCTTAATTATCTCACTATAAATGAAGGTGGGAAATTCCTCTTAAATTTTGCAGGATTCTGTATTTACTAGCATTATTTTTCTGAAATTTATGTAGTTCTTGCTTTCTTGATCTTACCCCTTAAGCTGTGAGGGGCTTGACAACTATTTGCTATAAATATTGAATTTTCTTTGCAGAACTCTGTCTCCTGTTTTGCTTCATACCACTGGGACCACATTTTCCCATTATTCAGATGTTATTTTATTTTCAACTTTAGCATTACAGTCTTCTATACATCTTTGGGGGGGGAGTGTTTTTGGTGTTGTGTCAACAAGATATTGCAAATCAACATAGCATAGTTCATCTCCTGTTTTCTTTGCATCTATGGCTGGAGCATAAATTTGGAAAACCATATTATTGAATGGCTTGTCTTTGACTCAAAATCATTGCTTTCTGAGCACTGACTTTAACACTCTTTTGTTAACACTGTATTGAATACTTAGCATGAGGTCATAAGTGATAAAAAACCATAAAGAACACCTGGGATCTTTTATATAACTGGTGCTATCATGGAGCTGTGAATGTCCCTGTAAAAGAGGCAGTACAAAAGTACATAATAGGCCAATTTCTAGTGCTCCTTCCCCACCTGAGCAGAGTCTGTCACCAAGTAGTATGTTCTTAAATCTATCCTGATGAATTGCTGAAGGGAAGATATAAAAATGCAGAAGAGTAAAAACTCTGTGGTACTTCGGGCAAGTAAGATATTGTGTTGACTGGCTGTTACATAACCATGAAGCTAAATTAGGTGCATACCAGGCTGAAGGGCAGCATTCATGATTATCCTCTGTTTTCATGACAATAATTAGCACTTTGCTTTGTATTCATTATCAGCTTTAAAAGGTATGCATACCTACAGTCATATAGGAAAACTATTTCAAGCATTGCAGATGTAAGGTTTGGGGGGGCAAGGGTTATAAAATAACTTGGGGATAGGGTGTTGTAAGATAATACTGAAACCTTATATCTGACCTGGAAACATGTGGCCCAGTATATGTAGCTTTTCTCATATAGATTAACTGCTGCAAACATCATCAGAGGACAACTGATCATATCACATCCTATTCTTCCACAGCCATTCTTTCAACAGCAAGGAAGAAGCGTTTTTTCCTGTTATGATCCCTATTCTTTGGAATGCCCTCCCCAGTGCACACAAAATAAATCATATATGGATGTTGTTATAATTCAGACTCATGCGGAAAATACTTTTACTAATCTTGACACATGAGAGTCTGTTGTTACTGTATGTGTTTTATTATTATAGTACACCTGCTACCTCTAGGCCACTGGAGTTGAGCAGCCAATGCATTTAAATAAATAAATAAATGATATTGATATTGATATTTGTATATATTTACTGGATTTAAGATGTTTCAAAATTGACAAGTCATAAATATTTTAAATAAAAAAACATTTTTCAAAGTTGTATGTATAACTATCAGTCACTTGCCTATCTGAACCTTTCTTTAGTTTTTTTCAATATTACAGACCCATGTGTAAGTGCTATGAATCCAAATTACTTGTCTTTAATTATCAAATGAACTCTAATAATTATGTTTGATCTTTGCCAAACAAGTTTATGAAAGAGCATTTTGTCTTCACAGAGTGGAGCTCGAATCAACATCTCTGAAGGCTCCTGTCCAGAAAGAATTGTGACTATAACAGGCCCTACAGACGCAATTTTTAAAGTTTTTTCTATGATTGCAGTAAAGTTTGAAGAAGTAAGTAAATAAAAATTATTCTTATCTTAAGCTACATTTAATTGCTTTATGTTTGCTTTAATGAAATTGTATCGTTGAGGTAAATATTTATTTCAAAAATACTTATAAATGTAGCATAGCAGTAACAATGGAAAGGATAACATAGGCCATTTGCCTGCTGTTTCATAATTTTATTTTACTAGGGTTGTGGTCTGAACCTGGATGAAAGCCTGAGGTAGATCAAAGTCATTCATAACAGGAATGCAAGTCAGAGCATTTCACCTGATCACCATACCTGTCCCCATTCAAAACTCCAAACTCCAGCAAGCTACAAATGGAAGAGATGCAACAACCACGTCTCAAAACTTTAAACCCCCAAACAAAACACTTTGAGTGTTTGAGGGAATGGTGGAGGATTGGATTCAGTCTGTCTTCCCCTCAGAGTGATCCTGGCAATCAGACAACCCTCCCTTCTCTCAACAGCATTTTGGTGGCAAGATCATAGCAATATGGTCTCTCCAGTATTTATTGGGCAGTACAACACTAGCCAAGCAGAATCAAGAAAGGACAAGGCAAAGCAGGGGTCAAACCGCAAGGGCAAAATATTACTGAGAGACTGAAGAAAGCTGTGGAAACGGGTGAGCAAGCTATTGCTAAGATCCAACATGAAAATTAACATGATGAGGACTTTCAGTCTGGCTTACTGCAAGAACAGATGTCTAGAAGACGGTCAACATGAAGCTTTGGAAAAAGAATATTTTTTTATTCATTTCTCACATTTCTTCACCACCCATCTCACCAAGCGACTCTGGGTGGTTATCAATCTTCTATACTTCTTTAAACAAGCAAACCACCTGTTTCCCCACAGGTGGTTTGTTGGACTGTTGCAATCAGATCCTGGGAAAGAGGGATTTAGAAAAGGGCCCTGCCCTTTGAACATTTTCTTTCTTGTTTGTTTGTTTGTTTGCACTTATATCCAACTGCAATCAATTCCTGAAGCAAATACAATATATTTCTGTAACATTACATGGTGAAAACAGCTCTTTGTTTCTGAATTGCATATTAAAATCCAGAAACTGTCAGTTTAGCTAACTACTGCTGTCTGCGGGAGGGGGAGGGGAAGCGGGGAGAAGCAGCAGAGCTTGCGTTGCATTGGCACCATGCTGCTTTCATGTTGGCAAAAGACTTTGATCCTGTGGATGAACCACCATAATGGCACAGTATATTGAGCTTTTTCTGAAGTCCAAAAGACACCTTCATATTGGATAGGGAACTCTCTCCACGTCCCTCATTTTAATCTGTACATTCTTCCTGGCCAATATCACTTTTTAGATTTGAACCAAAAAATGTATAATTTATAATCTGAATGCTAGATGACACAGACACTCATGCATTATTTGATATGTTAAAAATTATTTACATTTGTATAATACCTTCAGCTCTTCAAAAAGTTTCATATGCATTATTTAATTGCAATAGTTATATCAATCCTGTAAGCAAATCAGTATTGCATTGAAGAAGGTGGGTAGACAACACTGAGAAAAAGCTGCTACTCTAAGGTCCAACCTAGTATGGTTAATTAGGAATTTCTTATATTAGTTCTGGTGAATTTGGATATGAATGAGATTTGTTTTCAAGAGAAGCAACTAAATAAAATTAGATTTTAATTTAAAATTAAATTTCTCACAAACTTCCTGGTCTTCCTTCTCTGTATAATACACAAAAGCAGAAAAGATGCAGGTTGTCCTTGCTTAACAACCACAATTGAGACCAAAATATTAGTGCTAAGCAAAGCGGTCATTAAGTGAATCTGACCAGATTTTACGATCTTGTTTGCAATGGTCATTGAGCAAACCACTGTGCTCATTAAGCAAACCACGTGGTCGTTAAGTGAATTATGCAGTTCCCCATTGATTTTGTTTGCCAGAAGCCGGCCGGGAACATTGAAAATGGTGATCACATGACCACAGGATGCTGCAAAAGTCATAAATGCAAACTGGTTGCCAAGTGCCCAAATTGTGATCACTTGACTGTGGGGACACTACGACGGTCATAAGTGTGAGCACTGGCTGTAAGTTGGTTTTTCCAGCACCGTCATAAGTCTGAACCATCACTAAACAAATTGTCATTAAGTGAGGACTACCTGTAGTTGAATTTGCTATGGATATCATCCTCATCTTACCAACTTGGACTTCGTACTGGAGACAGGCCTAAGCATAACTGATAACACCTGGAACTGAACTTAACAAAATGTTAAGATGGAGATTCTTGCCTGTGAAAAATGTTTTTATTTTTATTGAAGAGCTTGATGGAGAACAAAATAGAACATTGACAATGTCAACAATATTTCCTCCACTAAAATATGCATCCCAATTTTTTCATTTATTGCAGCATACTTTTAATATTTCCCCCCAACCCCACCAGGAAAATTACTTTTAACTTCAAGGACTTCCAAACCCATTCTTTGCTTATCCTATTATTGTATGTAATAAGTCATGCTATGCTGCCTCATTGTGGTGAAGGGTTGGTCCTGGGAGAAATGAACAAAGAACACCAGGAGTATACTGTATACTCCCTGCAGGATCACCTAAGGCGTGAAGATCATCCCAGCTGCTAGCTAAAGCAAGCAGGCACCCGTATTGGGTAGCAATGATACAGAAAGATGCTGGAGCTTGATGATAACAGCAAAGGCATAATTTCATGCTGCATGGAAGAAAACAATGCTAAACTACTCAGTGAAAAAAAAATGGGACTAAGATTAAATACTGTATAAAGACCAAACAAATTGCAAACAGGTACAGCAACTAGTCTGAGAACTGATCATAAAGATACTGAAAAAGTGGGTAGCTTTTGCCTTTGAGGAACAACTAAAACTAGTTACCAAGAACTAGGAAACCAGCAGTCAAGAAATATACTGCAGACTAACAGTTGGTAAGGTAGTAATGAAAGTAATGGAAAAGATACTTAGATGCTGTGGCAAATCTATACCTACAAAGATCAGAATCATGCACACCATGATTTTCCCTTGACACTCAATGGAGGAGAAAGTTGGACCTGGGAGAAGCAGGATAGAAAGAGTATTGATGCTCAGGAAAAGATTCCTGAGGGTATCATGGATATTCAAGAAAAGAAACAAATGGAGTATAAAACAAGTCAATCCAGATCTGACTCAAGGCACAAATGGCCAGGCTCAAATTTGGACACATTGTGCAAAGACCCAACTCTCTTGAGAAATCTATGTGCTGGAAAAGGTAGAAGAAAAAAGAAGATGATGATCAGCAGCATGGTCAATGAATTCTATTGCAGTGGCAATGGGTGTACTGTTGGAAGACCTGAAGGGCCAGGTTAGGGACAGATCATCCTGTAGGTCTGTCTATCTGGTTACTAAGAGCTGACACTAAACATATGGCACAGAATCAATGAATCATCTGTGGCCTATAGTAGATATCTATGAAGATCTGTTTTATTATGGAGCATTTTGTCTCCTTGTTCCTTTTCCCTTTCTTCTCTTAGCCTAACCACATTTTTGTTTTGGACATTTATCTTTAAACAGCAACTTAGGTAGCTTGCAAATCAGGATATAAAGGAGAGAATGATAGAACTCCTAGCTCTTGCTTGTCTTTTGAATACTAGATCAAAATTGCAGGTTTCCACTATTATTACAATTATTATTATTATTGCCTGACTTTCAGTAACTCTGGCAGTTTTTATATGATAGGAAATTATAATTTCCTAGACCAATTTTTCTTATTATGTTGCATGGAACAACAGGGTTTCCAAAGCATCTGAAAGGAGTTCCTTGATCTACAGCTTAGTTGGTCTTGGAATCATAGAATGTAAGGGTTGGAAGGTACATGAGAGATAATCTAGTCCAGCCTCCCTAGGCAGCCTGTTCCATTGTTGAACAGCTCTCATGTTAGGACACTTTTTGTAATGTCCATCTGAAATCTACTTCCTTGTATTTTAAACCTATTGTTTTTTGCCCTGTTAACTGAAACAACTAATTTGCTCTTTTACATGACAGTTCTTCAGATACTTGAAGATAGCTATCATGTCTCTCCACAGTCTTCTTTTCTCCATATTAAACATACCCAACATCTCCTAACCAGTCCTCATTGTCAGCTTGGTTCCTCTCTCCTGACACTCTCCAGTCTATCATTCTCCTTCCTTAAATGTGTTGCCTAGAACTGGACAGTATTTTAGGTGCAATTTAATCAATGCAAAATAGAAAGGAACAATGACTTCTGAATTTAACCCTATATTTCAGTTAATGCAGTCTAGGATTGCATTTGCTTTTTTTATTTTAATAGCTGCATCATACTGTTGGCTGATGTTCAGTTTGTGATCCACCAGGACACCAGATCTTTTTCACTGCTGCCTAAAGTAGTCCTACCCATCCTTTTCTTATGCCTTGATTTTTCGTATTCAAATGTATGACTTTGCATTTGTCCCTGTTGAAATTAATCTTGCTGGTTTATACCCACTGCACCTTCTTCTTAATCTTGATATTATACTCTAAAGTGTTTACTATCCTCCCTATCTTTGTGACATTTGCGAATCTGATAATAATATTTTCTAACATCCTCATCCCAGTCATGTATAAATACATTGAACAGCACAGGGCCTACATGTAGAGTGGAGCTCTTCCTTTCAGCTTGACACAGAGCCATTGGTATACACTTGTTGGATACATTTGTTCAACCAGTTCTGCAACCATCTAATAGTAGTACACATTCTGTCAAATTTTCTACTAGAATTTCATACAAGACTTTGTTTGTTTGTTTGTTTGTTTGTCAAATTTCTGTCACCGCCCATCTCCCCCAAAGGGGGACTCTGGGCGGTTTACAACACAATAAACAAGTTAAAACCATAAAACATAGATTACAATATAGACTATCATTATAAATAGATAAATATAAGATCCATTGTGGCAAGAAGCTCTCATCCAATGGGGAGGGCACTACGGTGCCAACCACTCCCAGGAAGAGCTGTTGCCCTTCCCATCCCAAGCAAGGTGGCAAAACCAGGTTTTTAAATTCTTCCGGAAGTCTGGGAGCAAAGGTGCCCGCCTCACCTCCGGGGGCAAGATATTCGAAAGGGCGGGCACCACTGCAGAGAAGGCTCACCTCCTGGACCCCGCTAGATGGAATTCCCTCGCTGATGGGGTCTGTACCATGCCCTCACTGCATGACCAGGTGGGACAGGACGATGTGATGGGGATGAGATGGTCCCTCAGGTACCCTGGCCCCATGCCATGTAGGGCTTTAAAGGTGATAACCAACACCTTGAATTGGACCTGGAAGCAAACCGGCACCCAGTGCAGCTCGCGCAGGAGTGGTGTTACATGTGCCAATCTAGGGACACTGATAGCTATCCACACGGCTGCATTCTGGACCAGCTGAAGCTTCCGGATACTCTTCAAGGGTAGCCCCATGTAGAATGCATTGCAATAGTCTATATGACCAGGGCATGAATGACTGTTTGGAGGGTGTCTTGCTCCAGGAAAGGGCACACAACACGAAGTTGTGCAAAGGCCCTTCTGGCCATGACTGCCACCTGCTGTTCAAGCAGGAGTCGCGAGTCCAGGAGAACCCCCAGGTTCCGCACCGGGTCTGAATGGGGCAGTGCAACCCCATCCAGAACTAAAGATGACAACTTCCTGGATGTAGAGAAGCCATCAACCCACAGCCATTCCGTCTTACCAGGGTTCAGCTGAAGCCTGTTGTTCCCCATCCAGGCCCCCACAGCCCCCAGGCACTGAGACAGGGCAGACACTGCATCACTTACTTCACCCGGGATAGAGATATATAATTGAGTATCATCAGCATACTGATGATACCTCATTCCATGGTAACAGATGATCTCACCCAGCGGTTTCATGTAGATGTTAAAAAGAAGAGGAGAGAGAATCGAACCCTGCGGCACCCCACACAAGAGGGGTCAAGGGTCAGATCTCTCATCCCCTATCACCACCGATTGGGACTGGCCCTGGAGGAAGGAGGTGAACCAGTGGAAAACTACGCCACCCACCCCCAACTCCCTGAAGCATCCCAAAAGGATACCATGGTCGATGGTATCGAAAGCCTCTGAGAGGTCAAGAAGAGCCAGGATGGTTCCCCTCCCCCCATCCCATTCCCTCCAGAGATCATCCATAAGCGCGACCAATGCAGTCTCTGTCCTGAATCCTGGCCTGAAACCTGACTGAAAGGGGTCTAGATAATCCGTTTCATCCAGAATCCTCTGGAGTTGTAACGCCTCCACTTTCCCAACTACCTTCCCCAAGAAGGGAAGGTGGGGGACAGGATGAAAATTGTCCAACACAGTAGGGTCCAGTGATGGTTTCTTGAGGAGGAGGTGTACCAGCGCTTCCATGAAGGCAGCTGGAAACACCCCCTCTCTCAAGGATGTATTAACTATCGCTTGGACCCAACCACATGTCACCTCCTGGGCTGCTTTTACCAGCCAGGAAGGGCATGGGTCTAGATGACATGTGGTGGCATTCACAGTCTGGAGGATCCTGTCCACTTCCTCGGGCCTAACAGGATCAAACCAGTCCCAGATAACATGGTATGTACAATCCCTTGGCATCTCCTCAGACTGTGCCTCATGCGTAAAGTCCAACTTGGAATGGATCTGAGTGATTGTATCCTGCAGGTGCCCAGAAAACTCCTCCGCACAGCCCTGTAGGTGGGTAACTGAATCCACCTTACCCAGAAGGGAATGAGTTATCTTAAATAAGGCCGCCAGGCTGCAATCTGCAGATGCAATAAGAGCGGAGAAATATTGACGTTTTGCCACTCTTATCGTCACAAGGTAGGCCTTAATAGCGGCTCTAGCTTGTGTTCAGTCAGATTCGGTCTTTGTCTTCCTCCAGCAGCGCTCTAGATGTTTCTTAACCCTCTTCAGAACCCTCAACCCCTCCGTGAACCATGGGGAGTGTAAGGCTGAATGGGGCAAGAGAGGCCACACAGGTGCGATCCTGTCCAAGGCCCCGGCCACCTCCCTATTCCAGGCTGCGGCTAGGACCTCCACTGGACCATGCAGTAGATCCTTGGGTATAACCCCCAGCTCCTTCTGAAACCCTATAGGGTCCATCAGTCACTGGGGGCAGACCAGTCGAATGGGTCCTGCCTCCCCATGGAGTGGGGTGGCACACAAGAATCTCAGAGCCACCAGGATGTCTGACCATGACAACGGTGACAGATCTAGCTCTCCCCTCAGATCACATTGCCACTGTTCCAACAAGAAAACCAAGTCTGGAGTGAGGCTAGTCTCCAGTCGGGTCCCGAATAATCTGGGACAGGCCCATAGCTGCCATGGTAGCCATGAGCTCCTGAGCCGCCTCCGAGGCATGCCCCAGGGATGGCAGGTTGAAGTCCCGCAGAACCATAAGCCTGGGGAACTCCACTGCCAACCCCAAGACGGCCTCCAGCAGCCCAGGCAGGGAGGTTGCCATGCAGCAGGGAGGCTGGTACAGCAGCAGCACTCCCAACTGTTCTAAGGAACCCAGTTTGAAGCACAGGGTCTCATAACTGGCCAGTTGTGGAGCAGGGCCCCTGAAAGCCACTAGAGACTCTCGGATGACAACTGCCACCCCACCTCCCCTGCCCCAGTGTCTTGGCTGGTGCCACACCTGAAACCTGGCTGGACACATTTCTGAGAGGGCTACCCCCCCCACCTCTGGGCCCAGCCAGGTCTCGGTAATACACGCCAGGGCTGCCCCCTCCTCTGTGATCAAATCACATATGTGGGGGGCCTTGTTATTGGCTGACCTGGCATTAAGCAGCAGCAGCCGGAGACTGGGGTCCTCAAGGATCTGCTTTCCAGGGCCTGGGGCTGAACCTGGAGGGCCAGAACACACCACCAGTAACAAACATTGGGGGCATCTTCCCCAAAGATGGCCTGCCCTCCAGTTTCTGTCATACCATCCCCAGCCCATCACCACCTCAATAGGGTAACCTGCCCTACAGCCCCCAGAGTTTCCAGGCCCAGTTGCCTCCAATCCCAGACCTCTGGAAACCCTGGATTGAAATAAGGGTCCCCTCCCCCATGCATACATCCTATCACACTGGACCAGCCTTGGGTGATGGTAGGCTCCCTGGTGCACCAGCTCCCACTCTTGGCACCGCTAGGGCCCAGCCACCACCCCACACCCTCACTGTGCCCCCCCTCAGCCTCTCTCACTGGTTGTAGGGGGCACCCCACCCACTCCTACTTTGTTGGATGCTTGGCTGAAATAGGTCCATTGTATACCATGGTCAACTAATACAATAGGTCCATCATATACCATGGTCAACTAATACAATAGGTCCATCATATACCATGGTCAACTAAATGGAGATAAGATTATTTCCATTTGTGGAAAAGCCCAAAATAAAGTAGGGGTTGAAGTGCTCTGCCCTTTTCCTGTCACCTGTGACTATCCTAACATATTTTCCTAGCATCTGACCCACCCCAAAAGCTCTTTCTGTTACTTGCAAACCAAAATTCCTTTTATGCTTTAGCCTTTCTGTCTTTTGGCAGATATTAGCTGCTTCCTGGTATACCTTCTCGATAATTCCATTCCTGTATATGTCCCCTTTAACTCTTCAGTCAGTTGAAAGTTCCCTATGCATCCACATTTTAAACTGCCACAATTTTTTTTTGTTTATTGGAATGGTATGTTATTGTACCATAACATACCATTCCAATTGCCCAGAGCTACTGGAATAAGTTGGGTATAAATTTGCCAAATAAATAAGTATTGTTTTTTAAAAACTCTTAACTTTCCTACACTCCCTTAGACCTGAGGATTTCTGTCTATGGGATTCTGCCAAATACCTCTCTGAACTTATTAAAATAGGCAGTTCTGAAATCTAGTATCCATATAACTATGCTTCATTTTCTGTAGTATTTTGATGACAGTTCCTCCCAAAGTTCCCACTGCTTTTACCTCTTTAACCAGCTCTTTCCTATTTCTTATCAATCCATATAGCATAGACTTGTCTCTTGTCTCTCTTTCAACCTCCTGTAAAATGAAATAGTCAGTAAGGCAACTGACGAACTTTTGAGACCTTGTAGTCTTAACCCAGTTAGTTTTCCAACTGCTGTCTGGGCATTTGAAGTCTCCAATTATTACTATTTTCTCTCCACCCTGAAAGTTCTGTTATCTGGTCCAGGAGGGCATTATCTAAGGGAAGAAATAGGAAGAATTCCAATGATGAAAATCCTGGAGTGAAAAACAATTCAGTAGGATTGAGAAATTCTGAAAAATGAAAAAATTAAGGCCAAAATACAAATATTACCTAAGAGAAAGAAAAATAAGAGACTGTTGATAAATCCATTATGGTTGCATAAAGAACTTTCTTACAGGTAGTTAATGATTGGGACCAGACTTGGGACCGGAATTTCCATCGCTAAGCAATGAAGTCATAAAGTACAATGTCACATGATTGCATTGCTTAGCAACAGCTCTCTGGGTAGTCCCTGTTGCCATTGTTAAACGAGCACCGCAGGCCATTAAGCAAGGACCTCTTTGCAACTTCCTGCCGATTTCCAACAAGCAATGGGAAAGCTGGCAGGAACTCGCAAGTCCCAGGCAGCTCACAAGCAGGCCAGTGGGCAGGTAAGCAGCTGCTGTGGCCTAGCACACATCTGGGCCAGGGGTGGCTGCTGTCAGGGGCAGGAGGGTGTGCAAGATGTCCTTTGCTCTCTGCCCCTGCTGCCCCCAACTGACCTTCACCATCTTCTTCCTCCCCCTGCTGATGAGGCATATCCAGCCTCGCCTTTTGCAAGGCAGCTGCTGGCTGTGCAAGGCCTTCTTCCTGAGGCCGCGCACAACCTTTTCAAAACTGCACATGGCTTTCCTAAGGCCTTGCGAGAGCAGGAGGAAGAAGGTGCCAAAAGTCAGCTGGGGGCGGCAGGGACAGCAGAGGTTGTGGAGCATAGGGTCCCTGGGGCAGGGTGGTGGTGGAGTGCAGGGTGGCCAAAAGGGCAGAGATGGAGGAGAGAGAGGCTGGTAGGGGGAAATTGAAGCACACCGTGCAGTTGTAAAGCAGGCGGGCTGCCAAGCGCCCAAATTTTGATCACATGACTGCAAGAGCACTGCAACAGTTGTAACTTCAAGGACTGGTCATCAGTACCATTTGTTCGGCACCATCGTAACTTCGAATAGTTGGTACAAGCTGTGAAAAAAAAGACAAGTTTAAAAAATAGAAAGAAGGGCATATAATAAAAGAATATCAGAGAATAGCCCAAATCTGTAAGAAGGGGATCAGGAAGGCTAAGGGTCAGAATGATTTGAGGCTTGCAGTGAATACCAAAAATAATCCCCCAAATTGGATATACATGAAACAGAAGGAAAGTCAAGGAAGTGAGCGATCCACTGGTGGGAGAAGATGGTAAGATGGTGACTGGTAACATGGACAAAGCTGAAAGCAGTAACAGTCTGCCAGAAGCTGCACCATAAGGGTTAGAGGAGAAATGCAAGTCAAAATAGGTAAGAAACTGGTGAGAGAAACCTGCTTTGGCTGCTTTGAATGAATTTGTCTCTGGGTCTGGAAGGATTATATCCCAGGGTACTAAAGGAACTAGAAGATGTGAACCCAAAACCACTGACTGTGATCTTTTGAGAATTTCTGAGTACAGGGGAAATGCCAGAAGATTGAAGCAAAGCTAATGTTGTTCCCATCTTTAAGAAGGGGAAATATGAATCCAGGAAACTACAGACCAGTCAGTTTGGCATCAAAAATTATAAAAATCCTATAACATATCATCAAGGAGTGGCTTTGCAAGCCCTTAGAAAGAAACAAAGTGATACTAGAAGCCAGCATGGGTTGGTTAGAAACAGGTCATTCAATCAGACATATCTTATTGCATACTGGCTCTCTTATGGAATTGTGGGGAGAAAAGCATAACCTGGAAGTGATGATAGTCCTGAGATATCAGTCTACCAATTAGAAGCATGTTAGGTAGTGTCAAAGGGGGGGTATAAAGGAGTCAAAGAATGGAATCCCTTTGCTAAAATCAAGTACAAGTGGCCAATACATTGAAAAGGTACAAGGCAACATATACAGAAATGGTTCTTTTGAACACTTCAATAGTGTTGAAAGTCTCTTGGTGTCATTTCCCTTCAGCAACATGAAGGCAGTGGGCTTCACTGATGCTAACTTTATAAGGTAAAGGGAAGTCTTCAAGAACAGTTCAATTCCTGATGACTTCACAGCTTTCCTGGCAAGAAGATGGAAGTAGTTTGTCATTGCTTTCTTCTGGAATTTTTTTATACTTCACATGCTAGCCTTGATAATTTTCTTAAAGACTCCCATTGAAATACTAATCAGATTTGGCCCTGCTTTGTTTTTTGAGATTAGTCAAGGTCTCCTCTGAGCAGACTGCTTTTCCTCCATATCAATGATGTACGAACTACGATCCTAGGACATATAGCTACCCAAAGCCGCACAAATATTCTAAGAGCATTTCAAAAATTTACCATTAAATTTTTGCTTTTTAGTATGGCTGGAAAAGAACATTATTAATTTCATGAGGAGTTATATTGCATACATTTATTTTAATTTCATTTGAATTAAATTTGAATTAAATCCATTTTAATTTTATTTAAATTAAATCAGATTTAATTTTATTCTTTGAAATACAGCTGTCTAGCACACCACTCAGAGACCATGAGAGGTTGTGTACTAATGCCATGTATCTTGGTTACTTATTCTTCTTTTATGGCATTTTGTGATGTTTATAATTCATGCAATATTATTATCACTAGTGTTATTTTTCCTTGAATACTGTTCTTTTGTTATTTGTTTTCTTTTTGTCAATATTATCATTGTTTTCCACTCATATTGTACATACCCCTGTTGTACATAGAAAAAATGAATTGTCTCATTCATTTTCTCACTTCTCTGTCCATATAGTAAGTTCATCAGGTAAAATTAAAAATTGAACAGGCAGCAATTTCATCCTTGTTGTTGTTTATTCGTTCAGTCGCTTTCAACTCTTAGTGACTTCATGGACCAGCCCATGCCAGAGCTTCCTGTCGGTCGTCAACACCCCCAGCTCCCCCAGGGATGAGTCCATCACCTCTAGAACATCATCCATCCATCTTGCCCTTGGTCCCCAAGGCCTTGCCTTGGATGGATATCATCCATCCATCTTGCCCTTGGCCCTCTTCCTTTTGCCTTCCACTCTCCCTACCATCAGCATCTTCTCCAAGGTGTCCTGTCTTCTCATTATGTGGCCAAAGGATTTCAGTTTTGCCTTTAATATCATTCCCTCAAGTGAGCAGTCTGGCTTGATTTCCTGGAGGATGGACTGGTTTGATCTTCTTGCAGTCCAAGGCACTCTCAGAATTTTCCTTCAACACCACAGTTCCAAAGCATCTATCTTCCTTCTCTCAGCCTTCCTTATGGTCCAGCTCTCACAGCCATATGTTACTACTGGGAATACCATTGCTTTAACTATGCAGACCTTAGTTGTCAGTGTGATGTCTCTGCTCTTAACTATTTTATTGATACTTGTCATTCTCTTCTCCCAAGGATTAAACGTCTTCTGATTTCCTGACTGCAGTCAGCATCTGCAGTAATCTTCGCACCTAGAAATACGAAGTCTTTCACTGCCTCTACGTTTTCTCCCTCTATTTGCCAGTTATCAATCAAGCTGGTTGCCATAATCTTGGTTTTTTTGAGGTTTAACTGCAACCCAGCTTTTGCACTTTCTTCTTTCACCTCCATCATAAGGCTCCTCAGTTCCTCTTCGCTTTCAGCCATCAAAGTGGTATCATCTGCATATCTGAGATTGTTAATGTTTCTTCCAGCGATTTTAACTCAGCCTTGGATTCCTCAAGCCCAGCATGTCGCATGATGTGTTCTGCGTACAAGTTGAATAGGTAGGGTGAGAGTATACAGCCCTGCCGTACTCCTTTCCCAATCTTAAACCAGTCGGTTGTTCCGTGGTCTATTCTTACTGTTGCTACTTGGTCGTTATACAGATTCCTCAGGAGGCAGACAAGATGACTTGGTATCCCCATACTGCTAAGAACTTGCCACGATTTGTTATGGTCCATGCAGTCAAAGGCTTTAGAATGGTCAATGAAGCAGAAATAGATGTTTTTCTGAAACTCCCTGGCTTTTTCCATTATCCAGCGGATATTGGCAATTTGGTCCCTAGTTCCTCTGCCTTTTCTAAACCCAGCTTGTGCATCTGGCAATTCTCGCTCCATGAATGGCTGAAGTCTACCTTGCAGGATCTTGAGCATTACCTTACTGACATGTGAAATGAGTGCCACTGTTCGATAGTTTGAACATTCTTTAGTGCTTCCCTTTGTTGGGAAGTAAGTTGATTTTTTCCAATCTGATGGCCATTCTTGTGTTTTCCAAATTTGCTGGCATATAGCATGCATTACCTTGACAGCATCATCTTGCAAGATTTTGAACAGTTCAGCTGGGATGCTGTCATCTCCTGCTGCTTTGTTATTAGCAATGCTTCTTAAGGCCCATTCAACCTCACTCTTCAGGATGTCTGGCTCTAGCTCACTGACCACACCGTCAAAGCTATCCCTGATATTGTTATCCTTCCTATACAGGTCTTCTGTTGTATATTCTTGCCACCTTTTCTTGATCTCTTCTTCTTCTGTTAGGACCTTGCCATCATGCCCATTTTGGCCTGGAATTTACCTCCAATGTTTCTAATTTTCTGGAAGAGGTCTCTTGTCCTTCCTATTCTATTGTCTTCTTCCACTTCCGCGCATTGCTTGTTTAAAAATAATTCCTTATCTCTTCTGGCTAACCTCTGGAATTTTGCATTTAATTGGGCATATCTCCCTCTATCACTGTTGCCTTTTGCTTTCCTTCTTTCTTGGGCTACTTCTAGTGTCTCAGCAGACAGCCATTTTGCCTTCTTGGTTTTCTCTTCCTTTGGGATGTATTTTGTTGCCGCCCCCTGAACAATGTTGCGAACTTCTGTCCGTAGTTCTTCCGGAACTCTATCTACTAAGTCCAGTCCCTTAAATCTATTCTTCACCTCCACTGCATATTCCTTAGGAATATTAGTGAGCTCATATCTAGCTGATCTGTGGGTCTTCCCTAATCTCTTTAGTCTGATCCTAAATTGGGCAATAAGAAGTTCGTGATCTGAACTACAGTCAGCTCCAGGTCTTGTTTTTACCGACTGTATAGATGTCCGCCACCTTTGGCTGCAAAGGATGTAGTCAATCTGATTTCGGTGTTATCCATCTGGTGAAGTCCATGTATAAAGCCGTCTCTTAGGTTGTTGGAAGAGAGTGTTTGTTATGCAGAGTGAGTTGTCTTGGCAAAATTCAGCCTATGTCCTGCTTTGTTTTGTTCTCCCAGGCCATGCTTACCTGTAATTCCAGGTGTCATTTGACTGCCCACCTTAGCATTCCAGTCTCCTGTGATGAAAATAACATCTCTTTTAGGTGTGTTGTCCAGTTGGTGCTGCAGATCCTCACAGAACTGCTCTACTTCAGCTTCTTCAGCATCTGTGGTTGGGACGTATATTTGGATCACTGTGATGCTAGATAGCTTGCCCTGAATTCAAATTGAGATCATTCTATTGTTTTTTGGATTGTATCCAAGCTCTGCTTTAGCCACTTTACTATTAATTATGAAGGCTACTCCATTTCTTCTGTGGTCCTCTTGTCCACAGTAGTAGATCTGGTGGTCATTTGATGTGAAGTGGCCCATTCCAGTCCATTTCAGTTCACTGACGCCCAGAATGTCTATCTTTAATCTTGACATCTCACCAATAACCACATCCAATTTGCCCTGGCTCATAGATCTGACATTCCAGGTTCCAATGGTGTGTTGATCCTTAGAACATCGGATTCGCCGTTCACCACCAGCACCGTCGGCCGCTAGCCATCCTTTCAGCTTTGAGCTAGCTGCATCATCACATCTGGGGCTAGTTGAACTTATCCTCTGTTCCTCCCCAGTAGCATTTTGACCATCTTCCAACCTGGGAGTCTCATCTTCCGATGGTATACCGACATATCTCTGGTTGTACTGATCCATTTAGTTTTCACGGCAAGAATACGGGGTGGGTTGCCATTACCTTCCCCAGGGATCTCATTTAGTCTGACCTCTCTGTCATGACCTTCCTGTCTTGGGTGGCCCTTCACGGTTTAGCTCATGGCATCATTGAGGTGCTCAAGCTCCAGCACCACGACAAGGTAACAATCCTTTGCTGAAGAATTTCATCCTTACCCAATTAAAAATCTGTCACAACTTTAACATGCCACAGCCACTGGTCAATTCCCAGACTTGTCCACCAAAAAAATCTTCACATTGTTTATAGGGTGTGTTCACTGCAAGTTCCCTATTTCTCTCTTTGTGATTGTTGTGTGATGGTTCTGAAAACCACAGCACACCCCTAGCATTCAGCAGCACTGTTGAAAAGTTCCATTCTTCTATTACGTCTCCTAGCTGTGTCTTAGCCATCAGATACTTCTCTCTTCCTACAAGTATTTGCTACCTCTCCTATGAATTCTGAAAATCAGAATGGAGCCTAGCACCTTTTCTGACTAATACGTTCTATTAAAAGGCATAAGGATTTGTAAGTTGAAGGGGTGGGGAAGACAGATTGGTTATGCAGATGCAGATTACAAGTGAGACAGATTATAAGTATATTATCAATTAACAATTGTAATGTGTTAAAAATCCATTGTGTTTGTTGAGATCTTCTGAGATTGCTTGAAACCTGTTGATGTATGTGGGTTCAGCAAATTCCCATTCAATGGTGCTATTAAAGATTGATTCCCAAGAAAGTCCTATAGAAAGACAAACCACAGAAACAGAACAACAGAACACCACTGGTTGTCATGTACAGCTGACAGCTCAAACCACTCAAATACCTTATTAATAAGCTACAGCCCATACTGGACAGTGACACTGCACTTTTTCAGGCACTAGGTCGTAGGCTTGTATTTGCATACAAACAACCATCCAATCTGAAGCAGGTTCTCACAAGCAACAAGAAACAACAGGATAAGGATGCTAACATGGGAAAGCAACCCTGAAACAAACCCAAATATCTCCTTTGCCCCTTCATCTATCCCCACAGCACCATGCAAGGCCCCCACAACTACAAATGCAAGATTAGAGGTGTCTTCATATGCTATTCCCTTAAAATGGTATGTGCCATCATCTGCCAGTAATGCCCCTCTGGATTCTATGTAGGACAAACAGGACAAACTTTGCGCAAAAGAAGTAATGGACACAGGTTTGACATCAGGACTCAAAACAAGACAAAGTAATGTCAGAGCACTTCAACCTCCCAAGGTACTCTATGAAGACCACAAAGTTACCATTTTGGAAAAATGCCCAGAGTCAGTTGGAGTTGGGCAGCATCCAAAGTGAATAAATAAATAAATAAAAATAGGAGATTTTAACAGCACTGTTGAGCAACAGATTGCTGAACTCATATACACCATAAAGTTTCAAGCACACAAGAATGTCTCAACAAATACAATGGGTTTTTAACACATTACAATTGTTAATTGCAAGGTACTTGTGAGAACCAGTTTGGTGTAGTGGTTAAGGCACCAGTCTAGAAATTGGGAGAGTGAGAGTTCTAGTTCCACCTTAGGCACGAAGCCGTTTGGGTGACCTTGGGCCAGTCAGTCACTTTCTCTCAGCCCTAGGAAGCAGGCAGTGGCAAACCACTTCTGAAAACCTTGCCAAGAAAACCGCAGGGACTAGTCCAGGCAGTTACGAGGAGTCAACACTGACTCAGAGATGCACATGCGCACACACACACACACAAAGGTACTTGTAATCTATCTCACATGTAGCCTGAATCAGCATAACCAACCTGTCTTCCCCTTCTTTCCACAATTTAAATCTACATCAGTCTAGCCACTCCATGCATCTGATAAAGTAAGGCACAGCTCACAAAGCTTATGCCTTGTAATAAAATTTGTAGTCAGAAAAAGTGCTTCCAGACTCTTTCCAATTCTTTACCACCATAGACTACTACTAAATCTTACTATGGTTTCTCTATGTATCACCCCTTTACTAAATCTTGGTTTGTGAATATAGACTATGGCCCACTAAGCACTCCTGATCTATGACTCATAGATCATAAAATATAAAGTTCTAATATATCTGTAAAGCCAGTTTGGTGTAATGGTTAAGGCATCAGGCTAGAAACTGGGAGGCCATGAGTTCTAGTCGCACCTTAAGCACAAAGCCAGCTGGGTGACCTTGGGCCAGTCACTCTCTGTCAGGCCTAGAAAGGAGGCAATAGCAAACCACTTCTGAAATAGATGATGATGATGATGATATATATATATATATATATAGAGAGAGAGAGAGAGAGAGAGAGAGGGAGGGAGGGAGGGAGGGAGGGAGGGATGATAGATAACCAATCCAGACAACCTCTTCCTTTCTGCCATTTGATCAGGCACACAGCTGTTCTTCCTCTTTTTGCAATATACCCTCTCCACAAATCATGGATGAAACACTGTTGACATGCATGGGAAGAAAAAGAAAACTTGCTTCCCACAGCATGAACACAGGGTCCAGGTTCTGTGTATCTCAGTTTAATGAATTAACTCCATTTCAACTGTAAAATAATTCAGGAAGATGGAGAAAAGCTCTTTTAACTATATGAGGGAATTATTTTGTTAAGCCAGTTGCAAATGGAGCACTACCCTGAGGAAACATCAGACTTTCCAAGGTATGAAAGTAGGGAAATACAGATATTGGGCTGCTTCCTGGAAGTTAATTGCATCATCTGCAAAACCAGTACATTTTTGTTAATGGAGCATTCTGCTGGCACTGTAATCCATTCATGTAGATAAAGCCTGTATCACCACTGGCCACAGAAGAGAGAGCTCTTTTTATACAAATAATAGCTGAGAGCATCATGCAAATGACATTTGATAGGATGCTCAGAACTTTCATAGGACCATAAGAGTGCTGTGCTGGACCAGACCAATATTCACCTAGTACAGCATTCTGTATCACACAATAGAGCCAGCTAGTATATTCAAGAAGACCATAGACGAGTGTGATAGCCTTCTGCTATTGCTCCTTGACACCTGGTGTTTAACAACACTCTGTTTGTGATTCTTGAGACAGAAAACAGCCAAAATGATAGTGATCAATTGCCTGATCCTCAGTGAATTTGGCCAGTCTCTTTTTTAAAATAAAATTGATGGATATTGTCACATCAAGCATAAAATCACACAGTTTAACTATATGATATAAAGCAATACTTCCTTTTATTGATTATGAATTTTTTTGTCTCCAAAGTCCAACACTGTGAGAAAAGAAGAAAAACTTATCTCTATCCAAACTTTTTGCTGAAGTTGAATAAGTGAAATCCACATCATGAAAGAGTAATTATAATGACTTCTGGGGACAGCAATGGGGGACTGAACATGACTGCACTTTTGTGCAGCCAACGACTGCAGTGAAAAGGGGAGCCAGAGAAGGGATTGACTCCTCAGGACTACAGTACTCTCTTGATCAAAGGGAGAACAAGGATCACCCACAAGTTTGCTCCATACAGAATTTCCCTGCGAAGAGATAGCAAAATAGCGATCTCCAGTGGGTTTGAGAGTTCTGGGAGCCAGGGGAAAAATCATGCCTAAGCTGCAGTTCGGCACCTTTTAAAGAGACACTGGATTTGCCTATATTTCCTCTCTTAATTACTTTAGGAAGTTGCTTATTATCGATTTCTTGGAAATTAAGAACCTTCCAAAAGGCAAGCTATATCATGCTGGGAGAATCACCTTCTACCCTGGATGAAAGAAGTTCTACGTAAGTTTAAGGATTAAAAAGAAAAGCTTTAGTTTTTGGAAAACAGCAAAAGGGAAACTAGAATGTGGATTTTGGAAAGATAAGGGCAGGGCTGCAACTAGGGTCTGTGTCACCCAGGGCAAACATGGATTCCACGCCCATTTTGGTGCCCCCCCAGCGCTCATTTTGTTGCCCCACCAGCGTGGCGCCCGGGGCACATGCCCTGGTTGCCCGCCCCCCCCAGTTGCGGCCCTGGATAAGGGGATAGATGGACTTGAAAGAATATTTCCTGTGGGGTATTTAAAAGTTTATAAAAGAATATATGAAGATTTTGAAATTTATTGTAAGAAATCCTCTCATGGGATAGTTTTGCTGACTGGAAAATAAACAGATGAGAAGAGCAGACTTGAAGGTTGACTAGAGGGAATCAGAGAGAACAAAAGATCACTATTAAAGGAGAAGAGACTTATTAATAAAATAGAGCAATACTATTTGACTGTAGAAGAAATTAAGTCTGTTTGGGAACAATGTACTCAAGCTACTTACAAGATAGTCTGATACTATAACAGAGGATGTAGAACAACAACAGATTTTATTGGATAAAACAGATTGAAGCTGATTTGAACCTGAATTTGGACTTTACAAAATGCTGGATCACAAAAGTGATATGGAAAAAGTGCTGTGGATTTGAAAATGGATTTGAAAATGCCAGAGTATAAGAGTGATATTGGAAAAGATACCAAAATGGATAGAAATGATACAAATGAAACCAGCTAATGTCTTAATGAAAGGGAACATACAAATAATAAATCAGAAGAGTGACTTGGAAAGCCTTTTTATCCTGGATTTACAAAAGGAATGTACTAAACCAATGAAGCCATTTCTGGGAGGAGACAAACAGAAATTATTGAAGCTGTTCCTGAAAGGAGACAAACAGAACCTGATAAGAAATGAACTTGTGGGACATTATTTAACAGGATTGAAGATCAAGCTTTTTAAAAGTAAACAGAAGCTTTACAATGTGAATTTATTTGACCAGGTTTAATATATATATGTTGCGGTATCTGGTAGTTATTAATGGGATCTCTTTTTGACCGGGACTGAACAATGAGGTTTTGTGTGAAAGGTGAAAGGTCCTCTGTGCAGGCATCGAGTCATGTCTGACCCTTTGGGGGGACGCCATTTTCGCAACATTTTCTTGGCAGACTATAGCAGGGTGGTTTGCCATTGCCTTCCCTAGTCGTCACCTTCTGTCATGAGCACTGATGGTGAGCAGGAGGGGCCCCTATCCAGGGGGGAAAATGCATGCGTAGTAGTGAGGAATTGAGCAGCCATTCAAAGAGCCACAGATCAGACCCGCCTTGACTTTTGGGGTTTATCTGTATGAGTTTTCTCAAACTTCTTCAGTTTGTTAGGATTTTCTATCTAATGTAGCAGTAATAAAACACTAGAGACTTATTCTTTGTCTTAGCGTGGTTCCTGCCTGTTAGGACATCTTCCCTAGCAAGCTGGTACTCATTTTACTGACCTCGGAAGGATAGAAGGCTGAGTCGACCTGAGCCGGCTACCCAAGAATCCAGCTTCCACTGGGATCGAACTCAGGTCATAGGGAGAGTGCAATACTGCCACCTACCCCTCTGCACCACACAAGGCTCTAATGAGGTTTTAAGAATCTGTATATAAGTGAGGAGAGATTTCTTTTGCTTTACTTCTTAGAAAAAATGACAAGTTGTATTATGAAATGGATTTTTTTTAATTAAGATCAAAATACATGTTATTTCTGGTAGCTCTTAATAGACTTTTGCTAATTAGGATTGAATGATGAGTTTTTATAATTTGATTATTGAGAAGGGATGAGATATGGGAAGAAGAGTTTTTTTTTTCTTTTTTTTATACTACAGCAGGTGTTAAGTTGCTGAAATTGTTTATAATTGTCTGGAGGGAGGGAGGTCATCTTTTATGTATCTTTTTTTCTTTTTCTTTTCTTTTTTCTATCTGCGCTTCTTTTTCTTTTCTTTACTCTTTATATTTTCTTTAGTTTGTATTAGTCTTTTATCTTTGTATTTGTAAACTCTAATAAAATTATTTTTTAAAAAAATGAAAGAGGAATTATAACCAGCAATTCTGTGGAATAGAATATCTAAATGAGATTCACTCCTTCTTTAAAGGAGAATTTTTCATAAAATGTCTCCTAAATGGTGTATTTAATTTTTATGACATGTTTATTACAGGATATCAGTGCTTCAATGTTGAACAGTACAGTGACAAGCAAACCACCAGTAACGTTGCGACTTGTAGTACCTGCAAGCCAGTGTGGATCTCTTATAGGGAAAGGAGGATCCAAAATCAAAGAGATCAGGGAGGTAAGTCAGTATACCATTGTTTTTATTAGCTTAGTGGTTTTGGAATTCTATAGTCAAGGTCTTTTCTACTAATTTTTCTGTGGAGAAATGCAGCATAGTAGTTCCACTTAGAACATCCAGATTAGCGATCTTGACAAGGAGCCTCAAATAATTTTCCAAGAAACTTTTCCCTGGAAAAGAGTTCAAGTAGTCTTTTAAGACACAACTGGAAGGATAACAAGATATTCCTAGCAACCAGGAATCTCAATGTTTTTCCTCCATGAAAGAGGAAAATCCCTTTAAAGTTTTTTTAAAGAATTTTATTGAGTTTGAAACAAAGATAAAAACTACAAAAAAGAAAAAAACTACAAAAAGAAAAAAAGAAAAACTAAAAAAGTGTGAAACACAAGAAAAAATAATTTTGAAGATTATATAAAGAAGTGACTTCCGACTTTCAACAGCAAGAATATACAGCAATTTCCATAATCAATCGCTTACTCTATATCAAACCAAGATCACACTATTTCTTTAAGTCCATCCATTAGCACATATACAAATCACTAATGCAATTGCTCCTTCCCCTTATATAAAAAAAGAAAAAAAAGTAAATTTCTAAATCAACTTCCCTCCCCCATAAAACAACATTTATTTAATTATTTCCTTCCTGCCACTATTCTATATGTTTCTGTCCACTATAATAGAAATCAAATTATACAAACATATAAATTGTCTACTTTTATAATTAATAATACTACAGCAATCTTATCCCTATTAAACCTAAAAACCAAGCAATTATTATTATACCTTATAGATACCTTATAAATCTTACAAATCAAACAAATCTTTAAAAAAAAGTCCAATAGATCTTAATCCAAATCATTAAAGAAAAATGAAATCATCATAGCCTCATTATCAGTCCAATTACACATTCTTAAATTATTACCCCACTTCAAAATATACTAAGACATTTACATACCTCCCTATTACACCCAAGGCATTTTTCTTGCAAAAATCAAACAGCCCAACTGCCCCCTTAAAAACTCAAACTTCTCAGCAAAAAAACTCCCACAAAGCAGATTCTCTTCTCTCCCAAAACATTCCCTCAGAAAGCCATAACAATCCCTCAGAAAAACAATTCTCCTTGTAATCCGCAGCTCAGACCGTCGCTTTAACCCCTTCAGCACCAAAATGTAGTCTTTGTCTGGCATTACTTCAGTCTCACATCAGTAGAAAGATCTCCTTCCTTGTCAAAATCTTCAACTCCTTCCATAACATCTTCAGCCAGATGACACACTTTAGAAATAATTATCTTCCCCAGTGTTCCGAATATTCTGCAGAATAGCCTGACAGCAATCTGAAAATATCTCTTTGTAGGTCTGCTTAAGCTCACAATGGAACTCTGAAAAAGCCTCCTTGAAATCGTCCATGTTTCAGGCAGTAGTTTATGTCGCCCCCTAGATACTTGGCTCACCCAGTTAGGAGTTAATGAGTTAATGAAAAATCCTCTGTGTGCGGCCCCTGGAATTGGCGCTTCCCACCTGCAGCTTCTCCTCCTCGCCTGTCCGGATCTGGCTGTTTCCTCCCGCAAAGATGAAAGAAATGATCATGAATCAAGAAAAATTAGCTAAACTGCAAGCCCAAGTGCGCATCGGTGGGAAGGGTACTGCTTGTAGGAAGAAGAAGGTGGTTCACAGAACAGCTACAGCAGATGACAAGAAACTTCAGTTTTCCTTGAAGAAGCTGGGAGTAAATAACATATCTGGGATCGAAGAGGTCAACATGTTTACCAACCAAGGCACTGTAATTCACTTCAACAATCCTAAAGTTCAAGCTTCGCTAGCTGCTAACACTTTCACAATCACAGGCCATGCTGAGACAAAGCAGCTGACTGAAATGTTGCCTAGCATCTTAAACCAGCTTGGGGCTGACAATCTCACAAGCTTGAGGAGACTGGCAGAGGCTCTACCAAAACAATCTATGGATGGAAAAGCACCTCTTGCTACTGGAGAAGAAGATGATGATGAAGTTCCAGATCTGGTGGAGAACTTTGATGAGGCTTCCAAAAATGAAGCAAATTGAATTGTCACATTAAGTAAAACTTGAAAATTATGTGGAGCTGCTATTTTATATTGTCTTTTATTTGTAATGTTTTGTACTGATCTTAGTCTTAAGAGCTGTAATATTTGGAAACTCCCTTCAATGCAGCTCTCTTCAGTTATTGTTGGTGCACAGTGCAGATGGGCTGGAAGTGCACAAAATGGAAAATTACTAAGAGTTAATGAAAAACTTCCAAGTGAAATTAAAACAGGAGAAAATGTACTAATAAGCAGGTCCTAGGGAAAGTAAACAAAGAACTGAAGATTCAAAATGACAAATCCAACGTGTAGGAAAATGTTCAATCCTTCAAATTCAGTACAAAATTAAAACAACATTAATTTAATTATTTCCTTCTCACCACTATTCTATATATTTCTGTCCACTATAATAAAAATCAAATTGTAAAAGCATATAAATTATCTACTTTTATAATTAATAATACTACAGCAATCTTAATCCTATTAAACCTAAAAACCAAGCAATTATTATTATACCTTATGAATACCCTATAAGTCTTACAAATCAAACAAACCTTAAGAAAAATAGAATAAATCTTAAACCAAATCATTAAAGAGAAATGAAATCATAATAGCCTCATTATCAGTCCAATTACACATTTAATTTTACCCCACCTCAAAGTATACCAAAGCATTTTCATATCTCCCTATTACACCCAAGGCATTTTTCTTGCAAAAATCAAATACCTCAACTGCCCCCCTTAAAAACTCCAACTTCTCAACAAAAACTCCCACAAAGCAGATTCTCTTCTTTCCCATAACAATCTCCCAGAAAGCCATAACAATCCCACAAAAAATCAGCTCTCCATGTAATCTGCAACCCAGACTGTTGTTTTAACCACTTCAGTACCAAAATGTAGTCTTTACCTGGCATTACTTCAGTCTTGCTGTCAGTGGAAAAATCTCCCTCATCAAAATCTTCATCTTTCTCCATAACATCTTCAGCCAGATGACACAGCTTGAAAATAATATCTTCCCCAAAATCTCGAATAGTCTGTGGAATAGGTTGACAACACTCTAAAAATGCTCTGGGCTACAGGGGAAACCAGCCTATGCCCGGAAAAACTGCCACAGTGCCAGTTCTGCCTGCAGAGCTCACAGACAAAGCTGCTCAGTCCGCCATATTCCCACTGGAAGCAAAAAAAAAAAAAATTAAAATATTTGTGATATACAGTAATGGGATTTTATATATTCCCCCTTCTGTGGACTGAGGTATCTTTTACATGATAGTTCTCCAGTCTGTGGCTCTTACTCCTATCTCCCAAGGTCATTCCCACGTACCATTACAGTTGGTTTTTGCCTTTTGTCTAGATTTGCTTCCTTCATCACCTACCACCTCTCCTAGTGAATCAACTACCCTAGCTGGGAGGCATAGTGGGAAGTGTTGCAGAGTGCTGGAAAGCATTTGGCCCGAGAGCTCAGAAAGAAGACACCAGGCATTTTTAGAAAAATAATTGTATTTAAACAAAGCATAGAAAGTAAAACAATTTTCTTACCCAGAGCCCTGGATAGGCACAAAAGCTTCTTAAATATAAAGAATCATATTTTACAAGCTCATACACACATGTGCTGAGCAGGAATGAGAGGGCAGCTGAGCTGGGCTAAACAGAAACAGAAACTGAAACCTTCTGGTAGCAAGTCCAGGCAAGTCCCCCAGGCAAGCAGCAACTTTTACTTATTTGCTCATCCTTTTCCACACTCCAACCTGAGGACAATTAAGTCTGACCTTCTCACCCTGCCGATACTTAATTACCATGGATACTGTTCCTCTATGACTTGCTCCTTGCATAACAACCTGAAATACCAAAAGGAAGGTAGGGGAAAGGTGGGTCTTTCACAAAGCCCTTATGACTCCAGTCCTACGGAACAGGTCTTCTATAGGACTGGAAACCTACATCTTAGATTTCTGCCATTCTTGGGGTAAGTCAGAAAAGTATTTGTACTAACTGCATTTGTGTTAAGCTCTGTTATTATTTGGCCTACACTGTTATCCAAACTCACAAATGTCAGTTCTTGGTTATGTGATAGGTTGTTTACTACAGCTTGTCAGCATGTCTTTTTTGCTGTTATTCTTAAGGAGCACGATACATAACTTACCATATCATGCAAATGTAATAAGGGGGTTGAGTAAATCTAAGGTCAATTTTTTTCAATTGTACAAAAAAGGATCTGTCCTTTCTCAAGATCAAAAAAAATTGCAAGCCATTACTAGAATTAATATTAATGGAAGGGAGAATGGTGTATATAATCCATAAACCTGGGAGATGTTTGTTTGGTTATGATTAGCTCTATTTGCACCCCACACACAAAAAATTTTTTGGTCAAAGAAAATAGGGGTGGGAATGGGGGAAGGAGGCAGGCAGCAACGAGGCTAATGGTTCCACAACTGCTTGTATTTATCATTTAATAATAATTTAATAATAGTATTTAGTAACAGCTTTATCAGTGTGAACTCCTGTTCTGCAAGAAGAAAGGGAGGGAAGCTTTGTGGCTCTACCAACTAAGACTGAGGTGTCTGTTTAAGTGGCAGAATTTGTGATGTAGGAGAGGATCTATTTGGCAGCTGCACCAATTCTTTTAGACTGATAATGATGTCAGTTCCTTCGGGCAGGGGGGTAAGTAATATCAGGTTTGTGGTGTTTCTCTCTCCGATGTATTCCTCTGTGGTCCTTCATAAGGATAGCTAACTCTTCTGCTACCGAGTTGGGTGGGCAACTTTGTACTGAACATGATTATCACGATTATTGGGTTGTGATATACTTGCTAGATAGGCCCCTGATTATTGTTTAGACTTGTGCAGTTTTTTCTAGACCATCTGTTATCAATCTCCTTAATTCTATTGCCATTTGAAACAATTGCAGATTCTTTGGTTTCACTGGTGCTCCTGCTGTTTCCTGCTGTGCTTGCATTCTCAGGCCAATACATTTATAAGACCATTAGGTTGCTATTTCGACCCTAATGAATAGTGCATTCAAGACTATATTGGATTCTATATGTCTCCAGAACATGCCATCTAATGGCTACTCCATCTCTGTAGAGGGAGATAGAGCAATCAGACCAAGAGAAAGAGATAACCGTATCCCCAATATCTAAGACATTCCCTTCATGACTCAACAGAAAAAAACCAAATCAAGAGTATGTTCTGCTCCATACATTGACTTAGTGACAATTTGAGACAGTTCAATAATTGTCATGGAGATCATGAAATCTTGAACTGACCTTCCCAAGATATTACAAACCAAACTTACATTTAGCAGCAACATTGCTGTGATTGTGGATATGGGGATTAGAGACCATGCTATCAGGCACATGATGAAGGGAGGAAAAGAGAGCTTGAAGACTTCTAGTACATCTAGCCCATGGATGTCTCCTGCTATCTTTACCTGACAATTACTTGGATTTAGTGTGCCTCCACTATCATCCCTTGCCACTCCAGTGACATCCCTCATTCTCTAAACATGCTCCAAGAAAATGAGAAATGAATAAATTAAATTTAAAAGTTCACAGAGAGCTTTGTGCCATCATACTCGTAGCTTACCCCCATATGTCCAGCAGTGGAGGAACAGGAAGTACATGGTAAGTTCAAAATTCCAAAGAATTTTGTCTCACTTGGTTTTCTGATGTCTTCTCTTGCTACACTTCCCACTTGTAACAGAATCATGTTAGATCACCATTCCAATAATTACAAGCACTTGGAAAATTATTTGGAAATAAATGATGTCATCCATGCTCTAAATCCCAATGATGGCTTAACTTAGAAAAATCAATTATGAGATTTAAGATTAAGCAGTTGTTCTATTTGATGCATACTGAACACCTATCTTTTTAGAGATAGTGCTAGTTTGTTACAATGGAAGCACTTGGATAGCCATTTCATGAATTCTTGTGTCATTATAGAAGTGTGTGTGACTAAAGTATATAATGTAGCTAAATGTATTTTTTTGTTTTGTTTTTTGCAATATTTCTATTTGTTTTTAAGTCCACAGGAGCCCAAGTACAGGTTGCAGGCGATATGTTACCAAACTCTACAGAACGTGCTGTAACTATATCGGGTACTCCCGAAGCTATTATTCACTGTGTAAAGCAAATCTGTGTGGTTATGCTAGAGGTAGGATACAGCTGTTTCTTTTTTTGTTCATCATACTGTTATGCTGCCCCAGTAAAACATGTTAGCAAATATTTACAGTTCTCCTTCACATCCATGTAACTATTACTCAGATTTGCTCAGGTTCTTGAAGTAATAGTTTGTTTGGCTTGTAGACTAATAGACAGATCCATTAGTTCAAGTTTTGTATTTTATTTGCATTTATTTTAATAAGAATTTTATTAGATTTCAAATAAAGATAAAAACTACAGAAAAACAAAAAAACTACAAAGAATAAAAAAACTGAAAAAGAGTGAAAAACATAAGAAAAACATGTTTTAAAGGTTACAGAAAAAGGTGACTTCCGACTTTTAACAGCAAGGATATACAACAATCTCCATAATCAATCCCTTACTCTGTATTAAACCAAAATCACATTATTTCTATAAGTCAATCCACTGGCACAATATAAAAATCATTAAATATAATTGTTCCCTTCCCTTATATTAAAAAAAGAAAAAGAAAAAATATATAAACCTCCTAATCAACTTCCCCCCTCATTTATTTAATTACTTCCTTCCTACTACTGTTCTATACATTCTATACATGCTATACATTCCTGTCTACTATAATAAAGATCAGACTAAAAAACATGTAAATTGTCTGCCATTGTAATTAATAATACAGCAGTTATAATAATCTTAATTATATTAAGCCTAAAACCAAACATTTTGTTATTATGAGAGCCAGTTTGGTCTAGTGGTTAAGGTGCTGGGCTAGAAACCAGGATCCTGTGAGCTCTAGTCCCGCCTTAGGCATGAAAGCTGGCTTGGTGACCTTGGGCCAGTCACTCTCTCTCAGCCCAACTCACTTCACAGGGTTGTTGTTGTGGGGAAAATAGGAGGATGAAGGAGTATTAGGTATGTTTGCCGCCTTGAGTTATTTATAAAAATAATAAAGGTGGGATATATATATAATAATATAATATAATATAATATAATATAATATAATATAATATAATATAATATAATATAATATAATATATAAGTGGTAGTGAGGCACTTGGTGCTCTGACCCCCAAACTGGGAGAGTGGCTCCAACAGATCCCAGGAACAACAACAGAGCTCTCTGTCCAGAAGAGTGCAGTGCTAGGAACAGCTAAGATACTGTGCAGAACCCTCAAACTCCCAGGCCTCTGGTAGAGGACCCGAGGTTGAGGAATACACATGCCACCCATATGGGTGGGAAGGGAATTTTATCATTAAAGATAAGTCAACCAAACCTTAAAAGCAATCCAGATAAATATTCTAAAACCCTTACCCCACTTCAGAATAAACCAAAGCATTTATGTATCTCCACAATACACACAAAGCTTTTTTCATAAAGAGATCAAACAGCCCAACTGCCGCCCTTAAAAATTCCGACTTCTACTCAGAAAACTTTCCATACATAATAACCCTTCTTTTCCATGGCATTCCAACAGAAAGTCAAGTTCACTTATAGCTTGCAACTTGATCCCTCCATTTAATTTCTTCAACTCAACTAACCGATCTTCATCCAGCATTTCAACAGAAGCCCCGATCTAAGTATTAAAAGAGATATTTCTATCACTGTTAAGCATTTCAATTTCTTCCACAACATCCCCAGCCAGATGACACATTTTAAACTTCATGTTTTCCATAATGTCCTGGATACCTTGCATAAGAGCTTGGCAAGAATCAGAAAGCATCTGTTTAAAGTCTCAGTGAACTTTGGAAAAAGTCTGATTGAGATCCTCCATGTCTCATGCAGTAGATTATGGTGCCCCCTAAGTACTTAATCAGCAAAAATGGGAGATAATAGAAGAATTTCCAGAATGTGTTTATACAAGTGCAGTAAACTAACAGGCAGTTCCCCAGGAAAGTAGCAGCAGAAAGCTGAAAGTTCAAAACAGCAGATTCAACATGTAGGAAAATGTTAAAATCTTCAAATTTAGTACAAAAATAATAATAGGAAGATGATTACATAGTCTCAACCCTCCTTAATATTTAGATGGAAAGCAAAATCCAAAGCTTAAAATTTTTTTTTTTTTAAAAAGAATTAATCACAAAAATAATGATAAGCACCAACAGAGCCATTTCTCCTTGCTGTAGAAAGCCTCTTTTAGGATACACATCCTTAAAAGAAAAATAAATTGGATGATTTAGAAATGGGGTGGCCAGTCTTCATGTCCCTTTAAGGCTACAGCATGGCTTGGAAGTGGTGATGCCTCAGCCTCCTGGCTGCTCTTACCAGTCAAGCATAAACACTGTTTACAATCTCCTGGCTACGAGTAGCCATCCAGAGGACAGATGAGGTAATTTTGAGTGGATTCCTTTCCAGTAAAATGCTTCTGGGCTTCAGGAAAAAACCTGCCTGAGCCCCCCAAAAACCTGTCGCATTGTCAGTTCTGCCTGCAGAGCCTGCAAGCACAGCTGTTCAGTCTGCCATGTCCCTACCAGAAGCCATATTTTATTTGCATTTTTGTTGCTGTTGTCAGATGTGAAATGTTGCAATACGACTGATTTGAGATAACTGTTTTGAGAGACAACAGTGTTGTAACAAAACACTAAAGAAGAGTGTGGGACCTTAAAGACTAACAAATAAGTTGTACTATAATCTAGAAATGGATAGTGTTGGAGGAGCTGGGGGCTGCAACTCGACCTACCAAATCCAAATTTTTGCATCCAGATCAGGTAGCCCTAGCTGCAATTCCTGACCTTTCAAAGGAGGCTGTCTGATGACCTGATGATGTCACTGGGAGGAGTGGAGCCAATTTTTTTCCCACCCCTGTTTGCTGGTGCATTCCTACCATTTAGCTCCCTGCCCCTCTAATCATTCTTGAGCTGTTTTGGGGTAGAAAGGTAGAAACAGGAATAGTTTGTTTCTCAGATCTTCTGCCTCTACTGCCATCCTTAATCCCCCTCTCCCTATGCAAAAACTGGGCCAAAATGGCCAGAACTAAATAAAAAATATTGGTGAGTTTTAATTAAAGGAAACAAAAGACTTGTATCATTAAAATTAAGAAAATGCCCCCAAATGCCAGCACAATTTTGGGGTGCAGTGATATATTTGATATATGATGTATTGTCCTGAAAGAGGAGCCTTTGAATACCCCTGGTTGGAAAGAAGATAGAAAACTATGTAAGAAATAATATTATTCTAGTTAGTGTGTCTAACTGGGCAGCAAGCAGTGCAGCTTGCAGCAATTATGCTAGTTGGATATTTGCTACCGATCTGAGCCCTACTCCAGCATTCCTTAAAAATGTATGAGATCAAAAAATCTACAAGACAGTTTGGATTTACATTCTGACCATCCTCTCTTCTTGCTGGAACGGATGGGAAATGGTTGTGTTTCCAGCAGAGATCCGGAATGTACAGAGCTGCACTTGCTCATGCAAATATGATTATAGCCCCCCTTCAGACCTCAACACTTGAAATAAGGAGATGTGGACAAACAAGCAGTGGGGTGAGACCAAAGAATGCAGTGGGGAGAATAGACAGAAAATAAATTATAAACCCAGACAGAAATCATATGCAATGCTTAATTTCCCTACTTTGTCAACCTTAGCTTGCCAAGTCTAGCTGCATGTGATACACTTCTTTATCTGCTTGCATATATGAATGTATATGTGCTGTATGTGTATTTTATACACACACACACAAGCATACACCTGCCTGCCTGCCTGCCTGCCTGCCTGTCTGCCTGCCTGCCAAAAATTGCTCCCCCAAAAAAGTAGGGCCTGGACAGAAAAAATAAATTAATATGAGTTATTAGCTACTTCTTAAATTAAGGTACCATATTTATAAAATGAATTGATCCCTCATTCTTTCTTACAGACACAAACAAGCCACTCTTTGCATAGAAGCATGTAGAAGTACATAGAAGTACACATTTCTTTCCCTCCTTCCAGCAAAAATAACATAAAAGAAGAAAAAAGCAGTGTAATGTGGGAAGAGGAAGGAGTAAGCTGTTCTGAACAGGAACAGAAGATAGAGATAAAACTGGATGGAATGAGATGTTTCTTTGTTTTCCTCAGTGCCTTCTCAAACAGCAAATGTACAATGACACTTCCTCAATTCAGATAATTATTTGTAAAAAAAAAAAAAAAAAAACTTCCTGTCAATAAATATGGTTTGGCCTTCTTCAGATATCCCAATGACATTAAGAGAGAAGTCTGAAAAGAGATGAACAGCAACTTCTTCATGATCAGTCCTCTGATTGTGCATGTATGAATGAATAAAACACAAATAAGCATGTAAATACATGTGGAAACATGGTGACACATTTGGGGAGGGGGTGTAGGTATTTATGTGTATATGGGAAGCCCAACTGGAGGACTGAAAGGAGAAACTGTTAGGCAGCCATGTCTGAGATGTGGGAAGACAGAAAAACCTGTAAGATGTATGATGAAAAAGTAAAGGGGGGGTGTCACTGGAAAAAGCAACAAAGAGATATTGATCCAAAACGCTGCCATTTTTACCCTATTTATGTTGCTAAGAAAAACTGCTAAAAACCTCTAAACCAAAAAAGGAGCAATCATCCATATTATTTCTAGTTGAAAAATTTGTCCTAAGTCCTCTGGGTGTGTTAAAAGAGTCCTACCAAAGCAAAAGATGGCATTTCTTATTCTTCCTACACACACATTGGTAAGCCATTTACATATTGAACGGCCTCTTCAAGTAGGGTGATAGAAAAAGAAAAAACTAACCCCACCTTGTATTAAATTAAATTCCTTGGGAGGTCCCTTTAAGGTTGTGCAAACTTTAAAGAAAAGGAAAAAAATGAGGCAGATAGCCTCCCTTTGTAGGAATAGCCCCCCCAAGTCAAGTCACCTTGCAAGTACAAATGAAAAATAGAAATAGTATCAATTATGTGTGACATGATGGAAACTAATGATTAATTAACCTACTGGAATTGCATATCTTGTCTATTTGAAAATAGAGCAATCTTTTTTTTCTTTTTTTTCTTTTTTCTTTTTGCCTTTGCATATCACTTTTCCCAAATTTGCTTACATATGACAGGACAAACTTGCATTCTGTTTTGATATATAATTGTGGCCAAGAAAAAAAATAGGTGGCACATCATTTCATGATAAACTGCATGAACTCAGATATAACAGTGACAAACTGCTGTCAAGTAGTGGCTGTCAAAAAAACTTGCAGCCTTTCTGAAATGAAAGGTTCTTCCAGATCATCATTCTGTTCAGGTTCCAATCCTTCTCAATCCCGTTTAAAATATATCTCACATTGATCCAATCAGTTTTTCTATTTGCAGATTTGTCAAGATGTTATGAACATAGTCATGATTATTAGTTTACAAGTCTATAAACTCAAAACCATCTGCCAATCATTGTTTGCGCATTCTAGCCAGCAGCTGAGTACAGAGAACAGTCAGCCAATCATTGTTCGCAACTGCAAGCCCCTATTTATAATATTCTATGAACAGTAGGGATCTCCTCTCTCCCAACTATCATGACTGCATTTTCTGGAAGACTATAAAGTATATGTGCTTAAGCAGATGGCTTGTGCAAATTACCCACTTCATCAGATAATTTTCACTGGCCTGGTATCAGCTTCCAACTGCATGATTCAGGCAATATAATGGAAAATGTTACCTGCTGTTTGCACAGGCAAGGGGAATCACTCAGGTTTGGCTTAATGACAATCTAGGATGTTAAATCTCGGCAGGTGACAGTGGAGATAGAACTGTTTGTAGACCTTGGAAAATATATAAATAAATGAGGTAGATTTTGGTCTCAAGACTACTGATCTATAAATATTAAAAAGTCTCATAATAGTAATTTACAAGCAAGTAAACAAACAAAAATTTATATGTGTTTAATTTCTCTTTCTTACTGCTTGATGCTTTTATCTTTAGTCTCCACCCAAAGGGGCCACAATTCCTTACCGTCCCAAACCTGCCCCTGCACCCCTAATCTTTGCCGGTGGCCAGGTAAGAGCAGACACCATTTTGGCTTCAACTGGAAACCACACCATCTTGGCCCAACCTCAGACAACGCCTGTTAGTTTTCAACTTTTACTTCTTTTTTGTCTGGTACAGTACTAATTGTTTTTCCAAAAATATCAATATAATCATTCCAAATACTACCAGAACTATAGTGCTGTCATCCAAGTCCTTTGCATCTTCAAGCGGGAACTGAGAATATTTGTACCATACAGGTTTTCTACCTTTTACCATAAACAGTTAGTCCCGATGCATGTAAGAGCTTTGAAAACTGGCCTTTATAGTGAGATTGTTATCATAAATTCACATGTTAATAATTCAGACAAGAATATTGACATTCACACTGTGGGAGACTATGGAAAATGCAGAATACTTGGATAGAAGTTTTGAACAATGCACTTCAGACAAAACTTTCTTAGAGAAAACAGCAGGGTCATGTATTCTTTTATATGGGGAGGTAATGTCTGAAGTTAATCTCAATATATGCTTAAGAAAAAGAGAAAGAGAAAATCATAGGAACTATTAATACATTTAATATTGGACTAAAACAAATTATTTTGCCAGGAGAATCCAATAATTAAATAAACAGTCAGTAACCAAATCAAATCAACTATATTCACTAAAAGGAAGAAAATAATAGTCAAACCTGACTGTTCAGAGGAGGTAAATTCAAACTCTGCAATTCAAGTTTCTATTTTTTAAAAATGGGTTGGATTCATCACAGGAATATTTAGAATTGATATTGAATTCAATTAAATTCAGTGGGATTTTGATCAAATCTGGATCCAGGAGCTCTACAGCACTCAAGTCTCAAAGCCAAGTTTTTATGATGTTTTGGAAGGCCATGAGAGTGGGAGCTACCCTTGCATCAGAGGGCAAGCTGTTCCACAAGAGAGAAGCCCCTACAGAGAATGCCTGCTTTTGGACTTCCCCACTGCACTTCCCTATATGTGGGGACTTTCAGCAATCTTGTTTTCTTGGATTGGGTGGGCAGAATCTATACAGTATAGGTTGTCTGAAAATCCCCTGGCCCTGAGCTACTTTATATAGAGCATTGCAGGTGATGAGTTGCACACAGAAACTTATCAGTAGCCAGTGCAGCTCCTGAAGCAGTGGTATTACATGGCAATAACAGGATTACCCAGTAAGCATATAGGCTGCTGTACTTTATATCCAGGTAGTCTTCAAGTATACCCTCACATAAAGCAAATTACAGTAATCTGCCCAGAGTCCCTCTTTTGGTAATTAAATTTGAATAATAAATAATAAATAAATCCATATAGGAAATGACAAGGCTGGGGGAAAGTGACCATCTTCAGTGCCGCTTGTTCTAGGTAAAGTTGAAATCAATGCACAGTAGGAACCAGGAGTCCAGGAGGACTCTCAGGTTGTGAGCCTGCTCTCCATGGGCAAGCACCACCCTGTCGAGTAAAAAATGGTATAATTCCAGATTTAGCAGGCTTTTGAATTAATAGCCATTTTGTCAAGCTAGGGTTGAGTCTGAGCCTGTTCCTCCCTGTCCAGATGCCGACAGCATCCAAATATTGAGACTGGGCTTCTGTTGCACACACACACACACACCAGTTTGGCCCAGAGTTGGAAATAATACAATTGGATATAATTTGCATACTGATGATAATTCACTCCAAACCAGCAGATACCTCTCCTAGAGGTTCCATGCAGATGTTAAAAAAGATAAGGGAGAGGGATGAATACTGAGGGATCCAATAGAGTACCCAAGGGCTCAACCTCTCCTTCACATGACAACCAATTGGAACTTTCCAGTCAGGAAAGAGGAGAACCATCATAAAAAGGTGCCTCCCATTCCCTCATAGGTAGTCCAGAAGGATGCTGTGATTGACATTATGAAAAGCCATTGACAGCTTTTCCATCACCTAAGTCTTGCCACAAGTCATTCATGAGGGCAACCAATGCAGTTTCAGTCCTGTGCCCTGATCTGAATCCTGGCTGCCACAGGTCTAGATAATCCATTTACTTCCAGGGTCTCTGCAGCTGTGCCCCCCTCCCCCACTTTCTCCACAATCTTCCCCACAAATAGATTAATTTTTTAAATTTGCTATAGCTGTCCACTCCATTAGACTGGGTGGCTTACAAAATCCAGAAAAACAATAAAACACACATAAACAGGCAGTTCGGATTAAAACAATCAGAACAATAAACTCTGCAGATACGACAGGGGCCCCGTAGATATATCAATAAACACATTAGCCCCAGGCCTAGAAACAGAGCCAGGTTTTAAGGGCTTTCCAGAACCCCAGGAAATTGGGCACCATCTGTATCTCTGTGGTGATTCTGTTCCAAAGGCCAGGGACAAAAACAGAGAAGGCACGCTTCTTTAGTCCCACAAGATGACAGTGTTTAATAGAGGGGACCTGGAGTGTACCCGCTCTGCGAATATACAGGTGAGCAGAAGCAATTGGAGATAGATGGTCCCTCAGATAACCAGGCCCTTTGTCATGAAGGGTTTTATAAGTGACACCAGCACCTTGAACTGCTCATGGAAGCCAACTGACCAATGCAGCTCATATAACAGTGGTGACACATGGGTGTAACATGAAGTAGCCATTACTGCTTGTGCCACTACATTTTGTACCAGCTGTAGCTTCTGGATGGTCTTCAAGGACAGCCACACATAGACTGCATTGCAATATTCCAGTCATGAGGTGGCCAGGGCGTAAGAGATCAGGTGTAGGAAGATAGTTGTCTAATATAAGCAGATTGAATGCAAGCATCTTGGGAAGGGGAGTCTCTTTCATAACTACTGGTATCACATCCTCCCACAAAGAGGCATAGACAATTGCCAAGATCTACTTCCTCCCTGGCTGCTTTAACTAGCCAGGAGGGGTGAGGATCAATCCACAAGAGGCAGGTAACACTTGCAAAGGTAAATCTTGCAAGTCTGAAAATATGTTTCTCCCCCATTGCCTTTACAGTCTAAGAAACTAGGGAGGGTTCCTTCTGAGATGTTTGCCATGCCCCCATTCCTTCTGCAGACTCAGCTGCCTCTTATCTGACCATTGCCTACTCTGTTGCTCCTCCTTCTCCTTTCTCTCAAGGACTTTTTCACAGACCATTACACAACCCAATTGGCATGAGGTTGTGATCTGTCCATGACAAAGAATTGATGGAAATGTCCCCCAACACCAGGTCATATCTCATATGCTCCAATGTATAGGCCAGGTCCATTCTGTGAGTCACGGCAATGGTTGTCATGGTGGCCATGAAGTTTTTAGCCACTTCCAACTCAGGGAGGGTAGGTTAGAATCATACAGGAATCCAAATTCCTCCATTGAGATTAAGTAGCTCAAGTAGGCTTGCTGCTCTCCACAAGGAGAGGACAGTACAATAGCAGTACTATTCTCAGCTTCTCATGTAGGTCCAACCTCACAAATACAGTCTCACATCTGTGAAACAGTGTTTCTTGTAACTATCAGGATCTTGCAGTACATATTTCTATTCCATCTCCCATTCCAAGGGGACATGCCTGCTTCATTATCCAAAACCCAGCTGGACAGATCTCAATGAGGGGTACTCATCCTTCCTTATCCAGTCTGGTTTTAATGCATGCCGTCTCATCCATTATTTGAGCATGGATTTATTACAGATAGATCTGGTGTTCAAAAGCATATTTTGAATTTTAAAATTTTGAAATAAAAAAAAATACAGAATATTGCTAACCTAATTTGTCAGGGGTTATAGAACAAAAGGATCCATCTCAAGTAGTACCCCTCATAGCTTTTTATTTTACACTTTAAGCATAAACATTCCTTGGGTAGTTTCTGATAAGTACATAATATGAATTAATTAGAATTTCAATTTCTTTTTGGTTGAATGGCAATTTGGAATGCTATTGGATGTGACTAAGATGTAATGAATCAGGTAACACCTAGTTCATGTGAAGAGATAAGGGTTTGTTTTTGTGTTTCTATATGTTTCTCCCCTACCGTGTTTACATGATTGTCTACTCTTAAACTAAGAAGACTTTCAGAAGTATGATAAGATAATGTGTTGTTCAGAGAAAAAGATTTAGGTATGTCCAAGAGCTAGGCAAACAAATGTTTTTAGATTAAGTTTCATTGGAATTACCCTGAGCACTTTGTATACGTAATCTGAAGAGGTGACTGTAAAGAAATTGTAATATGTCTTTGTGATTTATAGGCATTCACAATTCAAGGACAGTATGCCATCCCCCATCCAGATGTGAGTCAAGTGCATGTGAAGTGCTTTCTATCTTATATTTGTCCTGGACAGCATTTACTTCTCAACTATTTAAGTGTTAAGGAAACATACATCAGATAATGTCATAAAAGAACTGCTAGGAAGTACAGTGGCCATTGTTCCTCCTCCTCCTCCTCCTCCTCCTCCTCCTCCTCCTCCTCCTCCTCCTCCTCCATCTTCTGCTATTATTACTATTGTTTTATATTTTAAACAGTGAAATGCAGAATAATAAATAGCATGCATATACTGTACATGTAACAATACCAATGCTATATTAACTTAATCTTTTCTATGTTGTTGAAAAGAATAAATAATTTAAAAGTTTTTAATTATAATTAATCCAATTTTGAAGTGTGTTAATATGGTTTTCACTACTCTTAAAATAACACCATTTAATGGTGAATTCTGATTTCCCATCCTGCCTGCAGCTGACCAAGCTTCATCAGTTGGCTATGCAGCATCCCCCCTTTACTCCCCTTGGGCAGAACACACTTGGCTTCCCTGGTACGTACCCATGAGTCCCTAGAGATGTCCTTCTTTACAGCTCTATTTTCCATGGTCACTGCAACACTTGGATTGCTAAATATTGTATTTTCCTCCCCTGCAGTTCCTTTTTAAAGATTTATTCAAATTGTGTAAGCTGTCACAGAAAATTTGGCTACATTAAATGTTTTTGAGTTCTGATCAGGCAAGTGATAATGGATATCAAGTTCAAATGGCAGCCAAGAATAAGTTTGAACAAAGAGCACTATCTTGTGCAAATCTCTGTACAAATAACAATATAGTAAGACGTAAGCTGACATCTCAACTGTTCAACTCCACAAGGAGAGATTCATAAGAAATAATAATACAATAATAATATAGCCTAAGGAATTTTCTTGAATCTAGGAATGTGCAGAATAAGATGCTGAAAGTGGAGTAGCATGAAGGCACAATAAGTTAATCAAGGTACTAGCCAGTTTAAAGCTATTTGACTGATTTTCCAGCTCAGTTTTACTCCCCACTTCCAGAAGAACTGATAATTGTCCATCAAACCCTGTGGACAAAATGTTAGCTTCAACCAATAACTAATGATGGTGATCCATCCTCTTGTCTCACATCTAGGCAACCCAGTGTAGAATGCAGCATGGGACACAATGGGACAGTGGGACTACATCCTCAAACTTGAGACTGAAAGGTGTTAAACAGCAAAATTAATAGATGGGCTTAACCCTTTAGAGGAGACACTAGTGCCTTGGCCTCAAATAACTTTACAGAAGCAGAGATGTATTCAGATCCTCTAGTTTGAAAAAGCAATAAAGTTAACAGACTCCTTTGAGCATTTTGCAAAAGATAAGCTAAAGTTTAAAAGATTATCAGATAAACTTTACATTTTATTATGCCTTGGAATATTTTCAATATTTTAGATATTTAAAATATGCCACCCGCTCAGTCTTATATCCAGTAATGCTCCATGTTAGCTTTTTGAAACTTTTTGTAAAGACCGTGATCTTAGTTGTATTATAATTAATCTTTAGCAAATGCTCTTTACAATAGAAAACCAAGGCCCTTACCACATTCCTTAACCATATTGGGCTTGGTAATATAATAACTGCATCATCAGTAACAGGAGTGTTATGTATTTATTTGTTAGCTTGGGGGGGATTTTTCACTTTGTCTAAACTGCCCACTAGAGAATTGATTTTAAAAAATAAATAGTGAGCTAAAGCTATATACCCTCCTCCTTGGTATTGCTTCTCACAAGTGTTCTGCCATGTTGATTCATGACAGAGTATAAACATTCAAGTTTAATTACTTTGGTTCTTATTAAATTTTATGTTACTGTATTAGCTGCAATACCTTCTTCTACATTAATAATTAAGTAATGAAGGAATTTGTTTCAGTGTAACTATAAAAATATAGTATGAAAATAGAGCTTAGCTTTAGTACATTCCTTGTATAAAAAATGCTAGTATCTTTATCACATTCATCATAGGTTTTGTAGGATATTGAATTAAGTTTGCTGTATTCAACAAATCCAGTAACAAAAGTTATTAAAGAGTACGATTCACTTTAGTTATTTTTAAGTATAAACAAATGTCCTTTTAATGCTAAAAGAACCAATTAAGACTATAAATCTTTCAAAGCATTAGCTACAAAAGTTAAGACAAACTGAATTGATATAAATATGGTGTATTTCATTAAAAAAAATCAGTAAGCATTACATTATTTTCCTTATTTAACATTACTTTTCCATTACTGATGATGAATATGGAGATTTGAAATTTTGTATAAACATTTTCTAAACTATTAAATGTTCTAAGCAAATATAAGATATTGTAATATTGCTGGTATTTTGTATTTTTCCCTTTGCAACCATCTTTATCCACATTATAAGAGTATGATATATTTTCCCAATTTTTTACTTTATCATTCTATAGATTTTTTTTCTTTTTAGATTTCCCCTCCCTCCCTTGGTTATTTCCTGCCAGAGCAAATTTAACAGTGTTCAGATTCAGATTATATTATACAGTTAACTGAAACCTCATTCTCTATCAATTTTGAATAGCAAAATTGTTATACCGGTATTTGTTATACTGGTAATATGAGGTCTTTTTAAAAGAAAAGTCCCAGTTAATGCATAGTGGGCATCTAGCTTTCTTTTCTGGTAAAATGTCATTTAATATTTTTCTTTTCTTTACTCTTTAAAAAAGATCTTCCGAATACCATGTATTATGTTTTTCTTTAGATCAACATAGCTGTTATTAATGCTATTTTCTTTGACTCTTCTAATCTAGGATTAGATACCAGTGCTCCAGCCGGTTCCCATGAGCTTACTATTCCCAATGATGTAAGTATGCTTAATTGCTCTTTTTCTTGACCACTACAAAATAGATTTATTTTGCATTTACTATATAATTACAAGTGACAAAGCATAAGCACCCAGGAAATTTATCCAAACTTCAAACAAGATATGAATTTTTTTTTCAATATTTCAGATAAAATCAAAACTATAGAACAATATTTAAAATATTGATAAAACTGAAAAAAGTAACATTGAAGTGGAAACTAAAGCTACTCTTGCTCCTTTCATGACCCAACTGAAATAGAAAAGGATAAGGGAAGAAAATCAACTTTAAAACAAAAACTGAATTGAGTCTACATAGAAGGGAATCCCACCATTATATTCTTCTTGTGTGTAAACATTTCACCATATATACATGATGGTGTGAACACACACACACAGCCCTCATTATCCACAATCTTGTTATCTATGGTTTCTGTATTATAGTTGATAAATACAGAAACTAGCTTTGTTTAAAACTAATCTGTTTTAAACAATTTCACGTATCTACAGTTTTTGCCCAATGTTCTGATCCATCTGTGATTTTGTAGAAGTACAACTCCCTCTAATGTTTCAGTTATCCCAGCAATCTGCAGCATTCTAGTGTGCTATCTTCCTGCATGTTAGTTCCTCCACTGTAAAAATAAGCAACATAGAGAAGAGAGCTCTGCTGAGGGAAATTACAAATGTTCATGCAAAGCATGCCCCTGAATGAGAGGTGAAACTGTTAGACTTGTTGACTTGTAAAGACAACATGGCATCTGTTGTACTGCATTGTGGCACTGATGAATCCACAGTCTGCTATATAAAGGAACAAAAAAAAAGGAAAGGTCAATATCCACATGAAAGGGGTGTCCAGCACAGAAACACAAGGTTCTACCTACACAATCTGTAGACAGAATCTTGTGTTTGTAACAGATGGAACAAGTCTTCAACCCATGAATAGAGAACCAAACCCAGAGATACTTTGGTTCTACAGGACTATACATATTCAAGATGCTTTATAAAATATAAATGAGTGTAGATCTGACCTTGAGGAAAGTAGGAGAGAGCCATTAAGACAAAAAAGATTACACAGTCCTGAGATAGAGAGAAGTGTGAGAAAGAAATTCAAAATAGCCCCACCTCGATTTTGTTTACATAAGATGGGACAGAGAGAAACTTGGACAGGCTTTCAAAATTCTTTTATTTTACCTTACTATAATAAAGAGCATTCTGGAATCCCTGCCATCCCTATTTCTTGACCTGGCTTATAAGACCTCACTATGTTCTCATCAGAGAGGCATTTGAACCTTGCTTTTAGACCTTGAATATGGCAACAGATCCTTGGGGCACACCACTGTCTGCCACACAAATTGTCAAGGCATTGTTACAGCATCAGTAGAAAATGGATATGAAAATAACAAACCTGCACAACTAACACAGCAAATTGTGTCAAGGCTTACCTTAACCAGGAGTGGCCCCACAACCTGCTGCCCAACCAGTATCTGGGCAGAAAATCTCTCAGAAGTGTACTGGAGAATGAGGTCATGGGGCGTTTAAGATCAATTTCTGATTTTCATGATTCAATGTGACCAGAAGAATGTCTTCATAATCTAAGGTTGCCCTTGTTCTTAGTTTGCTGGAGGAAGGGACAGGCAGATCGGGTGTGCCCTTCACTGAGGGCAATGACCCTTTGTTGGATAATTACCAGAAGTTCATAGGAAGATTTAGAGCTGCTTTGGATGAGCTAACCAGGAGCAAACCAGGAGATTTGCAAGTTGAAGCAAGGAAATCAACAAATTAGTAAGTACACAGCTCATTTTCAGTTGTATGCTAAAGATGGATACTGGAATGATCTGGCCCTGACTGACCAATTTCAGCAAGGAAAGTAAGACAAAGCAACATAGAGAATTTGGAAGAACCATTTCAGCATTGCAACTTAATCAATGGGCAGTTGGAGGAGTTGAGACATGAAAGAAATAATAGAGGAAAGAAGTTTTATACTTTTTGTTGCTCCTTATACCACCATCACCACCCTGTGATCTTCTTGGACTCCAGCACTGTAAAGCCCATGCAAATAGGAGCCTTAAAGAGATCCTTCTTTGAAGCAGAGGAGAGATTTCCCACTCAGCTGGAAAATGCTGCACCTGTGGAACTACAGGCCACCTCAGGAGTAAGTGTCTGAATTACTCCAGAGCCTGGTCTTTGAGAAACTTAGCAGGCTCCCCTCTGAAGAGCTCACCAGAAGGTCCTCAGAGAATCTCTGCCATTCCTGTTTTTTTGAACTGCTCTACCTCAAAGTGCTGGCACAAAGAGTGATAGAAGAGATTTTTGCCATCTGAAGTACTACAGGAATCTTTGTTAACATTCTGTGGTCTGTGGGATGAAAAAAAAGGTAAAATATATATGTAAGGATGAACAGGAATCCTCCAAAATATTGAAATTATTCTGTGTATGTTTAGACTCTCAAGTTCCATAACAGAGACCCATACATTAAATTACTCTCATATCTTTTGCTAGGCTTTTAACTGTTAATTGATTTTAGTATTTATTTTATTTTTAATTCATCTTTTAAAAATTTACAGTATGTTTTGTTTTTTAGTTTTGTTAGCCACTTTCAATAAATAAAAAAAATTAAATCTAAGATACTAAAAAAGCTACATAGCAGAAGTGACCATTTGATACCTCATTGTAATATCTCAAAGGCAGCCTAATGGCAGATTTCCTGAGCTTGAATCATATCTACGTAAAACACTCATGAAATGGTTTTGCATTTATATCTTGGCTAGTAGATATATCTACTATAATATATTTACAAATATAGCAAGTTTATCATTGCTCAGTTTTGTCTTCAATGAGAGTTCAAAAATGTACCATTTTAATCTGTACCTTTTCAAATATATGCTTTTTCCTGTGTGTGATTTTTGCCTAATATTTCCACTTTGGGCAGATAATTTTTCCTTATATAAAGCATTTCTGTATAGATTTTTCCCTTATGTGTATATGTACATATAGGTATACATTTCTGGACCTATCTCTTATCTCTGCATGCCACTAAATAACCATAGCTCTACGTTTACATCTACATTGTTGGTAAAATGCATTCAGACAACTATGAGTTTTGAATCTGTGTTCTGATTCAAAATGCAAAATAAGTTAATATTCAAATGTGAACAATTTTTCCCCATCGCTATTTTGACCTCAACATTGTTTTTGTCTTGCTCTAGCTAATAGGTTGCATTATTGGCAGACAAGGTAGCAAGATAAATGAAATCAGGCAAATGTCAGGAGCGCAGATCAAGATTGCAAATGCGGCAGAAGGTTCAGGAGAACGAAAAATAACAATCACAGGATCACCTGCAAACATCAGTCTAGCACAGTACCTCATTAATGCAAGGTAAGTTGATTGCTGGGCATTCATTGATTCATTCAATTTTATGTGACTCTAGGTGGCTTACAATAAAATAAATAAAATAAATAAAATATACAATATTAAAAATAAAACAAATAGCAGCCAGGCATTATCCAACCAATCATCCACACAGCAAGAAGATGGGCTCTATCCCACCTCTAGGGCTCCAGGCTCAGGCACAAAACCAAGTTTTCAAGGCCTTCTGAAAGACCAACAGGGATTGGGCCAATCTAATCTCAGGGAGATAATGTTCCAAAGGGTGGGTGCCATGGCAGAAAAGACTCTTCTTCTGGGCTCTGCCAGCTGACAGTCCTTAGCTGATGGCACCTGGAGCATGCCCCTCCTGCCAGATTGGGTATTCTCAAAGTCTGCTGTGGTCAAGATGCATCTGATTATAGTTAAATTCTGTATCATCACAACAATTGCAATATTTTTCATTTTGGAAAGAATAAATCACCTCCAGGTTTTTTTCAGTGATATTAACCAACAAAAGCAGTAACAGTCATACACAAGACAAAAGCAACACCTTTCTAAATGTATTAGTAATAATGCCTTTGCAAAAGAAGATTCCTATAATCTTCTGCTAAGCAGAAATAACAACCATTATGAAATAGATGACAGAGCTAATGTAATTTGCTAGCTGAAAATTGTAGTATGATCTTAAATCCAGAAAGAGACTGGGTTTCTTTGTGAAAAAAGATGCAAGAAAGAAGCAGTTAAATTTGGGTAGAGGTATTTAATTCCCAATGCATTGGTTTCTTGACTGAAAAAAAGTATTCTGAATAATATGCTAACTGAATATATAAATACAACAATTCATATTCCTGTAGAAAATTATATATATATATATATATATATATATATCCGTTTAAATATCCTCTTTCACTGTCACATTTTGTTTTAAAGCAATAGAAAGTGTTGGGAAACTACTGAGAAAATTAAACATAACTCACAACAACCAACCTTGTTTTTCAATTGTATTAACATAATTAAATCTGTAATTTATGGCATTGCTCAATATCCTCAGTGTTTTAAGGATACCACTTATGAGTTGTACAGCTTAAGAAGCCCTGAGATTCCTTGGCAAGAAATTTTGGATTTGCCCAGGTTTTTATGCTCAAAATGCTGGTCTACGATCAATAGCAGTATCAGCAACATCAGAAATGATACCAAAGGATATTTTTTGTATCCTGTGAAATACCTCATTGTGGGCTATCACTGACAGACATTCATAGAAAATAGCGTCTAATTGGTGAAATATATCATCTACATAGTCTTGCCTTTATGATAAGAAAGTATCTTCTATTAGGTTTTGAACAATATATTCTATTGCATTTTGGAAATCCAGAGCTGACCTGATAGAGTCTGAATAGTAGCCATTTTCCTAATTAAAAACATACATGAACTGATATATTTTTCTTTTTTATGATTAATATAAAACGATGTGATCAAGCAACAATATATTTTCTGCTTTATCTATTAAGGACTTATTCTTTTTTAGACTTAGTTTTTAGTTCTAAATGCTATATGACAATTAATCTTTATCTAAGTAGAAGAAAAAACTTCTGGACAGTTAAAGGATGCAAAGACAATAAAAGATGATGCAGTTTGTCATAATTAAAGTTGATTCTAAAAATGAGACCAGTTTCTAACTTACTTAGAAAAGTTTGTGAACCATCACCAGTTATGATAACAGTTATCAGAAAATGACATTAAAGACGCTTGTGGTTGGCAGGTTAGGGTAGGTGTTATGGTTATGTTTCCAGTTACCAACTGCTTATCAACCTTCAATTATGGCTATTGTAGAAATAGATTTTTTTTTTTTTGTATTTCTATATGGAGGGCATTTGTAACCAAATACAATTTTTGAAAGTATCTTCTATACAGTTTACAATGTGAGAAATGAATTTTTAGAAGTGTTTTCCATTTGAAATTCTTTTAAGAGGAGGTATAGATTATTTTCTGAAATTATATAGAATGCATGGAACTCAGCAATAATCATGGGTTTTGCTCATGGTAATATTTGATGAGACTGGGGAAGAGCTATATATAACCAAGAATTTGTAAGCTGTGACTTTTGTTTTGGAACTCTGGCCAAAATGCTATGAAGGTACATATCACTTCTATGATATTATCTAGTGACTGCCCTATGGCAGAGTGTAAAGCTTAAAAGCTTCCATATTGAAAAGTTGGCAGTCAATAATCAGCAGATAAGAGCTAGCAAACAATTTTGCACTGAGCAGACATCAGTTGTGAAAGTAAGCAGATGAAACTGTACCAGACTTTTCCTTTTTTACCCAATAGAAATCTGATAGAAGATTCAGTATTCAGGGTGTGGCATATTCAGTTCAAATGTGCATGATTTGGAGACAAAATAATTTATCTCAAGCTGTTTTTGAGATTCAGTAGGAAAAACGGTTCAGACTTTGATTATAATGGTGTTACCACTGGTGGCTAAATTACATGCTAAGGGATCTTAGGACAAAAGCTAGGCAAATCAAGATACTTGGGGTTGGCTAGTGCCTTAAAGTGCCCCTCCTACATAATGACTGAAGAGATCATAGCCATCTGGATTTTTTGAGCCGGGGTAGTTAAGAAATTGTTTTAGTTTTAGTTTTAATGGGATTTTATTAGAATTTTATTGTATATTTATTCTGTATTGTAAACCGCCCAGAGTCCCTCCGGTCGGAGGAGATGGGTGGTGACAAATTTGATAAATAAATAAATAAATAAATGAGAAGATAAACTCTTAAAGGTTGCACTCCAATTTACAACTTTGTGAGGCTTTTGGCTTATCCAAAACATACCATATTATTAATATGTAGCACAATCCTGTATTCTGCCTCCTCTATTACAATCCCATTTAACAGTTTGAGGATTTCTAATGGTGTAGGCAAGAGGGTCTAGAGCCAAAGTCAAAAGAAGTGGGGAGGAGGCATTATTTTAGGCATGATATAAATTTAACAAGGAGAATACACACCATTCATAATCATATGTGATTTAGGGATAGACTAAAACATGATTCATAACATGCTGATCTGGAGAAACCCAAAATAAATCAAAACTTACTTTGGAAATCTTTTAGAACTGCATCAAAATCTTTCACACAATTCAGAGAAATAATGTTTGTTGGATTATATTTGAGGTAAATGCACAGTTGTTCAAAGAACAAACTGTAATTTACAGACCAAGCTAATAGCATTCACATTAATCAAAGATACTGCTGAATAATAGGAACACATGGCAAGCTTTAAGAGAAATATTGGCCTCTTTGAAACTAAGGAGTAGAAGTCTATTAAAAAGGGCTTCACCATTTCCCTTCAATCAAATAAGAGATAAAATCATATGGCCTTTTTGTTCCAAAACTGCAAAACCATTAGTGCCAATAGCTTTCACCAATTTTATCAATGTAATTTATGTCATAATTTTTAAATATAAATAGATGAAGAGATGTTAGTAACCTGACCCTGTGACAACTGTAGTAGTCTTGCATCCTACCAAAAAAAAATTATTTTCACATCATCTATTTATGAGATATTGGCACAATTACAATTTGGAATAAAATACAAGAAGAATCAGTATGCACTCACCAATACATATCATGAACAGAAGATACAGTGTTGCAGCTCTTAGTATTAAGTTTAAATCCAATAGTTTACTAAAATGCTTGCCTTTCCCATTACCTCTGTCTTTGATAATGTAAGAAAACTTATGTTTTGAAGTAGAGAGCTTGTTAAATTTATATTTAGCAGAAAGCAGAGATCTGTGTAGCCATGGAAATGAGGTGCATAAAGGGTTAGCAATTCTTTACCTTTCTCTTTTAGGGATTACTTTTAACTAGTTGTCACTCTTTTTGTAATATATACACAATGATACAACTTCAAATGCTATTCTATTATCCTGTATCATAGACAATGATGTATTCAAATCTAAAAATAAAAATCTACTAGCTCCTATTCGCTCTTCTTAATAAAACAAGGGGTAAAACGTAGTTTAAATCCACAACAGCCACATAACATTAGGAAGCAGCTCAGATACCTCCTTAATTCACTGAACTGTAAGGAGGAGGAGGAGGAGGTTCAACATAATCAGACTTGCAAGATTTTGTTGTTATAGGCAATCTCAATAAAAGTAGTTTTAGCCTTCCAGTGGAGTTGATTTTTTGGTCTACTTAGAAGGGCTGACATCTTGCAAGTTTGTTGTGTTGTACCTCCTTAAAGTCTGGCAAGAGAACTTATAGTTCAGTGAATTAGTCCACAGTTCAGCATCTAAGCCGCTTCCTTAATGTTATCTGGGCTGTTGTGAACTTAAACTGTTTTATCTCTTGTGGCTTGGCATTGGAGTTTTCATATCTCTGTCAAGGTCATCTTCCTTACTCTCTACAAAATAGATAGATATTCCTGGCCAAGTTTCTAGCAATGTTAGTCTTTAAATTTGCCCCTTCATTCTATTCTTCATAGTTGTCTTGTGTAACACATAAACTGCTGTTGGAGAAGACTGAGTGAAAACAAAAATTGAATAGCCCTGCCTTTTCTACTTGTTAGCATTGAGCAGCTGATTCATTTGTCTTCCTTTTATTTCTTCCTCTCTGAAGAAGTCCTTTTTGTTGTTCTTGGCATCCGTCTCCCAACCACAGCTCATCCGGAGGTTTAGCTTTCCTGAGACTGTATAGTTCTGCACTCTTCATATGCATTCTACCTTGATGACCTCTTCCTTTGTCCACATTCTCAGCAAGTCCTTTTTTATTTGCAGATCTTCATTATTATTTTGTGTGTGTGTGGCCTGATTTTTTTTTCTGTTGCCTGCCTCTTTTTCCTCATTGGAATTCCTTCCTTTTTCTTTTTGGTCCTCCTGTTGCAAACAGTGGGAAGGAAAAGATCTCAACACATCAAATGACTGATCTAAAATTACTTTAATTCAGGAATCTACAAAAAGGTAGAAAGAATTTAGGATGCTGGGGTTGGGATTTTTTGACCTCAGAAAGCATCAGCCTCCAAAGCTGGCAAGAGAGTGGAATAGGATCTCTATGCTGAATTCCTCTACTCCAAGATCACAGACTATATGAAAGGTGTATAAAAAAATCCTAAAATGTGTGATATTGCCGTAAGGTAGTGTTCTTATATTCTAAAGTGCTAATCACACTGCAAATGTTGACCTTTAAAAATTCTGTGCTGAAGACAGTGAAAGTCAGGGATGCATTTGGCATAAGTATTTGCAGCTTTTCAGTTCCTGATCCCAAAAGATCCCTTTTCAGCCTTAAATTTCCTTTTGGATATATTACATTTTTTGTGTTTGTATAAACATCCTTGCTTTTCTTGGCAGTTGATAATTCTTACAGAAATGCTGTCTGTAAAGAGTTTTTAAGCACAGAAGCAATGCTATATATGAGGGCAAAAGACCAACACTGCCCAAATATTAGCAAACACAAGGCTATGCAGTCATCTGAATTTGAAAGGTAAAATGTGATTTGTAATACTGTTGGAAATACATATAGCAGCTGCATCTTTTTCAGGACCAATGCAAAATCCATGAAAATACATGTTTCTTTTAGGATGTTCCCAACTGGTGCTATATTGCATGCTCCAAATCATATTTTGCTTTCATGTTTGGAGTGCTGTATAGCCCTAATACAAGTTACAAGTGAATATACTGGCTGCTACAGGTTAGCTTTATAAAGAAAAGCTGATTGCATACAGTATCAAACTCTTGGAGTATACACGCTAATATGTTTTTAATCAGATTTTAGTCAGATTAATGTTACCTTTTTTAGGCAATGATGAACAATAACTTTGAGGAAAGTATAATGCAGTTTTGAACACTTCAAATAATACCTGCAGTTTAAAAAAAGCATTCATTTATTTTTCACTAATGTAGGGTGAGTTTCAAAACGTTTCCGTAACTCAGTCATGAATTACCTTTTTATTGTTTCTCTTTAACACATAACATGTTCCTCCTTTGATCCTCATGTTCCCTTTTCTCTTTTTCTTTCTTCTCTCCCCCACTCCTTGTTCTCCATGTAACCTGGCCATTTTATGTTGGCTTCCCCTCTTCCTTCCTTCCACCCATTGATTCTTCTTTAACCCACTCAACCTATTGTTCCTCTTACTTTCATTTGCAGCTTAGAGATGGCTAAATTCAGCACCCAGACTGCTTCCGTCATGACCCCTGTTGACCTCAACATGAATCTTTCTCAGTCTGCCACCCCTATCTCCACCCCCACCTCTGTGGCTGTCTTGGCTGCATCAGCAACTGTTCCCATGGTTAATGTTAGCACTCCTTCCCCTTTACCAACTTTATCAACAACCCACTATGCTGTTCCTATTTCTAACCTGCTTGGCATGAAAGCTGTCTCACTCTTGGCATTAAATGCCTCTGGGGCTACAGGAAACGTGTCTGCATATACAACTAAAATTCCATCAACAAGTGAAATTAAGAAATCTGATCGCCAAAAGTTGGCTCCATATTGAAAGGCAGCATGGATTTTTTTTTTTCAGCAACTCCACTAGGACTGGTAAATGTATTCTAAGAAAACAGTACAATGGCATTTTTTACATTCCTTCTGTTCATACTTTACTACACAAAGCATGCCATTGCAAGTTTTCTTCCATCTTCTATTACTATTTTAATGGCTGTGCATACTCAAATTGCCAGCTAGTTCCAACAATCTCCTAGGTTATTTAAAATATACTCATACAATTTACCATGTTTTCATGCTTGTCAGATTTTCAGTTAAGATTTTAGAGTCACAGGGGGAATAGCAAATACAGGCTTGAAAGATTTATTAAGCTAGCACACCCAAAAGAGATTTCTGCAATAACAGCTATGATGATGATAATTATCTATAGCCTATTCGCGCTGCAAGAGCTCAAGGAGGAATCTCCTTTCATTCTATTCCCATAATACTTTATTAGGTAGATTGAGTTTAGAGAAAATGACCCAGTCAGTCTCCATGGCTGAGAGGAACATGAATCTAGCTCTGCCCAGTCCTAATCCAGCATCTTAACTACTGTGGATTTTATTTAATGGATTTAGGGCAGCAAACAAGAAGGCTGTGGGAGGATGGACTATATCAAGACTTCAGGTAGAGGAAGGCATATGGTCCATGATTCGTAAGTTGTAATCTGTCCTATACTAGTTGGGAAGGAGGAAATTGAGCAAATACAATTTGTCACATAAAAATTACATTAATCATAGTTGCAATTCTCTGTAGAATTACTTGACAATAAATTTGGTGGCTGCAACTAAGTAGCCATAGCTGAGTAGGTAGGCAGTCAAAATTTAATAATCATTCCTTCTTGATAGAATACATAAGGGAACTATCAAGGGGCACTAGTGAGTTCACAGAAAATTCTCAGCATATTCACCTAATTATAATTATTGGGATTCACATGCAAAGCAGCTCTGTATCAGCTATCAATATGGCCTATGATAACTAAATGTTATGAAGAAAGGCTTTTTATCAGTTATACTATACTATTAATATGCATATACATATATTAAAGGATGCCTTGTGCAGCAATCTATTTGTGGCCCCTAAAGCACCCTGTAAAGGACAGGGCCAACACTGGGGACAGCTTTTTGGGCAGTGTTCTTTTTTGTATTTGGGAAGGGAAAGACAGACTGAAATGGGTATGTTGTGTCACAGGCTTATAGAAATTGTTTTGCATAAGTTTAAAACTCCCCCTCACTCCAATCCCCCTGCCATGCAAAATTCTGGGCCTGAATATGGCCTTGTAAGTGTAAGGTTTGAAAGGGGCCTTGGATATCATGGCCCCGTCCAGTGCAAAAATCTGCTACTATAGCATCTCTGTCACATGCTATCCAAATTCTGTAGGAACTTCTCCAGGCAAGGGAGAGTCCACCACCTTTTAGTGCAGTCTCTTCCATTACTGAAGTCCTCTTACTATTGAATTTGTCCTGATGTTTTCCTAAGTTTCCATCCAACACTTAATCCCTTGTTTGTTGTTGTTTTCTGGACCGAGTCCACCAGGGACTGCCCTATTAAAATTTTAACAAAATTATATTTTAAAGAAAAGTTATACAATGTCACACAGTAACTTACAAGTATTTCTGCACCAGTACTTCATAAAAGCCATTTTCTGGCTACATATTATTTTCAGTAATATGTAGCAGGACAAGGTCCTGCTATTTCTGTTTTCTAAAGTTAAGTAGAATTTAAATCTTAGTAGATGCAAGTGGCTGAACACAACTAGAGTCACCATAAGTTGGGCGGCCATATAAATCTCTTAATAAAATAAAATAAATAAAAAATAAAATAAAATAAAATACTGTGGCTCTACTTTGCTCACCTCCTGGGAGCTACTCGAGGATCAGATATGCATCCTCATAACAAGCAGAGGTTGCAGAGAAGCTGAATTTGGTAAAGGCTGCATGTCTTTACATTCTTGCTGAATGAATGCTAGAAAGCATAGATAAGCAGGTGTGCTTCTATCAGATTACTGTCCCTCTACAAATCAGCAGGATAATTATTAGGGATTTGTGGGGGGCTACAGTGATTGTTTAAAAAGGCCTACTCTCTCTTGGAGCTGTAATTATTTTCAGACATGAAAGTCAGGGAATCTTGAAGTTCCTTGTTTCTTATTAAGCTGAAGTCTGCATTGGGAGATGAGCTTAAGGCTAATCATCTTCGCCTATAGCATATTGTGGGTTGCATATATAATAATTACATTTAATTCAGACAGCCTCAGGAACTTTGACCACTATTTCAGGAATCCTGAATATGTACTCAAGAGTTATATTTGAAGTATATATATTTTACCTTCAAATATGGTCAAAGAATTTGAGCCACTACTAAAAATTAAAGTGTCCAAGAACAGACACTTTTTAAAACTGTGGAGAGGGGAGAGGAAAAATTAAGCAACCCATTTTACTTGCCTCTTGTAATATTTGTTTCAGCCTAGTTTTTGAGAATGTATTGGGGAGAATTAAAATCAGACAAATCCATCCTGAAATCCAATTTATAGTTCTGAGTAAAATTCAAATCCTGGGAAGTATAGCAACTGCTAATTGTTGGAACTAGTTCTTATTTCTGGATAATAATGCTTTCTGTCTATTCCTATTTTTTATGTTTTAAATTTATGTTGCTTTAACAGTAAGTTGTATTTCAGTATTGGTTATAAGATTAACAAACCATAAACCCACCATGTTCTTTCCCTCAGCACTCCTTAGATACAGTGCTTTAATGAATGATTGAATACATATGCAATCCTTTTTAAGGCCTAATATTTAAATTTGTATTTAATTGTATAGAGCTAGGCATTATTTTTATATCTGTTATCATATTCTCTAATCTGTACACTTTTTTCTCCACCTGAGTACCTTTGCACTAGTTTCTGTCACTGTAACCAGTTGTAAACCTGCCATTATGATCTGCACTTAATCAAATGGTATACTTACTGCATATACTGAAAGGTAGAAGGAAATGAAGACACTGTTATGGTATCTCAGATACTGTCTCTTGAAAAATGCTGTAAAACTGTTCTGAACTACTGTAACTGTTTTTATAATTGAAGTAAACAGTAAGATTTGCTTGAATTAGAACACTGCTCTACATTGTGTGTACTCAAGTGTTGTTCTGTAATTGCAAGCAATTCTTTTTCCCCCTTTACTTTCCATTTTTGTTTGTTCTGCTTTTATTTTTGTTCCTGCGTTTCAGGCTCTCCTCAGAAATAACTGGTCTTGGGGTTCTGTAAATCTAATGTCTCAGGATGCTCTTCTAAATCCTCAGGAGACAATGCTTTTCTATGGACAAAACATCAGAAGACATTACCATTTCTAACTATTATTCTGAGATCTCAAAATAAATATTTTTATTCTTTAAGCTTCCTAACGTTTGTCACTTTCCTTCGTATTTTGAATATAGTTCAACATGATTCACTAAAGAAGTTACTTTTATCTCTGTTGATGCGCATGCTCTGACTAGTTCACGCAAACACAGATTTGAATCCATTTAGTCAGTAAAAATACAAAAAATAGTTTTTATAATTGTTCCCCTTATTTTAAAAATTACAATAATATGTAATGAATATAGTTATTGTGATTTTAATTTTGTAATGAAACCTTGTGTTTGGTGGGTTTTCCACTGATGTCATCTACAAGTTATTTTGCAGCAACAATTAAAGATTTACAATCAGTAGAATTAAGCCCTAGTGCTTATTGTGAAAAAACATTTCAAACTGATACCAAATGAACAAATTTGCTCAACTGTCCTATGGTAATGTTGAGAATTTTCATTCCATTATCTGAAACTGTAAAAGACAATCATTAGTGAGAACTATGATTAAAACATACATGAACTAATCTTGATTGACCCTTGGTGTCTAGTACAGCCTAAGCAATGTGATTATATCTTTTATACAGCTGTGCATCGACAGTTTTTTAGATTTGATTACTTTTGGGTTCGCGCAATATTATTTCAACATATTAAATGTGCATAACTGACATTTCTTATCTATCAGATCAGTCCCTTTAGATTTACAAATTCAACAGCTTAGTAAACCACCTGGAAGGAGTTATTTTAATGTCTCTGTTGAATGACAGTGAACAAAGTAGATGAGTTCATTTCAATACACTGAATTTAATGCAGAAATCGCTTCTTTCTTAATCTTTGAATGGGAATCTTATAAAGGGTATATATGTGTCATATTATTGCATATGCATCATATAAAAAGAAATTTTAAAATATGCATAAGACTAATCTGATAAATTGAAAGTTCTTTGGGTAGATGGCTAGATATTCTATCACCAATCTATATTGGGAGATTCAACAAACTATGAGTTGAATAATATCACAGCAAACTGAGTTTGTATTCAAAATACTGATCAAATGATGAAAATCTAGACAGGAACTTGACAAATTGCTTGCAGAAAAAGAAAGAAAACAAAAGATTGTTATAGCCATCGAAGATGGAAATAAGCTATATCGTTTTCCTAAATGTTAATTATTCAGATGTACAGTAAATCTAACATTTATCTGATAAAGATATAGCCACTTTTGAAAGCTAAAATTGTCCTTCCACAATTGGATTCCTTTGACAATGGAAGAGATAAAAAAGTGAAATTGAGTATGAGTAATGGTAAAACATCAGGACTGGATGGATTTCCTATGGAATGGAATAAACATTGATATACTTGCTTCTAAATTTATCAGATACATAGTGACATTTCTGAAAGTAGTCTGGTTGATGTCATGCATTATGTGCTCTCATTGATTTTCACTGATTAATGTAGAAATTAAATGAAAACCTTAAAGCTTAATTTCTTGTATACAGGCAGCAAAGTAATGTAAATTATTAGTTTTCCACGTTCCATTTTTAAATAAACTGTTATCTGTATAAAACTTGCTGTTTCTTGAGGGTTGTAGAAAAAAAATCCCCTATACTATGTGGCACTTAAATGAAGCAAGGGGGATTTAGACATTTTAGGTTACAGGGCCACATTATGAAACTGTCTCCAAAACTGAGGAAACATCAAACTCCATTAGGTATAGCATGGGAACTTCCTGTTCGAAGAAAAACCACCATTTCCCAACAGCTCTTTGGATGACAATCCATATTTTCAAACATTACCTTTGGTTGACAAACCATTCATTAACCATTCATTTACTGCCAGCTTAATCCAGTTTAGCCCCCAAACTTCATTCCTAGTATTTGGATCAATATAGTTTAGAGATGTTTATAAAAAGCTCTAAGTCTCCTTCTTTCCTACTGAGAACCATTCAATATTCTTTGGGAGTGTGCTCATGGCTGCATGCAGGAGGAAAGAAGGAAGATCTTTCCTTCGGTGAAAGGAACACATTTACTTGGAAAACTCATGCTGTTGAATTTAGTGGGGCATCCTTTCTCAGGATTATACATTAGTAGATAAATAGAAACTTTATTTACTCATTTGACCATATGAAGAATATAAAATCAATACAGGAATACAGGTAAATACAAAGAAAACTGTAAAACAGATTCAAAATAAATCATCACCCCTATAGTTAACCCCAATCTGATCTAAATAATTTGTCCTCTTTGAGATGGCCTTTGATATAAAGAGTGTGGCCTTACTAGTAATATGCAGGTTTGTTCCCTGCAAAAAGTAAGACAGTTTCTCCTGGCTGTTCCAGTATTTTTTGTGTGTGTGTGTTTTAAATATAAATCTAGGTGGTCGGTCCTTTCTGCAGAATAGAGTTTACAATCAAGTAGAATATGTGCAGTATCTTCAACAGCTGGCACGCCACATATACATAATCTTTCTTCAAATGTTCCAGCTGTTATGGGATGAATAGGGAACCTGCTGGAAAGTGCCAGAACTTGCAAACTATTGAGGAGGTAGTATTTCCCATATCCCAGATAGATGCTGAACAATGCTGTTTGGATCTTAGACCTTCTCCACATGATGGCCTTTTACTACACCCCGTGGAACTCACTAACCCTCTTCCCCAAAATTTAGACCTGAATACATCAGGCTCCCCTGATGTTTTATACATTAGTAAGCATCCACTACAATTTGCTAATGAACACCCGCATCACTGAGCAGCTAGTAAATGTAAAGCTACAAAATTGCAAGACTAGGAAACTTCAGTGAGTTTGAAAACTCTGATTTCTGTGAGTCAATGGATTTAGACTTACGTTTTTAGTCAACAGATGTCCCTAGCTAATAGCAAATTGTTTCTGAATCTGAAGAACACTTAAGTTTCCAATATAGAATGAAGGTCACAACTATGGGGTATGTTAGGTGCAGGAAATAAAAGCAATCAAGTTTCTGTTTAAGACTACAGAATGGTTCCAACTGGCAAGTGCTTGCTTTTATGCTAACCTGCCTTCAAAAAAAGCACATCCTAATGCATATTAAAAAGCTACTGCTGGCACAGGACTGGTTCAAATAAAAGGTCTGTTTGTTTCCAGAAGAGCTATAATAATTTTTATATAAAGATTGTATAATGTACAGCAGACGATTTTAACAGGACTTCATATACATACATATGCAAAATGCTAGTACATGATAAAAGAACAATATTATAATTAGGAAATTAATTCTCTCTTCTCAGGCAGCTATAATATTGTTCCTTTTGCTCTCCAGTCCTGAGAGAGCAAGTCCTGCAATTCACCTTCATCATCACTACCAATATCATCACCATCTTCAGTCTGTGTGGCTCTTTGACTCATGGCTTCCTTTAATTTATCTTTCATTATTTCCTGGCGGTCACGCAGCTGTTCAACACGACGGAAACATTCTCTAGGCAAAATAAATAAATAAATAAATTGCACTCTTTTCCCAATTAATTGAAAAGCTGAAAACACAAACCTTATATGTTCATGGAATACAACTTCACATAATGAGCATTCTGTTAAAACCCTTTTTTTTTTATCTGTTCAATCGTGTCTGATTCTCGGAGACTGCCTGGACAACTCCTTAAAGTTTTCTTGGCAAGGTTTTTCAGAACTGGTTTGCATTGCCTCTTCCTAGGGCTGAGAGCACGTGACTGGCCCAAGGTCACCCAGCTGGCTTTGTGCCGAAGGTGGGACTAGAACTTATGATCTGTTTCTAGCCCAGTGCCTTAACCACTACACCAAGCTGGCTCTCTAAAACCCTGATTACAGTACATACTTTAATAAACTATAGTTGCATTGGAGCCAGTTATCTACAATTTTTAATGGGGGAACCCAGAGTGACTTTTGTCCAAGAAAGTGATCAGAGGTCACTAGAACATGTGTCATGATATGCATCCAATTCATGTGGAGTCATTATTGCTACTCTGTATCAGTGAATATATGCTAAGGACACACCACACTTACTTTTCTGGCTTGGACATTGAAACTTACCCATCGTAACTACATTTTCACTACTGAACCACAGATTGGCTAAGGAACATTAGGTTTTTCCACAGCAGATGGAAAGCATCAATCAGGCACAAACAATGTGCCTGAAAATGTAAAAAAAAAAAAAAAAACTTTATTCCACAAATTGAAGCTACATTTTGTTTCGTTTCCAAAAAAGTAATTTTCCAGCAAATTTATTCCCCAACAGTTGCACAGGTCAGGAGGTAGGTCAGGGGTTAAGTAGCATTCATGCAGTCTGTGACTGCTTTCTCTCTCTTCCAATTTGAATAAAAGACTGGAACTCCTATATTGCTCATTTAGCTGTTTTAAAAACAACTAAAATAAAAATAGTTCAGAATTTGCTCTTGAACTGTAGCCCAGATTGGCTCCATCATTCCTGACCTTTAGAAAAATCTTTAAAAATTGTCCAGAAAAATTCATAAATAAGATCTGTTATCAGTTTTACCATTATTATTATTATTATTATTATTATTATTGAAAGGGTTTCAGAGCATTAAGGGTTATTATTTATGCATTATTATAATTAATTTGATTTCTATTGTACATTCCCATGAGTCTAGCATGGAGCGTGACAGTATATAAAACAAACAAACAAAAAACTAACAGAATCTTTCTCCTTCCCAAAATATAAGATTCACATTACAAGATGCAGTAAGATGCAAAATATGCAAATGTGAAACTGCGTAATAGGGGTGTACACAAAATTTCACTGAAACCTGACATAGTGTTTCAGAGGTTTTGCTGAACCAGTCTGGATCAGCCATAATTTGGCAGAACCAAAACTTAAAACTCTTCAGCTGTCTGAAGATAATGGATGAAAAGAAAAAGCTGGATGGGGAGAAGGGGCAGGGGGGGAGAGCTGGATTTTTTTCCCCGCACATACCTACTATGCTGGGGGATTTCAAACTCTATTCCGCAGAACCCAGGAATCCACAAGAACTTGAAGGGATTCCCTGAGAGACTAAGGGCAAAAAAATAAATAAATCACTAGAGCTTTGCCTCTTGTTCAGAAGTTCTGGGAATTTTTTTTTTTAACTAACAGACTTTTTCTGCAGCCTGAAACAAACTGAAAACCCCTATACAATGCAATACTAGAAGCTTCGCTGGTACTTCTATACATTTTATACTTGTAAGAGAAGCTTTCTGTATCTTTGCTTTCTTCACAGTCTAATCTATGAAGAAAGAATCAGAAGACAACACTGAGGCAAAGACGTAATTGAATTGGTATATATTGTTTGGATTACATATGGCGGAACGTTGGTGTTTATATATGAATTAGGAACTTGTTTTGTCAAACTCAGAAATGGAGAGAAGATGCTCTGAAAAATAAACTTGAAAGTTAGCTTCCTTGCATTTTTGTTGCCTCTTACTCCAAAACTTAGCCAATCAAAATAACTTATACTGACAAAAATCTTAAAGCCACCAAAAACCTCTTAATTATTACTTCTATGTACTTTATGCAAAATAGGATTTACAGTGGACAATGTCTAGAAACAGCTTGATACAGAATACCAAACGCTAATCTGACTATAGCAGATGAAATATACTAATATATGTGCCAGAAACTTACCTATAAAATTGTTTTATGCTGCATCTATGTGATGAATGTATTAGGTATAAAAAGACCCAAAAACTGCCAAGCTTAATAGTAACAACCTGCCTGACAATTAAATATGATTTAGAGGAGTTAGTCAACAGATTGCCAGCATGCTGTTACTCTGGCTTGTTCTAATTTAAAATTCCACTCTAAAATTGTATTGAAGGAGAGTATAATTCCTTCACATAAACAAACACTAACTTTTTAAACTTAAGTTTTTCATACATTATTCAGTAACTTTGCTCTGAACTATTCTCAATCTATAAATCTAAATGAAATTGGATAAAGGAATGATATGACATCAGATAACATCACTTCCATAAAAAAAAAAAAGTTACGTAAGTATTTTTTGACAAACACTGTTTGCAAGCAGCATTTTAAGTTGAGCTACGTACATCTGCTCATCAATTTCTCCAATCTGACGGTCAAGTCGCCCTTCTTCATCTTCTTCAGCCACTATAGCTTCTGAAATCTAACTCAGAAAAAAAATCAAAAAGGATATAACAGTTTTAGAGTCAACTTTCTGGGGATACTTCTCCTCTGACTTTGTTGGACCATAGAGAAATACACCAATGTAAACATTCCTTTTTTTTTTTTACTGCAATTAAAACATCTGGAATTGCCACAGGTCTGTATGCACTTGTCCTGGCAGCAAAACCTTCCCTCCTAAACCTTAACTCTTGAAAGAAATATGGCAAAGGGGGTCAGGCACTGAATCCACCCGTCCCCCAAAGAAGAATGTCCCAAGTGCCAGTGAGAAAATACTTATTATTTAAAAAGCGAACGTGCTTTAGAATTTCCTTTGTCATGGGCACTATAAAATAAAGAGATATAAGCAACTTATCAATTTAAAACTATTCATATATAAAGTGAAGACCAGCATGTAACATGGTATATTATGGATGGATGGATGGACAGACAGATACTTTATTACAATCAGTGACCAGTATAGAAAAGAAAAAAGAAAAACAATAAAATAATGAAAGATAGTATTTGTATATATGTTTGTTCAATTTATATAGCTGCCTATTTCACATTTGTGACTGAGTAGCTCCCACAAAACAGAAAACAGTAAACAAAATACAATTTAAAGAGCAAAAACATATAAAACCATTAAAACCAAATTAAAACCATGAAACATAATCAGCAGGAGAGTACAATTCATGGGTCACAACGAATTCAGCCATCTAGCCGGCTCCATACCACAGCCAGATCCCCAAGCACACTGGCAAAACCATGTTTTCAGAGCCTTCTGAAAGGCCAGTAGGGCCAAGGCCACTCTAACCTTGGGGGGATAATGACATGGCAAAAAAGGCTCTTCTCCTGGGTCCTGTCAGATGACACTCCATAATAGACAGGACCTGTAGCATGCCTCTTCTGCTGGACATGAAGAGACGGGAAATGTAACCAGGGAGAGGCGGTCCCTCAAATAACCCAGCCCCATGCCATGAAGGACTTTATAGGTCATTAGCAGCACCTTGAATTGAACCCAGAAGCAAACTGGCAACCAATGCAGCTTGTGGAGCAGAGGTGTAATGTGCGCTGATTGAGCAGCAAACATAACTGCCCAATTTTGCACCAATTGCAGCTTCCAATTGTTCTTCAAGTGCAGCCCCATGTAGTGTGTTACAATAATCCATTCAAGCAGTGACTAGGGCATGAGTGACTGAGAGTAGAGAGTAGTATAGTATACTATATAATGTATATTATTTAAAACTACAATAGATTTAAAAATTACAATTTTTGCCAAAAGCTGCTATGACAAACCTCCCAATAAAACTAATCATAACATAGAATATTAAATCTGATAGAAACCAGAAACTTTATATATTAGATGCAAACAGTTTGGGTAAAGTCACAGGCTCGTGAATGGAGGTTGCCCAGGCTGGACACAGCAGTGGCCCGGAGTGAACGGACATGGGGGGCTACCTCTCCTCGCAAGCAGCTGATTACCTGCTGCTATTCAACGATTCTACCAGCAATGGGGTGAGTCTTGGGCTGGAAACCTAGCCCTACTGCCCCACCCTGCCATCCCCTTACCAGGAGCACACTCCAATTCCAGTGTATCACCCAACACCGAGCTGGGCATGTCTTGCCACACAACTAACAGAAGAAGAGCAAATCCAAATAGCTCAAAGGATTGGACTAATTCAGTACCTTCCTAAAGGAATGTTTGAAAGCTCAGAGCCATTGGAAAAGAAAATCAAAGAGTGTATAATCTATATGCTGGATTTTCTATATGGAGATCCCATCTGATTCCTGCCTTGTCTACACATCTACCATGTTAACTGCATTGACGACTGGCTGATGCGATCATTCCCATGTCCTTCTTGCATGGAGCCAATTGATGCTGCTCTTCTGTCCTCCTATGAGACTGAGGTGGTTCTGGCCCTGCTCTTGTTCATGCTTCCAAGCTGTGGATATATGGGGGGTCTGGGATATTATTTGCACAATTCTGGGGTACACCAAATAAACAGATCCAGCCTCTACAGACACACACAGCCATGCTGGCTATACTAAAGGATGATTTGCACCATATTTTGAGTGTTGCATCCAATAATTTTAAAACAAGAAACACTAACTTACCGTACTGATTTGTCTCATGGCTTTCTGGAATTCCTCCCATTCTTTGTTCATCTGATCCTTTGGAGTGTCAACCTTGCGCACCTAGAGCACACACACACACACCAAAATAAAAATTCAACAACTGTTATTATTTATGTCATATATATCTTTTGTCTCTCCAGATATTTCAGTGGTAGACTGCCCCTAAATGTGGAGTCTCCCTACCTCTAACTTACCCAATAATGATTAGCAGATCTCTTTTCCTCCATGAATTAAATTACAGTGAGAATGTTTTTTTCTCTACTTTAGTGGCAGACTACTTTTGCATGGAAGAAGTCCAAAGCTCAATTCCTGCTATACCCAGCTAAAAAGAACTCAGCCACCAAAAGATGGGGGAGGTGGGAATGGACACTGGAGAAAGATTTATTTCCAGAAAAGAATGCCCCCACAAGTTTTCAATAGGTATCCAACATGAAGAAATTTAGTAGGCAGAATGCAACACAACTGAAAGGGCCAGTAACACTGACAATTCGATTACATACAGAGATACATAAAATTCCCTTCTCACTCCTACGGGTGGTATGTGTCTTCCTCAATCTTGGGTCCGCTGCTAGAGGCCTGGGAGTGTGTGTCCTGACTAAGCAAAGACCACGTCGAGACGAGGAGGAAGTCTTTAGTGTTTTATTACCGCTATTGTAGACAGAAAATCCTACCAAACTGAAGAAGCATGGGAAAACCCAGACAGATAAACCTCAAAAGTCAAGGCAGGTCTGTTCTGGGTTTCTTTGAATGACAGCTCAAATTCTCTAAACTACGCATGCGTTTTCCCCCCTGGATAGGGGCCCCCTCCTGCTCACCATCAGTACTCATGACAGTTTGAGGGTTCTGCGTAGTATCATAGCTCTTCCTAGCATTGTACTCTTCTGGACAGAAAGCAATGTTGTTCCTGGGATCTGTTGGAGTCACTCTCCCCACTTAGGAGTCACAGCCCCGAGTGCTCCTACCACCACTGGGACCACTTTGACCTTTACTTTTCACACTGTCTAGTTCCTCCTTCAGGCCCTGGTACTTCTCCAGCTTCTCACACTCCCTTCTTCCTGATGTTGCTGTCACTTGGCACTGCTACATCTATCAGCACCACTGTCTTCTGGTCCTTGCCTACTACCACGATGGTTGATTGGCCAGTACCTGGAAGTCCCACAGGATCTTAACCCTGTCATTCTCCACAACCTTCTGTGGAATTTCCCATCAGGACTTGGGAGGGTCTAGCCCATACATTGTGCAGATGTTCCTGTACACAATGCTAGCTACTTGGTTGTGCCGTTCAGTGTATGCTGTTCCTGCCTGCATCTTACACCCTGCCACTATGTGTTGGACTGTCTCTGAGGTCTCTCTGCGCAGTCTGCACCTCAATTCCTTTCTAGTGTGGCAGACCCTGCTTCTATGGATCTGGTGCTTAGTGCTTCTTGTGCTGCTATGATCAGTGCTGTCTTTTAGTCCACCCTTTCCAGCCACTGGTAGGATTTCCCAATGACAACCACCTCAGCTATATGTCAATGGTACATCCCATGTAGGGTCTTGTCTTGCCATGGTGCTTTCTCTGCTTGATCTTCCTCCCATATCTACCTCTGACTCAGGCATTCTCTCAGCAGCTCATCTTTGTGTCATCTTACTGATGTACTCCTGGATGTACTTACTGATGTACTCCTGGATGCTCTGGGTTTCATCCAGAACAGTGGCTTTGACACTCACCAAACCCTGCCTGTCCTCTTTCCGGCTGGTGTACAGTCTCTGGGTGTTGGACTTGGGGTGGAAATCTCTGTACTGTCATGTTCACAGTTTCAATGTATTTCAAACATCGTAACGTTTCACATGCCATGGTGCTGACGCGCATTTCTGTTTGGGAGGGAGCTGCTGTGAAACCTTGTACCAAGCTCTGTATGTGAAATCAGGACAATGGAATGTGTTTGGGTTATTTTCTCTGTTCAAGGACTTTTCCTGCAGACCATCAGAAACCGTTAGGAGCGCCTGGGATTGTGAACTTGGGAAGATTCTACGGGGGGAGGGATTTCGTTTGCACTGAGGGTTTTTAGTTTGAATTTGCCACGCTTTTATCATTCTCAGCTTTCTTTGTGATCCTGCATACTATTCTTCAATAATCAGATATATTTGAAACCCTGCTTATGAGTCTGATGTACATTAGAATAGGCAATCATTACACGTACATTGTGAGGAGCTTCAGGGTCTTCACATCGGCAGCCTCCATGTCCTCCTTTGGCCAGCACACTATAGTGGCAGGGCATACTGTTGATGGCATGGATCTTGTTCTGCCCATTGAGCTGGCTCTTCAGGACCCATCTTATCCTTTGGTGGTACTTGGATGTTGCTGTCTTCCTTGCCTCCTCATCGTGGTTCTCATCTGACTGTGGGATATCAAGGTACTTGTAGCCGGCTGTATGTCTGCTATGTGGCCCACTGGTAGTTCCATCCCATTAGTCTTGATTACCTTCCCTCTCTTTACTACCATCCAGCCACACTTCTCTAGTCCAAATGACATCCCAATGTCCTTACTGTAGATCTGTGTCAGGTGGATCAGCGAGTCAATTTGTTTACCCTTAGCATACAGCTTGACGTCATCCATGTACAGGAGGTGACCTTGATGTCATCTATGTAGAGGAGGTGGCTGATGGTAGTTCCACTTTTGAACTTGTATCCGTATCCAGTCCTTGTGATTATCTGGCTGAGGGTGGTCAAGCCTATGCAGAACAACAGCGAGGACAGGGCATCACCTTGGTATATGCCAAGCTTGACGGCCACTTGTGGGAGTTGTCTTGAGTTGACTTCCAGGTTGTCTTCCACAGTCCCATTGAGTTCTTGAGGAAGGTCTGAGTGTCCTGTTGACTTTGTATAGTGCCAGGCATTCACAGATCCATGTATGTGGCACTGAGTCATAGGCTTTCCTGTAGTCAATCCAGGCTGTGCTCAGATTGGTCTGTCTAGACCTTGAGTCTTGGGTGACTGCTCTGTCTATGAGCAACTGGTGTTTTGAGCCTCTGGTGTTGTTCCCAATGCCCTTCTGAGCCATGCTCATGTACTGGCCCATATGATCCTATAGCTTGGTGGCTATGATGCCTAATAGGACTTTCCATGCTGTGGGGAGGCAGGTTATTAGCCGGTGCTGTTCCCTTGGAGGGGGGGTGTCTTTCATGATCAGCACTGTTCTTCTTGTGTTAGCCAGTCTGAGTGGGAGTCTGCTGCTAGCAGCTGGTTCATCTGTGCTGCTAGGCATTCATGTACTGCTGTTAGTTTCTTTAGCCAGTAGGTGTGGATCATGTCCAGGCCAGGGGCTGTCCAGCTCTTCATGTTCTTGACCCACTGTTGGATGTCTGCTACTGTGATGGTCACTGGTTCCTGTTCTGAGAGATTGTTGCGGTCTGCTCTCAGGTCCTGCAGCCACTTTGCACTGGTGTTTTATGTCTTCTCTTTCTCCCATATGTTCTTCTAATACTGTCCAGTTTCTGCTGTTGGTGGCTCTGCTGTTACTGTGTTGTTCTCTAGTGTATCTCCTTAGCCTGGTAGCCAGTGCTGTGAGCCTTTGTTTAGCAGTCTCTAGGGCTTCAGATGGAGTCACGCCCAGAGCTATTTAGATGTTCATTTATTTGTTTGCTTGTTAGATTTATAACCTGTCTTTTTTCTGAAATCTCAAGGGGGCTTCCATCAGGATCTTCCTTTATTGTTCCTCCACAACAATAATACAACCTGTGAGGTAGGTGAGACAGAGTGTGTGACTGGCTAAAGTTTCCATGGATGAAGGTGAACATGATTTTAGTCTAGCCACTAAAATGCACTGGCTCCTCAAAGAACTGATATGAGCTGAAACAATTAGAATACTTGCCTTTGCATCCACTTCTGGATCATCAAAAAATCCCTCTGGTAAGGCCTCTGCAGTGTTTTCTCTCCTGAAATGTTAAGGCAATAGTTAATGCTTACCTCAAAATACTGTAACAAATGGAATATTTTAACTGAAAACAGAGTAAGTAATGTAATGTCACTTAAGGTGTTTAATGATAGTTGAATAAAGACATATTAAAAGGTAATAATATCAATTAACATTCATAATTATTTATATATTGTACAGGATTAATTATTCCAAGCCTTCAAGATCAAATTAAGAAAATTCTCTTAACCAGAATCCTGAAGTCTACACCTTCCCAAAGCTTTTATTTAGGTTCTCTGCCTTAAATCCTGAAGTTTTGTGCTATCCCTTATGCTGGTCTATGACTGTAATAAAGATTTGATTTCATTGATGCTACACTGACTACCATAATATATTTAATCATGGTTGTATCGAGCATGGGGAGTGGCAAAAATAATGATATTAAGAAATGGAAAAGTGAAATTTTTCCAGATGTCAAGGAATGGCTGCTAGAAATGTGTGATCTATCTGTTTTGGAAAAGGCAGTATTTTCTACCAAACCAAAGATGCAGCAATCTATGTTATTATGGCACAGATTCTTTGATATCTTATAATAATATCTTACATTGTTCATATTATAGTTGTCCTAACAGCCAGGAACCACGCTGAGACAAGGAATAGGTCTCTAGTGTTTTATTACTGCTACATTAGACAGAAAATCCTAACAAACTGAAGAAGTGTGGAAAAAACCCAGACAGATAAACCCCAAAAGTCAAGGTGGGTCTGATCTGTGTCTCTTTGAATGGCTGCTTAACTCCTCAGTACTACGAATGCGTTTTCCCCCCTGGATAGAGGCCCCCTCCTGCTCACCATCAGTACTCATGAGATCACCCTCCCCTCCAGATTCACATTCCATTTCAGCCCCCTCCCTTCCAGAGGTCTCATAAGAGTCCATCTCCTCCTCCAAGCTCCCATGGGAACTGGGCAATGATGGAAATTCTTCAAAGGAAAACTCCTCCAAGGATGAATCAGTGCTGCTCTCCAGGTCTGATAACGCTTCGGGCCCAGGTGGCTGCTGGGCCCTTTAGCAGACTTAAAATGAAGGTGACTCTGGTTCTGTCTGTGGGAAACTCTGCTGGTCTGCTGTCGAAAAACATTGTGCACTGTGTGAGAAAGGTTCTCAACTGTCCTGCTTCTCCTCCAAACTTCTCTGGTAGACTGCCCTGGGATCTCAAGACTACTGGCGGAGCTGCTGCTGCTGCTGCTGGCACCGGTTGTGGGTTAATCGGAGCTGGTTGTTGTAACTGCTGTAGCATGGCAGCTTGTAATGTGTTGATCTGGAGATCTACTTGTTGTTAGTGTTGTTGCAGGGCTGCTGCCAATTGTTGGATGGCCTGCCAAATTTCCTGGTTTCCCGAAGACATTTTCCCAAATGTCTCTTCCTTTTTTTTTTTTTTGTTCCTCCCTCTATCAATGGGAGTAGGGAGTTTGTTAGGATTGATGTCCTAACAGCCAGGAACCACGCTGAGACAAGGAATAGGTCCCTAGTGTTTTATTACTGCTACATTAGACAGGAAATCCTAACAAACTGAAGAAGCGTGGGGAAAACCCAGACATATAAACCCCAAAGGCTAAGGCGGGCCCGATCTGTGTCTCTTTGAATGGCTGCTTAACTCCTCAGTACTACACATGCGTTTTCCCCCCTGAATAGGGGCCCCCTCCTGCTCACCATCAGTACTCATGACAATTGTGAATTCCTTGGTAAACCTGTGACAATATATAACTATAAAATTTAAGATAGATTTATTTTTCTTTTCCTCAGTTTGTATTTTTAGCTTCTATTTTCAATGTTTTTTAAGTTTCCTTTTTTTTAAAGATTAAATATTGTTTTGTTACAAAAATAAAGATTAAAAAAATATTAATCATGGTCAAAACATTTTGTGCCATGTGTTCTTATGCCATCAAAATACTTAAACTTTTGTAGTATTATGTGCTCCAAAGCCTAAATTATATAAATTTTATTGCATAATACTGTATTATGGCATTTTTAATCAGAGTTCTACTTAAATTCCCGAAAGTACAACCATGGAAATCCTATCATTATCCAGGGATTGTTTTATGGCTGGCTATCTGAAGGACTGTAACCTGTCATGCAAAGTAACAGAAACTTTTAAAACTTCAGAAGTTTCTAATGAAAGTCACCCAAGAAAAATGTATCACTTGCTATCACAAAAATGCTTGGGGAAATAGTTATATCATGGTTTCAAGAGGATCAGGACTACATTTTTTTAGTACCAGTTGTTACGATAGAGGTGTGCTTTGATTTCTAGGGCAGACTGGCAAGATGCCTACAACTATACAGCTTGGTAAGGTGATATCTTTCAAGATGCTGTTAGATTCTTAGAAGGAAAGTGCAGAATATAATGAGAGAAATACAGTGACTAAAGCAACAAGAAATCTATATCCAATAAAAACAAATCATATTCTATATGTTGATTTCCATTGCAGAGAAAACATAAATAGACATTATTGTACACTTCCAAAGCCAACTCACCAAAATATTTCATCTACTGACTGGAAACATTGTCTCACTCAGACAGTTTTAAAAATAATATCCAGTCATGGGGGACTGAGGGCCTTAAGCTCTCTAATAATGATGGTAGCAACAGCAAATGTATGGATGTTCATATCTATTTTTATTTATATGAATGCCAGGAAGCATAATTTTGGTTCAGTTATAATTTATATTAACACAAAGAATATGAAAATGTAAAATCAAAGGAAACTGATGGAAAAGACTGGTTTTAAGACTGAGAAAGAAATGAAATACTTGGGTATTACTATGACTAATATGTATTGTATGTTATTTTAGAAAAATTATGTTAAGACATGTACTTAAGAAGGATATGTTAAGATAGGAGAAATTATAATTGTCACTGTTGGGGGGAATATCTGTGATAAAAATGAATGTATTGCCTAGAATATTTTTTCAAACGATAACTATTTTGACAACCAATGCACCATTTAAACAATGGCAGAAAGATACATCTAGTTTTATATGGCAAGGAAAAAAAACAAGGGCTAAATACAAAGTCCTCCAAGATGCAAAGGAACGAGGATTGGGATTGCCTGATTTGAAGTTTTCAATGGTTTTCATATGCGCAATTAAGAGAAAGATTTAAAGCAGGCAACAGAACATTTAGAACTGAGCAGAAGACAGAATCTGAAGCTAAATTATGTACAAATGATGAATATGTAATTGCTAAAATGTATAAACTTTTGCTGAAATCTGAAATGGAGGAAGAACAAGTGAAAGCATGAAAGTGTATGATAAAATCAGCTAAGAACTTTGATTATAACATGTTCTTGGAACAGTGGGAAAACATGTGGTTGAAAGGATTGAAATTCACACTATGTTCCAATAGAAGAAAATATATGTAGCTCAGGGTTGAACTGTGGAGTCCTTGGTGCTCTCTGAGCTTTGGTTGTTTGCTTGAAGACATTTCATTACCTGACAAAGTAACATCATCAGTGCTGGTGAGTGTGGAATTTGCTCCCTGTTTAAATACAGTAGCTTGGCCTACCAGTGTTGGTGGAGGTGTGGTTTTCTCCTTGGTAGTTCCTTGATTAAGGTATTTTCTGCTTGATTGTTCATCTGGTGTTAATCCCTGCTTATCTGGGTATTGGTTGTTGAGGAGGATGTGTTCTGGTCTTTCTTAGCTTTTTTACTGTCTCTTTTGAATGGTGTGTAAATATGGTTTATCTCTATGTATCACTGATGGCTGATTCGTCTGAATGCCAAGCTTCCAAAAATTCCCTAGCATTTTGGATTTAGCTTGGTCTAAAGTTTCCCAGTTGAAAGTATGGTTGAATCTGTCCATGTGTTGTGAGATTAAGGAGTTTTCATTGTGTCTTCTGACTGGAAACCCCTTATAGACTTTTTGCTGAAAAATGAAAAAAATGAACTGGTGATTTGATGATTAGAAAGGATAGATTATGGAAAAAAGGAAATTATGATGTAACCTTAGAGAGAGAGAGTAAAATATAAATGTACTTATATATTATTATTACTGTTAAGATAGGATGCCACTTCTTTATTACTTTTTATTTTTCTTTTCTATTTCTTTTGCTTTATTTATTTATTTAATTAATTTATTTATTTATTTATTTATTCTTCAAATTTCTATCAATGCCCATCTCTCCCAAAAGGGGACTCTAGGCAGTTATTTCTTTTAAACTTTCTTATTACTTTTCCCTATTCTTTTTTTCTTCAATTCAAAAATTTGTATTGTTTTTATTCTGTTGAAAACTTCTTTAATAAAAATTGTATTAAAAATAATAATATATATTAATCTCTGGATGTCTCTTTTACTTAATATCCAAAATCTATGCATATATGGCTCCATTACAAAACAAATTAATTTTTATATGGACTTAGACCAGCACAAAAGCTAACAAAAACAAGGTAAATATGAAATAAACATTGCCATCATATCTTCAGCCACAAATTTGACATGTCTACATTATATTAACAAATACAGATTTCACTTAAAACTAACCAAAACTAACTGAACTGGTAAAATGTTTCTGTATTGCATAAGCAATCACTAATAACTGAAAAACTGCCTGCTACTGAAGTCACAGAATACATGTAACGTTTATAGAACTTGCTGAATATTCCCTGAAACAGGAATAATTATTAAAAAAAGAGGAAATATCTCTATCAAAATTTGCAGTACAAAAGAACATGCCCCAACATTTTTACATCACTCCATTTGTGAAAACATGTGAGGTATTAAAATATCTTCCTTCAAGAAGGGCTAACACCAACACACTGAAATGAACCAGTGCAAAGGTCTTATTGGGGAATAGGAAGCTGAAAAGATAACCTTCAGGAATACCCTTTTTCTTAAACCTCACATATTAAAATATTAGGGAACCACAAATTCTTCCAAACATATTATCTAGGACTCATTTTTATTGTATAAAATCCCAAAGATACTAAAAATCTGGGGATAACCCATCTAAGTGAGTATTTCATATAATACAAAGAGATGGAAACCCTTTAGAGGAATGAGAGGAGCTAAATCAGCTGGAACAAGTCTTAATTTGAGCCAATAGTTAAATAAGTTGACCCAAGCTTGGGTCTCAATTGTAACTAGCCTACATTTAAGTGCTATGATCTGGAGGGACAGGCAGAAACCCTCAGGGAAGGGTTGTCCCACAACTAACCTGCCCCTGTGCACACAGGGCTTTAAAGGACCAGCATCTTGAATTGCATCTGAAAACATACTACCTCCACCAGAAGCTTCTGAACTTCCAACTGTGCTTCTAATTTAACTATTTTAAATGTGATAATGGGAGGTTGAGTAGGTACAGAGTGTAAATTAGAGTGAAACAGCATTAAGCATATGCTACCCAGATATTTGTTGAGATACAGTAATTTAAACTAGGCTTGGAAACCTAGATGCAATCCTTTATGCACACTTCTTCATCAAATAAACAGATGTTACATATGCAGAAATAATTCAGCTTATTTTAAAGGGGCTCCATGCAAAGCTTTCTCTATTTGAACCTTGTAAAGAAAACAATGGCAAATACTTCCTGTCAAAACCCCAGAGGATAATGTTTGGACATTGTTGTTTATTCGTTTAGTCGCTTCCGACTCTTCGTGACTTCATGGACCAGCCCACGCCAGAGCTTCCTGTCGTCGTCAACACCCCCAGCTCCCCCAGACGAGTCTGTCACCTCTAGAATATCATCCATCCACCTTGCCCTTGGTCGGCCCCTCTTCCTTTTGCCCTCCACTCTCCCTAGCATCAGCATCTTCTCCAGGGTGTCCTGTCTTCTCATTACGTGGCCAAAGTACTTCAGTTTTGCCTTTAATATCATTCCCTCAAGTGAGCAGTCTGGCTTTATTTCCTGGAGGATGGACTGGTTTGATCTTTGTGCAGTCCAAGGCACTCTCAGAATTTTCCTCCAACACCACAGTTCAAAAGCATCGATCTTCCTTCTCTCAGCCTTCCTTATGGTCCAGCTCTCGCAGCCATATGTTACTACAGGGAGCACCATTGCTTTAACTATGCAGACCTTTGTTGTCAGTGTGATGTCTCTGCTCTTAACTATTTAATTGAGATTGGTCATTGCTCTTCTTCCAAGGATTAAGCGTCTTCTGATTTCCTGACTGCAGTCAGCATCTGCAGTAATCTTTGCACCTAGGAATACAAAGTCTTTCACTGCTTCTACATTTTCTCCCTCTATTTGCCAGTTATCAATCAAGCTGGTTGCCATAATCTTGGTTTTTTTGAGGTTTAGCTGCAAGCCAGCTTTTGCACTTTCTTCTTTCACCTTCATCATAAGGCTCCTCAGTTCCTCTTCACTTTCAGCCATCAAAGTGGTATCATCTGCATATCTGAGATTGTTAATGTTTCTTCCAGAGATTTTAACTCCAGCCTTGGATTCCTCAAGGCCAGCTTGTCGCATGATGTGTTCTGCATACAAGTTGAATAGGTAGGGTGAGAGTATACAGCCCTGCCGTACTCCTTTCCCAATCTTAAACCAGTCCGTTGTTCCGTGGTCTGTTCTTACTGTTGCTACTTGGTCGTTATACAGATTCTTCAGGAGGCATACAAGATGACTTGGTATCCCCATACCACTAAGAACTTGCCACAATTTGTTATGGTCCACACAGTCAAAGGCTTTAGAATAGTCAATAAAACAGAAATAGATGTTTTTCTGAAACTCCCTGGCTTTTTCCATTATCCAGCGGATATTGGCAATTTGGTCTCTAGTTCCTCTGCCTTTTCTAAACCCAGCTTGTACATCTGGCAATTCTCGCTCCATGAACTGCTGAAGTCTACCTTGCAGGATCTTGAGCATTACCTTACTGGCATGTGAAATGAGTTCCACTGTTCGATAGTTTGAACATTCTTTAGTGTTTCCCTTTTTTGGTATGGGGATATAAGTTGATTTTTTCCAGTCTGATGGCCATTCTTGTGTTTTCCAAATTTGCTGGCATATAGCATGCATTACCTTGACAGCATCATCTTGCAAGATTTTGAACAGTTCAGCTGGGAAGCCGTCGTCTCCTGTTGCCTTGTTATTAGCAATGCTTCTTAAGGCCCACTCAACCTCACTCTTCAGGATGTCTGGCTCTAGCTCACCGACCACACTGTCAAAGCTATCCCCGATATTGTTATCCTTCCTATACAGGTTTTCTGTATATTCTTGCCACCTTTTCTTGATCTCTTCTTCTTCTGTTAGGTCCTTGCCATCTTTGTTTTTGATCATACCCATTTTTGCCTGGAATTTACCTCCAATGTTTCTAATTTTCTGGAAGAGGTCTCTTGTCCTTCCTATTCTATTGTCTTCTTCCACTTCCGCGCATTGCTTGTTTAAAAATAATTCCTTATCTCTTCTGGCTAACCTCTGGAATTTTGCATTTAATTGGGCATATCTCCCCCTATCACTGTTGCCTTTTGCTTTCCTTCTTTCTTGGGCTACTTCTAGTGTCTCAGCAGACAGCCATTTTGCCTTCTTGGTTTTCTCTTTCTTTGGGATGTATTTTGTTGCCGCCTCCTGAACAATGCTGCCAACTTCTGTCCAGAGTTCTTCCGGGACCCTATCTACTAAGTCCAGTCCCTTAAATCTATTCTTCACCTCCACTGCATATTCCTTAGGAATATTAGTGAGCTTATATCTAGCTGATCTGTGGGTCTTCCCTAATCTCTTTAGTCTGATCCTAAATCGTGCAAGAAGAAGTTCGTGATCTGAACTACAGTCAGCTCCAGGCCTTGTTTTTACCGACTGTACAGATGTCTGCCACCTTTGGCTGCAAAGGATGTAATCAATCTGATTTCGGTGTTGTCCATCTGGTGAAGTCCATGTATAAAGCCGTCTCTTAGGTTGTTGGAAGAGAGTGTTTGTTATTCAGAGTGAATTGTCTTGGCAAAATTCTATCAGCCTGTGTCCTGCTTCGTTTTGTTCTCCCAGGCCATACTTACCTGTAATTCGAGGTGTCATTTGACTGCCCACCTTAGCATTCCAGTCTCCTGTGATGAAAATAACATCTCTTTTAGGCGTGTTGTCCAGTAGGTGCTGCAGATCCTCATAGAACTGCTCTACTTCAGCTTCTTTAGCATTTGTGGTTGGGGCGTATATTTGGATCACTGTGATGTTAGATGGCTTGCCCTGAATTCGAATTGAGATCATTCTGTCGTTTTTTGGGTTGTATCCAAGCACTGCTTTAGCCACTTTACTATTAACTATGAAGGCTACTCCATTTCTTCTGTGGTCCTCTTGTCCGCAGTAGTAGATCTGGTGGTTATTTGATGTGAAGTGGCCCATTCCAGTCCATTTCAGTTCACTGACGCCCAGAATGTCTATCTTTAATCTTGACATCTCACCAATAACCACATCCAATTTGCCCTGGCTCATAGATCTTACATTCCAGGTTCCAATGGTGTGTTGATCCTTAGAACATCGGATTCGCCGTTCACCACCAGCACCGTCGGCCGCTAGCCGTCCTTTCGGCTTTGAGCTAGCTGCGTCATCACGTCTGGGGCTAGTTGAGCTCATCCTCTGTTCCTCCCCAGTAGCATTTTGACCATCTTCCGACCTGGGGGTCTCATCTTCCGATGGTATACCGACATATCTCTGGTTGTACTGATCCATTTAGTTTTCACGGCAAGAATACTGAGGTGGGTTGCCATTACCTTCCCCAGGGATCGCATTTAGTCTGACCTCTCTGTCATGACCTTCCCGTCTTGGGTGGCCCTTCACGGTTTAGCTCATGGCATCATTGAGGTGCTCAAGCTCCAGCACCACGACAAGGTAACGATCCTTTGCTGAAGATGTTTGGACATGCAGGAGTAAAAAACTTTGCTTTGTGGCAAAACCATTCTAAACTTTGGTATCGGTTTTTAGGTACTCAGTTAGGAACCCCTGCCCCAAATCTCAGGATATATTTACGGATAACACAAAATAGAGGGCACAAGTTAATATAAAACTTTGTCATAAATTTTGAGATACTGAATTTCAGAATTTGTAATATCTACAGATAGACCTTGATTAATGACCATCCTGTTTAGCAACTGTTCAAAGTTATGACAGCACTAAAAAAGTAATTTTACAACCAGTCCTTGCATTTACAACCATCACAGCATCCTCAGAATCATGCAATCGATATTTGGGAACTTCGCAAACAGGCAGGTGTTTACAACTGTTGCAGCATCCCATGGTCATGTAATCGACATCTGCACGCTTCACAACTAGTTTTTGACAAGCAGAATCAATGGGGAAGCTAGCAGCTAAATTGCAAGTTGCAGTATGTGATGTCTTGCTTAACAACCCGTAGTCTCGCTTAACAACCAAATGGGAAGTGACACTGCAAGTCCATTGCTGTCATATGATGTTTTGCTTAGTGATCGCATCACTTAGTGATGGAGTTGCCAATCCCTACTGGGGTTGCTAAGTGAGGACTACCTGTAATGCTATAATATGTAATTTAATTTTCTGACAGCATAAATTAAACTAAATGTCCATACTTAACTCTAACTAAGGGGGCAAAATAATTTGGATTAAAATATTAGACTTAATTTTTTATACTGGATACTTGACCTTTGAACAAGTTTTTCTTGTGATTCTGCCTTCTGTACAGATCCTGAATGGGACAGCAGAGGAGTAGCTAAAGCGCTGTTGTCCACGTAGTCTACAAAACACAAGGATATATTTAAAAGAAGTGCTGCCTGAGAAATATATAATTTGCTACTAAAATAGATATATTAATTGTGAATAGTACAGAGAATAAATTGAAAAAGAGAGGAATTAAGGTTGGCTAACAGTTCTTTCCATGTAAATCAACACCAATGGATCAAATTCAGAAAAACTGGGCAGGAAATTCTGATTACAGATTGGAGATTAAAATAATGTAGTTTATTATAAATAGGGCAGGATTTTCATCATCATACACAATAGCACTTGAAGGCAAAAATGAGTTCTTTTGCCCCCCACTCCTTACCGCTAGGTTGACACTATCATCTATTAGCAGAGATATTCAGAGATCCTTATCTCTGTATCTGGTAACATCTGGCCAATGGCTCAAATAATTTTGTGCTGGCATTTCTGTCCCAGTTTTAAAATGTCCCTGTGAAGTGAGTAACTAGGAAAGGCGTCTCTCGTAATGGCTGAAAGCAAGTAAAGATATGGCACTGAGAGGTTAACAGAAGAAAAGTGACCAGGCATATAATTTTCCATCTTCTGGTTTTCCCCTCAACTTAGGGATCTATAGAAGTCTTATCAATTTACTTTTTAGAATGATTTAGATTTAGATTTAAAATCTAAAATTTAGATTTTAGAATGATGTCATGTTTTAGAATAATGTCACATTCATCCACAGTATGACTCATGGATTCAAATCTGCTATTAATTAATTTTAAAAACACACACAAAATGCTTCCTCCTCTGGCTTCTGCATAAGGAGCAATCCAACAATAAAAGCAATTCCTTGGCAGTAACCGACCTCCCAATCCACTAAAGAATATGCCTTCATTATATTAAATAAAACCTCATGCCCAAGGCTTTTTCTTTTAAAAAGTCATGTTCATTCTAGCAATGTCTCTTCTTATGAGCTTTTCACAAGGTGAAGTCATTTTCAAGAGTTCTTAATATGGATCCTTAATTCTTTCTCCCTGCTTCCTGCATCAGTGAAAGTACTTTGTGAGAAGACCTGGGTGTCAAGGCTAATCAAAGGGAGAAGGCAGCAGAATCTGGCATCCTCCACCATGCTGAATGGCTACTTATGCAAAGCCATTAACTGTCTGATGACGCTGGACTACGCTATTACTGCCATCTGAGGACTGCTTCAAGCACTGATTTCGGGGAGGAGGCAGGCTTTTAAACTCAAATTAAAGGTTGATCTGAAAAGCAGTGGAAAGGGAGGGATGAGGGAATCCTTCTCTTTCTCACTACTATTTAGCTAAACCACAACCTACTCTACAGTACTGAATAAAAACTGACTTAAAAAATAAAAATAAAATGGGAGTGGAATGTGGAGATTACCTCAGAGACAGATAGGCAGGAAACCTGATATTTACCACCAATCACCACCACACCAGAAATACCAGTCCAGTGCCAATTCCAATGGTCCCAAGCAGCAATTATTTTTTTCATATCTTGCTCTCCAGTCAGTCCCTGATGTAAGTTATATCCAGAATGGTTTCCTCACTGTGCCATGTGTTCCTTAAACAGCTGCTGCTTTACTCCAAAAGTCCATCCAGATTAACCCCATCTAGCCTAAGCTAGTAGGGACATGACTGCCCCCCCCATAATGGCCCAGACAGAACGCCCCCCACATAAAAAAGCAAGTGCAAAAGGCAAAGGATTTTGTGTCAAACTGCTCTGCATATCCCTAGAAGCTACACCATTTCTTCAAGATAAATAAAGCTTGTATTCATATTTGGGTCATCTTTGCTCTAGTGGCCTTGAATCATAGGGTTTGTTTCTTTGTTTGTTTTGCCATAGTTATCTGATGGTATCTATGAATGCTAGTCTTACCTGATGATAAACAAGCTACAAGTTCTGCTTTTGGAACAAGGCCTGGAATTGATACACACTGCGCTGTGGTTGGTAATGGAGTTTTGCTGTTGCTCTCTCTGATTTCTTTTGCCATCTCTTCTGTCTTTCCTGCCTCTGGTTCATAATTTCCTAGTAATACACCACTTGAACCTTTTGAAGATACTGTTTCTACTTCTGTTTGCTCAATTTTGCTGGAAAAATCTTTTGGCAGCCTAAAAAAGAAAGGCAAAAATTTAAAAATACAATCACAATACAAGTCAGAATTCAGACAATCAATTCAAGCATATTCAGCTGGTTTTTCTACTTTTGTTTTGAAAACTGCATTCCTGGGATAGCAGAACTGCTGCAAAAGAGGTTTGTCCCATACCAAGGGATGTTGAATCAGTCATTCACAGTTTTGCATGCAATCCGTAACATCTAAAACCCCAACTTTTGAGCTAGAGTGTCTCAATTTTCATGCCAACCCTACAGGAATAAATTACTCAGAGCATAAGCAAATGCATCTCATTCTTATAGAATACTGTGCATGGAAATGTTAGACACTGTTTTAGATTACTATTCTGTGGTGTTCTTCCAAGCAGTAAACTGCTTAGAACAAGAGCTCCTTAATATACTGGCACTATATCCTAAACATCTGCAGAAAACTGAAAGCAGCAACAAAACAGTTAACAAACCTGACTAGTTTGTCATACCAAAACACTTAAACCTGATAGCCATTTCCTCTCCATGATAATTTTGAACAAAATAGAAAGGGCAATGTCTATTCTATATCCTGACCTATGAAAAGAAGGTGGGAATGCAAAAAAGAGGTAACAACTTACCCAGAAGAAACAGTTTGTGGATGGTCACTACAATCTGAAAAAGACAGATGTTTATCAGATTTGTATCAAATTTATACATTGAATAGAAAAATGAGCTTTATATTTATTTAATTTTATCCCACCCTTATTTTTGATCAACTCAAGGTGATTTATACTTAATGCTCCTGCCTCCTATGTTTCCCCACAACCAGATGCCTGTGAGGTGGGTTGGGCTGAGAGAAAGTAATTGGCCCAAAGTCACCCAGCTGGCTTTCGTGCCTAAGGGAGGACAAGCACTCACTCTCCTAATTTCTAACCTAACACCTTAGCCACTACACCAGATAGGCTCCCATTTCTAAAGATATGCTGAGTTTCAATGACCAGCTAAGCACTATGTCATCAGAATTATACTGGTATTCTCTACAAAGGAAACTGGCCAATGGCAAAATTTTGAATATTCACATATACAATTCCACTACAAGACCTTCAAAATCAAGAAACTCTTGATTGTGTTCAATTTAATGCAAGAGTTAAAGAGGCTTGTAAATTTTAATTTGTGCACCAAAACCATGGAACAACAATTTAAGGCAGACATATACTTGTAAAAACTTTGTCCGGGCTTGAATATTACAGCTTTACAAGTTAGCCTTTACACACCCATAATTTTGCTTTGGTGTCTGAGACTGATGCTAGAAGAGAATATCTAGGTAGACGTTAAACAGATGCAGTTGGTCTAAATAAATCATTAAAAGCTAATAATTCTGCACTTGATGTGTCTGATGCATGTTTTAGGGCTGAGGATGAACCAGTAAGCCAGACAGTACCATTATATAAACATTGACCAGGTGGCCCCAATCTCACTGCCGGAAAGAGAATGACAAATTTTCCACTGACTTAAAAAGGTGGGACAAAACAGCCTAGGATTTAAATCCTGGAGCAGATACATACTGTATATATGACTTGATTTCTGTGTTCTGCAGACATCTGTATATTTTTGAGTCTTTCTAGTCTGCAATAAAGCATCATATTCTAGCTGTGTCATTCCTGAGCTTCTGTTGTAAGCAAGTCCCCAAGTACAGCAAGTTAAGTACACATTTATTGCTGAGCTTGGTATGAAATCCAACAGCATGGCCTAATACGTCCTCCAAGTAGCTGATACTTCCCCCTGAGTAGTTGATACCTCAGTGAGCTGTGCAAAAGTCCAGCCATAATATTAATATTTTGTCTGAATCAGGCTGTCATTAAGCTGTTTTGAAGAAATTAAGAGTGTTCTGAAGAACAATTTGTGTATCAGAGAAGCTTAACATATAAAGGCAAAGGCAGAAACCTGGAGGTACAGAAAAAAACGGAGTATTTTGGTTTTTATTCCTGGTGAAGAAATAACAGAAACCAACAGTTTAAATGGTGCCCTTCCTTCAGAAAACTGCTGAGAATATTTACTTGGTAGAGAGGATGATCAAGTAGCTTAAAATAGGGATGGGCACTTTAGAGTCATATTACTGTGGTGGTATGAAATTCAAATAAATAAATGTATCAGATCCTTCAGAAAATTGTAAAAATTAGTATCTAAGTAAACTCTCTGAACTAGTCTGTCATTGTTTATTCACTCAGTCGCTTCCGACTCTTTGTGACTTCATGGACCAGCCCACGCCAGAGCTTCCTGTCGGTCGTCGCCACCCCCAGCTCCCCCAAGGTTGAGTCCGTCACCTCTAGAATATCATCCATAAGCTATAACATGATGCATTTCTTTTGGTACAGAATGCTATCTGATTATAGCAAATCTGTTTTTAACTGAAACTTAGTTTTTAGCACTTCTAAAAAGGAATGACAGGTTTATATTCATGAAAGAGGCATTCGCCTTTCATCTTCAGCTTCCACATCTATTATATTCCCGTCCTATGACAGAATGCCTGTGTCATACTTGAATGCTTTATTGCTATTAATTGCTTTTAGACTTCATTATTCAGAATTTCCCATTTCATGGCAGCAGGCTCTAGAATAATGGATTGTGTTACCGGTTCCATTAACTTGACAAGACTTGTTTTGGTAAAAGATAAGACAAGGGAATTAGGTCCCATTCCTGGATTGGGGGACAGGCCAAGGGGCAAGGTCTCGATGCTGAGACATTAGTGGGAGGTTCTTTGGTGGGTAGAGTCATATTGTGGTGCCATGGTCATAGGTCAGGGCAGCAGGAGCTTAGCTGTGTAGAGCTGCAAGCATTGCACTCGCCTGTGGTTGCCTGGGCACTGGCCTCCTATATATGCAGTATGCTTCCTGCCTGCCAGCACCAATCTGCAGGCCAATTTTCCATTGGTCACTCATGAAGCTTGCAGACTGGACTGCTTATATGAATTTCATAAAGCATCAAGAACTTGGATTGGCTTTGCACTGGGATTAAGTATGTAGTTTAGTCGTGTGCCACCTGCTAATTCCATTGGGACTGGAATCTAGCAAGGGATATAAGGAATGTGTGGGGTGGGAGTGAGTTGTGGTTGGGCAGCCTTTGCAAAATCTGGCTTCCTTACATCTATTAAATCCATTATTCCAGAAGCAGGGGGTGGGGGTTACCAGCCATGATTCCAAGGCAGGGGGTGATGGGGTAACAAATGTCATTTGGGAAGCCCTATGAGCTTTCAAAGCCTCTGTACCACAGATAACCAGATGTGAGACCCTGTGCTGAAAACGGACTCTAGGGAGCAGTTGGATTTGTTACTGCTGTACTGGCCTCTCTGCTGCACAGCGACATCCTTGCCTGAGATGTTCAAGTCCATTTTAACCTGGTAGTGGAGTCTCCAAGACTGATCATTCTAGAAGACTTTAACTTGCTCTCATGTTGCACAAAGTCTGGTGCAGGAGTTCATGGCCCTCATAGCCCCCACAAAGTTATTGAGGGCCCAACATATTCATGTGATCTCATACTAGACCTGTTTTTTAACTCAGAGAACTTGCAACATGATCTGAACGTAAAGGACATTACCATTAGTTGTTTGTCATGGTCAGATCATCTCTGGTTGCTTTTCAGTTTGCTGTGCTGCCCTCCTTCCCTCAACCCCAAAGGAATGTAGCATCCATTTGACTGGTCCATCTCAGACAACTAATGGATCCAAATGGGTTTCAGAGGGAGATTTGGGTGTCTTCTGGGGATCTGGCCAACAGCTTGATCAAGGACTTAGTCTCTGGAACTGATGCATGATAAGTGTCTTGTATTACACTATTTCTTCATGGCATCTCCCTGTTTGTCAATCCCATGCGGCTCCCTAGTTTTCTGAGGAATTTAGGGAAATGAAACAACAGAAGAGAAGCAGAGCACCACTGGAGAAAGATGAAAAACAAACCTGCCCAAACACATGCAAGAGCCCATATTAGGGATTACACCACAGCCATAACAAGTAGCAAAATGCATTTATTTTTCCATTCTTATTGCATCTGCAGATAGATGGCCAGTGGCCTCAATTAAAGCAACCTGTTCCCTACCAGGGAGGAACTGGTCACAAGAATATCTTCAGGGCCACTGTTAAGGAATACTCTAGGCTTGGATCCACTTTGATTTAAACTCCAACTGAGCAGTTCCAGTCAGGATGGCCAAAGCATGGTCTTGTCCTGTTACATAGTAAGTGTTTGATCCTATGACTTCTCAGGACAGTGGACAGGGTAATTGTAACTGTTAGTCTATTTATTAGATTCATGCTCCTCTTGATTAAGGCCTTCCGGAAGGTGACATGTGATTAAATCTTTGCAATGGTAAATTCATCCTTGAGAGAGGGGGTGGTTCTGCCTGCCTTTAAGAAGGCAGTGGTATGCCCCATTCTTAAGAACCCATCACTGGATTCAACAGTTCTGGACAATTTTCACCCAGTCTCCAACCTTCCTTTTTTGGATAAGTTTGTTTGAGAAAGTGATTGAACTACAGCTCCAGAGAGCCCTGGAAGAAATTGATTATTTGGACTCATTTCAGGTTTCAGGTTAAGGCATAGTACAGATTCCCCCTTGCTGATGACTGGTTGGGCATGGTGCAACTGTTCTGGTTCTTTTTGATCTCTCAGCAGCTTTTGATACCATCTATACCATCCTTCTGGGTCAGCTATGAGGTTTGGGAGTGGGAGGCACAGTGTTGTGGTGGTTCTCCTCCTTTCTCAATACCTGGGTCCAGGTGGTGCTGACAGTTAAGGAAAGGTCCAGCCCCTTGTTTGTGGGATGCCTCAAGGCTCAACATCCTCACTCCTCCTATTCTACATGAAGCCTCTGGATGAAGTTATCTGTCAGCATATGGTCAGATCTCATCAGTATGCTGATGATACTCCCCTGTATATCTTGACCCATTGATCAACCAAGTGATGCTGTCAAAGTCTTGTCCCAGTGCCTGCAGGCTGTTTGAATGGCAAGAAGCAGGTTTAAATTCAACCCTGACAAGACCTAATGATTATGGATGCATGGTTCTTCCAGTGCCAAAGATTCTCCATCTTTGGTTCTAAATGGGGTGGCTCTTGCCCAAACAGAACCAAGGTGCAATATGGGAGTCCTCCTGGACTCACAGCTCCTGCTCAAAGAGGAAGACCTTCACAAAGATTCATCTGATGCACTAACTGTGCGCTTTTCTGGACCGGGAGTCCCTTATTACTGTCACTCATGCCTTGGTCACCTTCTATTTATTACTGCAATGCATTCTACATGAGGCTGTCCTTGAAGACCACTCAGAAGCTACATGTGGCCTAGGATACAGCAACATGAACACTGGTTACCAGCAAGCTTCCAGTTGTAATTCAAGGTGATGGTTATCACCAATAAAACCTTCACAGCATATGGCCTGGTTATATGAGGGAGCACTTCTCTCCCATCGTTTCTGTCCACCATGTAAGATCCGACAGAACAAGTGAGCTTTGTGTCCCATCCATTAAGCAAATGTCATCTGATGAGATCTAGGAAGTGTCCCTTCTCTGTTGGGGCACCTGCCCTTTCGAACAACATCTCACAGCATATGGAGGTTCTGACTGCCACAGCCCTGCAAGCTTTGAACAATCTTTGAAAACCTGAGCTTTTCCTCAGACTCTGAGATAAAAGGGAGTGTGCCCATCTGGTTGGCAGTGACTGTTTCAGTTACAGTATGTCTGTTCCTCCCATTATGTTTTCTGTTTACTTTTTAAAGATATTGTAGTTGGACAGCCTTAAAAATCCAATAAATAAATAGGTGGGAGCTATTGTTGGTGGAAAACTCTTGGTGGAAGAGGTATCATAATCCAAATCCTCTTCATCTGGCAAAACATCCATGCTATTGGGCATAGCTCCTCCCACCACCATGCTGAGAAAAGCAAGGAAAAGGGTGAGGTCCATATGCAATGCTTAGAACACCCAGAGACTAATCAGAAAAAAGCCCTGGCTTCCTGAGGCAGGAGGGGGAAGGTGTCCTAAGGGAAGTACAGACCCACCTTCCTCTAAGAAAGGAAGGAACTCACAAAACCTGCCAGGTGCATTTTGTGCCCTTTGCCTTCTCACAACTTTGAACATCCCAGCAGTCCAGAGACAAAGGTTATGTGCACCCCCACCCCGAGCCAAGAACTCTGCAAGCACACGGCCTTTGGTGGATTGCTAACTTCCCTAAAATTAAAGGGCAGGAAATTTTGCCAGGCAGAAGCAGCTGACAAACACATCCAATGCAGCACATGACACCCTTCTATAACCCTTCATTCTTTTTTTTTTAACTACTTAAGAGACCAACTGCAATCCATGTCTTTTTTCAGCCCCCATACAGTCAAGAGGAAAAACACCCTCTTCTTCATAAAATTAGCTCTGCTTTCCAATTGGATGTGGTGGAGTTAACCTTTCCTGTCAACTCATCTTCAGGGACAGAGAATACAGGCCATTGGACATTACAACATAAAAGTATATGGGTGAATCTCAAGTGTGGTCATGCCATGAACATGTGGTTGCCAGAAAAGCAAGGTATATTCATCTAAAGTACTGTGATGACTAACAGCAGTGCCTACATGATGCCCACTACATGACAATTTGTCATTTTTTGAAAAAATAGATTCCTGCACAGAGACAAATTATCTAATTTAGGATTCTTTGCTGGAATAACAGCCCATAACATCAAACTTTAGAGTATTTCTGAAATATTCACAGAATCGCAGAGCTGGAAGGTCCATTAAAGCCCATCTAGCCCACCCTCCTGCTCAGTGTGTTCAAGGATTTCAGATAGGTAACTATCCAGTTTCTCTTTGAAGACTTCCAATGAAAAAGAACATACCAAGCTTTTACTGTCAGGAAATTTCTCCTAATATTCAGTCTGAATCTATTTCTCCATAGTTTTAATCCATCAAATTTGCTCCTGCCTTTTAGGGCAAGAGAGAACAAATGTGCTCCCTCCTCTATATGGCAACCCTTTAGATATCTGAGGACTGCTACCAGGTCTCTCCTCAGTCTTTTGATCTTCAGGCAAAGAGAAAGCCTTAAATACAACAAATGTCTTATTATTTTCCTTATGAGTAGGCTTTATACATGAAGGGAATGAGAACGAATACACTCTCCCTCATCATTCTTATAATTTGGAGGACAACAGTAGAGGAGAAACCCGACAGAGAGAATGGTAAGGGCAAGAACTAGTGCAATCATCCCTACTTCCTTTTCTTTTGTGAAGAAATTATATGCAAGAACTACTTATGTTATTTGTAGCTAGGTCCCATCAAAAATGACATAAAAAATAAAGTATTTTAAGTTTCAAATGATTTAAATGTATTCTGTGCAACAAACTCAATTTGGAGTCAATTCATAACCTGGAAGGTTTGAAAAACACTCATTTTTCCATATTAATTCACCGTCAACTTCAGGTGACAATTATGCCTGTCAGTCAAAATATTTTTTTCTGACAGAAGTTGGATCAATTTGTTTACAGGCAGACCTTAATAAGCAAAAATGCAAGCAATCAAAGCCAACTTGTAACATCAGTTTGCACAATACCATACATAGTCACAAACTGAAGATTTACCATTACCTAGTCTCATAATTTTCTATTAGCTGCTTACCTAATAATAATTCAATTAAACAAGATTAAATCCACTAGATAAACATATTATCTATCCCCCTTCCCAGTGCTGTAATGTGGTACTCTCATACTATGCTTTTTTCTTCAATAAAAAGGTTGATTAAGCCATGGGGTTTGTTTTGTTTTTGCTTCAACACCCTAAAGCCTGAAAGAAAGATATTGAGCTGCATTGCCAGCCTATAACAAGATGGTTTAAGGCCACAAATCAATTACAAGTATAGCAAGGACAAAAGAGTTTTTCTGTACCTTTTCCTTTCTTCTGTTCTGGAGATTTTGTTTCTGATGTTTTTCTTTTGAGAGAAGATAAAGTGTCAGAAAATGGTCTGGATGTAGAATATTTAATATCTTTTAATGATTCAAGTCTCTAGAAAAAAATTAAACCAGGAGATAAATACCTGAGGGTTATTTCCAGGGCTTAAAACAATAACAGAAGTATTAGTTGAAAGATTATGGGAAAAGTGCAATTGAAAGAACCCTTATATTTTTTTATATAAAACTATTTAGAAAATGGGTTATTTTTGTTACAATTTTCCATTCCACTAGAAATTTTTACAAGAACAGATTTACACCCAATATATAGCATTAAATCTCATTTTTAAAATACTGTTCTACTGCAAAATAACATCAAAAGAAAAAATCAATCAATTTCATTTTCTGTATAAATTAATCCATGATCTTAGGTTCTGTCTTGCCCAAATTAAAAAAAAATACAACAAATACTAGAAAAACATATCCCATCAAGAAGTTATAGAAAGTATCAGAATCAGGTACAGTTGGAGGAGGTTTATTGAAGTCAATGGATCTCCTTAAGTCCCATTTATTTCAGTAGGATAAATAAATCCTGACAAATAAATAATCTGTTCTTCCATGATAAATTTTCAAAAGGGACTACAACATGCCATTATTTTATTGCTCTCTTATAGGCTTCCTGCACGTGCTGGATTAAATGGACCACTGAGCTAACCAAGGAAGCTTGCTTCAGTGTTTCTTCAGGTCCATGCGGATGCACTGTATGTTTCCACTATTTTAACAAGATATTTATTAAATGACAGTATGGCTAGAAGAAATCCACATATATTAAAAGTGAAAAATTAACTCTTATTCTTACAGTATGATACATGTTAAACTTCTCTTACCTCCTTGTGCTGTTTTCCAAGAGCATGTGTTTGCCACAACAGTTCATTCTTCACAGACACATTGCACAGAGAGCAACTTAAATTCCCCAAATTATTATATGTAGTTCTTGCAATTAAGAAAATAAATACAAAAATAATATCTCGAAACTACAGCACTGTTTAAGCATTATTCCAAGAAATTTACATTGCAGTGCAGTTACACTTCATTCTGTAACTACTCTAAAGTTTGAAGTACAATACCTGAATTGCTAAGTTTTTCACTGAATGAACCAAGTGCATGTAATTAAAGCAATCTGGTCAGATTATATTTAAACATTTGTTTGGCTTAGTAAGTATTGTTCAGTGCAGGCTTTAAATTACCTCACAAGCCTAAATAAAATGTTATTACTTTATTGTTTATCTTTTACTGAAACAAACATATTAATACTGCTTCTATTCTTTATCTATAAAATGCAACCGGGCTTGCAATGTGAACAGTAGAGAATGGAGGAAACAGCTTCCTGACTGTTGGAGGAATCTGCTCTTCACTAGAATGTAAGCTGGCCAGCAAGTTGTAAGTATTCTCCCAAATCCTTTTACTACTACCTTCTTCAGTATGGTGCACTACACGTCTGGCCAGACTTGTAGCAGGAGGGGAAACACATACGGGCATAAGAAGTAAGAGGGAGGAGCTTAAAGAAAATGTAAAAGCTTTTCTGCAGTGGCACTTTGCAATGCGGAATAATGTGTTAACCCACTCCTCCTATCTTCGGGAACAGACATTCTGATTACCTTGCAAACTCTGATGTACAAAGTCTTCCTTGTGTTTTTATTTCGAATGTGGATAACACGCTATTCACTATTATACTTCAGAAAACTCAATATGCAGGACGATAATAAGGTGAACTAAAATGCCTACCCAACAGAAAAGGGAGGCGAGGAACAAAATTTAATCCACCCTCACTTCCATTCAGCAACCGACAGACAAAACTCAAAAACGCTCCTCATCGCAAAAAGCCGCAAGAAAGGAGCACCCAAGCCGAAGAAAAGGTAGGATATCTAACGTAGGGAGAGTCAATTTTCCTTTTCCCCGCGGCCGACTCCCGCTGTTTTGCTCGCATTAATCGTCGCAACTCCTCTTGTCCCACAGTCCCAATCGATCGCCGTTGCCCTCCACTGGAACTCGAAGCCGCCATGACTGCAAAATAAAACCACACCCCTTTGCCTGATTTCTCATCGACGAGACTTAACGTAAAACACGCTCCCAATTGCGCTATGGTCGCAGGGATTGTACGTCATGTTGATTCTGTTTCAAAAAACTGTAACTTCTGCCTCAATTTCAAGAAAAGTCGTTCGAAGCCCAACCCAACAAGGAAAAAGAAAATTTTTGCGATTTGTCTTTATGGCATTATTTTTTTTAAATGTAAAGGGGTATGAAGCCGAAACCTTCTGGGTGATTTTGACGTATTTTTATATTCTCCCGCATTAGATATGAAGTCTGCCTGACTCTGAAGGAATGAGATTTTGACATAGCTATGAGATCATGCTCTAATTCAGGTTTTGTTCCGAGCGAAAATTACTATTTTTAAAAAGTTTAATAAATGAATAGTTCTATCACTGAAGTTCTTGGTGCTCTCTGAGCTTGGTTTGCTAGCAGACGTTTCATTATCCAACTAGATAACATCAGCACTGCAAGAGTTCTATCAGTGTTTGAGTTACGAAACCTTATACAGTAGTTCACTATTAATATTATGTTATTAATAAAGATGGACTGGAGGTTAGATGAGATTTGTAATTAAAAATTCAAAATAAGCTTCAGGTCCAGCAACTGCCAGTCTTCATGTGTTTATTTAGCTCTTTTTATTTCTACTGAATGCTTCCTGCTGATGAGCTGTTGAGTTTTAAGTATGTTCTCAATTCCATTCTTTTCTTTGGAGCAACTGGCCATCTCAAGTCTCAAAGGCAAACACACTTCAAAATCTACTGAGGGGCATAAAAGATTATATACAGGGATCTGAAACTTAAGGCCTAAGGTTCACACACAGGTCTCCAGTCATTTTTTTGTGCCCCCCTCCCCAACAGTAGTTAGAAAAGAGCCCTGTGAGGTATGCATCTCTCATCTAGAAAGGACTACCTCAAAGTAGTAATACTTTCCCTGGCCATTTCAGTGGGGGAACAAGTAAGACGAGATGACAGCAAACTGTACTGATGAACTGACTGGGGGCTTCTTCTTGTACACACAGTAGCGGACCAACTGTTGGAAGTAGGATAGTAGCTTGATCTCTCCAGACACTGTGGATCCAACAAATAGAAGAAATGGCTCTGGGCTCAGCTCCTTGCTCTTAAAAGCTTGCCTGCTCCCTAGCCCTGACTGATGGCACTTCCACGCAGGCTATGAGAGCAGATGCCCTTCCGCCTTCTGCCTTTTCTTCCCAGTCTAGGATCTGGAGCACCTAGTGAGACTGGCAAATTACCATCCTACTCCCAACAGTCACTCCCCTGTTGTTTGTGCAGACAGTAAGGACAGGTCCACACTGCTCCATAGCCAATATTGCCACACGCCACTTATTCAGTACACCTCAAGTCCTCTGCCACCTCATTGGGGGGGGGGGGAATGTTCCTGGGAGGGATGAGTGAAGAACATAATGATGTATGAGAAGAGTATGTATTCACCCAAAGTGTGAAGGTTATCCCAGCTGAAACAAATAGGCACCTATATTGGGCAGCAGCAATATAGGAAGGCTCTCTAGAGAAGGCTGTAATGCTGAGAAAAATGGAAGGAAAGAGATAAAGAGGATGATCAGCAGCAAGGTCTCAAGTTACAGTGGCAATGGGTGCATTGTTGGAAGACCTGAAGAACCAGGTTAGGGACAGATTGTCATAGAGAAAATCTATCTATGTGGTCGTTAAGAGTTCATAATGACTTGATGGCACATAATTAAAGAGGGGAGGTAGAAATCATGTAAATCTCATACATGAAGGTATGTGACATCTGTATGTAACTCACTAGTCTGAGAATTTAAGAAAAGGATAGTGGACACCATTCTAAAAATAGACCAGATTTTTTTAGATCTCTTTAAGATGTATTTCTGTTTTCTCTTGATCTGTCAAATAACAAGTTGGCAATTAAAAACCAACTATGATTCTCAGTTCCTTTTATACAGCATTTTATTTTTTTATATTGTAGTTTTATATATTGAAACATTTGAAGGAACAGAATGAACAGAACAGCTGCAAAAAAGATAAAAAGAAATATAATGGATAAATAATAACATTTCAGTAAATAAACAGGGAGCTTACAACGATTATAAAATTTGACAGTCATTATGTAATCGATTGATTGATTGAATGTATAGTGTGGTGAAAATAAACCTAACAAACAAAATGGCGACTGCACTGTTTCCTCCCTTGTCGTTTGGATATGACCAGAGTCAAACCCAGTTCATTTCTTTGCCTAATCTCTTCAGACCCAAATTGAGCTATTTGCCCCAGACAATACCCCCACTGCAATCCCATCTAAACCCAACAGAAGCCTCCTCACCAGCTCACAATACAGCCCAAGGGTAGCCCTTATAAGGAAATTGCAACCCCCTTGTTCCATCCTCGGTCAGCTGATGACCTCAACATTTCATTTCCTTAACAATAGGCTTCCTCAGCTCTGCCTCCTGAAAAGCCCATTTTGCCTAACAATGGAACCTACTCTAGGTACACTGACAAGGACCTGCCTAGCTTCCCCAAACTGGCCAGCCAATCAAATCCCTAGGATTTCCTGCCTTGAAGCCCACAACTTCTTAAAAAATCTTTGCTTTTCCATTGTTCAGGGTTCCTTTTTCTTGTTAAGCAAGCCCCCCCACACATAATTGTTGCAATAAACATGATTCTTTCCCTCAGTGTTATGTTCCTTCTTCAGACTGAATCCACAACGTATAGAATTAAGTTAATTGTGTCATTTTAAAAAACTAGAAATCTCTATGAAACTCTATTCATACTAATATCACCACTATTTATCAATATTCCTAAGATAAATGCATATAATCATGAAAAAGAAAAAAGAAATTAAAAAGAAAAATCAATAAAAAATATTAGAAAATGACATACATTTCTCTTTTCTTTTTTTCCTGCACTTTTGGCTTTGTTTCTTCATTCATTCATTCTTTACTTTCTCTTTTCCTTATCTTAAACATTAGTTTCTGTTAGTTTTTATCTTTCTTGTTTAAAAATGTAATAAAGTTATAATAAACATTTTCATATGTTTTAATTTTCACATTGGCTTATCCACGGGTGGCGCATTTTTCATGGTATTATGATTTAAAATTTGAGGATTGACTTATCCACAAGTATATACAGAATATACGGATACTTTAAAAAAAGTATTACCATATATACTCATGGATAAGCCCATCCGCAGATAAGCCAAACCCAATTTTTGAGGTGTATTTTGGCACCTAAAATTCTTGGCTTATCTGCAAGTATATATACAGTAATTTTAATTTCCCTCCCTTTGTACCCAACTTATAATTACATCAACATATTTATTATTTGTGATTACAGTCCTTATGTCAATTATTTCCCCCTTAAAAACTGTACTGTCTCATCATTTACCTTTTTGTGTAGCGTATATGGAGGAGCCATTCTTGCTTAAAGTAAGTCAAACTTCTGTTCCGAATGTATAATGTTAATTTTTCCATTGCTGCGTATTCCCCAAGTTTGGTTTCCCAGTCTGGTATTGTTGGAAAAGTGTCCCTTTTTTGAGCCAGATTTATCATTGCAGCCATCAGCATATATCTTAATAAATTGTGATGCTTTTTATTTGTATGTTCTGGAAGAATTCCTAATAGAAAAAAAATGGAAGTTTCAATTGGAACTTTGTTTTTAATTTTTTTTTAATACTGTGTATTTTTTTCCAGTACTTTTGAATTATTTTACATGACCACCACATATGATGAAACAGTCCTTCTGTATCACATTTCCAGCATTTTTTATTATATGGTTTATCCGTGTCCTAACAACCAGGAAACACACTGAGACATGGAACTGGTCTCTAATATTTATTGCTAGTACTTAACAGGAATCCTAACAAACTGAAGAAGCGTGGGAAAACCCAGACATATAACCCCCAAGGGTTAAGGCGGTCCCGATCTGTGTCTCTTTGAATGGCTGAACAATTCATCAGTGCTACACATGCGCTTGACAGTCTGGATGGGAGCCCCCTGCTCGCCATCCTTACTCATGACAATCCGTTTTTGCAATTATTGACCGAGTTATGTACCATCTATAAAACATTTTGAACCAATTTTCTCTTAAATTATAGTATGGAGTAAATTTTATTTTTTCCATAATTCCTCTCATTGTATTGTAATTGTTTCTTTAAAAATTTGTGTCCATTTTATCATACAATTTTTTACTTTTTCTGCCTCTGTGTCATATTTGATATATATGCCCTAGTACGTGATCTTGGTTCTATATAAGCGTTTCAAATCTGACATTGTCTTAAAGACCCTCCTTTCTTGAGAAAACTCTTTGTTCTTCCAGCAATCAGTAAATATATCAGCCATGGTAGATTTCAACCTTATTCTTGTTGTGTCTAATGTTTTTTTGGAATCTGGATGTACCATATCTGCATATGCAATTACACTTTTCTTGCAATAATTATCTTCAGAATAAAAACCATTTGAAGGTGAGGCTAAAGGTGAGATTATTGGACGTATTGTTTTTATAGAGTTCCATATTTTTATTAAACTTTGCCTTATAATATGTCAAGTTTTTTTTCTTCTTTATCCTTGTACCATAAATATTTGTGAAGTCCATTAACTAGGCCAGCACCTTCCAATGCTGACATTCTATTATTTGGGGATTTTATCCATTCATTTATCCATGACAAACAACTTGTATGGTAAAATACTGTAATTTAAAATTCAGAAGAGCAAGTCCACCTCTATCTTTTGTATCCTGTAATATTTTTTATTTTACTTTTTTCCAATAAATAAAATAAAAAATTATTTTGGGTAACATATTCATTTTAACAGTCACAATTAATCCTAAGCAGGAGTGTTTTAATTTTTTTCCCACCATTTAAGATCTTTTTAAATTTCTCTCCATAATTTGTTGTAATTTATTTTGAAATATTTGTTATTGCCTGTCAAATACAGTCCCAAATATTTCACTGGATCCTTTGTAGTCTAACAACCCAACTCTTTCTGCAAGAAGCTTTCTTCTTCTTGAGATAGATTATCTCATTATTTTGTTTTTTGTATATTAATTTAGTATTCTGAGAATTCACCAAAACTTCTAATTGTTTCCATTATGCAGTTGCATAATAGTACTATATTATTCGCATAACATTTTAATTTACATTCCTCTCCTTGAGCCTTGATATTTGAACCTTTTTGAACCTTATTTGTTAATACTTCTAAAGCAATCACAAATGGTAGACAAGAAAGTGGACATGCTTGTCTAGTATCTTTATTTACTGAAAAGTTCAAAGTATTTTGTTAGCTATAATCTTTGCTGTTTGCTGTTGGTAGATGCTTTTAACCCAGGCTTTAAATTCTTCTCTGGGTTTTATTTTAGTCAATACTGCAAGTAGAACTGGCCATTCCATATCATCAAAGGCTTTTTCTGCATCTAGAAAAAAAAATTTTTTTTCTTGTTATTGATGTATGCTATTGCCTTTATTATACATCTACTGTTGTCCTTTAAATCCCTCTTGGGAATCTTTTTGGTCCATATGTATTATATCTGGCATACATTTCTTTAAACGTGCAGCTAATATTGTAGTAAAAATTTTCGAATCAACATTCAGTAAGGAGATTGGTATATATGGTTAGTTTCTCTGGGTTGTTCCCTATATGTCAAAATTATATATGCTTCTTCCCACCTTTATGGTATTGCCTTTGTCTCTAATTTCATTCATTGTTTTGTCAACAGTTCTAGCCTCCAGTTCTTTATAATATTGCGCTACAAGCCCATCTGGGCCTTCTGCCTTCCCAAGCTTAATTTGCTTCATTGCTTCTCTGTTTTGTGATACGTTATATCACTTAATATCTTTCTGTGTTGTTCACTGAGTTGAGTTCAGAATCCTCATATAGTTGTTCAAGGCATGCTTCATCAATATGAGCCTTGGCATATAATATGGCATATTGGGATATTCTTCCTTTGTTTTTGATTCATTCAAGCCTTGAATTACAGCCTCAAATGACAATTTGAGTCTGAAAGCCCTCTTCATCTGTCCTACCCAAGCATGTATATAACTGACATGATAAAAAGATATATATAACTCTTGACAGCCAACAAACTTCACTATCCAAATCTCCTGCACTGATATTACCTAGTATGGAATTAAGCATATGCAGTCTAAAAACCTTAACAACACAACATGTCAGCTTTAGCTACACATATTATTTATTTTTGCTGTTATCAGTCTTCTGGGAAACAATGCATTATAAAAAAAACCTGCTGTGGAGACATTAGTTTACATCCCATTTCACTGTGCCTTCTACAGAAACTCCTATAATGCTCTCCTAGCAGCTTTTTCTCAGTCCCATTCCCTAGGTGTCCAGATAAGCTCTATGAATGGTATGCTTAACATTGTAGCCAAACTCATGGCTGCAGGATGGACTCACCATTAACTGCAGATTGCACTTACTCCATTGATCTAACATAAGGCGGTAATATGTTCAGTGTAATATGGTTGGAAATTCATCTTAATGTGTTACAGATGAATTTTATTTTCAATGACAATGATAAAAATTATTTGATTTGATTGTACAATATCCATAAAAACAGTTATTGAAAGATAGAACAAGTAAAAATGCTGAAACCACAACAGCTGAAACATGAATGTTCATACACAGATATATTAGGGTATAGGTAAAGGTAAAGGTTTCCCTTGACATTAAGTCCAGTCGTGTCCGACTCTAGGGTATATATTAGGGTATAGCAAAGAAAAAAAAATAAACAGGATGGAGATTGGGTTTTTTTTGTAAAGACTACCCTTAAACATGTCTGGAATACATATAAATGAGTAAGCAATAGCTAACATGCAACACTCTCACTGAACTCTGCTAAAAATAAAATTTTGAACACTTGAACAGCTGCTCCAAAATCAAGAGCAAACTCTTCTTCCTGCTCACAGAGCAATTCTTTATTCTAGTTACTTAAAAGTACTTCATTCTGCAAGGACCATATCCTTCGATTGTAGTTTATCCAGTTCTTGACCAATACTTCCTTCCACTGTATCACATTGTGCAAGAAAAGCCTGGAAAAAAAAAGATTTAATGCAATTATTTTTCAAAATGTAATATTCTTACATTCTTATGGTAAAAGTGACAGTTTAGTTATTTTAGTTTTTAGGTATACACTGAACACCACAGACAAACAATTCTATTAGAGCATCTTCTTCCATACAGTTTTCTTTCTCCCTTTCTCTTTCCTTTGTTACACACACGAGTTCCCAGGTTCGGCTTATGGTCACTCACTCACACACTCATAGCCTGTTGAGGCACACAGATCTTGTCAGCCCCCTTTGCTTTCTACCTGGGTTTTCCAGATAGGTGCGGCTTGAGCAGACAACAGCCGGGAAGTAATTAGGAACACACACAAGTAACTTTCAACCTAACACTGAGGCACAACAGGTTCTTTGTAATACACGGAGACCTGGTGAATTTAAAGTAACAGCAGAACTTTACTGGTTGCAAGATACATTTGCTCTTTCACACACACACACACACAACACACAACACACACACAAACACACACACGGTCATCCACACTTACCCATGTCCTTCTCACTAGGCTGCCAGGCACTAGCCAGAGGGATGGAAGCCGCCAAGTCTGGATCCAAAGATGACTCAAGGAGTGGGTGGGCTCTGGGACCCTTTTATCCCCCAAAGTCTTTGCTTCGTTGATGGGATTGGGGCGGGGGTTTCCTTTGATTTGCAGGCCCATCTGCTCAGGCCCAATTTCCTTTGTCACTCAGGTGACATTTTACAACTTGCTTCCTTCTTGTCTACCTCCCCTGAAGGGGTTGTTTAGACAGGACTCCTGGCTTTTGTCCTCTCTGCTTACGTGCCTGCTTCTTTAGGTTATGGCAGCTTCAGCTAGTCTCACATATTCCTCCCCTTGGCATTGAGTAAACAGGAGATGCTACAAAAAATGGGGCTCACTCATCACCCACTCAGAGCATTACAGTTTTTTTTTAAAGTATTCTTGCCAATACGTTTGCTGTCCAGTTGACATGGAGATACAATATTTCCAGAAAACAGGTTTAACACATTGAAAGATTGAGGAAATTAATATACAAATAATACTAACTCAGAGCATTACAGGTTTTTTAAAGTATTCTTGCCAATAGGTTTGCTGCCCAGTTGACATGGAGATACAGTATCTCTGGAAAACAGAGTTAACACACTGAAAGATTGAGGAAATCAATATAAAGACAAATAATACAAACAGCAAGATTTGAACAATTTTCCTTCCCCAGGATCCCAAGTCCAGTAACCAAGATGTGAGCCAGGACCAGTTCCATCCCTTTGGATCTTGAGAGACGTGAGAGGCTAGAATTTTAAACTTGGCTAGTTTTGCTTCAATGTAGTTCTCATTGCTGGTTAGGTTAAAACAACAAAGACCCTGAAAGGATTCGCAGCCCTGTCCTGCCCTCAATAGTAGGTAATCAATAGCCACACGGTTTTGGATGACTGCAGTCCTGATTATCAGTCATTTCTTCAGTTAGAGCTGCAGTGAGGGAGGATGTGAGGTTGACACTTTTAGCTAGGATTCAGGCCTCTTTTCTTAGGTCCATGTAAGTTCTTTTGCTTAGTGCAGGGACCCCCACTAAGGAAAGAGTCAGAGCTATGACTTCTGTTTTGGAAAGGAGTGTCACATCACTCTCACAATCAGATGATAGTTCCCATTTAAGTTGAGTTGATGGGCTTCCCTGCATGGGAGGCAGGGCATATAGAGAGGTCAAGCACCCAATGGCACAAGGCCCCCCTGAACTGTAGGCTGGGACATGAGTATGGGCCTCATGCCCACATAACAGAAAGAAACCTTTAGGTAAAAATAAAGGGGTGGAAGCATAGGAGATATTGTAGACCTTTTCACAGGTGAAAACAGGAGAGTTGGAGGGCAATGGGTGTTTATGATTCCCAAAGTTAGTGAAATATACACATTGAGTTGTATTGGTTACCCCTAAAAGATTCAGGGTCACTCTCCTCTGCTTTGTCCATGGTTCGGGTTCTGGAGAAGATCCAGAGTGAAAGAACATTCCCTCCCACAAGTCATTTGTGAAATTCTTTAAAGCAGTAACATCTCTTAATGTCTCTAGGCTTGACACTATTCCAAAGAAACGGGTGGATATGACCTCCCCCACTGTCAAAAGTCGCCCCATACAAAAAGCTGAGCTGTTCATAGTTGTTTGTGCCAGTTCTACAAAAAAATTGTTGTTAGAACTGTGCTGCAGGGCTTCTAGGCATTGTCCCAGGAAGAGTATTTGGATGCAGGTCTTCATGGCTTGGATCCTGTGGATAAAATTGAAAAGGGGGGGGGGACAAAGAAAAAGGGGGGAGACAAAAGAGGGAGTGGACAAAGTAATCTAGCATATTTACACAGGCTTGACTTGGGAGCGATGCCACCATCTGTTGGTGTCCAGGTACACTAGGTGGGGTGAAATTACATCAAGGACTGTGTGTGGTCCCTTCCATTGTGGTCCCAGGGCTCCTCCTGGCTTTCCTTTTTTCACCATAACTCGATCCTCTGGTTTAATGTCACTTGGGATAACTTTGGATTCTCTAGAAGCAGCATCAGATTGTTCTAAGGCTTTAGCCATGTCTGTTCTTACTTTTGCTAGGTTTTTAAGCCATTCTGGATTCCAATCTACATAACCTCTCCTGGTTTCCCAGTGCACCCCAAGGTGCATAGGGAAACCAAACAAGATTTCATAGGGGCTGTATCCAGTTGAGCTGGAGATGGAGCTTCTAACGGCTGCTAGAACAGTTGGCAGAAAGTCTGCCCATGCCTGTGCGTGTTGGAGACAGAGTTTCCTTAATGCAGTCTTAATGGTCCCATTCATATGTTCACATTTTCCACTGCTCTGAGTCCGGTATGCCACATGCAGTTTGCACTTGATGCCTAACAGTGAGGTAAAGGCTTCAAAGAGTTGACTAAGAAAAGATGCGACCCTATCTGTCGAAATCTGGAATGGCAGGCCCCAGTGACAAAAGACCTGCTGGTACAACAACCTTGCAGTGGTGTCTGCAGTATTATTGCATGTGGGGAAGGCTTCCACCCAGCCAGAAAATCCATCTACTACTACTAGGAGATGTGCACAACCATCCCTAGTTCTTGGTAATCCTTCAATGTAGTCCAAGAAAATTGTATGCCACGGACGAATCTGTCTCTGACCATAAAGTGGGAGTTGCAACTTAGAGTAGTCCCGTTTCTGGACTTGGCATTCCAGGCAATTAGCAAGAATGTGCTGAACCATTTGTCACTGGTTGGGCCACATTGCAACTTGACGTGCCTTTCCTAAGGTCTTTCCTGGTCTGGAGTGAGAGAGGCTAAAGGGGGCATGGGGTTTTGGTTAGCCCAATCTCTGAGCAAGCAGTCATGCTGCATGCTTTGCTCCAGAATGGAGGCAGAAAGCAAATCAGGCTTGGATAAATTCTCTAGAGAGACCCCCTTTTGAGTCAGGTAAACTGTCCATTGGGCAAATTTTTGATTGTATACTGTGGGCATACGGTTTGCCTGCAAAATGTATTTGAAAGGAGAATGGGATCCCTGCAAAATGATGGGTGATGTCAGATTCCCTGATCAAAGGTTTCACAGAAACCCTTATCAGGACATCTCCCATTGTGTCATTCTCATTAGTTGCAGGATGGGAAGAAGATGGGAGGGGGTATGTGAAGTTGGAATGTAAGAGGTTGTTTTGGCTATAAGCACATCAAGGACACAGGATTGAGATACGACAGGAATACCATCTGGTTGGGAGTGGGAGTGACACGTTTCATGGGAAAGGGAACTAGCTAAGGGAATGTAGTTTAAAGTAGGTTTTGGTGGGAAGTCTTTATTCACAGCTTGCCTTCTGTACCGTTCATTACGCTTCAATAAAACAGTTCAAAGAAACCCAGTTTCTTGACTGTGTGCTGACATTAAGCTGCGAATCCATAATTTGAAAACTCTTCCTGAGAAAGCAATCAGCTGAGAGTTGACAAACCATGCCTAAGCACGGGAAGTCCTGGGAGAAGCAGCCATCACCTCTGCCGTCTTCAGAGAGAACCGTGCTGTATGATAAGGTGGCAGAAGAAAAAATTGAGACAGAGGAGAATTCAGGGAGCAGAGACAGAGAGTGCGAGGTAGAAACCTGGCTCAACCAGATGGAGTTGGAAAGTGCTCCCCCTCGCCTGAAGTCTTGCCACAATCTGGCATTCCATCTGAATATGCAGACTTTACTGATGTGTTCGATGAGAAAGAGTGCGATCTCTTGCCTCCTCATAGAAAAACCGACTGTGCCATTGAAATAGACCCAAATGCTAAACTACCAAAGCTTAAAATGTATGCCATGTCAGAGACTGAAAAAAATGTCTTAAGGGAATTCATTGACATAAACTTGGAGTGAGGGTTTTTTGAGCCTGCTAATTCACCTTTGGCTGCCCCTGTACTTTTCCGGGCGAAAAAAGATGGCTCATTAAGACTTTGTATGGACTATCGCGGAACAAATGCCATCTCAATTACAAATCAATACCCCCTCCCCCTAATGAAGGACATGCTTTCGCACCTTTCCAAGGGGAAGGTGTTCACCAAACTGGACCTCAGGAAAGCCTATTTCCAAATTTGCATTCGGGAGGGGGATGAATGGAAAACAGCATTTAACTGCCCTCTTGGTTCATCAATATATCTCCCCTTTGAGTTGGCAGGGGCCCCTGGTGTCTTTACGCAGTATATCAATAAAGTCCTACATGAGCTTTTGTACAAAGGCGTCCTGGTTTACCTGGACAACATTTCGATTTATTCTGAGAATCTCAAAGACCATGTTAAATTTGTGAAAAGGGTTTTGTCCAAACTTTCTAAATGTGAGTTCCATAAATCACAGCTGGACTATTTGGGCTACCGTATATCCTCAAGAAGTGTTGAAATGGATCCTGCAAAGGTCCAGAACATTATGGGTTGGGAAACCCTCCCCCCCCCCGCACCCGCCGCCAGCTTCAAAGTTTTCTCGGTTTCACCAACTACGATCAAAATGTTATCCCCCAATTTGCTCAAATTGCTTTACCTCTCACTGACTTGTTAAAAACCAGGGGGAGGGGGGAAACGGGCAGAGTCACTTCCCCTGGAGCCAAACTTACATGGACTTCTGCCTGTCAAGCAGCTTTTGACAATTAGAAATTGCTTTTCAGCCGTGAACCTATTCTTGCCCACCCTGACCCAACTCGACCTTTCATTGTACAAGCTGATGCTTTTGATTTGGCTCTTGGAGCAGTGCTCCTTCAAAAGGGTAACATGGGTTTTCCTCATCCCTGTGCTTATCTTTCCCACAAGATTTCTGACACAGAACGTAATTGGCCCATTTGGGAGAAAAAGGCTTTTGCTGTCAAAACTGCTCTTACCCACTGGAGGCATCTTTTGGAAGGTGCCCTTTCTCCCTTTGAAGTTTGGACTGATCATAAAAACCTCCAAGTCTTGCAGACTCCCAGAAAGTTAAATGGGAAACAGATTCGCTGGGTAATTTAACCGTTTCAATTTTACCCTTAATTTCCTTCCGGGTAAAAAGAACTTTTTAGCCGATGCGCTTTCTCGCCTGCCTCAATATTCATACAGCACAAACACAAGTTGTGGACACTGTTTTCTCAAAACAGCAGCTTGGAATGGTGTGCGTAATGTGCAAACAAGCGGCAGCCGGGAAAGTGAAAGTGCAGGCTGACTTAAAAGAGGAACTGCTTCAGGCGCTGCCTAATGATCCCTGGCTACAATGTAACAAGGCTCAATTGACTGAAACTGACAAGGTCTGATACTCTAAGGGCAAAATCTACATTCCTGAGTCTCTTCGCAAAACTGTTTTGCAGCGCTCCCATGATAGTAAATCTGCAGGTCATTTTGCCTTTACCAAAACCTTGCACTTGGTCAGACACCAATTTTGGTGGCCCTCCCTTTGGGCTGACGTGCAATCATACATCACATCATGCCACGTCTGTGCCCAGGCAAAGAGGAAGGGGGGGAAGCCGCAAAGACTGCTCCAATCGGTTGCTACCCCAAGGCTCCCTGGAAGAATGGGATCCCTGCAAAATGATGGGTGATGTGCCTGTAAAAAGCTCAAAGGTTTGCAATGCCCACACAGCAGCTGCACAGGCCGTCTCGCATGGGGTGTATTTTTGTTCTGGGAGAGTAAGGGTGCATGAATCATAAGCAACAGGTAACAACTGACCATCCTCTCCCTTTTGAAGTAGCACAGCTCCAAAAGCATGATCAGAGAAATTGGGCCTGATCCAAAAGGAAGAATTAGTCTCTGGGTTGCAAAGAGCAGGATTCCTTCCAGCCCAAAGTTTTAGCATTTTAAAAGCATTTTCTTGCTCTTCTCCCCACTCCCATGGTTGTGCCTTCTTCAGCAATTTGTACAAGGGTCGAGCCAGGTCTGCAAAATTAGGGATGTGCTGACAAACAAAGTTAAAAGCTCCCAAGATGCTCCTGAGGGATTTCAAATTCTTAGGAGCTTCCATGGAGGTCAGGGCTTTGACTTTGTCCACATCAATCCTCTGCCCTTCCCATCCAATGTTTGTTGTTGTTTATTCATTCAGTCGCTTCCAACTCTTCGTGACTTCATGGACCAGCCCACGCCAGAGCTTCCTGTCGGTCAACACCCCCAGCTCCCCCAAGGACGAGTCCGTCACCTCTAGAATATCATCCATCCATCTTGCCCTTGATCGGCCCCTCTTCCTTTTGCCCTCCACTCTCCCTAGCATCAGCATCTTCTCCAGGGTGTCCTGTCTTCTCATTATGTGGCCAAAGTATTTCAGTTTTGCCTTTAATATCATTCCCTCAAGTGAGCAGTCTGGCTTTATTTCCTGGAGGATGGACTGGTTTGATCTTCTTGCAGTCCAAGGCACTCTCAGAATTTTCCTCCAACACCACAGTTCAAAAGCATCTATCTTCCTTCTCTCAGCCTTCCTTATGGTCCAGCTCTCGCAGCCATATGTTACTACGGGGAACACCATTGCTTTAACTATGTGGACCTTTGTTGTCAGTGTGATGTCTCTGCTCTTAACTATTTTATCGAGATTTGTCCTTGCTCTTCTCCCAAGGATGAAGCGTCTTCTAATTTCCTGACTGCAGTCAGCATCTGCAGTAATCTTCACACCTAGAAATACAAAGTCTTTCACTGCTTCTACATTTTCTCCCTCTATTTGCCAGTTACCAATCAGGCTGGTTGCCATAATCTTGGTTTTTTTGAGGTTTAGCTGCAAGCCAGCTTTTGCACTTTCTTCTTTCACCTTCATCATAAGGCTCCTCAGTTCCTCTTCGCTTTCAGCCATCAAAGTGGTATCATCTGCATATCTGAGATTGTTAATGTTTCTTCCAGCAATTTTAACTCCAGCCTTGGATTCCTCAAGCCCAGCATGTCGCATGATGTGTTCTGCGTACAAGTTGAATAGGTAGGGTGAGAGTATACAACCCTGCCGTACTCCTTTCCCAATCTTAAACCAGTCCGTTGTTCCATGGTCTGTTCTTACTGTTGCTACTTGGTCGTTATACAGATTCCTCAGGAGGCATACAAGATGCCTTGGTATCCCCATACCGCTAAGAACTTGCCACAATTTGTTATGCTCCACACAGTCAAAGGCTTTAGAATAGTCAATAAAGCAGAAATAGATGTTTTTCTGAAACTCCGTGGCTTTTTCCATTATCCAGCGGATATTGGCAATTTGGTCCCTATGTTACACCTAGGTATTTTACTTCCTGTTGCACTAATTGTACCTTATTTAGGTTAACTTAAACCCAGTATCTTTAATCTTCTCCAGCACCCAAAGGGTGCAATTTTTCACTTCTTCCTCTGTCTCTCCTACAACTAAAATATCATCAACATACAGTTGTAATCGAAATTATTCAACCCCCATTGTAAATCAGGTTGATAGTCAAAATGTACAGACTTTCAGGTGTTTGCAATGAACAAATCAAACAAAAACAATTGAAATAGTTCAACACAACGAATGCTTCAAGTGGTGTCCCCAAAGTCAACTGAAAATGCAACTTATAACGACTTCTCCAGTCTCAAAATTATTCAACCCCCTGAATATAATCTGTCACAACAGCACACATACTGTATGCAAAACAGGTGTTGTCTCAAGCACACCTGATGCAACTAATCAAGAGCTTCATTAGTTGCACCAGGTGTCCTTGAGCTGGAACACATGAAATACCTGAAGTGGCAAGGGGTTTGTTGAGTGAAATACAGTATGGCTAAGTCAAAAGAATGGTCTAAAAAGGTAAGAGAAGAGATCATTGCCCTTCACAAACAAGGAACAGGATACAAAAAGATAGGGAAGGCACTGAATGTTCCTAGAGACACCGCTGGAAGCATAGTTCTCAAGTTCAAAGTTCAAGGAACAGTGGTTACACTACCTGGACAGAGCAGAAAAAGGAAGTTGTCAATGGCTGCAACCAGATTTCTGAGAAGGCAGGTGGAGAGAAACCCTCAAGTGACTGCAAAAGACCTGCAGGAAGTCTTGGTGGCAACAGGCACTAAGGTTTCAGTGAGCACAATAAGGCGCATACTAAACACAGAAGGTTTCCATGCCAGAACTCCAAGATGTACACCACTACTGACCCAAAAGCACAAGAAAAGTTGGCTCCAGTATGCTCAAAATCATATAAATAAGCCACAGAAGTTTTGGGATTCTGTTCTGTGGAGTGATGAAACAAAACTGGAACTTTTCGGCCCGATAGATCAGCGGTATGTCTGAAGGAAGAAGAATCAAGCATACGCTGGAAAGAACACTCTGCCTACAGTTAAGCATGGTGGTGGCTTGGTGATGCTTTGGGGCTGCTTTGCATCCTCTGGCACTGGAAACCTGCAGCGTGTGGACAGCAAGGTGGATTCACTGAAGTATCAGGAAATCCTAGGAGAAAATGTCATGCAGTCTGTAAGGAAGCTGAAGCTTGGGTGTCACTGGACCTTCCAACAGGACAATGATCCCAAGCATACCTCAAATTCCACTAAGGCTTGGATGCAGAAGAAGTCCTGGAAGATTCTACAGGGACCATCACAGTCACCTGACTTGAACCCCATAGAAAATCTCTGGTGGGATTTGAAGAAGGCGGTTGCAGCACGCAAACCCAAGCATATTACTGGACTGGAGGCCATTGCTCATGGGGAATGGGCTCAGATTCCTCAGGAATGCTGCCAGAAGCTGGTGTCTGGCTATGCATCTTGTTTGCAGCAGGTCATAACAGCAAAAGGGTGCTCTACTAAGAACTAAAGATGCTTGCCATCAAGGGTTGAATAATTTTGAGACTGGAGAAGTCATTATGGCCTCCGACGGGAGGAGATGGGCGGGGATAAATTAGATAAATAAATATAAATAAATAAATAAATAAATTATGAGTTGCATTTTCAGTTGACTTTGGGGACACCACTTGAAGCATTCGTTGTGTTGAGCTATTTCAATTGCTTTTGTTTGATTTGATCACTGCAAACAGCTGAAAGCCTGTACATTTTGACAATCAACCTGATTTGCAATGGGGGTTGAATAATTTCAGTTACAAGAGTGGACCTGTTCCTGATCTTCTGGCAAGAGCTCATCTAACATTTGAGTGACATAATAGTGAGCAATGACTGGGGAATTATGAAATCCTTGAGGCACTCGTGTTGGGACATACTGTTGCCCTCGGAAAGTGAAAGCAAATCGTGCTTAACTTTCTTCTGTTAAGGGCAAGGCAAAGAAGCAGTTAGCTAGGTTGATTACACTAAACCATTTAAATTTGGGCCCAATTCTGCTGAGCTCTGGCATGCTGGCAACTATGGGGGCCATCTGGGGGTGTCTGGTCATTAATTTTTTTTGTTGTCAATCACCATCCTGTAAGTTTTTCCATCCGATTTCAGAATGGGCTACAGGGGGCTATTAAAGGGGCTTACTTGTTTTTTTAGAACACTTCCTTCTCTAATTCGCTAATAATCTCTGTGATTCCTGTTTCAGCAGCCTTTGGGTACTGTTTCTGGGGGGGTATAGGGGACCCAGTGATCTCTACCTGGGCACTAACATGTTTTCCACTCTGGCTGCAATGGACTTGGTTAACCCCTGGGACCAAAGCCTCCCAGTCCATGATCTGTGAGGCAGATAGGGCTGCAATGGATATTTGCTTAGAAATAGGAGCCTGCCCCATCGCTCCTGGGGCTAACTGGTATAAGCACCCAGAATAGGGGTCAAACCAAAATTTATTTTCTATTAGCCAGTCTTGTCCTAGTATGAGGTCCTCAATACAAGAGGAGTCCCAAATGGCTTTGAGTGGGACCTCAACCCCAGCTACTTTGATTCACAATTTATAGGAAGCTAAACTCTTTCTCTCTCCATTGTAGGAAGTCACTAGCAAAGATGAAATCTGCTTGCTACCTAAAGGAAGGTGTTTAATAAAAGAAGTTTCAGCTCCAGTGTCTAACAGATCCTGCTTAGGACCATTGCATGTTAAAACAGAGAGGTAATTCCTCATACCTCTAGGGTCTTTTAAAACCTTTCCCTGATACTGCCAGTCAAGACCCATGTGTTTACCTACCACAGCAGCAGGGCAGCCCTAGAAATCAACTAAGGGGGGGGGGGGTCTGAGACTGCAGTTTCCTTAGGATCTGAGATAGCAATTTTCTCCTCCCCCTTTACAGCTAGGACTGAAACTTTCCTTAAAGCTTCTGTTAATTGTTTCAGTTCCTGCCGGAGCAGCGGAAAAGGCTGTTCTTTGTCCTTAACTTTCCCCTCTTTTTCTTCTTCTGATCCATGCCTTCCTTGCTGATTTCTTTGTAACTAGAAGCTCCTTCAAGCTTCTAGTAGAAGCCCCATCCCATCTTTACATGTTTTCCCCTAACTCTTTCAGCTTTCACCACATTTGAACATGCTCATCTCCATTCCCCACTCTCTGCCCCTGATTGCTCCAAAAATTCCTATTCCTGCTGTCTCCCCCACTTTCTTCCCACCTATCTTTTATTACTCTCACTGTCCTAACAGTCAGGAACCACGCTGAGATGAGGAATAGGTCTCTAGTGTTTATTACTGCTACATAAGACAGAAAATCCTAACAAACTGAAGCAGCATGGGAAAAACCCAGACAGATAAACCCCAAAAGTTAGGGCGGGTCAGATCTGTGTCTCTTTGAATGGCTGCTTAATTCCTCAGTACTACGCATGCATTTTCCCCCCTGGATAGAGGCCCCCTCCTGCTCGCCATCAGTACTCATGACACTCACCTCCCCCACACTCTTTATCTTACTTTCCTCTACAACACTCCCAACAGCTTTCCTCGCTTCTCACAGATCTGTTTCCAAAGTGCTAAGTCTAACAGGTAAGCTGCATCCATGCGCCCAATCCAAGCTCGCTCGGCTGCGCTGCAACCCCCCCAGCACTCCTTTTAGAGACTGATTGCTCCAAGGGCGCTGCATTATATCACCCATCATTCGCCCCTCATCCCTGTTATTAGAGGGCTCTGTTCTGGCTATGAATTGATACTATAAATAGCAATGGCAAAATTCTAAAGGGTCCTCTTTCCCCTGCCGATCCCCAATGGCTTTAAGCTGTAATTGGGTACCAGCCATCAAGTCTTGAACCATGTTTTGGAGCCCCTGTAAGACACTAAGGCAGTCACCAGAATTGGAAGGATTAGGATGTCTCCGGTAGGTGTGCCATTCGGTGCGGACTTCAGGATATGTTAATACGACCCACTCAATCTCTTGGTCAGACAAATTGTACTGGAGGCTGAGTTGAGGTAGGCTCCAGGTCCATTTGAGGGGGTCAGGGCTCAAAGCCCCCAGATCTGTAACAGTCTGTTTCAGCTCTCCTCCCGATAAAGGGGTATGAGTGACCACTTGTTCCCACTCCATTGCTGGTTTTGGGCATTTCTGCGCCTTGTCTGTGCTCGGGTTTCCACTGCTGCTATTAAAGCCCCAGGGAGGTTCTTGCTTAATTCCTCAAAAGACTCCTTCCCATCAGAGGGAAAGTCTGGGGTTTCATCAAGGTCTGAGCCTGTTAAGCAGGAAATTTGGTAAGATTGTTGCCTTATTTGTCTGCGCAGTTCCCCCACCTTACTGCATTCTCCACATGTTTGGTGCTTATTCCTAGCAGAGGTCTGCACAAGGTCCTTTAAAACTTCAATTTTTAGTTCCTGCGCAGCATGTTTTTGTTGCCATTCCTTTTCCCTTCCTACACTATCCTTAAGTTGAGCCAAGGTCTCTCTTAGTTCCACCATTTGGCTCTTTTGCAGCTGATAATCAGCCTGCAAAACATGGTGGTTATTTTTGAGTTGTTCCAAGTCTCCTTTTAAAGAGGAGTTCTCCGACCTCAACTGTGAGAGGAGCTGATCCACATGGGACAAGCCAACTCCCAATATTACTGCCAAAACTCCAGGTAAATCTTTCTGTTTCTTTCCTCCTCTTAATTTGTACAGCTTCTCAAATTCTATCCTAACATCCCTCCCTGAATACACTGACTTCATTTTCTCCTGCAAGTCACCAGTAGGCAATTCCAACTTCTTAACAAGTTTCTCCATCCTTTCAGAATACACCAAACCCATTTCCCTCTCCTTAGGATTCTCCAGTGGAGCTGTCGCCTGGGAGGCAGGCGGTGACAAAGCACCCTTTTGTTGGGCATCCCCAAATTTCCACAAAGGCATAATTGATCACTCAAATAATAAATTCAAAGGGTCCAAACTGTGTATCCCACTTGTAACACCAATAAAAATGTTGCACACACAAGCTGCCAGGCTTGGCTCACACACTCACAGCCTGTTGAGGCACACAGATCTTGTCAGCCCCCCTTGCTTTCTACCTGGGTTTTCCAGATAGGTGCGGCTTGAGCAGACAAGACACACAGCCCTGGTCAACAGCTGGGAAGTAATTAGGGACACACACAAATAACTTTCAACCTAACACTGAGGCACAACAGGTTCTTTGTAATACATGGAGACCCAGTGAATTTAAAGTTAACAGCAAAACTTTACTGATTGCAAGATACATTTGCTCTTTCTCACAAACACACACACACACACACAAACACACACACGGTCATCCACACTTACCCACGTCCTTCTCACTAGGCTGCCAGGTGCTAGCTAGAGGGATGGAAGCCGCCAAGTCTGGATCCAAAGACGACTCAAGGAGTGGGCGGGCTCTGGGACCCTTTTATCCCCAAAAGTCTTTGCTTTGTTGATGGGATTAGGGTGGGGGTTTCCTTTGATTTGCAGGCCCATCTGCTCAGGCCCAATTTCCTTTGTCGCTCAGGTGACATCTTCTTGTCTACCTCCCCTGAAGAGTTTGTTTAGACAAGATTCCTGGCTTTTGTCCTCTCTGCTTACGTGCCTGCTTCATCTTTAGGTTATGGCAACTTCAGCCTAGTCTCACACCTTCTCCCCACCCCAGTGCAGCTACCCTTCCTCTTATCCTATCTACATCCTGCTTTTATCTTATTTTTTGCTATTTTTTACTAGAAAGAGAGATAGAAATGTCTAGGTGTATGTTTTTGTTTATGAAAGAATGGTGGCATATGCACATGAAAATCGGTTAATTCTATAAATGGGATACTTGATTTTACAGATAATTAATCTTAATTGGTAATTATTAATCTAATTAATTTTTTTTTATCATATCCCTTTTTGAAGGATGGCTTCTGGCACAGATACACACACACACATATAGATATATATACACAACTGTCTGACACACACATACTGATGAAAGGATCTGTTGATTGGTTGCACCTGGTATTGGCAAGCCTAGGCTGACATGGGATGGAAGCTGGGCATTGCATAGGATTTTTGTCTTGTTTTATAATTACTGTACTTTTCTATCTATTCTTTTTGGAGAGGAACTATTTTAAATTCAGGGTCATTTTCCTTTTGAGGAAATGCAGTAGAAAGGAACTAGAAAAAAACAGTTTAAAACCATCTAGTATATTAATCTAGACATCAGTTGCATTAAGAAAGGTCTGTGCAATCAATGCCATTTGGCTATTCTAATGCAAAAATTTGCCAATATTAAATTATCAGGGGTTCAACTACTTTCTATTCTTCGGTATATTATGAAATAATGAAGATATGTACTTGCTGGACAGGCTTTGGGGATTGGGAGGCACTATTTTGCAGTGGTTCTCCTCCTTCCTCTGCAACTGGCTCCAAGTCAGTGTTAGTGGGGAAGGGAGTTCTATCCCTAGGCTCCTGCAATGTGGAGTGCTTCTGGGCCCATTGCCACTCATCTTTAACACTTATATGCAATGGCTGGGTGAGGTCATTTGACAGCATGGGACACAGTATCATCAGTACACTCCACTCACTCACTCACTCACTCACTCACTCAATCAATCAATCAATGTATTGTATGCCGGTCTTTTATTGTGTTTCGACTGTAAATAAATGTTGATTGACTAATTGATTGATTGATACAACTCTACCCCTGGCCAGGCAGGTGATGCCATTTCTGTGCTGACCCAGTACCTTGAGGCTGTGAGGGTGGAGAGGAACTGTCTCTTACTCAACCCTATAGTCTTGTTATATAAATGAAATAGGATTCTGTGCTGGAGTTCTGTTTCTTAATTCCCTAACCCAGACTGTACAATTTTCCTACAGACTTGAAATTTCTGATTTTTAAATCTCTGCTTTAGATGCAAAATGCACTTACTTTATTATAGGACTTACCTGAACTTTTTTCACTAGCCCTTTCTTTTTCTGTTTACTATCATTGAAGTTGTCTGGTAGAATCTGGGGAAGAACAAAAATAAATTGACATTCCATGATATTGAAAGCCACATATAAAGTCATATGCCTAAACAAAGTTCCCACAAATAGCTGCTTTAATAACACTATAAAACATATAAATAACTGAAAAAACAACCAAGCAGAATCAGTCAGTTTTATATACAGTACCTGTTAGAAGGCAATGGCAAACCACTTCTGAAATCTTGTCAAGAAAACTGCAGGGACTAATCCAGGCAGTCTCTGAGGATCAGACATGACTGAATGGATCTATCTATCTATCTATCTATCTATCTATCTATCTATCTATCTATCTATCTATCATCTATCTATCTATCTATCTATCTATCTATCCATCTATCTATCCATCTATCCATCTATCATCTATCTATCTATCTCAATTACAAGGCATGACTGCAATTCTCCATAAAGCACCGCATATTTGTCATGATCGCCATTGCGATGTTTGCGGGAAAATCCCGGAATGGTCCGAGGCCACCTTGATCGACATGTTCAAGGATGGCCTCAACCGTGAGGTGTTGCAATGGGCACTATACAGAGACGATCCAGACTCCCTGCACAAGTGGATCTGTCTTGCCGGGAAGGCTGAGCATGCCCAGCGCACCTTCATGCTAGCGACCGAGAAAGACAGACCCCCTCCCAGCAGGAAAGGGCCAGTTCCACAGTCGGGCTCGACATGGGACGCAGAGCGACAACGTCGGTTTGCCCGCAGGCAATGTGTCAGGTGTGGGAAGACAGGCCACCGGACAGCTGAATGCCTCAAGGCCAGAACGACAGATCGCCCGCCCAGACCAACGCAGAAGGCGCCGCACAAGCCACCCAACCCTCCCAGACGGCTGACAGGAGTGCTAGTGACCCCGGACAAGGAAGAGGACGCCTACCTCGCAGGGGACGTGTTGGACGCCCAGGAGCAGCCGGCAGGAAACGCCTTCCACCTGCCCTAAGCAGCCCCAGCGGGCAGGTGGTGAAGAATGAGCGCGACACCCCAGGGTGAGTGGGGATTGTCCCATCCTGGCAGGGGAAATTGAATTGACCTACGGCCCCAAAGCCATCGCGGTCGGAGCTTTGGTGGACTCTGGGTGCTCCAGAAACCTGATCCACCCGGACATTGCCACCGCATTAAACCTACCCTGCTTCCCCCTCCCAAAGCCGCTGATCTTTCAGCAACTCGATGGCTCCACGGCAGGGGGGGGGGGGGACCGGCCACCCAGGGTACAAGGAAGGTCACCCTGAAAATGGGCACCCACAAGGAGACCATAGACTTCGTGGTCACCCCGGTAGGCAAGCCCATAGTGGTGTTGGGGATCCCCTGGCTAACCCGCCACAACCCCTACATTAATTGGAGGACCCATTCGATAACATTCGTGGACGGGTTCTATCAGGCGCCAGCAAGGGAGAAATCCTCCGCTTTGACTGTGGGGAGGGCTGAGATCGTCGACCACCAAGCCCACGCTTCCCCTCTGGAAGAATTGCCGGAGCAATACTCGGACTTTGCCGACGTCTTCAGGGAGGAGGAGGCGAACCAATTACCCCCCCATTGCAAGACAGACTGTACAATTGAACTGCTCTCGAACATCCCACTACCAAAGCCCAAAATTTACCCCATGACTCAGAGGGAATTGGCGGCGCTGTGAGACTTTTTAGACAAAAACCTCACTAGGGGCTTCATCAAACCGGCAAACTCACCGGTTGGAGCGCCTGTCCTATTCCGGGAGAAGGACGGCACCCTAAGACTATGCACAGATTACCGCTGGTTAAATTCCGCCTCCCTGTCAAACAAATACCCCCTCCCCCTCGTAAAAGATATGCTGGCACACTTGTCAAAGGGAAGGGTGTTTTCCAAACTCAACCTCCGCGAGGCGTACTACTGAATTTGCATCACGTTGTATCCTTCAATTGTTATAGGAACTGTAATTTCAGTAAAGCCCCAGCCAGAAGTTCTAGCTATGGCTTTTTAGTTTCCTTTTTGGTTTGGGTTTTATACTGCTTTTTGTTTCTGTCTGGTTTATAGTCTTTATTTTTTTTCTTATGTTACCTTTCACGGTTTTTAGTTTTTCAAAATAAATGTCAGCCATCAGGTTTTTTTCCCTTTGAATTTTAGTCTCCATTAGTTTTGTGGAAGATAAAAGGCCTTAGAATTCCTCTAAGAAACTGGACAACCTAAATACTGAAGGTTTTTTTAAAAAAACAAGAAATGTACATTCTTCTTCAGGAGGAAGATCTTTTATCCATGGGATGGGTTGGTCAACTATATTACCAGAAATTCAAAATCTCCTAGAGATGTGGTAACTTTGATTAACAAATGCTAGAAGAAATAAATAATTCAGAAAATTATACTTCAATACTGATAATTAAGCATTTCATTAAACATAGTGCATTTATTATTTTGTTCCTATGTTCCTAAAGTATGTTACAGATACTTTACATAGTTGTTTTGAACAACTTTTCCTTTGTCTGTAGATCAGTTAATTATGGCTAAAATTTTAGTCATATTTAAGATACTTAATTAAATCACAATACTACTCCAGATAAGTCTAATTCTGTAACATGGAAAGCATTTAAAGGCATATCCACATATTTGGATATTATGTGGCATCTTTTTAAATCTTTTAAATATACTTTTTTATTTTCTGGTATGCAATCATTAGTTGAACAGATTAACTATATCTTTTTTTTAGATATACATAAATACATATATCATTTCTAAAGGATCCATTTTAAAATTCAACAAATTTGAAGGGTTTTTTCCCCCTTTTATAAATATGCTCCAAATGTATTGGTTGTTGGGTGTGACTTTAAGGCATATACAGTATACATGTTCATATCATTACTTATGCTGCATGTAAAAATAAAATAAAAAGTTAATTTTGGGAAAAACGTTAGAGAATTTATGAACATATATACAAGACAATTTACACCAGAATTATATAAAGCTTTAATGACTGCTAAACAGGAACTTAATTCTCTCTAAGCACTTAAAACACAATGTTCATTGAATCATATAAAGGAAAGATGTTGAGTGAAAGACATGATAAATTACTAGATTCTCTGCTGAAATAGTTGGAACAGTGCAGGATTTTTCTATTAAGGACAGACAGGATAATAGATACAATTCTGACTCAAGAAATCTACTTTTTTAAAAAAACTCTATTGTATAATACTGGGTTAAATGTAACCATTTATGGAAGAAGTTAATCAATTTTATATAGTATGATTCTTCCAAAGATTATATTTGATCAAGCTGTTGACATGAGAAATAGGGCCAAAGTACTATATATCAGTTAGTAATAAAGAACTACACTGTAGGGATATAGGATAAAGTAATAAGATATATGAAGTAGGACTCTAAAGAAATAGTATAGATATAGAGGTAATAGAAAGTAGATCTAGCACTCACATATAAGGCTAGTAATAGGAGCACTGATTTAGTAATACAGTGGTGCTTGAAAGTTTGTGAATGCTTTTGAATTTTCAATATTTCTGCATAAATATGACCTAAAACATCAGGACTGTTTTTCACACAAGTCCTAAAACTAGATAAAGAGAACCCAATTACACAAATGAGTCAAAAACATTGTACTTGTTTATTTATTTATTGACAAGCTCATGGACTAAAAGAGATAAATTGGGACGGTGATGAAGTGTTATTTTTTTTCCACGATATGAGTCCTACCATGCTACAGAAAAGAAAGGAATTTCAAACTTCAAACAGAATTACTAAAGAGAATTACTAAAAAGATAAATAAGATATTCCGTAAATCTTTGGCATTCAAAAGATTACAGTTTGTTGCAAATGCACGTGCTTATTGATATTTGGAACTCTATACAGGTGATCCTCATTTAACGACCACTTGTTCAGCAACAGTTTGAACTTACAACAGTGCTGAATGAGTGGTAGTTATGACCAGACCTTGTACTTATGAAAATTATGATAATTTCTAGTTTTCATTTGAAACACAGCCTAGTCCTTCCTACCATTTTTTCCCACTCCAACCATTCCATTGGAGCATCCCTCATATCTGGAATGTTTGCAGGGTACTGATCATTTATAGCAATTACACATCTTTCTTTTGAAAAGCCTAAAGACTACTTCTAACCCAAGAAAAGTTCTCTAATGTCACGCTAAAGATATTCAAATTTAATCATTGCCACTATTACCTTTTGCTACAGTTAGCAAGCCAACCATCTCCTAAAGATTTATGTGGTCATTCTACAAGTAGTACTATTTAATTAGATGCAATCAACCAGGATGTTCCATTTCTAGCAGGCATATGGACAAAAGCATATCAATATAAATTTTTATTATTTATTTATTTGATTTCTATAGCTGCCCATCTCAGCAAGTGACTCTGGGCGGCTTACAACAATAAAACTATAAAACAATTAAAACAATTACAATTAAAACAGTTAAAATATAAAATAAATACAAAATAAATATACATGGCTGCCAAGCGAGCAATGCATCAACGTTAATACAGCCAAGAGACGGGACCATCCACACGCTTGAGGCTGCAGGCCCGAGCACAAAGCCAGGTCTTCACGGCCTTACGAAAGGCCAACAGGGTCAGGGACATCCTAATTTCTGGAGGGAGGATGTTCCAGAGGGCAGGCGCTATGGAAGAGAAGGCACACCTTCTAGTTCCCACCAACTGACACTCCCTGGATAACAGGACCTGCAGCATACCTAACCTACTAGATCGAATTGGACGGGCAGAAACAACTGGGAGAAGGTGGTCCCTTAGTTAACCCGGCCCCAAGCCATGAAGGGTAAAGGTGACAACCAGCACCTTGAATTGCACCCGGAAGCAACCAACTGGCAACCAACGCAGCTCATGTAGTAGTGGTGTTACATGTGTCGAGTACCTGATACCATTTACTATCCGTGCAGCTGCATTCTGCACCAGTTGAAGCTTCCAAATGCTCTTCAAAGGCAGCCCCATGTAGAGCACATTTCAGTAGTCCAGACAGGAGGTCACAAGGGCATGAGCAACTGTGAGCAAAGCCTCTTGGTCTAGGAATGGGCGCAGCTGGTGCACAACCCAAAGGTATGCAAAGGCCCTCCTAGTCACAGCTGCCACCTGCTCTTCGAGCAGGAGCCGTGAGTCTACGAGGACTTCAAGATTGCGCACCTGGTCTGTCTGGGGCGGTGCAACCCCATCCAAGACCAAAGGTGGAAAAACCTTAGCACCAGGAGGCCCACAAACCCAAAGCCACTCAGTCTTGCTTGGGTTGAGTCGAAGCCCATTGCACCCCATCCAGGCCCTTACAGCCTCCAGGCACTGGGTCAGGACATCCACAGCATCACTCAGGCAGTCTGGGGTAGAGATATAAAGCTGAGTATCGTCAGCGTATTGATGGTATCTTACCCCAAACTATCGGATCACCTCCCCCAACAGTCTCATGTAGATGTTAAATAGGAGAGGGGAGAGAAACGAGACCTGAGGCACCCCACAGAGTAGGGGATGTGGGCTGGACCTTTCTCCCCTATCAACACCGACTGGAACTGACCCCGGAGGAAGGATGAGAACCAGCACAACACTGTGCCGCCCACCCACAACTCCCAAAGCCAGTCCAGAAGGATACCATGATCAATGGTATCAAAGGCTGCTGAGAGGTCAAGAAGAGCAAGGATGGTCACACTGCCCCCATCCCGCTCCCGCCAGAGGTCATCTAAGAGTGCGATCAATGCTGTCTCAGTCCCATAACCCAGCCTGAACCCTGACTGAAAAGGGTCCAGATAATCCGCTTCATCCAGGGTCCTCTGCAGCTGCCACGCGACCTCTCTCTCCACAACCTTCCCCAAAAAAGGGAGGTTGGAGACCGGACGAAAACTGTCCAGGCTGGTTGGGTCGAGAGATGGCCCCTTGAGGGGAGGACGCACCACCGCCTCCTTAAGAGCCGGCGGGAGCACCCCCTCTCTCAAAGAGGAATTAACCACCGCCCAGACCCAATCACGTCCCTCCTCCCAGGCAGCCTTGACAAACCAGGAAGGGCACGGATCTAATAGAGAAGTGGCCGAACTAGTAGCTGCGAGGGCCCTGTCCACTTCCTCAGGTGCAACCGGATCAAACTCCCCCCAGATAACCATGCCAGACTTTGCCCCCGTATCCTCCACTAGCCCTGCCTTAAAGCTGGAGTCCAACGTAGAGCAAATGCGAGCAACTTTATCTGCTAATTAATACTATTATCTTGATGTTTCTTACCTGTAATTGTGATGTTTTGAGTGGCCATCTGTGCATTCTCACAACCTACCTCCATCCCCTCTATACGTGCCTTGAGTTATATATAAAAAGGCAGAATAAAAATATAATAATAATAATAATATAGCCAAAGTACAGTAACCTGTTTTTCCTGTGATGTTGTAGCAATCTCAGGAAATTGAGGGGAAAGATGGAAAGCATGTTGTAGCATATCTGCAATCAAGAGAATGATCTTCCCACCTAAATTCAGCTTTGGAAGATTCCTGAAATATGTTTTGCACACAGGTAATCACTCAAAGAACCATCGTTATTGTTGAGCAATCCGCTCTTATTATAACAACTGGCAAAAGAAAATGGATGTTTTAAATGTAAACATTTGGGTTATTTGCAAGCTCTAAATTTTAGGATTAGAATTACTTAACTCTGTTCTAAGAATGCTTTACAGCTGTCATAGGAAAATCCTATTATGTTGTAATACCAAAGATATTTTGTTTGACATCAGGACTACGTTCTTTTTACCTACCATGCCTAATCTTCAGAAGGAACTATAAGAATTATAATGGTCCTCTGAATGTACATGTAGAATGTTGTTTACTGGGGACTGATGTTATTGTCCTAAAAGCAATTGTGCCTATTTTAGCAGCATATTGTTTAATGAAGAAATTTGTTTTGTCTGTTCTGCTACTCTACCACCTATAAGACAACTAGCTATGACAAGGAACAAGGATGGCATTTTTTGTTCAGATGGTGTCTATGTTGCTTGATGATAAATGGTTGAGTATGTTATAGTTACTTTATCTTTTCCATTTTTGCTCCTAATTCACTGCGGGCTAGGAATGTTATTAGGTCTTTTAATACTGTGGGTGTAGCATTTATAATATTGCTATTAATGAGCCTATTATGTTTTATATTAAAGTTTTGATACGTTTAAAATGAACTATCTGTGTAATGTTATGTTTACAATGTTTATAATTAATATTGTTTAATCTGTGTTTACTTAGAAGAAAATGCAGCATACATAATTTAGTTTGTTATGGTCGAAGACCAGAACTTAAACAGTAAGAAAATAATAAAATAGATACATCAAAACAAATCATGATCTAAATAAAACAGTATACCAAAAACACATATAAAATATTTTAACATGGATTAAATAATCAAGTTCACCCCACCTGAAGCAGTCATTTGCATTCTGTCATTGCCGGTATACAGAATCTGGCTACATTACCTGAGATCTCCACCTCTTGATCAAGCTAATAAGAGGTTGAGGTAATCATCCTCAGTCTTGCTTAGCTAGCATGTTATAAATGAGGAAGTATATAGAACTATTGAGAATACTGTATTTTTTGTTTTTTGATACTGTATAACTCATTATCTGTCAATAGGAAGCAATTTCTCTTAAAGCTCTCCTCAGTTCAATGGGTGAAGTTGGGATAATGGTTAAAAGTCTGCGAGTCAGACTTGCACGGTGATGTTTTGGAGTTATAAGCTTTTCCTTCATATCATTGATGTAGAAGTTAAACAGCAAAGGATCTAAAGTACGCCCTTGTTTAACATCCTTGAAGTTTAACATCCTTGTACCACAGCAGAAAGCTAACCTGAATGGTCAAGTCTTATTTGAATATATGTGTTATTATATAACATTTTAATGAGTGCCAACAGTCTATCAATAGTTGAAACTTCTAATTTTTTTTCACAATTGTTCTCCAGAAATGGAGTCAAAGCTGTTTTAAAATCAATAAATGCTGCATACAGGATTTGGGGGGGGGGGCTGATATTTTTCAATAGGATGGTCCCAGTACATCTATCAGTTGACCATGACTGAAGAAAATACCAATGTAGTTCTGCAAATAAAGATGAAGGCTGAATTTGGCTATATATTAACCTTAGTAAGCAATAATATATTGAACAAAAAACTAGCTCACTTTAAAATAGCCATGTAAATCTCAATATCATAGTCTACACTTGAAATTGACCCAAAATTCCAAGCATAGCACAATAAAATTGCGCACATGGTAAATTATATGCATGAAAACAGCAGAGACATTTTTGTGTGAGAAACAGACATGTAACTATTTTGGTGCATGCATTCAAAAGGATAAATTGTGATTCATTATGATTTCTTTTTATATATTCTTTATAAATGTAGCATTTTGCATGCAAACTAAACATTTTCTTCTGTACATTTCCCCTTACTGATGAAAGGGAATTATAACACGTGAAATGGCCAACAAAACTTTATATAAAACGTATGTTTCTGAAATCATTATGTGAATGACATAATAATGTCATAAAGAAACCAACAAAACACCTCAAGCAGCTATCAGAAGAAAAGTATCCTTTCATATTATTATTGAATATCTTTTTCCTGATTTCAGTGTTACTAAAATATAACTGAATTTACTATCTTTAGTCCTCAGCTGGAGAAATGCATCAGGTATTCAACTAAAACATTCAGGAAGTTTTGTTTGTTATGCTTTTGATATGCAGTAACTCTGCGGGAAGGGAAGGGAAGGGAAGGGAAGGGAAGGGAAGGGAAGGGAAGGGAAGGGAAGGGAAGGGAAGGGAAGGGAAGGGAAGGGAAGGGAAGGGAAGGGAATTTCTTCCAACTTCCTGCATGGATTTCAGAATCATCCTCTCACAGAGCGAGAGATAAACTGCTGTTCAAAATGGAATATAGTTATTTCTGGTGCATGGAGCTTCAGATGTATCAAAATTAGATATGATTTCATGGATTTTACTGAGTCAGTGTGATGGAATGTCTAACAGACTTTGGGAACGCAGAGGGAGCAGCAAGACAGTTTAGGGAGGAAACAGGACCATTACAGAAAAGATGCTTGAGTCTAGGGGAGAGGAAAAAAGACACTCAGAATAACTCTTGTATAATTATACTAGAATATGGGAGAATTACTTTGGTTGGTTTTCAAAACTCCATAACATTATACTACCAGAAATAAATATATTTCCAGAAATCCAAGTGGTTCTTGTTTCCTGAGCCTGCCAGCCTCTGAGGGCTTGACAGTCTGCATTAAAAGTGATTAACATTAAATTTAAGCAATAGAATGCAGTTTTCTCAAGAGGCAGACTGAAATAATAATTAAAATGGCCAAAATCTCATGAGAATTTGACATTCTTCCTTAAAAGTTTACAAAATCTTGATATGAAGCACAGCAAATCTTGTGGATTTAAAAATCTTGTAAGGATTCAGTAGATTTTGCTTGGGGTGAGGGAGGTACTTAGGTCATTGAAGGGTGTTAACCTCTGTGACAGGTGTCAATATGGTGATGATGATTATAGATTAATTTATTAATTTTGATCTATTATGATAGTCAAGCTGAATAACTCTGAGGTCAATATAATTTAAAATTAAAGAACTAACCAAGATTTCTTTCAGGTAACCACATACGTTGTAATTTTTTACTCACAATAGCATCTGTTTGTTCCAGAATTTTCATAAATTGCTCAGCAGTTCCTTTTATCCGCTTATCCAACTGACTAAGAGCTTCAGTTTGATTATTCTTTGTAAGAAAACCCTATATGAAAAATACATTTTTCACATTATGCTTATTCATAACTTAATTGTATATAGACATTTTTATTATAATAGCTAGAGCTATACTCCTATAATATCTATAGTTTTGTAATTAACTAATTCCATGTATACCACAGATATGTGTCCAACTTTTTATGCAGACAAGCACTGACGCATATGAGTATAAATGAAATTCACTAATACACATTAATAAGCATGCATACGCCATTCACTTACATTTGTTCATCAACGTCACATACCCAAGCATCCTTCATATGCAGACTTCTATTCTTTCATGTTGCCTTCTCTCCCTACTGCTACACATGCTGGCTGTCTTCTATCTCAACTCTGCATACATACAGTCCTTCCCCAATAGCATATGTACAGATCACACATACTCTTACACCTCCACGCTCCCATTGGCTGGGTGGGTTACCTTCAGATCCAGGCTCTAGCATAATATCAACAACACACATAGTCAAACACATATCATTCTTCCCCCACTGGGAGTACCTTCCAAAATCTCATCTAGAGTGAGTCTATCCCAATTCTAGAGGAAAATACACATGATCTGCACCCAGGGTTACACTTATACACATCCCAGAATCACACTTCCAGAGCCCTGCATATTATATAGCAATTGTTCTGGAGAAAACTCATTTTTATATTCATAAACAGAAGGTTTTGTCCATACCAGTCCTCAGATCAGTTAGCATTTTGCTAAAAGAGATTGACAGTTGATTAGTTTTAAACTGACATATCTATTATTGACTTTTACAGATACATATTAACTATTAAAACGAAAAAAATAACTTACTTTCTGAATCTCTCTAAGCTCTTTATTTACTTCATCTATTTTTTTAGCTAGCTGTTCCACTGATTTCTCCAAAACTTTTAATTTCTTTAATTCAGTCTCTTCCTCAGGACTATTCTGTGTAAGACAAGAGAACATTACAATCATGACGTATCTAGCTTGATGTGACGCATTCAGATAAAAGGCAAAAATGTTATTATAGTCACAGAGTAATGTATAAGGGAACAAGTGAATGTCATCCATAAATCACAACAAAATTTACAGTAAAACATGCAATGACCAGGAGACTTGAATACAGGTGTAAGTGCGCCCATATTCTGTTTGGCCTCAAGCTGATGCCTAATCTTACAGAGTAGCAAAATTTTGCAACTTGGAAAGGGTTGGTTATCCAGAAGAAATTTAGCATAAAATTCTTTAGAATGTCCAAAAATACCTCTAATCAGAAATATTTACAGTACTGAAATAACATAAAGTTCAATAAAGTAGGACATGTGCCATCATTTCAATGGCATCCAAACCCCACAGGCAAATTCTATCATTGCAGGGAATGCCTTCCAATGAAGGAATGTCCAAGTGATTGAGTATAAGTGCTCTGCAGTTTATGGGGAAAGTGAGATGCTAAGTAGTTTTTCTGGTTTCAAGTTGTAACATTGTCTATAGCTGGATTTCTGGTACAGATAACAATCTCTGTCTAATTGTCAAAATCTACAAGTTTTTACTTTAGTGCAACCTCTGCTTGATTACAGATGCTATAAGAAGTTGAAATATAACTGAGAAAGAGGGGACCATCTTTTTCATGAACTGTCTTCCAAATCCTGCTTCTAAGAAGCAAGTATATGGCTATACTGCAGAGAGTCATTTTACTGCAGATGTTCAATGTTATTAATGGTTTCATATCTGCTAACCAAAGCATTTCTTTAGTATACTTCAGGATTTACTCACATGATTGTGGGGGAGAAAGTGGAGTTAATTTGGGTCTGAAGCAGGAGACCCTGAAATAATGGAGGATGACCATCTTATTGGCCAATACGAATGAGTTTTTAGAGTTTTCTTGGATCACAAAGCTGAAAAACTCATAAAAAACTCATCTTTGCTAATAAGGTATTGCCTCCTCTGCAGGGAAGGGATTCTGCAACCTTAATTAATTAAATGGAGAGCTACAAGGGATTGCTGTGACATAGCTAGACATACTAAAGAAAAGATGCTCAAAATTTTAGACTTCATTCCTATCACTAATAACCTGGCAGAAAAAAACATTCTGCTCTGAAGTTGTAAAGTTTCCTTTGGAAAAATTCTGGTAAAAGTTTAAAAAATAAGAATAAACCAATGCAGGGCAGATTTTTTAAATAACAGGAACTAATAAGATTTAGACCATTCTACTAAGCAAAATGGATGCAATTAGTGGATAACTGTATCACTGAAATCAAGAATCCGGGTTAAAAAGAGTTCTTTCACTAACAAAACTATCTGGTTCATAAAAGTGCAGTTTCTAAGTCAGTACTGCATGAAATCATCCAGATTTTAGGAATGTTTTCTGTTTAAATTGTTTCTGAAGATCCTTTAATGTACCACTAGTGTGGGCCAGATATCTCAAATTCAATTTGTCATGAGTGCCATGTAAGGACCAGCTCATCAGCCTGAGGGCTGCAATACTGAAGCTTTTTCATACAGTGAGACAAAAATGAAGAGTACTACAGTATGCTATTAAACATTAATTTATTAAATAGCAGAAAGAAATAGAAAGGTGCAATCAACTGCAAATACACCAGTACAGTAACTACCAGATGTAGGGCAGCAGCCTGACAAGAAATGGCTCAGCACCCAGTCAGGGCAAGGTGAGAGGCTGATGCACTCCTTACTCCACATCAAGGCACTGTCATAGCCAGAAACAGGGCCTATCAGCTTGCCACTAGTAGTAGTGGTAGTAGCAGGAGCCACACTTTCTTCTTCACATACGGATGGATCTATAGTGCATGGCCAGGATCTGCAAGCTACCCTACTTTGTGTGTGAGAAGCAGGTACACAAAATTACATGGGAGCAGTTTTGATTTTGAAAGCTGTATCTTGATTATTCATTGTCTTTCTTATACTGTAAAACAGCTTTCCATTAATTAAACTGTTTCATGTGCTGTGTTAAACCATTAATGGGATTTATTAGATTTTGACTTCCTAAGTCATATGAACCATGCCATTGTGGTTTATTCAACAAAACATGGTAAGACAAACCATGGCTTTGTACAGTATGTGAGCCCAATTATACTGGTATGCTGTACAAAAATCTTTTTGGTGGCAGTCGTGCAAGAGTTCATGAAATAATATAAAGATATACATCCAAACTGGGGATTTGCATTTGAATGGAACAAAATTAACAAATACAAAGTTAAATTTTCTTATCATCCCTTTAATTTGAGCTTGAGGACATGAAATAAAATGTTATTATGAAATGGCATATCATTATAAAATGACAAAGAACAGTTGGACCAGAAAACAATGTCATCCTATAGTTATCATATATGGGACAATTCACCAATGTCAGTGATTTACAAAATTCAATAGACTTCATAAAATCAGGGTTACCCTTTTTCCAATCAGCATGACCTTACAACCATTTTTCACTCCAAGTGTTGACAGTGGTTGTTCCATTTCTTTCAGTGATTTTCCTAATAGGAAAAGAACAACCAAACTTTCATATTCATTTTGGGAAATTCAACAAAGAAAAACAAAAAGAAAGTTTTTAATGCATTCAAAATATGACATGTGAAACAACTTTATCTTATAGAAGTATATTATACTTTGTATACATATGTCTATAAAAACTTATGTACAATCTGTTTCCAGGAAGGTCATCAAAAATCTGAGAGCCCATAGCATATATAAATATAGCTGCATTTTATCTAAACTACCAGTTATCCATAAATCTCAAAACTCCCACTCCCACAGCATATCAATTTTATTCCATTCCCTAGCTGTCCAAGCCCTTAGTGACATCACAGCACAGTGTTTATGACATCAATTTCTTTTAATCCACATAAGTAACATTTACAAATTACAGTAAACTATGGTAATATGAGCAACAAGGAACAATTTTCAACATGACACAGGATCCTGAGTTGACTCATCTCCTAAGCAGCCAAGGAAGAAGATTTGTATTATTCCATTTTTGTTTTGCTTAGCAAAATGTAGTTACCAGGAGTTGAACACAACTATGTCAGAAGCTGTAATCATGTTTATATTTAGTAATACATTTCTCTTTAACAAGTAGGAGTGTGAAAAATGTTTTGCTTTGAAATGTTTGGGTGAAAAATCTTATGAAGCATACAGCCGAAGTGCAAAACTACTGCTTTGGGGAGAGGGGGAGGGAGGAGGTGGCATTTTGGACACATGCTGAGTTCAGAACAGCTCTGCTTCAAGCTGAAATTGCCTCCAAAATGAATGAAGTAACATTGTGGGAAATGAGATGTTTTACACAAATCCTACCCCACCCAGTATTTCAGACCAATACACTTTGTTTGCCTGTATTAAGTTCTATTCATTCCATCAAATAAACAGTTCAGAAATTAGTTTACCATTTACATTTTATTTTAAATTTTAAAAAATATTTTCAATTTTAATTTTCTTTAGCATTATTAAAAACAGAAAGCAAGTATAATCTTGGCACCCCAGATGGGACAAGGCGCCCAGTTCCCAAGGATTCCGTCTTGGTGACAGCTGACAGCGCACACCGGAAGCCTTTTTCCGGGTTAGACTCACCAAAATGGGAACCGATGGATTCAAGGCAAAGTACGCCTCCAGGGGAATCAGTAAATGAGAGGTGAGCTATAAAGGGAATGGCATGCACATTTCTGGACCACCCTGCGAATCTGCCACAAGGTAAGAACAGGGGTTGTCCGCTCCCTGGGGAAGGAACCTCGGGGATACCTGGTTCACGTGGGACAGGGGGAAACATAGAGGGTGGCCCTGGAGAAGCCCTAGCCGGGGTAGAGACTCTGGAGCCTTTCCCATGCAGTTGGGAAAAGAATCAGAGAGGCTTGCTCCTGAGAAGCAGAGGTACTCGATCTCTGGATCGCTGAGGCTCGCTCTTGGGAAGCAGAGGGACTCCATCGGGATTCTTTTCACCTCAGCAGGGGACAAACCCACCGAGATGTTTGCCTACCGACATCCATTGGCTAGTGTTTGTGTGAGGCAACCCACAGTGCCTGATGAGGACAGAGGTGGGAGATTGGGAAAAAGAATGAGGTCGGGCCAGACCAGGGAAGGGGGGGCAGCTTCGGAGGTTGGCCCAGTGTGCAGAAGACCATCCCTGTCACCTCTTAAGTATGTGATTAGGTACCTTATAGAGTTGAATGAGCAGAAGGATGTAAGTGTGGATGTTTTGTATGAGGTTTGTTTTGGGTGGCATCTGATGACTCAGAAGTGGCCACCTACCAGGTCAGTGGATCTGAGTGTCATGTGAAGTGAGTGAGATGTTGATGCACTTGAAGGTGAAAGACCTGGAGTACCTGAAGTTGTTTGCAAGGCTGGCTCGGGATAGAGCCCAAAATGCAGAGTGCCAGATATTGATGGCATAAGGTTTGCAGGAAGAAAAAAGAAGAAAAAGAAACACCTGCAACCCATTGAGGATTCTGAAGAACCTCCCCCTTACAGCTCCAGGGCCCCATGGCCCATGGCCCCAGAGGAGGGGGAGTAGAGAGAGAGAAAGTGAGTCTGTCCCTTATAGAACCAAATTTCTCCCAGTAAGGGAACACTTTGAATTTTTGGAAATCCATAGCTCTGGCCAGGCTGCGGGTCTTCCAACTTTTCAGCTATGCAACCCTTTCTGTTATTTTTTGCAAATGATTGGACATGGGAAGTGACCACTCCATGTGTGTCTAGTTATATGCACTCTCTGTAACTATGTAAGTTTTGTGTATGCTCTGTAACATGAGTGTGTGGCTGCAGCATTGTGATAAATCATATCAAAAGAGGAATGACTAAGTAAAAACTATCCTGAGGGAATGTTGTTTTGATTGGTACTTGGTATTACTAAACCAATGGCTGGCATCGGGACCAGTGGATCCAGAAATCATTGGGAAAACGTGGGCATGTAGAAGATTTGGCTCACCTGTGCCTTTTGCTAAGCTTGCTTTTGATCTGTTGAAAGCTCAATGTGGATTGATGGTGACAGAGGAGAGACTAGGTATTCAAATGTTAAAAAGGCACACACAGGAGAGCCTGGCCTCAATACACAAAGGGAAATCGGCCACTGTCAGGATCCTTAAAGTAAAAATATTATTAGAGATTTGTATGAAAATTAATGGTACCTGCAGTTGATCATAGTATCACTGGGAAATGAATTGGTGTAGCTAGACTGTCATATTTTTTGTGGAACAGTATGATGAGCCAAAAGATGGGCTATGTTGAGGAGAAGGAAGTTTTGCCCTCCCCACATAGTTCCTTTTTGAATCAACAGCGAGAAAGTCAATGGGGGCTTCAGAAAAGAGTGATAGGAGGGATAATTGTCCCCAAGATAGTTGGGATCATCAGAAGAAAAGGGAGATATTAAGAGATGTAAGAAAGGTATTGATCCCACTGAATTGGAAGGGCAAATTAGAATCATAATCCAAAATTCTCAGCAGATGAATGAAGTATCTCCTGAATGCAGTCAGCAATCACCTAATGACTTAGACAACTATGGAAATAGTTAATCTTACGAAGGACAAGGGAAAAAGGGAGATAGGTTTTTTTGCAGAAGAGGAGTGGCGAGGGGGCTTAGGGTGGAGGGAAAGGGCCAGTGCAGGATTTGCAGGAATAAAGGACACTGAGAAGGTGCAGTGCCTGCAGGGAGCTGAGATGAAACAGATGCTTGTGAAAGGAGACTGAACGTCCATTGTTGCTCCCCAAGCCCTTGGAAAAATTTAAAATAGGAAAGTCATGTGAATTGGTTCCAATAGACATTGGAGAGGTAAATCTGTTTTACCCTTTTAACAAGACATTGCCCTTTTAGGAGCGGCAAAAGAGCAGGAAGCCCCTTTTATCAAATTCATATTTGAGTTTTAAGTTTTCTTCACCTACAGCTGCTACTGTTAGGAAGAGGCTCCTCCTGAGAAGACCTAGGCAGTTTCAGAGAAGCAATAGGAGGGGGGCACTCTCTTGCTTATTTGCTGTGTTGGCCCCAAAAATACCTGATTTCTATATTGTGTATGCCTTATTTGTAAGAAAAGTTGTTGATTGGTAACTATATGTAGATGGGAGGTTTGAGAAAGTGCCATGCTTTAGCAAGGATGAGAAACATGTCTGGATGGGGAGGATGCAAGAGTGAAGTTTGTGTTTTATATGGTCAGCCATACCTCACGCTGTAGTGGATCTGTTAGGAGCAAAAAGGAGGGGACCATGATGTTTTTGAGTGGACCACAGGCTGTCAAAATGCCTTTCGTGGATTAAAGGATGCCTTGCGACAACCCCTGGCTCTAGGAGTGCTGGACACTTCTAAACTGTTTTATTTATTTGTGCATGAAATACGTGGGGTTGCTGCAGGAGTCCTCATCCAGAGATTGGGGAGCTGGGAGCACCTGGTTGCATACTTTTCTAAACAGCTAGATACTGTGGCCCAGGGCTGGCCTGCTTGCCTGCAGGCAGCAGTGGCAGCTGCCCTCTTGCACAAGGAAGCAGAGAAGCTCACTCTGGGGAAGAGGAGCTTCAAGGGTAGATGTCCCATGTAGTAGCTGACATTCTGGAAGCCAAGGGATCCTCTTGGCTGACAGGCAGCCACATGGCCAAATACCAGGCTGCCCTCTTGGATAACCCTAATGTGTCCTTAGTGGTTAGTGACAGTTTGAATCCTGTGACTTTCCTGCCCCAGCTGGAGAAAGGAATAAGAGCACAATTGTGTCACAGTAATTGAACACACATATGCCAGCAGCCCAGATCTTAGAAACACAGACTCTGAAAACCCAGACTTGGACCTTTTTACTGATGGTAGCAGTTTCATGCTGGCAGGGGCTCACAGGGCAGGATATGCAGTGGTTACTTTGTGGGATACAGTTGAGGCCACCTCCCTGCCGGTAGGGACCTCCGCTCAAAAGGCCAAACTTGCGGCTCTGACTAAGGCACTTCAGCTGGCTCAGGAAAACATGTGAATGTATTTAAAGATGTATTCTTTTGTATACCGTTAGAAAAGGATAGTCAGTAATTGTTCACTTTTGAGTGGGAGCACCCCAAGAGTGGTGCTAAAGGACAGTTCTTCCGCAAGGATTTTTTTAAAAAAAACAGCCCCACTGTTTTTAGGACTGCCCTAGCTAGAGACCTTGAGGAGTTGGAGTCTGATTGCAGGGACTCAAGCTATATTGTTGCAATATACGGATGATTTGTTGTTGGGAAGCCCTACGAAGGAGGGATGCGAGGAAAATACTGTCACTTTGTTAAATGCTTTGGGGATATGGGGATGCAAGGTGTCCCAAAAGAAAGTACAAGTGGTACAACAGGAGATGCAGTACCTGGGTTCTCTGGTATCCCGGGGACAAGGGAAGCTGACCCAGGCACAGGTGGAGGCAGTTTGCCAGATACAAGAGCCAGCAAATTGCTGGCAGCTGAGGGATTTTTCAGGCATGGCAGGTTTTTGTCAGATTTGGACTCCGAATTTGGGATCCTGGCAAAACCACTTTACCAGGCAACTAAATGGGGGTGGTGTTGGATCAAAGTGAACCTTATGATTGTCTAAAAGTAGGCATCAGAACTGGCCATGGATAAGAGAGCCAATGTTTAATTGCCTTTGACATTTTAATTAGCATTGTGGGGGGAAAAAAAAGGAGAAGGCAAGCTCTCTTGAATTTGAAAGGAAACAAAATTAAGTATGGCTTAGAAACCAGTTGCCCATTTAGAGGCAGTGTTGGATCCTCCAGGGTGGTATTTTATGAGTGCAGGGAAACTAACTGTACCCAAGGTAAACAAGTCCTGAACGATACCCATCACTCTAGTCATATGCGATCAAACACTTGGGGAATTATGTGTCTAGAATATTTATTTGTCCTAGAATCTATTCAGAAGCTGGTGCAAGAGGTAGGATTACCATGACTGCAAGCCCTCCCCATTGGATGGCTCCCAGGGAAAGGCTAGGGGTCAGCCTGTTTGGGTGACCCTACCCTGGAATTTTGAGTGGAGCAGTAGGACATTTATATACCAGAGGAGAGGTATCTGTCCGTAGTTTTTTTCGTTTTTTTGTTGTTGTTTTTCCTCGGAATAGGTGTCTGCTGCCTTGTCTTCTTTGCTTACTTGCAGTTAAACCAACCTGTGGGACTTGACCAACCGGTTGAGCCCATTTGAACTACTCTACAGCTGTCTGTACCCTTGCACCCCTTTCTCAACCCACCAGCAATCCCCATGATGTGGGGGAGGGACTCCTGAGGCATGTCTGTGCCTGTCTTTCTTGCTGGAGGAACTGGTCCAGAACTTTTGTCCCAGGAATAAAGTAAAGAGCTGGGATCCTGCTGCTGGACCGCTGAAGACTAAATGAAATGGCCCCTTCCCCGTACTCTTGTCTACTAATACGGCTGTGAAGGTTCAAGGTTTTAAGCCTGGATTCACCACTCCAGGGTGAAGGGAGTCCCAGAAGATAAATGGACTGTTAGCCGGCCCCATGACTACAGCCTTGGACTGAAGCTGCTTTTTTCCGGAGGCAGCAGCAAAAGGACTGAGTTTGCAAAACGAAGGGGGGGGGGATGTGGAGCTACTCAGGGAAATCAGCAGTTGAACCCACGCTCCCATCCTTTCCTTCAAAGGATTATTTTCTGAAGTATCTTTAGGGATTGATCATTTTTTTATTTTCTACCCTCACATTTCGCTCATAGATCTTGCTGAAAAATCACTTCTAAAATGGGGACTACTTATGCAATGCTCCTTTTCCTTCTTCCAACTGTCGTTTGGGGAGATAAACCTTTCTCCCTTCAGTCAAAGATCTGTCACTGTTTCCGAAAGTTTCTTGACCGAAATAACATGCATTGTCTCTCTAGGATGCCCCCTGTAGGGAAAAGCCACCTTTGTTGGCCAGGTTGCTCGGTGCATTTGGACGTATAGTAAAGGTAAAGGTTTCCCTTGACGTAAAGTCCAGTTGAGTCCGACTCTAGGGGGTGGTGCTCATCTCCGTTTCTAAGCCTTAGAGCCGGCGTTGTCATAGACACCTCCGGGTCATGTGGCCAGCATGACGACTCGGAACGCCGTTACCTTCCCGCCGAAGCGGTACCTATTGATCTACTCACATTTGCATGTTTTCGAACTGCTAGGTGAGCAGGAGCTGGGACGAGCAACGGGAGCTCACCCCGCCGCGCGGTTTCGAACCGCCGACCTTCCGATCGGCAGCTCAGCGGTTTAATCTGCAGCGCCACCACGTCCCGCTTGGACGTATAATGCCCCCCAAATCCTTACAGCCTAGGGCAGTTCTGCTGCCTGGATGGTTTTGGATGCGTGGGAAAATGGCTTACAAAGTCTTGCCACCGATGGTACCTGCATCCTTGGGCCCTGGTGCCAGCTGAAAGCATACAGCCCTCTGCTCAGTTGCAAGGCTAGCATGGGAATCATCCCATCCATCTCCCTAGGTCTGTCCAAAATCCTCTGGTGGAATGGCACCAAAAGGAGCTCGACTTTGTCTCCCAGATAGCCATACGAAACCACATGGCTTTAGATTTCTTGTTAGCAAGCCAAAGCAGGGAGGGGGGGTCCCTTGATCAATTCCACATGCTGTACATATGTGGACCAGAGCCGCAAGGTGTTGACCGATGTGCATGAAATAATGGGACAGTCAGCCACCTCCCATGAGATTGCCCAGGCCACCCCTTCTGTCCCTTTCTTTAATATTTGGGAGAGCCTTACTTCTTGGCTACCTAATTTTGGTAGGCTTAGATCTTTATTCTTGCTAATTGCCTTTGTTGTTGTTGTACTTTTCATCACTTGTTGCACTACACAATGTCTGCCTTTGATTATGGGATGCTTCCAGAGTCTAGCACCCAGGCCTAGGAGCCACCAGATGGTCTTTTCTGACCTCAGGAACTCCGATTATGGTGGAGCTACTCCCTGGGATGTGGTCAAAGCTCCAAAGGGGGGGAATGTGGAACGTGAAATTGGACTAAGAAATAATGGAAAGGAATTGGAAGCCAAACTAACGGACGCAAGGGATCTGGCTTATCTATGCACTTGCCAGGAGGTTGGAGAAGGGCTGGGGGCTCTGTTATCTGTTCCCAGATGTGCCTGTGATCAGTGCCTGACTCTGGGGTGGGGAAGGCTACGTGACTAAACAAGCTTCCCTAACCACAAGGCACTGACCCCTAGCTAATTACCATTCCAAAGTCTCCACCCCAAGGCGGGGATTTAGGGGAAAACATAGAACGTGCTAAGAACCATTATGGGATACCATGTGGGATGTATGAAACTGCACAAGTGCTGAAATAGTTAACCAATAAGAAGCTTTGATCTGCTGATGAACTGTTTTGATAACTGCTGTCAAACTGTATAAAATTACCACTCGCAATGTGCTTGGGGTGGTTCCCTTTCCATGGGGAGACCCTATTTCTTCTAAACGTCTTGAATAAATAGCTGCTTGATTCCCCCAGTCTGAGTGATCAATTGGCTGTTAAATTGCGCCAGGCGAAGAATCAAGAAGCCCACAGTTTGCGTGCAACAATCTGCTGAATATTTTTTAATCATAGAAGAATTACAGAGGCTTGAGTTTTTAAAAAGACACCACACAGGAAAAAAGGTGGGGGCCGCTTTTCTGAGTGCACCTTTGGTGCCTGGCTGTCTGGGTCATATTCTCAGGAGCCAAAGGTTATGTCCTTATAAGGTCAGGAAGCTCTGATTGGTTGATGTACATAGGACAGAATATATTAATGATGTACACCAGCTTCTTGCTGGTCAGTCTCTGTCTGTCTCTGTTGTTAGCTAGCTAGATAGTTAATCTGTTTATTGTTTTACTTCTAAGTAATGTTTTTTATATAATACAATCTTTTATAAACAAATGCCGGGTCTCTCGTTCTTATTTACTTCTGCTGCATAAGCAAATCTGCTAACATAATCATTTGGAATGGTTTCATCATTCTTGGATATTACTGATATTTTTGTGAACGTACATCATCCTTATTTTCCAACTGTTACCTAGTAAAAAGTTGAGTATGGAATATTATGAAAACAGCTCTATATAAAAAAGATGAAAATCAATCATTCTCTCTTACACATTTTCCTCAATATACAGTAAAATAATTTTATATGATTTTAAAATCCACTCCCAGATGAATTAAAATATGAAATTATTTTAACTATCAGAATTAAATTCTTTTCCAACTAAATAGGGTATTTAATACTGAATATGGAAGGCACTTTACCTACAGTTCTATATCTGGGAGTAAGCCCTATTGAACTTAACAGAACTTGTGCCTGAATATACATGGAAGTTGTACTTACCCTTATATATCAGTTTCTGAAAAGAAATTGGAACTCCAGTTACTTGCTCAGTTAATAGAGCCAAATCATGTACTGTTGGTTGACTATCTTCTTGAGAATCAACCTGAAGATTATGCTTTTCATTGCCTAAAGAGAAACAACATGAAAACATATTCAGGTTACATTCAGGGAAAACTAGCATTAGAATCTTTTTTTTTTACTCAACCTTGATCTTCTACTACTGCAGACCATGCACAGCTCTAAATCACAAATCTTTCAGAAACTATGTAACAGCAGAAATTTCAAGGATTTTTGCTTAAATAGAAAATTTGCTTTGTTGCAGATAAGACAGAAGTCATACTGTGTAACATAGGAGCCTACTGCAGAAATCAAGCTATATACATGTGTCAGCCCCAGGGTTTCAATCTTAATATCCTTCCACTCTTGAATCAACAGACTTTTGATTATTCTTTTTTCAGCTTTGAAGTCAAAATCCATGCAACAGTTCTGCCTGGTCTGAACAGCACTGGTTCTCACCTCATCAATTTCAGTTCTTAAAGCTGCTGTCTACAGTTTTATTTTTTAAAAAACATATGTACTTTTTCTGACTTTTAACATTTTCATTAGATGAGCAAACATGTTCTGGTCATGAAAGGTTCTGAGCTTTAAACATTTGTTTCAAGTGTTTCAGTCTCAGAAGCAAGCACTTATGTTCCCTAGGGTTTGTTCCAAGCTAGAGACAAAACATGGCCATTCAGAGCAGTGTTACAGTATTTCATTTTGTATCTTTTCTGGGGAACACGCACTAGACTGAATTACTGGATGTGAATAATTGCAGTTTGAATACAAGCTTCCTTGTGTGAGGGGGGGGTGAAGAGCATCCCCTGAAGGTGCCTCAAACTCATGAGAGAAGAAAAAGGGAGTTAGCTACAGGTGGGTGACCGGACCCTGAACCCGTGGGGCTGAGGATATGCGTGTTAGATAGAGCCGTTTAGGTTAGGAATTTATAGCTGATTGTGTAGAGTAGCTGGCGTCTACAAAGAGGTGTTTTGAGTGGGATTAGCCTTTGAAAGGAGGAAGAGATAAGGATGGCAGAATCATCCCGGACACATAAACACATAAACCTAGTAACTAACTCAAGAATGCTTGGGAAACAGGAAGATTGTGAGCTGAGCCCTCGAAGGAGGGGGAGGATAGTTAGGTTATAAAGGTTTTGAGCTAGCTTTGTTCTTGGTTCTTTCCTGCACCTGCATGGAGGGAACCCGCCTTTGCAAATGCGTTACAAATAAACTCTTTTCTCTGTATCATCGAACCTTGTGGATTGGAATTCTTTTGGGAGGTTTTCCCGCTGACACTTGGCAAATATATTTGGCTGGCTGCCCCCACATCTCATTTTTGTAATAGTGTATGCTTATAGTTATTTTAGCTTAAAGCAGGTAAGAACTAATAGACTAAACAGAATGGAGAGGAAAGAAGATGTCCACATTTCAAGAGGCGTCAGAGAGGCTTTGTCCCTGTCATTTGGGAACATCTGAAACTGTTGCTAATATGTGTTGTACTGCTGATTTTATGATGACATTTGCCACCTGTATTTAATTCTACTTCTAAATTCCACTTCTAAGCAAACTAGGGAAATTCATTTCATTTCTTCTTGCAGACCATAATGATGATATCACTTTTAAGACTGCCTTATCTTTAGGAAACAGATAGTGAAACAAGACATGTATTATTCAACCTCACTAGAAACAAAGGATGTATCTAATTTTTAACATCATTTTATACTACTCTATTTTATTATGATGATGTTTTTACACTTCTGCAAATAGTGTTGAAATGCAGAAATTAAATTTAATCTTTTAGGACTCTAGTATTTGTATTTTGCTCCTTTTTATTTTTTCCTCCTAATTTAATTTTAATTTGAGCTCTGAATTATATAACTGCAAACTTTAATAAATAAGTATGTAATAAATAATTAAACTTGAAAATTAAATCAATGTATCTCCATCTTCACCAAAATATCCTTTAAGGCATGCTTGCTTATTTGTGGAATATTGAGATTAATTTCTCATGTGACGCTGTACTATTTTTCATAGCACCGCTGTAGACATACATACAGTATATTAATAGAGTCCTTTCATTTGAAATCAAGGCTTTCCTTTACAGCTTCCTCCAATCACATCTACTCCTCATGTTTACAGCTACTTATCTACACATACCATTTCCACCACTAGCACCTCCAGTGCCAGCTGATTTACTCATATTAACAGTTCAGCATGTTTTCCATCAGACTGAAACCATGTGTTATCCCTTTCTATAAAAATAAATGAAATAGACTAGATCCTGCCAACTATAGACCCATTAGCCTGTTTAATACAGTACAATAAGCAAGCTATATGTCCATTGGAGCTGTGTGGCTAATAAATTCAAATCAATCAAATCAAATCAATCAAATGTCAAATATCTCTATCTAAAATCACTAGATTGGGTTGAAAGTGAAAATATTCTTGATGAGGAATAGGCTAGTTTTAGAAGGCATTGATCAGCTCTGGACCACTGTCTGGTCCTTCACCTTTTAGCCAAAAAATATTCCTCCCAACCCTAAAGTTCCCTCTTTTCAGCCTTTCATTTAAAATCTGCTTTTGATCTGATTCCAAGGGAGAGGCTGTGGGAAAAACTAAGGGGTTCCTCAACAGACAAAATGCTGCTCCTTCTTGTTCAGTCCTTCTACTCTTTGAGAGTCGGAGTCCTTGGCCACATTTTTCTGGAGCTGTTCCCACACAGAGGGGGGTAAGGCGGGGGCTTTAGCCCCCTTACATTTCAATTTGTATATTAATTCAGTAAACCAGACCCTTTCAGTTCCTAATCATCACCAACCTGTATTAGCAGATAGAGTGGTTCCAACGCTTCTATATGCAGGTGATGTTGTAATCAAGTTGTCCAGACTGGAATGAGAAGGGCACTGAAGGCATTGGGCTCTTTTTGTCTTAAAAAAAAAACTTGTAATAAATCTTCAAAAAACTAAAGTAAAAAATTTGCATGAAATTAAATCCATAACTGGCAATGTGTTGCCTCTATATGTACTATTCATCTTTCGTTGACTGAAGAACTGTATTAACTTCTACCATTTACTTTATACCTTTTTATTTCTATATTTGTATACCCATAGCGTATCTACACTTGTTTTGTTGCATTTGACTTGTGACCTATAGCTGTAATCATAAAGATTTGATTTTCTTGCCTTTCCATCACTATCTAATTATCCCACTGGCAGTCACTATGTCTAGAAAAGGCAGAGTACCAACTACAGGGGTGGTCAGAAGGAAACATTTCAACAGTTGCGTAGAAGCTTGTTTTGGGAAAGTTTCCTGTTCCTTCTGCAGCAATAGGATGAGGCTGAGGTAGGTCTCAGCGCTGGAGAATAGGAACTTGGATATAACAACCAGAATAAAGAAAATGTTTTTACTAAGTGGCACTGCACCAACATTTCTACAGAGATTACTGATGCCTATCAGAGTATAAAAGAAAGAGGGTACCTGACCAGGGTACTAATCTTCAGCTTAGTAGAAGTCTGACTACCTACTGTTCAAACGGCTGTGTACAACAGGCAAAGGCACTCAGCTGTGTTTCTTCTCCACCAGTGAGAGAGACTGCTGCCCCAAACTGTCTTTGAGCTCCAGCAGTTCTTTGTGATGAAACCTAGTCTGGATTGAAGAGGTTCAGACTGAAGAGCCACATTTTGTTCATTTTTTTTTTTAGAAATGGCCTAGGGCAACTCTAGAAGAATATGGCCTCCAAAGATGGCACAGTCTTGACAGCCAGTCTTCATGCTAAAATTCTGCACCAGCTGCAAACCTTGAATGGCAATCAAGCCTTTGTACTTGCTTGTAATTGAAGGGTGAAGTAGAGTATCAAAAGCAATGACGACCTACCCCAGTAGAGAAAATCCTAGAAGAACTGGTCCAGATAGAAATACTAGGTCCCAAGAGAAGGGAACTGGACCAAGAAGTAGACTCTGCAGTCCCAGCAACAACCAGCACCCTGATTCTAACATAGGATTCACCATGACAGGCTGAAGCATGCCAGTCCCCTCTTAAAATGGCATGTTTGGTACCTTGTCAAGAGAAGAGAGACAACAGGACTGAGGTTTGACCTGTTTTGATCATGATCCATGGGGATCAGAAGGAGGTGAACTAAATGACTGATCATGAAGTTTCAGCCAATAAAGTCAACCATTAATTTAATTTGATTAACTGTTAATTCATGTAAGCTCTATGACTCTATTTATTTGTACATAAATTCAAATAGATGTACAGTATGCTTCCATTCTAAAGGTATATAGGTCTGTAAATAAACCTTGAGTGATTTATGTAATTCAGTTCATTGTAATATTCATAAACACTTTTATACAAGCTGTTGTAGTATCATAGTATTCCATAAAATAGTCTCAGAGGAAAATAAGCTCTCCAGCTGCAAGTTTTTTTTTTCCTTCTCATTTCTGATTGGCAGATCTGAAGGATGAAGTAGGATTAATTTTGTACAGAGCAACCTCAGTATAAACAGTAACAGAGCTTTTTACACCTATTAGGGCTGTGCAGCAATCTAAATTCAAAAGACACATGGTGATTCAGAGGACACAGATTTACACACTTGTCAGCTACTTCTTAAAGAAACTGGATTCACATGGCTCTAAATCACATTTTCCCCTTCAAAGCTAGATTGCTATGCAGCCCTACTACTCATTACGCATGCTAAAAATGCTAAAATGTTTGCTTTTTTGTTCAATATAGGGATTTTTAAAAAATATTCCCCAAAACAAATAATTTCCTCAGGCCAATTTTTATGATGGTGGAGTGGCAGTTTTTTTTTTTTAGTCTGTACAATCATGTCCAATTCTCAGAGACTCCCTGGACAAGTTCCTGCAGTTTTCTTGGCAAGGTTTTTTGGAAGTGGTTTGCCATTGCTTCTTTCCTAGGGCTGAGAGAAAGTGACTGGCCCAAGGTCACCAAGCTGTCTTTGTGCCTATAAGGTGGGACTAGAACTCAGTCCCCCGGTTTCTAGCCTTATATTTTAACCTTAACACCAAACTGGCTCTCCTGAGTGGCAGGTAATAGTCAGCATTTTCTACTTTATGAATTGAACAAACAAGGGAGTAAGGAGTTTGTTCTGAGCTGAGATGCAAATCTCTGGAGCCCTGGATTGTTTTGTTTTGAGGTTGTTGGGGGGTTTTCTTGTAAAAATCAGAAATTAGGGAACAAATTAAAGCAGTACTGTATTCATTTTCATACAACACTGTATTCATTTTACTACTTTAAGAAATTAAAATGTGTTAAGTATTTTGTGGTTTACTCATGAAATTAATGTTTGATACATTTATTAAACACAGAAAAATAATTTAGTCAGACAACAATGATGTTCTCAAATTAAAAAAAAATCAGTTTTTTTCTGAAGCCCAGGAGTGTTTTTCCAGAAAAAGGAAAACACCTGGAATCAACCCATTTGTACTCCGGACAGCTGTTTGCAGCCAGAAAATCACAAACAGCGTTCATGTTTGACTGGTAAGAGCTATCCAGGAGGCTGGGATGTCCCCATTTCCAAGCTGTGCTGTAGCCTTAAAGGGACACTAAGACTGGCCACCCCATTTCTAAATCACCCAATTTATAATTCTTTTAAGTACACGTACCCTAAGAGAAGCTTTCTAGAGCAAGGAGAAGCAAGTTCTCTTGGTGCTTGTTGTTATTTTTGGATCCATTTTTTTAAAAAAAATTTTTTTTTTAAGTTTTGGACTTTGTTTTCCCCCCAAATATTAAGGAGGATTGAGAGTAAATAATTGTCTCCTTGTAATTAGTTTTGTACTATATTTGAAGATATTAGCATTTTCCTATACGTTGAATCGGCTGTTTTGAACTTTCCGTTTTCTGCTTCTACTTTTCCTGGGAAACTGTCTGCATATCTCACTTTGGCTTATGTAAACACATTCCAGAATTCTTTCATATCTTCGACTTTCACTGGTTAAGCTCCTAGGGGGTGCCATAATCTAATGCTTGAGACATGGAGGATTTTAAACAGACTTTCTCTGACTTCCAACAAGATTTTAAACAGATTCCTTCTGATTCCTACCAAGTTTTTACGCAAGGCATTCAGGACATTGTGGAAAATATGAGGTCTAAAATGTGTCATCTGGTTGGGGATGTCATGGATGAAACTGAAGAATTTAACAGCGATACAAATGTCTAAGAGTGAGATCAGGACTTCTGTTGAAATGCTGGATGAAGTTCGGATAGTTGAGTTGGAGAAATTTAAAGGAGAGATCGAGTTGCAAGCCACAAGTGAAATTGATCTTCTGATGGAACCCCATGGAAAAGAAGGGGTTATTATGTATGGGAATCTCCTAAAGAGCAGTCGGAGTTTTTGAGGGGGGCAGTTGGGCTGTTTGATCTTTTTAAGAAAAAAGCTCTGTGTACAGTGTGGGGATATGTAAATGCTCTGGTTTATTTGGAGTGGGATAAGGGTTAAAGAATATTTAGCTGGATTGTTTTTAAGGCTTGGCTGATTTCATTTATCTTTAATTGTTTGGATTAAGATTAATAAGGTATAAAAATGTCTACGTGGAGGGTTTTAGGTTTATTAAGATTAAAATCATTAAAATTGTTGTATTACTAAATATAATGGCAGACAATTTATGTGCTTTTTAGTTTGATCTTTATTATAGTAGACAGAAATATATAGAATAGTAGTAGGAAGGAAATAATTAAATAAATGTTATCTTTGGGGGGAAGTTGATTAGGAGGTTTATATAAATTTTTCTTTTTTTTTCTTTTAATATAAGGAAAGGGAATAACTGTATTTAGTGATTTTTACAATGTGCCAATGGAATGATTTATAGAAATAATGTGATTTTGGTTTAATATAGAGTAAGGCATTGATTATGGAAATTTTGTATATCCTTGCTGTTAAAAGTTGGAGTCACCTCTTTTTGTAATTTTGAAAATTTTTTCTCTTGTGTTTCTAAACTTTTTTAGTTTTTTCTCTTTTTTTCTTTGTAGTTTTTTGTTTTTCTGTAGTTTTTATCTTTGCTTGAAACTTAATAAATTTTTTATAAAAAATAAAGAAAATGTTCTTTTTCTTAAAATTGGAACTATGAGAAAAGCCTGTCATCCCTTTATATTATCAATTTGGTAAAAAATTAGTTTGAAGATAAAAGAAACAATCAACATGAGAATAACACAAAGTTATATATAATGGCCATAAACCTTTCCTCATTTTTAGAAGAACAGCTGAAGAAAAGAGGAAGAAAAACAGATTTAGTGCATATACATTTTGCATTTAATACTCAGTTTCATTTTCTGAGTTATCACCATTATTAGCAATTGGTTTCTTATGAGATGGGTACTGCATTTTTATTTCCTTGATAGACTTCATTTGTTGAAAACTGAAGGTTTGCGCACACTGAGATTGCTACTTTTTCACATTAGTGTCTGAATAAGAACTATATTAGTTTAATCCTGTAGATAAAAGTCTTCTTCCTATTACAGGTTGGAAAATATCTGAGGGGAATAAAAGATAACAATAGGTAAGAGCTTGACTCACTGTATAGATTATTCAAAATGAAAATATCATTGGATGTTTGATTTTACAGTACTCTAAAATTTTCCTATTTTCCATGTATGAACCATGGGGGGAAAGGGGGGGGTCCTCTCTTTTTTTATAAGTCTTCACTTCTCCAGTTCTAAGTTCCCATTGTTTCTTATGAGGCAGAAAAAGCTATAACAGTAGAGGCAGAAACAGGAATTAACATTGTCTCCTAAATGAGTTTGGATAAAACATCAGACCATGGTTTAGGAAACTACAGTATATCTATAACAAAACAGGCTGTGGTTAAAACACTCCTCCTTAACCACAGTTCAACCCCTGGTCTAGGTCCAGACAACTCAGCGGAACTAACTTCAAGACGGCTTGGCTCCTTATGTGAAAAACAGCTCATTGACTGATTTGGTTGATGATTTACTGAATAAATCATAACTGACTGGGTTCATACAACCTACTAAACTGAACTTATAGTTAAATGTGTTATATGAACCCTGTCTGTAGGTTTGTTTGTTTGTTTTTTTGCTGCCATCAAGTCAGTGTTGACTCCTGGCGCAACCTTTTATCCACAATTTGTGATAAACTCTACTAAACAAGGCATATGCGCACACGCACACACACACCAGGTAAATATTGGTCAATGCCAGGGTTGACCTTATTTAATATTTGGACCAGCTGGGAAGTTCGTAATTGCAGACTAAACTAGGAAGTTAAAAAAAAATTGGGAAGAAAATAATGGCAATCCAATTCTGTGTTACTGCCAAGAAAACTACATGGATGTAAGTCCCCAGGAGTCCCTCTCAGTTCAAAATTATTTTTTTGAAGCCACACAAAATGGATACTTAAAACTTCTGTAAAGCTTAAGGTAGTCATTTTGTCTCCAAATCCATACCAATTTTAAATGAAAAGAGATCACATATAAAGAACAAGAAGTAGCCCTGTCCACTTTTGGAATATGGCCCTTGGTATCCCATGCAAAGCCTAATATGACCCTCAAGGTGAAGGATGAATATCCATGCACTAAGCTATAATTTGTTTAGTTTTAGTTTAATGTGATAACCAACCAATAATATGACTTCTGAGTTGATGGATTGTTACATATTTCCCAATTCTTCTTTTACAGGGCAGACCGGTCATTGTACTGTGAACTACAGCCAATTGTGGTTTATTCACTATATTTTATTTATTCATTTATCAAATTTTGTCACCGCCCATTCCCTCAAAAGAGGGACTCTGGGCGGTTTACAGTAAAGCTAAAAAGATATTAAGATACATATACATATACTGTACAGTACATATACATATATATATATACACACACACACATACATGTACAGTACATATACATATATATCTATACATATAAAATAGCATCCAGGATGGCAATATTAAAAGTTCTGATTTAAATTCATAAGTACACGGTAACCACTTTAAGGCACTAGCCACCCCCAGGATTGACTACCCCCCTTCCTACCCCAAGCGAGATGGCAGAGCCAGGCCTTTAACCCTTTCCGGAAGGCCAGGAGAGAGGGGGCCTGCCTCACCTCTGGGGGAAGAATGTTCCACAGGGCGGGGGCCATGGCAGAGAAGGCTTGCTTCCTGGGCCCTGCCAATCGACAATCTCTCCTGATCGGGGTCCGTAACATGCCTTCTCTGTGACTGGGTGGGATGGCTTGATGTAATGGGGATGAGATGGTCCCTCAGGTAGCCAAATCAGGGTTTCTCAGCCAAAGCTCTGTGAGAGGTCACTAGGGGTTCCCTGGGAGATCATGATTTATTTAAAAAATTATTTCAAATTTGAGACACTTCACATTAAAGAGGTAAGTTTCAGTCTTTATTTTTAGTTTAAGAACACTGTTAATGCATATATACAGGCCTACACATGAAACAAATATAATAATTTTGTAACTTCTGGCCTATAGTTGAACCTGAATGTGCAGAGGTTCCCCAGGGCCTGAAAAATATTTCAAGGGTTCCTCCAGAGTCAAAAGGTTGAGAAAGGCTGTCCTATATTATGATTATATAAATCTTTTTGTTTATCTCAGTACAATCTATGAATAAAGTTAGCATCTCAGTACCATTTCACTAATTCTATAACTTTGGTCACTGTTACTATATTCATAATCTAGATTTTGGTAAATGGGTGATTTAGTTCCTAAAGCCACCTAGTTGACTTCATGACATGTATGACATTTAAACTACTAACTACTGGCTACATTAATAGTAGATTAAATATGATCAGTCAGCCAATACACTGAATCATAAAAATTAGTTTAAAAATTAGAGTGGACTGAGCTGACATAATATAACTCATCCAAAAAATCTAACCATGAATGTCAATAATAAAGCTATTATTTAATTATGTCTGAGGAGAACTTATATGCTGATCCATTTCAGGAGACCAAAAGTGACTGACAAATTAAACAAATTAAAAATAAAAATTAATAACATTACAATCTATCAATCTGATGGACCACCCTTCAGAGGTAGCATGATCAACTCATCCCTAAAAATGTTTCGGAACAGCCATGATTTTACATCCTGTGTTAAGGATGGGAGGATCCAGATATGCAGGTAAAAGCCATTACAAAGGCACACAGTTCTTTGCTAGATCTTTACCTGACCGGATAAAGTGTGAACTCAACCAATGTATATGCCTTGTCTAACTCTTAACTTTACATGCGTCCCGGGAAGTCTAGTTCAGCCTTCCCAACCTAGTTGCTATAGAAGACGCTGAACTACAACTCCCATTACGCATACCCAGGTCAGCAAGATGACTGTCATAGGGAATGATGGGCTCTGTCGACCAACATCAGGTTGGTAACAGCTGCTCTAAGGCTGTACTACGCAAACTTTTGTTTTACCTTTACCGATTTTTTATTTATGCACGCACTCCCAAAATACAGTATGGCTGCTTCCACTGGTAGGAGTAATTACGCCGGGCCAAATCGTAGATTGAATTCGATCAAAATGCAAATAAATGAGAATAGGGTGGGGAAATGGAGGCGGAAACCTCAGCACGACAAATTTATTTATTTAATTTGTCCCCGCCCATCTCCTCCCATCGGGGGACTCTAATACAAGAGAATTTCCGTAGTCGATCCAGATCGCGTCCTAGCTGGCTAGCTGTCACACGAGGCTGCGACAACCCGGGATCGGCGGCTTGTCACAGCCGAGCGGATAACAAGTCAGTGAGGAAGGCTTATCCGCCCCTTTCTTCTCCCCAGTCTTCTGCCGCGGTTCTAGTTCTTACCGTACGTGACCGTTACCATCACGGCCGAGCTCTCGTCAGGCTCCGCCATTCCTGCTCGCTCAGCCCTCCGCTCGAACTACCTCCGAGTCCCCCTGCTGCCCAGCAGCTGCGTCTCCTTCCTTCCAGTCCGGAAACTGCCCGGCGCCGAGAAAACGGAGGGGGGGGGGGCGGGGACGATGGAAAACTTCCGACAACCAGCCCCTCTTCTAGAAAGCTGTCGCAGTGATTGGTATAGGGGAGGGCAAAGAGATACCGCCTTCCTTGTATAATACTGCAGGGTATGTCGGAATGCAGGCTCAGGCAGCGTTAGATGTTTATTGTGTAGAAAGAAGGTTGATACCAGACACAGGTTATTCCATCACACGATGTCAAAGAAAAAGTTTACAGTAACACGATTCTGAAGGAGGAGGGTACTGTTACAGCATTAATAGAGGGATTTTCCCACTCCTGTCTCATAATTAGCAATTTATTCTATGTATTTTCTTGCCTGTTCAGATTGAATGCCCAAGGTAGCATATATCTTAAAGATAAAAACAAATAATTAGGCACGGTATTGTTCTGCCTAAGTATCAATTCAAACCATATTGCAGTGATACCATGAGAGCAGGACTTTGTGATAGGACCCTAATTGACAGACAAAAAAGAGGCCTCAAATCCAGCAGGCTTAACAAGTAATTGAAATAATACTACTTTTGCACATTTACAAATCAGATTATAAATAGACCTATTAGTTGTGGTCATATGATATGCTTTTTTGTGCCTTCAATAAGTTCCTGCAATTTTCTTGACAACATTTTCAGAAGTAGTTTGCCACTGCTTTCTTCCAAGGGCTAAGAGCGAGAGATTGGCCCAGAGTCACTCAGCTGGCTTCATGCCTAAGGCAGGACTTGAACTCACAATCTCCCAGGTTCTAGCCTGATGCCTTTAACCCCTACACCAAACTGGCTTTCATGGCATGCTTACCCATTATTAACTTTATTATGCTTTATTAACCAAAGTTTCTGGGTATTCACAGCATTCTGAATCATAAACACAGTTGGATTCACTCAGCATGCTAGGCTAAAATGTAATTAGGTAGTTTAACATTCAGTGTGTTGCTTGGATGCAGACTGTGATGGAGAAGTACTGGGACCATAATTTTTACTTAAGGTTTGTAATACATTACCCATCTTATCCTAGATTCCCAGTTTCATCCTGACCAAGAATGGACATTAAGACCTTTTCTTCCAGCCTCCAAACATGGTTTTAAGAAATTAATCCAGTTGAGCATTTTCACACAACACACTGAACCATAAAAATAAAGGCACCCTAAACTGGCTGGGTTCATAATATATGGCACTGCAAAATAGCCAAAACCATCTTTTACCTAGCACATTTCTTTAGCTTGTGCTTCCTTTGCACAAGTCTGCCCCAGATATCTTTTTTTTTTCTGTTATGTCTTCATGACATTGTATTCATCTTATCTGGAATTTATAACTGAGGCAGCTTAAAGTCATCCATAACTGTATTTCAAATGTTGAAATGCTGCTTTCTCCCTTAAGCAAGCAACAAGGCAGGACAGTTTTTCTGTTGAAGAATCTGTACATTTTACCAACCATTTGGACACTACTGAAATCATGTGACACTTTACCTCCCACTCCAGGGTTGGGAACAGCTTGGCACCTACTGGCTAATTTAGGCTGGGGCTGGCATGACCCCTCCACCTTCTGGTTCAAGGCCATTTTGCTTTACGCAGAAGGAGAGCCTACTTCTTTCAAACCAGGCTATCCCCCTGTACCCAACAGTTCTACAAAATGATCCCAGTTCAGAGAGTTGGATCAGCTGAAGAGCAGCTGATGGGCAATCACAGCAGGTGGGGAGGAAGGAATGTACCCTAAAGTGAGAGGAAATTGTCTTTCTGTGTCTGCTGTGCAAGTCTCCCTGCACCTGTCATTCTTTGGACTGCTTTTGAACACAGGTATAGTATTCTTCTGTAATACAATTGCCCTATTGTATCAGCTAATAATTAAATAATTAAAAACAATAATTAAAATCAATAATGACATGGTGTAATATGTCTTGTGTTGTTGTTCATCTGAGGTTGTATTTACCTAATTTTAAGACCCGCTAAGGACCAGATGATTTTTATTATGTCCTGATACGTAAAACCATAGAACTCAAAGAGGGTGTACTTTCTTTTTCACACAACTGTATTTTCAGGCCAGGATCACACAACTTATTATGCAAAACCCAAACCATATTATAATTCAGTGTGATATGTGAACACAGCCATTGTGGTTTATAAATCAGTTTATCATGTCTTAATTTATCATATGAATCCAACCAAAGCCTTTCCTATTGGCTATGTTTGTATGATGCACCCACAATTAACTTAATCATGGAATATTCAGTCTCCTAAACTTACATGGTACAAGGAACCATAAATTAACCTCATAGACTGGGCTCAAACATGCTGGAGTAAAATTTGGTTAGCTAGTCTGTTCCAAACATACTATGCAAACCAAGAAATGGTTGCATCCAGAGTCTGAAACACATTCACATAAGAGGCTTGTTTGGCTCCCTATCTTTTATATTGTTTGTTAAAAGGAAACTAAGCCACTCAGTCACATCAAGTCTTTTGTCCTTACCCATGATTAACAGTAAGCCATTGTTAAAGTTAGTTTACTCATTGCACTAATGCATTATGTGCCTTGTTTTGTTTTAAACAGCTATGCAGATTTAGACAACCATCATTAAATAAACCAAGCTTAGCACAGTGTATAAACTCACTCCGTAAGCTTGCTCTTAAGGGTGTAATGGGAACCTCGTCGTAACATGGTTTCCTTAATAATCCAGATGACCACTGGACAGCAGCAAAGATCTCTTTGCATCGTCCATTGCTGCTGTTTATAGCCCTCCCGTAGTCCAATCTGTCACAGTATTTTGCTTGCTCGATGTCTTGAAAGTAAAATGAAGACAATAAACAAATATCTCAAATACTTTGCTGTAGCCCTGTTATTCCATACTTTATTTTCATCCTTCCCTTTTTTGGAGCAAACACATCTAGCTACACGCTATTCACGACAACATCCTTGTTCTCCTAACAAGCTCTCCTTCCTCGGTGTTTTCCAAAGGAACCCGGAAGAGCTTAACTCTCCTACAATCATCCTTCCCTACAAACTTCCGGTCTTTAACCTAAATGTCACTAGCAGTCTCTACCGTCCGCTGATTGGCCGTTGTGTCAGAAGGGCGAGACCCATGATCGGGCGCAGTGGGTAGTTTCCGGGTTCGAGGCGGTACTGAAAGTTTTGAGGTGGCTCTTTGTTTTCCAGTTGTTTGGGGTGTATTTCCTTGGTTAGCTGCTGAGATGAATCGCTTGTTCGGCAAATCGAAGCCTAAGGCGCCACCTCCGAATTTGACGGACTGTATCGGCACGGTGGGTACCCGCGCGGGCAGAGGGTGGTGGCTGCGGGACCGTCACTGCTGGCTTCTCTAGCTAAGAAAATCGTTGTCCGCATCCGGTTGGAAGGCTGAATCTCTTTGTCTGAACTTTCAGTGGAGTAGCCTGTTGGCAGCTTTGCTATGTTGTTCTTCATAATCTAGGGGTGAATGGGAAGACGTGGTCACTAACAGGGCAGCAAATGCCTTTCCCTCGTGTGCTGCTTTCTCTGGGGCAATATTTGCTGGTCGCTAGCCCGTCAAATAAAAAGCGTTTTTCATGCAGTTTAAGCACTGAATTGAGTATGTCTCATTCGTTCATACTTTAAAATTGCATTGTAGCCTTTATGTTTCTATGACATTCTAAATCACAGTCTCATGAATCCTTGGCCATGACTTGAAATGTTCAGATGTTGTCAGAAATTTGATTCATGCCTTGTGCTGAGCCATGGTTTGCTGAATAAATTGTAGTTGGCTGGATTGTCAGAACATGCTGTGCTTTGCATGGTGTGGTGGCTGGGGGTTCATGTAAAACCAAAGAACCCATGTTATGGCTGCTGATCAATTTTATCCCTTTCCTTTTGTATCTTGAAAGACTGTGATGCAGCAATTCAATAGCCAGAATCCAAAGAATTATGTGGTTAATTCTGCCTGTTTATAATGGTTTGAGGCTTGTGCTTTCTAAATAACAACTCTCATTCTACCTGGCAATCTAGTTCAAAACTAAGGGATTTTTTTAAAAAAAAGGGTAGTGGAGGGAGACAATAAATATGTGGATGGTCATGCCTTTGATGAGCTCTTGGAATCAAGCCAACATAACTTAGGATCTATTATGGAGGAAAATCTCAGGATATAAATTATCATTTTTAGTATTTGGAAATGATGATAAAGGCACATAGAGGGACTGAACACAATAAAAATCTGAGAGTGTCAGACCCAATTGTTATTTTCCTCTTATGTGTACCCAAGACTTACTTAAGCAGTGTAAGTGGGGTTTAACTTTTAATTAGAATTTTGGTTATAAGTTAAAGTTTATACATGTTTATATACCAATTATATAGCAATTATTCTTCTTCAACAAGAGGTAGTAAAAAAAAATCCTTATTTCTCTCTTACACCCCTAAGTGACATAGATACCATTTTTCTTATTACCTTTTTTTCACATAGGCAGCTACAGCTCCCTCAGATTAGTTTTAAAAAGTTAGCTCCCCAAGAAGTCTCTAGTTTTTTATTTCTTCTGTGATCCTTTTGTGAATAGCTATTCTTGATAAACAAAACTGACAATTTGCTAAAGATTGCATATTTAGTATTTGGGTAAATACTGTAGCATGTTTTCTCTTTTTACTTTGACTGGTAATGTCTTTGCTGCCAGTTAATAAGATCTTTATTCATTATTCCTTGCTAAAGGTGGACAGCAGAGCAGAATCGATTGATAAGAAAATTTCTAGACTTGATGCAGAACTGGTGAAATATAAAGATCAAATGAAGAAAATGAGGGAGGGGCCTGCAAAGGTAAAGTGTGAACAATTTTATACTGATTTGTGCCTGGTCTCCTGGTTTTTTGGAAGATTGCCAAATGCCAGTATCAGATCTGTACCAAGGACAGATCTGTACCGAGGACCAAGAAAACAAATGAATAAGATTATATAATGATGGGAGAAGTAGGGTGGTGCGGGGCTTGAATCAGTGGCCAAAAGGAGTTTCTGAGTGACAGCACCTGTCAGCACCTTTTAAAAACAGCTACACACCTTTTAATATATATTATTGCCATATTAACTTTGCCCAGCAAAAGTTATTATTAATAATGATGTAGCTACAGAAGTCCTGCTTTCATTATATGATTTTGAATCTAGAGTGGGTATTCATATTGGACTTGGAGTTGCATATCTTGTGTTCAGATCCTAGCAAAGAAGGTGAATTCTTAATGAAGTTGGTCTAGTTTTACCTTAGCAAGTTATTAGAGCTTGGCTATTATATTTTGTAAACCATGGTTTATGATTTAGTATAAAATGTAACTAAGTTATTTGGACTAATTAAGAATCCTTGGCTTAGTACAACTTGGCCTAACTCTTGCATTTGTTTCTCAGGACTTATTTTATGGTAAAAGTGAAATGTACACTTTCTTATAATTCATAAATATTGATACAGTATTCTTAACCTCAGGCCTTAATGCACAGATACATCTTTGAATTTTAGCTCTAAGAGGTGTGTAACATTGTGAGCAGAGTCTTTGACTTCAGCATGGGAGATCAGGTTCAAAATCCTTACTTATCTGGTTTTGGACCAGGTGCACTCTCTGAGTTCATACATCATGTTAAGTTTGTTTTAACAACTGAGTGAGGCACAATTGGCTGGGGGTTCATATATAATGTGAAGTTTTAGAGCAAGGTTTGCAACTGACAATGACTGGGTCCACAGCATATGATAGGCCAAAGCCATTCAGACTTGTGGCTTAATATGTGTGAATCCATGTTCACTATATTTACAAACATTTAAGCCATAGCTTTGCTTCTAAACCAAATCGGCTAGCTTCATGCAACTCATTAAGTCACTGTTCTGCCAAGTGTCCAAGCAGTGATCAGGTGCCCAGACAATTGGTTCTTTTAGATCCAAAGAGAATAAGCACACCAGCGGATAAAGAATCTTTAAGCTTTATTATAAACTTCAGCAAACAGAGTTAAACAGAAACACAGTTTAGGCAGATTAAACAGAAGCATAAACAGCATAACATAAAGAAAAACCATAACATACCAAGCAAGATGATACCCAATGATTGCTATAGGCTGTCAGGAGCCCCTTAATAAAGACAGCGGAGATACCCCAGGGTAGCTCAATTTCCACAGCACCCAGCGCTCAGGTCTGTGCAGAAGCTCCCCAACTCAAAAGGCAATTCTAAGATTTTTATCAAAGTCTGGCCCTCAAACCTCGTGACCCTGTCCCATGGCACAGAGACTGCAGGGTCTGGAGCACCTGTTTAATCCAAGAGCCTGGGAAACTATACAGATAAGCTTGTGCTTAATAAAAACAGCCTTGAGGTTTTCTCTTCTCCCCCCACCCCCCATTCCAAACAGAAATAAAAGACAAGCCAGCTAAATATTAGTATAGCTCAGAATAAACTCTAAGTTACTTCATGTGAAGGATAAAATCAAATTATGTCACTTAAACTCCTTCTGCATTGCCACTACAGTTCCAAATTGCAATAAGCAAAGTGCATATTAGCTTAGTGTATTGCATGCATGTAGTGCATTTTATTGTATCTAGTATCTTCCTCAAAAAGGATAAAGACGTAATAGAAGAATAAATAATGTGATTTGAACTCTGTGAAAGAAAAATTAAACGATTTTGGATTTTTTTTAAGGTTGCTTGCTTAATTGGGTGACAACTGCTAATCTTATCAAAAAGCATCTTATTGGTGTTTATTGGTCCTTGGCATTTTAGCAAAAAGCTTGTAAAAAATACATTATAATTAAATTTTTCTGTTCAGCTATTAATCCTTATTGGGTTTAACATCTGCTTTTTACCTTTTCTTTAGAACATGGTAAAGCAGAAAGCCCTGAGAGTGTTAAAACAGAAGCGAATGTAAGTTTCATAGTCTCTTAACTTTTGTGTTCAAACAGAGCGCCAATCTGAAGTAATAGGAAGATGAGTCCTTAATGTTATGTTTTTAACTAGGCTGCTATCCAGCCATCCTTTTGTAGTGAACTTGGGAATAGGATGGGTCCCGTTATTCATTTTGCAGTGCATATTTCATCTTGGGTGCCTCTAATCCTAATTTCCCAACTGCAGTCTATTTCATTGTTTTATGGTAGAGAAAGAAGAAGAAAGCAAGGTTATTAGGATGGAAAAAGAAAGAGCTTACTTTCTAGAACAGATTGAAAGAATAGGATAGTATCATTCTGTATTATATTGGAGGAGGAGAGCCCACCATAATCTAGTAGCACTTTTTCCAATTGTTAGTGGGAAAGGGTGCTACCAGATTCTTGATTCTTTATTACAGTCAATGACCAAAATTCTTTCTGCAGGTTAACAAGGTAAATAAATGAAATAAAACACAAACATAAAATTGTAACTACACCATTGAGGTAATCAGGTCATGACAAGGTTTACAGATAGTAATACTCAAGGCACTGAATTGTATTAGTCTCACAGGAGTAACTGTACATAAAGTAAGTTAGAATTGTCTAGATACTTCATCAAATTGGGAGTTATAAAACGTGCATCCTTATGGAGGGCAAAATACAACAAGGGCATTAACATTCAATCTTGTAAGCTGTACAGAGTCACTCATGTGAGATTTGGCTGCCTTTGGTATAGTGGTTAAGGTGCTAGCCTAGAAAGCAGAGGGCTGTGAGTTCTTTCTCATGAAAACTGGCTGGGTGACTTTGGGTCACTCACTCTCTCTCAGCCCAACAACTCACCTCACATTTATTTATATATATAAATAAAAGGCTGGATAAAAATCTAATAATAATAATAATAAAATTAAAATTAAAATGTTAATGCTCTTATTTTTCATCACTTTCATCACTTTCTTCCTAAAAACCAAATGTCTAAATTTGCCCTGCTATGTAATATGTTGTCAGCAAAGTTCCTCTTTTCCAGTGTTGTGCCAAATTTGTTCTTGCAGCTGTCAGAATATATCTTAGCAGATAATATTTTAATTGCTAAGTGATATTTTTCATATATGTTTTCTGGAATTATATCTAAAAATAATATTTGAGGATTTTCTGAATATTTTGATGTATTTTTTTCCAATGCTTTTGAGGGTTTTTTTTACATAAGCAAAACATTCCTCCTTTGTTATGGCATTTACAATATGTATTATTATATGATTTGCCTATGTTGATAATTGATAGAGTTATGTACCATCTCTAAAACATTTTATACCAATTTTCCCCTAAATTATAACTTGGAGTAAATTTTATTGATTTTTTCCATAGTTCGTCCCATTGATGTACTATGATTATTTCTTTGAAGTTTTGTATCCACTTTGTCATACAATTTTTGGTTTTTTCCATCTCCAGATCATATTTCAATATCAATTTATTGAATTGAAATTTATATATTTTTTTATAAATTTATTTATAAAATATATTTATATATATTTTTAGAAAGTATTTATATGTTATATATACACACACAGGCACTCATGCATGCACGCACTCACATATGCCCTAATAGGTGATCTTGGTTTTGTATAAGCGATTCAAATTCTATCATCTTTCTCAAAGTTCCTTCTTCTTTCTTGAGATCACTTTTTATTATTCAGCAATTTGTAAGTACATCAGACATGGTAAATTCCTACCTTCATTAAGCAGTTCTTGCTGTGTTTTTAGACTGTTTCCTAAGTCTGGATGTACCATATTGGCATACGTAATTAAATTTTTCTTACTATAATTGTCCCTAGAGTAAAAGGCATTTGACAGTGAAGCTAATGGTGAAGTCACCGGACTTATTCTTGTTTTTAAAAGATTTCCATATTTTTATCAGACTTTGTCTTTTAATTCTTAAAAATTATTTTCTTATTTTGTTTTCTTATACGATAAGTACCTACAAAATCCATGATTGATATTTTACTGTTTGGGGTTTTTATCCTTTCTGCTGTCTATGATAGACAGCCAGCACAATAATATAATTTAAGGTTAGGAAATGCAAGTTCATCTTTTCTTTTGAATCTTGCAAAATTTTGAATTTTACTCTTGTTTTTTTCCCACTCTGTATAAATCTGTTTGCTGTTATTTGCCAATCCTGCAAGGTTTTGTCTAAGACTGGAATTGATGCCATTTGAAATGAAAAGTTCATCTTGAATAGTATCTTCATTTTTACTAGCCAAGAAAGTTTTAGGTTTTTCCATCTTTCAATTTTTTTAATTTTTTTTAATTTTTTTCTATAATATATTGTAATTGTTCTGAAATAAATCTTTATTAAAGTCCCAAGTATTTCACTGGATTTTTTGTTATCTCACATCAGTCTTCCCCCCCCCCCCAAAGTAGACATCTTCTGGTGTTCAATCTCTTGTTACTATCTTTGTTTTGTTTTTATTGAGTTTGTATCCTGAGAATTTAGCAAAGTCATTGTTTTTATTAGCTGACTTACAGGACTCTGTGGTTGCATAATGGTTAGTACTACATCATCTGCAATGTTAGTGGTGTTCTGAGTTGGGAAAATGTCATTCAGATAACTGCTCAGCCTAAAAAACTGGACTATTCAAAAACCCATTCCTGGGTAGCAGATATTGATTCAGTTGTGGTGTCAGTGCAGTCATACTAATTATCTTGACATTTTTCAGTCTGTTTCAAGTCTGGTTTAGGCTTAGGGTGAGCCAAAGTCATCCTTGATAGATGATTTAGTGGCAGAGAGAGACAATAAGGAGAGTGACTCTTTTGATATTGCTCTCTCAGCAACTTTATTGTAAACTGCCCAGAGTCCCTCTTTTGATGGGTGGTGACAAAATTTGATAAATAAATGAATAAAATAAACATTTGTTACCACCAGCCCTGGTATACCCCTAGACCAGGATAATATGTCAAGATGAAATATAATTTAAAATTGAGGATCAACCCAGAGTATCTGTCATGAGTACTGATGGTGAACAGGGGGGGGGCCCTATCCAGGGGGGAAAACACATGCGTAGTACTGAGGAGTTAAGCAGCCATTCAAAGAGACACAGATCAGACCCACCTTAACTTTTGGGGTTTATCTGTCTGGGTTTTTCCCACGCTTCTTCAGTTTGTTAGGATTTCCTGTCTAATGTAGCAGTAATAAAACACTAGAGACCTATTCCTTGTCTCAGCGTGGTTCCTGACTGTTAGGACATCAATCCTAACAAACTCCACTACTTCCATTGAAAGAGGGAGGAACAAAAAAAAAAAAGGAAGAGACTTTTGGGGAAATGTCTTCAGAAAACCAGGAAATTCGGCAAGCCATCCAACAACTGGCAGCAGCATTGCAACAACATCAACAACAAGTAGATCTCCAGATCAACACATTACAAGCAGCCATGCTACAGCAGTTACAACAACCAGCTCCAATTAACCCACAACCGGTGCCAGCAGCAGCAGCTCTGCCAGTAGACTTGAGATCCCAGGGCAGTCTACCAGAGAAGTTTGGAGGAGAAGCAGGACAGTTGAGAACCTTTCTCACACAGTGCACAATGTTTTTCGACAGCAGACCGGCAGAGTTTCCCACAGACAGAACCAGAGTCACCTTCATTTTAAGTCTGCTAAAGAGCCCAGCAGCCAAATGGGCTATTCCCATGGTGGAGAACAACGACACAATTCTCAACAACCAGCAGAATTTTCTGGCAGGGTTCCAAGCACACTTTGATGACCCGATCAGAGATGTCACTGCCAGCCGAGAAATTTGGAAGCTCAAGCAAGGCAACAAGAGAGTGGGAATTTACATTGCTGATTTCAAGCCGTTAGCAGGAGATCTGGACTGGAATGAGAGTGCCTTGAAAGACCAATTCAAACGGGCTGGATGAAGAAATTAAAAATGAATTAGTGTACCAGGGAACACCAGCTACCCTAGAAGGTTTATATCAACTGTCTGTGGTCGTAGACGCCAGGCTAGAAGAGCTCAGACAGATGCAGCCGGGGAGAAACAGGGGCCTCAGAGTGCTTCCAGGATTTCCAGCTCTCTCCACAGCATCTCTTTACTCAGGACCAGAGGAGCCGATGCAGATCGGGGCGAGCAGGAGGCTTATTTCCGAGGCAGAGAGGCAGAGAAGGAGAGAGAAAGCCCTCTGTTTCTACTGCAGAGTCCAGGGGCACATGGTGAGAGCTTGCCCAGCGAGAAGCCAAGCAAATTCCATAAGAGCCCCAGGGCAAGCAACAGAACCAAGAGCCACCTCCACCTCAACTTCCAACCTTGGGAAACTCCGTCGGTCTCCCTCCACAGAGCTCAGCAGGGAGACCAATCAATTAAGAAGGGCTCATTCCGAGGATTCCAGGCAATCTTTTTACTACTTACCAATCATAACGCACGTAAACCCAGAGCACCAAGTCAAGCTAGAGGCCCTCGTGGATTCCGGAGCTTCCACCAATTTTATTGATGTACAGACTGTACAAGACCTCAACATCCCGGCCATGGAATTGCCACATCCCATAGAAGTTAAGACCATTGATGGCCAGCCCCTCAAGGCAGGGCTGATTCGAAGTTTCACAGAACCTTTGCAACTAACAACGGGAGACCACACTGAGTGGATCCAACTTTATGTTACTGCATCACTTAATGTGCCTATTGTCCTGGGCACACCTTGGCTGAAGATCCACAACCCATTGTTGAACTGGACTACGGGAGCAATCTCCTTCCCAGCTAAGGAATGCCAGCACCACAAGATTCAAGCCGCTCTTCTCTCTCCAGCAACCAACGCAGTCCCGGAAGCAGGTGGGGTCCAGTTGCCAGCCAAGTATGCAGATTTTGCAGATGTTTTCAGTGAACAAGAGGCCACAGCACTACCCCACCATAGGGACTGTGATTGCACCATTGAGTTGATACCAGGAGCCAAGATTCCAGCAAGGAAACAATATCCCATGTCCCCCAAGGAACTAGCCACTTTAAAGGATTACTTGGATTCTAATCTCCAAAAGGGTTTCATCCAACCATCTACTTCCCCAGCGTCTGCTCCTACTTTCTTTGTACCAAAGAAGCCTGACCCGTTGGCACCGGCAACCCAGGAGGCACCCATGAGAGTGGTGCATGATTTCAGTTCCCTCAATAAAGTCACGGTCAAGGAAAATTACCCACTCCCCCTAATATCTGATCTGCTGGATCGCTTACAGAAAGCACGCATTTTTACTAGGTTGGACCTCAGGAATGCATACAATCTGATCCGGATGAAAGAGGGGCATGAATATCTGACTGCCTTCGATACCAGGTTTGGTAAATTTGAGTACCTTGTTTTTGCCCTTTGGCTTGTCTAATGCAGGAGCCATATTTTCCCGATTTATGAATCAATTTTTTTCTGATTTACTAGATAAGTATCTGGTCATTTATCTAGATGACATATTAATATTCTCTGAGGATGCTACAACTCATGTAACCCATGTACATAATGTCTTACAAAGACTGAGAGAGAACAAGCTGTTCGCCAAGCTAGAGAAGTGTGCCTTCGATTTAACTGAATTACATTTCCTGGGCTATAAAATATCAACAGAAGGCATATCCATGGATCCTTCTAAGGTCCAGGCAATTCTCTCTTGGCAACCCCCCCAAACTGTGAAAGAGGTACAAAAATTTCTAGGGTTTTCCAATTTTTACAGGAGATTCATAAATAAATTTAGTGACAGGGCTAAACCCCTCACACAGCTTTTGAAGAAAGGATCAAAATTCATTTGGGGGGAGAGAGAGCAAGCAGCCTTCCAAGAATTTAAGCAACTCTTTGCATCCCAGCCGCTTTTAAAGCACCCTGATCCTATGAAGCAATTCATAACGCATTCAGATGCTTCACATTTTGCTATTGGTGCTGTTTTATTGCAATATACAAACAAAACAGAGAATACATTGCTCCCTTGTGCATTTTTCTCCCGCACGCTCTCACCAGCAGAGAGAAACTGTGATGTTTTTAACAAGGAGTTGCTAGCAATTAAAGCAGCATTTCAAGAGTGGAGGCACTGGCTAGAAGGTGCAACCTTTCCTGTGAAAGTTTGCACTGATCACAAGAATTTACAGCTTCTACAAAACACCAGATCCCTCACCCCACACCAAATCAGATGGAGCCAGTTTTTCTCCCGTTTCCATTTTGTTGTTTCTTATGTTCCTGGGGCGCAAAACTGTTTGGCAGATGCCCTGTCTCGATCCATTCAGGCAACCCCTGCTACTCACCAGGAGATACAGGCTACTATATTACAACCTCACAACTTTCAGCAGTCTATGAGGGGGAACCAGACAGAGATTTTAGCAGCAGGCAGACAAGCAGAGGACCTATTTACAAGAGTCAGAGCTCAGCAGCAACAGGACCCGTATGCCAGGGCCAGGATGGATGACCTCCAGAGGGGCCCGCAAGACACTGCTTCCCCCTTTAATGTGGAGGCAGGAATCCTCTGGCATAGTGGGCGATTATACATTCCCCCCTCATTGAGGGAAGAAGTACTGAGACTTTGCCATGACCATCAAACGGCAGGCCACGGAGGTGTTTTCAAAACTCTCCATAGAGCTCTGAGAGACTACTGGTGGCCTAAGATGACTGCAGACATAAAGGGTTACGCTGCTTCTTGTCATACCTGTATATGAGCCAAGCCTCTCCCAGGGAAGCCCACAGGATGCTTGCAACCCCTACCCACCCCCAGTAGGCCTTGGGATACAATCTCCATGGATTTCATCACTGATTTACCCCCGGTCCAGGGGCTGACTTCCAGGACCTTTTCACTAAAATGGCGCATTTTATTCCTTGCAAGGGCCTCCCATCTGCGCAAGCCACAGTGCAGTTCTTTATGGACCATGTTTTTAGGTATAGAGGCATGATAAATCACTTGGTGAGTGACAGAGGCCCTCAGTTCACTTCCAGGTTCTGGAGGGCCCTTTTCCAGTCATTAGGGGTCCAGATCCACCTATCATCATCGCATCATCCAGCTAGTAACGGGCAAGCTGAGAAAATTAACCAATGGTTACAGCAGTATCTCAGGTGTTACACCACTTATCAGCAAGACAATTGGCCAGCCCTGCTCCCCATGGCAGAATTTACATAGAATAATTCTGTACAGTCCTCTACCAAGATGTCCCCTTTCCAGGCACTCTACGGGGTTAACCCTTGGGTGTTGCCCACCTCCTCCCAGCAGGGAACTGTTCCAGCCGTGGCTGATTTTCTTAAAGAGCAACAAGCCGCACAGGAGTTGTTAAAGGAGCAGCTGAACAGGGCAAAGAGTGCTTACAAGAGAGCTGCAGATGCTCACAGACAAGAGGGGCCAGAGATTGCGGTAGGAGACAAAGTGTGGCTCTCTACCAAGTTTTTTACCTCTACCAGGCCCTCCAAGAAGTTGGACTCTGAGTTTGTGGGCCCTTTCACTGTGGTACAGCAAATAAATCCAGTGGCTTATCGCTTAAAGCTGCCAGCATCCATGAAAATCCATCCAGTCTTTCACAGAGCCTTGTTAGCCAAAGACCCTGCCCCAAGTACCTTACGATCACAAATGCCCCCCCCCACCTCCAGTAATTGTGAAGGGGGAGGAGGAATACAAAGTCAAGGAAATTCTGGACTCTAGGAGGAGAGGAAGGGGCATCCAATATTTAATACACTGGAAAGGGTACCCTGAGGAAGAGCACACATGGGAGAATGCCAGAGATGTGCATGCACCAATGCTGGTTCATCGATTCCATCAGCTCTTCCCTCACAAACCCAAGCCTCGCACTCTACCAGAGATTCCTCACTTGACTAAGCAAGCAGAGGAATCCCAAGCAGAGGAGTTCGTAAGTTGGCAACCTCCACCCCCGCCTGAGGCTCTGAGGCCAGAGCGAGAGGAGAAGGGAGACCCGCAGCCCTCCACCTTGGGCTTGCATTTCCCAAGGGGGAGGGGGGAAGCATCTTCTAATTATCTAGCTATTTTCCACCAGCAGCCACCTGGGCCAGAAGCGTTATCAGACCTGGAGAGCAGCACTGATTCATCCTTGGAGTTTTCCTTTGAAGAATTTCCATCATTGCCCAGTTCCCATGGGAGCTTGGAGGGGGAGATGGACTCTCATGAGACCTCTGGAAGGGAGGGGGCTGAAATGGAATGTGAATCTGGAGGGGAGGGTGATCTCATGAGTACTGATGGTGAGCAGGAGGGGGCCCCTATCCAGGGGGGAAAACACATGCGTAGTACTGAGGAGTTAAGCAGCCATTCAAAGAGACACAGATCAGACCCGCCTTAACTTTTGGGGTTTATCTGTCTGGGTTTTTCCCACGCCTCTTCAGTTTGTTAGGATTTTCTGTCTAATGTAGCTGTAATAAAACACTAGAGACCTATTCCTTGTCTCAGCGTGGTTCCTGACTGTTAGGACAGTATCTACCCTATCTCAATTCCTAGGAGGTGGAATATAGGTGGTATCTATATACTCTGAGAACTCCGTATTTATTACTGAACTCTTGAATATTGTGCAAATAATTTATTAAACTTGAATACTGTTTCAACAACTCTGTGTGACTCACAACAATCAAATAAATTACAATAAAGCATTAAAAAATAAAGAAAAAAGATGGCAAGCATGATGAAGTGAGGGATCTCATTCTCCCTTGCCAAAGGCTTAGGTGAAGAGCCAGGTCTTCATGGCTCTTCTAAACAACAGCAGAGTAGGGGCCATCTTGGTCTAGGGGGGAACCTTGTTTCAGAGGACAAGCGCTGCTACAGAGAAGGCATGCTTCTAGGGTCCTGAGAGATGACTGTTTAATCGAGGAAACAGTGCAACTGGCATACTAGATGGAGTTGTGCAAACTCCTTAGCCACAGCTGACAACGGCTCTTCAAGCAGAAGCTGCAAATCCAGGAAGACTCCCAGATTGTGTACCAATCTTGAAGGGGGAAGTGCAACCTCATCAAAGATGGAATATCTCTAGATCTGGGCAAGTTCAAACACACAGCCACTCGGTAGGATCGAATCAGAGACGATTCCTCCCCATCCAAACCCATACAGCCTCCAGACTGCTTAACATAAAAAGCTGAACAATATTTATTTAAATTGAAAGCTAGCTTTTCTTTATTCATCAGACTGAATAGATGCAGAATTAAAATATGGCAGCAGCTTGCTGACTATGGCAGATCTCAAAAAGCTAAGTTGGACCTGGTTGATACTTGGATGGAAATCTACTAGAGAATCTTGGATTATAGGTTGAATTGGCAAGTAAAAAAAAAATCATGAAAGAAGCCATTGGCAAAACACTAATATATTATTCCCAAGAAAACTCATGTAGTCATCAGGAGTTGACCTTGGCTCAAGGGAGATTTTGTTTTGGAATAATTGGAAGCCAGTTACATTTACCATGGGAACTTATGCTGGTCTATGACTGTAATAAAGATTTGATTTGATTTGATTTACTACAGGAACTGCATTTAGTTAATGACATGCTCAGTTTTCATTCAAGTCCTATGTTTGGGGACTGGGCCTCAAATTTGCACTGTTGGATTTGTAGTATTTATGAAAGACAGGTAGTACTGCAGTTGGACCACTTTTTGCTCTGAAGCTTATGTATTATGTATATAGGTATGAAAACCAACGGGATAATCTTGCCCAACAGTCTTTCAATATGGAACAAGCCAACTATACTATCCAGTCCCTAAAAGATACGAAAACAACGGTAAATTTGCATTTCATTTTTCAATTTTGATTTATGTATTGAATATGTATTAATGGGTCTAAATATTTTATCTGGCAACTTTTCTAGGTCGATGCTATGAAGCTAGGAGCGAAGGAAATGAAAAAAGCTTACAAGCAAGTAAAAATTGATCAAATTGAGGTGAGTTTTAGTGTTATTTTTTAAAAAACTATAGAATTACTTAATACCATACAGTCCTCTTTTCTGGCCTGGAATAAATTAAATGATGGATGGATGGATGGATATTTGGTTTCTTATATAAGCCAATCTGTCTTTATTTATTAGATTTGTATCTCACCTTTTCTTCAGCAGTTCAAGGTGATTTACATAACACTCCCTCCTCCAGTTTTCCCACAACAACCCTGTGAAGTAGGTTGGGGTGAGAGAGAGTAAGAGTCTCCATGGCTAAGAATGGACTTGGAACAGTTTCTGCCCAGTTTCACTCAAACAACTTTCCCACTATGCTATATTATATTTTAAAGCATGAAAAGAATGAGAACATAGAACAGCTGGATCCAAAGTACAAAATCAATGGGACATGAAATCATAGTTTAATTTCACTAATTTCAACAAGTATAGTCTATAGCCTGGTTCTCATGTTCAACAAACAATGGTTAAACAAATCATGGTATAGTACATTGCTCAAATCCACTGGAAGTATGAGTAAATCTTATTTCAGTACAAATATGAAGTGTTTGGCAATTAAGTGAATTAAAAGAGAATGCAGGAAGATTTTGTTATTTCAGGCAAATAAGTCCCTTCTGTCCTGACAAAGACAGAAGACCAATTACAGTTCTCCCCTACTGTGATGGATGTATATTTTATAATCCAGGACTTGCAAGACCAATTGGAAGATATGATGGAAGATGCTAGTGAAATTCAGGAAGCATTGGGTCGTAGTTATGGAACCCCAGAGATAGATGAAGATGACTTGGAGGCAGGTGAGTTACCAGTAAATTCTGGTATTGCTGTAGAGCCAAGACTTGTTGAGTTCAGGATAGATGGTTTAGTTTTGGTTTATGCAGTATAGTCTTGGTTATAACCAAATGGCAGAAAGTATAAATATACTTTTATGTGGGAGTCAATAATGCAGCGGAAATAAGTATTTTTGTATTCACTTCAATTTCAATTTATCACGGCCATTTGCCAGCAAACAAATAAAAAGAAACCAAGAAAAGACACCCCCCGCACACAAAAGTATAACTATATTCAGCATTCAGCCTTACGTTTCACTGAGGATCTCCTGCTGCAGTCTTGAAGCTAGGTAACCAAACTACAGAATAGTATATAGTTTCATGAAAGACTTGTCTGCAAGAAGGAAGGAGGTATTTTTGTAAAAGCCATATATAAATGCACTAAATTAGCTTTCCAGAAATGTTAGTGCTTTTCCTTGCTGTTTTTAAATCAGATATAACAAGCTCACTCATCTCTAAATTTCAGTTAGTAATCAGACATTTTCTGTACTCAACACAATTTTAGAGCTAGAAGCACTGGGTGATGAACTTCTAGCTGATGAAGACAGTTCCTATCTTGATGAAGCTGCAACTGTTCCATCAATTCCAGAGGGCATGCCAACTGAAGCAAAAAACAAAGTGAGTCTCTTTTTACCCCCTCATCTTCCACCACCACACAGCACATAGAAGGCACCACACATTTAGAGAGAAAAGTTCACCAAAATATACTAGGGTCTTTTAAATTTTATTTATTTATTTATTTATCAATCAAATTTATCACTGCCCATCTCCCCCCAAGGAGGGACTCTGGGCAGTTTACAATAAGAACCCTGTTAAAACAATAGAATATAAACCTATACAATAAATATAGTACATAATAAAATATAAATATAATGAAGCCCAGATAGCTAAAAGTTCTTTATAAATCTGCAGGTAAAACAGGGCTATTCTAGGGAGCTAGCCATCCCCAGGAGTGACTATTCTCCCTCCTGCCCAGGCATGGAGACAAAACCAGGACTTTAATTGTTTGCGGAAGTCCAGGAGCAAAGGGGCCTGTCTCACCTCTGGGGGGAGAATGTTCCAAAGGGCGGGAGCTACTGCAGAGAAGGCACGCTTCCATGACCCCACCAGATGGAACTCTTTAACAGAAGGGATCCGTAGCATGCCTTCTCTGTATGCCTGGGTGGGACGGGTCAATGTGATGGGGATGAGACGGTCCCTCAGGTAACCTGGTCCCATGCCATGTAGGGCTTTAAAGGTCATAACCAACACCTTGAATTGGACCTGGAAGCAAACTGGAACCCAGTGCAGCTTGTGCAGCAAAGGTGTCACATGTGCCGCCCTAGGGGCGCCTAAGATTGCCCGTGCAGATGCATTCTGGATCAGCTGTAGCTTCTGGATATTCTTCAAGGGTAGCCCCATGTATTGGGACTGGCCCTGGGGGAAGGAGGTGAACCAGCACAGAATCATGCCGCCCACCCCCAACTCCTGAGTCAGTCCAGAAGGATACCATGGTCAATGGTATTGAAAGCCACTGAGAGGTCAAGAAGAGCAAGGATGGATGTACTGCCTCCATCCTGCTCCCATCAGAAATCATCCATAAGTGCGACCAATGCTGTTTCCGTCCCATAACCGGGCCTGAAACCTGACTGAAAGGGGTCTAGTTAGTCTGTTTCATCCAGAATCCTCTGGAGCTGTAACGCCACCACCACCAAATTGCCCATCCTTTAAGCAGCAAACAAACAATAGGCATATAGAAATTAGGCATCTATTTTCATTTTCATCTCGTTGGTATGTTTACTGCTGTGATAATTTGAGAAGCTATGCATGGTATATTAAGGGGTTACAAACACTTCAATGGTGTTTGTTTTCTTAAATTCAAATCAAATATAACAACTGGTGGAACAATAGTTTGTTGACTAAGGCAAAGTGACCAAGTTCACATAACTAACCTATAAACCATGATTTAAAATACAACAAATGGGTTCATGCATGGTATACTGTAATGTATAACATGTAAGTACCTTAGCATTTTCTTTAAAAAAAATTAGATTTGTAAGGCTTCCCAACTCAAACAATGTGGCTCTGGGTGGTATACAGCATAAAAAACAAACAGTAACCAAAAACAAAACAAAACCCACCATATACTGTACATTAAACTTATACAATATATAAATATAAAATATAAAGTGGTGACCAAGCAACAGAACAGAACAGCCAAAAGGGGACTTTCATTGAACTGGCCCCTGATGCCTAGGGGAAAAGCCAGGTCTTTATGGCTTGCCTAAAGGTGAGAAGAGTTGGGGCCTGTCAGATGTCAGGGGAAAGATCATTCCAGAGAACAGGGGCAACTACAGAAAAGGCACATTTACTAGATCCCATAAGATGTAGGATGACCATATTTCCTTGAGACAAAAATGGGACATTGGGATGGCAAAAATGGGACGGCGGTATGTGTAAAGAATATATTATAATAATTAAACTTATATGCCGCCCAACTCTCAATGACTGTTGTCTATACATATCTATATCTATATCTTTATATACACATATACACACACATATGTAATATATGTATGCACATATACATCCTATTTATTCAGGACTATACCAGATTGATTTGGCAAACTGGACTGATCGAGAAAAGCTATTGGGTAATACAATTGCTAATGCTTTGTTGGATTTGCTCCACAAAAGTAACACCTCAGAATGCCATCTGAAAACACTGAAAACTTGACTATTTGCAATTTCGTTTTCTTTGGCCGTCCAATTGCATACAATCCAGGATGGCTTACAAGGGTTAAAAACAATATAAACAAAAGAAAACTACTATAGAAATGGCTGTGCCAGGAACTTTGAATGCACGGTCGGCAGAAAAAGGCTGGTATGGATTCTCAGGAAATTCAGTTCTGAGCTCTTTCTTTCAATAGGCTGTTCTGGCACCTCAACTTTTGTATATAGTACTGAAGCCTGGTGCTCCATGAATTTTTTTTGTAGCCACACCGCAGTTTCGAATTTTTGAAAATCGAAACAAAAAGCAACATTTTTTCCAAGCAGCCCTGGAAGCTCTTTGGCGTTCTTAAGCTCCAAGTCTGCCATCTGCTCCCTTTCCCCAGTTTGGTGATTACAGGTTCTGGCAGCACCACCTCCTGTTGCTGACTCCCTATTGGTTCCCGGCGCTCCAATAGCTGGCGTCGGGGCTGCTTGGTTGGGCTTTGCTCAGGCACCTGGGGGAGGGGGCACAAGACAACGTTGAAGGAGCCCATCGGCTGAAAGTTGGAGGCCTCCGGGGATTGCGCGATGGTTGCTGCTGGCCGAGAGCAAGGTCCGGCTTCATGCGTTGGGCATGGATGGGGAAGAGCCCATCCATTTTTTAAAAAATGGGACAAAATTGACATTTATATTAAAAAGATGGGACGGCTGGGAAATGTGAAAAAAACAGTACTATCCCGTTTAAACCAGTATGTATGGTCAGCCTAATAAGATGACAAGATTTAAAACAAGGAACCTGGAGCACCCCTCCCTGTGGGAGCATGTGGGCAGGCAAATGTTTTTGGGAGAAGACAGTCCCTTAAGTAACCTGGTCCTAATGCCATGTAGGGCTTTGAAGGTGATAACCAGCACCTTGAATTGCACCCAGAAGCCTATTGGAAGCCAGTGCAGCTTGCTGCTTACTTGACAAAGATTAATAGCAATATTGCTATTAATGTGCTTTATTTTGCGTATAGAATAAAACTCCTGCTGTTTGGCTATTTTCCATCATAAAGAACAAAACTAAAATATGATTGAGAATCATAGCCACAGGGAGCCTGGGACCAACTGCTGCTCTATTTTTACATTCCTGGAGTGAGTGGTTAGTAATGTATTCTGAGTGCTACCTATGACCCAAATTGCAGAAAATTTGGTTGAAGGAATTATTTTTTAAATATTTTTGAAACATTAAAACAAACCCCTGTAAAGAATAGTGAGAACAGCTCCACTCTACTACTGAAAAATATTTTTTTTTAGATTAGAGTGCTCTTTCCTCTTCTCAACAGAAAGAATATATAGAGGTTTTTTCAGCAAACCAGATGCAGAGTTTAACAGATTATAGGGCAAAGAGAATTGATCTCTTTAATATGCCTTTCAATTTGTGCATTTCACAGCCTGAAGCTAAGGAAGGCAGCCAGGCACCAATTGTACTTCCTTCCATTACTATGTAGCTTTTTTAAGAATTAAAACGTAAAGAAATTATCTCCTTGGTCAATTTTTCTGTAGATGTTGCCACTGTACCTACCTAACAAAATCAAGCAACAGATTTGACATGCTTTTTTCAGTTTCCTTGTATTGCTGTTTGCTGTTGTTTATACTTGTACAAAGGTGGGCTACTATGTCCTTCTCAACTGATTAATTAGCATTCCAACAGCAAGACAAGAGAACATGCACAGTGTTCTTATATACACCACAACTCAGCAAACTAGCCCCAAGCACTGCATTTTTTAATGGACTCTGAAATTTAGTGTCAAAAGGACAAAGAGCATGCACAGAGTACACAAACAACCAAAGTTCAAAAATCTTATACTGTGTATAATATATATATTATATAATTATATATTATAATACATAATATAATAATGTAGCCTTGCATTCGCACAACTTCACCATTAAGCAATGCTTCTGTGTGAAGAACAGTAGTATAAACACAAACACGTACATGTATGTTTCTTGTATGTGTGCCAGTTTTTAAAACTAGTAACTGATAAGCCTGCAGTTGTCAGCAGATGCTTATCTGCTGTGTTCATCTGCACTCCCACATCACCTTATACCTTCAAACAAATAGCAGTCCTGCTGCTGCATTGGCTAGGCTGGAAGCAGTTTGTACCTTGTGATTGGGTGCTTTTTTCAATCACAGCCGCATCACAAAGTTCTAGTCCAACCTTGGGCTCAAAGCCAGCTGGGTGACCTTGGGGCAATCACTCTCAGTCCTAGGAAGCAGAAACAACTTCTGAAAAACCTTGCCAAGAAAACTGCAGGGACTTGTCCAGGCAGTCTCCAAGAATTGGACACAATTAAATGGATTATACACGCACACACACATACACAGTAATTCCCAGGTCATGAATTGGCTGACTTCCTTTTTCATATGAAAGTCAACTGAAATCTTCCTTTGACTATCCTCATATGTTACTTTGGGCTATATAATAAATATGTCTATTTGTATTGTTAGCTTACTAAACATCTTTTTCCATTAAATTTATAAAACAAAAGTAATATCACAGTTAAATATTTAATTTTCATAAGCTCTTTTTGATTAAAATAATTAATGCTTGTAAATAAATGGCTTGACATATGTGGATAAAATAGTCCACTGTTTGCTGGGACAGGTAGTTCAGAATTAAAAATATTATTGTAATTTTCATTTATCTCTATTTAATGTGTTTTCATGGTTTGGGGACAAAGCAATAGTTAACCATAAATTATGTATTTTCATTCTCACAGGATGGGGTACTGGTGGATGAATTTGGACTCCCACAGATTCCTGCAACATAATTATGAAGATCAAAAGGAATGCTGTTTTTCATATTATAAATTTCTGAATAAAAACAATTGAGGTGGCTGAGACCATACTTCTGCAATATCACGTAACACCACTATGTTATGTAATAAAGAATGAATGAGTGCTAATTTTCTTTCTTAGAAAATATTATAGCACTAATTTTTTTATTAATAGCAAGAAATTGACACTACTTTTTCCTTCTGTTTGATCTATTCAAAGTTCTAAAATTTGGATTTGTCATTTGTGTAAAAGTAGTATATAAAATATTTATAGCTTTTTGGTTATAGCTTACTGTGCTTCTATTTTTAAAATTTGCCATCATGTTTAAGTGTAGGTGATTGTGTTGTATAATCCATTTTGACATAAACTGGGTATTACAAAGGGTAACTTGATTTGATTCTGTTTATCAGAAAAGGCTAGAATCTCTCTCTGTGGTGACAGATGACTTTAGATAATAGCTTATTTCATACATTATAGTAGGCCAAAATCAGGTAAATTGCTTCATTTATTTAGAAAATTTGTATGCTGGCTATTCCCCTAATGTCTCCATACAACTTACAAGGTACAGAAAAAGCATTCAAAAAGTCACATTAAAACTTAACAGATATAAAATGCAAAATACAGTAAGCTGAAGTAGTATCATTCAAAGAGTTAGAAGTTTTGAGCCTGAAGTATGGAAAGGGTTATTCTAAACTCCAATGGCAATATATCATACTGTTGATCTTGTCATAGAGAAAGCAGAAATGGTTGTTGATGCCAAACACATCTGCTGACTTTGGTTCAAAAAGTAACCAGCAAGCTGTGCAACCATATCAGAACAGGGCTAATGTGGGATCTCAGAGTCATCTCACACATCATCTAAGCTGTCACATTCTGAGGCAGCTGAACATTTCCAGACTATCTGCAAGGGCTGTTCCATAAAAATCATATTGCAATAGTCCAGCCTTAGTGTTACCTGCAAATAAGTCACTGAAGTCAGGTCCATCTCCTTCAGGTAGGGATGAATTTGCTTTGTCAGTGGTTGACACAAATCTCACTTTGCCATTAATGTTATGTAGATATCCAGTGTCATCAAGGACGACTCCCCTGGCAACTGTACCCAGCACATGTCTACCTAAAGAAACCTAACTATGGTCCCTCAGTAACAACATCTTGACGGATTTCAGTTTCAGCTTATTCTTCAACGTTTAGTCGTTCCACATTCAGGCCTAAAGCCAATAACATGGAAATATGGAATCCCAAGCTCACAGGAAAGGACATTTACAACCGAGTGTCATCAGAATATTGATAACTAGCTCCAAAGGTGCAAATGATCTTTTCCGGTGACTTCATATTGACATTAAGTGACATGGGAGGCAAGATGAAATCAGAATCAGAATCTTTATTGCAGTCACTGACCAGTCCAGCAAGATGAAATATTACTGGACTCCTCAGAGCAATTCTGAAGAAGTCAAGCAGAAACCTCCCACTACTACCTTCTTGTAACACAGAGAAAGAACGGAACAATCAGGATGCAAGTCCAACACCCCCCACCTCCAAGTATCAACAGAATAGCACTTCCTTATGTCTCCCTGTACAGAATTTCCATCTGGGTGATTGTGTCCATCTGCATGCCAAATTTAGGTCTAAATCAAGACAGGAAAGGATGAAGACAATCAATTTAGGAGTTCCTCAAACTGCAGCCCCAGCTTGGCTAAATACAGAACACTGGACCCTGGCTGATAGTTGATAACATCAGGATCTCGTTTAGGTCAGCAGGCAATTCTCTCTTTGAAGAATTCATAGGACAAAGTACTTAGAGGCACATATAAGGCAATCTGGACAAGGATCCAGTATAAAAGCAGTGATGTGAACAGATCCACTTCCTCAAGGAATTTGCAAAGAAACATTCAGAGATACATGAATAGACACTGCAGTGGATAACTTTGGTATGGCATCACTCCAAGTGGCAACAAGTAAGCCTAGCAAATCCTGGGTGGTCTTTACCATACTACTCAAAGCCCAGACAATATCCAGATATCTTATAGACCCACTGGAGGTTTGGTCATCTATTTGACAGTCCCAGCAAGCTCCTTTTGATGGCTCTTTGTGGATACAACTAGAGAGAAAATCATCTGCCTTTTCTCCTCCCTGACTTTTGTGGTCTAGGTCTTATGATGAATTTGCCTTGGTCCAATACCATAATTGCTCAAGCCACTTGTGTTCACATTTCATCACTCACAACTGATCCACATACAATAGAATGCTACAGGCTCCAGCATAAGACAAGACTTGCTTAGGAGTACATTACTGAGTGCCCAGGAAATGGTTATTCTATGTCTCAACCAGGCCACTGATAAGAGAGTTGACCAGATTTGAAAAAAACCTCAAACAGACTGCCTGGAGTGCAGCAAGACCATTAACCTCCAGATGGTGGATTAATTTAATCTTGTCCCTGCCCCCTTGGTAGAGAAGCATGGTGTAACAATCCAAACCTCACTAAGGAAAGTTGCATCTATGGCAAAGTGATCAATTCTGGTTCCTTGGTTTGCATCAGCCACCATTTCTGGAAATTTGGATGTACAACTATTGTTGTTTATTCGTTCAGTCGCTTCCGACTCTTCGTGACTTCATGGACCAGCCCACACCAGAGCTTCGTGTTGGTTGTCAACACCCCCAGCTCCCCCAGGGATGAATCCGTCACCTCTAGAATGTCATCCATCCATCTTGTCCTTGACCCCTCTTCCTTTTGCCTTCCACTCTCCCTAGCATCAGCATCTTCTTCAGGGTGTCCTGTCTTCTCATTATGTGGCCAAAGGATTTCAGTTTTGCCTTTGATATCATTCCCTCAAGCGAGCAGTCTGGCTTTATTTCCTGGAGGATGGACTGGTTTGATCTTCGTGCAGTCCAAGGCACTCTCAGAATTTTCCTCCAACACCACAGTTCAAAAGCATCGATCTTCCTTCTCTCAGCCTTCCTTATGGTCCAGCTCTCGCAGCCATATGTTACTACTGGGAATACCATTGCTTTAACTATGCGGAGCTTAGTTGTCAGTGTGATGTCTCTGCTCTTAACTATTTTATCGAGATTTGTCATTGCTCTTCTCCCAAGGATTAAACGTCTTCTGATTTCCTGACTGCAGGCAGCATCTGCAGTAATCTTTGCGCCTAGAAATACAAAGTCATTCATTGCCTCTACGTTTTCTCCCTCTATTTGCCAGTTACCAATCAAGCTGGTTGCCATAATCTTGGTTTTTTTTAGGTTTAGCTGCAAGCCAGCTTTTGCACTTTCTTCTTTCACCTTCATCATAAGGCTCCTCAGTTCCTCTTCGCTTTCAGCCATCAAAGTGGTATCATCTGCATATCTGAGATTGTTAATGTTTCTTCCAGCGATTTTAACCCCAGCCTTGGATTCCTCAAGCCCAGCATGTTGCATGATGTGTTCTGCGTACAAGTTGAATAGATAGGGTGAGAGTATACAGCCCTGCCGTACTCCTTTCCCAATCTTAAACCAGTCTGTTGTTCCGTGGTCTGTTCTTACTGTTGCTACTTGGTGGTTATACAGATTCCTCAGGAGGCAGACAAGACGACTTGGTATCCCCATAACGCTAAGAACTTGCCACAATTTGTTATAGTCCACACAGTCAAAGGCTTTAGAATAGTCAATAAAACAGAAATAGATGTTTTTCTGAAACTCCCTGGCTTTTTCCATTATCCAGCAGATATTGGTAATTTGGTCCCTAGTTCCTCTGCCTTTTCTAAACCCAGCTTGTACATCTGGCAATTTTCGCTCCATGAATTGCTGAAGTCTACCTTGCAGGATCTTGAGCATTACCTTACTGCCATGTGAAATGAGTGCCACTGTTCGATAGTTTGAACATTCTTTAGTATTTCCCTTTTTTGGTATGGGGATATAAATTGATTTTTTCCAATCTGATGGCCATTCCTGTGTTTTCCAAATTTGCTGGCATATAGCATGCATTACCTTGACAGCATCGCCTTGCAAGATTTTGAACATTTCAGCTGGGATACCAATGTCTCCTGCTATGTTATTAATGCTTCTCAAGGCCCATTCAACCTCACTCTTCAGGATGTCTGGCTGTAGCTCACTGACCACACCGTCAAAGCTATCCCCAATATTGTTATCCTTCCTATACAGGTCTTCTGTGTATTCTTGCCACCTTTTCTTGATCTCTTCTTCTTCTGTTAGGTCCTTGCCATCTTTGTTTTTGATCATGCCCATTTTTGCCTGGAATTTACCTCCAATGTTTCTAATTTTCTGGAAGAGGTCTCTTGTCCTTCCTGTTCTATTGTCTTCTTCCACTTCTGCACATTGCTTGTTTAAAAATAATTCCTTGTCTGTTCTGGCTAACCTCTGGAATTTTGCATTTAATTGGGCATATCTCCCCCTATCACTGTTGCCTTTTGCTTTCCTTCTTTCTTGGGCTACTTCTAGTGTCTCAGCAGACAGCCATTTTGCCTTCTTGGTTTTCTCTTTCTTTGGGATGTATTTTGTTGCCGCCTCCTGAACAATGTTGTGAACTTCTGTCCATATTTCTTCCGGGACCCTATCTACTAAATCCAGTCCCTTCAATCTATTCTCCACCTCTACTGCATATTCCTTAGGAATATTAGTGAGCTCATATCTAGCTGATCTGTGGGTCTTCCGTAATCTCTTTAGTCTGATCCTAAATTGTGCAGTAAGAAGTTCGTGATCTGAACTACAGATGAGTTGTTGGATTAATCAACTTGAGATTTGATTAATAAAACAACTCAGGTACATGAATGTTGCACAGATATAGCATGTAGAATGGATTCAGAGTTATCCTTGCTGTGATTACAGAACTCTGGATGGGGATGAACCGACTTTGGCTCAACCTTGGCAAAATGGAATGGCTCAGGGTTTTTGGCCCCCCAGGGCCTTGTGACTTGTCATATGCACTCCTCTGAACTGAGCTGGTGCATAATTTGGGGGTCCTCTTGGACTCACAGCTCCTGCTTGATGTGGTGGCAGCTGTGACTAGGGTGGCCTTTGCACAGATCCATCTTGTGTACCAATTGCACCCTTTCCTGGACTGGGAGGCCTTGCTCATGGTCACTCACATCTTAGTCACTGTTTGGATTACTACAGTGAGCTTTACATTAGTCTGCCCTTGCAGACCACTCAGAAGTTACAACTGGTCCAGAATGCAGCAGCACAGTATTGGGTGTTCATAGGTTTGCCCATATTACATCTCTATTGTGCAAGCTGCACTGGCTCTCAGTTTCCCTCCAGGTGCAATTCAAGGTGCTGGTTATCATCTTTAAAGCCGCACATGGAACAGGACCTGATTATTTGTGGGACCAACTCTTCCTAAGAATATCATCCCACTAGGATTGGATAGGGTAGGCAAGTTCTACATCCTGCCACCTAGTAGGCCCTTGGAAGAATGCCTTTTCTGCGACTGCCCCTACTTTATGGAACACCCTCCCTCCAGCAGACCCCCACCCTTTTAGCCTTTTGGAAGGCCATTGAGATCTGGCTTTTTACTGAGGCGCTGGGATAGGATAGGATAGGATAGGATAGGATAGGATGGAATGAGGGTAATTGGAGTATGATGTGGGGCATCCTAAGGGATTAAGGCACAGTTTTTGTTTGATCATTTTGTTTTATGATTGTTTTATAGTTACTGGTTTTACTGTTGTTGTGAGCTGCCCAGAGTTCTGTAATCACAGCAAGGATATCTCTGAATGCATTCTACATGCTATATCTGTGCAACATTCATGTACCTGAGTTGTTTTATTAATCAAATCTCAAGTTGATTATTCAACAACTCATGAAATGCCTGTGTGAATTTATCTGTTGTTTTTGCCTAATGACAGGTAGCAAGCTTGTTCTTAAATAAAGGGATAGTTACAACTCTGTATCATGGTATAGTAGAAAGGACACAATTTTTTGTTGTTTCCCCGCTTTTTTTCCATTGTTGAATACTCTCTGGGCTATTTCTCAGTCGCTTCTTTCCTTTGGTGCTCATTTCCAAAGTAAACTATCTTTCTTCCTCCTTGGCTTGGCTTGGCTTGTTCTTCCTTCATAGTGATATCACTGCCACCAGTATTATCTTCTTACTAAGCTAAGCATGTTCCTCCATCTGGTAACTTACACACAAACTTGACAGAAAGCTGCCTATTCCCAATACTAGCACAACAAATTCATGAAATAGCCTGTTTTCTAGTGATACATTAGCCTGACTCCATCTGAAATTGTCTTTCTCCATCTTTGGATTATCATCTTTAACTCTGGGCTGAAATTATTTACACTGGCTCCTTTAATTATAATAGATAATTACAACTCCATCTGGGAAAAAGCCATTTCCAGGAAATCACACTTCTATGCCTATCCTTGGGACACTCTTTTGCCAATGGGGTTAGAACAAGCCAACTCAGTTTTGGAATAAAGGATTCTAAATATAGAAGGTCAATTGGATTATGCAGCTTCTCCCAGTGATGTATTTATTAACAACCAATTTACAAAATACAAATTGGCTAATTATTTGAACAAGATCACCTTTTCAAAATTCAGAAGAGTTTTATCCTTGGCTTGTTTTAATGCTTTCTCCGCCACAGTGCTGGAAGAGAAATACAGGAAAATCCTGTATTGAATGGATGGTGAACGATGGTGCCCCTGTGGTGCAGCTGCAATAGAAACTACAGTCTATGTTTTGTTATACTGCCAGTTCTACAAAGACTTCAGTTTGCAGTTGATGTCCACACCTCTCATTCTGACTTATTTTACTTATGCTACCTATTAGACAACAAAGACAATTCTATATCCCTAAAAATTGCTAAATTTTGTAAACACGATACTACAAGCTGTAACTGTTAATGGTTATGCAATATTTTATTATGGGGCTCCTGAACTCATGGCTTCTGCTAGAAGAGCAGGTGGAAGTCCTAAGAGAGGCTTTGCTCTGCTCCACCTGGTATACCAGTTGCATTTGGGGAAGACTTTGGGAATTGAAGGAGCAGAGGGTTTTAATTATAAGGATGTTTTAGCTAGTAAGGGAGAAGAAACTGCTGTGTTGCAAGTACTGGATTATTTAGATGTTTACAGATGTGTTGATTTGATTATATATTTTATATTTGGTTATGTTTGCATTGTATTGAACTGGATTGGATCATGTAAACTGCTTACAGTCATATGATGGAAGCAGCAAGTCTTACTAATACATACATACATATTTTAAAGAATACAGCTTCAATACATGACTTGAACAAAAATTACAACACATCACTTTATTTATCTTAACTGATAGATTATCATAATAGAGTAATATAAACCAAACCAAAATAACGAATAGCTATTTCTTAAGAAAATATTTATTTTATTGAATATTTTATCACTCTTTTTGATTCATCTTCAAAAATTAAAATATCTACAAAATGTAATAAAAGGGTTTGCAAGCACATCCTTTTAAAAACAAGCATAAAACATTTACTTTAATGAGAAATATTCATTCCTTAATATAAACACTGTCTACTGTCAGAATGGAACAGTTTGATTTGAAAAAAATTGTTCTTGTTCTGTGTCTTGGTTCCAATCTATCTATCTGAAAATGAGAGAAAACTAGCCATGGACCTTTCAGAACAGCTTCATCTGGTAAAAATACTTGCATTTTTTTTAGTAGCATATTAGTGGTGTTATAATAGCGTATTAGCATATAGTAGCATATTAGCATACTACTAATATAGTAGCATATTAGTGTTAGTTTTATGAATACAAACAAAATCATAAACAGGTTTTGGACAACAAAATGCTTTGTTTATATAATTTATTTTTTCTGTTTTATCACATATACTAACATCACTTAGGACCCAACATATTTTCTGGCTTTACCCACTGATCAAATTGTTCGGCTGTAAGAAATCCAAGTTTGATAGCAGCTTCTTTTAATGTCATCCCTTCTTTATGTGCAGTTTTGGCAATCTTGGCTGCTTTGTCATAGCCTAATAAAAATAAAAAAATGTTTAAGATTGAGCCTGTATTTTGGACGACTAAGAAACAACTTAAGTGACAAGTCACCATATGGCAACCAACTTGAAATTGTACTATCAAAAGAACTCAGTGCAGACAAATGGATACTAGTCATGCGAGTAGCAATCAATGAACTGAACCAGGATAGTGAAAGTTGCAGGATGTATCAATATTGCATACTGAAGACCAATAATTTAAGTGGGCTATTTCCAGTGGAAATCTAATGTTGATAATCTTAGACCAGTGACTATCACTATTTTTTGACTCAAAGGTTACTGTTGTTGGAATTATCAGGGATCAACTCAGCATTGTCTCGTAAGCATAAGGCGGTTGCTCTAGCAAATCACATCTCTATTGTGCTTGTGGGATGTCACGTGGGCCACCTAACTTCCTCTTCCTCCTCCTCCTCGGGCTTGGGGATTAACAGTCTCCATTACCCTTCTGGCACACATGCAAGCAGGAGCTGCTGCAGGAATGCAGCCCTCCCCCAACCATCCTCTGCTTCCAAGAACCAATGATGATTAACTGCTTTCTACTATGAACCTACTTGTATCCAGATCTACTGAATAAAAGGAAGCTCTCTTTTCTTCATCTAACTACAGTGTGAAGACTGAATTTATTTCTGAACATAATTAAGCTTAATGTGCAAGTTCCCTTTTTTGGTTCACGCTTCTACTCTTCATGATTGCTGTTAGCTGCTTGGAGTTCTTTTATTAACCTTTACAAACTCCATCAACAGTCAGGACCAGAAATATTGGAACAAGGATAACTGTTTTGGCATTTGGCCTCTGTACACCACCACGTTGAAGTTGAAAGGAAACACACCCAGATGGGAGCAAAGTCAGGACTTTCAGCTGTAACTCAACGGGTCTGACAAAAGTGGGGCACTAACCATTCAGGAAGTATAACCAGTGGCATACACACACCCATCGTTGGTGGCTCATAAGTAATGGAACAAACCAACACCATTACAAATGTAAGGATCGCCTTTAATACCTGGATGAAAATCCTTTGCAGTCAATGACTGCCTGAAGTCTGGAACCCATGGACATGACCAAAATGCTGAGTTTCCTCCCTCGAGATGCTTTGCCAGGCCTTTACTGCAGCTGCCTTTAGCTGCTGCTGGTTTGTGGGTCTTTCTGTCTTCAGTCTTGTCTTCAGTAAGTGAAAAGCATGCTCTATTGGGTTAAGATCAGGTGACTGACTTGGCCATTGAAGAACATCCCACTTCTTTGCCTTGAGAAACTCTTGGGTAGGTTTTGCTGTATGTTTTGGGTCATTATCCGTCTCCAACATGAAGCGGTGTCCTATCAGTTTGGCAACATTTGGCTGAATCTGAGCAGAAAGTATAGCCCTATACACTTCAGAATTCATCCTGCTGCTTTGATCAGCAGTCAGGTCATCAATAAACACCAGTGACCCGGTTCCATTGGCAGCCATACATGCCCATGCCATAACACTGCCTCCACCATGTTTGACAGTTGATGAGGTATGCTCTGGATCATGAGTTGTTCCTTTCCTTCTCCATACTTTTCTCTTCCCATCATTCTGGTGCAAGTTAATCTTGGTTTCATCAGTCCAAAGAATCTTATTCCAAAACTGGGCAGGCTTCTTTAGGTGTTTCCAAAGCCTTTCTGTTCTTGAGCGTTACCAGTGGTTTGCAGCTTGTTGTGATGCCTCTGTATTTATATTCATAAAGCTGTCTCTTGACTGTAGATGTTGACAATGACATGCCTGTTGGCATTTGGTTGTTTGCACGGACCAAGCCACTAAGTTACTATGGTAACAGATCACTCTGGCAGGGTGAGAAGGTCAGACTTAAGTATCCTCAGGCTGGGGTGTGAAAAAGATGACCATATAAAGTAAAGCAGCTGATTTGCCTGGGGGGAAGCTTGCCACCAGAAAGTTTTTAGTTTCTGTTTAAGCGCAGCAGCGGCGGCGGCGGCGGCGGCTTGTTCCTACTCAGAGCACACGTGCCTGTGTATGAGCTTGTAAAATATGAGCTTGTAAAGCTTTTTGAGCCTATCCACCTATGGATATGAGAACTTGCTTATGTTTTGCTTTCTGTAAATACATTTATTTTTATAGAAATCCCTGGTGTGTGTTTTTTCTGATCTCTTGGGCCAGAGTGCTTTCAAGCACTCTGCCACAATGCCTACTTCCTCAAGAACATTCTTGACTTTGTGAAAGGGTTCCTCTTCGCCATGAGCAGAATTCTGCAGTCATCCACTTTAGCTGTCTTCCGTGGTCTTCCAAGCCTTTTACTGTTGCTAAGCTTGCCAGTTAATGCCTTCTTTTTCAGGATGTTCCAAATTGTAGTATTGGCCACTCCCAATGTTTTTGCTCTCTCTCTGCTGGGTTTATTTTGTTTTCTCAGCCTAATGATGGCCTCCTTCACATGCATGGACACCTACTTTGTACCTCATGTTGAGAGTTCCAGTGAACAGCTAGCAAATGCAAATGTAACACTCGAACCACCTCCAGGCCTTTTATCTGCTTGATTGGTCATGGGGTACCCAGGAAACAGGCCATACCTGGCCATGCAGCTGCTTGTCAGCCATTTGTTCCATTACTTATGAGCCACCAATGATGGGTATGTGTGTGTATGCCACCGGCTGTACTTCCTGAATGGTTAGTTCCCCACTGTTGTCAGACCCCTTGAGTTACAGCTAAGTCCTGACTTCGCTCCCATCTGGGTGTGTTTCCTTTCAACTTCAACGTGGTGGTGTTCAGAGGCCAAATGCCAAAACAGTTATCCTTGTTCCAATATTTCTGGTCCTGACGGTGTATCAGCCTTGAATGGTATATCAGTGGGCAACTCTGCAAAGGCCAGTTGAAGATATAATATTTTATTTAAAAAGCTTCTGATTTTCTGATTATCCATTAACTTTTCATCAGATAAAATAGTTATAAATTCAATTTTTTTTTACTTTATTTGACTTCTATCAGCTGTTTTTACCTAGAAAACTTTTTTGTTACCACCAGTTTTCTTAATATGAAGATTGAGTAAACTTTCCACCTATCAAGGGATATTACACTTCATTAAGAATCAAAACAAATTTTGCATTTCCAAAAATGGGGAGCAATAATGTTGCTTGTTTCTTCTTCTTAGCAACCTTTACAAGAGACCTTGGTGAAACCTAATATTACTTCTGTAAAAGAGAGAACCTAACTGGCATGTCAGTAAACCACTTCCATACTTCATCTAACACTGTAACCTAGTCCTAATGTGATAAATACTAACTACATTTTTTTTCCTTTTATTTGTTCCACCTCTTCAATACAGAGATCAAAATTAGAAATAAACATGACCAGCAACCTTTACATTAGTAAAACTGTATATTAATTTTAGATAATCACTAGGCAAAAAAAGTTAGTTGAATCCGAATTGTATGCTGTTACCTAATAAAAATCTGTTTCTGCTGGTAGTTTTCACAAGTAACAGTTAAATGCAGCAGTTTTCAAGGCACATACATGCACATACGTGTACACACACACACACATACACACTCAAAAGAAAGCCATGCTGGTACATAAGAAATAAAAATAAATTCCTCAGTTGAGCAGTATAATTGGAAGAAAGGAAGAAGCATAGAAACCTACGTAGCTGGATTCCTCCTGCACAAGTTGATGGACTAGATGACCTCTGAACTCTGATTCTATCATTTCTTCTCTCCCCATGCCCCCCAGCAATTACCAGCAACTGCCTGTGAGGAGAATGCTGCAACTATATTATGGTTTTCAATACTGTTAATTTTATTTTTATATTGCTTACAGATACTCTAGGAGAACTGTTATCCTGAAAGCAGCATATAAATAATTATAGTAAATAAAGAAGGCCTTTCTTTCTCAATAAAAAATGATACTATATGGATTCACACATCCTATAGCTTGATAGTCTGTTTCTCCTCTTCTTTATTTGCATGCCAGATTGAAAGTATAAAGATGCCACAGTGGCATTCTTAACACTTTCTGAGGCACAATATGTTTATGCCGTCTTAATCTTGCCATTTTGTATGGTATCTTTCTATTTTCCACTTGCACAGTAACTCTTCAACCATTTATAAAAACAAACTTAATGTATTATTCTATGTCTCTGAAAATATGCTCAAGCATATTTTTCAAATGCCTATGTTTTTAGCACATGTATTCAAAACACTTACTAGATACTTACCAATGTAAGGATTAAGGGCAGTCACCAACATCAATGACTCATTCATTAACTTGTTTATCCTCTCTGTGTTGGCTTGTATTCCAATCACACAATTTTCAGTGAAAGAGACACAGGCATCTCCTAGGAGATGTGCGGAGTGTAGCACGTTTCTAATCTAAATAAATTAAAAATAATTATTTGACAAAAAGCTTGCTGTTTAGACTGACTGCTACATTGACTGTCTAATAATAGTCTTACCACAGTTGCAACAGAACATCAAAGATTAATATTTATATGATAAAACAACAGGACCAAAAGAAAACAGTATTTTCAGATTTGCTTTTAGGCTTTTTTTGTTGTTCACACCTATACGGAAGGAGGTTCCACTAAATCCTCTATAAGCTTATATTTAAAAATAATTCTTTTAATTCTAAAAGATGGAAATTGGGTACTGTCAACTTCTCACATTATCTGCATTTTTAAGTGCATCTCTAGGCCACAAACAGGCTCCATAACTTTCTTAGAAATTTTTTTTAAATGGTAACAGTTGCACTGACTGCGAACTAGGTCATAATGTCCTTAGACCAGGGTTTCTCAACCAAGGTTCCGTGGAACCCCAGGGTTCCGTGAGAGGTCAATAGGAGTTCCCTGGGAGATCATGATTTATTTAAAACATTATTTCAAATTTGGGGAAATTCACATTAAAGAGTTAAGTTTCATTCTTTATGTTTAGTTTAAGAACACTGTTAATGCATACAGTCAGGACCAGAAATATTGGAACAAGGATAACTGTTTTGGCATTTGGCCTCTGTAAACCACGTTGAAGTTGAAAGGAAACACACCCAGATGGGAGCGAAGTCAGGACTTTCAGCTGTAACTCAAGGGGTCTGACAAAAGTGGGGCACTAACCATTCAGGAAGTATAACCAGTGGCATACACACACCCATCGTTGGTGGCTCATAAGTAATGGAACAAACCAACACCATTACAAATGTAAGGATCGCCTTTAATACCTGGATGAAAATCCTTTGCGGTCAATGACTGCCTGAAGTCTGGAACCCATGGACATGACCAAAATGCTGAGTTTCCTCCCTCGAGATGCTTTGCCAGGCCTTTACTGCAGCTGCCTTTAGCTGCTGCTGGTTTGTGGGTCTTTCTGCCTTCAGTCTTGTCTTCAGTAAGTGAAAAGCATGCTCTATTGGGTTAAGATCAGGTGACTGACTTGGCCATTGAAGAACATCCCACTTCTTTGCCTTGAGAAACTCTTGGGTAGGTTTTGCTGCATGTTTTGGGTCATTATCCGTCTCCAACATGAAGCGGTGTCCTATCAGTTTAGCAACATTTGGCTGAATCTGAGCAGAAAGTATAGCCCTATACACTTCAGAATTCATCCTGCTGCTTTGATCAGCAGTCAGGTCATCAATAAACACCAGTGACCCGGTTCCATTGGCAGCCATACATGCCCATGCCATAACACTGCCTCCACCATGTTTGACAGATGATGAGGTATGCTCTGGATCATGAGTTGTTCCTTTCCTTCTCCATACTTTTCTCTTCCCATAATTCTGGTGCAAGTTAATCTTAGTTTCATCAGTCCAAAGAATCTTATTCCAGAACTGGGCAGGCTTTTTTAGGTGTTTGCTGGCAAAGTCTAATCTGGCCTTTCTGTTCTTGAGCGTTACCAGTGGTTTGCAGCTTATTGTGAAGCCTCTGTATTTACATTCATAAAGCTGTCTCTTAACTGTAGATGTTGACAATGACATGCCTACTTCCTCCAGAGTGTTCTTGATCTGGCTAGATGTTGTGAAAGGGTTCCTCTTCACCATGAGCAGAATTCTGCAGTCATCCACTTTAGTTGTCTTCCGTGGTCTTCCAGGCCTTTTGCTGTTGCTGAGCTTGCCAGTTAATGCCTTCTTCTTCAGGATGCTCCAGACTGTTGTATTGGCCACTCCCAATGTTTTTGCTCTCTCTCTGCTGGGTTTATTTCGTTTTCTCAGCCTAATGATGGCCTCCTTTATTGCATGGACACCTCTTTGTACCTCATGTTGAGAGTTCCAGCAAACAGCTAGCAAATGCAAATGTAACACTCGAACCACCTCCAGGCCTTTTATCTGCTTGATTGGTCATGGGGTACCCAGGAAACAGGCCACACCTGGCCATGCAGCTGCTTGTCAGCCATTCATTCCATTACTTATGAGCCACCAATGATGGGTGTGTGTCTATGCCACTGACTGTACTTCCTGAATGGTTAGGGCTCCACTTTTGTCAAACCCCTTGAATTACAGCTGAAAGCCGTGACTTTGCTCCAAGCTGGGTGTGTTTCCTTTCAACTTCAACGTGGTGGTATACAGAGGCCAAATGCCAAAGCAGTTATCCTTGTTCCAGTAATCTGGTCCTGACTGTATGTACAGGCCTATACATGAAACAAATACAATAATTTTGTAATTGGTGGCCTATATTTGAGGCTCAATGTGCAGCGGTTCCCCGAGGCCTGAAAAATATTCAAGGGTTCCTCCAGGGTCAAAAAATTGAGAAAAGCTGCCTTAGAGCACCCAACGAAGTCAGATTACTGCTGATGAAACTTGTAATGGCTGTGTAGTTGTTATTCCTATAAGGCATGGAACAAACATAAGCCTGCAAAAGAAAGCCAACAAACTGAACATGGATCACTAAGAGGGAGAGAAAAGCAGTGAGGTTCCCCCCTGCCTTAACTAAAATTATAGACTTCTTACTGCTAAAGACTCTCAAATGAATCAGGTATGATGCACAATGATAGGACTCCTAGGCAAGAAGGTACCCAACAAGCTACTGGGGAAGACCAAGGACCTGCAGTGAGTAGGCAAAGCATTAATGATGTGCCTGGGGCAAATCCAGCAGGGATCCCAGCTGCTGATTCAGCCATTGGTGAAAGCAAGGGTCTGCGCTGCACAAAGACACATCAGATAGCAATGTGGAATGTCCAAGGAATGAGCCAGGGTAAACTGTATCATCAAACAGGGGATGGCCAGGTTGAAAATCTACCTCACTGGTGTCAGTGCACTATACTGGATATATGACTATTTCCAATCTAAGGAATTCACTATCTGTTACTCAGGACATGACACCAGGAAAACAAATGGAGTGGCATTTATCACAAGCAAGAAACTTGCCCAAGCAGTGGAAAACTTCTTGATGGTTAATGAGTTCATTATGATCCAAGTTTATGCCAAGCCCCTCAGAATCACAGTTGTCCAAGTCTATGCCCCAATGACTGATGCAACAGAGCTTGAAATAGAGGGTTTCTATGCCAGCATTGAAAAAACTCTGAAGCAAATGTCCAAAAAAGACATCTTTTACACACTGGGTGATTTCAATGCAAAAGTTGGCAGCCAAGCAGAAACAGGCATCACTGGCAGCTTTGGACTTGGGGAGAGGAATGAAGCAGGTGATCGTTTGGTTCAAATTTGCCATGAAAATAGTTTTTGAATCATGACTACCTGGTTCAAACAGCACAAGCATCACTTATACACTTGGACCTCACCAAATAAACTACACCGTAATCAGATTGAATATGTCCTATGCAGCCATCAATGGTCCAGTTCGCTGCCAAGACATATCTGGATGCCGACTGCAGTTCAGATCATGATTGTTGATGGCTAAGATCAGAGTCAAATTATGCAACATCAAAAAGAGAGCACCACCAAAGAGTTTTGACATCACCAAAATCCCTTCCACATATGTAATTGAGGTAAGTAATAGATTTAAGCTGCTGGATACTGCTAAGATGATGCCCAATGAACTGTGGCAAGACATTCAATCAATCATCATTGAAACAGCAGTTGAACACATATCATACAAGTTGCCAGAAAAAAAGCACAAGTGGCTCTCAGTTGAAACCATCAGAATGGCCAAGAAAAGAAAAGCAGCCAAAGCAGCAGGCAAATGGGAGGAAGCAAGGAGACTGAATGTGGATTTCCAAAGAGCAGCAAGGAAGGAAAGACAACAAAGTACTGGGACCAGGGTTGCAAGCAGCTAGAAGAGGACTGCATGAAGGAACATGCACCAGAAATGTATTTGTGCAAGTCAAAAGGATTTGAACACCATTTACTGCTCATGAAAGCTTCATCAAAAACAAGCAAAGGTAAAAACTGTCTGACCAACAAGGTGTCAAGATGGTGAGGATATACAGAAGAGCTGTATGCCAGCAACAAAGAGACCCAGTCTTCTCAGGATGAGGAGGAAAGGGTAGCAGAAATAGAACCAGCCATCCTCCAGGAAGAAGACATGTGGGCAATGAGCCAACTGACAAACAACAACATCCCTGCAGAATTGCTGAGGTCTGTACCTCCCACAACCATCACTGCCTTGCGCCAGAAAATTTGGGAAAAGAACACATGGCCACAGGATTGGAAACAATCAGTGTTCATTCCATTGCCAAAAAAGGCAATTGCCCTCATCCCTCACACTAGCAAGATTCTCCTTAAGATTATACAGTGATCACACTGTCTGGTGCCGACCATTGAAAGGCAATTACCAGATGTTAAACCTGACTTCAGAAGGGGTTGTGGCACTTGTGACCATATTGCAAATCTACGCTGGATCACAGAATAATCTCAAGAATATAAAAAAAAAATCTACATTTGCGCCTTCAATTGTGTCTATCTTGACAAGCTGTGGAGAGTCCTAGAAGACATAGGGGTGCCAACACATCTGGTCATGTTGGTACAGTCGCTGTACACAAATCAGGAAGCCACTGTGTGGACACAATATGGAGACACTGATTGGTTCAAGATAGAGAAAGGAGTATGGCAAGGTTGCATTCTTTCACCTTTCTTATTCAACCTGTATGCCGAAGAGATCATGAGGAAGCTGGAATTTAAGAAGCAAAAATTGGAGTAAAGATTGGAGGAAGGAACATCAACAATCTTTGGTATGCTGACAACACAACTCTCCTCTCAGAAATAAAAGAAGGAAACATTTGCTCAGAAGGATTAAAGAAGAAAGTGAGGAATTTGGCCTCTTCCTGAACATCAAAAAGACCAAGCTCATGACCACTGCGAGGAATGGAAATGTCAAAATAACAATTGATGGTGAAGAGATTGAATGTGTGCAAGAATTCACTTTCCTAGGATCACAGATTGATCAAAGCAGTAAATGCAGTCCAGAAATAAAGCGTTGAATCGCATTGGGTCACACAGCAATGATGAGCATGGATCGAGTATGGAAAAGCAAGGGAATCAGCCTGGCAACTAAATGCAGATTCGTCTGCACTATTGTGTTTCCCATAGCTACCTATGGTTGCAAAAGCTGGACCATGAAAAAACTAGACAGGAAGAAAATTGACTCATTTGAGCTGTGGTGTTGGAGAAGGCTCCTGTGCATTACTTAGTCAGCAAAGGTGACAAACAAGCAAATACTGAAGTGTATAAAACCAGACATATTGCTGGTGGGCAAAATCACAAAATTCTGCCTTACTTATTTTGGCCATGTCATGCGTTCAAACTCACTGGAAAAAGCAGTTATGCTCAGAATGGTCAGCAGTAAAAGGAAACAAAGCTGCCAAAAACCATGGTGGCTAGACACCATCAAAGCCAACACCAGCCAGAGCATAAAACAACTAAAAGAAGCCGTACAAGATTGGAAAACATGGAGAGCTGGTAAATAGAATTGCTGATAATCTGACACAATTGAATAGATAGCACCATCACTGTTAAAGGCAATGAGGAACCAATAATCTTTAAAGGGCACAGGAGTGAGGGGAGGATGATATTCTTCTCCTCCACTTGGTAAAAATCCTAAACAGCAGTACAATCACTGGGGCTTTTCTTGCACTTGGTGACTCTATGGCAAACATGTTTGTCTGTGTATGTGTGCACTGTAACACCTGAAATCAAATTTAGGACCAAAAATTGAAATGAGCTTATGTATAGATGGTGACTCCCACAAATTCATTTATCCAATATTGTTACAATTCCTTAGTCTCTATAAAATAGTGAAAGTATACCATTTGGTTATATTATGATAACTTTGAGAGCCAGTTTGGGACTTCCAGTGGGGACATGGCCAACTGAACAGAGTCCATGAGCTCTGCAGACAGTATTGACAGCGGCAGGTTTTTTTAGGGGCACAGGCAGGCTTTTTCCTGAAGCCTAAGAGCACTTCCATGGACAAAGAAAGCACTCAGAATCATCCCATCCACCCTCTGGAATGGATGACTTGTAGCCTGAGAATCACAAAAACAGCGTTCGCACTGATCGAGTAAGAGCTGCCAGGAGTCCAGGGACATCATTTCCAAGCCGCGCTGTAGCCTTTAAGGGACACTAGGTCGAGCCACCCCATTTCTAAATTTCTAAATCACCCAATTTATATATATATTTTAAATTATGTACCCTAAGAGAGACTTTTTACAACAAGGAGAAGCGATCTCTCTTGGTGCTTGTTGTTATTTTGGGGATTAATTTTTAAAAATCTTTTAAAGCTTTGGCTTGTTTTCCCATTTGGATATTTAGGACGACTGAGAATAAATAATTGTCTCCCTGTTATTATTTTTGTACTGAATTTGAAGGATTTAATATTTTCCAACACGTTGAATCTGCTGTTTTGAATCTTCAGCTTTCTGTTCACTTTCCCTGGAGCTGCTTGTTAGGATACTTTCTCGTATGTCAACAACTTTTGGAGATTTTCTATTAACTCATTAACTCCTACTCCCACTAGTCAAGTATCTAGGAGGCAGCATAATCTACTGCCTGAAACATGGAGGATTTCAAGGAGGCTTTCTCAGAGTTCCATTGTTAGCTTCGCTGTGAGTTTAAACAGTTTGATACAGTGGTTCAAGCATCAGGCTAGAAAGCGGGAGACCGTGAGTTCTAGTCCTGCCTTAGGCACAAAGCCAGCTGGGTAACCTTGGGCCAGTCACTCTCTCTCAGCCCTAGGAAGAAGACAATGGCAAATCACTTCTGAAAAACCTTTCCAAGAAAACTGCAGGGACTTGTCTAGGCAGTCTTCAAGAATCAGACACAATTAAACAAATAAAAAAAGAGAACTTTAACAAACTTACAATCATAGGCTTAAAGACATTCAATTCAAAATGACCGCTGCTGCCTCCTATTGTAACAGCAACGTGATTTCCCATCACCTGCGCTGCCACCATAGTTAGGGCCTCACACTGAGTAGGATTCACTTTTCCTGTGAGGAGGGAAACAAAGACTCCTGAAATTTATTTGCTGTTAAACATTACAACATTTATTTTGCTCTGTTTGTTCTCAAAGGAAACTATGACAAACAAAGAATGAATAAAGCATTACTGAAAAATGTAGTATGGTGGTTACGTGTTGGACTAGAACTGTGGAAAGCCAGTTTCAAGTCCATTCTTAGCTGTGGAAACTCACTGAATGATTTCAGGCCAATCACTTTCACTGAGTCCTATCTCCTTATACCATACTACTGTGGGATAGAATGAAGGAGACCCCCTTTTTAAAACTGCTTTGAGTTTTCCTGGATTAAAGACAGGATATAAATCTAGATGATGATGATGATAATGTTACAAAAAATCTTGGGTTGATGAAGTGACAAACATTTTGAATCCAAAACAGTCATTTCAAGTCCCTGCTGACTGCCCTTGAGAAGCAGAACATGGGTATTGGAAATAAAACAGATGATCCTATTTTGGTAGTAACTTAACCAAGCCACAAACAAGTAATAGAATGGTAATTTTGTTTGGTAAGTAAAGTTTATGGGTTTAATTTGAAAATAATTACCGAGCAGTACATATTACAAAAAATTGTGCAGCGAGGTTTTTTCCCCCCAAAAGATCTAAATGTATTTTAATTTATAAAGCAGAACTTGGAATAATTTTAGGGACCTTTTGAAATTAAAAAAATGTTTTGAAAGTTAAGAAAAGCATGCTCTTGAAAGAGGATTTGATTCATATAACACAGTTTTCTTTAATGGCTCCATAAAGTTTGTCACATATTTACAGGAGTTGAAAGTTTGAGTAGAACTAGGATGTCTTTTTGAACATACTGTTTGTGTATTTTTTAACTGTAGTACTTTCAAAAAGGATTTTGGGCCTGAAATGTGTCAAGGACCTTGAGAACCATCTCTTCAGCTGTTTATACTTAGCTTGCTGCCTGCCTTGTTTATTGGTTTTCTTTCCTATGCTGTTAAGCATTCTTTGCTTAAAGAAGCAAAGCATATTTTTTTCACTCCATTCACACCTGAATTAAAAAAAAATTAATTTTTATAATAATTTGATATGTAATCTGGAATCCAAGAATTTGCAAAAAGTCCTTGTAATTTATGGTAGTTATATCCTTTCTGTGAATAAACACAGATAAAATTAAATGTGACATAATAATGCATGTCTACTACTATAGTTCTATATATTTAAACTTGTATCTCTTAGAATTATTAAATCTCATTAATATTATTCCTCATTCTTAACCACTTAGCACAAAATTGCTAAGAAAATCTATCTAGGAACAAGAGTCTAGTGAGCAGGCAAAAAAGAAATTGCTATAATTAATAGATTATTTTTAAAAAATGCAACCACCAAAAATAAATAAATAAATAAATAAATTTGTGATCAGTATAATAAATAAATAAAATTGTAATCACTCTGTGTGAGTTCCATTTCAACTTATTTCAGTTTTATATATACTGACAAAATATGATTGCTAACATGTATACAGGACTAACGTCAAGTTGTAATTAATAAACACAGTAACTAAAGTATCTATCACACTGCCAGTCCTTCAATATCTTTAAGCCCAAAGTTAACAATAAAACCTTGGCAAGGTTACCTGGCATAATACTACTTCCAGGTTCATTTTCAGGCAGGATAAGTTCCCCTAGACCACATCGTGGTCCAGATCCGAGAAAACGAATATCATTAGCTATCTTCATTAGGCTACAAGCCACAGTATTCATTGCACCACTCAGTTCAACCAAGGCATCATGAGCTGCAAGGGCTTCAAATTTGTTTGATGCTGTAACAAAGGGCAAATCTAAAGAAAATAATGAAGTAAAATATTATTAGAATTCATCTATTCTTATGTTTAACACACAATTCAAACACTATTTACAAGATTAGTATGTGTAGTCTATTTTACATCAGCCTGAGTGAACATTCATAAGTAAAATTTGACTATCACCATTTTTAGGGGCTCCCAGACTAATAACTCATGGACAAAATAAAGTTGGAAAACCAGAAATAGCTAGACTATTCCCAATAGTGCAGATTTTGGTCCTTTGGTGTCTCCTCCATGTGTTCTCATTTTACTTAAGTGAATTAGCTAATTTGAAGAAGACTGTAGCTATGGAGACCAGGAAAATAATTTTCATTTCTTCTAGAGGAGATAGGTCTTCCAGTAATACTGAGAGACCATCTGTTGACACCGAACTGAACTGGAGGATTTTGAAGATTCTTTGAATAACAGAAACTTGACAGGAACCCAGGATGTTCACTGGCCCAGAACAGACCTAGCTAATCTCCTTTGTTTGAGTACAGCAGGAATTCATGGATAAATGTAGAATTTCTGGTTTTCACCTTAGGGTTCTAAAAGAACAATACATCATAACTAGGCCAATTGGTTCCCCAGCAAGTTTCTACAGATGTGAAGGAATCAGTCGTTTAATGCTTAGAGTAGGTAAAAACCAAAATTCAGGTGACTACCCCCCCCCCGATCTCTTCTATGTATGCTCTTTCCCAAAATGTGCCTGATAGAGGCATTTCTCTAACAGTGTTTGCTGGGATTCCTTCCTGATCTGGCAGGCTGCTGGAGGAGTAAGCAAAGCTGTATCATCCCTTCCCCAAGCAGATCAGGATGGACACTGCATCTTTGTCCCAAAGGGATCTGGATAAAGCAAATAAGCAGGTGTTGCATATAATGCATATAGGAATCAACACAGAAACTGATGTCTGGATGAAGGCTCTGCAAGCATCTAGAATATGCTTTTTGTTCTCTGGAGGAGTAAGTTAGGGCCAAAAGGTAGAATTACTATAGTAAATCCTGGGTTCTACCAAAGGCCAGATTTACCTTTGAGCTTAACTGGCCCTGCTTGAACACCAAAACTCTCAGTTAACTAAGTTCATTGTTCTCCTGACATGATGACCACAAGAAAAATAATCTTGAACAATAGGATTTTGAGAAAGGGTGCCCTCAGTAACAAAGGGAGGCTTGGCTATGATTCTTAGCACTGATTTAAGGTTTTAGATGGGGAGTCTACTGGTTATGAAAAGGCTTGTTAGATATATTACTTCCAGGAATATTTTAGGTTGAAGAAATAATGCCATAGCCTTCCAATCCCAGCATGTTATATTTGAGACTGGCTTTTTTTAGTTTTGCCTTTCCAGGAGAGTCTAGAAAGGAAGCAGTTGTTTGAATCTGCCCAATTCTTGAGAGACACATAGTCATGGACAGGGAAGCAAATACTATGATGACATGCAAGGTATGCACCATGTTTGCATTCCTAGCTGAGGAGGACTCCAAATACAAATGAACCAAAGGCAAATTCATTGTGGAAGATGAGGAGGTGGAAGATGAGGAGTTTCTGGACAAGGCACTAAGATATCTCAAAAAACAACAGAGATTACTCCAGAGAAAACAGGAGCCTTGGAGGAGGTAGTATGGCAGAACGTAACTCGGGGGACCAAGAGAACCAGAAGAAGTCCCTATCAGTAGAACTGTGCAATAATTTCAGGTACACCACCTGGAGGAAGAGTCACAAACTTCTAGAGAAGGGTTTTCTTCCAGAGTTCCAGGAACAGGAAGGAGAGATGGTCAGGCTACCATGGTGATAAGGAAACCAATAACTACCCCAAAAAAGGGGGGAGAAAACATGTGGTGGTGATTAGTGACTTGCTGCTCACAGGAATAGTCAACAATCTGCAGCCCAAACACGATTATGAAGGGAAGTGTGTTGTCTCCTAGGCGTGAAGATCTAAGACACAATGGAGAGGCTGACCAATTAATCAAACCTACAGTCCATGATCCCTTTCTTTGGTTTTATGTTGGAATAAATGACACATGGAAAGAAGATTGAGAGTCTGTAAGGAGCTAGGCAGGAAGGCAAAAGAATTCAGAGCACAGGTAGTGTTTTCATCCATACTTCCAACTGATGGCCATGGCCCGAGGAAGAAATGGAAGATTATGGAGGTGAACCGCTGGCTCAAGGGATGGTGTTGCTGAGAAAACTTTGGATTCCTGGACCATGGTCTTCATTACCTATAGGAAGGACTTCTGGCAAGAGATGGGCTGCACTTTACGAAGACTGGAAAGAATGTCTTTGGAAGACATATAACTAAAGTTATCTGGAGGGCTTTAAACTACATCTAAAGGAGATCATTACCTATACCTACACCCAAAACAGAAGACCAAAGGCAGTAAAGGAAGGAAGAAGTAAGAAGGAAATGATATTCAAGAATACACCAGGAGATGCAGCAGCTAATGTTAAGAAGGGCAATACTAAAGGATTCATATACACAGATTACAAGGAATAAGCAGGCAGAACCTAAAGTCCTAGTATGGGAGAGGAAACATGATATTGTAGGTATTATTGAAACTTGGTGGGATGGGTCTCATGATTAGAATATAGAATTTGAAGGATATAATTTGTTCAAAAGAAACAAACCAAACAAAAGAAGAGATGGAGTTGCATTATATGTAAAAATCACTACACCTATAAGGGAATTCAAAACACCAAGGATAAAAACCCTGCTGAAAGTGTCTGAATGAATATTAAGGGGAAAAGAAACAAAAATGACGTTGTTGTGGGTGTGTACTGCAGGCCATCCAATCCAAGCCAAAGATATAGATGAAATCTTCACAAACCAGGTGGCCAGGATATCCAGGAAACGCACCACTATGACTGGGGATTTCAACTACTTGGACAACAAACTCTGAGGCAAATGGGAGATCCAACAAGTTTTTGACACGCCTTGCACACAACTTCATTGTTCTAAAGATGGAGGACGGAACTAGAGGATCAGACTTAATACTTACTAACAGGAAAGAAATAGTCAAAGTGGAATTGGTAGGAACCTTGGGAGAGAATGACCATGTGATCCTAGAATTCACTATATTGCAGACAGGGGAACTGAAGGTAGCCAGATTAGTGTTATAGACTTCAAGAAAGCTTCCTTCAACAAATTAAGGAAAAAAATATGAAGGATTCCATGCATTTAATCCTGACAGGAGAAGTAGTTCAGGTGAGTTGGGAAATTCTGAAAATGAGATAATTAAGGCCCAAACACAAATAGTACCAAAAAAAGGGGGGGAGGAACATCATATGAGACCAGTGTAACTGTACCAAGAACTCTCTGATAAACTGATAAACAAGAAAGACAATTTTAAAAAATTGAAAGAGGGACATATAACAAAAACAGAATATTGGGAAATAGCCCAAATTTGCAATGATGGGGTCAGAATTGTTATGAATGCAAAAAACAACAGGGTTCTCTGGGTATGTGTGGAACAAGAGGAAAGTCAAGGAAATGGTTGGCCCACTGTTGAGGCACCAACTAAAATCTTTGAGAAATTCTGGAGGACAGAAGAAGTGCTGGAAAACTGCACTAGAGCAGTTATATAAAATAGAGAAAAAAGTGGAGCCAGGAATCTACAAACCAATCTGACATAAATACTTGGGGAAATCCTTATCTGAGGCGGAACTTCAGCACTGTCTGTCTCTGCCATAACAGATCAACTGTCAACTCCTGAAATCCTATACCATTATAATTAGAACAATTGTCATGTTCACCGTTTCAATGTGCTTGGTACATCGTAACGTTTCGCATGTCATTTGCCTGATACGTGTTTGATCTCGGGAGAGAGGAAGATTCCTCGTCAGGGAGTTGTTATCTGCTAGCCGCTGGGTTGGAATGTGTTTGGGTTATCTCATGTGTTCAAGGTTGCTTTCCCAGGATGTGTGGAAAATGGTTACCAGCACCTGGGAGGGGGGTGGTTGCTATGGCTGGTAGGGGGGAGGGATTACGTTTGGAGCCGAGGGTTTTTAGTTTGTATTTGGCGCGCTTTTAGTCATTCTCAGCTTTCTCTGTATCTGCCATAATTTCCCTAATAAGATTTCATTTAAGTAACCTCTTGTGAGTCTGATGGGACGCGGTGGCGCTGCGGGTTAAACCGCTGAGCTGTCGATCGGAAGGTCGGCGGTTCGAAACCGCGCGGCGGGGTGAGCTCCCGTTGCTCGTCCCAGCTTCTGCACACCAAGCAGTTCGAAAACATGCAAATGTGAGTAGATTAATTGGTACCGCTTCGGCGGGAAGGTAACGGCGTTCCGTGAGTCATGCTGGCCACATGACCCGGAAGTGTCTATGACAACGCCGGCTCCAAGGCTTTGAAACGGAGATGAGCACCGCCCCCTAGAGTCGGACACGACTGGACTTTACGTCAAGGGAAACCTTTACCTTTACCTTTACCTTGTGAGTCTGAGTGTTTGGGATAGGCAACCATTACATAAAGCTGAGAATCCAAAACTTCAAATCCCGCTGGCCCCTATCCAGGAAGACAGGTTCTTCCGATCCTGCGAGGGAGAGTGCTGGCGATGACCGATCCAAATGTGCTACTCGTGGAGAGTGATGGGTCGAGTGAGGGAGAGCCCGAGTCTACCATGATACGCCCTGACAGAGCCCCCCTGGGAGAACTCTCAGCGATCTGGGAGGAGGCGAGTTCGGGGTCTGAAGGCGAAGCTACGGGCATGAAGACCGCGCCAGAGGCCACGGTCACAACCCCGGTCGAACTGGTCACCTGGGACGACAGTCATGGGGACTTCTCGGAGGCGAGGGGCTCGTCCTGGAGGCAGAGATACCCGCTGTCCCCAACGGTGGTACAGGTGCCGCTGAGGGGGGACTCCCCCACTCCAGACCGAATTCGGGTGCTAGAGTCGAAGATGGACTCCCTGGAGCTCATTTTGCAGAAAATGAGCATGGACCTGAGTTCGCTGAAAGAGGTGCGGGAGGGGTCAAGCCAGCGGCATTCGACTCCTTCCTCCCAGGCACAGTCCCCGGAACGGAGAAGGGGAGATCGCCCGAGAGAGGGGGAATGGGCTCCCAGGGTGGAACTAGCGTCGCCGCCCGTCCCTGAGCGGAGGCGGCCGGGAGCTGTCAAAGCAGCTGAACCGCCAGTGGGGGGGTGCGGCCCGCCGGGCGGAGGACTGAGGGACTTCTCTGTCAAGTTCGACGGAGACCTGACAAAACTCTCGTTCTTCCTGACGAATGCCAAGGCGTACATGGAAGAGTGGGGGTCGCTTTTTCGCTCGGAAAAAGCGAAAATCATCACCATTGCCACCAAGCTTAAGGGGACGGCAGCGGACTGGTATGTACAGATGTGCCAGTCGGAAGCCCCTGAACTGGAGAAATTTGACGAATTCCTCTGGGCCCTACAGCACCATTTCGAAGATCCACTAGCGAAGGAGTGGGCAAAGCATGGCCTGAAAGAACTCAAGCAGAGAACGAGAACCGTGGCTGACTACGCGCTGGAGTTTAAAGCACTAGCGGGGAAGGTGGAAGATTGGTCGCAGGCAACTGTAATAGAGTTGTTCAAGGATGGTTTAAACACCGAAGTGCTGCGCTGGTCACTGGGGCGAGATGACCCTGACAGCTTGTACGGGTGGATCCAGCTCGCTGGAAAGGCTGAGCACGCCCACGAGGTGTTTGCGCAGAGACGGGCGACGAAGTCGGGGTGAGATGGAAAACCCACCCGCCCTTCGGGCTCCTCTGGACGATCCGGACAACGTTCGTGGGAAGAGGAGAAGGAGCGCCGTTACGCGAAGGGGCAGTGCCTGCGCTGCGGCAAGGAGGGGCACCGCGCGGCGGCGTGCCCGAGGGCGAAGGGCGAGGACCGGCAGGGAAAGTCGACTGCAAAGTCCCCCTCTCTGCCGAGGAAAATGAAAGCAGCAGTGGCTGACAGCGAGCTGGAAAGTGTGCCGTTCTACGGGGACGAGGGTGAACCGGAATTGCTGCAGCCGGCGGGAAACGCCAGCCACCTGCTCTAAAGGGCGCCGCAGGGCAGGTGGTAGAGGAGGGGCGCGAGCCAGTGTCGGTGAGTGGCAACTATCGCATTCTCACTGTGAAAGTAAAGTTGGGATCCCGCTCGAAGATGATAGAAGTGTGGGCGATGATCGATTCTGGGTGCTCACGGTGCTTAATGCATCCCGACGTGGTAGCTGCCTTGGAGTTGCCCACCTTTCCGTTGCAACGACCCATAGCTTTCACTCAATTGGACGGATCCATGGCAGGGGGCAAACCGGTCACGCATTTCACCGGTTTGGTAGCCTTGCAAACGGGTAGCCACCGGGAAGGGTTGTCATTTGTAGTGGCTCCGGTGGGGGGTCCTTTGGTGGTTTTGGGTGTCCCATGGTTGGTCCAACAAAATCCTCAGATAAATTGGGTCTATCGAACTGTAACCTTTAGGGACGGATTTTATCAAGCACCAGAGGGAAACGAAGCCCCAGAGGAGGTGGTGGGGGTAGCAGCAGCTGCGACTCCACAGTACCCAACCCCTCCTCTTGAGGGTCTACCGGAGGAATACCAGGCATTTGCTGATGTGTTTGGGGAGAAAGAAGCGGATCAACTTCCCCATCGGAAAACTGACTGTGCCATTGAGCTGGTGCCTAACACCCAATTGCCTAAGCCAAAGATTTACTCAATGACTCAGAAGGAGCTAACTTTGTTACGGGAGTTTGTGGACAAAAACTTGGCAAGAGGGTTCATTGAACCAGCTAGCTCGCCAGTGGGGGCACCGGTTCTCTTCCGCCCGAAGAAAGATGGGACATTAAGACTCTGTACCGATTTCCGTGGGCTCAATGCAGTCTCAATATCAAATAAATATCCCTTGCCTTTGATAAAAGATATGTTATCACGTCTGGGTAAGGGGAATTTCTTCTCGAAACTGGATTTAAGGGAAGCCTATTACCATGTGAGGATCCAGGAGGGGGATGAATGGAAAACGGCATTCAATTGCCCGTTGGGAGCTTTTCAATATAAGGTTTTACCGTTTGGTTTGGCTGGGGCTCCTGGGGTGTTTATGCAATTGATCAATGAAGTATTACATGAACATCTGTTTAAAGGGGTATTGGTCTACTTGGATGATGTATTGATTTATACTGAAACTCTGGAAGAACATGTACAGTTGGTTAAGCAGGTGCTTCGCAAGCTAAGGAAAGCTGAGTTGTATGCCAAACTGTCCAAATGTGCATTCCATCAAACACAAATTGATTATCTGGGGTACAGGATCTCAGATAAAGGCATAGAGATGGATCCTGCTAAAATCCAGGCCATCTTGGAATGGGAGAGACCCCGCACCCGCAGGCAACTTCAAAGTTCAGCAATTACTACAGGTTGTTCATAAAGGGGTTCGCAGAAATAACTTTGCCCCTGACAGATTTGCTTCGGACGAAGGGGGTGGGAGAAACCCGCCGGGTAAAAAACCCAGGCGCACTGCTTAGATGGACTCCAGCTTGTCAGGCGGCGTTCGATAAGCTGAAGGCGTCTTTTACACAGGAGCCTATTTTACAACATCCTGACCCCTACAAGCCTTTTGTTGTTCAGGTGGATGCCTCTGATTATTCTATTGGAGCCCTGTTGTTGCAAGCAGATGGGGCGAGTTGTTTAAAGCCATGTGCCTACCTGTCCCGCAAATTCTCTGAGACGGAGAGACGTTGGCATGTGTGGGAAAAGGAGGCTTTTGCAGTCAAAGCGGCTTTGGACTCTTGGCGCCACTTGCTGGAAGGGGCTAACCATCCATTTGAGGTGTGGACTGACCATAAGAACTTGGAAGCCCTTAGTACCCCTCGCAAGCTGAGCCCTAAACAAGTCCGCTGGGCTCAGTTCTTTAACCGGTTCAACTTCAAACTGAAGTTTATCCCAGGGAAGAAGAACTTTTTAGCAGACGCGCTGTCCAGGCAACCCCAGGACTCCAGCTCAGCGCCAGAGGTGGTCAGTACGCATGTCCCACAACTGGGAATGCCGGCTGTGACCCGCAGCCAAGCCCGTGCGCAGCAGCCTGCCGGCAGTGATTCCGCTCCGCAAGGCACCTTGTCCATTTCATCTCAATTGCAACAAAAGTTTCTAAAGGAGCAAAAAACTGACACTTGGTTGCTAGCCAATAGAGACAATGTTACTTTTGACCAGGGATTCGCTTGGAAATCCAACCGTCTCTATGTCCCTGACAGCTCGCGAAAGGAAGTTTTACTCCGTTCACACGATGATAAGGTTGCTGGGCATTTTGGCTTTGTAAAAACTTTGCACCTGGTTCACAGACAGTTTTGGTGGCCCACATTGCGCAAAGATGTGAAGGATTATGTGGCGTCTTGTTCTGTTTGTGCTATGTCTAAACGTAAGGTGGGAAAGCCTCAAGGTTTGTTACAACCAGTGGCCAGTCCTGCTTGCCCCTGGGAGGAGGTTTCCATGGATTTCATAGTGGAGTTGCCTCCCAGCCAACGAAAAACTGTTATTTGGGTAGTAAAAGACTATTTCTCCAAGCAAGCTCATTGTATCCCATGCGTCTCCATTCCTTCAGCACAACTGGCCCGCCTATTCCTTGTACACGTGTACAGGTTACACGGATGTCCCTCCCGCTTAATTTCTGACAGGGGCACACAATTCACCTCTCAATTTTGGCGGGCATTTTTAAAACTTTTGGGCACTAAACAGGCATTGTCCACGGCGTGGCATCCTGAGACTGACGGGGCCACAGAGGCGCTAAATTCAACACTGGAACAATATTTGCGTGCTTTCGTGAATTATCAACAAGACGACTGGGTTGACCTCCTTCCCTTTGCTGAGGTTGCCTACAACAACGCTGTTCATCAAAGCACCGGTCAAACCCCTTTTCGTACCGTTCACAGCAGGGATTTTGTCCCAATCCCTGACTTGCCGCAGCCATCTATCCCGCTTGCTTCACCATCCGAATGGGCAACACAGCTGGCGGACTCTTGGCCGGTCATCCAGCAGGCACTAGCAGACGTACAGTCTGCTTACAAACAGCACGCTGATAAAAAGCGTGCCCCTCACCCTTCGTTTCAAGTGGGTGACATGGTGTACCTGTCTACCAAATTCATCAAGTCCTCCCAACCATCGAAAAAATTGGCTCCTAAATTTGTGGGTCCATTTCCCATTGTGGCACAAATTAACCCAGTGACTTTTAAACTTGATTTGCCGCATAATTTGAAACGCTTACACCCTGTCTTTCATTGCAGTTTGCTCAAACCCCTTACTCACTTGGACCACTGGCATGATCAACCTCCGCCGCCTCCTCCCATCATGATTGACGGGCAACAACACTTTGAAGTAAAAGAAATTCTTGACTCTCGCCGGCTTCGCAACACCCTGCAGTACCTAGTTCGCTGGAAACATTTCCCTCACCCAGAATGGGTGGCCGCTCACGATGTGGCTTCCCCTATTCTTGTTCGTCGTTTCCATAATGCTTACCCCTCCAAACCGGGTCCGTAAATTGATTTTTTGGGGGGGGGGGCAGTATGTCATGTTCACCGTTTCAATGTGCTTGGTACATCGTAACGTTTCGCATGTCATTTGCCTGATACGTGTTTGATCTCGGGAGAGAGGAGGATTCCTCGTCAGGGAGTTGTTATCTGTTGGCCGCTGGGTTGGAATGTGTTTGGGTTATCTCATGTGTTCAAGGTTGCTTTCCCAGGATGTGTGGAAAACGGTTACCAGCACCTGGTAGGGGGGTGGTTGCTATGGCTGGTAGGGGGGAGGGATTACGTTTGGAGCCGAGGGTTTTTAGTTTGTATTTGGCGCGCTTTTAGTCATTCTCAGCTTTCTCTGTATCTGCCATAATTTCCCTAATAAATCAGATTTCATTTAAGTAACCTCTTGTGAGTCTGAGTGTTTGGGATAGGCAACCATTACAACAATCCATTCACCTCAGTTTCTGTTATCTTATTTCGTTTCCTTAGAATATCCATTGCTACCGTCTTTCAATTATCTGCCTCAACTCTTCTGTCACCATCGCTCCCGAACGTCCTTTGTTGGTTTAAACGGATTCCTCCGCCTCAGATTCCTACAGTATATCAACTCATTCAGATCTGCCTGTTTGCCTCAGAATTAACGACTTCTACCAACTTCAATTAATTGGTAATTCAGTATTACACAATCAGATTGATTTGTTTCCTAAATTGTATTTTACCTGTTTGCCTACAACTATCTCTGTTTTTATTTAATTATTTTAAATTAATTTACCTTAGAATTAATTACCTGATTCATATTAATCCATTTTTATTCTATTTTTAATTCATAATGATCTTCAGGTTACTAAAATTAAATAATAATTTTCAGATTAATCATTATAGACCTTCCAGGTATTGTAAATTCTGTTTAATAAAGAACTATTATATTTATATTCTGAGTCAGTCGCTTAAGCAGGACAGTTATCATCTTATACTTTTTCTGCCAGGGTTTGTGCCCTTCATATTCTCCATATTACAAAATACTTTGCATTGCTTGAAGGAAACCTTAATTTTTAAAGCTTCCTGGACACTGCTAGTGAGCTGTAGTGACCTTTATTTTCTTACATCATAGAATTAATTTAGCTGAAAACATAAATTACTGTAGTTTTAAATAAGCTCCAGACATAATGGAGACATTTGGCACTCCTGATATTTTCTTTCAGTCTCTTTTTCAACATTCTCATTTTTTATAAGTTTCTCTTTTGCAATTAAATATCCCTGTGTTGGTCTATACTTGCTGTTTCTCATTTACATGAATTCTAAATGTAATGCTATTTTAGTTATTTTTCTTACTGATTTTATAGTGGTTGTTCTTGCACAGAATTTGGGTCACCATTTAGAATTAATTCTAGGATTGCCTTCCAAGACCAACCATTCTAAGGCATAGTTAATAGGGGTATCTAGAAAGTTGCTTTCCGTGTCATGGCTTCATCATTAATGTACTAGTCTGTCGGAGAGTACTTGAAGTTCCACTTTACATGCTTCCCTGATTTATCTTCCATTTCAAGATAACCCTCAGTATTTTGATCAGGTGGGCAATAGCATATTCCTCGTTCTATTTCACATTTAGGGCCAGAGTCTACCACCCATAGTGATTCTATGGAGGAATCCAGTCTACCAATGTTTGTTAGTTTGTTAGATTTTATACACTCCTTGATTTAAAGAGCAATGCCCTTTCCCTGTACCTTCTGCTTCTTGCAGAAGGTAAGAAAAACTGCCTTCCCAGACCTGAGGGTGGAGTTTTCTCCAATTGGCTTCCTGAATTTGAGTGAGGACGGACCATGACACATTTCTAGCTTTGCCAGTTAAGCTGACAGAAGCGTTGATAATGTCTGCTACTTCTACAATACCCCAATTTACAAAGCTGAGTGAATGAAAACAAAAAGGCACTAGAAAGCAACTTCATTTTCTTATTTTCCATTTTTCTACTAGCAAGTTAAGACAAACTCATCAAGGTTATTTTTCATGTCTTTTCTTACTTGTAAGCACAGCTATTTTAGATGCAACCTTCTCAGCAAAACCAATTCTTGTATTCAGTCCTGTGCCAACTGCAGTGCCACCAGCTGCCAGTTCATAGACTCTTGGCATGACCAATTTGATCCTTGTGATACCATATTTGACTTGTTGCACATAAGCGCTGAATTCCTTAGCAAAAGTAAGAAGAAATATGGGGAATTTCATAGCATTTCTTTTATTCCATGTGACAAATATTTAAAATGAGCCACCCATTACTTTATAATTAGAAAAAAGCTATTGTACGCAAAGAAGAAATTAGTACTTCCCCCCCAAGAAATTAGTACTTTTTCATTGTATGAAACTGTAAAATGATTTGTACCTGGCCAAGGGTAAGAGGAACTGCATCCTGTGTATGAGTACGTCCAATTTTAATAATTTCAGAAAACTCTTTTGACTTGGCATCAAGGGAATCTTGAAGCTTCTGTAGCCCTGGTAACAGCACTTCATGAACTTCCAATGCAGCAGCAATATGCATTGCAGTGGGAAATGTATCATTTGAGCTCTTTTAACATTCAAAAACAGCAAATTATTATCTGAACATTTCTCTCATGACCATCAGCAAAATGGGGAAGTAGGGTTGAGGAAAAGACTAAGCATCTGAGGGGTAGTGAAGAGACATAGTGGCCGGGTAATGACGCAATGGTAAAGTTATTCTAGGAATTATACTACCTTCCTTAAAATAGCGGGAAGCTATATTGCTGATTTTAACATTGCTGATTGCCAGTCCCTAAGTTCACTAAAAATAGAGTCTTTGGTAACACATGTTAAGCTATATGTAAAAAATTAGAAAAACTGCCCATCTTCCCAATCACTATCATGTATGATGCCATTCAAACCAATAATAATAATTAACACTATCCCAAGCTGACACACAATATACAGCATCTGAGAAACAATTCTAGATAGGAATTGCCCCCGGAGGTGAGCACCCTTCACTCCTGACCTTCCAGAAGGCCCTGAAGACTTGGCTCTGCCGTCTCACTTGGGGCGGGAAAGTGAGTAACCATTTTTGCGGGTGGCTCGCACCCTAGAGTCCCTCCCACCAGCTTGGAATTTTATAGCCTCTTGGATTTTATATTTATTTATTGGATTTTATAATTATAATGTGTTTGATTTTTATGAGATTTTAACGTTTATGGCTGTAGTTTGATTTTATTGTAAACTGCCCAGAGTCCCTCTTTTGGGGGAGATAGGCAGTAATTAAATTTGAATAATAAACAAACAAACAAACAAATGGGAAAAGCTATGTATTCAGTATTGGGAAGTTAGTTCTCAGTCAATTAGATCCCACAGTTAATTGTTTTTATTACCCCAAACATGATTAAATATAAGAATACAATAGTTATTTTGTTCAAATATGAACATAAAATATTTTGTTGAAGAACTGCAGCAGGCCATACACTGAACTTCACACATACACACATACATTGAGACACACTGAATATTTTATGCCCAGCTAAGCAACTTCTATTTAATAAATATCATGACCAATTCAAAGATACTTGCTAATGTAGAAAAAAATGGGGAAAAAGGAAAAATATATTGACCTGGCTTTTATTAACATGGTCATTAGGATGTACTGGGTCCTTGCTCCCCAGTTTACCTCCCAGTATCTCAATAGCTCTGTTGCTGATGACTTCATTAACATTCATGTTAGTCTGAGTTCCAGATCCAGTTTGCCATACCACCAAAGGAAAGTGATCATTTAATTTACCTTCAGATACCTATAAAACATACTCTTTATTAATTATGCTGCTATATAATATACATTGAGGAAAAAAGTACTGTTTTATTTGTTTGAAATAGCAAATAGACAGAAGTCAACAACAAGAAACAGGCCTAACCATCAACAAATAAGTTCAATATAACAAACAGGAACATATTTTGAGGAAAACAATCAGGATGGTAGGGGGCCTGGAAGTTAAAACTTATGGGTAGTCCTTGGGTTACAATAGTTATTGGAACTGGGATTGCCATTGCTAAGTGATGCGGTTGTGAAGTGTGATGTCACATGACCACACTGCTTAGCGACAGCAATCCCAGCAGTCCTGGTTGCTGTTGTAACCCCAGGATATGTGGGTCATTAAGTGGGAAGAGGTAGGAGTCCCAGGTAAGGAGCGGGGGGAGTGCCATGGGATGCTAGGGAGTGTGGGTGGGTCAGTGGGAGCCATGGGAGGGCTGGCAGAGGCCCCAAGTGGGTCGGCAGAGGCCTCAGGAAGGCAGTTGGAGGCTGGGGAAGGGCGCTATGGGAGGGCGTGTGCTACAGAGTGCAGGTGGGTGGGGGGTGCTATGGAGCATGAGATCCCTGGGATCTGGGACCCCATAATGGGCTCCTCAGGAGAAAAGGTGGCGGGAGAGACTTACTGAGGAAACTTGCAACCTTTTCTGCCAGCTTCCTCATTGACCTTGCTTGTGGGAAGCCAGCAGGGAAGGTCCCAAATGGTGATCACGTGACAATGGCTCACCGTGACATCGTAATTGCAAGCCGGGCACCTGAATCGTAATCATGTGACACGGGGATGCTGTGATGGCTGGAACTTTGAGGACCAGTCATAAGCCCATTTTTTCAGCCATGCCATGAATGATGCTGAATGGATGTGAGCCAAGGACTACCTTTATAAGGAACAGGCATTAGGTACAGTGCATACATTTAGCCTGCAAAAGAAAAGACAGGGAGGCACAGGAAGCTTTAATTTAAAGGGAGCAGATTTCAATTGGACAGTAGGAAGAATTTTCTAATGGTAAAAGCTCTTCAATAATGAAACATATTGCTTATACATACATGGTGGAGTCCCCAGCAAGTATTTAAGCAGATTCCTAGTGGTCATCTGCTAGGGATGCTCTAATAGTGGATTCATACATGGGAAAGAGAGTAGAACTGATAACCTCTAAAGTGCCTTCCAACCTAGAATTCGTATTTTTAAATGCATGAAGTATCCACAAATAAGGCATAAGTGATTACCCAAAGTGTAATAAGCAACGAAGTTCACCAAGCCAACCAAACTTTTAAAATGCAATCAAATATTTTAGAGGAGCCAATGCTCAATTAGTCAATCAAATCACTACAGAGAATTTACATTACTGACTTGTTGAGCTTTGGTGTGTGCATTCTGTTTATATCCTTTTCCCTGTTGATGATGAAATATTCACAGTATCTTTGAACAGATTAAGGGAATTAGGTACTTTAACACTGAGAACAAATGACTAAATAAAGACATTACTTTTCAAATACTACATTTCATGCAGACGACCATCATCTATCAATATTAAATACAATTTTTCAGAATCCCACACACGTGCATATTACACCTTACCTCATCTGCTGCCTTGATAATGGCATTAGCAATCTTAGCCTCAAGGCCATAATTCTGGTTTATTTCAGCAGCCGCTCGTTTCAATATACCAAAAGCTCTTATTACTTGAACCTAAGATTTCAAAGAAAAATCTTAAGAATACTGAAATTGTGCATATAAAATAATACATATAAAATATAAGAAACTATCTTACTGGAAGCTATCTTATTTAGATGCTATCTTCTAAATAAATCCTATACACTTTTTGCTCAACCCACTTTCTATTTCATTTATGATACGTTTATATGACGATGCTCTATCTAATAGCAACACCAACACAAATTATCAAAGAACTATTGCTGTTGTATGAGAACTTCTTTCATATAAATCAAAATAGCCAGCGACTTCCAGGGAAGAAATGGTGAAATGAAGACAGCTCCGCTAAAAGCAGAGCTGACGACTGCAGCAGAATGAAGAGCCAGTGAGTAGACTGGCTCTTCATTATTCTTCTCTGGACAAGGAGAGGACTTGAGATTACCCACAAGTGCTCCAGACAGTTGCTCCTCATGAGGAGAACACAAGACAGCTGTCTCTGGCGGGTTTACAGCTCTGGGAGATGAGGGAATAGCCATCTTGCTCAATCCACGGTCAGTGCCATTAAAGGACACTGGGTTCGCATATTCCCTTTTCTAAACATTTTTGGAAATTACTTGTTAACTGCTTTTCAGCTATTATGAACCTTTGGATCGACAAGTCTGAAAACACCGTGTGAGTTTCCTTTAATCCTTAGCGAAATAAGTTTTAAATATAAGTTTAAGCACTTAAAAAAATTCTTTTGGAATAAACAGCCAAAGGGTGATTAGAACTTTGATTCTGGTAAGTTACAAATGGACTAAGGGTCCAGATAAATTTGAAATAAGATTTTGGAATTATAAAAATCTTTCCTGTGGAAAAATGCTTTTGTTTTGAATTCTTTAAAAAAAAAACTTGATAGGATGAGACTTCGAAGGTTGATTCTAGAGGGAACTAGAAGAACTAAAGATTACAATAAAAGGAGAAGAACACTCAAACTTGACCTACAATTAAAGAATGAAGCAAAATATTTTAACATTGGACATACTGAAGGATATTTTTGAACAATGGACCCAGAAGTTAATTTTAAGAGTGTCTTCCTCTATAAACAGACTGTGTTTAAAAGATTATGGAAGAGGAACAAGCTCTACCAGACAAGACTGAAATTTAACTGAAAGTGGATTTAAAAATGACAGGCTAAAAGAATGATATTGAAAAAAATGCTACACTGGACATACAAAAGAAACTGGATGATGTCTTAATAATTAAAAGGGATATACAAATAACAAACCAAGAGAGTGACCTGGATAATTTTCCTACAGGTAGTCCTCACTTAACAATCATTCATTTAGTGAAGGTTCGGGCTTACGATGGCGCTGGAAAAATCGACTTATGACCAGTCCTGTCCTAACAGTCAGGAACCACACTGAGATGAGGAATAGGTCTCTAGTGTTTTATTACTGCTACATTAGACAGAAAATCCTAACAAACTGAAGAAGCGTGGGAAACCCCAGACAGATAAACCCCAAAAGTCAAGGGGGGTCTGTTCTGTGTCTCTTTGAATGGCTACTCAACTCCTCACTACTACGCATGCGTTTTTCCCCCTGGACAGGGGCCCCCTCCTGCTCACCATCAGTGCTCATGACAGGTCCTCACACTTATAACCGTCACAGCGTCCCCACAGTCACATGATCATGATTTGGATGCTTGGCGATCGGTTCACATTTATGACCATCGCAGTGTCCCGTGGTCATGTGATCACCATTTTCAACCTTCCCGGCCAGCTTCCAGCAAACAAAATCAATGGGGAACCATGTGATTCACTTAATGATCATGTGGTTCGCTTAATGCCTGTGGTGATTTGCTTAACAACCACCACAGAAGGTCGTAAAATCGGGTCAGATTCGTTTAATGACTGCTTTGCTTAGCAACTGAAATTCTGGTTCCAATTGTGGTCCTTAAGTGAGGACTACCTGTATATTAGATTTACAAAAGAGGTTTGTTAAAGCTTTGAAAAATGTTGTGAGAAGGGACAAAGAAAAAATTAAAAGAAATCAAGTTCTAGGACATTATTTGAGGGGACTAAAGATCAAGATTGTTAAAATAAAAGGAAGGAATATAAAGTTGGTTTATTTGATCAAGGTTAAAATAGATATATTATTATCTCTGGTAACCCTTAATGGACTTTTGCTGACCAGGACTGAAATGATGAGGTTGTAAGGATTTGTTTATCGATAAGAGATGGGATATGGGAAGATCATTTGTTGCATTTTAACAGAAGGTGATATAAGTTACTAAAATTGTTTACACTTGTGATGAAGGGGGAAGTCATTTCTTTATATATTCTCTTTTTCTTTACTATATTATTTTTTCTTTCTTTTCTATTTCTTTTCTGCACCTTCTATTTTTTCTTTTTATTCTTTTTCTAGTTTGCATTAGTTTTTTAATCATTACAATTGTAATTTTTAATTAAATTACTATTAAAAAAATCAAAACAACCAAAATATCCAGTGAAGAACACTAAGGTAATGTTTCCACACTGTTCTTAACTATGCATCCTTGTTGCTGTCCAAACCACTGAAATAAATAGTCCTGGGTTATTTATTGAGTGATAAATAAAATTAATTGTGGAGCATTCTAAAATACAAAAATAAGAAATATACCTTAAACACAAGCTAGCATTGGTCTGGTACACTTATTAACTAATTAGCATTTAAGGATTAGGAATGGCAACAGCACACTGGCCTACTTTCTCATTCATTCCTCCACTTACTTGTTTATGAGAAACAGACACAATTTAAGATCTATTTCTAACCTTTAACTCTGAGTAAGCTTACATCTATATTAGACCTAAGTTTACATTTAGATAATAAATTCAAGTATTGAATCACTTACCGGCATCCGTTCAGTTGAACCACCAATCTTAAAATTCATTGTAGATCTCACAGTCTGTGCACCATAATACTTGTCATTTGGAACACTGAGTTCACCAAAAGTATCATATTCAATTCTAAAAGATGACTGACTAGCCTAAAAAGGGAAAAGACAAATCCAAGTGTAAAAATGAAAAAGCCACTTTCCCTGTAAATAAATGAATTAATGAATGAATAAAACACTGTAAAGATACACATAAATACTCTTGTTTTCAAAACTGGCATGTATAAAAAATGTATGTGTCCCAATAAAAAAACATTTCAAATACTGTGAATCAATAAGGAGAAACAATGAAAAATAAGGCTGCTACTGCTGGCATCAAGCACTGTTTTAACACATTCCATCTTGTTTCATTATACATTATACAGGATTTTACCAGTTCTCTGGTACCTCATTACTGCTTTCTCAATTCCAGATGAAGTTCTAGGAGGTACCTGGAATTGGCTAAAGCCAAGGGTGGAGCATGATGTTGGCGTAACATGTTAACTATAGATTTTGTGGTCAGCAATGTCCAAACCACATTTAATTTTAATTTCTTTTATTAAACTTATAAGCCACCAAACTCCATAATGACTCTGTCAAATCTGTCTCTTCTTCAGCTTTTTAAAAATCCACACTCCCATAAATCCATATAGTAGTTCCTAAAGTAATGTCTATAGTCTATCTGTATTTGTGGTACGTTTATATGTGTATGCATATGTATCAGATTACCAATTGAATTTTAAAAAATGATAAAGCTTTCACCAAGCTTTCAAGTCTTTTACTGTGCTGAATTTACACATTTTGTATTTATTTAAAATGGAAGCCATCCTGGGTATTTATATAAGTAGAAATGTAATATGCATACCCAATCAATAGGATTGACTCTACAAAGTAGCCTGGTGCTGTTAAACATGCTTTGTTGAGGATGGCTGGGAGTGATATCTAACAGTCTCTAAGGTCATTCACTGTTATCAATTCTACCGGCCTATTAGTGTGATATTTCTTTGAAATACCAGTTGACTAGTAGCACTGTATTTATTAAGCAGTGGGAAAGTTTGTCTTGTATGTGTGAAAGAGAGAGAAACTTGAACTTTAAAGTAAGTTGCAAGTTTTAATTTCTCTCTTCTTCTGATGGGGCTTCTCTCTCTCTCTCTCTCTCAGGTGTAGGCACTGGAGCTGAGGTTGTGACTGCATGTTCTGAAAGGACCTCAGTTTATGTTACTTGAGACCAGTTTCTCACTGAAAATTGAGCTCTGCATTATGAAATAAATAAATAAATATAAATAAATGAATATTTATTTATTCATTCCAATAGCCGCCCAAGTGACTCTGAGCGGTTTATAACAATAAAAACTATAAAACAATTAAAACAATTTCAATTAAAACAATTAAAATACAAAATAAATATACATGGCCACCAAATAAGCGATACATGGATGTTAATATAACCAACAAATGGGACCATTCACACGCTCAGGGCCCCAGACCCAGGCACATAACTAGGTCTTCACGCCCTTACTTAAGGCTAACAGGGTCGGGGACATCCTAATCTCTGCAGGGAGAATATTCCAGAGGGCAGGCGCTATGGCACACCTTCTAGTCCCTACCGACATTCCTTGGTTTAAGGGACCCGCAGCATACCCAACCTACTAGATCGAATTGGATGGGCAGAAACAACTGGGAGAAGACGGTCGCTTGGGAACCTGTCCCAAGCCATATTATTAAAAATAATATTTAAATACATATTAATTATTAAATATAATATTATAGCAAGTTATAACCCCAAAGACATGAGCAGGGGCTGACCACAGAATAAATTGCAAACTGCTAATTACATGGCAGGACCAAAATTTTGTCTGTTTTTAATCATCTTAGAATGATAAAAGGAATATTTCACCTCTCTGAGGCTTTGTAGTTCTTTTCCCATTCTTATAGAGAACATGGGAACCTGTTTTCTGACAAATCAAGGGAAACAGTCCATATATTAAAAAATGTCAATGTTGTAAAAAAAAAATCCCAGATATATTTTAAATGGCTATATATTTGTCACTGAATATGGCAAAACACACACACAAACCAAATGTGTAAGCATGTTGTAGCACTGCATGCTATATGTACAAATGACAATCCCATCCTTTGACCCTTCCCTTTGGAAAAATTTCTGTGAATACTTATGTGAAGAGAATTCCAAAATCTTGATTAGAGCAACTTTAAATTAACCAAGGACACAAAATACTGTACAAACTTTCCAAATACATGTGCTTTCTTGATGACTTCTTTCCAAATCATAGGTCAGAGTTTAAGCAGTTTTTTCAACCACAGTTGTACATTTACCTTTTAATAATTAACTGGCCAACATACAGGATTGCACTTTATCATTAGGCAGGACAGAAGGTCAAGAAGAAATAAAATTGCTTTAGCTTAATGATGAAGTTAACAGGCTTTTTAATTGTTTTCTAAAAATTGCTAATTCTTCTGTTCGTTCCTTTACAATACACATATAAACCAAGAATATTATTTAAGTGTCAGATAGTATACTGCAGTATTCAAGTGTATTATAGTACTAAACACAATTACGTTTTGCTCAGTTATAATATGCAGATTAGTTTTAGAGGTAAAAGTGATAAACTGTAGCAATTAATTTAGACAAAAATGTTCCAAACATTATCTAATTTTAAGATACTCCTCTAAAAGCAAAATTGCTGTTAAAAACAGCATTAAAAGCTATATCCTCCTCTGTGACCTAGTATGATAGCAGGGATGGAGATGAGAACCAGATCACTGACTAAAGTGCATGTTTGCCGTAGGTGATTATGCCAGAGGCTGGATGGTTTTTGCAAGACCTTAGTTAATATTATACGACTTCCTGTGAAAGCATCTGGCTAAGACAAAAGGAATAAGAAACAAAAGTGGTACCACTTTCGAAGTCACCTATTCAGGGAGAGCATGTGGATGATGTCTTCCTAATGAACTCACCAAGTTCTCAAGAGGGCAGCCTAGAATGGTAATGGAAGCTTCAACAACATTGATATTTATTTTTTAAAAAAAAGAACTAGCTCATCCAGAAGAGGAAGGTCAGACATTTTTTACCTCCCTTGTTGACAATATCATTTTTCAGAGGGTGTTCAGCTATCTTGGACATGATCCTAACCAATCAAGAGGAACTGGAAAACCAATTTAACTGTGGGAGGAAAAACTGAAAGTTAGTAATGTACCAAGGACAGGACATGCTGAAGAACAAGATCCTAAAAGCAGAGGCACAAGCAATCCCCATGAGAAGGAAAAAATAGCTTTAAGAGGCCTATATAGATAAATATTATACTATATGAGCTCCCTGCCAAGCTGGGAAGAAGGAGATGTACAGGAAATGGAAGCAGTGCCTAAGAACTTAGGCAAAGTACAGTCTGATAGCTCCAGCTCATAGAGGTGGAATCAGGAAAGCTGAAGTTCAGAATCAGATGAACCTGGAAAGGAGTGCAAAATATACTAGAGGGTTGGAGAGAGTAAGTAAAAGAACAGTGACAAAAATAATAATGAGGAATAGGGAAAAAGCTTGACACTTTCTCCATATACCTTCTTTAAAGCTAATCTGACAAGTCTATGACTGTAATTAGAAAATTATCAGATCCTAATTCCTGTACTTCTCATTGCTACATAGAAGAAAACCAAACCAAACTCCACCCAAATCTCAGCTCTTTTAAAAAATTGACCAAGTCCTTATCTCTCAGCTTCAGCAGCTTCTCCTCCTAGCCTCCAAAACTACATTAAAATATCAGCATAATAAAAATCACACATTTTAAAACGTTTCCAGCCTTTTATTTTCTGGGATATATATGTATCTATTTTTCAGTTTCTATTAAAACTGAAGGGATAATTCACTGTTATGCATTACAGTATGCATAACATATACTATACTTTATAAATCTGTTCCCAGAAGACAGGGTACATGTCAGAGATATATCGTATGGCTGCAGGAGAGCCAGAGAAAGCTGATTAGTCACAGCATCAGAAAAAGGACTGACTTGGAATTAAAGGGTTGGAAGGGGATAGTTCTATACAAGTATTCAGACAAAGGCAATCTAGCCTAGCCTTTCTCAACTTTTTGACCCTGGAGGAACCCTTGAAATATTTTGAAGGCCTTGGGGAACCCCTGCACATTCAGGCTCAAATATAAGCCAGGAGTTACAAAAGTATTATATTTGTTTCATGTGTAGACCTGTATATATGCATTAGCAGTGTTCTTAAACTAAAAATAAAGAGTGAAACTTACTTCTTTAATGTGAAGTTGCCTGAATTTGAAATAATTTTTTAAATAAATCATGATCTCTCAGGGAACCCCTAGTGACCTCTCACTGAGCACTAGGGTTCCACGGAACCCTGCTTGAGAAACCCTGATCTAGCCTTTCTGGAACATAAGCAGTGAAAGGGAACTCCTGTCCCCCCAGGTAACTGATTCCTCTACAACTGTTCTGTTAGGATCTGACTTTGTATAACTTAAATCTATTATTTCACATCTGCACTCTGGAAAAATAAAGAACAAGTCTTTTTCTGTGATCTTTTCAAGTATTCAAAGGGAGCTATAATATCCCTGTCCACTTTTTTCAAGAGGAAGATCCAGCTTCTTTTAGGTGGAACCTAAGTTCAATGAGGTTCTTTTCCCCTAATCATCCTTTTAATCCCTCCCTAAATCTATTCCAGTTTCTCTGACTCTTTAAGTGTGGCATCCAGATCTAGACAGAGTACTTGAGGGGGACAGTGACAAACAAAATGAAGTAGAACTATTGCCCATGATTTGGAAAGGTAAAATGCTTTTCCTGATGTACCAAAAGACAGCATTTGTCTTTTTTGCAACCATATAAATCAATTAGTATTTCAAGATATCTTTCACAAGTACAATTGGCAAATATCCCCTACCTACCTCCTTATCTGAATGCCATCTCAATCACTGAAGGAACTCTAGATAGCTTCCATAGGAAGGTTAAAACCATCATAAAAAAGATACAAATAACAAAACAGATAATACTACATAACCATATGTTGGGAAGGATAACTGAAAAGGATTAAACCTTCAGGAGAGACTATCAGGGAAAAAAATCATTACACCATATCCCAGGGCTTGCTGAAACAGTTGTTTCCACAGCTTTATGAAAGCCCAATGGGGTTAGGGCTATTAGAACTTCAGGGGAATCTTGTTCCACAGAGTAGGCACAGCTAGAGAGGGAAAACATCTCCTAGTTTGCACAAGGTGACAATATTTTACAGCTGGGACTGGGAGCATCCAACTGTTCCAGATCTTACTGGTCAGGCAGAAACAGTAACAGAAAGACAGTGACAAAGGTATCCAAGTCGTAAACCATATAGAGCTTTATAGATGATAATCAATAGTTTGCATTACACCTGACTTCCCAATGATAATCAATGCAAGATTTCTGTTACTACAGTAAGTGAAGAATTCTGCATGTATCTCTCTTAAATTTTACTTTCTTATTTTCAACCTATTTTACTAATCTGTCAGGATCCCTTTGATATACTTTTCAAGGATACTGATATCCCACCCAACTTTATGTAATCTACAAATTTGATAAGCATTCCTTTCAGTCTTCATCCAAGTAATTAATGAAACTGTTGACAAGTACAAGGTCCAATACTAAATATTGCAGGTTCCCAGTTGATACCTCTCTTCAGTTTGTTGAGAAACCATTGGTAAGCACTACCTGAATATGATTTTTGAGTCATTTATACATCCATTTGAGAGCCACTTTGGTGTAGTGGTTAAGGCATCAGGCTCAAAACCGGAAGACCATGAGTTCTAGTCCTGCCTTGGGCATGAAGCCAGTTGGATGACCAGTCACTTTCTCTCAGCCCTAGGAAGAAGGCAATGGCAAACCACTTCCAAAAAACCTTGCCAAGAAAACTGCAGGAACTTGCCTAGGCAGTCTCTGAGAATCAGACATGATTGAATGGATATATGTTCATTTAATTAGGTTGCTAATCAGTATGTTATGGGGTAATCTATTAAAAGCTTTGTCAAAATATATTATACCTACACAACGCATCTTAGAAATCAGTATCTGTTCTAGAATCCTCCCAAGTTTAGAATCTGCAGTTTCCTTTCTTCCTCTTTTTTCAGAAGAACAATTGTTCTCCAGTTATTTGGTATTTCATCAATTCTCCATGGGTCAAGGTTTTTCTCAGCAAACACTAGAACTGGAACAGGCACAAACAGCCAATCAAGGATGCAGGTCTCTAATAGCTACATTTATTGTAGCTATGTTTTCCACAACTGCTATGTATCAAATGCAAGTCCTTCTTATACTTGTATTGAAATCAAGGTTCAAATTCCTGCAGTAGTTTCTCCCATCCATGCAGTGCAATGGACTTATCTCTTTTAAGCAGAAGCAGTTTTATCTTGTCCAATAGAATGGTAGTAAACTAGACTGGTTTCAACCTATTTGCTTCTTACCTTGACAAAACTAACACCAGGAGTTCTTAAAGTTTTAGTTTCCGTTAAAATGTCAGCTTTACATGAACATAATGCCCTAATGTTCCAGTGACTTCTATTTTGTCAAAGTGTCCCCTGCTGGTTAATAGCATGTCAAGAAAAACTGACCCTCTTATGCTGTCTCCCACTCTTTGAAAGACAAAGCTATCAAGACAAATCAGGAATTTCCTGGAAGAACTCCTGGCAGAATTTATCCCCCAACAGATGTAAAGTATATTAAATATCACCCACTGCCCAGAGTCATTGGTTTGAGATATATGGTTTGAGCCATATAAATGGAATGAATGAATGAGTAAGTCATACTTCTTTGAAAGATCTGCAGTTTGATTCTGGAAGGCATCATCCACGTTTTCTCTTTGGTTGGATGAGCAATAGCATACTTCACATGGATTTTTGAGCATTAGTGTATTGATAACAATGCCATGAACCTTACAAGACAATAGTTTTGATTTTGCATTGAGTGACTTAACAAGCCTCATTTACAATATTCCACTTCTTTCTACAGTGTACAAGTCTTTACATGAAGTCATAATTTATGGCATTTGTTTTTTAACCCTCAGAGTCCAAAAGGCCAGCAACATCGGAAGACTGGGCTCAAAACAGGCAAGATGGTGGTTGCAGCATTGAAGTCCCACCCCTTCTGAATGTGCATCAACACTGAACACATCTACAGAGGGACAGGGCTTTGATCACAGTGCTACCACCACGTTGCCTGTTGGATACAACTGCCATAGTCTCTAAGACTTAGAGTTCACATTTGGGATGCAATAAAACTAAGAACCAAGGACCAGTAGTAGCTGCTACATTACACACACTGATACTCCCAAGGTATAAATAGAGCCAGCAGAACTGCCTACATGCCGACTCACTCATAGGAATGAAGCCGTACGTTCAAGTCTCTTGGAGGAGAAAACTAAGGGAATAGCACACAAACAGGACCAGAAAAAAACTACTTCTCTTAAGAAAATTATAAAACATTATCTAATCCGTCTTTGCCCTGATGATTTAGATGAGTTGCTTCCCTCTCCATGCTCTTCGGCAATTTTTATTCTCACCACAAAATGGATAACATAGCAAATATAATTTGGTTGGTCAAAAAGATGTCGGAGAGCATTAATAAAATCCTAGTAAGTAAGGGAAATATCCTAGTAAACAGTAAGCAAAAGGTCTCAGTCCATGCAAAACAATAGGTACACCAAAAAAAAAAAAAGAAAATTGAGCAAAGTATTTGTGTTCTTTTTTCCAAAACCATTTTTGGACTTGCGTTCAAAGCCAAATTTGAGTTTTGTTGTACATGAAGGTGGGAATTGGGCTTCAGCTGACTATTAGTATTGCAGCAGTGTTAGAGCACTGCAGCAATCATATGTCTACTTACCTTAATTGAAAATAATAGGGATTACTTCTGAATAGAATGAGATCTTAGTTAAAATTGCTATCCTTTCACAATTTAGCATATTAAGTTTTCGTTCCTATCAGATTAATGTGGCAACCGGCATATTCTTACTAGTTTATTGCTCTATGGTACTGTCATTTTTTCTGGGTTGTATCTTGATTAGTATCAACTAGCACGCATTTGTATTTTAGAAACCACTTCAACAGCGAGGGCCTTCCAACAGGGGCACTTTGGAGGTGTTCAACGTGATGGCGTCATTTCCTCACCCCTCTCTGCCGTATTAACCTCGTCAGGGCCACAATGAGTGCAGTCCAAACCTCCTTCCAGCCCTCGCCGTCTTCCCTCTTTTTTTTTCCTGACACTGGCAGCCAGGATACCCGGAGATTGTCCAAGGTCACAGTCCAGCATTTATTCCGCCCCCCTCCCAACACAAGGAATTACACGCTCACCATTCCTCCTTGCTGGAGCTGACTACAGAAGCAGCGCAGCAGACGAACGCTTTGGAACTGGGAGAGAGCGCTTGCCGTACAGCAAAACCGGTGGAGAGAAGGTAGCGTGCGATACATGGCGGCGGAAGGGGAGATAGCTGAAAGGAGGAGCCAGCAGCCGGAGTACAAGCAGCCAATGGCAGTGCAAACAAAGATAGGAGAAAGACCCCGACTTGAGAAAACTTCGTGGCCCGCAAAGCGAATCAAGAAAACCTGGTGGCGCTGAAACTGGGCGGAGTCTAAGAAAATAAACCAAGGACACAGGGGCGGGGGGAAAAAAAAAACAAGGAAAAGAGCTGGATCAAGTGAACCTCCGCCAGTCTTGAACAAGTGCGCATGCTTCACTTGCAAACGAGTTTGCGCAATGGCTAGTTTGATGCCTTTTGTTGTGTCCTTTTTGAAAAAGCAAATACCTTTTTGGTTGTTGTTGTTTATTCGTTTAGTCGCTTCCGACTCTTCGTGACTTCATAGACCAGCCCACGCCAGAGCTTCCTGTCGGTCGTCAACACCCCCAGCTCCCCCAGGGACGAGTCCGTCACCAATAGAATATCGTCCATCCATCTTGCCCTTGGTCGGCCCCTCTTCCTTTTGCCCTCCACTCTCCCTAGCATCAGCATCTTCTCCAGGGTGTCCTGTCTTCTCATTACGTGGCCAAAGTACTTCAGTTTTGCCTTTAATATCATTCCCTCAAGTGAGCAGTCTGGCTTGATTTCCTGGAGGATGGACTGGTTTGATCTTCGGGCAGTCCAAGGCACTCTCAGAATTTTCCTCCAACACCACAGTTCAAAAGCATCTATCTTCCTTCTCTCAGCCTTCCTTATGGTCCAGCTCTCGCAGCCATATGTTACTACGGGGAACACCATTGCTTTAACTATGCAGACCTTTGTTGTCAGTGTGATGTCTCTGCTCTTAACTATTTTATCCAGATTTGTCATGCTCTTCTCCCAAGGATTAAGCGTCTTCTGATTTCCTGACTGCAGTCAGCATCTGCAGTAATCTTTGCACCTAGAAATACAAAGTCTTTCACTGCTTCTACATTTTCTCCCTCTATTTGCCAGTTATCAATCAAGCTGGTTGCCATAATCTTGGTTTTTTTTTTGAGGTTTAGCTGCAAGCCAGCTTTTGCACTTTCTTCTTTCACCTTCATCATAAGGCTCCTCAGTTCCTCTTCACTTTCAGCCATCAAAGTGGTATCATCTGCATATCTGAGATTGTTAATGTTTCCTCCAGCGATTTTAACTCCAGCCTTGGATTCCTCAAGCCCAGCATGTTGCATTATGTGTTCTGCATATAAGTTGAATAGGTAGGGTGAGAGTATACAGCCCTGCCGTACCCCTTTCCCAATCTTAAACCAGTCTGTAGTTCCGTGGTCTGTTCTTACTGTTGCTATTTGGTCGTTATACGCATTCTTCAAGAGGCAGACAAGATGACTTGGTATCCCCATACCACTAAGAACTTGCCACAATTTGTTGTGGTCCACACAGTCAAAGGCTTTAGAGTAGTTAATAAAACAGAAATAGATGTTTTTCTGAAACTCCCTGGCTTTTTCCATTATCCAGCAGATATTGGCAATTTGGTCCCTAGTTCCTCTGCCTTTTCTAAACCCAGCTTGTGCATCTGGCAATTCTCGCTCCATGAATTGCTGAAGTCTACCTTGCAGGATCTTGAGCATTACCTTACTGGCATGTGAAATGTGCCACTGTTCGATACTTCAAACATTCTTTAGTATTTCCCTTTTTTGGTATGGGGATATAAGTTGATTTTTTCCAATCTGATGGCCATTCTTGTGTTTTCCGAATTTGCTGGCATATAGCATGCATTACCTTGACAGCATCACCTTGCAAGATTTTGAACAGTTCAGCTGGGATGCCATCATCTCCTGCTGCCTTGTTATTAGCAATGCTTCTTAAGGCCCATTCAACCTCACTCTTCAGGATATCTGGCTCTAGCTCACTGACCACACCGTCAAAGCTATCCCTGATATTGTTATCCTTCCTATACAGGTCTTCCGTATATTCTTGCCACCTTTTCTTGATCTCTTCTTCTTCTGTTAGGTCCTTGCCATCTTTGTTTTTGATCATACCCATTTTGGCCTGGAATTTACCTCCAATGTTTCTAATTTTCTGGAAGAGGTCTCTTGTCCTTCCGATTCTATTGTCTTCTTCCACTTCCGCGCATTGCTTGTTTAAAAATAATTCCTTATCTCTTCTGGCTAACCTCTGGAATTTTGCATTTAATTGGGCATATCTCCCTCTATCACTGTTGCCTTTTGCTTTCCTTCTTTCTTGGGCTACTTCTAGTGTCTCAGCAGACAGCCATTTTGCCTTCTTGGTTTTCTCTTTCTTTGGGATGAATTTTGCTCCTGTCCCCTGAACAATGTCGCAAACGTCTGTCCGTAGTTCTTCCGGAACCCTATCTACTAAGTCCAGTCCCTTAAATCTATTCTTCACCTCCACTGCATATTCCTTAGGAATATTAGTGAGCTCATATCTAGCTGATCTGTGGGTCTTCCCTAATCTCTTTAGTCTGATCCTAAATTGTGCAAGAAGAAGTTTGTGATCTGAACTACAGTCAGCTCCAGGCCTTGTTGTTACCGACTGTATAGATGTCCGCCACCTTTGGCTGCAAAGGATGTAGTCAATCTGATTTCGGTGTTGTCCATCTGGGGAAGTCCATGTATAAAGCCGTCTCTTAGGTTGTCGGAAGAGAGTGTTTGTTATGCAGAGTGAGTTGTCTTGGCAAAATTCTATCAGCCTATGTCCTGCTTCATTTTGTTCTCCCAGGCCATGCTTACCTGTAATTCCAGGTGTCATCTGACTGCCCACCTTAGCATTCCAGTCTCCTGTGATGAAAATAACATCTCTTTTAGGCGTGTTGTCCAGTAGGTGCTGCAGATCCTCATAGAACTGCTCTACTTCAGCTTCTTCAGCATCTGTGGTTGGGGCATATATTTGGATCACTGTAATGCTAGATGGCTTGCCCTGAATTCGAACTGAGATCATTCTATTGTTTTTTGGATTGTATCCAAGCTCTGCTTTAGCCACTTTACTATTAATTATGAAGGCTACTCCATTTCTTCTGTGGTCCTCTTGTCCACAGTAGTAGATCTGGTGGTCATCTGATGTGAAGTGGCCCATTCCAGTCCATTTCAGTTCACTGATGCCCAAAATGTCTATCTTTAATCTTGACATCTCACCAATAACCACATCCAATTTGCCCTGGCTCATAGATCTTACATTCCAGGTTCCAATGGTGTGTTGATCCTTAGAACATCGGATTTGCCGTTCACCACCAGCACCGTCGGCCACTAGCCGTCCTTTCGACTTTGAGCTAGCTGCGTCATCACCTCTGGGGCTAGTTGAACTCATCCTCTGTTCCTCCCCAGTAGCATTTTGACCATCTTCCGACCTGGGGGTCTCATCTTCCAATGGTATACCGACATACCTCTGGTTGTACTGATCCATTTAGTTTTCACGGCAAGAATACTGGGGTGGGTTGCCATTACCTTCCCCAGGGATCGCATTTAGTCTGACCTCTCTGTCATGACCTTCCCGTCTTGGGTGGCCCTTCACAGTTTAGCTCATGGCATCATTGAGGTGCTCAAGCCTTTGCTGAAGGCATTTTTGGTAGCCGTGGGAAAAAAACGAGAACATGGTAGGTTTTCACCTATACCTACTTAACCACTAGCAACATTTCTTCCCTTTTTGCTCCTTTTTATTTCTCTTTAAACCATCTTATTTAATGAAGCCTCCTTGAAACAAAAACTCTCAGGCTGTTTTGCAGTCTGGAATTAGGCTAATGAAGGTGTATTATCAACTGAAACTTTTCGCATGACCAACATGGTCGCTTTTGTTTTTTGTGACTTAGAAAATGTTGTAGTTACCTGTTTCACAGCAAAATCTTGTACAGGAAAAATAACTCCTATTATTAGGAACTTCTGCCTATTTTGTTCAGAATATTTTTTGCCTACATATTTTCCTAGTAATACCTACAGTATTCTCCAACCATATTATTACAAAGCCTGCTTGAATTGTAAAGCCTTTTTGTCCTTTTTTCCACCTCTAGTAAGGAAAACATTTCATGTAATAGGTACATTTTATGTTTTTGTTATGGGGTAACGATTATTTCCTTATTTTTCATCCCAGCAGCCTTGGGGAAATTCAGGATGTGGTCAACAATCAGTTGTATATCTGTTGAGCCCAGGTGGCATATGTGTGGTCTACTCCTGCGTTCCATCCAGGACAATTGATGCAGAACTAGCTTGAATTTATTTATTTATTTACTTACTTACTGTTCACTTCAGCAAAGGATCGTTACCTTGTCGTGGTGCTGGAGCTTGAGCACCTCAATGATGCCATGAGCTAAACCATGTAGGGCCAACCAAGACAGGAAGGTCATGACAGAGAGGTCAGACTAAATGCGATCCCTGGGGAAGGTAATGGCAACCCACCCCAGTATTGTTGCTGTGAAAACTAAATGGATCAGTACAACCAGAGGTATGTCGGTATAAGATTGGAAGATGAGACCCCCAGGTCGGAAGATGGTCAAAATGCTACTGGGGAGGAACAGAGGATGAGTTCAACTAGCCCCAGAGGTGATGACGCAGCTAGCTCAAAGTCGAAAGGACGGCTAGCGGCCAATGGTGCTGGTGGTGAATGGCGAATCCGATGTTCTAAGGATCAACACACCATTGGAACCTGGAATGTAAGATCTATGAGCCAGGGCAAATTGGATGTGGTTATTGGTGAGATGTCAAGATTAAAGATAGACATTTTGGGCATCAGTGAACTGAAATGGACTGGAATGGGCCACTTCACATCAGATGACCACCAGATCTACTACTGTGGACAAGAGGACCACAGAAGAAATGGAGTAGCCTTCATAATTAATAGTAAAATGGCTAAAGCAGAGCTTGGATACAATCCAAAAAACAATAGAATGATCTCAGTTCGAATTCAGGGCAAGCCATCTAACATCACAGTGATCCAAATATACGCCCCAACCACAGATGCTGAAGAAGCTGAAGTAGAGCAGTTCTATGAGGATCTGCAGCACCTACTGGACAATACACCTAAAAGAGACGTTATTTTCATCACAGGAGACTGGAATGCTAAGGTGGGCAGTCAGATGACACCTGGAATTACAGGTAAGCATGGCCTGGGAGAACAAAATGAAGCAGGACATAGGCTGATAGAATTTTGCCAAGACAACTCACTCTGCATAACAAACACTCTCTTCCAACTACCTAGGAGACAGCTTTATACATGGACTTCCCCAGATGGACAACACCGAAATCAAATTGACTACATCCTTTGCAGCCAAAGGTGGCGGACATCTATACAGTCGGTAGCAACAAGGCCTGGAGCTGACTGTAGTTCAGATCACGAACTTATTGCACAATTTAGGATCAGACTAAAGGGATTAGGGAAGACCCACAGATCAGCTAGATATGAGCTCACTAATATTCCTAAGGAATATGCAGTGGAGGTGAAGAATAGATTTAAGGGACTGGACTTAGTAGATAGGGTCCCGGAAGAACTATGGACAGAGGTTCGCGACATTGTTCAGGAGACGGCAACAAAATACATCCCAAAGAAAGAGAAAACCAAGAAGGCAAAATGGCTGTCTGCTGAGACACTAGAAGTAGCCCAAGAAAGAAGGAAAGCAAAAGGCAACAGTGATAGAGGGAGATATGCCCAATTAAATGCAAAATTCCAGAGGTTAGCCAGAGATAAGGAATTATTTTTAAACTAGCAATGCATGGAAGTGGAAGAAGACAATAGAATAGGAAGGACAAGAGACCTCTTCCAGAAAATTAGAAACATTGGAGGTAAATTCCAGGCAAAAATGGGCATGATGAAAAACAAAGATGGCAAGGACCTAACAGAAGAAGAAGAGATCAAGAAAAGGTGGCAAGGATATACAGAAGACCTGTATAGGAAGGATAACAATATTGGGGATAGCTTTGATGGTGTGGTCAGTGAGCTAGAGCCAGACATCCTGAAGAGTGAGGTTGAATGGGCCTTAAGAAGCATTGCTAATAACAAGGCAGCAGGAGACGATGGTATCCCAGCTGAACTGTTCAAAATCTTGCAAGGTGATGCTGTCAAGGTAATGCATGCTATATGCCAGCAAATTCGGAAAACACAAGAATGGCCATCAGATTGGAAAAAATCAACTTATATCCCCATACCAAAAAAGGGAAACACTAAAGAATGTTCAAACTATCGAACAGTGGCACATTTCACATGCCAGTAAGGTAATGCTCAAGATCCTGCAAGGTAGACTTCAGCAATTCATGGAGCGAGAATTGCCAGATGCACAAGCTGGGTTTAGAAAAGGCAGAGGAACTAGGGACCAAATTACCAATATCTGCTGGATAATGGGAAAAGCCAGGGAGTTTCAGAAAAACATCTATTTCTGTTTTATTGACTATTCTAAAGCCTTTGACTGTGTGGACTATAACAAATTGTGGCAAGTTCTTAGCGGTATGGGGATACCAAATCGTCTTGTCTGCCTCCTGAGGAATCTGTATAACGACCAAGTAGCAACAGTAAGAACAGACCACGGAACAACGGACTGGTTTAAGATTGGGAAAGGAGTACGGCAGGGCTGTATACTCTCACCCTACCTATTCAACTTATATGCAGAACACATCATGCAACATGCTGGGCTTGAGGAATCCAAGGCTGGAGTTAAAATCGCTGGAAGAAACATTAACTATCTCAGATATGCAGATGATACCACTTTGATGGCTGAAAGCGAAGAGGAACTGAGGAGCCTTATGATGAAGGTGAAAGAAGAAAGTGCAAAAGCTGGCTTGCAGCTAAACCTCAAAAAAAAAACCAAGATTATGGCAACCAGCTTGATTGATAACTGGCAAATAGAGGGAGAAAATGTAGAAGCAGTGAAAGACTTTGTATTTCTAGGTGCAAAGATTACTGCAGATGCTGCCTGCAGTCAGGAAATCAAAAGACGCTTAATCCTTGGGAGAAGAGCATGACAAATCTGGATAAAATAGTTAAGAGCAGAGACATCACACTGACAACAAAGGTCTGCATAGTTAAAGCAATGGTGTTCCCCGTAGTAACATATGGCTGTGAGAGCTGGACCAGAAGGAAAGCTGAGAGAAGGAAGATAGAGCCTTTGGAGCTGTGGTGTTGGGAGGAAAATTCTGAGAGTGCCTTGGACTGCAAGAAGATCAAACCAGTCCATCCTCCAGGAAATAAAGCCAGACTGCTCATTTGAGGGAATGATATTAAAGGCAAAACTGAATTACTTTGGCCACATAATGAGAAGACAGGACACCCTGGAGAAGATGCTGATGCTAGGGAGAGTGGAAAGCAAAAGGAAGAGGGGCCGACCAAGGACAATATGGATGGATGATATTCTAGAGGTGACGGACTAGTCCCTGGGGGAGTTGGGGGTGTTGACGACTGACAGGAAGCTCTGGCGTGGGCTGGTCCATGAAGTCATGAAGAGTCGGAAGCGACTGAATGAATAAACAACAAACTTACTGTTCCACTTTTATTATTTTTATAAATAACTCAAGGCGGAGAACATACCTAATACTCCTTCATCCTCCTATTTTCCCCACAACAACAACCCTGTGAAGTGAGTTGGGCTGAGAAAGAGTGACTGGCCCAAGGTCACCCAGCCAGCTTTCATGTCTAAAACAGGATTAGAACTCTCAAGTCTCCTGGTATCTAGCCCATTGCTTTAACCAAATTTGGGGATATATGATCAATATTATATTATGGAAAGTAGTTGGCTTCTTCCACTTTGTGTGTGTGTGTGAAGACTTAAACCGAAAGGGTAAGGCTGGGGAAATTCCTTTTGATTTTGCTCAGCAAAACTCCTCTTCCCCCTTCCCTTCTGGATGCTAGGATTCCAAAATGATTAAAATTTTGTCCTCTCATGCCGAAAGGGAAGGTTCCCCAGATTACATGTGATCAGGCATGTTCCACTCAGGAAGCAAAGGTGTTGATTCCATGCCTATTGAGGTGCTAGCTATCTGGGATGCTGGCCCACCTGAGGGTTTATTGGCCCCGCCTATGTATGGTAGATTATGGAGTGAATGAGGCTAAATGTGAACATTGGATGTCAAGAAAGCAGACTTTAGTAAAGTCAGACCAATTATGACAGGAGAAACTCACTAAAAGGAGCTCAGGGTGGGTGGCTGTTCATAAAAAGGGAAATAGAAGTATTATCCCAAACAATTCCTGGAAGGGGAGAAAATGGAAGACAGAATAAGTTAGTATTACAGTACAAAACACTTAGTAAAAGTTAAAAAGGACATATACAGGAGGTGAAAAAAGGCCAAATTACTGTAGGAGAAATCTATCTTTTATGAGTTTAATAATGGAGACTAGTACTCTCATCAACATTTTTTAAAATTTTGGTTAGTTCCTCAGTAGATTGTGGGAATATTATGAACCGGGGTGTGCAAAACTTTTAAAAATCAAAATGTTCTAAGCTTAAAATGTTCCACCTTGAGTTTGAAACTTACTGTTCTAAGTTCAGAACCGCTGCATTCTGGGCATTTCCATTTCCATTTCCAAATACCTGTTTTGAGTTCATAATACAGTGTTTTAAAATCAGATATTTGAAACCACTTTTCAGCTTGAAATGTTTCAACTTCATGTTTGAACATTATTGTATTGACATAATAACTACTCCAACAGTGCTTATCAATGGATCTTCATGGAACTGAAATAATGTATCAACTAGAGTGCTACAGAATTCAGTCCTTAGCTCACTACTCATCAACAATTTTACAGTATTGGCAATTTTCATGAACATTTAGACGGAATGCTGATCAGTAAAAACTCAATACTGTAGGAGACAGAATCAAATTGAAAAACTATTGTGATATATTAGAAAAGTGGGGTGAAAATAAAATGAAATTTGACAGACAAATGCAGAGTTCGATTAGGAAAAAGAACTCAAAAGATGTACAGTGGAGAATACTTGCCTTAAAATATGACATGAGCAAAGTATCTTGATTATCTGTACTTGAGTGTAAGCTAAATAAGTTAGCAGGATGACTTGACTGCTAAAAAGGCATCTGAAGTCTTGGTCTGTATCAACATTAGTTTCCAAATTGCAGGAAGTAATAACCGATTATATTCTGGGTTGGTCAGACTCAACTCAGGTAATGACCACTTCTAGGCACCACAATTTAAGATTCAGAGGAACTGGAAAAGATGCATACAAGGGTAATTAGAATTATCAGGAGACTAGAAACTAGATCTTATAAGGAGCTACTGAAGGAATAGTCCATAAACAGGTAGTCCTTGACTTATGACCATTTATTTAGCGACTATCTGAAGTTATGATGGCACTGAAAAAAGTGACTTACAACCAGTCCTCACACTTACAACCATTGCAGCGTCCCTGCAATTGCATGATCAAAATTCGGGCACTTGGCAGCCAGTATGTATGTATTTACAACGGTTGCAGCATCTTGGGGTCATAATTGCCATTTGCGACCTTCCCAGACAGCGTCTGACAAGCAAAATCAATGGGGAAAGCTGAATTCACTTAATGACCATGCGATTCACTTAACAACTGCAGTAAAAAAGGCCGTAAAATCGGGCGCAGTCACATGCCTCACTTTACAGCCGCACCGCTTTGTGACCAAATTCCAGTTCCAATTGTGATCATTAAGTCGAGGACTACCTGTATTTTGTTTTGGGTTTTTTAGTGCCTTTGACTCAGTGTTGTCTCCTGGTGGCTGCCTGGACAAGTCTCTGCAGTTTTCTTGGCAAGATTTCAGAAGTGGTTTGCCATTGCCTCCTTCCTAGGGTTGAGAGGGTGTGATTGGCCCAAGGTCACCCAACTGGCTTTGTGACTAAGGCAGGACTAGAACTCATGGTCTCCCGGTTTCTAGCCTGATGCCTTAAACCACTACACCAAACTGGCCCTCAGTGCATCTTAAGCCTTAAGGGGAAAAAAATCTGAATGAGGATGATTATAATTTTTCAAGAATACAGAAGGCCATCAAGATCTGTTCTAAACACAAGACACAGAATATTGGCCTAAGCTTACAGGAAGGCTAGTTCCAGCTGAATGTTAGAAATGCTTAACAGTAAGCATTGTAGGATGCCCTTGTTAGTTTATGGTAACAAAAATTAGGAGGAGTCTGGCAGCACCTTTGTGACAAACAAATGCTTATTAAAAGGCATAAGCTTTTGTGAGCTGCAACTAACTTCATCAGGTGCATAGAGTTCTGCAAGGTTCATCAGGTGCATAGATTTCTAGGGTTCTGCAAGAGGTCACTAGCGGTTCCCTGGGAGTTCATGATTTATTTAAAAAATTATTTCTAATTCAGAAAAATTCACATCAAAGAGGTAAGCTTCATTATTTTTAGTTTTAAGAATACTGTTAATGCATATACAGGCCTACGCATGAAATGAAAATAATAATTTTGTAACTTCTGGCCTATATTTGAGCCTGAATGTGCAGGGGTTCCCCAAGGCCTGAAAAATATTTCAAGGGTTCCTTCAGAGTCAAAAGGTTGAGAAAGGCTGGTCTAGAGAATAAATGGAGCATATTTATATAAATAAATGTGCATCATTTCAAAAATATTTTCTGTAAAGACAAAAGTGAATTACACCATCATGAATGTTTGAAATAATCAGAATTTTGAATTATTGATATGAAATTTTATGTATTAAATTTGTACAGGTAGGGCTCCCTTAACAACAACTGGGACTGGAATCTAGGTTGCTAAGTGATGCGGTTGTAAAGTGAGACATCACATGAATGCATCGCTTAGCAACTGCAATCCCGGCAGTCCTGGTTGCCCTTGTTAAGTGAATGCCCTGGCCATTAGGCAAGGCAGCTTCCTGCTGGCTTCCCACAATCAAGTCAGTGGCAAAGCCAGCAGGAAGTTGCAAGCCCCAGGTGCTGCTGGGTTGGGGGAGGGAGCGAGGGTGGTTGGGGAGGGTGCACAGGCATGCAGTGTGGGTGTGGGTCAGGTGTGTGAGGGCCTCAGAAGTGCTTGGATTTTCAGGCCCAGAGTCGAGAGGCTTTGTTCATGGGGAAAGAATGCACAGAAGCCTCTGCCAGCTATTGTTGATGGGCTGAAGCTGAAAGATGATGCAAAATACCTCATCAAGGCAAACCAATCTTTTTGCCTCAAAAAAAGAACTGTATCACCACAGTGGCACAAAGCACCTAAGGCACATGTCCAATAAAGAACATATACAGGGGAGTCTGCAGTGACTGTCACTGACTTCAAAATGGCAGGTATGACCAGTGATCAAAGCTCCACCCCTTTTGAATGTGTGTTTCATGTAAAAAAGGGTAGGACTTCAATCATTCAGTTACACCCTGCTGCTGACATCTGTTGTTTGCCTCACAGATAAATGAAATCAATTCAAACAGTTTGTCCTTTATGAAATAATCTGAAATCTATTTATCTGCACAGTCCAAATCAGGTTAGGATTATTCTGTAGAACCTAAAAATATACACACAACAGTTAAGACTGAGAATACAAGCATTTTTTTTCTGTTTAATATGTTCATTTTTAAAGTTACAACATATATAAAGCCAATTTAATGTCCATGCAGTCAAAAATCAGAATAGTTATAAATCTTGTAAGACACTTTAACAATAAAATCCAATTATTTTATCACTGATAACAATTGTTAGAAAGTTACACACATCTGTAAGGTATGACTCTTGTCAGATGTCCATCAAAAACACTCTTTAATAGTTATCAGTTTAACTTTTATTTATCTTAATGACCCCGAATTGTTTTTAAAAACACCCATTTTAATTCAGTACCTCACTAAATGAAAAGGAAAAAAAGTAGTTTTAGAGTCTGTAACAAATAAGAAAAGCTCATTTGAAGTTTAATACATCTGATTTTGTAACATTTCACAAAACCCTAAGTTATGGCTGCAGCCATTACATTTCTAATTGTCATCTGCAACCTACAACTAAATGTAGGTTACTAAAAGCTATAATGCAGTAATAATTTCTTTAAGCATAAATCAGTCTATTAAATTATTCTCTACATTGTTGGTTTTCAACAAAAAGCCCCTCATTTCCATCATACTGCATTTACTTTCTTAATATAACAGACTAGAAATTATTACAGAACAGGAGAATCAAAATTCAGTTAATGTATGCAAACTATGTATAGATTCCTGGTGTCCTGAGAAAGTTAGAAACTGACTTGCATGCAAGAACATTTTGCAATATACAGCTCATGTTTCAAAGTTAAGTTTTATAATACATGAGACAGATTTAACTTAACATGCTATTTTCATCTACTGCAATAGATAACAGCTGCCTCATAATAAATGGTATATTTGCATGTGCATTAAGAAACTCCTAAAGAACAAAAGGTCAAATCAAAATCACTAATAAGAGCGAATAGCTGGTGGAACTGTAGCACAATCTTCTTCATTCAGGGTTTTATCAATTACAGGTCTATAATTCAGCGTAACCTTTAAAAAAAGAAGGGTACATTCCATTAATAAAGCACTATTTGCATATTTTAGCCTTCATTTACCTCATCAAAATTCTAATTTTATGCTATAATATCAACTTAGATTTTAAATATTTATCATAATGAATCATAATAAATTGTAAAATTGATTAATATCAATTTTACAATTTATTATGATTTATTACCATAAATATTTAAAATCTATCTATATGAAGAACATTCTATGAAAGAAATCAGGTCTATGAAAGAAATGTTGCCACATTCATGCTGAAATTATAAATTATGTTTTCTATTTCTGTAAATTAAGTGGCATAACTTCTTGTATATCAAAATTTTAACTCAAACTTCAGGTCATATTTAACCTTCAGTGAAACTTCATTCTCCAGACTATATACCAATTTAAGTTTTACTACACTGTAAACCGCTCAGAGTCCCTCTTTTGGGGGAGATGGACAATAACAAAATTTGAAAAATAAATAAATAAAATGAAGTAAGTATTGAGACTATTAAAGCCATGTGCCCCAATTTTTATCACATGACCACAGGGACACTGCCGTAACTTCAAGGACTGGTCATAACTACCATTCGTTCAGAGCCATTGTAACTTCAAACAGTCACTGAACGAATGGTGGTTAAATGAGGACTAGCTGTATATCCACCTGGCCTGCAGTGGTCCTAAAACAAAAAAAATTATAATTCTATTACAAATCCTCCCAAGGTCAGTGTATTCATCTGACAGAGAAGGAGAGAGCAGCCCCCATCTCCTCACAGACATGGCCTCTGACCCCTATGTGGAAGAAGGCTGCCAACTCCTGGTCTAGACCCAATTCAGCTACAAGTTCACATAGTGACCTTCACTTTTCACCTTCTCTGTCTGGGATACCTCACTATTCAAAAAATAAAAAGAGGGATGGAAAAAGGCATAGTTGATGCTCTGAGCTCCTCAAGGAAAAGCAAGACATAATAACTCCTTGCTTCAAGCAGAATATTCTCTATTGTTTCTAATGATGGGGAAATTTGGTGCTTACTGCGCCTCAAACATTTTGAATATCAACAAGTCCAAATCCAAAGTGGTGGTATTTGGGAAAAGATGGGCCAAATACAGTTGGCACTTGGATGGGGAGCCTATAAAACAGACTCTCATATTTAGGGGTGGTTTTTACAGATACAGGGCCCTGGGTTAATCATTACAAGCAAAGCTCTACAATGGCCAAAGCAAGTTCTAAAATGCTAATCAAACTACTTAGTTACAACCACCCTTGCTCTCTGCTCTCCATTTTGAAGGTCCACAAGGCAAAAATTGTACCCGTGCTAACATATGGTGCTGAACTGTGGGGCCTATCAAAGGCCTCCTTACTTGAACAAAATCAAACATGCTTTTTCAGAACCATTCTGGGGACTGACAGGAATACACCTGCAGCAGCAGTAAGAGCTGAAGCAGGCACCCATTCCATTTACAGTCTATCAGTAATCAAAGTCTTTAACTATTGGTAGAGGATTCTCCCAATGGAACATGACAGACTACCAAAAATGTGCCTTGAAGAACAGATGGGCACACTTCAGCCCACCACATGGATCAATCAACTCCTCCAAACTATTGCATTCCTCAGCTTTTCACCACAATATTTACTTTCAGCTGGAGATCAGGCCAAGGCAATATTCAAGGAGTCTTGGATGTTAACGCCCAAACAGACATTAAGTCACTTGCACACAATAGGTCATTGAAGTGGCTGGCTAAGAATAAACTGTCCTTTCAAATAGAAAAATACCTGACAATGGGTCTGACTCAATACCATAGGATAGCTCTTACTAGAGCAAGATCTGAGCAGCTAGATTCTATTGTCAAATACAGACAATTCCACCAAGTGCCTTACCCTGAGAGAACATGTGTTTGTGGAGCATCCGAAGTAGAAGACATTGCACATGTCCTATTTAACTGCCAACTATATGCCCCAGCAAGGGCTCAGTACCTTCAGACATGAATTGACACAACCACATACTGGGATCGTAACAAAAGACTGTGTTACTTCCTCCAGGGCACAAATACTTATGTGGTCAATAGAACTGTTAAGTTTATAGTTAGGGCTGTCCAACTGAGAACACAATTTATAGAACACATTGGGGTGGCATGCAAAGGTGATGAATTCATCTAAACTCACATTGTTTCTGTATTTTATTACTCGTTTTATTATATCTTGCATTTTTATCTTACAATTTTATCTCTATCTTACCCTACAGTATTTTATCGTATTTTATCTTACCACAGTATAGTTTATCTTACCTTACTGTATTTTATCTGTTTTATGGTATTATATTTTATATCTTATAGTGGCTGATGCCCAGCTTTTTTATATGGTCAATTGACTAATCAATAAAGTCATTCATTCATTCATTCATTCATTCTTGTTTCTAATAATTTCTTTAATCATTCTCTTTCAAGACACATGTTACTAGAAGTAGCATACAGCTATATAAATATTAAAGTCAAGGAGATGTTCCATACCTTCCCAGTCTTCACATCTACATAAGAGAGTGTATGTTTTCTCCAATGCTGCTCAAATGGTTTCTTCTGCTGTCCTTGGATTGGCTTAGAATAATCATATTCATCTATCCTAACCTAGAATATAAGGTACATGTGAGGGAACACCAGCAGTTTGAAGCTCATGTTCAGGTATCATTGGCTATGTTTCAAAATAGCATAACTAGCTTTATTAACACAGAGTAAATAGTAAATATAAGTATTGGTCCTCAGACTGATACAAATTCAAGTGTCTGTTATCTAAACAACCCAGCCCTTATATATTTTAGAAAATATCCATCTCCTCACTATTTCATCATAAAGCTGTGAGAAAAAGACTCAGACCTCAAGGTAATAGTTCTAAAAGGAAAATACTTAGTAAACTTTGTAATGAGGACTCCAAGCTTCATGCTTGGAAAAACATTTACTTTCAGTTTGGGCAATTGTCAACAGCCTGATAGAAAAGCTGGCTTCACTGAGAAACTTAGAAAAGTTTTAACAAAAATGGATGTTAAATATTCTTCTTGAACTGTGAAATAATGTCAGAAACACCATATTTAATATTGTTAACATCAGTTGTCTTGCAACATAGATTGATTATTGAATGAAAATTGGCTATGCTGAGAATGGGGCTTCATCCCATCAATGCAATTTATGTAACAGTGATGTCAATAGAGGTATTGGTAGAATTATATATGCTTTCAAGAAACTGCAAAGTAACTGTGGTTTTACCCAAACTGCATAAACATTTTTTCTTATAAGGTCACTCTATACCAATCATTAAATTAGGATTGCATTATATTATTAATCTTATTTAAATTTTGAATAGATGATATATTCATATATAGCTAATTTAATAAAAATATCTGTCAGCCTGGTTAGGTAGACCAGTCATTAAATCAACTCCACAGGAAGGCTAAAACTACTTTTATAGAAATTGGCTATAATAGCAGAATCTTACAAGTCTGATTGTGCTGTGCCTCCTCCTCCTCCTTATAGTTCAGTGAAGTAGGGAGGTTTCTCTCTGAGCTGCTTCCGAATTCTATCTGGCCATTCTGGACTTAAATGCTTCAGCCCCTTTTTCCTTGGCAACAGCTTCTGCATATCTCCATCAAGGTCACCCTTCTTGCTCTCTTCAATATCCCGCATAAATGGCTAATCCACATGCTCATTCTTTTTGCCAATAAATGAGATGTAAAGAAACTCCGAGAAATTTTAATATATTGATTTAAACCTCAAGATAAATACTGTGGAGTATAATATGCAAGAATCTTCACATATGTGTTCACATATTGGAATACTCCTCACCAAACATTTAAAGAATGATTTTGGAATTCTGATTTAGCTAGCAGTGTTTTGCTATCCAATCCTCATTCATTCTCTCTATATGACCAAACCATCTCAACATATTTTTCATGTTGGTCATTCACTTTTGTGCTCAATCCACATTCATTCAGCTCCATTCTTGACCCTATCTTTTCTTCTTCTACAGCAAATCTTATGTATCTCATTCCCAGTGCATGCTACTTTTATTTTTCCTGACAATGCTTACTTCAATATAACAAAATGGGAAGACACATGTGCTTATAGCCATTTTTGCTTCTTTTGACAAACATTCCTCGCAATAGACCTACTACTTTTCTATTAGTGTTTGCATGTCTTAAATTTCTCAATACATTACCCCAACTTTACCGACATTCAAAGAACAAAGATTTATTCATTTAGAATTAAGTATGAATCTATCTTATATGTTATACTTTATCAATAGTCACTGGTTTACCAATGAATTTACTACTATAATATAAACAATACAAGGTATTATTGTATTGTTTTTTATTCCTTCTTAGTCTGTATCTTTAGTTTGATTTTTAATTTTTTAAGTTTCTTTTTCTGTAAGATTAAAGATTGTGTTCTTAAAAATATAGATATTAAATAAAAATAATTTTAAAGAAGAATAAAATATTAATCTTTTAATGGGGGGGCTTTGAGTCAGGGTTGAGTCCTGGTGACTGCCTGGACAAGTCCCTGCGGTTTTCTTGGCAAGATTTCACAAGTGTTTTGCCACTGCCTGCTTCCTAGGGCTGAGAGAGAATGATTAGCCCAAGGTCGCCCAGATGGCTTCATGTCTAAGGCAGGACTAGAACTCACGGTCTCCTGATTTCTAGCCTGATGCCTTAACCACTACTCCAAACTGGCTCTCACAGTATGGATCTACTTCCTCTCATTTTAGCTATTAATGTATGTACTATATAACTGTATACTAATGCAACTACTTTGGTCTAAGATACATTAATTTTTCAGATCCATATTCCTTGTTGCATCATACAATCTAACATTTGCTGCAAATCATTCAGGTTCTCCACCAACAATGCTTATACAAGTATTCCTTGTTTAGCAACCACAATTGGGACCAGCAACTTGGTTGCTAAGTGATGCAGTCACTAAGTGGAAAAATCATGTGACTGTGACTGTGCTTACGATTTATTTCAGTTTTCCTTTTTCTCTACTCCCATGCCCTTTGAAATGCTCATCCTGGCACTGGGATAATTAGCAAGAAGAGAATTAATGTTTGTGTTTACATTCATTGGAGTGGAAGGGATTACAAGAGAGTAAGCAGGCACACAAGAATACACATCTAAAGGAATGCACCAGCACCTGCTCTTTGCCTAGTGCCTGGTGTCCTTGTGGCTCTGAGCCCCCAGCTGCTTAAGAGGCAAACAAAAGCAGGGGTGAAACTGATTAAGTCTTGTCAGTTACAGACAGCAGCACCTGCCTGCTAAGTAAGGTCACAGAGCTGAACTTGTTTACTTGCCCTTAGCACCTCTTGAGGAAGTGCTGGGCTGAGAAAAGCAGCTCAGGAAGAGATCACTTGTTTAGGCAATCTCTCTGCTCTGCGACAGGGAAAAAGAAAAATAACAGGTCAGGCACAAGACAAAGGTGTTCAGTAATGGCAAACATGTGACTCAGAGATGCTGTGAAGGTCGTAATGCGGGCATTGGTTGCAAAGTTACTTTTTCATCACAATTGTAACTTTGAATGGTTGCTGCCCAAGGCAGTAGCTAAGCAAGGTCTACCTATACTTAAATCACTATTCTTTTTTCTAAGCAGTAACTTGCCAACTCTGCTCATTCATTCTAAGATATTAAATATCCCATCATTTTTTCTGTACTCTATCTCACTCTCTCACCCTTCCATTTATGTGACCTAACAGAAGAACCTTCCACTGCTTCTTCCTTCAGAATGTTGCACACTTATTCCCAAAACCTTAATTAACACCATTCACTGGAACATAAAGTAAGAGAATCATCGTTCTGTGTCTTCTTACTTTCACAGGATGTGTATCTCGACTCTGGGCTAGTCAGCTGGTATTGTCAAGGTCCTGTCCCAGTGCCTGAAGGCTGTTTGGGTCTGAATGGAGACTTACAGACTCAAGCTGAACCATAGCAAGACTGAGTAGCTGTGGGTGTTGTGGCCACTGGGTATAGGAAGAAGCACTGTATTAAAGATGCATGCAGCACTTACTCCCTTCCACTTTGCACCGGTGAGACTAATACCTCAAGTGGAGTACTGTATCTGAAGTGTACAATTCTGGGCACATTTCCAGAAGGATACTGATATGTAGAAAAGGTTTAGTGGATGACAACAAAGATGATGTAAGGACTTCATGACATGCCCTGTGAGGACAGACTAAAGGAACTTGGGATGTTCAATTTGGAGAAAAAGCAGCGGGGGGAGAATATCAGTGTTCAGGTACATAAAAGGTGCCATAGGGAAGATGGTAAGAAAGTATTTTCTATTGCAACAGAAACTTGGACAGAAATAATGGATATAAGTTGCAGGTATCTAGACTTAACTTAAGAAAAACTTTCTGATAGGACTGCACGACAGTGGAATAACATACCTTCAGAGGTTGTAGGTTATCTATCTTTGGAAAGTCATCTCTGAAAGACAGTTTAATTGGTTTCCTGCACATTGCAGAAGGCTGGAGTGGATTATCCTCCCAGTCCCTTTCTATGATTTTATGCTTACTAGTCATGCTTTCCTCCTACTTACTAGTTAAGACTCTCAACAATAAAGGATTAAAATCTTGAAATTGTTATGTTTTCTGGTCTGTCGGTTACCAATGCAGTTTTGAAAACTCTGGTGCATGGCACTCCACATTGTTCAGTGAATCTTAAGACATTCTCCAGCAAGAGTATTGTGTTAAAGTTGAAATTATCTTGATCATGGATGGAAGATGAGCTAAGTCTCCAGAGAGAGATTTCAAAAATAAGAATACACTTACACAATTTCAAAAACATCTATAGCTCATCTCATGTAACATTTTTCTTGATTAGTTATGGAATAATATTGTATAACTGTATCAATCTTCTTGCACCACTGTACATATTTGAAATGCTTAGGCCTACTAGTTTCTCATTTGTTTTAAGTAAAGGAATCTAAAATAAAATCAGATGGGCATGGACCCTAGTGGACACAAAGAAAACTACTATTATGTATCATTTCTTTTTTTTAAAAGAATGAATAATGAACTCTAAGTTATACATTGGATATAAATGTTTTACTGTGAATGTTAGCTGAAAGCTTTATTTCTCAAAATATGCTGAACCAACCTCTCCCTTTTAAACTTATTTTTGTTTCCCAACTCAGGCATTATAAACGAGAATAGAATAAGACATCTGGCTTTAGGGTGCTGCTGGTGAATGCCAGGTCTGTCTGCCATAAAACTATATCCATTCATGATTTGGTGGTGGATGAGCAGGCAGATCTGTTGTGCAATGACTGAAACCTGGCTGGGTGAGGGCAGTGATAGCACTCTTTCTGAAATTTACCCACTTTGACCTTATTTTTGCTTTGGAGCAATTGTTATATGATCTGGCTATTGGGGGGGAAGGGGGGTACTACCACCAACTATTTGCCATAGTTAGATCACATGCATTTGACTGCCACCCAGGACCTCTGTAGGGCCAGACATACTCAAATGGTCCACTTCAGGCACCTGATGGATCTGGTTGGCTTCCAATGGGAGCTTTAGAAGCTTCATGACAATCTGGTGGGTGAATCTGTTGAGGGCCTGGTTCACTACTGGCATCATGAGGCAACCTGGGTCTCTGCCAAAATCACCTCTAAGCAGCCCCTCTCTGTTGGCCACGAGTGAATCAGGCTGGATCCCGTCCCTTCTGGGTCTTCCAGGCCATTAGGGGGAGATAATTTCCTGGATCTGGGAGATGGTTAACGTCTTGCTGTGGGAGGGGATACATTTGGCAGTCTTGAAAGAGGCTATGGTATACCTCCTCAAGAGGCCCTCTCTGGATTTGGAGGTATTGGACAACTATCACCAGTCTCGAACTGTCCATTTTTGGGGAAGATTACACCCTCTCCTCATTTAGTGACTGCAATCCATTCCTTAAATTGGAAGTGAAACGGTTGCTAAGCAAACACATGACAGAGAGACAGACAGATGCTGCAAAGGTCAATGGTTACTGCCATCTCATTTAGATAAAGTTCTCTCGTACAGTGTCCTGTACCTGACCTGTTTTTCCCCCCCCCTTTTTTTGCCTCCTTGCAGGGTGGAGAGTTTGCTTACACAAGCTATCTCTTCCTGAGCTGCTTTTCTCCACAGCACTTCCCTAAAGAGTGCTAACCACAAGTTAACAAGCTTAGCTCTGTGACCTTAATTAGTTGATTAGAACCCTCTGGCCCCTTGCACTGCTGTCTGAAACTAACCAGACCATAACCAGTTTCACACTGAAGGTTTCTGTTATTAGGCAGACGAAATGTGGTCATAAATGTGTGCACTGGTTGGAAAATTGTTTTTTATTTTTATTATTGTTATCGTATTTGCAAAGTCACTAAATGAGGTAGCTGCTAAACAAGGAGTGCTGTATTTAGAGAGTTTTGGGGAATCAGCTATGGAGTGCCTCAGAGAAAACAGATTATCTGGACCCTCTGCTATCAGGGTTGATGCCTGGATATAGAATGGATATGGACATTGGTTGCACTAGACAATGTTTATCTGGATCTGGATGAAGGGAGTGTTTCTATCCAAAGGTGTTCCTTTTAGACCTCTCAGCAGCCTTCAATACCATCAACCATGGTACCATTCTAGACAGTCTACAGGGACTACGGACACTGTGTTACAGTAGTTCTGCTCCTTCCTTGGTGGCAAGTGGTTCCAATCATTAGTGTTGGGGCAGGAGAGATAAGCCTAATAACTACTCCTTAAGGGGTGCCACAAGGGCTGGTTCTCTCCCCCCTCTTATTTAATATTTACAAAAAGCCATTGGGAGAGGTCATCCAAAGGTTTCAGATTTAGTATCAATATGCTGACAATACCCAACTTTATAATTGCTTCCCCAGGCTAGACTGGTGATGCAGCTCAAGTCCAGTTCTGGTAGCTGGAGGCTATGAGGGTCTGGATGAGAGAGAAGAGGCTTAAACTGAATTCTACTAAGACAGTGTTACTGTTTGTCCACTGGGATTCTCTGTCTGCTGCAGTGTTGGCACTACCTCTAAAAGAGTAGGTCTGCAACTTGGGGGTTCTTCTGGACTCACAGCTCCTGCTAGAACAGCAGGTGGAGGTCATGGCTAGGGGGCCTTTCCCATCTTAGGCTGGTGCACCCACAGTGACCCTGCTTGGAGCTACAGTGGTTCATGCCCTTGCTTGCTAAGATTACTGTAACATGCTTTACATAGGGCTGGCTTGAATAATGCCCAGAAGATGCAATTGGTTCAAAGTGCAGTAGCCCATGTGCTGACCAGTTTTCACTGATAGGAGCACATTACACCAGTGCCGCAGGCTCTCTACTGGTTGCCAACAATCCGTTGGGTACAATTTAAAGTCTGATAATAGCCTAACCCTACATAGCTTGATGCTTGGTTATCTGCAGGACTACATACTTTTACTGGAATTGGTCTAGCCAGTTTGATCTACCCAGGAGAAACTATTAGCTGTGCCCTACTTTAGGAGGGGGGCAGAAACTCAGCATTGTTTTTCAGTAGCTGTACCAATTGTTTTGAACAGCCCTCCCCCCCCGATGAACAATAATCAAACCATAAAGCATCTCTTCAGCTTGTTTCTTGCAAAAATCAGTTTGGATTGATGGGATCACATAACATTCTATGTCTTCACTGTCACACCCTCTTACACATGTGTGCACAAATGCACACAATTAACTACAGTTCTCTCCTATAAATTATTCAGTCTGCTCGAATGCCCTCCTAACAGCCTGCAGCCAGCCAGCAACTAATAAAGCACCTTCCTTCCCCTCACCCCACCCCCACAGACTGAAAAAACTGGGCAAAGGCAGCAGCAATTCAGAATGGCATCTGGCAGCAACAGAAGCCAACTAAGTGGCTAAATGGTGGCTAAAGACTTTGTTACAGCTCAGATAATAAAGGAGAACTGTTTATAAGATTCATTAGAATTTAGATACATACATAGGACACACAGATTTGCAGTGTGGATGGATGGATGGAGTGATAAGTGTTTGGTTAGAAGTTAAGAAACAAATTTGTAAACTTTTTCTATAATAAATGCCTTCCTGGAAAAACATAGAAGACAGCCATGCTCTCCTTGTTGGTGGTCTGTACTATTTCCCAAAAGAACCCTTTCTCAGAAACCTGAAACAGAAATACTGATCAGGACATGAGATTATATATTTTTATAATTTCAAGTGATAGAAAACCAACAGCCTGTTCAGATATATTCTTAAGCTATTAAAATGCAACATAAAAGCTTCTTTTACAGAGAAATGAGTTTTGAGAAGGATAGCTCTGTAGAAAGTACAAACCTTTGTGGTTGTCTTGCCTACACTAATATTATTCCTGATAGCAGTTGAAGAAATAACATATAAACAAATGTGTACCTTATAATCCTCCCTAGCGTGAGCTCCACGTGACTCTTTCCGAGCTTCTGCACCATAAATAGTTTGTAAAGCACAGAGCATCAAATTTTGTAGTTCCAAAGTCTCCACCAAGTCAGTATTCCAAACAACACCTACAAAGGATGTGGAAGAGTTTTAGAAAGTACAGGGAGAAAGCAGTTTAACAGATTCACTAGATTCTTCTTTCAGTATAATTCAACAGTATCAGGCAGGCAACAGCGGCAGAGTGCAGGGTGGCCAAAAGGACAAAGATGGGGAGGAGATAGGCAGGGATCAAAAGGCCTCATGGAGGGCCAGCAGCTGTCTTGGGCCGGTGCATCTTGTCAGCAGCAGGAGGAAGAAGATGGCAACAGTCAGCTGGGGGCGGCAAGGGTAGGTGGTGAAGTGCAGGGTGGCCAAAAGGGCAGAGAAGGGTAAGGAGCTAGGTGGGTGGAATGAACTGAGGCAGAGGTGAGTGCAGCAGGGCAGGAGAAGTGTGAGGTCCTTGCATAATGATGGCATGATCCTGGTCTAATGACTGCAATGCTAAGCAACGCTAAGCAGTGCAGTCACATGATGTTTCACCTAACAACTGCTTTGCTTAGCAACAGAAATTCTGGTCCCAATTAGGGTTGTTAAGCAAGCACTACCTGTAGTTGTTACTTTTAACTTATTTCTCTGCAAATCAGTTGACTCAGTCTTATTTAAGTGAAATGGATGTTGCAGTACTTTCTATGAAGTTAACAGTGATGCAGTCTATATTGAAACAGTACCTCTATCAAATGTCTTCAGATCATCAAAATCTTTATAGAGTCTGGATATTTTTTCACAGCCTTCTTGTAAGACAGGGCCTGTACGGAACACAGCAGCATGGCTTTGCATTGCCTATAAAGAATGAAGAAGTAATACACTTCAATCAGTTTTCTTTGATAGTCTTAAGTAAGAGTTTAAGTTTCTACAATTACCAAAACAATTATGTCAAAGCCCACCAACAGACTTTCAAGACAAATATGTAATTGTTTTCAGCACCTCTATACTAGGAGGTGATTTGAATCAAACTGCAAGTACTTTTTAGATGAAATACTCCACCACCCAATTATATTCTCAGATTGGTTTTTGCACAAAGTTATGTCTAAATTCATAATAAATGGATATTTCACATTCTATTATAGCTTCCAACAGGAGTGTACTTTTCTTTCTTCCATATGCAGAAATTGTTTTGATATATTTTCTGAGATTTCATTTCTTGATGTATTGTCAATTTCAGGCCATGATCCTTGAGACTTATAGCTTTATTTAACAATTTAAATACATCTTCACTGAAAAACTAAGCAGAGCTTTTTGATGAAGTTTTTGAGACTGATAGGGATTCATTTATGTCTTTATCTTTGATATAGGACACTGGCAAAGCATTTATTCAATGTCAAATTATTACATATGCCTATCATAAAAAGAAGCAACCATTAACTGGATTTACATAAGGTCTCCATCAAGTTTCTGAAAATATCAAATTTATAACTGAAATTTTTGTTCTAATGCAATATAGATGGCCAGAAGCTATAACTTCCTTGAATGTTGAGAAAGTCTTTGATGTTGTTTATTGAAAATATTTAAGGGTGATTTTGACTGACTAGATATATTATGGATTGATATGATTTGTGCAACTCCTAATTCATGCACCCTCTCCTTAACTCTATTTTGAGATGCATATCAAGGATATATTCTTTTTCCCTCCTTTTCAATTTGGCTTTAGACCCTCTAGCCTGTATAATCAGAAATTCTAAAAAAAAATTAATGAAATTACACTAACGGGGCAGAGTATAGATCCTACTACACTGAATAGGCTTTATAGACTATTTCTAGACTCATTTTATAAATATATGAATTGCCATCATATCTAGTTATCACATAGGGAACTTCTGGTGAGAACATGGCAAACTAAGCGGGGACAGCATTATAGCAGAGATTGGTGGCCAGATGCTCAATCTTGGCCAGCAAAATCTCTCCGGAGAAAGGAGAGATTGTGAGATCACCCACACATACTCTGGATAGCTACTCCTCATGAGTGCAGGAACCATGGCTTTTGCAGTCAGCTTATCAGTTGAGTGGCTGGGAATCGAGGGATTCCATCTAAGCTCATAGTCCTAATGTAGCCTATATGGACATAAAGTTTGATCAAGCCTAATTTCTTAATCACTTTTTGAATTACTTTTCTACTGCTTTTCAAATATTAAGAACCTTTGGAATGGCATGTTTTATGGCATTTACTAGGTAAGTCTCCTTCAATCCTTAGCGAAAGATGTTGTATTTTTTGGAATAAACAGCGAGCGAAAGGGTGATTAGGGTGTTGATTTTTAGAAAATTATAAATGGACGAAGGGTCCAGATAGGTTTGAAATAACACTATAAAATTAATTACAAGAATTCTTCCCGTGGGAAATTGCTGTTGTTGGGAGTTCAAAAAAAAAAAAAGGATGGGACACTAGAGGGGACTAGAAGAAACTAAAGATTGTAATTAAGAGAAGAACACTTAAATTTGACATGCTAAAACAGAATGGAGCAAAATACTTTAATATTAGAGGTACTGAAGGATTTTTTTTTAAATCCTGCCTTTATTATTTTTATAAATAACTCATAACATCCCCAACACTCCTTCCTCCTCCTATTTTCCCCACAACAACCCTGTGAGTTGAGTTGGGCTGAGAAAGAGTGACTGGCCCAAAGTCACCCAGCCGGTTTTCATGCCTAAGGCTGGACTAGAATTCATGTCTTCTGGTTTCTAGCCTGGTGCCTCAACCCCTAGACCAAACTGGCTCTATATTTGTGAACAATGGACCACAAAGTTAATTTTAAGAATGTCTGCCCTCACAGATAGACTGTGTGGAAATAATGTTATACAAGAGGAACAAGCTGTACCAGACAAGACTGAAACTGATCTGATTTAAAGATGACAGGCTACAATAATGATATGGAAAAAGTTGATATACTGATTATACAAATGAAACCAGTCGATTTCTTAATAATTAAAAGGGACATACAAATAGGAAACCAGAATGGTGATTTGGATAATTTATCTATATTGGATTTACAAAAGAGGTTTTAAAGTTTTGAAGGAATTTGTGAGAAGGGACAAAGAAAAAATGAAAAGAAAACAAGTTCTAGGACATTATTTGAAAGGATTAAAAACTAAGATTGTTAAAGATGTGTAGCTATCTCTGGTAACCCTTAATAAACTTTTGCTGACATTAGGACTGAATGACCAGGCTTTAAGATTTTGTTTATAGATAAAAGATGACATATGGGAAGAAGAGATCATTTGCTGCATTTTAAGAGAAGGTGATAAGTTACCAAAACTGTTTATACTTGTGACGAAGGGAGAAGTTACTTCTTTACTATTTTCTTTTCTGCACTTTCTATTTTGTTACTTAGATTTTTTTCTACTTTGTATTAGTTTTTATTTTTTCAATTGTAATCATTAATAAATTATAAAAAAAATCTAGTTACCCTATAAACTGGAATAAATCAGAATTGACACAACTAAGTCATCACAATAAATTTGATGAATATTGTTTTGGGCTATGTTCTCTCTATTTTGTAAATATAATATTATTATATTAAATTATTATTATTATTTTAATCATATGGCATAACAGTTCGGTGTTCATGCTGCTTTTCTTGCTGGGAAATATTTGTGAGGTCCAGCAGCCAGATGTGTAGACTATTTAGCCGTGACAAGTCATGTTGCCCAGGGTGCACCACGAGGAGTCTAGTCTACATTGCACCGAGTTGGGCTGAGAGAAGGTGACTGGCTCAAGGTCACCCAGCTGGCTTTCATGCCTAAGGCAGGACTAGAACTCACAGACTCCTGGTTTCTAGCCCAGCACCTTAACCACTAGACCAAACTGGCTCTCATATTATATAATAATATAATCCCTAGGGAGCTTTCTTAGTTGGTACATTTGAACATGTCCTTTGCTCTGATATAAAACACATCTAGCTTAGAATTCCTTTAGTATTTGGGGTGATTAAGTTGAATTTAATTTCAAGGTTTATTTTTTGAGGCGCCTTCCTGCATTTTTCCTATCATAATATTCTAAATGAATTTAAACAAGACTAAATAAATGTTTTGGCAGAGATCGCCTGCAAGATTTTCATTGCACATTTTACAGTTTCCTGCTGGGAAAGGTAGATTTAACTTATCACATTTTTAGATTTATCAATGAATATTTTATTCTAACTTCAGTTACTAGCTGTCTGGAATAAGGAATTTCAGAACTCTGCTACTCTTTGGAATCAACTTGAAAAATTTGTTAGATCAAATCCTAGAAAGTATTGGGATTTCTGTCTGTACAGGGATCAGTTTCAATACTCATACATAAAGCCACAAGATATATATTGAAAGTAATGGACCACATATTTAATTTTACCAGTTTTTCAATGGAAATTTTTCATGATAGGATAATTCCAGTTTAAACATAGGGAATAAATCCTTTTCTGTGTAAGCAAAGCTTTTTGTAATATTATCTCTTTCGGTCAACTCTATTCTAAGGAAGTCGTTATTAAAATTTTTGCAGAAGTTGTAATAATGGCTCAGAGTGATTTGCAGTAATTTACAGAATTCAAATATTTTTTATTTGGTCTATAAGGTCTAGATGCTGTTATTGCTTTCAGCAGTTTTGCAGTGATTAGTGGTTTTGAATGAATGAATTCCTAATTAACTAACTCCAAAGCCAATAAGCTTTTAATGGGAAGTTGATTAAATTAACATGAGTTTTGTTTGTTTGTTTGTTTACTTACTTATTCAATTTCTATAGCCGCCCATCTCAGCAAGTGACTCTGGGCAGCTTACAATAAAAACCATAAAATAGTTAAAGTTACTGTATTGATTAAATTGACATGAGATATACAGTTTGTAAAAAGATAACCTTCCCCCCTCTTCCAAGCAGGTGGTGGTGGAAGACATAATGCACTGGAAGGAGAAATCTATACCAATCTGCAACAATCTGATGTGTCTTTGTCAACATTTGAATTTGCTTTTTGAGAAAGGTACAAGGAAGAAGACTTTCAAGCAATTTTTAGGATTTTCTTTTTAATTATTATCATGATAATTAATTCTGAGGTTACAATGTAATTTTAATTTGCATGTATGCATATTTTTCTTCTATTACTTTGATATAATAAAATGAAATATTTGAAATAAGTAAACAAAAAACCCCACTTCTATTAGCCCTCAATTCCATAATCGTATTGCTAAGTGTAATTGGCAGTACTATGCTTGTAGGCAAAATAGTATACAAAAATTGTGCAAATGGCATCTGTGGAACACTTCCCTAAAAAATAATTCAGCAACCAAAACCTTAGATTTCATATGGAAATACCATTAAAGAACACCAAAATGTCGTGACATTTTGTGATCTTGCAAATTTGGGGCCTTTATTTAACATTATTTGTTGTAACTATCAGAAAAATAGCATAAAAGCAGTTGGTGCCTGAAAAATATGCTGTTTGTCCTAAGACAATTTTTTTCCACTAATTAATCCTTACCTAAAATATCTTTGTCTGGTATGCCAGATCAGCATTTCTTAATGGCCTTATAATTTTTCATAGAATTTGCATGAAGTAATATGTGGCCATTAATATTTAAGATACCAGAGAAAGGAGAATTAACAGCGTGTGCAAACCACCATACAATAGCTTTAATTTACATGCTAGCAAAATAATGCTTAGGATCATTCCTAAGGATTAGGAATGCTTAGGATCATTCAGATTAGAACCCTACATGGAAAATGAGATGCCAGATATTCAAGATGGATTTAGAAAAGGTTGGGGAACATGAGACATTATTGCTGATATAGGGTAGAAAATTTAGTATGTGCTTCATAGATTATAGAAAGTTCTTTGATTGTGTCAATCATGACAGGCTGTGCAGTGTGCTTAAAACAATGGGAATCCCAGAACATTTCCTTAATCTCAGGTGAAACCTATACACAGGTCAGGAAACCACAGTACAGATAGCATATGGTGATACAGACTGACTCCAGGTTGGCAAAGGAGATAAGGCTATATGCAAAATACATATTGAGGGAGGCTGGACTAGAAGAAGATGAGCATGTTTTAAAATTGGAGGAAGACACATCAATAACCTGCACTATGCTCATATTCAGCTCTGACAGCTGAAAATGCAAATGATCTTCTAGGTCCAGTAATGAAAGTCAAGGAGCACAGGGAAAAAATGGGACTAAGTTTAAATATAAAGACAACTAAACTAATGACAACAGGTACAGCAACCAGCTTTAGAACTGACAATGGAGATACTGAAATGGTGGATAGCTTCTGTCTTTTAAAATCAATCATCAACAGTAAGGGAACCAGCTGTCAGCACCAGACCATTCGAGCATTCACACAATAACAGTCAGGAGTCCAGATTCCTTTAACTGTTTAATGAAGCGAAATGGCTAGGACAGAATCAAAGCTGCGAATGGAGAATTCCCACTAAAACATACATTTAAAACTACATTCCCTTGTCTGCCTCCCTTTTCCACGAAAGTATGTCACCCCCCCTCCCATCCAGGTGGTGTTCTGGTGTATCTCTAACCACTGGCCTTGATGTGCCCCATCATAAATCTGTAGCCATAATAATGTAATTCACACTCCAACTTCACACCCCCTCCCATCTGGCAACAGAGAGCCATTGCTAAGGAAGTGATGGAAGATGCTCCGATAAGGGGTTCTGTGAACCCTTTGATTGGAGGAATCTGACACCAGCAGTCAAGATTAGCAGACTAGCACTTGGCAGAGTAGCCACAAAAGCCTTAGAAAAGATATTCAAACGTTGGGATGTGTCTATACCTACAAAGATCAGAATGGTGCAGGCAATGTGACACTCATGGAAACGAAAGTTGGACTTTGAAGAAGCAGGATAGGAAGTTGGAGAAGACTCCTGAGAATACCATGGATAGCCAAAAAACCCAAACAAATGATTAATCAAACAAATCAACCCAGAGTTCTCACTTGAGGCACAAATGACGAGGTTCAAATTATCATACTTTGGATATATAATGCAAAGACCTAGAAGTCCATTATGCTGGGAAAGGCAGAAGAAGAGAGAAGAGGATGAATAGCAGCAACATGGATGGACTCAGTTACAGTGATGAACAGCATACCATTAGAAGATCTGAAGAATCAGGTTAGGGACAGATCATCCTAGAGAAATCTATCTATGTGGTCCCTAAGAATCAACACTAACCTGAGACTTCTGGTGGGGATATGGCGGACTGAATAGCTATGCCCACAGGCTCCATGGAGAGAATTGACAATGCAGTAGTTTTTGGGGGGGGGGCTCAGGAAGGTTTTTCCTGAAGCCCAGGAGTGGTTTTTACGGGAAAAGAAAACACTCGGAATCATCCCATCTGTCCTTCGGACAGCTGCTTGCAGCCAGAGGATCACAAACAGCATTCACCTTCATCTGGTAAGAGCTAGCAGGAGGCTGGGACGTCACAATTTCCAAGCTGCGCTGTAACCTTAAAGGGACATTAAGACCAGCCACCCCATTTCTAAATCACCCAATTTATATTTTTTTAAGTATGTGTACCCTGAGAGGCTTTCTACAGCAAGGAGAAGAGGGCTCTCTTGGTGCTTCGCTTGTTTTCCATCCAGATATTAAGGAGGACTGAGGGTAAATAATTGTCTCCCTGTTATTATTTTTGTACTAAATTTGAAGAAACTAGCCTTTTCCTACACATTGAATCGGCTTTTTTGACCTTCAGTTTTCTGCTTCTACTTTCCCTGGGGAATTGTCTGCTTATCACTTTCACTTGTGTAAACACATTCTTTCATATCTTTGACTTTTGTTGGTTAGGCTCCTATGGGGCACCATAATCTACTGCTTGAGACATGGAGGACCTTAAACAGTCTTTCTCCAATTTCTATCGAGATTTTAAGCAGGTTCTTTCAGATTCTTAGCAAGTTTTTATGCAAGGCATTCAGGACATTGTGGAAAATATGAGCTTTTAAATGTCTCATATGGTCGGGGATGAAATTGAGGAATTTAACAGAGACAGGAATGTTTCTTTGACTTCCGCTGAGATGTTGGAGATTGGGTAATTGAGTTGAAGAAATTATCAAGTTGCAAGCCATAAGTGAAATAGATCTTTTGATGGAGTGACTTGGAAAAGAAGGGGTTATTATGTTTGGGAGGTTTCCTGAAGTGAAGTTGGAGTTTTTGAGGGGGGCAGTTGGGCTGTTTGATTTCCTTAAGAAAAAAGTTCTGTACGTATTGTGGGGATATCTAAATGCTTTGGTCTGTTTTGAAGTGGGATAAGGGTTTAAGAATATTTAACTGGATTGCTTTAAGGGTTTGGCTGATTTCATTTATCTTTAACGATTTGGATTAAGATTATTAAGGTATAATATAAAAAATAATGTCTGGTTTTGGGTTTGACATGATTAAGATTATTACAATTGCTGTATTATCAAGTATAATGGTAGACAATTTATATGTTTTTTTTAGTTTGATCTTTATTATATTAGACAGGATTGTATAGAATAGTTGTAGGAAGGAAATAACTAAATAAATATTATCTTTGGGGGGGGAGTTGATTAGGAGGTTTATATATGTATATTCTTTTCTCTTTTAATATAAGGGGATGGAACAACTATACTTAGTGATTTTTATAATGTGCCAATAGTATGATTTACAGAAATAATGTGATCTTTAGAGTAAGAGATTGATTATGGAAATTTGTTATATATCCCTTGCTGTTAAAAGTTGGAAGTCACCTCTTTCTGTAACTTTAAAAAAAAAAAATTTCTTGCGTTTCTACACCTTTTCAGTTTTTTTTCTTTGTAGGTTTTTTTTCTGTAGTTTTTACCTTTAATTTAATCAAATTCTTATAAAAAAAGAGAATCAACACTAACTTGATGGTACATAATTAATCAGTCAGTACATAAGAATTCTTACAATATGCTACCTTTATTAGCCTCTGTGCAAAATAGAAAATTTATTTCATCATTTATTGAAAAATATCTACAAAGTTAGTAGCAGCTAAAAGTAGTATAGAAGAAAGAGGAATGTGTTATGGTTCTATGCAAGAAAATAAATCCTCCTTGTTTAGAACAATCATTTCCAAAACTTATGGGAGACACATTTGTATCCTGCAATTCCTCCATGCAGCAAACAAGCAATATTATTAGAATCCTTTGAATCAAATTAAAAAGCTGAGATATAAGAAATACAACTTAGGGAACTTGTGGCTAAACAGACTTCAGTTTAAGTTGCTGAACCCAACAATGTAACCATACCAAATAAGACCTCAATACTTTATCAATATTTAGGTTATGGATGGATGCATTAGTGTTCGATCTGGAAAAGTCAAGGGTAGAAAATATTTTAGAAAATAAATATTAAGAAAGTTCTGAAATCTAGTTGATACATTAATCATGTGTTGCAAGTTCAAACTAAAAACAACTTGTCCTCCAATCCAAAGATCTTACTTACTTTTTGCATATTAAGTCTCAGTTCTGATGTTCTTACATTTCCATTGGCAAAACGCAGTTTGTCAAGGTTTGCAACAGATTCTTCACCTGCATTTGATTTAATTGATGGAACTGATTCTCCTAATAAGAATAAGCACAGTTATTATTTAATTTCATTGGGTTTCTTTGGAGGGTACAGGTAGTATTACCGATATTCCATTACTTTCTAATATACTTCTCAATATATCTGCAAGACAGACATACTCAGAACAATAAACTAACTTTCTGACACCTATATCAATGCAAAGTTAGAGTGCTTTCCAGATCTGAGTAACAATGCATTGGTAACTATCTTATCAAAATACAGAAGAATCCATTCTACATGATTCTTTAATATTTCTCATCTACAACTGACAATTAGTATTGGCCACTACTGTTCAAGGAATCATTAATCTGGAAGGGGTCATTCAGTTGCAGGTGCTATTCAAGGTGCTGGTTATCGCCTATAAAACCGTTCATGGCATAGGGCTTGGTTATTCAAGGAATTGCCTCTCTCCAATAGTTTCTGCCTGGCCCATACATTCTGACAGAGTTAGCAAGTTCTGGATCACATAGTTTAAATTTGTTTGTTTGTTTGCTGATTTGGGAAAGCACAGAGGAATTATGACCTTAGCAGCCATAGCTTCCAAATGACATTAGATAACACAGTTCATCACAGACAGTGAAAAAACATTTAGAAACATACAGATATTCTGCAATTTTGTACTTCAAAAAAGAAAGCAACCCCCCCAGTAGTATTATAATTTTCATGCAAATTCAAGCACAAGTTGATACCTAGAAATGCAATTAAGTGAAGACACAAATGAAGCATTCTTAATTTTTAAGTCTGTCACAAAATTCAGCATAGCAATGTTTAAGATACACCATTTTAAAAATTGAAAAATAAAGAGACCTACCAGGTTTGCATGATTCTGCAATACTAAGAGCACAGGCACGACCAAAGACTACCAAGTCCAAAAGCGAGTTTGCACCAAGCCGATTAGCACCATGAACAGAGGCAGAAGCTGCTTCACCACAAGCATATAAACCAGGTACTATTTGATCTTTGCCATTCACATGTGTAATTACCTGTCATTTTAAAATAGATATATATAGATATATAGATATAGATATACATATATATAGATATACATATACATATATATAGATATACATATACACATGTATATAGACATGACATGATCCCTTGTAATCAAAAAGAAAAAGAATTGCTGACACTAGTCTAAGGCACAGGAAAAAAACTAAAGGAGTATCTCTTCTGAAGTATTGTTAGAACTTTAAACAGTATACAAAAATAAAACTCCAGAGTGGTCTATTAAAATGATTCTCATCTAACAAATAGTATTTTTGAAAAATTACCTGTCCTCTGTAGTTTGTAGGAATACCTCCCATATTGTAATGCACAGTAGGTAGGACAGGAATAGGCTCTTTTGTGACATCCACACCAGCAAATATCATAGCAGTTTCTGAAATCCCAGGAAGACGCATTGCTAGCTGCTGTGGTGGCAAATGGTGCAACTGCAAGTACACGTGATCTTTGTCAGGTCCACAACCTCTGTTGTTGTTATTTTAAAAACAGGAGTGTTAAATAGAGATAATTTTTTTCCTTAATATTACTAAAACTAAAATACTAAAATTATTAAAAACAGGAGTGTTAAATAGAGATTCTTTTCCTTACTATTACTCCTTAATATTACAAACATTTTAAGTCAAAAACCAACAAATAATTATATCGTAAGAGAAAACTGTCAAGTGTTTTCAAACTATCACTTTATTAGGCGTGTACTTGGCAATTTGACTACCAATGTCTCCCCACCCCAAATCCCTGTGCCTACAGAAAGCTAATGAAGGAGACGGTTTTTGAAAAGAAAATCAAAGGACTTAGAAAACCTTGTAAAGGAGGAGTACTGCAATAAATGACAGAATTATTAAATAGTTTAGTTGTCCTATCTTTAACTCATGCCAGCAAGAGGGTTCATTTAAAGAAACTGGAAAAATGTGTTATTTCGGTAAAAAAATTGGTGGGACTCAACAGATTTTAATCTAAGTAAGCTTTTCAGCTGATGAGAGCAAAGCACTATTTTCATTGTTTCTCATGGAGACTTTTCAAAACATGTTACTTATGGAATCTAGCTAAAAATCTTAGCTGGATTTTTTTATTTCCCTGCCCATTAACACATCTATAAATTAGCCTTGTAAATATTTTAGAGAAAGTATTTTATTCTTTAAGATACAATATGCTGAGTTAGAAAAATTTAACCAACTCTGATCTGCACCTTTTATAATCACATTTATAGACTAGATAGTTAGATTGAACTTGCCTTCCTTCACGGATCTCAATAGTCATAGAACGAGACACAACATCCCGGGAAGCTAGATCTTTGGCAACTGGAGCATATCTCTCCATAAACCTTTCTCCTTCATTGTTAATTAAAATACCTCCTTCACCACGACAGCCTTCTGTAATAAGACAGCCAGCTCCATAAATACCTGCAAAACATGTTAAAATTATGTTTTACGAATGACTTCCATCTTCCCAGAGACAGGATTTACTGCTCTTTTAACATTTGATGTAGTATAACACCTAATAAATTGAACTACACAGATGTTAGCTTCAAATTATGGCTTGGCAATTTTTCACTGAATAAGTGAAAAATAAGTGAAAAATACAAGTAGAGTCTCAAGTCAAGCTTGACTACTGGTGATTATACAGACACGTGCACATAGTTTGCTTGACAACATAAAATGGTTTTGCTGTTGCCTTCTTCCAGGATTGTTTTCCTACTTCCCATTCTACCCTTGAGATTTCCTGGGATAACCAGGTCCAACCTTCTTTAGCTTTTTAACATCAGCCAAGTTCATTAGGTGTCTCCAGGGATGAAAATACTACCTACCTTATAAATATCTTGCAAGTGAATGCCTAAAGAAGGATATAAATAAAACTTTACAACTTTCTATCAAGTACCATTTTACTCCACCTTAATTGAAAGTTAAACATCCTTGGTTTCTTATATGGGCATCCCTTTTCTTTTTCATAAATTTAACACATAAAAGAAACTTCACAGAAACTGGCATTTTTTTTGTTTTATACCTGTCAGAACCTTTTAATCCCAAAGTTGACTACTTTCCGCATATTTTCCACTCACCAACTTAAAATGTCTCCATCTGCACCAGACAAAATTAGCACAGCTCTACAAAGCTTATTCTGTAATAAGTATTTTAGGGTGGTTTTTTAATGTTTCAAGCTTTACAGGTAGTCCTTGGTTAATGAAGGTAATTGGGACCAAACTTACTGTCACTAGGTGATGCAGTTGTAAAACGCAACGTCTGGGACTGCATTGCTTACTGTCAGCAATCCCTGCAGTCCCGTTGCCATTGTTAAGTGAGAATCGCGGGTTGTTAAGCAAGGACCTCCTCACAACTTCCTGCCGGCTTCCAAAAACCAGTCAGTGGGGAAGCCGGCAGGAAGTTGCAAGTCCCAGGTAGCTTGCAAGCAGGCCAGCAGGCAACTAAGTGGTTGCTGCCGGGTGGGGGAAGGTGCATGAGGGTGCACGGGTGGGCAGTGAAGTGTGACATGAGCACAGTGGGGCCGGGGGAGGGTGCACAGGTGGCCAGCGAGGCGTGAGCAGCAGAGGGTGTGTGGGTGACCAGCATGATGGGGCTGGGTGCTCTTGGTGGAGGAGGGTGCGCAAGGTGCAAGGTGCAAGCAGCCCAGAGCTACGGTACAATAAGAAGACCCATTGCCGCAGCACCTCCCCATACTTCCAGGATGGTGTCATGAGTACTGATGGTGAGCCCAGAAGAGGGGTGTCATGTTCCCCGTTTCAATGTTCTGTTAACATCGTAACGTTTCACATGTCAAACCTTTTTTCCATGTATACTCGGCTTGCTCATTGCTGGTATTTTCCATTTGTGCTCTCTTCTTTGTTTTGGGACTTTGGAATGTGTTTGGGTTTGCACTCCTATTCAAGGTTACTTTCCCAGGCGCGTGTAACGGTTGCTAGCACCTGGGAGGGGGTGCTTGCTGACGGGTGCTTGGGGCGGGACTGGATTGAAGGCAAGGCTTTTAAGTTTGTATTTGGCGCGCTTTTGCTCATTCTCAGCTTTCTCTGTATTTGCATACTATTCCTTTAATAAATCAGTTATCTTTAAGCCCGAGCTTGTGAGACTGAGTATTTGGGATTAGGCAACCATTACAAGGGGAGGCAGACAAAGATGGTCAGCTGGGGGGTCAGGTGGCAGTTGTAAATATGGGCTGGTTCGAATTTTTATCAGATGACTGCAGGGGTGCAGTGATGGTTGTAAGTTCAAGGATGGTTGCAAATACATTCTTTTCAGCGCCATCTTAACTTTGGTCACTGAATGAGTGGATGTTAAGCAAGGACTACCTATAATTATTTTGCTACCTGTATTTTTTATAATACGATTAATGTTAAGGGTGATACAGGACTCCAATTTTTATACAATCACAGTACTGGAAGATGCTACTTAGGCCACTGAATCCAACCTCTGTTCAATGCTGGAATCAAAATAAATGAATTTTTGGAGAAAATGGCTTTAAAAATGGACAAAAATGGTTCCATTAACAATCAGATCTGTTAGGATTTTTTTTTCCTAGCAGTAAACCAGAATGTCTTCTTGTAATTAAAATCTATTATGAATTCTGTACTCTAGGATAACAGAGAACAGGTCATGCCCTTACCTTGTGTAATATGTCAGGTATTTGAAGAACATGTTCCCACTATTCAGCATGTAATCTGCATAGTGGGAACATGTTATCCACAGTAATCTGACCAATTCAGAATACAATGTGACTATTACTTCCTGTGATATGGAAATCTGTATTTTTGTTGAATCTTGAATATCCTTGTTTTGCAGCAACATCTCATTTCTTATTTGAAGCTTGTAATTAATCATTATTCCAAGATTATTTTACAAGTACTATTAGCAAGCCAGTTGCTATATTTCTGGAATTAATTTTTTTTTTTTTGTCCTAGCCAAATAACATAGTTGTTTCTGTTACATTTCAATCTGTTGTTTTCAATCCATTTCTCTATCAATGTCATTTTGAACACTATTTCTATTATAAGCTAGGAATTATCACACCCAGTTTTGTGACATCTGTAAATGAATCCCCTCCATCTCCTTGCCCAAGTCATTAACAAAAATTTTGCAGTACAGGACTCAACTTGAGCACTTCACTTAATACTTCTCTCCAGTTTGATGAATGCCCCTTGAGTACTTTTTGAGTCTGCTAGTATCTGCTAAGGGGACGCGGTGGCGCTGCGGGTTAAACCGCTGAGCTGCCGATCGGAAGGTCGGCGGTTCGAAACCGCGCGGCGGGGTGAGCTCCCGTTGCTAGTCCCAGCTCCTGCTCACCTAGCAGTTCGAAAACATGCAAATGTGAGTAGATCAATAGGTACCGCTTTGGCGGGAAGGTAACGGCGTTCCGAGTCGTCATGCTGGCCACATGACCCGGAAGTGTCCTATGGACAACGCCGGCTCCAAGGCTTAGAAACGGAGATGAGCACCGCCCCCTAGAGTCGGACACGACTGGACTTTACGTCAAGGGAAACCTTTACCTTTACCTAGTATCTGCTAAATTCTCATATAATTAAACCCACACTTAAATAGTTTGCTAATTAGAACTTCATGGGACATTTCATTAAATACGTTGCTAAAATAAAGGTATACAAGATCAGCAGGACTCCTGCAATCTATTAAAGAGGTTACCCAATAAAAATACTGAATAGACATACATAATACTCTATTGCACAACATCTTGATTAAAAAAGTCTAAGGAAAGTAAGGGATTGGCAGCAAAATTTAGTTCCCTGCAACAAAATAAGATAACTTTTACCTGTGGGATGGAACTGCACAAATTCCAAATCCTGGCAAGGTAGACTTGCCCGTGTAACCATTGCTGTGCCATCTCCAGTGCAAGTGTGAGCAGAAGTACAGCTAAAATATGTGCGCCCATATCCTCTGCAAAAAGTTCATAATTAGTATCTACTACTCATAAGTCAGGAAAACAAATGTTTCATGAGTAACAGGATAATTCAGCAGCCTTAAAGCTACAGCCCTATGTTATCCATTAACCTATTTCTGCAACACAGAGGAAGGTTGAAACATTTTTAAACTGATTAAGCTTGGGCAAATAAAGCAGTAAGGATAACTCTTTCCCAAACTGAATCAAAGGTAACTTTTCTGATGTATCCCAACACCTCCCATCTTTTATATGTAATTTTTCCATAACAACAATTTTCCATAATTTTTCATACCATATTTTGTTCTTTTTCCATAATTTTTCATACTAAATTCAAATACTCTGAATTTTCCTAATATTGTACTATAGCCAAACTTGCAGCAAGCATCCTGAACTGAACAGTTATATTTTCAGTTCTTTTAGCTGTCTCACTAAATAATGACAGTAAGCATATCTGGCACCATAATTCAAGTTTCTGTTGTCCATGCTGTTAATCTCTCTAATCACTTCTGTCCATAACCTTTGTACAACTTCACAGGACTACCACATATGCCATTTTGCTTCATCACATTTCCAGCATTTATTTGGGCTTCTCCCATTAATTTCAGCAACTTGTAAGGGGGCATAATACCATTTATGAATCACTTTTAAGTAACTTTCCCTGATCTTTGCTGATATAGATCGTACTGTGGAGTTCTTCCAAAGTGTAGCTCATTGTGTGTCTGAGATATTCTTAAATCAGATTCCCATGTTTCTTTGAGAAATGTTGATCCCACTATCTTAAAAAGAGATAAGCAACCTGCAGCTTGAATTATACCCTTCCATCACTCCATTTCAACTCTCCACCAACACACTTGAGATCATGGTGCTATTTTGGAAGCAAAATGGCCACATTTTGGAAACACAATTTTTCTGTTCTCTCTCTCTCACACACACGCACACACACGCACACACACAACATTAAGGTAGGAATGGGAGCAATTTAGCTTAGAGAACTTTCTATCTTCAGCATTCCCCAGCCCATAGACAACCAAAAAATCACAATTTTTGAAACCAATCTTGATGTTTCTTTGCATTTCAAAGATCTTAATATTAGGAATGAGAATGGTATGGAAAGCAAACACCCAAAAGGCTGAAAAAGTGGACAAAAAATCATCCCTGATCTTTCCAATGACAGCACATAAAAAGATAGCTTCCAACTACCCCCTATAAAAAGTCAGAAGGCAAAACTGCAGCTCCCAACTCCTTGAACATTATCAGCCCTGACTCAGAATGAAACTTTACTTTAATAGAAATTTAAATTTGGAAGAGACCATTTAGGCCATCAAGTCTAACACTCTGATCAGTGCAGGCATTTATAGTAAAGAATTCCTGTCTAACATCTGTTGGAAGACATCCAGTGAAACAGAACCCACCATCTCTCCAGTTATTGGTTGCACCCATAAAATGGAAACATTCCTGGAAATCTTTTCCATTTTAACAAAAGTGTTATAGCTACATTAAAGTATAGAAAGTTAGAGCATTTCTCATTCCATGCCCTGTCTCAGCTAGAAGAAAGACAAGAAATGCACAGAAGAATACAAATTAGTGGCATATTATATTATATGGAAAAAAACGCTGGATGAGTAAAAACAAAAAGGCCCAGATGTTGCTTGACGTTTCTTCATATGATTATTAACATATTACCCAGTGGCAATAACTGTATTCTTTGCTCTGAAACGATGGATTGTGCCATCTTCTATACATAGTGCAATAATACCACAACATTCTCCATTTTCCATTAGGATATCAAGAGCAAAATATTCCACAAAGTAGCTGGTATCATATCTGAGTGACTGTTGATGAGAGAAAGAGAAGAAAGCATCTATAGTTGTTACAAAGCATAGCAATGTTAATTTCATTACATAATTATAAAGTGTTTCATTAGACTATAAAGCTGGCCAAGAACCCACCTACTTTATAAATATTTAGTTATGTTTATGAGAATATAAAACAATAATAATATTGAATCATGGAAGTCTAGAATTGGAAGGGCCCATTTAAACCTTCAAGCTCAATCCCTTGCTGAAATAATCTAAATTAAAGTGCCCATGATGATGGCTGTCCAGCCTCTATTTGTCATGATCACCGTTGCGATGCTTGTGACATCGCAACGGCTCACATGACAATACAGGGAAATGGGTCCCTGGCGGATTAAGGCAAAGGCAACTATGAAACACAAAAGAAAGCAACAGGTGCAGGAAACTAAGTAACAACCGAGACCGGCGGCGCGGAAGACAGCGATACAAAGTTGCCAACAAGCAATTGACTAACAACAAGAGAGGTGCGCCTGAGCTGTCAAAGGATTAAGAGCCTGATCGCCCGGCAATGAATCATTACCATTCAGGAAGGCGATCGAGGCGACGCCTGGGGTGCAGGGGGGCTGAACAACCTCTCACCTGACAGGGACGAAACCGGTGGGACTTGTGGGACGCACCTGGAATAAGGTGGGGTGGAGCGCTGACCGGTGCGGGCTATTTAAATCCCGTTCCGGCGCGCTCCCCTCACTCTCAGCTTTTTAAAGGCATGCACTCTGTTCCTCAGTAAAGCCAGAACCTAAACCCACGCTAGCGTCTGTGTCTTTACTGGATCGCAGGCAGAGCCTGACACTATTTAACACATCCAGTAAAGCAGAGCCTATTAATTTCCTGGATAAATGGTTCCACTGTTCAAGTGCACTTATTGTTAGGATTTTTTTTTTTTTACTAACATTCAATCAGAATCTGTTTTCCTGTAACTTAAGAAACAAAGTGCCAATTTTGACTAGAAAACTTTCTCATTACAGTGTAATCAATATGATTTTCATATAACGTAAGATTCTATATTCCTGAGAAGATTTTCTCTGCCAGAATTTCAAAATCTATTTCTGGTGCTGCGTTCCATTTTTTATGTTCTAATTAAAAAATGGTGGCAAACTATTTCTTCCATTGGAAGTACGTTTTTATGGGAAAAGTGCTAGTGTTGCCTAATTATATATTTACATATCCACCAAGTGTTCATGAGAGAGTACTAAATGCTAAAGTAAAAACAAAACAGGACAAAGGGAGAGTGGATGTATTATATTATATTTGCAATCATATATATAATTTAATATTAGGAGCCTGGATCAATATCACATGGGGAAGAGGGGTAGTTTCACAACTATTTGTACTAAAACTTTCAACTTAAATTATCTTTTTTTTAAAAAAACGGTATTTTAAGAATAGTCCAAAACTACATAAGTATGTGAGATTGAACTGTAAGTAGTAATCAGTGACATATGGACACAATACTAGTTGGCTTTGATACTATATACTCAGAGTCAGTATAAGTATGCTTATACGGTATAAGCAGATATTCTCTACAAAAAGGAGGATTTACATTGGTAAGATGTAACTTGTTTCCAGTCAGATATGGAACACCTTAGGAGACAAAAGAGTACTCACAGCCTCTTGGGAAAGGTTCATAACTCAATGGAAGAGCATATGCCCTGTATACTGTATTTCCCCAAAATTAATTCTCATGGTCTAAAATTAAATGGTCTAGTAAATTATCTAAAGGCTATATCTATGTATCTATTCATCTTGATACCATTTTTTTCATGAATTTTAAACTTATTCAGAATGGCAGCCTGTACATTGTGTAGATGAGAATTAGATAGTTTAACTATGCACCATGTGAAGTAGTACTTAATTTTATCTTTGCAGTCAACTTTCTTGATGGTCCAATTTCTAGATTTTGAGATGTGAAAGACAAACTTGGTCCCTTCCATGTCCTCAACACTGTGTACTCTTGCCTGTTCTCTAAATTAAAAATATATTAAATGTTTTAAATTTTCCCCAATGATGATTTGACCTCCTTAATATTTTTGGTTTTTTCTCCATATTTTCAATCACAAAATAGCCTTTTTAAGATACAGTTGTCATACATAGTATTTCAAGTGCGATCACACTGTATAAAGTTATTATTTACTGGCAATATTGAATTTCTTCCTTAATGCCTAACTTGGAAGTTACTATTTTCCAAAGAACCCACTGGATTAACATTCTCATTAAGTATCCACAACAATCCCAAGCTCTCTTTTCTGGTTACTAGCTACCATCTTTTGGAGTAGATGGTCCAATGATCAGACATACTACAAGGGATCTTCACAGTTCTTCATAATATTTTCTAAGATTAAAACTAAAGCAAAAAACTTCTATCTGAACAAGAGGTTTGTTTTAAAAAAAATGGGTATAAACCATTTTGAATTCTGAATAACAGAGAAAGTATCACCAACACAAGCTTTCCATTATTCTGACTTATATTTATTTATACATACAACATATAGGTGCGTCAGCCAAATTTTATCTTGAGTGAGTCATAACAGCAACAGCCACAAGCCATCACAACCATCAATTTTAGAAGCAACTCTGTTAATCATGACTCTGGTGCCTTTGTTCCCCACCCCACAAGCAACTTCTTACCCGGCCATAGAGTGTGTGTAACAGAGAGTGGCCTGTCCTATCAGCCACACAACAGCAACGGTGAGCCTGTCCTCCTTTCCCAAATTTAAGGCTCTGACCTCCAAAAGCACGCTGATAGATCTTTCCATCTTCTGTCCTGCTAAATGGCATACCATAATTCTCTAGCTGAGGAATCCAAAATGAGATAAGCTATTTAATTATGCATAAGAAGACAAAGAGAGTTAGTGAGGTAACACATAGTATGTCTGAAAATATCTCAATTCCAGGGAAAAAAATAAATAAATAAAAGGAGCTAATATAAGCTAAGCAACTTTTTAATCTATTTAGTATGTTTTGGTTGCAAGACCCACTATTATGCGACTGGGTATTTCTAACAGAATTTACTGAAAATTAGCTAGGTAACATCTCCATAGTTCCTAGACTATTCATGAACTGTGACAATACTACAAGACGGCTGTAATATGAGTGTCTAATTAGACTGATCGAAAATATCAATATCTTTTGAAATTTCAGCTATTAAAAATACATATACAGGTTCAGTATATGTATTTTAATAGCTGAAATTTCAAAAGATTTTGGTATTTTTAATCAGTCTCATTTTAGGCAAAAAACACTGAAATTTTACAAGATTTAGTGATTATATGAGATTTTGGCCATTTTTAAGTACAATAATTTCATTTAACTATGATTTACGTTTAGCAATCTGTGGGCACCATTTAGGGAGTTATACATGTCCTGATGCCTTTTGGGTTAGCCCACATACAGTTTTAAAGACCGCATCATTAATTCAGTTCTCAAAAATTGAGAACTGCACATTAGAAGGAGAATATTTAATACTGAAGCTCCTGCCATGCATAAGAAATATAGCTTTCCAGCACCAATTACTATTTTGAAGGGGAGCAACGTAAAGTTTATATGGTCACAAAGATGGCAAGCCTAGCAAAACCTGCAATCATCAACCACTTTTCTTCTTGGTATGGTCACCTTTGCTACTAAGGTTAAAAGGGGAAGGGTGAAGCTAAGAATAATCTACACTGATAAGGGCCAGTAGGACTGTACTAGCATGAAGAAAGCCAACCCACCTAGAACAAATGACAACATCAAGCCCAGAAGAAAGCAGAGGCAAACTGCTTCCATATTGCTGCTGTATGGATATGGCTGAAGCCCCAGGTTTGAAGCACTTGACTTCCACAAGTAAATCTGGACTTAATGATGCTGCCAAGCCAAAACCATAAGGCTGCTCACTAATGATGCCAGTTCCCCATTTTTCAAGGACATACACAGTTGGATCACAGAATGTGAAAAGCCAAAGAAACTTAAAACAACTAAAGCAGAAATGAAGAATACTAAGTAAACTTAAGTAGACTGGAATGGGCCATGTTAAAACAGACAATTATGATCTAACTATTCAGGGTATCTAAATCTAGAAAAATCAAGTGGTTTTTTTTCTGATCTAGCCCTGAAATTTGTGAATGGATTTACAATGGTTTTAAATGGCATGAAACATTTGGTTTGTGATTGCCCATTCACAATGGATACCATTAGTGATACCAGGAATTATCAAGAAATTAATGGTCCTATCACAAAATAAGTCTTCAGCAGTTTTTCTGGGCCTTTTCACATAGCATAGCTATTTTATTAAAGGACAAATAAAGGCAGTCAATACATATTTATGTCTCCTATTTTTCACATTGATGTTATCAATCTCAGTCAACCAGTTTCCTTAACTAAGATAACTGGTTTGTAGACAGCCAAGGAAACTGAGTAACTGTACCTCAATAACTGAAGCAGGGGCTTGCTCTGTCATGTAATGAATTGCATCCTGGTCTCCTAGCCAGTCAGAGCCTTTCACAGTATCATAGAAATGCCATCTCCAGTTATCATCTTCCATATTACCCAAAGCAGCATTGATTCCTCCCTAGAAATTAAACCATTATTTTAAAGGCAACATTATTAAAATGTTAATAAATAACGAATTTAAATTTAATGTGGGGATCAATATGAGATAATTCCTTGCCAGATCAAGAGACGAGAATTGCATGGTAAGCATGGACTTTTTCTGACCGTAAAAATATCCTAAATTTAAAAGATCTGGATAAAGGCGAAGGCCCCGGAACCTTCTCTAAAAGAAAAAAAGGAGGAACTGAATACAATTCTTTTTTGTAAAGATCAGAAAGTGATCTTTAAGGCATCCTCTCTTGCTGACTTTGAAGTCTGGTTCATGTCAAGAACAGCAATCCCTCAGATGTGTCCTCAACCATTTAGGGCCTTAAAAATTAAACACTTTACATTCTGTCCAAAAAACAATTTGGCAATTAGTACATGTAAAAATGCTCCTAGTATCTGGACCAGTTAGTAGCCTAACTGTATTTAATACCAACTGAACTTTTAAACACTCCTCAAAGGTAACCATAGATAGAGCACATCGCTACAGTCAAGTCGTGTTGCAATCAAGTCATGGGCAATTTTTACCAAGGCTGTCTCATTCAGGAATTTTAATAGCTGGCAACTGTAAAAACACACCTGGGAATCCAAATGCAGCTGGGGGGTCAAGGACCATTCCCATACTATGGGCCAGTTGTTTAAAGGGGAACGCAATCCCATCCAGAACAGGCTGAATGCCACATAACTAGAACAGCATATAAGCCTAATAAGTAAGTAAATAAATTTAATTTCTGCTTATCCAGCTCATTTATTAAATTTAGAACCAATCAAGGGAATCAATTATTTGTTTAGTTAAGTGGTAAGGGGCAGTAAAATTGGGTGTTATCAGCGTATAGCAACACTTCATTCCAAAGCTCCAGATTGAAAATTAGATTCAGAATTTTACCAGGGGTCAATTTTCCAAGGCAATATAAATATATAATGCATACTGCACTGTATGTTACCCACCAAAATCAGAATAGCAACATATACCCCCAAACATTAGCATTAATTCTGCTACACAAAGACATCTGTATGTAATATAACCCTAGCTAGCATGTGGTATGTCTCCTCTAGCTTTGAAAGACAGATTGAAACAAAGAGGTCTCTTACTTGCGCAGCAACAGTATGAGATCTGGTTGGGAATAATTTGGAAACACATGCTGTATTAAACCCAGCCTCAGACAAGCCAAAGGCAGCTCTCAAACCTGCACCACCTGCACCGACTACAACTGCATCAAATTCATGGTCCACTACAGGATACTGTGTTGAAATCTGAACAACAAAAAAAGAAGGCAGACACCCTGAGAGGAAATATTGATGAAATATTCACAATACCTAAATAAAATTTAAATTATTATTCCAATTTACACTTAGCACAATCAATAAGCAATAAGCACTATGCTGAAAAAAATTAAAATATCTCTAGTTGGTTTTTGATTAGTATTTCCTCCCCAGCTTGTGATCCTCCATAATTTAGATAATTAGATGCATCATTAAGCTCAAGTCCTTAATCCTTTGCTTCCATTCTTTCCCATGCTTTAACAAAAAATGCTTTCATTCCTGCAAGCCACCATTTGTTATATCTTTAGTATTCGGTTTGAACAGGTAAATAGATCAGGTAAATAAATATACTAGAATTTGATTGATTCCCCACAAACAAGATTGAGTGCCAGAATCCTCTATAAGGAAAATTGTGAATGTGATCATTTGAATCCAGCTCTAAAGTTTTACAAATGCGTACCCAAATATACTTACTTACTGGCCAAATGTACACATGCTAAGCCATCGCTTATTTAACCAAGGTTTATTGAATAACCCACAATTTGTTCAACAGGTTAAACCACATCATGCTAACCAAACACCTCATCCAAAAACGAACTACACTGTAACTTAAAGCAATGTGTGGACTGCTTTATGATTGCCTTTATTTTTTTGAGCATATCCACATTGGACAAAGAAGCCACATATGTGATACAGCAATAAGAACTTACTGAATCAGATACTTTGGCAGACACATTCTTCTTTCCATATGCCGTGAAGTGAAAATTACGAGAAAGCACACGACAAGCTGCTGGCCCTTGCTGAAATATGAGTAATTATGAATATAATTATATAAAAATATGAGTAATAGTTAAAATCTTCTAATGTGGTAAGTACACCAAAATGTTTGCTTACAACATGTATTTAATAAATATAGATTTATAATTATTTATATTTATAATTATTTCCATCATTTAATACTGTAATATAAATGCAATTTGTGATATTTTTCTAACAACACATCTCTTGTGTCTTCCATAACCAAATGGTATGCAGAAATTCAGTAGTTGAATTTTTCCCACAATTGTCAAAACATTTAAAAAATGAAATGATAAATGATAAGAATTATGAATTCATTCCAAACATTCTTCATTTCAACAAAAGAAAACAAAGTAGCATTAGACTTTTAGCCTGAGATTCTACTGAGCTGAATTTTATGTTGGAAAATACAAAATCTGGATAAAATACATTACAGAGTATCCTATTATGTTGATTCTAAGATTATGCTTGTTATCTATTTTAGTCAGATGAAATTAACATACATATTGCTTGGTATACTACTTTTTTAACAATGAGAATAGCTACAATTATTTCTCCTTAGACTAAAGTATAGGAAAGATAGAACATTTTACATATGCACGAAAGTTTTTTTCCCCCATTCTTCCTTCTGGGAGGAACAGATTGCTATATAGTCAAATTAACAATTAAATCCAGTATTCACAAACATTTCAAATATATTTAAGGCTCTGTCATCAGAGGACTGAACAGAACTATCAAAACAGCAAATATAAGAAGTACTTTAGGTGATAGGAAGATTATGATAGTAAGAATCTGCAATTCTGTCTCTATATACTTATTCTTGGAAGGGAAGGGAAGTATCAACTTTAATTAAAAGTACACTGCTAGTACTTAAAAAGTAGGAATTCTGTGTTTTATCCAACAGCAAAGTAATCCTAAATTGAATATGATCCCTTCCATGCACACAGAGAGGAAGAGTAATCAGAAAAAAATAAATATAAGAATGCCAACTTCAGCTGGAGATTCCTTCTAATATAAAAGTGGCACAACCAAAAAAGGGCAAAGCCAGGACAAAAAAAATACTATTAACTAAACTAATTAATTGGTTAATTAGTTATTAATATTAATAAGATCATTAATATTAATTAATTGGTTTATTATAAAATAATTTATCTTTATCTGCATTTACTAGGCATTCCTTATCATACTGTACATACAAACCTAAGTATGCAAGGGCATGCACATACACTTCTCCAGCAAAAAGAGAGAGTAAGGGGAAAGGGCAGCTGCATTAGGAACAAAGGGAAGAGAAAAGGGGAAAACAAAATTATATGATGGCAAGGAAAGGCAAGGCAGTAATTGGAGAGGTAAAATATGAGAGAGATCTGTTTAAGCATTACAAGATGCAGTCCCTCCCAAGGGTTAATTTCCAGACTAATTTTCAAAGACACCCAAACTTCGCAGCAGGAAGATTTCTAGCTTTATATTAATTCCTTTATTAAGAACAGGTTCTTCCATTTTTATCAGTGAATTTAGGAATATTATTGTGGTGGAGAAAATACCTTGCCTTCTATCAGGCAAACTAGTATTTGATTTTACTGTATTTCCTAAACATATTTTCTAAACAGATAATTAACAACCAGACATCAACCAGGGTGGATTTGATTTAAATCAAATGAGATTTGAATCATGATTTATGTACTAGTCAGGAAAAATCTATAATCATTTGTAGTAAAATGCATTCTTATTGTTTGATATAATCTCTAATACACAGAGAGAGATTTCCTTTTTAGAAGTACTTGAAATGTACAGCAGATATGGGTCAGACTTTTTTCAGATTAATTTTCAGTTAAAAAAAATGAAATGACACTACAAAGCAGATATATTCTTGCAAAGTTGTTAGGAACTGAACCATGTTCAATTAATTGTTCTGTATGTCTGCAGGATACTTTTACTATTACGTGTTAGGACTTTGAAGTTGTACTAATAATATACATCCTACTTTTCTTCAGCAAGCAGTTAAAATAGATTGTCAGCAAAAAACAAAGAACATGCATTTTTAACTTTCATTTATTAATAAAAACAATTAAAATGGCAAATCAGCCAAATCAAAATAAATTCTAAATACTGGACGCAGATATTAAATTGTCACCTGTCTTCCTCTTCATTCAGAACCTAGAACAGAAAAAAAAGCTTGCCTGCTTTTTCAGTTTCCAAATTATTCCCAAATATTGAATTACTCCAAAGAGAAGAAACATAGTTTCTATAGCACCAGAAGTAGCTACCGCTGTTAAAAAAAACAGATTACTTAAATTATAATTAAATCCAAGTATTTAATGAGAGTTCCACCAGCAAACTGGTGTGATTTTCTTTAAAACATGAAAAACAAACTTAGATTTCTTGAATAAATCCCTCTTTTCCCTAAAACATTTTAATGTTATTATGGAAGCATGGTTGCTGAATGTCCATGTTATGGACAAATTCTTTTTTTCAGCAGTTAAGGGATGACTGACAGCATGCAGTTGCCCATGGCTCTCTGCTATCCTTGCATATGTTATTCCAACCAAATATATTGTTCTTTCTCAGATCTGAGAGTAAACATGTAACATATGATTTCCTAACATGTAACATATAACATATGTAAACATGTAACATATAACATATGTAAACACAGGCAAGCATGCAAAATGCAAATGGCATGGCTAAGAAAGGCAAGACTTGGTTATATGAATGAAGCATCATTATGAGATCTTCTGCTTTGAAGATTATGAGGGAAGCACATCTGGTATACAGGATGCTTCAGGTTAGTAAATACATTCTTATGTTTTCATAATTTTTTTCTAAGGTCTGCCTGGTCATATCTTTTAGACAGGCTTCTCAGTTTAGTACTGAGCACTAATGTTTGATCAAAAATATAGTTATTTTATTACAGTTGAGCGTATTTAAATGAAAGAGGCAGATATTTCTTTTAAAGCTCCATTTTTATAAGTGAATGAACTCTGCAATATTACACAAGCTAATGAACTGACTTTTTTTTTTAGGTTGATCCAACCTCAAAATGCAAGAGTCTTATGGCTACGTAGAGGCAAACTTCATCTTAAATACTGTTTCAAAGTTCCCTGATGGCACTGTTTCAGACAATACAAGGGTCAGAAAGATATATCACCAAATATCTAATAATATCACCTAATGTATCACCAAAATTGCAAAAAGAAAGAAAACTTCATTATACAGAAATATGCATAGATAACCTTCTAATAAAACCTAGTAGATTATATAGAAGCAACTGTGAAAAAGTTGTTTTGTTTGCTTATGCTATACACTCTATCCTGTATGGTTGAGAATGCATACTCCGTTATCAGGGTTCAGTCATTTGATCAAGAACAAGATCTACTCAAGAGGGTAGAAGCTGAAGGGAAATTGTTAGATAAAATGTATAAAAAAACTCCAAAATTGTCCAAATAATCAAGATGGGAAAATTGCTATCATGAATATTGATGGATGGAGGTGTGTTCACAGCATAATTTTAAGTGCTTGTATATAAAAAGAAGTAAGTCACATTTTGTGGCACATATTACTAAATATTTTCAAGAAGTAGCAATAAAAGCTACAGCAAACTTTCAGAAGAATTTCAAATGCATTGTATGCAGGTTTGTCACATGCAGTGCAAATTTATCCAAGATTAGAAGAAAGTGAAGAAGCCCCTCCAAATAATAGCATTTATTTGCAGTGCTCATTTAATGTATCCCTTATCAAAAGATGTTTGGTAGTCCAAAGATAGGTTATATATTGCACATATTACAAAACGTTTTAATTGCTTTCCAAATTGCTCTGACGAATCTCTTGCAAGATGGCCAATGGAAGACTTTCATATATTGACCCTATATGTCATGAACTGCCCTACTTTGGAAGAATTAGTGAATAAGATCATGAAAAAATAGAACTGTCAGGGCTGTAATTCTCATTATGTGGGCACAGTGAAGCAGTGAACTTTGATTACTAATCTAAAACCTGTGCCTTGAAGGAAGTGCAGAGAAGGATTTGTTTTATTTCTGATGCTGTTGAAATTTGAAAGGATCTAAGCATAACCTTGAAAACGGAAATAAGTGGTAACAGAATTCCAGCTTATTTTCTTGCCACTATTCTCAATACCAGATTGACTGTCAAAAAGGGCTTTGGGGGTTCATGAGCTTTGATCCAAGATAAGCACTAAAATACTTCTTGTTAATCAACAAAGCAAAATTTGATTTTAAGCAGTGTTTCCTACAGCAGCTCAGCTAAACAAGGAAAATTCTTTTCTTCCCATTCTCCTATCTTATAAACACCTGAGAAGTGGTGATAAATCTATAAAGCAAAGTAAAATCAACAGAGACTTCAGTAATACATGTCTGAGCATTGCTAGGTGAAATTATGCCTCAAGTAGCAAAGTAAAGCCTTCCGTTTCTGGGAAACTACATTTATGTTGTATAATCTAGTGTGTTGGTTAAATATAAGCATTACTACATGTTCTATTCCTGCTTTCTAATTAGACATAGGTAAGAGGGTTAATTATGCTCACTAAACTTTCTAGCAGTTCCTTTTTTTTGGTTGTCTGGATGTGGTCGTCCCCTCCTGGCTTCACAAAAGTAATTTGTGTTCAGTAGATTTATTCCATGGTAGTCTTCTTTTTCAGTGGATCCTTGGATCCCCTTCCCATTCACATTCATTTCAAGTCTTGCCCTGGGTAATCCTGGAAATAACAAACCTTCAACAGCCAACACTGCCTAGACTCTGTGTTGGTCTATCGGTCATTACTCCTCTGTCTTCCCTCTTTCCCAGGAGATTTTTCTTTAAATCTCCATCTTCTTCCTCCTTTTGCCGTAGCAAAAGCAGTCCTCCTTTCCTTTAGGAAAGTTAAAATACTCCCATGTGGGAATACCATGCTACCATGATTATGTGGTACTCAGTAGAATGTATACTTTTATTTATTTATTTATTTTTCAAACTTCTATTACCGCCCATCTCCCCCAAGAAAGGAGGACTCTTTTAGGTTTGCAGGAGTCAGTTCTGCCAATTTAAGTGTCAGTTTCTGTCCCTCTCCCTATCTCTTGCATTTATATTTGGTCTCCTCTTCCTCACCCAGATACATTGCATCACCTCACATTCTTTATTCACTGTCTTTGCGATTTTAGAGAGAGATAACTTATCAAGGCTGTTAATTGACTTCTCATTTCCATATTAGCAAGTGGAATAGTATATACAATAGCTACTGTGGAAGTTATGTTCGTGGTTAGAAGTTTCTTTTAACGTCGAGACCAAATTACGTATACTTTTAAGAAAAACAAAGTCCAACAAGAAGTCTCTGAACAAAGAAATATAAGGACCAAGAAATAAGTATCGGTTTTTTAAAATATTCACGAAATGTCTGTCAGTCCTTATAGCTGTTAGAAACATATAATTCCTGTTTGGAAAACGAAATGCCACAACCAGGAAAAAAAAAATCGAACTTTTCAGTTTCTTATCCTAACCTGGGCCGAATACACGAAGCCAATTAAGTTGCACATCCGGCCTGCTTGAACCACTATTATCCGACTGAAGCTGCAAAACCTACCCACAAGCGCAAGGGATAAATTTATTTAGTTGACCCCGCCCGTACCAAGACTTACCTTGCAGAACAGCTGCAAATATCGCAGCCTCCGCAAAGTCAACGCCATTTCAACCCGGTAGGAAATTACGCTACTGCGCGTGTGTGGGAGATGGGACCTGACTGAGCAAGCGTCGCACGGAGAGCGCGGTTGGTTAGCAGCAGTGCAGGAAAAACCAAAACAAATTAATCCAGGTAGGTTTTATGATTTCAGTCCTGCGTTGTTTCGATCTGAAAATCAAAAGTTATGAAAGCTCCGAAGCTTTTAACTATGCTACCACACATCCAGGACAACTCATTTTCAAAGGATTTTTTAAAAGAAAAATCAGTACAGTTGATGTCTTCTACGGTTTTCACCCCTGCCAGTGGAGTGGTTTATCCCGAAAAAAGCTGGACGAGCCTGATAAGCATCTTGCGCACGCGCAGTGGTAGCTTAATGCTCAGCAGCTGCAATGGAGGGGTAGAATATTCTTTTGACAGAACTTCTGATCGTGGATTTTCTTTTCACCTTTGTTTAATGTCACGTGAAGATTTGTTGGTATGGGTTTGCATTGTTTCATATTTAAAGTGGTGTTAGTTTAATAAAAGAGAGGACGCTTGTGAGACAATATATGTAGTTGACAACTAAAGTTAACGGTACTGTAGTCCACTGGGCCCTGAAAATCTTGTACTCCGTAATAATTGCGTTTTTACTCAGTAAAATTGTATAATAACTACTACATTTTTGGTACAATTGCACATGATGAAATGTTTCTTCATACAGGTTTGTCTATATAAAAAAATAATGCTTGGGGAAAGGTTTTTGCTTAGATTTCTCTCTGCAAAGCTTGTTATTGAAGAGCAGCCAGTTAAGTAGTGGAGCGTAGATGGGAGCTTATGTAGGGACAAGGAGTATATTGTGACTCGCCAAATGTAATGGAGTTCTTCAGCCCTGATAGGTGGCAGTAATGATTAACGTACAACTCAGCCAGTGAATCTAGAGAAATCACAGAAGGTTGCTGTTTGTAAATCAGCCATGCCTAGGCATTTGAAGCCTGGTATTAACAGCTGGTGGCTTTATGTGAAAACACTTTTCTTCCATTAAATGGGTTTATACATTGTAATCTTTGTGATTTAATTTTTATAAGTATTAGCACAGATATGTGGGCTTGCATTAGAATAAACATGTGCTTCAACATTAAATACTTTAATTCCACCCACCCCCCAAAAATCAAAGTTTGTACATTCTAACAATGGCTTTTATTCTTTCTGGAAGTAAAACATACTTTTATTGTTTTAAATTATTTGAGTATTATAATGTAGTGGCACAAATATGTTAATATTATTAACATTTTTATACAAGGCTAGAATTGTATTGTTATTTCATTTTAGTTTTTGGATGTCTTTGATCAAGAGGTTTCTTTCTTGTTTCCCCAAATATTCAGATACTTTTGTGCCCTAAAGAGAAATTAAGGGTAAGCTTTATTACTGTTATCTGTTGTGTCCTTTGACTTTCATGATATAATATGTTGCTTTGAATATTTAAAGTGTTATGGTGTTAGCAGGTGTAAACACTGAGTTTTGGGTTCCGTAGCTAAACAAAGACAGGGGAGACTATTAGGAAATCTCAAGGCTGTAGGCTGGATTGGAAAATCAAAAAATATTCTGAAAGAAGGCAATGGCAAGCTATTTTCATAAACGTAGCCAAGAAAACTGCATGGATGTACCCATGAAGTTTCAAATACAGCTCAGTTCCAAGGGGTCTTTACTTTAAAAGGTATTATATCTCTATTTAAACTCTGGAAAGCATTTGCATTACCTTTTTCCTATGATGTTCAATGTTTGTAAAGATGAGACAGAATTCAGTGTAATGGGTTATGAAATTGAGAGTGTCCTAACAGTCAGGAACCACGCTTACACGAGGAATAGGTTTTATTACTGCTACATTAGACAGAAAATCCCAACAAACTGAAGAAGCGTGGGAAAACTCAGACAGATAAACCCCAAAAGTCAAGGCAGGTCTGTTCTGTGTCTCTTTGAATGGCTGCTCAACTCCTCACTACTATGCATGCGTTTTCCCCCCTGGATAGGGGCCCCCTCCTGCTCACCATCAGTTCTCATGACAGAGAGGTTAAGAATACATTTTCTTTTTATCTGAGGGGAAAACCCTCTAATGAATGCATTTCCTAAGAATTCCAGCTAAAACTGTATGATCCCAAAAGAAAGTAAATCAGTTTTCTTTCTTTAACCATGCCTATTACTATGATAATTACCATAAGAATTCCATAAAGAAATAAGTCTGTATTGTAGAATTATGGAATTCTATTGTATCATAGAATTATTGTATAGTACAGAAACTTTGGAGATAATCTAAACCAACTACCTATTTAATATGGGGTATAATACAGTCCTTGAAAGACAGTTATTCAACTTCTGCTAAAATACATTCATAGAAGGAAACTAGATCATCCTTCTACAGCTAGTCTAGTATATTGCCAAACAGGCCCTTACCAGTTGAAACTTTTCTAATATTTAACTAAAATTTACTTCCCATCCATCCATTGGACATAATTCTGCTCTCCAAAGCAACAGAGAAAAATTCTACTCCATTTTCTCAATAATAGCATTTCAGATATTTGAAGACTGCTATAATGACTTCCCCCAATCTTTTCTTCAGCTAAATATATCTTGCTCTTACAACTGTTCCTCTCAGGGCTTGCATACTAATTTTCTTCTTCTCTGAATGGATTACAAGAATGGGCACCCTACCAGTTCTCAAAACTTGCCATCCTCCCTCATACAGATACTAAGCATTAAAAAAACAGCTTTATGCTTGGATAAAATAATAACTTGTTTTAAGATTTATTAACTTTTGTTTAAAATGGTGCATTGCTGTTTGTAGTCCTGATTATCTGGTTTACATAGTGCTTATGCATCTGCCTAGTTGCAAGTGTGAGAGCCAGTGCAATGTAGTGGTTAAGATGTCAGTCTCGGATTGGGAAGATACAGGTTCAAGTCCCTCCTCTTTGGAAACTCACTGGGTGACTTTGGGCCAGTCACTTTCTCAACTCAGCCTATTTCATAGGGTTGCTGTTAATATTAAACACACATATTGTCAGAACCCACAATCAAAGAGTTGTTAGATCTGTTGATTGTGTTCTCTGCCATTGAAGCAACAAGTGTCAAACTCTGGATGGAAGGGGGAAAATTGCTGAGAGTGAGAAGGAATCCAAGGTCGTATCAGCCAGCCGGCCAGGATTGGAATGCTGGACTGTTAAGGGAAAAGGGGGGGGGTGGAATGTGGAGGAGGTTTTGACGTGCCTATGTGTCTTTTATCAGGTAGCTGTGTGAGAACTTTTGTAGTCATGGCTTTATGTAAAGTTCTGACACAGTTGGAGTTCTTGATTTTAAGGGACACTGACTGTATTCAACACATGTCTTGTAGTTAAAAAAATATTTTAATAAACTCAGAGTAATGGTAAATAGCAAGTCATAGCATAAGAAGCTAATGAAAAAATTGCTCAAGATAGGTGAGTGTTTCTAAGGAATGAGATATTAAAAGGACAGTTGCAAATAATTCCAGTGCGGAAGAAAAAAGGCGGACAGCCAAAAAACTAATCTGCCAATACTAAAAGCTTAGTGAAGATTTTATAATAAAAAGGGTACAAACAGAAAATGGTAAAGGGCCAGATTACAAAGAAGAAGTATAAATAGGTAGGCCAGAATTGTAAAGCTTGTGTCAGGAAAACAAAAACTCAACAATGAGCTGAAATTATTAAAGAATTCTAACAAAAAGGCCTTTTTAGATATGGTCAGAATTTTAAAAAAAGAATCAGAATACCAGCTGCTTAATGAAATGGCACAATGCTAAGAAAAGTCAGAATTACTCTTATTTCAGTTTGATCTTCTCTAACAGAAAAGTACTGTATGAGTCCCACCCAGGGCTGGCTCTAGAATTTTGGCACCCTAAGTTAAGTCATATTCTGGTGCCCCCTGTGGTTTGGCTCATCTTTCGATTTTGTTGGAAATTTCAAAAAATTGGTGTCTTGTCTTTTTTTCTTTGAGTTTTTGAACTATACATTTATGATTTTCAGCCCCAGTTTTTTTCCTTTTCTCTAACATTTTCACCCTATTTACACTGCAAAATTATATTTAACTCTCAAGCAGGTACACTGGCTCATAAAGTGCACTGTTGCTACTTTTTGCTCTTTTACTGTGTTTTTTGGAAGTCTTTTAAATTTTGGTGCCCCCTAAAATTTGGTGCCCCTAGTCCGGTGCCTACTTGGCCTTAGCTTAGAGCCAGCCCTGGTTCCATCAGGAAAGTGTGAGGAATGGTAGAAAGTGGTAGAACTGACGTTTGAGACTAACGTGTTCAGGAAATGCCTTATTATGAATGAGTTTAAATCTCAGACCAGTTGAATTGTGTCTCAGAGTGCTGAACAAACTAGCTGATAATTTGACTAAGAGTTTATTATTTTTGGGAAAATAATCAAAGATATGACAGATCAGATTCGGCAGCAGTATGTTTTTCCCTAACATTTTCCAAATTCACTATGTCATGGATATAAGTAATTTTTCAGGGAATTCTGTCAGAAGTATATCAGTTTAAAAGTATACAGCTGAGTGTAAAGTCGGGTAATAACTATCTCAAGAGTTATTTTCTCTAATTTTAAGGTTTGTCTATGAATAATTTAAATAATCCTCCTCCTAACTGGAACATTCAGCCTAATGCAAGAAATAATGAAGAACATGGAAGCAAATGGAATTATGCTTTGTTGGTTCCAATGTTGGGGCTGGCTGTCTTCCGTAAGTGACCTTCAAATAAAGTCTGAATTTTTCAGATTACTTTGAAGTTTAAATTGTTCTACTCTTTCTGTTGTTAAAATGGGGTCATCTAACAAACATTTTATGCTTATTTTAAAGACTATCTAGGCTTCTTTCTCCCAAATGTAATGGTAGATAAAATTTATTCACCAGTTATGTATATCTCAATATTGTCAGGATGGGGATGGACGTATCTGAATATATCTATAGAATCTTTATATATGACACTTTAGTATTTATCAGGAATGTTCAACCAACACAGACCATATCTCTATCTCACAAACTAACCCAATCCTCTTTCTGTGGGTCCAAAAGGATAGCTCGTCCTGATCTCATTCCTAGTCTGAAGTATATTCAGGAAACCTGGAGCTGTGTCATTAGTATTAAAAAAAAGATTCCCACAGCTTTTTTTTCCCTTTAGCTAAGAAAATATTCAAGGCTCAGCCTTTGCAGGCAGCCAGATTTCTTTTTTTCTCCCAGTCAGCCAACTGCCTAGAATTTTGCTAAAGGAATCTTGCAGAGACTCAGCAGGAGAAATATAAGTTACTTCTAATTTATGGCCATGCAAGCTTACAAAGTCTTCAGCCCAAGACAGTTTGTAACTTTAAGTGTAGAACTCAATATAAGAATTTTTCCATATTTTACTTTTTCGTTTTTGACTGCTTACTGAGCCCACTTTGATGACATTTGTAAAGCTCCTTTGCCAGTGCAATTTGAATGAGATCTCCCCCATCTTTCCTGCCCTTTCATCTCTTGTCATTGCCCTTTGCATTGACCAATTATGGACCAATTTAGAAACCCTAGAGACAGGCATATATATTAAGATTAATCAGTCCTGGGACCACACCCTGTTCCTATTCTCCAGACACTTACAAACATTCTTGGCTGCAGTGGAAAAGGTTATTGTGACATTATTTTTTATCTGAAAGCAGAATAGTAGTACCAAGGCTGCTGAAACATCATCATCTCATTTTTCTCCCTCCTAATTGTGTTGTTTATATAAGCTTCTGTTCCCCTTAGTCTGTTGTACTGCTCCCAAGTGAGACATAGAAGAAAGAGAAACAATAATGTTCATAATGGTTCTAGAACATGCTTCCTTCTTTAGGATCTGGCCTCTTTCCAGGAACATTGCCTGAGGCCGGACTTGAAATGTTTGGTACCTAGGAGGATTTGGGCAAGAGCACTGGATGACATTTGTACTTATGCTTACTCCTCTTCTCCCCCCATCCATTCCCAACTAAAGAGAAGTGTTGCAGTTCTGCCTCATCCCTTCCTCCACAATTATCTCCCTCCTCCACCACAGCCAGAAACATAGGAGCCTGAGTTTCTCCTGTGTTCCCCCTCTCCCTCTCCCAACGAACTGATGTGATGAGACCACTACCTTGGTTCTTACCAGCCACTTCCTGGCAAGACTGCAACCTTGTGGACCCAGGATGGCCAGCATAAGTACCAAATAATTTTAAGGACAGGGGACCATAACACTTTTGCCTGACAAAAATCAAATGTAACTTTCCCCTAATACCTTTGTTTCTGCCTCTCTCATCTTTGGAGATACCTGTGCTGGCATAAAGCATAAAAACATTAAATGAATAGCCATAAAGAGATAGGTAAGAGATTATAATCTCTAACACTCTTACACATCTATGGGATGCGGAAGACACTATTTTCTAATGTAAAGAAAGAAGGCAGACACATACAATGACATTATTACAGTAAAAAATAAAAATAATTATATAATGGTTGAACACAGGAAGACTAAGCAAGAATTGAGAAATCAAAGACTTTGAAATGTAACAAGTTACAGTATGTTGTAAAAAGGGAAGAAGGAAATAGATGGGAAGAGAGAAGATTGGAAAATTGGATAAACAATCTAATTGAAGGAAAAGAAAAAAATGTTAGATTATGACACAATTAATTTAAAAAAATGAGTTGGTTATGTGAAAGAGAACAAGCTCATGCAGAAAACTATTCTAAAGGAGTCTCATTTTCTTCAACCCCCTCCATTTCCAAACAGTGTAATTAGGTGACTGATCGTAAGGTTCACCCTGATCTGAGGACAAACTCATTTGATCTCTGATTCCACTGCTTGCCCTTTCTTTCACCCACATCATATCAGCAGAGGCCAACCTAAGCAAACATGAAAGTTACTTTTTAAATCTCCCCCTTTTTTGGTGTCTGATGTTCTGCCTTTTCATTGTGTGCTTAGTATATGCCAGAAACAGAGTTCTGCAGAAGAATTTGAATCTAAGACAGGACAAATTAAGAGAAGTATGTTGTATCTCAAATAAGTCCAAAATTGTCCCACTCTTTGTCAGATTTGGCTTCACACAAAGTTGGAGCCCAGTTCTAGTATTTATCATGATAGTTTATTTTCATGTCCTCATGTCTTACAGGTTGGATTTGGTCCAGAGAATCTAAGAAAGAGATAGAAAAAGAGAAAAGAGATGTCTACAGAAAACTGTCATTGGTACAGAAAGAGCTTGAATCTAAATATCGTGACATAATTATAGAAAACCGCAGAATGGTTGCCCACTTGGAATTAGAATTGGAGAAGGAGCGGAACAGAACCCTAAGTTATCGCAACGCACTCATCTCTCAGAGTTACAAACTGGTAGAAGAAAGAAAAACTTTGGAACAAGAGCGCACAAAGATAGAACAAGAGAAACTGATACTGCAGCGCTCTGGTGCTGCTGGTGCTTTGTATCGGAACTGTCTGGAGAAGGAAGAGCAATGGCAAAAGAAAGCCACTATTTTACTAAAAGAGTTTGAAGAAGCTTTAATGGAAAGGCAGAATATGTACTGTAGCCTTGTGCTACCAAGATATCATCGATTGGCAGTGGAGAAAAAAATGCTAGCCAAAGCAGCAACTGATCCAGTTGGTTTGGAATTGGAACTGGAAGCTGGCTTAAAAGATATTTTCAGGCATGATACCTCTTGCAGCAATTTGTTAAACACCAATAAACATCAAAATGGAAAGCTAATGTGGATCTACCTTCGATATTGGGAGTTATCTGTTGAACTCAGAAAATTTAAGAAGGCAGAGAAGGTATTTTTCGGGAAAAGTGGCTAAAGTAGGCTATCCCTGTATTATATCAATCTAATCCTCTCCAGAGCTGTTAAACTTCAGCCCAGAGAATCCCCATGCTGGCTTCGTGATTTCCATATACTTTTGTGAAGTATATATCAGTACCTTTAGCTTACTGCTAATAATAATATATTATTATATTATATTATATTATATTATATTATATTATATTATATTATATTATATTATATTATTAATCTAAATGTGTGTTGGGTGATACCATATAATGTATGCCAACTAAATACCTATGGTTTTTGTATTAGCAGTGCTACTATGTTCAATAAGATTTATTTAAAAATAGTATTTTATTTCCACATTTCTATGGTCCTTTCTATGTTGCCACTTTTTTCATTCCTCAGACCTTCAAATATACTCTCAACCATGGTTATCCTGACCACTGCCAACTTCAAATGCAGAGATCATCACATCAGACAATGAGTGATAAAAATCCATATCCAGCTAATCAAATTAATGCTTAAAATATGTAATTTCACTGTAAAATCTTTACAAAGAAAAATAAATACAAACAATAGAAATGGGATTATATCTGGCACAGTTATTAAGTATATTCGGCATAAGTCCAAAAGAAGGAATAGAGTATTTCACTGTCTGAATTGAAGAACTTTCCAATAGAATTCTTGGGAAAAAATCAATTTCAATTTTTAGCTTCTTGCTTAAAACTTGTTGATATATTCACCAGGAGTCAAGTTCACCTTAAGAATACTTTTATCTTTACCATATTAAATTAACTTGTTTCTGCCTGATATACTGTATAAGATACTAATATTTTCAGTAAACTATGCAAGAATCATAGATAAATTGAAGAGGAAAAAATCAAAGATGTTAAGAAAATACTCATGTACCATTCAGCATTATAAGGTGTACGAGTGGGTATCAAAGATGGTCAATATATAGGGATCAGATTTTATTAAAGAATTTAAAGCAAACAGTAATAGCTTAATTTCAGGTAAATACGACGTTCTTTATCAACAAAGTTATTTGCTCTACTTCCCATGAAAAGATCTAAAAACACCCAAAATGTCTGCATTGCTATTCTGTCTTTAAAAAATACTGATTATGTCCAAGCACAGACGAATATTATATTAATGCAAAGTACATTCATACAAAATGGTTAGGAAATCATGGAGAATTTGAATGTTATTTATAGACTATACTGGTTTTGAGTTAATTTTTTTCACCATTAAAGAAGTCACCTCATTAGTATTTGAGACTCCATTGCATCACTCAGTATGTACAAAAACTAATTTTACTTTGAAAAAAGTATACAATAATGTTATTAAAGACATGAGCCCTTGGAGTGGGCAGTCCATCCATATTTGATGAGAACTCTGATGTATGTGATTAAAAAAAATAAAAAATCCTGGTGATAGTGTTAGTTTTCTTTTAAAAGAAAATAATTATTTGGTCTTTGCTTTGCCTGGATGAGTCATAAAGAATGAAGTTCTTGGGATAAGAGGCTGTCACCCCAAGGAAGGAGGAGGATATCCATTAGGACAAACTCATTACTAAGAGGGCCATCTTACATTAAAGAGACATTCTTTTGCATTGAGAATAGGCTTCTGGTGGGGCATGGGAATGTTTAGAATTGAGCAATTTGATTACAGGAGGTATAAACAGTTCTGGGAATGGTATATACTACACAAAGACTTCTTTGGTATGAAGATTGCAGATATTGCATACCATATAGAAAATCTTGTACATAATGCTGGAGATGAGCCAGTGGTAATAGAGCACATCAGTACTAACACTATGAGGAAACATACATGCCGTCCTGGAAACCAAATTAAGTTGTTGAAATTCAGCATGCTAAACAGTAGTTTTCTGTGACCTATCCCTGGGACGGGGCCAATTAATATGTGGAGGAGACTGATGTCAGGAGGACAATTTAGATTTGTGAAGTGTTGCAATATATGTACTGTTTCCCATCTTGGGAAACCAAGATGGCGACCGCAAGCAGATGCTGTTTGCTGCTCTGGGGGGGTGAGTTTGAGATCACCCGAACTGCAGCCGCAGCCTCCATTTGCAGTTTGAGGTTTTTATGGGGGCTGAAGACAACAATCCAAGCCCAAATTGGGAGTTGGCAAAATCCCCCCGCCCCCGGACAGAGTGGTAGGAAGCGGAGGGCCCTGTTGCAACAGCCTCTTATCGGAGCCAGAGCAGGAGTCGTTCCTCCCTCCCCTCCTGTCCTTGCCTCCACCGGGCGGCTGGCAGCGAACGGGCAACCGGGTGGCTGGCAGCAAGCAGCGGGTAGCCTAGCAGCTGGCAAGCAGCAAACCTGGGATGCTAGCCCGGCCTTTGTGGGGCGGCAGAACCGGGCGGTGCGGTGGACTCTGGTGGCCGGAAAAATCTGGCAGCGGTAGATCAACCACCTGGCCCAGGGCGTTGGGGCACAAGACAACGGACAACGAACAAGAGGCTGGAATTGAGAATTCGGCGGACTGGGGGTTTGAGGCACCGATGAACTGCAGCACGATAAAGCAAGCCGGGCAGTCTTGAGAACATCGAGATAGAGATTATAGCAAATTAACTGACCATCCCTTCTTAACCGTCCCAGGATATAATTAGGCTGTTAGGGATCCCTAAATGGTGAACAGTGGGACCCCTCAGGTGTGAGAGACGTGAGAGGGTGCCCAGGTTTGGATGGGTAGTGCGAGAACACTCACCTTCTTGAGTGAGAGGCAAGAGGTGAGCAGTAGTGGTTGGGTAGCCCCCCTGCTGACTAGTGAGAGAAGCTGAGGGGGGACACAGTGTGTGAGTGTGGGCGGTGGTTGGGCTCTACCAGTGCCGAGAGCGTGAGCTGGTGCACTGGGGGAACCCTCCATCGCCCTGTGATTGAGTTGCAGTGTGGTTGTGTGAATGAATGGAAGGGTTCCTATCCTTAACCAGCGATCTTAGGAGTCCAGGAATGGGGGCTAATGGACCTCGAGATCCTGGGGGTTGTAGGGCGGGGCAGGTGATTGAGGTGGTGACAGGTAGGGGACGATATGACAGGAGCCAGAGGGCAGGTCATCATAGAGGAAGATGCCCCTGGTGCTTGTTACCTGTGGCGTGTTCCGGCTCTCTGTGCTCGAACCCGGGTCCTGGACAGCAGACTCGTAGTTGTCCTGACTTTTGGCTGCTGCTCTATAATGCCAGGTCAATAAACAACAAGGCCCCCCTCATATGTGACTTGATCACAGAAGAGGGGGGAGACCTGGCATGTATTACTGAGACCTGGCTGGGCGTTGAAGGAGGTGTTGCTCTTTCAGAGATATGCCCAGTTGGGTTTCGAGTCTGGCATCAGCCGCGACCTCAGGGCAGGGGAGGAGGGGTGGCTGTTGTCATCCGAGAATCCCTAGTGGCCGTCAGGGGCCCTGCTCCACAAGTGGCTGGGTGTGAGACCCTGTTCTTCAAGCTGGGTTCTCGAGAACAGTTGGGAGTGCTGCTACTGTACCAGCCTCCCTGCTGCGTAGCAACCTCCCTGCCTGAGCTGCTGGAGGCTGTCTCAGGTTTGGCAGTGGAGTTCCCCAGGCTTATGGTGTTGGGGGACTTCAATCTGCCTTCCCTGGGGCGGTCCTCGGAAGCAGCCTGGGAGTTCATGGCTACCATGGCAACCATGGGCCTGTTCCAGATTATTCAGGACCCGACTAGAGACAGTGGCCTCACCCCAGACCTAGTTTTCTTGTCGGAGCAGTGGCAAGATGATCTGAGGGGAGAATTACAGCTTTCTCCTTTGTCACGGTCAGATCATGCCCTGGTGGCCTTGAGATTCTCTCGTGCCACACCCCTCCACAGGGAGGCAGGACCCATTCGATTGGTCTGCCCCCGGAGACTGATGGACCCGGCTGGGTTTCAGAGGGAGCTGGGGGTTATACCCGAGTCTCTCCTGCACGGTCCAGCGGGGGCCCTGGCTGCTGCCTGGAATAGGGAGGCAGCTGGAGTCTTGGACAGGATTGCGCCTGTGTGGCCTCTCTTGCCCACCCAAACCCAGCACTCCCCATGGTTTACAGAGGAGCTCAGGGTTTTGAAGAGGGTTAAGAGATGCCTAGACGGCCCCTGGAGGAAGACAAAAACCGAACCTGACCGGACACAAGCTAGAGCCGCAATTAAGGCCTACCTTGTGGCGGTAAGAGCGGCGAAGCGCCAATACTTCTCCGCTCTTATTGCATCCGCAGAATGCCACCCGGCAGCCCTGTTTAAGATTACCCGATCCCTTTTAGGGAAAGGCGAGTCAGACTTCCATCTACAGGGCTGCACGGAGGAATTTTCAGGGCACCTGCAGGATAAAATCGCTCAGATCCGGACCAAGTTGGACTCCAAGTGTGAGAAAGTCGGAGGAGATACCCAGGGAACGTACTTACCAGGTTATCTGGGACCAGTTCGATCCTGTTGAACCTGAGGAAGTGGACAGGATCCTTCAGACTATAAATGCTACCATGTGCCAATTAGACCCATGCCCCTCCTGGCTGGTGAAAGCAGCATGGGAGGTGACATGTGGCTGGGTCCAGGCGATGGTAAACACATTCTTGAGAGAGGGGGTGTTCCCAGCAGCCTTTAAAGAAGCGCTGGTGCACCTCCTCAAGAAACCATCGCTGGACCCTACTATACTGGACAATTTTTGCCCAGTCTCCCACCTCCCCTTTTTGGGGAAGGTGGTTGAGAAAGTGGTGGCTTTGCAGCTCCAGAGGATTCTGGATGAAACGGATTATCTAGACCCCTTTCAGTCAGGTTTCAGGCCCGGTTATGGGATGAAAATGGCATTGGTCACACTTATGGATGACCTCTGGTGGGAGCGAGATGGAGGCAGTGCATCCATCCTTGCTCTTCTTGACCTCTCAGCAACTTTCGATACCATCGACCATGGTATCCTTCTGGACCGACTTAGGGAGTTGGGGGTGGGCAGCATGGTTTTGCACTGGTTCACCTCTTTCCTCCAGGGTCGGTCGCAGTTGGTGTTGATGGGGAGCGAGAAATCTAGCCCGTGGCCCCTCCTTTGTGAGGTGCCACAGGGTTCAGTACTCTCTCCACTCCTTTTTTAACATCTACATGAAACCACTGGGCGAGATCATCCATCACTACGGGGTGAGGTATCATCAATATGCAGATGATACCCAATTATATATCTCCATCCCAGGTGAAGTAAGTGATGCTGTGGCCACCCTTTCCGAGTGCCTGGGGGCTGTGGGGGCCTGGATGGGGGACGACAGGTTGCAGCTGAACCCGGGGAAGATGGAGTGGCTGTGGATTAATGGCTCCTTGATTTCTGGGAAATTGTCATCTTTAGTTCTGGATGGGGTTGCACTGCCCCAGACCTGGTACGTAACTTGGGGGTCCTCCTGGACTCACGGCTCCTGCTCGAAGAGCAGGTGGCAGCCGTGGCTAGGAGAGCCTTTGTGCAACTTTGTGTTGTGCACCAGTTACGCCCATTCCTGGAGCGAGAGGCCTTTCGAATGGTCACTCATGCCCTGGTTCTCTCTCATATAGACTACTGCAATGCGCTCTACATGGGGCTACCCTTGAAGAGTATGCAGAAGCTACAGCTGGTGCAAAATGCAGCTGCGTGGGCGATCTTGGGTTTCCCAAGATCAGCACGTCACTCCTTTGCTCCATGAGCTGCATTGATTGCCAGTATGCTTCCGGGTCCAATTCAAGGTGTTGGTTATCACCTTTAAAGCCCTACATGGCACGGGTCCAGGTTACCTAAGGGACCGTCTCCTCCCCATCACATCAGCCCATCCCACCCAGTCATGTAGAGAGGGCATGCTACGAACCACGTCTGCACAAGAATTCCATCTGGCGGGGTCCAGGAGGCGGGCCTTCTCTGCAATAGCACCTGCCCTTTGGAATATCCTTCCCCCGGAAGTGAGATTGGCTCCCTCCCTCCTGGACTTTAGGAAACAGCTAAAGACCTGGTTCTGTAATTATGCCTGGGGCGGGAGGGAGAGTAGCCATTCTTGGGGATGGTTAGTTTCTTAGAAGGACCCAGCTCTGCCTGCAAATCATAAAGAACTTTTAGCCATCGAGGTTTGTATTATATTTATTGTATTTGTATTATAGGGTTTTATATTTTTATATTTTTATCTGTTTTATTGTAAACTGCCCAGAGTCCCTTTTGGGAGATGGGCGGTGATAAATTTGATTAAATAAATAAATAAATACGTACAAAAGAGTTGGTTTCATCAAGAAGGAATCACACTGCTGGTGCTTCATACTAAGATGTTGGCATAAATTTAAACTGATTCTGGAGGAAAAGTTGAGAATTGACTGTGCAGTTTGGAAGGATAATCCCTAGGCAGAGTGAAAATAATTCTGATTGTTCAAATAGACCGTATAAATCTAGGAAATGGGTAAGACTCATGAGAACCACAGAACAAGGGCAGTGTGATCCCTGCCATTCATTGGACAATGATCTTCTCCAGACAGTAGCCAAGAACCCCAACACTAAGTAGAAATAATTTTGACCAATACATTTAAAGAAATTTTACAGGAGTGATTTGTTTTTATGTTGCCATTCACATAAATCACACAAACTTGTGCAGTAGTAAGTGCTTATGCCATGCTGCAAAATCTCTGAGAGCTCAGGGGTACAGATGGCTTTGTACTGTTCCAGTGCCTGACCACCTAGTCATTCAGCAGCAGGGCACCATAACTCTGGGTGCCAGGCTCTGGGTCTCTTCTATTAAGCAATGTCATCTTGTTGGTTCCAGGAGTCATGCCTTCTCTGTTTCACTGTCTGCTCTGCAGAACAGCATTCCCAGGAGATTTGGATCCTCCCTCCCCCCAGCTTTTATAGTTTAGGTAAGTTTGCTCAGGCTCTGAGAGTCCCATCTCTTTTACAAGCCAGGGTTAAAGAGGAGCCTGATCAAGGCATTTCTTACCTCTAGGAAAATGGATGGCAACAGTGGGAAAGCACTATCTAATCCAGAGCCAGAAGCTGTGCCCTGCACCTAGTCAGAGGAAGGAGGGTTAAATGGCATAAGAGGGTTGAGACCATTCCAGTCACAGCACCCCTCCCCCCATCCACTACACCAGCAAAGCTTCCTAAGGAGAGGTACAACTTTTAAGCTGGCTATGGAGATGCAACAAGGAAGACAGCACCTTATCTTCATGTTTTTTTAGTTTTGGTAAAATGTGTGTGCTATCATTGCTAGAAAGCCATAGTAGCATAATTACAGAACTAATTTTAAGTTTGACTTTCCATTGTACAATCTGAATAGTTGCCAGCAAAGTGCTTGAACATCAGGAAAAGCATGTTGTGTGCGTGCTTGCAAAGGGGTGTTATGCCATGATTAAGGAAAAGGAAAGCTAGAAGGTTGGAGGCTATTCTCACAGAAGCTCTGCATTGCATCTGAATCTATGCCTACTTGCATTGCAAGCTTTCAGCACCAACCATCTTAGTGAATAGCCAAATGTGAAAGTCATATGATGAGTTATAACATAATCAGTTAATTCAGAAAATTAAACTCTAAATTAGCACACAGAACATTCCGATGACATTCCACATGTGCTGATTTGTGATTGCATGCTATCTGGAGAAAAAACCTATTGCAAACCCTGAATTAGCAACCAAAAAGTTGCAATTTCAGACTTTATTTTGTGGGACAGGACTTGGAGACAGTAAGAGTACAGGGAGGTACATATTTATTTGGCTGGCTTCCAAGAAATCTGTGGAGTGATGAGGAAGAAAGTCAGGATAAGAAAGAAGGAGAAGCAAAGCAATGAACAGTGAAAGCATAAGCCCAAAGGCAATAAACCTTACAACAAGGAAGGGACGTGGTATGAAAGAAAGGGTGGTCAGGATTATTCCAGGAGATGCAGGAAGCAAACCTAAGAAGGATAGTACTAAAGGGCTCAGACAGGGCTGCAACTAGTGGGGGCAAATGGGGCATGTGCCCCAGGTGCTGCACTGGGAGGGGTGCCAAAATGAGTGCTGGGGGGGGCGCCAAAATGGGCATAGAATCCACGTTTGCCCTGGGTGACACAGACCCTAGTTGTGGGCCTGGGCTCAGATACTTGTACACCAATGCACAGAGTATGAGGAAGAAACATGGAGAACTTAGTCCTTGTGGGGTGGGGGATCAAATATGACATTCTGGGAATTACTGAAATGTGGTGGGACAGAACTGAATATTGGAATATAGAAGTGGAACAAAATAATCTGATTGAAAGAAACAAGTTCAGCAAAAGGGGAGAGGGTGAATTTAAGCAAGAATGGCTTCCATATATATTCCATGCAACAAGGTAAGTAAGAGGATTTAGTGTATGGTTTTTAAAGCTTAGGTCAACAGGTACTGCAAGTCGGCTGGAGTACAAAGAAAGGGGAAGTCAGAAACTAAATATTTACGTGTATTATTTTTAGGAGTGTTTTTTTCTTTTTCTTTTTTTTTAAATATAAACAATAATATAGTGGAGATTTTGGAATTAAACTGAAAAATTCATACTTTTTTGATATAAAAATAACTTAATATACTCTACTGTCATATTGAGTAATAATTGTACAACCTCAGTAATTATGTTTATTCATAGATAATATGTCCTTTGAAAATATACCTTTGTTTTAAATAAAAGGATTATAATAAGACTAAATAATAATAAAACAAATGCAGAGTACTGTTGATGTACTTCGTAAAAAAGGGAAATGAATATATATCTCTACCTGTATTTGTGTATCTATCTATGCTGGGGGAGAAAAAAGTCCTTTTTTTTTTCTTTAGGCTAAGTCCAGGAATCCAGCAAAATCAACTACAGTCCAGACTCCATCTGGGCTCCTGGCAAGGTGCTTGAGCAACTGAAGAGCTGGTTCTGCAGAAAGTACTGCTGGCTTTCCCTGGCTGTGATGAATCCAGGAATTTCTCCCCTCTAGAAAGAGAGAGGTCTGGGTAGTCAGCAAAATCTGGAACGAACCCTCCCAGGTTGGATCAAGAGTCTTGTGATGGAACTTTAAGCCACACAAATTCTCCCGGTTGGAATGGATGTGTCTGGTCACTTCGAGGAACTGTAGCCCCCACCCCTGCAGCTTTCCAGAGCTCTCGTTGCTGCTTCTGTAAGGATAGAAACTGTTTGGCAGTTAGTTTATCCCCCCGCCCTCAACAATAGATGCATTGAGATGGCAGGAAGGCAATCCCCTTTATGAGTCCTTGGGCTAGAAGAAGCTCCTGGAAGTTTCCACATAGGCTCCAGGAGCAAGCCAGTCTACAATAGCTTGAGTACCACAATGTCCTTTCAGATGTAGTTGTTGAGCCAGAAGATGAAGAAACGCACATGGGACAACCAGTTGCCCATTAGGAACTATCCAGAAGGAATCATTCCAAGAAGCATCATAGAGACATTGCAAGTAGCAGTCCCAGCATCTGAAAGAAACTTCCCATAAGGAATAGCACAGGAACTTGGAACACAGGTGCAAAGATTGAAAGACACAAGGTTGTTGAGCAGCCTTCTTAGCAACCTCTGCAGCAAAGTGATTGCCTTTAGCAATAAAAGGAGAAGTGCATACAAAGGTGAAACAATCAGGCCCCTGAGGGCAATCTGGTGGCCTAAGGTGGTGAAGAATCTTGTCAGCTTCCATAAGACACCTGTAGCATGGCAAACACCATTAAGTCAGTGAAGATATTAACAGTTTTGTCTCTGGCAATACAACAAGCTTAAATTAAGGCAGTAAGTTCAGCAGCTTGGGCCCCCAAAGAAGGTGGCAAGGGTTCCACCCAGCAGATGAAAATAAAATAAATAAATAAAATTGCAGCCCCTGTTAAATGGACTCCGTCAACCAAAAAGGAAGACCCATCCAAAAAGAGTTCAAAGACAGGATTCTGTAGGGGTACATTTGTAAGATCTCAGCGAGCTTTCTCTACCAGGTTATGGTCTGCAAACACTCATGTTGGTAACTTCCTTCATCTGTACTTTCAGGAAGCAATGTTGCAGGAGTCAAAGTTGTATACTGCTTTAAAGTCACAATTGGAGTAGCTAGAAGGTCTGCTTCATAAGCAGCTAAACGCTGATGTGCAAAGGCTTGAGTTCAGCAACCTCATGAGGAACAAAAAACAGTTAATAGAAAACCCGTAACTGAGTCTTTTGATATTTGAACAGGAAGGCCAGTAGCAGCCAAAGCTCTCAGGCGTCCTAATGCACCACGAGCAACAGGGTCCAGCTATACAGAATAGGGGGTTACAGGCCCCTCTCTGGGAGTCAGAGTCACAAAAAAAAAAAAAAGTTTAGTCAGTCTGTCAAACGCTGGTATCCAAGGCTTACAGGAACCTAGAGTTCCAAGTAAGGCTCTCACCTGGCACTTGATAGAAGACAGTGGAAATGAAAGAATAACATCCCGTCTGGCAGGAAAAAGTTCTCTTGTGCCAGGATGTATAATACAGTCCATGTAAGCCACTTTAGGCAAACAAAACTAGCTTAGCTGGTGAAGCTTTGTGATCCTATTCTGCGGAACTATAGAGTCAAGTCTTTGGGTCTCTGTGGTAGGCTTCAGTAGTTTTTTTTTTTAAATGTAACATCAGTAGAGGACCGACCCCAGAGTGATTCAGGAACATCTGCAAGTCAAGGAGATAATCGAAAAGGCTCTACTGGCAATGTAAAAGAAAAGTTAACAGATAACCCTGATGGTAAGGAAAAGTTTAGACCACCTAGAATACAGTGGATGGTGGTTCTCTCTCTCTCTCTTTTTTTTACAAACTTGTCAGGTAGAAGAAAGGCATACTTTAAAAAACAATGTACCAATAGTTGTTAATGCACAAATTTCTCAACATCAAATCCTTCCCCCCCCATTTCAATAACCCTTCCCAATCTCTACAATTCAAAATCAGCTTTCCCCCAGTGCACAGTCAACAAAGAACAAGAAGCTCTGCATTGAGCAAACACCTGCAATTTTTTCCTTCAATTTGTAATATAGCATAAGGCTCACCTCTATCAGAATGTTCAATGGGCAAAATTGCAGCTTCATTAACCATTTCCTTCTCTTCCCATATATTCATCTGATACGCTGTTAACAAGAAACTCATGTGTTGGAGGTGGTGGTGGTGGTGAAGTGAAGTTCCAGTTGGCAGCTGCTGTGTTGTGGCTGTAGTTAGATGGAAATGGTCCCTGGGAACAAGTTCCAGTAGTCTTCTTTTTAAAAAAAAAATGTGGCCTGGAAAGAACTATAGCTATTGGAAAGAAAATTGTAATTCAACAAAAATCATTTTTTTAGTCCCAAAAATGCAAGGATAAGGCAATCTCAATCTTATATGGTTTGCACTCTGCACATGTTGAGACACTCAGTGAAATCTTGGTGCAAACTTAAAAGATTGTATTTGATGTGGGTGAAAGTATTGCAAAAAAAAAATCCTGAAAAAAAGGGGAGAAAAGGGTTTTTTGTGGAAGCATTGTATTCCCCCTCTGTCCTCCTCCTCCTCCCTCATTCTGACCTTCAAGCTTGTAACAAGCAGGCAAGAGGCAGACTGAAAGGGGGGGGCGTTGGGTGAGACTAAGGCAAATAGGAAAATACACACACCTCAAACAATGAAAAATAAATGGCAAGGATTTAACAGAAACCTCCCAACTTTATTTCAGTAGGCATTCAAGTTACAGAAATCACAATGCACAAATTACACACAAAACACACCAGAAGGAATGGTGGATGCAGGCATGGCCAGAACCTGTATCCATTCCCCAAGCATTCCTTTACCACCAGAGAAAGATTCAGTTTTTAAAGGGACAAGCTCACATAATTTTTAAACTTTCTCTTCACAACTCAAAACAGTTTCTCAACCTTTACATGCACACACAAATCCAGACAAACAAATGCTCACAAACAGAAAACAGACACCGGCACCTTAACATTGACAAAACACCTCCCTGTCTGTTCCTACATGCATGCAATCCATCACAGCCCTGCAGAAACACAGGAATTCTTCCTCCCTACCTCTCAGCTGGGAGAAAGAAGTGCCTGGTCCTGGTATACAGGTGGGGAGGTTCATGTGGAATTAAAGCAAACCATTCAACACAGAGACAGGTAAACAAAACATATTGTTCTATTACTTACATATTCTTAAATAAAACAAAGGCTGATTATTCTGATTGTAATGGCATGGTAATAGTATTTGCTGGGTACCAAATCTTCTATTAGCTTTGATGGTTTCAAATTACAGCCTTGTAATAATCACTTGGTTACTTTCAATTCACTTATTACTCTACTTTGAGCAATATTTATAAGGAAAAAAAAAATGTCAGTGGCAAATTATTCACACACACACACACACAAACTGCTATAGCTTGAAGATCTTTTTCATTTTTTTAACATTAAGCTGCACGTGGTTAAAGGTTCTTTCAATGTTTGGTGTAAAATGCATCATGAGTTTCATCAGATCTCTGAACAATTGGTTTCGAGTACTCTCAATAGGGTTAATTTTGCTTTGTAGCTGAATTACAAGGAGAAGGTCTCAAGACAGTGTTACAATCAGCTTCTGGATTGCAGGGACAAATTGCATCCGAAAGTTGTACCCAACAATTCCAGTATTTCATTTTCCCCCCCTCTTCTTACAAAAAAAAAGTTTCAAAAGTTTCAGTTGACAACAATTAAAAGGTCCCCATTCTGGCTAATTTTGTTTACCATAATTTTCCAAAAATCTCAGCCAGTTTCTGTTTAAGAAACAAAAAGCTTGTTTCTTACCCATTCCAAGTTCCAAGGCTTCTCAAGCCTATAGGAATTTTTCTTCAAGTAAGCTTGTCTAGGATCCTGAGAGGGAACAGTTCAGCTGCTCCTGTGATGGTGTCGGCCGTTTTCAGTTGTGCTAGCTTTTCATGTTGTTTTGTGATTCCTGTGACTGCAGTCTGGTTGATTTTCTCACAAAGTGGGGAGACCCTGAGGTTTCCCCCACTATCCCCAAGCACTCCCTTTCTCGAATACCTGATCTGCTCTGTCAGAGCTGATTACAGCTCCTTCTCCATTGGGCAAAGGGTCTACAGGTGAGAGTGCCCACAAGATTGCGGGTCCCGCACTCCCACTCTGCTTCCCACAGTTTCTCCCTGGAGGACTCAAGACTGGAGTCAGGTCATCCTCATCCCTTCGGAAGTAGGAAGGGAGTGGCAGATCAAGGGAAGGGGTGCAGGGCATAGTCTTTTGAACCATCATTTGGGCGACTCATCACTCAGCCACATCAGCCCACAGGACCCAAAAGTCCATTTGGCAGGGATGGTTCTGCTCAGTTTGCACTCAGGCCAACCCCAGCAGTCTCAAGTCAAAAGGAGCCTCACTGCAACCACCTCTCCTTCTGTGAAAGGTGTCCAGTGTATTTGTCCACTTCCCTGTGCACAGTCTGACCATCCTTTTGGCCACCCCCTGCTGGACAGACAGGGTTCCCTGGACCCCGAGCCCCAATGGACTCCCCAGGGGTGCGCTCTTCCCCCGTACCATTTCCTTACCTTGTGTTCTCTCCCAAGGGATTATCAGCTAGCGCTTACCCCCTCCTGGCTCCTCGGTTGTCTGCCTCCTCCGAAGATGCGCGGGTGAAGTCACCCAGTGCCAGCAAGCGTGTTCTGTGACAGAAGCAGGCCAATCTGAGCCCTGAGGGGTGCCATGCTGCAATCCCAGATGAGCCCCCAAATTGTTGACTAGAAACTCAGACATTCCGAGTTTGGTGTGGAGCTGAAGACCCATTCCCTGGATTTGGGAGAGAAAACAACTTAACCTTTGCAAAGGTGCCTTTCTGCCTACCTGAAAACAGGAATCACACAGCAATTCAGGCAAAAGCAAAAAGCCTTTATTAAGGGGGGTCAGAACCTTTTATAGGGTGCAGAAACAAATGATACATGCATTCAGTATATGTGATACGTCATAAAGCAAGTAATCAAACAATAAAAGACAGAGATTACACGTGAGAATTGAACAACAGAAAATATTGATTCTAGATAACATTCCACAAGTGGCAAATTTATGAGTTACATTAGTCCCTTTCCCAGTGGGGTTTGTGCCTTTTAAAACTTGCAAGTGTATTCAAGGACTTTCAGAATATGCTCCCTCTTGTTTAGTTGCTGAAAAGGCAAGTTCTCACATAGTAGAAAAAATGGCCTTGGCCCAGAAGAAAAACATGTTTTCCTTAAGTTAGTAAAGACTGCCATGTTAGAAATGCCAGTATCACCCTTCCTTAAAAGCTAATAATGAAGCCTAACAATTCCAGGTAACATGGTCACTGTTAAATAAAGTTTTTTTTAAAAAATGGGAAAAGCGGGGAGGGGTGGTCACATTATACATAAAGAATGCTTACACATATCTGGAAATTTATCCAAGACACCAACAATGAAAATTTTACTGGAAGTGTCTGGGTGAAAATCAAGGGGAAAATAAAAAAATGGTACTGTTGTGCGTACTACAGTCCACCCAACCAAACAGAAGATATAGATGAAATTTTCAAGGGTTACAGATTTCTGGGGGAAGATGGCCGACTGAAGATGGCTTCATAAACTAGCAGAGCCGACGTTTGAAGTCTTTTTTAAGCAACCAGTCAGTAGATTGGTTCCTTTGATCCTCTCTGGATAAAAGAGAGTGACATGAGATTGCCCAAGCTGTTTCTCTTTATAACTGTTCCTTTCCCTCACGAAGAGACCACAAGACAGCAATCTCTGGCGTGTGGTGGGGAGATCTTGAGACAGGGGAATCCTCTAGACGCAAATGGAGACTTTTTCAAAAGGACACTTAATTCGGCGGCTTTCCCTGCTAACTATCTTCAGAATTGCCTTCTAATTGCTTTAATGGATACCTTCACAGGGGCAAAGCTGAAATCACCCAGTGAGTGAAAACCTTCAAACCTTAATACAGGAAAATGAAGATTTATTTTTAGAACTCCTAAGAATTTAAAATAAACAGCAAAAAGCAAGACAAGGTTTTGGCTGTAGAAACTTTTAAAAAGACTAAGGGCTCAGAAAAAATTACTTTTAAAGAATAAATGCATGTTTATGAGAAATAAATTATCATTTTTGAGGAACTCCCTCAAGACCTTGAACCAATTATGGCAGCTATGTTGTGTCTTCCTGAGAACAGTCAGCCTCCAAAACAAGATGTTATAGAGCAAGATATACAACAAATTCTATTTGAGAACAATGTGAATGAAACTTTGGATAAGAACATGCCATCTGATGCAAACAGAAAATTAAATGAGGCTTTAAAAATTAAAAGGAAATAAAAGAGACAACTGCAGAGAGTAATGGGAATAATTTTGTTGTTGTTGTTGGATTTGAATGAAATTTTGGATAAGAACATATGAAGAGAAAATTAAACAAGGCTTTAAAATTTAAGAAGGAAATTAAAAAGACACCCCCAGAGAATTATGGGAATAATTTATTTTTGCTGGATTCACAAAAGTGACTGTTTAAAATATGGAAGAAATCTGCAATAATGACCAACAACTGCTGGAATTTTACACAGGTTGTCCTATATATAAAATAGAAATATAAAATCGGCTTATTCAACCAGGGTTAAAATGGAATATGTTGTTACTCTGAGTGGTTCTTTTTGGAATTACTGATATTTTGACTGGATTACTGGATTTGCTTATTTGGTGTTTAATTTTTTTTAAAACTTTATAGCTATTTTCTGTATCCAAAGTGTTCAGTATCAAAATGTTTAGTATCTAATTGTGTTATTTTTTTTAAAGGGGAAACTGGCTCTTTTTGTTAGATTAAGTTTTAGCCTTTTTAAATTATTATTAGGATGTTAGATTCCTTTATATTTGTGAATAGTTTAGAGTTGAGATATAGAATGTTTATTTGAATGGGTTATGTTGTTATTTGGGGTGATTATCTCTGGAATGCCTGGTATTTAGAATGGGTCCTGAAGTTTGTCTCCTTTTGTTATTAATTAATTAATTAAATTTATCTAGCTGCCCATCTCAGACCAATGACTCTGGGCAGCTAACAAGAATAAAAAACAGTCAAATAATTAAAACAATACAAAAAATTAAATATAAATACAGCCAAAAGATATTAAAATCCATCGGTGTCAGCATAACCATGAAATGGGGCCCTTCACGCACTCCTATGCTTGATCCTCCCATGGTTGCTGCTGCCTCAGGCTTTCTCTCAGCAGCTCATCTTTGGGTGCCATCTTACTGATTTACTCCTGGATGCTCTGGGTTTTGTCCCGGACACTGGCTTTGACACCAGACCCTGCCCACCCTCTTTCCGGCTGGTGTACAGTCTCTGGGTGCTGGACTTGGGGTGGAAACCTCCATACATTATGAGGAGGTTTCTCAGCTCTTTGCGCAACTACACAGGTTTTATCAAGTCTTCCATTTTTCCTTTTCTCTGATTTAATTTGTGTTTGGGCCTTAATTATCTCATTTTTCAGACTTTCCCAAACCTCCTAAATGTTTTTTCTCTTCAGGATTTCCATCCATGGAATCTTTTCTAATTTTCCCCTAAGCTTATTGAGGTCAGCTCTTTTGAAATTTATAACATTAATCTGACTATCTTCAATCATCCCAGCCTGCAATATGGTGAATTCTAGGATGACATGGTCATCTCTCCCAAGGTCCCTGTGTCATGTTCATCGTTTCAATGTTCTGTATACATTGTAACGTTTCGCATGTCACTTTTCTAACCCGTGTTTGCGGGTTGGAAATTTCCAGCCGTGCCAGGCTGTAATCTTACTGCAACTGTGGAATGTATGTTTGGGTTAGTGACTCTGCTCAAGGTTACTTTCTCAGGCCGATGTGGGTAATGGTTGCTAACACCTGGGAGGGGGTGGTTGCTAGGAGGGAGGAAGGGCGGGGCTGGTTTTGAAGCGAGGGTTTTTAGTTTGTATTTGGCACGCTTTTGCTCATTCTCAGCTTTCTTCGTATTTGCATACTATTCTTTCAATAAATCAGTTTTCATAAAGAATCCCCTTGTGAGACTGAGTATGTCAGAATAGGCAATCATTACATAAAGCTGAGAATCCCAGCTTTCTGCCAGCATCTATCCAGAGACGACATCTGTGAGGAACTCAGGCTGGCGACGGAACAACTCGACCCACGGAGAGGTGGCTAACAGACACACGGCGGCAAGTCGTCCTACCCCGCGGCCCGAGCGATCGCTGAGGGATCAGACTCCTAGAGGGGCAGGAAGCCCAGGAGGATCCAGGATTGGTCTCGGAGGAGGAAGGGGAGGCGACCGGGTGCTGCAGGACTCTCAGAGCTACCAGAGGGTTGCCGGGTGAGTGTCAGCAACAAAGACACAAACCCGAGAGCTGGAGGTCGGAAGCGGAGCGGCCAGACTACGGGCGGCGTCCGAGCGGGCGCACGACTCGGCGCCATGGAAACACGCTGGCTTCAGCGGCTAAGTAGAGCGCAGGAGGAGGCAGCGGCAGAGGGCGGAGCACACTGTAGCTCGTTCCCTACCCCGTTCGTATCGGAGACAAGAACCACGGCGAAGTGCAGGAGGAGAAAGCAACGGAAGGCAGAGCGCACCGAGGCCCGTCGGCAAACCAGCCCGCCCCTGAACCGGTGTGGATGCAGAGGCCACGAAGATGGGGGAGAGACGGAGGCATCACCGTGAGGCTTGCTCTTAAACAAGAGCAAGTTTAAAAAATGGAAAGAGGGACACATAATGTCATGATTGCCGTTGTGATGTTTGCGACATTGTAACGGCTCGCATGACGAAGCGCGGATGCGTGTCAATGGCTGGAGAGGTGCGGGCGATAAACCAGACAAAGAAGGTAATGGGGTTGGGAGATCTACTGAACAAACAAGGTCCCATCGCCCGGTAATCGGCCATTGACGCCCCTGATAAAGAAAGGATCAGGGCGAGGTTTGGAAAGGCGTGTCCGGGCTTTCGAGGAATATCGAGGTCTAATCGCCCGGTAATGGACCATTACCTCGCAGGAAGATAAACAGGGCAATGCCTGGGGCGAATGGGGCTGGACGACCTCTCACCTATCAAGTCTTGATGGCCTGTCACTCCGTGGAACTCGTGGGGCACACCCGGGGAGTGTGGGGGTGGAGCGCTGTTTGGCGCAAGACTATTTAATTCAACTTTTGGTGCACTTCCCTCACTCTCAGCTTTTTACTGGTGTGCATTCTATTCTAAATAAAAGCCAGCGCTTAAACTTGATTTAGAGTCTGAGTCTTTGATTTAGTCTTAGGCATTCCTTACACATAACAAAAGCAAAATATCAGACAATAGCCCGAAATGGTAAGAATGGGGATAGAAAGTCTTAAGGCTGGTGTGGGTCATTAAACTTATATACAAACTATCCCGTAAATTAAGAACTTTTTAGCATCTATGTCTTGGACTATATTTTTATTTAAGAATATTATTTTATTGCATTTTAATGACTATTTATTCTTGTTTTATTGTAAACCACCCAAAGTCACTCTTTGAGATGGGCGGTGACTAAATTTGAATAATAATAATAATAAATCCCTCCTTTCTCTCTTGTGGACAATTCTTACCATCCCCTTAACAGACAGTGGTGGTGGTGGTGGAGGAGGAGGAGCAAGGGGACATCTGCAACAGCTCACAACACCTCCCATGCAGCAGAATCCAGGCATAAGTGGATACTGATTCAGGCCAAGGTGCTGGATTTCACTGATATGGTACAGGAAGTGTTGTGGGGAGCATGCCAGGCACATTTACCAGAACATTCAAAGCTCAAATGCAGCTGATTTGTGAATCAACAAGAATCAGACAAGCACAATTTCACAGTGTGTGGTTTGCATTCAGCATCCTATTGTGTTAATGTCCTTGCTTTGTATACTGTAGAGCTTTCAGGTTGCCAAATGCAAAAATAATGCTTTGTCTGTCTGTTAAGCCTTGCAAACAGATGTATTTTTACTATTATGTTGTTCATAGGCCATGCTTAAGTAAATCAATTCCTATTGGATCTTTAGACCCAATTCTGTCACTGTCTTGCAGGCAAAGGCTGCAAAAATTATAAAACTGTTGCTTTATTGTTTGCTATAAAAATATTTTAATGGTTTAAATTTCTCTTGGCTAATCATGTTCTTATAGGAGCCAGAGGACAGGACAGGATGAGAAGTTACCAAAGAAAGCACCTGATTCAGGCTGATCTACTCAGGAATAAGCTGGTATCTCAAGTAGCCTGGTTCTAGGTTTAGTGTTAGTTGTACTCAGGTGGATGTTGGAAACCTGGAATGAATAACACAAATAGTTTTGTACAGATTGCTCTATTACACACTACATTTTAAAATAATTTATACCTGCCCAGTAATCCAGCCAACTAAATTAACTTGGCAATTCTAGAGAGCATCTGAATTAAAATAAGTGGAGGAACAAATAAAATCAATACTCTTGTTTTTTTGTTTCTTTTTATTATTGTATTATTTTATTTATTATTGTCTGCACAACTACAGAGATATAAATGTGCCTTCCAAAATCAAAATACAGATCTTTTAAAGTTGCATGTAGAGGTAGTGATGGGGAATATTCTGGGAGATGACCTCTACCAAGCACAGACTCAGTAGACAGCCATTTGTCTAGGACATTTTAATTTAAATGCCTGCACTGAGCAGGGAATTGGGCTTGGGTTTTTTTATTGATTATGTGCCATCAGGTCATTGTCGACTCTTGGAACCACATAGATTTACCCCATTACAATCTGTCCCTAACTTGATCTTTCCGGTCTTCAAACAGTGCCCTCGTTGCCACTATATCTGAGTCCATCCACCTTGCTGCTGGTCATCCTCTTCTTTTTCCTTTCTCATTTCCCAGTACTAGAGCCTTCTCCAGAGAGTCAGGTCTTCGCATAATGTGTCCGAAGTAGGATAATTTGATCCTGGGCATTTGTGCCTTGAGTGAGAACTCTGGGTTGATTTGTTTGATAAGCCATTTGTTTTCTTGGCTGTCCACAGTATTTTCAGGAGTCTTCTCCAACTCAAAAGTTCAAAAGCATGAATACTTTTCCTATCCTGCTTCTTTAAAGTCCAACTTTTTTCCATACAGTGCCACAGGGAATACCATGGCTTGCATGATTCTGATCTTTGTAGGTATAGATACATCACAACATTTGAACAACTTTTCCAAGGCTTTCATGGCTGCTCAGCCAAGTGCTAATCTGCATCCGATTTCTTGACTGCTTGTTCCTTTACTGTTGATGGTTGATCCTAAAAGGCAAAAGCTATCCACTACTTCGATATCTTCATTGTCAGTTCTAAGGCTAGTTGTTCTACTTGTTGTCAAGTAGTTTGTTCTTTATATTTAATTTTACTCTCACTTTTTTCACTGTGCTCCTTGACTTTCATTACTAGTGTCTGTAGATCCTTTGCATTTTCAACTATCAAGGTGATATTATCAGCAGAGTGCAAGTTATTGATATTTCTTCCTCCAATTTTAAAACCATGCTCATCTTCTTCCAGTCCAACTTCCCTTAATACTGTATATATTCAGCATGTAACTGGGTTAATGCTCCCTTCCAATTCTGATTCAATTATTCTTTGAAAGAAAATTATTTGTATAATTCCAAAAAATAACAATTCAGGGCTTACGTATACAATCTCTGTAGTCCCCAAGCACCAAAAGCCTCTAAAGTCCTTTTAAGTCAGTGGGAAAAATTTTCAGCCAATTGGGGGAAGGGTGTTGTTATTGGAAATTCTAAACTCCCTCTCCAAAAAAAAAAAAAACCCACTAGCTAATTAATCTGTTTTAGGAAACTGATTACTAAAGCCTTTGCAAGTAGAATTTTAGTCCTACTGATTTCAACATTTGGTATGGAACCCATGCAGTGATAACAAATATTGGGCACATTGTTCAATATAATCAACTTCATGGAAAAAGGGAAAGATAAACATCAACAGTGAATCAATAACGAGAATACATACTTTAATTGAATTGATAACATTTATCATTTGATAACATACATCCTGTGTATCCTACATTTTAAAAAAGATGATGGCTTTTTTTCTGTTCCTCAGGGAACAACATTTGTGGCTTTCCTTAGTGTGAGATAACCCATAACCACATCTGAAGGAAGCATTCGAATATAAGCAAATTCCTCAGTTGTACTAAATCTCAGTTTGCTCTGAGGGTCAGTATAGTCTGCCTACAAGAGAAGCACACATTAAAATGTCTGAGTGGAAGAGTCTGACAATGTACATTTTTAAAAACAGTGGAAATCAACATTTGAAAAGTATAGGTAAAGGTAAAGGTTTCCCTTGACATTAAGTCCAGTTGTGTCCGACTCTAGGGGGCGGTGCTCATCTCCGTTTCAAAGCCGAAGAGCCGGCGTTTGTCCGTAGACAGTTCCGTGGTCATGTGGCCAGCATGACTAAACGGAACGCCGCTACCTGCCCGCCGAAGCGGTACCTATTAATCTACTCACATTTGCATGTTTTTGAACTGCTAGGTTGGCAGGAGCTGGGACTAGCAATGGGAGCTCACCCTGTCACGCGGATTCAAACCGCTGACCTTCCGATCAGCAAGCTCAGTAGTTTAACCCACAGTGCCACCACATCCCCTATTTGAAAAGTATACCATAGCAAATATTAGGTGGTCACTTATTTTTCCTTCTTCTTTTGTTCTATCCATCATACTTCCTAATAATAAAAGTTCAAATTTTAAAATCTTTTCTGAAATGATTTTCACATTTTACTAATTTTCCACATATTACTAATGGTTATCAATACCTAAAGGAAAGGAACAGTATAAATGCTATTAATCAGACATTAGAATTGTCATAGAATCATAGTGTTGAAGGTATCTTGGAGGCCATCTAGTCCAACCCCCTGCCAAAGTTAGGAATCCTCATACCATCCCAGACAAATGACTGTCCAATCTTTTCTTTAAACTTCCAGTATCTGAGCACCCATGACTTCAGGAGGTAGGCTGTTCCGGTTCCATTAATACAGAAATTGTATATTTCTGACTTCCAGGGAAGAAATAGTGAACTGACAATTGCTCTGCTAAAAGTGGACCGACAACTGTGGCAGAATGAAGAGCCAGCGAGTAGACCAGTTCTTTGTAATTCCTCTCCAGACAAGGACAGGACTTGAGATTGCCCACAAGTGCTCCATTCAGTTGCTCCTCAACAGGAGACCACAAGATAGCAGATTTAGAGCTCTGGGAGATGAGGGAATAGCCATCTTTTTGCTCAAACTGCAGTCAGCGCCTTCAAAAGCACAGTGGATTTGCACACTTTGTTTTTTAATTACTTTCAGAAATTGCTTGTTAACTGCTCTTCAGCTACTAGGAACCTTTGGATCAACAAGTTTTAAAGCACTGGGTGAGTTTCCTTCAATTCTTAGCGAAGGAAGTTTTAACTACAAGTTTAAGAACTTTTTTTTTTAATAAACAGCAAATGATGATTAAAACTTTGATTTTAGAAAGTTACAAAAGGACTAAGGGTCCAAATAAATTTGAAATAAGATTTTGGAATTAATTATAAAGAATCCTTCCCATGGGAAAATGCTTTTGCTTTAATTTTTTTTTTAAATAAGACTTTAAAAATTGGACACAAGAGGGAAGTAGAGGGAACTAAAGATTACAATTAAAGGAGAAGAACACTCAAACTCCACTTACAATTACAGAATAAAGCAAAATATTTTAACAATGGACCCAGAAGTTAATTTTAAGAGTGTCTGCCTCTATAGATAGACTGTGTTTAAAGGATGTTATGGAAGAGGAACAAGTTCTACCTGACAAGATTGAGACTGATTTGAAAATGGATTTTAAAATGATGGGCTACAAGAAAAAGATGTTACACTGGACATACAAAGGAAACAGGCTGATGTCTTAATAATTAAAAGGGATATACAAATAACAAACCAAGAGAGTGACCTATATTGGATTTATGAAAGAGGCTTGTTAAAGTTTTGAAGAATTTTGTGAGAAGGGACAAAGAAAAAGTGAAAAGAAACCAACTTCTAAGACATTAATTGAAGGGATCAAGATTGTTAGAAGTAAAAGGAAGGAATATAAAGTTGGTTTATTTGATCAAGGTTAAAGTAGATATGTTGTTATCTCTGATAACCCTTAATGGACTTTTGCTGACGTCAGGACTGAAATGATGATCTTTTATGCATTTGTTTATAGATAAGAGATGGGATATGGGAAGAAGGGATGATTTGTTCTATTTTAAAAGAAGGTGATAAGTTACTAAAATTGTTTATATTTGTTGTGATCAAGGGGAAATTATTTTCTTTATATATTTCTTTTCTTTTTCTTTACTATATTTGTATTTTTTCTTTCTTTTCTATTTTTCTATTTCTTTTCTGTACTTTTTATTTTTTAGTCTGTATTAGTTTTTATGTTTTTAACTGTAATTTTTAATAAATTACTATAAAAAGGAAATTGTATATTTCTACATTTTTTACTCTGTTACATTTTGTTAAATTTTATTCTTGCTAGTCATGGAAAACTCTTGAAAAACTCATGGCCATCTTGAGAAAAGGACAGATACTTCCACATTTTCTTACTTCTTAGTCCCCAATCCTTGAATTTCCCTCCCTGCTTTTCCATTTCCTTGTTTTTAATAGTAATTTTATTAAAAATTACAACTACAATGATCTCTCAGATGGAGGTCAGTTAAGACTGTTCTTTACTTGATCACCTGTTCTGGTCTATGAGAGTATTAAAGACTGATTTGATTTGATTTACCTGATCACAAGAATTCATTGTTTAAAATTATTCTTGTTTACACATCTCAGACCTTTGTTAGGTTCTCTTTAAGTTCTGTGTATATATATATTTTGCTAAAACACTGTAAATACTGTGAATTCTTGTATCTAGTACTGTTGTTAATTGTTATTAATAGCTCAACCTCCTGGCCGGTAAAGCTCTTCAGGATGCTTCCTCTATCATTGTTTCTTTAATTTCCTTTGTTTGTATTGTCCTCTTGATTTTAAAGGTAATCCATGTATAAAAAATTTATAAAAACCTGTATGAAAATGCTGTACGTGAGGAAGGTATAGCAAAATAAAGAGAGAGATCTGTGCTATGCTTTTATCAATTCCAGAATGTAAAGTAGAATACCATTGTCTTTTATCCTGTCTGCAAGTGCTGCTAAGTTCCTGTTATGAGGCTAGGTTAGTACCTACCCTAAGGGCTTAGTGTAATGTAATTAGGGTTGATGACAGATTGCCAGATATAACTAATTTATTAGATTTATGTCTCATGTTTTCTCCAGGAGTTCAAAGCAGCTTACAGGAATCTCCCTTGAGTTTATCCTCACAACAATCCTAAGAGATAGATTAGATTCAGAGAGAATGTCTATCACCCTTAAAATGCAAGTAACAATCTATCAAGATGACTCAAAAATGGTTCCTAAGTAACATTTGGAATTCTTCAGTTTTACTTTATAGGGGAAAAAACAGAAGATAAACAAACTCTAAAACCTCTAAAACATCAGTGGATATGTTTAGACCAGTGTTTCTCAACCTTAGCAACTTTAAGATGTGTGGACTTCAACTCCCAGAGTTCCCCAGCCAGCATGCTGCCTAGGGAATTCTGGGAGTTGAAGTCCACACATCTTAAGTTTGCCAAGGTTGAGAAACACTTGTTTAGACCAATGCAGAGAAAACTTAATTTCTAAAAATATGTTTAAAATACTTACAGGAAGTCCTGAAATATCAGAATATTTTTTGACTGGTTTAAATGAAGGAGGAGCATCAATACTGAAGTCTGGGGGGTAGGGGGGAAAAGAAATTAAATTCAGCATCTCACTTCCAAAAACAATCCTAATGTACAAATTCGTATGATACAGACCTGGCTGGACTCCAATTTTCATTCCATTTGAATTGAAATCTTTAATTTAGTGGCATCACTTTTTTCAACTAGCACAAATATACAGAAAGTATCCTGACCAAGCATGGGCATGCAATTAGATTCCAGTGCCAAGCACCTGCTTTTGACATTTGAAAGTATTGATTTAAATTAAATTGTAAAGTATCAGTTAAGTACCAATTCAAAGTACAATATGGTCAAATTATGGCATGTCATTCTTGTTAACAAGTGATTTCAATCCACAGAATGCTTCTATTAGAAGTCTGAAAATTATTCAGAACAAAAGTTTAGCTGAAATATATACCTCACAGAAAAGGCAATACCAAGTGCACGGCGTCAGTAGACTGATTTAATAGGCAGGATTAGAGAAACTAATACTGTACAGGCAAAACTGCTTCCTTCAAGAAATGAAAACTGTCCAAACGAGGAGAATGAAAAAGAAAAATGAACTTGGTAAAAGGAATGTAAGCACTTAGAAAAGGATGCAAAAAGTGGGGCACATCATGGATTGCTTGGAGCCAATGCTTCAGAGAGATAAAATCAAGCCTTTCATTCAAAATGGCACTGAAGTCAGATTGGCATTTTCTATTCCCTCTCCTAAAATTGCATTCTAATAATAATTTAATTGCTACTTTAATTGGTAATTATTGCAATCTGAAAAGGGTGATTATGTTGTTTTCATTATCAGAGAGGGCCAATTTATTATTGGTGGTATCCCCAGAAAGGTAATAATTTCAGCAGCTTCTGAGAAAGATGTGATGATCATTCTTCTGGAGATAAGAGAAGAAATAAGAGACATCGTTGGCACTCTTATCTGCCAGACTGGATGGAGATAAAAAAGTATAATCGCAGGAAATTGATTTACTAAAGGATAAGATCCTTCAGAATAAAATAATATCTCATTCTTGGTGGGTCAAATTGTGTTCTTGTTATTATGATTGTTCCTTCAGCCCTAAAAAAAACTACAGCTTTTTCTCTCATCAGTAGAGGGCACTATGACATTAAGATTCTGCTGTAATATCATAGTTCCTTCTCCTAATGAGAGTAAAGATAACACTTTTTAGGGGGAACAACAACAACAACAAAAAAGCAAACATCTTTCAGAAAGGGGGCAATGTACAAAGATTAACATTTTCACTGAAATGATCAATTTCATGATTATAATTTCATAATTATAATAATAATTAATTATAATTAATTTCATGGTTATAACAACCCTTTTGGATTAGACTCTCCCAGCCTAGACTCCCTTAACAGATAGGCAAAATTTAGGTCTTTAGAGCCAACATACATCACTTACATTGAACTGCATTTGTTGTACAATTATGATGTACACCTGCTTTTGCATCAGCTAGCAGATCTCGAATCACAGAATGTGTTTTCAGTGTCTTTTTTAGTATGACAACAGAAAATAAGATAAAGGCAACTAGTTGGAATGACAGTTGTATCACAAATAGTTCTGAAATGTGACTGCTTTATATATTCCCTCATAAGTTGAGCTCACAAAACAAAGAGTCCCCCTTTCTTGGGGGAGATGGGCAGTAATAGAAGTTTGAAGAATACATAAATAAAAATAAATTTATTATGACAAATATACTATAATTTCTGGGGAGGAGAAAGAGGAAAAAATAATCTTAAATCAGATAAATCTCTAAGTACATACTACTTAAATCAAATAAATGACCTAGATGTAATGTGACCATTTAAATGAGAAGGTGGAAATTAGTTTTCTCTGGAACTGTTTGGGAAGTATTAGAAAACTGTGTTATAAGCAAATATGTCTACTAAAGCATACAACGGCACTAAACGATATTCATTTCTCCATATAGTAACCACAAATCTACTTTGCACTTTGTTTTCAAATACATTTGGTACAGATTTTATGACTAAAGCATTTCTAAGTCATTAGGTATGCTCCTTTTAAAACCAGTATCTGTGGCAATCTTATCTTTTGAAATGATGGACGTAGATGTTTTTCCATATTTAAATGTATTTTAACTGTCTTTTTTAAGATACGGAAAGTTATTTGTGAAGCAAGGGAATACGTAAAATCTATAGTGCACCTCCATGTCACTTTAGTTATGTTTCTGTTCATGCTGAGTAAGTATCCCCCTGAATTTCATTTGCTGAAATCTACTTGGCCACAATAAATCTCACAATGAGAAAACAGTTTAGGGGTATTTTCTAGAAAGCTGTTATTTATAAATACATAGGAAAAATCTAAAGAACTTACAGCTTGGATCATTTAGTTGCCAAGGCAGTGTCCTTTCTGAGGAAAGGATTTGTTTCAGATTCTTCCATGTTCTGTTCTTCTTGCCAGCTGCTGCTCCACCAGTGCCAGAGTGCTAGAATGTTTAAAAAGTATGTTTAAAAGTACATTAAAAAGTCCCTCTTTTGGGGGAGATGGGCGGTAATTAAATTTGAATAATAAATAAATAAATGTTTAACAAGGATATTTTTAAATGGCTTTTGCTGCTGCACTTATTATTAAAATAGCTTAATCCATCTATTTTAAGGAAATGCTGGGGAGTTCTTTCCTGCAAATAGAAGAAATGTTTATTCTATGTCAGAACCAATGTGCTTAGAATCAAAGAAAACATGTGGAAAGCTTTCTGGAAACTATCTTCTTAACAGAACATAAAGTAGTGTAATAAAGAACTTGCTGTGCTAGGAAGATTGCTCATGAGTTTCCAGAACTTGCTAGGGTTATGCTGTTAATTTTGTTTTCAAATACCATTGCTTAGAGCACTTTATTTGGACTTTGAAGAAGCAAGACAGTAAGAGTATTCATGCTTTTGAACTTTTTTCATTTTTTTAATTTTCATTAATTTTTCAAGATATAATTAAAACACATACTGCAGAATATACGACCAATAGAATACAAGTCTAAGAAAGAAACAGGTAAAACAAAAACGGTGCAGGAATAAATAAAAAAGCGTATCAGACCAGTGGCTTCTGACCTTTTCCAGCACAGGTATAGAAGTACATAAAAGTTAGCTTGTTATCTCTTACTAATATTATGATAGAACAATGGGAGAATATGTGGAACAAAGGTATGAAATTTACTTTGAATTATAATTTGAAAGAGAATTTTTATAAAATGATATACCGTTGGTATTTAACTCCTGATAAGCTGTTTAAAATGGGGTATCAAATGTTTGTTGGAAATGTATACAAGGGGAAGGAACTTTCTATTATTTTTGGTGGACTTGTGGAAAAGCTAAGAAATTCTGGAACCAAATATGTAGTACCATTCAAAAGATTTTTAAAGTGGACTTACAATTGAAACCGGAGCTGTTTCTCTTGGGTTTGATGGACCAACACTCGAAAAGCAACATGGAACTCTGTTCTTATATATGTTAACAGCAGCAAGACTCTTATATGCTCAAAGATGGAAAGATGCACAAATTCCCTCAATGGAGGACTGGATGATTAAGTTGATGGAATTGGCGCAAATGGCTAAACATACTTTTGAACTTTTGAGTTGGAGAAGACTCCTGAAAATACTGTGGACAGCCAAGAAAACAAATGGCTTATCAAACAAATCAACCCAGAGTTCTCACTCAAGGCACAAATGCCCAGGATCAAATTATCCTACTTCGGACACATTATGCGAAGACCTGACTCTCTGGAGAAGGCTCTAGTACTGGGAAATGAGAAAGGAAAAAGAAGAGGATGACCAGCAGCAAGGTGGATGGACTCAGATATAGTGGCAACGAGGGCACTGTTTGAAGACCGGAAAGATCAGGTTAGGGACAGATTGTAATGGGGTAAATCTATCTATGTGGTTCCAAGAGTCGACAATGACTTGATGGCACATAATCAATAAAAAAACCCAAGCCCAATTCCCTGCTCAGTGCAGGCATTTAAATTAAAATGTCCTAGACAAATGGCTTTCTAGCCTTGACTTGAATGTCAAGTCTAGCCTTGACTTGAATGTGAAGATGGACCCCACCACTTTGAGTAATTGGTTCCACTATCAAACTTCTCTTACCATTAGGAAGATTCAATGAAAATCTGTAACTTGAATCCATTGTTTTATGTCTTATACTATGGAATAATTGACTGAAACCTGTAATAATATCTCCTATTGATCTTGTCTTCCCAAGGCTAAACCATACCAGCAGCAAGGTAAATGCATTCAGTTATAGCAACAATGAGTTCATTGTTGGAAGACCTGAAAGACCAGATTAGGGACAGATCATCATGGAGAAAATCTATCTATGTGGTCGCTAAGAGTGGGCAACAACTGGACAGCACATAATCAATCAGAGCACTTAGATTCTGAAGGAAACATATCATATAAAACATACTATATAGAGAAAAATTGATGGTACTTTTCTTCCCTTCCTGTCTTAAAAAAGCCTTACTACTTTGGAATGATCAGCTGATAAATAAAATTACATAAATACTGCAAAAATGTTAGACTATGAATGTCTTGAATTAATCTCTGAAAGGGGAAAGGCTGGGGGGTTGTTGGTTATAGGTGAGAGTAAAATGAGAGAGAACAGAAAAAGTAATTCGGCCTTTGAGACCTAAGAATGAATGAGAATGATGATGTTCTGTGAGTACCTGATTGTTTCAAATGTATAAAAGTCTATTTATGCATACATATAGCAAAACATGAATATAAAGCTGAAAGCTTAATTGATTTGTTAACGAAAAGCATTTGAGAACATTAGAGAAGTTCTGGTCTCACTTGTGGTCTTAAGTCAAGGACTGCCTGTAAAGTAGTCAAAGAGAGCAAGGAAAAGTTATATTTTGAAGATCCGGAGAAAGTGCAGGGCAATTTTGATATAAATAAAAACTGTTTTGGAAGTGAGTGAAAAAGGTTAAACAAGGTTAAAATAAAGGCTAAACATTTTTTTAAAAGGTTAATACCACTGTTTGATCTAGTATAGGATCTGGAGTATGCTGTCACTGCTGGTCAATGCTCTACAGGTTGACAACATGGCACATCTCTGATCCAGTTTAAGCGCTAACACACATGACCTCTTACAGTTTTTTTTTCTACCATGTATAAATAATTAATATAATCAGAGAAGTTTTGCAAAATGAATGAAGTTGTCCAAATTCGTCAACCCTTTTTTGGTCACATCTCTAAGAAATACAATGAGTGCAAAATGTGAAGTTTTCATGGCATCCATAGGTGGGAAGCCAGGGAAGCCAGAGTGGCAAAAGCAGTGTTGTGATGCTAACCTCACCCCCTTCTTATATGCATTGTGATGCTGCATGCACACCAAAAAAAAAGGTGGAGCTTTCATCATTCTTACAAAAGTAGCAAGAGTCTTAATCAAGGGAAGAAAAAGGTGTTCTCAAACAGGTTGTTCTAGACAAAGCTGCATTTCTCTTGAAGGATCTCTAGTGTGTATCTCTAGTCTGATAGTGGCTGTGCCCTTAAAGTACTTTTCTTAAGTTCTAACTGGAGTGCCAAATGCAACTGGGCCAGGAAAAGGCAAATTTGCCCACAATCATACACATCTTAATGGCTGTAAAGGAATGTAGAGTTGACCATAAGAAAGGTATGAGAGAATAGTGAGGTTTTAAGGTTGGTGTCAGATGAAGAACAGGCATGGCAGGAATTCTAGGCATGTTCTTTATTGTAGTAAGGTCGAATAACAGAATTTTAAAAGCTCATCCAAGTTTCTCTCTGTCCCAAAATCAAGGATTATTTTAAGCTTCTTTCTCCTCATGTTTCCCTCTTTCTCAGGATTGTGTAATCTATTTACCAGCTCCTTCCTTCCCTTCTTAATAGGTCTCTTGTACCTTCCCCAAGGTCAGCTCTGCATTCCTTTACAATGACACAGTTAATCTACAATCTACCAATAGCCAAGACAAAATCTTGGCTGAAGTCATTTTTCTGTGGAGCATATGACTGTACTCACTATTTTGGTTTCTGATCAGCTTCAATTCGAAGTTCTTTATATCCTAAATCTCTTGGGACCCAAGAACCCCATACTCTCACACTAAGTGAAGACTGTTTATTTCCAGCATGGCTTTGTTAGGATCCACATTTAAATTCTTATTCTTTTACATTATTTGTTCTTTTAAAAGGAATATTGTTAATATTATTTTAATAATATCACTGTTTTAAATGAGGTTATTGGCCACACTGTACATCTCAAGTAAAAGCTAAACAAGTAAGATAAGTATTTAAATAAAGAACAGGAAGAGGAGAGAGAGATTAGAAATAAAGCAATAGAAAGCACAGGAGAGAAAGAGTGAAAGAGAAATATGGGATTATACAATCAAAACCTTGAGTGGATTCCACATTTCACAGCTAAACTAACTGTAGGTCCAAAAAAGATATAATTGTCTCAAGAAAATGTAATAGTGATGGAAAAAAATACATACAATAAAGCTTGGAGCTTTAAATGGCAAAGGCTTGATAGAAGTTTCTATTGGCCCTGTGCTGGTATTGATTGTCATAGCTTTGTTTTCATTCACTATTTCTGCATTGGTACTCTGGAAAAATACATATATCAATTTGAGGAAGAGGGAAATGCACTTTTATAAAATCCAACACTTAATCCAAACTTGTTTCAGAATTTTATTGCAAACTATTACATTGTTTTGTTTCCTGTTAAACCAGCAATCCTGAACCATTTATGTGTAAAAGCAAACTGGGTTCATATCATACTAAATCATAACATGGCCTGTTTGGTTTTGGCTTAGTGTGTTGTGTAAACCCAGCCAATGTAATTATGTAAGATATGACACATGATTTAACTTCCTACGTGAGTCCAGTCAATTGCTCAATAAACTGTAATTAAACTCATAACTTAACACAAAAATTCTTCAAAATAGGGTGGTTACAGTATTATGTGGGCATAATTAAATAGACTGTGTGGTGGCTTTTGAAAAGGCAGTTGAACTATCAGGGTTTTAAGAATACTCTCCTCTTCCCTCTAAAAATCAGAAATCCTAATGGCAAATACATGAAACAACTATATACTTGATAAAGAAGATGGGCTGTAAGTTGCTATCACTTAGCTGCTCTCTACTAATTTGCAGCATTGAAAAGTATTTTACAGTGATTAACAAAACAGAAAATGCAAAAGTTTCAACTTCTCCCTTTTTCAGGTTACTGTAGCCAATGTGACAGTTATAGAACAAGGAGGATAAAATATTCCAAAGAGTTATATTTCCTGTATAAGTCTAGTGATGTTACGTATTATGTTTGAAGCTGAATTCATGTGGCATAGTGTGAACATTCTCATTGCTCTATAACCATCAAATTAGCTATGGCATCTTTCATGTATTTTGTCAGAGATGACATATTTGAGAAACTGAAAAAACATACTAGTCTGGATATTGAGGATTGGATTAAGGAAAAAAAAAGATATTTTGAAAAGGCAAAATTGGTCTAATCAAAAAATGATGCCAAGTATTTCTCTTTGGCACAGATTTTATGATAATCTGCAACATATTTGTTTCCTTTTTAATTTGAAATGTTTGTATATTGTTTAATATCTGATATTCAGGTAATATACCTAGATTGTTCCATGTTATGGAAATGTGTATGCTCCGTTGGATATGGGGCATCTCCCTGCTCGATCACATCACAAATGATGCTATCCGACAACTAGGTATGTCATTAATTACAGAGAAGATGAGAGAAAGCCAGCTTCGTTGATATGGACATGTCATTAGAGCGGAACCTTCCACTGTCACCAAAATAGTTTACCATCTTAAAATCGATGGCCAGCGGCCACGTGGGCAACCAAAACAGAGATGGCAAGACACCATCAATAAGGACATGCAAATTGAGGGTCTGCACCCTGAGGATGCAGGCAAAGTGGCGTTTTAGGATCCGAAAAGCAGACCCCACGATAGTGGGAAAATGCTAGGAAGAAGATACCTAGACTATTGCAGTATTTATGTCATGTTGTTTGTTCAGTGCCTTGGCCATCCCCCACAGTTGCCCATGTTTGACAGGGGGTTCCAATGCCTTGAAACTGTCCCGGAGAAGGCTCACACTTGAGTTCTTATCAGATATACTTGTGAAGTGATGGGAATGTATTAAGTACCTTTACCAAAAATCTTTCTACCCAAGGAGGCTTGAAAGGAGACTATGGTCTTTTAGATAGGCTGACCCCAAATTATAGGCCTCCCAGTGGGCTTTATCCTATGTCTGACTTTTTCACGACACTGTCACTGTCACTGGCTTGTTTCACGGGTGCCAGCTCTCTGCAAGAGCAGAGAGTTATTCTTGCTCTATCCATCAGAAGGGAATGCCCACCATTAGTGCATTCTATTTCTCTATTATTTCTGAAACTTCGATAGAAAATGGAGCTACCACCCTTACAGCACGCCGATACATATAATTGAAGCAGTTTCCAAAGTTGTCCACAATTGCTAAGTGCAACATAGGCCGTATACGCTACAAAAACTATACACCTCTGCTGAATTTTGCAACATCACTAAATTTATCTAAGTTATGCAGATCGTTCACGCTACGAGTAAAAGCATGGGTTACCATAAATCTGTATTTTCCGGAACACGTCCTGTTTTCGCAATGTCCAGCTCCGTCCCAGACGGGGAAAAAAATATCCCAAAAGGTCCAAGACAGAAGCCACGGAAGCCAAAGGAAGTCGCGGCGCCTTGACTCACGTCACTCAGGCGAAAAAGAGGCGGTGTTTCCCAGCGGTAGTGCTTCCCAGTGGTGCTTCCCCCTTTCCCGTATGCACCAATTGGGGAGTTAGAGGGATGAGGCGTCATCCCTCTGGCTCCCCAATTGGTGCATAGGGGAAACGAGGCGAGGCCGCCAAGCGCTAGCTGGGGGTGTGGCTTAAGAGCTTTTTCAGGTCTGGGTATACAAAGCGCAACCAATGAGGAGGGGGGAAGCTCTTAAGAGTTCAGTGATTTGGTGCATTAAATGCTAATTTAATTCTATGTAGTAAAAAACTCGTTAAGCTTTCAGATTTTATACCAATACTGGTTTAGTTCGCAAAGACCTGTGATTTCAATTTAAATAGCAGACTTTCAGTTTCATATATGAAACCTTAGTTTAGTGTTTTAATACAGTAAGCACTGTTTAAGTGACGGAGGCGCGATTTCAGACTAAATAAGTCTAAGTGGCAGCAACCTATGATTTCATATAGAACATGCTCATTTAGTGAATCTGGGTAATTTTATGAAGCATAGACTGGTACAAGCAGCAGAGATTTCAGGAGATATCATTTCAAAAACACTGGTTTTAGCATGGAGTGATGTGATTGCATATAACAAACACTGATTGGTCATAGATAACTTCTGATACTCAGATCTGAGTCGCAAAAAGCCAGATTCCCATTGGAAGTAGAAAGGAGAAAATTATCTCTTTGCTGCCATCTAATGGTCATCAGATTTTTTCAGCCAATTTTTTTTCTTTTTAATTTGGTAAATTATAATAAAAGTAATAATAAAACCAAAATATAGTAATAAAAATAAAAATGCAACAGTGATTAATACAATCAAAAGGAAAGTTATAATGATAGTGATTAAAAGGAACTAAAGCTGAGGGGAAAAAGATCCATAGAATATCAATATAAAAATAGCTCAATATTTTAGCATATTAAATCTAGATCATACATTGTACCATCTTCCCATTTTTACAAAATAAAGACATTTCAAAAATCAAGAAAGAACACGTTTCTTGAAACCATTCCTTAACCCCAGGAGTGTAAATATCTTTCCACATATGTAGCATAATCATCTTTGCTGAATCCCACTCTCAACAGAGCCAGAGTTCTCATAAAATGTCAAATTTCATGTTTCTGAAATATAATTCAGCATCACATTTACATTTTTAAATGCTGTATTTTTCTCCAGAGTTGTATTAACTTATGTAATCACCTGAAACCAAAAAAGAGCCAATAACAAATATGATCAAATCATTCACATCAGAGAGTCCTCAAATTTCTTGCAACGCCAGCATAAGTAATCCAATATCCAACCTTCTTTAAACCTTCTTTGAGGAGTCCATGATTTTCTAATGAATTAATTTCATCTCTAGGTCATAAGAAATATAATTTATATTTATTAAACTTGGTCTCATTTGGTATTCCAAAACTGAATATGCCAATTCCTTATACCACATATACATTACCAGTATTAACCTTCCTGGTTTTTTTTTTTTAGTTTTGTGTAAAATTAGGTTGTTGCTTTTACTTCAAATACAGCATTTCTTAAACATCAAATAGCTGCTAAAACATCTGATCCATATTGGATGGGCCGGGGCCTTGGACAGGATCGTGCCTGCGCGACCTCTCTTGCCTCGTTCGACCCGTCATTCCCCATGGTTTACAGAGGAGTTGAGGGTTTTGAAGAGGATTAAGAGACGTCTGGAGTGTCGCTGGAGGAAGACGAAGACTGAATCTGACCGAACACAAGCTAGAGCCACTATTAAGGCTTACTTTGTGGCGGTAAAAGCAACGAAATATGAATATTTCTCCGCTCTTATTGCATCCTCAGAATGCCGTCCGACGGCCCTGTTCAAGATCGCTCAATCTCTTCTGGGTCAGGTAGATCCAGGGGCGCACCTACAAGGCCGTTCGGAAGAGTTTTTACAGTATCTGCAGGATAAAATCACTCAGATCCATTCTAAGTTGGGCTCTAAGTGTGAAGTGGAGTCTGGGGAGATGCCAGGGGAATGTACTTACCCTGTTATCTGGGAACGGTTTGATCCTGTTGGGCCTGAGGAAGTGGACAGGATTCTCCGGACTGTGAATGCAACCACATGTCAGCTTGACCCATGCCCTTCCTGGCTGATAAAATCAGCCCGGGAAGTGACTTGGGGTTGGGTCCAGGCGATGGTTAATGCATCCTCGAGGGAGGGGGTGTTTCCAGCTACCTTTAAGGAGGCGCTGGTGTACCCCCTCCTCAAGAAGCCATCCTTGGACCCTACTATACTGGGCAATTTTCACCCTGTCTCCCACCTTCCCTTCTTGGGAAAGGTGGTTGAGAAAGTGGTTGCGTTGCAGCTCCAGAGAATTTTGGAGGAAACGGATTATCTGGACCCCTTTCAGTCAGGTTTCAGGCCAGGATATGGGACGGAGGCTGCATTGGTCGCACTTCTGGATGATCTCTGGCGGGAGCAGGATGGAGGGAGTGCATCCATCCTGGCTCTCTTGGACCTCTCAGCAGCTTTCGATACCATCGACCATGGTATCCTCCTGGGGCAGCTCAGGGGATTGGGGGTGGGCGGTGTAGTTTTGCACTGGTTCACCTCCTTCCTCCAGGGCCGTTCCCAATCGGTGGTGATAGGAGAGGAGAGATCCGGCCCTTGACCCCTCCATTGTGGGGTGCCACAGGGTTTGGTACTCTCTCCTCTCTTATTTAACATCTACATGAAACCACTGGGTGAGATCATCCATCACCATGAGATGAGGTATCATCAATATGCTCTCCATCCTGGGTGAAGTAAGTGATGTGGTCTCCACCCTTTCCAGGTGCCTGGGGGCTGTGGGGGTCTGGATGGGGAACAACAGGCTTCAACTGAACCCTGGTAAGACAGAGTGGCTGTGGATTGATGGCTCCTCGGGTTCCAGGAAGCTCTCATCTTTGGTTCTGGATGGGGTGGCACTGCCCCATTCGGAACCAGTGCGGAACCTGGGGGTCCTCCTGGACTCGTGACTCCTGCTCGAAGAGCAGGTGGCAGTCGCAGCCTGGAGGGCCTTTGCACATCTTCGGGTGGTGCGCCAGCTACGCCCATTCCTGGACTGAGATGCCCTCCGAACAGTCACTCATGCCCTTGTCATCTCCCATATAGACTACTGCAATGCGCTCTACATGGGGCTACCCTTGAAAAGTATTCGGAAGCTTCAGCTGGTCCAGAACGCAGCTGCGTGGACAGTTATCGGGGCTGTAAAATCAGCCCATGTGACACCACTGTTACGCAAGCTGCATTGGGTACCAGCTTGCTTCCGGGTCCAATTCAAGGTGTTGGTTATCACCTTTAAAGCCCTACATGGCATGGGACCAGGTTACCTGAGGGACCATCTAAGCCCCATTACATCGACCTGTCCCACCCGGTCAGGCAGGGAGGGCATGCTACGGACCCCATCAGCAAAGGAATTTCATCTAGCAGGGTCCAGGAACATCTTGCCCCTGGAGTTGAGACAGGTTTCCTCACTCTCGGACTTCCGGAAGAAACTTAAGAACTGGTTCTGCCACCTTGCTTGGGAGGGGGAGAGTGACAGCTCCACCTGGGGATGGCTGGCGCCATAGCACCTCTTAGTGATTGTGTTCCATCTCCACTTGGATTTTACATTTGTTTTTATGTATATTTTAATGTAATTTTTATGTGGCTATGTTTTTAGTGCTATTTATTGTAAACCGCCCAGAGTCCCCCATTGGGGGGAGATGGGTGGTGATATAAATTTAATAAATAAATAAATAAATATTGTTTTATGATATATGTTTTAACTGTAAAACTGCCAAGCAGATGATTCATGTAAATAATGTTCAAAACATAACCTCTCAAAATCTTTAAAATAGGCATTACTAATCAATTGGTTCAAGGTGTTAATCCCTTGTCCAGGACTTTCAATAAACATTTCTCCTCTATTTTCAAATTAGAATTATTCTCTATGATGTCATTTTCTCTTGCAATTCCAAGTCAAAATTTAACCACTTCTCTATTAATAACCAGATACGTCTAGCAGCTGTCATAGTTGGGAAAAACCCTCCATTTAGTCTCAGTTGACTCAAGGACTTGCCAAGATTTCAAAGGACTCACACATTGGCAAAATGAGCCCAAAAGCAGTGATAATCAAAGAAACTTGCAGCCCATGTTGGTACTCCTGTTATACAATAAGCACAAGATTATATAACACAAACTGATAATATATAGAGTCTTGTGATTTTGTAGAGCAAACGCAAACTTATCTTGTGCGGACTTATAATTTGTTACCCCAAATAGTGCTTTAGTGGCAGAAACTGAGTGAGACTGCTTCATGTTTATCCAGCTGTAGCTGGAGCAACTAAAGGAACCATATAGGAAGTCCTTGCATAACAACCCTAATTGGAACTGGAATTTCCATTGCTAAGCAAAGTGGTCATTAGGCGAAATATCACATGATCGCACTGCTTAGTGACAGCAGTCCAGGCAGTCAAGATTGTGGCTGTTAGGCCAGGATCACGTGGTCATTAGGTGAGGACTTCATGCTTTTCCTGCCCTGCCACGTTCATCTCCACTTCACCTCCCCCACCTGCCTATCTTCCCCCATCTCTGCCCTTTTGGCCCTGCACTCCACCGCCGCCCTTTGCCGTCCTCTTCCTCCCACTGATGAGGCATGCCCAGCTAAGGCAGTTGCTGGCCCTTCATGAGGCCTCCATGATGCCGTGTGAGGCCTCTGTGACACCACAAATAGCTGTGCGGAGGCCTTGCAAAGGCCTTGGGAAAGGCCAGCAGCTGCCTCGGCCAGGTGCGCCTCATCAGCAGTGGGAGGAAGAAGACAGTGAAGGTCAGCTGCAGGCGGTGGGGGGCAGCAGAGGTGGCAGAGTGCAGGGTGGCAGGGGTGCAGGGCGGAGTGCAGGATGGCCGGGGCAGCAGAGGGCAAGGCAGCCAAAAAGGCAGAAATGTGGGGGAGATAGGTGGGTGGGGGGAATTGAAGCACACGTTGCAGTCGTAACTGCAGGTCAGTTGCTGTCAGGCCCAGCCCAAGAACAACAAAAAATCAGTCCAGCCAAACTTCAGTTCTTTATTTGCTAATACCATATAGACATAATCTTGCCAGACTAAAGCAATTCTATCTAACCCAAGGGGAAATAACCTGGGAAAGCTCTAGGGCGGGGCTATTCTGAACGTCTTAGTTTTCCCACAATTACTTCCTGGACTATGTTTCCTCTTATCTTGTCCCCCTTCTTGAAAATGTGCTCCCTCCTTCTGAGAACTAGCAGCACTACTGAAATCCACCACAGTTGCCAAGTGCCCAAATTTTGATCAGGTGACTGCGCGGGGTCTGCAACAGCCATAACTTTGAGGACTGGTCATAACTACCATTCTTTCAGTGCCATCATAACTTCAAACAGTCACTGAACGAATGGTCATTAAGTGAGGGCTACCTCACTTAATTAATGAGCCATTTGCAATTTCACTGTAAAGAATGAAAAATAAATAAATAAATAAAATATATCCATTATATACTCAATCTCCTTTTCACAATGATTTTTTGCAAAATTTGAAATATAGTACCCTACATGAAAGGTTTATTTATATTATTTTTTATTTATTTACATAAATATTGGAAGATCTGAGAGACTAGGTTAGGGAGAGATCATGATGAAGAAAATCTATCTATGTGGTCGCTAAGAGTCAACAATGATCTGATGGCACATAATCAATTAATGTAAAGATTAATAGGATTGCTGTATAAGGAATCCCATTCCAATCCTGTATTGGAAACCTAAAGCACTACTTCTCCAATATTAGTTACAACCATTTCACCTCCTGGAAACTTGCTTCCCAATAAGGTTAGTTAAAAACAGGATAACCATTATTTAATTGAATTGATCAGTTAAGTAAAACAAATATATCAAAATATAAACAAATCACACTGGGATATTTAAATATAGATTTATATATTAACAAATGGAGTCATTTTTATTGTCTCTTGGTCATGTTTTCTTAACCAGCCTATTGTAGTGAATTGAGTCACTGTGCTTTTTAAAGTAATCGGGCAATTTTACCTTTCTTTTTCTTCTTGAAAGTAACAATTGTTTTGACAGACCTTTCTGGGCATAGATGGGACTCCTGCAGCCTGAAGAATTCTTCAGAGGTAAGGAGAATCCTGGAAATCACTCCATCTGTTTTCCAGACAGCAGTTCCTCATGGGTGTGTGTGTGTGTGTCACAGAACAGCATGACTAGGACAGCTGTCACCTTAGGCAGGGCAGAGCTGTCCTTTCATTCAAGGCTGCACCAAAGCCGAACAACAGACACTAGATCTGGCCACCCCATTTCTAAGGCACTTTATTTTTATGTTTATTTGTTATCTAAGAGAGGGTCCTTACAGTTAAGAGAAGCTGAACCTCTTAGTGATTCTCATTATTTTTTGGGATCTTTAACCTGGAAATTTACCTTCCGTATATAGTGTAAAATTAAAAGTGAAGATTGCTGTTTTTTACTGCTTTCTTTTTATAAGTTAAGTTTTGGAAATATTGAAGACTTACCTTATTTTAATGAATCTACCTATGTGGAGCTGAAGTCTCTTTTTTGCTCTTACCTTCCTGCGGGAAAGTTTGTTACTACTTTCTACTGTGCTGATTGGTCTATTCCATGAATAATTAGTCACCAGATACTTGCCCTGTTCTGCTAGCAAAACAACTTTTGCTTTGTAAATGGAGCTTATTTTGGGGGGTCTCCAGAGGGCACTGCAGATTATTGTGGTGAGACTTGGAAGAAACTAAATTGATTTTGAAGAGTTTTGCCTTAAAGTTTTGCCTTAAAGTAAATTTCTGGATGATATTTCTCAGAAGTGGTAGATGCTAAAGTAAGCCAACAGTTGGAAAAAATTGATAATGTTGTCAAACATCCAAAGGACAAAGTTGATTTCTCAAAGAAGAAGATGGGGATTAGAGATTTGGAGTTAAAATAGAACTGGAAAAGATTAAGATGTTGGAATTTGAAGAAAAGAGAGAATTGGACTTGGAAAGATAAATGGAAAAGATCATGCTGTTGAAATGTGAAGAAAAAGAGTTTGGTTTAAAATGTTGGAAGATCTCAGAAGAAAACTTGGACTTTTTAAGATGGGATGAAGAAAAGGAGGAGGAGCGAATGGGGAAAGTTCTGTGTATAAAGTTATGTAAATGTTTTGGTTTATTTTGAGGTGGGATAAATGTTAAATATCTTTGTCAGGATGTTTTTTTTAATGGTTAAGATTAATGCTTTTCTCTGGAAGATACTCTCACTTTTGGTAACAAGGGTATTAATAAGGTAGTCTTTTTTATATATGTTAGTAATAAGATGTATTCATTTTATTGTTTGTTAGCAGTAGTGAATATATTAAGTATTGGAATGAGGTTATACTTTTTAATAGATGGAATAAAAAATTTTATTACTAAGGTTTGTATAATTATGAGGATTAAGATGAATACCCAGATAGTTTCTTTTTTGTCATAAATACTATTATTATGGATAATAGAAGTACTATTTGTTAATTGAGGTTTGTATACAAAGTGAGGTATACTCTTTATGCTTTTTTTAAGAATGGTAATTCAAATTTTTTTAATATGAGAACTTCATTAGTTTTCAAACTATAACTAAAATACAAAACAGAGAATATAGAAAAGCTAGAAAATAGAACTAAAGAAAAAAGAAAAAAACTACAAAAGTGCGAATAGACAGAAACAGAAGGTGACTTCTGACTTTCTCCAATACAGATATAGATAAATTTACAAACATAATCTCTTACCATTAATTAAACCATAGTAACATTATTTCTATCAAAACAAATCATTTAATCACTAAAACCCAAAATCAATACTTCATTTTTTTCCAACACAAGCAAGTAATCTAAAAGTGGTTGCCAAGTAGAGATAAATCCAGAAACAGTATTTTCTCTTATTAAAGCTGTTAATTTAGCCATTTGAGCCAAGTACATTAATTTAATAATCCAATCTTTAACTGTATGTATTTGTGGATCTTTCCATCATTGTGCATATAAAAGTCTTGCAGCTGTAATCATATATAAAAGCAAAGTTCCATATTGTTTTTCTAACCCTTTCTCCATCAAACCCAAGAGAAACAGTTCTGAGTTTTTTTGTATGTTCACTATGAGAATCTTTTGAATAGTAGTACATATTTGGTCCCAAAACTTCTTAGCCTTCTCACAGGTCCACCATAGGTAATAAAAAGTTCCTTCACCCTGTAGACATTTCCAACATTCATTACACCATTATACATTTTTGACAATTTATCAGGAGTTAAATACCAGCGATACATCATTTTACAAAAATTCTCTTTTAAATTGTAATTCAAAGTAAATTTCAAACCTTTATTTTGTTGGAGGTCCCAGCAAATCAGCATGTCTCATTAGTGTGTGGATGAGTTTGTTCTAGGATGCAATTCTCTATGTGCTTCTGGAAGAAGCTGTTTGCTGTCCCTCCCACATTCCTTCAGTCCTACCTCCATCTACCAACTGGGAAGGAAGCATGCTGCTGCTGCTCCTTCCATCTGGGGCCATGAATGGGCCTAGAATCAGGAGGTTCCCCCTTTCTCCATGCAGCCTTTAGCAGCAATGAGGGCTAAGGGTTAATTCAGTTTAGGGAAAGAAAGAAGAACAAGAATCATTTTCCTGAATGGATGTAACTGGACCAAATAAATGAGGAAGAGCTTCTTTTGCCTTCTTTTGAACCTACTTTGTAATTTTTTATGCTTGGGTGGGCTAAGTGTGTAAGATCAATAACCTATATTTCTCTAACATGCTCATTAATGCTATTTTAGATAATATTCTTTTCTGTGCATGTCTTTTCGCTGTATTAAGTTCTGCTCCATTCAGTGGTCCAAGCTGTCCACTAATGGTTTCATATTCCACATATTTTCCCATTGCTCCAACATAATATAATATCTGAAGTTCTTATCCCATTTAATCATACATTCTTTGACCTGCTCATCTTCCAAAATCTTCTGTAACAACATTTTATACATTTTAGTAATAACATGTTCATCATTTGTGCAGAGTTCCATTTCAAACTGAGTTATTTCATTAACAAATTTATAGTTCTTTTTATCCACTTTAAAACATTCTGACAATTGCACATAGGTAAACCAATGACATGTAAAACCTTCCAACTCTAACATTTCTCTTGTTTTAAGTTTTGGTTCACCCTCTGCAAAATTTAACAAATCTTTATATTTTAACCAACTTGTTTCTCCCACATTTTCTCTTCTAACAAATGCTTTTTGAGGTGACAACCATAATGGTACATTAGGAGACAATCCTACCTTATATTTATTCCAGATCTTCAGTATGGCACTCCTGACAAAATGGTTCTTAAAATCAAGAATGGTAATTCAAATGTTAAAAGTTTACGACTTGATCATATAATGGAATTTTATCCTTTGTCATGTTTTGACTTATTTTAACAATAATTTCTTTGTGTACATATTTTTAATTTTTTTTTAGGTATAGTGATGGAAGGTAGTATTAGGGGAACTATAAGATAAACTTAATGAATTTGGCAGAGAGGGCTAAATTAATTATACTGTAGGGATGAGGGATAATATTTAGTTTAAATTTGTTTTTCGTGAAAAACTGTGTTTGAGGGGTTCTTTATGCTTTTAAAGTGGGGGAAGAACTTGTGTTAGATGGGAATGTTGTTTAGTGAGGTGAAATGAATTATCGAAATAATGTTTCTTATTGTTAAAATTAGAGTAAGAGACTGATGTATTTTTATGTATATCTTCACTGTAGAAAATTGGAAGTCACTATGTATTTTCTATTAATTTCTGCACTTTTTAGTTTTTCTCTTTTCTTTTAGTTTCTTTTTTCAATCTTTTTACCTATATGTTGAAAATATAATGAAGTTATATATTAAAAAAAGGAAGTAACAATTCTAATTTTTTTTTCCAAAATCTTAAATCAACATGAAGAGCAAAATCCTGAAATCTGTTTTGTTGCAGTCTCCCTGTTTCTGCATGACTTGACCAATGCTGCTCTGAACCCCCCTCCACACTATCTCTGGGCCCCCCTTGACTAATTGACTTGTGGGACTCTTCTTTTCAGCTGATCTCCTGGAACCCTACACAGTGCAACCCCACTTTTACCACTATGCTAGAGAAGCAGAACATTGTCTTCAGGAAACATTGGTGGACTTGGATGGCTCCACATCTTCTTCACTGCTTGCAGCTTCTAAGATGAAGGGTGGCTGGGCATGTGGAAGTATCATTATATTACACCCACCTGGTTATGGCTCTAGAATTGAAAATCAGGGCCTAAGCCTGTTTCTTGTTAATGTAAAATATCACCAGTTACCCTACTGGTGCAGATACACATCAGAGTTCCCCACTGTTAAGTGAGGTGCTCTCAATCTATCCAAGTTCTGTATCAATGTGAAATTTGCTGTCCCATTGCCAATCCATATCTTGCTTGTGTTGCCTCTGTTTCAAGTCACTGCAGTCACTTTTTTCTCCTCCAAGGTATTGAGCAACAAAGTCTGACAGATTTTATACACCTTAAGATTGTTCTGGAATGATACCAGAATAAAGGGGAAATACTATATCACCAAGGGTAGAAGAAGTTTGTCTCATTCATGGCCTGGGAATAAGAGGAAGGCAGCCTTATAAGGGCACAAGAGAAACAAAATACTGCTAAGGCACATTTGTGCAAAGAATCATAGAATGTGTTGGAAGGGATTTCAAAAATCATTTAGACAAATCTGCCTGGTGCAGAAATCCCCTACTACATCTTGCCTGGCAATTGCCATTTAGCATTTGTTTAAACTCCACCTAATTTTCATTCATCAGAACACACTGAGCAGGGAAAAGTTGCTCTACAGATGGGATTGAATTAATTAATTCTTTAATTCCTATTCCAGAATAACCACTTCTGGAAAATGATGACCTACTCCTGGAACAGCAGTTCATTCTGGAAGAAAAGCAGACTGTTCTGAGGCACACTGTTTTGCACATTCATTGAAATGGAACTGTGATTTGATCTTTTGCCAGAACCCAAGAAAGAGAAAAGGACAATCCTCAACTAAAACAGGCTGAGGCAGTCAATCCCCAAAGTAGGAAGCTAATGAACCAAGAAGACACCACTTGAAACTCTTTGGTATCACCTGAGAAAAAGGTTTTATCTCCCTTGCAAGGTTTGCAAGGGAGATAAAACATGTAACATATAACATATCATAACCTCCCTTGCAAGAAAAGGGGTTATGATATGTTATTCAGGAATAACTACCACCAAATCCTTATTTTACATTCATGATTATCTGCATGAATCTGCATGAATTTGCATGTTGAATGTTAATTTTGCTATGTAGTGTAGCTGCTGAAGTAGACAACTACCAAGAAATGTTTTTCTGCACTTTAATCATCTCAGCAAAATGTGGCTGATTTTGTCATCCTTGAAAGGGTGACAACCAGGGAATAGTGAGGTTGTAGGTTAGACTTGGAAGTCAAATTTTTTATCTGTATTGAAGAAGGTTGGAGGTCACCTGTATTTTATGTTTTCTATCTATTCTTGCACTGTTTTAGTTTGTTTCTTTTTAGTCTTGTATTCTATCTGTTTTATACTCTATATTTTGTGTTTTAATTATACTTTGAAAAATAAATGAAGCTTTAAATAAAAAAAAACCATCATGGGAGAAGGTAATGGCAAACCATTTCTGTACTATTGCCAATGAAACTGCATGGTTATCTATGTAGTCACAAGATTTGAAATCACTCTAGAATATCTTTACTGTTAGTTTATTTAATCAACCCTATTTGCACTCCTAATCCTGAAGTTAACTTGACTCAATTTATCTTTTCTCAAAAGCAGATTTTAGCTAAAGAAAAGATTGCTCAGAAGGTTGCTTTCTATTTTGCATGGATCAGAACTAGTCTGGCCCTTGAAGACATGGTTTCTGGGTTTCTCTGCCTGATTTATCTGTGAAACAATTTTTCTTGTACATCCTGTTTTCCCTCTTCATTACACTTCTTGAAAGTATGATCCAGTATTGCTGGTAGTTAATGTGAAGTGCTTTTGTCTCCTAGTCCACTGAATCAGGCACCTCTTTTTCAGTACAACCCATTTCAAGCCTTGTCCTTTATTACTTTGAATGGCACATTAATGACATGAATCCCAAAATTCTGGATGACCTTCTATAGCAGTTTCATGAGAGCAGCAAACAGAAATATTATCATCACTCTGCTGTTCTTCCTTTCTAAATCAAAATTTGTGATCAAATTCCAATTAGTTTCAAATAAGGCACGAGTTACATGAGGGTTAATTGAAGTTTGGGCCCATAGGACAGAGGTGTTCTTACCCAGCTGATCACGGAGCAAAAATTCTCATGTAAGGATACACATCATTTCTGAAGATTCATGTTTCTAGATACTCCTAGATGTAAGTGTCAGCTGGATGGCCAGGCTTTAGTGAGGGCCTGGAGTATGTGATCAAAAGCTAACGCTATTGCATGAACTATGCCTATTCTCACATAATGACACAAGTTAATCCCAGTTGGGCAAATGTAATATGAAGCTATTTTGTAAGTTGAAACTGAAGGAGAATTTTCCCAGGGTACATTTGAACCAGAGACAAAGAAATAATTACACTGAAGCACAAATTGATTTAATGACAGATTTGGTACTGGAGGCAGACAAAGAAGGCTAAAGAGGACTGGAGTTACAAGCCTTCTTTATAGACATACAGTATACATATTATCCTTTTATTTGATAGTTATTTGTCATGTGATGGGATATAGCCACCAATGTGATTGATAAGCTTAACTTTATTGATTGGGTTAATTCATATCTGTATTGGAAGGTCTAATAAAAGGTGGCTGGAAAGAATGAGGTAATACATCCGCTATACAATGGACACTTGGTTTAAACAAAGGGCTGTAAGATTTAGTGTTTAAAGTTGTTATTTTAACATAGCTGCTATCTAAAAACCTTGAGTTCCTAGCACTAATTGTTCATTCTTAGTGGCTCAGCCTGTATTCCTGTGGCTAACATTTCACTTATCTTCTTAGAGCTTGTTATATTTGGTGCATCTGAAAATTCCTAGCTCCTGATTGCTTTTAGGTGAATTAGTGATATTGTTTTATACCAAAAAGATATGTGGGTTAGGGTACTAAACTGGACCTTCAGGTTTTCTCCTACAAAATGTCATTTCCAGATTGTAGGAGATTGATATTTTTATTAGATATTGAAGAAGGTACATAAACAATCATAAAAAGAAACAAAAAGAAGGGATAAAAAAGCAAAATAGAGATAAATAGACAGGGATTTATAAATATCATGAGTGTTTTAGTTTTCTTTTTTTATATATGTAACTTTTATTAAAAGTTTTAAGAACAGTAATAAGAACTACAACAAACTAAATTAGAACAGAAAAAGTGAGAAAGAAAGAACATAAAAAGCTAAAAATGCAGTAAGAAATGAAAATAAAAGAAAGCAAGAGCAAGATATAAAGAAACATATAAAGACATAAAGAAGTGGCTTCCGATATGCTTCCCAGCAGTTATAAGTACAATTATATTTTAACATCTCTCTCTAAAATTACATCATCACTCTCTTCTTTCTATAATCTATCCTGTCTAATCATCAAAACCTTAAATCACAAGTTCATTTTTGTTTTTACGCAAAAAGTGTATAAGGGGTTTCCAGTCACCAATAAATGTAGATACTGTCTTTTCTCTAATCAAAGAAGTCAGTTTATTCATCTCAGCAAGATCTGTCTATTTCACCAGCCATTCCTTAGTGACAGCATTACTTAGTGACAGCTATCCAGGCCATCCCAGTTGTGGTTATAACCCAAGATGTTAGAGTTGTTAAGCGGGAAGCAGAGGGAGCTCTGGGTAAGGAGTGCGGGGTTGCTGCAGAGGGGTGGGGGAGGTCCAGGGAGGCCTGGCGCAGGCCGCATGTGAGTTGGGGAAAGGGGTGCTCGGTGCAGCGCAAGCTCAGAAAACCCAAGGAAAGAGAGTGGTGCATGTGATCACAGGGAGGCTGTGGAAAGAGGGTGCAGGGTGTGTGTGAGTGCAGGGAGGCCATGGAAAGAGGGCACAGGGTGTGTGCAATCACAGGGAAGCCGTGGAAGAATGGTGTGGGGTATGTGCACCCATATATGTGATCACAGGGAGACTGTGGAAAGAGGGCATGGGGTGTGTGCACGCAAAGGGGGGAAGGAAGGCGTGGTATGTATGAGCGAAGAAAGACCAAGGGTGGGGGCGTGGAGACTGAACCCAGCAACATGCAACCTTCCTTGACTTTGTTTTGGGGAAGCCGGCAGGGAAGGTTAGAAATGGCGATTGCGTGACTGCGGGATGCTGCAACTGGTCATAAGTGCGAGCTGCCAAGCCCCTGAATTTTAATCACATGACCACAGGAGCACTGCAACAGCTATAACTTTGAGGACTGATCATAAATACTATTCGTTCAGTGCCATTGTAACTTTGCACGGTTGCTGATGAATGGTTGTTAAGTGAGGACTACCTGCATAAAGGTTAAACAAAATTGGAGCGAGGATACAACCCTGACTCCTTTACTCATTGAGATTTCTTTTGCAAAATGGCCCTGTATGGAACACACACTTCTATTCTTGAGTTATCATGAGGCCTTTGCAAAACTAAAAGCAAATATCAGTGGAGAATTTCTTTAGCCTATGGCATAATTTATTCCTGGGGACTGCATCAAAGGCAGACTTAAAATCTATGAAGGCAGCATACAGTGCTGATCTACAGCTAGCAGTATATTTTTCAACCAGAAATTGTTGTATCAGAACTTGGTTTGTATGGGAGCATCCTTCTCTAAAGCGAGCCTGTTCTGCCAAAATATATTCCTCCTCAACCCAGTCCACTAACTTTACTCTTAAATGAATTGCATACATTTTGCTAATTATATTCAGTAAACTGATGGAACATTTCTTTTGCCTTTCTTACAAATAGGGACAATTATCCCCAGCCTCCATTCTCATGGAAATCTTGCAGTACTGCCAATGTATGTAAAAAGGTGAAGCTAGTACCCAGATTGTAACAATTTAAAGTCACTATTGTGTCTCCACATTTTTGATCTGGAAGTCTATTTAGTCGTAAAACTCTTGGATTATGATCTGCATAGGAGTTGCCACCTCTATAAGATTGGTTAATGTAAGTTAGAAATCTAATACATGTCTAACCTTGAATAAATTTAATGAATGGAAGAATAATACAGGTAGTCCTTGGGTTATGACAGCAATTGGGACTGGGGTTGCCTTTGCATTTAGTACTCACCATTGGTTCCTCATCAGATTGAAAAGGTAAACTAAGTGGGGTACCACAAAGAACAGTTCTAAATTGTGTACTCTTCAGTAATTTATTACTTGAATGAAAAAGAGGGAATCCTTATCAAATTTGCAAGTGGCAAAACATGGGTATGATAGCCAATGATGAAACATGAAAACAGAAATAAAATGCAAAATTATCTGAATAAATTAGCAGATTGAATTTAGAAAATTTTTTTTACTAGAGCAGTTTGACTACAGAAAAATCTGAGAAAAAATGATGGATTTTTGTTGGAGTCCTTGGTGCTCTCTGAGCCTTGTTTCCTTGCAGACGTTTCATTACCAGACTAGGCAACATCTTCAATGGGAACAGGGAGAGGGCCTTGCTCTCAGTTTATATACTGTGGCTTGCCCTGACAGTGTTGGTGGGGGTATTGTTCTCTCCTTGGGAGTTCTTCGATTGGGCTGTTGTTTGCTGCTTGGTTGATTGCCTGAGTTAATAGTTCCTTGATTAGGGTGTATTGCGCTGTTTGATGATTCATCTGGTGTTAATCCTAGTTCTGATTGCATAGCTAGGTGTTGATTGCTGGCGAGGAGGTGTACTAGTTTTTGGCTTTTCTATTGTCTCTTTTGAATGGTATGTAAATGTTTACTATGCATCTGTTGATGGTTGCTTTGTCTAAGTGCCAGGCTTCCAGGAATTCCCTGGCTTTTTTGGATTTGGCTTGGTTTAAGATGCTCAGAGTTTCCCAGTTGAATCGTTTGATGTCTAGAGAGCCATCTGATTGACATTTAATTTGCATTCCTACACTGAGCAGGAAGGACGGCGTAAAACCCCCTTCCAACTCCGTCATTCTGTGGTTCTAATTTAGCGTTTGTTGCATCAACCCCGTCTTAATGATTGAATACTGTCAACCAGACAAAAATAAAAATACTCCAAGGGTATGCGGGGAGCGTGGGTGGGGGTGTTGATGGTACCTCTATATATTTACTTGCTGGCCCCGCCCCTTTGTTTTACGCACCAATCAGATTACCGCTGGAAAGCGCTGGCCTTGTTCCTCTTGAATGACTCGAGCGATGATACCACATAGCCCCGCCCCTTGGCTTCCGCCGGTGCAATCCTGGACGTTTCGGGATATTCTTGTTTTGTGCCTACCCGATGGAGCAAAGCAACGGGGGAAACTGGCTGGGTCCAGATTTCATACGATAACTCTAGTTTTGAATCCGGTACATACCCATGTAATTTAAAAAAATCTCTTCAAAATGCAAAATGATTCAAATCAGTTGTCTTTGATAACGGAGGGAATAATAAATACTTTTCTCCTGTTTTCACTCAGTTTTAAGATAGTGTACGTATTAAGATAATGTACGGTCTTGCTCCGTTATCACACACCTTCACGGCCCTACCGTCCCGGCTGTCCGATCTCCCAACTTTTACGCTCTTCAGTGAGAGCCACCCGAGCTGGATCATGTGATCAAGACATCCGGTCACCTGTGGGCGGGAATAGGACCTTCTCTCAAATGGCAGGAGGCGTTGCTGGCGGGGTTCCGTGACGCTGAGAACGGCGAGTTTGGTGTGAAGGCGGTGAGTTTGTGGCGTTGTGGGCGCTGAGAGACGCGCTCGTGAGGTGGGGCAGTTAACGCCTTTCCCGCCCTCTTGTCGAGAAGGAAGTGGCTGCCGGCTATGGAGAAGCGGTGCTAAAAAAAAGTGATCGAGGTGGCAGTGAGGCCTGGGCAGGCACCTTCTGAGGAACAGTGATGTTCGGATGGTACCGGTGGAGTCGCTGTAGGTGTGCAGCGCACTTTCCGAGGCGATCCTAGTTAGTGGAAGGTGGTCAATTGTCTTCCATCTGTCTCAGTCGTTGGGCTCAAAGTCCTCATGGCATTTGGGACAGCGAGACATGAGCTGTGAGCGGAAGCCTCTGCTAGCGGTGGCGTTTACAAGTTTTGGAGAGAGCTGATTCCAGAACAATTTCTGGGCCCGTTCTTGCCTCCCCTGCCCACCGCCTGGGGATCCTACTTGGCGGGATACCAGTGACGGAGTCGCTGCTGGCGACAGCTCATGTTGGGCAGTGTGAGAAACTTGATGGAGGTGAGTTTATTTCCATTATTCCCCTGTAGCAGCCTCCTTGTAAATTTGTTTCTCCCCTCTTCATCACAGTAAAGGCAGGCTTGCATGCTTCTAGTATACAGAGTAACATTGCTTATTTTGACAAGAGTTTAATGAGTGGTTGTTGCTGCTCTAATACTATGTAGAACTTTTCATCTACCTAGGATAGTGGGGATAAGTTCACAATCTAGCTTTCCTGAGTTGTTCATTGTGGATTACACTTTATTTTGTACTTGTACAGTTTTTCAGTTTTATTCTCACAATCTCCGTATACAGGAATTTGAGGGTTGCCCAGGGAAGATGGTGACCTGTCAAGTGTTTAAGCACAGATTTGAACTCATCTTTCTGTAGTATCTAATTGCTTGATGAACCTGCCCTGACAGCCTAGTTTTATGGAAATTTACTTGGAGCATATGTAGCACTGTTTGGGGGGGTGTTTAAAATTACACCTATTAAAACTGAATTATATATGTAAAGTCACTCTATGCAGTGGGATTTACTTTCCACATGGACCTGGAGAGATTTAACAGAGATTGCCAGCCCTTGCAAATTAGATTGGGAAGTTGAAAAACATCCTGGAGGAAGGCAGCAGCAAACCACTTCTGTATTGCTGCCAAAAATAGTACATGGTTTGTGTCCACGTAGTCACTAGTGATCAAGCTTGATTAGAGAGGTTTTATGTTTAAACAAAATAACATTGCACATTTAGTCAATTACAGATTTTGTCTCATGTTATGTGTACATGTATGGATGGCAGAATCCATTTATGTAACTAGACTCCCGATTTTATCTAATTCTGAACTTGTTGACCCTCATTTTTTATTTGTATTTAAAGTATATTTTTCATGTGAGCACAGCCCATGAGAGCTTATTTGCATTATTTAGCCACCTAACCTTATTTCTCTGTCCCATTTTTCAGATCATCCCAGACAAATGGGATATTTCTTGAAAACCTCAAATGATGGAACACGCACAGCTTCAGGAAGCAGGCTGTTCCACTGCTTAAGAACTTTCTAAGGCCATTTTCTGAAATTTAATATTACACTTATCAATCTTTCATTTATTTTTAACCATGTTTTAGTGCAGAATAGATTATATCTAATTTTGATAAGAGTATTTGTTTGTATTTGCAGTCTTGCCAATATAACTCACTTATTTAAATAGTGTAACCCTTAAGCTGTAGGAACTTTTATTTTTTTGCACTACAGTACTAAATTGTGAATTGTACATTATTTATGGGGAAAAACATTTAAGTTCATTCTTGGTTTTTCCACAATTTCCAATATCACTCTATACAAATTTTGACTGGTTGAAAGATTCAAGGCACAAATATAATTACAATACAAATTATTAATTAATTTAAAAGTCTGTAAAAAGAATAATTAAATTATCATTTGTGATTTCACCAGTGTGAATACGATTTTGGAAATACATTTTCTTCTGCCTGTGCTGTATTTTATTTTAGTTAATTGTGTACGTGTGCGTAACAGGATTGTATTTCATGTTAAAAATTATTTGGTTTTCTTGTCTGTTATAAATTTTGGGTCAGATAGCTGAAAGAAGAAGGTCCTTGAGAGCCCATTGAGACCCACAGTCTAAATCAGCCTTTCTCAACCTTTTGACCCTGGAGGAAGCCTTGAAATATTTTTCAGGCCTCGGGGAACCCCTGCACATTCAGTCTCAAATGTAGGCCAGAAGTTAAAAAATTATTATATTTGTTTCATGGCCAGCATATATGCATTAACAGTGTTCTTAAACCAAAAATAAAGAATGAAACTTACCTCTTTAATGTGAAGTTGCCCGAATTTGAAATATTTTTTTAAATAAATAATCTCCCAGGGAACATCTAGTGCCCTGTCGTGGAACCCTAGGGTTCCACAGAACCCTTGTTGAGAAACCCTGGTCTAAATTCATGTAAATTAAAGAGTGATTTGAGAAAAAATAATGACTGAAATGGAAGATTAAAAATTGGGGGTTGAGAAAATAGATTTTTGCTAATACCACAGTATTTTAAAGAATTGATATATGATTTATCTGTTTTTTTAGTGCCTTTAAATGCAGGGTGTTCTTTTAATACCAGGCATCAATCTGTTTTTTTTTTTAATAAAAACATATTTTCTAGTACACATGCTTACTGTTTAGTAATCAAAAATATTATTTGGTTTAAGGTGAGAGTTTACAATACAGGACAGTAACCTTTTCAGAATAGGGATGCCATCGTGTAATTTTTTGTTTTTTGATTATGTTGGTATAGGTGCTTAAATAAAATTGTAAAAATTAAGTCTTTTGAAATTAGATTTTGCAAGTTTTTGGGTATTGGGGATTCTGAGGACTATAAGATTATCACAGATTCTTTGGCACCCATATATGCTGTTTGCAATCTGAGTTTGACATACTTGCAATTTTTATCACTGGTTCAAAAACCAAGATTAATAAAACAAACTTACCAAGAAAATTGCGATTTAGAATAAGGCATTTAAATTCTAGGGACATGTAAATGTTTAGAATTTAAAACATTATGAGTTCAAAATTGGTTGTTTTGAACTTACTGGAAGTTTTCTAATCATTTCAAAATATTTCAAGATTAAAACAATTCTATTTTCAGTTCAAAACAAGTGCTTTAAGCTTGGATCACTTCTGGAATGATCAGAACAGCATCATAGCAATTCTACTTACGTTGGAACAGAATTTATTTTTATGTTTTGCATTCAGAATGTTTAGCATAGTACTACTAAAATTCTGAGCTGTATGAATATTATGATGGCTTTTACAAATTAGGCTCCATTTAATATTTTGCCTAATTGCCTAATATTGCCTAATATTTTGATCTTTCAGTTTGTTCAGGAGGGCACTCAAGCAGACATTGAACTGACAAGGCATAGTTCTTCCACAAAATTTGACATACCATAATAAATGTGCTGCTTTATGGATTTCAGAAAGAGGCAATCTCATTTTTTCCCTATAATCTGAAATCTTATACCCTTGTTACTGTAGTGGAAGGAAGGTTCAGTGCCTTGCATCTTATTGGTCACCATCAGCATAATGGAAGTAAAAAACAAATTTAAGTTTCTGTTCAAACAGCCACAGTTCAGGACAGCTCAAGCCAGCCTTGAAGTAGGTTTGTGTCCTTTCTTGGAGAGAGAAAAAGGATGGAGACAAAAATGAAGAAAGCACTCTATCTGGAACTTGATAGAGTTTATAACTCAGAAGAAGTACTAAATATTTAAATTCCCTACACTGGTGACATATCTGCAAAATTCATTGATTCAAGAAAGGAACATTCAAGAGAATTCCAGAATTTTTCATCTCTCCCTGGAAGATGCTGTTCTGGTGTGATTCACTGGTTTCTGGAAGCAAATTTTCCAAGCTGGAAGCAGTCAAAAGTGAAGGATCCAGCCCCAAAACAAGGTTCCTTCATCCAGAACAACTTGAACCACTTCTGGTTGGGGAATTTATTTGTGGAAACCTCTGAATTGCCCTGGAATGACATGGGTCATGAGGAGGTTCAACATAAAACAGAACGTGAAACAGCTGTGCAAGAATTGTACAGCGACCTGAATGTGGGGTGCTCTGCATAATAAGATATTACTACACTGACTTATGGGGGAGGCAAGAAGACTGAACCTTTTTTTTTTAATCTGTTCATTTGTGTCCGATTCTTGGAGAATGCCTGTATAAGTCCCTGCAGTTTTCTTGGCAAGTTTTTTTGGAAGTGGTTTGTCATTGCCTTCTTCCTAGGCCTGAGAGAAGTTGACTGGCCTAAGGTCACCCAGCTGGCTTTGTGACCAAGACAGGACTAGAACTCACGTTCTCCAGGTTTCTAGCCTGGCGCCTTAACCACTACACCAAACTGGCTCTCTAATAAGACCCTTCATGGTATTGTTTCCACTCCCTTCTGCTAATTTCTGGCAAGGTAGGTTGTATTGCAGGAAATATTTGTTACTGAAATTGGCTGGAGGGGAAGTGCCGTTGTCAAGGTCCTCTCATTGTAATGACCTTAATGATAAACTCCTGTCCTCCAGCCAATTTCTTTTAGTAGTTACCCAGCTCCACACATATAAATACAAACTAGTGTCAATATGGTTTCATTCATTGGCATGAAAGAAACATTAATTTGGTGAACAGTTCCTTCTTGTCAAGCCACATGTAGACAGCCTGCCTTACTTCTTTATTGCTGCATTCAGGAAAAAAAAAATTCTTACTTCTGTAATGAAACAATAATTTATTGGTATGACAGAATGCAAGTAAAAGATTAACTGAACACTTCTTTATAGGGAAGGCAGCCAGAAACCTGAGAACTTGGAAATACAGAGGGCATTAACAGAGGAGACAAGCATGCACAGTTAGAGAGAGAAAAATAGGGAAAAGAATGAGATAACCAGTATGCATAAAACAAAAGAAGAGAGACCTGTTTGTCAAAGTGAATGATTGTTTTTGTAATTAAGTATGCTAAATCATTTTTTAAGGGAAACAAAGTATATCATTTACCTATGTGTTACTATAAATAAATTTTTAATTGTTTATAATTAGCTGGATCTCTGAGAGAGAATAAAGTATCTCCCCACCCTCCCTTATGATACTACATTACTAGTAAAAGAAAGTTCATCATTTTGGAGTGATAACAGCAAGACTTTAAGGTATATTTATCCCCCAAACTTAAAAGAAATTATGCTACTTCTGACCAAACATATCCACAACATCCAACTGTGAAGGTGCAAGCACACTACTTCACATGTATAGCAATATTTTGCACAGATTAAAACAGCTGAACAGTGGTAAGCTGAAATTTGCTGTTATATCTCTGTCTACCATGTGCCCAGGGTCATCTGCAGAATGACAAAAGCAGTGTTATGGCATTGTGCTGCAAGCATCTCCCTTCTGGATGGATATGTGACATTGTGATACACATAGAAAAAGAGTGGGGCTTGCATGACAACACTCCCCTTTGTCCCCTTGGACTCCACTGCATGGACCCTTCAGAGGTAACAGCTTACTATTGCTCAGCTATTCATTTAGCCCCTGCAAAAGCTTCTCTCCAAAAGCTCTCCAGAATTTTAAAAAAAGCACTTAAGTCAAAGGCCCAGAATGTGATCTTACAAAATACAGTAGGGAGGAGAGGGGTGTCCAGGACCAAAATATATTGCCTTGCATATTAAAACAATATTGATCAATTTCACATCTGTTGATATGCATATAATAGTTTACAAAAGAAAAAGCAACAAAAAATTAAATTGGGAATTTTTAAAAAGTAAAGTTGACTAATAAAACTGAAGAAGGTATTAACATTACAGTGGAATAAATAATTGGGGATGTATACAAAAGATAAAATATGTTTAGTTTCAGGCTTGGAACATAATAGCTGAATGTGAAACATTCAGTTGGAATGTTTTCAATTTGCTGTGGTCCAGTAGAACAAAAAGATTTCAATTGTACTATATTCCATTGGAACAAAACTCAGAATAGTTTGTTTCAGCCATAGGAGCTTGCTATGCACAAGGAGAACTTGCTATAGCCCTTGCCTCCTTGTCTTTCATCTGTAAGATTAAGCTGGGTGGCAGTAATGCTGATGCCTTACAGGTAGTCCTTGCTTAACAACCATTCGTTCAGCAACCATTCAAAGTTACAGCAGCACTGAACGAATGGTACTTGCACCCGGTCACTGAAGTTATGGCCGTTGCAGTGCCCCTGCAGTCGAGTGATCAAAATTTTGGTGCTTGGCAGCTTGCTTGCCCTTACATCCATAGGGGCACTTCATTTCTGTGAGTCACCCAGAGTTGCTTAAGATGGGCGACCATATAAATCTTTTAAATAAATAAAATAAACTCCCCCTGCCTATTTCCCCCCATTTCTGCCCTTTTGGCCGCCCTGCACAGCGACACTTCTTGGCAGCGGTGGCAGCACCAACAGTGCTGGGGCTGAAGTAGAGGCCCAGGGCCTTCAACAGTCTCAGCTGGCTGCCGCTACCCCCAGGCCTCTACTCCAGCATCGCCACCACTGCCAGGGAGTGCCACCTCAAACCCTGCGCTGTGGCCAGCTGCCCCCACCACTCTGCACCCCACTGGCCCTGCCACACTCAGTTGACCTTTGCTGTCTTCTTCCTGCTGCTGACAAGACATGCCTGCCCTGACGCTATGCGAAGCAGCTGCTGGCCATGCCAGGCCTTCTTCCCGAGGCCACATGCACCATTCTTGCGATGCTCGTAAGTTTTCATGATGCTAAAGGAGTTCTCGCGATGCTGAAAAAATACAAAAAAAGGAAAAAAAGTGAAAAAAAAAAATAGAAGTAATTTCCTCCTTCATCCCAGCAAGTAAAGATAATTTTAATAGTTTATCACCATCTCTAAGTACAGCTTAGTCTCTCTTCACCCCATAGCTCATCTCTTACAGAAAAAACAAAATCCAAATGCTTCATCAATCATTCTTTGTCAGCAAAAGTCCAGTAAGAGTAACCGGATATAACTATTTTTCTCTCTTAGCCCTGATCGAATAAGCTGACCTTGTATTCCTTCCCTGAGTTTTCAAGAATCTTATTTTGTAATCCCTTCAAAAAGAGTCCTAGAGCTAGTTTTCTGTTCATCTGTTTTTTAAGCCAAAATATTTCAGAATTTTAACAGATTTCTTTTGTATATCCAATAAGTAAAGTTTGTCCTTGTTTGTAACTTCTAATAAAGTCCTTCAAGACCTTAACAGAGTTCTTTTGTATATCCAGTAAGAAAAAGTTATCCAAATCAGTTTCCTGGGTCAGTGGTTGTATGTCTCCTTTAGAGAATAAGTCTTCCATCAGATCCATTTGTGTGTTCTTATCTTTCTCCATATCCTCCTCACTGCTTATCACATTTAAGTCTACCTTCAAAATAATTTCAAAATTACCAATTGCAACTTGTTCTTGTTTTGTAACTTCATTATGACATGCTCTGTCCATCTTATCAAGAAATTTGTCTATCTTATCAAGTTTGGCAGACCAATAGTCAAAAAATTTGTTACAGATTTCTGCTCCATTCTTTTCTTTATCCTCTGGCTCCCTCTAGTATCCAACCTTCAAGGTCCCCTTATATTTCAAATCAATCGCAATTTGCCATGGGAAAATTTCTTCTAATTAATTAAAAGCTATGATTCCAAATCCATATTCTAAGCACCCTTTTGCTGCTTAATCCAAAAGATCATATATTTCCAATTTACACCTGCTTTACAAGTGTGAGCTTGATGGAATCCCAACTCCTAGCCCTCAACTCATAAGCCAAGCGCAAAGTGGCAGTTCCTGCAGCTTACTCACAAGAAGCTGCTGTACAGAGTCAAGTGGATAATCTCAATGATCTCTCCTTCCTCCAGAGAGATTTTGCCAGCCCAGATCCAGCATCCAGCCTCAATTCTCATAAATGCAGTCCCGCTACCAGCAGGACATCAGCTCACCTTGGCGCTTACAGGAAGTCTCTCAGCAGTTAGCAGGCTTTTTTATTGTCTCCAAAGTTTTGCAGTCACTGTTTGAGTGATGACCTATTTCCATCTTGAGAGGGAAGCTCCCTTGTGAGATTGTAGACTCAAAATATTTAAGAGAAGGTAAAAATAATCACATATTTCAAAATGAAAGTGACACCACAAGCAGTAACTAATGCAATGCATGTGAGTACGGATGTGGTATTTAGGCAGAATAATTTATAAGCAGCAGTGGGAATTTCAGTGGAAGAAAAACATTAAATTTTCAGTGAATATTAGAGAAAACTGGTACAAGATATTTTACCAATGGCACATTATTCGAGTATTGATTGCTAAAATTGATAGCTTATTTTCTAGAAATTGTTGGAAATGTAATAAGCTGGATCATTTTTCCATATTTTGTGGTAATGCTGTAAAGCTTCAATTTTGGAAAACAATTTGTAACAGAACGAAACTAATTCTAAAAATTGAATTTCCTTTTCAACCTGACTTCTCTCTATTAAATATCACTAAACTTTATATTCTGATGAAGCATACTGAATTAGTATTGTATATGGTAACTGCTGCAAAGATGCAGTACATGCTTCACTGAAAAATATATACAATTCCCTCTACAGAAGAATGGCAAATCAAGTTGAAGGAGAATACTGTACTTCAATGTCTAAATTAACCATGTTTGAAAAGCAAAAGTGACTGAGAATTTAACTCAACATTGAAAACCATTTCTGGACTATAATTTCATACATAGGCTTATACCACGTAAAAAATGTGGGTCCACAGGAGTCTGTCAACAGATTTTTACTGACTAGATAGTTTGTTGTTTATTCGTTTAGTCACTTCCGACTCTTTGTGACTTCATGGACCAGCCCACGCCAGAGCTTCCTGTCGGTCGTCAACACCCCCAGCTCCCCCAGGGACAAGTCCGTCACCTCTAGAATATCATCCATCCACCTTGCCCTTGGTCGGCCCCTCTTCCTTTTGCCTTCCAGTCTCCCTAGCATCAGCATCTTCTCCAGGCTGTCCTGTCTTCTCATTATGTGGCCAAAGTATTTCAGTTTTGCCTTTAATATCATTCCCTCAAGTGAGCAGTCTGGCTTTATTTCCTGGAGGATGGACTGGTTTGATCTTCTTGCAGTCCAAGGCACTCTTAGAATTTTCCTCCAACACCACAGTTCAAAAGCATCGATCTTCCTTCGCTCAGCCTTCCTTATGGTCCAGCTCTCGCAGCCATATGTTACTACGGGGAACACCATTGCTTTAACTATGCGGGCCTTTGTTGTCAGTGTGATGTCTCTGCTCTTAACTATTTTATTGAGATTTGTCATTGCTCTTCTCCCAAGGATTAAGCGTCTTCTGATTTCCTGACTGCAGTCAGCATCTGCAGTAATCTTTGCACCTAGGAATACAAAGTCTTTCACTGCCTCTACATTTTCTCCCTCTATTTGCCAGTTATCAATCAAGCTGGTTGCCATAATCTTGGTTTTTTTGAGGTTTAGCTGCAAACCAGCACTTTTGCACTTTCTTCTTTCACCTCCATCATAAGGCTCCTCAGTTCCTCTTCGCTTTCAGCCATCAAAGTGGTATCATCTGCATATCTGAGATTGTTAATGTTTCTTCCAGAGATTTTAACTCCAGCCTTGGATTCCTCAAGGCCAGCTTGTTGCATGATGTGTTCTGCATACAAGTTGAATAGGTAGGGTGAGAGTATACAGCCCTGCCGTACTCCTTTCCCAATCTTAAACCAGTCCGTTGTTCCATGGTCTGTTCTTACTGTTGCTACTTGGTGGTTATACAGATTCTTCAGGAGGCATACAAGATGACTTGGTATCCCCATACCACTAAGAACTTGCCACAATTTGTTATGGTCCACACAGTCAAAGGCTTTAGAATAGTCAATAAAACAGAAATAGATGTTTTTCTGAAACTCCCTGGCTTTTTCCATTATCCAGCGGATATTGGCAATTTGGTCCCTAGTTCCTCTGCCTTTTCTAAACCCTTCTTGTACATCTGGCAATTCTCGCTCCATGAACTGCTGAAGTCTACCTTGCAGGATCTTGAGCATTACCTTACTGGCATGTGAAATGAGTGCCACTGTTCGATAGTTTGAACAGTGTTTAGTGTTTCCCTTTTTTGGTATGGGGATATAAGTTGATTTTTTCCAGTCTGATGGCCATTCTTGTGTTTTCCAAATTTGCTGGCATATAGCATGCATTACCTTGACAGCATCATCTTGCAAGATTTTGAACAGTTCAGCTGGGATGCCGTCATCTCCTGCTGCCTTGTTATTAGCAATGCTTCTTAAGGCCCACTCAACCTCACTCTTCAGGATGTCTGGCTCTAGCTCACTGACCACACCGTCAAAGCTATCCCCGATATTGTTATCCTTCCTATACAGGTCTTCTGTGTATTCTTGCCACCTTTTCTTGATCTCTTCTTCTTCTGTTAGGTCCTTGCCATCTTTGTTTTTGATCATACTGGTTTTTGCCTGGAATTTACCTCCAATGTTTCTAATTTTCTGGAAGAGGTCTCTTGTCCTTCCTATTCTATTGTCTTCTTCCACTTCCGCGCATTGCTTGTTTAAAAATAATTCCTTATCTCTTCTGGCTAACCTCTGGAATTTTGCATTTAATTGGGCATATCTCCCCCTATCACTGTTGCCTTTTGCTTTCCTTCTTTCTTGGGCTACTTCTAGTGTCTCAGCACACAGCCATTTTGCCTTCTTGGTTTTCTCTTTCTTTGGGATGTATTTTGTTGCCGCCTCCTGAACAATGCTGCCAACTTCTGTCCAGAGTTCTTCTGGGACCCTATCTACTAAGTCCAGTCCCTTAAATTGATTCTTCACCTCCACTGCATTTCCTTAGGAATATTAGTGAGCTCATATCTAGCTGATCTGTGGGTCTTCCCTAATCTCTTTAGTCTGATCCTAAATTGTGCAATAAGAAGTTTGTGATCTGAACTACAGTCAGCTCCAGGCCTTGTTGTTACCGACTGTATAGATGTCCGCCACCTTTGGCTGCAAAGGATGTAGTCAATCTGATTTCGGTGTTGTCCATCTGGTGAAGTCCATGTATAAAGCCGTCTCTTAGGTTGTTGGAAGAGAGTGTTTGTTATGCAGAGTGAATTGTCTTGGCAAAATTCTATCAGCCTATGTCCTGCTTAATTTTGTTCTCCCAGGCCATACTTACCTGTAATTCGAGGTGTCATTTGACTGCCCACCTTAGCATTCCAGTCTCCTGTGATGAAAATAACATCTCTTTTAGGCGTGTTGTCCAGTAAGTGCTGCAGATCCTCATAGAACTGCTCTACTTCAGCTTCTTCAGCATTTGTGGTTGGGGCGTATATTTGGATCACTGTGATGTTAGATGGCTTGCCCTGAATTCGAATTGAGATCATTCTGTCGTTTTTTGGGTTGTATCCAAGCACTGCTTTAGCCACTTTACTATTAATTATGAAGGCTACTCCATTTCTTCTGTGGTCCTCTTGTCCACAGTAGTAGATCTGGTGGTCATTTGATGTGAAGTGGCCCATTCCAGTCCATTTCAGTTCACTGACGCCCAAAGTGTCTATCTTTAATCTTGACATCTCACCAATAACCACATCCAATTTGCCCTGGCTCATAGATCTTACATTCCAGGTTTGAATGGTGTGTTGAGCCTTAGAACATCAGATTCGCCGTTCACCACCAGCACCGTCGGCCGCTAGCCGTCCATTCGGCTTTGAGCTAGCTGCGTCATCACGTCTGGGGCTAGTTGAGCTCATCCTCTGTTCCTCCCCAGTAGCATTTTGACCATCTTCCGACCTGGGGGTCTCATCTTCCGATGGTATACTGACATATCTCTGGTTGTACCGATCCATTTAGTTTTCACGGCAAGAATACTGGGGTGGGTTGCCATTACCTTCCCCAGGGATCACATTTAGTCTGACCTCTCTGTCATGACCTTCCCGTCTTGGGTGGCCTTTCACGGTTTAGCTCATGGCATCATTGAGGTGCTCAAGCTCCAGCACCACAACAAGGTAACGATCCTTTGCTGACTAGATAGACATTACTGTAATTTCTTATTTTTCTTCACATTTTATACTCTTGTTGAGACTTGTATACTAATTTATAGTTTTTTAATTGCATAAGAGATTTATTTTAGAAATTTATCAGGCTGCCTGGTTCTACAACGAGTGGGTGGTGTACAATAAAAACGATCATATGATATAATATAAAAACCAACAACACCCAAATGCCAGAAGAAAAACAATTAAAAGACAAACACATAGGACCCAACACCCACTGAGGAAGAGCCTAGGGGAAAAGCAGATTTTCAGAGCAATTTTGAACACAGCCAGGTTGTGGGCCAGATGTATCTCTGGAGGGGGGCTGTTCCAGAAGGAAGGTGCTGTGACAGAGAAGGCACATTTCCTAGGTTCCATCAGGTGACACTGATTAATAGATTGGACCCAGAGCATGCTAACGTTGCCTGAGTAGGTCAGGGAGAAGCCACGGTAGATGGTCCTTTAGATAACTAGGCCCTATGTCATTAACTATGTAATGTTATGTAAGTGTAATGTAATGTAATATAAACTAATGCTATACTGAAAATTCTTCTCTAACATATTCAATTTTATTCAGTTTCATGAAGTTTGTAAGGTTCTTGTGCATTCATTATGTCTTTTTTTTTGTTCTGTTTTGTCTCCTTTTTCTGTTCTTGTTTGTCTTTTTTCCTCTTTAAAAGGTGTAATGACAGTACATGTGTGTAACAAGAGTGGGCAATTTTTGACTCTAAATGTTGCTGGCCATACTGATTAAAATTTAGCTACATTTGGAAACATCTCATTTTTCCTTATTTACAGCATATAAAAACAAGTAAATTATTTCTGATCTATAAATTAGGGCTTCCATTCACTGAATAATTGTGGATTTATGAGAACATATTTTTATATTAATTTTATTAAAATTACAATTACAACAATAAAAACTAATATAAAATTAAAAAAATTAAAAAAGAAAAAGAAAAAGAAAAAAGAAAAGGTGCAGAAAAGAAAGAAAAAAGAAAAAAAGAGAAAAAATAGAGAAAAGAAAAAATGAGAATACAGTAAAGAAAAAATATATAAAGAAGTGACTTTCCCCTTCATCACAAATATAAACAATTTTAGTAACTTACCACCTTCTCTTAAAATACAACAAATGATTTCTTCTTCCCATATCCCATCTCTTATCGATAAACAAATCCATAAATCCTTCTCATTTCAGTCCTAATGTCAGCAGATGTCCATTAAGGGTTACCAGAGATATCAACATATTTATTTTAGCCTTGATCAAATAAATCAACTTTATATTCCTTCCTTTTACTTATAACAATCTTGATCGTTAGTCCCTTCAGTAGTGTTGTAGAACTTGATCTCTTTTCATTTTTTTTCTTTGTCCCATCTCACAAAATTCTTCAAAACTTTAACAAGCCTCTTTTGTAAATCCAATATAAGAAAATTATCCAGGTCACTCTCTTGGTTTGTTAATTGTATATCCCTTTTAATTATTAAGACATCAGCCGGTTTCCTTTGTATGTCCAGTGTAACATCTTTTTCTTGTAGCCTATCATTTTAAAATCCATTTTCAAATCAGTCTCGATCTTGTCAGGTAGAACTTGTTCCTCTTCCATAACATCCTTTAAACACAGTCTATCTATAGAGGCAGACACTCTTACAATTAACTTCTGGGTCCATTGCTATGTCCAATGTTAAAATATTTTGCTTCATTCTGTAATAGTAAGTGGAGTTTGAGTGTTCTTCTCCTTTAATTGTAATCTTTAGTTCCCTCTACTTCCCTCTAGTGTCCAATTTTTAAAGTCTTATTTATTTATTTATTTATTTATTTATTTATTTATTTATTTATAATTCAAAGCAAAAGCATTTTCCCATGGGAAGGATTCTTTATAATTAATTCCAAAATCTTATTTCAAATTTATCTGGACCCTTAGTCTGTTTAAAATTTTGATTTTAATCACCCTTTTGCTGTTTATTCCCCCCTCCCATTTTTTTTAAGTTCTTGAACTTGTAGTTTAGAGAACCAGTTTGGTGTAGCGGTTAAGGCATCAGGCTAGAAGCTGGGAGACTGTGAGTTCTAGTCCTTCCTTTGGCACAAAGCCAGCCGGGTAGCCTTGGGCCAGTCATTCTCTCTCAGCCCTAGGAAGGAGGCAATGGCAAACCACTTATGAAAAACCTTGCCAAGAAAACTGCAGGGACTTGTACAGGCAGTCTCCGAGAATCAGACACGATTGAACAGAAAATAAACCTTGTAGTTAAAACTTACTTCACTAAGGATTGAAGGAAACACCCAGCGCTGTGCTGTAAAACTTGTTCATCCAAAGTTTCCTAATAACTGAAAAGCAGTTAACAAGCAATTTCTGCAAGTGATTTCTGAAAGTGAAGTATGCGAACTTAGTGTCCTTTCAAAGGCGCCGACTGTGGTTTGAGCAAGATGGTTATTCCCTCAACTCCCAGAGCTTTAAACCCGCTGGAGACCGCTATCTTGTGGTCTCCCTGTGAGGAGCAAATGTCTGGAGCATTTGTGGGCAATCTCAAGTCCTCTCCTTGTCCAGAGAAGAATTATTGAAGAGCCGGTCTACTCATTGGCTCTTCATTCTGCCACATGCATCAGCTCCACTTTTTGTGGAGCCATCTTCAGTCCGCCATTTCTTCCCTGGAAGTCCAAAATCACATTTTAATCATTGAATTTCACTATGAAGTTACAGTTCATTTTACTTTGAGTAGTTATTAATATTGAGAATGGCCTTGTCATGTTGATTAAAGTTCACATTCACAGTAAGACTGGAGTGCCTGTACTTCAAGCAGTTCCCATTGTCAAAGGATTTTTCTGTAATATGTAAAAATTGGAGACATTTTAATTCATCTTGTATTTTGAGTATAATGTTTAATTCTTTCAATCCATTAATATTTTTTCCCATAGATGCAGAATATGATGGCAAATGTGGAATCAAAGAAGTGCCATTAAATCAAATATAAAAAGAAATATATATTAAAGTTAAAAGTGCCATGAGGAAATTTGCATATTGCAAGGTGGTCCTTGCCACTTCATTGGTTTGGGTCCTTTTGGATATGTTTTTGTTACTTTACTTCAGTGAATGCAACAAATGTGATGAAAAAAAAGAGCGGGGACTTCCACCAGGAGATGGTAAGTATTATCTTAGTTACAGCTTTCAGGGTCCAGGGGAAAAAAAAGAAGCTTGGATGGACAGTGATTCAGATTGAATTTGCCTTCAGATGAAATATTAATGTAAGATGATTGAACTGATAAGAGAAAAGCACATTTGCTTTCATTAAAAGTGATTTAGACTAGAATAACTCTGAGGTAAATCTCCCCCAACCATATTGTATCACAAACTTAATTTCATTTTTTTTCGAAAGCAATTTAGCATGCATGGCAGTTGTTTAAGAAATGAAAAACAGGCTTGGATATGTAGAAGTAGATTTTTTAATACAGGCTGTAATTTGTTGCAAAGCTGTCAGAGACTGCTGCTTTGCTGCAGTGGATCTGTTACTGTATGTCTTTCTGGTGCTTGAGGAAGGGGAGGAAAAAAATGAGCTTTGCAGAGACAATTTTAGTTTGAATTTTAGCTTTTAAGTTAAGGAAAAATGGAAATTTAAACAGTATTCTGAACAATTTTTATTTATATCTTAATGGTAATTTAGATGGCTATGTTTTTAGTGTTATTTTATTGTAAACCGCTCAGTCCCCCATTGGGGGAGATGGGCAGTGACATAAATTTAATTAATTAATTAATTAATTAATAAACAAGCAAGCAAGCTAGCTAGTTGTTGATGAATGTACGATTCAAGCTATTTGCCAATAACAGCCAGTGAGGTTTTTACTTGTGGATGCTGAAGTGGGAAGCCAAATGGAAAGAAAGCAATTTCTTCCCTTTTTTCCCCTTTGTCTTCCCAGTAATGGTGGATGATTTAAGCACTGAGAAGCTAAAATATTTACTGGAGGCTGTTGTGACTTAATTTTAATTGTTGTTCTCTTGTTTCAGTGCTCATGCTCAAAAGATGCCTAACTGCTTGCCAAAATTTTTACTATACTGTGATGGGGAAACGGGTGTCTGGGAAGTTCTGTCACAATTTTTGATATACTGGAGAACAGCTTCAGCGCAAACATGAGATTTTTATAATTTATTGTTGTATAAGAGCTCGGCTAAATAAAAAATCTAGGATTGGCATCTGGTATTTAGTAGGGGCAATGCCAGCTGAGCAGCTTTTGGGAGGGTATTACAATGTTCAATTCAAACACTAACAGATGTGTGCAGTTTTTTTGTTGTTTGTTCGTTTAGTCACTTCCGACTCTTCATGACTTCATGGATCAGCCCACGCCAGAGCTTCCTGTCGGTCGTCACCATCCCCAGCTCCCCCAAGGATGAGTCCATCACTTCTAGAATATCATCTATCCATCTTGCCCTTGGTCAGCCCCTCTTCCTTTTGCCTTTCACTTTCCCTAGCATCATCATCTTCTCCAGGGTGTCCTGTCTTCTCATTATGTAGCCAAAGTATTTCAGTTTTGCCTTTACTGTCATTCCCTCAAGTGAGCAGTCTGGCTTTATTTCCTGGAGTATGGACTGGTTTGATCTTCTTCCAGTCCAAGTGTAATGATTGCCTATCCTAACAGACTCAGAAGCAGGAGCTTAAGAATATCTGGTTTATTAAAGAATAGTATGCAAATACAGAGAAAGCTGAGAATGAGCAAAAGCGTGCCAAATACAAACTAAAAACCCTCGGTACAAACGTAATCACTCCCCTTGCCCAACCGTTTCAAATTCCCCAACCCCAGGTGCTGGTAACGAGTTCTGCTGATGTCCTGGGAAGAAAACCTTGAACACAGTAGATAACCCAAACACATTCCATTCCCCTGATAACAAACCCAGCAGAAGGAGTTCACAGCCCCCTCCTAGACAGAACACGCATCAGCAACTTAGTTTGACATGCGAAACGTTACGATGTACAATGCACATTGAAACGGTGAACATGACATACCGCCCCCCCAAAACAAAGTTAAAATATCAAGGAGCAGGCTTCAAAGGGTAAGCTAAATGAAAGCGTCTAACTAAAACAGGAGCGTTAACGTTGCGAGCCGCCACCCATTCAGGGTGCGTGAAATGCTTCCAGCGGATAAGGTACTGAAGTGTGCCACGGAGCCTGCGAGAATCAAGTACTTCTTTCACTTCAAAATGCTGCTGCCCGTCAATCATGATCGGAGCAGGTGAGGGAGGCTGGGCACGCCACTGGGAAGAATGGCTGACCGGCTTGAGCAAGCTGCAATGAAAAACAGAATGCAAACGTTTCAGATTATGAGGCAAATTCAATTTAAAAGTGACCAGATTCACAATGCCAATAATGGGGGAAGGTCCAACAAATTTTGGCGCCAATTTCTGTGCTGGTTGCATGGACTTTATGAACTTGGTGGACAGGTAGACCTGATCGCCAACTTTAAAATCAGGCTGAACATCTCTGCGCTTGTCAGCTTGCAATTTGTAAGCAGACTGGGCATCAGCCAAAGCCTGCTGAATTACCGGCCACGAGTCAGCCAGTTGAGCCGCCCAGTCAGAAGCAGAACAGGGCTGGGTAGAAGGTTGTGGCAACTCAGGGATGGGCACAAAGTCCCATCCCGAAACTACACGAAAAGGGGTGTGCCCAGTGCTCTGATGGACAGCATTGTTGTAAGCCACTTCAGCAAAAGGGAGCAAATCAACCCAATTGTCCTGTTGGTAATTTATAAATGCCCTTAAAAATTGCTCAAGGGTCGAATTTAAAACCTCTGTAGATCCGTCAGTCTCAGGATGCAACGCAGTGGACAATGCCTGCTTGGTGCCCACCAATTTCAAAAATGATTTCCAAAATTGGGAAGCAAACTGTGTCCCGCGGTCCGTGACCAAGCGGGCGGGGCTCCCGTGGAGCCTATAGATGTGAATTAGAAAAAGGTGTGCCAACTGTGGGGCAGAAGGGATAGAGGCACGTGGAATGAAATGGGCTTGCTTGGAAAAATAATCCTTTACTACCCAAATTACTGTCGTCTTCTGGCTGGGGGGAAGGTCAACAATAAAATCCATAGAAATCTCCTCCCATGGGCGGGATGGGCTCGCCACTGGCTGCAGGAGCCCTTGCTTTTTTCCTCCTTTTCGTTTTGACATGGCACACACAGTGCAGGAAGCCACATAGTCTTTTACATCACACCTCAGAGTGGGCTACCAAAACTGGCGCCTAACCAGGTGCAACGTTTTCACAAACCCAAAATGCCCAGCCACCTAATCATTATGAGAACGGGTCAGAATTTCAGCCCGTAACTGTTCAGGCACATAGAGGCGATTTTGCTTCCAAGCTAACCCACTGTCAAATGAAACGTCTCTGTTCGCCTGCAACCAAGTATCAGATTTCAGTGCTTGGAGAAACTCTTGTTGCAATTGAGAGGGAATCTGTGTCCTCCTCCCTGCTGGTACAACTGGGGTCTGAGGCAGCTGTGCCCTGGTTTGGCTGCATGTCACAGCCTGTAGACCCAGCTGTGGCTCCGTCCACACAGTACCTACAATCTCAGTTACATGAACAGAATCTTGGGGCAACCTAGAGAGAGCATCAGCAAGGAAGTTTTTCTTACCTGGAATAAACTTCAGCTGGAAATCGAAACGACTAAAAAATTGAGCCCAACGAATCTGTTTGGGACTGAGCCTCCGGGGGATGTGGAGTGCTTCTAAATTTTTATGGTCAGTCCACACCTCAAAAGGACATTTAGCCCCCTCTAAGAGGTGGCGCCATGCCTCCAAAGCTGCCTTCACTGCAAAAGCCTCCTCCTCTCAAACATGCCACCTCCTTTCGGTCTCAGAAAATTTCCTTGACAAATAAGCACAAGGCTTCAAGTGATTGTCAGAATCTTTTTGCAGCAAAAGCGCCTCAATTGAAAAAATCAGAAGCATCCACTTGAACCACAAAGGGTCACGTGGGATCTGGGTGCTGCAAAATGGGTTCAGCAGTGAAAAGGCTTTTAAGTTTTTCGAAAGCTGCCTGGCATTCCGGTGTCCAATTTAGTACTGCCCCCGGGTTCTTCACCTTGTGTGTGTCCCCCAACCCCTTTGTCCATAACAAATCAGTAAGGGGCAAGGCAATTTCAGCGAACCCCTGGATGAACTGGCGGTAATAGTTGCTAAATCTGAGGAAACTTTGTAATTGCCTTCTAGTGCGTGGGCATTCCCACCCCAATATCGCTTGAATTTTTACAGGGTCCATCTCAATTCCCTTGTCAGAAATCCTATACCCCAAATAGTCAAGTCGAGTTTTGTGAAACTCACATTTGGACAGTTTGGCATACAGTTTTGCACTCCTAAGCTTGTTGAGCACCTGCCTAATGAGGCGTTCATGCTCTTCTTCAGTCTCCGTGTAAATCAAAACATCATCCAGATACACCAATACCCCTTTAAACAAATGGTCATGTAACATTTCATTAATTAATTGCATAAACACCCTGGGTGCTCCCGCCAACCCAAAAGGCAGGACTTTGTACTGAAAGGAACCCAATGAACAATTAAAAGCAGTCTTCCACTCATCCCCCTCCTGAATGCGGATGTGGAAATAGGCTTCCCGCAAATCCAACTTGGAGAAAATTTTGCCCTTTGACAGATGGGCTAACATGTCTTTGATTAACGGCAGAGGGTACTTGTTTGATATTGAGACTGCATTTAACCCGCGGTAATCTGTACAGAGTCTTAACGTGCCATCCTTTTTGTCCCGGAACAGGACAGGGGCTCCAACTGGAGAATTCGCTGGTTCGATAAATCCCCTGGCCAAGTTTTTATCTACAAAGTCCCTGAGCGCCTCAAGCTCTTTCTGAGTCATTGCATAAATCTTCGGCTTGGGCAGTTGAGCGTTGGGGACCAGCTCTATCGCAGTCAGTTTTTCGATGAGGGAGCTGGTCCGCTTCCATCCCCCCAAACACATCAGCAAACTCCTGGTATCTATCCAGCAATCCCTCCAGAGGGGTCCCCGCGAAACTTGGGGTGGCCGCCGCAGCCCCCCCCACCGCAGCACCAGGAACTTGGTCCGCGGTAGGGGCTTGGTAAAACCCATCTGAAAAAGTTAGAGTCCTGTGCTCCCAGTTTATGTAGGGGTTCCTTTGAACCAACCATGGAATCCCTAGGATGACTAAGGGATGACCTACAGGTGCCACAACAAACTGCATCCCCTCACGGTGGCTACCTATTTGCAACGCCACCGTTCCTGTGAAATGGGTCACTGGTCCCCCCCCCCCGCTTCTGAACCATCCAATTGGGTGAAAACCATGGGTTGCTGAAGGGGAAAGCTGGGTAGGTCCAAAGCAGCAACCATGTCTGGTTGCATTAAGCACCTTGAGCACCCCGAGTCAATCAGCGCCCAAACCTCAACAGTCTTCGTGCGGGATCCCAACTTTACCTTCACATTCAGCGTGGGACAGCACTCACCAAGACATCTTCGCGCCCATCCTCCACCACCTGCCCACAGGCGCTTTTCAGAGCAGGTGGCTGGCGTTTCCCGCCAGCTCTTTAGGATCGCTTTCCTCCTCTCCCCTGAAATAGGGTACCTCCTCAACCTCGGTCTCCCCCTTGGCTGCCGTCATTTTCCTGGTCAACAATGGCGATTTGCTTGCCGTTTTTCCCGACCGCTCCACTGCCTTGGCTTTGGGGCAAGCAGCCGCCCTGTGCCCCTCCTTCCCACACCGGAGGCACTGGCCTTTGGCATAACGCCGCTCTCTCTCCTCCTCCCAGGCTCGATACCCGGGCTTCACAGCCACTGCAGCAGTTCGAGGTCCCTTGACGATCGCCGCTTGCCTCGCCGCCCTCTTTGCCTGTGAAAAGGTCTCTTGGGCATGCTCAGCCTTCCCGGCCAGCTGTATCCATTCATACAGGGTGTCTGGGTCGTCTCTTCCCAACGCCCACCTCAGGACCTCCATATTCAGACCCTCTTTGAACCGGTCTATTAATGTAGATTGGGACCAGTCCTCAATCTTCCCAGCCAAAGCCTTAAACTCCAGGGCATAGTCTGCTACTGACCGCTGCCCCTGGCTGAGCTCCTTTAAAGCTCTTTTTGCTCTTTCCTTGGCTAAGGGGTCTACAAAGTGCAACTTCAATGCCCACAGGAATTCTTCGAACTCCTCCAGCTCAGGAGCTTCGCCCTCACATAACTGAACATACCAGTCAGCTGCTCTCCCTTTCAACTTGTTGGCAATGGCATTCACTTTGGCTCTTTCTGAACGGAAATACGGCCCAAATTCATCCATATAACTCTTTGCATTGGTGAGGAAGAATGACAACTTAGTTGGATCCCCGGCAAATTAGACGCCAAAGTCTTTCACTCCCGCTCCAGGCGGCCCCTGTCCCACATCTGGTCACCCACTCGCACCCCTGCTTGCTGGGGATCTCCGATCTCGAGGTGGGGATTTTGTGAGCCGAACTCTGGGAGGTCTCGCCTCTGCCCTGTGCCGTCTCCTGCCTCTCTCCAGCGGTGGCGCCGCGGGGGGGGGGGGGAGAAGGAGAGGAATACCTAGTGCTTGATTCCCCTTCGCTCCTCACCTGGGGCCCCCATGCTATTGACCATTTCTTGAACATATACTCCATCGACTCCAGCTTCGCCTCCATAACCCTTAGTCTTTCAGGGGTTTGAGAGTCCTCCTTCCCTCGTTCGTCCACCTGCCTCCCCTGTATCCTTACAACTATTTGGGATAATGGGTATCGCTGCTTCCAGGACATCCTGGACGTCCCTGGTAGGGGTGCCTGCGCCTCATCCCAGGTGATTAGCTCACCTGGCGACTCTCTGGTGGTTTCGGATGCCCTTCCTTCTCCAGCCTCCTCTCCCTCCGAGCCGGAACTTGAACCCTCCTGGTCCTCACATAGCTCTGGGGTAGAGTTCCTCTCTGTTCTTCTAACTGTGGAATCTGGCACCACCTCACTTGTTTCGCCACTTCCACCGGTCTTGGATTTAGGTTCTGTCATCGCTAGCTCCACTACCTCACAGATCAAATCTGGAAAGAGGCTAACGGTAAAAATTTGGGATTCTCAGCTTTATGTAATGATTGCCTATCCTAACAGACTCAGACTCAGAAGCAGGAGCTTAAGAATATCTGGTTTATTAAAGAATAGTATGCAAATACAGAGAAAGCTGAGAATGAGCAAAAGCGTGCCAAATACAAACTAAAAACCCTTGGTACAAACGTAATCCCTCCCCTCGCCCAACTGTTTCAAATTCCCCAACCTCAGGTGCTGGTAACGAGTTCTGCTGATGTCCTGGGAAGAAAACCTTGAACACAGTAGATAACCCAAACACATTCCATTTCCCTGAACACAGATAACAAACCCAGCAGAAGGAGTTCACAGCCCTCTCCTAGACAGAACACGCATCAGCAACTTAGTTTGACATGCGAAACGTTACGATGTACAATGCACATTGAAATGGTGAACATGACACCAAGAGACTCCGAATTTTCCTCTAACACCACAGTTCAAAAGCATCGATCTTCCTTCGCTCAGCCTTCCTTATGGTCCAGCTCTCGCAGCCATATGTTACTACCGGGAACACCATTGCTTTAACTATGCGGACCTTTGTTGTCAGTGTGATGTCTCTGCTCTTAACTATTTTATTGAGATTTGTCATTGCTCTTCTCCCAAGGATTAAACGTCTTCTGATTTCCTGACTGCAGTCAGCATCTGCAGTAATCTTTGCACCTAGAAATACAAAGTCATTCACTGCCTCTACGCTTTCTCCCTCTATTTGCCAGTTATCAATCAAGCTGGTTGCCATAATCTTGGTTTTTTTGAGGTTTAGCTGCAAGGCAGCTTTTGCACTTTCTTCTTTCACCTTCATCATAAGGCTCCTCAGTTCCTCTTCGCTTTCAGCCATCAAAATGGTACCATCTGCATATCTGAGATTGTTAATGTTTCTTCCAGCGATTTTAACCCCAGCCTTGGATTCCTCAAGCCCAGCATGTCGCATGATGTGTTCTGCGTACAAGTTGAATAGGTAGGGTGAGAGTATACAACCCTGCCGTACTCCTTTCCCAATCTTAAACCAGTCTGTTGTTCCGTGGTCTGTTCTTACTGTTGCTACTTGGTCGATATACAGATTCCTCAGGAGGCAGACAAAGTGACTTGGTATCCCCATATCACTAAGAACTTTCCACAATTTGTTATGATCCACATAGTCAAAGGCTTTAGAATAGTCAATAAAACAGAAATAGATGTTTTTCTGAAACTCCCTGGCTTTTTCCATTATCCAGCGGATATTGGCAATTTGGTCCCTAGTTCCTCTGCCTTTTCTAAACCCAGCTTGTGCATCTGGCAATTCTCGCTCCATGAATTGCTGAAGTCTACCTTGCAGGATCTTGAGCATTACCTTACTGGCATGTGAAATGAGTGCCACTGTTTGATAGTTTGAACATTCTTTAGTGTTTCCCTTTTTTGGTATGGGGATATAAGTTGATTTTTTCCAGTCTGATGGCCATTCTTGTGTTTTCCAAATTTGCTGGCATATAGCATGCATTACCTTGACAGCATCATCTTGCAAGATTTTAAAGAGTTCATCTGGGATACTGTCGTCTCCTGCTGCCTTGTTATTAGCAATGCTTCTTAAGGCCCATTCAACCTCACTCTTCAGGATATCTGGCTCTAGCTCACTGACCACACTGTCAAAGCTATCCCGATATTGTTATCCTTCGTATACAGGTCTTCCGAATTACCTGTAATTCCTTCTTGCCACCTTTTCTTGATCTGTTCTTCTTCTGTTAGGTCCTTGCCATCTTTGTTTTTGATCATACTGGTTTTTGCCTGGAATTTACCTCCGATGTTTCTAATTTTCTGGAAGAGGTCTCTTGTCCTTCGTATTCTATTGTCTTCTTCCACTTCCGGGCATTGCTTGTTTAAAAATAATTCCTTATCTCTTCTGGCTAACCTCTGGAATGTTGCATTTAATTGGGCGTATCTCCCCCTATCACTGTTGCCTTTTGCTTTCCTTCTTTCTTGAGCTACTTCTAGTGTCTCAGCAGACAGCCATTTTGCCTTCTTGGTTTTCTCTTTCTTTGGGATGTATTTTGTTGCCGCCTCCTGAACAATGTTGCGAACTTCTGTCCATAGTTCTTCCGGGACCCTATCTACTAAGTCCAGTCCCTTAAATCTACTCGTCATTTCCACTGCATATTCCTTAGGAATATTAGTGAGCTCATATCTAGCTGATCTGTGGGTCTTCCCTAATCTCTTTAGTCTGATCCTAAATTGTGCAATAAGAAGTTCGTGATCTGAACTACACTCAGCTCCAGGTCTTGTTTTTACGAACTGTATAGATGTTCGCCACCTTTGGCTGCAAAGGATGTAGTCAATCTGATTTCGGTGTTGTCCATCTTGGGAAGTCCACGTACAAACCCGTCTCTTAGGTTGTTGGAAGAGAGTGTTTGTTATGCAGAGTGAGTTGTCTTGACAAAATTCCATCAGCCTATATCCTGCTTTGTTTTGTTCTCCCAGGCCATGCTTACCTGTAATTCCAGGTGTCATTTGACTGCCCACCTTAGCATTCCAGTCTCCTGTGATGAAAATAACGTCTCTTTTAGGCATATTGTCCAGTAGGTGCTGCAGATCCTCATAGAACTGCTCTACTTCAGCTTCTTCAGCATCTGTGGTTGGGGCGTATATTTAGATCACTGTGATGTTAGATGGCTTGCCCTGAATTTGAACTGAGATCATTCTATCATTTTTTGGATTGTATCCAAGCACTGCTTTAGCCACTTTCCTATTAATTATGAAGGCTACTCCATTTCTTCTGTGGTCCTCTTGTCCACAGTAGTAGATCTGGTGGTCATCTGATGTGAAGTGGCCCGTTCCAGTCCATTTCAGTTCACTGATGCCCAAAGTGTCTATCTTTAATCTTGACATCTCACCAATAACCACATCCAATTTGCCCTGGCTCATAGATCTTACATTCCAGGTTTGAATGGTGTGTTGAGCCTTAGAACATCGCATTTGCCGTTCACCACCTGCACCGTCGGCTGCTAGCCGTCCTTTCAGCTTTGAGCTAGCTGCGTCATCACGTCTGGGGTTAGTTGAACTCATCCTCTGTTTCTCCCCAGTAGCATTTTGACCATTTTCCGACCTGTAAGTCTCATCTCCCGGTGGTATACTGACAGATCTCTGGTTGTACTGATCCATTTAGTTTTCACGGCAAGAATACTGGGGTGGGTTGCCATTACCTTCCCCAGGGATCGCATTTAGTCTGACCTCTCTGTCATGACCTTCCTGTCTTGGGTGGCCCTTCATGGTTTAGCTCATGGCGTCACTGAGGTGCTCAAGCTCAAGCGCCATGACAAGATAACGATCCTTTACTGAAGGTGTGTAGTTTACCTTTATTAATTTCTGTTTTCCTGAAAAGACAATCTTAGGTTTAAAACTTAATTGCAGTTTTAAAATTCCCTTTTCATAGTTTAGTCTTCCCAAATATTAGTACTCTCCAGATATGTTGAATGTCGACTCCTATTAGAGTAGCCGTTGGTCAGGGATGATGGGAATTCAGAAGGTATGAGGGTTAGGAAATCTGTATTTATTTTGTTAGCAGAGATTGATAGTTTTTAAACTTTTAAAAGTTTACTTAGGTTTCAAGAAGCATAGGGGCTTACACTATCTCACTTTTCTATTGCTTAGAAAGTTACGGCCATCTTTTTTCCTATTTGGGATCTCAGCACTAGCTTCACCGTCAACACTTTCCATTACTAGAGTGCTGGCTGCCAGTTGGCTCTCACTTGATGCTTCTTTTGGTTCTGGTCCAGTTCAACCATCTTCTGGGTCACCTTTCTTATCTCTGCCATAGACCTTTCACTGATGCAAGATAATTAATGATTTCTCTGGATCTCGATAGCAATTACTTACACTCAGATGCTGTAGACTATAACTGAGTTCAAACAATACTTCTTCTGTCCAACTGGCCTTTTTTCTTTAGAGTCTTTGTTGTTAACTGAGTCCTGGGTGTGGATGGGGAGATGGGGCTTTGAAGTAAATTGTCTTTTCATGGAGCAGCTTTTCCGCATTGCAACGGCTTTAGATTTTGAGGTCACCAGGCTCAGCCAGTTTTGGGTAATCTGGTGTACAAGTCTGTCCACTCTGCAACACTGACTCTAGCAAGCCACACCTTTTTGTCAACTCCGAGCAGGTTGTGAGAGGTGTGTGGCAAAGCCATTGTAGTTTTCAGAACAAAAAAGACGTGGAATTGAACCCAAGAGCATATTTTTCACCAACTATATTCAGTTCTAGAATATTCTCAAATGACATTCTGGTCAGTTACATCATCTACTCTATATGTGCAATTAACAGATGACCCTTCAAAGAACCACAGTTACAAATGTGCAGCCTCTTTATATGGCTACTATGAGGAATTAATGTTTGCATTTTTTTCCAAAATACCTTTATCCAGTTTCAGTGGTTTATGTCACATAGCTTTCTTTTCCTCAATGTTGACTGTCTCTGCATTCAATATTTATGAAGGCTATAGCATTATAGTACACTAAGTAGAGATACTGTGGTCCCTTTTAAATTGTTCAGTTATGAAAATATTTTTATTAGTTCCAGAATTGGTACAAAAACCTCATGAAGGCCCAGGAGAAATGGGGAAGCCTGTTGTCATTCCTAAAGAAGACCAAGAGAAAATGAAGGAAATGTTTAAAATCAACCAGTTTAATTTAATGGCCAGTGAAATTATTGCACTCAACAGGTCTTTACCTGATGTCAGATTAGAAGGGTAAGTGTATTTATTGTATTTTGAAATTTGTTGTTTGGAATGAACTAGACTTAGTTTTTATTTGGTCACTGTTTTGAAACTGTATTGGAAGATTTTATTTAAGCCTTTGAATAAGTGAATACTTAGCAATGTTAAACTAGAAACTATCACTTCTTGGAATCTGTGGAGATTTAACAATAGTTAGCCCTTTTTAATGTCTTATAAAAAGTGGAGTATGTCATCCATGGACATGTCTACAGTGTGTATCAAATAATTGTGTTCCTTTTAATATTCAGGTAAGGAGTCTGTAACTAAAAGGTGACAAAGGAAATTTCTGTGTTTGTTTGTCCTGTTGCTGAAAAGAATAGGTGCTTTAACAGTTACCATACATTGTAGTTTTTGAGTCTGAATCAATTTGCTTAATAAAGTTCCTAGTGTATTGCAAAATGGGACCAAAGCTGTAAAATTTCCCTAAATTTTGAAACAAAAGAAAAAAATGCTCTAAGATTTTTGTCCTGCCTAGGGGAATTCACAATTTGGATATAGTCTTGGTGGTTATTATTTGAATATTGTTACAGTATTCTTCTTCATCCTTCTCTTCCTCATCTATATTCTGCTTTTTTGTGAGGGAGCTTGAGGCACATTTTGACTCACAAAATGTGAGTCATCTCCCACATTTTATCTCAACATTAGCTAACTGGTGACATAGCCTGGGATGAGAAAGAATTATTAACCCAGTCACCCCATGAGACTAGTGATTGAGTGATAACCTGAGTTTTCCTGTCCAAGTCCATTAATCATTACAATATTCAAGCTTAACTGAATTTAGTCTAACATGTTTTTAATTTTTCTTTTAAATGAAGCTTTAAGCTTGTGAATTCTAAGGAATGTATCATTCCATCATTTTGCTCTTTCAGAGAAGTGGCAGGCAAAATGTTAATGTTGAAAGCATAAGAAACAATCAGCATTGCATTAAAACAAAATTATATGTTTTAATTTTGTCTTTATAGCATAGATATAGAATGTGCTACTAAATTACTGCTTAGTTTAGCCATAAAAGAGTAAGCCAAAACTAAGGACATGTTAAAGGTATTGATGATTAATAAGTAATTATTAATTTATAACAATACTAATTATTAATAGTTATTAATGATAATTAATTATAATTCATCTTAGTGATCCTGGAATTACATCCTAGAATTTGGTTGAAATAATTGCATAAAGGTAGTAACTTTTATGTGTGATGAATCTCACAACTTTGCCAGAGGTAGGAGAAAGCATTTTCCCTGTTGTCATGAGTGCCGTTGAGCTGAAGACATCAGCACAACGGCACACATGACAATAACGAGGAAGCAGAGGAAGGGGCTCAAGATAAGCATAGCACGCACAACAACAGCCACAGACTCTAGCCGGAGGAAGCAGCCATCAGCTCACAAAGGAGAAAGAAGAAAAGACAAAGGCTAAGCGGATCGCGAGGCACACCCAAGCTGATAGCACAAGCACAACGGAGATCGCCCAGCTGACAGCAATCACCGGCTGAATGAGGAAACCGATGATGGGCGATCCCGGGGCACCAGCTGGGGCCTCGCAACCCTTCACCTACCGGCAAGACAGCATGCAGGACAAAGGGGGGATGACGTAACCCAGGGTGAGGGGGCGCTGACCGGCGCGGGGTATTTAAACCCCGCACCGGCGCGCTCCTCTCACTCTCAGCTTTTTTCGCAACTGACACTACGTATGAAATAAACCAGAACCTGCTCTCCTAGGAATCAGCGTCTGTGTTTTACTCTGCGGTAGGCAGTGCATGACATAAAGCTGAGAGTCACAAACTCAGCCTCGCCGAGCCCCACCGGACAACGAGCCGCGGGAGGAATAGACGGCGAGAAGACCACGAGCGATGAGGCCGACGCGTCGCGGCCAAAGCGGGCGAACCGCACGGCAAGAAGCGGAGGAGGACCGATCGAGGCCAGAGGCACCGCGGACCCCAGGAGCCACGGACACCCGCCCGGCCCACCCCGAGCCTCAGCTCCAACCCCAGAGGGAGACGGCGGCGGAGGCGACCCGGCCACGGGAGGGAGCAACATACCTCCCGAGACCAGCGGAGACCCCCCCGCCCCACATCGCACCCCAGCCACGGGCGCGGAGTGTCAGCCCAACTGCGGCAAGCACGGTGGAGGACGGAGAGGCAACCCAGCCGACGCACTCCCAAACGGAGGAAGCGGACCAGCGGACGGGACTGCCTGAACCCCACCAGCGGCTCAACCCGGCGGACACACCGATAGACCCGACCCCAGCTGCGGCGCGGATTTTGGACGGGGAAGCTCAAGCCAGACGCAGCCATGGAGGCCCAGCTACAGGACCTCAGGACCATGCTGCAATCGCTGATGTCCCCGGCGCCACCCAACGACGTTCCCGTGCAGGCCCACACCCCGAGCGGGTCGTCGCACCCCCATGGGCCAAATGCTGATCAACAAGCGGCCCAAGCGGACGAAGCCAGGAGTCGGGAAGCGAGAGGAGGGGACTCACACAACGCCCGGGCCCCAAAGGACTTCCTCATCTTCGACGGGAACCCCGCGAAACTGTCGTTCTTCATTACGAACGCCAGGGAGTTCATGGGGCGGCACGGACACTCCTTTAACTCCGAAGCGGACAAGATCGCAGCCGTGGCGATCAAACTACAAGACCGGGCGGCGGACTGGTACGTCCAAATGTACGAGTCCAACTCCCCCGCCCTCTCGGACTTCCATGCTTTCATTACTGAGATGAAGCGCTACTTTGAGGACCCACTAGCCAAAGAGAGGGCTAAAAGCGCACTCCAAAGCCTCAAACAGGGCGCACGCACTGTCCCAGACTACGCCCTCGAATTTAAAGCCCTAGCAGGGAAGATCAACGACTGGTCCGAGACCACCCTGCTAGAAATGTTTAAAAGGGGGCTCAACCGCGAAGTACTTCAATGGGCTCTCTACCGGGACGATCCGGAGACTGCACGGCTGGATCCACCTCGCGGGGAAAGCAGAGCACGCGCACCGCACCTTCCTAATGGCAACGACGGAAGACAAAACCAACACCTACCCAAAGGTACCCGCGCCACACGTGGGGACGGCCGGTCCCACATATCCAAGGAAGAAATTTACTCGCGGGCCCTGCAGGAGGTGTGGGAAAATGGGGCACAAAACGGCAGATTGCTTCTCCAGCCGAACCCCAGCGAGCGCTCCTAAACCCGCACTGAAACCTAGCCTCAAACCAACTAACCCGCCGCCACCCCCCCACCGCCGAATGACCGGAGCCACAGCGACACCGGACGAAGGCTGGGACGCTCACTGGGGGGGAGAGGACGCCGTAGACCCAGACCAGCCGGCGGGAAACGCTCCCCGCCTGCCTTAAAACGCACCGCGAGGCAGGTGGTGGGACAGAGGCGAGGATCACTTCGACAGAGCGGCGAAAGCTCCGTAATAATGGCGGCAATCAAGCTCTCTGGGGGCAACGGAGCCACCACGGCCGCGGCACTAGTGGACTCGGGGTGCTCAAAAAACCTGATCCACCCCGACATAGTCGCAAAACTCGCCCTATGCTGCCTCCCCCTCCCCACGCCGCTGGCATTTCACCAGCTGGACGGCTCAACAGCGGGAGGGACACCAGCCACAATGCAGACCGAGCCGGTCACCCTACAAATGGGTACCCACACCGAACGAACATCGTTCGTGGTAACCCACATAGGACGGCCCATCGTAGTCTTGGGGATACCATGGCTCGCAACAAACAACCCGCGCATCGACTGGGCGACCCGCACCTTCCGATTCAACGACGGCGAGTACCGGGCGCCAGTTCCGGCGGGCAGGACCAACCCCACGGTGGGACGAGCAGAGGCGGCAACCCAGGACAACACAACCACACCAGAAGACCTACCGGAGCAATACGCTGACTTCTCAGAGGTCTTCGGAGAGGTGGAAGCTGATCAACTACCCCCCCACCGCAAGACGGACTGCAGGATTGACCTGCTGCCCGATGTCCCCTTACCTAGGCCGAAGATTTACTCGATGACCCCGAAGGAGATGGCAACCCTTCGGGAGTTCATCGACAAAAACCTAGAGAGGGGATTCATAGAGCCGGCATGCTCACCGGTCGGAGCGCCCGTCCTATTCCGAGAGAAAAAGGACGGCACCCTACGGCTCTGCACCGACTACCGGGGCCTCAATGCAGCTTCCCTATCCAATAAATACCCCTTACCCCTCGTGAAAGACATGCTCACCCACCTGTCCACGGGCAGAGTATTCTCCAAGCTGGACCTTCACGAGGCGTACTACCGGATCCGAATCAGGGAGGGGGACGAATGGAAAACGACGTTCAACTGCCCCCTAGGCGCCTTTCAATATAAAGTGCTGCCATTCGGACTAGCAGGGGCCCCGGGGGTATTCATGCAGCTCATCAATGAGGTGCTGCATGAGCACCTGTTCAAAGGGGTCCTGGTCTACATAGACGACGTCCTCATCTACTCCAAAACGCACGAGGAACACGTGACCCTAGTCAGACAAGTCCTCGACAAGCTAAAACGGGCGAAACTCTATGCCAAACCCTCAAAGTGCGAATTCCATAAAGCACGCCTAGACTACCTGGGGTACCGAATCTCCGGAGAAGGCATAGAGATGGACCCCGCAAAAGTCGAGGCAGTGGTGAACTGGGAACGCCCCCGTAACAGGCGCCAACTCCAGAGCTTCCTCGGCTTCGCGAATTTTTACAGGTCATTCGCATGGGGGTTCGCGGAGATAGCCCTCCCCCTAACAGACCTCCTCAAGACTAAAGGGGTGGGGGACACACGACGCGCCAAGAACCCGGGCACAGTACTAAATTGGACTCCCGCGTGCCAAACCGCATTCAACAGGCTGAAAGCGCTGTTCACCACGAGCCAATCCTCGCGCACCCGGACCCAGAACGGCCGTTCGTGGTCCAAGCCGACGCCTCGGACTTCTCCCTGGGGGCCATCCTACTCCAAAAGGACCCCACAGGAGTCCTGAAACCATGCGCCTACCTGTCGAGGAAATTCTCTGAGACAGAAAGGCGCTGGCACGTCTGGGAGAAGGAAGCCTTCGCGGTGAAATCGGCGTTGGAAACATGGAGGCACCTACTGGAAGGAGCCACCCAACCATTCGAGGTCTGGACAGACCACCGGAACCTCGAGGCCCTCCGAACGCCCAGACGCCTCAGCCCAAAACAGGTCAGATGGGCCCAATTCTTCAGCCGTTTCAACTTTCAGCTGAAGTTCATGCCGGGCAAAAAGAACTTCCTAGCTGACGCCCTCTCCCGACTGCCCCAAGACGAGGAGCCCGCCCCAGACATGATCGGGACGGTCCTATCCGCTTCCCAGCTGGGGATGGCGGTGACCACCCGGAGCGGCGCTCGGAGGCAACCCAACCCCACGGCACAACCGACGGTGGGGCAACCAGTAACCAGACGGCGCCAACCGCAACTGCCAGGGGGGATACGCGCAGACCTCACTGCCGCCCTCAAAACCGACCCTTGGCTCCTAGCAAACCCCGACAAGGTGACGATGGCACAGGACCTGGCATGGGGGGAAGGCAGAATATATGTCCGACTCGCAACGCCAGGCGATCTTGCGCAGATCCCACGATGCCAAGCAAGCGGGACATTTCGGGTTCCTGAAGACCCTGCACCTCACACGACGCCAATTCTGGTGGCCCGCGCTGAGATGGGACGTGAAAGCCTATGTAGCGTCCTGCCCGACATGCGCCAGGGCCAAACGGGCACCAGGTAAGCCCCCGGGACTTTTACAAAAGGTGGCGGAGCCCTCCCGCCCATGGGAGGAAATCTCCATGGATTTCATAGTAGATCTCCCACCCAGCCAGAAGAAAACGGCCATTTGGGTGGTGATAGACTACTTTTCGAAACAAGCCCACTTCATCCCCTGCTCATCGGTCCCGTCCGCCCAACAACTAGCCAAACTCTTCCTGATACACGTGTACAGGTTACACGGATGTCCCGCACGCGTGGTGACCGACAGGGGCACACAATTCACTTCGAAATTCTGGCGGGCCTTCCTAAAGCTGACGGGGACCCAACAAGCCCTATCCACTGCCTGGCACCCCCAGACGGACGGAGCCACAGAGGTCCTCAATGCCACCCTAGAACAATTCATACGCTCATACACAAACTACCACCAAGACGACTGGGTCGAACTGCTCCCGTTTACGGAAGTCGCATATAATAACGCCGTCCACACGAGCACGGGGAAAACCCCGTTCGAAGTAGTCTCGGGGCGCGACTTTGTCCCCATACCGGAGCTACCGCAACCCCCGGGACCCCAAGTGAATGCTAGTGACTGGGGACGGAAGATTGCGGAATTGTGGCCAATAATCACGGCAGCGCTGAAGGAAGCACAGGCGGCCTACAAAGAGCAGGCCGACAAGCACCGGCGCCAGAAACCGACGTTCCAGGCAGGGGATATGGTCTACCTATCCACCAAATTCCTGAAGTCACCTCAACCCTCGAAAAAACTGGGGCCTAAGTATATCGGGCCGCTGCGAGTAACCCAGATAGTGAACCCGGTGGCAATACGCCTGGACCTGCCGCACAATCTACGGAGACTCCACCCGGTATTTCACACCAGCCTCCTGAAACCTGCAACCACCTCTCGATGGCACCCGAGCACGCCACTGCCCTCCCCAGTGATGATCGACGGCCAACATTTCGAAGTAAGAGACATACTCGACTCTCGCCGTCAACAGGGAATATTACACTATTTAGTAAGGTGGAAACACTTCCCCCACCCAGAATGGGTGGCGGCGCAACACGTCAAGGCGCCAGACCTGACCCGGGCATTCCACCGGACGTACCCCGACAAGCCAAAGGGGCGACAAGCCGAACCGGCCCCTGAACACCCTTTTCCCCGCGGGCCCCCCCCGCCAACCGCGCCCCCAGGGGAAAGGGCCCCCCAAGCCCGCGACTTGGGTAGACCTCCCTCCCCCCGGGACTCACCCTCCCCCCGCCCCGGGCCCATGAGGGAGTGACATTGGTCACCTGTGCATGCCTGGAGGCAACGCCCAGGATGCACACATAACAAAGACGACGCACTTGGAAAAAAGATAAGGGCCCTACCTGGAGCTGAAAAGCACCCGACCAGCCACGCCTCTCTCCTCGCCGAACTGAGCCAAACAAACGGTGTGGCCGGAGCATGCGCACGCCCAGGGTGTGGTCGGGGCATGCGCACTGGGAACACAACCTAGATGGACACGAGGTAGAGGGCGGAACAAAGGGAGGGGCGAAAACACTCCGGCGGGAAATTTAAAAATAAATAAATAAATAAATAAAAATTTTTGACAGCTCTCCTGGTAGAAAACCGGAAGGCCGGGGGGGGGGCACTATTCGGACAGGGGGCAGTATGTCATGAGTGCCGTTGAGCTGAAGACATCAGCACAACGGCACACATGACAATAACGAGGAAGCAGAGGAAGAGGCTCAAGATAAGCATAGCACGCACAACAACAGCCACAGACTCTAGCCGGAGGAAGCAGCCATCAGCTTACAAAGGAGAAAGAAGAAAAGACAAAGGCTAAGCGGATCGCGAGGCACACCCAAGCTGTTAGCACAAGCGCAACGGAGATCGCCCAGCTGACAGCAATCACCGGCTGAATGAGGAAACCGATGATGGGCGATCCCGGGGCACCAGCTGGGGCCTCGCAACCCTTCACCTACCGGCAAGACAGCATGCAGGACAAAGGGGGGATGACGTAACCCAGGGTGAGGGGGCGCTGACCGGCGCGGGGTATTTAAACCCCGCACCGGCGCGCTCCTCTCACTCTCAGCTTTTTTCGCAACTGACACTACGTATGAAATAAACCAGAACCTGCTCTCCTAGGAATCAGCGTCTGTGTTTTACTCTGCGGTAGGCAGTGCATGACACCTGTCCATTCAAATTGCATCTCCCATCCCAACCAACTAGGATGAAAATAGTAAGGCAGCCAATCAGCTACTTAGTAGAGAGCAGACTTTGTTTTGCCCTTTAGCTATTATAAAATGACACATGTGGAAGAATTCAAGGCAGTTGATTTGTGTAAAGTAAATGAAATAGTAATCTTTTGCTGTGCAGCCAGAAATTATCCTTCCAGTCCTTGGCCCATCTGTAATTCCCGTGGCTGTCATTCTGATCCCTGGCCCATTATTCCTATTTCATGAGCTGTAGTTAAATATCTGTCCTGTAGGTTTTCACTTAGGGACTGCGCTGTCCTCTCCTCAGACTATTATTCCATTGTTGCACACACTATTCCATTCCCTGTCATATCCATATCCTTATAATCAATCAATCCTCTTACCTCATAATCTCTGCAAGAATAAATAGCTTGCTGCCCAGTACTTAATTACATACCCAATCTTTTGAAGCCATTTCAGGCTGAACACCAATTTCTTCAAAAAAATGAACAAGAAAGCTCTTAAACAAAGAAGGCTGTGAATCCTTTCTGCTTTTTTAGTGAAAATGGGAGTACCCTGTCACAGTAGAAATGCCTATTGTATAATAAAAGCTTTCTGTTACATAGGTTCTGGAGAACATTTTGGGGAAGTTTCAATACAGATTTTACCTTAAACATTTTTTATTTGTTTCAGGACTTTAAAGTCATTGAAAAAAACTTGCCTATTTTAAACCACTTAAACAATCAAACAGACAAGGTTTTTTTGTGGGCCTTCACATCAGTAATTACATATATAAATGTACCCCGAGAAAAGAAGAGAGCCAGATGGGAGACACTAATGTAGAGTAAATGGCTGATGAGGTGCTGTTTGGCTATTGGTTAGACCAGAAGGGTCTATTGCTTAGTGGGAAACTTAGTATCCTGTTACCTTGAGTTAGACGTACAAAATTATTTGAGATTTCATTATTGTTCCTAATCTTGGAAGTCCTGGCAAATCCAGCATGCCTCATTAGCATGTGAATTAGCATGTAAATTGAGTTGTCCCACAATGCAACTCTGAGGAAGCTGTTTGTTGCCACTCCCACTTCCTCTCACTCTCTTTCCCCTTCTTCCACCCAGGGAGAAGCAAGCATGCTGCTCTGCTCTCCATTCATCAGGGCCATGTGCTCAGGCCTTGATGGTGAATTCTGCCCCTTTCTTCCACACAGCTCTTGGCAGCTGTAGGGCTGAGAGTTTAGGGCAAACTAAGTATTTAGAAAGAACAGAAGAACAAAGGAACGCCATCTTTTCCACCAAGATGGATGTTACCGAAGCAACAATAAAGTCAGTAAGAAATTCTTTTACTTAACCTAATCTGTCTAAGCATGTGATTCTTTATGCTTGGGAGGGCTGAGTATGTAAGATCAATAACCTGTGTTTCTCTGACATGCTCATTGAAGCTATCTAAGATAATTTTCTTTTTCTGTGCCAGCTTCTCAGCTGTGTCATAAGCTCTGCTCCATTTCAGTGGTTCTATCAGGCCACTAAATTGGCTTCATCAGGTTATGGGCCCAGTCTTTCTCAGAAAGAGAAATTTTCTTTTGGGCTTGTTTTGTTTTTGAGAGAATACTCAGTCTAGCTACTGAGGGGTTATTTTACACAAAAAGAAAAAACCTTAAGCATAAAGTAAAGAATTTTTTCTTTTTGAAGTGATTTTTAAATCCTTTTGCCTAGACAAAGATGGCCAGTGTACTGCCTTACAATCTGATGATTTTTAAACTCAAACCAGGAGATTTTTATCCCTGGAGAATTTGGGTGAGCACATCAGAGAAACACAGGTTATTGATCTTACATACTCAGCCCTCCCAAGCATAAAGAATCACACTCTTAGACAGATTAGGTTAAGATAAGTAAAAGAATTTCTTACTAACTTTATTGTTGCTTCGGTAACATCCATCTTGGAAAAGATGACGTTCCTTTGTTCTTCTGTTCTTTCTAAATACTTAGTTTGCCCTAAACCCTCAGCTCTACAGCTGCCAAGAGCTGTGTGGAAGAAAGGGGCAGAATTCACCATCAAGGCCTGAGCACATGGCCCTGATGAATGGAGAGCAGAGCAGCATGCTTGCTTCTCCCTGGGTGGAAGAAGGGGAAAGAGAGTGAGAGGAAGTGGGAGTGGCAACAAACAGCTTCCTCAGAGTTGCATTGTGGGACAACTCAGTTTACATGCTAATTCACATGCTAATGAGGCATGCTGGATTTGCCAGGACTTCCAGTACCTAAAAGGGCATGCAAAATTTGCTTCAGCACAGTTAAGACATGTCAGAAACTATAAGCTCCATTAATATCCCAGTGAAATAGTTTAGATCTTCTTTTCATTGTTTTGATTAAGTTGGAAACTCCTAGCCTTCAGAAAGGGCGTTAAAACCTGGCTATGCCACCTCGACTGGGGCAAAAGGGGGGATAGTCAATTGTGGAGGTGGCTGGTACCTTGATGCGGCCCCGGTAAATTTAATTAAGACCATCTTGGAATTCATATTTTATATTTTATATTTTCATATTTTTTCATATTTATATTTTATAATGATTTTTTATTCTTTTATTTATTGTAAACCGCCCAGAGTCATTGTTGCATGAGATGGGCAGTGGAGAAATTCAATAAAGACCATCTTGGAATTCATATTTTATATTTTATATTTTCATATTTTTTCATATTTATATTTTATAATGATTTTTTATTCTTTTATTTATTGTAAACCGCCCAGAGTCATTGTTGCATGAGATGGGCAGTGGAGAAATTCAATAAATAAATAAATAGTATCTTTAACATATATATTAGAATATAGGCTATTCTTGTTTTCATATCCTAAAGAAAGAAGTACAGCTGCTAAAACATTTTGGATATATCATGTCTAAACACCTTAATTATAAGGGTGAGTTGACAAAGGGCAAAGAACATGCTTATAGCCAGATTTCCCCATAACTTTCACTTACTAGGAGCACATGCTTTACAGTATATGTGTTTTAAAGTCTCAATAGTCTACATGTACCTACCTGGAGAGCTCCAGAAACCATTTTCTAGGTATACTTGTCTGGTGAAGTTTAGCAAGTGGCTATAGGGAATAAGACATCTTCTGAAGTTACATTTGGGATGTGAAATGTTCTCCTTAAATATGCTACTACTACCGTTTTGATATCAGATAAAGAATTATTTTTATTTTTTCAGATCTGATCCTTTATTTATTATCAGGAGTCTGTATGCTTTATTGGTTAATTTTTCTGTTTTTTATCCTGTAATATAGAATACATGTACTATATTCTATACTAAATTGCCATATAAATTGTTGTGTTGCTTTATTTTTATATTTTTAGATGTAAGACAAAAGTGTATCCTGATAACCTTCCTACAACAAGTGTTGTAATTGTTTTTCATAATGAAGCTTGGAGTACTCTCTTACGTACTGTTCATAGTGTAATAAACAGATCACCAAGACACATGCTGGAAGAAATTATCCTGGTAGATGATGCTAGTGAAAGAGGTAAGAATTTTATCATTGATTGTATCAGTTGCCATTTGGGCATACTGCACAGATTCAGACATCTCTTGGCATAGCTCTAAGGATTGCTTCATACAAAGGAGATTTGTAACCCAGGTAATATTTATGTGTAGTAGAAATTGTGCCTTAGCATTTGGAATAAAAATTACAAATTTCTTTCAGAATAAATGTATATCTGGAGAATGTTTGAAATCTCCCTTGATTTTGGTGATATGAAGGAAGGTTCCAGGTTTGGCCATTGGTTTGTGTTAGGTTTGTAACAGGGCAGATTGAAGATGAAATTTAAATTATTTCCAGGATTGATCATAGTGCAGTATATTATCATGCTTGCCTGCACTAAAAGAAAAAGTCTTACTCATGCTGTTTCAGTTCTTTCAATTAAATGTATTGTAAGATTTTTTCCCTAAATAGCCAGAGTCCTGTGAGATTGTCACTTCTCATAAGATTCTGGTGTTCTTATCTGAAATCTTTGGTGAACTTATGCAAGAATCTCAGTTTTGTGAGATCAGGCAATCTCACAAGATTTTGGCTATTTTTAAATATTATTTGTATCCATACCAGGGGTCCTTCTCAATGCACTCTCAACCATTGGGAACCATTGTGGTAATGCTCAGATATAGTTTATGTGAAATCAGTGTAAGGTTATGGCTATTTTTAAAATATTATTTTATTTGTAACCACTCTAGGGATCCCCTCATTAGCCAGCACCTAGTTCCCATGGTTTGTATCATATGATAATGGGAATGAGGAGGCTTGGTCAGTGTTTTTGTATTCATTGTGGAGAACATAATGGACCCAGTGGAGTAATAATGGTAGACTCCTTGGCACCCAAGGTTGTTCCATTGAGGATGGCAGCCAAAGACATGGCAGCAGGGAGCTGGGACAGTAGGAGTAGAGTCAGACTGAGAGACTGCATTGTTTTGAGCTCTGTGGCTGTTCAAGAGTTTTGCTCTCTGGGCCCTGCCCTGGGCTCCTGTTTGCTCAAAATGTCTCACTGTCTTTTGCCTTGGGGGTAGATTTGGGCTGTTAATAGGTTGATTACCTGTGGCATTATGTATGGCTCACCTTGGATTGTATTTGTTGGGGTTTGGGGAGTAGTGAGGAAGGTAGGATGTGTGTGTGTGTGTGTGTGTGTGTGTGTGTGTTTTAACATGGTGCCAATATGGAGGCATGTGAAGGAGGCTCAACTGTTATGGTTGTTTTTGAGAACTTTGAGATGGTGGGGAAAAGTTGGAGTGAATCTTGGCCAGAGTGTTTGGCAGCCAGGCAATTTGTGGGGTGTCATCCAGGGTGCTGGGAGGAGAGATGCTGTGTAAGCAGAGCTTTGCTTCACCCAGTAGCAGCAAGGCAGGAGGACTTGGTGCTGGATCCAAGCTGCATTTTCATCATTGTGGCTGGGGTGTCCCTGCAGTGGAGGCTCCATGGAGAGTCAGCAGCATTTCCAACCTTGGAGGTTTCAGAGTGCTGCAGATCAGCTGATTTGGTGGAGGCAGAGGCTGGATAGTGCTGTGACTCAGTGGGGGAAGCAGCAGGAGAGGAGAGGAGAGGATCTGCCTGCAGCCACCATCTTGAGGCTGGCTCCGGCATGGAGTGGAGGCTGGTCGGTTCAGACCAGCACAACGAAGTGGCAGTGGCTACAGCATTGTAGTAGGACCCTCAGGGCATGGAGGACTCAGGCGCTTGGGTGAATAGCGGCAGCAGGAGTGGGTCTAAATCCTGCAGCTGTTGCTTGACTGGCCATGTAGATCAGCAGCCATACTGGCAGTTTCCATTGCCTTCCTCCCAGGATGTATGACGGGAATGGACTGGGCTTTGCCTGATGGCTGGGATGCTGGGCCAGGCCTGGGAAAACATCACTTTGGACTCTGGCTGTGTGGAGGAGAAGATCTGGGAGTTCTACCAGCTGAGACTATTTCAGTAGTGGAGGCACAGTGGGGTTGTGCTGGCCTCCTGCCCTCGTATGAAAGGCAGGGGGGCTGAGCCCAACTTGCTGGGTCTGTTGAGTGTGGGTCTCCCCCTGTAACCTGGGTAGCGGTGGGAGAGGGAAGGAGAAGGAGAGTAGAGTGTTTTGTATAGGTGGGAGGGAGGAACTGCCCCAGGCACAGGTACTGAGTGCAAGGCAAAAGTGCTAGGTGCAGGGGTTGGGGTGTAACCTCCTGCTAGGAATAGAAGGTGCTGGAAAATGTGGTTGTTTTTGGATGGTCCCATTAGCTTTCGGGGGCAGGAAGGCGTGGGGTGGGATGGCAAGGGGTAGTGGGCAGGGAGCGACATTGAGGTGATGACAGGCATAGGCAGATATGGTGGGAGGCAGGGGGCGGGCCACTCTCAGGGAAGGTAGACCCAGTGGTTAGAGCACTGCTGGAGGGAGACCAAGGATGAAGCCGACTGAGCACAGGTACAAGACTTTATTAGGACTTACCTTTGGCAGTAAGAGCAGCGAAGCATGCTTACTTCTCCACTCTCATTGTATCCACAGATGGCCAGGTAGGCAGGGTCCTCCTGGGTAAGGGGGTGGCAGATGAGCCCTTGCAGGGTTGCTGTGAGAACTATTCTAGGCGTCTGTTGGATAAAGTCACTGAACTTCGTTCAAAGTTGGACTCTGGCTAGGCAGATCCAGCGGAAGTTACCAAGGCATGTCTTAGCTCGATTATCTGGGAAGAGTTAAAGCCGGTCAATCCTGAGGAAGTCGACAGAGTCCTTACTGCTGTGAGCAATGGCACCTGAAGTCTAGACCCATCCCCATCCTGGCTAATTAAGGCCTCCTGGGAGGTGGCATGTGGTTGGGTCCAAGTGGTAGTAAATATCTCTTTGTGGTTCTGCCAGCCTTGAAAGAGGAGGTGGTTTGCCCCCCTCCTCACGAGGCCACCCTTGGATCCTATGGTTTTGTATAACTTCTGTCTAGTCAACTTCTTGTTGAGAGGGTGGTGAACTCCCAGCTACTGAGGGCTTTGGATGAAACAGCTTATCTGGACCCTTTCCAGTCCGGATTCAGGCTGGGCTATAGTCCAAGACAGCATTGGTTGCACTTGTCAATGACCTTTGGAGGGCTCAAGATGGGGATGGTGTGTCCATCCTGGCCCTTCTGGATCTTTCAGCAGCTTTTGATACTGTTGACCATGGTATCTTGCTGGACCAGCTCCAGGGAATGGGAGTGGAGGGCACTGTTTTGCAGTGGTTCTCCTCTCTGTAGCTGGTACAAGCCAGTGCTGGTGGGGGAAGAGAGATCCAGCCCTAGGCCCCCATTATGTGGGGTGCCTCAGGGCTCAAGTCTCTCTTCCCTCCTATTTAACATCCTTTTTAACATGTATATGAAGCTGCTGGGAGAGGTCATCTGCCGGCAGGGGGTTCGGTATCATCAGTATGCTAATCAATATTTGGTAACATCAGTATACATCTCTACCCCATGCCAGGCAAGTGATGCTGTTCAAGTACTGGCTTAGTGCCTGGAGGCTGTAAGGGCCTGGATGGGGAGAAACTGGCTGTGACTCAACCCTAGCAAGGTAGAGTGGTTGTGGGTTTTTGTCCGCCACCTTGGATCAGGAAAGTTGACATGGGTAACACTCCCCGTACAGATCTGTTGCACAATTTGGGGGTCCTCTTGGACTCACAGTTCCTGCTGCTTCCAGCTTCCAGCAGGTGGCAGCTGTGGCCAGGGGGGCCTTTGCACAAATCCATCTTGTGCACCAATTGTGCCCGTTCCTGGACCGGGAGGCCTTGCTCGCAGTCACCCATGCCTTAGTCACCTCCTGTTTGGATTACTGCAATGCGCTTTACATGGGGCTACCCTTGAAGACCATCTGGAAGCTGCAACTGGTCCAGAATGCAGCAGCATGTGCAGTTTTGGGTGCCCCACAGTTCACCCAAGTAATACCACTGCTGCGTGAGCTGCACTGGCTTCCAGTTGCTTTCTGAGTACAATTCAAAGTGCTGGTTATCACCTTTAAAGCCCTACATGGCACAGGGCCAGGTTACTTGTGGGACTGCCTCTCCCTGAGGGTATCTGCCTGTCCTGCTAGTTTAGATAGGGTGGGCGCACTCCAGATCCCATCCCTTAAACATTGCCATCTGATGGGATCTTAGAGGTATGCCTTCTCAGGCAGCCCCAATCCTTTGGAACAGCCTCCCACTGGAGATCAGAGGGATCCCTACCCTTTTAGCTTTCTGGAGGGCTGTGAAGACCTGGCTCTTCCCCCATGCAAGCATTGAGCTAGGATGGGGGGTTGAGCTGTGAGGATGTTTGGTCTGGCATCTGGGGGGAAGGATACCTTTGTTTTTAACTACCTTTTATAGATAGTTGTGAGCTGCCTAGAGTCGTTGTATGAGACAGGTGGCCATATAACTCCTATAAGCAAGCAAGCAAGCAGGTAGGTAGCTAGGGAGGTGTGGGTAGATGGTCTACCTGCAGTAACATAGCAACCCTTGGACTGCTGAAGTATCTGTGGACAGAAGCAGACTAGGAGATTGCTGTGGTCTATTGTGGGGGTCTATTGTGGTCTGTGAGTGTAGTTGGATGGAGGTGGATGAGGTTGGATTGGAGTGAGGGATGAGTATGGTTGGATGAGTCCCTTGACCTAGGTGTCTGTGTGAGGGGGTGGAGGTTAGTGGAGAAGAGTGGTACTGTCAAGGTTGTGATGGACAGGAGAAGATAAGGCAGAAATCTGAGGGTGGGCCATGCTTGGGGACAGTGGGCCTCTGGTTGGGTGCAGTCCTGCCTCCCAGCCCTCATATTGATCCCTGATGCCAGGCCCTGGGTTCCAGCTACTGCTATTGGGTGCCAGATCAGTATGTTTCCTCATTCCTCATTTGATCATGATTTTATCATGAATGAGGCAGCTGACCTGCTATGTATAACCGAGACCTGAGTGGGCCTAGAGAGGGGCATTCCATTCTTGAAGATATGTCCGCTTGTCTTTCAAGTTTGGCATCAGCTATAAGCCAAGGATGGGGTAAGGATGATAATTGTCATTTGGAATGCTTTGATGGATTTCAGAGGCTCTGCCCACGGATAACCAGATGTGAGATCCTTTGGTTGAATTGGGTTCTATGGAACAGTTGGTTTATTGCTCTTCTACTGCTTGAGCTGCTAGACTTGATAACCAGGTTAGCAATTGAGTCCCTGAGGCTGCTGGTTTTTGGGAATTTCAATTTCTCCAGGGTGGTGTAGAGTCTGGGACACAGTTTAGATCTGTTTTTTTCTTGAGGCAGTTGTGACATGATCTGATATTGGAAGGCTTTACTATCGATCCTTTGTCATGGTTGGATCACCCTCTGATTGCTTTTGGTTTGCCAATTAGATTGGTCCACCCCAGGTGACTAATAGATCCTGATGGGTTCCAGAGGGAGCTTGTGGTTTTTCATGATAACCTGGTGGCAGTTTAACTGAGGCCCTGAGATGTGCATGTGACAAGAGCCTTGGATCTGATTGCTCCTATGTGGTCTCTTGCTGTGGGTCAATCTTGGAGTGTTCCTTGGTTCTCTGACATGAAGCACCAGAAGAGACCTTTAGAGCACTGTTGGAGAAAGTGTGAATCTGATCAAGCACAAATAAGAGCCCATATTAGGGATTACATTGTGGAGATAAGAGTTATTTTTCCACAATGTCTGCAGATAGCTGTCCAACAGCTCTGCTCAAGGTAACTCACTCCTTGCCAAGGAGGGACAAGTCACAGGTTCATCTGCAGGGCCATTCTGAGGAATATTCTAGATATCTGGAGGATAAAGTTGCTGAGAAAGTAGGTATGGCCTGAAAGGTATTGTGGAAATCTAATTGATGAGAGCTGATTGGAACACAGAACCTAAAGACAATTACTGTTTTAAAAAATATACAGCACAAAAAGGGAGGTGAAGTGGCTTTGTATGTAAAGAAATTCATGACCTTGAATATGGTAGTCCTGTTGAAAGCATCTGGGTAAGACCAAAGGAGTAAGAAGAAAAGTTGTATCTTTGTGGGAGTTTACCATGAACCATCCACCTATGAACAGGATGTGAATGATGCTTTTCTAAATCAACTCATCAAGTTCACAAGAGGGCAAGAATCGAACTATCCTGATATTTGCTGGAAAACCAACTCTGCTGGTGTGGGAAATCCAAGATATTTTTTCTGTCTCTTGCTGATATTTTCATTTTTTCAGACAGAAGGAGGGATCTGTTGAATGAAGTGAAGGTGACAGCACCTTGAGAAATAATGACCATGTTGGGTTGGAATTCAAGTCGAAGTTCAAGGGGAGAAAAAGCTGAGGTCAGTCATGTACCTTGGACTTCAAGAAGGCAGTTTTTAATTAAATTAAGTGAATAAAATATGATGGCTCAAAATCTCAAAGAATAAGCACCAAAGGGTTGAGAAGACTGAAAAACAAAGTAAGGACAGGAACAATCTCTGTGAGAAAAAAACAAAAAGCAAAGAAGAAGAGGAGGAGGAGGAAGATGTTGTTTAACAATGAAGTATTATAAAACCAATTTATACCAATATCAATCTCACTGTTAATCTAGAAAGTGAAAAGGTGTACAGTATAAGAAATGGAAACAGAGGCTAATAACTAAAGAATACAGCCTGGTAGTTTCAGCCTCTATGAATAGAGTCAGGAAAGCTAAAGCTTAGAATGAAATAAGGTTGACAAGAAATGTGAAGTAGAATTGGGGGGAGGGGTAGTTGTTTATATCCAAAGTAAAAGAAGATCAAGGAGGCTGTTGATCTGTTGCACAGGGAAAATAAGGAAATACTGATGGAGAATAAAGATGGGACTGCTTAAAACTGTCTTAGTATCTAGTCTCAGGAGAGGAAGACTCTTAACATGACTGAGGAAAATACATCTGAAGATTCTTAAAGATATTGTGAAAATTCACCTTGCTTCCTTAAACAAATTTAAATCCCTTGGGTGATGTTCAGCAATGACAGTGCAAGACTCTGGATCTGGTAGGAAAAAATGCAAAGGTACAGTATTGGGGAGACGTGGCTTGGCATGAACATGGGCTGATAGGATAGTGCAACTAAAAACTTAATGCAAGCTGAGGCTAAATTAATAAAGCATTGGGTCCAGAACACAGAAAATAATAATTCCATTGTACTTTAAATTGTTTAGACTGCAGTTGGAGTACTTTATCCAGTTCTAGGTACTGCACTTTAAAAAGACATGGAGAAGCTGGAGAAGGTTTAGAGAATGCTACCAAGATGATGAGTCTGGAAAGCCTATTCAGCTCCAGTTTGGGTTAGGATGTTCATGTAGGCCCCTTTAAGTTGGGGGGGGAGTGTTATATGAAAATACATTGTTCTGAGGGTCCATAGAAATGAAGTGCCAGGTAATTTAAGTATAGTTATCCAAAACTGATTATGTCTTTCAAATCGATGTTAATCTATGCTGTGCATATTAACTGAAGGACAAAATGAAACTTTTTGGCACCAGGGGCCAGTTTCATGGAAGACAATTTTTCCACGGACTGGGAGGGGGGGATGGTTTCGGGATGATTCAAGCGCTTCCTCTTTTTCCCAACCTTTTATTCTTTTTTCTTTGCGCCGTTTGGAGATATGGCCCTGCTTTCTCTGACAGGAGGCGGAGCTCAGGTGGTAATGCAAGCGATGGGGAGCGGCTGTAAATACTCAGGCTGTAAATTTGCTCGCTCGCCCGCTGCTCACCTCCTGCTGTGTGGCCTGGTTCCTAACAGGCCATGGACTGGTAGCAGTCTGCGGCCCAGTGGTTGGGGACCCCTGTTCTAAATAATATGTTCAAGACTGCAATGTCAATAATTTTGTGGAAAATTATATTGCAACTGACAACTTTTATATTGTGAATATAAATGATTTCTTATACAAAACGAAAAGCTCTGTCAAAATGGATGTCTGCCGTCATAACTGGAGTTCTTCATTGTAGTCTCTGCTTCGTACTGATGGATTCTGTGTCCTCACAGCAGCATGTGGAGCCTTCTAGAATTAATTTTATTTGATATGAGTGTTGCCCTACGTGTATCATACATCCCTGGCACTGCTCCTGCTTTTTCCCTTAGTTCTTTTTTGTTCACAGTGAGAGTACATTATGGTCTTCCGTTAGTTCATCTCTTTGACTACATGGCTTTAGCAGCCACATTTTGCAGTGCAGGAATTCTGGAAGCAAGTGTCCACCTTTATTGGCCAAAACCTTTGTTTCCATTGTCTTGGGGAAGAGATGTTGCTAAGTTATATTCTGGAAGGCCCTGAAGACTTGGTTCTGCCGTCTTGCTTGGGGCAGGAAGGTGGGTAGTCATTCTTGGGGGTGGCTCGCGCCATAGAGCCCCTCCCACCGGATTGGAATTTTTATAGCCACTTGGATTCTATATTTATTTATATTGTATTTTATATTTGTAACTTGTTTTTACTTTTTATGGGATTTTAACATTTATTGTTATAGTATTAATTTTATTGTAAACTGCCCAGAGTTCCTCTTTTGGGGGAGATGGGCAATAACAAAATTTGAATAATAAATAAATAAATATCCATAATGCCAAGTGTCCACAAAAATATTATTGGTTGGAAACATTATTTGCATCTATTGACAAACACTTTGGAAACATACCTTCAAAGTGGTTCTGCCCTTATACACTAGGAACACTCCTCTCCTCTCTGCAATTCATTGGTGCCTGCCTCACTTGTAGTAAGAGGAATTCCACTGTACTAACTTGGAGTTAACTTTCTTCACCATTCAGCCTCTCCAGTCCAATCTTCACATGTCAGGATACATAGCTCACCCCCTCTGCTACACTCTGGAGATTGGTAAAAAACAGGCACTGGATTGAACTTCCACTGCCACTTTAAGCACTAATCAAAGAGAGTATTTGTAGCTCATGGTTGAACTGTGGAGTCCTTAGTGCTCTCTGAGCCTTGTTTTCTTGCAGATGTTTCATTGTCAGACTAGGCAACATCTGCAGTGCAAGAAGGGACTGGGGTTTGCTCTGTGTTTATAGACACTGGCTTGCCCTGCTTGTGTTGGTGGGAGTGTTGTTCTCTCCTTGGTAGTTCCTTGATTAGGCTGTTGTTTGCTGCTTGGTTGATTGACAGAGTTAATAGTTCCTTGATTAGGGTATTGTATACTGTTCATCTGGTGTTAATCCTGATGTTAATCTTTGTGTATCTGCTTGTTGATTGCTGGCAAGGAGGTGTTCTGGTCTTTTAGCTTTTCTGTTGTCTCTTTTGAATGGTATGTAAATGTTGTTTACCTCTATGTGCCTGTTGATGACTGACTTGTCTGAGTGCCAAGCTTCCAGGAATTCCCTAGCGTTTTTGGCTTTGTCTTTGTCTAGGATGCTCACAGTTTCCCAGTTGAAAGTATGGTAGAGTCTGTCCATGTGTTGTGAGATTAAGGAGGCAGAGTACATTCACAAACGCCAACTAGCAGTCAGAAGACACGAAGAAAACTCCTTAATCCAAGCCAAATTTAAATTTAAGCACTTTTTAGTGTCTTAAAAAATAAAAGGGAGTTGTGTTGAGCCAAAGGAAGAACTGAATTCTGAATTTCTTTATTCAGCCAGTAACAGAAGCTAAGAAAAATGTTCAGTATAAACCTGAAATTGTAAAAAGTTACACCTGCTTTTCTCAACAGGTAATTGAAATTTGTGCAATGAAAATCTCACAGAATGTTTTTGCCAAAGAAATGTAGTCACTGTCCTGAAAATTTGTTTAAAATAATGTCCTCAAATAATTGTGTGAAGGCTGTTCAGAACATCAATCAACCTTAGGATTTAAATACATCTTAATTGTATTTTGAATATCTTAACCCAGATATTCAAACGGATTCTTGCTTAGGTCTTCATTCATTTATATCAACTTGAAATAATTTCAAAATACCCAAAGGAATCAGAACATAACTTTAAAGCCAAGTTCTTAACTTTTCTAAATTATTGTTGCAACTCCATGGCATCAAGTCTGATTTATTGTGTTTAGTAAATAGGATACCAAACTCAATTATTAACAAAATGAGATTAAGAATAGAGGTTTCTGATTTGTATGTAAACCTTAAGGTATCATCAGCATTAAGCCTTAAGCATTAAGTCTCAAGCATTAATCATATACTCTGCTCTCCATTGAATTCTATTAATTTTTTCAGAATTTCAAACAGTGCTGATAATAGATTCCAAAGCCAAATTAAAAAGAAGGAATGGAGACAACTTTGATGAGTGTCCTGACATAAACTTAACTGAGATGAGTGCATACAATGATATAGGGCTTGAATAAATCCTATCCAATATGTAAAATTTTGCAGAAATCCAGAAAAAATCATCATCCATTTCAAAGAATTCCAAAACTTATTCTAACTAGTTGTTTCCTTAACTATATTGAAATTTCACCTCAGGCAAGGTATGTTGCATATTGCCAATCTGCTCACCCTGTTCGAGCAACTGTTGCACAAATTGGACATCTGTTTAACTAGGGCCACTTCTTTCCATAGGACACTTGTTCATATGATCTCAGAACATGCAAAGGGCTAACTTCATCATCACACCAGTGTCCAAATGGATTACTACTGTGATCTCCTTTGTTTGTTGTTTATTCCTTTAGTCGCTTCCGACTCTTCGTGACTTCATGGACCAGCCCACGCCAGAGCTTCCTGTCGGTCATCAACACCCCCAGCTCCCCCAGGGACGAGTCTGTCACCTCTAGAATATCATCCATCCACCTTGCCCTTGGTCAGCCCCTCTTCCTTTTGCCCTCCACTCTCCCTAGCATCAGCATCTTCTCCAGGGTGTCCTGTCTTCTCATTATGAGGCCAAAGTATTTCAGTTTTGCCTTTAATATCATTCCCTCAAGTGAGCAGTCCGGCTTTATTTCCTGGAGGATGGACTGGTTTGATCTTCTTGCAGTCCAAGGCACTCTCAGAATTTTCCTCCAACACCACAGTTCAAAAGCATCGATCTTCCTTCGCTCAGCCTTCCTTATGGTCCAGTTCTCGCAGCCATGTGTTACTACAGGGAACACCATTGCTTTAACTATGCAGACCTTTGTTGTCAGTGTGATGTCTCTGCTCTTAACTATTTTATCGAGATTTGTCATTGCTCTTCTCCCAAGGATTAAGCGTCTTCTGATTTCCTGACTGCAGTCAGCATCTGCAGTAATCTTCGCACCTAGAAATACGAAGTCTTTCACTGCCTCTACATTTTCTCCCTCTATTTGCCAGTTATCAATCAAGCTGGTTGCCATAATCTTGGTTTTTTTGAGGTTTAGCTGCAAGCCAGCTTTTGCACTTTCTTCTTTCACCTTCATCATAAGGCTCCTCAGTTCCTCTTTGCTTTCAGCCATCAAAATGGTATCATCTGCATATCTGAGATTGTTAATGTTTCTTCCAGCGATTTTAACCCCAGCCTTGGATTCCTCAAGCCCAGCATGTTGCATGATGTGTTCTGCGTGATCTCCTTACGATGATTTAAATGGCACTCCCATGGCATATTTTTTTACAAGAGCTCTGTCCTCTAGGAGCATGAGCTTAGTTTTTATTCATCAGTAAAAGCTGGAGTTTGGTGGCATTTGAAAGCTCAGTAGCTGCTATTGCTTTATGAGCATTTTTTCACTTCACTTTTTAACTCAGCTATCAAGATAAATCACAGAGACCACAATGAAGAAGAATTGGTTACTTGTCTGCAACTGTGTTATTCAAGCAGTTACCTATAAATTCACATTACATGCCCATAATTCCCTATGGTATTCTGCACTGTTTGATTTCAAGGATCATTATATCAGTTCCAGATAATTAAGAGAATTAGCAGGAGCTGTGCCTAGTGAATGTGTCCATAGAGGAGAGTACAGAACCTCCTCAAAAAATTTATTCTAGAAAATTTCAGATACTCTTTTTTGCAGCATAGAAAACATCTGTTTGAATTCATAGATAATTACTCAAAGAACCATCCTCTGACTCTATAACCTTCCTATACTTCCTTGATCTCTTTCAGAGGTTCCCTATCCTTCAGAGTAATTGTTTGAGTAAGCAGATGAAATCTGATTTACTAACAGTGTTTATTCTGCAGGTAAAAACAAACCACTAGATGCAGTGCAATAGACAAAGTTTTATTACATCCCTAAAGGGTCACTGGCTCTGCCATATCAAGATTTTCTAGTAATTTTCAATTTGTTGTCATTATATATAATCCTGGAAAAAGATTCAGTTGCTTTAAAAAATTGCTAATGGCTTTTATTTTTGTACTCCATGCCCTATTTCCTATAGAGCTTCTCCAAAGAGTAGAACTGCCAGTGTGCCAGCCACCAATATTCAGGGACCCCATGGCAACTCAGCATCCCTCTTTTCATATATTTTGGGTCTGGGACAGTTCTGCTGACATGAACCTGAAGCTTTTCATCCTTACTAAGGCATCAGGGTCTCATGTGAGTTGACCAAGTTGTCAGAAGGTATTGTTGTCAGAAGAAAGGAAACCATGCATTGGAAACTCTGCCTTGATAGTCAGTAAAAGCTGTGAGTGCCATTCAACCCACCTCAGAGTCCTGCAGATGATTGCCTCCCATTTTTCTCCCACTTACCTCCTTCTAATTGCAGGAGGTTGGCATTCCTCTTGCGCCTGAGGTTAAAGGAAACTTGAGGGTCTTTTGGGAGAATGCTGCCTTGACTGCTAGCAGAGAAAATTGGCAGATTCAGAAAAAAAGCAAAGAATTAAGCAGCCAGACAGAAGGGAGAAGTATTTTGTAGATAGTCCTGAATCACCTTCCTTAATACCTTTATTTTAATTCCAAGCCAGCCTAGCTGCCCACATAGGGAGTACCAACACTTGGTGCTCACAAGAAGAGGGTAAGTTCCTCAAAGAATAGCTGCTTTCTCCCTTATAGTTCTCTGTTCCAACTATTAGGAGTTTTAAAGGTACAAATCTTAGCAACAGGTCAACTCTTAATGTCAGCTATAGGATTTGGAAGGCTGAAATTATCAGCCCAGGAAAGTAAAAGTAGAATTCTGCTAGGTGTGGTAATATACACCCCTGCTCCCCCTCCCACCCCCACTTACCTTAAAGGTTTCAGTATTGGAAGAGAGAGAAATCCTTCCATACTTGGTACCCATACTTTCCTCCATCCCACACTGGATAGGCACATCAGAGGCTGAATGGCTTGTTTCAGGAATCTCATCTGTAAGTATGGAACAATAGCAATAACATTCAGAGAAGACAAAATATTTCTAACTCTGTATAACTTTTTACCTTGAGACTGAATGGATTTCACCAATAATTTTTCTCAGCTGTTGCCTGGGAGGGCATAGCAACAAACTGCTTAGTCATGATCATTGTACATAGGGGACATGCAGTTGACTTCATTTCACCACTACATTGTTTTCAAGAGACATCACTAATTCTTGCCCTGGGGGAGGAGGTCAGGACTCTTACTGCAAAAGGCATTATTGGACCATAGTCATAGACTTGTTTTCTGTTATTTTTATAGTATGAGAAGATATGAAGTGTCTTCCCTGTTTTTGACTTAAAAGATCTTGATCCTATCAATTCCGTATGGGGACCTTTATCTCAGTACTTGAGCAAAGATGGCTGTTTACATTGCTCAATCTCTGTTTCTAAGACACTACTGTTGACAGTTCCCCTATTTTGAAATAGGATATCAGCTGGTCTGCTTTGTGGTGATTTCTTCTGGGTTCTCCAAAGATTCTTTACATTGTGAAAGCTTTTGCACATGTTCAGTTTAAAAGGCTATTATCTTTACAAGTATCAGCAAACAACTATTTATAGTTTCCTATAAAGCTCAGTTGGTCAGAAACGTACAGGTCACGATCAGTTTTCTTTTAGATATCAGACTTGGCATAAATATTGAAAAGTTTTATCTCGTATCTACTCAGACCATCCAGTTCAGGGGAATTCTCTTGGATTACAGACATGGCAGTATGAGAGTTAATTCCCAGACTACTAATAAGACTAAGTTATAAAAAGAGTAACAGTTATAAAAAAAATCGTCAGCTGCAAGTTACTCTGCCTTTGCAAAAGAGACAGGTTTCCAGTGCCCTTCAACGTAAACACACCAGAAAACGAACAAGAGTTTTATTGCAATAAAATAGCCTCATAATGTTTGCCTCATTTGAAAGTTAGGTACCCAGTGGAATTCTTGTCTCTACCCTTAACTTTCCTTCTAATAAATATATCAGTAATCAGAGTTCTTAGAAGCTTCTTTCTTGAATTAACTGTTTCCTGCCTAGTTGTGAGGAGGGAAGTGCAATAGGCAGGGCATTTCTAGCATTGCACAAGATCTAACTTAACACTGAACGGCTCCTGTCTGAATAGTAATCCTAGATTACTGTGACCTACAATGTAAGCAAAGCTTCATCTAAGTCCTGTTAATAGATAAAGATTTTCTTACTAAACTGTACCCAAAATAGTATACTGTGTTATATCTTTATTAAACACATTAAGGAAACAGAGTCTCTTGGTTAGAAAAAGTATGTGATATTTTAGAATTTGTTACTAGTGGTCATTCTTTTAGCAGCACAGACACGAATGAAGTGTCTCCTGTACCTGTTGATCAATCTTGTATATTGGCTTGGAAGTATTTTGACCCACTCAATCCCATACATCAGTTTGGAGGTATTATGCAGTAACTATTCAGACAGTTTATGTCCAGACCACAACTTTTTTAGAATCTCTCACTTGCCAGTTTTTGAAAGAATTAACAAATTATTATCCACCAACATTTTTACTGCCTCTGACCTGGAGTCTTTTTGTGATACTTTCCACTTTAATTAAAAAGCACTGCTAGTGGTTAGTTTCTTCAGCCTTATCTATATAGGCTGCATCAAACACAAAGGCTTCTGATTTACTATTCGCTTTCCAAGAAAGGACTGTCAGCTTCACTGCAGAGACTTTCTCAGTATTGTGGATACCGTTAGATTAACATACAAATTGTCAGTCATATTCTGGAAATCTCTGTGCTTACTTCATTAGGATAATGACATAGCCACAGACCTTAGGAGAGGCATTTAGCTTTCTGACAACTGTAGGGCGGCATCTGGTTTCAACCAAGCACTATTCATCAGGAATTATGATGAACTTACAGCTTTGGGGCAAGCTATGTTATTCTCTACTATGCAACAAGGAGTTTGCTTCATCTCCAGAATGTATAGTTTGTTGTATATCAGTGTGATCACTAGAGTTCACAAAAAGAACAAGTTGCTTATCTGTAACTATAATTCTTTTAAGGGGTCATCTGGGTGTTTACATGATGCACATGTCTCCACAATAAGCTTTAATCTGGATAATCTATGTCAGCTCAAGAAGCTGAGGTAAATAGCAGAGCTGGTTTCTTGACAACACAATGAAACTAATTATATGCATTGGAAGATTTTTCAGAACATGCTGATAATAGTAGTTTCAAATACTATTCCTCTTTATTCAAAGAAACGGAATTGCAACGCCTGGGGTTTTTATAGGTTCTTTAAATACATATATGTTGAATCAGATCTTCAGGCATTTTGATAGCCAGCTAATTTCCTGCTTAGGTGGGGACTGAGAACAGAAATGGCCCTAGCATTGGTCACTAAAGAGGGGGATATTTGGCGTAAAGAATCTGCCAGCTTCCTCAGGTTAATGCCACTAAACCTTAGGCAGGTTTAAATTTGTAAGAATCTAATGTTTTCGTGGACAATATGGACTGCTTGTTTGCTCATTGACACTGTAGAATTCATTAGTGGATTTGATTGATGTTCCTCTGACTGAAGCTCACTTTAGTGGATGTACTATGCTCATTTGGAATACTATTTTTAAATTATATTTCTCCTGTCAGCTACATTCCTCTGCTTATTGAGAATGGAGAGTTGCACTTACCATGAACTATCCTTCTGGCCAGCAGAGAATGGACCTCACAGTCCTTCCCTCTTCTTTGATTGCACAGAATAGACATTTTATTCAAGTCAATGGCTAATTGGGGATTCCATTGTATTGTTCTATCTCCTGCTTTTTCATTTTGCTGTTTGTTCTAGCTTGTTGCTGGATTGTGTGGTCATTTTCATAAGTTTTTTTTATAGCTGAAGTCAAGAGTTCTTCTCTCAGGGTAGAATACTAAGCTTTTGTCCGTTGGCTCTGCCTTCTTGTTAACCATGTCAGGTCCATTTTTTGCATCTGGAAAGACATTTCATGGTAAGTCCAACTTTCTGTTTCTCCAGAAAGAATTGCCAAAAAAAGGAGGAACAACTCTGCTGAATTGTCTTGTCACTGTCACTGTGACTGTGACTGATCCAATTGAGAGGTAATTTAGACAAAAGCCAATGTAAGAGTTTGACTAATGCTATTAAGGGTTTATATGTGAAACATTTAAGCCACTTTTTGTTTGACAATATTTTTCAGACTTCTTGAAGAGACCGTTGGAGAGCTATGTGAAAAAATTACGAATACCAGTGTATGTGATTCGAATGGAGCAGCGTTCTGGACTCATCAGAGCCAGATTGAAAGGAGCTGCTGCCTCTAAAGGCCAAGTCATTACCTTTTTAGACGCTCATTGTGAATGCACTGTAGGTTGGCTTGAGCCTCTGTTAGCACGGATAAAAGCTAATAGGTGGTTATTTTATAAAATCTGTTAAAGGTTAATATTTATTAATTTAGCTGAAATGTGTTTATAAAGATAACTGAAATCTTTGGAAGCAATGATTAAAGTTTGTAGATCCTTTTAAGGGCTTTGTAGTAGAGTAGGTTTTGACAAAAATAAGCAGCAGAACACAATCATACTCAAATGTGTTGTGTATGTATAATGGATTGTAATTCCTATAATCCCTAGCCATCCCTGCTTTTCCCCAGTCTACTGATGAATATAAATGCTTTTTTTTAAGCAAATAAGATTTTAATATGGGTCAATCCAGTGTTAATGCTATAGTTTGCTACTATTTCACTTTCCATATGAAAGCTGTAGAGCTTCAAAGGATCTCACATGTTTTGCCTGAAATGCTAGTTGAGTTGAAGCCAGATGGAGATAATGTTTGTAATATTTCATCCTCTGCTTCTGAATCTGAACAGGTGTCCAGACAATTTGGTGACATGCAAGTCTCTAATAGATTGTCCCTAATGCTGAGTCATCATTACAGTTAGTCTCCAATGTTTAGGAAATTAGAACCAAAGATCATTTAATAATAATCGTTGCAGACTGCTCCCCTGCACTGAATATCACAGAGCATTGTTGTTTCTTTGTTTCTTTATTTACTTTATTATACACCGCCCATCTCACTATAAAAGTGACTCTGGGTGGCTTACAAATAAAAATGAGCATTGTTGTTATCTTTGTCCTATAACAGTTCATGTCATTTCTTTCTTTAGGAAAACAGTAGTTTGTCCTATCATTGATGTAATCAGTGATGACACATTTGAATATATGGCAGGCTCTGATATGACTTACGGAGGATTCAACTGGAAGTTAAATTTCCGATGGTATCCTGTTCCTCAGAGAGAAATGGATCGAAGGAAAGGTGATCGGACTCTTCCAGTTAGGTAAGGAAAACTGGTTCTTTATTAAGCCAGTTTGGTCTAGTGGTTAAGGCAACGGGCTAGAAGCTGGGAGACTCTGAGTTCTACTCCTGCCTCGGGCATGAAGGCCGGCTGGGTGACCTTGGGCCAGTCACTCTCTCTCAGCCCAACTCAACTCACAGGGTTGTTGTTGTGGGGAAAATAGGAGGAGGAAGGAGTATTAGGTATGTTTGCCGCCTTGACTTATTTATAAAAATAATAAAAGGCGGGATAATAAATAAATGTGGATACTTTGATGGATATTCTGTTTTAATGGTTATTCCTGTAAGGGTTATAGAGAATTATAGAATTACAAAGGACTATGATTAATGAATTAATGTGAAATAGATTTCTCAGAAGGTCACAGGCAAACAACCTGAAACCAGACTGGTCTATTTCCAAAATCAGAGGCAGATGGAAACTATTCCTCAGAAATAAAAGACTTTGAACCTGTTACACTGTTCGTGTGAAACAAGTGAATCATGTTTTGTGAGATGGGCGGTATATGAATATGACAAATAAATAAATAAAATTTAAACCATAATTTTACCATAAATAAGGCTTGTATTTGATACACAGAAATCACTGGAATTGTTTTGTAATGGCTTCATACCTTTTCTGTAATTTCCATATTAGCTTTTCTATAATCTCTGTATCATGTCCATGGAAGTCTATTCCTGCCAGTTTCTTGCCTACCTGGTTAAGGAAAGCTGACAAACACCAAGGAATTCAGAATGTTTTGAAGAAGGTATAGCAAGAAAAAGTTGCTGTTGGTTTATTTTCAAATTAAGAATTCCAGTATTACAGCCAAATAATAAGTCTACAATAATTAATGCCTTTGTACTCGTGTATGATGATGATAATGGGGAGCTAAAATGATAAATTTAATTATTTGTTTTGCATTACTGGAAAAATACATAATACTGTTCTGTGTTTGTTTAAAAAGATCATTTGTAAATGCATTAACAAGTTATAATGAATATCTAAATAATTAAAAGTTTCAAAGATTATTTTTGGTATAGTAAAATAGTAAATAACTAACTTGAGCTTATCAGGATAGTGGGATGTGTGCATCACTATGTTGGCTTGCAAGATAATTTCTAGTTTAGACATCCTGGCTTGCATAGAGTAATGTGAACATTCCTGAGTTCACACTATTCTGGTTTCAGTGGGTTTTGGGTACATTTGTGGGATATTAGCCAAAGCGTGACCAAACTGATCATTACTTTTCCTGAATATTGCAGGTAATGCTGCATGAGGCACAGGTGTGACTGAGGTTTGTAACCTCATCAGCAACTCTTCTATCTTACCAAAAAGTGTTGCTGTTATGTGAAATCCTTAATTGATTAAAGCCATGATGTTGTATGATCAGTATCTGTGGTGTCATCTGGCAATGACTCTAACATATGGAAAATTGCTACTTGGAATGTAAGAGGAGTAAATGGCAAAGAGGATGAATTAGCAAATGAAATGAAAGAAAAATAGGCATGTTGAGCATTTGTGAAAGTAAGAAAAAGGAGAAAGATATAATAGATCTGAGTGAAGGTAAACTAATGTGGAGTGAAACTGAAAACAGGTAGAAGTAAATATGCAGACTTAATCATGAATGAAAAGGCTAAAAAGTATGTCAGAAAGTATGAATTGGTGTTATCTAGATTCTTGTGGATGCATATGGAAGTAGAAATTCATTAGTTGGTGAAAATTGTGATGTTACGCTTCATGTATGCATAAATGCTGATAATAGAAGAATCAGAAATGTATTTTGGGAAAAACTGTAAAAAAAGTCTGAATCAGTGTGTTCGCAAAAAATGTTATTTTGTTAGTTGCGTGAATGTATAGGTAGGAATTAGAGTACAGAAAATGTGATTGAGCCGTTTGAAGACCTAAGAATGAATTCAGATTTTTAGAAAAAAAGTTTGTTTAAAGCATGTCTGTTAATGTATACATAGAAAAGAAATGAATCAACAATTGATTTGATTGTTTATGAATGATTAAAATAATTAGTGATAGATTATAGGTTCTGAATGTAGGACAGAGCATTTTGTTAGTTTCAGGAGAGTATTTTGGGGGAAAGTATTTTGGGGGGAAAATAGACATGGAAGAACACAGATGGTAAAACAAGTAAAATTAGAGTAACTTCAGGAAGAGAAAGTACAAGCCCTCTATGAAAAAGGATTAGGAAATAGATTGCCAACAGAATGGATGTAAAGTGGATGTAAAGAAAGAAGATATGAAAGATGCTTGGAACAATGTGAAAGGTGGGTAGTCACTGAGGTTCATTAACACCCTATCACTGGCAACTTTTAAGAAAGCTCTTAGACATTTATTCTCTTAAGCCTCTTACTGAATTGATTTATTGATTGATTTAAGTATGTCCATACTTCAAAATTGGAAGGGGGGTATTATTAACTATTGGCCTTATAAGTTTATAAGTTTTATTGCTTTCTTTTATACTATTTTATTTTAAAGGCGTATTGAGAGGAGTTTTGTCTTAAAAATTGGCCTATAAATATTTTAAATAAACATGCAATAAAGATCTGTCACAGTGCCGAAAATAGATAGTATAGTGAAAATCAATTTAAACAGGCACTGTACCCGTCATGAACAGGATTAAGTCCTGAATATTTGGAGAACTTAAAAAACATAATACATCTTTGTAGTCCTTATATTTTCCTATAACCCAATCTAAAGGAATTCTTTCATGAACAAACCTACCTTTGTGTTTGCAGCTGATTGAAATTGATGTCTCTTGGCTCAGTATCAGAAAACATCAGCACTTTAAAGAAAACATCAATTTGATGACTTTCTGTGCATGGGCATATGGTATCCATATATATTTCTCCACTGCCCATCTCGTGCAACAATGACTCTGGGCGGTTTACAATAAATAAAAGAATAAAATCATTATAAAATATAAATATGAATAAATATTGTATAAAATATAAAATATAAAATAAATATGAAGTCCCAAGATGGTCTTAATGAAATTTACCAGGGCCGCATCATGGTACCAGCCACCTCCACAATCAACTATCCCCACTTTTGCCCCAAGCGGTGTGGCATAGCCAGGTCTTAACTCCCTTTCTGAAGGCCGGGAGAGTTTCCAACTTAATCAAAATAATGAAAAGAAGAGCCAAACTATTTCACTGGGATATTAATTGAGCTTATAGTTTCTGATGCGTCTTAACTGTGCTGAAGCAGATTTTTCATGCCCTATAATATACTATTATTAATACTAAGCTAAAAAACCTATACCTGAACTAAGAATAACCTAAAACTTGAGAATAAAATCATGGTGTTGTTTAAAGCTAAAAGCTATATCCCTGATCAAAACTAAACAGTTACACTGAGCTAAGGTTACAATCCTTCTCAGCTTGAAAATTGTGATAGAATTTATATATCCCACAGGTCTTACTGAGGGAGATTGGCCACTTAAGGAAACATCCTTGGATAGTTAAGACTGGTCAAATTGTCTTTCTGTGTCCCGCACACACTGTGTCAATACCTTTTTGGCCTATTTGTATCCTACAAATGTGAGAGCTTCCTTTTTAAGACCCATAGAAGTGCAGCTGTTCTGGTAGATATCTCCTCCATCCAGCATTGAAATTATCTGTTGATGTCAAAGGGGACAAGCTTATAGGCAGGTATAGTTTTAACCACTAGGTTTTTAAAAAGACCCAAATCTCAATTTCAGTCCTAATACGTTTGCTATGTCTGAGGCACAGCATAGAACTTGAAAGAGGTTTTGTAGAATTTAGATTGTAGTTTCCAATTTTAGATAGTAACCATTGAAAATAAATACAGACAGACAGACAGACCTAGCTGGGAACACTCTTTGGCAGAGAATAGCTTTAAGGCATCAGGAATAAATATGGCACCCCTTGATCAATAGAAAGTTCCAGTTGCTGAAGTTGATTTTGGGCATTCTGAATTACATTGTCTAAGTGAGGATTTTTCCCACTGGAAGCCTTGAAAAACAATTCCAAGATATTTAATAGTCTTGGTTTTCTCAGTTTGAGTTGTTGTTTATTTGTTTAGTCACTTCCGACTCTTCATGACTTCATGGACCAGCCCACGCCAGAGCTTCCTGTCGGTCGTCAACACCTCCATCACCTCTAGAATATCATCCATCCACCTTGCCCTTGGTCGGCCCCTCTTCCTTTTGCCTTCCACTCTCCCTAGCATCAACATCTTCTCCAGGCTGTCCTGTCTTCTCATTATGTGGCCAAAGTATTTCAGTTTTGCCTTTAATATCATTCCCTCAAGTGAGCAGTCTGGCTTTATTTCCTGGAGGATGGACTGGTTTGATCTTCTTGCAGTCCAAGGCACTCTCAGAATTTTCCTCCAACACCACAGTCCAAAAGCATTGATCTTCCTTCTCTCAGCCTTCCTTATGGTCCAGCTCTCGCAGCCATATGTTACTACAGGGAGCACCATTGCTTTAACTATGCAGACCTTTGTTGTCAGTGTGATGTCTCTGCTCTTAACTATTTAATTGAGATTTGTCATTGCTCTTCCCCCAAGGATTAAGCGTCTTCTGATTTCCTGACTGCAGTCAGCATCTGCAGTAATCTTCGCACCTAGAAATATGAAGTCTTTCACCGCTTCTACATTTTCTCCCTCTATTTGCCAGTTATCAATCAAGCTGGTTGCCATAATCTTGGTTTTTTTGAGGTTTAGCTGCAAGCCAGCTTTTGCACTTCCTTCTTTCACCTTCATCATAAGGCTCCTCAGTTCCTCTTTGCTTTCAGCCATCAAAGTGGTATCATCTGCATATCTGGGATTGTTAATGTTTCTTCCAGCGATTTTAACCCCAGCCTTGGATTCCTCAAGCCCAGCATGTCGCATGATGTGTTCTGCATACAAGTTGAGTAGGTAGGGTGAGAGTATACAGCCCTGCCGTACTCCTTTCCCAATCATAAACCAGTCCGTTGTTCCGTGGTCTGTTCTTACTGTTGCTACTTGGTCGTTATACAGATTCTTCAGGAGGCAGACAAGATGACTTGGTATCCCCATACCGCTAAGAACTTGCCACAATTTGTTATGGTCCACACAGTCAAAGGCTTTAGAATAGTCAATAAAACAGAAATAGATGTTTTTCTGAAACTCCCTGGCTTTTTCCATTATCCAGCGGATATTGGCAATTTGGTCCCTAGTTCCTCTGCCTTTTCTAAACCTAGCTTATACATCTGGAAATTCTCGCTCTATGAATTGCTGAAGTCTACCTTGCAGGATCTTGAGCATTACCTTACTGGCATGTGAAATGAGTGCCACTGTTCGATAGTTTGAACATTCTTTAGTGTTTCCCTTTTTTGGTATGGGGATATAAGTTGATTTTTTCCAGTCTGATGGCCATTCTTGTGTTTTCCAAATTTGCTGGCATATAGCATGCATTACCTTGACAGCATCACCTTGCAAGATTTTGAACAGTTCAGCTGGGATGCCATTGTCTCCTGCTGCCTTGTTATTAGCAATGCTTCTTAAGGCCCATTCAACCTCACTCTTCAGGATATCTGGCTCTAGCTCACTGACCACACCGTCAAAGCTATCCCTGATATTGTTATCCTTCCTATACAGGTCTTCTGGGTATTCTTGCCACCTTTTCTTGATCTCTTCTTCTTCTGTTAGGTCCTTGCCATCTTTGTTTTTGATCATACTGATTTTTGCCTGGAATTTACCTCCGATGTTTCTAATTTTCTGGAAGAGGTCTCTTGTCCTTCCTATTCTATTGTCTTCTTCCACTTCCGCGCATTGCTTCTTTAAAAATAATTCTTTATCTGTTCTGGCTAACCTCTGGAATGTTGCATTTAATTGGGCGTATCTCCCCCTATCACTGTTGCCTTTTGCTTTCCTTCTTTCTTGGGCTACTTCTAGTGTCTCAGCAGACAGCCATTTTGCCTTCTTGGTTTTCTCTTCCTTTGGGATGTATTTTGTTGCCACCTCCTGAACAATGTTGCGAACTTCTGTCCATAGTTCTTCCGGGACCCTATCTACTAAGTCCAGTCCCTTAAATCTATTCTTCACCTCCACTGCATATTCCTTAGGAATATTAGTGAGCTCATATCTAGCTGATCTGTGGGTCTTCCCTAATCTCTTTAGTCTGATCCTAAATTGTGCAAGAAGAAGTTCATGATCGGAACTACAGTCAGCTCCAGGTCTTGTTTTTACCAACTGTATAGATGTCCGCCACCTTTGGCTGCAAAGGATGTAGTCAATCTGATTTCGGTGTTGTCCATCTGGTGAAGTCCACGTATAAAGCCATCTCTTATGTTGTTGGAAGAGAGTGTTTGTTATGCAGAGTGAGGTTTCTTGGCAAAATTCTATCAGCCTATGTCCTGCTTCATTTTGTTCTCCCAGGCCATGCTTACCTGTAATTCCAGGTGTCATCTGACTGCCCACCTTAGCATTCCAGTCTCCTGTGATGAAAATAACGTCTCTTTTAGGCGTGTTGTCCAGTACGTGCTGCAGATCCTCATATAACTGCTCTACTTCAGCTTCTTCAGCATCTGTGGTTGGGGCGTATATTTGGATCACTGTGATGGCTTGCCCTGAATTCGAATTGAGCTCATTCTATCGTTTTTTGGATTGTATCCAAGCACTGCTTTAGCCACTTTACTATTAATTATGAAGGCTACTCCATTTCTTCTGTGGTCCTCTTGTCCACAGTAGTAGATCTGGTGGTCATTTGATGTGAAGTGGCCCATTCCAGTCCATTTCAATTCACTGATGCCCAAAATGTCTATCTTTAATCTTGACATCTCACCAATAACCACATCCAATTTGCCCTGGCTCATAGATCTTACATTCCAGGTTCCAATAGTGTGTTGATCCTTAGAATATCGGATTCGCCGTTCACCACCAGCACCGTCGGCTGCTAGCCGTCCTTTCGGCTTTGAGCTAGCTGCGTCATCACGTCTGGGGCTAGTTGAACTCATCCTCTGTTCCTCCCCAGTAGCATTTTGACCATCTTCCGCCCTGGGGGTCTCATCTTCCAATGGTATACCGACATATCTCTGGTTGTACCGATCCATTTAGTTTTCACGGCAAGAATACTGGGGTGGGTTGCCATTACCTTCCCCAGGGATCACATTTAGTCTGACTTCTCTGTCATGACCTTCCTGTCTTGGGTGGCCCTTCACGGTTTAGCTCATGGCATCATTGAGGTGCTCAAGCTCCAGCACCACGACAAGGTAACAATCCTTTGCTGAAGCTCAATTTGAGAATTCAGGATTTTTGTTTTTTCACATTTTTTTTTACTAATTCTTCATCCTTGCAATAAATGGCAAGGGATCTCAAAGCATGTTTTAAATTTGCTGATGATCCTTAATAAACTGATCAGATGATAATTATCTAGGAAGTCTCTTTTCTCCTTTTTGTAAATAGGCTTTATTATTGCTGTTCCCTGATCTTTCAGAATCATCACAGTCCAATCAATAAAAGAATGGGGAGGCTGGAACTGGAACCTGCCACTTAGCTCAGAATCTGGCTTGCTATGCTAAACCTTTCTTTTTGTAGTAACTTTGTAAAAATCATACCCACATAGTTTAATGGATCCAGCAAGTAAAAATATACTAATCCTACTGGAATCATATGTATCTTAAATAAGAATGAATTTAATTTAATTTAGATCATTTTAGCTACATTATAAATAAGGTTTAACTTTGGAGCAATACAGATGGGGTAATAATTGTCACCCCTACAATGTAGACTCCACAATAGACTAAAAACTACTTTTATTTAGATTGATTATAGTAATATAATCTTGCAAGTCTGATTGTGCTCCCCTCGTTCCTCTGGTATATTCATGTGAATTGGGGTGGGAGGCCTGAGTTGTTTTCGTAATCCTCCCCCATTTTTTCAGCTTAAGCAATGTTTCCCTTTTTGTTGCTTTAGTAATGGATCTCTCTTCATCAACGTCATCCTCTTTACTCTCTACAATAACAGAATGTTGTAGTGTATATCTACAAAGCTCTGGAGAAAGCTGATGTCTTCTTGTTTCTCAGAGGTCCTGTTTTATCTTTTTTTGATTGGCACTCACCATTTGAGCTCACTGTTAAGCATTGATAAATCACATTTCAGTTCAGAAAATTTTATCCTTCTTTTAGGACACCTACAATGGCAGGAGGCCTCTTTTCCATAGATAGAGATTATTTTCAAGAAATTGGAACATACGATGCTGGAATGGATATATGGGGAGGAGAAAACCTAGAGATTTCATTCAGAGTAAGAAATATCCTTTTAAATTCCATGTGTTTTGGCATAATTTGCAATAGAAACAGAAGGGCCTTCACATAGATGTTTCTGGAGCACTATCAAAGGCATACATGAGCCTTGCTCATGTGCCAAGATGGAGTGATACAAAGGGAGCACCTGAGGATTCAGTGCCTACAAGTCAGGTTTTAATATACAACTATAATTTATTTTAAATTGTCTAGGAACTACATTAATTATTTTAAATGATTTTTAATAGTTGTTGTTTGGCATTTTCAGATTTGGCAATGTGGAGGAACTTTGGAAATTGTGACATGTTCACATGTTGGACACGTTTTTCGAAAAGCCACTCCTTACACTTTTCCAGGAGGCACTGGACAGATTATTAATAAAAATAATAGGCGACTTGCAGAAGTTTGGATGGATGAGTTCAAAAATTTTTTTTACATAATTTCTCCAGGTGAGCAAGGAACCTTTAGCATAAAAAACCCAGTAATTAAGATTGAACTACCTAGTTTGGTATTGATACGATATGATTTCTACCCATCATTGGGTGGAATTAGATCTGCCGTTACTTGGATTTCATTATATTTTATATTTATATTTATTGATTATCAATATTATTCTGATTTTATTGAATTTTAAATTGTTTTATTGTGAACCGCCCAGGGTCCCCCGAGTGGGGGAGATGGGTGGTAATAAAAATATGATAAATAAATAAATTTTTATTTTGGGTTTCTAGTTGTTTTTGGTTCTAATTTGTATAACACATAAAGTTTGTTTAATAACTCTTGTGCAAAATAGTTTCTCTCAAATATTAATGACCCAATTTGCCTTTTTGCAATTTATGTTGAATATACATTGGGTATACCTTACCAACTGTTTAGATTAAGACCTCTTCACTGTCCACTTCATCTGTCCACTTCATAAGCTATGGTACTATTGACTTCATAAGTTATGTGGTAAATATATATATTGTACATTATGGCAGTTGGAAATGAACCTGCTGTAAAATGTAATATTTCTTTTAAAGATCTAAAATACACTTGATGTATCTTCATTTCCTGCACTGAAAAGTGGCTCTTTCTTGGGAAAACATGAAATAGCATAATACCTAAATGGCTGTCCTATGCCATTTAACTATAATACTATTTCCTGCCATCTTTCATACCCGGGGTTCATACTCTGGTTTATTTTACATGTTATTGTGCCTATGCCAGATTTAGTGATTTGTCAATTGTCTATCTAAATTGACTTAATTAGTGATTTATACGTAAAGGTATTTTTTGTAACTGATGTGTTTATTATTTGTCTGGTGCTCTGGAATGGTGAAAAGAATGTAAGATACAGTTTGCAAGCGACCCTGAAAATGATGATGGAAAAAGAGTCAGAATGTTATTAATTATTCTTGATTAATTAATGTTAATTAATATTATTACTTGTGCCCTCCCCTACAACTAAAATAATATTTAAACAACTTTAATGGCTGCCCAGACTCCACTGAAAAAGAAGGGTCTTTGGGGTCTTCCAAAATATCAGGTGGGGGGGGATTAGGCACATTCCATAAGATTGGGGCCACAACCAAAAAGCTGGTCTTCTGGCCCACTTCTCCTCTCAACAGGAAAGAAGCCTAAGCAGGTTCTCTCTGGATGAGTTTACAGGATGGGAAGTTCACTCTGAATAAGGCAGTCCCTGGTATAGTATTTTAAAACTTGACTATTGTCTATACAATTTAGTAATTTTTACAATACTGTACAGCTGTGTGTACTCAGAGAATAAGATAGTTAGGAAACTAAGGTTATCAGTATTGTAGGTCTCTTTTTCATACAAATTTTAAAGCCCTAGAGCAGCTAATTACTGGGACAATGAAAGTTTTCAATATTTATATTTGAATAAATATCTTTATTACGGTCTTTGACCAGCAATAAAAGAAAATAGTTTAATCCAACAGTTTGTTGTCAGGAAAAAGGAAAACAATAAAACAGTGAAATAATATATCTAATTAAAAGTTTTGCATAATTGTATAATTTGATAATATTTGGCCACCTGGTGTATGATTGTAGAGTCAGCATCCCTTAAAAAGAAATAAATGTAAAATCTATCAGTATGACCCTCAAATTTAGGGAAGATTGGGGAGATCAGAGCACGTCTTGGGACATCATAAAAAGGACCCCGTATGATGACCTGGGCAAGAATTTCTACCTCCCTGGATCCACAAGGGCAAAGGCTCTGTGAATAAGGAGTCCCATGAAGTCTTCCTGCCAGCAGTGCTGAAGGGGGGGCATCAAAGTGGGCTCTGGAAAAGGCCCTTCTGTATTTCCTTAAGGAGAGATTGTACAGATAATCTGCAGTAGAGGGTTTGCGGCTATCTAGAATTTGATGATAGAATTCGGGAGCACTGGTAATATCATTTTAGCAATCAACATCCCTAATTCTTTCTTTTACTATTGGCTTAAATATTTTTAAAGGCCAAGACTGCAAAGTTCTTTTGTACAGCTATAGTGCCAATGAGATTGGTAGCTGTCTGACGACAGCATAGGCATCAGGCCTGTAGGGTCGAACATGATTTTGAGTCCTGAAGTTAGAATCCTGATCAAGGCTTGAGCTGTAATACTTGGCACGTTAGCTTCAAGCCTCAAAACTGCATTGGGGGTGCATTTTGGGATACCAAACAAAGACCTGTGGAAATTCAACTGGATTGTTTCATAAACCCTTAGGTTTATGTATGGGCCAAGATGTATCCCATAAAGTAGTTGGGCAACTGTTTTGGCCATGAACAGTTTAATTGCTGCTGGGATATAATTTGCCCCCGTTGCCTGTAAAATTTTATTATTGCTTGTGAGCTCTTTTGGGAAGTAGAAGTGGTGTAATTTACCTGGGCTGTTAATTTCGTAGAGGCCTGAAATGCTATGCCCAGGTATTTAAAACATTTAACTTGTTCTAATTCATGGGAGTCAATTGCTCACTTTTGTTTTTGTCTTTTATTAGAAAAAGCTAGGACTTTAGATTTGTCATACTTGATTATTAATTGTTCCTCATTACAGTAGGATGCCAAGGTTCTTAGTGCCCACTTCGTGCCTATAGAAGACAAGGAGAGAAGAACTGCATCATTTGCATAGGGTAAAATTGGGAGATGTCTGTCAGCCAATTTAGGTGCATGGATATCAACTCTCCAAAGAGTTTTAATCAGAGCGTTGATATAAATGTTAAAAAGCAACGGTGCTAAAATGCATCCTTGTTTCACCCCTTAACAGTCTGTATAAAATCAGAAAGGTCCCCTCCTCAGTTACATCTTACTCTAAGGCTGGTTTTGTAGTATAGCTTATAAATTAGGAGCAAGAATCTTTTGTCTATAGCAGATCTGCTCAGAATGTCCCAGAGTCTTACCCTTGAGATATTATCAAAAGCTGCCTTGAAATGGCCTGCAGTGAGGCGGCATAGGATTCCAATAATGCTGCTTTAGCGGCAATACAAGATTTGTTAAACCAGCTCTTAGAATGCCATCCCATCCTGGTCGGGTTGGTATTCGCCTTTGTTACAAAAGGTTGGAGTTTAGTTATGAGATCAGGATATACATCAAGTGTGCTGCTATCTTGTGGAATGGTTGGGTCTGAGTGTGCCCCAAAGTTACAGAGGGTTCCTTCCTCTGAATGAAACCATTGGGCTATCCTATCTTCAAGGGAGTTATTCCATCTGACGCTGTAAGAGCCATCTTCCATCAGGCATTTTGAATCAACTTTAACTTGGTTCCTAATTGTGCGTTGCCTAAATTTACAAGTAAAGTAAGTGGAAGGTGGTCACTTTCAACCTAGGGACTATGCCAAAGTGCTTAAGGTGAGGGGCCAGGTCTCTAGAGATTATTAAATAATCTATAGTGGATAACTTGTGAGCTGACCAAAATGTATATTGCCCAGGGAAATCATTTTGGACAGAACCATTTAACACTTGAAGGTTAAGCTTATTTACAAGATGCAGCAACCTAAAGCCAGCTAGGTTGTATTTTGTGTCTTTGAAGGATCTGGACAGAAATGATGGTTCAATTACTTCTTCAGGGGGACAGGCCTTGAATGTTCATAGAGAGCTTCATCATTACAACCAACCCTTTCGTTGAAATCCCCATCTATTAGAATTTATGCACTGGGAAACTTATTCATACAAAGGGTGAGGAAGGTATCAACCTGATTCCAAATTTGGGTGATCTGTGACTAAAGCTGCTGAGGAGGAAGAAAGAAATTAATACATAGTAAGGAAAGTTGTTCAAAGACTAACAATACTGATACAGCATTCTCAAAATGGGGTAGTTGTTTTACAGTTTGAACACGTAAGTTAGTGGCTATAAATAGACGAAGTATCCCTTTGGGTCTGCCACCTATGAGGCTAGGCTGTGCAGGAGCTAGCGGAGAAAAGTAGTTAGGGATTAAAATTTCCTCAGCATCCATGTCTCTTGCAAAATATGTCAGTTTGGGACAGAAATCCAAGAAAATCAGGGTCTGCTTGTTTTGGGGCCCATCCAGCTATATTCCAAGACAGGACTGAGAGATTATTAGCAGAATGTAGTTGTCAGTTTGCTGGTTCTCCCAGGGTGCTGTCTCTGGATAGTTGTTCAGAAGGAGCAACACTTGGGTTGAACAAATTGGTGATTGGGGGAGAAGACAAAGACTAGTCTTCCTGTTGACAGGGTGGATAGTGTCCTGAGTCTGAGGTAATTCCATAGGGGAAGTTTTATGGGTAGACCAAATAAGGCTAGATTGGGGGTCAAAGTCAGAGGATTGATTATGTTCAGGGTTCACGTGGAGAGAATTAATTTGCAGGGAAGAATCACTAAGTAAACTATCTTAAAACTAAATAAAAGAGTAACTAAGAGTTAAGAGCTCACTAAAAATGCTGTCACTCTGTGGCCATCTTGTTTTCCCCCCACCTATATATATTTAAATAACCCAAATTTGATAGGAAAATAAGCTTTTTAAACATTTAACAGTACCATCAATTAAATATTTTTGCTGCTTGATTAAGTTGCATACCATAAATGTAGGCAGGCAAATCCTTCAAGGTAGGGCAGATCAAGAAATGGGCATGGCAAGGATTCCAAGAATGCATTTTCTTGTAGTAAGATAGAATAACGGAATCTTGTAAGTTGCCCAAGTTTCTCTCTGTCCTATTTTATGCTAAAGAAAATGAAGGTGGGATTTTTTTGAACATCTCTCTCACACTTCCTTATTTGCATGTCCTCCCTTAATGGCTCATTCCTTATTCCTTCCTTCCCTGTGCCTAAGGTCAATTCTCCATTCTGTTAGATACCTGTGGTTGAATGACTTTGAGGAATGGGATCAGATTCCAAGCTCCACACCAATTAAATCATCTGGCTTTCAGGAAGGAGTATCAAAATATTCTTAGTAAGAATATATAAATGTTGGCTTGTGGGTAGTTGACTCTGGAACAATCTACATGCTTCTTTTTGAAGGAATGTGTGAGATAATTAAAGCAGGGTAACCAGTGTGCCAGACAGTGCCCTCAAGAGGCTCAGAGTAGCTCTGGTCACCTTGGACTTTCCTTAGAAACAAAGTCCTCAGGGAAAAAGGCCCAACTAGTATTGACCAAGGGCAGTTTATGGTGCCAGTGAAGACCAGAGAACACGGTTTTGGGGAAGGGCCTCATTTCATGACTTACGGACAATATGGGCCAATCTGGGATGCTGGAAGTTCCCATTCCCAGCCATAATTCAAGGTCTTACTTTCACAAACATTTTCCAAGGGGCATGAGCATCTTTATTAAATATAAGCATAGCTCTTGATTAATTCTTAATATTGATGATGATCTGGGATGATAAGGAAATATTGTTTCCTAATAGTTACATTGTCTTCAAATCTGTCTGCTTTAAATAAATAGTAATGCTAAAACAGTCTTTATTAATCTAAGGATGCATGCATGTGAAACAACACTTCAAAATGATGAATATAATAGTAATCTGTCTTTTCCACATTGGTGTGGTACCTCCTCTGTCTTATTTTTTTCACCCACCAAGAACCCTAATACTGTTCTGGGTCTTCTAAGTCCCTCATCCCTGTACCTGTCATTTCAACTTCAATTTCCATACAAACAATACAAAGATGGGAGAAAGGAAATAATGTAATTCCCCTCTCCCCAGTTATAGATACCTTATGCACATATACCTGTACCTCTGTTCCCATTTTCTTGTTTATATTTTTTGTAGCTGTGGTCTCTGTAGCTCTCTGTGCTGTATGTAGTTATGAAAATGTCCAAGCTGGAAAAACTTCTCTTGCACAAAAAAGTTGTGAGCTATTGATATAAAATACAGGGTACTTAATCAATTTAAAACAAGAAACATTGCCTGCAAATTTAACAGTCTTCTTAATTAATGAATAAAACTTAAAGCTCCTTCATACTCCCTGCTATTATTTGTCTGACATTTTGTATACTTAATCCCTTTTTAAAGAATTTTACTTTCTGCCACTTTAATTTTGTTGGGAAAAAATAGAGTAGTTTATTGATATCCAGTGATACAGGGATTTGAATTCCAAAATAATTGGACTGAAGTCCTGAGTCTAATCAGGGAATGTCCTAACTATATTTGAAACCAAAGAGCTGATTATTGAGTTATGGAGCTACTTTTCAAACCAAATTTGTATGCACGCCTAATATTCAGTTTAAAATCCAGCATATTACAGTTTTTCAGAGCCCTTTTTCAAAGATATGTGTAAAGATTGGTGTTCTGAAGTAATATGATTGACTGAATTTATTTCACTAGAACTTTGTGACAGACAGTAATAATACTGTTGTTCTCTGGCAGAACTTAACAATAATATATACCTCTTTACAGGGGTTACAAAGGTGGATTATGGAGACATTTCTTCACGACTTGGACTAAGACACAAGCTACAGTGCAAGCCTTTTTCCTGGTATTTAGAGAATGTTTATCCTGATTCCCAAATACCACGGCACTATTTCTCTTTGGGAGAGGTAACAATTTTATATATAATACCATATAGTATGTAGTAAAATAAATGTGTCATATCTAAACACACGTGCTTTTTCATTTGGAAACCAATAAAGTTTGGTGCAGTGGAATTAAGGCAGATTTTTCCTGTGGGTGAAAGTCTATCTGTAATAGAGGAATTTAGGACTGTATAACCATTTTTATATTGCTTTGAAGTAAGCTTTCAAACGAAGTTATTTTCCAGTCATTAAGGATGCCAGAGTTTACATCATGCCACGGATAGATATTTTGCCATAGCAAACCATTTTTAAATATAAATAATTACAAATTTACAATTATAAACAAAAATAGAAAACCTTTGTTTTCTCAAACTTCATTTCATTTAATTCGGTTTTAAAGATGTGTATACTATTCCAAATATGATTTAACATACTAATAACACTAATAAAAATAGATACAAAGTATTAAAAAGCCTAACTAAATACAAATAAAAAAACCCAAGCAGTATTTTTTATTTTAAAAAAATATATTAAATTTTAATATTATTAAAATTAATTTTTTATTAAAAAAAAAAATTAAAAGCCTGAGCAATAGTAGGTAAAATTATACTTTTGCTGACTTCCAAATGTTTTGTAGAGTCAAAAGACTTTGCTGATTTTTCAGAAAGCTAGCCTCTGAAGAAACTGTGTTGTCCTGTTCCAAGGAAAAAGCAAAAGACTCCTAGCAGGATCTAATCTCAGCTTCTAGAAAGTTTGCAGCATACCCAGATTTTTAAACAAAAGAAATATTGGGCTTAAGATCAAAACTGATAGCAGAAAACAACCACATTTTATGTCTTAGCAACATCAGAACTTGTGGGATCATATAGTTGAAATAGACCTCAGAAGTTATCTAATCCAGCCCCTAACTTGGCACAAGATCTACTAAAACATTTCAGATGGCTATCTACCCTTTGAATTACTCCTTAATATCAAACCTGAATCTACTTCTCTGCAGTTTCAAGTCATTGGTTCTGGTCTGCCAGAGAGCAAGTCTCCTCCTTTCTTTTATGACAACCCTTTAAATACCCGGAAGACTGCTATCATATCTTCCCTCAGTCTTGTCTTCTGCATGCTAAATAGAGCTCTGTGGAGTCTGTGCTCCTGATAATACATGCCAACATAGCATTTTTTAAAAGCATCACACTGTTGGCTCATGTTCGACTTGTGATCTACTAGACCACCCAGATTCTTTTCATGTGTACTTTCTATCAAGTCCTATCTCACCCTTTTTGTAGTTGTGTCTTTTATTTTTTTCTCCCCAGATGCAAGACTTTACGTTTCTCCTTGTTAATTTCTGTGCTTTATTGGAAATTGCTTTTTTTCATTGTGGTCTTTCTGACCCATGTGGGCATTGTGCCAGCATAGTTTGGTCCAGCGATGGCTTCCTGAGGAAAGTGTGTACGACTGCCTACTTTACAGACAGTGGGACCACCCCTTCTCTCAAGGAAGAATTGACCATTGCCAGAATCCAACTACATGTCACCTCTTAGCCAGCCAGGAGGTACATGGGTCTAATATGCAAGTGGCTGAGCTGGCAGCCCCAAGAACCCTGTCAAACTATATCTTCTTAGTCCTTCAATGATCTATTGTTTTTCAGTTTGGAACCTCAGTTAAATCCCTTACAGTCTTGAGGAAGTAGCCATGTTTTCTCTAAGACTGCATATTGTGAATAAAAAATCTAGTGGCTATCATCTTGGTTTCCTAGCTTTCTAAATAGGGACTCTTTGGACAGAAAATCAATTTGCAATCCATTAAAAGGTTCTCGATCCAGAACTATCCTTTGCCCACAAGGGTAATTCACTGTTACCTGTATCACTGGAGAGCTATCTTATTTACTTTTATCCTAAGCTGTTTCAGCTTGGGTGTGTGCTGCATTTCCAGTGTTATTTGGATAGGACAAAGAGACATAAGGATTAACAAAGCCATTTCATTTCATTCCAGTCTAAAGCCTTGAAAGGTAAAATGTCTAATTCAACTGACTGTAGATGGATTAAGAAAAGCATTGTCTATTTTGGTAAGCTATAAGGAAGCATCCATCAGAGAATTGCAGCCCATTCCAAAGAGGTGACAGATATACCTGTGGTCTTTCAGAATAATTTGATGTTATTCACAAAGAAATTTTGTTGGGATACCCTCATACGTTTACTGAGCCCTAAAAATACATATTTCCTCTTAAAATAATAAAGCCTTTAATAAAAAAGTATTGCAGAAGTTCCAGCTTCAGCAAAGGATCGCTACCTTGTCGTGGTGCTGGAGCTTGAGCACCTCAATGAGCTAAACCGTGAAAGGCCACCCAAGATGGGAAAGTCATGACAGAGAGGACAGACTAAATGCGATCCTTGGGGAAGGTAATGGCAACCCACCCCAGTATTCTTGCCGTGAAAACTAAATGGATCAGTACAACCAGAGATCTGTCAGTATACCATCGGGAGATGAGACTCCCAGGTTAGAAGATGGTCAAAATGCTACTGGATGAGTTCAACTAGCCCCAGATGTGATGACGCAGCTAGCTCAAAGCCAACAGGATGGCTAGTGGCTGACGGTGCTGGTGGTGAACGGCGAATCTGATGTTCTAAGGATCAACACACTATTGGAACCTGGAATGTAAGATCTATGAGCCAGGGCAAATTGGATGTGGTTATTGGTGAGATGTCAAGATTAAAGATAGACACTTTGGGCATCAGTGAACTGAAATGGACTGGAACGGGCCACTTCACATCAAACGACCACCAGATCTACTACTGTGGACAAGAGGACCACAGAAGAAATGGAGTAGCCTTCATAATTAATAGTAAAGTGGCGAAAGCAGTGCTTGGATACAATCCAAAAAAATGAAAGAATAAGCTCAATTCGAATTCAGGGCAAGCCATCTAACATCACAGTGATCCAAATATATGCCCCAACCACAGATGCTGAAGAAGCTGAAGTAGAGCAGTTCTATGAGGATCTGCAGCACGTACTGGACAACACGCCTAAAAGAGACGTTATTTTCATCACAGGAGACTGGAATGCTAAGGTGGGCAGTCAGATGACACCTGGAATTACAGGTAAGCATGGCCTGGGAGAACAAAACGAAGCAGGACATAGGCTGATGGAATTTTGCCAAGACAACTCACTCTGCATAACAAACACTCTCTTCCAACAACCTAAGAGATGGCTTTATACATGGAGTTCACCAGTGTAATGATTGCCTATCCTAAAACACCATCAGACTCATGAACAGGTTCATAAAGATATCTGATTTATTAAAGAATAGTATGCAGGATCACAAAGAAAGCTGAGAATGGAAAAAGCACGCCAAATGCAAACTAAAAAACCCTAGGTACAAACGAGATCCCTCCCCCCATAGAATCTTCCCAGGCTCGCAATCCCAGGTGCTCCTAACGGCTCCTGATGGTCCGCGGGAAAAGTCCTTGAGTAGACCACATAACCCAAACACATTCCACAGATACAGAGCTTGGCATAATGTTTCACAGCAGCTCCCTCCCACCATAAACGCGTGTCAGCACCATGGCATGTGAAAGGTTACGATGTACAGTGCACATTGAAACAGTGAACATGACATACTGCCCCCCCAAAAGAAAGAAAAGTCTAAGCGGCAGGCTTCAAAGGGTAAGCTAAGTGGAAACAGTTAACTAAATCAGGAGCGTTAACGTGGTGAGCAGGCACCCATTCAGGATGAGGAAAGTATTTCCAGCGAATTAGGTACTGGAGGGAGCCCCGAAGCTTGCGAGAGTCAACGACCTCCTTGACTTCAAAGTGTTGTTGCCTGTCAATCATGATCAGAGCAGGAGGAGGAGGTTGGGGATGCCATTGGGAAGATTGGTGGACAGGCTTGAGCAGGCTGCAATGGAAAACAGGGTGCAAACGTTTCAAATTGTGAGGCAAATCCAACTTAACAGTAACCGGATTGACAATGCCAGCAATAGGGAAAGGACCAATGAATTTGGGAGCAAGTTTTTTTGATGGCTGTGGGGAAAGCTAGGCAGGTCCAGAGCAGCAACCAGATCAGGGTGAATCAGACACCTGGAACACCCAGAGTCAACTAAAGCCTCTGTAGTCTTTGTGCGGGAGCCCAATTTCACTTTTACTGCTAGAGTTGGACAGTCAGCACTCACCATAGCATCTTTGCGCCCATCCTCCTCCACCTGCCTGCAGGCGCTTTTCAAGGCAGTTGGCTGGCGTTTCCCGCCAGTTCCTTAGAGTCATCTTCAACCTCTCCCGAGAAGTAGGGTACTTCTTCAGCGTAGGCCACCCCCTTGGCTGCCGTCATCCGCCGCGATGAGGGCGGCGATTTGGCCGGCAGTTTGCCCGCCTTGACTCCAGCCTTGACTTTTGGGCAATCAGCTGCTCGGTGTCTTTCTTTTCCGCATTGGAGACACCCTTCGCATAGCACCGATCTCTCTCCTCTTCCCAGGCTCTGTAGCCTGGCCGGGCAGCAGTTGCGGCACTTCGGGGTCCCCTCATGGTGGCTGGTTGCCTTTCCGGTCGCTTGGTTTGCATGTAGGTATGCTAGACATGCTTAGCCTTGCCGGCCAGACAGATCCATTCATACAATGTCTCTGGGTCGTCTCTGCACAACGCCCACTGCAGGACGTCCCTATTGAGTCCCTCTTTAAACCGTTCTATTAAGGTAGACTGGGACCAATCGGTAATTTTCCCAGCTAAAGCCTTACACTCCAGGGCATAATCAGCTACAGACAGTTGGCCCTGGCTAAGATCCTTCAGTGCCCTTTTAGCTCTTGCTTTGGCTAGCGGATCTTCAAAGTGCAGCTTTAACGCCCACATAAATTCCTCGAAATCCTTAAGCTCAGGGGAGCTAGCCTCGCTTAATTGAACATACCAATCAGCCACTCATCCCTTCAGCTTGGTGGCAATGGCAGCTATTTTAGCCTCTTCAGAAGGGAAACAGGGTCCAAACTGTTTCATATATTTTTTTGCATTAGTGAAGAAGAAAGACAACTTAGTTGGATCCCCGTCAAACTTGACAGAAAAGTCTTTCACCCCCGCTCTTGTTGGAGCTGAATTAGCGGCTGTTTGAGTGGTTGGGCCCCAGGTTACAGTAGTTCTCCTGTCTTGGGGTGGGGACACTGATGGACGGGCTCTGTGGGGTGGAGATTCATCCCGGCTTTGTCTCCGGCCTCGCTCCACCGGGTGGTCCAGGTGAGGGGATGGAGGATGATTGCATGGAGCTGGAATCTCCTTTGGGCCTCGACTGCCCCTCCCATGACAGAGACAGGGCTTTTAGCATGAACTCCATCGATTCTAATTTGGCCTCTACCACTCTTAGCCTTTCAGGGGTTTGAGATACCTCCTTCCAGGACGCCTGAGACGTCCCTGGCTGGGGTTCTCCCATTTCATCCCAGGTGATAAACTCTGCGGGCGATTCGCTGGGTGCCAGTTGCTTTGGTGCTCTCCCCTCTTCGGATCCCTCTCCCTCCGGGCTGGAACTCAAATGTTGCCGTGAAGCTGAAGGTTCTGGGGTGAGGCTCCGTTCTTCGCTCCTGACTGTTGACTCGGGCATCAAGCTAGTTGGCTCCTTGAGTCTCCCGGTCGTAGGTTTGGCTTTGGCCATCGTTAACTGTTTTCCCTCACAAGAAACTAATCTTGGCAGGAGCTAACGGTACAACTTTGGTGATTCTCAGCTTTATGTAATGATTGCCTATCCTAAAACACCATCAGACTCATGAACAGGTTCATAAGGATATCTGATTTATTAAAGAATAGCATGCAGGATCACAAAGAAAGCTGAGAATGGAAAAAGCGCGCCAAATGCAAACTAAAAAACCCTCGGTACAAACGAGATCCCTCCCCCCGTAGAATCTTCCCAGGCTCACAATCCCAGGTGCTCCTAACGGCTCCTGATGGTCCGCGGGAAAAGTCCTTGAGTAGACCACATAACCCAAACACATTCCAGAGATACAGAGCTTGACACAATGTTTCACAGCAGCTCCCTCCCACCATAAACGCGCGTCAGCACCATGGCATGTGAAAGGTTACGATGTACAGTGCACATTGAAACAGTGAACATGACAACCAGATGGAGAACACCGAAATCAGATTGACTACATCCTTTGCAGCCAATGGTGGCGGACATCTATACAGTGGGTAAAAACAAGACCTAGAGCTGACTGTAGTTCTGATCATGAACTTCTTATTGCATAATTTAGGATCAGACTAAAGAGATTAGGGAAGACCCACAGATCAGCTAGTTATGCGCTTACTAATATCACTAATGAATACGCAGTGGAGGTGAAGAATAGATTTAAGGGACTGGATTTAGTAGATAGGATCCCGGAAGAACTATGGACAGAAGTTCGCAACATTGTTCAGGAGGCAGCAACAAAATACATCCCAAAGAAAGAGAAAACCAAGAAGGCAAAATGGCTGTCTGCCCAGACAAAATTAGAAACATCGGAGGTAAATTCCAGGCGAAAATGGGTATGAGCAAAAACAAAGATGGCAAGGATCTAAGAGAAGAAAAAGAGATCAAGAAAAGGCAAGAATATACGGAAGTTCTGTATAGGAAGGATAATAATATCGGGGATAGCTTTGACGGTGTCAGTGAGCTAGAGCCAGACATCCTGAAGCGTGAGGTTGAATGGGCCTTAAGAAGCATTGCTAATAACAAGGCAGCGGGAGACGACGGTATCCCAGCTGAACTGTTTAAAATCTTGCAAGATGATGCTGTCAAGGTGATGCATGCCATATGCCAGCAAATTTGGAAAACACAAGAATGGCCATCAGATTGGAAAAAATCAACTTATATCCCCATACCAAAAAAGGGGAACACTAAAGAATGTTCAAACTATCGAACAGTGGCACTCATTTCACTTGCCAGTAAGGTAATGCTCAAGATCCTGCAAGGCAGACTTCAGCAATTCATGGAGCGAGAATTGCCAGATGTTCAAGCTGGGTTTAGAAAAGGCAGAGGAACTAGGGACCAAATTGCCAATATCCGCTGGATAATGGAAAAAGCCAGGGAGTTTCAGAAAAGCATCTATTTCTGTTTTATTGACTATTCCAAAGCCTTTGACTTTCTTTTGCTGGAAGAAATGTTAACAGTCTCAGATGTGCAGATGATACCACTTTGATGGCTGAAAGCAAAGAGGAACTGAGGAGCCTTATGATGAAGGTGAAAGAAGAAAGTGCAAAAGCTGGCTTGCAGCTAAACCTCAAAAAAACCAAGAGTATGGCAACCAGCTTGATTGATAACTGGCAAATAGAGGGAGAAAACGTAGAAGCGGTGAAAGACTTCGTATTTCTAGTTGCGAAGATTACTGCAGATGCTGACTGCAGTCAGGAAATCAGAAGACGTTTAATCCTTGGGAGAAGAGCAATGACAAATCTCAATAAAATAGTTAAGAGCAGAGACATCACACTGACAACAAAGGTCCGCATAGTTAAAGCAATGGTGTTCCCTGTAGTAACATATGGCTGCGAGAGCTGGACCATAAGGAAGGCTGAGAGAAGAAAGATAGATGCTTTGGAACTGTGGTGTTGGAGGAATATTCTGAGAGTGCCTTGGACTGCAAGAAGATCAAACCAGTCCATCCTCCAGGAAATAAAGCCAGGCTGCTCACTTGAGGGAATGATATTAAAGGCAAAACTGAAGTACTTTGGCCACGTAATGAGAAGACAGGACACCCTGGAGAAGGTGCTGATGCTAGGGAGAGTGGAAGGCAAAAGGAAGAGGGGCCGACTAAGGGCAAGATGGATGGATGGTATTCTAGAGGTGATGGACTCGTCCCTGGGGGAGCTGGGGGTGTTGACAACTGACAGGAAGCTCTGGCGTGGGCTGGTCCATGAAGTCATGAGGAGTCGGAAGCGACTGAACGATTAAACAACAACAGAAGTTCTAGATCAGTAGGACTCTGGCCTAACTTATAGCGTGATACTGTGACAGTGTTCTACTGCATCAGAAAATATTCTGCTGTATCACAAAACAAGACAAAAGTGGTTTTGTTTGTTTGTTTGTTTTACTATGAATACTGTCAATCTTACAGGGCTGTACCCTTTTATGCTTACCTTCTCTTAAAATAGCAATGATCTCTACTTTTTATCCCCCAAATCTAGGTTTCTCAGATTTCTTTTACTTTGGAAGTATTGATCTGAACTGTGGAATTGATACCCCCCCATTACCAAAGTTAGGTCTTTGGTGGAGGCTTGCAATTGTTTACTTAGTGTCTAAATCACTTGAATCTATTACTACTTCGCTCCATTTATTGATTATAAGTCTTGGATGTGTGTCTACATAATAGTTAATTGATTTTTAGTTACTTTTAATCACTTAATATTTTAAATTATTCTTGAAGACTCATTTGATTCTGTTAGTTTACAATATGATTTTTTTTTAACCTGTAGCATTTCTATCCCTCTGTTTGACCAAAAAAGACGCTCAGGCTGAATTTATCCATCATGCTAATCATGGGAAATGTATTATACCCATATTTGTTGCACCAGAGACATGCCTCTCATATTGACTGGTATTTCAGTCATTTTTATGTTGATATTCCAGTCATCTTTATGGTGGCTGGCCTATTGACATTTATCTTACTTTTTATTTGAAAAACATTATTTGTTCACGATAACTAGATTAGAGTTGGAGCCACTGCCCATAGGATGGGAAAAATCAAAGCCTCCTCCTACCCGCTTGATGTTCTCATATCCATAGGAAATCAAAATCAAAACTCTAGAGCAGTCAAAATGATGTGGCGGTTATATAAGTGCTATCTCTGTGTTCTCCCTCCCCCTGCTTCCTGCCTGCCTTAACTGCAGTTAAGACTTGTGGAGTTAAAACTTACAGAAAAAGCAAAAAGGAGAGTCATATTGAGAGAATATGAGCCTAATAACTACTTAGGACCTGTCATTATGTAGTTACAGAGAGGATGAGTAAATTGGTCTCTTTCACACTTTAATTTGCTAATATGCAAATTAATATGTATCTGGTGTAAATAGTGCATTTGTTTTTTAAAATTTATCTTCAGATAAGAAATGTGGAAACAAATCAGTGTCTGGATAATATGGCAAGAAAAGAAAATGAAAAAGTTGGAATTTTTAACTGTCATGGAATGGGTGGTAATCAGGTAATGATATAAAAGTTTTAATGGTAAAATACTTTCATTACATTTTGAACAGTAAATAATTTAACAGATACATTTAAAACCTCTCTTCTTAATGGTCTGTCTTGTTATGATTAATCAGTAATGGAGCTTACAAAAAGATATGTTGGAAAATCATAACTCCATTTTCATGGAGAATCAGCATCTGATCAGCTTTAAGCTAGTCTCTGGTATGAACCTCCACAGGGATGGTGGATGGGTTAAATAGTCCATCCCAAATTAACTCAGATGGTTTCCAGAATGAATTTGGCAATATTGTTGCTTCCTCTTGCAGCCCTGAGTGATTTACAGAAATCACTCTGGGTAATTAGGCAGTATTTCTGTGGCACTTCCACCAAGATAACCCATATAAGCCTGCATCTCTTATGTATGAAACAAAACTTTTTATTTTTTAAATACACACTCACACCTATGCACCCACATACCATTACATCATTAATATTTAAATCAATTTAATTGTCAGTAGTAAAAAGGGGAAATTAAGGGGAGGCATTTGATAAAGAAGACCACAGCCTACTTCTTGGTAAGATAGAACAATGTGGGATAGACAGTACCACTACCAGATGGATTTGCAGTTGGCTGACAACCCACACTCAGCATGTGGTCATTAATGAAACTACATCTACGTGGAGGGATGTATGCAGTGGGATACCTCAAAGCTCTGTCTTGGGCCCAGTGCTCTTCAACATCTTCATAAATGACCTAGATGAGGGGATTGAAGGGGCGCTCATCAAATCTGTGGATGACACAAAGCTGGGGGGAGTTGCTAACACTTCAGAAGATAGACTCAAGATTCAGAAGGCTCTTGACAGACTTGAGCACTGGGCCCTATCCAACAAGATGAAGTTCAGTAGTGAGAAATGTAAGTTCCTGCACCAAGGCAGGAAACACCAGATGCACAGGTACATGATAGGCAGTACCTGGCTCAACAGTAGGACCTATGCAAGGGATCTAGGTGTCCTGGTGGACCACTGCTTAAGTATGAGTCAGCAATGTGCTGAGCTGCCAAAAAACCCAATACAGTCCTGGGCTGCATCAACAGAGGGATAGTATCAAGGTCATGGGAAGTGATAGTACCGCTCTATACCACACTGGTGAAGCCACAATTGGAATACTGTGTCCGGTTCTGGTCACCACAATACAAAAAAGATGCTGAGGCCCTAGAAAGAGTACAGAGAAAAGCAACAAAGATGATAAGGGGTCTGGAGGCTAAATCCTATGAAGAACGGCTAAAGGAACTAGGTATGTTTAGCCTAACGAGAAGACTGAGGGGAGACATGATAGCAGTCTTCCAATACTTGAAGGGCTGCCACAGGGAAGAGGGCGTCAATTTATTCTCCATAGGACCTGAGGGTAGGACAAGAAGCAATGGGTGGAAACTCATCAGAGGGAGATCCAACCTGGAAATGAGGAGGAATTTCCTGACAGAACTATTAAGCAGTGGAACAGCTTGCCTCCTGGAGTTGTGGGTGCTCCATTGCTGGAAGTTTTCAAGAAAAGATTGGACAACCATTTGTCCGAGATGGTGTAAGGATTCTTGTCTTGGGCTTGGGCAGGAGGTTGGACTAGAATACCTCCAAGGTCCCTTCCAACCCTATGTTTCTATGATTCTATGAACCATATTAATTTAATAAATGAAGTTCAAATTTCAAGTATATGAATCCTAATTAGTAGCCATTATTTTCTAGTGTTTCTTGTAGCAATTGTCATCTCTGACATCAGTACAGATACTGGTAAAAAACTTCCCACTTTACACAGTTTGTTAATGTGTACTATGTTGAGCTTAAGAAAGCGTAATACAATAGCTTACAACAGCATGACTGTAGTAAGCTAATAGAATTACAGTTTTTGGTAAAATAAAACAAAAAGTAATTCTAGACATACTGGGAAATTTGGAAAATATTACCTTATTGCCACTGGGAATTTCAAAAGTACCATTGTTTAGCAAACATTTTAAGTGGCAATAAAGGCAATTCAGTCAGCTGGTTGTTTTCCAAATGTTTCATTAGGGAGAGGTTTTATACTCTTTATACTTATCCTTCCCCCAGAGGTGAGACACAGGCCCCCTTGCTCCTGGACTTTTGAAAAAGATTAAAGACCTGGTTTTGCCAGCAGGCTTGGAACGGGAGGGGGAATAGCCACACCTGGGGATGGCTAGTGCCCTAGAGTGACTTTTGATGGACCTATTGACTCTCAGCCATCTAGATTCCATCAAATTTTTATATTTATTGAATTTATTGTATTTATAACTTTTGATTTTAATTTTGTTTCTATTATAAACCGCCCAGAGTCCCTCCTTGGGAGGGAGATGGGCGGTGATAAAGTTTGATAAAATAAATAACTAAATACTCAGATTTTATAATGAAGTGGTGTATATTACTGTAATCAAATGTGGTTTTCTCTCAAGGTTTTCTCATACACAGCTAACAAAGAGATCCGAACAGATGATTTGTGCTTAGATGTCTCCAAACTTAATGGCCCAGTCACAATGCTCAAATGCCATCACTTAAAAGGCAATCAGCTTTGGGAATATGATCCAGTGGTAAGTGGATGACTCCAAACTCAAATCAGAAGTAGGAATTTTTGAGAAAATATCTGGTTATAAATAGAAGGAAAACTGATGTAAGACATACCATCAATTTGTTTCATAGTATCATGGATGTTAGTGTCAGTAGAGAATAATAGCAGTGTCAGAAAGGAGTGAACTCCAGAAAGCACTGTGTTCTCATTTCTGAATTACATAGATATTACAGCTGCATCTTTCCAAATCCATATAAATAGACCTTGCCTGTTTTCTTCTCTGAATTATAAATTACATATATTCAGAAGTTAAAAAAATGTAATTTGTACAAGTATCCGCCCATCATAACTGGTTATTTGTACTTGGTTTATATCCCAATACATGTTGTCATGCGCTGCCTACCTCTGAATAACATTCAGACGCTGGTTTGCAAAGCAGGTTCTGGTTTATTTCAGGTTAGGTACAACGTTGGTAGAAAAAAGCTGAGAGTGACAGGAGCGCGCCGGTGCGGGGTTTAAATACCCCGCGCCGGTCAGCGCCCCCTCGCTCACGGTCACGTCACCCCCCTTTGTCCCATGCGTTGCCCTGCCATTGGTTGAGGGTTTCCAGGATCGCCCATCCTCAGGTTTCCATTCTTCTGCTGATTGCTTTCAGCTGGGCGATCCCCGTTGTATTGTCGCTGATGGCTTGGGTGGCTCCGTGATTAGTTTAGCTATTGTCTGTTAGCCGTTAGTCGTTGTGGGTTGATGGCTACTTAACTTGTGCCCCTTCACTTATTTCCTTGTCATTGTCATGAGTGCCATTGCGCTGATGACTTTAGCTCAACGGCACTCATGACATACTGCCCCCTTTCCGAATAGTGTTCTCCCTCAGGTTTCTGGGTTTTCCCCGTGGAGCTGTCAAAGCGCCACATTTTTTTTTTTTTTTTTTTCAAAGTTCCCGCCGGAGTAGTTGTCGCCCCTCCCTTTGCTCCTCCCTCTACCACGTGCCTTCCCAGGGTGTGTCCATGGTGCGCATGCTCGGGTTCTGACCTGGCGTGCGCATGCTCCAACCACACCCTGTTTGTTTGGCTCAGTTCGGCGAGGCGAGAGGCGTGGCTGGTCGGGTGCTGCTCAGCTCCAGGTAGGGCCCTTCTTTTCTTATTTAGAGTGCGTCGCCTTTGTTGTGTCTCCTGGGCGTTGCCCCCAGGTTGCCCTGTTGACTTGCTTGCCACTCCCCCGCGGCCGGGGGGGCGGGGGGAGGGTGCTGGCGATCGTTTGTCACCACCCCGTGGGCCCGGGGCGGGGGGAGTGAGTCCCGGGGGGGGGAAGGTCCACCCAAGTCGCGGGCTTGGGGGGGGCCCTTTCCCTTGGGGCACGGGAGGCGGGGGGGGGCCTGCGGGGGGGGGGTTGGATTTGCTGACCTTGGTTGCGGTTTGTCGGGGTATGCCCGGTGAAATGCTCTGGTCAGGTCAGGCGCGTTAACGTTGTGCGCCGCCACCCATTCCGGGTGGGGGAAGTGTTTCCACCTGACCAGATAGTGTAGAGTTCCTCGTTGCTTGCGGGAGTCGAGGATGTCCCTGATCTCGAAGTGGTGTTGCCCGTCGATCATTAGCGGTGCGGGCTGTGGCGTGCTTGGGTGCCATCGGGAGGTGGTTGCCGGTTTTAGGAGGCTGGTATGGAACACCGGGTGGAGTCTCCGGAGGTTGTGTGGCAGGTCCAGGCGTATTGCTACCGGGTTCACTATTTGCGTGACTCGGAACGGCCCGATGTACTTAGGCCCCAGTTTTTTCGAGGGTTGGGTTGACTTTAGGAACTTGGTGGAGAGATAGGCCATATCTCCCGCCTGGAACGGCGGTTGTTGGCGCCGGTGCTTGTCGGCCTGCTCTTTGTAAGCAGCCTGTGCCTCCTTTAGCGCCGCCGTGATTACTGGCCATGCTTCCGCGATCTTCCGTCCCCAGTCGCTGGCGTCCACCTGGGGTTCCGGGGGTTGAGGTAGCTCCGGTATGGGGACAAAGTCGCGCCCCGAGACTACTTCGAACGGGGTTTTCCCCGTGCTCGTGTGGACGGCGTTGTTGTATGCGACTTCGGCGAACGGGAGCAGTTCAGCCCAGTCGTCTTGGTGGTAGTTCGTATATGATCGTATAAATTGCTCTAAGGTGGCATTAAGAACCTCAGTGGCTCCGTCCGTCTGCGGATGCCAAGCCGTAGATAGGGCCTGTTGGGTCCCCGTCAGCTTCAGGAAGGCCCGCCAGAATTTGGAGGTGAACTGTGTGCCCCTGTCGGTCACCACACGTGCGGGACATCCGTGTAGCCTGTACACGTGGATGAGGAAGAGTTTGGCTAGTTGTTGTGAGGATGGGACCGACGTGCAGGGGATGAAGTGGGCCTGCTTTGAGAAGTAGTCCTTCACCACCCAAATGGCCGTTTTCTTCTGGCTGGGTGGGAGGTCCACTATAAAATCCATAGAGATTTCCTCCCATGGGCGGGAGGGTTCTGCCACTCGTTGCAATAGCCCCGCGGGTTTGCCTGGTGCCCGTTTGGCCCTAGCGCACGTTGGGCAGGACGCCACGTAGGTTTTTACGTCTCGCCTGAGCGCGGGCCACCAGAATTGGCGCCGTGTTAGGTGTAGGGTCTTGAGGAACCCAAAGTGTCCCGCTTGCTTGGCGTCGTGTGACCTATGCAAGATCGCCTGGCGTTGCGAGTCCGGGACGTAGATTCTGCCTTCCCCCCATGCCAGGTCTTGCGCCATCGTTACCTTGTCGGGGTTTGCCAGGAACCAGGGGTCGGTTTTGAGGGCGGCGGCGAGGTCCGTGCGCATTCCCCCTGGTAGTTGCGGTTGGCTTCTTTCCGTCGCCGGTTGTCCCGCCGTCGGCTGCGCCGTAGCGTCGAGTTGCCTCCGTGCGCCGCTTCGGGTGGTCACGGCCATTCCCAGTTGCGAGGCGGATAGGACCGTCCCAATGGTGTCTGGGGCGGGCTCTTCGTCTTGGGGCAGCCGGGAGAGGGCGTCGGCCAGGAAGTTCTTCTTGCCCGGCATGAACTTCAGCTGGAAATCAAAGCGGCTGAAGAATTGGGCCCATCGGACCTGTTTTGGGCTAAGGCGTCTAGGCGTTCGTAGGGCCTCGAGGTTCCGGTGGTCCGTCCAGACCTCGAATGGTTGGGTGGTTCCCTCGAGTAGGTGACGCCATGTCTCTAGTGCCGATTTCACCGCGAAGGCTTCTTTCTCCCAGACGTGCCATCGCCTCTCTGTCTCGGAGAACTTCCTTGACAGGTAGGCGCATGGTTTCAGGAGCCCCGTGGAGTCTTTTTGTAGCAGGATGGCTCCCAGGGAGAAGTCTGAGGCGTCGGCTTGGACCACGAACGGCCGTTCTGGGTCCGGGTGTGCGAGGATTGGCTCCGTCGTGAACAGCGCTTTCAGCTTGTCGAATGCGGTCTGGCACGCGGGAGTCCAATTCAGCACTGTGCCTGGGTTCTTGGCGCGTCGGGTGTCCCCCACCCCTTTGGTTTTGAGGAGGTCCGTTAAGGGGAGGGCTATCTCAGCGAACCCCCGGGCGAAGGACCTGTAGAAATTCGCGAATCCCAGGAAGCTCTGTAGTTGCCGTCTGTTGCGGGGCCGCTCCCAGTTTAGCACCGCTTCGACTTTTGCGGGGTCCATTTCGATGCCGTCCCCGGAGATTCGATACCCCAAATAGTCTAGGCGCTCTTTGTGAAACTCGCACTTTGTAGGCTTTGCGTAGAGCTGCGCCCTTCTGAGCTTGTCGAGGACTTGCCTGACTAAGGTTACGTGTTCCTCGTGTGTTTTTGTGTAAATGAGGACGTCGTCGATGTAGACCAGGACCCCTTTAAACAGATGTTCATGCAGTACCTCATTGATGAGCTGCATGAACACCCCAGGGGCCCCCGCGAGTCCGAAGGGCAGTACCTTGTACTGGAAGGCGCCTAGGGGGCAGTTAAACGCCGTCTTCCATTCGTCCCCCTCCCTGATTCGGATGCGATAGTACGCTTCGCGAAGGTCCAATTTGGAAAAGACTTTGCCCGTGGAGAGGTGGGCGAGCATGTCCTTTACCAGGGGTAAGGGGTATTTGTTGGACAGGGAAGCCGCGTTTAGGCCCCGGTAGTCGGTGCAGAGCCGTAGGGTCCCGTCTTTCTTCTCCCGGAATAAGACGGGGGCTCCGACCGGTGAGCATGCTGGCTCTATGAATCCCCTGTCTAGGTTTTTATCGATGAACTCCCGGAGGGTTGCCATCTCCTTCGGGGTCATCGAATAAATCTTTGGTCTAGGTAGGGGGACGTCGGGCAGTAGGTCGATCCGGCAATCCGTCTTGCGGTGGGGGGGTAGTTGGTCTGCCTCTGCCTCTCCGAAGACCTCGGAGAAGTCGGCGTATTGTTCTGGTAGGTCTGCTGTGGTAGCGGCGTTGTCTTGTGTGGTCGCCTCCGCTCGTCCTACCGTGGGGTTGCTTTTGCCAGCTGGTGCTGGTGCTCGATACTCGCCGTCGCCGAATGTGAAGGTGCGGGTCGCCCAGTTGATCCGCGGGTTGTTTTTCGCGAGCCATGGCATCCCCAGGACTGCAATGGGCCGTCCGATGGGCGTGACTACGAACGATGTGCGCTCGGTGTGAGTGCCCATTTTCAGGGTGACCGGCTCGGTTTGTAGCGTGGCTGGTTTCCCTCCCGCTGTAGAGCCGTCCAGCTGGTGGAATGCCAGCGGCGTGGGGAGGGGGAAGCAGCGGAGGTCGAGTTTGGCAACTAGGTCGGGGTGGATGAGGTTTTTTGAGCACCCCGAGTCCACTAGTGCCGCGGCCGTGGTGGCTCCGTTGCCGGCAGAGAGTTGGATTGCTGCCAATATTACGGAGCTTTTGTCGTTTCGTTGAGGTGGTCCGCGTTGCTGTCCCACCGCCTGCCTTGCCACGCGTCTCAGAGCAGGCGGGGAGCATTTCCCGCCGGCTGGTCGGGGTCGGTATTGTCCTCTTCCCCCCAGTACGCGTCCCAGCCCTCTTCCGGTGTCGCTGTGGCCACGGTCATTCGGCGGTGAGGGGGCGGCCCCGGGTTGGGTGGTTTGGGGCTAATTTTCGGGGCGGGCTTGGGCGCGCTGGTCGGCGGTCGGTTGGCGAAGCAATCCGCCGTCTTGTGCCCTAATTTGCCACACCTCCCGCAGGGCTCCCGGTTGAACCTCTTTTTTGGGTATATGGGGCCGGCCATCCCCCCGTGTGGTGCGGGTACCTTTTTCCCGACATAGTTTGTGTCTTCCGTGGTTGTCATAAGGAAGGTGCGGTGCGCGTGTTCGGCTCTCCCCGCGAGGTGGATCCACCCGTGTAACGTTTCTGGGTCGTCGCGGTAGAGGGCCCATTGGAGAACGTCGCGGTTGAGCCCCCTTTTGAAGATTTCCAGCAGGGTGGTCTCAGACCAGTCGCAGACCTTTCCCGCGAGGGCTTTGAACTCCAGGGCGTAGTCAGGGACCGTGCGTGTGCCCTGTTTAAGTCTCTGGAGTGCGCTTTTCGCCCGTACTTTAGCTAGGGGGTCTTCGAAGTAGTTTTTCATCTCTTTGATGAAAGCAGGGAAGGTGGCGAGGGCGGGGGAGCTGGACTCGTACAGTTGGACGTACCAGTCCGCCGCCCTGTCTTGGAGTTTGATCGCCACGGCGGCGATCTTGTCGGCCTCGGAGTCATAGGAGTGTCCGTGCCTCCCCATGAACTCCCTAGCGTTGGTGATGAAAAACGAGAGTTTTGAGGGGGTCCCATCGAAGAAGATGGGGAAGTCCTTTGGGGCCCGGGCGTTTTGTGCGGCCCCGCCTCTCGCTTCCTGGGGTGTGGTGTCGGCCGCCTGTGCCGTCTGCTGGCTCTCCGCTGGCCCGTGTGGGTTCGGTGCTTCGCTCGGGGTGTGGGCTTGTGCGGGGACGTCGTTGGGTGGCGTGGGGGGCATAAGCGCCTGGAGCATGGTCCGGAGTTCCGTCAGCTGAGCCCGCATGGCCGCGAGTTCAGCTCGTGCCTCCTCGTCCACAGCCCGCGCCGCCGCTGGGGCCGGTTCCGTTGGCGCGTCCTCGGGGGTGGGTTGCCGGTGGGGTTCATCGTCCCTCCGCCGCGGGTCCGCTTCCTCCTCCGTCTGATGGGAGTCTCCGTCGTCCTCCTCCGTGTTGAGCACCGTGGGGCTGTCGCTCCACGCCCGTTGCTGGGGTGCGATGTGGGGCGCGGGGTCCTCCGCTGGTTTCGGAAGTCGTGCTGCTCCCTCCCGCGGTCGGGTTGCCTCCGTCGCCATCTCCCCTTGGGGTTGGAGCTGAGGCTCGGGTCGGGTGGGGTGGGCGTCCATGGCTCCGGGAGTCCGCGGTGCCTCTGGCCTCGGTCGGTCCTCCTCTGTCTCTTGCCGCGCGGCTCGCCCTCCTTGCCCGCGCCGTTCCGGCCTCATCTTGCTGGTCTTCTCGCCGTCTACTCCTCCCTCGGCTCGTTGTCGTCCGGTGGGGCTCGGCGAGGCTGAGTTTATGACTCTCAGCTTTATGTCATGCGCTGCCTACCTCTGAATAACATTCAGACGCTGGTTTGCAAAGCAGGTTCTGGTTTATTTCAGGTTAGGTACAACGTTGGTAGAAAAAAGCTGAGAGTGACAGGAGCGCGCCGGTGCGGGGTTTAAATACCCCGCGCCGGTCAGCGCCCCCTCGCTCACGGTCACGTCACCCCCCTTTGTCCCATGCGTTGCCCTGCCATTGGTTGAGGGTTTCCAGGATCGCCCATCCTCAGGTTTCCATTCTTCTGCTGATTGCTTTCAGCTGGGCGATCCCCGTTGTATTGTCGCTGATGGCTTGGGTGGCTCCGTGATTAGTTTAGCTATTGTCTGTTAGCCGTTAGTCGTTGTGGGTTGATGGCTACTTAACTTGTGCCCCTTCACTTATTTCCTTGTCATTGTCATGAGTGCCATTGCGCTGATGACTTTAGCTCAACGGCACTCATGACACATGTCTAGTCATAGTGATTCTAAGTGATTTTCAAGGTACATCTAGACAGAGTTGCAAAATAGTCTTCCTCAATGGATTCTGAATGAAAAGTGCAGTCGTAAAAAAATCTACCAGCATTTATTTCCCTGGCCAGTCTCAAACAAGGTGCTTTTCTTAAAGCAGTAGAGTGCTTTAAGTATACTAGTGACCACCAGATTTCACTAACTTGATTGGCCCTTGTAGTTTGATATTGGGCTTCTCTGTGCTGGCAGGGGCTACCACAAACATGGTCCAAATCATTGACACAGTAGCACCTCATACAATCAGCCATGTTCTCTTCCTGTGGGGATGTGATTTGTCTTGGAGTGGCAGAGAGGGTAGGTCTTTTTGACTAATAGGACACACGTTTTTCAGACAATTTTGTTTTTAGGTGGCAGATGATACAGCTAGTCCTTGGGTTATGACCACTCATTCAGCAACCGTTCAAAGTTATGACAGTGCTGAATGAGGGGGACTTACGATCAATGCTGAGGGGGCTTGGCAACCAGCTCACACTTACGATGGTTGCAGAGTCCCATGGTGATGTGATCACCATTTGTGAACTTCCCTGTCAGCTTCCCACAAGCAAAATCAATGGGGAAGCCAGCAGGAGGTCGCAAGTCGCTTCAGTAAGTTGCTCCTGCTCCCACCACTTTTTCTCCTGAGGAGACCCTGGATGGCAGGGCAAGTGCAGGCCTCAGGCAGGTGGCCGCCTGCCTGGCCGCACTCACACCAGGTCATAGCACCCACTCCCCCCCGCCCTCACTCACTCCAGGCTGTAGCACCTGCCCACTCACACTCGTATTGGGCCATAGCACCTGCCCGCACTCATACCGCACCTACCCCCCTGCTCATCTGCACTCACTTGCCTATCGATCTGCTTGTTAGCCACCTAAGGAAAGGCTTGTTGTGACCGGGACCTGCGACTTCCTGCCAGCTTCCCCATTGACTTTGCTTGTTGGAAGCCAGCAGAAAGGCACAAGTCACAGTCACATGAGGTCCTCACTTAACAATGGCAACGAGGTCTGCCAGGATTGCCATCGCTAAGCAATGCAGTCATGTGACATCGGCCTTTACGATTGCATCACTTAGTGAGGGAAATTCCGGTCCTGGTTACTGTTGTTAAGTGAGGACTATCTGTATGTCCATTCTATGTTATTTATGCTGATATTTTCCAAAGCTTATTTCCATCCTCCTTCTCTTCTAAGAATATCAGATTATCAGCCCCTGATCAGTCTTTGCAAGATTAAGTAGCTTCTTGTTGTTTTGGTACCTTCAAGTCAGTGTTGACTCCTGGCAACTGCCTGGACTAGTCCCTGCAGTTTTCTTGGCAAAATTTCAGAAGTGGTTTGCCATTGCCTCCTTCCTAGGGCTGAGAGAGAGAGTGACTGGCCCAAGGTCACCCAGCTGGCTTTCTGCCCAAGGTGGGAGTAGAACTCATGGTCTTCCAGTTTCCAGCCTGATGCCTTAACCACTTAACTGGCTCTGTTAACTGGAGTTAGGAGGAGAGAAACTGTTACCCCTGAATAATTCCATCATGTTTTGACAATAAAACAACAGAGAGGTTGGAGGCAGCTGCTCCTATTATAGCTTGTATTTCAGCTGCATTCTGAAATGCAGCAACAAGGAATTTTTTTAATTTTAATTTTTATTATATTGCATAAGCTTAAGGAATATAAAAAGTGAAGAATTAAGGAAAAAAAGCAGAATGAAAACTAGAATGTACTGTAAGTAAAAACATTGTGAAGGAGAATTTGGTGAGACATTCTCCCTTCCCTTCCATTCTTTTTTCCCAAACTAATAACTACTTAAATATTTATGCTATACTTTTAATATTTAATATTAAACATTGTAAACATTTGCTTATATCTATTTAAGTCATTTCATCTGCTGTTTTAATTCATCTCTTGACTCTTGTGCTAGAAGCCATATTCCAAATTCTCAATCTGCTTTTCTCTGTAATATATCATATATAGGGGGCAATTCCTGCTTAAATTTGGATAAACTTCTGTTATGAATATATACTGTCAGTTTTACCATTGCTGCATACTCACCAATTTTAGTCTCCCAGTTTTATATCATCAGCAGAGTTTTACTTTTCCAGTGCTGTGCCAAGTTTGTTCTTGCAGTGTCAGCATATAGCTTAATACTTTTGATTTAAACTTTCTGGAATTGTTCCCAATAATTCAATATCCAGTCCGTTATTGATGATAAGCAACTTGCATGATAATATAATTTAAAGTTTGGAAATGCAAGTTCACTTCTTTCTTGTAAATCCTGCAAAATTTTGAATTTTATGCTTGGTTTTTCCCCACTCCATATGAATCTGTTAATTATTCTTTGCCAGTTCTACAAAGAATGGGATTGTTCATTGTCCCTGTCCAACACACACCTAATGCCAACACAGTGAAGGAATAACCTTCTTACTAATTCACATTGATTCAGTGCTTGATTTCATCATTCCTCAATTCTGCCTTTGTTCTGGCCTGATAGATTTTATTTATTTATTTATTAATCAAATTTAGCCACCGCCCATCTCCCCCAAAAGAGGGACTCTGGGAGGTTTACAATAAAATCAAGTGTGAAATATAAACATTAAAATCTCATGAAACAGTTATTATAAAATACAGTAAATAAATAGAATCCAAGAAAGGTATAAAATCCAGGCTGGTGGGAGGGACTCTAGGGTGCAAGCCACCCCCAAGAATGGTTATTCGCTTTCCCTCCCCAGGCGAGACAGCAAAACCAGGTCTTCAGGGCCTTCCGGAAGGTCAGGAGGGGGCCTGCCTCACCTACAGGGGCAAGCTATTCCAGAGGGCGGGGGCCACTACAGAGAAGGCCCGTTTCCTGGACCCCGCCAGAAGAAATCCTCTTATGGACGGGGTCCACAACATGCCCTGTCTGGATGATCGGGTGGGGCGGGCCAATGTAATGGGGATGAGACGGTCCCTCAGGTAACCTGGCTCCATGCCATGTAGGGCTTTAAAGGTAATAACCAACACCTTGAATTGGACCTGGAAGCAAACTGGCACCCAGTGCAGCTCGTGCAGCAACGGTGTTATATGTGCCGACCTAGGGGCACCAAAAATAGTCCGTGCGGCTGCATTCTGGACCAGCTGAAGCTTCTGGATACTCTTCAAGGGTAGTCCCATGTAGAGCGCATTGCAGTAGTCTATATGGGAGATAACCAGGGCGTGAGTGACTGTTCGGAGGGCTTCTTGATCCAGGAACGGGCGTAACTGGCGCACAACCCAAAGTTGCGCAAAGGCCCTCCTGGCCACAACTGCCACCTGCTCTTCGAGCAGGAGTCATGAGTCCAGGAGAACCCCCAGATTACGCACTGAGTCTGTCTGGGGCAGTGCAACCCCATCCAGAACTAAGGATGACAATTTCCCGGAAGATGAAGCACCATCAATCCACAGCCACTCCGTCTTATCAGGGTTCAGTTGAAACCTGTTGTTCCCCATCCAGACCCCCACAGCCCCCAGGCACTGAGAAAGGACAGTCACTGCATCACTTACCTCACCCGGGATAGAGATGTATAATTGGGTATCATCAGCATACTGATGATACCTCAACCCGTGGTGACGGATGATCTCACCCAGTGGTTTCATGTAGATGTTAAACAAGAGAGGAGAGAGAACCAAACCCTGTGGCACCCCGCAATGGAGGGGTCGAGGGTTGGATCTCTCCCCTCCTATCACCACCGACTGGGACTGGCACTGGAGGAAGGAGGTGAACCAGCACAGAACTATGCCACCCACCCCCAACTCCCTGAGCCATCCCAAAAGGATACCATGGTCGATGGTATCGAAAGCCGCTGAGAGGTCAAGGAGAGCAAGGATGGATGCACTGTCTCCATCCTGCTCCCACCAGAGGTCATCCATAAGTGCAACCAATGCAGTTTCTGTCCCATATCCTGGCCTGAAACCTGACTGAAAGGGGTCCAGATAATCCATTTCATCCAGGACCCTCTGGAGTTGCAACGCCGCCACCTTCTCAACCACCTTCCCTAAAACGGGGAGGTGGGAGACTAGATGAAAATTGTCCAGCACAGTTGGGTCCAGCAATGGCTTCTTGAGGAGGGGGCGCACCAGTGCCTCCTTAAAGGCAATCAGGAACACCCCCTCACTCAAGGATGTATTTACCATCGCTTGGACCCAACCACACGTCACCTCCCGAGCTGCCTTCACCAGCCAGGAGGGGCATGGATCTAAATGACAGGTGGTGGCATTCACAATCTGGAGGATCCTGTCCACTTCCTTGGGTCCAACAGGATCAAACTGCTCCCAGATAACAAGGCTAAAGCATTCCCTTGGTATCTCCACAGACCCTGCTTCATACATGGAGTCCAACTTAGACCGGATCCTCTACATCTTAGGATATATCTCATCAACCATGGCAGTGTGCTACAGCACTGCCTTTGAATGTGACAATTGCATGACTGCTACCTGCAAGTGGTTCTCACTTCAACAGATTTTGAGGAAATACAATATTTTCTCCAACTTTTTGCTTTGATGAATAGACTGGGAGACTGACATGGATTAGGGAACTCATTACTGGCTCTTTTCAAATGCAGAACTTGGTTTATCCCAGAAATAGAATCTGCCTCAAAAAACTCAAGTTCTGCTTATCTAAAAGACAGTCTGGGCTTTCCAAGTCTTAATTTTCAGTTGATCTTTGTATATTTGGTACATCAATAAGCACAGCAGTATAAAATTGTTCTTGTCCCAATTATAGGACTGGTTTTCAACCAGAAAAATGTTCATGTTGGCTGTGCATCTTGAAAAGCGCAAGAATCAGTTAGTGGACCAGGTTGACTCAGCATGACAAGCCTACTTTACCATCGTTCGTTTATTTCTCCAGACAATTTACAGCTACCAGTAATGTACTGAGCAGGGTTCTGTGGGAGATGTATTCCAGTTTCTTCATTCCCTTTTTCTCCAGTGCCATCACTCACCAGAGTTGTGGCATAGGCTGATGCTGATGCTAGCTGCATACTGATTGGGCTTGGTTAGATGTACTTTTTGAAGGGGGAAAAGACCCTTTATTGGTTTCTATCTAAAGTAATATTTAGTTATCTTTTTAAAGAGTTTTGATATTTTAGAATTTTCAGACTAATGTCAGATTGAAAAAAATGTCTCATACCTGCACCATAGTCCATGATTTCTAAGATAAGTTGTCTGTGAGATCTATCTACAGTATCTTTCTATCCCTCCATCCATCTAAGCATATTTGTATGGGTGGGTGTCTAATGTTCTTTTAGCACCCTAGTACAGGTTCATATTTGTCTCAGGTGGTCAGACAGCTCCCTTTGAAGCTGTACTTGTTTTTTCTATGTTCCTTACTTTCCCTTCTTAGCAGTATAATTTGCAATTATGTCTTCAATATATTAGTTTCAAGAATGATCAGTTATCTTATATAGCATAAATCATAGTTTAGTTGTACATTTATACGGGTATGGTTTAAAATCAGCTTTTACCATTATTTAATGAACTATAACTAGAAAACCTTTTAAATTAATTTTTAAAAATGGTAACAATCAATAATTGATTATTTTAATCCACCTTGTTTTTGTACTACTTTGCACCGTGTATTTCATACCACTCTATTTTACAAGTTGCTTGTCCTCTGCTATAGAATTAAGGATCTTTTATGCAGCACCACAGCAAACTCAGTGAACACCATCTGACAATTCCAGGAGACTTTAGTTTTTAAAAGCTTTATTTCAGCAGCATAGGAGTCTCACGTTCACTCTCTCAGTCATTCAAATCTTACATACCAAAGACCCTTCTTATCACTGGCTAGGTGCCAAATGGTATGATGTCCCTTGGACTACTCTTTTTGAGATGAATTGTAAGGGAGTGGAAGATGAGATTTCAAATTTTTCTTCCTCCTAGTTCTCTTTTATAAACAATGCTGAATTACCTCAGTTTGATTGCTGAGTCACTCAACATCACAGACTGTTATGGTCATTCATCAACATCTGGTAGTTGTCCATCTGGTCAAGATGTTCTTTTCCATGACTGTTCCATGACTATGGGAAATACAAGAATCTTAGCAGACAAATGTTCTCAATAATTCTCTATCGCTTCATAATGTCTAACCACAAGAGATGGTGTTGTGTTTAATAGTATCTCAATCATTTGGTCTTAATTAGAAATGTTGGGTTAACACATTCTCTCCCCTCTTCTTTCCTTCTCCTTCACACATACCTCTGAACAAAGAAATTAATCCTGTTGCATGTGAACAGTAACCAGTGCCTGGATAAAGCTGCTGAAGAAGACAGCCAAGTACCCAGTATCAAAGACTGTAATGGTAGCCGTTCACAGCAGTGGCTTCTTCGTAATGTCACCCTTCCAGAAATATTCTGAAAGGTTTCTAAGACAAGGATTGACTGGACTACCTCAGCAAGTGCATTTGCTACATTCTTCTGTACCAAGCAAAGGCTGCAAGATCCTTGATCACTGGAGCAGTCTCTTCTAGCGTTCTGAGAGCTGTGAGCCAGCCATCCTGGTGTTTAAACATATGGAGCTAACTAAAGGAGTACTTGTGATTCTTTATGCACTAATGTTTACAAGAAACCATTTTGTAGAATACTTGGACAGTGGAAACATAATCAAGGAAATATGCTCTCTGGAGAACAGCACAGCTTAGTTTGCTTGCACATCAGGAACCTCTCAAGGTGCTGTCAAAAATATTTCTAAGATGTGTGTGCAAAGTTCAATATTTACCCAAGGGTCATATGAAAATATAAATGGGGCAGATTCAAAATAAAAAATAAAAATCATTGACACACAATTGTGTAAAACAGGATTTAAAAGCAAGAAATCAGAACTATTAAAACTTATAATTCCAAACTTCAAATGTATATGTAGTTAATTTGATCTCCGTGGAAGAAGATGACCAAGTGGAATAACAACTTTTTATTCAGTTGCGTGGTGATCCATTAATCTTTTTTCTTGCAGTAAAGGCCTTGAACTTATTTTAAGCAAAACCAAAATTGAGCATAAATAAAATTGGCTCTCTAAATGTTGGATTAACTTTAAACACTTAAAATTTTTTCATTTTGTCTTGTGGGGTTTCAGAACTTGTTGCTACTTTTTTTCGATGATCTTAATTTTTTGTTTTTACTTTTTTCTGTGTGATTTACTACTTAAGTTAAAAGTCTGTCAGCTAGCTTTGGTCGACAAGAATTTATTAGTGTATTTTAAATTTGTTAACTGATTATGCTTTATTGCCAGATCTCCTACTACTGTATTACAACTTTCTTTGCAGCAATAAGTCTTTCATTCCTTGATTCCAGTCACTAGAGCCTGCAAATTATAACTTATTCAGGTAATAAGTAGCTGGCATCTGAATGTTTCCTTAAAGCATATTTCCATTCCATATTAGGATATCACTCATATTTTTGAATTGTAATGTTCTACTTTTTTCTAATAAAATTGAAGAAAATTGTTAATGTCTTTTTTTTAAAGTGATAAGCCGTATCTCCAAAACTGCTTTGCTGTGCCCACCCCCCATTCTAGAGGTGGCAGAAAATCATATCACCCTAACTCTTGTTGCCCCTACAGCGTACCCTTACAGGCTACTTGGAAAAGGCCTGTCCTGCTCTGCTGACCATGCAGCTGTAAACAATTAGCATTCTAAGGGCTGTGATTAATGGTTCTCTTCATCATCTAGCTCTTAGGAAGCTTCCTCTAGTTGGCATGCATAATACTCCGGTTACCCGTGCACTATCATTTTCTTCTTTTTTCTTTTCTGTTGTACCATCAACCGACTGAACTTTTTTTAATCTGGAAGTTGTGAACTGGTCAACTGTTTGACCTAATGATCAAACAGTTGGCAATAAAGAATTAGCAGTTTCATATTTCTAAGCTGCTTTCTAGTGTTCATCTGGATTTGTGCAGCCAAAATATAGCTGAGAAAGGGGATTAGCTGTGGGGGTCAGCGTGAAAGTTGTAAATTACCCTTAGAACATAATGTGAGGAGGAGAAGTAAGGAACCAGGGCTTCCCTGGAGCACTTGAGCAGTGGACATTACAAAGGGAATTCCCAAACCCACAGGCTACAATTCTTCCAATTACTTTTTGCACTTATTAAGCCAGGCTTCAGCCAGTCAATTTCAAGGCTTCACAGTCTTGCTCAATATTGACCAATCCATATAAGAAAAATGTGGCTGGGGAAACAAGTTCTGGCCTTCTTTGAAGCCAAAACAGTTCTGAAGGGCAGGTGAAGAGATCGAGGACTAGACTGAAGGGAACTGTTCTGCAGGAAACTAGCAGAACCAATTGAAGGCACAAGATCATTGGAAGAGAACATGTCATTTCAACCTGCCTCCCTGATGCACATCAACTTTGCCCACACACAGCATCTTGAGGTAGGATGTTAGGGAGAATACCACTTCCAGAGCGTAGCACTTGAAGTTGTCCTTGGGCTGTCTCATCTATGGAAGGCCACTGAGATGCAGGTGGAGAATTGCAGACGTGCTCAGTAAACATCCTTGCACCACGGCAAGGAAGTTGTATGGGTTTGCCCACAGAAAGGTAGACAATTTGCCAGTGTTCCCACAATCCCCCATGTCTTCCCCAGGATACCCCCCACCCCCAAAAAGATAATATAGTAAAATAACAATAGTATAATTTCCCAGAGTTTCACTGTAAAGAAAATAAAAAATGCATTAAGCTACAGTAGACTTAACACATATATTAACTTAAAATGAACTTAAAAAAGAAAAGCCCCCCAAATTTCATCCCCATACCATCTATTAATGCTACCTCTAATTAATGCTACTTCAGCTACAAAAATGCTGATAAAAAGAAAACGGTCCAAGATGCAGCCCAAAGTAACAAAAAGATTGTATGCCATTGGTATGCATACAGACTTGTCTACAATGATTGTTTAACTTGTAGTTCAATATAAGCTGTGTCTTTTAGAAGTCAGATTTTAAATCTGGAATATTTTCAGAGCAGAGAAAGTTCTTCTAAATTACAGGGTGACTCTAGCAATAAACATTAAATGAGGTCTAAGTTGTTGGTTGAGCATATAAGCAAGTAGAACCATAACACCAGAAGTTCTTAGCAAAGTAAACCTGTTGAAGATAACACAAGCATTTTAAGATCCATATTCAATATTTCTATTAAAAACAATATATAGGTGAGTGAAATTTATTGAGGAAAATATTAGTTCACAAGTGGCAACCAAATTTGACAACATTTTTCTTCATTGTAGAATTCATTTAAAACATTGCACTTTATTGACAATTTTTTGGCCAAAAAAAATTCCCAAAGACAATGCAGTACACTAGTTTTCACAGTATACCTATGAATTGTTCTTTGCATGCAGTTGTTTGTGTGTGAGAAATCATTGTTATGTACAGAGTTCAGTTAATTTTGTGAATGATGAACCCTGTTTTAGATTTTAGACAGACACACACTGTCCTGACCCTGTTGTGGGTTTTTTTTCCATATGCAGTTTTTGGCAGGTATACATAAGTACATACAAGTGTGTCATAGGTTTGAAGGACCTATGAGGAAGAGCTAAAGAACTAGAAATGTAGATACATTACCATCATACTTTTTCCTTTTGGGATAAGCAACATTATGCAAAGCATAAAAAAGAGAAGTAGTAAGCAAAATAAATTAAAAGCAAGAGATAAAAGAAAAATTAGTTTACAGCAAAACCATTTACGATACAGCAATATAGTTTACAGCAAAACCATTCACTACCTTTACAAACCATCCTTGCTTCCACCAAATATACACAGATTCATACAGTGCCTTTGTTCCTTTAAGTTCTCATCTGTCTTTTGAGGATCTCATCAGCTACATCCAACCACAACATTCTCGGTTTTCCTCTTCCTCTTGACCATTCACTCTTCCTTTATACACTTGTTGCAGGCTGATCATCATTCATTCTTTCAATATGGAAACACCATCTCAATGCACTACTTTTGAACTAGGCAATCACTTTTGAATTCAGCATTCATTCATTCATTCATTCATTCATTCATTCACCACTCGTTCATTCTTTATCTCTTCTTGTTTTGCTCCACATTTATTAAGTAACTCTGGCCACCAATACGAGGCAGATGTCACAGTCAGATCATCCTCATATCATTATGCTTCTGACATATCCAACTCTCACTTCCCTATCATAAATTAGGCAAAAGCACAGCTGTTTTGTAAGGAATGGATGTATGTCAAACTGAAAACAACTACAGCTACTACGCACTAGTTTTCTACCAGCATTTGTGCAACTTAAAATTTGTTTACAGGTAGTCCTCACTTAGCAATCACTTGTTCAGTGACCCTTTGAATCTACAACAGTGCTGAACAAAACTTACGACCAGTCCTCAAAGTTGTGGTCATCACAGCACCCCTGAGGTCACATGATCACAATTTGGGTACTTGGCAACCGGTGCACAATCACGACAGTCAGTGGGGAAGCCAGCAGGAAGTCACAAGTCGTGGACATGTGACATCATGCTTAACGACTGCATGTGATTTGCTTAACAGCCACAACCAAAACTGCTGGAACTGCCATCGTAAGTCAGCGTGGTCACGTGATTTTTCACTTTATGACTGTGTCGCTTAGTGACAGAGTTCCTGGTCCCAATTATGGTAATTAACTAAGGACTACCTGTATTTTCCCATCTTTAATAAACATTTGTATCAAGGAAAATTAATCTACTTGATCTTTTTTTTTGCCATTTATGTTTAAATTAACATTTTCCCTGTCAAACACAACTACTATAATCTTTGATAAATTAATTTTTGAAACTTCCACTGCTTGCTGCATCATACTGCCCAGAATCATTGGGAGTCAGGTGACATAAATAAAATAAAATAATAAAATGAATAAGAACAAGCTAATACTTAGAGCGAATTGTTCACTTTTTTGGCCAATAGCATAGCATTGTCTGCATATAAAACCACATTCACATCCCCAATCAGCGTGCCTCACCATAAGCAACCAAGGGGATAGAATACATCCTTGTCTTATGCTATGTGACTATCAAACCACACTGAGATTTCACTTACTGTCATGCATGTTTTGCATCTATCAGATACCATTCTTACTACATTCAGCTCCCAACCTTCAACACTGCATTTGAGAAAACTTCCATAATTCAAACATAAGAGAGCCAGTGTGGTGTAGTGGTTAAGGCATCAGGCTAGAAACCAGGAGACTATGAGTTCTAGTCCCGTCTTAGGCATGAAGCCATCCAGGTGACCTTGGCCCAGCCAGACACTCTCTCTCAGCCCTAGGAAGGAGGCAATGGCAAACCACTTCTGAAATCTTGCCAAGAAAACTGCAGGGACTTGTCCAGGCAGTCGCCAGGAGTCAATACTAACTCGAAGGGACCAAAACAACAAAATCAAGCACATTCACTTTATTTTACACTATTTCTAAATCAACAAATGCACAATAAATGTTCTCATATTTAAACATCTTTGCCTGGCCTGTACACTCTTGCCTGGCATAAACCCACGGTGCACTCCCCAAATTTTGCTCCTTGTTATTTCTTGTAGTTGCTCAGAGTTCTGCCAAACACCTTCCCAGGGACAAACTAATTGCCTTTAGTTTTTGTATTCACTCATTATTTTCCCTTTGTGTAAGAGAACAATAACTGTATTCCTCCAATGCTCAGACAGTCTCCACACACATTAAAGTCTCACACTCCATAAGCAAACCACATGCCTATTTTGACCATTGTGGAAGTGTGTGAACATGATCTGGTGCTGGCTCAGTGCCTGGAGGCTGTGAGGACCTGGATGGGGAGAAACCGGCTGTGACTCAACCTAGCAAGACAGAGTGGTTATGGGTTTTTGCCCCCCCCCTTCAGGGTCAGGAGAGTTGACATCTCTGACTTTTAACAGGGTAACACTCCCTGGGGGTCCTCTTAGATTCACAGCTCCTACTGGAAGAGCAGGTAGCAGCTGTGGCCAGGGGGGCCTTTGCACAAATCCATCTTGTGCACCAATTGTGCCTGTTCCTGAACCAGAAGGCCTTGCTCACAGTCACCCATGCCTTAGTCACCTCCCGTTGGATTACTGCAATGCACTCTACATAGGGCTGCCCTTGAAGACCATCCAGAAGCTGCAACTGGTGCAGAATGCAGCAGCACACAGTTTTGGGTGTCCCACAGTTCACCCAAGTAACACCACTGCTGTGTGAGCTGCACTGGCTTCCAGTTATTTTCTGGGTGCAATTCAAGGTGCTGGTTATTGCCTTTAAAGCTCTGCATGGCACAAGGCCAGTTTACTTGTGGGACTGCATCTCCCTGAGGGTATCTGCCCATCCTACTAGGTTAGATAGGGTGGGCGTGCTCCAGGCCTCCTCCCTTAAAAGTTGCCATTTGATGGGATCTTGGAGGTGTACCTTCTCGATGGCCATCCCAATCCTTTGGAACAGCCTCCCACCGGAGATCAGAGGGACCCCTATACTTTTAGCCTTCCAGAGAGCTGTGAAAACCTGGCTCTTCCCCCAAGCATTGGGCCAGGACTGGAGGGACTGAGCTGTGAGGATGTTTGGTCTGATGCCTGGGCGGAAGGGTATGTTTTTAAGGGTATATTTTATGTATTGTTGTGAGCCACCTAGAGTCATTGTATGGGACAGGTGGCCATATACAGTAAGTCCTGAAAATAAACTAGTCAAAGCAAAGTCATTTTATATGCAAGAAAGCATTTTTAACCTGGATGTAACCACTCTAGGAAATAAATATATGTGCAGGAATTTTTGATGTCCCTTGTTATATGAAAGGATTCTTTGAGAAAGAATATGGGGGTAAGGAAGGCTTCAGCTGAACCATGTGGAAGCAAAAGGAAGTAATTATGAACAGTAGTAACTAGGCTGAAAACTTAAGCAAGGAGGTGTTTAATTTTTTATTAGAGGCCATTAATCTTATACTATCTAAGTGCCTATGCTTTTTAAACATGCTTTTAGTCTTTACCTAGTGGAGAACTACTGTATAAATTTATTCATGGGCACTAGCATTTGTTTCCATAACAATCTTCAGTGTATAATTATCATATCCAGAGTTGTTATGCAGCCGCTCTGAGTTGTGCACAAGATGGGCAGCAGAGAAATTTAATAAATAAATAAATAAACAAATATCCACACAAATTCTGAAATATTCCTTCCAACATTCCCTCACTTCATTTCATTTTGTCTGCTGGAAGTCTTTATTTAATTCTTTTCAGCAATCTAGAAGTGTGATAATAAATATATATATATATATATATATATATATATATATATATATATGTATGTATGTATGTATGTATGTATTTATATGTATATATATATTGTATATTGTATACAGTATATATTACACGTTACACATATTATATAATTACTACATAGTAATTTTAACAGTGTAATATCACACTCATTAGTCTAGTCAATTGATGCTTGCTGACATAGATTTTACAGAAATATTGTGCCATGAGGAATTCCATGAGATTTGTCAAATTCAGAATCCAAATTAACCTCCCATAGTTTTGAGCTTTATAAGAGAATCTGCTGTTCTTAGGAGAAGTTTTATTTATCATTTATGAGATTCCCTTGCTGTTAAATAAAATAGAAATACATCAGTCTCTGAATATTGTTAATGCTTGATACAATCTACATATTTTACAAAGAAAAAATTGAACTTGGCTCTTTCAAAATAGGTTAGTATTTGTTTCCTTTTCCAGCTCTGGTTTGCTGGTATTTTAGTATTTTTATTTTAAAATTAAAGGAGAAAAAATCAGGTTTGGCAAGGGAGGTGAGTGTGGGTATATTGGTAGGAACAGGGCTGACTTCTAATAATGTCTAGTTGGTTGCATTTTGTACAAATTGGAGGTTCCATCAAAATAATCTTTAAGGGCAACTCCATGTATAATATTCTGCAGTAGTCAAACCTAGGTCTAAGCACAAGTCCAGGAGAAACACCAAGTTGCAAAGATGGTCCTTCAGACGAAATGCAATCCCTTCAATAATCAGGGGTATTTTATTTCTTTTCAGTATTGCTTTGCTCAGACATGTAGTTATACTCTACCTTACATTCTTGTCTCTATTTCTTTGTCTATTTGCTGATTAATGACTGCTATCTCTTTATGTATATCTAAGCTTCTTATAATTTTTTTCAGATGTCTAATTTCTAAGGAACTCAGTTTGTTGTATTTTTAAAATAAAGGTCTTTTATTTATTGATATTCCAGTGTTGGGTTTATACTAGCATCATGCATTCCAAAGCTGTTGGGTCTGGTCACGCTAGTAGAAAGAGAAAGCTGCAGCCATATATTTAAAAGCTTAGTCTTGGGGAAAGGGGATTTCCCATTCTGCCTCATCCAGAGTTCAGGAAAAGGGGGCATCTTACCATTCAGGAACAAGTGTGGCAGTTTAACTACCTCTCCATGTGGAATTTTTTGACCTGGGGGAGCATTTTATACCCAGACACTCCAGAACTCAAAGTTGGTGGGGGGGGGGCAGAGATCCCAGTATCTGCTGGACTCATTATGTATGATCAGACACAGGCTATAGTTTTCTCAAAATTCCAGAAATGGTTTAATCTGCCCTACTGTATGCCTGAATTCAAAGTGAGGTTAAAAAAACAGAACTTCTCCTTTGTAAAAATTGCAAATAGATGGTGGGTTTTTTGGTTTGGTTTTTCAGCAGATTGAGGTGGCATCTCAAGGAATGCTAGAACTAAAATAGATCAATCCACTAGGCCAATGAGTTGGCTAACTCAATTCATAAAACATCAGCACAGGACATGCAATAAAGTGGACCAAACAGTAAAATGGAAGACCTCCACCCTCTCCCACAGAATAATTTAATGGGACTACCAATGGGGATCTAACAATAAGGTTCATTCTCATTTGAGGATAAACCTGTCAGTCACTAAATACAATATCCCCCCCTTTTTTTTGCCATTAAAAATAATAATGAAAAGACTTTTCAGGTATGGTAACACCAGGCTGTACAGTACAGGCTGTAACAAAATCATGTTTATTTGGTCAGAAGTGGCATAATTTATTTATATACTTACTCAAAGTTTATTTAGTTTTGTTGATAGCAGTTTTTTTTAAATAAATAAGATCACTAACTAAATGACTCTCTTTATTTTGTATTTATTTATTTTTTATTGATTAGTCAAACTGACCTTATCAATACAGCAAGATAAAATTAAAATATATAAAATATAAAATATAAACGAAGCATAATCAAATAATAGGAGGGGATACAATAATAAAACAAGATACATATATACGTGATCACAGTACAAGGAGACAGTAATCAGACGAGAGAGTCATCTTTACAGGGTACCCCAATTTGTTCGACATATTGGGATCTTAAATCCCCAGCCTTCAATATGAACATAGCAGTTCTGTGTACAATATATATATTATTACCCTGGAGAAAATAAGACAATCTAAAATTTGGGTCCCAGTAAGCTGTACTTTCCAATAGTGGAGATTTATATGCATTTATATGCAGCTATCAGACTTAAATATCTAAGTCTGATAGATGCATATAGTTGACAAATAAACAGGATATGAGAAATATTTTCAATATCAGGTGAACCACATACACAAGTTCTCTCATAGTATGGAATGTTGTGAAAGCATCCATATTTGGCCACTGAATCCAACAACTCAAATCTTGCTCTGAAAAAAGCCCTTCTTAAAGATTAGGGCAGACTCATAGAGAGGTATTTTTCAGGTTGAAAATTTGTTTCAACCACTTTAAAGATCTATTTTTGGCTAAAAGCTCCAAATCAGTTTGGGCACTTATGTCCATAACTCTCTGCATAAAAATTTTCCTTGCTTGGGGGGCCTGGATAATAAGGGCTGAATAGAGAGCCTACAATGTGTGATAACATCATAAAGTTGACAAGCCCACGTGCTAGGCTGTGTCATATTTAGCTGTTCAATTAGGCAGTTTCTACGAAGTCTATTAAGGTCCATTGTTTGAATCTTCAGCCAATATGTAAAAACTTTAATCATTAGATAGCTATTTAGAGGATAAAAGCCTAATTCCACTCTGACTGCTGAGGCACACGTGTTCCTATCAGTTCCTAAAATTTGCCTCAGGAAGCACATTTGAATTTGTTTGAGTGGGGTAGCTTTATTTAAACCCCATAATTCAGCTCCATAAGTCATCATCAGAATTATTTTGGCCCTAAAGACTTTCAAGATAGGTGTCAGAGTGCTTGGTTCATTGTGATAAAATAATTTGTATAGGCTTTTGGTGCTTGCTTTGGCTCTTGCCGCGCCTCTTCTAAAATGTTTTATCCACGAACCAGTGTTAGTGAAAGTCACCCATAAATAAGAATTCACTTGTTCAACGGGCTCTCCATTTATATGCCAATTATATTTCACATTTTTTACTGAATACCAGCACTTTGGATTATTAATAATTAGAGAGTTATAAGTGCAATAGGAACTTAACTTTTGCAGCAATCTTCTCAGGCCAATTTGAGAATGAACTAATACGACCATACATCTGCATATAGTAGAATATTAATAAATCTATTAAAGATTTTGGGTATATGTGTATTTGCCACATGCAAAAAATGTGGTAAGTCATTAACATAAAGATTAAAGAGCATAGATGCTAAGACGCAACCCTAACACCGACATTTGTAGGTATACTCTTAGTCAGGGATCCATCTACACAAGTGCGAATTTTCACCTGCGTATTAGAATAAAGAGCTTTAACCCCCCCCCCCCAAAAGGAGTCTAGGATCCATATTGAGATCCACCAGTTTCTTCCACAAGATATTTCTATTTATTGAGTCAAAGGCCACGCTTAAATCTATAAATGCGGTAAAGAGTTTCTTACCCATTTTTAAATGCTTTGTTACAAGATGGTTTAAAGTAAAGCAATTATCTATTGTAGATAAATTCTGCTTGTTCCTCCACTAAGAGGTTATTCTCCATGTCCCAAACTTCAATTTTGTTCAACAAATGCTTTGCATACATTTTAGTAGCAATTCCAATAAGACTTATTGGTCTGTAATCGATTGGATCACCTCTGTCCCCTTTTTTATGAAAGGGGACAATAGTGGCAACTTCCCAACCTGCAGGTATGCAGCCAGCATTATTTATAAAAGTAAATAACCCTGCTAACAAAGGTGCCCACCAATCTGTATAGGTCTTGAATAGTTCTGGAGGCAGAAAATCTTCACCAGGTGCCTTACTAGATTTTAATGAAGGGATAATAGATTTAATTTCTGAAACAGAAACAGGAGGCCAGGTGGGAAGATTTTCCAAGGTTTGTTTATACATAAAATCTTGATTAGATTTATAAAAGAGATTAGACTAAAAATCCTCCCACACTGAAGCAGGAATGGGAATATCAAAATGAAATTTATGTTCTTTTAGTATGCCTGAAACAGCATTCCAGAAGAAAACTCAATTTGACTCTTTTGCCCAAACTTCCAAATCCAACCATAATTTGACTCTATAGGAAGCTTTCTTAGAAACTATCAGTTTCTTATAATCATGCTTAGCTTTCAACGTATCAGTACAGTTTTCCGAGGTGGGACAGCCCCTGGCCTGGCGCGTTGCGGCTCTCAAACATTTTCTGCTAAGGGAGCATACAGAATCAAACCAATTAGCTCTGACTTGTTGTCTGCTCCTCAATGGGATTTTAACAGTAAAAAATTTTTCTCAGTGAACATCTTAAATCATCATAGCAAGCCAAAATATTATCTGCGTCCAAGGACGAATGAGAAATTAAGTTTCTCCAGGTCTGGGGCTGTACAGAATCCAGAAAACTAGATAATGCTTCAGTATCACTTTTGGCCCATTTAAGTTTTCTATCCTTAGGATCACCATACGTACCATTTTGAATGGGACAGTCCCGTTTTTTTTAACATTTCCCTACGGTCCCGTCGTTTTAATATAAATGTCAATTTTGTCCCGTTTTTTTAAAAACGTTGGAGCTGTTATTGTTAGAATGCAGTCTGAGCTTTGCAACAATGGTGGGAAAAATGCTGAGCTCTGCAGCAATGGCAGAACAGTTGCAACAAAGCTCAGCTTGACAGTTGGGAAGAACGCCAAAAAGAAAGAAAGCCCATTGGCTGCTATCTCCAAACAGCGCGAAGAAAAAAGAATAAAAGGACAAAAAAAAGAGGAACAACCTCTTTTTGGGGTTGGGGACAACCGTTCTTCAGGCTCAACTTCCAGACGTTGCCTCTTGACTCCAGTCAAATCCAGAACCGGGAAGACCTTCCCAGCCTTGCACAACTGGACCACCAGACAAGCCTGCCTTCCTGCGCCTTCTCTGCCCACCGCCACTTCCAGTCCCACCCTGCTGAACCAGCCTGCCGCCCAAGTCTGCCTTCCTGCGCCTCCTCCAATCACTGCTGCTGCCTCCAAGGGCTACCGGGCTGGAGCTCTGTGACTAGCCCTGCTGGCTTCCGTGCCGGTCCTAGTGCCTGCCTTGTACCTAGTGTGGACTGGACTCAAGCCTTGCCTTGTACCTAGTGTGAACTGGACTCATATTTTTCTATAGCTTGAAGTCTACCCTTGCAATGCCAAAGACAAAGAGGTGAACCTGCAGTTTTAATGATGATCTCCAGAAGGAATTAAAATTTATTAAACTGGACAAACTGTGCAGTGATGGAACAAAAGTGGTATGCCAACATTGTAATATCCATTTTTTCCATTACTCATGGAGGTAGAAATGACATCAGCCAACATCTACGTAGCCTGAAACATAAGGATGCTGAAAAGACTCTGGCTTCAGTTAAAAACATCAGTTCATTTATGAGACATGATGGTGATAGTGAAAGCGATAAAATAAAGTCCCCCTCTATGTCTACCTAAATTTTTGTATGAGTTCTGTCACTGAAGAATAATTGTTAGCTCAATATGTTCATGTAATAAAACTTTTTCATTTTAATGAAAACAAAAATCTTTTTATATAAACAGTAATCTGTTTAAGGACCAGCAAATGGATCTTAAAAACTCTTTAAAACGTTTTTTATCGTCTTACTTTTTCATGAATACGGAATATTACATAAGTTTAACTCCGTCCTGTTTTGCCATCCCAACGTCCCATTTTTGTCTCAAGGAAATATGGTCAGCCTATCTATCCTGTCTCACTTCCAGATTTGCAAGGAACCTCTTATCACAAGGTAAATTTTTCCAAATATCGGATCTTCCTCGGAAAGAGACTGAGATTGGTTGGTGGTCACTGTTTCTCTTACCAAGACTTGTATATCTGAAAACATCTCAAGCTTGTCTCCTGAAACACATATATAATCTAAAACACTACTAAAATTGTCTGAGTGATAAGTAAAAGGATATATAAAACCAGGATCCCTACAACCTAAATTGTGTAAATTACAGTTATAAATCATAGAAACCAGTTGTGAACCTGCAGTATTTTTTGGGGGAGGGGTCTCTAGAATGCCAAGGGGAACAGATAATAAATAATCCTCAGGTATGCCACCCGAGTAGACAAAACTTTGTAGGGAAGCCCCCACCCTGGCATTGAAATCACCTACCAAAACTATAATAGCATTTGGGCATTTTACCTTTAGCTTTAAAATTGTCACTTCCAAATTTGCCCAAACGTTCAGTGAATGATAAGGGGAGGAGTGAGGTGGAAGATAAACATTCAACGGTACCATTTCAAAAAAAATCATAGGAAAATTTAACGATTAAGTCAGAAGATGAAACATCACTGAGGATCAGTCCTTTGTTTACCAGCCCAGCTCTGTCTTGACTAGAATTGCCAGACCTCCAGAAGCCCTCCCTTTGGTCTTAAATTTAGTCTCAGGAATAAACCATGAACTAAAGCCTGGCAGAAGAATCTGCTCTTCATCTGAAGACAGCCAGGTCTCCTGGAGGGCTATAAGGTCAAAACTTATCAGAAAATCCACCAGGTCCACATCCAGAACTCTGGCTTTCCATCCAGCAATATTCCAGGACAATAATTGAAAATGATCTCTTTTGCCAGGTTGCTGGTTGGACTCCAAATGATTTTGAGAGTCAGCAGCCTGTGGGAAAGGTACATTTGTAGACTGGCCCATCGAAGTAGTAATGGGAACCAGAGGAAGAATCAACAGACAAGGGGTGTCCTCCTTAGAACGCAGTTCAACTCTTGCTCCAAGACTTTCTTCTAATTGTTGTTCCACAGTAGTTAGGATTTTATCAGGGTTCTCAAAAAGGGCATTTTTTACGTAAGCAGTTGGAGTAAAAAGATCAGAAGGGTTTTGCAGCCTTATGTGTGGCTTCTAAAAGATCTTTCAAATTATCTAATCTATTAATAATGTCCACTTGCTTAGAGTCTGGCAAAGCACAGAAGGAGTTAATCAAGCTTGTCTCCAGTAGCTCTTCTAAGCCCTGAGAAGGAAACATAAGGTGGGTTTTTTTCAGGTTGCCATTTCTCAAGGACAGAGGGGAGATAACATCCTTGGAAATAACAGCTTTAAAGTCGCTGCAATTAGGCTTGGAAAAAATACCGCTCTTTTTGCCAGAACAAGTTATTAGAGGTCTGACTCCCTCCTTAGTAAACACGAATAGGAAAAACCTCAAGCCTGCTCAAAAAAGGCTTCATTTTAAACAGCATGCTTGCTATGATAGGCTGGTTAAAAGATTACAGAATATGTATAAAAGCCACTTGACCCTCTGTAAATCCATCAGATGTCTTTCACAGCAAAGAAGCTAGCTGAGGGAGGAAACAACTGCATTTCTGGATCCCCACCTTCCCTTATTAACTCTGTTATTCAAAATTTGTAAAGTGATCTGGTTCCGCTGTAAGTAGCAATTACAGTTAGTGTGCCTTTTATCCAGGTCTTCTTGGGATAGAGAAACTTGCTTGGCATGCGCCTCTAAATGTTGGTCACGTAGCAAATTTGTAGTACTTTTGACCAAATCCAAATTGGGGTCCATCTTTGAGTCAACAGGTTTTACAAATGACTCTTTTATTGAATCCACTTTATTATTAACAGTAGTTAAAAGATCAGATATTGAAAGCACTGTTTGTGCCATCAGTAGGCATTGCCTAGATATGAGATCAGTAAAGTTTTTAATTTGCAATTCATCTCCCCCATGTTGCATCAATCCCTCAGCAGCAGAGCAAATAGCTGCAGGTCAGAGGGGGAAGTACTCCCCAGGGATGGAAGCAGAAATGTCCAAAAGTTGAGAACTTTCTACCTCTGCTTGTAAATCCCATTCCAGAGGGTCGTATCTGTTAGAAAGGCTAAGAGGTGGAGATAAAAATTTGTTACTTACAACTTTTGGCTGGTTGTTTTTCAAGGAAGAGTCCATTTTGAATCTGAAGCAGAATGGGAGCACAGCCTTTTAGATTCCTTTCATATGAGATGTTCTTCTGTCTTTGTTTGTTTGTCAGACTTTGAGGAAGAAAGAGAGCCCGGGGTGATGCCTTGTCTTTTCTTTCTTTTTCCCGTGTTGTTTGAATTCACTCTCTCTTGCTTGCAACTTTGCCTCCATGATTATCTTGTCATAAAAGTTTATGAGTGTACTTAAAATCTAAAACTATAGTAACCTAAAATACTTCCAAAATACCATTAAAAAGTAATATAAAATTAAAAGAGCAGGATGGTAAGGAAACGTTTGTTGCTGGACTGCTGTCTCTGACTCTCTTTAGTCAAAGTAACACTGCCGCCAACCCAATCTGACTATTTTATTTACGCTATCTTCTTTCAACAGCCCTTTGCCTGGTAACATTGTGTCTTAGGTATGTAGATCAGGGGGTGTTATATTCAGTCTCTGACTTGCTTAGAGGATCAGTTTTTATAAACAAACAAAATTTTATTTAACAAAAACACTGTATTAATAAATATGGTGCTCTTTCTGTTTAGAGGTACAGAATTTTATATTTATTTCCAGAATGGCAGTTTACTTTGTCATGAGAATACCAATGCCTTTTTCTGTATGTTGTCTCCTTTTCTTACCCTTTCATTATCTTTATTCTGTTAATTATTTCTATTCCCAACCCCCCTTCTTTCTCTTAGCTTCTTGAGTAGGAGCCGCAAATCCAGGAGGACCCCCAAATTGCACACCAAATATTAGGGGAAGGGCAACCCTGTTGAGGATCAAAGATGACACATCACCAGACTCTTGGCAGGGGCAGGGGGCACTGATAGAGCTGATATCTCCCTATCCAGACCCTCACAGCTTCCAGGCACTGGATCAGTACCTCAACAGCATAACTGACTGGATGGGGGTAGAGATGCACAACTGAGTATTGTAAGAAAGTAGTTATTAAAAAGCTAAACTAATGCAATTTAGAAGAGAAGTTAGTGCTTTGCTGTTACACAGAAGCAAGAGAGTCATGTACATAGATTAGAAAGGAATGTAAGGACAAATGTTATGTTCATAGCAACAGATATAAGGTATGCCAATTAGAACTGAGAAATTAGGCTATTGCTTATTATGAAAGTAAAACTCGAAAATTCTAGAACTAGACATGCACAGACCAGTTGTTTACACCTGACTATAAAATGGCTTTGCACCCTTTGCAATTGGTCAACCGCATTCAATGCTTTTGCCTTGTGTGTGTACAAAAGTCTTGCTGCTGTTATCATATACAGAAACAGAGTCCCAAATTTTCTTTCACGCTGTTGGTCCGTCAAGCCCCCCCAAAAAGTTCTGGTTTCAATTGTATATTCACTTTAAGAATCTTTTGAATTGTAATACATATTTGCTCCCAATATTTCTTGGCCTTCCCACAAGTCCAGCCCAGCAGTTTCACGTAGATGTTAAAGGGGAGGGTGAGAGACCCAAGTCCTGCAGCATCCCACACTTTAGAAGACTAGGACTTTTCCCCTCCCCGCTAACAGCAACAGGAACTGAACAATCCTTTGAAGCCAGTCCGGAGGGATACCATAGCTGATGGTATCAAAAGCTGCTGAGAGATTCAGAAGGACCAGGACAGTTGCACCACCTCCATCCTGAGCCCTCCAGAGGTCATCCACAAGCACAACCAATGCCATGTCAGTACTGTATACTAGCTTGAACCCAGACTGAAAACGGTCTAGATAATCTGCTTCATCCAGCGCCCTCTGCAGCTGAGTGCCAAACATCCTCTCAATAACCTTCCCTAGAAACGGAAGGTTAGAGACCAGACAAAAATTATCCAACACTGTTGGGTTCAAGGATGACCTCTTGAAAAGGGGGCACACCACTGTTTCCTTCAAACACAACTAGATAGTATTCTAATAATACTCATTTCTGATAACAAATGGCATCCATTTTAATTCTGAATATGAGGAACTTTATCCAAACATATAGCAAATCCATCCCAGTATGAGGAACCCAGCTATATAGGAGGACTTTCATAGCCTTTTACAGACAAATGCTTTCCCCTTACTTTTCCTCAGTTTTGGTTGGTGCTATATCTGAAAAAATGTTGACCACATATGGGTGAGATTAACACACATCCTTTTGTGGAAGCTAGGTTACTGTAGTCAGGGTCAGTGAACATCACTAATGCAAAAGCCTTCCTGTTAATCAATTTAATCAAATAAAGGTTGGAAGAAAGACTGCACACAGATGTCTCTTTTCCTGATGTAACATAAAAATCCTCTTCTGCAGTTAAAACTAGATCCTACACCTGACAATTCTTGAGGTGTGCAAAATATTTTGAATTCAAAAAATCTGAAAGTTCAAAACCACTCTGAGTTTGAAAGTGCTGTTCTGACCTCATTGGAAGTGTTGCAACTATGTTGCAACCATTCTGAATTATAACTCTAATTTTAAGTTGAAACAGAGTTGTCCTAAACTGAAATAACTTCCAGTAAGATTGGATCAGCCGTTTCAGACTCAAAACGTTTCAAGTTCAAAACATTTTGCATATGTCTACCTGTCATCTGAAACCTTTTCCTCTTTTCACAACCAACACGTACATACTGTTTCTTGCTTAGCCCTCAGGTCTAATATTTTATCCGTCTCCCTTAGTAATCCAGTCAAAACATTTAGCAACCACCGTTTAAAATAATGTGCTGCTGGTCGCGGCGGCGGTGCTACTCGTGGCTGTGAAGAATAGAGCGGGCAAAGCTCAGCCACAAAGAAAAGGACTTATAAACGCTTGCCTGTCTTTCCCCGAGGCGTTAGAGTCATATTTGTTAGTTCACCAACGCGGAACGTTCGTGCGGGAATTATTGTTCCTCCCCGTAACCGAAAAAAAGCCTGGAGTTCTTTCCGGTTCCGTCGTCTATCAAGCTTGTACCGGTCTAGCTTTTCGAACTCTTTGGGCATCGTTGGATTTGCTTTCGGCGAGAAGATGGCAAAGCGCCGGTTCTTGGAAGCTGCAGCTCGACAGTTGTCGGGAACGTGCCCAGCCCAAGCGCGGTTTTTGCTGTAAGGCTTTATGTGCACATGGCTTTCCCGTTCGTCTTTTCTTTTTGTTTCCAAAAATGCCTCTATAGCGCTCATCTCCGCTCCTGTCGCGGCTGCCGCATTTTCGGATTTGGCCAAGTTTCGTGGTTTATAGCCCTCTCCCTTACTCCCTCGTTGTTTCGTAACTCGTAACCTATTTTTATTTGTCAGATTTAGAAGGCCGTCTAATTACGAACTCTGGGCAGGTGCAACATTTAAAAGCAGTAAGATAAACAATAAAAGCAAAAAAAGAGCGAGGTATGTCCAGAAGAGGACACCAAATTAACCAAAGCCCCCGTAAGAAGCTCCGCCATCCACCCTAATGACGTTGGCGCGTTTCTTTAGATACTAGAATATGCGGAGTCGTTCAGTGTGTGTTAATTAAATCAGATGTAAACAAGACCAATAACTGACACTAAATCCTTTATTTACCTGAAGATGTTTTAATCCTGTCGTTCATGGCCTCTGATCCTCATAGTAGTCTTTTATAATAGATATGGCCATGGAGGTCACTTCTAGGTCCTTAAGCCTTCAGATTTTTTTACTTAAACGTTCAGACTCCCTTGTACACATGTCAATACAGTTTCAGCAATATAATATGCATTCTTTAAGAATTACCTTCCTGAATCAGGTCAGAATCAACAGTAGTCCACCATTCTTTACATACCTCCCAATCATCTGCCTATTGCTCACCACTAATACAAATTTAAGTAGAGTGTTTATTATGAAACTGGTACTTACCCATTTTTCTCCTAAAAAAAGAAGAAGTGATCACTATACAGGTATTCAGTTTTGTATTTCTTCAAAACTCTAATGGCATGTTCTCTTAAAAATTTTTAATTGTTGTGCAAAGTTGATTTAAGATATTGTAAGCACACCCATGCTTTGATCAGTTAAAATGAATGAACAAGTTCTAAACAGTTTGATCTGTGAAATTGGCAACTTCTGTTAAATGTTTGTGAATATCCCAGATTCACTTTCTGTAATTCATACTTCTCAGACATTCCCAGTTGAATTCTGCATTTCTGATTGTCAATATTCATGAGAATATTTATATTTCTTTTACCACAAGCTCATTTTATTGTTGATATTTCTCAGAAGACTATAGTTATCTCGGACAATGTGGTGGATTTTGGTGGTGCTGCTGGTTCTCAGGAAGGAGGGAGCACATTTCTTTTATTTCAAAGAATTTTATTAACTTTTGAGACAAGGATAAAAGCTACGAAAAAACAAAAAACTACAAAAAAAGAAAAAAGAACTAAAAAGGTGTGAAAACATAAGAGATTTTTTTTTTTCAAAATTACAGAAAGATGTGACTTCCAACTTCTAACAGCAAGGATATACAAAAAATTCCATAATCTTTTACTCTATATTAAACCAAAATCACATTATTTCTATAAGTCATTTCACTTTAGCACATTATAAAAATCACTAAGTACAAGTTATATTAAAATTTAAAAAAAATTCATGTAGACCCCCTAAACAACTTTTTCCTCCAAAGGATAACACGTAATTATTCCCTTCCTATTACTATTACTATGCTATACATTTCTGTCTACTATAATAAGAATCAAACTAAAAAGCACATAAGTTGTCTGCCATTATATAATACTTTTAATAATCTTAATAAACCCAAGAAACAAAAATAATTCAAAACAGTGGCCTTAAATCAAATTCTTAAAACCATCTAAATAAACATTTTTATACCCTAATAATCTTAATTAAAATCCTTAAAAGCAAATAACATCAGTCAAACCCTTAAAACAATCCAGATAAACATTATTTAACCCTTATCTCACTTCAAAATAAACCAGAGCATTTACATATCCCCACAATGTGCACAGAGCTTTTCTCTTGAAAAAAATCAAACAGCCCGACTGCCCCCCTCAAAAATTCCAGCTTCTTTTCAAAAAACCTCCCACATATAATGACCCCTTCTTTTTCATGGCATTCTACCAGAAAGTCAGTTTCACTTATTGCTTGCATCTCTCTCTCTCCATTAAATTTATTCAACTCCACTATCCAATCTTCATCCAGCATCTTAATAGAAATCCCAATCTCACTCTTAGAAGAAACACTTCTATCACTGTTGAATTCCTCAATTTCATCTACCACATCCCCAACCTGATGGCACATTTTAGACCTCATATTTTCCAAGATGTCCTGAATAGCTTGCCTCGTGCTTACCGTTATTTTTGGGATTATTTTTTTAAAAATTATTTTTTAAGTTTTGGACTTCTCACTGTAGAAAGCCTCTTTTAGGTTACGCATACTTTAAAAAACCCATAAATTTAGTGATTTAGGAATGGGGTGGCCAGTCTTAGTGTCCCTTTAAGGCTACAGTGCAGCTTGGAACATGGTGACAGCCCTGCCTCCCAGCTAGCTCTTACCAGTCAAATGTGAAATGCTGTTTGTGATCTTCTGGCTTCAAGCAGCTGTCTGGAGGACAGATGGGATGATTCCAGGTGTTCTTCTTTATCTGGAGAATGTTTCTGGGCTTCAGGAAAACCTGCCTGAGCCTGAAATAAATTGCGTTGTCAGTTCCACTTGCTAAGCCCGCAGGCACAGCTGCTCAGTCTGAAATGGTCCCCACCGGAAGTCAGGAAGGAGGGAGCACATTCCAAGGAGGTGGAAGAGATAAGAGGAGGCACAGTCTGGGAAGCAATGGTGGGAAAACAAAGACGTTCAGAATAGCCCTGCCCTAGAGCTCTCCAAGGTTATTTCCCCTTAGGTTAGGTAGAGTTGCTTTAGTCTGGCAAGATTCTGTCTGTACAGTGTGAGCAGATAAAAAACTGAGTGTGAATGGACTGATTCTTTGTTGTTCTTGGGATGGGCCTGACCCATGAAGACACTACAGCATATTGGGAAACACGCTAATTTAAATTGATTTTTTGACAATTTTCTGTCCTGGACAGTATTTTAAAATTACTGTTATTCTTCCATTGTTTTTTATGTTTTTATTGTTGATTTTGATTTGTTATGCATCACCTTGATGTAATGTAGTAAAAGAGTTATATAAACATTATATATAACTCATTTCCTTTTTTTCATGTCTTCTCCACAGATGGACACTCAGCAACATAGAAGGTAATTGCACAGGGGCTGTGGTACACCAGGAAAGTCAGATTAAAATTTTTTGAGATTCCTCTTTTCTGTTCCTTCAGGACTTTTAATCTTTCAAAAATGGAGTCTATAAATTACTTTTCTTCTTAAATGTGAAAGTGAAATTTCTATCCTGTGGTCAATAATTCTGTAATTTAAAAGGAATGAATTGAAGAATGTTTTCATTTTAGATGCCTTTTTTCATTTCTATTCTGATCATGATTGCATGCAGGAAAGAAAAAAGTGGGATGGGAGGTCATGACATGAACAGTGTAGTCTAGAGTGGCATACCTAAAATATTGTATTAGGAGTAACCTTTAGGTTCTTCTCCAGTGTTGATGTGTCATCTCCATCTCTCTGTAATTATCTAATATTAGTGCAGTGCTTAATTTGCAGGAGACCTGAACTCAAGGGGCTGGATTTCATTATAACCCAGCAATGTGATTGGGGAGGGGTTGAGTGAAATGTCTCATAGTAGCTTGCTTTTTCAACACACTGAAGAAAATAATTAAAACTTTAGCAATGTGCTACTAAGTAATCACATATTCTCACGAAGCTGCTCCTTGGAATCTTTATTTCCTCAGGGATAACTGGGTTAATCTATTGCCACAAAAATAACAGTGCTATAGAATCTTAAAGACTAACACTTTTATCATAGCCACTTTATCAGGTAAATTGAAGTTTTTTTTCTTTTTTCTTTTAAAAGATGGAATATAAGTTGTTAAATGACTGGTACGCCTGGAAGCTAAAACTTATGAATAATTTTCTCTTAAAAGTGGACTAAATAAAATATACTTATTTAGTTAAGTGCTTCCTGAAAATAACTATGTCTGAAAACGTTTGTACATTTCTGAGTAAACAAACACACATATCTTGCCTCCCCTTCTTCCCCCAGAGAGTTTCTCACACATATATGCAAATAGTCAACTTCCTCCTTTTATATATTTTCAGCATGAACTCTGGAGAGAGGGGTAATCCTGTGGTATCCCTTTTTGTTTATGGAATCAGCTTTAAAAATACCAGGTTTTGCTGCCATAAAAATGGGAATTACTTTCAGTTGCTTCCATGCAGCTTAAGAAGGACTTTTTCAGGCAGGCAGCTAAGCAGCAGGTTACTGTGCCAGGCAGTTCTGGTGAAGAGGAAAGATTACAGGACACCGCAGTTGGTAGTGGGTCTGGCTAGTGTTATGTGCATTTATGGCTACCATCTTACTAACCCCCAACTTAAAAACTGAAATTTTTAATCTGATTGTTTTTCAGCATATTACTTTATAAATAAAATTCACAGAACTTTACTGTTATTTTTATTTACAGGCAAAAATGAAGATAATGTAAATCAGGTGTGCTACTACTGTTTCCAGTTTCTTTTTCCCAATAACTATAGGATGCGAATGTTGCCCAAAATGAAAGTAACACCACGGATAGAAAAAATACTTAATCGGGAAAGAAAAAACTACAGACTTAGTTTAAAGCAAACAAAGCTCTTGAAGAAGTACAAGGAATCAAAGAATGTCCTGGTAAGATTAAACTTGAAGCAGTTTGCCTCATAATAGCATCACCGGGTTATTAATGTTGAACAGTTTTTAACTAAAACAGTAAGTTAAAAAATGTAAATTATTAGAAATAACAACAAAAGCTCTTTTCCATTGTATTATTAGATACAGTAGTGTCAGAATTGGTGAGTACTAACAGCATAATGTGATTCATACAGCTTTAGGATTTTTTTCTCTATTTTCTAAACATAAATCCATATTTCTGATTGCAGAAGGACCTCTTTTCACGGCAATTTTGCAGGACGCAATAACTGGAGCAACTATGACAATAGAATATTGGATACGATCTTTGAGATCCACCTAGTCTAACTTCCTGCCCATTACAGGAATCCACTGATACAGCAAAAAATAGTGTTGGGGAAAAAAAGAGCCAAATACTTGGTGCCTTCAGACATCACGTTCTTGTTTGCCCAAAATGCAGTTGTGCAACTTCCAAACTCAGTTTTGCAGGAGCCTGTGATGCATTTGGCATATATATAAAATTTGAGACATTGTTTTCTACTTTACTTATCAAAAAAACATTACAAGTTTTTTGGTAGAACTTTGTAGGTTTACAAATGTTTCCTGTGAATTTTCAATTATTTTCATAAACTCCACTGGAGTAGTTCTGGTGTATATTAATGTCAAAGTAGAAACAAGCTTAATAGCACATGGCCTTTCCTTCTCTCCATAGCTAATTACCTGCAATTCATGCAAAAAAACAAGAAGGCATCATGGAATAAGTAGAGAGGAATACAGCTTAAAAACACCAAACTTGAAGATATCTTCAAACAAAAGTACACCTCTTATCCATAGTCATTCTGGATCTAAAAGAGGGAAATCATCATCAGGCCTCAGGTATTATTTATTTATCAGATTTATATCTTGCCTATAATACAGATAAATAGTGCTCCCTTCTATTTTTCCTCACAACAAACATCCTGTGAGGTATGTTGCATTGAGAAACCATGATTGGTCCAAAGTCACCCAGAGAAATTCCATGGCTGAGGGTAGACTAGAATCTGGACCTCTTCACCCCTGGTCTTTAACCACCATACCACGTTGCTTCTCTATTTCCCTTTTATACTTGAATAGTATTACACAGAACTGGGATTTATCCATGAATGAAAGGTTTTAATCAGTGCTGTTGCTGAAGAACTAAGCCACGGTGGCTTTTTGTATACGTATGTGTATTGTGAATATTTGGTTGTCATCACCTTGGCTAAAGGATATGTTCTCAAAAAGTATGTAAGATTCACAGTTTTATAACTGCTTGCAGTAGAGTATTAAATGATGGTATGAGGCATGTACTTACTACTGTAGTTTATTAATTTTCGTTCAATAAACAGATTTAATCCCATGTAAATAAAATGACTTCTTCACTTAGAAAGTTCCATACTTGCCATTTTATTAATGAGGGTATCTTTAAATAATAGACAAACCCAGAACTTTTGAAATAAACACTTCTAATTCTGAATCATCTTCAAACTCTAAATAGATCAGTTTGTTAGATGACTTTTGTCTTTTCTGTACATACCCCCAGCTGTGTTCTAAAAGTTAGGTGTTTGTAATGCTCAATCAATTAAGTAGCCAAAAATGTATTTCAGTTCTCCTTTCATTCCCCAAGGTCAAAATTCTGATCCTTTTATTTCACCACATCCTGTGTTCAATCTCAAAAGTGCTGAGATCTTTGTTTTGAATCTAATTGCTTTTCAGTTCTGGATCTCTCTTGGTTAGGAATTCAGCTTGGATAGACTTCCTATTGCACAACTTCAGGATTAAAACTGGAAGTTCTTTTGGCTGTTCAGTCTTTTTATTCCAATTATTTCCCAAGTATTCTATTTGCTCTCTCACATTTACAGGCTCAGAATCCCATGTGCTCTTGCATGTTTCACTGGGGTTTGGACTTTATGCATTCTTGGTAAGAACTACTGACTCTTACCCATTTGCTAAGTGGGCAAGCAAGAAATTTTGAATACTGTGTTGATCTAAATGGTCTAAAGTAAAGCCACCATGTTCTTGGACAGGCTTTTCATGATTGCAGGATGAAGTTACCTGGGCACAATCATACTCAATGACTTATTATCTACTGAGGCTGTGGATGCTTCAAATTTTTTTTGGAAGAGGTTTGTCAGAACACATGAGAAGCTAGCATCTCTTTAAATAAGCTACATCTTTTTTTCAGACTTGTGTGATGCCTGAAGAAAAGATACCATGCTTATGCTCCTATCCATTCTAAAGCACTTCTATCACTTCATTTTTGAAGTTGCACAGCCACATCATGATACCGCATTGGTATATTAAGCAAGCACTTATTTAATCTATTTGTCATCAATTGAATCAAATTCACTTTAACAGCATTCTTGATAAATTTTGGGTGTAGATGTTTTCCTGTTTTCTTGAAGCACAGTATCTTACTCTATTCTGTGCTTGCCAACTTTCTACTAGTGTTTCCTTTGTTCTTGTTGTAATTGTGCTGTGAGTATGCACAACATAAGTACAATATCATGTAACCCAGTATACAACAAAGCACCCACACCACCCCCCTCTTCATAAACTACCACTACACTCTGCCCAGAAGGCCTTTGTAGGGCATCTTTGCAAGAAAGGTATGGGTATTGTAAACAGCCAGTTTGGTTAGTGGTTAAAGGTGCTGGACTAAAAGCTGGGGAGATTATGAGTTTTAGTTTCGCCTTAGACAGAAAAGGCAGCTGGGTGACTTTGAGCCAGTCAGTCTCTCTCAGTCCTAGGAAAAAGGCAATGGCAAAACACTTTTGAAAATGTTGCCTAGAAAATTGTATCAAAGGTCAAAGTAAAAGGTATTGTAAGATACTTGCTTTCTCCAACTAATCACTGCATATATATTGTTGCTTCAGAATAGCCAGCATTGTGGAGAACATAAATGTGGGATGTGCACTGTGAAGAACACAAGCTTTCTGAGTTGCATAATAGCACAGTGGGAAAGGTCAACAGTTTCAGCTAAAATAGGAGCAGGATTCATCCATTTTCCCTTCCCTAAGCAGCATTCTAATTGTATGGCTAAAAAGTATTCCTCTAATTTTTCTCAATTCTTAAAGGAAAAACCCTTGATATAGGCTGTCTTCCTCTCCTCCAACCTGTATGGTTGACGATCCCATCCCTGGCACCCTGCCATGAAGCCTTTATGAGAGCTGCTAGATCTGTGCTGCCAAAATCCACATCACCACTAGATGGAAGCTGAGAGTTTTTTTCTGTATCTTTGCTGACATTCAGTGGGCATTTGTATATATTCGCAGCCCAGATCCATTAGGCATACTTTATGTGAATCTATAACACAAGCTTAGTATTCTAAAGATCCCAGGTTTGATTTCATCTCCTGGAGAAAGAGTCTTGGAAGAAAGAAAAGTATGCATCTGAATCTGATAATCAGACTGGCCTACTGAATAATTGTTTAACTTTAATACGTATCTCCAACTTTCAGTGATCTTGTCGGAGGCGAGGGCTTATGGAAAGTGCTAGTGCCATTCTCTTCGAACCATCATAATCTGACTAGTAGAAGCATTACAGCTTTTAATGAGCCGCACTTGTTATGAAATGAAACCTGAATGTGATACAAAAGAATGAGATTGCCAAATGTCATTCTTTTCAATGCAACATAATGATTGCAGGAGTATCACTAGAGGAAAGTGGGAGGAGTGTGTGCTTAAACTCCATACATCATGCAGTGTGTACAAAGTGCTTCAGTAATTGAACTTTCTTACGTATTTCGTGTATGGCTCTATGTATTAATGTTTCTTACTGGATCATACACAGTGATTGGCTACAGAGGTACTTGGAATTCTGTTTTGTATTTTCCACTGTGGAAGTCAGTTTTTAGGTTATGAGTAAACTACCAGGAAAGATACTAATTCCAAGTATGTTAATTTTATACCTGGGTATCCTTGCCGAGCAGAAATTAAACATGAGCCAGCCATGTGAGGTAGTTGCTAAAAAGACAGATACTGTTAGGGTGCATTATTTATTTAGTATTAATTTATGCATCACATTTATAGGCCTCCTACTTAATAATGTCTCTGGGCAGCATACAAATTAAAAAACAATAAAAGCAACACAAGTCATTAACCTAGTGGCTAATAACACCCCGCACATTAATACAATTCCCACAGAAGGCACATACTTACCTAGCTCAGCACTTGGAGAAAGACTCAGATCTTCAGGGCCCACTTAAACAATGGCAACTCAAATCTCCAGGGAACACTTGCATTTCCTTCAAGGATACAAGCATTACTGCAAGAATCCAACCACACATAATTTTCCAGGCAGCTTTAATCAACCAGGGCAGAGATCTAAAGGCAGCATCAGGAATCCTGTCTATTTCCTCAGGTCAAATGCCCACCAAGTAACAGGACAAGAAAGTGGCTCAGTCAACCTGCACAGATTTGCCCAGTTGGAGTCTAACTGAGCAGATTTGAGTGATTATCTGATAAGTGCCTAGAATATTCCTCACAGCAGGCCTGAAGATTCCTCCCTTCCCTACAGGGGCTGGGTTACTTCGAACAAGGCTGCTGGCTGGCTACTGCAGAGATAAGAATGGGAAAATAAACATGTTTTTGCTGCTCTTACCACCACAATGTAATCTCATTAAGAGAACATAAGAGTTCAGATTGTGGGAAGTAATTCTTCCACTTTACTCTGCCCTGCTTAGACCTCATTGGGAATATTGTGTCCAATTCTGGGCATTGCAACTCAAAAAGGACAGGACAAATTGGAGGAATTTCAGAAGACTACCACAAATATAGCTAGATAGATAATTAGGGTATTTTACCTGAAGTCAATATATATTTTTTATTGTATATTTTTAATACTTTAAGCATGACTATGTTTATCTTACGGAATAATAGACGTATTGGTCTATGACCGTAATAAAGAGTGATGATGATGCTAGTAAAGGGTCTGAAAATAAAGCCCTCTAAATAAAGGTTAAAGGATCTGGATATGTTTAGAAAAGATGGCTGAGGAAGATTAATATTTACCTAATATCTTAGGTAGTTTTCAACTGTCTAAAGGGTTATCACACAGAAATGAGAGTGGACAACTTTCTGTTGCCTCAGAGGGCAGGACCAGAATAAGTGGTTTAAAATCACAAGGAAACAGTTTCAGTCTAGCCATCAGGAGAAACTTCTTGATTGTTTGCTTTACTGTTTTGAGCTTACAGCCAGTGGAACTGGCTCCCACATGAAGGGAGAATTCTTTGAGAGAAGTCTTCAAACAGAGGCTGGATGGTCATCTCACACTAGATGACCTCTAAGGTCTATGAGTCTATGTACTCAATTAGCACACAGTGAGATTTGTAAACAATGATTCAGCCTTTCTAGAGTAAGCTCAGTAATATAAATATATAATTCATTAAAAAGTATATATATTTAGTTATTTTAAAATGTACTTTTTATCTAGATAGCTTATGTGTAACATTAGGAGGATTGTAAGTATTATACAGCATATATAATCCTTAATCTATGTTTCTTTTCATTTCAGAACTTCCACAGTTGGATTATCCACACATCATTCCTCCAGGATACAGAATAAAGCCAAAACCCTTTCCAGTCAATTAAAAAAAATGCTTAACTTTGAAGAAGATAAAAACAAAAAGGGAAACTTGAAGAACTTCTTATTGTCACTTTAAAAATCTTAAAATAAGTAAGCTCCTATAATTGCAGCTGATTCATAAAACTACACTATGGAAAATGCCACCATAAGCAAATATGTACATATTGCCCTGGAGAAGAAAAATGTTCTGGGTAGTGAGATAAGTCAGGTATCCACACCACTTTTCATTAACTGGTGAGTCATCATGGAGGACAAAAATGGGGAGAACTTCTGTTTGTTCTTCAGTGTGAGTACTGCCTCTGACAAAATGTGAAAGAGAACATTAAAATTACTCAATTTTAAGTAAATCTAGGCTGGTGCTGTTTCCCTCCTTGAATTATTTCTAATATTTGAATGGTTAACTACTACTACTTATACTCTTCAAAATGTATCCCAAAAATAATATTGGTCTGGTTTGAACTTAAAACTTCAAAAATGTGTTTGGGGATGTCAATTACACAGATTCTACCTACAAAATAAAACAGCTAAAATTATTTCTCATATATATATGTGTGTGTGTGTTTTATAGTAATACAATAAAAGTTTTTTTAAAAAGCAGCTGCATCTTTTTCCAATTTTCACAGCTGCTTTGGAAGTTACTTCAGGCTGTCTTCACACACGTGTGCATTGATAGCCATTTTACGAGCCTGGAAAAAGGCACAGCCGCCTTAAGGGTTTGAAACAAGGTCCTTCATACATGTTCCCTGAAGCACTTCTTTCAGAAGGTTTGTACAGCCCTATTATAATGTTTAACAGATTCATGAAAATGGCTGGAATGCAAAAGGCGTAGCAGATATCATGTATGTATGTATGGCGTAGCAGATATCATGTATGTATGTATTCTTGAAGAGCATTCTTCCTTATCTCTATCCATATGGCAAACTACTTTAGAAACATGTTTTAGAAGCAACTTCCTGGACTTAAGCAGACTTCTGCATGACTCTAAATTGTTTTTTTTTAAATCCTAGCCATGATCTAAATAAAACATGTACTGCTAACTTAAGAACTTAAACAACACTTCATGTTTGCAGCATCTATTTCTTTATTAGAACACTGAGATACAAACTAGATAGAAAATAGTCGTTTATGTGACTAGGCATACTTTAAATAAGCAACAGGAACACACTCTCCCCAGAAATCTACAAGTGGTACCAATAGGTGGCTCATCAATATTTACACCAAAATAAATAACCTGATTTTCCCCAAGCAGTATATTTCAGCATCCTAATTTGCAACTGTTACTAAACAACCTGAGTCAGAAACATTAAACTACTGAAAATTGTCTAGAGAGCTACTACCAGATTGTTCTTCCATTTGTCTATCCTTAATTAAATTAATAGATTGTTAAACATTAGTATAAATACACAGTATTCAAATACCCTGTCAATAAATGAGGAGATGTTGCCATTTCTCTCTTCAGATGCCATACAGAAACCACTTGGGTGCAGAGGAGAAATCACTGGAAGGCTGAATGAAAGTCAAATCACAGATTTTGAGTGATTGAGTGCTCAAATCACAAAAAATGATTGTTTAAGTGCAAAAGTACAGGTAGTCTTGTTTAATGACCGCAGTTGGGACCAGCAACCCGGTTGTTAGGTGAAGTGGTCTCTAAGTGAAAAATCTGTGCTTATGATTTTACTTCAGCTTTCCTTTGCTTTACAGTGTCAGAAGGATATGGACCCCCAAGCTGCCAGGTGAGCCCAAATGGCAAGGAAGGTTTCTGGAATTTGACTCAAAAGGAAGCTGGGTAAAAGAGCAAACCTTATAGCCCTTTTTTCCCACTCCCTGGCGCTTAGGAATGCTCACCCCAGTGCTTGGATAATTAGCAAGAAGAGAAGTGATCTTTGTATCTACATTCATTGGAGAGGAGGGGATTACAAGAGAGTAAGCAGGCACACAATGGGGAATACACAGCAAAAGGAATGATAGCACAACTGTTTGCCCAGCATGCTTATCATGAGCCATTAGGCAAACAAAAGCCTAAATTGATTAGGGTCTTGTCAATTTCAGGCAGCAGCGAGAGCCTCAGAGTGTTTTAATCAACTAATTAAGGTCACAGAGCTGAACTTGTTAGCTTGCAATTAGGACTTTTTAGGGACACGCGCTGTAAACAAGCGACCTCAGGAAGAGGTCGCTTGTTTACGCAATCTCTCCACTTTGTGAGGAGGGAGAAAAAATAGGTCAGGTACAGGACAAAGGCTACTAACTGACTGTAATGGTGAACACATGACAGAGACATGCAGTGAAAGTCATAAATGCAGGCATAGGTTGCAAAGTTACTTTTTCGTCGTCATTGTAACTGCGAATGGTTGCTGTCTGAGGCATTCACTAAAAAAGGACTACCTTTATTCAAGGTCCTACTACTTTTTCCTTCAACACACTTTTGTGAAATTGATTTTGCAGTACAAAATATCAAAATAGTTTGAATATTGTGCTGATACTACTGTGCAATAATCACTGGATACCTAGTGAGTAGAGGAGGCCAACAGGTGATTGAATGTATTTGGCAATAATTGTTGTATCTGTACTGCAGGAGCAGATGCCAGTATTGGGATGGTTACAATAACTAAAACATACCTAGCACAATTTCTCATTGGATTCACAAATGTTTCGCCTTAATATGGTTAAACTTTACATTTTTTTCACATACAAAGGCACTTTTTTAAAATGCTGACTTCTCCATTCCAGAACATCCTAACATGCATACTAATGTATTACCTTGGTTTCCCTATATATGACCCCTCTGCTTATGGTTAACAGAGAAGGACCTTTGCCTCTACAGTGCTGAGACATTAATACGATGAAATACGATGAAATACGCCATCATCATATAGAAATGGATACATCCCATTAAAATGGGATATAATCAATTTGTTAAATGTAAGATAGAAAATTAAAAATATATCAAGGCAGATATGATTTCAGTCCCCTCCTTTTAAATAAACAGTCATAGGTGTTCTCCATTTACAAAAGCATTGGTGCTTTATGGTCTTATGAACCTTTATTCTCACAGACACAGAAAAGTCTGAGTGATGTTCTTGTTTGCTGTCTCTCTTGATGGAGCCCTGATGAGCAAATCGCCCAAAAAGGAATAAATATATTCTCTCGGGTGTTCCACCAATGTTGTCCTCACCTTTGTTCTGAATTCAGGGCATAAGGAAGGGCTCTGAATTGGAATTGTTCACTCCCATATACAAACTTGAGGAACCTGCATTGCAATGATGGAGATATACAGATACACCTTTGACAGGTCAACTGATGCTAATAAATCATTTGGCAAGATGGCCTCTGCCATGGATCTCAGGGTTTCCATTCAGAAAGACTTGTGCCTTGTTCAATGGCTTTTGATTCAGAATAGATTTCCAGGTCCCATTCAGGGGCTGTGAAGAGGTTGGAGAAGAAGCTGGTAAATCTTTCCTGAGGCATGCTATTTTATCACCTGGATGTCTCAAAGATGGTTTTATTGCTTCCAGCATCCTATGATAGTTTCCTAAGTAGGTCTTGGAAATGGGAGACATCAGGAACCTGTCCCTTGACATTGTTCTCAATTCCAGTGCATATCTCTTTGGAGTATTTCTAGAATCCACCTGTCATTGCAGGTTCATTCACAGTAAGCAAAAATCTCTGAAGCTGTCCATCCACCTGGGGGATAGGGGGTTGATGGCATCAGCTACTGGCTCGTTTCCCTTGGGGCTTTTTATTTCTGTTCCAACTGTTGCCATAGATTACCTTGAAATAAAAAAGCATTTACATCTTGAGAAAAATTGGATTTATATTCTATATATTAGATAGATAGATAGATAGATAGATAGATAGATAGATAGATAGATAGATGATTGATAGATAAGAGAGAGAAAGAGAGCCAGTTTGGTCTAGTGGTTAAGGTGCTGGGCTAGAAACCAGGAGACTGAGTTCTAGACCCACCTTGGGCATGAAAGCCGGCTGGATGACCTTGGGCCAGTCACTCTCTCTCAGCCCACCTCACCTCACAGGGTTGTTGTTGTGGGGAAAATAGGAAGAGGAAGGAGGTTTACATGCTCTCTCAGACATAAATGGAACCCTAACAATTGCTGGGTCTTCGTAACAGATCTTGTTTTTGAGCAAGCTTCTACATACCAGATTTGCAGGTATGTATGTATTTATGTACACGATTTATGTGCCCAATTTGCAAATGCAACTAAGTAAGCTAGCATCTAAACTTACAATGGTATGATCTATTTGTAAATCTCAAATTCCAGACATGTTGAACCTCAGTCACCAATCCACAACCATCATACATTTTCAACAATACTGAAGACAAAATCAGCGCCAACAGCCACTACATCATGTGTTTCCAGGTTACTTGGAACTGAATTCTTCATCTTAAATTGCCCTCCCAAATATAAAGGACCTCTAGAAACCAAGTCCCCAAATTTAAAGGATAAACTATATCATCCCAGCCCATCATTATAATCATGTCTTCTGGCTCTTGATTCAACAAGCTGATGCAGTGGCAAGACTTTGATTCCAGATTCTCCACCTCTTTTGGACCCTGAGCCATGCTCAAGTCCTAACCCTGATAGCCAACCTCTGAATTCAGTTTCAGATAGGAAGAATGTGTGAAAAATCTCCTTTTGCAGAAACTTCTCATATCTTCTTGTTTAGGGGCATCCATTCTGGGCCCGCCCTGACCATGTTATCACCAGATTTCCACATGTTTTTGCTTTGATCATTCTACTCGTGGATATGGATCACTGAGTTTACTTTGGTTAATTTAATAAATGCTTGTTCCGTATATAAAGTATTATAGGTGACCCAGAGTCACCTTGTGCAAATGTGAGAAATAAATAAATTTCCTTGTGCTAACAATACACTTTGCTTTGATGAATGAGAGGTACCAGTGTATAGTATTTTGTTTTGGGCTACAGAAAATGCCTCAGGTGTTTACCACAGTTACAGGGTCCATATAAGACTCTACGATATATCCATATCCATAGCCATAGCCATAGCTATATGGCTAATTACTGATTTTTACTCTTGCTAACGAAATATTGGCAACATTTTCTCTTTGCTATTTGGTTAAAAGTCAATTTTAAAATATGACATTTACCACCCACTCAGGTTTTTCAGTTCATTTTTATTCGTCTGTTTTTTTCCAAGAAAAGACTGCTTTAGTCAAATACAGAGTTGAATCCTTATCTCCAACATTTCTCAAAAGCCACTTTGTTCAGGTTTGTCTTAACTTATGTGTGCTGGGACATTATGACACCTTCCCAAATGTGTATGCTCTCAGTATAGAATTTGCAAACAGTTCCCAATCTTTGGATGATTTCAGTCTGTAATTTACCTTTCCACGAGAGGTGTATACAATGGTGCTTAAAAGTTTGTGAATCCTTTTGAATTTTCAAAATTTCTGCGTAAATACTACCTAAAACGTGATCCACACAACTGCATACAACTAGATAAAGAGAACAAGGTGATGACTAGAAACCAGCATGAGTGTGTTAAAAATAGGTCATTGTCATGTTCACCGTTTCAATGTGCTTGGTACATCGTAACATTTCGCATGTCATTTGCCTGATACGTGTTTGATCTCAGGAGGGAGGAAGATTCCTCTTCGGGGAGTTATCTGTTGGCCGCTGGGTTGGAATGTGTTTGGGTTATCTCATGTGTTCAAGGTTGCTTTCCCAGGATGTGTGGAAAACGGTTACCAGCACCTGGGAGGGGGGTGGTTGCTATGGCCGTAGGGGGGAGGGATTACGTTTGGAGCCGGGGGTTTTTAGTTTGTATTTGGCGCGCTTTTAGTCATTCTCAGGTTTCTCTGTATCTGCCATAATTTCCCTAATAAGATTTCATTTAAGTAACCTCTTGTGAGTCTGAGTGTTTGGGGTAGGCAACCATTACATAAAGCTGAGAATCCAAAACTTCAAATCCCGCTGGCCCCTATCCAGGAAAAGACAGGTTCTTCCGATCTTGCGAGGGAGAGTGCTGGCGATGACCGATCCGAATGTGCTACTCGTGGAGAGTGATGGGTCGAGTGAGGGAGAGCCCGACTCTACCATGATGTGACCCGACAGAGCCCCCCTGGGAGAACTCTCAGCGATTCAGGAGGAGGCGAGTTCTGGGTCTGAAGGCGAAGCTGCGGGCATGAAGACCGCACCAGAGACCACGGTCATGACCCTGGGCGAACTGGTCACCTGGGACGACAGTTGTGGGGACTTCTCGGAGGCAAGGGGCTCGTCCTGGAGGCAGAGATACCCGCTGTCCCCAACGGTGGTACAGGTGCCGAGGGGAGACTCCCCCACTCCTGACCGAATTCGGGTGCTAGAGTCGAAGATGGACTCTCTGGAGCTCATTCTGCAGAAAATGAGCATGGACCTGAGTTCGCTGAAAGAGGTGTGAGAGGGGTCAAGCCAGCGGCATTCGACCCCTTCCTCCCAGGCACAGTCTCTGGAATGGAGAAGGGGAGCTCGCCCGCGAGAGGGGGACCGGGCTCCCAGGGTGGAACTAGCGTCGCTGCCCGTCCCTGAGCGGAGTCAGCCGGGAGCTGTCAAAGCAGCTGAACCACTAGTGGGGGGGCGCGGCCCGCCGGGCGGAGGACTGAGGGACTTTTCTGTCAAGTTCGATGGAGACCCAGCAAAACTCTCGTTCTTTCTGACGAATGCCAAGGCGTACATGGAAGAGTGGGGGTCGCTTTTTCGCTCGGAAAAAGCGAAAATCATCACCATTGCCACCAAGCTTAAGGGGAGGGCAGCGGACTGGTATGTACAGATGTGCCAGTCGGAAGCCCCTGAACTGGAGAAATTTGACGAATTCCTCTGGGCCCTACAGCACCATTTCGAAGATCCACTAGCTAAGGAGCGGGCAAAGCGTGCCCTGAAAGAACTCAAGCAGGGATCGAAAACCGTGGCTGATTACACGCTGGAGTTTAAAGCACTAGCGGGTAAGGTGGACGACTGGTCGCAGGCAACTGTAATAGAGTTGTTCAAGGATGGTTTAAACACCGAAGTGCTGCACTGGTCGCTGGGACGAGATGATCCTGACAGCTTGTACGGGTGGATCCAGCTTGCTGGAAAGGCTGAGCATGCCCACGAGGTGTTCGCACAGCGATGGGCGACAAAGTCGGGGCGAGATGGAAAACCTACCCGCCCTTCGGGCTCCTTTGGAAGATCCGGACAACGTTCGTGGGAAGAGGAGAAGGAGCGCCGTTACGCGAAGGGGCAGTGCCTGCGCTGCGGCAAGGAGGGGCACCGCGCGGCGGCGTGCCCGAGGGCGAAGGGCGAGGACCGGCAGGGAAAGTCGACTGCGAAGTCCCCCTCCCTGCCAAGGAAAATGAAAGCAGCAGTGGCTGACAGTGAGCTGGAAAGCGTGCCGTTCTACGGGGACGAGGGTGAACCGGAATTGCTGCAGCCGGCGGGAAACGCCAGCCACCTGCTCTAAAGGGCGCCGCAGGGCAGGTGGTAGAGGAGGGGCGCGAGCCAGTGTCGGTGAGTGGCAACTATCTCATTCTCACTGTGAAAGTAAAGTTGGGATCCCGCTTGAAGACGATAGAAGTGTGGGCGATGATTGATTCTGGGTGCTCACGGTGCTTGATGCATCCCGACGTGGTAGCTGCCTTGGAGTTGCCCACCTTTCTGTTGCAACGACCCATAGCTTTCACCCAATTGGACGGATCCATAGCAGGGGGCAAACCGGTCACGCATTTGGTAGCCTTGCAAATGGGTAGCCACTGGGAAGGGTTGTCATTTGTAGTAGCCCCGGTGGGGGGCCCTTTGGTGGTTTTGGGTGTCCCATGGTTGGTCCAACAAAACCCTCAGATAAATTGGGTCTACCGAACTGTAACCTTTAGGGACGGATTTTATCAAGCACCGGAGGGGAATGAAGCCCCAGAGGAGGTGGGGGGTGGGGTAGCGGCAGCTGCGACTCCGCAGTACCCAACCCCTCCTCTTGAGGGTCTACCGGAGGAATACCAGGCATTTGCTGACGTGTTTGGGGAGAAAGAAGCAGATCAACTTCCCCCCCCATCGGAAAACTGACTGTGCCATTGAGCTGGTGCCTAACACCCAATTGCCTAAGCCAAAGATTTACTCAATGACTCAGAAGGAACTAACTTTGTTACGGGAGTTTGTGGACAAAAACTTGGCAAGAGGGTTCATTGAACCAGCTAGTTCGCCAGTGGGGGCACCGGTTCTCTTCCACCCGAAGAAAGATGGGACATTAAGACTCTGTACCAATTTCCGAAGGCTCAATGCAGTCTCAATATCAAATAAATATCCTTTGCCTTTGATAAAAGATATGTTATCACATCTGGCTAAGGGGAAAATCTTCTCGAAACTGGATTTAAGGGAAGCCTATTACCGGGTGCGGATCCGGGAGGGGGATGAATGGAAAACGGCATTCAATTGCCCATTGGGAGCTTTTCAATATAAGGTGTTGCCGTTTGGTTTGGCTGGGGCCCCTGGGGTGTTTATGCAATTGATCAATGAAGTATTACATGAACATCTGTTTAAAGGGGTATTGGTCTACTTGGATGATGTATTGATTTATACTGAAACTCTGGAAGAACATGTACAGTTGGTTAAGCAGGTGCTTCGCAAGCTAAGGAAAGCTGAGTTGTATGCCAAACTGTCCAAATGTGCATTCCATCAAACACAAATTGATTATCTGGGGTACAGGATCTCAGATAAAGGTATAGAGATGGATCCTGCTAAAATCCAGGCCATCCTAGAATGGGAGAGACCCCGCACCTGCAGGCAACTTCAAAGTTTCCTGGGGTTCAGCAATTACTACCGGTTGTTCATAAATGGGTTCGCAGAAATAACTCTGCCCCTGACAGATTTGCTTCGGACAAAGGGGGTGGGAGAAACCCGCCGGGTAAAAAACCCAGGCACCCTGCTTAGATGGACTCCAGCTTGTCAGGTGGCGTTCGATAAGCTGAAGGAGTCTTTTACACAGGAGCCTATTTTACAACACCCTGACCCCTCCAAACCTTTTGTTGTTCAGGTGGATGCCTCTGATTATTCTATTGGAGCCCTGTTGTTGCAAGCAGATGGGGCGGGTTGTTTAAAGCCATGTGCCTACCTGTCCCGCAAATTCTCTGAGACGGAGAGACGTTGGGATGTGTGGGAAAAGGAGGCTTTTGCAGTCAAAGCGGCTTTGGACTCTTGGCGCCACTTGCTGGAAGGGGCTAATCATCCATTTGAGGTGTGGACTGACCATAAGAACTTGGAAGCCCTGAGTACCCCTCGCAAGCTGAGCCCTAAACAAGTTCGCTGGGCTCAGTTCTTTAACTGGTTTAACTTCAAACTGAAGTTTATCCCAGGGAAAAAGAACTTAGCAGACGCGCTGTCCAGGCAACCCCAGGACTCCAGCTCAGCGCCAGAGGTGGTCAGTACGCTGTGGACACAGCCACAACTGGGAATGCCGGCTGTGACCCGCAGCCAAGCCCGTGCGCAGCAGCCTGCCGGCAGTGATTCCACTCCGCAAGGCACCTTGTCCATTTCATCTCAATTGCAACAAAAGTTTCTAAAGGAGCTAAAAACTGACATTTGGTTGCTAGCCAATAGAGACAGTGTTACTTTTGACCAGGGATTCGCTTGGAAATCCAATTGTTTCTATGTCCTTGACAGCTTGCGAAAGGAAGTTTTACTCCGTTCACACGATGATAAGGTTGCTGGGCATTTTGGCTTTGTACAAACTTTGCACCTGGTTCGCAGACAGTTTTGGTGGCCCACATTGCGCAAAGATGTGAAGGATTATGTGGCATCCTGTTCTGTTTGTGCTATGTCTAAACGTAAGGTGGGAAAGCCTCAAGGCTTGTTGCAACCAGTGGCCAGTCCCGCTTGCCCCTGGGAGGAGATCTCCATGGATTTCATAGTGGAGTTACCTCCCAGCCAACGAAAAACTGTTATTTGGGTAGTAAAAGACTATTTCTCCAAGCAAGCTCATAACCATGGAAACCATGGATAACCATGCGTCTCCATTCCTTCGGCACAATTGGCCCGCCTATTCCTTGTACACGTGTACAGATTACACGGATGTCCCTCCCACTTAATTTCTGACAGGGGCACACAATTCACCTCTCAGTTTTGGTGGGCATTTTTAAAACTTTTGGGCACTAAACAGGCATTGTCCACGGCATGGCATCCTGAGACTGACGGGGCCACAGAGGCGCTAAATTCAACACTGGAACAATATTTGCGTGCTTTCGTGAATTATCAACAAGACAACTGGGTTGACCTCCTTCCCTTTGCTGAGGTTGCCTACAACAATGCCATTCATCAAAGCACCGGTCAAACCCCTTTTCGCACCGTTCACGGCAGGGATTTTGTCCCAATCCCTGACTTGCCTCAGCCATCTATCCCGCTTGCTTCACCGTCCGAATGGGCAACACAGCTGGCGGACTCTTGGCCGGTCATCCAGCAGGCACTAGCGGACGCACAGTCTGCTTACAAACAGCACGCTGATAAAAAGCGTGCCCCTCACCCTTCGTTTCAAGTGGGTGACATGGTGTACCTGTCTACCAAATTCATCAAGTCCTCTCAACCATCGAAAAAATTAGCTCCTAAATTTGTGGGTCCATTTCGTATTGTGACACAAATAAACCCAGTGACTTTTAAACTTGATTTGCCGCATAATTTGAAACACTTACACGCTGTATTTCATTGCAGTTTGCTCAAACCTCTTACTCACTCTGACCGCTGGCATGATCAACCTCCGCCACCTCCTCCCATCATGATTGACGGGCAACAACACTTTGAAGTAAAAGAAATTCTTGACTCTCGCCGGCTTCGCAACACACTGCAGTACCTAGTTCGCTGGAAACATTTCCCCCACCCGGAATGGGTGGCCGCTCACGATGTGGCTTCCCCTATTCTTGTTCGTCAATTTCATAATGCTTACCCCTCCAAACCGGGTCCATAACTTTTTTGGGGGGGGGGCAGTATGTCATGTTCACCATTTCAATGTGCTTGGTACATCGTAACGTTTCGCATGTCATTTGCCTGATATGTGTTTGATCTCGGGAGGGAGGAAGATTCCTCTTCGGGGAGTTGTTATCTGTTGGCTGCTGGGTTGGAATGTGTTTGGGTTATCTCATGTGTTCAAGGTTGCTTTCCCAGGATGTGTGGAAAACGGTTACTAGCACCTGGGAGGGGGGTGGTTGCTATGGCCGGTAGGGGGGAGGGATTGAGTTTGGAGCTGGGGGGGTTTAGTTTGTATTTGGCGCGCTTTTAGTCATTCTCAGGTTTCTCTGTATCTGCCATAATTTCCCTAATAAATCAGATTTCATTTAAGTAACCTCTTGTGAGTCTGAGTGTTTGGGGTAGGCAACCATTACAGTCATGCCAGATGAATCATTGCTTTTTTCTGACAAAGTGCCTAAATTAGTAGACCAAGGAAATGCTGTGAATGTAGTGCATTGAGACTTCAGGTAAAGCATTTGATAAAGTTGACTATAGCTTCCTTTTTGATAAAATGAAACAATGTGGGATGGGTGGTCAACAAATGTACCCAATGCATATTCCATATTACTATGTCTACATGGAGAGAGGTAGAGTATTTAAGGGTTCTGCCCTGGGCCCAATGCTCTTCAGTATTTTTATAAATGACTTAGACAAGGAGATAGAAGGGATGTTCAAAATATTTGCAGATGACACAAACTGGAGGGGATTGCCAACATCCTAGAAGACAGGCTCAGTGTTCAAAACAATCTTGACAGGTTTAACATTAGTCCTTTTCTAAAAAAAATGCTATTCAATGGTAAAAAAATACAGGGTTTTGCACATAGGTACACAAAATCAGATGTACAAGATAGTACCTGGCTTAGCAATAGTACTTGTGATAAGAGTCTGGGTATATTAGACGACCACAAATTAAGCATGAGCCAGCAGAGTGCTCCAACTGCCAAAAAAACCCAATACAATCTTGGGCTGCATCAACAAAGGTATAATGTCGAGATCACAGGAAGTGATTTTTCTGCTGTATGCTGTACTAGTCAGACCCCACTTGGAAGACTCTGCCAATTTTGGTTGCAATACAAGACAAGGAACTATAAAGAGAGCAGAAAAGAACAGCAAGTACAGGTCTTGTGTAGTGGCAATGCAGAAGACCACTATTGAGGAGTTAATAACGTATGTTGATTTTCTCCTTCACACAAATAAGATTAGAGTTTATGTTGAGTTATGCTGATGCTTAATTGGTGTGTTTTTATTTCTGTTTGGCATGGGGATAAAACCACAAGACTGAAAGTGCAAGCCCACTCCTCCAACAGCCCTCCAGAAAGTGTGGAGTGCGGGGGGGGGGGAGAGATAAGAGAAAACCCCCAGATTGTTTAGTTAAACACTAGCTTATCTGTAAGGCTTCCCAAGGTCTTGGAAACAGGTGGTGTAGGCCCTGAGAAGCGGCCAGTCAAGGTCAGGCCATGGAGCTTCGATACCATGGAAACATGGTCACGAGGTTTGAGGGCCAGACTTGGATAAAACCCTTAGAATTGTTTTGGAGTTTGGGAGCCTGTGCACAGACCTGAGCGCTGGGTGCTGTGTATATTGAGCCACCCTGGGGCATCTCTGCTGTCCTTATTAAAGGGCTCCTGGCAGCATAAAGGAGATAGGGTATCCCCTTGCTTAAGTATGTTATGATTTCTTTCTTTATGCTATGCTTTTTATGCTTTTGTATAATCTGCCTAAACCGTTTCTGGTTTGAACTATGTTTCTATTTAACTTTGTTTGCTTAAGTTTATAATAAAGCTTAAGGTTTCTTTAGCCACTGGCGTGCTTATTATTTCTGAATCTAAAAAGAACCAATTGCCTGAGCACCTGATCACTGCTCGGACACTTGGCAGAACAGCTTGAGGCTAAATTCTATGAATTTAAAAGGTTAAAAGGACTGGATATTTTTAGCTTAAAGAAGACCAAAGGGAGAGATGTTGGCAGTCTTCTAATACTCAAAGAGCTGTAACAAGGAACAGGGTGTGGGTTTATTTTTCATAGTGCCTGAAAGTAGAACAAGGACCAATGGGTGGAAGTTTTACAGTGTGAGATTCAAATTCAGGAGTAATTTCTTGTCATGAGAGCTATTAAGCATTGGAACAGCCTCCTTCCTAGAGTTCCTAAGGTGCTCCATCGCTTGAGGTTTTCAAAGGTTGAGTCACTTATCTGGGATGGTCTGAGGGTTCCTGCCCTAGGCAGGGGGTTGGACTAGAATGTTGTCTGGAATGTGATTAATAGAACGCAAGGCAGCGTTTTTTAGCAATAGTTGCAGAGTAGAAGCATCCCAGGAAAAAAAAAGGATTTGCACAGGAAAGGCTTGATTAGCGTTCAGAAAAATAAAACAAGTCTTCACACATTGGTTAGTGTAAAAACAAAGTAAAGATTGCTTACATTTTTATTTTGAAGAAAGAAAAGAACTCTGGTGTGTGCGCGTGAGGTACTCTCGGACCAGAGCCACATCACCATGTGGCTCTGCTGCATGCACATCTGCTCAGGAGGAAACAAAATGGAGAACTGGCCACGAGGGGCCCAGAGAGGAGGAGGAAACAGGAAGTCAGGAGATCAGCACTCCCCACAAACACAGCCGACACACACTTCGCAATAAAAGTCACGCTTCAACAGAAGAGTCCCCATTATGTTCGTGAGACGATGCATAGTTGAAACCTGATTTTCCCAACAAGGAAGACCTCCAACAACTCTTCCACTCCTATGATTCTATGAATACACACACACACACACACACCCATCCTCAGACTCATTTGGTAATGGTGCAGATAGGATTCATAGTTATGTGGAAGTCAAGCCACAAAAGAATTGCCACAACCTGTCCATTCACAGAATAATGCCATTGGATCTATAAACTCTTATTCAAGAAGGAAGAACTTAGTAACATTTAATGAAAAACAAAGGCTTGGAACAGAAAGAAGAAAAACAAACAAAATGAAAACAAATCAAACTAAAAGCTTATGAGACGACTAAAGATTTCTTCTAATGCTGCTGCTACTGCTGCAATCAAAAATTAAGCCCTTTGATCATGCAGAGAGGCAAACTGCCACTGAAATCCTGTGCAGTTCTTCCGCATAGGTGTAGAACCTATATAGTATGTGTAAATCATTGAGAGTCCAATATACTAGTTCATTTACAGTGTGTAATAAAATCAGGTTTAGATCTTTATCATGCACAAAGCTATGAAAGGCAGTGGCACTAGTGTAAGTGACCATTTGAAGAACATTATTCTTTACAAATTCAGATCCTGTAACCACCTCTGAAGTTCACAATAGTATGGTTTAACAAATAAAAATTATACAGTGTAGGCCTACAATGTGCCTGACCAACACTCTGATATCCATCTAAAGATCATACTTCAGAAAAATGAACACCATAAAACTCTTCTACTTTTTTCAGAAAGCTGATTCCAAAAAATTGTCTGTTTAATTAAATTGTTTTAGGATTATCTAAAAAATTATAAGCAAAAAGTTAAAAATAGAAGCAAACAATAGCAAGCATTTTGGATAAGAACTGGAACATAATGCAAAAGTTAAGAATTTTAATGTGTTACCTATTTTACTGACAAGATTTAAACAAATATTTAATTATTTCCACTAAATAAATTGGATTTCACTAGGCTTGATTGGACCATGCCTAAAATTTGCAAAACAGCGTATGAACACATAAAACAATTACTACATAATGCAAATATGGTAAACATCCAATACTTATTGCATGAACCAATTGTTTACTATAGAAAGAAGTGACAGATCGGGACACTAAATGTGCACCAAAATGGTCTGCGTAACAGAGTCATCAATATTTTTATCTCAGGAATTCTACTTTCATATATTTAAGTAGCCATAGTAAAAATTAACATGTTTGATATGTAATAATGTGTTCTTCTAGTAGCATTTAATGTATTTCCATTAAACAATGCTATGGGCAAAATCTAAAAATATGCCAGCAAGGGGAAGAGTGTTATTTAGGTAATTTACATTGTACATGTACATGTATGTTTCCGTATACAAATAATTTCTTCATTTGAGATTGTCCATATAGACATCGGGGCAAACATGTTGAGATATAAGGGGTAGATGAGCATGTATTTGTCTAGCTCACGACTAGTCAAGAATAAACTTTTCTCATATTAAAACTTTGGGAATGCGAATGCCTTTCTGCAAGTAACATGGAAGCAACTGAGATATCCCAGAGCAACACAACTCTTTGGTCAATGAATCCAGCACACTACAATGATATTTTTCACACACTTACCTGGAAGTAAACTCCACTGAAGATAGTGGGACTTTCTTCTGAATTAGAATTTCACTAGTATTTTAGGATTTTTTAAAAATTATTTCTATATAACCACTCCCAGTTATGGGAAGTGAATGATGTTCAAAAAAGATTATCCTGGATGTTTTCTAGGTTTGCCTACTTGGGCATAAATATAGAACAGAAATCTTGTATAAGCAATACAGTCTTATTGCTACAGTCAATACAGAAAATGTATCTTAAATATTACTGATGGTTTGAAATGCTAAATCATATCACATTTTTAATTTACTTAAGTAAGATCATTGTTGGTCTTTCAATGTCTGTTTTTAATATGATTTGTATTCAACATTTAAAAAAAATAATTGTTCTTCAAATATTTAGCAATCAAAATATAAGTTTCTGCTACTTGAGTACACATATTTTGTTTAATTTAACAGAACTATATCCATAAAAAGCACAAGAAAAAAAAGAAGCTGTTTTCTATTGGGGGCAAGATTTAGTCCAAAAGTATACAAAAATTAATTGCAATAATCACTTTTTTAACATAATACACAAATGCTGCCTCTTACCATAGTACCTGCTTTACCACTTGTTAATCAAATATTAAACAAAGCAACATTCAACATTTCTTATAAATTAGAACACTTCAGTGCTATTTCAACAAACATACAAAAATAATTATCAATCAACCTGACCAATTCCTCACTCCAGTGAAAGATCTGAGTATCAATCATCACTATAGACATCCCCTGCAAACGGTAGATGCACTTGACTTCCTGTGACATTGGGGAGTCTTGACAGATCAGGGAGGCTCTGGATGCGTGACTTGAGTTCTTTCCGTACCTGGGACACACCTGTTAATTTGCGCTTGTATTCCTGTAATACATGAAAAACATTATATAAGTCAGTCATTTCATTTTGATCATTGACAAGCAGAACAAAACAAAAGAGTCACATTTAACTCATTGAATATCACTGCAGCCTATATAGCACAGAAATTGGCTAGAGTAAAACAAGCTATAAAATCATATAACAATACAAGTATAATTTAAGAATTTTGGGCATAAAAATAATATAGTAAAGCATCATACAATTTATATAAGGCAATTAAATTATTATTATTTAGAATAACAGAATAGTAAATTTACCAATCTAAAGTATAGAACCATAATAGCACTAAAATCCATGGAAAAATTGTGATTCATATTAGTATTGTATCTAGAGAAAATGTAGTGACGTATATGGAAGAATAATACATAAGTGATTATGGTTTCAAAACTGAAAGTTAGAGTCCAATTATAGTGACTATTTATCTATATTGTTAAAATGACTGGCAGCTAATAATAAAAATAAGACAGAAATAAGAACCAATTAACAGGTATCTCCACTAAGGTTTCAAGAGTACTTTTCAAAGAAAAGTTCAATTTACTGTAATATAATGGAGATATACTAAACTGAAAATGTCTAATGAAATTGCAAAGAATTGCAGGAGAAGTAACACCTGTATTTCTGGCATCTTGCAACACCTGTCAGATATTAATGGTTTAAAGTTCTTAATGAAAGCATACCTAATATGTGGAATTATAGATATATCATTTCTCCTGGGATAACTAGAGGTAGCCATCAATTGCTAAGCAACTTGATTTGGGGAACTGGGCCACAGGCTGAAGCAACTAATTTTAACTTGAAAAACATAGAAAAGTTTTTATAAATGACTTCTTTCATATCCAGATCAAACCTTAAGCTGCCAATATGATGCCACCTTCTTGGCTTCACCATTGTCCAAAAACAAGTCATTTTCAGTGCACACTATTGGTAATAATCGGCAGGTCAGCAGGTGGGCCAAATTCTGTATCTCTCCACATCCACACAGCGTGTTATTATCCGTCAGCATTCCCCATCTGAGCATATTAGTCTTACACTTAGGCACTCCAACCCTCAACCTATTCAGAGTCCCCCAAATAACATAAGGGCGGTCAAATCCCTCAGCCACTTTCTCTTCTGGGACTATTCCTTGGTCAGTGATTTCTCTCCTCCATCTTCCAATTCGGTTTTGTTCTTGCATTCCCTCAAGAGTTTCTTCTTGCCGAGAAACTCTTCCTAGATTTTAGTCAACGCGTCTGAGGCTCATTCCCATACAGAGGGTGCCGGGGATCACTCTCGTTTTGTTCTCTCAACACCTGCTGCAACTACTCTCCTGATCTTGGGTGGTGCAATACCAAGGGGGTACATTTTCTCAATTGGTGTAGGTTTAAGACATCCTGTCACTATTCGTACTGCTTCATTTACGGCGATGTCAACTTGTTTCATGTGTGTAGACGCATTCCATACCGGAGTGTCTGCTGCAGCGACAATCAAGTCCAAAGCTGATGTTCGTAATGTGGATGGCTGGGCTCCCCATGTGTAATTTGTCAATTTCCTAATAATGTTATTCCTCGCACTAACCTTGGCCTTAATATTCAGGCAGCGCTGTTTAAAGGAAAGCATTTGATCAAGTGTCACACCGAGATACTTCAGTGTTGGACAATTCTGTAATCGGTCCCCTTGCCATAACTGCCATTCAGTTTAGCCCCGGCATCTTGATTTCGAAGATGGAAAGTGCACACTTGCGTCTTACTTGGATTAGGCCTCAAGTGTAATATTGTCCTAATTTTTCAAGTGTTTCCACCTATCTCATCAATACTTGATCCTTGTGTAGCCACTGCTGTATCATCTGCGTAAACAGTTGTGTGTTGTTGGGAACTGGTTGATCATTTGTATATATATTATATAATATCGGGGATAGTATGCTCCCTTGTGGCAGTCCATTCTTCTGTAACCTCCATCTACTGTTCTTTCCATTCAAAGTCACATAAAATCTCCAATTCTGTAATAGACAGCCAATAACCCTAGTGAGCCCACTGTCTCTGGTGAGACTATTTATCTTGCGCAGCAATATCCTATGATTAATGGTATCATACACTGCAGTTAAGTCAATAAAAGCCACTCCAATAAATCACACTTTAGCAGTTAATAGTATCAAGAATAAACAGGGTATATCCCCCACATCTTAGAAAGTTCTATTAATATTGTGAAAACCTACATACTATAGAATCATGGTGAATGAAGAGGCCATTTAGGCCATCTAGTCTAACTTGCTGCTCAGTATTGCAATCCAAATTCAGTTTTCCCAACAGATGGCTGTCCAGCTTCCACTTGTATGTGTCCAATAAAATAGTCTAACATCATAATGAGCTGCCTGACTGCAAAATGGAAATTAGAAACCCACATTCCAATGCTGAGAGGCTTCTGCTGAAGTTGGATGGGGCATTATAGTTTGAAATTGCTATTATGTCCCATTTATTTCTCAAAGCCTTTGTTGGAGGATGGGAGAGAGGGAGAGTTACTACCTATTGCAACTTTATCCTATGAGGTGCTTACAATAAGGATAAAAGGGATTTCTAGCTAAATTAAATAGTTTCAACAACTGTCTTAGTTTACAGCAGCCTTCCTCAACTTGCGTGTTATCTAAGCATGTGGACTTCAACTCCCAGAGTTCCCAAGCCAGCATGAACATAGCGGAAAATTCTGAAAGCTGAAATGTGTACATTTGGAGGGTGGGCCCAATGTATCTTAACACGCTATCCCAAACCAATTTTGAAAAAAATTAAAATATTTATAAATCTGCTTTCCTAATAACATTTATCATTAAAAGCACTTAACAAAAATGTATGATTAGATACAATACAAATGTATCAAAACGGTAACAGTATCAACAGCAGTGGGAAAACCACAAAATAAACTGGAAAAAAGATATAAAACAGATCAAATCCTCAATATCTCTTTGGAACAACACAATGCTTTACAAGATGGTAAAGAAACAAATTTCCAGAGAAAAGTCCCCAAATTTGGATATGACATCAGAATCCCAGTCCTACATACCCACCTTCCTGATTGCTGAAAGCCTGTGGAAGGGGGAGAAAAAAAATCTGGCTGAAAAGAAGTCATAAATGTCATCTTGAAAATGGTAAAGCTTGCATACAGATGTAAAACACAGATCTTGAATGCTAATGTCCTGCATTATTAAGCAACCATCACCACCATTAAACAGGCAGAAAAGGGACTGCTCAGCTGAGAATGGCGTTGAGAACACAGCATTGGACTTACTGTAAAGTTCTTTTCCTACCAGGATACCTCCTTTTATTGCTTCATGATTTCGTTACTCGTTACTATTTCGTTCTAAATGTAGCTACATTCTGCTATATCATATGCAAAATGCGCAGCCTACTGACAAGATATGCCCAGCTAATTTTACCATTGGTCCTTTTTTATATAAGTACAAATATGTTTTATACCATTAAATTTTATTAACTACTGGTGTTTGACCACAATAAAGATTTCTTCTCATTTTCCTTCCACTGCTACAAGTAGGATCAGGTAATTTTCTTCTGTTGCCTCTAGGCAGTAGTATAAAAAAACCTCCTTCATAATTTAAGACCAGAGGAAAAAAAATTAATAAAACCTCCTTTGTGTAAGAGAGAATAAAAATTACAAGAGATGACCCTCTTTGTCAAAATACGCATCTTCACTAAGGTACAGTCTGGATACCCTGAGTCCTTGATAGAAAAAAGAACTTCACAGTATTTGTGGAATACCCTTGCCCCAGAGATACAGATGGCCCAAATCTTGCATTTTGTAAGCTGATGAAAGCAATCGTATTCCAGAGTGTGTTCAGCCCTTAGTTTAGTTTTATGGATATCCATGATGCTTATTGTTAACGTTTAACATTACTTTAATTTTGTGTTCTTAAGTTGTGTTTGCTTGACCTTGCCCAGAAACCCAGGAATGGGCTACAAATACTGTAAAACAAATAAACCTAATGTTTTAGTTTCCTACTATGACCTAAGAATTTCCTCAGCTGGGACCTACTAGAATGGAAGGGAACTACTTGTTGTATCTCACAAATCCCTAAGTCGCTTAGCAGAATATTAATTGAAAAGGCTGCAGAGGTGAATTCTGGGGGAGGTATGGTGCACTGAAAATGACTGCACAAGCGGAGCCAACGATCGCGGCAAAGACCAAGGAACCACTGACAACATTCCTTGGAACCTCTCCAGATAAAGAGAGGATGGGAGATCACCCATATATGCTCCAGATGGCTGCTTCCCATGAGGAGACCACAGGACAACAGTTCTCTGCAGGTTTGAGCGCCAGGAGATGACAAGATTAGCCATCTTGCTCACAACTGCGGCGGAGACTTTTAAAGAAGAAGTTTGCAAACCTCACTTTCTAATCACTTTCAGAAACTGTTCATTCTAAGCTATTAGAGACCTACGGAATGACAAGTTTGAAAATGCTGGATGAGTCTGCCTTTAATCCTGAATGAAATAAAAATTTAATCATAAGCTTAAGAATTCAAAGGATTTGGAATAAACAGCAAAAAGCTAAATAAGATTTTGATCTTATAAAGTTCTAAATGGACTAAGTGTCCAGATAAAATTGGAATATTGAAAATTTTACAGTAAGATTTTGGAATTAATTATAAATTATAAATTTATAATTAATTATAATTATAATTTATAATATAAATTATATAATTTATAATACATTATATTTATAAACAGCTTCTTGTGGGAAATAGATCTGGTTTTGGTTTTTACAAGACGTAACAAAGAATTTCATGATTTCAAAAACTGGACACTAGAGGGGACTAAAGATTTTAGGTAGAGGAAAGATATACAGGCTTGCAAGATGGTACAAAAAGTTATGACAATAAAAATACTGAAGGAGACTTTGGAGGAATGGAATCAGAAGACAGTAACCATAATATCAACGATGTCAGTAATGATGTCTACTTCTATGTATAGACTATGTCCAAAAGATGTTATTGAAGAAATGTCAGATGTAGAATAAATTTTATCTGACAAGGTAGAGATGGCTTCAGAGGTGGATTTACAACTGATAGGCGAAGATAATGTTTTAGAAAAGGATGCTTCACTAGATCTACAAAAGAAATTGGCCGAGGTTTTAAAATTTAAAAGGAAAATACAAATGACAAAACAAGAGAGTAATCTGGATAACTTTTTCCTACTGGATTTACAAAAGAGGCTTTTGTAGCCTTGAAGAGCCTTGAAGAGCTGTGTGCAATGGGACAAAAAAGAAATGAAATCAAACCCTACGATATTTGAATGAAGATTAAGACTGTTAGAAGTAAAAGGAAGGAATATAAAGTTGGTTTATTTGATCGAAGTCAAAATATATTGTTACATCTGGCCACCTTTTATGGACTTTCTGCTGATACCAGGCCTGGAAAAATGATGCTTTATGGATTTATTTATAGATAAGAGATGGGATATGGAACATGGGATGAAGAGATAAATGTTTGTAACTTTAGAGAGGGTGAAGTTATTAAAGTTGTTTATACTTGTGATGAAAGTGGGAAATCAATTCTTTATATATTTCTTTTCTCTTTATTCTTACTTTTTTCTTTTTCCTTGGACTTTTTACTCCTCTCTATTTTCTTTTCTTTAAGTTTAGTTTGTATTAGATTTTAGTGTTATAACCAAAATTCTTAATAAAAATTGATAGAGATGATAGATGCAGAGGTAAAGTGAATTGATGGCAAACTGGGTTCCATAACTGTGTGCTATGCAGGCTTGGATCTACCTATCTGGCATAAAGGATGTCTTATGGCTGACAGTAGTGTACTGGAATAAGACAATTAGAGACCATTAGAGAGTGCCAGTCCCTTGCCCTCTTGAAGTAAAATTCAGTGGTTTTTCAGATGTTATGTGTCACTGTTTCTTGATGAAGATGCTTGAATGCAGGCAAAAGGATAGACACAGATTTGGTGACCTGTGGATGATAGAGTTAACCTTGGATGGGAGTGTGTGACCACACAGCCTGGGAAGATCATACAGAGTTCCTCCCTGGTCTGTAAGACACCCACTTGGCTGTTGGTATAGGTGCGAGTGAAAAATCCAGTTTCTTTTGAGTTAATGGAGCTGAATGAGTGGCACACCAATGCCTTTAAGACAAGTGGAAGACAAAGAAGAGCAACCTACAAACAGAAAACAGGAAAAGAAAGTGATTCTGTACAGATGTCTCTTCATATGAAGAGGTACAAAGATGGATAGTCCCTTGAACCCTGAGAGAACGGATGCTAGCATTGAGATCTGCTGTTTCAGTGAGACCAGCTCATATACCTTAGCTGATGCCTACTTATAAAAAGGTCAGTTTTATGAAAAATAGGTCACCAGGGGCCAGACCTCTTCCTCTTGCTCCAATGGCAGATGAAGTGTCTAGTAAACATGTAAATCTGAACTATTAATGCTCTGCAGAAGGCTGAATTATAGCCTTGGGTTCTGACTTCCAGGCATGCAGCTATAACTGATTCAATTCTAGGTGAAACTGGCTCTTTGAAGAGCTCATAGAGGGCTTGTGGACAACTGCACCAATTTGGAATACCAAGGTCTTTTGAGTCACTGGGATCTAAACAAGTTGGCTTCCACTTTCTCCAAGGGAAGCAATAAGAAGGTTGAGATGACACCTTTGGACCTTTTGATGTTCAGAGCTTCTGATGGCAAGGATCCTTCTGGAGAAAGTAGATGAACTATCTCACAGTGATAGCATGGAACACTTGCAGTTTAGATACCACTCTCACTAATCCACATTAGATTGGCTGAGCCAATTTGCACTTAAGATGAACAAACTCAGGATATTTTTCTATTGAAAGAAGCAGAAGACTGCCCATTCCAGCATCCATGAGATCTCCCAAATGAGGCAGATGGTTCCATCATGATGACTAATGTGTGTCAGGCTGTTGCTGCTTGTCAGAAATGAGTCCATGGCAATGATGTACCACGCTTACCGCAGATGCAATTGGAGAGGTTCACTTTGACTTAATGATCATGCTCAATGCCTCTGGAAAGAAGATATTAATCACTGGGCCCAACACTGGGGTAATGAATGGCTGAGTTAAAGCTTCCTTGAGGTCAAAGGTCTTAAGGGCCTTCTTGGCCAAGTGTGAGAAATCATTTCAAGTTAAAAAAAAAAACTCATAAACTCAATGGTTGCAATTTCTTTCCTATCCTTCTGTTTTTAAAAATCTGGGAGAGACCGAGCCACTGGATGAGTCAATACTAGGTAACTGACACATAGTGTTCTAGGATGTGCCTCCCCACCTTTTTTCCAGTGACAAATGTTTCCTTCTCATTAAGAGCCCTGAAGTTTGAAACAACAGTATGTTTTCTTCTAAGGTTAAGACAAAGTCTTGCAACTTTGGTGTTTTGTTCCAGACACCTGCAAAAATTATTTTCAGCCTGGAACATTTTTCAAATATCTAAGTTGTAATTTTATCACAATTAAGTTTGAGGTATTAGTCTTGACCTTTAATATCTGTAGCTTGTTAAATGTCAAATGCTTAGTGGTTTATAGATCATTCTAGGAAATATTGCAAGTGTTTAAAGGAACTTACATCCAAATGCTTAAGAGAAGACTAAGCTGGAATATTAGCATACTAAGTTAAGTAGACAGGCAAGATTAGCAACAAGATGAGGTCTGAGTAGTAAGTCTTTGCACTGTTTGGATACTTCTGAAGATAAACAAATGAAAGTACAAGACAGAAAATCAATAGGGATGGTGGGAGCTATATAGGCATCCCAAACAGAGGTCATGAATATGTGCCCAGTATAATGAGCTCTCAAAAACAAGTTTGCTCCCCTACAGCCAAGGACTTCTATAATACTCTGTTCTCAGGATGCGCTGTTACAGAAAATCAGAATCTCAGAGAATAAGAATTCACATATGCTCTATTAGAAGTTACCATTAATATATATGCTCACATAGAAGTTACTTTATTGAAAAGATCTGCTGTTCTGGGAAGCTCAGTCACTAAAGTCACAGTGAACGAGACACATAGTAAATTGTTGTATACAAAAATTCTTCATTTTACGTGTAGATAATTAAAGAGGTCAGCAATTGTGGTGCATCTTGACATTATTGATGTGTAGAAATGCAGCTATGAAGGTTAAATTTAGGTTGCTTGGTAGAAGGCTGAAAATCAAGACCTTAAAGATAAGCTTCTCTGGAATGCTGCCAGCTTCATGAGGACCAATTAAAGAATCCCAGTTTATGCATGAGAAAATGATGTAGGGGGTTAGGACTATTAGATCATTTTGGAACAAGACAGTAGAAAAAGGATACATTCCCTCTTGAACTAGAATGGATCCAGATCTAGCTGATTATGTAATTAATTAAAACAGTGGTAGAACAATTTTTATACAGGTCTTTGAAAAGCCAGCAGAGAACCCATATTGTGGAATAATCTGCCATTGAGGATGAAACAAGGTATCTCTTTAGTACAGTTTGGAAGGTCTAGAAAAATATTATTTCAGTTTTGTGCTAAAATGTTTCTCTTATATTTCTAATGTTGCTTTTACAGATGTTTATTACAGTATTCCTTTGTAACTGTCAGGAGCTGTTAAGGGAATGGATCACAATATAACGTTTTAAATTAAATAAAAACAATAAAATAATCAGCACTAGAGCATGAAGATGGACATATTTTCAATAATTCAAATAGGAGACAAAAATGTTACCATCATAACTGAATGTGACAGCCAATCAAAGAGGGAAAGAGCTATGGGGAAAAATACATATAGTGGAGACATATCGAAAGAGATATGGTTTATATGCTAATGCTAGAAAAAAGGATAATTAAATATAATGGGCATTGTGGGCACTAGCAGAATGAAAAGTGCCAGTTGCATATATTCATATCTGGATATAAACTGGATGAATAAGGAAGGACTTATGAGAACATCACACAATGCATTAAAGAAATCCAGTTTGTTCAATCTCGTTACAGAAAACTTAGTACAGACAATTAGGAAGAAAAAGAATATTCTATAGAATATAAATACAGACATGCTGATGTTTCTTTGAAATACAGAGAGATACTTAGTTACAATTTCAATTAAATCATAAACGCTTTAAAGAATCCAGGTTGATTTAGGTAATTGCTACAAATAACTGGCCAATAACCAAATACATGTAACTATGAGTTTCCCCCCACTTTTTTTTTAAATAGTAGTTTTATTAAAAATTACAGTTTGGTGTAGTAGTTAAGGCACCAGGCCAGAAACCAGGAGACAGAGAGTTCTAGTCCCACCTTAGGCATGAAAGCTGGCTGTGTGATTTTGGGCCAGTCACTCTCTCTCAGCCCAACTCACCTCACAGGGTTGTTGTTGTGGGGAAAATAGGAGGAGGAAGGAGTATTTAGGTATGTTCCCCGCCTTGAGTTGTTTATAAAAATAATAAAGGCAGGATAAAAATTCTAAAAAAAAAAAACCCTAATACAAACTAAAACAAGTAAAATAGGTAGAAAGTGCAGAAAAGAAAAAGAAAATAGAAAAATAGAAAAGAAAAATATAGTAAAGAAAAAGAAAATATATAAAGAAATGACTTCCCCCTTCATCACAACAATTTTAGTAACTTATCACCTTCTCTTAAAATACAGCAAACAATCTCTTCCTCCTATCTCCCATCTCACATTTATAAACAAATCCCTAAAGCCTCGTCATTCAGTCCTAATGCCAGCAAAAATCCATTAAGCGTTACCAGAGATAACAACATACCTATTTTAACCTTGATCAAATAAACCAACTTTATATTCCTTCCCTTTACATCTAACAATCTTAATCTTTAGTTCCTTCCAATAATGTCCCAGAAGTTGATTTAATTTTTTCTTTGTCCCTTCTCACAAAATTCTTTAAAGCTTTAACAAGCCTGTTTTGTAAATCCAATATAGGAAAGTTATCCAGGTCACTCTTTTCCTTTGGTATTTTATTTATCAAATTATGCTACCATCTGCCCCCGAAGGAGGGACTCTGGGCAGTTTACAAAAACAATTTGTTATTTGTATATCCCTTATTAAGACATCAGCTGGTTTCATTTGTATGTTCAGTGTAGCATCTTTTTCCATATAATTCTTGTAGCCTGTCATTTTAAAATCCACTTTCAGATCAGTCTCAGCCTTGTCCATTGAAACTTGTTCCTCTTCCATAATATCTTTTAAATACAGTCTGTCTATAGAGGCAGACACACTTAAAATTAACTTCTGGGTCCATTGTTCAAAAATATCCTTCAATATGTCCGATGTTAAAAATATTTTGCTCCATTCTGTATTAGTAAGTTAAATTTAAGTGTTCTTCTCCTTTAATTGTAATCTTTAGTTCGTTCTGGTTCCCTCTAGTGTCCAACCTTCAAAGTGTCATCCTACCATGTCTTTTTAAAGAGAATTCAAAACAAAAGCATTTTCCCACAGGAAGGATTCTTATAATTAATTCCAAAATCTTATTTCAAATCCATCTGGATCCTTAGTCTGTTTGTAACTTTCCAGAATCAAAGTTCTATCACCCTTTTGCTGTTTTTCCCAAAAGAAAAAAAAAAAAAGTCCTTAAACTTGTATTTAAAACTTCTTTCTCTAAAGATTGAAGGAAACTCACCCAGTGCTGTAAACCTTGTTGATTCAAAGGTTCCTAATAGCTGAAAAGCAGTTAACAAGCTATCTCCGAAAGTGATTAGAAAAGGAAGTATGTGAACCCAGTGTCCTCTTTGAAGGCGCTGATATGGTTTGAGCCAAAAGATGGCTATTCCCTTGTCTCCCAGAGCTATAAACCCACTGGAGACCACTGTCTTGCAGTCTACTCACGAGGAGCAACTGTATGGAGCACTTGTGGGGATCTCAAGTCCTCTCCTTGTCTGCAGAGGAATTATGAAGAGCTGGTCTACTCACCGGCTCTTCATTCCACTGTGGTCATCAGCTCTGCTTTAGTGGAGCTGTCTTCAGTTCGCCATTTTTTCCCTGGAAGCGTAACTATGATGCTTTTCACAGTGCAAATTTAAAATGAAACTAAAGACAGTACATTTCATTATTATTGCCTAGCAGACAATATAAAATTACCATTGTTAGAATTCTTTTTTCTTGTTAGAATTTTTCAGTCCTCCCAGTTCCACTGCCTATTATCTAATATTGTATATGGCAAAGAATTTTCTCTTTATTTAAATGTGACTATAGGTAACTTTTCCTACCCATTAGAACATTTCCCCCAGGCCCCAACCCTGCTGTCCTTCAGGAAGGCCATAAAGACCTGTTTTTTATCAGCAGGCCTTGAGCCACAGAATTTTGCGAACTCCCTAGTATGCTATGTATGTTTTATTTATTTTGTATTCCCTGCAGTTGTTTGCTGTTTGGTTCTTCTTTTACTATTGTGCTTTAACTTGTCCTGTATGTCACCTTGATTTATTTGATGATTAGGCACCCTTACAAATTAAATAAATTAAGGCAATCAATGCATATGATTAGGAATTGAAATGAAGTTTAGTGGGTACAGAGTTAGCCTCATTGATTAGGGCAATAGCATTCCTCCCTGACATTAAGAAATTAATATCTATTTCAAATTCATGTTTAACATTTATTTTAGAAGTTTGGAAACAGTGGAAATTTTTACCTCTTTTTTTCTTCTGTTCCTTTATAGTGGAGAGCATTTTGTGGAATTAGAGAATGGAATGTCCTGGGTATATTTTGGAAAAGGACTGATCACAAATTCTAATTTGATGTTAGATGAGTAAAGTGCAATCCTTCTTTCATTATCTTACTAAATCTCTTCAATTATAACCATTAACATAGTCATTGTATATTTATTTTATTTAAAAATTAAGAGAATTTTTCAATATTATATAGCATTATATAAGTACAAGAAGTTCTCTTGAAAGTCTCAACCTTCAGGAGGCTGATTTCGGATCTGAACTTCATGAATCTATTTAAGGCCACTGAATTTCTTTTAAATCCAGACCATTACAAATGGACGGTGAAGATAATCTGTATATACCACTATGCATTGCTACAATTATATTACACACATTGTAATTTTCTAGATTGTGCTGGAAGAACTGTAAGTGTACTGTGATTTTTGGTGGTAAGGCCAAATTAATTACTCCTTGGTCAAACATAATTGGAGTAATTGGGAAAATCACCCACAACAAAGAATTATCCTATTTATTTACTGCACATATTTCCTATGGCTAACTTATAGTTTGTTATTGCAAAACCCTGGAAAACAAAAAACGTCTTTCAGTCATATTTATAAGTATGGAAAATTGCTTTGACTGGGAAATTCATACAACAAAGAGCTTTGAAAAACTCTACAGTTAAGAATTTATTTAAAATTGGCCACCATTTCTTAGTTAACATTAACAATTCTTTACTTAATAAATTACCTTCACCTGTGGAAATGCCACTCTGGTTAGAAGTACTGAATACAGATTGCTTAAATGTTTGTATTCCTCCTGAAAGTCACATAACATACACACATGCATCACATACAAATGTGTGCCATTTAATTCTATTTTTAGTTTTCTTGATAATTTTGTTCAATAACGAAGCTGAGAAAAACAGCAGCAGCAGATAAAAAAGGCCCATTCACTGTAAATTGAATATTGCCAAGGAAGTCCAATGTTCATTTCAAGAAAAGAAAATTAAAAAGGAAAATCAAGAGGACCAAATTTCTTCAAACCGTAGAGCTTTCCCCAAACCTCAATAACAGAAGTCTGGGCTGATGCAAAGCATCATTTTTCAGGTGTCCTGGAAGTCTCTTAAGATCTGGCTGTTTCCAGGCCTGTGGTTAGGGTGTTTGTGGAGCCCTTGCCGAATTTTAAAAAACGTCATGTGGTTTTATCTGAGCAGTCATGCTTTTTTAAATTACGTATTTTTAAATACTCTAAGCCACCAAGAGGCGTTTTGGATTTGCACAATGGCCTCAAAATAAACAAATAAAACCAATAAATAAATAAAAAAATAAAATAAAAAGTCAGCTTTTAAACTTGCTCATAAATAATTTGAAGTTATAGATGAACAGCAAAAAGATTCTGAATGACAACGAACTAGTTAAGTTACTTACAGGAAATGTTAAGAAGTCCAACAGGATCTCAACCTAAAAAGCAGGGGGTATTAAAATACTAAACATGGCTCAATATAAGTAAGTAAAACTTACTTGGGGGAGATGGGCAGTGGTTAAATTTGATAAATAAATAAAAATAAATAAATAGAAAGAAAGAAAAACCACTGGCCCAAATTCTTATCTTCACATATATGCTGGTGGAATCTATGGTAGTCATGACAAGGAATCAAGGCTATGAAGCAATACAAAAGAGAGTAACGTATCAAATTATGTATGGTATAGGAAGAATGGAATATGGACATAACATCACTGAGTTTAATCATGTGACATAATGAAACTGCAGGAACTTGACTGGGGTCAGAACCTCCTCCCATTCCCTTGGTTTCCCCATCTGCACCACACATACCTATGAGGGGTGAAATAGAGCCAAAAGCAGCTGGAGTACTTCCCTTCTGTTGGTGTACCTGCTTCCTATCTCTGTTAACTGGGAGACAGCATGGGAAGTTGACATTAGGTTAATTTAAAACTTACCCTAACCAGAACTTAATACATCTTAACCAGAATTTAATCTAAAGTACAGATATGAACATCATACTAAGCCAAATTATGCCACAACTTAATGAGGTATCTCACTTTGGCTTAGCATGATGTGTAAATCTATAATGGTTTGCAAACACTACTATGCATTATATAAACCAAACCACTATGACTTATTTAACAAACTGTAGCCTAGCACAATATGTTAAGCCACTGACTATGATACTTTGAAAATTCAGTCAATATTTTTGTACTCTTTACTCCCAAAATAAAACTCCCTCAATTTAATGCAATTTGCTATTGTATCAATATAATACAGTAACACTGTGGATGCAATTCAGTGTAGGGATGTATCAGACCCCAATCAAACTTTTAACTGTGATTTAATAAGCAAGCGAAGTTCAAAGTATGTTTTATAAAATTGGTTTGTTTCAATAATTCATGTTAAGATGCACAATTTAGAACTTATATGGAACTGTAGCTATATAAAAATTGAAGTGAAATTTAACGATCTCCCTGTGGATGGAAAATCTTTCACAATTTCTATTTGACTAAGACATAGGAAGCAATAAATTAACTCAACAGCACTATGCACACAGCTGTTCATACAGTTCTCATTGAGTGTTCACCAATTTACATTATATTCTAACTAACAAAATCTAGGGTGAAAAAAAAACAGATTCATATTCCAATAGAAGCAGGATTTATGGTTAGCTGGAATGTCCATAGGCCAAAACAAGGACTGCTTCTTTTCTTTGGAAGTGGTAACTGAAGTGGGTAGAGAGTTGAATACTCTATTCCTCTAACTGAAGGTAAGGATTATAAAGCTGGTTCAAGTTCTAAATGGACCCGAATGAGTTCTACAACAATCAAGAGGTATCAAGCTCTAACCCAGTAGGAGAATCCTGATTCCTATCCAAAACAAAATTCAACCTCATAATCAAGAATCGCCAGATACTTTTTTTAAAGCTTTATGGCACAGAGTAAACATAACAAAATCAGCAAGCAAAAACAAAACGTCTCCAGAACATACCAAAGTACAGGTAGTCCTCACTTAAATGACTGCCCTGTTTAGTGACTGTTCAAAGTTATGACAGCACTGAAAAAGTAACTTTACAACTGGTCCTCACACTTATGACTGTTGCAGTGTCCCTGTGGTCACGTGATCACCATTTGCGCACTTCACAGCTGACTTCTAACAAGCAGTCAATGGAGAAGCTGGAAGTAAATTTGTAAGTTGCAGTTACATGATGCCTTGCTTAATGACCGTGTTGCTTGGCGACAGAGTCACCAGTCCCAATTGTGATAGTTAAGTGAGGACTACCTGTAACAAGAGTTTGTTCCCATCCCAATAACACAGTAGCATGCTTGGGCCTAAATAGGGCCTACCATTCTGATGCTGATACTGCAATGTCCAAAGTGCTCTCCAGGGTCTGATTCTCTCCAAGGTTTCTGCATGAGGCAGTCACCTCTATAACAGGCATTGTATTCTATTTCCAAAGACTGAAGTGGCATAAGAAAAGGTTTACTGCTATTCACAGTTGTTTTAAATGGAGTCATGTACCCATAAACATGTAATTTTACATTTGAGTGTGCAAAGAAATTTCAACATGGCCAGATGTTTACAATACTCTTACAGCAACGCATGTGTGTGTGTGTGCGCGTGTGTATATATATTATAGAATCAAGCTTAGAATAATCAATTACGATTTGTTTGACTGATGACCGATGGTATATACAACGGTATATTTAGTAACAGTAATATTTATTGTTGTAGGCTGCCCAGAGTCACTCGCTGAGATGGGCTATACAAATCAATCAATCAAACAGCAGCCAGCTCTTTTTACATACACACACACATACACCACACGTACATACACACACAGTTATGCTTAAAAGCTTGTGAAAGCTTTTAAACGTATCTGCATAAATAATGACCTAAAATGTGATCTGTTCTCCATACAGGTCCACGCTAGATAAAAAGAACCCAATTAAACAAATGAGTCAAAAACATACTTGTTCATTTATTTATTGAGGAAAATGATCTAAAGCTACCTATTTGTGTGTAGCAAAAGTATGTCAACCTCTAGGATTATCAGTTCATTTGAAGAGGAAATTCAATGCCATCTGATTCAATCTATCAGATTATAATCAGGTGTGAGTGTGGGAGATCCTGCCTTATTCAAAGATCAGAATTCTGGGTATTCACTATCAAAGTCTGATTTTCACAACACAGATATGTGTAAGGGTGTCATGGTTGGAACAAAGATTTCTGAGGACCTCTGAAAAAGTTGTTGATGCTCACCAGGCTGGAAAAGGTTACAAAACTATTTCCAAAGAGTTTGGACTTTACCACTCCATTGTCAGGCAGATTGTGCACAAATGGAAGCAATTCAACAGCATTGTTCGCTCTGCAGGAGCTGCCAACCAGCCAAGGCCACGCCAAGAGCAAGGCGTGCAATACTCTGGGAGGTCTCAAAGAACCCCAGGGTAATGACTAAGGAACTAAAGGTCTCTCTTGCATTGGCCAATGTCAGAGTTCATGAGACCACCACCAGGAGAACACTGAATAACAATGGTGTGAATGGAGTTGCAAGGAGAAAGCCACTACTGTACAAAAAAGAACATCGCTGCCTAGCTAGTTTGTGAAAAACCACATGGATAAGCCAGGCTATTGGAAGAATGCTCTGTGGACGGATGAGGCCAAAAAAGAACTTTTTGGCTTGAATGAAAAGTGTTATGTTGGGTGAAAGGCAAACACTGCATTCTAGCATAAGAACCTTACTTCATCTGTGAAACATAGTGGTTGCAGTATCATGGTTTGGCCCTTCTTTGCTGCCTTTGGACCAGAACCGCTTGCCATCATTGATGAAACTATGAATTCTCAACTGTACCAGCAAATTCTGCAGGAAAACGGCAGGGTATCTGTCCATGATACCCTGAAGACTGAAGGCAAAAGGAGAAGGGGACAGCAGAGGATGAGATGGATAGCATCACCAATGCAATGAACATGAATCTGAGTAAACTCTGGGAGACAGTGATGGACAGGAAGGCCTGGTGTGCTATGGTCCATGGGGTCATGAAGAGTCAGACACAACATCTGTCCATGAACTGAATCTCAAGAGAAAATGGGTCATGCGGCAAGACAACAACTCAAAACACACAAGTCAAATGACCAAAGAATGGTTAAAGCAAAAGAAAATGTTTTGGAATGGCCAAGTAAAAGTCCTGACCTTAATCCTATAGAAATATTGTGGAAAGACCTGAGGCAGGAAGTTCATTTGAGGAAGCCCATAAACATGCCTCAGTTGTAGCTGTTCTGTAAGGAGGAATGGGCTAAAATCCCTTCAAGTCAAGGTTCAGGACTGATCAAGTTATCAGAAATGTTTAGTTGCAGTTATTGCTGCCCAAGGGGGACACCCCAGTTAGTGAAAGCAAAGGTTCATATACTTCTGCCACAAACAAATATGTAGCTCTGGATCATTTTCCTCAATAAATGAATGAGCAAGTATAATGTTTTGGGCTCATTTGCTTAACTGGGTTCTCTTTATGTAGTTTAAGGACTTGTGTGGAGAACAGATCACATTTATTAAATTTATACACTGCCCATCTCACTATAAAAGTGACTCTGGGGGCTTACAAATAAAAGTTATAAAAACCATTATAAAAATACAAAAAAGAAAAAAAGAGGGAAACTAAGAGATGGAGAGAACGTCCTTAATCCACCAACCACCACCAGGGCTGCCTATCGCTCTTGGATCCCCAAGCTAGTTGGTAGAGAAGGTCTTGATGCTATTACTGAAGGCCAGAAGAATGGGGGCCAACCTCACCTCAGGGCGCAAGATGTTCCACAGGGTGGGGGCAATGGCAGAAAAGGCTCTCCTTCTAAACCCCACCAGTTGGAATTCTTTAGCTGATGGTGTCTGCAACATGCGGACATATTTGTGCAGAAATATTGAAAATTCAGAAGGGTTTGCAAACTTTTAAGCACCAATTTTTTTTAGCATGAAGATATTTTAGTCAAGGATCTCACATCTTTTACTTCTTCACACAATGCTTAGGCTCCACCATTCTTTGATTCTGCTAAATTGGGAATGTAACATTCTTTTTCAGGCCAACAGCAGCACTTGGTCTTTATCTGGCATGCCAAGATCACATTCCAAAAAGTAGGCAGGACCAAGACAAAAAAATTATTTAATTGAAAAATCCTCATACATTTAATAGTTTTTCCTTGCTGTCACATGGATGGTAGTTTGGGGGCAACTTTTAAAGGATCTGTGGGGGACTTCATCCAGGTTTTCAAGGGCCATATATGGCTCTTAGGACTTGACTGTACAATCCTGCGCTAAATAACATGTTAGAAACTAACAAGAGGGGGAAGCTTTCACCCTCATGTCCCACTTGTTAGCTCCCCAGAAAAACAGTAATATTAAGGCTGTCCTTTCATTCTTAAGATTTCAACAGCCTACCACAATTCTCTGCAACCCAATGGGCAGAGAGGGAAAAAAGAGGATGAAAAAAGCAATCAACCCTATTAGCAGTGGGTTATATGAGAAGTCTCCATCTCTCATATATTCATGCACATACATATAAACACGCACAGCTCTCCACCTGTATCTCAACATAGTTCTGCTATTACTCATGTAACATAATACTTGTTATCAGAGACATGTTTACTAAGTGATCTTCAAATAACTTCAATAGACAATATTAAATTGGTGAACTCAACTGTATAGAAATTCATTTTTAATGAATTTCATTAAACACATTCAGCTTGCTGCAAATGCTTGGTAAACGGCTTATTTAAATTTAAGGAAATTTTTAACTGATTTGTCAAATATCCAAAACAGTAAATAGCACAAATTCATATTAAGTTGATAGATATTTTGTTTGCCTCAGGCATTTAACTTTGTTTAGGTGATGTTTGAAATGTATGACAAATACAATTAAAACATATGGAACAGGTACAAGAAAGTTTCTTTGCTTAGAAAGAGGAGACAAAACAGGATTTTGATTCTGAATTTTATTTTTAGCAGGATGCATTACTAATGGAAGATGTCACCATTAGAAGATAATACCCATGCTCCTCGTCTGAAATAAAAGCTAGATAGATGTTAAAGAAGTGCCACTACCAAAACTTTAAGACATTACCCACCCTCATGGAGGATAGAAGGATTATAATATTAGGCTTTTGTTATAAGCTACTATGTAAGAAATTAATTATATAAGCTTAAGGCACAAACATGAAGCAGTGTTGATACATATTCTGAATTTAAAGTTCTTAAATCAGGTTAAAAGTTGTCAAAAAGTTGTTAAATGGCAGTATCAGAATCATCAGTGTTCTGCTTATCTGAGGGGGAAAAAGTGAACAAGTTTATGGCATTCAACAAACATTTATTCAAACTTACAGCTACCAGAAGTATTTACCATAGATGATGCTTGCTAAACACCCTATCATCTGATGCTCTATTCTTTTTTTCTAGCTAGTATTTTGAGGTTAATAAGTATGACTTTTATACTTTTGCTTTAAAAAATCCAATTTTAAACATTTGAAGCCTTAAAAAAATTCAACTTATTTAGACTTCTACAAAGAAGCATGCAAATAATCTAACATTAAACTCCACCTCACAAAAGGCTGGAGAAAAAAGTATTTCTGTGCTTAAAAAAAAAAAAAGTAAACAGCTACAGAGGGCCACAGGAAACATAATAATAAAACAATTATCACTAGAAGCAGCACGGATAGAAGTTTGAAAGCACTTTTCCCCATTTTGGGAGAAGTTGGCAAAGCCTCGGGCTTAATCTCATTGAATTCACTAGGACAGTTCTGAGTGGTCATATACAAATTGCACAGAGAGTCTCCATCAGATTCAAAAATTACATCACTATTAAGAAAACGGTGGGTGCAATTTGCCCAAAGAGATGTTAATGTCAAACTTTATATTAAGTCCCAAATGACATTTGATATTATAAAATATAAGAACAAAATAAAACAAACACCCCCACAACATTTTCCGCACAGTAAATGTATGCACTTCACTGTTTAATACTTCAGAAGAGTGAAATCCACCTATTATGAGAAAGTTGAAGTAACTTGTGATTTAACACACACCCTGTGGGAAAAAAAGGTAAACACAGTAAAGCATTTTAATTAGGAAAGAAAAGCTGGAGAATAGAACTACCACAACAAATCACGCACTTCCAATGTTTGTTCTTTCTCTGACAGGACTTCTTTTTGGCATCGTAAGAAATCCGACAACATCCGATTTAGTTGTTTTCTATCATCTATTTCAGCTGCCAACCTGCCATTGTAATCCGCCAGCAACATACATGCATCATCAACCATCTTGGAAAGCTGTTCTCCTGATTCTTTATCTGGAAAGTAAATAAAAATGTATTCATAATTTACATTATAAAGTATCCAAACAAGTCTAATATTCTCACACTACAGTTACAACATAGTTTGCCTAACCTGTGATTCTGTTAAGCAAAGTTGCATCTTGAACCTCTAGAGGTATTGAGGCTATCCTCTGATGAACTGCTGCATCTCCAGTGGCTGCATTTTCTAATTCTTGTAATGCTCTTATAAGATCCACCGTCTAGAAAATATGTGTAAATTTGGAAACAGTCATGTATTAATCTATTACAAAATGATACCAGAGCTGAAAAAAATGGCAGTGATTTTATTATTAATTCAACCGAGAGCAGAAACAGAGGGTTCCTCTTCAGGATACCAGCTAATCATGGCTTTTTCCAGGACATTCCATTACATTCTCTCTCTCTATCCCAGTTTCTCCTCCCCATCTGGGATTTCCCCCAATCCACTGATAGTATTGCTTCTGCATGCATGGTGCCTTTTTTTTTAACTACATAAAAGCCGACTTTTCAGTTAATTAGACTGTCCGGGGTCAGGATTTTCAAGAGGATTTTCTCAATCTTTCTGTACCTCTACAAAGCTTGGAAGCCTTCCAGATCTGTTGCTCTCTCCCTTTCTTTCAATGTGTGATGCAGTTTTGGCAACAGAACTCTAAAGAATATAGATCATTTTATCTTCTACTACACATTTTATCGTTATGCAGGCCCACATTAAAATATCAAAGTGAATCTCTGGAATTAATTTATTATCTGAGTCCCATGATTTGGGGAAAAAAAAGAAAAAAGAGAAGTTGACATCAAAGACAAAAGCCTCTGCTCTAACTTGATTTTTACTTCATATGCAGCTTAAAAGATTCTGAAGGCAACTACTTTCTTGATATGGGTGGAAAGCAGTCTGAAAAAGTGCTCTGAATATCTGCAATAGTAGGTATAATAATAGACTACATTCCAGAGTTACTGTAAACTATTATCTCAGCATAGTGCTCAAACTTGAAAAGCCTGATTTGCACATTCAGTATCTATCGTGTGAAGGTTATCCTAAACTACTCTCTCTCAACCATAGCTCTTCCAACCGTTATACTGACAATGAACAGTATTTGCTTCAGAATTTACATTAGCAGTTAAATTGTAAAAAACCAGTACCAAACAGGAACTGAATTAAAAAGAGCTGGAAATCTTTAAAAAAAATACTACATTATTGCAACAATGATTTTCCCCACAACATAAATTAGAATTGTAAGATATATTAACATTATTTCAAACGATATATATTCTAAATCCCTTAAATACTATTATTCTTTGTATAGTATACGGAAATCATTAAAAAACATATCTGAAGTTACACTCTGTTTTTACTATTACTGGAAACCAGGACACTGATTTGAAAGTAAATCTCACAGATTTTATTTAATGTTATGTCCAGAATTTTAGGCCAAAGTGACTTGCCAATTTTTGTCTGCTTGGATAATTTGTAAGCAGTTGAATATATACACAAGAATATGCCTAGGCGACTGCAAACAAACGAACAAACTATTTATTTATTTGACTTTCTGCCTACAGATGAAAAGCATTTCTCCTGTACATTTATGTTTAAATGGTTGGCTACTAAATGAAATCAGAAACTGATGCCTATCAGTCTTGATGAAATGAAAGCAATCTGTTGATCTCCTTGCCTCCACTGCTGCTGATTTCTCTATGCACAAATCACGCAAATGGGCAAACTCATAGCAAGTCCAGTTATTCATTAGAGCCCATCAAAACAAGGATACTGGGAAAACACTGTACAAAGAGACAAAGAGCTTACTGTTGTTGGAAAAACATCACACTTGATCTCTTTAGAAAGAAAACTCAAACTGCAATATCAACAGAATGTTCAGAAGCAAGACATTTGCAGTTGTTATTTTAATACATTATTAATACCTGGGGAGGATCACATGGAGAGCTTTGTGTTGAGCAGTTATCTTCAATCTTTATCTGTTCATATGTGCGTTTCCTTGGGTTACCATCTAAAAATTAGTAATTAAAGATTTAAAAGTCAAGTAGAAAATTATTTGAACCATAAAATAAAAGGCTGCATATGAAATTTACTTACACAAAGCTTGCCTAAGTTGTTCCAATACATCATTTTCATAAACAGACCTCTCTTCCCAAATAGAGAGCACACGGCCTAGGTGCTTCTTGCAACTATCATCAGTTTCACTATGGTGGGGGGGAAAAATCACCAATAGAAATGGAAGTAAAACAGAGGAAACAGAAGCATATCTCAACAAACTTCTATGTATCTTATTTGTTTTATATTAACTTATTTCAAGTCACCACATGCTAACAGATTGTTATCTGTATTTGCAATCAGAAAAACGAAAGTTTCTGCATGTCTGAATAGCTCCCATCTGTGTAGGGGTTAATTTTTTTCAATTTTTGGTAACCATATAGTACAGTATGGTCTTTTGGCTATATCAGGATTTTCTACCAGAAGTTCATCAGTCTGATAGTTTCAAATCTCTGAATCTTGATGCTCATATTGGTGGATTAAATGATGTTGCTTACGAACTTCTGCAGACTGGGCTCAATTAAAATCACCCATTGCTATAGATTTAGGCTTACAACAGTCATCCTTCACCTGTGCCAATTACAAGTCCAATTCTACATAATAATGTACTTTTTATCCTGCCATGACAGAATGAGTTGAGTTGTGATACACACACCCCACCCACACTTATGAATCACTTTAGTTCCATTTTCTAAATGCAAATCACACACACACACACACACACACACACTTTCATTACTCTAGGATGGTGTCAGAATCGGAGCAATCCAGAATGTTTATGGCCTCTGGATGCATCCTTCTGACATGGTTTGTAATCTGTAGTTTGCAGTTTATAAAGATCTCTTTAGGACTGTTTGGAAGCTCACAGATAGGTAGCAAGGGGGAGAGCTACATTTCTGACCATCCTTATCACTTAGTAACCGTGACGACGAGACGATCTTCAAAGGCAGCCTGCAAAGGTAGTCATGGCAATGAAGGAGGAGGAATGTGGGTTTGGGTTTTCCCTAACTGTTGAGCACGAAAACTTTAGTTGTGCCTTTGAATTCCATCCTGTTGTTCTCTTTAATAAAATTACTCATGTATATCCTAATGGCTTGTACTATGGAGTAATGTATTAAGGCTATAATGCCAGGCACAACTAACTTTTTCAGATGGCAAACCCTGCAGAAAGTTTTTCTGATCAGGAAGAATGCCATGCACAAACTTTATCGGAGGCTAGTCAAAGCCTTCAGGAGGGTCTCTTAGCTGAATTGCTGCAGTCGGAGGCTCATAAGCAGAGAGCAGCGGAGAGTGGGGGAGAGCAGCTGGGAGCCATACCCAAAGCTGTCACCCCTCAGCAGGAACCTATGCTCAGCGAAAGCCCAGAGCACAAAGGAGCAGAAGCGTGAAGAATTTTGGAAACGCTGCAAACCATGTATGAGTATTCAGCAGCAGAGGAAGCAGAACCACCCCGCTCCACGACCCTGGGTGAGTTAGATCCTTACCAAACCTGTTACGTGAATGTGCGAGACCGGAGGGCCCACCACATAGATGCCAGGCCGGGAGAACGGGTGGAGAAGGTGGAACAGAGAGTCCATGGATGTATGGCTGTCCTAGCTGCAGGGAGCGATGGAGTGCCAGGTTCAGCTAGAGAAGGGGAGGTGCGTCCAACAGCAGCAGCGCGGCAATGGAGGTCCCCAGGAGCAGAGGGAGCCAGCAAGCCAGCAGAGGCCAGGAGGTCCGTGGGATGGTCCACCATTGCACCAACCTCACAGGCAGCCTGATGAGACTGAGTCTGGGACAGAAGAGGGATGAGGCCTTTGGGGGCCGGGAGCTGAGTGTGAAGTTTGATGGCGACCCCAAATACTTGTTCCAGTTTATCAACCGCGTGAGAAACTTCATGAGGGAGTTTGAGGACTCGTTCCCCTTAGAGGCGGCGAAAGTGAATTATGTGTCTCAGCGCCTAGAGGGCGAGGTGGCTGAATGGGCAGTTGAAATGGATGCAGACGCCCCAGAACTTGAGAGTCTGGATGAGTTTATGCATGCATTGAGAGAGAGATTTAAAGACCTGTTACTTAAACTGAAAGCCAAGTCTGAGCTCCACCAAATCAAGCAAGAGAGCAGGTTAGTGTCAGATTACGCTCTGGAATTTAGGGGACTCGCTAGATGACTGGCCGGAGTCTCTGAAGATAGAGCATTTTAAGGCCGGGCTGAGGCCTGAAATCTTAGAATGGTCCCTAGCCAGGAGGAGCCTGCGGATGCTGTGTGAATGGATCTGTCAAGCTGGGGAAGTTGAGGATGTACGCCTTGAGATAAAGCAGCAGCACCGCTCGTATGGAACTGGGAGGCGTTCCACCCCCACCAGCCCTCCACCTAGCAAAAAGGGAGTCAGTAAATTCTGGGAAGAGGAGAGGGAATGCCAGAGAAAGAAAGGACTGTGTTTCAAATGTGGAAGAGGAGGACACCGGGCCACCAATAGCCCCCAGACCGCACCACCAATGAAATCAAAACCAGAAAGCGGCAGCACTAAGACGCCGGGCTGCAAACCAAAAGCAACAATGGCGGCTGTGATGGAGAGGAAGAGCAGCAACCCCAGCTCCAACCCAGAGGGCTCCACAGACGGGTACTGACCGGCGGGAAACAAAGGGAGCCTGTCCTGAGTGGCACCGAAGGACAGGCATGGACCCCTGGGCGCAAAGATCCATTGGTGAGTGGGGACTGCCCTGCGATATAGCGGGAGTGCGGCTAGAGATTCTGAAAAGCGGCAAGGCAGCAGACTTGATAGGGTTGCTGGATTCTGGCTGCACCCAAAGCTTAATGCTCCCCACAATAGTGACTGGGCTGGGGCTCAAGGTGGGGAAGGTTAGAGACCCCATCATTTTCACCCAGCTAGATGGGTTGGATATGAAAAGGGGCCCAGTTGAGTACTACACTGAACTACTGAGGATGTGAGTGGGGACCCACGAAGAGATCCTAAGGTACACTGTAGCCCCGATCACCAGCCAATCCATAATCCTAGGCCTGGCATGGTTGAAAGACAGAAATCTGAAGGTGGACTAGAGGGCAGGCTGGATGGAGTTCAGCAATGGGATTTATCCTGGCCTGACGCCAGTCAACTCTGGTTCCAGAGCAGAGATGGCAGAGCATTACATGAAGTGGAACCAGAGGCAGCAATGGAACAAGATTGTAGCATTCCACCGCAGTATCGTGATTTAAGTGAAGTGTTCGGGGAGACCGAATCAGATCAGCTAGCTCACCAGAAGTCAGATTGTGCCATAGAGTTGATACCTGGGGCGGAGCTGCCAAAGACAAAGTTATACTCTAACCCCCAAGGAACGCGAATTGCTACACGAGTTTGACAAGAACCTAGCGTCGGGTTTATTCACCCCACATCATCATCCATGACTACCCATTTTATTCAGGACCAAGAAAGATGGATCACTAAGGCTGTGTACTGATTACCATGGCCTGAATCCCGTTTGTAGCTCCAGTAAGTACCCATTTCTATTGATGAAGGACGTCAGCCCAGCTTCCAAAGGGAAATATTTTCATGAAACTGGACTTGAGAGAAGCCTACTTCCGAGTGCGCATCTGAGAGGGAGATGAATGGAAGATGGTGTTCAACTGTCACCTGGGCGCCTTTGAATATCTCGTGATGCCCTTCGGCCTCCAGGGGGCCCCAGGAGTCTTCATGCACCTGATAAATGAAGTTCTCCATGATTTTCTATACAGAGGAGTATATTTAGATGATATTTTGATCTACACAGGTAGATGGAGGAGCACATGAAGTTGGTGAGAGAGGTGTTGAAGAGACTATTAAAGAACTAGTTGTATGCCAAGCTATCCAAGTGCAAATTTCACAAAGAGTGACTTGATTATTTGGGCTACCGGGTTTCCAGTAAAGGGACTGAGATGGACCCAGCAAAAGTCGGGACATGGTGGCTTGGGAACCCCCTAAAACAATGGAGGCAGCTCCAGAGCTTCTTGGGGTTTGCTAATTTCTATCAGCAATTCATCCCGAACTTTGCACAAATAGTGTTGCCACTTAGAGTCCTGTTGAAAACGAAAGGAAAGGGAGACCCAAAAGTAGTGCACCAGCCGGGAGTAGTACTGAACTGGACAGCAGAGTGCCAAAATGCGTTTGATCGGCTGAAAGCCCTATTCACATCCGAAACTGCGTTAAAGCACCCAGATCCAACACAACTTCTGACTGTCCAAGTAGACACATCAGATGTAGCCATAGACTCCATCTTACTACAGAAGGATGAGGACAGGAAATTGCGGCCATGTGCTTACCTTTTCTGGAAGTTCACCAAGGCAGAGAGGTGTTGGCACGTCTGGGAAAAAGAGGCTTTTGCTGTGAAGTGGGCGTTAGCAGCTTGGAGACATCTACTGGAAGGTGCCTCTTACCCGTTAGAAGTGTGGACTGATCATAAAAATCTGGAAGCTTTAAAGACCGCAAGGAAGATGAACCCCAAGCAAATCAGGTGGGCGCAATTTTTCAGTAGATTTAATTTCAAACTTAAGTACCTGCCGGGGGGGAAAAAACTTCCTGGCTGATGCATTGTCTAGACTGCCTCAGCATGACAACCAAAGGGAGGAAGTGGTGGACAAAGGTATTTCCCCTTCTCAATTCAGTATGGCAGTGACTACTAGGAAGATGACCCCGAAGGTAGAGGGAGACTTGCAAAGCGAACTACAGCATGCCGCACTGCAAGATGAATGGTTGAGGGAGAATAAAACCTTTTTGATAGAGAAGCAAGGACTATGGAAAGGTGAGAGACTTTTATGTTCCCTTAGTATTAAGGAGGAAAATCCTTGAGTGATGTCATGATGCAAAGTCAGCTGGCCATTTCCGATTCATAAAGACTTTACACCTGGTTCGGGAGCAGTTTTGGTGGCCAGCCCTACACAAAGATGTGGAAGACTATGTGACTAGTTGTTCCATTTGTGCTGTAGCAAAGAGGGCTGAGGGCAAACCTACAGGATTATTGTAAAATGTGCCAAGCCCTACAAGGCCTTGGAAGCAGATTGCAATGGATTTTATAGTGGAACTACCCAAAAGTAAAAAGACAGTAATTTGGGTAGTAATGGACCTGTTTTCTAAACAGACCCATTTCATCCCTTGCACAGGGGTTCCCACAGCTAGTCAGCTAGCTAAAATGTTTATTCATCACATATACCGTTTACATGAAGCCCCAGAAAGTCATCAGTGATCATGGGGTGCAGTTTACTTCAAAGTTTTGGAAGCAGTTTAAGCTTATAGGGGTGGAACAAGGCTTAAGCTCCTCCCACCATCTGGAAATGGATGGAGCGTCTGAACGACGGAACCAGATATTAGAGCAATACCTGAGATGCTATATAAGCTACCAACAGGACAACTGGGTGGACTTCTGTTCGCCGAAGTAGCGTACAACAACATGGTTCACCAAAGCATGGGCTTTACACCATTCCAGGTGGCGAATGGGCAGGACTTTGTAGCCATTCCCGAATTACCAAGAGACTAAAATCCTAGCATTAGATGAATGGATAAAACAGTTCACAAATAATTGGCCAGTCATTGAAAAGACATTAGAAGAAGCAAAAGCTGATTACAAAAAATATGCTGACCATAAACAATCATCACAATGGCCAATGAAAGTGGGAGAGAAAGTGTATCTGTCCACCAAGTATTTGAAGTCTACCCAGCCTTCAAAGAAGTTAGCACTGAAATATATTGGTTCGTTCCCAATCTCTAAAGTGATCAATGAGGTGACTATACAACTGCAGTTGCCAAAGTCCCTGAGAAGGGTTCACCCTGTTTTTCACTGCAGCTTATTGAAACCTGTTCAAGAATCTTCACATTGGCATCCCAGACCGTCTCCAACAGCACCTACGATGATCAAAGGGGAGCAACACTTCAAGGTTCAAGCCATCCTAGATGTGCAACGTTATAGAGGACTGCAGTACCTGATCCAGTGGAAACATTTCCCACCAATGCAAAACCGAGTGGGTGGACAGTCAACATGTGTTTACCCCGCAATTGGTGAAGCAGTTCCATGAGAAATATCCAGAGAAACCCAGATGAACATGAGTCCATTGACTACTTCTGTTAATGATATGTTTACTGAAGGGAGGGGGTGAAAATGTGATTTCTGTACGGAGAGTTGTTATTTGGGGGGCGGTATGTCAGAATCGGAGCAATCCAGAATGTTTATGGCCTCTGGATGCATCCTTCTGACATGGTTTGTAATCTGTAGTTTGCAGTTTATAAAGATCTCTTTAGGACTGTTTAGAAGCTTGCAGACAGGCAGCAAGGGGGAGAGCTACATTCCTGACCATCCTTATCACTTAGTAACCATGACGATGAGATGATCTTCAAAGGCAGCCGGCAAAGGTAGTCATAGCAACAAAGGAGGAGGAATGGGGGTTTGGATTTTCCCTAACTGTTAAAAGCATGAAAACTTTAGTTGTGCCTTTGAATTCCAGCCTGTTTTCTCTTAAACTACTCACGTATATCCTAATGAGTTGTACTGTAGAGTAATGTATTAAGGCTATAATGCCAGGCACCTCACAGATGGTGATTTCCCCCCAGAAAAACTAGTAGTTCCTTAAATTAATATACTGAAAAGAATGTACTGTACCTGGATACGTGTTTAAAAGCCTCCACTATGACAGGTGCAAAATCTTTTGTAAACTCCGGCCCTTTTCTTTTGCTATTTTGAATAACATCATTAGCCAGATACAAAAAAGTTAGCTTCCTGTTTGGTTTGGCTAAAAAAAAGGAAATAAAGAAAAAGTGGTTAGAGCAATCTAAAGTAATGTTTATTTCTTTTTGACAAATTCATATTTGCATATGAGACAGTAATCGATAAACCAGACAAGACTGAAGTGAAGTTGACAATTTGTACAGTTGAAAGCCCACACCATTTAGGAGTGGGGATGTCCTGTTCTGAACCAGAAACTCTTCTGAGATCGTGCTTCTGGATGTTGAATCCTGGCTATAGCCAAAAGGGCTTTCACAAGGCTTTGCTCAGGTATGCTAACTTCTTTCTGACTAGTCTTATTCTTATCCTGATTGCATCCAATAGAGATAAAGCTGCCTCTAAAAAATGTTTACTTTCTGAGATTACCTCAATGAACAGCTGTCTGGGTTTGGCAGGTCTGGCAGGACAGCCAAAGCCCAAAGTTGGCAGCTATTTAAAAAAAAAAAAAAACTTGTGAAGGCACACATACAGAACGGTAGAGTACTGGGGTGTGGCAGCCTTGGGAAGGAAAGAGGGTAAGGCGGATGGGGCAGGGGAAAGCTTGCTCCAAAAGGCAGTTTATAAATCTTTTAAATTAATAAATGCTGTGGGCCAGATTCTAATACCATAAGAGCCAGATTATGAATAATGATAAAGAAATTCTTTTTATATGTAAATTTGATTCAAAAAATGCTGAAATTCTCTTGGCAATCTTTTAATAATTATTTTTAAATTTATTTTTATGAGGTTAAATATCTGTACTTCATGAGAATTCAAAAAACTACACTAAAAATTTCTGTTTAAAAAAAGAAAATCCAGTGGTGAAAAAAATTCCCCTTCTTTGCTATTTATTTGATGCTATTATGTTCACAATTCTGTAAGTGGCTGACATCCATCAATAAACATATAAACATACACATATGTTGTTTAATAAGGTCCTTAGTAGATGTCATTCTCTCAACGTGGGGACCCTTAACAACACTCCTTTCCCAGATCTCAGTGCCAGGCAGATTAAACCAAGAGAAGGTGATCATGAAAATAACCAAGCTTCTGAGCCATGTAGAACTTTAAAGGTGACAACCACCACCTTGACTTGAATCCAGAAGATAAATAATAGCCAGTACTGCTCCCACAACAGCAGTGTTACATAGGCAAATCTTAGTGTGTAACTACCCAAGCTGCCACATATAGGTCAGCTGCAGCTTCCAATGGGTCTTCAGAACAGCCCCAGGTAGGGTGAGCTGTAACTGTCCAGACACAAAACGATAAGGACAAGAGTGACCATGGCTGTTAACTGGCACACAAGGCAGAATTGTGCAAAGTCTCCACCTGCTGCTCAAGCTGGAGCCATAAATCCAGGAGGACCTCCAGGTTGTAAGCCAGTTCCATCTGGGGGAGCAGAACCCCATTTACATCTTAAGACAGAGTGTCATACTCCCCAATCACAATGTCCTCAGAACATCCTGATCAGACTCGCATCCATCTTCATCGAACCCGTGTCAACAGACTGAGACTTGCCAGAAACCAGAAGGGAGGGGATGCTGATGTGGAGTGTGAAGTGAGTTGTTTAGGCTAGGCGTTTATGGCCCAAGGCCATCCGGCTGAGTACCATCCAGGCCATCTGTTGGCAGAGGGGGGAGTACATGCTTTGATGGGTAGAAGGGGGGGGGGAAGTAGAGAATGTGAATTTTAAATTATAGAACGCACCAGAAAGAAGCCATTCACAATGGTACTTTGCAAATTCCCATGGTACTTTGCTTTGTACCAGATGCTTCGCTTCATTAAACAGTTTAAAAGAGCCTAAGTCTCCGAACTGTCCTTGAGTGAATGCTTGAGCATGTGAATTGTTACACAGAGGTCTTCAGATTCAGTAGGCCTTTGAATCCACAGCCACTCCATCTTGCTAACGTTTAGTGTGAGACTGTTTTTCCCATCCAGACCCAAAATAGCCTTCAAATACCAGGTCAGGACCTCCACTGTTTCTCCTGTCCCCTGGAATGGAAATGCATAATTGGATATCATCTGCATATTAATCCCCAGTGCAGTTTCCATTCAATACATAGGCCTGAATCCTGACTCACAAAGGTCCAGATAATGCCTTTCATCAAGGATTTTTTGTAGCTGCAAGTTCACCATCTTCTCAGTAATCTTCCATAAAATGAGACTGTTGGAAACCAGATGACAGCTGTCTAAACCAGCCCTGTTCAGTTATGGTTCTTGAGGAGGTTACTATCACTGCCTCTTTCAAGATGGGAATACCTCCCCCAAGGATTTATCCACCATCACTTGAACCCAGATTCCCACCAATTTGCCTGGCAGCTTTCCCTAGCTAGGTAGGTCAGGGATGCAACCTACAGGTAGCTGGATATGGCAGCACAGAAAACCCTGTCCACTTCCTAAGGATCTACAGGTTCAACCCTATTCCAGATAACTAGGTTAGACACATCCTCTGTCATCTCAACTGGACTTGTCCAGTTGGCCTCCAATTCTGAGTGAATACGAGTGATTGTATTTTCCAGATGCTGAGTGAATTCCTTGCAACAGTCCAGCAGATCATTTGGCTCAAAGTTTCCCCAACAGGGGTGCTGTAGTTTTAAACAATGCTGCCTAGTAGCTATTCATGACTGGAATAAGAGTGGAGAAGCAAGCCCACTTTGCTCCTCTTGATGCCATGGTATAGGTTTGAATTTGAACTCTTACTAGCATCTGGAAACATTCATTTTCTGTTTTGCTCCCCATCACTCTTTTCTGCCATTTCATCTCCTTGGTAAGCGGAGATGCTCTCTCAGAATAGTGAACAGGGAAAGGCCAATAAGGAGGAATTCTGTCAAGGGCTCACATCACCTGCTTATTGCAGTGGTCACCAAGCTCTCCTCAGAAATGCCTGCCCGAGCTTCGGAAAATTCCCCAAATCCTGTTTGGAAACCCACAGGGCCCATTTGGTGCTCAGGGCAGACTAAATAAATAGGGTCCCTCCTCCAGAGTTTCATGGCATTGAATCACTCAGAATGAAACAGGAGCCAGATTATGACAAAGGTATGATAGAAATGCCCTTTGTCCTCAAACCACATCTCAACTGCCCTGAAACAAAAAACAGAACTGTGTGATCTCCTATGAGGCTGCAATCACCTAGACAAGCCCTTGGTTGTCATAGTGGTAAGTAACTCACAAGACAGTTCGCAGGGAAGGAAAACTGAAGTCCCCCAAGAGGAGAATTCTGGAGCATTCCAATACTAACTCTTCATTGAGATTCAGCAGCTTGGGTAGGGATGACAATATGTAGCTGAGAGGCCAGTACAACAGTAACCCCAAACTTGTCCCTTGAGCCCAACCTTACAAATAGCCTTACCTCACAATAAGGCCTCATACCTCACAAATAAGATGCCTTGGGTCACCTGCAGAGTCTCCCAAATGACAATCATTCCCTCCCCTACCTTGGAGTTGTACCTGATGCAAAACCTAAAGTTCAGGCACATCTCTGAGACAGGCACTCTCCCCTCCTCCATTTAGGTCTCAGTAACGCATGCCAGGTCTTCATATCATATCATATCATATCATATCATATATCATATATCATAAATATCATATAATAAATATAAATATAAATATAATATAAATATAATAAATATAATATAATATAATGATAATGATAATTCATAATCTAATCATAATTGAGGGCTAATTTACTATAAAGAAACCTGGGATTTAATAGCAAGTCATGTGGAAGCTCTGCTACCTGGTACACAAGAAGAAGCTGCAGGTCTAAAAAAGGGGACCTACTTGAGAATTTAATTCCCCTTCTCTCAAAGGTGGCTTGCTTTCTACCTCCTGTCATATCTCCCACTGCCCATCTCCTCTTCAATGCCATCCCCTTCCTTGAGCTACTTCCACCCTCACCATTCCCCACCCACTACATGACTTAGGAAGGATGACTGGCTCAGTCTCCTTCCTACTACATTCACTCCCTCGTTCTGTGACAGCTCTGAAAGTGTCACTCTGCAGCCAGCAGTCCCAATCCCCCACAACCCATTCAAGAATATTCTGCTGCCATAAACTCCCTGAGTTTTCTGGGCTGAGACTATCCAAAGTTTTTATTCTATCAAGAATCAAAATATATTTTTCTCTTCTTTTCATAAACCTCTCACCTATTCAGATTTCCATAGAGGAGGAAGAGCCACAAGAAGTTAAACTAATTATCAAGTAATTTATACATATAAATATAATAATTATGTTTTTATATAATAATTATCAGTGATAAAATATTACAGATGTAAAATTTTCAGAAATTTTAAAGCAAGTAACTCTCCCCCAAGGATTTTTGGAAAATGAAACTGAAATTTGGGGGGAAATCAAAATACATGAAATATTTTTGGCACCCTTTAGAAATATAAAATCACTCTATTTCTAAAATACATTGTTTATAACTTGGCTTTGCTTGTATTTCATTCAAACCTAGGAAGGAAACAGTCTAGAACATATCCCCTCCAGCAGCCAACATTCAGATAAGCAGGGATTAACACCAGACAAACAACGAGGCAGGAGGCAGAAAACACTTGCTGCTGTTACCTAGTTGGGTAACGAACTCTCTGCAAACAACCAACCAAGCTCAGAGAGCATCAAGAACTCAATGTATTAAGTGTGCTAAAGGAGGTATTTTTTAGAATTCTATGACTTTATCTCAATCAGGAAACAGACCAAGTCACTAAGGAACCTATTATGTGAGAAGGTTTATTGTACATTTGTTAATTTAGAGAAAAATATTTGCATGAGTACAGAGTTGTTGCTGAGTGCAATAAGATACAGGATGGAAACATGTGTAACATCAAATCCTTAGGTTCAACACTGAGCACTGTGTAAGACAAGGATCTGTGACGTCCCCTTGGTTGTTTAATGTGTTTAATTCATGAATGTATAAAGAGATGGAGTTACTTTAATTGGGGATGTGAATGTACATGTACTTTTCTAAGCACAGGATGCCATACTGTTAAAAACCTAAATAGTTTACACTAAATGTTAAGACTGCAAGATGCAGTGAGGAATGTAGCTCTGCAAATTAATGTATCAAAGATCTAGATGTCTTTGGTAGGATGCTTTGTTGAAAATTGTTTTAAAAAGCAGTAATGACTGTATACAGTGTAAGGGTATGCTTTTGCCTACTGTGGCATATAAAAGTCACCCAGGAAAAGCATGCAGGTTGACTGCAATACATATGGGATACTTCAGAAGTATGTGTGATAAAATAAGGTGAGGATAAAAATGGATAGTGAATGAACGTGAGCTGAATTCAAAAGTGAGTGATCAGTACAAAAACATTTGGCGTCATATTATAAAAACAACAACAGTACAGTAGACTCTCAGTTAACCGGCACCCATGGGGATTGGTAGATGTCGGATAAATGTAGTTTCTGGTTGCTCCAGAGTTACTATTAAATCCTAATAACCACTAGATGGCAGCAGAGAGATACAGATTTTTTTGCTGGTTGCTTGAATGTGTCTGGTTTTTTTCTGGTTGAGAGTGCTGGTTTTTTTTCCGGTTCAATTTTTGTGCTGGTTGCTTGAGAGTGCCAGTTGCTTGAGTTCCGGTTAACTACAAGTCTACTATACAAAAAACTGATGGGTCATTTACAGAGAACGAATTAGCACCAAATCACAAAACAAATATATAAAGGAAGAATGAATGGGCTGAATAGGAGAGAAAGAAGAAAGCAGGCAATATAAGACTCATTCTATGGATGCAGTAAAATAGAAAGGTATAATTAATAGAGCTGGTATAAACTTGATTTCCTTTTCTCTTCTGCCTTTATTTTGCTCACTCCTTCATTCTTTTTCTTTGCTTTGTTACAATGTCACTTACCCCAAAAGGAAACAACATGATGAACATCTAGATATGAAAGGGGGGAAAACCCAGATAAAAATCCCAACCAAAAAGAAAGAAAGAAAAAGAAATTGTGTATGGAGCCCTGCCCAGTTTGCATTATTTCCCAAACCACTATAGCCCTTGCCATCCTCTGAAATGTTAAATGTGCCTATAACCACCAAAAGGTTGCTCGTTCCTTCCTCCCAATAAATTGAACCATTTTATCAGGTCTGCATATTTTATTAACTGCAAAACTAGGCATACTTTGATTATATAAATGCACTAGTCATGAACTGTTTTATTTTGTTCCAACTGCTGTTGATTGTATTCTGGTCAGTGACCATTAATAAAGATATGTATCATATCCTTCTATTGCTTCTGTTTCTTTTAAACAAGTTGTGCCCTTCAAATGCTTTATTCCAGTCATAGCACCATCCCACCAGGTCATATCTGCTGTTCTGTAGTAAGAGTTCACTTATCTTACTTCTTATTCTCTGAGCATTATTGCATAAACAATAATGGTCATGAACTGTAAGAGTCAATATTTTTTTCTAATTTCTCACTGAGGCTCCAGTGGAGCAACACGCCCAATTTTCCTACAGTCCACAACCCTTAATGAGACTCTTATTTAGTGCTTTTGTTTCTAGCTTCCCAAGAATTTAATGTAAAACCTTCCTGATTAATCATGTCAGGCACTGGCTGAACACTTTTTTTTTAACCAGTCCTTGTGAGTACAATCAATCTCATGACATCAGTTAATTATCTAGATAAGCCATGCCATGGGTCTCTCCAACTGACACCACTTGTAAAATCAACCATTCACGTATTGTATTCATCTTTCCCTTTCTGGACCTCATCCACAAATTGGAAGGATGGATGATAGCTGAGCCCGCAGCTCCTAAGCTGCCCTCTTAGATTACAAAGTCCATGGTAATATAGTTGTATCTGTTCTTATAAAACATTCTGTCCATGCAGATATTAGTACGAAGGGATAATTGTTAAGAGACCTGAAATGTCTTGTAGTTCATTATACTTACACCTAACAAAACAACATGCTTCATGAGTCAGTAACTCCAGTGAACATACATCTGTTTCAATTTCTTCTAATAGAGAGTCCCAAGTTAGCATGTTTGCTCTTTTGTTTTATTCTAGGGCAGAGTGCCATCCTGCTGCCCTTCAAGGATCAACTGTTCTATCTCCTGTTCTATAATGTTTTTCTCCTGAATTCTGAGAGCCTTTTCTTCTGCAAGAGCCCAGCTACCAGTAATGAAGAGTATCTTCTATGTTTCTTGCTTCCATTGTTACACTATTCATTCCTTATGGAGAGTTGCTTCTATTGTCAAGTTCTCCTGCAGCATCTTTTTTTTCTTTGAACTGATAAATCATGGTACATCAGCTGAAGAATGGCCATTTGCTGCTCAGCCTTTTGACTGGTTCTTCAAGAAGTACTTACATGCTTATAATTGTTACAAATATATGCAGGTAATTTTCAGGCAGGAAGACTAACATGCCACTAGCATTGCAAGTCACAATTTCCAACTCCAGTGCTTTTATTCTCACTTCTTTTTAACGCAGTACAAATTAAAAAGCATTTCATCATGTTTCCTTCTCAGCCTCTCAGATTGCCTGAATATAAATGTAGGGCTCCCCCTTAAACTACCTGACAAACTACTGCTAATTCATCCTATTTGTATTATGGCTTATATAATGTATGCACTCAGTTTTATCTCTGAATTACTCCTTATTGTCCAAATGAATAATTCAGTGCTAACTATGCTTACACTAAAGTATTAATTTCTGCTAACTAGTTAATTTTTAATAATTTAGTTGAACATATTACAGTATTTGATTATTTCTTACCCCAGCACGTAGAGCAGGAGATCAATGTTACTAAGTAAAGAACTACAGGAACTAAATTATTTTCTTTATGGAAACAGTGGTCACTTGGTTATCTCTCGCATTAAAATACACAAGCAAAGGTTACCTCTTCCTTGTTGTATGAAGGCTTTTCAGGTTTATTCAATTACTAGGGAATAAGCTAGAAAATATTTGGAGCTGTTTTTTGAGGCAAATGTTAATATTGTCTTCCCATTCTCTGATAAACATATGTGTGCTGAGCTGGACATATTCCAGCAAGCATATATGTTTGGTTCTTAACAATTATATCAGTGACATTACCAGATGAGTTGTTTCTGAACTGAATGACATTCGAATCTATATACACTCAAGTAAATAGATAGCTATTTTATACTTCTGGTATTTTATGGAAGTAGCTATTTTATACTTCTGGAAGTATAAGTAGCTATACACAGGTTTTCTTATAGTACTCATCTATAGGTATGCTTATTAAAATTTAACGTTCCAATTTCTACTTTTATAGTGGATCAATTTAAAAATTATCCAGTTGATCAGAATGCTTCAGTTATACTTTGGTATACAATGCCTTCAGTTTTACAACTTATGAGAAAAATTCTTGTCAGAACATATTGAATGAAAAATTCTGTTACCCCAAGTGAGTCTATATATTATTTGCTTCAGATAATGTAAACTGAGATACTCAATTTCTTAAAATATGTTTTAGCTATCAAAGTCCTGCTTGGTTTCAAGTGGAATATAGGCCTAGTAAATAGACAAAATAAAAAAGCTTAGAATAGAAATTGTTAGCACTAGTGTAGTAGGATTTTTGTCTCCCTAATAAGGTCAATTTGCTAATCAGTAAATATGTGATGGGATAATGTTTACTTCCTGGGAATAAGATGCTGAACTGTCTCTTCTGATGCCTAAGAGATCAATGGGGTCATTTGGCTTGCTGATCAAGGCCATTCTTTCACTTAATAATTTTAAGTGAGCTACCATTCTCGTTTCAATTTCTCAATCTACAACATGAGGATAGTATTATGCTGTTTTCTCTGGCTACAGTAATAATTAAGGAAGTATAATGTGAAACACTCTGAACAGGTGCTATATAATTTTTTTCCCAACAGAATATCTGTATTACTATTGCTGTATCACATTTTGTAAAAAGCATCATTTATATGTTTCAACCTGCTATGTACATACTGAATTTTATCAAATTCTTGCCAGTCTTCTCTTATAAGATGTAAGATATTCAATGAAATACACAATTGATTCCACTGAGACAAGCAAGAATCAACAACCACCAGCAGACACTGCCTCCACTCTTAACCTGAAAACATTCATCTTTATCTATACTGTAATGTTCTACTTACACTTCTTAGTAACAGCTACCAGGTAACACTCCTCCAACATTTTCTTAGTCCCATCACATGGAAGAAGCCTTCAAGCCTATTCCATTGCAGTGTAACAGTTGTATATATAGTAGGAGCTTATTTTCGGCATACATATAACAGAATCAAATACAATATAAACTTTAGCCGATCAGAATGTAAATGTTTGCTCACAAGTTCCAACACCTTTCTTCCCCAAACAGGTTGTACCTTTTCCTGCCAGAGCCTATGCAATATAAACTTAATTTCTGAGTTAAAGGAGCGATAAAACGGCCTCAGGTTCCAGGACGCGTGTACTATTACACATTCTGAAATACTATAAACTGCAACAAGACACTTTGCTGTTTTAATTTCAGCGAACGTAAACAAGCCCCTCCATTATCACTGTAACGCAACGAGGACTGAGGAAGAAAATCCCACTGTTAATAAGGCTGTTAAAAAGGCATTCTGGGCTTGGACAAGAAAGATCTTTCTCTAGCATGTCTCCTCTACGTCGTCGCCTTGTGACACCCCCACATTCCCGGAAAGAAAAAGGCCCAGAGCCACAGTCGCGCCGACCTCCTTTCGTCTGTCCATCCTCCCGCGTCTTCTCTGCTCCCTCCCGAGGTGCTCGCTCCGCGACACCACTAGGCCGCGGCGGGCAGACCTCTAGGGCTCATCCACCAAACAAGCACGCTACTAAGACTTCCCTCACCCGCAGACAGAAAACCCAGGCCAGCCCTGAAGAAGCAGGAGGGAGCGCGTGCTGCGCTCGGGCAGCCGACTCCCCTTGGATCATCCATCCGTCCCTCACCTTTGCGCAGTTCGCGCTCCCAGACGGTGACAATGAGCGGCGAGTGTTTTCGGTGGTGGATGAGCCACAGACTCAGCGTCTGGACACTTTGCTGAGAATTGCTTAGCTCCGACAATTTTCGCTCCAGTGCCGACTCTGAGAAAGCCGACATTACCGTTCTATTTCTATTCTCAGCTTCGGACCCTCTAAGGTGAACAAACGTTGCGGTAAGCAGATCGCGTACACTAACGTACATCAAACAAAATGGCGGCTACGCTGCCAGTAGAGCCGCAGAGGCACGCCTTTTGCGCAACGTCACTAAGCGAGACCTGTTCTAGAGAGAGAATTACGAAAACGCTGAAAAGAGCCCGATTTAAAACTCCCAGTTCCGAAGAAGGGGGTGTGGGCTGTCAGAGTTTTCTTAGCGTGGTAAACTGATTTGCACAGAAACGACGCAGCTTTCAAAACGGAATCAGGACGCACACACGAAGCAGCGATTTTCTCATTGCAGCTGCTTGCTGCCTTGGCCCTTCCTTTTGTACACCACCAAATCGTCTTGGATTTTGCACTAACTTCATTTTTTTCTGTTCTGATGGAGCCCCCAGTCAGTGCCAGTAGATTGAAGATGTATGAAGTGACCAGTAGTCTTCACTTTTGCATCCATCGTGGACTACTCCAATATTCCTTTAGGTGGTTAGAGTAAGGAAGAACGAACTTAGAAATGAGGCAGTGATCATGTCCCTGTCTGCCCTGCCTGTTCCACTACAGCTACTCCATAAACCCAGTCCAGCTGTTTTGGCATTGGTGGAAGAGGAGAAATAGTTCCAAGGGATGCAAACTGACCCCATTCCTACAGTTTTCTATTCAGTGGGGGAGAATCCTCAATAGCTCTAAGACAGTCTGAAAAATTCCATTACAGTGATGTTTCTACTTTGCCCCATCAAAAGCTCTAGCTCAGTGAACAATTCTTTACCTTCACTTCCCAAGAACAAAGGTGGCAAAGTCAGTTGCTGGCTGCCAGAAAATATTATCAGAGGTTTTTGCAGAAGGAAACATCTACTTATAAGGAAGAGTCTACTCAAGCAGAGGGTTAAAATCCAGGTGTAAGTGGTAACTTACTGAAGAAGGAAGAACAGCTTATTGTAGAGGCTTTACATACTTTGAAACTTTGTTACATTAATAGGTCTGATAAACTCACTGATGTCCTGCTCCCTTACTCTACCTTTTTACCTTCAGGAGCTACTCAGATTCAGTTCTCCAGTTTGACAGGAGCCCAGGGCTCTCAAGCTCAAATTGCTGCATGGGGACCAGCCCACTGGCCCTCACCCCCATTATAAAAGTTTCCAGTGAGTTGAAAACAAAGAGCAAAATAGTATGGCACCAAAGATAAATTTCTCAAAAGAAAGAATCTCCACTGTGAAACAGAGCCACAGGCAACTTGCTACTTCACCAGCAAGCCTGTACCTTGAAACACACTCAAGTCTTTATTTGATTTTGAGAACCTTCCCGCTACTGTAACCTTCCCATCACCACTATCAGTAGTAAGCTGACAACCCCCAGTCCTGGCCCTGATGGCAGCCCAACACAGGCCATCATCCCATTCAAGGTAGGCCATTCCTTTACAACCTCCAAACTGCAGCAAGGAGAGGCAGCAAAGAAAGAAGTAAGCTGTGGTTGTACCCATGACACAGCAGTGTGGGTCAGAAGCAAAGTTGTCTCCTAGCCTACCCCACCCAGACATGGAAGCACATTCTTCTCCTAGCCCAAGGTGGACCCACATTGCTTGGCTGAGTTTGGCAAGCTTAAACCCCACTCCCATCAGCTGCTCTCCACCTCTCTGGCCCACTCCAAAGCCCCACTGCAAGTAGTGGAGGGTCACATGCCCTCCGTTTGAAACCCTGACCTAGCTACTTAGACACTTGTGGCAGGGTATGCATTCACATTTTTTTAATGTGAGAGATGCCCAAATTAGGTGGAAAGAGAGATTGCCAAGAAAAGCCAGCTCTAAAATCAGATCCCTTTGTCCCTGTTACAGTTCCCTGCCAGCTACTGACCTACTGAAAGGGGACAACAGCAAGGCTAGAGAGAATTATAGTTTCCATAAGAATCAATATTTTAATAGCTTTTTCTCCCAGTTATAGATGGATCACATGCTTGCATTAACTTTCTCCTTTTTATACTGCAGTGCAGTCTATATACTGAATGACCCTTTCATTAAAATAAATAATGCAAATTATCTATGTAAGGATTACCTGGTTTTATACATACAGAAATTGAATAAATAAATAAATAAAATTTAATATTTTATAATGAGATTTGAGCCTGAATATACATATGTACACTTGTAGGACTTGAGTGCCATGAATTTGTTTTGTTTTGTTTGTATATTCTTTGCCCATCTGGTTTGCTATTTTGCTCCCAATCAGCATGCTTATTGAACTGTTTCTTGAGGGAGGGGGCTTGCCCCTCAACTCCACACCATATATTTGTTATATTTCTGAAAGTCTTAGAATCACCAATACCTCCCTGTGGTGTGTGAACTATGTTGTTGTCTCTGTATAATAATAATTCTCGAAGAATGAAAATCTTAGACTATACTATTATAGCAATGCAGCACCCATTTGTATCTTAGTGGTCATGAAACCACTAGATGGCACTCAAAAGCTTTAAAAAAATAAGTGTAATGGCCAATTTGAAGTGTCTAGACTGGTTAATATTAACCAGATTTGCGTACTTCTATTTTAATGTGGCACTCTTCCTCATTGAATCATGGAGTTAGAAGAGGGCATTAAGGCTACTGAGTCCAATCCCTTGGTCAGTGCTCATTAAAGCATCCCCAACAGACAGTGCATCATGAAAAATTGGTTGCACTGTCAAACTGCTCTTCCTGATATGAAGCTCCCCTGCTTCAAGATTCAGTCACGACTTACCCTCCTGTAACTTAATTTATTCATTCTCTGTTTGTACTCTGAAACAATATGGAGCCTGTAAGGAAAGCCAGTGTGGTATAGATGGTTAAGCTATTGGACTAGGGGTAGGAGGATCCTGAAAAGACCAGGGTTCTAATCCACCTCAGCCACCAAAGCTGTTCCAAAATCAGCATATAAATCTAATAAACAGACGAACGAACTTATTCAGTGTGGTATTCTTTCAGGCATTTAAGCTATTCCCCTTTATCTTCTCATGCAATTCAGTCCTGGATGTTAAACCCATTAAAAGCGTTGCTCTGAGAGTAATAAACTCAGTTCCTTCTCTTCTTTCAAATCTGAGACTTGTTTAATTACTCTTAGTTCTAGCTTCCCTTAAAATCAAGAACTCCAGATTAATTTTCCTCAAAGTTCCTGCTACTTTATTTCCTCAATTAAATATTCCAAATTAATTACTGTTAAGTATAGGTGATGCACTAGTGCTGTTTTCCACGGTCTGAATGAGAAGGTTACCAGGAAGACATCAGAAATTTCCTGTAAGGACCATGCTTGGCGAAGATTGTGTCCCAACAGACGTCAGTGTACTTAAAATCTCCCATCCTGATGACTTCATGCTTCTTTGAAAGACCTGCAGCTTGCTTTTGGAATGCTTCATCAACATTGCCTCCTTGATTGAGTAGGCAATAGTAGCCACAAGGAAGAGTATTGTTTTTATTTGTTCCTCCACTTATTTTATCCAGATGTTCTCTACAGCATTGCCAAGTTAATACATTTAGATTTTTAGGCAGAAATGAACATTTTTAACATACAGGGCTCCACTTCCCCCCTTCCTATGGTTTCTGTTCTTTTTAAATTAATTACCTTTTTAATTTACTATAATCTAGTTGTGAGAGTCATCCATATCCATTTCCTGCATTTTGGCATAGTAGTAAGACACTATCATGACTCTTCTCTTTGTCTAATTATACTACAGAGTTGCACTGTCTCTGACTTTTGGGGATCTACTTTTTTGTCTTCCATTTTGTAATGTCACTCCCCCCCAACATACAGAGATGCCCTAAATCTGTGTCCAAAAGTGGCCTGATATCTGTAGTAAACATTCTACACTCTATTTCTAGTTGTTGTCTTTTTAATTTGTTACTTGCACCTGTTCAATTCATTTTCCCAGTCAGAGATATCATGCTGTTTGATACATTAATTTGCAGAGCTACACTCCTTGTTGTATCATACAGTCTATCTAATATTTGTTGCAGATCATTTGGGGTTTTGGCCAATAAGACAGGATTAATCTACACCCCATTCTTATATCTGACCAACATACCTCACCACAAGTGTTTATTATTTTTTTATCTTTAAATGCATTAAACAGCCAGGGCCATCATACATCCCTGTCTTATTCTCTACTCATTGTTCAACCAGCCAGCCTACCTACCTACTTACCTACCTTCAACTGCATATTCACATAAGATATTCCATAATTTTACCCTACTGTCTAGTAAGCCCCCCCCCCCCCCCCGCCACCAACATTCATATATTTTTCTATATTGCTGAAAAACAAAACTCTGGTCTGCACATTCCCTGCCCAGCATGAAATCACAATGCATTTTCCAAATTTTGCTCATACCCTTTCCATCAGAATTTGGCTATATACCTTGCCAGGGATACTTCACAAACTAACTGTGAATTTTCATTCACTCTTACTCCCTTTCCCTTTGTAGAGGGGAACAGTAATGACATTCTTCCAATTATCTGGCACAGACATTTAATCAAGTCATAAAGCAATTCACATCTGTATTTATGATGATTTTCTCCAACAGCCTTAAGATTCACAATTGAGATATAGGTAACCAGGCCATAACAACAAAAGCAAGATTCCTTTGTACACAGGGGTGATGGAATTTCATTTGAGCAACCATTTATTTATTCGTTGCAAAATCAGCAGCATAGTCATCATACATTATACATCTCCATCCCGGGTGATGCTGTGGCCACCCTTTCTGAGTGCCTGGAGGCTGTGAGGGCCTGGATGGGGGACAACAGGTTGTGGCTGAACCCGGGGAAGATGGAGTGGCTGTGGATTAATGGCTCCTTGATTTCTGGGAAATTGTCATCTTTAATTCTGGATGGGGTGGCACTGCCCCAGACAGACCCGGTGCGTAACTCGGGGGTCCTCCTGGACTCACGGCTCCTGCTCGAAGAGCAGGTGGCAGCCGTGGCTAGGAGGGCCTTTGTGCAACTTCGTGTTGTGCACCAGTTACGCCCCTTCCTGGAGCGAGAGTCCCTTCAAACGGTCAGTCACGCCCTGGTTATCTCCCATATAGACTACTGCAATGCGCTCTACATGGGGCTACCCTTGAAGAGTATCTGGAAGCTACAGCTGGTGCAAAATGCAGCTGCGCAGGTGATCTTGGGTTTCCCAAGATCAGCACACATCACTCCTTTGGTCCACGAGCTGCATTGGTTGCCAGTATGTTTCCGGGTCCAATTCAAGGTGTTGGTTATCACCTTTAAAGCCCTGCATGGCATGGGTCCAGGTTACCTAAGGGACCGTCTCCTCCCCATCACATCAGCCCGTCCCACCCGGTCGTGTAGAGAGGGTATGCTACAGACTCGTCTGCAAGAGAATTCCATCTGGCGGGGTCCAGGAGGCGGGCCTTCTCTGCAATAGCACCTGCCCTTTGGAATATCCTTCCCCTGGAAGTGAGATTAGCTCCCTCCCTCCTGGACTTTAGGAAACAGCTAAAGACCTGGTTCTGTAATTATGCCTGGGGTGGGAGGGAGAGTAGCCATTTCTGGGGATGGTTAGTTTCTTAGAAGGACCCAGTTCTGCCTGCAAATCATAAAGAACTTTTAACCGAGGTTTTTATTATATGCATTGTATCTGTATTATAGGGTTTTATAGTTTTATATTTTTATCTATCTTTTATTGTAAACTGTCCAGAGTCCCTTTTGGGAGATGGGCAGTGATTGTTGATTAATAAATAATAAATAAATATATCTGACAGTCATCGATAATAACAATGGGGGAACAGTATTATGAACAAATTGCAATCATATGGTCTGTCTCCAGAGTAATATTTATTTATTTATTTACTCATCTACTCATTTGTTCATTTGAATATTTGTTATGTTCAGTGTTAGATGAGTCCAAACAGATAATTAAGCAGTGGATTGGAGACATAGAGTGGCAAAACTATTTAAGCCAAACTACTGGGATCTGTCACCCTCTTAAGGAAATCCAAAAAATTTCCTTGCAGCTTATCTCTTTTCACTTACTTCTGGTAAAGTACCAATGGGCATTCTTCAGAGCTCACTTTAATGCCCTCCTTTGGCATTCTTAAATGATAGATGCAATATGGAGATTGTATTATACCAACCAGCATAGATTCTCCCCTGCAAAGCAGGGGAGAATACAACAATCGAACGTGTCCTTAATGTGAGCTTTATGTTGACTCACAGGTCAGACAAAGCATTTTTCACTTATTTCTAAAACAATTTTTTAATTTCCATCAATATCAGTCTTCATTGCTTCTTTTATTTATTTATTTATTAAACAAATATATATGGGTGCCCAACTCACAGTGACTTTTAATCTTAATCATTCCTCCCTGACTATATTCCTTTTCAGTTATCTTTTTCTCTTTCTTATACATTATATAATATCTTTCTTTTGTCCTTATTTTTTGTAGCAATCATTATCTTTTATGCATGTTTCTCAACCACAGCTTCATTTGCTTCATCTTTCCACCAAGCAAGATTTTTTTTATATTTCCCATTAACACATTAGAGGCATGCTGTAACATGATTCTTCTCACTATCTTCCAAGCGCTTTCTACATATTCCTTATATCCAATTTCCATTTATTCAGTTGGGGGAGTGAGCTATCTTCTAATACTTTTTTCACATCAGACTCATACTTCCTCTTTCTGCAACTGTTTCTCTCCTTTCATGGTCACTCCTCCCCCAGTCCTCAGATTCGCTCCTCACATTCCCCCCCAGAAATGGTCTGTCCCACATTCAGAATACATTCACCATAAATATGCAAGTCAATAAGGCTTTTCCATTCAATGTTTTTCTGTATGTATGCACGGGTAGAATAAGGCTTAGGCAACATTCAGCATTTGACACCCTTTTTCTCACCAGTCACCAGTCATATTGCCACCTTCATGATGCCATTGATGAGACCATTTTCACCATCTTGGACTCTATTTTATATTTTAATATTTATATGTATTTATATTTATATTCTACTGTTTTAACAATATTTAAACTTTTATCTTTTATTGTTTGTAAACCGCCCAGAGTCTTTGCATACGAGATGGGCGGTAAAGAAATATGATAAAGAAATAAAATAAATAAATATAAATTCTTGAATTTATGGGTGGTTCAATAACTTTTTCTGTATTCTCTTGCTTCATTTCTACCCATCCATTCATGTTACCTAGCAGAATATTTTTTCTCTAGATCTCATTCATTCAGAACGTTGCACAACTTTCCTAAAATTATTCCCTGGTTCTTCCATTATAATCATTCATTGAAATGTAACAATAACAACAACAACAATTACCAACTTGTGAATTCCTACTTTTATACAAAGACATAAGAGGAAGACAAGAAAAATAAGTTTATATTACAAGAAAGCTGATTTTGATTGGATATTAGGGTCAGGGTTAGTGTTAACTCTTCTGCAATAGAATAGACTTTCCTGGGAAATGATGGACTTCCTTTGATGGATTTATGGATGACCTTAAGTCAGGGTTGTTCCAGTAGTGGATTCCTGCACTTGGCAGGGTAAATTATCTCCAATGTCCTTTCTAACCCTTCTATTCTATTATGGAATGCCAATAGGATGAGACCCACATGGATTTCAATGAGGATCTCATTCCAAGGGGTAGAGGCTGTGATAGATGACATTATTTGATTGAAGGGACACAGAGTACACTAAGGTAAGTCATGGGAGGGCTCCCTGTGCAAGCCTGATGGCAATCTGGAGCATTGTAAAAACTTATTTTTTCTTCACCTGGGCAAGCCATAGCAAGCTTGTGCAGGCAAACTGGTGACCAAAGCATGGAGAGTTTTGCAAAACATCCAAACTGAAGGGTCTTGCTTTTTTCAGTATCATCTACCAGTTTCAAAACAGATGGTTTCTTGCTGGTTGGTAACTTCCAGCATGATGTGTAGCAGCATATCTGTGGCCTCTGGAATATCTGTGAAGTATACATGTTAGTGAAATTATGTATTTGTATTCATTATTCTAAATTGTCTCCTCTTCTGCTTCTGCAACCTTTGCTGCTATTCATCATGCTTCCCAGGTACATCTTTGTTACCCCATGTGAGCAGCAAAAGGGTTACCATATGTGAGCGGCAAAAGTCTAGATGACCACTAGATGGCAGCAAACAGATCTACAGCACAGGCATGGTAACCCTTCTTAACAGCAAACTCAGCTTCTGTTACCATTGATTTTCTTCTACGGTTGTCTCTTCTCCTTAAGAAACCTTTTTACGACTATAGCCCTTGCTTTGCCTGAGCAACGGGGATATAATTATCAACGGTACAGTTTCCCAAGCTCATTTGTTGTCTTTATCTCCTGATAAGGAAATATCATGTACATTAGGACTCATGGTATCCCTTCTTTTGATAAATGATATGAATTGATGGTCCATTATATTTACTTCAGACAATGCTTTTCTTCATCTTCATTCCATTTTTGACAGTGGTAATTTTAACGGGTCTTGGCTTCCTGATCTTTCTGTTACTGCCTATCTCTTACAGACATTTTTTCTATTCACCAATTCTGAATGGAATAGAATCCTGATTGTTTCTTTTTCTGTTTACATCTGTGTAACTGTGAATTACATCTCCTCTTTCCCCAGGTTCTCTCAGCTTTCTGCTCGACTTCCTCATAAGGAAATGTTCAATTGACTCTTTACTTGCATTTATTAGTGCAGTGTGTGTGTGAGAGAGAGAGAGAGAGAGAAAGAGAGAGTGAAAGAGATTGCAAAAAATACATGAATAATAGTTTTTAAATACTGCAAATTTAGCTAAAAAAAAGACAAACATAAGAACTAAAAAAAGAGATAATTGAAGAATACATCTAGGTAATCTGGAACTGTAGAGCTGGTGTAAAAAAAACCCCAAAACACTAATGTTCAGCATGAAAGATTAGCGAAGAATTCCAAGAATGACAACAAAAGCAAGAGAACAGAATCAGTATTCCAAATGCTCAATAAAGATGGCACAACACCATGAAATAACAAACAAAAGGCATACTGTAGTTACTCAACTGTGATTAGGGCTCCATCTTTGTCAACTATGAGGAGCAGGAAGAAGGGGCAAGTGTGATGACTGTATTACTCAGCTTGCCATCAAAACTGATTCATATGTGTTTTAGTAGAAATCACTTTAATGGAGTGTAGTATACAGAACAGTGAAAAAGTTGCGAATGAAAATTCCTGCACTTTCCCCAAGTGAAACAACCCAATGAGTGCAACCCCCTCCCTTTCCCAGGCATGCAGTCCCCTCTCTGTGCCAGTTAGTTCAGTTCCCTACAGATGTCTCCAACAGCTCAGCAGCCTGATCTTGGATACCAGAGATAGTCCAAACAAGATGCTTTCACACTCCTGGCATATTCCCCCTCCCATTCGGTTGACCTGCAAGTCCCAACATGTGTTAACTCCATTCATGCATGCAAGTCCAATCAGATGTTCTGGGAACGTTTGATCGGGGAGCATGACATACCACCCACCTGGAAAAAAATGATATTATATACATAATTAGTAGAGAAAAGGAAAGTGACACAATAAGTATGAGAGGGTGTTAACTGAAAACTTTAAGGAGTGGGTTTGTTAGGATATTTGGCATGGAATTTTTTAAGTAAAGCAGGTGCATTAACATGACGACTAGAAACCCATTCATTGTCTGGGAAGTGTTTCCAGTGGATTAGGTACTGTAAAGAGCCGTGATGCTTACGGACATCCAAAATTTCTTGAACTTCAAAGTGTTGTTCACTGTCAATCATAATAGGAGGTGGCATGGGGGAAGTGGGGTGCCAACGTGATAAGTCAGGAGCTGGTTTCAATAAGCTGCAATGAAAGACAGGGTGAATTCTCTTTAAATTGTGTGCAGTTGTCCAGTGACAGGGTTAATGATTTTAGTGATAGGAAAATGTCCTATGAATTTTGGCCCCAGTTTTTTCAAGGTTTGAGGGGAATGGAGGAATTTGGTAGAAAGGTAAACTTTATCTCCAACTTTCATGGGCCATTCAGCAGAGCATTTACGATCCACAAACTTTTTATAGGTTTCCTGAGCATCAATTAGAGCTTGTTCAATGATTGGCCAAGCTGCAGCAATCTTTTTACACCAGTCTGCTGCAGAACAAGCTTCAGGCGGAGAGAGTGGTAATTCAGGGATAGGGATGAAATCCTGGCCATTATCTACTTGGAAGGGGGTGAGCCCAGTACTCTGATGTACTGTGTTATTATAAGCAACTTCAGCAAAAGGGAGGAGATTGACCCAATCGTCCTGTTGGTAATTAATGTAGCAGCATAGGAATTGCTCAAGAGTAGAGTTAGCTCATTCAGTTCATCTATCCGTTTGTGGATGGTTCAATGAGCACAATGATTGATTGGTGCCAATTAGTTTTAAAAAAGATTTCCAGAATTTGGAAGTGAATTGAATTCTGTGGTCCAAAATAACACATTCAGGACATCCGTGTAAGCAGTACACATGTTGTAGAAACAGCTTAGCAAGTTGGGGGGCTGTAGGGATCTTAGTACACAGTACAAAATGAGCTTGTTTGGAAAACAAATCTATGACTGCCCAGATGGCCATTTTGTTTCTCCTTTCAGGTAAATCTACAATAAAGTCCATGGCAACTTGTTTCCAGGGTCTGGGGGGGTCAGCCACAGGTTGGAGAAACCCTTGAGGTTTTCTCCCTTTCTTTTTCAACCTAGCACAGACAGGGCAAGTAGAAACGTAGTCCTTGACATCTTTAGGTAAAGTGGGCCACCAGAATTGATGGCATATTAAATGTAAAGTTTTGACAAAACCAAAATGACCAGCCGATTTGTCGTCATGGGAGTGTTTTAAAATTTTGGCACGTAAAGATTTGGGGACATACAGTTTCTCTGCAAAGTACCACAACCCATTTTGTTTGGTTAATGTAGACTTGTTAGTTTGTAATCAAGTATCAGATTGGAGAGCCGCTTGCAACTCCTGTTGCACTTCTGTGTGCACTTTCACTTTCTCTGCCGCAGTTTGACTGTGAGTTACGGCGGCGCACCCCAGCTGTGGGGAAGAGAAAACTGTTTTTGGTCTCTTTCTGTTGGCTGTCATGCTGAGGGAGGTGAGAGAGGGCATCTGCTAAAAAAAAATTCTTGCCTGGGAAGTAAGTTAACGTGAAATTGAACCTGCTGAAAAATTGAGCCCACTGAAGTTGCTTTGCATTTAGTTTTCTAGGCATGCATAAAGCTTTTAAATTTTTATGATCAGTCAATACTTGGAAAGGCTGTTTAGCTCTGTCATGTTCACCGTTTCAATGTGTTTGATACATCGTAACGTTTCGCATGTCATTAGCTGGATGCGTGTTTCATCCTTGAAGGGAGGATGGTTCCTGTTGGGAGGGATTTATCTCTTGGCTGTGCTTTTGGAATGTATTTGGGTTATCTCCTGTGTTCAAGGTTACTTTCCCAGGCTAGAAGATCTGACAGTTGCCAGCACCTGGGACGGGCGGCTCTGCTGGTAGGGAGGCGGGGTTACGTGTGCAACGAAGGGTTTAAGTTTGTATTTGGCGCGCTTTCTGTCATTCTCAGCTTTCTCTGTATTTGTCCTAAGATCCCTAATAAATCAGATTTCATTTAGTAACCTCTTGTGAGTCTGAGTATTTGGGCTGGGCAACCATTACAAGCTCCTTCTAAAAGGTGTCGCCAGGTTACAAGAGCTGATTTTACAGCGAAAGCCTCTTTCTCCCACATGTGCCATCTGCGCTGTCAGTGAATTTATGAGACAAGTAGGCGCAGGGGTGCAAGGTGCCTTGGGGGTCTTTCTGTAGGAGCACGGCCCCGCAGCCATATCTGATGCATCAACTTGGTTTATGAATGGTTGCTCAGGAACAGCATGCTTTAGTATGGGTTCAGCCATGAAGGGTGCCTTAAGCCATTCAAAAGCGGTCTGACATTCAGCAGTCCAATTCAACCATGCTTCAGGGCTCGTGACTTTCTGCGTTTCCCCCTTCCCTTTTGTTTTTAATAGCTCAGTCAAAGGCAATGCTATTTGCACAAAATTGAAAATAAATTGGCTATAAAAATTTGCAACCCCCAGAAAACTTGGTAATAGGTGGTGTCTGCGTGGGGGTTCCCATGCCACAATGTCCTGAATTTTTGCAGGGCCAATCTGATTCCCTTAGTAGACACTCTATAGCCCAATAGTCTAATTCTTTTTTATGGAATTCACATTTCGACAATTTAGCATATAGCTGAGCTTCACGAAGCTTGGTTAACACCTTCTTGACCAATTTAATGTGTTCGTGTTCATTTTTTAGTAGATCAGGATATCATCTAAATACACTAAGATCCCTCTGTATAAATGTTTGTGTAAGATTTCATTGATAAAATGCATGAACACTTGTTGGATACTTGGCTTGGTAATAGTACTTATGAAAAAAATCTTAGAATAGTGGTGGACTGGAAATGGAATATTTTGGGAATGATGTTTATGATACTAACAGCTACATTAAAAGTAAAGCACTTAATAGCCAGCAGTTGAAGCAGGTACTTGCAATACTTGAGAAAGACTTTGGGATTTAGGCTAATATTGTGAGACCTCAGGGCTAAATGATAGCATGGTGTTGCAGTGCTTCTTTGGACTAAGGGTGAGAAAAGCCAATTGAAATGGTATATATGGATTTGTGACTTGTGTTTCTGGTTGTTATTCAGAATTCCTAACAAAACTAAAGCATAACATCAACTTTGTAGCAGCCTGCAGTACTCATGTAAATGATTTTAAGAGGCCCTGGTTTTGTGGCAGTCCAAATTAGCAGAGAGAGACATGGAGCACTTCCCTGCACTGGATGAACAAAAGCCAGGAAAAAAAAATACAAAAAAGATTAGCATGATCCAGAGTGCAAAATTTAGTCAACAGTTCCCAAGAATGCTTGCAGGAAGAAAAAAAGGGGAAATGGCTTGGACATCTTTATGACACTATCTGATGTTAAGCCAAATGAAGTTCCTGGCAGGATTATGTCTGAACTGATCTCAAGGCAGCAAGGAACTTAAGTCAAGATTCAAGAATGTTCAAAAACTGAAACAGAAGCCATAGCAAGAAATAATGCAATGAGTCCTCCCTCTCTGAATGTGGTCTCTTTTCCTAATAATCAGTCTAGAAATCACACAGGAGTTCCATAGCAACTTGCTCCCAATCTGATTGGCTGTCAAACCATTGCTTGCTTATATCAGATCTGTCACAGATCTACTTAAATCTTGCCTCTATTAACGCCAAAATACACACTGCAATGATAAAGGCACGGATTTTCATTTGTGGTAGATATGCCAAGGATGAGAAAGTACTAGGGTTAATATTTATGGAATTGGGTTAAATAATCAATTAGGAAATCAAAATAGACCCACTCTTTAGATCCATAGTAAACTTTATTTTGAGAGCCAGTCTGATGTAGTGGTTAAGGCATCAGGCTAGAAACTGGGAGACTGTGAGTTCTAGTCCTGCCTTAGGCACAAAGCCGGCTGGGTGACCCTGGGCCAGTCACTTTCTCTCAGCCCTAGGAAGGAGGCAATGGCAAACCACTTCTGAAAAACCTTGCCAAAAAAACTGCAGGGACTTGTCCAGGCACTCTCTGAGAATTGTACATGATTGAATGGATTAAAAAAAAACCCACGTTATTTATAATATTAATTGAAGACAAGTCTAACTGGACTGGTAAATGAAACTCAAAGGCTGGCTGCGTAGAATCTACATCAGATAGCAACTGTCAGTTAAGCCTAAAGTAAAGGTCTCAAGTACTGTTAAATCTCAGTTGGGTTAGAATGTATGAGGTGCCATAATAGCTGCACAAATCCTGGCAGATGGGAACTCAGAGCATTATAGAACATTGGCCCACATATATTAAATGTTTAGAATAAAACTTTGTACTTCACAATGCACCATATGAAAACAAAAGGCCTATATTACTAAATTACATGAGCAAAGATCTGCTGAGATTTAAAATCTTTCCTATGCAGATAAGCTATGCACAATTTTTTTTTGCTGAAATAACAGTGGAACAGTTTTTTGCCCAACCACTGGAGATTGTCAAATGATTCAGATTTCATTACTCTTGAACTTCAAAGTGTTGTTCGCTGTCAATCATAATAGGAGGTGGCACGGGGGAAGTGGGGTGCCAATGTGATGAGTCAGGAGCTGGTTTCAATAAGCTGCAATGAAAGACAGGGTGAATTCTCTTTAAATTGTGTGCAGTTGTCCAGTGACAGGGTTAATGATTTTAGTGATAGGAAAATGTCCTATGAATTTTGGCCCCAGTTTTTTCAAGGTTTGAGGGGAATGGAGGAAGAAGGACCCCTTTTGGCTATCAAGTTCAACCACCAGCTTGTTGTTTAGCCTCTGCTTAGGGACATCCAATGAAGGAGAATTCACCACCAGTCTAGGTAATTGGTTCCAAGTCAAACTGCTATTATTGTCAGGTGTTTTTTTTTAACATTCATTTGGAATCTGCCTTCCTGAAAGTTATATCCATTATTCCATATCCTGCACTCTGGTATGAGACAGAACAAATTGTCACCTTTTGCTCTATGAGATGCACTTCAAAGACTGACAGAATATTATAATTTTGGAGATATCTTACAAATAGTCCAATAAATAGTTGATGTTCTCAATGATAAAAAAAAAATCAGAAATGTCTCTTAGTACATTTTCCAGTTAGACATATGACAGAAGTAGCATTGGTAATCCTAACAGAGTACCTTCATCCTGGTCCTTTTGGACTTCTCTGCTCCATTCAGTACCACTGACCATGGTATTCTTCTGGACACCTGCAAGATGTGACTTGGAGGGGCAATACTGTGATTCTGCTTGTACCTGAATGAAAGGTTCCAGTCAGTTATCATGAGGGATAACTGAGCTTAATTACTTCAATATTGGGTCCCATTGGCTTCAGTCCTCTCCTCAATGTTAATTAACATATGCTGGAAATGTCATCTATCAGTTTTGAAACCTGTCTGCTTGCTCTGCTTGTGAGATCTCAGAAGCTGCCTCTCTGGGTAAGAAATAGCTTAGACTGGAAGAAGTGGGAGAGGGGAGGGAGAAAAGAAAAGGAAGTGGCAAAAAGTGCCTCGCCCTTGACCTCCCTTGCCTTACTTTCTCTGTTTCCTAAGTATCAGTTGCTTTTAGCTGTCAATCTGCAGCAGCAGCAGCAAACGATCAGCAGCCCAACCCCCCTTCTTCCTCTCTCCTTGTTTGATTGTTTAGTGAACAATTGTATTTAGCCATGAGAAAAGAAAACTGGGAGGAGAGGGATATATCACACTTCAAATATCGGAAAGATCTCATAGAGCAAAAGGTGACAATTTGTTCTGTCTCATACCAGAGTGCAGGATATGGAATAATGGATATAACTTACAGGAAGGCATATTCCAAATGAATGTTAAAAAAAAACACCTGACAATAATAGCAGTTTGACTTGGAACCAATTACCTAGACTGGTGGTGAATTCTCCTTCATTGGACGTCCCTAAGCAGAGGCTAAACAACAAGCTGGTGGTTGAACTTGATAGCCAAAAAGGGTCCTTCTGACTATGATCCTAATGCTTAGTTAATTGTGTGAGGGGTCCTTTTTCAATGCACTGCTGGCTCACTTTCAGAGTTCTTCAGTTTGGTTATGCTAAAGATTATATTGGTTCTCTCACTTTCAATTCCTTAAGAGGAATTCCACATAACATCCTAAAATTGTTGACCCTTAAATATGTATCCGTGGCTAAGCAATAATAACCTGTTTTTCAAAGTTGATCTGAAATATTGAGGAAAAGTGAATATGCTGAAGACAAAAATAAAAAAAATAGAAATATTTGCATATTTTCAACTGCTTTCTCAAAATACGTGTCATGGAAGGGATCACCAGCTGTTTAGCGCATTAATCTGTAACCTTCATTACTCCCTGACTTGATTCTATAAGCTTTTTCTTTTTTGTATAGAAACTAACTCTGTCTCAATTTTAAAATTAAAAAAAAAACCCTATGCTTTGTCAGTGAACATCTGGAATTTAGAACTGCTAATGGATCTGCTGTGAAAGAAGAGAATGATGAAGTGTCTAGCCAACCTGAGTCATATGTTAAAAAACATTATAGCTCTGCTGGCAGGAAGCCCTTTCTTCTCTTAACTTTGCACCACTAAAATTGGAATACTAAGCATTCAGCTAGGCACTTGGTGTATATCCCATTGGGTCTAGTGGGGTGTAGATTAATCCCTTAAAAACATAAAAATCAAGCTACTGGCTTCTTATTCTGAAAAACAATCCATCTGCCAACTTAGTGTTTATTCTAGGGTATTAACATATTCCATATAGTGAAGATATACGTTGAGGTCTGCAACTGGTAGCTCCTGGGTCAAACCTGCAAACCTGAACCATGAAGTTGCCAACCAAAAGCAAGAGAAATGTATGCAAATCATATCAGCCACATGAAATCAGTGCACCAAAACTTTTGTTGCAGTTTTGAAAGGGCACATAATTCACTAGTATGTCATTCAAAATATTTTTGGCTTAGAAAACTGCATATAAAAATATTTACTTTTGAGAAAGTTATGCACAAAAAAAATATTATATATATTAGGGAAGAATTGTAGCTTTTGTTATTTGTTTTAAATAATGGATACAAAATTTACAGAATTTACTTGAAGAGGCTATATAAGAATAGATACCAGCTATTTTTCACAAACTCACATATTTTGTGAGCTGCAGTATGGCACTCATACATTTTGCCATGGTTTTATAGTTTACTGTTGAGAAAAAACTCCATGATATTCACAATACTTATTGGGCAGTATTAATGATAGGGTCTGCATCATGTCTGCTTGCCCATCTCAAATCTTGTCTATTTCCTTCCACAACTGGCAGTAACATCTGAGCATCCATGCCGATGTTTGGCCTGCCTTTTCACCCAATGCTTTTTATAACTGAAATTCTGGAGGTCTGGAATGTAAGAAATATATGTGGAAAGTCTGTGCCTAAACTTTTTCCCCATTATATCTGTACAGTATGCCAGAAGTGTGGAACTAGAAAAGCACAAATTTTATTACTATTTACCTGCATTCCAGAATCTTCTATTTTAAAACGGAAACTTTGCCCAGCTATTGTTTTATGAACCGTGTTCCAGAATATGGAACACAAAAGGCATAGTCCTTGAGTTACGACAGTAATTGGGACTGGAATTTCCATTGCTAAGCAATGCGGTCATAAAGTGCGACATCACATGACTGCATCGCTTAGCGATGGCAATCCCAGCAGTCCCTATTGCTGTCATTAACCGAATTCCACTGGACATTACCCAAGGACCCACCCCAATCCAAGCCATTCTGGGCTTGGTCCCTACCAGCCCCGAGCCTTAGTTCTTCCAAGGTAAAGGACTGTCTCCCCTTCAACTCTCCCCAACTGCCTATTCCCCCTGCATCTCTGCCCTTTTGGCCATCCTGCCTTGCAGGATTGCAAACAGCCCCAGAACTGTGTGGCTCTGGGTCTTCTTGGCATGCTGCAGCTCTGGGGCTGCAAGAAGCCTGAGTTTCAGCACAGTGGAAAGTCATAGCCACCCCTGGAAGCCTCAGCTGCCCCAGCCTGGCCCAGCAGCATGGTGTGGTGTGAATCCACAGCTGCCCTGGGAAGCCCCAGCTGAGCCCAGCAGCACGGCACAAAGCCGCAGCCAGCCTGGGAAGCCAGTCACCCCAGTCCAGGCCCAACCACAGTCACCCTCACCACCCTGCACTCCAAGGCCCCTGCTGCCCTGTGCTCCGCCACCCCAGCTGACATTTGCCATCTTCTTGCGCATGCTGCTGATGAGGTGTGCCTGCCTCCGCCCTTCACGAGGCAGCTGCTGGCCATGTGAGGCCATCTTCCCCAGTTCTTATGAGGAAACCACTGTACATGACCTGGGGAAGAAAGCCTCGTGTGGCCAGCAGCTGCCTTGTGAAGGGCCAGGCCAGAGATGCTTGGTCAGCAGCAGGAGCAAGAAGACAGCAAAGGTCAGCTGGGGTGGCAGGGGCCGCGGAGTGCAGGACATAGATGGGGGGAAATAGGTGGGTGGGGGGGAGTTGAGGCACCCTTGTGATCTGAAGTGCAGGTGGGCTGCCAAGCGCCCAAATTTTGATCATGTGATGCTGCAATGGCTGTAACTTTGGGGATTGGTTATAAGTCCCTTTGTTTGGCACCACTGTAACTTTGAATGGTTGCTGAATGAATGGTTGTTCAGCAAGAACTACCTGTACAGTATGTAGGAGGGCTACGCACAGGAGTTTTTTCTTCTGTCTTCTTTATGTTTGCAAAAAAGAAAAGAAAACCTATAACCCCATTGCATGAATACATATGTCAGCATAGGATTTAAGCAACAAGAGAAAATAGTAAAAACTAGGTTTTTTTAAAGCAAAGTGTCAGGATGCCATCCTGCCAGATGCCATCCTGCCATGCTTTTAGATAGATTCTGTAGTTATTAGGCAGATGGGGTTTGTAGTAATTAGATGGCCTGCTTGCAGGGTAACTAATAGTGCTGTAGAGATAGGGATGGTATGCAAGACTGTTGGAATGCAGGAAGAAGGGGTGAGAGCCAGTTAGCAAGGTCAGCCAGCCAGGACATCAAAGGACTGGCAGTTTAGAGCTGTGGAAGGAAACCAGCAAGGGAGGGGCTAATTAGGAGGGACTGAAACTGGAGTGTTTAAACTAGCAATTAAGCACACTTTTGCTCAACCTGCTCTTTACATTGATTCTGCTCACGTGTATTAATTAAAGAACTTTTCCATATCCTACCATGGCTCATGGCAAGAGTTTCTAAGTAAATAACAACGGAGTGGGTCATCACCAAAAGGACTGTAGCACTTTACATGTAAACAAAACAAAATAGCACTACTTCAGATGTGTTGTGTTTTTCCCCCCCTCTTCATCCAATTAAGATTATTTCTTCCTATGATTCAGAAATTCCATAGGAGGAAAACAAAGAAAACTAAGAAGGGTGAATGGATATGCAATGATACCTGCAGATATGCTCCTGTTTTATGAGGTGATAGAAAAGAATCAAGGAGAAAAGATGAATGTTAATGCAGAAGTAACAGGCATCTTCAATTTCTTTAATGAAACTAAGCATCATAGAACATCCACAAATTCAAATATTGGTGCTTCTATTTGAGAAAGATGTTTTGAATATTTATGTCCCAAGCCAGCAATACAGATTTTACAAAATCTTGTCCAATCCTGAATTGTAAGAGGTAATTGTGTCCCCACGCACAATCGGGAAGGTTTTAATATGAAATTTAGTATGAAAATTTTAAACCAATGATATAAAAAGCGACTTCACTGGGAAATCAAGGTGAGATCACACACACACACACACACACAAAGTCACACAAACGAATAAAGTCAATGTCACCATAGCTAAAATACAAAATAAGATCTTAAGAGTTTCAAGATTCACTACACAGAGATTGGTTACAGGCAGTCATCTGAACTTTATGTGTAGATATTGTTTGACAGAGCTTTGCTGCCAATGTTCCTTACTTTTGATGTGAAGACAAGTGAAAGCTAGCCTCTTTGAGAAGTCTAATTATTGCTTTGTCCAATCCAGCAAAACAGTCCATCTCTGATGTTCTGGGGCCAGCCAGCAAATCAGAAAACTATCTAATAGCTGAACTCACCTTCTTAATTACCCCAAATGCCATCAAATGGTCATGAGAATGCATTGACTCTTATCTAAATTTGATTCCAAAAAGCTAAGCACAGTGGGACCTGGTTAGTACTTGAGATGGGAGTCCAACAAGAAATTCCAAGAGGGTAGGTTAGATTGAGTAGTATAAAAATATAATCTGGCAGAGGGAAATGGGAAAATAGTTCAGTATTATTTCAAAGAAAATTACATGGAAGGGATTATGATGTCACCAGGAATTGAGCTTTAAGATTTACTTATGGAAAATTACTACATTTCAAGTATGTCCAAGGGGGCTCTGAGCAATCATAGGTAATCATATCCACTGAAAAATAATTTCCCTCATAGAGACAAATTTGTTAATTAAATTCATCCTAATTTTCAATGCTGCCATTGGTGTGTTTTACTAAAAGTTGCAAAATTATATATTTGGAAAACTCCTGTAGGTGTGTAAATATGGGGTACTGAATGTTTCTATAAAAGTGTCGTATCACTCACTTGAATTTATGCAGATTTTCTAAATCAGAACATGTCTTTAATTGCTTTTGCATTATGATAAAACTGTATGTAACAAAGAAACAAGATATGACAACTATATTTGAGTGTATGTTCTATAACTTTAATGCTCTGGTATTTCCCACAGTTAACATTTATCCACACTCTTCAATATTTAGAATTCAAGATATCTCAGCAAGATACCTTTGTAAGGTTAGATGTAGACTACATTTCAAAATTTGGGCCAGATGTTTAACAGGAACACATTTTGCTCACTTGCTGTAAGCCATAAATTGATTTTCTGTGACTGTCTAGTGAATCTTAATTTCCTTTCACTGATCTGTTTACTTCCAGCCCTCGATTTCCATTCTCCCCATTGCCAGTAACTTACTGCATTTTGTTCTCTATGTTCAATGCTATTATTTCTGCTCTGACTTTCCATCAACATTCCCAGTCATTCTATGGTGGTGATGATTTCTTTCAGGCAGTGATGTTACAGCCAATGAAAACAAGAATTTTTTTGTAACATTAAAATGAATTGTAAAAACAAAAAGCCAGATATCCAGCCATTTTTAGTCTGGTTAAGGATTGAAACCAAAACAGATATGCCCCTTTCTATCCAGGAAGAGAAAAAAAACTGCACCATAAAACGATTGCATGTACATAATATAAATGAATTTTCAATTACACCAATATTCCAACGCTGAATGACCCAGGAGGAAAAAAAATAATCTAAAAGTTATAAGGAGTTTGAGAGCAGAGATCGATGACAAGTGCTGTAAAACCTGATTTAAACTCAGAGTAGTGCCCAAACTGAATGAAGATGGCTACATAGTTTAAATGTGCTCTTGTATGCAATAAATTCAGAAAAAATTAATTCAGTTCTTCATATCCTCTATTACTCTTTTCAGAAGAAAACCCCATTCAGCTGAATGAGGCTTATTTCCAAACAAATGAATTTAGAACTATACTTCAGAACTAAGTAAAACTCTGGGGATGTACTAAATTCCAAGTTAATTGAATTAATCAGTTTACAAGATTGTGCATATAATCAAAATAACAATAAATCATTCCTATCTATATATGTATATGAATTTCTGTCATTCTGTATTTTTGTGTGTTTTTTAAAATATATTTTTGATCATGTATGGTTGGGTCTTTGAATTCACAGAATAATACTGCTGGGTAAAATGCTTATTTTACACAATACTACACAAAGAAAAAAGACTATTAACATGTTCACATTTTACAGTAGTTATCTTTTCTCTAATTATTATTATTTTCTACTTTACAAACTTTTTATAAAAAAATACACAGCTCACAAATAAGACATGAGAAATCAAAAAACAATCCTTACAAAGAGAAATATAATCCAACATCACAATGCTTTATTTTATAAAAGAGCCTTATATTTCTCTGTTATTAAAACTTAGTGGATTGTTGTAATGTAACAAAGCATTTCAAAAATAATTTAAAATTTTCTTCTTGTATGTAAGTTGTATTTATTATAGTATTTACACATTTGTATAAATCAGTGTAATACTAGCTTACTAAATATAATTCCATGTCATATCATATTTAGAACCATTTAACGGGAACCACATCCAAAGTACAGTAAATATGTTGTAGAAATAACTTTTTATACTGTTTCCTGGTTTCATTGTTTAATCTTTGCCTTCATAAACTGGATAGATCAGAATTTTCCTAAATAATTAAACAATGAATCTCAGTTCCGCTCTCTCTGAAAAATGAAGTCAAGGCATAACAACAAATTTACTGAAATTCACTGGTGTGTAAGAAACCATAGAAATAAATGGAAAGGTAACTCAGATTCTATAGTCTTCTTCTATAGAACTACTCAGTGAAAGTTTATAAATTCCTATTTTTCCCTACATTTACCAATGTAAACTACTAAGAAAGCTAAGATATTTCTCTTTAATTTTAACTAAGAACATGCCCCACTTAACTCAGTGCTTAGTTCATGTAAGGATTGCAGTGTCTGTATTTCTCATGTCCTTTTTCAGTAATTCCAGGACAGTCTCAATTACATCCTTAAAATGGTATTTGAATTCTTGGCTATCAGTGGTTACGGATGGGTTTCTTATTGTGCAAAACAAAGTTTGGGAGAGGGTGGAAAGATATGAAACCATGGTAACCCTTCAGTATTCAGTCAGAAAACATACAGTTTAAAAATAAATAATTTTAAAATCACATTATGCCCTTCTGAATCAAGGTTTAATAAAAAGGGGATTGACTTAAGAGTTAACTGAAGTTAATAAAGGCTATTATAAAATATTTTAGTGGATTATAATTTTCAAAGCCTTAACAATACAAAGTGCTGCACCAGTAAAAAATCATGGACAACTATGAACAACATAGTGCCTTCAACCTGGATTTGTTTGCAAATCCCAAACAGTATCCCAAACACCATTGCTTGAAGCAGCAATGTATAACCATTAGCAGCAGACTTTCCGGATAAAAGGGAGACTGAACCATGTGCGAAAAAAATGAGTGTTTGCTCGGGTCCAGGCTCAGCACACAAGCAAAGGTTTGTGATCTTTTTTTTAAAGGGCCAAAATATTTAGCACTTCTACACAAAACATAAACCTCTTCGTTACATTTAGTGAATCTTTTAAATTCATTTTTGTTAAATTATCCATACAATTTTAATACAATATCCTTTTTAGCTGAATTCAGAAAAGCTCATAAAGCTTTAACTCTATACACATGTTCCTGGAACTAAGATGACTGAACTCTTGAGTTCAGGCTTTAGGATTGCACTGCCAGGCTTGCAAGAAAATGACAGTTTGAGTTCAATGGACAAAACTATTCTCTCGTTATATAAACATCAACAATCTTGTACGTTTAAACTTTTGGATAGTAGGTAAAGGTAAAGGTTTCCCTTGACGTAAAGTCCAGTCGTGTCTGACTCTAGGGGGCGGTGCTCATCTCCGTTTCTAAGCCTTAGAGCCGGCGTTGTCATAGACACTTCCGGGTCATGTGGCCAGCATGACTCACGGAACGCTGTTACCTTCCCGCCGAAGCGGTACCAATTAATCTACTCACATTTGCATGTTTTCGAACTGGATAGGCTTGGTCAAAATTGAAAGTCAGGTGAACTTGGGATATAGTTGTAATTAGTTTTTGTTTTATTTTATGTATTTACCTATGTAACATTTTCCCCTTTTGTTTTTGTGTATGGTGAATTCTCCATTTTTATGCATGTCTGTTTGAAAATGGATTAATTAAAGGTATTTGGTGACTTAAAAAAACCTACAAAGCAGCAACAAGTAAAAAATGTATGTTCCATCATGGTCTTAACATTTTATAATGTGGAATTTCCTTGGGCATTTCTGAGCATAGCTTAGAAGCCTTAGTAGCTACATAGTACACTGATAATTACTCTTCAGTATGGGTAGATAGAAGTTACTTGGACACAGTTTACATTCAAAGCTGGGATACATTTTTTGCCTTTTTTTGTATCAGTTAATAAATGCTAATCTGTCTCTTCATCAAAGAAATAACAACACTGGACACATTTATGAATTGTTGCTTGAGAGAAACATTCCAAAATGAGCAGGACAGGAACACTGGAATTGGTTTATTAAAGACAAACTAAGACTAAAAGAACAATTCCACCCATTTCCCCAAAACATTCTCCTCTTGCAATATTGGGCTAATTGTCTAGTGAGATGAGAGTGCTGTTGTTTATTTGAAATGGCTGAAGTCTTCCATTTTTTGTTTTCATTAAAAAAATGCCTTGCATCTTTCACTGAAATGCCAGGCTGACTCTGCAGCTTCAACAGCTGCACTTCCAAAAATGCCTTGGAAGCAGGGTTAGATGATGCCACTTCCCCTGGGATTTTAGGAAGTGGTGAGCAGGAATTCGTGCAGAGTGCCTCATGCTGCATCTCACCAGTTTCTCTTTCACAATCCTATGGACACAGTGTGGTAAAAGGCGAGGTTCTGAAGAAAAGACCGTCATTTGGAAGTGGCAAGATTAATTACCTTTATTTTTTGTAAATTTAGAAAATCAGTCCTCAGCTACCTGGAAACAGAATTTCCACTCTTAATTTTCAGAGATCTTCCTTTCTCTCTCTCTGTCTCTTTTTTCCACCTGCAGTCTTTTAAATGGGGTTGTTTGGCCTTCACTCACCAACTAATGCTCATTGCATCTTGGAGAATATTTTACTGATATATGAATTTCAGTTGGTGTCCTGATTTCTGGCGGGTAACAGAAAAATCATGACCACTTTCATTAGGAGTACATTCAAAGTCTTGTCAGTCACAAGATGCAAAGGAATAATCCAACAGGCAAACTACATGGGAGATGCATTTGGCATAAGATTGAAAAATGACACACAAAATATATTGTAATATAAAAAAATAGATCAATGGTAAAATAGATCAATGCAACAATTTAGGATGGCAATTTGCTTACCTCTGGAAACTTCTCTATACTGTGATTAGCACTTTTAATTCTTTTAAATTAACCCTTTACGTTTATTTGAAGAAATTGTAGACAAATATAATTGTGATGTATTTTGGTAGCCAGCAATCCATAAGAAATAGGATTCCTTGGATCTTTTTCTGCAAAAGTGAGAAATATGGCTCCAATCTTGGAGACAAAGCCACATGCTCCCCTTTCCAAGTCAAGCTGGATCTTTCCAAAATACAGAAATTCAGGTATCAGAAAATTTGAAAAGAAGATGAGGCAGGAAGGCTTGGCAATAGGATGAAAACATAGAAAAAGTCTCACCAGGAAGGCGATGAAGAGATACAAACATTTCTGTTGTCTGCTATCAGGATAGCACTGAAATTCTTGAAACTCTATTGTTGCACTTAGAGTCATATGACCCCACTTACAGTATTTTAATAATTTAAACATTGTTTTGTGGGTCTTTTCCCTTTATTGATATCATTTTGAACATTTGTAAGTATTTATTGCTATTTGAACTATGCAGTGCTTTGGATTCCAAAAATGTGCTCTGAGTATGTGGAGGATGTGAACTTGGCACCTCTTTGCAACTCTTTAAAGCAGGCACCAGATTGCCCAGCTTTAAAGAATTGCTAACAAATGCTCATTCATGCTCTGAAGTACCTTTCCTGAATTATTTGAAGCACTGCAAAGCCCTGATATGAGCAACAAAAATGTTTCTGATGGCTACAATTTAGAAAACCAATACCCAAAATTAATTTAGTCCTTTTGAAACAAAAAGAAAAAAGATCAGTATCATTCATTGTACTAATCATGCCTTCTTTCTAGTTGAAAACACAGCAACTAGGTTTATTACCAAAGTACTTACAGGTCACCGTAGAATCACTAAAAAGTAGTGCATCAGGAGGAAAATGTGTAATTCTGCAGCCCAGTGGAACCTTTTCCAGTTCCATGTTACATCCCTATAGGTCCAAGTAAATTGCAGAACAAAATCAAACAGTCAAGTGAGAGACATTATTAGAGATAAAGAGGTACAGATGGTTCTTCCTTCTGCTTGTCCCGCTTACTGTGGGGTCCACTTGTTTTGCACTGTGCTTACCTAGTTCACATAGCAAAGCTTTCAGTGCATGATCTGACAAAGGTTTTTGTTTCCTTAACTAGCTTGTCACAGCACTTGATGCTGATCAGGTCTACGAGGGAGTGACTGGAGCAAAGGTCACCACCTGGCTTCATTGCCTAAGGAAGGACTAGGATCTGCATTTCCCCACTCCTAGTCCAGCACCTTAACCACTATATGATGCTGGCTCTCATTCATAAAGAAGTATACATTATTTTTTTAACGATTGTATATTCAATACTTTCTGTATAAAGGTTGTTGGTAGAATCCTCCAGAATAATGTACAATATTACAAGGCTTATCAACCCCAACCCACATTTGACCAATGCTAGACAATTGCTACTAGCATAAAATCCTGTTTCAATGTAAAAAGTTCCTTCACGTTGCCATACTCATAAAACCTAAACCAACCCATTAAAAACCCTTGATTCTTCTAATTTTCCAATCTGGTTATGTATCTCTTGGAAACTAATGTAACTCATGGAAGTATGTGAAATGAAACTTCAAACATATTCTTTAAATGACAGATTATTTACTTCTAGAAGCAAACTCTACAGAATACAGTATATTGATGCAGACTTTCATGGTCAGTGTCAATCCAATGGTGCTGAGCTTCTGAGCTAATAGGCCATGGTCTAATTATTTGGGGCTGGCATCTTCAGAGGTGAATATAGTCTGCTCTGTTCCACAGCTTGCCTGTGAGCTGCCTAGTGCAGCTGTTCAAAAGCCTGGAAGGTCATCACCATTAAACTCTACTGAGGTTAAAAGAATGCCATTGGTGAGATGGTGTGGAACAAGTTTGATATTTAAAGCAATTGTTTTCCTTATTGAAACTGAAATTGAATGAGGAAAGCAGCTTAATGGGCCTCCATGTGAGCACTCCTTTCCCATTTAAACCTTTATAGGAAATAGTATTTTGTCTCAAACTATTCTGGTATAATTTAACTTGTCTTTTATTTTTATGCTTGAGTGACAGGAGATATTTATGTGCTATCCTAGCAGAATTCCAAATCAGTGAATTTTTATAAAAAGGAACATTATAGGCATCTGGATTCTATAGGTGTACATGTGTGTATGCACAAATTGACATATATTTTACATTCTTGGTGAAAAGGTAAAAATAACGAAGTATATTTCTCTGCCTTTAGAAAGATAGTAGTAATGTCAAGAAAAATTCTTTAAAGAATTGATAAAACATAATGCTTTACAATTACTGCAATATGCTGCAAGGAAAATGAGCATTAACGCCTTTCACACACAGGCCTGCAACTAGGGTCTGCGTCACCTAGGGCAAACATGGATTCCGCGCCCATTTTGGCCCCCCCCCGCGCGGTGCCCGGGGCACATGCCCTGCTTGCCCACCCTAGTTGCGGTCCTGTTCACACAATACAAGATGGCCCAAGGGCAACTCTCTCCAAGGCTATATCAATGCAGCATGACAGAATGAGTGTGACACAATGTTCAATTGATCTTCTGCTACCGTAACGTATTTTTGTAGTGGCCAGTTACATACTTTTAAAAAATTAGCCCTCTGAGTTTATTATTTGCTTCAGTGTTATGCAGCAATGGGGTAAAACAAATAGCAGCTGAAACTGGCAGAGGGGTGCTGAACTTAAAAGACTGTTGATGGCATGCGTGCATGAAAGAAAGAAAGAAAGAAAGAAAGAGGAAGATGTTTTTTCTTCTAGCAGACTTGATTGCTGTCATCACACTTGCATCTCTGAAGTGCCCATCAGACCCAAAGCTTTGGCTTCTTCTGGAGTCAGCCCACTCTTAAGTGTCCTCCTTACTGTGCAATCAGAAACAGAAAGAAAAAGATTGAATGAATGTACTACGACAAGCTGCACAATCCTATATGGGAGCACTCAGAAGTAAGTATTATCCTCCCTCCCTCCCTCTCTCTCTCTGATGTGAATATATGACCAGGGCAATATCACAAACTGAAAAGCAAGTACAAATGTAAAGACAAAGCGTTACTTTCCTGAACCGAACAATTGGTGTATTGTACACATAAATATCTGAGTGTGGAATCAAGCCATTGCACAGCAGACAGAATACTATTTATGATGGTTTCACAGCCTATTAATAGATTACTTCTTAGTTCCCAGTGGAACTTAGTTTTCAGTCCTAATACTAAGCATTGTAAATATACCTTGTTCACACACACACACACACACACACACACACACACAGACACCCTTATGCTCTGCATTGTGTGAACATATGAATGAACTTGCATAAAGGAGCCCTAGAAGTAGAAAGCTTTGTTTTGGAATATTTCAGACTGTACAGTATGTGGAGAATACAATTTTGAAGAAGAGGCAAAAAGATACAATGTTCTCATGGAAAATGGTTTCTGTGTGAACTGGCTAAGGCAATGGTACCAGGAGGTGTGAGAAAAGCACACCAGTTACTTGAATTATTCCAGTAACATGTGGTGGTTAAGGTTTTGGACTTGCACTGAAAGTTTATCCTTTCTCACTGAAACTTGGAGCCAGTCACTCTTCCTTAGCCCAACCTCCCTTGCAGAGTTGTTATGGGGAGAAAATAAAAGGAGCTCCTTATGTAAGCCATCTGGGTTTTTGGAGGAGATATAAATGCAACAAACAAATGAGAGTGACTTCTCTCAGTCACTGACTGAGAGAGAAATGTTAGGAGGGAGAGTTCTGACATAGGAGGCAAGGCATCCTCTACCCAACCAAATTGCCTGTGTGCGTGGTGTGGATGGGGGGAGAATCCAAAAGGAGTCAGTTCACCATTCCTGAAATCTGTTCTTTTCTTTTGTTTTGTTTATAGGCCATGATCCCTAGTTTATCTGTTGAACTTACTTGACTTCCTGTTTGCTCTTGATCGCTTTCTTTCTTTGGGCACTACACGCTGACTTGGCACTTGCGTGGCAGACTTGACAATACGATCCATTATCTCATCTGCTGCATCTTCTGTAGCATTAGACAAGTCATCATTGCCAGGGTTCCATGAATCAACATGGCCTGGAAAATGGAAACAAAATATTTAATGAATTTATATTCAACATGGTTGAGTATATTAGACTGTCACCCCATGGGAGGCATAGGTCATATTCTGTGCATTTTAGGTATTTACAAAGCCCCATAAAAATAAATGAATAAGATAGACTACTTCTGGGTTTGCCAGAAACACCACTACCAACAGATACCTTGACAAAAGAATTTTGCCCTATCCCAGAAATGGGGAAATCAAAGGTTGAGTTCTCTTGTCATACTTCATAACTGTCTGTGTGCATGACTATCTTTGTCCACAGACACACACAGGCCTCTAGTTCAGCTTAAAGGAGAAACAATGATTCCTACAGAGCTTTGTTCCTACTGATATACCACTATACTGTGTTTCTAACTTCAGAAGCATCAGTTATCCCAGTACACCTGCCCCATATAAAATATTCCAGAGAAATTTTGCTTATAAGTCATAATTTGATATGTAGTATTGAAAATCTCTCTCATAATCAGGGATTTTTAATCTTCTTGTGTCATGGACCTCTTTGAGGTTTCTGGAGAAACCTATGGATTCCTTTACAGAAAAATGTATTTAAATGCATAAAATAACATAGTAAAAATAAAGTTGTAATTTTGTCCCCATCCAAGTTCATGGAAAACCTGAAATCTGTGGACCCTAGGTTAAGAACATCTGCTCATAATATATTAAAATACAACACAAACCCATACTCTGCAGAAAAATCTGATTATCTATGTTGTACTCATATGCATTGTGTCTTAATTTAGCCAGAATTACTGGAACTAACAGTGGCCTTCTATAAATCTGCATCCCAGCTACATTCATCACTCAATATATGTGTAATCATCATCATCATCATCATCATTGGAGTGAATCACCACTCCTTATGTAAATCCAAATTATTCACCTCGATTGGCCCTACATCGTGTGCGTATCCCTAACACAGTGTTATCTCCAGTTGGAGATGATGTCTTCAGTACAGCTTTCATGTTCTCATGTTCTACAGCATCTTCAGCATCCTGCAGCCCTTGCAATTGGTTGTGAGGTGTAGGAGAGCTACTGGAGAATTTTCCAGACTGTCAAAAAAGAAAAAAAAGGAATCACTTTTAGATTTAACTGTTCAGTTCTAGATCAATAAAGAAAGAGGACAATCCTTGGTAGATTTTATACGTGCTACATTTCTAAGAATCTAATACAGTTTTAAAAGTTCCAGGAGATAACATACAGTATATATATAAACATAAAGTTATCATTATGAAGATACATTTTTGAAGAAAAATAATTGATTCAAATATAATAGTGTTTGAATAGCCTGAAAACAATGACGTGGGAGTAGAACAGAAAGTATTATTTATTTGAATTCAGGAATTTTAAATTTATAGATTATAAGAAAAAAAATTAATCCATTCATGATGAGAGATTACATGTTGATTGTTCCCATGTATGTCCAGAATGCCTTGTTCTCACTTCCCAGGATTGACTAGAATAATTTTTAGGCAAACTTTAAAACATATTGAATACTGTAAAATAAATAAAATTGGTATCAAGGAATTCTAAAATGGAGGTTGAATTACTTTCTAATTTTTCAGTAGATAAAAGTCCTGGAGTATAGCAAGATAATGACTATATAAAAATTTTAGAGAACTTCACACCAGAATTCTGTGACGTATTTTATTATTTTGCTAAAAATAATATCATACATTACCTTGTTAAATGCCTTTATGAAATCCAGGTATATTGTCATTCTCATTACTGTGATGATTCTTTTATATTGAAATACTCATTTTTCATTATCTTTCTAGTTATCGGTGTCAAGCTGGCTGGTGTTAGTATCTTGGATTCTTTATTTTCTCCTTTTAGAAGATGGGGATATCTCCCCATTCCCAGTCTTGCAATACATAACCTGTCCCCAAAAAATTGCAAAACTTAATAGACAGAGACTGCTACTTTATGAAGTTGTTTAGTTCCCTAGGATGTGATGTGACAGTCCTTTCGTATTTTTCAAATCTATGAATTGGGTGTTCCATTACTACTTTTCCCTTTATATTCTCCTCCAAGACATCAGAAGTGGAAGTATTGTGTGTGTGCATGTAAGCATTCCTGAGAGTGGGAATCCAACCAATGCAAGAGTAACTGCAGTAGTTTTTATTACTATAACAGTAAGGAGATTTATTTACAGGAGTACCTTATAGGGATAGGCAAAGCCTAACATCTAGGTAGCTACATCCCACCAGCAGGGGAGTCTCAGAGTACGTGCTCTTTGCTAGTGTGCCTTCTGATGGGCAGTACTTCAGTTCAATGAGTTCCTCTTCTTGCATATAGTGATACGCGTCTCTTTTGCATCCTTTCCCCATTTGTCTTCTTCAGTAGCTGTCATCCTTTAATGTTCTTTCCTGTGGGAAGTTCTTCCATTTGCTCCCTAGTGGTAATGTAGAGTAGCTTTTGCTGTGGAACCCTTTTAATCAGTTTCCCCTTCTGGCTGTACCAGTTGAGTCTGGGGCATGCAGTAAGGACTTGGTCTCTGCCTGGACATGGGGAACAAAATCTGACACCTTATTATTATTCTCTTTCCTCCTGTCATCAAAATAAGCAATGTTGCATACTTTAATGTTTTTTGTGGGAGGATCCCTTGGAGTGTGTGTGTGTATGCAATGTTCACTTCCTCCCATCTGCAGTTCAGCTTGCTTCTCTCTTCTCTTGGCATATATGCATATACTTTAAAACCCCATTGTCTATGCACAGTAGCCAAGGCTTTCTCTCAAATTTATTGCTTACTAACCTCCTTCATCTTTAAATGTCTTCAACACTTGACTTTTTTCACTGAGCAAGTAGGAAAATGTAAATCTTGTGTAAAACGAAAGTTAGGAAATATTTGTTTCCACACAATTTGGTGATATTCACTGGCTTACAAATGTTGTGAACAAATTCTAATGTCTCTTTTTCTTTTTTCTTCACATATATTGGATTAATGCATTTGGTCTGCACACCTGGATTCACACATGGCTGCAACTTTACACCTTTGGCTAACTTTCTAATTTACCAATAGCATCTGGTCTCTTGCCCTATTCTTCTGTGACATTTGGTTACAATTTTGTGGTTGCAATTCCTTCCTGCTACTGCTTTATCTTCTGCACAGTTTAATTCAAATAGTCCATTCTTCTGGAGGGTATCTTAAAGAATGAATGCCTTTAAATCTTGTATCACATCCCTTCTCTGTGATATGTTTTACTGAGAATAGACTTGATTCCAGATTTGGAACTTAAAAGGTAGCTCTGATAGTTGGGCAATTTGCCTTTGCCTAATGTAGAACAGAATCTCTTCTGGCTGAGGTGATTTTTTTTCACCCATTTGCCAAGTAAATAATACATTTATATTCATTTAATTCAACAAACCATCCTCTTTGATAAGATTAGAAGTTGTGCCAGAATCAAAATATATGCTATTTGGTGGCGCATTTGTTCTCACATTCATTGCTCTATTTCCATTCTGGCCTTTTCTTATCCTTGCCTGGTGAATCACCCCATATGAATGCAGTCTAAAGGGTCTGTCTTGTCTCTCTTTCCTAGGACAATTTCTTTGTAATGATCTGTACTACTGCAAAGGAAACATTTCCTTTCTTTTCTCCTGGTCATTCAAACAGATTTTTAACAACTGCATCTTGTTTTTTTTGTGGGGGGGGAAGCTGAAAGCAGCATCCCCCCCAAAGAGTCAGACATGACTCGGTGCTTGCACAGGGAACTTTTCACACTCATCTTGCTTTTTAAAGTTAGGCAGATTATACCCTTGCAAGTAATTAAGCACAAAACATTTATCTGCTTCCTCTTTCATTTCTATGGTGCATACCACAGCTTGGCAACTTCTAGGGAAAGAATGAAGGCAAGTAGTGTTTCTTCCAGTAAAGGCAAGTTTAGCCACTCAGATTGACTTGCAACACCTTTTATTTTATTTATATATGGATTTAGATTTCCATCCTCCTCCAGATGCATGTTGCATAGCTTTCTGAAAAAATGCATTTTAGAGACTGGATCTTTTCTCATGTAAGATTTTCCAGATGTCTTTGTTTTGATCTAAATCCCTTAAATGCACAATAAGGGACTCACTCACCATCAGGCAGATTATCCCAAATGCTCTGTTACTTGCAGCATTCTAGGCTGTTTGCTCTGGTCCTCATTTTGCAGGTCTCTTTTTTTCCAAAAGAAAGGCAGTTCCTTGAGACTTCAGAAGCATTTTCATCCTGAAGGACCAAGAGAGAATTCTGGTTCTTCCAATTTCTCCAACGATTGAAACTTTCTTGTCTCCAATTGTGAAAAAAAACTGCATTTTCCCCCTAACATTTTCTTTGGCTGTTCAGGAGACTTTTACCTTTATCTTTATGGAATCTCCTTGTGCATCAGTGAAGACAGAATACTGTTGGAGCTAAAGTGTTCTTTGTGCACTTGTGAGCATTCCTGAGAATGGAAATTAAACTAAGCAAGGATAAGTAAAACTGGTTACAGAAAGTAGATGTGTAAGAACAACATTTGTTGCTGCTGCTTTAACCATTCAGTCGTGTCAGACTCTTGGTGACTTTATGGATGAGAGCTCTCCATGCAGCCCTATCAAGCACGGGTTCTTTCAATTGCTGGTTGTTCATCTTGGTATCTGTTTTGATGGTATCGAGCCAGTATATTCTTGACCTGCCCCTTCTTCTTGTTCTGCTAACAATTCCTAGCATCACCGACTTCTCTAGTGAGTTTGCATGTATGACATGGCCAAAGTAAGTCAGCCGTAGTCTTACAATTTTGGCTTCTAATGATGCATCAGGTTTTATATGGTCCAGCACTTCTCTGTTGGTTACTCTGACTGTCCATGGTAAACGTAATAATCTACGCCAGCACCACAATTCAAATGTGCCAGTTCTTCAGTCATCCATTCTTACTGTCCAACTCTCACACCCATACATCATTATGGGAAAGACTATTCCTCTAACTAGTCTGCTTTTTGTATTTAGGGTGATATCTTTGCTCTTCCAGATCTTCCTGCTGACCATTGCAGTGCGGCCTAAACAACATTTGTAGGGAGAGGCAAAACTTAGCATCTAGCATCTTCATTCTACAGGAATATAGTCCAGGAGCATGTGCTCTGTGCTAATGTGCCTGGGAAGAAAGGCACAAGGAAGTGATCTTATGAAGTGGTCCTGAGGTGCTGAAGAGTCATTGCTTCTGGATTTGGACCTCCAACATAATGTATCTACCATTATACTGTAGTTCTACCTGCTCCGAATAGACAACACTCCAAAACCGTTTTTGGCATTTTTTACTACCCCTTTCTTGATCATCTTTTTAATCTTTATCATTATTCCAAGATAATGGAACTCTACTTTCACTCATTATTCCATTGCTTTCATAATTTCACCAGTCAGCTCTTCCCTATTTGCAAGTATCTAGCCTATTAGCAGCCCCCCCTTTTTTTTGCTTTCATTTTCTGGAAGGCATAAAACCTAGGCATTAAATTACTAAACATTTTCTTCCTAGTTTCCAACCAATAGACTGCAACTAAAGTCTTCCATTATTATTTGTCTCAGTGATCTGTAATAAACAGCTTCCAAAGTATATATTATCCAGATACAAGAACTGCCACTCAGGAGTAGACCTTCTATTTTTACTTCTACTGCTTCTTTGTCTTTTTTTAAACGAGTGTGCAAGAAAAGCATTCATCTTTTGCTTTGTGCTTAAACTTTTGGTCTATCCTTTCTCACAAGAGATTACTTATGAAATAAAATATATTACATATTTAATATCTATTTCATGTCATGCAAAAGCCCAAGCTGTCATAATTGCATAACCAGATGTCTTTGTAAAAGCAATAGTGAATGCTACTTTCTCTCTTTTTATGACTGCATTACACTGAACAAGGTACACTCTTTAACTGCTACTGTATTTGCTGTTCGTGAGTCTCACTCAATTATAACTATCAACCCTTCCCTTGAACGGAGCTCAAATTCACTTTGCTTGTTTCCCTTATTTGTTTTAGTATATACAACAGAAGCCATGGGTGTTATATTCCCTGGTTTTCCTGCTATTTTAATTCCTTTACTGGGTATCATTTCAACCATCTTGTCTTTTCTTAAGTCACATTATCTTCTTATCCATACAAAAAACCCATAAAATTATTAGATGCCATAACTCAAGAAAATAAATATTTTTCAAAATGGGCAGCACTAGAGTTACCTATAATTTCTTCCTGATATACTTTTTTTTCAGCTAGGAAAGTATTCATTGTAATAAGTTTTACACAAGATGCCCCTTAAAGATGGACCTGAAACTTCAGTTTTTTACAGTTTTCCTTGTCTGCATCCTGACTATGGCAGACAAGCACATGAAACATGTTCTATTGTTTATTTCCAACCAAATATACAGCTCTAGCTTGGACCTTTACACTCTTCGCTTACTAGGGAAGCTTTGCTCTAAGAGCATTTATTCTATAATATCGAAAACCACAGATTTAGATCACATCTTTTCTATTATTGGCTCTTAGTCTCTAACCTAAATAGGTTTACCAATGTCATTTATAGACATTTAAAATGTATCAGTTGTTACTGGTTCCTACATTTTAGATTCTGGTTGTAAGTTGTATATCTTGTCTATCAGCACTGTATAGAGCCTCTGAAGGTACAGGATGCATGAAACTTGTTAAGGTTAAGCTAGACTGATCTGAATGAGAAAATACCTTGGAATTGTATGCATACTATAAAAGAAAGTCAGAATATATATCTAATAAAAATTGGTGATTATTGTAATACATTTTAATTAATCTGATATTATGGCAGGCAAGTTTTTTTTCCTAAAAAGATAAAACCATATTCACTTTTGAAAGAATGTAGTGATCCAAGAAAAGTATTAATATAAACCTTATTCAGAGGTTATTTGCAATATTAATTGCAAATTTAAAAATTCCCTATGACATATGGAGAGGTAATTGCTAACCTGAAATATGACTAAGGAAAAAGCTAACATTTATCCAATTGTTTATACAGATCTTCAAAAAATCTTTCTAAGATCACATTTAAATTAACATTTTATAGGCAATGTGTGTCATTAGCTGTTTTTTTTTTAAATCAGTACTGTGTTACATAGCAATGTTAGAAAACATTCATTAATTACAAAGGCAATTTCACATTGCACTGTGTATTAAAGCATAATGGACTACTAGCTTTTCTACAGAGTGTGAAATTAAGAATTGCTCATATTTGGAAAAGCCTACCTCATTTTTCTAACCCTTAACTGGCAGGACACAAGCCCAGAAAAATGATGCATGCAGAGCTACAATGGGCAAAGTCATCTGATGGCACTTCTGTTGGCTTATTAAAGTGGAAATGATTAAATGATGCATTTCCTATGATGCAGAGATCTGTCAAAATTACCTACATCTAGCAGAAGCTAAGTGAAAGAAAACAAGGACAGACCACTAAATAATGGAAAGATAAGACGTGCAACCTCTAGTGTGAATTCCCTCAGTGTTAGCAACCTGCAGTAGGATACATTTTTGCACTCCATTGCTTTCTTCTGGTGTTTGTGCTTAGCCTGTATAAAGTTGTTTATTTTTGTTGCATTCCTTACTGGGTGTTCCCCCACTCCTACCACCCCCATCATGAAGATGATATGAATAGGGGAAAAGATCAATGCTATTTGGTATCACCTGTTTTTTCCACTTCAATTCACCCTGTAGAATTGCCATAACAACCCCTTCTGTTCCAGTAATACAGCCAGTCTTTGGTTAGTGACTACCTCAGTTAATGACTGTTTGCAAATACAATGGTAATAAATGGTAGTAGATCATTTTCTGACCAATGCATGCACTTATGCCCAAACTTTGGTACCTGACAACACACGCCAGAATGAGAGTAACACTGGCGTTGCTGCGTGAGAGAATTTTATATAAATGAGATGGCAGCAACCAGTGATCTTTGCAGTCTCTCTCTCTCTCTCTGTCATGTGGTTCACTTAGCAGCCATGTTGCTTAGCGAGCATGTGACCAGAATGGATTGCAGTGGCTAAATGAGGACTGCCTGTATTTGATGATGGTCACAATCTCTATAACTAATGCAATTATAACAAGGTGAAATGTTAGGCTTAGCAATCTTTGTGGCAAATGGGCAGAAATCTATCTCCTATAATGCTTAGTCTTGCCATGCTTTTCGGATAACCAATTACAGTCAAAAAGTTGAAAGAAAAAGAGCCATATTAGACATTAAACATACTGTTGTCTATTAGTGCAATCCTATGCATTCCTACTCAGAAATAAGTCTCATTAACTTCAAAAGGACTTACTCCCATTTAAGAAAATACAGAATTGCAGATGTAAGGATTCCAGCCACAAAGCATGGTAATAAAGCATTCCTAGTGAACTGCCTTTGTTATCAGTAGATCTTACAGCATACAGAAGGTTTGAATAGATCATGCTCTTTCCCAGAATCATACCTCAATGTTATCTTCTTCATCTGTCTACCAGTGGGACAAGGAATAGGACAGAAAAGGATAGAAAGCAACATTAGGTAAGGAATAATGTCAACACATCAGCCATCAAAAGTAGCTTTGCTGTTGCTTCAGCATTAAAGTACAGAATAAAACATGTGGTATAAAAATCAATGATTACTGTGCATCTTTCATGATGTCACAGAACAAAAAAACACATTTTCTTTGTCATTTCAATAATAAATTACATTGGAGAGTTGTCCTGCAGTTTATCATCACATCCTCCAGCAAATTCCATAAATGCAAAAAGGCTCAAGAAGACCAATTAATTCTTTCCCTCCATTCTACTTGTCATTTTCTTTCCCTCAACCTTCATTATTACTGAGACCAACAACCATTCTCAGTTCTGGAACTTTGTGCATTCCGCTGACCTTTTATTCTGGAAATTCAAAGTGGCAACCATAGCATTTCCTCCTCCAGTTTTTCCCATAACAAGCCTGTGAGTTACTGTAACTGTAAAAAAAATAATTGTCCTGAAATCACGAAGGAGTCCTTGGTTGATGATGGACATGATATAGAGATTTCCCAATCTAAACCCAGGATTTTAATTACTGCACTAATGTCACTTTTATAAAGTATTTTGGCTTTCTGTAAGCTTCAACAGCCCCTTCATGGATCACTGCCTTGTCATGGTGAAAGGGCTTGCGTAACCCAATGAAGCCATGAGCTATGCCATGCAGGGCCACCCAAGACGGACAGGTCATGGCGGAAAGTTCTGACAAAACGTGGTCCTCTGGAGAAGGAAATGGCAACCCACTCCAGCATCCTTGCCGAGAAAACCCCATGGACAATATCAAAAGGCTAAAAGATATGATGCCGGACGGTGAGCTCCTCAGGTTGGAAGGTGTCCAATATGCTATTGGGGAAGACCAGAGGGCAATTACTACAGTAGTAGCTCCAGAAAGAGTGAAGCAGTTGGGCCAAAGCCGAAGGGACGCTCAGTTGTGGGTATGTCTGGAAATGAAAGGAAAATCCGATGCCGTAAAGAACAATATTGCATAGGAACCTGGAATGTAAGATCTATGAATCAAGGTAAGCTGGATGTGGTCAAACATGAGATGGAACATCAACATCTTGGGAACCAGCAAACTACAATGGATGGGAATGGGCGAATTTACTTCAGGTGACCATTGTATCTACTACTGCGGGCAAGAATCCCTTAGAAGAAATGGAGTAGCCCTCATAGTCAATAAAAGAGTGGGAAAAGCAATACTGGGGTACAACCTCAAAAACAACAGAATGATCTCAGTTCAAATCCAAGGCAAACCATGCAACATCACAGTAATCCAAGTCTATGCCCCAACCACTGATGCTGAAGAAGCTGAAGTTGACTGGTTCTATGAAGACCTACAACACCTTCTAGAACTAACACCAAAAAAATATGTCCTTTTCATCATAGGGGATTGAAATGCTAATGTAGGAAGTCAAGAAATAACCGGAATAACAAGCAAGTTCAGCCTTGGAGTACAAAATGAAGCAGTGCAAAGGCTAATAGAGCTTTGTCAAAAGAACACGCTGTTCACAGCTAACGCTCCTTTCCAACAACACAAGAGGCGACTCTACACATGGACATCACCAGATGGTCAATACCGAAATCAGATTGGTTATGTTCTTTGCAGCCAAAAATGGAGAAGCTCTATACAGTCAGTAAAAACAAGACCTGGAGCTGACTGTGGCTCAGATCATGAGCTTCTTATTGCAAAATTTAGGCTTAAACTGAAGAACACAAGGAAAAGCACTAGACCATTCAGGTATGACCTAAATCATATCCCTTATGAATATACAGTGGAGATGATAAATAGATTTAACAGATTAGATCTGGTAGACAGAGTGCCTGAAGAACTATGGACAGAGGTTTGTAACATTGTAAAGGAGGCAGCAACTAAAACCATCCCAAAGAAAAAGAAATGCAAGAAATCAAAGTGGCTGTCTGATGAGGCTTTACAAGTAGCTGAGGAAAGAAGGAAAGCGAAAAGCAAGGGAGAAAGTGAAAGATATAACCAACTGAATGCAGATTTCTAGAGAATAGCAAGGAGAGATGAGAAGGCCTTTTTAAATGAACAATGCAAAGAAATCGAAGAAAACAATAGAATGGGGAAGACTAGAGATCTCTTCAAGAAATTTGGAGATATCAAGGGAACGTTTTGTGCAACGATGGACATGATAAAGGACAAAAAAGGCAGGGACCTAACAGAAGCAGAAGAGATTAAGAAGAGGTTGCAAGAACACACAGAAGAACTGTACAAGAAAGATCTTAATGTCCCTGATAACCACAATGGTGTGGTCACTGACCTTGAGCCAGACATCCTAGAGCGTGAAGTCAAGTGGGCCTTAGGAAGCATTACTAACAACAAAGCTAGTGGAGATAACAGTATTCCAGCTGAGCTATTTAAAATCCTAAAAGATGATGCTGTTAAAGTGCTGCACTCAATATGCCCCAAATTTGGAAAACTCAACAGTAGCCACAGGATTGGAAAAGGTCAGTTTACGTTCCAATTCCAAAGAAGGGCAATGCCAAAGAATGTTCAAACTACCATACAATTGCGCTCATTTCACATGCTAGCAAGGTTATGCTCAAAATCCTACAAGCTAGGCTTCAGCAGTATGTGAACTGAGAACTACCAGAACTATAAGCTGGTTTTCGAAGAGGCAGAGGAACTAGAGATCAAATTGCCAACATTTGCTGGATCATGGAGAAAGCAAGAGAGTTCCAGAAAAACATCTACTTCTGCTTTGTTGACTATGCTAAAGCCTTTGATTGTGTGGATCACAACAAACTGTGGCAAATTCTTAAAGAGATGGGGAGTACCAGACCACCTTACCTGTCTCCTGAGAAACCTGTATGCGGGTCAGGAAGCAACAGTTAGAACCAGACATGGAACAACCGCTTCATTCAAAATTGGGAAGGGAGTACGACAAGACTGTATTTTGTCACCCTGCTTATGTAACTTATATGCAGAGTACATCATGAGAAATGCCAGGCTGGATGAATCACAAGCCTGAACTAAGATTGCCGGGAGAAATATCAACAACCTCAGGTATGCAGAAGATATTGCCCTAATGGCAGAAAGTGAAGAGAAACTAAAGAGTCTCTTGATGAAGGTGAAAGAGGAGAGTGCAAAAGCTGGCTTGAAACTCAACATTAAAAAAACTAAGATCATGGCATCTGGTCCCATCACTTCCTGGCAAATAGAAATGGAAGAAATGGAAGTAGTGACAGATTTTATTTTCTTGGGCTCCAAGATCACAGCGGACGGTGACCGCAGCCATGAAATTAAAAGGCGCTTGCTCCTTGGGAGGAAAGCTATGACAAACCTAGACAGCATATTAAAAAGCAGAGACATCACCTTGCTGACAAAGGTCCAAATAATCAAAGCTATGGTTTTCCCAGTAGTGTTGTATGGCTGTGAGAGTTGGACCATAAGGAAGGCTGAGTGCTGAAGAATTGATGCTTTCGAACTGTGGTGCTGGAGAAGACTCTTAAGAGTCCCTTGGACTGCAAGGAGGTCAAATCAGTCAATCCTAAAGGAAATCAGCCCTGACTGTTCATTGGAAGGACAGATACTGAAGCAGAAGCTCAAATACTTTGGCCACCTAATGAGAAGAGAGGACTCACTGGATAAGACCCTGATGCTTGGAAAGACTGAAGGCAAAAGGAGAAGGGGACGGCAAAGGATGAGATGGTTAGATAGCATCACCAATGCAATGAACATGAATTTGAGTAAACTCCGGGAGACAGTGGAGGACAGGAAGGCCTGACGTGCTATGGTCCATGGGGTCACGAAGGGTCGGACACAACGACTGAACAAGAACAAAGCTTCAACAGTCACCTGGGACTGAGTCTCTATTTTATTTTTATTTGTTTGTTTACTAGATTTATAAGGATGCCCAACTCTGATAAACTAAAAAAGATAACATAACATACAAAAATACACAATACGTAAATATGAATATGGAATACAGAATATAAAATGGTGATCAAGCACCATAATAAAAACAGCCAAAAAGGGACTCCACTCAACTGGCCCAAAATGCTTAGGGGAAAAGCCATGTCTTAACAGCATTCCTAAAGGCAAGGAGAGTTGGGGCCTGGGGGGAAGGGGTAGATAATTTGTTCTAGAGAACAGGGGCAGTCACAGAAAAGGCATGCTTTCTAGGTCCTATAAGGTGAAAAGATTTAAAAGGATGCTGTCCCTGTGAGAGTGTGTGGGGCAGGCAGATATTTTTGGAATGTTCTTGTTTTTCAGTTGCCCTGTTTTAGCCCCCTTCCTTAATAGCATTTTCTCATCTGAGTTTAATATAGGAAGAAACAAGTGGAACCAAAATCTTGTAGTACATTTTTAACCCTAACAGATGTGTAATTATTCAAATATTTAGTTATTCAGTTCTGGTTTCCTCAGAATATTATAAAAAACTCAAGCAGGTCAATTTTGTCTCCCCTCCCCCATGTTTTGTTCTTGTTTTGTACTGGATACACAACATCCCATTGCTCCTGGGGACAATACTATTCAGTTTTTGTTGGACATCTCTTGCTTTTAAGTTGCTTGCATTCCTCATCCCAGCAATCTTTCTCCATTAAAGAAAAGGCACATAGATCTGGTACCTTTCTCTAGAACAGGAAAGGAGATGGAAGATATTTGTTCATAAAATTAGTCAAAGGAAAATTTTGAGGCATTAATTGCCTTGTATTGCAGTAAGGCAAAAAAGAAGGAAAACATTTATTTTTGTGGAGCTCTTGGTGCTCTCTGAGCTTGGTTGTTTGCTTGCAGATGCTTCATTACCCGACTAAGTAACATCATCAGCACTAGTGAGTGTGGGGTTCTATGTAGCCAAAGAACTTGGCATAGCCAAAGAACTTACAAAAAAGCTTAGACATCTCACAGATGGGAGTGAACGTTCTATCAGCTGCAGAAAATTAAAAACCTAAAAATAGAAGATGAAATTATGGTTTCATTCAAAGTCACAGCACTATGTCTATAGATCCAGAACTAGCAAAAGAATCCATGGCAGCAGTACTACACAACAGACCTAACTTAGCCAAATACACTAAGATTGAAATACCCAGAATCATGGACCTCATTCAACCTTTGCCTTACTACCTACTTTCAGTTTGATGGGCAAATATACCAACAAATCAGAGGAACACCCATGGGATCACCACTCTCAGGATTTATAGCAAAGACCGTAATGCAGAATCTAGAAACTATAGCATTCCCACACATAAAACCAAAGGAAAATATTGGATCCAGTATGCAGATGACACCTTTGTCATAATAAAAAAGTAACAACTAGAAAAGACATATGAAACAATCAACAACATCGAGGTGGTGACAGGCCAGGGATGTTATGATGGGAGCCGGAGGGCAGGCCATCTACAGGGAAGACACCCCAGGTGTTTATTACTGGTGGTGTGTTCCGGCCCTCCGTGCTCAGACCCAGGTCCTGGTCAGCAGACCCACAGTGGACCTGACCTCCGGCTGCTGCTTTGTAACGCCAGGTCAGTTAACAACAAAGCCCCCCTCATTTGCAACTTGATCGCAGAGGAGGGTGCCGACCTAGTGTGCATTACTGAAACCTGGCTGGGCCCGGAAGGAGGTGTCCCTCTTGTGGAGATGTGCCTGGCTGGGTTTCGAGTATGGCACCAGCCAAGACTTCAGGGCAGGGGAGGAGGGGTGGCTGTTGTCATCCAGGAATCTCTGGTGGCCTTCAGGGGCCATGCTCCACAAGTGACCGGCTGTGAGATCCTGTTTTTCAAGTTGGGTTCCCGGGAACAGTTGGGGGTGTTGCTACTGTACCAGCCTCCCTGCTGCATAGCGACCTCCCTGCCTGAGCTGCTGGAGGCCGTTTTGGGGTTGGCAGTGGAGTTCCCCAAACTGATGGTTCTGGGGGACTTCAACCTGCCGTCCCTGGGACGGGCCTTGGAGGCAGCTCAGGAGTTCATGACCACCATGGTGGCCATGGACTTGATTCAGATTATTTGGGACCCAACTCAGGACAGTGGCCTCACCCCAGATTTAGTTTTCATGTCGGAGCAGTGGCAATGTGATCTGAGGGGAGCAGTACATCCTTCCCCTTTGTCATGGTCAGATCACGCCCTGGCGAGCCTGAGATTCTCCTATGCTGCCCCCCACCGCAGGGAGGCTGGACTCATTTGATTGGTCCGCCCCTGGCGACTAATGAACCCGGTAGGGTTCCAGAGGGAGATGGGGATTATACGCGAAGATCTGCTGCATGGCTCAGTGGAGGCCCTGGAGGCTGCCTGGAATAGGGAGGCAGCCAAGGCCTTGGACAGGTTTGTGCCTATGTGGCCTCTCTTATCCCATCAAACCCAACACTCCCCATGGTTTATGGAGGAGCTGAGGGTTCTGAAGAGGATTAAGAGATGCCTAGAGCACTGCTGGAGGAAGACAAAGACCGAATCTGACTGAACACAAGCTAGAGCTGCTATTAAGGCCTACCTTGTGGCGGTAAGAGCAGCATTTTTTTTTTCTCAGTATTTCTCTGTTCTTATTGCATCCGTGGAATGCCACCCGGCAGCCCTGTTTAAAATTACTTGATCCCTTTTGGGGAAAAGGGATTCAGAGATCCATCTACAGGGCCAAGCTGAGGAGTTTTCCAGGCATCTGCAGGATAAAATCGCTCAGATCCGTTCCAAGTTGGACTCAGTGTGAGGCAGGGTCTGTGGAGATGCCTGGGGAATGTTCTTACCTGGTTATCTGGGAACGGTTTGATCCTGTTGAGCCCGAGGAAGTGGACAGGATCCTCCGGACTGTAAATGCCACCACTTGCCAATCAGATCCATGCCCCTCCTGGCAGCTCGGGAGGTGACGTGTGGTTGGGTCCAAGCGATGGTGAATGCATCCTTGAGAGAGGATGTATTTCCAGCAGCCTTTTAGGAAGCGCTGGTGCGCCCCCTCCTTAAGAAACCATTGCTGGACCCTAGTGTACTGGACAACTTTAGTCCAGTCTCCCACCTTCCCTTTTTGGGGAAGGTGGTTGAGAAAGTGGTGGCATTGCAGCTCCAGAGGATCCTGGATGAAATGGATTATCTAGACCCCTTTCAGTCAGGTTTCAGGACCGGATATGGGATGGAAACGGCATTGGTTGCACTTACGGATGACCTCTGGCGGGAGTGGGATGGAGGCAGTTCATCCATCCTTGCTCTTCTTGACCTCTCAGCAGCTTTCAATACCATCAACCATGGTATCCTTTTGGGGCAGCTCAGGGAGTTGGGGGTGGGCGGTGTAGTGTTACGCTGGTTCACCTCCTTCCTCCAGGGCCGGTCCCAATTGGTGTTGGTAGGGAGCGAGAGATCCGGCCCGCGACCCCTACTTTGTGGGGTGCCGCAGGGCTTGGTACTCTCTCCACTCCTTTTAAAAGTCTACATGAAACCTCTGGGTGAGATCATCCGTCACCATGGGATGAGGTATCATCAGTATGCCGATGATACTGACTTGTATATCTCCATCCCTGGTGAAGTAAGTGATGCTGTGACCACCGTCTCTAGGTGCCTGGGGGCTGTAGGGGCCTGGATGGGGTACAACAGGCTTTGACTGAACCCTAGTAAGACGGAGTGGCTGTGGATTAATGGCCCCTCGGATTCTGGGAAATTGTCATCTTTAGTGCTGGATGGGGTTGCACTGCCCCAGACAGGCCCGGTGCATAACCTGGGGGTCCTCCTGGACTCACGACTCCTGCTTGAAGAGCAGGTGGCAGTTGTGGCCATGAGGGGCTTTGCACAACTTCGTGTTGTGTGCCAGTTACGCCCTTTCCTAGACTGAGAGGCCCTTCGAACAGTCACTCATGCCCTGGTCATCTCCCATGTAATGCACTCTACATGGGGCTACCCTTGAAGAATATTCAGAAGCTACAAATGGTCCAGAATGCGGCTGTGCAGACAATCTTGGATGCCCCAAGATTTGCACGTGTAACACCTTTGTTGCATGAGCTGCACTGGGTTCCAGTTTGCTTCTGGGTCCAATTCAAGGTGTTGGTTGTCACCTTTAAAGTCCTACATGGCATGGGACCAGGATATCTGAGGGACTGTGTCATCCCTATTACATCGACCTGCCCCACCCGGTCATGCAGGGAGGGCATGTTACGGATCCCATCTGTAAAAGAATTCCATCTAGCGGAGTCCCAGAAGTGTGCCTTCTCTGCAGTAGCTCCCACCCTCTGGAACATCCTTCCCCCAGAGGTGAGACAAGCCCCCTTGCTCCTGGACTTTCGAAAAAGATTAAAGACCTGGTTTTGCCAGCAAGCTTGGAATGGGAGAGAGAATAGCCATACCTGGGGATGGCTAGCACCCTAGACTGATTTTTGATGGACGTACTACACTCATGGACTGATAAGAACTCTCAGCCATCTAGACTCCATCATATTTTATTTTAGTGTATTTATTGTATTTATAATTGTTTTGATTTTAACTTCGTTTTTATTGTAAACTGCCCAAAGTCCCTCCTTGGGAGGGAGATAGGCGGTGATAAAGTCTGATAAAATAAATAAATAAATAAACATCTTCAAAGGAATAAAATTCACAGGGGAAGAAGAAAACAACAACAAAATAACTCTTTCTGGGTATCCTCATCAGCAGAGGAAGCAATGGCAAATTAGAAATGCAAGTCTATCAAAAAACAACCCACACCACCCAAGTGCTCCATTACCAAAGTAACAACCCAACCTCCCACAAGAGGAGCTGTGTAAGAACATTATTCAGATGAGTACAAATGCACTGCAGCAACCCAGAACACCAGAAAAAGGAAACAGACCACCCATACAACATCTTCCAACAAAATGGATACCCACGCAACTTTATCAAAAAGTGCCTGACCGCTCAACCCACTGCAGCATAACCAACGCAAACTATGAAAAGGATAACACTACCATACATCAAAAACATCAAAAACCGGCAGACGGTTACAACCACACGGCATTACCACAGCACACAAACCAACTAAAGCCCTTCAAAACATCTTAATTAACCCAAAAGACCCAATAGCCCAAGAAGAAAACAGGAGTCATCTACAACACACAATGTAAGGACTGTAGCAGTCACTATGTAAGACAGACAGGCAGAAGACTAGTAGAGCCCATCCACGAACACCAACTAGCAGTCAGAAGACACAATGAAAACTCCTTAATCTCATAACACATGGACAGACTCAACCATAGTTTCAACTGGGAAACTGTGAGCATCCTAGACCAAGCTAAATCCCAAAATGCTAGGGAATTCCTGGAAGCTTGGCATTCAGACAAATCAGCCATCAATAGATAAACCACATTTATATACCATTCAAAAGATAAAAAAGCTAAGAAGGAAATAAAAAGACCCAAACACATCCTCTCCAGCAGCCTTCACCCAGATAACCAGGTACTGTTTTTTTAATCTGTTCAATCATGTCCAATTTTTGGAGACTGCCTGGTCAAGTCCCTGCAGTTTTCTTGGCAAGGTTTTTCAGAAGTGGTTTGCCATTGCCTCCTTCATAGGGCTGAGAGAAAATGACTGGCCAAAGATCAACCAGCTGGCTTTGTGCCTAAGGTGGGACTAGAACTTACAGTCTCCTGGTTTCTAGCCTGATGCCTTAGCCACTACACCAAACTGGCTCTCCAACACCAGACAAACAATCAAGCAGAAAACAATACCCCAATCAAGGAACTACCAAGGAGAAAACCACACCCCCACGAACACTGGCAAGGCAAGCTACTGTATATAAACAAGGAACAAACCCCACACTCACTGACACTGATGATGTTACCTAGTTGGGTAATGAAACGTCTGCAAGCAAACAACCAAGCTCAGAGAGCACCAAGGACTCCACAGTTCAACCCTGAGCTACATATACTGTATTCTCTTCTATTGGAACATTTAGTTTTATCATCACCCTACTTAACTTTTGTTACTTTGAATCTAAGATTTAAGAAACTTTTATTCAAATAATATTTCTTGTCATTTCTCTAATTTTATTTTAGAAACACTTGCCATGACAAATAAAACTTATTCTGATTTGTCTTCCAGGTCTTTCTGCAGACTAATAAAAAGGTTTAGCTCCACAATGGCAAGTTAAGCAGTGATTTTATGGATACATGTTTTCCCCATGAGAATATGATGACGACAATGATGATGTTGATCCATCAACTCATTGTCAACTTGTAGCAACCTTGTAGATTTTCTCCATGACGATCTGTCCCTAACCTGGTCTTTCATGTCTTTCAATTGTGTACTCATCGTCACTGTAACCGAGTTCATCCATCTTGCTGCTGGTTGTCCTCCTCTCTCCTTCCACTTTTCCCAGCATTAAAGTCTTCTCCAGAGAGCTAGGTCTTTGCATAGTGTGCAAAGTAGGATAATTTGAGCCTGGTCGTTTGTGCCTTGAGTGAGAACTCTGGATTGATTTCTTTGATGATCCATTTGTTTTCTTTGTTGTCCATGGTATTTTCAGGAGTATTCTCCAACACCAAAATTCAAAAGCATCAATACTCTTCCTACCCTGTTTCTTCAAAGTCCAACTTTTACTTCCATAGAGTGTCACAGGGAATACTATGGCTTGCATGATTCTGATCTTTGTAGGTAAAGTACAGTCACATCACAGCATTTGAATACCTTTTCCAAGGTCCTCGTGGCTGCTCGACCAACAAGATAGTGCTCTTGCAACAACCAAGTGTTAGTCCGTGACATATTTCTTGACTGCTTGTTCCTTTACTGTTGATTGTTGATCCTAAAAGGCAGAAACTGTCTACCACTTTGGTATCTTCACTGTGAGTTCTAAGGCTGACTGTTGTACATGTTGACATTAGTTTGCTCTTTACATTTAATTTAATCCTATTTTTTCCACTGTGCTCCTTGACTTTTATTACTACAGCTTGCAGTTCCTTTGTACTTTCAGCTATCAGAGTGGTGTCATCAGCCTAGCATAGGTTATTGATGTTTCTTCCTCCAGTTTTAAAACCATGTTCATCTTCTTCCAATCTACTTTCCCTTAATACATATTCAGCATATAGGTTGAATCATATAGGAGAGAATATGCAATCTTGTCACACTCTTTGCCAACCCAGAGCCAGTCTGTTTCGCTATGTTCTGTCCATACTGTGGCTTCCTGACCTGTATATAAGTTTCTCATGAGGAGAATGAAATGTTCTGGAATTCCCATTTTTCTAAGCCTATTCCACAGCTTGATATAATTGACACAATCAAAGGCCTTTCTATAATCAGTGAAACACTGCGATTTCTCTTTGGCTTTCTCAATTATCCAAAATGTATCAGCAATAATGTCTCATGTTCCTCAGCCTTTTCCAAAGCTAGCTTGAATCTCTTTTTCCATGTGGGCTCTAATTGGATGATCCTAAGCATGAGTCTAGTAAGACTCAAAGTCAGCTAAAATCCCATGGAACCAAGGTAGATATATTTCTTAATTGATAGGAAAAAAAACACCCCTCTCAAAATTGTTCTAAATATTTTATCCCATACTGTTATTAACGGTTTGAACATTACAATCAGAAACTGATACAGTATTTTTATCTTTAATAATGTAGCACTAAGAATTTAGGTGCTGCAGGCTTTTACTTTAGAAACTACTACTATGAATGTAATCCCTTAAGTACTTATAGAACTAGAGGGAAGGGGTATTGAGCTAAGCTTCATTGATTTTGTTATTAAATGAAAAAAGGTTCATAATTTAGTACAGGGTCAAAATTAAGATGACAGCTGGTGGCATAGTTGATGCTTTCATGTAGATCAACCATGCCAGATGAATTAATTTCAATGGATAATAATATTATAGTAGTCCAGGCATTTTAAAGAGTGCAAACCTAGCTTCAAAACCAGTACATGTCCAATTGTAATTTGTCATATTTCTTACCAACTAGAATTCAAGAATATCTATTATTTTTTATAGATACTGCTTGTTAAACAATTTGGGTGGGAGAACGAGAATTTTTTGTTTTTACCACCATATATTAGAAATGTTCCTTTGGACAAAAATCTCTGCATATATTGGCTTGCTGTTTTACTTATTTAGCTTATTGATTTTCACAGAAAAGTCAATGTCTGCAAACATCATTGAACGCTGCTAAAAAAAATTAAAAATTACAGGCACTTCTACTTTTTACAAAGATCAGAATTTGAGGCAGCCTAGTTCCAAAAATCCTGGTATTTATTTCTTTGCAATATGGCAGACTAATTCCCTCTGAAGGTTTCCTCTGTCTGCCAAGTGCATTCCATTTACTGAAAATTTAAAATTACTATGATTTGTGGATTTTCCATGCCATTCAATGAGGCATAAACCTTTGTTTTTTGTGAACCTAAGCTCATGCTTGGTGTCTCTCTCTCTCTTCCCCCATATGTATGGTGAATGGTTATGCCCACATATATGAATGAGGCATACATTCAGTTTCTTTATGAGAAGCTAGACTTGAAAAAATGTAAACACAGTCTGAAAGTTCTTCACTATTAATCCAATTTCCAGTATCTGAGAGATTTGATGCCAAAGCTGGAAACTTTTGTTAAGTACTGGCAGTCCTTTAAGTACTTGGACTGAATAAGACCATCTTAACTAAAGATTTACACATCTAAGAGTTTTACTTTTAAAGAGTTTTAATCTTCAGATCAGATGAACTGTACCTTAGTGCTGAAGAAACTAGCTGATAGTACAGTCAAAACTTTATGTATTATTTCTGACAAATCCTGTCGAACAGGTAAAATGCCTGTTCATTTTACCTGAGTAGAGCAAATCTAGTCTTCAGTTTCAAAAAAGAAAGATTGATTTAGGGAACTACGGATTTCCCTAATCTTAGGGAACATAGACAATTTGGCTGAACATTGATACCTTGGAGTATTTTAGAGCAGATCATAAAGAAATTGATCTATAAGTATGTCAAAAACTATGCACTGATTACCCAAAGGTTAGGATACATTTTTAAAGAGCAAATCTTGCCAGACTTTTATCTCACCTTTTGAGAATAAACTGTAGGCAAACAGTAGATGTAATATATTTTGATTTCAGCAGCATAATAATAATAAAAAAATACCCTATTAGAAGTCTGTGCTAGAGAGTCTAAGGGAGAAATTATAAAAGCAGTATCATATTGATGGGAGGAGATGGGCAGTGACAAATCTGATAGATAGATAGATAGAGAGAGAGAGAGAGAGATAGAGAGATAAATAAATATTATCATGAAGCAAGCTTGGGCTCTTTTGTATGAGAAGTGTGATATTGCACACATATATAAACTGGCTCAAAGGCACAAAACTGAAATACAATGTTCTACTAAAGGTGCTCTGATTCAGTGTTTTTAAAATATTGCCTAGATGTTATCAGTTCTGGTCTTCAGAGCTCTAATAATTTTGCCCACATAAAGTTTAGGACAGGACATTCTATGCTTTTCATTGTGACTTGAATATAACTTGAGGCTATTCTTAGACTTTTACTTGAATATACGCAAGGAAAATCGGCCATTTTTAGAAATACTGTTATGTGTATATTGCAAGTCACTCTAATGTCCTTTTTGTATTGTTTCTCTTTTCATAGAGCTCTTGAAAAAGAAAAAAAAAATCTGAAATGCAGTGGGCCTAAATAAAAACTTCTTTACCAGCATGTGGAAATCCTTTCTCTCTTTGTCTCTTTTGTTTCTTCAGTTCCTGCCCTCCTCTGTTATAGTGTTTTAATACTACCCTGGTTGCTCCGGATTGGGTGGCTCCTACTGTGAATGTACTCTGAGAGCCAGACCTCTGAAACCTTGGAGCTCTGAGAAGGTAGAGGATACTGGTTAGATGGTTAGAAAGATGCCTGGAGAGGACGCTCTTTCCAGGCTGTGGACATGCCCAACCAACACCTGCCCAACCAAGCTTTCTTTTTGGCTCCTGTTCAGTCTCATTGGTCTTTCTCCATTTTTCATTCTGCACCATCTACCACTGAACTGTGGTCTCCTGGCTCCTCTCTTTCAGCTGAGAGCTTGGGAAAATTTTTCTCTGATAAAGTGGCAAATATTGTTGATTCTTTTCCTTCCACCAGCTCTCCTCTGCTATCCTACAACCTTCTTCTACTCATTTCTACTCACTCTACATTTGAAGTTACCCATGTTTCAGAAAAACAAGTTTGACAAGCTGTGGAGGACTCTCCTTATACTATTTCTCCTGCTGACTTCTTTCCCTTGGTTCCCTTTATCCTATTCTTCTACCTCCTTTTCTATCCTATATTACCCATCTTGTTAACTGTTCTTTAACTACTGCTGGTTTTCCAGACTCCTTTGAGCATGTTCTTCTTCATCCTATGTTGAAAAAACTCTCCTTTGATCCCTCTTCGTGCTCAAAAGTTACCGACCGATGTCACTGCTTCCTTTTTAAAACTAAAGTCCTGAAAAGAGTTGCCCTTTCACAACTGTTTCTTCATTTATCTTCTAATGGCCTTCACAATTAGTATAAATCAGGATTTTGAGCAGACCATTTAAATGAGATGGCACTTTATTAAATTCTGAATTATATTTTGGTGGCTAAGTCCCAATGACTTACATTGGTGCTGGTCCTTTTGGATTGATGACATCATTTGACACACTGATCATCTGATATTGCTGTCATAGTTACAATCCCTGAGTATCATCGGCTATGCATTTGATTGGTCTGAATCTTTTTTTCTTCTCATCCTTTTGCAATGTTGCATGGTGGATTTTTGTCCTGAGAATTTCCCTTTATTGTGGGTGTCTGTCCCTCAGGGTTCAATCCTGGTTCCAATTTTGTTTATCATTTATATACTTCTCTTGGGTGCTCTGATTCATGATCTGGACTCTCAATATCATTGTATGCTGATGATGTTCAAGTCTATCAATCTTTTTTGGCCCTTGATGACAGAATGTTTTATTAATGTTTCCCCCTGGATACAAAGCTTTAAACTGAATACAGATGAAACACAGATCCTTCACAGATCCTTCATCTATCATCCTCTATTGTGTCTTCCCCCATTCATCTCCAGGGCTCCTAGACTGGCCCAATTTCCTCCACTTACAACCTTAGGATACTGTATTGTCTGAAGACCAGGTGACTTAGTGCCTGTTTATTGCTCTGAGTGATGTTTACTAATTTTCATTTGACAAATATTTGTAGGATATGGAGTTTCTGACAGAGAAGACTACAACTTTATTAGTGAGTGTGGCGGGGCCAGGGATGGCTGGTGCTGGGCGGGGGAGTGTGTGTGAGTGGCCTCTGAGGCATGGTGAGAGTGTAGTAGGGCCAAGAGTGGCTGTTGCCGGGGGAGGGGAGGGCACGCGAGTGGCCCGTGAAGTGCAGCACGAGTGGCTGCTGCTAGGAGGGAAGGGTGTGCAAGTGGCCCACCAGGCGCAGCACAAGCATGGTGGGGATGGCTGCTGCTGGATGGGGAAGGGTACATGAGTGGCCCATGAGGCTCAGTGTGAGCATGGCTGCTGCTGGGCGGGGGAGGGTGTGTAAGTGGTCCACAAGGTGCGGTGTGAGTGCAGTGGGGCCGAGGGTGGCTGCTGCCGGGCGGGGGAGGGTGTGCAAGTGGCTTGTGAGCTGTGGCGCAAGCATGATGGGGTCTGCGGTGGCTGCTGCCAGGCGGGGTAAGGTGCAAATGGCTTACTGGGGTGACTTGTGACTTTCCCTGCTGGTCAGCAAGCGAGGACTGCCTGTATTGAAATATGTATGGTGTTGTATTTGGTTTGGCTTTATGTTTATATTTATTTACTGGTTTGGTTGTTAAGTTGTAAATTAATTTTATTGGATTAAATTCTGTATTATTTTTTTCTGATTTGTACCATGCCATGATAAAGGTGCATTATTATAATTATAATTACCATCATCATAATCAATGGAAATTGTGCAGCAACCCTAAACAGTTTCCATTATAGCATAGCAGTCTGCATAAAATCTTTCTGGTTTAAGTTATGCAGAACATTAGATCCTGATTTAACACTCCCATTTTCAAGGCTTGTGAAGCATGTGTAAATTGAAATGATCTCATACCCTTAATCTTAAATGAAAATGTTTGATGAATTAAGTTAAATTTGTTTATGTTGCTTTAAGATTAGATCTTGTTATTTTTCTCCTGGTCTGTCCTAGAGATATACAAGTTACTAATTTTAGGATAAACAGTTGTTTAAGCTAAACAGTTGTTGTTGACTTGCAATTGTCTTCATCTATTTGAGTCATTTTTCTGCTTCAGGCATAATTAGTTTCAAGCATACAATAGAAAATTTAAAAAATGCATGTTTTTTCCATAATGCAAATGACGAGTAATTTCCTAAAGTCTAAATTAATTGTTTGAATTAATTTATTTTGCAAAATAACATGGTAGAGATTTAAAACATAGACCTGGTTTACAGCCATCTATTCCAGTCTGTTCCATCAGACATAGCAGAAACAACACAATGAGGAGCTAAATAGTCATGCTGTCTTCTACCTTCAATTATGTGCATTTATGTTCCCTGTAAGCCACATTGAAATATAGTAAATTTAGTTAAATTACATTTTGGACCACACAGATATCCCAATTTTTTTCAACATATACATAAGATTAAAACAACACTGCCATTTTGACATGGCAGAGGAAACACCATCAGGGTTGAACAATTATACCAATTTGTATGTGCTATTTTAGTCTACTCAGTTCTCCACCTGTTAGATAATATACATAATTTAGAGTAATATTTTTTTAAAAATCGTTTTTAGGTCATAAATATTCAGTACAAGTCTACATAGGATTCATTTCCTTTTGAAATCAGATCTTTGTATATTTTAAAAAAGAAAAAAATCCATTGTGTTTATATTGAATGTTGAGCATGCAGAGTTGAATTAAGGAGAATCTAAGCAGTTCTTATTTTTAATATATTGCTTTAGATTGATGAGACAAAGTTATCAATAAGAATCAGAGGAGTCAAACCTTCAAGGGCTGTTCGTGCTCACTTTGTGCTATCAGTGTGTCATGGGAAAAATACAAGTTGAATTCAGTGAGAATGAGATATTTCACAAATGTGTCTGATAAAACAAGAACAGATAAGGTCAAAAATGAATGAATGAATGAATCAATGTGGACTTAATGGAGAGCTGAGTGATTGCTAAGAAAGAAGTAAGCTGAGGTGGTTTGGTCATATAGACAGAATGAATGAGGATTGAATTTCAAAACAAATATAGGAAAAAAGAAAGAATGAATGAGTGAGTGGAGAGGAAGGGTAAGACTGAAAAAGTAATGGTTGCACAGATTTGACGAAATCCTCAAAAAGAGAATGATGAAAAGTTTAAAGAAGAAAAATCAATATATGATTCAGTATATGGATTATTTAATCTTTCCCCATACTTTACATAATTTTGTTCATTATAAAAGGAATCGTGTGGTAATACCTATGTAAGTTTTTCAGTTCTTCTAGGTGAACCTTTTATGATGTTATTCTAAGTTTACATTCTTTCTCAGTATTGAAAAAATGGTAAAAGGAACCTATGAATAGAAGACAGACATTAACTATTGAGGCTGAAGCATAAATGGACCCATTCAGTACTGGACCTAGTAAACAGCTCCCATGGAAACTTACTATCTCAGCTATGCAAGAGAAGAGTACTATACTGTTAGCAAGTACATAGTCTGAAGTACATTTAGCTATCCATAATGAGGTAGATCACCTGGTATAGAGCAGAAATGCAAAGCCTGTGAAATGTAACTTTAATTTCTGCCACTTGCTGCACCACAACACAGTTCACTATCAGGATGAATGATTATATTGTCCCTCTCTAATATACTGTGATAAAGTGAATATGGATCAATAATCTGCCTTTCATGCTGGCAATGATCATTTGTGAGTAATAACTTGTTTATGCAAGCAGAACAACCTGGTAATTGTGCTTTCTGGTATGAGAGACCAGGGTAAAGGTGAACATGGGTATGAGAAAACATGGCACATGAAACCAGTGGGAAAGAATGAAAGAAAAATATAACATGAGAAAATGAAAAGAGAAATTGAGAGTGTACAGAAAGAAAGGCAGAATGCACATGTCACTTCTAATGGCTGTTCTGTTTGAAAAAAATAAATGTGAAGAACCCATACGTAGGACTGCACACTGCACTCTAACATCTCTCTTTCTCATGCTGAAATTCTCCTTGTCCTTGCTGCTCTTCTCAGAGGTTACTTCAGCATCAACAATTCTTCAGTAGCAAAAATGATTCTATCTTAATCAGAATTTTCAATCTAATTTCAGTCTGGTTGACAAACACTGGTTATAATTAACTACAGTTAATTTTGGTAATATCAGAATAACGGAAGAGTTTGTCAGCTGCTAACCCCCAGACTTTATACATATTTTGCTGCATGTGATTTATTTTCAACTTACATCTGTGATCATTTTCCCTCTGGTTTTGTTCCTTTCTCTGTGGTTGGCTCGCTTCTGTTTCTGTTGCAAAACCCGTTCCCTGGTGGTACGATACTCCAGTGCAAATTCACTAATAATCTTGCAGAATTTATTGATGTTGACTTCACGGATTGCATAAAGAGGATAGCCCATAAATAACAAGAAGGAGTGGAACCTAGACAATCAGAACAAGTTACCTTTTAGAGTTTTTCTATAATTAGTAACAGAATCCCCACAACCAGTCTGGAACTCTTGCACAAAATGCAAGTTTGGCATTTTAGGGGGGTATCATGTAATGTGGGAAAAAAAATGCATTTTTAAAACTGACTGGGAAAAGTAAATATTTTAATACATTTTCAGCAGAACAGAGTAAATCAAAGGAATTGTTGCTTTTGAATTATGAACTTATATTCTGTTTCCCGGGTGTTTGTTTTTTCATGCCTTTGAATCCCTTTGTCTTCATTCCAAGAACTTATAAAGAAAAACAGAGTGACAATAAAGGAATACTTTGTGATCATTTCTTCCTAATTTACTTTCATGTGATGATATATAAAAGAAATTTTTGGGGAATGGAGGAACTGAATAATATATTGATTTTATTTGATTTTCACATTCATATTTGTTAATCCAATGGCAGCAAGATTAGGATGCTTGTAAACATTCTAATAAAGACAAGAAGATATGCATGCCAGCTGGCCATATTTCTCATCTTGATGAACATCAGGTTCATATTTAATAGTACCCATCTATTATTAAAGATGGCTTCTTACTCCCTTCTTTTCTGCAGTAGCATTTATTCATTATGAATTACACCGTGCTTCACTATTTTTTTTTTTAAATCACTAAAATATTTTTTAAAATTATGAACCACAGTATACACACAAGATTATTTTTAATTCTCACTAACAATAAATTGTTATAATTGCAACTGAAAAAATATTCAGTTTATGTGAATGAGAAAAGCATATAAAAGTTCTGCATAGGACTCATTCACTTCAAGAAATTTATGTTATCCTAAGAATTAGTGACTGTTCTCCCTCTTGCAGAATATCCCCTTTTTGATAAGTATATGTGTGTAAACAAATTCCTTGACTTTAGTGTGAAGCTTGGATTTTAAGAAATATTTCCCCCCATCTTGACTCTGGAAAGGGCAGTAAAAAGATGAAATGGTTACTCTGATTTGAATGCTATGGGTCAACAGTTATGCTTTGTGTAAAGAGTTTTAACAACTAATCTTAATTTCTAAGGAGATATTCAAAATGTTCTTTTTGAAAAAAGAATGAACCTCTGACCAATACGTCACCAGGGGGATCTGGCTAATCAGCCTTATTAATACCACTCCCCACATACTAACTTGGAAGCTGCTTTCCTTGCCAATGAGTCAATTGATCTAAAGTCAAGTACCATTTGAATATTACTTCTTTTTGTTCTTCTGCTTACCCCACATTGATACTGTTCTTCTCCAGGATTCCTCTTTGTTTCAGTGGGCTAAAAATATCCTAGAAAAAGGCAATGGGGAACTATGGCTATACTGTTGCCAATAAAATTACATAAACATGTAAACATCAAGAGTCAAGCTTGATTTGAGGGAGTCATTGGCTTTATAGCCAATCAAAATAAGCTTGCATTTATTTTGTTGCTAGCTCTATAACTCCAGCCTTCTGAGACTAGCAATTTTCATTTGCCTACTATGTCTGGACAATCTCATTATCCTAGCCAAATAAAAGTTGGGTCCCAAATGTCTTTCCCCTAATCTTTTCAGAAAAACAGATAGAATGTAATTGCGGAAAGAGAAGCCACAAACTGTTGCCTTAGTGGAATCCTTGGACCATCCCAGAAAAATGACTGTCCAACCTTTGTTTGAAAAGGAGACAGATTGCTTCACTGTTGAATAGTTTTTGGTCAGGAAATTCCTTCTTGTTTCTAGTTTCAATATCTTTCTGTAAAGCTTTCACTCACTCATTCTTGTCCTACCCTTGGGCTCTATGGGGAATAAATCTACACCTTCTTCCACGTGATGTCCCTTCAAGTATTGGAAGACTGCTATCGTGTCTCCCTTAGCCTTCTCTTCTTTAGGCTAAACATACCCAGTTCTTCAAAGGATTTAGCCTCCAAGCCCCTCACCATCTTTGTTGCTTTTCTCTGCACTCTTTCTTAATTCCTAAGCATTTTTCTTGTAGTGTGGTGACCAAAATTGGACATAGTATTTCAGGTATGGTCTGACAGTACAGAGTACAGCAGAGCTATCATTTCCTGTAATCTCAACGGTGTATCTCTGTTGATGCAACCAAAGAATGCATTTGTTATTTTGGCAGCTGCAGCACACTGCTGGCTCATGTTATACTGTGGTCTACTGGGACATCCAAAATCCTTTTCATGTGTATTACTGTTGAGCCAGGTACCATCCATCCTGTCCCTAGACTCCAACATAATACACACCCAAAATATCTTGGCGTAACCCTAGACAGGACGCTTACATATAAGCAGCACTTAGAAAATACCACAGCTAAACTGAGAACTAGAATTAACATTCTTCATAAGCTATGCGGTACTACATGGGGTTCTTCTGCTGACACACTGTGCACTTCGGCTTTAGCGCTGGTCTATTCAACTACAGAATATTGCGCTCCGGTGTGGCTCAATAGCGTGCACACAAAGAAGGTAGACATACAGCTAAACAGTACAATGAGGATTATTAGCGGAACCATCAGGTCCACTCCTACCCAATGGCTGCCCATCTTGAGCCATATCCCTCCTCCAGATCTCCGGTGGAAGAATGCTTTTCTCTAAGAATATAAAAGGATAGCTGATAACTTTGAGTTCCCCATACATGGTGATATAGTGCAATTAGGAATAAATAGATTGTGATCTAGGCATCCACCTATAGCTACTGCCAGGGAATTGGCTATAAAAATGTTTTCATCTCCTTGATTCCTGGAGGCAATCTTGGCAAAAAACCTGCCCCCAGCATTGTCAAAGCCTACCCTGTATTACAGTGAAGCCTCCTGCTTTTCATCAGCCATGCAGAATATGGTCAGCTATCAATAGAGTGCGCACTAATAATGGCAGTTGTGCAGATTCCCTAAATAAATGGGCAAAGATACCACCTCCAAAGTGTGACTGTGGGGCTAACAGGCAAACTGTTAAATACATAATATAAGAATGTATGACTAGAGCCTATGATGGGAACTTTGCTGATTAACTAATGGCAACTGATGCTGCAAAAGACTATATTTGTAATCTTAATGTTTGTTTTTAGTTATAAATTTTTATATACCCTTTTATATTCCCATTTTTTAATTATATTTGTAATATGTATGATGTGCTGCCATACAATAAATAAATAAATAGATATGGTGATGATACACATCTCTGTCTCACTCCCTTTCCTATTCTGAACCACCTTGTTTCTCTAAATTGTCACTTCTTGTTTCTAAGAAAAATAAATAATGTACTTTGGCACATCTATTAGCTTTAATATAGTCCACATTCTGGCATGATCTACCCAATCAAAGACCTTGCTATAAATAATGCAAAGGTAAACCCACTTCTTAAATTTTCTTGTTCTCTCCATTGTCCATCTTATTGTAGCTAACCGATTTTGTGTCTCCCTGCCTATTCTGAAACTTGTTACTGTAGCATTTGTCTCTCCGTGGATATTTCTGTTCTTCCTTGCAAGCTTTGTAAGAAAAACTTTGCTTGCCTGAGGAACTTGTGCAATGGTTCGGTATTTTCCATCTCCCTTCTTTGGCACAGTATATAATCCAATCCTTTCTAATCTCTAGACCATAAAGTCTTGTTCTTTAATCGTTGACATAGAGCTGACAGCATTTTAATTGCACTTTCTCTGCAGCTTCAACCAGTTGTGTCAGTTTCTCATCTGTTCCTGATTTTTTTCTCTCCTCAAATGTGCTTGTCATCCTAAAATTCCATCTGTAAAAATATTTCTACTTTCCGTTAAACTCATTTGCCCCATTAGAGCTCCTCCATGATTACTTTTGAGTATTCCTATCTTAAATGTATACTTTTCTATGATTTCTTTGAAGTTTTTGAAAAACTGCTCACTTTATTTGCTTTATTCTTCCACTTCTTGACATTCTTGATCAAGATTTCTGTATCTTTTTATTTTGAAAGTCTGCATTCATTTTATGTCCTTATTGCCCACAGCTTTTATCCAACTTTCTTTGTCTGTAAAGTTAGATTGCTCTGAAAACCATGAAAATCTTTTGTTCTCTGAATTTTGGGAATAATTTTTTTTGCTTCAGCTTTCATACTGTCACTCATTTCTTTCCCTAGCTCTTTCGCATACGTTAAGTATACTGAATCCACGCCTTAGAAACTTATGCATTCTGACTGTATATTCTTCAGGTCATATCTTGCTGGCACACTTACCCTCTTTCATTTTCTATGTTTAACCCATATATTTAACACACCACCCTTTAATTTCCTTGCAGTCTGTTTATGGTCTGTTCCATAGTTTATATCCAGAAGTGCTGACAGGATCACACAACGTTTATCTTCTGTCTCCTTTTATGCAGCCTATCTCCTTCAAGTGTTGTGCATCCAATAAAGTTCACGTGCAGAGTCTACAATTTTGTTGTTAGAAGCAGGTATTGGTAATAAACTAAGGTTTCTCTTAACCCTTTTCCTGCATTATTGCATTTATTTATTCCAGATCTTTCCCAGTTCTAGGTTCTCTGTTCTCCAATTTTGCGTCCCCCCAAAGAGTCAGACATGACTTGGTGCTTGTACAGGGGACCTTTCACCTTTCACCACAATAAACTATTAATAATACTAATACCTTTCTTTATGTCATATCATGCAATCTGCTATAGTATTCCTTGGTGGTCTTCCCTGATTGCATCAGTAAGTGCAGGTTTATGTGTAACACTGATGTACAGGATATCCACTAATTCTAACAGATATATTGTTTATTGGATTATAGCAGAGTGCATATTTTTTGAGTATCAGTGGTATTTCATGCCTTTGTATGAAGGAATGTTCATGCAATAATCTAAGTTAAAGTGACTGATTCTAGTCTATTTCTTCACTTATTCCTAAAACATCTATTTTATTATGCTTCCTTTTCTCTTGGCCATTTTCAGTTTTTTCTTGGTTCATATTTCTCCTATTCCATGTTCTGTGGGTATCCTTGCAAAGGGAAGAACCTTGATACTGGCACCAGCAGCGTGAAGCACCCTGCAGCTTCAATCTGGCCACATCATCACCTTTAAATCTCCTTGTGGACATTCTGGAGCCTACCCTACTATTAAGTAAGTAAGTAAAGTTTATTGTTGTAACTACAGGACATAACATAGGAATGCAATAAAATGTAACAATAAAACAATAAAATAGTAAAATTATAAAATAGAGTAATAGAAGAATCCTACTAGCTAAAGGAATGCCTTTCAACCTGGAGTGTGTGTCTCATCATCTAGCACCCAGACATACCTAAATGCTACACCCTGTCAATATGGTTTTCTTGGAAACAAAATGGCCCCAGTTAGGAGATGACAGCACTCAGACCTGTCAGCAAACTCCTGACTTCAGTAATGCTCCATTTCTATAACACTTTTTCTGTTTGCAACTTGCACGTGTTCTGCATTATCATGTATATTAACAGTTCATTTAATGTGCATTTTATTCTTTATTTTCTATTTTAAGCTTGATTGCTAATCTTCCCAACTATTGTAGTACATATTTGCTGTTCTTCAAAGAAATGTCTTGAATACCTTGATTCTATATGTTTTTATGTATATAGACAACATCTCTTTTAATTGGAGAAATTATTTTATTATGATGAGAGCCAGTTTGGTGCAGTGGTTAAACTGGGAGGCTGTGAATTCTAGTCCCGCCTTAGACATGAAGATGACCTTGGGCCAGTCACTCCTTCTTAGCCCTAGGAAGTAGGCAATGGCAAACCACTTCTGAAAAACCTTGCCAAGAAAACTGCAGGGACTTGTTCAGGCAGCCACCAGGAGTCAAAAGCTGACTCAAAGGCACAATAAATTAAACACAGTTATTATGGTAACTGGATTTAATTCACTAAGACCCACTTTTGGCTATTGTTTAAAGATCCCATAATGGCTATTTATTAGAAGATGATTTAAAATGTTGTAACATCCTTTAGATTTTACAGTACTGGTCACACAGCACCATCATAGTATTTGCCCAGCTGATTCAATCTTGCAGAGTTGGCACACTCTGGGTTCTTTTGATTAAACAATGTCATTTATTGGGACCCTGGAAGTGCACCTACTCTGTAGCAGTGCCTGCCCACTGGAATGCGGTTCACCCCAAGATCTGGATGGCCCCCACACTGCTGTTGTTTATATGGGCCATGAAGACTGGCTTTTCACCCAGGCCTCTGACAAGGGAAAGTGAGACTCTTGTCTATCTTTTATTGGTTTTACTGTAATTTCTTTGTTTGTTGTAAGCTGTCCTGAGTTTTTGGGAGTTGGGAAGCATACAATTTTAATAATAATAACAACAATATCAACAACTAATACTGCAGAAGTTGCAGAAAGAAGTAGGAGTTAAAGAGGACTGGAGAGGGGTGGAATGCTTTTAAATGGTGGCTTTTCTGTACAGCAGGTCCCCGGTTTAAGAATGTCCCAGTTTACGGACAACTCCTAGTTAAGAACAGACTGCCATAAAAACTATTGTATTAAAAATTTGAGTCAAGTACAATATTTTGAGTTAAATGCACAATAATACTTTCTTTTATTACATTTAAGATGTTTTGATGTATTTGGAAGTGTTTCTTAAGTGTTTTATATGCATAGAAAGGTAACATACAGTGTATATACTATATACTAAGACAAACATTTGACTAACTGATGCTAAATAACTGTTCCGACTTACATACAAATTTAACTTAAGAACAGACTTAGGAATGGAACTCATTCATAAACTGGGGATCTGCTGTATTGTGATTCTTTTATGTTTTTTGATTTTCTATTGTATATGGCATATTTCTGCATTTTTTATTAATAGCATATTGTAGATTTTGTCATAAAGATGGCTTAATTAAAAAAAATGAATCTAAAATATTTGGTCCTGGAATAAATCAAGCTATTTTCTGAATTCTAGGGGAAAGTTTTTTCCCTCTCAACCAGGGGTTCTCAATCATGACCCCCTGTGGGATCAAAAGCAAACTTAAGGTGGTGGGTGTCACACATTTTTTTTAGACTTGCACATATTTGTCCAAATAGAGAAGGAATATGGTCTAATGAGGCTCCAATTACATTTGATTGCTCTGACTGATTCGCTCACACCTCCACCTCAACAGCAATGTCCATTTGTTTACTTATCCTTAATGTCTCATTACCAACTCTTCCCTCCATGAAAATGTGGAGGTTTTCTGTGGGAGGGGGCAGTCAGCTGGTCACAAATGTGATGGCAGTAGGAATTCCCTTCTTCCTGAATCTGCCTTCCTTCAACCTGGCTAGAAGTTCCTGGGGCAGGGCAGGCATGAGAGGCATCTGTAAGTCATGCTGGACTGCCCAGCATTGGCACTGGGGGCTCTGCTAGTGTGCTCAGCCACTGGATTGGGGAGGGTCTGGGCAAGGCAGGGAAGAGAGAGAAAAAATGGTTGCTGCCACTGCCTTCTGTTCCTTCTGCTTGCGAGAGCTGTGGTGGATGCCAGAAGCTTGAATGGGAAAGGCAGAAGCTATGCCACCAGCTTCCCTGCTCACTATGGGGAAGAGTGAGATGACGCCATGATGAGGCAGGAGTATCACCTCAGACCTATCTGGCAGCAGCACATTCCCATGCACATTCCAAGCACCCAGGCTATGTACCTTTCTTAGGGTCCTCCACTGCTACCTCCTTAGCAAAGAAATGCCGGGAGGAAGAGCAAAAGGTGCTGCACTTTGATTTTCTTCCCTTCACATGTTTCACATTTGGGCTTCAGAGGAACAAAATCACTGTGTTACAGAAACCCCCTCCCCAAGTGTGGCATAATGGTTAAGCTGTTGGAGTGGCACCAGGAAGTCCCAGGTTCAAATCCATCTTTAGCTACAGAAGCTCACAAAGTGATTTTGGGCCAGTCAGTTTCCCAACCTAGCTCTCACAGTGTTGTAGGAAGATGTGCTCTGTATGCTCCTAAATGAAGCTCCTAAATGAAAGGTGATATAAATCTAATAAAGAAATACATTGGTACATATATTCATATATATACACATATACATATATAATGAATACTTGTAGTACTGTCCCAAGCAGTTTGGCTCATGGAATGGGTGAGCCGGGGGTCTGTCTTAATGAATGCTACCCTGATGCAATTTGGAAACTTTCTGTGGGAGGGTCAGTCAGGTGGGCTTCATGCCAATTACTAAAACTACCTTCAGAAATTAATTTAAATCAATTATATCTTGACAATAGCCTCCAAGTATATTGAAAAAGCATAATTCTATCACATTTGCATATATTAATCACACTGTGCCTTGATGCTCTACCTGTTAATTATTCTTCTGTGGACAATCTTTAAAATTATTATTCTTTCTGCACAGTCTCTAAGGAACTCGGACATTTTTTGCTTTAATGTTGATTTCATTTCATGCTTTGCAATGGCCTTCAAATGATCCCATGATGCCTTGCATCTTTTTTCCATTTGACATAAGTTATCCTGAAGCTGTTCAAAGTCAACCTGAAAAGAAGAAAAACAATATAAAACTGGTATATATTCTAGTACTTTGCCTGTGCAGCATACAAAAATGCCTTGTCTTTCATCGATTTCCAAACTTTTTGTCATTATACTAGATCATGGAATACATGTTCAAAGTGAATTAGGACCATCTTCTTGCAAATATATACTTTGTAAATAAGAAGAGTGCAATTATTCTCTTTTGCAGAAAAAAAATCAGTATTTCCAAGAATACTGATCAGTATAATACAAGAGGGAAATACAAGAATCAGTATTTCCCTCTGGTTGTGGAAGGTAGTTCACAAGAAATAAGATATCCCAACATCAGGGAACAGAGAGTTACAGAAAGAGTGCTTGGTATAAATGAAGCTGGTTATTCTGCCAGGATCATACGCCCAAGCAAGATTTTTCTGGCAGTTTCTTCAAACAAAGAAGGCACAAATGCCCAAATTACAATATGAGATTTTTAAAAAGTGCTTGGTTTTGGCCAACATGATAAATTGGAGGAAATTTTATACTTTAATCAAGCTGACAGAAAACTTAGGCAACATCACTAACTAAAGTATCATAAATATTCTCTTAACTTTTATTTATCGTACTTGATCACTGTACCTCGAGTAAACTGTATTTGTGTTACGCAAGACACATAATTTTGAATGTTTTGTGCCAACAAATTTTATTGCTATAAATAAAGTTTAATGTGGAGGAAGCCAATAAATTCCTTAACAAAATAAACAAGACAAATGCTCTTAAGATCATTAACCATAAAAGGTGTTTAGATGGTAGTGCTCCACAGTCTGGCTTATATTGCTGAAACAGGAAAGCCCAGTGAGATTTCACTACATAAAGATACCCACGCAGTAATAATTGTGGTTATACATAAATTGCAATTATTTTTTGTCATTATACTAGATCATGGAATACATGTTCAAAGTGAATTAGGACCATCTTCTTGCAAATATATACTTTGTAAATAAGAAGAGTGCAATTATTCTCTTTTGCAGAAAAAAAAATGAACAGTAGTATTTTTTTTAAAAACCCTAAATTTACTAAACTTTTATATTTGACATATGACCTAGACTTGGGGGGTGGGAGACAATTCAGTGTAGGGAGGATGAGATGCAGGAAGATTCAAATTCCCGTTTTCAATAAACTCAGGAATATTCTGAAAACAAGAAGATTGGTTGAGATTTAGGTGCTGTTGATTTTGAAACACTGAGACTAGCCTAAAACAATCTATTCATACTTCCAGTAATATCTTCCACTCTACTCTGTTCAGACTACAAAAATGTTTTTAGTCAGTGACCTACCCCCTATTTTTTTTTACTTCTTATTGTGTGAGTTTTCTTGGTGATTTTCCAAAATAAAATGATTATTTGAGGGAGATGCTAATGCATCAAATTATTATTCCTCTGTTGCATTTAGACCAATGAAATGATAGGGTTTTAGCATTATGACACAATAGTTGAACTTCTATGGGTAAGAGGGAGAAACTGGCTTGTGCCCAAGAGCTATGAATCAGGGTGAAGCAAGTTTTTGCCAGTAGGAAAACAGATCATTCACAAAGTCTACAGAAGATACAGCCTCTTCTGTGAGCATCCTAAACCAAGCCAAATCCAAAAACGCCAGAGAATTCCTGGAAGCCTGGCACTCAGACAAAGCAGCCATCAACAGACATACAGAGGTAAACAACATTTACATACCATTCAAAAGGGACAATAGAAAAGCCAAAAGACCAGAATAGTTCACAGTTCAACCCTGAGCTACAAAAATTCTACTACACTTGACAATGGATTTTTTCCCTACTTCATTTCAAAATATATTTCATTCTGTGCCCTGAAAGGAAATTGTTAATGTGTACATTTAAAGTTCTTTCACTTCCTAACTCATATAGAAAATGAAAACATATCTGCAATTAAGCATATTTGCCACCTGACAACAAGCGGCAGTCAGAACTTCACAAAAATATTTTTCAAGAAATGTCTAATTGTGAGGATATGGTTTCTGCCGAGTCAAAACCTATTATCTATTATATGGATAATAGAGATACACAGCCTCTTGAGAATTTTTAAAATAAGCAGTTTTAGATGCCACAATAATTAATTGCAAGACAAGTGTAGGGTTGCCTAGCTTAAAAATCATATATCCCATCTCAAGCTAATTCATAGGAATCTACAAACAGCTGGTTGGAGGATTTTCAATGCGCGGTAGGTAGCACAGAAAAGAATATAATAGTAATATCCAGCACCCCTCTTCCACTCAGACTGGTGACCACCAGAAGTGGCTTTACACTACACATAATGTTTAAAACCTACCATCTTAAATGACTATGTTATCCCAGTTAATAGTTAATTTAGTGTAAAATCTACATTGAGATGTAGAAAGTAATTATTTATAAATAATACTTTAAACTTTGCACTAGGAAAGCCCCAAATGAAATAACAGAGATAATATTCTTATTCATAGTTTTATTTTGCACCATTTAGTTCAGTTAGTTTTCACTTTTCAAAACAGTGCATTTTGCTAAGAAATACAAATAGGGTATACTGAGTGAAGAAGATTTAAAGGAGATTTAAAATTTAAATTTAAAGATTAAAGATGTAAGATTAAAACATTATAAAATTAAAATTTCATAATATTTTTAACATTTGAAGTGTTCATGCATTCCTTTTCAGTTAACTCCTTCGAGGCTAAAGGAACCATGATTATTTTTTGTTGTACATGAGATGGGCGGCAGAGAAATTTATTTAATAAATAAATAATACATTTTTAACAAAAAGTTTTTGGCTATCAAAGAAGCTTTTTAGTATTGGTGCAATCTCCTGAAAGGGTGCAACACTTTATCAAACATCTCATATTACTCATATTACCATGACTCACACAATGCCAGGTCAGATGGACATTTTTTTTCTTGCATTAACTTTCAGCTTTTCAAATCTTTGACATTCTTAGCTAATAGAACAAAAGGTGGATGCATAAGGCAGAACTTTTCTTACCCTATAACCCTCCTATCACCTCTATTTTGTATAAAGACAACTTTGCCCCACAGCACCTGGCTGAATTTCTATATGAGTTAGGAATTGAAAGACCTGGCTCCCCCTATTGAGACTCTTGGAGATAAAAGGGAAACTTCTTCCCTGACTGAATTCGTACTGAGCAAGATGTACGTTCAGTCTTGTACACATAACCCTCAGGAAATGTTGGTATATATATTTTTTTTCTGCCAGGAAATTTAGCTGCAGAGGAACAGTTACCATGGTAACAAATCACTTTGGCAGGATGAGAAGGTCAGATTAATTGTCCTCAGGTTGGGGTGTGGAAAAGGATGACCAAATAAGAAAAAGCTGCTGCATTGCCTGGGGGGAAGTTGCCTGGGCTTGCTACCAGAAGGTTTCAGTTTCTGTTTTGCAGCCTCTTCTTCCAGTCCAGCTCAGCACGTGTGCATAGGCTTGTAAATATGTAAAAAGTTTTTGTGCCTATCCAGGGCTCTGGATATGGAAACACTTTAAGTTTTATGCTTTCTTTAAATACACTTATTTTTATATAAATGCCTGATGTGTTTTTTTTCTGATCTCTCAGGCCAAACGCTTTCCAGCTCTCTGCAACAGGAAATCCATTTGTCTTTTCACTCACCCCTTTCCTAGTTATAGGGAGAACTACATCACAATACATTCCTCCTTCCTTAAGAGAAGACTTTATTAAAGTCCTACTACTGTACATGGAAAAAGCATAGATGCCATTCTGGTAGTTGTTGACTTTTTTCCTAAGAAGCCTCATTTCATTCCCTGTCATGGCCTCTCCTCCATTTCTGAAACTGCAGTTTGCCTCACATATTATTTACGAAAAGCACACAATTCATAGTGCATTTTTGGGAAACTCTTTTCCACTGTTGGATGCAGAGCTCCTCTTCCACTCACAGTTGATGGAGAAATGAGAATAAATGCCACCTCAGAGTAACACCTTTGCTGGTGTGTAATGCACCAGTAAAACAATTGGCCTGATCTGTATACAATTCTGAGTTATAGCTCAGTTTACACTCAGTTCACACTTCTACTCAGATGTCAATGTTTCAGGCCACCTATGGTTATCATGTCTGCAGCTAAATGATTCTTGGCTCTCTCCTGTTCAAGATACCTCCCATTTTCTCCAGGACCTGCAAACTGCTTAGTACCTTCTGAAAGATCAACTGGATCATGCTTAGTACCTTCTGAAAGATCAACTGGATCATGTCAAAACATCATACAAGGACTCTGCTGATGATCATCATCAGGAAGACTCCTCCACTGCTGCTGGAGACTACAACTGATTTTCTACCAATTTTTCTCTCCATAAGATTTCCTAAAGAGCTAGATGCCAAGTTTTTTGCATAATTTTCCTTAATCACATACTGTATATGAATCTGGTAGCCTTTTGTTTGAAGTTTCCAGCTTCACCCAAAAATACATCTGCCTTTTTTGAGACCCGGATGGGGGAAGTGCACCCTTTTGCTTCTTCCTGAATTTTCAGTAGTATTTGGCACTATTCCGAAGCTCTCTGAGGTATTTGGCACCTCACCATCATGGTATTCTTCTGGATCACCTCAAGGGGGTTTCTCTCCTTCCCTAAGGGGGTGATTCTAGTGGTGGGTAGAGATGAAGTGAGCTTATGGGCAATCCCTTGTTATCTTTGAAAACTATTTTGAAAGTGTAACTGTTATAGAATACATCGGCATATGTGCTGGTGAGTGACAGCTGCTATAGTCATGCAACACCTATATTGTGAGGGATGCAGTGGCTTCTAATATGTTTTTGGATACAATTTATATTGTCCCTGGCACCTGCAGGACCACCTTATCCAGATAGAACTGACCCATCCAAGTATGCTCATTGCTTGGTGAATGCTTCTCTTGAGAAATTAAAACATTGGTGAGGTTACTGTTGAAATCTTTATAGATATTTTCCTATCTCTAATATACCATCCTTAAATCAGGTTAAGAGGTTGACTCCAGGCCTTCATAGATGAAATTTATTATTTGTAAGATTTCTAATCTAGCCTGATTTCAAGATACAGGCAACTTTGATTATTTTAGTGAACCATCTATGCAGGATATGAAACAAGGCTATTTGCTGGGTGGATAATTCAGTGAGGAAAGGCATAAAGTGCTGACAGTTATATACAAAAATGTAAATGGCTTCAAATTAGATTATCTAACTCAGAGATCTCCTTCCACACCAGTTTGTCTGGCCAATGTATCTGTCATTTTGAACTTTGCTTTCAAAGTTCCATCACCATCTTCTGCTGTGACAATCCATATATGGAACTCCTTCTTGAAAGAGAGTTTGGCTAGTGAGTTTTCTCTTTTCTTCTCTCTGATACAAGAAATAAACATCACACATATGTTTACATACAGTGGTGTTTATAAATTTATGAACTCTTTTGAATTTTCAATATTTCTGCATAAATATGATTTAAAATGTGATTTGTTCTCTACACAAGTCCTAAAAATAGAGACCCCAATTAAGCAAATGAATAAAAAACAATATACTTGTTCATTTATTTATTGAGGAAAATGGTCCAAAGCTACCTATTTGTGTGTGACAAAAGTATGTGAACCTCTAGGGTTATCAGTTTATTTGAAGGGGAAATTAGAGTCAGGTGTTTCAATCAATGGGATGATAATCAAGTGTGAGTGTGGGAGATCCTGTGGGAGATTATTATATTTGAATAACAAAGATCAGAATTCTGAGTATTCACTATCAAAATCTGATCTTCACAACATAGATATGTGGAAGCACGTCATGGCTCAAACAAAGGAGATTTCTGAGGACATCCAAAAAACAGCTGTTGATGCTCACCAGGCTGGAAAAGATTACAAAACTATTTCCAATAGACTGGACTCCACCAGTCTATTGTCAGGCAGATTGTGTACAGGCAATTCAACACCACTGCTATCCACCCTAGGAGTGGTTGCTCAACCAAGAAGATCATACCAAGAAGTCCCAATATTCAAACAAACACATTAATTACAAACCAGTTATACTGGGCAATGTACTAGAACAGAATGTCAAGTAGCAATATCTGAGCATTTAGAAAAGATATGCTACTATTACCAGGAACCAGCATACATTGTAAAGAACAAGTGTCTGACTAATCTTCATTATTTTTACAATGTATTGATTAGCTTGCTAAACCAAGGGAATGCTGTAGATATAATGTTTCTGGATCAAAACATTTGACATTTCTCATGACATTCTTGTGGACAAGACTGATAATGTGAGCTAGTCTAGAACTTATTGTGCCCTGCTTTAAAAACCACATCCAAAGGGTTTCTTGTATCAATCTGGAAGGAAGTACGATTTAGAGAATGTAATGAAAAGGATGCTTATCAAATTTGTAGTTGATACAAAGTTAGGCTAGTACTTTAGATGACAAATTCAAATTTAAAGTTACTTTGATAGGCTTGAATATTGGGCCAGATCCAGTGGTTTGTTCAATTGTGTCAGGTGTAATATCCTGTGTCTGGGTATGAAAAATCAAATGCATATGTACATGATTAGAGACCTGGCTTGCTGGCAGTGTGTACAGGGGTATCTGCAGAGGGTGGGGTCAAAACAGTCAAGACGATGGGCACAATCATGTGATTGAAGCCTGTTTTTTTAATGTGCATGCTATGCTTTAGTGACCAGTTGCACTCACCATTTTGACTTTTTTACCTCCCTGCAAATGCTCCTAAGTGTATAGAAAAAGAATCTAGGAGTACTAGTGGATCAGCAGCTGAAAAAAAGGAAGTAACATGTCAGCCCTTTAGGGTAGACTCCACAGGAAGTTGAGAACTGTACTTTATTGAGATAGGCTGTAATAATAGAATCTTGCAAGCCTGATTGTGCTTTACCTCCTTCCCTTCTTATATCCCACTGAATCAAGGAAGAACTTGCTCAGTCTGTTCTGAATTCTTGCATTTCCCAGGACTTACAGAATATTTCAACCCTCTTTGCTTATATAATGGTTCTTGTCTATTTCCCACAAGATCATTTCCCTGCTTCTCTACACAGTGTCAGGCAGCACCTAAAAGACCAATGAAATCTTCAGTTACTTTAACAGATTATGGAAGGTAATTGTTCCATTGTATTCCATATTGGTTGAGCCACACTTCTAGTACAGTATGCAGTTTTAGATACTGCACTTTAAAACAGATGTGAAGACACTGAAGTAGATTCATAGGAGAGTTACCAGATTCATAGGAGAGCTATCTGGTAACCAAGCCCTATGAGAAATAACTAAAGGTGATCTGCAGTAGGAGGTATCTACAAATATCTAAGAGTCTGAAAACGTTTAAGAAGGTGTAGATCTACATATTTTCTGTGAAACTGAGAGCAGGACAAGGACCAGTGGGCTGAAATTAAAACGAAGGAAATTCAAGTGAAATACAGGCATACAGTTGTAATCGGTATTATTCAACCCCCATTGCAAATCAGGTTGATTGTCAAAATGTACAGACTTTCAGCTGTTTGCAGTGAACAAATCAAACAAAAGCAATTGAAATAGCTCAACACAACAAATGCTTCAAGTGGTGTCCCAAAAGTCAACTGAAAATGCAACTTATAATGACTTCTCCAGTCTCAAAATTATTCAACCCCCTGAATAGATTCCATCACAACAGCACACATACAGTATGCAAAACAGATGTTGTCTCAAGCACAACTGATGCAACTAATCAGGGGCTTCATTAGTTGTACCAGGTGTGCTTGAGCTAGAACATATGAAATACCTGAAGTGGCTAGGGGTTTGTTGAGTGTCACATTTGACTGCATGTTAGAAATACAGTACGGCTAAGTCAAAAGAATGGCCCAAAAAGGTAAGAGAAGAGATCATTGCTCTTTACAAACAAGGAACAGGATACAAAAAGATAGTGAAGGCACTGAATGTTCCTAGAGACACTGTTGGAAGCATAGTTTGCAAGTTCAAAGTTAAAGGAACAGTGGTTACACTACCTAGACGGGGCAGAAAAAGGAAGCTGTCAATGGCTGCAACCAGATTTCTGAGAAGGCAGGTGGAGAGAAACCCTCAAGTGACTGCAAAAGACCTGCAGCAAGACTTGGTGGCAACAGGCACTGAGGTTTCAGTGAGCACAGTAAGGCTCGTACTAAACACAGAAGGTTTCCATGCCAGAACTCCCAGACGTACACCACTACTGACCCAAAAGCACAAGAAAAGTCGGCTCCAGTATGCTCAAAATCATATAAATAAGCCACAGAAGTTTTGGGATTCTGTTCTGTGGAGTGAAGAAACAAAACTGGAACTTTTCAGCTCAATGGATCAGCGGTATGTCTGGAGAAAGAAGAGTGAAGCATATGCTGAAAAGAACACTCTGCCTACAGTTAAGCACGGTGGTGGCTCGGTGATGCTCTGGGGCTGTTTTGCATCCTCTGGCACCAGAAACCTGCAGCGTGTGGACGGCAAGATGGATTCACTGAAGTATCAGGAAATCCTAGGAGAAAACGTCATGCTGTCTGTAATGAAGCTGATTCTTGGGCGTCATTGGACCTTCCAACAGGACAATGATCCCAAGCATACCGCAAATTCCACTAAGGCTTGGATGCAGAAGAAGTCCTGGAAGATTCTACAGTGGCCATCATAGTCACCTGACTTGAACCTCATAGAAAATCTCTGGTGGGATTTGAAGAAGGTGGTTGCAGCAAGCAAACCCAAGAATATTACTGAACTGGAGGCCATTGCTCATGACAAATGGACTAAGATTCCTCAGGAATGCTGCCAGAAGCTGGTGTCTGGCTATGCATCTTGTTTGCAGCAGGTCTTAACAGCAAAAGGGTGCTCTACTAAGTACTGAAGATGCTTGCCATGAAGGGGTTGAATATTTTTGAGACTGGAGAGGTCATTATAAGTTGCATTTTCTGTTGAATTTGGGGACACCACTTGAAGCATTCATTGTTTTGAGCTATTTCAACTGCTTTTGTTTGATCTGTTCATTGCAAACAGCTGAAAGTCTGTACATTTTGACAATTAACCTGATTTGTAATGGGGGTTGAATAATTTCGATTACAACTGTACCTTGGAGATATTGCAGGTTTGTGTTCCAGACCACTGCAATAAAGCAAATACCACAATAAAGTGAGTCACACAAATATTTTGGTTTCCCAGTGCATATATAAGTTATGTTTGCACTAGACTGTAGTCTATTAAGTGTGCAATAGCATTATGTCTAAAAAAATCAATGTACATACCTTAATTAAAAATACTTTATTGCTAAACAATGCTAGTCAGTTGGAAAAATGGCCCTGATAGACTTGCTCTATGCAGGGTTGCCACTAAACTTCAATTTGAAAAAAACTGCAATATCTGCAAAGCGCAATAAAGTGAAGCGCAATAAAACAAGGTATGCCTGTATTTGGAAGAATTTCCAGATGTAAAAAATTATTAAGCAGTAGAGCAGTCTGCCTAGAACAGTGATGAACTCCACCTCACTGGAAGTTTGAAAAAGGGGCAGGATGGTACCTATCAGGAATGATTTAATGGATTCCTATTCCTATTCCAACTTCTCTGAATCCTTAACATGAGATACCCAGAATTGGTCATGTGAGGTCTGTCCAATGCAGAATAGAGTGGAATTGTTAGATTTTATGATATTGAATCCATGCTTCTATTGATGCAGCCGTAAACTGCAATGGCCTTTTAAACAATCACATCATACTGTAGACTCATAATTCAGCCAGTGATCAGCTACAATTTTAAATTCCTTGTTACACATACTGTCATTCTGTAACTGTGCATTTGATTCCTTTTACTGTGTGAAGAATGTTGTATTTGTCTATATTACATTTATCCTATTATTTTAAGCTCACTTCTTTAATTATCAAGATCATTTGGAATTTTAATTTTTTCCCCAAGAGCATTAGCAATCCACCCATTATTAAACTCTCTTTCAACATGGTTTGTAAGTCTGTTGTGGCTGTACTTTTTAGATATGCCAATGAGCCCTTATTTACTTAACTGGGTAATCAGAATATAATGTTATATGCTTTGCTCAAGTCAAGACACAATATGCCTATAGCAGCCTTTCTCAACCTTTTGATCCTGAAGAAACCCTTGGAATATTTTTTAGGCCTTGGGGAACCCCTGCATATTCAGGCTCAAATATAAGCCAGAAGTTACAAAATTTGTACTTTTTGTTTCATGTGTAGGCCTGTATATATGCATTAACAGTGTTCTTAAACTAAAAATAAAGAATGAAATGTACCTCTTTAATGTGAAATCTATGCTCTGTTTTTGCTGCACAAATATTCAATTCTGGGCCGAACTTGAGATAAGCACGCATGGATTTAATCTTCAACTGAAATAAGATGATTTCTGTCTTTGCTTTTGATGCTTGTTAAATAAGAACAAGCTTGCTCACACATGTAAGAAGTTGAAAACTGCAGCAAAATGTTCACTGCCTTCTTATGAATGGCAGGATACTCTTCTTTCACAGAAATCTAGAACTTGTCCATGGGCAGATCAGTGAATCTCATCTTTAGCATACAATCAGACTGCAGCTCACAAAGTTCTTCCTCTTCCTTCAAAGGGAAGTTCTCAGGCTCAGCAGAAGATGCAGAGAAAGGATACCTCACCCAGTCATACATTTGTGTTGAAAGGGAGTACTGATCAAATTCGTTCTACAGTACTTCCAGGTGGTTTTCAATTAGATTTGAGACTTTCTGGTATCCTTCCTCACTCTCAAGCCCAAGCAGCAGTGGAAATATTTCAGTATTTCCTTTTGCAATGTGATTTTTCTAAACATTCAGTTTTCTTTTAAATCCAAGAATCTTGTCACTTGAAGTCAAAACATTTTTTTAGTGCCTTGTAAGGACTTGTTCTGCTGGTTCATCTGATGAAAGGTGTCTGCTAAGTATGCTAGTTTTTGCAACCATTCTCCATCTTCAAAGCCCTCAGCAAAATGTGGAATACTATTTTCTCGAAAATACTCTTGCAATTCTGCTTTCAGCTCAAACACACTGTTGAGAACTCTTCCTCTGCTGAGCCACTATTTTTCTGCGTGTAACAGGAGACTTATGTGCTGTTTGTCTGGGTTTTCACACAGATTTTTAAACATTCTGGAGTGAACTTGTCTTTGTTTAATAAAGTTAAATATTTTTGTAGCATCATCCAGAACATTTTCATTTCATCTCCAAGAGACCAACCTCTCTGTGAAGAAAGCAGCATGTTGTGATAATATCAGGATTTTCTTTTCTTACAAGAGAAACAAAACCTCTCATGGAGCCAACCATTGATGGAGTACCATCACTACAGATGCCAATGCAGTTCCTCCAAGACAGACCTCTGGTTTCCAGTTTTGAAGACAAAACATTAAATACATCTTGGCCTTTGCATGTTTCATGTAGTTCTTTGCAGCAGAAGTTTTCTTGAATTTCACCATCATTTACAAATCTTACAAATGCTATAACATGACTTTTATTGATGAAATCTGTTGACTCATCAACTTGGATAGAAAACTGTTGTTCTTTAGTTTATCATACAAAACCTCTTCAGCATCATGTGACATGTCATCAATACGCTAACTTATTGTACTGTTTGACAGTGGAACTTTTCAATTTCTTGTACTGCATCTGGTCCTAGCATTTTCCCCACTATTATTTTGCATGCTGGCATGATTACTTTTTCACCCAAAGCATGACTTTTCCTTCGTTGTGTAATAATACATTGCCCAGAGTCACTTTTTGTGAGATGAGCAGCCATACAAATATGAAAATTAAATTAAGTTCTGCTACTAAATAACTTGGGCTCAATTTCTTGGGCTTTTTTATTGACTGTTATTTTATTAACAAAAGCTTTACTATGTTTGTTCTGTGATTCCAATGGCTGTTTAAAATAATCAGAACTTTTCCTTGTCATATGGCTGTGATTTGTAGTTAAGTGTCTTTTTAATTTTGCTGGAGCCATTGCTACATTTGTAAGTTGTTTGCCACAGATGAGGCACAACGGAATAGGACAACTTGGATCATCAGTCCATGTAAAACCCATTGATAAAAGCTTTCATTATAAAGATGGACTTTTTTGAGTCCATTGATGTACCAGTGCAGGGAAATGCCTCAGAAGATTTAAATTCTTCATTATCATCATTAATCTTATCGGTATTGTTCACTCTAGAATCCTCCTCTTCTCTCACACACACCTCCTCTTCAAAAATCACCACATTGGACCCTCAGACATGACTGAATAAATGGGTACAAAATTTATTTAAAATTATGGGATAAAATAATTACAGGAAAACGGCAGGGAAAAGATGTGGGAGGGAGAGACTGATGTCACAGACTAAATTGGATGAATCCATTAATTTCTTGAAAAATGTACTTCTCCCTCCCCCTTCCTTCAGTATATCCCTCCCTTCCTGCAATATAGAGTTCACCTGTAATCGACAGTCTCCCCTATCTCGCGTAAAAATTAAGAATGGATTCAACCAAATAAAAACAGTCCTACAGTGTACTACCAGAGAGCTCAGAAAGTTATAACTAGATTTTTTATTGGTCTCTGCTCATCACTGCGAAAGGGCGTTGCCTGAATTTGAAATAATTTTTTTAAATAAATCATGATCTCCCAGGGAACCAATAGTGACCTCTCACAGAACCCTAGGGTTCCATGGAACCCTGGTTGAGAAACCCTGTCCTGCAATGCATTAAGAAACTTACCCAAAGAATAAATATTGTATGACTAATCTGACAAGGCTTGTTCTTCATAAACTGATGCTGACTTCTAATAATTTTTACATTGTTTTCAAGGTGCTTACACATAGATTGCTTTATGATCTGCTATATAATCCCCCAGGATTTTGATGTCAGATGGATTGGTCTGTAATTTACAGGATCTCTTTTTCTCCTCTTTTGGAAGTAGGGGCCTCTTCTCAACCAGCCTTTCTCATGTAAGTTCATACTTCATCCATTTCCCATGATTTCTCAAAGATAATAGATAGAAAATTGTCCAAATATCAATGAATTTCCCCAGAATTCTGGGTGCTATTTTAAATCACCTAAAATCAGTGATATTGCCCAAACATGTATCTTTCAAGCAAAAGCTGGGGTCTTGCTTCTTTAACCAGGTCACCACAGTTGCCTAGAGGAGCACATGTACTCTTCCCAAGAAGACTGAGCCAAAATAATTGAGTAGTTTTGTTTTTTTCTTTTTGCCCTTTTGCTATCTTCATAAACTCATAAACTGTTTTTTTCTTTTTGTTTTCCCTCTTTTCATTTTATTTTGAACATATCCAATAGAGATTATTGATTGAGTTTAGATCACACTGACAATTTATTACATTTCAAAACATTGTAATAGTTTGAGATTAAAAGAATATACTATAAATATTAAAAAAACTTTATGAGGAATCTATTAAAGAGAAAAAGGAAAATGGTTATAATCTAAAAATTACAGGTGAATGGTGTAAAACAACCATATTTCTAAGTTTATAAGGATTATTTGAGAAAGCTGAAAAAACAGCAAAATTTAAATGTTGCACGTAAAGCATTTTCTATTCCTTATAACAGTGTACCCTGCTATTACAGGATTTCCCTGCATAACTGACATACCTTGGCTGATCTAGTGATGGCTCCAATCTCAGAATAAAGATCTGAGCTATCTGGGAATTTTTCCACCACAATTGTACATACATGATGAAGAAGGGACTGTTTATGGACTGTGTCTTTGATTTCAGGAACCTTCTCAAGGTAGCTTAGTTCAAAGGCTTTAGTCTGTGTGGAGAAAAGGAAAAAAAGTCAAATAATAATATTAGCAAATAATCATATTAAGTATATTTAAATAATGGCATTCAATTTTAACTAGGAGTGACTTTAAACAAGCAATATCATCTCAATTGTTGATCACTAATTATAGTAAAAAAGCATGCTAAATGAGAAAAGATGTAGTCTAGAAGAAAACTGTACATAGTTTCTGTGAATATTCTCCATAATGCTGTTTGAAAAGTAGGGTTTTTTTCTATGTGTGGTTTTGCATTGTTTCTTATGCATCTTTTCACTGTTGTTCCAAAAATTTATTTTAATGCATTATTGTCCCTTTACAGTCATCCAGCCCTCAGCCCTAATTAAGAGAAAAGTAAATCTTATAACACTGAATGGAATACTGTTTATATTTTTTAGAAATTGGGGGGAAATTAGGTAAATGGTAATAGCAAAAGTTTAATAAATTTTGGCCATCAAATATAATGATTTTCAAAGGTTATAGAATGTCAACAAACAAGGAATGTCTTGTTAATTTAACCCATATGGTAAGGACCATATCTTCCATTTTACATATTAATAGAAAATGAAAAGAGTAATAAATTGCAGTCTAGAATCATAAACCTGTTATAATCATTGTGGCTTAAAGATGAATAATTCTTCAAGTTTAAAAAAAAAACACTGAAATGAATGGAACAGAGTGGTCCATCTATCTGTACTTCTTAGCTGGCCCACAGTGGTACTGAAGGCAGCCAAAATCCAGCATGACCAGGAAATCTGCAATTCATCTATTGTAGCCCCACCTTGCAGTTCAGTCCTATACCCAAGCCTGAATCCTGACTGAAAATGGACCACATAATTTGTTTCATTCAGGGGTCTGCATAGTTGCAAACTTACAATATAATCTTCTGAATTTTTCTCTAAAAAAGGAAAAATTGGAGATTGGCTGGTAACCATCCAAAATAGCTAGGTTGAGCTATAGCTTCTTGTGGAGGAGATGCACTACCATCTTTTTCAAGGAGGGAGGAACAAACCCCTTAGGAGGCTTTTACCTCCACCTTCATCCAGCTTCCTGTCACCCTTCTACAGCTTTTACAGACCAATTAGGGCAGGGGCCTAATCCACAAGTAGTGGATTACTCACCAAGGTCCACAGGCACAAACTGATCCGAAAAAATTTCACAAGAAGAGTCCTCTATCATCTCACTGGAGTTGCCGAGCCAACTCCGAGTGAGTATTATCCTTCAGGTTTATTTATTTAACTACTTAAATAAATATTAAATTACTTAGAAAATTTATATTGCCACCCAACTCAAACATGATTCTAGGTAGCATACAAAATCATTAAACAAAAATACAAAAGAAAAGTAGCACATACCACTAAAACGAACTTAAACCATTAAAAGACAATCAGGACTAAAATATATTATAGCTCACCAATTGGGAATGCTACTCAGATGCTGAGTGAATTCATCACAAAAGCTGAGTAGACAATTTTCTGGCCCAGTTTTCCTTATTAGGAACAGATCACTTTAAATAATGCTGCTGGGTGGCTATCTGCGAATGCAGTAGGAGTGGAGAAGTAAACATGCTTCATCATTTGTGCCACCATGGTGTAGGCTTAAACCTGAGCTCTTACCTGAACACATTCATTCTTTGTTGTACCCCAGCCATCTAGATATTTTATTTATTTATTTATTTTCTATCCCGCCTTTATTATTTTTATAAATAACTCAAGGCAGGGAACATACCTAATACTCCTTCCTCCTCCTATTTTCCCCACAACAACCACCCTGTGAGGTGGGTTGGGCTGAGAGAGAGTGACTGGCCCAAGGTCACCCAGCCAGCTTTCATGCTAAGCTGGGACTTTTTCCTCTCTCCTGGTTTTCCACATAAGTAGATGTTTCCTCATTACTCCTAAGTGGAAAAGTGCTTCATTTGGGAACAGTATTGTAGTGGCAGCTGCCAATTGCTCTAGGCCAATTAATGGCCTTAAGCATAGGAGCTAGATGACTCCTGGTTTAGACTGAAAGACTGCATAGCTGAAGCAAAGGGCCTGTACTGACTTCAGAGTGAAAGGCACTAGCATCTTCCTACCTCTCATCCAACAATCTCAAGGCAGCTGAACAAAAGCCCAAGGCAGAGAGAGAAAAAAAAAAGCAAAAATAGTTTTTTTCCCTCTTTTTGGGTTCCCCTCCCAAATGTTTGTACTTGTTCTCACTCACCATTATAGGAATAAGAAAATATTGGTTTGTAAGAATCAATTAATAGTCAAATTTACTTACATTGGTTCCATTGAGAAAATTTCCAATAGCTAATAGAGTAGAAAGAATAAATCCAAAGGTTACATTGTTCTCTAGCTGGTCCATTCCTTCCTTCAGGTCCAAAAGTGGTTCTGCAATCTCCTGTCATTAACAGAAAAAAAAAACCCATGGAAAACATTCTTCTATATCAATTAAATCTTATGAACAGTCACTTTCATCCTTAATAGTGAATAATCCTTTTCAGGTCAAGGATGTTTCTATCAATTACTTTTTAATATGACTTTTAATTTGCTCTGCCATTTGACTGACCTGTCTATTCAGTGTTAAGTACCTCTATCCTCAATAATTTGTAACCATTTACTTTACCCCTTCCTACCCAGGAACATTATCGACACTATTAGAACTTGAAATCCTAGGGCATTTTAGCATAAAGATCTAACTTGGATCTCACACATGGCTCTGGAAAAAATGGGTAGATCTAGCATACCTGTCAGGCTCTCTTTGTAGGTGTCTAAAATTGAAAGTTATTTTTTTCCAAGCACAATTCTCACAGAGTTCGGCTTAGCAAGATTTATTGAGATGAATTGGAAGAATTCCAGTAACTAAACTATTTTTAGTTTGGAATCTATATACACCATGTATTTTGGGCAAAGCCTTTCTGATTTTCTTTCTAACAGCTTTTGTATAATCTGACGAGTCTCTTTCTTGATACAGGGAAGCTTACAGCTGGCTGTTTGATTGTCTCCTGAATGTATCTGGAAACCATCTCTTACAGTATCAAAAAAGTGACTGCTATTTAAGTTCTTATGCAGCAAATGAAACCACACTATACTTATTGATGCATTTTGGCCTTTATTCATTGCTACTTTTTAAAAACTTCCGCCAGATATTCTTTTTTTGAAACAAATATATAGTTAAAAATACTTAAATATGGAAAATGCATGGAATGTATTTTTAATTAATAGATTTAATTTATATCAAATTTTGTTCTTATGCTGGCCTCTTTGTTGCCACTGAAATACAGTGTGATGCTATTGCCTCCTTCCTTTCCTATTTACTTCTCTATCACGCTGTTGCACTTTATCTATTCTTCATCCAAGGAAACAAAGTAATTTGCCAACTCCATTTCTTGTTGTGAGCTGTTAAGTTTATTAATCATGCTGCTTGACATTAGCTTTATCATCTTAATAAGTAACATTAACCCATTTTTTCTAAAACTGTTCATTTTTATTTTCATAACATGTTCTTCAAAGTTTTCCTTACTTTCAAAACTTATGGCTTAAGATATGCATAAAACACAAGTGTCTGGGCCTCTTATTTTTGATACTGGCTGTCACGTCTTCCAATCCTGCCATTCTTACTGTATACTATATTCACTCTATATATTCAGTACGCATGGTGATAATATGTATATTAGTCTTATTCCCTTCCCTATTCTAGTTCTTCAAAGTTAGTTCTTTTAGTAGCTTGTTATTCTCTGTCAAGAATCATGTATTTTGACCCATTAGCTTTAATTCATTCCACATTCTGATATGATCTACATAATCAAAAGACTTTGATGTAGTCTATAAAGCAAAGATAAACTGCTTTTTATATTCTCTTGTTCTTTCCATTATCCATCTTAAATTAGCTATTTGATCTTGTGTCCCTATGACATTTATGAAGCCTACTGTTCAGGAACATAGGATTTTAAAAATTCATTTTCTATTATGTGAATGAACTTGGCAATTCTGTAGAGAGCTTCTGGGTTAAAATAATTGAAAGAACAAATAAAAGCAATACTATTGCTGATGTCTAGTATTGTCCACCTAACCAAGGAGAAGATTTTGGAGGCTAAAAGCAAACTGTGGATTTTTCAAGGAGGTATGAAGTCATAGTAATAGGAGATTACTCCAACTTCTGATGGGAGACAAACTCTGCCAAGCCTGGTCCTTCCAGGAAAGTCCTGACATGCCTTGCTGACAACTTTTTCCTTCAGACAGTCAAGAAGACACAAGAAGTTCAGCTATCCTTGAATAAGGATAAGGTTAAATAAGGTTGACTTATTTAAGAAAGATGATCTCAATTCGAATTCAGGGCAAGCCATCTAACATCACAGTGATCCAAATATGTGCCCCAACCACAGATGCTGAACAAGCTGAAGTAGAGCAGTTATATGAGGATCTGCAGCACCTACTAGACAATACGCCTAAAAAAGATGTTATTTTCATCACAGGAGACTGGAATGCTAAGGTGGGCAGTCAGATGACACCTGGAATTACAGGTAACCATGGCCTAGGAGAACAAAACGAAGCAGGACATAGGCTGATAGAATTTTGCCAAGACAATTCACTCTGCATAACAAACACTCTCTTCCAACTACCTAAGAAATGGCTTTGTACATGGACTTCACCAGATGGACAACACCGAAATCAGATTGACTACATCCTTTGCAGCCAAAGGTGGCGGACATCTATACAGTTGATAAAAACAAGACCTGGAGCTGACTGTAGTTCAGATCACGAACTTCTTATTGCACAATTTAGGATCAGACTAAAGAGATAAGGGAAGACCCACAGATCAGCTAGATATGAGCTCACTAATATTCCTAAGGAATATGCAGTGGAGGTGAAGAACAGATTTAAGGCACTGGATTTAGTAGATAGGGTCCCAGAAGAACTCTGGACAGAAGTTCGCAACATTGTTCAGGAGGTGGCAACAAAATTCATCCCAAAGAAAGAAAAAACCAAGAAGGCAAACTGGCTGTCTGCTGAGACACTGGAAGTAGCCCAAGAAAGAAGGAAAGCAAAAGGCAACAGTGATAGGGGGAGATATGCCCAATTAAATGCAAAATTCCAGAGGTTAGCCAGAAGAGATAAGGAATTATTTTTAAACAAGCAATGCGCGGAAGTGGAAGAAGACAATAGAATAGGAAGGACAAGAGACCTCTTCCAGAAAATTAGAAACATTGGAAGTAAATTCCAGGCAAAAACCAGTATGATCAAAAACAAAGATGGCAAGGACCTAACAGAAGAAGAAGAGATCAAGAAAAGGTGGCAAGAATACACAGAAGACCTGTATAGGAAGGATAACAATATCGGGGATAGCTTTGACGGTGTGGTCAGTGAGCTAGAGCCAGACATCCTGAAGAGTGAGGTTGAATGGGCCTTAAGAAGCATTGCTAATAACAAGGCAGCAGGAGACAACGGCATCCCAGCTGAACTGTTCAAAATCCTGCAAGATGATGCTGTCAAGGTAATGCATGCTATATGCCAGCAAATTTGGAAAACACAGGAATGGCCATCAGACTGGAAAAAATCAACTTATATCCCCATACCAAAAAAGGGAAACACTAAAGAATGTTCAAACTATCGAACAGTGGCACTCATTTCACATGCCAGTAAGGTAATGCTCAAGATCCTGCAAGGTAGACTTCAGCAATTCATGGAGTGAGAATGAATTCACTGATGCCTTGATTGAACTTCTATGTATTATCTTTCAGAAATCCTAGAATTGGTGAAGTTCTAAATAACTGTCAGACAAAAAAAAAAAAAAAAAAAAATCAGATCTAACAAAGTACAGACCAAGCAGTCTGATATCAAAACCTAGATACCCACTCACCTAGATATTTCTATAGCACATGATAAAGATATTAATCTGTAAGTATCTTGAAAACTATGTATTCATCACCAGAAGTCAGCACGGATTGTCAAGTACAAATCTTGCCAGACTATCTGCACTGACAGTGAGGAAGTTGTCCTAAGGAGGTTACAATCGCTCTCCTGGAATCCCAGAGTCCAATATTGAGACTGTTCAGGGAGATACAGAGAGCAATCTGTTGGGTCTGAAGTGAACGATTTAACTTGCAGGGAATTTCCTCTTTTGTATCCAAAGAGGCTTTAGTATGTATGAAGCCCCCATTCTTCACCTTGTCAGAGAGTAAGAATTTATTAATACAATCATTTGACTGTTGCACAATTTTGTCAGCTTGTTTTACTTTAACAACTTTTCCTTTATTGGAGTGCATGTCCGGAATGTGAGGCTTAGCAGAGTTTCTGCATAAGCCTCAATGCAAGTGGTGGGTCCGGCTTCGTATTTTTGAACAAAAGCCTCAAAATCCTTTTCCAGTGATTCTAGATCATATTTTATAGCTGACAGCTGCTCAAATAATGAGGTAAGAGTTTGTGCTGTAAGAAGGCATTGTTTTGCCATAAACTCCATTGAATTTTCTTATGGGAGCCTCTTCATATTCTGATTTTGCATCTAATTTTTAAACTTATTTTTATTTTCCTTGAGGTTAGCAAGTAAGCCAAGCTAAGGCTTTGTGGCTCCCAAATTTGCTCTTTTGCAAAGCTTAGCATTCTTGAAACTATTCAAAATAAGTTTATTCAAGCCATACTGAATAAATGCCATCTTACATGTAGAGACAGGTATAATCTCGTTGGACGCTAAAGCATGGTTTCTTCTTATTACCTTTTGGCTAAAGTTAATATAAACCATACCTATAGGTTTGGCCTCATTAGTATTAGAGATTGTTTTAAATCATCATGGTTTAAACAAGAAAGATTGAAAGAGCTATATATTTTTAGGCTTGAGAAAACATGAAGGGGATGTAACAGCTCTTCAAATATGTGGAAGGATGTCCCACAGAAGAAGGTCAGGACCTGTTGTTTCTCATTCCAGAGTACAGAACATGAAGTAATGGATTTAAGTTACAGATTGAATGTTAGAAAAAACTTCCCAATAAGAATACTATGACAGTGGAACCAATAACTTGGAAAGGTTACGAGCTCACCTTCACTGGATGTGATTTGCCATTTGTCTTGGATGCTGTAATATGGATTTCTATATTGAAAGGGGACTGGATTCATTTCCTTAAGTGGCCTCTTCCAACTCTATGATTTTACGGTTCTACCTGCAAGACTTCCCCACACCCCTAGTTTTTCTACCAAAGTGCTATAGATGTTGAGAAGTATTGGGGTGAGAGGTTATTTCCTGATATAATTCTCATCCCAGTTAAAGTCCACTGTGCTTCAGATATGGAAATTAGGAAACATGGCCTTTACATTTTAAGGAGAAGACTGACTGAGTACCCTCTTAATTGTTCCACTGGTTATTCAACATGGTATTAATGAAGAGCTCAGCAGAGAGATATTCACTACAGTGAGCGCAAATAGGTTAAATTAAAATCCAGAACCAATTATATTTATTCAGCAATAAGAAATTACCTTTTCCACAAGCTCATAATCCATTTTAAATGCCCAGAGCTGAAGTCTAGGAGTGAGTTCAGTAATGGAAGACAGAGTCAATAGAAATTGTTCAGCAGTACCCAGAGGGATATCAGGGTTGGCTAACTGAGCTTCTTGAATTTTCTGCTTCTCCTCTTCTGTGGGAATCATTGTGAGAATTTTCTAGAAAGACCAAAAAAAAAAAAAAAACCACCCAAAAACAAAAACCCAAACCAAAAAACAAACAAACAAACAAACCATCAAAGGCAAACTATACAGACTGCTCATCTAAACTGAATGTATTAAAGCTGAACTTAGCTTTGTAAATTTTGTTAGAACTCCTAATTTTTCTTGTTAAAAATATGGGAATGATTAAGAATTACCCACATCAAAATTATGCAAATATTTACATTTAACTGATTTTAACAATTGTTTAAAATATTACAATTAACCATTTATAAAATCATTTCTATCTTTTCAATTCTGTGCAGCCGTAATTTAAAAAATGGTATTTTGCTGGAGAAAGAGTCTTAAACCTGCATATCCACTGCTAATTGAAGAGATATGTACTGACTCAGGAGCTCAAAAACACACAGCACCAGGACACCACATGTACAGGCTAGAAACTGTTGTAATATGTTTGGTGAGATAAGGATAGAAGACAGTCCAATCTCATCAACAAAAATGCTGAAATCTCATGAGATCTCAGTGTTCTTACATAAGATTTTGCACCACTTTGACAAAAATTACATGGGTTGCACATATCTGCTGTACTTCAAATCAATTAAAATTTACTTATCGAAGAGATGAGTAAAATTTACTATTTAGTATTCTGAATTACCCAGGTTCACCCTGGAATTCAGGCTATAGCTGGATCCCAAACACATACCTAAACTAAACCTTTATGGAGCTGTATGAGTTTTACTTCTATTCCCATGATGTTTGTTTTTTTCTGACTCTGTATTAGTCAATTGGAAAATAGAGGAAAATTGGGTCTTTTATTGTGACACTGCCAATGAATATGAATATGAATACGTACATGTCTTGTTCAAAGATTAAACTTGTGCCCTATATTGCTGATTGATTTTAAAAATATCATATGTCTGCACAGGGAGAAAATGTTACATAATACTAATCAGATTAGTCCATTATAAGAATTCATACTTCAATACATTTTCAACCACTAGTACCTGGAAATAACAATATACTGTTTAACTTAATGCTCTGCATGGTTTTCTCAGTACCTCTATTCCTTCCTTATTTAAGGCATATTCATCAAAGTTCAAAATGGCAATCTTGATTGTCCTTGGATGGGGTAATACAGTCAGCCCAATATTTATAGCATTGCTCCTCTTGGAATCCAGCACAATGATTTCTTGCCTCTTGCCATCTGCAGCAGTTTTCTGAGAGTAAGAAGGAGGGACTGTAAACTGTTATGTTTCTTTAGTCATATACCTATTCCTTAAATAAACAAATCTTAACTATAATTTCTTAAGTTAGTCTAGCATATTGATAACATGCTAAGTCAAATGATACTGATTTCTACAGTAAAAACAGAACTTATTTGTGATAGATTCTTTGGACTTTTCTTAGAAGATTTCTGAGATATTTACTGGTCTGTTAGACTGTATCCCACTTTTCCTTCAGGAACTCAAGGCAATTTACACAGCACTCCCTCCTCTAACTCCCTCCTCCAATTCCCTCCTCCTCCACAACCACAATCTGTTTTAAGTAGATTACAGTGAGAGAGGAAGAGTAGCTTAAAGTAATTCAGTAAGCCGCTGCAGCTGAGGGTGGATTTAAACCTGGGTCGCCCTGGGTTTAGTCCAATATCTTAACCACTGTATTTTGTATTATGTTCATGTTGACAAAAGTGGCAGAAGCACATACAGTATTTTGGGAATGAAGAAGAAAAAGTTTGAGTTAGGAACAGTTCTACATAACTTAAAGTTGGATCTTATTGTCAATTTTAATTCCCTTCTAGAAAGAAATTGTGGTGAACTAGTGCCACGGTTGCTGAAATCCGTAATTCTTGCTATTTCGATTCTGCTTGCTCAAAATGTGTTCTGCAGAAAAAAATATTACTTGTTGCTATTCAGTGTAACATCTCTCTGATTATTTTTTCCAGATCAACTTTAGTGAAATATGAATCACTGTTTTAGGCTGCAGTAACAGGATAACTCCAGGCAAAAATGGGTATGATCAAAAACAAAGATGGCAAGGACCTAACAGAAGAAGAAGAGATCAAGAAAAGGTGGCAAGAATATACGGAAGACCTGTATAGGAAGGATAACAATATCGGGGATAGCTTTGACGGTGTGGTCGGTGAGCTAGAGCCAGACATCCTGAAGAGTGAGGTTGAGTGGGCCTTAAGAAGCATTGCTAATAACAAGGCAGCAGGAGAAGACGGCATCCCAGCTGAACTGTTCAACATCTTGCGAGACGATGCTGTCAAGGTAATGCATGCTATATGCCAGCAAATTTGGAAAACACAAGAATGGCCATCAGACTGGAAAACATCAACTTATATCCCCATACCAAAAAAAGGAAACACTAAAGAATATTCAAACTATCAAACAGTGGCACTCATTTCACATGCCAGTAAGGTAATGCTCAAGATCCTGCAAGGTAGACTTCAGCAATTCATGGAGCAAGAATTGCCAGATGTACAAGCTGGGTTTAGAAAAGGCAGAGGAACTAGGGACCAAATTGCCAATATCCGATGGATAATGGAAAAGGCCAGGGAGTTTCAGAAAAACATCTATTTCTGTTTTATTGACTATTCTAAAGCCTTTGACTGTGTGGACCATAACAAATTGTGGCAAGTTCTTAGTGGTATGGGGATACCAAGTCATCTTGTATGCCTCCTGAAGAATCTGTATAATGACCAAGTAGCAACAGTAAGAACGGACTGGTTTAAGATTGGGAAAGGAGTACGGCAGGGTTGTATACTTTCACCCTACCTATTCAACTTGTATGCAGAACACATCATGCGACATGCTGGGCTTGAGGAATCCAAGGCTGGAGTTAAAATTGCTGGAAGAAACATCAACAATCTCAGATATGCAGATGATACCACTTTGATGGCTGAAAGCGAAGAGGAACTGAGGGGCCTATGGTGAAGGTGAAAGAAGAAAGTGCAAAAGCTGGCTTGCAGCTAAACCTCAAAAAAACCAAGATTATGGCAACCAGCTTGATTGATAACTGGCAAATAGAGGGAGAAAATGTAGAAGCAGTGAAAGACTTTGTATTTCTAGGTGCAAAGATTACTGCAGATGCTGACTGCAGTCAGGAAATCAGAAGATGCTTAATCCTTGGAAGAAGAGCAATGACAAATCTCGATAAAATAGTTAAGAGCAGAGACATCACACTGACAACAAAGGTCCACACAGTTAAAGCAATGGTGTTCCCCGTAGTAACATATGGCTGCGAGAGCTGGACCATAAGGAAGGCTGAGAGAAGGAAGATAGATGCTTTTGAACTGTGGTGTTGGAGGAAAATTCTGAGAGTGCCTTGGACTGCAAGAAGATCAAACCAGTCCATCCTCCAGGAAATAAAGCCAGACTGCTCACTTGAGGGAATGATATCAAAGGCAAAACTGAAATACTTTGGCCACATAATGAGAAGACAGGACAGCCTGGAGAAGATGCTGATGCTAGGGAGAGTGGAGGGCAAAAGGAAGAGGGGCCGACCAAGGGCAAGGTGGATGGATGATATTCTAGAGGTGACAGACTCGTTCCTGGGGGAGCTGGGGGTGTTGACGACCGACAGGAAGCTCTGGCGTGGGCTGGTCCATGAAGTCACGAAGAGTCGGAAGCGACTAAACAAATAAACAACAACAAAACAGGATAACATGAATATATGTGATTTGTGGCTTTTAAACTTCTAAGTAAGCGTCTTTCTCTTTACTGTACCATCTTGAATGATAATCCATTGTAGCTAAAAGCAGTATATATTTTAACATTATTTAAATAATTAGCAATATATGACTCTTGATGCTATTTTGGGTCAGGTGATGTGAACTACAAACATCCGCAACTCCTCACTTTATTACTACTACTGGCTGCAAGTCCTAACAGTAAAAGGTAAAATTGATAAAGAAGAGAGATTCTCAGATGAGTATGGTTATGTTCAAATTACTATCAATTATATGCATATCCCTGATTAAATAATTGTTTATTCTATAATAGGAAAAAGGTGTGAAATCAAGATTACAAAATAATAGCTTCAGGCTGGACCATTAAGCCACAGGGTTCAAGCAGGAACTCAGTAGAAGCATGCCCAGCAGATGGATGTTCAGCCACTTCCAATAAATCCAATCTACCTCTCTAGATAATTGTACACTCAAACTGCTCTTATTTCTGGGAAGTTTTTCCTAACATTTAACTGGAATCAGGCCTTCCTCTAACTTAGAATCATTATTCTGTGTCCTGTGTTCCCAGTATGTAGCACAAAGTGTAGGAGCGCAACATAACAACATGGACTGATGATTGCTACTGTATTCTAGGGCTGAGTGGGATTGGAAGAGATTTACTAATATTATAGGGCAGCAGTGAGTGACCAGCAAGAAAATTACTGTGGATTGGGAGAAAGGATATTAAGCACTTCTAAAGACAGTCAGCACTACTGCTGTCAACTTGAGCCCTAGAAAGTACTGTCTCTTTCTGTCCCTGCTTGGTCTCTGAATCAATCCCTGGCCTGGATCAGGCCAAACAGCAGCTGAGAGTGGAGGTGGAAGAGAACTTGTACAGAGAAGCAGGAAAGAATCTCTCTGCTGTTTCTGGGTGCAATACCTCACTATGTTGCTACTTGGGCTGCTTTTGAACATATGTTTACTATGGTCAGCAGGGTGTTAAGCTTTTTTAAAAAAATAGCCTGCCTCCACCAAAGCTGACAGGCACAGGGTAGTGGTTATGAGGTGAAGTGAAAGGGAGTTCTCTTTAGTGCATCCAGCAACTGCCTGCTCTGTTGTCAGCTGTTAGTTGGGCTACTTTTTAATATGGTCAGCACTCTTCTGAAAGAGGGGGCGTGGTGGCTCAGTGGTTAAGATGCCAGGCTTGTTGACCGGAAGGTTGCAAGTTCAGCGGTTCGAGACCCAAGTGCTGTGTGGCAGAGTGAGCTCCCACACTCACCCCAGCTCTTGCCAACCTAGCAATTCGAAAGCATGCAAATGCGAGTAGATAAATAGGTACCGCTTTGGCAGGAAGGTAACAGCATTTCTGTGATTGTCATGCTGGCCACATGACACGGAATTGTCCTTAGACAACACTGACTCTTCAGCCGTGGAAACGGAGATGAGCACCGCCCCTTAGTGTGTCATTAGATGTGACTAAATGGGAATCTTTACCTTATCTCTTCTGAAAGAGTGATAAAACCATGTTTAAAAGCAGCCTGGCCATGGTTTAATCACCTTTCAGAAGAGTTGTAAACCTGTTTAAAAGTACCCTGAAAACAGCTGACAGTCACTGTGGGGGCTCTATAGTGAAGCAGGATCTGTCCTGTTTCACTGTGCAACAATGGGATCAGAGACCTAGTGGATAAAGTCTCATTTCCCCACTTCTCCTGCCACCCATCCCATCTCAGGTAGCTCTGCCAAGGCTGGAAAAGTGCAGGAGAAGGAGAGAGCTGACTGGTTAGTGCCTATCAACTAGCCAGAAAAACAGGTGACATGCACTGGTGAGGGACTGTCACATTTCACATTAAGGAGATCCAGCCCGTGATAAGTAACGTGATTGATGAATATCTTCCCAAACAAAGCCATCAATTCCTTTTCTTAGCTTGCCTTGCACACAACCACCATTTGGCATCATCATTACTTTGGCAGGATAGGGACTGGCAATGGGAACAGCAAACGTTATACTGGTAATAGTTTTTGCTATCTCAAATATGGGCAAATAGCACTGAAATATCCTTTAAAGAGGATCTGTTACCATATAGGGAAAGTGGAAGTGACCCCAATGCTTGCCAAGATCACTCTCCCCATAATGTCTCCTCCCAAGGTACACTTCTTCAGAATAAGGCATGTGTGCCCCAAAGGAAGGGAATCTGCTTCTTTTGTTCTATAGTAAATATTGTTTAAAATGTAGCAGACAAATACTAATATGTTGGTAGCATCTAATCACAATTCAAGTAGATGGAAAATATATTCCTTGAAAGGGTCCCACACTTCATTAGTTTGGGACAATAGTTACTGGAGAGAAATATAGATACTGAATAAAAAAAAAAAAGGTAATCACAGCTTGAGAAACTCAAATCATTAGTGGGTGTGGTACTGCATGGATGTAATACAAGATTTATTAGATGTAATTTCTCTGAAATAAATATGTTAAGGCTGCCTGAGGATCTCCCATCTTTAGTATTTGAAATTGCCCCCAATGTAAAGGACATATAACTATTATGCTCCAACACTCCTAGGCCTCTTGAAGAATAATAATATTGAATATCCATATTTTCCTGAGGGTTAGGGTTTTCTTAAGGAAAAAGGGGCTATTTATTTTTGAACACCAGTATTGATATTTCAGGAAATCAGCAAGATTTCTTGGTGTTCTCTTTGGAGTTAATAAGACGTTGATGGGCCCAACAATACATTTGCAGGAGAAGCTGGATGATTATTGAAGGAATCTGCTTTGGCTTTGTGCTCCAAGGGCCAGCACTCAGGCTTTGCTGCAGTAAGAACAATCTTGCAGTTGCTGAAGACGTCTGTATCCTAGGGTGCTTCTGGAAGTTTGCTGATGGGGGACTGACGGAAGCTTCCAAAGTCTCACTCTCTTTGCATGATGATGAAGACAGGGATTTTAGTCTTCATTATTAGTTTTAATATAACTCATTAAGGGATTGAGTTTGGATCATTTTCATATTATTCAGAGAGGTTTTGTGGTAGAGTGTTAAGCCCTTCACGGCAGGCAGACTCAGGAAATAAGAACCAACTAGATTTCTGGAAAGATCTTTATTGCTAATATGGTAATGTAACAATTTTGAAATGCTACCAAAGTAATTATTCCACATATACCTAGTATAATTAAGGGGAATTTCTCTGAATCTCTTTCTCACAGTTCATCCTGCACCTGGACTCAAGAACCTTTTCTATAATGGCCTTGTTTCCTCTGTAAACTGTCTTGCTGCCCCCTCTGTGTTCCCATGGTTTGTTAGGCATTCTAACACAGAGACTGCTAGAGAGGCTAGTTGACAGGCAGAGGGTAGCATAGCTGGAGGTGGGGTGTGCAGATGGCAGAACCTAGTACTGAAAAGCCAGGGAAAGACTGATGTGGAATGAATACTGCATTTCAATGAGTACTGCCTAGTCAGCAGGCTTTTTATATTGAAGAGGATGCCTGGTCAGTAGGCTACTACCACATATTTGTTTCAAGTCAATTCATTTTTCAAGTGTTTATGAGGTCCTGATGTCAGAAAAAAATCAAAACACATTTAAGTATCATGGACATAGCAGTCATATAATCTAACAGAATGACTTTATGAACTAATTTGAAAGTCACATAGACAGTATTATCTTCAGCTTGAATAGTAAGACAGCTCTGAAACTGCTGAATTAAGGGCAGAGCTTACTGCTGAATTAAAAGTAGCTAGATCTGGAACTTGACCAACCGTTGCTACTGAAGGATATAGTGGGCAATTCATTTTATTTGAATTTTGGTCTGATTTTTTTCTAGAAAACTCCCAATGTGGATTAAAATGTATTTTAAAGATCTGTAAATGATCAAGGCATAAACAACCACAACAGAGCACTGGCACAGCATGTGAAATCTGAGAATATTTGGCTGCACTTAAAGGAAATGCAATAGTTTAAAGAATAAGATAATTTCAGCTCTTCAACTATCTGTGTGAGTCACCAAATTAACCATTCTTGTGACTTCAATTTATGTTGCCTTTATTGTTATTTTTTAGTAATATTTCTATGTGGTGCAATTATTATATTTATTTCCAGACTTTTCAAACTCTCCTCTTAGTCTGCATTTCAGACAGTTCTACAGCACTGAAAGAAATGGTAACACTGAGTTCTTCCCATACGTTTTGTAAAGTCATGGATCTATAAAGTTATGGATATACTAGAGGAGTTGGTATTAAAACCAACTTGCTATGTACTGACTGTTGACATCATACTTCAGCTTTCCCACCATACTGTGGCAATAAAACAAAATAAAAATATATTATCAGCCTAATTTTTAGCATATTGTAGCATAACATGTTGTGCATTATAACATACTATAGTTCATCAGACATAAAAAATAGAATAAGTAACCTGAGTATCTTAGAGACCACCTTTCTCTGCTAGTTTGTTTTCAAACAACTAGGGGTTCCCACCTACCAGGAGGTGTGGTGGGAGGAGCCTAATGGCAGGCATTCTCTGTAAAAGACCCCCTCCTTTGGAATAGCTAACCACCTGAAACAAGGATAGACCCCACTGTCATGGCCTTCTGGAAGCCGATGAAAACCTGACCTTTGGGGATTAATTGTATCTAGTGGCATTGTCCCAAACAGATTTTAGCTCATTCATTTTAGTACTTAATTTGGTGGATTAGATTTTGAATTTTAATTTATTTGATTTTTTGCTGTGTTTTATTTTGTAAGTACTGTAAGCTGCCTATGTTTCAGACAGTAGACAAATCTGATTAATAAATAATAGCAAATAGTCAGCAGCAAGTAGTGCGACACTTCATTTTCAACCTTCTGAATTTTAAAGGGACCTCAGTCTTCATGAAAAAAGGGGTGGAGGAATGGTTTCATGGGGATTAGGCTTATCATCCAAACAAAGAACAAAGTCACATTGAACTTTTGTTGAATTATTAAAGCAATTCATTGTTTTATAATTAGAGAATGCCTTGTAATTCCTTTCCACAGCCTAATATCCACTGTCAAATATTTGTATGAATTTCTGTCCTGCCACATGCTCTGTGTATTCACTGGAACTGTTTTTTTTCCCAGAATGCCCACTCTGAGATCTTTTATGTCCGAAATAGCTGATACACTCACAGTTCTGGTATTCATGAGAGAGTTATAGACCTTTCTATAAAGAAATAAACCTGTGTTGCCAATACAGACATCAGATGAGTATTTTAGATGAATGTGTGAGAACAGTGCATGAACACTGAGCATGTGAATTGGATGTATGAATGGCAAACAGACAAGAGTCATTATAAATAAAAATATGTATCTGAGATTTTTTTTAAGGGAACCTCAACTTGTGTAGACCTATCTACACAACGATTAAATTAATCTGAAGTTCTGAGAAGGATATACATATAAGGAAAATGTGTGGGGACAACTCTGTCTCTTTTTGTCATTGTTTTCTTCATTTTCATGTATAGGAGGATGACTGTCAGTATCAGAGAGCCACCTAGAACCTAGAGTCTACATGTAGGCTCTAACTGTATAGAATTTCAGTTAGAATGTCAGAATGTCATTCATGTCAGAATGTCAGAAGAAGGAAGAGACCCACTCCACTCTTTGTACATACAACTGGTGAGAGCATCTCAAAATGACTGTAATTCCACTGACTAACCACTGCTACATGTTTCAAACAAGACCGAAAATATGGTGTTTATGCATATACTTAACTCTTTACCTTGATGGTGGTTAAGCAGCAAAGCATTTGTTCTGAGTAATACCTACAATAGGACCAAAATCTAATCTTCATATGCTGTCCCCACACTCCCCAACAGTACTAGAGACTCTTCCTTTATGTTAGCAATCTCAAAAGAAAACAAACAAAAAAGATTTGATATTTATGTAATCTTAAATTTTTCTGTCATAGAGATTTTTAGTGATAAAAAGAAAATGAGAAAGAACGTTAACTCTTTGAATTTAAAATTCTTATCTGGGTACTACACAGGGTGTTGAACTTCATTTAAATATTTAAACATATTAGGCAATTTTCTTGATTCCCAGCACCTTGTAAAACATTAATAATTATATGTGGAAATCTGGCCCCAGCAGTTTTTGAATTATTTATTATAAAGATTTGGCTTAGAGACACAAAGTATAAACAAAATTAAGACATATAAAGAACAGTACCTTTGTGATAGGAAGATCCTTGGATTTAGTCTCAAAGAGGTGTTCTAGTTTGGTAGCATCTACTTTAATAGGCTCCAGTTTTGACCACAGGAATCCTTTGCAGTGTCTGTTGTTCTTGCACTGCCATTCAAATGGCCTCATTTCATTCCAAAAGAGGCGAATGGTTTTCTTCTTTTTTATAAAGGTTGGTTGATCTCTAGGAAGTAGGGATGACCCTAAACCTTGAGGAGTGCTTGATAGAGGGGGAGCCAATAAATTAGCAGAAGGTGGGGGTGGAAGAGGACACCCATAAAGCAATGGAGGGGGTGGTGGAGGGAAACCTAAAAAGGAAGGTATGGGTGGGGGAGGGGGAACTAGGGCATCACTGGGACTAATTTCCATGTCCAATATGTCAATATCATCCTCATCTCCTAAATCTGTAAAATCCATATCTTTGATTTTCAGTTTTCTTGGACTAGCCAAGAGTTGATCCCAAATATAGTCAGATTCTGTCTTAACCTGCACTGGTGTTTTTTCAGAAGTCTTTTCATTAAAATCACTTTCAGGTAAGTTAGAAATTTTGGCCACCTCACCACTGTTGAATCTTTCTGCAAAGATCTTCACGCTGCCCTGATTTTCCAAACTTCCAATCTCCATTTTTTTTACACATTCATCTTTGGCCTGCTTGGTAGTTGGTAGGACTGAAATCCTGCTGGCCAGGCTGGTAACAGTATCTTCACTTGCATCCAGCACCTTCTTTGTATCTATCTTCACATCCAGTTCTTTAACCCTTTCATCCTTGGAAGAAGGCAAGTTATTATGGGCATACAACATATCCAGCATGAACCGTTTATTGTTGAGGATGTTGTTGTATTGGTCGTTCACATCATCATCTTGTATGGGCTGTAACCATGGGCCTGAAATCACACACATGAAACATTGAATAGTAGTGATTCACATTTGCTGAGAATCTATAACAAACAGTATTGTTTGCAACCTGGAATAAACTTGATAGTCAGAAATGACATAACAGAATTGTAGACCCTATATACTATTGGGGGAGGGAGGTATGTAAGGGGGCTTTCAAAATATTTTGAGTGAAAGTTTCTTTATAGAATGAGTCAGATAACATTATGTACCTTACATCACTTTTATTATTTCTAATATCAGTACTCATGATTTTTATTGGATTGGATTGCCAGCACAATATTCTAACATTAGTTGACCTAACTTTCCATAGGTTGATGAACTCTTCTTAGCAAAGCATCAGTTATACAGGATGCTGCCTTATATACAATGTGTGCAGTGATTTGCAGGGCATTTCAGGGGTTTTAGGCAGGGATCTTTTCAAGCTCCACCTAAAGAAACAGGTCATTTATGCTGAAAGCTTGGGTTCTATTTCTGAGCTAGGCTGCTTTCCCATTAGGTAGATTTCTACCTGACAATCAGGTTCACAGAAAAATTCCCTTTCCTCCCACAGAATATTTTACATGTTTTGTTGTATATAATAGGAATAATTCCTCTATACATTTTTGCCAGCTATCAGGCATTAATAACCGATTATCAGAAAACAGTATTAAACTCAAATATTTTTTCACATTAAAAAAACTTCAAAGAACTTTTTATTATATAGTGTAGGGTCCCTTGTTAACAATTACATTTAAGTTCATATTAGAAATTTATTGTAAGAGAATAGTAAGAGATAAAATAAAAACAAAAATTAGAAAATCTGGTGATAACACTAGTAGTTTCATGCTATATTTAATAAATCACAAGGAAACATTCAGGGCTTAAAGCAGTTGAGTCAAATTTTTGGTTGGTTTGTTTAATCACACAGGCAACTACAGTTTGTCAGAACAAAATTCTTGCTGATGGAAAGGATGCCATCTATCTACATTAAATCAGAGGCAATAGGCCTCTGTATTTGTTCACCATATTTAGAAAAATCTTAGTAGAGATGATGAGAACAGTTATGCTTAGGGCACAAAAAGAAATAATGTATACATAATAAAAAGAATGAATCAGTCTGTATGGAGCTGCCATTTATAATTTAATTTAAAAATGAGAAAAAAAGTATTATCTTAAAGTGTTATCTTGCTCATATAATAGGTATTATGTTCCAAATTCATCAGTGCAGATGGAATTCTATTCTCAGATACCATTCAAATGTCCATATCATATAAACACATTTAAAAATAACTTTAAAAATGGCTCTATCTTGTTTTTCTATGAACCTCATCTATTTTTAGAAACTACATAGACCTTCTATTAATGAAGAGAAATTTCTCGTTGGCTTCACTCAGAAGTAGCTTGGTAATTACTTATGAGAAGATTGAAAAAACTAGCCAGCTTGTGAAGAGTTATTTTGTTGCTTGTAATTTTTGCTTCACTATATTATTGTTTAAAAAAAAAAACCCCTATTTTTAAATCTGTTTTCAACCAAATTTCAGCATTTTGTGTTCAATATCCTGAACAGTAAGCATAACTCAAATACAGCTCCTAGACGATGACAGGGATTGTGGAGTATGGAGTTATCAGCACAAAGCACAGCTCAGTGAAATCCAAGTTTAAGCAAAATCTCTGCACCAAATCAGCTGAAACTCATTCAGGCTTTTATACTTCCTACATATGTCATTACAGTGCAGAGGCCATTGAGAACTGGGAACATACAGTAAAGCTTGCTTGAAAATTTCCAGCTTAATCAAATAGTGCATCCCAAATTGCATACAACTGGTATATGGTGCCAAATAATAAAAAGCAGGGATCCAAATGTCCCTGTCACTGGATAGTCTAAAGTACATATAAGTACATGCAAAATTTTGGAATCCCTGGGCAAACTCAGTGATACCCTATTTTCTTTCAATGTCTTACATGATGGATTTAGAATAGACCTGTTCAAAACAGTCATTGGGGCAAAATTAATACATTTTTATTTTAAAAAACACTAAGGACATTACTGTGAAGAAATGTTGCATACAACAATAGATGATCAAACTATTATTATAGAGCCCCCCACACACCTTCTTTAGCACGAAGAAATGTGACAATTTATTATACAAGATGTGTGCTTTCACACATAAAGGTATGCATATGAGCAGAAATATACTGTATGAAGTGCTGGGGTTAAACATTTGCCTAGGTCATGCATCTAGGAAAAGAATAAATCAGAGTTTAGTTTCACATTAACATATTTCTGGATTGGCATTATGTGCAGACCATAAATTAGTAAGGTAAGAAATTAATAAAGTAAGTTGAGCCTGACCTCTTGTAACTTACTGTATATGGATACATCCATGCAGTTTCTTGACATGATTTGATAGTAGCTTGTCACTGTGTTCTACTGGGAAATGTTTCAGCTTCCCAGCCTAGCTGACAACCCTGGGTTTTCAAAGTAGTTCTCCAATTACAATTCAACTTTCAATTTTGGATGGCAAAATTGAAATCTAAAATAAATTCCATTTCTGGTTCACACTTAATGAAAATATGGAAAACCAAAATGGAGGTAAATTTTCCTTCGTTTTGGTCACAAGGGAGGAGAAGCTTGGTGAGGGAATGAATCCAGCTCTTCATGCAGAAATAGTTCTGCTCATGCATATACTGTAAGCCTAAACTATGGTTAGATGGAAGCATGGCCTACACTCTGTTATCAGGAAGGATGTTCAATAGCAAGCAGCAGGTTGCCAAATAAAAAAATACAATGGCATAGACACAAACAAAAAGTAGCCAGTTTCTTTGTCTTTCTGTCAGGAATCACATGCAGTTAAGCTGAGCTTTTCATGGAGCACAGTGTGTATGAGAAAAAAAACATGAACCTTGAAAAGTGCACATCACCTTATCTGGCTAATCCTTACAGACAAGCAGCAAGGTGACAATAATTGAAATATTTTAGATTCCTACATTTCCATCTTGCATTTTATAAAAGAAGCTCCTGATAGTAGTTCTAGTCATACAATTTGGACTAATTGTATTTTTTAAACAAAAATAATGCTTGCCTACAGGAATAATGAGGGACGCGGTGGCGTTGCGGGTTAAACCGCTGAGCTGCCGATCGGAAGGTCGGCGGTTCGAAACCGCGCGGCGGGGTGAGCTCCCGTTGCTAGTCCCAGCTCCTGCTCACCTAGCAGTTCGAAAACATGCAAATGTGAGTAGATCAATAGGTACCGCTTCGGCGGGAAGGTAACGGCGTTCCGAGTCGTCATGCTGGCCACATGACCCGGAAGTGTCTATGACAACGCCGGCTCCAAGGCTTAGAAACGGAGATGAGCACCGCCCCCTAGAGTCGGACACGACTGGACTTTACGTCAAGGGAAACCTTTACCTTTACCTACAGGAATAATGTTATTTAAGTTGCTGATTCTTCTCTGAATGTACACTGAAATCCTCCAGTGATCAAAATCATAGGAACAATGATTTATTCTTATAAATAAATGTAAAATGTAAATGTAAAATTATGTAATAATAAATGTAAAAATTACATTTATAAATAAATCATTTAATAATAAATGCAAACATTACAAAACTACACACAATTACAGAAAAAAGGCTTCAATTTACCCGCTTCATTATTATTGCTTAATGTTTGCTCCCGTTCCTCCCTCTCTAAAGTGCTGCTTGCCGAAGAGAGGCTGGATGCAGAGCAGTTGTCTTTTTCATTCACATCTTCATTTTGCTTCTCTTTTTCACTTATTGCACCTTCTTCTCTCTCTTGCCCTGGACCCAGCTCCACCTCTGCAACCTCTACTTCTTGGGGTGTTTCTGTTCCCTGCTTGAACTTGGCCTCATCTTCCTGCTCTGTTTTTGTTTCTCCCTCTGCCTCAGGTTGACTGGCACTCACTGATGAAAAGAATAATGGAGAAAGATTCCCTTAACAGCAAGCAAGTGAATTTCATCCGTTTTCACTTCTCCAAGGGAGTAAAAAGAAAAAGGTCTTGCTAAGAAACATCTGTATGTGGGACTCAGAGCACAACATTTAAAGCTAGGGCTTTCTGTTCATGAACAATTTGGGATGCTGCCATTCCTTACTTGAATCCAATCTATCCATATACCCAAGTTTCTTTTTATATATATATTTCACCTCAAAGTATAGCTACTGAATACCTAATTAATACACTGGTGTTGCCAGCCTGCTGCTCTGGCAGCTGAAGCTGAACTAAGGTGTTCTGGTATGAGAAATGTTCTCCATTCTATACCAGCAGAAGACCTCCCATGCAGACATACTAGGTGTCATGGAGAAGGAACCTTTGGAGACCAGCTATCTGTTGGGTTCCCACTGGCTTGCTGCAGGGCTTCCACTTCCTGTCCAGCCACAGGTTGTGTGCCTCTGTGGCCATTTTTGCTGCAGCTGCCAGAGGACCAGACACTTTACTGGCACAGGATGCTTCTTTTAATTTTTGTTCTTCAGGTATGGGAATATTAACCTCAGAAATACTAAACACAGATCTACCAAGAGGTTGATATTTATTTATTTATCAGTCATATTTATATAGCCACCCATCTCACATAAAAGTGACTCTGGGCAGCATACAACACACATTCCTATTGATAAGCAAAAATAAAGAACACGAAACTTTACCCAGCAACTTTTTTGCCAGTTGGTAAATGAGATGACAGAACAATCAAGGAGGAATGACAGAATTAGCTGCACAGTATTCAATTCTTTGTGAGTGTGTGTGTGTGGAGTGGATATTCTTGTAAGTATGCAGGTAGCCATATGGATGTATGCCTCAATTATTGTGTATGTGTGTGTTTAGAAAGAGATCTATAGTGGAGATGCATTCTGAAACATTCTTCCCCTGTCTGCATCTAATAAATGTGAAGTGGACTATTCTATTAACTGTATTCCTCAACATTTGACTGCCATATCAATATAGAGGAAACACAAATCGAAGTGTATCTATTTTAAAAGAAGCTCTATGTATTCAATAGGGGCATTTCCTAAAGCACTGTGAAATTTGCCATCTCTGTCATGGAAAACAGCTGGTTCAAGTCTATAGTTAGATGAAGGAGTTGGTTCTAGGGGCTTCATTGAGGGTTGAAGGGGAAAGGGATATGAATGGGAGATGGTATTAGTGCTCCAGCCCAACTTGGTGATTTTATCTGAATGGCAGATAGGAATTTATGGACTAAAAACAAGTATCCATAATCAATGAGATAGTATAAAGGTTGGAGACAAAAATTAATCCAAGTCTCCTCCTCAAAAAAGGTGGTCTGGATGAAAAATTTGAGATGTGACTGTATAAATTTTATTCAATCTATTTCTGCTCACTCTTAATTGTCTATTATAGGTACAATTTCCTGGAATACAATAAAGTTGCAATATCCAGCTGTGTCTCTCCTTATCTCTCATCCTGAAACCAAGGTTTCTCGTCACAAATTTCAGACTGAGTCAGGGAATCAGGTACAGAATCAATTTCTTTAACCTCTTACAACAATTCCACATGCCTCAAGCCAGTGAAAATAGCATCATTGGCATCATCACTGGCCTCCTTCTCCTTCTCAACTCCATTAAAGCCCTGGGCAGCAGGTAATCAAACGTGGAGCAATGTCTATTTAAACTTCTCCTTATACTTGTGCCCAGAACTCTGTCTCAGCTCATTCACCTGGATTATTGGACCTTGGTCTGTTCTGTGATTATGCTCTATGTGTGGTCCTTCAGACTTATGGTAGAGTCTCTGCTTTTTCAAACCCTGTACCAGAGGTTGACACTTCCTTGTTTTCTTCCCTTTATAACAAGTGTCTTGTAGACCTTTGATCTTGGATTTGTGCTCCTTTGTTTGCATGCCTTGGTCAGACAGGACTACAGTGGGGAGAACAGAAATTCTATGAAGATACAGAGCTACAAAATTTGCATGGAGTTTCTAGACAAGATGGACAGTGAAATGAAAAAAGCTCAGGATTAAATGGTTAATGAAATGCTATAGCTTAAATTGCTGCTTGTATTTGGACTGGTTCATATCCAGACAAGAAATTAAGTTATACTATGAATGAACAGAAGTTTAAATTGCATTTGATTTTGGAAAGGCTTCATATACTTTTATCAAAGCAACATGCCCTGAAAGAATGATCTCCCAGTCCTGTTTTTTAATACAAAGATGCTCATAACTGAAACAGCATATTCCAAGATTCCTTATCACTATGTCAGACACAAAGAACTTGCTCCCCCAATAGTACTAGTGACTTCAAATCAAGTTGCCACTATATTCAAATGGAATTGGTATAGTTTACTCCTCTGAAATACTATTCTAATAATTGTTTATCTGTTACTCTTAATTGACACTCTTGAAATTAGAAACCACTGATAATCTCTTTGCTGACAAAAAATCTGCTTGTTAAATCCTTGGATGTTATCTAAAAAAGTTCCTTTCGTTCCATAACAACACAATTAATGAGAAGGATGTTATGTTTGTTCTTATGGAGATGCAGGTGGTCATAATTGTTATTAAAATAATGGGTAACACTGCAAATACAAGATTGAATGTGGTTAAGGATTAGAATACTGACTTGGAAGACTGTAAGAAGTCTACTGATACTTCTATAAACTGATTTACTGAAAGTGAATCAGATCATTCACAACTAAGTAACATTCTAGGAACTTCAGCCTACTTGGTTCAATTTACAAATACAAGGAATTCCAGAACAAGTGGGAAAGAATCAGCCTATTATTTTATGGAAGTCATAATATGTGAAATATTAGCTCTGCTAGAAAATTGTCAGCTAGGTATTGAGAGGGTGCTGCTTCTTTTCATATTGTGATAGCTTTGGCTATTTATTTTGAAATTTCTCAGATTTTCCATGAAAAATAGTTTATTGCAAAGAGTATGCCCCACTTCTGCATTTTGTTTTTTCCCAGATCACACTAAGAAGTTCTAACAATGTAAAATGTTTGGTACTGTGAAACTCATGGCTTGTGAGAAGAATTTTCAATATTTTATCAGGAGTTTAGTCATCCTTGTTTTTAAATAATAATGTCCAGACATCCTTTCATAAGGGAGGCAAAAATACTCCTTACTGCTTTAAGTTCTGGCTGAAATCTCTTTGGTGGGTTGAAAGTTTTCCATGTTTTGTCATTGTGCCTCTTTCAGCTCCAGAGTGCCAACATTTTTATCTGTAGCTCCTAAATAGGTATTTGTTTGTTCTATGTAGTTGTCCTTGGAACTACAAGGGAAAGATTAAAAACTGCAGGTATTTTAAAATAGCTATGGTTCATTCCAAAACTTGCATTTGTTTTTTTGGATCTAAATTTATGAAGATATATTTCAATGTATCAACCCCCCCCCAAAACAAATCTAGTCATCCTTTTGCCCCTTGTTGGTTTATGTTGATAAATCATCATCATCATCTGTACAGATGTCATCAACTGTCAAGGATACTTGTAATGAGTCTGACTTATTAAAGATCAGGAGTACAAATTTTATGTTTACTTTCATAATGTTTTAACTGTTTGTTTTATATTTTTTATTCTCATAAGGAGGGGCTGGAATGGCTATATTCCCCACTCCAGGCCCATATTCCAAGATGGAATATTTATTTATTAGATTTCTATCCTACCTTTTATAGTAAGAGCTCAAGGCACATACACAGTGCTTCTTCCTCTTGTTTTTCCCCATAAAACAATCCTATGAGGTAGGTTGGGCTGAGAGAGAGTGATTGGCCAAAAATCACTCAGTGAACTTCTGTGGTTGAAGATGAACTAGAGCTCTAGTCTCCCCATTCCTAATTTAACTACTACATTACACTGGCTCTCAAATATGAGTTTTCTCATTTTTTTTCAATAGGCCTTTTCTATTCTTCTGTTTCTAACTTTACTTATTTCTTATGACATTTCTGAAACATGGAGGTTATGGGGTTGGGGTCACTTTTCTAAGTGTAGTCAAGTATTGTCTAAGTTAAAATAAAATGGGAAATAAAATTGCTTTTCTATAGAGACTACTAGTCCAACTAAAGACAAACACCTTTAATAGAATGCTTGGGTTTGGGAGATTATGTAAATAGTTATTCCAAATAAGTAACAGTTCATTTTGATCAATATATTTTCTAACTTTGTTGCTGAAGAAGAAATAGAAGGTTGTTTTTTACATGTCTAATATTAGATTGAGAGATCAATGGCTAGCACTTATTGAATTAATATGGTCAAATGATAGATTCTTCAGAACAAATAAATACACTACTGTTTTAAGCAACTTGAAGGGATGGATAGGTTCTGAATCAAAATCTGGATCACTTTTTATATTGTAACACCCACCCCATCCAAAATATATTCTTGATTTTATGCATGTGAATTTAATTGAATGAAGATTTTGCACTGTAGCAATCCTTCCAAACATAAATATACTTTACATTCTGTTCAACGACCATGTTTTTGTTTAGAATGCTTCTTGGTATCACATTCCTTGGTAATAAACAAAGGATTTTTAGGCTCCTGTGAAGTTTACAGTCCTTTCTGATAATAATTTAAATGTATCTTTCCAATGAATTATAAAGATTTCATTAAGCAGCAAGAAGAGAAAATGGTCACGTTTTTCATATTAATAGAGACTTGATATGATTTGAGAGACTTGGTTACAACATGGTTTTATTTCACATTGTATTAGTGTTCTTTGATCCTAACAATAAGTATCATTTAATTTGACATTCCAGATAGTTAACCCATGAAAATCTTATATTTGAGATAATTGCACTATTGCCTCTTTTGAAATTCCATGTTTTAAAAAGGTTTTGGAGGAATAAATCCAGGCTCCTAAGCCAGTAAGTTACTCCTAAGCCAGAAGAGGAAGAGGGAATTGTTGAACTGATATTAACTATTTATACAATTTTGGACACAATGAGTTCCAACATTTAATCAAAGGCTGAATAAAATAATATGAAATTAGGTTTTTTTAAAGTTAAAAACAGCAGTTAATACACAAAATATTATTCTGAATATATTGGGCAACTCAGAAAATGTTTAATAAGGGATGGTTGCAATCATCTGGCAGTTCAGTTCAGTTCAATTCAGGAATTGGAATATTAACCCATATTATCTGAATTTATAATCACATTTGGGCTGAAATCTGCAGGATTAAGGATAATGGAAACATATATTCTGCTAGTCTATAAACTCAGTACTTGGAATTTATCGAAGTGTCAGTATATCTTTTATGCATGGGAAACAGCCAAAATTATTATACAATACTGGAAGGATATATTTATACTTGATTTGCAATTATTAGTGCTGACATGTGCATTATCACATGTCAGTGTCTTCCTTTTTTGCAATAAGGGAGGAAAAATAACTTCTGAGCACGGTAATTTTATCTTTCAGAATAAAGAGGAAGAAGTAAAAAGATCTGCTTCCTTGGAGTTATTCATGGGTAGGAATGCTGGGGGGAAGAGATCATGACAACTTGTATTTCATGATGAAATATGGTGGTGAAAACTGAGCTTAGTTGCAGGGAGACATAAAGACAATTCCTTCTGAAGCACAATATTGTCCCTGCAGCACAGGTGCGATAGAAATGATGGTCCATGTTCTCCTTTACTGTCAGCTTTATAGGGACATTCATCACCAGCTGATTACTCTTCTGTTAATTAAACTTCTAGGGGATTCCAATAATTTCTATTTATATTATCTGCTATATGCTTGCAATAATTCTCTCTCTTAAAATATAGCAAAATTTTGTTACATTACGTGTAAACTTCACCCACAAATAGCCAATAACAGTTATTGACACAAACAGGTGCTAATTTTATTTTTTGTTTTCAAAGTTATTTTATTCAGTATATGCTGGTCTACGATAATAATAAAGATTTAAAAGTATGAGCTTAGTTGCCCATATTCCTTGCACTTAATGCTTTTTAAGATTAGCATTCCTAGAGGAAACTTGGGAACAATCACATGAATAGAGATTCTGCAAGAAAAAAAATTCAACAAAGACCAAAAGCCTGTAAAACAAAAATTTTGCAGGGACAATTGGCAGCTATTTTCATGAGAAAGAAAAACAGAGAACATCCAAAGAAGCTGGTGTTGGCTATACAGGAAGCTCTCTGGAAAGGGAGGCTTAAAAAATGCATCTGTCAGAGATGAAAAAAAAGACATATTGCCAGGAAGTACAAAAGAGAGTATGTGTTCAAATTATGCCAGGAAAAGTAAGTTATGGAATGAGTCGAAAATTGCTAAAAACCAAATGGTCATTTTTTAGTTGCCTGCAATTTGTGAGAATTCTTGGGCAATAGGCAAAGTATCTGAAATTTGAAGATTCTAAAATGAGAGAAAAGCAGATTAGCAGATTACAGACCAAATAAACTACTATCTTTATTGGCCAAAATTCTAAAACAAATTTAAGAGGTGCACTGATTTGAAGGAGAACACATAATATTAGGAATAAGTAATGCCAGACAAATACTCTATCTTTTCGGATATTGATTGAAAATTCCATGAATACAGTTAGTATATCCTGTTTTCAACAAAGCATTTGAGAAGCATTGCTCATGGTTCTTTGTTAGCAAGATATTGAAATCTGGGTTGTATTATACTGTTGTTAGGCAAACCATATTCAACAAGTGCTCTAAGTGCTCATTAACAGCTGTTCGTTCATCTATATTTTGGGGCTGGTGGTCACATTTAAATTTGAGATATTTATCTTTCTCTTAGTGCAGAAAATATTTTGTACTCTGTCTCATTCAACTTCCAGTAATATCTAATTGTAAGTATAATCTATTTGCAAAGTTCCATGATGTTGCATATTTGCTAATTATTGTGATGTATTTTTGGTAAATCCTGAGACACTTACTGTAGGTTGATAGAAATTCAATCTTCAATCATTAAGAGTCAGTCTCTGTACCTGTTACAAATCCATTGCAGTACTTAATAAAGTGCTCCATTTTATAAGGTAATGTTTGGGATAATTCCCAGAGACATATGCTAAACCAGTTATAAAAGAGATAGCTATTTCCCCCATAAAAGTTTTGAAAAAGTCTAATTTTAGGGAAAATGAATTGTAACACCTAAAATTGAATTTGAATGACTGCCATTCCAAATATTTCTAACCAGAAGAGAATATACAGATACAGTCTTTGTTGGAAATCTTTGCAAACTAAAATAAAGTTTGACATTGGCATATGCAAAGAAAGCATATTTCCATTCTTCCTTCAACTGACAGTTAACAGCATGCTTGAAGCAATAATAGCCATTAAAGACAAGAAACTCAAGTCATATATGCCATCAAATCATATACCATCAAGCCATAGTTCAGGCGAGTGAAAACTGGTGTTGAGTATATGCAATACTTAAAAGTATTTATCAACTATAACAGCATGTTTTAAAGATTTTCTCTCCGCAAGGAAGACATTGACTACAGATGTAGCATAAAGACAATAGTTATATTTATGGCTGACTGGAAACCCCTTATAGACTTTTTGTGTGAAACAGAAAAAAAATCCACTTGTGACTTGTGGTTTTGATAATTAGAAAAGAAACAGATAACAGAAAAAAGTGAGTTTTGTAATCACAGAGTAAGAGATAATTTTGTCATCATACTTATATTTGCTGCAGAGAAAATTGGAAATTTCTTCTTCCTATTTCTTTTTATTCTTTCTCACTGCATTTTTGTATTTTCCTTTTTCTTCTTTTTTCTTTTTGTTCTCTCTATTTTCTATTAGTTGGTGTTAGTTTTTATGTTTTAAAACTTTTAATAAAATTTATTGAAAAGAGTATAGATGTATAGACATACAGTGCATGAACATATTTTAATTAAGCTCCAGAAGACACTAATCAAACAAAATTTAACTAAATTTCAGCACTCCCAAAGAGGAAATATTTAAGCAGATGCAAAACCAGTCAATGATATCAGTAAGCTTACAACAAGGATATGACTAAGCCTATAGGTCACCCTCTTTCTTTTTTCCCTAGCCAATTAACTCAGCCTTTAACATTTAACTAATGTTATGTTCTTTTACCAAAAGTAGTTCTTTTCTGTTTTTCTTTCTCTCCATTAAGCTGAACATCCAGTCTTGGAATATGACAGCTACATTTGTTTCAGAGATTCTTGAAACAAAAACTAATCTATTTTCTATACATATTTACACACTAACATTTTTTTTTCATGTTAACATCTACATGGTACCTACAAATAATTTAAATGTAATACAAATTAAAATTCAGGCAAGTGAACATTGGATGTATACACCCAGATTTCTTTAAATTCTGAAAGAGCTTTCCATTTTCAAAAGCAATTTTGCTATTTCCCAGAATTTCAAAAGCAGCTTGTTATTCCATGTGCATGGCTCCTGTGAGTATAGAGAATCCCTCAAAAGTTTTCCAGGAATATACAAGGATTATTGATTCATCTTCTGCATCAAGACCTACAGAAGATATTGCTTTTCTGAGTAAAACCTGGGCAAAATTAATTATTTTTAATTTCTGAATTAGCATAATCCTCTGAGCCAGCAGACTCTGTGTGGGCCTGGAGGAATTATCAAATCAAATTAAGTCCAGTTTGGTCTAGAGGTTAAGGCAACAGGCTAGAAACCAGGAGGCGGTGAGTTCTAGTTCTGCCTTAGGCATGAAAGCCGGCTGGGTACCTTGGGCCAGTCACTCTCTCTCAGCCCAACTCACCTCACAGGGTTGTTGTGGGGAAAATAGGAGGAGGAAGGAGTATTAGGTATGTTCACTGCCTTGAATTATTTATAAAAATAACAAAGGCGGGATAGAAAATAAATAAATAAATAAAGTCAAATCAAATCACTTTATTACAGCTATAAGGCCAGAAAACCTGGGAGGATTTTTAAGCAACAACCCATCCTGTTAGGAGTTATGCGTATTGGTTGACAAGCTGCTTTTGAAATTCCACAATGGATTTTAATGTGGAGAGATCTTTCAAATTGGGAGAGTGGTAGTAGAAAAATGAGAAGCCAGTGGAATGTTAAACTGTTTAATCTCAGCTAGACCGCATGCCTTTAGAGTTTTAAAATCGTTAAAACATAATATGCAAGAGTTGTACCAAAACTGAATCAAATCAAAGGCCTATTTAGGTCTAGCATTCAATTCCTTTATGGCCAAGATTAACATAATATCACACCTTTTTTGTGTTTCGAAGCAATTGCCATTCAAAGGAATCCTGCTTCTAATACTGGAGTACCCATTTATAGCCTTATTCTCCATGATTCTAAATTCAATCTAATTTCTAAGATATTAGACTTCTAATTTCTAAATGTATGTTTCAACAACAATTATCACACTTTCATAAAATGGAGCATCATATAGTCTGTAAAATTTTATCTACTATAACTACAATAATTATTTACAAGTACTTACCTTCTGGAGTTTGGGATGTTTTGCAAGAAGTCACACAAGCTGATGATTTCTCATGAGAATCTGTTAAATCTGGGCTGGCACACTTGGGAATGGTAGCAGTTGGGACTGGACCCAAATTCAAGGATAAGTCACTCCTGTCCCTACATAAATTTCGACTTCTCAGCTCCTTTTCATATTCTTCACCTGCCAATTTTTCCAAGTATTTATATCTGAAAGTTAAATTCCAAAGGGATTCCGTAAAGAAGAAAAAAACACAGCCGATACTTGCTTATAAATGAAACAGCCATAATGAAATGTATGACTTCTTGACACATGAAATACACAGCAAAATGAGCTGCTGGGTTAGTCTTCTAGGGGTTGGGTAGGGATGGGGGAGATGTACAAACTAAAAATGTTTTTTAAAAAACAATAATACAGTGTTGCTCAGATTTGTTTATACAGCCTCTCAAAACAATTTAATTGAAGAAAAATATCTTCCTCTTCGTTCAGAAAAATGCCTTCCAAATTTCTAGTCCCAGTCTTACTGAAGAAAGCTCTAAATAACACAACTTATAAATGTTTGGACTAAAAACAGTCTGGGTCTCTGAACCTGCTACTATTTGTTCTAAGCACAGTGCACTGGAATCACTTTGTTCTCTTCAGTGCCTACAATGGAAACTTGTAAAAAATGTTAGAAGATTTCTCTGTTGGACTCAAGATACCCAATAGCTCGGATATGACGTCACATATAGTTTATTCATCAAAGTCAATTGAAAAGAACAAAGATACATCTGTTTTGCATTTTATGCAGGCAAGATTCTCTAACTGTTTATTAAGACCAGCTACCAATCGTATTCTCTATACAATTCCTTATATGTTGTGACCAAAATAACTTGAAAAATGTGCCTCTTCCAGATGTCCACTAATTTATCCACCGTTATTTGAGCATGGAGTACATACATGAATACAGATGTGAAAGTAGACTCCTGATTCTGCCTTATTCTGTCATGAACTTCTAAAAAAGCCAGATCAAACTAATTTCCCACATCCCAGGCAGTGAGTACTACTTCCAATGTCTCATTGCTATAAACTTGTCAAACTAACATGCAATATGGCAAAATAAAGACATATTTCTATGCAACAGTACACTGTTTTCTAAAACTCTGATAACTAATGGACATTTTCCTTCCAAATTAAAATTAGAAGCCTCTAAGATTAGATGCCTACTTTTAACTCTCAAAGAGCTTAACATTAAAGTGTGAACTGCACTCTTCTCAGAAGAACCTATGTCCTGTTTTTGTGTCACAACGTATCACCTTCCAAATCATTATAAGCAAATCATGTAAAGATGCAATGGGAAGGTTCTTCTGGGACTGAGATGTGAGAAGTGAGAGTATAGGAAGTGATATCCAACGTACTTGCACTAGTACATCTATCCTTGGCAGAGACTGAAGACAAATTAATGAATTCTACATATACATATCATGCGACTCTTCTGTCAAATGGTGCTTTGCACATGAAACACTCCTGAAGTTCAGGAATTATGTAAAAATGAAACTAAACTCAGGAAATTATAGTGATTATACTTTCATGCACACAACCAGTACAAAGAAGAAGTATGCCTCAATCTTAAGTAACAAAGACACAAAACAGATCTGCAATAGCTTTTGGGAGGTGAAAAAAGGGCTCTCTGTGAAAGACAGCATACACAAAATTAAGATTCAACTGCAAAACGGGGAAGTCTGCCCTTGAAAAACAACCACCACCTTGGTTTAATTTTGTGAGTATAAAAATGAGACAAACCTCTACGTGTGCTACCATCACAGAGTGAATCACAAGAATGTATGAGCTGGAAGGGGCCTTTTATGTCATCTGATCCAGTTGCCTGCTCAGAGCAGGACTACCAATCCCATTTGAAAACCTCCAGCTAGGAAACGTGCACCACTGTTCTAGGCAACTCTGTTCCATTGCTTAACCACTCTTACCATCAGAAGCCTTCTCCTAAGTTTCAGCTTGAATCAGTATTCTTTTAATTTCAATCTGTTGGTCCTTCTCCTGCTCCTGCTTTCAACAAAAACAGCTTTTTCATATTCATGACATCCTTTTAGACATTATGTTAATCTTCTCTTTTACAAACTACCCATGCCTAGCTCTCTTAACCATTCTTCATAGGGCTTGGTTTCAGCTCTTCTTTGATCCTTCTCCCACTCCAGGTTCTCCATGTCCTTATTCTTGTGCCCAGAAATGGAAACAGTACTTCAAATACAATCTAACCAGTGCTCTCAAAGGAAAGATGGAATATACACAACACACACACACACACACTGTGTGTGCGCGCGTGTATATATGTGTGTGTATATGTGTGTGTGTGTTGTTGTTGTTTATTCATTTAGTCGCTTCCGACTCTTCGTGACTTCATGGACCAGCCCACGCCAGAGCTTCCTGTCGGTCAACACCCCCAGCTCCCCCAGACGAGTCTGTCACCTCTAGAATATCATCCATCCACCTTGCCCTTGGACGGCCCCTCTTCCTTTTGCCCTCCACTCTCCCTAGCATCAGCATCTTCTCCAGGGTGTCCTGTCTTCTCATTATGTGGCCAAAGTATTTCAGTTTTGCCTTGAATATCATTCCCTCAAGTGAGCAGTCTGGCTTTATTTCCTGGAGGATGGACTGGTTTGATCTTCTTGCAGTCCAAGGCACTCTCAGAATTTTCCTCCAACACCACAGTTCAAAAGCATCGATCTTCCTTCTCTCAGCCTTCCTTATGGTCCAGCTCTCGCAGCCATATGTTACTACAGGGAACACCATTGCTTTAACTATGCGGGCCTTTGTTGTCAGTGTGATGTCTCTGCTCTTAACTATTTTATCGAGATTTGTCATTGCTCTTCTCCCAAGGATTAAGCGTTTTCTGACTTCCTGACTGCAGTCAGCATCTGCAGTAATCTTTGCACCTAGAAATACAAAGTCTTTCACTGCTTCTACATTTTCTCCCTCTATTTGCCAGTTATCAATCAAGCTGGTTGCCATAATCTTGGTTTTTTTTGAGGTTTAGCTGCAAGCCAGCTTTTGCACTTTCTTCTTTCACCTTCATCATAAGGCTCCTCAGTTCCTCTTCGCTTTCAGCCATCAAAGTGGTATCATCAGCATATCTGAGATTGTTAATGATTCTGACTCCAGCCTTGGATTTCTCAAGCCCAGCAAGTCGCATGATGTGTTCTGCGTACAAGTTGAATAGGTAGGGTGAGAGTATACAGCCCTGCCGTACTCCTTTTCCACCTTAAACCAGTCCGTTGTTCTGTGGTCTGTTCTTACTGTTGCTACTTGGTCGTTATACAGATTCTTCAGGAGGCAGACAAGATGACTTGGTATCTCCATACCACTAAGAACTTGCCACAATTAGTTATGGTCCACACAGTCAAAGGCCTTAAAATAGTCAATACAACAGAAATAGATGCTTTTCTGAAACTCCCTGGCCTTTTCCATTATCCATCGGATATTGGCAATTTGGTCCCTAGTTCCTCTGCCTTTTCTAAACCCAGCTTGTACATCTGGCAATTCTCGCTCCATGAATTGCTGAAGTCTACCTTGCAGGATCTTGAGCATTACCTTACTGGCATGTGAAATGAGTGCCACTGTTCAATAGTTTGAACATTCTTTAGTGTTTCCCTTTTTTGGTATGGGGATATAAGTTGATTTTTTCCAGTCTGATGGCCATTCTTGTGTTTTCCAAATTTGCTGGCATATAGCATGCGTTACCTTGACAGCATCATCTTGCAAGATTTTGAACAGTTCAGCTGGGATGCCGTCATCTCCTGCTGCCGTGTTATTAGCAATGCTTCTTAAGGCCCATTCAACCTCACTCTTCAGGATGTCTGGCTCTAGCTCACTGACCACACCGTCAAAGCTATCCCCGATATTGCTATCCTTCCTATACAGGTCTTCCGTATATTCTTGCCACCTTTTCTTGATCTCTTCTTCTTCTGTTAGGTCCTTGCCATCTTTGTTTTTGATCATACCCATTTTTGCCTGGAATTTACCTCCAATGTTTCTAATTTTCTGGAAGAGGTCTCTTGTCCTTCCTATTCTATTGTCTTCTTCCACTTCCGCGCATTGCTTGTTTAAAAATAATTCCTTATCTCTTCTGGCTAACCTCTGGAATTTTGCATTTAATTGGGCATATGTCCCCCTATCTCTGTTGCCTTTTGCTTTCCTTCTTTCTTGGGCTACTTCTAGTGTCTCAGCAGACAGCCATTTTGCCTTCTTGGTTTTCTCTTTCTTTGGGATGTATTTTGTTGCCACCTCCTGAACAACGTTGCGAACTTCTGTCCATAGTATAATACATAACATACATACATACATATACACACACACACACACAGAGAGACATACATATATTCTGTATGTATGTGTGTGTGTGTGTCTATGTATGTTATGTATTATAGGAACAGCATACACTGAACAGGAAAACCAAGTAGCTGGTATTGTGCACAGGAACATCTGCAGAGCGTATGGGCTAGACTCTCCCAAGTCCAGATGGGAGATTCCACAGAAGGTCATGGAGAATAACAGGGCTAAGATCCTGTGGGACTTTCAGATCCAGATGGACAGGTAGGTACTGGCCAATCAACCAGACATCATGGTAGTAGACAAGGACCAGAAAACAGCAGTGGTGATGGATGTAGATGCTGCCAGGTACAGCAACATCAGGAAGGAGGAGTATGAGAAGCTGGAGAAGTACCAGGGCCTGAAAGAGGACCTAGAGAGGATGTAGAGATATTAGGAGCACTCAGGGCTGTGACTCCTAAGCTGGAAGAGTGGCTCCAACAGATCCCAGGAACAACATCGGAGCTCTCTGTCCAGAAGAGTGCAATGCTAGGGACAGCTAAGATACTGCACAGAACCCTCAAACTCCCAGGCCTCTGGTAGAGGACCTGAAGTTGAGGAGGACACATACCCCCCATAGGGGTGAGAAGTGAAAATCAATCCATCCATCCATCCAACCATGAATCTGGGAATTTATCTTGTAGCACACTAGCTTCCCATTTAAAACTAAAAGAATGTGAATCAAGTCTACCACGGAATATGGGTGCCGTGGGTGGGTGGGTGAAAAAAGTGGCAGGAGAAGGAGCAACTTGTGACCTCCTGCCACCTCCCCCATTGACTTTGCTTGTGGGAAGCTGGCAGGGAAGGTTGCAAATGACTATCACGTGACCTCAGGTGTCCTAACAGCCAGGAACCACGCTGAGACAAGGAATAGGTCTCTAGTGTTTATTACTGCTACATAACAGAAAATCCTAACAAACTGAAGAAGCATGGGAAAAACCCAGACATATAAACCCCAAAGGCTAAGGCGGGCCCGATCTGTGTCTCTTTGAATGGCTACCTAATTCCTCAGTACTACGCATGCGCTTTACAGCCTGGATGGGAGCCCCCTGCTCTCCATCCTTACTCATGACAGCAGGATGCTGCAACTGTCATAATTGTGAGCTGGTTGCCAAGTACCTGAATTGCAATCACGTGACCGTGGAGATGCTGTGATGGCTGCAACTTAATGGACTGGCCGTAAGTCCCCCTCATTCAGCGCCCTCGTAACTTTCAACGGACATTGTAGCCCAAGGCCTGGGTATGTTAATATTCCTATATCAGGAATTGGATTCAAGCTAATCTCTTCAATATAAACACAACTCATTAGTCTCTTCATGCATTATAAATGGAGAGGGCTCAACACATGAGCACTGCACTTAATTTCTTCTTTCTGACAATGCTGCTTCAGTGACACAAACTTTTTCCTAAAGACGTTAATGCTTTCAGTATGGAAGCCAAAACAGGCAAAAACTTCTTTGCTGCAGACGTACTTGCTGAAAACATGACTGACTGCAGAAAAAAGATTTCAGTGGAACAATGTTCATTTTAGCACCTAATTAGTTATCATATGGGAAATCTGTGATTGGATACTTACAGCAATTTTCTTCTAAAATCAACCCTGCTTTCCTCTCCCTAATTTAGAGCAGTGTTGGAACATGGCCTGCATGTTTTCCCTAGATCAAGGATGTGGACAATGGGTGCATTGCTCCACCTAGAGCATTTGTGCTTTAGCACAACTAGAAGCTAAGATTTTTTGTTTTCACTATCTGTAAAGATTAAAATGATCCAGGGAACTACAGGCAAGTCAACCTCATATCATGCCTATGTAGGTTTTCTTGGTATATTGTTTTCTGCTACAGAAATTAAGGTTACTATGGTAACAAATCACTCTGGCAGGGTGAGAAGGTCAAACAAGTATCCTCAATTTGGGGGTGAAAAGAATGACCAAATTAGGAAATTGTCTGGAGGGCAGCTTGCCTGGGCTTGTTTTAGTTTCAGTTTCCTACCTGCCTTCCTCCCTGTCTTCTCTGAGAGCGTGTGTGAATGCACAAGCCTGTAAATATGTTTTTGTGCTTTCTGTAAATAAATTTATTTTTATAGAAATGCCTGGTGTGTGATTTTTCTGATCTCTCTGGGCCAAATGCTTTCCAGCACTCTACCAATAGGTTATGGGCCCACTAAACCCAGTAAGAAACCCAGTAAAACCCCAGAGAGAGCAGAGAGATCAGCTCCACACCTCATGCACAATTTAAAGGAAGGTAGCAAAGAGCTGTGAAGATTTTTCTTTGGAGCCGCCTGGAGATTTTCCAGCAACTGCCGGTCTGCAGGACAAAGAAGCCAGCTGAGGTAACTTGCAAAAGGAGGAAGAAGCCATGGCTACCTCCCAGCCCTCAGCGATGCCTCTGGAGTGCCTATCACAGACCAACTATTTGAATTGGGCCCTGAAGATGGAGATGTATCTTCGCAGAGAGAATCTTTGGCTGCCCATTGGTGAGCAAACCCCCCAAAATCCCAGTGCTTAGACAGGATGAGTGGGCTAGAGCCACCATTATCCTGGGAGTTGAGGATAATCAGCTAGTGCACGTGAGAGGTATGCAGTCTGCAAAGCAACTGTGGGATGCTTTGAGAGATTGTATGTAAAGGCAACAGCAGGGAGTAAAGTTATCCTGACAAAAAAGCTGTACAAAGCCTACCTTGCAGAAGGAGATAGCTTATATTCAGCAGCTGTTTGTTGAGTTGCAGGAGAGAGGAATGGAATTTACACCTCTCACAACATCCTATATCCTCCTGTCCTCACTGAATGAAACGTGGGACACGCTGATTTGTACCCTGGAGGCTATTCCTGAAGCAGACCTCACCCCATCGTGTTACACAGCGCTTACTTGCTGAATGGGAGAAGAGAGAGGAAAGATCCCCCCCCATCTCTTCTGGAAAGTTGCAATACCAGAAAACAAGGGAAAAGAAGGGAAAGGAAGCTGAGGCCACAGCACCAGCCAGCCAGCGATGCTTCACTTGTGGTTCAGCTGGACATTTGCAAAGGGACTGTGCCTTGAGACCCAAGAGTAGAAAGACAGAGAAGAAGAACACAAGGGCAACACAGAAGAAGGCTCTTCAGACAACCCAAATTGCACAGGTTGCTGAGAAGGGTAATTCTGATGTATGGGTGTTAGATTCTGGGGCCAATTGTCATTTATGTAATTGTAAAAGCTCTTTTGTGTCACTGTCTAAAACTGAAAGACAAAGTTCATCTTTGGCTGATGGTTCTGTGACCAAAATTATGGGACAAGGTGACTTGTATTTATCCTGCTTGGGAGCAACTGTAAAAGGTGTGTTGTATGTGCAAAATTTACAGTCAAACCTTTTATCTGTAGCACAATTTAGCTGCAACAGGGTATATCATAACATTTAAGAAAAATGGTTGTGAGATACATAAAAATGGGAAATGGTGTGCTACTGGTATGTTAAGACTCCTTGTACATTGTGCAAAATGCAAGGAAGCCAAGCTGCAAGACTGCAGTTGGCAACACTCCATATCATGACCAATGTGTACACCTGATGCACAGGAGATTTGGTCATGCTAATTTCAAGTATACAGCACAAATGCCACAGCTGTGTGCTGACGTAAAGACAGAACCCTGTGACAAATAGATTGTGTAGTTTGCAAAGAGTGCAAAACACTAAAAGCTCCTGTGAGTAAGCACAGTGACAGAGTTACAACTAGACCTTTGGAAATTGTACACTCTGACATTATTGGTCCTTTTGCTCCAAGTCTTGGACAAGCAAGGTATGCAATGACCATCATTGATGATTTCTCAAGATACTCATTTATCTGCATCCTAAAACATAAAGATGAGGCATTTGAGAAATTTAAAAGTTTTGTGACATGGGCAAATGGAAAATTCCCTAGGCCTGTATCTGCACTCCAGTGTGAAAGAGGAGGAGAGTACCTTTCTCACAAATTCAAAAGGTTCCTAGTGGAAAAGGGGATAGAACAAATTCTTTCTAACCCTTACACCCCTTAGCAAAATGGAGTTGCTGAAAGAAAGGGCAGAACCTTGCAAAATGCGATGGAATGCATGCTTAAAGATTCACATTTATCTTTTAAGTATTGGGGAGAGGCAATTTCCACTGCCTGTTATGTGCAAAACAGACTGTATAACTCTGTGATTCAGGACACTCCATTCCATTTGTTTTATGGTGTGAAACCAAAAGTAAACCATCTGAGAGTGTTTGGTAGCACTACATGGGTTCATATTCCAAAACAGAGAAGGAAAGGAGGCCCCACAACAAAGAAAGCCATCTTTGTTGGCTATGAACAAAGCCAAAGGAGCTACAGGTTCATAGTGGGACAGAAATTAATAATTAGCAAAAGCGCTTCTTTTGCTGAACAAAACTGTGGGAGATTAAATTCTAGCTCTCCAGTTGATCTAACCACAACAGAACAGCAAGGACTTGCTGATAGTGATCTTTTGCCTGATGAGGACATTAAACCAGAAAAGCAAACTGAAGAGACAGATGCTTCTCAGGGAAGTGATAGGAGTCAAAATTTAAGCCCTGTATTATCTCGCAGATCTCAGAGGAGTAATAAAGGTGTTCCTCCATCACATTTTCAGACTGAAACAGTAAAGGCTTTTCACATATTCACAGAACCTGAGTCCTTAGAACAAGTGAATGCTTTACCACCTGAGATTGCACAAAATTGGCATTCTGCCATGCAACAGGAGTTAGCATCCTTGAAAGAAAACATGGAAACTGGTAAATCTACCTCCCAATGAACGCTGTTTAGGTTGTAGGTGGGTTTTCAAACTGAAAAGGTATGCTGATGGAAAAATCCAAAAATATAAAGCAAGGTTGGTTGCAAAAAGGTTTAGACTTTGACAAGACTTTTGCCCCAGTTACTAAAGGTGAATCAATTAGATTAGTGTTAAAAATTGCTGCACTCAAAGGAATGTCAGTTCATCACTATGACATAGCCCCCTGGCTATGAAAAAGGGGAGAATCTGGACTGTGAACTTCAGATGTCAATCTATGGGTTAAAACAGGCTGCTAGATCCTGGAACCAAAAGTTAGATGAAAAACTGCAGAATTTTGGTTTTGTAAAAGGAAAAGCAGATCCATGTGTATATATGAAGAAAGACAAACAAGGCTGTATGTATCTGTGCATTTATGTTGATGATTTGCTGCTGTTCACATCAACAGAAAAACAAAGGCTTGATTTTGAAGCCTGCATGAAAAGCCATTTCACATTAAAAAGCCTTGGAACAGTAACAAATTACCTAGGCTTGGAAATACACAGGGAGAAGGATGGTAGCTTTCTGTTAAGCCAATGTAGTAAAATTCAAAAGCTCCTAGAGGATTTTAATATGCAAGACTGTAAACCAGTCTCTACTCCGATAACAGATTTTCAGAAAGATATAGGAGAAACTCAATTAACTGAGGCAGAGAAATATAGATCTGCAATTGGAAGTTTACTGTATTTTGCAAATCACTCTCGCCCAGATATCTCAAATTCTGTGGCCATTTTAAGTAGACAGAGAAGCCTACATCTACTGGAAAAGCAGCATTGAAGAGGTTAATGAGGTATTTGCAAGGAACAAAGAATTATTCCTGAAGCTAAATGCCTGTGGAACAGAGAAATTGCAGGCTTTTGCTGATTCTGACTGGGGAGCAGATGTCAGTGACAGGAAATCCACTGGGATTTTAATTCAATTTGCTGGATCTAGTTTAGGCTGGCATTCTAGAAAACAAACACTTGTTGCTCTTTCCACTGCAGAAGCAGAATTTTATTCTCTAGCACAAACCTGTAATGAGGTTACATGGTTTAAACATTTGTTAAAAGACATAGGCATGGAAGTGAACCAGCCTATAACTGTTTATGAGGATAATCAAGCTTGCTTTGCTATGGCAAAATCTGAAGCCTGCAAGAATAGGACAAAACATATTGATATTAGGTATCAATATATCAAAGATAAGATAGCCAAAGGGGAAATAATGTTAAAATATTGTGAATCAAAAGACATGATTGCTGATATTTTAACCAGACCTCTTGCTCTACCAAGACAGAGGTAACAAAGCAAGCTGGTCTGCATCTCGTTCCATAGCATAAAAAGGGGAGTGTTGGTATATTGTTTTCTGCTACAGAAATTAAGGTTACTATGGTAACAAATCATTCTGGCCAGGTGAATAGGTCGAATTTAATTGTCCTCAGTTTAGGTGTTAATAGTTGCATTGCCTGAGGGGAGGCAGCTTGCAGGACTGTTTAGTTTTTAGCCTTGCAGCCTGAGTGAGCAGATCACTCCTCTCTGAGTGTGTGTAAATGCACAAGCCTGTAAATATGTTTTTGTGCTTTCTGTAAATAAATTTATTTTTACAGAAATGCCTGGTGTGTGATTTTTCTGATCTCTCTGGGCCAAATGTTTTCCAGCACTCTGCAAGAGATTTAACAACAAATCTTGCTGAAGAGTTAATCTGAAGAGATTAATCCATAGGCACTTAAAAAATTGATAAATACTAGGAATGTGTATTGATTTCTTAAAACAAATCTTGCTAAGCTAATGTTACCCCATTTTTTAAAATCATGGATGGCATGACAATTAAATGGATATACAATATAGCTGGCTCAATAATCATACTCAAAGAAGGCTCATGAATAGGATGAGGATTTCTATGACCTAAAAATGTTAGAAATATGCAAGCAGTTATGACCTTAAAACCATTTAAATATGACCAATTAAACCAAAAATATGACTTCACAATTTCTGAAATTAGCACCCAATTTTTAAAAGCCTGTGCTTATATATATATATATATAAACACACACCACAAATTAAAAGGTTTATTCTTTTTCACTTCCAGTGCAGAAGTGCTAGTATTGAAGGTATCAAATGAACATTTTGAGAGTCAAATGGTCATCCCTGGATTAGTTTTCATTAACAGCAGAATTGCATTGGATGACCACGTGCATCTTGAAGTTAACAAACTCAAAACTCCTTCTGTTGTCTACCAGTATGTTCTTGTATCTGGAGAAACTCCTTTCGGCATCACAAGAGGTTATAGGAACAAATTTGAAAAAAACAAACTTGTCTGGAGAAAATTCTGGCTCGAAGTCTTCAAATTTTGCTTCGAGTCCACTTAGAATGTTACTTATTTTGCAATGTGTTGAATAACCCAGATTAGACTGCAACACTCTTTGCAGTTTATCACTAATTTTTTTCAGCCACTTTCCCCTTTGCTGGCTTTAAATCACTCTGTTTGTTCAGTGCATCACTAAGTTCCATTCCTACAGTTTCAAGGCAGGTGATTGCTCTTGATAATCCACTGAAGCTAGATCCTATGTATGCTAAGTTTCCAGCAAGGTTTCAGAAAAGGAATCTTGTACAGTCTTGATGGAGGAAGACTCACAACAGTCAAATTCTTTAACTATCCACTCCAAGGAAGCATAATTTGTGAAGTAATACATAGCCACATCCAGCCAAGTCCCCCAACGTGTGACAACAGGTTAGGGAGAGAGAGCCAAAGTAGGAGCAATTTCTTTGAACTTTTGTACTCAAAGTGGAGCTTTAATGAACATGTTTTTCCCATTCAAAATTATCTTATCTACATCAGGATAGTTGCTTCGAATCTCTTTGGCCACTCTGTAAACCATGTGCAAGGCATGTGATATGGATCATTTTTGGATAAAGAAGTTTAAGTTCCTTGGCTTCTTTAGTCATGTACGGAGCGGCATCTGTTATAAAGAGAACGATATTTCCCCTTTTTACACCATCCGGCCAGAGTAGTTTCATAGAATTGTCAAAGAGAATAGCAATAGTGGAATTGTTTACTTTTTGTAGAGTTTCACATGTTAGAAGAAATACTTCACCAGGCTTGTCACATTTCAGAGTGCCAATAACAATATTGGCTACTTATCTTCCGTTTACATCACTTGTTTCATCTACTGAAACGCATATCTTGTTGTCAACAGCAGATCTTATCTTTTCTAACACATCTTCATAGCAGGCAGAGATGTAATTTTGCCTTACAGCTGATTCATTTGGAATTGGGTGACTGGTGTACTTCAAAAAATGCCTGAGGCTACCACTACCTAATTTCCTTAAGAGAATATTTGAAGTAACCATCATTGTACAGAGATCCTTACAAAATTCTGACTGGGTATTTGATGAACCTGCAGTTGAAGAAGCTCTCTCAAAAAGGAGACGTTGCCTGTTCTCAGTGAAGGTAAATCTTGCTAAATAACTCTTGTGTTTCACGGTGTCACAATGTTGTTGAATATTAAAACGCTTTTGGGCCAATACCTTCACACAATTTACAAAACAAAATATCACCATCACTACTGAAAATCTGCTCCCCAAATTCTTGAACAAGACGTGTAATTTCTCACTCACTAAACATCTACTTTTAGGTATGTTGAAATCAGATTGCAGCTCTCATGTGACTCCACTACCTCAAACACAGACACACCTGAGCTTGGGAGCAAATGAGAAAAAGGAAAAAAAAAAAAGGCAAATTCTCACTTTTTCAGGCCTGGTCAGGGGAGAAGCCTGTGTTCCTGTCCTGACTAAGCAAGAACCATGCTGAGATGAAGAAGTCTCTAGTGCTTTATTACTGCTATAGTAGACAGAAAATCCTACCAAACTGAAGCAGCATGGGAAAACCCAGACAGATAAACCCCCAAAAGTCAAGGCGGATCTGTTCTGTATCTCTTTGAATGACAGCTCAAACTCTCTAAACTACACATGTGTTTTCGCCCCTGGATAGTGGCCCCCTCCTGCTCACCATCAGTACTCATGACATCACCCTCCCCTCCAGATTCACATTCCATTTCAGCCCCCTCCTTTCCAGAGTTCCCTCCTCCCTCCAAAGTCTCATGAGAGTCCATCTCCCCTTCCAAGCTCCTATGGGAACTGGGCAATGATGGAAATTCTTCAAAGGAAAACTCCTCCAAGGACGAATCACTGCTGCTCTCCAGTTCTGATAATGCTTCTGGCCCAGGTGGCTGCTGCTGGAAAATAGCTAGATGATTAGAAGATTCCTCCCCCCTCCCCCTTGGGAAATGCAAGCTGGAGGTGGAGGGCTGCAGCTCCCCCTCCTCCTCTTGCTCTGGCCTCAGAGCCTCTGGCGGGAGTGGAGGTTGCCAACTTACGAACTCCTCTGCTTGGGATTCCTCTGCTTGCTCAGCCAAGTGAAGAATCTCTGGGAGAGTGCGAGGCTTGGGTTTGTGAGGGAAAAGCTGATGGAACTGTTGAACCAGTGCTGGTGCGCGCACATCTCTGGCATTTTCCCATGAGCGCTCTTCCTCAGGGTACTCTTTCCAGTGTAAAATATTGGATGCCCCTTCCCCTCCTCCGAGAGTCCAGAATCTCAACTTCATATTCCTCCTCCCCATCCACAATTACTGGAGATGGGGGGGGGGCATTTGCAATCTCAAGTCACTTGCGGGAGGGTCTTTGGCTAGCAAGGATCTGTGAAACACTGGATGGACTTTCATGGATGCTGGCAGCTGTAAACAATAAGCCACTGGATTTATCTGCTGCACCACAGTAAAAGGGCCCACAAACTTAGAGTCCAACTTCTTGGAAGGCCTGGTAGAAGTCAAAAACTTGGTAGAGAGCCACACTTTGTCTCCTACTGCAATTGCTGGCCCCTCTTGTCTGTGAGCATCTGCAGCTCTCTTCTAAGCATTTTTTGCCATGTTTAGCTGCTCCTTTAACAACTCCTGTGCAGCTTGTTGCTCTTTAAGAAAATCAGCCACAGCTGGAACAGTTCCCTGCTGGGAGGAGGTGGGCAACACCTGAGGGCTAACCCCATAGAGTGTTTGGAAAGGAGACATCTTGGTAGAGGACTGCACAGAGTTGTTATAAGTAAATTCTGCCATGGGGAGCAGGGCTGGCCAATTGTTTTGCTGATAAGTGGTGTAACACCTGAGATACTGTTGTAACCATTGGTTATTTTTCTCAGCTTGTCCATTACTAGAAGGATGATGTGACGATGATAGGTGGATCTGGATCCCTAATGACTGGAAAAGGGCCCTCCAGAATCTGGAAGTGAACTGAGGGCCTCTGTCACTCACCAAGTGATTTATCATGCCTCTATATCTAAAAACATGGTCTATAAACAACTGTGCTGTGGCTGGTGCAGATGGGAGGCCCTTGCAAGGAATAAAATGCTCCATTTTAGTGAAAAGGTCCACCACCACTAGTATGGAAGTCAGCCCCTGGACCGGGGGTAAATCAGTGATGAAATCCATGGAAACTGTATCCCAAGGCCCACTGGGGCTGGGGAGGGGTTGCAAGAGTCCTGTGGGCTTCCCTGGTAGAGGCTTGGCTCGTCTACAGGTATGACAAGAAGCTACATAACCCTTTATGTCTGCAGTCATCTTAGGCCACTAGTAGTCTCTCAGAGCTCTATGGAGAGTTTTGAAAACACCTCCGTGCCCTGCCGTTTGATGGTCATGGCAAAGTCTCAGTACTTCTTCCCTCAATGAGGGGGGAATGTATAATCGCCCACTATGCCAAAGGATTCCTGCTTCCACATTAAATGGGGATGTGGTGTCTTGTAGACCCCTCTAGAGGTCATCCATCCTGGACCTGGCATATGGGTCCTGTTGCTGCTGAGCTTTGACCCTTGCAAATAGGTCCTCTGCTTGCCTGCCTGCTGCTAAAATCTCTGTCTGGTTCCCCTTCATAGACTGATCAAACTTGTGAGGTTGTAATATAGTAGCCTGGACCTCCTGGTGGGTAGCGGGGGTTGCCTGAATGGATCGAGACAAGGCATCTGCCAAACAGTTCTGCGCCCCAGGAACATAAGAAATAACAAAATTGAAATGGGAGAAAAACTGGCTCCATCTGGTTTGACATGGGGTGAGCGAACTGGTGTTCTGTAGAAGCTGTAAATTCTTGTGATCAGTGCAGACCTTCACAGGAAAGGTCACACCTTCTAGCCAATGCTTCCACTCTTGGAATGCTGCTTTAATTGCCAGCAACTCCTTGTTAAAAACATCATAGTTTCTCTCTGCCTGCGAGAGCGTGTGAGAGAAAAAGGCACAAGGAAGCAATGTCTTCCCTACTTTGTCAGTATATTGCAATAAAACAGCAGCAATAGCAAAATCTGAAGCATCTGAATGCATTATGAATTGCTTCGTGGTATCAGGATGCTTTAAATGCGGCTGGGATGCAAAGAGTTGCTTAAATTCTTGGAAGGCTGCTTGCTCCCTCTCCCAAAGGAATTTGGATCCTTTCTTCAAAATCTGAGAGGCTTAGCCCTGTCCCTAAATTTATGTATAAATTTTCTATAAAAATTGGCGAATCCTAGGAATTTTTGTACACCTTTCACATTGCGGGAGGGTTGCCAAGACAGAATTGCCTGGACCTTTGAAGGATCCATGGATATGCCTTCTGTTGATATTCTATAGCCCAGGAAATGTAATTCTGTTAAATCAAAGGCACACTTCTCTAGCTTGGGAAACAGCTTGTTCTCTCTCTGTCTTTGTAAGACATTACGTACATGGGTTGTAGCATCCTCAGAGAATATTAATAAGTCATCTAGATAAATGACCAGATACTTATCTAGTAAATCAGAGAAAATTTGATTCAAAAATCGGGAAAATATGGCTGCCGCATTTGCCAACCCAAAAGGGACCACAAGGTACTCAAATTTTCCATACCTGGTATCGAAGGCAGTCAGATATTCATGCCCCTCTTTCATCCAGATCAGATTGTACGCATTCCTGAGGTCCAACCTAGTAAAAATGCGGGCTTTCTGTAAACGATCCAGCAGGTCAGCTATTAAGGGAAGCGGGTAATTTTCTCTGACCGTGACTTTACTGAGGGAGCTGAAATCATGAACAACTCTCAAGGGTGCCTCCTGAGCTGCCGGTGCCAATGGGTCAGGCTTCTTTGGTATGAAGAATGTAGGAGCAGATGCTGGGGAAGTAGAAGGTCGGATGAAATCCTTTTGGAGATTAGTATCCAAATAATCTTTCAAGGTGGCTAGTTGCTTGGGCGACATGGGATATTGTTTCCTTGCTGGAATCTTGGCTCCTGGTATCAACTCAATAGTGCAATCACAGTCCCTATGGGGGAGTAGCGCTGTGGCCTCTTGTTCACTGAAAACATCTGCGAAATCTGCATACTTGGCTGGCAACTGCACCCCCCCCCGCTTCGATGACTGCGTTGGTTGCTGGAGAGAGAAGGGAGGCTTGAATCTTGTGGTGCCGGCATTCCTTAGCTGGGAAGGAGACTGCTCCCGTAGCCCAGTCCAACAATGGGTTGTGGAGCTTCAGCCAAGGTGTGCCCAGGATTATAGGTACATTAAGTGATGCAGTATCATAAAGTTTGATCCACTCAGTGTGGTCTCCCGTTGTTAGCTGTAAAGGTTCTGTGGATCTTCGAATTGGCCTGGCCTTGAGGGGCTGGCTGTCAATGGTCTTGACTTCTATGGGACGTGGCAATTCCATGGTTGGGATGTTGAGGTCTTGTACAGTCTGTACATCTATAAAATTGGTGGCAGCTCCAGAATCAACAAGAGCCTCTAACTTGACATGGTGCTCTGGGTTTACACGCATTATGACTGGTAAGTAGAAAAAGGATTGCCTGGAATCCTTGACATGAGCCCTTCTTAACTGATTGATGGTCTCCCTGCTGAGCTCTGTGGAGGGAGACCGACGGAGTTTCCCTGGTTGGAAGTAGAGGTGGAGGTGGCTCTTGGTTCTGCTGCTTGCCCTGGGGCTCTTACAGAATTCGCTTGGTTTCTCGCTGGGCAAGCTCTCACCATATGCCCCAGGCCTCCGCAGTAGACATAGAGGGCTCGCTCTCTCCTTCTCTGTCTCTCAGCCTCAGAAGCCTCCTGCTCGCCCCAATCTGCATTAGCTCCTCTGGTCCTGAGTAGAGAGATGCTGCAGAGAGAGCTGGAAATCCTGGAAGCGATCTGACGCCCCTGCCTCTCCCTGGCTGCAGCTGCATGAGCTCTTCTAGTCTGACATCTATGACCACAGACAACTGATATAAATCTTCTGAAGTAGCTGGTGTTCCCTGGCGCATCAATTCGTTTTTTATCTCATCCAGCCTGTTTGAACTGGTCTTTCAAAGCACTCTCATTCCAGTCCAGATCCCCTGCTAACAGCTTGAAATCAGCAATGTAAATTCCCACTCTCTTGTTGCCTTGCTTGAGCTTCCGAGTTTCCTGGCTGTGACCTCTATGATCGGGTCGTCAAAGTGTGCTCCGAACCTTGCCCGAAAATTCTGGTAGTTATCGAGAATTGGGTCGTTGTTCTCTACCATGGGAATAGCCCATTTGGCTTCTGGACCCTTTAGCAGACTTAAAATAAAGGTGACTCTGGTTCGGTTTGTTGGGAACTCTGCCAGTCTGCTGTCAAAAAACATTGTGCACTGGGTAAGAAAGGTTCTCAACTGTCTGGCTTCTGCCCCAAACTTCTCCAGTAAGCTGCCCTGGGATCTCAAGACTACTGGTGGAGCTGCTGCTGCTGGCACCGGCTGTGGGATGATCGGAACTGGTTTTTGTAACTGTTGGAGCATAGCTGCTTGTAATGTGTTGACCTGGAGATCTACTTGCTGCTGGTGTTGCTGCAAGGCTGCTGCCAATTGTTCTATAGCTTGTCGTAGTTCCCGGTATTCCAAAGACATATTGCCCCCCCCCCCAAATTTCTTTTCTTTCCTCCCTCTTTCAATGGGAGTTGGAGTTTGATAGGATTGATGTCCTGACTAAGCAAGAACCACACCGAGACGAGGAAGAAGTCTCTAGTGCTTTATTATTGCTATAGTAGACAGAAAATCTTACCAAACTGAAGAAGCGTGGGAAAACCCAGACAGATAAACCTCCAAAAGTCAAGACGGGTCTGTGCTGTATCTCTTTGAATGACAGCTCAAGCTCTCTAAACTATGCATGTGTTTTCGCCCCTGGATAGTGGCCCCCTCCTGCTCACCATCAGTACTCATGACAGTTCCCACCTCTGTCTCTCTCTCTTTCTGTCTCTCTCTCTCTCATACACACACACACCCCTCCCTGAGTTGGGGAGCAAATAAGAAAAAGGAAAAAAAAAACAGGCACATTCTCACTTTCTTTGCTGGCTCGAACTTGCTGGCTTATCAGGAGGGTTGCCAATGACCAAAATATGACATTTGTTACAAACTTAATCAGAAATATGACATAACACCTTTAAAAAGTCAAAATATGACTTTTCAGGCAAAATAAATAGCATCTAATTCCCACCAGATTCTCTAAAATGTGTTTTAATTTACTTATAAATTCAAATAAAGTTTCCAGAAAAAATATGACTTGTCACAGAAATCCTCATCCTACTCATGAATGTGTCCTCATCAAAATGGAGAGATTATTGAATGGTGTGCTGCAAGACTCAGTTCTGGGCTCTGTTATTTCAATATTTTTAGTATTAACTTGAAGTGGTATGGTGAACACTTATGGTAGCAAGGTACATGCTGTTGTCTTCAAGAACAAAATGGTTAGGGACTGCCCCTTAAAGACTCCCGTGGAACTCCCCTGGTAAACTTCTGTTTGCTGTCCCTATTCATTCACTTCATGAGTTTGTTCCTTGGAAACTAATGCCTTGCATTCCTCTTATAGCCTGTGCTTATCTAGGAGGAAGCAGTCACTGAATCATCCACGATAGGCAATTATTTTTTCTTTTCCTAGTTATAGTACAAATTAACTAGTTTTTTGTTTTCTTTAATAACTTATTTATTCTACTGCTGGCATACTTATAAAACAAAAATGCGTCATTATTAGTATATGAATCTACGCTTTCAATCTTTACTTGACCAATTATGTCAGCTAATGCTCTTTCTACATGGAAGAGGAATGAGGAGCTGGGTGGTTGTTTTTCTTTTACAGAGACTTCACATCCTACTTTGCCTGTGTGTGTATATGTGTGTGTGAAAGAGAGAAAGTGAGTGAGTGAGTGAGAGAGAGAAAGTGAGTGAGAGAGAGAGAGAGAGAGAGAAAATCAGCTGATTCTGTTTGTGGGACAAATTACCCGGGGGGGGGAATTCTATTTAGGCCTCTTCCTCATGTCCATGTTAATGTGCATTCCTCCTGTCCCTGAGTCAACAGACAAGGATGTTGATATACATTTGTATTGTCCCTATTGCTGAACTTTATGGTGTCTCAGAAACAATGTAGTGGTGTTCTTTAAGATTAAAGTGGTCCTGTCCTTATAGCTTCAGGGTAGAGACTGGTAGATTTCTCAACTTCTTTCCCTTTCTACCTAGTGTTGCCACCAACTGCTTTCATGACATGTGGCAGGGTGGGGTTGGGGACTTTGAGCATAAGCTTGAAACTGAGTGTCTAGTCACCTAGGGTAAAGTGCCTCAGTAAATGCAGCACTCTGCTGTCAGTTAAAACAATATCCTGTCAGTTAATTGTCTGCTGACAATTAAAAAAATATTCTGGGTATCAGTGGAATGAGAGCAAGCTTGCAGGCATGTTAAAAGAGTTGCCTCCATATCATTTTCTGACCCTCCCACTGACCTGTCAGCCAGGTTATATATTCTGAAAGTTTTCTGGAAGACAGGCATTCCCATGTCAAAACAAACAACATGGAATGCAGTGTGATGGGGCAGAGGAGAATGCAGGGTGGAGAGGGAGGGAGCTTAGAGATATAGTGACAGAATCCACTCCCACTTCATCCTGCGTGCCTCCTGTGCTACACTGAACTGTTAGCCACTCTTTCTACCAAGAAGTAATAAAGCCATGCGAAACCCATTCTCATCAGGACCAGCACATTTGGAATATACTCATTTGAGGCACAACCAGCAATCTGTCTCTTTCTGCTTAAAGCAACCAGCAATCCCCGTTTTTGTATAGATAAGTCAGCAGTCTTTTGAAACACTGATGTTTCAAAAGCTTAAAGTGATGCTTCAGAGGTATAAAAGCAGGTCTACTGGTCTTCCAGAAATGTATACTTCTACTGAAAAGAGCCTTAGAGACATACTGGCAGAATGGCTAGTCTTCAAAACTGAATACTCTTAATTCTTAGAACAATTTTATTTATATTATTCTTAAAGACATTATATTGCATTGCATCATGTAATACTGTAGAATATTTTAACATATATTTGAGCAAATAAATTGGATTTATTTTCTATCATGAAAATGTTCCTCAAATATTTTGAATCTGGTTTGCCCTTAGAAATATACTCTATCTCTTAACTCCTTTCAGATTGTAAGCCAACTCTGCTTAAAACAGGAGCACAAAATATGCCATCTGGCACTGTATCCAGTGAACCTGTGAACTAGCTAGTGATGGTCAACTGTTTTTTCTTTTTCTTTGAAAAAAAAAGAATAATAGAAAGCATAACTGCAGTATATAGAGAGAAGATATGCAGGTTTATGAAGGAAGTAAGATGATGATGATGATAATAGAATTAAAAAAAAATAAAAGTGATCCAATCCACTGTGGAAGTTGGCTGTGCCTACTTCTGGAATATGGCCTTCACCATGGTATGCAATGGCCCTTGAGCTGATAGAAGTTGCACACCCAGGGTTGAGAAGATAAATGAATAGACATTTTTAGGGGCAACACTGCTTCCATCACTTGTATAACAAAATATGGCAGTGAGGATGAACAGATGCTAAAGACCCTACTAGTTCAAATATTATTTTTGTGAAGTTTTCAGTAATTATCAATTCCTTTTCTTGACTCTTCTGTATGTAACAGTTTTGTATGCATGTCTGCATTATGTCCTTTTTTGCAAGTTTGCTGTAGTCAGAAGTATGTTTACAGAACCATGCACCTCTTAATAATGGATATAAGAAATACAAAGCAGCCAAAAACAGGGACTAAGTACAAACCTCTCTTCTCTTGCTTGTCTTAGCTCTTCTCTTTTATCTAGATAATTTCGACTAAAAAAGAGATATGCACAAAGTTACAGGTAAAATAAAAACAGGAAAGAACAGTAAATTAAGCAACAAAAGAAACAGAAACCAGAAAAAAAGGAACAGCAAATGAAGCAAAAATAGCTAATGGGTAAGCTTTGATGAATTTCTATAATAAAATATATAATGACTGGAGTATACCGTCTCGTTTAGTGACTGTGTTCTGTTCCAATGGCTTGGTCATTAAGTGAAATGGTCGCTAAGTGAACATGCGACTGATAGAGAGCAAGTGAGAGAGATGCTGATAAGATCATTGGTTGCTGCCATCTCATTCAGCTCAAGTTCTCTCCTACAGTGTCCTGTGCCTTTTTCCTTTTTTTTGCCCCCTCACTGGGTGGAGAGATTGCTTAAACAAGCTATCTCTTCCTGAGCTGCTTTTATCCACAGCACAGTGCATTCCCAGAAAGTGCTAACCACAAGTTAACAAGCTCAGCCCTGTAACCTTAATTAGTTGATCAGAAACATCTGGCCTGATCCAGCAGCTGCCTGAAACTGACCAGACCTTAATGAATTTCACCCTGAAGGCTTTTGTTTTCTTAAATGTGAGCATCCCCTTTTAGTATGAAGGTAAGTTGGGAGAAAGGGTTTAAGAGCCCGCTACAAGTATGCAATTCAAAATTGTGTTTAAAATCACAATGAATTTGACTGGGAGTGGAGTACCCACAGCTTTTCTTATGAAAGGTAAAAGTTGTCTGTAGTTAATAATATTCAATTTTGTTATTACGTGACATTATATCAAATATATCTGAAATCCTTGTTGGGGAGGGGGGAGTCAAATGAAACCATTCATGCTAAAGCCTTGTTCTTATGATCTTCAAACTGTATTGATTGTCTCTCCAAACAGAAAGATTCTTCTACCCAGAGAATTAGGTTTTCTTCCACACTGAGAAGGATGAAGTTTGGATGTATTTCTTAAGCAAGGAAAGGGTACTCCTGTTTAACTATATTTTTAGCAATTTTTATCAGATTTTTTTCCCCTTGAGTTCAACTTATACTGTTTTGGGTAAGATGAATGTGAAGGCAAAAACACAGATATAGGACTCTGTGTGGATTTGAAAGACATGGGAAAAAGAAACTGCATGGCACCAGCCCAGGCTTTCTCCCCTGAGGCAAGTCAGCTAAGCAAGGAAAGTATGCCAGAATATATAATTATTTTTTCCCCAAATTATTTCAGGTACCAAGGGTAAGTGGGTAGAGACTATACCATTCTAAATCTCTCAACCTTGGGAGCTTAGATGGGGCTGTCATACTGTTTTCCTGAGTAAGGAATAAGATTAAATGGTATTTTACAACTGAGGATGTCTCTCTCTATGTGGGAACCCCCTGTCTTTTGAAACTGCTGGAATCAATCAGTCACAGTTCTACAGCAAAATAAGCAACATTCCAAGCAATGATCTGCTGCCTCAAGTCCTCTATAAACAGAACAATTTGTAGTTTGGAAGATACATTTGTGCTCTCCTCCATGACATGCTGCCTCCTGGGCAAAACAACTAAGCACCACAATAGTCAGGGATACTGAACTTCAGAACAAAGGATTTACAAGTTAAAATACATGAGTAAATGTCTAGTTCTCTCACACACACACACCTCAGGCTGCCCTGTCTGGCTATAAAATCTAATCTTGAGTCTCTATGCCACAGTTCCCAGTTTTCTTAGATGGAAAAATACAAATTAATGCGGAGATGTGAGCAGCAGCAGCAGCAGCAGCAAATATTTTTTAAATCTACCATATTCATTAAGGTAACAAACCATTAAATAATTCTTGCTTACTTGAATTTATTTCTCTCTTCACGTTCTATTCTTTGCAGCCTCTCCTCTCTCTCCTGACGTCTCCTTTCTCTTTCTGCTGCCAAGGACTCTTGGTGTTGCCTATATGATGAGGTAAGGAGGCCACCCAAAGATGTCCTATACGTGAAAAGAAATATTCACTGTGTTAAAAATAAATCATTGCCCTATTTATTTTTTCTTAGTTAAAGAAATTTTGTTAATTAAATCATGTATACTATAAACTATTCTTTCAACAGATATTGTATGCCTAAATAGTATAATGTCCTTTCTTATTTATACAATAATGCTTTCCTAGCTCTAACTAAAAGATGAATGAGCAATTAAAGGATGCATATCTTTTAATTGGACTTAAGTCAGTTTTCTTAAAATCTAAAGTAAAGTAAGAAAAGTTAATTTATTCAATTAAGTCATTACACATTACTTCACTAATCTAGTAGAAAATTAACATTCCCATTCCTTTAATATTCCCTCCAATGTGTGAACAATGTAATCTTTCATTATATTTCCAAATGTAATTAACTCCTCTATAGTTGTGGGCCAGCAATTTGACAGAAGTTACCAATTATCTAGTGCATGAGACTTAAAAGCTTATCTTCAGACATCTATATCATTGTTTTGTCACTTACAAGCAGTGATGATATTGAGAGAAAAGATCAGTATTTTGCACCATGAGTCAAATATCATCATGCAGAACAAGACACCATATGATAACTGGTAACATTTATACTATAAAGGACAGTTAAAAGTGAGATTTTTTTTTTGAGTTCTAAAGTATTCCTTCAATCATTATCCACTGGGGACTCAATACAATGACATTGGCCTTGGCCAAGTCCCAGAAGATGTCCTGATTACCAGGAAACACACTGAGGCGAGGACTTGGTCTCTAATATTTATTAGTAGTACTTAACAAGAATCCTAACAAACTGAGAAAGCGTGGGAAAACCCAGCCATATAAACCCCAAAGGTTAAGGCGGTCCCGATCTGTGTCTCTTTGAATGGCTGAACAGTTCCTCAGTGCTACGCATGCGCTTGACAGTCTGGGTGAGAGCCCCCTGCTCGCCATCCTTACTCATGACAGAAGAGGTGAGAATGGACATGTTCAGCTGTTACTCGTTTTGTATAAGCTGTCCATCTATAGTGGTGTTTAAAAGTTTGTGAATCCTTTTGAATTTTCAATATTTCTGCATAAATATGACCTGGATTATTTTCCTCAATAAATAAATGAACAAGTATAAGGTTTTTGACTCATTTAATTGGGTTCTCTTTAGGACTTATGTGGAATACATATCACATTTTAGGTCATACTTACGCAGTAATATTGAAAATTCAAAAGGGTCACAAACTTTTAAGCACCACAGTATATCTGAATACAGCTTTATTGTCAAACCCATTCAGTGTATAGTCAATTACTAGACTGTTCCAGAATAATACAATCATAGAACAGCAACTCTTGGGGATGGCTAGCTCCCTAGAATTGCCCTGTTTTGCTTACAGATTGAGAGAGAACTTTGCCATCTGGATTCTATTACATTTTAGTATATTTATATTTTATATTTTGTAGTTTATTTATATTATTGTATACTATTTATTACATTGTGGTTGTTTTTTACTGTAAACCACCCAGAGTCCCTCCTTGCGGGGGAGATGGGTGGTGATATATTTGACTGACTGACTGACTAAATAAATAAATATATAAAGTTGGAAGAGACCTTAGACCTATGTAATTCTGCCTTTTGCTCAGTGCAGGATCTGCTAAAGCATTTTGGATAGATGGCTATCCAGCCTGATTGAAGACCTCCAGTAAGAGGAAAACACTACTTTATAATACAACCCACTCCCTTTACCATCGGAAAAGTCTACCTAATACCCAATCCAAATCTACCTCTGTGCAGTTTCAACCATTAGTTCCCATCTGCCTCTACCGAGCAACAGGGAATAGATCTTATTTAAGCACAAGCTTAAATAATATAATCAAACATTTAAATAATTGAATATTATAAAATATTAAAAACAAGTGTCAAATGCTTACCAGCAATCCTAGTGTCTTTCAACTCAATGGCTACCATAGTTGGACACTGATGTTCTAGCAAACAACTGAGTAAATAGTGAGTGCACTTTTAATTCTATCTTATCTAAAGTAAAAGGACTAAAGAAATGGTAAGATGAAAAAAGGGGAGTATGTTTTACAAACATTTTTGCCCCCATGAAATGTGCCTCTCTGGATCTTTCTTTAAAATTTAATTAATTTATTTTATATCCAGCCTTTATTATTTTTATAAATAAGTCAAGGCAGTGAACATACCAAATACTCCTTCCTCCTCCTATGTTCCCCTCAACAGCAACCCTGTGAGGTGAGTTGGGCTGAGACAGAGTGACTGGCCCAAGGTCACCCAGCCGGCTTTCAAAATTCCCTTCTATTTGTTGGGAAAAAGGCCAACATAGTTCAGGCAGAAAATAGATTGAAAAGTATCCTTGGAGTTTCCAGCAGTTTACTTGAAACACTCTTCCCCTTTCTTTTTGGAGTGCCGTGCTATGAACTGGCATTGCCTTTTTAGGTTAATCACTGGTTTCATAGTTGTGTATTTCTACAAAAAGTACTATATCTATAGTATCTAGTAAAATCTTATGAAAATTCTTCCCATCTTCACAGACCAATTTCAAAAGAAAAATGTTTTTATCTTAATACTAGATCTTTCCTGTAAGATGTATCTCCATGCATATATTCGTTTGGGTGTGCTGCCTTAAGCTCTTTACTATACATTTTAAACTAATGATATTCCTGTAAGTTTCTTTGGATTTACTATCCTTGTATCTAGAGTTTGTGTGTGCTTCTTTTCCTCTTCTCCCCTTACTTTTACAGACAGGCCTGAATTGCCCACACCTGTATTCATTATCTGGGTTAGTTAGCGCTGTTCTTAGCTGGTCTCCCAGCTGTGACCCTTTTCTCCTTTGGCTGCCCTGGCTACAGGCTGGCATTTTTGATCACTGATCAGCATAAGAGGACAACAATCTACAACCATCCCAGCATGAACAGTCTACCCTGCTGTGGAAGAATAATTAAAATTTAGGATTACTAATGCAACTGTAAGGCTAAGCAACTAGAAATATATCAACACTAATAGAAATTTATTTGAATGCATTATATGAAGACCTAGCTCTCTGGAGAAGGCTCTGATGCTGGGAAAGGTGGAACAAAAAAGAAGAGGATGACCAGCAGCAAAGTGGATGGACTCAGTTACAGTGGGGATGGGTGTACTGTTGGAAGACTTGAAGGAACTGTTTGGGATAGATAGTAATGGAGAAAATCTATTTATATGATCGCAAAGAGTTGACACTAACCTGATGGCACATAATCAATCAGTCAATCAAAATTTAAGGGCATGGTCTGTAGCTAATCTAATCATCAAACAGCATTCTTCAAAGATATACTTTTGACAAACTTTAATTTAGGTGTGGCTATCCATAAAGTCCTGTGCGTGATTAATTAAATAGAGATGGATCTGTTATGGGACTAATGATATATCATGCTTGTCATTTGCATAGGAATCCTTTCATGAAAAAGGAAATGTTAGGTAATAACTCTTCAAAGTTTGGACTGTGGGTTTCTTTCTGTTTCCAATGCATTTTGTTCCAAATAAGTAAATGCCAGCTAATTCTTAGTTTAGTCTCTCAAAGTGTCATGATCGTTCACACCGACGATTTTGATGGCAACCTTAGGGAACCTGCCCTTGAGATTTCCGTAAGTTTAGACAGTATCCAGTATCCTCAATATAGTGGTCAACCTAGAATCTAGAATCTCTTGTCTTACCAAAATGGCCTTTTCTTACATAATGCAATTCTCCAATGGTTGTGAATGAATTTCTTAAGATCTCCAAGAATTGGTTCACAGTTTTCTTGATGTAGTAAGTAATCAGCCCTTTAAAACTGTAAGCTGGTAATGAGAGAGAAATCTACAGAGGATTTTATTAAAGACTGGAGTCTGTTTGTGGATTATATTATAAAAGTAGAGAAAAATAGTTTGATGATAAAGAGTTTTATAGATTAAATTAGGTGAGATAACATAAAAATTAAATAGTGATTATAATGGTATAAAAGAAATGGTTAATGGATCCATGAGGAATGTGAAGGGCAGAAGTGGACCATGTGTTTTTTAAATTAGATGCTTAGTTTTGTATTTGCAGGTTTATGTTTTTATACAGTATATGATTATGTACTGTGTTTTTACGATTATTTTATGAGTAGAATTTTAATAAAGTTTATATATAAAAATTGGTAAGTTGGGTTCTGAAAATCACAACTGATAGAAATCTTTGGGACTGTGGTAGAGTAAGGCCATTGTATGAAGCCCCCTTCTAAACTCAGCAGTTTTCTTAAGAACTCCAGCTACACATTGGCCTAGATGGAATAGTCTGACTCACTGGGGCTCCACAAATCAACACTTGTCCAGGGAGGAATTAGCAAAAGATGGGTTATTGTTTCACGAAGAAGTTTGAAAAGGACGGTGACTTTTACTCCTTCATCAAGTACAACTCTTCATGCTTTGTCTTCAGTTTTTTACCCAGATTCTGAACATAGTCCTAACAATCATCTATAAGGCTAGGATAAAGAATGAGATGGTTCTTTCTTTCTGCTTGGTGGTGAACTCACATTTTTGTTAGCACCTGAGGAATATGTGTCCACTGTTTCTGCACTTATAACTGAAAATGTATTCTTCCTCCCAGGTGTAGCAGACAGAATGGGCTCTGTACTACTTAATGCTTTCAATTCCCCTAAACTGTTGTTTGTATATCTTGGAATATACCTCAGTTAGTGACTGTTCACAAATTATGGTAATGAACAGTAGTAAATGGTAGTAAAAAAATAATTTTCCATTCAATGCATGCACTTATGACCACATTTTTGCACCTGACAACAACACATGCTGGAATGAGAGTAATGCTGACACTGCTGCATGAGAGAACTTTTATCTAAATGAGATGGCAGCAACCAGTAATCTTCACTGTCACTCTCTGTCATGTGGTTTGCTTAGTAACCATTTCAATGGAATGAATTGTGGTCACTAAATGAGGAGAGACTGTAGTTACTAGTTCATCAATAAGAATGGGGTTCTTTTCCACTGGTTACTGAAGTAGCCACTGGAGAAGAAGACACAGAAGTTTCTGCCTCTGCATATTTCCTGAAAGCCTTTTTACCACCATTTGCATATATTTATTAACAAACTTTTATCTTACAAAGCTTCTTCTGTAATTGGTAACCCTATCTTTATCCTGTAGCACATCCTTTCCTAATGTAGTTCATTCCAGATGTATTGGAAGTATATCTGGAGTGTACCAATTTGGGGAAAAATTCTATATAGTTATGTCTGCTCAGTGCACACAAACAGCTTCTCTTCTTCTGTCTACAAAGAAATGCCAACTCTATCCACATTCTGAAACTTCTATTCTAAAGCATCTAAATATTTCTGTATGTGAGCTTGGGGATCAACTACAGTATAATCAGGCTGTGTATAATATCCATAACAGTCCTTCTCAGACCTCCTCTGTCTTTGCTATTGGCCAAATCTGCGTAATTTCTTTAATGTGCTGGATCCAGGCACCATATGCTGCTTTCCCAAGATCCCAGAGATATCGCCATTTGTGACCATCCCTGCTGGCTTCTCACAACCAAAGTCAATGGGGAAGCCGGCAGGGAAGGTCACAAGTTGCTTTGTTAAGTCCCCCTGGCCTTCCTGCACTAGTGCCATCCTCCTCCTGGACTTCTTGTGCTCACTGTACAATGCCTCCTAAGACCTCCCCCTGCCTCCCCCCCACGGCACCACTGCACTCCTTACTTGGGATTCCTACCCCTTCCTGTTTAACGACCCACACATCTTGGGGTTACGACAGCAACCAGACTGCCAGGATTGTCATTGCTAAGTGATGCGGTCATGTGACTGCACTTTATGGCTGTATTGCTTAGCGACGGCAATCCCGGTCCCAATTGCTGTCATAATCTGAGGACTACCCATAGTCTGTTTAGATTACAGCAGTCTTTAGGAAAGCAGTCTATTAGGAAAGATGTTCTTTTTTACTAAGAAATGTGTAAGTTTGTCTTTGGATGAAGTTTTATGATTTATAAACTTCCAGTCCGTATAATTAGTTGAAAAAATGTTAGGCATCTGCAACAATTCTATTGGATATGCTGTTTAATCAAAGCAAAATAAAATGTGTCCTCCAGCCAACAAAAATAAACCTGATGGGGTGTGGCTTGGCAACTAAATGAAATTAAGTGGATGCCCATTATCTTTAAGGGCTTAAGTGCACAATACCCTTAGGAAAACTAAATAAAATGACATGCTTATAACTAATTTTTAAGGGATATTCTCCAAAGTGAAAACATCTTTAGAGAAGCAGAAGAAACCAAATGTGCAAATTTCAAGCTTAAATAGTGAAGATGATCTCCTAAATATGGTGAAAGCAGAGAACAAATGAGAAAGGAACCCTTATAGCTTCTGAATTGAAGCTTGACCCATCAGAAATTACAATTGCTGCTATGATTGAAGCTTTAAAGCCACTACAAAAGAAAGAGATAGAAAAATAAGATGGATGTCCTTACTCACAAAATATAATGAGGCTTTATAGTATAGAAAAATCAGTAAAGAGGTTCTGTTCTCAAAAGGGCATTAACAAAAACCTATACCCAACCTGAAGCTATGAACAGAACAGATTTTAAAAATCATTTAAGAAAATTTCCAAAAGTTCAAGGTGAGAATTTAATTTCTTTGGCTAAACTAATTTTTGTTTATTAAACAAATTTATATAGCCACCTGTCTCACCTAAAGCGACTCTAATTTAAGACACTGACTTTTGAAAGAGTCCATCAAGTTCTGGGTAAGTTGCCAAGAGAGAGTCCTATCTGAAGATATAATTACAGAAAAAAATTGCTGTCCTGGAATGGCTAAATAAAATGCCCAGATAACTAAAATTCTCAACTTGTTTTATCATATGATCTTGAATTTTCCAGCTATAATTTTTGAATTCTTTCTCATAAACCAACATTTTAGTTTTATCATAGTTAATTTGTAATTGATTATCTTGGCAATACTTGACTAGTGCCTCAAGTTGGCATTTTATAGGTTGGCGTTTCAAATTCAATCTAGTATGTGAAGGAACAGTATCACCTGCATATAACAAAGCACATTTTACAACACTATATTTATTATTATTATTATTATTATTATTATTTAGATTAGAAGCTGCCCAGCTCCAGAATGACTCTGGGTGGTTTACACTGAAAAAAAGAAGAAAAAAAAGTCCTATGTGACTGGACAAACCACACTGTACTACTATTGCAACAACAGTTGGAAAATTCTTGCTAAATTTTAGGCATTATTATCCTTATGCTATCAATCTTATAGAAGTCCATGAATATGATTTTCAAATTTAGAAATGAATCTTACTATGAGATTATGATGGTTCTGATCATACTTACCTGTCTGCTACTAGTGAATATGCATCACTTTGACTGATAGAAATAGAAGCTGGCCTAAAATCTACATATTAAGTGTTCGAATACTATCTAATACCATAGTTCCCTGGTATATAAATAGAAGAATGCTTGGCAGCACACTGAATATAATATATGCCAGAATCATACAAGGTGTAATTTCAGGGAAGATAATTTAAATCTCTTAAGAGTTGGTGAGTTTGCATGATTTTAGGCAAACTTCCACGATGATGTCCAGTGTGTAACTAAATTACTAACAACTAGGATAGGGCCTGTAAGTGCTGGGAGTCTACAGCTCTGTATTACAGTGTACAACAGTGAAATTAAAAATGTGAACTTCGAATAAGGTAACTACATTATGGAATGATTTAATTTGGATTTTGTCACACATTTTTTTTTACAATAAATTCTGTTTATAGCTTGGAGATAAACTCTGCAAAGGAATGAAAGAATTCCAAAGACCCCCAAAATGATGAGTTGGCTATCACATTTTTTAACTGCGGCAATCTAATTATCTTTTTAAAAGACATCCTTGAAACCGCTGAGAAGTGCTACCTGTTTTCTCTGAACTCGTCTGCTTCCTTTTCTTTCATTGCTGTTTGAAGCTCTTCAACATCATACGAGAAGAGGTGAAAGGGGCTATATGGTACATAAGGTAATTTCTCAACATTTGGAGATGCCTTTGGAGTAACACATGATGAATTTTGGGAAGAGCTGTTGAAGACGGATGAGGAGAGTGATGAATGATGAGAAAAAGGGTGTGAAGCAACTAAATCAGTCACAAGGGGTGATGAGCTCCTGGAAATATTTGTTCTACAGTTCCTGGGAAGTCTTTCATCCTGAGAAATAACACCTGAGATGGTTGAAGTATCAGAATTCTGTGAAGCATGTTTAACCTTCTGTATTTCTGAGACCCCACTGGATAGAAAAGGCAGATGAGAAGACAGGTAAAGAAAGGTAGAAAAAGGAGAAAATGCAAGTATCTCAATAAACAGGTTATGCTGAAAGCAAACAGAAATAACTACAGTAGAAATTTAGTTATACACTTATGTATCTGTCAGGAAGACAGAAGGAACTCTTGTCAGAATTGTCAAATTTTGAAGTTTGAAACCATGTTATGGTCACTCTTATAGAACAACTTCTACGTATTGTGGATTGCGAGTTCACAAAACATATCTTGTGATATATATGGCCAATCACAAAGTACTTTCCAGAAGGGAAACTGGTAAAATTTTTGGAGGAAGGTTTCTTCAAGGCAGTCTCAATTCCTGGTAATGCCTAGGAAAGTCTGTGCAGTTTTCTTGGCAACATTTTCTTAAGTGGTTTGCCATTACCCTCTTCCCAGAGCTGAGAGAGAGTGACTGGGTGAAAGTCACACAGCAAGGAAGGACTGACTAGAACTCACAGAGTCCTGCTTTCAGCCTGGTGCCTTAATCACTGCATCCAATGGCTCTAAGTTCTAGTGCTGCAAAAATGATTCTTAGCATCACACCTTACCCTTTTGAAGGTTGTAACTATCTTTTATTTTAATCCTTATAAAGGATGATACTTTGTTTTGTCAAATACCAACTTCTCATTCAGATTTTGTTTAAAAAGGCATTTTCAAAAATTAAATATAAAAGTCAGGTAGAAAGTTGCATGGGCACACTGGTACTTATCAAAACTATGATATCTACTCATGCCCTTGGAGAAAGCTTCCCCAAATGAGTCCACTGCAGTATTTATCTATAAATTTGCCTTTCCCACCTATAAATTGTTGAGAATTTCAGAAAATAGCTCCTGAAACTCGTATCCTCTGACATATTTGGAAGAAATATATTTGGTCAAGTAGGTCTTTTTCTCTGCTCAAATTAAGAGTGAGAATTTCTGGATATAATTCAGAATGGAAATGTCCATGAAAGAACTTTTTTTTACCCTATTAAAAATAGTGGCTTGTACTAAATATTGTCTTCTACGTTTTTTTTTTAAAAAGGGTGCAATCATATGATTCCTGTGAAGGTATCTCATATGCTACAGAATATTATGCAGTTCTCCCTCTGCTATCAGAGGGGTAAGTCCACCACAGAAGTAATCTAGGCAAAGTTGGCGTTTCGTAGCACTGTAGTTGCCTGCCTGAGGGAGCTCTATTAGAGATGAGGAATTAAAAAACAAACAAAAAAACCCCATAATCCAATGAAAAAGGGATGAGAGAAAACACCCTGATTCTGGTGAGCTTCTGTTCTGGCTATGCAGAGAAGAGTTCAGGAAATGTAATTCTTCCACTGCTTTTGTTTTTTGTTTTTTAAAAAATACACAATCAAAAAACTCAATAGGTTTATTCCAACTTAATTATGGTAAAGTAAAACCACTGAAATCAGTGGGATAAGACATTCATGACTAATTTATATGGGTATACTCTAACCATGATTAAGTCTGGATGCAAGCTAATATACGTAGAAGGAGACATTATGTGTAGATTTAATTTTAGTAAAATATACATTGTAACAATACTGTATACTGAAATATTGCAAAGGTTTGTTGTTAGTTTAATGAGATGTTTATTTCAAAAAGTCTTGAAGATATTACTGAGGTAATGATCCTAGTACCTGGCTTTGACCTGCCTAGTAGCCTCTTCCTCCCCCTCATCCTCTGTACTGGACTCTGTGACTGGCTGTTCTTCTTCCTCCTCGTCATATGCCTCCTCTCTAGGACAAAACAAGGTAGAGGCGTGCAAGTTGGACAGCAATACAGGACACGTGAGAGATATAAGGAGATACTATTAGCAAAACAAAATAAAACTAGAAATGAGAGAAAAGAAAAAAGGTCAGAGACAATTAAAATGCCAAAACATGGATTATATCTGCTAATAAAATGAGGCAAGAAGTAATTCAGATCAGATTTTCAGTGACTTGGGGAAGACTGGTCTGAAGCAGATTTGGGACCTCAAAGGACATTCCAATCTCAATCAGTTTCTGGGGTGCTTTGCTGCTACACAGTGACACTGGACAACAAGAAAAAGAACACTCATATGTAAGATGCCATGGTGGGATGGAGAGACAAGGGAAGTAATGAATTATCTGTCAAGTGATTAATGCATCTGTTGTCAGGTTAAAGTGACTTTAGCAATCAGACCACCACTGAGCTCTGAGAACTGAAGAGAACTAAGGATATCTTTATTATTTTTAGTATTTGTTTCAAGTGTCTCTGCTTCATTATTGTCAGTGTCTCATATGTTGTTATGGGATAGTGTATTTTTAGTTGTTATTAGCTAGCTTTTTTTCATTTGTTCATCAGTCACTCTACTCTTCTGTTTTGTTCTTCCTCCTTCCTCCTATGGATTCTATTCTCCAATCCTTTTTTTCAAAGACATAGTGCTATTTCCTTAAAAAAAAATTACCTTTCCTGTAATATTGCCCCTATACTTCATCCAGATATTTGGTTCATTTTGTTTTATTGTAATTTTCTATTTTGTGTATAATCTGTGTGTAGTTTCGTGTCCTCTTATTACTTCTATAGGTAGTGTCATCTCCCTAACTCAGTATTGGTCCTCTTAATAAAATACTTCAGAGTCCATGCTTTAAATTTTTTCTTATTATTTCATCTCTCTAAGTGGTATCCTTTCTATGCTGCCTCTATTAAGTTATTTCATATTCAGTTCTTTTCTGTATTTTAGGAATACTCTGTGTTTCTGAGTGTGTGGTGAGACACATATCCATTTCTCCTTCTGTATACCATAATAATATTGCAGCAATGTTCCTACCTTTGGAGAACTTGTGCTAAATTTCAGTCCTTAAGTCGTCACTCTTACACTGTGAGTTCAATTCTCTATAAGTTTATTCAGTGTAATAGATTGTGATTGTGATTCTGCTCCCTCTGCTGTTGGTGAATATGTACTGATCCATCCTGACTGATCTTTGTGCATTGAATATCATCTGAATACCACAATTCTGTGGTAGATAAGACAGGGGTTGACAGCACTGTCTACACACAAACAGTTACAAACACACATGGATGCACATGTGCACACATAGTCACCATCACCTCCTTTAGCTAATAATGATGCTTCATGCAGAACAGTGGCAACCTAATGGCTCCCATCACTACTCAAAAGAGGATTAAACAGAAGATCCACAAATACCTACGGTTGAAGATTAGATTGTTAAATTAATGGACTTGGCTCAAATGGCTAAATTAACAGTACTAATAAGAGAATACTCTGTTTCTGGATTTATATCTACTTGGCAACCACTTTTAGAGTACTTGCTTGTAATAGAAAAAAAATGAAGTTTTGACTTTGGGTTTTAGTGATTAAATGGTTTGTTTTAATAGAAATAATGTTATGATAGTTTAATTAATGGTAAGAGATTAGATTTGTAAATTTATATCTGTATTGGAGGAAGTCACTTTGTTTGTTTTCTCTCTATTGCCACTTGTATAGTTTTTTCTTTTTTCTTTAAGTTCTGATTCTATTTATTCTATACTTCCTTTTTTGTATCTTAATTATACTTAAAAAAAATAAAGTTCTATATACACAAAAAAAAGAGGATTAAACAGGAATGTAACCTGGCCCTTTTATTATTCAATTTTTATACTAGTGACATTATATAGACCATTGCCAAATGTGAATTCCATACTTCAACTCTAGCTCACAAATCAATTTTCATTCTTTTACATGATGATGATGTCATTTTATCTCTGACCCAAGTCATAGGCTTTAGCAAAGCCTACAAGTGCTAGTGTCATATTGCTATGATGAAAAGCTAGACATTTAACTACTCACAATTGAAGACACCTGTATTTACCAAATGTCATTATTCCATCAATCAGAAAATCAGTAACAACCATACTAAGCATGCTGAGGCCTTCAAATATCTAGGTCTCCATGACCTTGCAACACAGAACTTCACTTGGAGTTCTCCACTCACTAGCCATTGCATTTCCTTGTCTAGAGCTTGGATGAGCCTTTGGAGAGGCCTGTAATAGATTCTACTGTTTGAAATATTGGCTGAAACAGATATCTGTCTGCTAGTACTGGCCCAGCTTATCCTGTAAAATAAAATTACTACTTCTTGCAATGAAATAATTTCTGATCTGGCTCACTGTGGTCTCTCAACCCATGCTGTATTAATGCTGGGTCCAGAAAAAGCAGTGGCTGAGGTTAAACAGACTTACAAAATGATGTATCTAAAATACTGTATCATCTCTTCAGAGACCTTGGCAATACTCTTTATGCCATCTCTAATATTTTAAAACATTCACCTGCACATAAAAAGGCATTCTCACTGGTGAAATTTGAGCTTTCTTTGGCTATATGTAAGATGCCATATTGATGGAAAAATACAATTTAATTAGATAATGATCTTAAGGGGATAATCTCCTTAAAAGTGTACAGAAGCAGGAAAAGATGTCAGCACAGTTAAAACAGAGACAGACAAGTATTTTCAGCTCCCAAAGCCTTGGATGTCCCCAGCCCTTTCAGCTGTTGCTACCAAATTCCAAATGTTAATCTGCCAAAAGAAGAAATGTATTTAATATACAGGGACTAATCATATTAACAGTATTTAATCAAATTTAGTTCCCATCCAGACATCACTTACTTTTTGGAGGGTGATCCCCACCATGCTATTTAGAGGTGAAGTGCATAATGTACTGCCCCAAATGTGATAGAGAAATTAGACAGCATCATAGACACGTTCCTCTTATACTCAAGCAACAGAAGGTGAAACAATCGATTATGGAGACCTTGGGTAGGGAAAAGGTATAGGATGACAGATTTCAGTGTCAACTCAGCCTCACCTACTGATTAGTTATGTTTGTAACACCTAAATAAAAGGTCTCTCTCAAAAGAAAAGAAAAAATCAGCACTGCAGGAGTCCTGGCAGAAACTTATCCAATCAGTCAGGATGAGAGACTCATCCCTTTTCTGGTATATTACCAAAGGGCTGGGAAAATTGCTGACCCTTCCATCTAATCAGGAAACAACTCAAGTTTGGAAGGAATATTTCAGAGAGTTATATGTAGACCCAGCCAGCACTGAGAATGAGTGTCAGATTGATGTGGAGCAAGTTCAGAATTGGCCACCAGTTTTGGTTCAAGAGGTATGCCGACTGATCAAATCTCTTAAGATTAACAAGGCTCCAGGTGCTGATTGTGTTATGCCTGAAATGATTAAAAAGAATTCTAGTTGGTGGGCACCTCTGCTAGCATCTTTGTTCACATTTATAGACCTGACTGGTCACATCCCAAGAGACTGGGGGTTGGCAATAATTGTCCCAATTTATAAAAAGGGTAACAAGAATGAACCATGTAATTACAGGCCCATTAGCCTTTTGAGTGTTGTTAGTAAGTTATATGCTTAATTTAAATCTCAAATTACAAGACTGGATTGAGAGGGCATAATTCAAGATGAACAGGCAGGTTTCAGAGAAGGGAGATCAACAGTAGATCACATACTGGTACTACACCATCTTGTACAAAAATATACGTACAAAAAGAAATCATCCCTCTTTGTAGCCTTCCTTGATTTTAAACAAGCCTTTGATTCAATATCCAGAAATGTCCTTTGGGAAAAATTAAAAAATACAACTATTGATAGGCGCCTTCTCCACCTCATGCTGAAATTATATTCCAGTTCCACCTTAAGAGTGAGGTGTAACCCTCTCGGGACCCTCTCTGGCATAGTAAACGTCCAGAAAGGAGTGTGACAAAGATGTATTCTTGCCCCCACCCTTTTTAATCTCTAAATTCATTCGTGGACCTCTTACATAACATGGATATCCATGCACCCCACCTAGCACAGCGCAAAATTCCAATTCTCCTATATGCTGACGATGCTGCTTTAATTTCACAAACCCCCACTGGATTGAAAAGAGCAATTGCAGCAACACTAAGGTACTGTAGACAAAACCATTTGGTTCTTAACTTTGACAAATAAAAGTTTTTAGTTTTTGCTAAGAGAGCTAGGCAGCATTCCTGGAAGCTAGAAGGGCATAAATTAGAACAGGTCAATGTATTTAAATACCTTGGGGTGGTCTTCCACTCGAAAGGTACTTGGAATGCACACCAGAACTATGCAACGCAATCAGCCCTCAGGTCAACGAACTCCATTAAACGTTTCTTTTATACTGGCGGAGGACAATTAGTACCTGCGGCTTTAAAACTTTTTGAGGCCAAAACATTGGCTCAAATTCTCTATGGGGCACAAATAGGAATTTATATGAAGAAGGTGCCGCAGGAAACAGTCCAAACAAAATTCCTGCGATTAATTTTGGCCGGACCCAATGGTACATCTAATGCCCAGTTAAGGCTCGAGACAGGAATGCCTTCAATTCAAGTGAGGGCCTGGAAGCTGATGATAAATTATTGGCTAAAAATCCAATTTTTCCCAGTTGGTTTAACTCCTTTAGTCATAGTAGATAATTTCTCTTCACCCTGGAAGCAGGCGGTACAATATAAGCTGGCTTCGTATGGACTCTCTCCTCTATTCTTAACATCATTAGGCTACGATCAAGCCAAACAAATAGTCATCCAACGAATGAAGGACATGGAGTTCCAGAATGAACTTAATAGGCTCCCACAACATAACAGAATTTGGATAAACGGGCGTATGGGAACCAGCAAGATATCTCCTAAATTTAACATTTCCTAAGTTGAGAATCTCATTCTTTAAAGCCAGATTCACTATTCTCCCATCTGCACTACTCCAAGGCAGATACAGCAAAGTCCCCATAGCTGAGCAAATCTGCCCATGTGGTGAAGAGGAAGTAGAAACCATTTTACATGTACTGCTACACTGTAAATTTCACAGGGGTATCAGGTCTTTATTTACATTTTGCCCCTAATAGAAAAACTCCCTGGGTATCCAGATAATTTTTACGAGAACTATCTATGTCAGGATTTAAAACCTTACACTACGTGTACAGTTGCCAAATTCTGTGTTGCTGCAATGAAAATAAGACAAATCCAGACAAAGAAATAACTCCCTATTTTAAAAAGTACTTTTAAATTTGAAATATTTTAATAGATAAATTGTCAGGGGATATATATTTTTACTTTCCTTTTATAATTTCTTACCCTATAATTTCTAATGGTTTAGGCTCACACCATAAGGTAACAAATGTATTAATACAGTAATGGCAGAGTGAATGCTGTATCATTATGTGATATATTTTGTTAGTTCGTAGTTTATTATTGTATTTCTTGATTGTACTTTTTTTCTTTTAAACTTTGCTGGTCATTGACTGAATAAATACGTATCTAATTAAAAGGGCTTATCTAAATGATTCTTCAAAAGGACAAAATACGTATATCTACTTTATCTGTTTCATATAAACCAACATAACAAATATCACATGACTTACATGAGCTTCAGCCAAATTCCTGCTTTATATGTAACAACTAGCCATATGTGGCATATGCTTTTCAATATATTCCAACTGCACAATGTTTTATGCTCATCCTCAAAGCAATGTCTTAATTTTTAAGATAGAAAAACTGTCAAGCACAAATGCTACAGAAGCTGACAATAATGGTTTATAGCATATAATACGTACATGAATCAAATTCTAGGTAGAAAACAATATATGATTATCCATGTGCTAACGAATTATCATATAATGAAAAAAGATTTTTCATTCCATACACATGTTGTTCACTATATAAATGTGTGAATCCTTTTAAAAGGTTATTTCACATGATAAAAAAGTTATCAGAATTAGCAAGAATGTTTAATATGTGCGTATATCATATACAGAAAGCAATCTAGAGGATGAAATATGGAAATTGTGATTGATAGATATTTTATAGTTTTATTAAGCTGTCAGGAGGGAGAGAATGAGACCAACAACCAGTTTTTGGGGAGAGGGAGGAGGAGATATAATGGGAAGATAGATGGGAGTGAATTTATAGTTCTTTCTTTTTCATTCTTGGCTTTTGATTTTTTTCCTCCTAGGTTCTCTCCTTAAATGGGCATGCAGAAGGTTACTGTCATCATGTACAACAGTGCAGAGGTCTCAGAGAATGGGTCTGATACTGCTTGGAATGAGTTACTGACCTCACTGGCAATGGAGCTGCTCATAAGCAGGCTTCCCTTTTCAGAGAGCTCATGAATCAAACTGAGTGAACAAAGTTGTTAACATACAGTTTTACATACAAGCTTAATTAGAACGTTTAAGGAAAAGTCCAGGACTTGTAAGGAAGCTGACTCAACAAGTATTCAGACCCAGTGAGAGAATAGCAATGTTATAAAAAGCAGACTTTCCAACTCAAAGAAGAAGGTAGGGCAGCTGATATTTCCCCCTCTTTTCCAAGTGAATAACAAACTTAATAAAAACAGCTACAAAACTAGAATACACAATAAAATTGCAATCTATAAATTGATTTGGGATAGCAAAATGTATCGTCTTAAAAAAAAATCCCTGTAATTTGCACCTCACATTGTACTGTTTCCCCCAGATTTCCCCATCTTCCCTAGTCTTCATATCCTCCTTCCCAGCCTAAAAGGATGCATTGGTATTTATAACTATGAAACCCTCACCAAATTGAGACACATTTGAATTAACAGTTTGGTCTGTTCACTGTTCCAGATAAAATAGTAGTCCTCAGCTGTCTAGACTGGTACTATAAAATACTCTCTTTCGATTTTCAAATCTGAAAACTATTGTACCATAAACATAGATATGTATGGCAAAACACCTTCCCCCCACACACCACAAACCAAACTTTTAGATTAAAAATGAATGTATATCAGTGAAATAAAATTATTGATCTAAAATGCATGCTTGTAAATTGAAGGATATACCAGATTATGTGCACTTCTTCACAATAATTGGAAATGACAAAGATTACTTGATATGTCTGCAAGCATAAATGATCAAGGGTTTCTAGAAAGCATGAAAGCAGTATTGCATAATATGGATGTTACATAAATGGAAAGAAGTTACTAATTTCTTTAATTAAAAGCTAAGTAGGTGTTAAACCAGCGCTGAAATGACATATTTCAATGAACATATTCATTAAATAACTCCTCTTTTGCAATAGCTTCTTGCCCTCTTTTTAGCTCTTATATGATTGTGGTTACATCAAACCACAGTATTTTCATTTCCCCCGTATACTTTATCAAAAAAAGACAGAACTTGCATTCATTCCTTTCCATTTTCATTTTACTTGGAAAATTATTTAAGTATCAACTCCTACAGGTTGATACTTAAATAGTTAAGGAATTAATTGCTTGCTTTGTTTCATTTTTGGGAATCAGTAACTGAGCAAATAGCATGTTGTAAAAATGTTACACGTGTATATGTCACTTTAAGCAAAATTAAGCAGAATTGTGGGGGTGGAGTTATATCAACGAGTTATGAGTCACAGTAAATTGAAAATGTAGGAGGCAAAAAGAAACCAGGAACACTTCTTATCTCCTATACTTACTTCTCACTATATTCTTCAGTGTTCTGTCTATGGCCACACATGAAATTAGGGCTTGAATGAGTGCAGGGGCTGGCAGGGGCTGATAAAGTGCTCTTGACACTCTGGATGGAATGCCTCCTGCTCCTCCTACGTTCGAGCCCTCTTCGTTCACTGGAACCAAGACTGGCCCTTCTTCTGTCTTTGCAGCCAGTAGGAAGAGGTTCTCCATTGTCATCACCATCTTCATGTCTCAATGTCATCTGAAAAGAATGAAATGGAAAGTTTAGGGGATAATGCATATAATACATTCCTACACTGATTTATATGTTTGTTTTGTCTCACAGAGACATCTGGAAATGTCTTTTTATGACTGTTATTTATCAAGGATTCATTAATCTGGATTATGCAGGACAACAGGAGACTTGTGATGTTTCTTATACATGTTTAAGAATCAATTTGTCTATGCAGAAATTACAAATAGAACATACGCTCTCTCTTCTGTTCTTGCAGAAGAAGAATGCCGCCTGAGCCCTGGGAGACTAAAAGTAAAAGTAATAATGAAATCTTAAGTGCAACTCCCACCAAAAATATTGCCTGTCCCTTGTTATGTACCCTTGGCATGAAAAATGGAGACAGATGCTGGAATTTCCAAGAAGGATGGGGAGATGTGTATTTGTGGAAGGTTGAAAAGGCAGTGTGAAAGGGAGCCTTTTGCTGTTCAGATTCCCTACCAGTCTCCTTGTCATGTTCCCATTTCAATGTGCTGTTAACATTGTAACGTTTCACATGTCATCTTCTGTTCCGTGTTCCTTCACCCGGGGTTTTTCCATTCCTTCACCCTCCGTTGTTTTGAGGGCTTGGAATGTATGTTTGGGTTTGCGCTCCTGCTCAAGGTTACTTTCCCAGGCGCGTCTAACGGCTTCTAGCACCTGGGAGGGGGAGCGCCCTGACGAGGGATGGGGCGGAACTTGCTTACAGGCAAGGCTTTTAAGTTTGTATTTGGCGCGCTTTTGCTCATTCTCAGCTTTCTCTGTATTTGCATACTATTCCTTTAATAAATCAGTTATCTTTAAGCCCGAGCTTGTGAGACTGAGTGTTTGGGATTAGGCAACCGTTACATAAAGCTGAGAATCATTTCATCCATTTTCCGCTAGCCCCATCCAATCGTTGGATAAGAGGGAACGCTAGCGATGACAGAACCTCAGCTTCGCGCAAGTGATGGAAGCGAGGAGGAGCGGGAGGCGGCCAGAATCCGGCCAGCGCTAACCTCGAGAGCGCAAAGAGCAGCACGTCGGGAGTTGCGGGATATCCAATTAGATGAGCTGCTGATATCCATGCAGGAGAGCCTCAGGAGTGAACATAGAACTGTTATGGAAAGAGCACCGGGGAGGGGGTCTCCACAATTATCCTGGGAGCCCGAAGTCCCCTTGTCACCGAGGGTGGTGGTAACCAACCAACCCCCGGAAGAGCCGGTCACTCCAGCTCGTATGAGGGCATTAGAGGATAAAATGGATTTAATAGTGACAATCCTTAAGGATCTACCCAGAGATGCAGAGCCCACCCCGGAGGATTGGGAGGAAGTACCCCAGGCATAGTACCCTATCAACCAGGGGGAGAAGCAAGACTCGATCAGCCCGTCAAGGGGGGGGGCGAGAGGCAAGACCTCCTAGGGATCGGCCACCCATGGGGGCTCGGCGTACGCTGACATTCGCGGAACCGCCACAGCCAGCTGAGCCGGCAAGAAACTTCCCACCATTTGGAGTGAAATTCGATGGGGATCCCACTACGCTCTCCTTCTTTATCACTAATGCCAAGCATTATATAGAAGATTGGGGCCGGAACTTTCGGTCAGAACATGGCAAGATCAATTTCATTGCCAACAAACTGAGAGGAAGGGCAGCTGATTGGTATGTGCAACTATGCCAGGCTGAGGCAACTGAGTTAGAGGACTTCGATGACTTTTTGTGGGCACTTAAACAGCATTTCGAAGACCCTCTAGCCCAAGAAACAGCTAAAAATGACCTGAGGAAACTCTACCAAGGGTCCCTCTCAGTTGCCAATTATGCGTTGGAATTTAAAGCTTTGTCAGGGAAAGTGGAAGACTGGTCTGAGCCAACAATAATTGAAATGTTCAAGCAGGGGCTAGAACCAGAAATCCTTCGCTGGGCACTAGGAAGAGATGATCCCAAAACGCTGTATGGGTGGATTCAGTTGGCGGGCAGCGCAGAAAATGCCCTACAAACCTATGCCCATACCAAAGAGCTTAGACAATCGCGTCTTGCTAGAGGAGCGCGCACATCTGGACTTGCCAGCCGCCCCAAACCGAAAACCTGGGAAGAGGAAAGGGAACGACGGTTCTCCAAAGGTCAGTGCCTGAGATGTGGGAAAGAAGGGCATCGAGCCACGTCGTGCCCGAGACGCCGTCCAGAGGAACGACAGACGAAACCTACGGTAAAGTCGCCTGCTCCTGCTCCACCGCGAAAACTGAAAGCAGCCGTCGCAGAACTGGACCCCCCAGAACTACCCTTCGGAGAAGAGGAAGAAGAGTTGCAATTCGAGCAGCCGGCGGGAAAAGCCTACCACCTGCCCTGAAGGGCGCCCTAGGGCAGGTGGAAGAAACCGGGCGTAACCACGATTCGGTGAGTGGAAATTTCCCCACACTGACTGTTAAAGTTAAACTGAGCTCAAAAACCAAAACTGTGGAAGTTTGGGCCATGCTAGATTCGGGTTGCTCCCGTTCCCTTATGCACCCTGATGTCGTAGCAGCTCTGGAACTGCCCACGTTCCCTTTGCCAAGACCTATGATCTTCACCCAATTGGATGGAACTATGGCGGGAGGGAAAGCAGTCAATCATTCCACGGGACTGGTCGCCTTGCAGATGGGCTCCCATCAGGAAAAGCTGCCATTTGTGGTAGCTCCAGTGGGGGGTCCTCTGGTAATCTTGGGGATGCCTTGGTTTGTGCAACAAAACCCTTTTATCAACTGGCTGCATAGAACTGTGACTTTTGCAGATGGATTTTACAAAGTACCCGAAAAGGACCTACTGGAAGACATGGAGGGTGGAGGGGTAGCGTATACTACTGTGCAAACGCTTCAACCTCTTGAGGGACTACCCAATCAGTATCAGGATTTTGCTGAGGTATTTGGGGAAGAGGAAGCAGATCGCTTGCCACCCCACCGAAAAACGGATTGTGCCATTGAATTCTTACCAAACGTGAAATTGCCTCACCCAAAAATATACCCCATGTCTCCCAAAGAACTCACTACGCTAAGGGAGTTCATTGACAAAAACCTGGCTAGGGGTTTCATTGAGCCTGCTAATTCCCCGGTAGGAGCCCCTGTCCTATTCAGGCCAAAAAAGGATGGGTCATTAAGGCTTTGTACCGATTTCCGCGGGCTCAATGCGGTCTCAATATTAAATAAATATCCTTTGCCCCTGATCAAAGATATGTTATCACATCTGGCCAGGGGCAAAATTTTCTCAAAACTGGATTTGAGAGAAGCCTATTTTCGGATTCGCATAAGGGAAGGGGATGAGTGGAAAACAGCATTTAACTGTCCTCTTGGGGCTTTCCAATACAAAGTCTTACCCTTTGGGTTATCCGGAGCACCTGGGGTCTTTATGCAACTAATCAATGAGGTCTTGCATGACCACTTATTTAAGGGGGTACTGGTATACTTGGATGATGTATTGATTTATACTGAAACCATATCAGAACATATCCACTTGGTGCGTCAGGTACTGGCTAAATTGGAAAAAGCAGAGTTGTACGCGAAACTGTCAAAATGTGCATTTCATCAGTCACAAATTGATTACCTAGGCTATCGAATTTCAGCTCAGGGCATTGAAATGGACCCTGCAAAAGTAGAAGCTATTGTGGCATGGGAGCCTCCCCGTACCAGGAGACAATTACAAAGTTTCCTTGGATTCGCTAATTTTTATCGGGCATTCGCCCAAAATTTTGCTGAAATTGCCCTCCCCCTTACTGAACTGTTAAAAACTAAAGGACAGGGGGATACGCGACGTTCAAAGAACCCAGGCGCGCTCCTTAAATGGACTCCTGCCTGTCAGCAAGCGTTCGAAGCGCTCAAACAAATCTTTACCACAGAACCAATTTTACAGCATCCAAACCCCTCTAAACCCTTCGTTGTACAAGTCAATGCTTCTGATTTCTCCATAGGAGCAATCTTGTTACAATCTGACCACTCTGGCGCCTTAAAACCCTGTGCCTACCTCTCTCGCAAATTCACTGAAACTGAGAGGAGATGGCACGTTTGGGAAAAAGAGGCTTTTGCTGTAAAAACGGCTTTAGAAACATGGCGACACCTATTGGAAGGCACTTCCAACCCTTTTGAAGTCTGGACTGACCATAAAAACCTGGAAGCTCTAAGCACCAGTCGAAAACTCAGTCCCAAACAGCTGCGCTGGGCTGAGTTTTTCAGCCGCTTCGACTTCACCCTTAAGTTCATACCAGGCAAGAAAAACTTTTTAGCTGATGCACTCTCCCGCAGACCCCAAGATGCTGGCCCAGGGCCAACGGTCCAAGGCACCGTCTGGACCGACAAACAATTAAGTTTGGCAGCGGTGACTCGCAGCCAGACCCGAACGCAATCAACGCAACCTCCAGCCGCTCTGCCTTCCAGCCGCTCGCCGCGCTTGTCAATTCCATCCGATTTGCAACAACAGTTGCTTTTCCACCTTAAAACAGATACTTGGTTACAAACCAATAGAAACACTTTAACCTTCACTGACGATCTTGCCTGGCACAACGATCGCCTCTATGTACCCGATGCTATGCGAAAAACCATACTCCAGCGTTGCCACGATGACAAGCTGGCTGGACATTTTGGCTATGTAAAAACTCTGCACCTTGTTCGCCGACAATTCTGGTGGCCAACTTTACTCAAAGACCTGAAGGCATATGTTACTGCATGCCCTGTGTGTGCCGCGATAAAGCGCAAAACAGGCAAACCCCAAGGTCTCCTTCAACCCGTTGCCACCCCATCTGTCCCCTGGCAGGACATTTCCATGGACTTTATCGTTGATCTACCCCCTAGTCAACGCAAAACTGTCATTTGGGTGGTCAAAGACTTTTTCTCCAAACAAGCCCACTTCATCCCATGCGCTTCTATCCCCACCGCACAACAGCTGGCACGCCTCTTCCTCACCCACGTGTACCGCCTCCACGGTATCCCCGCCCGTTTGGTGAGTGACAGAGGCACACAATTTACGTCACAATTCTGGCGGGCATTTTTAAAACTTTTGGGCACCAAACAGTCACTTTCCACCGCGTGGCATCCGGAAACGGACGGATCTACAGAGGCGGTTAATTCTACACTGGAACAATATCTCAGGGCTTTTGTTAACTACCAACAGGACAATTGGGTCGACCTACTCCCATTTGCAGAGGTCGCTTACAACAATGCCGTTCATCAAACCACTGGTCAAGTCCCTTTTAAAACAGTTTTTGGACGTGAGTTTGTTCCTATTCCTGAACTTCCCCATCCACAACCGCTGCCAGCTTCCCTTACTGACTGGGCGGACTCTCTCAAGCACTCATGGATTAATATTCAACAAGCTCTCCTCCATGCCCAGGCTACTTATAAACGCCATGCCGATGCAAAGCGTTCCCCAGAACCATCTTTTGCTGTCGGGGATAAAGTCTACTTATCAACTAAGTTTATCAAATCCCCACAACCCTCTAAGAAACTTGGCCCTAAATTTGTCGGACCTTTCCCAATTATCGCCCAACTTAACCCTGTTACGTTTAAACTTGATTTGCCTCACAACCTTAAACGTTTACATCCTGTTTTCCATTGTAGTTTACTCAAGCCCTACCTGTCGTCGGACCGCTGGCATCCACAACCCATTCCACCCCCTCCGCTCATGATCGACAACCAGCAACACTTCGAGGTGACATCCATCCTCGACTCCCGACGCCAGCGCTCCGCTTTACAGTACCTCGTCCGCTGGAAACATTTCCCTCATCCTGAATGGGTTGCTGCTCCAGACGTGTTTTCCCCTCGTCTGGTAGCCCAATTTCACTCTGCCTATCCTGACAAACCTGCTCCATAGTTTTTTTTTTGGAGGGGCAATATGTCATGTTCCCATTTCAATGTGCTGTTAACATTGTAACGTTTCACATGTCATCTTCTGTTCCGTGTTCCTTCACCCGGGGTTTTTCCATTCCTTCACCCTCCGTTGTTTTGAGGGCTTGGAATGTATGTTTGGGTTTGCGCTCCTGCTCAAGGTTACTTTCCCAGGCGCGTCTAACGGCTTCTAGCACCTGGGAGGGGGAGCGCCCTGACGAGGGATGGGGCGGAACTTGCTTACAGGCAAGGCTTTTAAGTTTGTATTTGGCGCGCTTTTGCTCATTCTCAGCTTTCTCTGTATTTGCATACTATTCCTTTAATAAATCAGTTATCTTTAAGCCCGAGCTTGTGAGACTGAGTGTTTGGGATTAGGCAACCGTCATGTCATTACTGGAATACTTCTCTCCCTCCTATGACTCTAGGCATGGCCCTTTCATAGCAGACAGGCTAAACTGTACCCAGAAAGAATAACTGGTTTGTTTTGAACCCCAGGGAACTAAAGAAGCTACTGGGTCTTAAAACTTTTTGCTATCAACACAGTTTAGATAGCTATAGTCTCCATCAGCTAAAAGGATGAAGTTAAACTACAGTGGAAATTTGGAGAAGCAGCATTCAAAGTGAAATGTATTACTGTAGAAAATGAATTAATCCAAATTTATTTATCCATTCTTCCACCTAATATGGCATTCAATTTATGTAACCTGAAAATTGATGGAGTTTTTAAAGGTTAATAAAAGAACTCAAAGCAGCTAACAGCAATCTTGCAGAGTAGAAGTGTGAACCAAAAAAGAACTTGCACATTAAGCTTAATAATGTTCAGAAATAAATTCAGTCTTCACACTGTAGTTAGATGAAGAAAAGACAGAGATAGCTTACTTTATTCAGCAGATCTGGATACAGGTAGATTCATAGTAGAAAGCATTTAGTCATCACTGGTTCTTTCTAGACACTTTCTATGTGGAATAGAAACTGTGCATGCAGGCGAGGTGTTAAAGGACGAGACCTGCATTATGCAGCCCTCCTGCCTGCATGTCTGCCCATGAGGTAATGGAGACTGTTAATCCCCAAACTCAAGGAGGAGGAGGAAGAGGAAATCAGGTGACCCACGTGACATCCCACAACAGAGACATGCCTTCCAGATAAACCCTCTTACTATGCTTGTGAGACAATGCTGAGTTGACCCCTGATAATTCCAACAAAAATAAGCTTGTAGTACTAAGAAATCATATTTGGTCTTTCCTTAAATACCACTGGTTGTTTTACATTGGGTTCTCCTTTACTTGACTCCTGGAAATGCATAAGGACTAATTTGGACCTTTTTCATACATTGGGGGGCAGGATCACCAAAGAAACCATCATGCCTCATGTCCTCATGATATTGCATGAGCTTTTGTGCAGTTTAAGAAGTGAAGCCAATAAAATGTTGACTTGGCTCTTACTCCAAGAGAAAAGCTATGCAAAGACTTGCTCTCTTCTCTGGAGTTGTGGGACAGGGAATATGGGAAGTCCCACTGTACCCCACTTCCTGGATCCTGTAGTTTCCCCTTCCTGTTAAATAATGGGGCAACATTAAGCTCCACAGTGATGCTCCCACCCTGCAAGTTACTACTTGATGCGCCCAGTGCTGGGATGAAGGAAGAAAAGGAAGATGGTGTAGCACTGGACAGCTGCTCCTTGAGCACTCCCACATGGGCCAGCTCAAAGAAGTGATGGCTGGTTCAAGGAAGGAGAGGCAGGAATCTTGAAGAGTGCTATGAATATGCTGCTTATGGTGGGGAGGGTGGGGGAACAAAGCTGGAAGTCTGGTGGGAAATAGCATTAATATAAAGCAGTAAAAGAAAACTTACTGCACAATTAATGCATCATTCAAAAGGGACGCGGTGGCGCTGCGGGTTAAACCGCTGAGCTGTCGATCGGAAGGTCGGCGGTTCGAAACCGCGCGGCGGGGTGAGCTCCCGTTGCTCGTCCCAGCTCCTGCACACCAAGCAGTTCGAAAACATGCAAATGTGAGTAGATTAATTGGTACCGCTTCGGCGGGAAGGTAACGGCGTTCCGTGAGTCATGCTGGCCACATGACCCGGAAGTGTCCTATGGACAACGCCGGCTCCAAGGCTTTGAAACGGAGATGAGCACCGCCCCCTAGAGTCGGACACGACTGGACTTTACGTCAAGGGAAACCTTTACCTTTACTAATGCATCATTCTGGATAATAATTATGCATGAGGAGCACTTCCAACTAGAGCCTTTTCTTAATGTTGGATGTTTTTATTCCCTATTAGTATAAAACTGCTGCACTATCAGTATTACAACTATCAATATTAACACAATTCAATTGTAGTCACACAGTTCAGTAAACAAGTTTTATAGTATTATCCCTGTCTAATAAAAAAGTACATTTTACAATAAACTATACCATGTACCTGCATCTGTAGTGCATAAACAGATCTTCAGCTTTCCAATTAAAAATAAATAGGCCAATATTACTATAGATTTACTTTCCTTGCAAACTCAGCTATGAAATATTTCCAAGCTGTAAAGGAGAAGGATATATTACATTACCTCATAAATGTTGAATTGCTCTACTAAGTCCAAGTCTGATCCTTTCTTGTTCAGATGTTTCCGTGAAATAATTTCCATCCCCAGCTCTTCTAGACAGTCAACAACATCATAGAAAGAATCTTGATCTGGCAAGCCAGATAATGTCTGGAAGTGAAAAAGGAACCATTTCAATCTTTGTTTTGAAAAAAATATCATTGCTTGATATAGGTCACTGATGTCCTTCTGAGTAACTTTGGAGAATGGAAAGTTAATGGATTGATATAAACTGGGGGAACAAAAGCTTACAAAGAAAGGTTATTTCAGATGTTGTGGGGAGGAATCCTTAGAGAAGGAATGTATAACCTCCATATGTAGCTCCCCCTTTCTCCAAGGGTTTGGTGCTGTTCCCAGAGCTCCTCAAAAGTGCTCCTAAATTGTAATTTTTAGGATCACAGAAAGAGAAGATTATTAAATGCAGTCCTGTTAACTGTATTTAAAATCAAATCAAATCATGTTCTTTTCCTAGTTGGTCCATTCTATTTTTGCTTTGACCTTGCAACTTTTTTGAGCAGGCCTCTGCACTTCAAAAATTAACTGATCTAAAAAAAAGTTTGGGCATGCCTCTCTGACTTTGGGGGAAACATTGCACAATATTATAGCTGATTGAGCTTTCTATGACCCCCACCCCTGCAAAGTCCTAATACAAATACTGTTAAGTAAAAGGGCTTTGAGTCAAACACTAATTTCTGCAGGTAATAGTCCTTTTTAATTTTTTTAATGCTTATCCTATTGTATGTTAACCTCTAGATCAGGGTTTTTCAACCAGGTTCTGTGGAACCCTAGGGTTCCATGAGAGGTCACTAGGGGTCCATGAGAGATCACTAGGGGTTCCCTGGGAGATCACAATTTATTTTAAAAAAAATCAAATTCAGGCAACCTCATATTAAAGAGGTAAGTTGCATTCTTTATTTTTAGTTTAAGAACACTGTTAATGCATGCATACATACACATGAAACCAATATAATAATTTTGTAACCTCTGGCCTGTATTTGAGCCTGAATGTGCAGAGGTTCCCCGAGGCCTGAAAAATATTTCAAGGGTTCCTCCAGGGTCAAAAGGTTGAGAAAGGCTGCTCTAGATTGATTTTAGCTGAGATCAAATATATGTGATGGTTCCCTGCCTCTAGTTATAAATCTTGGAGCTCAGTTATAGGACTTTTTTCTTATCATGTGTTGCATTTGATCAATTCTATAAGTGCCATTTTTACAGTGGGAATGGATATGTGAATGCCTCTGAAAAATAAGGTATCTATGATCAGTCTGTGAACAGGTAGGAAACATGTTGTTTAAAAATTAGTTATCTAAAATAATTTTACAGGTAGTCCTCAGCTTATGATGGCATTTGGGACCAGAATTGCCATGGGAATGCTGCAATGGCCGGAATTCAGAGGACCTGTTATAAGTCCCCCTCATTCAGCACCATAACTCTGAATGGTTGCTGAATGAATGGTCCTAAGTCAAGGACTACTTCGTTCCTCAAGCAAAAAGGCTCCACAGTAGCCTTTTTCTTTCTGCAATATTATTACAGTACAGACATGACACAAAAAGGAAAAAGGGCTATGTATAACAGGCTGCAAGAATAACTTTAAGAGAGAGGAGGAAGAGCCGCAACCTAGACAATAGTCTCATAAAAGAAATCTGAATCCAAAGCAGGAACGGGATGGAGAAAGTGTCTCAGAGTCGACCCTCCCTAGTTGTCATGTCCCCTGTTGCAATGTATACATACATCACAACGGGGAACATGCCTTTCTGGTGAAGGGGAGGGGGGAGGAAAGAATCAGTGCTAATCCCATAAGCACTGAAAGACAATACAGATAAAGGACAAAGGAGCCATACCTTTGCCCTGACCCGGGAAGCCATCATCCTATCTCCCTGACATCTCTGCATTACCACGGAGGACACACCTGCTCCGGACACAGGAAGAGGACAGAGGTAATCAGCGCTAATCCCCCTGATCGCCCATCGAGACTCCGGAATCGCCCCCTGATCGCCCATCGAGACTCCGGGTTCACCGTCGGTCAGGACTTTGGGACAATGGGGGGTGGGGAAGGATCAGGTCCGCACCGCGGGTATTTACCGGCTACCTCGCATGCCATGTGCTCATTCCCGTCTTTCTCCGTGTCTGCATTCTATTCTTAATAAACCAGATATCCTTAGCCCTGGCTGGTGAGTCTGTGTTTTTTCTGAATAAGGCAACCATCACACTAGTTCTCTGGAATGTAAAGGCAGGGGAGAGGGAAGTGCTTTCAGACTTCTGTTACTGTAACCTTACAATAAAGGTAGTATTAGTATTCTTGGTTTTGGTTTCCTGGTCTGGACTTGAAAGACTGACATATGAAAGAAAGAGGAAAAAAGGCAAATTGATGGTCAAATTATACTTAAAGTATAATACACAGAGTCATTTTTATCTAAATTGTCTGGAAGTAATTACTGAAACAAGGTGAGATTTTTGAGGTAGGTGTTGCAATATGCAGTGTGGAGAGCCTATTCTTTCATCAGTCCACCCTTCTTAAAAGGGATGTTCATATATGGCTAACTGTAATAGGAAAAAAATGGCATTAATGTTCATTGCAATGTGAGGGGGAAGGACAATGCTAGTGGACTGATCTTCATCTGTATTAGATCCTCTGGAGGTGCTCTGCTAGCATATATTCAAAAATACTTTTGAGGTAGGATTATTTGTGGTTTGATGCTCTTGCTGGATCATCACGGATTGCTTTTAGAATGGGATACCAAAATAGGAAGTGGGAAGAAATGGTTATTTCCTCATAACTGTAGTTCTTTCACTCTCATTGATAAATATGTCTTCTGTGTCCAAGTGATTTTTTATTCTGAGTTCCATTCTCCTTCTGTTTGGTGCCCTCCAGGGTAAAGCTCCCGCCATTTCATTTTAGTTCGTTAGACTGGTCTGATATCCTTGAATGCAAGGGAATATCTTGGTACCTATGAGAAGGTAATGGATCTGAAGCTGAATATAACTCTACTCTGGTGAAAGAAACATCCTGATGGGAAAACAATTCCAGTACTGTCTAATGAAAGTGGAAGGATGAATCAAACAGCACTTCTTTAAAAAAGTCCTGAAGAGATCTTGGCTCTAATGAAGATGGGCATGGATACTTAGCTAGTATAATGTCAGAGAATGTCTGCATCCAGAAAAACATGTCAGAAGGATGATTTCTTGGTTCATATGAACAACAGAAATTGTCTTTTAAATGGAAGGCATATTCATGCCTCAACATCACCTTATTAAAAATAAAATAAGGCTAATCTGACTGAATTGTCTTGCTGTTCTGAACAAAGTAATCTCAACAGAAAAAACAACTTTCAGAGATGATAGTGGAAACGAGATGAGCAGGCAGCCAAAGATTCAAATAGCTTTCACATTAAGATGGGCAACACAAAGGCAAAATTAATCATGGGACTGTTCTCACTATGCAAGGGCATGTGTTCAACAAACCTTTAAAAATCTACCTGAAGTTGGATGCTAGTGGTGACTAGGCTGTGTTAGTTTTGATATTGTAATACTGTCTTTTTATTTTATTTTTACTTTGTTTCAGACTATTTTATTTTTTGTTGTATTTTGCAAATTGTTATGAATTATGTAAAGTTGAATCATGAAATCCTGAATCCTAACTTGCAGAAGTGAAATATCTTCTGCTTCAGTTGCAAAAAGAAATCAGAATGTACTAAATTTTACATGAAACATATTTAAAATATTTGCCTGCCACAAACTTCAAAAACGTATTTCATTTACCTATTTAGGACTCTATAGTGAACACCTTCTCAGGAGATACTAATTTTATTAACTACTTATTGTATTAACTAATTCTTCTTTGAGAAGAATTTACTATACAGCCATTTAGGTGGTAAGAGGCTGGGCTCCACCATACAGTTCTGGCAAATATGACAAAATGGAAGAGACAAGAAAGTTCAAAATGAGTGAAGATGTAATCAACAAACTGCATTATCTACAGCTAGAGAGTCTGCCAAGGACTCAGTGGAAGTAAAGTTGATTTGACTCATTTGGTGCATTGCCAGATTCAGAGCAAGCAGACACTATACAGAGATTGGATGAATTAAGAGAAACATTGGTGACAACATGCTCCACAGTGAAACCATCAATTAATCTGGTCCTACCATGTACTCAGGACTGTGGCAATAAATTTAATTAGCAAATTGCTAATGCTGCCACAGCCACAAAAAGCCCAGGCATACAGACCACCAAAGGAACACCTCTAATGTCTAATCCAGTCCCCAACAGTCTGCAGCTTGACAAAATGCTACATCAGCTAGAGAATCTGAAGTATACAGACCCTGAGAAAAAGGCTCATTTCTTGCCTTCATCAGATCCAGACATGCTTTTAACACCAATACCCTCCCTAATTGTATCCCCCTGAAAATACTTATAAAGCATTGTGGGGCTAGATGGGGATGCTGAAGATCAAACTGAAAAGGGAGAAGAACTGTTATTCCAGCGATTAGCACCACTCAGAGACATAAGTCTGGCTTTGGGTCTCATGCCATCCTTGGAATTGACTCTTCTGATACTGATACCATTTTCTCTGATACCCAAAATACACCCATTTCTCCCAACAGCTGATCTTAAAACCATACAGAATGTGCCAACTTATGTTCCCACCATTCTTGAGGATCTGCCTCTTACAATGACCACTACTGGGAACTCAGATTGACATTTAGATATCTCTAACAATTCTTTAATGGAATATTGCAGGCTGGAATGCTAAATCCAAAGACTCTGCTTTCATGGATTATGTTGCTGAAATTGACATATTCCTACTTCAAGAGACCTGGCTAGATAACAGCTTGTTTATAAGTGGGTATAAGTCTTTCTAACTTGCAGCAGCTCCTGGAACAGGACAAGGTAGATTGCGTGATGGCTTAAGTATACAAATTTCAACTAAGCTAAGTTCAAACATTATACAGTTAGACCCAATGGAACACTATGCAATGTCTGTACTGCTAAAATTTAGTAATATTCTATGATTATTGGTCAATGTCTATCTTCCACCTTCTCAAAACAGATCCCGATTTAACAGCTTAGGGACCAAATTCAAAGCATACCTAAGTACCCTTTTGTACTTCTACATCTGCTTATGTAATAGTTTCTGGTGACCTAAACGCAAGGGTGGGGCAAATTATAAGGCACTTTTTACTCAGTTCCACCAATACCCTCCAGAACTAGTTATAATCTCCCCTCTATCAATTCAGTAATCTAAAGATTTAAAAGGGGATTACAAGGGGCTGTGTTTATTACAAATAATTAACAAACCAAATTTATATCTATTGAATGGATCTATCGGTAGTGATTTCCCTGGTGAATTCTCCCACTGGGTTGCCTCAAGACCTTCCCTGATTGATTACACTTTAATCTCATGGAAGTTAATTACTCTTGTACAAAAATTTTATCTAGACAATTGACATGATAGTGACTTCCAGGTATCATAGTTATAAAAGCATTCATCAATTGCTTTCTGGAAACAGAACCTATTCCAATTTTGGAAATGGACCTACAGCAAGGGCTGGTCCATGCCAGATGGACTCAGCAACTCAATGAGCAAATTTCTCAGCTGCTTTTGTCTGAAACAGCATTGCAATTCCATTCTACTACATTCCCTTCTGCAGACATTCACTCAACTGATTCAGTTAGTCCACCCAGTGCTCTCCACCCAGATATTGAGGAAGAGAGAAAAACATGGGGGTAAGGCTTATCCTTCTCAGCCTTGGTTTGACATGGAATGTTGTGAGTCCAAAAGTAAACTGATTAGGAAATTCAAATTATATAAAGAGAACCCAACTGAGCATTCCATCCAGGACTTTATGGTCCTGAAGAAACAATACAAACATCTTTTACAAAACACTTGGGCTTCCTTGCAGCAATTGATAACAGCATCTCAAGCCAGAAACTCCACTCTGTTCTGGCACCTGATAGCTTTCCTTCCACCTGGCAGGCCCCTTTCACTTCTTCACCTTATACCTGCATTGTGTAGGAGGACCACTTTAGAGCATTATATTCACAAGAAGAGGCTCCTAAATTTGACTTAGATCTTAATGCTCCCTAATTGGGTTCCGATCAAAAGTGCTGAAATAAAGATCCTCATAAATCAGCTAAAGCCTGGTAAAGGCAATGATTTTATTACTTTTGAAATATTATGCAATAATTTGGAATGGTGGACCCCAGTTCTTGCTTCCCTGTTTATTTATAGTGATTGCACTGTGCAAGTCCCAGAGGACTGGGGCCTAGCCTTCATAGTGCCCATTTATATAAAGGACACCCAAGGCCTGCCTGCTAATTATAGGCCTATTAGCCTTTTAAATATAATAAGTAAGCTCTATGCCAGACATTTATACAACAAATTAGTTGACTGGATTGACCTAGAGCATATACTGGCAGATAAGCAAGCGGGCTTCAGGACCGGACATTCTATCTGTGGACATACCTGTATACTTCAACACCTGGCCAAAAAATACACATCTAAAACAGGCTTAATATTATATACTGCATTTATTGATTTTAGGCCTGCATTTGATCTAGTTCCCACAGCAAGCTATGGATTAATCTTATGAATACTACCACTGATAGAGGGTTACTTCTTGCTTATGCATAATCTTTATAAGAATTCTAGAATCAAAGTTCGATGCAGTATGCAAGGCTACCACACTAATGAGATTCCAACTTACAAAGGAGTGAGGCAGGGATGTATTTTAGCTCCCCTGCTGTTCAATCTGTACATAAATCCACTTGTGGCCAAAATAAATCAATTAGAACATCACCCCACCACCCCAAAATAGCAAATAGACATATTGCAATTTTGTTGTATGCAGATATAGTACTCCTATCACAAATATTAATTGGACTTAAATGAGCTCTGAATGCTCTGGCCAATTATTGCTCTGAGGAAGCACTTGAAATCAACTATAGTAGAGCTAAGATCCTGATCTTTGCAAAGAGACCTAAACTGCATGCCTGGAGGATAAATGGCCAGAGCATTGAACAACTGAAATCTTTTAAATATTTGGGCATGGTTTTCCATAGCTCCACCAAACACAGTGCACACCAAAATTATGTCATACAAAATGCTCAAAAAACATGACCGCAATCCAATCTTTTCATTTCACCAGAGGAACACAGCATATTGCAGGAGCACTGAAGCTATATTCAACTAAGGCTCATGCACAACTACTTTTTGGTACCCAGCTAGAACCTTATACTTCCTTTACTCCTCTTGAAAGGGTCCAATCTAAATTCCTAACAGCTATATTCCAGGTAGCTTCTTGCTTTCCAAATGTGGTATTAAGGAGGGAGGCAGGGCAATCTAAAGTCAAAACAGGTGCATGGACCTGTATCATAGCACAATGGTTGAATTTACTGTTCTTTCCCACAGGCTTGAGTAATTTCCTTATTGAGGAGATCAGTATGGAAATCAATATGGTTCAACACAATTTCACAAAACTTCAACATCTTGGCTTTTCTAGGGAGGCATTCCTGACTCATTGCATTTAAACAACCTATCAAAGACCTGGAAGCCCAACAGGATCAGTCTGTTCTACTTAAGAACATTTTTTTCTGAGCAGCCAAGCCCCTTTTTATAAACCAGTGAGATACTTACACCACGTAACTGTTTCCAAATTCCAAAGAGCACTAACTTTAGCATGCTTCAACACTCTCCCCACAGCGGTTTTGGAGGGCTGATACAAAAAAATCCCCTATGGGCTGAGATGGTGCCCCTGTGGACAAGGGGCTGTTGAAACTACAGCTCATGTCCTGTTATACTGTACCTCTATCCTATGTATACCTCTATAAGCACTCAAGGACCAACCTTATAACTCCTTACCTGGTAAAACACCTGGGAAATTGTGATCTTTTTTATGTACAGTTATTGTTATCAGATCAGTATGATTCATTCTCCTTGAATGTAGCTAAATTTTGTTATACTGCCTGTAAAATTAGGCAGACTTTTATTATCCACTGACGAACCTACCACCAATTGTATTATTTTATTGTTTCATTTTTACTTTAATTTTTAATGTGTTTTTATTCGCAATTCTGGTCAGTAACCATAATAAAAAATATTCATATTCAAATTTAAAATGAGTGAAGATGTAATCAATGGCAGATGTGGCCCTCAGTTGTTTGTTGTTTATTCGTTCAGTTGCTTCGTGACTTCATGGACCAGCCCAAACCAGAGCTTCCTGTCTTCCTGTGGCCCTCAGTGGGTGACCAAAATGTAACTGGTATTATCGTCTATAACCTTTGCTGTTGCTATAATGAGATCTACTATATTGAGCCAATATTTTTCAACTGTTGGTATACATACCATTGGTGATATGCAGAAGCAGTCTAGCTGGGATACAAGGCAAGTGCTTAAAACTTGCTGCATTCCCCCTACATGTGCATGCATGCACACCCCAAGTCTCATATGTCCTTTACAAAATACCATGGCTATATCAGGTTGGGGAGCTACTGTACCATGTCTCTGGTTTGGTTCTCCATCTACCTCACCTCCTTTGTGCATGCAGCTGATCTACTGGCTGCCCTCTTCCTGGGCTTTTCTACATCCTACCCTGGGAACTGGAGATGGCACCTGGGGTTCCATGGCAAGTTAGTAATATCATTCACACTTGGTCAAATGAAGAAGTGCCAAACCAGAGGGGAAAGAAGAAAAGGAAACAGTGGAACCCTCATACATCAAGGGTTAGCTTCATTTTTCAAACTTGCAGTCCAGTGGCTAGTTTGACATGGTACTATTGAAAATTGCCAGTGTACTCCCAGGTGCAATTCAGGGTGCTGGTTGACACCTTTAAAGCCCTTCATGGCTTGGGACCAGGTTGCTTGAGGTACCATCTCTCCCCAGTTTTTTCTAGCCATCCAATCTGGTCAGGCAGGATGGGCATGCTTTGGGTCTCATCGGCTAAACAATGCTGGTTTGGCAGGGCCTAGAAGATGTGCCTTTTCTGTTGTAGGGCCCGCCTTATGGAACATTCTCCCTCCAGAGATCAGGTTGGCCCCAACCCTGCTGGCCTTTCATAAAGGCCTAAAGACCTGGTTTTGTATGCAGGCCTGGTGCCCTGAGTGTGTGCAGGGACCCATTTCTTGGTTATATTAGTGATTTGGGTTATGATGTTTCTCAGCTGCCATGTATTTTAATTTTGTAATTTTTGTAATTGATTTTACTTTATTTTAAATTCAGTTTGCTCCCCAGAGTCACTTGTTGAGATGTGTGGCCATATAAATTGAATAATCAAACAAACAAACCGTCTATGATGTCTTAAGGAGCTTTCTCCTTTACTTTTTCAGCAAGTTCTCTGGCAAACATATGTGAAGTGGGGAGAGTCGTGGGGCACTTTAGAAACCAGCCATGTTTCAGTTCAGTCTTGCTCAGAAATAAACTCATTCAGTAGGACTTACACCTCTACTTACATGCTATCAGTTTACTGTGCAGTACAATAATAATAATAATAATAATAATAATAATAATAATAATAATAAATATTTGTAATATAATGCCTACAAAGAAAGAATTCTCAATAACCTCACCAAGAAAGGTCAAATTACACAAGAAGAACAGAGGCAGATGAACAGCAGTGGACCCATCCTCCCACGCTTCCAAGGACGTCCCAAAATACACAAGCCTGGCATACCACTTCGGCCAACTGTATCATTACCAGGGACTCCCACATACAACATAGCTAAAGAGCTGACAAAGAAACTTAGGCATCTCAAGAGGAGAGTGAATATTCTATCAACTCCCCATTACAGTGCCTCCAGAAAATAAAAAAACTAAAAATAGAAGATGAGATCGTGGTGTCATTTGACGTTACAGCGCTCTTCACATCCATAGACTCAGCACTAGTGAAAGAATCCATGGCCGCAGTTCTGTGCAACACACCTGACCTAGCCAAATACACCAAAATAGGAATACCCAGGATAATGAACCTCATTAACCTCTGCCTTACGACCTACTTTCAGTTTGATGGACAAATATACCAACAGATCAAAGGAACACCCATGGGATCACCTATTTCAGGACTTATAGCAGAGATTGTAATGCAGCATCTGGAAAAGATAACACTCCCACACACACAACCCAAAGTATGGATCCGGTACATGGATGACACTTTCATCATAATACAAAAGAAACAACTGGAAGAAACTCACGAAACCATCAACAACATCTTTAATGGAATAAAATTCACAAGGGAGGAAGAAAACAACAACTCACTACCATTCCTGGACATCCTCATCAGTAGAGGAAATGATGGCAAGTTAGAAACACAAGTCTACAGGAAAGCTACCCACACCAACCAAGTGTTCCATTACCAAAATAACAATCCAACCTCCCACAAGAGAAGCTGTGTAAGAACATTATTCAGATGAGCACTTACACATTGCAGCAACCCAGAACACCAGAAAAAGGAAACAGATCATCTGTACAGCATCTTGCAGCAAAATGGATACCCGCTCAACTTCATCAAAAAACTGCCTCACCACCCAACCCACTACAACCCAACCAACAGCTATGAAAAGGATAACACTGCCATACATCAGAAACATCTCAGAAACTACCAACAGACTGTTATAACCGCATGGCATCACCGTAGCACATAAACCAACTAAAACTCTTCAAAACATATTAAGTAACCCAAAAGACCCAATAGCCCAAGAAGAAAAAACAGGAGTTATTTACAACATACAGTGCAAAGACTGTAACAGCCACTATGTAGGACAGACAGGCAGAAGACTAGCAGAGTGCATCCACCAACTAGCAGTCAGAAGACACAATGAGAACTCCTTAATCTCACAACACATGGACAAATCATACTTTCAACTGGGAAACTGTGAGCATCCTAGACCAAGCCAAATCCAAAAACGCCAGAAAATTCCTGGAAGCCTGGCATTCAGACAAAGCAGCCATCAACAGACACATAGAAGTAAACAAGATTTACATACCATTCAAAAGAGACAATAGAAAAGCCAAAAGACCAGCACATCTCTTCGCCAGCAATCAACACCCAGATATGCAAAAATCAACACTAGGATTAACACCAGATGAACCATCAAACAGCACAATACACCCTAATCAAGGAACTAATAACTCAGGCAATCAACCAAGCAGCAAACAACAGCCCAATCAAGGAACTCCCAAGGAGAGAACAACACCCTCACCAACACAAGCAGGGCAAGCCACTATATATAAACAGAGAGCAAGGCCCTCTCCCTGTTCACATTGAGGATGTTGCCTAGTCTGGCAATGAAACGTCTGCAAGAAAACAACAAGGCTCAGAGAGCACCAAGGACACCACACATATTAACTTTAAAAGGGGGATATTCTTTACCATATTTAATAAAAACAGGGTGATAAAACACGTGAAAATAATACAGATCAAAATCAGCAGACTTCTCCATCAGTGCAGTCAGAAATACATTCCAGCTTGACTAAAACCATGTGGTGGGAATTCTGCTGAGTTGCCCATGTTTATTAATTGACACTCAGTGCATCATGGGAGATAACAGTGTATAATATGGAGTCTGAAAGAGCCTTGATGGATTACCAAAGGAAGCAAACATTAAAAAAAACACACTTACCTATTTACTTTAAGCTAGCTTTCTAATTAGAAATTTAAATCATAGAAAACTCTTTGAGTATTTTTGAACACATGCATGTCAAATAAAAACAAACCTTGTTTATTAATGTCATTGCATAAACTAGTAATTCTGTATCAACTCCATCCTTTTCCTCCAAAATCTCCATGAAATTGGACCATGGCTTGAGACCTGAAGAAAGAAATATTAGTATTACAAAGATGCATTAAATAAGTAGGGTTTACTACTGTTAGTTATTTTTTTTTAACTTAGTACATAAAGCATATAATGGATTAACACTTAAAACAGTCCAATTTGATATATTCTTTCTGGAAGTAAAACCATCTGACATGGTTGAGTTCAACATGCTTAGTACTAAAGTCCATAATGTATTGCTTCTACTTTTTCCTGTGAGCCTGCTTGCTCAGCTGTCTTCTTCCTTGGCCTCAAACCAACAAATCATGGTTATGGGAGTGAGAAGGAAATGCAGTCTGCATACTTGTACTTTCTTCTACATAGAAGGAAAGAGGACGAAGGGTGAGCTATCAAGGGGTGACAAAAAGGAGTAATAGTAACAAAAGCAGCACTTTCACTGGTGACTGATTAGATGACAGAGGATTGTGTGGAGAAAACAGAAATTTACAAACAGCACTACTGCTATGTTTTACTCCCAGTTAAAGATAGAGATGGAGACAGAGATAAAATTAGAAACTAGTTGCTCTGTCCCTCTCAAAAGAATATGAGCTTAAGCTGTAACCTATTCTAAAGGCAAGGTCTCTTCTTCCATAATGAAATTGAAAATTTCTCTACTGTATTATATTCAAAAATATCAGGAGGAAAAGTCATCAATTACGTGCATGTGAGGCATTTCTCCAGTTGTTACAAGGTTAGGTGAGAGAAGTTGCCAAGGGTGGTTGTAATATATAATCAGCTCTTGTATATTCAAGTAGACTTCCAAATAAACTCTAACAAGAAAAGAGACCTGATTCCCTATTTCTGGTATATTTAGTTTGTATAAATATGGGTATTCCTGAACTTCTTTCAGATCTGTCCTTCCACCTATACCTCTCAAATCCCTCTCTTCCAGTTCCTTCTAATATTCTCACCACCTGAATGTGATATATCCTTTAAATTAGGGTGCCCCACTCTCTTCTCTCTGCTTCTCCACTCTAGGCACTTCTCATCTATGCCACATATCCATCAACACTCACCCAAGGAAAACAGAAAGACAATAATTTAACTCCACAGAATGTTGTGAACAATAACACCCAGCCCATCCACTGAACATATCAGGTATGAGTTGAAGGAAATGTTCCATCTCTTATGCCACTGTTCCCCTAAGTCCCTATATGAACCAATATAGGACGGAACTCAGCACCTTTCCCAGAAAAACCCTCAGCACATAGCTTTTTCTTACCTTAAATCCCCATGATATTGTTTTATATCAACAAAGAAATCGTGTCTGGGGAAAACCTCCCCTTCCCCCACTGAACAAAATATTCAAATGTTGTTCCTTGCTACTTTACTGAAAAAAACTAATTCAAATATTGACTAACATGGGTATCTGCAATTCACTGATGCAGATTAGGTGTAGCTTTATTTTTCCAATATTCTCAAACAAGTTGGTGATTTTAAATGATCCTTACAATATTCAATTATTTTGAGGAGTCCAATATATGCAGTACACATTTTTCTGTTAGGTATGATCTAGTTTCACAGTTTTAATATAATCTGATACTTAAAACAGCAATACATTCGAATTGCTATTTCAAAGATCACATAAATAATACCAGTTTCACCTGCTTTCTTCAACTTTGCATAAAGGTAAGTTATTAACTTGGAAGCCTCATTTAATTCTTTCAAGACCTTTAACAAATAGAAACTTTCAGAGGTAGCAATAGCTTCAGGGTCAAAGATTCTAAATTCAAAAAATGATTAAGCTGAATCAATTGTCAATTGCTCTGGAATAAATCAAACTTAGTTTTAACTTTTTTTGTGTGCCTTTGAGTCAGTGTTGACACCTGGCAACTGCCTGGATTAGTTCCTGCAGTTTTCTTGGCAGGGTTTCAGAAGAGGTTTTCCACTGCCTCCTTCCTAGGGCTGAGAGAGAGTGAATGGCCCAAGGTTACAAAGCTGGCTTTGTGCGTAACGCAGAACTAGAACTCACAATCTCCCAGTTTCTAGCCCAGTGCCTTATCCACTACACCAAACTGGCTCTGTTTAACTACTACAAAAGTTTTAATTTAATTAAAATTTAATTTAATTAGCAACTAAAGAAAAACATATTGTTTCCACACAGTACTGTCCATTCCCCAATCTATCACAAAGTAGTTTGAAGGCACCATGTAACTGTCCTCGTTTTTACAGACTTTGAAACATTGAGAACACATACAGAACACCAAGAGATAATCCTCAAACTGACCAATAAAAAAGTGAAAAAGCATTCAATTAATGTATCTTTTGAATTTCAAAAGATTTTTAAAGAATCCTGGCACCCATTCCATACAGAATGGAAATAAAATACCTATTTCCCCAGTGCACTATCCATGCCTTTACTATAAATTGTTTGCATTTGTTTGGTCATTTGGAAAAAAAACCCTAAGTCCCTCTTAGGGGAAATTCCTGGTTCTAAAGATGCCATTCCTCTATTGCATTTAGAAATCTCTTATAACCCCTGAAGGTGAAATGATAGTATATCAGCATATTTACAATTTTCTTGATAACTTTAACCATGATTGTATGTTACTATGTTGGCTGGAGTGGGAAAAATGCATTCTAGATAATCCCTACAGACCAACACCAGGAATATGATGCCAACATTATAGGAATGAAGGAGAGTAGCAGCTGCCTTGAGTCCAAGAGATAGGAAGTGGAGTAAGGCAAATGAAAAATCTACCTTTACTTCATACTCAAATGAACCTGTGCAGTCAGAAAACAGACTCAGTCCTGATGAAACTGTGAAATTAAACAAGTCTCTGTAGAGGTATGCCAAATTTCTAAAACAGTAAATTAATTCAAACATGATATCTAAACAGTTCTATGTAGAACCTGAAAAATAGTCTAACAATTGTTTTCTGATACTAATCTTTGACCCACCTGGCAATCCTTTCAGTCATCCAGGACACTGGTTCACTGTTGTTTATAACATGCCTAAGTAACCCCTTTTGCAGAAGTCTGATGACGTTACAATTGTCAAGAAGAGATTCAATCAATGCTGTATAGCATACATATACTGAAGACTATGGCTATGCTCTTTTGCCTCAACAAAATATTCACATATTTTTGCAACCCTCACAGTCTATCCTCCATTTTGAACACCCATTTCAACAACCCAAATGGCAATGGTCAACCATCTCTATAAACATTTGGGTTTGGGATTGAATGTGAATGTATAATTTATGAAAGAATTTTAAATGTTTGTTTCATTTTTGGGCTTCTGTTCCTGAGTATAACCCAAGGGAAGTATCAAATGACCCCCAGATTATTTTTTGTAGTACATGTTTCTTTTAGCAAATAGAATAATCCACAATTAGTTCCCTCCTTTCTAGAAGCATAATAGTGACTCACCCCTCTTTTCATCTACAATAGCCACTGCTTCAATAAGAAGTGATGAATTGGATTCAGTGTACTCCACAAAAACAAGGAGCAATTTCAGTGCTGTCTTTACAACGAGGCGAAACTGCAAGGGAAGAGAGAGCTGGTCATAAATCAGGTTGTAAAATTTGCAGGCATGGTTGTCTTCTTTTACTGGAATGCAAGCTGATTCTATGTGGAAATAAATCAGTGGGCAAAAGCAACATTGCTATCTCGTAAGTACTGATCGATTCAAAGTATGCCTTATCTTCAAAATTAAATGCCAAAGTAAAGCAACAAGTATATCCCTAACACATGCACAGATGGAACTGGTTAGTCTAGCCTAGTCCATAGCTCTTTTTAATCATGCTATCTGAGCACCTTTAATTACCGATACTATAATTGAGACCTGAGACTGTTAAAGCATGTGCTGTAAAGCTAACTCTCCTTCCACCCTCCCAAAACATATGAAACTTCCTTATCCTGAGTCAGAACCATTAATTTATGTAATCCATGGCAAGCAATTTGTTTGGGCTCAAGAATCAAACCGACTCTGGGCAATCATATCAGAGGTTCATCCAGAAATAAATGAGTCACATGGTGTTGTGATCCTGAAATACTCTCTCTATATAAAGAAACAGAGATCCCAGTACAAAAGATTTCCCAATTCTAGCACTAGCCTCCAGTGTCAGTCCAGTGCAGTGGAGCAAGGCCACGATGGCATAGGATAATGGAAGATACCACAACTTTCACTACTGAGCCACTTGCAGGACATGCTGTATTTTGCAATTTGTGTTTGAAAACCCATATCCTCTGGCAAACAGGATAGGAATAATGGTATTTTACCATACATGCTTGATAGTTGTCAATACAGAGGGAGTGAACACCAGACAGGATAACTTGTATTTGAGACTACCTAATTTTCTACCCTCCTTGTCCAAGGGTGCAGAGTGTCATTGCAAGCTAGAGCCTGACTGCAATGACTTGACTGTATTATATTAAGTGTTAAACTAATGAACAGTTGTTCAATCATTCCTCTTTCTAAAGGGGAATATAATCTTGCAGCTTCTCAAGTTCTCAAATAAAATTATATATTATATTAAGAGAATTAAAAGGGATACAGAAAGCATCTGAAATGCTCCGTTCATTACAATTTCCAACCAACCATAATAAAAATTGAGTAAAGTCACTTCTAAATAGTCTTTTTTCTTAATAGCAATTATTTGTTACATTGAATTTTCAGCATATTGCATACATTATAAAATCCTTTTTTCTCCCTAAAATGCTGAAGAAATCAAAACAGTGGCAGATTCCTTTTGTTTTCGCTGTTGAAATCAACAATGATGTTGATTTCAGGCTCAACAATGATCAACAGGATCAAATCAACAATGATGTTGATTTCAGGAAGAAAAAACGTACTATCTATGATAACTGGTTGGATAAAAGTACTAGCAAGAAGATTCTCAGAAACAGCTAGGTAGTTCCATTCACATCCCATGCAATCAAAAGAAAGGATGATTCACCTTGCTATAATTCATCTTCTCAAAAGACTATATATTGTTTTCTAGCCTGAGAAATCTAATATAGTTTCCCTGTCTAGTGATTTAAGGGTGCTATCAATTGACAATCTCAGCTTAATTGCTATTGCCTTTTATTTTGCTTTTGCTGCTTATTTGTCCTCAATCCTTCTGATGCTTCTTGGGAAAGTACAGTACTCCCTGCAGTATACATTCCCTTCACTGGGGCATGGCTCTATATTGTGTACACTGTCAGTTTAACCCAGCTCCTCCCTTTGCTGGAGACAGAAAACTTTGGTCATTTTAAATCAGGGCAGGATCTCCAGAAGATGTGAACTGAAGCTGGGAAAAACACAGCTACCACTGTTCCCCTCTAGCCTCAGATTAATGTTTGGAATTTCCAGGCCAAAGGGAAATTCAGGAAGATTGAAATTGAGAGAACATCTGTTTCTAGAGAATTCTATCTTGGTAGAAGAAGATGCATGTTCCAACCTAGAATTGCAATATAGTTGTTTTTCCCCCCTGCTTTTTTCTGTGTGGTGGTAAGTCTAATTGTCTTTTATTTCCTTGTTCAAGTTCAGAAACTGTGTGCAACCTCTGCACACAGATAGGGAATGGAGGAAGTGAAAATGACAGAGCAACACCTTCATTGCTCTGTGCCTACACACAGAATTGCCTGCAGCCATTAGGGATAGGAGGGTGTCTTTGCAATCACAACTGGCTGTTGAATAACCACTGTTCAATACCACCACCTATAAATATAAATATAAATAAAACAGAGGTTTCCAGAAATGTTAAACCAGCCTTGTGATTAAATGTCTTTTTGCCTGATCTCAAATCTCAGTTGCCAGTTGTACGCAGGGAACCACTCAGCACATGGCTGAGCTAGGAGATATGCAGACAATGGCAGATTGCCATTCAGTATCCTCAAAGGAAAGAATCTTATAGATTCTTCTACTTCTGGGATCTCAATCTCAAAATAGTTAAGAAGGCTGCAGGAAGACTAGTTCATTAGCCCAAAGGCTGCAACCTTTTCATACACTGATCTATGAAAATGAAGAAAATGAAGAGAATAATGATTTTCTATTAAACACAACTTTATCAAGTACGTCTTTTAATTTATCTATTAGTTAAATAAAAAAAAACTTTACCGTAAAAGAGAGCTACTTTTTTACATTTCACTTTGGCCTGCTAGGCCGCAATGAAGGGATTGCTATTGACACTGGACCTGGTGGACCTTTCTTATGTGAAGAACAGCTAGGAACAGCAAAGCAGAAGAGACTCTGATAAGCCTGTTGCAATGTGGAACTGCTGAAACTCCAGGTGGGCACACTTTACACCCTGTTCCTTTCTGAGCTGAGTCCCAGGCATTGTCTGCACTGAGTTTGTAAATGCTGCCAGTACCACCATTTTGAGGTGCCCTGAAAGTGTGAGGGAACAAGGCCATGACTGACAGGGCAAGGTTCAGGACTAGGGCTGCTCCCTCCCAACCACAGTCCCTCCTTGTAGAAACACAGATCTGTGTCCGAGCATGGCAGGCTAAGGGGTAGCTGCATTCAAGGTATAAAAAATAAAATGAAACAAAGAGTGCAATAATTAATTAAAAATAAATGTAGCAATCTAAACCCAGAAGCTCTGTGCTAGGGGTGGGGAAGCAGACCCCATTTTGTGCCCTCTCAAGGATACCTAATCACACTGCTAAAACTGAACAGCAACATTTGCTGAATTTTCTGGTTTTCATTGGCACAATTTTTGCTGGCTTTGGTTTGAAACCTTGAAAATATTAACTTAAGAGCTTTAAGGTGGAAGCTATTGCCTGGCAAACTTCATCTGGTGTAGCAACAGGGGACCTACAGATTGAAAAGCCCTGACAACTATGGCTCATTGTCATTGTTTGAGTATTGCAATATGCTGTATTTATTTTATTTATTTATCAAATTTATCACCACCCATCTCCCCAACAAGGAGGGACTCTGGGCGGTTCACAATAAAAACATAGGGTTGCCGCTCAAGATGACTTATAAACTTCAATTAGTCCAAAGTGTAGTGGCTTGTCTGCTAACCTGTGGTAGCATATTGAATCATGTAACATCAAAGCTGAGTTACTACTTAAGCAAAGTGCTGATTATCACCTTTAGAACCCTATGTGGCTTAGCTCTTGGAACCCATAGGATCACCTCTCCAAAAAGGATGTGTCCCACCTCATATGTTCTTGCATGAAGAGTTTATTGAGGATCCACACCTCACATGAAGTAAAGGGAGTAAAGGCCCAGCAATGTGCCTTCTTTGTGGCTGTCTCCTGCATTGAGGATCATCTTGCCTCTCAAGGTATAGAACCACCTAGCATTTTAGATACTTCTAAAAACATGGCTGTTCTATCAAGCTTTTCAGGCCTAATAGGTGTGGGTTGTCTATTAGGCATTAAATTACCAATGGCTTCTGATTTTATGCAATGATTTTTCCCATTTTTAGTGAACTGCCTCAAGCCTTGGAATAAAATTGGACAACCCACCCACAAAAACAAATTACCAAAATCCCAAAAGCAGAGTAAATATATCCATGTAGATTACAGGAAATAGGAACAGGAGACCATTTACTTCCTTGCCGTCCATTCTATACAGAGCTTCCAAATGATTTAATATACCCGTATCGAGGTAAGTAAAAAGCAGAATATGTGAATTTATTACTGGTGGCCAGTTTCTATATGTATCAAAAAAGTTTTTAAAAATGCTCAGTTGTCATTAACATACAAGAAGAATTGTTGAAAAACTGAAAAATCCTACACTGTATTATTTATTTTTTGTATTTATTATTTTAAATTACTTTTTTGCCTTTTTTCTCTATAAATGTGATTTTGTTTTTAAAGTTGATCTTTATAAAGAAAAAGGGATTGATTGCCAATTCATTAACAGAAATAGAGTATTTTCTATAATGGTATATGCCATATGTTCCAACAATTCTCTCTTAGATAGATAGATAGATAGATAGATAGATAGATAGATAGATAGATAGATTTAAAATGATGTATTTTCATAAGGACAGTATTTGGACTGATACATAATTTTTAAAAGTATAGAATATGTAAAGAAAGAAGCAAGTTGAAGTGTAGGAAATATAAATTAGGCTAAGGAGGGGAATGAGAAAATGCTACCTTTGTGGAAAATCCAAATATAGTCCATGTTGTTGCTTTCTCCATGCCTTGTTCATGGAAAGAAATCTAATTTTGTTTCCTCTCCTTACATCATCCCCTTAAATATAAAATAATTCCCAGATAGCTTGAAAGATAAAATCTAAACAATAGTAGTCATAAACAAAGAATAAATAAAAGAGGATAGAACTAACCTTCATTAAAAATTAACTTAACACACAATTATTTTTAAAGTAGCAGAAATAAAAATGGAATTTAAACAAATATAAAGTGGTATGTTATGTATGAGTACTAAGTATCTCTGCAGATGGCATTCCACAAACAACCAAGCAGGCCACTTCCTTAGTTATCATTTATTGGAAAAAGGTCTTTGAACTTACATAAGTGTATGAAAGTAAGTTTAAGTATCAAGTCCCAAATCATGTTAGCAACATAAAGATATGTAGTGTGTCATAGGTGGTTTCCAGTAGCTAAGAAATTGGGAAATTCCTAAAGCAGCATACCCACTGCATGTTTCTTCTAGCTGGGAAACATTGGTCTAGTTGAAATCCTTAAAAGTTATTGACATGGCCCAGAATTATTTTAAAAAGAAAATCTGTGGTAAAATCTCCAAGAACTTTTCTTACCTTAGACCCAATGAGTATATACAGCCACTGGATGGTTTCATTGTGATTTATTACTCCATTCATTCCATCTACATACAGCATAATTTGTCCCAGTGCTAAGGAAATAAAGATTTTTTTAAAATGCTAGATTTAATACACATTAACAGATTCTTGCTGTTACAAGCAAGAATCATACAACCACCAAATCTAAAATTAAAAGGGGTCACTAAGTTGATCAAGAACTAAACCTTGATCAGGCTAAAATGGAAGTTTTTCCCATTCTAAATCCAGTTTCTCCTGATTTAAATGTATTGGTTTGGTCACTTCTAATAAAAAAATGTTAAATCATCATAAATATTTTAACATCCCAACCATATTTCTTCTTAATAGTTCTTTTCTTTAGCTAAACATAAGTAAACTTTTCGATCTTTCCTTATATGATTTGATGTACAGGCCATACATTCTAGTTTGCCCATATTTGTAGACTGCAGTGCCCAGAATTAGATATAGTGCTCCAGGGGAGATCTGAAAAAATCATGATAGTACAGAAACATTATGTCCCATGAATTAGACATCATACAGCATAGCAGATGATGCTTACATTAGTCCTTTGGTCGGTGCACATTAAATGTTGGTTCACAGCACTTCTAAATCATGTTCAACTTCTGTCTACAAAATACTCCTTTTTGCATACCATCCATCTTGAATTTGTACAGCTATTTCTTCCTACCTAAATGCAGAACCGTACATTCATCTCTGTTGAAACTTATTTTGTTAGTTTCAGACCAGTTATCCATGTCAGTCAGTAACAAAGAGAACTTTAACTGCATAAAACTAGTCACTGGATAGTTGAGAAATTCTGCTGAGTCAAAATGAGTCAGTGTAGTGTAATGATTATGGTGTTGGTTTGGTAGTGGGGAGAACTAGGGCTTACTCTCAGCCACAGAAGCTGACTGAGTAACTTTGGGCCAGTCACTCTCTCTCAGCCTAACCTATCTGACCAAGTTACTGTTGTAAATAAATGGCAGTTCAAACAATCTGCTAAGTAAAAACAAAAAACAAAAACAAAAACAAAACATTATGGCTTAGTGTGATTTTTATTTATTAATTAAACAAATTTATATACAGGTGGTCCTCATTTAACAACCACTCATTCAGCGTGTTTGAACTTGCAACAGCACTGAACGAGTATTACTTATGACTGTTCCTCGGAGTTCCAGCCATTGTAGTGCTCCTATGGTCATGTGATCGTGATCCGTGCACTTTAAAACTGGCTTGGATTTCCAATTGTCATAGCATTACAGCGATTTGTGACCTTCCCTGCCAGCTTCCCACAAGTGAAGTTAATGGGGAAGCCAGCACAAAGTCAGAAGTTGTGATCATGTCACGTTCTTGCCTAATGACCCACGAGGTCCTCACTTAAGGTGATAATTACTCCATGTACCACGTTCAGTTGTTGGAGCTTGTAATCCATAGCCTTCAAAGCCCCTCAAGTAGAACAGGACATTTTTTTTTCTTTTGTTCATTATTTTGTGTTTCAAATGATTTCAAGGCTGAAATGGTTGCCTTAAACTCTGTAGTGGCTTAAGCTACTGTACCTACTTCATCCCTTAACCCCCTCAGATCACTTTTCCCCATTTGTATGTGGTTTTACCTATAGTTTTCTTTATCTCTTTTCTGCTATCTAGTGGTTATACGGACTTTTGAGGCCCAAGAGGCTGGTACTAAATCCCAGTTTCCCAGAGCTGAAACAGCTGAAACTGTTTTGGGTTTCATTTACACAGAAACTTGTAAAAAGCATATTATTTGGCGTTTTGTTTCTGTGAAACTCTGGCCAGTCTGAAAAGAATCAGCAGGACTTGCCGACTGCAACTGTGTTGTGAACCCTAGCTGTCATGGCCATGGAATTAGAAGAATCTACAGTAGGTATCAACAGCCATATTGTCTTCATCTACCAGGAGAAAAATAATGACAAACAAAAGAATAACCTGGATATTTATAAAAAGATTCTCTTAAGCAACAGGATTCAGGAGAAGTCAATAGGAAAATTCTGGCAAGAAATTTAATGACAAAATTTGAAATGGAGCCTGCAGAAACCCCTCTGATTAGAGGATTTCTCCTGAAGTTAGCCCCAAGCAAGTTTGAGATCACTTAGATCACTTCCATGTGTGATATGAAATATATATAATATCTTTATTCTTTGTTTTATTCTCTATATGCATCCTTCTATTACTAGCTGACCAGAAAAGGGGAGGAAAGGGAAAAACATGTGAGCTGAAGAATATGCACTAAACATCCATTGGTACCATTTATGAATAATTTTTATTAAAAGAAGATTTTACAAAGCTTTAAAAAACTACCGAAACATAGAATAGAAAAAGAGATTATAAAAGGGTAAAAGAAAAATGTGAATAATAAAAAAGCAAGAAAAAGATATCTAAAGAAGCAACAAACACAGCAATCACCATCTCCACCCTCCCACTGCATATCATAGTTCCCCTCTTCCCATAAACAAACCTTTTTAGTCAATAAATCCCAAAATCAGCAGTTCATTTTTATCCATTTTCAGCAAAAAGTCTATAAAGGTTTTCATCAATTGGCACCATTTAGAGCCAATAAATGGTAACAAACTAAAGGAAAATGTCTATCTATCATAGCTGTATGATCAACACTAATAAACAAGGCTTTACTTCCTTGAGAAAGGAGCTTACACATCAAAAGAAGAGTGAAAACTTGTTGTGAGAATCAGCAGAGATGCCATGAACAGAACATGGTATTGAAATGCTGAGATTCTCCCACAAACTCCCTTTCATTTACCTGGACCTATGGAGAAGGATACTCTCTCTTTATTTCTTTTTTTTTTGGAATGTATATTGTGGGCATGTGAGTGGATATGTGTGGGTGCTTGTAGAATATACTGTACTTATTTACTTGTTTATCAAATTTGTACGCTGCTGCAATCACAATACTCTTGGCAACTATCAAGGTATAAAAACACAATAAATGTAAAAGGTGAGAGAAATAAAACTCAAACAAAATATATGGTATTAGGTCCCAAAAGCCCTCTGGAAAAGCTCCATCTTTAGCTTTTAGAATGAAGACAATGTCAGAGACAAATGGATCTCCAATGGGAGGTCATTCTAGAGGGCTGGACCCACAACTGAAAAACAGCACTTCCAGGTTTCAGCCTCCCCCACCTCCTGAAAATGGGGGACAATAAGCCACTTCTCCTGGCATGAAAGGAGTGGTCAGGCTGACTCTAGTGCAGAGATGCAGTCCTGCAGATAAACAGTTAAAAGAAATATGTTGAGAAAGCTAATCTAAAATGTCTTGGAAAAAAAGATGTAAAATACTCTTTATAGTGTTGCTGCTGTTGTGGTAGAATAAGCAAGAAGAGCTACACCCTATGATCACATGCACTAGATGTCTTGTGTTAAAAAAAGTTTCAGCTTTAGACTATTTGGGAAGAGTGTTCCCTACCAGTAGAGAAAATTTGTATGTACGATACAAGATCTCATGTGGAAAAAAAAAGACACACCCTCCCCAAGAACCACAACTCAGAAAAATACAGGTGGAGCCCATGCCTGTTATGACCACTGCTTAAACATTTCTTTACTGGCAGACAGTTACTGAAATTCCTGTGATCTCTTATGACCTTTCAGAATGAATTAACACATTGCAATTGGATACTATTCTTTTTAGTAGGTCCTCCTTTGCTCTAGATAAAGTACTTTTCTAAAGCAAAGTGACTGGAAAACTCAATATTTATGATTATATTTCTCTTGTATTTTATGGAGAAATGAAGACAACTTAAGAGCTATTTATCAAATTTGTATGCTACTGTAATCACAATACTCTTGGCAACTAAGAAGGTATAAAAACACAATAAATATAAAAGGTGGGAGAAATAAAACCCTCTAGGTTGCTAAAGCTGATATATATCTCATCAGGATATGAAATTTATGTAGAGAGTTTTAAAGGTCACCAGATCTGCTCTTTAATCAAGAGAAGGGTTATCTCAGTGGATTTACAAGACAAATCATTACAGCCTACATCTACTGGGCTTGAGTGGAGACAGTGGCTCAGCCAAGCAATAAGCAAGAGCAGCAGTAGAGTATAACAGGGCCCCAGCCATAATTCCGAATTGATGGCTAACATAACTTCTGATTATGCTTACAAGTTCCTCCTTTAGATTATTCTTCTAATTTTAGCCCTTGATTTTTCTGAGGCATGACAAACATAAACCAGATGTCATTTTACTGCATATCCAAAGCCTAGAATACTTTCAGGAATCTGATTTCCCAGAACAAGCAAGCACAAATGTTTGTTTTAAAATTGGTGTCCAGGTGACATCATATGTCTTTGTTTTATAAATAGTTATCTGTTGGATAACTTAGAGAGAATTTGTAAGTAAGTTATTCTTTTAAAATTGTCTGAAATAAGAATATACATGCTATTTGCTACAGATCTTTTTTGGAAGTAAGGAATGCTTTATGAGAAGTGAGAGGCTAAATTCATTATCAGTTGAAAAAGCTACCTTGAATCATAATATAAAGTATTTAATCACTAAACATATGCCAAATACAATCTTTATATGTAATCCATGAGCCCAGAAATTGCTTGAACGTTTTTCTCAGGACAGTTGAAGAAAATAATGTACTGCTTGATTTAGAATGGAGGCTGAGGTTAAAAAGCACAGGTTCAAGCTCCTATCACCCTGTGAAAGATGATTCACCAATCCTTAAGAGATACAAATGTCTGTGGTACACTTCTAAAAATCCGGTCTCTGGATCTCAGTGATTTCTGATAGCATAATATCATGAAACAAACTCCTGGCTTTTGAAGTTTCAATACTTGAATAACTATTTGTCGGTAAAAAATGTTACTGGAACTTTTGGAAGAAGGGCCATGAGTCTTCTAATAAATATATTCTATAAATTCTCCAGTCATAGACATTTGGGCTTCACTTTTCTTAGCCAGTACAGGAGACTAATGACTGTCTATCATCGTAGAAAAAGAAATCTGAGTATTAGTTGTATTAAAGGCTACAAAAATAATTGCTTGCTTGTGGGAACTAGGCATGTGATAAATGGTCGAGGCTGAAACACTGCAAGTTTGGCAGTGATTCCTTCTATGGTTGGGCTTAGATTTGCTCCTGGATTTAGCCTTCTTCCTTATTTCTTCACAATATTTGTATACCATTTCTCATTTTAAAAAAAACCCCAAAGCAGTTTACAACCTTGTGTTAGTTGTGAAGAGAGGGGGTATGGAAGCATTGAAAAAAGACTTTCCTCCTTTCAAGATTAAAGCTGTTTGGTACCAGCCCTTTTACCCAGTTCAGAAACTGGAGCCCAAAACCTGAGCTGTGAGAGCCCTTACATATCCCAAATAGGATCTGGAGACATAACTAAGATGTCACCTGCACCATTCTTTGTGTCACTGGAGGCATACTTCTCTGGCAGATCCAGTCCAGAAGGCAGGTGGGTTCCTTCCTGTAAAATTTCAGGGTTTTAACAATGACTTGATGGCACATAACAATCACCAATCGTTTCTTGATTAAGAATTTAGAATCAAACTATGTCCTATTTATTTCTGAGGAAGTACTGCTGTGAGGTATCAAATGGCATGACTTGATGGCACATAACAATCACCAATTGTTTCTTGATTAAGAATTTAGAATCAAACTATGTCCTATTTATTTCTGAGGAAGTACTGCTGTGAGGTATCAAATGTACTTCATGGGTTCCAAATATAAACACACATTTATCCCATTCAAGCATAATACTGACTACACAAAGGAGGCTTAGATGGTTGGTCACATATAGTAAGTAAGGTAAACATTAATACCTAGGATACTGCCAGAGGGCCAAATTGTTCCTCGTTTTCTCTCCTGAGAGGCAGATGATGTTAATAGTGGAGACAAGAACCCTTCTTTTCTCCAGATCCTCACACATTTCATATCATGCAGTCCTAAAGGGCCAGCTGGTAAAGGTGTCAAGTGCAGTACAGGAATTTAAGAAGGAAGGCTTTCGCTTGAAGGGGAACAAAACAGGGAGGTCTGGTGTGCCAGAAGTTCAACATCCCTAGATTAGTACATTAGCAGCCAAGAGCCAGGCTGCTCCAGAGAGAAATACAGTAGCTATTCTGGTGGCTTGGGTAAAATCAACTGCTATTTCAGGAGTGTCCAGTGTTTGAGGGGCTGAGAGCTAGAATTCAGTTTCCCAACTTTTTGATGGATTTTGCCTTTGGAGACTTTAAAAGTGGGGATGGGAGCAAGGGCTAAATTGTTCCCATTCACACACTTAAAACAAATCTCCCAAAGGACTGAATTTTAAAGAATGGGAGTGTGTTCCTTTTGCTGTTGATTTCCAGAGAAACGTTTCAGGGAGCAACAAAAGGGTGGGAGATCCATATGTAGCCTGTTAGTTTTGAGTTTAACACAACTGTGCTATTTGAATCAAACTCTTTCAGAAGTGCCTTTCATTAACAGCCATTTCATATGACAATATTAAAGAGGCAATCAATACTGTCAACCAGAAGTGACTGGCAATTATCTCTTCCTTTCTCTGCATGGTTTCTTCTGGGGGCACCCTTATAAATTATTATATTAATGGAAAGTTTGATATTGTAATTTATTAGTTTTGCTTGTTTGTTTTCTGTCCTCCTCATAAAGATACCTTTTTTTCCTCTTAAGCTGTATTTTTGTACAGCATCTAGATAAATTTAGGCACTAACTGAATTCAGTGAATAAAAAAATAGAACAAAATAACAGGATGGGGCAATATAAGCAGGACCACTCATTGCTGCTGTTCTTAATTTAAATTAACTTCAATTGCTGGGCACTGAAAAATGTAGAAATGTGAGAAGGTTTATGGTTGATTTGCAAGAAGTATGGATCTGAAAATTAAGTAGTTGGGTTTGATATGGAATATGGAGAAGATGATTTTAAGTTTTATACATGTATTGAAAAAGTAGAGCAAGTAGATAAATCGTGTATGTGTTCTTTATAATTTTATTAAAGATGGAAACATGGGCATAGAAGTTTTAAGATGTACAAATGCTGGTAGAAAGGTAGTAGGTTGTATGTGTTTTGTTGCAAGAAATCCACATTTGTGAAAATAAATGAAAATGATTGTGTACGAGAGCTTGCTTTTGCCAGTTTGTATTATATGTACGTTAAAAAAAGAAGTTATACTGTATATCAGAATGAAAAAAAAGTTAACTTGAAGGCAGTGAGAATGGGATACTGAAGTGTATGTGCTAAAACTAGGAGAGACATGGTTGGGGATGAATGGATGCTGAATTATATAGATGGAATATAAAAGTAAATGATTAATATGGAAGAAGTATGTAAAGCCTGTTTGGTCATACAGAGAAAATGAATAAGGTTTTAATTGCGAAGGAAGAGCCTAATGGGCTAAAAGGAAGGGGATGACTAAGACCGCAAGGGCTGGATGGAGTTGATGAGATCCTCAAAAAGTGAGAGGCAAGACGTTTAAAGAATACATTAGGCAGTGTAAGGACTGTTGGAATTATCAGGGTTAACTCAGCATTGTCTCTTAAGCATAAGGGGGTCTTTCTAGTAAACGCATCTTTATTGTGCTTGTAGGATGTCACATGGGTCACCTGATTTCCACTTCCTCCTTCTTGGGTTTGGGTATTAAAGATCTCCATTACCCCTTGGGCACACCTGCAAGCAGGAGGTGCTGCAGAATGCAGCTCTTGTCCTCTCATCTTGCTTGCATGCAGACTTTCTATTTCCATAGAAAGTGTCTACAAAGAATCAGTGATGATTAAGTGCTATGAAGCTACTTGTATCCAGATCTACTGAATAAATGTAAGCTACCTTTTTTTCTCTTCATCTAATTACTGTGTGAAGACTGAATTATTTTCTGAACGTAATTAAGCTTAATGTGCAAGTTTTGGTTCATGCTTCTACTTTGCAAGATTGTTGTTAGATGCTTGGAGTTCTGTTATTAACCTTTAAAAACTCCATCAAGGACATGATGGAAGCAAAAGATGGTTTGCAAGGACAGAAAAGTATAGTGATATATAATGAATGAAGTTGCTGTAAACTAGATTTGTTGTATTTCTTTTTTTTAAAATATAATTTTTATTAAGAATTTTGATTACAATAGTAAAAACTAATACAAACTAGAGAAAGAGAAGATAATAGAAAAAATAATAAAAAGTGCAGGAAAAGAGGAAGAAAGAAAGAAGAAAAAAAGAAGAAAGAATATAATAAAGAAAAAGAAAAGAAATATATAAAGAAGTGACTTCCAACCTTCATCACAAGTATAAACAAATTTAATAATTCTTCAACTACTACAAACAGGTATCTCTTCATCCCATATCCCAACCCTTATCTATAAGCAAATCCATAAAACATCAACTTTTCAATCCTGGTATCAGCAAAAAGTCCATAAAGAGTTGCCAGAACTTTGCAAAAAAAAAAAAAAAGTCTTATTTTAACCTTGATCAAATAAACGAACTTTATATTTCTTCCTTTTACTTCTAAGTCTTAATCTTTAAGTCAATCAAATATTGTTGTAGGATTTGATTTCTCTTCAATTCTTCTTTATCTCATTGCACGGATTTCTTCAAGGCTTTAACAAGCCTCTTTTGTAGATCCAGTAAGAAAACATTTTCCAGGTCATTCTCTTGGTTTATCATTTCTATTTCCCTTTTAATTTTCAAAACTTCAGCCAGTTTCTTTTGCATATCCAATAAAGCCTCTTTTGTAGATCCAATAAGAAAACATTTTCCAAAACATTCTCTTGGCCTGTTATTTGTAGTTTTACTTTTCGTACTTTATTCCTTCATTAACATCTTTTGGTCATAGTCTATCCACAGAAGCAGACATCCTTACTGACAATGTTGATATTGCAGCTACTAATTTCTGGCTCCATTCTTCAGAGATCTCTTTTAATGTTTCCAATGTTATGATGTTTGGTGTCATTCTGTAAGTCCCAATATTAACTGACACCAAGAGCAGGCTTATATATATATTTTTCCCTTCTGCTTGGAATCTTTAGTTCTCTCTAGTATCCAGTTTCTAAAATCATAAAATAACTTATCCTTGTTATGACTTACAGAAGCTAGGATAACCAAGGTAAGTCTGTTTCCCATGAGAAACTATTTTTTATAGTTAATTCCAAAATCTTATGTAAAAGTCAATATTTCAAATTTATCTGGACCCTTAATCCATTTATAACTTTCTTAGATAAAAATCTTATTTAGCTTTTTGCTGTTTATTTCAAATTCTTTAACTCCTTAAGCTTATAATTACTTTTTCTTTTGATCAGAGCTGAAGATAAATTTACCCCGATGACTTTTCAAACTTCTTGTTCCAAAGATCTCTGATAGCTTTTAGATGGTTAATGGGCAATTTCTGAAAGTGATTAGAATTGTGAAAGTGATTAGGCTTGTGAACTCAGTGTCCTTTAAAAGGCTCCACTGTGGTAACAAGCAAGATGGCTGATGCCTTTGTCTCCTGGTGCTCAAACCCACGGAAAACTGCTGTCCTGCACGCGTACCTGCGAGGAGCAGCTGTCCAGAGAGATTCTGAGGAACTGGTGGATCACATGTGGGTGATCTCCCATCTCCTTCTTGTCCAGAGAGATTCTGAGGAACTGGTCTACTCACCAGTTTCTTGGTCTTTGTACAGTTGTCAGCTCCGCTTTCGCAGAGACATCTTCAGTTCGCCATCCCTCCCCCAGAAGTCTGGATTTGTTGTATTTCTCATGCCTTTAATTTCTTTGGCTTAATATTTCTCACTCCTTTTTTACCCTTCGTATAATATTGTTTACTCCAAAAGTGAACACCAAGATCTATATGTGTGTATGTATGTGAGCCAATTTGGTATAGTGGTTAAGGCATCAGGCGAGAAACAGCTGGGTGACTTTGGACCAGTCACTTTCTTTTCCAGCCCTAGGAAGCAAACTACTTCCAAAAATCTTGCCAAGAAAACTGCAGGGACTGGCCCAGGCAGTTGCCAGGAGACGAGACTGACTCAAATATGTGTATGTGAGTGCATGCACACACACACACACATACAAAAGTTGTATACTGAGTACTGTGAAAAAACTTTATACAGGTAACGCATTACAACATAAACATATATATACATATATATAAGAAAAATAATAGGAAAATTAAAGAGAAGAAGGGTAAAAGCCATTCTGAGAAACCAAAGATGAAGCCTTTATATTTTTTCAAGGAAAGCATTTGAAAAAGTAGGAAAACTTTGGATGTTTATGTTATCAGAATAAAGTGTTAGGAAGAGACAAGAGAAAAATATAAAGAATAGGAAGTATTATAAAAATGGCAGAAAGGACATATTGACTGGCCATAATTATAGTTTACATTGTTGAATATAATCAGCTAGAGCAACAGAATATGAGTTGTAAGTGAAACATACACAGCAGGTGATTTTAAGCTTCCGTACCTCTCAAGATGTAATTCTGGTAGTTCTGGTCTGCCTCAGCTCCCACTTTTATTAAACAAGCCAGGCCTTCCGCTATAACAAATTCATGAACCAAATCCTTGTCATCCTGTGAGGGACAGGACAGGGGAAAAATAAAAATGATATGTTGAATACTTATACTGAAAATATAAGAAACCTACATAAGCATGTACAGGTAGTCCTCATTTAGCATCTGCCTTGTTTAGCAACCATTTGCAGTTACAACAGTGATGAAAAAGTAACTTTACGACTAATCCTCACATTTACAACCATCACAGGTTTGTAAAGCAGACGAAAGCTGAAGTAAGATCATAAGCACGGTTGCAGTTTCACTTAGCAACCACTTCGCTTAATGACTGAATTGCCAGTCCCAATTATGGTTGCTAAACAAGGGCTACCAGTATTGCAAATGTCTCATTGCTTCAGACTTTTTATATTGTTTCGGATGAAAATTAGTGTTCTGTATTGATATGACCACTCTTCAATAAACTCATTCACCTAAAAACTAGGGTAAAAAAGCTCTTTAATGTTTGAGATGTATCATAACCTGAATGGCATCAATAAGCAATTTGTCCCTTCATCCTCCTTTCCCTTAACTGCAGATGCCTTAGAAAAAATGAAAAAGCTGTATCATTTCTCTCCTTGTCTCCATGTGCAAAGCTTTTTATTCATGTAGTATCTTTCACTCTCCTCCATGATACTATCTTTCTCCTAGAATTTGGTAGCAACTAAACCACTATCGCTCTACATCGCTTAGACTGAGAGTATATTCTTTGAAAATCTTTCAACCCCTTGTCTTTTTTCATGCCAACCTCACATATATTAAAAAATAATTTAAATAGATAATTCAAAGTAATTTAAATAGATTCTGTAGACTGAGGGACTGGCAAAGAACAGCAGCAAATCTCCTTTCTATTTCCCACAGTAACTTTCTTTCGAATTTACAACTATATTTTCTTTCTTACCTATCCTTTCCATACCACAAAAAATAAAACAAGATACTTTCTTTTCTCATTTGTAGGTTGATTAAAATGTGGAAAGTAACAGCTGCATTATGAAGAGAAACGGTATATTATGCATTATGAAAACAAGAAACAAGCTTGCTTTATCTGCTGGATTTTGCAAGATTCACACTGTCTCTTCTCTTTCTTTATTAAATTTATATAGCCACCCATCTCATGTACGTGACTCTAGCCAGCGTACAATAAAACAAGCAGGTAAAACAACTATAAAACAGTGGTGTAATACGACGATTTAAAAATTTCAAACAATTTAAACCTAGATATAAATAGGACTGCGGGAGAATGGACTAGCATCCTACATACAGTGTAGCCACCTTGCGGGCTCCCTATTTCCCTGGGATCCCCAAGTCTATTGAAAGAGCCAGGTTTTGAGGGATTTTCTAAATGCCATTAGGGTCTAATCTCACCTCAGGGGGAATGATGTTCCAGAGGGCAGGCACCACAGCAGAAAAGGCCTGCCTTCTGGGTCTTGTCAGATGGAACTCTTTAGTAGATGGGACCAGTAACATGCTTCTCCTGCCAGACCAGATGGGATGGGTAGATGTAACCAGGGAGAGGCAGTCCCTCAAATAACCTGGTCCCATGCCATGTAGGGCTATTAACCCTTTTAAATTCTATTGAAGAGATGAGCTGTCATTTCAAGAGACAAAACACAAATGCATTGTTATTATATTTAAGCCTGGGCAACCACTCCTTCACTTGCCTCAAGGCTGCACCCTCACCTTCGAAAATGAAATGAACCATCTTGTGTTGTTCTAGGTATTAGATACACGTTTATCTGAATTTTGGTGTATTAACTGGAAAAAAGGGGAGCTTCGATCTCCTATTATCTAACACAAAGAAACATAGCTGTTTATTGATCAAAATGGGATGAAATTTGAAGGGCATTAATAATATTGCAAACTTTGTAAATTTCATAGCAACTAGTATAGGGAACTGTTCTTTTTAAGTGCCTATAACATTTTTTTTTTCCAGAGAGAGAAAAGAACAAAATTTGCAGAGAATGAATTGGAATTGACTGCTAGGGTTAGAAGCAGGGGAGAAGGATACAAGGTAAAACCACTTATCTTTTTCATATAAGAAAATATAATACCCTAGTCACCTCGTGGTTGGACTATTGTAATGCACTCTACATAGGGCTGCCCTTGAAGAGTATCTGGAAGCTTCAATTGGTGCAAAATGCAGTGGTGCACGCAGCTATGTGTGTTCCTAGTAGAACAGATGTTACACTTCTGTTCTGTGAGCTGCAATGGTTACCAGGTTGTTTCCAGATCCAATTCAAGGTGCTAGTTTTGACCTTTAAAGCCCTACATGGCATGGGACCAGATTATCTGAGGGACTGCCTCTCTCCAATTACATCTGCCTGTCCCACCAGATCTAGCAGAGAGGGCATGCTATGGGTCCAGTCAGCTATGGAGCTACAATTGACAGGCCTTCTCTGCTGTGGCGCATGCTCTATGGAATATCCTCCCCACCAAAGTGAGGCTGGCTTCATCACTTTTGACTTTCTGAACGTCCCTCAAGACTTGGTTGTGCCATCAGGCTTGGGGAGCCCAAGGGACTGGTGAATTATTAAGATGGCTACACTTTTATTAACATCTTCTGCCTAATGTTTCTTATTTTTAGTTTTGCTTTTTATAATTTTTAATGTTTTAGTAATTATAATGATTGTTTAGTATTTATTAATTCCTGGTTTTTAGCTTTGTTGTACACCTCCCAGGGTCACTTGTCATGAAATGGGGGGCTATATAAGTTTGATAGATAGATAGATAAATAAAATCCACTAATGTAAATAAGACAGTCACAAGATGGTTTCTCAGGGCATTTAAGAATTGATTATATACCATCAAGTTGTTGCTGATTCTTAAGTGACCACACAGATCATGATGATCTGTCCCTAACCTCATCTTTCAATGGTGGATCCATTGGCATTGAAATTGAGTCTATTCACCTTGCTGCTGGCTGTCCTCTTCTTTTTTCTTCCACCTTACCCAGCATTAGAGCCTTCTCCAGAGAGGTAGGTCTTCGCATAATGTGTCTGAAGTAAGGTAAGTTGAGCCTGGTTATTTGTATCTTGAATGAGAACTCTGAATTGATTTGTTTTACAATCCACTTGTTTTTTTGGCTATCCATGGTATTCTCTGGAGTCTTCTCCAACCCAAAATTCAAAAGCATCAATACTCTCCCTATCCTGCTTCTTCAAAGTCCAACTTTCGCTTCCATAGAATGCCACCAGAAATAGCATAGCTTGCACAATTCTGATCTTTGTAGGTATAGACACATCATGGCATTTGAATACCTTTTCTAAGGACTTCATGCTGCTCTAAGTGGTAGCCTAAAGTGTATTCTTGAGTGCTTGTTCTTTTACTGTTGATGATTGATTGAGAAAGCAAAACTTATCTTCATTGTCAGTTCTAAGGCTGGTTGTTCTACCTGTTGTCATTAGTATTGTCTTCTTTATATTTAATTTTAGTGCCATCTTTTCACTGTGCTCCTTGACTTTACAGATACTTTGTATTTCCAGCTATCAGAGTAGTGTCATCAGCATAGTGCAGGTTACTGATGTTTCTTCTTCCAATTTTAAAACCAAACTCTTCTTCTTCCAATCCAGCATCCCTTAATAAATATTTAGCATATAGGTTGAATAAATTAGGGAAGAATATCCATCCTTATCACATTCCTTTGCCAATTTGGAGCCAATCTATTTCATCACATTCTGTCATACTGTGGCTTTCTGTGTATAAGTTTTTCATGAAGAGAGTGAGATGTTCTGGGATTCCCATTTTTCTAAGCCGATTTTACTACGTGGCATGAGTGACACAATCAGAGACCTCTCTGTACTCAATGAAGCACACACTTCTTTTCAGTATTCTTTGGCTTTCTCAATTAACTAGCATGCGTCAGCAATAATGACTTGTGTTCCTTGGCCTTTTCTAAAGCCAGCTTGAACATATAACACCTCTTTTTCCATGTAGAGCTCTAATCTGCATTGGATGATCCTAAGTATTATTTTGATAGCATGTGAAATTAAGGATACTGTATAATAGTTTGCACAATCTGTTAACTCTTTTTTTGGTATTGGAATGTAGATTGACCTCTTCTAATTTGTTGGGCACTGTGTCATTCTCCAGATTTGCTGGATTAGTTTAGTTAGAATCTTTATTTATTCTTCTTCTGTTGCTTGCCATATTTCTGTGGGTATTCCATCAGTTCCCATAGTCTTCCAACTTGGTAATGACTGGAATGATCTAACTTCATCTTTTAATTCTAGAGGTTCTTTTAAATAGGGGATATCTTCTAAGATATATTGGATGTTGACATCTGTTGTACAGCTTTTCCAGTATACTTATTTTAATTTAAATCTGGTTGGAGTGAGTAGTGATTCATCTGGTGGCAGTGTCCTTGAAGGGGACCCTTTGGGTGCAGTGCAAAAGCAAGGATCATATCCCTTGGTAGTGTTACTGAAAAGGGTTAAGTATGTGGAGTGACTGAAGCTGCTCTTATATCAGAGCAGAAACAGCTGTGGGGAGGGATTGCCCCACCTGGCTTCCTGGTGAGAGGTGGAGCACTGGGAACTGATATCTAATGTGATAGCTTGGTTGCCACTTCAAGGAATACAAAGAGTCCATTTCGTGAAAGTTAAGGAACAAAATGTTCTTGACAGCTCTTCATTATAATGTTGGACTGAGGGATGTATGTGTAGGGTTTTGTGTTTATGTGTGTATGTATCTATACCTATCTATATCTCTTTTTAAGTAACTGAGCTCTTTATATCATATTTTGGATCAAATTGGGGGACAAGATGTCAGGTATGGAATCTGAGGCAGCAGTCACAGCAGTATGTGGAGTAGAAGAGACTAGCAAGCCATTGCAGTGAAGGGAGATTAGGAATAAATTCCCCTTCTGATGGCTTCCAGTCCCTCAAAGAATCTGGACTTACTCCTCTGTAAAGTGGTACTGGTTCAAAATAAAAGAAGAAGTCATAAACAGTGTTATAGTGAATGAAAAAGACAATCTGGCTTGTGTAACAAGCAACCTAGCAGCTTATCTCAATTGGACACTATAGTAAAGCAAGTCAGGGAAGGGTTGCTTTGGCTATTTCTGATGATGATTCTGTCAATAGTAGCATTGGTTGGTATTTGGAATAGAAAGCTTGCTAGGCATCCTCTCTGACATGCTTGAAAGATGACCCTGTGATACATGGATGAACTGAAGGAACTGAGGAAGCAAGATAGAGAACTAGAATGCAGATGGGAGAAGACCTGACTCAAATCTGATAAGACAAAGCAGTAAGTCTATTTGAAGGCTTACACTGTAGTGATAAATCCAGAAAAGAAGCATTTTTTCATGCACCTATTGAATCTGCAAACTTGTGGGCTCCTGAAATACATATTTAATAAACTCCATTGGAGTTCTGCCTGGTATCAACTGTCTGTAATTGCTCAGGGTCTCTTTTTTCACCATTTTTGAAGATAGGAACAACATTTGCCCCTTTTTGATCCTCTCGTTTTATGCTTGTCCTCCACAAACAATCATAGCTCCGTCGCACAAAGAGGCTTCAAGGTGATATCCATGAGCTCCTTTAAGCCTCTTAAGACGTAATTGATCTGGTCTGGGAAACTTAAACTTATCCATGGTAGCCAGAGTTCTTTACTTACATTTGGTTGCTACTCTCTTCTTTTGCCATTTGTTCCGCTTAACACAGTTCACCTTTGGGGAGAAGATCCAGGCAAAGTACAAGATGAGGAGCTTTGCCTTTTCCCATACCAGTTACTATGCTATCCTCTTCTCCAAACTATGCACATACTTTCCCCCCTTCTTTTTACTACTAACATAGCTGAAAAAGTCCTTTTATTACTTTTAACTTCTCTTGCAAGCCTAAGTTCTTTTTGTGCTTTAGTTTTCAGACTTTTTCCCCTGCAGATATCAGCTGCCTGCTTGGTGATTCCATTTCCTGTATATGTCCCTTTTAACTCTTAGCTCAGTTGAAACTTACCTATGCATCCACAATGCTTTCTTAGGCTGCCTGCCATTTTTTAAAATTGGGATGGTATGCTATTATAATATCATAACCTTATTTTTGAGAAGTTCCCACCCCTGAGCTCCTTTTGAGCTGAGGATTTCTGTCCACAGTACTTTTCTGAGCTTGTTGAAATATGCTCTTCAAACTTTTCTTTGAAGTATCTTAAACTCCAAGATGACATGGTTATTTCTTCCCAAACATTGTATTGATTTAACCTCTTCCACCAGCCCTACTGGTTAGGATCAGGCATAGGAGAATTGATCTCCTTGTCTCTTCTTCAAACTGTCTGAAAAATGAAACAATCAGCAATACTACTGAGAAATTTTGGGGTTATTACAGTCTTGTCAACGGGTGTCTGATGGTTGAAATCTATGATTATTACTGTCTCTCCTCCCCGAAAATTTATGTAATCTGATCCAGGAGGACATTATCCAGATCTGACTGGCTTGGTTGTCCCAATAAATAGCACACTTCTCAATAAAACTTTTCCCTTTATTCTTGCACAAATGCTCCTGAATGGACCTTCATGCTGAATTTCCTGGATCTCAAGACATGTGTGCGCTTATTTCTTTCATGTATAATGTCACTCCTCTTTTTTCTGTCCTATTTCTTTTGAATGCTACACTTTCCAATCCTTGCACACATTCATGAATTTCATTCCATGTTAATTGATAGTTCTCTGATAATTCAGAGTCCAATTTCTTTGAACTAAAAATGATATACTAAAACAATGTCATTAAGCCAGATACTTTAGAAATACACTGAATACACGAATTATATTTTAAAAGCCTTCCAAGTTTTAAGAGAAAGGAAGAATAAAAGTATGTGAAGAAAAGTAATCATGCCACTGATAATTTTATTATGTATTTATAATGTGGTATGGGCTGTAAGAAGGACCAAACATCTGGACTGTGAAAGAAGAGATAAGAAGTAATTGAACTCATATTTCTCATATTCAAACAGTTATGCTTACACCATTTTGAATTAAAGTTCAGGACCTTTAAATGATTTGCAAAGTATCTGAGCTCTAGAATCATAGAGCATTTTCCATGTATTTAATTGGGCTGAGGAGAGAATATCAAAGGAAGAAAGTAAGTTTCAATGCATGTGCAACAGCTAGTAGAGAAAGGAGAAGAAAGTGTCCTTGAAAAGAAAAGAAAACTGCTTAATAATACTGTGCAGAAGTGATTGGTCTGCCTCCTAGCTCAGTGAGCATTAAGGTGATAACAGAGGCAGCCAAAGTCTGTAATTTTCAGGAGTTTTCTTTTGGGAATATTCACCAACTTTCCAAGACTATATACCTGATTTGCTGTCATACCCTGGACTGCCTGACAGCAATATGGGAAGATGAGAAGGAACATTAATTGTCTGTATATTTGTCATATTTTATTTCTATACTGCTCTTTCTCTCAAGGGAGCCCAGAACAGTTTACCAGAGAATAATCGTATAGTTAGTCTCAAAGACACAATACAAATACACAATGCTTAAAAATAGTAAATACAAAAAATACTTTTTAAAATGCAGGAAAGCAAACTAACAGGCAACGTTAATGCTGCAGTAGTTGTTATTCTATAAATGCCTGAGTGAACAGTTTTCTGAAACAAGACTGGGGGGGGGGGGGTTGGACAGCAAAACACCTCTCAGGAGACAGTTTCATAATTTGGATGCTATCACTGGGAAAGACCAATTCCTGGGCCCAGGACTGTAACACAGCAATCTGGTAAATCTGGTATGTACTCAAGGAGGACTTTCTCCTTTTAGCGCAGCTGAACAAAGTCAGGGACTTCCCAGAAGATCCACAAAGCAAGCAGAAACAAATGAATAACATTATCATGGAGTAAGGATGGAAATTACTGAGGTATGAGCCCCTGATTCCCATGCTACAGTACATAAAGTAGTTGGTAAACTAGAGACAGATGGCAGAGAGCTACAAGTTTGAAAAAAGAACTATCTAAAGCCCACGGATTCAAAAAGGTGGGAAGGTCCAGGATTTGAACTTTGGGAGTGACACACATACATGCACATATATAACCACACACTGAATGTGGTAGTTTCCTGTCTACTGTTATACACAGAACTTTTTATGGTTTCTTAATTTTCCTAATTCTCTGCACAATTAGCACAGTCATCAAAGCTACTTATTTAGTCTTCTTGGGTCTGCTTGGGAATGTGGAGCTGAGAGAGAGTTTTATAGCTGTGTCTGGCAGAAAATCTTAACAGATTTTTTTTTAAGTTCCAAACATTCCATATGCTCTAAACTTGTATATTATACAAAACATTAGCTACAGTACATATGCAAATCATTATGTACACTCAGGAGTGGGTCAAACAAATCCCTCAACTGAATTCCCTTTACAAACAAAATGCATATGTGTGGTGGATATTATTTCATGGAATATGTATCTGAATCCTCACATGTTAATAACATTTTTCAACTAAATCAATTACACAATAGTTGAAAATTGCATATTTATGGGGATACTTCACAGAATCACAATGTTGGAAGGGGACATTTTAGGCCAATGAATCCCATCCTCTATGCCATGGAAGAACAGAAATTAGAGTATCCATGGCAGATTATTTCAGTCTCTGTTTGAACACATCCAGTGAAAAAGTGCCTATCAGGTTCTCCCAGTATCTAGCTCCACCGTGAAACTGTTTTTACTGTTAAGAAACATTTTTGAACATTTAGCTTACTGTAACTTAAATCCATTATTCAGTATTCTGCCTTCTGAAATGACAGGAACACGTGTTGTTCTTCTGGGTGACATACTTTCAGGAATTTCAATAGTGCAATCATATTTCCCCCATAGTTTTCTCAATACTAAACATTCCCATTTCTGTCAATTTCTCTTCCCCTAATCCCTTGATTATCTTTTGCTGACTGTCTCTGAAGTGTGGTGCTCAGAAATTAACATGGTATTAACCAAAGCAGAATAAAAAGGAATAAGTGCAGTTTTGAAATTACATTTTTTTTGCAGTCATAGCACACTGCTAATTCATATTCAGTATGTCATTAACTACCATTCGAAGGTCATTTTCACATCACCAAGCTATGTGTTTCTTGTCATATACTAGGTTCCATTTGTTTGTCAAATTTCAGCTGACTTCAGTAATCTATTTAGATGTAAATTTCAGCTGACTGCAATAACCTACACCCCACCAACACTGCAGGGAAAGCTACTGTATATAAACAGGGAGCAAGCCCCATGCTCACCAGCACTGATAATGTTACCTAGTCCAGTAATGAAATGACTGCAAACAAATACCAAACTCAGAGACCACCAAGGACTCCTCAATAATCTAGATTTCAATGTTGGTCCTGTCTTCCACGGTATTACCTATCCTGCTCAATTTTGTAGCAATTGTAAATGTGATAAGCATTCTCTATCTCTTCATCCAACTCATTAATAAAAATATTGAAGAATAGAGACCACAAGAATTATCTTCATGGTACTCTACTCAATACGACTTTCCAATTTGATGAGGAATCTTTCATAGGCCCTCTTGGGATCTTTCCTCATGTGTGTTTAAGACTCTTACATGGTCACATAGCCATGGCAGTGACAAATAAAAACCCTGTCTTCTGTTCAGATCAGCACAGTACTGGCAATAGAAGACTATAAATTGTTAGTGAGGAAGTGTGCCAAAGTACGATTTTTAGAACCAATTATGTATCCAATAAATTGTCATGACACCCAGCCCACATTTAATTGGCTTGCTAGGGAGAATATGTCAGTTGCTTTGATGAGATAAAAGCATTCCCATAATCTATTAAGATGTTTCCTGATTAAAAATATGAAATATGTTTAATCCAACAGTTGTGACAAATCCAGGCTGACTTCTGGTAATCATTGTCTTCTTTTCAGGCAGCTCTTTTCCCATACTTCAATATCAGTTTGGCTGATCTAAAATTCCTTGGAAAGCCTTGTTCCTCCTTTTGAAGATAGGAACAATTGTCCACCTCTTGTCATCAGTTTTCTAGGAGCTTTCAAAGATAATATATAAAAATTCATCCAGACCATTAGCAAGTTCCTTAAGCACAATTCACCTAGCTCTAGAAATCAAAGGATTTCTTGGTTGTGTTTCTATCAATCTTAAGTTTCAATCTTACTATTTATGCTGTTGTTTGTAATTGCCTGGTGTAATACATGTTCTCTTTGAGAAGTCCTTCCTTTTTTTTGATTACTTGCTAACATTCTGCTGTTTTCATTGAGCACCTGATATGCTGATTTTTATTGTTCTTAGCATCCTTTGCCAACCTCAGCATATACTGAGCTTTAGTTTTTCTAATACCACCACCACCACCACCACAATTCCTGGCTATCTCTAAGAACTCTTCCTTCCTCACCTGTCTCTGTTTCCTTCTAAGTTTTATTCATTGCAAGCAGGGAGGTATTTCACACAAATTAAGTCATTATTAACTCACCAGAAGGTTAAGAACCCTGTATTAAAGAACTTGATTGTATTTTGTAGGAAGACAGCCATGTCAGTCTAAGGCAGCCAAAAATCCAGAAACAGTCTGGTAGCACCTGGTAGGACAATGACTCTGCACTTACTGAAGTTCTGGGTAGCAGGCCCATACTTGCCTAAGGAAGTGTAGACAACCACCCAACCTGAAGCAGATTCTCACAAGCAACAAGACAATGATACTAATACGGGAACCAGACCTTGGAAGAATCCCAGATGTCTACTATACCCCCCCCCATTTAGACAAATATTGTGGTGCAAATCATGGGCCCCAACAACTTCACATGCTCTTCCTCTAATGTGATATATGCCATCATCTGCCAGCAATGTCTCTCTGGATTCAGCCTATGCTGAACAAATAGGCCAGACTTTTCACAAAATAATGGATACAAGGACTCACAACAAGGACAAAGAAATAGCAGAGCATTTTAACCTCCTAGGACATTTCATTACAGAACTCAGAGTAGCAATTCTGGAACAAAGAAACTTTGCCAGCACAATTGAGCATGAGACAGCTAAACTGATATACATTAAGAGGTTTTGAGCTATCTCAGGAGGCCTGAAAAACACAATGTTCTTTTTTAAAATACACTGCAATTATTGATAAGGTGCTTGTAACTCCCCTGGAGGCTTCATCTGCATTGGTATCCTGAGTTCCTCTTCCCTCCCACATCCTCTCCTTATGTATTTTAAACCCACATCAGGGGATTAATGCCCTGCATCTGGGGAGGAAAAAAACAAAAGGCAAATGTATAGGATGGAGGAGACCTGGTTTGCTGGTAATACATGTGAAAAGGATCTGCATGTTTTAATAGCTCACAGTTTGAATGTGAGTCAATAATGTGATGTATCTCTTAAAAACACAAATGCTATCAACTAATTAACAAAAGTGTAGAGTCCAAGTCACAGGAAATAATTGTTTCACTCAAAACTGTCTTGGTCAGATTCATGCTGGAATACTGTGTCCAGGTCTGGGTACTGCAGTTTTAAAAGAACATTGACAAACTGGAGAGGAAGCATATTAAGATACTGAGGGACCTGGAAACCAAATCCTATGAGGAACACATAAAGAAACAGGTATATTTAAAAGAAGAGAAGAGTTAAGGGGAACATGATAGCAGTTTTCAGTTATCTAAAGGGTTGTCATATAGAAGAGGACATGGATTTGTTCTCTGTCACCCAGGAGTTCAATCTATTGGGAAGTATATTCAGGTTAGATACAAGAAGAAAGACCTGTCAACCAGTGGAATAGGTTGCCTTATATGTTCCTTTTCGTTTGAGATCTTCAATCCACTGAGGCTCTACAGCAGCAGGTAGTCCTTGCTTACCAACCACTCATTCAGCAACTGTTCAAAGTTACAACAGTGCCAATTTATGACCATTTACAACCTTCGCAGCATCCCTCATAAATGTAATCATCATTAGTCAGAATGCATTGTCCTGTGGTTTTTTTCTCCCTGCCCCCCTTGAAGAGCAGAGAGATTGGAGAGGAAGGGATTGCAAAAGAGTAAGCTGTTTCTTCTTCCACACATCAAAAGCAACGCAAGCATGTGGGCAGCCCAGGGCTGGGAGCCACAAGTGTGCTATGGAAACAGCTTACAGTACTCCCTTGAAATCTCTTCCTCTCTAATCTCTCTGCTCGGGGGGGGGGGGAGGGGGGAGAAAAAAAGCAAGCAATTTCTGTAGGCAATCTTTCCTTTGCCTAACCCTTTCCCCTCCCCGCAGAGCAGAGAGATTGGAGAGGTAGGGATTTCAAGAGAGTAAGCTGTTTGCTTTTGTCTCTTTTTGTTATACCCTAATTTATTTATTTGAATGCTGTGGATAGATATATTTTTCTTGATCTGACTAGTATGTTTCAAGAGGTACAGTATCTTATTACGTACTTGTGGATAACACAGATAAATGTGGGAGAGACCTTACTGTGCTCTGGTGGATTTGGAACTGGATGAGTAACTGCATACTGTAACTCCTAAATGTATCTGCACTGATTCAGAAATAGGCTCCTCAAGAAATGTGAGTCCCATTCCAGTTGAATCAATAGCATACCCACAGCTGGCCTGTGGATTAGTCCCATCTACCTCTAATAAGATGATTAATGGGCAATAGCAATAACCTTGAGGAACAGGAGGATGAGCCACAACCAAGACAATGGTTAGACAAAAGAAATTTAAGTCCAAAGCAGAACTGTAATTTAAGAAAGTTTCTCAGATTTGACCCTCCCTAGTTCTCTTGAACATAAAGGATGGGAGGGGAGAAGTATATTCAGACTTGCAAGTTTCTGCTACTGTAACCTTATAATAAAAGTAGTTTCAGCAGTCGTAACTTTGGGTTCCTAGACTGATCTATCTTAAAGGGTTGACAGATGAATATCTGTCCTTAAGGTTATATAGCAAGGAAGTCATTTGCTGGAGGCTTTTGCCTTTCAGTTTTCCCAGAAGCAGGCTGCCTAATGTAAGAAAAGATAGGGCTCACTCCAGGTTGTGGAATGAGAATTGCAATATCAAAAGTAGGAAGAAAACCGATCACACACAGATTTCCAGACAAAAAATGCTTTCAGAGTGTCATAGCTTATGTTCTTTTATTTTGGATGTGTTCAAAGTCTTGTCAGATTCCCTTCACATCTATTTTTCTATGAGGCTTAATCTCCATTTTGGATAAGTTTACCTCCTGTGTCTATATTTGCTTACTCTGTGAATCTAATCATTTTTTAGTAAGCCCAACATCCACCCATGTTTCTCTTTGCTACTGTGTGCTTCCTAATAAAATAAACATTATTTTAAACAAACTTTTTTGGTATCCATTTGTGTCTTTGAGGTTTTAATCTTGTGAAACCTCAGATGATCTGGGCCTCTGCAAATTGAGAGCTAACTGCTGTGGTTAAACTGCTCTTTTTTATTAGCAGAAACAGGAAGGCATGTTACTTTTTTAGCTTTGCTCCTATTTCTCTAACTGGGAAGTGGGGAGGAAGACAGAAGGTGGTGGCAGAGAATTCCAAGGAAAGCAGGATCTGCTGGATTCACTCTGGGGGCTGTCCTGGTTGGGTGGAGGGAAGAATCAGATGGGGTCCTTCAGGTCTCCATCTTTGGTCCTACAGTGCTTAATCTTTATAAATGACCTAAAGGATCTAAAGGATGGAATGGAAGGGATGCTTAACAAATTTGCAGATAACACCAAGATAGGGAGATTGGCTAACATCACAGACAAAATCACAATTGAAAATTATCTTAACAGACTGGGATCAGATCCAATGGGATAAAGTTTAGCTATGACAAGTGTAACATATTTGAGAAGAAAAATCAAATGCATTTATACAGGATTGGGGAGGCCTGGCTTGGTGGCAGTGCATGCGAGAAGGATCTAATAACTCCTAAACATGAGTGATCACTAAAAAGTCCGATGCAATCTTGGCTGCATTAACAAGTGTATTTTGTCCACATCGCAAAAGGCAGTATTTCTACTGAACTCTGTGATAATTAGACTGTACTTGGAGTATGGTATCCAGTCCAGGTCACTGCACTTTTTAGATAGGATTTAGAGGGGAGATATACAGATGATAAGGGGTTTGGAAAGAAAACACTATGAGGACTTGTTGAAGGAGCTGGATGTATTCAAAACATGTAATGCCTGTTCCCAGCAGTAATATTAGGAAGGGAGCATTCTGTCTGGGTTCCTTTTCTAAGAGAGTGTTACGATCAGACACCTTGGAACGAGGTCTTTTGGTGCTGCCCCTTTCCTATGGATAACATTCCCACTGGAAATAAGAGTACTCAAATGCTTTTGGAATTCAGGAAGGCCATTAAGACATGGAGCTGGACACAAATAAAGTGTCCTTAAGCCTGAAATCAGAATGAGACTGGTAGTACTTTTCAGATGTACACACATTATTAAAAGGCATAAGCTTTCATGATCTGTAGCTCATGTACTCAGACATATTTAAATTGGCGTGAGGCGGAGGGGAGAAAGAGTGGAGGTGGCTATGCAGATGCAGGTGAGACAGACACATGAGATATCTCCGAAGGTTAATTACTAGTTAATGTTGAAATAAATAGTTTTCACTTCTTAATTTTTATCCTAATCTTAACTTTAAAAAAATTCCTTAAGGAATAAATATGCACTGTCCTGGTGTTGCTGGTCTTGTGATCCTAATAAATCAAAATAAAAAAAAAACCAAAATGCCTTCAGTGATCAGTATTTCACCTACTTCATGAAGATGACAAAATGCTAATACAGTATATGAATCAGTAATGTGCTGTGGCTGCAAAAGAAATCAAATGCAATTATAGGCTGCACCAACAGAAGTATATTTTGTAAATAACTGAAAGAAATAGTTTTTGTTTGTTATTCCTCGGTCCAACCCCAGTTTGGGTATTGTGGCAGTTTTAGGCACCACATTTTAAGGGAGATTCAATGAAACACAACCAATTTCAGAAAAGATAAATGAGGATGATTTAAACCAAGTCCTATGAAGAAGACTGAAGGAGCTGAGTACGTTTAGTCTTTAGAAAAAAAAGAGTGAGGGGGAGTATGATAGAACTTTTCAATTATCTGAAAAGATGTCACACAGAAAAAGGCCAAGACTTGTTGTCCCTCAGTGCAGTACACAGAACAATGTGTTTAAATAAGGAAGGAATCTGGTGGAATACTAGGAAACAACTTCCAACTAGTATGAGCAATTCAGCCATGGGAACAAATACTCAGAGAAATAGTGGTCTCCCATTCTTTGAATGCATTCAAGCATACAAAAGCATACCATTCTGCCACGATCATTACATTTTAAGAGAAATTCATAAAAAAGGGCAGTAAAGATTATCAGGATGACTAAGTAAATAAAATGTGGAGAGAGATTGAAACAGCGGAGCCTTGAAGAGATGACTGAGGGGAGAAATAACATTTTCTAGTACCCCAAGAATGTCAAGACCCTTTCTCTATTGTTCCAGAGTGCAGGATCTAGAATAACGGATTTAACTTAGAGCAAGACAGAATTCAATCGAATGTCATGATTCCTATTTTTATACTGTGACACAGTAAAGGATTTCACAATTTGCAAATCCTTTCTCATTAGTCTTTTCACACTTTTCCTACATTCCCACACTACTTACTAATTAACATTAACAACTTTTCTATTCATGTTGAGAAAATATGGGTGTTTTTTTTCATTTAATTTATTTTCCTTATTAGGGCAGGGATAAAAAAGTTAAGATGGCGGCTGGGACCACATGATGAAAGTTGTACCCCTTTCTTGCATGTGACACATGTAAAAAGGGACAGGTTTCAACTGCCCAGTCATGGCTGCCATATTGACTGCTCATCTCCCCCCTCTGGAGAAGCATCTGCTTCCTCAGGAATTATTTTGATGCTCCTTTAAAGATATGCTTTGGAACTTTCTGTGAATTATCCTAAGTGTGAGTGGAGAAAGACATAAAAAGTAGTAAATAATTGAAAGATAAAAAGGTATTAGACCTAGAAGTGTAGTCTAACTGCCTGTTGTGGCAAAATAGTAACAACAACAACAACAACAATAATGATACACAGTAGTTCCTGGAGAAACAAAACATATATAAAGAGGTGAGGTTCACTTACTTGAAATATCTGTTTCAAGGAGAAGAGGGCCCGCCTCAACTCCCGCCCATTTGAGTTGTACAGTTTTTCTAAAAGGACAAAACATTAAAAATAATTATCTGATTATCATATTCAGTTGTGGAGTCTGTTCTCTAGAGAAAGAATGTGACGTCTTCCCCCTTCCCCATGGCAAAGGTTTTAGTATGAAATACCATGTACAGTATACGTAAAAAAGCTGTAATCATAATAATGAAACAATAAACAATGTCAACAATTTGGAGCCAAATTGAAAAACTGATAAATTCAATGCCTCACCTCTAATCTGGAAGAGTAATTTGGGAATGGTAGCAGGATACCTCACAACCAATGCATTAATAATTAATGTATAATTTTAATGTATATTTCCTAATCCAACAGTATTAATTGAGTTTTGAAAGCTTAATTGGAGTTACCTATGGATAGGTAACTCACTCACCCACCCAGCAGAAGAGTAGCATTCTTATGCCATTAAGCCAATACAGTGTTCAAAGTGAAAATATTTCCCATGATTTTGTGATACTATCTGGGATGTTGCATTTAAAGATACATTTATGGCTGACTGGAAACCCCTCATAGACTTTTTGCATGAAACGGAAAAAAATGCACTTATGATTTGTGGTTTTGATGATTAGAAAAAAATTTGATAATAGAAAAAAGTGAGTATTTTTGATAATCATAGAGTAAGAGTTAATTTTGTAATTGTACTTATATTTGCTCCAGAAGAAATTGGAAGCTTCTTCATTCTATTTCTTTTTGTTCTCTCTTTCTGTACTTTTCTTTCTTTCTTTCACTTTTTATTAGTTTGTGTTAGTTTTTATGTTCTTTGTAAAACTTTTAATAAAATGTATTTTTAAAAAGACCATTCAATTTCCATATTTTTTTCACATGAATGAGAAAAACTGTTCATTAGGCAGTACCATTTGTATGGTAAAAGTTAAATGACCAAAATAAAGGGACAAATTAAGGACAAAAGTGAATTTTTGAAAAATAAATAAACCTAAAGGACAGCTTTCTGAAATAAAGGACTGCCCTTTATAATAAAGAATATATGGTCACTGTATCCATAGCTCAACTTCTTGGATATACCTAACACTGGATTCTGGATTCTAGCCACCAACATTCTGTTCAACAGGTCATGGACAATTCCAGGTCCTTATGATTCATTTTCTTAGTAGCTCCACTTAAAGTAGCAAAATGTTCTGTCAGTTTAGGGTACACTTTGGTAGAGGTAGATATTTTTAAGTCTCTTTTTAATTGGCATTGGAATGGAACAATACAGCAAGGGCATCTTTTCTCCATGTAAAATTATAGTAATCCTGGTTCTGGAACACTTTGCTGGAGTCATAAGGAGAAAAAAAAAAGATTTGTTGAAGCCATGATTGATTAACTATGTTAAATAATTTATTTGCATTCCAGAATTTTGTTGTATTTATATTTTACTACTTTCTTTCAGTTAATTCAAAATACCATATAAGGATTTTCTCTCACTGTATAATTTTATCTTTATAGTAAGTCTGTGAAGCAGGTTGATTTGGGAATGTGACTGGCACAGCACAGATTTCTGGACTGAGATCTGATGTTTTACATCAAACAACTAATGTATTAGACTATCACAGTTCTGGAAACCTCCACCCTTTTGAATAATAAGTCTATTATGTTATATGTTCTTTCAAACAGAGCAAATAAATAAAAGGCTGATAAAGTAGAGGGCAGTGGATATCAGTGAAGGCACTGACGATATAATCCAACAGAAAATTTTCCCGAGTCCAGTACTCTTTTACAGGTAGTCCTCACTTAATGACCGGTCACTTAATGACTGTTCAAAGTTACGACAGCCCTTGGAAGGCATGCTTTACAGCCTGTAAAGCACTTCTAGCTGTCATAAAATGTTGCACTGCCCCCCCCCCAAGTCATGTGACTGCATTTCAGGCACTTGGCAACCGGCTCCCATTTAAGACCAGTTGCCAAGCACCCTGAGATCATGTGATCACCATCTGCAATCTTCTGTGCCAGCTTCCCCAGAAAGTCGATGGGGAAGCCAACAGGGAAAGTTGCAAGCGGAGGGGACAGAGGAGAGCTGAAATCCTTCACTGAGGCTGCAGGACCAGAGCTGAAATCTTCAAGATTTGAGCTCTATTTCCTGCAGCCCCACGAAGGATTACCCCTCCACGCACAGAGGGGAGCTGAAATCCTTCAGTAGGCAGCTCTTTTGCTTTATCCGCTTCATGACCTGGGAGATCACTTAACAACCACAACCTGGAGTTACGTGTGCATCTCACTTAACGACCGCTTCACTCAACGACCAAGATTCCGGTCCCAATTGTGGTAATTAATCAAGGACTACCTGTACTTCTGCAGGATCTTCCCACTGTTATTTCCCATGTGTTCTGCATAGGGAGAAAATATATATTTTCTCTGAAGGAACACCACCATAGATATTACATAATCCTAACAGTTCAGCCAACTAACAAAAAGGCAATGCAGCAATTGTTTGTAAACATCCAATCTAACTTTTTTTTCTTTATAAAATCTTATCTCTCTTTGTTCTCATTACTGCTCTATCTCTAATGCAACTCAATGTAGAAAGCAATTTATCTTTGAATCAGTACTTCAGGTAGCATATAATTGTTCTAGCTCAAGAATTAATTCACTAACATGAACAGGTTCATTGTATTTCCTGTCAGGAAAGCTGAAATAATATTCTGGAGGGGGGCAGTTGGCTATAATTCTAAACATCTGCTTTATTTACTTCATGGGCAAAATATGAACAAAAATATTCCTTGGACATATATGATCATCTGTTCCTTATCAGCATGTAAATTCACGATGAAGTCACATACAGTATAAGTCATCAGCACAATTGCGTACATTAGGTAATATGTTAAACTATTTCTCTCAATCAATATGAAGGCACAGCCTCACATAGCATGTAAAATAATGATGAAACATCCTCATTTTTTGAAGCAGTGTTGAGCTTTCAGGCTGCTTTGTTGATGACAGCTGTTAAAGTCTACACCAGTATATCATCCTCATTTCATATTATAATTTCTATACTCAGTACAGATGAAATCTAACAAGAGTTTAGCCTATTTTCTCAGAAGTAGATCCTATGCCATTCAAAACCATCTTGGCCCTGAAAGTATGCAAGGAGCAGTATCTTTTTTCTTAGTCCTGCTTCTCACTTACCATAAATGGGGGTGAGGGGCAAGGATTAGCAGGCTTTTACCTGCTCTAGTCTCCATTTGGAATGGGAGGATGATCCAGACTCTTAATGCAATCTCTGACCAATGCCCTCAATCCAGTTGTTGATCAGGCTGTCTCTTTGGTATATTGGAGGAAGACTTGCAACAAGTGCACAGTTGGCACAGTTTAGGATCCATCCATCGCTCTTATTCTGACACAGTGCTGATAATACAGATGTTACTTCTCTGTCACACTTGGGTTTATTTAGTGTTGTCCAGAATAACTGCTGTAGTGAAGTACCTGCTTGCAACCGTATAAACTGTCAAAGTCTCACTATGATGAATAGATGGAACATCTTCCAAATAAAATCACTCACATCCATGCCAATTTAGATTCTATGATTTTGACAGAATTAGAGATTCTGGCCATATTCTGTAGCTCTTTGAAGTAAAGAGGGATCCCTATGGAAAAGTGTTCCATGGATACCCATTGATATGAAAAGGTCTCAGGGAAGCAAACCAGAAAATGGAAGCTTTCATCTGGAATGGACTGGCAGGAGACTGATAACAATTTGATTTAATTGGCTTCACTTTTATACCATCAATAACACCAATTTTCTGGTGCTCTCTGGGCAATTACAAAATGCAGCAGCTCTTTATTTTTAATTCAATACAAAAGCCCATTGTAAGGATATGAAAGAGGAAGCAAGAAGGGAAAAGATTATCTTGTGGAATAAGCAGCAAATGGTAAAAATATTATTTGAAATATTTCACAATTTTGCAGCCTCTGGAACTGCAGTGTTATGTCTCTGATGAGCCATTTAATACAGCAGATGTCTTTAAAAAACAGTGAAATGCTTATGCTGGTTTATGACCATAGTAAAGATTTGATTTGACAATGAGGTGCATACTTTAGTACACAACCATTTTTCTACTTCTACCCAAAGTAAGATACTCAGGGTATCAGTTCACTTGGGAGTAATCCCATTTTTAAAAATTAATGTTGTCAGTTAATCTCTGACAATATACAGAGTCCAAATCTGGCAATGCACGTAGTTGAATCCTGTATGTTAAACAAAACTCATAATTGTAAAAGGCAGATAGACAGACAGAAACTCAACTGGCAATATATAGGGGCTGTTACAGTGAAATACCTGTCCATCTGAACCAAAGTCAGAAGAACGCCTCATGTTGTTATAGTGATATATTGTAATGGTGAAAACAAGCATTGAGTGAGAACTAGGACAACAACAGAATGATCTGCAGAGGAGTGGGTAGACTAGAAAGCTAATTAAATTAGTCTTTGTACTTTTTTGCATCTGTAGGATAGAAGGGCAGAACATTAATTGGCAAAGTCTCAGCTCATACTAATTTATGGGAACTAACCAACTGCATGACTGCCTGCTTTGGCAGAAAACAGTAGTGTGGGCTTGGTTTTTCCTTACATGCAATTTGAAAGAAAGTTAAATTATGCAAATCTATTTACTTTGAACTAGTATGTTACTGCTGTTATTTAAACATGTCAATTCAATAGTATAGCATCTTCTATGTAAGATTAGAGAATAAGATGATTATAGTAACTCTTTATACTTCAAAATACACAGAACATTACAATATAAAATTATAATCCATGCCATATAAGATGTGTGGTCTCATAAGCTATAATGTTTTCTCTTTCAGAGCAACATTGGATTGGGGAGAAAAGTGTCCAAATAGGCATTGAACAGCTGCTGTTTCCCCAATCATTTGACAGACATGCCTCGATAAATTTATGCCTGATACATTTGTACAACGGACATTTTCCCCAAATTCCATCAACTATAGTAATTACAAAGAGAATTTTAACAGATGCACAATTCACTCTTTGTGACATGAAAAATGGCACTGAAAGAACGAAATTATTTTATAAATTTACATCCTCTAGCACTAATAAAAACAAATAAATAAGTGAGAAAAATAATTCATTATATATCATGTGATTTCTGTAGAGTATTAAAAAAAAATAACAGGATCATTATTTTCAGGGAACAGTATTGTTATGGATTTATCTTCAGCAATAAACTGTTCTATCTGGGAACAGCTTTTTCCAGGTTAAACCTATATAATCCATGATTCACCAATCCAAATACAACTTTTCCGCCACAAATGCAAGGTTACAAAGAGCTCAATAAATCTGTTGTTTTTGTTACTGGTAAAACTAGCTACAAAAGGTTACCACATACATGGCAAGCCATAACTCATGATTCTTGGGCTTGATGAGTCACAATGTGTATGCATCTTTGGGAAGGCTGTAACAGCATATTTCACCATTCTTATATGTATAACTCACACAGCAGGAGTTGTGAGTCCAGGAATACCCCCAGAATGTGTATTGCCCTTGAATGGGGATCTCACTAAGACTGAATTGGAGACAGTTCCTCCCCATCCAAACCCACACAACTTCCAGGTACTGGGACAGAAACTCAATAGCCTCACTTGGTCAGGGGAGAGATGTTCACAGGTTAAGGTAGTCCCTCAAATAACCCAGTCCTATGCCATATAGGGCTTTAAAGGTGATAACCAGCACCTTGAATCACACCTGGAGGCCTGTCCAGGAAAAACTCCAGATTGCACACCAAGTCTGAATGGAGTAATGCCATCTCATCTAAAACCAAAGATGGAAATGCTGCATATCCCAGATCTGAGAACCCAAAACCCACAGCCACTGAGTCTTGGCAAGGTTGAGCTACAACCTGTTCTTCACAGATCCTCTCAGCCTCCAGACACTGGGAAAAAAACTTAACAGTGTCACTTGGATGGCCGGGGACAGAGATGTATCACTTTGGGTATCACCCTGAACTGACAGATGACATCCCCAAGTGTCTTCATGTAGATATTAAAAAAGAGGGGAGAGCCCTGCAAAGCAGAGGGCTAGGGCTCCTCCATGTTGGAAATCCTGGCAAATCCAGCATGCCTCATTAGCATGTGCATGTAAATTGAATTCATCCCAGGTTGCAACTCTCCATGCTGTTGAGGAAGCTGTTTGTGCCACTCCCACTTCCTCTCTCTTTTCTTCCTCCTTCTTCACTGGGAGCGAAGCACATGGCTGTATGCTGTTCCATCTCTGGGCCCCATGTGGCCTGGAATACCCCCTTTCTTCCATGCAGCTCTTAACAGCTGTAGGGTTAAGGGTGAATTATGTATAAGGACAAAAGAAGAACAAAGATTTCATCTTTTCCACTGAACATGGATTTAACCGAACCAAGAATAAAGTCAGTAAGATATTCTTTCTACTTCTTAACCTACTCTGTCTAAGTGTGTGATTCTTTATGCTTGGGAGGACTAAGTGTGTAAGATCAATAACCTGTATTTCTCTGATGTGCTCATTAAAGCTATCTAAGATAATATTCTTTTTCTGTGTGCAGCTTCTCCGCTGTGTTATAAGCTCTGCTCCAATTCAGTTGGTCCTAGAAGGCCACTAATTGGCTTTGCTCCTCTCCTCTCCCCTCCCACCAACATCAACTGGAACTAGCCTTGGAAGAAGGAAGAAACCCACCGCAAACTGGTGCCTCCCACTCCCAACCCTCTCAGCTGTTCCATAAGGATACCATGCTTGATGATACTGAAGGCTGCCAAGAGATCAAGGAGAGCCAGGATGGCTGCACCACCCCCATCCCGAATTCACTACAGGTCCCTGAAAAGCATGACCAAAGCCGTCTCCGTACTAATCCTGACCTGTACTTTTCCCAATCCCCTTTCTACGTTGTTGTAGGTAATTTACCCAAACTGATCTTAATGCAATTTTAATAAAGCCTGTGGTTGTGCTTAGTGGCAAGATATATAGTCTAAAGTTTAGATATTAGTCCTTTAATGGACTTTCTGATATCTAGAATTAATTTTAATTGATTTTTCAATTCAAGGCCTTTTAATAGTCTGAATATTATGTTGAGAAGAGAAAAAGGAACACAGAAATAAGTAGGCTTGAAACATGCTCTTATGTGCTTGAAATTTACATTAAATATTATTGTGATGAACCAAAAGAAAATCTGATCATAAGCCATATTTATATGTTTTACCTTTGACATAAAAACATGATGCAAAATTTCTGGTTTTTCCTTATTTGGACTATAATAATTGAATCGTCAATTTTCTAATCACCAAAATTAAAACCAATCAATCAATAAATATCAGATATTTCTTGTTCCACCACAATATTAGAAAACTATCCTAGCAATGTTAAATTACCACCCCTCACCAATCCATTTCCTTGATAAGAAATCCTTCACATCAGAAAGAATATGACTTCCTTGCAAAAAACAAATTCAGGTTCTAGTTTACCCCATTAGAAAGACTGGGAGTCAGACAGCATATAAATGCAAATACATCAATACAGTAACTAAGTCCTCTTCCTCCTTCTGGATGGATATCTGAGATATCTAACATTCCACAATATAACATGAATATAAAAGCAGTACATTTGTTAATAAAATCACCTTAGTATTTCTTTGGGTCAAGGAAACAGAAGAAAGAAGAAACAATATTCAATAAAATCAGGCTGTTTATTTTTGACTATATGACAACTAGTTCTCACCCTTACAATATAGGAGACAGGTGAAGAAAAAACATCATTTTCTCTGCAGCATATTAAAAAAAAAATGTTGCCTTAAGAGAGTTCCAAGTTCTTGATGGGAAAGCTACAAAACACTATCTCAGGTCATTCATCTGAAGAGGTATACTACAACTGGGCTGGGCCTCAGTTCTGAATGAAAATAAACCCCAGATAACAGTAAGATTCAATTTCCAGATTATATTCAGAAAAGAACTTTTGTAAAATATTTTCCATAAAGGCCACTAGGGGCTGATCTTGCTCTGCATTAAAGGATACTCAGAAATCTTATTTCCACATAATAAAAATTTCATCTTGGAGAAACATTCATCTTACAGGTCCACCTTTTTTTCATATAATTCCTATCAGTACTTTTAAGATGGTAATTATCTTATTTAGCATTTTCATTTCTTTATAAAAGATATTCATTTTCTTTTTGTCTCAACTTTAGCTGCATACTTCTGTAACTGCCAAATGAGAGATTTCAAAAACACTGATAGTTACAAGTTAGAAAAAAATGTATCTCAAGAATGTCCATTGTGTCTGAAGTTAAAATAACTCTTTTTAATTAATCAGACATGGTTATCAGCAATGTCAGGTACATTAGCTCCTTCAAATCCTTTAGTTACCAGGTGTTCCACAGATAGCATTTTTCCCTTGGTATCATCACGTTTATTACAGCCCTAAGGCCAGACACAATAAAATGATACAATAGTAACAATCTTACATTAATACATACATACATACATACATAAACAAAAGCAAATAATATACTACAATCCAAAATAAATTAAGAATGAAAATACTAAAATGAATTGAAATCAAATACTATGTTAAGAAATTCAAAATCTAAGTGATGGTGCGGCGTATTGTGCAGATGGTAGCACAAAACTGGGCAACCTGGGAGGATATTTTTGGGTCCTTGTCCGAAAGAAGTAACATTAGATAGAAGTCACTCTCCCTGCCTAGAAATTTCTTCAATAATGAATATATAAGGATCTGTCTAGAATCCTTATATAGGGAACAACATAACAACATATGGCTTAGGGTTTCTACTGAGCCGTCACCACATGGACATAGTCAAAAGTGCACAGGAGTACCCTTAAAACATCCAAAAAGGACTGCCGAGGGCAGTGTGTCCAGCCTAGCTAAAGTGAAAGCTTTATGAAATTTCAAAATTGTGATAGATGATAGATAAGAAGCTGGAGTGAACCTTCCGGAAGAAAATGACAGATACTGGGGTGCAGCACCTTACTTAAATTTGTTTGGAGATCTATATGCCAGATTCGTAGTTTCAGGGCAGTTCTAGAATTATCAAATCCTAATGAGCGCAGACTTTCCATAGAGAAGTGATTTGTAGACCACCATTGACAGGAAGTCCCTTCACCACCACCACTACCATCTGTATATTTGTCTTTCTAGCAGATTTCACCCTCTACACTACTGTCTGAAAAGCTGAATGCCAAGTTTATTTTATCATTTCTGTAATTGCACAAATCAGTCACAAAATATTGCATCTGCAACTTCCGGCTACACTAAAAATACATCTGGTCTTCCACCATTCCTCCTGTTCTCTGCCCCTTGTGCATCTTTGTTCCACCATGACCCACCTCAGTGGAAAGAGTGAATGGGAAGATACTTTGGACTCTCAGTACAGGAAGAGGAGACTGGAATATTTAATTGCCTGGAAGGGCTATCCAAGCACAGAGCACATGTAGGAAGAAGCAGATGACATAACATACACCCCTTGCTTCTTTCAACACATAGGAAGAAAAAGATGTTTTACACACCTTTTGCTTCCTTTGGCAGGTCCATCTGCAATACCCTCACAAGTTCAAAACACCTGACACATTCAAGGCTGCAGCACCTGCCAATGGTTCTGATGCTGAGAGGGAGGGGACTCTGAAGGGGAGAGAGACATCTGTACAAGGGGAGAGGGAGAAGGGGAGAGAGAGAGAGAGAGAGAGAGAGAGAGAGAGAGAGAGAGAGAGAGAAGGCCCTGCCTGAAGATGAGAGGAAGAATAAGGCCTGAAGAGGAAGTAGCAAAACAGCCCCTGAGACAGAAGTACTTTTGTTAGGTAGAAAGGCTGACACAGGATTGACTGTTCTGAATGGAGATATGCTAGAAGTTGCTCCTGAGCTCAGCATTATCCTGGATGGCCAGTTAGCTGCTGAGCTTAAGTGTGTCTATTAATTGCAGTCTTCTATTGGAGTCATGCATTACAGTAAGTGTCCTTAATCTTATGTGTCGGTGAACATATTTGGGATGTGGACAGATGTTATCATTCTCTCTCAAAATACTTCTCATGGGGGGAGGCACATGTGTTTTCATGAAATGGCTGTTAATTTGGATACGGTAAAACAGATTCCATTTACCCAAAGGCAAACCTCTGAGGTTATGCTCCTTTACCAATATCTAACACACCATTTCAAAATTGATCTGTTCCACCCTATCTTATTTTCAACTTTTAGTGGGCACCCGGAAACATTTCCAAACAAAGCATTGGGATGAAAGCTCCCTCAATTTTGTTATTAAAGAATGCCTATAAAGGCAAAGTGGGGTACAGAGATGCTGGAGATTTGTTTTGCAACATGCCAGCTATCCATTTAATTAAGAAATAAAATAATCTTTGGTAAGTGGACAGAGAATCTGGCATTGTCCACAGGCACAATTATGCTTTTGAGCACCATGCTGAGCAACCCATTTTACACTGTGTTTATTTATTTATTTTCTATCCCACTTTTATTATCTTTATAAGTAACTCAAGGCAGTTATACCAAATACTCCTTCCTCCTCCTATTTTCCCCACAACAGCAACCCTGTGAGGTGAGTTGGGCTGAGAGTGACCAGCCCAAAGTCACCCAGCCAGCTTTCATGGCTAAGGCGGGACTAGAACTCTCAGTCTCCTGGTTTCTAGCCCGTTGCCTTAACCACTAGACCCAACTGGTCCCTTGGTAAGATGAGAGAGGATGTGGAATTCAAATCTTAATCGAAAGAAAATTAGATAAGGTTTCCACTTACCAGTTAATTAAGCAAGCAGTCTAAGATAAAGAGATTTTCTCTGTAGCTAACAGGAGAGTCCAAGAGCTTTAGCTAGCAAGTCTCTACCTTAACCAGAAATCTCCCCACAGCAACAATTCGGTGAGGTATCTAGGGTTGGGAATGTGTGAGTGGCCCAAAATCATCCTGTGCTGAACGCCTACCCAAGTTTCCCACCAGACTCACACAAGAAGCTTATGGATATCTGATTTATTCCTGGATAGTATGCAAGTTCAAGAGCAAAGCTGAGAATGGCAAAAACGCGGGTCTTTCAAACAATTAAAGCTTAAACAGTTCCAATCCCTCCCCGCAGAGTCAGTAAGAGTCCACTCCCTGCAGCCTGCAGGTGTTCCTAACAGTTCCTGCTGGTCTTCGGGAAAGTGTCCTTGAACAGGTGAGATAACCCAAATAGACATTCCAAAGTCTCCACATCAGTGCCTGGTACAAAGAACAAGAGCAGTCCTCTCCCGAACAGTAACACGTGTCAGCACCAGCATGGCATGGGAACTGGTTACGATGTTCACAGGAACATTGGAACAGGAACCATGACATCCTGCCCCCCTAGGAAAAAAAAATTAAACTACAAAACAGTAAATTACAAAGGAAATTAGGGATGGGGTTTTGCAGGATAAGCAAGATGAAATTGGCAAACTAAATCAGGAGCACTAACGTGTTGAGCAAGCACCCACTCAGGATGGGGAAAATGTTTCCAGCGAACGTATTGCAGGGAGCCCTGAAAGTGATGGGAGTCAAGGATCTCTTTCAATTCGAAGTGTTGGTGTCCACCAATCATGATTGGAGGAGGTGGGGGTGGAGAAGGGTGCCAGCAGTCAGAAGTGTGAAAAGGCTTCAACAAACTACAATGAAAAACAAAGTGAAGGCGTTTCAAATGGTGAGGCAATTGAAGTTTAACAGTCACAGGATTGATAATGTCAATAATGGGAAAAGGACCAATGAATTTAGGTGCCAGTTTCTTAGAAGGTTGGGAAGATCTGATGTACTTGGTGGAAAGATAGACTTTGTCACCAATTTGAAAGTCTAGCTATGGACAATGGTGTCTGTCAGCGTATTTTTTATAGGTGGCTTGAGCATCAGCAAGGGCCTGTTGAATAAAAGGCCAAGAAGCAGAAATGCAGGCTGCCCAGTCAGCAGCAGAACCCGCTTGAGAAGGGGGTTGTGGCAACTCAGGAATGGGAACAAAGTCCAGCCCACTGACAACCTGAAAAGGAGTTTTGTCAGTGCTTTGATGAACAGCGTTATTATAAGCAACTTCAGCAAAGGGAAGGAGATCAACCCAATCATCCTGGTGGTAGTTAATGTAAGCTCTAAGGAATTGCTCTAAAACAGAGTTAAGAATCTCAGAATTCCCATCAGTCTCAGGGTGCGAGGCTGTAGATAAGCCTTGTTTGGTGCCTAACAACTTCATAAATGATTTCCAAAAGTGAGAAGTAAACTGTATTCCGCGATCCATGATCACACATGTAGGACATCTGTGTAAATGGTAAATGTGTAAAAACAGTTTGGCCAACTGTTGAGAGGTTGGCAAAGAAGCACAAGAAACAACGTAGGCTTGCTTTGAAAAGAAATCCTTTACTACCCAAATAACTGTCTTTTTCTGGCTGGGAGGTAGATCTACAATAAAGTCCATTGAAATTTGCTCCCAGGGATTGATAGGGTTTGCCACTGGTTGGAGGAGACCCTGTGGTTTCCTCCTTTGCGCTTCGACATCGCACAAACTGGGCAAGTGGCAACATATTCTTTTACATCAGTTTGCAAAGTTGGCCACTAAAATTGCCTTCATACAAGGTGTAAGGTTTTTACAAATCCAAAGTGACCTGCCGTCTTATGGTCGTGTGACCGCTGTAAGATTTCAGAACGCAAAGTCTCAGGAATGTACAGCTTAGAGTCTGCTCAACAGAAACCATCAGAAGGCGACACTTTGTCTCTGTTAGCTTGCAACCAAGGATCAGATTTCAAAGTGTGAAGAAAGTCAGCCTGTAAGTGACTAGGTACTTCTGCTTTTTGCCTGCATGGCTCGGATTGCTGGCGCTGTGTTTGGCTTCTAGTGACAGCTGCCAAACCCAGTTGTGATTTTGTTAATACAGTGTCAACAATGTCGGGTTGCTGGGTATCATTTTGAGGCAAACAAGAAAGCGCATCAGCTAAAAAGTTACGTTTTCCCAGGAAATATTTAAGTTGGAAATTAAAATGACTAAAAAACTGAGCCCAGCGAACTTGCACAAGGCTAAGGCGCCGTGGTGTGCGAAGAGCTTCCAAATTTCTATGGTCAAACCAAAACTTCAAAAGGAAATTTGGTACCTTCCAATAGATGGCACCAATGCAGCTTTAACGGCAAATGCTTCTTTCTCCCAAACGTGCCAACGGCGCTCAGTGTCAGAGAACTTTTTGGATAAATAAGCATAAGGTCTCAGTTTGTCTGAGGGGTCCCTTTGAAGTAGAATAGCCCCAATAGAAGTACCTGAGGTGTCTACTTGCAGAACAAAGGGACGATCAGGGTCTGGATGTTGCAATACAGGCTCTGCAATAAACAAAGCTTTGAGCTTGTCAAATGCAGCCTGGCAGTCCAATTAAGCAAGGCACCAGGGGCTTTAACTCTGCAAGTTTCCTCTTGGCCTTTGGCCTTTTCAACAAGTCAGTGAGTGGCAAGGCAATCTCCACGAACCCCCCCCCCCCCGATGTAAAAGGTAAAGGTTTCCCTTGACGTAAAGTCCAGTCGTGTCCGACTCTAGGGGGCGGTGCTCATCTCCGTTTCTAAGCCTTGGAGCCGGCGTTGTCATAGACACTTCCGGGTCATGTGGCCAGCATGACGACTCGGAACGCCGTTACCTTCCCGCCGAAGCGGTACCTATTGATCTACTCACATTTGCATGTTTTCGAACTGCTAGGTGAGCAGGAGCTGGGACGAGCAACGGGAGCTCACCCCGCCGCGCGGTTTCGAACCGCCGACCTTCCGATCGGCAGCTGGTGAACCCCAGAAAACTTTGTAGCTGCTTGTGGGTGCGAGGTTGCCCCCAATTCACTGTGGAATTCACACTTAGAGAGCTTGGCATACAGTTTCGCTGCTCTAAGCTTAGCAAGCACTTGCCTGAGCAAGGCTTCATGTTCCTCTTCTGTTTTTGTGTATATTAGTACATCATCTAAATAGACCAACACTCCTTTAAATAGATGGTCATGGAGAACCTCGTTAATGAGTTGCATAAAAACTCCAGGAGCCCCTGAAAGTCCTAACGGGAGAACCTTATATTGGAAAGACCCCAAAGGACAATTGAAAGCAGTCTTCCATTCATCCCCCTCCTTGATGCGAACATGGAAATACGCTTCCCTTAAGTCCAGTTTGGAAAAAAAATTCCCCTTAGCTAAATGAGCCAGCATGTCCTTCATTAGCAGTAGGGGGTACTTGGAAAATGTGGAAATGGCGTTCAAGCCTTGGTAGTTCGTGCAAAGTCTAAGAGTCCCATCCTTTTTCTCACAGAATAAAACTGATGCTCCCACAGGGGAATTGGCGGGCTCAATGAAGCCACGCACCAACTTCTTGTCAATAAACTCACGCAAAGCTGCCAGCTCCTTTTGGGTCATGTGATAGATTTTGGGCTTGGGTAGCTTTGCCTCTGGGTCTAGTTCAATGGCACGATCAGTCTTACGGTGGGGGGGGAAGCTGGTCTGCCTCCACTTCTCCAAATACATCTGCAAAATCCGCATTTTGGGATTTTGGGACACCTGGGGAGGCAGTCCCTCAAACTGTGCCGGCGCTGGCATTGCTTGACCAACACCCACCTTGCATTCTCGAGTCATAATAGACATTGCCTCTGCAGGGCTGTTGTAAAATCCATCTCTAAATGTCACAGTTCTGTACTCCCAGTTGATGTAAGGGTTCTGGTATTTTAGCCAAGGCCTGCAGGACTGCCTGCAGGACCCACAATGAGCTTTAATGTCTCTATATGGCTCCCCACTTGCATTGTTACAGTTCCGGTAAAGTGGGTGGCCGGGCCCCCTCCAGCCTCTGAACCATCAAGCTGCGTAAAAATCAGTGGGCACTTAAGGGGAAATGTTGGTAGGTCCAAGGCTGCCACCAATTCAGGGTTGTTCAAACAATGTGAGCAGCCAGAATCCACTAGTGCCCAAACTTCAGCATTTTTCATTTGGGACTTCAGTCTGACTTTTAACATCGAAGTGGGACAGTCATCACTCACCATGGAGTCTTTGCACCCATCCTCTGCCGCCTGCTCACTGGCGCTTTTCACAGCAGGCAGCCGGAGTTTCCCTCTGGCTCCTTGGGTTCGGGCTCAGACTCCCCAGAGAAATACACCAAATCCTCACTGTCGACGTCACCTTTGGCTGCTGTGGCCCTGCATACTGCTGGCAGAGATTTCGTAGGCACTCTTCCATGTTTGGGATTGGGTTTGGGCTTCGGACAATCAGCCGCCCAGTGTCCCTCCTTCCCACAGCGTAGGCACTGCCCCTTTGCATAGCGGCGACTCCTCTCTTCCTCCCAAAGCTTTGGGCTCTCTTGGTGGCAAACTGGTCCCTTCTGAGAGTTCAGGTACTCGTATAGAACCGCTCAGCCTTTCAGGCTTGTAAACAGGTAAATTTGGCAGTTTCGGCTTTTCCGGCCAGGTAGATCCAATCATAAAGAGAAGTGGGATCGTCTCAGCCTAAAGCCCAATGCAATATGTCACTGAAAAGACCTTCTTTAAAATACTCAACTAAGGTGGACTCTGACCAATCGGTAATTTCATTGGCTAGAGCTTTAAACTCTAAGGTGTAGTCAGCTACTGACATCTGGCCCTGGGAGAGCTCTTTCAAGGACTTCTTAGCTTGCTCTTTTTCAAAATGCATCTTTAATGCCCACATGAAATCATCAACAGTGGCCAGAGCAGGAACGTCAGCATCACACAGCTGGATGTATCAATCCGTCGCCCTCCCCTTGAGCTGGGCTGCAACTGCATCGACTTTGGATTTTTCGTGTGGAAAACACATCCTGAAATCCCTCATATATTTCTTTGTGTTGGTGAGGAAAAACGCCAGTTTCGTTGGGTCCCCATCGAATTTAACTGACAGCTCTCTAAAATCCCTGCTGGGGCTAGGTGCCACAGAAACAGGGGCTGTAGGAGCCGGAGCTGCAGGGGCAGATGCCCCATCGCTCCAGGTCATGGAGGGTCAAGTTCTATGTGATGGGGATCCCCCCCCCCCCGTTGCGGCTTGTCCCTGCCTCGTTGTTGGTCTGCCAGCCGGTACAGGCGAGGGTTGTTGGTAGCTGTCTTCCCTGCTCTTCACTGAGCTATCCATCAACATGGAGAGGTTTTTAAACAAGTTTTCTATAGATTCCATTTTTACTTCTAACACCCACAGTCTCTAGGGAGTTGGCAAGTCCCCTCTCACCTGACGTCCCAGGGGTCTGGCCAGTTTGGTGGATTCCCCCTCTGGTGTCAGCAGCACCCGGTATTTCCAAGATGTTCCTAGCTGTGCCTCGTCGATGTTGTCTAGGACAATCAATTCGCTGAGGGACTCCAACAGGCCCGGTCCTTCTACTAGCACCCCACTGGTCTCTGCCTCCTCCAAGTCCGATTCCATTCCTCTATCTGGGGAGGTGCACTGAATAGCCGGTGCTTGGGATGGTTCGACCGGGACGTCTTGCCCTTCGCCTTGCTCCCCCGTTTCAGGGGCAGAGCTGGAGGGCTCCTCTGGCACTTCCATGGTTCGTGTTGCCGTAGCCATCATCAACTAAAATTCTTCACAAGAATATTCTCTTGGTAGGAGTGAACTAAATTAAAGATTCTCAGCTTTATGTGATGAACGCCTACCCAAGTTTCCCACCAGACTCACACAAGAAGCTTATGGATATCTGATTTATTACTGGATAGTATGCAAGCTCAAGAGCAAAGCTGAGAATGGCAAAAATGCGGGTCTTTCAAACAATTAAAGCTTAAACAGTTCCAATCCCTCCCCCCAGAGTCAGTAAGAGTCCACTCCCTGCAGCCTGCAGGTGTTCCTAACAGTTCCTGCCGGTCTTCGGGAAAGTGTCCTTGAACAGGTGAGATAACCCAAATAGACATTCCAAAGTCTCTACATCAGTGCCTGGTACAAAGAACAAGAGCAGTCCCCTCCCAAACAGTAACACGTGTCAACACCAGCATGGCATGGGAACTGGTTACAATGTTCACAGGAACATTGAAACAGGAACCATGACACAGCCAGTGACTTCCACAGTTAAGCTTGGACCTGAACCAGGGTCACCCCAGGCCTAGTCCATTATCTTAATCATTACACCATCATTTATATTAGCGCTAAAATGAAGAGAAAATAGAAAAATCTACATGTGTGTTTAGAGTCACCTTGCCAAAGAATTAATTAATCAATTAAAAGAATATTCTTTAAATCCAGCAGAATAGTGCATATGTAAAATAAGATTTTTTCTTGGAATATTCATTCATTCATTCAATTTATGGTCATAGACCAAAATACAGAAAGAAAAAACAAAAAACCTTTTTTTCTGTTGTTTAAAAACCAAGTAAGAGAAAAGTAAAAGACAGAAAGCAATTTGGATTTTTTTTAATCGATGAGCAGAATATTTCTCTTGCTGGATCAGAATTTGAAATATTATATTTGCTCATGTTTATGATTATTTCTAATATACCTGATTCATTCATGTGCATGTAGCTTTTAGTTCTTTTAGTACTTTTGTTTTATCTTTTAGTAAAAAAACCTTCCACAGTATCACTACTTCTTGTCATCATCTGCCAGAATAGGACAAATGGGATTGTCATGGGGGGTTCAGAATCCAAGTCAGACGATGAAGAAGGCCGGGCCCAGGGGCAACCTCAGAGGGCATGCAGGCAGCGACAGGGGCGCCAGACGAACAGGTTCCTGGGTAGGCAGAGGAGGCGGGGCTGGCCAGTGAGCAGCGGGGTCAGGTGCCGCTGCTCGGCGGGGATGAGGATGCGGGGTTGCCACCCCCTCCCAGCCCGAGAGCAAGGAGAGCAGAAAGGAGAGAGGAACAGCGGAGGTTGGTGAGGCTAATCGTGAGAAAGCAGTCCCGCGCTCCTAAATAAGCTCCACCCGGTAAGCTCTATTTGAAGGGAGCCGCAAGTCCAGATCGGTCATTGGAAACAGCCGTCTGTTTACCCAGACTCCATGTGCCTTGACTCCTGATTCGAAATCTCGTGACTTGACTTTGGACTGGCTGACAAACCTCCTACAACCTCTGGACCCTTGGACTTCACTTGACTACTCTTGTTTTTAACTTGGAACTCTCTTAAGGCAAGCTCGCTGGACTTTTGGGGGTTTGTTTCTGAAGCGTGTGTGTGTTTGCGCTCACACTCCTTTGCTGCCTGTTTGTTTGCTTCACAAGCTCCTCAGTAAAGTCTGCAAATGCCTCCCTGGTATATTATGTGTGACTGGCTTGGGACAGGACAGGGATAAACTTTTCGCAAAAGAATTAACAGACGTAAGACTGACATCAGGACTCAAAACAAGGGCAAAGTAATAGTGGAGCATTTCAACCTCCCAAGATACTCCATGACAGATCTCGAACAGCTGTTTTGGAAAAGCAGGATATTAACAGCATCATCGAGGGAGAAATTGTTGAAGTCACGTACATGAAAAGGTTTATGGCAATCTCACATGGTCTCAACAAACACAATTAGTTTTCAACACATTACAATTGCTATTGATAAGGTACTGGTAGTCTGCCTCACATGTTACTAGCATCTGCATTACCAACCTATCTTCCCCCTCCCTGCCCCTACCCCAATTTAAATCTTACATTAGTCTAGCTGATTTATATCTGATGAAATGAGCTGCAGCTCATGAAAGCGTATGCCTTATCATCATCATCTTCATCATCATTTCCTGATATATATAGAAAAAGTCATCTGAAGATGGTGAACATACCTAATCCTCCTGCCCATCTATTTTCCCCACAACAACAACCCTGTGAGGTGGGTTGGGCTGAGAGAGAATGATTTAGGCATGAAAGTCACCCAGCTGCTTTCATGCCTAAGGCAAACCTAGAACTCAGTCTCCTGGTTTGTAGTCCAGCACCTTAACCTAACATAGCTCTCCGCCTACAATGTTTGTTTCTCTTGTATAGCCCTGTTCAGGTGTCATACCATTAAAAGCACTCATAACTATATTGGGAATTCAAATGTGTTATTCAGCAGAGAAAATATGTTGTTAAGCAACATTTCCCTAGAAATGCACAGATAAAACCTCAATTTATTTTTAAAAGAAAACCAATAACTAGCAGGTTGAAAAAACTAGACAAACTTCTTTAAAAACAACATAGTTTATAGTTTTTATAGTTTTAACTTCCAATTTTATTGTAAACCACCCAGAGTCCCCCTTGGGGGAGATGGGTGGTGATAGAAATTTGAAAAACAAACAAACAAACAAATAAAAGAACATGTGGGCCATGGTATAACCACATCCAAGGTGTTATGAGACCTCTGTGAAACTCTGCTGCCCTATTCCTGCTTTTAAAATGATCTAAGGAGGCTTGAATTATATCTATGAAACAAACCTTACATATATCATATGAAGAAAAATGCATAAATCTCTGTAATTCATTTCCCATTAGGTTCTAATAACTTATTGCCAGAAATGGAGTAATTTCTTTTGTTCAGATTGTCTGGATTCCCAAAGACCTGAAACGTAATGCTGTAAAAAGAAACAGCTGAGAAGTATACCACAAAGTTTCCTGAGTCTACCTAAAAAAACCTATGCAAAATACCCCCCCCCCGAATATTATTTGTTCATAAAGAGTGCTAACTGCATATAATTATATTCTCAGAAGTGCTGCAATAGGTCATGTATTCATATGACTGGTAATTATGCAGCTTATAGTTGCCATCTTCAGATAGCTGGCAAAGTGTTGTGATGCTGTGAAAATGAATAACATAAATATAACCAGCCAACTGTCATTGACATTCAATCTATCCTCAGTTTGTAGTGTAAAAATACATTCTTTCAATATGCATTTTGATAGGTGTTACTTGGAATTAGCTGTAAGACAGAATTCCATTTAACATTTTTGGATCAATGTCTTGAAAAAACATTAGGCCATGTTCCACTGTAGGCCTTCAAGCTCCAAGATCATAAGGTGGAGAATCCTACAAGAGAATGATCTACATGAATTTATCCTACTTCTAGGATGTATTAAGGATGGCCCCACAGTTAAGAATAAAATAAAATATATATATAACCGCATTGAAGATGTTGCCTAGCCTGGAAATGAAACATCTGCAAGAAAACAACAAGGCTCAGAGAGCACCAAGGATTCCATATATATAACCCATCTCTTTCTGTGCCTGAAGTCTTATGTAGTCTTATGTAATATAGGTATTAGAGTTGTGTCACAGAATTTAGCTGATCTGAAGAAATCAAGATGAAAACATTGTTCATCCTTAACATCAAGCCACAATGTGCTTTGTTTTTGCCCTAGTTTAATGTGTGGATTCATCCTTTGTAATTTGTAATCTTCCATTACTTTCATTCTTTGGAAAGTAGCATGATACATTATGTTAAGCACCAAACAAACCACAGCATGGATTAGTAATAGGTATGAATGTAGATCTGTTGTCCCTACCTTGACTTTTTAATCCTGGGGATTTGACCAGAAGCTAAAAAACCATGCAGCTTCAGATTTGGGCCCAGATATCCCTAGATCTGAAATAACTGAGTATTTGACACAGTTTGGAAAAAATAGGTACAACATCTCAATTGATATATACAAAGCGCTATCTTTTATGTTTAAAAAATTAGTATCTTTAAGTTATATAAAATGTGGGTTATTTCCAAGTATTACTTAGTTTTTCTAAGGATATTCTGTGATATTAAAGATTCAAGAAAGTGATACCGTTTTAATAGATAATGAGAGAATTCAGAAATCCTTCCATGACTTTTATTCAAATCTGTATAAAAAACAGGTCTCTCTGGAAAAGATGGATGAATACTTGAAAAAACAAAAGTTCCCAAAACTCACAATCACGAAGTATGAATATCCCTATAACAACTTTTGAAATAGTTGAAGCCATAAAAAAGATTAAAGCAAGGAAACCACCAGGACCAGATGGATTATCAAGTTTGTACTATAAATGCTTTGAAGACCAACTTTTACAACCTCTCCAAAAGGTGATGAGTTCTATATTGCAGGGATCTGCAATGCCAGAATCCTGGAAAGAGGCCAATGTTGTACTATTACCAAAGGAGGGACAGGATCTTCAACTAAGAATTACACACCAAGTTCATCTCTGAACAATGATTATAAAATATTTACTTCCATATTGGCTGACAGAGAAGCTTACGCTATCTCTGGAACCCCTGAGAAGATAGTGTAAGCTTCCAAAGACAGCGTTCCGAAGGGAGCCATGTGGAGGAAATGTTTGCCGGAGAAGCTGGGTCTGAAAGGATTCAGCAAAGGCAGCCAGGTGCTTCTGCTTTGCCCCAGCAGCTAGGCAAAGAAGTCAAAAGGTAGATGCAGGGATTGGGTGTATTAAAGCAGAGATGATGAGGTTGAGGATGATCAAGCAATTAAAACTAAATCATATGAGACTGACTGAAGAAGCTGGGCAAGTTTAGTCTTCAGAAAAGAATGCAGGATATGACAACATTGGATTCTTGCACTGAGCAGGGAGTTGTACTTCTGAGATCTTCTACATCCATATGTAGAACATACGTACATATATATACACACATAGAACATACACAGAACACATTTCTGGCAGGACCAGCAACAAAACCAATTTTCCTTCCAAATGGTTTGCATAGGCTGACAATAAGAACAAATACAACCACCAGATTTCCCCATAAGCCCCTTTTGAAAAGAGAGTTTGATGTTTGATTAAAATAATTATTAAAAATAAGCCCCTTATTAATATTAATCATGCTTAATGTATAATGGAATTTTTTTCATGGAATTTTCTTGGCAAAATTTTTTACAAGATAGGTTGCCAGGTCTTTCCTTAACCCTCCCCATTTGTCCAGGCTTGGGACCGGTATGTTAACAAGGCAGCTAAAGCAGTGGGCAATCATGAAGGAGTAAGAAGATTGAGTGCTGATTTCCAAAGCAAGGAAAGATAGTGAAGTTTACTGGGAGAAGCGTTACAAACAGAGGAAGGTTATACAAAAGGACACACTAGGAATGCTTTTGCACTAATCAAAAAGATTCGGGCACCATTCAAGGCTCTCAAAGGTATCATCAAGGATAAGCAAGAGAAGGAATTGTCTGACCAACAAGGTGTCAAGAATAGATAGCAAGAATATGCGGAAGAGCTGCATGCTACTAGTATAGAGGAGCAACATCAAAGAGAGGAGGATAAGGAAACAGAATGAGAACCAGCCATCCTTGATGAAGAAGTCAAGTGGGCAATGAACCAACTGCCAAACAACCAGGCCCCAGGAGTTGACAAACATCCCTGCAGAATTGCTAAGACCAGTACCAACTGCAATTATCAGAGCTCTGTGCCAGAAAATGTGAGAAACTGACACATGGCTACGTAACTGGAAGCAATAAGTGTTTATTCCATTGAAAAAAAGGGGGATTCAAAGGAGAGTTCCAACTACCGCACTGTTGCTCTCATATCTCATGCTAGCAAAATTCTACTGAAAATCATACAACACCTGGCTCCAATCATTGAAAGGGAACTGCCAAATGTCCAAGCTGGTTTCAGACGGGGTCATGGCACCCATGATCACATTGCAAACGTACAATGGATAATGGAAAAATGTCACAAATTTCAAAAGAACATTTATATGTGCTTCATTGACTACAAGAAAGCTTTTGATTGTGTTGACCATGACAAACTATGGAGAGCTCTAGCAGACCTTGGGGTGCCACTACAATTGGTGGTAAAATCACTGTATGTAAACCAGGAAGCCACTGTACGAATTCAATATGTAGACACTGATTGGTTCAAGATCAAGAAAGTTGTGCAACAAGGTTGCATTCTGTCACCTTTCTTATTCAACTTGTACGCCAAAGTGATCTTCAGGAAACTGGAACTAGACGAATCAAAAATTGGGGTAAAAATTGGTGGAAGAAACATCAATAACCTTCGATATGCAGATGATACAACACTCCTCTCAGAAACCCAGGAAGGCCTAAAGCACCTAATCATGAGACTCAAAAGAAGAAAGTGAGAAGTTTGGCCTCTTTCTGAATATCAAAAAGACCGAACTCATGACAACTGCAAGGAATGGAAACATCAAAATAATAACTGATGGATAGGAGGTTGAATGAGTGGAAGAATTCACCTTTTTAGGATCACTGGTCAATCAAAATGGCGAACGCAGCCAAGAAATTAAACGCCAAATCATGTTGGGTCGCACAGCAATGATGAGTATGAATCAAATTTGGAAAAACAAGGATGTCAGCTTGACGACTTAACTGTAGACTAGTCTGTGCTACTGTGTTCCCCATAACTACATATGGCTGTGAAAGTTGGACAGTGAAAAAGTTGGATAGAAGGAAAATTGATTTGTTTGAACTATGGTGTTGGAGGAGGTTCTTGCGTATCCCTTGGTCTGCAAAGATAACAAATAAAGAAGTGTTGAAGCGCATAAAACTGATGTCACTAGAAGGAAAAACAACAAAACTTAGACTTAGTTACTTCGGTCATATCATGAGATCAGCATTGTTGGAGAAAGATGTTATGCTTGGAACGGTCAGTGGCAAAAGATGACGAGGACGCCAAAGAATGCGCTGGTTGGATGTAATCAAAGCAGACACAGGTCAAAATATAAAGCAACTGAAAGAAGCTGTACAAGATCAGAAATCATGGAGAGAGCTGGCTTATGGAATCACCAAGGGTCAGATATGACTGGATAATTCAATTCGATTTGAATGTATAATGGTTGAATCTCATAAAGGGTCAGGAGGATTTGCAACTAAGAAGACATGATAGGAATGAACCTACAATTTCAAATGCAACTAAAGAAGATTGGACATTGCCCTTCAACTGAACCATTTTTAAATCTAACGACCTTCTTAGGGTGAACATTTATAGATATTTATCAATCACTTATTAGAAAAAAATGTATATTTATTATAGAGGGCAAATACTGCTCTCTGTACAATGGTTTATGGAAACATCAGACAATTTTTTTCCTAGAGGGAAAGCTTAAAAGTATTAGCCAAATTTCCACTGTGTGTGCAGCTTTTAAATCACAGGAAATGATAGGGTTCCAATTTTAACCTCTAGAACATATTCTCAATTTCTCTCCAATCCACTAAATATGTTTCCAGATCACTACTTGCTTGCTGTAAGAAACAAGTGGAACTGCAATTGTCATTCTGCTCTTAAAGAAGTCTACAGTTTTGTTTATTTATGCCATATTAGAAGTGTTCTGTTCTCACCTTTCCCCACCTCTTATGGTGACCTGTTGTTTTTTTTAATCCGTTCAATTTATTCAATTCTTGGAGACTGCTTGGACAAGTCCCTGCAGCTTTCTTGGCAAGGTTTTTCAGAAGTGGTTTGCCACTTCCTCCTTCCTGAGAGAAAGTGACTGGTTCAAAGTCACCCAGCTGGCTTTGTGCCTAAGGCAGGACCAGAACTCACAGTCTCCCAGTTTCTAGCCTGATGCCTTAACCACTACACCAAACTGGCTCTTAAATACATTTAAGAATTATTTTAAATTGTAAATTTCTTAGTGTAAGGCCTAGTCCAGTATCTTAATCATTACACTATCAATTATATTAGTGCTAAAATTAAAAGAAAATAGAAAAATCTACATGTGTGTTCACAATCACCTTGCCAAAGAACAATTAATTAATCAGTTAATCAATTCAAAGAATATTCTTTAAATCTGGCAGACTAGTACATATGCAAAATAAAAATTTATCTTGGAATATTCATTCATTCATTTTAATTAGTTATTAGGATGAAATGAAAAGAAACTGGTAATTACATTCATCAAGCACATTTTATACATCTCTACTCCAAAGAGGAGAAAAAAGGAGTGAAGGAAGGAACTCTCCCTGTTCCTGAACTCTTAGCCATGGTTAGATGCCTAATTTCCACAAGGATTATGCTATTTTCAAGTATCAATTAGCTTGACAGCTCTGTGCACTGAATTCTAAAAGAAAAAAAATCTATTTTAAACAGAAAACCACTGTTCAAGTGATTCATATGTCTGGCCAATAATCACAACAATATGACAGAAGCAACCAACTTAAGATACAGAACTGAAAAAGGGTAAATCAATATTATTTCCTACAGGAAGACAGCCTCTCATATTTAGTTCTATTAAACAGCTGCTAACGGAACAAAAATAACCTTGCACTTTACACAGCCTGAAACAGAAATAGCATTATCATGTTACATAGCATTATGAATGCCACCAGATAAAGCATTACAGTAATAGAAAACGCAATCCTATCAACTTCAATAAGTGTACTGTTATATTTGTACACAATTGTTCTTTAAAGTAAGATATGAATGTAGGATATCAACATAAAAAGATACCCTCAATTAATTAAAAGAAAGGGGGGGGGAAATAAATAGTCATCTTGTAATAATTTCTTAATACTATCACATATGTGTTTGAACAGTTAGGATTTCCTTCCAAAATTAATATATTTAATTTTAATTAATTTTATATTAAAATTCATTTGTGGGGAAGAAGAGGAACAAAGCATGTGAAGTAATTAAATTTAATAGATTTTGCATGTAATTTTTAAAAAAATATATACTGTATCTTTAATAAAACTGAATGAGAGAAAAAATAAAAGGAAAAAATAAAGCCATGTAGCAACAAAACTTACAAAGGGAGGCCGTGCTCACTGTCACTCATGCCCTCATGACCTCCTTTCTGGACCACTGCAATGCGCTCTACATGGGACTGTCCCTGAAGAGCATTTGGAAGCTTCAACTGGTGCAAAATGTGGCAGCATAGGTAGTAAATGGTGCTGGTTATTCGGCGCGTGTAACATCTCTACTCCATGAGCTGCGTTGGTTGCCAGTATGCTTCCAGATGCAATTCAAGGTGCTGGTTATCACCTTTAAAGCCCTTCATGACCTGGGATCCAGTTACTTGAGGGACCGTCTCTCCCTAGTTGTTTCTACCTGTCTGATCAGGTCAGGCAGGATGGGCATACTTCAGGTCCTGTCGGCTAACGAATGCTGGTTGGTGGGGCCTAGAAGACCTGCCTTTTTTGCTGTAGCAGCTGCCTTATGAAATATTCTCCCTCCAGAGATCAGGATGGCCCCAACCTTGCTGCCTTTTCGTAAGTCCATATAAACCCGGCTCTGTGCCCAGGCCTGGGGCCTTGACTGTGTGCTGCAGGGACCTGTTTCTTGGTTAATTTAGTGATTATGATAGGTGAATTGTTCTCGGCTGCTGTGTATTTTAATTTCTGAATTATTGTAACTGTTTTTAGTTTTTAAATTTTGTTCACTGTCCAGAATTGGTGAGATGGGCAGTCATACAAACTGAATGAATGAATGAATAAATGAATGTTTCGATAAAGGGTGACTGTATTTCATTGTAATTTTCCATACATAATCTATATCTGTAAGTAACTCATTCATATGTTGCAAAGTCTTCAATCCAGCAAGGAATTGTACCATAAAACTTATCTTTCCAATGTTGACAGACTAGTCTCTTAGCAATAAGAAGACCATAGAGAATCCACTACTACTGTCCAGCTGTCATGTAATAAGTATGTAGTTGAAAAGAATGCTGATGTCCGAAAGTATTAAATCTTGTCTCAAAATCAAATTAGTATGTATGTGTGTGTGTATATGCGTGTGTGTGTGTTTATATATATATATATAGAGAGAGATATGAATGATTGTCCTAGAGCATAGTAATCTTAGGAAAACTTTTAAATTAATGTTATTCTTATTTAATGTTCACTGAAGATTAGAAAGAATGCAAATAATGATCTTATATGGTAACAAAATCCAAACTAACAAATACGGAAGATCAATTGTTTCTGACAGAAGTCCAAAGAAAGGATCCGTTCTAGCAGAAACATAAAACAAATACTGTAGTCCAAGTTAGTGTTAGTATAAAAAACATTTAACTTTGGTTTTGTGCTCTGCTTTATTGTCTAACATCTTATATTAAAGTACTGACATCTTTTTCCTCAAATCTGATTGCCTGTCAAGATTTCATTAGAAATTCCATTATCTCTACAGCTGGCATGTTCATACAGAAATTGCTACAATGTATAGTACTATAAAGATAATATTCCCTCATGTCCTAATATTATCTCTGTACACCCTCTTCTGTAAATACAGTACATATTTTAGAATCATAAACATGATCCATCTCAAATTAAGAACTTTAAACCTGGCCAATTTCAAATGGATGGGAATATGAAATGTGCTTAGATCTCTCATATTGAAGTAAACACTCTTTAAAAGTGGTTTATATATATGGGGTGAATCAAGGGCCCTGTTTCAAATATATTTTGGGAACTGGAACATACTCAAATTAAAACCATACCTAGACAGGAGAACTGGAATGCAAAATATTATATTGAATGTATAACCATGTTCTATGGAATGAGAGTGAGAAAAGGAAGCCCACTATTTCTTTTAATGGGGATGGTGCTGGAAAGGAATACAAGGGATTTGAAGATGACTTGGTATAATTTCTGGTGCGCAATTTGGGGGTCATCCTGGAGTCATGACTCCTGCTCAAGGAGCAGGTGGCAGCTGTGGCTAGGGGGGCTTTTACACAGATTCATCTTGCGCACCAATTATGCCCTTTTGTGGACTGGGAAGCCATGCTCACGGTCACTTACTTCCTGTTTAGATTACTGCAATGCGCTGTACATGGGACTGTCCTTGAAGACCACTTGGAAGCCACAATTGGTCCAGAACGCAGCAGTGCGCACAGTGCCGGGTGCTTCTAGGGTCGCCCTCATTACACTCCGGTTGCACAAGCTGCACTGGCTCCCAGTTTCCTACTGAGTACAATTCAAGGTGCTGGTTATCACCTTTAAAGACTACATGGCATGGTACCAGGTTATTTGTGGGAACACCTCTCCCAAAGAGTATCTGCCCACCCTACCAGATTGGATAGGATAGGCACACTCTAGGTCCTTGCCCTGAAATGTTGCCATTTAGCAGGACCTTGGAAGTGTGTCTTTTCTGTGGCTGCCACTACCTGGTGGAACACCCTCCCCCTGGTGATTCGGTGGGCCCCAACCTTTTAGTCTTCTGGAAGGCCATCAAGACCTGGCTTTTTACCCAGGCTCTAGAGTAGAATGATGGTGACTGGGGCTAGTTGTTGGGGCACCTCAGGGGGATGACTGAGGCACCTTTTTTTATGATGGTTCTGTGGGTTATTTGTTGTTGTGAACCACGCAGAGTTGTGCTTTAAGATGGGCGGCCATACAAATCTTTTAAATAAATAATGAAAAGAAATAAATACATACTGTACCATCTCTCCCACCCAGCCAGAGTCTATCACCTGTTTGATATGGTTACTGAATCCTGTTTACAATCATTTCTTGCCAAGTAATCCTTGTCTCTAGGGGAAGTCTGACAGGGAATATATAACCATTTTGGATTCTTCTAACAATTCTTAAATCTGTTTTGTGGCATTTTCAAAAAAAGAAGCCCTATAAAGTGTATAATTATGATGGACAGTTAGGAAGCTGCCAGAGTTTTGAAAATTACTCAGCTATAAATGATAGTGGAAGGAAACTAATTCCAGTCTGAAGATCTTTTTTTTTTAAGGCTTTCAATTACATGCTATTTTTGTCTTCTCCACTGCTCACAGAACAAAGCATCATGCACATGTTCATCAACATTCCATAAAAGGAAGTCTGGCAACCTCTGGTGGTATGATCCCTCCATTCTTTGGCTTCTGGTTTTAGCTGCAAATAATTACATATGTAATTATTTCACAGCCTGTCAACTGTAAAATCCGTTTATTCCAACAATTTAACATTGTAGCACTGGTTTCTTCTTCAATAAAAATTAATCCTTATTTTTCATCACTCCATTAAAAAAGAAATGAAAGTATTAATACACTCATCAAAAAACAGGTCACATTTTATTACACTGTAGAAACAGAATTCAAATATTAACAAAATGATTTCAGTTCTGATTCAAGTTCATTAATGTAAATATTAAACACTTAATCAATGTGGGGAGGTTCAAACACTATTTTTAAAGGCAGTTTGGAAACTGACTCAGCAGTTTTGCAATTTTATAAAAAGAGAATAGAAAATTCCCACGTATACCCCATTAAGTTCACATACGCTGAATTTGAGGAAATGTTGTACTGCCTGTTCCAGGGCTATAACATATACGGTCCATCTATCTATCTATCTATCTATCTATCTATCTATCTATCTATCTATCTATCTATCTATCTATCTATCTATCATCTATCAAATTTATCACTGCCCATCTCCCAGAAGGGACTCTGGGCAGTTTACAATAAAACATAAGTAGAAAAACATAAAACTGTAAAACGCTATAATACACAATAAAATAAATATGATAAAAAAAAACCCGATGGCTGGAAGTTCTCTGTGATTTGCAAGCAGAGCAGGGTCCTTCTAAGAAACTAACCATCCCCAGGAATGGCTACTCTCTCCCACCCCAGGCATAATTACAGAACCAGGTCTTTAATTGTTTCCTAAGGTCCAGGAGGGAGGGGGCCAATCTCACTTCCAGGGGAAGGATATTCCAAAGGGCAGAGGCTGTTGCAGAGAAGGCCCGCCTCCTGGACCCCGCCAGATGGAATTCTCTTACAGACGGGGTCTGTAGCATGCCCTCTCTGCATGACCGGGAGGGATGGGTTGATATGATGGGGAAGAGACAGTCCTTTAGGTAACCTGGACTCGTGCCATGTAGGGCTTTAAAGGTACGAGGTTATACCAACATCTTGAATTGGACCCAGAAGCATACTGGCAACCAATGCAGCTCGTGGAGCAAAGGAGTGACATGTGCTGATCTTGGGAAACCCAAGATTGCCCACGCAGCTGCATTTTGCACCAGCTGTAGCTTCCAGATACTCTTCAAGGGCAGCCTCATGTAGAGCACATTGCAGTAGTCTATATGGGAGATAACCAGGGCATGAGTGACCGTTCAAAGGGCCTCTCGCTTCAGGAAGGGGCATAACTGGAGCACAACATGAAGCTGCACAAAGGCCCTCCTAGCCATGGCTGCCACCTGCTCTTTGAGCAGGAGCCGTGAGTCCAGGAGGACCCCCAAGTTATGCACCGGGTCTGTCTGGGGCAGTGCAAACCCATCCAGAACTAAAAATGACAATTTCCCAGAAATCAAGGAGCCATTAATCCACAGCCACTCCGTCTTCCCCGGGTTCAGCCGCAACCTGTTGTCCCCCATCCAGGCCCCCACAGCCCCCAGGCACTCGGAAAGGGTGGCCACAGCATCACTTACTTCACCCGGGATGGAGATGTATAATTGGGTATCATCGGCATACTGACGATACCTCATCCCGTGGTGACGGATGATCTCGCCCACTGGTTTCATGTAGATGTTAAAAAGGAGCAGAGAGAGTACCAAACCCTGTGGCACCCCACAAAGTAGGGGCCGCGGCCGGATCTCTCGCTCCCCATCAACACCGACTGGGGCCAACCCTGGAGGAAGGAGGTGAACCAGCGCAGAACCACGCCGCCCACCCCCAACTCCCTAAGTTGGTCCAGAAGGATACCATGGTCGATGGTATCGAAAGGCGCTGAGAGGTCAAGAAGAGCAAGGGTGGATGCACTGCCTCCATCCCGCTCCCGCCAGAGGTCATCCATAAGTGTGACCAATGCCATTTCCTTCCCATAATTAGGCCTGACACCTGACTGAAAGGGGTCTAGATAATCCGTTTCATCCAGAATCCTCTGAAGCTGCAAAGCCATCACTTTCTCAACCACCTTCCCTAAAAAGGGGAGGTGGGAGACTGGGCGAAAATTGTCCAGTATAATAGGGTCCAGCGATGGTTTCTTGAGGAGGGAGCGCACCACGGTTCCTTAAAGGCTACTGGGAACACCCCCTCTCTCAAGGATGTATTTACCATCACTGGACCCAGCCACATGTCACCTCCTGGGTGGCTTTCACCAGCAGGAGGGGCATGGATTTAATTGGTAAGTCTGGAGGATCCTGTCCACTTCCTCGGGTTCAACAGGATCGAACTGGTCCCAGATAACCTGGTAAGTACATTCCCTGGGTATCTCCTCCGACTCTGTCTCATGCTCAGAGTCCAACTCGATCCAGGTCTGAGTGATTTTATCCTGCAGGTGCCCCGAAAATTCCTCCACACGGCCCTGTAGATGGATTTCTGACTCCCCTTTCCCTAAAAGGGATCGGGTAATCTTAAACAGGGCCTCCAGGTGGCATTCTGCGGACGCAATAAGAGCAGAGAAGTACTGGTGCTTCGCCGCTCTAATTCCCACAAGGTAGGCCTTAATTGCGGCTCTAGTTTGTGTTCGGTCGGGTTCAGTTTTTGCCTTCCTCCAGTGGCGCTCTAGGCGTCTCTTAACCCTCTTCAAAATCCTCAGCTCCTCCGTAAACCACGGGGAGTGCTGGGTTTGGGTGGGCAAGAGAGGCCGCACGGGTGCGATCCTGTCCAAGGCTCTGGCCACCTCCCTATTCCAGGTGGCAGCCAGGGCCTCCGCTGGACCATGCAGGAGAGACTCGGGTATAACCCCTAGCTCCCTCTGAAACCCAGCAGGGTCCATCAGTCGCTGGGGGTGGACCAACTGAAAGGGTCCTGCCTCCCTGCGGAGGGGAGCAGCACGAGAGAATCTCAAGGCCAACAGGGCATGATCTGACCGTGACAAAGGGGAAAGATGTAATTCTCCCCTCAGATCACCTTGCCACTGCGCCAACAAGAAAACTAGGTCCGGGGTGAGGCCAGTGTCTTGAGTCAGGTCCTGAATAATCTGGTACAGGCCCATGGCTGCCATGGTAGCCATGAACTCTCGGGCTGCTTCCAAGGCCCGACCCAGGGAAGGCAGATTGAAGTCCCCCAACACCATAAGCCTGGGGAACTCCACTGCCAAACCTGAGACGGTCTCCAGCAGCTCAGGCAGGGAGGTTGCTATTCAGCAGGGACAATAGCAACACTCCCAACTGTTCTCAGGAACCCAGCTTGAAAAACAGGGTTTCACACCCGGCCACTTGTGGAGCAGGGCCCCTGACGGCCACTAGGGATTCTTGGATGACAACAGCCACCCCTCCTCCCCTGCCCTGAGGTTACGGCTGATGCCAGACTCAAAACCCAGCTGGGCATATCTCCAAAAGAGCAACACCTCCTTCCACGCCCAGCCAGATTTCAGTAATACATGCCAGGTCTGCCCCCTCTTCTGTGATCAAGTCACATATGAGGGGGGCCTTGTTGTTTATTGACCTGGCATTACAGAGCAGCAGCCAAAAGTCAGGACAACCACGAGTCTGTTGTCCAGAACTGGGGTTCGAGTGCAGAGGGCCGGAACACGCAACAGGTAACAAGCACAGGTGGCGTCTTCCTCTTATGATGACCCGCCCTCTGGCTCCCGTCATATCGTCCCCTACCCGTCACCACCTCAATCACCTGCCCCGCCCTACAACACTCAGAATCTCGAGATCCATTAGCCCCCACTCCTGGACTCCTGAGATCACTGGTTAAGGATAGGGACCCTTCCATTCATTCACACAACCACACTGCAACTCAATCACAGGGCGATGGAGGGTTCCCCCAGTGCACCAGCTCACACTCTCGGCCCTAGTGGAGCCCAAACACCGCACACACTCGCACACTGTGCCCCCCCCTTGGCTTCTCTCACTAGTCAGCAGGGGGGCAACCCAACACTACTCCTCACCTCCTGCCTCTCACTCACACTCACACTACCTATCCAAACCTGGGCACTCTCTCACGTCTCTCACTGATAGCTGATTGGACATAATGAACTTCAGTCCCCAAATATTCTTTCTATACCAGCTCATACAGTAGTACAGTTTTAACTTATTTCATTTTTTCAAAAATGTTTAATTCTAAGCTAACATAAAATGTCTTATATAAAAATAGTGGAAGGCATTCAACCTACTGCTAATATTAACATACTGTTTGGAACGATTAAACTGTAATGTAAGTAACTGATTAGTCACAAAATTCCAAATTAATGCAAGTGTTTACAACAGGACATTGTGCATGCTTTGTCAACATTTCTTCAACAGAAGTTCTTTGAAGAAACCAGGACTCAGACATATAATACTAGAAGGGAAATCAAGCTTCCCTCATTAAGCAGGCTGCTTTTCTTCTTTTGCTGATACAAGCAAAGACACAGCAGTCTGCCCTCTCACAGTGACCCTGCACTTTTGTGCTATTATTAGCTATGGAAAAGAAGCAACGTTGAGGAGGATTTTGGGAGGGAGGGAGGGAGGGAGGGTGACAAACTTCACTGTTATGAATGTGGTTGTACAGGCATACACAACAATTTGGCACTCATGCCTGAAAATATTTTCCCACTCATTATAATTCGACTGGAGGAGGATACAGAATGAGAAATCAGAGGGAATTGATCAACCCTTTCCATATTAGGACATATTTCCTTGGATTTTGCACCTCAGAATTTTGGTGTATGTTTCCTGGACAAAGTAACAAGAAGATGCATTGTTATGTACAATACATGCACAGTGTGTGTGTGTGTGTTTGTATGAAAAGAAGCCAGAGCAGCCAGGCAAAAGTGGGGACGGGTCTTCGAGGTTCAGCAGGAGATGCTGTTGGAATGAGAGGCAACTGGACAAGATGTGGACCAAAGGAAGAAGCACCTGAGAGAGCCAGGAATCAGACAATCCATGATCAGGGAAAGGGAGAAATCAAGAAAAAGCCTTCAGCAGACTTCTGGGGAAGAAATGGCAAACTGAAGAGGGCTCTGCTAAAAGCAGAGCTGACGACTGTGGTGGAAAGAAGAGCCGGCAAATAGACCAGCTCTTCGTAATTCCTCTATGGAAAAGGAGAGGACTTGAGATAGCTCACAAGCGCTCCATATAGTTGTTCCTCCTGAGGAGACTGCATGACAGGTCTCTGGCAGGTTTCGAGCTCTGGGAGACAAAGGAATAGACATCTTTTTGCTTAAACCATGCTCAGCACCTTCAAAAAGGACAGTGGGTTCGCATACTTCCTTTTCTAATCACTTTTGGAAATTGCTTGTTAACTGCTTTTCAGCTATTAGGAACCTTGGATCAACAAGTTTTATAGCACCGGGTGAGTTTCCTTCAATCTTTAGCAAAAGAAGTTCTAAATACAAGTTTAAGGTGTTTTTTTAAAAATTCTGTTGGAATAAACAGCAAAAGGGGATTAGAACTTTGATTTTGGAAAGTTACAAATGGTTGAAATAAGATTTTGGAATTAATTATAAGAATCCTTCCTATGGGAAAATGCTTTTGTTTTGAATTATCTTAAAAAAACATGATAGGATGAGACTTTGAAGGTTGGACACTAGAGGGAACCAAAAGAAACTAAAGGAACACTTAAATTTCACTTACTAATACAGAATGGAGCAAAATATTTTAACACTGGACATACTGAAGGATATTTTTGAACAATGGACACAGAAGTTAATTTTAAGAGTGTCTGCCTCTATAGATAGACTGTGTTTAAAAGATGTTATGGAAGAGGAAGAAGTTTTACTGGATATGACTGAGACTATCTGGGAGTGGATTTGGAAGTGATGGTTACAAGAATACTATGGAAGATGCTGCTGCACTGGACATACAGATGAAACCGGCTGATGTCTTAATGAATGAAAGGGTTATACAAATGACAAACCAAAAGAATGTCCTGGATAACTTTCCTACATTGGATTTGCAGAGGAGACTTGTTAGAGCTGTGAAGAATTTTGTGGGAGGGGATAGAGAAAGAATGAAGAGAGGTCAAGGTCTGGGACATTATTGGAAGGGACTAAAGATTAAGATTGTTAGATGTAAAGGGAAGGAATATAAAGTTGGTTTATTTGATCAAGGTTAAAATAGGTATGTTGTTATCTCTGGTAACGCTTAAGGGATTTTTTCTGACATTAGGACTGAATGACGAGGCTTTAGGGATTTGTTTATAAATGAGAGATGGGAGATAGGAGGAAGAGATTGTTTGCTGTATTTTAAGAGAAGGTGATAAGTTACTAAAGTTGTTTACACTTGTTGTGAGGAGTTATTTCTTTATATATTTCTTTTCTTTTCTCTACTATATTCTTATTTTATCTTTCTTTTCTATTTTCCCTTTCTTTTCTGCACCTTCTATTTTTTCTTTTTTTAGTTTATATTAGGTTTCATCTTTTTAACTGTAATTTTTAATAACATTACTATTTTTTTAAAAAGGGGAAACGCCTGCATCAGCTGAAGACCAAGAAGAAATCTACCAAGAGCAGAAAGAAGAAAACAGCCCTGGACTGTAGATGGTAGCAAAGCAAATATCACATGGTTCAGGCACTGGAAAACTGGGCAAAAGGGGGTTAAAGAGAGAAAATCATAAAGCCTGGTACAGTGATGGTCAGACAAGACAGAAAAGTTATTAGTATTCCTAAGCCTGTTCTTAGATAAGCAGCTAACAGTGAATTGTAAATATGAATTTTCTTTTGATATCTCAACAGGTTCTTATTCCACAGAGTTGCAAGGAACAGTGTTTTCAAATTTGGTCAAGTTTCTTTCAGCTGTTTTGTCTAAGACTATATATTTTGAAGGACATAGTTCTCTCTTTTTAAATCATAGTAACATATATTTATAAGAGAGTCAGTTTGGTGCAGTGGTTAAGGTATCAGGCTAGAAACTGGGAGACCGAGTTCTAGTCCCACCTTAGGCACAAAGCCAGCTAGCTGACCTTGGGCCAGTCACTTTTTCTCAGCCCTAGGAAGGAGGCAATGGCAAACCACTTCTGAAAAACCTTGCCAAGAAAACTGCAGGGACTTGTCCAAGCAGTCTCCGAGAATTGGACACAATTGAATGGATAAAAAATAACACACAGATTCATAGAGTTGGAAGCAATCACAATTCCCTGCAATCGGTTAAACCATTCTTGAGACGCCACCGTCCAGTCTCTTTTCTAGAGATCTATTAAAAAAATAGAAATCTTTTTCATTTACATATATATATATAGTGGTTTGTAGTTATTATTTTGTGAATGTAAAACTTAGACTTTTGTTGTACTGTACATGTATTCAAGTTCATGCCAATATAGTACTACTGTTTTCCAACTTTTTAAAAAGTTTAATAAAGAAAAATGATTCTGAACAAAATTTGAAGTAGGATTAAAAAAAAAAATACTCCAATCATTTAAAAAAAAACTTAGCCAAGCTTTTCTTAGACCCATACGGAGACTACATATTACTGACTTCCGGTGGGAATATGGCGGACTGAGCAGCTGTGCCCACGAGCTCCATGGGCAGAACTGGCATCACGGCAGATTTTTCGGGTGCAGGCTGGTCTCTCCTGTAGCCCAGAGTGTTTTTCCAGATTAAGGAAAACGCTTGGAATTGACCCATTCATCCTCTGGACGGAAAGTTGCAGCCAGGAGATCGTGGACATTGTGCATGATCAATGGGTAAGACTTCTCTGGAAGGCTGGGATTTCACCATTTCCGAGCCGCGCTGCAGCCCTTAAAGGGACATTAAGTCCAGCCACCCTATTTCTAAAGCACCCAATTTACTTTTTTAAAAAAGTTTTTGTACCCTAAGAGAGGCTTTCTACAGTAAGAAGAAGCGGACTCTCTTGGTGCTTATCATTATTTCTGTATTAAACTTGAAAATCTTTTAAAGTTTTGGCTTGTTTTCCCATTCAAAGACTAAGGAGAACTGAGAATAAATAATTGCCTTCGTGTTATTATTTTTGTACTGAGGGAGTTATTTCACTGAGAAGTTTGAGTTTTTAAGGGGGGCAGTTGGGCTGTTTGATTTTTGCAAGAAAAATGCCTTGGGTGTAATATGGAGATATGTAAATGTCTTAGTATATTTTGAAGTGGGGTAATAATTTAAGAATGTGTGATTGGATTGATAATGAGGCTGTTATGACTTCATTTCTTTTTAATGATTTGGATTAAGATCTATGGGACTTTTTTTAAAGGCTTATTTGATTTGTAAGATTTATAAGGTATCTATAAGGTACAATAATAATTGCTTGGTTTTTAGGTTTAATAGGGTTAAGATTGCTGTAGTATTACTAATTTTAAAAGTAGACAATTTATGTTTTTATAATTTGATTTTTATTATAGTGGACAGAAAAATATAGAATAGTGGTAGGAAGGAAATAACTAAATAAATGTTTTATGGGGGAGGGAAGTTGATTTAGAAATTTATATATATATATTTCTTTTTATATATATATATAAAGGGAAGGAGTAATTGCATTAGTGATTTGTATATGTGCTAATGGAAGGATTTATAGAAATAATGTGATCTTGGTTTGATCCAGAGTAAGGAACTGATTATGGAAATTACTGTATATTCTTGCTGTTGAACGTTGGAAGTCACTTCTTTATGTAACCTTTAAAAATTCTTTTTTCTTGTGTTTCACAGTTTTTTAGTTTTTCTTTTTTTCCTTTTTGTAGTTTTTTTGCGTTTTTGTAATTTTTATCTTGGTTTCAAACTTAATAAAATTCTTTAAAAAGAGACTACATATTACCTTTGGGATAACATATTTTTCTTGGTAATTTTCATTTCCATAAGTTTTAATGCAAAATATGCATTTAACTGAAAAGTATATCATACGATTACCTCAGTTTAAGAGTAAAGTGGAATTCCCTAAAACTTTTTTATTAAACCATAATTATGAATCAGAATGGAAGACTTTTTAAATATTTATCAGTGATAGTTAAGCAAAGGATATCAGCAAATGTTAATTAATTTATTTAATTATCTAGACCCCTTTCAGTCAGGTTTCAGGCCAGGATATGGGAAAGAAACGGCATTGGTCGCCCTTTTGGATGATCTCTGGCGGGAGCGGGATGGGGGTAGTACATCCATCCTTGCTCTTCTTGACCTCTCAGTGGCTTTCGATAGCATCGACCATGATATCCTTTTGGGTCGGCTCAGGGAGTTAGGGGTGGGCGGCATAGGTTTGCGTTGGTTCACCTCCTTCTTCCAGGGCCGGTCCCAGTCGGTGGTGATAGGGGGGGAGAGATCCGACCCTCGACCTCTCCTTTGTGGGGTGCCGCAGGGCTCGGTCCTCTCTCCTCTCCTATTTAACATCTACATGAAACTGGTGGGCAAGATCATCCATCACCACGGGATGAGGTATCATCAGTATGCCAATGATACTCAATTGTCTATGTCCATCCCGGGTGAGGTAAGTGATGCTGTGACTGCCCTCTCTTGGTGCCTGGGGGCTGTAGGGGTCTGGATGGGGAACAACAGGCTTCGGCTGAACCCTGCTAAGACGGAGTGGCTGTGGGTTAAGGGTTCCTCTGTATCTGGGACTTTGTCATCTTTAGTTCTGGATGGGGTTGCACTGCCTCAGACAGACCCAGTGTGTAACCTGGGGGTCCTCATGGACTCACGGCTCCTGCTGGAAGAGCAGGTGGCAGCCATGGCCAGAAGGGCCTTTGCACAGCTTCGTGTTGTGCACCAGTTGCACCCTTTCCTGGATTGGGAAGCCCTTTGGACGGTCACTCATGCCCCTGTTATCTCCCATATAGACTACTGCAATGCCCTCTACATGGGGCTACCCTTGAAGAGTATCCGGAAGCTTCAGCTGGTCCAGAATGCGGCCGCGTGGGCTATTTTTGGCGCCCCTAGAAGGGCGCACATAACACCTTTGCTATGTGAGCTGCATTGGATACCAGTTTGCTTCCGGGTCCAATTCAAGGTGTTGGTTATCACCTTTAAAGTCCTACATGGCATGGGACCGGGTTACCTGAGGGACCGCCTCTACCCCATGTTATCAGCCAGTCCCACCCGCTCATGCAGAGAGGGCATGCTGCAGACCCCGTCAATAAGAGAATTCCATCTGGCGGGGTCCAGGAGGCGGGCCTTCTTGGCAGTAGCGCCCGCCCTTTGGAACATCTTGTCCCCAGAAGTAAGATTAGTCCCATCGCTTTTAGCCTTCCAGAGGAAGTTGAAGACCTGGCTCTGCCACCGGGCTTGGGGCTTGGAGGGGAATCGACATACTTGGGGTTGGCTGGTGCCTTGAAGTGCCCCTCCTACATGATAGTTGAAGAGATCATAGCCATCTGGATTTTATGAGCTGGGGTAGTTAATAAATTTTGGTTTTAATGGGATTTTATTGGAATTTTATCATGTATTTATTTGAGTTTTTATTGTATATTTATTCCGTGTTGTAAACCCCCCAGAGTCCCTCCGGTCGGAGGAGATGGGCAGTGACAAATTTGATAAATAAATAATCATTGTTTTGATAGTAAGGAACAAATATTGTGAAAATATTTATCCAGGTTTTATATTTGTCTAATATTTATGATCATTTGTTTGCGTGCGCACGTGCGCGCACACACACACAACACACGCACACACAATGCAAGAAAATTATCAGATACAGAAGTCTATTTTGGACTGAGCCTGGCTGATCTTTAAATCAAACTAGTTTTGTCAAAGTTCAAATTAATTATTTTCTAACATTTTGAATTGGCACCCAAACTAAAGATTTTGATAGTACCATCCCATTCTTAAAATCTTTCCTTCTGACAACTACACTTTCTAAGTACATGAATGATGATGATGGTGACCATATTTTGGTATCTGGAGTAGTGCTATCATATTTGGGCTGCAAAAATCAAGGCAATCCGAAGTCAAAAATGTCTGTCTTTCCTTTCTGCCATCTAGTGGTTGTCTGGATTTTGGCAGCCCAGCTGTGGTATTCCTAATGAGGAAGAAAAGTGAATTATTTGGCTCTGACCTGTGATTGTACTTTGAATTCAGCAACAAGTAGATTGTAAAAGTGCTGTTGAAACAGTAGACTAGAAGACAGATACTCTTCTAGTTCTTAAACTATAATTAAAATATAATGAAAAATTGTGGTACAATATCTGGAATTGCCAACTGATGATATACTAAAATCCAACCCACGAGTCTTGTGCACCTGTTGTTGAGGAAGCTCTGAGGTGTCAACAGTTCAAAAGTAGTGTGTGAGAAAATCAGATGAGCTATATCTTGCTGAGATCTCCTTAGACCTCTTCCATTTGATGCTTGTAGTCTTTGTTGTCATTTAGAGACAGGATGCTAGTTCTGGCTGGGTGTCCCTTATAAATTTTTCTTGAAAATAGCAACAACAGCTCAGCTTTCACAATTCTAAATGGATAGTAGTTAAGGGATTGTATATGTTTCTGTTTAGAGTTAGGAAAGATAGAGACCTTGCTTTCTGGATGAAAACCTAGCTGAATTGTTTAATTATTTCTACACTTCTGTGATATATCAATATAGAAACAGACCTAACAATGCTAGCCTAATTCTAGCCTGAATGTGACAGGCCCAGAGTCTGGCCTAGTGGGTCTCTAATCCCTCAAGAAAAAGAAATCACACCATTCCATTATGTCAAGTTAAGTTCCACAGGACAGATATCTTGGAGATCTGAAATGCGATACGTCGGCAGAAGGACCATCTGTTCTTTATATGCCATGTAGTTCTTAGTTAATTTAATCTTGGCTTCAAGATATTCCCAGTCACACCAACATTTAGATGTAATTTTTATCTGGCTGTTATTTCTATGAATATTGCTTGCATATGTGGAATTATTTTGACAGAAATCCCAAGTAGCTTCAGAATATGTTTAAGCAACAACTAACATACCAAGCTGATACTCCCAAACACCAGCGTCTCAGACATTACTCTAATCTCCCTATCTGATCATAACATAACATGGAAATAACATGACTGAACATTTTCTAGAGGGTGATTAGTATTCTCTCACCGTGGAATCAGCATCTCTTTTATTAACTGCACATGTAATTAACTATTAATGTGTTGAGTTATCACAGCAAAGTTCAAAGCCAAGTCTTCGTCAAGTTTGCTATGCAATCAATGATATTAGTTCCTCCTGATCTTGTATGCAAGTCCCCTTCCAGATCTTTTTTAAATACATTTTATTGCTTTTTATTTAATAACAAAAAAATAAAAACAAAACCAAATAATAATAAAGATACATACACTATCAAGAAGAAAAAATAAATTAAAAAGTGCTGTTACAAAAATGTGAAAAAACACAAAGGAAAAAAACAGTATAGTATATCATTATAACAGTAGACAATTAGAAACCTATATATTTATCTAATGCAAATATTATTCAGATGCATATGTATTTCTAATACATTTATATGATAAAGGTAGCTCTTTATTGGTTGGATATTCTTACTAATCTTAACCAGATTCGTGGGAAGAAGTTAAGTTTTAAAGATGTCATTGTGCTTTAAATTATATTCCAAAATTCTGGATTTTATCCATTTATGAATAACTTTGGATAGTTGGACTGTTGCTGAAAAGATTATTATGTGTTCTTGGAAGAACACTTGCATACCATATACAAAAGGTTTGGTCAACAAAATGTGTCAACTCTCGGCTCTTTATCAGTGAAAAGGAAAGATTGAACAATACAATTCTATGTGGTCAGGGCTTAACTTGTTTAAAAAATAAGTTGTTGAAAGTTTTATATAGATGTTATGCTTATACATATTGTGATAAAGTAGAATAATTCAAATTGTTCCCTCTCTCTTAATACATAACTTTTAACTACTGGACAGCTTTCTGTTTACACTCCTCCTGTTTTTTGTGACTGTGGGAGTGCTGCGGAAGATTTGAGTGCAGGGGCAGAGGCTTCCCTCGGTCTTGTTAGCAGCAGCTTGGGGAGTAAACGAAGATATGTGAGATGCAGACGAAGGGGAAAGCAAGCTGGAATTTTGGTAAGACTGAGAAGGCAACAAACTAGAACTCCTCTCCCCTCGATATATTTAACAAATATTCACTCACTAGTTAACAAAATGGATGAGCTGCTCATTTTAAATCGGAACAATCCTGCCTTTTCAAATGCTGCAGCCCTTCGTTTCACTGAAATGTGGCTTAATCACTTGATGGAGGATGGATTTCTACAACTCCCAGGCTTTCATCTTTATAGAGGAGATCGAGTTACAGAGACATCGGGCAAACAGAAGGGAGGTGGAATTTGTTTTTATGTTAACATTTGTTTGTGTGAAGATATTAAAATCCTGCATAACTCTTGCAGCATGCATTTAGAGACTTTAGTTATTAATTGCAAACCATACTATGCTCCATGTGAATTTTCTTCATTCATCTTGATTGGAGTTTATATACTTCCTACTTCCTCAAACAGCGCAATACAGACACTAGCAGACCAGACAATTGGTATAGAACAGAAGTATCCGGACTCTTTACTCATTGTCTTAGGAGACTTTAATAGTACTAATCTTACACACGAGTTGCCCAGATATATACAACATATTAGTTGTCCTACTAGAGGCAAGAACATATTGGACCATTGTTACACTATACTAAAAGGAGCTTACCGCTCTATACCACGTGCAGCAATTGGATTGTCTGATCATTGTATGATCCATCTCATTCCCACCTATAGGCAGAGACTTAAAACTGCAAAGCCTGTGATAAAATCGGTGAAGATATGGTCTGATAATGCTAAGTTAAATCTACAGGCCTGCTTAGAGTGCACAGTCTGGAATGTTTTTGAAGCTGCCTCAGCAGATCTGGATGAGTATACTGATACTGTGACATCATACATTAGTTTCTGTGAGGGCATGTGTGTGCCCACCAAGAACATACACATATATAACAACAATAAGCTGTGGTTTACAGCAAACCTTAAGCAGCTGCGCCAAGACAAGGAGGAGGCCTATAGGAATAGGGATAGGATTATGTATAATCGGGCCAGAAATGTACTTACGAGAGAGATTAAGGCAGCAAAGAGGAATTATTCAAAAAAGCTGAAAAATCAGTTTTCAGCAAATGATCCTGCAACTGTATGGAAAAGCCTGAAGAATATCGTTGGCTTTAACAATCCAACTTTCCTGAATGATGAGAGTCGTCAATTGGCAGACGACCTTAATATGTTTTATTGCAGGTTTGAGAAGGAACAACTGTTATCTGCTGTTACCAACTGTATTTCAGATACATCTGCTGCTACCAACTGTATTTCAGATACATTGTTAGCACCAACCTTCTCTATAAAAGGTAAAGGTTTCCCTTCACATTAAGTCCAGTTGTGTCCGACTCTAGGGGGCAGTGCTCATCTCTGTTTCAAAGCCGAAGAGCCGGCGTTTGTCCGTAGACGCTTCTGTGGTCATGTGGCCGGCATGACTAAACAGAACACTGTTACCTGCCCGCCAAAGCGGTACCTATTAATCTACTCACATTTGCATGTTTTCGAACTGCTAGGTTGGCAGGAACTGGGACTAGCAACAGGAGCTCACCCTGTCATGCAGATTCGAACCGCTGACCTTCCGATCAGCAAGCTCAGCAGCTCAGCAGTTTAACCCGCAACGCCATTCCCAATTCCTTAGGCTCCTCTGGTGAACTTGGAAAAAGAAGTGCGAGATTTATTTCAAAACAAAAGATCAGAAAAGCTCCAGGCCCAGATGGTGTGACTCCCTCCTGTCTGAGAGCTTGTGCGGAACAACTGGCCCCTATTTTTACATATATTTTTAATAAATCGTTGGAGATGTGTTATGTTCCTTCTTGTTTTAAAAGCTCTACAATTATTCCAGTTCCTAAGAAATCTTCCATCAGTGAGTTGAATGACTATAGACCTGTTGCATTGACGTCTGTAGTTATGAAGACCTTTGAAAGGTTAGTGCTGGCTCATCTGAAAGCTATCATGGATCCTCTGCTAGATCCATTGCAGTTTGCTTATAGAGGAAACAGGTCAGCAGATGATGCTGTCAACATGGCTCTACATTATATTCTGCAACATCTTGAATCTCCGAAGTCTTATGTTCGAATCCTTTTTGTGAACTTTAGCTCAGTGTTCAATACTATTATTCCAGGCATTATTTATAACAAATTGGTCCAGCTTACTGTGCCTGACCTTACCTGTAGGTGGAGAATCAGTTTTCTAACAGATAGAAAACAGCATGTGAGGTTAAGCAAAACTATATCCAGTATTCGGTCAATTAGCACAGGTGCCCCTGAGGGATGTGTACTCTCCCCGTTGCTTTTCTCCCTCTATACCAATGACTGCACTTCAAAAGATTTTTCTGTCAAAGTTCTGAAATTTGCAGATGATACAACTGTTATTGGTCTCATTTGGAATGGTGATGAGTCAGCATATAGACGGGAGGTACAACAACTGGCCCTGTGGTGTAGTTATAACAACTTGAAACTGAATATGCTCAAAACTGTAGAGATGGTTGTGGATTTTAGAAAGAATCCTTCTAACTCCCCTCTTCTTACTATATTGGATAGCCCAGTATTAGTAGTAGAGTCCTTTAAGTTTTTGGGCTCCATAATTTCTCAAGACCTGAAATGGACGCTTAACATCAGAACTATCATCAAAAAGGCACAACAAAGGATGTTCTTCCTTGCATCAACTTAGGAAGTTTAATCTACCTCAGGAGCTTTTAGTACAGTTTTACAGAGAAATTATTGAATCTGTTATCTGTTCTATAACTGTCTGGTTTGGTTCCACAACCAAGCAGGACAAATATAGACTTCAACGGATAGTTAAGTCTGCAGAAAGAATTATTGCAATCCACCTGCCTTCTATAGAAGACCTGTATATTGCAAGGGTCAAAAGGAGGGCGGAGAAGATATCTGCAGACCCTTCGCATCCTGGACATAAACTGTTTCAACTTCTACCATCAGGATGCTGCTACAGAGTACCGTATGTCAAAACATCTAGACATCGGAACAGTTTTTTTCCTCGTGCCATTGCTCTGTTGAACTCCTAATTAAAGTAGCATGATATATGATTGACAATGCATGGTAAGACATGACTGCTAAGATGTGACCGGTAATGCTCTGTTAAATGTGAACGTATGTTAGACAACAGATGCAGTATACTGTCCCTTAATTCTCCTTTTAAATATGAGTGTGTGTTAGTTAATAGCTGTAATATTATTTCCTTCATTTTTTTTCTTTCTTGATTGTATAGTTTTAGTAAATAACATTATTTTACTATTGTTTATTTTTGATGTTATGTAAATATATTGAGATCTCTTCCACTGAAGTCAAATTCCTTGCATGTCTAATCATACTTGGCCAATAAAGTATTCCATTCCATTCCATTAATTTGTTTTATAAAGGTTTTTATGTTTTGTTTTTGAACTGTATTTGTATGGTTTTAATATTTATTTGTAGTTATATAAAAAACAATATTAATTATAATTGACAGGAAAGAAAAAAACTGTTTTTAGACAGTGTCTAAACAGCAACTATTATAGATAGTTTAAAGATTATAAAAGGGATTTTTTAAAAATAACCTTCCAGGCTACTCAGTCTTATCCAGGTCAACATAACAGATCTGATGGGAGAAGAGACTGGTTTAGCAAAACTACTACTGCTTTCCTTGTTGACCGTTTTCCTCTGGTTATCCCGTTATGTTTGATATTTACCTGTGTGTTTTGGATTATCTGGTGGCCCCTATCCCTTTGTTTCCTTCCATCACTGTTTTCAGAAAGTCCCTCTCACCACTTTGATCTCTAACTGGGGAGATGTACCTGGGATTCCTCTCCTTTTGTTCTTTTTCTATGACTTAGACTCATCAGGCATGTTTAGAGAATTGTTCCCTTTTTATGTGAATTGTTATAAAATGAGCATCGCTACACTGTCAAGAGGCATCATTTGATCTACACCTTCACTGAGAGATACTATAGATCAACAGTCTTTATTGAGGTCATTAACCAGCACATACTATAATTTGATGTTGGCTAGTTCTTAATAGGTGTTCGTTTATGCAATGGCTGTGGAATCTCAGTCACTGTGAAGCGGGTAGAAAGAACAAATAAGGGGAATATACTGGTTACCTCCTCAAAATACATACTTATTTTTGTTTGCTAATATTTAAGTCACTCAGAGTCTGTTACAGGCAGTAGTTTGTGAATCTTCATATGCTTAGCTTCTTTAAATGTCCTCAACAGTCTACGGCACTGAAACGACAGTGCCTGTTGCCACCAAGTTTTGGGGCAGGTCTTTTACAGTCACTCAAGGGTTTCTCTCCACCTGCCTTCTCAGAAATCTGGTTGCAGCCATCGGCAGCTTCCTTTTTCTGCCCCGTCCAGGTAGTGTCACCACTGTTCCTTGAACTTTGAACTTGCGAACTATGCTTCCAATGGTGTCTCTAGGAACATTCAGTGCCTTCGCTATCTTTTTGTATCCTGTTCCTTGTCTGTGAAGGGCGATGATCTCTTCTCTTACCTTTTTGGACTATTCTTTTGACTTAGCCACACTGTATTTCTAACGTGCAGTCAAACGTGACACTCAACAAACCCCCAGCCACTTCAGGTATTTCATGTGTTCCAGCTCAAGCACACCTGGTGGATTATGATGTTTATATTATGTGTATTGAAAAAAAAAGATAAAGATACTCCTTATGACATGTACTCTCCCCCGCACATCCTAGACAGTTATCACTACATATTCTATATCTATTCTACAGTGGAAGAATACCAATACTTAATGTATCTAATTATACAACAGCCTATAAAGGGATGGTATCAACAAACCTGCAATCATACGGAAGTTTGCAGAAGTACAGAAATACTTTGATAAGACTCTTGTAGGAGGAGTTCCACCACTCACCAAAAACCCCTTTGACTGAGGCCTGAACATTATCAGCAAACATTATATGTTGATGGATTATTATGGGAGAAATAACTCAGTATCTAGTATCCTAAATAGGCAGCATATTGTTGCAAGTCATACTTGTTTCCATTTTGATTTTCTAATGTTTACAATTAGAAACAATTATATGAAAACTATATGGCAAATTACCGTTTCTAATTGTGTCGTTTTATTGCTGTGTTAAAGACTATTCAGTGTTAGGGTGTGGTGAGAATTCACTGATGGTTGTGCAAATAGTAGTCTGATGTATTAGGCAACACACAGAGGAAGGAATTAAAAACTGTCTATTTAGCACACGTAAATCTTAACATAAATGCAAGTGTTCATAATAAGAAACGTTCAGAATGCCACTGTTCAACTGATTTCTATCTGTCATACTCAGAACACCAACCATTTTTTTTAACCCCCAGACAGCTTGCTAGGTTGAGATTGTGAATTCAATGTATTATTCTTTTTGCCTGTCACACAATGGACTATAATGTGTAGGATACAGAGTGACACTGAATACATAGTGAAGCATGACAGTCCTTGATTCTCTAGATTTTGGCTGAAAGAAATCTATTGAGGAACTTCCTTAGTCCACTCACCTTGCTAGATAGGTTCTCTTCCACCCTAAGAAGACAAATTAATGATGGTTTTGCATATTGCTGTCTTACTTTGTCAGCACTACCTGCTTTGAGACTTGATAAAACCCTGACTGAACTGAAGCAGAACATCTGGGATTTAGGTATCGAAAACGACAGAGCCAATATTCCTGATCCCTTTCATAGCACAATTGTTCTCCCTCCCTGAACCATTGATAGATATTTCTTTAACATTTTATATGCTCATTTTTTTTAATCCATTCAATTTTGTCCAATTCTCAGAGACTGCCTGGACAAGTCCCTGCAGTTTTCTTGGCAAGGTTCTTCAGAAGTGGTTTGCCATTGCCTCCTTCCTAGGGCTGAGAAAAAATGACTGGCCCAAGGTCACCCAGCTGGCTTTTTGCCTAAGGCAGAACTAAAATTCACGGTCTCCAAGTTTCTAGCCTGATGTCTTAACCACTGCACCAAACTGGCTCTCTTTGCTCCTCATAGGTGACTATTTATCCTGGCCTGAATTAGGGCACTATCTAATTATGGCAACAACTGATATTTAAGTCTCCCATATGAAAGATTTTTGTTTGGAATCTGTCTGACATGTACTATTAATGGACATGCACTATCCATTGTATACCCAATGGCAATCAAGCTTTAGACTTCCAACTGTTAACAAGTCTAATTGCTGTTGTGACCAGGAGGCCATTACCCCTCTTGGGTGACCTCTCGTCAGAAATCTCTAAGAAGGTAGCAAAATTTTTCTCAATAGCTATAGCTGTTACAAGCTGTCTGGTTCCTCCCTCATGATATTAATTGTTAGCTGTCAATTGTTCCAGGATTTTTTCATAATTTTTATTACTTTTTTATAGTTACTGTATTGTTGGTCCTTTTTCTTGTGTTTGGCCTTGGATCGTAAATAAATTTTGATTGACTGAAATCTTAACATCATGCTAAATAAACTGGTTTGTTTAGTCACTAAACTGTCAACTGGTTTGACCCATCAACAAAGTGCTAACAGAGTGGTGGAGGGAATTCAAAATGTAATGTACAGTAATGTTTTCATACTGCATAAAGTGACCGCATCACTTAGTGATGGCAATCCAGGCAGTGCTGGTTGCTGTCGTAACCTAAGACGTGCAGGTCGTTAAGTGGGAAGCAGAGGGAATCCCAGGTAAGGAGCCCAGGGGTGACCTGTGTAAAACTATGAAGGATTCATTGTCAGCAAATGTGGTCTGGAGTGTCAGTTTTGTATAGGAGCATTTTCTGATGGCACAGCTGCAAAGATAGTAAAACATTCTGGAGTAGGTACCAGATTAAGATAACACCAGAATGTAAATCAATACACACTGCTTTTTCATCAAGAAAATGTTGTCATGAAAAAAATGTCAGCTGAACTAAACAGTGTGCTTAGTGATGTAGTAAAAATTGTGAATTATATAAAGGCTAATGCGTTAAATTTGAGATTATTCTCAATTATGTGATAATATGGAAGCTGATCATAAACAACTATTATTGCATGCTGAGGTACAATGATTATTGAGGGGAAAAGTTCTATCAAGAATGTTTGAACTATGGATCAAACTCTCAGTGTTTCTGCAAGATAAGAAACCAGTTTAGTCTCAACTTTTTAAAGGTATATTACAGATTTATTTGTCTCATGTATTTGGTATTTTTAAAATGATCTTAATAATTTCCATGAAAGGAAGTAAAGTAACATATTTTTCAATAGCAGGTAAGATTGAAGGACAAAAGTAAAAGTAGAAGCTTGGAAGAAGAGTTTCTAGAGATTATGACGTGTTCCAAAATTTAACAACAATTTTCCATGAAGTAGGTGATTGTCAGCCCCACTAGGTAGACCAAACCAGAATATCAGTGCCACAGAAAGTCTAGAACTATCTTTATTGAGACTGGCTATAAAAACAGAAACTTGCAAGTCTGACTGTGCTGGTACCTTCCCTACTACTTCTTATACCTCAGTGAATCAGGGAGGCCTCTGCCTGATCAATTTTTTAATATTATCTTGTTTCTCAGGGCTTAAGGACTAATTCTGCTCCCTTTGTCTAGATAACAGTTCTTGTGTATTTCTGTCAAGGTCATCTCCCATACTCTCTACAGTGATGATCTCCATATTGGACATCTGTGAAAAGTGATCACCTTACAAATTTAATAAAAAAATATTTTCTATTAAAAATTATTTTCTATTAAAAGAAGATCCACCTCAGAATTTGGAATCCATTTCTTTCATTGCAAAATAATTCAATTCAATTCAATTCAATTCTTATTTCAATTTACATGGCTGCCCATCTCAAATTCATGACTCATGGTAGCTAACAATATTTTTTAAAAATGGCATAATAAAAAACAGACAATGATGACACACAGCAGCCAGGGTAAAAACAATTTCAACAATAACAAATCAACATAACCATTGCATGGGCTCTGCCACACATCTGGATCCTCAAGCCCAGGGACAAAACCATGCCTTTAAGGCCTTGCGAAAGGCCATCAGGGTCAGAGCCAATCTAATCTTTGGGGATGATATTCCAAAGGGTGGGCACCACAATAGAAAAAGCTCTCTTCCTGGCCCCACCAAAGTGTACTCCCTAATTGACAGGACCTGAAGCATGCCTTTCCTGCCAGCCTTAATGGAATGGGTAGACTTAACTGGGGAGAGGAGTCCCCCAAATAATCCAGCCCCATGTCTTGGAGGACTTTATAGGTCATTGCCAGCACCCTGAATCAAATTTAACTATAACTTTACAGGATAAATTGTTGGAACTGACTACTGATTAAGGGTTGAAGATGAATTTTGAAAATGTGTATCATTTTTTTTTGGTTTTTCCCCTATGTTGTTTGTTCTGATTATATTTATTGAAATGTAAGTTTTGTCTCTTTAATAATAATAAAAATTAATAATTTGTTTTATTGTATTTTTAAAAAATAATTTTCTAATAATCAGAGGAACCAGGGGGGAGAAATTATTACTAAGGGAAGTGGCCCAAAATTTGACATTAACCAATATATGCAAAATAGTATAGTTCAAAGTTCGGATAACCAAATGTCCTGTCTCTAATAGAAAGTTGCATCTTTTAAAAAGATTATCCTTGGATTGCGGGTTTTAAAAAGAAAAAGAAATATTAGTTCTTTTTTTCCCTGAGACAGGTGAGGAGGAGGCAATGATTTGCAGCTGACATAGTATCCACAACCAGGTACTGCATAGAATTTAAGAGTATTTCTCCTTCCATATCTTAGCATGTACTGGTCCTATCAGGGATATATTAACTGAATTCATACATCATGCCATTTCGTGTATTAAGCATGACATGTTGACCACTTTATATGCAATGAATGAATCCAGTGATTAGGTTACAATGATTCCCCAAATGCTACATCTACATCTATCCTAGTTCACAAGGTTCAATACATACACTCAGTGGCTGTTCCAACAAATAATGACAACCATGTGCAAATGAGCCACTGCTGTTTAACTAACAATATATTCTAAACTTCCACTGCCAATTCAGTTACAACTTTGGAAGAAAATCATTCATCCATTTGAAGGAACGTTAACAAATCCTGATCATTCCTAAGAGATAGCAAAGGATAAATATTTTAGGCTGAAGCAGTTCTTAAAATCATGGAATTGTTTATATCACGGTAAGAACCAGAGGGCAACAAAAGTCACTGAACAGAGAGCATAAAAGCCAGGGCAATCTGACAGAGCCTGAAACTTTTCTGGGTGGCTGAAAAATATCAAGGAATCAAGAAAAATACAATGCATAAAATAATAGATAAATTAAAGGCATAACATCTATTCATCCAAAGCTTTTAAATATACTTTTTTCTCCAAGGCAACTTCCAATTTCAAAACTAAATAATGTTTATAATAAAGGAGTTAAGTAAGAACTATGCAAAAGTTACTGAATGCATGCTAATGTTATTTATCAGAACACAGCAGTTCTTTACAGAACAACAGCTGAAGAAAGAGTTAAGAAAAGGACTTATAGTAGTAAGGTATAAGAGATATTTTATGAAAGAGGACAGAATTAAAAGAAAACCTCTCAGGGCCAATTCTGCTGGGCTGCACTCCACTTAACTGAAAATTACAGATCAGGTTAAAACAATATGGGCAAAAATAGAGCAATCGGGGTCATCTTTCTTTTTTTAATTGAGAATCACAGCAACCAAGATATTCAGAAAGCCAGTAATTCCAGGAGGCTCCCATACAACTTGTAATTACTGCATTGCAAAACATGTTTCCTTAAGAATACATAGCTTTCCTACATATCCAACATTATTATTACTGCAGAATAAACATGGGAGAAAAAGGAATCACTACAGAAAATAAGATAAAGTTCAGTTGCAGAAAGAGATTGTGGTTTGTAAAATGCAAAACATATCCTGCATAGAAACCTCATGATAGCAGTTTCCAGTATTCGCTTTTGAGACACAAACCTAACATTTTCTTTAAAAAGTGTAGTATATTTATTGCACTTTGAAGTTAAATCATGAAATTCAAGGGGCTGGGCTGTTTTATCATTGAGCTATAATCCTAATCAGAAAAGATGCCATCAGTTTCTAGTACATTAGTGACAAGTACATGCTAAAAGCCTATGATGATAGTATCAAGTAAAAAATATGATATAATTCAGTGACACAGTTATATATGTGTCCTGGTAGATTTAAAATTAATCCCTCACTTTTAACTTTACAGAAATAATATCAAATGTGACTGGACATAATAAATCCATCTATAACATTAAAGCTAATGACTCTGGAACTTCTTACCTATCAGTAACAAATAATTTACCACGAACTTGTGCTTACTGGCCCCTGGTTTTAAAGGATGAGATGGGCAGACAGTCAGACAAGAGATGCAGTGAAAAAAAATAGGGGTACAAATGAACATTCACCATCCAGGTCATTCAAATTCTTTAAAACATCCCATGACAGGCTCCTGATTCCCTCAGTTCCCACATTTCAGTTTCTTTCCTACCTTGCCTGCATTTAAACTATCTTCATATAAATACCTCATTGGCCTTGAGTGGCTTCCATCCTTTTTCCAAGGACTGCTGAATTCTGTTTAATCAAATATCACTTTTCCTACCGTACACGCATGTCCAGCTATTAAACTGGAAGCACTTCATCCGACTTGGGCACTCATCCTTCAGCTCGTTGTGACTACAATTGGAGTCAGACCTTTCCTATAACGTGGCCCTTCAAAGCCTTCAGAAACGAAGTTTCATAAGAATTTACTGGGATAGGAAGCATAAAGGTTTATTCAACTAGAAAACCAAAAAGGATGTGGGGAGGCAAAGGATGCCAAAAATTTGGCTCTGCAGTCGATGTATGGGAAAATAAAACTAACTTACTTTTTAAAAATGTCCTCTGAGGAATTCTAATATTTGTTTACAGAATCTGCAGTCTTGTACACATTTGTTCTGTGTGTATCATTCTGGCTCTGTCACATATACACAGGATTTTTAAAATAGCTTACATATTTAATGGATTCAGCCAGATAAGACTGCTAGAGAATTTTAACTGCTAAAAAGAATGCTCATTTTCATGACCTTCTAATTAAGCTATAAAATCTGAGGTTTGTCTGAATGTTTTTGTCTTTTCTACATGCCACTATTTGTAGTATCACTCAAAACTAAAAAAGACAGCAGATATATGTGTAAGCTAGCCTTTATATCAATCAATATCAAAATGTCTTTTCAGCTGTTCACTCATCTAGTACAGTATATACAGTAGTCCAATTAATCTTTATGAAGGCCAAACCAGTGGTAAAGTGAATTAGGGACAATGATTGTCAGAATGATCTCACCACTGTTCCTGAATTTGATTGCCAAATGTTAAACTGCCACAAGCCTTCTATTTTGGGTATTTACACCCAAAATCATCACCATCATCATCATCATCGTCTCTTGGTAATAGGTTTTGTCAGGGTCAGCCTCGCTTCGCAATAAGACACAGACTCACTTAATGAGTATTAAGGATTTCTGGTTTATTGGAATGATAGCTGACAGAACGAAAAACGGGAACGGGGTTGGTGGTGTGGAGGTGCCCCTTTTATACCCTCTTGTATTGCCCCGGGCTTCCCCACCCTGCATTGTTCCGATCCCTCTTGATGGGACCCTTGATGGCTGCCTGGGCGTTTTCCCGGTGTCTTCCTTTGTCTCCCAGCGTCGGTTGTGTCCTCCGGGGCACCAGGTGCGGCTTATCTCCGTTCCTCTGACGTCCTTCTTTTCAGCTGCCTATGGGTCCATGGGTGTGGGTGCTTTTGGGTGCTTGTGTTAATCCCTAGTTTGATTATCTCCTTCCTCTATTTCTTAATGATCATGATCTACGTTGTGAGGCTCTTTGTGCCTTGCAACGAGGTCATGACATGCTGCCCCCCCCAAGATGTTCTTATGGTACTGGTTTCTCTGGGTATGCCTCGTGGAACTGTCTTGCTAGTTGTCTTGCCATGACGTGTCGTGCCTGGACCCACTCTGGGTGTGAGAAATGTTTCCATTTCACGAGGTATTGTAGCGTACCTCTTTGCTTTCTTGAGTCCAGTATTTCTTTTACTTCAAAATGTTGTTGGTTGTCTATCATTATGGGTGGGGGTGGAGGTTCTTCCGTATGCCATTTGGATGTGCTTGTTGGCTTCAGTAGTGCACAATGAAACACTGGGTGGACCCGTCTCAAGTTGTAAGGCAGTTCCAGTTTGAAAGTAACTGGGTTGATTACCTGTGTGATTTTGAAAGGTCCAATGAATTTCAGTGCCAATTTCTACGAGGGTTGTGAGGTCTTTATGAACTTAGTGGAGAGGTAGACCCTATCTCCCACTTTGTAGTTCGGTGCCTCTGCCCTGTGGTTGTCCGCATATTTTTTGTACGTGGTTTGTGCGTCTGCTAGGGTTTTCTTAGAAGCCAGAGCAACTAAAAAACAGAAGATATTCACAGTATCTTCTAACTGGAAGAAGAGCACTGTTGTATTTTGATCAATTAAAGCAGCATCAAAAGTGACATTTAGGATGAAAAAATACAGCTTCTTCAGCCTCATCTGAGAGACAAACACTATATCTTAAACTTTATGAGACAACTAATCATAACTAACTGATTCAATTCAACTGAGTTTCATCCTATCTCTCATGGTTAAATTTCTGAATATAACAGAGGAAAGTTACACACGCCTTGAAATCTGTAAGTGGATAATTGCCAGAAAATATTTTTCTCAGGTATTGAATTTCATGGAAGTTAACTCAATTAGACAATTTAATTAAAATTATTTCTTACAAGCAAATAAAGCAGCACATTTCATGGTCATACTTCTTTTACAGCATATATGGGAAAATCTGAAGTGTGGTGATTCTTCCTGGGTTCTGACTTTTTAGCAGAGTTCAGGGTAAATCTTCAAATGTAGTAAACAAAATGGGGTTTTCTGTTTAGCAATCAGAGAGGACTAAAACAATGAGCTTTGTAATTTTTGAATCCAAGTGAGAATGGGATCTTCAAGTTTGATTTTTTTTTTAGCTTTTAGAGTTGAAATAGTTTTATGCTGGATCAAATTACAGAATCTAAAAAGCCCATGCTCTCTTTACCTTCTGTACAGTCCATATGTCATCTGTTATATATTTAGGATGATCTTGAAAAGAGGGAGAAAGGGGAGACAGCTGATTGAATTACCAACCCAGATTAAGCATGGAATCCTTCATAAAGTGTGTCATCACTATGAATGGCAAGGCAATGAGGGATTTGGATGGGAATTTTGGCTCCGCTCTCTGTGGTTCCAGCTAGCTACAACTTACAGTCACAAGAAGCTGCTGTAGAAAATGACAAGAGGCACATAGAAAGCACTTTTAAAGGATCCACAGAAAAAGCCAGCCAAGAAAATGTTATACTTTTTTTTTTAACTGAGCCAGGATAAGTTTTTGGATGAATTAGGAACTTCAGCAGGACACCCCAGTTTTGAGAGCCATTGCTTTTCAGATCCTAAACTATCAGCTGAACAGATGCAAGGCAAGGATACAAAACTGGAACCTGAACCAAAAAACCCTACCTAGAGAGAAGCTTCTAGGGTTTCTGAACGGACAGATTTATCAAGTCCACAGTGGGGGCTGTCCCCAGCAATCCTCCTCTTCTCTACCTCCTTACTTTTGGCTAATCCATGTGATGCCACCCTTTTGCCAGCCTCATCTATAATCAGTCTCTTAATTTTGTCTTTATGGAATTTAGCAAACAACTTTCTTCCCACAAAGTCTCCCAAGCACACAGGGTTTGTCTTTTCTTAAGAGAATGAGGAGGGGAAGAGTTCATCTGTGCCCACAAAGAAGCAATGGAATAGGAGGAACAGTGGGGAAAGGGAAAGAAACGATTCAGAGACTTGGCCAACAGGTGGTTATTAAATTCACTGATCAGTCAAGGCTGTTACAGCTTCTGCCCTACGCTAATTAACTATTATGCCAATGCCTGGGTTGGCTGGGTGGGTAGCGTTTAGACTGGGCTAACTGCTATAGTGCTGCTGTTGCTGATGTTATCTCTGTAGAAGCAGATTCCTTCTGTTTTGAAAAGTCCCATTTCTGCTACAGCGTGGAACATGGAAAAAGCAGTACAGGCCTCTTTTATTTTATTAACCAGTTCAGTCATGCCTCCAAGAGGAAAAATGAAGTTCCTCATTAATTTTCTGATGGAAAAAAAAAGCTGTGAATACTGGTGGAAGATTTTTTTTTTTACAGAATTTGGTTTTGTTTTAGGACTATTTTTAATTGTGAACAGTAAACAACTAGAAAAAGTGCTTAATTTGAAAAGAATGAAAAACAAAGAACAGGGAGACTTTCAATGAATCCTAATCTTCCCTGCTGGGGGGTGTGATTGTGTGTGATTGTGAGCAAGAGTGAGGAACAAAAACAGAAGCAGACAGAGAAGGGGTTAACACTAACTGAATGTGATTAGTAGCAACTAGCCAGGAGGGAATCTAGAGCAAAGTCTCTGGGGGCATTCCAAGCCAGAGAATACAAGCAAGTTTCCAGGACAAAAAGCAGCTCCTAGAGCCTGTGCCTGGAGCAGTAACATCACAATGCAGTCTATTTAGCAGCGTTAACCCTGCTTCTTTTTGTCTCACAAGATGCCCTGAAAGAAGGGAAATATATTTTCAAAAATATCTTTAACACATGGTCTTTTTCTTTAATTTTTATTTCTAAAAAAATTTACAGTCACTATATACAGTGCAATCAAATTCAGCGCATTTAACAGTTGAAAAGGAAGACAAGTAAAACAATTCATAAAACCCCACATATTAATAGTTCTGTAATACTCCTCCCAGACATTTAATATATTCATCTGGCATAAAACAATTATGGTTTCCCTGGTTAGCCTACGATATAAAATCAGACCATATATTTGAGAAGGCTTTAACATTAGCTTGACCAGGATGCAGGTGAACAATGTTGGTCAGTTTTTCAGCTATGGTGATATACGAAACATTTTGGTAACAAAGCTCCATCACATCTTTCCAATGTTTAGCTATGGATGTTCTGGCAGCAATCAACAAAAATACCATTAATTCTTTGGAGCAGATATTTGAGTTAGACTCTAAAAACTTATTCAGCAAAGTTCTGTATCCATATTAATTATTTTCTTTATAACTTTACCAATCTCCAAAGACACCTCAGACCAGAAAGAAAAGACATGGGGACATGACCACCACCAGTGGAAATAAGCTCCCTTTTCCCCACAACCATTCCAACCAAAAGGGAAGCTTTTTTGTTCCTGCAAGCTAGTTTATAAGGAGTCATACACCATCTATGGAATAGTTTAAGAAAACTTTTTTTAATTTGGGCTGAGGACGATGACACTGGTTTCCATTTCCATATTTTATTCCACTCCTGATTCTTAATTTCTTGTTGGAAACCCTTTTTCCAAGCCATTTTCAAACCAATTAGAAGCTGTTATGTTTGTTCTGTTAAATATTATATAATTTAGAGATAAGTCCTTTTGATGAGCCTAAAATATTCAGTATCACTGCTTCAAGTTTGTCAAGGGTCTGGATCTAAACTGTAATTGAAATAGCCAAGCACATTTTGAAGAAGTTAATTATCAACTCAAAATTAATAGGATTGCTGGAAAGATAAAAATTCTTCAGTCTGTATAATTTCTGATTGACCTTTGGTTTATAAAATGTATATAACAGATACCGGGAATTTAGGAAGGCTTAAAAATGGAAATAAGAGGAGAACAAGGGGGAGCTAAAGTTTTTAGTCATTTTGCCCAGATTTTAAAATTAGTACTCCAAAAAGGATTGTCATTTCGGGGAAAAATAAATTAAACATGGTATTTTATATTTTGGTTTCCTTCAAAGCAGAGTCTGTCTGAAAGTAGGCCAATTGTCCCAGGCTACATACATGGAAGGGGCACCATCCAAAAGCTAATTTTGTATCTGAAATGGTCATCCAGATCAATACTCTTAATTCAAGACAGTAAAACAAATCAGCTAAAATATAACTAAGAGTTATTTCAGTATGTCCCCACCCATTCTCAATTACTGGCCTACTGACTTCAATGGACAAAAAAACAACAGAGAAAAAAATTATGCTGTCTTAAGGTGCAGCATACTATATAAAGTGGGAGTAGGAAGAAAGCTCCGATTCACATTGAAACCCAGTGATATAAAGTTACAGACTTAGAGGAGCCCAGGCCTAGTACCCATAACCTCTGGCTCCACTGGCCTTCTCTACCTTTGGGCCTTTCTCCTTACCCAAGAAGAGATAGGACTCCACTGCCACCCATTTATTTTATGTCTGTTTTAGAGTCAAGCATGGAAGAAGCCATGTAATACTGGAAAGTGATAACTCTAGCAGCATTAATTTCTCTGTAGTTTGTGTGTGTGTGTGTAAGAAAACAATGTAGGAGGTACAACTGCATGGCTAATTTGGATAAGTAGAATTAGGAAAATGGTTATGCATTCTTTATCTATTTGTTGAGCTAATATTCCATCTTTTATTCAGGAGTTCAAGGTAGTGTACACAGTGCTTCCTCATCTCACTTCCCTCACAACAACCCTGTGAAGTAGATTGGTCTGTGAGTGAGCTTCCAAGGTAGAAGCAACAGTTCTTTCTACCAGCAAAGATAAACATTGTTCCAACAAAAGCTTCAGAGGGGTTAGTACCTCTAGGGCTCTGCATGCAGGGCCCAACAGAATTGCAAGTCTTCACCCATTACTTTATTTATTGCTTAATGATCAAAGACCAGAAAGATGGCATACAGATCTTTGGACTAACTAACAAGTAATGAAATAGTCACAGAAATAAATAGGTCAAATCTAACACCTTAGTGAGGATTGCCACGAATACAGAGTTGGGTACTCCCTCCCTGGCAAAAACAGGCAGACTTCTAAAACTAAGTACAAACTTTAAGACTTAATTCACTGATGGGCACACACTATGGTTTCTAATAACAATAGCAATCCTTGAAATTTTGCAACTACAGGTAGTCCTCGTTTAGTGACTGACTCATTTAGCAGCCATTCCCAGTTATGACATGATGAAAAAGTAACTTTAAGACCAGTGCTCGCATTTACAACCTTCACATGTCTGTACAGCAAAGGAAATATGAAGTAAGATCATAAGCACAGTCACAGTTCCACTTAGCGACCACTTCACTTAACAATCAAGTTGCCCAATTGTGGTTGCTAAATGAGGACTACCTGTATTCTAGAAATTTCAGTAAATTAATCTCACAATAGTTGGTCTAAAATAACTGACTGAGTTATGAGGGAGGTTGTGGCAGAAAGGAGCTGCATCATCCATCAACCAGCACCTTCCTCAGCTGGTAACACTGATACACAAGAATACTTTTAGGCAAATAGATACAGGCAAACTGACTCCCCCTGTTGCACACTAGAAGGAGCAAACAAGGGCTGGATTCTGGCCCCCTTAGTATCTCATATTAATGAGTTAGTATCAGCTCTTGCAAAAATGAATTTCATACTTTTAGTTTTAGGCAACAGGGCAATATCTATTTTATTGTATGTGGATGAGGCATCCATCCTTTCTGTGTTGGTACTCACATGTGCCTCAGTGTGTTGTCTTTCTGCCATAGGGAAAAATCAGAAGATAGCTACTCTAAAAGAAAGATGCTAGTTTTTAATTTTAAAAACATTTCAATTGTTCTTATAATTAGAAAATGGATGATAGATCAAAGAAGTTAAGATTTCACATAGTTAGGTATTCACTTCCAACCATCTACCTCTTGATACATTATGTGCCATCAAGCTGGTGTTGACTATTTGTGACCACACAGATTTTTCTCCAATGACAATCTGTCCGTAATCTGGTCCTTTAGGTCTTCCAATGGTAGGATCATTGGTAGGATGAACCAATGGTAGGATCATTGCCACTATAACTAAGTCCATCCACCTTGCTGCTGATCGTCATCATCTTCTCTTTCCTTTTCCCCTTCCTAGGATTAGAGCCTTCTCTAGAGAGCTAGATTTTCACATGTGTGTAAAGTAGGATAATTTGAGCCTGGTCATTTGTGCCTTGAATGAGAACTCTGAATTGATTTGTTTTATGATCCATTTGTTTTCTTGGCCGTCCATGTATTCTCAGGAATCTTCTCCAACACCAAAGTTCAAAAGCATCAATACTCTTCCTATCCTGCTTCTTCTAAGTCCAACTTTCGCTTCCATAGAGTGTCACAGGGAATACCATGGCTTGCATGATTCTGATCTTTGTAGGTATAAATACATCATAGCATTTCAATATCTTTTCCAAGGACTTCATGGCTGCTCTATGAAGTGCTAGTCTACAGTGTATTTCTTGACTGCTTGTTCCTTTACTGTTGATGACTGATCCTGAAAGCAAAAGAATTGCTTAGAATTGTCAATTCTGGTTGTTGGTTGGTTGTTCTATCTGTTGTCATTAGTTTGGTCTTCTTTATATTTAATTTTAGTCCCATTTTTTTGCTATGCTCCTTGACTTTTATTACTACAGCGTGCAGATCTTTTGCATTTTCGGCTATCAGAGTAGTGTCATAGCATAGCAGAAGTTATTGAGGTTCCTTTCTCCAGTTTTAAAGCCACACACATCTTCTTCTAATCCAGCTTCCCTTAAATCCAGTGTATAAGCTGAATAAGTAAGGGGAGAGTATTCAGCCTTGTCTCATTCTTTTGCCAACCTGGAGCCAGTCAGTATTACCATGTTCTGATCTGTTTTTCTACCTCTTAGATTCATCTTCTTAGCAAACTCACAACAGATGCGAAACAAACAAACAAACAAACAAACTTCAATGAAGTCATTAGATTTCTGAGCCATAAAGGGAAGTGCCTTAACCACTATACCAAACTGGCTCTTAACTATTTATATTTGTATTAATCTAAGATAAACAATTGATAATATTAAACCTTCACCAACAAAGAATTTTTATAGCTGTCATAATTACAGAATATTTAAATGAATATACATCTTAATTCTATCTTAATGGGAACAAACATTCCACAAATTCCTGAAGAAATATAACTATATAAATTATGTCCACAATGTTCCCAAGCAAGATTTACTATCTACAAATCTGACTTAGAGTGACAGTAGAAATATTTTTAGAGTGTTGAGCTTTATGTAAAAAGGATCCCTTCTTCTTTGTTCTCTCAAGATCAGAGATCTTTTCTAATTAAATAACTAAGTTTAGTTTCTGGCAAATCTACTTGTTATCAGAAAACTAATAATACTTTCTTCTTTCATCATAAGGATCACCTACATTCTTTACCCTTTCTGAACATAGCCTTGTGTTCAGAATATGAAGAGATGGTGGGGGGGGGGCGAATTCCTGTCCCCCTTTTCTTTTTAGCTCTTCAGGTTTATTGATAAAGAGAAAACATTGCTACAACAAAAACACTGGATTTTGAAATAGATTCTAAAAAGCCCTGTTCAATGTGTATTAATAATGTGTGTGTGTTTGTGTATATGTATGGACAGGTGGTCCTCTTTTAATGATTTGTTCAATGACCATTCCAATTTGCAATGGTGCTGAACAAATGGTACTTACAACTGGTCCTCAGAGTTCTGGCCATTGCAGTTTCTTGCAGTCACGTAATTGCGATTTATGACCTTCCCTGCCGGCTTCCCACAAGCAAAGTCAATCGGCAAGCTGGCAGCCGTCGAAGACACACGAGGTTCTTGCTTAACAACAGCAACTAGGACTGCTGGAATTCCCGTCACTAAGTAGCATGGTCACATGATGTCATGCTTTACGACCACATCATTTAGTGACAGCAATTCTGATCCAATTCTGAAGACTACCTGTGTGTGTATGTGTGTGTGTGTTTGTATATGAGAGAGAGTAAGAAGAATTAGAATATTTCCTGCAAATAAATCCAACAGTGGAGCAATTCTTTCAGAAAGAAAAGTATTTTTGTTTATTTTGTTTGGGAAAAGTGCCTCTAGCTTCCATTAGCAGAATAGCCAATACAGCCTTTAGGACAATAGTTTCCAAAGATTGTAAGATCTCTAGGACCACAACTGAATCATAATGCTAAAATTAAATGCAGAATGCATATATTCTTGGGAGTGGTTCTCTGATCACTCAAACCAGGGTCAGTATGTAGAAGATTCTGCATGGAAAACTTGATACTTTAGCAAAAGCTAAAATATAATGTAGTCTGAATAATCAGTATAAGAAGTGCAAAGTGTTGCTGGAAAAGTGGTTAATATATGGAAAGATATTATACACATTTATTCAGGTCTGAAATCTTATGGTAAGAGGGCATAGTTAGTTTGAATCCATTGATACAGCTATAGTCCATCTGCAGCTTCAGAACTCTGAGTTGCTGCAAATAAACTATAGTTTATAGTTTATAGTTAAAGAAAATGTATTTAATCGTGTATTTAAAATGATGATCAAATGAAATGTCTTGGGGAATTGAAAGAAAGAGTACAAGTATACAATACAAACAGAATTTTGCCACATTGAAAGTAATTGATGGATTCAGATCCATCTCAAATAGGTATAAAATTTATCAAATCTACAAGGCATCTATATATTACTAAAATTCTCACTGTTTATCTGTCTGTTTGTCCCCTCAAGTTAGTCCAAATGGTGCATTATACTGCAACAATTTTTGAATCAAGGTACCTAAAATCCGCTAAGTTAAAGTATGTGTAAAAAATCTGGGACCCATTACTCCCATGGAATTGAAATTTCCACAATGTCCAGACCAGTTTTATTAGCAAAGTTGTGGCCATTGCAGTTTCCCCGTTGTCACTTGATTGTGATTTCTGATGCTCCCTGCCAGCTTCCCACAAGCAAAGTCAATGGGGAAGCTGGCAGAAAGTTGGAAGTCACTCCCACTTCCACTGCTTTCTTGCCCACCTGTGGTCATTCTGTTTATCTGTTTATACTTACTTATTCAGGTAAGTAATTATTGACTTATTATTAAAGTTCATTTGCCACTATAATTATTTTTCTATTTATTATACACACACACATACACACACACTCTTCTTAGATGATCATGGGACCATCTGGCATTGGGGTAAAAAAATACATATAGTCAGCCTAAAATTTCATGTTCATTCTGGTCACAACAGACTGCACTACCTTTCTCTCAAAGGATGACCCAATGGGTCACAGGGTTGTCTATATTCATTAAAAAGGGGCAATGACAGCAGAACTGGTATTAGGACAAAAATGAATAATGGAAGAAAATACCGACTCAGGAGTTCCCTGGGGAAAGTTGTGAAATCTTCTGTGCAACACCACTGAGCGCACTGAGATGAACCGAGGTGTATGCTTTATACCGTTTCAAAGGAACAAGATTATGCAAGTATTTGGTGATTCAAAAACCCTTTCACCATTCTCCAAATCAGTTGCCATTCATTGTCAAATATTTGCTATCCAAGAATCATTTAACAATCTCATATCCTTGGGAAATTAGAAAATTAGGGGAAAAACCATACAAGCCTAATTTCCTCTCTAGGTGCTTGGCCAGTTAAACTTACAGTTCTCAAGTAGGGTAGGGCAGGCCATTCCTTCTGGGGAGAAAAAAAAGTTTAAAAAGCCAAAGGCTTTTAAAATTATGGCTTCAACCATAATTATGTTTCTAGACAAAGTGCTGCATGAGACACATAAATAGCCAGGGGAAGAACAATTAGAAGAAATTCAGATTGCACCCTTTCTAACTGTGAAAAACTATGACATGGGCAGATCTCTGAGTCATTACGGTAGCTGTGCCAAAGTCTTAGCCTCAACTACCTTAATGGATGTAGATATGTTATGTCCTCTTCTAGAATGAAAGGAGAGGGAGCACAGGGACCCTTTGAGGCTGGGACCCTTCTTTGACTCTTAAATTGCAGCAATCTGAGCTTGAGCCTTTCAGGAGCTTGTAGCCCAAAAAATGATCCACAGATACTTGTAATTGTTTACTTGTTTGATTTTATTTCTACAGATCTTCCACTTATGAGAGACTGGCATTTTGGAAAACACCACGACTCTGGTTTTGCTAAATTTAGTTCTTAGATGTTTTTGAGTGCCAAGGTAGACTAACGCCCAAGAAGCTCTACTCATCTCTTTGAGAATGCAACTGTGTCATCCACCTGTAGCAATACTGCTTTTTTTTTTTTTGCAGTGTAGGGGAAAGGAAATAAACACCAATGAAATATTTTATCAATAAATTTCACAGTAATTGAATAAAAGGGAAACAATAATTCTTCTCTGTTCCATGCATTCTCTGTGCCAAAATAAGGTAATAAACTGCACCTTATCCAGAAGAGATTATCCTGTAGTTTATGGATTAGCAAGAAAAGTGAACAAAGCCTGCCCCCAGATATGAAGTCAAAAGCTGATTTAAAATCAGCAAAAGTACATAGAGACAATTTAGCACTATTCATACCCTTTTCAACCAGATGTTGCAGGATTAATCAGTGATCCAGTGTGTACCATACTCCCTAAGACTAACCAGCTCCTCCATTAACAGTTTATTATAGAAGTGCCTGGCAGATCAGTTTATTTTACATTATTACAGTCATAGACCAAAATAAATTCAAAATTAAAACATACAATCTCCAAATAATGAGTAGTGAAAATGAACAATAGTGTACACCCCCCAGGGCCATCTCAACAGTGCCACTGGAACTGAGAAAGGACTCAAGCAAGGCTGTATACTTGTTCCTCTCCTATTCAATTTCTGTATCAACTCCATGGTGGACCATCTCCACAACATGAACGTTAACTCCCCAAAACTTGCTGGAAGACACAACTCTGTTCTATTCTATGCAGACAATGTGGCAATATTTTCAAGAACACCTATTGGCTTTAAAAGAGCACTGAGAGCACTAACACAGTATTGCAAGGAAGACCAGCTAGAACTCAATTATTAGAAAACTAAAATCATGGCATTTGCCAAAAGGGCCAAGAGCCACTCCTGGAGCATAGATGGCCACAGAATTGAGCAGATCTCGTGTTTCAAATACCTGGGAGTAGTCCTCCATTCTGCCAGCAGTAGAAAAGCCCATGGGGACCACGTTGCTGAAACTGCACAGAGGAGCTCATCTGCCATTCTTAAATACCTCAAGTCAAGAGGTGGCCACTATATACCTGCAGCACTCAAACTATTCAAAGCCAAGCCAATTGCATAATTCCTGTATGGAGTCCAGCTTGGTTGTTTCTCCAATTTTGCACCATTGAAACTTTCTGCAATCCAAATTTCTAAGATTGGCCCTTCAAGTCCCAAAATGCCACCCCAAGAAAACAGACAGGCCTCATGAAAGTGGAGGCTAGGGTATGGGTGGTCACACTCAACTATTGGCTCATATTATCCCTTTTTCCTCTTGGCCTTGCCCCATTAACTACGAGGGATGACTTGGGAACCACATGGAAACAGGCGGTGGCAACTAAAATCTCATCCCTGGGCTTCTATTTTATTTATATATTTAGTCATCAAATTTGTCACCGCCCATCTCCTCCCACTGGAGGGACTCTATCCAGGTCTGCTACTCAGCATGAGATATGATCAGGCCAAAGCACTCATTAAACAGCGTGTAGCAGACACAGAGCACCATTTGGATTTAGCCAGGTCCCCAACCTTTATTGCCAGTGAATCCAACAGGTATTCTGCCTCCCCTATGACATACTTAACTAAACTCGAAGTACCTAACCACCAGAGGGCCTTTACTCTGGCACAATGTCACACCCTCCCCTCAGCTATCCCTTGAAGGCTGATATAGGACAATTCTTTACCAGGAGAGACAATGTCCTGTGACTCTGGACACATAGAAACAACAGAGCATGTGCTCCTCCAGTGCCTGTATTATAGAGACATTCATACTAGCCTTATCTCGCCATTACTGTATAAATACCCAGGGTGCTCAGAGCAATTTTACACCTCCCTGCTGCTGTCAGATTCCAACTCTGCTACAACATACAGTGTTGCCAGGTTCTGCGCAGCAGCACTTAAAATTCTTCAGATGATGACCGGTGCCATAAACTAGTTTTAATGAGCATCTAATTCATCACACTAGAGTGTTCTGTACTGATAAATATACTAACTTTTATGCTCCCCTACACCCATCTAATGCTCCTACCCCTCCTTTTAGATTTTTACTCTTTTCTTTTAGACTTCTATATATATTAGCTTTTATATTACTTTTTAGATTTTAATGTATTTTCTATGCTTTTAACTGACTGTACCTCATCTTCCTTATGCTGGTCTTTGACCGTAATAAAGATTTTATTTGAACAATAGTATACAGAACTGTGAAATCTATATATAGTTGACTAATTGAAAATAACAACATAAAACTAAAAACGAGCAATCAGCTGTTTGGGCAAAAAGACATCTAAAAGCTGTCTTTTGTATTTCTCTGATATGTTACACTGAATACTGCAGAAAACAAAACACTATTTAGCTACATGCATTTTTTTCTAAAAAAATGATTTTGAAGGAACTTATAACAGGTTCTATGAAATTTGGCACATGTTCTCTTCGCTTAAAGCTCTAGGTTGCTTGGCACTGTTATCCCTTTCTGATGAAAATAAAAAAAGTTAGACCTGTTCTGATTTCTTTCATTCTAAACTACGGGAAAATAAAGTTCTCATCATTAAATTAGATCAAACTATAGTATACAGCTTGTAGAAAAACCCACAGTAGATCAGTTTATTTATAGAGCTCTCATTGGACTTTTGAATCAGAAAGGCAATCGCTACCTCTTTCTAAGCAATTATATAAAGGCTGGCCTACTTTTTTTTTTTTTTAGCTAAATGAGTTTTACTCTAATGACAACTAAAAAAAAATAATGCTGTGAAATAGAGGCCCCACTGTGATTTAACTGAACAAACTGCTGCAACTTTAGGCCAAAATAATAAACAATTGCAACAGTTTCAGACAATATTAAGTTTAATATAAAATGTTCCACCTTGTGTCCTGCATCTATAACAATAGTCACTGTGATGCTTGGAAATGCAATGAAGAGAAGTGACCTCAAATCCAAGTCCCTTCTGTTATGGAATTCTATGTATATAACTTAACCCTTTCTGTACATGACTAGAATTCTTTCTGATGTCCACAAACTACATAGGCAATGGCAAATACATTATATGGGACAGAATCCATTGCCTTCTCCACACATTCTTTCAATCCTCAATATACGTGCTGAAAGATTATTTTAAATACATTTGGAGGGCAAAATTCAAAGTCCTGAGTATAGGACAGGAGACCATACATAAACAGAGGATCTAGGTATCTTAGTGGATCACAAGCTGAACACAGATGCTGTTGTAAAGAAAAGAAAATGCAGTGTTTGGCTGTATCAACAGTAGTGTCAGGATCAAGATAAGTAATCATTCCTCTCTATTCTGCATCGGTCAAATCACATCTAAAATACTGTATTCAGTTCTGGGTATCATATTTTAGGAAAGTCATTAACAAAAGTGGAGTGGTTCAGAGGAGACCTACCAAGATGATGAGATGTCTGTAAGGAAGAATAGTTGGAGATGTTGGGTATGTTTAACCTGGAGGAGACTACAGGGAAACATGTTAGTTGTCTTCAAGTACCTGAAGGGTTGTCAGAGGGCAGGCCAAATTTGTTCAGAGTTGTTTTGAAAGATGTAATAAACAGTGGATTTAGATTACAATTTAAATAGATTCTAACTGGTCATCAGCAATGGAACTGAGTACCGCAAGAGATGGTCGAGGTGCAAGAGGCATTTAAACAGAATCTGGATGGCCATCTGTCAGGGATGCTGTAGTAGTGGGTTCCTAATCTGAACAGGAAGCTTGAACACATGATCTCCAAGGTCCCTTCCAATCCTTCCATTCTATGATTCTATGAAGACCTTTTCTCTGAGATAGGAAATAGGCAAATCTGGTGGGAGGTTATTTGTTTTTAGGATGACTTCTCATCCTAGAATAATTTTAGATGGATTCAGGAATTGTTTTTTCTTCAGGATCATAACAAATCTAATTTCAACCAACTGAGCTTAAGAAGTGTAGAACTTTCATTTAACAAGACAGGCAAGGAAGTATCAGGGGTTTACATTACAGGAGAATATCATTCTCTGGAGGATTTGTATACATGGAAAGGATTAAACATAATTACAAACAGCATGAAAATAATGAACGTCAAAGTAGAAATGTGTCCAATTACCTAGGAAGAGAAGCAAAGCTAATGCATTGTTGTCCCATGGCTTAAAAATGTATAAATAGTCTAATGAACTTTATTACCCCCAAGCAAACCAAACTTTATCAGGCTTGGCGTGCCTTAGAACCAGAGAATGGTGGCGAGTCTGAACATTCATATTTGGACATTAATATTAATAACTTATTTTAGAAGATTAGATATCTGGCATTGTAATTGATTTCATGGAGGAGTTAAAAGGAGTTATTTATATAAATTAGTTAATATAATTAATTTAAAATAGTGTTAATTATTTATATAAATGTATAGGGAACTCAGGTTTCTAATTAGAAAATAACTCCAACTAGGTGTGTAGAAGTAGGTAAGAGGTACTATTATTCATGCGTTGATATTGTTTATACGAAGCATTTTTTTATTCTTTGTGGAAGCCTTGTTATTTCTGAATGTCATAGACTAATGAACAGTGTAACTTCTAATACTTTTATAATTTAATATGAATGAAACAATATTTGGATCAGAGCGAGTTGCTTTGTTGTATGCTTGAAGACGCTATAAGGCAAGGAGGGGTAGTCTTTTCTAAAGTGTCAAGCCCCATAGAGATGGCAAATTTAGAAGTGAAAACAATGTGGATCTCAGAAAGGGATCTTTAATGCTTGTCAGGATAAAAATACAATGTTGGAAAACTTCAAAAGAAAGTTCACAGAGTAAGCCATTTAAGATGGAGTTCCTTCCCAGAGTTCCCACCTCTGAGCTATGCTGCCTATTCTCACACCCACTGAACTTTCTCCTCCCCAGCCTGGCTCCCTCAGTGTCTCACACCAAGATATCTTTACGTGTCAGGTTACCTGACCTACTTTTAGCTGGAAAAAAATAGTGTCATATAAATCGGTTTTTGGACAGGAACTTGATAAAATGACAAGGCAATTTTAAAGAGGTATTAGATTAATCATTATATATTTTATTATCTCTTTAAGAGATAAGCCAGGCAGTCTAAACTGAGTTGGTGCATATGAATGAATTGAAAGCAACAGTTTAATTTTGCAGAAGCTTAAATGAGTGTTTGGATTTAGTATAATCTTCTTAAGAGACAGAACAATCCTGAGTATAGACAGACTAATATCTGAGGTCAAGTCTCAGATAAATTGTACTGGTTTCTTTTCTTCCAATCTGCATGCTTCTATTCTGTTTTCCCAGTGAGTTATAATAATAAATAGTTGAGATTTTGGAAGCAATCTTACAAATGCTGCTGTTCTCACATATATACAGATGTGGATGATAAAGCTATGAAAGCCATGATTTCCTGGAATATCAGCTGTTCAGGAGCAACAGCAAGGAAAGGATTATTGCCTTCACATCCTACTTCTATGCTTCTCATGGATAATTGGCTGGTCAATAAAGGAAAAAGAGTGCTGGAACAGACAGGTCTCTGGTTTGATTAGCCAGGGTTCCTATGAAACATCCATCTAGAAACACTTTGTCTCTTTATATACTTTATCAATGCCAAATCAATACAGATATCACACCAAATTAAATTAAAGATGATTTGAATCTACTGACAAACCATAGTTATGGTTAAGACTCTGCTTCCACAGACTGCTGTACCATCTGAATAAAGTTACAAAACTGGGAGAATGATAAACATACCATATTTTTCATTTTCAGACTTAAACTGTGATTTGGGCCCCCCCATTAGAACAAACCACGTCAAGCGTGATATCTGAACAGCATTCAGGGCACACATTTTAAGACCCAAGTGATTCAAATGGGAAAGCAACATTTCAGCTGCTGTTTAGAATGACAATCCCATTTTCAGGTTGAACATTTTCAGGTTCCTGTAATGTTTAGGCAAGTTAACCTATGTTGTTTCCCCATGTTTATGATCCTCACTAAACATGAGCTTCCATTACTAATAACCATGCATAAGGTCAAATAATAATTCCTTTAACTGCAGATACAATAGAGGGAAATACACTGTTGATGTAGTGGGAGAGGGAACTGGTAACTAGCTTGAGATTTCTTAATTATGGTTAGGGTTGGATCCAGCATTATATCTCTGTTGTACCAGCTTTTAGCTGAATTACACATTTACTTATAAAATCCACCTGTTTTTACTTAATCAAACTGAATCTGGAGCCTTAGAAAAGTTACATTCTTTCACATTTCTTATTCTGATGATGCAGCAACAAGCACATTACTGTCATGGTCCCGTCCCAAATAAGCAGCACTCCCATACGATCAGAGTTGGTTACAAGAGGCTTTATTGGCAGGTGACACAAGACGGGTCAAAGATCAGAGTAATTCATGAGTTACAAGCAGCTGTATAAGTACATTCCCCCCCCCCCCGCTTTCCCATTGAAAAAATCTGTCTCTGTCTCTTGCTTTTGGTATGAATCCCTTGACTGCACAGCTGCCCGCTTTGATCTGTCCAGGGTCCACAGTAGCTCAGTGGTTAAGGCGCTGAGTCAGAGGACCATTAAGGTCGTTAGCTTGGCAGTACAAAACCCGAGAGCACGAGCCGCGTGATGGAGTGAGTTCCCGTCAATTTGTCCCAGCTCCTGCTAACCTAGCAGTTCGAAAGCATGCAAATGCAAGTAGATGAATAGATACCACTTCAGTGGGAAAATAACAGGGACATGAAAGGAGCCCCCTCGGGCGTCCCCCGGGCAACAGTGATGTCACTGGCAAATCCTTTCAATACAGAAGAGCCTTAGTAGATGCTTCTCTCTCACACACACACAGAAAACTGTCCAGGGTGCTGACTGTTGGTAATTCACACTTCCCCATTTGCACTGATGGGCTGACATGCATTTCCTCTCCTGGAGCCGTATGCGAACAAGTTTGTGGGGGAATTGGTGGCAGGATGTCACCAGGGGGGTGCCCTCCTGACATCCCATCCCCCCAACATTCCCCGCCCCCATTTCTGAGTTGTCTTCCTTTGTTGTCAGTTAATGTATTACAGGGCCGTTCCGAAGTTTTCAAAGCATTTGCAGGATAAAATCGCTCAGATCCATTCTAAGTTGGACTCTAAGCATGGAGTGGAGTCTGGGAAGATGCCAGGGGAATGTACTTACCCTGTTATCTGGGAATGGTTGATCCTGTTGGGCCTGAGGAAGTGGACAGGATCCTCCGGACTGTAAATGCAACCACGTGTCAGCTTGACCCATTTCCCTGCCGGCTGACAAAATCATCCTGAGAGGTGACTTGGGTTCAGGTGATGGTTAATGCATCCTTGAGGGAGGGGGTATTTCCGGCTGCCTTTAAGGAGGCACTGGTATACCCCCCTCCTCAAGAAGCCATCCCTGGACCCTATTATACTGGACAATTTTCGCCCTGTCTCCCACCTTCCCTTTTTGGGAAAGGTGGTTGAGAAAGTGGTTGCGTTGCAGCTCCAGAGAATTTTGGAGGAAACGGATTATCTGGACCCCTTTCAGTCAGGTTTCAGGCCAGGATACGGGACGGAGACCGCATTGGTCGCACTTATGGATGACCTCTGGTGGGAGCGGAATGGAGGGAGTGCATCCATCCTGGCTCTCTTGGATCTCTCAGCGGCTTTTGATACCATTGACCATGCTATCCTTTTGGGGCGGCTCAGGGGGTTGGGGGTGGGCAGTGTAGTCTTGCGCTGGTTCACCTCCTTCCTCCAGGGCCGTTCCCAATCAGTGGTGATAGAAGATATATATCTCCATCCCGCGTGAGGTAAGTGATGCAGTTGCCACCCTTTCCAAGTGCCTGGGGGTTGTGTGGGTCTGGATGGGGAACAATAGGCTTCAACTGGTAGGACAGAGTGGCTGTGGATTGACGGCCCCTCGGTTTCCAGGAAGTTGTCTTCTTTGGTTCTGGATGGGGTGGCACTTCCCCATTCAGAACAGTGCGGAACCTGGGGGTCCTCCTGGACTCACAACTCCTGCTCGAAGAGCAGGTGGCAGTCGTGGCCAGGAGGGCCTTCGCACATCTTTGGGTGATGTGCCAGCTACGCCCATTCCTGGACCGAGATGCCCTCCGAACAGTCACTCATGCCTTTGTCATCTCCCACATAGACTACTGCAATGCGCTCTACATGGGGCTACCCTTGAAGAGTATTCAGAAGCTTCAACTGATCCAGAATGCAGCTGCACGGACAGTCATCGGTTCTGCAAAATCAGCCCATGTGACACCACTGTTACGTGAGCTGCATTGGGTACCAGTTTGCTTCCAGGTCCAATTCAAGGTGTTGGTTATTACCTTTAAAGCCCTACATGGCGTGGGACCAGGGTACTTGAGGGACCGTCTCATCCCCATAACATCAACCCGCCCCACCCTGTTAGGCAGGGAGGGCATGCTACGGACCCCATCAGCAAAGGAATTTCATCTAGTGGGGTCCAGGAGGCAAGCCTTCTCTGCAGTGGCACCCGCCCTTTGGTATATCTTGCCCCTGGAGTTGAGACAGGTCTCCTCACTACCGGACTTCCGGAAGAAATTGAAGACCTGGTTCTGCCTCCTTGCTTGGGGAGAGTGATAGTTCCACCTGGGGGTGGCTGGCTCCATAGCACCCCTTATTGATTATGGTTCCATCTCTTCTTGGATTTTATATTTATTTTCCTATTTATATTCTTAACTATAACTTAGGTGGATGTTTTTACCTTTATTTTATTGTAAACCGCCCAGAGTCCCCCGTTGGGGGGAGATGGGCAGTGATACAAATTTAATTAAATAAATAAAAATAAATAAAATGTCTGTGTTCCCCCTCCTCTTAGTTTTGCTGGGAATTTTTTATGGAACCCCTTTGTCAGTCTTGGTCCACATACATCTCTGCTCTTGATCCACTTGTGTTGTGATCTGGGGAAGTGTTTCCACTGTATTAGGTATTGTAGTTTCCCCCTGTGTATTCTCGAGTCTAATATGTTTTGTACCTCAAAATGTTCCTCCCCATTGATCATTATGGGCGCAGGTGCTTTTCTCTCTGGGTGCCAGGATTCTGAGCTCTTCGCTGGTTTTAGCAGACTGCAATGGAAGACAGGGTGGATTCATCATAAATTTTTTGGCAACTGCAGTTGTACTGTGACCTCATTAATCACTTTTGTGATAGGGAAAAGTCCTATGTATTTTGGTCCTAGTTTCCTAGATGGTTGGGTGGATTTCAGAAATTTATTTTATTTTATTTATTTATTATTCAAATTTTGTTACCGCTCATCTCCCCCAAAAGAGTTGATAGATACACCTCCTCCCCCACTCCTAGCTGCTCTTCTGGTGCTCTCTTCCAGTCAGCATACTCTTTGTATGTATCATTTGCATGTTTTAGTGTCTGTTGTATTACTGGCTACCCTTCTGTTATGTGTTTTACCCATTCATCTAATACGTGCATTTGGGTTCCCCCTACTGGCAGCTCAGGGAACGCTGTGAATTCCTGTCCATTTACTACTCTGAATGATGTGAATCCTGTGCTGATGTACTGAATTATTGTATGCAACCTCTGCGAATGGGAGGAGTTCTACCCAGTCGTCCTGTTGATAATTAATAAAGCTAATAAAGGTATTGTTCTAATATTTGGTTAGCCCATTCAGTCATGCCATTTATGCAAGGATGATAACTAGAAATTAGTCCCTGTTCTACCCCAATCATCTTTAGAAAAGTCCTCCAGAATTTGGAGGTGAATTGTATTCCGCAATCCAAAATTGTTCTAACAGGGGTTCTGTGTAAATGGTAGACGTGCTGTACAAATAGCTTTGCTAACTGTCTGGCAGTTGGGAAGCTGGTGCAGGGGATGAAGTGAGCCTGCTTTGAAAATAGGTCTGTTACCACCCAGATTACTGTCTTTTTATGGCTCTCTGGTAGGTCTACTATGAAATCCATGGATATTTCCTTCCATGGTTCAGTAAGGTTGGCTATATTCTCAAGCAATCCCCTGGGCTTGCCCCCTCTTCTCTTAGCCATTGTGCAAATTGGGCAGCTGCTTACATACTTTTCTACATCCCTTCGGGGCGTTGGCCACCAGAACTGTCTCCTCACTAGGTGCATGGTTTTTAGAAACCCAAAATGCCTGGCTGATTTTGTGTCGTGGCACCTCTCTAGTTGAATTATGGGAGAGGTATGTGCATGGCCTGAGTTTCCCTTCCTCACCCCTTTGTAGAAGGACCTCCCCAATCACATCATCTGATGCAATGACCTGCACGACCAGGGGCTTGTCAGAATCGGGATGCCAGAGTACCGGTTCTGAGGTAAAGAGGGCTTTCAATTGCTTGAACGCTCCCTAGCACTCAGTATCCCACTGAAGTGGTGCTCCCGGTCTTTTTGCCTTCTTGTCACCCCCTTTTCCCTTGGTCTTTAGTAAATTGGTTAGGGGCAGGGCTACATGGGCAAAATGGGGTATGAATTGCCTATAGAAATTTGCGAACCCTAGGAAACTTTGTAACTACCTCCTGGTTTGGGGCGGCTCCCAATTTATCACGTCCCATACCTTCCTTGGGTCCATCCCCATCCCCCTGCTGGAGACCCGATACCCCAAATAATCTAGTTGCTCTTTGTGAAATTCACACTTTGGCAGTTTAACATACAGTTGATTTTTTAGCAATCTTGTTGGTACTTCCCTCACCAATCGCACATGCTCTTCCATTGTTTCTGAGTAGACCAATATATTGTTGCTGTACGCTATGACTCCCCGATACAGTAAATTGTGCAATACCTCATTAATTAAATGCATGAACACACTGGGCCCACCCCTCAATTCGAATGGCATTACTAAATATTGAAATGACCCCAATTGGCAGTTGAATGCTGTCTTCCACACATCCCCCTCCCAAATTCACATCTGAAAATACACTTCCCTCAAGTCCAGTTTGGTAAAAAATCTTCCCCTTTGCGAGATGTGTCATCATGTCTTTCATCAGGGGTAGGGGACATTTATTGGACATGAAGATGGCGTTTAGCCCCCTGTAGTCGGTGCATAGGTGTTTCTTTGTTCTGAATAGTACTGAGGTGGCCATTGGGGACATGGCTGGCTGGATGAACCCTCTTTTTAGGTTTTTGTTGATAAACTCCCTGAGCACTTCTGACTCCTTTTGGGTCATTGGGTACAACCAGGCTTTGGGGAGTGTTGCCCCCAGTTCTATTTCAATGGCACAATCTGATTTGCAGTGGGATGGGAGTTGGTTGGATTCCTCTTCCCCAAATACGTCCTTGAGGTCCCGATATGGCTCGGATATGAGTTCGTCCCCTTCCCCCCGATGTCTCTCCTTTCGATAGGTACACTGCTCATTAGCTCATGCACAGCCAGCTGCCTCTGCGGTTGTGGCCCCTTGAGTTGCTTTGCCCCAAAAGTTAGAGTTCCCGCAGTCCAATCCACTTGCGGGTTTCGGGCTTGAAGCCATGCGAGTCCCAGAACTACAGGAGGTTCAGAGATGGGGGCTACTATGAACCGAAGTGTTTCCTCATGCTCCCCCACCCACATCCGGACTAGCTTGGTGCAGTACCTTGCTGGGCCTCCCTTTATCTCTGACCCATCGAGCTGCAAGAAATTAATGGGACTTTTTAGCTTCCTCATTTTTAAGTTTAACTCCATCACTAGCTCAGGTTGTATGAGGGAGTGAGTACATCCTGAGTCCAAACGCCCTTTAAGATTCTTTTTCCCATCACCCCTCATTGCTTCTAATTGTATTTCCACCAGCATTGCTGGGCAGTCCCCACTTACCATCCACTCTGTGCACCCCTTCGTGTCTGCCTGTCCTTTTGTGCGGTTTAGAACAGGCACCCATCAGTTCCCGCCATTGGATATTCTTCTTAGGTTGATTCCCCCTCCTCCGAGGTGGTGTCACTGGGTTGCCCCCTTTTTGCGGTGGCCAGGGCCCCTGCTGGTTTGTGGTCTGGTATCCTGGGTTTGTTCTTTCTTGCCAAGGTTTCCTCTCAGTTGGTGAGTTAGGGACAGTCTGCAATGTGATGTACTTCCTTGCCACACCTAAAGCACAGTCTTTTGTGTGTCCCATATTCCTTCTGCTCCTCCCATGCCTGGTGGCTTCCCTTTCTCTCCGTCATTGCTGCTGTCGTGGTGGGTCATTTTCCTCTTGCCTCATCTCACTGCTGCTCTTTCCCACAGGTCTGGAGGCTCTCTATTTCACCATCTTGGGGTTGCTCCGCATCAGTGCCCATTCTACGATTTCTGATCACAGACCCCCTTGGAAGCACTGTACCTTCAGTGACTCCGGCCAGTCTATTAATATCCCGGCCAGTCTCCTGTACTCCAGTGAATGGTTGGAGACTGACCTGGTTCCTTGCTTGAGGCGGTGTAGGCTCACCTCAGCCCTCACTTTTATCAGGGGGTCTTCAAATTTCTCCCTCAGAGTGCTCATGAGCTCACCAAATCTCTTCAGTTCCATGGCTCTAGCATCGTGGAGCCCTACTACCCATTCAGCTGCCTCTCTTTCCAGGCATGCTGACATGCAGTTAACCCTAGACTCCTCGGAGGCAAATGAGTCCCTGTGCTCTCTGATAAAGCCCCTTACTTGAGTCAGGAAGCAAGCTAGGGTTTTTGGGTCCCCTGTAAACTTTGCTTTTAGTTCCTTAGTTCCAATGGACTCACTGGCCCTTTGGGGTCAGCTTAATGTCCCTTCAGGGGTTCTTGCAGGAGGGGGGTGGGTTAGAACCCTTCCTAATACCTGCTGTCCCCCTCCCGTCTCGTGGTCTCTGGGGCTCCCGCCCGGTGATTATTACTCCCGCCCCAAGGAGGGACTCTGGGTGGTTTACAATAAAAACAAAATTAAAATCAAGTTACAAAAAGCAGTTACAAATACGATAAATACACTAGAAATAAAATGTAATGGAATCTAGATGGCTAAAAGTTCTTATCAGTCTGTGAGTGCAACAGGTCCATCAAAAATCACTCTAGGACACTAGCCATCCCCGGGTTTGGCTATTCTCCCTCCCGTTCCAAGCTTGCTGGCAAAACCAGGTCTTTAATCTTTTTTGGAAGTCCAGGAGCAAGGGGGCCTGTCTCACATCTGGGGGAAGGATGTTCCAATGGGCGGGAACTACTGTAGAGAAGGCATGCTTCCGGGACCCCGCTAGATGGAATTCTTTTACAGATGGTGTCCTTAACATGCCCTTTCTGCATGACCGGGTGGGGCAGGTCAATGTAATAGCAATGATTGTTGGTACCTTATCACCAGTCCGCTCATTATTGGTGGCTCAAGTCTCCGCAACACCTCCTCGAGCATTTCTTGCAGGTGGTCCATGCGTTCTTCCATCCACCTGACTCTCCAGTTCATTTCCTGGGTTGTTACTGGCCCTCTAGTTCCGAGGGTTTCTTCACAGGCGGGGTGCTTAGGATTGCTCCCCCCGTGAAGTTGCCCCTGACGTGCCGAGCCCACCCCACCCAGTGGATTGTATTCCATGATCAGGAACATTCGGTGCCACCCCAAACAGTGAGGGTCACCGCCCAAGTGGCTTGGGCCCCCATCATCCCTCTGTCGACGTTGAGAAGTGGTTCGATGGGGCCCAGGCCCCTGCATTGCCACTCGCCCCATCCGGGGTCATGGGGTTGCTTTCGGGGTCCGGCTTTCCCATCCACAGACTCTTCTCGAAGAGCTGGTTATTCTCGGGTAATCCCGCCATCAATGACTTGGATCTTTCTGTCATGGTCCCGTCCCAAATACGCAGCACTCCCATATGATCAGAGTTGGTTACAAGAGGCTTTATTGGCAGGTGACACAAGACAGGTCAAATATCCAAGTAATTCATGATTTACAAGCAGCTGTATAAGTACATTCCCCCCCCATTAAAAAAATCTGTCTCTGTCTCTCACTTTTGGTGCGAATCCCTTGATCGTGCGGCTGCCCGCTTTGATCTGTCCAGGGTGCTGATTGCCAGTAATTCACACTTCCCTGTCTGCCACTTCCCTCCTTTCCTGGCTCCATGTGTGAACAGGTTGGTGGTGGAATTGGTGTCAGGATGGCGCCGGGGGGGGGGGTGCCCTCCTGACAATTGCTTTGTCTGAGAGAGCAACCACATTCACTGCATCAGAAATGGTACCCTAAAGACCAATTACTGATAATTATGGATAATCTTATGAAATGTTGTTTTCAGTCTGTCTTCCTCAGAGGCCTGTTAAGGAGCAAAACAAACAAAAACGAACACCAAAATCCAGCCCTGTTGCCATGAAAATTCTGAAAATTAAAAGATATATGGCAAAAGCTTTTATTCTGCTTGCTAAATCAGATATCAAAGACAAAAGTATTGTTTGTATGTTATTACATTCAGTATTACCTCCTTTTTAACCGAAAAAAAGCTGATATGATAAATACTTTATAAATATAGGGATAGGTATATAAATATTTAACTACTCTAATGACTCTGATGTTAATTTTTAACAACGGATACAAAGAATCATCCTACAAGCGTCTTTCAGTATATTGTACCTTATTTAATATATTTTCATTTTTTGTACAGTTTCCACTACCATCAGAGGCACCCATTAAAAACCACCCCCAGCTTTTGCTGTTTTCCCACAACCTAATTTGACAGGGATGACAAAGGCCTTTCACACTAGAGCTTCTGAATTGACCCCTTGTTTTACATGTAAAAGGCATCAAAGATCTTCCAATTCCACCTCAAAAAGGGGGAATAAATGAGGAGGAGGAATTGTTGGGGTGGGGGGAATACTAATCTTTAGTGTGCTGAGAATCTCAACTATACAAAACATCCTGAAGGTTTTGCATGGATGGATAGGAGGGAGGGTGGGGAGGAAGAAAATTTGGAAGAGAAAAAGAGGAGACTGGAAAATTATGTTGCATTTTCTCACAATAGCTCCATAAAACTTTCTGCTTACATGCCATATTTTTCTAAAGACTTTAGAAATGTTTTGAAATAGTATTTTGGTATAAAAAAATTCACAATAAGTCAGGTAATGGTATGCCATTTGTATTCTATCAAGCAGATGTTTGATTATGATAGGTATTTTTCTATGGATTAGTGTGTCGGGAACTATTTTAAAAAATTGAAATAACATGTATTTTTACTATATTTTAAATAACTCTTCATCAAGCTACAATTTTTATCATTAAAGCTTTAAAATAACCCATTAAAGTTACAATTACTAACAGTTTCTAAAGAGCTACAGCTACTGACACATTTTCTTCCTGCTCCCACTCCTGCTCTGTTAACATTCCCTTCCAGCCCCTAGTGCTCTTAGAAAAATACAGTTATAAGTTTAGAAGGGACCTTGAAGGTCTTCTAATCAGACCCCCTGCCCAGGGAAGTAATCGTCAAACCATCCCAGACAAATAGCTGTCCAACCTTTGCTTGAAAGCCTCAGTGATGGAACACCTACAACTCCAGGAAGCAGGCTGTTCCACTGTGCAAAAGCTCTCATGGTCAGAAAATTTGTCCTTAATTTGAGTTTGGATCTTCCTCTGTTCTTGTTCTACTATCAAGAACTACAGAGATTAAAACCTTTTCTCTGTGGCAGCCCTTCAAGTATTGGAAGACTGCTATCATGTCTTCTCTTAGCATTCTCTTCTTCAGGCTAAAAATGCCCTGCTCCTTTAACCATTCACAATTTAGCCTCCAAGTCCCTCATCATCTTCATTACCCTTCTCTGCACTCTTTCCAGACCTTCAGTGTCTTTCCTGTATTTGGCAATCAAAACTGGACATAATATTCCAGGTGCAGTGCAGTACAGAACTGTCACTTCCCATGACGTTAATACTGATTTTTTTTTACTGATGCAGCTCAAGGTTACATTAGCTCTTTCTGCAGCTGGAGCATACTGTTGGCTAAAACCTAGCACATCCTTCCCACAAATACTACTGCTGAACCAGTCATAGTAAGTGCAGACCTGAACATTTTTTTGCCACTGAACCAATTTTGTTGTATAGGGCCCAATTTTCAAGTCTATCAAGATCCTTCTGAACCATGACCCTGTTTTCTGAGGTCTTAGTAATCCTGCCCCTGACCCTCAGCTTTATGTTGTCTGCAAATCTGATGGAGACTGTCCTAACAGCCAGGAAACACGCTGAGACAAGGAACTGGTCTCTAATGTTTTATTGCTTGTACATAACAGGAATCCTAACAAACTGAAAAAGCGTGGGAAAAACCCAGACATATAAACCCCAAAGGTTAAGGCGGTCCCGATCTGTGTCTCTTTGAATGGCTGCCCAATTCCTCAGTGCTATGCATGCGCTTAACAGTCTGGATGGGAGCCCCCTGCTCGCCATCCTTACTCATGACAGAGAACCCTTCCGGTTCCTCATCCAAATCATTAACAAAAATCTTGAAAAGCACTGGGCCCAAGACGGAACCTGAGTTGACATAAACATTAAAGACCACACATTTGGTATAGTTGTTCAACCAGCTGTGAATCCATCTCATAATTTTGTCACTGCCCATCTCCCCCAAAAGAGGGACTCTGGGCAGTTTACACTAAAGCTAAAAAGATTAAAATACAATAAAAACAAAATATGATACATAAAATATAAATATAAAATATAAAAGATGGCAATTAAAAATTCTAATTCTATTCATAAATATATGAGGACCACTTTAAGGTGCTAGCCACCCCCAAGATTGACTACCCCCCTTCCTGCCCCAAGCGAGATGGCAGAGCCAGGTCTTTAACTTTTTCCAGAATGCCAGGAAAGAGGGGGCTTGCCTCACATCTAGGGGAAGTGTGTTCCACAGGGCGGAGGCCACCACAGAGAAGGCCTGCTTCCTGGACCCCGCCAATCAACATTCTCACATGGACGGGGTCCGTAACATGCCCTCCCTGCATGACCAGGTGGGACGGGTTGATGTAATGGGGATGAGACAGTCCCTCAGGTAACCTGGACCCATGCCATGAAGGGCTTTAAAGGTGATAACCAACACTTTGAATTGGACCCGGAAGTAAACTGGTACCCAATGCAGCTCTCACAGCAAAGGTGTTACGTGTGCCAGCCTTGGGGCACCTAAGATTGCCCATGCGGCCGCATTTTGAACCAGCTGTAGCTTCCACATAACTTTTCAAGGGTAGCCCCATGTAGAGCACATTGCAGTAGTCTATATGGGAGATGACTAGGGCATGAGTGACTGGAGAGCCTCTCAATCCAGGAAAGGGCATAACTGGCGCACAACACAAAGTTGAGCAAAGGCCCTCCTGGCCACAACTGCCACCTGCTCTTCAAGCACGAGTCGTGAGTCCAGGAGGACCCCCAAGTTACGCACTGGGTCTGTCTGGGTCAGTGCAACCCCATCCAGAACTAAAGATGGTAAGTTCCCGGATGCAGAGGAACCCCCAACCCACAGCCACTCCATCTTACCAGGGTTCAGCTGAAGCCTGTTGTTCCCCATCCAGACCCCCATAGCCTCCAAGCACTGAGAGACGGTAGTCACAGCATCACTTACATCACCTGGGACGGAGAGGTATAGTTGGGTATCATCTGCATATTGATGATACCTCATCCCATGGTGACAGATGATCTCACCCAGTGGTTTCATGTAGACTGGACCATCCATCCCATATTGTTCCATTTATCAAGGAGGAGTTTATGGTCAATTTTATCAAATGCCTTACTGAAGTCTAAGTATGCTACATCTAATATAAAACCATAGTTCTGATAGTTATATACATCTTTGAAAGTAATACAACATGCTATATGAATGTGCTTCATATATTCCTTGGTCTATTAATCTGAGTATAAAAGAAAAAATACTTCATAAAATATTTTAATTACAGAAAATAAATGGAGAAAATGGAGTTTGCTCCAGGTAACAGGTTTTTTTTTTAAGAAAATGGTCAACTATGCATTTCTTTTAAAAATCTAAGCGATCATTTGACACCTCATTCATAGCAACTCAGATTAGTAGTTTATCTAGCTCAATATTATCCATATGGCATTTTCTCCCTCGACTGGCTATGATTCTCTACAGTGTTCTTTTTTTCCTACCTTATTAGGAGATACTAGGAATCAACTACATAAAAAGTATCTATCCTACAGTTACACTAACCTACAAACTTTACAGAAACTCCTGGCTGAAGGTGTGATGTAATGCACATAGACACTATACAACATAATTCCAGTTTAAAGAGATGTCAGACGAAGAGGCATTTTGGCACTCTATTATTTAATTTGTTCATTAACCCTCTTGGAGCAAAATTGAATAATCCAGCTCCCAAATTGGTTAGTAGACATGTTTCAGTCCTTTTCTATGTTGATGCAGTATTTCCTTCAGAGACACGTTTTGGCTTGAGGCAGGTGCTGTTTGTGCTTGAGTACTGCCAGGAAGAAATGCTTGTAATCAATTATTCTAAAACTAAGTTTACAGTGTTTGCCAAGCATCCTGTGATCAATGTGGGGCTATTAAACAACCAGCTGACAGAACAAGTTTGGTCCTTCAAATATTTAGGCATTGTTCTTACACACCACTGGTAAATGCAAAACACATTTTGTTTAATGCTGAAAATCTGCTTCAGCACTTTGGTCTTTCTATTTCACAAAAAGAGCTCAGTTTTTTCAGTTAAGATTCATGTTAAGGTTTTTAGAGCTCAGTTGGACCCATATAGGCCATTTATTCCACTAGAAAGAGTTCACTCCCAATTTCTGAGAATTATTTGCTGGATCCCCCACTGTGTCCTCAATGTGATCTGAGGCCAAGAAGCTGGTCTATCCAAAACAGAAACATCTGTCAGGTCCTATATTCTTTCCTATTGGCTCAAACTGTAATTTTTCCTGATTGGTGGGTTCCGCTAACTTTAACAAAGAACTTCACCCACTTTTGGAACCAGTTTCTTCACAAGAAACTAAAATCTTTAGATCTCTCATTGACAGTTATGCTTTCAATGGGCTATCTATCACTTTCAAACGGCTGATTCTGGATTTGGCGCTTCAGATGGATTAATCAGTCCTACCTCAAAATAACTTTTTGAGCAGTATCCCTCATCCATTCAATCAGCATATTACAGGTAGTCTTGTAATACAACAGTGCTGAACGAGTGGTACTTATGACTGGTCCTCAAAGTTCCAGCCATCATAGTGTCCCCGGAGTTGCAATCTGGGCACTTGGCAACTGGCTTGCACTTATGATGGTTGCAGAGTCCCACAGTCATGTGATTGCCATTTGCAACCTTCCCTGTCAGCTTCCCACAAGCAAAGTCAAAGGGGAAACTGGCAGAGAAGGTCGCAAGTAGCTCCTATAAGTCGCTCCCATTCCCGCTGCTTTTTCTCCCAAGAAACTCCGCTATGGCGTACGAGATCCTGAGCCCACTCACTCTGTTCTCCAAATTGCGTGTGCTGTTCTCACGAATGCTCAAAAGCTTTCTGAAGGCTTTTCGGAGCATCACAAGATTGGTGCACACTATTTGGAGAACGGCACGAGGGCCTTTGGGAAGAATGCCTGGCATAGCCAGCAGCTGCCTCGCATAGGTCCAGGCCAGGCATGCCTCATCAGCAGTGGGAGGAAGATGGTGAAGGTCAGCTGGGCATGGTGGGGGTGGCTGGGGTGCTGGGGCGGCTGGCCACGGAGTGGGGCTTGAGGTGGCACTCCTTGGTGGTGGTGCTGGCAGTGCTGGGGCTGAAGTAGAGGCCCAGGGGTGGTGGCAGCTAGCTGAGACTGCTGAAGGCTCTGGGCCACTACTTTAGCTCCAGTGCCACTGCAGAGTCCTGCTGTGCAGGGCAGCCAAAAGGGCAGAGATGGGAGGGAGGAAATAGGAATGTGGGGGGAGTTGAAGAGGAGGCGGTCCTTTAGCTTACTGAGGCAGGGAATGGCTTGGATCAGTGTGGGTCCTGGCCTAACGACTGGTGGGATTTGGGTAACAACAGCAATTGGGACTGCTGGGATTGCCATCGCTAAGCAATGCGGTCACATGACATTGCACTTTACAACGGCATTGCTTAGAGACAGAGATTCCAGTCCCAATTACCGACATAACTCGAGGACTACCTGTACTATCATATTAGAGAGCCTGCAAAGGAAAAAAAGATATATGATTTTTAGCATCATGCTGCTGAGGCCGGAGAATTTTCCAGCTTCCCTCTTCCTTATCTTAGCAAGTCCACAATTCAGAGTCAAGAAATAGAACCATTTCAGAAACAAAACAAAACAAAACTTTTTTTAGTATATACTCTAAATCCAGATATGCCATTAATAAATTTGAATACCATTTTCCATGCAAAATTTATTCTTTCCCTATATTTTTACCGCCAATGAATGTTCTTATTTTATAGATAAATGAGTTTGGTGATCAATAAAGACTAGCCAGTTTAGAGTCCAGCATATTAACTGGCAGCAAACTAATTTCAATAGATGCGCCTGAGGAGAACTATTCACTCTTCAGAAAGTTCACAAATGCAGAGAACTCCCATATTAAAAGTGTAAACAGCAAACAAGGAGTGAGAAACAAAGGACAAGAGGTGGAACTATGAATGACAGAAACATGAAGAGAGAGAAAACAATGGTGTTTTCTTACACACTCCCTGACCTACCGCTCAAAGGGAACATCTGGATAATAACTCACTCACTTCACTGCAACTTCACTTGGCAGATCTTCAGCCTCATCCCAAATCAATGCCAACAAATTTGAAGGAGATGTCAAGTGAAGGCTACAGGCTACATGGTAGGAATAATACTAGCACTCATTTTACATGCTTGGATTACGCCTCCCAATTCCTGCGGGTTTGGGAATCAGATAGAGTATGCTAGGAGGCATAACCTGCTTTCCAAGTGTTGATGTAATATAATACATACGCTAGCCTGTAAGGTGTTATAGGGCTCTGCTGTTTGCTGCAATTTAACTTACAACAGTATTGGGGGGGGACATATCTGAACTGCTTTGCATGTGCTTGTTCAAAGTTATTCTTACAGTATGAGCAGGTCCAAGGATTTCAAGAAGGGCGGGAAAATCTTATTAAACAACATCCAATGCAGCAAATTCCATTGCACTGAAACCAAGGAAGGCTGATTTGGGCTAAATTAATAAGATTTTATACACATGAGCTGCCTTCTACATACTGGTTTTACTTGGCTTTCTTTCTGATTGCAATACTGTACACTGAATATTTTCTATCGCTGCCTCTACTCTAATAAAAGTTTGACTGGCTAATAATGATATGATTCAAGACTGAAAGTATTGTTCTTAAAATACAATAGCTTGCTGCCTGCTGGCAGCTCTGTAGTTCACCATATAATAACAGCACGCCTAATCTAATGAGGCACTACAAGTATGCTGATCAAATGACCTGAAGAAAAATTATAACTATTCATGTATACTTATAAAGTATACATAATCTGAAAAAGAGAAATGTGTTTTCTTTTCACTACAAATAAAATAATATAAATTCCTAATTCATGAATAAAAGATTGAGCAAACCTGAGTGAAAAATGATAAAGAAGCACATTCAGACTTATTTGATCTAAAATACTGAAAACTCTACGAATTCCATTATCCTTAGAGTTTATAGTCCTAGAGGGATTTCTTTCAACATGTATTGTTTTCATAAACTAGGGTGATGTCTAATAGTGAAGACAGCTTCATAAAGGATTGGTATGATTAATCTAAAGAATATTCTCATTCACAAAAATGAAACTTCACTGCATCCTGAAAGCAATGTGTACGTAAAACTCAAGAGTTCAATATCTGTGGAATGACACAGGAAGTCCATAAATAGCTAGGCCTCGAATCAAACACTGAAATTTTGTTACAATTATTTTCCTTGTATGTACACATTAAACAGATGGTATTTCCATGATATTTCATACATTTTTCTATTTAAAACTTGCTATACACACTTACCAATGCAGGCATGGACTCGGACTGAAAGTTGGGTTCTCAGAATTATACTGTGTTTTTTGCCCCTCCTGATGAGAACAGAGAAAAAATGTGATAAGCATAGTAGAGAGTAATTACAGAAAAACTTAGATTTACCTAATCTTATGATATCTAATGAATTTAAAGACAATCACATATCATTTCTTCCATTAAAAACCATACATGAATATGTATTATGACATCTGCAGTCATAATCCTAATAACAGTTTTAAGCATTTTTGCTTAAAGATTTGGTCAGGATTGATTTGCACTATGAGTTAACTGGAGAAAACAAGTGCTATTTTTTAATTAATATTTTGCCAAATCCCATATTCAACTAAAATTAGAAGTATTCAGGTAGTATTTATACATCTGAAAACAAAGAAAATACATTTATGAGATCAATGGGCCCAACTGCCTAAACTTCTGCCTATGGCTTTTTTTGTGTATTCATACTTAAACTTGCACATCACCTGTTCTGGCTACCACCCAGGACTTCTGCCAGAGTCTGTCTTGTCTTGTCTCTTCTTTCCCCCATTCCTGAGGCCTCAAGGTTTCTGCAGGAAATTTAGGCATCATGACATCTCAAGGAACAGCTGAGCCAGTTCAAGGTTTCTTACAAGCATGCAGCTGATCTTTACTGCAAGAAGACCCTCCAAAATTTGAATTCCAAGTTTAGTAGTCCAGCTATGTAGCAGCTCAGAGAGGTCTTTTGCCTGCAGTTTCTACCTACTATAAATATACATCTGTTTTCCACCATTATCTTTTGGTCCTTGAATGCCTTTCATGCTCTTTACTTTCATCTGACCCACCTCCTCCTTCAGCTTCACCTGGAGAATAGGAAGAGTTTGATATGGAATGCAATTTGGATTCCAAGTGTAGGAGGGTCAAACTGCAATACCTGTGTCACTGAGAAGCATACTCTGCCACTGATACAGTATACTCAGGAAGCAGCAAACAAAATGTATGCATCCTGTCTTCTTTGCCAATTCCACTTGCTGCAGCCACACAAACCTGTTTGGCTTTGCCATCTGCCTAAGTTATTTACAGACTCTTTGGATCCTAACAGGGAAGGCAGAGATCTGGGACTTCAAGTTTGTGTGGGAGTTTACTTTTTAAACAAACCTTGTTCCTCCTTTCCAGCCTGCATGCTCAGAATGGATTTCTGAGGAGGGAAGGAAGGTAGTTGGGCACTTCTTCCCTGCCTTCCTGATTCTGTAGACCAAACTGTTAAAACATCTTACCTAATATTTAACCAAAATAATATTTTGTACAACTTCTACAACTTTACTGTTCTGATAAAGCAGAATTACATTCACTCTTCCATATCACTCTTCATATCCTCTCTCTCTTATTTTCCCTTTTCTATGCTGAAATCTGTACCTTTTTCAACTTTTCCTCAGATATGCCTCTCCAGGTATTGCTCCCCTCCTTTATTTAAGTTAAATAACTTACGTTCTTTTAAAACTAGAGATCATTGTTAAAATCAAATTAATATATGAATATTAATGACAGTACTCAGCACAGTATCAGTACTATAATTTTCACTTTAAAATTATACTTACATTTAAGTATAATTACATATTGTTTAATTTTATTTACAGTACAATGATATAAAATAGTAATATAAAAGCAAAATGCATGTAGCCTTAATTAAATTTCTAGGAACCTAGAACTGGGTATTAAACAATCATTATGCTTTTGTTGCACATAATTGATATTTAAACCAGGTAGAATAAAACTCAGCAGCTGCATTATGGTAATACTGACAGATAGATATCCTTTTCTGTTTTCCACCACCTTTCTGGCTGCAACCAGCACAGCCTCCCCAATTCTTTATGTTCATAGTATGATTTGATAGTATGACAGTATGATCGAAACACACTATCAAACAATCCAAAAAACCCTTAATAAGGCCAGCTTAGGGTGTACAATAGTTCTGAGTTGTGATTTGTCCTATTTTTATAATAGGAGAGCCAGTCTGGTCTAGTGGTTAAGCTGCTGGGCTAGAAACCAGGAGTCTGTGAGTTCTAGTCCCGCCTTGGGCCAGTCACCCTCTCTCAGCCCAACTCACCTCACAGGGTTGTTGTTGTGGGGAAAATAGGAAGAGGAAGGAGTATTAGGTATGTTTTATTGTAAACTGCCCAGAGTCCCTTCTCCTGGGAGATGGGCGGTGATAAATTTGATTGATTGATTAATAAATAAATAAATAAAAATGTTTGCCGCCTTGAGTTATTTATAAAATAATATAGGCAGAATAAAAATTAATTAAATAAATAAATAAAAAGGCCAGTCCAAAATAATTGAACAATTTTACCACCTATGCTAATATGTACCTTTTTCTTTACATTTTCTCAAACACATGGGACTGATAACATAATTTACCATGTTAAGTTTCCTTGATTATAAATGCAATCTATGAAATACTTTCATAGACTTTTCTCTAAGTTTGGCAGAATTCAGTATCAGTGGTTCTCTGTGCCAACTGGGTAACTATAAAGTCAGAAGTAAAGAGGCTTATATATCTGATTCCCATACGCTTTAAACCCATTCAAAAAGTTTTGCCTTCTTTTCTAAGAGAATGTAATGAAAATATTTGAGATTCTCTCTTATCTCCCTATTAGGTGGTGAATTTAACCTAATTTCAAACTTAGACATAGCACGTTGCTTGTATTCGAACTGCTGGGTTGCAGTGAAATGCAGAATTTGATATATCTAAAACCATGAAAAAGCCAAATTTCCTAATTTTTCTGAACTTGTTCTCCAGTTTTACGAATATCTACAACATATATATTTTTAAAAATAATAAAGTTCTTGAATTTCTCTAACACTGCTTAATTTTATCTTCATCATAAGAATGATGAAACATAAGTGGTTGAAAAGGTGGTCGGTGTGGAGTTAATTTAAGGACCCATTTTCTTGAGATGTTGAACATATTTGTGAACATGTTTCAGTTCTTAATAAGTATTTTGTTGAAGGGAAGTGCCCTGATATTATTAATGCTGTATTTGAACATTCCAGTTTTAACTAAAGTTATTACTTCTTCTTACTGTATCACGCCAAAAAAATATTAATATGATTGGTATCATGATAAAATTTAATATACTTTAATGTTTAATAAAGTACATTTTATTAATTAATTAATTATTATTAGCCAAGACAGATTATGAATACAGGTGTGGGCAATTCAGTCCTGTCTGTAAAAGAAAAGCGGAGAGGAGGAAAAGAAGCACACAGAAACGTTCTCTGTATAAGGTTAAGATATGTAATAATGAATAAGAGACTAAATGGTTTTTGGTTTATTTTGGTTTATTCTGAGGTGGAATAAATTCTAATTATGCTTGTTTGGATGGACTTTTGACGGTTAAGATGACTGCTTTGCCCAGGATGTAATTCTCACTTTAGGTTATATTGATATCAATAATGGTAACATTTTTAAAATATTAGTAATAAGTTATTTTTTATGTTTGATATATGAGATGAAGATATTTTTTGTTATTTAGAATGACTGTATAAGAATGTTAAGAAGTACTGGGATTAGATATGTATTTTATAAAGAAGAGAATAAGAGATGTTTTAGATTCTTCTGTTTTTTCTTTGAGGGGGAATAAATTTTTATGCTTTTGGTTGGTATGGGTTTTGGTGATTAAGATGAATACCCAGGATGTTCTTTTTATTCAAAATAATATTAATATTGACAATAGAAATGGAAACATTATTTGGGTTGTTTTCTTAAGAATGTTAGGAACTACTGGGGAAAGATATGTATTGTGATCCTAAAGGTCTTTAAACTGAATGTATAATAGAATTTATCCCTTGTACGTTTGCTGAATATTTAGTTTGAAAAAACAGTTTGATTTGTATTTTTTTATATTTTAAGAGTTTAGATATTTTATGTATAATGGTAGAAGATAGTATTAGGGGAACAATAAGATAAATTTAATAGATTTGGCAGAGAAGGCTGTGCCTATAGGTACATGCATGCAAGCTTATGTATAGCACATGTATATGTGTGCATGTATGTATTGTGTTATATGTGTAAGACACAGGAAATAAATGGGTATCTTCAATTATGTTTGGAAAGACACTGTTATTTTGGCATAAAAAGCATTCTCCCCTGCAAGAGAGAAAAAACTTCAGTCCCAGTCTGTGGTCTATAGCAGGGGTCCCCAACCCCCGGGCCGCAGACCGGTACCAGTCCATGTCCTGTTAGGAACTGGGCTGCACAGCAGGAGGTGAGTGGTGGGCGAGCAAGCGAATTTACAGCCTGTGTTTATAGCCGTTCCCCATCACTTCCATTACTGCCTGAGCAATGCCTCCTGTCAGAGAAAGCAAGCCCATTGGCTGCTATCTCCAAACAGCGCAAAGAAAAAAGAATAAAAGGTCAGGAAAAGGAGGAAGCGCTTGAATCATCCTGAAACCATCCCTCCCACACCTGGTCTGTGGAAAAATTGTCTTCCACAAAACCAGTCCCTGGTGCCAAAAAGGTTGGGAACCGCTGGCCTATAGCATTTCCCGCAAAATCCCCACTACAAGTACCATAGCTATTATTAATGCCATTTTTAATATATATACTTAACTTCAACTTGGCATCCTTTCCAAAAATGTTACACTATACAAAAAGCACATCTATTACGTTCATTCTATAAATTCTTTAACTGTGAGAATGTCAAATGAACAGCCAAAAGTTTTGAAATGTATACATGAAAGTACGTGAGGACTCCTAAGTTCAAAATCTAATGTACTTGAATATTAATCTTTAATGTTAGGATACATTTGTATAAAAGAGCATAGCCCTTTATCATATTATTGGTGCAAAACTAAAGCACTGTTGTAGAAACTGCCAAAAATTACTTCAATTCCAACATCTTGTCCTGTTTTAATCTAATTCATAAACCAAAATTCCCTGAACATAAATTATTTTTGGTTTTACATAGAGAACAATATAGTCAAGATCTGCTGCGCAAATTAGGAAATAGTTGGACAGATATGGAAATAACTTTGTTAGCTTTATGTTCCACTCTTCCTTCAGGAGCTCGAGACTAAATACATACCACTACTTCCTTCCATTTTTCCCTGAAACAACCCTATGAGATGCATTGGGCTGAGACAGAATAACTAGCCCAAAGTCAACTGGTGAGCTTCCATGGCAAGGGGTGAACTTCAGCCCAGGGTCCCTGATCTGAGTCCAGCTCCTTAACCACTACTTAAATAATACCAGACAATAACAGACTTGCCCTAATCTATGGGAATTTGAGCCACATGGTCTATACATGCAAGCAGGTTTCTTAGAACTGGGTCTTACTAGTTGGCCTTGGACTTCAATAATTCAGCAGAGATTAGACCATCTCTGATGTTTTGTCTTGCTTCAACTGTACAAATGAGTTTAGAAATCTCAGACTGGGTCACTGAAACTTGCTAAGCTTCTGGGCAGCAGTCTGGTGTACAGGGGAAGCTTTAACTGTCATTAAACTGAGTTCTAAACCAGTTGGCCCATACCTCTGGGGAACTGAATCAAAGTACAGGAATAGGGCTTTTGTTTTAATAATTGTTGACTTGTTTAATAATTTTAGAAATCCTAGCAAATTAGCTCTGTGTATTGTAGTTTTTTCATGTCTTGTCTATCTTATCTTATTTTATAACAGTCCATAGTTTTTTATCCTAATTTTGAATTGTATTTATTTTTCATCAGTGATCATAATAAAACTACTACTACTAAAATAAAGTTTTATCACATTTTACATTAAAAAATTATCCTTTTAATGACTGCAGCTTTTATTTTTATGCACTGAATGACTTACCCATTGCAATGATAAAAAATGGTCTTTCAGAGCAGAAATGACAACCTGAACTTGCTTTGACCTATCAGCACTGTTTATGTTAATGTAAAGAAGTTAAAAGACTATCAATACAACATACTGCTGTTAGCAAAGCTAAATACTGTATAATAAATTAAAAAGACAAATTAATTTCTATCAATTAGCACAGGACTAAAATGAACTGATAAAGAGATCTCTAATCTCTTTAACACAACTAAAACTTGGGGAAGCCCCTGAAAAAGATATTTCCCCCAGAATTGTTAAAAGCCTACACAGAATGGTTGCCCTCTCCAGCGATATAAATCATATGGTAAATATTAAATATTAAAGGAGGTGGTGATAAGGGTCTTAAGAAAATATCTTTGGACCTTTCAGTTTGAACAACTACCAGCTGAGGCTTAATATTTCATATTTAGTTAAACTGAACTTTGAGGACAAATTATTATTGACGAATCAATCATTATGGTCAACCCTTTGAATGTTTTGTACTTGGAGAGAGACAAGGGAATTACAATCCTTTCAGTATTCCGGATCTCTCACTGGCACCATGGGCAGTGAATGTGCACTTGTTGTTGATTGTTTTTTCACTCCAATTAAAGGAGCTTCTATAATGCATCCAAGTTATCTCCATATTCCCACATAGTCTACCCACACTCTTAAGTGCCAGCTTTTGAATATTCTACCATGGTTATCTTTAACATCAACAATTTTGATTTTTTTTTCTTTGATGGTTATCTCTATTATGGAAAAAACTGCTGCTACAGTGAAGGTAAGTTACACTTTAAGATGGGGCTTAACACAGGAATGAGTAACATCTTTGAAACAGGTGCTATGTAGCACAGAAGAGCAGGAAAAAAACACCTTTTTTCAAGTCATTAGAGCATCCACATCATTTGCAAGGTTCACATGGCTATTCCAGAAATTGTTCTTAGGTGCTTCAGTAGGCCTGTTCATGCATAGCTATTTCACTTCACAAGGAAGAAAGTGCCCAGAACCACTGGAGATGAGCAGCATACTGTATACATTTGCTAAATAAATAAACACCGTAAGTGTAAATTTGCTTATCTTTTCAGATTGCTTTAAGATCATTTGAAATTCTCTCCAAATATCCCCTAATAAAGATAATAAGGATACTCAACCACAAATATGATGGAGCAATTAGTCAGCTGAAGTTTAGCTCAGATTAATTAGCTACAACAGCACATTATGCATATCCTATTGTAGTAGCATGGCTGAGCCTGTTGGGTAGCAATAGTGATAGCAGTAGTTTTATTTATTATGCTCTCACCACAAAGCATAGTAAAACCACCAAACAAAATATATTACAATTAATCATAATATCATAATACAAAATAAAGGCTCTCTAAAAGATCCATGACATACATTAATTTCTATAGATTAAAAGTGACAGGTAAGAATGTATTTATTTTAAAGAAACTTCACAGGGTCCATGAAAAGTAAGTGTTTTAGTGCTTTTTAAAAACTTTTAAGTGATCCAATCTCAGATATAATCTTGGTGGGAATCTATTCCAAAGAACTGGAATCAAGTGAGAAGAATACTTAACCATGATGTGGCTATTCATCTATACAGTTGAAACAAATGTCCCTGGACTGATAATCCAGTTAAGCACACAGGGACATGAGCTACCAGCTTGTTTTTTCAGATAACTGGATATTGATGTCATCAGATATTTTATACTATAGAGTAAAAGGCTGGAGGTCTCTTCTCTCAGAAGCACTCAGGATCTACACATACTGTAATTGTTCCACCTTTGGTGATCTATTTTGTAGTTACTGCTGCCACCACCTATCTACCAGAGCGGTGCCTTTTCATGGCATCCTCCTTCCAACTTTGTCATATGACTGAGATAGAACCCTATAGCCTATGTACCTTACTGGCAAGAAAAAGAAGCTAATCAAAATGAAATAAATTCTATAGTACCACCTCTTGGCCTCATAGTGTGAAATGTGTGACTAGGAAATCAGCTCTCCTGTCTTTGGAAATAAATCAATTTCATAAGATATATACCAGATCAACTTTACAATTAAAAAAAGAAAAGGTAAAGAATTCTGCAAAACTATCAATGAAGAAGGAAAAAAAACGAAGCTGTGAAACTCACAGCATCTCAAGAAAATCTCTAATGGAAAATATACACAAGAAAAATAAATACTCCCACTGACTGTAAGATGTTATTGTATGTTACCACTGAACTCCCTCCCTCCCTCTCTCTCTCTCTGTATATTGTATTATGTAGAGAAAATACATATCAGAGACAATAGATGTCAAAGGCCATAACGTTTAAATAGCTACATACATTCCAAAATAAAAGTAAGATTATGCAATAGTTTTAGCTCAAACTTGTTACTATTCCTTAGGCACAAACTGTTCCCTGCTTGCTTCTCTGGAACTTCCAGTTTCCAACTGATTCCAATCTTTAATCAGAGGCTCAGGAATAATGTTCCTTAGCTCCTTTTCCTCTACAAAGGGGAAGATGCTGGGGGTGGGGGGGAATCTCCCTCTACGTGCTAAGGTAAGGTTTAAAACAAAGTGGTATTAATTGGGAAATTCTGTAGTCTAAATGACAGTTGACAGTCTGGAATACCATGAAAGCAGATTGGTTTTGCAACATCACTCATCTCTAATACAACATATAAAAAACCTTTGCCACTGTAAAAACTCCTCTATGGTTCAGCTTAATGTTTTCAATAAATATTAGTCCCCCTTCCCTCAAAAAAGATTTATAACCAATAGTTCTTAACCAATAATTTAGAGAATACATTCCCCAAATGTTGTTGCTATTGAATATGTATATCATTCTATATCAAAAACAGAGGTTTTAACTATCTGCTGTTTTCTGCAGTATACATGAAATAATACATCACATTGCAATAATCTTCAACTTTGTTCAATTTTCTGGTCAGATTACAATAAAACTGTTTCTAAAGCTTGTATCAAAGCATGTGATGTTGTACAAGCACTCTACCAACCCTAACCCTAGGTGGATAAAAATAATTAATTCCTTACGCAGATTCCCCCTGGAAACCTTCCAAGTCATCCTTTTGCTCAGCTAGGGTAGACTCTAAATCCAAGTAGGTACCATTGTGAGACAGCTGCAGTGCACAGTCATCAAGCTGAAAAAGAATTTAACAATTTAGAATTCATTGTTGCAATGATAAGACTTCTATCCAGCAAACCATCTTACATTAAAAATACAAAGCAAGGAAAAATCAAATTGTTACCATTTTTACTTTGTATTCCATACTACCCACTTCTCTCAGCAAATAATAAAAAAATGTTAAATCAGAAAGATCAGGGTAATTATGGTTCTACTGTAGGACTGCTTGTTTAACTGCAATTCAAAGGCTACTTCTCAGGATTATTTTTTAATTACTACTATTATTCATTCAAATAAGATATTCTAGCATGTTCACTAACATATAGTGGTGCTTAAAAGTTTGTGAACCCTTCTGAATTTCCAATATTTCCACATTTATTCCTCAATGAATGTTTTTATACTCATTTGTAATGTATAATGTATACATTACAAATGTATACATTATACATTGTATAATGTTTTTAACTCATTTGTTTAATTGGGTTCTCCTTATCTAGTTTTAGGACTTGTGTGGAGAAAAGATCAAGTTTTGGGACATATTTATGCACAAATATTGAAAATTCAAAAGGGTTCACAACTTTTAAGCACCACTGTACATATACCGTCACCACATTATTACCAGTGATGGCCTGTAATTATCATGTACATTGATTTGTAGCTGTTTAATTCCTATATATACATATACTTTGTCCTGCATGTTTGTATGAGGGCATGAATGGCCATGTATAAAAGATGGGACCCTCTCTTGGGACCCTCTCAAAGCATGCCAGAGAAGCAAAACGGTCCATTATGGAAAATATCAGTTTCTGCAGTATGTAAAAAAGTATCCAAATGAAAATTTCTAAGAAGCCACAACAAAAGATGATTCTCAAATCACAAAGCAGTTCTCAAAGCAAGGAACAGCTCTCATGTTAACTACATGAGGCAATAGCCCTCAAGTGTAAGAATACTATGAGGTGCGAGAAAAGTACCAAGCTGGCATTAGCCTAGCCTAGTTGGATGTTGTAAAAGCTATCACACTGACAGAGGTATGGCATCCTGTCTCGATTCTTCTAGAACTCAAACTTAGCCTATCCAGCTAGAATTTGAAATGGGTAGGTTTGCGTGAGTTTGTGTGTGAGTGAAGTTTTTAGTCTAGAAAGTTAACAATAAAAGTTGTAAACCTGTTTTGTTTTGTTTTCATTTGCTGGATTAATAAAAACAAATACTACTGGGATGTTATAAAACCTCGTCTCTGCAAACTTATGTGCTTTTTTACCATAAATCCTAGATTCAATGAATTGTACTAAATCACTGTACTAAATCATGGACCGTATAACATGAGGCCACAGGGCTGCAGGAAGCCCCCCAAATGTTGCAGGCAGCCCCCATGAATAAGTTATAAGGGAAAGACTATTAACAGGGCTGCAAGGTGCCACGCTGGTGGGGTGCCAAAATGAGCACTGGGAGGGTGCCAAAACGGGCGCAGAATCCATGTTTGCCCCAGGTGACACAGACCCTAGTTGTGGCCCTGACTATTAAATGCAGTAATTGTATTTAATGAAACAGAGCCTCTGAGACAGGTTTGACTCCTGGTGTCTTCATAGTCATGGCATATGCAGTTTTCTTTGCAACAGTATGGAAGCGATTTGACAGTGCTTTCTTCCAGAATGTTTCGGACTTCCAAGTCTAACATGTAGCCTTGGAATTCAATTGACTTTCCTGTCGAAATACTAACAGGGCCGATCCTGCTTAGCTCCAAACCCACGTGAGGTCAGCCAGGTGCCATCAACTGCTGAGACCATTGTATTTAATTACATGTATTTATTTTGGTCCAAACCCGACCCCCTTTTATGATATCTGTCATACCATCAAAAAGATCAAGTATGGCCCATGTCCTTCTGAGGTAAGCTGCATAATATAACCATCTGTGATCCAGCTAACTGGACATCAAAATATTTAGCAAAAGCTTGTCTAACCTTGTTTTTTAAGGACCCAAATACAAATGCTACAACTTATGAACTCACATGTTAAGCTCTCAGAAAAGGAAGATTCATTCTCTTTTGCTACCCACAAAGCTGGTGACCTGAAACCATTCATTTTTATGCAAGGAACTTCAAAGGGATTTACCAAGAAATTTAATCCCTTTACCTCTACCCTGAATCACAACCATTCCTATCCTGCTACAGGTACTAATTAAGCTGGAAATGCGAGGATATTACTGCCGTGTTTAGTCTGTTTATGCTGGTCCCAGATTGTATTTCATTTGTTCCCCACATCAATAAGCATAGATTAGCAATGAGTAGTACCTCATGTATCTGCTACTAAAGACTTGTTGTGAAAGTTTATTTCAAAATACACATCAATTTTTAGATCTGCTAGAGTCTTCCTTAGTCTTTCTGCAAAAACCTAACGTAGCCATTGATAGATAAGATAGACAGACAGACAAGACAGACAGCAAATGCGGATAATGGTAACAAGATCTGAAAGTATCTTCGTTCAGAATATCTGCTCTGCTTTATTCATTGAAATTGACCCTTTAAGAAATTTCTTAAACTGAATCTCTACAAAATAGCTAAAGTGCAGAAAGCTCCACTATCAAGTATTATTAAAATAAACACCACTACAACAGTATATGTTCTTACTATGATATCCAGTAAGATTTTTCATATACATTCCAAGATTTGGAAAAGAAAAAGATCTCAATTTTCTTAAAATGAACTAAATGAATCTACAAAAATAAACAAAAGTTTTCAACAAGTCATATAATCTATGCCTAGAATGTAAAATAAAACTGAATTATTAGCAAATAATTATAATGGCATTTTAATGTTGGCTATGTTCAAAAAAAGGGACTTGATTTATTTAATTTTTGCTTTATTTTTTTCTTCACTGAAATGTTATACACGGCTTTATGTCACATCTCCAGTATCTACAGAACATTTTAAACTATTCCATAATAATAGAAATATAAATAATAGAGATTTAAATACATAATAGGAATATAAAAATTAAATAGTTTAGCTAAATATTATAAATCCATGCTGTGATCTAAAACAGACTGGCTGAATCTAAAGCTGCCTCATGTTTCCTATACACTTCAGTTAGCCATGTATCTGGGTAATCTCACTGCATTTTTAAAATCATTACCTAATGAGAGAAATAAATTTCCCTTAAAATAAATTTATTTTTGGAGATGAATGCCTATTATCAGAACAACTTAATAATCCTGTTTTTAATGTTTTAATTAATGGTGCTTTTAAAAAAATAATTGTGAGCTGCCTTGAATTGGGGGGGGGGGTAGAGAAAAGTGGGTTATAAATCCTGTAAATTATAGCAATTGGCTCAGTTTCCAGTACAAAAGGCAGCCAAGATAAACTTCTGAAACTATTAGGAACAAAAAGCTGTAATTCATCTTGTCCATGTATTTCAGCAGCTGAGTTGAGAAAGGGTTCTGCCTTCTCCATTAATTAGATTAAAAGAATTAAGAGTACCTAATATCTACATACATGTAAAATAAAATGTAAGTCTTTTCACATTTAATGCTCATCTAAGCAACTTGTTAATCTTTTTTTTTTTCTAACTACAAATGCTTCATTAAACTACTCTCCACCATATGTATTTGGATAAAAATTTGGGGCTAAAAAATACAATTTTGTGAGTCCAAAGTAACTTGTCTCAAATCTTTTACTTGACATTTTAAAAAATTCTAATTCCATCAACTGGCTATAGATATGCAAACTTATGGTCCATGTGTAAAAAACCACACCAACTAACAAGCCCTGCTATAGATGGTTCACTTATTTTAGGTAAAGCTGTTTCATGACTCTCTGGCTCTGCATGTCACATTTAACTGACTATAAATCAACTATAGGGGCAGGGTTTGCTACGTTGGCTAATTTATGGTTCATTAAGGAAGCAGGCTTCCTTTAAACATGATAGAATCATGGAGCTGGAGAGGAGCCATTCATGCCACTGAGTCCAATTCTCTGCCGTGCCCAATTAAGCATCTCCAACAAATGGCTGTCTAGACTGAACATGTCCAGTAAAAAGTGCCCACCACTACTCTGGTTCATTTGTTCCAGTACTGTTCTTACTGTTTTTTCCTAATGCTCTATCAGAATGTGCCTTCCTGTAATATAAATCCATAAATTTGTGTTCTGAACTCTGAAACAATGGAGAACATGTTTTGACCTTCTGCTGTATGAAGATTTCTATAATTTCCTCTCTCAATTTTCTCAAGGCTAAACATTCCCAAGACCTTCAATCTCTCTTCATGGGACTTAGTTACTAACTCCTGACCATGCTCAACCTTCTCTGAATCTGTTCCAGTGTGTCTGGTCAGATCAGATAGGATCTGACTAATGCAGATAAAGTAAAATTATTACTTCCCTGAAATTTAGAAACTATACCACTGATAATGCAATATAAAATAGCAATTAACTCCTTTCTAATAATGTCATACTGCTAACTCATATTCAGTTTGCAATCAACCACTATTTCAGGATTCTTTTAAAAATACTATTAACAAGCCAGGTATCGTATACCTGTGCTCTTCTGAATGAAGCACTTGTAATTGCTTCTGTTATTTCAGCCCATTTCTTTAACCCATCAATACTATTTTGAATGTCCTTTCTGTCTCCTAGAGTACTAATAAACATTCCTTCTACTTCTTTATCCAAATCATTAATGAAAATGTTGAAGAGTAGAGGGCTGCATACAATATTCCCTGATCATATTTCCATCAATCTGATGCTTCAATCCTACCATTCTACCTGCTTTTCACAAGTTGCATGGTGGAACGCTTACCCTCATACCAGTGAAGAGGAGCCAAAAGAGGACCCAAATAGTTCTGTCTTTTCTTTGCTACTGCTAACATTTTGTTGTACTCCTTGACCAGAAGGTACACTGATTCTTTCTTTTAATTTTGAACATAAAGTAATCCTTTTTGTTTTTCTTAACCTGATTTTGATTTTTAATCTGATTCTGAGGTTATGATTCCAGTTCATACTCTGGTCCTATTTTATTTTCTGTATGTATCCCTTTTTGTTTTCAGAATTTCACTAAGCATTTTGTAGTCACATTAGCTTTTTCTGCTGAAATCCTCCCCTCCCCTCACTCCACTGGAATTATTTGCAGTTGTCTTTTTAGTATTTTTCTTTTTTAGGAACTCCAAGGCATCTTGAGTTTCTTTTCCTATTACTTTCTTCTGCCATGGAGTACTAAATATTATTGCTCTGAATTTAGTAAAATCTACTTTTTTTGAATACCAACATAGGTGTCTGACTACACAAAGCTTTAGCTCGATTTAAAATCAAGAACTTCAGCATTACATAATTACTTTCTCCTATGTTCCTAGTATTAGCATTTCCATTTCTGCAACCAAATCTTCCCCAAAGATTAATAACCAGTCATGCATAGATGGATCTCCAATAAAAGAGAATATATGTAGATAAGGGTTGAACTGTGGAGACCTTTGTGCTTTCTGAGCTTGGTTGTTTGCTTGCAGATGTTTCATTACCCAACTAGGTAACATCATCAGTGCAAATAGGTGTGGGGTTTGCTCCGTTTCTACCAAGGAGAAAACCACACCCCCACCAAAACTGGCAGGGCAAGCTGTGTTGTTTATTTGTTTAGTCGCTTCCGACTCCTCGTGACTTCATGGACCAGCCCACGCCAGAGCTTCCTGTCGGTCGTCAACACCTCCAGCTCCCCCAGGGACGAGTCCGTCACCTCTAGAATATCATCCATCCATCTTGCCCTTGGTCGGCCCCTCTTCCTTTTACCTTCCACTCTCCCTAGCATCAGCATCTTCTCCAGGGTGTCCTGTCTTCTCATTATGTGGCCAAAGTATTTCAGTTTTGCCTTTAATATCATTCCCTCAAGTGAGCAGTCTGGCTTGATTTCCTGGAGGATGGACTGGTTGGATCTTCTTGCAGTCCAAGGCACTCTCAGAATTTTCCTCCAACACCACAGTTCAAAAGCATCGATCTTCCTTCGCTCAGCCTTCCTTATGGTCCAGCTCTCGCAGCCATATGTTACTACAGGGAACACCATTGCTTTAACTATGCGGGCCTTTGTTGTCAGTGTGATGTCTCTGCTCTTAACTATTTTATCGAGATTTGTCATTGCTCTTCTCCCAAGGATTAAGCGTCTTCTGATTTCCTGACTGCAGTCAGCATCTGCAGTAATCTTTGCACCTAGGAATACAAAGTCTTTCACTGCTTCTACATTTTCTCCCTCTATTTGCCAGTTATCAATCAAGCTACTGAATATAAACCCCAGACTTACTCACACTAATGATGTTACATAGTTGGGTAATGAAATGTCTGCAAATAAACAACCAAGCTCAGAGAGCACCAAGGACTCCATAGATGGGTCATATTTTTCCTTCCTTTAAACTTCTCTGGCCTAACTCTTCTGGCCTAACTCTTCCCTTTAACAAAGTCCAGTAAGAAAAAGCCAGAACATAGTATAATAGCTCTAAGAATGGTAGAACTCAAAAGGATAGGTTGATTTCCAAAGTAGAGTGGAAAGGTGCTTTAAATGCCACCCCCACACATTCTCCTACAGTCAAAGAGATAACTACTTATTATGGAACTGCTTCTACATTTCTATTTAAAATCAAAGTACCAATATTAAATACCCTTTTTCATATAGTTAGATTCTTGGGCAAGAACACACTATCCCTGTTTTAAACACAGAAAATGTGGTGAATGAAAGCAATTTTAAGGGAGCCAGTGATAAAATATCTGGATTTACACTGCCACTTTCAATAATTAGTTTTGATGAACCCAGACTTGCTCTATGCTGGGAGTTTCTAACTGAGATTCATCAACAAAACTTTAATTACTTAATAATCAGCAAAGGATTGTTACCTTGTTGTGGTGCTGGAGCTTGAGCACCTCAATGATGCCATGAGCTAAACCGTGAAGGGCCACCCAAGACGGGAAGGTCATGACAGAGAGGTCAGACTAAATGCGATCCCTGGGGAAGGTAATGGCAACCCACCCCAGTATTCCTGCCGTGAAAACTAAATGGATCAGTACAACCAGAGATATGTCGGTATACCATCGGAAGATGAGACCCCCAGGTCGGAAGATGGTCAAAATGCTACTGGGGAGGAACAGAGGATGAGTTCAACTAGCCCCAGACGTGATGATGCAGCTAACTCAAAGCCAAAAGGACGGCTAGCGGCATACGGTGCTGGTGGTAAATGGCGAATCCGATGTTCTACGGATCAACACACCATTGGAACCTGGAATGTAAGATCTATGAGCCAGGGCAAATTGGATGTGGTTATTGGTGAGATGTCAAGGTTAAAGGTAGACATTTTGGGTGTCAGTGAACTGAAATGGACCACATCACATCAAATGACCACCAGATCTACTACTGTGGACAAGAGGACCACAGAAGAAATGGAGTAGCCTTCATAATTAATAGTCAAGTGGCTAAAGCAGTGCTTGGATACAATCCAAAAAACGATAGAATGATCTCAATTTGAATTCAGGGCAAGCCATCTAACATCACAGTGATCCAAATATACGCCCCAACCACAGATGCTGAAGAAGCTGAAGTAGAGCAGTTCTATGAGGATCTGCAGCACGTACTGAACACCACGCCTAAAAGAGATGTTATTTTCATCACGGGAGACTGGAATGCTAAGGTGGGCAGTCAAATGACACCTGGAATTACAGGTAAGCATGGCCTGGGTGAACAAAACGAAGCAGGACATAGGCTGATAGAATTTTGCCAAGACAGCTCAATGTGCATAACAAACACTCTCTTCCAGCAACCTAAGAGACGGCTTTATACATGGACTTCACCAGATGGACAACACCGAAACCAGATTGACTACATCCTTTGCAGCCAAAGGTGGCGGACATCTATACAGTCGGTAACAACAAGACCTGGAGCTGACTGTAGTTCAGATCACGAACTTCTTATTGCACAATTTAGGATCAGGCTAAAGAGATTAGGGAAGACCCACAGATCAGCTAGATATGAGCTCACTAATATTCCTAAGGAATATGCAGTGGAGGTGAAGAATAGATTTAAGGGACTGGACTTAGTAGATAGGGTCCCAGAAGAACTATGGACAGAAGTCCGCAACATTGTTCAGGAGGCAGCAACAAAATACATCCCAAAGAAAGAGAAAACCAAGAAGGCAAAATGGCTGTCTGCTGAGACACTAGACGTAGCCCAAGAAAGAAGGAAAGCGAAAGGCAAGAGTAATAGGGGGAGATATGCCCAATTAAATGCAAAATTCCAGAGGTTATCCAGAAGAGATAAGGAATTATTTTTAAACAAGCAATGCGCGGAAGTGGAAGAAGACAATAGAATAGGAAGGACAAGAGACCTCTTCCAGGAAATTAGAAACATCGGAGGTAAATTCCAGGCCAAAATGGGCATGATCAAAAACAAAGATGGCAAGGACCTAACAGAAGAAGAAGAGATCAAGAAAAGGTGGCAAGAATATACAGAAGACCTGTATAGGAAGGATAACAATATCGGGGATAGCTTTGACGGTGTGGTCAGTGAGCTAGAGCCAGACATCCTGAAGAGTGAGGTTGAATGGGCCTTAAGAAGCATTGCTAATAACAAGGCAGCAGGAGACAATGGCATCCCAGCTGAACTGTTCAAAATCTTGCAAGATGATGCTGTCAAGGTAATGCATGCTATATGCCAGCAAATTTGGAAAACACAGGAATGGCCATCAGATTGGAAAAAATCAACTTATATCCCCATACCAAAAAAGAGAAACACTAAAGAATGTTTAAACTATCGAACAGTGGCACTCATTTCGCATGCCAGTAAGGTAATGCTCAAGATCCTGCAAGGTAGACTTCAGCAATTCATGGAGCGAGAATTGCCAGATGTACAACCTGGGTTTAGAAAAGGCAGAGGAACTAGGGACCAAATTGCCAATATCCGATGGATAATGGAAAAGGCCAGGGAGTTTCAGAAAAGCATCTATTTCTGTTTTATTGACTATTCTAAAGCCTTTGACTGTGTGGACCATAACAAATTGTGGCAAGCTCTTAGTGGTATGGGGATATCAAGTCATCTTGTCTGCCTCCTGAGGAATCTGTGTAATGACCAAGTAGCAACAGTAAGAACAGACCATGGAACAACGGACTGGTTTAAGATTGAGAAAGGGGTACGGCAGGGCTGTATACTCTCACCCTACCTATTCAACTTGTATGCAGAACACATCATGCGACATGCTGGGCTTCAGGAATCCAAGGCTGGAGTTAAAATCACTGGAAGAAACATTAACAATCTCAGATATGCAGATGATACCACTTTGATGGCTGAAAGCGAAGAGGAACTGAGGAGCCTTATGATGAAGGTGAAAGAAGAAAGCGCAAAAGCTGGCTTGCAGCTAAACCTCAAAAAAACCAAGATTATGGCAACCAGCTTGATTGATAACTGGCAAATAGAGGGAGAAAATGTAGAAGCAGTGAAAGACTTTGTATTTCTAGGTGCAAAAATTACTGCAGATGCTGACTGCAGTCAGGAAATCAGAAGACGCTTAATCCTTGGGAGAAGAGCATGACAAATCTGGATAAAATAGTTAAGAGCAGAGACATCACACTGACAACAAAGGTCCGCATAGTTAAAGCAATGGTGTTCCCCGTAGTAACATATGGCTGCGAGAGCTGGACCATAAGGAAGGCTGAGAGAAGGAAGATAGATGCTTTTGAACTGTGGTGTTGGAGGAAAATTCTTGGACTGCAAGAAGATCAAACCAGTCCATCCTCCAGGAAATCAAGCCAGACTGCTCACTTGAGGGAATGATATTAAAGGCAAAACTGAAATACTTTGGCCACATAATGAGAAGACAGGACACCCTGGAGAAGATGCTGATACTAGGGAGAGTGGAGGGCAAAAGGAAGAGGGGCCAACCAAGGGCAAGGTGGATAGATGATATTCTAGCTCCCCCAGACTTGTCCCTGGGGGAGCTGGGGGTGTTGATGACCGACAGGAAGCTCTGGCGTGGGCTGGTCCATGAAGCCACGAAGAGTCGGAAGCGACTAAACGAATAAACAACAACAACAACAGGAAAAGAAAGTCCTATGCCCATTTTCCTCACAAATGTAACTCTTGTTGCTGAGCAATTGAAATCTAGCTTCCTTAAACTCTATTGCTCCTTTTAAAGGACCTAGGAGCAGAGGAAACAAAAGAAAGCAGTAGCTGTTTTCCAGCAAGTTATCTGAAGAGAATTAAATTTGTATTCCCTATTCCGAATTAACAATAGAAATTCCATTTTCTTTAAATAAAACTGATTCTGTTCTACTATCTGTGCTTTTAACTGTCTTAAGCTTTAGACTAACCCAGAAGGAAAGGGAGGGATCATTTGCCACCCGCACATTACAGTCACCCGTCTTTAAAAACCATGAAGGTTCAGGCCTATCTCCTCCAACCATTCAGAACCCCCCTGCTGCCCGCCCCCAGCCTCCATGCTAGTGGAACAGGCAAGTAAGTCAACAGAAAAGTAATATACTCGTTGCCATGTCAAAATAAACTCTAAGGACTGCCTTTGCTTCCATGTTTCTTTAAATTCTATAATGAGATGTTATTGAATGGCTTAACAGATAAGGCAAAATTGTTTTCTGCCAACAGTATTTTTCAGTATTTCTTTAAGCTTTGGGGCTAGTTGCCCCAATGATAAAAGTTTGAAATACTTAATTTTGTAAATTCCTCTGACTTCAAAAGTTTCCTGGACTATTTTAAATAGAAGATTAGCTTTGTGTTGTCTACTCTTTTTCAGTCACAGACCCTTTTTATTCAAGCACAGCCATGGCAACCCCAGTTCAGAGGATTCCAGGTCATCTTCTAGAGAGCCCTTTCAATTCGCCTGGAAGTCTTAGCTAAGCCTATTCTATGAGCTCACCAATAGCATCTGGCAAACTATCTTCCTGAGAAGCCTGTGCCCCACTAGGGGTCTTCTAATTACAGAATCTCTGATCAGCTCTCAAGGGAACACAAGGGCTCTGTTGAAACAGAGGCTGAAAATGGTATGAACTGGTACTAACAGTTATAATTAGCTTTAGCAAAGGACTACTTGGATTATTGTTGGCTGAATCATTTCCATTTTAAACACATTCACCATTTTCAAGGGGTAGTACTAGAGGACATAAAAATATAAAAGAAGACATTTTTTGCAGCACAAAATATTTCGTCTCCCTAGGATTTGATTAATTTTAGCAAACTATTCTCATAATTATACATAGTGTGTGTGCAGTCTAATTTAATATTTTTAAAACTGATTTGCCCTGAAACCCTAAACCAAATTTTACTGGCATGTTTCACTGAACTCAACGAATTTAGTTCAGAGCAAACGTATAAAGGATTGTAAGAGCTGCTTTTCCTGGAAAACCATTTGACTAACAGGTTTGAGCTAAAACATGTTTCAATCTATTTCTTTTTTTACTCTTGTGTGGCCACTTAGCGATTTATATGCTAATAGGCTTAGCTCCTGTCTCAGTTTCTTTTGACTACAGTATTTTATTTTCTAGTAGATGCAGATAATAATTCCCGTGGCAACAGTCAGAAACCATGAAGTTTTTCAAAGAATGACCTCTATGACCCTGAGTCATTCTTAGAGCCGTTGAAAGTAATTGTGATTCAAGTGAAACAGAATATTCGCAAATTATACAAAACAATTCAGTTGCCAAGCCCATATATGAAGAGTGGTTTCTTAAAATGTCAGAAGCAATCCTGACAAACACTTTGAGTCTTACACAATCCCCAGTTTTTGAGTCATGTGAATGTGAGACCAAATGTAATAAAGGATTGAGGAACCTTTTATTCACATTTTATTTATAGCTCCTTTTTAAAAAGGAAAACCCAGTGCCTTTACATAAGCACTGTAAAATAAAACTAGCTTCCTGCCACTTCACTTTACCACTGCCAGCTGCAGGATGGCTAGCTGCTGATGAACGCTGCTCTGTGCCTGGGGCCTAATTACTATTAATGTCTCTCTTGCTTTTTTTGTGGACAACAAGGCCAGCCCAGCAATATGATTTCCCAAGAAGCATCAAGAACACTGCATCTGGATGCCATCTATGAATACTTGCTGTAAAGGAAGTACAAGGAAAGATGTGTCAAGCATTCAGTGGCTTGGTGTGACAAGAATCAACCAAACCAGAAAATGCAATGGTTGCAGGAGCGGGGGGGGGGGGGGGAGAGGGGATGATAGATGTATATTCTGATCAGAGTGAGAGACCGTGAACATTTGTGGATAATGTTAACAGATAATCTAAATGATTATATCCAAAACAATTATGCACAAAATTAGCTATAATTAATTGAAATAATAATTCTTAACTGAGAATTTGAGAACTGAAAAGTAGGAGAGATTGTATTTCTTTTCCAGCCTATATAAGTAAGGAATCTTAATTAAAAAGTAAGAATGCTTTGCTTTCCCTGGGACGCATTAGGATCTCACAGGAATGTAGCTGAAATAATTCCTCCCTCCCCTTCCAGGAGCACGGAGATGGGGAAAGGGGGAAGCGGGGGGGGGGGGGGAGGAGCTAAAGCTGATAGCTAGGGTTGAGTTAATGGGCAGCTTCCCTTTCAGACCACCAGGAAATACTTCTGAAGGACAGTTGCTACTTCAAGTTAGGTGCAAAACTGCCCAACAGAACCAGCCAATCAGAAGCAAGTACCACTTCCATTCACACTCTAGGTTAAACTAGGAGTCTAGGTTAGGCAACCATTTTACTTATTTGACTACAAATCGGTTTATTTGAATAAAGGTAGCAGTCAACAAAGAAGACAGAAAGGTGTTCGCTACCAGATAAAGGAGCTCTTTCCATCTTTGATCCTAGGCCTATAATTCTCTCTGGAACTTACCAGCAGCTACTCCTAAAAGAGACGTAACTGCTGGCTGGAGAGCACCACACTGGGTATGAACAGTAGCCTGGTATTGCAATAGGTTTTCTCTTTCTACTATTTTTATTTCAAAATACAATTTTGGATTTTAGTACAAAAATAGATCTTATGTGTAGAACACAGAAAAAAAGAAGTCTGGAATCAAATGTGAACACATGAACGTTTTTCAATAAATGAAGTTTTATTTTTCATTTTACTTGATTTTTCCTCTTCAGGTGTCAGCCTTATGAGGTAGACCAGATGGAAACACGACCAGATGAGCTAATTCTACTTTATTGTAAGGTTACAATACAATCCTGCAAGTCTGAAAATACTTTTCTCCCCACTGCCCAGTGTTGCCAGATGCCCAAAATTTGTATAGCCCAACACGCTGTTAAAAAGTAGCCCAAAAAACCACAACCTGCAAACGCCAAAAATTTCCTGCAACTGATCTCCAGACCTCCTAAGCCTCCAACCTCCAACACTGGAGGAGCACACATGGATCCTGGGCAGGGATGGGGATTGTGTGTGCACCTGCAAGCTGGGATGCGTGCAAAATGTGAGCTGAGGACAGGGGTTTGGAAATGCAGGGCACAGCAGAAGGGGGTGCTGTGCTGCTCAGCCACAGCCATAGCCACAGGAGGGGGGCTGCATGTGCTCTGTGCGTGTGTCCATAATGTGTGAGAGAGCTGGAGCTACGAGGGAAGGGGGCTTGGGGGCTGCCCCTCAGCAGCTGGCTGGGATACAACGCCCCCTCAGTAGCCCCTCCTCACCAGTATAAAATAATGCTCGCATGAGGGGGAGAGAAAGGGAAGCAGCTCCCCACCTACTCTGAAGGCCCCCCAGAGTGCACATGAGAATGAAAAGAGAGGCTCTTTAAATGCCGCCGCCATGCCCACCCCACTCCGCCCTCAAGGCTTGCCCAAAAACCACACCCCTTAAAAGTAGCCCAAAATAGCCAAAAAAACATGCAACCAAAAATTTCCCGCAACTGATCTCCGAAAGTAGCCCAATTGGGCCGAAAAACCACCCAACTGGCAACACTGCCCTGCCCGTCCCCTTTACAGCCAAGTAACTAGGGAGGGGCTCTTCTGAGCCTCTTGCCTTGCCCACATTCCTGCTGCGGGCTAAGCTGCCTTTTATCTGACCATTCCCTTGGCTGCATCTCGTTGCCCAGTCTCCCAAAGTCATTCCCACATACAATTAGATCAGGGTACCTTAATATGGTGGCAAATAAAAAAGAAAAGTATCAAGTATGGATTCACTCATATTGCAAAGTGGGATCCAACATCATAAGAGTGCTGCATAGCTCAACAACCTCATCAAATTTGGAGAGCATCAACTAGTTCTGGCATGGGTAGAGATAAATCTCAATATAAAGTCTCCTGCCTTAGTAATACAGGTAGTTCTCAGTTAACAACAGCAATTGGGACCAAAGTTTTTGTCACTAAGCAATGCGGTTGTAAAGTGCTATGTCATGTGACCACATCACTTAGTGACAGCAATGCCTTCAGTCCCCATTGCCATTGATAAGTGAGGATCGTGGGTTGTTAAGCAAGAATCTCCTTGCAACTTCCTGCAGCTTCCAACAAGCAAAGTCAGTGGGGAAGCTGGCAGGAAGTTGCAAGTCCCAGGAAGCTTGCAAGTAGGCAAGTGTCTGCTGCCAGGTGGGGGAGGGTGTGCGGGTGGCCAGGTGAGGCGCGGCAGGGTTGGCTGCTGCTGGGTGGGGGAGGGTGCGTGATGGCGGAAGCAGCCCCAGCGTCGCAGCAGGGGAAGCAGCCCCAGAGCCACGGCACAGCAAGAAGCCCCAGAGTCATGGTGCAGCAAAAAGCCCCAGAGCCACAGTGTGGCAAGTCTCAAGGAAGCGCCTGCTTAGGAGCTCAGCTCCTCCTGAGATGGTTGTAAGATCATGGACCGGTCACCAGTTTATTTTTCAGCACCATCATAACTTTGAATGGTTGCTGAACAGGACTACCTGCAGCTTAATGATGGAAGCTTTATCTGGAACCTGTGTGGCCAATTCTTTGCACCTTAAAATATCTGACAGATTGCCTTGACTTCTGGATTCCACTGCCATTTGAAATGTTAGCTACATCTCTCTGTTGCTTAGCTTGACTTCTGGGCTTCCTGCTGACTATCCTGTTGCTTGAAACCACTAAGCACCCTGGAACCTACTTATATGGTTGGCTTGTTAATGCGTTTTTTAAAACTCTCAAGCCTTGGACAAGACAGTTTAATCAATATATAGGCTGTTTGCTTTTTACTTTTCACTGTGAATATATTTTTATTTCTTTGATACATAAAGTTTGCTTTAAGACTTAATGCTTAACTAGCACATTCATTAATACTGACAATTTAAAACTGCAACAACGATGTTACTACTGTTTTCAAAGCATGCTCTGTTGAAGCTTGCAATTTGTTGGAAAATTAATTCAATTTTTTAAAAATAATATTTCAACGCATCTTAGTTTAATGATAAATAATTTATTAGCCAGATGGAACAGAAGAGGATAGCATTTTCATTTTAATGAGGGATTCTACTGCAACTCTATCTTTGATATAAGATGCAACTAAAGAATTCCAGATCATACTCTTGCAAACACTTCATATGGGGTTCTTGGATCTATTTCCTCTACTAGTTGCCTATTGCCTTATTAGGAGCTTCAGAGGACTTGATCCTACTACAGATCATTCAGATTATTCATACTTCACTAAGCAAGGCTCTTGCTTAGGAAGCCATAATTGCTTGGGCTATCAGTACCCCTGAAAAGATGAGGCTGGATATAAGTTCATATGCAGATCATACCTTGTTTTACTGACCCAATAAAGGCTCTACTTCTACTTCTATTTCAGCAGCAGCAACAGCAGCAGCAGCTATAACAGTAAAATCTGTATCCTAAATGGTTATTCTATAAAGATAGATAAATGTTGATGTCATTGAGTTGTTACAGTAATGCTATTGCTGACATGCTCAGGGCCTGATATAACACTTGAGAAACTTTCTCAATTAGTTAATTTATCTCTGCTTCAGGCACAAATGAAACTCAACCAAAATAGGTGGAGTCTGGAATCTCTCCAAAAAATAAGCTAAACCAGGCATGTCCAACCCGCGGCCCACAGGGCACATGCTGCCCTGAACAGCTAGTAATGTGGCCTCAAAAAATCGTAAACTTTTAACATTATTTTGCGATTTTGTGACTCGATCACGTGGTGCTCGAGCACAGACTGCGTAGGTAGAAACAAGGGAACGCTGCGCAGGGGAGGGGGCAGTGCGGAGCTAACACCACCTCCGCCCACTACACACATCAGCTTGTGGCAACTTGGCATAATATATAATATTTCAACCTACCAACACTTGTTCTGTGATGATAGACATTTATTGTTATTAAGTAGACATATAAGTTTTCTTATCTGATTATTAAACTTTGCTTTATTTTCCTACCTAACAATTTATGATGGGTTTGTTGTGTTATTTCTTAAAAAATATATTTATTCCTAAATAAAATTATTCCACCATGGCTTCTATGTCGTTTCAACAGAAAACAGAACCCAAAAAAGAAAAGAAAAAAAGAAAAATCATGGATGAAGGAAGAGTATTCAACGAAAAATAGATAGATGAGTACTTTTTTGTCAAGACAAATACTAAGGCACTATGCTTAATTTGTAGGGAAAATGTGTCAGTTTTCAAAGAATAGAATTTGAAAAGGTATTATGCGGAAAAACATGCTGCCAAATTTGAAGCATATCAAGGAATTTGTCGTAAAGACAAATTAGCAGAACTAAAAAAAAATTTGTCTGTCGTCTCAACCATTTTTTTTTTAAGTCAAAACTTAAAAGGACTCTATTATAAAAGCTAGTTATTTGGTAGCAAATCTGATTGCAAAATATCAAAACCATTTACCAATGTCAAGTTTATTAAGCAATATATGGAAAGTGTGGCAGATATAATTTGTCCTGATAAAAAAAGCGATTTTTCTAAAATCAGTTTGTCTCACCAGACGATAGCCAGGTGAATTAAAGAAATAGGAAAATCTATCAACAGAGGTTTGAAGAGTAGAGCTGCTATTTCAAATTTTATGCTTTGGAGATGGATGAAACTACTGATGCTACAGATACAGCTCAACTTGCCATTTTTATTAGAGGTATTGATAACAAATATGTCACTGAAGAAATGGCTTCTTTGGTGCCATTAAAAGACACAACTAAATCTCTTGATTTGTATGAAGCAGTAAAAATGACATTGAAGTGATTTTCTTTAACCACTGTCAACATATCTGATATATCTACTGATGGCGCCCTGGTGATAGTTGGCAAAAGTGAGGGGCTTACAAAATTGATAGAAGACAATGCAAGTGCCACTGGCAACTCACATTTGATGAAGTATCACTGCATTCTACATCAAGAAAATTTATGCACAAAAGCTTTAAAAATGGATGTCATGCAAATTGTCATCAAAGAAGTGAATTTCATAAGGGCCAAGAGACTGAACCATCGCCAATTCCAGGAGTTCCCTAAAAGTATAGATGCTGATGACGGGGACATCGTTTACTTTTCTGAAGTATGGTGGCTAGGTTGGAGTAAAATGCTGAAAAGATTTTATGGTTTGCGAAATGAAATCAAGTCGTTCATGGAATCAAAAAGAAAATCTGTGCCAGAACTTGAAGATGAAAAATGGCTCACAGATTTAGCGTTTTTGGTGGATTTGACTGCTCATTCAAATGAGTCTTCAAGGTGAAAACCAACTTATCACTGCAATGTTTCAAACCATAACAGTGTTTGACATGAAACTTAAAGTACGGCAAGCTCAAGTTATGGAAAATAATTTTATACATTTTAATACGTTGGCTAAACACAGTCCCGTGAACAGTGAGAAATACACAGCCTTGCTTTTCAGTTTGATACAGGAATTTGAGAATAGGTTTCAAGATTACCAGAAAATCATCAATATTTTGGTATATTTTCGACTCCATTTTCAGTCGACATAACTACATTACCTCCTAATTTTCAAATGTAATGCACAGAGTTCCAATCAGACATTCTATCAAAGAAAAATTTGATCATGTCTCTCCACTGGACTTTCATAAGACCTATCTTCCCAGAGAAAAATATCCCTCGCTTCACAATCATGCCTTATTCGTGACATTGCTTTTTGGCAGCACGTACATTTGTGAGCAACTATTTTCAAGGATGAGGCACAGGAAGTGTAAAATTAGAATTAAAATCTCTGACAAGCAACTTGAGAACTGACTGAGAATTGCAACAACTTTCATTGAACCAGACAGTGATGCATTGGTTTCACAAAAACAAGGTCAAATATCCCACTAGTTTTATGTTGCCCTCTTGTTAAAAAAAAATTTATAATAAAAAATATTAAAAAATAAATGAAGTTTTATTACTTACACACATTAACTATATTATATATTTTATGTGTGGCCCAAGACTCAGTGTGGCCCAGCAAAGCCAAAAGGTTGGACACCCATGGGCTAAACCATTATTTTAACAATAGTTGATTTCTATTTTATATTATCACCTTGTTTTTATCCCATCATTTTTATGGGATTATAAATGAATGTATAATTCCTTTTAAATTGTGAAGGAGGCATTTTTATCCTCAATTACATGATAGAATCATTTCAGAATCAAACTTCCCTTTGGATTCAGCTTAAGAATTACGATTTAATGATGTTGAAATCTTGGCAGACATTATTGCTGTATTTATTCCAGAATCCATTTCATTATCAATCATTAAGACTACATGGTATACATGGGTGATACATACTGTTTTGAACCTTTTATTCATGAAAAGCTAATATTTATTTGTTTGTTTTATTTAAATTTATTGGCTGCCCAACTCCACTGAATTCTGGGTGTCGCACAAAACTAAAAAGACATAAAAACAGCTAAAGCTTCATACTTCTATAAAGTATTACAGAATACTTGGAATTTAAAATTACAGTTCTGTTTATTAGTTCCCTTTTGCATTTGCTGAGTTTTTCCACATCTTTGCCAATAAATATTTTGACAATGTGGTCCAAAAATGATACTGATTTATTTTATAAACAAAGGCATTGATAACAGAATGTGCCAGTGTGAAAAAAGTTGCCCCCTTAGTTTCAGTAACTGCTTAACTGCAAGAACTGCAACCAAAACCTTCTTGCAACTGGTGATCAGTTTATCACACTGCTGTATAGGAAATTTGGTCCATTCCTCATTCCAAGTTGCCTCACTCTGAGGCTTTTCTAACATTGACTAATTGTTTCAGGTCCTGATGCAATATTTCTATGGGAGGTTGTATTTTTAAATTATATACCCAAAACTACATGAAGAATTATGATTTTATCCCTGGGGTGAAGCAAGCAAAAAATGACTTCTCAGAATTGGAAAGATATGCTTCCAGATTTTAGATCACTGACAAGTGTTCAATTTTTTCAAATGAACTAGTTCTCCATTTATTTATTATCTCAATTTATATGGTTGCCCATCTCAAATTCATGACTGTGGGCAGCTAATAGTAATTAAAACAATATAAAAAACATAAAATATAAAGAAGAACAAACATGTAATCTGAAGTCAAGGTAAAAAAAAGGTAAAACAAAAACCAACAACAAATCAACACAACCACTGTACAGGCTCTGCCACAATTGTACTATCAGTGAAATAGAAAGATTAATTATTATTATTATTATTATTATTACTTTTGTGTGTATGTGTGTGTGTCTGTCTTCTCAACGCGGTGAATATACCTAATACTCCCGCCTATTTTCCCTACAACAACGACCCTGTGAGGTGGGTTGGGCTGAGAGAGGGACTGGCCCAAAGTCACCCAGCCGCTTTCATGCCTAAGGCAGGCCTAGAACTCTCAGTCTCCTGGTTTCGAGGCCAGCCCCTTCATCACTACACCAAACTGGGGTTCTGTTTATTATGATGAAGGTTTAATGGTGCATTTCAAAACTAGGGTTTTGAAATGATTTTTTGAAATGATTTGAGTGATTTCCTATATGTAACATGTTTTTGCTGTCCTTTTTTCCCTTTTTTAAAAATTCTTTTTTGGTATGTTTAAACAAAATAATCTTAAAACCTTTTCAATGAGCTTATGTCTAGAGTTTGATTTGGTCATTTCTAAACACTGAATTTGTTTTCATTCATTCTCTTGTAGACTGCCTTGTAAATTTGGGGCCATTTTCTTGCTTTATGACTCCTTATGTCATGTTCACTGTTTCAATGTACAGTATTCATCGTAACATTTCACATGCCATGGCGCTGACGCGCGTTTCTGTTTGGGAGGGAACTGCTGTGAAACCTTGTGCCAAGCTCTGTATCTGTGTTCATTACAATGGAATGTGTTTGGGTTATGTTCTCTGTTCAAGGACTTTTCCCGCAGACCATCAGAAGTCGTTAGGAGCACCTGGGATTGTGAACTTGGGAAGATTCTATGGGGGGAGGGATCTCATTTGCACCAAGGGTTTTTAGTTTGCATTTGGTGCGCTTTTATCATTCTCAGCTTTCTCTGTGATCTTGCATACTATTCTTTAATAAATCAGATATCTTTGAATTCCTGCTCATGAGTCTGAGAGTGTTTTAGAACAGGCACTCATTACACCTTACACTTCAGCTTCAACTGATGACCTGATACCTTCCAAGTCCAAAGGCACCCCAAACTATCCCAAATCATAAGGCTACTATCTCCATGCATGACAACTGGCATGAGGTTCTTATTATGGAATGCTGTGGGTTTTGCCAGGGGTAATGATACCCATGTAGTCTGCAAAGTTCCACTTTTGACTTACTTGCACAGAACCTTCTTCCAGAAGTCTGAAGTTGAAAAACTGGAGATAAGCATCAATGTTCTTTTTAATGAGCAGTGGCTCTCACCTTGCACTGATGGTAGAGTCCTGAACACTGACTTTACCCAAGGTGAGAGAGGCCTGCAGATCTGGTGTTTGGTGTCCCTTGTGATGTCCAACTATCATCCCATTCCTTCACCACTGCTGTGGCAGAGGACCAAGAATTCTCAGCAACTAACGACACAGCTCTCTACTCTTCAAATACCTCCCAGAAGGAGCACAGACAATAGCAGACTGCAGAAATTGCCATAGTTCACAGAAAGACATAATCTATTTTAACTCAGATTTAAAGCTCTGCGTGAATGCACACATTATACGGAGCCACAAACCATACAAACCACTATGCATTCATACAATGCAATAAGTCAAAATTTAAAAACTCTTATTATGGCTCAATGTGTTACAGTATGTGAACAAATCAAGCTGGTGTGAATGCCCAACTCTCACTGAAATGATGGCTTTCATGATTTATTATTTATAAAGCAGCTAAAGATTAATAGGAATTAAGCTTCTAATGGTTTGAATGAACATCCACTGTATTTCTTTCTGGTCTGTGTGTCTTATGAATCCTGTATAAAAATTCTATTTCATGTAACATAATGTATTCACTGAGTAAAGGTCTATATATCATGTGACTTATTTTCCCAATGAATCAATACAATCAAAATAGAGCATCCAAGATTTCCCAACCAGTCTTAATTACACAGAAGCTATCAACAGTTACCCAAAGCAGAGAATAAGCAGTAAAATATACTGCCTGAGTAAAAAACTATTTTTATACAGTGATTCAGTCAACAGCATTCTTGCAATGACTGAGATTCTACTGCTGCCAGGCAGCCAAGTCACTGTGTAAGTCAAAATATTATAACATGTTCAATGAACATTTATTTGGAGGAAAAACATAGAACATAGAGATTCACTATTCCAGTTTATTCATCTGCCAAATGGAAGTATTGCTTCTAATTAGTGATCTTAATAAAAGATTTTCTATTCATGAAAAGGATTTTGGACAAACTATTTCTAAATAGTTAGATATACTTCTGATATAACATGAGGAACTGGTATTCAGATAGGGGAAGGGGAAAGCTTTCTGGAGGTAAGGCAGGCCCCCACACCCCCGGCCTTCTGGAAGAACTTGAAAACCTGGTTCTGCAGCCTCGCTTGGGGTGGGAGAGGTAATAGCTTGTCTTGGGGGTGGCTAGCACCATAGTTCCTTCCCACCAAATAAGAACGTTGCCCCTTGGGTTTGATATTTATCTTATTCTTATTTATTGGTGTATTTATTGTAATTTATATTTTATGATTTTAATTCTGGTTTTATTGTAAACCGCCCAGAGTCCCCCTTTTTGGTGGGAGATAGGTGGTAATAGAAGTTTGAAAAATAAATACAGTAAATAAATAAATAAATAAATAAATACATACATACATACATACATACATACATACTTAAATAAACTCACATTATTCACATTTGGGTACCCCACTGTTTTCTTTCTAAGCAACTGCAGGGGTGAACTGAAATGGTTTTTGTAAAATTTCCTCACAGACTACAGAATATAGATTCTGTCAGATCCCCCTGATCAAAGGTACTGAACTCAGTATTAACAGAAGGTGGAGAAGTGATGCAGTCTCCCTATAGCTGCATAGCTGAATCATATCTACTCCTCATGTTTTTTTGTTCCATGAATGGAAGAACCAACTATCTAGAAGCAGAAAGGAGAAATTCTTTGACAAAGCCCAAGCACGTTCAGAAGAGATTCTTCTCTTCTGATGATATTCAAATGATTTAGTGTTTGGTATAATATTTTCTTTCACACTCCTTTCTTATTCTAAATGACCCTGAAAGTGTTCTGTTCCGTACTGGGGAAAATATACAATTTAAAAATTAATGTGAACACAACTTTGTTCAGTCAGAAGAAAGGATCACTGAACTTCAAAGAATGATGAATCTAGGCAACTATGTATATTGCAGTTATGCAGTGAGTACAGGTAGTCCTCATTTAATGACCACAATTGGGCCTGGCAACTGTCACTAAGGACACAGTTATTGTGAAACTTCAGGTGACCACACCGGACTTGCATCAGTTCTGCTGCGGTCATTAAGTGAAATCACCCGCAGTTGTTAAGCACGATATCACGTGACTGCAACTTGCAACTTACTGACAGCTTCTCCATTGACTTGCTTGTTGGAAGCTGGCTGTGAAGCTGGCAAATGGCGATCACGTGACTGTAGGGATGCTGTGATCGTCATAAGCTCAAAGACTGATTGTAAAACTACTTTTTCAATGCTATTATAAGTCTGAACGGTGGCTAAACAGAGCAATCATCAATTGAGGACTTAAACCTAAATGGAATTAAAGGACTCAAACATAAAGGGAGAGCTATAAAGAATTTGCCAGGGGAGAGTTTAAAAGTGGATCCCTAACAAATTTTCTTTCTAAGTCAAGACTGTACTTTGGTAACATGAGAGCCTGAGACTGGACCAAGAAAAAAAAAAGTCTTTCTACCAGTGGTGACTTAAGTAGCAAAAGGGAAGATGACAGGCCAGAAGTATGTGACTTGCAATGATTTCCCTTCTTGCCAAAAACAACTTGGCGTGCATTTGCAGTAGAGGCAAGCTTGTAGCAAATGGCCATACTTTACTTGATCAGAAAGGGCAAAGATTGATCCATTCAAAGAAAGGAGATGGCTACAATACATACATACATTCCCCCCCCCCCAAATTTCTATCACTGCCCATCTCTCCCGAAAAGGGGAAATTAGAAAGTGATAGCTACTTTTCATAAACAAAGCAGTTAAACAGAAGACCAAGACCAACAGTAACAGCCAGACATTTTGAGACATTTTGACCACTGGAATATAGCAACCGTTTTCAGATTGTAGATGAAACAGCTCTGAGTGAAAAAAAAAAGAGAGAAATTGAAGAACACTAAATAGCAGAGAGGATGCATTATGCCCTGTGAGATGATAAAGAAAATAATCATTGTATTCGGTGACTCCTCTCACCAAGGTCATTAGCCACCTATTAGCATCTCCCACCAGGCATGCATGCCAGATGGCACACAGGCAGACACCTTTCTTGAAACAAAAAGACAGAGCTGAGAATTACTACACAGGGACAACTGAGACTTAGCAAAGAAGGAGAGCTGTTGGTAGAGAGGGGGCTGTTGGTCATTAGAATGACAATCTGAAGATGGTAACAAAGAAAAAAGAAAGAGAAGTAAGAAAATGAAGACCAGAAGTAACAAAACCTATAGAAAATAAGCAACTCAAGACTAAGAAGATGTCCCAGGAGAAAAAGGACAAAAGAAAAAGGACAAAGTGGTGAACTGAAGAAGGGAGAATGCATATGGAAGTGGTGTGTGTGTGAGGCGGGGGGATGATTGGTGCCGAGAAACTGTATTCACAATCCAGCTTCAGGAGTTCTAGATAAAAACTGGGCTGGGAGAGAAGACTGAGGAATCATTGTTATGCTGCATCTATTCAAAGAAGTGAACAGTTCCTGGGGACAGAGAAAGGAGGAGCCACAAAGCAGCTGTGTGGACTCCTGAGGCGCTGGGCAGGAAGAAGATGACAGCCAGCACAACAGAGATTCTGCCTTCAACCAGAGGAGAGTTCCCATAAAGGGTGAAGGCTGAGTGAAAGAGGAATGGTGCAGCAGCATCAGAGGAAGATACGTTCTGTTGTGAGAATCAACCTCAAACCCAAATTCTTGAAGGAAGAGGCTAGAACAAGTGACTTTGGGGGAAGAGAGAGAAAGATAATAAAAGCCATAAAGGTCTAAGAGTTGAGTTGTAAAACAATAAAAGAAAGTGTTAACAGAGATTTGTAATCAGAGAAGAATGAGAAGAAGACAAATGAAATCAGTAAGTTTGTGTTTGGGTGAAAGATGTTGGTAGTACAAAAAAGTATCAAGTTTAAAAACTGAAGTCTTTCATATTTTTATTTTACTTTTTCTGTCATACTTTTCTCAACTTTTTAGCACCTTTTTTATAATGTACTGTATATCTATGTACTGTATATTGGTTTTTGTTTTTTTTATTTTGTTATTATCTAAAAAAGCAATAACAAATAACAAATAAATAATAAAAAGGTTAAAAACTGAAATCTAATTAGAATGAATTAATATAGAAAAAACCCAAATCTTCAAAATGCAAAGGAGTTAGGTCAAAACAGACAAAAAAACAAGAAATCTAAGTTTTTAGCAAGTGAACATAAATATTTTGTATGTATTTGTGTGTAAAAAAGTCCCTTCTGCAATAAAGGCCTAGCTGCCATCATCACTACAAGAATTGAAAGAAACTATGCCAGCCGGATCAACCAGCTTGTCAATCAGGGATCAGAGAAATGACAAAACAATTTGCAAGACTTATTAGTTTACTTAATATACCACTGTCTACTGAAGTCTCATGTGAGGACATCTTCATCATGCATACACACACACACTATGGGAATTAAATCAAAATGAATTTGACTTAACACAGGAAAACAAATATGGTTTAACTGATATAAAGGAGATCTGGTGGTATGACTCTCATGAATGGAATATAGTGATTAAAAGAATAGAATGAAAAGAAGCTGTACTACGAAATGAGTTCAAAATTAGTAGAAGCAAATAGAAGAGAGTTGCAGAGTATGGTAAACATACCCATTCTTGCTCAGAAGTCCAAATGAATAAATGTGCAAACTTTGTAGAAAATATCAGGGGTAAAAATAAGTCAAGGAACAAATAAAAGCAATATTGTATCACCTGTCTGACCAAGATAAAGCCTTCCAAAAGCAAAGTACAGATCTTTGAAAACAGCCTATAACAGTAGTGATGGGAGGTTTTTAAATACCCCATCAACTTTCTTCTTCAGAGACGACAAAGACACAAAAGGATCACCTAACCTTCAGTAATACTGATGAACAGATAAGACTTTGCTGAGGAAGTTGAAGTAACAGGAACAATGGGATAAAGTGATAATTTAAAGCTAGCATTCTTGATTTGAAGGAAAACTAAATCTGACAAATACATATTTTAGAAATTTAAAACAGAAGATCCTAATAAACTCTGAGCAATGATAACAAGGATCCTATGGCAGAAAAAGGTAATGTATGACCTACAATAATTGCAAACAATTCAAATGAGGAGAACCAATGGAGGACAAGAGAAGGAACAAGTGAGGCTACATAAAATACTGAAAAATAAAAAGGACACATACAGAAAATTGAAAAAAGGCCAGGTAAGAAAGGAAGAGGACAAGGAGATAGCCCTATAGAGCTGGTGTCAGGAAAGCAAAAGTTCCCAAAATGAGCTGAGGTAAACAAAACATGTTAAGAATACAAGTATTCCTTGTTTAGCGACTGCCTCATTTAGCAACTGTTCACAGTTATGACGGTGATAAAAAAGTAACTTTATAACCAATCCTTGCATTTACGACCTTCACAGGTCTGTAAAGAAAAGGAAAGCTGAAGATAAGATCATACAGTCATGGTTTCACTTAGCAACTGCTTTGCTTAATGACTGAGTTGCTAGTCCTGATTGTGGTTGCTAAACGAGGACTACCTATAATATAAAAGGGCTTCTTTAAATATGTTTAAACTAAAAGAAAAAAAACATTTTGAAATCAAAAATGCTTGGCAAAATGCTAACAGGTAACAAAAAAAAAATTGCAAAGCTACGTAACTCCAACTTCAGTCTTCTTTAGTCAACTATAGTCTTCTCTAACGAAAAATTGAGTTTCATATCAGAAAATTATGAAAAATAGGATGACGGGTTGTTGCTTGAGGTGGACAGAAAAGTGGTCAAGAAATGCCTCTTTATTTTGAAAAAGGTTAAATCTCCAAAACCTGATAAACTGCATCACAGGATACAAAAGGAAGTAGCTGATGGTCTGGCTGAACCCTTGTTTAGAAATCTGGGAGAAATGGTGAAGGGTCAGATATCAAATACTATTTTCAAAAAGGAAGAAAGTTGAATCTGGGGAACTATATCTCCATCAGTCTGACATTTATAGCTGGGGAAATTCTAGAGCAGCTGGGGAAGTTCTAGAGCAGGCCATAAAGAGATTGATATGCAACTACCTTGGAAACACTGTGGCAACTATCAGAAGTCAGCTTGAATTTGCCAAGAACAAATTTTATCAGATTAAGCTTACCTAATACCTTTTGACATTCTGATTAGTGTTATGACATGGCAATTAAGTGGAGATGTAACTGGTTTGAAAACCATACTCAAAGAACGCTTATCAAATTGGAGAGAGATTTCAAGTAGGATCAGCCTTCGTGGTCCCTCTATTCTTCAAAATTTGTACTAACTTGGATTAAGAAATGGAGGGAATGCTTGTAAAGAAAAGAGCAAAATGTTTCAGTTAGAGAAGAAATTTCAAATGCACAAATATAGTAGTAGGAAGATGGACCTGCTCCTATTCTGAGCAGTCAAAGCTCAGGCCTGGTTAGAGGGATAAGGGATGTCTGATGATACAACTATTTCCAATCAATCAATCAATCACTCAGTCAATTTTATTTCAGTCATAGACCAGCACAGAACTAATAGAAATAAAAAGTCATATTGACAGACTAAAATGAGGTAAAGAGAAAATTATTAACATAAAATTACAGAGTACAGGAATTAGAGCGCAAAAGAATCCTGTAAAATTACAATTAATTTTACAATGAATTATCTAAATGCTATAAATAACTACAATAGATAACTATAAAAGGACATTGTATATTTCCTCATGTATAACACAATACCCGGGCAGGCCAGAGGCTGACTATCTTAGTCTCCTGCTGGCTGACCAGGTAGCAGGGATTTCAGACAATGTAGCCCAGTTCTGTGTCAGAGCTATGATTAAATGTAAACAACTCCTCCAAGTAGGGTGATGCTGAGCCTTAATCCAATGTATTTTCTCTTCCTTTCCTTTCCTTCTCCCCACCTTTTTTCTTCTCCTTTAAAATATATACATACCATTCTATGTTTTATTTTAATATTTCTTTAGTTATAATTGGTTGGACCATATTCCAAAAAACTGTAACAGGGCTTCAGCAAGTATTAGACTTAATATTAGGCCGGCACAGCTTTACATTCTTGTATTTTATAAATTCTAGAATTACTTATGTCCTTTCCCACCAATCTGTACCAAAATGAGATGATGTTCTGTAAAACAGTGATGTGGTGACATACCACTGTTTATGCCTAAATCTGAGTATTAACACTGCAACCCTAGTCACTGTATTACTTGAGTGGTGCACACTGAAGTAATGACCTTCTGTTGTACACACTGGGATTGTACCATAGTAATTGCACAATTTAAGTTGCAGAGAGATTCAGACAGCCACCCCTCTGCTTCCCTCTGCTTCCCTCAGTCTTGTTCCCATGGTCCATCTCTTTCATGCATGGCCAGCATGATGTTGTTGAGCCTGTCACCAATCTGTATGAAGGTAGTACTATGAAGCATATTGTAGCCCAGTCGGAAGACTGCTTATGGCTACATGCCTACCTTCTTGCCTACCTGATGAGTAATTTACTTTTTTAAAAAAAATATTTCCTATCAGGCAGCTAAAAGTTGATGTGGATGGGTTGGATGCGAGTTCTTGCCTTGTGTTTTCTTGTGCAGACAGTAGGTGCAAAAAAAAAAAAAAGGTAAAGGCAGTTAAAGGCACCCAAATGCAAAACTATATCCGTGCATTTACATTAGAGTGCAATCTGTAAATACAGAGATCCTAATGTTATCTATCTTTCAATGATTTGATAGATTTATTGAGGTTTGATAGGTATGCAACTATGCATGCTCTTCTGTCCTGCTGAGGTTCCATTTCAAGGTGCATTTTAAAAAATTGATTCTTTGCATTTTAAAATATACCTTAAAAGTTCAAGATCAAGACAAAGCACAAAAGTGCCTGAACATACAAAGGCATTCACATACACAAAACCTCAACAAATGAAGAGAGACTTTCTAAAAGACATCTATGATGCTTTGGTTGGTTTGCTGAGCTTTGGTGTGGGTATGTGCAGTCTGGGCATGCTTTTGTGCCTTGCTGAAGTTGAACTTTTGAAGTATATTTCAATGCAGGTTTTGCTGGTTTGACAAGCGGGGCAATTGCAAATTCAGTAATAGTGGGTGCTGGGGAGGGTCTTTTGTTTTTGTTGTTAATGATACTGATGCAAGAATTAAGCAGCAGAAGCATTTTTTTTTACACAATTTTCCAACAAAGAGCAACAATACAGTCAAATTTTGCTGGCTGAATGGCAGGATGCAAAAAAATGTGACAAAACTATTGCTTCATGTTTTGTAGGTGTTCCCTGTTCTTTACTCTAAAGCTACATGTGTAGGTGGAGTAGCAGTCTATGATTGCTACCAACTTGCAATAAAATTGGATATATAAAACCTTCTAAAAAACAAGAAAAGAACTCCAACCTCTGCATTTTGAAAAGTTCTTGGTCTACTACCTTCTTTGGCAATTGGTAATTAATCTCTATCACTATACAGTACTTAAATCTTTTAATGTGCCATCTACGAAATTTTAAGTTTCTAGCTGATGTTGAACTTAAGAGTACATTTAAAAATGATGAATCTTCATGTGTTAGTTTCACATTTAAAATCTATATAAGCATGTCAATGAGGGGTATGCAAAATTTGGATTCTGATTCCACCCACAAGAATGAGTCAAATCAATGGTCATTCTTCAGTGTCATGCCCAGTCTGACTTTCCACAAGAACAAGCAGAAGAGAGCTTACCTCTAAAACAGTGCTGCAACATTTAAAGTTGTGGAGTATCTAGAGGTACTGTTCAACTCTCTCTTTCTATACACACACACACACACATCTCAGTGTACCTCATGAACTCATGAAAGGTTATAGCAGTATTTTCACAGAACAATATTGTTTGTATTTATTTATTTATTGCTCACCTATAATCTTAAGAACCTCAAACTAAGATGCAGTTTATAAATATATATATATGTATATATATTTAGAAAAGAAAAAAAATGAAAAAACAGATAATATTTTAACAGCAGATTTTAAATACCGTAATAAAGAGGTACAGATTTTACATGGGACAAGGGGCATGGCCGGGCATGGCGAACCCAAAATACAAGAGTAAACGCATCCTGTTAATTCTCTTTACATCTAGAGCTTGGTTAAGGACCCAATTTCAAAATAAAAAAAAACAGAGCAACCTTTCAAAAGAGGTGATCACATAGGGATAATAAGAAGTAAAGGAATTTTTGAGAACAGTTACCAAAGAACATGCATCAACAGTATCTTCTTCCTTAAGAAACTTATGTTAATTTGTTTCTGATTTATTAATGCCTTAAACGTCTATGATGAATGTTCAACTCTAACTTTCCTGGTATCTCTTCTTAAATTGGCACAAGTTATTCTGACATCTATATCAAATCACTCATAAGAAGCTCATTGGGGAAGCTCCATCATCATCTTAGCTTATCAAACCAGTCAGCAGGATATTGGGGAGAGCTCATTAGCAGTTAGAAGACATGGATCTAGTTTTTCCATTATTTGCTGGGTCACTTCTAGATAAATTGGTATCATTGGTATCAAACTGACATATGATTATGTCAATATGACATATTCTGATAAAATAACATAATTAATTTGGCTACAATGGCATCATCTCATTTTGCTCTGGGGGGGCAACTCAATATTAATCAATTCTATATAAACAGACGTTCTAGTTACATATTAAAAAGCTCAAACTCAGTGGCTGATGACCTGCTGCAAAATTCCTTAATTTTTATTTTATTATCATTGTAATTTCAAGAAAAAAAGAGAATAAATAATGCTGATACAAATACATGTTTAAAAGAGTATAGGAAATAAGTATGGGTGGACAACTAACAAATCTCAAATAACCACTAGACCTAAATAAATAGCATATGGCTAATATATTTTAATACACCATTAACATTTTGGAGCACTGTAAGACATTTCTCATCCAACTTTTAGACAAAACATGTCCCTATTGAACTGTCAAAATATTCAATTGACACAATTGAAATTGATAAATGTGGAAGAAAAAGCTATAAATAAATAAACAATTTATTTAATTTTTGTACACTATCCAGAGTCACTGCTGTGAGATGGGCACTCCTATAAATTATATTAATTAATTAAAAGAATACTTTAAGTAATATGTAGGCTATATATCAGACTGAAATATAAACTCTAGAATCCAAATTTGGGATGTGGCACAATTCCATGTAGTCCAAAAATGGTTTCCAAATACAACTGAACTGCACATCAGATTTATGTTTTAGATATGAAGTTATTCTAGACACTGAAGCATATTCCCACAATTTGTTTAATCATTCTTCCATAGAGGGGTTCTGTGATCAGTTCCATTAAAAACATACATTTTTTTAGCTGTTATTATATACAATGCCAGTTCAGTATATTTTGAACAAATGTGTGGTTTGGTGAAGTTTAATAGAAATATGTCTGGCTGAAATGCAATTACGACTTTCAAAACTTGTTCCGTTCTATGATGAATTAATTTCCAGTTGAGCTTTGTAACTTTGTCACTACCATTGGAAGAAAGATCCAATCTGTTCATTGCATTTCCAGCACTTCAGGGAAAAGGAGCAACTCGTTTTAGCAATCATGACTGGAGTAATATACCAGCAATAAATCTCTAAATATGATGTTTAAGGTGAACTTAATATTCTTTTTCTACTGAACTTTTTACTGTTCAATCTATATTAAAATTTTGCATCCATTTAAACATACAATCCTGACCTGTTCTAGTTCTGAATCATATTTCAGTAATAAATTATAAATCACAATCAGTAAATGTTCAATATTATGAGTTACAAGATTTTCAAATTCAGCAAAGTTCTTTATATAGATGTTTCCAGAACAGCACCTCACTATTATTAGTATCAGAACAGAGTTCTATCCTACTCAGTGGTATATACTAATTTTTGCTAATTTAAGAGAAGCGAAAAAGTGTAATTAGAAGATTTTCATATGTCTAAATTTCTTCATATTCAGGTATCTCATAGCTTATCATTCTTGCTCCACTAGGCATGCCTGCATTATATCATTCTCTTTTCTAATATCACTTGTTGCACAAAGTCTTGTCTCTTCTGGTGTAAATGACTGATTTCTATCTGTCTGAAGGATTCTTAGAATATTATCACTGGCAGTGCCATACTTATATGTAAAGTTTTAGTTGACAAACAACCCACTTTTTTGGAACTTGTGGAAATAGTTCTTAAAGAGATATTAGGTTAGTAGAACTCACACTGTTGATGACAATACACAAAAGCTTCTTAAAAGTAGAAAGCTTCAGCAATATGTCATTCCAAAGATGGAAAGAGAACCCTATAGTTTCCTTTTCTTCCAAAACTGTCAAAAGGAAAAATGTTTCTATAATTAGTACTGTTCTCACCATAAATTCCCTTATATAAGTGTAAGTGGCTGTTGGAGAGAATCAGATGTACTTAAATCAATGAGCTTTCCAAAAAAATTATTATTCTTTTTCCTTGACCTTATGTTTTCCAGGAAAACAGTACTGAAGATATTTCTGATACCTTCTTATAATTCTGGCAAGCCTCCTAGAGTTGCAAATTGTGACTGAAGTCAATACATTTGACTAACAAATTGTGGCTGAAGTCACATTTGACTAACAGACAAATAAAAAAGCCTACCTCAAATTTGTAAAAATTGTTGAAATGGTTCACTAAAATGTACATTTTCACTCCCTTTCAATGTATCTAATGGCACATCTGGTAACACAGAGAAGATCCTTTCAGTCAACGTCCCATTTCTTCATCAAAGACAGATAATCTAACCAGAGATTGAACAGCCTAGCAATGAACTCATATTGTTTACTAGAAATAATCAAAAGATAATCAAGATTATTGTTTTCTATTAAAAATACAGAATTAGAGCATATGATGAAGGTAAAACACTGTTTTTAATGTCCCCTGACTTACTCAATGATTTTACTCTGGTAAAAATTCAAGGATACTTCCGCATCATAAGGATTTCTACTTTCCAATACCTCACAAAGCAGTTTGAATCCGATATTTGATAATCTTCATTTTTCCTGACCTCAAAACACTAAGAATTAGCACCTCAGTTACCTTATTTTCTTTTTCCATCCCTATCTAAGAGTTACATATTTATAGACTATAATACAAAGGGTAGAATATGGCTAGATTTATTTCTCTGCAGGCTCTAAATCACATAAATTAATGCAAATATACATATACTCCCTTAAAAATCAATTTTATCTAACACAAACTACATTTGCATTCAAATGTAGCTTCATGAGAGAAAATAGGGTACTTTAGGTAGCACTCTTAATCTTAAGCACTCTAATATAGGTCAATGGTTAAGGCCCAAATAATGACATTGTCTGATATATTCCAGAACTTGAACAACCAATAGAATGGTTCATATACTATATGTACAGGGGTTCCTCAGCAGATATATATACAAGAGCTGAAAATCAGTCCATAACTGTATTTTGATCTGTATCCAAAACAACCAGTGCTGTTTTGTTCCATGTGTGGGCCAAAATATCTGAAATACCTATGTTTTGATTGAGGCATGAATCTCTCCCCACACAAATCAGCTTTTCCATGCATAAAATGGGTTATACACTGAATATTTTGCATATCCCTAGAAAACAGCATTTGTTACATGCAACCTCTAGGCCCAATCCTTCAATATTTGTCATCATAGTCCCAAACAGAGAGGAAAATATAAGGGGATTTTGTTTTACAGAGGAAGGACCCCTTAGCAAAAACAGGAGGGGGCAGCCTTCCCATAAGGAAAGATACTACTGAACCAGAAAGGTATCCCTGAGTACTCTTAGTTAACAGCTGGAAAAAAAGGTTAGAAGTGTCACTGAGATAACAAAATGGGAAGGGGTAGGGTGGGACTTGAGGAGTAGGAGGGGGCAGCTTCTACTAAGGTTATAGATGGCTTTCTTTTAACATGATGTGTTATAACCTCCCCAACTTCTCCATCAGTCCTGAACTATATATATCCCCATTCCAAGGACAGGAGACCCAACTTCTATTTTTACCAAGCACAAGAGTCAGCTCTTAAGACATGCAACGGCTTAAAAATACTGTTTTTGCTTGTACATATTTCCCTCCTCCGCAACTTCTCCATCAGTTCTGAACTATATATATCTTCCTACAATTACTTCACTTTTTGAACAGGTTGCTAGTACAAATTTGTGTATAAGGATGACTTTATAGTTGAGTTTGTTTTTAAGGCTTCAACCATTTCAGAAATCCTAGCTAAGTAGAATTTTTTGTCCTGTTAAGCTGTTGTGGAAGTGAAAAGCAATCTCTAAGAGGCCTAAGAAAACAGGGCAAATTAATGATTAATAGAAACACTTACATGTATTCATTTACATGGAAACCAAATCTACAGTTGCTACAAACAGCTATTTGATAAGATTCAGAGGAACTATTCCATGCAGGGGTAATATATTAAGAAAGAACTCAAAATGTACTAGAAAAAAGTCAGTAACCCAGGTTTCTAAGCATCTAGATTTATAAACATTTGGTTTAAGTTAGGATGTCAAAAAACAGAAAAGGAATATTCTGTCTGTTCAAGAAAAAAAATGTTGAGAGGAGATTTCTTAGACACTGGGTCAATGTGCAGTGTGATGGTTTGCTATGAGAAGAGGCATTTTTGGGAAGGTTATAAATACCCATTAACAACATCTTCAGGCACCACCAAAAGTACCTCAGGTTGCGGTTGCTGTTACTAACATATCACTGTTGTTTTTCCCTCTGCACCCTATTCCATATCAGCATTATTGTTGCACTATTTTTATACTAAGTTCTTAGCAAAAAACCTGTACTGAAACCTGAAGTACAATCTTTCCATCCCAAATAAATTCAAGTGGAAAACTATTTTTACAATTATCCCACAGCCTACTCTATGTAGGAAGAGACAAATTTAAAGTTACATCTTCCCTTCTTCCACAAGCAAAAAATAAAGAAAACATTATCTATATCATCAAGCATGGCTGCCTGAGGATAGGTAAAGGTAAAGGTTTCCCTTGACGTAAAGTCCAGTCGTGTCCGACTCTAGGGGGCGGTGCTCATCTCCGTTTCAAAGCCTTGGAGCCGGCGTTGTCCATAGGACACTTCCGGGTCATGTGGCCAGCATGACTCACGGAACGCCGTTACCTTCCCGCCGAAGCGGTACCAATTAATCTACTCACATTTGCATGTTTTTGAACTGCTTGGTGTGCAGAAGCTGGGACGAGCAACGGGAGCTCACCCCGCCGCGCGGTTTCGAACCGCCGACCTTCCGATCGACAGCTCAGCGGTTTAACCCGCAGCGCCACCGCGTCCCCCTGAGGATAAGTTCTACTTAATTTAGCAGGACTTAATTCTGGTAAATATGGCAATTTCTGGCAATTTGGTAAGTATGTACCAAATAAGACTGTCTGATCATGACTTCTCAGCAGTGTCCCAATTAGCAACATCAAGAAATATGTATGTTACTCAAGTCATTGGTGTTTTGTATATCATTGTAGCAAATAGTATGGGTAGTCCTTGCTTAACTACCACAATTGGGATTGGAATTTTGGTTGCTAAACAAAGCGGTGATTAAGTGAATCCGACCCAATTTTATGACCTTTTTGTGGCAGTCGTTAAGTGAATCACCATGGGCGTTTAGCGAATCACGCAGTTGCCCATTGATTTTGCTGGCCAGAAGCCAGCCGGGAAGGTCAAAAATGGTGATCAAGTGACCATGGGATGCTGCAACGGTCATAAATGCAAACTGGTTGCAAGTGCCCAAATCGTGATCACATGACCGTGGGGGGAAGCTGGTCATAAGTGTGAGAATCAGTTGTAAGCTGTTTTTTTCAGCATTGTCTTAAGTCTGAACTGTCACTAAACGAATGGTTGTTAAGTGAGGACTACCTGTATACCCTTTCTCCTTTCACATTTCTGGTGATGCAACAATCTCCAGCTATTATTTTTCATATGTATTCCATCATCTGATACAGGAAATAGGTAATTATTGTACATAGTGAAAATATATTAGAATCAAACCATGACTGAATTAAACTATGAACCCTGTTTTAGAAACAAAAATGCTTATGAAACTGCATAGAAGATAGAAGAACACCATGAGATAAAATAGTATGAATAGAGTAATACTTTTAGGCTCATTATCATTAAATAAATATATGTACCCTGCAACATATAACTACTGTAATGCACAATAGAAACATATTTCTTACATGTTTTAGATATAAATATTTAAATACCTATGAGTAAATGAAGGGCATTGTATAAAACCTTATTTCTTTCATATTTTGGGGACTATAAATGCAATTAATAAATTCCAAAGGCCAAGCCCAGACTGTACAAATACAGCCAATTTGCACCCATCCTTTTATATATCCATCATATGGACACTTTCCCAACCTTACGTCTTCCAGATCTGTTGCAACGTCAGTAACGCATAAGTTATTGGCTGAACATCACAGAATAACTTTATAAAAAGTCTATTGGCCCAACATGGCACTGTGTGGGACTTTCCCTGTATATCCCACTTAGGAATATTCTGGAAAATTAAGTGCAACCTCCAATGCATCTTACATTTTGTATTCTGGGAATTATAACTTCAATTGTTTTGATTGCTCCTATTTGTTTGACTTCAGGATGTTTGGTTATTTCAAAAACGTAATACAAAAAATCAAGATCTACTGTACTTCTCAAGTCACACAACAATGACTGAAGTAGATAACAGCTGGTGTGTGGTAGATTCAGTTATTGATACAAATCTGAAAGCAGCTCTCCTTTGTCAACAGAGCGATAAGCTAGATACCTCTGCAAAGATCACAGAAAGAATAGGAATCCAGTCACCCTGCCTACAGTTACCCCAAGTGCCCCATAAGCCAACATTCACAGGGAAGCTCTCTCTGCATCTGAAGATTTTATATAGCAGTCAAAATAGCTGTTGACAGACTTAAGCTCCAGAGGTCGTTTGATCCACTTAGTCAGTTGTAGCCCCACTGAAATCAATGGGGCGAGCCAATCATAGGTAATCTAATTCCTACTAGTGTTCAATTATGTTAGTGGAAGTAAAGCATAATTACTGACTCCAACTGCTGAATCTCTCTCTCTCTGTCTTTTCTCCCCTAGGATTGTGGCCATCACTGTTCTTCAAGCAATGAATTCCGTACCCTCATTATGCACGGTGCGAAGCATACACTGTCATCAAACTACTGCGGATCCATTTCACTAGATAACTCAGATATCCAATATTATGAAAGAAAAAGTGCTCTTCAGTCACACCACGCATACTTTTTAAGAAGTCCACCATGTTCTCCAACACAAAAATGTCCTAAGTTGTTAACGGGCATAGTTTTTTATGTTCTGGTCAAAAACACCAAACGGTATCATACGAACCCAAGAACTGAACGAGCTACGCAAATGGATTGCATCCCCCTCCGACGTTTCTGCACCCCTCCTCACCCAATACGGCCACTCCGGCCAGTTAAATGTTCCCAGGACCTTCCATACCTTTTGCGGGGCTTTGAGCAGGCGGTGGACCCCGGCCAGCTGTGTGGCCAGGGGGATGTCCTCCCTGAAAGAGTAGAGGGGCGGCCGGGTGGGCTCGGGAAAGTTGGTACTATTGAAAGGATCTGTGTCGTCCAGAAATTGCACCCTGCAAACCAGCGTTGCAGTAGCCATGGTGCAGCCATTCAAAAAAACAACGCAGACATACAGCCGTGGAAACAGCGGCACCAAAACGCAAAGTCGAGGGAGCTTCGACTTCTTTCTTCACCACCAAGCAAACGAAAACGACCCGCTCCTCCCGGAAAACACACAAACTTATATCCAGATAATCGGGAGGTCGGCAGAAAGCTTTGCGCGTCTCTTTTCGCACTGCGAAGGCGATCTGGCGTCAGTCGCGCGGAGGGAGGGAGAGAGAGAAAGAACGAACAATATGCACGCAATCCAGGAGTCTTACAGAAAGCAATCATTTCCCGAGCAGAACTCGGGCTGGTAGAATCGGGAAGAGCCCACGAAAGCTTTAGGCACGCATCAAGGAGAGCGAGATTAGAGCTGGCGCACGTTCCAGACAAAGTCGCTGCAGAAAGGAAAGGTGGCTGCCGGAGCGAGAAGCAAGTTCCCCGCGGCGACCGGTGGTAGTGGTGGTGGGGGCGGTGGCGGTGCCTCCCCCATTCTCAGCCGGCCACTCACCCTACCAAAGCGGGAAGCAAAGGCAAATAAGGGAAGCGGCTGCTGCTGGGAAAGTTGCTCCCCTCCCGTCCCCTTCTCTCTTCTCTTCGCAGTTGCGTGCGTGAAGCAATTGCCGGCTGCGCCTCCCAGTGGGCGCAAATGAATGGATCTAGCAACAACGCCGGATTCCACTCCTGTGTCTGGCAGTGAGGGCCTAACTTCATGTGGCGGTTGAACCTTTATTTTGAAAAGACAGGGTTTTATTTTAAAGAACCCTCTGATAGATTGGCTTTAGCAATGTAATTCATGGGTGCATTATCTGAAGCAGTATATGATCACGGGGGAAGCGAGGCTGGTTTACAAGGATGGAAAGATATAGTGAATAGTGTTGAGTTAAGTTACAGCTGTATTTCCTTTATTTTTCTTAACTCAGGCCTCTAATGGCCTGGGCTTACTATTTCTTACTCTTTCTGCCCTTTGCATAATGTTTATTACCACAAAAGGAATAATGCAATTTGGATGGATGTATTTAAGGAAAAGCAGCCAATTTGTGGACAAAAAGTCAAGACAAGGCCCTGCTTAGTGTTACCAGATATCTGCACAGAAAAAGGAGAACATGGTCAATTGGAAAGGAGGACAATGAGGGGAAAGGAGGACACACTAACTGTTTAACTTTCTTGCCATCCGTGACAAAAATTACAATGAAAAACTGCCCCCCCCAAAAACTTAGTGTATATGAAATTACTTTTTCCGACATCAGAAAGGCTGGTTCTTCAATCACAGTATTTTTCCAACAAATCTTTATTTTCAAAAACATACACCAGCGATAATACAGAATCAGTGTCATCCTTTTCAAATTTCACCACAGAAATGTATGGCAAGTCATGTAATCTACAGACTACAGTGATCATAGATCTAAAGGGCTGGACAGAAGCTGATTGCTGGAATCAGGAAATAAATACCATAGATTTAAGATGTCAAGTCTTCAGCAAAGGATCGTTACCTTGTTGTGGTGCTGGAGCTTGAGCACCTCAATGATGCCATGAGCTAAACCGTGAAGGGCCACCCAAGACGGGAAGGTCATGGCAGAGAGGTCAGACTAAATGCGATCCCTGGGGAAGGTAATGGCAACCCACCCCAGTATTCTTGCCATGAAAACTAAGTAGATCAGTACAACCAGAGATATGTCGGTATACCATCAGAAGATGAGACCCCCAGGTCGGAAGATGGTCAAAATGCTACTGGGGAGGAACAGAGGATGAGTTCAACTAGCCCCAGACGCGATGACGCAGCTAACTCAAAGCCAAAAGGACGGCTAGCGGCCGACGGTGCTGGTGGTGAACGGCGAATCTGATGTTCTAAGGATCAACACACCATTGGAACCTGGAATGTAAGATCTATGAGCCAGGGCAAATTGGATGTAGTTATTGGTGAGATGTCAAGATTAAAGATAGACGTTTTGGGCGTCAGTGAACTGAAATGGACTGGAATGGGCCACATCACATCAAATGACCACCAGATCTACTACTGTGGACAAGAGGACCACAGAAGAAATGGAGTAGCCTTCATAATTAATAGTCAAGTGGCTAAAGCAGTGCTGGGATACAATCCAAAAAAACGATAGAATGATCTCAATTCGAATCAGGGCAAGCCATCTAACATCACAGTGATCCAAATATACGCCCCAACCACAGATGCTGAACAAGCTGAAGTAGAGCAGTTCTATGAGGATCTGCAGCACGTACTGAACACCACGCCTAAAAGAGATGTTGTTTTCATCACAGGAGACTGGAATGCTAAGGTGGGCAGTCAAATGACACCTGGAATTACAGGTAAGCATGGCCTGGGAGAAAAAAACGAAGCAGGACATAGGCTGATAGAATTTTGCCAAGACAATTCACTCTGCATAACAAACACTCTCTTCCAACAACCTAAGAGACGGCTTTATACATGGACATCCCCAGATGGACAACACCGAAATCAGATTGACTACATCCTTTGCAGCCAAAGGTGGCGAACATCTATACAGTTCGTAAAAACAAGACCTGGAGCTGAGTGTAGTTCAGATCACGAACTTCTTATTGCACAATTTAGGATCAGACTAAAGAGATTAGGGAAGACCCACAGACCAGCTAGATATGGGCTCACTAATATTCCTAAGGAATATGCAGTGGAGGTGAAGAATAGATTTAAGGCACTGGACTTAGTAGATAGGGTCCCAGAAGAACTATGGACAGAAGTTCGCAACATTGTTCAGGAGGCGGCAACAAAATACATCCCAAAGAAAGAGAAAACCAAGAAGGCAAAATGGCTGTCTGCTGAGACACTAGAAGTAGCCCAAGAAAGAAGGAAAGCAAAAGGCAACAGTGATAGGGGGAGATATGCCCAATTAAATGCAAAATTCCAGAGGTTAGCCAGAAGAGATAAGGAATTATTTTTAAACAAGCAATGCACGGAAGTGGAAGAAGACAATAGAATAGGAAGGACAAGAGACCTCTTCCAGAAAATTAGAAACATTGGAGGTAAATTCCAGGCCAAAATGGGCATGATCAAAAACAAAGATGGCAAGGACCTAACAGAAGAAGAAGAGATCAAGAAAAGGTGGCAAGAATATACAGAAAACCTGTATAGGAAGGATAACAATATCGGGGATAGCTTTGACAGTGTGGTCAAAACCATCTATCTAGAGCCAGACATCCTGAAGAGTGAGGTTGAGTGGGCCTTAAGAAGCATTGCTAATAACAAGGCAGCAGGAGACGATGGCATCCCAGCTGAACTGTTCAAAATCTTGCAAGATGATGCTGTCAAGGTAATGCATGCTATATGCCAGCAAATTTGGAAAACACAGGAATGGCCATCAGACTGGAAAAAATCAACTTATATCCCCATACCAAAAAAGGGAAACACTAAAGAATGTTCAAACTATTGAACAGTGGCACTCATTTCACATGCCAGTAAGGTAATGCTCAAGATCCTGCAAGGTAGACTTCAGCAATTCATGGAGTGAGAACTGCCAGATGTACAAGCTGGGTTTAGAAAAGGCAGAGGAACTAGGGACCAAATTGCCAATATCCGCTGGATAATGGAAAAAGCCAGGGAGTTTCAGAAAAACATCTATTTCTGTTTTTTTGACTATTCTAAAGCCTTTGACTGTGTGGACCATAACAAATTGTGGCAAGTTCTTAGTGGTATGGGGATACCAAGTCATCTTGTCTGCCTCCTGAAGAATCTGTATAACAACCAAGTAGCAACAGTAAGAACAGACCACAGAACAACGGACTGGTTTAAGGTGGAAAAGGAGTACGGCAGGGCTGTATACTCTCACCCTACCTATTCAACTTGTACGCAGAACACATCATGCGACAAGCTGGGCTTGAGGAATCCAAGGCTGGAGTTAAAATTGCTGGAAGAAACATTAACAATGTCAGATATGCAGATGATACCACTTTGATGGCTGAAAGCGAAGAGGAACTGAGGAGCCTTATGATGAAAGTGAAAGAAGAAAGTGCAAAAGCTGGCTTGCAGCTAAACCTGAAAAAAACCAAGATTATGGCAACCAGCTTGATTGATCACTGGCAAATGGAGAAAACGTAGAGGCAGTGAAAGACTTTGTATTTCTAGGTGCAAAGATTACTGCAGATGCTGACTGCAGTCAGGAAATCAGAAGATGCTTAATCCTTGGGAGAAAAGCAATGACAAATCTCGATAAAATAGTTAAGAGCAGAGACATCACACTGACAACAAAGGCCCGCATAGTTAAAGCAATGGTGTTCCCTGTAGTAACATATGGCTGCGAGAGCTGGACCATAAGGAAGGCTGATCGAAGGAAGATAGATGGTTTTGAACTGTGGTGTTGGAGGAAAATTCTGAGAGTGCCTTGGACTGCAAGAAGATCAAACCAGTCCATTCTCCAGGAAATCAAGCCAGACTGCTCACTTGAGGGAACGATATTAAAGGCAAAACTGAAATACTTTGGCCACATAATGAGAAGACAGGACACCCTGGAGAAGATGCTGATGCTAGGGAGAGTGGAAGGCAAAAGGAAGAGGGGCCGACCAAGGACAAGATGGATAGATGATATTCTAGAGGTGATGGATTCGTCCCTGGGGGAGCTGGGGGTGTTGACGACCGACAGGAAGCTCTGGCATGGGCTGGTCCATGAAGTCACGAAGAGTCAGAAGCGACTGAATGAATAAACAACAACAAGATGTCAAGTCTGTTGGCGGATGAGGGAAAGGAAGCAGGTGAAGGGCCGCAAATCACGGCTTAGGACTGGAGTCCTTTAAACCTGGTATGGGTCCCAGTAAACACACCAAGTGAGAAATAGGATAACCCTTTTATTTGAGTGCTCAAGTAACAAGGGGGTCTCTCCTCTGAAAAGGAGAGCCCTTTGTGTTAGTAGACAGCATCTTTTATACCATTGTCTATAAGATACAGTTACAAGCATAAAATGATTATTGGGCAATTTCTGTCACAGGGTACATAGGCATGCATACATTTGTGTTATCTATGTTAACTATACACTACATCTACACCCATCACCATTTAGGGATTTCTCCCCTCCTTCAAGTGTAAAATTCCACCTTGGCCCCTCCTTTGGGAGTGGAATGATCTAATAATGAGAGGAGAATTTAACATTACAATTACCTGTCTGGTTACTTTCGGACAAGATATCCCCCATATGCGCATGCTTGCATTCTTGTATTATCTTCTACTGGTTTCTGCTGGTTCTGGTTTGTATTTCCTTCCCTTATCTTCCATTCGTGCATCTCCCAACTTATACCTATCATGTACTTGCCAGCCTCCCTCATATTCCAACTTAGTCTTAGGCATCCTTATCCCCCAGGAGAGCCTTGGAGCTCTTGAGACAAGGAAGCTTATTATTTCCCTTGACAATTACAGCTTACACAGTTAGCTGAACACATACATTCCTTATAAGAAGGATGCTGGTAAAATTCTGTCTCCACACACGGAATTTTCAAAGTAAATTGTAAATACACAGAAGTTGAAATGACTACAGTCATGAAAACAGTCCACCCAAAAAACCAAGACACTCACAAAGCCAGACAATATTTGATTTTAAAGCTATGCCTGCCAGGCAGAGGATACGAGGATAAAAATGAGGGCATGTCCTCCTTTAGCTGGACATCTGGTAAGCCTAGCCATGCTTCTTGCTGGCATCTTACGGAAAACTCTTGCAAGCAAACTCTGCTCGATCATTTGCTTTACCTTGCTTTTTCTGGGCATCATTTGGTTATGGCATCTTTGGGAGAGCAAGCATCAGCAGGTGTCTGTTACTTCATCCTCTCTCTCTCTCTGGGATGGGAACATTTGGGGTGGGGGGTGCCTTCAAGTCAGTCTTGACTCCTGGTGACTGCCTGGACAAACTCCTGGTTTTCTTGGCAAGGTTTTCAGAAGTGGTTTGCCATTTCCTTCTTCCTCAGGTCTGAGAACTTTGTGCCTATGGTGGGACTAGAACTCATGTCTCCTGGTTTCTAGCCTGGTGCCCTTAACCACTACACCAAAGTGGGCTGGGGGGCATACCATGGTGTTTTTGAAACTATTCTGTGGATCCAGAGGGTTTGGGGAGAACTTGATAGGATTTGATGAGAGACTAAGGGGAAAAAATTCACTCAAACACAGCCAATTTTCTGTCACCAGAATTTTAAGGGTTCCAAGTTTGTTTGTTTGTTTTTAACGAAAAGGTTCCACAGCTTGAAAAAATTTGAAAACCCCAGGCGGATAAGATTATAGAAGACCATCTAGATTCTCATCTAGTTTCTCACTTGCTTCTTTGAATAGTTCTTCTGGAAAAAGTAACAGGGATTTTCCCAGTCATCCAAATCCTCACCCTATGCATGGAAAAAGTGTCAGCTTTTTTTCAATTTCTTTCTCTTGGACTGTACAAATGATTGTGAATAATTACTCACCTGCCTTCTCCCCTGGAAATGCTTGGCCTGCTCATATATCTTACCTCTTTGGGTGATACAGCAAGAAAGATTGGGCTTGGCACAGTTGTGTCAAACTCAAATAGAAACAGGAGCCACTAAACTATACATAGGGATCCCTGTGGGCCACATATTGACTTAGAAAATCACGCATCATTATCTATTTCTTCCTTTTTTATTAAAAGATCATATTAAAATCAGATAGGAACTAGATGGAACTAATACATAAAAAAGAAACGTATTACAAATATGACAATGTATGTGTATTTATGTATATTTGTATATATTTGTAATGATTTTGAATCTATTTGAAATTAGATTTTTAAATTTGTAAATACATGCATACAAATCAGGTAGGAACTAGTTATAGATAAAAAGAAGCATAACATTTTATGTTTTAATTTCAAATAGATTCAAAATCATTACAAAATATATCACTATATGAAGATTCAAAATTAATATTCTTTGGCCAGAAACTATTTTATGAATATCAGGTATACCTTTTGTGATAATGCAGCTTTCAGTATGGATAATAAATGCTCATTTGTTAATCTTACCCTCTGTGAAGTTTTAATAATCTGCAGGAGTGAAAAGAACTGCTCACATAGATATGTACTTAGCAAACTTTGCTAAGATTCTTGCAGCAAATGTGCACATTTCAACAAAATAAGGGTAAGTCTAGAACAATAACTTCATTATACTTTTCTTTTAGCACTGTGTTACACTGAATTTCAAAAAGTTCCATTTGAATGGTACTTTTTGCTCTTTCAACATCAAAGGAAAATGGAGTGCTGAATAGTAAAAAAATGTTTTCACATATTTTGAACCCTTCAAATCATCTTTCAAATTAAAACAGAAATTCCTAAATATTTGAGGTATAGTTGCTGAAATTACAAGAACCAAATGACTCTTGATCAGTTTTACATGTAGGAAAATGAGTGAAATCAAAATTTTTAGATGTGATTTCTTTTAGTTTCCCAAAGACAAAGTGTTATCTTAAATGCTTTAACGCAGTTGTACATAAATGTTAGAACCTGATTTTGACCTTGACATTTTAAATTAATGTCATTTAAATGCCCCATAATATCTATAATAAAAGCCAAATCCTGCAACCAGTTCTTATTATGAAGTTGTTCTGGTGAGTCTCCTTTCATTTTAAAAAACATTTTGATTTCATGGAAACTTGCCAAAATCACTTCAAAACCTTATAACAGGAAAGCCAACAAACTTCTGTATAATAAACTTTCCTGCTCATTTTCAGTTTCGAAGCGTAATGAAGAAAACTGCCATTGATTCAATCCTTGAGAATATATAAAAGTCACTGTTTTCTTAACAAACTTCAGCACATGTTCCAGTTTCACTTCTTTTGAGCACAGTTCTTCTGATGTATAATGCAGTGAACATGATGAAAATTACAGGTAGTCCACAACTTATTATCACAATTGGGACTGGAATTTCTATCACTAAGAGATGCAATCGTAAAGCGTAATGTTATGTGATTGCATCACTTAGCGACGGCAATCCCAGGAGTCCTGGTTGCTGTCATAACCCCAAGATGCATGGGTTGTTAAGTTGGAAGAGGCAGGAATCCCAGATAAGGAGCAAGGGGGTGCCACAGGGGTGGGGGAGGCCTGGGTGGGCCGGTACAGGCCATGCATGAGTTGGGAGGGGGGTGCCGCAGTGTGGAAGGCCAGGGAAAGAATATGCTGCGGCTCTGGGGCTGCGAGCTTTTTGCAGCCTCAGAGCCACAGCGCACAACCCCTTTGCACTGTGCGAAGCCCAGCCCCAGCCCCAGCCCAGCCCAGCAGCATGGTGCAAAAGGGCTTCCTCACGTGCCACAGCTCTTGGGCTTTTTGCAGTCCCAGAGCTGTGGCACATGAGGAAGCCCCTTTGTACCATGCAAATCCCAGCCCTGCCCAGCAGCACAGCACAAAGATGCCGCAGCCTGGGAAGCCCCAGCCACCCCAGCCCAGTCTCAGCCACAGTCGCTTTCGCCACCCTGCACTCCAAGGCCCCTGCCGCCCTGCACTTTGCCGCCCCAGCTGACCTTTGCCATCTTCTTGCTCCTGCTGCTGACAAGGTGTGCCCTGGCCCTTCGCAAGGCAGCTGCTGGCCACTTTAATGTGGATTGTGGGGTTGGAGTCAATGGCCTAAATGCCTCCTTCCAACTTAGTAGTTGTATACACATTGTCAGAACCCACAATCAAAGAATAGTTAAATCATTCGATTGTGTTCTCTGCCATTGAAGCAACGCATGTCAAGCTCCGGATGGGAGGGGGGCGAGTGCTGAGAGTGAGAAATGTTGGCAGAGTGCTGGAAAGCATTTGGCCCAGGAGAGATCAGAAAAGTCACACACCAGGCATTTCTATAAAAATAAATTTATTTACAGAAAGCACAAAAACCTATTTACAGGCTTTGTGCATTCGCACACGCTGAGAGGAGAGATCTCTCTCAGCTGCATACTCCCTGCAAGCCTAAAAAGAAGAAAAAGTAACAAGCAAACTGCCCTTCCTCAGGCAATGCAACTATTAACACCTAAACTGAGGACAATTAAATTCGACCTCTTCACCCGGCCAGAATGATTAGTTACCATAGTAACCGTAATCTCTAGCAGAAAACAATATGCCAACAAGAAAGAATTATGTTTCGTCTAATGGTGGGGTCCAAGGTCGCGTCAGATGGAGTTGGGCAGAGTTGGAATGCTGAACTGTTGAGGGAAAGGGGGGATGGAATGTAAAGGGGGTTCTGACGTGTCTGTGTGCTTTTTATTTGATAGCTTGTGTGAGAATTGTTTTAGTTGTGGCTTTTTGCTTTAATCTGTACACATCATCAATAAATCTGAAATCTGCATTTCATCTGGATGCATGAGTCAGAAACGTATTGAGTCAACTGTGTCAGAACTTTACACACATAATGCATTTAACCAGGTGAATTACAAGCTAGTAGCTGCATTCAGTCAATGTGCTTTCATTACTTTGTGTGCATGTTAGTGTGTTACGTGATTTGCTATGTGTTAGTTAGCTTATGGTACAGTATACTATGCCAACTTAGAAAATGGGTTTATTTAGTAATCTGGTTAAGCATGTTGTATAATTGTATGATCATGAGTTTGTTCAGGAAAGGTTTGGCCTCTGTTCCACAAAACATGCTGCAGAAGCTAAAAAGGTCATTTTCTGCATCACTCTAAGGTAGTGATAGGACATCTAAAGAACACCACTATATTCCAATACTGTTTGGATTCCAGCTGCTCTTCTGACTGTTGGAGGTCCTGGCAAATTGGCATGCCTCATTAGCATATAGGTGAGTCGATCCCACAATGCAACTCTCTGTGCTTCTCGAGGAAGCTGTTTGTTGTCCCTCCCAATTCCCCTTTCTTCCTCCTTCCACCATCTGAGGAGGCAGCATGCTTTTGCTGCTCTTTCTTCATCTTGGCCACATGCTTGGGCCTTGAATTAAATTAGATTCCAAAGCAAAGGAAGGAATCTTATTAGGGTACCCCCCAGGAAGCAAGGGATACAGAGTTTTAGATCCTAAGACTGTGTCAACTCATACTTGCAGAGTGGTGCATTTTGATGAAACTGAGCCAAATAAAAATCCTCTAATCAATAGCACTACAGAAGAGGGAGGTGATGAACACTTGTTCGAAGTACCTTACCCAGTGTTTCCAGATGCAGCAAGCAGGCAAGCCCAGAGAGAGGAGAGACCGAGACTCCACCTGGCTCAGATGATGAGGAACCAGGAGGGAGGGACGGAAGGGGCAGAGATGCAGTACAATCCAGACCTGAGTCCTGTTCCAGACATGAGACACTCATCACAACCCAACAAGGGAGTTCCGGCCAAGCGACTGTCTTACCTCACAGGGGTGGCGTTGCCAAAAGAGCCTGCATCATGGAAGGAAGTGCAACAGCTTCCACCAGCTGAAGCAAGTAAGTGGAGGAAAGCAGCACAAGAAGAGTTTAAGGCTCTGCAACACAACAACACTTGGACACTCACAAAGTTACCTGTTGGCAAAAAGGCAATTGGTTGCAAATGGGTTTTTAAGGCCAAACAGAATGAGAAGGGAGAAGTCCAAAGATACAAAGCTAGACTGGTAGCCAAGGGCTATTCACAAAAGTATGGGGAAGTTTATGACCAAAGTTTTGCACCTGTTGTGACCCACACAACAATTCGACTTCTCTTAAGTCTAGCAGCCTGTAGGAACATGCAAGTGGAGCATATAGACATCAAAACAGTGTTCTTGCATGGAGAAATTCAGGAGGAGTTGTACATACAACAACCTGAAGGGTTCACTGATCCAAAGAACAGGCATTTAGTGTATAAGCTTCAGAAGGGGATCTATGGGTTGAAACAAGCAGTAAGGGCCTGGAATGTGAAATTAAACCAGATGCTAATAAAGCAAGGTTTCACTCAAGGCAAAGCTGATCCCTGCCTTTACACACGGCACAAGAATGGCAGAGATGTGTTCATTCTGACATTCATGGATGATTTGATTTCTCTGTTATGAGGATCAAAGGGACATTGATGAAATTGTATCCAATTGAAGTAGAGGTGAAATGTCTTGGGAAGGCAAGCTACTACTTGGGAATACAAATTGACAGAGAAGAGGATGGAAGTTTTCTCCTTAGTCAGAAGCAAAAGATTCTTGACTTATTGGAGAGCCTGGGGCTGGAAGCTGCAAAAACAATGCCAACTCCACTGGAAACAGACTTTCACAAAGTAAAGGACACTAGTGAACTGTTGCCTCAGAACAATGGCTACAGAGAGGCCATTGGGCAGCTGTTGTATCTGTCAACCACAACAAGGCCAGATATTTCGACTGCAGTGGGGATCCTCTGCAGAAAGACCAGCGCACCCACCCAAAGGGACTTGTCAGACGTTAAGGGGGTGGCAAGATACCTGAAGGGGACTGCAGACCTGAAGCTTAAGCTGCCAGCAACTGTTTCTCCTGAACTGGTGGGGTACACCGATGCAGATTGGGCAGAGGATGCAACTGACTGTAAATCCACTAGTGGGAATGTGCTTTTATTTAGGGGTGGGGCTGAGCTGGGCTAGTTGCAAGCAGACTATATTGGCATCCTCAACTACTGAAGTAGAGTATGTCTCAGCGGCTGAGACATGTGCGGAGGTACAATGGCTCAAATATTTACTTGATGATCTGGGGGTTAGTGTTCCTGCTCCAATAAGAGTCTTTGAGGACAACCAAAGTTGTATAAGACTCTCTCTATCAAAGAAGGTGGGAGGGTGGACCAAACACATGAACGTTTGTTACCATGAATTAGAGAGGCACAGGAGACAGGGCTAATACATTTGGAGTATTGTCCCTCAGAGAACATGATCGCGGACATCCTGACAAAATGTAAAGATGGAGCCTGAGGACTCTGGAGACGGGGTGGAGAAGAACCAGATGACTGTTGGTGAGGGGGCGAAAACCAAAGAGGCTTCAGAGCCGCTGATTGGAGGAGTCTCCGATGAAGAGACTCACCAGCCAATCAGCGCTTGACAGTGGAGAGCGACAAAGAGCTCAAGAGCTCAAAAGGCAATTGGCTCCCTGCTGCAAATGGCAGGAAAGTCAAGCACTTAAAAGGTGCCCACACCAAGAACAGGTTGTCGGTGACAGCCATTCTCTTCTCCCAGCCGCGCTCCCAGATCATGCTGCCTCAGCCAACCTCCCTACCTCGTGTGACGACTCTTCTCAGAATCCTGTCTCTGCCAGACCTCCTACCTTCTGCCTTGCCGCCGAGTCACCGCTTCCCCTGGAATCTCTCTCAGCTGCATCTCCTGCTTCCTGCTGTGCTGCTGCGCTGCCGCTGCTCCTGGATCCATTCTCCTCAGCTGGGTAGAGCAACTTCATCTCCTGTTGTGCTGCTGTGCTACCGCTGGCCCTGGATCCATTGTCCTCAGCTGGTGAGATCAACGCTGTCTCCTGCTGTGCTGCTGCGCTACTACTGCCTCCAGAGTTGCTGGCTGTCACTGTGCTGCTGCTGTCTCCAGAGTTGCTTGTTGCCAACGGGCTGATTTGTCTCTGCTCATTGCCTGGCTGCAGTGAGTTCAGTCCTCCAATCTAGTTATACTCCTGCCTTGCTGTTGGTGATTCCAGCCAACCAGTTCAGTCTTGCCATTTCCTTGCTGCTGTGCAAGCCCAGTTCCAGTCCAGCTGTTTCAATCATCCTGCCACTGGAGACTTGGTCTGTCAGTCCGGCCTAGCTCCCTGTCGGGTGTCAAACAATGCCAGTCCTTGACTCCAGCCACACTGCCTGAAATCCTACTCACACACTTCAGCCATTGCAGTTGTGCATTAATTTGTAATAAATAAAACCCGTTAACTCCTCTTCCATATTCAGTCTAGTTTGTCAGAACACAAAGCCACTAGCAAATGGTGTCTATCAAGGCCTCCGAAGTGAGCTAAATCTTGTATAGGCATGATGCATGAATGATTTGAGAAGGGGTGTTGGAGGTCCTGGCAAATCAACATGCCTCATTAGCATATAGATGAGTTGATCCCACAATGCAACTCTCCGTGCTTCTCGAGGAAGCTGTTTGTTGTCCCTCCTACTTCCTTTTTCTTCCTCCTTCCACCATCCGAGGAGGCAGCATGCTTTTGTTGCTCTCTCTCCATCTTGGCCACATGCTTGGGCCTTGAATAAGGATTTTCCCCCCTGTCTGCATGCAGCTCTTGGCAGTAATGAGGGCTGAGAGTTCATTAAGTTTAAGGAAAGAACAGAAGAAACAAGAAACATCATTTTTCTCCCAAAGATGGATGTAACTAAACCAAATAAATCAGTAGGACTCTTTTTACTTACTCTTTGAACCTACTTTGTCTAAGTGTGTGATTCTTTGTGCTTGGGAGGGCTAAGTGTGTAAGATCAATAACCTGTATTTCTCTAATGTGCTTATTAAAGCTATTTTAGATAATATTATTTTTCTGTGCACAGCTTCTCCACTGTGTTAAGCTCTCCTCCATTCAGTGGTTCTAGCTGTCCACTAATGGTTTCACTGACTACTTCATGCCTCGTTGCTAGCCCAACCTCTCTCCCCCTCTCCACTACAGGCTCCTCCTGTACATGCTGTGGATGGCCAGAACAACTGACCTTTGCTTGACATCCCACCTAGAGCTGTTAACCTCTTTAGCAGCATGTACAGAATGGTTAATCCACATACATATTCAGATTACTGAATTATCTCATTTTCTGGATCCACACTATATCCATACCATAACTAACCAAAGTTGTGTAAAGTTCTATTATTCAGTCCCTTTTCACATCATGTTCTTTATCTGTCCTCAATTTCCTAAATTTGATCCTCAGTTTCATAAACAATCAGCCTATAAAATGTATAAAACAAGCATTTAATTACTTAAATGGATCATGTCATATAGTCATGGTGCAAGCCCATACAGGTAAATCTTACCTCTGTTCTTTCCTTTAAAATTTCCTGTTTTTTTCCTTCAAGTGTCAATTTCACAGCATTCCACCATCCTTATCATCTAGAGATAAAAGCTATTAGCATTTTGTCATGCGATTCATCTGTATAACCTACCCTCCAATTTGTCATATGTGCATTTTCAGGTTCAGGATCTTATCTTGCTGGAAAAAACAATTCTGTGTCACTCAATTCTGAATTTTTTCTGTGCCACTGCGTTTCAAAATTTCTACTTTAGCTCCATGGTCAAAACATAACCTGATGTGCCAACAGATTGCTTATATCCAGATGGCCCTTTCTCTGATTTGCTGCAGGAAAGATATCTAAAACCAAGAGCATCCACTGCCTTTACAAATATGCCCTAGAGACCTAGGATGGAAGGGGCATTCTTATATCACCCTAAGGTATACATAACTGTTCTTTCTTAACTCCAGGTGCATGGCAGAGGTCCACAAACTACCAGAAATTCTGAGTGATTTTTTAGGAGGATTATGCAATCTCCAATGAGCACCCAAACTCTAGAACTGAGGGCAATCTTTTTGAATCATTTTTAGGGGGCTCCCAGACATCCTAGTCGTAATTATTTTTAATAGGAGGTGTGCATGTTTAGCTACCTGGATCTTCTCAATTGGGCATCTTCAGAAGAATTCTCCATAACTTTCAGTTATTAAAAGTTAGTAACATTAATACAGGTGGACTTTATTATCAGTGATTTTGTTATTTTGTCATTCATATATCCATGGCTGTTAAATATATAGCTAAACTCATTACTCAGGGCAGTGGTTTGGGGCATCTTCAGTTTTTGGCATAGTGTGCCATTTTGCACACTTGCAGAAGTACAGAATCATACAAAACCCTTAGCAGTCTGCAGCATTCTTACCTTGTATCTTTCTGCATGTTAGTCATCAGTAGTGAAAAATGAGCAAGCACACATTGGCAAGTTCTATCTGGAACCAGATGCCATCTCAGTCTTTCATCAACTCCATCCGCAAATGTCCTGCACTGTATTGAGAGGCCACAAGCAGGAGGCAATTAACATGATTCCAACAGTTTCATTAACTTGATTGTAAATCAGTTAACAAATAATGCTACAGCTTTAAAATAGGAAAGGGTATGTATGCAGTTGTTCTCCTCTATTCCTGCTGTGCTGCCTCATTGTGATGGCAGGGGTTCTTTTGGGAGAGATGATGAAGAATGCGGGAGTGTTTACCAGGAGTATATACAATACTCCCAGCAGGTCACCTAAGGCGTGAAGGTTATCCCAGCTGCTAGCTAAAACAAGCAGGCACCTTTGTCAAGCAGTGGCAATAGAGGAAGATGTTGGTGGTGGATTATCCTTTCAGTGACAATAGCAAAGGGCTAATTTCATACTGTGTGGGAGAAGTCAGTGCTAAACCACTCTTGTATTTTACAAGAAAATCACATGGATAAACAAGATAAAGTGATGGACAATATAATGTTGAATGATGGACCCGTAAGGTCAGATGGTACTCAACATGCTTCTGAGGAAGAACTGAGGATCTCAGCTGAGGAGTGCTAATGTTGTTTATGAAGTGGCTAAATTAAAACCTTTGGAACATCTGGTTGCTGATGTTGTCATACAGGAAAAGAAAATCTGAGGCTGCAAAGACAGAATCACAGTGGAAACATGGAATATAAGAAGCATAAACATGGAAGAACTCAACAGAGTGAAAGACAAAATATATTGACTACATATTGACATCAGCAAATTGAAAAGGACTAAAATTGAACCATTTCAGTCAGAAAATAATACTATTTACTACTCAGGGCACAAAAAACAAATAAGGAATAGTTGGGTTTCATAGTCAGGAAGGATATAGCAAAGACTGTGCTTGGACACAATGCAGCCATTGATTAAATAATATTAATAATTATTAATAATATCAATTAGACTTTACCTTTAACATGATTATCCAAGTTTATGCTCTAACCACTGATGCAGAAGAAAGTTTTATGAGTTTTATGGTCAAGTTCAAACTGAAATTAACAGCATATGCAATCAAGATATGCTGCTTGTGGTTGGAGACTGGAACACCAAAGTTGGAATTAGTAAAGATGGAAATGTAGTTGGACTATATGCCCAGGATGCAGAAATGAAGCTAGAGAATAGTTTATCAATTTATGTCAATCCAATGATTTCTTCATTACTTACATTCTTCAGTTAACCAGAACAATGCCTATATACATAGACATCACCAGATGGAGTACACAGAAATCAGGATTAACCTCCTCCAGGATTATCTGTTCCCAACCTGGCCTTTCAGGTCCTCTAATCAAGTCCAGCTAGCTTGCTATTGGTTGCCCTCTCCTTATCTTTCCTTCCACCTTTCCCAGCATTATAGACTTCCCAAGCAACTTGGGTCCTTGCATAATGTGTATAATGTGTCCAAAATATAATAACTTGCACTGGTCATTCATGCCTTGAAAGAGAACTCTGGATTGACCTGGAGAATATCCATGATATTCTCAAGGGTCTTCTCCAACACCAAAGTTCAAAAGCATTAGTACTTTTTCTATCCTGCTTCTTCAAAGTCAAACGTTCACATCCATTGAATGTCACAGGGAAAACTATTACCTGCACAATTTGGATCTTTGTAGATATAGACACATCATGGCAATATTCAAGGCCTTCATTGCCACTCTACCAAGTGCTAGTCTGTGGCATATTTCTTGACTGCTGGTTTGTTTATGGTTGATAGTTGATCCTAAAGGATTAACTACCACTTTAATGTCTTCATTGTCAATCTGAATTTGAGCAGGGGTTGTGTTGTGATGTCTAGTTGCTATGCCTGTGTTGTTAATTTGGTTTTTAGGTTTCTTAGTCTCATTTTTTCACTGAACTCCTTGACTTTCATTACTAGACCCTGCAAATCATTTGCATTTTCAGCTATCAGAGTGGTATCACCAGTATAGTGCAGGTTATTGATGGTTTTTGCCTCCACAAAGGGAGTGTTTTCAAAACATATTCAAAACATCTTAAGTAATCCAAAAGACACAGTAGCCCAAGAAGAAAAAAACAGGAATTATCTACAACATACAGTGTAAGGACTGTAGTAGCCACTATGTAGGACAGACAGGCAGAAGACTAGCAGAGCACATCCACGAACACCACCTAGCAGTCAGAAGACACAATGAGAACTCCTTAATCTCACAACACATGGACAGACTCAACCATAGTTTCAACTCAGAAACTGTGCGCATCCTAAAGCAAGCCAAATCCAAAAACGCTAGACAATTCGTGGAAGCTTGGCACTCAGACAAAGCAGCCATCAACCAACACATACAGGTAAACAACATTTACATACCATTCAAAAGAGACAATAAAAAAGCCACAAGACCACAACACCTCCTCGCCAGCAATCAACACCCAGATATGCAAAGATTAACACTAGGATTAACACCAGATGAACAATCAAACAGCACAATATACCCTAATCAAGGAACTATTAACTCAGTCAATCAACCAAACAGCAAACAGCCCAATCAAGGAACTCCAAGGAGAGAACAACATCCCCACCAACACAAGCAGGGCAAACTATAGTGGATAAACAGAGAGCAAGGACCTCTCCCTCTTCACACTGAAGATGTTGCCTCGTCTGGCAATGAAACATCTGCAAGAAAACAACAAGGCTCAGAGAACACTAAGGACCCCACAGTTGTCTGTAGGTAAACAGAGAGCAAACCCCACTCCCTTCTTGCATTGAAGATGCTGCCTAGTTGGGCAATGAAACATCTGCAAGAAAACAACAAGGCTCAGAGAGCACCAAGGACTCCACAGCTCCTTTGTGTATGATATAACATGCCCCTTCTGCCAGGAGATGGTAACCCCTTTCTTAGCTTAAATCAGTGCTCCTCGGTGGGTTTAGTGAACATGGAAGGACATGGGTTGAAAAAACAGGTGGTTACATTCTTCTCTCCAGACTTTTTGTCCATGTTTTCAATATTTAAAAGCTGAAAAGAACCCGGAACAGCAGAACCAGCCTAACAATGGATTGCAAATAAAAATGAATGTAGTAAAATACTGTGAAAGGCTATTGTCATCTTGATGAGGGGCAGGGTAGAGGTGTTACCTGGAAGTAATTAAGGCCAATATGTACTTTGCAATGTTTGCTTGCTTTTTAGATATGGGGAAAGCCTAATTTTGCTAGAAGCAGCCAATCTCTGTTTTTCCCTGCAATGCAGTAAAGACATGCCTAAGAAATGGACAGTATCCTGATAGCCTTTCACAAATAAGGAGGGAATGGCAACCTGAGAATTCAGTAGCTAGAGGCATGAGAAAACTGGAGTGTATTTTAAAAAAAAAGGAGGGGGGGTGTCTTCAGGACTTTATTGTAGGTAGAGATCTTAGACATATGGCACAGAAAAAGATTGGTGGTAGTTTGCCCATTGTTGTTTGGAGCTCCAAGCAACTGAAGAGGCATCAGATTAATCATTTGTTTCTCCCTCTTTCTCGAGTCTTGTTATAGTATTGATGTGCTGCTGTATTATTAAATGAGTGTGGTAAAATGCAACAACTTTATTACAGCATAATTCTACAGCATAATTCAACAATGTTGTGATCATATTAAAATTTTCTTTACGTCTCGGGAAAAAGAAAAGAAAATTACTTTTGGAAGGCATTATCTATACCTCCTTCTTGACTGGGTGAGCAATAATAGACAACAAAAATTTTGCTTTATCAGTATGTCCACTTATTTTAACCCAGAGCATTGCCATGCTCAGTCATTTGGATTTCTCAGTAGGAATTTAATGCATAATGGACCTTCTCTTTTTCAACTGCTTCTCTTTCTTTTGAATAAATTACATCTTTCAGTTGCTATATTGAAGTCATTCACCATGGGAGTCATCTGATCAGATGCCTGTTGTACTTGCCCTTCTGGGTACTATGAGCCCAAGCTTGTATTGTTTATTTCCAATATTTGAACATTATTGTACAGAAAATGAACACTATGGTCTTTATAAAGTAGTGTTCCTGTTTTATCCTTACTGAAATATTTAAAATGCCCCATTTCAATAACATTCCTACTTTCTATAATGCAGAGGTCCTTATTTGAGGCTCTTACTTGATGAATTTCATTTCTGCCCCCTTCAGATTATGTAGACATACCTGCATACCTGCAATGTATTTGAAGATTGAGATGCTATAGTACCTTAGGCCAGGAACAAAAGGAACTGAATTGCCCAACACCAATTTAGTTCAATGAAACTTCTTTCCCAGAAGATTTATAATTGTTAGCTTTATGAAAGGATTAGCTGACAGGATTTGTTGGGACATGATTTCAGAAACATAAAGAACACTTTTAAATTTTTCAAATTTAATTTAATTTACAATGACTTTCCCGTACCTTCTAAAGTTTATTTTTCAAATTTACATTACTGTAGTGGGAAGATTACTGTGAGCATAATTTTTAAGTGAACATATTATAGCTATTATTGGAGAAACTGTGCCATCTGCTGTCCAAATTCCTTGATTAGAAAAAAGTGCACTTCAGTCCGATTGATTTCTTTTAACATACAGTGGATTGAACGGATAAAAAAAATCACATAAGCAGTATGTTAATGCTTTGATTTGCATGAAATTAGAAGAAAATGACCATGTTTCATCAAAACCTAGGACTAACAAAAATGAAAGAGCAGTTAACCAAGATAGTGTAGCAGTAACCATCTGTACTGTCTCTAATAGATTCATCTTTGATAAGACAGTCCAGTAAACTAGATATGCAGTCTGAGGATTTAGATGATATATTTGAACAGAAATGTATTAACTCTTTTAGCATCTAACCACAGAATGAACAGATTATTATATGTAAATTAGAACAACAAACAAAGATTTAAGCAAGTTAGAATGTCAGCTGAACCTTTCATTTTTTTTCCCATCAAACCCTTGGTACACTTAATGAAAAGACTCATATTCCCAGGAGACATAGATCAGGAATTATTTTTAAACAAGCAATGCGTGGAAGTGGAAGAAGACAATAGAATAGGAAGGACAAGAGACCTCTTCCAGAAAATTAGAAACATTGGAGGTAAATTCCAGGCAAAAATGGGTATGATCAAAAACAAAGATGGCAAGGACCTAACGAAGAAGAAGAGATCAAGAAAAGGTGGCAAGAATATATGGAAGATCTGTATAGGAAGGATAACAATATCGGGGATAGCTTTGATGGTGTGGTCAGTGACCTAGAGCCAGACATCCTGAAGAGTGAGGTTGAATGGGCCTTAAGAAGCATTGCTAATAACAAGGCAGCAGGAGACGACGGCATCCCAGCTGAACTGTTCAAAATCTTGCAAGATGATGCTGTCAAGGTAATGCATGCTATATGCCAGCAAATTTGGAAAACACAGGAATGGCCATCAGATTGGAAAAAATCAACTTACATCCCCATACCAAAAAAGGGAAACACTAAAGAATGTTCAAACTATCGAACAGTGGCACTCATTTCACATGCCAGTAAGGTAATGCTCAAGATCCTGCAAGGTAGACTTCAGCCATTCATGGAGCGAGAATTGCCAGATGTACAAGCTGGGTTTAGAAAAGGCAGAGGAACTAGGGACCAAATTGCCAATATCCGCTGGATAATGGAAAAAACCAGGGAGTTTCAGAAAAACATCTATTTCTGTTTTATTGACTATTCTAAAGCCTTTGACTGTGTGGACCATAACAAATTGTGGCAAGTTCTTAGTGGTATGGGGATACCAAGTCATCTTGTCTGCCTCCTGAAGAATCTGTATAACAACCAAGTAGCAACAGTAAGAACAGACCACAGAACAACGGACTGGTTTAAGGTGGAAAAGGAGTACGGCAGGGCTGTATACTCTCACCCTACCTATTCAATTTGTACGCAGAACACATCATGCGACATGCTGGGCTTGAGGAATCCAAGGCTGGAGTTAAAATCTCTGGAAGAAACATTAACAATCTCAGATATGCAGATGATACCACTTTGATGGCTGAAAGTGAAGAGGAACTGAGGAGCCTTATGATGAAGGTCAAAGAAGAAAGTGCAAAAGCTGGCTTGCAGCTAAACCTCAAAAAAACCAAGATTATGGCAACCACCTTGATTGATAACTGGCAAATAGAGGGAGAAAATGTAGAAGCAGTGAAAGACTTTGTATTCCTAGGTGCAAAGATTACTGCAGATGCTGACTGCAGTCAGGAAATCAGAAGACGCTTAATCCTTGGGAGAAGAGCAATAACAAATCTCGATAAAATAGTTAAGAGCAGAGACATCACACTGACAACAAAGGCCCGCATAGTTAAAGCAATGGTGTTCCCTGTAGTAACATATGGCTGTGAGAGCTGGACCATAAGGAAGGCTGAGCGAAGGAAGATCGATGCTTTTGAACTGTGGTGTTGGAGGAAAATTCTGAGAGTGCCTTGGACTGCAAGAAGATCAAACCAGTCCATCCTCCAGGAAATAAAGCCAGACTGCTCACTTGAGGGAATGATATTAAAGGCCAAACTGAAATACTTTGGCCACATAATGAGAAGACAGGACACCCTGGAGAAGATGCTGATGCTAGGGAGAGTGGAGGGCAAAAGGAAGAGGGGCCGACCAAGGGCAAGGTGGATAGATGATATTCTAGAGGTGACGGACTCGTCCCTGGGGGAGCTGGGGGTGTTGACGACCGACAGGAAGCTCTGGCGTGGGCTGGTCCATGAAGTCACGAAGAGTCGGAAGCGACTGAATGAATAAACAACAACAAAGTACGCTTAAAATTACCAATGACAATCTGAACAATTCCAGGCGTACCAAAACCGTGGAAGGTTATGCTAAATGGACATATTATGGATGTTAAAAAAATTCTGTGGAGGGAATAGTAAAAAACAGCACCAAATAAATTCTGAACTACAATCTAGATAGCATAGAAGAAGTTGGACACAAGAGCAGGAATTTCTTTGCAAATGACCAGTAATACCCATTCCTTCAGTAGTGATGTGATTCAGTTCCTATGCAATTTTGATAGCTAGAAAAATCTGTCTCTCCAAGACAGCCCTGGATTAACCATTAAGTAAAATAAGCACAGGCACTTAGGGCACCAAGGGAAGGGGGGCACCACAGAGTTTTTCCTCCAGCTATCATGTCCTTAACTCTTGCACTGCTGTACTTCAGTCACTTTTTTTGTAATTGCCCTTATCTGCTGTGTTCAACTTTAATCTGCATTGTTAAGAAATGTTTTCTTTGCCATGGTGAGTGAATAAAGTTTAAAATTTTGATTTGAAGGTGTCATCAGATATTACATTCGTTTCTGTCTCATGGAATGAGAGTTTTGCTTCAATTGAGAGACACCACTGTTGGCCTTAATTGGGTCCTGCTCTAAGGTATGTCAGATAGTTTTTTGGGTATTCAGAGAAACTAGTTGTTAGGAGACCCAAGATGGTAGCCTCCAGAACTGACCATTGGCTCTGAAGTTACTATCATGGAATACAGACAATTAGATGTCAAAAAGAAAGAACAAACTCTAACTGAATATGATGAGAACAGATAGTGAGGGATACTGAATTGGGAAACCATAGTGCATATTCACTCAATACTGTCTCTAACACAAAACACACTCACAGGCAGCCTGATTCCTCCACAATTGTGTAAATTTTTAGCTATGTCCATAATATGAAAATCAAAACATACAATGTCATAACTGTTAATCACACACTCTCTCTCTCCCTTCCTTCCTCTGTCTCTCTTTCTCTCTCCACTGGTTAATTTGTGCTAAAGAGAGTTGATCTAAAACAGAAAAATATTGAAGCAAATATTCGTAGCTCAGGGTTGAACTGTGGAGTCCTTGGTGCTCTCTGAGCCTTGTTGTTTTCTTGCAGACATGTCATTGCCAGACTAGCCAACATCTTCAGTGCAAAGAGGGAGTGGGCCTTGCTCTCAGTTTATATACTGTGGCTTGCCCTGCTTGTGTTGGTAGGGATGTTGTTCTCTCCTTGGGAGTTCTTTGATTGCTGCTTGGTTGATTGCCTGAGTTAATAGTTCCTTGATTAGGGTGTATTGTGCTGTTTGATGGTTCATCTGGTATTAATCCTAGTGTTGATTTTTGCATATCTGGGTGTTGATTGCTGGCAAAGGAGTGTACTGGTCTTTTGGCTTTTCTATTGTCTCTTTTGAATGGTATGTAAATGTTGTTTACCTCTATGTGTCTGTTGATGGCTGCTTTGTCTGAGTGCCAGGCTTCCAGGAATTCTCTGGCGTTTTTGGATTTGGCTTGGTTTAGGATGCTCACAGTTTCCCAGTTGAAACTATGGTTGAGTCTGTCCATGTGTTGTGAGATTAAGGAGTTCTCATCGTGTCTTCTGACAGCTAATTGGTGTTCGTGGATTCTTGGGGAATTCTTCGCAGTTCTAGAAGTGGCATTTAAAACTACAGGACTCACTACAGAAACCCAAGAGGACATAAGGCAGACAATCATACCACAAATCAGAAGGATGTGGAAACAGAACCAACTGAAAGCAGACGACAGAGCAGCCCTCAAACACCTAAAGATGGACCAAAGCATCATCATCCTCCCAGCAGACAAAGGTCGCACCACCATCATTATGGACAGATCACAGTATATACAAAAGGCCAAAGAATTACTTGAGGACAAAGGAACTTACACCCCAGTGAACACCAATCCCATGCAGAAACTGGACAACCAGGTAAAAAGAATTCTCAACAACCTCACCAGGAAAGGCCAAATTAAACAAGAAGAACAGAGGTGGATGAAAAGCAGTGGACCCGTCCTCCCACGTTTCTACGGACACCCCAAGATATAGAAGCCGGGCATACCACTTCAGCCCATTGTATCATTACTGGGGACTCCCACATATAACATAGCTAAAGAGCTTACAAAGAAACTCAGACACCTCACAGAGGAGAGTGAACATTCGATCAACTCCCCATTACAGTGCCTCCAGAACATCAAAAACATAAAAATAGAAGAAGATGAGTTCATGGTATCATTCGACGTTACAGCTCTCTTCACATCCATAGACTCGGCACTAGCAAAAGAATCTAGGGCTGCAGTTCTGTGCAACCCACCTGACCTAGCCAAAGACACCAAAATAGAAATTCCCAGGATAATGGACCTCATCAGCCTCTGCCTTGCAACCTACTTTCAGTTTGATGGAGAAATATACCAACAGATCAAAGGAAAACCTATGGGATCGCCGATTTCAGGATTTATAGCAGAGATCATAATGCAGCGTCTGGAAAGGATAGCACTCCCACACACACAACCCAAAGTATGGGTCCAGTATGTAGATGACACTTTTGTCATAATACAAAAGAAACAACTGGAAAAAACTCATGAAACCATCAACAAAATCTTTAATGGAATAAAATTCACAAGGGAGGAAGAAAACAACAACTCACTACCATTCCTGGACATCCTCATCAGTAGAGGAAATGACGGTAAGTTAGAAACACAAGTCTACAGGAAAGCTACCCACACCAACCAACTGCTCCACTACTAAAGTAACAATCCAACCTCCCACAAGAGAAGCTGTGTAAGAACATTATTCAGATGAGCACTTACACACTGCAGCAACCCAGAACACCAGAAAAAAAGAAAAAGAACATCTGCACAGCATCTTCCAACAAAATGGATACCTGCTCAACTTTATCAAAAAGTGCCTCACCACCCAACCCACTACAACCCAACCAATGGAAACTATGAAAAGGATAACACTGCCATACATCAGAAATATCTCAGAAACCACCAACAGACTGTTACAACCACATGGCATCACCGTAGCACATAAACCAACTAAAACTCTTCAAAACATATTAAGTAAACCAAAAAACCCAATAGCCCAAGAAGAAAAAACAGGAGTTATTTACAACATACAGTGCAAAGACTGTAACAGCCACTATGTAGGACAGACAGGCAGAAGACTCGCAGAGCGCATCCACGAACACCAACTAGCAGTCAGAAGACACAATGAGAACTCCTTAATCTCACAACATGTGGACAGACTCAACCATAGTTTCAACTGGGAAACTGTGAGCATCCTAAACCAAGCCAAATCCAAAAACACCAGAGAATTCCTGGAAGCCTGGCACTCAGACAAAGCAGCCATCAACAGACACATAGAGGTAAACAACATTTACATACCATTCAAAAGTTGTTGTTTATTTGTTTAGTCGCTTCCGACTCTTCGTGACTTCATGGACCAGCCGACGCCAGAGCTTCCTGTCGGTCGTCAACACCCCCAGCTCCCCCAGGGACGAGTCCGTCACCTCTAGAATATCACCCATCCATCTTGCCCTTGGTCGGCCCCTCTTCCTTTTGCGTTCCACTCTCCCTAGCATCAGCATCTTCTCCAGGGTGTCCTGTCTTCTCATTATGTGGCCAAAGTATTTCAGTTTTGCCTTTAATATCATTCCCTCAAGTGAGCAGTCTGGCTTTATTTCCTGGAGGATGGACTGGTTGGATCTTCTTGCAGTCCAAGGCACTCTCAGAATTTTCCTCCAACACCACAGTTCAAAAGCATCGATCTTCCTTCGCTCAGCCTTCCTTATGGTCCAGCTCTACCATTCAAAAGAGACAATAGAAAAGCCAAAAGACCAGTACACTTCCTTGCCAGCAATCAACACCCAGATATGCAAAAATCAACACTAGGATTAACACCAGATGAACCATCAAACAGCACAATACACCCTAATCAAGGAACCATTAACTCAGGCAATCAACCAAGCAGCAAACAACAGCCCAATCAAAGAACTCCCAAGGAGAGAACAACATCCCTACCAACCCCAGCAGGGCAAGCCGTGGTATATAAACTGAGAGCAAGGCCCACTCCCTCTTTGCACTGAAGATGTTGCCTAGTCTGGCAATGAAACATCTGCAAGAAAACAACAAGGCTTAGAGGACTCCACAGAAAAATATATAGGCAATATAGTGCCTTCCCATACTGAGGCAGATCCCATACTTTCAGATGATTGTAATGCCTGGATGTTGATAAATTCTGTATTCCCAGTTTAATACCCTTAGCATAGAAGAAACTTTGACTACAGCATTAGTCAAAAGATAAAAGAGTTAATTGTTTTTATCTTAAATGTCCTGTGGAATGATGATGAGGATGATTTGGATGATTAGAAGTATATTTTTCAAAATGAGCAAGGAGCTAATTTTATTAATTATATCCCATTGTCCTGTAATTTATTAAATCTAGTATTCTCATTTAAGACAGATTGTCTGAAAAGTGACCCTTTACTGCTAAAGCTTCATCTGTCTGTGATGAAATGATAAATTTCTGCACTGTTAGTATGCATGTAAAGAGTTAGCAGCCTATTTCCTATTGAGGAAGGCAGGCAGAAAGTTAAGAGAACTTAGAGGAAAGAGGGTAAGAGAGGAGAGTGATACTTGCTAGGGACTGGGTAAAGCACTACCGTGAATTTCTTAGAGTGTATTAATCACCCAGATTATCATGTGAGTTACACAATATTATGGGACTCAGTACTCCTAAAACCTCCAGTGATGCAGTCAGAAGTTTGGTTAATTAGTGGTTGATTAACTTAAGTTGAAAATGAATAAGGGCCCAGGAAATGATAGGATACCACCTGAAGTAATAAAAGATAACATAGCTTGGTAGTGCAAGAGTTAATTCTCAGTCACCAGAAAACGAAGCTACATGAAATGGTGATCTCCCGTCTTCTAGCTAGAAGGCAGGGATGTACATGTTGCCTTCTGGTGAAGATTAGCCTTTCCTCCTCAGTTTTAGTTCTGCCTTCTGTAGAAGAAGCAGGCTTTTTTACTTGGCTTCATCTTCAGGCCAAAGGGTTGTTTAAGTCAAGGTTAAAAAGAAAGGCAGTGATAGCTATTACCCTCGTACCCTGCTGGGAGTAGAGAAGATAATTGTGGCAAGCTCAGGGGCTGTGGCAGATGCAGTATGGTTTGGGAAGGCCTTTGCTTTTGGCAGGAAGAGGAGATGGGCAGGGACAAATTGGATGGATGGATGGATGGATAGATAAAAAAACTGAGGCTGGGCTGTCAGGCCCTTTGTTCCCTAAGGACACAAGAGAGGCCTCTCCCCCCTAAAACAAAAGTCAGGTTGATCCAGTTTATTGCCCAGAGGTAAAAAAAAGAAAAGAGTTAAAACAAAATCAAGTGACAGTTCACCCCTCTGTTGGCCACATAGCTCCATGTGCAGTGCAGGCTGCTTAAAGATCAGTGATGCCTTCTGGTAGACCTCTCCACCAACCCCATTAGAAGCCTGGTAATGGATAGTGGTAGAGAAGCTGGGTGCCTCATCTGCAGAGAACTCTAGCAGTTTCGCCCCCTCCCCTCCCCTCCCCCCCAACTTGGAATGGATAATAAGAAATTTGGTTAAAGCTTTGTACTGGAGGGAGAGACAGAGGGTGGTAATATCATTAGCTGCAGGACGATTATATCTTCTGTCTGTTTTCCCAGTGGCCTCTGAATTGGATTAGAGGATGCTGCTTGCAGATTTTTTCCCCCATAAAGATTTATTTATTTATTTATCATATGGCAGCACATCATACATATTACAAATATATTATATTTAAATAATTGGGAATATTTATTTTTTTATTTATTTAAATTTTTATCCCGCCTTATTTTTTTTTATAAATAACTCAAGGCGGCGAACATACCTAATAATACTCCTTCCTCCTCCTATTTTCCCCACAATAGCAACCCTGTGAGGTGGGTTGGGCTGAGAGTGACTGGCCCAAGCTCACTCAGCCGGCTTTCATGCCTAAGGCGGAACTAGAACTCACAGCCTCCTGGTTTCTAGCCCAGCACCTTAACCTTAACCTTTATAAAAAGGTATATAGAAAATATATATTGGTCATGGGACAATTATAACTAAAAACAAACATTAAGATTACAATATAGTCTTTTGCAGCATCAGTTGCCATCAGGAAATCAACAAAGTTCCTGTCATAGGCTCTAGTCTTACATTCTTGTATTATGTGTTTAACAGTTTGCCTGTCAGCCCCACACTCACACCTTGGAGATGGTATCTTTGCCCATTTATATAGGGAATCTGCACAACTGCTATGATTAGTGCGCACTCTGTTGATAGCTGACCATATTCTGCGTGGCTGATCAAAAGCAGGAGGCTTCACTGTAACACAGGGTAGGCTTTGACAATGCTGGGGGCAGGCTTTTTGCCAAGATTGCCTCCAGGAATCAAGATGAAAAGCCAATTTTTATAGCCAATTCCCTGGCAGTAGCCATAGGTGGATGCCTAGATCGCAATCTGTTTATTCCTAATTCCGCTATATCGCCATGTATGGGGAGCTCGGAGTGATCAGCTAACATTATTATTTATTATCTTTATTATTATTTATCTTCATATAACTTATTATTATTTATTATCTTATCATAAAGATAATAAAAAAGGAACGGGCAGGGATGGGATGTTGCCTCCCTTGTTCAACAAGTGTTATATCTTACCTTGAGATAAATAGAAGATACCTGTCAGATACTTGAAGACAGCTATCATGTCTCCCCACCATCTGCCCTTCTCCAGGCTAAATATATCCAACACCTCTAAGCATTCCTCCTAGTTTTTTTTTTTCCTTCCAGGCCTCTTATCATTTCAGTTGCTCTCCTCTGGACATGTTCAATTTGTCAATAACCTTCCTAAATTGTGCTGCCCCAAATTGAACGCAGTATTCTAGATGTGATCTGGTTAATGCAGATCTTGGCACTATACTTCTTTTGATGCAGCTAGGACTACATATGCGTTTTTGTAGCGGCATCATATTTTAGCTCTTGTTCACCTTGTGATCCACCATAATACCTAGATCCTTGCTGCATATACTGCTGCCCATCTATACTCATGCCTTTGATTTTTTGTGGGGCTTTGTATTTTTCCTCACAGAAATGTATCTTTCCGATTCTTCCCATGGTTCCAGGTTATTAAGATGCTCCTGAGTATTCATATTGTTCTCTAAGGTGTTTCCTATTTCCCCAGCTGTCAGGGTTCACCCCACTGCGAAGCCCTGCCATGGCTTTGTTTATAGGGGTGCAAGAAGAGAGTTCCAAGCCAGATGCATGTCAGCACCAGTGAATTCTGCCAGGGCGAAGGAGGAGGGGCAACATTCCAGCAAAGACAGTTGGAGAGTGTTTACAGAAGAACTTAGCATCAAGGTCGTCCTGTTGGTGCCTTCTAGCAGCATCTGGAAGATGGACTGGTGTGGGGTTGTAAGCTGAAAGGAAAAGTACTGTTTGATAAGAGCCTCAGAAGGAGGGGCTGGCACAGAGGGGGAAATTGTTTTATTCAAAGGTTTAAGCAGGAAAATCTCATTCAGGGCTTTGCCTATGGTTCATGTTACTTATTTCATGTTACTTAATCCTAATAAAGAATTCTTCTATATCCTAAATGGATTGTACTGACAATTTCTACATTTAGGATTTAAGAACTGATTTGAGAACTGGAATCATCACACCAGCTTTGTGTGAGCTGCAAATTTGATAATCACTTTTTCTAATTCCATATCCAAACCATTTATAAATATGTTGAAGAGCATAGTGGCTATAATGGAAGCTTACAGTAGACCACCTGGCACTTCATTTGATGCTTCAGCTTGATGCAGTGCCACTGACTTGTTCTGGTAGCTCTGTAATGGAGGCATAGTCCAGACCACATTTTGCCATAAGGCCACCATAATGCTTGTGAAAAAGGTCCAGGCAAACACTGTTATTGCTCAGCCTTTCCTTCCAATACGTTCCTAGTAAAGCTGAGCTGCTACATGTTTTAAATTATACTTTTACTGGAAGAATGTTCTGGCCATGTTACTACTGAACATCGCAGGAGTCTTTCCAAGCTTTAAATGAAAGATGGATGGTATCCAGATAGACACCACTTAACTTATGTTTTCTCTCTCCTTCCATTTGTATCCAGTTTTTCTTTCTCAAGGATGCTCAGGAAGACATGTCATGACTAATCCCAATTATAAGCATCTTGTGATTCATCAAGATAAACAGGACATATTGTGTTCATAGGATTTTTTAAAAATCCTTTTTATTGAAGAGTTTAACAATACTAAAAGATAAAACAAACTGAAATCAAAAAAAGAAAACAAATGAGAAAGAAAAGAAATACAAAGAGCAAAAAGAAAAGGAAAGAAAAAAGAAGAAAAAAGAAAAGGAAAGAAAAAAGAAGAAAAAAGAAAAGAGATAGAAAAAAGAATATTTAAAGAAGTAACTCCCAATCTTCCCTGTAACGAGTACAGTCAAATTTAATATTCCCCCATCCCCTATAAGATTTCATCCATAATTCACTTCTTCCCATAACCGCCCCATACATTCGCAAATCCAAAAAATATTTTCGTTTCTGTCCAAGTATCAGCAAAAAGTCCATAAAGGGTTTCCAGAATTTTATAGAAATATTTCTTATTTTAATCCTGATCAAACAAGTCAACTTTATGTTTCTTTTTTTTTGCTTCTGACTATCTTGATCATTAATTCATCAAGTTGCTATTTCAGGATTTAATCTCCATTCAAACTTTCCTTCTCCTGTCTCAGAGATTTCTTCAAAGCTTGAGAAACCCTCTTTTGTAAATCCAAAATTTTTAATTTCTAGGCTTATCATTTGTATTTCCACTCTGGCTGTCATCTTTGTCTTGTAATCCAAAATTTCTTTATTTTCCAGTGTTTCTACATCAGCTGGAATTTGTTTTACCTCTTCATCCTGTTGGTCTATAACCTCTTCCATGTTGTTCTCTTTTCCATCTTTCATTTCTTCTTTAGAATCTTCTTCAAAAAATGCATTAACAGGAACAGTAATTATTGCTGTTAGTTTAGCTATAAGTTCTCTACCAGTTCTTCAAAAATCCTTTGAAATGTCTCAAGTGTCATACTTTATCTGACATTTTATAAGTTTCTTTGCTCCTTTTTTGATTCATGACAGTTTTTTCCTCTCTTCTTTTTAGACTTTCTCTTTTTCTTGCCTGGAACTTTAGTCCTCTCTAGTGTCCCTTTTCCATAATCACAAAGTCTCAGATTTCTTTCTTTATTTTCAAATTTGAACTAATAATCTCTTTGCTGATAGACTAAACAATTTATGTTCCCATGAAGATATTATTTTGTTTTTTTAGTTATTCCAAAAGTCTTAGCAAAAGTCCTAGTATTCCAAATTCATCGGGTCCCTTAATTTGTTTAAAACTTTCTTGAATTTAATTTGTATTTAGCTTTTTGCCATTTATTTTATATTCTTTAAATTCTTTAAGATGTTAGTTTTTCCTCTATTTTTGGATGAAGTTTTACTCACCACATAGTTTTCAGACTTGTTGCTTGAAAGACCTCTCTTAACTTGAAAATAATTATAAATCCAAAAGTGGTTAGAAAGTGAGGTTGGACAAACCCAGTGTCCTTAAAAGCTCTGCTGTGGTTGAGAGCTTGATGGCTTCCCTCATCTCCCACCACTCAAACCTGTGGGTCAACCACTGTCCTGCGGTCTCCTTGTGAGGAGCAGCCATCTGGAGCACGTGGGCAATCTCACATCCTCTCTTATCCTCTCATCCGGAGAGGTTTTGTTGGACCAGTCTCATTGCTGATCTCTTGATCTTAGCTGTGTCATCATCTCTGCTCCTCTGGAGGCACTTAGCTTGCCATTGCCTCACCCAGAAATCTGACTTTTTAAAAAAATGTCTAAGTATTTGTTCTCCTCTGCCCTGCATTGGTCAATATTTGGCATTTTATTCTGCACCAAATATTGTACACATTTCTATAGGATGACCCTAGTGACAGTTGCAACCATTATTTTTTCCTAAGATTCCTCCTTAACGATATTACATCCCAAAGTTGCCCCATCTTTTATTCCTATCCCCAGTTTGCTTTAAACTTCTCTTTTTGTTTTGGTAAACCTTTTATTTGTTAAAATACAATACAAAATCATAAAACATTGTCAACATACATAACATTCTAGAATACACCTAACACCACATATACACGTATAAACAAGTAAGACAATAACAATAACAACATACTAAAACATGGTTTCCGACTTTCATAGCTATAGATATACAAATAGTTATCTTTGTAACTCTCTTATCGTTATTTTCCCTTAAGTTACTATTATTTCTATTTATTTACTTCTTTAATATATAAATCCCATTATCATTTCTTCACTTTTTTCGATTGTATACAGGTAATCCAGTATTGGTTGCCATATTTCTTTAAATCTTGTAATATTTTTTTCTTTTATTAAAATTGTTAATTTCGCCATCTGTGCTAGCTCCAATATTTTCATCACCCACTCCTCTATTGTTGGTATGTTTTCCTTTTTCCAATGTTGCGCATATATAATCCTAGCTGCTGTGATCATATATAATAATAAATTACCATATTTTCTCTCTAAATCCTCTTCCATTATACCTAATAAAAATAATTCTGGTTTTTTTACCATTTCTATCTTAAGAATTTTCTGAATCATCTCAAGTATTTGTGCCCAGAATTTTTCTGCTTTTTTGCAGGTCCACCATAAATGGTAAAATGTTCCTTCCTTTTGTGAACTTTTCCAACATACATTAGAAACATTTTTATATATTTTTGCTAATCTTTCTGGCATTAGGTACCATATGTACATCATTTTATAAAAGTTTTCCTTTAAATTATAACACAAAGTAAATTTTAATCCCTTTGTTCACATTTTTCCCAGTTCTCTAATAAAATATTATATCCAAAATTTCTTGCCCAATTAATCATACACTCTTTGACTTGTTCATCTTCTTGATTTAATTGTAATAACATTTTATACATTTTTGTAATAATATGCTCATTATTTATATATAACTGTTTTTCAATCTCTGTTTTTTCTTTTTTAAATTTATAATTTTTTAAAATCTAATTTAAATCATTTAACTGCATATATGTGAACCAATGACACCGGTGTCCTCCTTCTATTTCTTCTCTTGTTTTTAGCATAGGTGTATCTTGTTCATATTTTATTATATCTTTATATCTTAACCATTTTATCTTATCATCTCAACTTTCTGTCCTTGCAAAAGCTTCTTGTGGCGATATCCACATTGGTATATTTGGTAATAATCTACTTTTATATTTATCCCAAACCCTCAGTAATACTTTTCTAATAGTATGATTTCTAAATTCTTTGTTCATTTTTACTTTTTCATACTAAATGCCACCCAAATGTAAGTTCATGTCCCTCTAATTGTAAAAGTTTTGGATTTTCTAACATTAACCATTCTCTTATCCACAGAAAGCAACAAGCTTCAAAATACAATTTAAGATCTGGTAACCCCAACCCTCCTCTTTCTTTAGCGTCTTGCAATAATTTAAATTTAATTCTTGATCTTTTCCCTTGCCAGATGAAATTTGAGATATCTTTTTGCCATACTTTAAATATTTTTTCATTAATTAGAATTGGTAATGTTTGGAAAAGAAATAGCATCTTCGGTAATACATTCATTTTGATTATGGATATCCTTCCTAGCAAAGATAGTTGTAATTTTCCCCATCTTTCCATATCAATTTTTATTTTCTTCCAAATTTTCCCATAATTATTTTGAAATAATATATTATTATTTGTTGATAATATTACTCCTAAGTATCTAATATTTTTTTCTGTTGTAAAACCTGATTTAGTTATTAAAGTTTCTTGTTGTTTCTGAGTCATGTTTTTACTCAACATTTTCGTTTTTTGTTTATTTACCTTAAATCCTGCCACTTCTCCAAATTCCTTTAATTTCTTCAACAGATGTTCTATAGAATCTAGGGGATTTTGTAATATAAATACTAGGTCATCTGCAAATGCTTTTAATTTATAAATTTGTTTTTTAATTTTTACTCCTCTTATTTGACCATCCCCTCTTATATCTCTGTTAAGGACTTCTAGGACTAGAATAAATAAGAGAGGTGATAGGGGGCATCCCTGTCTCGTTCCTTTTTCTATTTTGCAATTATCTGTCAATTCGTCATTCACCATAATCTTAACTCTTTGTGTTGAGTATATTGCTTCAATCCCTTTCACAAAAGATTTCCCAAATTCCATTTTCTCTAAAGCTTTAATCATAAAAGACCAATTCAAATTGTCAAATGCTTTTTCAGCATTTAAAAATATTAAGGCTATTTGGCATTCATTATGATGTTGTGCATATTCCAAAATATCAATCACGGTTCGTATATTATCTTTCAATTGTCTTTTTGGTAAAAAGCCACTTTGATCTTGATCAATAATTTCTTGTAGGATTGTTTTTAATCTTTCTGCTAATATTTAGGGAAAAATTTTGTAGTCATTATTTAACAATGATATTGGTCTATAATTTTTGGTTAGAGTTGGGTCTTGTTCTTCTTTTGGTATAAGTGTTATATTAGCTTCAGTCCATGTCTCTGGTATTTTTGATCCATCTATAATCAAATTCAATAAGTCTCTAAATGGGTTTATAATTTGTTCTATAAAGTGTTTGTAGTATTCTGCCGATATACCATCAGGTCCCGGTGTTTTTCCTATTTTGAGTTTCTTTATAGCTTCTATTATTTCCTGATTCGATATTGGACTGTTAATTATTACTTGTTGAGTTTGTGAGAGTTTGGGAAGATTTTGCTTATTTAAATATTCCTCAATTTTATCTAATGAAATTTCTTGTTTTTCATATAAATGTGAAAAAAAATGCTTTTTTGATTCTTTTATTATCAACTAAGTCTTCATTATTTTCCCTGATTTTAATAATCATTTTCTTCTCCCTATCTTTCCTTATTTTATAAGCCAGCCATTTTCCTGGTTTATTAGCAAATTCAAAGTGTCTTTGTTTTGCATATCTTAATTTCATTTCTATTTCCTTTGTTGTCAGCAGCAAAATTTGTTGCTGTAATAATTTAATTTGATATAATAAATTATCATCTGAGGGTTTTTTCTGCAAGTCTCTTTCCTTTAATCTGATTCATAATTGTTTGTAATTTTTGTTGATATTGTTTTTTAATCATTTGATTTAAAGATATAAAATGTCCCCTCATTACTGCCTTACTGGCACCCCAAACTGTTCTAATGTCCACTTCATTATTCAAATTTATTTCAAAAAATTCCTGTCATGAGTGAGGATGGCGAGCAGGGGGCTCCCATCCAGGCTGTAAAGCGCATGCGTAGTACTGAGGAATTAGGTGGCCATTCAAAGAGACACAGATTGGGCCCGCCTTAGTCTTTGGGGTTTATATGTCTGGGTTTTTCCCACGCTTCTTCAGTTTGTTAGGATTCTCTGTTATGTAGCAGTAATAAAACACTAGAGACCTACTCCTTGTCTCAGTGTGGTTCCTGGCTGTTAGGACATCAATCCTAACAAACTCCTACTCCCATCGAAAGAGGGGGGAACAAAGAATTTAAGGGGGAGACATTTGGAAATGTCTTCAGAAAACCAAGAAATGTGGCTCGCCATCCAACAATTGGCAGCAGCCCTGCAACAACACCAACAACAGGTAGATCTACAGGTCAACACATTACAAGCTGCCATGCTACAGCAGTTACAACAACCAGCTTCGATTAACCCACAACCGGCGCCAGCAGCAGCAGCAGCAGCTCTGCCAGTAGTCTTGAGATCCCAGGGCAGTCTACCAGAGAAGTTTGGAGGAGAAGCAGGACAGTTGAGAACCTTTCTCACACAGTGCACTATGTTTTTCGACAGCAGACCGGCAGAGTTTCCCACAGACAGAACCAGAGTCACCTTCATCCTAAGTCTGCTAAAGGGACCAGCAGCCAAATGGGCTATTCCCATGGTGGAGAACAACGACCCAATTCTCAACGACTACCAGAACTTTTTGGCAAGTTTCCGAGCACACTTTGACAACCCGATTAGAGAGGTCACTGCCAGCCGGGAAATTTGGAAGCTCAAGCAAGGTAACAAGAGGGTGGGAATCTACATTGCTGATTTCAAGTTGTTAGCAGGAGATCTGGACTGGAATGAGAGTGCATTAAAAGACCAATTCAAACAGGGGCTGGATGAAGAAATTAAGAATGAATTAGTGTGCCAGGGAACACCAGCTAACCTAGAAGCCTTATATCAGTTGTCTGTGGTCATAGATGCCAGGCTGAAGAGCTCAGACAGATGCAGCTGGGGAGAAACAGGGCCCTCAGAGTGATTCCAGGATTTCCAGCTCTCTCCGTGGCATCCACTCACTCAGGACCAGAGGAGCTGATGCAGATCGGGGTGAGCAGGAGGCTTATTTCCGAGGCTGAGAGGCAGAGAAGGAGAGAGAGACCCCTCTGTTTTTACTGCGGAGCCCAGGGGCACATGGTGAGTGCTTGCCCAGCGAGAAGCCAAGCAACTTCAGTAAGACCCCCAGGGCAAGCAGCTGAAACAAGAGCCATCTCTGCCTCTGCTTTCAACCAGGGAACTCCGTCGGTCTCCCTCCACAGAGCTCAGCAGGGAGACCATCAATCAATTAAGGAGGGCTCATTCCGAGGATTCCAGGCAATCCTTTTACTACTTACCAGTAATAATGCACGTCAACCCAGAGCACCAGGTCAAGCTAGAGGCCCTCGTGGATTCCGGAGCTTCAACCAATTTTATTGATGTACAGACTGTACAAGACCTCAACATCCTGACCATAGAATTGCCATGTCCCATAGAAGTGGAGACCATTGATGGCCAGCCCCTCAAGGCAGGGCTGATTAGAAGGTTCACAGAACCGGTGCAACTGACTATGGGAGACCACACTGAGTGGATCCAGCTTTATGTTACTGTATCACTTAATGTGCCTGTAATCCTAGGCACCCCTTGGCTGAGGATCCACAACCGATTGCTAAACTGGGCTACGGGAGCAATCTCCTTCCCAGCTAAGGAATGCCAGCACCACAAGATTCAAGCCGCTCTCTGCTCTCCAGCAGCCAACGCAGTCACAGAAGCAGGGGGGGTCCAGTTGCCAGCCAAGTATGCAGATTTCGCAGACGTTTTCAGCGAACAAGAGGCTGCAGCACTACCCCCCCCCCATAGGGACTGTGATTGCAACATTGAGTTGATACCAGGAGCCAGGATTCCAGCAAGGAAACAATATCCCATGTCTCCCAAAGAACTAGCCACCTTAAAGGATTACTTGGATTCTAATCTCCAAAAGGGGTTCATCTGACCATCTACTTCCCCAGCATCTGCTCCTACCTTCTTTGTACCAAAGAAGCCTGACCCGTTGGCACCTGCAACCCAGGAGACACCCATGACAGTGGTCCACGATTTCAGTTTTTTAAATAAACAAACAAAAAAAAGAAACTTATCCACTGCCTTTAATCTCTGATTTGCTGGATCGTTTACAGAAAGCACGCATTTTTACCAGGTTGGATCTCAGGAATGTGTACAATCTGATCCGGATGAAAGAGGGGCATGAATATCTAACTGCCTTCGACACCAGGTTTGGTAAATTTGAGTACCTTGTTTTGCCCTTTGGCTTGTCTAATGCAGGAGCCATATTTTCCAGATTTATGAATCAAATTTTCTCTGATTTACTAGATAAGTATCTGGTCATTTATCTAGATGACGTATTAATTTTCTCTGAGGATGCTATAACTCATGTAACCCATGTACGTAATGTCTTGCAAAGACTGAGAGAGAACAAGCTATTCGCCAAGCTAGAGAAGTGTGCCTTCGATTTAACTGAATTACATTTCCTGGGCTATAAAGTATCAACAGAAGGCATATCCATGGATCCTTCTAAGGTCCAGGCAATTCTCCCTTGGCCACCTCCCCGAAATGTTAAAGAAGTACAAAGATATCTAGGATTTTGCAATTTCTACAGGCGGTTCATAAAAAACTTTAGTGACAGGGCTAGACCCCTCACACAGCTTTTGAAGAAAGGATCAAAATTCATTTGGGGGGAGAGAGAGCAAGCAGCATTCCAAGAATTTAAGCAACACTTTGCATCCCAGCCGCTGTTAAGACACCCTGATCCCACGAAGCAATTCATAATGCATTCAGATGCTTCCGATATTGCCATTGGGGCAGTGTTATTGCAATATACAAACAAAATCGAGAATACATTGCTTCCGTGTGCCTTTTTTTCACGCATGCTCTCACCAGCAGAGAGAAACTATGATGTTTTTAACAAGGAGTTGCTGGCAATTAAAGCAGCATTCCAAGAGTGGAGGCACTGGCTAGAAGGTGCAGCCTTTCCTGTGAAAGTTTGCACCGATCACACGAATTTACAGCTTCTACAAAACACCAGATCCCTCACCCCACGCCAAATCAGATGGAGCCAGTTTTTCTCTTGTTTCAATTTTGTTATTTCTTATGTGCCCGGGGCGCAAAACTGCTTGGCAGACGCCCTGTCTTGATCCTTTCAGGCAACCCCCGCCACTCACCAGGAGGTACAGGCTACTATATTACAACCTCACAACTTTGATCAGTCTATGAGGGGGAACCAAACAGAGATTTTAGCAGCAGGCAGACAAGCAGAGGACCTATTTGCAAGAGCCAGAGCTCAGCAGCAACAGGATCCGTATGCCAGGGCCAGGATGGATGACCTCCAGAGGGGCCCGCAAGACACTGCCCCCCCATTCAATATGGAGGCAGGAATCCTCCGGCATAGTGGGCGATTATATATTCCCCCTTCATTGAGGGAAGAAGTACTGAGACTTTGCCATGACCACCAAACGGCAGGCCACGGAGGTGTTTTCAAAACTCTCCATAGAGCTCTGAGAGACTACTGGTGGCCTAAGATGACTGCAGACATAAAGGGTTACGTTGCTTCTTGTCACACCTGCAGACGAGCCAAGCCTCTCCCAGGGAAGCCCACAGGACTCTTGCAACCCCTACCTACCCCCAGGAGGCCTTGGGATACAATCTCCATGGATTTCATCACTGATTTACCCCCGGTCCAGGGGCTGACTTCCATACTAGTGGTGGTGGACCTTTTCACAAAAATGGTGCATTTTATTCCTTGCAAGGGCCTCCCATCTGCACCAGCCACAGCGCAGTTGCTCATAGACCATGTTTTTAGGTATAGAGGCATGGTGAATCACTTGGTGAGTGACAGAGGCCCACAGTTCACTTCCAGGTTCTGGAGGGCCCTTTTCCAGTCATTAGGGGTCCAGATCCACCTGTCATCATCGCATCATCCAGCTAGTAACGGGCAAGCTGAGAAAATTAACCAATGGTTACAGCAGTATCTCAGGTGTTACACCACTTATCAGCAAGACAATTGGCCAGCCCTACTCCCCATGGCAGAATTTACATAGAATAATTCTGTACAGTCCTCTACCAAGATGTCCCCTTTCCAGGCACTCTACGGGGTTAACCCTCAGGTGTTGCCCACCTCCTCCCAGCAGGGAACTGTTCCAGCCACGGCTGATTTTCTTAAAGAGCAACAAGCCGCACAGGAGTTGTTAAAGGAGCAGCTGAACAGGGCAAAGAGTGCTTACAAGAGAGCTGCAGATGCTCACAGACAAGAGGGGCCAGCGATTGCAGTAGGAGACAGAGTGTGGCTCTCTACCAGACCCTCCAAGAAATTGGACTCTAAGTTTGTGGGCCCTTTCACTGTGGTACAGCAGATAAATCCAGTGGTTTATTGTTTACAGCTACCAGCATCCATGAAAGTCCATCCAGTGTTTCACAGATCATTGCTAGCCAAAGACCCTCCCCCAAGTGCCTTACAATTGCAACTGCCACCCCCACCTCCAGTAATTGTGGAGGGGGAGGAGGAATACGAAGTTAAGGAAATTCTGGACTCTAGGAGGAGGGGAAGGGGCATCCAATATTTCATACACTGGAAAGGGTACCCTGAGGAAGAGCGCACGTGGGAGAATGCCAGAGATGTACATGCTCCAGCACTGGTTCATTGATTCCATCAGCTTTTCCCTCACAAACCCACGCCTCGCACTCTACCAGAGATTCCTCACTTGGATGAGCAGGCAGAGGAATTCGTAAGTTTGCACCTTCCACCCCCGCCTGAAGCCATGACTCCAGTTACAGAGGAGGGGGGGGGCCCGCAGCCCTCCACCTCAGACGTGCATTTCCCAGGGGGGAGGGGGGATGACTCTTCTAATTATCTAGCTATTTTCCAGCAGCGGCCACCTGAGCCAGATGCATTATCAGACCTGGAGAGCAGCACTGATTCGTCCATGGAGGAGTTTTCCTTTGAAGACTTTCCATCGTTGCCCAGTTCCCATGGGAGCTTGGACGGGGAGATGGACTCTCATGAGACCTCTGGAAGGGAGGGGGCTGAAATGGAATGTGAATCTGGAGGGGAGGGTGATGTCATGAGTGAGGATGGCGAGCAGGGGTCTCCCATCCAGGCTGTAAAGTGCATGTGTAGTACTGAGGAATTAGGTGGCCATTCAAAGAGACACAGATCGGGCCCGCCTTAGTCTTTGGGGTTTATATGTCTGGGTTTTTCCCACGCTTCTTCAGTTTGTTAGGATTCTTTGTTATGTAGCAGTAATAAAACACTAAGACCTACTCCTTGTCTCAGCGTGGTTCCTGGCTGTTAGGACAATTCCTTTAATTTCTTTTTACACTCTTCTACTACTTCCTCTTTTTTAAAGATATTTTCATTCAATCTCCATCTAATATTTCTGGAATTTTCCCTAATTATTATTTACTGGGTTGTGATCTGAAAAAGTTTTTGGTAAAATTTCAGCTTTAGAGATATTATTCGCTAAATCCTTTGAAATCCAGATCATGTCTAATCTTGAAAAAGATTTAAATCTTTCTGAATAGAATGTATAACCCTTCACTAATCCATTTTTATGTCTCCAGGAATCCACCAATGTTAAATTTTCCATTAATTCAAAAAACGATTTTGGGAGTTTCCCTTGTTTATTTTTAATTTGTTTTTCTGATTTCCTATCTAACAATGGTATTGTGACCCCATTCCAATCCCCCATCAATATCCAGCTTGTGTATGTATACATTGATAGTTCCTCCATTAGTTTCACATAGAAATTATTTCTATTTTCATGTGGGGCATATAGACCTACTACAATCGTTTTGATCCCTTGTATTTCTAAGTCAATCCCTATATATTTTCCTTGTTCATCCGAAAATAATAAATTTGGCTTCAAATAAGGTTTCAAATATAATACAATTCCATTTATTTTCTTCTCATTAGCTGTTACAAATTCTTTTCCTAACTTTTTGTTCACTAAATATTTTACCTCTTTTTTTTAATATGTGTTTCTTGCAAACAAATAACATCATGATTTAATTTTTTTAAATAATGAAAAAATTTTTTTCCTTTTTTGTGGAGCATTAGCTCCATTTATATTCCAAGTTGTATATTTTATTACCATCACACCAGTAGCTCCTGATATTCCTTAGAATTCGTAGCTAACTCCTCTCTCTGTATCTTTTTCTCTTTTGTCTTATTTTGTTCTAGTTCCTTTCTGTGTCTTTCCAGGAAATCTTTTACTTTATGTATTGAATCTAATTTGTACCTTCTTTCTTGAAAAGTAAAACTCACCCCCTCTAATTTTCCCCAAAGGAATGAAATATTATTTCTTTTCAGTATCTCTGTCAGACCTGCATAGTCTTTTGTTTTTCTCAATATTCTTATAGGTATCTCCTTAAGTACAATTATATCTTTCCCTTTAATTCTAATCCTATTTTCAAAATATGCCTGCAAGATCATATCTTTTGTTTTTCTTCTGGAAAATTCAATTAGAACATCTCTAGGTTTTTGATGGATATGTGCATATTTTGAATTTATGTGGAACATCTTTTCTATCTCTTTTGCCATCCTATCCTCTTCCCAATTTATTAAGTTTGTTAATGTTTGTATTATTGTTTCCTCCATGACTTCCTCCTTCCCCTCTGGTATGCCTCTAAATCTTAAGATATACTGTTTATCTCTTAATTCTAACAACGCTATTTTATCTAGTTAATCTTCTCTTACTATTTCTAATTCTTCCATCCTTTCAGTCACTTTTTAAATTTCTCCCTCCATTTTCTCATTCATCTTTTCTAATTTTTGTTCCAATTTCTTTTCAAAGTCCTCAAAACTTTTTTCCAGCGTTAGATTCACATTTTGAAGAATTGTCTGGGAAGTCTTCAAAGAAAATCCTTCGAACATAGCACGTATTCCATCGTTTTTTCCTGACCCCGAACCTCTTCTATTTTGCTTTCTAGTATTCAGGTTTCCTTAAGTTCATACAATATTTAAGTCAAGTTTTTATGTTTTGTATATCCTCCACGATGTAAGGAAGAAGTCACATCAGGTCACTAGAAAATGGCTCAAAATAATGAAACTCACCAAGAGCCTCTGTATCTCTATAGAGGTAGCCTCTATAGATTAGCCTCTTCTTCTCTTTAGTTCTGTAAATGATTCATTAAGGAGGTGAGGTGGTCGATGTCTTGTAAATCAAGACATTCAGTCGTGGCTCCTACAGCTTGAAACTAACGCTTCCCAGCTGATTGCCTGCTTCACTAAAAATGTGAGCTGACCTCTCTCTTCATAAATCAGCTGTCCGGAAGACACGTCAGCCTTTCGTTCTCTTCTTCTTCACCTGAAGTCGCTTTTTGCCCCTTTTAATTATCTGGAGCAACTTTTAACACCAGACTTTTAACACCAGCTGAGAGTTTTAGCTGGCAGAGCTCTGCTAAAACTCAGCCCGTAGCCATTTTCTCCTCACCGGAAACCAGTTAAACTTCTCATTTAAACAATCGCAGTGAATGTTATTCACATAAAAGCATAGGAATTGATTAGGGTTTGGGGTGTATTTAGTTTGTTGTTGTTTATTCGTTTAGTCGCTTCCGACTCTTTGTGACTTCATGAACCAGCCCACGCCAGAGCTTCCTGTCGGTTGTCAACACCCCCAGCTCCCCCAGGGACGAATCCATCACCTCTAGAATATCATCTATCCATCTTGTCCTTGGTTGGCCCCTCGTCCTTTTGCCTTCCACTCTCCCTAGCATCAGCATCTTCTCCAGGGTGTCCTGTCTTCTCATTATGTGGCCAAAGTATTTCAATTTTGCCTTTAATATCATTCCCTCAAGTGAGCAGTCTGGCTTGATTTCCTGGAGGATGGACTGGTTTGATCTTCTTGCAGTCCAAAGCACTCTCAGAATTTTCCTCCAACACCACAGTTCAAAAGCATCGATCTTCCTTCTCTCAGCCTTCCTTCTGGTCCAGTTCTCACAGCCATATGTTACTATGGGGAACACCATTGTTTTAACTATGTGGACCTTTGTTGTCAGTGTGATGTCTCTGCTCTTAACTATTTTATTGAGATTTGTCATTGCTCTTCTCCCAAGGATTAAATGTCTTCTGATTTCCTGACTGCAGTCAGCATCTGCAGTAATCTCTGCACCTAGAAATACGAAGTCTTTCACTGCCTCTACGTTTTCTCCCTCTATTTGCCAGTTATCAATCAAGCTGGTTGCCATAATCTTGGTTTTTTTGAGGTTTAACTGCAACGCAGCTTTTGCACTTCTTTCACCTTCATCATAAGGCTCCTCAGTTCCTCTTCGCTTTCAGCCATCAAAGTGGTATCATCTGCATATTTGAGATTGTTAATGTTTCTTCCAGCCATTTTAACTCCAGTATTTAGTTACTGAATTAATATTTTGTGCCATATTAAATTGAATATTTCTGTACTGTTCTTTATTGCATGAAAGTATGCTAAAAGTATTCTCTGCAGTTTGTCAGAACACTGCTTATACTCTGTTTTTTCCAAGAATGATAGAAACTCGTATCTCCTGAATTCAGAACCATGGACAATATTTCAAGTCAGTATCTTATGTAATATGATTAAATGAAAAATATTTTAATTTGTAACCCAATTCCTTTCCTCAGTTGAACTGTAGATGGTGCCATTGCTTTATAGATGCCTCCATTGAATGAAATAGATTTTTTAAAAAAGGTCTAGAGCAGGAGCCAGAAGTCAAGGGCTGCCAAAAGATTTAATTGAGATTAATTTTCTTCTTATATTTCTTATTCTTATCATATCATGAACTTGTTTGCAATATTTGTAGCTTTGTATTTGAAGTTAACTTTTAATAGTAGTGTGCAGTTCATTAGAAACTGAGTGATAAATGAAGGAAAAATTGTATAAAGAGCTAAAATAATTGCTAAGAAAAAAGCTTTCTCATTTTCTTTTCCTTTCCTAGTTTGAAAATGTAGTTGTAGTGCTTAGAATGGTATTCCTTATCATCATTTGGCTGATGTACGAATGAGTTCTCTTTCTCAAGAAAACAGATTTTACAATTAGACCTGTTATTGCTGTTACACTGACTGCACTGAATTCTGTATAGAATTGCTCCTGAAAAGTGGACAGTTGGCACAGAACCTTATCACCAAAATAAATTCTGATGCCTGCTTTTCTGCTTATATTGTATCAATCATACTCCCATTGCACTGGCTTTTAATTCATTTCCAAACTATTCATTATGGCTGATAAAGTCTTAAGTGGTTTGAACTCTTCTCTCTTGTCCTTAGGCAGTAGTAAATTCATTTAGTTCTCCAAGACTTTTAGTGTAATTTTGTTAATTATAGTTTCATTTTAAAAAAAATTATCCTGGCTTTTCATCATCTTACTTTTTAAAAGTATTTTAAAATTGCATTATTGTATGATCACTTGGCAGTTCTACTGTAAGAATAATTTTAAAAATATAAACAGACAGACAGGAAGGCAATGCTTCATTTAGCTCAGAGTTTGATCACGCTGAGTAAGAATTACATTGTACCTAATACTAACTTGTTCTTGGAAGTAAACATTACAACTTTCCAATGCATTAATTTGGCATTGGATATAGTGAAATTCTGTATAACTTTACAGAATAGGTCCCGTGACAGGATACTTATGGGACCAGATCTTTTTCTTTCTGTGCATCCACATAAGCCTATAACAGGAATGTACCTTTGATTAACACTACATAGACATGCAGTATTTTGTTGCTGAAACCAGATATTGAGGAAAGAGGATAGGAAACAGAAAGAAAATGTGGAAGGGAAAAAAGGAAAAGAAAAATGAACCAAAAAACTTTTTATAAGTGGCTGGCCAGCAATTATTTTTTATTTGAGTTCTAACCTGCCTTTCTGCCCATAAAGATACATATGGAGCTATGCACTGTTTGTGGGAGAGTTCTGTCTATACACTCTGAAATAGGCTGGCACAACCTTGGACAGTACACTCATGAGAGATGTTGCCAGCTAAGACGCTGATGAGGTTTCCATTGGTATGGCTCATACAGTGTCAAAGCCACACTGGACCTATTAAATTATAAGCTGTGAATTACTGTGGGGTTGCACATCAAGAAAAAAGTGGATGAGCTAAAGACAGCTGTATGGGAAACCCCAGTGGAAGACTATTGTATTTCGAGGAGATAGGTTTGACATGGTCCATCTCCCTTGTTATTGGTTTTATAATGCTGAGTCCACTGTATTTTCAGCTGTATCACGGAATGTGTTGTTTACTGTATCTGAGTTGGTTCTTATCATTTTCTGTACTACTCCCTTTGGCAAAGGCAGAGGGGAACATTCCAGGTGTAGGGCGGTTGGGAGGATCCTGATTGACCACCTGTTGACCTCAGTGCTAGCTCCAGGTGTAATCAATCAGTCAGTGGCCAAAGGGATAAAAAGCCTGGCAGTCAGGGACTGGTTGGGAGCTTCAGCACTGATCTGGTACCAGATGCAGTGTAACTGATTGAAGGTCTTGGGGTCTCTCCCGCTGCTTTGTCCGGGGCTCCTAGCAGCTGAAGGGAAGATTGTGTGTCCGGGCGAGGTATATTTGCTTTATGTTTGCCTGCACTTATCATTCTTAATTAAATAAAGAATTACTTTTCCTTTACCTACTGGCGTGCTTATTGCCTCCAAATCCAAAAAGAACTCCTGCCTTAGGCAGAACAACAGCCTCAACAGGAGAAAGCATCTATGATTCAGAATGTTATCAGTATATAATCAAGGAAGATGTCATGGGGCCAGATGCAAATCCAAACATGATTGTGACATTCAGTCCTCATTCTAGAGTCTCCTGCTCTTGACATGATGTGTATGTGTGTGTGTGCAGCAGGATTCCTTTTCTGAGTCCCAACACAATGGGACTACTTTCCTGTAGTGAGGAAAGAGTGGCCTTGTCCTTCTATCCCACTCAGTATAGCCACAGGAATCAGAAACTGAGAGGTTAAGAGTAGAAGGGAAAGACTTCGGGTTTGCCTATACCTCCATACCTCAAAGGCCATTCAAATTCTGCTTAACAAGAAGACTTCTTACTACCTGTGGAAATAATTCATAACAGGCATCTCTATTCTCTGTACTGGTAAGTGCCTGTGCATCCCCCTTAACCTCAAATCTGTGCAGGACCTGCCAGAGCGTATGGCACAAAAGGAAGTACAAAAAGGCAGAAAATAATATTTAATAGTATGAGAAAACTCACTTGAGAGAAGAATCTCCAGTACTCCATTTGGTTTCCACCCATCTTCCAAAACTACCAGATGGGAATTTGAAACCATTTCACAATAACTTGGAAGCTGAAAAAAATTGCTTCTTTAAATTCCTGTTGAAAGACAAAGGTCTTTTTTCTCATTCTCTCTAATGTTGTCTTATTGTATTTATTTGAATTCAGACTGTTAGTCTTATTTTAGTTTTGCTTTTTTATTATGTGTTTGCTTGTATTTCTGTATGACCCTAACTACAAGAAAAGTTTACAAACTATAATCTGTTTGGCGGTTGTTTTCTTCCCTCTTTTTCCCATTCTTTCTCCTTCCCTATCCTTTTCTTTAAATTGACCTTTATTAAAAATGGACCTTCTTCCTTATTTTAATGAATTTTTCCTCTTCTCTTTCCATTTGTTCACATATTATTAAAAACAACAACCACTTGATTAGTTTATTCATTTGCATGGAAGATAGCAGAGATGCACTGTACTGCTCGATCACCCATTTGTAGTGGCAATGCGGAAGATGATTGTTATTTCAATGAGTTTAAGTGACATATTTTGATTTTCAAAGATTTTGATTTTCAAAGATGTATTGGTCCATCACCTGGACCCAACCACATGTCACCTTCCGGGCTGCTTTTACCAGCCAGGGGGGGCATGGGTCTAGATGATATGTGGTGGCATTTACTGTCCATAGGATCCTGTCCACTTCCTCAGGTCCAACAGGATCAAACTGTTCCCAGATAACTGGGTAAGCATGTTCCCCTAGTATCTCTCCAGACCAAGCCTCACGCCAGGAGTCTAACTTGGAGCGGATCCGAGCGATTTTGTCCTGCAGATGCTCAGCAAATTCCCTGTAGGTGGGTCACTGAGGTGGGTCACTGAGCCCACCTTCCCCAGAAGGGATTGAGTGATCTTAAAGAGGGCCGTTGGGCAGCATTCTGCGGATGCAATAAGAGCGGAGAAGTATTGATGTTTCGCCACTTTTACTGCCACAAGGTAGGCCTTAATAGTGGCTCTAACCTGTGTTCAGTTGAATTCGGTCTTTGTCTTCCTCCAGCGGTGCTCTAGGCATCTCTTAACCCTCTTCAGAACCCTCAACCACGGGTTGCAAAAATCAACACTAGGATTAACACTGGATGAACCATCAAACAGCACAATACACCCTAATCAAGGAACTATTAACTCAGGCAATCAACCAAGCAGCAAACAACAGACAAGAGAGGCCACACAGGTGCGATCCTGTCCAAGGCCTCAGCCACCTCCCTATTCCAGGCTGCAGCTAGGGCCTCTGCTGGACCATGCAGCAGATCCTTGGGTATAACCCCCAGTTCCCTCTGAAACCCTACCAGGTCCATCAGTCGCCGGGGGCAGACAAATCGAATGTGTCCTGCCTCCCTGCAGAGGTGGGTGGCATAAGAGAATCTCAGGGCCACCAGGGCGTGATCTGACCATGACAGTGGGGACAGCTGTAACTCTCCTCTCAGATTTACATTGCCACTGCTCTGACAAGAAAACCAAGTCCGGGGTGAGGCCACTGTCTTGAGTTGGGTCCCGAATTATCATAAGGAGCTTTGTGAATTTTGTAGAAATCTGAGCCAATGGTTGCCACAAAAGACAAAACACCATGCCCACATGTATTCACACTAAAAACAGAATGCTATTTTAGGGATGGTATTATACCAGACTCAGAGTAAGGTTATGATCTAGCTTGGGAGGCAGTGTTAGCTGAAGAGCTGGATAGGAAAGCATCAATGAGGTTTGTTGTTTATTCGTTTAGTCGCTTCCGACTCTTTGTGACTTCATGGACCAGCCCACGCCAGAGCTTCCTGTCGGTCGTCAACACCCCCAGCTCCCCCAGGGACGAGTCCGTCACCTCTAGAATACCATCCATCCATCTTGCCCTTGGTCGGCCCCTCAGCATCTTCTCCAGGGTGTCCTGTCTTCTCATTATGTGGCCAAAGTATTTCAGTTTTGCCTTTAATATCATTCCCTCAAGTGAGCAGTCTGGCTTTATTTCCTGGAGGATGGACTGGTTGGATCTTCTTGCAGTCCAAGGCACTCTCAGAATTTTCCTCCAACACCACAGTTCAAAAGCATCGATCTTCCTTCGCTCAGCCTTCCTTATGGTCCAGCTCTCGCAGCCATATGTTACTACGGGGAACACCATTGCTTGAACTATGCGGGCCTTTGTTGTCAGTGTGATGTCTCTGCTCTTAACTATTTTATCGAGATTTGTCATTGCTCTTCTTCCAAGGATTAAGCGTCTTCTGATTTCCTGGCTGCAGTCAGCATCTGCAGTAATCTTTGCACCTCCTTTCCCAATCTTAAACCAGTCTGTTGTTCCATGGTCTGTTCTTACTGTTGCTACTTGGTCGTTATACAGATTCTTCAGGAGGCATACAAGATGACTTGGTATCCCCATACCACTAAGAACTTGCCACAGTTTGTTATGGTCCACACAGTCAAAGGCTTTAGAATAGTCAATAAAACAGAAATAGATGTTTTTCTGAAACTCCCTGGCTTTTTCCATTATCCAGCGGATATTGGCAATTTGGTCTCTAGTTCCTCTGCCTTTTCTAAACCCAGCTTGTACATCTGGCAATTCTCGCTCCATGAACTGCTGAAGTCTACCTTGCAGGATCTTGAGCATTACCTTACTGGCATGTGAAATGAGTGCCACTGTTCGATAGTTTGAACATTCTTTAGTGTTTCCCTTTTTTGGTATGGGGATATAAGTTGATTTTTTCCAGTCTGATGGCCATTCTTGTGTTTTCCAAATTTGCTGGCATATAGCATGCATTACCTTGACAGCATCATCTTGCAAGATTTTGAACAGTTCAGCTGGGATGCCGTCGTCTCCTGCTGCCTTGTTATTAGCAATGCTTCTTAAGGCCCACTCAACCTCACTCTTCAGGATGTCTGGCTCTAGCTCACCGACCACACCGTCAAAGCTATCCCCGATATTGTTATCCTTCCTATACAGGTCTTCTGTATATTCTTGCCACCTTTTCTTGATCTCTTCTTCTTCTGTTAGGTCCTTGCCATCTTTGTTTTTGATCATACCCATTTTGGCCTGGAATTTACCTCCAATGTTTCTAATTTTCTGGAAGAGGTCTCTTGTCCTTCCTATTCTATTGTCTTCTTCCACTTCCGCGCATTGCTTGTTTAAAAATAATTCCTTATCTCTTCTGGCTAACCTCTGGAATTTTGCATTTAATTGGGCATATCTCCCCCTATCACTGTTGCCTTTTGCTTTCCTTCTTTCTTGGGCTACTTCTAGTGTCTCAGCAGACAGCCATTTTGCCTTCTTGGTTTTCTCTTTCTTTGGGATGTATTTTGTTGCCGCCTCCTGAACAATGCTGCCAACTTCTGTCCAGAGTTCTTCCGGGACCCTATCTACTAAGTCCAGTCCCTTAAATCTATTCTTCACCTCCACTGCATATTCCTTAGGAATATTAGTGAGCTCATATCTAGCTGATCTGTGGGTCTTCCCTAATCTCTTTAGTCTGATCCTAAATTGTGCAAGAAGAAGTTCGTGATCTGAACTACAGTCAGCTCCAGGCCTTGTTTTTACCGACTGTACAGATGTCCGCCACCTTTGGCTGCAAAGGATGTAATCAATCTGATTTCGGTGTTGTCCATCTGGTGAAGTCCATGTATAAAGCCGTCTCTTAGGTTGTTGGAAGAGAGTGTTTGTTATGCAGAGTGAATTGTCTTGGCAAAATTCTATCAGCCTGTGTCCTGCTTCGTTTTGTTCTCCCAGGCCATACTTACCTGTAATTCGAGGTGTCATTTGACTGCCCACCTTAGCATTCCAGTCTCCTGTGATGAAAATAACATCTCTTTTAGGCGTGTTGTCCAGTAGGTGCTGCAGATCCTCATAGAACTGCTCTACTTCAGCTTCTTCAGCATTTGTGGTTGGGGCGTATATTTGGATCACTGTGATGTTAGATGGCTTGCCCTGAATTCGAATTGAGATCATTCTGTCGTTTTTTGGGTTGTATCCAAGCACTGCTTTAGCCACTTTACTATTAATTATGAAGGCTACTCCATTTCTTCTGTGGTCCTCTTGTCCGCAGTAGTAGATCTGGTGGTCATTTGATGTGAAGTGGCCCATTCCAGTCCATTTCAGTTCACTGACGCCCAGAATGTCTATCTTTAATCTTGACATCTCACCAATAACCACATCCAATTTGCCCTGGCTCATAGATCTTACATTCCAGGTTCCGATGGTGTGTTGATCCTTAGAACATCGGATTCGCCGTTCACCACCAGCACCGTCGGCCGCTAGCCGTCCTTTCGGCTTTGAGCTAGCTGCGTCATCACATCTGGGGCTAGTTGAGCTCATCCTCTGTTCCTCCCCAGTAGCATTTTGACCATCTTCCGACCTGGGGGTCTCATCTTCCGATGGTATACCGACATATCTCTGGTTGTACTGATCCATTTAGTTTTCACGGCAAGAATACTGAGGTGGGTTGCCATTACCTTCCCCAGGGATCGCATTTAGTCTGACCTCTCTGTCATGACCTTCCCGTCTTGGGTGGCCCTTCACGGTTTAGCTCATGGCATCATTGAGGTGCTCAAGCTCCAGCACCACGACAAGGTAACGATCCTTTGCTGAAGCAATGAGGTTTAGAACACTAATATCCCCTCATCCTTTTCATTTTACATAGCTAATGAGCTGATCCACATCTTTGCATGTATGTCACATATTTTGATGTAACTGATATAATTCTTGAATGAATTGGGCAATCTATGATTTCCAAACCATTTTGGGTAACCCCCAGAGCAGTATTCTCCTACTAACTAGGAGGTCAAATGTGTTTTGTCTTTCAGATCATCTTTTCTATGTGGAAATTTGCATATGGTCTCAAACTGAAGTTTTTGCTGAAATTGATACAATATCAGCCCAGAATTCCTCTGGGGGGCCTTGAACATCTGCACTTAGTGTTCAAGCATCTACTGACTTCAGAAGGACATTTCACATGCAAATGCCTTATCAAAAGTTTTGGCAAATTTTCCCAAGTTGTTTTCACAGATCTGTTGGAATTTCAAATTCTTTGTGGCCCTTTTGAGGCACAAAAATTTTAACAAAAATTTTAAGTTGAATCTGCTGAATTTAACTTTGGTTTCCTGAAGAATAGCCAGTTACCTCTGGTTCTTTCCTCCCTCCTTTGAAAGCTGAAGAAGCATCTTAGATTGAGCTCAGGATTTCACATCATGTCCAGAATATCTAAACAATTAATGATTTATAAACTATTGAATGCTGAGGAAGTGACAAGTGAGTTATGCCACTATTTAAACCTAATATAGTGACATTGCCCAACTTGGAAATGATGTAGAATGAAGATGAAGAAAAGCCAGAGATACTATCAAAGAGGAAGAAAGAGGGCAAAAATTGTCCCTGTAATGATTTTGCACTACTCCAGGACAAGATCAGTTATTCAGTCCTCCAGTTTGTTTGAAAAACAGATTTTGTTTTGCACAGCACTGCCTCCTTACTGCTCAGAGAGTAGTTTTCATTGTTGTTCAGCTAATTATGTTAATCATGATTTGGTGAACTCAGAAACATTTGGAAATTATATACTGAGTAGCAGACAGATAAGAGGACTAAGAGACAGTTAAATAATTGACTGCTATACAAGTACAATGTTATCTATTCCACTAAAATTACATTGTATAAATTGTAACTTCTGAATTTTGTGTTGTGGAGTTGTAAGCAATAAGATCTAGACTTCAAAAATCTATCACAATATGCAACAAAAAGGTATAGGAAAATAATGACAACAAAAACCTCTTTGCTGTCATCTAGTGGCCACATTTTTGTAGCCCACATCTGCAATTTATCAATAGATTTGGTTGAAAGTGATTGAAATAATTGAAAAAAAATATTTTACAATGGCTGAGTTCACACAACATTCTTGATGAAGGTCACATATAAATCTAGTAGCTATATTTGTACAACATGCTACTTGTATCCACATTAAACTTCATTATTGTAGCATCAGAAATGGTGCTCAGATAGCACCCCAAGTGTTCCTAGTTAACATTTACTATTATTCCAATTACAAGCTCTCAAGGAAAGAGTCCTGCATTATTGATACTTATCAATCAATGCTAATCACTACTTTCTAAGTAGGAACAACTACTTGCTCGTTTAAATTACAGGCTCAAACAGTACAGGCACAGCCCTGGGGTACTCTATTCAACACTACAGCAAATTGAGAGATTTGAAAGCTGAAACAAGACAGCTGTAGAGTTTGTGATTATATATCAGATTTTCAGTTATTTGCAGAGATATGGGGTGAAATGCTCTGGCTTTGCTGACCAATTTCAAGAAGGGCTTGCTGATGAAGAGAGAGGAATTAGTGAGGCAACCCAGAAAATTAGGAAGAAATGTTCCAATGTTCTTTGTTAATCAGTGGGTGCTTGGTGGAGTTGAGGCATGGAGGAAATAATAAAAGAAGAAAGTTTTACAGCCTTTCTTCATCTCTACTCTTCCTTCCTCCCTCCCTGTGGCCTCCTTGGATACCAGTGCTGAAGAACCCATGCAGTTAAAAAAAAAATCCCTATCCTCAGAAGAAAAGCAGTTTATATTTCTACTGGGGAGCCCTTGGACATCTTGCCAAGACTTGCATTTGCACCCTCTGCAAAATGCCACATCTGTGGAACTGTAGGCCATGTACCATTAAATCTCTCCAAAGTCTCATGTTCAAGAAACTTTGCAGGCACCCCTTTCAAGACCTTAGCAGGGGGCCCTTCAAAATAATAATAATAATAATAATAATAATAATAATAATAATAATAATAATAATAATAATAATTTATTACATTTATATACAGCCTGACTCCCAATGACCCAATTAAGAAGAGCTCAGACAACCCACAACAAGCAAGTGCATTTTATTTTCCCTGTTATTCTTTGTTCAACTTCAGGTTTAGAAATACAACTCTCAGCTGTTACAGATTCAGATACCAGCCAATTTCATAGATGAGACTACAGTGCAGCACACACAGTTATTAAATAAACCTATGCTTGTAGAAACAATTTGACACACAAATCCTTGGAGCTGGTCCTGTTTTGTAGTGTAGAATACCTTTGTAACTGACAATAAATGATCATCGAATTTTTACCACTCAGTGTCATAGCTTTCTGACATACTTCCATTGTGCTGGGTATTGATTGGCTGCAAACCCATAATACAGATGTCACTGCCTCATGCCTTGTCGCACCAGTTCCATCTGAAATTCCCACACAAGCTCTGTCCCTGTGATATGCTGCCACTATCCATTGACAGTGAATCCCAGAATGAAAAGGGTTTTCTGCTTCCCACCAGAATAGACTGTCCAGTACAGGCCACCATACAACAGGAAGAGAGGGAGGACTCTCCAACTCCATCTTATTCTGTGTAGCAGGATTTTTCAACCAGGGTTCCGTGGAACCCTAGGGTTCCATGAGAGGCCACTAGGGGTTCCCTGGGAGATCAAAAAATTATTTCAAATTCGGGCAACTTCACATTAAAGAGGTAAGTTTCATTTATTATTTTTAGTTTAAGAACACTGTTAATGCATATATATAGGCCTACACATGAAACGAATATAATAATTTTGTAACTTCTGACCTATATTTGAACCTGAATGTATAGGGGTTCCCCAAGGCCTGAAAAATATTTCAAGGGTCCCCCCAGGGTCAAAAAGTTGAGAAAGGCTGCTCTGTAATAATCCTTCCATTTCCCATTCATATCCTTTTTTTCTTTTCAACATTTTAGAAAGCTCTGGGTGTATCCATTCTAACTGGACTAATACTTCTGTGTTGGTAAAGTTTAAGTTTAGAATAGCAGCTTTCCTTGTTCCTTTTTCCATCTCCTGGCAAATGAAGTTAGTAAGAAAGGGCAGATTTTGATGATATTTTTGACTCCTGGCAGAGTTATATTTCTGGCAGATGTAGTTGAAATTTCCCATTGTCACTATCACTTGCTTTTTGAAAGTACATATACTTTCACTATAACTATGTTTTGTCAATACAACATTTTATTACTGTCATCTTAGGTTCTTTGGGGTGTTTCCAATGCTTTCTTTTTGTCAGTGTACTGCATATGTAATTCACTGAAAGGAAGAAAGCAGATTTAATGACTTCATTTCTCTTATAACAATACATAAAATTTAATGCATGAATCTGTAGAGGAAGATCTACAACTGTCATAGTTACTGTTCAGTGTCACAGATCTATAAGTTTATCATATTATAAAAAGGAAAAACAATCAGACATCTGGTGAGGTACTCCTAGGAGACTACTGAATGTGTAAACAGCTATGCTTAATTCTTCTCTGTATATGAGATTAAAGCTTTGATTTTCTCCTACATTTGACTTTCAGGTTTATGGGATAAAAAGGGAGGAGAGTAATGTTTTTTAGTGGCAAAGCTTTTCTACATGTTAATTGGTTTCAGATAGGAAAAATATTTGTTAAAACATAAAACTGCAATCCTAAAATGTGCTTGCAAGTTCTAAGATTATAAAGATTGTAGCATACAATTTCTCTCCCCATAACCCATTTGACAGAAGGACCATTATCCCAAAAGGGCCCAATTCCCTATGCACTAAATCCTCAGGACATCTCAGCAGACACTGTAGAGCTGTCATGTTCACTGTTTCAATGTGCACTGTACATCGTAACGTTTCACATGCCATGGTGCTGACGTGTGTTTCTGTTGGGAGGGAGCTGCTGTGAAGCCTTGTACCAAGCTCTGTATCTATGTTCATTTCAATGGAATGTGTTTGGGTTATGTGCTCTGCTCAAGGTCTTTTCCCGCGGACCATCAGAAGCCATTAGGAGCACCTGGGATTGTGAGCCTGGGAAGATTCTACGGGGGGAGGGATCTCGTTTGTACCTAGGGTTTTTTAGTTTGCATTTGGCGCGCTTTTTCCATTCTCAGCTTTCTTTGTGATCCTGCATACTATTCTTTAATAAATCAGATATCTTTGTGATCCTGCTTATGAGTCTGATGGTGTTTTAGAATAGGCAATCTTTACATAATTCTGGGAATTCCCTGGTTGACTTATCGAAGCCCCCATATAAATTGGGAACACAGAACTCTGACTTTTAAGGGTGGGTTTTACCAAGCCCTGCTGTGGAGAGGGCTTCAAGAGCAGGGGTTGGAAGGGCTGCAATTGCCACGCCGCACCCTAGTTTGGCACATTTAGAGGGCTTGCCTGATCGATACCAATATTTTGCAGACGTTTTTGGAGAAATGGAAGCAGATCAGCTACCCCCTCATCGGAAAACTGATTGTGCCATAGAGTTGGTTCCTAACGCTCAATTGCCCAAGCCAAAAATTTATCCAGTGACTCAGAAGGAGCTTGGGGCATTACGGGACTTTATCGACAAAAATCTGTCAAGGGGGTTTATTGAACCTGCAAATTCCCCAGTTGGGGCCCCTGTGCTATTTCGGGAAAAGAAAGATGGCACGCTTCGACTCTGTACGGACTATCGGGGGTTAAATTCCATCTCGATCTGCAACAAATATCCTCTACCACTAATGAAAGACATGTTAGCCCATTTGTCAAAGGGCAAGATTTTCTCCAAGCTCGACCTTCGTGAAGCCTATTTTCTCATCCACATACAAACTGGAGATGAGTGGAAAACTGCTTTTAATTGCCCATTGGATTCATTTCAGTACAAAGTCCTCCCTTTTGGGTTAGCAGGGGCACCTGGAGTCTTCATGCAATTGATTAATGAAGTATTACATGATCATTTGTTTAAAGGGGTCCTGGTTTATTTGGACGATGTGCTCATTTACACTGAATCCGAGGAGGAACATGAGCTCCTTCTCAAACAGGTGTTAAGTAAGCTTAGAAATGCCAAACTTTATGCCAAGCTTTCCAAATGTGAATTTCACAAAACCCAACTTGACTATCTAGGCTATAGGGTATCTGACAAAGGCATTGAGATGGAGCCTGAAAAAATTCAGGCAATTTTAAGTTGGGAACGTCCCTGCACCCGGAGGCAACTACAAAGTTTCCTAGGGTTCAGTAATTATTATCGGCAGTTTATCCAGGGATTTGCTGAGATTGCTTTGCCCCTTACTGACTTGCTACGTACCAAGGGTTTGGGAGAGACACGCAAAGTGAAAAACCCTGGGGCAGTGCTGAATTGGACACCTGAATGCCAGGCGGCATTCGAGTAGTTAAAAGCCCTCTTCACTGCTGAGCCTATTTTACAGCACCCCGATCCTGAACACCCCTTTGTGGTCCAAGTTGATGCTTCTGACTCCTCAGTTGGGGCTATATTGTTACAGAGGGATTCTGACAATCACTTAAAACCCTGCGCTTATTTGTCTAGAAAATTTTCTGAAACTGAATGCCAGTGGCACATTTGGGAAAAAGAGGCTTTTGCTGTAAAAGCCGCTTTGGAAGCCTGGCGTCACCTCCTGGAAGGCGCTAAATGCCCTTTCGAGGTTTGGACTGATCACAGGAATTTGGAAGCCCTTCGCACCCCCCGGCATCTCAGTCCTAAACAAATTTGCTGGGCTCAATTTTTCAGTCGCTTTAACTTCCAGTTAAAATTTATTCCGGGAAAGAAAAACTTTCTGGCCGATGCTTTGTGCGCAATCAAGACATCTCAGCAGACACTGTAGAGCTGTCCTTAGACAAAAACGTATCAAATTGATTAGGTGTCATTAAGTAGGCTTGACTTCTGAGGAGTGCATAAAGAAATATGGCAGAAGTTTAAATAATAGGGTTCTTGTGCTAGGTTCCCTCAAAGGTGATTTTGGGTTGGGAAAAGAGAAACCTATCAAAGATTCACTTCCCCTAATATCTTTCAGTTCAGAATCTGGTTTAAATTCTGTACAATACCATAACAATAAGAATAATGCCCCCATGGAGGTTATTTTCTCCTGGCAGGGTGTTGTGAACTTCGGTGAAGTTTATGTTGACAGTGGCCTTGCTATCAAAGCTTCAAGCAAGTCAGTCAGATGTCAGCTGAGAAGCCAGATTAAGTACCTCCAAAATCCATTAATGCTATAACTGTTGAGTATCAAGTGGTCTATAGAGCTCAGTCCCCTCTGCTAGGCCACCAGGGCATGTGATTTCAATATACCTGGATGGAAAAAAAAAAGAAAAAGGAAAAAGAAAAAAAATGGACAAAACAGGAAAATCAATAAATCATGGAATGCTATTACCATTCTAAACTAATTATAAAACTATTCTAAACATGAATGTTTGAAATTTGGAAGAAGAGACTCCTTGTTTCAAATATTATTGAACAAAGATTCATGGATCAATATCCTGTTATCCTTAAAAGCAAGTTTTTCTCAGATACAGAACAGGAGTCAACTGAGGAAATAGCACACAAAAATTATGTCTAATTTGATGAACCCAACCCCCTGGCAAATTTAACCTCTGAAGGAATGATTTAAAAATTGCAGTTGAAGTATATTTAGAAGCACACCTAACCATTATTTTGATTTTAAAAACTGGAAGCTTTATTGGTTGTTTCCTGAGTTTCTTGAAAGAGGCTTTCATGCAAATCCATCACCAGAGACTAATGATGGTATGATCTAGTTCATTTCTTTAGAACAACTTTAGCAATGGTTCAGATGTTTAGTTTTTCTTTTTTTCATGTTAAATAAGGTGAGAAAATAAGATAATATTGCTATTTATTCAGTGGTTTCCTGATTCAAGTAGTTTTTGAAAAGTACAATAATAAATCTCCTAAAAGATTTTATTCCCAGGTTAATCCTATAGAAAAGTGCTGTTCTATTCATGATTAGAGACATCTGCTCACACTTCCTACCAGGAATTCTGAAATTTAGACAGCCATCTGCTTCTTCTCATAGGAACTCAACAACAAAGGGAGCTGTCCTCACAAATAAATGATAAAGTATTTTGACTAATGAAAAAGACCTTGCAATAAGCAGATGTTTTCCCAGTTTTTGGGTTAATTCAGTCACTGTATTTTTCAGAGATCATTAAAGATTATATAGAATTATACAGATTTATACACAAGTATCCTTAGCTTATTTGCAACTGTTTCATTTAGTGAAATACTAACTGAAATTAAGGTAAATGAGCAGATATAAGGTTTTAGTATGGGGAAAACTAGTAAAAAATTTATATGCATTTGTGGACACTAAAGTGTATTTGTTTTTAGCCTGTTCCTAAAGTATATTTATAAGCCTGTTGTTATAGTCGCTAAAAAACCCTGCAAATTCATCAGTCCATGTTAGAAAACCTTGAAATGTTACTGAGTTAAAGAAGCAGTTTGCCATGGAAGAATGGACCAATGTGTCTGCACAGTAATGTTAATGAATGATGATTAACTATATTCAAGGAGGTTCTTAATGGTACAATCAATTATTCAGTATAGGTGGTGATGGTGTCCACACTAGAATCATAACACAAGAACTAAGAGCTACATATATCCACTGTGTTGTCCTCACTTTAGTCCTGAATCTATGTTGGCTGTTCCAGAAGTAAAAACAAAACAAAACAAAACAAAACACTTCTTTGGAGTGGTAGAAGGTCTTTACAGTTACTTTGCAGAGTATTAGAGATGGTATTCACTCTCCATATGTATGTCATCCCAGTTTGAACTATGATGAACCAATCATCTCTGTTCAATGCTGATGAAGACATTGTTTTCCCAAATCTCTTTGTGCAACTCATGCCTCATGGGTGTTCTGGCTAACAGACTACACAGCCAGGACAGAAGGAGAGGAGGCAAAAGTCAGCTTCTTTGTGCCATTTTAATAAAAAACTGGACACTTTATTTTTTTACTTGCATTGAAGGTATGCTATTACTAATGCTGTTTTGATTAGTCTTTTTTAAATAAGAATTTTATTAAGTTTCAAGCAAGGATAAAAGCTACAGAAAAACAAAAAACTACAAAGAAAAAAAACTAAAAAAGTGTAGACACACAAGAGAAAATTTTTCAAAATTACAAAAAAGAGGTGATGTTTGACTTTTAACAGCAAAGATATACAACAATTTTCCATAATTAATCCGTTACTCTATATTAAACCAAATTAAACCATTATTTCTGTAAATCATTCCATTGGCACATTATAAAAATCACTAAATACAGTTGCTCCCTCTCCTTATATTAAAAGAAAAAATATATAAATCTCCTAATAACTTCCCCCACAAAGGTAACATTTATTTAATTATTTCCTTCCTACTACTATTCTATTCATTCCTGTCTACTATAATAAAGATCAAACTAAAAAACATATAAATGTCTGCCACTGTACTTGATAATACAGCAATTTTAATAATCTTATATTAAACCCAGAACCAGACATTTATTATCTTTTTATTATACCTTAAGAATCTTAAGCCAAATCATTAAAGATAAATGAAATCAGCCAAACCCTAAAAGCAATCCAGATAAATATTCTTAACCCTTATCCCACTTCAAAATAAACCAGAGCATTTACATATCCCCACAATGCGCACAGAGCTTTTTTCTTTAAAAAATTGCCCAACTGCCCCCCTCAAAAACTTCAACTTCTCTTTAGAAGACCTCCCATACATAATAACCCCTTCTTTTTCATGGCATACCATCAGAAGATCAATTTCACTTATGGCTTGCAACTCGATCTCTCCCTTTAATTTCTTCAACTCGACTATCCAATCTTTATCTAACATTTCAACAGAAATCCCAATCTCACTCTTACAAGAGACATTCCTGTTGTTTTTAAATTCCTCAGTTTCATCTATGACTTCCCCAACCAGATGACACATTTCAGACCTCATATTTTCTACAAGGTCCTGAATGCCTTGCATAAAAACTTGGTAGGAATCAGAAAGAATCTGTTTAAAATCTTGTTGAAAGTCAGAGAAAGTCTGTTTAAAATCCTCCATGTCTCAAGCATTAGATTATGGCACCCCCAGGAGCTTAACCAACAAAAGTTGAAGATATGAAAGGATTCCAGAATGTGTTTACATAAGCGAAAGTGAGATATGCAGACAGTTCCCCAGGGAAAGTAGAAGCAGAAAACTGAAAGTTCAAAAGAACCAATTCAATGTGTAGGAAAATGCTAATATCTTTAAATTTACTACAAAAATAACAGGGAGACAATTATTTACTCTCAATCCTCTTTAATATTTGGATGGAAAACAAAGTCCAAAACTTAAAAAGAATTTTAAAAAAAATTGATCCCAAAAATAATGATAAGCACCAAGAGAACCCACTTCTCCTTGCTGTAGAAAGCCTCTCTTAGGGTACACGTACTTAAAAGAAATATAAATTGGGTGATTTAGAAATGGGATGGCCAGTCTTAGTGTCCCTTTAAGGCTACAGTGCAGCTTGGAAATGATGATGTCCCAGACTCCTGGCTAGCTCTTACCAGCTGAGTGCAAACGCTGTTTGCAATCTTCTGGCTGCAAGCAGCTGTCCAGAGGACAAATGGGGTGATTCCAGGTGTTTTCATTTTTCTGGAAAAACACTCCTGGGCTTCTGGAAAAACCTGCCTGAGCCCCCCAAAAACTGCCGCATTGTCAGTTCTGCCCGCTGTGCACTGTTTTCTTTAGGCAAAACAACCATGAACGTCTCAGGAACCACCTTTGAAGTCAGTGTGACATAACAATAAATGGTGACTCTGAAGCTTGGAAGTTTTTGAATAATTCATTTCTCCTAGAAAAACTTGGAACTGCCTCAGGTTTTAGTTTTTAATGATTCATTAGGGTCATTGATGAAACTGCTAGACAAGTCTCCAATTGGATGGAGAAGGAGACTGAAGGAAAGATAAAGGGCCTGTACTGTTTAGTCAGAAATGAAAAGAAAAAAATTAGAGTAGCTCTTCATAATAAAATGTGTGTGAGAAAAAAGAAGATGAACAAAAGAACTGGCTGAGATATGTTGGCAAATGGTTTATTCTGAAGTAAGACCCACTTACTGTACTGAGTTTATTCTAATGTAAGTTTCCACTGATTTCTTCCTTGTCTGTTATTATCTCTTATTTCCACATGTAAATAACTCCTTGTATTCTGGTCTGTCTGTCTTCCTTCCTGATGGCCTTTGTCATTAAACAAAAATCAGAAATGTAGGATTTTGTTGCAGATAAACCACACATTGCTAGCTTGCTGTCTTGAAATGATCTTTGTGATTGTTTAAAAAATTCTGCTTTGAAAAAAGGGAGGATTTTTGTTTTACTCATTTCAAAGAATATGCGACTTAGCACTCTACTGTAAAATAGAACTAAAATTGTATCTAATTTTCCATCTATTTTTTTAAGCTTCAGGAAATGCACTTAATAGTATCAGAAGCATCAGCAGCACCTGCTGCTGATGATAGTTTTATATGGTGAGACATTGACACTGACTGTAGCTCCCAGGACCTGGGTGCACAAAGTATGACTCTCCAGATATTGATAAATTACGTTTCCCAGCATACTTCACTGTTTCCCATGTGAATTGTGATTAAGCAACTGAGTGAGTCATTGGAGTTACTTGTTAATTAAAGACCAAAACATGTTTATCCAATGTTTTCTTCTTTCTGATGTTGGTAAAGATGTTTGCAGGAATTTTTGGTGTGTGTGTGTGGGAACATTCAGGGCATGAGTCACTACAGCTGTGTATGAGAAGGCCTATCTAGCAAAGCATATTTTTCAAGGTCTATAAACTATCCTAGATTACAGATTAATGGTTCAAGCTTATGCAGCTTCTTAAAAGTTAATGTCATTGTTGAAAATGCTGTTTACTCCCTAATAAGTGTATGTAGGAATTTGGGAGTTTATTTAGGGGAGGTGGTTATTGACATTAGTACTTCTGTGGTGATACAGACAGGCAATGTTAGTTACCATGTTATTGTTCACCACTTGCCATGAAAAAAGTATAACGCAATTCATAGGATAAATTGGCAAGAGAGTTCCTGTGCAGAATTTATTTATTCTAATTTATTTGTTTGTTTATAAACATAAATAAATTACATAATATATTTTCAGACCTAAGAAAGGTACTGTATATCATAAAATTAAATGAATATTGAAAGTTTCAGTACAAGATTGCTAAATTACACTTCTTGACATTCTGTGTAGCCATTTTCTATTCTATTCTGAGAGTCAATGTGTCATATATAAATGAGTCATAGGAAGGATTCAGATTTAAGCTGTTAGTGATCATATGCTAAATGTTAGCATTTATGCTTGTATTGCAGTTTCATACAGCCTTATTCCTAATATTACGACACACCAAGCAGATATTGATCAATTGTGTCTTTAGGAAGTTATCATAATCAGATTATGGATAGTGACTGTTGAATTTCTGGCTGCACAATTGTTATAATAGAAGAAATTTTGGGAAAGCAGTATCCCTAGGATAGATGTACTAGGCATTTATTTATTTGTTTGTTTATTTATCAAATTTTATCACTGCCCATCTCCCACCAAAAGGGGGACTCTGGGTGGTTCATTTATCACAGGTACCTCTATTAGGTGACTGGGAAGAAAAATACATTGAATGTCTACCTAGTTCCATTCTTTCCTAGCCTAAAAGTGACTTAAAAACTATAGGTCCATGAAACTTGATTAAGCATTCTACCATATCAAATTGAACAAACCATTTTCCCACTAGTGACTTATAGTGTCCCTCAGCCATCAATGAGGTGATATAAAATTTGTCCATATTACTGTTGCATTAGCACAATGATGGTAAGATAATTCTAGAATATACTATAGGGAACTTGTGGGAATCATCTGAAAGTCTTTATTGAAAGAAGACGTTACTAAATAGTGGCTGGATTATGTTCTAGTTATCCAATAACAACTGGCCATGTAATTACACCTACAATTTCTTGATTTACAATGATTGATTGATTATGTGCCATCAAGTCATTGTAGACTCTTAGCAATCATGTAGATAGATTTTCTCTGTGATGATCTTTCCTTTACCTCTCTTCCAATGGTGCTGATGTATAATGAGTTTGGTATTATTAAATATATATCTGCAAAAAGAGAGAGAAGAGAGAAGTAATAGTGATAAGTTGATAATTTTCCTCAAATAGTGAATCTTTTAATTTTAATTTTTTAAAATTTTATTTTAAAATTAATTTTAACTTAAAAGTTTAAATTAAATTAAATTAAAATTTCCTTTAATTTTTTTTAACTTTTGGAGAGAATGACTGATGCCCCTTTCTTCCTTTCTATTCACCCCTGGGTTTATTTTCTTGCCATTGTTGTTGTTTTGTCTTATGCTGTTTTTGTATTGTCTTTTGTTTTTAATGTTTTAACAATTGTAAACTGCCCAGAGTCTCTGGGAGTCAGGGGGCATATAAATTTAATAAATTAAATTAAATTAAATTTTCTCTTTTTAAAATATTTAGGCTGGAAAGCTCTTCTGTGCTTGATGACCAGGCTTACCAATTTCCTTTCTGCTGTTGACAGAAGGATTTATCCTTGAAGATTCAAGCAATTATTAAGTCAGGGCAAAGACCTTACTTAAAATCACCATTTCTTTCCATATTAAGAAAAGAAATATTGGGAGTCAGTGAAGTGAACACACTTAACATACTTAAGGAAACAGATAAACTATAAGGGTGAGACTTTTTGGCTCAGTAATTGTTCCAAAACTTTCCATAGTACATGCTGTAGTGGCAATGCGAAGACGGTTGTTATTTCGAGCAGTTTAAGTGCCATATTTTGATTTTCTCCCTCACACAAAGAAGCTTGGAGTTTATTTTGGGTTATACTAATGTTTAGCTGGCTTGTTGTTTATTTCTGTTTGGAATGGGGTGGGGGGAGATCAGAGAAAATAATTTAAGAAACAAATCAATTTGATTGTGCAATACTGTAGGAATCTGAGGCGGAGGAATCCGTTTAAACCAACAAAGGACGTTCGGGAGCGATGGTGACAGAAGAGTTGAGGCAGATAATTGAAAGACGGTAGCAATGGATATTCTGAGGAAACGAAATAAGATAACAGAAACTGAGGTGAATGGATTGTTCTAATTATAATGGTATAGGATTTCAGGAGTTGACAGTTGATCTGTTATGGCAGAGACTGACAGTGCTAAAGTTCCACAGATAAAGATTCTGAGGGTAGAGAAGTGGTTATTTTAAGTAATTGCGGAGATAGTAGTTGATTCGCTGTAAGAAGTGGGCGTGAGAATGATTGTTGTTGCAGGAAGATCAGGCCTGTCAATATTAAGGGCTTTATCTGAATCCAATGACAGCTCAGGAAGTGCTGAGGTGAATTCTTGAAACTGAATATAGGAGTGGTTGTCTCCAGCGCTCTTCAGTCTCTCCCTGCGCCTTTTATAGGCTGCAAGATCGCCCTGTTGCCAATTGGGAACCAATTGGGCACCAATTGGGCTTCACATTGCTCGGCCCTCCTTGCTGCGCATCTCTCTCTTGGGCTGATTGGCAGTGGTGAACTCAGTTCACTGTCTGGCCTCATCAGCTGTTCAGCTTCTTCCCACTCGAGGCTTTTCTTCACTTGTAAGTCTGCCTCCGTTTTTTCTTCAGCTTGGCTTAGCGGTTTTTCCAGGGCTTTGCTTAACGGTTTTTCCTGACTGTCCTCTTCATTCTCCAACTCAGTCTCCATCCTAACAGGCTCTTGGAAACAGGTGCTCCAGATCCTGGGAACTATCCTGTCAAGGTCAGATCCTGTAACCTGTGAGGTTTTTATTTTAAGGCCTAATTTCAGAAATTCACAGCACAAGCCACGATGGATATGCAAAGTTCTTTATTAGGTCTTTACCTCAGACTGTCAAAACCACAACTGGCTCCACTTCCTCCCGCCTCCCTCCTTTGTCTTCCCACCTTTTCTTTGTCCCACCCCTTCCTCTGCGTTGACAGCTTGCGTGATGGTGGCCTCTCAGTCTCTCAGTTGTGAATGGGGTTGCTGCCATCTGCTCTCTTCTTATCCCTTGCCCCTTTATTGCTTGTAGTCCCTCCTCTATCCTTCCTTCCCTTTGATGTGTAAGGTTAGAGCACCCAGGAGCAATTAACCATTGCCCCTGGGTTCTCCATCCTTACACAACCATGGAAACAGGGTCACGAGGTTTTAGGGCCAGACTTTTTGATAAAACTCTTACAATTATCTTTTGAGTTTGGGAGCTTCTGCACAGACCTGAGTGCTGGGTGCTGTGGAAACTGAGCTATCCTGGGGTATCTCCGCTGTCTTGGTCAAGAGGCTTCTGACAGCTTAAGGGGATAGGATGTCAACTTGCTTGGTATGTATGATTTCTCTTCCTTTATGCTATGCTTTTTATGCTTTTGTTTAATCTGCCTAAACTGTGTTTCTGGTTAAACCATGTTTCTGTTTAAATTTGTTTGCTTAAGTTTATAATAAACCTTAAACTCTCTTTATCCACTGGCATGCTTATTGTCTCTGGATCTAAAAGAACTAATTGTCTGAGCACCTGATCACTGCTTGGACACTTGGCAGAACACATGCCTATATTAAAGGTATCATTGGGCTTAAAAATAATGATAAAAATATGACATCAACAAAAAACATTTACTGAATGTAAATGCAGTATTCTAGAATTTTTGTTGCTTCACACTCATTTCTGACTTACAGTAGTATTTCTGGAAAACATTTAAGCTTTAATGTTTAAATTTTGTAATAAGCTTACAAAAACAGTTTCTCGGTTTTAAAGAAAGACTTCATAATGATATTGTCCTACTACAAGATGATCTTATAAATTAAATAATAATACATATCATATATACTGCATTGGCTACATTTTGCTTCCAATAGAATACAGTTTCCTATCTTCTATGAAACTTACAAACACTGGAAAATGTGAACTATCAAAATACATATAAGGCAAAATAATCTGGACTACCAATTACATAACATTGCATGGACATAAGGAATATAACTCTTCCCACATATCAGAATGTTTGTGCTCCTTTGCTGTGTAGCTATAGAATTGCACAGCTTGAATCCCCATGGCTACATAGAAATGTACTTGATTCCAACTCATTTCTTCGTCATTGCCCTGTGGTCCTTGGCAGATTGCTCAAGCCACACCTGTAAAAAATGTGCACCTTGTCTAGGCATTATCAGTAGCAGGGAAAGATACTTTCTTGCCCAGGAAAAGTCTATTCTTCATGGCTGCTTTACCTGATGGGGAGTGCACCAGCAAGTCCAGTTCTTCAAAATGAAAAGCTGGGCATTATGATGTACATACAGTATAAACATTGGGCTCTTTTCTGTAATTTCTCCTATTTTGTGTAATATACGTAGTAATTGGCTTTTGAATTGGCTTTTTACAGAATTCTAAGTGGTTGAGTCATGAGGGTCTAGGGGCTATCGACCACGAATGTGCCACACCTTAAACAGGAAATGTTACTCCCTGCCCAAATTTTTATGGTTTTTATTACTCCAATACATTCAAGCATAAGTACAAGCATTGCGCTTAATAGTTCCTTTCTTGAAGGCAATGCTTTAAAGAAGTTGAATTCTGCATGCAATACCACAGAATGCTTTTCTGCCTTTTGAAATCATGGCACACACATCTTTGTATATAAACAGCATTCTCAGTTTTCTGAAGTTTTAAGTATTCATCAGTTAGATATATAGATCAATTAATCACATATATGTTAAATGTGAGTTTAAACTGATCCCAAATAAACTAGAATTTGTTCCTCTGCTATGTTTCTACACTATGTCATAAAATTGTTGAAGCAGCTATTTTTAGCTAGGGCTGTGCAGAGCACAAAAATGTGCTTCAGAAAGCATGGCAGCATGAGCAAAGCAGTCCTCCTTGAAGCATTAAACCAGCCATCTCCTTTGGAAGACTCATTTAATTCCTTTGAAGATTGTTCCTGTCTTTGCAGAGGTATACATGTACAGATGACAGCTGATTTTCATTAGACCCACCAACAGCTGTGCATGTTTAATGTAGTTGGCATTCCCCATCTTATACCTATACATGTGTTGCTTGCTAAGTGAAGAATTTTGCACCTGTCTCTGTTACATATCATTCTGCTATTTCTCTTACCAATCAAGACAATTTGAATTTAAATAACAGAACGCAACCCAACTTTGTGATAATGCTGAGTAGAAACCTTCTGCACTTTCCCCTTGTCATTCAGTTTGACAGAAAAGAAATTGCAACCTGAGCACGAGGGAGCCACAGTGGCAAATTGTCAAGTTAAGCATATTTATAGACAAACATGAGAATTTGGCATGGGGTGAGAATGCCAGGATTGTTAACTCTTTTGCCTCTCAGCTAAATGACCCCAGTAATCTCTACATAAGATAAATAGCTCAAAACAATCAGCAAAGTTTATGCAGGCAGATAACCAAGAGAAATTCATAGAAAATCCATTATTATGTGCCAAATATTATGACTGCCTGTGTAGAAGTTACACATACATGCTTGATACTGTGAGTTCTGACACCCAAGAACAAACTCATTAATCTGAGGCCAGTATGTGACCTATAGAAACCATGAAAGACAGAGTAATTGAAGGACTACTCTGAAGTAATTGGAGAAGGCCTAAAAGAAAGGGAAGTGGCACCCCGCTCCAAGGTGAGGGGTCATCTGTAGTAACAGAGAATCTGGGTTTAAGGAAGGAGAGCTACTACTCGGAGTTAGAAGAAAAGTGTCCTGAGAAAGGGAGCTACTCCTTGGACCATAAACACATATATTAAGGGCAAGAGTCTCTTAGTGACTCAGTCATTAGAGGCATAGATAGATTAGTTTATTATGAGTTGTGTCTGCTTGGCACAGATGTTATGCCCATATGAATTAACTTAGATCCACCCTGAGTGACGAGCTTTCTGCTATGGAGGTGCCATAATTCTCTTCACTGAAGCAAACAGGGAATGTGATTTGCCTTGATGAAATATCCCACATCTTCCCGAAACTTCCTTGTATTGGTTTACCCTGTCACTTGAAAAAGCCAGAAGAGTCTTTTCTGCAGGCACTGGATCTATTTAGAAGCCACTTCTGACTTGTAAAAATGATGGAAGAGAGCACTGAGGGTTTTGCCTCATAGCTTCTCTTTCAGGTTCACCAAAGAAAGTGCTTTGCACCTAATGTCAGTGCAGTGCAGGTACAGAAACCTCTCCCATCTTTGAGTTAACTTCAACTCCCAGAATTCAGTATTAATTACAGTTTAGAATATCTCTATTACAAGCATAAAATTATTTGACTTTTTCATAAAAGATTGAATATATTATTAAGACGAAAAAACTACTGCAGATTACTTCAAAGTATTTGTTGTACAATAGAGATTAGTCTTAAGCTTAGTTTTGATGTCTCCATTATATAATTGCTTAATATATGTTTGTATGTATATATGTGTGGATCACAACAAACTGTGGCAAATTCTTAAAGAGATGGGAGTACCAGACCACCTTACCTGTCTCCTGAGAAACCTGTATGCGGGTCAGGAAGCAACAGTTAGAACCAGACATGGAACAACCGATTCGTTCAAAATTGGGAAAGGAGTACGACAAGGCTGTATTTTGTCACCCTGCTTATTTAACATATATGCAGAGTACATCATGAGAAATGCTGGGCTGGATGAACCACAAGCCGGAATTAAGATTGCCGGGAGGAATATCAACAACCTCAGATATGCAGACGATACCACCCTAATGGCAGAAAGTAAAGAGGAACTAAAGAGCCTCTTGATGAGGGTGAAAGAGGAGAGTGCAAAAGCTGGCTTGAAACTCAACATTAAAAAAACTAAGATCATGGCATCTGGTCCCATCACTTCCTGGCAAATAGAAATGGAAGAATTGGAAGCAGTAACAGATTTTATTTTCTTGGGCTCCAAGATCACCGCAGACGGTGACTGCAGCCATGAAATTAAAAGATGCTTGCTCCTTGGGAGGAAAGCTATGACAAACCTAGACAGCATATTAAAAAGCAGAGACATCACTTTGCTGACAAAAGTCCATATAATCAAAGCTACGGTTTTCCCAGTAGTGATGTATGGCTGTGAGAGTTGGACCATAAGGAAAGCTGAGTGCTGAAGAATTGATGCTTTTGAATTGTGGTGCTGGAGAAGAATCTTGAGAGTCCCTTGGACTGCAAAGAGGTCAAATCAGTCAATCCTACAGGAAATCGACCCTGATTGTTCATTGGAAGGGCAGATATCGAAGCTGAAGCTCAAATACTTTGGCCACCTAATGCGAAGAGAGGACTCACGGGAAAAGATCCTGATGCTAGGAAAGACTGAAGGCAAAAGGAAAAGGGGACAGCAGAGGATGAGGGGGAGATGGGCAGTGGCTAAATTTGAGTAATAAATAAAATAAATAAATAAATGAGATGGTTAGATGGCATCAGCAATGCAATGAACATGAATTTAAGTAAACTCCGGGAGACAGTGGAGGACAGGAAGGCCTGGCATGCTGTGGTCCATGGGGTCATGAAGAGTCAGACATGACTTAACAACTGAACAACAACAAATGTATGTGTATGTGTATGTGTATCTGTATCTGTATTATATATTGCATGTTAATAAAAGGAAAAAAGAATAGGAAAAGCAAAACAAATTTATTGAGAATCAAAATTCCAAAAAATGACTAAAAAGAAAGGAAAAAGAAAAAGAAAAAAGGAAGAAGAACTATTGGGTTTCTAACTCCCACCCTTCTTTTTTCATCTGCTAATTTCCCATATTGTAGACAATTAAACCCTCTTAAAAGCCAGACTGTAAGTGATTATATTTGCCATGCTGCATTTTCTGCATTTTACTATCTATATCTTTCCAGTATTTTGGGTTTTGTTTTTGTTTTAATATGTCCATCACATGGGATAGAAATTTTCTTCAGTTTTATGGCATTTACAAATAGCAGAATGGCAATTTTTGAAGGAGCAGGCTTAGCCTATGGACTTCATAGATAATTATGGTGTAGTGATACAAAGGAGGATTAAAAATATAAAAGGACACATTATTAGACAAAGGTGGTCATGTTCACCATTCCGATGTTTCTGCATCGTAACGGTTTGCTTGCCATGGTGCTGATACGTGTTCTAGCTGGGAGGGGGCTGCTGCGAGCCTTGTACTGAAAACGTGTTGATCTGTGCCAGAAGGAATGTGTTTAGACTATCTCTGAAATGTCAAGGTCTCTTTGCCCGTTGAGCAGCAGAGCTCGTTAGGAGCACCTGGGAATGTGGGGTGAACTGCATGTGAGGGAGGGGCTGGGCTGCTGTTTGTAAGATGCTATTTAGTTTGAGTTTAGGCGCACTTTTCTCATTCTCAGCTTTTTACCTGTTTGCACCCTTTTCTAAATAAACTCAGAACCTGAATTGTTCCTTTGAGCCTGAGTGTATTATTGGAATTAAGGCAACTATCACAAAGGTTGATAAAAGCATGGAATTCTACAAAGGGAATAATCCCAACAATTTCACCTTTAGCCTCTTTCTCAAATGCTTTTCATGTCAGAGACAATTACAGCAAGAATTACATATCCAGATATGGTTCATTCAGATTCTGTGAATAGAGTAAAAACACAGCAAGAACTACTATTGAAGGCCAGATTATACCATGGTTGATGATCTTACAAATCGCTGGAAGGATAAAATCAAATCTTAAGAAGGAAGGAGCAATATTAAGAAAAAAGAATTTGAAATGGTCATACCAAACTAACTGTTAGGGCACTCTGTGGATCGTAGGTTCAGATATCCCAATAGTAAGAAATCTCTCTGGAACCGGTGAGGTCTCAGTAAAATATTTCGTTTATTGAATGATATAGCAACATCACCATCTACATCTAAAGACTCAAGTACCTCCCCTCCAAACCTCAGTTTGCTTTTCCTGTTTGCTCACTCAGTGAAGTTGCTCTCTTGGGAGCTGACCTTCCGATATATCCATTGAACCTGCCTCAACTAGGTCAGCCACAAGCAATTCTCCAACTGCACACAGTGGACAATCATCAGCAATCAGTCAGTGGTCTCTTCCCCACTCCCCCGCTTGGTTCTTCCTCTCTCTTCTTCCTTCTCTCTCTTCTGCTCTTCCGTCTCCCCAGCTGAACTCCCCTGCCAAACTTCTATCTGCTGTCGCTAATCAGTGAGCTCTTAGCCAGCATATCTTAATTACCCATTGCTAGAGAGCAGCTGACTAGTAGTTTGGCCCAAAGCCTTCCTGTCTTCCCAAATATTCTTGATTCTACATTATTTACCAAAAAGGAAAATAACCCTGAATTTAAGATGACCCACCCCCCACAAAGAAGAACAGATGAAAATAAGTCATAAAACTGTCATGCAATGACCAGATTCCTTGTTTTATCAACATAGGGTGGCCAGCTCTAGCTGAGATCAGTCCTGGGGATTCCTCCCACTCCCCACTACCCAAAATAAATTTTTGAGCTACATTCTTGAATAGATATGTATATACACATTGGTCAGAAGCCATACCCTTAAACAGGTCAGATCATGACAAAATATTAAGATGAACTGAATTACAACCGTTCATTAAAAGTAATTAATTACCTATAAAATAAGACACATTGTTTGACGTTCCCCAATTTCAAAGGAATGTATTTATTCTTCAGCACTGAAAAGAAAAATAGATGGCCCCTAGTACTTAGTAGTCAGTAGAACTGAGGTTTGCAGCAACTCATGACTGAATCTTTTACCAATGTAGATTAACTATGGCTGATTATAACAAAATATGGCTACCATTCATTTAACTGATTTTATTTATTTATTTATTTATTTATTTGCTTTTCAAATTTTTGCTAACTCCCATGTCCCCCCAAAGAGGAACTCTGAGCAGTTTACAACAAGTTAATTAATTAAGCATTAAAAACAGTAATCATAAATAAAGCATAAAATATAATACAATACAATATAAAGATAGAAAATAAAAATCCAGATGGCTATAATAGATCAGAAATATGAGGGGCACACTCTAAAGTGCCAGCCATCCCCAGGACTATTTTGTAGAACTTTATGTAGAACTTTTAACATATGTATACATATTCAAGTATATTTAATACATATATACCATGTATGTGTCATTTCTTTAGTTTTTTAAAATTTCTTTATAACTTCCTATATAGTTTATTTTTTAATTTCTGTTTGGGTTTTTCTATTCAATTAATACAAGCAAAAAAAAAAGGAACTACCCTATATATAAGTACAAAGGTATGTTAAGGACATTACATAACCCCCTTATTCAGCATGCACACTTTTGCAGATGTACTTTCTTATCACAACAATTTCATTCTAATCATTTTCTGCTGTAGTTAATGATTTCTTATTACGTTATATGGAATCAATAAGACATGCTGTTCTCCTAAGAACAGATATCTTTAAAATGATTTGCAGCAGCTGATTGATCCTGTTAAGTAATATCAACATTAATTTCTTTAGTCCTTATATTATTAGGATAAAAAGTTAATTTGAAAATCAGAGTAAGAGATTTATTTATTCCACGCAATTGGGAGGGGTGGCTGTGGTTGGATTATCAGACAATGTGAGAGATGCAAACACCAGATTCATTATGCTATTCAGAAGTTAGAGTTGAATACAACATTTTATAAATGACAGGAGTTCTAGGATCCAAATGAAAATTTCAAGGAAAAATATTGACTTCTTTTAATCTTAAATTCTTGCCTTCTCTCCCTCACACATCTGAACTACTATGCAGAACCAATAACTCATTGTTCTTGTATTCTCTTGTCTGTTGCTTTTGTTTTGCAGGCAAATCCATACTATGGGTAGAAATGCAAACCATGAATGACAATTACATGGCTGCACTCACCAGTTGCCAAGATGCGATGGAGGATTCTGGCAAGAAAAAAGCAACTGCCACCAATTAAGAAGTGGAAACAAGGCCAAGAACTCCTCAAAGTGTGAAACTAATTGCTTATGACATATTTAAAAACGGATTGCTGAGCAGAGCAAATGTCTTGCTCTTAATATCATCCTTCCTATAGTTTATGACCTATGTGAAATTTATTTATTTTATTTTATTTATTTTATTTTTATCCTACCTTTATTATTTTTATAAATAACTCAAGGCAGCGAACATACCCAATACTCCTTCCTCCTCCTATTTTCCCCACAACAGGAACCCTGTGAGCTGAGTTGGGCTGAGAGAGGGACTGGCCCGAGGTCGCCCAGCCGGCTTCCATGCCTGAGGCGGGACTAGAACTCACAGACATGTAATCAGTATTTTCTCACTTTACTTTCTGATCAACACTTCTCTTGCAGAATATGCCTTGCCCAAGCCTAGAGTTCCACCATACCCAGTTCAGTTGCAGTTTTGCAGCCACTATATTTTGTTGCTGTTTCCACTAAAGTTGCAGCATTCTCTCTGGTGAAAAATTAAACCTTGCCCTGCCCCCCCACAAAAACGGTCTTTAGTTTTCATAAGGCAATGGCAATTTTTAAAAAGCTTTTAAAAGCTAGGGTTTTATTTGTCGGCGATCTCAGCAAATCAGCATGCCTCATTAGCATGTGAATGAGTTTGTTCTAGGATGTGATTTCTCTGTGTGCTTCTGGAAGGAAGCTGTTTGTTGTCCCTCCCACATTCCTTATCTCTCTTCCTCCTTCATCACCATCTGGGAAGGAACCATGTGTGCATGGGCCATGCAGTGAGCCTAGGGAAGGAGTTTCCCCCGTTCTCCATGCAGCCTTCAGCAGCAATGAGGGCTGAGGGTAAATTAAGTTATGGACAGAAGAAGAACAAGAACCAACTTTTCTTCTGAGATGGATGTAACTGGACCACATAAATCAGTAAGACTTCCTTTTACTTACTTTTGAACCTACGTTGTCTAAGTGTGTAATTCTTTATGCTTGGGTGGGCTAAGTGTGTAAGATCAATAACCTATATTTCTCTAACATGCTCATAAATGCTATTTTAGATAATATTCTTTTTCTGTACACATATTTCGCTGTGTTAAGCTCTGCTCCATTCAGTCATCCTAGCTGTCCACTAATGGCTTCATTATTTATTTCAAAAGCACTCAAAATTGGGTATGTTGCTGTGCTCATTTAAGGGACTGCATTTAATGCCCTCCGCCCCCAAGTCCTGCTGTACTGCCTCATCATGGGGGTGGGTGGGTAGTGTTCCTGGGAGTGATGAGGGAAGAACACTGGAATGGTGTGCCCAAAGTATACAATCCCAGCAGAGTCACCCAAGGCATGAAGGTCATCCTTAAAGCAAACAGGCACCTACAGTGGGCAGCTACAACGTACTGTAGAAGGAGCATTTTAGTGGACTACTGGGTGAGGGTATGGCGAACTAGACGTCTCTGGAGACAACAATGTGGCCAAAACTGATGGACTGGCTTGGTCCAATGAAGCCTCTCCAGATAAGGAGAAATGGGACACTAGAGGGGACTAAAATTCCAGGCAGGAAAAGAAATAGAAAGGGAGAAACCTGTCTTCTATTTTTGAACTGAAAGAAGAGCAGTGAAATTTATAAAATGACAAAGGTATGACACTTGAGACATTTCAAAGGATTTTTGAAGAATTGGGAGATTTTCATGTCCTGGCTTCAGCAAAGAGAGAAAATGCCTCTGCAACTGGCAAGCAAAATGCAAGCGTGATGCGGGTGCTTAGGGGCAAGCCTTGCAGAAGTGCTAGGCAGAGAACACACACTGTGAAAGGATCTTGGTCAAAATGGAACAAGGAGGGGAAAATGATGGGAAGCATGAGCTGCAGTGGAGCGATTGGAGCAGAGTGTTTGCAGCAAGGCTTGTGAAGGCATCGGGAGAGATGGCAGCAGACAGGAGGAGTGAGGTAACAGAAGAGGAGTTGGGAAGCAGGAGGAAGAGCATGCATGTGCAGGGCAGCTTACTAGAGGCTGAGGAGAAGACGTAATCCAAGCCAGACAGTCTGTAATCAGAAACTCACAATGTCTTGAAAAGTACTGAGGGAAGAGACAGAAAGTTGGTCAGGAATGTGCCAAGGTCAAAGACGTAGCAGGAGACAAGAGCAAGAATATACAATGCCAGATGCCAAAGCTGCTTCCTGCAATGGAAGGCAGTCCCTGAACAGTTTAAATCCTCTCCCCGCCAAGTGTGCACAGCTGAGGCTTTCCTTGCTCAGCGGTTTCCCAATAATGAGGCACCAGGCTCATTCATTCATTCATTCCTTTTATACACCACCCATCTTGCTGTGTAAGTGACCGTAGGCATCTTAGAGAGTCGGCCACTGTTATCTATCTTTGGCTTTAGTCAAACCTGGCTCCTTAGAAAGAGTGCATTAAGGGCAGATGCATTGCATAGATTTTAATTGTTAATGTTCATATGATTAATGTGACTGGGTTCACACATTTTACTAAGGCACAATTGTTTGAAACATGGTTGATTGTCCCGAACCTCCATTTTGCAATTACAGATGCTAAAATTCCTTGGGACTTAAGGTCAGATGAATTTCCCATTGGCAGGATTTTCTGCTACTTCCCATGTTCCAGCTCCTTAATCCTTCAACCTCCCCATAGCTGACAAACTGCTGTACCAACTTGGCACCCTTTTGCTTGAAAAGAGGAATGAAATTAAGGAATGGAAGAAGAGGAAAGAGCCAGAGATTTGTTTTCCTATTTTCCAAACTTCTAAAGTAAGTTTGGAATATGGATTTGTGACATATACTGTACATATACATTTCTTAATTTCTAACTGATAGGGGCTCCATTGCTAATTTGGTTTGTATTCATTGAATATTATTTGGATTCCCAGTGATATGGATTGCTGTTCTTAATGGAAAGCATCAAAATAGTTTCACATGGTTTGGTGAACCTTAGCTTTTTATAGTTATGGATAATACTTGAAACCAAGGAACAGACAATGAAACTGAGTATTTGAACAAAATAAAGGTTTAGAAAAAATTAAACTGAGCCAAACTCAGTTTAATTTTTGGCAGACTGACATAGATTTTTTTAATGGGGAATTCTGGAAAAATGGCACTTTCTTGCTTTTTCAGGTTTTCCTCTTTGTTTTACTTTGGACATGGTTGAATATTATGAGAAAATGAGATCTTGGATACTTGTGAAATCAGTGGAGAAAATGGAAGTGTCAGCAGCTTGATGTGAACTCATATAGAAAGTGTTAAGGCTGCTGCCATTACAAAAAAAGGGGGAAAACTAACCCAAATTAGCATGTCACATATATATACATACATACATACATACACGTACACATACACATACACACATAGAAAGTTTTATAAACAAAGATAAAAACTAATACAAACTAATACAGAATGAGGAAGAAAAACGAAAAAGAAAGAAATCAGAAAGAGAGCTAAAAGTGCAAGAAGGAAAAAAAGTAAAAGAAAAATAGAAACGAAAGAAAAAACATACGAAGAAGTGGCTTCCAATCTTCTCTAAGTACAATCATAAATTTACCTCTGTCTCTAAAGTTCCATCATGATTCTCTTCTTTCTATATTCTATCCTAATTGTCAAAATCATAAGTTCATTCTTTTCTGTTTTACACAAAAAGCCCATAAGGGGTTTCCAGTACCAAATTAGCACGTTCTAAGCAGCAGTAAGGTAATATATAAACTCTGGCTGAAGAAGAAAATTTTGTTGAGATAAACTTGGAGTCTGCTTTGCATTAATTGGCCAAACGGATCCTCCAGGGCACCACTTTTGAACCTACTAAACTATGCCTCCATGGCGTCTGAATGCTTCTGTGCTTTCAGTGTGGGCTGTACCACAGTACATTAGTTTACCTTTCATATCTTTCTTTCTGCAGAGCTTAGGAGACATTCATCCTCCATTACCTGAAACTTCAAAAATTTAAACAAGACAGCATGACGTGTTTATATTAAGCAAGGGATCTGAGAAGGGAAGCAGACTGAAAATTCTGTGATGCATGATGCAAATTAGGTTCAAGTTTGAAATATTGCTGAAGTGCAGACAGTGTTTAGCTGCATCCAAGCTTGATAGATTACTATTTATATATTACTATATAAATAGTAATATAATTACTATTTCCAACTGTATTTGTTGCAATTATCCTCATCCTTTAAGCACAGCAATTGCTCAGTCCATGAAGCTGTATTTAGAGCCTGCTTATCTCCACAACTATGCTTCAAAATTTGGCAGTACAATTTGTATCAAAATCTGTTGCAGGGGTGAGCATGCTATCTTTTTGCCATGGGCACTGTGTGCAAATAGAACTCCATCCTTACACTTTCTAAGCCTTGAAAATGCGGGCCAAATGCTGATTCCCAATGTAAGCCTAATAAGGCTGGTTCCCGGAGGAGGGGGAGGGGCAGGAATATGAAAATAGTGGCGACTCTTAAAACTCTGCCTGCTGTGCAGCTTCCAAGGACAGCAGGATCTTGATTAGGAAATGACCTGTGGGACAATCAAGAAACTATTGCGTGAAAAAGAAAAGAAGGATTTTATTAGGCTTGATGGGGTGACAAGTTTCTTTTTATAAAGGCTTCAGTGTAGAGCTCAGGCATGCCTTAAATACATAAATAGAAGGAAGCAAGGGCATGTTCAGTATAAGGAAACAAATCTCATAATGAAGTATCATATGGAACAGCTTTTCAAAGGTTCTTAGAAAATAGCATAAACTTCTGAAGACAGCGTTCCAAAGGGAGCCACCTGGAGGAACCACCAGGTCTTTGCCAGAGAAGCTGGGTCTGAAATGGACTCAGTGAAGGCAGCCAGGCGCTTCTGCTTTGCCCATGGCAGCTGGGTGAAAAGGGTGAAAGGTAGGTGTGGGGACCTGGGAGAGGAGGCAGCTGGGTGAACTAATGCGGGTTGGGGAGGCTGGAGCTTGCTATGGTGGCTTTGCATGGCACAGGCGGGTGGTGTGGGTGGTATGGTGTGGGGGGGTAACGCAGTGCGATGTGGCTGGGCTTGCCGCCCTACATGGCAGGGTGCAGGACTTCCAAAAGGGCAGAGATGGGGAGGAGATGGGTGGATGGGGAGAGTTGAAGCACCCGCGCAGTCATAAGGGCGGGCAGGCGAATGCCAAGTGCCCGATCATGTGACTGTGGGGATGCTGCAAAAGTTGTATTTTTGGGCACAGGTCGTAAGTCCATCTTTTCAACACCATCGTAATTTCGAATGGTCACTGAACGAATGGCCGTTAAGTGAAGGCTACCTGTAGTCCCTTAAATGAAGGTAATTGGCAAATTCCTGTTTTGAATGCTTTTGAAGCAAAAAAGGGGTTAACTACTAAGTCTAATTCATATTATTCAGTAATGGATTGCAGGATATAGCAAGAACAGCCAAGTACTTGTCAGAGGTTTGGCCCCAGAAGTCATAAAACCCCCTTCTGGGCCTTTTCGTCTGTCATGGGTTGTAAAGGAGGGAGGGGGGAGATTTGATTGATGTGAGTGAGAGCTGGAAACATCACAGAGCCAGTAAGAATTAGAAACTTCACAGATTCAGCAAGTTGACACCAGAATGCTGTGGCTAAAGTGTTATCTGCCAACTGGCAGTGAAGAATGTTGCGAAGCCCATGTTGTAAAACCGAAAGCAGTTGTAAATATTCAATTTCAAACGAAGGTGGGGACTTGGGTCTGATAAAAGAAGAGGACAGGGGGAAATACAATTACTTGAGTCTTTAGATGCAGAGGGTGATGGTACTGTATCTTTCAATAAACGAAATATTTTACTGAGACCTAACTGGTTCCAGAGAGATTTCTTACTATTGGGATATCTGAACCCACATTCCTCACAGTACTGTTCTTGCTATACCCTTCCTAACTAAGTCATTCCTTGTTTTTCATGTCCTGAATAATGAACAGTGTGATCTGACTGAAAGTGTCCAATTCCAGTCCATCTCAATTCACTGATGCCTAAGTTGTCAATTTGTAATTGTTTCATTTCATCTTTCACTGTGTTGAGCTTTCCTGTGTTCATGCTTCTTATTTTCCATGTTCCTTCTGTCTTTGCAGCTTTGGATTTTCTTTTCCTGAATGGCAACATCAGCAACTAGACATCCCAAAGGCTTTAACCTAGCCATGTCATAAACACGTCAGTACTCCAAAAGATCCCAGTTCTTCCTCAGTAGCATATTGAGGGCCCCATCTTCCAGTACCATATTACTGATCATTTATATTTTCTAATCATGTAGTTTTTTGGTAAAAATACAGAGTGGTTTTACCACTGCTTTCTCCCATGCAGTATGACTTTGCTGTTGTCACCGAAGTGATCATCTGCCTCCAGCATCTTCCTATATCACTGCCACCCAATATAGGTGCCTTAGAGTTTGCTTTAGCTGGGCAGGTAGAATGACCTTCACACCTTGGGTGACTGTGCTGGGAATACAGATTCCTGGCATACACTCCTGATGTTCTTCACTCATCCCTCCCAGGAACATGCCCACTCCCACAATGAGGCAGCCCAGCAGGAAGGGGAGGGGGTCAATAGGATAAAACGTGCAATAAGCCAGTGGTGCTGGAGATTCAGAGTTCATATACTTGCATGTTGTGTGGTTGTTTGTTTTAATGACATTGCTCAAAAATGAGAAATTGTTATGTGCCATCTTTAAAATAACCTTATTTTATGGCAGTCTTTCTGGGTGGAAAATATTTTGTAATTTGTTTTCAAGTACAATAAATCTATTCGAATATTGTAATGTTTTTGCCAGAAAAGCAAAATAAAAATGCTACAATGTAAAGCCATGTTATTTAACTCAGCCATTTATTCACCTCTTTTTAAAAGCAGGGATGTTGATTTAACCATTGATTTTCAAGTTAATTTTAGCAAGTTCAGACATCCAAGACCACTTCCTATATTTTTTCCTAATGATCCTAACTATGGGATGGGGGCCTGTTTTAAACATGGGATAGTGGCAATGTGGAAGAGCATTGTATTTCAAGGAGTTGAAGTGACATTTTTTTATTTCTCCTTCATGTTAAGAAAATTATAGAAATTTAGAGTTCATTCTGAGTTACGTTTAACCTGCTTGTTTTTTTACCCTTGCTTGAGAAGGGGGGAGAAGAGAAAACCCTAAGATTGTTTTTGTTAACACAAGCTTATCTGTATAGCTTCCCAGGCTCTTGGATCATGTCATAAACAGGTGCTCCAGACCCTGGAAACTATCTAGTCAAGGTCAGATCCTGCAGTCTTGGAACCATGGGACAGTGTAACAAGGTTTTAGGGCCAGACTTTAATAAAAACCTTAGGATTGCCTCTTGAGTGGGGAGCTTGGCCACAGACCCTGGTACTCGGTGCTGTGTGCAAAATTGGCTTGGGAAGTTTCTGCACAGACTTAGGGCTGGGTACTCTGGAAATAGAGCCGCCCTGGGGTATATTTGCTGGGGACCTTCTGCACAGACCTGAGTGCTGGGAGCTGTGGAAATTGAGCTGCCCTGGGGTATCTCTGCTGTTGTTATTAAGGGGCTCCTGACAGCCTATGGGAGATGGGGTATCATCTTGCTTGGTATGATATGATTTTTATTTCTTTATGCTATGCTTTTTATGCTTCTGTTTAATCTCCCTAAACTGTGTTTCTGTTTAAATCTGTTTGCTTAAGTTAATAATAAAGCTTAAAATCTTTTTACTCACTGATGTGCTTGTTGTCTCTGGATCTAAAAGAACCAATTGTCTGGGCACCTGATCACTGCCTGGACACTTGGCAGAACACATGGCTACAAAGTGAAATGATAATCCTCTCCATAGGAATCTTTTCCACTCTTGTAATTAACAACTAAAACAGAAGGAGAACTACATTTTTCATATAAAATGTAAAATATAATTTGGCCCTTGTTTTTGGAGAGTTGTGACTCAGATTTAGGTCAAAGCATTAAAAAAAGAGGAAGGTTTTGTAAGTCATCCCTAAGTTTAAAGGTCGAAAGTGGTTTGAAAGACATTCTCTCATGATGGATTTTGCAAGCAAAATAACATGTCTTCTGGAATTCTTTTCTATCCCTTTTCCAGTGGCCATAGCAGACGTTTGTATTTTTTCTTCTGTATAATTAAGTAATGTTGCATCTGTGTGTTTTCTACTGTCCTCTCATATTGCATCTGCGTGTGTGTTTGTGTGCACTGGGAGGGAGGCTTAGAATGGAGCACTCAGTGGCATTTTGAGCTGTTGTCCAGCTGCCTCTCCCATGGAGATGCATGGGAGCAATTTTTTTTCTACCTCCCGCCCCCCCCCCCCCCCCATGGCTCTGGCTGGATCCAGCTCACTTTCAAAGTTGATCTTTCTTTTCCTGGCTTCCCCCACACACCAAATTTTCTTTCAGTCTGATTTGCCATGCTGACAGACAGAAAGACATAGTACCAAGCCCATTTACATACTTTCTTTCCAACATTTTGTCCAACATTTGGGTTAAAAAGAATAAAAACAGGCAAGTATGTCATTTTTCCATTGGAAGGAATTATGCCCCTGCCACCTGACTTCTGTTAACAGCTTACCCTTCCATTTCTGTGTATACCCAGGGAGATGCAGAACGTTCAGTTAGTCATCTCTTCCCTCCCAAAGACTTTTATCTTCTTGTTCATGGAACTTCGACTGTCTTAGTATGCATCGTTCATAGCTTTCATTTCCCCATCCTGTCCTTTGCACAGAAGGGCTTCTCTAATGAGGCTTAGCCTCATAATGCCAAGATTACAGCCACTCAGAGGGTCTTCCTGATGAAGATTTGTTGCTGTGCTTCCATGCCGTCATGACTGCGGCAACTCAGAATGGCTTCTCAGTGCAGATGTGTTGCGATCACTGTAGCCCTGGTGCTACTGTGCCTCGGGACATTCATTTACGTACTTTTTACCAAGAGATTTCCAGTGAGTTCTCAGGAGGGTTGTTGTTGTTTTAGCAAATCATCAGACAAATGTAGGCAAAGAGATGCAGACAGATTCCTGGATTGGGAGCCAGGGGAATGCTCTAGTTTGCCTCTTTACCCTATCTTTATAGGAGAAGAAATGAAGGCTTTTTTCCTCATAGGCATTGCTTTGCACTGGAGAGACAGGATTTGCAGCTGAATTACAGCTACTGCAAACAATGATTGGGCAATGTTCTCTGTGAGTTTGAGACTAACAACAATACAGACATGCCCATATCTGTTGCAGATGGTATCTGCAGAGATGTGAAAAAGCAGACTCAGTAATATTCCAGTGTTTCTTGAACATGCATTGTAAAAGCTTGGGAAATGGATAGGTTGATGGGCTGGAAAGCCTCAGGGTAATGAATACATTAATTAAATTAATAAATGAAATTAAATTAACTAAATGAATGGGATAGTACTTTGCAGAAAAGTATATTGGAATAGGAAAATATTTATTTGGATTATACAATCCTACCCTACCAAATAACTCAAAGCTATATGCTGTTAATAAAATAGCACATGTTTTCTTTAAAAGCTATTTATATCCTGATATAGAAAATTGTGAACCATTCTTTTTATTAAGCAAATTGGACCTCTCTCAGTTTTGATAAAGAGTCTGATAGTTTATGAAAGAATAGAAAAGAGAGGTAATTGGCTGTGTTCTGTCTTGCTAAGTCTAGAACTATGTAAGGAAAGAACTTATAGACTTTCAGCTTGATAGGACAGAACTGGTTTTGCATAGTCTAAACTAAATCTGCCTATTCCTCTTCCCAGTTTATGTCCATCTAATTTGGGATGATGAGGCTCTGACTCCAAACCCAAAAGTTGCTTTGTTGCTAATGATGCTTTGAATTCATCTGAATGGCAGAGCTTGCAATGAAAGAGTTGCTCTTCTGGGCAATATTCACCTTAGATAAAATTATTTCATCTATTCTGTTACAACTTCAGCAAAGGATCGTTACCTTGTCGTGGTGCTGGAGCTTGAGCACCTCAATGATGCCATGAGCTAAACCATGAAGCGCCACCCAAGACGGGAAGGTCATGACAGAGAGGTCAGACTAAATGCGATCCCTGGGGAAGGTAATGGCAACCCACCCCAGTATTCTTGCCATGAAAACTAAATGGATCAGTACAACCAGAGATATGTCGGTATAGCATTGGAAGATGAGACTCCCAGGTCGGAAGATGGTCAAAATGCTACTGGGGAGGAACAGAGGATGAGTTCAACTAGCCCCAGACGTGATGACGCAGCTAGCTCAAAGCCGAAAGGACGGCTAGTGGCCGATGGTGCTGGTGGTGAACGGCGAATCCGATGTTCTAAGGATCAACACACCATTGGAACCTGGAATGTCAGATCTATGAGCCAGGGCAAATTGGATGTGGTTATTGGTCAGATGTCAAGATTAAAGATAGACATTTTGGGCGTCAGTGAACTGAAATGGACTGGAATGGGCCACTTCACATCAAATGACCACCAGATCTACTACTGTGGACAAGAGGACCACAGAAGAAATGGAGTAGCCTTCATAATTAATAGTAAAGTGGCTAAAGCAGTGCTTGGATTCAATTCAAAAAACGATAGAATGATCTCAATTCGAATTCAGGGCAAGCCATCTAACATCACAGTGATCCAAATATACATCCCAACCACAGATGCTGAAGAAGCTGAAGCAGAGCAGTTCTATGAGAATCTGCAGCACGTACTGGACAACACGCCTAAAAGAGATGTTATTTTCATCATGGGAGACTGGAATGCTAAGGTGGGCAGTCAAATGACACCTGGAATTACAGGTAAGCATGGCCTAGGAGAACAAAACGAAGCAGGACATAGGCTGATAGAATTTTGCCAAGACAACTCACTCTGCATAACAAACACTCTCTTCCAACAACCTAAGAGACGGCTTTATACATGGACTTCCCCAGATGGACAACACCGAAATCAGATTGACTACATCCTTTGCAGCCAAAGGTGGTGGACATCTATACAGTCGGTAAAAACAAGACCTGGAGCTGACTGTAGTTCAGATCACGAACTTCTTCTTGCACAATTTAGGATCAGACTAAAGAGATTAGGGAAGACCCACAGATCAGCTAGATATGAGCTCACTAATATGCCTAAGGAATATGCAGTGGAGGTGAAGAATAGATTTAAGGGACTGGACTTAGTAGATAGGGTCCCGGAAGAACTATGGACAGAAGTTCGCAACATTGTTCAGGAGGCGGCAACAAAATACATCCCAAAGAAAGAGAAAACCAAGAAGGCAAAATGGCTGTCTGCTGAGACACTAAAAGTAGCCCAAGAAAGAAGGAAAGCAAAAGGCAACAATGATAGGGGGAGATATGCCCAATTAAATGCAAAATTCCAGAGGTTAGCCAGAAGAGATAAAGAATTATTTTTAAACAAACAATGCGTGGAAGTGGAAGAAGACAATAGAATAGGAAGGACAAGAGACCTCTTCCAGAAAATTAGAAACATTGGAGGTAAATTCCAGGCCAAAATGGGTATGATCAAAAACAAAGATGGCAAGGACCTAACAGAAGAAGAAGAGATCAAGAACAGGTGGCAAGAATATATGGAAGACCTGTATAGGAAGGATAGCAATATCGGGGATAGCTTTGACGGTGTGGTCAGTGAGCTAGAGCCAGACATCCTGAAGAGTGAGGTTGAATGGGTCTTAAGAAGCATTGCTAATAACATGGCAGCAGGAGATGATGGCATCCCAGCTGAACTGTTCAAAATCTTGCAAGATGATGCTGTCAAGGTAATGCATGCTATATGCCAGCAAATTTGGAAAACACAAGAATGGCCATCAGACTGGAAAAAATCAACTTATATCCCCATACCAAAAAAGGGAAACACTAAAGAATGTTCAAACTATTGAACAGTGGCACTCATTTCACATGCCAGCAAGGTAATGCTCAAGATCCTGCAAGGTAGACTTCAGCAATTCATGGAGCGAGAATTGCCAGATGTACAAGCTGGGTTTAGAAAAGGCAGAGGAACTAGGGACCAAATTGCCAATATCCGCTGGATAATGGAAAAAGCCAGGGAGTTTCAGAAAAACATCTATTTCTGTTTTATTGACTATTCTAAAGCCTTTGACTGTGTGGACCATAACAAATTGTGGCAAGTTCTTAGTGGTATGGGGATACCAAGTCATCTTGTCTGCCTCCTGAAGAATCTGTATAACGACCAAGTAGCAACAGTAAGAACAGACCACGGAACAACGGACTGGTTTAAGATTGGGAAAGGAGTATGGCAGGGCTTTATACTCTCACCCTATCTATTCAACTTGTACGCAGAACACATCATGCGACATGCTGGGCTTGAGGAATCCAAGGCTGGAGTTAAAATCGCTGGAAGAAACATTAACAATCTCAGATATGCAGATGATACCACTTTGATGGCTGAAAGTGAAGAGGAACTGAGGAGCCTTCTGATGAAGGTGAAAGAAGAAAGTGCAAAAGCTGGCTTGCAGCTAAACCTCAAAAAAACCAAGATTATGGCAACCAGCTTGATTGATCACTGGCAAATAGAGGGAGAAAATATAGAAGCAGTGAAAGACTTTGTATTTCTAGGTGCGAAGATTACTGCAGATGCTGACTGCAGTCAGGAATTCAGAAGACGCTTAATCCTTGGGAGAAGAGCAATGACAAATCTCAATAAAATAGTGAAGAGCAGAGACATCACACTGACAACAAAGGTCCACATAGTTAAAGCAATGGTGTTCCCCGTAGTAACATATGTTTGCGAGAGCTGGACCAGAAGGAAGGCTGAGAGAAGGAAGATAGATGCTTTTGAACTGTGGTGTTGGAGGAAAATTCTGAGAGTGCCTTGGACTGCCAGAAGATCAAACCAGTCCATCCTCCAGGAAATCAAGCCAGACTGCTCACTTGAGGGAATGATATTAAAGGCAAAACTGAAATACTTTGGCCACATAATGAGAAGACAGCACACCCTGGAGAAGATGCTGATGCTAGGGAGAGTGGAGGGCAAAAGAAAGAGGGGCCGACCAAGGGCAAGGTGGATGGATGAGGTGCAGGACTCGTCCTTGGGGGTGCAGGACTCGTCCTTCTAGAGGTGCAGGACTTGTCCTTGGGGGAGCTGGGGGTGTTGACGACCAACAGGAAGCTCTGGCATGGGCTGGTCCATGAAGTCACGAAGACTCGGAAGCGACTAAATGAATAAACAACAATTCTGTTACAAATGAGCAGACTGCTTAATCTGAATGTATAGCAATTACTATGATTATTATCATTGCTGTTGTTCTTGTTTAGCAAGTTAATTTTCTTGCAATGTGATATTATGTAAAGCCTTCTGATGTTGTGTATAGTTACCATGGAAAACTAGCATATAAATCAACTGATGATGATCACATTTGTTATTATTGAGGATTTGTTGTTTGTTTGATTTCTATAGCTGCCCATCTCAGCAAGTGACTCTGGGCAACTCTACACATATGCGGTGTGTACCGTTCCAGTGTCCTTGCAGTCATGTGATTGAGATTCGGGTGCTTCGCAACTGGCAGGTGCTTATGACTGTTGCAGTGTCCCACAGTCGTGATCACTATTTGCATGCTTCACAGCCAGGTTCCTACAAGCAGAGTTAATGGAGAAACCAGCAGTAAAATCACAAGTCGCAGTCATGTGATGTCTTGCTTAATGACCGTGTTGCTTAGTGATGGATTTGCTGGTCCCAATTGTGGTTGTTAAGTGAGGACTACCTGTATATTGAAAGAAGAGGTAATTGAAGAATCAACAAAAGAAAACAATAAATAGAAGTAAGCAGAACCCTAGGCTAGGAAAAAAACAACCCAGGAGGGAAGGTCTCTAGCACTCTCCCTCATGGAACCTGCTTCATTGAGAGTGTTAATTGCTTGGAGTAAGCAGAGTGTGTGCTTGGAAGAGAGGGCAACAGCTGCTCCTACTTTTTCTTATCTTGTTTGGGCACCACCACAAGATGGAGGAAAGGTTCTGCAACGCTTCCTAGACAGAATAGAAGCACCAGTCTCTTGACCCTTTATCTTATGGCATAGAGCTTTCATCTCTAAGAGGAACAGTCGTTTCTCTTTTGACATAATCACCTCCCTCTGAGTGGCATGGCAGTGGGGCTTCTGCTGAATTAATCCATCCTTCCTGCTACTCAGAGATAGAGAGAATAGCATTTCTAATTTCTGCCTGGAGGTACCAGACTGTTTAGCTGTTTCTTTAAAGCACAAATTTCAGGGCAGGGTAATAATAAAACTTGCTTTATGAACTCAGGCTCATCTTTGGCTAATATTCTACTCCCCAGGAACTATCCTATATCCTGGAGACCATAACCCTGACATCTTTGCTGATGACTTGAAAGGGACCTTTGTGGAAACCTATAGCCATCAATTCTAATGATACTATTATATTCCCATGGAGACTCTGAACATTTGGCAGCTGATTTTCAAACTGCTGCATGAATCAGACTTATCTGGGTTCTTGTGGGAACTGTTCCCTGTTTGAAAGAACAGTAATGTAAAGCTCAAAGTCATGATGAAAAGCAGAACTCCCATGTAAAAAAATAATCAAAAACAGTTATTTATGGCTAACAGACATATATGGCTGTAAATCAAATCTTGTGATATTCTGTGGTATTTGCTAAGGGATATCCTAGAATCCATAGTTAATAGAAGTGAAATAAAATGAAGCAAGATAAATGATACCGTTTGCTGTGAAAAGCATTGTTGTTGTTTTCTGAAACATAACAGAGCTTTGTAAAAATTCACTCGGCTATAAATTTTCAAGGTTAAACAATTTCTGTAAATGTTGCTAGCACAATGTCAGTGGTTTCAGTGTTTAATGCAAGAGGAGAAGAAGGTTTGAGTTTCATTATCCGTGTATGAGAAGTCAGCTTGAAGTTTCAGAACTTAGGACCTCACCACACAAAGTTCGTGGTTCCTTGACAGTTGCTGCTGACAGCTATCAGGGGTTCTCTCCTCAACTTCCTCTCTTCTGTCTGAAGCTGTTCCTCCTTTTATGTGGCTGCTGAGCCCAATTAACTTTTCTGATCTCAGTAGCTTGCTGTGGTTATGTGCTCTGGTGGTAAATTTCAATGACATTTCAGGCACATGTGCAATATGCTTCGCTATGTCCTCACAGAATATGTGAAAAATTTAGCTACTTTGTTCGGTTTTTTGTTTTTGAGTCCTGGCCAGAAAAAAGGATAATGGACATAGAATTCATATTGTCACTCAGTTAAAGGTTTATCACCTAGTAGAGAAAACTGAAAAAATATATAGGATATTAGGACATGAGCCAGTGATTCAACTGTTCCAGATCCTCAAAGACAGATTCTGTTAGCTAAAGTATTCCTAAATCTGTCCTCTAGGACTGCTGAGGATAAGATGTCAAAGGGCACTGTAAAATCATAGAATTACAGAATTGAAAGGCCATAAAATAATTCATCTCATTGCAGGAACTCAAATTATAACATCTCTGACAGTTGATTGCTTAACCCCAATTTAAACATAACCAGTGAAGCTATCATTCCCTGTGCAATTGTTTCCACTGACAAACTTTTCTTACTATTAGCACGTGTCTTTTTTATGACATTCAATCTGAATCTACTTTATAATAACTTAAATTCATTGTTCCACACCTTGAGCTCTGCAACATGAGCTCAACGTGTTACTTCTCAGTGCCATGTCTTCACATAGTTGAAGAATTCTGTATCACTCATCCATCCATCCATCCAATTTACATGGCCGCCCATCTCACACAAGGTGACTCTGGGCAGCATACATTATATTTTCCTCCTTCTCTTATTGCCCAACTGTTTCAATCTCCCTTCATAGGACTTCATTTCTTGTTCCTTGATTATCCTCACTGCCCTTTTCTGAAATTCTTCCAGTTTCTCTGGATTCTTAAAATGTGATGTCCAGAACCAGACAGAGAACTGGCACCTGACTAACACAGAATAAAGTGGTGTGATTACTGTCTGAAGTTTGGAAATTTAATTTGCTTTTTTTTGCAGCCACAGTGCTGGCTCATATTCAGTTTGCAGTCAACTACTATTCCAAGATCATTTTTAACAAATGACATTCTCAAGCTAGGTATCCCCCATCCTATACCTATAATCAATAGGAGACCATTGTCACTCTTCTCCTACAGTCCTATACTTATGTGTATGATATTGGTTTCTTAAATTGACTACTTAGCATAAAATTTCAATTTATTACTTTTAGCTCATTTCTCTTACCCAGGGACATACTTTTGGATTTTTAAAATATTTTCTAGAGTGTTAGTTATCCCATCCAATTTTGTGTCATCTGCAAATTTGATAAGTATTCCCTCCATCTCTTCATCAAAGTCACTAATAAAGGTATTGAATAGTAGGTGACTCAGAACTGAACTTACTGAACAGTCTTTGAGTATGATTTTCTAGTCAGCTACAAGTTAGTCATTTTAATTGTCATTCCACCTAGCCCATTCCTAATCAGCCTTCTAATCAAAATGTTAAGGGATGTTTTTAATTTATTTTTTATGTTTATCCTGCCTTTATTATTTTACCAAATGCATTGCTGAAGTAAAGATATATGACATTTACAGCATTCCCACCATCACTTAAAGATGTAACTCAATGAGAAAAAGAGATAAAGCTAGTTCAACAAGGCTAAATCTTGACTTTGCTGACATAGTGATTATTTCCACATTGTTTTTGGTGTTTATAGATGGATCTTTTTATTATCTGCTCTAGAATCTAGTGATTTCAGATTGTCTGGCTAGTTCCTAGTCTTCTTTTTCTTCCATTTATAAATAGGGCATTTATTCTTTTCCAGTCATCTGGCATTTTCCAGTTCTGAAGCTTTCATAAAGATTTCTCAAAAGTTTTGTCAGAAGATTAGATTTTTTTTCAGTAACCTAGGAAGCAATTCATCTAGTGTTGGAGATTTAAACTCATTCAGAGTAAAGTAGTCTCTGACCATTTTCAAATTTCAGTCTTGCTTCTTCATCTTGTTATTCACTGTTTCTTGGTAGAAAAATGTTGTTGTTGGAGAAGACTGAAACAAATAGGTGTTCAACAGTGTTGTAGATTCAAAAATGAAGTGCAACACTGAGATCACATTTTATTGCAAGCAATGATAATTGGGTTTCAGTTCATAGGAGAAAGAGGAACAAGAACAAATCAAAAGGAAGGACTTTCATAGGAGTTGTGACTTGGGGAAATTCTAAGGCTCTGATTCAAGTCCCCTTTTTGGGAGAGATGGGTGGTGATAGAAATTTGAAATATAAATAAATAAATAAATTATCTGGTAGGTTTTTATGGCCACAGAGGTTGGATCAAATTATTTTTATTTCATGAGAGGAGGGAGGATCACACCTTTTCAAAGGAGAGAGCAGTGTTAGGAAATGCCCTTTGTTTCCCATGCTAATGAGTGGTGGGAGATTAGGTGCGTGTCCTTAATCTAGAACTGGAAAGCCTGTGATTTTCCTCCCAGCGACATTGCTGCAGTTTCCTTATTGGATCTGCCGCTGGGGGGCTGCAAAGACTGAATCCTCCTCACTGTCTTTTGTTGGCTTTGTCCTGGTGAGTGATACTTCTTTTCTTCTGCCCCAGCAGGATTAAGGGGGCTTTGTTTTAGGGCAGAAACAGTCTCCTCAGGTCTGATGGCATTATGTAAAGGAGGGAAGGTCTTGTCTCTGGGATTTAGAGTTTGGCCCTGATCTTGTTTCTGATGGTATTGTTTCACCAAAATGGTATTGTTTCACACAGATGTTCAGCTGTTTTGCATCTCATCCTCAATGTCAGGTTGGAATCTTTGCAAAGTAATGTAATTCAAAGTTTCCATCCTGCCATGAATTGCTGGGCTGAATAGAAAGCAGGGGCGTGGGGGATTTTGCTGAAAGGAAACCCACCGGCGCTTGAAAATGGCTGGCATTCCACTGCAAGCCGGTAAGAGATAAGGAGATGAACAGCACTGCTAAGGTCAGGTGTTGATGCCTGTAGAGAAGACTTTACAGACGGGTGAGGGAGGGGAACAGAGGGAATGTGAAAGTTAAAAAATGCTGTCTGTGTACTGTGTGGGGTGGGTAAGCTTTAAGCTTCTGAACTGCATGCCAAAAGTTAATTGTGACTTTGCCTTTGCTTCTGGATGCTGATTATCATTGAATAAACTTAGATATATCCTATGTGGCCTGTACTTAAGTTTTATTTAGGAGAATTCAGAACTAGGAACAGCTAGTATTGACATGTCATGTATGGGCAAGAGAAATCAGAAGACAATTTATAGTGGAGGTCCTAAACTTCTGCTTTTACAATAAATTCTAAATATTTTAGTTGGGGAAAATTACTAATTCAATTTAAAATTCAAAATAAAGAGTAAAATGCAAATTAAGTAATGCCCATTACTCATAATAAGTTTTGATTATGTCAGGGCTCAGTCTTATGTCTTACTGTTGTTTTAGTGACATCGTTATTAGTTATATTGTAGGCACATATGTTACCTTCTTGGAAAAGAAGAGAATTACTAAGAGTTTAAGTGAGAGGTGAGACAATAAGAAAAGTGGAAATATAAGCCAAATGAAGGTGAGAAGAAGTAAAGAGAGGCAAAAAAACATGGGTGGGGGGCAAAGAACTGACTATGATAAGGAGGCAAGGTGATGAGTAGGAGAAGGGATAAACAGAAGGTGGCACTGGAAGGGAACAGAGTGAACCAGTTGGTAGCACTTAAATAGGGATTTGTCAATTATGAATTTTAGGCTAGTGAAAAAGGGTCACTCACTTCCTCTACTGTATTTGTAATGATACAATGTCATATTTACATTTGATGTGGACATTAGTTACATAATCATTCTTTTAAATTATAATATACAGCCAAAGAATCATAACATTGGAAGGGGCTATGTAGGCCACAAAGTCCACCCTCATTCAGTAATCCAAATTAAAGCATCTCCAGACAGAAAGTTCTCTAGCTTCCAGTTGGACATATCCATATCTTCTCTGAGTAATCAGTTTCACTATTGAGCTGCTGTTTTTTTTCCCCTAATGTTTAATTGGAATTTGTTTTTATGTGACTTAAATCCACCATTCCATGTTACAGAATCACAGAATCAGAAGTGGCCCTGTTGATTGTATTGTCCAGTCCCCTGCTCACTGCAATAATTCCCTTGGAACAGCATCCCTGACAGATGGCCATCTAGCCTCAGTACAGGAAAGCCCTCCACCTCCTAAGGCAATCTGTTCGAAGGTTGCACAGCTCTTACCATGACATCCTTTAAAGAGTGCTATAATAACCCCCTCCATCATCTTTTCTTAAGGCTAAGCACACCCAGCTCCTTCTCTCTTTCTTTATATGATTTAATTTCAAGTCCTCATTGTTGTTCTCTGAATCCAATCTATTTTCCCTGACTCCTTCTGTGCAATGTATGTAACTTAACATGGTACTCAAGGTGGAGGCTCACCAAAGCAGAAAAAGTGGTATGTTGATTGTAGTGCAATGAAATTAACTGTTGATCCACCCTAAAATTACATCTGCCTTTTTTTGGTAGGCACATTACATTATAGGCTCATATTCAGTATTCTAAGATTACAAAGATCAGAATCGTGCAAGCCACTCTATGAAAGCAAAAGTTGGACTTTAAAGAAGCAGGATAGAAAGAGCAGTGACACCTTTGAACTTTGGTGTTGGAGAAGACTCCTGAGAATAGCATGGACAGCCAAGAAGACAAACCAGTGGATCATCAAACAAATCAACCCCGAATTTTCACTTGAAGCACAAATGACCAGGCTTAAATTATCCTACTCCGGACACATTATGTGGGGACCCAGGAGAGAATGACCAGCTGCAAGGTGGATGGACTCAGTTATGGTGGTGATGAGTGCACTGTTGGGAGACTTGAAAGAACAGGTTAGGGATAGATCTTCATGGAGAAAATCTATCTATGTGGTCACTAGGAGTTGGAAACTTTATGGCATATAATCAATCAATCAGTATCTTTTTCACAAGTACAATTACCAAACCAGGTATACCCTATCCTATACCTGTGGATTAACTTCTTGTTGTCTAAGTAAAGAACTTCACACTTACCTCTGTTAAAGTTCCTCTTATTTTCTGCCCATTTTTCTAACTTATAAAAATAATTTTGAATATTATTTATATCTTCTAGAATATTAGCTATTCCACCCAATTTTGTATTATCTGCAAATTTTGTAAGCATTCCCTCCATCTCTTCATCTAAGTCATTAACAAAAACATTGAAGAGTAGAAGACTCAGAACTGATCCTTGTGGCAATTCACTTGAAACCCCTCTCCACTATGATGAGGAACCATTGATGAGAATTCTCTGAGCATGATTTTTGAGTCAGCTACAGTATGTATCCTCTTAATTGTCATATGTCATCCAGCCTACACTTAACTAGTTTGCTAAATAGCACAACATGAGAAACTCTGCCAAATGCTGTGCTGCAATCAAGTCATATTATGTCTGCAGCATTCACGTACTTTATTAAAGTGGTTAGTCCATCAAATAATGAGATGAGGTTATTCTGTCAAAATTTGTCCCTGACAAATCCATGTTGTTGCAATGTTACATTCTACTTAGGACTGCTACTTGCAGTTATGTGGAACTTAAACACAGATAAGTGTGGAAGGGATGCACCCTATTTGAGATCTGTTTGATCCAGGTATCAGATTAGTACAATTTTTACAGGTATGGGTGGTTCACCTGGTAGTAGTTCCTAAGGAATAAAAATCTGATATTGTGTTGTCTGAAACAGATAGTCGTAGACTCTTCTGAAAGGAAAAAATATTTTTTATTCCTGTAGGTGGAGCTCCAAATTTATTTTTTGCCATAAGGTACAGAGACCAGTAGGAAAGAATTGTGTAGGCTGTATCAGAATAATAAAATTTCAATAGAAAAGCTCCTTAAAATTTTTTATAACAGAATGCTTACCATATGAGAAATAATGAGAACAGATAGTACTTACAAAATAATGTTGTTCATTTGGCTGGGGGGCGGGCTCGGTCATATCAGAACCAGCAAATTCTTCCTTATCTAGCCTTATAAAGTTTTAAAACCTATCTTAGAAGATACAGAGGGCATTATCTTTTTAAATGATTGATATATTATGAATGTTTGACTTCTCAAATACAAAGTTGCAAATTTTTATTTTGTAATAAAACATGCACAGGAGCTGCCCACCTCTGTCCATCTTTATATTCTGTCTTTGCAGCAGAATCCCATCCTGGTTCTGAAGAACACACATACAGATAGGATTTTTGTCTCCACTGTGTAATGAACACTAGGGCTATGCATCATCTCAGCATGAACTGAGGACCCAGAATAAATCAAAGCAATTCAGGGTAGTTTTAAACTCACTTGGAACAGAACAAATAATTGTACTTTGTCAGCCCACAGTTGAAAATCCTCCAGGAAGCTTTACCTTCAATATGTAATTGGAAACTCTGCCAGATGCAAGAAAGGAAATATTGAAGGGCAATTTAAAAGAGAAACCAAGGAAAGGGCACCTGCTCTCAAATCAGGGTGATTCTTCTGATCCGGCTCTTATAGTAGTTGAAGCACAGCTCCTTTGGGGGGTGGACATGGAGAGAAAATGAGAAATCATCCTTTAACCAATTGTATCCCTCACTGTTTCTTGTCTCCCATGTACAGACATAAAAAGAGGATGTTTTATAATTATCTACTCAATTGACTTAAGATCTGTACAGTATTCCCTTGATTTATTGGATTAATGAAGGGAAGACGTGTCCATTAAAGCTGAATGCCTGCTAAATAGAGAGTTTAACATAACCATAACAATAATAAGGGACAGGGCAGGGTAGGTGTGTGACATTCCCTCCCTCCCCTCCTCCCTTTAGCAGCATCCTACTGGCCTACTCACCCTGCTTTTCTCAGAGACATTCTTTCCTAGCCTTAGTGGGTGATATCCCGATGCAGCATACCCTGTTGGGTTAAATATCTCCCCACTTATCCCTAGCACCTCCCCACTCCCTTTTCTGCCTCAGTCACCACCTGTTGATGTCCCTTTTCAGCAGATGGTGTTCATTAAATACAAAGTCCACTAAATCAAGACCCATTAAATTGATTACTGCATTTTTCTTTAAGGAAAAATTGAACTGATAAATATCTTACATTTCTCTCTAGCTTTTGCTCATGATATTCTACTCAAATCCTTATTATTATTTTTGCTCCCCCCATTTTCTGTTTACACAAAATCCTATTGACATACAGTATCTGCCTGAAATTTGCCACAGGTATTCTTCACTTCTTCACTGTTGTTGCATTTTCTCCATTGCTGCATTTTCTCAATTTTTGCTACAAATGTCTTTCTGTAACAAAACAAAACAAAACAAAACAAAACCTTATAGAATTGTATGATTTCGATGTTATAGGAGCTAAGGTTGGAAAATCCAGCACCGGTTTCTATGACATTTTGCACCTTTCATTTTTGTATAGTGCTCTACATTTCTTGCAGTGATCTACAGTATCTATTCCTGAAGATATTTTCTAGAGACTGAGAAGATTTTGTCAACTATTACTCAAGTGATTTTTTTCCCTTTTTGATGTAGGGGCAAGGTGCTTGAAAGTGTGGTATCTGTACTGTTGTGGACAGCGCAAATCCTGCTTCTGTTCTCCAAGCACTGGTAACTGTCACACTCAGATTGCTGTAAAGCATTCTATGTGAGACAAACCTTGCCTGTAGTCTGGAAGCTGTAGCTGTAGCTGATGCAGAATGGCATGGCCAGATTGTTAAATGGGGTGCCTGGCTTTATTATCTCTCTTTTGAAGCAACTATACTTTCTGCCAGTTAGCTACCAAATTACAAAAATTACCATTTTTACTTATAATTTATACTGGGATCGGGATACCTGATGGACCACCTTCACCTTTGCAGACCTGTAATTGCTTAAATGATCAGGGGAAGTTCTCACAAGAACCATAGAGTCCTATGTGAGAGGGGTGCATTTTCTGTAGTTGCACCTACATTCTGGAAAACAATCTCCCTGAAGCACATGCGATGCCTATTCTTACGTCTCTTTTGCTCTTCTTGAAGACTAATATCTTCATCCAGTCCATCTCTATATGAATATTGGATGATTGATTTTGGTTTCTGTTTTGGTTTTCTTTTTCTCCCTCCTTTTTATTGCTTTAATCTATTGTTTTTAATATGTATTTTAAATTGTTGAAATCAAATTAAGATGTTTTCATATGGAGGTATTAAAAATATATTAAATAATAATAATTGTCTGTAAGAGGAGATCTTAAACAATGCTTCAGATCAGTTTAGTGTATTCAATCCTTAAACAAAACTAGACGTATTAAACACCGGTAATGCAGCCACCGCTCTGGTGGAAATTTCCTCATTGAGCAGTTGATCTGCGGGTAAAGTTGCCATGGTAGACTTGAGTCTTTCTGTGAGAATCGTGGGTTCAGATATCCCGATAGTAAGAAATCTCTCTGGAACCATTCAGATCTCAGTAAAGTATTTCTTTATTGTAAGATACAGTTCCATCTCCATCTAAAGACTCAAGTGAATAAGATTCCCCAGTTCCCTCCTTTTACTTGCCCCAGTTTCCCACCTTCATTTGAAATTGAATATTTACAACTGCTATTGGATTTACAACATGATTCCCAGCAACATTCTTCACTGTCCATTTGCTGATAAAGTGTTAGCCACAACACTCTGGCGTCAGCTTGCTGGGTCAGTCTGTGATGTCTCCGTTTCTCACACAGCAATCAATCCTTCCCCTCCCTCCTTTACTACCCATGACAGAGGAGAAGGACCAGATGGGGTTTTTATGGCTTCTGGGCCAAACCTCTGACAGCTGGAGAGGAAGGGATTATAAGAGAGTAAACAGGCACACAGTGGGGAAAACACATTGAAAGGAATGTGCTAGTGTTGGCTGTTTACCTAGTGCACTCACAGCTCCCGTCCCAAGCATGCTAGGCAAACAGCTGGTGCTAGCACATTCCTTTTGATATGTATTCCCCATTGTGTGCCTGTTTACTCTCTTATAATCCCTTCCTCTCCAGTCTCCTGCTCTGCGAGAGGGGTGGAAAGAAAAAAAATGGGTCAGGCACAGAAGAGATTGCCAAAAGAGATTGCTTGTTTAGGCACTCTTTGGAAAGAGTGAAGGTGGGGGGGATCAAAAAAATGGGGCAGGCACAGGACAATACATACTAACTGACTGTAATGGTGAACATGTGATTGAGAGAGTGACACTGTGAAAGTCATAAATGCGCGCCTTGGTCGCAAAGTTATTTTTTCAGCACCATCGTAACTTTGAACAGTCACTGCATGAGGCAGTTGGTAAGCGAGGTCTCCCTGTACTATTATCCCCTTTCATTCTATTCCTGTGCACTTACTTTTTCTTTCTTAAGCAAAGAACTGTGTACTCATCTCTGTTCATTCTGTTCCTTTCAGCCTGTTTCTCTAACACTTTAAGATTGTTTTGAATTTTGTTTCTGTTTTCTAGATTATTAACTATCTCACTATATTTTGCACCATCTGGACATTAGTTAAACATTCCTTTCATCTCTCTATTCAAATCATTAATGAAAACATTGAAGAGTAGAGGACCCTTGAGTTGGGCAGCCTTTTAAATCTACTAAGTAAACAAACAAACGTTGTACATATTGTGCTTGGCCTGTGGCAGAAAAGGTGATTATATATTATGTATTAATGGAAAAATGTGTATACCCCTGCATTTGTTTTTGATTGGTATTTTCTCTCTTTCAGCAACAGCTGCAAGTCTAGATTTGGTCTGGCAGAAGTGGTTTTGGGAATAAGAGTGGGAAAAAGTCAAAGACATCATTACTAGTAACTGAGGGGAGTCAGAGGAAGGATGATGGACAAAAGTGAAGGTGCTAGGAAGATCAGGGTTTGAACAGGCTTAAGAGGTATGCCATGTTGGGGGGCTGTCCCTTACTGCTGCACCATAGCAGAGGGAACAGGTGTGCTGGCCAGCACACTGGTATCAGTAGCTGAGTGGAAAGAAGAGAAGATTGGGAGTGTGGGAGGACTGGTGGGATATGCCATATTGGAATATCAATGGTGGTAGCAGCCAAGAGGAGTCAGGGAAGGCTCTGGGAATATCACAGGTGGGCAGTCTAATGGGATATGTCATCATGGGACATTAGAGGTGGTGGCAGGAAGGGAAGAAGGGAACGTTGGAGCAATCACATAGATTGAGATACCATGCATGGTGGGCACCAACAGCATCTATGATGGGTGTTAAAATCTGCAAGATAGTGGGTTCAGTGTCATGACCAAAGCCCATCCCCTTTTGTACATGTGTTCACATTGCAGCTACATACAAAAAGGGCAGGGCTTCAGTTGTAATGCTATACTATCATCTTGCAGATTTTGATACCCTGCTTGTGCATCCTGGCTTGATTCTTCTGGAACTCAAATCTTTTTAGCTAGAATTAGGGTAATGAATGAGTGAAATTTTCTGTTTAAAAAGCAAGTGGTAACAACTGTAAATCTGTATTTGCTTTGAAGTGTCCTGAATCTGGGGATAAGTAAGAGTAAATAAAACTGGAAGTGTTGTAAAGACAATTCTTTATGGTTCTCCATGTGATGTTGCTAAATGACAATTCTGAGTCTCTTTGATTTGCTTTGGAATTCAAGTTCAACTGGACTGGGAAAAAGAGGACAAGAAACAATGGCTTTAAATTACAATTGAAGTAGATTTTGTTTGGTGAACAGGAAAACGTTCCTAACTGTAAGAGGTGTTCAACAATGAAACCAGTTGCTTCATGGAGTGGTATGTTCTCCTTTGTGGGAGATGTTTAAATAGATATTAGATGACCATTTCTTGGGGTTGCTGTAGTAAGGGATTCCTGTATTGGACAGGGGAATGAACTGGACGATCTCTGAAGTCCCTTCCAATGCTTACATTCTATGATTTTATGATTCAATTATTTTTCAGAACTTACCACAGATATCTATATTAGTGTTTGAGGATGCTTTCAAACTCACTCACCACTCTTGGAATATTGTATCTATTTTTATCCCCAAGTCCCATTAATTCCATTGGAAAGTAATTATATCTTTAAGCTGCTGCCACTAAATCAATGAGATTCCAAAGCAGTCAACCATTTTATTCTATTGATAAATCTGTCATTCTACTCTGTGTTGTACTGATGGCTAATTTTTAAAAATATATCAGTAATGAAATCTGAAACTAAAATGTTAAAAAACAATAAAATAAGTAAAATGTAGGTTTAGGTCTGAGAAACACCAAAATAAATGTGAATGATTAATTCAGTGTTGTTCATAAAAGGAATGTACATTCAAATATTAAAATCAACAATCTGGTCTATAATATAGAAGAAGCCATTTCCGGTTCCCCATATCATAAAGTAAAGGTAAAGGTTTCCCTTGACGTAAAGTCCAGTCAAATCCGACTCTAGGGGGTGGTGCTCATCTTCGTTTCTAAGCCTTGGAGCCGGCGTTGTCATAGACACTTCCGGGTCATGTGGCCAGCATGACGACACGGAACGCCGTTACCTTCCTGCCGAAGCGGTACCTATTGATCTACTCACATTTGCATGTTTTCGAACTGCTAGGTGAGCAGGAGCTGGGATTAACAACGGGAGCTCACCCCGCCGTGCGGTTTCGAACCGCCGACCTTCCGATCGACAGCTCAGCGGTTTACTTTATGGTGCTAATATCTGCAGAAACCAATTTTTCCTGGTTGAAAAGCATTCTTATACTTTCACCAAGAAACATACTCATTCTCAAGCAGATCTGTCAAGAATATTAATATGGAAAATCTGCTAAAATATCATCAAATTTGATGAATGCCTCTTGTCAGAATCGTATGCTATTTCACTTACAGTGTTCTTGCATAACATAAAGACAAAGAGAGATGCTAAGAATTATAAAAAGGAAAATGGGTTTGAAAATGCATCAAAAGTTTCAGCAGAACTATGAGGAAAAGGATTTGAGCTAGGCCTGCACAGAGATTAGTCAATCCCTTTTGACAGCTGGAACTGAGCTATGTGTAAATGGCCCAATCTGCTTTGAGTCATTGAGAAAATTCCAGTCCAATTTAGTTGATCAGAAGCTTTGGCTCCATTATTCAGCAATAGGAAAACAAATTGTTATAGCAGCCCACTCAAGTTTTTTTTCTTAATCCGAACTGGGTGAAATTTACAAGAACTTTGGAGCATGGTAAGAAGAAAGAGAGCACCAAATGCCAGAGGAATTGATAAAGGGAGTTTAAAGTTATTCATGTCTGCTTTTTAAAGTATCCATTTTTATTTTATATTATTTTTTTCTGTAAGGTGAGAATGAACTTTACCAGAAAGCTAAATCACTGTTAAGGAATGAAGTGGGCCAGCAGTGATAGAAACTGATATTGGAGTTTTCAAGCTGGTTCGCGCGCATGTGTGTGTGTGTGTAGTCCTTGGTGCTCTCTGAGCCTTGTTGTTTTCTTGCAGACGTTTCATTGCCAGACTAGCCAACATCTTCAGTGCAAAGAGGGAGTGGGCCTTGCTCTCAGTTTATATACTGTGGCTTGCCCTGCTTGTGTTGGTAGGGATGTTGTTCTCTCCTTGGGAGTTCTTTGATTGCTGCTTGGTTGATTGCCTGAGTTAATAGTTCCTTGATTAGGGTGTATTGTGCTGTTTGATGGTTCATCTGGTATTAATCCTAGTGTTGATTTTTGCATATCTGGGTGTTGATTGCTGGCAAAGGAGTGTACTGGTCTTTTGGCTTTTCTATTGTCTCTTTTGAATGGTATGTAAATGTTGTTTACCTCTATGTGTCTGTTGATGGCTGCTTTGTCTGAGTGCCAAGCTTCCAGGAATTCTCTGGCGTTTTTGGATTTGGGTTGGTTTAGGATGCTCACAGTTTCCCAGTTGAAACTATGGTTGAGTCTGTCCATGTGTTGTGAGATTAAGGAGTTCTTATCGTATCTTCTGACTGCTAGTTGGTGTTTGTGGATGCGCTCTGCTAGTCTTCTGCCTGTCTGTCCTACATAGTGGCTGTTACAGTCTTTGCATTGTATGTTGTAAATAACTCCTGTTTTTTCTTCTTGGGCTATTGGGTCTTTTGGCTTGCTCAATATGTTTTGAAGAGTTTTAGTTGGTTTATGTGCTATGGTGATGCCATGTGCTTGTAACAGGCTGTTGGTGGTTTCTGAGATGTTTCTGATGCATGGCAGTGTTATCCTTTTCATAGTTTCCATTGGTTGGGTTGTAGTGGGTTGGGTGGTGAGGCACTTTTTGATAAAGTTGAGCGGGTATCCATTTTGTTGGAAGATGCTGTGCAGATGTTCTTTTTCTTTTTTCTGGTGTTCTGGATTGCTGCAGTGTGTAAGTGCTCATCTGAATAATGTTAGTTTTATCTCTTTGTAAACCAAGATCTGAAATGCTCTGCTTGAGGTTCTCTCCAGCCTTTATTCAAGCCTGGCATGGATACAAACTTGGTGGTGAGCCCACAATGAGCCAGGTCATCCATTATTTGTTCCTTCCAAAAAGACTGTGTCTGTCAGAACTAGCTGGGCTAGAGATTCACCTTCTCAAATTTGTTTAAATTAAATTAAATTTGTTCAGCTTGGCAGGGTTATAATCAAGCCTCAGCTGAGATACAGCTGAGTTCTAGCAGGAGAAGTACATTAGCAACAGAACAGGGAACTTGGTGTGGACCTCAGAAATTTAGATTGTACAACTTCTAAGGCACCTTGTAAGTGCAATAATGCACACCATACAACAAAACAATTGGGCCTGAACAATATCACTGATGTAAAAATTGAATAACAGAAGGGCCAGGATACATCTCTGCTTAACTCCCTTAGAAGTTAGAATAGGGTCAGTCAATTCTTCACTATTTGAGCATTGGATCTGCACTGTAGTCCTTTTAAGCAACATCGTAATTAGTTGCAGAAGCCGACAATCAATGGAGGAAGCTGCTAGTATGATGCAGCTTGAATTCTGAATTTCAAAGTATAACAAATTGAATATTGAATTGCAAACTTGAATCAAATTGTGTTGTTTCATGTGCTTTCTAGTAGAAACCTCTCTGTCAGGGAATAGATGAAGTACGCTATCTTTTTTTTCCCTAGGAAAATGTCTTGACTATCAAATCACTACTCAGAATATTGTTTATTCTGCTCCAAGACTGCTTGTGATTGGCTCCAGGAAAACTCACGTGATTTAACAAGAGGTACATAGAAAATAGAGTAAGTTTTACAGACTTGCTCAAGAATCAGTTTAGCCTCATTTTTTAAATAAAATGATGGCTTTTCAAGACCCTATAGAATTCCAGTTCCCAGCAACCCATACCCATTTCCAACTATGTGCGTGTGTGTGTGTGTGTGTGTGTGAACAGAATATATATTCTGTTCAATTGTGTCTGATTCTCAGAGACTGCCTTGACTAGTCCCTGCAGCTTTCTTGGCAAGGTTTTTCAGAAGTGGTTTGCCATTGCCTCCTTCCTAGGGCTGAGAGAAAATGATTGGCCCAAGGTCACCCAGCTGGCTTCATGCCTAATGCAGGACTAGAACTCATGGTCTCCTGGTTTAACCACTACACCAAAACAGGCTCTCCAACCTCATATACTCTGTGTCATATATTATTCTGTTGGGAAACTTATACTACAATGGCCACAACAGACAAATTGCTTCTACTACCCAAATAAGCATTGAGGTACAAGCACCTATTGGTTTATATAATATAAATTATGGAGGAAATTGGAGTAACTGAACATCTTATTGAAACGTATTTAGTACAGTTCCTGCTTTTTACTAATGCTAACTAGGATACTCTGAAAATCAAATTAATATCTGTATTGTTTAAATAGGACAGTCTTATCAAATACAGATAGCATTGACCTGTTAGAGAGCTGACAACTATTTAGTATCATTTTATATACATGTACAACATGTCCAAAGTATCTATCTTTATACAATTAGAAGCATGAGGGAGTGGGCCAAAGGCAGGGAAATATGTGGTGGAAGTCTTCAAAAGGTCAAAAATAAATTGTTTCAAAGGAACTATATTAGAGATAATCTCCTTGAAGACATCTTATTTCACTGCTCAGGGCAAAGGTGAAAAATCTCTTAGGCTAGGCTGAACGTGAGTGTATTGCAATAGCAAAAAATGAATAGCTCTGATCAAATGCTGAGCAGGATGCTTATGTGTTGCTGACACTTACTAAATATTTTTTTTAAATTAACTTTGCTGAATTAATTTAACTGCAGGACAACCAGCTCCTTGTTCCAAAATTCTAATTCTGTATGTATTTATAAACGCTAGTAGCTGGACTGGTTCAAAGAAATATGATGATGTTTATATATAAGTTATAAGAATAAGTTATGATTCTAATCACTTCTCACCTTTTGTCACACATTTTTCATTCCAGAGTTGAATTTACTTAAATTATAGAAACATTACTATGAAATCCAGAATCTTAAAACAAGATGCAAACATCTTGCAGATTGCTTTATATTTTAGGAAGGTGTAAGTGTGAATGCTTCCACAATTACAAAGACAGATTTGTGTATTTATGAGATCACCCCACTCCATCACTACTTTGGGCAGCTTACAAAATAAAAACAATTAAAAAAAACTGTGATACACATAGCAACCAAAGGCCATTTCTCCCTCACCCCTAATGCTGTTGCCAGTAAATATGGATTGGTAATACAGAATAACATTATTATACAGTCATAAATAAAATTGGAAGCAGAAGTGAAGACCTTTTAACACTAGGATTAATGGTTTATTTTATTTATTTATGTACTGTCTTTATATTTTATATTTTCTCTAAGGGCTTAAGGCAACCTACATGGAATCTTGCCTCATTTTATCTCCAGTCTGGCATAAAGTCACTCAGTGAGCTTGACAGTCAATTGGTGACTTAAACCTCAGTCTCTCTAATCAAAGACCATATTCATAAACACACTCATATATGGTCCTCCTGAACATTCCTCCACTTTGCTCCTTGTCTCCTGTACTAATAGAAATAATAAGATTGACATTGGAGGACACCTAGACGCTGGACTCTGCAACAGGAAAAAGGGAAAGTGAGTTGCATAAAAGCCCATGGTTCACTAGCATGTACATGGAACATAAATATCAGAGATAGTAATCATCAGACCATAAAGTTGACTTACACAGAGAAAAAAAGAAACAAAATTTAGCACAGCTACCTTTTTCCTATTCCTTGAGAAAACAGATCAGATCACCTTGGAACAGAAATTACTTCACTGCCAGCTGAAACCTGAAGCTGGGGTGAGATAGTAAATTCCAGTTTCCAGCCTCTCATCCAGCTACGTCCACTTGATTTTAAAAAGAAAAAAAAACTTTTTTTTTCCTAACTAGCCAAAAGGCAGGAGTTTGGGGGGAATCCCCTCATTGTGTCCATGCCAAAGCCCATGTGCATTTACTTGAGATTGAGAGATGTTGATTCCTTGTCTGAAAGTAGCTACCAATGTTATAAATACCAGATGCCTTCTTAAAAATAATGCATTTTTGTAAAATGGTCTGGCATGTAGATGTGGTGATCGCCACTACCTTTAGGTGACCTACCTACCTGCTTACCTTCCCTCTGCTTCCTATGTGCCTATGCCATTACCTTATACCTTCACTTCATTGGTGTATAGCATACCAGTCAATTGGAGAGTCAGGCGTGAAAGGTGTTCATGGGTGCAATGTATATACATGGTCATCATTGACACCTTGCCCCACCCAGTCTTTTCATCTTCACTGTTTCCTCTGTGCGTGTGCATTTAGCACAACTTGTCTGTACCTGGTTTCATATAACCATCACAAGCAGTGCATGCAGAAGTAAGACTGTTTCTGTCCCAGAGTAATCCTCCTCTCTGGACCTCCTCTGTTTGTGTTCCATAGGACTTGCCTGAGGACAAGCTGCCAGCCAGGTGGTAGGTTTCAAAGAAAAACTAGTGGTGATAGTGGGGGGAAATACTTTGATAGCCATGGCCACATTTCGTTCAATAATCTGATGGTAGCTCTGGTGATCTGCCACTACCATCACACACTTAGTCAGAAGAACATTCAGAGCAGCAGGTTTGAGGTAAAATACTGCAAATGCTGTTCAGCTTCCTTCCCTCAGCAACCTGCAGGGATGGTGGGTGGCATCATAGGTGTATCTCCCATGACTGGATAAACGTTCTGACATGTAGCCTTGGGGGGTTGCCACCAAGGCCACAACTAAGGGGGGCAAGCAGGGCATGTGCCCCAAGTGCCACGCTAGGGGGGCACCAAAATGAGCATGGGGGGGGGGCGTCAAAATGGACACAGAATCCATGTTTGCCATAGGTGACGCAGACCCTAGTTGCGGGCATGGTTGCCACAACCCTCACATAAGCAGGTAGAAAATATTCAGGATAGCAGGTGTGAGGTTAAGTACTATAAATGGTGTTCAGCAACCTTCCCTCTGTGGCCTGGGGGCTACAACTTGACCTGAACATATAACAGGGATTCTCCTCTAGTCTTGCTTGTGTCAGAATGCTCCTTTCCCCTTGGTCCTACTGCTCAACTCACGAGGCCCAACTCCAGGATCACAGGACTGCCTTGGGGGTAAGCAGAATCCTAGTGCAGCCTGTGAACCTATGGTATTTCTTGCCTTTTCACTTTGCTGTTCCCCTATTAGTGTACAGCAAACCAGCAGTCAGGAAGGATGGGAAGGTGGGTGAGTCAAAGCGCCTTATGGGTGCTATGTGTAAAGTGCTTCACGAACCCTTCAACAATCAGTCCTCAGTTCTGTCCCTGACTATCCTCTCAGTAAAACTCACACTTCAAAGCATTTCCCTTATTTTGGCCTTGCTCTCATAATCCAGGTAGAGGGGAAGAAAAGAAAGTGGTGGCAATGAAGACCAGTTGAAGTCAATAACTGCCTCATCTCTCTTGGCTTGCCTAGATAGGACAAGCCCCATGTGAGGGAGACTGTTATAGCATTTCTGTCAAAGTTTGAAAAAATCCTCTGCAAATATACATACATGCAAAAGCATGCTTTCTGCATGAATGGCAACCTACTTGTTCTCACACTTTCACCTCACTTGTAATATCGCTAAGGGCTGAACTTTACACATGAGAGTTATGCTTCAAAACCTTCATGATAACTAAAGAGAATTTGAAATTCAATTCTCAAAAAGATCAAGTAAAGCAAAATATATTAATGCAAATGATTGCAACTTCTTTCCATTGCATATTTACATCAATCATAAATTTAACAGTCTTCCATCCCAGTTGGAATTGAAAAAAACTAATTTCCTTTTGGAGAGGGGGAGAGTTGTGTCAGTGTTTTATTATACAAAAAGCATATGAAAAAGTGACAAAAGTCAGAAATCTGAATATAATGCTGTATGAAAAATCACATGTTCAGTTTGGAATTATTCATCCAATTGTATTTTTTTATAATTAATGTTAACAGATTCAAAGCAAACAATTAGTTTTATTTACATTTACAGAAAAATCAATTTCCTCAATAAATTATTTTCCTTAATTCTGCAACCTTATTGTAAAATTAAAAGCATGTATCCTTAAATGAGGTAAAGATTCGCATACATATAGCTTGCTGCCTTTTTTCCCCCTGACTCTGTTGCTAAGCAACCTGATTTTGCTAAGAGACAGAACTCCAGAAATACAGGCCACAGGCTTGCATTCAGTTTATCTGAAGTGTTAAAATTTCTTTGCCTGGGAGAATTTACATATACAAATTCATTTTTAGCCCCATGGTCTATATACATTTTGATCTCAAGTTGGCTAGTTAGCTAGATGCTATGGAGTCATGTTTGACTCCTGGTGATTGTCTGGATAAATGCTTGATCTGTCTCCTGTACTAACATGTAGCTCTTCTAAGGACATTCCACTACCTATTTGAAGCTATACATTCACCTCATCCATTATTCTCCCCTCAGTCTGGTCAAGTATATTCCATTCTCTACTTGTTCTGGTTAGACTATGAGGCGACCAGAGGCAAATAACATGGAATTCTTTATTTACAATACAACTATATACAATTGGTAAATGTCCTCTGTTCAGTTCAATTCAAGCCCAACCGGGCAATGGCAGAGTGCTTGGCAAGACAGCAAAGCAAGGTTCCACCGGAGAACACAATGATGCGGCTGAACTGGGCTGTACTGGGAATCACAGCAAAGCAACAAAGCAGGACTCGACTAAGGACCATGGCAAGGAGGCAAGACTGGACCCAGCAGGAATTGGCGGCAAGGTGACTGGACTGGACTCAACTGAAGATGGCGACAAGGTGACTGAACCAGCCTTGGCTGGAGAATGTGGTAAGACTGCAAGGCAGAACTCGGCTAGGGATCGCAATGTGGTGACAAGGCTAGGCTTGACTGGACCCTGTGGCAAGGAGGCAAGACTCGAATTGACTGAGCTTTGGGGCAAGGTGGCAGGACTCAACTCAGCTAGACGTCTTGGCAAGGCAACAAGGCAAGGCTCAACTAGGCTTTGGGGCAAAGTGGCAGGACTCGACTTGGCTGGACTTCCTGGCACGATGACAAGGCAAGACTTGACTGGATCTCGTGGCGAGGTGACAAGGCAAGGTTCATCTGGGGCTCGCTGCAAGGTAGCAAGGTAGGGTTCGGGAGGCTGGGAAGGCTCTGGTTCCTTAGCAGCTACAGGGCAGGACTCCGAGGACCGTTCCGGCTTTTCTTTTCTGCAAGAAGCTGTTAGCTCAGTGGAACATTTATCTCCAGCAACCTGGTCCTTACACTGGCTCCTTTTTATTTTGTTCCCATCGTGCTGTTTTTCCTCCGGAGCCAATCAAGCTTCTTTTTGCTTGGCACACTTTTTTGCTCACCTCTCCCTTGTGCTGATTGGTGGCTTTGAATCCAGCTCTTGGTTTTGTCCAATCAGCTGCTCAGGATTTTCCCGCTCTGCTGAGTCACTCCAAGTTTCAATTTCCCCGATTTGCCTAGCATAGGTTTTGATTTCCCCTTCCTCAGCCACAGAATCAGACCTGACCCTTACACTACTAACGTCATATGCCCAAAGTGTGAGTTTCTGCTCATGATAATTGCCTTGAAGGAATCTGCGGATTTTATTTGATCCAGGAGCGATCAATTGTGTATTCCTGTGCTCTGTGGTATTCTTAGTAATCATGTGAAAATCTGTAATTTCTATTGCTCTTTCTCAATGTTCAGCTTTCATAGCTGTACACTATCCCTAGGAAGGCCACTACTTTTTTTTTCTTTTTTAATATTTCATAAGTTTTGAAATTGAAATATTTGGATGGTTAGAACTAAGTAACCAAGAGTGAGTAATAAACAGCAAAGCCAAGCAAAATCTATATAAAGAAAGCTAAATAAAGCTATAATTTGAGTGTGGAAAGATTTTTTTGAATGTTATAATTAGGGTGAAGATTTCTATGACCTAAAAATGTTAGAAATATGCAAGCATTTATGACCTTAAAACCATTTACATATGACAAATTAAAGCAAAAATATGACTTTACAATTTGTCTGAAATCAGCACCCAATTTCTAAAAATCTGTGCTTACACACACACAAACACACAAACACACAAATTATACGGTTTATTCTTCTTCACTTCCAGTGCAGAAGTGCTAATGTTGAAGGAATCAAATGAACATTTTGAGAGTCAAATGGTCATCCCTGGATTAGTTTTCATTAACAGCAGAATTGCATTGGATGACCACGTGCATCTTGAGGTTATCAAACTCAGAACTCCTTCTGTTGTCCACCGGTATGTTTTTGTATCTGGAGAAACTCCTTTCGGCATCACAAGAGGTTATAGGAGCAAATCTGAAAAAAGGAAACTTGTCTGGAGAAAATTCTGGCTCGAAGTCTTCAGATTTTGCTTCAAGTCCATTTAGAACGTTACTTATTTTGCAAAGTGTTGAATAACCCAGATTAGACTGCAGCACTCTTTGCAGTTTATCACTAATTTTTTCGGCCACTTTCTCCTTTGCTGGCTTTAAATCACTCTCAGTTTGTTCAGTGCATCACTAACTTCCATTCCTGGAGTTTCAAGGCGGGTGATTGGTCTTGATAATCCACTGAAGCTAGATCCCATATGTGCTAAGTTTCCAGCCAAGGTTTCAGAAAAGGGTTTCTTTCTCTCTCTCTCACACACACCCGTCCCTGAGTTGGGGAGCGAATAAGAAAAAGAAAAAAAAACAGGCAAATTCTCACTTTCTTTGCTGGCTCGAACTTGCTGGCTTATCAGGAAGGTTGCCAATGACCAAAATATGACCAAAATATGACGTTTGTTACCAAATTAAGCAGAAATATAACACCTTTGAAATATGACTTTTCAGGCAAAATAAAAATCATCTAATTCTCACCAGATTACTCTAAAACATGTTTTAACTTACTTATAAATTCAAATAAAGGTTCCAGAAAAAATATGATATGTCATAGAAATCCTTGCCCTAGTTATAATCATTGCTTTAACTATTTTGTTCTTTATTGTCTTTCAGGTAGATCACCATTTCTTTCAAGAACTTGTCTAAGTTTGTAACTACATTCTTACTGCTCCAGCACAGTGTCCATCTTCATCTATTCCAAGCCAGAGAAAACACATCTATCTACACTCACATCTTCACAGTCAACTTTAAGTTCACTAAACATGCAGGTTGACATTAATTTGGTCTACTCAATATTTAACATTAACCTGGATTTTTCACTTTCCATTTTTATTTTCATAATTACTTCTTTTGCTAACAAAGTGTTATATCTGCATACCTCAAATGTTTTACCTCCAATTTGATTTTATCTCCTCTTTGAATATATTCTCATTATAAATTAAATATGTCTTGCTTCACTTTTCCTATATTGGAAGACTGTTTCTCCAAACTCAGTACTTACAATATTTTTTTATTCATTGTAAAGTTTCCTGAGAAGAATTATCAATTATTCAGACAACTGAATAATTAATATGTTCCTTAATATGTTCCACATTTTGGTGGGATCTACATAGTCAAAAGCATTTTCTGTGAAGTAAATGAAGCAAAGCTGATCTCAAAAGTAGTACCTTTATCTGTAAGATGTCTCTATAATAATAAAGACGGCTGTCTTCATGTTAAAAAACTCCGTATTTTCAGGTAATTTTTTTCAGCCAAATAAACTAAAAAATTACTCTATTACATTTATGATTGCAAGATAGAATACATATAGGATCTATTACAGGAAATACTTCTATCACATGCATAATGAATTAGAGTTTCAGCCATCCTCTGGAAGTCTGCTTTAAATGTCAGTGATCTATTTTAAATATCCCTATTTGGATAAGGCCTAATTCCAGAAATTTGTGAATATAGTTAGAATATGCAGTTAAATGAATAATTATAGAGAGAATGTATAAATAAATATCTATGTTTAATTGTTTAAAGTTCTTTAAAAGTGGGATTATTTTTTTCACTCCCTAGTAAGACTATAGTAAAGAAATTTAATGATCAACCCCTGCAATAGGGGATAAAGGTTGCCATTTCCCTACTGCTGATGTCATAAAAGGGGAAAACTATTGAGTATGATTCCTGAGAGACACAGTTAAACTCCCCCTTTCTTCCCCAACAATCCCTAAAGCAATGATTTACATGCATATGTATGTACATTTAGGTGTTCCTGTGTGTAAAGCTTTTGTGAGTGGTGGATTATGAAATGCCATCCCCCAGTTACCTTCCCCTTTTTCCATGCATGCAGAAGTCCCATTTTTGTTCAGCCTTATAAAATAATATATTGGCACCTGAGACTTAAACTGTTCATGAATTTTATATCACTTTAATATTATTTTTCATAGAATCCATTTTCTTTTTTTGCCTATACTCTCCTGCTTTAACATCTTAACTTTTCATGGAACAAGTGGAACAAAACTACACATAGCTGTGGTTCTTTTTGCTGTCAAAGACCAGCCACTTTTCTTTACATCCATACTTTTCTTACAAAAACTGCAATACTATTTGATTTTTTTCATGCACAATATCAGTTGCAAAACCACAACATTCCCAGTATTTCCTTATCCAGAGTTATCTTCTGTCAAAACTAATTCATAGGAAGAATCTTACCTTGGAGAGGTAAAATAGAAGGAGCAAAAAGTTATAATGTTATAATCATTAACATTGTGTACGGCTTCGATTTTGACCTCCAAAAAGTTATTCAGAGCAAATGTAGTATCTGTTTCCAACTCCGTAGACCATTCATACCTTTAAGGCATTGCAGACAGGTGCTAAAATCTTACTCCTGCACTCTCTGAAGCACTTCTGGAAATCCACTCCAAAGTATATAGTGTGTGCAGGTATTGTTCAATCTATCTCAAGGTTTGAAAAATCCTTAGCTCAAAAAAATAATGCAATTCATTTTGTGCTGCCCAGGGGCAAACTCATTTCAGCTTATCTGAAGTCTGGAGTGTTAATTAGAAACCTGGAACCTGTCCTCCCATTATCTAGCATGGAAAAACTTAAATAAATAGATATTACTTTTTTTGGTTTTTTTATTGGAATGGGAGAAATGAGAACATTATAAGTGGAGCACTATGCCAAATTTTATATAAATCTGTGCAAAGGCTTTTGAGCTATGTGGCTGTAAATCTATTTAAGTGCCCATAGTTCTTTTGTTTTAAGACAGAAAGTAATGAAATTTGCAGTGAAAATTGACCCCATTGTGAAGAATATCTATGGCAGATTTAAAGACGGTATTGAGGGAATTTTGTGTGATGGGAAGGGGTGGTGTGCAAGGAATAATGATTGCCTTTCATGACTTAAGCCAGTCTACCTGACTGGCTTAAAGAGCTGACTGTTGGGGTAGACTGTGGGAAAGAATATAAGAGTACAGGATTCATTTTATATTTCCTAACTAGGTAACAATGAAACATGAAAACGATTAGCATTTTTGAGGGTTTCTTCATTCACAAGAATCTTGATCAGGCAAAATATAATAGTCTGATCAGTCACAAGGGTCATTTTGTGGCCCTCTCCACCAAGGCATTTCTGAGGCTAGAGCTGTTACTGAAAGAAATGAATAAATGGGAAGAGCCAAAAGGTAGTATTTTAAAAAATCTTTTTCACCTTTTTGGAGAATGGTGCCATCCAGGACACTGAACTCGCAAACTACATGAAGTGGAGCTTTATGAAAGATAGGTGGCAGGCCACAATAAAGGTAAGGAAGATGGACCCTCCACTGCTTCAGAGAATCTGGGCTGAGCCAGAGGGCAATATAAAATAGGATGGTAACTCAACATCTACTGTGGTATATCTCCAACATTTAAAGTAAAGTAGATGGGAAAGAATTGTATCCACGCTCCCAAAAATGACACCGCAAAAAATTCCTGCTTGGCTTCTGTAACAGGTGATCAGCTAATTTCATATTGTACCAAAGTAGAGAGAGTGGGTGGGTTACCATGCTGAAAGCAGAAAGTATGCAATCTTATAAAGGCTCAATTTCTCATGAGGTTCCTGAGATCTCCCTAGTATTTCTTCCTTATCTCTTTGCTTAGTTTTGAAAAGCCCAACCGAATGATTCCTCTTCCAATGTCCATGTCCAACCCGTGTCCAAAAAGAGCCTATCAGGTGATATCAGAGTTGACTGCAAAAAATCTGGAATAAAATATCTGAAGGAGCTCAAGAAAAGCAAAAAGGATGTTATTGAAGTTAATAACATTTTATTTTTATTGCATTTTCAAACAGCGTTCAGGTTGCAGTTTTGGAGTTTCTTCCTCAAACAAAATAGTACAAAAACTGAAGGGATCAATAGCTATTAATTTCTATATAATTAATAAAATTTAGTTAATGGGGCAGAAGCTTCCACACATTCTGCTTATTATCATATATAAATAAAAGCAAAAATTCAGTGTAAATTTAAACATTCAAGATTGTAAATGATAACTTAATGGTTTTTTATATAACAAAGCATGGCTTTCAGAATTCTTTCCAACCTTTTACCTGCAGTGGCCATAGGGGGCATCTATATTTTCTTATGCATAAGGAAGTAACAGGGTTGCATCTGTGGCACTTTTTCTTCAGGGACTAATCAGGGTGAATACATACATGTTGCTGGGGTGGGGGGAGGGAGGCAGAGGGCACTGAAAAGCACACAGTGGGCTGCATACATTGCAATCTGGGTCCTGTGACCAGTTGAGCCTACAGCAGTTGGCAGCATTCTAAGACACTGACTAATTGGTTCTCCTGTAGGGTGGAACTAGGGATTTTTTTTTCTGAAGTCCCTGGATGGACCCCGATCATTTCTGAATTTCCTTGGCTTTCTGATCTTTATTTCCTTGGCATTTCCCACTTCACTGAGTTTTATCCCACTCCAGTCTGTTTTTAGAGAGTTATCCTGGTGATGGGGAGAGTCCTGAGTCCCTGTACATAATTTCTAACATTTTACCAGGTTGGGAAGAATAACAAAAGACAATGCAAAATAGGGCTTCTGAAATTCTTGCAACCTCTTTACCAGCAGTGGCCGTAGAAGCTATCTGTATCTTCTTCTATATAAAAAGGTAATCTCTCTCTCTCTCTCTGAACTGCAAAACATAGGGGGGAGGGCTACATACACTCTGCTCTGGATCACATGTCCAGAATGGAAGGGCGGGGCCAAGAATGGAACACTGAGCAGCATCCCAAGCTTTCTAGCCTGATACAGCCTATTTTGAAACCCAGCCTTTCTTTCTGCTCCCACATAACAAATTCAAAGCCACAAAGCCGTATGGAAGGTTTTGAGCTCTTTGGGATACATTATGATAAACAACAAAGCAGGATTTGTGGCTGATGTCTTAATATATATTTAGGTAGCTCTCTGTATGATTGGATTCCCTTTCTTTTTGTTGTTTTTGTAACATTTGCATCAGTTATTCACAGCTTTGAAGTGCCAAATGAATAAATATACAGATAACAGTAGTTTCCCCAATTATACTACCTGAGTCACATTTATTCCCTATATTAAACACAAAGGCATATCTCATGATTATACACACATTTGTTTTTATGTTTTATCTTACCAGGACTTTAATCATGATAAATGACACATAAAGGTGTAAAGCAAAGTCAGTTTTAATGCAAAGTTGTCCTCTTTAACAATTTGATAAATTAGCTTATAAGTCTGAAACAGGGGAAGAGGAGTCCTTGGACAGACACTGTTTATTGAGAGTGACACCAAAGCATCAATAATGCAGCTCACTGAGGCTATCTAATATCCTTCTAAAGGGTAGCATTTATCAGGATTAATACCCATAGATTTAAAAAAAAACTTGTTCATTTAAAGTATTGCTGCTCCAATTCCTCTTGACAGCCTGGATAGAAATCCAGAGCTGTGTCTTCAGTGCTTTTAAAAGAATGTTGGAGCTGTGCATTTCTTCCTTTTCTCTATTCTTTGGAAGTCAGTTACTTTCTCCATTCCCAGGATGCCATCTGTCCAGGATTTTCTAGTAGGACCTGCAGGTATGGGACAAACCATGTTACAGCTCTACAACTATACACCATAACTGTGCAAGCATAGAGGTACCAAATCTCCACAGATTGGTCCTTTGCCAAGTGCTTTCCCCATCCCTTGGGCATAGTGATCACTAGGGCGAGGATTTCTATGACCTAAAATGTTAGAACTATGCAAGCAGTTATGACCTTAAAACCGTTTACATATGACCAGTTAAAGCAAAAATATGACTTTTAAGGCAAAAATATGACTTTACAATTTGTCTGAAATCAGCACCCAATTTCTAAAAATCTGTGCTTACACACACACAAACACACAAATTATACGGTTTATTCTTCTTCACTTCCAGTGCAGAAGTGCTAATGTTGAAGGAATCAAATGAACGTTTTGAGAGTCAAATGGTCATCCCTGGATTAGTTTTCATTAACAGCAGAATTGCATTGGATGACCACGTGCATCTTGAGGTTATCAAACTCAGAACTCCTTCTGTTGTCCACCGGTATGTTTTTGTATCTGGAGAAACTCCTTTCGGCATCACAAGAGGTTATAGGAGCAAATCTGAAAAAAGGAAACTTGTCTGGAGAAAATTCTGGCTCGAAGTCTTCAGATTTTGCTTCAAGTCCATTTAGAACGTTACTTATTTTGCAAAGTGTTGAATAACCCAGATTAGACTGCAGTTTGCAGTTTATCACTAATTTTTTCGGCCACTTTCTCCTTTGCTGGCTTTAAATCACTCTCAGTTTGTTCAGTGCATCACTAACTTCCATTCCTGGAGTTTCAAGGCGGGTGATTGGTCTTGATAATCCACTGAAGCTAGATCCCATATGTGCTAAGTTTCCAGCCAAGGTTTCAGAAAAGGGTTTCTTTCTCTCTCTCTCACACACACCCGTCCCTGAGTTGGGGAGCGAATAAGAAAAAGAAAAAAAAACAGGCAAATTCTCACTTTCTTTGCTGGCTCGAACTTGCTGGCTTATCAGGAAGGTTGCCAATGACCAAAATATGACCAAAATATGACGTTTGTTACCAAATTAAGCAGAAATATAACACCTTTGAAATATGACTTTTCAGGCAAAATAAAAATCATCTAATTCTCACCAGATTACTCTAAAACATGTTTTAACTTACTTATAAATTCAAATAAAGGTTCCAGAAAAAATATGATGTGTCATAGAAATCCTCGCCCTAGTGATCACAATGCTTCCTAAAATGGATTACAGTTCTTACTCTGAGGCTAGTATGGCTCATCATAACCACCTTCTCTTAAGCTTTTCTGTACGCCATTTGAATAAATCTCATGCCCCTATCCTGCCGAACCTCAGTCCCACTGGTCACTTTCCCATTGGTTGCCTAATCAGTAACTAAATTTTCTGAAACCAGAAAAAAATTGTGGAGACCACCAAAAATTTCAAAGATAGATTTTTCATTGTGGGATTGTGTCCCACTCCAATTTTACAGTAAAATGTACAACATTGAAAGGATTTGTGGCATCAAAAAGGAATCCAAGATGGCGGCCAGGAGCAGACGCTGACTGCTGCCGCTCCTTGCCTCCCAGCGCTGCGGAGTTTCGGGGGCTTTTAGCTCTTTTGGCCCATTTGCCAACCCCCCGCCTTGCTACTGATGGGGCTGAGGCTGAGGAGAATAGCCTGGGCTTAAATTAAATAGCCTGGGCTTAAATTCTTCGGTCTCCCAGCCTGGACTTTGACACCTGGACTGGCGGTGAGCAGGGAGCCACAGCGGGCGGCGGGAGGTCCCAGTGGGTCTGACGGGTCTGGCAGCGGACTCTGCGGCCTGTGGGCTGGATCTGGGCGGTGTGACGAGCTGGACGGACCGGAGCTGGGCAACACGACAGCCCCGAAGGCATGGAGGTGTGGCCTGAGCGTCTCCCTGGTCCTGGACAAGGCTCGGCGACTTGGTGGCTGTGCTTGGCTAGGAGGCTTGGGGGGTCGCAACGACTTGTTGCTTGCGGCAAGGAGTGGCGGGCCTGGTGTTTTTTCTGGGTCCTGGTCCCAGGCAGCAAGGCTGGGCCCCGGCACCAGCTGGCGGAGTGGTGGGCCAGCAGAGTGACGAGCCCTTGATGGGACAGCCAGGCCTTGGTGGTCGTGGCGACTCTGCAGCTTGTGGCGAGGAGCGGTGGGCCTGGGGCTTTTTCTGGGTCCTGGTCCCAGGCAGCAAGGCTGGGCCCTGGCAGTGGCTGGTGGAGTGGCAGGCCAGCACAACGACAAGCCCTGGATGGGACAGCCAGGCCTTGGTAGAGCAGTGGACTCCAGAACAGCAGATTCCACACCAGAGCCTCCTGGTGGAAGACTTTGGGTGGGAGGCAGTGGGCCTTATAGCCCCAGGCCTCTTATTGAAGGCCTGTAGATGGGAACCCCTTAGCTGGGAAATCCCTTAGCTGGGAAAGTAGGCTAGGGTGTGGGTGCGAGTCATCCCCTAACCTGCCCAGAGACGGCAGGCAGTTAAGAGGGTCCCTCCAGTGTGTGTGTGGTACTCCCCTCCGAGGGTGAGAGATTTGGGGGGGGGGTCCAGAGTTGTGTGCTTGTGTATGAGAGTGTGAGAGAGTGTCTACCCCCTGTGTGAGAGACGGGGGGGGGGGACAGGAATGGATGGGTGCTCCCCATCAACCAGTGAGAGAGGCTGAGGGGGGCACAGGGAGGGTGTGCGGAGCTCTGGCTAGACTCCCACAGTGCCAAGAGCATGAGCTGGTGCACTGTGGGGCCGGCCATTGCCCGGTTGTTGATTGATTGTGGATGATGTGTGAGTGGAGGAGGAGACCCTTATTTCCACCCAGGGTTTCTGGAGGTCTGGGAGTGGAGGCAACCGGGCCTGGAAAGTCTGGGGGCTATAGGGCGAGGTGTACCATGGAGGTGGTTATGGGTCGGGGATGTTATGACAGGAACCAGAGGGTGGGCCATCTTCGGGGAAGATGCCCCCGATGTTTGTTACCGGTGGCATGTTCCGGCCCTCCGAGTTCAGACCCAGGGCCTGGACAGCAGATCCTTGAGGGCCCTGGTCTCCGGCTGCTGCTGCTTAACACCAGGTCAGTTAACAACAAAGCCCCCCTCATATGCGATTTGATAGCAGAGGAGGGGGCAGACCTGGCGTGTATCACCAAGACCTGGCTGGGCTCAGAAGGGGGGTAGCCCTCTCGGAAATGTGCCCAGCTGGGTTTCGGGTGTGGCACCAGCCGAGATACCAGGGTAGGGGAGGAGGGGTGGCTGTTGTCATCCGAGAGTCTCTGGTGGCCTTCAGGGGCCCTGCCCCACAAGTGGCTGGGTGCGAGACCCTGTTCTTTAAGTTGGGTTCCCGAGAACAGTTGGGAGTATTGCTACTGTACTAGCCCCCCTGCTGCATAGCAACCTCCCTGCCTGAGCTGCTGGAGTCCATCTCGGGTTTGGTGGTAGAGTTCCCCAGACTTATGGTTCTGGGGGACTTCAATCTGCCTTCCCTGGGGCATGCCTCGGAGGCAGCTCTGGAGTTCATGGCTACCAAGGCAGCCATGGGCCTGTCCCAGATCATCTGGGACCCGACTCGAGACAGCGGTCTCACTCTGGACTTGGTCTTCTTGTTGGAGCAGTAGCAACGTAATCTGAGGGGAGAGCTGCATCTATCCCCATTGTCATAGTCAGATCACAATCTTGTGGCCCTGAGATTCTCCTATGCTGCCCCCCTCCACAGGAAGGCAGGACCCATTCAGTTGGTCTGCCCCTGGCGACTGATGGACCAAGGGAGGTTTCAGAGGGAGCTGGGGGTGGTGCCCAGGGATCTGCTGCACAGTCCAGCAGAGGCCCTGGCTGCTGCCTGGAATAGGGAAGTGGCCGGGGCCTTGGACAGGATTGCGCCTGTGTGGCCTCTCTTGCCTCATCCAACCCGACACTCCCCGTGGTTCACGGAGGAGCTGAGGGTTTTGAAGAGGCTTAAGAGACGCCTAGAGCACCGCTGGAAGAAGACAAAGACCGAATCTGACTGAACACAAGCTAGAGCAGCTATTAAGGCCTACCTTGTGGCGATAAGAGCAGCGAAATGGCAGTATTTCTCCGCTCTTATTGCATCCGCAGATTGCCATCCGACGGCCCTGTTTAAGATCACACGTACCCTTTTGGGGAAGGTGGGCCCAGTGACCCACCTACAGGGCCGGGCGGAAGAGTTTTCTGAGCATCTGCAGGATAAAATCACTCAGATCCGGTCTAAGTTGGACTCCATGCGTGAAGCAGGGTCTGTGGAGATACCGAGGGAACGTTTTAGCCTTGTTATCCGGGAGCAGTTTGATCCTGTTGGAGCCGAGGAAGTGGACAGGATCCTCCAGATTGTGAATGCCACCACCTGTCATTTAGATCCATGCCCCTCCTGGCTAGTGAAGGCAGCTCGGGAGGTGATGTGTGGTTGGGTCCAAGTGATGGTAAATACATCCTTGAGTGAGGGGGTGTTCCCGGTTGCCTTTAAGGAGGCACTGGTGCGCCCCCTCCTCAAGAAGCCATCGCTGGACCCAACTGTGCTGGACAATTTTCATCCAGTCTCCCACCTCCCCTTTTTAGGGAAGGTGGTTGAGAAGGTGGTGGTGTTGCAACGCCAGAGGGTCCTGGATGAAACAGATTATCTGGAACCCTTTCAGTCAGGTTTCAGGCCAGGATATGGGACAGAAACTGCATTGGTCGCACCTATGGATGATCTCTGGTGGGAGCGGGATGGAGGCAGTGCATCCATCCTTGCTCTCCTTGACCTCTCAGCGGTTTTCGATACCATCGACCATGGTATCCTTCTGGGATGGCTCAGGGAGTTGGGGGTGGGCGGCGTAGTTCTGCGCTGGTTCACCTCCTTCCTCCAGGGCTGGTCCCAGTCGGTGGTGGTAGGAGAGGAGAGATCCGATCCTCGACCCCTCCATTGTGGGATGCTGCGGGGTTCAGTTCTCTCTCCTCTCTTGTTTAACATCTACATGAAACCACTGGGTGAGATCATCCGTCACCACCGGTTGAGGTATCATCAGTATGCTGATGATACCCAATTATACATCTCTATCCCGGGTGAGGTAAGTGATGCAGTGACTGCCCTTTCTCAGTACCTGGGGGCTGTGGGGGTCTGGATGGGGAACAACAGGCTTCAACTGAACCCTGGTAAGACGGAGTGGCTGTGGATTGATGGTGCTTCATCTTCCGGGAAATTGTCATCCTTAGTTCTGGATGGGGTTGCACTGCCCCAGACATACTCAGTGCATAATCTGGGGGTTCTCCTGGACTCACAACTCCTGCTCGAAGAGCAGGTGGCAGTCGTGGCCAGGAGGGCCTTTGCGCAACTTCAGGTAGTGCGCCCATTCCCATTCGAGAAGCCCTCCAAACAGTCACTCATGCCCTTGTTATCTCCCATATAGACTACTGCAATGTGCTCTACATGGGGCTACCCTTGAAGAGTATCCAGAAGCTTCAGCTGGTCCAGAATGCAGCCACATGGGCTATTTTTGGTGCCCCTAGGTTGGCACATATAACACCGTTGCTGCGCAAGCTGCACTGGGTGGCAGTTTGCTTCCAGGTCCAATTCAAGGTGTTGGTTATTACCTTTAAAGCCCTACGTGGCACGGGGCCAGGTTATCTGAGGGACCGTCTCATCCCCATTACATCGGCCCGCCCCACCCGATCATCCAGAGAGGGCATGTTGCGGACCCCGTCCATAAGGGAATTTCATCTGGCGGGGTCCTGGAAACGGGCCTTCTCTGTAGTGGCCCCTGCCCTCTGGAATATCTTGCCCCCGGAGGTGAGGCAGGCCCCCTCACTCCTGACCTTCCGGAAGGCCCTGAAGACCTGGTTCTGCCGTCTCGCCTGGGGCGGGAAAGTGAATAACCATTCTTGGGGGTGGCTCGCACCCTAGAGTCCCTCCCACCAGCCTGGATTTTATACCTTTCTTGGATTCTATTTATTTACTGTATTTTATTATAACTGTTTATGAGATTTTAATGTTTATATTTTGCGCTTGATTTTATTGTAAACCTCCCATAGTCTCTCTTTTGGGGGAGATGGGTGGTGGCTAAATTGGATCAATAAATAAAAAAAAATTAAAAAATACAAGAGCTCACTTTCTGAAGAATCCAGAGAAGCAAATTGCCATCTCAGATGATCCAAGGGTTCTGAGTTTCCAGTCCAAAATTCAGCCAGGTAATCCAAGTCATTCAAAACAACATACAGATCAAGTCACAAACAGAACAGAGTAGAACACTGATTGCCATAAAGAATTGGTTAAATTATTATTTCTTTTATTTAGCCCTCACTACCAACCTGACTCATTTGCTGAGTCATTTGCTTCGTTCTTTCAAGTAGACAGCCTGATTTCCTTTGCTCTTCTCTTTTTAATTAATGTGTTGCTGGGCTCAGGTCCTTGCCTAGCTTAGACTCTGGGTCAGCTGACTCAGCATGTGCCTGTGCCTCCTCAGGTGCACTCTCTTACTTTTTTCCCTCTTGTAATTGTATGTGCATGTGCATGCAAACTCATATACATATATTATTCAAATTTAACCAGCTGTTTTGCTCTCCACTGAAAATAGAGGAATGTGAAGAAGCAATTATTTCCATTCCCCATCCTTATTTCGACATGCTGATCTGCAATTGTAGTAATTTGGATTCCTCATCCTGATTCATCCCTTTAGACATGTAGGGCACATCCTGAACAAAGATAACTTCCTTTCATCCAGTCAATGAGGCAGCACAAAATAGGCCGGTATAAATTTGCTTTGTCTATCTTATCAAACTGGCTAACCTGCTACCCTGATTGTTTTCTGCAGACCAAGTTAAAATGCAGCAGTTGCTAGTTGTGTTTCCCCAACGCGCACTAACCACTCTCCCTCATATGGGAAGAGGCAATTTTGATGGTCTGACCCTGTTCTGTGCAGTGAATGGAGCCTCTCCACCTCTCTAGCTTTACTGGGAAGCTTCACACCATCCCTCAGAAGATATGTGGATTCTCTCTCTTGCTTGACTGGCTCTTCTCTGTCTCTCTTGCTCTCTCACTCATTTGTCTTTCTCCTGCTTTCTCTCTCCTTTGGGCTCTCACTCGCTGTCTCACTTGCTCATTTCCACTCCACTACTCTTGCGCTCTATCTCAGCTGCTCAATCTGTGTCTTTCACAGTTTCTGTTTCGCTCTCTCACTATGTGTCTAGCCTGCTCTCACTCGCTGGTCCAGCTCTTGTGCTTGTCTATCTACTCTCTCACCTGTCTTTTTTCTCTCTCTCACTAAACCTTCTCTTGCTTTTTCTCTTTCACACTCTCTTTTACTCTATCACTTGCTTTATCACTCTTTCCCTTGCTTATTTTCATGAGATCTGCCTTTGACGAGAACTACTGCAACACCATGCTGCCACTCCCAATTCCCAGGGCAGAATGACACCAAGAGGTCTAAGAGAACCTGAATGGTTATACTACCTCTGTCCCAGCTCTGCCAGAGGTCATCAATAAGAATGACCAATGCAGTCTCTGTACTATGTCTTGGCTTGAAATCTGACAGAAAGGGGTCCAGATAATCAGTTTCCTCTGTACTCACAGACTCATCACCTTCTCTCTCTCTCTCATTCTCTCTTTCACACATCAATGTACATAGCCACCCACCTCCCAATTAAAACTCTGGGCAGTAAACATAGGATGTTCTATAGGTTGGAGACTAGACAAAAATCAGTGCACCACTGCTTTCTTCAAGGTAGCAGGGACCACACTCCCATCAGCACTGCTGAGATTACAGCATGGACTCAACTACCTGTCATCTTTCAATCTTCACCAACCAAGAGGGATAGGGATCTAATAAACTGGTGGTCAGATTAGCAGAGTCAAGGACCTTGTTACAGGTTTAAACCCATCTCAGTTAACTACACAAAACCTTGTTTCCATCACCCCAACAGGACCTGTCCAGTCAAAGTTCAATTCTAGAGAATCTGAGTGAACATGTGAACATGTCCATCTTTTGGACCAGCTGCTGCTTCCAAATGATTTTTAAAGGCAGACCCAGGTAGAGTGCACTTCAGTTTTGGAATCTGACTTTATCAGGATTTATGGTTGTATCAAGCATTGGGGATGGCTAAAAGAATCATACTGAGAAATTGGAAACATGATATTATTCCAGATGTCAAGGAATGGTTGTGGAAATGTTGTGATCTATCTGGTTTGGAAAAGGCAATATTTTCTACTAATCAGAGAATGCAGCAATATGTGTTATAGTAGAGATGTTGTGATATTTTATTATAATATTTTGTATTGATTATATTATAGTAGTGTATTTATTAGTAATCCAGTGACTATTGAGAGGTATAAAATATAAGGTAGATTTTTTTTCTCTTTTTGTTTTCTTTCTTAGTTTGTATTTTTAGTTTGTTTGGAGTTGTCTCTTTTCTAATTTTTAAAGATTTTTTTTAAGTTTAAATATTGTTTTGTAAATTGTGTATGGATAAACATTTTAGAAAAGTAGAGTGCACTACAGCTATCCATGTGAATGGTGGCAAGATACTCTTTTTATTTTTTCCATTTAGATTCTAACAGTCTCCAGGTACTGGGACAATAGCTCCACAACCAGATGGACCTGGGATAGGGATCTATGACTGGGTATCAGCAATGTATAAAAGATACTTCACCCAAATCACCAGATGAGCTCTCCCAACATCTTAATATAGATGTTAACTATAACAAAATAAGTCACTGAGCTGATCTCTCTTTCCTTTCAACCGTTGAGTAGAACCACCCACAAAGAAAGGACCAGAACCATTGCAGAACAGTGCCTCCAGTCTCCAACCCTCCCAGGGAATCCAGAAGGATTTCATGGTTAATGTTACTGGAAGCCTCCAAGTGGTCTAGAATGATGGGTAAGGTGCCAAAAAAGAACCAATGGGCATTTCTTTACAGCTGTTAGTGGGTAGACTCTCCTGCTCAGTCAGAAATTCTCCATTACATAAGCTACATGTCTTTTGTTGTTTTACACAACTCTAGGGTTTTTGTTTGTTTTACACAAGTCTAGTGGGGTTATGAAGATATGTGCAGGTAAGAACCCTGGTACTATCAGGCATTAGCAGGTAGATCCTTGATGCCTGGTCAGTCCTGCTGCCCAAGCCAAAATGGCTATGAAGGAAAAATGTTCATGACCAGAAGGGAGGAGGAAAGCCTACACTAACAGAAAGCAGCCAGTAGAAGTTGGGTCAATTCCAGCTCCTACCACACCATCATACAGTAGCCACCAAAGTGCCATATGTCGTACACACGTCTGAAGAAGATGCAAAATACCACTTTAACATTAAATGAGATAAACTATGATGTTAGTCAACTTCACTATGAGCTGAAAATGAGAGAAAGGCTGCACCATGAGGATGGGTAGCGAGGTGTCTTCCAGCAATAGGGAGGGGGATATATGAATGTGCCCTCAGAACTACTAGCAATATCTTCATCCATCCAGCATATTTCCTTTGATGGGAGGCTCCCACTTCAAATGCAGTAAATTATACTGGGCCTGCAATAGGCTGTACCCCAATATACAATTTAAGGCAGGATAAAGAAATCTGATGAATTCTGTTTTACAAAAGAAATTTCAATTAATTGAAATACGTTGTTTTTCAATCAATTAATTTAAAATGTTACTTTAGTTAGGCCAGTATAGCTGTTCTTGAGAAATTCCACCTAGATGAAAATGAAGCATGTAATTTCCCTCATACGGAACATTTGCTTTGTTCCATTTTTGTCTAGACAGTGAGCTAGCTAAAAAGATAAGGATATTCACACAGGGCATTCATCTTCCTGCATAATTACCTATAAAGGCAGAGATCTTGAAGAAAACTGACCACCCATAGCACCACTGCTTGCCACTCCATTTCTTCAGAGACCTAGAAACAGTCTCAGCTGCAGCATTAATGAATTTTGTGAGATCACATTCTTCCTCATCTATTTACCAATTGAGATTAATGGAGTCTGGTAGCCAAATGTACTGCCACACTCCTTTTCCATCTTAGTCAAGTTGTCCACAGCTTTCTCAAAATTACTCTCAAAATTCTTACGCTGCCAAAAAAGGAAATCTGTGGTCCATCCTTTATGAAACATTCTTTGAGGAGTCCCAATAAAATCAGAATAATTTTTTTTGATGAATTAATTCCAATCTCAAGTCCAAAGAGACAAACATTCTTCTAAATAAACGCACCCATTAATTCCTATTTTTAGGTATTCCAACTCTTTATCCATAAATAATGAATGCCATTAAATTTGATAATAGCTCAAGAAGTAAGTCAAAAAGCAAAGCAGAAAGTAAACAACCCTGATGTGTGTCACACTATAACTCAATTGGTCCAGAAATTAGTTGTTTTATTACTGCTCTTCAGCCAGTTTGGTGTAGTGGTTAAGGCACCGGGCTAGAAACTGGGAGACTGTGAGTTCTAGTTCTGTGTTAGGTACAAAGCCAACTGGGTGAACTTGGGCCAGTCACTCTTTCTCAGTACTAGGAAGCTGGCAATAGCCAACCACTTCTGAAATCTTGCCAACAAAACTTCATGGACTTGTCCAGTCAGCTGCCGGGAGTCAACACTGACTTGAAGGGACAAAAAAAAAAAAATTGTTCTCACTATTGGTTGCAAATCATAAATTGCAAACCATTCAATAAGAGAAGGTAAGAATCCACATTTAGACATTACTTGTTTTAAATAATTAATGTGAATAATGTCAAAAGCTTTTTAAACTTCTAGAAATATTAACACAGCAAAATCCAATCTATCTTGAGCTAGAGTATATCAAAAATATCTGTTAATAAGTGTAAATTGTCCAATGCTTGCCTATTTTTGATAAATCCAAACTAAGTTGAATTATGTATGATAACATAATTCATAGTTTTCAGTAATCACTTAGCCAACAAAGAAGTTAATAGCATACAACTTGCACAAAATTTAGAATCTTAACCTGTTTTTAAAATAAATATAAGCCTCATAAAAAGAAAAAAGCAATTTACAAAATTTAAATGATTCATTATAGACCTTTAACAGTAATAGACCCAATAAAAGAGTTATGCCATTCAATAGGAAGACAGAGGCAACACCAAAGACATATTTGAATCAGTTTCCATCATCAGCTATGAGATTAGTCTGTGACACAAGATTCTGAGGATTGAAACTTTGTACAGAACAGTATTCCCTTTTTTTTAGGTTTTAACTATAGCATTCTACTTGCATTTTCTGTCAAACACATTTCTCCTGTTTGATAAAGCCTTTGATCTACCTTTTTTCCATCTTCTTGGCACCCCACCATGCTCTTTGAGTTTTATCTATCTATCTATCTATCTATCTATCTATCTATCTATCTATCTATCTATCTATCTATCTATCTAATTTGTCACTGCCCATCTCCTCCCACCAGAGGAACTCTGGGCCGTTTACAACAAAATGGTCAATAAAACAATAAATAATTACAATATATAAAAATACTCTATATAAAGTACAATTACAATAACTAATAAATATAGATAAAATAAAGTCTGGATGGCTATGATCCAATTCAGTCCTTGCATTGGAGGAGCATTTTAGGGCACCAGCCATCCCCAAACATGACAACTCCCCTCCCCGCCCCAAGCCAAGTGGCAGAGCCAGGCCTTCAAATTCCTCCAGAAGGCCAGGAGTGATGGGGCTAGCCTCACCTCCGGGGGCAAGATGTTCCAGAGGGCGGGAGCTACTGCAGAGAAGGCCCTCCTCCTGGACCCTGCCAGATGGAATTCTCTTACCCACGGGGTCCGCAGCATGCCCTTTCTGCATGATCTGGTGGGACGGGTTGACGTAACAGGGAAGAGGCGGTCCCTCAGGTAGCCTGCCCCATGCCATGTAGGGCTTTAAAGGTGATAACCAACACTCTGAATTGGACCCGGCAGCAAACTGGTACCCAGTGCCACTCACATAGCAGAGGTGTTATATGTGCCCTTCTAGGGGCACCAAAGATAGGGCACCAAAGATAGCCCGCATGGCCACATTCTGGACCAGCTGTAGCTTCTGGATACTCTTCAAGTATATATGTATAGTGCATTGCAATAGTCTATATGGGAGATAACAAGAGTATGAGTGACCGTTCGAAGGGCCTCCTGATCCAGGAAACAGTGTAACCGGTGCATAACACAAAGCTATAGTAAAGGCTCTCCTGGCCATGGCTTCCACCTGCTCTTTGAGGTCCAGGAAGACCCCCAGATTATGCACCAGGTCTGTTTGGGGCAGTGCAACCCCATCCATAACCAAAGGAGATGAAGTCCCAGATATGGAAGAGCAATTAACCCACAGCCACTCCGCCTTACCAGGGCACGATTGAAGCCTGTTGTTCCCCATCCAGACCCCTACAGCCCCCAGGCACCGAGAGAGGGCAGTCACTGCGTCACTTACCTCACCCAGGATGGAGATACACAATTGAGTATCATTGGCATATTGATGATACCTCATCCTCTGATGATGGCTGATCTCACCCAGCGGTTTCATTTAGATGTTAAAAAGGAGCAGAGAGAGCACCGAACCCTGCAGCACCCCACAAAGGAGGGGTCGAGGGTCGGCTCTTTTACTCCCTATCACCACCAATTGGGATCAGCCCTGGAGGAAGGAGGTGAACCAGTGCAAAACCACACCGCCCACCCCCAACTCCCTGGCTCAGACTTGATCAGTAGGCAGAGCCTTCTGCATGTATAAAATTTGTATCTTGTCTTTAAATAAAGTAACTTATCTAGCTGGGTCATATCTGTGAAGCTTCTGCAGTAAGCAGGTTCCCAAATAACAAGTTAAATGTCTGGAGAAGTGACATCTATTGCTGCTCCTTATGTGAAGTCTGATCAAGTCTGAGCCAGCAACCAGCAATACCATTCCCACTCAAGGTATAGCAGACTCTGGCCTGAAGTCTCCATCAGCTAATGTTCAGCCATACAAGCATCTGAGGAGAAAGCAACAGAAAGCTGAAATGTGGAGGAACACTCAGTTGTGCTGGGAGCCTGCTGGAGCTGGCATAATTTATCTGCAGAGAGAAGCTACATTAAATCAAAGCCAGCTGCGCATGGGCAGGGACACAAACTGCTGCTGTTTAGGGAGCACCTTGGGCTCAGTGGTGCTGCTGGAACATGACACTGTTCTTTGAGGCAAATTCAAACCATCTCACCTAATGCTTCAAGCTATCATCTACAAATATTCCATGTCAGTAAAATCTGCAACTTATATAAAGTCAGATTATATCTTATATTAAAAGCATTTTTCATGGTTTGTTTAAGCTGGTCATTTTATTTGGGAGGAAAGGCAGCTAGGCAGCATCTCAATCTGAACTCTGTTTCTGATCTAAAAGCAGTATTTTTAAGGAAAAACACCCAGAATGGTAGTTTTCAGCAGGAGCCAAACATAAGGCCCTGGTCTGAATCAAGAGTACATTGAAAATCCATGTATCAACTTTCCCCTCAAAAATGAGTTTAAAGTAAGAATTACTTTGGCTCTTAAAGATGGAAGCAAAGATATACTCTACATAGGAAGCTTGCTGTAATCCGTTTGTCAGCCTTGACATGTACGTGAAATAAAAGTAAACGAGAGGCAGGAGAGAGAAAAATACTCTTTCAAATCAGAATATTGATAGCCAACAAAATGCAGTTTAGGTGCTTTTACCAAACACAAAAGATACAAGAAGGAAAAAAATCCTAAAAGGCCTGAGAAGCAGTGGAGAGAATTGAAGACAAAATCATTAGTCTAATTAAAGTTTTTAAGTAGGAAATTCAAGGTTAGTCTCCCTTTAAAAATAGGCTGCAATCTAAAAATGGCTATTGATCTTGAGTGATCATTTGATCCCAGGTGACAGCAGAAGTAAGGAGTACACCTCCCAAATTACTTCTAATGTGACAGCTGAGACCATTCCTGAATCAGTCAGATTTGTTAAGGTACCAAAGCCATTGCATCTCAGATAAAGTTCCACCATGTGTTCAGCACAGACCTATTCATGAGAAATGTCCACTAGCTTTAGGGTGTAATTTATACATTTTATCAATTTTAATGTTTATATTTCATGCTTGATTTTATTGTAAACCGCCCAGAGTCCCTCTTTTGGGGGAGATGGGCGGTGGCTAAATTTGATTAATAAATAATAAACAAATAAATTACATGATAATCATTTGTATATAATTCTCTTACAAATTCTGTAACATGTTCTATACCTACTGACCTTCTATTCATATTAAACATCTCCCTTAATTGTGCATATGAAAACCATTGAAAAGTAAATCCTTTTGTAGTCATTTATTCTCTTGATTTCATCTTAAATTCTCCATTTTCCTGTACGAACAAATCTTTATATGTTAACCATTTTTTTTTTTTGCCTGCTGTTTCTTTTCTATAAAATGCTTCTTGAGCTGAGGCCAACGAAAGTATTTTTGGGCATAGCCTGAGTTTGAATCTATTCCATATTCGTAATATGGCATTCCTAATATAGTGATTTTTAAAGTCTACATTTACTTTAACTTTATCATACCATAAAAAAATGTTACCCAAACCTCAGGCCATGTCCTTCTAATTCGAACAATCTCTTATTTCTTAATAACAGCCATTCCTTCATCCAAACCCAGCAGCAGGCAGCAAAATACAATTTAAATATAATTTATAATTTAAAATCAGGCAATCCCAATCTACTTCTTTCCTTTGCATCTTGGAGAATCTTATATCTAACCCTTGGTTTCTTCCCCTGCCATATGAATCTGAATATATATATTTTTGCCATTGTTTAAAAGGTATATCATTTCTCAAGGCAGGTATTGTCTGGAATGAAAACAACATTCTGGGCAGAACAACATTCATTTTTACCACAGAAATTTTTCCCAACAAGGATAATAGTAGCTTTTCCCATCTTAATAGGTTCTTCTTAATTTCACTCCATACATTAACATAACTATTTTGAAATTATATACAATTCATATTAGTTATAACAGTGCCTAGGTATTTCACTTTTTTCTTAATCTGAAACCCAGTTTTTGCAAATAGTTCTTTTTGATCTTCCATCTTCATATTCTTTGTCAACATCTTTGTTTTCTCTTTATTAATTTTAAATCCAACCGATGCACCAAATTCCCTTAATTTTTCCATTAATATATCTATCCCTTTTAAGGGATTTTCCAGGATCAAAACCAAATCATTGGCAAATGCCCTTAATTTATACACTTCTTTTTAACCTTGTCATGAGTGCCGTTGAGCTGAAGTCATCAGCGCAATGGCACACATGACAATAGCAAGGAAATAGGTGAAGGGGCTCAAGATAAGTAGCCATCAACCCACAACGACTAACGGCCAACAAACAATAACTAAACGGATCACGGAGCACACCCAAGCCATCAGCGCCAATACATCGGAGATCGCCCAGCTGACAGCAATCACCAGAGGAATAGAAAACCTGATGATGGGCGACCCCGGAACCCCTCACCCACCGGCAGGGCAACGTATTGGACAAAGGGGGGTGACGTGACCGCGAGTGAGGGGGCGCTGACCGGCGCGGGGTATTTAAACCCCGCACCGGCGCGCTCCTGTCACTCTCAGCTTTTTTCTTCCGACGCTGTAACTGCGCTGTGAATAAATCAGAGCCTGATCCACGAACCAGTGTCTGAGTCTTATTCAGAGGCAGGCAGCGCATGACATAAAGCTGAGAGTCATAAACTCAGCCTCGCCGAGCCCCACCGGACGACAATGAGCCGCGGGAGGAGTAGACGGCGAGAAGACCAGCAAGATGAGGCCGGAGCGGCGCGGGCAAGGAGGGCGAGCCGCGCGGCAAGAGACAGAGGAGGACCGACCAAGGCCAGAGGCACTGCGGACTCCCGGAGCCATGGACGCCCACCCCACCCGACCCGAGCCTCAGCTCCAACCCCAAGGGGAGATGGCGACGGAGGCAACCCGACCGCGGGAGGGAGCAGCACGACTTCCGAAACCAGCGGAGGACCCCGCGCCCCACATCGCACCCCAGCAACGGGCGTGGAGCGACAGCCCAACGGCGGTCAACACGGAGGAGGACGATGGAGACACCCAGCAGACGGCGGAGGAAGCGGACCCGTGGCAGAGGGAGGAGGAACCCCGCCGGCAACCCACCCCCGAGGACGCGCCAGCGGAACCAGCCCCAGCGGCGGCGCGGGCTGTGGACGAGGAGGCACGAGCTGAACTCGCGGCCATGCGGGCTCAACTGACGGAACTCCGGACCATGCTCCAGTCGCTTATGCCCCCCGCGCCACCCAACGACGTCCCCGCACAGGCCCACACCCCGAGCGAAGCACCGAACCCCCACGGGCCAGCGGAGGGTCAGCAGACGGCACAGGCGGACGACACCACAGACCGGGAAGCGAGAGGCAGGGCCGCGCAAAACGCCTGGGCCCCAAAGGACTTCCCCATCTTCTTCGATGGGACCCCCACGAAACTCTCGTTCTTTGTCACGAACGCTAGGGAGTTCATGGGGAGGCACGGACACTCCTACGACTCCGAGGCCGACAAGATCGCCGCCGTGGCGATCAAACTCCAAGACAGGGCGGCGGACTGGTACGTCCAACTGTACGAGTCCAGCTCCCCCGCCCTCGCCACCTTCCCTGCTTTCATCAATGAGATGAAAAACTACTTCGAAGACCCCCTAGCCAAAGTAAGGGCGAAAAGCGCACTCCAAAGACTTAAACAGGGCACACGCACGGTCCCTGACTACGCCCTGGAGTTCAAAGCCCTCGCGGGGAAGGTCAGCGACTGGTCCGAGACCACCCTGCTGGAAATGTTCAAAAGGGGGCTCAACCGCGACGTTCTCCAATGGGCCCTCTACCGCGACGACCCAGAAACGCTACACGGGTGGATCCACCTCGCGGGGAAAGCCGAACACGCGCACCGCACCTTCCTCATGACAACCACGGAAGACACAAACTATGCCGGAAAAAAGGTACCCGCACCACACGTGGGGATGGCCGGCCCCATATACCCAAAAAAGAAATTCAACCGGGAGCCCTGCGGGAGGTGTGGCAAATTAGGGCACAAGATGGTGGATTGCTTCGCCAACCGACCGCCGACCAGTGCGCCCAAGCCCACCCCGAAAATTAGCCCCAAACCACTCAACCTGGGGCCGCCCCCTCACCGCCGAATGACCGTGGCCACAGCGACACCAGAGGAAGGCTGGGACGCTTACTGGGGGGAAGAGGATAACGCAGACCCCGAACAGCCGGCGGGAAAAGCTCCCCGCCTGCCCTGAAACGCGTGGCGAGGCAGGCGGTGGGACAGCAGCGCGGACCACCTCGACGGAACGACGAAAGCCCCGTAATAATGGCAGCAATCAAACTTTCTGCCGGCAACGGAGCCACCACGGCCGCGGCACTAGTGGACTCTGGGTGCTCAAAAAACCTCATCCACCCCGACCTAGTCGCCAAACTCGACCTCCGCTGCTTCCCCCTCCCCACGCCGCTGGCATTCCACCAGCTGGACGGCTCCACAGCGGGAGGGAAACCAGCCACGCTACAAACCGAGCCGGTCACCCTGCAAATGGGCACTCACACCGAGCGCACATCGTTCGTCGTCACGCACATCGGACAGCCCATTGCAGTCCTGGGGATGCCATGGCTCACGACAAACAACCCGCGGATCAACTGGGAGACCCGCACCTTCACGTTCGGCGATGGCGAGTATCGAGCACCAGTTCCAGCGGGCAGAACCAACCCCACTGTAGGACGAGCAGAGGCGACCACACAAGACAACGCCGCTACCACCGCAGACCTACCGGAACAATACGCCGACTTCTCCGAGGTCTTCGGAGAGGCAGAAGCTGACCAACTACCCCCCCACCGCAAGACGGATTGCCGGATCGACCTACTGCCCGACGTCCCCTTACCTAGACCAAAGATCTACTCGATGACCCCGAAGGAGATGGCAACCCTCCGGGAGTTCATCGATAAAAACCTTGACAGGGGATTCATGCTCACCGGTCGGAGCCCCCGTCTTATTCCGGGAGAAGAAAGACGGCACCCTACGGCTCTGCACCGACTACCGGGGCCTAAACGCGGCTTCCCTGTCCAACAAATACCCCTTACCCCTGGTGAAGGACATGCTCGCCCACCTGTCCACGGGCAAAGTCTTTTCCAAACTGGACCTTCGCGAGGCGTACTATCGCATCCGAATCAGGGAGGGGGACGAATGGAAGACGGCATTCAACTGCCCCCTAGGCGCCTTCCAGTACAAAGTACTGCCCTTCGGACTCGCGGGGGCCCCTGGGGTGTTCATGCAGCTCATCAATGAGGTACTGCATGAACATCTGTTCAAAGGGGTCCTGGTCTACATCGACGACGTCCTCATTTACACAAAAACGCACGAGGAACATGTGACCCTAGTCAGGCAAGTCCTCGACAAGCTCAGAAGGGCGCAGCTCTATGCCAAGCCTACAAAGTGTGAGTTTCACAAAGAGCGCCTAGACTACCTGGGGTACCGAATCTCCGGGGACGGCATCGAAATGGACCCCGCAAAAGTCGAAGCGGTGCTAAACTGGGAGCGCCCCCGCAACAGACGCCAACTACAGAGCTTCCTCGGAATTTTTACAGGTCATTCGCCCGGGGGTTCGCAGAGATAGCCCTCCCCCTAACGGACCTCCTCAAAACCAAAGGGGTGGGGGACACCCGACGCGCCAAGAACCCAGGCACAGTGCTGAATTGGACTCCCGCGTGCCAGATCGCATTCAACAAGCTGAAAGCGCTGTTCACTACGGAGCCAATCCTCGCGCACCCGGACCCAGAACGGCCGTTCGTGGTCCAAGCCGACGCCTCAGACTTCTCCCTGGGAGCCATCCTGCTACAGAAAGACCCCACGGGACTCCTGAAACCATGCGCCTACCTGTCAAGGAAGTTCTCCGAGACAGAAAGGCGATGGCACGTCTGGGAGAAAGAAGCCTTCGCGGTGAAATCAGCGCTAGAGACATGGCGACACCTACTCGGGGGAGCCACCCAGCCATTCGAAGTCTGGACTGACCACCGGAACCTCGAGGCCCTACGAACGCCTAGACGCCTTAGCCGAAAACAGGTCCGATGGGCCCAATTCTTCAGCCGCTTTAATTTCCAGCTGAAGTTCATGCCGGGCAAAAAGAACCTCCTGGCCGACGCCCTCTCCCGACTGCCCCAAGACGAAGAGCCCGCCCCAGACACCATTGGGATGGTCCTATCCGCCTCGCAACTGGGGATGGCCGTGACCACCCGAAGCGGCGCGCGGAGGCAGCTCGACTCTACGGCGCAGCCGACGGCGGGACAACCGGCGACCGGAAGAAGCCAACCGCAACTACCAGGGGGAATGCGCACGGACCTCGCCGCCGCCCTCAAAACCGACCCCTGGTTCCTGGCAAACCCCGACAAGGTAACGATGGCACAGGACCTGGCATGGGGGGAAGGCAGAATCTACGTCCCGGACTCGCAACGCCAGGCGATCTTGCATAGGTCACACGACGCCAAACAAGCGGGACACTTTGGGTTCCTCAAGACCCTACACCTAACACGGCGTCAATTCTGGTGGCCCGCGCTCAGGCGAGACGTAAAAGCCTACGTGGCGTCCTGCCCAACGTGCGCTAGGGCCAAACGGGCACCAGGCAAACCCGCGGGGCTATTACAACGGGTGGCAGAACCCTCCCGCCCATGGGAGGAAATCTCTATGGATTTTATAGTGGACCTCCCACCCAGCCAGAAGAAAACGGCCATTTGGGTGGTGAAGGACTACTTCTCAAAGCAGGCCCACTTCATCCCCTGCACGTCGGTCCCATCCTCACAACAGCTAGCCAAACTCTTCCTCATCCACGTGTACAGGCTACACGGATGTCCCGCACGTGTGGTGACCGACAGGGGCACACAGTTCACCTCCAAATTCTGGCGGGCCTTCCTAAAGCTGACGGGGACCCAACAGGCCCTATCTACGGCTTGGCACCCCCAGACGGACGGAGCCACAGAGGTTCTTAATGCCACCTTAGAGCAATTCATACGATCATATACTAACTACCACCAAGACGACTGGGCTGAACTGCTCCTGTTCGCCAAAGTCGCATACAACAACGCCGTCCACACGAGCACGGGGAAAACTCCGTTTGAAGTAGTCTCGGGGCGCGACTTCATCCCCATACCGGAGCTACCTCAACCCCCGGAACCCCAGGTGGACGCTAGCGACTGGGGACAGAAGATCGCGGAAGCATGGCCAATAATCACGGCGGCGCTGAAGGATGCACAGGCAGCCTACAAAGAGCAGGCTGACAAGCACCGGCGCCAACAACCGACGTTCCAAGCGGGGGATATGGCCTACCTATCCACCAAGTTCCTAAAGTCAACCCAACCCTCGAAAAAACTGGGGCCTAAGTACATCGGGCCGTTCCGAGTCACGCAAATAGTGAACCCGGTAGCAATACGCTTGGACCTGCCACACAACCTACGGAGACTCCACCCGGTGTTCCACACCAGCCTCCTGAAACCGGCAACCACCTCCCGATGGCACCCAAGCACGCCACAGCCCGCACCGCTGATGATCGACGGGCAACACCACTTCGAGATAAGGGACATTCTCGACTCCCGCAAGCAACGAGGAACTCTACACTATCTGGTCAGGTGGAAACACTTCCCCCACCCGGAATGGGTGGCGGCGCACAACGTTAACGCGCCTGACCTAACCAGAGCATTTCACCGGGCATACCCCGACAAGCCACAACCAAGGTCAGCAAGCCAAACCCCCCCCCGCAGCCCCCCCCGCCTCCCGTGCCCCAAGGGAAAGGGCCCCCCCAAGCCCGCGACTTGGGTGGACCTCCCCCCCCGGGACTCACTCCCCCCGCCCCGGGCCCACGAGGTGATGACAAGAGTTCGCCAGCACCCTCCCCCCGCCCCCCCGGCCGCGGGGGAGTGGCAAGCAAGTCAACAGGGCAACCTGGGGGCAACGCCCAGGAGATACAACAAAGGCGACGCACTTTAAATTGGAAAAAAAGAAGGGCCCTACCTGGAGCTGAGAAGCACCCGACCAGCCACGCCTCTCTCCTCGCCGAACTGAGCCAAACAAACAGGGTGTGGCTGGAGCATGCGCATGCCAGGACGGGACCCGGGCATGCGCACCATGGACACACCCTGGGAAGGCACGTGGTAGAGGGAGGAGCAAAGGGAGGGGCGACAACTACTCCGGCGGGAATTTCAAAAAAAAAAAAAAAAAAAAAGTGTCGTTTGACAGCTCCACCGAGGGGAAAAAAAAAAAACAAAAAACCAGAAAACCGGGGGGGAGCACTATTCGGAAAGGGGGCAGTATGTCATGAGTGCCGTTGAGCTGAAGTCATCAGCGCAATGGCACACATGACAATAGCAAGGAAATAGGTGAAGGGGCTCAAGATAAGTAGCCATCAACCCACAACGACTAACGGCCAACAAACAATAACTAAACGGATCACGGAGCACACCCAAGCCATCAGCGCCAATACATCGGAGATCGCCCAGCTGACAGCAATCACCAGAGGAATAGAAAACCTGATGATGGGCGACCCCGGAACCCCTCACCCACCGGCAGGGCAACGTATTGGACAAAGGGGGGTGACGTGACCGCGAGTGAGGGGGCGCTGACCGGCGCGGGGTATTTAAACCCCGCACCGGCGCGCTCCTGTCACTCTCAGCTTTTTTCTTCCGACGCTGTAACTGCGCTGTGAATAAATCAGAGCCTGATCCACGAACCAGTGTCTGAGTCTTATTCAGAGGCAGGCAGCGCATGACAAACCTTCACTCAAGCAATTGTCTCATCTTGTCTTATATCTCTGTCCAATACTTCAAGCGCCAGAATGAATAGCAGTAGTGAAAGCAGGCATCCCTGCCCCATTCCTTTCTGTATTTCACAGGATTTGGTCAATTCCCTATTCACAGTAATTTGTGCACTTGTGAAGCATATATCCATTTCATCCATGTAATAAAGTTCTGTCCAAAATCCATTTCTTTCAAAATTTTAAACAGAAAAGTCCAATTTAAATTATCAAATGCTTTCTCTGCATCAAGGTATATCAAAGCAGCCTGTTTTTCTTTGTGCTGCTCCAAATACTCTATTAAAAACATTTCTAATATTATCTCTTAATTGTCTCTTAAGTAAAAAGCCACATTGGTCTTCATAGATAAAATCTTGTAAAACATTTTTTCATCCTTTCAGTTAGGATCATCATGAATATTTTATAATCATTGTTTAATAATGATGGGGAACAACAGGCTTCAACTGAACCCTGGTAAGACGGAGTGGCTGTGGATTGATGGGGCTTCATCTTCCGGGAAACTGTCATCTTTAGTTCTCGATGGGGTGGCACTGCCCCAGACAGACTCAGTGTGTAATCTGGAGGTTCTCCTGGACTTACGACTCCTGCTTGAAGAGCAGGTGGCAGTCATGGCCAGGAGGGCCTTTGCGCAACTTTGGGTTGTGCGCCAGTTACGCTTGTTCCTGGATCGTGAAGCCCTCCGAACAGTCACTCACACCCTGGTTATCTCCCATATAGATTACTGCAATGCGCTCTACATGGGGCTACCCTTGAAGAGTATCTGGAAGCTTCAGCTGGCCCAGAATGCAGCCGTGCGGGCTATTTTTGGTGCCCCTAGGTTGGCACATATAACACCGTTACATCGGCCCACCCCACCCGATCTCCAGAGAGGGCATGTTGTGGACCCCGTCCATAAGGGAATTTCATCTGGCGGGGTCCAGGAAGTGGGCCTTCTCTGTGGTGGCCCCCACTCTTTGGAATATCTTGCCCCCGGAGGTGAGGCAGGCCCCTTCACTCCTGACCTTCCGGAAGGCCCTGAAGACCTGGTTCTGCCGTCTCGCCTGGGGTGGGAAAGTGAATAACCATTCTTGGGGGTGGTTCGCACCCTAGAGTCCCTCCCACCAGCCTGGATTTTACATCTTTCTTGGATTTTATTTATTTATTGTATTTTATCATAATTGGTTTATGTGATTTTAATGTTTATGTTTTGTGTGGGATTTTAGTGTAAACCGCCCAGAGTCCCTCTTCTGGGGGAGATGGGCCATGGCTATATTTGAGTAATAAATAAATAAATAAAAATAAATAAATAATGATATTGGTCTATAATTTTTCAGTAAAGTCAAATCTTGTCCTTCTTTGGGGATCAATGCTATATTTGCTGCTGTCCAGCTATCCAGTATCTTTCCATTATCTAAAATAGAATTCATTACTTTTTGCAAAGATTATAAAAGCTCATCTTCAAAATACTTATAATAAGAAGCCAGTAGACCATCTGGACCAGAGGCTTTAAGGGAATAACTTCTGAAGTGCAGAAGCCCACGTCAGAAGGAAGGACTCTTTTCAAGCAACAAAGAAATTGCTGGATAAGATGCAAATTTGAGCTTGGATCTTATGGCCTTTTTAGGGACTTTGTTGGCTAAAGACTTCTCATCCTTTTATTAATGGAGTAGATTAAACAGTGAGATATATTGGTATGGTTTATGGCATCTCAGTCTAAGAATGAATAACTACTGATTCCTGATCATTCAATGTGCAGACTGGGAATGGGGTGTCAGAAATCTGACTGCCACTCAGGTTTTCTATAGTCAACAGTGAGCTAATTCTTCATAAAGCTTTGCCCATTATATAGGCCATTACACTTTTTTAGGGTTATAATGTATCACTTTTGACACACCAAATGGTTCCATTAATATTACAATGAATTCAAAATGCATAAAATATGAAAAAGGCATTCACTGTAACATGGATATGACAGGGTCCTATTTAGTTAATTAATTTGTGCAGCTGTTGCTTCACAGATCAGAACAATACTTCAGCTACTTGTTCTCCTGGCAGACAAAACAGAATTACTTATTCCAGGAAAAGTCCAGGCCTGATTTAATGAAGACATTGGGATGGATGGATTTATTTATTTATGAATGGCCATGGTCTAGGCAGATTTTCTGATGTTTCATCAGCAACTGTGACTGGCATCTTCAAAGGCAAGGTGGTCTTCTATAGGCAACTGAGTAGGGACTGAATGGGCTCCTGTCTTTATAGCCAGGTGACCTGAGTTCTGATTGATCTTTAGCCAAGCTGGTTTTAGATTGGTGCAGATTAGTGAGGTCACTGATTGGTTCTTTCTTCGTACCTGCTACTGATTGGTCATTTTGGTGGTGCTGGTTCCTAATTGGTCCTTTGGTCGTGCCAGCTTCTGATTGGTCATTTTTTGAGTGCTGATTTCTGATTGGTTCTCTGTTTGTGCTGGGTTCTGGTTGGTTAATCTCAGTAGCTGAGTCCTGATTGGATCCTTGTCCAGTGTCCTGTTGAGACTACGAGGCAGCCAGGCAGATTTAATAACAAAAAATATTCTTTATTAATTAGCTATTTACAATAAATAAGTCCTTAGAATCAAGAGATAGACTGGTTTCAATCAGGGCCAACTGGGTAGCAACAAGGAAACCGGCGAGGTTGCAGGGAAAGGCGGTCATAGAACAGCAAAGCAGGATTCTCTGACAGAGGCTGGAAGGCAGGAAGGTGCTAGGGCATCTGGCACTACTGGAACTGGGATCGAAGGACCATGATCTGCAACACCACTTGAACTAGGCTGGTACTGGAGTGCTGGGCGAGGCTGAACGGAGCCCTCTGGACAAGCCTTGGTTCTAATGATACGACTGGACTGGACTGGACTTGGTGACTCAGGCTGGACTGGATACTCGAAACTGGGAACTTGGAACAAGGCCGAGAACTTGAAGCAAGACTATACTCGGCTGGACGCACTGGGATGGGCTGGATACTCTGGACTAGAGACTTGGAGCAAGCCTGAGGACTTGAAGCAAGGCTGGACTCGGCTGCAGATTCCTGGCAAGGCTGGAAGCTAGGCACACAACAAGACTGGACTGGAAGTTCTGGACTAGGCAATGGACTCGAGATCCAACAGGACTGGACCACAGGTTCTAGACAAGGTTGCAAACCTGGTTCACAATAGGTTATGTGTGAAACTCCAGAACAATGTTGAACAACTGGGGCATGGCAAGACTGGGCTGGAGATCCAAGGCAAGGCTGGAGATCAAAGGCACAACAAAGCTGTACTGGAGACTTTGGACAAGGCTGGGAGCTAGAAGCATGGCAAGGCTGAACTGGAGACTCTAGGCAAGGCTGTGGACTTGAAGCACAATGAGATTGGACTGGAGACTCTGGACACAGCTGGAAACTCGCAAGACTGGAACATGCACAAGGTGGATGAAGAGATCCGAAGCTGGACAAGAGACTAAGGTTGCTGGGCCCAGCGAAGGAAAGGTCTCGGTGGCAGCGGATGCAGGATCCAAGTCCTCTCTGATAGGAAACACTGGTGCTGAATCCTCTCCAGTTACAGATGCTGTTTCCGACGCAGGTAAGGACTCTTCTGCAGGAACTGCGAGCCCAAAAGATCTGTTGTCTCCGGCAGCTTGCTCTTTTATGTCGATCTTTTGCATAACTATTTCCTTCTGCAGCCAATTGGGCTGCCTTTCCTTTGCGCGCTTTTCTGCCTGTTGTTGGTGCACACTGATTGGAGGATTCAAATCCTCCTCTGAATATTGGCCAATCAGCCCCTGTGACTGTTCCCATGCTGCTGACTCATCTCTGGGTTTTGCTTTCCCAGTTTCAGCCTGGTAAGTTTCTATTTCCTCCTCTGACTCAGAAAGAGTTTGTTTTCTGAGTCACAGGCTGGCTGGAATCTCACATCCAGGCAAGTTTCTGATTTGCCCATTTTTGGTAGCTGATTCCTGGTATCTCCTGCTTTTAGTCAGGCTTGTGCTGGTTGTTTCCTTGATTGAAGCCAGGGCAGATTGTCTCTTTTGTTTGCTGGCTCTGGGCCTCATGATCTTGGTATGGTGCAGCACAGGAAACCACACTTTGCTAACCTTTAGACTTTTTTTCCTAGTTGAAGCTGTTGGGATGCTTGAGGATCTCAATAGCAGTTGCATAGTGTTTTGACCATGCTTCTCTTCTGGCCGGGATGAAGATTGGAATCTTTGTGCAGATAGTTATCCGTATGGGTGGATTTTCGGAATACCGTGTGACTTAGCTATAGGTTTTTGTTTTTTGTGATTAGGACATCCAGAAATGGGAGATATCAATGAAAGCCTACACCAGTATAATGAAGACATTGGTGTTCACTAACATTAAAGTACCTGGGTGCAAATTGCCTTACCATTAGGGAATCATGCTCTGCAATCACAGGGTTTAAACTTGAAGTTATATGCAAAAACCAAATTGCTTGCTATTTTTAGAAAGCATTTCAAATAGGGAAAATACATGGAATCTCCATCCCTGAATAATATGAGAATAATAATAATCCCTGATTATTATAGAAAGAGATATAGAATCCCAACATACTATCATAGGAAAGGGTTCTGGCAGATTAGGTGGAGAATTCAGTATACTGTTTCCAGTGGTGGCCAGTTATTTCCATAAAGCTTTGTAGCAAAGAGTGAAGGCAATTGCCATTATGTTGTTTGGCCATCATCCTCAAGCAATTGGTACTCAATGGTAAAATGCCTCTGATCCATTTAGCTGATGTGGCTTCTATTAGTCATGGAGAGATCTATCTTCCATTAGTCTATTTCTAAAGCCATATAAGGCAATGGCCATTATATGTATATCTCACAACTCAAGCTGTGGGATAGTGATTATGATTTGCAGTCTATGGGGCCTGACTCAAAATTACTTTGAGATTGACCCTCACATACAAACACATTCATGCCCCAAAGTCCTGCTATTCTGCCTCAACATGGCAGGGGTGGTCCTGGAAGGGAAGAGCAAAGAACGTGGGAGGATACACCAAGAGTGTATATTCTTGATAGGGTCACCCAAGAGATGAAGGTCATCCCTGCTGCCCAGCTAAAGCAAGTACAGCAAGCAGGTACCTGTATCAGGCAGCAGAATTTTAGGAAGGTTCTGGGGACAACGACAAAGGCATCATTACATACTGTGTGGAAGAAAGCAATTGTAAACCACTCCTGTTTTTTACCAAGAAAAGCACATGGGATAGACAAGATAAAGTTATTGTTGATATTCTGCCAGTTGATAAGCTCCTCAAGTCAGAGAGCATTCATCACGCTACTGAGGAAGAGCTGAGGATCTTTCACAGTACTAATGGTGTTTATGATGTGGCTGTCATGTTCACTGATTCAATGTAGTTTATACATCGTAACGTTTCACATGCCATGGTGCTGACGCGTGTTTCTGTTTGGGAGGGAGCTGCTGTGAGACCTTGTACCAAACTCTGTATGTGAAATCAGTACAATGGAATGTGTCTGGGTTATCTCCTCTGCCAAGAACTTTTCCCGCAGACCATCAGAAACCGTTAGGAGCACCTGGGATTGTGAACTTGAGAAGATTCTACGGGGGGAGGGATTTCATTTGCACCGAGGGTTTTTAGTTTGAATTTGGCATGCTTTCATCATTCTCAGCTTTCTCTGTGATCCTGTATACTATTCTTTAATAAATCAGATACCTTTGAATTCACACTCATGAGTCTGATGGTGTTTTAGAATAGGCAACCATTACAGTGGCTAGATTTAAATCTTTCAGACAATGTGCTGCTTATGGAATGCCGAAGATGGAAATACTAAAGAGGAAAATGTAATTGGACTGTGCAGCCTAGGAATAGAAATGAAGCAGGAGAATGACCGACTCGTTCTACCAATCCAATGGTTTCTTTGTTGTTAACACATTCTTCAATCAATCTTAATAATGCCTATATATGTGGACATCATCAGATGGAGCACACAGAAATCAAATTGACAATATTATTGGTACAAGAGGTAGAAGAGCTCAGTTATAACAGGAAAGACATGGTCAGATCATAAACTTTCCTAGTCAAGCTAAAGTAGGAACAAAGCCTAGTTACCACAATATGATCTTAAGCATATTGCTTTTCAAAAGCAGTGGACCCGTCCTCCCACATTTCTACGGATGCCCCAAGATACACAAGCCGGGCATACCACTACGGACTCCCCAGGATACACAAGCCGGGCATACCACTTCGGCCAACTGTATCATTACCAGGAACTCCCACATATAACATAGCTAAAGAGCTTACAAAGAAACTCAGACACCTCACAGAGGAGAGTGAACATTCGATCAACTCCCCATTACAGTGCCTCCAGAAAATCAAAAACATTAAAATAGAAGAAGATGAGTTCATGGTATCATTCGACGTTACAGCTCTCTTCACATCCATAGACCTGGCACTAGCAAAATAATCTATGGCTGCAGTTCTGTGCAACACACCTGACCTAGCCAAAGACACCAAAATAGAAATTCCCAGGATAATGGACCTCATCAGCCTCTGCCTTGCAACCTACTTTCAGTTTGATGGAGAAATATACCAACAGATCAAAGGAACACCCATGGGATCACAGCTTCTCTTGTGGGAGGTTGGATTGTTACTTTGGTAGTGGAGCGCTTGGTTGGTGTGGGTAGCTTTCCTGTAGACTTGTGTTTCTAACTTACCATCATTTCCTCTACTGATGAGGATGTCCAGGAATGGTAGTGAGTTGTTGTTTTCTTCCTCCCTTGTGAATTTTGTTCCATTAAAGATGTTATTGATGGTTTTGTGGGTTTCTTCCAGTTGTTTCTTTTGTATTATGACAAAAGTGTCATCCACATACTGGATTCATACTTTGGATTGTATGTGTGGGAGTGCTATCCTTTCCAGATGCTGCATTACAATCTCTGCTACAATGAGCTCATACACTTCCTTATTTCTCCAATTATTTATTATTTACTGGTTCCATCTCACAGGATGCCTTTCACACTGGCATGTTTTGGATGCTTTCCCCTCAGTGGTACAGTTGAGTCAATATGGTGGTATCCCTTATCACGAGCATTTGTATATTTGCTTAGACTTTAAAACTGAGACAGTAATGCAGGTGCTTCAGAAATATCCTATCTACCCAGGCTGTCTAAACTGAGGTCTACATATCAGTATTATTATGCCATGCTTCAAGTCAGGACTGAAACAGAATGAGACTGACTTGCAATGTTCCAATCCTATACCCATTTACCTGGTAATAGAATGCACTGAACACAGTAGGAATATGCTGCGCATCTAGCGGATAAAGTCGCTCACATTCGCTCTACGTTGGATTCCAGCTTTAAGGCAGGGCCAGTGGAGGATACGGGGGCAAAGTCTGGCATGGTTATCTGGGGGGAGTTTGATGCTACCAGATCAAACAGGAAGTGGACAGGGCCCTCGCAGCTACTAGTTCGGCCACCTCTATATTAGATCTGTGCCCTTCCTGGTTGGTCAAGGCTACCTGGGAGGAGGGACGTGATTGGGTCTGGGTGGTCCCGTCTCTTGGCTGTATTAATATCTATGCATTGCTCACTTGGCAGCCATATATATTTATTTGTATTTATTTTATATTTTAACTGTTTTAATTATAACTGTTTTAATTGTTTTATGGTTTTATTCTTGTAAGCCACCCAGAGTCACTTGTTGAGATGGGCAGCTATAGAAATCAAATCAAATCAATAAATAAATAAATAAATTGCAGAAATGAATAGATTTTTCAAAAGTAAACAAAACAAAATAAAACAAAAGAAGATAGATTAAGCAAGATGAAGCTAAAAAACAACACATATAAATTAAATTGAATTAAACACATTAAATGAGATTTGTGCTTAATTTTAATTCAGAAGTTTAAACTATTCTAATTTGGCAAGAATACAACAAAGCAAATTAAAATATTGTTTATCATTTCTAAGTGGACAGCTATATTACTTTACCTAAGAAATACTTCGTATGACTGCATAAATTAATATACTGTATTATTCCTTGTTTGACGAGCTAAAAGGTTTAATTGCATAATGTTAACTTTTTATTTTAAATTATTTAATTACATGGATTGTTGGCAGCAGAGGTAGCCTCTGGGGGTGTCAAATATGCAAGTTGGCAGGTGCAGCATTACAATTCAGTCTCTGCCCTTTCATACCTGCTTCTGATGTTAACACATGTACAAAAGAGGCAGGGCTTGGACTGTGATGCCGTGCCTGCCATCTTGCAGATTTTGACCTCCCTGTGAACACCACCTGTTGGGTGTACATAAACTAAATTACCAATTTAAGGATGATTGTCTGGTTCTTGAAACACCTCTCAGATGAACATGAGCTCATTTACCATTACTCTGAATAACTAAATCATCTGAATAACTTCACTATTCCGGGTCTTATCTCTGGTTCTAAATATGGATGTAGTAAACTGCTAGATCTAAGCTACAGAAATCTGAATGGCAATCAGACTTCAGCAAAACTGTACTGAACAGAGAAACATTAACTCTTTGCTGCCATCTAGTGGACATTGAGATATTTACATCCCTTTGTCTTTATTTTAATAAGCTTCCTTTTATTGGTGTCTCCATAAGGAGTTCAAACTTGCAACTTACAATCTCCTTTTATCTATCTTAAAAAAAGAGAGAGAAAGAAGAAACAGTTCAGAAATGATTGATTGGAGGCATTTATTTATTGCAATTACAAAGATGTTCAAGAGTATCATTGGACTAGGTGCATTTTAGGATAAGCCTGAGTAATTCTCCTGTATCATGGAGACCTTTGTGAAGGAATTATGCTGAGCCATGGCAGGAATTGCAAGTAATGGCATACGCTGCATCCTTGTAAATAACTATCAGTAGCACAGGATGAAAAACAAGCTTTAAAAAACAAGATGCCATTTAAAAATAGGTTTTCTTTAGTTCTGATAAAAGCATAAAAACAGCTATGTTATTAAATAATGCTTTATCTTCATTGTAATTTTGCTAATATTTCACTTAAATGTCTGGTGTTTTCCTGTCAAATGACACATCTGAGAACTGACAACAATTCTCTACTCCTATTTTAAAAGGTAAAATAGCACTTTTACCTTTTAAACAAGCATTTTACTGCCTGGGTTAAATGACAAGATGGCACATCCCACTTCTGAATCAGGAGAAGGATCTAAAGAGATAAGTATATGTACCTGACTAGTATTTTCAGAAGACTGAAAAACATAAATGCTTCGGGCTGTACTAAAAAATCTTCTGAAAGAATTTTAATACAGCTGTCTTTTTTCTCTGTTAGAAGGTACAGAAAAAAAACCTTTTAAATAACATGAAAACATAAGTCATAAGAATAGCCTGGCTCAGTCACCAGCCAAGCCATGAATATTCCTTCTTCTAAAACAATAGAATAACATCTCTTCTGGAACATGCTAAGGCCCATCTTAATCCAGAATTTTGTTTCTCGCAGTTCTCAACAGATACTTTAGGTTTCTGACAAGTAGGAAGTAGAGACATGCCTTGTTCCTGATACTGTTCCCCTGCAACTAATATTTGAAGATATGCTGCCCTTTAAACCAGATGTAAAATTGTGTCTCAAGACTAATAGTCCTTGATAAACATGCCCTCCATTAATTAATCTAGTCCGGATTGTTGTGGGATGAATTTTATTGTAAACCGCCCAGAGTCCCTCTTGGGGGAGATGGGCAGTAACAAAATTTGAATAATAAATAAAATAAAATAAAATCTAATGTAGTGGCCCCACCACATCTTATGATAGTGAATTCCTCAGGTTAATTTTGCAATACATTAAAAAAATGCTTCGTTTTGTCTGTCTAAAGCTTCACTAGATGAGCCTGAGTTTTAATGCTTTGAGAGAAGGAGAAAAACTTGCCCTTTTCATAGCATCCTGAGGTAAAATAGTAACTGTCATGCTGAACCCAAATAAGAACCTAATTCTGAAGTTCCTTATTCCAGGCAAAGATAGGTTAAGTGTCCAGTGATATATTTAAAGTGTGGAAAGTTAAATCTACTTTTCTCAAACTGGTGATAATTTGCATAATGAAAATCTTACCACGTGTCCTTGCCAAGGAAATTATTCCATGTCTGTAAATTCAGTTAAAATCATGTGACTGAACAAGGTGGTAAGATAAGAGAAAGAATTTAAATATGCATAAGATAAGATAAGAAACTTCTCAGAATATAAATCAAACTTGGAGCTAAATCACATGTATTTTATACCAAAGATTTAAAAGAATTCTAGACTTATCTAGATATGTTCAAAGTTGCTAGCTGAGAAAGCTTCCAGGGAATTCTTACATCAAAATTAAAAGAGTGAGAACATAATTTTAAAGCTCCTATCTTTATACTTGTCTAAATTAATGTAATAACCCAATGACATCAAGTTCATGTTTTAACGAAATGAGATTAGAAATAGATTTCTGGTCTGTCTACAAAACATAAGAGATCTTTTGCACATAGTAAAATTTGTAACTCTGCTCTCCCCCTTAATTCCTTAATGTTTTCCCATTTTCTACTTAACAAAGGCAAGAGCTTCTAAAGCTAAATGAAAAAGAAAGGAGAAAGAAGAGAGCATGCCACGTACCTTGCAATAATTTAACCAAGGAGAGGGCACGCCATCAGTAATCATAGGGGTTGAATTAATCTTACCAATCCAAAATATATATAGGAGAAATCAGTACTAACTAAAAATTTACCTCAAAATGTCTGATAAATATAAAAGGCTTTATCAGTCTCTAAATAAATTATAGTGGCTGTGTCATATCTATTTTGAGTTATAGCAAGACTCCAATAAAAAATCTGGTATTTTCAAAAGCTTGATGGTCTTTTATAAATCCAGCCTCAGCTGGGTGCCCGTTAATCAGGATCTGCAATCTTCAAGTAAATTTTGCTGTAAAATCTTGGCATCCATATTTATGAAGGAAATAGTCCTGTAATTAGAACACATAGTAAAAACATTACCTTGTTTGAGAATAATTATATTTGCTTCATTAAAACTAAAAGGTAGAGATTGATTTGAAAAAGCTTCATGATAGACCTTCAGTAAAGTAGCAATGAACACAAAATATAGCAACTCACTGGAAAGCCTTTCCTGATTTCATCAATTTAATTGTAGCAATAATTGAAGTGAAAGAGATAAAATAAGATTAGTAACCCAATCCTGTGGTAAATGTGATATTTTCTGTAAAAATTTTAAAAAATGGTTGGTTGATTAATAAATCCAGAAATGATACACATTTTTGCATTTATATCCCGAATAGATAGTACAGTTTGCGTTGATTAATTTGTAATGTACTATCATTCTCTTCCTTTTCCCAATAGTGTTGCTCAGTGCAATGTAATACAATTTCTGTTTTGGAAGCATAAAGCTTGTTCAGTCCATATTTAGCAAAGATTTATATTGGTCAGCAGATGGATGGGATGCATAAATAAATACTTTCCTCTCTAAAATTTAACTTTAGCCAATTATTGCTTCTTTTAATATAAAATGATATTTGATATTTTGACCTCAAATAAATATTTTGTAGAGACCCATACGAAAGTCCAAATGGCAAAAGCAGCATTACACTGTCATGCTACTAACTCTGCCACATTTGTGCATGTTTGTGATGTTGTGATACATGTAGGAAATAGTGGGGCTTACGTAATGATGCTGCAGTGCTGCTTATATTACTTGAACCTTCACTACCCTCACTGTGGATACTGCTAATTGGTTACTATTTCTATGTCTCTCACCCATTAAGCTTTATCTGCAATTTTACAACTATTATTATTCAGAAGATTGGAAACTTTAAGAGATATATAGGGGCCAGGAATGTTTGGAGAAGGTCCCATATATTTTAGGAGTATATTCCATCAGAATTAATAAAGGAAAGACTTTGCCAATCTGGAATGGAGCATCTCTTTTCAACTTTACTCAACAAGCATGAACACTTCCTGGCAATTTCTTTGTTACTGATCAGGCAGACTAAAGCATTCCCACCTTTTCCTATAATTGCTTCTATGGCCAAAAAATTACCACAATGCTGTAAAATGTAACAGAGATAGTCAGATATTTCTTGCATTGCACCAAGAAATATAAAACTCATTCTATTTGGGCTGCAGCATGATTGATTCTAATACTGTCTCAATTTCTAATTCTTTGTTTCTAATTGTATAAGTAAAAGGGAAGACTTTTAAGGGTAGATAGGCAGTAAAGCCAAAAGACATCAGTTAGGAAATAATGGAAAATAGAGAAAGGCTGTATTTAGAAAGCAATGCAAACATGAAACTAAAATTATGGAAAAAATGATTAATGAAGAAAAGCTTAAATTTCAAATATCATATTATAGAAGATGTGGGGATATACATTACAGAGCTCAGTGCCTGGTTCGGTTAATGGGTAATTAGAGAATGTGAAAATTTGCTTACTAATTGTCAAAAGAATTGATATAACTAATGCAAATATTCTTCTGCTAAATCTTCCATTATTTTGCTAAGTCCACATTATTTTTGTTGAATAGGTGATAACTGAAAAATCTACTGAAAATTTTTTAGACAAAACTGCGATCTCCAATTCTTCATTCCATTCAGCCTTTGAAATTTGGAAATCTAATTTTTTATCAGTGACAGGCATTTATAAGTTCTAATTGTGCGTTTGTGAGGGTTGTCTCATAGGATTTAGTGATCACTTCTAATAACTTAGATGTCTCTGAAGCTGAAAATGTTGCAGGTCCAAATCAGGATATGAATAAATGTAGTTATAAATATTACCAGTGGGTGGCAATGGACAAGTGCTATTTATCTTTTAACATAGAAAATGATATATTTTTAGGTAAGAACAATTACATTTGAATTTGAGATAAGGTTTCATATTTTCAGATATCCATAGTCCTTTGGACTATATACCAGTTGATGGCAGGATAACAGAACAGAATTGGATACTCTGTGCTGTTCTTATTGCTAAGAGACTAGTTCTTCAACATTGGAAAGATAAATTTATGGCCCCAATTTCTCCATGGATTGAGAAATGTTACTTGTACCTTATGGATGAGTTGCTTGCAGACTTAGATGATTGAATATGAGCAAGCATAGGTAAGCTAAAACCAGCAGTCACTGTCTGCAAAGTGGGTGATAGTGGAAATAATAATAGATATGAGTCTAGGGTCCTAAGGGAAATACCAAGGATGAGAATGGGCCAAGACAAATAAAAGGTACGTCTGAGATGGGAAATTGAGTTGACAATCATTCATCAAACTGTTCAGCAACAGCCCATTCCTTTTGGTCATATTCTAACAATTCAGCTCTTCCTTCACCCATAATCCTTCAGTCTATTTTTTCCTTTTGTTTATACCAATGTATGCAGCTGCTGAAACTACTCTCTACCCTTCAACAGCATATCTTATGCAACCAGAGTTTGCAAGGACTACTAATGCTCATAGTAGCCTTAATATATTTCCTACCTCTTCTTGCACATGAGATGCTACATAGCAAGGTAGTTATTGGTTTTCTTTACATCCCCAAACAAGGTGCAGTGGGATCTAAATAAATGTAAAACAATTGGAATGAACAGAGATATTTCATACCAAGTCCAAGTAATAACTCTAGAAAATTTAGAGATAGGCATTATCAGTGAGTGTTAATTTCATAGCATTTGGATGATGCATTTTTTCTTCATGTGCTTATTTATTTATTTATTTATTTATTGCTCAAATTTAGCCACCACCCATCTTCCCCAAAAGAGGGACTATGGGAGGTTTACAGTAAAATCCAGCGCAAAATATAAACATTAAAATCACATAAAACAGTTATAATAAACTACAGTAAATAAATAAAATCCAAGAAAGGTATAAAATCCAGGCTGGTGGGAGGGACTCTAGGGTGTGAGCCACCCCCAAGAATGGTTATTCACTTTCCTGCCCCAGGCGAGATGGCAGAACCAGGTCTTCAGGGCCTTCCAGAAGGTCAGGAGTGAGGGGGCCTGCCTCACCTCCGGGGGCAAGATATTCCAGAGGGCAGGGGCCACTACAGAGAAGGTCCATTTCCAGGACACCACCAGATGAAATTCCCTTATGGATGGGGTCCGCAACATGCCCTCTCTGGATGATCGGGTGGGGCGGGCCGATGTAATGGGGATGAGACGGTCCCTCAGGTAACCTGGCCCCATGCCATGTAGGGCTTTAAAGGTAATAACCAACACCTTGAATTGGACCCGGAAGCAAACTGGCACCCAGTGCAGCTTGCGCAGCAATGGTGTTATATGTGCCAACCTAGGGGCACCAAAAATAGCCCGTGTGGCTGCATTCTGGACCAGCTAAAGCTTCCGGATACTCTTCAAGGGTAGCCCCATGTAGAGCGCATTGCAGTAGTCTATGTGGGAGATAACCAGAGCGTGAGTGACTGTTCGGAGGGCTTCTGTATCCAGAAATGGGTGTAACTGGCGCACAACCCAAAGTTGCGCAAAGGCCCTTCTGGCCACGACTGCCACCTGCTCTTTGAGCAGGAGTCGTGTGTCCAGGAGAACCCCCAGATTACGCACTGAGTCTGACAGCATTCTCTTAACTTAAGGATTGCATTACCTTTTATACTTTCCCCCCTCTTGTTTGTTGTTTTTCTGCCTTCATTGGGGAGGCAACGGTGTTATTGTTTTTAATTGTACCATGAATGCTTAAACTGTAATTATATTGTATAATATATAAGGTGCAGAGAGTTATCAGATTATATTGGGGTACAAATTTGATACATGCATACATTCCCTGGAAGAGCAGATTCTGTGAACCTCCTTCTCACAAATATGAAATAATCACCTGAAAAACAGGTACATTTTGTGATGCTGCAGTGAAAATAAGGCAACAGCTAACACTAGTTGTTTTTCTTTTTAATTATGTTTTATAGTGGTTAAGGCAATGGGTTAGAATCCAGGAGACTGTGAGTTCTAGTTCTGCCTTAGGCATGAAAGCCGGCTGGGTGACCTTGGGCCAGTCCCTCTCCCTCAGCCCAACTTGCCTCACAGGGTTGTTGTTGTGGGGAAAATAGGAGGAGGAAGGAGTATTAGGTATGTCCGCCACCATGAGTCATTTATAAAAATAATAAAGGCAGGATAATAAATAAATAAATAAATAAAATTTGACCTGAACATTGCTTAAGAATTGTGCTTGTTTTCTCTTATATGGCCTCTTCTGGACCAAAGCTAAGCTTATTCAGTTTTACTGGAACAATATCAGAGAGAGAGAGCGTTACAATACTTACGTTTACAGATAGTCCTCACTTAGCGACTGTCTTGGACAGTGACTGTTTGCAGTTATGACGGTGATGAAAAAGTAACTTTGTGACCAATGCCTACATTTATGAGCTTCACAGGTCTGTAAAGCAAGGAAAGCTGTAAGTAAGATCACAAGTGCAGTCACAGTCACATGATTTTTCTCTTAGCGACTGCTTCACTTAATGATTCATTTGCCAGTCCTAATTGTGATTGCTAAACGAGGACTACCTGTAACTGGGTTGGATTACTTTTTTTAAGAAGCTATCTTCCTGTATTTGTGAATGAATGCTTGTTTTTCTGAAATGCATAAATTGATTTTACACACATTTTTATAGGTTTACATGACCCTGTAGGCAGGTGGTTTCCATTGTCTTTTTTAAATCAGTAAACCTGAAGAAGTTTGTTCTGAATAAAACTTAAACATTTTTATTCTTGGTAGAATCAGTTTTACATAATTTGTTCTTAAATCAAGTACAGCAAAAATATTCATTTAAAGATAAAAATAGAGTAACATTGGGTTGTAAGAAAGAAGACTGAATGAACACACACACACATTTAAGAAAGAAATATTCAGTATAATTTGCTACTTTAGTTAAAAGGCTTTAAATGAATGAATCTACCGTAAGTTCCATTTGCCACTTCCGTGACCTTTCCAGGTCAAGGATGCAATGCCTTAACAAGAATTTGTGTGGGGAAGAAACATCTGTCAAACTCCTTAACTTGTCCATGAATAAATCTGTCTTCTGATATAAATAGTTCATTTTTAATAAGTAATAAATTCAGAATACAGAATGAGAGACAAATTAAATGGAGAACAAAGCCAAGTCTTCCTGCATAAAACTTGGAACCTAAAAGGGTGAGGGCATTTCTAGAATACAGCTTTGTTTTTATATGAAACTCCATGCTCACAAGCATGCTATTTTGTTATACCTATTATTCAGGTATCCGGGCAGCAGAAAACTTTTCCCTCAGAGACAAGGTTGCTAAAGGAATGGAAACATTTGACTGCAGTAGCATCATTAAAGCAAAAAAGGAGTGAACCTAAGAGGAAAAATGGGATTAAATAGGACACTTCAAGAAGGCCTCTCTGGTCTTTCTAAACAAAGGACAGAATATAAGCCTTAATAGTTAAACAAAAGATTATCAATAGAGAATAAGCTCATACTTTTTTGTGAGAAATGAACTTTACCAGGCTTCATTTGGTAAGGGTAAGGGTTAATTTAATTTAATATGAATTGGTTTAGATTCAATTCACCTTAGCTTATTTGAGATAAACCCCATTTTAGTGCAAGAGCATACTGCATTCCAAAAAATGTCATCAAGATGTTTAATCCTGGGTCACATCCATTTAGAATGTTGCATAGTTGCCATCCCCCTCCCATTTTTGGTACTTCCATTACCACAATTCACTAGGATGTAACACACCACTATCAGCAACTTATGAATTCCTACATTCATATTCCCAAAACAATCTAGATGATATTAGTTCATAGTTTCTGATGTACATTTAACACTTTCTTCCATTCATACATAAACTTAGACGTTCACTGCCATTCATGTATTCATCAACTATGACTAGAAGATCAGACCACCTTCATTCAGAACTCTTAAATTCTTCCTTTCTCTTAGTTTAACTCATGCTTTTTACCATTATTCCTTTCACATTCCTGTTTTTATTATTTATTTATTTATTTAGTTCACTGCCCATCTCAACATACTGACTTTGGGTGGATAACAATGCATAAAAATACCATATAACAAAATACAAGATAAAAACAAAGAAAAAAAGTAATTTTAAATATCTATACAAAAAATTAAACATACATAAGCAATACAGTAGAGTACCTAAAAAGAAACTAAACCAACTTTATGTTGGTATTTGCTTGTTTTACAAGGACCAAGCCACTAAGTTACTATGGTGACAAATCACTCTGGCAGGGTGAACAGGTCAAACTTAAGTATCCTCAGGTTTGGGTGTGAAAAGAATGACCATATAAGGAACTTGCCTGGAGGGGAACTTGCCTGGGCTTGTTACAGTTTCAATTTCCTTTTACACAGCCTCCCTTCCAGCCCTACTCAGAGCCCGTGTGCATGTGTCTGTAAATATGAACTTGTAAAGCTTTTGTGCCTATCCAGGATATCTGGATATGAAACTGTTTATGTTTCTGTGCTTTCTATAAATACATTTATTTTTATAGAAATGCCTAGTGTGTGTTTTTTCTGATCTCTCGAGCCAAACACTTTCCAACAAACTCTGACACTTTATATATTAACAGACATACTAGCCCAAAATCCGAAGGAAAAGCCAGCTCTTCAAGGCTAATGAGGGTCCTTATGTCATGACCATCACAAGATAGTCCTATAGATATTGACTTCCACTGCCCATCATGGCTTTGGTCAAGCAAGGCTTTCAGACAAAACTATATAGTAAGAGAAGGAAAGAATAAATTACTTCACTAGCCTTACTTGTACCTGTGGCACATGCAGCTGTGTCTGCTAAAGGTAAGGAAGTACTAGTTAGTTTGGCACATTTTAGACCATAAGCCACAAGGGCAATCAAAGCTTATGTTGATATTAAGCAGAAATCTCAGTAGATTCTACAGGTCATATTATTTATAGCCATTTATTGAAATTAAACCATTATTATCTGACAGTAGATGCTGGACATGGAACAAATCTGAATGGCCTGGAAACTTAACACTTAGTGGGGATATATATCATGCATGGATGTCCTTATAAAAAAAAGAAAAAAATGAAATACAGTTTCCACAAGGCCCATCCTGCATGCACAAAGCCAATCTTCATATGGGATTTTCTTATATCTTTCTTCCAGATATAATGCACACACTAGCATCATAGCTGCCCTGTATTTTGGTATTTCAATTTTAGCTAAATATCTAGCCACACTGGAACTAATGGATTAACTGCCCAGATACATCCCTCTTTCTTGCCACTCTGAATCTAAGGCTCTCTGTCTTAGCTCTAGGCCTTGGCCTAGTCATAGCCCAGAGCTAATACAGCTTCTTGTGATTATTCTTATTGATTCAGCTTTTGCAGGACAAAACCTTTCCAACCAGAAATAAAATTATTGACTAAAACTAAAACTAAGATAGGGAAAAAGGATAATTTTAACCAATAATTTAATATTATGCTTCTTAACACCAGGTCAGTCAACAACAAGGCCCCCCTCATATGTGACTTGATCATGGAAGAGGGGGCAGACCTGGTGTGTATTACCGAAACCTGGCTGGGCCCTGAATGAGGAGTAGCTCTGTCAGAGATGTGCCCAGTCGAGTTTTGGGTGTGGCACCAGCCGAGATGTAGGGGTGGCAGTTTCAACAGAGAGTCTCTAGTGGCCTTCAGGGGCCCTTCTCCACAAGTGGCTGGTTGTGAGACCCTGTTCTTCAAGTTGGGTGCCAGAGAGCAGTTGGGAGTGTTGCTACTGTACCAGCCTCCCTGCTGTGTGGCAACCTCCCTGCCTGAACTGCTGGAGGCCATCTCAGGGTTGGCGGTGGAGTTCCCCAGGCTTATGGTGCTGGGGGACTTTAATCTGCCATCCCTGGGGTGGGCCTTGGAGGTAGCTTGGGAGTTCATGGCCACCATGGCGGCCATGGGCCTGACTCAGATTATTCGGGACCTGACTCGAGACAGTGGTCTCACTCTGGACTTGGTTTTCTTGTCGGAGCAGTGGCAGTGGGATCTGAGGGGAGAGTTACAGCTGTCCCCAATGTCATGGTCAGACCACGCCCTGGTGGCCCTGAGTTTCTCCTATGCCACTCCCCTCCGCAGGGAGGCAGGATCTATTGGATCAGTCTGCCCCCGTCGACTAATGGACCCAATGGGGTTTCAGCGGGAGCTGGGAGTTATACCCGAGAACTTGCTGCATGGTCCAGCAGAGGCCATGGCCACCGCCTGGAATAGGGAGGTGGCTGGGGCCTTGGACAGGATCGTGCCTGTGTGGCCTCTCTTACCCCATCGAACCCGATACTCCCTGTGGTTCACGGAGGAGCTGAGGGTTCTGAAGAGGATTAAGAGACGCCTAGAGCACCGCTGGAGAAAGACGAAGACTGAACCCGACCAGACACGAGCTAGAGCTGCGATTAAGGCCTATCTTGTAGCGGTAATAGTGGCAAAACATCAGTACTTCTCTACTCTTATTGCATCTGCAGAATGCTGCCCAACGGCCCTGTTTAGGATCACCAAATCCCTGTTGGAGAAAGGGAGTCTGGAAAATCATCTACAGGGCCGTACTGAGTTTTCAGAGCACCTGCAGGATAAAATTGCTCAGATTTGTGCTAAGCTGGACTCCAAGTGTGAGACAGCATCTCAGGGGATGCCTGGGGAACATACTTACCCAGTTATCTGGGAACAGTTTGATCCTGTTGGGCCTGAGGAAGCTGACAAGATCCTCTGGACTGTAAATGGACTAACCTGTAAATGGACTAACTATCCTCTGGACTAACCTGTCAGTTAGATCCATGTCCCTCCTGGGTAGTAAAGGCAGCCTGGGAGGTGACGTGTGGTTAGGCCCAGTTGATGGTAAATACATCCTTGCGGGAGGGGGTGCTTCCGGTTGCCTTTAAGGAGGCGCTGGTGTGCCCCCTCCTCTAGAAACCATCACTGGACCCTACTGTACTGGATAATTTTTGTCCAGTCTCCCACCTCCCCTTTATGGGGAAGGTGGTTGAGCAGGTGGTGGCATTGCAACTCCAGAGGGTCCTGGATGAAACAGATTATCTGGACCCCTTTCAGTCAGGTTTCAGGCCCGGATATGGAACAGAAACAGCATTGGTTGCACTTATGGACGATCTCTGGCGGGAGCGGGATGGAGGCAGTGCATCCATCCTGGCTCTCCTTGACCTCTCAGCGGCTTTCAATACCATTGACCATGGTATCCTTTTGGGTTGGCTCAGGGACTTGGGGGTGGGCAGCGCAGTTTTGTGCTGGTTCACCTCCTTCATCCAGGGCTGATCCCAGTCGGTGTTAATAGGGGAGGAGAGATCGGGCTGACGGCCCCTCCTTTGTGGGGTGCCGCAGGGTTCAGTACTCTCTCCTCTCCTTTTTAATATCTACATGAAACCTCTGGGTGAGATCATCCGTCTCCACAGGATGAGATACCATCAATATGCTGATGATACTCAGCTATACATTTCCATGCCGGGGGAAGTAAGTGATGCTGTGGCTGCCCTTTCCAGGTGCCTGGGGGCTGTTGGGGTCTGGATGGGGAACAACAGGCTTCAGATGAACCCTAGTAAGACGGAGTGGCTGTGGGTTAATGGCCCCTTGGTTCCCAGGAATTTGCCATCCTTAGTTCTGGATGGGGTTGCACTGCCCCAGACAGACCCAGTGCGTAACTTGGGGGTCCTCGTGGACTCACGACTCCTGCTCGAAGAGCAGGTGGCAGTTGTGGCCAGAAGGGCCTTTGTGCAACTTCATGTTGTGCACCAGTTACACCCCTTCCTGGAGCGAGAGGTCCTTCGAACGGTCACTCATGCCCTGGTCATCTCCCATATAGACTACTGTAATGCACTCTACATGGGGCTACCCTTGAAGAGTATCCAGAAACTACAGCTGGTCCAAAATGTGGCTGCGTGGATGATTTTAGGTGCTTCAAGATCAGCACTTATAACTCCACTGCTCCATGAGCTGCATTGGGTGCCAGTTTGCTTCCAGGTCCAATTCAAGGTGTTGGTTATCACCTTTAAAGCCCTACATAGCATGGGTCCAGGTCACCTAAGGGACAGTCTCACCCCCATCACATCAACCCATCCCACCCGGTCATGTAGAGAGAGCATGCTGCGGACCCTGTCTGCAAGAGAATTCCATCTGGCAGGGTCCAGGAGGTGAGCCTTCTCTGCAGTAGCTCCCGCCCTTTGGAACATCCTTCCCCTGGAAATACGGTTAGCCCCCTCTCTTCTGGACTTCAGAAAACAGCTGAAAACCTGGTTTTGTCACGATGCTTGGAGTGGGGAGAGGAAGAGCCATTCCTGGGGCTGGTTAATTCCCTAGCCCTACAGGGACCAACCTTATCCCTTATGGGCTGAATTGATCTGCCCTTATTTCGATTTTATTGTATTTTATATTGTATTTTATAGTTATTGGAATATTAGTATTATTTATAATTTTATTGAATTTTAAATTGTTTTTACTGTGAACCGCCCAGGGTCCCCCATATGGGGGAGATGGGCAGTGATAAAAATCTGATAAATAAATAAAAAAAATAAATATTTTGATCTACATTTCAGTTTCTCTCAGATTATGGCTGCAGGAGGGGGTGGTACTGCCTGCCTTGAAGGAGATGGTGGTATGCCCCCTTCCTAAGAGGCCATCCTTGGCCTGGACAACTTTTGTCCAGTCTCTAACCATCCCATTTTGGGGAATATTGTTCAGAGGGTGGTTGGTCCTCAACTTCAGAGGGACCAGGATGAAGTGGATTATCTGGACCCTTTTCAGCCTGGGTTCAGGCCAGGATACAACACTGAGATGGCATTGGACACACTTGTTGATGACCTTTGGAGGGCTTGGGATGGGGTGTCCTGGCTCTCCTGGATCTCTCCGTAACTTTTGATACCATTGACCTTGGTATCCTTCTTGACTGGCTCTGGGGGTTGGGAGTGGGAGGCACTGTTTTGCAGTGGTTCTCCTCCTTTCTCCATTCCAGTCAGCGTTGGTGGGCGAGGAGAAATTGAGCCCTAGGCCCCTGCAGCATGGGGAGTCTCAGGGCTTGAGTCTCTCCTCTGTCCTCTTTAACAGCTACATGAAACTGCTGGGCGAGGTCATCCAATGGCACAGGGTGCAGTATCATCAGTACACTGATGATACCCAGCTATATATCTCGACTCCTGTTCAGGCAGGTGATGCAGTTGTGGTGCTGACCAAGTGCCTGTAGGCTGTGAAGTCTGGATGGAGAGAAACTGACTTTCAATCAACCCTGGCAAGATAGAGTGGCTTTGGGTATTTGCCCTCTGCCCAGGACCTGGTGATTTATCATCTTTGACTCTGTTGCACTTCCCCAGACTGAGCTGGTGTGCAATTTCCTACCATCTGCAGATTCGACATGCATGTTCCTTCTATTCATACAAGTACAGGGTACAGTAATGACTCTTCTGGCATCTCATCCACTCCACTTTGATGAACTGCTGATAAGCACTTTTTGAGCACAATTTTAGAATTACAGTACCTGAATCGTGCCATCCAACCCACGGTTAACTAACCTGCTATTTGACAAAGGGCACTTTGTCAAAATCAAGATATATTGTTTCTCCAGCATGCTGAAATTTTCCAAATCTACTAAGAAGGTTTACTTATTAAGAAGCACTCTGAGCAATATATACAAAAAAGGTATATATTATAACAATCTAATAATGATAATAATAATTCTACAAGCACTGCACATCACAATCACAAAGTCCATCCTTCTTCACTTATATTTTTAAAGGAATTCCTAGGGTTTTATTTCTTCTTGTTTTTAGCTTTCAGAGGCTCTTAAGTTAGCCAAATATTCTCTGTTGACTTAGAGGGAAAACTTGCCTATAGGCTACCTGGGAGCTGGAGATGAAACCCTTCTACCTCATGTGACTGGAAAAATGGTAAAACATAAAAAAAAGAAAAGAATCAGAGATGGCATCTTGTGAGGAACATGGGTTCAGATACCCCAATAGTAAGAAATCTCTCTGGAACCAGTTAGGTCTCAGTAAAGTATTTTGTTTATTGAAAGATACAGTACCATCTCCCTCTGCATCTAAAGAGTCAAGTACTTGTATTTCTCCCGGTCCTCTTCTTTTATCAGACCCAAGTCCCTGCCTTCATTTGAAATTGAATATTTACAACTGCTTTCGGTTTTACAACGTGAGCTTCAGCAACGTTCTTCACTGCCCATTGGCAGGTAACACTTTAGCCACAGCATTCTGGTGTCAACTTGCTGAGTCTGTGAAGTTTCTAATTCTTACTGGTTCTATGATGTTTCCAGCTTTCACTCACATCAATAAAGTCTCCCCCCTCCCTCCTTTACAACCCATGACAGAGGAAAAGGCCCAGAAGGGGGTTTTATGACTTCTGGGGCCAAACCTCTGACACATCTACTTACTCCCAAAAGGTTATAATTAAGAAAAAGCCCTCCCAGGTTTTGAACTGGCAACCTTCTCTCTGCTTAACCATTACACTTATTCCTTAGGATTAATAAAGTATAGAATCTACTAGACTGCATGCTGGAAAGAAGGATGTTTTTATTTTAGCTGGTGGTGGTGCCTGCACGTGCATGTACTTTGATGCTTTAACTTTGTAAATACAGTACCCATTTACCTTAATGTGACATAATACGTGAGCACATATACTCATACCTGTAAAGGCTGTATGCCCAGGAAGACTCACCCACTGGAAGGAAAGCAATAGGCCAAGGCTTCCTGGAACAGAAAGGTGGGATGTCACAGCAGCAGGTGAACTGGCTAATGGGAGAGTGGAGTAGCCTGCTTGCAGTCCAGACTGAAGGACTTGCAGACACTTCTCAAGTGTCTCAGTCCTGAAAGAGTCCAGCCAGCATAAGCATAGGACAGGCGCTGTTTACATGGTAAGTGTGGATATGCCCTGAATGTCATAACATCTCTTCTAAGGAGCTGGGTGACTTTGTAGTATCTTGTTTGACTAAAATTTTGCTCAGATATCTTTATTTATGCATTTGACGTTTGATAAGCTGCCTCAATCTTCCAAATCTTCTCTTGTGCTATTCAGTTAAGAATAAAGTTTGGAGAGTATTTAAGCTATCACAAGTAAATGGAGACTTTCCCCCCCTTGATTTCAGGTAATACTCACAAGGGATCTGATTCTCTTTATTAAAAAGGCAAATATACTGCTATTGCCATCACATTGTGGTAAGACAGCAGTCATAGTTTTATTAACTGATTATATCTGTAACATTTCCTCCAATGAATAGTAGTTAAGATGCTCATAAACAGTACATTACTGTTTAGTCTACTACTTCTCCATGTTCTTTGCTTTTAATTTTCTAGACTATCGAAGAATAAATATGAGTTTCTGATTAGAGAATGCAAAATATTGCCAAGATGTCTGTATTAAAGCAATCCTTTTGTTGTTTTGTTTAACTTTCTTGTATGACAGAGAGGGCGAGTTTGGTCTAGTGATTAAGGTGCTTGGCTAGAAACCAGGAGTCTGTGCGTTCTAGTCCTGCCTTAGGCATGAAAGCCGGCTGGGTGACCTTGGGCCAGCCACTCTCTCTCAGCCCAAATCAGGGTTGCTGTTGTGGGGAAAATAGGAGGAGGAAGGAGTATTAGGTATGTTCGCCACCTTGAGTTATTTACAAAGATAATAAAGGCGGGATAAAAATAAAATAAATAATAAATATGAGGAAGAGTCTTATTTTGATCACCTGTTGCAACCAATGTATATTGGAAATTACATAATTAGCATTTAAATTGTTTATGCCTTTGGTCAGTAACTATTCATTGTTAACAGGGGACATATTTCATTTTGAACAAGGCTTAAAAGCCAATAGCATTAATTTCTCCCACTGATTTATACCCAGGTAAGTTGAGACACATGCAGTGAGGTCTTCATCTCATTTCTTCCCATGTAAACTGCAGCAAAGATCTCCTTCTGTGCACCTCAGCCACTCATTTCCCTCCTGGAGAAAAGCCACACAGATAAACAGAAAGCTGTCACATGACTTCTACCAAAAGCCTTTGCTGCTGAACCTGGTAGGAAGAGGTTTCCTCTTTTCTTGAAAAAATATTTTGTAAGTTTTCCCCATTTCCTTAAGCACAATTATGTTGTAGAATCTATTTCTGTGACAGAGGAGGAAACATGAGGTTTTGAAAGTGTGTAGGATTTGCTTCTTTACAAATATATTCTGAGCAAGGCAATAACCCTCAGGCACACAACACTGGAAAAGATCTTCCACTTCTCATTTCACCCTCTTCACAGCCCTATATAGGGAAGTATCATCGTATTGAGGGAAATCTGGAGAACTATAAAAAGCATTGTCAAAGAACCCGAAGGCTCAATGTGAGGATCTCTGCCATAGCCTATTGAGGGCCTGTTGCAAAAAACAATGATACTGGATTGCCAATTGCCTGCTATGGACAGAATGGCTGACTAGAAGTCTGAACAGGGGCACTTGATATTAAGGGCCAAATCACACTTGATCTTACTCAGGAAGTCCCTGGCTTCGCATGCAGGATTGTTCTCTACATCTAGGTTTCAAACTAGACTGGGATCCTGTCTCCTTGCAAACCACATTGCCAAAATAAATGAATAAATAAAAAAGATTCTTTGGAAAAGAATAGGATTATTTTGGCAGCATAAATTGCAAGCATGGGGAAAACAATCCAGTGGGGACTGTACAAAGAACCAGGTTCTAAAAGCAGCATATTATCTGACATTGGAACTATGCAGTTCAAATAAGCACATCCAAGAGAGATGCTGTCAACAGCAAATTTTAAAAAATATTCAGAAAATACGGCAGAGAGAGTTGGAGAGTTATTCAGCTTACAACTCCACAGATTTATGTTATGCAGGCAAAGGGCAGTATTTTATGTTGTAAACCATCATTTTCAGGATAAAATGTTACTAGTTTTTATGTTTTGAGAAGATATCTTTATATGTAGGACATCTTCTTTCATAATATATAAAGAATAGAAGAATTAACAATGTTTCCATCTGGTGTTTCTAATGACCTATAACATCATACAACAGCATTAATATACTGTTTATATGTTTGTTTATACAAACATTTATATCCCACCCATGATATACACTAATATAATTACAATTTACAATATACAAAAGATAAAGTTTTTGCCAAATGATGAGAAATTGTCCAACTAGTCTTCTAAGACAAAGTTTTCAATCATTCATGTGTGGCCATTGGAAAGTTTGGAAGTGTCAATACAGGGTTTTGTAGCAATGACCAGGCTTCCAGCTCTCCAGTATGTTAATGTTAGAGGCTTCCAAATCTCTTTCCAAAATTAACTCCATCCACAAGAGAAGAAAATGAACAAGCATGAAGGCATCTAAGAATTTAAATCTATATAGAAGACTTTTGCATGTAATATGAAAGTGTAATTTAGCGAATTGAGGAATCCAAGGCTGGAGTTAAAATCACTGGAGGAAACATTAACAATCTCAGATATGCAGATGATACCACTTTGATGGCTGAAGGCGAAGAGGAACTGAGGAGCCTTATGATGAAGGTGAAAGAAGAAAGTGCAAAAGCTGGTTTGCAGGTAAACCTCAAAAAAAACAAGATTATGGCAACCAGCTTGATTGATAACTGGCAAATAGAGAGAGAAAACGTAGAGGCAGTGACAGACTTTGTATTTCTAGGCTCAAAGATGCTGACTGCAGCCAGGAAATCAGAAAATGCTTAATCCTTGGGAGAAGAACAATGACAAATCTTGATAAAATAGTTAAGAGCAGAGACATCACACCGACAACAAAGGTCCGCATAGTTAAAGCAATGGTGTTCCCCGTAGTAACATATGGCTGCGAGAGCTGGACCATAAGGAAGGCTGAGAGAAGGAAGATCGATGCTTTTGAACTGTGGTGCTGGAGGAAAATTCTGAGAGTGCCTTGGACTGCCAGAAGATCAAACCAGTCCATCCTCCAGGAAATCAAGCCAGACTGCTCACTTGAGGGAATGATATTCAAGGCAAAACTGAAATACTTTGGCCACATAATGAGAAGACAGGACACCCTGGAGAAGATGCTGATGCTAGGGAGAGTGGAGGGCAAAAGGAAGAGGGGCCGACCAAGGGCAAGGTGGATGGATGATATTCTAGAAGTGACGGACTCGTCCCTGGGGGAGCTGGGGGTGTTGACGACCGACAGGAAGCTCTGGCGTGGGCTGGTCCATGAAGTCACGAAGAGTTGGAAGCAACTGAACAAATAAACAACAACAATTTACTGAAATAAATGTTTAAGTAGAATATTGAATACATGGTCATTGAAATTTGAAATGGATTTGAAATGAAAGAAAAAACATAAAGAACTTTCTTCTAAGATACCTTAGAAGTAAATCTGCACTTTTAGTTTCCCCAGAGAAAATATGTAGGGATTATGGTTGAATGAAAAATATTTTCTTACTGGGCTTTCTATCTTCCCAATTTTGTGGTGTGCTCATATTATTATCACTCTAAAAATAATCTTTGTTTCTATTTAGAAGTGCCAGGTTCAGTTAACAAAGAATTGTTTTCTACAGCAGCCTAGACAAAAAATAATTTGCATTGCTTTTATCGTGTCTCATTATGGACAGTATGGGTAACTTGGGGAAGACAGGGGAGATGCACAAGGAATGAAAGAGGTCTGTGAAAAGGTGACAGAAAGATCACTGATTGGATAATAGGTTATAGGAATACCTGGCCTCTACAGCTTGAGTCCTGCACCCTTCTTGATCACAACCCTTGCTGATCACATGTCATAGATAGTAAAACAGTGGTGATGCCTGATTGGTTACTAAAAGTGCTATTCTTCAATGAACTTGCTAAACAATAATAATAATTTTGTTTCTGCAGTTCTCCTTTGGGTGGAGATTGAACTAGTGTGTGTGTCTCCTTTTTCTAACTGGGGAAGCTGGGTCTCTCCACATCTTCTGCTTCTTAATCTGTGGATGCAATGAGAGCAATGTAGAGGATGTGCATGGTAGAGCTCAGGGTGTATTGGATTTGTTAATGTGTTTGTAATAACACTGACATCGAATTAATGTCCTCCATAAAACAATTATGCAGAAGATACAGGAGTTAACAGAATCTTTTATCTGAACAGCAAATATGTAGCTTTAATACATAATATGTTAAATATGTCTACTTTAGTAAAGACTGAAAATGTCCTCAAACATTTAAAGTAGAATCCACAATATGAAATTAATAGGATATTCCTACAGATGTGTGCATAGCTGGAAATTGGAGAAGAAAGCATTTTTAGTTTACAAGGCAGATTGTAAATAGGACAACTGTTGCAAAAAGAAAAGAAAAGAAAAGGATTGTACTGTACCATTTTTAATACCACAGAAAAGACCTCCAATAGGTCTGTTTTATTTTGGTACTAACCCCTTACTTGAGCAGGTATAGTAGAATAGCTACCCATTGTATTGAAAGGAAGAGCGATATGTATGATCAAGGGCATTGGGGAGGGGGGCAGTGGATCAAAAAAAGTCAAGATGGACAGGATCAAAGCCCATCTGGGTATACTTCTCAGAATTTTGTGGGAAAATCCTCCTTTACTTAGAGAAAAAAAGATGCACTTTATTTGTGTGCCTTAGAAAGATAATACATTTTAAAAGTTTAGGTGAAGTTTCTCTTTAGGTAAAGAGCTTAAATTCTGGTGACTTAATAGAGACATTCATGCAGTTTTCTTGGCAACAGTTTAGAAATCGTTTGCCATTCCCTTCTTTCAGAGTATTTTTCTACCCCCAGCTGGTATTTCCTGGTGGTCTTCCAAATCTAACTAGCCTTGGTTCTGTTCAGCTTCTGAGTCAGATAAGGTCAGCTAGTTTCTACAAGCTGCTGAATTTAAGAACTTAGGAAAAAACAATAACGTTTAAAGATCTTAGAAAATCTCCTGACTTGCTCCTACCTTTGGTTTCAGGATAGACATACTTGTGCCAAACCACAGCTCTGCCAACTTTCTGATTTTTTTTTTTATGAAGCAACAATCAAACAAGTAAGATTATTATTCTTAAAAGTTGGCCTTCTCTGCACAATGTATATATCAATCATTGCTAGCACTATTTATTTATCAACTAAAAACTAGAAAACAGGAACTGGCTGTTACAAAATGGGCAGAATATGACTATGTGTTTTGACACATATCTTAGTTTTTAGAAGGCTAGAAACTTTGTTTTTAAAGATGGGAATGTAGGCATTATGGCTCCATAGAGAAAGAATATAATAAAAATGTTAATCTGTTGCACCAAAAGCATTATATTGCCTTGATGTGACTTGAAGATAAATACATCTATTTGTTGGTATCGTACAGCATTTTGAAACCTCTAAACAAAAAGTGGTTGCTTTTTAGAAGACAAATAGCTGCCACCTTTGTCTGATGCTCATTCACTTAGAGGATATGCATATCAGGGGAATACAAGGAATGTTTACATGGAAGTATTTGTATTTGGGAAAACCAGGGTGCATTGAGAGCTTGGAGACTTGGGTCATGATCTGTCTAGAAGGTAATGTCTAATTAAATTTGTTGCTGAGAGGGCAGTTGTTTCTGCAGGGCAGTCAAGTACTCAGGCAGAGATTTAGCTAGGAGAGAATCCAAGGTTCAAATCACAATGTCTTATATCAGCTATTCTACAGTAGTCAACGTCCCATGTCTTTCCACAAACTGTGTTAATCTTCCCCAAATGCAAATATACTTTAAAAAAACGTATTGTTCCTTGGTTATCTGTTACTGTTACCTGTTCATATTTTTTCTGCATTCACTGAGCCACTGGTGTACAGATTCTTTTCTCTTCTTTTTATTTTGAAGATAGCTGAAGAATGTTGGGAAAATCAAGTTTCAACTATGCATCGTGTCATGAACATAAAGGGGAGGGACTCTTCTGTTGAAACGTGACTTTTATTGCGAAGTGTGTGTCGGCTGTGTTTGTGGGGAGTGCCGATCTCCTGACTTCCTGTTTCCTCCTTCTCTCTGGGCCCCTCATGGCTAGTTCTCCATTTTCTTTCCTCCTGAGCAGACATGCATGCAGCAGAGCCACATGGTGATGTGGCTCTGGTCTGAGAGTACCTTGCATGCACGCACCAGAGTTCTTTTCTTTCTTCAATGTTAATCTATCTCTACTTGTAACCAAGATCTCCAAAATAAAATGTAAGCAATCTTTAGTTTGTTTTTACACTAACCAATGTGTGAAGACTGTTTTACTTTTTCTGAACGCTAATCAAGCCTTTTCTGTGCAAGTCCTTTTTTTCTGGGATGCTTCTACTCTGCTACAACTGCTAAAAACGCTGCCTGGATTTCTATTACTCACATTCCAGACTCCAACAAAGAAGACCTAAGCATACTAAAGTTATTCTTGGCAGCCTTCACAAAATTCAACCCATTCTGAGCTTTTCTGACATCATTGCTACAATTCTGGGGAACATCTGTGCACTCTTATTTGGTGATTTGTTTTTCCTTCTACATCCTGTTGATACCCTTTTTTTTTCTTTTAGATTTTCACTACATGTTTTTGTGCACCCACATAGTGACCAATCGTGACTTATTGGCAGGGGGGAATCTCTTTTGGAAAAAGTTTGAGCAAAGAGCAAAGCTAGGGAAGTTGCAAAGGAAGTTCCAACCTACATGCTTGCATCAGAATCATAACCTGTAAGGATTGGAAGGGTCCAACCGTTGTCCCCTGCAAGAATCCACTAGTTCCGCAGGTGGTCCTTGGATGAGAGGAGGACCGAGGGTGGGGTTGGCTTAGGGCACTAAAGAGAGCTTTAGTTCTATACTTCCTATGGGAGAAGAATGGAAGGAGACTGCACATGTGTTCACCCTTCTGATCTGGAACTTTACTACCATCCAATGATTTCAAAGGCCAGCCAGCCCATTGCCTAAGACAGGATGGAGCCCAGTGAGGTGATATTTTTTGTTCTTTTGTGTTAGAAAGATATGAGGTTTTTTTTCTTGTATTCAGACATATGATCTGAATTATCAGTGTTCATTTCTAAAAAAGAGTATGTTCATAAGCACTCAAAACCTTTCCCAGGATTTTGTGCTATCTTGTACCACAAACCCCGATTTGTATCCATCACCAGTAAATATAAAACATTTTCACTTCAAAACCCCAGACTATTGCTTTTTTCGAAAGCTGTTCCAAAGCTTATGCTAATTAAACCAGATCAAGAGAAGTAATTGTTCCTCTCTAATCAGACTACACCTAGAATTTTGCATCCATTTCTGGGTATCACATTTTAGGAAATACACTGTCAAATTGAATCAAATTGCCCAGAGGACAACAGTAAAAACAATAAGGGTCCTGGGAGGAAAAACTAATAAAGAATATTTGGGGGTGTTGTGTATGTTTAGCCTGAAGAAGAGAATACTGTGGGGAGACATGATTACAATCTTCAAGTGTCTGAAGACTTTGTTTCTGTTCTGTTCCAGAAGACAAAAAAAGAAACAGTGACTTTAAATTACAAGGAAGTAGATTTCTGTTGGAGATTAGGAAAAAAATCCTGGGCATAAGAACAGTAGAACAGCTTTGCTAGATCAGGCCAAGGCCTACCTTAGACCATCATTTTGTTTCTCATAGTAGCCAATCAAATGCCTCTGTAGTGCTCAAGAGCAGGAGGTGGGTATAGCCCCGCCCACTGTTATTCTCCTGCAGCTGGTATATAGAGGCAAAAACCTGGGGGAATATTGAATCTTTGAGGCTAATAGATCTTACTGGACAGGTCCATAATGCATTGATCTGATCCCCTTTTAAAGCCATCCAAGTTGTGCCATTCACCACACCATGATACCAGGTACTGCGTAACTCACCAGATTCTTGTAAGACCCAAAATGCTGTATCCATCATCGTGGCTGTTTGTAATATTGAATTCTTTTAGAGATGTGTGGACTGTATCAACACTATTACATAGATGAGAGTATTAAAAAAGAATTAAGAGCAGAGAAGCCATGCAGATGCTGTTGTGAAAATGAACACCTCCTTGTGTGTAAAGCTGGATTCACACTTGCCTTTCTCCTCAGCTGATGCATCCTCATGAAAGAGTCAGCAGTGTGAATCAGAAGCTGGAATGATTTTCATTATCTGGATAATTGAGGGACTTATTTCTACATGCGGCAAGTATAAAGATCTCTTTTCAAGCTCCATATAATTCTTCTCTTCTGCATAAATGAACTAAACCTGTATCTGTAATTTATTTTTCTCACATTGCCGCTATCGTAAAGCAGAAGAAGGTAGCGATATGTATCCCATTTTAGTCATTCTCACTTTTCTCTTCTAGGCTTCTCTTGGTCTTTCAGTTTCATCTCCTAATCATTGGAAACAACTGGAGCTCTCCTTAAGACATGATGAAGCAATCACTTTTTTTTCTCTTTAAAGCATCTAAATGATGCTGTAATTGAAAAGCACTCACTGTTCCATATTGCTAGCTATAATTTTGATCTCAGAGTTGTCTAATAAAAGACATAACATTACATTAAAGAAGAGTTGCCTAGCTGAGCAAATAAACAATCAGCACCAGGAACTGCTAATAAAGTACTTTTTAATGTTTGTAACTGCTGTAATATAAAACAGGGAAAAAAGGATACAAAAATGAAAATAGAGAACAAAGCAAAACAGTAATATATTATAACACATATTTTTAAAAAGCTGATTTTTAAAAAACTGAGCAAACATATAATCAGTACAAGACTGGGTTGGATTGTATTTTCATCTTAAACGAGTAATTTTTTTGGCTACCTTTTGCTTATAATGACAGATTACAAAATTTTATTATATAATTCAAAATCACATTCATATCTTTAAACTATATTACTCACCCCAAAATCATATTAACAAAATTAGGAATATTAAACCAGAATGGGGAGTTCCAGGGAAGAAACGGAAAATGGAGCCAGTCACCCACAAGTGCTCCATACAGTTATTCCTCATGAGGAAACTGCAAGACAGTGGTCTCTGGCAGGTTCAGAGCTGTGGGAGACGAGGGAATAGCCATCTTGCTCAACCTGTGGTTGGCACCTTCAAAAGGACACTGGGCTCACATACTTCCTTTTCTAATCACTTTTGGAAATTGCTTGTTAACTGCTTTTCAACTATTAGGAACCTCTGGATAAACTTGTTTTATAGCACTGGGTGAGTTTTCTTCAATCCTTATTGAAAAAAGTTTTAAATACAAGATTAAGATTACTTTATTTTTTTTTCTTGCAATAAGAGCAAAAGGGTGATTAGAACTTTGGTTTTGGAAAGTTACGAATGGATTAAGGATCCAGATGGATTTGAAATAAGATTTTGTAATTAATTATAAGAATCCTTCCCATGGGAAAATGTTTTTTTAAATTCTTAAAAAAAAAACATGATAGGATGGGACTTTGAAGGTTGGACACTAGAGGGAACCAGAAAGAACTAAATATTAAAGGAGAAGAACACTTAAATTTGACTTACTAATACTGAATGGAGCAAAATATTTTAACATTGGACATATTGAAGGATATTTTTGAACAATGGACCAAGAAGTTAATTTTAAGTGTGTCTACCTCTATAGACAAACTGTGTTTAAAAGATGTTATGGAAGAGGAACAAATTTTACCGGATGAGATAGAGACTGATCTGAAAGTGGATTTAAAAGTGACAGGCTGCAAGAATGATACATAAAAAGATGCTACATTGGACATACAGATGAAACCAGCTGATATCTTAATAATTAAAAGAGATATACAAATAACAAACCAAGAGAGTGACCTGGATAATTTTCCTATATTGGATTTACAAAAGAGGCTTCTTAACGGTTTGAAGAATTTTGTGAGAAGGGACAAAAAAAATGAAAAGAAATCAAGTTCTAGGACATTATTTGAAGGGACTAAAGATCAAGATTGTTAAAAGTAAAAGGAAGGAACATGAAGTTGGTTTATTTGATCAAGGTTAAAATAGATATGTTATTATTTCTGGTAACCCTTAATGGACTTTTGCTGATCAGGACTGAAATTATGTGGTTTAAGGATTTGCTTATAGATAAAAGATGGGATATGGGAAGAAGAGATCATTTGTTGTATTTTAAGAGAAGGTGGTAAGTTACTAAAATTGTTTATACTTGTTGTAATGAAGGGGGAAGTCATATTTTTATATCTTTATATTATTTTTCTTTACTACATTCTTTTTTTTCTTTTCTATTTTTCTTTCTATTTTTTTCTTTTCTGCACTTTGTAATTTTTCTTTTTCTTTTTTTTCTTGTTTAGCTTGTATCAGTTTTTAATCTCTGTAATTGTAATTTTTAATAAAATTACTATTAAAGCAAAGGAATATTAAACCAGAATGGGACAATAGTAGGGCAAGTTCATGTCATTTGCATAACTTCTCTCTCTGTAGTTTTATACTTCCAGCATAATGAGATTGACTGCCAATACTTAGGGTATGAAAAAAAAATGTATTGACCTTATTTTAAGAATATAAGTACAGTTGGCATGACATCACTTTTTTTGTTAATAAATGGGATGTATAAAAAAATATTGTAGATTTGGAATAATCCAAAATATATTTCAGTACTGATAGCAGTTCAAGAGTTTTTGATGCTGCTAATGTGTCTGGACCAACAACTGTCCCATTCCACAGTTTTAGACAATCCAAATTCCTTTGCAATAACTCACTTTGTTTAAAAATCTGATTATCAACAATATGATCTAAAATATTATTGCACTATTAGCCCATTAATTACCTGCACTTTTGAACTTAAGGGTAAGTTTATCATGTAAATAAAGTTCAAAATTACTCTTCTATCCTAACATCTTTCAGATATGTCTTGTAGTTTTAAATGCTGAAAATGCTACTAAATTTTGATTGCAAAAGGAATCAAGTCCCTGCCAGGATATCAGAGAGATCACATGGAAACTTTCTAATTATGCCTGCAGTTTTATTTTGGATTTGATGATGTGGAGTCCATTGAGAAAAAGAAATGAAAAAAAATAAAATAAAATATAACCAGTTATAAAGCTGAGGGTCATAAAACATTTGAATGATCTTTAATAAGACCATGATAATTAATCCCATTTCTTGTTCTATTACAAATTTTGAAGACATAGTAATTGAGTTTGTTACACCTCTGGAAGATGTTCCATTTCCACTAATATATGCTTGATCAGCCCGTCATCTAGATAAAAGATCTTTGATGTGTGGAAGAATACATCTAAACCTAAATGCTTTTAGGTTTTAAATTGCTCAATTTAATAACCATCTATCTCTGCTCAGAAGGACATCCAAGGCTTTTCCATAAGATGAAGATGACATAAGGGGAAAAAATTACATAAAAATATACTTCTATAAGTCAAAGGAGAAAAATCTTAAAAATCATTTAACTGAAGACATTTTTAGGAACTAAAAAAGAAAGCATGAAGACTTGAAAAAGGGAAAAAATAAAATTAAAAAACTATAAATTGTAAACTGCCCAGAGTTGCTCTTTGAATGAGATGGGTGGTGATGAAATTTAATAAAGAAAAGAAAAGAAAAGAAAAAAGAAAAGAAAAGAAAAGAAAATAACAGATTAAAAAATACTGCAAGGAGCTATGGGTGGGACATACAGAAAATGCAGTAGAAGAACTCTCCAAGCCAAGGTGACCCATCTCCTCTAAAGCAAGGTTTGTAGACTGAATTGATTTTCCTGACCTATACCTTATACAATGAATTTGCTCTCTATTGAATTCCTTTCTAACCAGGATAATTTTTAAACATTAATGTCAGGCTTAGTGCTTGCACAATTTGCAACAGCTTCCATGCATTTGTGTTTCATCACTATCACCACCACTTCATTGCCATTGAAAGAAGTACTGCATTTTAGTAATTATTCTTACCTACTTCTTTCTATCAGCCTTCTTACTTTTTCTCAATATGGCCCTCCTACCTCACTAAAAGTTCAAGTATGATCCTCAGTTTGAAAAATCACATTTTACTGCCAAATGTCTATGTAATCTCCAGTGTAAATGTATTCAGAAACAATGATCTGCATCTGAAGATGTTCAGTAGTATCTAAAAAAACAGAAATTCTGTAGCAATCATGTAGCAATACCTTTATAGTCAAGTCAATGTAGAAAATATTGATTAACATTGATTTAAATATTTCAACCTATCCTAAGTAGCTTAGCATCTCAATTTCTAAAACCTTTCCCACTTGTTTTATCATGATTTATAGCAACATTCAAAGCAAAAACCCTGTATAATTCAAAGCAAAAACCCTGTATAATTTCAGGGTTGTAGATTAGCAGTTGTATTTAGTTCTATAAAATATTGGCCAATTACCAGTTAGCTGAATTCTGTAAAGACTTATACAACATCATAAGAATAATAATGAACATTTCTAACAGACATTATGAAGACAATTAATTAAATGCATATGACTATTGTTCATGTATTTAATAATCCCCTTTCTGTCATCAGTAGTAACTTTTGGATAGGCTGTAGGGGCTGCCTACAGTTCTGGGATCTCAGTTTAGGTACTTTCAATTATCTACACTGAGAGAGAGAGAGATAGGGAAATGTGATCTTGTTGATCTTCCCTAATTTGATAGCCATCTTCAGCATCATTTGTAAGCAGAAAGACAGGTGATAATTCCATAAGACAAGAAACAAATACTATTGAATGCTGTATTTTTTTTTGTATTTTTTAGTTGTCTGAATGCACCATTTTCTTATTTGTTCCTATGTGCATGGTTAATTCAAAATTGTATTGGGGCATCAGTGCTCAACTGCTTGGTATCTGAACCATGGAATTCCACAGAATCATAGAGTCATAGGGACCTAAGAGACCATCAAGTCCAACTCTCTGCACACTGCAGCATTCACTACAACATCCTCAATAGATGTCTATCCAGCCTCTGTTTGAAAACCTCCAGTGAAGGGGAAGAAGCCACTCCATGTAGTAACCTGTTCCATTGATTGACAGCTCTTACTAACAAGAAGTTAGGCTGAGTTTAGGGGTGAGGTCTTCCTTTCCTCTGCCAGCTCTTTGTAGACAGATTTAGACACGGACCATTTGCCTTGGCAGGATGGGCAATTTGGTTCAATTGACTCTCAGTAAATTTTGCAAAAGATTCTTTTAGAGAATCTACTTTGTTTTTAACTGTAGTCAGCAAGTCAAAGGTTGAAAGAACGGTCTGTGCTGTCAGTAGACTATGTCTAGTTATAAAATCTAATACATTTACTTCTTTCAAGGATTTAAAGTTAGAGCCCTCGTCTCCCTCCTATATGAGCTGTTTGGTGGCTGAGCAAACAGCAGCTGTCTGTGGGGAAGGAACATCCTCTGTTAGAGAGGAGGAAAGCTCTATAAGTCACTGACTCTCAATCTCAGACTGTAGGCCCCACTCTACGGGGTCATACCTATCAGATAAATGCAGTGGGGTGATGTAACTTACAGGAGAGGCTTGCTTGCTTGTGATGTATCTGTCAACTTTCTGTTGTTTCAGAGGCTTAGATGAAGTCTGTGTTGCAGAAGGTGTCTGCTGCCTCTTCTTCCTTTTCCCCACGACTGCAGTGCAAATGTTGTTTCTATAAAAAGAACTGACCCAATAATAGCAATAATAAAAAAGATAGTAAAATAGTAAGATGAGGTTAAGGGACAATAAAATGATCTGAAAATAAATAGTAACTATTTTGCAGGTAGAATAAAAAGACTTTTAGGAGGAACTCATTATAAGGATAGTAACCATGTTGCCATCTTTCTTCCTCTCCCTACTATCAAGAAGTTCTTCCTCATGTCTAAACTGTATCTACATCCTTGAAGTTTCATGCCATTAGTTCTAGTCTTACCCTCTGGAGCAAGTGAGAATAAGTCCAAACCCTCTGACTGTAGAGGGCAGAGGGAATCACCTTGAGGAAGAGCCACTACCAAGGCAACAGTCAAATAAAAAGGGCCCCAAGTCTGGGGCAAGAATGTAACCTGAGTAAACATCTCAGACAAGCCCCTCCCTAGCTCAAAACAAGATACAGGGAGGGAGGGAGGGAGGAAGTGCATTCAGACTTGCAAGGTTCTTTTACTATAGCTTTACAAAAAAAGTAGTCCTGACCTACATGGCATTGGTTTCCTAGTCTGATCTACCTTGAAGGGCTGACAGTGACTGTTCTTCAGATATCTGAACACAGCTGTAATGTCCTCTCTCAATCTTCTCTTCTGTAAACCAAACGTATCTAGGTCTTTGAACCATTCCTCATAGGACTTGGTTTCCAGTGCTTTTACCATTTTGGTAGCTTTTCTCTTTTCCAGTTTTATCAATGTCTCTTTAAAACTGGGATGTGCAGAATTGAATACAATACTCCAAGTGATGCCTGATCAAGGCAGAGTAGAGCGAGATAATTACTTCTCACAATCTGGATTCTACACTCCTCTTGATGCTCAGGATGTTGTTGGCCTTCCTTGCAGCTGCATTACACTGTTGTGACATTTTGAGCTTGTGATCCACTAATACTGTACACCCAAGTCCTTCTCACACGTGCTGCTTTTGAGCCAGATTTCCCCCATTCTGTATACGTTTCTTCCACTTTTCTTACCTAGATGAATAACTTCACATTTCTCCCTGTTAAATGTCATTCTATTTGTTTCTGCCCACTGTTCTAGCCTGAGTCTTTTTGAATTTTTTCCTTCTCCTCCCATGTATTAACCACCCCTCTTAGCTCTGTATTGTCTGCAAATATGGTAAGCATTCCTTCAATGTCCTCATTCATGTCATTTATAAAATGGTTGAATAACATCTGGCCCCTGTGGCATCCCATTTGAGATGTCTCTCCAGATAGATTTGACATCATTTATAACTACCTTTTGGTATGATCCTTGAGCCAACTGTGGATCGACCTAACAGTTGAGTTGTCAAACCCATATTTGACCATACACAGAGTTTAATGAAAATATTTACTGTAGCACGTTCTTATGGAGGTTTGGAATGAGGTGATAATTAAAAGAACGAGGTGCTCCAAGCATTATGAGGCATGTTAAAGGTCACACCCTAGAAGTAGTTAAAAGAAATATTAGAGGGTCACATGTAGCCTATGGAATTTGGATAATCATCAACTGACTGCATGATAATCAGCTTTTTTTTTAAAACTACTTCAGCTTGTGATGTTGCAGAACTGCTACACTGATTCTTGAGCATGATAATGGATTGGATATGGGAGAAAATAGCTGTGCTGATTGTCTGCTTAAGTAAGAGAAATATAATCCTGCTGTAAATTTACTGAAATAATGGTTAAACTAGAGGTGAAAAATAAATTTCCCCCATAGCATATGGAATTTTTAACTAGTTTAGACTAATTTGTCATCTGTGTCTTATGTGGAAAGAGATAGGTAAGCTCTTAACAAGAAAGGAGGTATTACACTCATATTATACCAATGCTTCATCAAGTATACTAGTTTTCCACTTACAGATTCAATTTAAACAATTAATTTTGACCTTCAGTGCTTTTAACTTATTTTTATCTATTTAGTTTATTATGTTTAAATATTTTGTTAAAAACTATGATATTTTGATTGAAAGGTGGGACAGAAATCTTCTGAAATTTCTGCTTTTATATAAAACCTTCGTATAATCAAATTCTTCTAGCTAGGGAGAATTAGAATGTAGCACAAATCAGTTGACTTATGGCTGAAAATCTTTGTTGCAATTAGCAAAGGCAAAACACAGCATTCTGAATTCCCTAACCTTAACCCTGAAGTTAAAATTGGATTACTTGGCAAAAAACTTTATATCATAGAGGGGACAGCCTTCCAGCACTGTAAAGTTTTTAGCTTGTTAGCTAACTCACAGTAGAACACTTAAAAATAGTTAAAACTTTTCCAGATCTCCATAATAGCTAGTGTCAGTCCTGGAATCATTTATAGAAGAATGAATGGTTATTCACTAACTAAGTCAGATTACTGTTTTAAAGGGCAATTTTGAAATATTAAATGTATGACCTAGTCAAAAGAGTTTAGTTGATTCTTGTAGGTTTTTTGGGTGATCTCTGTGACATCACAGGTTGTTTGTGCATCCTGACTGAGAGTCACTGGGCTACAGCATCTCTCTTCAACAAGCAGCCTCCTCTGTTCATGAGGAGACAGGAATCCAGGATCTTGCTTTGGCTCCGATGTATCCTCCTTATCATCAACAGTCATGTCTTCTATACTAAACTTTTGAAGAAGAGTTGTCCAGCTGATCTATGATACCAATGTTGGCTGAAACTACTTATGGCTTGTCTGGTTTTAAGATCAGATTTGCCAGCAGAATTTTTTGGTAGAAGAGCCCAAAAATGGAAGCACTAAGTTATATCACATCCCAAACCCAGATAGATTATGGAGATGCTCACAATGAAGTCAGACTACAGTTAGGGTAGTCCCAAATAATGTGTAACCTTTAATTCAATGGAAGGACAAAAAATGATCTTGTTCTGAGTTAGGAATAGGCTGGATTGAACCAGCTTAATGGCAGTTTAGCCAACTTTCATCATTTTAGTGCTCTGTATTGGTTGATGTCTGAAAACACAGTAACATTGTTAGATAAGATTCAGTGTTTTTTGATATCTCTTGCCTTCCTTGACAATTGCTTAATTATATTTATTAAAACTGCAAATTCTGATATACTTTTCATTTCAGGTATATAGAATTTTCTGTTAATTTGTTCCAGATGTCACTTAAGTACAAATAGAAAATCCATCAACCTTACTTTTCTCCCCCACAGTGATGTCTGGAATGGAATCTGAGAAGAAAGTTGGAACATCTATCCTCAAAGTTATAGTGGAGGACTTAAAACCTATTAAAGCCTTTATTGGGGTATCTACTGATGATATTTGAGGGATGAAACAGACAGCTGGATAACTCAAGAAGAAAATACGGGCTCTGTTGACATATCCTGTGGATTAACTGATTGCTTGGAATCTTATTCTTGCCATCTCACTTACATCTTCTTGGAATTCGAAAACATGTTGAACATTGTCATCCAATCTCTCACAAAAATTATTACATGAAAATTTAACTTTGCCAGAAAGCTATCAATTGGATTGGGATAATGTTTATCATAACCTTTCTCAGGTTTATAGCTGAGAAAGCTCTTTCATAGGAAGATTGAGATAGAAGGGAATTTAAACAGAGCTGATGATCAACCATGTGTAAATGATCTTTTTGTATTACACTAAGGAGATGGCTGAAAAATGCAGAATGTTCTCCAGAGTCAGGAAGTTGACAAGGGAGAAGACTCTAAAATATTTCAGTTCCTGCAATTTGTACAGGTCAGACAAATGATAAGTAGGATACCTAGCTAAAGTTGGGTAGAAATCCCTAAAGGAGATAATATTAAAAGCATAACTGCTAACAGTTCCAATGAGGAGGAAAAATGGAAGACATTAAAAGAAGCCAATTTAGCCAAACACAAAAAATTTAGTGAAGATCTAGAAAGAAAAAAAGCCAGGAACAGGAAATGAGCAGAAGGCCAGGTCACAGAGTACAGGCAGATGGCCCAGAACGGTAAAGCTGGTGTCAGGAAAGTGAAAATGCAGAATGAGGTTTTTGCTGAGGTTAGCAAAAGCTGCTAAAATAATAAAAAGGGCTTCTTTAGATATGATAAAGAAAAGGAAAAATATAAGTTTACCAACTCCACCAGGAAATTGTGAATGCCAGGATGAAGGAGCATAACTGAAGCTTGAATTGATAAGATACGTAGTCAGAAAATACATCTACTTTAAATGATTTTAAAATTTCAGGACCAAACGAATTGCATCCTATACCTTTCTGAATTATATAGATATATTATCTGATCTTATTTCATTTAATGAAATGGAAGTTTTGCTTCATTATACTAGACAAAATAACAATAGTCTTGCCTTCCTTCTTCTGGATGCTCAAGGGAACAGAAATTTCTATTCCTTTTTTTATTCTTTTTTTATTTATTTATCAGATTTGTCACCACCCATCTCCTCCAACCAGAGGGACTCTGGGCGGTTTACAATACATAATAAATATACAATAAAATTCGAATAAATATACAATAAAATTTGAATAAAATCCCATTAAAACTAAAACTAAAACAATTTCTTAACTTCTTAACTAGAAATAGGAAATCTTTCCTAACTTTATTCTCCCAACAAAACCCTTGTGAGCTACTCTGGGCTGACAGATTTGACTACCTCAGTGAGCTCCATATTTCACTGAAGCACTTGAATCTTGGTCTTCTTGGTCACAGTCTCCTAGTTACATTGTTCTGGTTCTCAAAATACTGAGGAAGGGATGGAAAATCTAGTTGTTACTATATTTTAGACTTAATCAGATTAAGCAATGAAGCAATATAAAAAAGTATATAAAGTTTTTAGATTGAGAGGGCTTTTCTCAATTTTATTCTCCCTAAGCACAGGTATCTCTGCAGAGAGTGAGGGCCTTTTAAATTTGCATTGTACTGTAGACCCTAAAAAATGTTATCCAAGTGGCAGAGTCTGCATGTAATTTTTGCATGGTAAGACCAACCTATTTCTGTACACTTTCACTACAGTATAATTAAATATGCCAACTTAAAAGGAGGAGATACACTGTGGTGTGTATCATCTCTTTATTACTTAGGAGGGGCATTCCAGTATTAATACTGTAAATACTCAATTCTATTAAAAGCCCCATATTCTCCCCGTATGCTCCCAAGATGTATGCTGATGAATTTATGGACAGATGACCCGGGTCCTGACTAGACTTGGGGAAAAGCCTAGGGTCATCTTTCATAGACAGAGCTTCTCAATAGGTGAAACATATACTACAAAATTTTGGGAATAGTTCTATGAACATTGGTTTGGGTGGCCAACTGACAGTAATTGGAACTCAAGCATGGAAATTCATCAGAGGCTATGAGGGTAAGACTGTGATCAGATATAGGTATGCAAAAATATGCTATATTAGGAAGAAATTGTGCATTCAGGTTGTGTACCAAAGTAATGAAATTCGAATAAATAGTAGAAGGGGGTACCAGAGGTATTCTCTGCATTCATTCATATTTTTCTAGTTTTGATGAGTGGCTCTAAGTTTAATTTAAATCTGACACAATCCATAACTATGGAAGGAAAGACTGAATTTAAAAAGCAGAGGAAGCTATCCTGCATGTCAGCAATCTCTTCAAGTTTATGAGTGGAATAAGATGGCAATTAATAATAATAATAATGCAATTAATGAGAAATATTTTTCTGAAATGTCATTTAGCTCCCAAATACTAGGAAATGACTATTTTGGTATCTGCAGAACTCCCAAAAGATAGATGGCTGGCAACATAAGCTGCATATTAGCATTGGACAGAAGAAAGAGTTCAGCACTAGTTGACTTTAATGATTTATTCCAATTTTTATAGAACCAGCTGAGTCATCTGAAAATGTACCACTTCCAAATAAATATTGGAAAAAGAAGTATGACCTGCTGAATTTTGAAGGTAATGCATTCATTAAGTGCACAAGAATATCAGAATGGAGACCATGGGACAAATACAGTACATGATGGCAGTACAGCCAATTGCTGTTTTAATTATTTGAGTTTTTAATTCATATTATTTTTCTATTTGTTATTTTCCTTTATGATATATTGAATATTGTCTGGGTGGAAAAGCAATAAATAAAAATTACCTGACTTTGCTCAACTTTCAGTAAAAAAAATCCACAATAGTTGTGTATGGTGCAGTCCAGTTTCCCATTTTAGGGAAGGTTCTTGAGAAGGTGGTAGGCTTACAGCTCCTGAGGGCCTGGAAGAAGCAGATTGTCTGGACCCTTTTTACTCAGGATTCAGACCTGGTCATAATACTGAGATGGCATTGATAGCACTTGTTGGTGCTGTCTGGTGGCTTGGGATGGGAGTTAGGGTTACCCAAAACAGCTGTTTCATATAGATTCTATACTCAACCTTATTGAATCTCCAGCCTAATTTAATATTATATATACTGTATGTATATATGTATATGTATATATATACACACACACACACACACACAATTATGCATATGCATATGCAAGGTATCTGAATGCATATATAGATCCATATAACATTACCACATCTACAGAGCCAAATATCAAGGAATAAGAAACATGTATGTATGCTGATTAACTTTTGAGCAATATTTTGAAATATTGGATCTAACATACTGGAACTAAAACTCACTTGTAGAATGAAATTTTCCTCTCAGATAAATTCACAGAAGATCTTTAACTATCTTGATTGGAATTTTAACTTTAATAATTTAACTCATCATTCCTAAAAGATGCTGAAATAATTTACAAAAGTTCACATTCAAGGAAGTATAATCTTATGTACTGTCTTGTATCTTTCTGGTTATGTGTGGAGCTATTTCTGCGCCTGTGGGATATATTTCAGCAAAGCATGATTTTCAAACAACAGTACACTGAAATTTGTTCCTTGTAAACACAGAAAATGATTGAATATACTGAAATATCTCCTTGTGCCTTTGCATGTCCTTTCTTCTCTGCACATTGCCTGTTCATAATGCATAATGTGATTAGTAATGGGGAAACAAATTTATAATCCTTATGGCAGGAGAGATTTATAGATGCTATTTAATCTTGTTTCTAGCATAAGAACTCAAGACTATTGCTAGAGGAGTGTTTGTAAAATCAATTCCTAGGTAACATTAAACTTAATGAAGCATTACTTGTGAGCATGGAGAAAGCCTGCTTCATAGAAGTAGAGAGCAGGATAACAGAACAGCTGGAAATTTCAGGGAAGAAAAATGAATTTTCTATTAAATCTTCATTAGTTTATGAATAAAATCCTATTTGTAAGTGCAGAATTACTTTATGCAGTTTGCAGACAAGGAAAACTATTGCAGCAGTCTCTGTTTTAGTTCAACGGATTATTTTGGAATATTGAGAACATCATGAATATTGTTTGTTATTCAGCCTGAGAAAAACAACCACCACCACCAGTGTTTATAGCTTTGTAAAACATCAGAATGGAATAAAATATGTAGAATGTTTAGAACATAAATGGAGAAAGCAACCCCAAACAGATAAAAAACCACAAATTAAAAAAAGAGGCTTTTAAGCTAAACGTTTTCTATTTTTTAAGGCCTATACATTTATTTATTTTTTTGCTTTGAGACAAAATGTAATGGCATTTGTAGAAAAAAATAATCTTATAGTGAGGAGTATCTCTGCCAAACTTCAAACAGATAAGGTGGGGCTTTTTTGTGCAACAGAAATGGCTAATTGTGTTGTCTCTTTATGAATGCACTGGAATGTCAGAGTAGAGGGTACATTGATGGATCAGTCCTGATACGATTCAATTAAAATTTGAGTCCAGGATTCAGAGGTAAAGGTATCTGATTCGAACTGATTCAGAGTTTTTTGTTTAAAAAACCAGCAATAGGCTATAATGCACAAGGGCCAAAATACCTGCTACTGTTTTATTTTTGACAAAAGAGGATGAAAATAGTAGCAATGTTCTTTACAGGACATTAATCCTGCCAAGTTTCAGCTTCAGAAGTTCATCTTTGATAAATGTATGAAATATTCCTCTTTTACCTCTTTTAAGACAAGTGGTATAGAACGGATAAGGAGCTCCACAGCAGCTGCCTTGAAAATTGTCCGGGATACAGCCCAAATTAGGTTGGTAGTGCACTAATGCAGAAAGTATCTTAATTTAACTTCAAAAACTATTTCAAACTATTTCTTTTTTGGCTTGTTTTTCTGGGCTGCCAAGCCTCATGTGGCGCAGAGTGGTAGGCGGCAGGCAATATTGCAGCCGAAAACTCTCCCCATGACCCAGGTTCGATCCCAGCGGAAGCTGGATTCTCTCTCGGATAGCCAGCTCAGGTCGACTCAGCCTTCCACCCTTCCGAGGTTGGTAAAATGAGCACCCAGCTTGCTGGGGAAGGCGACGACTGGGGAGGGCAATGGCAAATCACCCCGCTAGAGTCTGCCGAGAAAACGTTGTGAAAGCAGCGTCCCCCCAAAGGGTCAGATGTAACTTGGTGCTTGCACAGGGGACCTTTCACCACCTTTCACACTTGATGTTAGCCCTTCAGAGATGACTTTACCGCATTTCTGACAGGTGCCAGATTTGATGGCAGCAGCTGGAAAAAGCATTTATGTCCAATTGCCTGAGAGGCTGGTAGGGCAAAAGGGCCAGTTTATCAGCATAGGGAGACTGTGCTAGGTAAAGCAGGTGGGCAGGCAGACATACATACAGCAGAGGAAGATATTGGAAACTAAAGAGCCTTTTTTTCTTTTTAGTTGTTGTTGCCTATTTTGCTTGCACAAACAACAATATGTAACAATACAGTGGAGACCTTAGTATGGTTAGTTCTCAGTTAACAATGGTAATGGGACCAGAATTTCGGTTGCTAAGCAATGCGGTTATAAAGCACAAAGTCATGTGACAGCATCACTTAGTGATGACAATCCCTGCAGTCTCCGTTGCCATGGTTAAGCAAGGATTATGGGGTGTTAAGCGAGGACCTCCTTTCAACTTCCTGCCGGCTTCCAACAAACAAAGTCATTGGGGAAGCCATCAGGAAGTTGCAAATCCTGAGGCGAACACAGTGGGGCTGAGAGAAGGTGTGCGAGTGTGTGTGGGTGGCTGGCAAGGCAGAATGTAAGTGCAGCAGGGCTGGGGAAGGATGTGTGTGGGTGCAAGCAGCCCCAGAGCTGTGGCGTGGCAAGAAGCCCCAGAGCCATGGAACAGCAAGAAGCCCCAGAGCTGCGGTGCCTCCCTGTGCATGGCCAGGATGGTGAGCCCAGTGGTGGGGAGGCAGGCAAAGACAACAAAGGTCAGCTGGGGGGGGGCAGCAGGGGTGGCAGGGAGGGTGATAAATGTGGGCTGGCTCAAATTTTTATCACATGACCATGGAGGCGCTGCGATGGTCGTACGTTCAAGAACCAGTCACAAGTCCATTTTTTCAACACTGTCATAACTTTGAATGGTTGCTGAACGAATGGACATTAAGCAAGTACTACCTGTATTAAGTCATCAGCATAAGATAGAAACCTTTATTGTACAACAAATATTTTGGTGTAATTTGCAGCTGCTTCTTAATGATATATTCAGCTCTGCGTGTAAAAGCTAAATAATCTTATGCTTATTAACATCAACATTTTAAATATAGTTAATACTGATACAATACCTTTCTTTTTTATCTTTAATGGTCTAAGTTTATCTAAACATTAGAGTGTTAATAATTTCTAATCAATACTGTATAAAGACCAATGTATTGAAATAATATATTATGTATGTCTTCTAACAGTATAATAAAACAATTAAAATTTTTAAAAATAAAAAAATTGGCACCTAACTTGTTAATTCAAGCCTGTGTTTTAAACTTTAAAATAAATCTGCCAGTACAAAAAAAGAAAGATACCCCCACAAAAAGATAAAAAAGTAATAAAAAAGATATCCACCCACCCACCAAAAAAGAAGGAAGATGTTGGAATTGGCATTGGTGGGCAGCTGGCATAGAAACAGAATGTCCAAATGATCTGATTTGACAGGCTATTTGACAAATGCAATAGGCAAGCAGAGGCAGACTGAGGTGGGAGGTGCGCCAGGCCTAATAGTAACCCCAGTGGCTTGCTAGATGAGGAAGCAGTGAACTGTCTGGGAACTAGAACTAGAGACAGCTGAATGCTTTGTTTTCATTGTTGTGCAAGTGAAACCTCCCCAGGCCAGGCACACAAATTTAAAAGTAAGAGTTGACCAAGCGTGTCTTCTGGGTCAGCCTTGAGCCCATATTCAGAATGCTGAAAGCTGAGTTGAATTCCCAGTTTTGTTGGCACAAAAATGTACTGTTCCTATGGCACAAAGAAGTTAAAAGACAATAAAGTGAATGAAGCTCAAAGCAACATTTTCCCCCTTACTTGCACAGTCAGAAAGACTTCAACCATAAAACAAAATTAAAACAAAGAAAGCAACACTTTTTGCAGATAATGCTTGTCCACAGGCCAAATGTAAAGCAATACACTTTGAGGAAGATGTTTGTTGGGTTAGCCTTGGGTCTCATTCACTCAGTGGTCTAAAGGTTTGACTCAGGAGTGTATACTTAATTGTCAGTCTTGAACTGAAGGATTGTTGCTTAAGTTAAGCTTTGTGCTGAAATTAATAAACATGAGAGTGTTGAAGTCTACCAAAAATCAGAGAACAGCCTACACAGAATTGCAAGACATGTCCTGAAGAGACACATTGCTCAAAGTCCAACTTAATACAACACACACACACACATCAAAACAAACAGCAGGGTATTCTGTTGATGTGGTTGCACACTTGATAGATCCAGCTTTAGCTAACTCAGAACTGGCAGATAGCTTTCAGGAACAGCAGCATCACTCAGATTCCAAATCTGCTAATCTGCTTGCTTACTTGGAACACTGATTGACAGTCAAGACAGCTGTTGGCAGGCATCAGTGGCTAGATCCTGTCATATTTCACTTTAGGTTGCTCTGCATCCAAGGAAGTTGCTAGATAACTTTTCCAATTCCTCAGATAGATAGGCTAAAAAGGGATGTCTCATATTGCTCTCTTTGTTTGGCTAATACCTCAGACCCCAACTAAGAATGTCACCCCTTTCTTTTACAGTCAGGACTGTGGTGGAGAGTTATCTTCTAGTATCATGTTGTTATTGTCCCAGCTGAGAATATCCATTTGATTTTCTTGGTAAAACATTGAAGTGGGCTGCTATTCTTTCTTCAGTGAATCATAACCAATCATGACCTTCACCACTGCAAGTAACAATTCATGAAGGACAGCTAATGGTGGTCTGAGTGGAAGCTCAATTTAGTTTAGTTTCTTTGAGTTGAATAAATATATAAAAGTCATATACTTTAGATCTTCCTTTGTGTGCTAAACAAAATGACATTTCTGGAATTTCACATATCTTAATATTTCATAGCTAAAGATAGCCTAGATCACACCAGCAAATTAACTATAAGAGTAGTTGACTAAATGATCAGTTGCATCTCATTACAAGATGTTAATTAAACTAATCAAACTCTGGAATTCATTTCATGCTTAAAATGATGAAGATGAAAGTATAATTTAGAACAGTTTCTCCCCATTCAGTTTCTATGATCCTGAGAGCATTTCTGTCCTATTTAATGTACAGCAACAAGGGAACTGAAACTTTACTGAAAGCAAAAAGAAAAAAAAAGTCAACTGAATTATTATATTATATGAAATAAGAAGAACATTGTTGTAGCCATATAGAGTGCCACATTTATTTTGGTGGATGTGCAACGTACACATATCCATGGGTTTGGCCATGCCCTCTGGATTTTTTGCTTCAAACAGCAGAACTTACTTTCCATTACATTAAGTTCCCTTACTTTCAAAATCAGTTTGCCTTGCACATTATTTCTATTAATTTTATATGCTTCTACTTCTACTACTTCCATTAATTTGATATTTGATAAACCATATATTGGATAAACCATATATTGTAAAGTGCCCACAAAGATGATACTTTTTTTTCCTTTTCTGATACCTGATGAATCTGTAATGTAGAACAGTGTTCAGAACATAAAGAATTTCATACTACGATCTGAATGTCAGCTCCTGCACAATTGCTCTGGGAGCTACATCCTTATAACGAATTCATCCAGTGTAGAATGAGAATTTGTTGTTATGGTAACTGTAAAAAAGGCCTATTGCCAAACCTGTCCCCTTTTGGTGAAATATATATATGGGTTTTAGTTAGCAGTGAAGGCAAGACCCTCCATCCATCATAAATTCCAGAACAGTTGAAGCTTCCTATGCACATTTTGAAGACAGTGAGCTGTAGGGAGGAAATCATATTTCCCCTTGGGAATCTTTCTTTTCTTGAAAAATCTATGCTAAAGTTAGCTAATTGATTAATATATGTGGTAGGCAAAACTCCAAACCACAATGAGTGACATTTGAATTGAGTCCAGCAAGGAGAATGATTTCCTCCACTAAACAGAACTAATTCCAGTTCCAGTTTAGGTTCTACTTCTTTCCCAATGACAACCTTAGGAATATGATAGAATCTGATTTATTTTCCTCTATTTCCATCTGCACAGCTCAGTCATAGGCTTAATTAGCAAATTATGTATTTAAGATTTTGCACCTAATGAATGGGGTAAGGGTGTTGTAGATGGTCCATAAAGGAAGTGACCTATCTGTAAAATTATTGCCTAAGGTTCAAAATAAATTCAAATAAACAACTGCAAGGTTACAGTGGTTTAAACTGTTCCAAAATTAAGGAATATTTATGGAAGAATGGATGGTGAAGTTAATGGAACCAGCCGAGATGGCAAAATTGACTACTTCGATTAAAGAAAAGACTTTGTCTAGCTATGTTTCTATTTGGACTTTTGGACTGCTTGGACTTTTGGACTTCTGCTGAAAACTGAAAAAAAAAGAAACTTTAATTTTGGGATTCGATGATTAGAATTGTTTATGATTATAGAGATATTGTATACTATTGTTAATTTTAGAGTAAGAGGTTTGTAACTACCAGAGAAAGTCAGAAGCTATTCTTTTTCTGATCTTTTCTTCTTCTTCTTTTCCTGCTTCTTTATATTTTATCTCTTGTTGAAACTTAATAATGTTTTACTTAAAAAAAAAGGAAAATTTAGAAAAAAATAGAAAAAATTATAGCTGGGGTCACCAACAGTATGCTTAGTGTGGCAGTATACCTTAGTTGTCTTTCCTGGCTTTTATCTTAGAAATGGTGCTAATGACCAAAGTGGAAAGCTGGCAGGCTTCAAAGCAAAATACTAGCTTCCAGAAGTATTTTAATTTCCAAGAATATCTCGGAGCCTGTGAGAATCCAGCCAGCCTCTGACTCAGAAAACAAAACTCTTTCTGAGTCAGAAGACGGAATAGAAACTTACCGGGCTGAAACAGGGAAAGCGAAACCCAGAGATGAGTCAGCAGTGCAGGAAGAGTCACAGGTGCTGATTGGCCAATATTTGGAGGAGGATTTGAATCCTCCAATCAGCATGCATCAACGACAGGCAGAAAAGCAAGTCAAGGAAAGGCAGCCCGATTGGCTGCAAAAAGGAATAGATGCGCAAAGGATCGGCATAAAAGGCAGACGCGCGAGGAGCAAGCTGCCGGAGACAACCAAACCTACAAGCCTGCAGCTTCCGCAGAAGAGTCCCTGCCAGCATCGGAGACAGCGTCTGTTACCGAAGAGGGATCAGCGCCACTGTTCTCCACTGAGGAGGCCTCGAATCCTGCTTCTGCTGCCACCGAGGATCTTCTCCTCGCCAAACCCAGCAACCTCAGTCTTGCGTCCAGCCTTGGACATCCGTGGTCACCTTGTGCGCATCCCAGGCATGCTTCCCACTCTGTTTCAAGATTCCAGCCATGCCCAGAGTCTCTAGTCCAGCCTTGTCATGCCTCAAGTCAGCAGCCTCACCCTGAGCCTTCGATGCAGTCTTGCAACGTTTCTAGCTCACAGCTTAGTTCCAGGTCTTCAGTACAGATTCAGGGTACTCCTGACTTCCAGTCTCGCCATGGATCTTCAGCCCAGTTTAGCCACACTTTGGGTGCTCGACCTTATTCAGGAGTTTCACAACTATCTTGTTGTGCACCAGATTTGCAACCTTGTCTAGAGTCTGTGGTCCAGTCCTGCTGTGCCTCGAGTTTCTTGCCTAGTCCAGAACCTCCAGCCGAGTCCAGGCTTGCTCTGAGTTCTCAGTCTTGCTCTGCGTTCCTAGTCCTGAGTATCCAATCTAGTCCAGAGTCTCCAGCTGAGTCTAGCCTTGCTCTGAGTTCTCAGCCTTGGTCCGAGTTCTTAGTCCAGAGTATTCAGCCTAGTCCAGTGCCTCCAGCTGAGCTTAGCCTTGCTTTGAGTTTTCAGCCTTGTTCCAAGTCTCCAGTTCTGAGTATCCAGTCCAGCCCAAGTCGAGTCCAGTCCAGTCCAGTCACTAGAACCCAGATGTATCCAGGGGGTTCTACCCAGCCTTGCCCAGCATTCCAGTGCCAGCTTAGTTCAAGTGGTATTCCAGTTCGAGGTCATTCGAATTTTGTTCCAGTAGTGTCTTGTGCTCCAGCTTCTCTCAGCCTTCCAGCCTCCATTAGAGAATCCTGCTCCGCTGCCTTGCTGCAGTCTCCTCCTGCAATCTTGCTGGTTTCCTTGTTGCTGCCCAGTTGGTTTTGATTGAAACCTGTTCTTCCTTGATTTGTGATGGAATCTTTAAAGGTTAATAAAAGAACTCCAAGCAGCTAACAGTAATCTTGCAGAGTAGAAGCATGAACCAAAAGAGAATTTGCACATTAAGCTTAATTGCATTCAGAAATAAACTCAGTCTTCACACAGTAGTTAGATGAAATAAAATAGAGATAGCTTACTTTTATTCAGTAGATCTGGATACAGGTAGGTTTATAGTAGAAAGCACTTAAATCATCACTGGTTCTTTGTAGACACTTTCTATGTGGAATAGAAAGTCTGGGTGCAAGCGAGATGGTAGGGGGAGGAGCTGCGTTCTGCAGCTCTTCCTGCTTGCATGTCTGCCAGAAGGGTAATGGAGATTGTTAATCCCCAAGCCCAAGGAGGAGGAGGAAGTGGAAATCAGGTGACCCATGTGACATCCCACAAGCACAATAGAGATGCATTTACTAGAAAAACCCCCTTACTATGCTTGTGAGACAATGCTGAGTTGACCCCTGATAATGCCAACAATTCTAAGGACTTATTAATTGTAAATAGCTATTTAATAAAGAGTATTTTTGATATTTAATCTGCCTGGCCACTTCTAAGTCTAATCAGGACAGAGCCGCAAATAAGTTTCTTGAGAAAATAAATAATAAAAAAAGGGCAGCCACTGTTTAGAAGTGTTCCCGCTAGCCTCAAAAAGGACAAAAGTAAGGAGTCTCCTGTGGGAAAAGGGACAGCATTTTGGTAAATCTTTGGGCTTTAAAATAGTTATAGTCCCCCTGCAGGGATAAGGGACCTATTTGGATGGCTGCACACACATCTGGAAGGTTTTCTATTCAACTCTTGCTTGATCTCTGAAAATGGTGAATGGCCTAAGCAGCTGACCCAATCACTCCCAAGCTATTTTCTCCCCAGCTGGAGGAACTGGAGCTTTCTGATAAGATGGAGAAGTAAAACAATTGGGTAGGCAGCTAGGATGAAGGTAGAAGGTGGCTGTTTTTTCTGGAATTTCTGTGTCTGAAATTGAATCCAAACCATCTGAGGCCTTTGTACCTAACCCTTTCTTCCTTTGAAAATTCTTACTTGAAGAGTTCTTCAGAATTGCTCATTATTTTGTAATATACAGTTTATCCTAAGACAAACATTATCCTCCAGTATTTTATTTTTTAAGAAATATGAAAGACAATCACAGATACAGCTGTTTCATAAATAGCTTATTCACTTTAAAGCTTCATTACAAAAATATGAATTAATCATGATAATGATGCTACCAGCAAAGCATTAGACTGAAACATATGGCAACTATTTTTTTAAAATCATCAGTTGTCATGGTATAGTCTCTATGCTGAACTCATTTTCAGAATACTGGCTCCTTGTCTGTGAGATTAATTTCTTGGATTGTTATGGAGCCATGTCCTCCAACCAACTCTTGTCATGAATAGCAAATATGCCTGGTATCTAAAATGAACTTAGGATGAAGATACTGTCTAGTTCTGACCAAACGTTTATGCTCTGACTCTTTTTAAAGTTAGTTAACTTTATGGCAAATGAGTGTGGATAGTCTGTTTTAAAGAAGGAGGGCCCCAGAGCTGTGAGAAAAAGGAAGTATTGGTACGAAGACCATAAAGAACCGGAGGCATTTCACAAAAGGCATTTGGAAAGTCGTGAACTGCCGCAGTTCTTCTGCTGTTTGGGTGAGCAAGCTTGATAAGCATCTGGCAGGAACCCCAACAGTGAGACAAAACACGGAAGTCCTGGACTAGGACTGATGCCATGGACTCAATCAATATGGAAAGCAGCAAAGGAACTAAAGGAAGTAGTATTTTACCTATTGGCTGAGGAACATGTACATTCAAGGGAAAGACTAAGCAGTTGCTAATATCCTTAAATACATTTGATATTGCTTTTTTTTCCTGTTAGTATTTGGCAACTAATAAGGGTTACACAAATAATGATTTAAGACAAATGTGGTCTTCTAGAATCTCCTTTTTTATAGAACCTACAAATGTTATGGTAAGGCTTTGCCCCAGTTATTAAGGAACTATTTGTTTTTGAGAGCACATGTTACATGAAGAAATATCTCAACTGGATGTTGTAGCCCTCTTTGAATAGTCCTATTTTTTACCTAGTTACTGGTCCTGAGTTTGAGAAACTGTCTCCAGGGGAAATGCCCAGCCATTGGGTCCCAGTCAGTTTCTTACCTACTTCCTTTCCAAAACCTTTTAACCAAGCCTGCTACTACCAACCAGTGAATGCCTAAGGGATATTCCCCCTTTCCCTCCACATGTTCAATAACACCCAAGGCATTTCTAGTTATAACAGACCACACACCTTTCCTGCATTCAGAACCAAAGTTTGAGAACAGCTCTACTTGACTACTGTATTAAAACAATCACCTTACAGATCTATAAGCAGGTGTACATAGATAACAAGAATAACTTCACACAACAGTTGGATGGAGAGTTTCCTTAACAAGGCAATGCATTTTCAACCCCCTGCTACATACACAAACACATTGTGTGTAAACAGCTCTCCCCTTGGCAAAAATGCTCAGTCACAGTTGTCTGGCCCAAAGTCCTCCTCGCTTCTGGCGACTGGAACTCTTGGGGACACCCTGCGAGCTCCAGCAGACCAGCCCCCTCCTGGTCAGCCTGTGGCCCTGCTGGCGCCTCTGCTGCTCTGGCTGTTCCACCCTGGGTGTTGCTCACCCTCTGTCCTCAGCCCTTTCTCTCATTCCCTTCCCTGGGGGAACCTGGGATGGAGCCCTTTACCTCCCGCTGGTGAGTAATTGTTCTGTCCCTTTAAACTTCTCCTGTTTCCTCCCTTAATGTCAAACAACCTGTCAGTGCCATTTTCAATCAGATTCCTCTTTATCTCATCAGGTTGTTTTCCTATGCAAATCACTTGCTTCTTTTTTTTGCTTAGCCATTTCTTCCAGGCTCTAAATATGTAGAAACAAAGAGTGTTTTTGTTCTTCTGTTAAGTTACACGTTTTTTTTAATTTCTGCCTAAGTATATGTAAGTGGATTATAGCAGCATCAGTTAGGGCTGTCTGTAGGGATGGTCAAAAAAGTCAAGATGGTGACCACGATTGAAGCTCTACTCTTTTTTATATGTGGGGTGCCATTTTGATTTGTAGAAGCTTCTGGTGTCAATATTACATTATGAACAGATGTGTTCAGGAAAAAAATTAATTCCAGTTTACTTGTCTTTCCACCTTATTAACAAAGATCTGAATGATCTGAATAAAATCAAGATAGGCTTTAATCTGTGACATGTCATTTTATTGAGAATGTGAGCTATTTGAAGAAAGCACATTTATTTTAAGTTAAAACTAGCTTGAAAATATTGTTCTATAAGAAATTGAATGGCTACAGTAAGGAAATTGTTAATTTTACAGTTAATACAGTTAATTCTGATATAGGATGATAGTTGTGTTCCTAGAAAAGCATACTTAAGCAGTAATAACACCCCACCCCCAAAAGCAAAGAATCACAATAGACAAAGCAGTGTGCTTGTAGCAACTGACTCAGGAAGCCATTGTGTTCAGCTGGTAGTGTTCACGCCTTCACCTGCCATTTCTTGTTAACACAAAATTGAAATTCAGGAAAATCATGCATGAGCAAACATGCTTCATGTCGGAGAGACATCATTCCTCTATTTATCAAGGGGGTATGAGTGAATTCCTTTTTTAAAAAAAGAATTTTATTGAGTTTGAAACAAAGATAAAAATTACAAAAAAGCAAAAAACTACAAAAAGAAAAACAAGAAAAACTAAAAAAGTGTGAAACACAAGATTACATTTCCATAATCAATCCCTTACTCTGTATCAAACCAAGATGACATTATTTCTATTAATCCTTCCATTAGCACATATACAAATCACTAATGCAACTGCTCCTTCCCCTTATATAAAAAACGTATATATATATATATGTATGTATGTATGTATATATATATAAACTTCCCTCCCCCATAAAACAACATTTATTTACTTATTTCCTTCCTGCCACTATTCTATATGTTTCTGTCCACTATAATAAAAATGAAATTATAAAAACATATAAATTGTCTACTTTTATAATTAATAATCCTACAGCAATCTTAACCCTATTCAACCTAAAAACCAAGCAATTATTATTATACCTTATAAATACCTTATAATTCTTACAAATCAAACAAACCTTTAAAAAGTCCAATAAACCTTAATCCAAATCATTAAAGAGAAATGAAATCATAATAGCCTCATTATCAATCCAATTACACATTCTTTAATTTTTACCCCAGTTCAAAATATACTTTTACGTATCTCCCTGTTACACCCAAGGCATTTTTCTTGCAAAAATCAAACAGCCCAACTGCCCCCTTAAAAACTCATTCTCAGCAAAAAAACTCCCACAAAGCAGATTCTCTTCTCTCCCAAAACATTCCCTCAGAAAGCCATAACAATCCCTCAGAAAAACAATTCTCCTTGTAATCTGCAGCTCAGACCGTCACTTTAACCCCTTCAGCACCAAAATGTAGTCTTTGTCTGGCATTACTTCAGTCTCACGTCAGTAGAAAGATCTCCTTCCTTGTCAAAATCTTCAACTCCTTCCATAACATCTTCAGCAGGATGATGCACTTTAGAAATAATTATCTTCCCCAGTGTTCCGAATATTCTGCAGAATAGCCTGACAGCAATCTGAAAATATCTCTTTGTAGGTCTGCTTAAACTCACAATGGAACTCTGAAAAAGCCTCCTTGAAATCGTCCATGTTTCAGGCAGTAGTTTATGTTGCCCCCTAGATACTTGACTCACCCAGTTAGGAGTTAATGAGTTAATGAAAAACGTCTGAGTGAAATTGAAACAAGAGAAAGTATGCTAACAAGCAGCACTCAGGAAAAGTGAACAGAGGACTAGAAATTCAAAACAACAAATTCAATGTGTAGGAAAATATTGAATCCTTCAAATTCAGTACAAAAATAATAACAGGGAGGCAATTATTTATTCTCAGTTCTCCTTAGTCTTTAAATGGGAAAACAAGTCAAAACTTTAAGATTTTAAAAATTTAATCCAGAAATAACGATAAGCACCAAGAGAGTCCGCTTCTTCTTGTCGTAGAAAGCCTCTCTCAGGGTACAAAAACTTAAAAGAAAAGTGAATTAGGTGTTTTAGAAAAGGGGTGGCTGGACTTAAAGTCCCTTTAAGGACTACAGAGCAGCTTGGAAATGATGAAATCCCAGCCTCCCGGTGAAGTCTTACCTGTCGATCGCACATGCTGTCCACAATCTCTTGGCTGCAACTCGCCATCCAGAGGATGAATGGGTTGATTCCAAGCATTTTCCTTAATCCAGAAAAGCGCTCTGGGCTACAGGAGAAACCAGCCTGAGCCCAAAAAGACTGCCATGATGCCAATTCTGCCAGAGGAGCTTGCAAGCACAGCTGCTCAGTCCGCCATATTCCCACCAGAAATCAAGGGCGTATGAGTGAATTCCTGATGTATAAGCACCTATTGTATGAGAACTGACTTGCACAATTGTGAAAAAAACAACAACTAAAAAATGACAGTTTAAAGCTACATTTATTTTATGTATTGATTATAATGCTATGTGCTCTTCCATTTGTTACTTTCTTTAGCACAACTCTGAACCATTTTGTTTATTTTTATTTCCTGTTAGAGCAGCTCTTTGTACAGCCTGTGTGACAGGCACTGATCACCTCATTTCACCCAAGTATTTATAAAGCAACATTGTAGGTTGATTTGAGGCATAAATGGTGAACCATTGTCTGAACTTTTGCTTTTGTGCAATGTGTGAATGGCAAATCTAGATGTAGTGATGTAGAAGTTTCTAATTAATACTATAATAGAAAGAAATTGAAACAGATACTTCTATTGCCTTATAAAGATGGGGATGAACATAGAAAGCTGAACGCTGAGAAGTAAGAAGCTAGGTTCACATAACATGCTAAGCCATATCTTGTCTTAATCATGGTTTGTTAAATAAGTCAATAGTCCAGATCATGCCACACTAAACCATAAAACATGGTTTACAAACCAATGTCACTGGATTTATATACTGCACTATGTGTTATGTTATTTATATTATGACTATATTATCATAATTATATAATATTAAATACTAATTATACATCACTGATGTATAATTCAAAAGAGAATGAGCATCTGTCCCAACCAATAGGTGTTCCAAAATAAAGTTAATATGTGAACTAACCGCTGGCCAGAACAAACCCCTGTTCTGTTATATATATTGTGTAGCATTTTGGGTATTACATTTCTAGCACTAAACTGAATACCCGATTTCTTCCTAAAAAGATTCATAGGTATTTTGTTGAATTAATTATAATTTAAAATCTATAGAAATATGACTTATAGATGCTGCATAGTTTTCCATTGTTGTAAATGTATTAATCATTCTCTATCCCATGCCTACCTACACTCTTGAATGTATTTGAACAATAATTGAACAATCACCTATAAATAATAATTTTAGACATATTATTTGGTGAGAGATTGTTAAATTATCTATAAATAAAGGAGGTTCTGCAGCACTGACTCATTCAGTGCCTATTTGAATGCTAAGCCCCCTCTATTATTTTTTAAATCAAACATTGCAGGCTTTTTTTATTTCTGGAACAAACGGAAGAGGCAATTCAGTCTCATAGTGCCATCTACTGAGAAAGAAAAAGCTGCAGCTTCTTTTTTAATGATACTTTTTAAATTAAGTAGTTTTAAAAAAAAAGGTAAAAGCGGAAATAAGCTGTATAATGTCCTTGCTGCTGGAAGTTGTGCCCCTCTGCTCTGATGAAATGCTAAACAATTGGTTGGCTGACAGCAGCTCATTTGCAGTCAAGGGCCAGGCCACCTGACAGTGGCTGAGCCCTCCTACTTCCTAAGTCGAGAGAGGAGAGAAAAACATGTCTAAGATCTGCTTTTGAAATGAATGGGAAAGCTCCTGACTCCTCAAATAATGTGCAACATTGAGAAAAATCAGAAGAAGCTTTCTCTTAAATGGCACGAGTCTGGCTGAATTGTTTCCTAAGCCGATGCCTTAAAGGAAGTTGAGCTATCCTTAACCAGAGCCCCCTCTACTAAGCTGTCTTCAGGGATCTGAAAGGCTGTCATTCAGAAGGCAGGGCAGAATTCTTTGTTCCAGAAGACAGAAAAAAACCAAAAACCAAAACAACAAAACAATGGGTTAAAGTTGTAAAGAAGTAGATTTTGAGTGGACAACAGAAAAAAAACCCTATGTTGTTCAACAATGGAACACACTGCTTGGAAGCTGGTGAATTCTCCTCAGCTTGAGATGTTTAAACTGGCTGGCAGCCGTCGCTCAAGAATTCTGTACAACTGGGCAAGATTGCAGTATCTTAAATTTTCCTTCCAAACCCTTCCATTCTATGATTCTACAAGACAAGGAGAGAAGGGATGAGAAGATAGTAAGTTACATAGGAGGTGAGAAGGAATGTACTCTTCTCTATTTATTCTTTACCAGAGCCAGGCTGCTGAATGACTTTTTCCTGATGAAGCTGAGTTAAAAGCATGAAGTGCTCTAGGATGCTGCTCCATCTGTCTGTATGGACAACTGGATGAAAGGAGGGTGGGAACCCATTGTTCCCCCAGTTTCAATACAATACACTATCCAATAAGTCAATTGTCATTCTTCTCATTCCTGATCAGAAGATGCCACGCACTGCCAATGTGCCTTGGCCAGTATGACAACCCATCAGAACCAGGGGATTTCTTCCCAAGAGGGCCTATTATTGCCAACTGGCTATGCCAACCTCAAAAACCATCCCACAAAGTCATTATGGTGATTCTCCAGGGTTTGGGACTGTCTTTCCACCCCAAGTAAGAGCTTACTTTTTAAATGGTTTTTATTTTTTAAACTGGACTATGATACTTTCTGCATTGGTTCAGGCCAACTTAGGCTCTTCACTGGACAATTTGGAGGCTGCTGTTCTATCCTTCCCTCATCTCTGCTATCTCTGAATTAAAAGATTTTTGACTAATCCATAATTTTAACTAACTGATTTAAAAGAGGTTCAGGGAGAATGAATGGGAACTTATAGTTCTCTCACATAAAAATAATCTTTGGTTACATTAAGCCTTCTATCATTTAAGCATTATTATTTAGTATAATAATTATTTTGTGGTTACTATCGTTTGAAGTTCGAAACCATTGCCAGTCTACTACTGGAAATAATTGAGAGGTCTTCTGAAATGTCTAGTTCTACTTTCTTTCCAGCCCAGGCTCACAAGATTCCCTATACTGCCATAATATGGAAGAAGAATCACCAGTTATTCTGGCTACACAATACTCATTCATAAAACAGAATAAAGGCATAATTTCTTCATAGTGATTTAATAACCCAGCTATTTTACCATATTAATTGTTGTGTAAGTTCTGTATTTCAGTGCTGTTTCCTAAGTGCCTCCACAAGCTTCTGTAGGCAGCATGGATGGAAGTATATTATTATTCACTTGTAAGCCACTGGATACTTGAGCTGTACTTAAACCATTCTGAAGAATGGTTGCAAACTGTAATATGTTGGGTAAAGGGGAAGAGGTGCCAGAAATGTATCAATATATGCCAGTAAGTAGGCATATAATTTCCAGATCTTGTCATGTGTTCAGCAATGTCATTGGGATGCTCTGAGCTCTCCAGGCTTTGAGCCATAGGAAACTGATTTCAAAACTGATCTTAGACAGTATGCCCATTCTTCAACATATTATTTTTATTAGATTGGAAAGCATGTATGAGTTTCTCATTTATTTCTATTCTATACTAGTTGTGTCCACTAATTTCATCACAGGGAGCTCTGTGGTTGAGTGGGGACTTGAAAGTGGGTCTTTCCTGTCCATGTCTGAGACGTTAACCACTACCCCACATGGAGGAAGCAGCAAGATGAGGTATGACTTTATTATAGGTGGGAACTGAATCTGGTGTCTGACCCTCTGGTAGGCTGCATACTGTTCCCAGTAAGGTTATATAGCATAAGGCAAGGAAAAAATGATATTTTAAATACAGTAAAAAGGAGGCACTATTTAGTTTATCATTTTGAACATTACTTAGGCCACTAAGTACCATAGCTTCTTAGCGCTTTACAATCCTATGGTCTCTGTGATAACTGCCATAAATTTCAACCCCAAGGCAAATGACAGGATTATACTCTTGGAGGCAGAATCCAACTCAGGATTCCCATTTGCTCCTCATCCTTTGTATTTGATTCTTTTCAGGACATGAAGTACATGAAATATTATATTGCAGGCATTCAATCATGGAATCCCTGCCTGATATGTGAAGAGGTTTAATCCAAACTGTTTTTCCCCCCCTCAGATTAGCAGAACGATAACTACACAACATTTGCCCTAATTACATATGATCACTCCGCTTCTCCTCAACTAGTCAGGGACAACTGAGCTGTTTGTCCCAGGTTGTTGCCACTGTAAATTCACAAGGCAATCCTTGAAGATTCAACAGCATCCTTTTATTTGTTTATTTATTAATTAAAGTTAGGAACTTTTCAGTAGATTCTGGTACTTCTTGCTGACTTGCACCTGCTGTCTTTGCTGTTTATGATTGATTTCCCAGTATCAAATCTTATTCATATTTCAATCTAAAATGGTTACAGAAACTTTTGAGAGAATGCCAGCTGTTTCTATTTGGCTTTGATGTTGTAATTTAGCAATCAGTATCTTGTTTTATATAGCTATTATAGCTGTTGTGGGTTCTTCTTGAACAAACAGCTGGAAAAATAAGGTATTGTTATATCATGCCTGCAGCTGCAAAATACAAAACTCATTGTAACAAAAGAGTAGTTTAGTTCATTAACAGTAGGCAGAAGCAAATGACACCCCTTATGCAACAATGCTTGGAGCAGTGGTATTTTATTTATTTTATTTTATTAGATCAAACTAATTAACAGAAAAAGTATATGTACAATGGTATTGAAAACATATATTTTATTTATTTATTTATTTATTTATTCATTCATTCATTCATTCATTCATTCATTCATTCATTCATCCATCCATCCATCCATCCATCCATCCATCCATCCATTCATTCATTCATTTAATTTATATAGCTGCCCATCTCAAACCAGTCACTCTGGATAGCTTTATAATGAAACATCAAAATTAATGACCCTCATAATGAAAAAATAAAAAATAAAAAGAGGTTTGTAAAATTATATTATAAACAGAACTCCAAAAAAAATTAGCTACACTGCTTCAAAAATCTCCTTTATCAAATACTACTTCTATAATTTTCAAATGTTGAGAAAGAACATATATATTCCATGCCTGCAGATCAGATGTAGAGTTTTCATTGCAGTTGTCTATAATATTACATTTTGCTATTCCTTGCGCTGAAAAAAATCCATATTCTTGATATCATGAGGTCTGTCTTTTTGCATCAAAATACTTTTGGCTGTTTTCTTCCTGGCCTTTAGAGTCTGAGTCTTCTGCTCAGTGTTTACATAATGGTTCTCTCTGGTGTGAGAATTGCTGGTTTGTTTTCTGCCAACTTCAGGCCTTCCTTCTGATAGATCCCAAATGCAGGGGGTTTAGCCAAGATGATAGACATCTTTAATAGTCCTGTTGATTTCAGCCTAAAATATGGCAATTTTGAGACAAGTCCGGACTATATATTATTGTTCCAAATTCTGAATGGCATCTCCTGTATCAAGGTAATCAAGGCAGCAAAAACCTTATTAAATATTTGTGATTCTAATATACATGAAACAATTTTGGTTGCATTAGTCAGTTTCATGTTAAGTTCATTGGAAATTAATGATTTATTAGAGGGTCATTGAGAACTGGGTGGCATACAAGTTTAATACATTATTACTTCATTTAAAGCAAATTTGTTGGTTTAGTAGGAAAGAACATTTAAGTCCATTATTCCAGAGGTTGCACAAATAATTAATGTCAATTCCATAAATTTCCTACAACTTTTTATACACTTTTTTTTACAAAAGTTTATAAAACTTTCCTACAAAAATCTTCAACTTTTTGTAGAAGTTTCTATACAAATTTTATATGTATGTATAACTTTATTGATTAGTCAGTTGACCATATCAAAAAGTTGGGCATCAGCACAAATATAGTGCCATAAAACAAATAAAATGCAATAAGATAAGATAAAATATACTAAGGTGAGATAAAATACAGTAAGATAAAAAAGAGATAAAAGAGTAAGATAAAAGTATAAAATATAATAAAACAAGTAATAAAATACAAAAACAGTATATGTTTAGATGAATTCATCACCTTTGCATGTCACCCCAATATGTTCTATAAATTGTGTTCTCAGTTGGACAGCCCTAACTATAAACTTAACAGTTCTACTGACCACATATGTATTGGTGCCCTGAAGGAAGTAACATAGTCGTTTGTTACCGTCCCAGTATGTGGCTCTGTCAAGCAGTGTCTGGAGGTCCTGAGCCCTTGCTGGGGCATATAGTTGGCAGTTAAATGAGACACGCGCAATGTCTTCTATTTCAGACGCTCCACAAACACATGTTCTCTCAAGGTACGGCACTTGGTGGAATTGTCCGTATTTGACCATAGAATCTAGCTGCTCAAATCTTGCTCTGGTAAGAGCTATCCTATGGTATTGAGTCAGACCCATAGTCAGATATTTTTCTATTTGGAAGGACATTTTATTCTTAGCCAGCCATTTCAACGACCTAATGTTTGCAAGTGACTCAATATTGGTTTGGGTGTTAACATCCAAAACTCTTTGTTTGAATATTGCCTTGGCCTGATCTCTGGCTGAGAGTGGTGAATATATTGTGCTGAAAAGCTGAGGTATGCGATAGTTGATTGATCCATGTGGTGGGTTGAAGTGTGCCCATCTGTTCTTCAAGGCACATTTTTGGTAGTCTATCAGGTTCCACTGGGAGAATCCTCCACCAGTAGTTGAAGACTTTGATTACTGATAGACTCTAAATGGAATGGGTGCCTGTTTCAGCTCTTACTGCTGCTGCTGGTGTATTCCTGTCAGTCCCCAGAATGGTTCTTAAAAAGTGTGATTTTGTTCGAGTAAGGAGCCCCTTTGATAGGCCCCACAATTCGGCACCATGTTAGCACTGGTACAATTTTTGCCTTGTGGACCTTCAAAATGGAGAGCAGAGAGCTTGGGTTGTTGTAACTTAGTAGTCTGATTAGCATTTTAGAACTTGCTGTGACCTTTGTAGAACTTTGCTTGAAGTGATTGACCCAGGGCCCTGTGTCTGTAAAAACTACCCCTAAATATGAAAAAAGTCTATTTGTTTTATAGGCCCCCCCATCGAAGTGCCAATTGTATTTGGCCCATCTTTTCCCAAAAACCACCACTTTGGATTTGGACTTGTTAATATTCAGAAAGTTTGAGACGCAGTAAGAACCAAATGTCCCCATCAATCTTCTCAGGCCTACTTGGGAATGTACCATCAAAACCATGTCATCTGCATACAAGAGGATATTGATATGTCTGTTAAGGATCTTTGGCATGTGAACGTCCATAGAACGGAGGAATCCTGGGATGTCGTTAACATAGAGATTAAACAACATCGGGGCCAAAATACATCCTTGTCTGACACCTTTATGGGTGGGTATGATCTGTGTAAGAGAACCATTGACTCCAATACAGACTTTCAGGTGTGTATTTGTATAGAGGGCCTTTATCAAGTATAAAAGTCTGGGTTCCATGTTTAGTTTGGCCAGCTTCTTCCATAAGATATCTCTATTTATGGAGTCAAATGCCATGCTAAGATCTATAAAAGATGTAAACAAGTGTTTTCCATCAATTGTATATTTAGTGACGAGATGGTGTAAAATGAAGCAATTCTCTATTGTGGAGTGCCCATGTCGAAACCCGGCTTGTTCTTCCACTAGTATATTTTTCTCAATTGCCCAATCCTCTATTTTTCTCAGGAGATGTTTTGCATACATTTTAGCTTTTATATCAATGAGACTTATGGGTCTGTAATGTCTAAGGTCTTCCTTGTCTCCTTTTTTGTGTATGGGAACTATGATGGAGAGTTCCCATCCAGCTGGAATATGGCCAGTGTTGTCTATATATGTAAAGAGTCCTGCCAGTAGTGGAGCCCACCAGTCAATGTGTGTCCTGAAAAGTTCTGGTGGTAGGAAGTCTTCACCAGGTGCCTTATTGGGTTTCAGCGACTGAATAATGTGTTTAATTTCTGTCACTGACACTGGTGGCCAAGGAGGCAGAGTATCAAGGGTCAGAAACTCAGTAGTCATCTTTCCTGGTTGGTCCTGCTTGGAATTGGCAAATAGGATGGTATAGAAATCTTCCCAGACTGAAGCTGAAATGGGGATGTCAAGTAGGAGCTTACGCTCCTTCAACATGCCAGATATGATATTCCAAAATAGAAATTTTATATAAAAACATGTCTTAGGAGCCATGATTAATTTGTCCAGCAGTATCCAAATCAAATTGACCAAAACAAAAATCTTTGAATTGAGCAAACTGCCAAGAGGCAAGCAATGTAAAGTAACCCAAGCTTGAATTTAAATTCTATAGAAATTTCCTCAGAATTTATTTGATCCCAAATAATACTATGACATATTTAGCCAAACAATAGATTTTCCCATTGTTTTGAAACCAAGGTTTATCATAATGTAAACTTTTCCTTAATAAAAAATTCAAAATTTTATCTACAACAAACTAATTTTCATATATAATTTGCAGCATTAAATGTAGGTGTTAAAACTGATCCCCAAATAAATAAGATCCCAATATTTTCCTAGATTTCATTTGGTGCAATTGAGTCAAAAGGGAACCTGAATTCTGAAGTTCCTTATAACATAAATGCTAAACCTGAAACTACTGAAACTTAAATCTATATTTCCCAATAGATAATGAAATGCAACAGATAATGGAATTTCCACAATGAAAGTTTCACAGGATATCTGTGAGTCCCTCTCCTCAGGCAAAATTTGAAAAATAAAATAAAAATACAAATAAATACCCCTGAAAAAAAGTATATTCAGTATCATATAAATTTGTTTAAAATAGTGGAATGGAGTAAACATAAGTCATCTCAAAATGTAAATCAACCTTGGATTTAACACTCATCTTAACTGCATCTATTTTATCTGAAATACTCAAAGGAATTTTATACCATCTGCCTAAATATTCTTTCATTTGTACCAAAACAGTGAGTAAGTTCAAATTTACTAGTTAAGAAAGTTTCCAGAAAAATTTTATGCTAATATAACAAAGGCATCAGAAAACAGCGAAAAACTTATCACAGTTATTGATATGAACCATTAATGTCAAAGCCTAACTTGTTTGAATTATTAGAACAGTTAAACAGTGTAAGAACCTCATGTATTAATGAAATAAGTGATAGAAATTTCTGGTTTACCTATAAAAAAAACCCTCTTATTTATGGCACTGGTTCCTAAACTGTTTGACCCAGTTCCCAGTCTCAAATAATTTCATTGCTCCCACAAAAAACCCAGACTCTGTTGTTTCACAGAAATGTCTCAACAGCACTCCCAAACACAAACAAGCAATTAAAAATTGCTTCATTACCTCTAGAATATGCCCAAATTACCCACTTGAGGGTAATTACCCCCATTTTAAGAAGCTCTGATTTATGGTATCCTTACTCAATTTCTCATTTTTATAGATGGTATAATATTACATTGCTTGATTTGTTTGAATCGGTTTATTGGCATCACTGAAGATTGGTGAGGTGTTAGCGGTATCAACCCTTTTCCCCTTTAAGCATACAAAAAATACAGTTCACAAAGGGTTATTTAGCCACCTGAGGCAATTTGTGGATTACAAATTCCTCCATATATGCTTTTAAAAGAAATTACTTTCAACCTCTGTGGATTGCATCATTGTTATTACTAATCACTCTGGCTTGCTTCTTATCTGTACTCCTACTTGTAGCCATTCTGATGAAGAGGACAACTCCCTAATCTAACACCTGCCAAGGGGAAGTAGAACAATTGCTGCCTAAGAACAATGTCACTCAGGATTTGGAAAATGCTTCAATTGAATCAAATACTGTAAAGATTTGTGAAAAAAAACGAGAGTCCAGAATGTCTTTAACTTCAAAATGTTGATGGCCATCGATCATGATGGGCGGAGGGGTTGCTGGAGGCTGATTCCACTTAGAATGTTCCAGTGCAGGTTTAAGCAAGCTGCAATGAAAAACAGGGTGAAGCCGCTTAAGGTGTGATCTAATGCCTGGCGGATGACCGGCCAATTAGTGCCAATCTGGGTAGCCCAGTCGGCTACTGAGGAGTCAGGCAAGGATTGCAATTGAAGTTCAGGTATGGGAATGAAGTCCTGGCCATAAACAATATGAAGAGGGGAAAAGCCAGTACTTTGGTGAACTACATTATTATAAGCAACCTCAGCAAAAGGGAGGAGGTCCACCCAATCGTCCTGTTGAAAGCTAATGTAACAGCGTAAGAATTGCTCTAGAGTGAGCCCATTCAGTCGCTCCCTCCGTCTGTGGATGGCTCGATGAGCTTAGGGATTGCTGGACGCCAATTAATTTTAAAAATGCCTGCCAAAATTTGGAAGTAAATTGGATGCCTCTGTTTGAAATTACATGGGTGGGAGACCTGTGGATCTTATAGATATGAGTGAGAAATAGCTTTGCTAATTGTTGAGCAGTTGGGATTTTAGCGCAAGGTATACAATAAAATCCATGGCGATTTCTTTCCATGGAGCCTTGGGGGAGGCTATGGGTTGTAAAAGTCCTTGCGGTTTCCCCCCCTTCCTCTGGGCACAGATGTGGCATGAAGTGACGTAGGACTGTACATCAGCACGAAGGGAGAGCCACCAAAATTGGCACCTCACCAAGTGGAGAGTTTTTGTAAAGGCAAAATGCCCTGCAGATTTCATATCATGGGAGCGATGTAAAATTGTCTGGCGAAGAGATTCAGGCACATAGATTTTGCTGTTACAATACCAGACGTTGTCAATTTCAGTTAATTGGGCTTTGTTACATTGTAGCCAGGGATCATTAGGGAGCACCTGAAGCAGTTCCTCTTTTAGGTCAGTCTGCACTTTCACTTTCCTGGCTACTGCTTGTTTGAGCATTACACAAGCCATTCCAAGCTGCTTCCAAGAGAAAACTGTGTCTACAATTTCAGTTTGGGCAGTGTGATATTGCGGGAGGTGAGAAAGTGCATCAGCAAGAAAATTCCTCTTGCCAGGGAGGAAATTTAGAGTAAAATTCAAGGGGCTAAAAAATTGAGCCCAATGAATTTATTTGCCATTCAATTTCCTGGGGGTTTGTAAAGCCTGGAGGTTTTTGTGATCAGTCCAAACCTCAAAGGGATAATGAGCCCCTTCTAACAAATGCCTCCAATGTGTGAGAGCTGTTTTTACAGCAAAAGCCTCTTTTTCCCAAATGGGCCAGTTGCTCTCAGAGTCTGAAAATTTGTGTGAGAGGTATGCGCAGGGGCGAGGAAAACTGGTTTTGTCTTTTTGAACCAAAAGTGCCCCGACAGCTGGGTCAGAAGCATCTGCCTGTACAATAAAGGGGCGAGTTGGGTCTGGGTGAGCTAGAATGGGTTCTTTAGTAAAAAGAAGCTTTAAACAGTCAAACGCAGTTTGACAATCAGAAGTCCATGCAAGTTTAGCCCCTGGGGAGGTAACTTTTTGTGTTTTCCCCCTCCCCCTAGTTTTCAACAAGTCAGTTAGGGGCAAAGCAATTTGAGCAAATTGAGGGATAAAATTTCTATAGAAATTCGTGAAGCCTAGGAAACTTTGAAGTTGCCTCCTGGTGCAAGGGGGTTCCCACCCCAATATGTCTTGTACTTTGGCAGGATCCATTTCGACGCCCTTGGAAGAAATATGATAGCCCAAATAGTCCAGCTGGGACTTGTGGAACTCACATTTAGAGAGCTTGGCATACAGCTTAGCATCTCTCAGTTTTCACAAGACCTTTTTGACAAGCTGAATGTGGTCTTTGAAGTTATTAGAATAGATTAAAATGTCATCCAAATAAACTAGGACCCCTTTGTACAAATGTTCATGGAGGACCTCATTAATATATTACATAAATACTCCAGGGGCGCCCGCTGACCCAAATGGGAGGACTTTGTATTGATAGGAACCCAGAGGGCAGTTAAATGCCGTTTTACATTCATCCCCCTCCCAAATTCGAATCCTAAAAGTAGGCTTCCCTGAGGTCAAGTTTGGTGAATACTTTTCCCTTTGATAGGTGTGATAGCATGTCTTTCATTAAGGGGAGAGGGTATTGATTGTTTATTGAGATGGCATTTATTCCATGGTAATCCATGCAGAGTCTAAGAGAGCCATCCTTTTTCGCCTGGAAAAGTACTGGGGCTGCTAAAGGTGAATTGGCAGGCTCAATGAACCCTCTCTCTAAGTTTTTGTCAATGAATTTTCTGAGAACCTGTTTCTCAGTTTCTGTCATAGCATACATTTTTGGCTTGGGTAGTTTAGCCTTTGGGTCAATTTCAATGGCACAGTCAGTTTTCCTGTGAGGAGGCAATTGATCACACTCTTTTTCATCGAACATATCCAGAAAGTCAGTATACTCGGGTGGAGTGCCGGGCTGTGCCACAGGTTCTGCCATAGGGGTGTGGTTGAGGAGGATGCTGGCTACATTCCGCCCGGTTTGTGGTATAGTAAAGAGGTTGCCAGCCCCATTGTTAAACAATAAAGCACCCGAGTCCCAGTCGATTTGTGGTTTTCTACTCTTTCGCCATGGGAGTCCCAGGATGATAGCATACTTGGCGATAGGGGCTACAATAAATTGCAAGGTTTCTTTATGCCCCCCCAACCTCATGGCCACAGTCTCAGTTCGGAATTCAACGGGACCCCCATGGGCAATAGAACCATCCATCAGGGTGAAAATAATTGAATTTTTAAGTCTTTTAGTTTTAAGGCTCAGTGTGTCAATTAGGGCAGGGTGTATTAAGCGTTTTGTGCACCCCAAGTCTAACATCGCTGTCAGATTGGCTTTGTGTCGGGTTCTTAAGTTTTTTAGTTCTACTTTCACCAGCAAGGTGGGGCAATCATCACTCACCAAAGGTCTTCTCTGTCATCTTCCTCTGAAGTAGGCATGTTGTGCCCTGGAGTTTCCACCTGCTCGCGGGCGCAATTTAGAACAGGTGAAATTTGTTTCCCGCCAGCTCCAGTTCCTCCTGTTCAGAGTCTTCACCAGAGTCCATCAGGGACTTCACATCTGGATCCTTTCAGGCTAGCGCTGTCGCCGCAGCTGCCTTGCATCTGGTCGGCGGGGTCTTAGCCGGTTTGGTTCCTCCTTTCGGTGCATTGGACTCCCCGAGTGGGCATTCTGCTGCTCTGTGGGTGTCCTTCCCACATTTGAAACAGCCGCCTCTTTTCCCTGTGCAGTCTTTCGTGTCCTCCTTGTCACGGAACAGTTTTCATGGAGCGAAGGGAAACTGACCTGGTGCTATGGTATTCTTTCCCATCGTTTGCGCTCGGACTTGCCTATGGAATTGGTATTGAGTATTCTCCACCTCCCCTGCTAGGCAAATCCATTCTTTTAAAGTGGGGGGGTCTCCATGGCAGAGCGCCCATCTTAGGATTTCTGGCTGCAAGCTCCCTTTGAAGTAGTCAATCTTAGTGGTTTCTGACCAGTCCATAACTTTTCCGGCAAGAACTTTGAACTCCCTGGCATACTCCGCCATGGTTCTTCCCCCTTGCCTAAGTTGCTGGATACCCATCTTCGCCCTCATCTTGTCAAGTGGGTCCTCGAACTGGTCTCTCAGTGCCCTCATGAAGTCCCACAGGCTGTTCAGCTCCAGGGCCATGGCATTGTGCAGTTGCACAAACCATTCCGCCGCAGGTCCCCAAAGCCTGGTGCCTACCTGGCTCATTTTCTTGTACTCAGTGGGAAAGTAAGGTCCATATTCCTTCATGTATATGGACACATTGGTCAAGAAGAACGCCAACTGTCATGGATCTCCATCAAACTTAACTTGTATGTCCTTCAGGGTCGCAGCTGGTGTCACCCCGCTGGGTACAGCTCTCCCCCAGTCGCCTTGGCTCTCTTGGTGGCCTCCACTCCGCAGGCGCCTCATTGTGGATTCAAAATCTCGGGTTGGGGTTAGGGTACGGCGCCTTCCTTGTGAGTCCAGCGATGCCACTCTGGATAGCTGAGTTGAGATCTCTGCCAAGGGATATGCCATGGTCTCCAGGGTTTTCGATACCTGCTGCAACACCACTTCCATAGCAGACATCCTTGCCTCCAGGCTCTACATTTCTTGCAGAGTTCCATTGTGGTCTGGTATAGTCCCATGCGACACCGGACTCTGCACCCTTACTTGTGCCTCCACAGGTGGAGGGGCTCTTCTCTCTTCCTCTCTGGCATCAGGCTGGGAAGGACCCATCTGTGGTTCTTCTATGATAACACTTGGCGTCTGAGGCTCTCTCACGAAATTGAGGGAGCGGAGGGCACTTTCCAACTCTGTAGTGTTGAGCCAGGGTTCCATCTTGCACTCGCTGTCCCCACTCCCCAAGCTCTCTTCCGTCTCAACCTTTTCTTCTTCCACTTTGGCATACAGCACTGTCCTCTCTGACGATGGTAAAGCCTGGGATTTTCTGTTTAGGCATGATTCGTTAACTCTCAGCTGAGTTACTTGCTCAGGAAGAATTTTCGAAAAGATTATTCGCAGCTTAATGTCAGCACCTGATCATTCAAGCATTCACACAATCACAGTCAGGAGGCTGGGATTCCTTTAACTGTTTTAATGAAGCTTAATGAACGGTACAGAAGGCAAGCTGTGAATAAAGAGTTCCCACTCAAACCTAACTTTAAAAACTACATTCCCTTAGCTAGTCCCCTTTCCCATGAAACCATGTCACCCCCCCCACCCATCCAGGTGGAGTTCCTGGCATATCTCAACCCCGTGTCCTTGATGTCCACCATAGCCATAATAAACCATTTCACACTCCAACTTCACACCCCCTCCCATCTGGCGACACGGAGTCTATTCCTCTGACAAGGAAATGATGGCAGATGCTCCGATAAGGGGTTTTGTAAAACCTTTGATTGGGGGGATCTGACAGTACTACTATTTATACTCCCTGTCTCTTAAGAAAAGTATAAAAGGTGGCAAAAGCCCCCCAAGTATTTGAACCTTGGTGTAGACCTAAAGTCCCAGGAGCGTGCTGCACAACTGCCAGCTTCAGGGGGGTACCTCTGCTGCCATTCTTAGGGTTCCTGCCATGCTGAAGGGATGTGAATTGGTCTGAATTCACTCTCTTAATATTTATTCAGTAAAATCCTCTTTGGCATTTCACTGTGCTTTGAGCCTATTGCCTTCAAATCCTAAAGAACCCATTGGCTCCTTCTGGCTACCTAGGTGCTATACAGTCTGAAAGACTGTAAATTACTAGACTTCATTCTCTTTTCTCAGTATTGTTGCCTAGTGATATGTAATAAAAAATATATCTTTGAAGTAAAAAGCTTGTTAAGTCGTATTTATTAGTGATTAAAGATCTACTGTATACATTATTAAGTCTATAGTTTTTTTTTTATCCATTCAATCGTGTTCAATTCTTGGAGACTGCCTGGACAAATCCCTGCAGTTTTCTTGGCAAGGTTTTTCAGAAGTGGTTTGCCATTGCCTTCTTCTTAGGGCTGAGAGAGAATGACTGGCCCAAGATCACCCAGTTGGCTTTGTGCCTAAGGTGGGACTAGAACCCACAGCCTCCTGGTTTCTAGCCTGATGCCTTAACCACTACACCAAACTGGCTCTCTAACTCTATAGTTAACCATGATTTAATTCCCTCCTCTAAAAATTTAAATCCTTTTTATAAGAAGCAAGTGTGATCATAGTTTCCATAGTGACATCTCCACAATGATGCAAAAATGACAATACACATGTGGAGATGTCACCCCCTGCCCCAACATATTTGTGTCCCAATTTCGGAGGTAATACAAGTACATCAGTCATAGGATTTGAGCAGTGATGTTATGCCATATATTTCATCACCTGCTGCCCCTCCCCCTCCTGTGTATGTACAGTATGTGATAATTTGGTTTCAACTAGACACTTTGGCAGTGTCCTATACCAAAGACATTGCTGAGATCAAGTACCTATTGATTAAACAAGGGAAAAACAACTTGCTACCATTTATGTTTCTGTCTGGTTAATAAAATATTTTTTTCGGCAAACATATATTAAAGGACTACTTAAATTTTTATTTACATTTTTGTCAAATAAAGTGAAATTGTAATAGTATTTATGTCACATTCTTTGATTTTAGAAATCAAAGAATGAGATATCAGGAAATAATCTAGATTAACATATGTATGAAAGAAAGGAAAGTATATTCTTGTTGGGAATGATTAATCACCAAATACTGTCTCCTCTAAATTAAAGTTAGCTAAGTAATTTTGCAAAATATAATTTGAAACATAGGGTATTACAGTTTAAAAGGGGTCCAACATTTGATTCAAATCAACTGTCTGACTGACTTAGTATACAGAAATTGAAACAATTATATACTAGAATCTGTAGTTGGGCCATTCAACTCCAAGAGTGTTAGATTTTGAACACCCAGTCTCACAATAAGTGTTAAACAATAAATGTCTTTATATTTTCTTTTTCATCCATTACCTTAGAAAATCTACTAATGTAAAACACAACACCCCTTTCTCATTCAGTTTCCACTTACATAGACCTCCCGCTTTATGTAAAAGTGGTATTATTTTTAGAAGCACTCTAGACTGGCAACTGGATAGGAAGGAAGATGGAGCATAAAGAGAATTTGTTCAGGGAATAGCAACTATGCAAAATACAAGAGAGATTTGTGAGGCGTCATAGAGCTATTCAGAATAGTACCACCCACCACCGATTTCACACACCAAGCCCTTTATGAAGGTCTACAAAAAGTTGTTCTCTGTCCTTCTAGGCTTAAATAACTTAAGCAACTCTTATTTACACCCTCCTATGCTCAGTGAATATGGGGAAAGAATTGGGCATTGTGGCACAAGGATATTTTGTTTTTAAGGAGAATCATCTGCTCCTACAGTGCTTACGATGATAGATGATAGACAGATGATAGATAGATATAGACTGATAGATACAGGTAGTCCTTGACTTATGACCACAACTGGGATCAGAACTTTGGTCGCTAAGCAATGTGGTTGTTATGTGAAGCATCATGTGACCATGCCCGATTTTACAACCTTTTTTGCCATGGTTGTTAAGCGAATCATGTGGTTGTTAAGTGAATCATATGGTAATTAAGTGAATCCGACTTCTTCCATTGATTTTGCTTGTCATAAGCCAGCTTGGAAGGTTGCAAATGGGGATCATGTGACCCCAGGATGCTGCAACCATCGTAAATACATGCCAGTTGCCAAGCACCTGAATTTTGATCGTGTGACCACAGGGATGCTGCAGCAGTTGTAAGTGCAAGGATTGGTCATAAGTCACTTTTTTCAGCACTTCTACTAAGTACAGATGGTTGCTAAATAAATAGTCGTAAGTCGAGGACTACCTGTAGATAGAGATATTAAGTTTATCTCTCTTGGGGTGTATGTGTTCATTGTTATTTTAGGTGTGCTGGTTGATTGATGTGCTGAAGGAGAAACAGGACTTAAAGATCAGATGGTGAGCAGATCTGTGTTGTTACTTGCATGTAATTTGCTTTCCCAAGTAGTTTAATACCCATATTAATTGTAAGGAAAGCAAATGCCAAATGGCTAGGTGTGAGATGGCTCTGTTAGCTAAGATTATGTTCCAATTGATTCTTTGTTGTTCTGTGGATTTGCTGGATTCATTACATTCCTCTGAAGCTCTAAGACTTGCAGAAATGTCTGAATCAAGCTACTGACCGAAATAGGTCAAATGCAGCCTCTTGGGACCTTGACATTTTTGAAATAGAATCAAAATTGGTATAGCCTGAAGTTTAGTAACAACTTTTCTTGTTGTGTTCTATGTAGCTAATCCCTTTCTATTAAATTGTTTAGCTCTAATATTAATCTCAGTGTTTGTAATTTTTTTTCTTTTTCTGAGACTAATTTACTTACAGTTATTGCATAGAATGGAAGATTCTCAATTTTTCTTTTCAGCTTTTAAAAGTATTTTGTGAGTCCTGTAAGTCTTTAAAATAAGATCATAATGAAAAATTATTCGACTTCTTACATAAACTACAGAAATCTCACTTTGTAACTTCCACCTTCTACCTGTGCCCTAGGCCCAAGTTGCTAAGGGTTTAAACACAATTTACTGGGCTGCAAAAAGCTGGGCTACCACTAGATGGAAGTAAAGAGTTAAGAATTGTTTGTATTTCTTTGTTGCTATCTAAACGTCACCTGCATTCTTGCTGTCTAGATTTGGTAGGTCTATTTGCTGTGAGCTTAGAAAGATAAATATATCTAGTGCAGCTCCTTAACAATAATTATTGCATAGAATAATCTCTTTCTTAAATTGGTGTGAGGTATTAGAGTAGGAAGAGAGCATGTTTAACGGGAATATTTTTAATGTTATTTTGTGATAATCCTCAGGCTTTTTTTAATGTAGGTGCTAAATTAAATTTAAATTAAATTATTTTTTTAAATTTAGTATTCAGTCATTCTAGATGTTCCTTGTTTGTTTATTCTGAATTGTTTATATTGTTTTCAAATCACTTTGGGGGGATTGTTATCCTGAAAGGTGGCATATAAATATTACCAACACACCTATTTTTGTGGCTCTAGAATAAGGTATGAAAGAGAGATGGCTTAATATGAGTTCCCCTTATTCCTAAAATGTGTAGAGATTGTGGAATAGACAAAATAATGTGGGCCAAAATGCAAGGACACAGGTTGTTTTGTTCTGAATTCAGAATATTGGACTTGTGAGAACGCACAATACAGAAAACAATATGATTTCTTGACTGTTAGTTTAATTTACTCAGTCTTCCCAAAATAAATTCTGTCCTTTGTCACATATTGTACCATAATATTAGCTTCTATGAATTCCTTCCTTCCTTCCTTCCTTCCTTCCTTCCTTCCTTCCTTCCTTCCTTCCTTCCTTCCTTCCTTCCTTCCTTCCTTCCTTCCTTCCTTCCTTCCAAACTGCAGAGCATCCCATCTGATATTGGCTCTGATAGGATATGTGTCTTAGTATATAGAGAGTGTCAGTCATGCACTCCTGGCCCCCACACACAGCTGAGCTGCTTCACCGTTCAGTACTCTGGTGCCAGGCTACCTCCTTAATGTATCCACTGTTGTGTCTAGTACTAATGTCTAGTATTAGAATAACAAATGTCTGTCTCAAAATCTTTAGAAAAAAGTTTTAAAATGAGAAAAGATTAACCCTAATATTGATTGTCCATGTTTAATAGACATTGCATTCTAACTGCTGTACAGGAAAAGACTGAAAAAAATGAGAGAGGAATACAGTGGACTCTTACTGTAGAGGGAATGGCTCCTGAACACTCTTTTTTGTTGTTTATTAGTTCAGTCACTTCCGACTCTTCGTGACTTCATGGACCAGCCCACGCCAGAGCTTCCTGTCAGTTGTCGCCACCCCCAGCTCCCCCAGGGACGAATCCATCACCTCTAGAATATCATCCATCCATCTTGCCCTTGGTTGGCCCCTCTTCCTTTTGCCTTCCACTTTCCCTAGCATCAGCATCTTCTCCAGGGTATCCTGTCTTCTCATTATATGGCCAAAGTACTTCAGTTTTGCCATTAATATCATTCCCTTGAGTAAGCAGTCTGGCTTTATTTCTTGGAGGATGGACTGGTTTGATCTTCTTGCAGTCCAAGGCACTCTCAGAATTTTCCTCCAGCACCACAGTTCCAAAGCATCTATCTTCCTTCTCTCAGCCTTCCTTATGGTCCAGCTCTTGCAGCCATATGTGGAACATATGTGGAACATATGGGGAACACCATTGCTTTAACTATGCAGACCTTTGTTGTCAGCGTGATGTCTCTGCTCTTCACTATTTTATTGAGATTTGTCATTGCTCTTCTCCCAAGGATTAAGCGTCTTCTGATTTCCTGGCTGCAGTCAGCATCTTTGAGCCTAGAAATACAAAGTCTTTCACTGCTTCTACATTTTCTCCCTCTATTTGCCAGTTATCAATCAAGCTAGTTGCCATAATCTTGGTTTTTTTGAGGTTTAGCTGCAAGCCAGCTTTTGCACTTTCTTCTTTCACCTTCATCATAAGGCTCCTCAGTTTCTCTTCGCTTTGAGCCATCAAAGTGGTATCATCTGCATATCTGAGATTGTTAATGTTTCTTCCAGCGATTTTAACTCCAGCCTTGGATTCCTCAAGCCCAGCATGTCGCATGATGTGTTCTGCGTACAAGTTGAATAGGTAGGGTGAGAGTATACAGCCCTGCCGTACTCCTTTCCCAATCATAAACCAGTCTGTTGTTCCGTGGTCTGTTCTTACTGTTGCTACTTGGTCGTTATACAGATTCTTCAGGAGGCAGACAAGATGACTTGGTATTCCCATACCAATAAGAACTTGCCACAATTTGTTATGGTCCACACAGTCAAAGGCTTTAAAATAGTCAATAAAACAGAAATAGATGTTTTTCTGAAACTCCCTGGCTTTTTCCATTATCCAGCGGATATTGGCAATTTGGTCCCTAGTTCCTCTGTCTGTTCTAAACCCAGCTTGTACATCTGGCAATTCTCGCTCCATGAACTGTTGAAGTCTACCTTGCAGGATCTTGAGCATTACCTTACTGGCATGTGAAATGAGTGCCACTGTTCGATAGTTTGAACATTCTTTAGTGTTTCCCTTTTTTGGTATGGGGATATAAGTTGATTTTTTCCAGTCTGATGGCCATTCTTGTGTTTTCCAAATTTGCTGGCATATAGCATGCATTACCTTGACAGCATCATCTTGCAAGATTTTGAACAGTTCAGCTGGGATGCCGTCGTCTCCTGCTGCCTTGTTATTAGCAATGCTTCTTAAGGCCCATTCAACCTCACTCTTCAGGATGTCTGGCTCTAGCTCACTGACCACACCATCAAAGCTATCCCCAATATTATTATCCTTCCTATACAGGTCTTCTGTATATTCTTGCCACCTTTTCTTGATCTCTTCTTCTTCTGTTAGGTCCTTGTCATCTTTGTTTTTGATCATACCCAGTTTTTCCTGGAATTTACCTCTGATGCTTCTAATTTTCTGGAAGAGGTCTCTTGTCCTTCCTATTCTATTGTCTTCTTCCACTTCCGTGCATTGCTTATTTAAACATAATTCCTTACCTCTTCTGGCTAACCTCTGGAATTTTGCATATAATTGGGCATATCTCCCCCTATCACTATTGCCTTTTGCTTTCCTTCTTTCTTGGGCTACTTCTAGTGTCTCAGCAGACAGACAACCATTTTGCCTTCTTGGTTTTCTTTTTCTTTGGGATGTATTACTGTTCTACAGTTATCACTCTGTGTAGGTCCTCAGAACAATGTCCTGTGGAGTGGCTGCAATGGCTCTGCAGACAGGCAGCTGGTTTGACCACCTTCCAGTGGATTGCAGTGGTGAATACATCCTTGGGAGAGGGAGTGTTTCCAGTGGCCTTTAAGGAGGCGCTGGTGCGCCCCCTCCTCAAGAAACCATCACTGGACCCAAGTGTGCTGGACAATTTTTGTCCAGTCTCCCACATCCCCTTTTTAGGGAAGGTGGTTGAGAAGGTGGTGGCGTTGCAACTCCAGAGGGTCCTGGATGAAACGGATTATCTGGACCCCTTTCAGTCAGGTTTCAGGCCAGGATATGGAACAGAAGCGGGATTGGTCACACTTATGGATGATCTCTGGCAGGAGCGGGATGGAGGCGGTGCATCCATCCTGGCTCTTCTTGGCCTCTCAGCGGCTTTCGATACCATCGACCATGGTATCTTTTTGGGACGGCTCAGGGAGTTGGGGGTGGGTGGCGTGGTTTTGCGCTGGTTCACCTCCTTCCTCCAGGCCGGTCCCAATCAGTGGTGATTGGGAGCGAGAGATCCGACCCTCGGACCCTCCATTGTGGGATGCCACAGGATTCGGTTCTCTCTCCTCTCTTATTTAACATCTACATGAAACCACTGGATGAGATCATCTGTCACCATGGGATGAGATATCATCAGTATGCTGATGATACTTAGTTATACATCTCCATCCCGGGTGTCAGGGCAGCCACGCTCAGAATAAGACTCAGACTCACTTAGAAGGTCTAAGGATTTCTGGTTTTATTTGAACGGTGTGCGTGCAAAGAGAAAGACGGGAATCCTTATGTGGTGACAGGGTGCCCTGTTTATACTTTGCTGGCGGATGTTGTGCTTCTCCACCCTCGGGCCAGGACCGGATGGGTGCTTGAGACCTCGATGCGTCAGCTGATGGGCGATCCCGGCAATCTCCTTTGTCTCCCTGTCTTCGTCCGGACCAGGTACGTCCCCTGAAGGTGTTTCCCCGATCTTCTGATAGGTGTTAATTACTGCCTGATGGGTGCTCCCATTATGTTGGGCATTACTCTGTGGACATGCGTGCCTGAGGGAGATGTGAATGCATCCCCGGGGGAAATGGGAAGGCGTTCCCCTTGCCTCTTCATGGGTGCTAAGTTTGGTCTGAAGGGCTTATCTATTGTGTTGGGGGTTCCCTTCTGGATATGGGTGCTTGAGTGATTTAGGGATTATGCTTATCCCTTCCTCTTACCTAATGTGCATGTTCCCCGTTGTGATGCACATATGCCTTGCAACGGGGAACATGACACCGGGTGAGGTAAGTGATGCGCTGACTGTTTTGTCTTAGTGCCTGGGGGCTGTGGGGGCCTGGATGGGGAACAACAGGCTTCAGCTGAGCCCTGGTAAGATGGAGTGGCTGTGGGTTGATGGCTCCTCGGTTTCTGCAAATTGTCATCTTTAGTTCTGGATGGGGTGGAACTGCCCCAGACAGACCCAGTGCGTAATCTGGGGGTTCTCCTGGACTCATGACTCCTGCTCATAGAGCAGGTGGCAGTCATGGCCAGGAGGGCCTTTGCTCACCTTCAGGTTGTGCACCAGTAACGCCCGTTCCTGGAGCAAGAGGCCCTCTGAACAGTCACTCATGCCCTTCTCATCTCTCATATTGGCTACTGCAATGCGCTCTACATGGGGCTACCCTTGAAGAGTATCCGGAAGCTTCAGCTGGTCCAGAATGCAGCTGCGCGGGTTATTTTTGGTGCCCCTAGATCGGCACATCTAACACCTTTACTGTGTGAGTTGCACCGGGTGCCAGTTTGCTTCCAGGTTCAATTCAAGGTGTTGGTTATCACCTTTAAAGCCCTACATGGCATGGGGCCAGGTTACCCGATGGACTGTCTCAGCCCCATAACATCGACCCGCCCCACCTGGTCAGGCAGAGAGGCCATGTTGCAGACCCTGTCGATAAGAGAATTCCATCTGGCGGGGTCCAGGAAACGGGCCTTTTCTGCAGTTGCCCCTGCCCTTTGGAACATCTTGCCCTCAGAAGTGAGGCAGGCAGCTTCACTTCTGACCTTTAGGAGGGCCCTGAAAACCTGGCTCTGCCATCTCGCATGGGGCAGGCAGGTGGGCAACCATCCATGGGGGTCGCTCACCAGATCGGAATTTTTAACATCTTGGATTTTATACTTATTTATTGCATTTTATATCTGTAATTGTTTTTATAGATGTTAATTGTTATTATTATAGTCTTGATTTTATTGTAAACCGCCCAGAGTCCCCCTTTTGGGGGAGATGGTAGCAAAATTTGAATAATATATAAATAATAAATAATTGGGCATATCTCCCCCTATCACTATTGCCTTTTTCTTTCCTTCTTTCTTGGGCTACTTCTAGTGTCTCAGCAGACAGACAACCATTTTGCCTTCTTGGTTTTCTTTTTCTTTGGGATGTATAACTGTTCTACAGTTATCACTCTGTGTAGGTCCTCAGAACAATGTCCTGTGGAGTGGCTGCAATGTCTCTGCAGACAGGCAGCTGGTTTGACCACCTTCCAGTGGATTGCAGTGAGGAAGCATCAGGATGACATTTATGGTAAAAACAACTGGTATATTAAACTCTAGTCAGTAACACTATATGGAGGAATGGCAGTTTTGCTGCTACCATCAGGGAAAGGGTCTGCAGGACAGAGCTCACTACAGTAGGGGGAGAAAGGTAGGGAGAACAAGACATCCCCCCCCCAAGCTGTGCATCTTTTTGGATTGCCTTGGAAGATTCAGTTATTCAGTACCAAACTGAATAACTTGGTACTAAAAGCTTTCATGCAGAAGGTATGTTGCATTTTTACACCAATGCAGTACTGCTAGGATAGAAGAACACCTAAGCTGTTTTGTTCTGCTTACTACTGGTAGATTTGTAAAAGGCCTTAACTTTGACTGCAGTGCTCACAAGACATTCCAGGAAGTATGTTGTTGGAAACTGGCAGAGAGAAAGTTGTGCTGTTATGAATGATGCAAACCCCCTAGCATAAATAAATAAAAAGCAAAGCAAAAGCAAAGCCTCAGCCATCTATTTTTTTTAAAAAAAATATCGCTTTTCTGCAGAAAAATAAAAAGGAAAGAAAAATACAAACATACAAAAAAGGAAAAAAATAAGGACCAAGAAAAATACAACTATATAATTCAGTTCAAAAGTAGGGAACTATCACATAATGTACTGACAATTCAAGATTATAAAGCTGAAGTGGTATAATCGTTCAATCATAATAAAATAATCGTTTTTGTTATACTCAATAAATCCAGAATTCTTTATATAGTGATAAATTCCAAATTTTTGGCATATAGTTCAAAATCACATCATCATTAAATCTATTACTTTTCCTATGATCACATTTAATATGTTACATCACTTTAACAAACGTATGAATATTAAACCAAAATTGAACAATAATACAGCAAGCCTATGTCATGGATAAATATAAGCATTCCTTCCATCATTTTACATTTCAATCATAGAGAAGCTGACAACCAACCCTTTTTAAAGTTTCTCCAGTACACCTGAAAAAAATCTTTTGATGAATCAATCTCATTTCAATATTATAAGGAACATACTTGATGCTCTTGAAGACTTCAGCCATTGGTTTGTTAGTATGGCTTTAAGTGTGTGTAATTGTTTGGTGTTTTCTTTTGAAACAGAAAGTGACCAATTTGCAGCAAAAGGATATGACACAAGGAAAGGTACTTTGGACATACAGAACTCAAAGGTCAACTGAACATGGCTCCATGTTCAAACAGAAGAGAATCTCTTTATAGGCATGGCTTCTTTTAGTGATCATGATGGATAATGAGTTTAATGGACTATATGATAAATACTCAGTCTAATGAAATACATACAGCCCATCCAAACACATAAGTGTATGGATAAACAAGGAGTAAGTGCAATATGCTAGGGTGGACTAAAACAATGAACTGCCAAAGGCTGGTACAAGGAAGAGAACATGAAAGTCATACTTATGGATCAAAGTACCAAGACTCAGGAATGAACTTCTACGATCAAGAAATGCCCCCAAACAGCTAAACTCCTCCCTCAACTTTCTTCTAAATTACAGCAATAATCTAAGACAAAAATGATGAAGAACAGTTAGTCAAGAGTCTAACACGTTTAGGTTAGGGAAAGGAATAGGAATAGGAAGAGTTGTGCCCTGAACAATGTATAAGATTTGGGAGTGTGTGTAAACACACTCAGTGTGTAAGTGCTTCTCCATCCTATAGCTTGCTATTTTGTTTACTGCTTTTTGTCTGCTATTTCTCTTCTTAGTTTTCTACACTGGGAAATCATTCTGGAATCAAGGAACTACATGACAAATGTTGGTAACTGTCTGATTACGAATTTAGATAACCTCTATACTTATATTAGTTGGTAAAATTCTGTTGATCTGCAGTGTGTACCTCTAGTTGTGTGAGACTGAAAATATATTAAAGGGACAACTTTATTCAGACTTTGAGTCAATAAGCCTACGCAACTGACAAACTGTATACTGTTGCCTTCTGTTGTGATTGTGTCTGCCGGGGACAAAAGATCCTGAGAGGGGAGGAAATAAATTCTGTATGTTTTTTCTGTTCAAGAATTTTTGTAACAGAAGATAAATGTTATAACAATTACCTTGCTAAGAAATCTTACAAACTATTGTCAGATGAATGCTAAAGATAGGGGACTGAGAAATGAGGTAGAAGGAATAGTAAAACTAAGAATCTCCCTGGTAAGATATATCTACCCAAGGTATGAGATGTGGTGATTGGGGTAAGTGATGGTGGTCTGATCACAGAGATCCATCAATCAAGCAGACCTGACAGCCATTAAATCCTCCTCCTTTCTCCTCTTCACACCATGGTGTGCAGGATCTGGAATGACAAATTGGTGCTCGATAATATGGTGGATTCTGCCTCCCAATTTATTCCAATCTGCCTCCAAATGAAGGCTTTGTCAAAGTCTGATGTACAGTACTAATAACCACCATGAAAAAGAGATTACTCCAAGAGTTCTCATGCTAACATGTAAATATTGCTACATAAAATCAGTAGAACTATATATATATTTTTAAGAATAGGAGAAAGAATAAATATTAATGAGCAGCTTATATGGGCTTGTGAATAGTTTTATATCTCCATGTGCCAAAAAAAAAAAAAAAAGCTCAGAGAATAGAGAATTTGAATCATTTAAAAAACGATATGGCAGAACTAGAGAAGAGAATGGCAGGAGAAATGGCTGGATCAAGGCTGGAAGAGTGGGGTTTACTATCTCCACAGAAGCTTCAGAATTAATATATTAGAATCCAAAGGAAACAGGAAGTCCAGGAAATTGAAGCAGAGGAACTGATACTTCAAGGGAGAGTTATTTCTGAAGAAATAGGGGAAAAATGTCTAACAGGCATTTTTGTTAGTTGTTTCATTTCTTTTTTTCTGTGTGGAGGTAAGCAATACTGAAATAATTTCCCTTTTTTTTTTTACCTTTTAATTACCAGGAAGGCAGCACTAGTTTTGAGAATTCTAACTCTCTGATGCACTGGGGACATCCCCTGGCTTTGCCCACCTTCCCCTTGAGAACTACAAAGCTGCTAACAAAAACATAACATGGGACATGACCGCAAATACCTAGAGGCTTTTAGGAGTTTGAGGACTCTGGCTTTCACCCTGTTCTGCCACAGTAATATTATCTCTCTCTCTTTATGTTTCTGTGTAAAATATTTGTTGTTGTAAGCATCCATGAATATATTACAAACATATACTGTTAAAATGAAATGAAGTTTCATTATTAAATGAGATTTGTTCAATCTTTAATGAAAACACTTAATCTACATATGTTCATTTGAAGCTCTATATAAAGTTTATGCTGCCTGTATAACTAAGCATAGTCTCTTTTGTCTACTGTCCTATTAAATAATGCCCAGGTGATTTATATTTTTCCAGATGAATTCCAAATTGGCTCATGATCATTTTTCATGTGCTTTGTATAGTTGAATATAAATTGTTAATAGCAGAAATGATGATAGCAAAATCTCCTTTAGGTCTTCCTTTCTTTGTACTCAGGGAGAAACAAGCATAGACCAGCAGGATAGAAGTGCTGTTTGTCCACAGCATCTGGGCTCTTCAGAAATGTTGCTGTAGATGGTCTGGTGTTTCCCTGAAGGGGCTGATTCATATATTGGGGGTCCCCTTGGACTCACAGCTCCTGTGGGTTAGCAGGTGAAGGCCATGACTATGAGGGCTTCACCCAGCTAGCTAATACACCGATTATAGCCCTACCTGGACAGGGAAGCCTTGGTGACTATAACCCATGCTCAAATCACCCGTGGAGGAATGTGGAGGTCATCAAAGGAAGAGGAACAACAACTTAATCCTGGAAAAGGTGAAAACATGAGAAAGAAGTTCTAAATAACCCTGCCTTGATTCTGTTTGATATAAAAGGTGGCAAGGGGAAACTCTGGCAGGTTTTCAAAATTCTGTTATTATATCCTGCAATAATAAAGTAGCATTCCTATAATCCTAGTGGTGTCTGATTTCTGATTTGGCTGACCTCAAGGGGCTGACATCACCTCATGGTAGGGCTACTGCAATATACTATATGGGACTACTTTAAAGATGACTCAGAAACTGCAACTGGCACAGAATGCAGCAACCAGTTTCGTCAGCAGGAAAACCTCATATAGAATCATGCCCAACTTTTGGTATTGCTTCTAGGCCCAATTCAAAGTCCTGGTTATTACCTATAAAATCCTATATGGTGTGGCAATATCAGAAACTTCCTAAATGTGATTCTGTCCTTCTAGTGAGGGCTTGCTGAATGTTCCATCCTCATGGGAAGTAAACGAGGTATGGAACAGAAGGCAGATCTTTTCTTTAGTAGCTCCCAGAAGTACATTTGGTCTCTACCCTTCTGATACTTTGGAAGACCCAAATTAAGGATGATTCTTTTTCAGGGGGTTGAAGATTTTGAGCAGCCTTAAAGCTTTTTTATGTAATGTTACTGTATGTTTAAATTGTTTTCCTTGCTTGAAGTTGCTTCAAAGACAGTCCCTGACTATCTGTGAAGCAGCTATGTATGCACACAGTTGTACAGACTGCCAGGAAGAAGCTGCTTCAGTGCTCCAAACATGTGCCTATGAGTCTGCTTGCTCTAACAGCCTCTTTCAAGCATTTTGCATATCCCAGTTCCTCAGGGGATCTGGGCACGTGCTTGAATGGTGTGTTAATGTTTTCTACTACAGATTAAAGTTACTATGGTAACTAATAATTTTGGCTGGGTGCAGAGGTTGAACTCAACTGTCCCCTTTTCAGATGTTGATTTTTGCACCTGGGGGAAAAAACTTGCCTGGACTTGTTTTTAGTTTCTGTTTCTCTTCTGTGCAGGCATGTAGAGAGTCAAGCTGCTCTCACTGAGAGCCAAGCCTTTTAAATATGTTTTGCTTTCTGTAAATAAATTATTTTTATAGAAATGCCTGGTGTGTGACTTTTCTGATCTCTCCTGGGCCAAAGGCTTTCCCAGCAATCTGCCAAACAGGTTATGTGCCCAGTAAACAGCCCAGTAAGCCCAGTAAAACCCAGAGAGAATAGAGAGATCAGCTCCACACCTGATGCACAATTTAAAGGCAGGTAGCAAAGACCTGTGAAGATTTTCTTTGGAGCCACCTGGAGATTTTCCAGCAACTGCCGGTCTACAGGACAAAGAAGCCAGCTGAGGTGACTTGCAAAAGAAGGAAGAAGCCATGGCTACCTCCCAGCCCTCAGCCATGCCTCTGGAGCGCCTATCACAGACCAACTATTTCAATTGGGCCCTGAAGATGGAGATGTATCTTCGCAGAGAGAATCTTTGGCTGCCAACTGGTGAGCAAACCCCCCAAAATCCCAGTGCTGAATGGCTGAGACAGGATGAGCGGGCTAGAGCCACCATTATCCTGGGAGTTGAGGACAATCAGCTAGTCTACGTGCGAGGCATACAATCTGCAAAGCAACTTTGGGACGCTTTGAGAGACTTGTATGTAAAGGCAACAGCAGGGAGTAAAGTTACCCTGACAAAAAAGCTGTACAAAGCCTACCTTGCAGAAGGAGATAGCCTCCCTGAGCACCTGCATTATATTCAGCAGCTGTTTGTTGAGTTGCAGGAGAGAGGAATGGAATTTACACCTCTCACAAAATCCTATATCCTCCTGTCCTCACTGAATGAAACGTGGGGCACGCTGATTTGTACCCTGGAGGCTATGCCTGAAGCAGACCTCACCCCATCGTATGTTACACAGCGCTTACTTGCTGAATGGGAGAAGAGAGAGGAAAGATCCCCCCCATCTCTTCTGGAAAGCTGCAATACCAGAAAACAAGGGAAGAAAAGGGAAAGGAAGCTGAGGCCACAGCACTAGCCAGCCAGCGATGCTTCACTTGTGGTTCAGCTGGACATTTGCAGAAAGACTGTGCCTTGAGACCCAAGAGTAGAAAGACAGAGAAGAACACAAGGGCAACACAGAAGAAGGCTCTTCAGACAACCCAAATTGCACAGGTTGCTGAGAATTGTAATTCTGATGTATGGGTGTTAGATTCTGGGGCCAATGGTCATTTATGTAATTGTAAAAGCTCTTTTGTGTCACTGTCTAAAACTGAAAGACAAAGTGTATCTTTGGCTGATGGGTCTGTGACCAAAATTATGGGACAAGGTGACTTGTATTTATCCTGCTTGGGAGACACTGTAAAAGGTGTGTTGTATGTGCCAAATTTACAATCAAACCTTTTATCTGTGGCACTCTTGGCTGCATCAGGGTATGTCATAACATTTAAGAAAAATGGTTGTGAGATACGAAACAATGGGAAATTGTGTGCTGCTGGTATATTAAAAGACTCCTTGTACATTGTGCAAAATGCAAGGAAGCCAAGCTGCAAGGCTGCAGTTGGCAACACACCATATCATGACCAATGTGTACACCTGATGCACAGGAGATTTGGTCATGCTAATTTCAAGTATATAGCACAGATGCCACAGCTGTGTGCTGACCTAAAGATAAAACCCTGTGATAAATACTTAGATTGTATAGTTTGCAAAGAATGCAAAACACTAAAAGCTCCTGTGAGTAAGCACAGTGCCAGAGTTACAACTAGACCTTTGGAAATTGTACACTCTGACATTATTGGTCCTTTTGCTCCAAGTCTTGGACAAGCAAGGTATGCAATGACCATCATTGATGATTTCTCAAGATACACATTTATCTACATCCTAAAACATAAAGATGAGGCATTTGAAAAATTTAAAGGTTTTGTGACATGGGCAAATGGAAAATTCCCTAGGCCTGTATCTGCACTCCAATGTGATAGAGGAGGAGAGTACCTTTCTCACAAATTCAAAAGGTTCCTAGCTGAAAAGGGGATAGAACAAATTCATTCTAACCCTTACACCCCTCAGCAAAATGGTGTTGCTGAAAGAAAGGGCAGAACCTTGCAAAATGCGATGGAATGCATGCTTAAAGATTCCCATTTATCTTTTAAGTATTGGGGAGAGGCAATATCTACTGCCTGTTATGTACAAAACAGATTGTATAACTCTGTGATTCAGGACACTCCATTTCACTTGTTTTATGGTGTGAAATCAAAGATAAACCATCTCAGAGTGTTTGATAGCACTGCATGGGTTCATATTCCAAACCAACAGAGAAGGAAAGGAGGCCCCACAACAAAGAAAGCCATCTTTGTTGGCTATGAACAAAGCCAAAGGAGCTACAGGTTCATAATGGGAGAGAAATTGATAATTAGCAAAAGGGCTTCTTTTGCTGAACAAAACTGGGGGAGATTAAACTCTAGCTGTCCAGTTGATCTGACCACCACAAGAGAACAGCAAGGACATGCTGATGGTGATCTTTTGCCTGATGAGGACATTAAACCAGAAAAGCAAACTGAAGATCTGTCTGATGAGACAGATGCTTCTCAGGAAAGTGATAGGAGTCAAAATTTAAGCCCTGTATTACCTCGCAGATCTCAGAGGAGTAATAAAGGCGTTCCTCCATCACGTTTTCAGGCTGAAACAGTAAAGGCTTTTCACATATTCACAGAACCTGAGTCTTTAGAACAAGTGAATGCTTTACCATCTGAGATGGCACAAAATTGGCATTCTGCCATGCAACAGGAGTTAGCATACTTGAAAGAAAATAAAACATGGAAACTGGTAAATCTACCTCCCAATGAACGCTGTCTGGGTTGTAGGTGGGTTTTCAAACTAAAACGGGATGCTGATGGAAAAATCCAAAAGTATAAAGCAAGGTTAGTTGCAAAAGGGTTCACTCAGAGGAAAGATTTAGACTTTGACAAGACTTTTGCACTAGTTACTAAAGGTGAATCAATTAGATTACTGTTAAAAATTGCTGCACTCAAAGGAATGTCAGTTCACCACTATGACATTCAAACTGCATTTCTCTATGGTGATTTACACCACAAATTATACATGCAGCAACCCCCTGGCTATGAAAAAGGGGAGAATCTAGTCTGTGAACTGCAGAAGTCAATCTATGGGTTAAAACAAGCTGCTAGATCCTGGAACCAAAAAGTAGATGAAAAACTGCAGAATTTTGGTTTTGAAAAAGGAAAAGCAGATCCCTGTGTATATATGAAGAAGGACAAACAAGGCTGTATGTATCTGTGCATTTATGTTGATTTGCTGCTGTTCACACCAACAGAAAAACAAAGGCTTGATTTTGAAGCCTGCATGAAAAGCCATTACATATTAAAAAGCCTTGGAATTGTAACAAATAACCTAGGTTTGGAAATACACAGGGAGAAGGATGGTAGCTTTCTGTTAAACCAAAGGGTAGATAATGTTAAAATAATGTGAATGGAAAGACATACAGAGTTGTCAAAGAAAATTGGTTGGCATGTTATTCTGTAGTATAAAAAGGGGAGTGTTAATGTTTTCTACTACAGATTAAAGTTATTATGGTAACTAATCATTTTGGCCGGGTGCAGAGGTTGAATTCAACTGTCCCCTTTTCAGATGTTGATTTTTGCACAGGGGGGGGGGGGGAAACTTGCCTGGACTTGTTTTTAGTTTCTGTTTCTCTTCTGTGCAGGCATGTAGAGAGTCAAGCTGCTCTCACTGAGAGCCAAGCCTTTTAAATATGTTTTGCTTTCTGTAAATAAATTATTTTTATAGAAATGCCTGGTGTGTGACTTTTCTGATCTCTCCTGGGCCAAAGGCTTTCCCAGCAATCTGCCAAACATGGTGACCTAAACATACATGTACAGTGATCATAGGCAAATAGTCTATTGTATTATTTTAGACAGAATATTAATATAATCATTCAGTATAGTATATATTTTTAACATGGCCTTATTAATTCTGTGATCTCTTTATAGCTTAATAACTCTATTAGAATATATTCTCTGTAAAATTATTCAGTACCCCCTGAGCAATAACTGTAAAATTTATTGAAGTCTTTCAAACACAGATGTTTGTTTAATAATGGCAGAATAATTAAAACCTGGTCTGATAGGAATTATGTCACATTTTGGATGGTGAGAAAATAGTACCTGAAGGTATAATTGCCCTTACATTTTATGGATCTTTTAAGATCAAACTTGTCAATTACGAGATACTTCAGTAACAAGCCACTCATAAAACACAGCCTGATAAAAGGAGATCAGAAAGTGCTTAAAATTTTAATTTTAATTATTTTAATTTTTAATTATTATTGAAAAACTTTAAATTCCTTTTTTTGGCATGTTCTTTACAGATGTATAAATAACTGCAATGCCAAGTGATTATTTCCATGCTTCAACAAATCATTCCACAACAGATGAAACACCCAAAGTTGCATAGAACACTAGTTTACAGGTTGGTTTACAATCAAACAATCAATCAAAATGACAGTATCACCCAACCAACCATCCAAGCTAAGACATCATGTACACCAAACAATCTGCAGAAAAATAAAGTTTCTGGTGCTTTTTTAGAGGTCACAAGGTGGGGGACATTCTGTATTTCAGGAGACAAGTTGTTCTAAAGACTGGAGGCAGCCACTTAGAAGGAGCACTGATGAGTGTCCCATCTTTCTCCCTTCATGCTGAATGCAAACTCTCAGCCTGCCCTCTCTCAGAGAATGCAAGGGGTGAGCTGAATTTTAGCTGTTGTGGGATATAACCCAGAGAGGGGAAGGACCTACTTGCCTTATTGTGGCATATGGGTTTTGTGGCCAGGCTGGCTGCTGTTCTCCTGGTGTGAGTCAGCAGAAGGAAAGGTGAAATGGGGAGAAGAGGCTCAGGTATGGCCTTGGAGTGCAGCGGTGCTGTCATTAGGGCAGATGAGCTGCCCCGGCTGCTAGCCAGGACTCTTGTGGGGCAGATGGAGGCAGCATTCTTGTGTATAGGTGTTGGGCGCTAAAGCCCTGGGGGGCAAACCCACCTCCTCAGGTGCTGGGGGACCTGCTGCCAGTTTGAGCAGTAAAAGAAGAAAAGAGAGGAAAGACAATGGGGGACATATTGCCAAATTTGAGCCTGTGCTGCTTTGAGGCATCAAGGCAGAAAGTGCCTTTGGAGAGACTGTGCAGAAAGTTGGTGGCTGGAGAGAGACATTGCTGTGAGTACGCTGGGCAGTTGGAGTGTTCAGGGGCCGGTTCCTGGCCCCAGAGGGAGAAGCGGGTGAAGACGTCAGCTGGAGGCTTCCCTGGGAGAAGGGAGGTGAAGACCCAGGCAGAAGCATGTGCTTCACCCCAAACCCAGGGGACAGAGAGAGGTGGCTGCCTGGAGACAGACTGGTAAAGGCTGGGCATAAGAACCAGAGGAGGTACTGTATATCATGCAAAGTCTTCACAGAGGGATGGCTGATGAAGTCCAAAAAGCATGAGGAAAAGCTTTCAAGTACTCCAAATTCTAGCTAATTCCATTCCTATCTCTCTTAGTGAAATGCTGAGGGTGATGGAGGAGGGGCAAGGGGGGAGTTGGTAGCTAAGCAATAGTGGGTAATTGCTAGTAAACAGGTCTGGGGGAGAGAGGTAGAGAAAATTATTAACTGGAAAGTTTGGAAACTCTGCTGTAAATACTTTTCTCACTAATTCCTGTAAATAGACTTCCACATAGTAAAAGAAACAAAAATGCCTCCACTCTTTCTGTCTCTGTGATACAATTGTCCTCCTTAACAACCCCCACCCAGCAATAAAAGAACCCTCAGTCACATGAAAATCAGGCCATTCTATATAGAAAAAAACAGCTTGATTATCATTCTATTTTAAGCCAAGATCTCTGGGACATTGCTTTTGTTTATCACTATGAGTTTTTTCCTTCACTTTTTTTGCAGCATTTCAATTCAGGCACTTGCAGTGGCAAACTCTGACAAAGATTCTTGCGACCAACGCTGCCTCTATCAGGTTCAACAGAGAACACGACTTCACAGATTTCGGGTAGCTGAGCAGCATCTCCTGAGGAGTTTCCATTATTCTTCTAATATACCATAAAAAATAAACAGTAATCCAATTCCATAGTATTTTTAAATAACAATAACTAATTTTGTGATTATTGTGGTAACTAGATTCAAAAGACTGCTTATCAGAAGTATATTTGTGGCTTGAGAAGAGAGATGCTCTGCTTCACATCTAATAATCGCCCAAATTTTTGTAGTCCAGATCTGGAAGCCCTACTTTAGTCTACATTTTTTGGCAATGCATCTCCATTTTTCATGCCTTCAGTCAGCAATTCCTCCACCATAATTTTCCATACCTAGTATTTGCCTTTCTTTTTTTCTCTTTATTCAAATTTCCCCTTCCCTGATAGAGTCACAATTTTTGGCAAGCACTCCTGCTTGATTTTTAAACAAGCAATGCGCGGAAGTGGAAGATGACAATAGAATAGGAAGGACAAGAGACCTCTTCCAGAAAATTAGAAACATTGGAGGTAAATTCCAGGCAAAAATGGGTATGATCAAAAACAAAGATGGCAAGGACCTAACAGAAGAAGAAGAGATCAAGAAAAGGTGGCAAGAATATACGGAAGACCTGTATAGGAAGGATAATATCGGGGATAGCTTTGACGGTGTGGTCAGTGAGCTAGAGCCAGACATCCTGAAGAGTGAGGTTGAGTGGGCCTTAAGAAGCATTGCTAATAACAAGGCAGCAGGAGAAGACGGCATCCCAGCTGAACTATTCAAAATCTTGCAAGATGATGCTGTCAAGGTAATGCATGCTATATGCCAGCAAATTTGGAAAAAAAAGAATGGCCATCAGATTGGAAAAAATCAACTTATATCCCCATACCAAAAAAGGGAAACACTAAAGAATGTTCAAACTATCGAACAGTGGCACTCATTTCACATGCCAGTAAGGTAATGCTCAAGATCCTGCAAGGTAGACTTCAGCAATTCATGGAGCGAGAATTGCCAGATGTACAAGCTGGGTTTAGAAAAGGCAGAGGAACTAGAGACCAAATTGCCAATATCCGCTGGATAATGGAAAAAGCCAGGGAGTTTCAGAAAAACATCTATTTCTGTTTTATTGACTATTCTAAAGCCTTTGACTGTGTGGACCATAACAAATTGTGGCAAGTTCTTAGTGGTATGGGGATACCAAGTCATCTTGTCTACCTCCTGAAGAATCTGTATAACGACCAAGTAGCAACAGTAAGAACAGACCACGGAACAACGGACTGGTTTAAGATTGGGAAAGGAGTACGGCAGGGCTGTATACTCTCACCCTACCTATTCAACTTGTATGCAGAACACATCATGCGACAAGCTGGGCTTGAGGAATCCAAGGCTGGAGTTAAAATCTCTGGAAGAAACATTAACAATCTCAGATATGCAGATGATACCACTTTGATGGCTGAAAGCGAAGAGGAACTGAGGAGCCTTATGATGAAGGTGAAAGAAGAAAGTGCAAAAGCTGGCTTGCAGCTAAACCTCAAAAAAACCAAGATTATGGCAACCAGCTTGATTGATAACTGGCAAATAGAGGGAGAAAATGTAGAAGCAGTGAAAGACTTTGTATTCCTAGGTGCAAAGATTACTGCAGATGCTGACTGCAGTCAGGAAATCAGAAGACGCTTAATCCTTGGGAGAAGAGCAATGACAAATCTCGATAAAATAGTTAAGAGCAGAGACATCACACTGACAACAAAGGCCCGCATAGTTAAAGCAATGGTGTTCCCTGTAGTAACATATGGCTGTGAGAGCTGGACCATAAGGAAGGCTGAGTGAAGGAAGATCGATGCTTTTGAACTGTGGTGTTGGAGGAAAATTCTGAGAGTGCCTTGGACTGCAAGAAGATCCAACCAGTCCATCCTCCAGGAAATAAAGCCAGACTGCTCACTTGAGGGAATGATATTAAAGGCAAAACTGAAATACTTTGGCCACATAATGAGAAGACAGGACACCCTGGAGAAGATGCTGATGCTAGGGAGAGTGGAAGGCAAAAGGAAGAGGGGCCGACCAAGGGCAAGATGGATGGATGATATTCTAGAGGTGACGGACTCGTCCCTGGGGGAGCTGGGGGTGTTGACGACCGACAGGAAGCTCTGGCGTGGGCTGGTCCATGAAGTCACGAAGAGTCGGAAGCGACTAAACGAATAAACAACAACCTGCTTGATAAAGGTCCCTCAGAATAAGCGTAGGTTCACCTGTCCATCCTGCCTGGCAGGAGGAATTGGGATGACATTTCCCTGCTGTAATTACCACTTCTTTAAGGAACAGTACGGATGTTTATACCCAGCTGCCCTGGTGGGGTCCTCACTATTTACTGTGGTGCTGGTACCAACAAAATGGGGGGGGGGGATGTGGAATGGCCAATAGGGTAGAGGGGCTGGCCATGAGTTGCCACAAAACATGTTGCAATCTAGTGATTACATGGTACAGGAATTAAGTTTGTTTTAAAAAACTGCTTATTATTCCAGTCCAGAACCTTTCTGATGCAAAATCTCACTGTTGCAGTATACTTTAACAGAGATAAAAGCAAAAGCATGATAAAAGTACTTTTAGTTTCTCATATTCTGGAGATAAAGAGCCATGTAGGGCAGGAAACATATACGTCTTTAGTGAAGCATATGTTGTGGTTTCTGTACAATCAGGATTAATGTTGTAAAACAATATATAAGTTGCACATAAGCATGAACAAAAACAGAGAGCTAGAGAAGTTTAAAATTTTCTGATGCAATGATGATGTCTTGATCCTATCCATAAAACACATTGACTGACAAAGCAGTGAAAATTGAGCTACCTTTTTCAGAGTCTGTAAGTGTAGCAAAATTTATCATTTAAAATACAATAACAATTTAGGACATTGGAAGGTAGTTAGCTCTCACTAGTTATTTGGATTTTTCTTTTTTTGGCCTTAGAGGAAACTGCTTCCACAGTGGTAAGCTCTTCTTCAGCGCCAGTTACTAAAATTCTACTGGATTTATTCTATAAGGACTTGAGAGACAGAATGTGTGCCACTGAGAGGCACTTAAATACATAATTTTGTATTGAATAAACTTACTTTATTTCTGTTCCTGACATGATGCAGGTATCTTTTTGTGCTTAGAACAAACACTGGAATAGAACAATAAAAGGAGAAATCACAGAGAAATTAAACATAGCAGGTATAGAGAGAAAACATTGTGAAGATAATTACTGATTATGAAACCATTTTTTGTTGATGAAATGATTATCATCTGTAGCTTCTGTTGTAACAAAGAAGATGGTCCTGGATTCAAAAAGCTATTCCTCAATTTTCCAGATTCCTTCAGGTTCTATCCACTTTAAAAAGCTTGATGCCAATTCTTCAACCAGCAGAGGAAACTCTAAGAGGCAGTTTCCCCCTCCCTTCACAGAGCCAATAAATAAAATCTAAAGCAATTGTGAGAACCAATTTGGTGTAGTGATGAAGGGGCTGGCCTTGAAACCAGGAGACTCGGGTTCTAGGCCCGCCTAAGGCATGAAAAACCGGCTGGGTGACTTTGGGCCAGTCACTCTCTCTCTGCCTAACCCACCTCATAGGGTTGTTGTTGTGGCAAAAATGAGGCAGGATATATATATATATACACACACACAACACACACACAAACACACACTATTATATATATTAGGAGAAATATATACACAGACACACACACACGCACAGGCGCACACATATACAGGCAGGATAAAAACCTAACAACAACAACAACTAGGACTTTGATTTAATGCTTGCCTTATGAAAACCATAACCATTGAGATACACAGGCAATATTACACAAGTACCTGAATAAAAGGATAACTGTAAACAGAAGCTAACAAACTCTATGACAATGAATCTGGGAGGCCTGGTTAGCAATAGCAGTCTCTTTAAAGATGCAGTGCATTTCAAAAGCACAAGCCATATGAGCACAAACCAACCTTCCCCCTTACTTGACAAAGATGCATAAAACTCTGCAAAAAGTTTTACATAACCGTTTCTCTCTCTCCTTGTTCTCCTCCATTTGGGCCTGTCTGACTCCAGTCTGCTGATCTCTTGGCCTTTCTCTTGGTCTCCCCCATCCAAAACCCACTCTGGCAGTCCTCATGTTACAGAACTTGTAAAAGTCTTGAATGCAGTATCAGAGTGAAGGCCCCACATAACAAGCCACGAACCTCATCCATCACTTTCTTCTGACTTTATTAGAGTATACTCAACACCCACAGGCCCCAAACACATACCGACAATATACCTACCAGGAAGGAAGGAATGAGCAGAAACAGAGAGAGAGGACCAGCCAGCTCTTCTTATCCTTTGGCCAGGTAGACAAAAGGGGGCGTTGGAAATCCCACAGAGAACTTTGTACAGGAGATGAATTGTAAAGCCTTCCAAGACCTCAAATGCATATTTTACACTTATTTCAGATTGTACTGTACTTCATGATAACTGGGCTGGTTCTCACATTTCATTCCTGAGTCTTTCATTTCCTCTGCCTGATGTTTTCGGTTCATTTTGCAAGGAAATAAAGCAATACATGCCTTTGTTTATTAGTACTAGCCATGAAATCATGATAAATAGATGTTTTCTTTTGTTTCCATTCATCACCTCTAAATTATGCTGGATGATGGTTACAGTCTGCATTCTTTAGCTGTTTTATCTTCCCTTTTGCTCCTTCATGGAGCCAGTCTCAGAGAAGGATGAAGGATGCCTGTACATGGATATATAGGCAAGACAGAGTGCAAAGAGTAAAAATATTATTTACATAGAGAATACAAAGCATATATTTCACATCACTCACAGATTAGAACTTTCAGCTTTTTTATGCATGCTACTCAAGTGTACCAACTGATGCAAATGCTTTTGTGTGACTGTGGCCCCCTCTCCTTGTAGCTACAGGGAAGTGTGCCAACAGTACATGGTGCTGCTGGAAAAAAACCCCTCTTTCTCCCTTGTAGCACTCCCTCACAAGTAGTCTTTCCCTCTTCCTTTAAGCTTTGCTTCTCGTTCCCTTTATCTTCTTAAACTGCCTTTAACTCTAGGCCAGTGTTTCTCAATCTCAGCAACTTCAAGACGTGTGGACTTCAACTCCCACAATTTCCCAGCCAGCATGCTCTAACCATTCCCCCCGCCCTCTAATTTTCCATAGCTATTTTCCATAGCTATTTCACTCAAGCTAATGTATTCTGCTTCTTTCCTTTCTCTCTCTCCCCTCTCAAGTCTATATGTGTGTGTGAGGATATGGATTTGTCAGTTGAAATCTCTTTATCTCTTCCTGTGATTTCTTAGGTATCTTCTTCAGCATTTCCAATGATCCTGTAATGACTCTGTGCTGTGCAATCAGATACTTAGCACCAAAATAAAGGAAAAAATTGGAAAAAGACAACCCGCAAAAACTAAGAGAGAAAAAAAATCTACCTTATATTTTATAATTTAGTATCACATATCCAACCTTCCTCCTCACCAGTGGCATGGGGGGGGGGATGGGATGGGAGAGGAATAAGCTTGGAGGGTATTAAAGCAGGGTAAGACTACTAGTTATATATGCTTTCTATAATATCAGGTAACTTTTGGATAGATTTTATGAGCAATAAGCTTTCAATAACTTTGGACACAAGACAATCTTAACTGTGTAGAGAAATTAGATAGGGACATTCTAAAAAATGTAGGTGATGGAAGAACAATGTAAAATTATTTCTTTTATTCACCAAGTATTTTATATCTTTTTTCCTAATGTGTGTTTCTTGTATACAAGTCACATCCTTCTTTAATTTACTTAAATAGTGAAAGATTCTTTTCCTTTTTTGATGGGGCATTAGCTCCATTTATATTCCACGTTAGACACTTTAAATCATTCATTTGTGAGTAGTTCCACAAACTCTTTAGAATTTGATGTTGTTTCCTCTCTTTGTATTACCTTCTTTTCTTTCAATTCTAACTAAATCTTGTCCATATTTCCTTAAAAATTCTTTTGCTTTTGGAATTGTGGTCAATTTATGTCTTTTCTGCTGGAAAGTAAAACTTATCCCCTCTAATCTTTCTCATCTAAAAGGAACTTTGTTTCTTTTCAAAATATCAGTTACACAGGTATATTCTTTCCTTTTTTTTAGGATTCTTATTGGAATTTCCTTTAACAGAATAATATCCTCACCCCGAATATTTATTCTTTCGTCAATGTGTGACTGTAATATCAAATCTCTTGTTCATTTCCTTGAGAATTCTATTAGAATGTCTCTTGGTTTACAATGTATGGTAGCATATCTGGAATTTATGCGAAACATTTTTTCTGTTTCTTCCTCCATCTTCTCATCTTCCCAGCCTATTAAATTTGCTAACATTTGTATAATTATTCCTTCCATTTCTTCTTCCTTCCCTTCTGGTATTCCTCTAAATCTTAAGCAATACTCTTTCTCCCTCAATTCCAGTAATATTAATCTATCCAATTCATTTTCTTTTTCAATTTCTAATCTATCATATCATTAACTTTTTAAATTTCCCCTTCCATTTTCTTGTCCATCTTTTCTAATTTCTGTTCCAATCTCTTTTCAAGTCCATCTAATTTTTTTCTAACAATTGATTTACATTCTGAGTAATATTTTGTGAGGTTTTCTGTGTATGCTCCTCAAACATAGCTTTTAACCATTCACAATCACCAGACCCAGACCCCCTTCTTATTTGCTTCCTGGTATTCATAATTATTTTGTTATTTTATCTTATACTTTATCACAACTTACTTAAATCAGAACAGAGCAAAGTTAGATAAAGATGGCTGCCCAAAATAAATAAATAAATAAGTCCAGTTCTTGATCAAGCTTTGAAACAGGGAAAGAGCTCACCAAGAGTCTCAGTCCTCTCACAATCCTAGATAGTCTCTTCCTTTACTTTTCCTTTGATTCTTATTAACTCCTTTCAGAAATGAAGAGGGCAGTAGTTGTGCCTGATATTCAGGCTACAGCAAAGGATTCTACTGTATGTTACTTGTGCTTCCCAGCTGATTTCTGTCTGAGGTTGAGATCGAAATCGCGTTCTTTTTGCATTCTGTCAGCTGTCTGGAAGCCCAGGGAGCAATTCGTTGGCAACTTTTCTTCCCCAGAGTTGCCGTTTATTCTCGGAGTGTCTCTTAGGATGCCCAATAAATGCCGCACTGTGAGTTCTATCCGCGGAGCAACGCCAGAACTCAACCTACCGCCATCTTCTCTTCACCAGAAACCTGGGGAAAGAATTTATGTCTGCTAATGAGAAGAAAATAAATTGAATTGCAATTATTGCAATGTGTATTATAAGTCAGTAACTTTGTAAGTTTAATATGTTGTTTTTGTACTTTGTTTTTATTATATGATACAATGAAGATTGTTTTAAAATTATTTCTTTAAATGGTAGAGGTCTGGGAGATCCCATTAAGAGAAAAAGAATTGTTATTTATCTCAAATCATTTAAACCTCATGTGGTTAGGTTACAAGAAACATATGCAACAATGACAGGTATTTTGATAAACAATTTTTTGCATAAAGATCTAATAAATCAAGGGGAGTAGATATTCTTTTCAAAGCTGGCATAAATTTTAAGGTTCAAAAAATTTTGAAAGATAGGGAAGGTAGATAAATGTTTATAGAAGGGGAATTTGATAATAAAACATTAACTCTAGCGTCTATTTATGCTCTTAATCAGGGTCAGATTGGTTACCTACAAAAGTTTATGAACGGAATAAAATGTAATCCAGATAATTTTATAATAGGAGGGGACTTCAGTATTGATGCATTAAAGCCTCAGATTGGAATGCACAAGAGATTTTAAAACTTAATGCATATTCATGGACTCATAGATACATGGACAATTACAATATGTACCCTGCAACAAAAACACACACATTTTATTCAGGTAGACATAAATCACATTCAAGGATAGACTATATACAGATATCTAAAACTTTTTCAATTTTTTTGCAACAAGTTAAAATTGCACCAATACTCATAACAGCTCATGCTCCAGTGATTATTACCATCAAAATAGAAGAAAGCATTCCATTCTGAAAACAAAGAGAACAATTTTTATTTACTTTTTAGTTCTTTTTTTGTAGTTTTTTTGTTTTTCTGTATCTTTTATCTTTTTCTGAAATTTAATAAAATTCTTAAAAAAAGAAGAAGAAAGCAGTCCATTTACTTAAAATTGGCGTTTTAATCCTCTAAGACTATAGACTATATAAGATTATAAGACAATATAGTAGCAAACAGAGACTAACTCAAACTTTGAGGATTTTTTTTCAAGATAATCATACAAATGAAACATCACTAAGAATGTGTTGGGATTCTCTGAAGGCAGTAGAGGACAGTGTATAAATCAGATGAGCATGATTTTAAAAAGATCACAAAAGGCAAGAAATTTAGAAATTAATGACTTATTAGCAAATTTTAATAGAACTGGATTAGAGAATATTTACAAACAAAAGGAGCGAGTTGGAAGAACTAGAGACAGATAAAATCTCTCAGATTATTTTTGCTATGCAAAGATGCTACAAATATAATAATAAAAATTCTAGAATACTGGCAAAGAAACTGAAAACAGCTAAGGAGAAAAAACATACTAGCACAATTAAAAATTGTCAAATTGTGACTAAAACTAAAGGTATAAGTGAACAATTCAAACTTTTTTCAACAATTATATTCTGTAAATAATCCATCACCAATAAAAATTAATCAATATTTAAATAGATTAACATTCTCAGAATTGGCTCCAAAAGATATACAATTCATGGAATCTCCATTTTCTATTTCAGAGATCCCTGAAGTCTTTAATACTATTAGATTGGAAAATCTCCTGGCCCTGATGGATTGTCAGGAGAATTCTATAAAGAATTTAAAGAGATCTTAATTACTGAATTTCTACTTTTATGCAATACTTTACACCAAGGAGAACCTTTACCAGAATCCTGGAAATAGTCTAAGATAATTTTGATCCTTAAATCGGTAAAAATTTCTAGGATCTGGCATTTTATAGGCCCATTTTACTTCTCAATACAGATTATAAGATCTACACTAAATTGTTATCTAACTGATTAAAAGTGATTATACTGTAGATATATTTAAAGCCTTTGACTCTCTCAAAATACAATCTTTAAAACAAATAAATTTAAATTTGGCACTGGCTTCTGTAAGACAATTGAACATATCTTTGGATCAACTAAAGCTCAGATAAGACTTAACTGTTAGGATCAGATCCCATTACGATTTTAAGAGGTACTAAACAGGGTTGTCCTTTATCACCTTTACTATGCAACATGACTATAGAAGTGATAGAAATAGCTTTTAGATTCAATAATCAGATAGACAGGATAAAAATGGGAGATAAGATGTATCTTTTAAAACTATTTGCGGATGGTAAGATCTTTACTCTCTCCAATGCTTTTTATTCAGCTATCTATATTAAGGAGTTAGAGGAATTTTCAGAGGTGTCAGGACTATCAGTTAATTTTCATCAATCACATTTGATGTTTTTTCATACACCTCCAAAAATTCAAAAGGAAATTTCCAGTTTTAGGGATTCCAATAGCATATAAAGGGACGCGGTGGCGCTGCGGGTTAAACCGCTGAGCTGCTGATCAGAAGGTCGGCGGTTCGAAACCGTGTGGCGGGGTGAGCTCCCGTTGCTCGTCCCAGCTCCTGCTCACCTAGCAGTTCGAAAACATGCAAATGTGAGTAGATCAATAGGTACCGCTTCGGCGGGAAGGTAACGGCGTTCTGTGTCGTCATGCTGGCCACATGACCCAGAAGTGTCTATGACAACGCCGGCTCCAAGGCTTAGAAACGGAGATGAGCACCGCCCCCTAGAGTCGGATTCGACTGGACTTTACGTCAAGGGAAACCTTTACCTTTACCTAATAGCATATAAATCTTTAAAATACTTAGACATTGTGTTGTTTATTCGTTTAGTCACTTCCAACTCTTCGTGACTTCATGGACCAGCCCACGCCAGAGCTTCCTGTCAGTCGTCAAGACCCCCAGCTCCCCCAGGGACGAGTCCGTCACCTCTAGAATATCATCCATCCACCTTGCCCTTGGTCGGCCCCTCTTCCTTTTGCCCTCCACTCTCCCTAGCATCAGCATCTTCTCCAGGGTGTCCTGTCTTCTCATTATGTGGCCAAAGTATTTCAGTTTTGCCTTTAATATCATTCCCTCAAGTGAGCAGTCTGGCTTTATTTCCTGGAGGATGGACTGGTTTGATCTTCTGGCAGTCCAAGGCACTCTCAGAATTTTCCTCCAACACCACAGTTCAAAAGCACCTATCTTCCTTTTCTCAGCCTTCCTTATGGTCCAGCTCTCGCAGCCATATGTTACTACCGGGAACACCATTGCTTTAACTATGCGGACCTTTGTTGTCAGTGTGATGTCTCTGCTCTTAACTGTTTTATCGAGATTTGTCATTGCTCTTCTCCCAAGGATTAAGCGTCTTCTGATTTCCTGACTGCAGTCAGCATGCGCAGTAATCTTCGCACCTAGAAATACAAAGTCTTTCACTGCTTCTACATTTTCTCCCTCTATTTGCCAGTTAACCATCAAGCTGGTTGCCATAATCTTGGTTTTTTTGAGGTTTAGCTGCAACCCAGCTTTTGCACTTTCTTCTTTCACCTTCATCATAAGGCTCCTCAGTTCCTCCTTGCTTTCAGCCATCAAAGTCAATAAAACAGAAATAGATGTTTTTCTGAAACTCCCTGGCTTTTACCATTATCCAGCGGATATTGGCAATTTTGTCCCTAGTTCCTCTGCCTTTTCTAAACCCAGTTTGTACATCTGGCAATTCTCGCTCCATGAATTGCTGAAGTCTGCCTTGCAGGATCTTGAGCATTACCTTACTGGCATGTGAAACGAGTGCCACTGTTCGATAGTTTGAACATTCTTTAGTGTTTCCCTTTTTTGGTCTGGGGATATAAGTTGATTTTTTCCAGTCTGATGGCCATTCTTGTTTTTTCCAAATTTGCTGGCATATAGCATGCATTACCTTGACAGCATCATCTTGCAAGATTTTGAACAGTTCAGCTGGGATGTTGTCATCTCCTGCTGCCTTGTTATTAGCAATGCTTCTTAAGGCCCATTCAACCTCACTCTTCAGGATGTCTGGCTCTAGCTCACTGACCACACCGTCAAAGCTATCCCCGATATTGTTATCCTTCCTATACAGGTCTTCTGTATATTCTTGCCACCTTTTCTTGATCTCTTCTTCTTCTGTTAGGTCCTTGCCATCTTTGTTTTTGATCATACACATTTTTGCCTGGAATTTACCTCCAGTGTTTCTAATTTTCTGGAAGAGGTCTCTTGTCCTTCCTATTCTATTGTCTTCTTCCACTTCCACGCATTGTTTGTTTAAAAATAATTCCTTATCTCTTCTGGCTAACCTCTGGAATTTTGCATTTAATTGGGCATATCTCCCCCTATCACTGTTGCCTTTTGCTTTCCTTCTTTCTTGGGCTACTTCTAGTGTCTCAGCAGACAGCCATTTTGCCTTCTTTGTTTTCTCTTTGTTTGGGATGTATTTTGTTGCCGCCTCCTGAACAATGTTGCGAACTTCTGTCCATAGTTCTTCCGGGACCCTATCTACTAAGTCCAGTCCCTTAAATGTATTCTTCACCTCCACTGCATATTCCTTAGGAATATTAGTGAGCTCATATCTAGCTGATCTGTGGGTCTTCCCTAATCTCTTTAGTCTGATCCTAAATTGTGCAATAAGAAGTTCGTGATCGGGACTACAGTCAGCTCCAGGTCTTGTTTTTACCAACTGTATAGATGTCCGCCACCTTTGGCTGCAAAGGATGTAGTCAATCTGATTTCGGTGTTGTCCATCTGGTGAAGTCCATGTATAAAGCTGTCTCCTAGGTAGTTGGAAGAGAGTGTTTGTTATGCAGAGTGAGTTGTCTTGGCAAAATTCTATCAGCCTATGTCCTGCTTCGTTTTGTTCTCCTAGGCCATGGTTACCTGTAATTCCAGGTGTCATTTGACTGCCCACCTTAGCATTCCAGTCTCCTGTGATGAAAATAACATCTCTTTTAGGTGTGTTGTCCAGTAGGTGCTGCAGATCCTCATAGAACTGCTCTACTTCAGCTTGTTCAGCATCTGTGGTTGGGGCGTATGTTTGGATCACTGTGATGTTAGATGGCTTGCCCTGAATTCAAATTGAGATCATTCTATCGTTTTTTGGATTGTATCCAAGCACTGCTTTAGCCACTTGACTATTAATTATGAAGGCTACTCCATTTCTTCTGTGGTCCTCTTGTCCACAGTAGTAGATCTTGTGGTCATCTGATGTGAAGTGGCCAATTCCAGTCCATTTCAGTTCACTGACACCCAAAATGCCTACCTTTAATCTTGACATCTCACCAAGAACCACATCGAATTTGCCCTGGCTCATAGATCTTACGTTCCAGGTTCCAATGGTGTGTTGATCCTTAGAACATCAGATTCGCCGTTTACCACCAGCACCGTCGGCTGCTAGCTGTCCTTTCGGCTTTGAGCTAGCTGCGTCATCACATCTGGGGCTAGTTGAACTCTCCTCTGTTCCTCCCCAGTAGCATTTTGACCATCATCCGACCTGGGGGTCTCATCTTCCAATGGTATACCGACATATCTCTGGTTGTACTGATCCATTTAGTTTTCACAGCGAGAATACTGGGGTGGGTTGCAATTACCTTCCCCTGGGATCACATTTAGTCTGACCTCTCTGTCATGACCTTCCCATCTTGGGTGGCCCGTCATGGTTTAGCTCATGGCATCATTGAGGTGCTCAAGCTCCAGCACCACGACAAGGTAACGATGCTTTGCTGAAGACTTAGACATTACCATAACTAAAATATTAATAAATCTTTACAAATAATTATGTACCAATTTGGAAGAAATTAAATAAAGAAATGAAAAAGTGGCTTCAAAACATTTCAATATTTTAGGCTGAATTGCAGTAGTTAAAATGAAAATTCTTGCATGTTTGATTTTTTATCTCAATGCCTCCCAGTGGTAATTCCGGAACAGGCTTTAAGAAGAAAAATGGAAAGCTTCTGTTTCCATGCACAAAAACTGAGAGTAAATAAAAGGATTTTATATAGACCACAGAAACAGGGAGGCTGCAGCATGCCTAATTTGTTAATATCTTATCAAGCAGCACAGTTAGGGCATATGATACCATTTATTATAGGAGTCTCCTCTATACAATGGATTCATATTGAAGCAATGTTAGGGCCAGATAAATTTATAAATCAATGTTTTTTTCACCCTAATTTTTTTAATAGAATAAAACAGATTGAAAATATTTTCACTAAAACAATGCTTTAAATTTGGAAGGCTAGATACACAGTTTTGATACTTCCCCTTTAACTCCTTTAATAACCTATTTCAATCAGGATGATTATTACATTTTGGCTAAAATGAAATCTGTGAGTGAATATAATCATTATAAACTAAGATATTTTAGCAATAGGGAACCTTTTAAATAAAGATGAGATTGAGCAACAAATAGGTGATAAGTTACCATGGGTCTTCTGGTATCAACTTAAATATCTTTTGTGCACTAGAAATATTAAAGACTCAGTAACACGGCCCTATACCAATTTCAAGAATTTAATACTTCAATATTTGAATCAACCAAAAGGAACAAGTTCAAAGATTTATAGGTTGTTATTGCAATCAGATATAGGGGATCCACCATATGGTTTAAAGGAAGCTTGGTACTCCCATACAGGAGACAAATTGACAAAAGTTACGGAAACCGGGTGGATTCAGTTCAACTTCAATGCAAGAAATGCAGTGGAAGATGATATATCATTGGTACTTGACTCCTGTTAGGCTGGCATATATATATATCAAAATTATTCTTCCAAATGTTGGACAGGTTGTTAAAAAAAGGGTCATTTTTTCATTTGTGCTGGTCATGCATTAAAATTCTACCCTTTTGGCATAAAATTTTTGGGGAGATAAGTAGCATCACTAATCAAAGAATTTAATGCTCTTCAGAGCTAGGCTTACTGCATTTACTTGTAGGACCAAATAATCAGATTAAAAATAAAGAACTAATTCTTTATTTAAACTTAGCAGCCAAAACAATATTTATGCAACACTGGAAAACTCTAGATAACTTAACTGAGTTGTGGATTAATAAATCCTCTTCAATTGCTACATTAGAAAAAATTACAGACAAAATTAGGCAGGAACCACAATTGTATCAAACTTGGATGGATTTTATAGATTATAGCAATAGACTATAATCTGGTATACTTTATATACATGGCAAACTTTCATATGTATAGTACCCATCTCTTTATTCATATTGCAGTAGATCTCCTTGGAATTTTCTATATTTTTTATTTTTGGTTTTATTTTCTCTATATGTATCTTGGATTTATGTAAATACAGTTACCTGATTTTGTTTGAAAAAAAATGTCACATTAACATCTTTTACATTTAAAGATTTTTCCATAAAACTACTTATATACATTAACATACTGTTTAAACAAAATATATTAAAAGATCACATGACCATACTGTAGGATGATATCATATGATAGGAACCCTCAAAATTTTACACCTCCAACATAGAAAATCTGATGTCCATCCTTTCAAATATATTCTCTGGAGAGTCTAATACTCTAACAATCAACTTTAATCTCAGATCTATAGCTAATGTTTTAACATTTTTAAGGACACGAATCCATTGATGGGATATTATTGGAGAGTCCACTTCTTTTGTGCATGATTGAAATATCCCAGAAATTTCCACTTTGAAAATATTCCTGAGTTTTTGATGGAAATATGCTATAGGTTTTAATTTTGTCATGGATTCTACCTAATTTAATTTCTGTACTTCTCAAGGCAAACCTGTATCAGTTTGCATCAGATTTACCTACTTTCCAACTCGATTGCAACATATGTAGATAATATATTACACTTACAAAGAAACCTTGGTCTATGCTTTATCCTTGAAGTATAATATTAAATCTTGTAATTAATTCCAGTTCTGCTGTTTTGCAATGAATAGAGCTTTTTGGTCAAGGATAGACATTAGTAACAGAGTTCTCAGGAAGTTCATTGACAGAACATTCATTAGAAGACATACATTTAGTACTTAATAATTCTACCAATACAAATTTATATAGAATTCCCATCTTGAAGTAAGAGCAGCTATCTATTTCCTTCTCAACCTACTTTAACACACTTTTTTATTTCTCAAAGCAAAAACTTGAACATAACTTCCACCTAAGTTAAAGCTTGCTACTCTCCTTGTAGGCTTCTCTCATGATAGGCTTCTCCATATAGTATGTGTTATACCTTCTTCTATATGGTTTTTTAAGCCTTATGGGTATTTTAAGGAACCCACAACAATGGTTTAATGGAGGGAAGGTAGGGCAAGCACAGATTTAAGACACTTTTTTGAGTGATGGTGAGATAGTAATAAGACCATCAACTCTCACTATTTTTTGCAGATTTTTCTTATAGGAAATTAGAGGATAAGGAAAATAAGCAAGGAGAGGCTACATCTATCATTCCTGTTCTTCATTAACACTTCTTTGAATGAAATATTGCTTCAATTTTTAAAATTAAAAACTAAAGATTGCATTTCAACTGCTAAATGCATGTTTGTAAATATGTCATTTGTAAATATATGTTTTTTCAAACTGAACCTACGCAATTGGAAGTAATCAATCCTGAATTCAGTGGACATTTTCATAGATACCAATGCAGAGAACTGCAGTCATGCCCCACGTTTTGGATATGTGTGTGTATAAGTGTGTCTCTGTGAAATGGTATGTTCTTCCTAGGAGTTTTATACAAAGCATCAAGATGGGGCTAATCTGTCTTAACTGGCCACCTTATCTTGAAATAAATGAATTCTGCAGATGTGCAGAAGGTATTTTTCTAGAGTTAAAGGGCATCTTTTTTGCTGCACTTGTATGGAATGACAGCCTGGAGAGGAAGCATTCATTTGGTTGAGCTGGTTTATGAAATGGCTACTCCTATAAATAGAAGAAAAAGATAGGGAAAGTTTCTTGCTATTTGGAGATAATCTGTAAATGCAATCTGCAGTAATAAGAGATAAGAAACAGCCTTTTCCTTTTATGTGGTGTAGTAATTGCTGTCATGAGAGAAAAAAGCAATTATTACAATTTGAACATATCACAGATTAAGAATTTCAAGAACATCTTAACTATAGAAAAATTAAAGAACTTGAAAAGAAATTGAGTGTGCAAGCAAGGAATCTTCACAAGACAGACAAAGAAAAGGAATTGGATAGTGTAATGCGTGACTGCTATGCAGTGAATGGATTTACCTCACCTAGTTTCAGCCTCATTTAGAAGAAAATCTACTAAAAGACTCTGTGATTGTCTCTGCAGAGAATGTGAGTTTATCAGTGTCACACAAATTAATGATATGGATTAGGATACTGAAATGTCTCTGGGAGATGCTGCAGTTGATTTTCTCTCTCTGGCTATTGATGAGACAACTGACATAATGAATACATTATAGATTGTTACTTTTCACCAAGTTTGGATATTGGAGAGGACTTGCTTTTCTAAGCATAATACCCACAAGGGTGAAGACTTTTTAGATAAATTGTTGTTGTCAATGCACAGGCTTCTATTGTAATTTGAAAAACGAAGCAATGGTATGATTGATGGTGTTTCTGCTAATGATTAATTGTCCTTTTTTTGTTATGGCATCACATTGAAGAATGAAATGAACATTTTTATAGAAATTCTCCTCATACTTCAAGCATAAATCTTTTGATGTCAGACTAAAACAGTGATAACTGCAGCTGGACAAGAGCAGTATGCTGCATTTCTAGCCCTTTATGAGCAAAAATTCTGCAGGGATATTAGCAATTTAATAAGTCACGTTTTTCTTCTGTGTTAATTGCTGTTAAAAACACAGTAATCCTCCCTCCCTCCCTCTCTCTTGAAATTGCCCTATACTCTAGTTATATACAGTTGGGGCCACTAAAGCAATTCCTGATATAGATATTGTTCATACTTTTAGTTTTTACATAAGATTTAGGTCAAATAGCCCTTGCTAAATGCCAAGCAAACCTTACCAACCCAAGTGAATTTGTTTTTGATTTCATTTAAGTACTGCACATAAAGCCATGAGAAAACAAACTCATGAAACTTTACATTTCTAACAAACAGTTTAAAGTAAGAGATGTGCTGACCTTTGCAACAGAGAAAGGCATTCTGCATTTGCTGTGATTGCTCATTCTCTTCCGCTGTGTACCATGCTGTAGATACGTTTTGCTCATAAAGCTGTGAATGTCAGGCATCCTCAGGAGAGCTGATAAACAGCATTTCCAGAACATTAGTAGTGATTGTGGTTATGAAAACCCAACAAGAACTGGCAGTGTCTTGTTTCTTGTGTGAAAACAATCAAGTTCCAGTTCACCCAAGAAGAAACAGTTTTATGTTGCCTCCTGATTTATTGAATGTTAATAAAAGTAGCCATTGCAACAGAAGACTACAATGAATAAATGCGCTAACTGGTAGTTGTGAGATAGAACTGCTGGCAGTGGGCAAATTTCCATTGCCTTTCTGCAAAGATGGTTTGATTAGGGAGACTGTTATCTAATTCAGGAAGACTCTTCTTATGTTCAAAAGCAAGAGGGCATGCTCTAGTTCATGCATCACAGATTACTTCATCTATCACAGTAATTTTCAATATTGTTGTGTCTCAGACCCAATGTATGTTTCCTTGTCTCAGACAAAATACATATTGCACATGAAGAATGCCTTTTGCTCCTGTGCACAGAGTCAGATCCCAGACCTTCCTCTCTGGAGATAGAAAATTTGAGTCCTTGTTAAAAAAAAAAAACAAGGCAGAAGATGAGAGCTGGAGAAAGGAACTCAAGAAGAATCAGTGCACCAAGACTGAGAAAAGGGGAAATAAACATCATTCTCTGGAGCCTCAGATTAAAGTAGGAATTTTCAGGAAAAAGGGAAGTCCAGGTGAAAGGAAGTGGAGGAAGGGAGAGAGTCTTTGCTTCCAAAAAAGTTGCTTTTTCTATAGAAGGAGGCATCTGTTCTAGCTAAGGTTTGTGTTAGATTATTCCTTTTTACTTTATTCCTATGCAGTCATACATTTTCTTCCCTGGAATTTATCGATATAGATATTTCAGTACATTGATCTTGCAACAGCTGATCTGTAATCACTGATTGTAGTAGATGGGAAAGCTTACTAATAAGTGGCTCAGTGAGAGCAAGATGCCAGATATGATTTAAGAGGGAATCACATGCCCCACGGACCCAACCTTGATGCCTAAGCACCAAAAATGGAGGAAACCTAGCTTCTCGGCTGTGTAGCAGAGAGAGAGGTGATTCAGAAGGTTGTTTACTTTTTTGTAACAGTTTATTCATTACTGTGTATTAAATATATTTTAGTTCACCTTCCACTCTCATAGACACCATGGATCTTGCTAACCCTGCCCCAGGGATGTCAATATGAATACATTAATGAAAATAAGTTGTAGAAACTGAAATAGTCATTATAAAACACTCAGATTTAAATAACATGAATGCACTTAATTCCAAGGTTATGCTATAGGACTGCACCAAGTTATTACAATATTGGTGAGAATGTTCTCTCCTTTTAGTTACTATAGCCATGCAAAATAATATGTCTCAATGCTGAAGATTAACACTGTCAGAAGAAAATGGAATATTTTAAAACTGTCTTTGAAGTATACTTTTTGTAATTCTGGCATTAGAATGCTGAAAGATGGACATTTTAAAGTGACACTTGATTAAGCCTGTCCGGTAAATTACTTTTTGCTGAGCTACTTAACAATAAACAATTGTCATGCCATGCCCTAAAAAATATTAACTGTTAATTTTCTTATGGAGAAGAGAGACTTAAAGAGGAGCAATATGACATCTGTCATACAGGATGTACCCACATAAAGAGCACATAAGGAAGACAGTCTCTCACCCATGACAGAATTCAGTGAGGGTTCCACAGTTAAAAATTCCTTGTAAATCACCAGACTATCCCATTTATCTGATGGCAACACATGCAAAGATTACCTAACCCATTTTGGATCCATAGTCCAGGAATCAGACTGGGCAAGTGCAGTATATATTGCTTTAAATCTACTCCAGTGTGATGAACGCCTACCCAAGTTTCCCACCAGACTCACACAAGAAGCTTATGGATATCTGATTTATTCCTGGATAGTATGCAAGTTCAAGAGCAAAGCTGAGAATGGCAAAAGCACGGGTCTTTCAAACAAGATTGGAAGCTTAGACACTTCCAATCCCTCCCCACAGAGTCAGTAAGAGTCCACTCCCTGCAGCCTGCAGGTGTTCCTAACAGTTCCTGCCGGTCTTCGGGAAAGTGTCCTTGGATAGGTGAGATAACCCAAATAGACATTCCAAAGTCTCCACATCAGTGCCTGGTACAAAGAACAAGAGCAGCCCCCTCCCGAACAGTAACACGTGTCAGCACCAGCATGGCATGGGAACTGGTTACGATGTTCACAGGAACATTGGAACAGGAACCATGACATCCAGTCTGCCTTAATGTCTTGGCCAACAGATTCAGGAAAACTGTTCCATTCTGCCTAACCTTGCACTGAAAAAAGCAGAAAAAGCAGAAACCTAGGATTAATTTCAGGGAAGACATTAAGCATGCCAACCTTCAATTATAATCTCCTAAAATCTATTTTGATATATTAATAGGTGCCTGTAACTATGCCATTTTGGACAGAATGTGATGAAATCTTCAGCAATCAGTAGCCCCTCATGCACTCATGAAGAATATCCAGAACAAGTTTCAGATGACTAGAAAGAGAGGTTTTTGTACAAAGGGAAGGAGTAAAGATGAATGAGATTGCTTCCTAATTTACTGCAGCTGGAGTTTTGCAGGGTTGTCATGAAAACAGACAGAATTAACTCACTGGTTTTGTTCTTTTTTTGTTATCTACTCCTATTGGACATGAAAATGATTGACGGTATCCACCCATGATATATATGCCCCAAGTTTCTGAATTAAACATCACGCAATAAAGAATAAAAATAAATCATCACTAGGCCATATCAGCTAATGCCTACAGCTCAAAGGAAATATGCAACTACTCAGGACAGGAGATTGGCAACATGAAGGAAAAGCCACTTGAAGCAAATAATGACAACCCCCCCCCTCCAACTCCTCAAGCACTGTTCATATACACACACCAGAAAACTGGGTATAATCAGTTGTGGCCTCTGTGAAGTTTTATTCTGATTTCAAAGCAGACCTGATGGTCATTGAAGCCTAACATTACCCTTTCCCTCTATATGATGGTGCTTTATAGAAATAATAACAGATTTTGTGTGCATTTTATCTACGGTTGCCTTACATTACCCTTTGAAAAATCCAGACAACCAATCAGGACCAGAATTTTATTGAGGGCCATAATAATTGAAATGGAGTTAGTTCAGACATATTTTCTCTGTACCATGGCAATGAAAGTTACATTAACCATTAGAAGACAGTACGTGACCACATTCATCCTTACTAGGAATTGTCAGATGTACATAGCCAGTTCTTTTATTATTTATTTATTTTATTGTTTATTATTCTATTCTATTCTATTCTATTCTATTCTATTCTATTCTATTCTATTCAAACCTTTTACTGGGAATTCAACTCACCAACTTTTGTACTTTAAATAACTATATATAGTGCATTAGGCTTAGGGCTATCCAGCTCTTGGCAGTCAGCAATGTTGCAGGAAGGCATATATAGAATCTATCAGAATGCTATATATAGCCCTTCTTCCCCTAAGTTCTCAGAGAAAGAGAGAGATGCTAGATATGCCCCTATGTATGCAGGTGGAAGTCATGTAAAACCCTGCACATGGAGGCAGGACATAATCTAGGATCTGTCTGTCTGTCTGTCTGTCTGTCTGTCTCTAAGAGCTTAAGGAAGATAGTCCATAAATACCATTCTGATAGATTTAAATTACTGTGTTTCACTACAAGATCCAGGACAGCTTATTGTGATCAAAAAGCATGATACCGTAGAATATTGAATTGGACCCAGAAAAACACAGGCATGCTTGTTCTTCTTGGGGTTATTTCTTTCTCCTTATTTCATTCTTGTATTTGAAGTCTTAGTTCTTTGTAAACAATTTTAAAAATTGTTTCTTCCCATGTATATAGTTGTGAACAAATCTTCCTGTGAGCAAATTCACTGATTTTGGTTGTCTTTGGCTTTATTAGGGGGTGAGGGGGTAGAGTGGGGTAAAATTTCTGAGTAAGAAAGAAACATTTTTACCATTATCAATTTGGGTTTGACCAGTTCTGTGCTCCCTGACACATAATCATATTTTTTAGGAATAATTCTGGGGCAATGAAAAGTTCACTTGAACATAGCCAGTTTTGTCTCCCTAGAGCTTTGCTTCTCCTTGAGGAGTACTGGGATTTAAAACAAACAAACAAAAAAACTCCTAACAGGTTCCACACCCTGATAAAGTTGTCTAAAAGGCTCTGTCCAACTCTACGATTGTAACAAAACAGCTAATTTTCACCAAGGCAAATATTTTGATTTGTGGACAACCACTACATCTTTCCATTGATTTTCTGTGACCACCTAGAACAAAGCAATGCATTGTCATGGGCATTTGGTTTTTTTCTTTGTGCAATTTTTAAAAAGAAAGGCATTAGCTGCTGTCTGCCCTACCACCACCACCACCACCACCCATTGCAAGCAGATTGCAATCAAATACCATTTACATTCTCTTTTCTCAGTGCAATAATCTACTACCCTTCTCTCCCTATTTTTTCATAGTCTTCCCTGTCTGTTTTTAGCAGTGGAACTGTGTCCTGAAATGGAAATGCTTCTGAGCATGTCAAAATGCCTTTTATTCAGCATTCGTAACTTCAGCCTCCTGTATCTCCTATGATTAGAAGTCAGCAGTAGGTTGCATCTGAATACATGTATCAGCAAAACATCCATCATAAGAATTGGTCATATTATTGGTTCCCTTAAATCACAAAACCAAACAAAAGATTTTTCCCTTTCCCTCCTGTCTTTGTATTCCAGATACCAAAACAAGTATCTTTTAAACTAACTAAAAGTGTGAATGTTAGCAACTAGCTAACTTTGGCTGATCTTGAAAAATCTAAGCAGATTCAGTCCTGGTTAAGTACTGGGATGGGAGACCATCAGGAAATCCCAGGTGCAGATGATATTGGGAAATTGACAAACATTTGAAAGCAAGTTAATGCCAACTCACTTTCATATAGTTGCCAGGAAAATTACATGGATATATGCTTGACAGGAAAATTACATGGATATATCCTTGCAGTCACTAGGATTTCAGCTTAGCTCTTTGACTTGAGGTAACAAGGGAAGAAATAGATTCAGACCACCATCTTGACTTTTTAATTCCCCTGTAGAATCCCTGCATCTGAGTGCTTTCCCAGTAGGCAGACTGACTACAGACTATCCCAGGCCCTTGGGAAGGACTCGATAGGGGAGGAGGTATTCCAGGTCTGGGGATTCCCACCCTACCTAGAAGTACCCCTCCTGTGGACATAGAATTTATATTTCCTGCTCCACTGCTACCTCTGGATGTTTATTCAGCACCTGACTCAGATGCAGGGAAGAAACGGCATCACCTACTGTGGTGCATTGCTCTCAAATACCCTGGCAGTCTCGTCTGTTACAGAACAGAACCCTGCACAGAGTCAGCAAACATCTCTCAGGATCACTTTCTAGAAATGAGCCTGCAGTTACGACTTTACCATAGTCCCAACTTCCAAACCACAGAAGCTCTGCAACACAACATGACTCATGGTACCCAAACCCATAGAGATATCCAGAAAGGTCAACAAGGACATAACCTTCCTTCAGGATCCCAGCAAGACTTTCCATCAGGATGACCAAGGCTGTCTCAGTACCAGTCCTGGGCCTATATTTGTCTTCTGTCTTCTGTCTTTTTCCTTTTCCCTGTTCCTTTAATTTAATACAGCAATGCCTCACTTCAGTTCCCTTCTGGTTGTGCATTGATAGTCCTTCCTTCTCCCCACTCCTCCATGAGGAGGATTAGTAGTAGTAGTAGTAGTTGTTATTATGGTTGGTTGCACAGTTAGCCAGATGTTAGACAAGATTTGGCATTTTTATCCACCTTTCGAGTTCTTCCCAAGGACTTGGGATAGGCAGATGTTGTTTGATGGTGTTAAAGGTATCGTTGCAGGATGTAAGCTGTTCCAAGTAAAGGTGCCTTTTGCAATTGACTGGTGGTGATTTTGTCAGTGCCGATGGTATTCAAGCAGTGCTCCAGATGTTTTGGGATTGCACCCAAGGTGCCTATTACTATTGGTACTATCTTTGCTTTCTTTTGCCACAGTTGTTCTATTTGCAGGTCTTAGCATTTTGTGATTTTCTCCAGTTGATTCTCTTCTATTCTGCCATCTCTAGGTATTGCAATATCCACTATCGATACTTTTTTGTCTTTCTTATCAACAATTGTTAAGTCTGGGGTGTTATGTGGCAGATGCTTGTCTGCTGCTGCTGCTGCTGCTGTTGTTATATAAGAGTTACTGACAGGGGCTTTTACTTCATTTATCCCATGCGTTATTTTCCCAGTGATGGCTCAGTTTTAGGGGGAAATCTCATTTTTTTTCTTTTTCCTGTTGATTTCTAGAGCAGGAACAGACTGGGTAAGAAAAGCATAGAGGCTTATGTAAACCAAATATATTAGTCCTAGACTCAGAGCGTCTCTAAAATATTGGGAAAGGAGTTCACCAAGGTTGTATATTGCCACTTTATTTATTTAACCTATGTGCAGAATATAGGATGAGAAATGCTGCATTAGAAGAAATAGAAATTAGAGTTAAAATTGCTCATATATACAGATAATGCTACTTTGATAGCTGGAAGGAGGAAGACTTAAGGAATGTCTTGTTGAAAGTGAAAGAAGAAAAACAGTGCAACAGCTGTTCTGTTTCTCAGTATAAAACAACAGCAACAACTAAAATTATGTTAACAGCAATGCCACCTCAATGTACCAGTTAGAGAAGCAGTTGAACTAATAACAGATCTCCATTTTAGGCACAAAAATTCACAGGAATAGTGGCTGTAGCCATGAAATAAAAGAGACATCTTCTGCTTGGGAGAAAGACTATGAAAAGTCTTGACAAATTATCAAAGTGTAAAAACATCACACTGACAACAAAGATAGGTATTGTGGAGGCCATGATTTTCCAGTTGTAACATATAGCTGTGAAAAGCTGAGTGAAGAAATAAAATGGCCTTTGAACTGTGGTGCTGGAGAAAATGGTTGAGAATATGTTGGATCACAACACAATACTAGCTAAAGTAAATCCAGACTATTCACCAGTTGAACTAATAATGAAACTAAAATTTAGAGATTTTGGACATATAACATGAAGATAAAAGTCATTGGAGAAGTTGTTGATGTTTGGAAAAACCACCACCACCATCATCATCATCAACAACAACAACAACAATAATAATAGAATATGACAGGAGACAAGTTCACTGAATATCATGATTTGAGTTTACTCAGTGAAGAAGTTACTGATGGTTCTGGTGAAATGATATCCATTAAAACATTTTGCCTTAAAACTGGGTTAATATGGTTTACCCTGTTTCCCCAAGTGCTTCATATCTGGCTGGAGGAAGACGAAAAAATAGTGATGCCAAGATGTGAAAAGTTATTTTAGCAGTGCAGCATTCCTGCTAAAATCAGAGGTAGTGGAAACAGACTCTCCATAAGGAGTATAACAGAACATTATCTCACTTTACTTCCTTGATTCTTGACTTTTACAAGTGTGAAAGAAAAACAAAGTTGTGCATCTCTATCAGGTAGCCATAACCAAGCCCAGCTGATCTCTCTTGCCATGCATCACCCAACCCTGCTCAGCCCAATGTTGATAGATAAGGAGGATCTCACCAGACAAGTAGACAGTGCCAGGAGATAGCAAGTCCCCAGGGTTAGGGTTATCAGTTTTGGGTTGCAAAAATTGAGGCAGTCACTATATGGAATCAAAGAGATACTGAACACCCTAGGTTTCTGCTGCCATCTAGTGATTGGCCAGAATTTTAAAGCCCAGATCTGGCAACCATAAAAATAGAATTATAAGTTTATGGAGTACAAAGGAACAATAAGGATTATATGGTTCAATCTTCTGTAACGTGCAGCTAGTATATTGTATCCATTTTATAAAAGCAAGTTCATTTATTTGATACTAATTTAAAAGACATGCTTTGATGTTTTTCATTAAACTGGGAACCTATGAAAACTCATATTATGGATTCCAAGTATAGAGCATTTGCATCGTTATGACACAAAGTGCCTCATTTAAACAAGCCCAAATGAAGACTCTTTTTTCAAGAATACTTCATTTATAAAGTTTTTAAGAATTTCAGACAATTTTTGCTGATAAGATGTAGAAGAATAACACTCTATTTCAAAGTGCCTTTCTTATAATAGTTATTTCAACACTGAGTATATAAAAATATTACCTTTTCCTTACAGTACTTAAAAATGGCAAAAAAAAAAAAATGATGGGCCCATTCAAAAATATTACTTATAGTAAATATCACCACCTGGTTGGTCTGATCTCAGAAAGCTAAGCAGGATTAGACTTAGCTAGTTCATGGAGACCACCAGGACCACCTTTTTCTAAAAGATTAATAAAATGTTCACAATCTTCTTAGTTGGTTCTGCTACTATTAAAACTACACACAAAATGCATCAATAAAGAAAACACACACATAATACCATACTGGAGTTACACTGTTTAAGGGAGGGGTTAAAGAAGTTGGCAAAAGTCCACGACACTGGCATATATGAAATGTGATAACAGTGTGGAAGACATATCAGCCGAATTCCTCAGAGATACCCCTGGAACATTGTGCTGCCAGAATGGCTAAAATAGGTAGAGCCATAAGATTGTTGGCAGAGTGCTAGAAAGCATTTGGCCCAGGAGAGATCAGAAAAGTCACACACCAGGCATTTCTACAAAAATAAATTTATTTACAGAAAGCACAAAAGCATATTTACAGGCTTTTTGCTGAGAGGAGAGATCCCTCTCAGCTGCATACTCTCTGCAAGCCAAAAAAGAAGGAACTAAGTAACAAGCAGACTGCCCTTGCTTCAGGCTATGCAACTATTAACACCCAAAAAGAGAACAATTAAATTCAACCTCTTCACCTGGCCAAAATGATTAGTTACCATAGTAACCTTAATCTGTAGCAGAAAACAATATACCAACACTCCCCTTTTTATGCCAATTTTGTGCCATCTCAGGTGGTAAAGCATTCACTTGTTCTAAAGACTCAGGTTCTGTGAATATGTGAAACGCTTTTACTGTTTCAGCCTGAAAATGTGATGGAGGAACGCCTTTATTACTCCTCTGAGATCTGCGAGGTGATACAGGGCTTAAATTTTGACTCAGGACTCACTTTCCTGAGAAGCATCTGTCTCATCAGACAGATCTTCAGTTTGCTTTTCTGGTTTAATGTCCTCATCAGGCAAAAGATCACTATTAGCAAGTCCTTGCTGTTATCTTGTGGTGGTCAGATCAACTGGAGAGCTAGAATTTAATCTCCTCCAGTTTTGTTCAGCAAAAGAAGCGCTTTTGCTAATTATTAATTTCTCTCCCATTATGAACCTGTAGCCCCTTTGGCTTTGTTCATAGCCAACAAAGATGGCTTTCTTTGTTGTGGGGCCTCCTTTCCTTCTCTGTTGTTTTGGAATATGAACCCATGCAGTGCTACCAAACACTCTCAGATGGTTTACCTTTGGTTTACACCATAAAACAAATGGAATGGAGTGTCCTGAATCACAGAGATATACAATCTGTTTTCTACATAACAGGCAGTAGATATTGCCTCTCCCCAATACTTAAAAGATAAATGTGAATCTTTAAGCATGCATTCCATCGCATTTTGCAAGGTTCTGCCCTTTCTTTCAGCAACACCATTTTGCTGAGGGGTGTAAGGGTTAGAAAGAATTTGTTCTATTCCCTTTTCTGCTAGGAACCTTTTGAATTTGTGAGAAAGGTACTCTCCTCCTCTATCACATTGGAGTGCAGATATAGGCCTAGGGAATTTTCCATTTGCCCATGTCACAAAACCTTTAAATTTCTCAAATGCCTCATCTTTATGTTTTAAGATGTAGATAAATGTGTATCTTGAGAAATCATCAGTGATGGTCATTGCATACCTTGCTTGTCCAAGACTTGGAGCAAAAGGACCAATAATGTCAGAGTGTACAATTTCCAAAGGTCTAGTTGTAACTCTGTCACTGTGCTTATTCACAGGAACTTTTAGTGTTTTGCATTCTTTGCAAACTACACAATCTAAGTATTTGTCACAGGGTTTTATCTTTAGGTCAGCACACAGCTGTGGCATTTGTGCTATATACTTGAAATTAGCATGACCAAATCTCCTGTGCATCAGGTGTACACATTGGTCATGATATGGAGTGTTGCCAACTGCAGGCTTGCAGCTTGGCTTCCTTGCATTTTGCACAATGTACAAGGAGTTTTACTGGGCTTACTGGGTTTACTGGGCTGCTTACTGGGCCCATAACCTGTTGGCAGAGTGCTGGAAAGCATTTGGCCCAGGAGAGATCAGAAAAGTCACACACCAGGCATTTCTATAAAAATAAATTTATTTACAGAAAGCACAAAAGCATATCCAAAATGGTGACCGGGAGCAGATGCCGATGCCGATGTCGACCGCTGCTCTAAGGGGAAGACTCTTGGGTCCCCCCCCCGGCTTTCACCTGATCGGGGGGCTTTGGAGGGGATTTCTAGACTCCCCGGCCCTCATAATTGATGGGTCGGGGTTGGACGGAGCACCCTGGACAGAGAGGCGAGGGGCAGCGGACCTGGGCGAGCCCTGGCAGTGTGAAGCGATGCGGTGAGTCCAAGAGGTTTGGCAGCGCAGCAGATTGGGACTTGGGGGAGGCTCGAGTGGCGTGAGGAGCGTTGGCAGGGTGACCCCTGGGGACACTGGATGGTGGCTTGCAGTGGCCTGGTGGCCGGGGGAGTGGCCTGACAGTGCGGTGATTCAACGGTGTTGTGGGCCAGCTGACCGGCCTCGGTGGACCAGCCTGGTGGGACGGTTTGGCGTCGCGGCAGATGGACGGCTCATTTGTGTGACGGCCCATCTTTGGAGGGCCAGGCCAGTGGAGCAGTTTGGCGGCGCAGCAGACCAGTGGCGAGACAGACCTGCAGACCCACCTTGGAGGTCCAAGCTGGCAGAGCGGGTGAGCGGTGCAGCATCCCAGCAGTGCTGCGAGCCGGCGGAATGAGCCTTGAGGCCCTGTTTGGTGGTTGGGTCCAGGTGATGGTTAATTCATCCTTGAGGGAGGGGGTGTTTCCAGCTGCCTTTAAGGAGGTGCTGGTACAACCCCTCCTCAATAAACCATCGTTGGACCCTACTGTACTGAATAATTTTCATCCAGTCTCCCACCTCCCCTTTTTGGGGAAAGTGGTTGAGAATGTGGTGGCATTACAACTCCAGAGGATTCTGGAGGAAATGGATTATCTAGACCCCTTTCAGTCAGGTTTCAGGCCAGGATATGGGACAGAAACTGCATTGGTTGCACTTATGGATGATCTCTGGCAGCAGCGGGATGGGGGTAGTGCATCCATCCTCGCTCTTCTTGTCCTCTCAGCAGCTTTCAATACCATCAAACATGGTATCCTTTTGGGTCGGCTCAGGGAGTTGGGGGTGGGCAGCATAGTTTTGCGCTGGTTCACCTCCTTCCTCCAGGGCCGGTCCCAGTCGGTGGTGATGGGGGGGAGAGATCCGACCCTCAACCTCTCCTTTGTGGGGTGCCACAGGGCTCGGTCCTCTCTCCTCTCCTATTTAACATCTACATGAAACCGCTGGGTGAGATCATCCGTCACCACGGGATGAGGTATCATCAGTATGCCGATGATACTCAATTGTATATCTCCATCCTGGGTGAGGTAAGTGATGCTGTGACTGCCCTCTCTCGGTGCCTGGGGGCTGTAGGGGTCTGGATGGGGAACAACAGGCTTCGGCTGAACCCTGGTAAGACAGAGTGGCTGTGGGTTAAGAGTTCCTCCATATCTGGGACTTTGTCATCTTTAGTTCTGGATGGGGTTGCACTGACCCAGACAGACCCGGTGCATAACTTGGGGGTCCTCATGGACTCACGGCTCCTGCTGGAAGAGCAGGTGGCAGCCGTGGCCGGAAGGGCCTTTGCACAGCTTCATGTTGTGCACCAGTTGCGCCCTTTTCTGGATCGGGAAGCCCTTCGGACGGTCACTCAGGCCCTTGTTATCTCCCATATAGACTACTGCAATGCGCTCTACATGGGGCTACCCTTGAAGAGTATCTGGAAGCTTCAGCTGGTCCAGAATGTGGCTGTGTGGGCTATTTTTGGCACCCCTAGAAGGGCGCACATAACACCTTTGCTACGTGAGCTGCATTGGATGCCAGGTTGCTTCCGGGTCCAATTCAAGGTGTTGGTTATCACCTTTAAACCCTAAATGGCATGGGACCGGGTTACCTGAGGGACTGCCTCTTCCCCGTATCATCAGCCCATCCCACCCGCTCATGCAGAGAGGGCATGCTGCGGACCCCGTCAATAAGAGAATTCCATCCAGTGGGGTCCAGGAGGCGGGCCTTCTTGGCAGTAGCGCCCGCCCTTTGGAACATCTTGTCCCCAGAAGTAAGATTAGTCCCATCGCTTTTAGCCTTCTGGAGGAAGTTGAAGACCTGGCTCTGCCACCAGGCTTGGGGCAGGGAGGAGAATCGACATACTTGGGGTTGGCTGGTGCCTTGAAGTGCCCCTCCTACATGATGGTTGAAGAGATCATAGCCATCTGGATTTTATGAGCTGGGGTAGTTAAGAAATTGTTTTGGTTTTAATGGGATTTTATTGGAATTTTACTGTGTATTTATTTGAGTTTTTATTATATATTTATTCTGTGTTGTAAACTGCCCAGAGTCCCTCCGATCGGAGGAGATGGGCGGTGACAAATTTAATAAATAAATAAATAAATAAATAAATAAATAAATATTTACAGGCTGTTTGCTGAGAGGAGAGATCTCTCTCAGCTGCATACTCTCTGCAAGCCTAAAAAGAAGGAACTAAGTAACAAGCAAACTGCCCTCACTTCAGGCTATGCAACTATTAACACCTAAAAAGAGGACAATTAAATTCAACCTCTTCACCTGGCCAAAATGATTAGTTACCATAGTAACCTTAATCTGTAGCAGAAAACAATATACCAATAAAGATGGATGGGATGTTACTGTTAGAAAGTACTTTTATGGCATATGCTACAATTCTCCATAAAAGAGCCCCACATCCTGATCAATAGCATAACTATTTTGCATCTGCCTAGATCCCAAACAGGAACCTTATCCTGAACCTTATTCAGGCACAAATACACAACATCAACCTTCACATCAACAACTTGAGTGAGCTGAAGAAAATGCTTCTTGCAGGTCCGTAAAGGAACTATAGTTTTCAAATGCATGTTTCCCATATCACCCTTCCTTGCAATATAGAAAAAGAAATTACATGTGCCATAAGCTTTAGCTCTGTCCTCAAAATCACGTAAGACATGTAAACTAGACCTGTAAGAAAAGATAGCACTACCCACTCTTCTTTCTCACTTCATCACACGTACTTGGTTCATATTTATGTCAAGGGGTAGCCAATGGAGCACTGTTAAATTGTGTTCCAGACAGAACATGAGAGAGATCCATCTTATCTCTCCCGACAGAGCTATAGTATAGCCAAGCATTGCTTGCAGAACTGCCAAGCTACTCCTACCAGGAAGTCCTTGTATGCTAGCAAACTCCTTGATTGTTTAGCAACTTACGATGATGTTTCCACAAGTAAAGCATCTTGTTCACAATCCAACACCTCAACAAAATCAGATTAAAAAAAAATCTTTTCAATCTTTATTGCCATTGGTGCATAGAGAATTCTCAAGTGCATAAGAGTTAGAAGCAGCTGATTGCAAGAGATATGTGTGAATATTGAGCACAGTCTCTATCCATGCTGGCTGGAATGTCTTTTTCCACCAGGCTCTGGACTGATCAGTTCAGAATTTACCTTCAGTAGTCGATGAAGATAATGTCTCAGCAATCAGAGAGACATTTTAAAGTTCTCATTCTTTGCAAGAATTATGGTAGAATTCCATAATTATTTTATTAGGCTATTTATTAGCAAGCATAATTGATAGCTTTTCAGACTTGGCTGATTCTAAGCTATCAGCAATTTTTCAGGACAAAATGGAAGTCTTAAGAAATAACCCTGCAACACTTCTTTTTGTAAAAAGATGTTATTTGTTGAGAGTGAGATACTCTATGTCTGCAGAGGCTACTCTATATTGGCAAGTAATGGCTTCTTCACCCTTCCAACCTCAGCATTATCTGAGCCTATCTAAACCCTTCAGCATTATCTCCCTTCTTCCCAGGTGCAGAGCACAGCTTCTGGTTATAGGTTGCACAGTACTTTCCTATGGCCATCACTTATCTTCTGGGAGGAAGGAAATGTCTTGGTTAGACTCTTCCTCCTCAAGGATGGCTTGTGAGACAGATGAGGCTCTCGCAGTCTGAGCAACTTCTTATAAACTAGGCATAATAATCATATTAATTACAAGAAAATTAAACTTTAATCTCCTGGTATTAGTAGCTTTGAAGAGTGTGACTAGAGGTATAGCAGCCCCGTCTCCTTTTGAGGAGAATGAAAAGAAAAGCTTTGAACTTATGAGTTAAAAATCAATTTTATTAAAAATGAAAAAAATGAAACTTTCCAAACAATCACAATGGGATGAAATAAGTCATTTAGCACTGATAAAAATACAGATGGTGCATCAGTATCCCATATATTGCTATATGGATACAGTTCTGCTGCGCAGGATCCAGGTTCAGAAATGGCACAAAACTTAAATGATTTGAGTTAGCACAAAGGTCAGCAAGTTTCTGAAGCAAAAATGAGAGGAAAATAACTCCTTGAAACAATTAGCTGTCACATTCAAAATATTAGAATCAGTATAGAGCGTGTTTAACATTCCTTAAAACACAAGAATCAATCTGCAAATCTTTGCATAGGGCTTTTATCTTAGAGAGGAAAGATTTTCTCCTGCTCACTTTCCCCGTTAGCTGGGTCTGACTAATCCCTGACTCCAACAGATTTGAAACTTCAACTGAAACTTTAGGAGCATTTTTCCTAGCTCCTGTTGATTCCCTAGAGATTTCAAGATCACAATTCATTGCCTTCTTGCCTCCATCCCAGGGACACTTTGCACTTTGCTTCCCTGTTTTGATGGGCTACAGGTGTGAGACTAGGCTGAAGCTGCTAAAGATCCTAAAGATGCTAAAGCTAAAGATGAAGCAGGCATGTAAGCAGAGAGGACAAAAGCTGGGAATCTTGTCTAAAAGTTCCCTTCAGGGGGGTAGACAAGAAGGAAGCAAGTCATTAAGGAAACAGGAAAAATGTCACCTGAAGTTGGGCCTGAGCACATGTAAACCACCCCCTCCAATCCCATCAACAGCTACCAGACTTGTAAATTAACAAGGCCAGAGTAGCTGCCAGTCTTGTGAATCAACAAAGCAAGGACTCTGGGGGATAAAAGGGGTCCCAAAGCCAGCCCACTCTTTGAGTCATCTTTGGATCCAGACTTGGTGGCTTCCATCCCTCTGGCTAGTGCCTGGCAGCCTAGCTGGGAAGGATGTGGGTAAGGGGGGATGAGTGTGTGTGTGCATGTGAGAAAGAGCAAATGTACCTTGCAACCAGTAAAGTTTTGCTGTTGCTTTACATTCACTGGGTCTCCATGTATTACAAAGAACCTGTTGTGCCTCAGTGTTCGGTTGGAAGCGATTTGTGTGTGTCCCTAATTATTTCCCAGCTGTTGACCGGGGCTGTGTGTCTTGTCTGCTCAAGCCACACCTATCTGGAAAACCCAGGTAGACAGCAAGGCAGGCTGCCAAGATCCACGTGCCTCAACAGGCTGTGTATGAGTGTGTGAGTGCTCATAAGCCAAACCTGGGAGCGTGTGTGTAACACAGGCAACACACTCTATCCATCTAGAGTCTCTCCTTCCTCCCTTCTTTAACAGGATTTGTTCTCTTCTCCCTGAAGATTCCCTTGCCTCTGACCTGCACCCTCACTCGTTTCTAATCCCTGAGATGTTCAGCTTTGCCCCTACCATGTTTCTACCTACCCAAGCCTTGCTAAGTTTTCTGCTTCTCCTGCAAACTAGCTCACTAAGACCGCTTGGCTGTTTCCTCTCTCTCTCTCTCTCTGAGATGTTCTTCATCCTTCCCAAGTGATCCGCTTCTGTTTACTCTTCTGCTTAGCTCTCTCCCCTCTGTCCCAAGGCAAAGGGTTTTTAGCAGCACAGGCAGTGCTGAGGAGGTCCTGTTAGGCAAGCTTGAGTAAACTGTTTTCTTCCTCCTTGAGGATTTTGCAGTCACTACTGTTCTCCTGCCTGTCTGATGATGTCTCGAGTATGTGTATTGGCTGTCTGCTTGGATGTGGGAGGGGGCAAGGTTTCCCATGCTCTGTATCACTGAATGGGGGATTGCCTATTCACTAAAATAAAGTTTCCCTATCACAATATATCTCCATTGTTAAATGCCTAGGGTTTTTGAAATACATGATTAAAAACTTGCATTTCTAAAGTAAGAGAGATTATTTCTGGAAATAAGTAATTAAATAATTAAAATGATTGTTGGAGTCTACAGTTATCCACACATTACCCACCCAACCAAGGAGAAAATGTGGAGTGATGCCTTCTAAAAGCAAATTACAGATCTTTCACCATGAAGTACTAATAAAAAGGGACTTCAATTATCCTAACATCTGTTGGGAGATAACCTCTGTCAAGAATGGTATGTCCAGAAAATGTTTGACTTGTGTTGCTGACAGCTTTTTCCTTCAGGGGATAAGGGAAGATACAAGAGCTATCTTTGTCTTGTTATTAGCCAATGGAGGAGAGAGCTGACAAGGTAAAAGTAGCAGAAATATTTATGGAAAGTGACCATATAGTATTGCAGCAGTTCTTGATTTTAAGTGAAACAAAAACAGACTGTCAAACCTGTATGGTGCTCAACTTTTCTAACATGTCAGATGTTCACAATTAAAATCCATGGGGAAAAATGTATATGAATGAAAATAGAAGTATGGACTGTGCCCATATAGATGAACACAGATAAGGTCTCCTTAAAATAACTCTTGTTACTTCATATTCCTTTCCACTGTTGCAATACAGAAGACACATGTATGTTTTTTCATTACTTGAAGGAGGTATCCAAAATAACAAGCTTTTCAAGCCAAAATCAGTAGTCATTAGACAAAAATAAATGTACCAAAGAGAGCTGTATATGCAAATTTAATTGACAACTGTGTACACAAAGATCCACAATTTATTTTATTACAAACAAACATAACCTTTCTAAATGTCAGCTCTGCATTATGCTGACCAATTTATTAATTTAGGCACATGGTTCTAGATTATTATAATGATGATTATCATTTTATTTTTTGTTTAGTGCTTTGATTGGATATTACATATTTTTATGCAGTACTTTCAAAAATAACACATTAAGATTCTATTATACACACATAATGGGGGAGAGGCCTAGATTTGTTCCCCTGCCTCCTTATCCAGCAAGCAGAGGCTAAAGCAATAGGGTAGAATATCACCATTCTCCTTTTTTCTGTTCTTGCAGTGGGAACATGTCCAGAACTATGAGAGATTTAACAATATAGAAATGAATAAAAACACATAGTTATACAAAAAATAAAAACACAAGAGCACCTGGGAAAATAATAAAGACAGCCATTAACACAACCAGGAGATGGGCTCCGTCACACGCCCGGGGCCCCAGGCTTAGGCACTAGAGGCAAAGACAGAAACAAAACTTGTGGCCTATTGGCCATTGTGGCCATCTTGCCGCCTGCTGCAGCTTATACCTCCCCACATGCACCCATCCTTCTCTTTGCCTAGTATTTCTTTCCTCGCCTGTCACTTCCTAACTTCCTGCTTCCCCCAGATATTCTTTCACACACCGCTTCCTTGGCTTTTGTCCATATCCACCCCAACCATTTCTGCCTACCTGTATTCCTTCTTTCCATGCTGTCCACTTGCCAGCCCCCCCACTCTATGCTACGCTACTCTAGTGCCTCCAGCTGACCTGCACTGCTGCTTCCAAGCCAGGATAATCCTTTTCAGCATGTCCTCCAACTGTGTTCACTGCCCCAGTATATCATCCTATGGAAAGAAAAACATGTTTGGGGGTAGGACTTCAGTAGTTTAGGGATGGGGAGTAGAATATACATGTATAGGACACATATATCACTCTGTAGCCCCACCAACTGATCATGCTTCCTGTCATGAAAAAAGCAAACATAGGAGCTTGGGAAGAATTTCTTCATAGCTTTTCCAGGTTTTAATTAAAGCTGAAGCAACAGGGGAGGTTGCAGAATGATGAAGAGATAATTCACACCACAGAAGATGGCAAACTAAAATAATTATCCATCTTGCAGATAGAGTAAGCATGAGAAGCCACACCCCATCTGTAAGAATTACATAAAAGCAACGATTCTTCTTTGGGAACAATGTTTCAAAATTATATAAATGTTTCCTAATGAGAAAAGAAAAAAGAAGGTGCAGAGCAATTCTTTTGGCACAATATTTATGCTCAAAACGTCATTAGTTTTCCCAGTAAGTGTCCTGGAGAAGGGGAAGAAAACTTACCTGTTTTTCAAGGTACCCCTTTCTGCTGACAGTGCCTTGTACTTTTACTTGAATACAGCATGACAGTTAGAAATATGTAAATCAGCCTGAATGTGATCTATGTCATTGAAACATATATTTCTGTGCCTTATTGTTCTGTTTGGTTACATTTTCTACAATTAAAAACACAAATAAAATTTTATTCCAACATAATCAGTTCTGTATGAAACCACTCCTGTTATTCATGGTCCTTTTTGTAGTTATTCCTGTATGCAGCTTTGGGTGCTACCACCCCCACCCCAAAGCAAGGCAATCTCTAACCTATTTTACAAGGGAATCCTGTTTTGCATGATATGATGGTGACAGGGGTGGGTGAAGCCTCCTGAATATAAAGAGCTAGAGAAGGCATTTCCCATGGGCCAGAAAAAGTGGAATGCCTCAAGAGATTGTGGTTTCCATGGGAGCTGTGCCATTGGATAGGAAAGCATCAGCTATAGACCTGCACATCATACGGCCACATTGGAGGCTAAAGTCTTTTTCTTCAAAGGCCATCAGGGATGTTCACATATGGTAGTGATGCACAACTTGGAATCCCAGGACTGCATGGAGCCCCTGAGCAGTTCCTTTATGATTCCTGGAACTTCCCTTTACCACTATTTCTGAAAAAGAGCAGCACCGTTTCTCACATTGTTGAGGCAGGCAATGGATTAAACCTGTAGTACATCTCTTACAGTGCAAACTCTGTAATGCAGAGTTTTGCTCTTATTTTATCTAGATTTGATGTTTTGCCTTAAAGGAGAGGGCCTTTGCTCCTGCCCGGGGGCGAAGTTGAATCAGTCGTGCCTCTTCTTTGCTGTCTATGACCTGATGGGAGGATCTAATCATACTTTTTGTTATTCAGTAATGTCTTTACACACGGTACAGGTAGTCATCCAATAATAGCAGGCTTTATTTGTTATATTATCAAATGTATCAAATATACGTATCACCCAACAATCAAGTGACTCGCAGCAGTTAACACTATATGAAGGAAAGCAATTCAAAATATCCATGGTAGACATAAAAGCTAAATAACAATAAAATAACTCAGAGATAAAACAACTGTAAAATAAAAGCAGAGATGGCCAATCTGGTTAGAATGCCCTCTGGATATTCCATTTTCAGCTTCTTTCGAAATACAATCAGGGAATGGGGCCAGTCTGATCTCCATTGGGAGACTGAGAAAACAGTGCTGCTAAAAGCAAATGTAGGAAAGCCTACAAAAGTGCAAGGCTCAAAAATTCACAGAAATGGTACTGTAGCCATGAAATGAAAGAGACATCTGCTACTTGGGAGAAAGAATATGATGCATCTAGACAACATATCAAAAGGTAGAAACATCACACTGGTAGGTAGGTATTGTTGAGGTTATGATTTTCCTAGTTGCAACATATAGCTGTGAAAGCTGAATCTCAAGAAAGGTTGAATGAAGAAAAATTAATACCTTTGAACTGTGCTGCTGGAGAAAATAATTAAGAATACCTTGGACTGCAAGAAGAATAACATATACAATACTAGTTGTGGTAAAACCAGACTGCTCACTGGTAGCAGTAATATTTGGGACACATAATATGAAGGCAGTTGTTACTGAAGAACATGGTAGTTTGAAGAATTGAAGGCAATTATAAGACAAGGTGACAGAAGACTTGGGGTTAGATGCTCACTGATGACACAAGATAAGCTGACAAGAAATCAAAGAAGCAGTTACTGATGACAATCCTGGTACAATGATGACCATCAGGTGATGAAAAGTCAGAAGCAACTGAACAAACAACAACTTACTATCTGTTTTACTGTATTGTTCAAATCTTGAATGGATTAAGTTTTCTGGTATTTGTCCATAAATAAATATTAATCACTGTTTTGCTAACACACTTCTTTTTCAGAGGATGGAGGAAGGGTCAAGAGGATCAGCTGTCTGTAACTTGATACCAGCTACTGGGGACGACTTGATTGAGAAAGTAGATATAGCAGGAATATTGGGGAAAAGTGACCATATTATGCTGAGCTATTTTTTAACATACAAATATCTATCTACAGCAAACATGTATACTGAACTTCAAGAAAGTATATTGTCATAAACTCAGAGTGATGATAAATAGATTCAGTAGTGGGAAAAGCTAGTCAGAAAAGGAGCTCAAGATGGGTTGGAATTCTTTAGAATTCTCTAGCTTTGGGTATCTTGTTGGGCAGGGCCCACTGGCAAAGCTTAGTCTTTTCTGGGGAGGGTAAACAGAACACAAATGAAATTGTCTTTATGGGCTGGTGCAACTTTACTGCAGATCCCTGGATTTGCTGGAGCATCAAGAAGGTTGGTGTCATGTTCGCCGTTTCAATGTCTTTGATGCATCGTAACGTTTCGCATGTCATTAATTGGATGCGTGTTTCATCTTTCTGGGGAGGATGGGAACGGTTATCTTTTGGCTTTGCTTTGAAATGTATTTGTATTATCTATTGCGCTCAAGGTTACTTTCCCAGGCTAGCAGCTCTGACGTTTGCTAGCACCTGTGCCGGGCGGGGCTGTTACGAGGGAGGCGGGATACGTTTGCACCAAGGGTTTAAGTTTGTATTTGGCGCGCTTTTGCTCATTCTCAGCTTTCTCTGTATTTGTCTTTAGTACTCTAATAAATCAGATTTCATTTAGCAGCCTCTTGTGAGTCTGAGTATTTGGGGCTAGGGCAATCATTACATAAAGCTGAGAATCTAAGTTCCTAACTCCGCTGGCCCCTGTCCAGGAAAGACCAGCGTCTAACCCTGTGAGGGAGAGAGCCCGCGATGACTGAACCCGACATCATGATGATGGAGGAAGGGGAACCGGACTCGACCGTGAGGCAGTCCGGCCGACCGTCCCAAGGTGGGGAGCTCTCAGCCATCCGAGAGGAGGCGAGCTCTGAGTCGGAGAGTGAAGCCGGGGGGCTGAAAACGGCCCCAGAGACCACCGTAAATTCTCCGGGCGAGCTGCTCACCTGGGATGAGACCCAAGGAGATGCCACGGCAGCGGGGGGTCCCTCCTGGAGGCAGAGATACCCATTATCCCCCAACGTGGTGCAGGTGCAGCCAACGGAGGGCTCACCCACTCCGGATCGGATCCGAGTGTTGGAGTCCAAAATGGATTCGTTGGAGGCTATATTGAAACAGCTGAGCTTGGATGTGACCTCGTTGCGAGAGGTCCGGGAAGAATCAAGCCAGAGGCATTCAACCCCCTCTTCCCAGGGGCTGTCCCCGGAACGGCGACGGGTGGTGCGGAGGCGCGAAGGGGACCAGTCGGTCCAGATGGAAATCGCAGCATCGCCAGGGCGATCGCCCCGGGGCCCCGTGCCGCCCCGAGCCAGGGAAACACAAGCCGCGGCAGCACCGGTGGTGGGGCGCAGCGCGGCGGGAGGCAGCATGCGAGACTTCCCTGTCAAGTTTGATGGGGACCCGACCAAACTCTCGTTCTTCCTGACGAACGCGAAAGCCTATATGGAAGAATGGGGGGCGTTTTTCCAATCGGAAAAGGCAAGGATCATCACCATTGCCACCAAACTGAAGGGGAGGGCGGCAGACTGGTATGTCCAGATGTGCCAGTCGGAAGCGCCTGAACTGGAAAGTCTCGAGGAGTTCCTCGGGGCGTTGAAGCAACACTTCGAGGACCCCTTAGCAAAAGAAAGAGCAAAGCGAGCCCTGAAGGAACTCAAGCAGGGGTTCAGATCAGTGGCCGATTATGCTTTGGAGTTTAAAGCGCTAGCTGGGAAGGTGGATGACTGGTCCCAAGCAACCATTATCGAGCTCTTCAAGGATGGCTTGAATACAGAAGTGCTACGCTGGTCCCTGGGGAGGGACGACCCATACACGCTGTATGAGTGGATCCTGCTGGCGGGGAGGGCTGAACATGCCCAGGAGATCTTTGCCCAGCGGAAGACCGCCAAGTCGGGGCGGGAGGTGAAGCCCAGCCGCCCATCGACCACCGGGGGGAAACCGGGACAACGACCCTGGGACGAGGAGCGGGAGAAGCGGTACGCAAAAGGCTTGTGTCTGAGATGTGGTAAGGAGGGGCATCGAGTGGCAGCATGCCCGAAGGCGAAGGTAGAGGAACGACCCGGAAAACCGCCAGCAAAGTCCCCTGCATTGCCGAGGAAACAGAAAGCTGCGGTGGCTGAAACCGAGGGAGACGATGTGATGTTCTACGAAATTGAGGGGGAGACCGAAATCCCGCAGCCGGCGGGAAACGCCAGCCACCTGCTCTAAAGGGCGCCGCTGGGCAGGTGGTAGAGGACGGGCGCGAGCCTCCATCGGTGAGTGGCACTTACCGCATACTCATGGTGAAATTGAAATTGGGCTCCCAATCCAAGACTGTGGAAGTATGGGCCATGATTGATTCGGGGTGTTCCCGGTGTCTTATGCACCCCGACGTGGTGGCGGCTTTGGAGCTCCCCACGTTCCCTTTACAGCGACCCATCGCTTTTACTCAATTGGATGGGTCCGTGGCAGGGGGCAAACCGGTCACCCATTTTACAGGGCGTGTAGCCTTGCAACTGGGCAGTCACCAGGAAGGGTTGTCTTTTGTCGTGGCTCCTGTTGGGGGACCATTAGTGGTGTTGGGGGTACCCTGGTTGGTGCAGCAAAACCCCCAAATAAACTGGGTCTACCGAACTATCACGTTTAGGGATGGGTTTTATCAAGCGGCTGAGGGGAAGGGTGCCCCAGAGGAGATGGTGGGGGTTGCGGCAGCTGTGACTCCGCCTTACCCGGCCTCCCCTCTGGAAGGCTTGCCGGCCGAGTACTGGATGTTTGCTGATGTATTCGGTGAAAAGGAAGCCGATCAGTTGCCCCCCCATCGAAAGACGGACTGTGCCATAGAACTGTTGCCCAACACCCAATTGCCTAAACCAAAAATTTATTCCATGACGCAGAAGGAACTGACTCTGTTGAGGGAATTTGTGGACAAAAATCTGGCGCGCGGATTTATTGAGCCGGCGAATTCACCCGTGGGGGCGCCGGTTCTTTTTCGCCCAAAAAAGGACGGGACATTGAGACTTTGTATGGATTTCCGCGGATTAAATGCCGTCTCAATTTCCAACAAATATCCCTTGCCATTGATAAAGGACATGTTGTCACATCTGGCCAAGGGAAAGATCTTCTCTAAGCTTGATTTAAGAGAAGCCTACTATCGTGTACGAATCAAGGAGGGGGATGAGTGGAAAACTGCATTCAATTGCCCGTTGGGAGCTTTCCAGTATAAAGTGTTGCCGTTTGGGTTGGCTGGGGCCCCTGGGGTATTTATGCAACTAATCAATGAAGTTTTGCATGAACATCTGTTCAAAGGTGTACTAGTATATTTGGATGATGTGTTGATTTATACTGAAACCATGAAAGAGCATGTAGCTCTGGTAAAGCAAGTATTGTGTAAACTCAGATCTGCTGAATTGTATGCCAAGCTGTCGAAATGTGCCTTTCATCAGACCCAAATTGACTACTTGGGGTATAGGATTTCAGCTAAAGGCATAGAAATGGACCCTGCCAAGGTGCAGGCTATCATGGACTGGGAGAGTCCCCGCACCCGCAGGCAACTTCAAAGTTTCCTGGGGTTCAGCAACTACTACAGATTGTTCATAAGGGGGTTCGCTGAGATTGCCTTGCCCCTAACTGAGCTGCTGCGAACCAAAGGGGTGGGAGATACTAGGAGAGTCAAGAATCCCGGAGCGCTGTTGAGGTGGACGCCTGCTTGTCAGACGGCGTTTGAGCAGCTGAAAGCAGCTTTCGTCAAGGAGCCCATTTTACAGCATCCTGATCCCTCAAAGCCGTTTGTGGTACAGGCAGATGCCTCCGATTATTCTATTGGGGCATTGTTGATGCAAAAGGACGAGGCAGGATGCCTCAAGCCCTGTGCCTACTTATCCCGCAAATTTTCCGAGACTGAGAGGCGTTGGCATGTTTGGGAGAAGGAGGCATTTGCCGTAAAAGCTGCATTGGAAGCTTGGCGGCATCTGTTGGAAGGGGCAAATCATCCCTTTGAAGTATGCACTGACCATAAAAACTTGGAGGCTCTTAGTACCCCTCGAAAACTGAGCCCCAAACAGGTTCGTTGGGCTCAATTTTTCAATCGATTCAATTTTCAGTTCAAATTTATTCCAGGGAAAAAGAACTTCTTGGCTGATGCCTTGTCAAGGCAACCTCAGGACTCTGGGGCAGCGCCAGAGGTGGTAAGCACCCTATGGACGGCGCCCCAATTGGGCATGCAGGCTGTGACGCGAAGCCAAACGCGCGCGCAGCAGCCGCCCACCACAAGTGCTGTTCAGCCAAGTGCTTTGTCAATTCCCTCCCAGTTGCAACAAAAGTTTCTCAAAGAACTAAAAACGGATACTTGGTTGCTTGCGAATAAAGACAATGTTACTTTTGACAGAGGCTTCGCTTGGAAATCCGACCGCCTCTACGTTCCTGAAAGCCTCAGAAAAGATGTGTTACTACGTTCACACGATGACAAACTCGCAGGTCATTTCGGGTTTGTAAAAACCTTGCACCTCGTTCGGAGGCAATTCTGGTGGCCCACATTACGTAAAGATGTCAAGGACTACATTGCCTCCTGCACTGTTTGTGCAATGTCCAAGCGCAAGGCGGGCAAGCCCCAAGGACTGCTGCAACCAGTGGCAGCCCCTTCTTCCCCTTGGGAGGAAATCTCCATGGACTTTATTGTCGAGCTACCGCCCAGCCAACGCAAAACGGTCATTTGGGTGGTCAAAGACTATTTCTCCAAACAGGCTCACTTCATCCCTTGCGTGTCCATTCCGTCGGCACGTCAATTGGCTCGCCTATTCCTTGTACACGTGTACAGATTACACGGATGTCCCTCCCGCTTGATTTCGGACAGAGGTACACAATTTACCTCGCAATTTTGGCGGGCGTTTCTCAAGCTGTTGGGCACGAAGCAAGCCCTGTCCACGGCTTGGCATCCTCAGACGGACGGGGCCACTGAGGCGGTTAACTCTACTTTAGAGCAGTACCTTCGAGCTTTTGTGAATTATCAACAGGACAATTGGGTAGACCTCCTACCGTTTGCTGAAGTGGCTTACAACAATGCAGTGCATCAAAGCACTGGCCAAACCCCATTTCGGGTAGCTCAGGGTAAAGACTTTGTACCTATCTCTGATCTACCGCAACCTCCAACAGCTGCAGTCACTCCAGATGATTGGACAACACAACTGGCTGACTCCTGGCCAATGATTCAAAAGGCATTGGCTGATGCTCAAGCGGATTATAAATTGTATGCTGATCGGAAGCGGGCCCCCCAACCTGCATTCCAAGTTGGGGACTCGGTGTACCTTTCTACCAAGTTTATCAAGTCATCACAACCTTCAAAGAAACTTGCGCCTAAGTTTGTGGGTCCTTTCCCGATTATCGCTCAGATTAACCCTGTGACTTTTAAACTTGACTTGCCTCATAACCTTAAACGCTTACACCCTGTTTTTCATTGCAGCTTACTCAAACCGACTATTCCTTCTGACCGCTGGCATCGTCAACCTCCACCTCCCACCCCCATCATGATTGATGGTCAGCAACACTTCGAAGTTAAAGAAATTCTCGACTCTAGACGCCTTCGCAATACTTTGCAATATTTAGTTCGTTGGAAACATTTCCCTCATCCAGAGTGGGTCGCTGCACCAGATGTAGCTTCCCCTGTTTTGGTGGCCCGCTTCCACTCTGCTTATCCCACAAAACCGGGTCCCTAAGTGTATTTTTAGGGAGGCGGTATGTCATGTTCGCCGTTTCAATGTCTTTGATGCATCGTAACGTTTCGCATGTCATTAATTGGATGCGTGTTTCATCTTTCTGGGGAGGATGGGAACGGTTATCTTTTGGCTTTGCTTTGAAATGTATTTGTATTATCTATTGCGCTCAAGGTTACTTTCCCAGGCTAGCAGCTCTGACGTTTGCTAGCACCTGTGCCGGGCGGGGCTGTTACGAGGGAGGCGGGATACGTTTGCACCAAGGGTTTAAGTTTGTATTTGGCGCGCTTTTGCTCATTCTCAGCTTTCTCTGTATTTGTCTTTAGTACTCTAATAAATCAGATTTCATTTAGCAGCCTCTTGTGAGTCTGAGTATTTGGGGCTAGGGCAATCATTACAGTTGGCACTGCTGACTGGGAAGCTTAGCTCTGCTGAGAAAGACCTGTTCATCACTGGTTTCAGTGGAGTGCCATGTCTATCTCACAGAAGCAAAGCTTGGCCTGTTTAGGTAGGACTTAATTATATCAGGGTTAGAGCTTATTGTATCTTATGTCGTGCGTGAGTCCTTGAATATACTTCCTGTGGTTTTGTTTATATTTACGTTTTAATGGTTTTTAAGGCTCTTTTTAAAATTGTTTTGTTTCAATTGTATACTGCCCAGAGTTATATCCATGAGATGGGCAGCTATATGCTGTACATTTGATAAATAATTTAAAAAATAAAATAAAATGTTAGTTAATTAGTTAGCCAGGACTGCAGAAATAGGTTGGCACTTTAAGATATGATGCTATAGGGATAGAAAGGACACAAAGAAAAAGACGGCACAGAGCAAGTCTATTTTAATCAACACACCAGTTTGAACAAAGAGTACATACTAGATGGATCAGCACTGAGCAGAGTACTGAAAGCTGGGTTATGTTGGCAGGACCAGCACAGCACAAAAGAAAGCCAAGTTAAGCCCTGTGGCTGGCCAAATTAAAGATGCTGATAGCTGAGAAAGTGAAGGAAGCTCTAAGCAATGTTAGCCTTCACATCTCCAAAGATGGCACAGAATTTAATAAGGTGATAAAACTCATTAGCCAGTTACTCATCAGTTCAGTCTTAGCATTCCCCATATATAGAATGGAAGCTGTAACATTGTATATAGCAATCTTGGGAGTAGGAAAAAAAGCCATCAGATCTGTGAAATGCTTCAAAAGGCTGTGAAATGCTTTGTAGCAACTTAATTCCATAGGCTATATCAATGTGTCTCTGTTTCATTTCATGAATCATCTTAGATGGGGTGATTAGATCACATCAAATCAAAATAACTCTTCAAAGCTTAGCATAGCTCTGTCAATCTTGTGTCACCACTATGTGCTTAGCTCCTCAAACTCCCATCATGAAAATTTCATTTAATATAGAAATATCTGTTGTTTGTCTTCTTCACGAAGACAGACAAAACATTTGTTGGCAGATTGCTAGGAAAGCATTTGGCCCAGGAGAGATCAGAAAAGTCACACACCAGGCATTTCTATAAAAATAATTTTATTTACAGAAAACAAACATATTTAAAGGCTGTTTGCTGAGAGGAGAGATTTCTCTCAGCTGCAAATTCTCTGCAAGCCTACACAGAAGGGAAACTGAAACTAAAACAAGTCCAGGCAAGTTCCTCCCCTTAGGCAATGCAACCATTAACACGTGAAAAGGGGACAATTAAATTCAACTTCTTCACCCGGCCAAAATGATTAGTTACCATAGTAACCTTAATCTGTAGTAAAAAACATATTAACACTCCCCTTTTTATACTACAGAATAAGATGCAAACCAATTTTCTTTGACAACTCTGTATGTCTTTCCATTCATAATATTTGAACATTATTTCCCCTTTGGTTTAACAGAAAGCTACCATCTTTCTTCCTGTGTATTTCCAAACCTAGGTATTTTGTTACAGTTGCAAGGCTTTGTAATGTGAAATGGCTTTTCATGCAGGCTTCAAAATCAAGGCTTTGTTTTTCTGTTGATGTGAACAGCAGCAAATCATCAACATAAATGCACAGATACATACAGCCTTGTTTGTCTTTCTTCATATATACACATGGATCTGCTTTTCCTTTTTCAAAACCAAAATTCTGAAGTTTTTCATCTAATTTTTGGTTCCAGGATCTAGCAGCTTGTTTTAACCCATAGACTGACTTCTGCAGTTCACAGTCCAGATTCTCCCCTTTTTCATAGCCAGGGGGTTGCTGCATGTATAATTTGTGGTCTAACTAACCATAGAGAAATGCAGTTTGAATGTCATAGTGGTGAACTGACATTCCTTTGAGTGCAGCAATTTTTAACAGTAATCTAATTGATTCACCTTTAGTAACTGGTGCAAAAGTCTTGTCAAAGTCTAAATCTTTCCTTTGAGTGAACCCTTTTGCAACTAACCTTGCTTTATATTTTTGGAATTTGCCATCAGCATCCCTTTTCAGTTTGAAAACCCACCTACAACCTAGACAATGTTCATTGGGAGATAGATTTACCAGTTTCCATGTTTTATTTTCTTTCAAGGATGCTAACTCCTGTTGCATGGCAGAATGCCAATTTTGTGCCATCTCAGGTGGTAAAGCATTCACTTGTTCTAAAGACTCAGGTTCTGTGAATATGTGAAAAGCCTTTACTGTTTTAGCCGGAAAACGTGATGGAGGAACACCTTTATTACTCCTCTGAGATCTGCGAGGTAATACAGGGCTTAAATTTTGACTCCTATCACTTTCCTGAGAAGCATCTGTCTCATCAGACAGATCTTCAGTTTGCTTTTCTGGTTTAATGTCCTCATCAGGCAAAAGATCACTATTAGCAAGTCCTTGCTGTTATCTTGTGGTGGTCAGATCAACTGGAGAGCTAGAGTTTAATCTCCCCCAGTTTTGTTCAGCAAAAGAAGCCCTTTTGCTAATTATTAATTTCTCTCCCATTATGAACCTGTAAATAAGGGATGCGGTGGTGCTGCGGGTTAAACCGCTGAGCTGCTGAGCTTGCTGATCGGAAGGTTGGCAGTTTGAATCCGCGTGACGGGGTGAGCTCCCATTGCTAGTCCCAGTGCCTGCCAACCTAGCAGTTTGAAAACATGCAAATGTGAGTAGATTAATAGGTACCCCTTCGGCGGGCAGGTAACGGCGTTCCGTGTAGTCATGCTGGCCACATGACCACGGAAGTGTCTACAGACAAATGCCAGCTCTTCGGCTTTGAAACAGAGATGAGCACCGCCCCCTAGAGTTGGACACAACTGGACTTAATGTCAAGGGAAACCTAATGAACCTGTAGCTCCTTTGGCTTTGTTCATAGCCAACAAAGATGGCTTTCTTTGTTGTGGGGCCTCCTTTCCTTCTCTGTTGGTTTGGAATATGAACCCATGCAGTGCTACCAAACACTCTCAGATGGTTTACCTTGGTTTCACACCATAAAACAAATGGAATGGAGTATCCTGAATCACAGAGTTATACAATCTGTTTTGTACATAAGTGGCAGTAGATATGGCCTCTCCCCAATACTTAAACGATAAATGTGAATCTTTAAGCATGCATTCCATTGCATTTTGCAAGGTTCTGCCCTTTCTTTCAGCAACTCCATTTTGCTAAGGGGTGTAAGGGTTAGAAAGAATTTGTTCTGTCCCCTTTTCAGCTAGGAGCCTTTTGAATTTGTGAGAAAGGTACTCTCCTCCTCTATCACATTGGAGTGCAGATACAGGCCTAGGGAATTTTCCATTTGCCCATGTCACAAAACCTTTAAATTTCTCAAATGCCTCATCTTTATGTTTTAAGATGTAGATAAATGTGTATCTTGAGAAATCATCAATGATGGTCATTGCATACCTTGCTTGTCCAAGACTTGGAGCAAAAGGACCAATAATGTCAGAGTGTACAATTTCCAAAGGTCTAGTTGTAACTCTGTCACTGTGCTTACTCACAGGAGCTTTTAGTGTTTTGCATTCTTTGCAAACTACACAATCTAAGTATTTGTCACAGCATTTTATCTTTAAGTCAGCACACAGCTGTGGCATTTGTGCTATATACTTGAAATTAGCATGACCAAATCTCCTGTGCATCAGGTGTACACATTGGTCATGATATGGCGTGTTGCCAACTGCAGCCTTGCAGCTTGGCTTCCTTGCATTTTGCACAATGTACAAAGAGTCTTTTAATATACCAGCAGCACACAATTTTCCATGTTTACGTATCTCACAACCATTTTTCTTAAATGTTATGACATACTCTGATGCAGCCAATTGTGCCAGAGATAAAAGGTTTGATTGTAAATTTGGCACATACAACACACCTTTTACAGTGTCTCCCAAGCAGGATAAATACAAGTCACCTTGTCCCATAATTTTGGCCACAGACCCATCAGCCAAAGATACACTTTGTCTTTCAGTTTTAGACAGTGACACAAAAGAGCTTTTACAATTACATAAATGACAATTGGCCCCAGAATCTAACACCCATACATCAGAATTACCCTTCTCAGCAACCTGTGCAATTTGAGTTGTCTGAAGAGCCTTCTTCTGTGTTGCCCTTGTGTTCTTCTTCTCTGTCTTTCTACTCTTGGATCTCAAGGCACAGTCTTTCTGCAAATGTCCAGCTGAACCACAAGTGAAGCATTGCTGGCTGGCTAGCGCTGTGGCCTCAGCTTCCTTTCCCTTCTTTTCCCTTGTTTTCTGGTACTGCAGCTTTCCAGAAGAGATGGGGGGGATCTTTCCTCTCTCTTCTCCCATTCAGCGAGTAAGCGCTGTGTAACATACGATGGGGTGAGGTCTGCTTCAGGCATAGCCTCCAGGGTACAAATCAGTGTGTCCCACGTTTCATTCAGTGAGGACCGGAAGATATAGGATTTTGTGAGAGGTGTAAATTCCATTCCTTTCTCCTGCAACTCAACAAACTGTAATGATTGCCTACCCTAACAGAACCAGACTCACAAGTAAAAGCATCAGCAAAAATGACATGCAAAAAGTTACGATATACGTTTAACATTGAAACGATGAACATGACATATCGCCCCCCAAAAAATAAGCGAAACATCAGGGAGCAGGTTTCAGAGGATAAGCGAAATGAAAGCATCTAACTAAAACAGGAGAATTAACATCACAGTCAGACACCCACTCAGGGTGGGGGAAGTGCCAACCAGTTTCAAAAATGATTTCCAAAAGTGGGAAGTGAACTGTGACCCGCGGTCCGTGACTAAGCGGGAGGGGCTACTGTGAATTTGGTAGATGTGGATTAGGAAAAGGCGTGCCAATTTTGGGGCGGAAGGAATGGAAGCACATGGAATGAAATGGGCTTGTTTGGAAAAATAATCCTTGACCACCCAAATTACAGTCTTTTTCTGACTAGGAGGTAGGTCCACAATGAAATCCATAGAAAACTCTTCCCATGGATGGGATGGGCTTGCAACTGGCTGCAAAAACCCCTGCGGCTTACCCCCCTTCCGTTTTGACATGGCACAGACAGGGCAAGAAGCAACATAATTTTTTACGTCACGTCTCAGGGTAGGCCATCAAAACTGGCGCTGTACCAGGTGCAATGTTTTTACAAACCCAAAATGACCAGCCACCTTATCATCATGAGACCTGGTTAAAATTTCCCTTCGCAAATTGTCAGGCACATAGAGGCGGTTTTGCTTCCAAGCTAACCCATTGTCAAAAGTAACATTGTCTCTATTCGCCTGCAACCAAGTATCGGATTGGAGAAACTGTTGTTGCAATTGAGAGGGAACTGGCATCCTCCTCCCAGCTGGTGAAACTGAAGCTGGAGGCAGTTGAGCATGGGTTTGGCTATGTGTGACAGCCTGCAACCCCAGCTGGGGCTCCGTCCACACCGTGCCCACAATTTCAGGTGCTTGGACCGAATCTTGGGGTAGGCGAGAAAGCGCATCAGCTAGGAAGTTTTTCCTGCCCGGAATAAATTTCAACTGAAAATCAAAGCGACTAAAAAACTGAGCCCAGTGAATCTGCTTAGGACTGAGTCTGCGGGGTGTGCGGAGCGCTTCTAAATTCTTATGGTCAGTCCAAACTTCAAAAGGGCATTTAGTCCCTTTTAGGAGGTGCCGCCACGCTTCCAAAGCAGCATTGACTGCAAAAGCCTCCTTTTCTCAGACATGCCACCTCTGTTCTGTTTTGGAAAACTTCTGAGACAAATAAGCACAAGGCTTCAAGTGATTGTCAGCATCTGCTTGCAATAAAAGCGCTCCAATTGAAAAATCAGAAGCATCTACCTGAACTACAAACGGTCTAGTGGGATCAGGGTGCTGCAAAATTGTTTCAGCAGTGAACAGGCTTTTGAGTTTGTCGAAATCCACCTGGCAGTCAGTTGTCCAATTCAGCAGTGTCCCCGGGTTCTTTACTTTGCGCGTGTCCCCCAACCCCTTGGTTCGTAATAAGTCGGTTAAGGGCAATGCAATTTCAGCGAACCCTTGGATGAACTGGCAATAATAATTGCTAAATCCAAGGAAACTTTGGAGTTGTCTCCGGGTGCGTGGGCGCTCCCACCCCAAAATAGCCTGAATTTTCCCAGGGTCCATCTCAATGCCCCTGTCAGAGATCCTATACCCCAGGTAGTCAAGTTGAGTCTTATGAAATTCACACTTAGAAAGTTTGGCAAACAGTTCAGCGTTTCTCAATTTGCTAATCACTTGTCTCACCAGGCGTTCGTGCTCCTCTTCAGTTTCAGTATAAATCAAAACATCATCCAAATACACCAGTACACCTTTAAACAAATGTTCATGTAAAACTTCATTGATTAATTGCATAAACACCCCTGGTGCCCCCGCCAACCCAAAAGGTAAGACCTTATACTGGAAAGAACCCAGTGGACAATTGAAAGCAGTTTTCCATTCATCCCCTTCCCGTATGCGGATGCAGAAATAGGCTTCCCGCAAATCCAGCTTAGAGAAGATTTTCCCCTTTGCCAGATGTGCTAACATGTCTTTTATTAATGGCAGAGGATACTTGTTTGATATGGAGACCGCATTTAATCCACGGTAATCGGTACAGAGTCTCAGTGTCCCATCCTTCTTACCCCGGAACAGCACGGGGGCGCCGACCGGCAAATTTGCTGGTTCGATAAATCCCCTGGCCAAGTTTTTATCCACAAAATCCCTCAATGCTGCAAGCTCCTTCTGAGTCATGGCGTAAATCTTTGGCTTGGGCAGTTGAGCGTTGGGGACCAACTCTATCGCAAGTCAGTTTTTCGATGGGGCAGGAGTTGGTCCGCTTCCATCTCACCAAACACATCCGCAAAGTCCTGGTATTTCTCTGGCAAGCCCTCCAGTGGTGTCACATCGAAATGCAGGGTTGCTGCCACAGCCCTCCCCACCGCAGCACACGGAACTCGTTCCACTGCAGGGGCTTGGTAAAAGCCATCGGAAAAAGTCAAAGTCCTGCGTTCCCAATTTATATAGGGGTTTTGTTGGACCAGCCAGGGAATCCCCAAGATGATGAGGGGATGACCCACAGGTGCTACCACAAACTGTAACTCCTCATGGTGGCTCCCCAATTGCAACGCCACTGTTCCCGTGAAATGAGTCACCGGTCTCCCCCCCGCAGTTGAACCATCCAGCTGGGTGAAAATCATGGGCCGCTGCAGTGGGAATCTGGGTAAGTCCAAAGCAGCCACCATGTCGGGGTGCATTAAGCATCGCGAACACCCCGAGTCGATTAATGCCCAAACCTCAACGGTCTTAGTGCGGGAGCCTAACTTCACTTTCACATTCAGCATGGGACAATTTGCACTCACCAAAACATCTTCACGCCCATCATCCACCACCTGCCCACAGGCACTTTTTAGAGCAGGTGGCTGGCATTTCCCGCCGGCTCTTTTAGATCGTTTTCCTCCTCTCCCCCAAAGTAAGGAACCTCCTCCCCTTTGGTTTCTGCCTTGGCTGCCTTCATTCTCCTGGGCAGTGAGGGCGATTTGCCCACTGCATTTCCAGACCGATCTTCTGCCCTGGGTTTTGGGCAAGCAGCCGCCCTGTGGCCCTTTTTCCTGCACCGGAGGCACTGCCCTTTGGCATAACGGTGCTCCCTCTCCTCCTCCCAGGCATGTTGCCCAGGTTTCCCAGTCGTGGCAGTGGGTCGGGATCCTTTGCTGAGCGCCGCATGTCTCAATGCCTTCTTACTGTGTGCGAAAGTCTCATGGGCATGTTCAGCCTTCCCTGCCAACTGTATCCATTCATACAAGGTATCTGGGTCGTCCCTACCCAACGACCACCACAGGACCTCCATGTTCAGACTGTCCTTAAATAGGTCTATTAAGGTAGCCTGTGACCAATCCTCAACCTTCCCAGCCAAAGCCTTAAATTCCAAAGCATAGTTGGCTACGGATCTTTGCCCCTGGCTGAGTTCTTTTAGAGCCCTCTTCACCCTTTCTTTGGCTAATGTGTCTACAAAGTGTAGCTTTAATGCCCACAGGAATTCTTCGAAATCCTCAAGCTCAGGAGTGTCTGCCTCGTTTAACTGGACAAACCAGTCAGCAGCCCGCCCCTTTAGTTTGGTGGCAATGGCATTTATCTTGGCCCTTTCGGAACGGAAATATGGTCCAAATTTGTCCATATAACTACTTGCATTGGTAAGAAAGAATGACAACTTAGTTGGATCCCTGTCAAATTTGACTGCAAAGTCTTTAACCCCCACTCCAGGTGGGCCCCTCGCCACATCTGGGCGGTCGGTCTTTCTTTTGGATACTGGGGATCTCTGCTCTCGAGGAGGGGACCTTGAAATTCTCACTCTGTGAGATTTTGGCTCAGCCCTGTGCCGTCTCCTGCCTCTTTCCACCGAGCAAGGAGGAGGAGAAGGGGATGAATACCTGGTGCTGTGAGGTTTTGGCTCAGCCCTGTGCCATCTCCTGCCTCTTTCCACCGAGCGGGGAGGGGGAGAAGGGGACGAATACCTGGTGCTTGATTCTCCTCTCCTTCTCTCCCGGGGGCCCCAGTCCATTGACAGTTTCTTTAGCGTATATTCCATCGACTCAAATTTGGCCTCCAATAGTCTTATCCTTTCAGGGGTTTGAGAATCCTCTTTCCTCCCTGTCCTGCCTCACAATGATTGGGGACATCGGGTACTGCTGCTTCCAAGACGTCTTGGACATCCCTGGTAGGGGTCCCCGTGCTTCATCCCAAGTGATCAGCTCGCCAGGTGACTCTCCGGTAGGCTCAGGGGCTCCTTTTTCTCCAACCTCCTCTTCCTCCAGGCTGGAACTCGAAATCTCCTGCACCTCAGATAGTTCCCGAGTAGGGACCCTCTCCGTTCTCCTCACCGTGGAGTCGGGTTCCCCATCGCTCATGTCCTTGCTTTCCCCGGTTTGGGGTTTTGGTTCGGTTATCGCTAGCGCTACTCCCTCACAAGATAAATCTGGAAAGGGGCTAATGGTAAACTTTTAAGATTCTCAGCTTTATGTAATGATTGCCTACCCTAACAGAACCAGACTCACAAGTAGGGACTTAATGATATCTGATTTATTAAAGAATAGTATGCAAATACAGAGAAAGCTGAGAATGAGCAAAAGCAAAATACAAACTAAAAACCCTCGGTGCGAACATAATCCCTCCCCTTGCCCAAACCATTTCAAATTCCCCACCACAGGTGCTGGTAACAATTTCTGCTGACGTCCTGGGAAGAAAACCTTGAACACACGAAATAACCCAAACACATTCCAATCCAGCTGAATACAGATAACATCCCAGGGGAACGAATCCTCCTCCCCTCCCAACCGAAACACGCATCAGCAAAAATGACATGTGAAATGTTACGATGTACGTTTAACATTGAAATGATGAACATGACACAAACAGCTGCTGAATATAATGTAGGTGCTCAGGAAGGCTATCTCCTTCTGCAAGGTAGGCTTTGTACAGCTTTTTTGTCAGGGTAACTTTACTCCCTGCTGTTGCCTTTACATACAAGTCTCTCAAAGCGTCCCACAGTTGCTTTGCAGACTGCATACCTCGTATGTGGACTAGCTGATTGTCCTCAACTCCCAGGATAATGGTGGCTCTAGCCCGCTCATCCTGTCTAAGCCATTCAACAGTGGGATTTTGGGGGGTTTGCTCACCAATTGTTAGCCAAAGATTCTCTCTGCGAAGATGCATCTCCATCTTCAGGGCCCAATTCAAATAGTTGGTCTCTGACAGGCGCTCCAGAGGCATCGCTGAGGGCTGGGAGGTAGCCATGGCTTCTTCCTTCTTTTGCAAGTCACCTCAGCTGGCTTCTTTGTCCTGTAGACCGGCAGTTGCTGGAACATCTCCAGGTGGCTCCAAAGAAAATCTTCACAGGTCTTTGCTACCTGCCTTTAAATTGTGCATGAGGTGTGGAGCTGATCTCGCTATTCTCTCTGGGGTTTTACTGGGCTTACTGGGTTTACTGGGCTGCTTACTGGGCCCATAACCTGTTGGCAGATTGCTAGGAAAGCATTTGGCGCAGGAGAGATCAGAAAAGTCACACACCAGGCATTTCTATAAAAATAATTTTATTTACAGAAAACAAACATATTTAAAGGCTGTTTGCTGAGAGGAGAGATTTCTCTCAGCTGCATATTCTCTGCAAGCCTACACAGAAGGGAAACAAACTAAAAGAAGTCCAGGCAAGTTCCTCCCCTTAGGCAATGCAACCATTAACATGTGAAAAGGGGACAATTAAATTCAACCTCTTCACCCGGCCAAAATGATTAGTTACCATATTAACCTTAATCTGTAGTAAAAAAACATATTAACATTCATTTAATTTCTCAACAATCCCTTTATTATTTTTTTAAAAACATTCCTTCATTTGCCTTTTCATTCAATAATCCTTATAACTTCCTTGCTACTTCCATATTTCTGATGCATTTAAGAAATTTATATTATTCATATTTATCTTGTTAGTAATATTTTATTCAAAATACTTTTTTGTGTCCTTTATATTGTCTTTTCTTGCTCCAATTTTTACTTGCTTGGATAATCTTCCATTTCCTGAAGGCACTCTTCTTTTCTCTGAAAGCTTTCTTGACATTAACCATACATTTGAGCTCTTTGACTCTGTGGTACCTGTCCAGAAGTGTGATCTATATGCTAGCCAAGCTTCTCAACAGTTCCAACAAGCTTTCTTCTGAAAAGTGCTTTTTATTCCTCTCTCCCAGTTTTATTCTTCACCCATCCCATATTCTGAGCCATTGGTCACGCTCAGTTGTCATTGAGTTGGCTTGCCATACACACAGACTCCTTTGAATGCCCAAAGTACTCTTTGGCAAGCAAGCTGAACATCAGACAAAATTCTACAGCCAAGAGCGACTTGCTTGAATTCCAGTTAGGCTGGCACACCTGCTCTTTTCCAATATACTCCATTTTATTTCCCACCTAACATTCCTATTCTATGAGCGTGCTTAGTATTTTCCTTTCAGATTTGAGATTGTCCAATATTCCACCCTGGCAAAACAAACAAACAAACAAATAAATATTTACACACACACACATACTGTGTGTGTGTGTGTGTATGTATGTATGTGTGTATATGTATGTATGTATGTATTGTGTGTGTGTGTATGTATGTATGTGTGTGTGTGTATGTGTGTGTGTGTGTATGTATGTATGTGTGTGTGTGTGTGTGTGTGTGTATGTGTGTGTGTGTGTGTGTGTATATATATATATATATATATATATATATATATATATATATATAATGTTTTAACTCTGGAATTGCCTTAGCCTCCAGATATAACTTCCTATGTGAAAATGGTGCTATGGTGTAGAGAAAGATCTACAATTCAAAGAATGGGTGTGTTTTTTTCTGATCAAATAGTAACATTCTGTATTGTACCATTTTAGACTAAAAGGTACCTGGAGTCTGTTTTTCATACATTTGTATAAAAATAGCTTATACTGCATTGGGAAGAAATTTTTCACATAACTTAGTTTTTCACATGTTTCAAACTTATTGAATAACACACTTTCATAATTATGTCTCTGAAATCTCCCATATACAGTATTCATATTTCATGTAATAAATAAAAAAGCTTTTACCCAGTTGCAATTTGAAAGATTATATGGTCTTTTGATGTTCTAAAAGGTGACTTACATGAGACAGAATTACCTGGGAACAAACAATTGTAATGAAAATTGCCTAAGTAAGCATTTATGCCCACTATGACATTAATGGCACTCAGCAGGCCTTTCTGAGGCCATTTTAATTACTGCAATTTAGGATATAAAACATGTAACTACTTAAGCATCCACATTACTCAATTCTCAAATCTTAAGTTTTATAGCATATAAAACGTTCCTGCATCTACCTAAGCAAAGAAACCTTTCCACCATTTCTCTGGAATTAATCACACTGCATGTACAGAAAACTTTACAATGCACAATTTGTCACATAAGAGCCATGATTTCAATAGCATCTATAGGGGACCTATACCATGAAAAGTTCCTCTTGGGAAGAGAAAATATATTAATTTCTAAACCATGTATTTAGCAAACTGTAACTTGAATCAGTAAAGAAAAATGAAATATTACAAACTAAGGGGGAAAAATGAAGCACATGAAATTCTCACTGATCTGCACTAGCAAAATGAAATTGGCTAAAACTTACCAGCATAGAAAAGACCACAGTATATCTGCCTCCCATGTAGATTATAAAGTTGAGGGCTCTCTGAGGAAAAATAAAGGTAGCATTCCTATTTAAACACAGATTGGAATAGCTAAGTACATAGTATCTCTGAATGGACCAAGCTCTATTTTTCTGCACAATCCTTTAAAACTATACTATCACTTTTCCCATCCTCCTTATAAGGAAATTTGCCCATTTTGTTTAGTATTACATGCATGCACATGCACACAAACATATGCATGTTTAAATAAACAACCTGGACAAATTTTTCACCCAAACCCATCCTGAGACAAAGGGTGGTGGCAGCAGAATTCTCCTTGAAACTGAAACTGAGTTTTGGTACTGAAAGTGTAAAAACCAAGGAAAGAGTTTAATGTGAGAGCAGTGCTTAGCCACCCACTTCCCTCTCAAGCACCAGCACAAGACTGGGAATGCATGATAGTAAAGAAAGTTTAGTAGGATTCTATCTAGTGGAATAGGTGGGTGGGCTCCCCAACCTGACTATTTTAAATGAACAAAGGAGCCTTTCTTCTCAGTTTGTTGAATTTTAATTTTCTGCTGTGATTGGCACATTGGCCAAGCCAAGTCAAACCTAAGCTTAAATGCTTTTGCATTTACTCTCAGGAACTCTTTCGTGCCATTCCTCCTGCATACTTGATACTGTAGGTAAAGGAAGAGGTGGAAGTTTTAAAGGGAAGCTAGGAGAAGCTGAAAGGTGTACTGGACTGGTGTGGACTGTGATGAACTTGACCAGCTGAGGCTGACTGGGGTCAGCTATCCTTGCTTTGGATTATAAGGATATAATTGGTTGGAGAGAGTGAAAGAGCAAATAGAACAACCAAGGAAGAGGAAGAATTGAAAGCTGATCAATATTTGTGGGAGGTGATAGATTAAAAAAAAAGACACCTCTCTCTTGAGTGGGAAAATGGGGAGGGGGCCCCAATCTCCTCTGACCCCAACTGGGTGAGAGCAAGGTGAGGTTTGGTGAGATGTGGATGAACAAGAAGGAAAGGATAGTTGGTAGACATGTTATTCTGGGTCCAGGGTTTTCTGAAATTGGGTTTGGGGGGACTTGGTAGCTGGGGGACTGAGATGGAAGGGAGGATAATGACAGTGATTGGCAGGGTGAAGTATAGTGGAAGATAAGGATGAATCATTCCAAGGGAAGAGGGATTGGTCTGCTCATTCCTCATGATGCCAACAGAAATGGATAACTATCACCCTATCTCCAGCCTCTCCTTCAGGGAGGAAGATTGCTGAGAAAGTTCTGGGGCTGCAGTTACAAAGAGCTCTGGAGGATAGAAATTATCTGGATGAATGGCAGTCTTGATTCAGACCCAGGCATCATTGGTTGCTCACCTGGATGCCTTATGGCAGGACTAGGAGGGAGAGAGTGCAACCATCCTCTTGTTTTTTTTCCTCCACATATTTATTATGGGTCTTCATTTAGGAGCAGCTACCATCATCCCTAATGGGACGCGGTGGCGCTGTGGGTTAAACCGCTGAGCTGCCGATCGGAAGGTCGGTGGTTCGAAACCGCGTGGCGGGGTGAGCTCCCGTTGCTAGTCCCAGCTCCTGCTCACCTAGCAGTTCGAAAACATGCCAATGTGAGTAGATCAATAGGTACCGCTTCGGTGGGAAGGTAACAGCGTTCCGTGTCATCATGCTGGCCACATGACCCGGAAGTGTCTACGGACAACGCCAGCTCTAAGGCTTAGAAACGGAGATGAGCACCGCCCCCTAGAGTCAGACACGACTGGACTTTACGTCAAGGGAAACCTTTACCTTTACCTACCATCATCCCTGGTACTTCAAATATTACTGACTATTAGAGAAGAATCACAATGCAACCACTTCTGCACCAAAGGATACATAAGGGGAATCTAATTTCTCCCTTTCTCCATAGATTAAATTGTACAACAGAAATGCTAACTATAGAAATAGTAAATGAAAGCTATGTTTCAGATATTATTACACACTTAGAAACATAAAGCATGTCTTTCTCTTCCTTTCTCTCATTTCACCCAAACATTGCCATTGTTCCTCCTCAATGTATATATGCACGTGTGCATACATTCATATATACATTTTCTAAGATTTGTCCTTTTCAGATGTCCTGGACTGTTTTTCATTGTTTGCATGATTTGATTCAAAAAGTCTAAACTTTTCTCCATGCCCCACAACTTTTAAGAGCTACTGGACTGGGAAAGGGAGTGGACTGGGAAAGGGAGCTCCCTGAGATATTGTAGTTACCCCCAGACCCAGGGGATAATATTGGTTTATTTTGAAGTGGAGTAAGGGTTTAAGAATATTTATCTGGATTGCTTGGATTAAGATGAATAAGGTATAATAATAAATGCTTGGTTTTAGGCTTAATATGACATTATTATAATTGTATTATTAATTATAATGGCAGACAATTTATATGCTTTTTAGTTTGATTTTTATTATAGTAGACAGAAATGTATAGAAATGTAGGAAGGAAATAATTAAATAAATGTTATTTTTGCGGAAGAAGCTGATTAGGAGATAGATCAATCGATAGACAAATAGATAGATGTTAGATAATCTTCTTTTTCTTTTAATATAAGGGGATGGAGCAACTGTATTTAGTGATTTTTATAATGTGCCAATGGAATGATTCATAGAAATAATGTGATTTTGGTTTAATGTAAAGTAAGGGATTGATTATGGAAAATTTGTTGTATATCCTTGCTGTTAAATGTTGGAAGTTACCTCTTCTTGTAATTGTAAAAAAGTTTTCACACTTTTTTAGTTTTCTCTTTTTCCTTTTTGTAGTACATAATTAGAATAATGTTCATAAAATGAAAAATTATATATTTTACAAGTATCATTTTTTTACTTCTGCATTTGCATATTATTGTGCAATGCACTTCATCTAAGCGATTGAAGACTGTAATTTTGTTTAAATTATTGCATATCACATCCTTACACAGCAGAAATGGGTATAATAAATTAAAGTAAATTAGTTTTTCTCAGAAACAGTGATTTGTTATGCAGTTTTGCTACTGTTTTCTCAGGTTTTAGCAGATTTTTCAAAGAATGTGATTGTATTAAAGATGACTTAAACATTTACTTCATGCTTATCTGAGTTATATGGTAAATATTTAAAAGGCACTGCAAAAGTCTATAGTGCTAAAATTTATGCTTCAGAGATCTTCAGAAAGCATGTATGCCAAAAGGCAAACTCTCAAGTTCACTTAAAATGGATTAGTTATCTATATTTACACCTTTTGCTCACTCTACCATAATCATAGCAATGACTTAATAATAGATCGCACTAAGCCCATCCTCACATACACTTTAACTTTCTGTACATGCTTGATCAAAACTCTAATTCATATTAGCTAATGATTTCTTTCACGCACTCACCATTAACGGCAGAGAAGCCTCTTTACAATATGATCTCAGGCCACTGGGTTATCCCATTGAACGTGGAATGGAAAGACAAATATTAATATGAATATTTGCATAGAATATTGTCTACATTTTGATAGTCACAGCCAATGCAGCTGAACAAGTTATTAAAGTGTTTCCTTGTTAGATTGCCAACTATTGAAATATTTGCCATTTACAGTAGAACATAAAACCCAATTAAACAAAGAGATTTTAAAATATTTAAATATTTAATCAGCTTTAAAAATAATTTAAAATAATTTTTAAAGCTGATTAAAATCAGCTTTACAAACTTCCATAGCAGAGATATTGGATGCTGCAGACAGTGCTTGATTCCAGATTACCAGGACTCATGTTTGAATGTAGATGATGATGGTGGTGAAGTAGGTACATCTTTTCACAACTTTTGCTCAGAAAAGGCTTTCTCTCAAATGACTTGGGACTAAGCCATAAAGGGCTTTAAAGATAACAATTAGCATTTTGAAATTCAGAAAGAAATTGGCAGCAGCATGTAATGAATTCTTCCAGTGAACAACCTAGCTTCTGAATTCTGTGCCAATTGAAATTTCAGGGCTTGCTTCAGTGTGAGAAATCAGAGGCACCTACATTTTCTTGGACATCATAACCCCATTCAGAATAGAGAGATCCATTGTTTCCTTGGAATTGTGACCTTTCAGAAAGTGCACTTCCATCTTGTTTGAATTCAATTTCACTTCAACTCATCTAACTCATTAGGGATGTATTATAATAGGAAGTTGTTACTGAGAGCCAGTTTGGTTTAGTGGTGAAGGCACCAGTCTAGAAACTGGGAGACTGAGAGTTTTAGTCCTGCCTCAGGCACAAAGCCAACTAGGTGACCTTGGGCCAGTCACTCTCTCTCAGCCCTAGGAAGGACGCAGTGGCAAGCCACTTCTGAAAATCTTGCCAAGAAAACTGCAGAGACTTGTCCAGGCAGTCTCTGAAAATTGGACATGATTGAATGGATAAAAAAAAAGTGTCAGATTTAAATTGAACAACACAGAGTCCAAATCTCCCTTAAGGATATTTCACACATCAAAATCGTCTACAACACACAGAAATTTTTATCATTCCTTAAAGATGAAGATGTAAAGGGAAGAACCTTATGGTCTCTCAATGAGTTTGAAACAATAATCCTTGAAGCAGAGAAAATTTCTAAAGGAGCAGTGTCAAAAATCAGCGAGTCCTCCTCATCTTCTTCTGAGGTCAGAGTCATGCGTCCATGTTTTCCCACCTGCCTGTTGGTCTTCTTCACTTCTCCCGCCAGACAGATCCACTCCCTCACTGTAGTAGGATCGCCTCTTCCCAATGCCCAGTGCAACATGTCTGGCTGCAGCCCACCTTTAAAGTAGTCAACCTTCATAGATTCAGGCCAGTCAGTTATTTTTCCAGCCAGAGCCTTGAATTCTATGGCATACTTGGATACAGTTTTAGTTCCTTGTCAAAGTTGTTGCAGTGTGGTTTTAGCCCGCAGTTTTGCCAAGGGGTCCTTGAATCTCTCCCTTGGCGCTGCCATAAAATCATCTAGACTATGGAGTTCAGGAGCCATGGCATCGTACAGCTGCACTAGCCAGTCAGCTGCCAGGCCCCTCAACTTAGACCCCACCAGATTTATTTTAGAGTACTCTGTGAGGAATGTATCCCCAAATTCCTGCATGTAGGCTGCCACATTTGTCATAAAAAATGACAATTGCTGGGGGTCTCCATTAAACTTTACTTGGTAATCTCTTGGGCCACCTCTAGAAGGAGGGAGACTTACATGTCCGGTCAGCGGCTCACCCCAGGTCACTGATGGTCTTCCTCCCTTCTTCCCATCTGGTTGGGGGGACGGTAGCCTCGATCCCAGCACTGGCTCTGGGGTAGATCTCTTGGAATGGACGCTGGCTCCGTCTTCGTGAATGGTTAACAATCACTCCAGGGAGAGTGAAACATTCTGTAATATTGTTTCCATGGAAGTTACTCTGGATTCTAGAACACTGAGTGCTCTGGTGTACTCCCTTTCTCATCTTCCATCCCTTGGGAACTGATTCTTCTACGCTTTGAGTGAACATCCATCGACTGCCAGGGACCCATTCCGGGTTCACTTCCTTCCCAATTTCTACATGGTGTCCACTCCACCTCTTGAAGATCAGGATGACTTTGCTGCTGTAGCCATGATGTCCTCACTCTGGACCCTGGGTTACATCCCAAGTAATTAGTTTGGTATCTATTTCTGTAGCACCATCCGGTAGAGGTATGGAGATTCCACCCACTCCTTCGGGCTCCAAATCTCCTCCCGACTTGGCTAACGCATCGGCTAACACCTCTGTCACTCTTGGGGAAGATGTAGATTCCTCAGCTTCCCCCGACTGCGATAATTTGTTTGATGCCACTTTTGACATTCTGTGGAAAATTTCTTAGACTCTCGACTGGGTACACATGTCTCCAGGTAGAGCCAAGGTTTGAAGAGATTCATGACTTTATGTGATGACTGGAACACTCAACTTCCCATTAACTCCGACTCATAAGCATTTACTTAGAATTCTCTTTAGTGGTGTGTAGCATTCAGTACAAAGGGAAAAGTTGTGAATGGAAAAGCCCACGCTTTTCCCCCATTAAACATCTTCAGTGAATTCAAATTTCCCCCCCACTTCCCATCTCAGGTATGCACCCCTCCCTCTTGTGCCAGTTAGGGTAAGCATCTGCAGCTGTCTTCAACAGCTCCTCGCAAGGAGGTGTATGGTTTCCCCATAAATCATACAGAGACATGCAATTTCAGGATCAGGGTCTTCATCTTGAAACAGTTATCTCATAGTACATAGCTTAGAAATTACAGGTAGAAGCCTTCTGGGCTTTTGCTGGTGGCTTTGTAGAAAACAAGGACTGCTGTGCTAATTAAGGGAACGGCATTATCTGGGTTTGCACGGCCTTCCCCAAAGGACACAGAAGGAGGCCACCTTTAAGGGGGGCAAGGGGGGCAGCAAGGTTTCACAAAGGAGGGCTGTACCTAGCTGGCAAACAAACATTTTGAAAAAGTGCATATATGGCATGAAAATATAATAAAAGTATTTGAGCATAAGAAATCTTGTTGCAAGGCCAGGATTCTGATTTAACATGTCATTCATCATTTCACCTTGATTGACAGTAAATGTGTGACAGAATGGCAATGCCATCTCTAAATGCCATTCATTGCCTAATTACTTGCCTTTTGACTCCAAGTATCATTATTCATAGAGAATATCTGGGCACAACATTCAGAATCTAGCCAAAATCAAGCATGCAAGCAATCAAAACATCAACAAAGCAAGTTTGCTTTATATATCCCTGTTCTGCAGGCTTCTTCAAACTTCTTCTGAAGCAAGTACAAGGCAGTGATGTACAGAATGACAGTAACAGAATGCTTTCTATTTTCTGACTTAATATTCTACAGTACATATCCAGTAGATAGAAACGACATTACCTGTGAGGTGAGAAGATTAATTTCCCACTGGAAATAAATAATCTCTTGCCACCTGACATTTTATTGACTTGCATCAGGCAATCTCTCCTTTATTTGACTTTGTCCTTTTCATTGCTAGAGTTTTTGTAATTATGGCAGAGATTACAAAACAGTGTTAGATTTTTCTTACCTTTAGCACAATGTATGATAACACAGAAATATGTGACCCATTAACTGGCAAAGGGACAAGAGTGATGAGATGCTTTACTGTATCTGTAGGTTGAGTTATGTTCATCCTTTAAAAAGAAGTGTTTCTTCATGTACATGGTCACCATTCCAAGGGAAATGGAAGAAGATTAAAAGGCTATGGCAATCTGTATACTTTTACTTTAAGGTTGCTAGCCTAATTGTGGTGCTCATTGGCTTTTGCCAGTGTGGCCTAGGAATGTTGCTTAAGCTGGAATATACTTTAATAGGGCAGTATTGCTGTCTGTTAGGTGTCCATTCTTTTTACAGTTCGTTTTATAATTAAACAATCCATTTAAAAATCTAATTACGTTTGTTCAAAAGCCTTCTAATATGTGATGCTTCAGTATTTTTTTAAAAAAAGCTTATATCAGTGAAATTGATGTTAACAAAAATGTTACAGAAATTTGCATTAAAATGTTTCCCCAGGGAATCTGCAAAAACAAATATGTATACAAGGTAATCTTATCTAGAACAGGGATGGGAAACTTGTGGTGACAGATACTGTGATTTTTTTTTTTAATATGTATTTTTATATTGCTATATGCACAAAAAGGAGAAAAAGATATGAACAAAAAAACTATAACAAAACATTAAAAACAAAAACAAAAATCCAAACAACAAAAGGGAATAGAAAAAGATTGCAATATATAAATCTTGTCCACATAGGACATATTGTCCAATCATATTGATCAGTCTTTCCATTTCATCAATAAAGAGCTAATTCAAGATTGAAAGTGAAAGCATTTCTTCACTTTGGGATTTTAATTCCAGAATGGTAATTTCTTTCCAACCATAGAGAAATATCTCTTTTGGTACCCTGCAAGCTTTAAGAAGCTCAGATTTCTTCATAAATAGGTAAATCCCAAGTTCTTGAATTTGTGTAATTCAATATCACATAAATATCTTTAACCCTGATTTTCCTCCCCCAAATTGTAGTAACAAGAACAAAATACTAGACTAACATAGAAAAAACCCAAATCAAAGTCTTTTCAAATATGTTACTCCCCAGCGTAAAAAGATTGATATCAACCCTTTCCTAAACATCCACTGAGATATCCAAAACACATGAAAAAATGTTTTGATGAATTTATCTGATTAATCTCACCTTTAAATCACAAGAATGTAGTTAATATTCTCTAAAACATAGGAACATTAATTTATCATTAGAAGACATTCCAACTTCGTGTTTCAAATTTCTTGCAAATTACCAATTTGTCTTAAAATTATTTTGCTTTCTATAAAATGAACTGAAGTATTAGACTCATCCAAATCACTTTCTAATATGACAAACAGGGAGTTTTAGAAGTTGCTAGTGTATCAGGTCTAAAATGGGAAGTTACTTTTTTTCAATAAATTGCTATTTTGCAGTTTCAGACAATCCAAATTTTTCTTGTTGTTCATCTACTTGCTACTAGTATATTAATAGTACTACTACTAATCTAATGACAGATTGCTACTATCATTAACAATAAGCTGGTTGAGTGTGTTAGTTCTTTTTTCTAGTCAAGTATTCACCCTCCCCCCCCCAAAAAAAAGGAAAAGGAAAAGAAAAACATCTTCAGATTTTAGACTGAGAATATCCCAAAGTCAGTTCCTCATTCAAGGAGGTATCAAATTTAAACTTTCACTCCAGACTCAGGGATTAGATATTAACATTCTAGTTAGGCCCATCATAGTTTCTGAAATAAATTATTTGGATTCCCCCAAAATCAGAGATCAAGATATAAGCCCAATGATAAAAGTGAAAATCTAAAAATGAAATCCATTGTCTTCATGAAGAAGTCACATGAAGTTATTCCTTATATAAAGGAAACTAAGGATGTGTCCAATACAATTTTGGAAAGGAAACTTGGGGTCTGCCTAAAAACTTTTTTGGTAATATATCTATCTTTTAAAAATATCTAGGAGGAATTAACTTAAGAATCTACCTTAGAGTAAGTATTGAGCTAGAGATAACATTCAATTTAACAACATTTATTATTCTTCCTAAACTCATCAGAATTTTCAACCAGCTATTTATATCAATATGAATCAGAGTTTGAAATATTTAAATAAAAAACCCCAATATTTTGATAGGAATAATAATTCCAAGGCACTTCAATAAATTCATACTGTAAACAAAATCTTATATTTCTTACATTTCCTTGAATTCCTAGATCATTTGGAAGTTTATTAGACTTTTTCCATTTAACTGAATGACCTGACAAGTTACCAAACTGTTGTATATCACCTACATAGATAAAGAACCTTGATAATTACTGGTAATTCCTACAATACCACCTGCATGCAGTAAGACTTTGTGTTCAGACATCTTTATACCCTAGATGTTATTTGACTGTCTGGTAAAACAGGCCAATGGTTCTAAAACCAAGTTAAAAATGAGAATTTTTTTAAAAAATCATCGTTAACAAGTGTTGCAAGACATCTTGATGGGTGAAGAAATAATTCCATTTGTAATAATCTGGTTTAGGGATTTAGATTCCACATTTTAATCTATCCAATAAACATCTGAGGGAATGTTCCACCATATGAAAAACTTTCTTTTTTCAGATCCAAAGGACAGACAACTGCCAAGCCAAGTTTCTCTGTTTCTAAAATATTGATTAATAGTCTAATCGTATGCCAAGCTTGTCACTCTTTTATAAAGTGAGATAGTACAGGATGAATTATTGAAGGCAATATAATGTGCAATCTCATGCCAAGTTTGCTGTCAAAAATGTAGCATTAACAACTCACAAAGAAATCAAAGAAAGAAAGAAACCTTCAACTCTCCACTGAGTCTTTACTTTATTGTTACTCTTATTATCTCAGGAAGGGAAACCTTCCAAGGCCATTGGCCAATCATTATTGCTATCTGTAACTTTTTTAAACACCAGTGCTACATCAACACTACTCTGGTGCATGCTGCCCAGAGCGGAGATAGGGGCACTGGTTTTATAAAAGGTGTGTTTTAAAATGTAAGGAGTCTTGTGGCTATTTTTAGTTGCAGGATATTGAATTAAAAAGGGATTATGGAAACTTAAAGGGTGCAATGGTCTATGGTGGTCTTTCCTTGGCAATTTGCCTTGCTGTATATGGATGTGAGCTTGTTTTGAAGAGACAGTTGTGAATTCAACTCAATTTATAGATTTCGTCTTTTTTTTTTTAAATCTGGCCTGCTGAGACTGTTTTAGCTACTCTGTCTTAGCTGCACACTAACTTGGCAGGTATTGTATAAATGTTTGTCCTCTCTGAAAGTTAAAGAGCACTTTGAAAGTAGCTCCCAGTGAGGCAATCTAGAAGATAGGAAGGAGAAAAGTGGTGGCTGATAATACAGTGTTCACTAGGAAAACCAATAAAGAATTTGGTATTATTCCTAAATCATAGGACAGTTTTCCAGCAACTTGGAAAAGATACGTTAAAATTACTTGGTATCTGAGGCAAGGTCAAGAGAAGAAGAATGAAACTAGGTGATGCAAGTTGGTGCAAAATCCTTCCATGGATTTGATGCTGGATTTGTCAGTGGACCTTAAAGGGCTCTTGCAGGAGTCCAGGTCTTTAAAAGACACCACTGACATGGCATCTGAGCTAGCCTTGGCTACAGCCATGCCCTCTTCAAAGGGATTGTATCAGGAACTGTGGGAGAGGAATGAGGTTGAGCTGATTATCTATCTATCTATCTATCTATCTATCTATCTATCTATCTATCTATCTATCATCTATCATCTCTGTGTTTAAGAGTACAAAACACTGAAAAGTGAAGAATGAAGATAGAAAAGGCAGAATGAGAAATACAGCATAAATAAAAACATTGTGAAGGAGAATCTGAGAGTACATTCTCCCCTTCCCTTTTATTCTTTCCCCCAACCACTCACCACTACTTAAAATATTTATATTGTGCTTTTAATATTTAATATGAAGCATTGGACATTTTTGCTTTTATCTGTTTGGGTCATTTCATCTGTTTTTATATAGTAATTTTATTAAAAATTACAATTAAAAAGATAAAAATGAATACAAAGTAAAAACAAATAAAAGAATATAAAGAAAAAATGGTGCAAAAAAGAAAAAATTGAAAGAAAAATTGAAAAGAAAGAAAAAAACGAGAATACAGTAAAGAAAAAGAAAAGAAAAATATAAAGAAATGACTTCCCCTTCATCAAAACAAGTATAAACAATTTTAGCAACATATCGCCTTCTTTTAAAATACAGCAAATGATCTCTTCTTTCCATATTCCATCTCTTATTTATAAGCAAATCCTTAAAGCCTTGTCATTTCAGTCTTGATCAGCAAAAGTCCATTAAGGGTTACCAGAGATAACAACATATTTATTTTAATCTTGATCAAATAAACCAACTTTATATTCCTTCCTTTTACTTTTAACAATTTTGATCTTTAGTCCCTTCAAATAATGTTCTAGAACTTGATTTATTTTCTTTTTTTCTTTGTCCTTTCTCACAAAATTTTTCAAAGCTTTAACAAGCCTCTTTTGTAAATCAATATAGGAATTTCATCTGTTGTTTTTAATTAGTTTCTTAACTATTTTTCTTAAAGGCCATATTCCAAATGTTTAAATCTGCCTTGCTGTGTAATGTGTTGTATATAGAAGATCCATTCTTGCTTAAATTCCTATTATGAATATTACTGTCAGTATTTTGATCTCCCAATCTTCTATCATGGATATACTGTAGTTTCACTTTTCCAGTGTTGTGCCAGGTTCATTCTGGACACCGTTAGCATGTATATTAATAAGCTGTGATACTTCTAATCTATGTTTTCTGGAATTATTCCCAATAAAAATATTTGTGGTTTCAGTTCAAATTTTATTTTTGTGTATACAGTCAATTTTTCCATTGCCACATATTCTTCAAGTTTAGTCTCCCAAACTGAAAAGTACAATTCATACTTCATTTTAAAAATTTTCTGAATATTGTGATGTATTTCTTTCCAATACTTTAAAGATTTGTTTGCATGGCCACCACATATGATACAATGCCCCTTTTTATTGTGGCATTTTCAACATGTGTTGTATATTTTGTTCATCTTGGTAATCATTGATGGAGTTATAGACCATCTGTAAAAAAAATTATTCCATTTTTTTTCTTATAGCTTGGAGTGAATTTTATTAATTTCTTCCATAGCTCTACCCATTTTTCCTCTGTAATTACTGCTTTGAAATTTTGCATTCACTTTGTCATGCAATTTTTAATTTGCTCCATCTTCCTGTCATATTTCAATAACAATGTGCAAGTATGTTCCAAAGTATGATCTTGGTTCTGTATAAGCATTTAAATTTCTATAATCTATCTCAAGGTCCCTCCATATTTCAAAACAATTCTAATACATTTTGGAAATAAATCAAACAAGATCTTGAAAGGACCAATCCATTGGTCAATGGATTTCACAAGTATTTATGGTACAAAGAAACAAAAGAAGAAAAGAATTTGAAGGGACACAGGTTAAGACAGGGTAAAAGTTTAAAATCTTCTAAAAATAAAGGTTTGTTGTTTATTCGTTTAGTTGCTTCTGACTCTTCGTGACTTCATGGACCAGCCCACGCCAGAGCTTCCTGTCGGTCGTCAACACCCCCAGCTCCCCCAGGGACAAATCCATCACCTCTAGAATATCATCCATCCATCTTGCCCTTGGTCAGCCCCTCTTCCTTTTGCCTTCCACTCTCCCTAGCATCAACATCTTCTCCAGGCTGTCCTGTCTTCTCATTATGTGGCCAAAGGATTTCAGTTTTGCCTTTAATATCGTTCCCTCAAGTGAGCAGTCTGGCTTTAATTCCTGGAGGATGGACTGGTTTGATCTTCTTGCAGTCCAAGGCACTCTCAGAATTTTCCTCCAACACCACAGTTCAAAAGCATCGATCTTCCTTCTCTCAGCCTTCCTTATGGTCCAGCTCTTGCAGCCATATGTTACTATGGGGAACACCATTACTTTAACTATGCGGGCCTTTGTTGTCAGTGTGATGTATCTGCTCTTAACTATTTTATTGAGATTTGTCATTGCTCTTCTCCCAAGGATTAAGCGTCTTCTGATTTCCTGACTGCAGTCAGCATCTGCAGTAATCTTCGCACCTAGAAATACAAAGTCTTTCACTGCTTCTACATTTTCTCCCTCTATTTGCCAGTTATCAATCAAGCTGGTTGCCATAATCTTGGTTTTTATGAGGTTTAGCTGCAAGCCAGCTTTTGCACTTTCTTCTTTCACCTTCATCATAAGGCTTCTCAGTTCCTCTTTGCTTTCAGCCATTAAAGTGGTATCATCTGCATATCTGAGATTGTTAATGTTTCTTCCAGTGATTCTGACTCCAGCCTTGGATTCCTGAAGCCCAGCATGTCACATGATGTGTTCTGCATACAAGTTGAATAGGTAGGGTGAGATTATACACCCCTGCCATACTCCTTTCCCAATCATAAACCAGTCTGTTGTTCCATGGTCTGTTCTTACTGTTGCTACTTGGTCGTTATACAGATTCTTCAGGAGGCAGACAAGATGACTTGGTATCCCCATACCACTAAGAACTTGCCACAATTTATTGTGGTCCACACAGTCAAAGGCTTTAGAATAGTCAATAAAACAGAAATAGATGTTTTTCTGAAACTCCCTGGCTTTTTCCATTATCCAGCGGATATTGGCAATTTGGTCCCTAGTTCCTCTGCCTTTTCTAAACCCAGCTTGTACATCTGGCAATTCTCGCTCCATGAATTGCTGAAGTCTACCTTGCAGGATCTTGAGCATTACCTTACTGGCATGTGAAATGAGTGCCACTGTTCGATAGTTTGAACATTCTTTAGTGTTTCCCTTTTTTGGTATGGGGATGTAAGTTGATTTTTTCCAGTCTGATGGCCATTCTTGGGTTTTCCAAATTTGCTGGCATATAGCATGCATTGACAGCATCATCTTGCAAGATTTTGAACAGTTCAGCTGGGATGCCGTCGTCTCCTGCTGCATTGTTATTAGCAATGCTTCTTAAGGCCCACTCAACCTCACTCTTCAGGATGTCTGGCTCTAGCTTACTGACCACACCGTCAAAGCTATCCCCGATATTGTTATCCTTCCTATACAGGTCTTCTGTATATTCTTGCCACCTTTTCTTGATCTCTTCTTCTTCTGTTAGGTCCTTGCCATCTTTGTTTTTGATCATACCCATTTTTGCCTGGAATTTACCTCCAATGTTTCTAATTTTCTGGAAGAGGTCTCTTGTCCTTCCTATTCTATTGTCTTCTTCCACTTCCACGCATTGTTTGTTTAAAAATAATTCCTTATCTCTTCTGGCTAACCTCTGGAATTTTGCATTTAATTGGGCATATCTCCCCCTATCACTGTTGCCTTTTGCTTTCCTTCTTTCTTGGGCTACTTCTAGTGTCTCAGCAGACAGCCATTTTGCCTTCTTGGTTTTCTCTTTCTTTGGGATGTATTTTGTTGCCGCCTCCTGAACAATGCTGCCAACTTCTGTCCAGAGTTCTTCCGGGACCCTATCTACTAAGTCCAGTCCCTTAAATCTATTCTTCACCTCCACTGCATATTCCTTAGGAATATTAGTGAGCTCATATCTAGCTGATCTGTGGGTCTTCCCTAATCTCTTTAGTCTGATCCTAAATTGTGCAAGAAGAAGTTCGTGATCTGAACTACACTCAGCTCCAGGTCTTGTTTTTACTGACTGTATAGATGTCCGCCACCTTTGGCTGCAAAGGATGTAGTCAATCTGATTTCGGTGTTGTCCATCTGGTGAAGTCCATGTATAAAGCCGTCTCTTAGGTTGTTGGAAGAGAGTGTTTGTTATGCAGAGTGAATTGTCTTGGCAAAATTCTATCAGCCTATGTCCTGCTTCATTTTGTTCTCCCAGGCCATGCTTACCTGTAATTCCAGGTGTCATTTGACTGCCCACCTTAGCATTCCAGTCTCCTGTGATGAAAATAACATATATTTTAGGCGTGTTGTCCAGTAGGTGCTGCAGATCCTCACAGAACTGCTCTACTTCAGCTTCTTCAGCATCTGTGGTTGGGGCGTATATTTGGATCACTGTGATGTTAGATGGCTTGCCCTGAATTCAAATTGAGATCATTCTGTCATTTTTGGGATTGTATCCAAGCACTGCTTTAGCCACTTTACTATTAATTATGAAGGCTACTCCATTTCTTCTGTGGTCCTCTTGTCCACAGTAGTAGATCTGGTGGTCATTTGATGTGAAGTGGCCCATTCCAGTCCATTTTAGTTCACTGACGCCCAAAATGTCTATCTTTAATCTTGACATCTCACCAATAACTACATCCAATTTGCCCTGGCTCATAGATCTGACATTCCAGGTTCCAATGGCGTGTTGATCCTTAGAACATCGGATTCACCGTTCACCACCAGCACCGTTGGCTGCTAGCCATCCTTTCGGCTTTGAGCTAGCTGCGTCATCACATCTGGGGCTAGTTGAACTCATCCTCTGTTCCTCCCCAGTAGCATTTTCACCATCTTCCGACCTGGGGGTCTCATCTTCCGATGGTATACCGACATATCTCTGGTTGTACTGATCCATTTAGTTTTCACGGCAAGAATACTGGGGTGGGTTGCCATTACCTTCCCGAGGGATCACATTTAGTCTGACCTCTCTGTCATGACCTTCCCGTCTTGGGTGGCCCTTCACGGTTTAGCTCATGGCATCATTGAGGTGCTCAAGCTCCAGCACCACGACAAGGTAACGGTCCTTTGCTGAAGGAAAAAATAAAGGTAAGTCTGGTGATTTCACCATTAGCATCACGATCAAATGCTTTTTTTATTTCAAGGATAACTGTTTTATTTCAAGGATAACTGCAATAAGAAATATTTAATTACATATGCTTATATGGTACATAGATTCAAAAAACAAATTAAAGAAGCAGCAAGAATTGCTTATCAAAGGCAGGAATTTACCATGGTCAATGTATTTACAAATCACTGGAAAAAAAAAAAGAGGCTTAAAGAAAGAAGAAGGGACCTTGCCTTGTGTCTGTATTTATGAAAAACTTGTCGAGAGTATTCTATTCACTGCAGTCTTTGATGTCTGCCATTGGTATATGCTCTTCACCCAAATTTTAAAGTATTTTCCTGGATTCATTTTATTTAGGTCCTCTAACAAGAAAATCCACTCCAACTGTCAAAAGCTTTTTCTGCAATATTTTTCTTATTGTTAATATATTCTAATGCATTTATTATAAATCTGCTATTGTCTTTCACCTTCTTCTTGGGAATGTAAACTGTTTCATCTGTACATATTATTTCAGCAATATACTTTCTCATATATTCAGCTGGTATTGTAGTAAATATCTCGTAACTGACATTCAGTAAAGAGATTGGTCTCTATGTTTAAGGTTTCGTCAGATCATTTCCTTCTTTATAAATCAAAGTTATCTATGCTTCTTCCCATGTCTTTGGGTTTTTTAGCTCAGTGTGAGGACATCATTCATTTTAAATGGTTTAATACCTGGGGCATTAACTTAAAGGTTACTGTCTTTGTAGAATATTTATATTTTGACAGAATCAGAGCTCAGGCTGTGATAACATTCAGACATTAGAATGTTAGACATGTTTTTAAAAATGCCAAAGAGACATTTTTAGAATTTGTCTTAACTAATGCAAATTTTTTTTGAAAATCAATCTCCTTTGAAGATTTCAATTGCAGCCTCTAAAGATAATAATTACCTGGAAGAGCCACCCCCCCTCAAATCTTATTGATTTAGATTGGTCCCAGAATTCTGTCTCACCTAATATACAGTCAACTCCTCAGGAGTCTAACTGGAAAGGCTCAGTCCCAACAAATACCTATTGAAAGAATGGAATCTTTTAGCCCAGGAGAGAAAGCTTTATTGAATATATTCTGTTCCATGTATATGACAAATCTATTTGAAACAATGCTACAATCAACTAAAGTTTCAATATTTCATTAAATCACCAGTCATAGTTTATGATGCATCTTTAAAGTAAAAGAGATGAGCAAAGTATCTCTGTAAAACTTGTTTTAGGATTGTCTGGATTGGACAACTGGATTGTCTTAAGACCACAGTAATTACTAAAAGTTATCTGAATGTCCAAGCGCAGTCTCTCTCTTTTGCTTTCTCTTCATTGTTTCATAAACGAATTAGAAGATCTTTTAGTCAAAATTATTATTCCTGTAGCTAATTTTTACCACAACAAATAATTATATAGATATAAATAGTTATATTGCCTCTATAACAACAAAAACAACTACTTCTAATCAGAAAGGAGTTTCTAGAAAGAAGCCCACTTCATATTTTAAATTAACCAGTTTAGACAGGATCCTTCTCCTCTTCAGTGATCTCAGACCTATAAATGCACTTGATTTTTAAAAATAAAAAATAAAAATCCCAGAATTAGTAATGTGGAAACAAGTAATGCAAAAATGCAAATACAATCCCAAAACAAAAAATGAAAAATAACAATTTTTAAAAACCAAGCTATTATACAGAATGTTCCTCCTTATCCGAGTCCATCCACAATAAAATTACTAACATTAAAAATATTCAATCTGCTATTTATTTTCTTCTTCTGAATCTCACTTCAGGTATATGCTGGCAGCATCTGGATCAGAGAATTGTTTTATTCCAGAGTCTTAGGAAAAGCAAAAAATTGCTGGATAAAGGAAAAAGCTGCAAAATAACTTAATAGAATTGTTGCAAGATGAACCTAACTGAATTGCTTTCACTTTTTGATTATCTGAAGAAGCAAATCAGAACAATAATTACTTTCATTGCAGACTATTTCAAAGAAGTTGCTTGTCTAGAAGGCTGCAAAATTTTATACAGAGTTGTTGGTTTAGGGAATTTGATTACAACTGGAATTATTCTGAATATAATGATAGCCCACACGGTAGGCAGATACAATTTTCAGATTATGTTCAACTTGCAATGAGAAAAGGTCCTGCTGAAATTTATTCCTAAAGGCCAGTAGGGGCTGCTCTTGCTCTAAACTGAAAAAAAGATTCAGAAACCTAAGGTTATTTCTATGTAAAGAACAATATATCAGGACTATTTCACCTTAGTCATCTGCCATGTTTGGCATGTTTCTTATGAGCATTTTCAAGTTGATCAATCCTTGTCTCAGGAGATGCTGTAATTATCTTCCTTAGCTCTTTCATCTCCTTATGAAAGTCATCCATTTTGTGGTTAGTCATCTCAACTTTAGCTCAATATGTTTGTAACTGTTGTGTGACAAATTTCAAAAGCACTTAGACTTCTAGATTCAAAACCTTTTGAGCTTCAGGAATGCTTACTGGATTTGGAGTCAAAATAACTCTTCCCCTTATTCAGAAACTATGTCAACTTCACCAGGCTTATCAGTAGCATCAGCTCCCTTCACTTTCCAGCTTTTCTGCAGATCTCAGTTTCTCCTCAATGAACATGGTAGTAGATGATAGATTTTTTAAAATTATTATTTCTGGTCATAAGCTTTTCGAGCTGTTATTCCTTCCTTGGAGTGAAAGGCATCATTAAAAGAGAGCTAGATAAAATTTCCATTTACCAATTAAATCAGTAAACAGACCAAGACAAAAGATTTTCTCTAGAGGTAATCTTAACAAGAGTCTAAGAGCTGTAGCTTGTAAGTCTCCATCTTAATTGAAAATCTACTGTGAGTGAATAAATAAAATTTAAAAAGTCAATAAATAAGTCAATAAATAAATAAATAAATGGACCTCTCTGAAGATCCATAAGAAATAATACACTTTGAAATAATACACTTTGAAATAATACATTAAGGAAAACTACAAAAGTTCTATTTAAAGAATGAAATGGATTCTGAAATGCAATGGAATAGGCCAAAGAACTAAAAATAAACATAACCACTAGATGTCTGAGTGATGCAGCAGACTTGCTATAATGGGTAAAGAAATCACACCATGATATCGTACTTTGATACCATCCTTTCTATTGATATCTGCATATCTCTAGGGAAAATAGGACAAAAGTATTTAGAAAAATGTTTACGTTTTAAGTTTATATTTAAGATCTTTGGGAGAAGTTCTCCTAGTCTTACCCATCATCAAAGATTTAGTGGGCACACAAGATAATGCCTTCTCAGGGGCTGCTACTAGGTTTTAGAACTTCCAAGTGATGTCAGGCTGCCTCTTTTCAGGGCCAGGCCCTGACAGGAGGCAAAGATAGGTTTCTCTCATGTGTAGTCATCCACATCCACAATCAGGCCAGGATGACTAAATCTGCATTGTGATGTCACAAAACAAGCCCTGCACTTTTGGACTGGGGTCATGACATATAACACAAATATGTAAGAGTTTATGTTGCTATTTCACAATGTATATTTTGTTACTTGCCCCCTCCCCTCCCTCATGGATGCCCACACTCTCAGTTTTCCCCCTTATTCCTGTTAGTGCTGAAGGAACAGCAGCTACAGGAAAAGTAGAAGATAAACTGGTATGGAGTTATGGCAAGAGAATTTAAAGGTTCATGCAGTTTGGGAATTAAATGACTATATGTGAAAGGATGGAAAGGATAACTTGACAACCCTAAACATCCCTAGAAGCAAATCCCTCATAAGGAAGAAACTCTGATTATGGAGCGAACTGCCATTGGGACATCAGAAGCTTGTAGCCCAATGCCTGCTTTTCTTTTCTCCTGTTTCAATATTTTAAAAACTCCCAAGTTCTAAACAACTTCAATATATTGTAAATAAGGCAAGGAATGCATTTTATAAGATTTTAGGTAATGCTGAAAACAGATAGATACCTTGCTACTAATTATTTAGGAGACATTTTGAAAAACTCCATTACATTTATTCAGATAAATAACTTTTAAATCATGTATCAAATTGCTTATTCTAACTCTGATTTCATTTTTTTCTAGAAGATACTGCCAAATTATCCCAGCATGCAATCATCTCTTAGTGATTAAAAATAGAATACACAATTAACAGATCTCCCTAAGGAAAAAAATCTGCTGAAATTTTGCATTGAGATGTGTTAAAATGCAACTCAGGAACATAATCATGCATCTAGAAGAAGTATTGTGAATTTTTGACAACTGACCTACAAATGTACATCTAATTATTAAAGACAGATTTGGCTTGAGAGCTTCTACTAGAGCAAAAGTTGACTCTGAGTGGGCGACATAAGGATAAAGCAGAATTTTATTAAGTCTGTTCTGTTCCATGTGTAGTTCATTTATGGAAACAATGTAATCATTAAGCCAAAGAACAAGCAAAGCTAAATTTTGATTTCTGGGCTCTGAGCATTAAATCCAGACATTTTATGTTGATTATGCCATGAGAGTACTATTAAGGATTTTGTGGGGATCCTGCAGCTAAATTACTGAAGTGAATTACATAGATCTGATAGTTCTGACAATTACATTGATCTATGTACTGTAATTCACTTGGGTGATTTTAGTTCTGACAGTGATCGTTAGTTCTGACAATGATCTTTTAGTTCTGACAATGATCTTCAGCTCAGCTTCAATCTTATTCTCTCCAATTTGCCTTATACCAACTTCATAAAAAATCAGAATTTTTAGATCTAATGTGTATATAGCAAAGAAGGACCTTCTTGGATCCAGTTTGAATTCTCCTTATATAAGATGGCATAAAGCAGCGGTACATTTTGAAATGTGTTTGCATGAATTACATATTGAGCATATGTATCAATATTCTATGTATCTAAGTAGATTTCACTGTACCTTTTTAAGACTTGTTAACAGTGGGTAATAAAATGCCTTGTAAAATATGGTATGAAACTATTGTTGCATCATTGTGCTCTTGGAAAACTTGAAACATGACCTCTACTAGCATTTCACTCTTCTCTATACTATACAAGAGATACTTGATATTTTCTCTATTGTAACCAAATGTCAGTGGTTCAAAGATAATAGCTGTATATTATTTTTGAATAGACCCACTTTGCAAAATTACATGCAGATTCCACATCACAGCATTGTGGTCAATGGTGTGAAAATTACCTAAGCTTAAAGATCTAATGACTTTATCAATCATGTCTTGAACAATTCTCTTTCACTGACCTTGATCTTCTTTAAGAACCCATCTTTTTACACTATAGACTTAAGTAATTCCTCATTCTTCTCTTACTGGTTTCTCTTAAAATAAGCTCTGCCAGAACTCTTGCTTCTGAACTAATATCAGCATTTATTTTCCAAAGAATTCATTCATACTGAGCATTTTCTTTTCCACTGTTTCTCTGTTTTATTTGATTTATGCAAGTAAATCAGGAAAATGTATTTATGGTCATTGACCAGCCACATACAGAATCACAAAATACAGCAAAACAGTATGAAACATTAAAGGTAAAATGAACAATAAAACAACTAATAGGCAGCACAAGAGAAATAATACTGGCCTACCCTTACATTGTAGCAGCTGTCATTCCAGTTGAACAAATTTTGATTTCTGGGCTCTGAGCATTAAATCCAGATATTTTACATTGTTATCTTAGCCCTATGGCAGTGGTGTAGCTTTTAAACCAAATGATTTTAAATACTTGGTAGTTAGCCTGTTATGTCCACTAGGACCTGGTGCGAACCCCCATAGCTAATGGGCAGGATCTAGATACTGACCTCGTAACGTTGCTCCTACAGTGTGCCAGGAGAAAAGAGACATATACCTCATCTTCTCTACCGGGTAGCTCTTTTAGCAGAGGTGAGATTAAGGAGGCTTGCCATCCGCTATAAAAATTACAGTGTAATCGAAGGTGACATACATCCTCAGTCACCTGAGATCTACAGGGGCAGGACTGATCAGAAAAAGGGATCGTATGGTATCTACCATCAATTACAGCTGAGGGTAATATATCTAGCCTAGCTAGAGCAAATGCTGTGTGACATCTGAGATTTTTCAGTGACTGGCAATAGTCTGCAGGGCTAGTATTACAGGGAAACCTCCCTATTTTAAGGTGCCTTACTAATTGCCTGCTGCCATATCATTTGTTTCACTAGCTTTCTGTCTTGCTCATATCTCAATGGTTGCTAAGCCTGCCAAGTAAAGCCATAAAAAGCCACTTCGTCTTCCATGGAGTGCAAAACCTGCCTTTTATTATCAGGGTAACCAAGCCAATCAGGTAAACATCAGTTTCAGCCAACAGCTATGAACAGCAGTCTAACTCTGAGCCTCTACCCTTATGACTCCCAATTCCAATCTTAGAGCCACATTAGAAGCATGTTTAGGGACTTGCAAAATTGGTCTCAGGAATTTGGATTGCACCCTCTCTCTGAGACAAAGTTAGAATAACGAGCCACATAACATGCTGTATAGTAGCTGTGCCATTACTTATGCTTCAAATAATTTCAGTGCTGTGGGAATATCTTTCCATGCCTTGGAATAAAAATAGGTCAGTACAGCCATGGTGCCTCCCTGTGCTACATATGCTACATGGTCTAAATGGGCATTTCCCCACCTGGATGAATGGAACATTATTCCTAAATAACTGAAACATTTGATATACTTTATTTCATTACCATTAATTGTCCAGCTCTGCTGTTTTGTTTTCTGATAGTTGGTTCACAATTTTTGGTTCTCACAATACTTTGCAAGGGCTTTTAGTGCTCTTCTCAGCCCTATATGAGGAGGGCCATATCACTGGCATACAAAAGTACTGAGATGTGCCACCCTGCTAACTTGGGAGGATGGACCTCTTGCTAGTTGAGATGCAGTACCACCAAATTTATATAGAAGTTGAATCATAGTGGAACAACAAGACACCCTTGTATGACTTGCTGTGTTATAAAAATTGAGTCACTTAATTGGCCAAAGGAGCCGCATCTTACCCTCATGCTAATATTACTATATAATTTGTGCACCAATAGCAGAAGTCTATATTATATATCTATGTTAATATTATTTAATAATATAAATAAATAAATAAATAAATATTACTCAGCAATTTCTTCTGTAGAATCTCTCCAAAGATTCAGCCAAAGACTGATTGCAGGTCAGTGAAGGCTGACTGTGCAAGTTTTGTTGGTGTGTGTGGGTTCTTGTGCATGTGCAGAGTTCCAGAAGTGTCTTGGCATTGAGAGATCAATAATCACACCAGGTCTTTTAACAAAATATAAACTGTATTGATGTAACAAAGAACAAGAACATATTCCTCCAGTTCCTGGAGTTAAAGGTTACAATACAAAAAGCATATTGAAAGAATCTCCACCCTACACACAGGGCAAGCTTCTAGGTAAGCTTCCAGCTTGTAAGACTTACATCTTGCACCTGAAAGAAAAGAATGAAATGCAGAGTTGCAGAGCAGACAATTAATGATCAATTTGTATCTAGGCAACTGATACTTAGTTTCCTTGGCAACCCCAAACTCTTCAGCCTGGGACACAATAGTTCTGAACTTTTGACCCTGCCGATACTTAAGAATCTTGTGACTTTATTTCTCTTAACAATAAAACAAAATACCAACAAGTTCGCACCAAAAAGTATGGGACTCATTATTTTTAATGGCTATAAACAGTTGTTTCCAATTATCTAATAATGACTTTCTCTTTTTACGTAGAATTAATTTCCATGTTTTTCTGTCAGTAAATTTTGGGACTTTTCAGTATGGGGGTTGCTCCTGTATTGGGCACTACTATACATAAGGGCTTTTTTTGCTGATATACCTTCATGATCATACAATGGTTTGGATTTTATTCCCTACAGGGCATACACTCTCCATTAAGGGCCCATTTGATTTATGCTATGCTATAGCACAGAAATCTTTGCCTGACCTCTGAGATCATTTTAGCATCATCATGGTTTGTTATAGATAACACTGCAAAATAATTGTACATTTGAAGTAAGTTATATAAATTTGGGGGGGGGGATTTTGTGGATTAAATAACATTGGAAATAATTTGCAGGAAATAAGAAAGAATGGATTAATCCATGAATACTTATCATCTACCACAGAACTGGATTAGACTGATCCATACAGTCATCCCACAGACAAAGAATAGAGGAAGGCATTTGAATTGGAAAATAAGAGAAAGATTAAAATGCTATAATTCTTGTATTCCAGAGAAATAATGACATAAAGAAGAGGAGCTGAATGAAGACTTTATTATGCTTCTGGAATTCTGCAGTGTGAAAATGGGGCTAAGAAGGTCTCCTTAAACAGGGGACTGTACATGCTGCTAAATCTTTGGCTGCCTCCAACAGCCTCTCCAAAAGTTGCCATTAAATTGCAAGTTTTCATCTGACAGATGTTGAACGTTATTAATATATGGGACTCATCATGCAATTTGTATGTAATCAGTTCAATTGTAATTCAGTAACTGTAAATTAATTTTTTTTGTCTTGGTTCTAACTTCCTTTTAGATATAATTTGTGGCCTGAAAAGTGTTCCCCTATTAAACCTTTCCTAGATTTAAGGCTATTGCTGGAAAATTTAGAAGGCAGCTTCCCACTTTGGTTTTCTTTCCCTTTCCCTTTCCCTTTTCTGTTTTTTTCCCTTTTTCTTTTGGTTTGGTAAAAAAGAAGAAAATTTAGAAGGCAATAATTAAACCATGTATGCATCGGATTCCCTGAATAAATAAATAGCTAAATAAAAAGAAAACTGAGGATGGGTGGGTGAATGTTCTTTACCACTTCAAAATAGGTAGCATTATCTTTCTTCTCAGTGAATTCCAAAAACAAATCTGAGGAGTGGGAAAATAGACATTTATGAACATTTATTTTCTGAAGCATTTTCTTAAAAAACAAAATCACAGAAAAACATGTCCACACTATAAGATCATCCTCTGAATGGTCAGATGATGAGGTGAGTATCACCTGAACGTGCAGTTCTGTGTTATCATAATGCTGTTGCAATGTTGTTTACAGCAAGAGTGTGGGAAAGAGAAGATAGGCTGAGAAAATTCTTTCCTTTCCCTTGGATTTGAATTGGAATTCTGACTGCAAGCCATACATAATCATTCCTTTATCATTTTGTACGATTACTTGACAAATGACACCAAAATAAATTGTATTTTTTTTCAAACCAGCTCTAATATAGAAATATGATGACATCTTAACAGATGATGTAGCTGCTGCTGCTGGACCTGTTCAGTGCTTATTTTGCTTTGTGTAAGGAAAGACTTCAACTCAGTATAAATAAGGAGATGATTTGGGAGTATCCATATACTTGAAATAACTCCAAATGAATTACATCCCAAATTGGTGAACAAACTTGTGGATGTCATTTCAGAAACACTGCCTGTAATATTTGAAATATCTGGAAAATGCCTGCTATATCATAAAAGAGATGAGTGATGTCCCTGACTTCAAAAGAGAGGTGAAAAGAGTGAATCTGGAACATTACAGACTGAGCTGCTTGATTATGGGCTGAATTCCAGAGGAGATTATGAGTGGATCTTCTATGAGCATTTTCAAAAGATTATAATGATTACTAAGGAGTCAGCCCAGACAAAGGCAAAAGACAGAATAGTGGAATTTTAAGAAGCCATTTAGACCATCAAGTCCAACTCTGCTTAAAACAGGAATCTAAATTTGATGGAAGTGTTAGAAAATCAGCATGCCTCAGCATGTAAATTAAGTTTGTCCCATGATGATTGTTGCCACTCCACTCCCACTTTCTCTCTTTCTCCTTCACCATCAGACAAGAAGCATGTTTTGCTTCTTCCTCCATCTTGGGCCTAAAGCCATGTGCCTAGTCCTTTCCTCCATGCAGTTCTTAGCAGGTATAGGGCTAAGAGATCATCAAGTATAGGTAAAGAACAGAAGAAACAAGGAATATCATTTTCTACCAAAGATGAATGTAACAGAACCAAAGAATAAAGTCAGTAAAACTCTTTTTTACTTTACTTTGAATCTACTCTGTCCAAGCATGTGATTCTTTAGGCTTGGGAGGGCTAAGTGTGTAAGATCAATAACTTGTTTTTCTCTGACATGCTCATTGAGGCTATCTAAGATAATATTCTTTTTCTGTGCACAGCTTCTCAGCTGTATTAAGCTCTGCTCCATTAGGTGGTTCTAGCAGGCCACTAATGGCTTCTGACAGATGGTTATCAAGTGTAAGCTTGCATACATACAGAACAGCAAAGTATTCCACCATCTCCCTTAGCAATTGATGCCAGAATTGAACAGCTGTTATCATTAGGAAATTGATATATATTGTGTGTACAGCATTTACACAATTTCTGAAGGAAGTGATTTGGTCAAAAAAATGAAGTAAAATTAGGTTAACAAAACTTATTCCTGACAATCTATGCTCGTAATTATCACATTCTTTTCAAGGTGTTTACAGGTTAATCTCTTTGTGATCTGCTCAAGAATCTTCTGAGGTGTTGATGTCAGTCTGACTGGTATAGAGTTCCCAAGATCTAAGTTCTTCTCTTTTTTGAAGAGAGTGATAGCATTGTTTTGCTACAAGGATAAGATATTTAATTCATTCTCTGTTATTTCTTAAACATGATGAAGAGAGTTCAGTTAGATCATCAGCAAGCTGTTTCTGAATCCTATGTAAGGTAAGCTATCTGGCCTTATAAACTCATTCAAAACAGGTATTCCTTAACTGTGTTTCTGTAAATAATTCAGTTAGTCAGTGGAACACATATCTCTTAAAGAAGACTGAGGAATTAAGTATTCTGCCTCCCTTCAGAAACAGAATAACTGTTTCTGAACATCTTTTTGTTATTCTTAGTCTTCTTCTTAGTGTTTTTCCCACACTATGGCAGGGTCCGCTTTTTGGCATATCCGTCTCCATTTGGTTCGGTCCAAGGCATCTTCAGGGGTGGCTTTCACGCATTCCATGTCCTCCTTAATGCAGTCCATCCACTGTTTCTTGGGTCTACCACGGGGCCACCAGCTGCCAGGGTCCAGGCGTATGGCTGTTTTCACCACTGAGTCTTCTTTGCCGCATATGACATGTCCATAACATCTGAGCCTTCCTTCCCACAGTTTTGCCATGATTGGTGTGACTCCCAGTCGTCAGATGTCATTGTTAATGGCGTGGTCGAATCGTGTTAGTCCAAGGCACCATCGGAGCATTCGTATTTCCATCACGTGCAGGGCCTGCTCGTGCTTTGCTGTCTCTGGCCAGCACTCCGATCCATAGAGGGTGACTGGGTGCACTACCTTTCTGTAGATCTTTGACTTGAGGCATAGGGGCATCCAACGATCACACAGGACTCCAGGCACCTGGCGCCACTTCATCCAGATGGCATTGACATGGGCGCGGGCATCCAGAAAGCTATCGCCATCACTGCATATGAGGGAGCCGAGGTACTTGAATTGCTCTACTTTCTTCAAGTCTTCTCCACCAATGCTGATGGTTCCATCGATTTGGGGGCCACATTCCATATATTCCGTTTTTTTGATGTTCAGTTGAAGTCCAAATTCGCTGAGCCATTCATTCTATTGCCGCATTTGCTTTTGGAGGTCTGCACATTGTTCATTCGCCAAGAAGATGTCATTGGCATAGAGGAGTGACCATGGATGAGGTGATTGGAGGTCATGTGTCACAGTGTCCATGAGGAGGACGAATAGTAGGGGCGAAAGTGCTGATCCTTGATGTACTCCAACGTTGATGGCGAAGGGAGGTGATGTTCCCACTGCGCATCAGACCATACTGGTGACACTGTGGTACAGTAGTTGGATCCACTGGACGTAGGCTTCGGGGACATTATGAGATCATAGGGTATGCCAAATGAGTTTGTGTGGGATGCAATTGAAGGCCTTTTCCAGGTCGAAGAATACCATGTGGATGGGCTTGGTCTTCTCGCAGTGCTTCTCCAAAAGCAACCGAGCAGTGTGAATGGTGTCCATTGTTCCACTCCCTTTGACAAAGCCACATTGGTTCGGAGTGATGGAGACAATCTTGCGGAGCCTGGCATCAATAACCCGTTCAAATATTTTCATGGTGTGACACAGCAGCCAGATCAACTGATAATTCAAGCATTTGGTCATGTCACCCTTACCCTTCCAAATTGGTACCGTGGTACTGGTACTAACTTTTTTGTTATGCTTAGTATATTTCACTAATTCAGTAATATTAACTCATTCTGAACTTTAACTAGCCTGACATGATATCTGCAAATCTAGGCTACCTATACTTACTCTTCCTTGGTGACCTATCCCTCTCTTCAGTCTCTCATAGACATTCTTTTTATTTTCAGATCTTCACTAAGCTTTCGGTGCAGTCATACTAGCTTCTTGTCAGACCTTTGATACCTTTGCTGACACAATGCAAACATACAGAACTAGACTGCTGAGAGGATCTATGGCTAGATGAACAACTGCATAGAATAATCATTCTTGACTCTGCTGAGGAATGAAAGAAGTCACAGATTTTATAAATGATTAGAAGGAGGCACAGTAGGGATATTATCAAATTTATAAATAACACTAAGTTAGAAATAATGCTAACCAAGAAAGACAGAATCTAAAAGTTCTCGACAAAATGGAATACTGGAACACACAGAGACATTCAAGGATTAAAGGAACAAGTTGTCAGAACCAGGCCAAGAACCACACTGAGTCAGTGTCTTTCAACTCTAGTTCTTTATTGTTCTCACCATATAGACAGAATCTTGCCAGACTAATGCTACTCTAATTAACCCAAGCACAAATAACCTGACAGACTCTAGGGCAGGGCCACCTTGTGCCTCTTTGCTTTCCCATCCACAGCCCCCGGACTACTGAGAGTCCTCTTATCTCCCTGGAATGCACTCCCTCCTTCCTGAGAGCTAGTGGCATCGTTGAAATCCACCACACAAGTTTAGGAAAGGATGACGTGATTCTGCAACAGGATACATGGAAAGGATCTACAGCAGTAGTTGACTGCAAGCAAGCCTTGAGAAAGCCATTTTAAGGACTGGTGTTACATGGCCTGAAGAATATTCTGTATAGCAGTCTTGCTTCTGCATTAAGCATTAACTGAAATTTCTGAGTTCTCAAGGGCAGACTTAGGTGCATTATGTTACAGTAACCCAAACAGAAGATTACCAGAGCATAGACTATGGTAGCTAGGCCTTCTAGTCCTACCTAGGACCAGATGCAGCTTCTAGAACAAGTAGAGCTAGCTGAATGCACTCTGAACCATCAGTGCTATATGAGCCCCAAGTAATAATGAATCCAGGAATATACCAAGACTCTACTCCTACTCATTCAGGGGTAACACATTCTTATTTAGAATCAGAGACTTACCCATTCCCAGACCTATGAATCACCAGTCCACAGTGTCTTCATTATATTTGGATTCAGCTTCAATTTATTGTTCCTTTTTCAGTCCATAGAAGTATCCAACTCTTGTTGGAAAAAACAGATGTTTGGAGATTAAGCTATTATTCTTGAGCACAAGAAGGGAAAAGACAAATAGTTATAACTGGCTGGAAATAATGGTCCTATTCCCAACAAACCCTAGCAGGGCTTCAGCAAGTATTAGACTTAATAAGAGTAGCATAGCCTCACATTCTTATAGTATTTTATAAATTCTAGTATTACTTATCTTTTAATAGTTATTTATCTTAGTTTATAGCATTTAAATTATTCATTGAAAAATTAATTGTAATTTTATAGGATTCTTTTGCATTTTAATACCCGTATTTTGTAATTTTACCTTAATAATTTTATCTTTACCTTATTTTATTCTATCAATATGACTTTTTATTTTTATTTTAGCATTATTGTTATGTTACTAATTATATACTGGTCTATGACTGAAGTAAAAATTGATTGATTGATTGATTGATAAATAGTTAATTCATGCATGGTATCAAGTGATTTTTTTCCCCATGGCTGTTAAATATATTCTTGATTCACTGTAATTCCTTTAAAATATAAATTAAAATGTTGATAACTGGTTTATTCTTATAGGTCCAGAGGGCCTTCTGTATCTACCAACATATTTTCTTGCTTTAAGCATTATGGTACATTTCAGTCCCACAGGATTTTTGTTTACATTGGTGTTGGGGTTTTTTGAGACTATAAATTCAAGTCTTTAAATCTAAATATCTTTCTGCACAATTTCATCTAGCACAAAAATGTATACAGCATCAGACACACTTACAACTTAACCTTCAGAGCCCTCTTCTGTTGCTAATCTTATTCAAGAGCGGATCTCTCTTTTTTCTGATTGCATTTTCCCCTTAGTAGTACTTCAGATCAGACAGAGCTGTGTAAAGAACAGAAGAAAGAGATGCAGAGGGAGTATTTCCTAAATTATTCTTGTTGCTCATCAACAAAAGATGTTGAAAAAGTCCCCAGAAGAACATTTAGACTCATATTAACTAGAATTATGTTTAACTAGTCATTTAGCCAGGAATGACTATCGTTCCCCACGCACTCGAGGAATTAGAGGTTTTACAGGCATTTTCTTAAAGGCTGTTAGATTTTATTATTAGTGTTACCATTCATAACTTCTATAGATGGGGAACTATAGCAATTCAACATGTTTAAAATTGCTTTAAATGTGAAGTTTGAATATGATCTCAGTTATAGATTTTGGAAAGTCTCCATGGAAAGGGCAATCCATGCAAACATACAGCGGTCATTAAGAAAGTCACTTTTTATATCCTTCTCAAAAGTGTTGGGTGGACAAACTTTTTAATGAGAATCATCTTGGTAGGTTTTTGGCACTTAGGTGTACGATGGAGTAGGAAACCCCTTTTCGGTTTTGCATCCAAAATACAGCACCTCCCTAATGAAGATTACAATGTTTCAACAAAAAACACTAAATATAAATAATCCTCCTTCCTGAAGGCAAAAATAGTTCCTTCAAAATTACAGTAACAGCATGTTCTTCAAAGAACATTTTTTATCCTTTTCATGCCTCACCTCCTCCCCACTTCTTACAATGGACTACTGGAGGTAGGAGATAGTATTAGACAGTCAAGCTGATATGGGACTACTGTACTTGTAAAAATAGTAGCTCCATGTCTGCTTATCTGCTCTTCCTTATATTTATTTATTTTATTTAAGATGTTTTATCCTGCCTTTATTATTTTTATAAACAACTCAAGGGGGGAACATAACCTCATACTCCTTCCTCCTCCTATTTTTCCCGCAACAACAACCCCGTGAGGTGAGTTGGGCTGAGGGCGAGTGACCGGCATGTTTTTTGCACATGGAATGCTATATTGCTTTATTATTTTTCTTAAGTTTGTACCACTTAACTAAGACACGCACAATGAAATATAGTGTATAGGCCTAGTCATCAGCTGATAGCAAATGAGAGATGAATTACTATTTTCAGTGGTAATCACATGCCTGCTGGAATGTATACTCTCTGCAAGCTAACCTGAAACTAATTGAGCTCAAAGTAGCATTAACGTATAGGCATCAATTGATTTCACAAACATATCAAGAAAATATTGTCCTATGGCAGGGGCTGGAAACTCTGTCTAGCCTGATTGATTCCCAGGACATCTCATGGAAACAGATGATATCACATAGAGGCCTTTGCTTCTCAAAGTTCTAGCCATCTCCCTAGAAGCCCTACTTTTCAGGGAGTTTGTTTGCATGGGAACACTTTCTCCATGGAAAGCAATCATTCCCTGCCTCTTTTTGCAAGGAGAACATTCTCCGTGCAGAGAACTGCAATGAGCAATAGGTGCATGCCTTTCTTTGTATTGAAAAAGGAGGAAAGAGACTCAAAATATTAATTTCCTCTGCTTTATACATGAAGGAATAATGTGTCTTTCTCTGAGCAGAAACGCAGGGCAATGTTGTTCTCTGTTTCTTTTTGAACTGATACATTTCTCTCTGGAAGAACAGTTTCAGGGACTGTGTGGAAAAATGAACTGAGCTGAAGGACAACATGGGAGAGATGGGGAAGTATATCTGCAGGATGAATATGAAGGCTTCATGGGCCATCTCTGGCCTACAATCTAAAGAAGATTCAGAATGGCTCAGCCCAGTACTATCGCACCTCTGCAATCTTCAGTGGTTCAATTTTGGTGGTTTTATTGAACTCCTTTACAATTAGCAGCAGTGATGAGCTGCTAGTCTTAGTCAACTGACAGAAGGCATTATGAAACAGTGAAGTGTTGAATAGCAGATAGCTTTAAACTGTGAAAAGAATGCATGGAGACAGAAGCACCACAGTTAGAAGCATAACTTATATTCAGAAAGTATTCTTGAGGCTGGGGCTTACATGAAAGAAAAATAAAGATTTACAGGTAGTCGTCATCAGTGGGGAAGCTGGCAGGAAGTTGCAAGTCCCAGGCCAGCAGGCAGGTAAATGGCTGCTGCCAGGTGGGGGAGGGAGTGAGCGGGTGCATGGTAATGTGGGGGAGGTGTGGCACAGGTCAGGGAGGGTGTAGCGTGTATTGGGGAGGGAGTGCGAGGGTGTGAGGTATGCGAGAGGCATGGCATATGTCAGGTGTGTGTGAGGGCATGGCACGGGTCAGGTGCACGGGGGCACGGTGAGGGTCAGGGTCAATGAGCAATGATGCAGTGCTGTTCAGGGAGAGAGCATGAGTGAGTGAGGAGGAACACAAGAGGCACAGCGTGGGCTGGGGAGTGTGTGCGAGGGTGTAGTGCAGGCCAGGAAGGGTGCATGATGGTCTGAGGGTGGTGTGAGAGGTGTGGCATGGGTCAAGGAGGGTGTGTGAGGGTGCATGGGTCATAGAGGCTGTGTGGGAGTGTGGCATGGGTTGGGTGCATGAGGGTGCAGCCTTGGTCAGGGAGGGTGTGTGAGGGTGCAAGGGTGCACAAGAGACATGGTGCAGGCCAGGGAGAGTATGTGAGGGTGTGGCATGGGTCAGGGAGGGGGTGTGTTGGTGCGGTGCAAGTGCATGAATGGCTGGCATGGTGCAAGTGCAGAGGGGCTCTGAGAGGGTGCGCAGGTGGGGGAGACTTACTCCAGTGCGACCTTCCCTGCCGCCTCCCCATTAACTTTCTGGGGAAGCCAGCAGGGAAGGTTGCAAATGGCGATCATGTGAGTAAGTGTGCACTGGTTGCCAAGTGTCCAGATCATGATCAGGCAACTGTGGGAGTGCTGGGACAGCTGGAACTCCAAGGACTAGTTGTAGTCACCATTCGTTCAGCACTGTCATAACTTCGGATGGTCACTGAATGAATGGTCATAGGTTGAGGATTCCCTTATTTAGGAAATAACATGATGATGAGAAAGCTTCCACCTCTATAGAAAGAGTGAGTGAGTGAGTGAGGTGAGAGACAGAAGAGAAAGAAGATTGAATTGAGAAAGAAAGAAAGAAAGTGGTGAAAGCCCTGAGAATATCACTAAACCAATACGAGGCCTGTTATACCAAGACATGCAAAGTAAGTCTTAGGGACAAGCAAAAGGGAAAAAATGCAGTTGGCTGTTGGCCTGCAGACGTTTCATTACCCAGCCAGGTAACATCATCAGTGCTGGAACTCCAAGCAAACAACCAAGCTCAGAGAGCACCAAGGACTCCACTAATAACCTTAGCGTATAACATAAGAGCAATAAGGTCATTTATTTCCACGCAGTACAGAATGCAGGTTTTGAGTGGATAACAGCATCCATAAGAGAAGACTCTTAATTTCATTGCCCTTGACTGCCGTACTTCTGCAGAGTTGTATACCTCTTCCCCTACTGAATTCATCTTTGAATGCACTATTAGGGGCAAAGATGTAGAGATAGTTAACAGAGGGACACTGCATTCTGTACCGCGTGGAAATAAATGACCTTATTGCTCTTATGTTATATGCTAAGGTTATTAGTGGAGTCCTTGGTGCTCTCTGAGCTTGGTTGTTTGCTTGGAGTTCCAGCACTGATGATGTTACCTGGCTGGGTAATGAAACATCTGCAGGCAAACAACCAAGCTCAGAGAGCACCAAGGACTCCACAGTTCAACCCTGAGCTTCAGATATTCTCTTCTGTTGGAAGGTTTCTCCTCTCTAGTACAGCAGTTTGAGGAGATGGAAGTTAGTAGTTCTCCCGCGAAGTGCTACAAAGTTCAGTACTAGATTGAACCTTCTTATTAATGCATCCCTAGAACTTCTTACAAGCTGTTTTGTCCTATTTGACTCCTGGATCTGAAAGCTTCTAATTTCTTTGTCTGTTGGCAAAATGTTATTCCTTTTAGCTTGCCTAGATTGCGGTACCTGCCATGAGATAAATGTAATTCATTGTTATATTAGCTCATTAAAATTTATGGACTAAAACATGAACTGCTGGCTTTGGGTGAACAAGAAAGTAAACATTTAACAATCACTATGATGTGACAGAAGAAATACTTTGGTATAATGGCCAGAAAAAATCCAGACTGACTGGTACTGTCCTAACGCTTTGCAGAGAATTCTGTATGTGGCATGCGTATGAGAAAAACTGCTTACCTAGTGTATACTTTCTGCATCTAACTAAAATGTGTTAAATTAAAACTTGAATGACTAAAGCCATGATGGGAGGTGGAGGTCAATACCTATGTCATGTTTTCACAAATTAAATGAACAAAATAAAAATAGTTATGTTGTGTGTCTGTGAAAGTAAGAGAAAGAGGAAAGATGTAATGCATCTGAATAAAAGTGGTCTGATTCTACATAGTGAAAATGAAAAGAAGGGGTAGCTTTAAATATGAATGAAAGGGCTAAAATATATGAATTATGAGAGTAGGAATTTATAGGTTGGTGATTGTTCTATGTTACACTCCATAGAATGGTGAGAATGGAAAACCAGATATAGGTTCTGGGAGAAATAGGGCAACATTTTGAATAAATGTAAGTGGGAAGTGTTGGGGGATATTCTGTTAGATGACATAAATTGGGAATGAGATGAGAAAGTACAGAAAACATTATTAGGTTGTTCAGAGATCTAAAAATTATTTACTATATAATGGTGACTGGTGACTGGTGAATACCCATGTAGAAAAAGATGCATTTATTTGAAATATGTGGTTTAAGCACAAGTCTTTACATATATACATACATACATCTGACCTTGGGCAATTAGAGAGGGGAAGGACCAAAGGGAAGAGTTATGTTTGTTTGTCTAAGTCAAATGGGTGGCTGATGTGATGGAACTCCGCTTCTGCACTGATTGGGCTGTGGCACTGATCACATTGTTTAGGCATTATACATTCTTATGTATTAATCTGTTTTTACTGCCTTTTCATCTTGACACATAAATGTAACACCTTTAGAGGGAAGCATTCCAAGCAATGTATGGAAATTTTCCCACAACTTCACATAATAATTGGTGGTTATTCAGATAGGACCAACTGATATACAGTGGTACTTAAAAGTTGTGAACCCTTTTGAATTTTCAATATTTCTGCATAAATATGACCTAAAATGTGATCTGTTCTCCACACAAGTCCTAAAACTAGATAAAGAGAACCCAATTAAACAAATGAGTCAAAAACATTATACTTGTTCATTTATTTATTGAGGAAAATGATCCAAAGGTACATATTTAGATGGTTGTCTGTATGCAAGTATGGGCCTGCCACCAGTGTCATTGTCCAATATGGAGTGTAGCTTATAAATAATGCATTTGGGTAGCTTGAGCTGTGAGCTGTAGGTGACAAGCAGTGGTGTTCTGTTGTTCTGTTTCTGTGGTCTGTTTTTTAATAGGCTCTCCCTGGGAATTGATCTGGCTTTATTGATTTGTCTATTGAACTCATTGGGTGGGCAGTTCAATCTCCTGAATGCCTGGTTTAATTCCATAAATTGGGCATCTCTGCCAAGTGGATCAAAACAAATGCGATTGTAGGCTCTATGCTACAAGTACTAGATTATCTGTTTGTATAACACTGTATGCCATACTTTGCCAAACCTCATGAGCCAAGGCCAAGGTCTAAGTTTAGCTCAGGGCAATATGGAGGATGCGGTTAAAGGAAGACTATGATGGATGACATCAGTTCCTGTCCAAATCCCATGTGATAAAAGATACAACAGAGCAACTGTATGGCTGTTCCAGTCTGCCTCTTTTACAAAATGTCTTGCCTGATATTAACAGGCTTTGATTTGTATCAGGAAGCTGTAGTTTCAGAGAGAAGATCAAAGTGCTCTTATTGAACACTGTAAAGTTCTTTATAGAGACTTGCAGGGGTCAAAGTAATTTTATTGGCTATTTGTTTGGGACTGTGAACAAAATGTTGATGTTTACTGTGAGGGAGTATTGCTTCCAATAGTCAAGGGGCGAGCAATTGTCTTAGGTCAGTGTTATTTCTGATTATATTATGGGCACAGAAGCAATGAAATGGAAAAGATGCACATTTTCTATCACTCATATTATAATAGTCTACTGATTATCCTGAGTGGTGCAGAATAGACCACAAAGTGACCAAGAGACTGAAATTTGAATCAAGAAGCAATTTGAATGTAGCCTCTTCCATGAGCTCATCAGGTACCCTTAGGCAATTATTTTTCATTCTGAACCTTTCCTATACAATATCTGGATAATAAGATAATAATAATTCATATAATTTTGTTACAAGAATTATGAGAAGCCATATTCTGAATTTATCTTAGAGTCACAGAAGCTAGAAGGAATAAAATAGATTAATAATTGATTAACCTGCTCCCTATCACCTAGACCTTTATCCTGATTCTTTTTTATATAATAATTTTTATTAAAGATTACAATTAGAAAATATAAAAACTAATACGAAGTACAAAAAATATAAGAATAAAAAGAAAAAAGTAATAGTGTAGAAAAGAAAAAAAGAAAAAATATAATAAAAAAGGAAAAAAAGCATTTAAAGAAGTAACTTCTCCCTTCACCACAGCAAGTGTAAACAATTTTAGTAATTTATCACCATCTCTTAAAATACAACAAATACTCTCTTCCCATATCTCATCTCTTAACTATAAACAAAATCCAAAAGCCTTGTCATTCATTCCTTATCAGCAAAAATCCATTAAGGGTTACCAGAAATAACTACTATTTTAGTACTATTTTAATCTTGATCAAGTAAGCCAACTCTGTATTCCTTCCCTATACTTTTAACCATCTTGGTTTTAATCCCTTTGAATAATGTCCTAGAGCTTGATTTCTTTTATTATTTTTTATCCCTCCTCAGAGAATCCTTCAAGACTTCAACAGATGTCTTTTGTACATCTAGTGAGAAAAGGTTATCTAAATCAAGCTTCTGGTTTGATACTTGTATGTCCCTTTTAAGTATTAAGACATCAACCTGTTTCATTTGTATGTCCAGTACATCATCTTGTTCTATATCATTCTTGTAACTTGTCATCTTTAAATTCACATTCTGTCATGAGTAAGGATGGCGAGCAGGGGGCTCTCACCCAGACTGTCAAGCGCATGCGTAGCACTGAGGAACTGTTCAGCCATTCAAAGAGACACAGATCGGGACCGCCTTAACCTTTGGGGTTTATATGGCTGGGTTTTCCCACGCTTTCTCAGTTTGTTAGGATTCTTGTTAAGTACTACTAATAAATATTAGAGACCAAGTCCTCGCCTCAGTGTGTTTCCTGGTAATCAGGACATCAATCCTAACAAACTCTTACTCCCATCGAAAGAGGGAGGAACAAGCAATTAAACAGATACGTTTAGAAATGTCTTCAGAAAACCAAGAAATGCGGCTCGCCATCCAGCAATTAGCAGCAGCCCTACAGCAACACCAGCAACAAGTAGATCTCCAGATCAACACATTACAAGCTGCCATGCTACAGCAGTTGCAACAACCAGCTCCGATTAACCCACAACCGGCACCAGCAGCAGCAGCAGCAGCAGCCCCACTGGTAATGTTGAGATCACAGGGCAGTCTACCAGAGAAATTTGGAGGAGAAGCAGGACAGCTGAGAATCTTTCTCACACAGTGTACTATGTTCTTCGACAGCAGACCCGCAGAGTTTCCCACAGACAGAACCAGAGTCACCTTCATCCTAGGCCTGCTGAAGGGACCAGCGGCCAAATGGGCTATTCCCATGGTGGAGAACAACGATCCGATTCTCAACGACTACCAGAACTTTTTGGCAGGCTTCCGAGCACACTTTGACGACCCCATCAGAGAGGCCACGGCCAGCCGGGAGATTCGGAGGCTCAAGCAAGGTAACAAGAGGGTGGGACTCTACATTGCTGATTTCAAGTTGTTAGCAGGAGATCTGGACTGGAATGAGAGTGCATTAAAAGACCAATTCAAACAGGGGCTGGATGAGGAGATTAAGAATGAATTGGTGCGCCAGGGAACACCAGCCACATTAGAAGCCCTATATCAGCTATCGGTGGTCATAGATGCCAGGCTAGAGGAGCTTAGGCAGATGCAGCCGGGGAGAAGCAAGACCCTCCGAGCGTTTTCAGGATTCCCAACTCCCCTTGTAGCAGCCTCTCACTCAGCACGAGAGGAGCCAATGCAGATTGGGACAAGCAGGAGACTGATTTCCGAGACTGAGAGGCAGAGAAGGAGAGAGAGAGCCCTGTGTTTCTACTGCGGAGCCCAGGGGCACATGGTGAGAACTTGCCCAGCGAGAGGCCAAACAACCCAAGTAAGACCCCCAGGGCAAGCAGCTGAAACAGGACCCATCCCCGCCTCTGTTTCCAATCAGGGAAACTCCGTTGGTCTCCCTCCCAAGAGCTCAGCAGGGAGACCGTAAATCAATTAAGGAGGGCTCATTCCGAAGATTCCAGGCAAGACTTTTACTACTTACCCGTAAAAGTCCAAGTCAACCCAGAGCACCAGGTCAAGCTAGAGGCCCTCGTGGATTCTGGAGCTTCAACTAATTTTATTGATGCACAGACCGTACAAGACTGCAACATACCGACCAGGGAATTGCCATGCCCCATAGAAGTAGAGACCATTGACGGCCAGCCCCTCAAGGCAGGGCCGATTAGAAGGCTCACAGAACCGGTGCAGCTGACAGTGGGAGACCACACTGAGTGGATCCAGCTTTATGTTACTGCAGCGCTAAATGTGCCGGTAATCCTAGGCACGCCTTGGCTGAGGATCCACAACCCGTTGATGAACTGGACTACAGGAGCAATCTCCTTCCCAGCTAAGGAATGCCAGCACCACAAGAGTCAAGCCGCTCCACACTCTCCAGCAACCAACGCAGTCACAGTAGCAGGGGGGGTCCACTTGCCAGCCAAGTATGCAGATTTTGCAGACGTTTTCAGCGAGCAAGAGGCCACAGCACTACCCCCCCATAGGGACTGTGACTGCACCATTGAGTTGTTACCAGGAGCCAAGATCCCAGCAAGGAAACAATATCCCATGTCCCCCAAGGAGTTAGCCACCTTAAAGGATTACTTGGACTCCAATCTCCAGAAGGGCTTCATCCGACCATCTACGTCCCCAGCGTCTGCTCCTACCTTCTTCGTACCAAAGAAGCCCGACCCGTTGGCACCTGCAACTCAGGAGACACCCATGAGAGTGGTCCACGACTTCAGTTTCTTAAATAAACAAACAAAGAGAGAATCCTATCCTCTGCCCTTAATCTCGGAGCTGCTAGATCGCTTGCAGAAGGCACGCATGTTTACCAGGTTGGATCTCAGGAGTGCGTACAATCTGATCCGGGTGAAAGAGGGGCACGAATACCTGACTGCCTTCGACACCAGGTTTGGCAAATTTGAGTACCTTGTTATGCCCTTTGGCTTGTCTAATGCAGGAGCCATATTTTCCAGATTTATGAACCACGTTTTTGCTGATTTACTAGACAAGTACATGGTCGTTTATCTAGATGATATATTAATTTTCTCTGAGGATGCCACAACTCACGTAACCCATGTACGTAATGTTTTGCAAAGACTGAGAGAGAACAGGCTGTTCGCCAAGCTAGAGAAGTGTGCCTTTGATTTAACTGAAGTACATTTCCTGGGCTATATAGTATCCACAGAAGGCATATCCATGGATCCTGCTAAGGTCCAGGCAATTCTCTCTTGGCCACCCCCCCGAAATGTTAAAGAGATACAAAAATGGCTAGGATTCTGTAATTTCTATCGCCGTTTTGCCCTGGCCTATAGTCATCGGACCAGACCATTCACACAGCTCTTGAAGAAAGGCTCAAAATTCGTATGGGGGGAGAGGGAGCAAGCAGCGTTCCAGGAGTTGAAGCAGCTTTTTGCTTCCCAACCGCTCTTAAGGCACCCTGACCCCACGAAGCCATTCATAATGTACTCAGATGCTTCAGACGTTGCCATTGGGGCAGTGTTATTGCAATATACAAACAGGGCAGAGAATACATTGCTTCCTTGTGCCTTTTTCTCACGCCTACTCTCACCAGCAGAGAGAAACTATGATGTGTTTAACAGAGAGTTGCTGGCAATTAAAGCAGCATTCCAAGAGTGGAGGCACTGGCTAGAAGGGGCAACCTTTCCGGTGAAAGTTTGCACCGATCACAAGAATTTACAGCTTCTACAAAACACCAGATCCCTCACCCCACGCCAGATCAGATGGAGCCAGTTTTTCTCCCGTTTCAATTTTGTCATTTCTTATGTGCCCGGGGCGCAAAACTGCTTGGCAGACGCCCTGTCTCGATCCTTTCAGGCAGACCCCCCCACTCACCAGGAAGTACAGGCTGCTATATTACAACCTCACAACTTTGATCAGCCGATGAGGGGGAGCCAAACGGAGAGTTTAGCAGCAGGCAGCCAAGCAGAGGACCTATTTGCAAGAGCCAGAGCTCAGCAGCAACAGGACCCGTATGCCAGGGCCAGGATGGATGACCTCCAGAGGGCCCCGCAAGACACTGCCTCCCCATTCAATGTGGAGGCAGGAATCCTCTGGCATAGTGGGCGATTGTACATTCCCCCTTCATTGAGGGAAGAAGTACTGAGACTGTGTCATGACCACCAAACAGCAGGCCACGGAGGCGTTTTCAAAACTCTCCATAGAGCTCTGAGAGACTACTGGTGGCCTAAGATGGTTGCAGACATTAAGGGCTACGTTGCTTCTTGTCACACCTGCAGACGAGCCAAGCCTCTCCCAGGGAAGCCCACAGGACTCTTGCAGCCCCTACCCACCCCCAGTAGGCCTTGGGATACGATCTCCATGGATTTCATCACTGATTTACCCCCGGTCCAGGGCCTGACTTCCATACTGGTGGTGGTGGACCTTTTCACAAAGATGGCACATTTTATTCCTTGCAAGGGCCTCCCATCTGCACCAGCCACCGCGCAGTTGTTCATAGACCACGTTTTTAGGTATAGAGGCATGGTGAATCACTTGGTGAGTGACAGAGGCCCACAGTTCACTTCCAGGTTCTGGAGGGCCCTTTTCCAGTCATTAGGGGTCCAGATCCACCTGTCATCAGCGCATCACCCTGCCAGTAATGGGCAGGCCGAAAAAATTAACCAGTGGTTACAGCAGTATCTCAGGTGTTACACCACGTATCGGCAAGACAATTGGCCAGCCCTGTTGCCCATGGCAGAATTCACTTGTAACAACTCTGTGCAGTCATCTACCCAGATGTCTCCGTTCCAAGCGCTCTATGGGGTTAACCCTCAGGTGTTGCCCACCTCCTCCCAGCAGGGAACTGTTCCAGCAGCAGCTGATTTTCTTAAAGAGCAACAAGCCGCACAGGAGTTGTTAAAGGAGCAGCTGAACAGGGCAAAGAGTGCTTACAAAAGGGCGGCAGACGCTCACAGGCAGGAGGGGCCAGCGATCGCAGTAGGAGACAAAGTGTGGCTCTCTACCAAGTTCTTGATCTCTACCAGACCCTCCAAGAAATTGGACTCTAAGTTCGTCGGCCCTTTCACTGTGGTGCAGCAGATAAATCCAGTAGCTTATCGTTTACAGCTCCCACCATCCATGAAGATCCATCCAGTGTTTCACAGAGCCTTGACCCTCCCCCAAGTAACTTGCGATCGCAACTACCCCCCCCCACCTCCAGTAATTGTGGAGGGAGAGGAGGAGTACGAAGTGGAAGAGATTCTGGACTCTAGGAGGAGGGGAAGGGGCATCCAATATTTCATACACTGGAAAGGGTACCCTGAGGAGGAGCGCACGTGGGAGAATGCCAGAGATGTACATGCTCCAGCACTGGTTCATCGATTCCATCAGCTTTTCCCTCACAAACCCAAGCCTCGCATTTTACCCGAGATTCCTCTTTCGCCTGAGCAGGCCGAAGAAGCCCAAGCTGAGGAGTTCGTGAGTGTGTATTTCCCCCCGCCCCTGCCTGAAGCCTCGACTCCAGTTACAGAGGAGGTGGGGGAACCACAGCCCTCAACCTCGGGCTTGCATTTCCCAGGGGGGAGGGGGGCTGACCCTGCTAACTCTCTAGATGTTTTTCAGCAGCAGCCACCTGGCTCGGAGGCGTTATCGGATTGGGAGGGCAGCACCGCTTCGTCCGTGGAGGAGTTGTCCTTTGAAGAATTACCTTCTTTGCCAAGTTCTCATGAGACTTTACAAGCAGACAACATATCTTATCAAGACTCTGGAGGGGAGGGGGCTGAAATGGAATATCAATCTGGAGGGGAGGGTGATGTCATGAGTAAGGATGGCGAGCAGGGGGCTCTCACCCAGACTGTCAAGCGCATCCGTAGCACTGAGGAACTGTTCAGCCATTCAAAGAGACACAGATCGGGACCGCCTTAACCTTTGGGGTTTATATGGCTGGGTTTTCCCACGCTTTCTCAGTTTGTTAGGATTCTTGTTAAGTACTACTAATAAATATTAGAGACCAAGTCCTCGCCTCAGTGTGTTTCCTGGTAATCAGGACACATTCAAATCAATTTCAGTCTTATCCAGTATAGCTTGTTCTTCTGTGACATCATTGACACACCACTGATATGGTATCAGACATTCTTGAAATTAATTTCTTAGTCTATTGTTCAAAAATATCCTTCAAAACATCCACTGTTAAAGTATTTTGCTCCATTCTTAACAAGTTGAATTTCAGTCTTCTCCTTTAATTGTAATCCTTATTTTCTTCTAGTTCTCTCCAGTGTCCAACCTTAAAAGTTCCATCCTATCATGTTTTTTTTCCAAAGAACCCAAACAACCACAGTTTCCCACAGCAAGGATTTTTATAATTAATTTTAAATTTTTATTCCAAATTGATCTGGACCCTTAGTCCATTTTTAACTTTCCAGAATCAACATTCTAAACACCCTTTTGCTGTTTATTCCAAAAAATGATATTTTTTCCAAGTCCTTAAAACCATATCTAAAACTTCTTTTGTTAAGAGGAAGGAGACTCACTCAGTGAATGCAATAAAATTTTGCTCTTCCAAAGGGCCTTAATGTTTCCAAAGCTGTAAAAAATAATTCCAAAGGTGATTAAGAAATTAGGCTCAGTTAAGCTTTTCATCCAAAGAAGGCTGCATTACATCTGTGAACTTAGATGGTATCCCTTGACTCCCAGCTGCTTGACTCATAAACCGACTGCAAAACCATGGTTTCTGTAGTCTACTCACAAGGAGTGGCTGTCCAGAGTGTGCATGGGCAATCTCATGATCTCTCCTTTCTCCAGAGAGATTTTGCAGGCAAGGATCCAGGATCCAGCCATCAATCTCTGCCGTAAACACCATCCCACTTCAGGAGGGACATCTAGCTCACCATGGCACTCACCGGATGCTATCCTAACTGATTCTGACTCCTCATTTCTTCCTTTTCTATGGCAAAGCTGTAAGTAACATAAGGATGACAAAATAGTTGACAAATGAATAAAAACAAATACATAAAAAATGCTCATGGCACGAAGTACAGGTAGTCCTCATTTAGCAACCACAATTGGGACCAGCAACTCAGTTGTTAAGTGAAGAGGTTGCTAAGTGAAACCACGACTGTGCTTATTATCTTACTTCAGCTTTCCTTTGTGTTACGTACCTGCAAAAGTCATAAATGTGAGGATTGGTTGTAAAGTCACTTTTTCAACACTGTTGTAACTGCAAATGATCACTAAATGAGGCAGTCACTAAATGAGGACTACCTGTAAAGAATACAGCAAGGGTATACAAATACTTCCAGAGTGGGGAATTCCTCCTTCACACCAAAGAAGTAGCATTCATGTATACTGTATAGGTATATACAGTGTTCCCAAGTTGATGAGAAAAAGGCATCTACACTATGGGTTATATCAACAACAATTATCTATATAATGAGTTTGTGACATGTGTAATTAGTTCCAATAGAGACTCAAAGCTTTTTGTGAGTTTTTGAGCAGCATGGAATTTAATGAGGAGAAACCACTTGCTGTAAAACTCTTCTCCCAAAGGCATCTTCAGAAAAGGCACATGCATCCATTGATCTTGTAATAACTGATGAAAGTGGAAGGAAATGACTACTTCTGTGGGCTGCCCTAAGTGTTTTGGAGAGTTAAGGGAAAGGCTGTGGAAACTGAGGCTGTCTTGAAGGAATTAGCCACAATCCCTGTTGGTTTAGGTAACTTCTGAAGCTCATAAACCAAAAATATGGAGGCTTTAAGCCAGGCTGCTTGTTTAAGGGCTGGATGCTTTGAACCTTGTTTAGGTGGGATGAAAGGAGACAAAAAGTGAATCTCAGTTCCTGAAACCTTTGGTATGTAAGGATTACTGTACATACAAGCCAAATACTTTGTGTATCTGCAGTTTCTGCTATGCAGTTTCCAGGGAAGGTTTTGGGCAGAAAAAATGATTAACAACCCCCTGGGAAATAGTGAATTTACTTTGGGAATGAAAAATGGATCTAGCCATAAGACTACAATCTGTTGTTGGATACACACACATAATCTCTGATCCAGCAGAGGTAATTGCCATCACAAACATAAACTTAGATAATAGCATCGGCAGGTAATTTAATGTAAACGTTCAAATGGAGGTTCCATGAAGCCTTTGAAAACTACTTGCAATCTTCAAATAAGGAAATGGTGAGTGATAGAAGGACTCAACAGAGGTGCTCTTCTAAGAAATCTGTGAATATGAGGGTGAGATGAAGTAGAACTCTTTTACATAGTTGCTACACCTGAGAATATCATATTTTTTGCCCACAAAGTGTTCCAGGCCTAATCCCCATGTTTAATCCATCCTGTAGGAAGGAAATAATTTGAGTTATGTCTGCAGAAGCAAACCATATACTTTTATCTGTACCACTAGGGAGAAAGCTTTCAATTTATTTTCATAAATTCAGTTTGAAATTTGACTCCTGGAAGAAAGGAGTTCTGAATTGACAGATTCTTGAAACTATAGTGATTGATAAATCTTCTATTGAGATGTCAGGTGACTAGACTAGGTTAGTTCCAGATGTGGCACTGGACCTTCTAGTCAGTAATTTGCTATCAGAAGTACATGTACTTGCTTTGATCTAATCCTGAAGATTCATGAGAGGTGGAATTAGTTGAAAAATATAAAGACTAACCTGTAGTCTAAAACTTTGTGAGTTATTTCGACCACAACTTCTGCTTAGAGGTTGACAGTCAAAAGTCCAAACTTGTTTTGTAGATGGAGAAATATTGTCTGTTTTAGACTCTTCCCTTATGTCTACTGAATGGCAACTCAAGAAACTGCTGTTACAATATCTATTCAATGTGTACCTGCATAAAATAGGCAATATAATAAGTGTTACACAGTTTCAATAGCCTCTTTGCCTCAGGAAAACTTTAGCTCAAATGGGATACCTCTGTATCCTTTGTACCCTTCTAGAAGTGCAGTGGGGAGGGCATCAAATTGAGCTAGGGAGAATGTCCTCCGATATTAAGGGATTGCGATTAGATCTGGATATTTAGCAGATCTAAGGATACTAAAAAAGCTTGTCAGGAGTATATCCTTGGGGAGGGATGTCAGATCTAACTGGATAATGTTGCCTCAAAACTGCTATTGAAAACATGTACCTGTGTGTGCAGAGCTGGGTTAATAAAAATCCAGGGAGCTCCAATCTTTGGCTTATTTCTTTGGGCCAGAATGAAACCAAATTGTCAATAAGAATCCAAGGTGTCTTTCCTAAAGGGGCAAGGTATATTTTGGCCCATTATGTAAAAATATGTAATCAAATGTTTGTCTCAATCATACTGATGCTGACCTCACAACAAAGAATTGTGTTTGAAAACACAAGTTAAATTGCTTTATGGCATACAGGAAAGAAGTATTTTGTACACAGAAGATCTGTCTGTTGCAGTTCATAGTAAGCAAAGCCTATATATGTCTATGTTCCAAGATTTAACTTGTAGAGTCCTTTTTCCTCTTGGCTTTCTGAGTCAACAGATATGTGGTACTTCCTTCAGGCCCATGGGAGACATATCTCAGCTGCAGCTGCTTACATAATAATGCTCTGTGGCTGGAGAATCATTGGTTACTGCCTTCCCAAATTCAATCCTTACACTTTTGTTGACTATTTCATTGAAATGAAATTAAGAAGAGCTCAAACAGCCAACAACAGGAAGTGCATGTTGTTCAAGGTATAAAAATACTATGGTATATAAATAATAAATTCCAATTCCATCCTGTTTATTTATTTATTTTATTTCTCAAATTTATACTATCACCCATCTCCCCGCACAGAGACTCTGAGCAGTTTACAATAAATTAGTCTGTTAAAAATTAAAACAACAATCATAATAAAGCACCATATAATACAATATAAAAATGAAAAGAAAAAAGAAAAAACCAGACAGCTACAAATGTTCATAAATACAGGGGGAGCACTCTAAGGTGCCAGCCATCCCCAAGAAAGACTACTTCCCTCCCCACCCCAGGCACTGCGGCAAAGCCAGGACTTCAGGGATTTCTGGAAGGTCAAAAGGGATAGGGCTAGCCTGATCTCCAGTGGCAGAATGTTCCAAAGGGTGGGTGCCACTGCAGAGAAGGCCTGCTTCCTGGACCCCACCAACCGGAGATCTTTAGCTGATGGGGTCCGTAACATGCCCTCTCTGCATGATTGAGTTGGATGGTTTGATGTGATGGGGAAGAGATGGTCCCTCAGGTAACCTGGACCCATGCCATGTAGGGCTTTAAAGGTGATAACCAACACCTTGAATTGGACCTGGAAGCAAACTGGTACCCAGTGCAGCTTGCGCAGCAATGATGTTACATGGGCCAAACTTGGGGCACCAAGAATTGCCTGCGTGGCCACATTCTGGACCAGCTGTAGCTTCTGGATACACTTCAAGGGTAGCCCCATGTAGACTGCATTGCAATTGTCTATGTGGGAGTTGACAAGGGCATGAGTGACTGTTCGAAGGGCCTCCCAATCCAGGAAAGAGCATAACTGGTGCACAACATGAAGTTGTGCAAAGGCCCTCCTGGCCATGACTACCACCTGCTCTTCAAGCAGGAGTCATGAGTCTAGAAGGACCCCCAAGTTACACACCGGGTCTGTCTGGGGCAGTGCAACCCCATCCAGAACTAAAGATGACAATTTCCTGGACACAGAAGAGACATTAACCCACAGCCACTCTGTCTTACCAGGGTTCAGCTGAAGCCTGTTGTTCCCCATCCAGATCCCCATAGCCCCCAGGCACCAAGAGAGTCACAGAAGCACTTACCTCACCCGGGACGGAGATGTATTACCTCATCCCGTGGTGACGGATGATCTCACCCAGCAGTTTCATCACCCAGCGGTTTCATGTAGATGTTGAATAGGAGAGGAGAGAGAACCGAACCCTGTGGCACCCCACAAAGGAGGGGCCGAGGGTCAGACCTCTCACTCCCTATCAACACCGATTGGGACTGGTCCTGGAGGAAGGAGGTGAACCAGCACAAAACCATGCCACCCACCCCCAACTGCCTGAGCCAACCCAAAAGGATACCATGGTCGATGGTATTGAAAACCGCTGAGAGGTCAAGAAGAGTGAGGATGGATGTACTGCTGCCATCCCACTCCTGCCAGAGATCATCCATAAGTGTGACCAATGCAGTTTCTATCCCATATCTGGGCCTGAAACCTGACTGAAAAGGGTCTAGATAATCTGTTTCCTCCAGCATCCTCTGGAGTTGCAATGCCACCACTTTCTCAACCACCTTCCCCAAAAAGGGCAGGTGGGAGACAGGATGAAAATTGCCCAGAATAGTAGGGTCCAGGGATGGTTTCTTGAGGAGGGTGTGCACCAGCACCTCCTTAAAGGCAGCCAGGAACACTCCCTCTCCCAAAGATGTATTAACCATCTCCTGGGCCCAACCACATGTCACCTCCCAGGCTGCCTTCACCAGCCAGGAGGGGCATAGGTCTAGATGACAAGTGGTGGCATTGACAGTCCAGAGGATCCTGTCCACTTCCTCGGGTCCAAAAGGATCAAACTGTTCCCAAATAACCGGGTAGGTACATTCCCTCGGCATCTCCTCAGACTGTACCTCATGCTTGGAGTCCAACTTGGATTGGATCTGAGTGATTTTATCCTGCAGATGCTCAGAAAACTGCTCTGCATGGCCCTGTAGGTGGGACACTGGTTCTACCTTCCAGGGAACGAGTGATCTTAAACAGGGCTGTTGGACGGTATTCTGAGGATTCAATAAGAGCAGAGAAATACTCACATTTCACCGCTCTTACCACCACAAGGTGGGCCTTTATAGCAGCTCTAGCTTGTGTTTGGTCAGATTCAGTCTTTGTCTTCCTCCAGCGGCATGCTGGACTCTCTTAACCCTCTTCAAAACCCTCAACTCCTCCATAAACCATGGGGAGTGTTGGGTTGGATGGGGCAAGAGAGGTCGCACAGGTGTGATCCTGTCCAAGGCACTGGCCACCTCCCTATTCCAGGCTTTGGCCAGGACCTCCACTGGACCATGCAGTAGATCCTTGGATATAACCCCCACCTCCTTCTGAAAACCCACTGGGTCCATCAGTTGCTGGGGCCGGACCAGTCAAATGGGTCCTACCTCCCTGCGGAGGGGGGCAGCATAAGAGAATCTCAGGACCACCAGGGTGTGATCTGACCATGACAATGGGGACACATTTAACTCTCCCCTCAGATCACATTGCCGCTGCTCTGACAAGAAAACCAAGCCCAGAGTGAGGCCACTGTCTCAAGTTGGGTCCCAAATAATCTGGGACAGGCCCATGGATGCCATGGTAGCCATGAACTCCCAAGCTGCCTCCAAGGTACACCCAAGGGATGGTAGATTGAAGTCCCCTAAAACCATAAGCCTGGGGAACTCCACTGCCAGCCCTGAGATGTCCTCTAGCAGCTCAGGCAAGGAGGTTGCCACGCAGCTGGGAGGGTAGTACAGTAGCAACACTCCCAACTGTTTTCAGGAACCCAACTTGAAAAACTGGGTCTCTCAACCTGCCACTTGTGGAGCAGTGCCCCTGAAGGCCACCAGAGACTCTTGGATGACAACTGCCACCCGTCCTCCCCTGCCCTGATGTCTCGGCTGGTGCCATACCTGAAACCTGGCCAGGCACATTTCTGAGAGGGCCACCCCACCCTCTGGGCCCAGCCAGGTCTCGGTGATGCATGCCAGGTCTGTCCCCTCCTCTGTGATCAATTACATATGAGGGGGGCCTTGTTGTTGACTGACCTGGCATTAAGAAGCAGCAGCTGGAGACCAGGCCCTCAAGGATCTGCTGTCCAGGGCCTGGGTATGATCCCTGAGGGCCGGAACACACCACCTGTAACAAACACCAGGGGTGTCTTCCCTTAAGCTGGCTTGTCCTCCAGTTCCCGTCATAACATCCCCGGCCTGTCACCACCTCAATAATATAAAACGCCCTACAGCCATCAGAGTTCCCAGGCCCAGGTGCCTCCAACCTTAGACCTACAGGGTCCCTGGAACAAAATAAGGTCCCCTCCCCCATGCACAGATCCTTCCACACAATCAGTCAGACACAGGGGCTGGTGGGCCCCCCCAGTGCATGAGCTCTCACTCTTGGCACTGTTAGTGCCTCACCATCCCCCACACTCCCTGTGCCCCCCTCTACCTCTCTCACTGGTCAGCAGGGGGGCACCAGCCACTCCTACCTATCCCCTGCCTCTCACTCAGGGGTGGGTATTCTTCCATACAATCATGCTATCCTGGACTCCCCCTGCATCTCTTACCCCCAGGACGGTGTCCCACACTCACACTGGAGGGACCCTAATAGCACTTTACTGCCTCTGGGTAGGTTGGGAGGGGATGATCAGCACTCCTGTCCAATCTCGCCACTCCTCACTACTGGGGCCTCCTGCAATGCGGCCTGCCACACTGGCTGGATCCTTGTGCTGCTGGAATCTGCGGACCCCACTCCTCATCCACAGGGTCTGGGGTGGAGCCCAAGACCATAAAAAGTCATGGCCCCCCTGCCAACTAGGGGGCTCTGACAGGGGGCCCAGAGACCTCAGGACTCATCGTCCCCCTGCCACTGAGCACCACCTCACTGGTTCCACCCCAGCTCCCCCACTGTAGTCTGCTGCACAATAGGGGACTCGCTGTGCTGCTGGTCGGCCCCCAGTATCCAATGTCCTCTTCCATGGCTAAGTCCTCCATCAAGACCGGCCTGCACTGTGACCCACTGCATTGCCAAGGGCACTCCTCTGCCTGAGTCCAATGTCCCATCAAACCAGCCCACTGTGCCACTGAATCCTCCGCGTCGCCGAACCCACTCTGCCGCGCTGGGATTCACCAAGTCACCAAAGCCAGCTTCCACACCAAGGGCTCACCAGCTTCCACACCGAGGGCTCACCAGCCTGCCAAACTGCTGCGCCAGAGGCCCACCACTCCACCAGTCGCCTGCGGCCTGCAGCTCGTGCCACCAGGCCAGAGACTCAGAAGACATCAGGCCCACCAGGCCCACTAGGCCCACTTCTCTGCACCACCAAAGGCTTCTCCACACCGCCAAAGGCCGCCCAAATCTTCCTCGCCTCAAGCTGCAAGCCTGCCAGAGGCCACCGCACATGGGGGCTATGTCCATCTCCAACACTGGCAAAAGGTATTAAAAGCCGGGAAGCCGGGAAGCCCTCCAGGCTCACAAAACCCTCCCTGAAACCCCAACAAACAACATGGGGGTTGGGGTCATGGCTCAAAGGAGACTAGCAGCCTCCTCCCTCGGAGCAGCGATCGGCTTCTGCTCCTCTGGTCACTATCTTGGTTCCAAAAAATCCCAAGTTTTACACTTTGCACCCCTCTGACATAGAAATAGGCTGTCAACTCTTTTAAACTACTACACAACAACCAAACTCATAGATGAGACTACAGTGCATAAGTTTGAATTTCCTACACAGTAATTAAAGAAACATACGATAGTGAAAATGACAGGTAATTGCTTCAGGCTGGTCCTAGTTCAATATACAACTCCTCTATAATTAAAAATGAATGTTCATACCAAATTCTTGCACTCTAACTTACAGCTTTCTTATATGTTCCCATAGTATTGGGCATAGATTAGCTGCAAACCCATAATCCAGATGTCCATTGGAAGCAAGGGATTATTTCTTTTCCATCTCAAAAGCATCAACAGCACTGTTTGCAGGCATGGCATCCCACTTTTGTTGTTCTCCCTCTCCTTGATGAATCCCCTTCCTTGCCCAAAAAGGTATGTGGATTTTGCTGATGTCTGGGAGGAAGAGGAAGCAGGTGTCTGACTGTAGCATTAACCTGAAGGTGGAAGCCCAGATCCCAGCTAAGAGGCAATACCCCATGTCTAGTCAATGGTTAGCTACTTTGAAAGGGCTTTTGGATGACAATATGAAGGAATTTCTACATCTCCAGCACCTGCACCTATATTATTCGTACCAAAGACAGATAATACCTTGAAGGCTATTATAGGTTTCTGAAAATTGTGACCATTAGGGATTACTACCCACTGCCTCCTGTTTCTGATCTGCTGAACCGCCTTCCAAACACATACTATTTCACTGAACTGGTCTTGAGAGGCACATACAATCTGATCAGAATGAAAGAGGGCTTTGCATGCTTAATGACTTTTGATATTAGGTATGACAAATGTGGATACACAAGAATGCAGTTCAGATTGATTAATTGTCTTGCAATCATCTCCAGATTCATGAATTAAATATTTTCTGCTATTTTGGACAAATATGTAATGATGTACTTGATTGACATCCTGATTTTTTAAGAAGACCTATCTTTGCTTGAGACTCATAAATGTCTTAAAGCAATGCTGCAAACACAAACTGTTTGTTAAGTTGGAAGAATGTGTGTTTGATCTTCCCCAGTTGGACTATATATGGGTTACTGGATCTCTACAGACAGAAAACAAATGGATCCTGCAAAAGTACAATCCATGCTTACACGAGAGGCATCTAGAAATGTGAAGGATGTCTAGTGTTTTCTGAGCTGTGGCAATTTTCATAGAAAGTTCATCCCTAATTTTGCTAAGTGTACCAGTCCATTGTCCTAGCTTCTAAGAAAAGGAAATAGATTCAAATTCAAACAGCTTTTCAGAACTTGAAAATCAGTTTCTCCTTCCAGCAGCTGCTTGGACAGCTGGATTCCTCTCTTCTCTTTGTTATGTAAACTAATGCTTCACACTCTGCTTAGGGACTGTTCTTCAAGCTTTGACAGAGGAAGAAGAGGACTTTTTGCTTTGTGCATTTTATTCCAGACTGCTTCTCCCAGCTGAAAGGAACCATGACATTTTTAATAAAGAATTGCTTGCCATAAAAGCAGCATTCCAACAGTGGAGTCATTTCTTGTACAGGTTTGCACAGGTCACAAGGACTTGGAGCATTTGCAGAAAGCACAAACCCTCATGGTATGCCAGCTAAGGTGGGCACAATTTTTCCCTTGTTTCAATTTTTATGTCACCAATATTCTTATCTCACAGGACAAGCTACTAAATATGGGCATAGTTTGACATCTTCCCCCCCAATCATGAACCTGAACCCCTTTGCCCCTCCCCTGAATATAGACCAGAGTTTCTCAGCCAGGGTTCCATGGAATTCTAGGGTTCCGTGAGAGGTCACTTGGGATTCTCTGGGAGATCATGATTTATTTTAAAAAAATATTTCAAATTCAGGCAACTTCACATTAAAGGGGTAAGTTTCATTCTTATTTCTAGTTTAAGAACACTGTTAATGGATTCATACAGGCCTACACATGAAACAAATATAATGATTTTGTAACTTCTGGACTGTATCTGAGCCTGAATGTGCAGGTGTTCCCTGAGGCCTGAAACATATTTCAAGGGTCCCCCCAGGGTCAAAAGGTTGAGAAAGGCTGGTGTAGACCCTTTGGAAAGACTGGAGACAGCAGGTCAGCCAGTAGATCTGTTGGATTGGATTAGAATGCAACAGTAACAAGATCCATTTGTCAGGGCTAGGATGGATGACTTCCAGGGAGCTCCACAGACTGATTCTTCCCCTTCACTAATAATGACAGACAATCACTTTATAATGGCTGTTTATAATGTCCCCTTCCTATCAGGGAAGAAATACTGCAACTTTGCCATAACCATAGAAGTCATGTATAAGGAAGAGTGTTTAAAACTTTGCATCAGGCAGTCCTTGAGGTCAAGGGTAAGAGCAGATATCATGGACTACCTGTCACTATCTCATGTCTGTCACCAGACCAAGGCTGACCTTGCTAAACTGTCCAGGTTACTTCAGCTGTTTTCTTCCCCCTCTGTGCCATGGACACAGCCTCCATGATTTTATTATGAATCTTCCACCTACAAAGGATTATCTGACCATTTTTGTGAAAGTGGATTTATTTACCATAAGAGCTGTTTTGTTCCTTGCATGAGCCTCTCATCAGCTCTGGAGACTGCACAACTCTTTCTGTGCTTTTAGCTAAAGGGACTTAGTCAATCATGTGATCTCGAATGTGACCTTGGATCATGTCTCTCAATTTACATCCAAGTTTTGGAAGGACATCCTCCAGTTTTTAGACATTCCGATTCATCTTGCCTTCCAGAACTCTTTGAATAGTTAGATTTGCCCAGGGCTGCATACAAGCGTGCTGCAGATCCATATACTCTGAGCAAGAGGGTTCCAAGACTGCAGTGGAAGATTTGGTATGGTTTTTCACTAAGCTACTGCCTTCTGCCCACTCATCAAAAAAGCTGGACTCAAAGTTTATTGGCTCCTTCCCAGTCACAGAAATTAACCTGGTGGCTTTTGTCTGCCATTGCTTGCTTTAGTGAAGATACATCTGGTATTCCACTAGTCACTTCTTGGTCTGAAATGGAAGGTGGAGGGATATATAGCACTCAAAAGACAGACTGTCCCAGAGTTGTGAGATATTGGAAGAGGAGATTTAAGAATGTTCCCATATACATGAGATACAGTATATCACAGGGATAAGGACACTTTTCATCTTATCTTCTAAGGAAGGGATTGGCTTATCTGATGTCATAAAAAGGTGGGAAATAATAATAACAACAACAACAGCAACAGCAACAACTGAAGAAATAGTGGACCATCTGGTTAACTGCTGCAAGAGGATTGCACATACTGATTACAAATAACAGCATGACAAAGTAGCAATACTGGTTCACTGGCATGTCTGCAAGAAGTACGATTTTCCTGCAAGCAAGAACTGGTGGGACCACAAATAGACAAAGTAATGGAAAATGAAGAATCTAAAGTGCTCTGGGACTTTAGAATTCAAACAGACAAGCACCTGCCACACAACACCCCAAACCTAACAACTGTTGATAAGAAAGACAAAGAAGTCTGGATAATGGACATTGCAATACCTGGAGATGGCAGAATAAAAGAAAAAGAACTGGAGGAAAATCACAAAATATAAAGACCTGCAAATAGAAGTAGAATGACTATAGCAGAAGAAAGCAAAGGTAGTACCAATAGTAATAGGCGACTTGGGTGCAATTCCAAAACATCTGGAGCACTGATTGAACACTATCAGCATTGACAAAATCACCATCAGTCAATTGCAAAGGGCAGCTTTACTTGGAACAGCTTACATCCTGCGACGATACCTTTAATATTATTAAACACCAACATCTGCCTATCCCAGCTCCTTGGAAAGGACTCTATAGGTAGACAAAAATGCCAAATCCAGTCTAAACATTTGGCTGACTGTGTGATCAACTGTAAAGCTAGATGGTAAAGGGTTTTATCACTAATGCCCTATGAGTAATAGTAAAGTCCTGATCATATGATTCCTGTTAGTTTACCCAATTTATTGAGCCCCATTTTCCTTCCTCATCTGCAAAGAGGCTTGCCTTTTGTGTACTGACCAATCTAACCCCTCTGATAACAATTTTCAAATTCTATTTGGGTTCATTTCCCATCATTGAGGCAGATAACACATGTAAACTATTATGTAATGCACTAAAATAGGTGTATAACCATTAAACAACGAAGAATCCCTCCTACTCCAGTTTGTCCATATATGTGTGATGGACCTCCATTTACTCTGTAGTCTTTGGCCACCAAAAGTTAACCACCTTGGTTCTACAAGAAGGGGCAAAGTTGGCACATCAGTCAAACTGATGAAAAACTCTTCTGTGGATTACTACCATCAGGCCTTCAAGAAGCACTCTTGGATCAAAGATCATTCTCTCTTTTAATCTATAGCCACTTTTTCTATGCAACATTTTAGGACTTTTTTGTCCTTTATAGTATCTTGAAAAGAAGTAGAATTGATTATTATCAGCATAAAGCTCCCAATCTTCAGGTGACTTCCTCTAATGGCTTGCTTAGAAGATAATGAATAGCATGAGGTACAAAGCAAAGCTGTGGGAAATCTCACAGACTGAAAGCCAAGAAGCCATACAACAGTGCCCCAGAAGCATTTCTTGGAATGTTTAGATAAATGAAACTGGAATTATCACAATCTGTCAACCTCAATTTCCCCACTAGGTTATTGTTGTAGGAATAAAATGAATTGAAGTCCTTATATAAGCCACTTGAACTCCTGGAGAAAAAGCAGGATATAAATCTAATACAACAACAAGTATACTGTATATAATACAAAAATGTCCCAAGCAGTATACTGTATATGGTTCCTTAACATTCAGTTCACTCTTGCAGAGTTAAGTCAATCCCTTAGTTTAATTAAGAACTGAAAACAATGAAACATCAGTGTAAGGGCTTGAACAAATTGCTAAATCTTAGGGCAGATCATACTGAAGACAGAGAGGGTTGTATTCCCTCTGAACGAGCAGGCCCATTATTTTGATTGTGTGTGTGTGTGTGTGTGTTTATTCACAGCTATCTTTAGATCTCTAAGTGGTGGCAGTAGTAGGCAGCAGGTCTGCATAATTATTTCTAGGTTTCCAGATGCAACTGATCAGCTCAAGAACAGATCAGGCCAAAGTCATGCCTTATTCTATTTCTACTTGAATGTTCCCTATATAAAGCAACCCAAGTTTGGAAGCTTCTTTTAAAATGATGTTGAAAGATCTGGATTGACAGCTGTTTTCCAGGCACATTTCAAGGTGTTGCTTTTAATCTTCTAATGGTATAGGCCCTGACTATCTTGCTAAGAATCTGTCCTGATGCTAAAATCTACAGGAGTGGCTCTCTTTAGAATGTCATATCTTTCAGACACCTAGCTGCATGAAAGCTTTCTCCTACTTTGTTCCCAAACTGAGAAACTAACTACCTTTGACTCCTATCCTCTGAATGGTAGAAATGGGTGTTGGCTTCTTCAACAAGGCCTTTTGAATGGTTTATGCTGGTTTTCATACTTACTAAAGATTTAGTGGTACTATGCAGTATATAGATCTTGCTCCAATATGAGCATTTTCAAAGGAATACAGATTCCTGCTTCTGCTGTATATCTCACAGTGTTTTAATGTGAACTTTTCCTAAACTGAGTAATGTACAGTAGCAAGTCTCTACTCATGTACAGCTCCCACTTAATTGTGTTGTTCACATTCTTATGTAGAAAAATAAATAATGAAAAATAATGAATGCTGTGCTATAAAACTAGAGTAGAAAAGATCTAATCTCAGGGTTGCTTACAGTTTCTAAATAGGTATTGAAATTATTTATAATTAAGTCAAGAAAATTATTATAAAAATTGGGAGTTGTGAAATAAGATATTAACTGAAAATGAATTATACTGTAGATGAGTTCAACAACTGGCACCCATGATCTGGAACAATCAGTGATATTTAAATTGCCAAGACAGATTTTAAGAAAATAGAATTTATTTAAAGAATTAAAAATAGAATGTTTAGATAAAAGAAACAATAGCATAAATTAGCCTGTTCCCATTTCAGCCTCACTCCAAAAAAATCATCTGAATTTGAAGTACTATGAAAGAAAGGATATAAATAGAATTGAAGGAATAAACTTGCCAAGTGAACTATTGCAATTTAATCTGTGTTTTAATGCCTAGGATATGAACAAACGTTTTATAATCTATTTCATTGTAATAATTAATTTCTATACTGACCTAACAGTAATATCTTGTTAAAAGAAATTATAATCTTATTTTACATTGCATTTATGCTCTTAGATTGGCAAGATCAAAATAGGTCTAATACTCTTCCATACACACACACGCGCGCACACACACACACACACACACGCAGATACAAATACTTCACAATGGTGAAGAAGAAAGTCATCTTGTATAAATCACATGAATCAGTAGGATTTGCTCAGAAACATCCCACATTTTGGTCCTTAAAAATTTGAAATAATTATATATTGTTGATGCAAAACTTAACATGTTTTATGGCATACTTTTATTTATTTTTTATTTAATTAACTTATAGGTGACCTCCATCAGGTGTCTGAAAGTTATGACGTTCTAAATTTGGTGGCAAAATCACTTTTAGTGGTACATTTTTTTAAATGTTTGGATGCACTTAAATCAGGGTCAAATGAGGTGCACGAAGCTTTTGCTAGGCTCTATCCACATATTTACCCTCTTAATTCCACACAAATGGTTGAAAATTTTAGCTCATCCACTCTGGTGATATCAACATTTCACTGTCCTGTTGTCCTTTCTGCCCTCCAACAATATTTAATGAAAATTACCATAAGATTTCCACCTATGCTATAAAGGGGAACCCCTCCCAACACTTAAATTGTGACAGATTACAACACAATCAGAACAAAAACTTAGCCATAATCATTTGATAATGAAATAATCAAATGAAATGTTTTGAGAGACTGATAAAGGACTATATTGTCTCCAGACTCCCTCCGTCATTTGATCCACTTCAGTTTGCTTACCGGCGGAACCGCTCTGTAGAGGATGCAATCTCCTCTGTTCTTCATTCGAGTTTGGTACACCTGGAGGAGAAGAACAGTTATGTGCGACTGCTGTTTGTTGATTTCAGCTCAGCATTCAATACGATTGTTCCCCAGCATTTGGTGGACAAACTGGGTTCTCTGGGCTTCAGTACTCCTTTGTGTAATTGGCTACTTGACTTCCTTACTGAGAGGTCTCAGTAATAATATCTCTAGCTCTATTTCTTTGAGCATCGGCTCCCCACAGGGCTGTGTCCTTAGCCTGTTGGTATTCACCCTGATGACCCATGGCTGTTGTGCCAGGTTTACCACCAATTTCATTGTGAAATATGTGGATGATACAAGGGTGGTGGGTCTTCTCAGGGATGACAATGAGTGGGCTTACAGGGAGGAGGTGAAGGGTTTGGTGGAGTGGTGCAATATAAACAGCCTGGTTCTAAACATGGCAAAAACCAAGGAGATGATTATTGATTTTAGGAAGGACCAGCTTAGCCACACTACACTCTTTATTAATGACATAGCTGTGGAGTCAGTTAGTAGCTTTAGATTCCTGGGGATGCAGATAATGAATAGTCTGACTTGGTCTCTTAACACCGCATTTTTGGTAAAACAAGCGCAGCAATGTCTGCATTTTTTGCGCCAGATGAGGAAAGTACATCTCCCATCTCCCATCCTCCTTACTTTCTATAGAGGCACTATGGAAAGTGTACTGACCAGCTGTATTTCCATCTGGTTTGGAGGCTGCAGTGCCTCGGATAGGAAGTCTGTGCAGAGGGTGGTCAGGGTAGCAGAGAGGATAATTGGCATCTCACCGTCTCTCATCCAGGATATAGCACATACAGGCTGTCTGTCCAGAGCTCAAAATATCATCAGTGACTCCTCCCATCCTCATCATGTCCTGTTTTCTTTGTTACCTTCTGGGAAAAGGTTCCGCTGCCTCAGATGTAGAACAGCCAGATTGGGTGACAGCTTTGTCCTCCAGGCTATTAGACTCCTGAATAATCAATAAGGTTTTTTTAAGTGGAATGTGGAATGTGTAAAGGATGTATATTTTACAGTAATTATGGTATTTTTATTTTAGTGTCTGTTTGTGTTTGTGAGCCAACTGCAACGAAATTTCATTTTATTATGCACTTGGTGTATAGTGTATAGTGGAATGACAATAATGTTGTTCTGTTCTGTTCTGTTCTGTTCTGTTCTGTTCTGTTCTGTTCTGTTCTGTTCTGTTCTACTCTACTCTACTCTACTCTACTCTACTCTACTCTACTCTACTCTACTCTACTCTATTCTTGAGCCCCTATAAGCTCTTCAACATGTGTTGAAGCCCCTGTCACATTCCTGGTGAAGACAGATCAGAATTCTATGGTCATGGTGCTGTTTCATATTCTCATGATCATTTTGTCATACAGCTATGATGACTTATTATAAGATCTCCTAGTTTAGGTGGATGGAAAACTGGATTGTTTAAGCAAATCACCATGTTGCTGATATAAAAATTGAAAAGTAGGGGGGCTAGAATACAACCCTGTTTCACCCCCTTTTGCACTTCTATCGTCTTCGAGAGAGACCCTTGCCTGTTACACCTGATCTTGAGGGTCATATTAGTGTGTAGGGCATGGATTAAATGGAGAAGCCTGCGGTCAATTGATGTAGCTTCCAGCTTCTCCCATAGTCTGATTCTAGATACCAAATCAAAAGCTGCCTTAACATCTATAAAGGCGGCATACAATGATGTTGTTTTGTGCATTTGTTGCTTTGGACAATTGTGTAGTCCCCCCCCCCCGTAAAAAAATAACTGGTTGCCCTTTTCTGTAGGAAGCCAGTCTCTAACTCCCCCCAAAACGATGTGAAATTTGCCTAAGAATACCTCCCTAATAGTTCAGCTCCCCCCCCTGCCTGCTATTATATGACCGTTGAATGAAAAGCAATGCCTCCAGGGTTATACATTGCTAACAGATGGTAGTACTGACACACTAGGAGCTCTGACATGCATCTATTCTTTCACTTCAGCTGGCAGGAAGATGTTGAGAAAAGGTGCTGTTGCTATTGTTCAGGAAATGGAAGCCTGCATTGGGTACTTGTCAGTGTGTTTTAAGCAATGTACTTTGAGTGAATTTTTGATTGCCAAAAGAGTCTCTCCAATTGAAGTTCACTGCCAAATGTGGGCTGTTTATGGTGATGACTGTATTCACATCAGTACTGTGCATCACTGGGCCAAAAAATGTAAAAGATGAGCTGGGAAGAGCTGGTTTCTATGACAGCAATCGATGAGTTTCACCTGAGAAAGTTGATGAACTGAGTAAGAACAATGAATGGATTATTTAAAGAGAGACTGCTGTCAAGCTTGGCATTTCACAGGAATGTGTGGAACACATTATTGAAGTTCTTCAAAATTTGAAGGTTTGTGCAAGATGGGTTCTTTACATGCTGAAATCAGAGATGAAAGCTTCAAGAGTTGAAAATTGTAAGGCTATGAGAAGAAAGGTGAGGAATATCTTCATTACATCATGACAGCCAATGAAACATGGACTCATAGTTATGATCCAAAACAAAGTGTCAGTCATCACAAAGCTTCACCTGCTCCCCATCCCCCCAAAAGCAATCAAAATCAAATCCAGGAATACCCATGATTACAGTTTGGGGGGAATGCAGATGGTGTTATTCACATGGATTTCCTTCAGCCTGGCACCACTATCAACTCAGAATGCTACATTGCCACAGTCAAAACTTTAAAACAACGATTAAGCAGAATTTGGAAGTGCAAGATTTCTTTTTGCTGAAACTTGATAATGCAATCCATGAGGCAATTGCAAAGTTGGATCTCATGGTCTTACTCATGGTTACACCATCCAGTCCAGATCTGGTGCCATGCAATTTCCCCATTTTCCCCCAAACTGAAGGAATAACTTTGTGGGCTTTGGTTTGACTCAAATGAAGAAATGGAAAGGATGTCAGGATCTGGTTAAAGCAAATGGTGGTGATCATGTGGAGAAGGAAATACAGATAATAAAAGAGCTCATTTCAAGGATTTCACTTATTAAAATATCCCTACTTAAACTAAAGTTATGGAAGTGGAAGTATTAGTTTCATTCCACCCTCATATATACCAAGGATTTAACAAAAAAGCTGGGGAAAAGACTTCAGCCCAGTTCTAGTATAAATTACAAACCAACAAAATGAATGCAGTTCATTATATTTGACAATCAGCCAGAAGTTAAATCTGCTTCTCCTGCCTTTCTGGCATTGCAAAGAACAAGTCAGTTCCAAAGCATTAGCAAGACTACAGTTCAGTCAGTTGGCTAAATTCAGGCTGGGCAACATGTTTCATAATTTTCTCACAGACTAGATTTTGACTAACAAAATCCTTATCAATTTTGAATTTTTCTTCTTTTCTCTGAGAAAATTCTCCTTGCAATTTTAGTCATTGTATTTACATTTTCCTACTGTTGTAAAAATCCAATGTCTCATCAAAGCAAACACATTTTACATTTTAAAATTTGATACTACTGAATGAAAAAAAGAAAAGAAAAGAAATAATACTATGATTAATAAGAAAGCACATACTCGGAAGGATAAGGATTCCCATATGACTTATCTCAAGCCTATTAATTTGCTAACTGATTATATTAAAGGACATTTACAGCTTATCTAAAAAACTCCCAAATGACTTATGCTGTTTCTGAATTTCTATAAAGCAAAGTTTGTTTTTTCTGAGTGCCTTTGTATCCAGCTCTGAATAGCCAAGGAAAGAGTAGATAGCTGCAGAGCACGTTCACATTGTTCCTACAATTAGGAAGCATTTCCTAAAAAAATTATTGAAATCTGCCTTTGTGTAACAGAAATCCATTATTCCATTTCCTGTACTTTTCAGTAACAAAGAATTGGATAGAGGGCAGACTCAGAACTAGAATTATCCTTTTCAATACATTTCTAGTTATGAAGCTGCACAAGGTTTGACCTTGCTATTGCCTGAGATATTTTCAGAATTCTTGGGTAAATGCAATCTGTTTTCTATAATAAAACTTCAGGTTTTCAGATTTTTTACTGGCTTTGCAATATTTCTAGTCATCTTTGCTCTGTTTAAACTAAAACAAAGTGTTTTATGTACAGTATAAGCAGAGACAGAGAAATGACTGAAGAGCATCACTGTATGTGTTCTAGAAAGGTACTAATATGTTAGATCAGGATTTCTGAAACTTTGATGGCTCAGGCATATTTGGAATTTTGGAAGTATATTTTGGGTACCATGGCAGAATGGTCCTGGTGGACTTGCCACTGAACAAGAGTTCTGAAGCTCTCTTATGGCTGCTTAGTTTTGCCCCCTTTCCTTGAGCAAGTGGGAACAGTTCCAAACCAAGCACTGTTCATTTTTAAAGACAGCTGGGAGAATTTTTGGAAGTGATGATGCTTCTCAAGGCTGGCATTCCATGTGAGCTGGGGAGTGTCAGGGAAGGTGTCTGCAGGAATAGTGCCTCCCCAGCAGCATATTGGGAACCCAGGTAATTGGGTGACTGTAGTGCCAGATACTGAGAGCCAGTTTGGTATACTGGTTAAGGCATCAGGCTAGAAACCGGGAGATTGGGAGTTCTAGTTCCACCTTAGCACAAAGCCAGCTGGGTGACCTTGGGCCAGTCACATTTTCTCAGCCCTAGGAAGGAGGCAATGGCAAACCACTTCTGAAAAACCTTGCTGAGAAAACCGCAGGGACTTGTCCAGGCAGTCTCCAAGAATTGGACACGAATGAATGGATTTAAAAAAAAAGTGTCAGATTTAATTGAACAACATAGATTGCAAATCTCCTTCAAGGATATTTCACACATCAAAATTGTATACAACACACACAAATTCTATCATTCCTTAAAGATGAAGATGTAAAGGGAAGAGCCTTATGGTCTCTCAGTGAGTTTGAAACAATAATCCTTGAAGCAGAGAAAATTTCTAAAGGAGCAGTGTCAAAAATCTATAGTGTTTATTAAAGTTTTATCTGGAACACAAACTCAGGCTTTAAAATATTTATGGGATTCAGAGCAAGGGTAAAATATTGGTGATAAAAAATAACAACCTTTAAAATCTGTCTCTGGAAAATTTAGGGCAATATCACTGAAACTAATACACAAATACACAAAAGCAAAAATGTCAAGGTTTATATCTAAGGATTGTTGAAAGGAATGTAGTACCATTTGAACAAATTATTAAGAAAAGTCCTAATGGAAAGAGCAATATATATATAGTATGTATGTATAAATAAATAAATACTGTATGTATGTATGTATATATACATACATACATACATACATACAGTATGTGTGTGTGTGTGTGTGTGTATTCAAATTTTGCTACTGCCCATCTCCCCCAAAAGAGGGACTCTGGGAGGTTTACAATAAAATTAAAACTATAATAATAAACAATTAAAATCCTATAAAATAAATAATTTACAAATACAGTATATAAGTGTAAAATCCAAGAGGCTAGAAAATTCTAATGAGGTGGGAGGGGCTCTAAGGCGTGAGCCACCACCATGAATGGGCTGCCCACCTTCACGCCCCATGCGAGACAGCAGAACCAAGTTTTCAGGGCCCTCCTGAAGGTCGGAAGTGAAGGGGCCTGCCTCACCTCTGGGGGCAAGATGTTCTGAAGGGCAGGGGCCACTGCAGAGAAGGCCCGCTTCCTGGACCCTGCCAGATGAAGTTCTCTTACAGACGGGGTCCGTAACATATCTGTAATATATATATATATATATATATATATATATAGAGAGAGAGAGAGAGAGAGAGAGAGAGAGAGAATTAGTCATCACATCCCATTTAATCTAATTTGGAAAGATTTTATTCAGCTTGCTAAAAATTCAGAACCAATTAAAAAACATCTCTCCTGAGTGAAGAAGATTTTGTGAGGTGAAGGTGGATAGCGTAGTGGTTAGAATGCCGCCTTTGGAGTGGGAGACTGAGGTTCAAATCCTGGCTGTACCTACCTTACCAGTACGGGTTCCTGGGCAAAGAGCCCTTAATGCTTCACCTGCCTACCTCAAATATGAGAGTGACACAAACTAAGAGAGTCATGCTGGCTCAGACGTCACCCGGATTAACAAGGTCCATGTCAGATGTTGGGGAACCAGGACAATCTGACGATAAGTGGGCTACTGGAACAAACCATACATGGATGAGACAAGAGGACCTGGAATTGATGGAATGCTACTACAACAGCAGACCTAATGAGAGGGGATATATGAAACGCATGAGGGAACTATGGATGGACAGAAGACCTGCATCCACACCTACTGGCTAAAGAAACTGACAGCAGTGCTTGAACGCCTAGTAGCCCAGATGAACCAACTGCTAGCAGCAGGCTCCCACCCAGACTGGCTAACACAAGGACAGTGTGATCACAAAAGACCCCAACAAGGGAACAACCTGCCTCCCCACAACATGGAAAGCCTATCAGTTGTCATAGCCACCAAGCTGCAGGACCATATGGGCCAGTACATGAGCACAGCTCAGAAGGGCATTGAGAACAACACCAGAGGCTCCAAACACCAGCTGCTCACAGATAGAGCAGTCACCTGAGACTCAAGGTCTAGACAGACCAATCTGAGCACAGCCTGGATTGACTACAGGAAAGCCTATGACTCAATGCCACATACATGGATCTGTGAATGCCTGGCACTATGCAACATCAACAGGACACTCAGGACCTTCCTCAAGAACTCAATGGGACTCTGGAAGACAACACAGGAAGTCAACTCAAGGCAGCTTGCACAAGTGGCCATCAAATGCGGCATATACCAAGGTGATGCACTGTCCCTACTGCTGTTCTGCATGGGCTTGAACCCCCTCAGCCAGATTATCACAAGAATTGGATATGGATACAAGTTTAAGAGTGGAACTACCATCTGCCACCTCCTCTACCTGGATGACATCAAGCTGTACGCTAAGAGTGAACGAGACATCGACTCACTGATCCACCTGACATGGATCTACAGTGAGGACATTGGGATGTCATTTAGACTGGAGAAATGTGACCGGATGGTAGTAAAGAGAGGGAAGGTAGTTAAGACTGATGGGGGTGGAACTACCAGCAGGTCACATAGCAGACATAGAGACCAGCTACAAGTACCTTGGTATCCCACAGACACATGGGAACCATGATGAGGAGGCAAAAAAAAAAAAAGAGCAACAATCAAGTACCACCAAAGGTTAAGACAGGTCCTAAAGAGCCAGCTCAATCAGAAGAACAAGATCCATGCCATCAACATGTATGCCCTGCCAGGCATCAGATACCCTGCTGGTATAGTGAGCTGGCCAAAGGAGGACATGGAGGCTGCTGATGTGAAGACCCAGAAGCTCCTCACAATGTACAGAGGCTTCCACCCCACATCCAACACCCAGAGACTGTACACCAGGCAGAAAGAGGGAGGGTGGGGTCTGGTGAGTGTCCAAGCCACTGTCCTGGATGAGACCCAGAGCACCAGAGTAAGATGGCACCTAAAGATGAGCTGTTGAGAGAATGCCTGAGGCAACAGCAGACATAGAAGGAAGATCAAGCAGAGGAAGTGCCATGGCAAGACAAGAACCTGCATGGGATGTACCATTGACAGATAGCTGAGGTGGCTGGACCTGGGAAATCCTACCAGTGGCTGGAAAGGGCTGGACTAAAAGACAGCACTGATCATAGCAGCACAAGAACAGGCACTAAGCACCAGATCCATAGAAGCAGGGGTCTACCACACTAGACAGGACCCAAGGTGCAAACTGTGCAGAGAGGCCTCAGAGACAGTCCAACACATAGTGGCAGGGTGTAAGATGCAGGCAGGAACAGCATACACTGAATGGCACAACCAAGTAGCTGGCATTGTGTATAGGAACATCTGCACAGTGTATGGGCTAGACCCTCCCAAGTCCTGATGGGAGATTCCACAGATGGTTGTGGAGAATGACAGGGCTATGATCCTGTAGGACTTCCAGATCCAGACAGACAGGCAGGTACTGGCCAATCAACCAGACCTCATGGTAATAGACAAGGACCAGAAGACAGCGGTGGTCATAGATATGGCAGTGCCAAGTGACAGCAACATCAGGAAGAAGGAGTATGAGAAGCTGAAGAAGTACCAGGGCCTGAAGGAGGAACTAGAGAGGATGTGGAAAGTGAAGGCCAAAATGGTCCCAGTGGTGGTAGGAGCACTCGGGGCGTTGACCCCCAAGCTGGGAGAGTGGCTCCAACAGATCCCAGGAACAACTTCAGAGCTCTCTGTCCAGAAGAGTGCAGTGCTAGGAACAGCTAGGATACTGCGCAGAACGCTCAAACTCCCAGGCCTCTGGTAGAGGACCCGAGGTTGAGGAAGACACATATCACCTATATGGGTGAGAAAGGAATTTTGAGGGAGGGAGGGAGGGAGGGAGGGAGGGAGGGAGAGAATTAGGCATCACATCCCATTTAATCTAATTTGGAAAGATTTTATTCAGCTTGCTAAAAAGTCAGAACCAATTAAAAACATCTCTCCTGAGTGAAGAAGATTTAGTGAGGTGAAGGTGAACAAGCATTTCAAAGGGGAGGATTTAAAGAGAGAGTTACAAATTTACCATGTATTTTGATTATGGCATCTATTTTACATTATTTTTCTTGGGTAGTTATTTGAAACTTTGAGTATTTTTATTCTAATCCATGTTAGTGGTATAGCTTTAAGAGTTGCATAAACTGTAATAATCTTTGTGTTCAAAAAGTCCCTATTCTAGCATTTAAGTAGCTTAGTAGCTCAATATTTTACTATGTTCTAGTATCTTACATACTCATCAGGCTCATAATTTAATAATTTAGCTCTTAATTAGGTCAGACCTGATTTACTATTTTAGCATCTGCATTTCTATTCTATTTTAGTTTGATCCATGTTAATTTATCTGATCTGTTCATATTTTTTTAATCTTCTTATGTGTTTTATAACATTTTGTGAAACCGTACAGTTTAATAAAAAGGAAATCTTAAACATTCTGTTATTAACCCGGATCTCTCCTGACAGTGTATTGATATGGTAAATATGCTCCTTAATAAATTCATCTAGAATCATCGAATCATAGGTTGGAAGGGTTCCTTAGAGGTCTTCTGGACCAACCCCTTGCTCAGAATCGGAAACCTCAGGCTATCCCAACCAAATGGGTCTCCAACTTTTGCTTGTAAACCTCCAGTAATGAAGCATTCATGCCTCCAGAAGGCAGGCTATTCCATTGGTTAATAACTCTGAGAGTCAGGAATTTCTCCTTATTTTGAGTTTAGATGTCTCTCTGTAAAGCTTCCACCCATTGGTTCTTGTCCTACTCTCAGGCACTATGGAGAATGAATTGACACTCTCTCCCTCGTTATTGCTCTTCAAGTATTGGAAGGCTGCTGTAATGTCTTCCCTTTGCCTTCTCTTCTTTAGGCTAAACATACCCAGTCCTTTTTAACTATTCTTCATAGGATTTAGCTTCCAAGCCTCTCATCATCTTTGTTGCTCTTCTCTGTACTCTTTCCATATTCTCAGTAGCTTTCTTGTATTTTGGTGACCAGAACTGGACACAGTATTCCAGGTGGTCTGACCAGTGCAGCATAAAGTGGTATTATCACTTTCCATAATCTTGACATTACACTTCTGTTGATGCAGCCCAAGATTGGGTTAGCTCTTTTGGCAGCTGCAGCACACTGCTGGCTCATGCTTAATTTCTGGCCTACCAGGACACCCAGATCCCTTGTACAAGTATTACTGCTCATCTAGGTACCACCTATCTTGCATCTGTGTGTCTAGTTTTTCCTACCTAAAATGTATAACCTTATATTTTTTGCCACTGAACAGCATTTTGTTGGATAGTACCCAATGTTCAAATTATCAAGATCATTGAACCTTCAGTTTCGCTTCTGAGGTGTTAGCATCCCCACCCAGCTTTGTGTCATCTGCACATTTGATGAGCATCCTCATCTAAGTCATTTTAAAAAAGCTAAAGAGCACTGGGCCCTGCATAGAACCCTGAGGTACCCCACTGTATAATTCCCTATATGTGGAAATAGTTCAGTTAAGGACTATGCATTGTGTACAGTTGTTCAATCAACTGTGAATCCATCTAGTGGTGGCACCATCTGTCCTACATTGTTCCATTTTATCAAGAAGGAGTCTATGGTCAACTCTATCAAATGCCTTGATGAAATCTAGATACACTACACTATACTATACTGCATCTCCTGGTCTGTTAATCTAGTCACTTGGTTTAAATAAAGCAGTATGATTTGTCTGCCATGACCTATTTTTAAGAAACCCATGCTAGCTTCTAGTAATCACCTTGTTCCTTTTAAAATACTTGCAAACTCACTGCTTGATGACCTTTCCTAGGATTTTTTTTGGCACTGAAGTCAAGTTGATTGGACTGTGTTTTCCTGGGTCCACCTTTCCCCTTTTTAAAAAGATTGGAACACTTCGCTCATGTCCAATTTTCTAGCAGTTCCCCTGTACTCCAGGAATTCTCAGAAGTTTCAGCCAGTGGTTCTGAGATCACATCTTCCAGTTCCTTTAGCACCCTGGATTGTTATTCACCCAGCTCCAGAGACTTGAATTTATTCAGAGCAGCTAGATGTTCTCTCACAACTATTTTGGTCTGCACTATTCTGTTCTGCCACCTGTGGTGTAGCTTCTGACAGTTTGGACCATTTTTTGCAAAAAAACAGATCCAAAATAGGAATTAAGCAGTTCAGCTCTCTCCCTTTTGTCCATCACCATCTTGCCATCTTCTCCACTGGGCAACATGGCTTCCTTGATCTTCCGCTTCTGCACATGCCATATATTATATTTTGCACTTGAAAATGGTAGCCTAACAAGTCAATTTTTTACTAATTTAGTGAAGAGAAGAAATATGAGTAATAATTCCTATTGCATCTGTTACCAATATGATTAAGTTACACTGATAATCCATTTTAGTTATCTTTTTTTTTCCATTGAAACATTAGGGTATTGTTTTGAAAGCATTTGCTGTAATTATATACTTGATCAAACTGGTGGCTGTGTAGGATGTACATGTCAATGAGTAGGGGGAGCTCTTGGTAAATTTAGTAGAGCAATTTGGGAATACAAAACTTAGAGCTGTGGGAAGAACAATGTCTATTCAACAGCAGTGCATCTGGTATTATGTACATATTAGGAACCAGTTTCCATTATAATATGCCCTTGGATTCAATTATTTGTTTCAATGCTTTCCAATTGTCACAAAAGGGCAATTTTTCAAACAGGAACTGAAAGGAAGAAAACAGATTTCTGGGATTTTGCTACAGGAAATAAGCACTCTGTCTAATTATCTTTCTTCATTACAAATATGAGCCATTATAGTGTACAATATTTCTTCGATCTAATTAAAAACTGCTTCTGTTGATAGCTTTGATCTCTCAAAAGCTTTTTCCTCACATTTTCTTAATTCCTTATCCTTAATTCTTACAACAGAATCTTCTGGAGATATTCTATTTTTAAACTGCAGCCTGGTGTTATATAAATATCTTTAACCCCTTCTTGGTTTTTAAGTGCTGTTAAAAGAAAATAATACAGTTCAAAACAGTGTTCAATCTGGTATTTTCAAAAGGTCCTCAGCCACTGATTATAAAGTTACATTCAGTTCAACAGCCCTGCCATAATCTTTCCAACATCCAATGAGCTTCAGTAAGACTACTTTTCAGTTTATGAAAAAGGTTAAACATAAGAAAAGTTCAGCAAAGAACTTAAGTAGCTAGTAGAATATTGATCTGAGTATATTCTATCTTAAGGCTCAGGATTAGTTCTGATGTCAAATGGGATAACAGAAAGTGATACGGGTAGAAATGGCAATCCATAAATCGGTGGCTTTCTGTTTTTCAGGTCAGATTTAAATTTTCCACTGAAGACTGTCCTATTCAGTGAGGATACAGCAATGCAATACAGTGTAGACAAGTGTGCAACTTTGGCAATTAAAAGAGGCAAAACTGTTGAAGATGGATTACAGCTAATGAATGGAAATGTCAGAAGACATTTGGCACCAGAAGAAGAATGCAAATACTTAGGAAGCTTTTGATTTATTACATGAGCAAGTTAAAAAGAAAGCTAGCAATTACGTTATGCAAATCTGAAAAAATGAAAACAAAATTAAAAGGAAATAATTAAAGCCATAAATAGTAGGGTTCCTCAATATACTGCAGGTCTAATTGATTACATACAATCTGAATTAGACAGACTTGATAGGAGAACAAGAACATTAATGATAATGAATCCAGCTTTCCAGTGATATTGACAGGTCCTACTTTGCCAGAAGTAAAGGTGAAGGGAACTACTCCAGGTAAAACAAATAGTGGAAGAAGAGAAACATCACTTGAATGAATATATCAGGCATAGTATCTTATGCATGATGCCAGCTGGGTATCTTTGGGCCAGTCACTTCATCTCAGCCCTAGGAGGAGGGCAATGGCAAGCCACTTCCAAAAATGGTGCCAAGAAAACTGCAGGGACTTGCCTAGACAGCCTTCAAGAGTCAAGACTAGCTTGAAGGCCCACACATAAAAAAGTATGGAACCACTATTGGTAGAAATTTGTAAAGAAAAACTATTGAAAATCAAGAGAATATTACAACAAAGAAGCAACTGAAAACCAAATTAATGTCTGGAAATCTAGCCTCTTCATGGTCAATATATACATGATACTGGAGAAAAATCAGATCAAAATTTGACTTGGCAGTGGTTGAAAACTAGAATTCTTAAAAAAGAAACTAAAGAAACAGTCATGACATTTGAAGAACAGGTTATGTATACAAACATCATCAAAGACAAAACTGAACATATCTCAAATGATTGCAAATCTCAGTTATGTTAGATCAAAGCTGAAGCTGTAGATCACTTCATTAGTGACTGTAGAAACATTGATCAGACTGAGTGTAAGCAACACCATGACAGAGCTGCAAAAATTGTGCAACTGGAAATTGGAATTTATTTAAAAGTTTGGCTTACTATTACCAAAAATCTGCTATGGCTACACACTTGAAAAAGCCTTAGAGAATGAGGTGGTCAAGATCTTGTGAGATTTTAAAATAGAGACTGACATATACCTCAAACACAACACAGAAGGCATTGCTATTATTGAAAAGAAGGACACATGGGTCATAGATGTAGCAATACCAGGAGCTGGTTGAATAACAAATAGAAAAAGTAACAAAATATCTGGATTTGCAAATTCAAGTTGAAAGACTTTGGATGAAAAAGTCAAGTATAATACTGTTGTACTGTAGATTCAGAAGATGGAGCGCAACACTGAGATCACACTTTATTGCAAGCATTGCTCACTGGGTTCATAGGAGAAAGAGGAACAAGAACAAAAGGACTTTCATAGGAGTTGTGACTTGGGGAAATTCTAAGGCTCTGATTCTCTGGTAGGTTTTTATGGCCACAGAGGTTGGATCAAATTATTTTTATTTCATGAGAGGAGGGAGGATCACACCTTTTCAAAGGAGAGAGCAGTGTTGGGAAATGCCCTTTGTTTCCCATGCTAATGAGTGGTGGGAGGTTAGGTGCGTGTCCTTAATCTAGAACTGGAAAGCCTGTGATTTTCCTCCCAGCGACATTGCTGCAGTTTCCTTACTGGATCTGCCGCTGGGCGGCTGCAAAGACTGAATCCTCCTCACTGTCTTTTGTTGGCTTTGTCCTGGTGAGTGATACTTTTTTTCTTCTGCCCAGGAAGGATTAAGGGGGCTTTGTTTTAGGGCAGGAACAGTCTCCTCGGGTCTGATGGCATTATGTAAAGGAGGGAAGGCAACTAGGGCTAGGCCCTGATCTTGTCTCTGAAGATTAGATTTTGGCCCTGATCTTGTTTCTGAGGTCCTGGGAGGGATCCTCCTTTTCTGGTTTGCCATAACAATAGTAAGTAATCTGAACACCTACAGCCATACCAAAGGTACTTGCCAAATAAGTTGTAAGTTTTAAATTTATTGGATTTGACACCACTGACTTGGTGATACGAGAAAAAAAACACCTTACTTGGAACTTGTTATATACTACAAGAGTATCTCCATGTTTCCTAGGCTCTTGGTTAGATCCTGAAATATCAAAAAATATCCAGATTGTGATATCCATTAGATAAATAACAATAAGCTGTTGTATTCTTTATGCTTTCTAAATCCTATACAAGTCATCTAATGCTCGAAGAAACCTATCAGATTATCTTGCATTAAGGCACAACATAGAAAGCTCAAATAGAAAAGCTATGTCAGGATTAAATAAAATATCTAAAAATAGAAATATTTTAATTCTGCTCCAATATTTGTTCATAAAAATGCTTATACCACTGAATGATATATTTATATACTGTAGTCATAAAAAGAGACTTTACCAAATTTAATGTGATTTGTGCATATCCAGCTTTGGAAAAGGAGGTCATCTTAAAGACATCATGTAACACTCCTATAATAGCTTTTACTTTATAATCTTGTATTGCTCATAATTGTTACAAACTGGAAGTGTCAATGCTCAAAACCTATAGTCTTATTAAAATGAAAGGCATGGCTTTATCCTTCTGATAAACTTTTTTTGTTTTAATTTAAAAAGATATACCAGAGGACATGTAGCTCAGTGCTTTATTAACAGAAAGTTCCAGGTTCTGTTCCCAGGTTTTCTGGTTACAGTGAAGCTGGATGTCAAGACAGTGTCTAAGCATGTAGGGCAGGGTTTCTCAGCCAGGGTTCCGCTAGAGTAAAAGAGGAGCTGAAAAAGTAAATCTTACCATTATAGAATTCACTGCCAAAGCCTGACTGACCAGCACACACCTCCCCAATTCTTCAGTGGCCAAGCCACAAATACTGCTGACTCCTTGTCCAATAGGAAGAGGGTATTTGTATTATGAAGCTTTGCTTGATGTAAGAGCTGATACTTGCATGCTTATGGAATACTAGGAAAAACTGGATGAAAATTCTATATTCCCCAAATGGTGATTTTTGACATGGTCAGTATGCTTGGGTTGTGATATAGGAAGCACTAGTTGTATAATTTAAAAGGATCAGAATATTAATTAAAATATAGAATATCTCCAAGAAATAGCACTTGGTTACAGACCAATGAAATTAAAAGAGTTCTTTGAAGAAGCTAACAACTAATTTCATAGAAAGCATCTATAACAACTTATTGGTGGTGGCCAAGGTGAACCATCCATCATTGTTTTAGTGCTAATAGATCCAACTGTCACATTTAACTCCCAAACCACCAAATATTACTGTCAAAGATCCCTTAGTGTTGTGGTATAGTGCTTTTGTGATTTCAGTCTTACCTGTCTCATCAGACATTTTTAGATTCATAGAATGGTTCCATATCTAATTTTTTTCAGGAGTTTTTCAGTAGCTCAGTTATTTTCTTTCCACTCTTCTGCTAGGCTTTTTGTCCTCCTAGTTCAATCTGGGGCAATAATTTGTCTGTTTCTGCTCTGGATGATACAGCATGGTCATCTCTTTCTAACCATCTATGCAGGACTTCTCATTGGATGTGCTCTCACCATCCTAAAGTGAACATGGATTAAAGAGATTATTGTATTCCACTCCAATCATTTCATCCCTCCCCTTCCTCATTCCCCTTGCTCTGTCAATCAGGTGTGAGGCTGAGGCATGAGAGTAAGAGAGAAAGGATGTTGATTTCTGTTCTTGGTTTACAACAATGAAGGTTTTTCTTTATCAGACAAGAGGTCCAGTAATTGCTTTTTAATCTTGTACCATAAATATATTTTAGATGACATGTCCTCTCTATATAATTGTAATTATTTACCATTTATTTACTACTATTTTCTCTCTCTCCCCCCTCCTTTTTTCAATGTTAAGCTTTCAAAGTAGATTTATAATAGGATTTGCAACTAACTATGTAATATCTTTAGTGTACACTTATGACAGGTGCATGTAGAGAATGTGGAAAAGAGTCTTTTTCACCCACCCTGGAAGAGCAATGGAAAACCCAGTACAGTATTCAGTACTTTATCTACAAAAGAGCATTCACTAATCCACTCTTAACACATGCTGATTTGGGAATGACTCAAAAATATAAGTTCTCTGAAGAACTCTTTTAAGAACATCCAACAACTTTGTTATATTGGAAGACTTGATTTAAAACCTAAAAACCCTGTTTCATCCTTTGATGGAATTTTTAAAATTTAAAGTACTGCATAAAAAGACCATTTCTCAGAGTAGTAGCTATTTAACAAAGGCTATCCCAAATCCTTTTGATTAAAATGTGCAACCCACCTTTTCTGTAATAAAGAAAAATTATATGTATAAGGGTAGCTATTCCAAATGAAGCTGTAAAATAACATGATTGTTTGTACCCATAGTATCAGAACATATAATGATTCATTCCAAAGGTCTGTCTGGACCAATGTCCTGTGAAGAAAATTTCTCTGGGAAGTACAAAAGAAGTATGATAGCAAGACTTTCCCCCTTTATTGCATCTTTTTTACTCAGTAGGGAATAGGTCAAATTATCAGTTCTGGTTTTGCTTAGATTCTCAATTTCCTGACTGATTTTAGCCCTCACCTCTAGACTAGATTGAGAAGTAAGAAGTCAGTGCAAAAAATGTGTTTCTATTCTGGTATACATTTCTTTAAATACATTCTTTGTACATTTCCACATGGCACAGTTTGGCATACCCCAAACAGGTATCCTGTAGACTTCTAAATTCAATTCTGTTATGGCTTTTTAATCAGTTGATACTTGTTTTTTGGCAAATTTAGTATGGCATGGACTTGGGTTTGCTGTTTTGGTGGCAGTTTTTATTAGACTCTTAAGATTTTATAATTGTATTATATAAACATTTGTAATTCCTGGTTGTCTTTGACATTCACATGTTTCAATTACCTTTGAAATGACTATTACTTGCCTTATTGAAAAACATCATTATCATTCAACAGCTATTCCAAATAATGTCGATGAAGCACAGAAAAACAAAATCAGACAGTGAGTTTACCTGAGCTGCAATCTAAATGAAGTGCACATTTAATTGCTCAGCATATTGTTTTAAACTCTCTCCAGACCTTTAGGGGAACACCTGAAGAATGGCAGGAAAAAGCTGACTGGGGATCTCAGGGAAGGGGGTGTTCTGAAATCACCTGAAACAGCCAATAATCCTTGTTCTGATTCTACCTGCCACTGTCATCCAATTCACTTTCAACATCATGGGTGACAAAGCTTAAAAGATTTTACACATACTGTGTTGCATTGAATGCTATTGGCTTAAGATAAGGTAAAAACACTACTTCAAAGTTGCTACAGGAAAGGAAGACCTAAGCCTACTTACTCATAGGCTGAGGAATAGATGAAGGCAACGCTATGGGAATACATCAGAAAAAAAGATAATGCCAAGGTTGGCTTGTACAGGTAGTCCTTGTTTAGCAACTGCCTCGTTTAGTGACTGTTCACAGTTACAACAGTGATGAAAAAGTAACTTTATCACCAATCCTCACATTTACCACTTTCACAGATCTGTTAAGCAAAGGAAAGCTGAAGTAAGTTCATAAGCACAGTCACAGTTTCACTTAGTGACTGCTTTGCTTAACAACCAAGTTGTTGGTCCCAGTTGTGGTTGCTAAATGAGGACTACCTGTACTATGAGAAAAACCTCTTAAAAATACAGTATATTACCTATTTTTGATGATGTTGGCAACATGGCAACCGTGGGGACTTTAATAGAAGTGATTAGTTTGGTAAGCCCAACAAATATCCATGCTGATATTCTGCAGCAGAGGATATTAATGCTTTAGGAGATGCCTTTTCCCTATTCATGTATTCCAAGTTTGAGAGTAGTTGGAAAACAAGGACAGGTTCAAGATGGACTGTAATGGGTATTATCTGAAGGATGTTGGGGAGTGCTAGATCAAAATTCTGATTACTTACAGGATGAACTTCAGAACATGGTAGGCATCGCTCCTCGATTAATCTGAGTAACATTAACATATGAAATAAAATATAAATTTCCAAAAGAAATATACTTCTAATAAATAAAGAAAAAATGAGGATGCCCTCTGGAACAGCATCACTGCTGGAGATACACATGGCTCCCAACCTCCAAGTGTTCTGGAAGTCCCTTAAGACTTGGTTCTGTTCCCAGGCCTGGGGTTAGGGACTCTGGTCAAACCTTTTAATGTTATTGTTCTTTTCTCTAGGTGCTAATTATGTTTTTAAATTTTGTATTACAAATACGCCCAGAGTTGGGTGGCCTTAAAAATCCAATAAATATATAGAAAATACATATGGAAGATTGGTTTTGTATATAATAACTGCAGCGAGACTATTATATGCACAAAGATGGAAAAATATTGAAATACCCACAATGGCAGAATGGATTGTGAAGATGATGGAATTTGCAGAAAATTGGCAAAACTTGTTGGAATTTGTTTTTGCCCGGACAAGCCATTAAGGTTACCATGGTAATTGAGTACTTCCTTAAGTATCAGCAGGGTGAAGAGGTCGAATTTAATTGTCCTCAGTTTGGGTGCTAATAGCTAGATTGCCTGGAGGAAGGCAGCTTGCTTGTTACTTGTTTAGTTTTGCTTTTGCAGCCGAGTAAGCAGCCCGGTGCTCTCTGAGCCTGTGTGAATGCACAAGCCTGTAAATATGTTTTTGTGCTTTCTGTAAATAAATTTATTTTTATAGAAATGCCTGGTGTGTGATTTTTCTGATCTCTCTGGGCCAAACACTTTCTAGCACTCTGCCAACAGGTTATGGGCCCAGTAAACCCAGTAAGAAACCCTGTGAACCCCCAGAGAGAGCAGAGAGATCAGCTCCACACCTCATACACATTTAAAGGCAGGTAGCAAAGACCTGTGAAGATTTCTTTGGAGCCACCTGGAGATTTTCCAGCAACTGCCGGCCTACAGGACAAAGAAGCAGCTGAGGTGACTTGCAAAAGAAGGAAGAAGCCATGGCTGCCTCCTAGCCCTCAGCGATGCCTCTGGAGCACCTATCAGAGACCAACTACTTGAATTGGGCCCTGAAGATGGAGATGTATCTTCGCAGAGAGAATCTTTGGCTGCCCATTGGTGAGCAAACCCCCCAAAATCCCAGTGCTGAATGGCTGAGACAGGATGAGCGGGCTAGAGCCACCATTATCCTGGGAGTTGAGGATAATCAGCTAGTCCACGTGCGAGGTATGCACTCTGCAAAGCAACTTTGGGATGCTTTGAGAGACCTGTATGTAAAGGCAACAGCAGGGAGTAAAGTTATCCTGACTAAAAAGGTGTACAAAGACTACCTTGCAGAAGGAGATAGCCTTCTTGAGCACCTGCATTATATTCAGCAGCTGTTTGTTGAGTTGCAGGAGAGAGGAATGGAATTTGCACCTCTCACAAAATCGTATATACTGCTGTCCTCACTGAATGAAACATGGGACACACTGATTTGTACCCTGGAGGCTATGCCTGAAGCAGACCTCACCCCATCGTATGTTACTCAGCACTTACTTGCTGAATGGGAGAAGAGAGAGGAAAGATCCCTCCCATCTCTTCTGGAAATCTGCAGCACCAGAAAGGAAAAGAAGCTGAGGCAACAGCACTAGCCAGCCAGCGATGCTTCAGTTGTGGTTCAGCTGGACATTTGCAGAAAGACTGTGCCTTGGGTCCCAAGAGTAGAAAGACAGAGAAGAAGAACACAAGGGCAACACAGAAGAAGGCTCTTCAGACAACCCAAATTGCACAGGTTGCTGAGAAGGGTAATTCTGATGTATGGGTGTTAGATTCTGGGGCCAATTGTCATTTATGTGATTGTAAAAGCTCTTTTGTGTCACTGTCTAAAACGAACAGACGAAGTGTTTGAATCTGCACTCCAATGTGATAGAGGAGGAGAGTACCTTTCTCACAAGTTCAAAAGGTTCCTAGCTGAAAAAGGGATAGAACAAATTCTTTCTAACCCTTACACCCCTCAGCAAAATGGTGTTGCTGAAAGAAAGGGGAGAACTTTGCAAAATGCAATGGAATGCATGCTTAAAGATTCAGCTTTATCTTTTAAGTATTGGGCAGAAGGAATCCAAAAATATAAAGCAAGGTTGGTCGCAAAAGGGTTCACTCAAAGGAAAGATTTAGACTTTGATAAGACTTTTGCACCAATTACTAAAGGTGAATCAATTAGATTACTGTTAAAACTTGCTGCACTGAAAGGAATGTCAGTTCACCACTATGACATTCAAACTGCATTTCTCTATGGTGATTTAGACTACAATTTATACATGCAGCAACCCCCTGGCTATGAAAAAAGGGAGAATCTGGTCTGTGAACTGCAGAAGTCAATCTATGGATTAAAACAGGCTGCTAGATCCTGGAACCAAAAATTAGATGAAAAACTGCAGAATTTTGGTTTTGAAAAAGGAAAAGCAGATCCATGTGTATATGTGATGAAAGATGAACAAGGCTGTATGTATCTGTGCATTTATGTTGATGATTTACTGCTGTTTACATCAACAGAAAACAAAGGCTTGATTCTGAAGCCTGCATGAAAAGCCATTTCACATTAAAAAGCCTTGGAACAGTAACAAATTACCTAGGCTTGGAAATACACAGGGAGAAGGATAGTAGCTTTCTGTTCAACCAACGTAGTAAAATTCAAAAGCTCCTAGAGGATTTTAACATGCAAGACTGTAAACCAGTCTCTACTCCTATGATAACAGATTTTCAGAAAGATATAGGAGAAACTCAATTAACTGAGGCAGAGAAATATAGATCTGCAATTGGAAGTTTACTGTACATTGCAAATCACTCTTGCCCAGATATCTCAAATTCTCTGGGCCAAACGCTTTCTAGCACTCTGACAAAACTGACCTGTTTGATCAGGGACAAGACAACAAGTCTTTTCAGGGACAAGACAACAAGTCTTCCAGTCTTTTATTAAAGACTGGAAACCTCTTACGGACTTTTTGCTGAAAATGGAAAAAAATGAATTGGTGATTTATGGATTTGCTGATTAAAAAGGATTGAATATGGGAAGAAGTGAATTATGATGTAATTTTAATGAGGGAGGAGAGACAGTAAGTTCATTTGTAACTGCTGTAAAGAAGATTGGAAGTCGCTTCTTTATATATTTTTTCTTTTTTTCTATTTGTATTTCTTAATCACTTTTCTTAATTTCTTGCCTCACACTTTTTTCTTTTTCCTTTAATCTTACTTTATATAATTTCATGTTTATCTTTTATCTCTGTGAAAATTTCTAATAAAAATTATATTAAAAATCCAATAAATATATAAATAAAAAGCCCATAGCCAGTATTATTGGCTCATATTTGGAGTCAGCTTCTTAGTTACTTGTTTGTCTCATGTTCCTATGTTTACTTGGGAAATGCCTAGCAATTTCTAATTTCAAATTCACATTCAGAGAGAGAAATGTTACCCAGGAATAATGGGCATGTAGCCACTGTATTAAAGCAGAGGCTGTTTTGAGATGAAGAACATACAGTACCTCCCTCAAGTTTCCTAAGTGGATTCTGCCCAGTAATTTTGCTCTTTACTTTAAACAAACAGTGACCCTAGGTCTCTACCCAGCAGGCAGTGCTAATTGATCAATTTTCCTTTCACTCCCTGGAAAATTAAAAACAAAACAAAACAAAAAACCCAAAACACCTCCGTTGTGAACTGTAACTGCTTTATTTACCCATTGTATAATTATAGAAATTGGTAAGAAGAAATATGAAAACAACTTCAAAAAATACCATGCTACTGAGAACTCAGTGAGATGAAGGTCTTTCTTACTCCTGTATACTCCACAGATTTAATAATTTTAAAGGCCCAGTACAGTTTAAATGCTCCAAGTTCAACAGTCAGGTCTGCTAAAGTCTAATAAAGCAGTTTTCCTTACTCCCCAGCCCCTGGCTGTTTATTCTCTTCCTCCCAGATCAGATCTCCTCCATACTAGCAATCTGATGCCGTTCACTTCTCTGTTCCCTGCCCTTCCTCTGGAGATTTTACTCACTGTGGAGACAGCTTCTGTCCCTCACTGGCCAAAATGTTGACAGCCAGAGCTCCTTATTTCTTTGTGATCCCAGGCTGCTCCTCCTCATTTCCTGCAGAGACAGGCAGCCCTGAGGAGGAGAATGCTGTCCTCTTTCTCCCTTACTTATTCAAGTTACCTTTCTTTCCTTCCTGCTTTGAAGAGAGAATGGATTTCCCAGGTTTGTTCCTTATTTTCTTACCTCATTAAGCTGTCTTTCTTAAGCTACTTTTTTCTTTTCCCTCTTTCTTCTTGCCATGACACCATTTGCCTCTTGTGAGGCAGCTCCTACCTCTGTCCCCCTCCCTGAGCATCTCTCTTCCTTTTACATCCACAACTCTCTCCTTTTCATATCTTTTCTAGGTTTCAAGGTTCATTTCTGCATCTTCATTCCTTGGATGAACCCCACCCATCTTGATTGATTGATTACATGCCATCAAGTCATTATTGATTCTTAGCAACCACATTGATTTTCTCCATGATGATCTGTCCCTAACCTGTGTTCAGAGTGCTGGAAAGCATTTGGCCTGAGACATCAGAAAAAACACACATCAGGCATTTCTATAAAAATAAGTGTATTTATAAAAAACATAAAACATAAACAGTTTCATATCCAGATCCCTGGAGAGGCACAAAAGCTTTACAAGCTCATGCATTCACATGCACAGAGCTGGACTGGAAGGGAGGCTGCAAAATAGAAACTGAAACTGTAGCAAGTCCAGGCAAGTTTTCTCCAGGCAATCAGCAGCTTTATCTTATATGGTCATCCTTTTCACACACCAACCTGAGGACAACTAAGTCTGACCTTCTGACTTTGCCAAAGTGATTTGTTACCATAGTAACTTCCCTGCAGCTAAAATTTCTTGCAGAAAACACCACATGCCAACAACCTGGTCCTTCAGCTCTTCCAATGGTGTACCCATCACTACTGTGACTGAATCTATCCACCTTGCTGCTTGTCGTCATCCTCTCCTCTTTCTTTCCACCTTTCCCAGCATAGAACCTTCCCCAGAGAGGTAGATCTTTGCATATTGTGTCTGAAGTAGGATAATTTGAGCCTGGTCATTTGTGCCTCAAGTGAGAACTCTGGGTTTATTTGTTTGATGATCCATTTGTTTTTTCTTGGTATTCTCACAGGTCTTCTCCAACTCCAGAGTTTGAAGCATCAATACTCTTCCTATCTTGCTTCTTCAAAGTCCAACTTTTGCTTCCATAGAGTGTCACAGTACTGCACAGTACTGATTTTTTGTAGGTATAGACACATCATGGCATTTGAATATCTTTTCCGAGGCCTTCATGGCTGCTCTAACAAATGCTAATCTGTGGCGTATTTCTTGACTGCTTGAGTCTCTAATTCTGATTCCTCCCCCACTTTTTTTCTCTCTGACAAGCCTCTCATCTCTTCCTCTGGTCTCTAACATCTATGATGGTGTTATTCTCCTTTCTTCTTAATAATGACCTGTCTCCTGGTAAGCTGCTACCAACTTCCATTTAATTTTTAACTCTAGCCTATCTTATCTCTCCTTTCTGTCCAGCAATATTATTCTCTCATGCCTCACAACACTTTCAAAGAGGCAGTTCCGAGTACTTGAGGAATTAGTCTCAAGCTGTTTAAACTCCTTCCATCTGCACTGTCTGGTTCTATCCCTTTCTGGCTGTTGTGAATCCCTTTGAGCTGGCTCAAAGACACCCAAGTCTGCCACATTAATAAGAGCAGAGCAGAGCAGAGCAGATCAGTAGGAGCTTTGGCTTAGCTTTTAGAGCTTGGTCATAAACTTTCCAGGAAGGAAATGGTACTATAAGAAGGGAGAAAAGGGTATAAGGAAACAGAATAAGAAGTAGCATCCATTTGTGCAACTTTGAGGAAGAATATCCTAACAGGAAAACCCTTGAAAGAAAAAAGTGTTGCCTGTTCTTTTTCTGAAAAGAGACAGAAATGATCTTCTGTGATAAATATAAAAAGCATGGAGGTCAGGCACTTTGAAGGCATATTAGGACAACTGAAAGTTGAATTTGTATTCTTTTGCTGACATGTAGAGAGAATGTTAAAATGGTAGACAGACGACTTCAGATGCAGAATTGATTCAGTCAATTTGTTCTTATACATTGATTCCGTATTTTAATTTTTTTGTATAACATTAAGGTATATGGTGGCACTTCACATTTCCATCATAAAGAGACATGATTTTGTCAAAGAAATGAATTATTGTATTTCTTCATGAGTATTATACAAGAAATTTACATATGTCATACATTATTGTGTGACAACATTTATTCCAACTACAACTTATAGCTAAGTATAGCCAATTACAACTTAGAGCTAAGTTCAGCTATGTGAATATTTATTTTCTACAAATGAGCTTTAAACACAGTGAAACAGTACAGATTCACTTAAAAGATGGAATTGGAAAGAAAGGCTTAATCTTATCTTAGAATCTATGTATTTGGCATCTTAGTTAAGGACTGTATATATTCACAAAAATAAACAAAGGGATGGGCAGATCAAAATAAATTAGTCTATTTCACTTTCTTCGGTATTCAGATCTGACATTTTATTTCTTATTTTTTTCAAAAGACAGGAAAAGAAATTTCTATATTTTAATCACAATTATTCCTGACATAAAGAGATTTTGTATGCAACATCCCTTATGTAAAAAATGCTTAGCTTAAATACATTTTTTTTTCCCGTTCAATCATGTCCAATTCTCAGAGACTGCCTGGACAAGTCCCTGCAGTTTTCTTGGCAAGGTTTTTCAGAATTGGTTGCCATTGCCTGCTTCCTAGGGCTGAGAGAGAGTGACTGGCCCAAGGTCACCCAGCTGGCTTTGTGCCTAAGGTGGGACTAGAACTTACCATCTCCCAGATTTTAGCCCAGTGCCTTAACCACTATAACAAACTGGCTCCTAAATACATTTAAGAATTCTTAAATATATTCTTTTTAAATGTAAATTTCCCAGTGTAAGCTGGTTTTGAAACTGCTTTCAAATACCACCATCAGTATGTAGTTTTCAGCTTATCTTGCAAATAAAGAAATTTTAAGCAGTTCTCTCCAGAACTTTGATCTGATTATTTTTTGTTTAAAATAAGACAGGCATAGGTATCTGGTCTATACCATGATGATGAAACATGCATTATGACATCACAGCACAAATTCTGGCCTTTTGTACTTGGGTCCCCCCTGCCAGGCATGAGTATGTAAGTCATGGGGTTTATGTAACAAAGTTATGATGCACATTTCATTACTTGTCTCCCTTGGCCCCTTTATGGATGCCCACTGAAGATTATATTTTGGGGAAAAGGTGTGTTCATCTTGCCTAACAATAACAAATAAACATAAACACTGCATGCTTTATGACTGAGTGATAAATCATTATTTTGCAGTGAATGAACACCTTTGCTCCAGCTTGCTGATAATATATAATTTACGTTTTTTGCCCAGTTAACCAGATAACAAATGTTTTTGGATGTAGGGCATCCAAAAATGTTAATAAAAGAAGGAATGTTAGCCAATATCCTTGCAAATCAACAAAACCAAAATTTATTTCATAACATTCCATCCCAAAAATCAGTTATAATTTATATTTAATTTATATTTAACCCTCCGTTGTGGGGTGCCGCAGGGTTCAGTTCTCTCTCCTCTCTTATTCAACATCTACATGAAATCACTGGGTGAGATCATCCGGCACCATGGGTTGAGGTATCATCAGTATGCTGATGATACCCAATTATACATCTCCATCCCGGGTGAGGTAAGTGATGCAGTGACTGCCCTTTCTCGGTGCCTGGGGGCTATGGGGGTCTGGATGGGGAACAACAGGCTTCAGCTGAACCCTGGTAAGACAGAGTGGCTGTGGGTTGGCAGCTCCTCTGATTCCAGGAAATTGTCATCTTTAGTTCTGGATGGGGTTGCACTGCCCCTGACAGACCTGATGCGTAACTTGGGGGTTCTCCTGAACTCACGACTCCAGCTCGAAGAGTAGGTGGCAATTGTGGCCAGGAGGGCCTTTGCTCAACTTGGGGTTGTGTGCCAGTTACACCCATTCCTGGAGCAAGAAGCCCTCCGAACAGTCACTCATGCCCTGGTGATCTCCCATATAGACTACTGTAATTCGCTCTACATGGGGCTACCCTTGTAGAGTATCCAGAAGCTTCAGCTGGTCTAGAATGCAGCCGCGTGGGCTATTCTTGGAGCCCCTAGATCAGCGCATATAACACCTTTGCTGCGTGAGCTGCACTGGGTGCCAGTTTGCTTCTGGGTCCAATTCAAGGTGCTGGTTATCATCTTTAAAGGTGATGCATGGCATGGGGCCAGGTTACCTGAGGGACCATCTCATCCCCATAACATCGGCCTGTCCCACCCAATCATGCAGAGAGGGCACGTTATGGACCCTGTCTGTAAGAGAATTTCATCTGGCGGGGTCCAGGAAACGGGCCTTCTCTGCAGTGGCCCCTGCCCTTTGGAACATCTTGCCCCCAGAGGTGAAGCAGGCCCCTTCACTCCTGACCTTCAGGAAGGCCCTGAAGACTTGGTTCTGCCATCTCGCTTGGGGTGGGAAGGTGGGTAGCCATTCTTGGGGGTGACTTGCGCCTTACAGCCCCTCCCACCAGGTTGGCATCTTTAGAGCCACTTGGATTTTATATTTATTTATATTGTATTTTATACTGGTAATTTGTTTTTATTTTTATCAGATTTTAATGTTTATTGTTATGGTATGAATTTTATTGTAAACCGCCCAGACTCCCTCTTTTGGGGGAGATGGGCAGTAACAAAATTTGAATAATAAATAAATAAAATAAATATTTGTTGCCCTAGTTGGAGTACATTTGTAGCTATGTGCTAATTGCAAGAAAAGAAAAAGGATTGAAAACAACCAATTAACAACAATATTAAAAAGGGTAAAATATAATTTTGTTTAAAATAATATTTGGAGAGTATATTATACCATATATTCCATTGGGAAGGGGAGCTCTACAGTAATAAATTCATAGTGCTGAAACCGCATTAAGCATTACTGTCAACAAAGACTTGACAGAATGTTATACAAATAGGTAACCCAGTGATCATTATTTTTTTTAGCACATATCTAAAATAAGCCATGTAAGAACATCTCTTCGACACATTAGAATGGAGAAATCTTTTTCATCCTCAGAATTTTTTCTTATAATATAATATATTATTTGTTCATTTATATTTATTTATTAAATTTGTTCCCGCTCATCTCCTTCCAATGGGGGACTCTGGGCGGTTTACAATAAATAATCAGTTAAAACAACAAACATACAATATAAAATACAATATATAAATATATCATTACTCTTAATAAATAATATAAAAATCAGAGTAAAAATAAAAATCAGAGTAAAATCCAAGTGGCAGAAGAATCTGATACAGTCCTTACATGGGAGGAGTGGTCTAAGATACCAGCCATCCCCATGTGGAACTACTTCCCTCTCCACCCCAAGCAAGGCAGCAGAGCCAGGTCTTCAGGCTTCTCCAGAAGGCCAGGAGCGATGAGGCTAATCTCACCTCCGGGGGTAGCATGTTCCACAGGGCGGGAGCTACTGCAGAGAAGGCCTGCTTCCTGGATCCTGCCAAACAAAGTTCTCTTACAGACGGGGTCCATAACATGCCCTCTCTGCATGATCGGGTGGAGCGGGCTGATGTAATGGGGAAGAGGTGGTCCCTCAGGTAACCTGGTCCCATGCCACATAGGGCTTTAAAGGTGATAACTAACACCTTGAATTGGACCCAGAAGCAGACTGGTACCCAGTGCAGCTTGCGCAGCAGAGGTGTTATATGTGCCCTTCTAGGGGCACCGAAAACAGCCTGCGCAGCTGCATTCTGGACCAACTGAAGCTTCCGGATACTCTTCAAGGGTAGCCCCATGTAGAGCGCATTGCAATAGTCTATGTGGGAGATAACAAGGGTATGAGTGACTGTTTGAAGGGCCTCCCGATCCAGGAAAGGGCATAACTGGCACACAACACAAAGTTACATGAAGGCTCTCCTGGCCACAGCTGCCACCTGCTCTTTGAGCAGGAGCCATGAGTCCAGGAGGACCCCCAGATTACACACCGGGTCTGTCTGGGGCAGTGCAACCCCATCAAGAACCAAAGATGACAAAGTGCTGGATACGGAAGAGTCATTAACCCACAGCCACTCCGTCTTACCAGGGTTCAGTTGAATCCTATTGTACCCCATCCAGACCCCTACAGCCCCCAGGCACCAAGAACGGGCAGTCACAGCATCACTTACTTCACCCAGGATGGAGATGTATAACTGGGTATCATCAATATATTGATGATACCTCATCTCATGGTGACAGATGATCTTACCCAGCAGTTTCACGTAGATGTTGAAAAGGAGTGGAAAGAGAACCAAACCCTGCAGTACCCCACAAAGGAAGGGCCGAGGGTCAGATCTCTCGCTCCCTATCACCACCGATTGGGACCAGCCCTGGAGGAAGGAGGTGAACCAGTGCAGAACCACACTGCCCACACCCAACTTCCTGAGCTGACCCAAAAGGATACCATGGTCAATGGTATTGAAGCCGCTAAGAGGTCAAGAAGAGCAAGGATGAATGCACTGCCACCATCCCGCTCCCGCTATAGATCATCCATAAGTGTGACCAATGCCATTTCCATCCCATAACTGGGCCTGAAACCTGACTGAAAGGGGTCTAGACAATCCATTTCCTCCAGAACCCTCTGGAGCTGTAAAGCCACCACCATTTCAACCACTTTCCCCAAAAAGGGGAGGTGGGAGACTGAGTGAAAATTGTCTAGAACAGTAGGATCCAATGATGGCTTCTTGAGGAGGAGGTGCACCAACGACTCTTTAAAGGCAGCCAGGAACACCCCCTCTCTCAGAGATGTATTAACCATTGCCTGGACAGAACCACATGTCACCTCCTGAGCCACTTTTACCAGCCAGGAGGGGCATGGGTCTGGATGAAACATGGTGGCTGTCATGTAGGATCCTGTCCACTTCCTCAGGTCCAACAGGATCAAACTGTTCCCAGATAACTGGGTAAGCACGTTCCCTTGGTATCTCTCCAGACCATGCTTCACACTTTGAGTCTAACTTTGAGTGGATCTGAGCAATTTTTGTCCTGCAGATGCTCAGCAAATTCTTCTGCATGGCCCTGTAGGTGGGTCACTGGGCCCACCTTCCATAAAAGAGATTGAGGGATTTTAAACAGGGCCATCAGGCAGCATTCTGCAGATGCAATAAGAGCAGAGAAGTATTGATGCTTCGCTGCTTTAATCATCATAAGGTAGGCCTTAATAGCAGCTCTAACCTGTGTTTGGTCAGATTTGGCCTTTGTCTTCCTTCAGTGGTGCTCTAGGCATCTCTTAACTCTCTTCAGAACCTTTAGCTCCTCCGTAAACCATGGGGAGTGTTGGGTTCAATGGGCTAAGAGAGGCCACACAGGAGTGATCCTGTCCAAGGCCCTGGCCACCTCCCTATTCCAGGCTGAAGCCAGGGCCTCCGCTGGACCATGCAGCAGGTCCTCAGGAAAACCCCCCAGCTCCCTCTGGAACCCTGCTGGGTCCATCAGTCACTGGGGGCGGACCAATCAAATGGGTTCTGCCTCCCTGCGGAGGGGGGTAGCATAGGAGAACCTCAAGGCCACCAGGGCATGTTCTGACCATGACAATGGGGACAGCTGTAACTCTCAGATCACATTGCCACTGCTCTGACATGAAAACCAAGTCTGGGGTGAGGCCACTGTCTCGAGTCAGGTCCCGAATCATCTGAGACAGGCCCATGGCTGCCATGGTAGCCTTGAACTCCCAAGCCACCTCTGAGGCATGCCCCAGGGAAGGCAGAACCATAAGCCCGGGGAACTCCACCACCAGCCCTGAGACGGCCTCCAGCAGCTCAGGCAAGGAGGTTGCTATGCAGCAGGGAGGCTGGTACAGTAGCATCACTCCCAACTGTTTTCAGGAACCCAACTTGAAAAACAGGGTCTCACAACCAGTCACTTGTGGAGCAGCACCCCTGAAGGCCACCAGAGACTCCTGGATGACAACTGCTACCCCTCCTCCCCTTCCCTGAAGTCTCAGCTGGTGCCATGCCGTAAACCCGGCCAGGCATATTATGCACTAGTGCAGAAGTAACATGAGTTGTTCATTCTTTGATGTTCATGAAACTTTCACTCCTGAAATATATCTCTAATCATACTTGGTATACAACCTGAGGAATTGTTTCACCTTGCTAGAAATGAATGAAAGAAAATGAATGAAAGAAAAGTAAGTCCAATCTCATATAAAGACCTGCCACTATGTTGCCTAGTTCAGAATTTATCATCATGGATGTACTGTAATAAAAGCATATGGCAGCCACTACAACCTTGCTGAACAGTGAGGTGAAAAAGGGGGAACAATTTTGAACTTTAAATGTACAGTATATTTAGGCTGTGTTCTTCATTTGTGGAGGATCCTCATTCTGTGAAAAATAATGCAAGTGGCACATTCTGTTTCTTGTTGGAAATTATATGGAATATTCAATCTAGTTTCCTAGTTAGATGAAAAATTAATCAGGGCTGAACTGAATTTTAATTAGGCTCTATGGCAAGACTAAGAACCTTTCCAGATATTCGTGACTTCCAACATTCCCAACTAGTATGAGTAATGATTGGGCTGATGGTGTCAGGCCTGCTAGTCCAAAGAATCCTCTGATACAACCTAGGACTGAGTTGTACTCTGAACAGATTATCAACCAATTAAGACAATTGATCAACTCTAATTGACAGTGAAGGATTGGGACAAAGAGTTCTAGTTTCCTTTCTTTCTGGTGATTACTATCCAGATTGCCATTCTCCCTAATTCAAACCTAATGACCTTTTAGAAGCTATTTGTGTAATTCCTAATTATGTGATTAAGTCATATAATACCTAGCTTGGCCATTTAGTGGTTCCCCTAAATTCCTGAGATGTTTTACCTAACAGAATACTGCAGATTCAGTAGCAATCTAAAATGATTCACTACTTTCATTACAGTCATTTAACATATCTCAGTTGTTTTCCCAGAGTGTAAATATCTAAATCCACCTCTCATTTGTTAAAGGAAAATTATATGGCAGTTTTGGCTGAGGCAGGTCTGAGACAACTAAACTTCTTGAACTATATATGTGACACTCACTGTTCTTATATACTCAGAGAGCCAGCATAATAGGACATTTTTATTGTTTCATTCATTTCTAATATGTAAGTTATGTTTAGCTTGATGGGTCAAAAAGTATGCAGATGTGCTCAAAAAGTGCAAATTTAAAAAGTAATAATTCATGCTTTAGGGCAGGGGATTCTAGGAGGCCTTCCTTTTCCACTTACAGCAAGCCAAGCAGCACCACTGTCCTACCCCATGCTGGAGGAGGAGACCAACCATCAGAGGGTAGCAGGTCTGCCATCATTGACCTCTACATCCATCTGGACAATGAGACAAATCTTGGCTCCTTTACTTAGGGTCATATTGCCTTTCAAGAGGAAAATAAGAACAAAGAAATAAAAATAAGCTCTCTTGAAAGTTTTATTAACCACTAATTCTGGGAAATAGCCACTGAAATGATGTACGTTTCACCATATATCACTTCCTAAAATATTCTTGTAATGATAAATGGTTACCTCCCCTTATTTAATACCATTTTTACATTAAGGAAACAGGTGATTTGCTTTTGAAATGTAGAGCCTTGCATTTGAAACTGCAGTACATTTATATTTGCTACAGTTGAGAACATTAAAAGCTCTTTTTAAAAACAACTGCTTCCAAGAATGATAAAATTATAGCAGGGCTGCTTATATCTATACATTATAAATATGAAGCAAATAATCTCACAGAGTGTGCTGAACTGACTAAGCTGAAATTTGTAAGGAATTAGTTATCCTGACATTAGAAAAACTCTACTCATATGACCCTCCTCAGTCCGGCACACATTTGCTCCTTCAAGCTCTGTTCCTCAACACTTATATCCCTGCTGGCCACATCACTGGCAGGCATACATCCACAGGCTCCTTTCTATAATTTCAAACCTTCGGCTCTCAAGAGGTGTACCAGATGTATAATCAGCAGCATGGTCCTGGTTTTGTATTCCTCCAATACATGTTAGTTATGAGAGGGACGGAGGGAGGGATCTCTATCATCTGTCTGTCTGTCTGTCTGTCTGTCTGTCTATCATCCATCCACCCATCTACCCATCTACCCATCCACCCATCCACCCATCCATCCATCCAGCCACCCATCATCTATCTATCTATCTATCTATCTATCTATCTATCTATCTATCTATCTATCTATCTATCTATCTATCTATCTATCATCTCTCTCTCTCTCTCTCTCTCTCTCTAGCTCCAGAGATGTCTGGAGCATATCATTATGGAAAAGGCTGGTATATCTATTGGAATGTCCCATGAATTGACTTCTTTTTCTGCTGTGTCTTGCTCACTTTTGTGGCATGATTGAGGGAAGTGTTAAAGTGCTTGCATTTATGTATTCAATTTGGATTGCCCCTTTTCACTTGAATTTGTGAGAAAAGAAGAAAACCAATCTGCCTTTCACAGGTTGCCTCTTCAATTCAGCAAGTTTAATTGGTTTTGATATTCAGTACAAGTGGCCCTTATTATTCACAGGATTCCATTCCAGTCAAACAACTGTGGATAGTGAGACCGGAAAAGAGAAGAATTTATGCACACACAAAAGTCCATCCACCATTTTGCACATGCATAAAATGCACAAAAAGCATTCCAGAAATGTGAGTACATGAAAGCCTTTACCACAGATAACAAGGTCCAGTCTGTATTTTCCAACTGTGGATAATGAGCCTATCAATAATGAGAATAACTTGGAATTAATTTATTTCAATGCTAGTTTAAAAGTTAAAGTAAGAAATGATAATAAGTTACAAGAGCCAGTTAGAAAATCTGATAGTTGTGCCACCTTTAGATACTATCAGGAGGAGACAAGAATTCATGTCAGCCCAGGACTAGTCCTAAATTTGGGGAGACCTTCAGCAAACTGGAACCCTTCCTATACCCTGTATCAGTAAGCCTTGACAAGTAGATTACATAGCTCTTGACATAGCACTGCTTCAGTGTGTTGTGGGATATTGAAATGATTGTTTCAGGCCATCCTGCACAGGAGATCAGGGAAGGCATGGCTGGTGGGCCCTACATAGCCCTACCTGGCTGCTGTTGCCATATGTCAGTTCTGGAAGTTGTCCAGGAGACCTGAGTGGGAAGTTGAATGCCAAAGAATCCAAAGAAATGTATTGCTAAGATTGTGGCCAAGTGCAGTATGTTCACAACCTAGGCTTAGACAGTGATTTCTCCAATGAAAGCCACTTCAGTCTGATTCTAGATATTCTACAGATATTTACAGAATTCAGATGACATGGCTTAACATTGCCTAGGCACAGAATATGTACATGCACAGATTATTCATACATGTCTGTCTTTAATAAGTGTAATTTATTCACAGAAGGAGGAAATTTATAATTTTGGGACACAGGAATTACAGCTTGCAAATTGCCACCTCATTATCTCAACCTGTTTCTGTTGATCTCAAGTTCTTTTTTTTTTTTTAACTGTTCAATCATGTCCAATTCTCAGAGACTGCCTGGACAAGTCCCTGCAGTTTTCTTGGCAAGGTTTTTCAAAAGTGGTTTGCCATTGCCTCCTTCCTAGGGCTGAGAGAGAGTGACTGGCCCAAGGTCACCCAGTTGGCTAAGGTGGGACTATAACTCACAGTCTCCCAGTTTCTAGCCTGATGCCTTTAACCACTACATCAAATGCTGTAGCTGCTGATAAAAGTAAAATGATAAAAAGAAATGAAATGAATGCCTTAGATTCATTTGAGAGAGAGAGAAAGCAGTAGGTAGATTTTTAGTACCCTATATTAAAAAGGGTACTACTAGATCAAGAATCATTGTTCTATAAATTATAGACTAATATTACAAGAGGGTAGATGTTGTGATGAACGCAAATAAAGTCACATTTTGCCATCTCAGTTTATATGCTGGGCACAGTATTCTACAATGTTGCTTAAAAAGCTTTCATTGAAAAATGAGCAAACTTATTTTGATATTTTGAGAATTAATAATTTGCCAAGAACATTAATACCCAGAGACTTCTAAGTTACATGTGATGCTTTGACAGCATTCTGTAGGTGTAAATTCAAGAATTATAACTTAGTCAGAAACTATATATAAGCAGACTGTGTTTACTAGGTACTCTGGTGATACCTTTCAGATAAAGGAGAAAGTAATTGTCCAATTGCCACCTACTAACTGAGATGTGGGCCAGATCGGGCCTGTACACGGCAATACACATCTAAAGAAAGAGTCACCAGATCAGATGGGCACAGACGAAATGGTACTGACTGTACTTTAAATGTATATCTCGCCAAGGGATTTCTCTCTTTTTTAATAAGACCAGTGAAAGAACTCCAGAGATGCTTCTTCTCTTTGGTGGCATTTCTTGACCATTGATTAAGCACCCTGAACTTTTAAAACATCTTACACCTGTATGTAGTATTCATCCTGTCATGCATTAAAAAGCCCCCTAATCAGCACTCAGAAGAATTCACAAGAAATAAAATGTATATCCCTAATTAGAGCTCAATAGCTCAGTATGGCATTTCCAATTTGTTCAGTTTCTACAATAACATGTTAACCTTCAGTTCAGCAAGAATTGTCAGGTGAGGTTACGATTCTAAAATAAAAACAGAAAAATAATGACGCAGTGCAATATGTTCTAACAGCAAATTAAAAACATGGGATGTTTGCTTAGTGCTTAAAATGACTGTGCACCAGGTGCATATTTGTGGGGAATAAGTTCCCCCAAAAAGAGCACCACCGTTGAAAATCCCGTTTCTTAGTAGCCACTTGCTCCTACATGGTTCTAGAGAAGAGCTTCTAAAGAAAATCTTGATCAAATCCATGCTGGTAAAATGTGGCAATCTTTTGGAAACTTGAATCTCAAACTGTAGGGCTTTAAAGGTTTTTAAATTATATTCAGTAATAAACCTGTGGCCATGGTCACTGTTTCAGAACTCACATGATATGCTCCATCCTGATCAGCAGCTTAGGAACTGCACTCTGAACCATAGTCTGAGTAATTTTCAAAGACAGCCTGAAGTACAATTCATTTAAGTAAACTAGTCTATGGAATAGATCAATGGTAACAGTAAACAGACCATCTTCATCCCAAATGGGTACACTGCTACATGACACGGATGCAATAAGACATCAAAAACAAGGTAAGAATTAAAAGTGTTTCTAAGCAGAAAATCTGATTGTTATGGGAAATGTATTCATGAAAGATAAAAACTACCCATTTCGACTTGCAGAGGAAGAAACAGCAGACTGAAGAGGGCTCCGCGAAAAGCAGAGCCAATGACCACAGTAAAGAATGAAGAGCTGGTGAGTAGATTGGCTCTTCAGAACCTCTCCGGACAAGGAAAGAATGGGAGATCACCCACATGTGCTCCAAACAGTTGCTCCTTGTGGGGAAACCGCAAGACAGCAGCTCCCAGCAGGTTTTGAGCACTGGGAGATGATAGGAATAACCATCTTGCTCACAACCATGGACAACACTGTTTAAAGGACACTAAGTTCACAAACTTCCTTTTCTAATCATGTTCAGAAATTGCTTGCTAACTACATTTAAGCTATTAGAGTCCTTTGGATCTGTAATGGTATGTGGGAATAACCTTGGGAGGCTGGGCAAAGAGATTCTGCCTAGGAAACAGTCCGATAAGAGGGAACATAGCCCACAGCTGCATCGTGGGCAGAGCAAGAGTGATAACTTCCTAAGTTATCAGGCTGTAAAGGTGATGGTGGGAGAATTGTACTTTCAGACTTGCAAGATTCTGTTAATGTAGCTTTACAATAAAGTAGAATTAGCTTATCTGGCTGTGTTTCCTGTCTGGTCTGCCTGGTAAGGCTGATCGGATCTACAAGTCTGAAAATGCTGGGTGAGTTTGCCTTCAATCCTTAACAAAAGAAAAATTTAATCACATGCTTAAGAATTTTTTTAAAAATTGAAATAAACAGCAAAAAGCTAAATAAGACTTTGACCTTAGAAAGTTATAAACAGATCAAGGGTCCAGATAAATTTGGGATAAGATTTTGGAATTAATTATAAAGAATCACTGGATATACAAAAGAAACCAGTTAATGTTTTAAAAATCAAAAGGGAAATACAAATAATAAACCAAGAGAATGACCTGGAAAATGTTTTTATATTGGATTTAAATAAGAGGCTTGTAAAGCTTTGAAGAATCTTGTGAGAAGGGACAAGAAGAAATGAAAAGAAATCAAATTCTATGATATTATTTGAATGGACTAAAGATTAAGACTGTTAGAAGTAAAAGGAAGGAACATAAAGTTGGTTTATTTGATCAAGGTTAAAATAAGATATATTGTTATTTCTGGTAACCCTTAATGGACTTTCTACTGCCACTAGGACTGAAAAGATGATGTTTAATAGATTTGTCTATAGATAAGAGATGGAATATGGGATGAGGAGATCATTGGTCATAAACTAAGAGGGGGTGAAGAGTTACAAAAATGTTTATCCTTGTTGTGATGAAGGTTGGAAGACACTTTTTAATATATTTCTTTTCCCTTTCTTTACTATCTTCTTACTTTTCTTTTCTTTCTATTTTCTATGTTTTTTTTTCCTTCTCCTTTGCACCTTTCTCTCTTTCTATTGCTCTTTTAGTTTGCCTTAGATTTTACGTGTGTGCGTGTGAAACTACTTCTCGTTTCAGATAAATCATCTACATGATCATTCACATGATGATTCACATGAATCATCTACTTCTGTTTGGATTTAGTTTTAATTCTCTGGTTCCCATATAGTTCATTAGTGATCCCAGAGCTTAGTTTAACACATCTTATGTTTCCTTGAATTGGATTAAATTGAAATATAGAGGGAGATAAATAGGTTATGTAAAGGCCTGTAATTGTTCCCATCTGACCACAATATCATATGAATTAACAGTTGATATTTTAAATGTCATCTCAGCCAGCAACTCATTAGGTGGTCAGGCATGAGTTGCTCTTCTCTTAGTCCTTTACCAACTATAGCATGGGAATAAATATTAGCTAACAGAACAGTTACAAGAAATAACATTAAGAGTAGAATTTTCTAACAAACTCTGTGGCAATCCCCTTGGAAGAAAATTTCAGTTGATCCAAAAAAGAGATGGAGCAAGCATTCAAGCAGAGATGCTCAAGTATGCAGACATGTCTATTCATGACTGCAAACATCCTGATATTTATGCAGGTCAAAGTACCTACATTTTACTCTAATTAGTTTCTCTCTCCTTAAGTTTCACATTCAGTAACTCATGATCTCGGCTTGTAAATCCTGAAGCTTTGAACATAACTGAAGGAGGAATTGGAGACACTCACCACGCAATGACATTCAGTGTTGGGATGATTTCAGCAAGCCATCAGCCATTTGTGGAGAGGAATGAAATGTTTTTCTTTTAACCTGATTTATTTAGATTGAAGAGGTAGTCTATGACTGTAATTATCCTGTCTGTCTGTCTGACTATCATGATGGAAACATAACCACCCTTGGCTGGAAGGAGCAACAGATTATTTTTATTATTATTTGATTGTCAGAAAATAACTCTAGATTTTGGACTTCTAGTGGGGACATGGCAGTCTGAACAGCTGTTCCCACAGGCTCCATGGGCAGAACTGACAATGCAGCAATTTTTGCGGGCTCAAGCAGGTTTTTCCTGAAGCCAAGGAGCGTTTTTCCTGAGAAAGGAAAACACTCGGAGTCACCCCATCTGTCCTTCAGATGGCTGCTTGCAGCCATAAAATCACAAACAGCATTCACGTTTGACTGGTAAGAGCAGCCGGGAGGCTGGGACATCACCATTTCCAAGCTGGCTGTAGCCTTAAAGGGACATTAAGACTGGCCACCCCATTTCTAAATCACCCAATTTATTTTTCTTTTCAGTATGTGTACTCAAAAAGAGGCTTTCTACAGCAAGGAGAAACTGGTTCTCTTGGTGCTTATGGTTACTTTTGTGATTAATTTTTAATTTGTTTTTTATGTTTTGGACTTTGCTTTCCATCCAAATAATAAGGAGGGTTGAGAGTATGTAATCGTCTCCCTGTGATTATTTTTGTACTAAATTTAAAGATATTAGCATTTCCCTACACATTGAATCTGCTGTTTTGAGCTTTCAGCTTTCTGCTGCTACTTTCCCTGGGGAGCTGTCTGTTATCTTACTTTCACTTGTGTAAACACATTCCAGATTTTTTTTATTATCTTCCACTTTTGCTGGCTAAGTACCTAGGGGGCGCCATTAATTACTGCATGAGACATGGAGGATTTTGATCAGACTTTTTTCTGACTTCCATTGAAATCTTAAACAGATGCTTTCTGATTCTTGCCAAGCTCTTATGCAAGGCATTCAGGGTAATGTGGAAAACATGAGGTTTATAATAATGAAATTGAAGAATTTACAGCTATAGAAATGTTTCTTCTAACAGTGAGATGTGGGCTTCTGTTGAAATGCTGGATGAAGATTGGACAGTTGAGTTGAAGAAATTTAAGGGAGAGATCGAGTTGCAAGCCACAAATGAAATTGACTTTTTGATGGAATGCTATGGAAAAGAAGGGGTCATTATGTATGGGAGGTTTTCTGAAGAGAAGTCAGAGTTTTTGAGGGAGGCAGTTGGGTTGTTTGATTTCTTTATGAAAAAAAGCTCTGTGTGCATTGTGGGGATATGTAAATGCTCTGGTTTATTCTGAAGTGGGGTAAGGGTTTAAGAATATTTATCTGGATTTCCTTTATGGTCTGGTTGATTTCATTTATCTTTAACGATTTGGATTAAGACTATTAAGGTATATATATAATAATAATAAAAATGTTTCATTTTGGGCTTAATATGATTAAGATTATTATAATTCTTGTGTTATTAATTATAATGGCAGACAATTTATATGTTTTTTTAGTTTGATCTTTATTATAGTAGACAGGAATCTACAGACCAGTAGTAGGAAGGAAACAAATAAGTGTTATCTTTGGGGGGGGGAAGTTAATTAGGATATATATATATATATTCATTCATTCATTCATTCATTCATTCATTCTTCTTTTAACATAAGGAGAAGGAGCAATTGTATTTAGTGATTTTTATATTATGCCAATGGAATGATTTATAGAAATAATGTGATTTTGGTTTAATATAGAATAGGGGATTGATTGTGGAGGATTGTTGTATATCCTTGCTGTTAAAAGTTGGAAGTCACCTCTTTTGTAACTTTGAAAAAAAAATTCTCTTTGTTTCTACACTTGTTTAGGTTTTTCTCTTTTTTTCTTTGTAGCTTTTTGTTTTTCTGTAGTTTTTATCTTTGTCTGAAATCTAATAAAATTCTTATAAAAAAAAGAAGATAACTCTAGATTTTGCAACTAGACAGAAGAAATCAATCCCTGCACACACTTATTTCTGAATGGAACATTCCCAAGTTTTTAAAAAGTTTTTTTAAATCACTTTCTATTGATAGCCATACATCCTGCATGTGACAACAGTATTTTGGCTTGCATAGTTGTCCCTAGATTACAGATCCTAGCTTGCATGGCATAATCTAAAGCACCCTTGGGGCAAAACTGGGCTTTGGCTGTGACCAGTAAGAAAGAAGTACTTTGAAGTGGCTTAGTCATATAGAGAGAATTAATGAACAAATTGCAAAACGAATATGAAGGAAAATTGAATGGAGAGGAAAGGGAGGATTATGAAAGTCATGGAGTTGATGAGGTAATCAAAAGCAGAGAACTCTAAAGAACAAAAGGCAATGTATGAAGTGATGCATGGATGTTTTTTTGTTATCTCATGCCCTTAATTTTTTTGGTGTACTATTTTTTGCATGCCCAAGAGAATAATCTAATGGTTATATATTTATTTACTGTATATATGTATGCTTTTAGCTGGTTGTTAAGTTAAATAAATAAAGAATTTTTGTGAAATAATTTGGGAATATTTAAAAGTGTGATGTACTATTGCTCTATTATTACATTTTAAAACTTTAAATGATCCATCCACATACTTTGGGAAACAAAACACAGAATTTACTAACGTAATTAAGATAACTTTATGAAATGTTTATGAACTTTATGAAATTTCCAGATAAGGAAATGTACATAAATATCTCATGATTTTATACTGATAACAGCTGGTGAGATAGGTTAAGGGTTAATTTATTAACTCAAACTTCTCTTCAGCAAAGATGCCCAAAGCAACATAATAAAACTTTTTTATTAAAATAAATTCAAGCTACTTCACAAAAGAGAAGAAATGAAACTCCCTCATGGGGAGAATCTTTAACATAGACTTCATGTTTTTTACACCTCCTTGAATACCAACTTGTTGGGATAGGGTCAATCAATAGGGTCTCAATCATTTAGTGGACTGTATGCTTGAGGGCAAATCACCCTGCTATAGTCTGCCAAGAAAACATGGTGAAAGCGGCGTCCACCCAAAGGGTCAGACATAACTCGGTGCTTGCACAGGGGACCTTTCACTTCATGCTTGAGCAAACTCAAAATTAAAAAGGGGCACTCTCCTAGTGTGGGCAGACTGTATGATGCTTAGAACCTATCTGGACCTATTCCCAAGGAATGAGAAAGTAATGGGTATATTCCTTCCTTTCCAGGTACAACTACCCATACAACTTGGGGGTGTATGAAATAATATATCATTATATTTGATTTGGAGGACCATAAGAATTTCTTGATTTACTCCCTTATCTAAAGAAACATGTTTTAAAATAAATATTATGCAAGCTTTATATGCAAGGGAGGAATTTCTCGGCAAAACACTATAGTTGGATGGTTTTGTTATCATGCCAGTATTTAAAGGGCATCTTGCAACCCATAACTCTAGGGAAAGTAGAAGGCAAATAACAAAACAAAAAAAAACTTTTTAAAAAGTCTACCTACAATGTTTCATAAGGTCTTCCTTATAAATTATTAAAGAAAATATTTTTCAGGTCATCACCACCAGTTAATAGGTCTAGCTTATAACACAGAATTGCTTGAAAAGCTGGAACAATTAGCTATTACAAATGTATCATGACTTGCAGTAAAAGTTAGCCTTCAGTAAAAAATGGTGTTCAATCAACTACATTATACAATTTCACAAGTAAATCATACTTCCAAGAATATCTTGCTATTTCCTTGAACCACTGCAAGTTCTTTCACATGTCACAGCAATACACCTTCCAGATAGAAAGGCAGCAGGAGGCTGCCTCAAAATTATTAAAAGAGCAAATGATGATGGTAAGCAAAGAGACAGATTTTTTAAAATTAAAGGAAGCATTGGGAGTAAGGTACACATGGCACCTTCCAGTGGTATCCCTGTCAATCAGTATTATTGGCCATGAGCAGCTCATTCACCATTTGTAACAAAGTCTCCCAGTTAGGCTATTTGCTTTTCTTGTTAAAAATAATTGGACCAGTGTTCCCATATATGAAAGAGATTAAAGGGGTAGATTCAGGAACATCACTGAGGTGAAAGATATACCTGATGCTTGATTCTGGTAATCCCAACCACTTTAGTCTTGTGACTAAGTCCATATCTCTCCCTTTCATCTTCTTAGCATTACAAATCTATGAACCTCCTCGTTAAAGTGAAAAGGTGTTTTCTGGTATAGTTAGTATTTATTTTGTTCATCTATAAAACATGTATTCAGTTGTGCTGACCAGAAATACTGATTATGTATTACAACTAAAGAGTTTTTAGGTCTTTTCCCTTGTCTGCTACTGAAGTTTAGTAGCTCCTGAGAGAAATAAAAAGGTCATTACCCAGAAGATCTCACAGGGAGACTGACCAGGTGTTGGCAGTATACAGGAAATACCACATTACCACCATGGCTCAACAAAATTCTTAGTAACATCAGAACTATAATTCACAAATTATTCATGGTGCCAGGTTGCTTATCCTTCATCTAGTTCTCTGTGGTAGTATATAGACTCTGACAAAATAAAGTAGGCTTGCATTTGTTGGCATGCAGATCCAATGATAATGGCTCTTCAGTACCTCCTGACCACAAGAGAGCAGTTGGATGTAGACAGAGAATTAGGGATTTAAACTATGGTCTCTGAGGCCTTGTGTCTATGGCTCTGCCTCTCGGCCCTTTGAGGTAGACAAGGTCAGGAAACAGGAGCCACTGAAAATGCAGCTAGAATATTCTAACAGAATCTTGAAAGGCTGTCACAGCCCCTTTCTACTTCAACTAATACCTAACACAGCCAAGGCAAAGGTATTCTTTCTGTGCACACGTGCACAAGAGCATAGGCTCTTTCGATTCTTCTCCTAGTAGAATGTAGCTAATCAATTCCAGATTTAGCCCACCCTGATATTTCTTGTAAATACATCTACTTTCTGTTATTGCTCAGGTCAGATTCCTACTCGCAGGAATGCTCACATGCATACACAAAACACTTCAACCCCTTTTAACTAGATATTTAACTGCTAATCTCAGTGATGTTTAGGGCATAGATTTATAAGACAAAGTGCTAAAACTAATTGATCTAGGAGATTTTTCTTAAATCTTTTCCTCTTTTCATTCTTAGGTGGTCAGAAAAGTCAAGACGGTGGACACAACCAGGTGATTGAAGCCTTGTCCCTTTTGTACATGTGTTGATGTCATGCATAAAGAACTGGGGCTTTGATTGCATGGTTCTGACCAATATCTCGGCTTCTTTTAATCCTCTGCAGCCAATACTGCCTTTGCATCTGATTTACTTCATGGTGTTCTTATTTTCAAAATCTTCCCTAACTCTACTTTTTCACATCTGGATGTATCCAATAATGTTCATGTCTCCAATCTTACTTATGCTTCAGCCTTTTGTCTCTTACCATCCTGTTTGTCTGGATCTATTTCCTATTTTACTTTTATCACCTCTCTCTTCCTTCCATTTCTCCCTTTCTTTTTTTTTAAACTATCTTCATGAATTCTTTTGGTTTTCATCTCTTGTTACAATATTTATAACTGTTAAACATCAATTGGAATAAGTTATTAGTCTTTATATCATTTTGTAGTTCTAAGTTGACTAACACTCATCATAATTATGTTCCTTGGCACAATGATTTACCATTTTAATGTGCACCAGTAATAACATATGTACACAATTAGTAACATCAGAATAATATGGCTGCCCTTCCTTCAGTGACTGAGAATACATCTGTATATGACTGTTTGGAAAGGGAAATGCCAACAACAGAAATTATAGGAAGATGGGACTGGCACTGTTCTTTTGACATGATCCCACAACTTGAATTTTATAACCCTACTTTACAAGAGAAATGCAGAATAGAGCCATGATAAAAGAGTTAATAATTTTGGCATAGGAAATGAAACATAAAACAGACATGGGAGAAGAATGTAAGACTCATTGTAATGTAATTGTGAATTATATACTGGTGTAGGCTTTCACAGCTGGTATCTGATGGGCAGTGTTGGGCTTCAGAGTTTAGTGATGGTGATCTAGAGAACAAATTTCCTGATGTTTTACCAGCAATTGTGGCTGGCTTCTTTAGAGGCAAAGTGGTCAGCTATGCAGACCACAAACAACTGAACAGGGGGCTGACTGGGCTTCTGTCTTTATAACCAGGTATCTGAATTCTGATTGGCCTTTGGCCGAGCTGGTTTCCAATTGGTGCAGGTTGGTGAGGTCTGGTCTCTGATTGGTTCTTTGTGTCCAATCCTGATTGGTTGTTTTGGTGGTGATTCCTGGTTCCTGATTGGTTGGCTGTGGTTAGGTATATATGGGAAAAGGTCCTGGGTGTCTTGCTTCTATTATGTCTTGATTTTTCATAGACATAGACATATTAGGAACTCCAAAATCATTCCTGGAAGAGGATAGTGGCAAACCTCTTCTGTACTGTTGCTAAGAAAACTATATGGAATGGCAAAAGCATTTAAACAGACAATCAGACTGCCCATGTTGGAAACTACTCTTCTGGTTATTCAGGAAGAACATAATCTCATGAGTAGATCTGGAGATGCCAATGTGGCCAGAGGAAAGTCATAAACATCGATGTTACCAGTTTTGAAAGAGAAGTGCCTTATTTTACAAGGACACATACAGGTAGAGGTGGAATGAAACAAGCATGAACCAACAAAAAAGTGACATTGTTAAAGCAGAAATGAAATATTTTAAATATTAGGAATAACTGAACTTTGAAAGTGAACTTAGATGGACCGGAATAGGGCAATTAAATCAGAGGATTATATAATTCAGGACATGACACCATGTCAAGGAATGAAGAGGCAATGATAATTAAAAAACATTGTTAGGAATTTGCTTGGCTAAATTAACGAGTGGTATGAATTAGAATATATACAGTGTGTATTAATATTATTGCATGCATGTGCCCTGATAGACACAATGGTGGAAGACACTGAGGTGTTCTTTGGTAAATTGTAAAAGTTGCTAAATGGGTGGTTGGAATGTGAAATTTGAAAAATAAGAAAAGATCCTTGTTGGCAGATTGCTGGGAAAGCCTTTGGCCCAGGAGAGATCAGAAAAGTCACACACACCAGGCATTTCTATAAAAATAATTTATTTACAGAAAGCAAAAAAAAGCAAAACATATATAAAAGTCTTGGGCTCTCAGTGAGAGCAGCTTGACTCTCTACATGTCTGCACAGAAGACAAAACAGAAAATAAAACAAGTCCGGGCAAGTTTCTCCCCCCCAGGTGATGCAACCATTAACACGTGAAAAGGAGACAATTAAATTCAACCTCTTCACCCGGCCAAAATGATTAGTTACCATAGCAACCTTAATCTGTAGTAGGAAACATTAACACTCCCCTTTTTATACTACAGATTAAGATGCCAACCAATCTTCTTTGACAACTCTGTGTGTCTTTCCATTCACATTATTTTAACATTATCTCCCCTTTGGTTTAACAGAAAGCTACCATCCTTCTTCCTGTGTATTTCTAAACCTAGGTTATTTGTTATAATTCCAAGGCTTTTTAATGTGAAATGGCTTTTCATGCAGGCTTCAAAATCAAGCCTTTGTTTTTTTGTTGGTGTGAACAGCAGCAAATCATCAACATAAATGCACAGATACATACAGCCTTGTTTGTCTTTCTTCATATATACACATGGATCTGCTTTTCCTTTTTCAAAACCAAAATTCTGCAGTTTTTCATCTAATTTTTGGTTCCAGGATTTAGCAGCTTGTTTTAACCCATAGATTGACTTCTGCAGTTCACAGACTAGATTCTCCCCTTTTTCATAACCAGGGGGTTGCTGCATGTATAATTTGTGGTCTAAATCACCATATAAAAATGCAGTTTGAATGTCATAGTGGTGAACTGACATTCCTTTCAGTGCAGCAAGTTTTAACAGTAATCTAATTGATTCACCTTTAGTAACTGGTGCAAAAGTCTTGTCAAAGTCTAAATCTTTCCTCTGAGTGAACCCTTTTGCAACTAACCTTGCTTTATCTTTTTGGATTTTGCCATCAGCATCCCTTTTCAGTTTGAAAACCCACCTACAACCCCGACAGCGTTCATTGGGAGGTAGAATTACCAGTTTCCATGTTTTATTTTCTTTCAATGATGCCAATTCCTGTTGCATGGCAGAATGCCAATTTTGTGCCATCTCAGGTGGTAAAGCATTCACTTGTTCTAAAGACTCAGGTTCTGTGAATATGTGAAAAGCCTTTACTGTTTCAGCCTGAAAACGTGATGGAGGAATGCCTTTATTACTCCTCTGAGATCTGCGAGGTAATACAGGGCTTAAATTTTGACTCAGGACTCACTTTCCTGAGAAGCATCTGTTTCATCAGACAGATCTTCAGTTTGCTTTTCTGGTTTAATGTCCTCATCAGGCAAAAAATCACCATCAGCTAGTCCTTGCTGTTCTCTTGTGGTGGTCAGATCAACTGGAGAGCTAGAGTTTAATCTCCCCCAGTTTTGTTCAGCAAAAGAAGTGCTTTTGCTAATTATCAATTTCTCTCCCATTATGAACCTGTAGCTCCTTTGGCTTTGTTCATAGCCAACAAAGATGGCTTTCTTTGTTGTGGGGCCTCCTTTCCTTCTCTGCTGTTTTGGAATGTGAACCCATGCAGTGCTACCAAGCACTCTAAGATGGTTTACCTTTGGTTTCACACCAGAAAACAAATGGAATGGAGTGTCCTGAAACACAGAGTTATACAATCTGTTTTCTACATAACAGGCAGTAGATATTGCCTCTCCCCAATACTTAAAAGATAAATGTGAATCTTTAAGCATGCATTCCATCGCATTTTACATCGTTCTGCCCTTTCTTTCAGCAACACCATTTTGCTGAGGGGTGTAAGGGTTAGAAAGAATTTGTTCTATCCCCTTTTCCATTAGGAACCTTTTGAATTTGTGAGAAAGGTACTCTCCTCCTCTATCACATTGGAGTGCAGATACAGGCCTAGGGAATTTTCCATTTGCCCATGTCACAAACCCTTTAAATTTCTCAAATGCCTCATCTTTATGTTTTAAGATGTAGATAAATGTGTATCTTGAGAAATCATCAATGATGGTCATTGCATACCTTGCTTGTCCAAGACTTGGAGCAAAAGGACCAATAATGTCAGAGTGTACAATTTCCAAAGGTCTAGTTGTAACTCTGTCACTGTGCTTACTCACAGGAGCTTTTACTGTTTTGCATTCTTTGCAAACTACACAGTCTAATTATTTAGCACAGGGTTTTATTTTTAGATCAGCACACAGCTGTGGCATTTGTGCTATATACTTGAAATTAGCATGACCAAATCTCCTGTGCATCAGGTGTACACATTGGTCATGATATGGCGTGTTGCCAACTGCAGGCTTGCAGCTTGGCTTCCTTGCATTTTGCACAATGTACAAGGAGTCTTTTAACATACCAGTAGCACACAATTTTCCATTTTTACGTATCTCACAACCATTTTTCTTAAATGTTATGATATACCCTGTTGCTGCCAATTGTGCCACAGATAAAAGGTTTGATTGTAAATTTGGCACATACATCACACCTTTTACAGTTTCTCCCAAGCAGGATAAATACAAGTCACCTTGTCCCATAATTTTGGTCACAGACCCATCAGCCAGATACACTTTGTCTTTCAGTTTTAGACAGTGACACAAAAGAGCTTTTACAATCACATAAATGACAACTGGCCCCAGAATCTAACACCCATACATCAGAATTACCCTTCTCAGCAGCCTGTGCAATTTGGGTTGTCTGAAGAGCCTTCTTCTGTGTTGCCCTTGTGTTCTTCTTCTCTGTCTTTCTACTCTTGGGTCTCAAGGCACAGTCTTTCTGCAAATGTCCAGCTGAACCACAATTGAAGCATCGCTGGCTGGCTAGCACTGTGGCCTCAGCTTCCTTTCCCTTCTTTTCCCTTGTTTTCTGGTATTGCAGCTTTCCAGAAGAGGTGGGGGGGGGGATCTTTCCTTTCTCTTCTCCCATTCAGCGAGTAAGCGCTGTGTAACATACGATGGGGTGAGGTCTGTTTCAGGCATAGCCTCCAGGGTATAAATCAGTGTGTCCCATGTTTCATTTAGTGAGGACCGGAGGATATATGATTTTGTGAGAGGTGTAAATTCCATTCCTCTCTCCTGCAACTCAACAAACAGCTGCTGAATATAATGCAGGTGCTCAGGAAGGCTATCTCCTTCTGCAAGGTAGGCTTTGTACAGCTTTTTTGTCAGAGTAACTTTACTCCCTGCTGTTGCCTTTACATACAAGTCTCTCAGAGCATCCCAAAGTTGCTTTGCAGATTGCATGCCTCGCACGTGGACTAGCTGATTGTCCTCAACTCCCAGGATAATGGTGGCTCTAGCCCGCTCATCCTGTCTCAGCCATTCAGCACTGGGATTTTGGGGGGGTTGCTCACCAGTTGGCAGCCAAAGATTCTCTCTGCGAAGATACATCTCCATCTTCAGGGCCTAATTCAAATAGTTGGTTTCTGATAGGCGCTCCAGAGGCATTGCTGAGGGCTGGGAGGTAGCCATGGCTTCTTCCTTCTTTTGCAAGTCACCTCAGCTGGCTTCTTTGTCCTGTAGGCCAGCAGTTGCTGGAACATCTCCAGGTGGCTCCAAAGAAAATCTTCACAGGTCTTTGCTACCTGCCTTTAAATGTGTATGAGGTGTGGAGCTGATCTCTCTATTCTCTCTGGGTTTTACTGGGCTTACTGGGCTGTTTACTGGGCACATAACCTGTTGGCGGATTGCTGGGAAAGGCTTTGGCCCAGGAGAGATCAGGAAAGTCACACACACCAGGCATTTCTATGAAAATAATTTACTTACAGAAAGCAAAACAAAAGCAAAACCTATTTAAAAGTCTTGGACTGTCAGTGAGAGCAGCTTGACTCTTTACATGTCTGCACAGAAGAGAAAACAAAAACTAAAACAAGTCCGGGCAAGTTTCTCCACCCCAGGTGATGAAACCATTAACACGTGAAAAGGAGACAATTAAATTCAACCTCTTCACCCGGCCAAAATGATTAGTTACCATAGCAACCTTAATCTGTCATAGGAAACATTAACAATCCTGAGGAGCTGAGAGGGCAGTAAGACCAACATGATGGTGCCAGGCAGAGGTAGGTATAGAGAGAATTTGAGGGCAGGCCGCACTCAGGGATACTAAGTCTGCTGTTTGAAAGTTGTCCTGATGTCTGATAGTTTCTATGCTCTGTGCCTGGTTGTCAGATCCTTGGTGGCCTTGAGCTCCAGCTCCTACTGTTAAATGCCAGGTCAGCATGTAACATGTTCTTATCATGGATGTGGGTGCTGACCTGGTGTGTATCACTGAGACCTGGCTAGGCCTGGGGGATGGTTTACCTCTCTCAGAGTTGTGCCCAGCTGGGTTTTGTGTTTGGCATCAGGCAAGACCCCAGGGGAGGAGTGTCTGTTGTCATCTATGAGTCTTTGAAGGCTTTGAAGCTTATTTGCTCTGCAGATAACTGGATGTGAGTCACTGTTGTTGAAACTGGGTTCTAGGGTTTGCTGCTGATGTACTACCCAAACATTTGGGTTTGCTGCTGATGTACTACCCTCTGCTTGAGATGCTGGATTCCATCCTAGGCTGGCAATGATGCCATTATTAATGACTATTAATGGCTATTAATGCTTAGAGATTTCAGTTTGCTACCAGATAGCTCAGGGATTCATTGATGGCCCAATGCATACCAGTGGCTGCATGTTTTTTGTCTTGAGACAGTTGCAACATGATCTGGTAGGACATTTACATCAGCCTTTCGTCATGGATAGATCATTCTCTGATTGCCTTCTGGCTCACTGAAGTCACCCCCCTCCCACCTTACAGGGAGATAGGACCCATTCAAGTGGCCTGCTTCAGGTAACTGATGGACCTAATGGAATTCCAGTGGGAACTTGGGATTTTCCCTGAGAATCTTATGGGCAGAGGCCTTAGTCACTGCCTGGAATTGGTGGGTGGCTGGGACCTTGGACCCTATCAGCCATTATGTGGTCTCTGTGTGCTGATGCCAGGGTGCACACTGGTTTACTGAGTAGCTCTGGGAGATGAAGGATTAGAAGAGATCCCTGGAGCACTATTGGAGGAAGATCCAAAGACAGTCTGACCGAACATGGGTAAATGCCTATATCTGGGATTACCTTGTGGCAATCAGAGTGGCGAAACATCAATATTTCTCCACACTTTTGTGTCCTTTGATAGCCATCCAGCAGCCCTTTTTAGAGTGACTCAGTCCCTGCTGGGGAGGGGTGGGCCACTGGATCATCTGCAGGGCCACTGGATCTCTCCAGAGTCATTGGGAATGGCCAGTATAAAAATAAAGTAAATCTGCAGAGTTGGTTTGGAGCTGGGTGGTTCCTCAATTGAATTAAATAAATGAATAAATAAATCCTACAGGTTTTCATAATAAGCTATCATGATAGACAAGGAAAGACAGAGGATGAAAACCTGGATATAGTCTTCTAACATAAGCAAGAAAGAACAAGAATGCTATCAAAAAGAGGAATATAATAAGAAAGGGAAAAAAGGAATTTTTTTAAAGAAGATCAGAGAATCACAAGAAAATTGAACAGGAACACAAAAGAGTAATCACGGGGGAGATCTGTTGAAGCAAATGAGGTTAAATGAAGATAGAAATATTATACTTAAACCTTTTATACACAGGATTATAAAATGACAGAAACATTTGTAGAGAAAATATATTCAGGAACCGATCCCACTAGAAAGTGAGGTATGACAGGCAATAGACCAGTAGTCAAATAGGAAAACACCAGGCCCAGATGAAATACCCACTCAACTATTTAAAACCTCATGAGAAGAGGCAGGTAAAGAGAATAGCTTTATGTCAACAAATATGGATCAAAAGGTGATCTGGCAACTGGAAAAAATCAGTGTATATACCAAAGAAAGGAGAATGGAAGAAAATGCACAAATTACTGAACTAGTACACTAATTCCTCATATAAAGCAAGGTTGACATGAAGGTCAAAACTGCATCACATTGTTCGCTAAACTAGTACCAAATATGGTTGGGCTATTTTTTGAACCCTTGGGGAAACCCAGTCCAATACATCTGAGTTTTTATTCCTCCCTCGGGTTCTTCCCATTCAAAAGCAGATATTCTCTGGCTTCCCTCATCCAAAGGTATACAAAAGAAAGCATCTTTCAGATCTAATACAGTAAACCAGGCATCATCTGGCCATAATTGCGATCGTAGGGTATAGGGGTTCGGGACCACTGGATGCAACGTAACTGTATCTCTATTCACCTGTCGCAGATCCTATACAAGTCTACAACTACGCTCTGGCTTCTTTACTGGTAGCACTGGGGTGTTAAAAGGAGAAGCACCTTTCTTAAGTAAACCATGTTTTAAAAACTTCTGAATAATAGGCTGAAGTTCCTTTCTAGCTTCTAAGGAAATCTCATATTGTCTGACTTTGGTAGGCTGAACTCCTGGTTTCAAGTCAACGTTTACAGGGCTTATTCCTTTTGCCCTTCCTGGCACCTCACTTGCCCACAGAGAAGGGTGGACCTGATCCAGTATCTCATCAGGGATTTTTGGAGCTGGTTTATCTTCTAATACAGCTATTCTCCATGTCTCTTCTTGAGGGATATACATTTTTACTTTCCCTCCTTCAAAGGTAATGGTGGCTTGTAACTTTGAGAGTAAATCTCTCCTTAACAGGGGTATTGGGCAGTCTGGCATTACAAAAATTGGTGGGTTAAAACTTTTCCTCCCACCTGTCCTGTCTCCGCTAAGGCATACAAAATGCAGGAAGCGGTTACAACATTGACTTTAATAAACAACAGCCAATGAGTGCAGTCATATACACAGAGCCCCACGAAATTCACCCCAGCTCAGTAATTTGCTTACTGAGGAAGTTTCAAGTCCAAAGGGGCAATCGCAAGAACAATCAAGCAATCCAAAGTCCAGGAGGTCAGGAAAGTCATCAGTCAGTCTAGTTCAATGTTGAGGCAAGGCATGGGGTCAAGTTGGATGAATGGTTGTCAAGTTGGATGAATGGTTGTCTCCGACAACCTCTCTGTGTTCCTGGCTCTCTTTATATAGGTGCTGCCCCACTGGCATGTGCATGCATTCAGGAAGGCATGTCTGCTTGTGCACAAGAAGCCTCGTTAACCTCCATTGCTCTGCTCGCCTTTCTGCTCTTCTTTCTTTTTTTTTTTATGAAATCTTTATTAATTTATTTAATAAACATAAAATTACATACAAACAATAATATCTTACAATATAAAAAAGAAAAGAAGACAGAAGAAAAAGAAAAAAGAGAAGAGGGGAGAGGGAAAAAGAAAAAAAAGGGTATATATATATATGTGTGTGTGTATATATATATATAAATAAAAATAAAAATAAAAAAGAGGGGGGAGGGGATAAGATGAAAAATAAATAAATAAATAAATAAATAGAAAGATTAGGGTTTCCAACTTTCTAGACGGTACAGCTTAGTATCCTAGTGTGTTATTATTATTTCCCCCCTTAATTCTCTAAATTGCCTTCATTAATTCTAATAAGAGATTAAACAATTAAGTAATTTGCTATTTATATACTATATATACATATTAACTTTTTGAGTCCATTCCACATATTTGAAAAAAGGTATCCAATCCTTTTGAAAATCTTCCATATTTTTATCGTTTAGTTGGTCTGTCAGTTTTGCCATTTGCGCCAAATTTAGGGATTTAAGTATCCATTCCTCCACAGATGGGATTAATTCTTCTTTCCACTTTGCAGCGTAGAGAATTCGGGCTGAAGTAATCAAATACAGTAGAAGTTTTCCATAGTTTTTTTTCCAAATCTTTGTTCATAAAGCCCAATAAATAGAGTTCCAGTAATTTATCAATATTAACTGCCAGCATTTTACAAATTATATTATGTATAGATGACCAGTTTTTTTTCGCTTTTTTACAGGTCCACCACATATGGTATGAAGTTCCAATTTCTTTTTTACATTTCCAACAGACATTTGACGTATTTCGAAACATTTTCGATAATTTTTCTGGGGTGGTATACCACATGTACATCACTTTATAAAAAAATTCTTTTAAATTATAATTTGATGTAAATTTTAATCCCTTAGTCCACATTCTTTCCCAAACATCATATTCAATATTATATCCATTTTTTCCCATTTATTCATACATTGCTTAATTTGTACATTTGGTATTCTCATTTGTAATAACATTTTATATATTTTAGAGATCATGTGGTCATCATTAGCATAGATTTGTTCATCCCACCAAGATAGTTTTTTTGTAAAGAAAAAAATCTTCAGATAAGACCATCAGATGAAGGTATAAACCATCAAATAAAAATTTTACAGCAGCAATTAAAAATACTTACAACAGATGAAATTGAAAGAAAATTGAGATATATTAAACAAAGAAACTTTGAATATGCTAATAAACCTGGAAAATGGCTAGTATATAAATTAAGAAAAGAAAAGGAAAAAAAAATATTACTAAAATTCGAGAAAATGGGAAAGAATTAGTTGACAATGAAAAAATTAAAAAGGCATTTCATAGTTTCTTTACAAATTTATATAAGAAACAAGAAATTTCAATTGATAAAATTGAGAACTATTTATTAAAACAAAATTTAAAGAAATTAACTAAAGACTAAAAAGCATTAATTAATAATCCCATCACAACCCAGGAAATTATAGAGGCAATTAGAAAATTGAAAATAGGCAAAGTTCCAGGTCCAGATGGATTTTCAGCAGGTTATTATAAATATTTTCAAGATCAAATTTTGTTACCACTTAAAGATTTATTGAATGCGATTCTGTTAGGAAATCCAATACCAAAATCTTGGTCAGAGGCAAATATCATACTAATCCCAAAAGAAAAACAAGACCCGTCACTATGTAAAAATTATAGACCTATTTTGTTGTTAAACAATGACTATAAAATATTTACTTTAATTCTAACTGAAAGACTAAAAACAATACTTCAAGAAATAATTAATTATGCCCAAGTGGCTTTTTACCTCAAAGATATATAAAAAACAATATAAGGACGGTTTTAAATATAATAGAATATGCTCAATTTCATAATGAAAAACAGATTATGTTGTTATTTTTAGATGCTGAAAAAGCTTTTGACAACCTAAATTGGAATTTTATGCTTGATGGATTTTGGTGATATATAACACAAGAATGTCAAATAGAAAAAGGAACAAGGCAAGGCTGTCCACTATCTCCTTTATTATTTATTTTGGTATTGGAGGTTCTAACAGAAGCTATTAGAAAGGATCATCGAATTGAAGGGATAAAGATTAAACAAGAAACATATAAATTAAGAGCCTTTGCGGATGACTTAGTTATTATTTTACAAAACCCATTAATATCAATTGATTACTTATTAAAGACACTACAAGAATATGGAGAATTAGCTGGTTTTAAAATAAATAATAAAAAAACAAAGATGATAAATTTAAACATGCCACAAAATAATCAGAATGTATTAGAAATTAAATCAGGATTTAATAGTGTTAAAAAAGTTAGATATCTAGGGATAGAGATTTCAGCCAATACTAGTGATTTATTCCAAAATAATTATGTTAAAATATGGAAGGAAATTAAACAAGATTTATTGAGGTGGAAAAAAATTAAATTTATCACTTATGGGACGAATCTCTGCAATTAAGGTGAATATTCTGCCAAAGATGCTATTTTTATTTCAAACTATTCCAATATTTATAACTGATAATTTTTTTAAATTATGGCAAAAAGATCTTTTAAAATTTATTTGGCAAGGGAAAAGACCAAGAATTAAATTTAGATTACTACAAGAAGACAAGGAAAGAGGAGGCTTGGGTCTTCCCGATTTCAGGCTATATTATGAGGCATGTGGTTTATTATGGTTAAAAGAATGGATCACCCTACAAGATTATAAATTACTAAATTTAGAAGGGCATGATTTAAAATTTGGATGGCATGGCTTCTTATGGTATAACAAATTGAAAGTAAATAAAATATTTAATAATCATTGTATTAGATCGTCTATTCTTAAAATTTGGGAAAAATATAAATCTATTCTAACATTGACAATACCACTATGGATTTCCCAACAAGAAGCTTTTGTAAGGCGAGAAACAATAGGAAATTATAAGTGGCTAAAATATTCAGATCTAATAAAATTTGAAGGGACTAAATTTACAATGAAAACAAGAGAAGAATTGGAAAATGAAGGATATTTATGTCATTGGTTTACATATATTCAGTTAAAAGAACAATTCAAAATAGATGCCTTTCTGCTCTTCTTTCTTGAGCACTGGGAGGGGGCAGCAGCTCAGAGTCTTCATTCTTACCAATCAGCAGCGCCTGTGCCTGCTGCTCGCTGACCAGTCCAGCCTCCTCTGTCTGCTCAAATGGTCATTCATCCAGAGTTGTCTGCTCACCCTCTTCATCATTTGACTCTGACTTAGAGCCCAAACCCCCCATGGACTCCGAGCCCAATCCTTCCATAACACTATCAGTCCCCTCAGGACCCACCTCCCCCAAAGTTTGTGGCTTGGGCTTCTGCAGGTATTGCTGGTGAAATTGCTGTGTAAGCTGGGGAGCATGCACATCATGCTTATCTTCCCAGGAGTATTAGTCAGGTCCATACCCTTTCCAGTCAATTAGATACTGGAGGCATCCGTGGTGAATGTGATAGTCCAAGATGCAGGCCACCTCACATTCAGGCTCCCTGTGAATTCAGACAGGTGGAGATGGAGGTTCCACTGACCAATGCAGGCTGGCAGGTGCCGTGGGAACCAGAAAGAATCGATAAAAGACAGGATGTACACAAATGCAGGATGGTAATGTCAGCTGAAAAGTTACCAGATTAATAACAGCTTCCACAGGAAATGCTCCCAAGAAATGGTTATCCAGCTTTTCTGATAGGCACAGAAAGGGAAGATGCTTAGTGGAGAGCCAGACTAGATCACCAATGGCTAGCAAAGGACCCACTTGACAGTGACGATCAGCAAACCATTTGTAATGCTCCTTGGCCTTTTCCAGTTGCTCATGAAGGACCTGATGGATCACTTGTAATTCTTGGAGGAACTGATCAGCAGCAAGGACTGAGGAATCACCTTTCCTTTTGTTCCCAAAATAGTAGGGGAAAATGTTTGTGCCTCATAGGAGGCAGATTGAAGGTGATCCTTAATGGTCTCCCTCCCCAATGGTGACTGGGGGTAAGTATTCTTCCTATCAATCTTATCCTCCATTTCTGTACTTGTTGGGGGGCCCATTTGACAGGTCCTCTTTTTATTCAGAGAAGGATTATATGGAGGGGGTAAAATTCCTTCATCTTCCTTGGGGGCTTCCAGTAAAACCTTCCTCTGACTCACCATCAGTTTAGAGGGGGTTGTATATTTACAATCTTTAACCCAATCAGGGTTTCTACTCAAAAACATGAACAAGTACCCTCCCATGTGTTCATCCCATTTTTCAGTTCTTCTACAAAACAATTGCAATTGCAAAATTGTATTAAAATCCAAACTTCCCTCGGGTGGCCAATGTACTCCATCTCCTAAAGAATAATATGGCCATGCTTCTTGACACAGGAAAATCAATTGAGCCTTCATGACTGGGTCTGCTCCTCCCAAATCATGGAAGTCTGCCAAGATACAACCAAGGGTGGTGGTGGTGTTTTTGTCTATTTTACTTATCTTCCCTCCCATCATAAGGAGCCTCACAGCTCCTACAGAATCTGGGTGGCCAGCCCAGGGGAGTACCCCTATCTATCTTGCCTACCCCAATCACCCACCATAGGATGTCTTTCCCTCAACTCCTACGGGGTCATAAGATGCCTTTCCCTCAGCTCTTACGAAATTCCCTTCCACTGTAGGATACCTTTCCCTTGATTCCTACAGGGTTGTAAGGTACCTTTCCCTTGGTTTTTACGAAATCTGGGTCAGAGAATACCTTTCACTCGTCTCTACTGGCCTTACATGTTTTCCAAGATAGATATACTATATATATGACCCAGTAAGTAACCTGATTTCTTACCTTTCCCAGTTGCTTAGAGGTCCCTGGCCATTCATCTTCCTTGATTTTCAGAAGTTTAGAAGTCCTTCCCACATAGATGTTCCTGTCTTATTAGGAGGTGACTGATGCTTTTGGAGTCCCCTTTGTCCAGCCAATACGGCCAACAGACACCCAAGAAAATCCCAGGGGCACACTTTGTCAGGTTGTCCATCCGAATCCACCCACCACTGGGGACACCAAGTCCAATCACCTCCTGGCTGGCTCCCCAAAACTGTTGGCCAAGAAGGCCCATGACTCAGCGCGAGTTGTCACCCAATAAACCACACTGAGGCAGGAAGGTCCTTTGTTCTCTTTTATTTCTGTGCACAGCAACAAGAGAGGGCTCCTGCCCAAGTGTAAGAGCTTTGAACACCACACCTGACTTCTCTTTTATACATTTTCTAGCAAGGAAATAAAGACAACAAAATTTCTTTTGGGCTATTTCTTTTAGCACTTGCGCAGTAACTCTACATGCTACATGCTATCCCATAATATCCCTTAACATGTTCTATGTTTTCTAAGTCCCCCCACCTTAGGGGTGTGCATTTTACTATGTTAATTAGCCCTTAGGTCACAGCTAGGTCAGCTGGTGGTCTCGTAACTAGGTTGTTCTGCAGTTTCTGAATATCTTGAAACCAATCTTCCTTTTTTTCTGAGTACAGCAGGCCTTCTACTTGCTGTCAGTCACCTGTTCAACTCACATCCTCTTGAAACTTAATCACAAGCATCTAATATTTTCTGTCAGCAAGCAAGTGTTAAACACTTATTTTTCCACCTGTGCCCTTAACATGTACGTACTAAAATGCCAACTTTATACACAGTGGCAAACAGATCTTATAATATCTATTGTTAGAAAATTTGGTTTCTTTTATGACCATGAAGTAACCATTTTCCTTCTTTGTGAGCAATTTTCAGATACCTGCAGGAAGGTTGAAAATTTTTTATCAATAGCTATGGCTTATAGAAACCATCTGAAGCCATCCTCATATCAATAATTGTTTCAGGCCTGCAGGGCCAGTTCTAGGCCTAGGCAACCTAGGGAAGCTATGGCATCAAATTTTAGGGGGTGTCAAAATGGAAAAGACTTCCAAAATACACAATAACAGTATAAAATCTGATAACCTTTCCTTGTTGCTTTAGAACTTTTTCTTTCTACACTTTTTGAAAGCACTTACACACAAAGTTGGTTGAATGGTAGTGAAGTCACAAAAAAGAAGTTACAACAAATCCTTGTTTAGCAACCACAATTGGGACTAGAAACTCGATCGTTAAGAAAAGTGGTTGCTAAGTGAAACCATAACTATGCTTATGGCCTTACTTCAGCTTTCCTTTGCTTTACAGAACTGTGAAGGTCGCAAATGTGAGGATTGATCACAAGTTACTTTTTCATCAGTGTTGTAACTGTGAACGGTCACTAAATGAGGCAGTTGCTAAATGAGGACTACCTGTATTATTACAGCTATGGACCTCAGGAAGCTGATAATATTACCAAAGCAAGACAAAGGTCTGATAGGAAGGCACTGAGTGAGCAAGTCATGTAAGTATCAGCTTATCAAAGTTGTACCTAGAAAAGTAGTAATGGAACACCCACTTGAGGGTTAAATATAATTTCACAGAATTGTTGCCACATGACAACAATGGCTGCTGATGGGTGCTGATGTACTGTGGTTCACAGTAAATAGGGTAAAAATGCCCAGAGCTGAAAATTGTCAGTGTAAAGTTCAAAAACTTGAAGGAAAAAAAACCCCAAGAGGGTGCTGTTTTGCATAGGGGGCACCAGAATGACTTTGCCTAGGGTGCCAAAATGTCTATAGCAAGCCCTGAGTCCTGTCTTACACTATGCATATACCTATACTATACATATACATATTCTGCTATATTTGATGTATTTTTAATAATTGGTCTTGAAATGTAAATAAACTTCCAACAAATAAGGTTTACCTGAGATTGCACAGAGAAATACAGAGTCCTGAATGAAAAGAGAAAGGACGAATGAAGATGCAAGAAAATGCAGAGGAATATGTGATTTGTAAGCTAATAGAGATGGATAATGAGGAGCCCAAGAAAAGGCAAAGAAAAGTTTACTTTTTTTTTTTCACTTAATGCCAGCAAGACCTTTAAAGGTATATTTCATGCCAGAATGTGGAACATATTAAGAGTAATGAGTATCTAAGAACACTTGATTATTCTTCTGAGAAACCTCTACACTGCACAAGGTAATGGATAGAAAGAAGAAACTTGCATGTTTTTTTGCCTGTAATATGAGCATATGATAGGCTGAAAAAAAAAGCTTGATGCAGAGGTTAAGAGTTAGGATTTAGGGATAAATGAAAGGGGTGAATGGATGCGATAAATGTCCTTGGAAGAGCTACAAGTTATTTTTAAAGATCAATCAAGATGGTGAGAATTTGTCCATATAATCACCAGGTGTCAAACCCTACTGGATGGCCCTAACTGCTAAAGTGTGACCAGATTCAAACCTGTTAAGAGATCTTCCTTCAGCAAAGGATCGTTGCCTTGTCGTGCTGCTGGAGCTTGAGCACCTCAATGATGCCATGAGCTAAACCGTGAAGGGCCACCCAAGACGGGAAGGTCATGACAGAGAGGTCAGACTAAATGTGATCCCTGGGGAAGGTAATGGCAACCCACCCCAGTATTCTTGTCATGAAAACTAAATGGATCAGTACAACCAGAGGATGAGTTCAACTAGCCCCAGACGTGATGACGCAGCTAACTCAAAGCCGAAAGGATGGCTAGCAGCCGACGGTGCTGGTGGTGAATGGCGAATCTGATGTTCTAAGGATCAACACACCATTGGAACCTGGAATGTAAGATCTATGAGCCAGGGCAAATTGGATGTGGTTCTTGGTGAGATGTCAAGATTAAAGATAGACATTCTGGGTGTCAGTGAACTGAAATGGACTGGAATGGGCCACTTCACATCAAATGACCACCAGATCTACTACTGTGGACAAGAGGATCACAGAAGAAATGGAGTAGTCTTCATAATTAATAGTAAAGTGGCTAAAGCAGTGCTTGGATACAATCCAAAAAACGATAGAATGATCTCAATTCGAATTCAGGGCAAGCCATCTAACATCATAGTGATCCAAATATACGCCCCAACCACAGATGCTGAAGAAGCTGAAGTAGAGCAGTTCTATGAGGATCTGCAGCACCTACTGGACAACACGCCTAAAAGAGATGTTATTTTCATCACGAGAGACTGGAATGCTAAGGTGGGCAGTCAAATGACACCTGGAATTACAGGTAAGCATGGCCTGGGTGAACAAAACGAAGTAGGACATAGGCTGATACAATTTTGCCAAGACAACTCAATGTGCATAACAAACACTCTCTTCCAGCAACCTAAGAGACGGCTTTATACATGGACTTCCCCAGATGGACAACACCGAAACCAGATTGACTACGTCCTTTGCAGCCAAAGGTGGCGGACATCTATACCGACGGTAAAAACAAGACCGTAGTTCAGATCACAAACTTCTTCTTGCACAATTTAGGATCAGACTAAAGAGATTAGGGAAGACCCACAGATCAGCTAGATATGAGCTCACTAATATTCCTAAGGAATATGCAGTGGAGGTGAAGAATAGATTTAAGGGACTGGACTTAGTAGATAGGGTCCCAGAAGAACTATGGACAGAAGTTCGCAACATTGTTCAGGAGGCGGCAACAAAATACATCCCAAAGAAAGAGAAAACCAAGAAGGCAAAATGGCTGTCTGCTGAGACACTAGAAGTAGCCCAAGAAAGAAGGAAAGCAAAAGGCAACAGTGATATGCCCAATTAAATGCAAAATTCCAGAGGTTAGCCAGAAGAGATAAGGAATTATTTTTAAACAAGCAATGTGTAGAAGTGGAAGAAGACAATAGAATAGGAAGGACAAGAGACCTCTTCCAGAAAATTAGAAACACTGGAGGTAAATTCCAGGCCAAAATGGGTATGATCAAAAACAAAGATGGCAAGGACCTAACAGAAGAAGAAGAGATCAAGAAAAGGTGGCAAGAATATACAGAAAACCTGTATAGGAAGGATAACAATATCGGGGATAGCTTTGACGGTGTGGTCAGTGAGCTAGAGCCAGACATCCTGAAGAGTGAGGTTGAATGGGCCTTAAGAAGCATTGCTAATAACATGGCAGCAGGAGATGACGACATCCCAGCTGAACTGTTCAAAATCTTGCAAGATGATGCTGTCAAGGTAATGCGTGCTATATGCCAGCAAATTTGGAAAACACAAGAATGGCCATCAGACTGGAAAAAATCAACTTATATCCCCAGACCAAAAAAGGGAAACACTAAAGAATGTTCAAACTATCGAACAGTGGCACTCATTTCACATGCCAGTAAGGTAATGCTCAAGATCCTGCAAGGTAGACTTCAGCAACTCATGGAGCGAGAATTGCCAGATGTACAAGCTGGGTTTAGAAAAGGCAGAGGAACTAGGGACCAAATTGCCAATATCCGATGGATAATGGAAAAAGCCAGGGAGTTTCAGAAAAACATCTATTTCTGTTTTATTGACTATTCTAAAGCCTTTGACTGTGTGGACCATAACAAATTGTGGCAAGTTCTTAGTGGTATGGGGATACCAAGTCATCTTGTATGCCTCCTGAAGAATCTGTATAACGACCAAGTAGCAACAGTAAGAACAGACCACGGAACAACGGACTGGTTTAAGATTGGGAAAGGAGTACGGCAGGGCTGTATACTCTCACGCTACCTATTCAACTTGTACGCAGAACACATCATGCGACATGCTGGGCTTGCGGAATCCAAGGCTGGAGTTGAAATTGCTGGAAGAAACATTAAAAATCTCAGATATGCAGATGATACCACTTTGATGGCTGAAAGTGAAGAGGAACTGAGGAGCCTTATGATGAAGGTGAAAGAAGAAAGTGCAAAAGCTGGCTTGCAGCTAAACCTCAAAAAAACCAAGATTATGGCAACCAGCTTGATTGATCACTGGCAAATAGAGGGAGAAAATGTAGAAGCAGTGAAAGACTTTGTATTTCTAGGTGCGAAGATTACTGCAGATGCTGACTGCAGTCAGGAAATCAGAAGACGCTTAATCCTTGGGAGAAGAGCAATGACAAATCTCGATAAAATAGTTAAGAGCAGAGACATCACACTGACAACAAAGGTCTGCATAGTTAAAGCAATGGTGTTCCCCGTAGTAACATATGGCTGTGAGAGCTGGACCATAAGGAAGGCTGAGAGAAGGAAGATAGATGCTTTTGAACTGTGGTGTTGGAGGAAAATTCTGAGAGTGCCTTGGACTGCAAGAAGATCAAACCAGTCCATCCTCCAGGAAATCAAGCCAGACTGCTCACTTGAGGGAACGATATTAAAGGCAAAACTGAAATACTTTGGCCACATAATGAGAAGACAGGACACCCTGGAGAAGATGCTGATGCTAGGGAGAGTGGAGGGCAAAAGGAAGAGGGGCCGACCAAGGGCAAGGTGGATAGATGATATTCTAGAGGTGACGGACTTGTCCCTGGGGGAGCTGGGGGTGTTGACGACCGACAGGAAGCTCTGGCGTGGGCTGGTCCATGAAGTCACAAAGAGTCGGAAGCGACTAAACGAATAAACAACAAAGAGATGCTTCAGGTCTGACAGGACAAATACAGTTTATTAAGGAAATTACCCACTGAAAGAGAATGTCTGCATCTGTGAGTTTTCTGTATTCATAGTGGGGGAAAGAGAAAGAATGGGCCTATTCTTTCATTAAGAAGCAAACTGAAGTGGGGGGTGGGTATAAGTATCTGTCTTCTAATAAAGGGAAAGCCAAGCCAAAATAGAGAACCCCTTGCTTGCTATCAGAATTCATAATGCCCCTAGTGGTCAGTAGGATAACAAGCAAGACATAAGTGCCTTTGGAGCTGTATGCCCAAAAAGAAAATATTAACACAAAAGCATGCCAACACTTCATTTTTACAGTTTATCTCAAAATGTATTGAAGAGTTTACCTTTGACATTTGCCCAGATTTACTGGAATCTTCAAATGCTTCCAGTAGTTTTAAAGAATTTGACTAATTTACAGGGGACAAATGTAATTTAAAATAATGGACAATAGGGACATGATAGTTGTTGCATTAGTTAGGCAGTGAAATATAGTTTCAAGATGGTTAATGCTAATTCTAGAAGCTACTTTTAAATGTGTTATTAAAGTCAGGAGGGAAACAATCAGGAGAGAAACTTGTCAATGTCACTTAAGTTTCCAAGTTTAGAAGTAAAAGCAATTTAAGACGGTCATCTATAATTACAAGATACAGTGCAAATTGCAATCAAGCATCTTATTCAATCAAGAAGCAATTATGATATTCTGGGCTGATTGAAGGCAGCATTTTTGTACCCCTTTAATATGATAAGCACATTTTAAATGCCAATAAAATGAAAGACATCAGAAAGCAGTTTTCATTTCCCATGAATAAGCTGATCTGTTTAAATAAAGCTAATTTGTGGCAAGGCTAATCAGTTCTATAGTACAAGTATTGTATCCTTTATTTCAATCCAAGCCCCACCTCCCAAACCTGGTTACTAGACCCCTATCAACTCTGCCACAGAAATCTAATAAGGTAACTTCTAAATTTAAGAATGCAGTTCCTAACATTTTGAGTGGGAAACACATAGAAACAACAGTGTAAATCCTGAAATTGGCTTAACACAGTTAAAGGAATCAAACACATACAAACAAAGCTTACTGCCCAAATGGAGGGACTCCCCTTGAAAATTCAAGTCCTCTCCATGCATGTGACAGCCCCACCCACTTTGCATAATTGCTTCATTTTAACTGCAGCTTTGACTCTCAAAAGCTTACCTATCCCTGACATATATGATGTCTATCAATCAATCAATCAATCAATCAATGCCATTTAATTTTGTTTCTGATCTTTGATTGAAACTAACTGGATTGATTGATTGACATAATGTTTATAAGGATTCTGATGGCTTGACCAGTCTCTTTATAGCCCTAGAATTCTTTCTCCCAATTTCCTATAAGAAATGGGTGGGGAGGGGACCTGGATCTTTAAGTCATTTAGTGTGTGTCTGTGTGTGTGCACACACGTGCGCGCTTGAGTCACTGTTCACTCCCGGTGACTGCCTGGACAGGTCCCTGCAGTTTTTTGGGCAAGATTGCAGAAGTGGTTTGCCATTGCCTCCTTCTTAGGGCTAAGAGAGAGTGACTGACTGACCCAAGGTTACCCAGCTGGCTTTGTGCCTAAGGCAGGACTAGAAATCACAGTCTAAGCCAACCGGCTCTCTAACTATATACAGGCTGCCATTTTAAACTTTCGTTGTTTTAGGCTGTTTCCTTAAAATGGGACATGTTACAAAGTGGTTCCCTCCAGCAGGTCTTAATACGTCAAGGCTTCGGACTGTCATGCTGCAGGGTTCCCCTGCAGAAATATTTGGAGGAAGGTCTCATTTCCTTCGGCACATTCTACATTGTTTAAGCACTTTTTTCCCTTAGATTTTCTATTGCAATCACTCCAAACTCTGAATCCAGCCTCTGGGAGTTAATGTCAGTAGAATTAAAGGATTATAGGAGCTATAGAATTATAGTTATAGGAACTATAGAATTTATAGAACTGACTGTTGATATTCTGCTTCCTTGGGCACAGTAGTATCAACAGGTAGAGTATCAAAACAGGCAAAATGGTGGTCATGTCATCACAATTGAAGTGTCCACACTTTTATATGTGCATAATGTTGCACACATGTACAAAGGGACATTGTTCCTTTAATCATGATGCTGTGACTGACATCTTGCTTGCCTTAAACCCTGCTACAGATGCTACTTTTTTGGCACATGAAGAAACCAGTAGGATAATAACAGGTGCATTTAGATTTTTGTTTTATAAACCTTTCACAAGGACATTGGATAGAAAAGTTAGCAAATAAATAATAAATAAAATGAATAAATAAATTTTGAGTGTATTTGTGTACATCACTGAGGGAGAGAGAAATAGAAAGAGAGAAACTAGCCAAGGGAAATAAGCTTTCAGAGATGAACCTAGATGCTGTGTACAAGCATACAGTAAGTGCTTAAGAGAAGCTGTAACTTGGAAAAGCATCTTACATTATGAACTTTCAAGGTCATAACAGGCTACATTTGAAACCCACTCCCAAGAGTGATATAATCTAAGTTTCCCCATTCACAATGTTTAATTGTATTACCCATTGAGCAGGACAAGGTCTGTCGAAAATGTTAACTGAGATTCAAAGTTCAGCAGGTGACAGAGGTTTGGCCTCAGAAGCCATAAAAATCCCTTCTGATCCCCCTCTTCTGTCATGGGTTGTAAAGGAGGGAGGGGGGAAACTTGATTACTGTGAGTGAGAACCAGAGACATCAGAGACATCGCAGAGCCAGCAAATTGACACCAGAATGTTGTGGCTACAGTGTTATCTGCAAACGGACAGTGAAGAATGTTGCTGGGAATCATGTTGTAAAACTAACAGCAGTTGTAAATATTCAATTTCAAAAGAAGGTGGGAACTTGGGGCTGGTAAAAGAAGGAAACTGGGGGGATTTCAGTTATTTATTTATTTATATTTCAAGTTTCTGTCACCTCCCATATTCCCCAAAGGAGGGGTCTTTAGATGTAGATGGCAATGTTACTGTATCTTTCAATAAACGAAATACTTTACTGAGACCTCACCGGTTTCAGAGAGATTTCTTACTATTGAGATATCTGAACCTACGATCCTCACAGCAGGTGATAATGGGACAATAATGGGAATATGGGAAACTAATGGGAAATGAAACTTGGCTAAGCAATCAAGTAAACAAACAAAAAACAGTGAAAATGTGTGAATAGTACAATATTGCAAATTTTATTCAGTAATTACTTGAACTTTTAAAAACAACACTAAAGTTCTTAGAAAAAATAGACCCTGTTTCCAATAACCATAGTGTGAATAACAGTTGCCAGATGTATTTTGACTTAATAAATTTCTTATTGGGCATTAAGTCATTTAATGAATTGGCTGCTTCAAATTAGATTTATAGTAAATGTAGGGTTTATGAAATAATAATAATAACATCCTTTTCATTATTTTATGTACAAATCCTCTGTGAGCATGTTATGAGTCAGACTGTGTTGGTAATCCTGTCACCATTATTTCATTAGAAAACTTACTGTGCAAAATTCTCTACTGCTCAGAGTCACTTTCTTTCTCCTCTTGGATATAAGCAAGGTTTTTGAAAAATGGTGCAGGTTCAAAACCTTGGGACCTGCATGCAGCTTTCCAATTAGGAAGCAATAGCAGTTATGCCCACCCTAAGCCCCTGTGCTGATGCTGCTCTCTGCAGCATTCATTTTTTTCTTAATTCTTAAAAAACATTTTGCAGTCTTCAGTTGGCTGGCTAAGTATACTCTACATATTTATGTTCTTTAAGCTTATTCCCAAGCAAAATGATGCATGTTGTCAAGTAAAATATGTACACTGGTTGTCTATAAGATAATTAAGTTCAGGGTCTTAAGTTACGTAGCTACTCTACTGAGTAAGGCACAAAAATTACATGATGATGTCATTCATCACTCAGAAAAACAGGCTATTCTCTAGATTTGGATGGTGCAATGACCATTATAGTGTTTCTTTGTAAGCAGCATGTGTCATACTGCAGGACTTATCAGAATGAAGAATAATGCTTGATAATGCTAAATCTGCTACAGAAAATGGTTGGACCATGGTCAGTATGAAAACTATAAACAGAAGCATGGGCATCTGTGGAAGGGGGAAAATAATATAGTGTGTGATGATGCCATTGTGCAGATTCATTTGCATCAGATGTTGGGATACAAGTCCATAGTCTTGGCATTTACAAGAAAACATCACTATGCAAGTATTGTCACTTTGGTGTCACTACAATTTGCTGCAGATGCTGTTGGACAGGAGTAAACAAAATTACGTTTTTCTCATATGCTCCATTTGCCTAAGCAGAAGCTCCTCTGTAAAATAAAGGAGGCATTTATGAACAATGTTTACGTGGATCTACCGATGAAGTATATATTCCCTCCTACCTCCATGTGCTAGATTCCTCTCTTGTTCATTCTTTTCATTAATAAGTTTTTGCATATATTTCATCATTATTTCAATAGCTTCATTAAAAATGCATTTAGAGGTAAGAATATAAGATATTATTTATTCAGTATACAGTATGGGTTGTTCAAAGATTCAGTCAAATGCTTATTCCTTTTGGGTTTTTATATTTCATGAAAAACTCTATTGCAAAAATACAAAACATCACATGAGTGTATATGATAGATGGTACCTAGACTATTACTGCAATACTGTATGTCTTTAAACAGAATTATAAATATGTGTCCTTTCTTTAAAATAAGGTGGAAATCTAAACCTTTTACAGTGGTTACAAAATATTGTACTAGTCTTTGAAAGATAACTTTGATTCTTCAATTAAATCCCTATGATAGTATTTTATGTTGTTTTGATTGTATCCCACAGTGACAATAACCCTTCTGATATCTTATCTTCAATGCCCTTCTCTCATCTTTGATTATCTGCTGAAATTTCTTGTTGCTATTCATTGTCCTGTTTATGTATTAATGAAATTCACATCATCATAGGCAACTACAAACACCTTTCGAAAATGTTCTAGTTCCCTGGAATAGTGCTTTTCATTTCCCTAATCACAGTAATTTCCTACAATATTTTGTTTATTTTAAGTAAGTTTGAAGAGAAAGGGAACCCAGGTCACAAAGGATGATGTTATCTGTTGTTTTTTAACTTTAAGCACATTGTCAGAAAAGAAAATATGCTGTCACATATAATGCACATGCATATGGAATGTGAAATTATTTATTAGGCATCTGAGCTAATCAACTAGATATTTGCCATTTCCAACCTGCTATTTAGCATCTTCAACCAGGAAGATATTGTAAAGCATCTGCCAGGAAATTCCTTCCTCCCTGTCATTGCTCGGACTGTTTGTTCATTACATAAACATTTGAAAAGCAGGACTATAATTTTCTTACAAAACAAAAGAGACAAAAATGATTATCTGTTTTGTGTCTTACCTTAATTTGTAGAATGGCTAGAGATTAGTTCTTTTTTGAAAATGAAAATGGGAAATCTAGGAATTCTGATTCACTGGGGAGGCAAATGATTCCTTTGGTGTCCTCTGACAAATACCCTTAGAATCATAGAGTTGGAAGGCAGCATCCGTTACAGCATCTCTGAAAGACCCAGTCTCTGTTTGAAGATCTCCAGAGACAGAGAGTTTATTTAGCACCTCATGTGGCCACCTGTGCACTGGATGACAGCTTGTTGAACCTGAACCTGCTCCCTTGTAATTCTAATCCATTAGCTCTGGATCTGCTCAATGGTTCTGTTTAACAACCACCCAGAGTTGCTGGAAGTCAGGCAGCATATAAATTTAATAAATTATTCTTATTATTAACCTTCCAGATATTTGAAGATTGCAACTGTACCTCCCCTAAGTCTTTGTTGTAGGCTAAACAAACCCAGATCCTTTAACTTCTTCTCATAGGGCTTGGTTTCCAGATCCTTCACCATTTTGGCAGCCCTTCTTTGAACTCACTTCTATTTACCACTGTCCTTTTTAATACAGTCAGCTGGAGTCAGGTGACATCATAAATCAATCAACCAACCAACCAACCAACCAACCTGAGGTAGCCAGAAACTGGACATGGTATATCCAGTTCTGACCAGGGCAGAGGAGAGTGGAGCAATCACCTCCTGTGATCTGGACTTTATACTCATGTTAATGCAGTAGGAATCGTGCTGCTTTAGGTCTGACTCGTGTCATCAAGGGCTCCCAGAACCCCTTCATGTATGCCACTGCCAGACCAGGCATTCCCCATTTTATATTTGGGCCTTTCATTTTTCCTACCCAGATGCAGACAGTTGCATTTCTCCCTGTTAAGTTCCATTCCTCTCAATCTATTGCTCAAGGCTCTCTAGATCTTTTTAAACCTTTTCTCCTACTCTAGAGTATTAACCACCCCTCCCAGCTTGGTGTCCTTTGCAGACCTGATAAGAATTTCCTCATTATTCTCATCAAAGACATGGATAAAAATTTTGGACAGCACACAACCCAGGACAAAGTCCAATGTCACTTCACTTGCTGTTTCCCTCCAAAGTGAAATGGAGTCATTAATCAGTACCAAACAGGGGTCATCATTCAGCCAGTCATGAATCCTAGAAGGTGTCATCTAGTCCATATTTTATCATTTCATTAAGGAGAATATTATGAGACACCGTCAAAGGGTTTACTGAGGTCCAGGTACACTATTCCTATATCACGTTGACAGTTATTTTCAAGTAACATGAACTATCTAGTTTTTCTCAAACTAGAGAATCTCATAACTACAGGATCTCAGAAATCCACAACATCTATCATCTCAGTTAGGTAAAACTGCCATTATTACTTTTACCCAGCAATACTAGGGTTTTATTGCAGGGATGTCTGCTAAATGTTTGGATTACCCTAGATATTTTTACTTTGCACATTTTGAAACTTTGCTGAACCGTATGTGCAACTTTCTTACTAATACGTTTTTTCCGGTAACTGAATATTAGGGTTCACTGTTACTTTGTATCACATGTGCAGCTCACTCAACTGTTCCCAAGCACAACAGATTCTCAAGCTTATTGTGCATCGTTCCCAATTGAATTGCATCTTATTCTCCATTCAAAAGCGCAGACATGAACAGTTGGCAATTTCAATTTTTAAAATTAAGTTGGCTTAATTATGAAACAACTGAAGTCACAATTTCTTTTGCTGATTCTCAAAATTGTTTCTTATATGGAACCATTTTCCACAATAGTAAGTGTGTAGTTTTTTCCTTAACTTCTGTAATTAGTTTGTTGTGTTGCTATTTTTTCTCAGTGCTGTGCCTGTATCTTTGCATTGAGCTTAGTATGTAAGACAGGATGCCTCATTTTAAACCAGCTGCCATTATTTTTAACAAAACTAGTTAAACTTTGTTGTTCTGAAGATTATGGGTCTGAAGGAAAAATCTAATTCAATCTAACCATGCTATTAGGGGAACAACAACAAAAGCACTGCAATCACTAGCAGAATTTTAGTGACTATCATATACTCTGCTTGTTTAATGAGAAGCAAGTCCTACTTTGTTTTCTGAGATTTAATCTCAAGCAAGTGTGCACAGGACAGGCAGGCAGGCAGGCTATTTAATATAATTGAAATCAGTGGGATTTAAGTAGCTTAAATATGAATAGGCATTCTGCTGTTATCTCTAAACATTGCTTTCCTTTTGTGCTTAACTATTCACATGAGACTATTTATTAAGAGCCTGTGAAACAGTTTTGTTTTGCCTCAATGTTAATTTGATTCTTTTCACTGAGATGAGTAGGTGGCACAGTTCTCCTGGATGAGTCTATTCCATTGTTTTGAATTATTGTCTGCCAGTTTGGTGACTGCAAGAGGTATTGTGCATGTGCAATGCCTCTTCTGAGTTTTTAAGCTGCCAGAGTAGTCTATGTAAGTGAGGGAAAGTAAAGTGAAATGGCCAGTTCATTTTTAGAGCTAGGGGCTGTTGCTTTGTAAAGTAGCTTCAAAGGGGTGCTTTGCAGAATTTTTCTTGAAGTGAAACAGCCAGTTGGGTAGCCTATTTATTAATTTTTGTTCATTATTTTTATACTTCTTCCTCCCAGGGAAGCCAGAAATGATACATGGGGGTGGGGGGGAACCAGCAATAAGGAATCTTTAGTAAAATAAATTCAGACAAACAAACAAAAAAATGAAACACAGCTCTAAAGACAATACAATAAAAACAATAAAAATACAACATATGGCAATTGCAAGTAGATCAGGGATGGTCAAACTGCAGCCAATAGACTTTATGACACTCCTTAGCATTGGTTTTGCACTTATGAAAGCACCCTGGAGTGACTGTCTCTTGATTAACTGGGGAATCTAAACAGGATGGGATTATTTCATTCATGTCCTTCATAGTTAAATTCTATGAACACTATATGAATATTTATTTTTGATTTAAAATATTTACAGCTACTCACTAGAGGATGTTGTGGTACCTTATAATCCATAACAACAAGATAAAACAATTAAATCATGTCAAATAAATACTAAATATATTTAAAATGCAAAATATAAATTATAGTAAGTAAGTCTGTTGTCTATAACTTACATTTTTTCTTCTAATTCCCATTCAAAAATATACTTTTCTCTGACACATAATGCACATCTCAAGGAAGGTTTTTGGATGATTTCATTCATTGTGCAATGGATTTTACAATCAATTTCCAGTTCTTTCTCTGTTGGATGATAATCTTTTCAGATTTTTGTTGGTGTTTGGGATAATAACAATAGTATGTTTTGCACTAGAAATGAAAAGTTATTCCTGTGATCTTTCACTGAGAAGCTGTAAGTATGCCACCAAAATACATTGGTGGCATACATTTACACTGTGTATCCTAATTGGGTACACAGCCAATGAGCAACAGGGTGGAGGATCAGAATGCAGCTGACCCAATATATATGAAACTAACTCTGGTTAGGGAACTCATTTCTACAACATAACAGTTCTTGATAACTTTGATTAAGGCAACATTTGCAGTCTATTCTTTTGGAAATGAAAATTTTTGAAATGTTTTTATTAAGGATTGAGAAAATCAGGATACATGAATGTTGGCACTTTAGTACTTCAAAGTAAGCAAAAACCAGCATTCTAGCCTATTTTTTTCTCTTTACATTGGAAATAAAATTTAGCTTAAAAAGGCTTTCCATTGATTTACTTCATTTAATTTAAAATGATTTGTCAGGATGACTATACCACCTTCTTTGTGTCTGTAAACTAAATAGTGTACCAGTGCAGGAAAACAGTAGTAAAAATGCTTGAAGACTTTTGAAGTCTATAATCTTTTTGCTTGCAACATATTGGTTCCTTTTCAGAAAACTGTGTACAGTGTGGATCTATGATGAAGAGTTTTATATTCAATCCTAATTTAGGACAATCTTCCATAAAAATAAAAAATACACTGAAAAAGAAATCTACCTTCATTACCACATTCTTTGAAACTCTAGGACATCACCCCCATTTTAAAAATGAATTTGAGAGAGAAATATTAGTTTTTCAGATAAATACAATATTACTTCAACTTGAACAATATGTACAGGTAGTCCTCACTTAATTACCACAGTCAGGGCCAGCAACTCTGTTACTAAGCAACGCAATTGTTAAGTGAGACATGACGTCACTGTGACAGACTTAGAACCTTACTTCTGCTGCGGTCATTAAGCAAATCACCCTCAGTCATTAAGTGAGACATCATGTGTCTGCGCCTTGTGATTTTACTGCCGGTGTCTCCATTGACTGTGCTTGTGGGAAGCAGGTGGTGAAGTGCACAAATGCAATCATGTGACTGTGGAGACACTGTGATGGTCATAAGTACAAGGACTGGTTTTAAAGTTACTTTTTCAGCACTGTTGTAACCTTGAATGATCACTAAACAGGGTAGTCATTAAGCGAGGGCTACCTATAAAAGACACAAAACACAAAACAAAAAGAAAGAAAATGAAATAAAAAAGAAACAAAAGAGTAATACATATTGAAATAAATGTACATAAAGCAAAGTTCAGGACTTAAACAACAAATTAAAATTAAACTTTGATTGTATGGAGTAATACTGATCAGCCATTCAAATTTAAAAACCAGGTGTATTAAACTCTTTCCGCTGAGTAATACAGTTTTCTTAGCTGCAGCCTATGTATGATAAATCTAAAGTTCTTCATATTTCAGCAGGCTCCAAAGTTTCAGAATATTCCATTTACTGTATATCTTTAACTCTTATTTCTTTTCCCAACACCCTGTTAAACCAAAATGGTGCCAATTTACCTCAAGCCAAAGGAGGGAGGAGTTAAGATGGCAAAGACTGCACATCTATTTTCTGAGTGCTCCTAAAATTTTATTTTATTTTTAATCTTGAAAAATCCTCTCAGTAATTGTATTACAACATCATCTGAAGAAACGTCAAAGGTTGAACCTACGGAGAAACAGAAAGTAAAGGGAATTATACAAAATGACTGGTGTGGGGAGAGCTGTTAATACAGTTGCAATGGAAGAGGGGTTAATACTTCAGCCTTTAAGTCTGAGCACACACACTGGGATGATTAATGGCAACTTCTGTAGTTTACAACCAAATAGAGTTATGCTGCAGATTGCAATGATTGCATGGGATCTTTTCAATGATGGAAAACAGCACAGCAGGCAAGCCATCATGTATTCTCTTTCTCTTTGTGTTGTCAAGTTTATTACAAAGATTTGAGAGATGTTGTCTGGCTCGTTATTTATTATGATTTCAAAAAAATTGTTCTTACCTTTAATTTTCTCACTTTACCTCTGATGATTATTAGATTTCTTGAAGGTTGTCAAATCACCCCTGTTTGGGACTTTCAGTGTGAATACATTTGTCCCTTACTGAAAGTTAGAAAGCTGCAATGCAGAGCTGGGGGTGAGTTTGTGGGCAAGACGAGATTTGTGCCTGCCAAGCTCAGCCTTTTCCAAGGACAAATGATGAAAGCAGAAAATGCTTGAGCACAAAAGGGAGGTGCAGGGCATATTGGGGAGGAAGAAGTTGGAGAAGGAGTTGATACAATCATTTAAAACTCCCTCCTAAGCAGAGCAAAGGGTGTACAGTACTTCATAGGCTGGAAATACTGGCAACTGCTGCTTCTGTCACTGAAGTACTTCATGCCTTGCTACCTACAAAAAATGGCCTGGATTTTGAAAAGGCTGATATATTATGTCTACTTTCTAGTGGCATAGTGTTTAATAGTAAGAATAGCTTAATGTCTTACTGGGTTTAAATCATGGGGCGGGAGGAGGGCTTGAGCCTCCTGGTATCAGCTAAGCTGGGCTTTAAGATTACTCAGATTCCTTGTAATGCCATGCAATGGCAGGTCTCCTCAAATTCAGTTTTGCCTCTATTATTAGTAAACATCTACTGTACATTCTGCCTAAATCTATCTGGTCTCAGGTAAAGAGTATGTGGACACGTTTAGGACATTTACTGTTTTCTTTACACTCCTTATATAGTCATATATATAGGCAGAGTGGTAGGCAGCAGTATTGCAACCGAAAACTCTCCCCACGACCCGAATTCGATCCCAGCGGAAGCTGGATTCTTGGGTAGCCGGCTCAGGTCAACTCAGCCTTCCATCCTGCCAAGGTTGGTAAAATGAGCACCCAGCTTGCTGGGGAAGGTGACCACTGGGGAAGGCAATGGCAAACCACCCCGCTAGAGTCTGCCAAGAAAACATCGCAAAAGCGGCGTCCCCTCCAAAGGGTCAGACATGACTCGGTGCTTGCACAGAGAACCTTTCACCTTCTTTTTTTCATATAGTCAAAGCTGCTGATTTTAATGCAACAATGAGAGAATTTTTCTTCTTCAAAATATCTCAGGTTCCCCAGGTCACTTGGAAAAAAATAGAATGAAAGCCACCCTCTTCAAAATGTATTGGTGTTTTGCCACCACAAGTGGAAGTAAAATAAAGTTTTAAAACTCAAAAGTTATTGAAGACGTTCTTCCATTAATTCAATAATTTAGAGTTCAGTGCATGATCTTCAGCCAAATTAATCTTCCCTGCTTCCCTACATTTGAGGGCCTGAATTCTCACCCAAATCTTTATGTCTTAAAGGCCACCTAGACAATTAATTCATGATTCTTGTTTTTGTTTTATTTACCCTGGCGTTTTATCTATCATAAAATGCTACTGGCTGTTGATTACAATTTTACTTCCATGATTTACAATTTTACTTCCATGATTTACAATTTTACTTACAGTATGCCTTCTCTATTAACTCTGCTTGTCGCAAGTCAGTTGTGAAGCACACAAATGGTGATCACATGCTGTGAGATGCTGCAATGGTCATAAATGTGCGCCAGTTGAATGGTGGTCACATGACCATGGGATGCTGCAACGGTCATATATGTGAGGATTGGTTGCAAAACTATTTTTTTTACACCATCGTAACTTCAAACGGTCACTAAACAAGGCAGCTGGTGAGGACGACCTGTATTTTCATCTCTGTTTTGATTGGCTATTTGGCCTTTATTCACAGCTGAGCATTTTTATTTTGTATGCTATCAAGAGAAAAAACTAATAATCTTTGTTACCAAGTAGTATCTTTCCTTCCTTCCTCGTTAACCAAATTCCTAATCAGATGATGATAGACATCATGTATACTTTAATACAGGATACAGACCACCCAGCGTTGCCACACAGTACATCTTGCTACCTGCCTTGTGAAGCCTGAATTCAAAAGATCTGCTGTGCATGCAGAGATCCAGTGTATAGGGCCAATGGATGTTAAACCTGCTTTTTCTTTCATACATCGATTTTATGACAATCCCTGTTCAAATAAACGTATTTAAGATGACAATCTGAACTTTATTTTCAAAATGTTATGCAACCCCTAATTGAATAATAATGTTTCAGGGTAATGAGTCTCATGCACAAATGATTATTTTTAAAAGTTACGTAAATTATTTGCATTAAAAAGTTTATCCATATTTATTACCATTATACTTTGTCCTTACATCCTTTCAAAAATATTGGGAAACATTAGATTTCAAGAGTTATGGAACTGTTCTGCTTTTAGTGCCTGGTACTTCTACCATAAGCTCATTTATTTATTTACAGGACTTATATGGCTGCCTATCTCATATAATGATTCTAGGCAGCTCACAACCATCCAGAAAAACAATGATAAAAACAAAAATACAAACTACTTGTCTTCACAGGAGGAAATGATTTTCAATGCTAAGCCAAACCTTTGAACCCCAAAGTATAAGAGAAATATTATATTTATCCAATCTGCATTATCTGACTCTATATTATCTGACATATTATCATTATCTGATGTATAGTTTATATTATCATATATCTTATTGGACATATATTATCATATCATCAGATAATATATATTATCATGTATATTATCTGACATATATTAAAGAAAAGTCTATGAAAATAAATGAAATTTTCACGAGTTTTAAAATGTACAGATTGACCCAGAAATGGAATGAAACAAATATATGATTGTATATATGCAAAAGTGAAACATGTACTAGGTAGGATATATCTTAAAATACAATTATTAAAACTGTAAAGGCCTTCCTGCAAAAAAAGCAATCATACTGTATTTTAAGCCAGTTTGGTCTAGTGGTTGAGGCAATGGGCCAGAAACCTGGAGACTGTGAGTTCTAGTCCTGCCTTAGGCCTAAAAGCCAGCTGGGTGACTTTGGGCCAGTCAGTCACTCTGTCTCAGCCCAACTCACCTCATAGGGTTGTTGTGGGGAAAATAGGAGGAGGGAGGAGTATTTGGTATGTTCCCCACCTTGAGTTATTTGTAAAAATAATAAAAGACGGGATAAAAAATTAAATTAAATTAAAAAATAAAGTCCTTTACAGTTACAACTCAGCCAGCTATTCAATAGGCAGAAGTTTCCTATCATTATACAGTATTTCTAATGAAAGTTTTAATCATATTGTACTGCATTACCTAAAAGCACAGCATAGACAGAAAAATGCAGGTAATGCTTCTTTTCTTGTCTATTCCCCCATCCCATAACTACAGTATTTTATTTATTTCATGCCATGAAACAATGCAGAACAGGTCTGGTTAAAAAAAAAGGTGGGGGGTGGTTGAATCTGGTACATCAACCTTTGCCCTGAACTGCAGATGGGCTAATTTGTGAATTAATTCAAATGACATCATTGTACAAAGATAATTGGTTAGGATCTAAATTGGTTTTCAGATTTGTTGAGAATGGCAGCATTTCTGCCCTAGATGTTTATAACAACTTTTAGAATCATCCAAATAATAATAAGGGCAGGTTTATATCACTTCAATGGTAGCTGGGTGATGCTCTTAAACCGCTGTAAATCACTTGTGGGGAAACGACCTAAGGACTATGTCAGACCACCAAGGCTTCTTACCAAATTATGAGCGTACCATCCTGAATACACCATTCCATCGAATTTCCTTAGGTCTTTGTTCGGTATCCCAAAATGCACCCCCAATGCAGTTTTGAGGCTTGAAGCTAATGTGCCAAGTATTACAGCTCAGGCCTGGATCAGGATTCTAACTTCAGGACTCAAAATCATGTTCGACCCTATAGGCTGATGCCTGTGCTGTTGTCAGACAGCTACCAATCTCATTGACACCTTAGCTGTACAAAAGAACTTTGCAGTCTTGGCCTCTAAAAATATTTAGGCCAATTAACCCTGGAGAAGGCCAAATCCATAGTATAAAAGAAAGAATTAGGGACACTGATTGCCAAAATGATATTACCAGTGCTCCCGAATTCTATCATCAAATTCTAGAGAGCCGCAAACCTTCTACTGCAGGGTATCTGTACAATGTCTCTGTAAGGAAATACAGAAGGGCCTTTTCCAGAGTCCGCTTTGATGCCCTCCCTTCAGCACTGCTGGCAGGAAGACTTCATGGGACTCCTTATTCACAGAGCCTTTGCCCTTGTGGATCCAGGGAGGTAGTAACCCTTCCCCATGTCCTCATACGGTGTTCTGTTTATGATGTCCCAAGACATGCTCTGATCTCCCCAATCTTCCCTAAATTTGAGGGTCATACTGATAGATTTTACATTTATTTCTTTTTAAGGGATGCTGACTCTACACTCACACACCAGGTGGCCAAATATTTTTATCAAGTTATACAATTACACAAAACTTTTAATTAGATATATTGTTCCATTGTTTTATTGTTTTCTTTTTTTCCTGACAACAAATTGTTGGATTAAACTATTTTCTTTTATTGTAAAGGCTGGTCAAAGACTGTAATAAAGATATTCATTCATTCATTCATTCATTCATTCATTCTGTAAGATGTATCTTCCCTGAAGTCAGGTTTCAAACAAGATGTTGTTATTGCATGACATGTAACAGCATTCAGTTTGCATTTGATGGTCGGTCTGTAAGTGCCATTGCTTATGAGATGGAAATAGACCCATCTACATACAAAATAAATTCTCAACAATCTGGGGAAATCTTAGGGTTTGGAATAATTAAATAATGATTAATAATTAAATAATGAAGGAAAAAAAAACATAAAGGGTGGGAAACTAAAATAGAGCCCTTTTTAGGACTGTTGGACCGAATGTGTTCAGTGAATGCCCAAGTGCACAGCTGAATCAGATTGAAATATATCCCCAGACTAATGACCTGATTCTTCATGGGGAGTATTGCTGTATCCAAAACAGGGTGAAATCCTATTCTAGAATCTGATTCCTGACCAGGAGCACGCCTAACATAACTTGGTTAAGGATCAGTTAGCCAGCTTTCAGTCTATTTTGAATTCCAGATACTGATCCAGAACTTCTCCAAATCTGCCATCCTGGGCCCAACGTTTGGGAAACCAGGCTCTGCCTGTCACAAGCCAGGACAAAGGGTGAGTGATGGAGGAGCAACACCTCCTCAAAAAACCTTGGTCCAGCTGGCCCAGCTGGTAGCACCTTGTAAGGGCCCCTTTCCAGGGTTACAGGAGAAGATGGTCAATGGTTTTGAAGGCAGAAGAGGACCCTATGTCCCAATGGCAGATAAAGCGGAAGAACTATCTTCACATAGCAGCGTCTGTACTTCAATGAAGTGGCTGCAAAAGGCATCTGTTCTCCAGAGGAGCGGCCTCTTATTAACACCTGGCAGTAGGTATAAAATGCCTTCAATGACAGATGGAGCGACTCATTGGTTGAAGTGTACCTCAGTTGTATCAATGGTTATGTCCTGTCAAATTTTGGACCTGAAGGCTAGGGTGTTCCCCAGAAGCGACGCATGCTGCCCTCACCCAAGCGATGTGGGAAATTTGCAAGGGCTACCCGCCTCTGGACGGGGTGGGCTAAAGAAGCTAGTCCATCTATGTATTGCAACCATCAATATTGGAACAATCACTGGGAGAAGCCAAGAATTGGCCAAAGCTCTGAAGGCCCGCCACATCAACATCGTGTGTATCCAAGAGACAAAGTGGAAAGGAGCGAAAGCTTGGGAGATCGGCAAAGGATACAAACTATATTATAATGGAGAAAACAGCACTCAGAAAGGCATTGATATAGTGATTAGCAAGAGGTATCGGGACAACATCATTGATGTCCACCAAATATCTGATCGACACATGACCATCAAAATCGAGTCCGGCGCAACTACCCTCCGAATTGTCATGTGCTATGCCCCCCCAAACCGGATGCCTGATGACGAAAAGGCTGAATTTTGGGAAGGACTGGATGCCCATCTGCAAACTGTTGGCCCCAAACAACACCTGGTATTAGGAGGTGACCTCAGTGGTCATGTTGGATCGGCAAGAGATGGTTACAGCAATGTCATGGTGGAAACAGGTTTGGCACTCGCAGCAATGATGGGATCCAGATCTTGGAATGTGCCGAAGCACACGAGCTGGTGGTGGCCAACACATTCTTCAAGAAAAGGCCTACACATCTCATCATCTACACCAGTGGTGGGCGCAGCACTCAAATCAATTATCTGCTTGTGTGAGATGATGTGACCTGAAATTGGTGACCAATGTAAAAGTGACCCTTTTGGAATCAATTGCCCTCCAGCATCAGCCTCTCATCATGGACCTCCAGTTGAACATTTTAGGCCAAAAGCAATCCTGAATTGCTGGAGTGGAGCAAAATGGTGGTGCTTACTGGAGCACAAAGCTCATTTCATGGCTGCCCTTGGTCCCTTCAGTGGGGACATGGACCAGCCAGCATTGGCCATGTGGGACAAATTGGTCAGACAAGTCCATGCTGCGGCAAGAGCCATCCTTGGGAAGACAAAGCCAGGGAAACAGGCCATCAATGAGCAAGTTTGGTGATGGAATGAAGAAGTGCAAATTGCTGTGAAGGAAAAGAAGAAGGTGTTAAAAGCGTGGTTTCAGTCTCACACCGATGAAGATCTTCAGCACTACAAGGTGCAAAAATTGGCTGCCAAGAGAGCAGTAGTGGCAGCCAAGACTGCTTACTATGACCACATATATGACGAATTGGACACTCACAAAGGAGAAAATAAAATCTATCTCTTGGCCAACACACATCATCAAGCCACTCAGGACATTGGCCAAGTCAAGCACATAAAGGATGAAGACCATTACTCCTTCAAGACCCATCCTCTGCCCATGGAGTGATTACTTCTCCAAAATTAGCAATGAGGAATTTGACCACCCTCCAATCCAAAGTGCCTATCTGGTCTCTGGACCTGTGCCACCAATTACCATCAAGAAGGTCAAAGGAGCAACGAAGATAAAGAATGGGAAGGCAACTGGCCCCAACGACATCCCAGCCGAAGCATGGAAGATCCTTGGCCACCAAGGTGCCACGATTCTTACTGCGCTTTTCAACCAAATCATCGATGAGGGTGCAGCCCCAGCAGCTTGGACAACCAGTACCACAATACCAATTTGGAAGGGCAAGAGTGACATGATCGAATGCTGGAATTATTGGCCGATCCGGCTGCTCTGTCACATCATGAAAATATTTGAATGGGTCATTGATGCCAGGCTCCGCAAGTTTGTCTCCATCACTCCAAACCAATGAGGCTTTGTCAAAGGGAGTGGAACGATGGACTCCATTCACGCTGCTCGGTTGCTTTTGGAGAAGCACTGTGAGAAGACCAAGCCTGTCCACATGGCATTCCTTGACCTGGAAAAGGCCTTCAATCGCTTCCTACACAAACTCATTTGGCATGCCCTACGATCTCATAATGTCCCCAAAGCCTACGTCCAGTGGATCCAACTACTGTACCACAGCGTCACCAGCATGGTCCAATGCGCAGTGGGATCATTGCCTCCCTTCGCCATCAATGTCGAAGTACATCAAGGATCGGAGCTTTTGCCGCTACTATTTGTCCTTTGTATGGACACTGTGATGCTTGACCTCTGATCACCTCATCTGTGGTCACTCCTCTATGCTGACGACGCCTTCTTGGTGAATGAACAACATGCAGGCCTCCAAGAGCAAATGTGGCAATGGAATGAACGGCTTGGCAAATTTGGACTTTGACTGAACATCAAGAAAACGGAATACATGGAATGCAGCCCCCAAACTGATGGAACCATCAGCATTGGTGGCAAAGACTTGAAGAAAGTAGAGCAATTCAAGTACCTCGGCTCTCTCATATGCAGCAACGGCGATAGCTTTCCGGATGCCTGCACCCATGTCAACGCCACCTGGATGAAGTGGCGCCAGGTGACTGGAGTCCTGTGTGATCGTCGGATGCCCCTACACCTCAAGTCAAAGGTCTACAGAGCAGTAGTGCACCCAGTCACCCACTACAGATCGGAGTGCTGGCCAGTGACAGCAAAGCACAAGCAGGCCCTGCACATGATGGACATGTGAATGGTGCCTTAGACTAACACGATTCGACCACGCCATGAACAACGACGTCCAACAATGACTGGGAGTTGTGCCAATCATGGCAAAACTGTGGGAAGGAAGGCTTAGATGGTATGGACACATCATACATGGCAAAGAAGACTTGGTGGTGAGAACAGCCATGCGCCTGTACCCTGGTGGCCAGCAGCCCCATGGTACAGGCACGTAGACCCAAGAAACAGTCGATGGACTGCATTAAGGAGGACATGGAATGCATGAAAGTCACCCCTGAAGATGCCTTGGATCGAGTCAAATGGAAACGGATATGCCGACAAGTAGACTCTGCCATAGCGTGGGAATAATGCTAAGAAGAAGAAGATCCAGAACTTCTCCAAATTCCCTGATAGTAGATTAAACAGAAAAATGGAGTTATACAGTATGTTACTTGCGTCCTCATAACAATGCAAGCCAAATCCACTGATTATCATTTCTAGCAGCTTCATTGTATTAATATCTTCAAAAGCCCTTCTGAAGTTACCTTCATGCCAAAAGGTCAATAACTGAGGAGGTGGTAAAGGGCTTTCTTTTCTGTGGCTCCCAGCCTATGGAATGCACACCCTCAGGAGGTTCATTTGGCTCCCACCCTCAAAGTATCTATGAAGAAGGTAAAAGCACATTGCTTTCACCAAATGTTCAACTGATAATTTATTTTCATTTTCATTTTAATTGTATTAGGTTGGTTTTTATTTTTATTTTTATTGTATTAGTTTTGTTGTTTTTTACCTTCTATTTTTATTGTTATAAGTGGCTGTGAGCATTGGAATAAACAGAAAAGTAGCATATAAATTCAGTAATCAATAAAATATTGAACAAAATCAAACCCTGAAGAACATTATTCACCTGTGTCAAAAGGGTAAACAATAATTCCCCAGGATTACATTGTAAAAATAAATTCCAGTGCTAGGTTGTAATCTTTCATCAGCCTATACCTATTCTTTCGGTAGCCAAGAAGCATTCAGTACCATGGTCAATCCTTCTGGACAATGTTGAGACATCTAGTAGAACCACAGAGATACAGTATACTGCCCTGTCTAATTCCCGGTGCAGACCATCTACAAGGATGAGGAAAGCTGTCTCATTCCAAAATCAGATATGAATCCAAACAGATGTCAGTCTAAATATTCTTCTTATCCAAGAACATTTGGAACTGAAATGCCATCACACAACTTGGTGAAAAATGCCAACTTGGAAATTATCCAACATGATAATTTTATCGTGAGATTTTATTATAGAGTCAGTTTAGTGTAGTGGTTAAGAATAGTTCCAGTCCTGCCTCAGGCATGAAAGCCAGCTGGGTGACCTTGGGCCAGTCACTCTTTCTCGGCCCAATTCACTTCACAGGGTTGTTGTTGTGGGGAAAATAGGAGGAGGAAGGAGTATTAGGCATGTTTGCCACCTTGAGTTATTTATAAAAATAATAAAGGCGGGATATCAAATACATAAATAAATAAATAAATAAATAAATAAATAAATATTTTAAAAGGGCACATGCATATTTAAAGCAAGCATTAACTACTGAGAATTCAGCTCAACTATTTTCATTGTAGAAGTGAAAAATATTCGAACAGTATTTTCTGTTTCATAAGTTGCCTTAACCTTGATGAGGCAGAAGAGAGTCCTTAGAATCAAAGAAAACTAAATTGTTAGAAAGCAGTCACCAGCCATTTCTTAAGCAATCTTTAGTGACTTCTATATGTTCTTACTATGAAATTATTTGTGTTTGTGCTTGCCAAGAATAAAAATATTATACTGTAGTTCCTTTGGCTTCTAAGATATACTGTAAGCTTAGAAGAAAATAAAAAGGAAACATAATTTGGAAAAAAAATCTAAAAGCACTGGACTGTTGTTAGTTCAGATTTCTGTTGTTTTCAGGTATGCACATATTTCAAATCTATTATTAATTGATTAGTGTCTTCACAACTAAGTTGCAATTGCTTAGCAACATGGTCAGTCTTTACATTAATGTGGATGCGTCTTTGAATAGCTTAGTATCATTTAGAAGTATGAAAACAATGTTGACAAATTTCTCAGAATTATAAAATTCCTGTAATAATACGTATATGAAATTAAGACACCAAAAAGAAGCAGGATGCAAGATGATTTATATAACTTAAGTGAGATCCATCTCTGCTGATGGGGCCGTGCAACAAGTTGTATTTAAATATAAAAGAGTGTATGACATTGCTATAGGGATTATGACACTAAAATAAACCATATTCTATTTTAAAGACAGAATTAGCATCTACCTTTTCCCTTTCCATACTCAGAACTATGCACAGAAGAGCCAATATAGATTCAGAACAAGATGGATAGGGGAGAGGATGTTCATCTTTGTTCCCATTGTGTCCTAAACTGAATCACAGAAGCTGTGTGCATTATTATTTGCATTGCCAAAACCAACCATTTTTGATCATGCAAATTGCAGACCATGGCAGGTGACAACCTTCTGTTCATCTTGCCAGATCCTGGTTCATCTTGGGTCCATATAGTAAACCTTATGGAAGTGACTTAAATAAAAGGTACAGTTTCTACTGCTTCCTTTACTGTAAAGTTTGACCTAAGTGAATGTAACAGACACTTTGTTGGAGAAGACCAAGTTAACTTCTGCTGTAGCATTCTCTTTTTATGGGTAACCAACCATAAATGACTAGGAAATTCACAATGAGGACAGGAGGCAACATACCCATTGTTTGTCCTCAACATCCATTGCTTAAAGGAGTATTAGTTGTGAATTACCTATTGTGCCAAAAGCTACCAATTCCCACAATGTAAAAATAAATCCTTTAAAAGCCACCTGGGATATTTGAAATTTTTGATGATTCATGTAATCACATATTTGGTATTACTGTGAAAAGAGCAGCACACACTAAATGTGTGGCTGCTAAAGGTGTGGCCACTGGGTGTTGCAGGGTGTGTGGCTACCAGATATTTATATTGACTCTTTTTAAGGTTTTTGTATGGTCAGCCATCAGTGACAGTAATAATTCACTGTGAAATACAACATTTGCACACAAAAAAGTTCTCCCAACTGAATTGTGAATTATTAAATTACTATTGAGTTTAGAACCTGATTAAACAATCTCCACCCACAATTTCATTTCCCTGAGGGACTTGAGTCCATGTTTATCATGAAGGAGTGTTCATTTCCATCCACTTTAGAAAGCTCAAAGCCAATATCATTTCATACTTGAAGTTATTCTCAAGTATTTTATCTTGAAGCAACAGCTGGGTGGAAAAAAAGTTGTTTATCTGAATTTCCCAAAAATGGGACATTTGTGAGGAGATATAAAAAGGAGTTTATCCAAAAGGACAGATTTTTGAAAGGAATTAGAAGTTGAATAAGATTTTTTTTCCCCATTTATTTATTTATTATTAAACTTTCAAGATATAATTAAGGCACATAATACAGAATATAAGATAGAATGCAAGTCTAAAAAAGAAACAGGAAAGGCTAACAAGGTGCAGGAATAAACAAAAAAGCATATTAGACCAGTGGCTTCTGACCTTTTCTAGCATAGGTATAAAAGTACATAAAAGTTAATTTATTACTATTACTACCAGATGGAAATGAATCTAGTTAAAGTGCTTTCTCTTATCAGTGCTGTCAGTTTAGCCATTTGCGCCACTTCCATCAACTTAATCATCCAGTCCTCCATTGAGGGAATTTGTGCATCTTTCCATCTTTGAGCATATAAGAGTCTTGCTGCTGTTAACATATATAAGAACAGAGTTCCATGTTGCTTTTCAAGCTGTTGGTCCATCAAACCCAAGAGAAACAGCTCCGGTTTCAATTGTAAGTCCACTTTAAGTATCTTTTGAATAGTACTACATATTTGGTTCCAGAATTTCTTAGCTTTTCCACAAGTCCACCAAAAATGATAGAAAGTTTCTTCCCTCTGTGAGCATTTCCAACAAACATTTGATACCCCATTATACATTTTAGACAGCTTATCAGGAGTTAAATACCAACAGTACATCATTTTATAAAAATTCTCTTTGAAATTATAGTTCAGAGTAAATTTCTGACCTTTGTTCCACATATTCTCCCATTGTGCTATCATAATATTGTACCCAAAATTCTTAGCCCATTTAATCATACAATCTTTAACGTATTCATCTTCTAAGTTCAATTGCAACAACATTCTATACATTTTCTTAATAAGATGCTCATCGTTTGTACAAAGTTCCATTTCAAGTTATGTTTTTTCATGAACAAAATTATGTACTTTCTTACCCAGATTGAACAGTTCTGACAATTGTGCATAATTAAACCAGTGACAAGTATAAGTTTCCAATTCTAGTTGTTCCCTTGTTTTAAGTTTAGGTATCCCTTCTTCAAAGTTCAGCAAATCTTCATATCTCAACCAGCGTGGTTTACCTGTCATCTCTCTTCTGAAAAAAGCTTCTTGAGGTGGCAACCACATAGGTACATTAGAGGACAATATTGGTTTATATTTATTCCAAACCCTCAGTATGGCACGCCTAACAAAATGATTTTTAAAGTCTTTATTACCTTTAACTTTATCATACCACAAGTAGGCGTGCCATCCAAATCAGAGATCGTGTCCTTCTAATTACAATAATTTCATGTCCTTCAAGGTCACCCAATCCTTCATCCATAGCAAACAACAGGTAGCAAAATACAATTTCAAATCAGGCAAACCTAGACCTCCTCGTTCTTTGGCATCTTGTAACAATTTATACTTGATTCTTGGTTTCTTCCCTTGAGAAATGAACTTAGAGGTATCTTTCTGCCATTGTTTAAATGGTAGATCTGTTGTCAAAATCGGTATTGTCTGGAACAAAAACAACATTCTGGGCAAAACATTCATCTTAATCACAGATATCTGACCCATCATTGACAGTTGGACTTTTTCCCACCTTAACAAGTCTTTCTTAACTTCACCACATAATTTAACATAATTATTCTGAAGCAACATATTATTTGTGTTTGTTAATGTCACCCCCAAATATCTGACCTTTTTTTCAATTATAAAACCAGTCTTACCTATCAACATTTCTTGGTCGTATGCAGTCATATTCTTGATTAACATCTTTGTTTTTTGTTTATTTACTTTAAATCAAGCTAATGGCCCAAATTCCTTTATTTTCTTCATCAACAAAGTTCAAAGGGTCTTGTAGTATTAAAACTAAATCACCAGCAAATGCCCTCAGTTTGAAGACCTCCTCCTTTATCTTCAAACTTTTTATTTGATCATCTTGTCTAATGTCTTTAATCAGGACTTCCAAAACTAGGATAAAGAGTAAAGGTGACAAAGGACATCCTTGCCTTGTTGCTTTCTATGTGTATCAGAGCTTGGTTAAGTCCCCATTTACAATAATACGTGCTTTTTGAGGCACATAAATTGATTTAATTCCTTGTATAAAATTGTCTCCAAACTCCATATTTTCCAAAACTTTGAACATAAAAGTCCAGTTCAAATTGTCAGAGGCCTTCTCTGCATCTAGAAAGATGAGAGCTGCTTGCTGTTCATTGTGGTGTTGTAAATATTCTTTTTTATACTTTTTTTCTTTTCTTTATTCACTAGTTTTCTTTACTCTTTTCTCTTTTTCTTAAGTTTCTATCATTTTTACTATTGTATAAATTCTTCAATAGAAATTAATTGTACGAACTGGCACCCTCAGTCCCAGTATTGACCCAACTCATGCACGATTGGTATATGCAGAAATCAGGTTTATTGAAGTGCATAGAACAGAAGAAAGCTGCGATTGAAAAGTTCCTGCCTAAACTCTCTCATTAAAACATTCCAAAGCCCCACTCCCCCCTTCCTGTCTTTTCTCACACTGTTTCTAACGGTCAGCAATACCAGCCACAGATGTCTCTGGCAGCATGACCTTGACTCCCCCCTTCCAGCCCAAATAGCAGTAATTCACACTCCTTGCAATTACCCCCTCCCATTTGCCTTCTTGACATGCATTGACTTATCATTGCAGATGAACATGATCAGATGATTCATCAATAATTTGATTGTGGAGTCTGACATTAATAATAATAATAATAATAAAGGAAATGCTACAGACTCAACTCTGCTACATAATTATTTTAAACGGTTATCTTTAATTGATGGATGGCCTTACATTTTCTGTCCACACAAGCAGTATTATATTGTAACAGCAGGTTATAAAAATACATAGAGTAGAATACATAAAATACACACTCAGTAATAATACATTCAGAAATGTAATTGGTTTTGATAATTCCTCTTGAAGCTGAAAAGAACAGAAGTCTTGTGGACTTAATATAAACTTATAGTTTCCACCGTCTATGCTAGATACATTATTATATTAAAAGGAAGTGTGTGTGTGTGTGTCTGTTTCTCTCTCTCTCTTTCTGTGTAGATATAATTTTTTAAATGTGCAGCTTTGTTTTGGCTCCTCCTTGTAAGTGAGACTAATATTCTTTTAAGATGTAAGAAAAGGAAACCTATAATTTACAGTACATGTTAATGACTACGCTCTAGTCAAAGAAGGTATAAACTACTTCCACTTCAGTTAACCTATTCTTCTTTTAGAGAGATGTCAGATATTTTGAAAGACTTTCAGGCACAACTATGCAAGCTGTTTTCCCATCAAGAGTAGTGAAATGATTTTATTATTTAAATCCTTCACTTTCTTAAAAGAAATGGTAGTGCTGTAATGGTTAGATCAGCAGTCATTTGGATCTCATTCAAAATGAAAAATAATTGCCTGCCAGCTAAGTTAGATTCTGTTTTTAAAACAGTCTGGTAGACAAGCAAGGGCATAATGCCTAGTTCTTAACTTACAGGCAGTTTAGGAGAGAAATGTGTGCAACTTCACATAAAACATAAATCACCTAAAGATTCCACTGCCAGAAAGTTTGACAATGCTTACTAGCTTATGTGGCATTAAAAAGACAAGAACAATTCATGGGGATGTCTTTATCAAGGGCTATAAACTAAATGGAGCCACTTGATCATCATAAATAATAGATGGAAGACAGACAAAAGCAGGTGGCCTTGCATGTAACCCTCCTTAAAATGAATGTTCATTTAATCCAACAAAATAATTACATCTTACACTGAAAAAATAGAACCCTAGAAGTGATATCTATTGCTACAGTTATGAATGTTGATATCAAGGCTAGATTGTAATCCAGTTTTTCTAGATGCAGCCTAGGACCATGTGCCTACTTCATGTAAACATGGAACAAACATGACTTGGCAACATTTATTTGTTTGTTTGTCTTATATGACCACCTATATGCCACAATTCTGGGCAGCCTACAATATCCTTTTTCTGCTGTGTTCCTAAGATATTATCTTCATCTCATCCACACCCATGACTAACGCAGGTTTAAGTTACCTTTAGCTGTACCAGTGTAAAAAATGGTCTTTTCCCCTTGTCCTGACACTGTCCAAGGTTGCCTGAAGGAATATGAAATCTGTTAGACTCTGTCACCCATTACTTTGTAGGAAAGTCAGGAGACTGGCTGGAAACAGGGAGAATAGAAACTTCATTGATTCATTGATTGATTGATTGATTCATTCATTCATTCATTCAAAAATCTTTCCTAGGATCTTTCCTGACTACCAGGTTAGGTGCTGTCCAGTCTACCCTGGAGTCAGCAGAAAACATACTGGTGTGAAATTTGCTGCCTCCGGTGCCAATCACTATCTTACCTCTATTTCCTTTATTTGACTCATTGCCAAAAATGAGTCATCCCTACGATCCTTCCTGAGCCTCCCTCCTACACCTCTATTTAATTTTAATCCAAATTAAATAAAATTCGACATGTGGACTCACAGCATTTTTAGTTAGGATTTCTTGACCATTGCTTTATATAGGCAATAAATGCTAACTTCCAACTCCCTCCATGTCCTGTTTCAGAAGTGGGGAGAGGGGTGTTAGGGGAGTTGGTCTCAATATTTCAGGGCTTTGTTATTTCAGCCTGTTCTACCATTTCACAGTTATGCTGTTGCAAGGCAGAAGATGAGCCTGAAGGCAAGGAAATAGACCTGCCTCAGCCTGAAATGGTCAGTAAGTGCCTCTCTGATCCCTCCTCTGTTCGGTCTCCTGGTGTCCTGGGTGTAAACACACGGTAGCTTCTTTGCTGTTGTCACTGCTTGCTGTCGGCTTAATGGAGCAAATGCTACTTTAGCACCGGAATGGTAAAGGACAACTAAAGCCTTCCACGTTCATAACTAGGGATGAAAGGGAGACATAGGCCTCCTCAAGTGGAGGCCCCAACCTGTAAGAGACATAGCAATAAATTTTCAGTTTCCATTTTTATTTTTATTTTTTTTTAAAAAGTCTATAACTCTTTTAGAAGTTGAGGTAAGAGGCGAAATGTGTAGTCCATTCTTTTATTCTTTATATTTTAAAAGAAAAACCTCTCTTCACTGTTTTTAGCCAATGAATAAACAGTCCTAGCAATATTTGACAGACACGCTGATTGGAGCAGGAAGATCCTAGAACCTCTTTCTTAAATATCTTCCCCAGGTTGGGAATTGTTTCTTGCTTGATTTAAAAAAAAAAAATCAGAAATCCAGGCCTTAGATACAACTTAGGGCTACCCCATCTGGAATGCAATAATTCAGATGAACATAGATGGTAACCAAGAGAAATGTAACCCTTTGCGGTATCTACTGGTTATCTGGATTTTGGCAGCCCAGATCTCCTAGTCCTAATGTATTTGTGCTAGGGTAGAAATTGGGTTATCAAAAAGCAAAGGTGGGAACAAAGACAGGAACCTGAAATACTTTTAACTTAGGCTTGCTTTTTTTTTTAATTGATTATTTTTTCTTTGTAAGAAGGAGTTTTAAAAAGTTATCCTGATGATTTACAAAGGCAGGATCCATCATTATTTTATGAATTATTCCAGCCTTGCAAACTATCCCAGCATTGTTTTGCCCATTTTGGGGTGGACATGACATCATTTCAATTGGTTCACTGAAGTTTCCATAATTTAAAATGTATGCATCTTTGCAATCTTGTGTAAATGTATTGCAAATTCTCTTTTGTTGAGGTCAGTCCCAGAATGCTTGGAGATATAGGATTAAAAATTAGAAAGGCGCTCTCTAGTGCAGCCTTGAGTAAGGTGATCATATGAGATAAATTCTACAAAGGCAAAATAGATGAGGTTTCAAAAAAGAACAGGTTGCATTATGCAATTCTCTTAAGCAATAATAGATTGCCCATCTAGAATTAATGATGTTCCAACATTTCTTTTAAAAGACTTGAAAAGAACTAATTAATGGAGAACATTTCAAACTAAGCAAATTGCAATGATAAATGGGATCACTAGAAGCTATGAATGCAATTTGTAGCTGAAGAAAAAGAGCAAGTCATTACTCAGAACATTAAGGAATGCAATTAAGCAAAACATTTGGAGGCACTTAATTACACCTACAGAAGAGAGTTAAGTGGGATCCTGTGCCTTGTTGTAGCAGCAAACCCAAACCTTCAGGAAATTACCTGCAGATAATGATAGCTGACTTTGGGTTGACAGGATGACATCTGATTTGACAAATAAGCAAAACATTCTTATTATAGAAAATTGCATATGCATCTAAATAATAAGATTGGTAGTGTAGTTATGGAGTATCTAAAATATGAATAAGCTTGTGCATGTTTTTCAGTTATTCTTTTGAACACATTAGAGAGTTTTCTGAAAATTATTTCATAAAATCTAGACTACAAACTCCAGGTCTATGAAATTTGGTTTACAGAGAAGAAGGGATTCAAATTCGTTGCAGACTCCTTCAGATTTGGCAGAGACGGAGCTTAAAAATCATGTCTCTTGACTACTCTTTATTTCTGAGGAAAGCGTACCTTTTCTTCCTTGCTTCAATGAAAGATCTTTTAAAAATTACAGAGAGGTCCAAGATCTGTGTTTCTCGAATGAGACTGAAGCATTAACTGATAGTATTGATTACTGGCAGATGATGTCTTTAACAGCAGTTTACCTTAGAAGAAATGGTAGCTATAGTTCTTAATCAGCAAGTAACAGAATTGCATACTTTTATCAGTAAAGACCTTTTGCTCCATTTGCTCATAAGGGTGGAAAAGGAAGAAAGAAGGAAAAAAATAAGGGCAAAAAATCTCAAACTGGCTTCATTTCCAGCCAGTTTATACACAGAAGACAAGCAGCTTAAGGCTGAAGTGCAGAAAAGCCCATTGTCCCCCCACATTTTTATGAACTTTTGGGTTTATAGCCAATGACACAAGGGAATATATTGTTTTTCTAAGTATGTTAGTTCTGCTGTGGGGGAATATTGGAATATTCCCAGCAAACCTATTTACTCAGAAATAAGTAAGATTGAATTTAGTAAGTTTACTTCCCCATAAATGTAGAATCGATTACAGTTTTAAACGGCCCTGTATTTACAGTAAATGATCAGTGTTTTTTTTAAATAAAGTGAAAAAAACAGCATATAAGACCACAAACTGTGTAAGTACTATTTTGCTCCTAGAACTTGTGAAATTTTGTCTGATTTATATGATAAAGTAACTTTGAATATTTTAGGTGGTTGCAAGACTTAATGTGGGCATGCTCACCAATAGCAATTATTTGTTTGCTTGTTTGTTTTATTAGATTTATAGCGTTGCCCATCTTATGCGACACAACCCTGGGTGGCCTGTAAATGATGATACAAATAATAAAAACAGTAAAAAAGCATGAAAACCAACATAGAAACTCCCAGCATCCCCAAATGCAGCACTTCTCCATGCATCCACGGAGAACTTTACTGGACTCCAGCTTCACACTACCCCAACGCTTATGGGAAAAGCCAGGTCTTAAGGCTTTTTGGAAGGCTAGGAGGGTAGAGGCCTCCCATATCTCAGAAGGAAGGGTGTTCTAAACGGCAGGGGCCACTACCAAGAGGGCATGCTGCCTAGGTCCTGCTAGATGGCTACATTTAAGGAAAGGGACCTGGAGCATGCCCACTCTGTTGAATCTAGTTGAACAGGCAAATAGCCTCAGGAGAAGCAGTCCTGTAAATGACTTGGCCCTGTGATATTCAGGGCTTTAAACGTGATAACCAGCACCTTGATTGCACCTGGAAAGAAACTAGAAGCCACTGCAGCTTACATAGTAGCATGTAACATGGGCAAACTGTGGGGTGACCAAAACTGTGTGTGCTGCTGCATTCTGGACCAGTTGTAATTTCTGGAGGGTCTTCGAGGGAAGCTCCATGTAGAGTTCAATGCAGTGACCAGAGTATGAGGGACTGTGAGCAAGGCCTCCCGGTCCAGGAATGGGTGCAACAGTTGCAAAGCCTTGCAAATCCCAACCCCCACCCAACCCCAGCCATTGCTGCCACCTGTATAGCACTGAGAGAAAAATGTCTCTATGTGTGGCTTCTGGAAGAGAAGATGGGTACAAATATATTGAGGATTTCCTTATCAGCATACAATATACGTCCCATTTTATTTATAATATTCCGAGCATTGTTCTTTAGTAAGAGTTTTTTTTAAAATGCTGGTAATTGTTAAACTTATAAGACAGAAAGTGCCCTTTTTAAAAAAAAAAAAAAAACATGGTTGCCAATGATTGTCCAGTCCTGGTTCCTGACTGTAGTTTTGTATGATCAGTTCCATCAGAAATAAGAATAGGGGTATGTACTAAAGGTTATGTGTTTTATTTGATCTTGGAACAAAGCAACCCTGCTTAAAATGTTCTGCTGGAATGTCCTGAGTTGACTGTGTTTGGGCACAACAGCTCTCAAATGTTCTGAATGTTCCAAGGGAACATAGCTGAAACATTTTAAGTGTTCTGGCCATTGAAAACAGTGAATTAAAAATGAACCTGCTAGCCGAGCAAGCATTTCCCAGATTAATGAAAGCCATAATGCCAGCAAATCATATTTGCCTTCTATGACCTTGAAGAGAACAACCATCAGCTTGAAAAGGTGGGTAGAAAAAGCCTAGAATTTAAATTTGGACTATTGTGGTAAGTATAGATATATTTACATAGGTTCTGACTCATGAATTCTGAAGTAGGCAGATCTTCTGTTGTAATTAGCTTCATTTTTCTCTGCAATGAAGTATCTATACTAGCTGAGTCATGTCTGAGAATTATCACCAATTAAACCAATTTCAGAATAAGAGACTGCAAGTCTGGAAAGCCTAGATTTACAGTCATGCCATGCTGAAGCATGATACAGTGGGAACTCAGAATAAGCCCTTTCCTTTCTTGCTGTATACCCAGTACCACAATAATAGGTAGTAGGTGTTGACTGTTAATTGCTACCCAGATTGACAATGGAGATGATTTTCAATTTATTTTCAAATTGGAAAGCAATGGAAACTACAATGCAGTGGAAGCAAATATTTATATCTGTTTATTACAGAGATGCAAAATATTCTAAACTCTAAATGGTTCATGCTTAAAAGAGTTGGTTTGATTGTTCTGATCCGAAATTGGAATAAAACATAATTACATTAAGCAGCAACGGACTGGTTTAAGATTGGGAAAGGAGTACGGCAGGGCTGTATACTCTCACCCTACCTATTCAACTTGTACGCAGAACACATCATGTGACAAGCTGGCCTTGAGGAATCCAAGGGTGGAGTTAAAATCTCTGGAAGAGACATTAACAATCTCAGATATGCAGATGATACCACTTTGATGGCTGAAAGTGAAGAGGAACTGAGGAGCCTTATGATGAAGGTGAAAGAAGAAAGTGCAAAAGCTGGCTTGCAGCTAAACCTCAAAAAAACCAAGATTATGGCAACCAGCTTGATTGATCACTGGCAAATAGAGGGAGAAAATGTAGAAGCAGTGAAAGACTTTGTATTCCTAGGTGCAAAGATTACTGCAGATGCTGACTGCAGTCAGGAAATCAGAAGACACTTAATCCTTGGAAGAAGAGCAATGACAAATCTCGATAAAATAGTTAAGAGCAGAGACATCACACTGACAACAAAGGCCCGCATAGTTAAAGCAATGGTGTTCCCTGTAGTAACATATGGCTGCGAGAGCTGGACCATAAGGAAAGCTGAGCGAAGGAAGATCGATGCTTTTGAACTGTGGTGTTGGAGGAAAATTCTGAGAGTGCTTTGGACTGCAAGAAGATCAAACCAATCCATCCTCCAGGAAATAAAGCCAGACTGCTCACTTGAGGGAATGATATTAAAGGCAAAACTGAAATACTTTGGCCACATAATGAGAAGACAGGACACCCTGGAGAAGATGCTGATACTAGGGAGAGTGGAAGGCAAAAGGAAGAGGGGCCGACCAAGGGCAAGATGGATGGATGATATTCTAGAGGTGATGGACTCGTCCCTGGGGGAGCTGGGGGTGTTGACGACCGACAGGAAGCTCTGGCGTGGGCTGGTCCATGAAGTCACGAAGAGTCGGAAGCGACTAAACGAATAAACAACAACAACATCAAGCAGCAATTTTTGGAGTGTTTCAAGTTGTTTCAAATGCTGTGATTGAACTGTCATTTTCTGGTTTGTGATGTTTTAAAACATAGCCTAGCCAATACAACAGCATGGAACAACCATTTTCTTTAGATTAGACTGCATGGCTGAAGCCTGTAGTGCTGTCCAACTGCTAATACTGCTAAACTTACAAACTGCAAATGCTCAAATTAGCTTTTATTTTTTTAGAATTATCATTTCCAGATTATACTTTGACACTGTATGTTCTTGTACTGTTATTTTTTAGTTAAACTGTTGTTGGATTAGGATTAAGTAGCACAAGCAATACTATCTCCTCCTAAACCCAGAAACATTTTGGTATTAGTTATGAGATTCAGTTGTTCTTTGAATATTTATTTTTTTTTCAAATTTAATACAGCTCTTTTTTAGTAGTGTGCTTCTAAATTATTTTTACAGCTATATACTTTCTTGTTCTTTCTCAGACTTCGTAGTGAGTGAGTTTAGTAACATTAACTATATTGCTGTGAAACTGATGGTGCCCTTAAAGAAAAAGGATAGAGACAAAATTGCTGCTCTCACTTGTCATGCCTGACAAAACAGATATTCACTCAATTAAGGAGAGAGAGGAGAAGTATTCTGGAGCTTCTACATGACAGCTTCACTCTAGATTGGAAACTGTTGTAGTCTCAACTTTTGGCAAAGAGAGCTTTTTTTGTTTTTAAGGTAGATACTGAAATCTTGGCAGTATCTGTTTTATGCGTGGGTATGTGTGGGTGTTGGGGGAGTGGGAGGGGGATCGATGAAGGGCTGGACATACTGCCAGCCAAAGATTTCCAAGAAGTGGTCTAACACAGCAGGATCACTCAAACAGGAGTGGGATAATTTTCCAAGGCTAGTCCCTTACCTGTTGGAGGCAGCCTGGTGGGAACACTGGAGGGAAAGCAGCAGGCACATCAGGGCCAGAAGGCAGCGCTTCTGATGAGCTCCAAAGCAGAGCGGTCTGCTTGGAAGCAGTTTGAATTCATGCTTCTGACAAAGGCTTAAAAACAATGGCTCACTCCACTTATGCCAGCACTTTCTTTTTTTTTTTTCCTTGTAGAATGAATCAAAGGGATTATTACTCTGCCTTTTCTCTGTGACTACCCTTAGGAAAGAGGATGCTAAACAGAGGACACCAGGGAAAACAGAGAAGGAAACTACTTAGGCAGTGTCTACCTTTTTCCACCAGGCTTGAAAAATTTACATGAATATGTAACAGGGCAGATTTTTTTCTTGCATGGAGGTGTGGGTAGGAAGAAACTTCTGGGCACTAGTAATAGCTGACAGAATTGTTGCTTACAAGATAAGGTCTGTGTTTGTGTGTGTGTGCCTTCAAGGCATTGTTGAATCCTGGTGACTGCCTGGACTAGTCCCTGCAGTTTTCTTGGCAAGATTTTGGAAGTGGTTTGCCATTGCCTGCTTCCTAGGGCTGAAAGAGAGTGACTGGCCCAAGGTCATCCAGTTGGCTTTTTGCCCAAGGTGGGACTAGAACTCACAATCTCCCAGTTTCTAGCCTGGCACCTTAACCACTGCACCTAGCTGGCTCTCACAAGATAAGGAGACATCTCTATTTTTTACCAGAATGATACTGTATATGAACTGAGCTGATAACATCTTCTGTAAACTAGTAAAACACTTGAAAAAGTAAATCAGGAAAATATACAACTATTCCACCTACATAAGGGAGCTGCTGCTCATATAATGCATTGTCCTGAGAACTTCATACATCAGTCTTGCATTTACTGTACTTTTGAAGGTACTCATCATCGACATTCTACAAAGGGAACTGTAATTGTTTGTTTTGTTGCATTTAGATTATAAAAATGCTGGTCTGGGTTCTCTAAATACTACTTTAAAGATGTGTAGAACCTTGAAGCAGCAGGTATTCAAAGCTATAGACTGTAATTATAGCTTAATTTTGTGTTTTGTGTTTTATGAAATCTTCTCTTTCCTTAGACTGCAGGAGTACAGAACAACCAAAGAACAAACCAAAAGAGAAAAACAAAACAAAACAAATTACTTACCATTTCCATCTTGAAGAGCAACCTCTAATGGCCAGAAGTACTTTTTACTAAAATCATAAATTCAAGGATTAGTTCTTACTGCATGTTGTCATAACTTATCAGCCATTTCTGTTCCTTTTTAATTTTCTCTGCAGCTAGTTATCCATTGATTTGACCATCTTCCTAGGATAGGAAAAGTATTAAAACATTTGAACTTTGGTGTTGGAGAAGATTCCTGAGAATACTATGGACAGCCAAAAAGACAAATACATCATTGAACAAATCAACCATGGTTCTCACTCAGGGCACAAATGACAATTTTTGAGATTTGTATAGCACAGGATTGACCCAAATAGGCCCTGATAGTTTTATGAACTACTTCCACAAATAGATCTAATTATCCATTCCATTCCATTCCATTCCTTTCCATTCCATTCCATTCCATTCCATTCCATTCTTTGTGTTATATCCAATTTTTTCTTCAGGAGCAAAAGGAAGCATACATGGTGCTCCTTCCTCACATTATTCCCTACAGAAACATCTGTTTGTGGTAGGCTGGTCTGAGGAAGCATGAGAGGCCAAGTCACCCCGCGACTTCCATGAGCTGTCCCAGTTCTGGTCCAACATCTGGGCCATTACTACTTTTTTCACACTTGGGCATTGTATGTTGGATGCCTTTGTTTATGAACTTTGCTTTGGTCACTCAGACTCTCTTTACATATCAATAGGAGCAATATGGAGCTATAGTAACATTCAGCAGCAAAAATGTGCAAAAATTCCAAAAATCTAAAAGTGGGCAAATGCTTTTCACAGAACAGTGCTTCTTATCTAAGAGATACTCCATGAAGTGCATGTTATTACTGATCCTATAAATAGGAAGAACAGGAAATTTTCCATGGGAATAATAGAAGAGACCAAGATGAAGGATGAGTTTGCAATTTTTTCTTTGATGCCTCATGTTTTGGAATTGGCCTTTGTTTTTGGTATGTTGATTTCAATTCTTGTCCTTTGCTGCTCAAGGCTGTAGCTGTACTCTATAGCCCATCTATTAGGGCTCCTGATAACTGAGGTAGTTGGGGCAGCAATCTAAGTCCAGTGGAGCTCATAATCCAAAGCAAGTAAACTTAAGAAGCTAACAAAGAGTTTTATGTATCACTCTAGGTAAGGATTAGGTTACATCTGAATCACAGCCAGCCTTCATCAGTAATGAGTATTACTATATCAGACCTAGTTTTTTGCCCCATGATATAGATATAATCTGATACCTAGAATATCTGATATGGCTAATTTAGTCACTGAAGACTGAATCTAAACTATATGTATCATAGCTACAGCTTCTGCCTAAACTGGAATTTTTTGTACCACTTTGACTAATTTTGCACATATTTTATGGCATTTTAATTGGTCCTAATAAAGGTATTGTCCTTTATTTCCGATCATGGGCCAGCATGGCTATCCTTAATTCTTATGCAACAAGTGTGTATTTTAATTTCACTGTTTCTGAAGCTTGTGCTGTGCTGACACCTCCTGAACAATTACATTCTGCTGGAAGCAAATGCATAAATGAAACAAAATTACAGCCTAATTAACCTAGCAGAACTATAATAATCAGTGTGACTCAATGCAAATTCTTGACGTTAATTGCTTTTTTTGCTGGAATACTGGCTTGTGTGATTCATTCTGTATTTTGGCTTTTTTTTAAGAGGGAAAATTAATAAATTTTAAAATATATTAAAATTTTAAAACAAAGTTGAAAATAAAATCATGAAATAATCCTAAACATACATTCAAACTTTTGTGTCATTTTATATTCTTAAATCTGGTAAAACCTAATAGGCTACATGCATTGTTATTATTTAGTTGTTTGTTTTTCTGATTTATACTATTTCTAACTTACAAATTCATTGTTAAAAGTAATTCCAAAGAGAGAACAATTAAAAATAATTTATAGTTAGTAAAACAAATAAAAATTACTAATAATAAGTTTCAATTCAACCTTTTAAAGGCCATTTTCTCTTTTATTTGAAGAGATCTCCATTTGTGCAATGAGATTCCATTTTGTTTCACTTTCTCCTTCCCTCAGCCTTTTTTTTTTCTGCGGGGCCAGTGGTGTTTGATTTTTTTAAAAATAAGTACAATGGGTATCTTTATTGTCCAAAATGCTTTAGATACCATTTTACCCCTTAAACTTCCCTTCTCTCAAACACAAAAAGAAGGGTCCAAAAAGATTAGTCCCATCCATTCTGGCTGGGCAGGCTCTGGGGCCCCCACCCAACCACTTGCTGGGCCACATAGGACCTAGAGGCCGCTCTTTTTCTTTTAGAGATTTTTTTTGGGGGGGGGGTACTTTTGAATTAGTCTTGACTCCTGGTGACTGCCTGGACAAGTCCCTGAAGTTTTCTTGGCATGATTTTAGAAGTAGCTTGCCATAACTGGGTCTTCTGTTACACTATCTGCAAGCTGAAGAAATGGAAATTTAAATATCCAAAATGGTTGCCAAAATCACTACTTCTCAGTTAAAGGTCAAATACATTTTTAATTTTGCAATCAGAACAATCTATATACTACTAAAACTCTCCTGTTTTTGGTATGTAACCTTCAATTGGACAAAACAATGCATCATAGGGTAACAATTTTTGAATCAACATATCTCAAATTGGCTAACTTAAAGAATGAGTCCAAAATCCAGGACCTGTTACTCCTGTGGGATTGAAATTTGGAAACCTTGTGGTTGCTTCAGTGCAGCCACAGTGCCACGGTCAGCCATGGTCACGTGATCATCATCCAGTGCTCCCTGCCAACTTTGCACAAGTCAGTGGGGAAGCTGGCAGGAAGCATGAACTCTTCTGAAGTGATGATGGCACCATACAGCATTGTGGTAAATAAAATAAAATAATAAAATATCGTTAGCCTAATTAAGCCAAAGAGAGGGGGGACATCGTGAACAGATGACACCAAATGTCATTGGGAAGAGGCAAGGAGGAGCCAAAAACAAGAATTGGATGAGGCCAGGGCTGCACGATTCCAGGATCAAACAGTCAGGAAAAATAACATGAGAGGAGAGATAGAGTAGGAGAGTCATGCACATCTCCAGAACAAGAAGAAGAGACACAGAAGGAGAAGAGAGGAAGAGACAAAGAAGCAGAGAAATGCATGTCTTCAGGATCAGAGACAAAGAACAAATATCAAAGAATATGAACAAACAGAGGATGAAAGGGCTGTTGGTATTTGTTCTGCTTGGAAGCAAGTCACAGAGACACCAGGTATCCAGGTATCCATGGTAATTAACTACTTAAGTGTCCAGCAAGGATGGGAAGCTCAGGCACCATTGTTCTCAGGTTAAAATGTAACCAGAGGTCAGAAAGGTTAAGTGTTGGATGACCATTTATGGGAATCTGTATTTTGAAACCTGTCCTCCACTTCCTTGCTTAATTTGCATTTAAATAAGCCAGCTCTTCCAGAGCCTCCTTGCTTGCTTCTTCTGCTCTTTTGGAATTCAGCAGCCTCTTTTTTGCTTCGTGTGAGTGGGTGTGCTCATGCATGTGTGTAACCTTGTAAGTATGCCTTTTCGTATTTAAGAAGCTTTTGAGCCCCTCTAGGGATCTAGAGGAGAAACTGTTTATGTTCTCTGTTTTTCTTTGAATACAACTTCTTTGCTGAAATGCCTGGTGTCTTCTTTCTGATCTCTTGTGCCAAACTCTTTCCAGCACTCTGCACATGCTGCTCAAACTCCAACAAGGGCTACACATCTCCAGAATGACAAGAAAAGCCACAGAATGAGGACACAAGAAGAGATGGAGGAAGAAAGAGAGGATTAGCTCAAGAATATGTGGCAAACAGTAATTACTGTGAGAGTTCTTCAACATGACAATACTCACCTTCAATGACCTGACCTCAGCAAAGAAAGAGCAAGGGAAAATGCATGACTTGAATGGTGTAATATTTCTGCAGATGTTGGTGCGATGACCAAAGTCTGCCCTCACTGTCATGCCTTCCTATTCCCTGGAGAAACCACCAATTTGTCATGTATGAAGGGAAAGGTCAGGATAGACAATTTGCAACCTCTACCTAATGGACTCCTCAATTTGTACAGTAATGCTGAATCTATTGCAAACAAGTTCAGGAAGAACATCAGACAATTGCTTCTTCCAAATGTCATTCCAATAAGGAATGGATGGAATCCCTCTGTTATTATTCAAGGGCAAATCCATCATTACCTCAGACATTTAATGCAAGATTCCAACCAGCAAATCAAATTCCTTTAAATTCACTTCATGGATTCTCAAAACAGTGTAGACAGTGTAGAATACTCCACAATGATGGAATTCAACATGAGATTGTTGAAGCTTCCCATTTTAGAAATAAACTTTTTTAAAGTGTACAAAGCCACTGAGGATCTTAAATATATATTTTCTTTTACCACAAAAATGTTCTGCATTGTCACAATAGTCTGAGGCTTTTTGCATAGAGATTTCTTCTCTCATATTGCTTCTTTGAATGGTCAGATGAATGACAAAGAACCGTCCCCCTCCAAAAAATTAGTCAATTTTTGTGATATTCATTTATTAACCAGATTATATGGAAGATGTGGTCATCCATAGAGCTAATACTGATCTGTAAATAGTATTTGTTCTCCAGAAATTAATAGTGCCAGTAGTCACCTACTATCAATTGTTAATACCCACTATCAGTTACTAATTAAAAAACTGAGCAAGCAAATTAACTGAGCAAGCATCCTTGAAGAGCCTAATGATCTTCAAATTATTTTAGCAAGCAACAGAATGAAAATAAAAAGTTGGCCATCTCTTTATTTTGCAGAATGGCAACATTTTGGTTCCAATAAATGCTGGGGAAAAGGTATAAATGTGCATCCCCAATAGAATCTGGTGTTCTTAATTGATTTTTTTTTTAATTTGAAGGGTGGAGTGGTATTGTCTATAAAATGAAACATGCTAAAATCTATTTCAGGTCTCCATTAAGATTTCTATAAAATTAATAAAAATAGTTGGCACAAAAAGACGTTCAACTATACATTAATGGAATGTTAGTTGGATGAAAATGTCAACCCAGTGTTCAGGTGCTGTAAAGATGCTAAATTCCACATTTGGAATTATTAGGAAAGGAGCCAAAAATAGCACTATCTATATAAATCTAGGGTGAGACCACACTTAGAATGATGTCTACAGTTCTGGCAACCGCTTTAAGAAGGACATTATAATACCAGACAAAATTAAGGACAACCAAATGATTAGGAGATTGGAGCAGTGTTCCTATGAGGAATGACTACAGCAGCTGGGCTCTTGAGCTTGGACTAAAGAGGGTACGAGGAGATATCAGAAAGATATATCATAAGATAGGTAACATGGATGGAGACAAGTTTTCTTCCTCTCTCAGCATTTTAGAATTCAAAGTTATATACTGCAAGCAAATGCAGGCAGATTAGGCCTAACAAAATCAAATACCATTTTACATAGTACATAGTTAAACTGTACCATTCTGCCAGCAGTTGTTATGGCAGCCAATCTGGATGGTTTTTAAAGCAGACAGAACAGGATCCAGTGGGGAATCAGGCTATTAATAGCTGTTTGATGTCTGTTTACTATCACAGGCAGAATGGCTTAAATGCTTCTTTCTGGGAAGTCACAGTAGAAACAGCTATTGCCCTCCAGTTGAGGCTTATGAGCTTCTGAATGCTGGACCTGATCCAGTTGGACTCTTCTTACATTCTTACGGAAAGATGGACATGCAACCTCAGCCTCTGTGATATACAAGATATAAAATGGATTCTGTGGATTTCAGGAAAAAAAGGAACTTTTACCAACCAGCTTCTGTTGGTTTGCAGTGCAGCTGCCTGTGGTTGATCAGGGCCAATTTATATTTAAGAATGTTATGGATAGATTTAAAAATTGGGGGAGGAGGTGGTACATGTTGGCAGATTGCTGGGAAAGCCTTTGGCCCAGGAGAGATCAGAAAAATCACACACCAGGCATTTCTATAAAAATAATTTATTTACAGAAAGCAAAACATATTTAAAAGTCTTCTGCATTCTTGCAGGCAGCTCAGAGCAGCTACATGCCTACACAGAGAGGAAACAGAAACTAAAACAAGTCCAAGCAAGTTCTTCTTTCCCCCAGGTGCAAAAATCAACATCTGAAAAGGGGACAGTTGAATTCAACCTTTTCACCCAGCCAAAATGATTAGTTACCATAGTAACTTTAATCTGTAGTAGAAAACATTAACACTCCCCTTTTTATACTACAGAATAAGATGCAAACCAGTTTGCTTTGTTAACTCTTTGTGTCTTGGTGCAGCAAGAGGTTTGGTTAAAATATCAGCAATCATGTCCTTTGATTCATAATATTTCAACATTATTTCTCCTTTGCTTATCATATCTTTGATATATTGATATCTAATATCAATATGTGTTGTCCTATTTTTGCAGGCTTCAGATTTTGCCATAGCAATGCAAGCTTGATTGTCCTCATAAACAGTTATAGGCTGGTTCACTTCCATGCCTATGTCTTTTAAGAAATGTTTAAACCATATAACCTCATTATAGGTTTGTGTTAGAGAATAAAACTCTGCTTCTGCAGTGGAAAGAGCAACAAGTGTTTGTTTTCTAGAATGCCAGCCTAAGCTAGATCCAGCAAATTGAATTAAAATCCCAGAAGTGGATTTCCTGTCACTGACATCTGCTCCCCAGTCAGAATCAGCAAAAGCCTGCAATTTCTCTGTTCCACAGGTATTTAGCTTCAGGCAATAATACTTTGTTCCTTGCAAATACCTCATTAACCTCTTCAATGCTGCTTTTCCAGCAGATGTAGGCTTCTCTACCTGTCTACTTAAAATGGCCACAGAATTTGAGATATCTGGGCGAGAATGATTTGCAATGTACAGTAAACTTCCAATTGCAGATCTATATTTCTCTGCCTCAGTTAATTGAGTTTCTCCTATACATTTCTGAAAATCTGTTATCGGAGTAGAGACTGGTTTACAGTCTTGCATATTAAAATCCTCTAGGAGCTTCTGAATTTTACTACGTTGGTTTAACAGAAAGCTACCATCCTTCTCCCTGTGTATTTCCAAACCTAGGTAATTTGTTACTGTTCCAAGGCTTTTTAATGTGAAATGGCTTTTCATGCAGGCTTCAAAATCAAGCCTTTGTTTTTCTGTTGGTGTGAACAGCAAATCATCAACATAAATGCACAGATACATACAGCCTTGTTTGTCTTCATATATACACATGGATCTGCTTTTCCTTTTTCAAAACCAAAATTCTGCAGTTTTTCATCTAATTTTTGGTTCCAGGATCCAGCAGCTTGTTTTAACCCATAGATTGACTTCTGCAGTTCACAGACTAGATTCTCCCCTTTTTCATAGCCAGGGGGTTGCTGCATGTATAATTTGTGGTCTGAATCACCATAGAGAAATGCAGTTTGAATGTCATAGTGGTGAACTGACATTACTATGAGTGCAGCAATTTTTAACAGTAATCTAATTGATTCCCCTTTAGTAACTGGTGCAAAAGTCTTGTCAAAGTCTAAATCTTTCCTTTGAGTGAACCCTTTTGCAACCAACCTTGCTTTATATTTTTGGATTTTGCCATCAGCATCCCTTTTCAGTTTGAAAACCCACCTACAACCCAGACAGCGTTCATTGGGAGGTAGATTTACCAGTTTCCATGTTTTATTTTCTTTCAAGGATGCTAATTCCTGTTGCATGGCAGAATGCCAATTTTGTGCAATCTCAGGTGGTAAAGCATTCACTTGTTCTAAGGACTCAGGTTCTGTGAATATGTGAAAAGCCTTTACTGTTTCAGCCTGAAAACATGGAGGAACACTTGTATTACTCCTCTGAGATCTGTGAGGTAATACAGGGCTTACATTTTGATTCCTATCACTTTCCTGAGAAGCATCTGTCTCATCAGACAGATCTTCAGTTTGCTTTTCTGGCTTAATGTCCTCATCAGGCAAAAGATCACCATCAGCAAGTTCTTGCTGTTCTCTTGTGGTGGTCAGATCAACTGGAGAGCTAGAGTTTAATCTCCCCCAGTTTTGTTCAGCAAAAGAAGCCCTTTTGCTAATTATTAATTTCTCTCCCATTATGAACCTGTAGCTCCTTTGGCTTTGTTCATAGCCAACAAAGATGGCTTTCTTTGTTGTGGGGCCTCCTTTCCTTCTCTGTTGGTTTGGAATATGAACCCATGCAGTGCTACCAAACACTCTCAGATGGTTTACCTTTGGTTTCACACCATAAAACAAATGGAATGCAGTGTCCTGAATCACAGAGTTATACAATCTGTTTTGTACATAACAGGCAGTAGATATTGCCTCTCCCCAATACTTAAAAGATAATTGTGAATCTTTAATCATGCATTCCATTGCATTTTGCAAGGTTCTGCCCTTTCTTTCAGCAACACCATTTTGCTGAGGGGTTGCTGAAAGAATTTGTTCTATCCCCTTTTCCATTAGGAACCTTTTGAATTTGTGAGAAAGGTACTCTCCTCCTCTATCACATTGGAGTGCAGATACAGGCCTAGGGAATTTTCCATTTGCCCATGTCACAAAACCTTTAAATTTCTCAAATGCCTCATCTTTATGTTTTAAGATGTAGATAAATGTGTATCTTGAGAAATCATCAATGATGGTCATTGCATACCTTGCTTGTCCAAGACTTGGAGCAAAAGGACCAATAATGTCAGAGTGTACAATTTCCAAAGGTCTAGTTGTAACTCTGTCACTGTGCTTACTCACAGGAGCTTTTAGTGTTTTGCATTCTTTGCAAACTACACTGTCTAAGTATTTGTCACAGGGTTTTATTTTTAGGTCAGCACACAGCTGTGGCATTTATGCTATATGCTTGAAATTAGCATGACCAAATCTCCTGTGCATCAGGTGTACACATTGGTCATGATATGGAGTGTTGCCAACTGCAGCCTTGCAGCTTGGCTTCCTTGCATTTTGCACAATGTACAAGGAGTCTTTTAATATACCAGTAGCACACAATTTTCCATTTTTACGTATCTCACAACCATTTTTCTTAAATGTTATGATATACCCTGCTGCAGCCAATTGTGCCACAGATAAAAGGTTTGATTGTAAATTTGGCACATACAACACACCTTTTACAGTTTCTCCCAAGCAGGATAAATACAAGTCACCTTATCCCATAATTTTGGTCACAGACCCATCAGCCAGATACACTTTGTCTTTCAGTTTTAGACAGTGACACAAAAGAGCTTTTACAATTACATAAATGACAATTGGCCCCAGAATCTAACACCCATACATCAGAATTACCCTTCTCAGCAACCTGTGCAATTTGGGTTGTCTGAAGAGCCTTCTTCTGTGTTGCCCTTGTGTTCTTCTTCTCTGTCTTTCTACTCTTGGGTCTCAAGGCACAGTCTTTCTGTAAATGTCCAGCTGAACCACAAGTGAAGCATCGCTGGCTGGATAGCGCTGTGGCCTCAGCTTCCTTTCCCTTCTTTTCCCTTGTTTTCTGGTATTGCAGCTTTCCAGAAGAGATGGGGGGGGGATCTTTCCTCTCTCTTCTCCCATTCAGCAAGTAAGCACTGTGCAACACGATGGGGTGAGGTCTGCTTCAGGCATAGCCTCCAGGGTACAAATCAGTGTGTCCCACGTTTCATTTAGTGAGGACAGGAGGATATAGGATTTTGTGAGAGGTGTAAATTCCATTCCTCTCTTCTGCAACTCAACAAACAGCTGCTGAATATAATGCAGGTGCTCAGGAAGGCTATCTTCTTCTGCAAGGTAGGCTTTGTACAGCTTTTTTGTCAGGGTAACTTTACTCCCTGCTGTTGCCTTTACATACAAGTCTCTCAAAGCATCCCAAAGTTGCTTTGCAGATTGCTTGCCTCGCACGTAGACTAGCTGATTGTCCTCAACTCCCAGGATAATGGTGGCTCTAGCCCGCTCATCCTGTCTCAGCCATTCAGCACTGGGATTTTGGGGGGGTTGCTCACCAATGGGCAGCCAAAGATTCTCTCTGCGAAGATACATCTCCATCTTCAGGGCCTAATTCAAATAGTTGGTCTCTGATAGGTGCTCCAGAGGCATTGCTGAGGGCTGGGAGGTAGCCATGGCTTCTTCCTTCTTTTACAAGTCACCTCAGCTGGCTTCTTTGTCCTGTAGACCGGCAGTTGCTGGAAAACCTCCAGGTGGCTCCAAAGAAAATCTTCACAGGTCTTTGCTACCTGCCTTTAAATTGTGCATGAGGTGTGGAGCTGATCTCTCTATTCTCTCTGGGCACATAACCTGTTGGCAGATTGTTGGGAAAGCCTTTGGCCCAGGAGAGATCAGAAAAATCACACACCAGGCATTTCTATAAAAATAATTTATTTACAGAAAGCAAAACATATTTAAAAGTCTTCTGCATTCTTGCAGGCAGCTCAGAGCAGCTACATGCCTACACAGAGAGGAAACAGAAACTAAAACAAGTCCAAGCAAGTTCTTCTTTCCCCCAGGTGCAAAAATCAACATCTGAAAAGGGGACAGTTGAATTCAACCTTTTCACCCAGCCAAAATGATTAGTTACCATAGTAACTTTAATCTGTAGTAGAAAACATTAAAAGTACAAGCTTGCCCACTGAATGTGACCATCCTTCTGTCCTTCCTAACCTAATAGTCTAAAAATTATGAATTCAAAAAAAGTTTGAGAACTATACTTTCTGAATTGCCTTTTCAAATTCTTTCAATGTAGTGTCTTTATAATGTGTTTCAGACATATTTGTGCATTGTCAAATGTGTATCAGCATGCTTCTGGCATACCAGCCCACAGCATTTTACAATACAATAATAAGCAGCCTCAACCTTCATCAATTAAAATAAAATAATATCAGATTTAAAAAAAATTAGTAACAGTAAAAAACAAAAGCCTAACACTGTAATCATACTTAAGTTATAGGGATAAAGTGCTACAGTTAAAGAGGGAATGCTTGTTTGTAAATAGTTTTTTTTTTCTTAAAATCAGCCAGTAAGTGTGTGGATCTGCTCCCACATGAGGAGTAAACCCATCCACGGTTAAGACCAGAGCAGAGAGACAGTTGTTTCTGTACAGAGAGCACCTCTGTCACCCCAGGGTATTACTTCAGCCTGCTTCATCCCAGCCAACCCTCCACAACTCCCAAGTACTGGATCAAGTCCTCCATAGAATCTCTGGTCCGGTCTGGTCCAACTGAGTATCATCAGTTTCATCAGCATGAAAACAGCTAATATAAGTGAAAAATTATTGTATTTAAATAAAAGTTTGTAATATTGCAAAATAAGAAAGGAGAATAAATAGAGGATCAAATAAGAAGGAGAACATAGAGTAGATGATGAAAAAAAAGTTTCCAAAAGAGAACATTGTTACATGCAGCAACTCACAAAGAAATCATAGGTGACTCATGTATGTTAATCATGGCTGCAATCTTAATGAACAAACACCTTTTCTACTGTCACTGACCAGAATTATATACAATTTGAGGACAGGAATTACACTGCTCAGGTAACAATACATTCAAATTTCTAAATAAACAGAGAAATAAAACAGAAGAAATATTTAAATACATATAAATACAAACACTGCATTAATTTACAATTACTAAATTGCAAAACTACTTTGTGAAAAAAAAATTGAATTGCTAAATTGCTAAGCACTGAGCTACTAAATGCTAAAATACAGGTGTTACAAACTACTAAAATATTAAAAGGGATGGTATTGAAATCTCTGTCCCCACCTTACCCTCTATCTTGCCACTCTTCCAAAGTCTGTGTTAGGCAGATGAACAACTGCCAAAAGTTACCTTTTAAAAAATAAGCTCTTTATCACATGATGTAGTGCCTTGCCTTTTCTAGAATGTTGAGCTCCCAAGCTAATATCACATTTGGAACTCACAGAGGATTTTGAATCAGGGATTGCGAATTATACCTCTGATGTACTTTGAGTGAATTAAAAACCATCCTGAATGATCTTATTTCCTTTTGACTTTGGGATTCACACAGAGTCAAAACATCACCTAAGAGCATAAATGTTCAGTTGATTTTCTACTTATTCTGAATAGCAGCTTTTTGTTTTAAAAAACCAACAGCCTCCATGTTCCATAATTCAACTGTCCTCAATACTTCCTAGGTCCTGGAAAATCACAATCCTATTTGGATATTATTTTGGTTTTTAGAAGTCCCCCAAATATGGAGAAGCCACTGCTTTATTCCTAAATAAATAAATAGTATTTAAGCATCTATCAGTTAAGAAAGGAGTGCCACTTTCTTTTCATATCTAAAATTGAGAGACATTTTCTTTATATATACTACCTTTTGATTTTAAAGTTGCCCTTTTGCTCTACTTGTACTTGAGAACAAAGTCAAATTTAAATGAGTTATTCTGATACCATGAAACAAGTTTTAATATAAGATTGATGTAAGGTACAGACAAATGCCAAATATTAATTTTGATTTCTTCAGAATTTATAATTTTCTTATTGATAACTTTTTAAAAAATCTTCTTCCTAGGGCTGAGAGCTTAGCAAATGTGTAATTCTGATTTTGGAAGGTTTGGGTGAGGCACGCATCAAAATAACAAATCACAAGAATTGATACCCCAATTTATAATCATGGATGCTCATAATTCTACATGTACAGGAAATTTGCTGACACCAGGACTGAGAAGATGATGCTTTATGAATTTGTTTATAGATAAGAGATGGAATATGGAATGAAGAGATAAATGTAACTTCAGAGAGGGTGAAGAGTTACTAAATTTGTTTATACTTGTGATGAAGGTAGGAAGTCACTTCTATATATATTCCTTTTCTCTTTATTATATTGTTACTTTTCTTTTTCTTTTTCCTTGTACTTTTTACTCTTTCTCTCTGTTCTCTTTTATTTCTTTAAGTTTAGTTTGTATTAGATGTCATTATTATAATCAAAATTCTTAATAAAAATTATATCTAAAAATATAAAATAAAAATGCTGAGTAATATCCAAGACAGATACTTGCAGGACACCATGGTTACTGTGGAGCTGTTAATAACAACTTTCTGAGTGTTGTGGGCCAGCTCCTTGTGGATTCACCTAAGTGTAATGCTATCCAAACCAGACTTTAACAGCTTGTTAACAGACATATGGAACCTTGTCAAAAGCTGTGGTTAAATCAAGATAAATAATATCCAAAGCATTCCCTTTGTCCACTAAATAGTTACCTTGTCAAAGGAGAAGATGGGGTTTGTCTTATATGACCTGTTTTTAACAAAACCATTTTTACTCATAGTAATCTTAGCATATCTTCAAGATGCTGATAAATGGTCTGCTTTATTGTCTGCTTTCAGATTATAAAGATTATCTTTACAGGTATTGATGTTAGGCTCACTGATTAATAATTGCTGGGAGCCTCTTTTTTCCATTCTTTAATCTGGGTATCATATTGGCTTTGCTCCAGTCCTCCAGTACCAACCACTTCTGCCTGATTCCTCAAGGATATTTGACAAAAGTCCTGACAGTTCTTCAGACAGTTCCTTCAACATTACAGATATATTTCATCAAGGTTTGGGAGTTGAACACATTCAAAGTAGCTAGAAGTAATCCTTTACCACATCCTTACTGACCTGCACTAACCCTGTTGTGTTAGATTCTAGTCTATGCTACTGAAATCATTATTTTCTTTAGATGTGAATAGATGTAAAAATTGGTGTTGGTTTCTCTTGATTGTTAAGTTTCTTCATTTGGAGTAAACACCTCATTGGTTTGCTAGCTTTAGCTCATTTCCTGCCTTTGCCTCCCTGCCCTCATTCCTACATTTCTGAGCTGAAGCTTTATATACATCTCTGGTCATTAGCAGTTCTTCCATTTCTAATCAGCATCCTTTTTTAATCTCACCTCTTTTGCAAGCTGCCTTCTCAACCACACTGGATCTGTTACACACACAAGCTCCCAGGTTTGGCTTATGGTCAATCAGTCACAGACTCACAGCCTGTTGAGGCATGCCGATCTTGGCAGCCCCCCTTGCTTTCTACCTGGGTTTTCCAGATAGGTGCGGCTTGAGCAGACAAGACACACAGCCCTGGTCAACAGCCAGGAAGTAATTAGGGACACACACAAATAATGTGCAATGGAACACTGAAGTACAACAGGTTCTTTGAAATACTTAGCGACCCAGTGAATTTAAAGTAACAGCAAAACTTTACTGGTTGCAAGATACATTGCTCTTTCTCACATGCATGCAAACACACATGCTTATCCACACTTACCCACGTCCAACTAAGCTGCCAGGCACTAGCTAGAGAAGCCGCCAAGTCTGGGTCCAAAGACGACTCGAGTGGGTGGGCTTCAGGACCACTTTTATCCCCAAAAGTCCTTGCTTTGTTGATTCACAAGTTCTGTACCTGTAGATGGGATTGGGGTGGTGGTGGTTCTCCATGTGCTCAGGCCCATCTTCCTTTGTCTGGTTCAGGTGACATTTTTCCTTTGTCTCCTTAATGACTTGCTTCCTTCTTATCTGCTTCCCTGAAGGGATCTTTTAGACAAGATTATTCCTGGCTTTTATCCTCTCTGCCACATGATTGTTCCATCTTTAGGTAATGGTAGCTTAAGCCTAGTCTTACAGATCCTTTCGATTTCTCCCAGTTTTCTTCCTTAATTATATTGTTTGCGCTATCCTTAATTCCATTTCAAGAAGTCCCTGCCAGCCATGACAGTTTTGTTTTTAAGGTTTTCCTTCCATGGCATTTTCCTTACTATTTATAGTAAGTTTATTAACATGTTTTTCTAAAAAACATAGTTTAAGTTTGACTGATTTTTACCAAGCTTTTTAACAGAATCAAGAACTCCAGAAAGTGTGGTCATTTGCATTCAATGTTTCCACCACTTTAATATCTTCAGTCAATTCCTCCCTGTTAGTAAAAGGACCAAATCTAAGGTAGTAGATCCTCTAGTGCACACCTCTTTTGTTAAAAACAAAAACAGAAACAGCAAAAAAAGAAACCCATCAACATATGTCAAGTATTAGCCTTCCAACAGATGTCTGGGTACTTGAAATTTCCCATCACAGCTACTTCATGGTATTTTGAAGCTTCACTTAACTACTTTCATAAATGTTCATCTAACAGACACCTAGCAAGATATTCCTTCTGTTAGCTTGCACTTTTATTTTAACTCAGATGATTTCAACACTCATATTACCATTAGTCCAATTGACCTCTGTATAGGCAAGTTCACTCCTGACACACACCACCACCTTCTTTCTTGTGTTGCCTGTTCCTCTGGAAAAAAGGGATTTTAGAAACATCAAGTCCATTGTTTCTGTAATCCCTATTATGTTTTACCTGTCTTCTTGCTTGTTACCTATATTTTGTGAATTTGCATAGAGACTTTTAAGATAATGGGTTAATGTGTTCTGTCTCTCTTTTTCTTTATGATTACATTTCCTTTTTTCCTTTTTTAAACTAGTAATTTCCAGAACACTTCACAGCTGTATTCAATCCATTATTTGCCAAATTGCTACTCACCAAAGGTCCATGTTTTCCATCCCCCTATGTCTATTCAAGTCTTCCTGAGGTTTGTCAGCTGCCATCAAAAGAGGTACTTTTCTTCACTGATGAGATGAATTCCATCTCTGCTAAATAGTATCTCCTCCCTAAAGTTTATACCATTGTTGAAAACCCAAATCTCAGTTTTCTGCACCAACAATGGTGCAGAAAAACATTGAACACTTGAAACACTTGAAAAACATTTCTCTTGCTGGAGTTCTCACTTCAATGGCAAGTATTGATGAGAATATCACCTGTGTGACAAGATCCTTTACTCTCCTCCCAAAGCCATGAAGTCATTCTTGATATGATCTAGGTCATGCCTTGCAGTGTCATTTGTGCCCACATGGATAAGCAGAAAGGATCTATGTATTGGACGTTCTGGCAAATCCAGCATGCCTCATTTGCATGTGAATTGATATGTAAATTGAGTTGTCCCACAATGCAACTCTGAGGAAGCTGTTTGTTGCCACTCCCACTCCTCCTTTCTTCCTTCTTCTCCACCAGAAGCTTTCCTCCATTTTGGGCACCATGTGGTGGGCCTGGAATTCCCCTTTCTTCCATGCAGCTCTTGGCAGCTGTAGGGCTGAGAGTTTAGGGCAAAACTAAGTATTTAGAGAGAAAAGAAGAACAAAGGAACTTCATCTTTTCCACCAAGATGGATGTAGCAGAAGAAACAATAAAGTTAGTAAGAAATTCTTTTTCTTCTTAACATAATATGTTGAAGAGTGTGATTCTTTATGCTTGGGAGGGCTGAGTATGTAAGATCCATAACCTGTGTTTCTCTGGCATGCTCATTGAAGCTATTTTAAGATAATTCTTTTTCTGTGCCAGCTTCTTAGCTGTGTTATAAGCTCTGCTCCATTTTAGTGGTTCTAGCAGGCCACTAAATTGGTTTCATCAGGTATGGGCCCAGGCTTTTTTCAGAAAGAGAAAATTTTCTTTTTAGGTTTGTTTTGTTTTTGCATGAAAATTGTTGTTTTTGAGAGAATACTCACTCTAGCTACTGAGGAGTTATCTTACACAAAAAGAAGAAGCCTTAAGCATAAAGTGAAGATTTTTTCTTTTCTTTTTGAAGTGATTTTTAAATCCTATTTGCTTAGACAAGATGGCCATTATACTGCCTTACAATCCAATGATTTTTAAACTCAAACCAGGAGAGTTTTATCCCTGGAGAATTTGGGTGGAGAGGCAGGCAAAGATTCTGCATCTGTATAATGTTTTGGAAGAAGATCCTCCTAGTCCAGATTCACAGGGTTATGCAAACTGGGTGGCCAGTGACCTGAAACTGCAAGGACTAATTATGAGTTCCTTGGATGGATCAATATTGGTGCAGATCCAGCACAGAGAGACTGCAAAAGGAATAGTGGATGATTGTTTAAACTCTTTGGGGTAGGAGGAGACTCCCAAGTTGTTAATTTGGTGAGAGAGTTATCCAATGTAAAGCTGCAACCAGATGGAGATATTGATAAGCATATTTCCAAAGTTCAATCATTATTGCACAAGCTTGCTTGTAATGATGTGATTTTGGATAATAGAATTCAAGTTGGATTTTTATTAGGATCTCTCCCCCAAAGCTATTTAAGCTTTGCTGCAAGTTACAGAACATCAAGGCAACCTTTGTCAAATTTATTCAAGAGATAAAGTCTGAGTGTTGCAGGCAGACTTTCTATTCAAATGCAAAACAGGCCCATCAAGAGGCAAGCTATTTTTCAAAGCCTCAGGGCAAAGATGGAGGTCAGAAGCAGAAAAGTGCTTCAAAGACAAAGAAAACCATCAAGTGCCATTTTTGTGGCAAGAGCGGGTACTTAAAGAAAAATTGTTGGGCCAGGAAGGCAGATCAGAAAACCAACAGAGAAAAGGCTCCAGAGACAACTCTTGTTGCATTTTCAGCAATTAATAAAAGTTGCTCTTCTTTTATTATAGATAGTGGATGCAGCATGCCCATGATTAACTAACCTCCTTTCTTTATTGAATTGAACCCAAGTTCAAAGGTAGAGATTGGTTTGGCTGATGGAAGAACAATCCCAGTGAAGGGGGAGGGGTGCGCCCTCCTAAACTATGGAAATGGAACCACACAGAGAAATATAATTGCAACTAACATTTTGTATGTTCCAGGATTGAGAATGAACCTGATTAGTGCATCTGCCCTCAGGAAGAAGGGGCATACCCTTCGATTTAAGGGTGACAGATGTGAAATAATGGATCAAAAATGTGTCTTTTTAACAGGATTCCTAGATCAAGGTTTGATTTTTCTCAGTTGTGAGAGGCCAGACATGGCATGGGTGGCTAGTCACTGAGGAAGGGAGGACAACAGTTCCACTTTCTGAGACAGACAATTTGAAAGCAGAGATTCAAATGCAATTCTCCAGATGAAGAAAAATGGATTGGCAAGATGTGGTAAGACTTATGCAAGGCTCAAGGACTGTGAGGACTGTGGTAAGACTTATGCAAGGCTCAAAGAGTGCATGCAGGGAAAGGCCACAAGGCCTGCAATTTCAAAACAAAGCACCAGGGGCTCCCAGCAGCCCCTGGAGCAGATTCACACCAAGCTGTGTGGGCCAATTCAGGCATCTATTGGGGGTATCAGATGGGGGGAAGTAGCAATGACAGTTACTTACCTACAAAATAGTTTAACAACAAGAGCAACAGATGAAACAGAGCCAAATAAGAATCCTCTAACCAATTGCACTGCAGAAGGGATAGGTGACAATGACTTGTTCAAAGTACCTTACCCAGTGTTTCCAGATGCAGCAAGCAGACAAGCCCAGAGAGAGGATATTGAGATGAAGACTCTGACTGAGTCAGATGAGGAACAGAAGGGGCAGAGATGCAGTATCATCCAGACCTGAGTCCTGTTCTGGACCTGAGGCACTCATTGTGACCCAACAAGGGAGTTCCAGCCAAGTGACTGTCCTACCTTGCAGGAGTGACATTGCCGAAACAGCATGAAGGAGGTGCAACAGCTCCTACCAGCTGAAGCAAGTAAGTGAAGGAAAGCAGCTCAAGAAGAGTCTGAGGCTCTGCAACACAACAACACTTGGACACTCACAAAGTTACCTGTTGGCAAAAAGGCTATTGGTTGCAAATGGGTCTTTAAGGCCAAACAGAATGAGAAGGGAGAAGTCCAAAGATTTTAGTGTGTAAGCTTCAGAAGGTGATCTACGGGCTGAAACAAGCAGCAAGGGCCTGGAATGTGAAATTAAACCAGATGCTAATAAAGCAAGGTTTCACCCAGGGCAAAGCTGATCCCTGCCTTTACACATGACACAAGAATGGCAGAGACGTGTTCATTCTGACATTCATAGATGATCTGATTCTCTGTTATGAGGATCAAAGGGACATTGATGAAATTGTATCCAATTTGAACGAAGAAGTAGAGGTGAAATGCCTTGGGAAAGCGAGTTACTACTTGGGGATACAAATTGACAGGAGGATGGAAGTTTTCTCCTTAGTCAGAGGCAAAAGATTCTAGAGTTATCAGAGAGTCTGGGGCTGGAAGATGGAAACACAGTACCAACTCTAATGAAAACAGACTTCCACAAAGTAAAGGACACTAGTCAACTGTTGCCTCAGAACAATGGCTACAGAGGGGCCATTGGGAAGCTGTTATATCTGTCAACCACAACAAGGCCAGATATTTCAACTGCAGTGGGGATCTTCTGCAGAAAAACCAGCGCACCCACCCAAAGGATGTTAAGCGGGTGGCAAGATACCTGAAGGGGACTGCAGACCTGAAGCTTAAGCTGCCAGCAACTGATTCTCCTGAACTAGTGGGGTACACCGATGCAGATTGGGCAGAGGATGCAACTGATCGCAAATCCACTAGTGGGAATGTATTTTTGTTGGGGGGAGGGGCTGTGAGCTGGACTAGTTGCAAGCAGACTATATTGGCATGCTCAACTACTGAAGTGGAGTATGACTCAGCGGCTGAGACATGCGCAGAAGTACAATATCTCAAGTATGTACTTGGGGATCTGAGAGTTAGTGTTCCTGCTCCAATAAGAGTCTTAGAGGACAACCAAAGTTGTATAAGACTCTCTATCAAAGAAGGTGGGAGGGCCCTTCTACTCAGAGAAATATAAAGCACAATGTATATTCAGTCTTCTACTCATTGTGTAAGAAAGGAGTTTTCTGCTTTTCAGTGCAGAAAGTTTTCAGCTAATGAGCATGTAGACTTAAATATTACTGAAATACTATCTGGAAAAATTCAGCAGTTCGTATTTTCTCACTCAGATTTTAAAAAGTGGCTAGGCTGTTTGGACCTGTTGATCATAATGAAGCCAAATTAATGGCCTGCTAGAACCACTGAAATGGAGCAGAGCTTATAACACAGCTGAGAAGCTGGCACAGAAAAAGAATTATCTTAAAATAGCTTCAATGAGCATGCAGGGAAACACAGGTTATGGATCTTACACACTCAGCCCTCCCAAGCATAAAGAATCACACGCTTCGACATATTATGTTAAGAAGAAAAAGAATTTCTTACTGACTTTACTGTTTCTTCTGCTACATCCATCTTGGTAGAAAAGATGAAGTTATGTAAGTAATAATTTTTTAAAAATTCTAATATTCTCCAATCCATGAACCTTTGCCTACTTTTTTACAAACAGTATTCCTAATTATCTATGGGTGGGAAGGCAGGTTTGTGTCCCTCAATCTTTTGCCAGGAGCTTAGAGTGATACTCAGCAGCAATGTTTCTTAATGTTTCTGAAGTGGAGCAGGAAAGCCAGCCATGGGCATCTAGAAGAGAGAGTAAGAAGACAATTCACTTCCTGAAAAATCCCCAGATTCCCAGCGAGGATGAGGAGGAATTTTTAAGTATATATAATATGTATTGTAGGGATGAGAAACACCTGAAGAGGAACATTTGGTGCTTAGACAGTTCATCCTAATTGAAACATTTTCTTTATCTGTTTACATCCTGCTAACTATCAGAATACTTATTGCTGGAATAAATATCTGATGACTCTGTGATTCTTAAGATAAAGAAATGTTTTCCTCATAATCACTGACGCTCAACACCACATTCTGTCTCAAGTGAAACATAAAGACATTACTTAATGGTAGTTCTATTGTGTTTATTGTAAGCTACCTAAATTTGTGACAATAGACAGCATACACAATTGTACATAAATGAAATAAACAGTGATTCAGACATGAACTGTAGATTCACATTTGTGGATATGTAGGAAGCTGTGGATATAGGTATTTCATTTACTGAAAAGAGAGACAATCCCAAAGGGAAGATAGAATAAAAAGGTGTGTGTGTGTGTGTGTGTGTGTGTATATATATATATACATACATACATACACACACACACACATACATACACACATAAACATACATAAACATACATGCATACAGAAAAATCCCTCTGTAATTCCCAATTTCTGTGGATTGTGAAATTAGGTCTGCTGGTTCCAGATAAAGCTTCTCCTGGAGATGCCTCCCTGCAATAAGTGTGTGTCTGTGTGTGTGTGTATACATCTCCCAGAAGCCAGATTCCAAAATGGGTCAGGGTCAAGGCAATTAGAAATTACTGATTAAAATGAATTGCCTGTAGTACAAAGTACTCCATTTATAAAATTAACTGAACCTTCTGCTGCATATAGCAACCATTCTCTCTCACACACAGAAATGTAAAAACACATAAACACATCCCCTTTTTTCTTTCCAGCAGAAAGAGCAAAGATGACAAGGGAAACAGGCCATGGGAAAGGAGCAACTACATTGGGAAAGGAGGGAAGGGGAAGGGGAAGGGGGGGGACAAAACTGGATGGAGATGAAGGGAAGGGAAGGGAGAGAGCAAGAGAAGCCCTGTTAGATGTTACAAAACAGGTTTAAATCCATCATTGGTAGGGCTGAGCCCCACCTCTTCCAAATCAAGGGCAAATCGTTAAGGCATCCTGCAGCTATTTGTTGCCCAGCTCTATCTTCAGCAAATATAATCTGTCTGAATTAATCATCTGAGAAGAGAGCTGGTTTGATGTAGTGGTTTAAGGCACCAGGCTAGAAACCAGGAGACTGCAGGTTCTAGTCCTGCCTTAGGCACAGAGCCAGGTAGGTGACTCTCTCTCAGCCCTAGGAAGAAGCCATATGTAGCATGCTAAACATTGACTCAATCAAAGGTGCATTCCATCCTCTGCAAATAGGTCATAACAATGTAGCATAGCATAAAATAAAATACAGTAAAACAAAGTAACAATAAAATAAATGAAGTAATAAAAAGTGTTAGACACAAAGAGGTCAAAACAAGATAAAGCCAGGGCTATGATTAAGATATTGGTATCACAAATTTATAGAAATATTAATATTAATTTCCAATTTTGTAGTAGTTGATATGTTGGCAAAATAAAACATAAGCATACCAAAAATGAGATATACTCATAAATTGTCTGCAGAAAACTTTGTTTGCGAAGGGCAACAAGAACATAAAAACAACTGAGAGGGTGCTTTGCTTCTTTAGGATTCAGAAAAGAGCCATAAAGCCATTAATGGCAAAGTTTAACTCTCCCTATTGGCCACAACACATTGATTGGCAATTCAGACAGACAAAATTCATTCTTTACAGATATATAAAAGATGTTTAGTTATTTCCAATATAGAGGACAGATGCTTTGAGACACGAACAGAACATTGGGTTTCATTAGAGACTCATACAATATTAAATTGTTTTAAGGAAGTAAATGTTAGCCAAATTTACTGCAAGTCTCTCATTTTGGCAATGAGACTTTGGGGAATTCAGCCATTTGCTACTTCTAATGAATCATTAGAAGAGCACCCCCTTCAGTTTTATCATAAGAACAAATCTCTTCTGCAGTTTATATGCTATTCTTTTCAGCCTCAACCATTGTTTATTGAAAAGTTAGGACATGATTTCGTTGAGACTTAAGTTTGATAGTACAAATACATGGCATTCATTTTCAAGATCTTACAGGAATTATTATTACTTCTGGGTGAAATGGATAAGCCCTGATTTATCCAGGATTCAGAAGGCAGAGGGAAATTCTGAGATGGCAAGTTAGACATCAGACCCTGACCTCAGGAGAACTGCATCTTCAGTGAGATCCCAGGCTTTGCACCCTGACTTTCAGCTGATCATATCCTTTACTCCACTACTGAAACTTTCCAGAGAAGGGAGGGGAATGGGTACTTTGGGGATGTGCAGGTGGGGGGAGATCTTCAACTGGTATCTCCTATCTTTTGTAGTTGCCTTTTATGAGCCCCAAGTTTTTATCCTTGTTTTGAATCCTACAATGGTAGCATTAAGAACATAGAAGGAAAAGGAGGTGAAGTGGAGCAGAGGGACATAAATGAATTAGAGCTGCATAACCTTGAAATAGGAAATCTGGGAGGAAGAGAATAAATAGTGTGGATCTTAATAGAAATGCAGAAGAAGCACCCATGTACATCAATCAGATGAAGTTGTGCTTCATAAATAGGCAAATGGGACAGGTACAATTCCTTACTAAAAGTAGGGAGGGGTTACCAGCCAGTAGAATCCATTTCTCTTCCTTTCCCCAGAGGATAGCCTGCCACTTACTCTAACTTTGCAAATTTAGGATTTTTCCCTTTTTCCATCCCTAATCTTTATTAATATTGGTCACGGTTGGAGATGTGATTCTGCTTCCATATGACTGGGCATGCAAATGGATTGCCCTGTGTCTCACCAATCCAAATGGACACTAGTTTATAATGAATCTAGAATGAAAAAGATTATTTAAACATTTGTTGAAGAGAGATATTGTCTTATCCTTTCAACATTTGTATAGAAAATAAGGTATTGCCTTACCATGGTCTTCGTCAGGCTAAGGGGACATATATCAGTGCCATGAGGATCTCTAATAACCAACAGGAATTGAAAGTAGGAATAGTCATGTTACAGAAACATTTTATTATATCCCCCATTTTTCAGTGCATAATCATTTTTAATATATTCATGTTTGAACATACAAATATTCTAATTTTCCCTCATCAGACCCAAGCTTCCTTCTCACAAGCGGTGTATATTATGCAGAGGGACGGCAAACAGACACTTTTTAGGTAAATACTTAAACTTATAGGAAGTTTTGTTTATTTGGTTATGGTAATGGGATTGACAGTCATAGATCTACAAGCAATTTTTACTGGAGACTGAAGGACTCTGCTCTAGTCACTCTGGTCAATTTTGACCCTCCTGTCTCTGCTAATAAAGCCCAACAAAACCTATTAACTGCTTTAATTTTTCAACTGTAAAATGTACTTGGCAGCACACTATGATTGTTAAAGTGAAATAATTAAGACTATTGAAACATATCCTTTGGAAAAAAGCAAAAGTGCGCTCCAGGAGTGAGGCTCATATTTTGATGGCCCATGTGGTTTTTGTAGGGAGTGCCTTAAATATTATGAGGAGGTACCATGGAATTGGATGTTGTGCACACAACATGGAAATCATCCTCCATGTAAATAAAAAAGCTGCTGAGAAATTCTCCTATACAGGGTAGGTTTGTAGAAACTAGTCTTGCAGTTCTGTGAGAAGGCTGTAGTTGAGCTGCAGGTCTTTGACATGGTTCCGTTAATTAGTTAATTAATTAGTGAAAAAAATGATAAATTAATTTCCTCAAATTATGAAGAGTAGGGATTATCCTCACTACCCAGTTTCTCTTTGGCCAGAATGGGCAGGCAGCCATTTCTGGAGGGCATAAACAGATGACTTCTCTATTAATGTCCCATTCACCCTCAAAGCAACCTCAAGAAATCTTTTACAAGAAATCTTATAAAAATATAAAGATACAAGCTATAGGCATTAGAAAATAACTGCTTTATCATCTGATATTGAAGATTCAGATCCACTTCCTGATTTTTTGGCAACAATACCTATGCTAAGTTTTTTTTGGGGGGGGGAACAATACCTATCTTAGTTTCTTTCATCTCTTCAGATTTGCTTTGGAGATCCAAGCCATTTATTGCATGCACACTAGAGCTAACATTCCAAGAAGTGCACTTGGAATTAAGAAAAGCATGGGAATTTTCAACAATGAAATTTAAGGATTGCAGCTTTCAAATCTTCCAAAGTATACCATCTTCTCTAGCATCTTTGAGAAAAGAGTTTGATCCAGCATCTATTTTAGCCAAAGAAAAATCTCTTAATTTCTTGTTTCCTACATTTTTTTTCTTTTTGATTTCTGGCTAAATCAAACATTTTGCCATTCCAGAAGAGACTCCGGAATTGCCGTCTTCTTAATAGTTTTTTCTTGTCTTCTTTTCTGGAAAGGCTGAATTTGTTTTCTGTTTTTGCCATCCTTTCATACAGAAATGATGTAATTCTTTTTTTGACTGGTGGGCAGATACTGGTTCCTATGCCTATCCTCTTTCCCACATATGCTGGTTTATGTGAATATACTTTTGAACTATATACAAAAAACTTGGGACTTAAGAAGAATCATGGATTTATCAACCATGGTGGGCAGCAAAAAGATCACTGTTCAGTATTGGAAGACAGATTTACTACTTCAATTAGATACTCCAGATTTAAAATTTTGGATTACAGATGTATATTTATTTTGTTTATGAGTTGGCTCTTTACTAACCTAATGGATAAATTGATGACTATTTTTTTATGTGACAAAAGTTTAACAATTTGTTTGAAAACTAACCTGAATTATTTATTGCATTCCACATACTTTTGTCATTTTCCCTAGTTTTTTGTGTTTTTTCTCCTTTTTGCATATTCAAGAAATAAAAAATAAAACCTTAGACATTATTCATTAGTTTTTTGTAATTGTGATTTGTGAAGGGGAAAGATGTCTGAAAGAAGAAAGCAGTCAAATAAGGAATGTCATTAGTTCAATACATCTTAGCCAATTAGCTATATAACTTTAATAGCTCTGTTAATTTACATTTCTCCTGAGATTTTACCTCAGTCAAATGACAGCAGCAATTTTAGTTGTTCTACAAAGAAGCACACCTTCTAACATTACTGGGAAAAATAAAAGGAGAAAGAGAAAAGAGTAACAATACAAGGGAAGGAATGGTGGATGGTGCTTTAATTAATCTGATGTTATCTGCATAGTTCTGCTTAGGAATGACATAATTTGGGTTAAGTTGATGTATATTTATGATGAAATTCACACCATTTTGAAGAGTTATTTCTACTTTTTAAGTTCTCAGAGTTTTTAGGTAAACATAATATCTTCTAAACTTTTTTTAATTGAGAAAAAAATTATAATTTAACTAATTCATCATCAAAATATTGCAGCCCTGTTATAAATTCTGGATTGTAACAAGGAGGCATTGCTTCCTTTCAAAGACCGTACAGAAATTGCTAAAGAAAAGCCAGCAGCCCAGTTATGTAGATGCCACATTTCAGGTTCCTTTAAATGCTTGACTTCATCATTCAGAAATCCGTACTGCTCACACCCTTTTGATTTTCCTTTAAATTGTTAAAGGCCTGGTTGTTCTCCCAGGCCTTGGGTTAGGATGGTGGTTGAGCCCCTTTGGTTCTGATACTGACTTCTGGTCAACTGTACTCTTTTTCATTCTTGGTGGCATTTTGATTGTAAGCCACCCAGGGGAAGGAGAACTGGGATTGGGTAAGAACTGGGTGTCATGATAGTGATAACATGCTGGCAGTAATATACTGATATACCTGTTTCATTGATTAATGTGGTTATACACAATTATACATCATTAACATATTCTATGGCAGCTCACCCTCTACTATTTATTTGGACTTTTGGGTAGGAGAGCATCCAATGCCTAATATAGTGTCAAATTCTTTGGAATTCAGACTATGCATGCAACAGAATTGGGAGGGGCTGAGGACTTACCTCTGACTTTGAAAGATGGCAAACAAGTCCTTTTATTCACAGGAAGACAGCCAAGTGAATACAACAACAGACACACATAAAACAACTGTAAACATCCCTCAGATGATACAGTTATTATATGTAACAAACAAACTTATTAGGGGCTGCTGTCTAACAGGTATCTGTTGATTATTGACACCTGCAGCATCACATCACATGTGTTCTGAGAAGAAAACATGAGCAGGGGGTCGATTAGATAACTTCTACTCTATGATAAGATCACTTCCAACTCTATGATTCTATAAAGAAAAGAAAGAATGGCTATAATCCATACATTAATTGAAAGAAATACAGTAAGAAGCTATATCTGCCTGTTGAATCCCATATCCTTGGATGAACTTTGACATGTTTACAGCTCACCTATTTTCTATGAATGACTGATTATACTCATCAATCGTTCTTTATTGAATTGCAGTTTTTTTGAGCAGTATGCTACAGAGGTCTGTCATGGCCTAGCCTTTTTCAATATTTATATTTATATTAATGTGTTAGATCCAAGTAGGTAAAAATTTGGTGAGTAAAGGTCAAGCATTTTTTGAAGGATGAATAAGCACTGTGAGTATGGCCATGATACAAAGTGGGTACAGCTATGTCACGAATATGCTGGGGTTTTTTTTCCTGGGTTTGGGGAGGTTTCTTTGTTTCTTATAAAACAATATTAAGCTTATTCTAAGGCTCATACTACTTCTTAATGTTAGGAAACATGTTACTAATTTTCAGCAAGAATAGTTAGTATACCAGTTGACAGCCCCTGAGTTGGATGAAAGGGTGGATAGAAGCCTCAGGAACTTTTCAGATGACACAAATTCAAGTAATTCTGACCAAAGTTCAACAATTATTTTTGGGTGATGCTATAGATATGGATTTCTTGCACTGAACACAATGGCAGACTAGACGTTCTATAAGATCCTCTCCAACTCATGGGTCTATTTTGGTTATTTGCAGTCTAAATGAAAAGACATTGGAAACTAAAGAGTAAAAATTACAAATTTTTACTCTTTAGTTTTCCACTCTGCACTATATTCCAATAATCAGCCTGATTTTTATCATTGGTTTTGAAGGATTTTGGTGATGCTAATGGTCCTCAAAGTTTTTTTTTCCAAAAAAGCTTCAGTTTGTCCAAAATCTATTATTTTTACTTGGAGAGGTTGGCTATTTTAAAAAATGAAGTAGAAAAGATGTTTCCCACTTCACCCCTTTCTTTAACAAAAGGAATAAAGCTTTGTCATCACTATTGCCACACTGTCCAGTCTTTCTAAAAACTAGTACATTATATCTAGCCCCTTCTAGGACTATGCCTTCTTCAAGTGAATTCTATGATGTCAAATGGAAAATCATAGACATTTTCATTTCACAGAATGCTGTGCTTCTGGGCTCCATCAGACATTCTGGGTACTAATATTTCAGTATACAAATGACTTGCATTACAATGTTCCATCCATCATCTTGTTGATTTTGACTTTCTCCTGTATGAATGCTTTTGGGGAGAGGGAGAAATTCCACTGATTCCACTGATAAACTGGGAGGAGCAAAAGGACAAAAAGCCTGCCTGCCCGCCCTCCTCCCTCCCTCTCTCCCTTCCTTCCTTCCACAAGGGTTGTTACTACATTGAAACCTGGATGTCTGGTACCCTCTGTAAAATAAACATTAAGGAGGGGGAAAAAAAAGGAAAAACTCACTCTCTTTAGCAGGTGGTGAGAAGGGAAACACTTCCTCACTTCTAAAATCTAGTTCTTTCAATTCATGCATTGTGGCAAACTGGGGTTACAGAAAAAAAGGTAGGGGAAAGAAAATATGACGACATGATAGAGGGCTTTAGGAGGCATCTATCTCTCTGTCTCCTCAAATCTAACAGTATCACTGATTTTATAACACTATCATACAATTATTGGTAGTATTGTGCATGGTAGAACTGAGTTATTGACATAATATATTCTACAAGACCTAGACTATCAATCAAGTGAAAGGTGAAAGGTCCCCTGTGCAAGCACCGAGTCATGTCTGACCCTTTGGGAGGATGCTGCTTTCATGATGTCTTCTTGGCAGACTATAACGGGGTGGTTTGCCATTGCCTTCCCCAGTTGTCACCTTCCTCAGCAAACTCATTTTACCGACCTCAGAATGGTGGAAGGTTGAGTTGACCTGAGCCGGCTACTTGAGAATCCAGCTTCCGCTGGGATCGAACTCGGGTTGTGGGGAGAGTTTCAGTTGCAATACTGCTGCCTACCACTAGTCTGATCCAAAAGCAACTGTCAATCATGTTGATCAGCTATCTGATAGAGAAAGTGCATCAAGATAAATTAAAGAAGCTAACTATGCTTAGGCAGCCTAGCACTTGGCCTGGGAAAGGAGAAACATGATAGCATTTACATACAGTTTGGGATAAGAATAACAAAACATGTGTGAGTGTGTGTGTGTGTGTGTGTGTGTGTGTGAAAAAGAGAGTGGGGAGGGAGGAAGAGAGAGAGAGAGACTATGTCTTTCTATGTGTGTATATATCCATCCATCCTCAGGTAACTCTGGCACATATAGGTAGAATATAAATGTCAGTATTTATATAAACGTCACAAGCAGTTAGCAGCGGGTATGCAATATTGTTTGAATTCCCAAAAGCTATGCAGGTTTGCACATGGTTAGTATGTGAGTGAAAAACCACCAGGAAAATCTGTAAGCTAGGCTAAAATTTTGAAAAAAGTCTCAGAAGAAACCAATGGAAACTATTTCTGTATTCCTGGCAAGAAAACTATATGGACTTACCTATAGGCATCAGCTGAGCTCTCCTTGAGGGAAGTTTTACATTAGATTTATTCAAATATATTTTGAAAATGTAATGCCATTACTGCAGAAAGATAATAAATAAAAGCTATAAACCAGTTGAAGGGAACAAAGCTGTTTTGAAAAAGCAAGCTGCTTCCCTTATTTATTTGGAGATGTGGAACATGACATATCTGAAAAAACATTAATGAATTGTGTAAAATGAAAAGCTGGTCTGGTAGCTATTAATTAATAGCTAAGGTACCTTAACTGATAACTGTAGTCATCAGTTAAGCTCTGCTTGAGGGAGGTTTTATGTTAGATTTATTCAAATATATTTTGAAAACGTAATGCCATTACTCCAGAAAGGTAATAAATGAGACCTATAAACAGTTGAAAGGAACAAAGCTTTTCTGAAAAGGCAAACTCCTTCCCATATTTATCTGGAGATGCAGAACATCACATAGCTGAGGAAATATTAATGAATTGTGTAAAATGAAAAGCTGGTCTCGTAGCTATTGATTAATAGCTAAGGTCAAAAGACAATTTGCAAATACATATACATGATTGTTATATACCTAGGGAACATTCATTGCAAATTTGCCCTTTACAAAACACATGGATATAAGCAATGACTTTCATAGATTTGTCAAAATGACTGCTGTTGCGATTTGGCCAAAATACCCATGTTGAAATACCATATAATTCATTTGTAAGTCTGAACTCTTCTAAAAGAGAGAGAGAGAGAGAGGGAGAGAGAGAGGAATATCACTACTTCAGTGTGATAAAAGATTTAGATCTTACTGAAATGCCAACCACAATGTGGCATGAAATACAGCATTAGTACTTTTTTCCTGAGACATATAGATCATCACCCAGTTATCTAGAGGCCATTCATTTTCATAATCTCAAAATGTGGATATTTTAGGAATGTATGTTCAGTTCAGTACTTGTAGATGGAGAGTAATTTCTGGCTGTAACAACTTGCAGTTTCTACCTTGAGACAGATCTTTACTTGGTGGCATGAAACTGTTCTCTTTACTCTTTATACCCTTCCTCTGGGTTACTTGACTGCTACTTTGGTTTTCAATATCACATCTATGCTGATGATACCCAGATGCTTTCTGCAGAAATTCCAATTAAAGCACTCATGACAAATTGCAGTTAAACTTGTTCAGATGATGTAGAATTTATTATTGTTACTGAATTCTCTATTAGAAGGCTTGTTAATTTGAGGGGAAGAGAGCATTGGGGTAGAATCTTGAAATTCAGGATAGAATTGGGCTGTGATCTTTTTCTGGTGTCTTGTTGATGTTAGCATTAGTGGCCAAGGAGAAATTTTGCAAAATAGTTATGGATTTAGAAATTGAGCATGCCATGTCTAAGGAAGCTTTAGAAGCCATAGTAGGGAACATTTCCATTCCTCTGACCAAAACTATAGAAATAATAGCTCAGGAGGATGGCACTATAGTTGATGTGTCCCAGGAAGTGAATGGAAAAAAACGGAAAATGAATAGAAAAGAAATGGCAGTTTATATTTTATGTATACCAGTGGTTCTGAAGGAATAAATTACAGCGATAAGGCAGCTGAAGGAAAGACTAAAAAAATAAAATAAGAAAAAGCAGGTGAAACACAACTCAAAAGAAGCTGATGAGAAGCTGATATCAGAACAACAATGAAACTGAAATGAATGGGATCTCACTGAATTAAAGGGGTGGAACACTCCCAGACAGAGATAACTGCTGCTTGCAAAGGAAAACAGAGGTACTGTCTGGGCTGCTACTCATGCTAACCAAAGAGAGCCAAAAAGGGCTCTCAGTTTGTATTGTGTGTACTAGTGTTTTCTGTCCTTTCCCTATGTTGTTAAGACGTGAATAATACTAGCGAATTTTCGTCTAAATACTATAAACTTCTGAGAGCAAGCCTACCTGGAATTCTCCAAATGTTTCATAGTTGCTTCATTTGTTTTGATAATTTCATGCCATAATAGAAAAAAAGAGAATCTTTGGAATGATTCTTTGTTTAACACAACCAGAAGCCTATTTTAAGCAGCCAAAATCAACAGAGGAGAGCATAAGGGAATAGGCTTTAACAGGGTCGCAACTAGGGTCTGTGTCACCTGGGGCAAACATGGATTCTGCGCCCATTTTGGTGCCCTCCCAGCACTCATTTTGGTGCCCCCCCAGCGCTCATTTTGGTGCCCTCCCCAGTGCTCATTTTGGCTCCCCACCAGCGCAGCGCCCAGGGCACATGCCCCGGTTGCCCCCCTAGTTGCGGCCCTGGGCTTTAACATGCTTCATAGAGACAACTTGTAATACCTGGGAGATAATTTTTTGGGCTCCAGTACACATTTATTCAAATTGAGATGCCTCAGGGAAATTACAAGAAAACATGTTACGTGTTGGACAGTGAAGAAGCAAAATTTTAGTGGCTTTTGCTTAGATCCTGAAATTAATTTAGAAAGATGGTGTTTCAGCTTTGAAACAACCTTGAAATGCGGCTAGTTCATATCCATAATGACCATGAGATTACATTTTCTATTTTTCCAGAAGGAAGTAGGCCTGAACTAACTATACATAGTGTGTGTATGTGAATAGCCATAATTTTTAACTTCTATTTTTAGCTCAATTTTATTTTATTTTTTATTTCTCCTCAGCTGAACAATGGAAAGGACAGTCTAAACCAGCCCTGTGTTACTTGTAGAGGGGAAAGGGCCATACTGATAAATTAAAAGTCATCGTGGGCTGTAAAGAAACACCTGGGGTGCCAATCAACTGCAGAGTGGCAGCTACACTGGAGCTGGTGGGGGTGGTGAAGCCTGGAGGTGCCGGAGCCATTCGGCAATGCATCTTTCAGGGCAGCAGCAGTGGTAAATTTACTGACTTTTAAAAAATGCCAGTAGGCCACACAAGACTGTTTGGGGGGCCACTTGCAGCCCATGAGCTGTATGCTGTGCAGGCCTGGTCTGATAAATCATATGAAGTGATTAAAGGATCCTGGGCACTTTGTTTTTTAAAAATTAGGAGAGTTCAGTGCTTCATGAAACAGGTTTGATAAGGTGCTGTCACTTTAATCAAAGTGAGAACCCTTTCAAAGTTTTGCTTAGACTCGATACATACATGAAAACTAGTTTGGTGAAGTGGTTCAGGCACCCAGGCTAGAAACCAGGAGGCAGTGAGTTCTAGTCCAACCTTAGGCACAAAGCCAGCTGGGTGACTTTGGATTGGTCACTTTCTCTCAGCCCTAGGAAGGAGGCACTAGGAAATCATTTCCAAAAATCTTGCAAAGAGAACTGCAGGGACTTGTCCGGGCAGTTGCCAGGAGATAAGACTGACTCAAAGGCAGAAAAAAACCTCCCAAAACATACATCAGAGATTTGAGTTAAAATGATGAAGGGTATAACACAGTATTTCTAGATGCGAGCGATACATTTCATCTTTTGAATATGTCAAACAAACAGAAAAAAGTTGGATAAATATCAGCAGTCCAGATATAAAAGGATCTATATTTTCATAATTTTTAAAAAATATGATGCTTATAAAAATTAACAACTGTTTAGAAATTAATATATTCCCAGGATAAAGAATTTGTACTGATACTTTGTTGTGATTATAATTTGTTTAATAAATATTTGCTGTGTATCTTGTCCAAGTCTGCTTATAGATGGTACTGGAGAGGTTGGTGCATCTTAGCTCTGCAGGAGTGTGCTGGTTATGTACTTGTCTATTCTTTAAATGGTGAATGGATTTTTTTTAATATGTTGAACCATGGTGAACCATGGTGCAGATGGAAGCAGGAAACATGCTAAGGACACTACTTTGATAGCTGAAAATCTGAAAGTTCCAATAACAAGCGTCAAGGGGCACAGTGGAAAAATGGGACTAAGATTAAATATAAAGAAAATCAAGCTAATGAAAACAGTTACAGAAACCAGCATTAGAATTAACAAAGAAGATACTGAAGTGGTAGATAGCTTCTGCCTTTTAGGATCAACTATCAACAGTAAAGGAGGCAGTCAAAAAATATGCTGCAGACTAGCATTTGGTGGGGTAGCAGTGAAGGCCTTGGAAAAGATATTCAGATGCCATGACATCTCCATACCTACAAAGATTAGAATTGTTCAGACAATGTTTTTCCATGCAAGCAAAATTTAGGCTTTGAAGGAGCAGGACAGAAAGAGTATTGATGCTCTTTGAACATTGGTGTTGGAGAAGACTGTTGAGAGTACCATGGATAGCCAAGGAAACAAATACAGTAAATGGAACATAGAACTAATCAATCCAGAGTTTGAATTTTAAGCACAAATGATCAGGCTGAAGTTATTATAGTTTGGACATATTATGAGAAGACCCAGCTCTCTTGAGATGTCCATAATGTTGGGAAAGATGGAAGGAAAGGAAAAAAGATGACCAACAGCAATGTGGATGGACTTGATTACTGACAAGTGGGCATGCTATTGGGAGACCTGAAGGACCAGGTTGTGGTCAGGTCATCCTGGAGATCATCTATCTATGTGGTCGCTAAGAGTCGATAATGACTTGATGGCACATAATCAATCAATCAATCAATCTCAATTCATAATAAAGTATGGTATGCAATAGTTGAATGACAGCTAGAAAATATTCCAGTGTGATAAAATAAATCTTTTTATTTAGGAAAGATTTTCATAAATCTTTCCTAAACAGCCACATCCTAATCATTTAAAATATGTTATTCATTCTTAAAAGCAATATATCATATTTTCAAATATCAGGCTCAAATATCATTCTCGTAGTACTGTAAATACTGCATATCTTAGCTGTTTTTTGTACAGTTTAATTCCAAATCAGAATCTAAAAGTAAAATCTTTCAAGTAACCACATCAATTGCTTTGGGATCAATTAATAAAAAAATTACCAGTAAGTTTTTCTACTATCCCAGATTTATTTCTTTGGAATTATTTAATAATTATCTTTATTCAGAAAGTATGAAAAGTAAAACAGAGCATGATTAACAATTCATTTCCACTTAAAAAAAATACAGATCCAAAGAGGCATTGACTACCATATTATATTTAGAAATATGAAACATTTTTCCATATTTTTACATATATATACAAACCTTTAAGACAGGTTGTGCTGCTATACTCTCCATCCCTCCATAAAATAATAATTGTTTAAAAAATTAAATATGGTATCACTTAGCTTGCTGAGAAGATAAATTAAATAATTTTAATTTAAAAAAGAATATTGGTAACCTTTCTTTTCATAATTAAAACCACTGACAACCAGTCTGATGTAGTGGTTAAAGGCACAGGCTAGAAACTGGGAGACTGTGAGTTCTAGTCCTGCCTTAGACACAAAGCCAGCTGGGTGACTTTGGGCCAGTCATTTTCTCTCAGCCCTACGAAGAAGACAATGGCAAACCATTTCAGAAAATATTGCCAAGAACACTAGGAATCAAATCTGACTTGAAGGGACTCAAAAATAAATTTGGGACTCGACAGAATGCTTCAGAGGTGGCCTAGTTGCTTTCCCCATGTCTCTAATGCCTTCCAAAGCTTAAAAAAGCTCCATCCATAAATAGATATTTTAATAAAATGTATCTTCCAGCCTAAGTAAAGAATAGAATCGTCAAACAGCCCTTTTTACCCAGCTAGATTTGTTTGTTAGGTTCTGCACCTGGAGCGATTCTATAACCCTGCATACCTTTCTGGCAGTAAAATGGCTGGCAGGCGGGAGGTTTGCATTGTGCCTCTCCCTCCTCCCATTGCAAGCAGCACAACAGCATCATTTACTTCACTGGAAGGGCCACTCTAAATATTCTCTTGTGTGAAGGCTGCCTTGAAGAAATTATTTATGGAGAGCCGAGCGAGAGATAAGAAGCTGGAGCTCGGGCTTGATTTATATATACACCCCATTTCCAATTCCACTCGGGCAGACTTTGCTCCTCTTTATTTAGATCTTTCACGCTGTTTTTAAAAACATAATAAACCCCTCCATATACGACTTAAAATATTTTAGTCATCATGGATACCCTTTGCCAAACAAATAAATTGTATAAAGCAATTACATTACTTTAATTAAGTAAGTATATGGTCATTCCCTATCATGTTGCCCAGTATGAAAACATATTCCACTGTTTTATTTTGTTTGTATTAAAATAAATATTGTATACTTACAATGGAATGCTTATTCAGCTCTCCAAATACGCTAATATATAGCTATTATAATCTTTTTCATTTTTTAAAAAAATATGTTATTTCCACTATATTCTCTTTGCTAGCATGGGAAGATTAATTATGAGTCTAAACTATATTGCAGTATCTGGGGCAGTGGGCTTCTGTAAAGCAAGCAAGAGTCAGTTTAACAAAGCAATTTGGGCCATGCATGCAGGTGACCTGGTTTCCTTTGCCAAAGTGGTGAAACCACCTAATTTGCCTCAACAGTGCAGTCGGGGTGGTGTCAAACTCTTTCAGGCAAGGGCTGCAGGAGACGTTCCTCTAAGTCTCCCCACCCGCACCGTGCTGGAATGCATACCTTCAGAAATGGGTGGCTCCAGGATTTCAGCAGGGATGAAAAAGGGCTTGGGAGGAGCCTCCACAGTGGGTGGCTTTGACATATGCAAGCTGCTGACTATCTCATGCAGTTGTCACAGCTCCCAAGCCTGAAATCCCCACATCATTTGGCAAAGATTCTCTGCTCTGTCATGGCAGATAGAGGCAGGCAGGCAGGCGAGGGAGAGGGAGAGGGAGAGGGAGAGGGAGAGGGAGAGAAGTCTTCCAAATTGGCCAGCTTCTGCAAGATTGTCTACACAGCATCACCAAAAATTCTCAAGTTGTAAGTACTTCAGCACTCACTGAAGAGGCTCCAGACCAGCCTTTCTCAACCTTTTGACCCTGGGGGAACCCTTGAAATATTTTTCAGGCCTTGGGGAACACCTGCACATTCAGGCTCAAATATAGGCCAGAAGTAACAAAAATATTATATTTGTTTCATGCAGAGGCCTGTATATATGCATTGACAGTGTTCTTAAACTAAAAATAAAGAATGAAACTTACCTCTTTAATGTGAAGTTGCCCAGATTTGAAATATTTCTTAAAATTAATTGTGATCTCCCAGGGAACCCCTTGTGACTTCTCACAGAACCCTAGGTTTCCATGGAACCCTGGCTGAGAAACCCTGCTCCAGACTGACTGGTTTCAGTAGCGCTTTCTTGTAGCACCCAACAGAGCTGCCCTGGCTGGAAGAACCAGTGGAGAACTGCACAGGAAGGGATGGCTTGCCGCCTGCCTGATTTTCCATACCTGGTAGCCAAAGTCCATGGCCTGTGAATCCTGGGTAAGGTGAGTGTACAGTGCTGCCTGTTGCATGGGAATTTAGCTAGGAGGAGATGGTTCTTGCTTTCACATATATTGGGTTAACATCTTGTGCTAATAGATGTTTATCCTTTTCCAGCAGAGTCCATCAACATTCCTTTCCACATCATCTCAGCCTTTCAGTGACATACTAGATTGCTGAGTCAAATGTGATTTACTGCATGGCAGTTAACATTTTTATCCCTAATTGCTATTCTCCAGTCTCTGTTTGATCTGATCCTAATGAATTGCTTTCCAATTCCATGCAGCAGTGCATGACCTTGGCATGTATCCAGCTTCAGACCATATATTCCATCCCCAGGTAATTTGCCTGTTAGTTTAACTATCACTGCTACCAAGTTGTTTGCTGTCTCCCAAAGCTCAGAAAACAATAACATGAAGTTGTTTGGGCCAAACCTATAACACTGCCCACCTGGTTCCACCAACACTGACTGACCAAAGCTCCTCTCAGATGCTGGCCAGAAATGGGTTCTGAATGAGTCAGGTGGCCATTACCACTGGTTTGGGTCACACTGGCCAGGAGTTTTGGACAGTCATACTAGAAAAACTGAAACAGATGTGTGACCAGCACCATTTCCTCACCTCTCCTGGGACTCATTGGGGGATTCAGCACCAGGTGAGGAGCAAGCAAGTAGCAAATAAGGCCCCAACATTTTACTAATCCTTTCTTACCTCCTCTGCACTTAGAGTTGGTTGATTGATTATGTGCTATCAAGTTGGTGTCAATTCTTAGCAACTACATAGATAAACTTGCACTATGGTTGCCTTCCCCCAAAACTGCCCAAAAAAGTCTGAGAGTCTTATGGGGCTTTGGACTGACTGCCTCCAAAGCCCACTGTGGGATTCTCACCACTCTGTACTGGAACCAGATAGCTTCAGCAGCATTTTAGAATACTTTCAAGTATCTCCTGAAAGTTCTCTAAAGAAAGTTCCTCTCAGCCTGCTTTTGTGGCACATAGTCTGCAGAAGAAGGCTCAAAGTGGCTCAGAAGAAGACCAAAGCCATGTGACTATGCTGCTCCAGTTTAGTCCCAGAAGTGAGGAGATCTTTATTAAATCAGCCTTGGGGGAGTGGGGATGGACGGTGGAAATGTCAGTGAAGATGGTGAAATAAACTTTGAAACTATCAGAATAGAAAGGAGGATTGAGCCAGAAGCTTCCAGAGAGTGGATAATTCACAGTGCTGTTGAGCATAATGAACTAATCAACAAAAGGTCCTAAATCACTAACCACTGAAATTATAGCAGCTTACAAAATGGTTCTGAAACCTTTGAAAACTGTATAGCCTTCTCAAATCAGGGATACTTCTATAGCTGAAGCAGAAAGTGTTGGTTACTGGGCCAGCAAATCTCCTTAAAAATAATCCTGTATTATTAAAAAAAAGTTATAAATATTTTGAGACCAAGTTTGGTGTAGTGGTTCAAGCACCATGCTAGAAACTGGGAGAACATAAGTTCTAGTTCTGCCTTAGGCATGAAGCCAGGTGAATGGCCTTGGGTCAGTCTCTCTCTCTCAGCCCTAGCAAGAAGGCAAGGGCAAAGCACTTCTGAAATCTTGCTGTGAAAACTGCAGACACCAGGAGTGTTGAAAAAAAGAAAAAGAAACTTCCAACAGACTGTTACAACCACCTGGCATCACCATAGCACACAAACCAGCCAAAGCCTTCGGAACATCTTAAGCAAACCAAAAGAGTCAATAGCCCAAGAAGAAAAAAGAGGAGTTATCTACAACATACAGTGTAAGGACTGTAAGAGCCACTATGTAGGACAGACAGGCAGACAACTAGCAGAGTGCATCCACAAACACCAACTAGCAGTCAGAAGACACAATGAAAACTCCTTAATCTCACAACACATGGACAGACTCAACCATACTTTCAGCTGGGAAATTGTGGGCATCCTAGACCAAGCCAAATCCAAAAAAGCTAGGGAATTCCTGGAAGCTTGGCACTCAGACAAAGCAGCCATCAACAGACACATAGAGGTAAACAACATTTACATACCATTCAAAAGGGACAATAGAAAAGCCAAAAGACCAGTACACCTCCTCGCCAGCAATCAACACCCAGATATGCAAAGAGTAACACCAGGATTAACACCAGATGAACCATCAAACAGTACATTATAGCTTAATCAAGGAACTATTAACTCAGTCAATCAACCAAGCAGCAAACAACAGCCCAATCAAGGAACTCCCAAGGAGAGAACAACACCCCCACCAACACAAGTAGGGCAAGCCACTGTATATAAACAGAGAGCAACCCCACTCCCTTTTCGCATTGAAGATGTTGCCTAGTCTAGCAATGAAATGTCTGCAAGAAAACAGGAAGGCTCACAGAGCACCAAGGACTCCACATTGTAGCACATGGTTTCTGTTGAGTGTTTCACTTTGCTCTTTCAGCGGCTGAGATGGTAATTTTTGCTCACTTAAAACAGTCTCTGTGACATCCAATTTACCCTTCTTTCTCTGCAGCTATCTGCTGAAGCTTGGCCTGAAATTCTATAATTTCCTTCTGGAGCCTAGATATCTCTGCCCCATTGATATTCAGCTGTTCCTCTGAAACAGCCAGTCTTAATATCAAATCTTTAGCTTCTCTCTCTTGACATGGTATCAGTTCCAACTGGGCTTTCTCTACAGAAGTCTTTTTAGAAGTAAGAGATTCAATTATTTTTGCTTGATGAAGGCCATTTTTCTCAAGGTTTGCCTTGTCTGCCTCAAGGTTTCAACTTTAATTCTATACCGCTCAGCTTGTTCTCGAAGCTGACTGCACTGGCTCTCCAGGCCTTCTAATGCCTCAATATTCTGTGTGAGCTGTAATGTCAGAGATTCTTCACCCTGCCTTGAAGAGGACAGATTCTTTTCTATCTTCAGGTCATGTTCTTTGGTATTCTGGAGCTCTGCTTGAAGTACACTTAAGGATTCTTCAGTCCTTTTTTCACTTGTTTCAGTTCTTGGTAATCAGCTTGCAGAGTGTTCAGTTTTTCATCTAGAAGTTGGTTCTGTCTTGTAGCATTTTGCAAGTTTCCAATGGCTTGTTTTTTTTTTCTGAAGCATCTTCTCCTTTTCATCCACAGATACCATGGCATCATCTGTCTGGCTCTGGAGCTGTTTCTCAGAGGCTCTTAATTGGGCGACTTCTCGTTCTAAAAACAATTTAGATACATCTAACTCTCTCTACTTTTTTTCTAATTTCTGCTAGATTTGCTGCAGTTCTGTGTTCTGGGATTTGAGGTTCTCATTTTCTTCACAGGAATTTCTCAGTGAAGAGCTTTGTTTTGAACCTGCTGTTCCATTTCCTCTCCTGTTGTCTTGAGATGGTCTCTTTCCAAAACAACTTCCTCTTTTTGCTTTTCTAAACTTTTCACCATGTCATTGCGTTGTGCCAGCTATACTGCCAGCAACTTAAGATGCTCCATCAAGTTTTTTTCTTTCTTGTGTCATTCTTGCTTTGGTATCATTGAGTAGCCTCTCAGGTTTTGCCTTCTTTCTTTTCTTCCTGAAGCTTTTGTTCTAATGATTTATCTTATGATTGTCTTGGTATTTGGAGATATTGTCTGGATTCCAGGTCCAGACCATGCCAAGATAATCCTTGGATGTGTAATTGCCATAAAAAAGTCCAAATACCTCTGAAAAATTCAGGCCATCCACTGCCAAGTATTTTCCTCCCTCTCTGCCTTCTCTTGTTCTTCCAAGATTCTTTTGATCCAGTCTAGTGTTATCCTGGAACTTATGGATCTTCTTCAGTGTATGCTTTCTTTTATATTTGGTGTGATGTTCAATCATCTTCAGGGCTTTGGGTTGTACTTCCTTGAGCAAGGCATTGGTATCTTCATCATAGTCCAAATACAGACTGACGCAAGGTCCTCAGCAGCCTCCTCCCAATGGCCCAGAAGCATGTGTGCTTTCCCTCTTCATTTGTATGCTTGTGTATCATCTGGGTTGAGCTCTGAGGCTTTGTTCTATAAAACAGGATTAAAAAAAAACAATGCAATCAAATATACAAAGTAATTTGAGATCTTTAGTATTATAAGTTAATGAAATAATATTTCATCGTATAAACTTTTTTAAAAGTATCATACGCTTCCCCCAATTATGAAAATTAATTCAGTGTGCCCCCTCCCTCCCACAGTCCTTCACAAGCTCAGAAAACCCATCTCTGTGTCCAGGAAAATTATTCCTTCACAGCCAACTGGACCAAGCCGACTATATAGAGACAAGATATGAAAATCTATCATTGCTTCACTTGGTCTCTCCACCACTATGCTGGAATGAAAGATCAAGCATGGCATCACTGTTCGCTGATTATCAGTCATCCCAATTCCATCAGTTAACTTGGCATGAATTGTTTTAAGTATATCTTTGAATGCACATTTCTAAGCTATTTTTTAAAGTGCCAAGCCAGTAGCCCTACTCAGATGTTTGTTATCCAGAGTTTCCGACAGTAAGTACAGGTAATCCCCCTCCATTTCAGTGACATCACCTGCTGGAGACAAAGTTGAGTGTGTAATGCTGTAACAGGGAAGCTTCCTTGAGTACATCTGCTTCCCTGTTGGCTTCTACAGGAGTGAAGACCTTGCAATAACAGGGTGCTAGCTTTTGTTGCTGAAGGTGTGGGGATCTATAGCAGCCACTGTCATTTGAGTGAAGATGAGTAGGGGAAAGCTTAACTGGAATGCTCCAAAGAAACAACACCAGAACAGGGTTATTGTATAATTAAATTCTGAACATCTTAACTGGAGAAGTGGATCAAGTTAGTTCATTTTGGAACATGCAAAGATCAAGCATCAAACTCTGGTGTGTTCTAGTAAATAATGGTTAGATAAGCTCCTGTTTAAAGCAACAGCTTAAGCTTCTTAAACCTGGTTTTATTTTGTGATATCAAATCAGAAACTAATCCACAAATTAAGACCAAAGAATATCCCACTTTTTAAAAAGTATTTATAATATGCTTTCTGTGAAATACTTTCAAGGTTATTTACAATGTGGATGTTAACATGCAATACAATACTAACTGAATTAAAATTGAAATTAAAAAAATGGCAGATGAAATCAATAAAGAATGAAAAAAATGGGTTGGTAAACAAGAGATAAACCCAAATAAACTGAATTGAATATGTGTGCTTAATTAGTTAATGGAATAGGTGTATTTTTATAACTTGACTCCTTCTATTTTTGTCCCCCTCTGGTGATTTGATGTTGTACAAAGAACTTCACAAATTTCAAAGTGAATCCAAATTTTATTACAAATAGTGACATCAGGAACACCAATCACAGCAGCTTATGGGAAATATGTGCTGCTCACATTTTTCTAAGCTTATTTAGGACAAATTTCCTCCTGTTGTTATCTGTCAGCTGTGAGAGTCAGAATGAACAGATGGTTAATCAATCCCCAAATGCCCTTCAGGATCTAGGAACAGCTGTGTGTGGTCAGTGTTACTAAACCCATCCAGAGTAAATATGAATGGGGAAAACATAAAGCATAGAATCATGATAATTTACAGACTCCCACAAAAAGGCTGCCACATGGTAACATTTCTTAAGTGGTGAATATTCCAGAATCATCTCAGTGCACAATTAAGCTGTAATTCTTTAGTGCTCCAAAATGCAAAGCCTATGTTTGCACAAACAGAATTCCTTTGCTATTGGAAAATCTCTGCAGTGGTATTTTTGCTAAATCTCTTGCTGAGATCTCCCTTCCCTAAAGTTTATTTCTTGATATCTCTCTCTCCAACTAATTTTAATTGCTCTTAATCTTCCCAAACATTTAGGAAAACTAACCAACAGGAAAAGAAATAAGAAAGCTGCTCTTGAAAACATGGCAATCACAAATGCCAGCTGAAAAGCTGGCCATCTGAATAACAGAAACCTGTCTTTCTTCCAGAACTGGAGAAAAGAGGAAAGTGACTGGAGAGAACAGCTTGCTGAGCTCCCACTGCCTTTCTTTATTAGCTTTCTTAGAAAGTAATTTGGAGGAGAAGTCATATTTTTTTCAAGATATGGCTTTTGGCTGATAATATTTTGAGATCTGTGCTCCTACTGATGCATAGTCCCCTGGGAAATGTGGCCCGGTTATATTGGAGTTATGAAGAACATGGCTCTTGCTTTGTCATGATAGATTTCTGGCAACTGTCCAAGACAAAACATGAATACGAACAAATTGATACAAGAGCGCAATTGTGGTTGGCGGATTGCATTGCCCAGACAAAGAAAAAGAACCACAAGTAAAGCATTCTAATAGTGCACCCTCCCCTCAAGAAACAGATTGCACATTTCCACATGCTCATCATTAAAGCAAGCTCCCCCAATAATATGCAAGCAGCTGGCACTCAAAAGGGACAGGTACAGGTAACTTTTGCAGTCAGGACCTAATGACACCTGTTTCCCTTCAGATGTTTTCTGCCATAAGCTCTACATGGCCACCTCCTGATCTGCAGATGCTGCAGTTCAGATGATAAACCCTTTACAAAAGCCATTGCTGCTACAGCTGCCTTAGCACCTGTTAAAACTTTTTCTCCCCAACCAGGCACCGCCAGGCACTTGGCAATCACCTGCCCGGCATGGGGTAGACATGTACAGTAAACTGAGTATCATCTGCATACTGATGATACTGCAACCCATGCTGCTAAATGACCTCACCCAGCGGCTTTATATCTCTCCCCCATCAACACTGACTGGAAACAGCCACAAAGGAAGGACGTTAACTACTACAAAATAGTGTCCCCCTTCCCAACCCCCAGAGCCAGACCAGAAGGATACTGTTGGAGTTTGTGCAGAGTGCTGGAAAGTGTTTGGCCCCTGAGATCAGAAAGAAGACACCAGGCATTTCTACAAAAATAATTGTATTCAAACAAAGCATAGAACATAAACAGTTTCTCATCCAGAGCCCTGGATGGGCAAAATCCTTAAATACAAAAAAGCATATTACAAGTACACACACACACACAAGTGTGCTGAGCAGAAAAAGAGGCTGCAAACGAGAAGCAAGCAAGCAAAGGAGGCAAGGAACTGGCAGAGCTGGTTTATTTAAATGCAAATCAGGCAAGGAAGCAGAGGATGGTTTCAGTTTCCCAAATAAGGTCATTGAACACTTAAACCTTGTTAACCAAATGAGGCCTGACCTTTTGACTCTGCCAAACACTTAAGAAAACTATTTGTTACCATGGATACCTGGAGTCTCTGTGACTCGCTCCCAAGCAGAATAAGCAAATACCAACAGATACCATAGTCAATGTTATCAAGGGCCACTGAAAGATCCAAGGGGACCCATCCTGATCCTATCCACAAGTGTGACCAGTGCCATCCTTACAGTATAGCTCAGCCTGAACAGACTAAAAAGGGTCAAGATAATCTGCTTCATCCAGGGCCCTCTGCATGTGAGCACCCACCATCCTTTCAGCAACCATCCCTAAAAATGCCATACATGCTCTACCACCACAGTCAACAATTGCCGCATCTCTTGCCAGTAGAACCTGAAGGCATGATATCTTAAATATAATGAGCCTTGAGTAGAGCAGGACTCAGTAATTTGCTTTCTGTTCTGACCCCCAACCTATGACAGAGGGTAGGGCTATGTAAGTAACCTGGGGCAAAATTTGAATTCTGTACTCTCATACTTCCCAGGGAAATGCAAATAGCTTATTTATCCTCAACTTCTATAGACGTTTGCAGAAATAACATTGGTGAAGCAATACAAAAACTGTTAGAACTATTAAGAGATAATAAAGGAGAAAGTACACAACAGCTTATCCCATTATATGAGGAAGCATAAGAAAGAGACTCCAAATAACCCCACTTTGATTTGATATGGTAGCAGGTTTTTAAGATTGTTATTATACCCAACAGCAATAGAGTTCCAGTACAGGTAGTCCTCGTTTAACAACCATTCGTTTAGTGATGGTTCAGACTTACAACAGTGCTGGAAAAAATGACTTACACCTGGTCCTCACACTTACAACCATTGCCGTCTCCCTGCAGTCACATGATCATGATTTGGGTGCTTGGCAACTGGTTTGCATTTATGACCGTCGCAGTGTCCCGTGGTCATGTGATTGCCATTTTCGACTTTCCTGGCTGGCTTTTGGCAAGCAAAATCATTGGGGAACTGCATGATTTGCTTAATGACCAAACCATTTTGTTGGCCACAAATCAGTTTTGTCCATTTGCCCGGTGCAATAAGCCAATCACCACACAGAGCCAGAGAATCAAACTCATTTATTTAGACGTCTATATAAAGGAGGACTTCCTCTCCGCAACAGAAGAGAGAAGCCCTGAACATGAGACAAGCAGCTTCTTTTATACAAGTTTCAAGAGTTATTAAAGTGGTTACCTCATGCCATACATCCTCCATTTGCTTAGCATGAACTCTTAACCCGATTATGGATAGCACTTATTTGATTAAGGCATACACCTGCTTAACGTAAACTCCTAACCCCTGTGATTTCCTGGGGGCTTCCTGTCCAGCTGGCAAACAGCATCCCTCTTATCTGGTAGGCATCCTAATCTATTTTTCTAATAAACATCCTTATCTATTCCCCTCTCTAGCCTGGCAAAGTTCAGGTCATTCATTGGTCAATCACATATGCCCTGCTCCACATATGCCCCCTTGCTTTCTACACATACATTGATACACAGATTCTGAGTCAGATGACTCATCCTCCTGTGTCCCTCTATATCCCTTGCCCATATATCCAATTTCTTGTCTCTCAGTTTGCTTAATGCCCATGATGATTTGCTTCACAACTGCTGCAAAAAAGGTCATAAAATCAGGTTGATTTGCTTAATGACTTAATGGTCCCAATTGTGGTAGTTAAGCGAGGACTACCTGTAGTTCTTGGGATGTCTATTTCCTGACCTGGCCTACCTTGAAGAGCTAAAAACTTCAATTACTTCCTGCATGTACTTGCACCTCCTAGCTCTGCCAGATTTTTTTTTTCTGCCATTCAATCATGTCTAATTCTTGCTGACTGCCTGGACTAGTTCCTGCAGTTTTCAGAAGTGGTTTGCCATTGCCTCCTTCCTAGGGCTGAGAGAAAGACTGGCCCAAAGTCACCCAGCCAATTTTCATGCCTAAGGCAGGACTAGAACTCATGGTCTCCCAGCTTCTAGCCTGGTGCCTTAACCACTAGGCCAAACTTGCTCTTGACTTCCTGCATGCACTTGCACCTGCACCTGCTAGCTATGCCAGATACAAGATGCTGATCAGCCACATTATACAGCAAACAGTACCCTAGTCCAGTGTTTCTTAACCTTGGCAACTTTAAGATGTGTGGATATCAACTCCCAGAATTCCTCAGCCAACATGCTGAAGTCCACACATTTGAAGTTGAAGTCTACACATCTTAAGGTTGCCAAGGTTGCGAAACACTGCCCTAGTCCTAGAGTTATAACATAAAGTAGCTTAGTGCAAATTGAGAGCTTACTAAATAGATAAATCTACATATCTCCATAACTGCCAATTAGCCAACATAATCCATATTGTGCAAGAGAGGGAATAGGCAGGAGGTTTCTTAAAGGAATGCTTTGCTGAAGAAAGAAAAGAATTGGCTTTCAAGGCTTGCCGCCTTGTCATCTACTGTCTGCTGGTGCTTCCTGCTCTGGAGTATTGCAAACGTTGCTGCTTCATGATGTGGAGATGTTTCAAATCATGGTGTTTTATTATTTCTAGCCTTAATTCTGTATTATTACTGTTACTATTATTGATACTAATCGACTGAATGTAACAGTGGGATAAATATTGCAAAAAGCTAAATAGATAAAGATATCAAGGCTGGAAGTTGACCTATTTTGGAACACCAACTTGGATCCATATTACTCCTGTCTGACAATAGGCTGTTAGCTACGTATCAGGCAGACTGCAGACTTTGCAGTACACATGTTAGGAAGAGTTACTTACTTCAGTAGGCAGCAGAAGAGATTTCCCCATCACCCTCCCTTCTCCAGGCAGAAAAGCTTTTGGTTCTGGGCAGTTTGATGGCAGAGAACATGCAAGAAACTGAGGTGTTGAGGTCTGTGTGTACAGGGAACTTATTGCATCCCCCAAAAGGTAGGTGGTGGCAGCAGTAACTACCAAACAGCTAAACCAAAGCAGGAAGGAGAGCTGGAGCATATAGTCCAAGAGGGCTTCTGGGAGATTCATTTGGAGACCTCCTGGTTTTCACCCTATGGGCTCAGCCCTGCTGCTACAGAACTCTTAGTTTTCTTATTCCATTGCTGGGAGGAATATGGAAGCCATAAGATAGGGCCAGGAGAGGAAGGGATCGTTTGTACCTTTTCTACCTGCATTACAGCCCTGATTGAAATGGCTCCAGGAAAAAAGAACAAATAGGTGACAATTCATCACCACCTCCAGCTGCTCTTTATGAGTTTGGATGATGTAGTTCTGCCAAGTGTCCAAGCAGTGATCAGGTGCTCAGACAATTGGTTCTTTTAGATCCAGAGACAATAAGCACACCAGTGAATAAACAGATTTTAAGCTTTATTATAAACTTAAGCAAACAGATTTAAACAGAAACACAGTTTAGGCAGATTAAACAGAAGCATAAACAGCATAATAATAAGAAAAACCATAACATACCAAGCAAGATGATACCCATTCATTCCTATAGGCTGTCAGGAGCCCCTTAATAAAGACAGCAGAGATACCCCAGGGTGGCTCAATTTCCACAGCACCCAGCGCTCAGGTCTGTGCAGAAGCTCCCCAATTCAAAAGGCAATCCTAAGATTTTTATCAAAGTCTGGCCCTCAAACCTCGTGACCCTGTCCCATGGCACAGAGACTGCAGGGTCTGGAGCACCTGTTTAATCCAAGAGCCTGGGAAACTATACAGATAAGCTAGCACTTAACAAAAACAATCTGGGGGTTTTCTCTTCTCCCCCCCGCCCCATTTCAAACAGAAATAAAAAACAAGCCAGCTAAATATTAGTATAGCTCAGAATAAACTCTAAGCTTCTTTGTGAAGGAGAAAAATCAAAATATGTCATTTATACTCCTCGAAATACAATGGCCTTCCGTGTTGCCACTACAGTAGTTCAGATTTAATATGGGATTTCATGTTGGAATTCAGAAAAATACTGCTTAAAAAATACCTTAATTATAAATGCAAACTTCAGATAAAAAATAAGATTAAAAAAAAAGGTGGTTTCCGATTATCCCCATTATAGATATACTTATATTTGAAATACAATAATCTCTTACCCCTAGTTTATCCAACACTATCATTATTTCTATACATAAATAAAGTTTTAAATGAAACCCATAAGCATATCTTCATTTTTTTCTGTTACAAGCAGGTAATTTAATTTCTTTTCTTAAATGTTGTCTTTGTTTTGTTTGTAGCTTGTTGTATTTATTGTATGTAATGTTTTGTATTTTATTATATTTTGAAATAAATAAAGTTTGAAGTAAAAAAAAGAAAGAAAAATACTGCTTTAAACTTGAGCATTCCATTTAATCACCATGATTAACACCCAGATTTAGTAGTCTAAACCTAAATCATGAATCTCTTTAAAAGCCACCCAAGCTATTGCTGTAGCAGTGAGCTGCATAAGTTAACTATAATCTGAGTTCATATATACACTTATTCAAGGTACAGAAATATATTTAACTCTATCCTAATTTTCTTACATGTACTTGAATTTTATGGAACATTGTGGAAGTTACTTTACAAGAATGTCAGGGAGCTCTGACAGCAGATTGACACAACTTCTGCATAACATACCAGTAGGAAGGCGTAGAAGTCACTAATTACTTAAATACTTTAAAAACATCCATCAATATGTAAGTTGAGGAAGAGTCATATTTTTTTTTCTTGCAATTATCTCTTCACATAATTCCTTTGTTGGAATTACGCCTTTGCTGATATTTTTAGTTTGCTGAAAATGGTAAAAAAGTCAATCTGACTTCTGTAGCATGACTGATATTCCATTTACAGCTTGTATCATCAGCAAACACTAATTCTTGTGGGATCTACATGCCCTTCTCCAGGCAAGTCATCAAAACTACATCTATTTCTCAAGGAGCCGCTTAAAAAGCTTCTCAGGAAATAATTTATATACACATAAGATCAATCTGTTGGAATTATCAGGGATCAACTCAACATTGTCTCATAAGCATAAGGGGCTCGCTCTAGCAAATCGCATCTCTATTGTGCTTGTGGAATGTCACATGGGTCACCTGATTTCAACTTCCTCCTCCTTCTTGGGCTTGGGGATTAACAATCTCCATTACCCTTTTGGCAGACATGCAAGCAGGAAGAGCTGCAGGAATGCAACCCTCCCTGCACCATCTCGCTTGCACCCAGACTTTCTATTCCACATAGAAAGTGTCTACAAAGAACCAGTGATGATTAAGTGCTTTCTACCATGAACCTAAAAGGGACGCGGTGGCGCTGCGGGTTAAACCGCTGAGCTGCCGATCGGAAGGTCGGCGGTTCGAAACCGCGCGGCGGGGTGAGCTCCCATTGCTAGTCCCAGCTCCTGCTCACCTAGCAGTTCGAAAACATGCAAATGTGAGTAGATCAATAGGTACCGCTTCGGCAGGAAGGTAACGGCGTTCCGTGTCGTCATGCTGGTCACATGACCCGGAAGTGTCTACGGACAACGCCGGCTCTAAGGCTTAGAAACGGAGATGAGCACCGCCCCCTAGAGTCGGACACGACTGGACTTTACGTCAAGGGAAACCTTTACCTTTACCTTACCATGAACCTACCTGTATCCAGATCTACTGAATAAAAGTAAGCTATCTCTATTTTTCTTCATCTAACTACTGTGTGAAGACTGGATTAATTTCTGAACATAATTAAGCTTAATGTGCAAGTTCCTTTTTTGGTTCACACTTCTACTCTGCAAGATTGCTGTTAGCTGCTTGGAGTTCTTTTATTAACATTTAAAAACCCTATCACAATCCACATCTTTTCCCAAAAAATCTAAAATGAGCCTTCATCTTCTGTGTCCATGAACCATTTTAACTATCTTGATAAAATTTATGATTTCTAAAAAGAATTTTCAAGAGAACACAGGGTAAAAAAAACACCACCACCATTGCAATTCTTAAATACATAAAATGTTGTAGCTGTTTCCTTGGATCCCCCAACTTTCAACCCCCAGCTACAAAAGTCAGAGATCTGCAGAGGAAACCTAATTTTTCTTTCAGCTTTGACAATAATGGTCCTGAATGTGGGCAATAAAACAAGGGACATGGGATTTTAAAGGGGCTGTAAATTGCTGGCATTTCTGGGTAGTCAGAAACTCTCCCCATGGTCTGAATAATGTATCTCTATTGTAGAGGACAGCAGCTAACAATAGCATAATAAAGTAAAGAGGACCACATTGCTCATCACAAAAGGCATATATCCAATGACCAGTCCTTCATGGTAATTATCATGTCGAATATCCATTGATAAAATTCCTTGAGTGAATGTCTAATGAAGAACACATAGTGACCATGTATCACACAAATGTCACAGAGTTGGGTTGCTTTCAACCCTGGATATTCAAGCACTAACATGAATACATTCACTGCAGTGAGCAGCTGCTATCTATCTATCTATCTATCTATCTATCTATCTATCTATCTATCTACCTACCTACCTACCTACCTACCTACCTACCTTCATGCAGTTGAAAGGCAATGATTATTTTGATTACATGAAACCCTGTGACTTAAGAGCTGCTTACCTGTCAGCTTTGTCAGTACAGACATTTATGCCAGCACATGCACACCAATAGCCAGTAGTAGACCCAATGCCAGGTACAAAGCCAGAAGTGTTTTGTGACTTGATTTGAAGTAGAGATTTCCTGGCTGACAACTCAGACAGGATATGCGTCTCACTTTTCCATTATAGATATGCAAGAAACCCTTACTTACATTCACTAATATTCTACAGCGGTCTCCCAAAATCTGCAGCACTTATGACTCAGTTACGACATTCGTTCCAACCATTAGTGATTGGCAGTGAGGTAGTTTGCTAGTAGATATAGCTAATCGCTTTTGCCCCATGGACCAAGGCGTGGAAGAGAGAAAATGTTCATTTTCTTCCTCTTCCTGGGAGATATAAACTTTTTCTTAGAAACAGAAAGACAAAGCCAATAAGACAGTCAGCAGGTGGCTATAAAGCTACCCCCTCCACCATACAGTTCCAGTTCAAACCCAGACAGTGTTTCCTGATTAACAAAGCAGTGTTCCAACATTTGGCAGACAGGAGCAGAAATATGTGGCTGTCTAGCTTGTGTGCAGAAGCGTAGGAAAAGGTAGATCAATGATGGCGGTGTCTGCAAATTGGAGGTATGGCACTGTGTTGTAATGGTTTCATTCCTACTTGCAGAGTTGATTGCAGCAGTTAGCACTGAATGAGTAACTTTCAATTACCTGGTATCTTTTGCTAGGAAGTACAAGATACTGTTTTCCCCCAATGCTATTTAATGGTGATGGCACATAGTTCAATTTCTCCATTTTATCTGTACAGGAGAACTGGGCGAGCATCTGATTATAATGGAGGTTTGAATGAGGCCAATAAACATACCAGAATCTTGTGAGATTGAAGTCCTATAGGTAATGTGTCTCAAGCCTGGGAAATTGTACTCCCTCTGAGGGGATAGCTGGAGTTGCACTCCCTCTGAGGGGATAGCTGGAGTTGCACTCCCTCTGAGGGGATAGCTATATTGCCTGAGGATGCTTATGAAACTATATTTGTCATCAGAGACCTTTTACTGTTCCTGGTAAAGTATGCCCATTCTTGGATAAAATATCAGGAGTCTGGAAGCACCTATTCTGACTAACAAATGTTATTAAAAATTATAAGTTTCTGTGAGCTGCATTAGACCTTTGGCAATCCAGATAGGACAAGAAAACAGATTCCTAGGAGTTAAAAATAGCTGCACAAGAGCAGAAATTGAAATTATTTTCTGATAATAATGTACTAACAATTGCTTAACTTAGAGTCCCTTTAATAATACTGATAGAACATATACAACAATAAGGTTCATCATTCAGTTATCAAATTAATAAAGAGAAAACTCAGATGTTGATACGGAATTTGACAGAAGATTAAAAGCAATTTGTGTATTGGCTAACTGGCTTTAACATTACTGCTAAAAAGGTTAAATATTTAGGAATCTTTTTGATAAAATAAGGATATATTCAAGAAAAATTATTTACCATCTGGGAAACATAATGACAGCTATTTCTAGATGGAAGAAACTAAATTTGTCTTGACTGGGAAGAATTGCAGCAGTCAAAATAAATATTTTATCAAAACTAAATTTTCTATTTGAAATAACTCCATTCCCTACTGAGTGTTAATATGAAATGGCTGGCATAGACAAGTAATGATCTAAGAAAAGACCAAGGATTAAATTCAAGAACTTGCAAGATTCAAAAGAATGAGATGGTCTAATGGCTCTGAATTTCAAATTGCACCATCATGCTAGTTCCCCTAACATGGATTTCAGAATGGATTATTTCTATTTATTGAACATTTGGGATAAATAGAAGAAAAGAATAAGTCCAGACTTCTTACCTTCTTACCTCTTGCTTCCAAACTGAATGTCTACTTTATGATGAAGTAATTTGCTCAACGAAGAGACAATAATCTGTTTAAGTCACAAGATTTTATTATTAATGGGACAAAATTAAGATCTCTCAAGTCTTTTGTTACGCAGTGCTCTTCCACATTCAATTGGTTCCAACACTCTCATATAAGCAGCACACCCATAAGAGAATTACTGAAACAAGGGGAAAATACTGAGGAATTTGACTGAATTTGAAAATCTTATAACCCATAATACTGAATATTTGCTGGGCAGAATTTTTAATCTCTGATTCAGAACATGAACAAGTTAAAGACTACATGATTAAATGAATGCAAAATTTGAATACAGTTATAAAGAAGGAAGAGTGGGAATTTCAATGGACAAAGAATATTAAGTTCACGTTGAACATTAGACTTAGAACTGGTTTAAGATATTTCATTGCTGGTACATCACTCCAGTCATGATTGCTAAAATAAGCAGTTCCTTTTCCCCAAAATACTGGAAATGCAATGAACAGATTGGATCTTTCTTCCATAAGTGGTGGCAATGTTGCAAAACTCAACAAAAATTGAATTTTGAAAGTTAAAATTCCATTTCTGAAGCCAATTTGTTGGCCTGCTAGAACCACTGAAATGGAGCAGAGCTTATAATACAGCTGAGAAGTTGGCACAGAAAAAGAAAATTATCTTAAAATAGCTTCAATGAGCATGTCAGAGAAACACAGGTTATTAATCTTACACACTCAGCCCTCCCAAGCATAAAGAATCACACGCTTAGACAGATTAGGTTAAGATAAGTAAAATAATTCTTACTGACTTCATTCCCCGCTGCTCTGCCACATCCATCTTGGTGGAAAAGATGAAGTTCCCCCATTCTTCCTCTCTCTCCAAACACCCAGCTTGCCCCAAACTTTCAGCCCCACAGCTGCCAAGAGCCTTGTGGAAGAAAGTGGCAGAAGCCCCCACCAAGGCCCAAGCACATGGCTCTGACAAATGGAGAGCAGAGCAGCATGCCTGCCTCTCCCTGGGTGGAAGAAGGAAAGAAGAGAGGAAGAGGGAGTGGCAAAAAAACCCAGCTTCCTTGGAGTTGCATTATGGGACAACTCAATTTACATGCTAATTCACATGCTAATGAGGCATGCTGGATTTGCCAGAACTTCCAACAATTTCAACCATACTTTTCTTCAAAATACACTGAACTGGCATTGTATATGATAACAGCTGCAAGGATTTTATCTGCCTTTTATTGGAAAAGATCTCTGATTCCCTGGGTGGAAGAATGGTTTAACTGTGGGAATATGCTCTGAAGTCTAGAATAACTTAAATCTAAAAGGTAAATCTGATTACAATTCAACCTTATTTGGAAACCTTATTTGGAAACTGTTTCTGGACTACAATTCTATACATGGAATAGTGCAACACTCCACATTTGGGTTCTAGAATTTATATTCAATCTGTCATATAGTTCAAATATTATATACAACATTCTTTCAATTTATTCTTTACTATTTATAGCTTTCCCCCCCTTCCTATTGAATTCAATAGTGTTAACCAAACATTTTTACAATTCAATAGAGACAACTCTTGACTAGAAATTCTATATGAAATGTCTTATAGTACTCTAGGTTTTAATGGTGTATTAGAACATATTAGCCATATGGTATTTTCAATCCGCTGGTTATTTGTGATTTGTTGGCTATTCTATTGCATATACTGTTTTTCCCCTCTTCCTTACTATGTTCTCTATATTCTTTTGATGCAGTATAGAGAACATAGTAAGGAAGAGGGGAAAAAACCATACAACAACAGCTAGAAACTTTGGTTAAAGAGAGACTAAAGAGATTATGCCAAAGAGCCCACAGAGCAGACTTATAAAGCATTTGTGTCAGCCAAGTTACAGTTAGGGGATTTCTATCCTGAGAAAGTAGAATTTTCATTGAGTAGATTAAAAGAGCCAGTTTTGTCTAGTGGTCACGGCACCAGGCTAGAAACCAGGAGACCGTGAGTTCTAGTCCTGTCTTAGGCATGAAGCCAGCTGGGTGACCCTGGGCCAGTCACTTTTTCTCAGCCCTAGGAAGGAGGCAATGGCAAACCACTTCTGAAAAACCTTGCCAAGAAAACTAGAGGGACTTGTCCAGGCAGCCTCTGAGAATTGGACACGATTGAATGGGTTAAGAAAAAAAGAGTAAAATTAAAGTATTGGGAATCTGGTGAAAGACCTGGTAAGTTCCTTGCACATCTTTTGAAGCAACAAAATCAGCTGATCTTAATTTCTGAAATTAATTAGTTACTGAAGATGGCCAGACTGTTTTTGATTCTGCTATTAATAATCAGTTTTTACTTTTTTGTAAGTCAATTTATAGTTTGGATGAGAAGAGGGACCATCAAGAGACTGATCAATTGCTGAGTCAGGTGGATATTCAATTGTTATCGTTAGATAATATTGACATGGTGAAAGCTCCTCTGTCACTCTAGAATCTATTAGATTGTATTCAATCATTGCAAAATGGGAAAGCTCCTGGCCCACATGGCTTTTCAGTGGAATGGTATAAGGCATTTATAGGTGTGTTGGTTCTTACACTTTTGGCAGAATCTTTTAAGGATGGTTAATTGCCAACATCATTCTATGAGACACATATATAATTGATTTTAAAACCAGGTAACGATCCTAAATTTTGTGCCAATTCTAGACTTACATATTTCATTAATTAATGTAGACACCAACATCTTAACTACCATACTGGCTAGATGCTTGCAGAAGGTCTTACCAGATATAATTAATCCCTCCCAGTCTAGGTTTATCAAAAATTGTCAGGCATCAGATGATTTATAGTTCTTAATTGATATTATGGATATAGCCAAGGATAGAATGGACTCTGCAGTATTAGTATCTTTAGATGCAGAAAATGATTTGGTTCAGATTAAATTTTTAAAGCAAGTGATGATCAGATATGATTTTCCACAGGATTTTGTCCAATGGATTGAGAATTATTATCAGCAAACTTGTGCTGGAATAGTAACAAACTGAATGATTTCAGACTCTTTACCACATACTGTGGTATGTGGCAGGGCTGCCCACTTTCTCCCTTGCTATTTAATTTGGTTCTTGAAACTTTGGCCACCATGGTAAGGCAATCATTAGATATATTCAGGGTATTACATTGGCAGGGTATCAGTATAAATTATTTCTGTATGCTGATGATATTTTGGCAATTTTGGATCAGAACTTTACTTTGTTGCCTAATTTTATAAAGGCTGTATAGTATTTTGGAAAGTATTCTGATTATAAATCAGGATAAATATGTTTTGCTTCCCCTGGGCCTCAATGTGTCAATAAAGTTAAGGGTTCTGTGATTTCTACTGATTATATTAAATATTTGAGGCTTTGTATACCCAAAAATATTTCTAAATAAATGGAAATAAATATGTGGAAACTTTTAGAAAGGTTTGAACTGGATGTTAATAGATGGCTTAAAATTCCTTTAAGCTTGTGGGGCAAAGTTATTATTAAAATGAATATTTTCCCTTGTGTGATTTATTTTCTTAGATGTATTCCTATGTTAATATCAAATAAATATTTTTTGGATTGATAAGTTATTTAGGGAATTTATTTGGGGTAGTGGAGCTTCATGATTTTCCTTATCTAAATTGAGATTTCCATTTGAGGAAGGTGGTTTTAATTTATCTGATTTGCAAAAATACCATTGGGCCAATATTTTATCAGCCACCTATTGGTGGAATGAAAATATAATTGAATATTATCTCTTATGGGCTAAGTTGGAAAGTTATTATCTATTTCCTTTGAGATTATGGCAAAGGAATCCTTTGAGATTATGCTTGGAACAACATATAGCAGAAAAAGTGTTTTATTTCCAGGAACAAGAGAGGTGAGAAATCTTTGGGCCAAATTGGGATGTACATGAATTTTGATAACAAGACTCATAAATATCTAAGTCTTTGGAAAAATTGTACTTTGAAAATTGGTGTAAATCATTTTATTGGAAAGCTTGAGCAGAAGCTAGGATCATGATTTTAAATAAACTACTATGTAATGGCTATTTATTTATTTATTTATTTATTTATTGTTAAAGGGATTTATATGGCCGCCCAACTCACAGTGACTCTGGGCAGCTTACAAAAATAAAACCCCAAATACAAAACCCACTAACCCCCACCCCCCTAGCAGCAACAATACATTCAAACAAACCACTTGATGGGTTCCGCATCAACCTGGGATCCCCAGGCCCACTGGCAAAACCAAGCCTTTAGGGCCTTTTGGAAGAATATTAAGGCTCCCATTTGAAGAACAAGTTGCAACCATGGCCCAGAGGGTCTTTGCACAACTATGAGTTGTGTACCAGTTGTGCTCATTCCTGGAATGGGAGGCCCTGCTCACAGTCACTCACACCTTGGTCACCTCTTGTATGGATTACTGCAATGCGCTTTACATGGCGCTGCCCTTGAAGAGTATTCAGAAGCTTTAACTGGTACAACTTTATATTTTTATATATATATATATATATATATATATTGCTTGGTTGTTTTATATTGTTTTACTTGTTTGTAAGCCCCCCTGAGACATATATATGAGATGGGCAGCTATATAAATTGGAATAAATAAATAAAATATGTGTTATTTCTTCTTCTTCTTTCTTAGAATTATAACAATAATAAATTTAAATACATTTTTAAAAAGAGAAGAAGGGGGAAAAAAAGAGAATACAGGTAGTCCTTGGGTTATGAACCTAACTGGGACCTGAATTTCCATTGCTTAGTGATGGCAGTCCCAGTTGTGGTCATTAAGCAAGGCCTGGGGGGGTACACGATGGTGTGAGGGAGGCACGGCAAGGCTTGTAGGGTATCGTGTTCTGGCTTCTGCAAAGGGAGAGAATGCCCATGCAATTGGCAGGCAAAGTGCAGGCGACTCGGGGACAAAGCTTGCAGAGGTGCTGGGCGGGAATACACACACACTGCAGAAGGAGTGGAGCATTTTGGAGCAATGTGTTTGCAGCAAAGCTTGCAAAAGCGTCAGGAAGGCTTGTCTGGAGAGATGGCAGCAGACGGGCAGGGGAGGCAATGGAAGAGGAGTTGGGGAAGCAGGAGAACGAGCAAATGTGTGCACAACATCTTACTGGGGGGTTAAGGAGAAAGTGCAATCCGAGTCAGACAGTCTGTAATCAAATAGCTTGAAAAGTACCAAGGGATGAGCTTGACTTGGTCAGAAACATGCCGAGGTTGAAATGAAGCAGGAGTCAAGAGCAAGATTTCACAAAGTCAAATGCCAAAGTTATTTCCAGCAACAGAGGCAGTCTCCACGCAGTTTAAATCCTCTCTGCACCTAGTGTGTACAGCTGAGGCTTTCCCTGCTCAGCAGTTGCCAATAATGAGGCATAGGGCTTGCTTGCAGAGTCAGCATCTTACTACTTGCTTACAAGCTGCTTACTTTAACCGGGAGGATTCTCAAGCTGGGGGGGGGGGGTTGTCCTGCTTTTGGCACCCGTGTTGACTCAAGAAGAATCAGTGCTGGCTGAGGAGGGACCTGAGAGAGTATCAATGTAGGATTCAGTGCCTGTTGAATCAGTAGGCACATCACCCAGTGAGACCTGATCCACCTGCATCTTGGAGCCTGGCTCTGAAGCCATGACAGGGTGGTGTGCAAGGGTGTGAAGAGGTGCAAGGGAGGTGTGGTGAGGCTCAGGGAGGGTGTGCAATGGTGCAAGGGGGTGCGAGAGGGTATAAGGAGGTACAGAGAGGTTTGCGGAGGGTGCATGAGGATGTGAAGGGGTGTGAGGGAGGCAGGTGAAGCCCAGGAAGGGTGTGCAAGGGTGTAAGAGGGTGTGCAAAGGTGTGAGGGAGGCTCAGGGGGGATGTGAGGGAGTGTGAGAGGGTGCAAGGGAGTCATGGTGAGGCTTGGATAGGGTGCAAGGGGGTGCACAAGGGTGGCACAGTGAGGGTCAGGTGTGTCCGTGAGGGTGTGAGGGAGGTGTGGGGAGACTTGGGAAGGATGTGCAGGGGTGCTTAAGTGGCTGGCATGGCATGAGTATAGAGGGACTGGGGGAGAGTGTACGGGTGGGAGAGACTTGCCCCAGCAACTTGCAACCTTCCCTGCCAGCTTCCCCACTGACTTCCTGGGGAAGCCAGCAGGGAAAGTCACAAATGGGAATCATGTGATTGCAGGGCATTGCAACAGGTTGTAAGTGCAAGCCAGTTGCCAAGCACCCAGATTGCAATCATGTGACCATGGGAGTGCTGGGACAGCCAGAACTCTAAGGACTGGTCGTAACCATCATTTGTCCAGTGCCATTGTAACTTCGGTCACAGAGCAAATGGTCATAAGTCAAGAACGTCCTATATAAATATTATTTTGCCTTACTGTGTTATGATATTGCATAAGGCTCTATTTTATTTCCTAACGCCCTTTAATGTTCACATTTTATTTATTTATTTATTTATTTATTTATTCATTCATTCATCAAATTTGTCACTGCCCATTTCTTCCCACTATAGGAACTCTGGGCGGTTTACAACAATAATCAATAAAACAATAAATATACAATAAAATTACCATATATAAAAATACAATATCTAAAAAAACAGTTACAAGTAAACAATATAGATAAAAATAAAATCCAAATGGCAGAAATAACTCAGTCCTTGTATGCGGCGAGCACTCTAGGGCACCAGCCATCCCCAAACATGATAACTGCCCTTCCCTCCCCAAGCCAGGTGGCAGAACTAGGTCTCCAAATTCCTCCAGAAGGCCAGGAGCAATTGGGCTAGGCTCACCTCCGGGGAGAAGGTGTTCCAGAGGGCACAAGCTATTGCAGAGAAGGCCCACATCCTGGACTCCGCCAGACGGAATTCTCTTACTGACAGGGTCCGCAACATGCCTTCTCTGAGTGATCGGATGGGACAGGTTGATGTAATGGGGAAGAGGCAGTCCCTCAGGTAGCCTGGCCCATTCCATGTAGGGCTTTAAAGCTGATAGCCAACACCTTGAATTGGACCCAGAAGCAAACTGGTACCCAGTGCAGATCATGCAGCAAAGGTGTTACATGTTCCCTTCTAGGGCAGCAAAGATAGCCTGCGTGGCTGCATTCTGGACCAGCTGCAGCTTGTGGATACTCTTCAAGGGTAGCCCCATGTAGAGTGCATTGCAATAGTCTATATGGGAGATAACAAGGGCATGAGTGACTGTTCAAAGGGCTTCCTGATCCAGGAAGGGGAGTAACTGGCACACAACATGAAATTATGCAAAGGCTCTCCTGGGCATGGCTGCCACCTGCTCTTTGAGCAGGAGCCATGAGTCCAGGAGGACACCCAGATTACACACCAGGTCTGTCTGGGGCAGTGCAAGCCCATCCAGAACCAAAGATGACAAAGTCCCAGATATGGAAGAACCATTAACCCACAGCCACTCCGTCTTACCAGGGTTCAGCTGAATCCTGTTGTTCCCCATCCAGATCCCACAGCCCCCAGGCACTGAGAGAGGGCAGTCACAGCATCACTTACCTCACCTGGGATGGAGATGTATAATTGGGTATCATCAGCATCCCATGGTGACGGATGATCTCACCCAGCAGTTTATGTAGATGTTGAATAGGAGAGGAGAGAGAACCGAACCCTGCAGCACGCCACAAAGGAGGAGCCAAGGGTCAGAACTCTCCCCCTCTATCACCACCGACTGGGACCGGCCCTGGAGGAAGGAGGTGAACCAGCACAAAACCACGCTACCCACCCCCAACTTCCTGAGCTGACCCAAAAGGATACCATGGTCGATGGTATCGAACGCCGCTGAGAGATCAAGAAGAGCAAGTATGGATGCACTGCCACCATCCCGCTCCCACCAGAGATCATCCAAAAGTGCAACCAATGCTGTTTCCATCCCATATCCGGGCCTGAAACCTGACTGAAAAGGGTCTAGATAATCCATTTCATCCAGAAGCTGGAGCTGCAACACCACCACTTTCTCAACCACTTTCCCCAAAAAGGGGAAGTGGGAGACTGGACGAAAATTGTCCAATACGGTAGGGTCCAGCAATGGTTTCTTGAGGAGCAGGTATACCAGCACCTCCTTAAAAACACTTGGAAATACACCCCCCCCGCCGCAAGGATGTATTAACCATTGCCTAGACGCAACCACATGTCACCTCCCAAGCTGCTTTCACCAGTCAGGAGGGACAGGGGTCTAGATGACAAGTGGTGGCATTCACAGTCCGGACTGTCCACTTTCTCGGGTCCAACAGGATCAAACTGTTCCTAGATAACTAGGTAAGAATGCTCCCTTGGTATCTCCACAGACCAAGCTTCATGCTTGGAGTCTAACTTGGAACGAATCTGAGTGATTTTATCCTGCAGATGCTCAGAAAACTCCTCTGCACGGCCCTGTAGGTGGGTCAGTGGGCCCACCTTCCCAAGAAGGGAACAAGTGATTTTAAACAGGGCCGTTGGGCGGCATTCTGTGGATGTGATAAGAGCGGAGAAGTATTGATGCTTCGCCACTCTTATTGCCACAAGGTAGGCCTTAATAGCGGCTCTAACCTGTGTTTGGTTGAATTCAGTCTTTGTCTTCCTCCAGCAGTGCTCTAGACATCTCTTAACCCTCTTCAGAACCCTCAGCTCCTCCATAAACCACAGGGAGTGTCGGGTTCGATGGGGTAAGAGAAGTCACACAGGTGTGATCCTGTCCAAGGCCCTGGCTGCCTCCCTATTCCAGGCAGCAGCCAGGGCCTCCACTGGACCATGCAGCAGATCCTTGGAATAACCCCCAGCTCCCTCTGAAACCCTGCTGGGTCCATCAGTCGCTGGGGGCGGACCAATCGAATGGGTCCAGCCTACCTGTGGCAGGGGAATGTGGCAAAAGAGAATCTCAGGGCCACCAGGGCATGTTCTGACCATGACAATGGGGACAGCTGTAACTCTCCCCTCAGATCACATTGCAACTGCTCTGACAAGAAAACCAAATACAGGGTGAGGCCACTGTCTTGAGTTGGGTCCTGAACAATTGAGGACAGGCCCATGGCTGCCATGGTAGTCATGAACTCCTGAGCTGCCTCTGAGGCATGCCCCAGGGACAGCAGATTGAAGTCCCCCAAAACCATAGGTCTGGGGAACTCCACTGACAACCCTGAGACGGCCTCCAGCAGCTCAGACAGGGAGGTTGCTATGCAGCAGGGAGGCTCATACAATAGCAACACTCCCAACTGTTCTCCAGAACCCAACTTGAAAAACAGGGTCTCACAACTGGCTACTTGTGGAGCAGTGCCCCTGAAGGCCACTAGAGACTCTCAGATGACAACTGCCACCCCTCCTCCCCTGCCCTGGCATCTTGGCTGGTGCCATACCATAAACCTGGCCAGGCACATTTCCAAAAGCCCCCCCCCTTGGGGCCCAGCCAGGTCTTGGTGATACACGCCAGGTCTGCCCCCTCCTCAGTGATCAAATCGCATATGAGGGGGGCTTTATTGTTGAGGGACCTGGCATTAAGTAGCAGCAGTCAGAGGCCAGGGCCCCTATGAATCTGCTGACCAGGGCCTGGGTCTGAGCGCAGAGGGCCGGAACATGCCACTGGTAAACACCAGGGGCATCTTCCCCAAAGATAGCCTGCCCTCCAGCTCCCACCATAGCATCCCCTGCCAGTCACAAGCTCAATGATGTAACCCACCCTACAGCCCCCAGAAACTCCAAATCCATTTGCCCCAATCCTGGACCTCTGGGGTCCCCAGTTCAAAATAGGGGTCCCTCCATCCACTCATACAACCTCACACATGCACAATTACCTACAAGGCAATGGCAGGTCCCCTGGTGCACCAGCTCATGCTCTCAGCGCCGTCAGGACCTAGCCATCACCAACCCATTCGCTATGCCTCCCACTCAGCCTTTCTCACTATTCAGCAAGGGTGCATCACATTCATTCCTTCTCACCTCCTGTCTCTCACTCAGGAGGTGAGTGCCCTCCCACACCTTCACATGCTCCCAGACTCCCCCCTCTGGGAGCATGTGAAGAGAGGGAGGAGTCTGGGAGTCCCTCATTCACACCGGAGGGGCCCCAACAGCTCTCTCCCATCTCTAGTCAGGTAGGAAGGGGATGACCAAATTCTCAATTTCCAACCCACCACTCCTCGTCACCAAGGTCTGTCACACTGAGGTCCACTGTACCACCTGGGTCCCCTGTGTTGTTACAGTCCATGGCACCGCTAAAATTACTTGCTCCCACCGCTTCGTCGAAGGGCTCTGGCTCATCACCTCTCCGCCCAAGTCTGTCACACTGGGCACCCCTTGGTCTGTCATGTTCGCCTGGCTGGCCCTCCCAGGTTGGTCTGCCGGTTTGCCATGGCCACTGTTCTGCTGCCCCACCAAACCGCTCCACTAGGCCAGCCTTCCAAGGCCAGTCCACTGGCCCGCCGCACTGCTGGTCCGCAGCACCACCAAACTGCTCCCCGCACCTCCAGGCTGGTCCTCTGAAGCCGGTCTGCCACGCTGCTGGTCTGCTACCTTGCCGCTGCACCACCAAACCACTCCACCATGCCTCCAAGCCTCCAAGCACCTCCATACCACCAAGTGCTTCCACACTGCCAGGCAGCCACACTGCTCCACACCCACTGCTCCAGGGGTCAAGCTGCCAAGGTTCCTCGCACTGCCAAGGTTCCCCAGGATCTGCCACACTACAGACGTGCTGCCAAACCCTTGGGGCTTGCTGCACTGCCAAACCCTCAGGGCTTGCTGCACTGCCAAAGCCTTGGAGCTTGCTGTGCCACAGGAACTCGCCACACCACAGGGGTCCTTCCAGATCCACCGTACTCTACTGCTCTGTCCAGAGGGCTCTGTCCAATACCAGCCCATCAGGTACAGAGGCCAGAGTCCCTCAGAAATCCCCTTCCAGAACCCTAGTTAGCAGTGAAGCTTGTGGGGGAGGGTCAAAGCCAGGAGTCTCCCCTTAGAGCAGGAGCAGCGGCCGGTGTCTGCTCTCAGTTGCCATCTTGGATTATTCCAAGGACATATTGGACATTCAACTGAGCTTATTTGGGGTTTGAAATATTATCAATATAATGATGACACTCAGATTCTCTTCTTTTTCATTAGATTTGAGTGAGATTATGGACGTATAAAATTGGTATTTGGGATCAGTAAATGATTCCTCCTCCTCCTCCTCCTCCTCTTCCTCCATTCAGAGATTTTGCCAAGGAGACAAAGGAAGAATCTTTTTCAGTTGTGTTGACACTTCCCAGGGAAACTTGACATATAATGGTGATGACAGAAGTGTTCTCTCATAATCATATGCTTCTTCCCTTGACATGAATTAGAGCAGCGGACAGATGGAATCACAAAATTCTAATGTCAATGTTCCTCAGCATCGTTCATATGGTCTTTGTTTCATCTATATGAATAATACAGTACATCTGTAGCTTAATCATGGGATTTTTACTGGAATGTGCAAATAGAAGAGAGACGAATGGGTCTATTTTTATTCCTTATAAATAATTGTAGTTGCTATAATAATTATAACCCACCCTAAAGAGCATTACATGACGACAGGAAACAAAAACTCGGGTTTACTTTAAGTTGCTAAAAAAGGCAAGGATCTCTGTCATGGAATCTAGGCAATCAATTTACACATTGCTAAAACGCATTAAAATTTCAGCCAGCTGTCATGATGGAAATAATCTGGAAAGAAGCAAAATTGCTACACACACACACACACACACACACACAGTATATAAGTAGAGGAGCAGAGACCATAGAGAAGGCAGTGGAATATAAATAATATAAATGTAAATAATATTTTAGGAGGTTTGATTTTAAAGCTTTGTGAGCTGATGTGTGTCAGGGACCCAAGTATATTTCACGAGGTATGTTCCAAAAAGTGAAGCTCTTTCTAAGTCAAGCTTGAGTTTTATGACTTCATATACAGAATAGACACCAGTGTGGAATGCTTTGTCCCTGCCTTCTGAGATGTTTTTTGCCTTCTCAATTTGCCTACAATCCTGGAATATCCTCATGGTCTCTGGCTATTATCCAGGTACAACTCTGCTCATTGCAATGTAAGCCAAAATGAGCTAGGTAGTGCCACTTAGCTGGGTTTGCCAGACCCCTAGTTTCACCTAAGCCACACTAAGGGGTAACTGAAATGTCATGTGATCCTATCCACAATGTCATTATTTATTGACTTCAATTTTGGTGTCACTGAACTCCAGAACTTATGATGCAAGTTTTGTCATAATCCCACCCAGGATGAGCATTCTCCAAATATGCCTTGCACTGGTTCTCTTGATGGAGGTCTCTCTGCCTTGGCTGGGCAGATAAAGTGGGGGAAGGGGAGGATGCTTAGCTCGCTTGGTCACATCACCTTTGTGTACAGCACTTCCTTATACCATCTGCTGTTCCCACGGAACTTCCTCATGGGATTGCACTGCATTCAGGTATTGCAGTATATAGACACATGGTTTACGCTGGCCCAGGGTGAAAACATGGAATTACAGCTGTACTTTCACTCTCATGTGCATACATGTGGAACTTGTGAGTGAATTTCATCTGGTGAATGAGAAGTATTAATGTAAAAGAAAATGAACCCAATCCTCTGATGAGAATTTTAAACTAATAATGGTAGAAGTTGTAGTTAAAGAGTTTAAGAAATACTGCATTTCAAAGTCCATAAATGGAATTGATTGTGATATAGTTCAAAAATGGTGAGAATTGTAAAAGTTAATCTCTTACTGACATTATTTCTCTAAAATCAAACCATTTAATCACCAAAACCAAAAATCAAAACTTCATTTTTTTCTGTTACAAGCAAATGGTCCAAAAGTGGCTTCCAAGTAGAAACAAATCCAGTCACAGTATTTTCTCTTATCAATGCTGACAGTTGAGCCATTTCTGCCAGTTCCATTAATTTAATCATCCAGTCCTCCATTGAAGGGATTTGTAAGTCCTTCCATCTTTGAACATATGCTTTTATATATGTGATGAAGAAAGTCAGAAGTCACCTGTCTTTTATACCTTTCTATCTATTCTTGCACAGTTTTAGTTTTACTTGTTTCTTTTTAGATCTTTATTCTATCTTTTTTATATTCTGTATTCTGTATTTTAATTATACTTTGAAAAAATATTAATAGCTTTAATAATAAAAGATGGTGAGAATTGTGAAGAGACCAAAAATGAGAATTTAGATGTTTAATGGAATTGGAATGATACAGTTGATACAGAGGTATAAAAATTAAATCAATGATAATAAGACGTAAAAGGAAAAAAAATCGTTAATTTTAGGAGTTAACATACAAAAATGTTTATACTTGTCATTTTCACTATTTTCTTTTGGGGTAGAGAGGGTATCTTAAATACAGGGTTGTTTCTTCTTATGTTATTTCATGTGTATTTAGAATAGCAAGCAATTTTCTTATTTTTTCTTCTCCTCTCTCCTTACTAAACCTGTAGCTTGGATTGATGAACATGGCCAAATAATACATTTTTAGCACAAAGCATATACTCCATACCACACCAAACAGGTATTATAATCACAAAGAAACAAATTGATTTTAGTTCCACCTGTTTTACTTATGAACAGCAAGCTGTGAAAGCCATGCTTAGCTCCCCTGCCCCCCATCTCCAATTGGGAACAGGGACCTTTTAATTAGAGAAGAAGAATTTACATCTGTGAAGATGCCATTCAAAACTTTAAAATAGCTCAGCATTTCATTCTTACAAATAGGATATAGTCCAAAACTCCACTTTTGTTTCAGTAGAATTTCCATAATGTTTAATTATGAAGATGCTGTTGAAATTTGCTCTGTGTTATGCCTTATGCAAGCTAACATTTTATCTTGGGAGATCCAATTATCCAGTTTCAAGAAGAAAATCAAATAATTTCTTATTCTGGTGGAATACTAGCTGAATAGTTTATATTAAATGACTGTATTTTGCCCAATGGTACAACTAGTGCTACTCAGAATAGGTATTATAATGAAAGTAAAAAAAAAATGAAGTTTTAGATAGTCCTTATTATAGAGCCCTGAATCTAGTTTTTGTCAATAAATATTTGAGAATTTATACAAAGCTTTAACTGGACTTTGCATAAAGTTTTATTTTTAGAAATTTAAATGAAAGAGTTTAAATCTGTCTGGAAATTTCACCTACCTTGATAAGGAGCCTGCTCTTCCTAAATTATTCAAATGTTGAAGTGTTCCTAATTACATAGAGGACATTCAAACCCAATTCAATCTTTTATTTCTTTATGTTTCCAATGTTCAGTTCTAGAATTTAAAAAGGAAGCAAGAGCTGATGCTAGTGAGTTCCATCAGAAATTGAACTCTGTTCCAGAGGAAGAAACGGTGGACTGAAGACTGCTCCGCGAAAAGCCGGTGGGTAGACTGGCTTCTTGGAACCTCTCTGGACAAGGAGAGGATAGGAGATCACCCACATGCACTTTGAACAGTTGCTGCTCATGAAGAGACCCCAAGACAGAGGTCTCCAGCGGGTTTTGAGCACTGGGAGACAATGGGAATAGCCATCTTGCTTGCAACCATGATTGGCACCTCTTAAAGGACACTAAAACTTCTTTTTCTAATCACATTTGGAAATTGCTTGTTCACTACTTTTAAGCTATTAGAGATCTTTGGATCAACAAGTCTGAAAATGCTGGGTGAGTTTGCCTTCAATCCTTAATGAAAGAAAATTTTAATCATAAGTTTAAGAATTTAAAAAAATTGAAATAAACAGCAAAAAACTAAACAAGAGTTTTAATTAATAACAACCCAACTGTCAGACTCCATAGTCAAAAGACTGCTGAATTGTCTGATCGTGTTTGTCTGCCATGATGAGTCAACATGTGTCAAGAACTGGATGGGAGGGGGGAATTGCAAGGAGTGTGAATCTTTTCTGTTTGGGCTAAGGAGGTGGGGGGAGTCAAGGTTGTACTGCCAGAGACATCTGACCCTGGTATGGCTGACCATTAGAATTAGGTGGGAAGAGATAGAAGGGGGGAGCAGGGTGGCTGAAAAGTTTTAATTAGCTAGTTTAGGTGGGAAGCTTTCAATCACAGCTTTTCTCTTGATCTGTACACTAACCTCAATAAATCTGAATTCTGCATATTTCAACTGTGCATGAGTCAGGTCATTATTGGGACTAATGGTGTCAGTTCTTATACCAATCTCCCACAGGAGGAGCTGTGTAAGAACATTTTCAGACAAGTACATACTGCAGCAACCCAAAACACCAGAAAAAGAAACAGACCACCTCTTCAACATTTTCCAACAAAATGGATACCCATGCAACTTTATAAAAAAAGCCTACCAACCAACACAAACTATGAAAAGGATAATACTGCCATACATCAGAAACATCTCAGAAACAACCAGCAGACTATTACAACCACACAGCATCACCATAGCACACAAACCAACTAAAGCCCTCCAAAATATCTTAAGTAAACCAAAAATCCCACTAGCCCAAGAAGAAAAAACAGGAGTTATCTACAACATGCAGTATAAATACTGTAACAGCCGCTATGTAGGCCAGACAGGCAGAAGACTAGCAGAGCATATCCACAAACACCAACTAGCAGTCAGAAGACACAATGAAAATTCTTTAATCTCACAAAACTTGGACAGACTTAACCATAGTTTCAACTGGGAAACTGTGAGCATCCTAGACCAAGATAAATCCAAAAATGCCAGGGAATTCTTGGAAGCTTGGCATTCAGACAAATCAGCCATCAATAGACACATAAACCATATTTACACACCATTCAAAAGAGACAATAAAAAAGCTAAGAAGGAAACAAAAAGACCAGAACACATCCTCTCCAGCAGCTAACAGCTAGATAAGCAGGGACTAACACCAGGCAAACAATCAAGCAGAAAACAATACCCCAATCAAGGAACTATCAAGGAGAAAACCACACCCCCACCAACACTGGCAGGGCAAGCTACTGTATATAAACAGGGAGGAAACCCCATACTCACAAGCACTGATGATGTTACCTAATTGGGTAATGAAACGTCACAAGCAAACAACCAAGCTCAGAGAGCACCAAGGACTCCACACTTCCTGTAACTGTCTGATCTTTATAAAAGCATGGACCAAGCCATAAACAAGTTTGGCTGATGGGAACTTTGTTGTTGTATTTGGGAATTAAAATTAAGAAAGGAGGGAGGAATAAATCTGAAATTGGGAGTGAAGAGCAATTCAACCCTGAAAAGTAGACTAAGAGACAGGGTTATACAGCAAGCCAGAAGTTAGAATCAGTGAACAGGTTGAGATTAAAAAATAAAATAAGAATCTAGATCAGAAAGAGACCAAACAACTAATCAATATCCTCCCAAATCAGGAATCAGCATAATGACACAACCAGAGAATACAGGAATATATCAACCATGTTTCTCAGGTAAGATTTAATATCTTTTATTTCCTATCTAGAAAGACCCAGGAATCAGTCTAGAATCCCAGGATATTTTATTTTAGAAAGATACTGAAACCTGCAATTCAGCAAGACACCATGTGGTGCAACTGAATAAAGATTCAAGATGATCAGCTCAAGCTTTGGCCATTGCCTCTCCTATAGACATTGGACATACACTATAGTATCTGTATATACTGTTTAAGCTGGTCCAGTCCTGTATTCAGGGTAGCTTAAGTTTAAACTGGCTTAACCAAAACATGTCCAGCAACAGAGAACCAGTTCAGTGTGGTAATTAAGGTGCTGATCTAGACTACGCCATGAGTTCTAGTCCTCCCTTGGGCATGGAAGTTGCCTCAGGGACTTTGGGCTACTTATTTTCTCTCAGCTCAACCCACCTCACAAGATTGTTGTTGTCGGGAAAATAGGTACGAGCATTATGTACACAGCCTTGAGTTATACAAAATAAAGGTGAGATACAAATCTAATAAATAAATAAGTAGACAGCATGCAAAATATTCAATCTAGAATGCAGACTCCAATGTCCTTCCATTAGACAATACCCCTGCTGCTCTAGCATCCCAGGAAAGATAGATAGATAGATAGATAGATAGATAGATAGATAGATAGATAGATAGATAGATATCAATTTTTGCCACCACCCATCTCCCCACAAAGGAGGGTCTCGGGGCAGTTTACAACCCAGATATGCATAGAGCACCAGAATGCAAATAGATGCAGACACAATAGCTTTAAAATACAAATTCCTCACTTGCCAGCTGATTTGCACTCTAATAACCCTTTACCATCAGTGCTAAATAACATATTGGCTAAGACTTTGCCTTGTATATAAGATGCTGCTGGTTTAAAATCCAGCAGATTTTTAAAAATTACTCTTCTTTTTTCCTTTAGTTAGTTCGCCTTTCCGAGATAAATTCATAAGCAGTTGCTGACCAGTGGAGCATTTGAAGATATATTCTAATTTAGGGGAAATGGTTACGAAAGTAAGACATGGCTCAACTTTTGTAATCCTAAAAATTCTGTACAAAATGACCTATCAGCTGTCCCAGCTATCGTTCTGTTTTTTCCTAGGGGCCTTGAACTAAGTGAGAAATGATGTTAGTCAGTGCTTCAGTTTGCCACTTGCCACTATCCTGCCTCATGGTATTTTAGGACTAAGGATCCATGCATCTCTCCACAATACTTTTCATCTCTTAAGTTCATCATTCGATTCAAAATAAGAGAACTGCTTGGGACAAAACAGCACAGAACAAATGCTGTAGTTTTATCAGCTATCTGTTCAGTTCTACCCAATATGGCTCTTCCAACAGGACAACAAAACTATAGGCTATTTGACTAAGAACCAATTCACAAGGGGCTCAGCACATTTTTTATGGGAGATGAGAATCAACACAGCTTGATTCAAAGAATGCTACATTTTGGATCAAACCTTTGCTCTTTTAGTTGTAACCCATGTTGCTACGTGAATTATTTGAAATGAAAGAACTCAAAAATTAATTGAAAATATTTAGCTTTACAACAAAGGTAATACAAAACCTTATGTTTTTTGCCTGTTCAAACTAAAAAATAATAGAATCTTTTCTAGAACTAGAATGAGAGAAAAGCAAAACAAAATAAGTTATAAAAAAAGCCCCCGGAGACAAAACTTGAGGAGAGAGGGAAAAAAGTCAAATGCTAGCTAATTCTTTTACTTTACATTATACCATCTCCAACAAGCAGAAGTCTTGGGGAAAAACCCAAAGCAATGATATACCTTATTTAATATATGCAAAAGATAGAGTCCTTGAATATACAATAGAAAATTATTTGCCATCACACATTGGTTTCACAGAACCTGCAGATTTTGTGTCTGTTCTACCTTTATAACTGAAAAAAAAATCTTTCTGATAACCTTCAGAAATTAGGTCTACCATTTCTGTTACTATGGTATTGGGCAGCCTGGTGAGCAGGTCTCCCCAAATAAAAAGACCTAATCTTCAGAAAGTGGTATATTATGGTCACCTCTTTTCAGTGGATTAATGACTGATTCACAGCCCAAATGCTCAAGGGAGGAAATTCAAGGAAGCTATTCCAGCTCTAAAACTAGTCATAATCTGGATGAAGGAAAGCAGATTGATGTGCAATCCAGATGAGACACAGGTGCTCTAGATCAGTGACAAGACAGGTCAAGGAATTGCTAGCTGCCCATAGCACCATTTTAGAAGACCAGTTGGGATAAAAAGGCAATAAATTAATACTTTCCTTCCCTGTCTTTCATCACCCTGTATTGGCAGGTAGTGGTCCTCTAACTCACTACTGTGGCTCTGGGAAGCAAACAAAAAGTTAAAATGAGGGAACAGTGTAACAGTGAAATTAAAAGAAATTACAACCACAATAAATCAATATATCATGTGCCAGAAGTCCAAAAAGATAATTCCATTTTACTATTGGTAGCAAAACCAACAGCTATTAAAAAAACCAAACAACAGGGCTCCCCTAACACCCTGGCCAAAATGTCTTTAGTGCTTTATGAAAAGCCAACAGGATCAGGGCTATCCAGATTTCAGCCTGGATCCAGTTTCATAGGGAAGGTGCTCTGACAGAGAAGGCATAGCTTCTAGGTCCCACAAGATGACATTTCCTAATGGAAGGGACCCAGAGTATGAATCCCATGGAATCCAGCAGGCCCCCACCCCTTTAGTCTTCTGTAAAGCCATAAAGAGCTGGCTTTTCCAGCATCGGGATAGGGTGAGGTTGGCTTTTCCAGCATCGGGATAGGGTGAGGTTGGAGCCCGACGATATGTATTGTTTGATGGGCTGGAGATCGTTGGTCAGGCCACCATGCTGCCAGATCCTAGAGGTAGAAGAATAGGAGACTAAAGGAAAACTTTTATGTTGCCTGAAACTCTAAGTCATGCCTTACCAATGGCCCCTAAACTGTAAGGGAACAGCTGTGCCTGAATTTCCACCATAGATTTTTGTCTTTTTTTTTTAGATTTTTTTGATCTCACCTTTATTACTTTTATAAGTAACTCAGGGTGGCGAATAGACCTAGTAGTCCTTCCTCCTCCTATTTTCTCCACAGCAGCAACCCTGTGAGGTGAGTTGGGTTGAGAGTGAGTGACTGGCCCAAACTCACCTAGCCAGCTTTCATGCCTAAGGCAGAACTAGAACTCATGGTCTCCTGGTTTCTAGTGTGGAGCCTTAACCACTAGACCAAACCACTAGTCCAAATAACTCTGTTGTTGACTATAATATGACTTTGCTTATATTCTACATACTTTGATTTCTCCTCACCTTTTCTTTTTTTGGCTTCCATTCATTTTGCAAAGGTTGTCTTCCATTTGTATTCACCCTTTGGAAATTGGCCTGGAGCCTGCCATACCTTGGGTGGTTTTTTAAAAAAAATCTTTTTTTAAGTGCTGTTCCTGAAGTATAGAGAGTATGGAAGATGACATTGACAGAGATAGGCATGACCCATTATCAAAGTGATGAGGGGAAAAACGGCTTAAGTCTAAAACAAGCAAAAGTATGTGGAAGCAGCTCAGACACCTCCCTAATTCACATGAGTGTAAGAACAGGAGAAGGTACAGCATAAGCAGACTTGCAAGATTCTGTTATTACAGAGCCAGTTTGGTCTAGTGGTTAAGGCACCAGGCTAGAAACCAGGAGGCTGTGAGTTCTAATCCCACCTTGGGCCAGTCACTCTCTTTCAGCCCAACACACCTCACAGGGTTGTTGTTGTGGGGAAAATAGAAGGAGGAAGGAGTATTAAGTATGTTCACTGCCTTGAGTTATTTATAAAAAATAATAATAAAGGTGGGATAGAAAACAATAAATAAATAAAAAATAATAAATTACAGTCACTCTCAATAAAAAGTCTTAGCCTTCCTGTGGAGTTGATTCCTGGTCTGGTCTACCTGGTGGGGCTGACATGGAGTTAAACCTTAAAATTAACTATGTGCTCTGCTGCCTCTTCTGATCTGCAGAGAATAGCATTGCAATGTAAATTAATTGAGTTTTGAAGAATTTGGGTGGCAAATTGATTGCTTTCCCTTGTCTCCTGTGAAATTTAAATTCCAATACATATTTATACATTTGCTTTATACATTTAAATTAGTATAAGTAACTTTTTTACAAATTTATGTCTGGGCTTACGTCCCAAGTGTTTTAAGAACTCAACAAATGCACTAGTGTGAAGGGATCAGGAAAGCAAGCAAACTCTGGTACCAGTTCTTGAATTTAAATAATTGTTCAGTAAGAAAATGTCTATGAACAATGCATGTTACATTTTCGGAATATCCATTTCCAAGCAGCCTATCTACAAATGGCTCTTGATTATCCTTAGCATAGCCTACATGATTAATTATTATTTCCATTTAATGGAGTAAGAAACAGATACTGTGTATTCTGGAATGGCATCCTCTCCCCTGGAAATTAATGCCTAAAGAATAGCTTCATATCTGGCTTTCTCTGTTCCAAGAACATTTTTCAGCCGACATGGTTGAAATGTCAACAGTACATTCACATTTCAAGGAGAAAAACTGAAGTCTTGTCAGAATGCTGTCAAGAAAAAAAAGCAGAAGAGGGGGGAGTGTGAGTGAATTATGGTGTAAATTTACTAACTTCATGTTAATCAGCTAGCTTTTTAATCAGTACTGGCCACTGGGCTGCTAAATTCTGAGTCTCTTGAATTATTCTAAAAGTTCTTCTTGTAGTAATTCGTATTCAGTAGCTCTTTATGAAAATAAAGCTATCAAAATAGATTATCTATGAAAATAGATTATTCTACAAAAATGAAGTTTTATTTAAACTTCAGTAGTCTATGACTGTATTGGAAGAGTAGATAGCATTTGACCATTTCTGATAGAATAGCTGTTTCCCAAAAGGAAAATGTGAAATAGTGGTGAAAGAATGTGATTCTGTACAGGTAGTCCTTTAGTTACAACCATTCATTTAGCAACCGTTCAAAGTTATGGCAATGCTGAACAAATGGTACTTACTCCTGGTCCCCGAAGTTATTGCTGTTGCAGTGCCCCTGCGGTCATGTGATCAAAATTTGGGTGCTTGGCAGCCACTCACACTTAGGACTGCAGGGGCACTTCAAGCCCCCCACCCACCTATCTCCTCGCATCTGTATGTATGCCCAGCTGATTGAAATATTTTTCCTAAGCATAATACAACACAGGGCTCATAACACATTTTTTTCCATAAATGTACCATTAAATTACACCATTTATCAATTGTCACATGAACATAATTTTCAGATATGATGGAATATTGGCAGATGAACAGCTGATTGAACATGTAATAATACTTAGTGACTCATATAAAGTTGTATGCTCTTTTTCTATAAATGTCAAATTTATAATTACTTACTTGCCTGTGGGCCTGGGACTTGCAACTTCCTGCCAGCTTCCCCACTGACTTTGGTTGTGGGAAGCTGGCAGGAACTTGCCTCGCTTTACAACTGTGGGATTCAGTTAATGTCAGCAACTGGGACTGCAGGGATTACCATTGCTAAGCAATGCAGTCGTGCTTTACAATGACACTGTTTAGAGATGGAAATTCTGATCCCAATTGCCGTTGTAAGTCGAGGACTACCTATACAAGAATACAATAACAAAAAGAAAGACCTTGCTCTGCTTCTGCCAGGCAGAAAGCCCCAAAGAGATGATGGCAGGTAGACTCCTTCAAAGCTGGCAAATATGCAGCACCTTCTGCCAATCAGATCTGTTTTGAAGTTCCAAAGTACAGTATAATTAATCACTCCTGTTTTCAATTACCTTCTCCCACTTGATTTTGCAAAGGCCAAAGAGGATACATTTATTGTATTTTGTCCTTGGAATACTTCACCAACTCCTGCAAAGATGAGACTGTCCCAAAGTTGAGCATTCATTTATAGCAGATGGTGATGAGACTGTCTTAAGGTTTTAGACTGAAGATGAGAATGATCATCCCACTCTACACAGGTATCCCACCAAAGAGAGGGCAAAACAAAGTATAAGCCAAGTAACCTTTTAAAGCATTAAAATAAATGCTTGCTTAAATTATACAGTTCTGTGTATCATCTACCTAAAGGAAAGAGATGCATACTTGTTTTTATAAATTCTTGTGTTGCTGGCTAATTTAGACTTTGCAAGACAGATACCAAAGCAGGAAGACATTCAAGCAGGTGCCAGGACCGAAACAAACAACATCATGTTTATTTAAATTGTCCCCATTAATTACATACCCCATTAATTACATACCCCAGCACCAGGGGTCTTTCCCTAATTGCCACAGTGAGCCCCTGTGGCAGAGACGTTCTCTGGAATGTGATTCACAAAGGGGTTGCTTTCGTGGCAAGTTTTATAGCCCTGCAACCTCTCTTTCCCCCCTCCACTCCTGGAGTTGCTTAGTTTAGGCATCAGCAAGGAAAGGCTACATATTAATGAGGATTAACTGTCTAGTAAGTATTGGGCTCCTGCTAAGACAAAAGAGGGAAATAATTATCTAATCGGGGTTAGAGCTGGAAGTTTGTTACTCACAGCTTGCAAGAGGAAATAGAAAGAGCTAACTTGTCTAAGCAGCCTCTCTTCTAGGTGTTAATTGAAAAATGAGGGTCACTCATGGGACAACACCACTATCCAATTCCTCCTTGCCAGTCTTCCAGCAAAACCACCATCATTAGATGTGCTATCAGTATTATGACATCAACAAAGGTAAGGCTTTCAATATGTATATTTAAAACACACCCACCCACCAGATAAGTAAAGATTGATTCCTAATGTGAAGCTGTAAACATGGAAAAACCAATTTAACTGTGAAGAATTTTACCAAGGTACATTATTAAATTAAAAAAAAAATTGTCACTTGCAATCTATTAGTTGAAGCTGTAAACTTCAAATTCTGCCAGCTGGAAGTCAGATTTAAAGCCTAATAAACTCTATGTTTTGACACCTTGTTTTAGTAAATGCTAATGGTAAAGTAACAGGAAGGCTGATATTGGGGGAAAAAAAAGAATTATCAGGAAAAAGATAACAAAACTCTTACTGAGCATTTTAACTTTAATGAAACAATTTTTGGAGGTGCTATAATAGGAAATTCCTATGCATTTGCTCATATGCTATTTTTTACCTGGCACCAGAAACTAATATTCACAGGTCTGTCATCTAAATTTTGAATGTAGCACTTCAAGTTAATTTATATTTCCTAATGTGATATTTTATAGGACTGTGCTCCATTTTGTTGAAAACACTGAACCAATATGTCATGGAGCTTTCAGGTAGGCTACAGTTGTCTAACTCACCCTATTTCCAATTCAAGGTCCTCCAGGAAATTTTGGTACTGCCCCAGGTATCAAAAAGGAGTTAAAAACAACCACAACAACCTTGTGGTGCTCATGTCATATCTTGATGGAAAGGGGCAGTACTTAATTCAGAGAATGTCAGAAGTGTAAAATCTGAGTCATGTTTGATTGCTTCCATTGCATCATTTCAGACAGATGGCGTGATCCAGAGATTGCAGCAACAGTGAATATTCACCAATCTGACTCTATTGTCATCCAGGATTTATTTTTGTGAATGCGGTAATACTCCCTTGTGAGCAATCAACATTTAGTTCTTAATTACCCTTTTTTTCATCCTCCTCAGCTAGCTTTTCAATTTTTATTTTGTTTAAAGACATTGTTTTCCTTACCTTACTCCTCCTCCCTCATTAATTTACCCTTCAGCAAAGTATGCATTCTTATCATTAGCTTCCATTTTTAACTGTGTAATAAGTCTAACTATTACATCATTATGTGTCCATATAGCCTTCCTGTTTTTTGTTGCTGTAAGCAGAATTCTCCTATCCCATTTGGTCATACTGGGAAGTGTATGAATATTAGGAAGGTTCACTGGAGAGACTGGTTGGGTGAGATCAGAGGTGGGTCTCAGGCACATAAAGATTACTAAGAACCCTACAGAAACATAGTATTCTCTTTCCATGTTTTCTCTGCGTAAATTGTATGCTATATAATACTTTCCCCTTAGCATGGCTGGAAATCTTGGGTCTCCAAACATTGATCCCTTCTTAAGGGTCTGGCTTTTCAGCCAAAGGCTCAAGGGCATACATTGGTTAGACTGGTTATTTTAATGGAAACTAGAGTGAAGCCATATACAACAGAAGGACTGCCTACCGCAGTTCACACCAGTCCAAACCTACTGTGTGTCTGTGTCTGTCTGTGGCTGTTTGTGGAAGGGTGTGCTGACATAGAACTAGGGAATGCTAGTCCCTGTTTTGCCAATTTCACTCCTAACAAGCTAGCCTTTATTTTCCCACACTTATTAATAAATAGCAGTTCTCTGTTCACATTCTCTGTAATACTGGAATTCTCTAGCTTCTAATGAAACAATAACATTTATTTACTGTATGAAGCAGATATCAGGCCAACAAGCAACTTAGATGAAAATGCACTACCTCTCCTATTCTGAGCTACTCTTTTTCCCAACTCAATTCTTACAGCAATTTCTTCCCTGTCAATCAACCTCAATTAATTCCACACTGTCATTATCTTCACAATCAAAGGCTTTGAGGTAGTCAATAAGTGAACTTCTCTGTCCCCATTATCCATCTTAGCAGTCAGATCTCATGTCCATTGGTCTTTTTTGAAATCTGCCTATTCATAGCTCATCTCTTTCCATCTATGGCTGCATTTCTCTGTGTAAGATTTCAAGCTAAATGTTGCTTGCATGAAAAAGCAAAACAATGGTTTGGTAACTTGTACTTTCTGTTGGTTGGTTGATTGATTGATCTCTTCCATTCTCTACGCCACAAAGTTTTGTTCCATATTTGATGACACAGAACTGTTAAAACTTTAACTGCTTCTGCTCCTGCAACTTTAAGCAATTCAATAAGTATTTTTTCTGTATGAAGTGCTTTTCTATTTGACAGTTGACCCATTGCCTTGTGTATCTCATTTTCTCAGTAAGTCATCTCCTGAATATATTCTGTCTCCCAATATTTCTGCTCTCCTAGAGTACCATTTGTAAAAGGTTTCAGTACAGTTTTTTAATCTTCTCATTTGCCTCTCTTAAATCTCTTCCATGATTATTTCTGTGTATTCCTGCTTAACTGTGCATTCCCTGTGAATTTTATCTTTAAAAGAACGCTTTCTTTTGATTTTCTTCTATTTGTTGACTTGATTCAGATACCTTTCTTTGTCCCTTCTTTGCTTTATCCTGAATGTTTGCATTCAGCATACATCTTTCTTGTTGCCCATAGATCGTTTTGAAAGTCACATGGATTTTTTTCCACTTTGAAATTTTGGGATTTTTTTTTCTGCTTTGATTTCCAGTGTCTCTCACCTCTTTGCATAATTTGTCAGGTTCTGCTTCACATACATTAAGTATACAAAATATGTTCCTTATATTGATGCATTATTCTGACTCTTTGTCTTCCAAGTCAAAACTTGATGGTACATTTACTTTATTTACTTTTCTAAGTTTCATATTTTGAGGACAAATAATTTGTGTCTTGTCCCACAATCTGCACCTGGGAGTGTCCTGATTAACAGCTGGAATCTACTTTTCCAGCTTCTGTTTCCTACTGTTCAGTCAATTTGACCCCAAATTTGCTCATCCAGTGATGTCCAGATGTCAAATCTGCATATATGATGCTTTGAGCAAGTGTTGGCAATTTCTCTTTGTGAAATTCTATTAACTGATATCCTGCATTATTGAATGTGGTTAGTCTCCAGAGCCTGAAGCTCTTATACTAAAGTGGAGCATGGATTTTCTGACTCCTGTTATATTTATGAAAGGTGAAATAAAGGTCAATATCCTTAGGAAGTTTTCATTTTCTTTCAAATTTGTTTAATATTTGCTGCCTCTAGAATCTATAGCTTTCTTAACAGCTTTAAGTGGTTGTCATAATAAGACTGCTGAATGGTCATTGATAGAATTTGTCTTATAAATCAGTTGGATGCCATTTTTAAACCTTTCAGAAATCTATGACCCATTGAACAATTATTTAGCCATCTCACATAGCAGCATCTAACTGAACTTACAAAAAAAGTAAATAAAAACCAGATACCTAAACAATGTCATTCCCAGTATTAGCAACTTTTTTCACAGAGAACTGAGAAAGAAAAATATGGAAAACCCTAGAATAAGACTTTTGTCTACTTCGGGGGGAAAGTGTATACTTTATCACATTGGGATTCATTTCTTTCCAAATATCTGTTAAGTTAGCTGATAATTATACTTTTTCTGCTTATGATTTAGTTCAGAGTTTGTTTTTGCACATATTAGGAAAAACATATTATTTTGCTCACTGCCCCTATAACTTGCCTTTTAAAAAAAAGGTGTACATTTAGACATGATATGAATCTGAGCTATCTTTTATGTGGGATGTAGATGGCTAGTAAAGTGAAATAGTTGCCCTGAGAGTTCTCTTATAAATCACCCACTTCAAAGGGGCATCTGTTCAGAACAGGGTTGTCCAAATTCTTTTCTTCCAAGAGAACAAAAGGTCTGTTTGGATTGTGTAAAAGATACTAATATGAGTTAAAGCTCCTGTAACCTTTATAAAATTTCTGACTGTTTTTTGTTCAGAAAAATATCAAGGAAGTTAAGTAAGATGTCATCTAGTAAACCAGGTCTTTGCTCCTGAACTGCTGATATAGAGTGCTTAGCTAAGTTTTGCTTTGTAAGGTCACACATAACAACAATGTGTTTAAAATAATATTGGTGTTCATTTCTTCCTTAGAGTTACATTTAGCTGTTACAACTATCTTCCAAGAGAAGGAATAGTCTAGCCAAACTATTATGAAATACACAGTAATGACCAGAACGCTTGAGCATTCGCTCAATGACAGTCCACAAGCCTTTGCTCATTTAACTGTTTAATGAAGTGAAGCGTTCGATACAAGGTAAAGTTGCAAATGGCATTTCCTGCGCATTCTGCAGTTTAAAATCACAAAAGCCTCTAATTCCCCCCCACTACCCCCAAAGGTATGTGCCCTCCTCCCTGTGCCAGCAGATGGCTTGAACAGTATGCTGGCCGTTAAGTAGCGTAAGCCCCATCAGTGAACTTCAACCCACCAATTTTTCCCAGTTGGTTTAACCCCTCTAGTTCTAACAGATAACTTCTCTTCACGCTGGAAGCAGGCGGAAGTATATAAGCTGGCTTCATATGGACTCTCTCCACTATTCTTAATATCAAGCCAAACAAATAGTCATCCAAAGAATAAGGGACATGGAGTTCCAGAATGAACTTAACAGGCTCCCACAACGTAACAGAATTTGGATAAACGGGGGCGTATGGGAACCAGCAAGATTTAGCAAGATTTGCTAAACCTAACCTTCCCTAAGTTGAGAATCACATTCTTCAAAGCCAGATTCAATATTCTCCCATCTGCACTACTCCAAGGCAGGTATAACAAAGTCCCTGTAGCTGAGCGTATCTGCCCATGTGGTGAAGCGGAAGTAGAAACCATCGCACATGTACTGCTACACTGTAAATTTCACAGGGGTATCAGGTCAACCTACATTTTGCCCCTAATAGATACATTCCCTCGGTATCCAGATAATTTTTACATGAACTATCTACTTCAGGATCTAAAACCATACATTACGTGCACAGTTGCTAAATTCTGTGTTGCTGCAATGAAAATAAGACAAAACCAGACAAAGAAATAACTCCCTACTTTAAAAAGTACTTTTAAATTTGAAATATTTTAATCAATAACTTGTCAGGGGATATATATTTTTACTTTTATTTTATAATTCTTAATGTTCTAGACTCACCCCATTAAGGTAACAAATGTATTAATATAGTAATAGCAGAGAACACTATATTATTATGTGATATATCTTATTAGTCTGTAGTATATTATTGTATTTCTTTGTTTTACTTTGCTTTTCTCCTTTTAAATTTTGCTGGTCATTGACCCAATAAATACGATTTGATTTGAACTTCGACCCACCAGTCTCCCATTGTACTTGTGGTTTCCTGCTCTTCAACCAGGGGAGACCCAAAATAATTGAGTAATTTGCAATAGGGGCCACTATAAATTGCAAAGTCTCTTTGTGGCCACCTATGCGCATGGCTACAGTTTCAGTACGGAACTCTATGGGTCCCCCATGAGCCACAGTTCCATCCATATGGGTAAAGACTATGGGTTGTTTGAGTTTTTTCACTTTGAGATTCAAGGTATTAATGAGAGCTGGGTGGATTAAGCATTTGGTGCACCCTGAATCTAGCATGGCTGTCAAATTGGCTTTGTGCCAGGTCCTTAGGTTCTTTAGCTCAACCCGAATGAGTAAAGTAGAACAGTCATCACTCACCATTGGGTCTTCGTCGTCCTCTTCCTTGGAGGGGGGAGTTTTGCACCTGGAGTTTTCTACCTGTTCATTGGCACAATTCAGAACAGATGCTCCTCATTTCCCGCTGGCTGTGGGAACTCTTCCTCAGAGTCTCTTCTGGAGTCCTCAGGGATTTTGGGTGCTGGTCCCTTGTGTGCCATCGCAGCAGCCGCCAATCCCTTATGCTTTGCTGGAGGAGACTTGGCAATTTCCCACCGGGTTTCTCTGTTGCACCAACCCCTCCTCGTGGGCACTCCGAGGCTCGATGGTTGTCCTTCCCACACTTGTAGCAGCTCCTCTTCTTCCAACCCTTGTCTTTGGCTTCCTCCCTGGATCTAAATGGTCTTCTTGGGGCCAATGACATCTGGCTGGGGGCCACAGTATTTCTGCCGGCAGCTTGGGCTTGCAGCTGTCTGCAGAACTGGTACTGAGTATTTTCCACTTCTCCTGCCACACAGATCCATTCTCTTAGAATGAGCAGATCACCTTGGTTGAGGGCCCAACGTAGGATTTCAGGTTGCAGCCCCCCTTTGAAGTAATCGACTTTAGTAGCTTTGGACCAGTCAGGTATTTTGCCCACCAGAACTTTGAACTCCATAGCATACTCCCATTACACTTTTCTGCCTTTGCCTCAGCTGCTGCAATGCTGTCTTCGCTCTCAGCTTATCTAACAGGTCCTCGAACCTCTCTCTCATGGCCCTCATAAATTCCTTAAGGCTTTGCAGTTCAGGGGCCATGGCATCATGGAGTTGCGCAAACCAATCTGCCACAGCACCCCTCAACTTAGCCCCCACTAGGCTCACCTTGGAGTACTCAGTCAGGAAGGAGTCCCCAAATTATTACATGTAGATTGACACATTTGTCATGAAGAATGATAGTTGCTGAGGATCTCCATTAAATTTAACTTGGAGATCTCTCGGCGTGCTTTTTGCAGGGGCTAGACTTAGTGTCCAGCTCCTGGATCATCCCAGGTCACTGACTGGCCTCCGCTCCTTTGGTCCCCTGGTGGCGAGGGGGCTAGTTTGGGCGGTGTTGCTTGTTGGTGACCCCCGCTTTGCTCTGGTGAGGGTTTCCTGGAGTGTGGCCCCAACCCTTCATCTTGATGGAACACAATTAGTCTATTGCCTTCAACATGTGCTGCATCATCTCTTCCATAGCAGAAAATCTTGCTTCCAAACCCCGGACTTTCTGGGATGTAGCCGCCTTCTCCCTCATGGACCCCTGGGAACTGGGACTCAGGACTCTCACCCAGGCCTCGATGGGATGGGGAATCCCTGCTTCGCCTCCACCCTTGGCTGCTGCAGGTCCGGGCATGGCCCCCTCATCTCCGGCATCTGCAGTTCATGGACCAGATCCAGGGTGATAAGCGCAGTCTCTAACTCAGTGGCATAGTCTTTTGCAGCCTCCGAGCTCTCCTCGACCACATCACTCCCTGCATCTTCTATCAGCTCCTCCATCTCCTCTACCACCTTGGCATAAAGGATGGTTTTGTTGGTGTCTTCTGAGGGTGAGGACTCCTTTGCCCTCGGTCTCAGTTTTTTGGATATTTTTCTCAACTCTCAACTGGGTATTAAGTTACCAGGTAGAGTCTCTGGGTGAAGGATTCACAACTTTATGTAATGACCAGAATGCTTGAGCATTCACTCAGTGACAGTCCACAAGCCTTTGCTCATTTAAATGTTTAATGAAGCGTGGCATTCAATACAAGGTAAAAGTTGCAAATGGCATTTCCCACATGTTCTGCAGTTTAAAATCACAAAAGCCTCTAATTCTCCTCCACTACCCCCGAAGATATGTGCCCCCCTCTCCATGCCAGCAGATGGCTTGAACGGTATGCTGGCCATTAACCTTGGGGCAAGGAGCATCTAGCCCAAACAAAATGATTCACACTCCAGTCCAACTCTTCCTCCCTGCTGGTGACTCGCAGTCTGCTGACACGGGTTGCTTGAAGATGGATGCAAGTCTGATAACATGTTCTGGGAACATTTGATTGGGGAGTCTGACATACACTGAATGGATTTCAAAAGTAGTTTAAAAAGTGTTCATTTTTAATACCATTAGATGCACTAATGGCATTACATGTGGATTGACTGCATGTCAATAAAATTATCTTCCTGTTGTACCTAGCAATCATTCTGATCTATATGCTGGAACAGTGAAACAGTTTTCTTAATATATACATGATTGCTCTTCTAGAAGCCAAGCATCCTCTGATAAATGTATTATTTAATCAACTGACTATGAGTGATGTACAACTCCCCAAATTCATAATCTGGGTTAAAATAAAAACGTAATACCAAAAAACTAAAACCAAGATAATATATTATAAAACAACCACAAGCACTTGGAATCATACATTTACAATCGTTACAAAAGGATAATTAATCTGGACAGAGAGGCATAGCAGCATCACCCAAAAGGGCCTTTACCAACTTTCTGAAGATCAAGAAGGAGGGGGGCATCTAAAGGTTTTGTGAGTATTATGCAACTAGAGGGCTGCAGTGATTGAAAAGACATGTTTCTACAGTGTCTGTAGGTGACAGTCTCTAACTGAGGGACATGTAAGGAACTCGCCCTACTAGATCTTACTGGGTAGGCAGAGATTACTGGGATAAGGTACTCTAACAGATATCCAGACCCTAAACCATTAAGTGACAACACCTTTAATTGTGTCCATAAGCCAAATGGCAACCAGAGCAACTCTTGAAACAAAAGTGTTCTATATTATGGGTGATACCAAATACAACCTGATTGTTTTGCCAAGAGCAGCTATAGTTCTTCTTAACTACTAGGTTTTCAGATAAATGTACTACTTCATAATGGCTGATATTTGATAGGGGTAGAATCCCAGTGGCTATGCGCAATCTGGATATGTGCTGAAGCACCTGAAATTATTTCACCCAATGATTAATAGGCAGGCAGCAGTCCTCTTAAATCATGGGATCCAAGGCTAGCCAGTCAGTAAATTTAACTGCTACTTTGGCCATTGGGCTCAGTGGAGAGTGTTCATGATGACCTACACAACCCTACTCTCTATTGCCATAAGGCTGCCTTAACTGACAATAGCATAGCTAGAGTAGGAATGACCTGTATAAAGCAGGGATATTTTACCATGTTATTTCAGGCAAGATGAGTAGCCTTTTCCTGATGACCAACTCTGTGATTTAGGGTTTCCTTCCAGTGAGCTTCCAAGAAGCTCATAAATTCTCTCCTGGGGAACCCTCCAGTAGACTAAGGTATGAACTATGATAAATACTTAAATTTGAGGTTAATGTACTTTATCTGAAAGGAAATATAGTTTGCAACTTTACTATCAAAAAGTGTGTCATGTGATAAAAGTACTATAGTGACAATAAAGGAAAGTCTGGAAAGAGTAACACAATATAAGTGATAAGAAGTAAGAGCAATAGCTGTTCATGTACACAGTTGGAGGCAAGGTTTCTAATAGTGGTGTGGACCCTAATTTTGTGATAGATAAAACAACCTACTTTGCTCTGATCTCCCAAATCTTTCTGAAACAGTATGGTTTAGTTCAGTGGGAAAGATTCAGCTAAATCTGAAGCACAATCCTAGGTTCCAGGTTTGCAGAATCAAATGTCTCAAGAGCAAATCTTGTGATACGTGATGAATGACCATGATTGTGATGAAAGCTAATCTTGAAATTCATAAGGTTGGATTTATGTTATGAGATGTATTATATATTATATGTGTCTCTGTGTACATAGTTATGTTATAAGATTTTACGGTATGATCAATTGTACAGGTGCCCATATCTCCCTGGAAGGTAAGTTCTCCTGCTGGGTCATTGAGTACCAAACTTTTTAAGATTTGAAAATCAAATTTAAAAGCCAGTTATATCAACTTCTATCACCCCACTTTGTCCTTGAGGAAACAAGATTTAATATGGAGCAGCCTGTCAGGCTTAATTTTTATAAAGTATATGCAAGCACTTTTGGTACTCTAATAAACCTTTATAAGATATTCTGGCGAATAGTAAAGTGGCGAAAGCAGTGCTTGGATACAATCCAAAAAACGACAGAATGATCTCAATTCGAATTCAGGGCAAGCCATCTAACATCACAGTGATCCAAATATACGCCCCAACCACAAATGCTGAAGAAGCTGAAGTAGAGCAGTTCTATGAGGATCTGCAGCACCTACTGGACGACACGCCTAAAAGAGATGTTATTTTCATCACAGGAGACTGGAATGCTAAGGTGGGCAGTCAAATGACACCTGAAATTACAGGTAAGTATGGCCTGGGAGAACAAAACGAAGCAGGACACAGGCTGATAGAATTTTGCCAAGACAATTCACTCTGCATAACAAACACTCTCTTCCAACAACCTAAGAGACGGCTTTATACATGGACTTCACCAGATGGACAACACCGAAATCAGATTGACTACATCCTTTGCAGCCAAAGGTGGTGGACATCTGTACAGTCGGTAAAAACAAGACCTGGAGCTGAGTGTAGTTCCGATCACGAACTTCTTCTTGCACAATTTAGGATCAGACTAAAGAGATTAGAGAAGACCCACAGATCAGCTAGATATGAGCTCACTAATATTCCTAAGGAATATGCAGTGGAGGTGAAGAATAGATTTAAGGGTCTGGACTTAGTAGATAGGGTCCCGGAAGAACTCTGGACAGAAGTTGGCAGCATTGTTCAGGAGGCGACAACAAAATACATCCCAAAGAAAGAGAAAACCAAGAAGGCAAAATGGCTGTCGGCTGAGACACTAGAAGTAGCCCAAGAAAGAAGGAAAGCAAAAGGCAACAGTGATAGGGGGAGATATGCCCAATTAAATGCAAAATTCCAGAGGTTAGCCAGAAGAGATAAGGAATCATTTTTAAACAAGCAATGTGCGGAAGTGGAAGAAGACAATAGAATAGGAAGGACAAGAGACCTCTTCCAGAAAATTAGAAACATTGGAGGTAAATTCCAGGCAAAAATGGGTATGATCAAAAACAAAGATGGCAAGGACCTAACAGAAGAAGAAGAGATCAAGAAAAGGTGGCAAGAATATACAGAAGACCTGTATAGGAAGGATAACAATATCGGGGATAGCTTTGATGGTGTGGTCAGTGAGCTAGAGCCAGACATCCTGAAGAGTGAGGTTGAGTGGGCCTTAAGAAGCACTGCTAATAACCAGGCAGCAGGAGACGACGGCATCCCAGCTGAACTGTTCAAAATCTTGCAAGATGATGCTGTCAAGGTAATGCATGCTATATGCCAGCAAATTTGGAAAACACAAGAATGGCCATCAGATTGGAAAAAATCAACTTATATCCCCATACCAAAAAAGGGGAACACTAAAGAATGTTCAAACTATCGAATAGTGGCACTCATTTCACATGCCAGTAAGGTAATGCTCAAGATCCTGCAAGGTAGACTTCAGCAGTTCATGGAGCGAGAATTGCCAGATGTACAAGCTGGGTTTAGAAAAGGCAGAGGAACTAGAGACCAAATTGCCAATATCCGCTGGATATTGGAAAAAGCCAGGGAGTTTCAGAAAAACATCTATTTCTGTTTTATTGACTATTCTAAAGCCTTTGACTGTGTGGACCATAACAAATTGTGGCAAGTTCTTAGTGATATGGGGATACCAAGTCATCTTGTATGCCTCCTGAAGAATCTGTATAACGACCAGGTAGCGACAGTAAGAACAGACCATGGAACAATGGACTGGTTTAAGGCCCGCATAATTAAAGCAATGGTGTTCCCCATAGTAACATATGGCTGCGAGAGCTGGACCATAAGGAAGGCTGAGAGAAGGAAGATAGATGCTTTTGAACTGTGGTGTTGGAGGAAAATTCTGAGAGTGCCTTGGACTGCAAGAAGATCAAACCAGTCCATCCTCCAGGAAATTAAGCCAGACTGCTCACTTGAGGGAACGATATTAAAGGCCAAACTGAAATACTTTGGCCACATAATGAGAAGACAGGACAGCCTGGAGAAGATGTTGATGCTAGGGAGAGTGGAAGGCAAAAGGAAGAGGGGCCGACCAAGGGCAAGGTGGATGGATGATATTCTAGAGGTGACGGACTTGTTCCTGGGGGAGCCGGGGATGTTGACGACCGACAGGGAGCTCTGGCGTGGGCTGGTCCATGAAGTCACGAAGAGTCGGAAGCGACTAAACGAATAAACAACAACGAAGATATTGTGAGTATCCTAAAAAAATAAAATAAGGTCCTACTGAGAGAAAAAAACTGGAAGGTTAAAAAACCAATTAGGAGAAGCATATAGTACCTGGTCCATATTTTCAGACCCTAACCTGACTGGCCTTCAATTACTACTCCAGAGTCTTCCAAATTCATTGCCCAGTTGAAAAGTGAGAAAGTGATTGAGACATTATATTCCTGTCTTGGCTTCTGCAAAGACTGACTTTGCAGATGCCTAAAGAGTGGGTCAACCCAGTTCCAGTTTTAAGAAAAGAGACAATGAATGAATGAATACATTTTCAGTACAATATGCAGTTCTGCAACTTATAAATTATAAATCCCTCCCAAAAGTACAAAGAGGTTCTATAAAATGATGATAAATAAAATATATGCAAGTATATGCACCTAGTGAGGTAATAAGGAGAAACAAAACAAGAAACTAAAATACTGTTGGAAGAATTTCTTTCCTTTAGTTTGTTCCTTGCTCAGGTCAAAATGCTGGACCCCATAATTCAGAGTTCAAAAGTTTATTCAGCACACAAGGCAAAAGCAATTGGCCTTGAGTGCAGCTGGCTTCTTGCAAGGGGTGCAAAGCCATTTTATAGTCAGGTATAAACAACTAGTCTTCACATATCTAGTTCTAGAATTTTCAAGTTTTACTTTCCGAATAAGGAATAGCCTACTGTGATGGTTGCCTTATTCAGAAAAAAAACACAGACTCACCAGCCAGGGCTAAGGATATCTGGTTTATTCAGAATAGAATGCAGACACGGAGAAAGACGGGAATGAGCACATGGCTTGCGAGGTAGCTGGTAAATACCCGCGGTACGGACCTGATCCTTCCCCACCCCCCATTGTCCCAAAGTCCTGACTGACAGTGAACCCGGAGTCTCGATGGGCGATCAGGGGGCGATTCCGGAGTCTCAATGGGTGATCAGGGGGATTAGCACTGATTACCTCTGTCCTCTTCCTGTGTCCGGAGCAGGTGTGTCCCCCATGGTAATGCAGAGATGTCAGGGAGATAGGATAATGGCTTCCTGGGTCAGGGCAAAGGTATGGCTCCTTTGTCCTTCATCTGTATTGTCTTTCAGTGCTTATGGGATTAGCACTGATTCTTTCCTCCCCACTCCCCTTCACCGGAAAGGCATGTTCCCTGTTGTGATGTATGTATACATCGCAACAGGGGACATGACACCTACTTCCTCACATTCTAATTGGCATACTGTCTCTCTGTTGCTGAGCATAACATTTGTCCTTATATTCTTTTCTAATCTATGTATGTGACTCTCTCACTTCTGTGTAATAGCAAAGCACTAACCTCTCTTCTAAAATGGCATTAGTTTAGGTTTATAATAACTACTTTTTAACAATACTTATATCCAATACACTAAGTTATTATGCTACTTTGTGTTGGCTCATTATTAAGTCTTTCTACTTTATTTTAAGTGTAATGTTAAGACCCCAAGGGCTGGTCTACTATTTTAATAACACATTATAGCTATAAAATGCTTTAATTAATAAATATTAAATGCACTAAAATACTGTATTAATATGCCAATATTTTAAAATACTATTACTTTTTAAAATTTTTGAAACACAGAAAAATTAAAGTTAGAACCTATGGATTAATCAGACTCTTTATCAAATTCTTGTTCAAAATTACACGTCAGTGCCACTATCTCAGCCCCAGTATGATGACCAGACCATGAAATCAATTCCACAAGATATCTACAACTACTTTAATTGAAATTGGCTGCAATAACAGAATCTTGCATGTCTGATTTTGCTGTATCTCCTCCTTCTTATAGTTCAGTGAATAAGGGAGGTATCAGTCTGAGCCACTTCCCAACATTATCTTGTTCTGGACTTTAAAAATGCTTTAGCTCCTGTTGCCTTGGCAATAGAGTCTGCATATCTCCATCAAGGTAATCTTCCTTACCCTACCACTATTAGGCTTTAATAAATTCAATAATATAATATAATATAAAATTGTGATACGATACGATACGATATGATATTGTAGATGGCAAAAAGAATGGCCTTGAAGGACAATGGGAAGATCCATTGCCAAGGCAATGTTCAGACAAGCACAGCAAGTCTATTCCAAGAACCTAACTTGAGAAAACACCTCAAAAGGCTCCTCACTAATTTACAGTAGAAAACCTGTAACTCATTGGGTCATCCTTCCAGAGATATCTAAACAGAGAAACAGAATGACCACTGCAAAAAAAGAAGTGGGAGTGGGAGTTGCTTCCAACTTCCTGCCAGCTTCCCCATTGACTTTCCTTGTAGGAAGCTGGCAGGGAGTGTCAGAAATCACTCCTCTTCCTCCTCGGCTGCCTGCAGAACTGCCTGCCACTTTGTTGGGGGAGGGGGAACAAAGGGAGCCATGGACTGTGAGGAAAACTGCACCCCCATTCCACATCCTGGCATGTCTCCAAGGCCCCCTCCCTTCAGGGGGAAGAGGATTCATCCATTGACCACCAGTGCCCCCCAGCCAGCCCTACCTCACCAGCAGTTATCCACGTCGCTCCCACATCCTTCCCTTACCACCCAAAGCAGCCAATTGCCACTCACCTATCAGGCCCTGCCACCAGCTGAATAGGAGCAGGGACTAGAGCGAGGTGGGAAAGATAGCAGGGATACACCCCTCCCATCTTTCTTATGCCACCCAACCTATGGGATTCTGGGAAGTGTAGTCAGAAGCCACAACTTTACCAAATTTCAATCCCATGGGAGTAATAGGTCCTGGATTTTGGATGCATTCTTGAAGCTAGCCCTTTTGAATCAATTGGTTGATTCAAAAAATTGTTGCCATATGATATACCATTTCACCCAATTGAAGGTTACAAACAAACACTAAGAGTTTTAGTAGTATATAGATAAAGCTAAAGTGAGAGAGGAGGGAAGCATATTCAGACTTAAAACAGTCTGTTATTATAGCTGTTCTAATAAAAGCAGTTTTAGACCGATATGGCATTCCTTTCTTAGTTTAGGGCTGGTATTAATATAATATAATATAATATAATATAATATAATATAATATAATATAATATAATATAATATAATATAATATAATATAATATAATAATATTAATTCAAAAATATTTATCTAACTAGATTCGATTCCCCTTGAAGGATCTCAACATTCAGCATGCTGTTAAACAGAATATTGCTATTTGTGGTATAACTTTTGAATCTTTATCTTCAAGTAAATATTTTACATAAATATCATCTGGTGCATTTAGAATATTTTGCAATGAGGGTTAGTAAATTTCTATGAGTATCTGTATAAAGAATGTGCGTAAGTGTTTCTAATCCACACATGGGCAGGGGCTTTCATTACACAGGATTTCCTAGTCCAAATTCTACTCTGTAAAGAAATTGGGGTTAGAGTTTTGGCCACAAAGACTATCACAGTGGAGACTGTTTTTATAGACCCTTCCCAATACCTAAATACTTTTTAAACATTCAATCTGCTCCTCACAGAATAGCCTTTCATCTAGTAAAATTGCATGTCTACAATCTAAAACATTAGAGGCAAGGTATAGAGATATCCTTTTTTTTTTGGACCATTTATATCTGTGGTCTTTGGTCTCAGACTATAAATAAATTAATAATAAAAATTCTACCCCATTTTCTATACATCCTTGCCTCATTTAGTGACCACATTATGTTCCAATGACTTGGTTGTTAAGTGAAATGGTCACTAAATGAACAAGTGACTGAGAGAGAGAGAGACACTGAGAAGATCACTGGTTGCTGCCATCTCAGTTAGATAAAGTTCTCTTGTACGGTGTCCTGTGTCTGACCTGTTTTTTTTTTCCTTTTTTTGCTCCCTTGCAGGGCAGAGGGATTGCTTAAGCAAGTTATCTTTACCTGCTGCTTTTCTCCACAGTACAGAGCTTCCCTAAAAAGTGCTAACCACAAGCTAACAAACTCAGCAGTTGATTAGAACCTGCCCACCCACTGGCCTGCTGCCTGAAACTGAGCAGATCTTAATCAGTTTCACACTGAAGGCTTTTGTTGTCAGGCATACAAAATTTGGTGGTAAATCTGTGCATTGCTCAGAAAATGTATTAGTATTATTATTACTGTTGTATTTGCAATGGTAGCTAAACAAGGTAGTCACTCAGAAATTTATCATGTCTCTTCAGTCTTCTGTTCTCTAAGTACTTCCAAGTGTTCCTCATACATGCTTCCTCCAAATACCTTTTCATCTTTTTTTTAACCTCCTCTGGAGATAAAAGTTTGTCAAAGTCCTTCCTTAAAATATGATGTTCATAAATGGCTATAAAGTACAGAAGAATATTAATTTTCTTGGTCTTAATATTATATGCACCCTAGGATTTCTTCTGACTTTTTTTGCAGTTGCATCGCACTGTGGCCTTCCTTTTAGCTTATGATCCACCAAGACCCTATACACACGGACACACAGACACACATACACACACACACACACACTATATGTGTGTTTGTGCGTGTATGTGTATGTATGTGTATATACATACACACACACACACACACATACTGTTTATTACCGGTGGCGTGTTCTGGCCCTCAGTGCTCAAACCTAGACCCTGGTCAGCAGACCCATGGAGGCCCTGATCTGCGGCTGCTGCTTTGTAACGCCAGGTCTGTTAACAACAAGGCCCCCCTCATTTGCAATTTGATCACGGACAAGGGGGCTGACCTGGTGTGCTTTACTGAAACCTGGCTGGGCCGGGAAGGAGGTGTTTCTCTTTCAGAGATGTGCCTGGCTGGGTTCCGAGTATGGCACCAGCCGAGAGCTCAGGGCAGGGGAGGAGGGGTGGCTGTTGTCATCTGGGAATCTCTCATGGCCTTCAGGGGCCAGGCTCCACAAGTGACTGGGTGTGAGACCCTGTTTTTCAAGTTGGGTTCTCGAGAACAGTTGGGGGTGTTGCTAGTGTACCAGCCTCTCTACTGCGTAGCAACCTCCCTGCCTGAACTGCTGGAGGCCGTCTCAGGGTTGGTGGTGGAGTTCCCCAGACTTACGGTTCTGGGGGATTTCAACCTGCCTTCCCTTGGGCATGCCTCGGAGACAGCTCTAGAGTTCATGACCACCATGGCGGCCATGGACCTGATTCAGATTATTTGAGACCCAACTCGGGACAGTGGCCTCACACCAGACTTAGTTTTCTTGTTGGAGCAATGGCAATGTGATCTGAGGGGAGAAGTCCATCTCTCCCCATTGTCATGGTCAGATCATGCCCTGGTGAGCCTGAGATTCTCCTATCCAACCCCCCTCCACAGGGAGGCAGGACCTATTCGATTGGTCCAACCCTGGCAACTAATGGACCCAGCAGGGTTTCAGAGGGAGCTGGGGGTTATACCCGAGGATCTGCTGCATGGTCCAGCGGAGGCCCTGGCTGCCACCTGGAATAGTGAAGTGGCCGGGGCTTTGGACAGGATCGCGCCTGTGTGGCCTCTCTTATCCCATTGAACCTGACACTCCCCGTGGTTTACGGAGGAGCTGAGGGTTCTGAAGAGGATTAAGAGACGCCTAGAGCACCGCTGGAGGAAGACAAAGACCGAATCGGACCGAACACAAGCTAGAGCCACTATTAAGGCCTACCTTGTGGCAGTAAGAGGGGTGAAAAGTCAGTATTTCTCCACTCTTATTGCATCCACAGAATGCCGCCTGGCGGCCCCGTTTAAGATTACATGATCCCTTTTGGGGAAAGGGGACCCAGAGATCCATCTACAGGGCCGAGCTGAGGAGTTTTCTGAGCATCTGCAGGATAAAAACACTCAGATTCACTCCAAGTTGGATTCTGAGCATGAGGCAGTATCTGTGGAGATGCCTGGGGAACGTTCTTACTCTGATATCTGGGAACTGTTTGATCCTGTTGAGCCCGAGGAAGTGGACAGGATCCTCCAGACTGTAAACACCACCACTTGCCAATTATGGCTGGTGAAGGCAGCTCGGGAGGAGACTGGTGAAGTCTCCTTCTGGCTGGTGAAGGCAGCTCGGGAGGAGACGTGTGGTTGGGTCCAGGTGATGGTAAATGCATCCTCTAGAGAGGGGGTATTTCTGGAAGCCTTCAAAGAGGCGCTGGTGCTCCCATTCCTCAAGAAACCATCGCTGGATCTCAGGGTACTGGACAACTTTCGCCCAGTCTCCCACCTCCCCTTTTTGGGGGAAGTGGTTGAGAAAGTGGTGGCATTCCAGCTCCAGAGGATCCTGGATGAAACAGATTATCTAGACCCCTTCCAGTCCGGTTTCAGGCCCAATTATGGGACGGAAATGGCATTGGTTGCACTTATGGATCATCTCTGGTGGGAATGGGATGGAGGCAGTGCATCCATCCTTGCTCTTCTTGACCTCTCAGCGGCTTTCAATACCATTGACCATGGTATCCTTTTGGGTCAGCTCAGGGAGATGGGGGTGGGTGGTGTAGTCTTGCGCTGGTTCACCTCCTTCCTCTAGGACCAGTCCCAATTGGTGTTGATAGGGGAGGAGAGATCGGCCCCACGGTCCCTTCTTTGTGGGGTGCCGCAGGGATCAGTACTCTCCCCTCTCCTTTTTAACATCTACATGAAACTGCTGGGTGAGATCATCTGTCACCATGGGATGAGGTACCATCAGTATGCTGATGATACTCAGTTGTATATCTCCATCCCAGGTGAAGTAAGTGATGCTGTGACCTCCCTCTCCGAATGTCTGGGGGCTGTGTGGGCCTGAATGGGGAACAACAGGCTTTGACTGAACCCTAGTAAGATGGAGTGGCTGTGGATTAACGGCACCTTGCGTGCCAGGAATTTGTCATCTTTAGTGCTGGATGGGGTTGCACTGCCCCAGACAGACCCAGTGCGTAACTTGGAGGTCCTCTTGGACTCACGACTCCTGCTCGAAGAGCAGGTGGCAGTCATGGCCAGGAGGGCCTTTGCACAACTTAGTGTTGTGCGCCAGTTACACCCTTTCCTGGACCGAGAGGCCCTTCGAATGATCACTCATGCCCTGGTCATCTCCCATATAGATTACTGTAATGTGCTCTACGTGGGGCTACCCTTGAAGAGTATCCGGAAGCTACAGCTGGTCCAGAATGAGGCCGTGTGGACAATCTTGGGTGTTCCAAAGTTTGCACATGTAACCCCTTTGTTGCGTGAGCTGCACTGGGTCCCAGTTTGCTTCCAGGTCCAATTCAAGGTGTTGGTCATCACCTTTAAAGCCCTACATGGCATGGGACCAGGATATCTGAGGGACCGTCTCATCCCTATTACATTGACCCGCCCCACCCAGTCATGCAGAAAGGGCATGTTACGGACCCCATCTGTAAAAAAATTCCATCTAGCAGGGTCTTGGAAGAGTGCCTTCTCTGCTGGAGCTCCTGCCCTTTGGAACATCCTTCCCCCAGAGGTGAGACAAACCCCCTCGCTCCTGGACTTTCCCAAAAGATTAAGGACCTGGTTTTGTCTGCAAGCTTGGAATGGAAGGGGGAATAATTACACCTGGGGATGGCTAGCGCCGTAAAGTGATTCTGAGGGGCCTATTACACTCAAGGACTGATTAAGATCTTTTTGCCATGTAGATTTTATTATATTTGTACTTTTACTGTATTTTGTATTATAATGGTTTTGAATTTTAATCTTGTTTTATTGTAAGCTGCCCAGAATCCCCCTATAGGGGAGAGATGGGCAGTGAATAAATTTATAAATAAATAAAATAAAATAAATAAATATATTGTACATACATACACAAACACATACATACATACATTGCACCACAGAGCCAGTTTGGTCTAGTGGTTGAGGCTCCAGGCTAGAAACCAGGAGTCTGTGAGCTCTAGCCGGCTGGGTGACCTTGGGCCAGTCACTCTCTCTCAGCACACAACGTCAGGCTCGGGTGACAAGCTGGTCAGTTAATTCCTGTTGCAACCAATGGATCAACATTCGGCTGATCCAAAAAAGCAGACCCTGCACCTGTGGGAAAAACGCTAGAAAGAAGTGTGTGTGTGTGTGTGTTGCACCTATCCTGTTGTCATGCCTTTCTTTTTTCCTGTCAAATGTAGGACTTTCTATTTGTGCCTATTGAAATTCATCATGCTGTTTTTTTCCCATTGTTCCAGTTTGTGACAATCCTCCTGAATCCTGAATCCTGAATCTTGATATTGTCCTCTGCTATTCCCCCTATCTTCTGCAAATCTGGTAATTATTTTCCAATACCTTATCCAAATCATTTTAAAGTGTATTAAACAGCATGGGACCTAGAATGGAGCCCTGCAGTATGCCACCCAATAGTTCCATCCAACGTTTTGAGGACCAATAGGAGTAATCTTTATAAAGAATTCATATCATATTGTGAGTTCAGATTACATATAATAAAGCTTTTCTAAAATGCAGTCATTTCTTTGTTTTCATAGAAATAGATTTCATTGAAATTAATGATGCTTTATCTAAGATGGATCTATAATTGGACTATAAAGATCCTTAACTGAACAATAAAGAGATTGCCTGAAGTTTACCACCACTGTAAGCCAGTGTGGGTGTAGTGGTTCCGATACTGGACAAGAAATGGGGAGACTTGGGTTCGAGTTCACCCTCAGTCACAGAAGCCGTTTGGGTAACTGAGCCAATCGTTCTCTCTTAGCCCAGTCTACCTGACCGGGTTGTATCTGTGGGGAAAAACAGGTCTTTTATGGGCCTAGATATAAGTGCAGGTCAAATAAAAATTCTACTTCTACACTGCCTCACCATGTCAGTATGAATAGAAGGAAGACCTCAATACTCTGAAAGGAATGTCACACAGCAGTTATTTACGAATTTGGACAAGACATGTACAGTTAGACAGTACCTTTAGAGCAAAAAAAAAATTCTTTTGCAAGGTTAGGGAGGAAAAAACTAAAATGTCTTTTGACTACAGAATTTCTTGGCAACATGTTTTATCCTGCAGACTGACAGGAGAGAGTGTGAGAGAACATAGTTGAGTAGTTGAGGATAAAAGGCCTACAGACTATGAGAGTGACACAAACCAATACAAAGTCATAAGCAAAAAGTACAACACTGTATTAGGGCAAGGGGGTGGGGAAAATCAGTGTTGTTGAAGGAAAGATATGAATAAGCAAAGTAAGGTTGGGGGTTCCAGGTACAGAACACAGGGCAGGATGTGACATTGTTTGCAGCAATGTTTTTTTGCTGCCCCTCTTGGACTCAACTGAAGTTCATGGCAACTCTCAAACAATCTCCAGTCTCACAGTTTAGCACTCAACAACTAATGGCCTTGATGCTCCTTAGGAGTCACAAGCTGGAATGCTGCTTCGGGACAACAAGCAACAGAGTCTGTATACATAGAATGGGTAAGAAGCCGTTCAGGTCCAATAATAGGATGCTGTAAACTCATTTCTGTGCTTTCTACCAGCACTTCCTCCTCCTTCTTAGAGTCTCAATATGACATAATTTTCATTTTTTCCCCAACCACAGACCTTTAGTATGCATGTTCACAGAGCTGATCTATAGCAAAGAGTAAAGTAAAATAATCCTATATATGTCCTATTTCTTAGTGACTTGGTGAGATGAACCTTTGTATTCCGAATGAAATTGCAATATTACTGAAGTGAAGTGCCTGAAATTTATTGATGGCAAAATCAATATAACCCTTTAGAGAGTTATGATGTTATTTAATTACTCCAAGGTGCTGGATTAACACAATTCTCTTAAACATTGCAATAAAATCCATGTATGCTGTTTTCCTTCAAAGACATGGTTTCCTTCCTTTGTCTTCACAGAATAGTGTTATTCTCTTACTATATAAGGACCAATGGAAAAAATATTTCAAGGTTGTGAGGATCTTTGATAAATGATAAAATATCATATTTATTGAAAGCTAGAATTTAACACTAAATTCAATCTGAGTTAGGGAGCACATTCATGAATACAAACATAATCATTAGTAATTCCTCCAGCGAAAACTGACTTTTTTGCATTAAAAAGTGTGTTGGTACCTTACGTGCCTGCAGTGGCAGGATATCTTTCCAAAGTGTTGTTTACATGCTTAGAAACTTAGACCATAAAAAAAACTGAATTAGAAACATTCTTCCTTTTTTTACCTGACTTTTTGCTTTTGGGTGGGTACACTACTTTGCAATCATAGTTTTATCAATGGCTTAGGTTTCTGAATTGCTTTCATGAGACAGTAATCACTACTGTATCACCTCATTTTCATTGCAGCAACACAAATTTTAGCTATTGTACAGGTGATCAATAATTTCATACCTGAGAAGGAGATTCACATAATAATTATCCATTTTTCCTGGGTAATGATGCAGCAGGGGTAAGATGTAATTACATATGTCAATTGTTGCTAACAGACACCATTCATTGTCTAAAAACACTGAACATCAGAAACGGCTTTCTTACCGAATGGGCAGAGTAGTGACTACATATTTTTGCCTTACATCTTGAATTCTCAAAGAGTCAGAGGTATGCTGGGAATTTGAGTTATCATGGCATATCCACCATGATCCACAGAAGTCCTGGCAATTCCTCTTGCCGTCATTAAGCAAATTTTACGAGTCATTAGCTGAGCACCCACTCCAATCCAAGCCATTCCAGGCTTGGTTCATCCCAGTCCTGAGCCTCAGTAAGGTAAGGGACTGCCTCAAACTCCCCCAACCACCTATCTCCCCCCATTTCTGCCCTTTTGGCTGCCCTGCACTCTGCCTTGAGGGGTAACAAGCAGCCCCAGAATCATGCAGTTCTGAGGCTGCTTGCCACACCCCAGGAAGCCACAACTGCCCCAGCCAGGTCTCAGTCGCAGTTGCTCTCGCCACCCTGCACTCAGAGACCCTTGTCCTCTGCGCTCCGCCACCCCAGCTGACCTTCGCTGGCTTCTTCCTCCTGTTGCTGATGATGTGCCTGGCCTGGCTGCTGGGCCAGGCCAGGCTTTGGCTGCGAGAAAAAAAAAAGGCCCAACCCTGGGTAGCTCAGTCCCGCCCAGCAGCTCTGCAAAGGGACTGCTTTGAGGCTCTTTTGAGGGGGGAGCATGCAGCTAGCTCAGCTCCACACAGAAGTGCAGCAAAAAGGGGCGTTTTGGCACTCTGCCATCAAGGGGCTGCCTTTAGCATTTTTTTTTTCTTTTTCCACAGCCAAACCAGCCCAGCCCAGCCCAGCCCATCAGTCAGGCTGGGTATGCCTTGTCAGCAGCGGGAGCAAGTAGCAAGGTCAGCTGGGGCAGCGGAGCACAGGGTGGCAGTGGGCCAAAAAGGCATAGATAAGGGGGAGATAGGCAGGTGGGGAGAGTTATAGGGCCCCTGTGGTTATAAGTGCAGGTGGGCTGCCAAGTGCCCAAATTTTTATCACATGACTGCAGGGGTGCTGCAATGGCTGTATCTTTGGGCACCGGTCATAAGTCCATGTTTTAGCACCATTGTAATTTTGAATGGTCACTGAATGAATGGTCGTTAAGTGAGGACTACCTGTAAAGGAAAGGATTATAAAGTTGATTTATTTTATTAAGGTTAAAATATATATGTTGTTTCTTCTCATACTCTTAATGAATTTTTGCTGATTAGGACTGAATGACGAATGTATATAGATAAGAGATGAGATATGGGCAGAAGAGATCTGTTGTAGTATTGGAGAAGGTGATAAGTTACTGAAATTGTTTGTACTTGTGGTGAAGAGGGAAGTCATTTCTTTATATCTCTCTTTTCTTTACTATATTTTTTTATTTCTTTTTCATTTTTTCTCTGCACTTTTTCTTTTTTCTTTTTACTCTTTTATATTTTTCTTAGTTTGTATTAGCTTTTTATCTTTGTATCTCTAAAATATTAATGAAATTATTATTAGAAAAGGATCAATGCTTATTGTTTGTCTACAAGTCAAAAGAAAATAATTTCCCCTTAAAATTCAGTTAAAGAATACAATTAGGAGATAATTGCTTTGTTTAAGAATTGATTTTGGTGTATTATATAAAAACTGTAAATAAATACTAGTTTTCATTTATCAAACTTAGTCTTTAATTTGTTCTATAAAATGGATAATGAATTTCTCTAGGTGTATGCTGATTTTCTTTTTATATGCATTTATTACAAAGCACTTTTGCCACTTTTATTGATATTGTTTCCTGAGAGATAGCCCTGTAATTTTAAAATTCCATCCTATTATTTAGTTAATTATAGCTGTGACCAAGGCAATGACTTCCATACATGGAAAGGCAGATTCAATTTTCCTACTCCCCCATCCATGTCCCAGGGCAATGGACATAATGATGCCCCATCCAATTCCTTAGAATAGCAGATGTGTGAAGCATTTTTCTCTGCATTTGAGCCACTCTAAATGCATTTGCAATGCCCAAACTCTGTTCCTTTCCCCCAACAGGAGAGTAGAAATCCAATTTAGAGGAAAGGTTTTGCCAGAGTATTGCCAGATGACAACTTGAAGAGCGAGCCTGACTGATTAGCCTCAAAGTTCCATAAGATGTTGCAGGCACTAAATGTTGTTTCACCCTTTAAAAAGAAGCTGAAAGACTATAAATCAACTGGCTAGCATGGAAGGGAATACTAGTGGTTAGGTCTACGTTAATTCACCACTAGGGCTGCAGCTTTTAATGTAAAACATGAAGCATGTAACCCCGGGTGGGAACTTCAAATAGAACAAGTAAAGTGAAAAAATGTACTTCATTTTCTATATAGAGTGATTTGATTATATGCTATAAAGTCAGTGTTGACTTAGCGACTAGAGAGTGTCACAAAGGGAAACTACTGCCTGCATGAGTCTGATTTTTGTAGGTATAGATATATCACAGCATCTGAATATATTTTCCAAGGCCTTCATTGCTACTCTATCAAGTGCTAGTCTGTAGCATATTCCTTGACTGATAGTTCCTCTACTGTTGATAATGGATCTTAAAGGCAGAAGCTATCCATCACTTCAGTATCTTCATTGTCAGTTCTAAGGCTGGTGCTGTACCTGTTGTGGTCTTCTTTATATTCAGTTTTAGCCCCATTTGTTTATCATTGTGCTTCTTGACTTTTATTGCTAGAACTTGTAGATCATTTGCATTTTCAGCTATCAGAGTAGTGTCATCAGCATTAGTATCATCTTCTTCTAATCCAGTGTTCCTCAGTATATATTTAGCATATAACATAGGGTGATACTTCTTCAGTTATGTCCATCACTAATAAGTGCATTATTTTTTTAAGAAATCATCGCAGATACAACACAGATGATGGGTGGATTGAATATGCTCTGGCAGAGGATCTCATTTTTTCCATGTTTCTCTTTACAGTAGACTCTCAGTTAATTGGCACCCATGGGGATTGGTAGATGCCGGGTAAATGTAGTTTCTGGTTGCATGTGAGTTACTATTAAACCCTAATACCGACTAGATGGCAGCAGAGAGATACAGATTTTTTTTTTGACAGTTGCTTTAGTGTGCCTTTTTTTTTTCCTGGTTGCTTGAGAGTGCCAGTTTTTTTCCTGTTCGATTTTTGTGCTGGTTGCTTGAGAGTGCCAGTTGCTTGAGTTCTGGTTAACTGAGAGTCTACTATATTTGGTTTTAGAAAATGATAGGAAATATCCTGCTTTTTTCCCTCACAATACCAAACTAGGTTGACTAAAATTCCTCTAATATGAAAAAAAATAAAATCCTCAAATAATTTTTCTTCTTGCTGTTTATCTTGCATTTCTAAATTACAGAGGAAAAGAACAAAGCAGGTACCATCTGTTCTCTTGCAAGTCTCCACGGAGGAGAAAATTCACTGTGTAAATTTTCACTTTTAATTGCCTTCCTTTCATGGGAATATTTATGTTAATCTATTAAAAGACATACCCTTGTCCCATCAGTCCATATGGCAGAAATGCATATTTTTAAGTGAGAAAAAAGTAGTTAAAATTATGCAATAAGAATTGGTGAGCAAAAGAAATGAAAAGTAGTTGATAGAAAATAATAAAAAGAAAATCTAACTAAATCTACTTTACACTATTATACTTTTCTGGGATTCATACATAGAATCAAAGAATGGATATTTAAGAAAGGGTTTATTCTGGAAGTCAGTATGCAATTTTTCCACATACAGCAAACATACACATGTTGATCAGTTTTGCAATGTAATACAAAGAATAGCTCTACATGTAAGTCAGTATAGAATTAACAAGAATAGGAGAAAACAACTCCAACTGCAATCCATACCTGACAGCTCTTAACTTACCTCTATTATCTTAACAGGAATTTAGAACTAAATATCTGACTTGCTGACCTTTTAAGCTGATTATTACAGGACAATCAGCAATTTTCCTAGGACCTTTCTAAGGTCCTAGAAGCTGCATACATATCTGGACCCCAGCTAATGAGTGAGGCTTCCTCCTGAGCATAGATCTTAATCATGCTTATATTGTTCCTGATGTCTTTCCTCATGTGATTAAATGGTTCATTCATGCTTATGTGAGAATAAAGCTATGTAACAACTGAACTTGACAAGAAAGTTATGCATACCATGATGCATAACAAACTCATGATGGCGTGATGGAGTGGAGAATGTCTCTCTTTGAACAGTAGTTGTGAATACATGCAGAAAGAAAGCAAATTTTAATCAATTAATGAGGCTCAATTAATGTGAGCCATACAGGAGGGCTTAATTTATGGAGACATAATAAAATTACAACAAATGGAAAAAAAAAAATCAAGATTTTGAGAAGCCCCTTCAGAAAGTGAGGCCCTAAACTGTACCTTGCCTAGGCTTATGTCTAAATCCAGCTCTAGTGCATACAGTAAACTGATTTATAAGAATCTAGCATTATCTTTTCTGTGGAGAAAAAGCTATTGGCTTCCCCAGTCACAGCTACTTAAAATTCTAACCTTTTTCATTTTTTTCATTTATGTGTTCTCAGCTTTCCCCAGGGGAGAAAAGGAAAAAAAAAAAAAAGAATTCTATAATCCGAAAGCTGTAAATTTTGTGTCAGTCTGAAAATTAAGTCGAGAATACTGAGCACAGTCTTGAGATTTCTTCTGCTCTTTCTCATGACCATGTTAAAGTCCATTCCTCCAGTCCTTTAACCAGCAGAAAACTATGCCAGCATAATTTGCACTGTCTCAACTGCTGTGCCCTATTCTGCCTTGGAACAATGCAGAAGACTGATGCTACCCTTAAAGATTTAATGCAGGACAATTTAACTGATGTATTTCTCAGACTTCATTTTGCCTCCCAACTTAATGGGTGTTAAGTGTTTTCCAGCTGCCAGGAAAAATTCTTCTTAAAATGTGGCAGGGGAGGCTGAGTAAGTAGGGCAGATGCCCAGGATGGTAGCCATCTTACAAATTGCCAGAGTAGCAGGTTGCCAACATGATCACTGGACCTGGGTATACCCCAGGTATTCTAGTCGATTGATCAGTGGGATGGGTGGGTAGCTTCAGTATGAGAGTGAGGTAGCAAGGCACTTGTATGGCATAATAGGAGAGCTTCCTCTCACTTCATCTTTTGTGCTGCTTACTTGAAGTCTATTTAGATTACCAGCAGAAAGCAACAGTTGTAAGTGTAATTGCTAATGTTAATCAGTAAGATCTTGTTAATACAGTAAGACTCACTTCTGAGTAAGCATGTACAGAATTGCACAGTAGGCCTTTTGCCACAAACACAGATAGCAGCAACTGAACAAATTTGTTGTAGAACAGATCCTCTAAATTGGCATTACACAATTCATAAAGTTTCTTTTCTAAAACAATAAAAACCATACCAAAAAGTCATTAAACTATGCTACTGCAGTCAACTGTATTATACACATTCCTTATTATTTTTGTAAATCTGCAGTTGGTGGTTATTTGGGATAGCATTTAATTTCATAATAAATGAACAGAACTGAATATATTCTTGGGCTAATCTATATGATTGCAAGTTTTAATTGATTGTTAAGTTATTCAGTGGAGCTTTCAGAACAGATTTAACATACACCTCCCAACTGATAATGAAGATAAATTTAAGAATGCTGGTTTGGTTCAGGGGAGACTACTGCCATCATGATTATAACCTCAGTTATTAATGCATTACTTTATTGAAAAATGTGCTGAGATCACATAGACCATGTTGATATTTCAACTTGTTATGAAAGAAGCAATTCACAGAGAGGCCAGGTAGCCGGTTACCATGGTAATTGAATACTTTCTTAAGTATTGGCAGGGTGAATTGACAGGTCAAACTTAATTGTCCTCAGGTTGGGTGTGAAAAGGATGACCATATAAGATAAAGCTGCTGATTTGCCTGTAGGGAAGTTTGCCACCAGAAAGTTTTTAGTTTCTGTTTTAGTCCAGCAGCAGCTCATTTCTACTCAGAGCACATGTGCATGTGTATGAGCTTGTAAAATATGAACTTGTAAAGCTTTTGTGCCTATCCAGGATTTCTGGATATGGAAACCTGCTTATGTTTTATGCTTTCTGTAAATACATTTATTTTTATAGAAATGCCTGGTGTGTGTTCTTTCTGATCTCTCAGGCCAAACACTTTCCAGCACTCTGCCACAAACCACACTTCTATTTCTGATGTTGACACTTCAGGCAAGGGGTCATTTAATGCAAACTATAGTCTGTGTTGAAAATAGTAGAAGTAAGACTCATTGCATTCAGCTGAGTTACTCCTCAGTAAGTAGGTTTATTACCACATAGCCATTCAGCAGCCACAACAAAACATTTTAACAAAACCCTGTAACTTCTGTGTAGGAACTTAAGGTCAGATCTGATAACAGGAAAATCTGCAGTAATATGATATTATATTGAATTGAGGTAATTAACTTATCCATTATTAAAATGATAAACTTAGATTGATTGAGGAGAAAAGAGATATGTCTTTTGCTATGTATATTTTAGACATAGCTGTTCTGTGCTTGTGGATATAATATTTTATAGGAATGCTTATATATAACAGTACAGGTAGTCCTCGACTTACAACGACAATTGGGACTGGAATTTCCATCACTAAGCAAAGCAGTCATAAAGCATGACTGCATTGCTTAGTGACGCAATCCCTGCAGTCCTGGTTGCCATCATTAACTGAATCCCATGGTCATTAGGCAACTTCCTGCCAGCTTCCCACAACTAAAGTCTGTGGGAAAGCCAGCAGGCGGGTAAGTGGCTGCTGCCAGGTGGGGGAGGGAATAAGGGTATGGGAAGGGTGCACAAAAGTGCAAGGGGGTGCATGAGAGGTACCACTTGGGTCGGGAAGGATGTGTGGGGTATGCTGCACGGGTCAGGCAGGGTGCATGGGGGTGCATGAGAGGTGCTGCATAGGTCAGGGGTTGCGCATGGGGGTGCAGCACAGGTCAGGAAGGGTGCGCAGGGGTTCACGGGGAGGGCACATGGGGGTAATGTGGATTAGGAAGTGTGTGTGGGGGTGCATGAGCGCAGAGGGGCTGGGGAGGGTGTGTGGGTGAGGGAGACTTACCACAGTAACTTGAGACCTTCCTTGCCAACTTCCCCATTGACTTTCTGGGGAAGCCAGCAGAGCAGGTTGCAAATGGTGATCATGTGATTGTGGGGTGCTTGGTAACCAGTCATAAATGCAAACAGGTTGCCAAGTGCTCAGATCCTGATCAGGTGACCGTGGGGATGCTGCAATGGCCATAACTTCCATGTAAGTTATAAGTCCCTTTGTTTGGCACCTTTGTAACTTTGAACAGTCACTGAATGAATGGTTGTAAGTTGAGGACTACCTATAAATGTGTCAAGACTTATTTCCTTTGCAAATATGTTATATTCCATCTCTTGTTTCAGATATATCTGAAATTAATGGCAAGTATGTCTGGTCAAAAAGAACAAAACTTAGTAATATAAAGCTTTTTTCAAGTAAGAAAATTAAATGTGTGCTTTGTGTAATTAGTGATGAGACAGATTGTGTTTGGGTCCTTGGGATTAGAATTAAAATCATTTTACTTTTTATATTTAAAATTAAGGACTTGTAAACACTATGAATATAAGAAATATCTCTGGGAGCAAAATGGCCTGATCTGCCAAAACAGCCTCTTCATTAATGCAGGCAGGCAGCATCTTTCTAAATTCCAACCTTTGCACGAAGAAATATTTATTTGAAAAAGCTGTGTGTGTAGAAAAACACTACTGTGAGAAGTAATTAAGTTTTTTTTATTTTTTTGGTATTCAGTAGTAGTGTTTAAAGAGTATAGATCTGAGAATGTTTCATACAAAACTAGGAATATTTGATGGCATATAATCAATCGATCAAAAATTGGTGACTATCATGGTTCTGATGACTATACATTCCACAATTTAACTATATGTTAAATCCAGGCAACCAGGGTTTGTTTGCTGCCTGGTTACTTTTGTTTTGCTTTTCCTGGTTTGCTTGCTTATTGATCCTTTGACATGAACACTTTTCTTCTATCATGCAACATGACTTTTATTTCACAGGGCTATTTACAGCTCTAGCATTGTGTGCACTTTTTTTCTAAATTGCCCCTAAATGGGGAGTTCATAACTGAAATTTGACAGCTCTGTTGCCAGGATTGCTAATAGAATCTGTGCAAGTTTCATGCCATTTGGACAGAGAATACACACAGTAGAATTAGGATTTCCACTGAAAATAATGGGAAGTATACAGGATGTCTCCACTTAGAATAGTTTACAAAATAGGACTTGTCCAATCTTTCTGAAATACAGTATATTTAATGATATACAGTAGGTATAGAGACAGGCAGAGAGAAGGATGATATACAGATATTAAAGTGATATGTATGTATATGTAGTGTGAAAATTTCATGTCATTTGGCTGGAAAATGGGAAAGTTATAGCCAACAGAAAACAGTGTTGATCTCAACTGTAATTAATGCAAGAAACAAATCAAAGTGAAATTGCATTTCACGAAAATGAAGATAAATGTAAAAATGAAATTGGTGTGAAGCTTAATAACATTAAAATCAAATGGCTTTAAAAAGGAATCTCTAAAGATGTCTCAGTATTTCTTTTCATTATTAAAAACCCTTACAGAGCAATCCAAACTTTCCTTCAAAGTCTGTTTCTTCAAATCCCAGCTCTTAATGACCAAACTGGATATTGGTAGGGGTGGAAATAGTCTTTCAGCTGGGTTGGTAGAAGGTCCATTTTTTTCCTCCTCTGCTGTAGACTAGTGATGGACATAAGGCTAGAATAATTAGTGGACCAATTAACTTTGTACCAGAATATACAGTAGACTCTCAGTTAACAGGAACTCAAGCAACCAGCACAAAAATCAAACCAGAAAAAAACCAACACTCTCAAGCAACCAGAAAAAAAAAAGCACTCTCAAGCAACCGGCAAAAAAATCTCTCTGCTGCCATCTAGTGGATATTGTCCTGCTCAGACTATGCAACCAGGCAGAGTAGTATAAAAAATATTCTCTATTAAACAACTATTTACAGTAATAAAGTCCTTGAAGCACGAAGAACTGAATTCAATCAAACCCAACTGGGCAATGACAAGACAGTGAACAGGACTCCCCAACAGGAACTAGATGGCTGGAGGAGACTGCTGTAGCAGGTCTTGAACTGGAACAGTACTTGAGTTGTGATAGCGCTGGGACTCTGGATGGAACTTGATGATCTGCCCTGGACTGGAAGCCAGTAACTGGAGTCTTGAAGCAAGACTAAGGACTGGAACCAAGGCTGAACTTGACTGAAAGCTCTGGGCTAGGCTGGATTCCCTGAACTGGAGACTTGGAGCAAGATTGGAAACTCGGAGCAAGGCTGGACTCAGCTGGAAGCCCTGGACTAGGCTGTGATATGGTTTCACTAGGTGTGAAACACCTGAGCAAGGCTGAGCACCCGAAGCATGGTTGGACTGAACTGAAGACATGCTGCGAGGCTGGGGATCAAAGCGCAGTAAGGCTGCACAGAAGAACGGGAGTTAAACAGTGATCTCAGAGCATTGCAAGACTGTACCAAAAACTTGGGGTGAAACTGTGGAGTAGAAGCACAGCAAGGCTGGACTAAGGTTGCTGGGCTCGGCTGGAATCTTTGAGCAGGATGCGAAGAGTGTCCAGAAAGCACACAGGAAGACTGCAGAATTTCAAGGTTGGATGCAAGGCTGAGATTGCTGGGCTCAGCGAGTAAAGGATCCTTGATGGCGGCAGAAGCAGGATTCAAGTCCTCTTCAGTGGAGAACAAAGGTGCTGATTCCTCTTCGGCCAGACACTGTCTCCGAAGCTGGTAGGGACTCTTCTGCTAAAGCTGCTGGCTTGCAGGATCGGTTGTCTGCAGCAGCTTGCTCCTCATGCGTCTGCCTTTTATGCTGATCCTTTGAGCAACTGGAACCTTCTGCAGCCAATCGGGCTGCCTTCACTTTTGCACACTTTTTTTTTGTCTCTAAACTTTATTTATTTCAAAATATAATAAAATACAAAACATTACATACAATAAATACAACAAACAACAAACAAAAGACAACATTTAAGAAAAGAAAAAACAACCTCAACTATAAATACAAACATAAGATAAAAAAGAAAATAAGATAAAGAAAATAAAAGGTGGTTTCCAACTATCCCCATTATAGATGTACTTATATTTGAAAAACTAATCTCTTTCCACTAGTTTATCCAACATTACCATTATTTCTATTCAATAAATAAAGTTTTAAATGAAACCCATAATCATAACTTCATTTTTTTCTGTTGTGAGCAGGTAATCTAAAAAAGGTCGCCCTATGTCTGTAAATCTAGAAACAGTTTTATCGCTTATTAAATCTGTTAATTTTGCCATTTGTGCTATATCCATTAATTTAATTGTCCATTCTTCTATTGTTGGTACTTGTGGTTCCTTCCACCATTGGGCATAAAGTATTCTTGTTGCAGTAATCATGTGTAGTAACAAATTACCATGTTTTTTCTCCAGTCCCTCCTCCATTAAACCTATTAGAAACAATTCTGTGTTTTTTGTTATATTTACTTTAAGGATTTTCTGAATAACAATATATATCTGGTCCCAAAATTTCCTTGCTTTTTCGGATGTCCACCAGAGGTGGTAGAAGTTTCCTTCTCCCTGTGAGCATTTCCAACATACATTTGTTACATTTTTAAACATTTTCAATAATTTATCTGGTGTTAAGTACCAACGGTACATCATTTTATTAAAAATTTCCTTTAAATTATAACTCAATGTAAATTTTAAACCTTTTGTCCACATCCTTTCCCATTGTTCCATCATGATATTGTACCCAAATTTTTTACACTCCTTAATTTGTTCATCTTCCAGATTCATTTGCAATAGCATTTTATACATTTTAGTAATAATATGTTCATCATTCATACAAAGTTGATTTTCAAAGAGAGTTGTTTCATTTACAAATCTATAATTCTTATTGTCCAATTTAAAACTTTCAAATGATTGTATATAGGTAAGTAAACCAATGACATGAGTGGCCTTCTATCTCTAGTTTTTCTCTTGGCTTAAACATAGGTTTATCTTCTTCAAAATTCAACAGATCTTTATATCTTGACCATTTTATTTCTCTCACACTTTCTCATCTAGCAAATGCCTATGGAGGTGATATCCACAAAGGTATATTAGGTGACAGTCTAAATTTATATTTGTCCCAGATCCTTAATATAGCCTTCCTAATATAATGATTTTTAAATTTCTTATTTACCTTCACTTTATTGTACCATAAATAGGCATGCCATCCAAATCTTGGTTCATGACCTTCAAGTTGTAACAATTTTTTATTCTCTAAAGTTAACCAATCTTTCATCCACATAAAGCAACACGCCTCAAAATACAATTTTAGATCTGGCAGTCCTAAACCTCCATGTTCCTTAGCATCCTGTAATAATTTGTATTTAATTCTTGGTTTTTTACCTTGCCAAATAAATTTTGAAATATATTTTTGCCATTGCTTAAATACTATATCAGTTGACAAAATCGGTATCATCTGGAAGAGGAACAACATCCTAGGCAATACATTCATCTTGATTACAGAAATCCTCCCCAAAAGAGATAAGTGTAGTTTTTTCCCATCTTATCATGTCTTTTTTTTTAAACTTCATTCCAAATTTTAACATAATTGTTTTGGAACAATGCATTATTTTTAGTTGACAAAATTATTCCCAAATATTTAATCTTTTTGTTCTTGAAACCCGTCTTCTTCACCAACAATTCTTGATTGTTCAGTGTCATATTTTTAATTAACATTTTTGTTTTCTATTTATTTATGTTAAAGCCCACTAATGATCCAAAATCTTTCAATTTTTTCAACAAATACTCAACTGAGTCTACGGGAACTTGTAATATCAAAACTAAATTATTCACAAATGCCCTTAACTTAAAGACCTCCTGTTTAATTTTTAAACCTTTTATTTGTTCATCTTCTCTAATATCTGTATTGAAAACTTCTAGAACTAAAATAAACAACAAAGGTGATAAGGGACATCCTTGTCTGGTTCCTTTTTCTATCTTACAAGCTTCTATCAACTCTTCATTTACAATAATTTTAGCCTTTTGGGACTTATAGATTGATTTAATTCCCTTTATAAATGCTTCTCCAAATTCCATACTCTCTAAAACTTTAAACATAAAAATCCAATTTAAATTATCAAAAGCTTTCTCTTCATCCAAAAAAATAAGAGCCATCTGGTATTCATTGTGGTATTGTACATATTCTATAATATCTAACACAACTCGTACGTTGTCTTTTAATTGTATTTTGTTTAAAAAACCACATTGATCCTGATGAATGATTTCCTGTAAGATTACTTTCATCCTTTCTGCTAACACTGATGCAAATATTTTATAATCATTATTTAACAGTGATATTGGCCTATAATTCCTTATCAATAATGGATCCTGTCCTTCTTTTGGTATAAGTACAATATTTGTTTCTGTAATGGTTGCCTAATCCCAAATACTCAGTCTCACAAGCTCGGGCTTAAAGATAACCGATTTATTAAAGGAATAGTATGCAAATACAGAGAAAGCTGAGAATGACCAAAAGTGCGCCAAATACAAACTTAAAAGCCTTGCCTTCAATCCAGTCCCGCCCCAAGCACCCGTCAGCAAGCACCCCCTCCCAGGTGCTAGCAACCGTTACACACGCCTGGGAAAGTAACCTTGAATAGGAGTGCAAACCCAAACACATTCCAAAGTCCCAAAACAAAGAAGAGAGCACAAATGGAAAATACCAGCAATGAGCAAGCCGAGTATACACGGAAAAAAGGTTTGACATGTGAAACGTTACGATGTTAACAGAACATTGAAATGGGGAACATGACAGTTTCCTTCCATGTATCAGGCATTGCTTAACCTTACAAAATTGAATTCATCAATTCTTTAAATGGTTAAGAGGATACTTTGATGGTATTTCATCAGGTCCTGGTGCTTTTCCTAACTTAACTTTCTTTATTGCTTCTACTATTTCAAGAGTAGTTACAGGGCTATTAAGTATTAATTTCTGTGCTTGTGAGAGCTTTGTTTGTTTAAAAATTCATCAAACTTTTCCAATGAAATCTCTTGCTTTTCATATAAATTAGAGAAAAAATTATAAAATGCTTTTTAAAATTTTTTATTATCCACTAATTCAGCCTTACCTTCCTGAATTTTAGTAATCATTTTCTTCTCCCTTTCTTTTCTTAATTTGTATGCTAACCATCTTCCAGATTTATTGGCAAATTCAGCCCATCTTCCTTTTGCCTTCCACTCTCCCTAGCATCAGCATCTTCTCCAGGGTGTCCTGTCTTTTCAAAATAGCTTCATTCAATCTCCATCTGAAAAATCTAGATTTTTTTCTTTATTACCATACTTACAGAATTGTGATCAGAAAGTGTCCTTGGTAATATATCTACTTTAGAAATTTTATTTGCCAAATCCATTGAAATCCATATCATATCGATTCTTGAAAATGATTTATATCTCTCCAAATAAAAAGTATAATCTTTCACCATTCCATTTTTATGTCTCCAAGAATTGACTAATACTAAATTTTCCATTAAATAATAAAAAAAAAGCTTTTGGCAATTTTCCTTGTTTAACTTTAATCTGCTTTTCAGATACCCTATCCATCAGTGGTGATATAACACCATTCCAATCTCCCATCAAGCACCAGCTTGAATATGAGAAAACAGATAATTCATCCAATAATTTCATATAAAACTTATTTTTGTCATCGTTTGGTGCATATACTCCTACTATAATCATTTTAATTCCATATATCTCTACTTCAATTACTACATACCTGCCATGCTCATCTGCAAGTAACAAACATGGTTTCAAATGAGATTTAACAGAAATTACAACTCCATTAGTTTTCTTTGAGTTAGCTGAAACAAATTCTGCCCCAAGTTTTTATTTACTAAATACTTTATATTATATGTGTTTCCTGTAAACAAATCACATCATGTTTTAATTTATTTAAATAATGAAAAACTGTATTCCTTTTTTGTGGAGCATTTGCTCCATTTATATGCCAAGTAAGACACTTCAAATCCATATTATGCAAGTAATTCCTCAGAATCTTTAAAAGTAGAGGCCATTTCTTCTCTATATATTACACCTTCCTTTCTTTTAATTCTGCCTACATCTTGTTCCAAATCCTTTCCATATCTCATTAAAAAAGCTTTAGCTTTAGGGATTGAGGTCAATTTAAATCTTTTTTGTTGAAATGTAAAGCTCAACCCCTCTAGTCTTTCCCAGTGAAAGGGAACTTTATTCTTTTTCAATACATCTGCCAAAAAAGCATATTCCTTTCTTTTTCTTAGAATTCTCACTGGTACTTCTTCAAGTAACTATCGAACAGTGGCACTCATTTCACATGCCAGTAAGGTAATGCTCAAGATCCTGCAAGGTAGACTTCAGCAGTTCATGGAGCGAGAATTGCCAGATGTACAGGCTGGGTTTAGAAAAGGCAGAGGAACTAGAGACCAAATTGCCAATTTCCGCTGGATAATGGAAAAAGCCAGGGAGTTTCAGAAAAACATCTATTTCTGTTTTATTGACTATTCTAAAGCCTTTGACTGTGTGGACCATAACAAATTGTGGCAAGTTCTTAGTGGTATGGGGATACCAAGTCATCTTGTCTGCCTCCTGAAGAATCTGTATAACGACCAAGCAGCAACAGTGAGAACAGACCACGGAACAACGGACTGGTTTAAGATTGGGAAAGGAGTATGGCAGGACTTTATACTCTCATCCTACCTATTCAACTTGTATGCAGAACACATCATGCGACAAGCTGGTCTTGAGGAATCCAAGGCTGGAGTTAAAATCTCTGGAAGAAACATTAACAATCTCAGATATGCAGATGATACCACTTTGATGGCTGAAAGTGAAGAGGAACTGAGGAGCCTTATGATGAAGGTGAAAGAAGAAAGTGCAAAAGCTGGCTTGCAGCTAAACCTCAAAAAAACCAAGATTATGGCAACCAGCTTGATTGATAACTGGCAAATAGAGGGAGAAAATGTAGAAGCAGTGAAAGACTTTGTATTCCTAGGTGCAAAGATTACTGCAGATGCTGACTGCAGTCAGGAAATCAGAAGACACTTAATCCTTGGAAGAAGAGCAATGACAAATCTCAATAAAATAGTTAAGAGCAGAGACATCACACTGACAACAAAGGTCCGCATAGTTAAAGCAATGGTGTTCCCCGTAGTGACATATGGCTGCGAGAGCTGGACCATAAGGAAGGCTGAGCGAAGGAAGATCGATGCTTTTGAACTGTGGTGTTGGAGGAAAATTCTGAGAGTGCCTTGGACTGCAAGAAGATCCAACCAGTCCATCCTCCAGGAAATAAAGCCAGACTGCTCACTTGAGGGAATGATATTAAAGGCAAAACTGAAATACTTTGGCCACATAATGAGAAGACAGGACACCCTGGAGAAGATGCTGATGCTAGGGAGAGTGGAAGGCAAAAGGAAGAGGGGCCGACCAAGGGCAAGATGGATGGATGATATTCTAGAGGTGACGGACTCATCCCTGGGGGAGCTGGGGATGTTGACGACCGACAGGAAGCTCTGGCGTGGGCTGGTCCATGAAGTCACGAAGAGTCGGAAGCGACTAAACGAATAAACAACAACAACTTCTTCAAGTACAATTATATCTTCTCCCCCAATGTTAAGCCTAGCATCAAAATCTGCTTGCAAAATCAAGTCCCTTGCTTTTTTTTTTAGAGACCTCTACTAATACATCTCTTGATTTATTATATATATTTACATATTTAGAGTTTTTATAATTTTTTTTCCTATCTCTTCTGACATCCTGTCTTCTTCCCAATCAATTAGTGATGCCAAGGCTTGTGTAACCTTTTCTTTCAATTCCTCTTCTTTACCTTCAGGCATTCCTCTAAATCTTAAACAAAATTCCTTGTCTCTTAGTTCTAGTAATGCAAGTCTATCAAGTTCATTTTCTCTTTCAGTCTCTAGCACATCCACTCTGTCACTAACTTTTTAAATTTCTCCTTCCATTTTCTTTTCTATCTTCTCCAATTTCTGGTCAAGTCTTTTTTCAAAATCAGCAAATTTTAGGTCCAATGTTTGATTTACATTTTGAATAATAGTCTGTGAGATTTTAAAAGTATATTCTTCAAACATAGCCTTCATCCAGTCCCCTCCAGACCCCCTTCTTGTTTTCCTAGTATTCATGATTTAATTTAATTTAATTAATTATATCAACTTATATCTTATATATCTATTTGCACTAATAAGTAGAAGGAAAGCAAAAGCAAAGGAAGATATGGCTTCTGTGAGGTAGTGGATAGTTCAGGTAGCTTGCTCAGATCATAATCCTTTAAATTACGTATGAGTTTTAAAGAAGCTTCGAAATAATGGAAGGTTCACCAAGAGAAAAAGTCTTTCTATAATAATGAATAGCCTCTTCAGATTCTCCAATTACAATAATGCAAATTACTTTTAGAAATGAGGTGGTCAGAAGTATTGTCCTTTTTTTCCCCCCTTATAAGGACTTCCAAACACGGCTCCTTCAAAATGGTTCATGAACACTCTCTTGGCTGTTTCCAGCTGTCCAGAAGACACAGGGAGCAATTCGTCAGCTTCTCCTTCCCGGAGCTTGCTGTGTGACTCAGAATAATACCCTGAGGCACCGTAAATCACCATGTTGTAAATCCTAGCAACAGAGCTTTGCTAGGATCGTCCTTCCACCATTATTCCTCACTGGAAACCCCTCTTCTTTCGCGTGCTTTTCAGCCCGTCATTGGCATGAGCGGATTGGAGGATTTGAATCCTCCCCCGAATCCTGGCCAATCAGCGCCTTAGGCTCTTCCCACACTGCTGGCTCATCCTCCAGTTTTGTTTTCCAGGTTTCAGCCCAGTAAGTTTCTATTTCCTCCTCTGACTCAGAAGGAGTTTTGCTTTCTGAGTAAGAGGCAGGCTTCACTCTGACAGGTATTAGGTTTAATAGTAACTCTCAAGCAACCAGAAACTACATTTATCTGGCATCTACCAATCCCCATGGGTGACAGTTAACTGAGAGTCTACTGTAATTTAGCATGTCCATTTTTAAGCATGGGTACAGTGACTGATTGCTGGCCTAGCAAATTTCAAAATTTGGCACCACTGCTAAAAAAAAGTGTTAGGTAGTCCTCGGGTTATGACAGCAATTGGGACCAGAACTGCTGTCACTAAATGATGTGGCTGTAAAGTGTTACATCATGTGACTGCATTGCTAAGTGGTTAAGCAAGGACCATGTAGATCATTAAGTGAGGACCTCACATGACTGTGACTTGCTCCTGCTGGCTTCCCCATTGACTTTGCCTGTGGGATGCTGGCAGGGAACATTGGAAATCATGATTCCGTGACCATGGCTTGCTGCAATGTTGTAATCACAATCTGGGTACCAAGTGCCTGGATCACCATCATGTGACCACAGGATGCTGTGATAGCCAGAACTCTGAGGACCTGTTGTAAGTCCCTCTCATTCAATACTGTCTCGTAAGTTCATTGCCAAGGGACAATTCGGTTTTTCAAAATAAAACTCAAATATGTTATTTAATAGGACCCTTAAAGCAGAGAATATGAGCTACAATATGCTGATGATACCCAATTATATCTTTTGACCCAAGGCCAGCCAAATGAGACTGTTGAGGTCCTATCCCAATGCCTGGAGGCAGTGCAGGCCTGGATGGTGAAGGACCAACTCAATCCTACTAGGTGTTATGGCCCTACTGGACATGTCCTCGGATAGGAAGGAAGTGGAGCCAGGGGCATCTAGGGACAATAGTCTTGGTGTGGGTGATTCCAACAGTGGTGGAGCCAATGACTCTAACAGCAAGCCCCAAGACTGCCTAGCCTGTAGCCACTGATAGCCTCTGAGACTCTGAAGTCCAGACACCCAGTCCTAAGCAGAGGCATGTGATAAAGTTTCAACAACAGAGAACAGAACTTCGTAGATCTGAGAAACTTGCCAAAAAACAAGCCTACAGAAGAGCCAGTGCTAAGGAGTTACCTGCCACAGCTGTGAGCACAGGCTCAGCATGGCTGATTTATTGGTCTTACTCCATGGGAGTAGGTGCTAAGAACAACTTTTCAAGCCTCAGCTCAGTTATATTTACCTCATTGTGCTGTGCTTTGAACTCTGAATTTCACCTTGCTGCATCTTATCTTTTCCCTTGAATTTGTCACTTGTTTATTGGATTCCTGGTCTCTACCTGAGCCAAACCTGTGACTACACTTAGAGTTGCCATCTTAAGATATTGGTAAAAAGGACTCTTTCCTTATAAAAGTTCTGCCTGAGCTTACATGTCACTGGACTGTGGCAGGCATCCAGCTTGCTATCTTGTTGGCAGGCAGCCAGCAGAGCTGGCACAGAAAACCAATACTGAGTGGCTGTGGATATTAGGCACCGCTGGACTCAGGGATTTTTCATCTGTACTCTTGGATGGGGTAGCACTTTTGCATTCAAGAGTGGTACTGTCATGTTCACCGTTCCGATGTTACTGTTGCATCGTAACGTTTCGCATGTCATTTGGCTGATGCGTGTTTCATCTGGGAGGGGAGGAGGATTCCATCTCGTGGGATTGTTATATGTTAGCAGCTGGATTGGAATGTGTTTGGGTTATCTTGTGTGTTCAAGGTTCCTTTCCCAGGACATCAGTAGAAATGGTTACCAGCACCTGGCGGGGGGGGGGGGGAGTTTGCAATGGCAGGGCAAGGGGAGGGATTACGTTTGAGCCGAGGGGTTTTAGTTTGTATTTGGCGCGCTTTTACTCATTCTCAGCTTTCTCTGTATTTGCATACTATTCTTTAATAAATCAGATATCATTAAGTTCCTGCTTGTGAGTCCGAGTCTATTAGAGTAGGCAATCATTACATAAAGCTGAGAATCCAAAAAATTTTCCGTTAGCCCCTTTCCAGATTTATTTTGTGAGGGAGAAGTGCTAGCGATGAGCAAACCAAATCCCCAAACCACGGAAAGCGAGGAATCGAGCGAGGGGGAACCCGACTCCACGGTGATAAGAACGGAGAGGGTCCCTCTGCGAGAGTCCGCAGAAGTTCGAGAGGGTCGAGCTCCAGCCTAGAAGAAGCCGAGGTTGGAGGTAAAAGAGCCCCTGAACCGACTGGTGAGTCACCAGGCGAGCTGATCACCTGGGATGAAACACAGGGATCCCTACCAAGGATGTCCAAAACGTCTTGGAAGCAGCGAAACCCGATGTCCCCAACCGTGGTGAGGCAGGAGGGAAAGGAGGATTCCCAAACCCCTGATCGTATAATACTGGTGGAGGCCAAATTGGAGTCACTAGAATTGATGTTCCAGAAAATGTCCATGGACTGGGGTCCCCAGGAGAGGAGGAGAGAGGAGTCCAGTAATAGGTATTCGACTCCTTCTTTGCCCCCACCTTCCCCGGAGGAAAGGAGTAGGACCCGGCACAGAGAGGAAGTAAGAGCGCCGAGGGTGAGAATTTCAAGGTCCCCTCCTTGAGAACGGAGCTCCCTGGGGGCTAAGAGGAAGCCCGACCGCCCAGCTGTGGCGAAGGGACCGCCCGGAGTGGGGGTTAAGGACTTTACCGTTAAATTTGATGGAGATCCAACTAAGCTAACGTTCTTCCTTACCAATGCAAGGAGTTATATGGACGAATGGGAACAGTGTTTCCGCTCAGAAAGAGCCAAGATTAATGCCATTACCACTAAGCTCAAGGGCTGGGCTGCCGATTGGTATGTGCAGTTATGTCAATCGGATGCCCCTGAGCTGGAGGAGTTCGAGGAATTCCTGTGGGTGTTGAAAATACACTTTGAAGACCCATTAGCTAAAGAAAGAGCAAAACGGGCATTGAGAGAGCTGTGCCAAGGGCCACGATCGGTGGCAGACTACGCTCTGGAATTTAAGGCTCTGGCTGGGAAGGTTGAGGATTGGTCCCAATCCACATTAACAGAACTTTTTAAGGATGGTCTGAATACGGAGGTCCTGAGGTGGTCGCTTGGCAGGGACGACCCAGATACCCTGTATGAATGGATACAGCTGGCAGGGAAGGCTGAGCATGCCCATGAGACCTTCGCTCACCGGAAGGGGATGAGATCTGCTGGGCTCAGCAAGGGTTCCCACACTGCTGCACCCACTGGAAAGTCCGGTCAATGTGCCTTGGAAGAGGAGAGAGAGTGCCGCTATGCGAAAGGACAATGCCTCCGATGTGGGAAGGAAGGTCACCGAGCGGCGGCGTGCCCGAAGGGAAAGACCGATGGTCGTCCGGGAAAGTCGTTGGGGAAATCTCCCTCTTTACCCAGGAAAATGAAGGCAGCCATGGCTGAAACTGAAGTGGATTCAAGAGTGGTACACAATAATCCAGAAGTCCTCTTGGGCTCACAGCTCCTACTTGCAGTCTTTGCACAGCTCTGTCTAGTGTGCCAGTTGTACCATCTCCTGGATTGGGAGGCCTTTCAGTCAGTCACTCATGACCTAGTCACCTCATGGCTCAACTAGTGCAAAGTGCTTCAGATTAGACTATTCTTGGAGACCATCTGGAAGCTTCAGCTGGTCTAGAATGCATCTATAATGGCACTGATGGACATGCCTCAATATGCCCACATGACATGACTGCTTCACAAGCTGCACTGGTTGCCATTATGCTTCCAGGTGTGGTTCAAGGTGCTGGCTATCACCTATAAAGCCCAAATGGTATAGGGCCAGGTTATTAACCTATATCCCATGGTTTCTGCCTGGCTGATGTGTGCTGGCATAGTTGGTGAGCTCTGGGCTCCTTCTATTGAACAATACCATCTATTGTTCAATAGAAGGTTGAACCCAGGAAGCACACCTTCTCTGTCATAGTGCCTACCCTCTGGAATGAGATCCCCCATGAAATCTGTATGGCTCCCATTCTGTTGGCATTCCATAAGGCCTCGAAGACCTTATGTCCAATAATATAAAGCAAATAAAATCCTCAAAATAGGTGGAACTTCAGTTAGCAATCTGAGTTATGAGTAGGATGCAAGTTGCTACAGAAAGGACATTGAGGAAACACATGGGCTAAACTCTCAGGTTCCTCCAAATTATATTGATATGTTTATGCCTTCCCTCTAATATTGTGGAGGGCAAGACATTAAAATGGGCTAAAGAGAGCATTAAAGACATGTTGTTGAATGCTTCCATGCCTCACCACTGCTGCCAGCTGTAGCCCTGCCATCCCTCCGCTAGCTGCTAAACAACCAATCAGCGCACCAGGTAGTGTTTTGTGGCCTGTGAGGATTTTTAATTTATCAACATGGCCCTTTTCTTTTTACAAGTTGTGATAAGAAAGAAAGAAAGAATGCAAGCTTAGCATTATTGTTGATTTTATCAGAAATATATTTAATTTGTGCATGCCAGATTCTATAGAGTTGCTATATTGCATGTCTTGATACTTACAAAGCAAATGTTGATATTTACTTTAAAAAATAATAAAAGTAAATCAGTTTGTCAGAAATCAGACTATATCAAGCCATTTTTCCCTCTGCCATACACCATTTTATGGTGGTGGTGGGGGAAATCCATGTGAATGTCAGAATGATTTCTGAAAATCAATGTTCGTTAAGACTAAAATATATTTAGAAATCTTATCTGTTCATTCTATTAATATCAACAGCTTAAATTACCACTGTTTTTATGTTTTTTAAAATCTTTATCTGAGAACAACAGAGTATTTTAATGCAGTTCAGCCATCAACAAATGCATAAGTAAAAATTAACCCTAACCCTAACCCTTTAAAGCAGTTTCTGATACATTTTTATGAAAGCTGCCTAAAGTTATTTAGGTAGGTGGATGTGTTTGAAGTCCCTTGGAAATGCATCTATGGGGAAGCACATTCTTTCATGGCATAGATTACCTGAGTGCTTATGTCTTGCATCTTGAATGAGTTATGATAATATTTTCCAGTGATCAAAAGGAATTCTAACTTGTTCTCCAGATGTATTTAGTTTAAAATATGTACCATTCAAGGAAGCAACGGACGTGAGTATAGCTACATATTCTTTTTATCTATCAACCACAAAAATTTCCTAATATTTTCTTCAGCTAGAAAAATGCTACTACCTGCATTATGATAGTATGCTAATTTGAAGGTTAGAAGAATGTGTCTGATTAGCAGCTATTTCCATTTCCTTTTAATAGCCTAGCTTTTCCTTTGATCATCTTGCATATTTCTTTGTCTTGATGACTTTGCAGTATGATTAAAACATAAATTAAAATAAATTGACTCTGCTTGGTGCTGAAGCTCAGTGAACAGTTGCAACAGCAGAACAGAGGCTGAAACTCTTTTTTTGGAGTCCTTGCCTTTAGCAGTGAGTTAGTGATGACTAACTTTGATGAAAACATTTTTATTCACCCAATTGCCATAGGTCACTTAAATCCTATGTGCTAATCTGTGGTGGTTTTGTAGGGTACTTTTTTTTTGTTGGTGCCTTCAAGTCAGTGTTGACTCCTGGCAACTGCCTGGACTAGTCCCTGCAGTTCTCTTGGCAAGGTTTTTCAGAAGGGGTTTGCCATTGCCTCCTTCCTAGGTCTGAGAGAGAGTGACTGGCCCAAGGTCACCCAGCTGGCTTTGTGCCTAAGGTGGGACTAGAACTCATGGCCTCCCAGTTTCTAGCCTGGAGCCTTAACCACTACACAAAACTAGCTCTCTTTCATAGTATAAGAATATATGTTTTTATTTGATTTTTTTTGTAAGCCACTCCAAAACTTTTTGTGGTTGAAACAGGGTACAGATTTTTAAAATGAATCACCATCACCAGGTGGAACCATAACATTTTCTAAAGAGGTTGATGTGTAATGATATGTGGCAATGACCTTGGGAAACACTGGGAAGAGCTGCAGCCAGGGGAACGGTTGGATAAGAGGCTGCGGAGCCCGCAGGAGGAATGGGGACATGGCAAATGTCTCAGAAGGGACCCTCCCTAGTTTCTGGGGCTGTAAAGGTAAGGGGGGAGAGAGATGTACTTTGAGACTCACAAGATTCTGTTAATGTAACATTACAATAAAGTAGAATTAGTTCATTTGGGCATGCTTCTGGTCTAGACTACCTTGCAAGGCTGAAAGTTCATGGTAGACCAAGTCAGGAAACAGATTTCACCAGAATGCTGGAATTCTGCTTTATAAGCTATAGTAACAGAAACTTGAAAACCTGATTGTGTTTTTCCTTCCCTCCCTCTTATACCTGAGGGAGGTGATTTGAGTTTCTTTTTAATGTTTTCTTCAATTTGCAGGCTTAAAACATGTTTTTGTAACTGTCAATGCATAGTTCTCCAAGCCATCTCTGTGGCTTACCACATCTAAATTCTTTGTTTTAGTCTTCACTGAACTACTTTTGTGGAAGGGTCTGATACCCTGAATTATTTAAAGCTAGAAAGAAATGGAGAACTAAAAAATAATCAGCTTGCATCTCATACTTCTGAGAGTTGTTAGTATTTTTATGATTCAAAAATGAGGCACTGATCCCTGGATAAACATAGTGATGTTACCACTAAAATGGGCATTGTTAGTAAATTACTGGGAAGTAGACAATATACTGCCAGTAATGAAAAAGTGAACCAGGAAGCAGCCAGGAAATTACAGAGCAGTAGGTCTAAAATATATGCAGGTTAAATTAGTAGAAAGCATCATTGAATAGAATGAAGCATTTAGCCTCCCTGAACAACAATCTGGAAGTTGTAGTATCAGGATACATATTAGAAAAAGACAATTCATCAGGCCTTTCTAGTTGGGTCAGAGATGAGGCTCACTAAAAGAACAACGCATAAGCCACCTTGGTTGCATTAACCAGAGCTGAGATGTCACGGTTTCTTGGAAGAAACAATGCCTCTGAGCAGTTTTGTTTACAACCTATTGCTCCTACACGCATCCTAAGATAAGATAAAAGTTTCTAGGAGGGAAACAAGCCTTTGAAGCTGTTAGGATAAACATTCTGCCAGAAGATGCCATACCCTTGCTATCTCTGCATGCAGATCTTGCTGATGACATGTGTCAATCAACTGAGAAAAAGACAAAAATAATTCCTGCACAGGCAATGTATACGTTGTAGGAGGGAACCAGAAAAAGAGAAGCAGAAATGCAATACTGTAAGACATCTCTGATAAGCTGAGAAACAAAAACTAGTTTGAAAAATGGAAAGAGGGGTATATAACAAAAGCAGAATATCAGGCAATAGTTCAAACCTGTAAGGATGTGGTTAGGAAGGCTAAGGTTCAGAATGAGCAAGGCTTGCAATGAATGCCAAAAATAACAAAAAAGGATTCTTTGGGTATATATGGAAAAAGAAGTAAATGGTCAGTCTGCTGGTTGGAGAAGTTGGCAAGGTGGTGATGAGCGATAGAGAGAAGGTTGAACGGCTTAATTCCTATTTGGACCTGCCTTTTCATAAAAGGAAAAAGTGATCAAATCTGCCAGAAGCCACATGAATGTAGGGAGTGGGAGGGATGATGGGCAGAAGAGAAATGCAGATAAGGAATTGATGAGGGAACACCTAGCTGATTTGAATGAATATAAGTCTCTGAGACCAGATGGGTTACCTCCCAGAGTGGTAAAGGAACTGGCAGATGTGATCTCAGAAGCACTGACTGCATTTTTTTAGAAGTTCTGGAGTACAGGGAAGTGCCAGAAGATTGCAGAAGAACTAATGTCATTAACATCTTTTTTTTTAAAAGGTGGGGAGTGGATACTAGAAACTAATCAGCTAGACATCAACATGGAAAAATCCTAGAAAAAAATAATCATGCAGTGGGTTTGCAAGTGCTGAAAAAGAAACAAGAAACCAGAAGTCAGCATGGGTTTGTTAAAGACAGGTTGTGCAGACAAATCTTATTGCTTTTTTTTTTGACTAAGTCACTGGATTAATAGACCAAGGGAATACTATGGATGTACTATATTCAGCAAGGCATTTGATAAAATTGATCAGCACCTCCTTCTTGATAAAATGGAATAATGTGGGATGGATAGTCCTGCTACCAGATGGATTCATAGTTGGTTGCAACCTTACCCAATGTGTGTCCTTAATGAAACTATATCTATATGGAGGGAATATGGTTACCGTCAGCCCCACTGGATAGATCAGACCAGGAAATCAACTCCGCATAAGGCTAAAACTACTTTTATTGAGATTGGTTATAATAACAGAATCTTGCAAGTCTGATTGTGCTGTACCTCCTTCTACTTTTAATACTCCATTGAATTAGGGAGGTGTCTGTTGGGCCACTTCCAAATGCTATCTTGTTGTTCTGGACTTAAAAAATGTTTCACTCCCTTTTGCCTAGGTAACAGTTACTGCAGATTTCCATCAAGGTCATCTTCCTTAATCTCAATAGGTACCTCAGGGTTTTGTGCTATCAATAGGTTCATAAATGACTTAGACAAGGGGACAGAAGGGATGCTTATCAAATTTTCAACAATACAAGGCTTGAGGAGGGGGGATTGCTAACACCTTAGAAGACAGGCTTAGCATTCAAAAGTGTTCTGATACGGTAGTCTTGAACATTGGATTCTTACCCAACAAGGTTTACCAGTGAGAAATGTAGGGTTCTGCACTTAGGTAGGAAAAAATAGATGCACAGGTCTAAGATAGTGGTACCTGGCTTGGCAATAGCACTTATTTATTTATTTATTTATTCAATTTATATGACCGCCCATCTCAGACCAGTGACTCTGGGCGGCTAACAATAATAATAATAACTTGTGAGAGGGACCTGGGGATCCTGGTAAACCACAGATTAAGCATGAGCCAGCAGTGTGCTGCAGCTGCCAAGATAGCCAATGCAATTTTAGGTTGCATCAGCAGAGGTATATTGTTAGGATCACTAGAGGTTCTGCTGTATGTTGCACTGGTCAGATTGCACCTGCAATACCCCCTTTTTTAAAAGTCAACATATAGCACTGGCCAGACAAATGGCTATTTTTTTTTCTTAGATTTTATGTAGGCTGCACAAGAGATCAGTAATATCCACTGCCCTTTCATGCACTTTGCAAGTTCTCATTATAGACAGAGAGTAAAATGCCCTTCGCTGAATTCCCTGGGTTGAGCCTGTTTGCAGTTTGTGCTGCTTGGCTGATATCTCTCAGGAATGTTGAGGGAAGCAATGAATTTTGATTACATGAGAGAATTCCTCTGTGTGCTTCACACATTCCTAAATGTGTCCTTAAAATGGAACTTCATTTCATTTTAAATATTCTTTTAACATTTATTCTCAGTGCTACAGTTGACTTTAAAACCATATGAAACATTATTGCCAAAATTTATATACTTCCATTTGTTATCAGCAATTTAAACGAAGTTAGAAAATGAAGAAGCATATTCTATACATCTTTCAACCATTTTGGCATACAGAGTCTTTGTCAGAGACTGATGGATGGCTGACTGATACAATGATAGTATTGGTGTGCAATACTATTTATTCTAAACTTAACTAATCTCAGATAGTACATTCTTGCAGGCTTTTTTACAAAGCCAGATAGCTTTCAATTCAATTTATTTATTATGGTCATAGACCAGTACAAGCAGAGTGCTTAGTGAATATTTATAAATCTATCTCAATAGATAATAAATGAAAGAAAAATTAAGACAAAGTTAAAATACATTTATAAAACAGCCAGATAGCTGGATTTAATTTTTTTTAAGTATGTAAAGATACCTTGCATTTCTTGTCCTGACCACAATTGCTACACACAAAGACACACAAACAATTAATGCTAAAAACATAATGTAAATACATAAACGTACATAGTGACTTATTTTGCTGCTCCTTTCCAGATTAATAGTTACTGCCTAACTCTTGCTGGCTATGCCCAAAATGAACAAAAATGTTTATTCTGCATTCATAATAAAACAACCTTATTTTATTCACATATATATAAATCTGGCCAAGGAGACTATTTTTTTAAACTGTAAAATTTTTTTAAACATCTCCATAGCAAAGAATAGATACATCTGTTAAGCTTGCCTGCTTACCTAAACACCTTACAGGACTGAAGTCAACAAAAAACCAGGGGATTTGCTTCAGTGCAATCCGTGAACAACATAATACAATAATGGTAAAAATTCCCTTCTTTGACTATTTGTTGAAGGTTTCTTCCTAAAGCAAATGCTTGCACATTTGATGTGTGATATGGAGGATTTGGATTATGATCTTGTTGGGTGGTTTTTTAAAAAATCCTTCCTCTGTGTTGGAGTACCAACTAGTCTCGGTGAATGTTCTGAACATTTCTGCTAAGGAAGTTCAAACCATGTGTATTTCAGAGAGTTCAGCAACAGAAGCCCTGCTCAGGCAAGACTATGATATGTAGAATTCAATATGCAAGGATTGGTGAGTGAGCCTTGCTCTTTCTGAGATGTGCTGTGATGTCAATGAACAGCCAGTTACCCAGGGAGATAGAGCAATTGTCTGCAGCAAGGAAGCTTCAGATTCTGGTACTGTAAACCAGAATCCTGCACTGTCAGGTTCTGGCTTAGGTTGAAGTCTTTACAGGTATATAAAGGTTCCTGCTGCAGACCATCAGACAATAGTTTGATTGTCAAGATCAATATTTTGATTTTTACTGATCTCAGCACAATGATTGGGAGAAGGGAGGGGCTGCTTCTACCCCTCAGGTGTTGAATTCTAAACATAAACAGATTCCTCCAATAGGATTCATCCTGAATGATTTGAATCCTCCAAGAAGTATTTTTGATATATCTTTTTAGAGGTAAACTAAAATGGGATAAGGTGTTGCCCTGCTTACACATAGAAAGGAATTTCTTCTGGCAGAAGGTGAATTGGAAGGGAAATATTTGTGAGAATAGAATATGGCATTTCTCCTGGAATATTTTCCCTTTGTATCATGTTTGCAAACTGGTAACAGATTAGTCAGGACCAGTAGCCAGTAAGTGGAAGGTGGTGGAAGTTTCCTTCAGACATCCAGACTTGAATGCATAAAGAGCTAGAGGTGCAAAACCTTGCCATCAATGCAAGAAAAGATTTCAAAGCATATTAATTTAAATGTGATTTACATCCCCTTTACACTGAAATATGAACTGCTGTCACTGGGAGCAGAACTAATATGTATGACTCATATATGTGGAAGTTTGTAGGTATGGCCGTGCTGTCCTTGTGCCTTGCCAGATCAGAGTTTGACCACACATGAAAAAGACTAATTCAAGTTATCAGAAAGTGGCATTTATTGAAACCAGCAGGACAAATTAATGTTATTTGACTAAAATTGTACTGATTTCATTGGCAACTGAATTTAACTAACAGAGACTGAATCTAAACCACTTTCTTAATTATTTCAGCATTTGTGACTTTCCACATACGAGCAGGAAAAGTGTCATCCTTTACTACCCATATATAGAGGTAGTCCTCAGTTAACAACCACTCATTCAGTGACCACTTGAAGTTGCAATGGCGCTGAACGAATGGTACATCTGACCAGTCCTCAAAGTTCTGCTGTCGTAACACCCCAAAAGTCATGTGATTGTGATTCAGGTGCTTGGCAACTGGTTCGTACTTATGATGGTTGCAGTGTCCCGCACTCATGTGATCGCCATTTGCTACTTTCCTTGCTGATGGGGAAGCCAGCAAGGAAGGTTGCAAGTTGTTGCCATAAGTTGCTCCCACTGCTTTTTCTCTTGAGGAGCCCACTACAGAGTATGAGATCCCAGGGATCTCATGAGTGCTGTGGCACTCATGCAGTGCCACAGCACACACCCACCTGTACTTGCATGGCACCGCAGCACCCCCTCCCACACCACTGCACTCACACAGTGCCGCAGCAACCCCCCTTGCTTGGCTGCACTTCATAGCACTTACCTGCCTGCCAGCCTGCTTGCAAGCCTCCCACAAGACCATGACTTGTGACTTCCTGATGGCTTCCCCATTGATTTTGCTTGTTGGAAGCCATTCGGAAGTCACAAGTCATGGTCACAAGGTCCTTGCTTAACGACCTGAGATCCTCACTTAATGATGGCAACAGGGACTGCTGGGATTGCGGTCACTAAGTGATGGGCACTTTATGACCGTATCACTTAGCAATGGAAATTCCAGTCCCAATTACTGTTGTTAAGCAAGGACTACCTGAACTCATTCTGCTGATAGTCTCTGATGCTACCACATTGAGCAGCAAGTTCTGAAGAGGGATGCTATCAGCACTCATTTGAACCTGAGTGGAATGCTTTATGTAGCCAGGATCCCTAATAAATGGGATCCCCAAATAAAATCCCAGTAGATACAAGTAGAAATGTACTTCAGCCCTTCCTATTCAATAAGGCATGGCTGAAGATTGAAAATGCAAGGCCAGTATGTACAGTCTTCTTACACATTAGTTAATAATCTGTTCAGTCTGATTATTTTTCTGAGATTTGGTAGCTCCATCTCATACAGTCTGCTAATATGGATGCCAACTGAGGTAAATTTCTGCTTCAGATATGAGCTGGAATACAGTAAATCCAAGGCTGCTAGTGCGGGCATCTTCTATCCAAGGCAATAAGACAATTACAGAGTGAATATTGGATCTGGGCACAGTCCTATTTAATATTTGTATCCATGCATTTTTACACTTTGTGAACATAAAATTATAAGCTTATAATAAAATGATATTTAAATAGTATAATTTCATTTTTGAACTGTTTACTCTGCTTTGACATTGTATTAGTCCTCTATACCTACAAGCCATTTTCCAGTTTCTCATTAATCCTTTTTAATGGCGTACAGTCCCCTCCCCACTTTTCTGTGTTTGTTTTCTGTCATACCTTTTTTCACTATTTTATGCTGGCATTCTCTGTGTGTTGTTGTTTATTCGTTTAGTCGCTTCCGACTCTTCGTGACTTAATGGACAAGCCCACGCCAGAGCTCCCTGTCAGTCGTCAACACCCCCAGCTCCCCCAGGGACGAATCCATCACGTCTAGAATATCGTCCATCCATCTTGCCCTTGGTCGACCCCTCTTCCTTTTGCCCTCCACTCTTCCTAGCATCAGCATCTTCTCAAGGGTGTCCTCCTCTTCTCATTATGTGGCCAAAGTATTTCAGTTTTGCCTTTACTATCATTCCCTCAAGTGAGCAGTCTGGCTTTATTTCCTGGAACATGGACCGGTTTGATCTTCTTGCAGTCCAAGGCACTCTCAGAATTTTCCTCCAACACCACAGTTCAAAAGCATCTATCTTCCTTCTCTCAGCCTTCCTTATGGTCCAGCTCTCACAGCCATATGTTACTACGGGGAACACCATTGCTTTAAAGATGCGGACCTTTGTTGTCAGTGTGATGTCTCTGCTCTTAACTATTTTATCGAGATTTGTCATTGCTCTTCTCCCAAGGATTAAGCGTCTTCTGATTTCCTGACTGCAGTCAGCATCTGCAGTAATCTTCGCACCTAGGAATACAAAGTCTTTCACTGCTTCTACATTTTCTCCCTCTATTTGCCAGTTATCAATCATGCTGGTTGCCATAATCTTGGTTTTTTTGAGGTTTAGCTGCAAGCCAGCTTTTGCACTTTCTTCTTTCACCTTCATCATAAGGCTCCTCAGTTCCTCTTCGCTTTCAGCCATCAAAGTGGTATAATCTGCATATCTGAGATTGCTAATGCTTCTTCCAGGATTTTAACTCCAACCTTGGATTCCTCAAGCCCAGCATGTCGCATGATGTGTTCTGCATACAAGTTGAATAGGTAGGGTGAGAGTATACAGCCCTGCCGTACTCCTTTCCCAATCTTAAACCAGTCCGTTGTTCCGTGGTCTGTTCTCACTGTTGCTACTTGGTCATTATACAGATTCTTCAGGAGGCAGACAAGATGACTTGGTATCCCCATACCACTAAGAACTTGCCACAATTTATTATGGTCCACACAGTCAAAGGCTTCAGAATAGTCAATTAAACAGAAATAGATGTTTTTCTGAAACTCCCTGGCTTTTTCCATTATCCAGCGGATATTGGCAATTTGGTCCCTAGTTCCTCTGCCTTTTCTAAACCCAGCTTGTACATCTGGCAATTCTCAGTCCATGAATTGTTGAAGTCTACCTTGCAGGATCTTGAGCATTACCTTACTGGCATGTGAAATGAGTGCCACTGTTCGATAGTTTGAACATTCTTTAGTGTTTCCCTTTTTTGGTATGGGGATATAAGTATTTTTTTTCCAGTCAGATGGCCATTCTTGTGTTTTCCAAATTTGCTGGCATATAGCATGCATTACCTTGACAGCATCATCTTGCAAGATTTTGAACAGTTCAGCTGGGATGCCGTCGTCTCCTGCTGCCTGGTTATTAGCAATGCTTCTTAAGGCCCATTCAACCTCACTCTTCAGGATGTCTGGCTCTAGCTCACTGACCACACCATCAAAGCTATCACCGATATTGTTATCCTTCTTATACAGGTCTTCTGTATATTCTTGCCACCTTTTCTTGATCTCTTCTTCTTCTGTTAGGTCCTTGCCATCTTTGTTTTTGATCATGCCCATTTTGGCCTGGAATTTACCTCCAATGTTTCTAATTTTCTGGAAGAGGTCTCTTGTCCTTCCTATTCTATTGTCTTCTTCCACTTCCACGCATTGCTTGTTTAAAAATAATTCCTTATCTCTTCTGGCTAACCTCTGGAATTTTGCATTTAATTGGGCATATCTCCCCCTATCACTGTTGCCTTTTGCTTTCCTTCTTTCTTGGGCTACTTCTAGTGTCTCAGCAGACAGCCATTTTGCCTTCTTGGTTTTCTCTTTCTTTGGGATGTATTTTGTTGCCGCCTCTTGAACAATGTTGCGGACTTCTGTCCATAGTTCTTCTGAGACCCTATCTACTAAGCCCAGTCCCTTAAATCTGTTCTTCACCTCCACTGCATATTCCTTAGGAATATTAGTGAGCTCATATCTACCTGATCTGTGGGTCTTCCCTAATCTCTTTAGTCTGATCCTAAATTGTGCAAGAAGAAATTCGTGATCGGAACTACAGTCAGCTCCAGGTCTTGTTTTTACCGACTGTATAGATGTCCGCCACCCTTGGCTGCAAAGGATGTAGTCAATCTGATTTCGGTGTTGTCCATCTGGGGAAGTCCATGTATAAACATCTTAGGATGTTGGAAGAGAGTGTTTGTTATGCACATTGAGTTGTCTTGGCAAAATTCTATCAGCCTATGTCCTGCTTCGTTTTGTTCTCCCAGGCCATGCTTACCTGTCATTCCAGGTGTCATTTGACTGCCCACCTTAGCATTCCAGTCTCCCGTGATGAAAATAACATATCTTTTAGGCGTGTTGTCCAGTAGGTGCTGCAGATCCTAATAGAACTGCTCTACTTCAGCTTCTTCAGCATCTGTGGTTGGGGCGTATATTTGGATCACTGTGATGTTAGATGGCTTGCCCTGAATTCGAATTGAGATCATTCTATCATTTTTTGGATTGTATCCAAGCACTGCTTTAGCCACTTGACTATTAATTATGAAGGCTACTCCATTTCTTCTGTGATCCCCTTGTCCACAGTAGTAGATCTGGTGGTCATTTGATGTGAAGTGGTCCATTCCAGTCCATTTCAGTTCACTGACGCCCAAATTGTCTATCTTTAATCTTGACATCTCACCAATAACCACATCCAATTTGCCCTGGCTCATAGATCTTACATTCCAGGTTCCAATGGTGTGTTGATCCTTAGAACATCGGAATCGCCGTTCACCACCAACACCGTCGGCCGCTAGCCTTCTTTTGGCTTTGAGCTAGCTGCGTGATCACATCTGGGGCTAGTTGAACTCATCCTCTGTTCCTCCCCAGTAGCATTTTGACCATCTTCCGACCTGGGGGTCTCATCTTCCGATGGTATACCGACATATCTCTGGTTGTACTGATCCATTTAGTTTTCACGGCAAGAATACTGGGGTGGGTTGCCATTACCTTCCCCAGGGGTCGCATTTAGTCTGACCTCTCTGTCATGACCTTCCCGTCTTGGGTGGCCCTTCACAGTTCATCTCATGGCATCATTGAGGTGCTCAAGCTCCAGCACCACAACAAGGTAACAATCCTTTGCTGAAGGGCATTCTCTGTATAAGACTGTAATTTGTTATCATTTTTTTAGGGAAAGGAAGCTAGGATTAAGTAGAAATCACATTAAAGAAATATGGCTTGACAGAGTGAGGAAAGCATCATGAAAGTGAAAGGACAATTATGGGATAGATAATTTTGTTAGTTTTATTTTCTTCTAAGTAAATATTCTCTGCATTCCATTTATAAAGATATGTTAATTAGTTTTGCTACATTCTTACACAAAAGCAATTTTTTGCCAGCAGTGTCTCTGAAATGACTCTACACCCTGACAAAGCAAAAATTTCAAGGCATTAGGAGGGAATATGGCTGTTTGCTAAGGGCCCAATTTGTGTCGAGTAACAGTGACCAGTTTATAAGAGAACAAACATTCCACAGCCACAACATGTTAAGGTAAGCCTGTAAACTATAAGAATTTCTCCTGGTCTATATAAAAATGCTGGCTCACTTTTACCGTCTAAGAACTGTCCTATAAAATTTAAATGGTATTTTTGATGAGTGTTTTGTTTTTAACTGCTTCAAGTAAGTTAGAATTTGAAAGAAATCAGATGGCAGTTAATATTAAGTAATAGGGTGCTTCCTTCCTTAATATTGGTAAACAGAAGATGTTTGGTTCAGATTTAAGGCTGCATCTTCTGGGAAAGATCTAGGGGAAAATCCTTCTGGGAATGGACATACTGCCTATAGTTGCAGATCGCCAGGTTAATATCTTTTTGTGGGGGGATTAATACCTTTTGTCAAGCTCTCCTCCTCTTCCTCCTCAACATTCAATGGAAACCTACCTTCCTGTCCTTACATTAATTATTCTGTATCTTACACTGTGGACTGAGGTAAAACAGATCTTGGCTATCTTCTGTGTGATATCCCTTCAAGAGTACTATCATTTCCCTTCTCAGTCCTCTTTTCTCAAGACAATACAGAACATATATAGCTCCTTCAGTCTTTTCATAGGGCTTAGTTTTTAATCCTTCAATCATCCATATTGCCCTTCTCTGAATCCTTCTTAAAGGATTTTGAGGCTAGACACAGTACTTGCAGTGGGGTTTGACGAAAAAAGGATAGAGTGAAATTATTTCTTCCTATGACATGAATATGGGACTTCTGCTGATGCCATCTAAAATTGCATTTTCTTTTCTTCTTTTTTCAGCCACATTACACTAATGGCTTATATCTGATTTTCAATCAATTACTCTTCCTAGAACTTTTTCACAAGTACCATTACTAAGCCAAATATCTCCCATCCTATATTTGTGCATCAGATTTCTCGAGCTATCTATCTATTCATTTAATTGTCATTTCATCTGGCCCCCACTTAACTAGCCTGCTAATCAGCACAGCATCAAATATTCTGTCAAATGCTTTGCTGAAATCAGGCTACATCATGTCAACATGTTCATGACAATGTCTAATAATTTCTGCAATATTTTCATGAGAGATATATCTATTTTTAATTTAGAGATACATTGATGTCAAACTGATTGGTCTGTTGTTTGGTGGATCTTCCTTCTGCAATCTTTTGAAAACAAAGTCAATATATGCTTTTCTCTAGTTATCTGGCACCTTAATTTTTTCTAAGATATGGGTTTATTTATTTTTATTTATTTATCAAATTTATCACCGCCCATTTCCCCCACAAGGAGGGACTCTGGGCGGTTCACAATAAAAACACTTAACCATAATATAGTATAAATAATATACAATAATATCAATAACAGTAAAATATAAATATGTTAAAATATAATAAAATCCAGATGGCTAAGGTATTCTCTCTGTCCGCAAGCAAAACAGGGCAATTCTATGGAGCTAACCTTCCCCAAGAGGAACTATTCTCTTTCCCACCCCAGGCATGTTGACAAAGCCAGGTTTTTAATTATTTATGGAAGTCCAGGAGCGAGGGGACCTGCCTCAACTCCAGGGTGAGAACGTTTCAAAGGGCAGGCGCTATTGCAGAGAAGGCACACTTCCACGTCCCTGCTAGATGGAACTTTTTAGCAGATGGGATCCGTAGCATGCCCTCTGGGTTTGGCTGGATCATAAGCTTACTGTAGGATGCAGTTCATCTGTCCTGTAGATTTAAACCCATGAAAACTAAAGAAGTATTCCCTGATCATGTTTCTAGTAATCTCAAACTTCAGTCCTGCCCCTTCAGAATTTCCTGATGGAACACATAGATGTTTCTTTCTGGAAGAGAATGAATCAAAATAGGTACTAAATAGCTCCACATTTTGTCTGTTACCTGTTTGCACTCCTCATTAAGCAGCTGGTATACACTGAGCAGGTGAAAATCTGGAGTCTGGTAGTACCTTTTCTGACAAATCAGTTTTTTAAAATGCATAAATTTTTGTGAGCTCACTTCATCAGATGCATGAAGTGGTTAAATTGATGCCAGAATGGAAAAGGGGATGAGGCAAGAGGGGAAGAAAGAGTGATTATGCAGATGCAGGGTACATGTAAAATAGATTACAAGTACTTCAACTACTAGCAACTGTAGGTGAAGTTAAAAACCTACTGTAGTTTGTTTAGATCTTCTAAGATAGCCTCAATCCATTTGATGTATGTGAGTTTGGCAGTGTTTCACTCTATAATGCTGACATAGTTTCATCCCTCTAAAACAGCCACCTTGAAATCTGTAATGCCAAAATGCTCTGATATTCTTTTGACTTTGTTTTGGGACCTGATGTCAAACTGTGCCCATTAATTCTTTTGCACAAAGTCTGACCTTTTAATTCAACAAAGAATCAAAAGGGACATTGCAGACAATGATGGCATATATCATATTGGGGAAGAACATGTGAATGTACCTCTAATATTGTGTGTGAAGTTGTTGGGGCCTGTGATAGTGATGTCGATGTAAATGTGGGGGCAAAGTAGAAATTGGTTATATGGTCTGGTTTCCATATTAGCATTGTTGTTCTGTTGTTTCTTATGGCTTGTGAGTATCTGTTTCAGGTTGGCTGTCTGTCTGTATGCAAGTACTGGTCTGCCACCCCATGCCTGAGAAAGTGCAGTTTCATTGCCCAGTATGGGTTATAGCTAATTAATAATGTGTTTGAGCTGTGAAATATCGGTGACTATTGGTGGAGTTCAGTCCTTCTAATTTTGTGTTCTGTTTTTAAAAGGTCCTCCCTGGGAATTTATCTGGCACTCTGTTGATGTTGGTAAGGGGTCCAGTTTCCTGAATGCCTGTTGAGCATCTCTGTCAAGTGGGTCAATACAAATGCAGTTGTAGAATAGACTCTGGCTATAGACAGTAGAGTTGGTAGTATGTTCTGGGCAGAAGCTGGAAGTATGTAGATATGCATGGAGATCCTTAGGTTTCTTTTGTTCCTTTTGAAGAAATTATAACTTTCAATTGCTATATTCCATAGTCATGGGAGTTACCCCTGCAGGTCTCTGTTATATCAATTAAGTGACATTTTCTTTTCTGAACTAAGAGCTCAAGTTCATCTTGTTTATTTCTGATAGTTTGTATAGACAATTAAGACCATGAACTTTATAAGCTAATGTTCTTTTTCTCTGAGTGGTTTAAGAACCTCATTTAAGCAACACTCCCACTTTCTATCTTCAGCAAAGGATCGTTACCTTGTCGTGGTGCTGGAGCTTTGGTTTCCCCACAGAAAAAATGTATTGGGTCAGATGATGATCATAGGATAATTAGTGCTGCAGTGTACTGCATCTCAAAACTGAACATCCCACAATTCACTTTGGGCCTTACCAAATAATCCACCCAGGGGATAATCATCTATGAGATGGCATTGAACTGTGTTCAGCCAAAACCCTTTTCTATGTTTAGAGTATAGTGAAGCACCAGATCAGCCACACTATTACAGAAAGAAAGATAGTCAATTCAGGCAACAAGATCTAGGAATTCAATTCACATGCTGAAGAAAAGAGCTTCCCTTGTGCCATAAGCTAGCATGTTGCTTCCAGTGGGATCAAGGCATTATTCTAACTTCAGAGCTGAAGAAAGTTTTTACTGCCAGTTCAGCTTCCCTTTCTACATGGAATAGGGAGGGAGCACAAATGCACCATCTTGGTTTTAGAGGAATCTTAAATGGCTCTAAAAATCGTATCTTAAATGTTCCTCTCAGCAGCCTTGCCCTCCATATCCTCTTTCTTTCCCACAGAGTTGAGCTATCATATATTACACCAGCCAATGTATGCCATTTGTATTTAAAATCAACATCCATCATTTAATTGGCCTGCCCTGCATGATTTATTGTATATTGGAAATTGATTTATATGTTGACTGTGTTCTCAGCCTTTTGTTTAGCTGCTGACAACCATGGAAAAAGCAGATGATCTAATGTTTTCCTGTGAGATAATGAATCACAAAAATGGGGAGGAAAAAATACTCTTAATGAACATAAATTAAGATGAAGTCATAGCATCTCTGGTTCACTGCTTTGTTGATTAGATTATTAAGCAGCAAACCTTTTGTTTTGCATTTTTCCTCTTCTTTTCTTCACTAGTAATAGGACCTTAACTTGTCTCAGCTTACAATATTCATCACTGTGTGGTGGTGGGAGAAAAAACAACAACACAGCCTATAGTATTGTTGGTCTACAATATTGTGCAAAATGGTCAAGTAATGGTCAAGTTTTGATGAAACAAAACTTAAAAGCTACAGAAATGCATGAGTTCCCTCTATATCCTACCAAGGGAGTTATAGAGTTAAAAAGCTCTTGTAGAGTGGTGCTTAAGTTTGTGAGTCCTTTTGAATATTCAATATTTCTGCATAAATATGACCTAAAACGTGATCTGTTCTCCCCACGTCCTAAAACTATGTAGCTTTGGATCATTTTCCTCAATGAATATATGAATGAACAAGTATAATGTTTTTGACTCATTTGTTTAATTGGGTTCTCTTTGTCAAATTTTAGGACTTGTGTGGAGAACAGATCACATTTTAGGTCATATTTATTCAGAAATATTAAAATTCAAAAGGGCACACAAACTTTTAGGCACCACTGTAAGTCTCCTTGAGTTCAACTAATGCACTCATTGTGGAAAATGTAGAGCTAGAACTTCATGGTTGTCCTGCCTTTGGTTGAAAATTTCCCCTAAGCACTGGAGGGCCCAGAGGTCTGGGGGGCCCAGTCTGCAATGCTGTTACTTGGAATGAAGGGATCGCTGAAAAACAGCCAGGATTTTTTTTTCTTGAAAGTGCTGAAAATCTGCCAGCAAATAGGAAAGAACCCTGACAAGTGCTTTGCCCTTCTGACTTCAGCCTTCTCTCCAATAACATAACCTAGCTTCCAAGATCTTCCAGTCAATCTTAATGGTGGGGAACCTGACTGGCCATCATCAATTCTTACCTCTGCACCTGGGGTAAATTACTTCACACACTCTGTCACTTTAATCATTTTGTATAGGAATAATCAGGCAAAAAATTCAGGACTGTAAATATTTTTCTGTATGTGTATAACCTGTAACTGGACAATCACTAAGTAAATGGAAATAACTATTAAAATGTGTTGTGTCTTGTTATGTGACTTGCTCCCTTTCCTCTAAATTGTACCCCAGTTTGGCTCCAAGTTTGTGGAAACTACCAAGCCAGGAAGTTAAAAAAACAACAACAACACTGACCACAGGGAAGAGTTCCATGGTACAGTAAAGCATATCTAGAAGGAGTCTGTTGGTTATATATAGTTGGGAAGAGGACCCAACTTGAAGAAAGTGGAGTGCTTTCAATAGTCACTTCACAACTTCTATATAGCAATTCTAGTAGCAACAGGGAACAAAAAAGATATTAAAGAGGACCTAAGAAATTCTCTTTGTATTTGCATCACTGATTGCTTTCTGGGCCTTGGTAAAACAATGGCAGATGTAGCAAGAGGATATCTGCATAAAGTAATGTTGTCAGAGCTATAAACTCTTCGTGGATCATACCTTTTGTTAAATAGAGCAATAGGCATAAAATCATCAATGGCTCAATTAATCTTCCTTGAAACTTCTTTGTTAACCAAAAGGAACCTGGAAATAATCTTGATAACCTGTTTGTTTGGGTTTTTTAGATTTTTTTTTATCCCACCTTTATTATTTTTATAAATAATTCAAGGGAACATACCTAATACTCTTTCTTCCTCCTATTTTCCCCACAACAATAGCCCTGTGAGGTGAATTGGGCTGAGAGAGAGTGACTGGCCCAAAGTCACCCAGCCAGCTTTCATGGCTAAGGCGGGACTAGAACTCTCAGTTTCCTGGTTTCTAGCTTGCTGCCTTAACCACTAGACCAAACTGGCTCTCTGTTTGCTTGTTTGTTGGGATTACCTGGCCTGCTAATACTTTTGCTTCACAGCAAAAATCTCTTATAAAATGAGAAGGAGAAACCCACCTCTCTTGCTTGCTTGAGCTTGCTCTTGCTGTGCTCAAATATGCTCTGTTCCTCTCTTCATCTGAACGCAGCAGAAATTAAGCCAGGAACAGTCAAACTTTCCTTCACACTTGACAACTTTGCTGTTTATCCCAGAGAGAAACCTCTTTAAAACTAGATCACCACCCACCCACTCCTGCCAAACTTGACTTGAGACCAGCACTATGACCCTCATGTAGGAAGCAGCCTGTCAGGGTCCTTCATTGAGTTGGATTTGTAGTACAGCCCCAGTGACTTTGTTGGGCCTTACAGAAGTTGAACCAAAACCCATCTTAGATTTTGGAAACACAGCCTTCCTAGGTCCTTGAAACAACCTTGCTTGGAAAAGCCAACAGCTCTATCTGATTAGTTGGATCCAGAATCAGACAAAGGGAGTTGGGTGCCAATGCACATCCATTAAAGCAAGTTGAGTTCCCAGCTCCAAAATAATCATGCTTTCAGGAAGCCAAGGAGCTCACAGAACAAGCCCAAGCAAGAACACTGGCAAAGCAATTATTAATAGGGACCCCCATCTTCCTCTCCTTCCAAATGCTGGAAGATCCTTCTACAACTGACCTTCAGTAACCAGAACTCTATGCACAAGCTGCAAAGGAAAGGGGATTCTTTATTCTCCCCACTTTTTTTTATTTAATTCAGAAACATTCTATTTTATTCTCCATTTACAAGTGAAGTGACATCTATTCAAAAGATGCTATCCCTTAGCATGTATGTGTGTATGAAAGTGAATTGCATCCTTAAGCCTCCCTTATTTCCACTCCTACTTTGAACACTGTGCCTCTCTTTGTATTCAGGGTATTACCCCAAATCTATGCCTTTCTCCATTGAATTAAGCATGCTATCCTTTGAATCTCTTGTCATTCTCTCATTGAGACAAATATGCTACTCTGAATTCCTTGCCATTAGCTCATGTCAGGGTGATCTGGCTGTGACATTTGTCACCCCACTGATCGCCAGGGTTGATTTGGCTCATCTGGCTGGCTAGGCAGGTGTCCCCTTCCTCCCTCACCCCTCCATTTGCGTCCCACCCAAAGCTGCACACTCGGTGGAAGAGGATGACCATCCCAGATAGGAGTGTACCGATCTTTGGTCAAGGGTATACTGTTATACTGTTTTTTATCTTGTCCTGTACAATACCTTGGGTTGTTTGACTATTAGGAAGCTAAATAAATAAATAAATTCAAAAAAGTGGTAAATTCTAATAGTTATCATTGTTTCTTATTTGATTGCTTTGTATGCAAATATTCTTTGTGCTATATTCTGTCATGAGCACTGATGGTGAGCAGGAGGGGGCCCCTATCCAGGGGGGAAAATGCATGCGTAGTAGTGAGGATTTGAGCAGTCATTTGAAGAGACACAGAACAGACCCACCTTGACTTTTGGGGTTTATCTGTATGGGTTTTCTCACACTTCTTCAGTTTGTTAGGATTTTCTGTCTAATGTAGCAGTAATAAAACACTAGAGACTTCTTCCTTGTCTCAGCGTGGTCCCTGCTTGTTGGGACATAAATCCTAATAAACTCCTACTCCCATTGAAAGAGGGAGGGGAAATTTTTTTTTGCAGGGGGGGAAATGTCTTCGGAAAACCAGGAAATTCGGCAAGCCATTCAACAACTGGCAGCAGCCTTGCAACAACACCAGCAACAAGTAGATCTCCACATCAACACATTACAAGAGGCTATGCTACAGCAGTTACAACAACCAGCTCCGATCATCCCACAACCGGTGCAAGCAGCAGCAGCAGCAGCTCTGCCAGTAGTCTTGAGATCCCAGGGCAGTTTACTAGAAAAGTTTGGAGGAGAAGCAGGACAGTTGAGAACATTTCTTACACAGTGCACAATGTTTTTCGACAGCAGACCGGCAGAGTTCCCAACAGACCGAACCAGAGTCACTTGCATTTTAAGTCTGCTAAAGGGCCCAGCAGCTATTCCCATGGTGGAGAACAACGACTGAATTCTCAATAACTACCAGAATTTTCTGGCAGGGTTCCGAGCACACTTTGATGACCAGATCAGAGAGGTCACTGCCAGCTGGGAAATTCAGAAGCTCAAGAAAGGCAACAAGAGGGTGGGAATTTACATTGCTGATTTCAAGCTGTTAGCAGGAGAACTGGACTGGAATGAGAGTGCTTTGAAAGACCAATTCAAACAGGGGCTGGATGAGGAAATAAAAAATGAATTAATGTGCCAGGGAATACCAGCTACTTTAGAAGATTTATATCAGCTGTTTGTGGTCATAGATGCCAGGCTAGAAGAGCTCAGACAGATGAAGCCGGGGAGAGGCAGGGACTTCAGAGCACTTCCAGGATTTCCAGCTCTCTCTGCAGCATCTCTCTACTCAGGACCAGAGGAGCTGATGCAGATTGGGGCAAGCAGGAGGCTTACTTCCGAGGCTGAGAGACAGAGAAGGAGAGAGAGCGCCCTATGTTTCTATTGCGGAGCCCCGGGGAATATGGTGAGGGCTTGCCCAGCGAGAAACCAAGCAAATTCTGTAAGAGCCCCAGGGCAAGCAGCAGAACCAAGAGCCAGCTCCGCCTCTACTTCCAACCAGGGAAACTCCGTCAGTCTCCCTCCACAGAGCTCAGCAGGGAGACCATCAATCAATTAAGAAGGGCACATTCCGAGGATTCCAGGCAATCCTTTTTCTATTTACCAGTCATAATGCACATAAACCCAGAGCACCATGTCAAGTTAGAGGCTCTTGTGGATTCTGGAGCTTCCATCAATTTTATTGATGTACAGAGTGTACAAGACCTGAACATCCCAACCATGGAGTTACCATGTCCCATAGAAGTTGAGACCATTGACGGCCAGCCCCTCAAGGCAGGACCGATTCGAAGATCCACAGAACCTTTACAGCTAACAACGGGAGACCACACTGAGTGGATCCAACTTTATGTTACTGCATCACTTAATGTACCTATAATCCTGGGCAAATCTCGGCTGAAACTCCACAACCCATTGTTGGACTGGACTACGGGAGCGGTCTCTCCCAGCTAAGGAATGCCAGCACCAAAGATTCAAGTTGCCCTTCTCTCTCCAGCAACCAACACAGTCACGGAAGCAGGGGGGGTCCAGTTGCCAGCCAAGTATGCAGATTTCACAGATGTTTTCAGCAAACAAGAGGCCACAGCACTACCCCCCCCCCATAGGGACTGTGATTGCACTATTGAGTTGATACCAGGAGCCAAGATTCCAGCAAGGAAACAATATCCCATGTCCCCTAAGGAACTAGCCACCTTGAAAGATTACTTGGATTCTAATCTCCAAAAGGGTTTCATCCAACCTTCTACTTCCCCAGCATCTGCTCCTATATTATTCATACCAAAGAAGCCTGACCCATTGGCACCAGCAGCTCAGGAGGCACCCTTGAGAGTTGTTTTCAGCTCCCTCAATAAGGTCACAGTCAAAGAAAATTACCCACTCCCCTTAATAGCTGACCTGCTGGACCGCTTACAGAAAGCAAGCATTTTTACTAGGTTGGACCTCAGGAATGCATACAATCTGATCTGGATGAAAGAGGGGCATGAATATCTGACTGCCTTCAATACCAGGTATGGAAAATTTGAGTACCTTGTGATCTCTCTTGGGTTGGCGAATGCGGCAGCCATATTTTCCCAATTTATGAATCAAATTTTCTCTGATTTACTAGATAAGTATCTGGTCATTTATCTAGATGACTTATTAATATTCTCTGAGGATGCTACAACCCATGTACGTAATGTCTTACAAAGACTGAGAGAGAACAAGCTGTTTGCCAAGCTAGAGAAGTGTGCCTTTGATTTAACAGAATTACATTTCCTGGGCTATAGAATATCAACAGAAGGCGTATCCATGGATCCTTCAAAGGTCCAGGCAATTCTGTCTTGGCAACCCTCCTGCAATGTGAAAGGTGTACAAAAATTCCTAGGATTCGCCAATTTTTATAGAAAATTTATACATAAATTTAGTGACAGGGCTAAGCCTCTCACACAGATTTTGAAGAAAGGATCCAAATTCCTTTGGGGGGAGAGGGAGCAAGCAGCCTTCCAAGAATTTAAGCAACTCTTTGCATCCCAGCCGCATTTAAAGCATCCTGATACCACGAAGCAATTCATAATGCATTCAGATGCTTCAGATTTTGCTATTGCTGCTGTTTTATTGCAATATACTGACAAAGTAGGGAAGACATTGCTTCCTTGTGCCTTTTTCTCTCACACGCTCTCGCAGGCAGAGAGAAACTATGATGTTTTAAACAAGGAGTTGCTGGCAATTAAAGCAGCATTTCAAGAGTGGAGGCATTGGCTAGAAGGTGTGACCTTTCCTGTGAAGGTCTGCACTGATCACAAGAATTTACAGCTTCTACAGAACACCAGTTCGCTCACCCCATGCCAAATCAGATGGAGCCAGTTTTTCTCCCATTTCAATTTTGTTATTTCTTATGTTCCTGGGGCACAGAACCGTTTGGCAGATGCCTTGTCTCGATCCATTCAGGCAACCCCCGCTACTCACCAGGAGGTCCAGGCTACTATATTACAACCTCACAACTTTGATCAGTCTATGAAGGGGAACCAGACAGAGATTTTAGCAGCAGGCAGACAAGCAGAGGACCTATTTGCAAGGGTCAAAGCTCAGCAGCAACAGGACCCATATGCCAGGTCCAGGATGGATGACCTCTAGAGGGGTCTACAAGACACCACATACCCATTTAATGTGGAAGCAGGAATCCTTTGGCATAGTGGGCAATTATACATTCCCCCCTCATTGAGGGAAGAAGTACTGAGACTTTGCCATGACCATCAAACGGCAGGGCATGGAGGCGTTTTCAAAACTCTCCATAGAGCTCTGAGAGACTACTAGTGGCCTAAGATGACTGCAGACATAAAGGGTTACGTAGCTTCTTGTCATACCTGTAGACAAGCCAAGCCTCTACCAGGGAAGCCCACAGGACTCTTGCAACCCCTCCCCAGCCCAGTGGGCCTTGGGATACAGTTTCCATGGATTTCATCACTGATTTACCCCTGGTCCAGGGGCTGACTTCCATACTAGTGGCGGTGGACCTTTTCACTAAAATGGTGCATTTTATTCCTTGCAAGGGCCTCCCATCTGCGCAAGCCACAGCACAGTTCTTTATGGACCATGTTTTTAGGTATAGAGGCATGATAAATCACTTGATGAGTGACAGAGGCCCTCAGTTCACTTCCAGGTTCTGGAGGGCCCTTTTCCAGTCATTAGGGGTCCAGATCCACCTATCATCGTCACATCATCCTTCTAGTAATGGACAAGCTGAGAAAAATAACCAATGGTTACAACAGTATCTCAGGTGTTACACCACTTATCAGCAAAACAATTGGCCAGCCCTGCTCCCCATGGCAGAATTTACTTATAATAACTCTGTGCAATCCTCTACCAAGATGTCTCCTTTCCAAGCACTCTATGGGGTTAGCCCTCGGGTGTTGCCCGCCTCCTCCCAGCAGGGAACTGTTCCAGCTGTGGCTGATTTTCTTAAAGAGCAACAAGCTGCACAGGAGTTGTTAAAGGAGCAGCTAAACGTGGCAAAAAATGCTTAGAAGAGAGCTGCAGATGCTCACAGACAAGAGGGGCCAGCAATTGCAGTAGGAGACAAAGTGTGGCTCTCTACCAAGTTTTTGACTTCTACCAAGCCTTCCAAGAAGTTGGACTCTACGTTTGTGGGCCCTTTCACTGTGGTGCAGCAGATAAATCCAGTGGCTTATCGCTTACAGCTGCCAGCATCCATGAAATTCCACCCAGTGTTTCACAGAGCCTTGCTAGCCAAAGACCCTCCCCAAAGTGCCTTACGATTGCAAATGCCCCCCCACCTCCAGTAATTGTGGATGGGGAGGAGGAATATGAAGTGAAGGAAATTCTGGACTCTAGGAGGAGGGGAAGGGGAATCCAATATTTAATACACTGGAAAGGGTACCCTGTGGAAGAGCGCAAGTGGGAAAATGCCAGAGATGTGCACGCACCAGCACTGATTCAATGATTCCATCAGCTTTTCCCTCACAAACCCAAGCCTCACACTCTACCAGAGATTCCTCACTTGGTTGAGGAAGCAGAGGAATTCCAAGCAGAGGAGTTCATAAGTTGGCAACCTCCACCCCTGCCAGAGGCTCTGAGGCCAGAGCGAGAGGAGGAGGGGGAGCCGCAGCCCTCCACCTCAGGCTTGCATTTCCCAAGGGGGAGGGGGGAAGAATCTTCTAATTATCTAGCTATTTTCCAGCAGCAGCCACCTGGGCCAGAAGTGTTATCAGAACTGGAGAGCAGCAGTGATTCATCCTTGGAGGAGTTTTCCCTTGAAGAATTTCCATCATTGCCCAGTTCCCATGGGAGCTTGGAGGGGGAGATGGACTCTCATGAGACTTTGGAGGGAGGAAGGAACTCTGGAGAGGAGGGGGCTGAAATGGAACATGAATCTGGAGGGGAGGGTGATGTCATGAGCACTGATGGTGAGCAGGAGGGGGCCCCTATCCATGGGGGAAAATGCATGCATAGTAGTGAGGATTTGAGCAGTCATTCAAAGAGACACAGAACAGACCCGCCTTGACTTTTGGGGTTTATCTGTATGGGTTTTCTCACGCTTCTTCAGTTTGTTAGGATTTTCTGTCTAATGTAGCAGTAATAAAACACTAGAGACTTATTCCTCGTCTCAGCGCGGTTCCTGCTTGTTAGGACATATTCCCTGCACATTGTCAATTACTTATTATTTGATTGCCTTTATGCCTTTACTCTCAAATATTACTTTATAAATTGTTTGGTTATTAATTATAGTTTCATTTTGGGTAACTTGTGGCCTCCTGGGTTAAGAGGGGCTGTGGAAACTCTTGCAGGGCTGCTGTGAAGACTATTCTAGGCACCTGTCAGTTAGTTGCTTGGAGTTGGAATCCAGCTGTACAGATCCTATGGAATTGTCTGAAGCACAGTCCCTGGTGGGCTTGGGATGGGAGTAGTGCCTCCATCCTGGAGCTCCTTGAACTCTCAGTGGCTTTCAGTACCACTGGTCATCTGGGCCAGCTTAGGGCTTTGGGAGTGGGAGGCACCATATTAAAGTGGTTCTCCCTTTTTCAGAGCTAGTTCTAGTCAGTGTTTGTATGGGGGAAAGGTCAACCCCAAGGCTCCTGCTTTATGGAGTGCCTCAGGGATCCACCTTCCTATTTAATATCTACATGAAGCTGCTGGATGAGGTCATCTGGCATGAATACAGTATCATCAGAATGCTGATGATATCCACTTGTACAGCTTCACCTTAGGCTGATGAAGCAAAGCTGTCAAGGTCCTTTCCCAGTGCCTGGGGGCTGTGGGAGTCTGGATGGGTGGAACAGGCTTTGGCTCAACCCAGGCAAGACTGAGTGGCTGTGCATTATAAGGCCCCCTGTTCTGCAGATTTTCCATCTTTAATTCTGCATGGAAGTGTGTTTCCTTAGTTAGGGTTGATGTGCAATTTGGAGGTCCTCCACAGTAGCAGCCATGACTGGTAGGGGGTTGGGGGGCTTTGCACAGATTCATTTTGTGCACCAATTGTGCCTATTCCTGAACTGAGAGGCCTTGATCATAGTGTCTCATGCCTTACTCACCTCCTGCTTGGACTACTCTAATGTGCTTTACATAGGGCTGCCTTCAGAAACTATAGCTGGTTTCTGAATACAACAGCGCAGACAGTTTTTGGCATTTCTCATTATGCCCATGTAACGCCACTGCTGTGGCTCCCATTAGACTTCCAGGTACAATTCAACATGCTAATTATCACCTATAAAGCTCTGCATGGCATAGGGCAAGGCTATGAGCTCTTCAAAGACTCTGAGAAGATAGCATAAGCGGAGAAGATAATGTTCTGAAGGGAGCCACGTGGAAGAAACATTTGCCAGAGAAGCTGAATCCAAAAAGGATTCAGCAACGGCAGCCAGGCACTTCTCCTGGGTGAAAAAGGCAAAAGGTAGGTGCGGGGAACTGAGAGAGGAGGCAGCTGGGTGAAGAAATGCAGGCTGGGGAGGCTGGAGCTTGCTATTGGTGGCCTTGCCCCAATGGGTGGGACAGGACAGGTGGCCTCACACCATGTGGCTGGGCTTGCCACCCCACAAGGCAGGATGCAGGGCTTCCAAAAGGGCAGAGATGTGGGGAGATAGGTGTGGGGGAGATAGGCAGAGGGGAGTTGAAGGCAGTGTTCAGGGCTGGGAAGAACCAAGCCCAGAATGGCTTGGATTGGGGTGGATGCTCAGGCTAATGACAGGTAAAATTCACTTAACGATGGTAAGGGGAATTGCTAGGATTGCCATTGCTAAGCAATGCCATCTTGCTTTACAACTGCATGGCTTAGCAAGGGAAATTCCAGGCTCAATTACCGTTGTTAAGTGCAGATTACCTGTAGTGCTACCTTGGCTGTTTTGGGAGGGAAATATAAAATGATATGGTACCTTGGAAGGTCTGTACCTGGCACAGCTGGACAAACTGAGTGTGTTAAGCATATCCTCTTCCAATGTTCCTCTTCTTCCAGCATATAAAATTGCCAAATGCTTGCCATAAACAAAGGCCAGGAGATTAAAAGATCTATCCAGAATGTCACATTATTGTATTATTGTCATTTACTGCTGGCATGGCCTGTTATCCTATTTTATATTCCATTTCTAATACTCTAGTAATTGTAGAGATAATACTTTGGAGGATTACCTTACACTGCAATGTGATTATTGGCGTTATCAATTCTAGCACTATGTCTAAATATAATATGGGGTATTTTATTGCATATAGATTTTACTGACACTACTTTATTATCATTATTAAAAGCTATACCTTTAAAAAGATAAGTGTTTGAGATGCAAAAAACATGGTAAACATAAGAAAGAAGGGCAGTATCTCAGAATGGTTTGTCAGGTTGCCTCTGGTTTTCACTGGTAGAAATGTCTAGTTTTCACTAGACCCCCATGTCTACTGCAGAGCTTTGCCTTATATTCCATATTTGTCATGGTTCCTGTTCCAATGTTCCTGGAAAACATCGTAACGGGTTCCCATGCCATGGGGCTGACACGAGTTGCTGTACGGGAGGGGGCTGCTCCTGTTCCTTGTACCAGGCTGCAATGCAAGGAGTGAAGAATGAGGAATGCATGTTTGGGTTATCTCGCCCTTTGCTTGTGATCCTGCATACTATTCATTATTAAATCAGATATCCATGAAAGCCCTGTGTGAGTCTGATGGTGATTTTGAATAGGCAATCATTACATATTGCTCCAGAAGATTGTAGTGGTCAGGTGAGGTGCAAATTGGATATTTTTATGTAAGTGAAAGTTCTTTGCACCAGGGTAAACTAATTATTTAATTCAGCTCTCTGTTAATGTTTTGTTCTTATTGTTTTTTAAAGTATTTTAGAAAAAAATATCTCTCTTTAAAATGGGCAAACAATTCTAAAGAAATTTATTGAAAAGGATTCTTTCTGCTGCAGAATGGCCCATTTCCAGGCAGCAGTTATCACAGTAGGAAAGACAGTAATGTACAGTTTAATAACATCTCTTCAGACATGATAAATGGAACTCTGATTGGACCAATTGGGATTTCATGGTCTGAGGCTTTATGAAGTTGTCAGTTCTATTCAATTGTTTCTAGTGAAGTGACTCCTTCATAGTGTTTGTGTTATCTGGAGGTGGGCAGCAAGCAGGTGGAGTAGAGAACCTAAAATTAGACTGTATACAGACTTTGGGCAATTGGGCCTTATCCAGAATCATTTTCCTATCTGTTGATAGATTCATGCAGTAAGAGTCACCAACTTATCTGAGGCTAGTCACAGCCCATTAATTTAATCTCTTCTTCTGTTAAACAACATTCTTTATATAGTAAGTACTTAATTTTAATACAATTTTATTTAATAAGTATCTATCTCATACATAATAGGGAACTATTGTGAGTGTGGTTAATGGGTTACACAGTTTTATTAGAATAGCCTCTATAGATGGATGGATGGATGGATGGATGGATGGAAGGAAGGAAGGAAGGAAGGAAGGAAGGAAGGAAGGTTGGTTCCAGAAAATTTTTCATAAAGAACAGTGTTTCCTTAACTTTATCATGAACAAATAAAAAGAAATACATACACTGAGGGCAAAACCTACATGAAGGCAGAATGAAACTGTCCTTCTGATTTATATTTATAGGTAAAGGTAAAGGTTTCCCTTGACGTAAAGTCCAGTCGTGTCCGACTCTAGGGGGCGGTGCTCATCTCCGTTTCAAAGCCTTGGAGCCGACGTTGTCCATAGGACACTTCCGGGTCATGTGGCCAGCATGACTCACGGAACGCCGTTACCTTCCACAGACACACACACACACATTCTTGTTTTCTCTTTGAAACTCCATATAAGACTGGGTGGATTTTGAAAAATAAGTGGTTAGGGTGGAGGTTAAAGTCAACTCTCCACATGTGGTGTCTCAATTAGGACTACAGTTAGGACAGCTTCATATTTTTATACTCTTATTTATTTTTTATCATTAATATTTACTTTATTTATTATTAGATTCTTATCCCGCCTTTGTATTTGATTAACACAAGGCAGTGTACATACCAAATGCTCCTGCCACCTGTTTTCCCCACAACAGCAACCCGGTGAGGTGAGTTGGGCTGACAGAGAGAGACTGGCCTGAAGTCACCCAGCCGGCTTTCATGCCTAAGGCAGGACTAGAACTCTCCTGGTTTCTAGCTCAGCACCTTAACCACTACACCAAACTGGCTCTTGCCTTTATATCTCACCTTTCTATCCTATTGAAAAGGCACATAAACACAATCTAATTAAAAACAATTAAAATCTCTACCAAACTCACTTAAACTAATTGAAGACATCAAAATTAGTACACTGTGCTAAAATAGAACATGGCATTGTGTAGTATGCTTTCTGCTATGGAGGTTAGCAAACTGAACAATTCAGATTGCATTTAAGAGATTCAAAATCCCACACAGCTTGGCAGTACTTACTGACAACCACTTTTTCAGAAGCTTTCTCAACTTCTTTCTACATGTTACTTCATCAAACTATAGCAGATACTTCAGTGGTAGAATTAAACATTTTATACTGCCTTGAAATGATTTGGAAGGTCTCAAATTGTCAGTATCAGCTTTATGAAGAAGAAAGTGTTCTTCAACTTCCAAGGAGACCCTCACCACATGGACACTGGTCTCATCCGGCCTTAGAAGCATGAATTGTGGTGATTATACTGGTCTACCCTCTGGCCTGGTGATGCTATTGTTAGATACCAGGTTGATGAATAATAAGATCTCTAGTCATTCTTGATTTGGTGGTAGATAAGAAGACTGACTGGGTATCTTAATCAAGGTATGGGTCAAATAGCTGAATGACGGTTCCCTGGGTTTCCATATCCACACTGGAAAACTGATTGGAAAGAGGTGGCCTTGAAGTTGATATTGAATGCTCCCAAAATAATGGCTCTGGGGCTGCCATGACCTGAGCAGTTCAGAATTCTGTATTAAGTACAGGTAGTCTTTGACTTACGATGGCAATCAGGACCGGAATTTACATTGCAAAGCGATGTAGTCATAAAACATGACTGCATCACTTAGTGACAGCAATCCTTGCAGTCCCGGTTGCTGTTGTTAACCAAATCCCACAGTTGTTAGGCAAGACAACTTAGCTTCCCACAACCAAAATCAGTAGGGAAGCTGGCAAGAAGTTGCAAGTCCCAGACCAGCAGGCAGGTACTGTAAATGGCTGCTGCTGGGTAGGGAACGGAGTGAGGGGGTGCATGGAGGTGTGTGAGGGTGCAAGAGAGTGTGTGAGAGGCATGGGTACATGGGGTGCACTAGGGTGTGAGGTGGTGCGCAAGAGGCATGGTGTGGGTTGGGAAGTGTGCATGAGAGGATGTGAGGGTGCAAGGGGGTGTGTGAGAGGTATGGCATGGGTCAGGGAGGGTACATGAGGGTGTGAGTGCAGAGAGGCTGGGGGAGGGTGTGTGGGTGGGGAGATTTACCCAGCAACTTGCAACCTTCCCTCCCGCCTCCCCATTGACTTTCTGGGGAGCCAGCAGGGAAGGTTGCAAATGGTGATCATGTGATCATGAAGTGCTGCAGCCCGTTGTAAGTGTGAACCAGTTGCCAAGTGTCTAGATTGCAATCAAGTGACTGTAGGGTTGCTGTGATGGCCAGAACTCTGAGGACCATTGGTTCAGCACTGTTGTAACTTGGAACAGGTTGTAGGTCAAGGACTACCTGTATGTCAACCATGCATCTGCCCCATTTCATTATTGGTCCAACATGTGGGACAGGATGCTCTTTGGATCTGCTTTTTCCTACAAGGTAAGAAGATGGTAATTTGAAGATGGCAAATTTACTTCTATTATATTGTTATAGCTGAAACATTTATTATTGACATTTAGACTTGGAACAACTATTCCTCTCTGAAGGTTAGGAATTTCAATGGGTTGTGGAAGTTTTTTTATTTAATATATTATTGATGCCTTGGTTTCTGTCAAGTACAGAAACATCTTGGGCATTTGACACAATTACGCTAGGCATTTTCTGCCACTGTTCAGTATTTTGGTATACACCCCAGTTAAAGGCAATGGAGCAAGCTGGGAGATGAAGAGAACCTAGGTTGTGTAAAACTTGTCTCGAGTCTGATTGAGCCATTGGCAGCTTGCAGCAGTGGTTTCTGTAACAATGGATGAAGATGTGAAAGTATGTTATTCCATTATTCAGATGCATTATTCATCCAAGTGTGACTGCACCCAAAAATGTTGGATGCCATGTTGCTGACTGACTGAATCCTCACATCACTTCACCTCTTTCCCATGCCAAGATTAGTAGCTGTATTACAGATGGCAATGCCACTCCTATGAATGGTAATGTCAGGAAGCCACATTGCTCCTAGGTATGAAGTCCATTGGGCCCACTGTTATTAGTTAGAACTTCTCTAATATTCCACCCTAGATTTCAGCAGATACTACTTTTGGCTATTTTGGCTATTTCAGCTCTATAGGTAACAGCAAAAAGTTTGTGTGTAAATGTATACATATATTTGAAGGTTACTAAGAAATACTTCTTGGAAGTTGCCATAGGAACCTTGCAGGGAAAAAAAAGAATATAAACAAAACCTGTTTTATGGGTAGCTGAAAAGAACTACAGATGAAGCAAGGGAGGTTACAAATCATTTCTGTAAATCATTTACAGTACATTTAAAATGGGGCAATAAAATTGACAGACTTTTTGCTTTTGATACTAGGCCTTCTGTTGAACAAAATGTTCAAAGTAGATTTGACCTTGTGTTAACTATGAGTTACTTCTTATGAAAGTTTTACCAAACCCTTCTGCCTCCCAGTTATTCAAAAGGCAATATATCCAGCCAGTTATCTTGGCAAAATGATTGTACTTCTTAATATCTTATTATTTTAGATGTGATTTTTAATGTTATTTTCCACTTGTTGCTTAAGTGTATTTTGCTGAGAAAAGAGGTAATTTAAATATATACATTCTGTTTCAACTCTTTTTTTCCAGCAATCCTTTTGTATAAAGTGGGCCATAAAATAGAAGGGATGTAAGTAATTAATTAAGTAAATGGGCTCAACATTGGTAATATAATGTAACTATAACTAAAAATTTGGTCCTGTCTAAAAACGTTGCCCTCCTCTGACATATTGATAGCATCCTATGCCACATCCTGAGATGATCTCTCCTAGGGTTTCATGTAATCTTAAAAATAAAAGGGGTGGTGGGCTGACGGAAATAAGATTAAACCCTGAAGATTACTATACGTACATTTCCTAGTATCGTCTTCTAAGATTAACCCCTAAGGAAGGCACTGGAGCTTCCAGAGAGAGTATCTCCCAAGCTTATCCTTGTCAGACTTTCCAGAAGGACATCATATCTATGGTACTGAATATTGCTGAGGAATCATATGGAATCACCAGGGCTATTCTCCTCTATCCTACTCATAATGTAGATAATCTATTCAGATTATAAAATCTGTCTAATCCCAGATTTAGTCTGAAGACAACTATAATGGGCCTAGATAATCTCTTTCATTCAGGAACCTCTGGAAATGACATATGACTATATACTCAAGTAAAGGTAAAGGTAAAGGTTTCCCTTGACGTAAAGTCCAGTCGTGCCCAACTCTAGGGGGTGGTGCTCATCTCCGTTTCTAAGCCTTTAGAGCCGGCGTTGTCCGCAGACACTTCCGGGTCATGTGGTCAGCATGACAACACGGAATGCCGTTACCTTCCCGCCAAAGCGGTACCTATTGATCTACTCACATTTGCATGTTTTCGAACTGCTAGGTGAGCAGGAGCTGGGACTAGCAACGGGAGCTCACCCCGCCGCACGTTTTCGAACCGCTGACCGTCCGATCGACAGCTCAGCGGTTTAACCCACAGCGCCACTGCGTCCCTCAAGTACTTTGTACTCAAAGTACTCAAGTACTTTGGCCCAAATTCACCTGCTTGGAAATTTTCCAGTACTGTGGGAATTAGAGACATTTTCTTTAATAGAGTTTTCAGAACAGCCACTTTATGATTAAATGGCATAATTCCTTCCTCCAATAAAATATTTATCACTTTCTATAATCACTTAATTTTCTGTATCTACCTTAATCAGCCTGGAAGGACACCTGGTTGGTTTCATACTCCCAGAAATGTGGCCCACATTTTCAGAATATGTCCTTTTTAAAAATAGTTTTTATCAAAAGATTTTACATATATAATAAATACATTCCAAGAAAAAAAATGAATGTGAAAAAGAAAAAAGAAAGGAAAAGAAAAGAAAAGAAGAGGCAAAGAAAAAAGGAAAAGAGAAAAAAAAAACAGAACAGAAAACATAAAAATACACGAAAATATAAATATAAAAAAGTGGCTTCCAAACTTCCTCTTGGCAGTTTTACATACAATTCTAATCAAACCTCTCTCACTAACATTACATCATAATTCCCTTCCTTCTATAATCTATTCTTTCTAATCCTCAAAACCATTAGTCACAAAATGGTTTTCTTTGTTTTTGCAAAAAGCCCATAAGGGGTTTCCAGTCATTGATGAATGTCTATAATGACCTTTCTCTCATTGAAGAAGTCAGTTTGGCCATCTCAGCAAGTTCTGTCAATTTCACCAACCATGGTGGGTAATGCCAAATCTTTCCACCTTTGTGCGTATAATAATCTCACCGCAGTAATCATATACTGAAATAATCTTCCTTAACTCTTTTCTTCAGAATATGTACTAAATTATCCAGAGGCCCAAAGAGACTACATTACAAGAATGGTTAGGACTACATTAAATTTTCACATTAGGTAAGATTAAGAGCATGGTCTGGACCTCAGAATGTATACAGCAGGAGATACTAACTGAAAATGTGTCTCATAAAAGGAGCCATTATTCTAGCAAAGGATTAGAAGTAACTGTGTTACTACGTAGGACATTTTCATCAGCGTCTGAGAAAACATAAAACAAATCACAGCTATGTGTTGAATTTTCCCATTACAGCCAACGTGAAAAATAAACAAGTGATGTTTCACCTCAGAATCAACTAAAGCACTATGTAGGTCTGAAACTATTTGAATCCCCTATCTGAAGAAGGTTTCAAATCAAACCTTTCTCTGTGTGACACTATTTCTGCATGTAAAATACGTTCTCTACTCTGGAGCAAAGTCCTCACATCTACAGTGATGTTACACTTCTAATATGTTATGAAATTCCAGACATCTAGCATGAACTAGATAACATGGGGACAGACTTTGCTTTGTCTTTTTTAAGTGCTGTCACACTTTGTACAAATAAAAGTAATTTATTCCTTCCTTTGCATGCTCATCTGTTCCTAATGTGGCAGAGTAGAAAAACATGAATATTTTAGTGTGCACAGACTATAGATAGATTTTGTTAGAAATGTTTCATGGGGATGGGAGTAAAGTGGAAACTTAAGTATTACTCCTTTTAACTGCTAAGCAAGGTATCAAGTATTCTGGTTTGAGGCTGCTTCTCAACAAGAGTCCTAAGAAACTGGGGAAGGAGGGTGGGGGTTGTGCTTGATAATCAAACAATACAGATAGTCCTTGTTTAGTGACCACTCATTCAGCGACCATTCAAAGTTACAATAGCACTGAACGAATGGTACTTATGACCAGTCCTCAAAGTTTTGGACGTCCCAGCACCCCTGTGGTCACATGATCATGATCTGGGTGCTTGGCAACCAGCTCGTACTTACGACAGTTTCAGCAGTTGCATGTCCCGCAATCACGAGATCACCATTTGTGACCTTCCCTGCCGGCTTCCCACAAGCAAAGTCAATGGGGAAGCTGACAGGGAAGGTTGAAAATAGCTCAGGTAAGTTGCTTGTACCCTCCCCTACCCAGCAGCAGGCACCCAAAGCCCCACTGCATTTGTGCCATGCTGTACCAGCCCCTTGCACACTCTCCGGCACCCAGCAGAAGCCACCCCAAGCCCTGCCACACTCATGCCATGCTGGGCCCTTGCATGCCCTCCCACACCCAGCAGCAGCCATGCCACACCAGCCACCTGCACAGCCCCACACACCCTCCCCCACCCAGCAGCATCCACTTACCTACCTGCTGGTCTGCTTATGAGCTGCCTGGGACTTTCAACTTCCTGCTGACTTCCCCACTGACTTTGCTTGTTGGAATCCAGGAGGAAGTTATGAGGGGGTCCTTGCTTAACAACCTGCGAACCTGGCTTAATGATGGCAATGGGGATTGCCAGGATTGCTGTCGCTATGTGATGCGGTCATGTGATATTGTGCTTTAAGACCACATTGTTCAGTGATGTAAATTCCAGTCCCAATTACTGTAGGTAACTGAGGACTACCTGTACTCAGAGAGTAATTCTGCCTCTGTTTCAGACATTCCTTGCAATAGTCATCGATTTGCAACAAACAAGTTTAAGTGTTAAAAGGGAGAACAAGACAAGTTGCAGGTATGATCATTTAAACATTTGCATATATGTTGTAGAATATTTACTAATATAGTATTTGCTTAAAGGTATTATTATTATTTTAGGGGAGTTTGCTCATGTTAGCTCTGTATGCCAAAAAAATAAGAATTATGAAAAAAATCAATGGGATGATTTGATTTTAACTCAACTCATCCCACTTAAGTAAAAACAGAAAGTGATGCTCACCCTTCCTCCACTTCTAAAAAAGTTAAGAGATGCATAACTTCACTTTGTTTTACCTCTTCTGGCTCTTGGAATGGTGGATCAAGGATGCAAGATGATGCAAAGTATCCCATGAAGGCAAATTGTATTTTCTCTTATCTTCAACTGGGAGAACTGCATCTGTTCCATGGCATGAAGATAAACAAGAGCTATTTCACATGGGGCTGATTCCTACTTGACATGACAGGGGTGATTGCATCCTATACCTTAAGGTTTGGAGCAGGGAATGTCATGCCAAATAATGTTGGATTCTGTTGGTGCCTGGGGAAAATGAGGAGGGAGGGAGAAGGAGGAAGAGGAAAAAACTCTTGGTGAAAATGAAAGAGCAGATTGTGCAAGAAATAATATTGTTTGTAATATTTGTTAATATTACCACATACATAAAAACTATCTGCACATTGAAAAACAGTATATAAGAAGAAAGGCTAAACTTGAAAATGCTGCTTTTCTATGCAAGATAATTAATTGATACCTAAATTAGAGAAGCATAAGAGCAATTAGGACAGACTCTCTGTCACCTATTTGGAGCTTTGCTTTACAGGGGCACATATGTTTTAGTTGCAAATGAATCTGGCTAGTGTATGATCTTCTCTCCATGCAAAGTCTGCAAAGGAGCTTGGGGGAATTGCATAAAAAGGTAAAGATTTCCCTTGACATTAAGTCCAGTCGTGTCCGACTCTAGAGGGCGGTGCTCATCTCCATTTCAAAGCCGAAGAGCCGGCGTTTGTCCGTAGACACTTCTGTGGTCATGTGGCCGGCATGACTAAACAGAACACTGTTACCTGCCTGCCGAAGCGGTACCTATTACTCTACTCACATTTGCATGTTTTCAAACTGCTAGGTTGGCAGGAGCTGAGACTAGCAACAGGAGCTCACCCCGTCACGCGGATTCGGACCTCCGACCTTCCGATAGGCAAGCTCAGCAGCTCAGCGATTTAACCCTCAGTGCCACCGCATCCCTGGGAATTGCATACTTCTTAATTTTTTTTTCAACTTTTCAAAAGCTCTATTGCTAACAGCACGATGCTGTTCAAAGAAATATTGCTTCCTTTATCTCTCTAGTGATTATAAGGTATGCAAGAACATTTGAATTTACTTGGCATATCCATCTTTTTAATTAAACAAAGTACAATCCCTTTCCAGTTTGACAAAGGACATATCCGGACCTACTATTTAAACTACTCCCAACCTACACTCAAACCTGGCTTGTTTTCGACTGGTTTAAGGAAATCCTGTTCTATCTGAGACACTTGAAAATGGTTACCAATCTGGTTAGAAAGTCACTATGTCCTCCTGCTAGACAATTCCCTGATCCTGTTACCTCCCATTTTTCTGTTCCAGGAAGACAATTAACAATTCTTTCCTTGCTATCTTTCTGGGTCTGTCTGTCTGTCTGCCTGCCTGCCTGCCTGCCTGCCTGCCTCTCTCTCTCTCTCTATCTGTCTATCTCCAGAAAGGGCTAGACTAAAAGACAGCACTGAGGCACTGTTCATAGCAGCCCAAGAACAGGTACTAAGCACCAGATTGATAGACGCAGGGGACAGACCCAAGGTGCAGACTGTGCAGAGGGGCCTCAGAGACCATCCAACACATCATGGCAGGGTATAAGGCCCAGCCCAAGAACAATGAAGAGTCAGTCCATTCAAACTCCAGTTCTTTATTTGCTCATACCATACAGACAGAATCTTGCCAGACTAAAACTACTCTAACTAACCTAAGGGAAAATAACCCTGGAGACACTAGAGCAGGGCTATCCTGAACCTCTTTGTTTTCCCTCCTGGACTATGCCTCTACTTATCTCCTCCACCTCCTTGGAATGTACACCCTTCTTCCTGAGAACCAGCAGCTCTGCCGAAAACCACCACATCACACACACCCCTTCAGAGACACATTCCATAACATCACTCCCCTCTTCAAAGTCAGTCTTTCTCTCTGAGTTCTCAGGGGAACTGGGCAGCAGGGTTAGAAATGAAAGTGAAGATGCAGTGCTCCTCTCCATTTCTGATAACTCCTCCATGCCATGTGGCTCTTCCTGAAAAACAGCTACATGTTTAGAAACATTCACCCCCCTCCCCCTTGGGAGCTGGAGGCCGAAAGTCAGTGGCCGAGCTTCCTCAGCCTCTGTGACTCCCTGCCCTGAGCCCCTTCTGAGGAAATCTCCTGCAAATTGCTCGGATGTTTGTGGAATTTCATGGATCTTGTGAGGCTGTGGCTTGTCAGGGAAATGCTGATGAAACTGGTACACCAACCTGGGAGCGTGTACATCTCTTGCATTCTCCAATGAGTGCTCTGCCTCTGAGTACCCTTTCCAATGAATTAAATAATGAATCCCCTTCCCTCTTTTCCTCAAATCCAAAATTGTCTCTACCTCATATTCTTCTTCCCCATCCACTATCACTGGTGGGGGTGGTAGATCATGAGATCACAGAGTGCTGGAAGGTGCTTCTTTGACCAGTAAGGAGCAATGAAAGATGGGGTCTACCTTCATAGAAGCTGGCAGTTGCAAAGGATATGCTACTGGGTTTACCTGTCTCACAACAGTGAATGGGCCCATGAACTTATGAGTCCAACTTTTTTGATGGTGTGTTCAAAGTTAAGAAATATGTAGAGAGCCATACTTTGTCCCCCTTTGAAATCACTGACCCCTCCTGTCTGTGAGCATCTGCAGCTCTTTTATATGCTGCTTTAGCCCTTAGCAATTGTTCCTTTAATAGCTCCTGAGCTGCTTGTTGTACTCAAAGAAAGTCTGCAGTGCTAGGAACCGTTCCTTGTTGTGTGGTTGTAGGTAAAACTTGTGGGTGGACCCCATACATTGCTTGAAACGGTGACTTGCTAATTGATGAGTGCAGAGAATTATTGTATGCGAACTCTGCTAATGGGAGTAGAGCTGGCCAGTTATCATGGATGTTTGTGGTGTAGCATCTTAGATATGGTTGCAACAGCTGGTTAGTCTTTTCTGCCTCCCCATTTGTGGAAGGGTGGTGGACAGAGGACAGGTGAATCTGTACATTTAGTAACTGGAAAAGTGCCTTCCAAAATCTGGAAGTAAATTGACTGCCTCTGTTGCTTATTATGTGATTAACCATCCCTCTGTATCTAAAAACATGGTCCAAAAAAAGCTGTGCCATGGCTTGGGCTGTTGGAAGTCCCCTGTATGGTATAAAATAGGCCATTTTGGTAAAAAGATCCACTGCAACTAGTACTGATGTATAGACCAGTTTGGTCTAATGGGTAAGGTGCTGGGCTAGAAACCAGGAGTCAATGAGTTCTAGTCCTGCCTTGGGCAAGAAACCTGGCTGGGTGACCTCTGTCAGCCCAACTCACCTCACAGGGTTGTTGTTATGGGGAAAAAAGGAGGAGGAAGGAGTATTAGGTATGTTTGCCACCTTATTTATAAAAATAATAAAGGCAAGATAAAAATTAAATAAATAAATAAATACCCTTGCACTGGGGGTAGATTGGTTATGAAGTCCATGGAAACTGTATCCCATGGCTGGGGTGGTATGCATAAAGGCTGCAACAATCCTGCCAGCTTCCCCTGAACTGATTTAGTGCATCGGCAGATGTGGCATGAAGCAACATAGTCTTTTATGTCTGCAGCCATTTTTGGCCACCAGCAGTCCCTTAGAGCCCTGTGGAGCATTTCAAAAACACCCCCATGCCCAGCTGACTCATTATCATGGCAAAGTTGCAATACTTCCTCCTTTAATGGAAGGGGAACATACAGGCAACCATTATGCCAGAGGTATGCCTCCTCCAATGAAAACGGGGAAACAGTACCTTGTTAGGCCCCCTGGAGGTCATCCATTTGGGCCCTCACATATGGGTCTTGCAGCTGCTGCACCTTGATGCGTGTGAAGAGATCCTCAGCTTGCCATCCTGCTCCCAACTTCTCTGGCTTGCCATCCTTGCAGTGCTGCCTAAAGTTGCAAGGCTGCAATATTGTTGCATAGGAGCTTGGCTGTTGCACCAAGATGTACTCAGGTTTATGGGGGAGGGCATCTTGTAGTTGGTTTTTGGACCCAGGGATGTACGCTATGTAGAAATTGAAGTGGGAAAAGGACTGACTCCATCTGACCTGCCGAGGGGTGAGTGACTAAATATTTTGCATTAGTTCCAAATTTTTATGGTCTGTGCACACCTGTATAGGAAATGCTGCTCCTTCCAGCCACTCCCTTCATTCCTGGAATTCTGTCTTGATTGCTAGCAATTCTTTATTAAATATATCATAGTTTCTTTCTGCACGTGACAGCATGTGAGAGAAAAAGGTGCACAGGAGTAATTCCCCCCTTCCCCTTTCCCAGCCTGCAGTAACACCTCTACTACAGCCAAATCAGAAGCATCAGTCTGGAGCACAAACTGCCAGGAGCAATCAGGGTGACGGAGGAGAGGCTGAGAGGCAAAGAGCAGTTTTAACTCTTAGAATGCTAACTGCTTGTGTGTCATCCAAGCAAATCTCCTTCCCTTCTTTAAAAGTTGCGAGAGAGGTTTTACCCTGTCAGCAAAATTAGGAATGAAACTTTCTATAAAAGTTGGCAAATTCCAGGAAGTACTGTACATCTTTCACATTATGGGGAGGGTGCCATGACAACACAGCTTGCACCTTAGCTGGATCCAACTGCAGCCTTTCTGTGGAGATCCTGTCCCCCAGATAGTCTAATTGATGCAGATCGAATGCGCACTTTTCCAACTTGGCAAAAAGCTTATTCGCCCTCAGTCTTTGCAACATGTTTCTGACATGCGTACCATGAGATGTTGCATCATCAAAACAGATTAAGATATCATCCAAATACATTACCAGATAGGCATTGATTATGTCAGAAAAAATATGATTCATGAATCTGGAAAATACTGCCCCACAATTAGCCACAACAAATGGCATTACAGTATACTCAAACTTTCTATACCTAGTATCAAAGGCAGTCAGGTATTCATGACCCTCTTTTACCTGAATTAGGTTGTACGCATTCCTGAGATCTAGTTTAGTAAAGATGCGGGCCCTCTGCAACCAGTCTAACAGGTCTGATATCAGAAGAAGCAGGTAATGGTCCCAGATTGTGACCTTATTGAGGTCCTTGTAATCATGGACTGTGCTCATGGGAGCTCCCTCGCTTGATCTCTCTGAGGAACAGGCATGTGGGTCTGGTTTCTTTGGAACAAAGAAAGTTGGGGCAGAGGCTGGGGACTTCGATGGCCTGATAAATCCCTTCTTAAGATTTACATCCAAGTATTCCTTTAGAGTAGCTAGCTCCTTGGTAGACATACAGTAGGATACTGTCACTTGGCTGGGATCTTTGCCCCTGGTTTCAGATCAATCGTGTAATTGCACTCCTGATGAAGTGGAAAGGCAACCACCTCTTCCTCCCCAAAGACATCTGCAAAATCAGCATACTTGGTGGGCAGTTCTACCCCCCCCCCCCTGCTTTGATGAGTGCCATAGGAGCTAAGGAGAATGTGCTTGCAACTTATGGTGCTGGGAAATCTGGGGAGGGAACAGAGAGTTCCCCCATTGCCCAATCTACCAAAGGGTTATAGAGTCACAGCCATGTGGTGCCTAGCACAATGGGTACCTGTAAAGAGGTTGTTACATAAAGGGGTAGTAATTCTGTGTGTCCTCCAGTCATTACATGTAACATAGCTGTGCACCACACAATGAGGCCTGCCTTCAAAGGTTGGCCATCTATAGTTTCCACTTCTATGGGTCTTGGTAGCTTTCAGTAGGTAGCTGCAACTTCTCCACTGTCTCTACATCTATGAAGTTTGTGGTAACCCCAGAATTGATAAGAGCCTCTAGTTCTACTTTGCACCCTGATTCTAAAGTCACTGTAACAGGGGTACAGCTTGCTTGCTGTCTTCAGAATGAGCTCTCCTTACTTGCTGGATGGCCCCCCTTGTGAGCTGTCATGAGGGAGGCTGGTAGAGTTTCCCTGGTTCACAGCTGTGGAAGGAGCTAAGCGCCTGGTGGCTTGCTCCGATGACTTAGCCCCTGCTGTTGGATTTCTTGCTGGGCACAATCTTACTATAAGCCCTGAGTCTTCACAAAAAACAAAAACAAAAACCCAGAGACCCAGTAATTAAACAATTCTATTTGGCTTTGAATCAGCAATTTTCTATTGACAAAGCAAGAATTATGGCAATTGTATTATTACAGTGGTAAAAGTAGCTCTAAAAGTAGGAGGCAAAGATGATGAGTGAGATTAAAGGAAAAAAGGCAATGCCATCAACATGGGAAGACGCACATATAACTTTGGAGTCCTCGGTGCTCTCTGAGCCTTGTTGTTTTCTTGCAGACTTTTCATTGCCAGACTAGGCAACATAGTTGCCTAGTCTGGCATATTCACTTCGATTGGTACAACATATAACTTTGATTTCTAAAGAAGGGAATGATCCAGAAATACCACAATCATATAGACCAATTTCCTTGCTGATTGTAGATTATAAGATTTTTACTACAATATTAGCTGATAGACTGAAGAAATGTGTTTAAGATATAATGCATATTGACCAAACTGGTTTCATCCCAAAGATAAATATAAAGGCCAACAGTAGGTTCCTAATGAACACAATAGAATACATAAATTTAAAAAGGAAGAAAGTGTTGGAAGTCCTGGCAAATCCACATTAGCATGTGAATTAGCATGTAAATTAAGTTATCCCACAATGCAACTCTGAGGAAGCTGTTTGTTGCCACTTTCTCTCTTTTCCCTTCTTCCACCCAGGGAGAAGCAAGCATGCTGCTCTGCTCTCCACTCATCAGGGCCATGTGCTCCGGCCTTGATGAAGGATTCTGCCCCTTTCTTCCACACAACTCTTGGCAGCTGAGAGTTTAGGACAAACTAAGTATTTAGAAAGAAAAGAAGAACAAAGGAACTTCATTTTTTCCACCAAGATGGATGTAACAGAACAACAAAGAATAAAGTCAGTAAGATTCTTTTTACTTCTTAACCTAATATGTCTAAGCATGTGATTTTTTATGCTTGGGAGGGCTGAATGTATAAGATCAGTAACCTGTGTTTCTCTGGCATGCTCATTGAAGCTATTTTAAGATAATATTCTTTTTCTGTGCCAGCTTCTCAGCTGTGTTATAAGCTCTGCTCCATTTCAGTGGTTCTAGCAGGCCACTAAATTGGCTTCAGAAAGCTGTACTAATTTTCTTAGATGTAGAAAAAGCCTTTGACAATTTGCAGTGGCAATTCATGCTGACAGTATTGAATAAAATGAATCCTAGAGAAGAATTTCAATCTTGGGTCAGAAACACAGTTTTTCACACAATTTTGCTTAATATATACATTTTTAAGCAATATATTGTTTACATTGTTTCATTAATATAGACATTTTGTCTATTACTTCCATTTGTTCATACTTAGATTTCTCTCAATAAGCAAATTATTAAATTGCAAACTTCAGAAGACTGCAAATGCTGAAATAGAGCTATATTTCAGTTTGCATATTGATTCATGGAATGTAAATTATGCTACTTTCACATTAACGTAGAGCCAAAAAGTTTTCTTCTACCTATAGCTAGGAATCTTCTGAGGCTCTTACTCTGCTCCCTGTTCAGATGAGTCCTATTTAAACAAAACTTGCACACAAATGCAGAACAAATTTATATAGAACAAATTTATAGAACTAAAATCCCCTGCAAATAAATAAATAAATAAATAAATGCTAAAGTGCCACTCATATAAATATTTTTTAAAAAAAAAGACTATATAACCCACATTGGGGCTCATCATTAGTCTAGCAAAGTTATTTCTTAGCCAACTTGCCTAAATTTTGGTATAACAATAGGCAATGATCTTTAACTGTTAAGGTAGAAAAAAATTATATATTATACAGTTAATTCAAGAGGATCAGTGGTGGCTCACTGCTCTGGCAGGTTTTTCAAAAATCCAAGAGGCTCCCTAATGCCTCTGTGCTAATATAAATGGGTAGTATAGCCCTGCCAGTTTGCCTCTGTTAATCAAGTTTTAGTGATCATTCATTATGTCACTATCTGACCAGGCTAACTGGGATTTGTTTCCTGCTATGTTTTAAATCACTGATGTGCTCATGTTTTAAGCACTCTGTTTTTTTCTTACTTGCTTTTATTTCAACTGGTGTTTAAATCTTTAAGCACATACTATTTCTATTATACGAGATCCAGTTTGGTGCAGTTGTTAAAACATCAGGCTAGAAACTGGGAGACTAAATCCTAGTCTCGCCTTAGGCACGAAGCCAGCTGGGTGACCTTGGGCCAGTCACTATCTTTCAGCCCTAGGAAGGAGGCAAGGGCAAAGCACTTCTGAAAACCTTGCCAAGAAAACTGCAGGGACTAGTTCAGGCAGTCACCAGTTGTCAAAAATTGACTTGAAGGCACATGCACACCTGCACACACACAAAACCTATTATGCAGAAAAAAAAGTCCTTATTAATTATACTGCAGAAAACTTTCTACCTCAGATGGGAAAAAACTCCAAAATAAAACAGTAAAATAGTGGAGTATGAATGTGACAAACAGGTTTCTCATTTTTATCTGGAGACTTCTCAAACATTGGGGGAAACATCACAGGGCTCTCTGTTTCAACATCATAAAGGCCTGGCATAGCCTTCTATAAATGCCCCAAATGAAATTAATTCATACCATTCATATAATTCATAAATCATACAACAATGCCTGGCTCCAATCATTGAAAGGGAACTGCCAGATGTCCAAGCTGGTTTCAGACGGGCTCGTGGCACCCATGATCACATTGCAAATGTAAGATGGATAATGGAAAAATGTCATGAATTTCAAAAGAACATTTATATGTGCTTCATTGACTACAGGAAAGCTTTTGAATGTGTTGACCATGACGAACTATGGAGGGCCCTAGCAGACCTTGGGGTGCCACTACATTTGGTGGTAAAATCACTGTATGTAAATCAGGAAGCCACTGTACGAACTCAATATGGAGACACTGATTGGTTCAAGATCGAGAAAGTTGTGCAACAAGGTTGCATTCTGTCACATTTCTTATTCAATTTGTACGCCAAAGTGATCATCAGGAAACTGGAGCTAGACGAATCAAAAAAAGTGTTGAAGCACATAAAAACGGTCATGTCACTAGAAGGAAAAATAACAAAACTTAGACTTAGTTACTTCGGTCATGTCATGAGATCAACTTCGTTGGAGAAAGACGTTACGCTTGGAATGGTCAGTGGCAAAAGACGACGAGGCATCAAAGAACGTGCTGGTTGAATGTAATCAAAGTAGACACAGGCCAAAATATAAAGCAACTGAAAGAAGCTGTACAAGATTGGAAATCATGGAGAGAGCTGGCTTATGGAATTGCCAAGGGTCGGATATGACTGAATAGATCATTCGACTCGATTCTGTTCCATCAGCCGTTTTTTATTTTTTTATAAGGTCCATTAAAAAATCTCATCCATTTTTATTTGCAGCTTTCTTCAACACACAGTGTTTTGTCTGGAACTTCTACTAGTATATTTAAAACTCTTTTCAAGGTACAGCTTTGAATAGAATTTTCACTAAAATACATGTTTTTAACAAGCATATTTCACAAAAAGTAAGGAGTTTGATGCAGATTATTGACCAAAAATGGACGCTATTAAATTCATTTGAAACGGCCATTGTACAACAGTGCAACCATTTTGGCAGAGCTCACAAATCCATTGTTGTAGAAATTCATGGTGGGATTCATTTACATTTCTAATATATTTTATTCATGGATAGAGAGTCAGCCAACAGTATATATTCCTGTTTTTCCAGTAAAGAAAGTCTGTTTTTGCTTAGGTTTATATTTCTATTAATAAAAAGAAATTAGAACAATTTAACATAAATTACCTCAAAGTATTTCAGTGTTGTCAGAAATATTTTTTGAACAGGCATGCCTTCATTGATTTTTACAGAAAATCAATGGACCTGTATCTTCACAAAATCAAGTAATAGTAGCAAACATGGAGGATGCTCTAATATAACTGGTCTAACTCAGATCCTTTATTTTAAAACATTCCAAAATTGTGTCAAAGATACGTCAGCAAGTTTAAAGTTAATTTCAGGCTGGAAAGTATTCTGAGTTGGGAATTTAGTAGACTAACTTCTGTAAAAATCTAGGAGGCATTTTCTTTGGGAAGTTGGTTTTGTTAGTGTTTCAGCCCAACCTCTACCTTGCAATGGACTACACTGTAGGAAGACTATTGTTTACCTCCCTCCTTCTTTCAGAAACAGCCCATCCTGCTTTGCAAGATGAGTGTATGATATTTGCATCGACAGAACAAAGTTAAAGTGTTTAAAATCTAAAATACCAACACATACATTAAGATCTGAGTTTAAGGAACCTATCTCTTTAAGAAAAAATATGCTGGTACACAAGCACATGTCCATCTTGCCAGGAGAATTGAAAAGGCTTCCAGATTGATTTTAGTCATTACCTATTCAGAAATGATGTGGGTCAACCTTTCCTTTTTCTACCGCTATTTTGATTATTCTATCTCCCTCTGCCATTGCCTTCCTTTCTCAGGAGTTTTAGAGGAGAATAAAACAAACTAACCCCTACTTGTCAGTTTAGCCAGTTGCCCTCGCTTTCCTTTCACCAGAGACTTAATCTCATTTCCTCCTCCTTTTTTTTCAGTAAGTTTGATAGTTGCAGATAGAAGAGAAATCTTTAACTGTCCTCCCCCCAAACACCTAGCTGTAGCAGGAGGAAGGGTTGGCAGTGCTAATGATCAAGCAACTCACACACACACACTATCACACACAAAAATTACTTTTTTGACCTAATGGCTTCTGAAACAGTTAAATAGCTTCAAGGGAAAGTAAAAAAGAGAAAGGGAAGAGAATTTATATCTTCATGCCAGAGAGTGGAGAGTGCTGCTGTTCTCTTATGCAGAGATGGTTGGGAGTAGTTTGGGGTAGTAGTTAAGGGGACGAACAAGAAACCAGGAGACTGTGAGTTCTACTCTTCCCTTAGCACTGAAGCCAACTGAGGGGCTGAAGGCCAATCACCCTGTCTCAGCCTAGCCCTCCTCACAGCATTGTTTGGGAGAAAAGAGAAGGAGTGAGCCTTATGTATGCTATCCTGAATTGTAAAAAATAAAATAAAGGCAAGATAGCAATCTAATAAATAACTAATACAGTATATTGCTATTGTTTCTTCTCCCCATGCATGGCAACTTAAGTCATACAGTATTCGCAATGTGCATAACTGATTTGCCAGTTGGCTGTTCTTTTTATTGTCCATTTCTTCAACAAGAACTAAACTTTGGTCTTTACTTCTCTATATGAGGAAGCATTCAGACAGTTCAGCATTTATAATATTCAAGGAGTTTGTCCTTCCAATCAAAAGGTCATAGTTTTGCATATGAAGGAGAAAAAATGAGGGGGGATGGAGCATGTGCAGCTCAGACAGCAGGCATGGCATTTCACATAATGAAGCCCCCAGGAAGATGGATGGCTGTGCAGGACTCTGTCCCTCTGTCCCCACATAAGTATATGTGTGTGCATGCATATACATTCTTCTAGTGCATATGCAATATGCATCACCCAGGCTGGATAGCAACAATTAAAACCAGTGCTAAATTAAAATAATTTAAAAGCACAAAACAAGATCAGTGTTTCAAAGAAACCATTTTGAATGATGACCAGAAGCAACCAATAACCAGTGCAAGCCTCACTGTATCTTTCTTGAGCTGATAAATATTTTGAACTAGAGGTGGCTGGAGCTCATGAATCACACACCGGCACAATAAAGGATTCCATTTTGGCAGGTTGTAACATTTTTGCTTGAAGAGAAATCCATGACATCCTTAGCTGCAAAGGTTGACTTGATTTACCACCTTTAGAGAGCTACAGTATTTGTGATTGGGAACGCTGCCTTATGTCATGTTCACTGTTTCAATGTATCTTAAACGTCGTAATGTTTCACATGCCATGGAGCTGACGTGTGTTTCTGTATGGGAGGGAGTTGCTGTGAAACCTTGTACCGAGCTCTGTATGTGGAATCAGGGGAATGGAATGTGTTTGGGTTATCTTGCCTGTTCAAGGACTTTTCCCGCAGACCATCAGGAACCGTTAGGAGCACCTGGGATTGTGAACTTGAGAAGATTCTAAGGGGGAGGGATTTCGTTTTCACCGAGGGTTTTTAGTTTGAATTTGCCCGCGCTTTTAGCATTCTCAGCTTTCTTTGTGATCCTGCATGCTGTTCTTTAATAAATCAGATATCCTTAACCTTCTGCCTGTGAGTCTGATAATGTTTTAGAATAGGCAATCATTATACCTTATTGATATAGGGACGCGGTGGCGCTGCGGGTTAAACTGCTGAGCTTGCCGATCGGAAGGTCGGCGGTTCGAAACCGCGCGGCGGGGTGAGCTCCCGTTGCTCGTCCCAGCTCCTGCACACCAAGCAGTTCGAAAACATGCAAATGTGAGTAGATTAATTGGTACCGCTTCGGCGGGAAGGTAACGGCGTTCCGTGAGTCATTGTTGTAGAAATTCCTATGTCCTATGGACAACGCCGGCTCCAAGGCTTTGAAACGGAGATGAGCACCGCCCCCTAGAGTCGGACACGACTGGACTTTACGTCAAGGGAAACCTTTACCTTTTTTATACCTTATTGATACAATATTAACAGTTACAGTTGTTTAAAAATATAGACTTCTGCAGTATAGATAGATACATATTAACACAGGAATAACTTTTTCATTGTATGCAACAATTATTTAGTCAGTTTATTTAAGTGGTTTTATATCCTGTCTTACTCCAGGAGCTCTAGGTAGTTTACAAAGGGATTTCCTTTCTTTTTATCTCCATTGCAACAACCCTGAATGGGATAGTAACTGGTCCAAAGTCACCCAGTGAACTTCCATGGCTGAGGTAGACCACCTTGCACCTGGGTCTCTCCAAGGCTTTAGGAAAGAACCTTGATCTAACTGAGAATACATAGGCACAGCGCCTTTGCATGGAAGATGCATAAGAAACCTATGGCACCCTGAGCAGTGTTCGACCACGCGGCATTGGAGGAAAGCATACTGGCAACGACAGAGGAGGCTTTTATCTGGCTGGTGTGGAAAGTGCAAGCTCTGGTGTGGTGACAACAGAGGCAAAAAGGCAATTTGGAAATTAAGATCAAGGGATTTTGGGGGGTAAGGAATGGGCTGCAGCAGATGCGAGGTCAGGCTGAGGTGTCATTTTCAGTTCTATCCTTGCAGCTGTGGCTCCTCTCCCCCTGTCTACCCATGCAGGAATTTTGCCTTCTTCGTGGGTTGGAGAATTGAGTGGAGGGACTGGCAAATCCGCAGACTCCGTGGACAGATGGACTGGCATTGGGGGTAGGAGAGGGTGTTTCTTCCCCTGAATAGGGTCTGTTTCCCTGCCTACAGGTGAGAGCTGTGGGGAGGGGTACTGACTGATCACCCTCAGAGTTATTTTGATGCTGGTTGTGTGAGCTCCTGCTAGTCAAGTGAGAGTGAATTGGTGGGGGGAGGATGAGAGTATAGGGTGGAGTGGGATGTTTCTCTGGAGGTGCTGAGTGCTAGTAGAAGCAGAAGCACCCTGCATTCATGGCCCAGAAGGAGGCTGTAACAGGAGGTGTATGTATGGTGTGTGGGGGGGGGGGCGGTGGCACAGGCTTGGCCATGGGTCAATTTAGCCAGGGGGAAGGGGAAGTTCTTGGAGGAGAGGGGGCAGGCTGTAACATCCCAGTAGTGATGGGTATGGGAAAATTTGGTGGGAGCTGAAGAGCAGGCCGCACACAGGGAACGGGCCATAGGTATCTGTCTGTCTGTCTGTCTGTCTGTCTGTCTGTCTGTCTGTCTGTCTATTTTCTATCCCGCCTTTATTATCTTTGTAAATAACTCAAGGTGGCAAACATATTTAATACTCCTTCCTCCTCCTATTTTCCCCACAACAGCAACCCTGTGAGGTGAGTTGGCCTGAGAGAGAGTGATTGGCCCAAGGTCACCCAGCTGGCTTTCAGGCCTAAGGTGGGGCTAGAACTCATAGACTCTTGGTTTCTAGGCCAGTACCTGAACCACTAGACCAAACTGGCTCTCAGGTATATTGTTCCTGTGGCACATTCCAGATCCTAAAGCACACTCCTGCACCCCAGTTGGCAGACTTTCAAGGCCCTGGGCTGTCGGCTGCTGCTACTGAATGCCAGGTTGGTTTGTAATAAGGCCACACTCATCCATGATTTGATCATGGATGAGAAAACTGACCTGGCATGTATTACAGAGACCTGGCTGGGAGAGAAGGGAGGAGTTCCCCTTTCTGAGATGTGCCCAGCTGGTTTCCAGGTGTGGCACCAGCCAAGATCCCAGGGTAGGGGTAGTGGGGTAGTGGTGGTCATCTGAGATACTTGGGAGGCATCCAGGGGCACTGCTCCTCAGATTGCTGGGTGCAAGATCCTATGTGTTAAATTGGGCTTTAAGACGGATAAGTTGGGACTGTTGTTATTGTACCAGCCTCCCTGCTGTGTAGCAACCTCCCTGCCTGAGTTCCTTGACTCCATAGGAGTTCCCCAGGCTTATGGTCTGGGGGGATTTCAACCTGCCTTCCTTGGGGGCAGGATTAGAGGTAGCTTGGGAGTTTATGGCCACCATGACAGCCATGGGCCTGTCCCAAGTCATCCAGGGCCTGACGCATAATAGAGATCATTCACCTGACCTGATTTTTCTTTCAGGGCAGTGGCAGAGTGTTCTGAATTTGGGGGAGGTTTTGGTTTCTCTCCTGTCATGGTCAGATCACTTCCTGGTGAGCCTCCAGTTCTCTGGTGCCACTCCCCTCCCAAGGGAGGCTGGACCTATTAGATCAGCCTGCCCCAGGTGACTGATGGACCCAGTTGGGTTTCAGAGGGAGCTTGGGGTTGTTCTGGGAAGTCTGCTGCATGGTCCGGCAGGAGCCTTGGTGGCTGCATGGAACGAGAGAGAGGCCAGGGCTTTGGTCAGATTGTGCCTGAGTGGCCTCTCTGTTCCCATGGCTCCCATAGCTCCCTGTGGTACACAGAAGAGCTGAGGAAGCTTAAGAAGGCTAAGAGACACCTAGGGCACCACTGGCAGAAGACAGGGAGCGAAGATGATAGAACATGAGCTAGAGCCGCTATTAGAACCTACCTCGTGGGGGTAAGGGCGGCGAAACGTGGTTATTTCTCTGCTCTTATTGCAATTGCAGATAGCCACCCAGTGGCCCTGTTTTGGGTGACCTGGACCCTCCTTGGAGGGAGTAATTTGGAGGTCTACCTTCAAGGCCATTGTGAGGAATATGCTGAGCATCTGGCAGGTAAAGTCGCTCACATCCGCTCTGCGTTGAATGCCAGCCTTGAGGGGGGACTATGGGGTCTGAGTCTTGCATGGTTATCTGGGAGGGGTTCGAGCCTGTTGAACCTGAGGAAGTGGACAGGATTTCATAGTTGTTAGTTCAGCCACTTCTGTGCTAGATCTGTGCACCTCCTGGCTAGTCAAGGCTGCCCTGGAGAGGACACATGATTGGGCCTGGGAGGTGGTTAATTCCTCTGAGGGAGGGGGTGGTCTTGCTGGCTCTCAAGGAGGCAGTGGTGCACCCCCTCCTGAAGGGTCCATTGCTTGACCCAACTGATTTGGATAGTTCTGCCCAGTCTCCAACCTCCCCTTTCTAGGGAAGGTTGTTGAGAAATGGTCACATGGCAGCTTCAAAGGGCTCTGGATGAAGTAGATTATCTGGACTCCTTTCAGTCAGGATTCAGGCCGGGATATGGGACTGATATAGCATTGATTGTGCTCTTGGATGACCTCTGGCAGGAGTGGGATGGGGGCAGTGTGCCCATCCTTGCTCTTCTTCACCTCGGCGGTGTTCAATACCATCGATCATGGTACCCTTCTGGACCAGCTTTAGAAGTTGGGGGTGGGTGGCGCTGCGCTGCTTCTCCTCCTTCCTCTGGGGTCAGTTCCAGTCAGTGTTGGTAGGAGGGGAGAGGTCCAGTCCATGGCCCCTGCTGTCCGGGGTGCCACAGGGCTCGGTTCTCTCGCCCCTCTTATTTAACATCTACATGAGGCAGCTGGGTGAGGTGATCCAATGGTTTGGGATGAGTTATCATTAGTATGCTGATGATACCCAGCTTTATATCTCCTCCTGGGGCTGTCTGAGTGATGCTGTGGACGTCCTATCTCAGTGCCTGGAGGCTGTAGGGGCCTGGATGGGACGCAATCGGCTCCGGCTCAACCCAAGCAAGACTGAGTGGCTGTGGGCCTCCCAGTACCAAGGTTTTTCCATCTTTGGGGTGCCACTGCCCCAGATGGACCCAGTGCACAATTTGGCGGTCCTCTTGGACTCATGGTTCCTGCTGGAAGAGCAGGTAGCAGCCATGGCTAAGAGAACCTTTGCACACCTTCGAGTTATGTGCCAATTGCACCCATTCCTGTACCGGGAGGCACTACTCACTGTCACTCATGCCCTCATGACCTCCCGTTTGGACTAATGCAATGTGCTCTACATAGGGCTGCCCTTGAAGAGCATTTGGAGGCTTCAGCTGGTACAGAATGCAGCTGCCCAGGTTGTAAATAGTGTCGGCTTCTTGGCACATGTAACACCACTGCTTCAGGAGCTGCATTCGTTGCCAGTGTGTTTCTGGGTGCAATTCAAGGTGTTGGTTGTCACCTTTAAAGCCCTTCATGGCTTGGGACCAGGTTACCTGAGGGACCATCTTTTCCCAGTTGTTTCTACCTGTCCAATTACTGTCAGCCAAGGGACGTCAGCTGGTGGGGACCAGGAGATGTGCCTTTTCTGCTGTGATGCTTGCCCTCTGGAACATCCTTCCTCCTGAGATTAGGATGGCCCCGACCCTTGTGGCTTTTCGGAAGGCCTTGAAGACCTGGCTTTGTGCCTGGGCCTGGGCCCTGAGTATGCAAAGGGCCCTGTTTCATGGTTGTGCTAACACCAATGGTTTTTAAGATCTCTCAGCTGTATTTATATTTAATTTTTTGTATTGTTTTTATTGTTTTATTGTTTTTATTATTGTTAGCTTCCCAGAGTCACTGGTCTGAGATGGGTGGCTAAATAAATTGAATAAATAAATAAATAAACCCTGTTTTATCCATCCCAACATGGATGTACATTCCATCAACAATATTGGTCTTTGGAATGCTTGAAATCTTTCGGTACATTTTTAGCTTCAACCCAGTGGCATCCACTCTGTATGTGTGTGTTCGTGTCAAAATCAGGAAAATGAGAGATGGAGCATTGTGATGCAAGGCCCATACTTTTGAATGTGAGTATGACTTTAACACACATCAAAAGGGGCTTGGCTTGCATCACAACTCTCCATTTGCCATCCTGCCAATTTTGACCCCATCCTGCAGACACTGAAACCACAGAGCATGATCTTTTAATATCTTCCTGAAGCCAAACAAACAATCTATATATTATCCATATATCTACCCACGCACCCACCCACTATTTGCCTCCTGATTTAATACCAAGGAAAAGCAGAACTTAGGGGAAATGTATTAAGCACTACTCAGTGCCAAATATGATGTGGATTATTTTTCCACAAAAAATATTAGCAAGAATTCATTTCTTCAGTAATTTGTATAGGTAATGAACATCTTATGAACATCTAGAATGGACTTCAATATTCAGAAACCAGAATTCTTATGTTTTGGTTAAATACTTTTTAATCATTTTTGTGCTGCTCTGCTCTTTTGGGAATCTCAAGATCAGATTCATAAGGCACATTAATCATGCTGGAATGGATAAAACAGGAGTTCATTTCAGTTCCAATATTTTTATATTTGCTTTGCTCTCTTGAGAAAGCAGGTTAATTAGTTCCTTAGCTCTTATTTCTCCAGAAGTAAAAAGACTGCTGCCCACTCCAGTGAACTCCCAACCCTTTGAGGCCTAGTTTACCAATCTCTAAAAAAGAAAACAAAGGGATCCACAAAAGAAGCAAGAAATGAGTCCCTTCTTCTTTCATGAAAATGGCAGTGGATCTTGGAGAAATGCAACTTGCTTGTCAATCAACTTGTTTGTCTTCAGCATAGGTGTCATGATCACCGTTGCGATGCTTGTGACATCGCAAGAGCTCGCATGACAATGCAGGGAAATGGGTCCCGGGTGGATTAAGGGAAAAGGCAACTAGCTAACAAAAGAGAGCAACAGGTGCTGGCAACAAAGTATCAACTCTAGCCAGAGGCAGGGAAGAGAAAGATACAATGTTGCAAAGAAAGCAATTGACAAGACCAGACCACGAGGCGCGCTCGAGCTGTCAAAGAGATTACGAACCTGATCGCCTGGCAATGAACCATCACCGGCCAGGGAAGCAATCAAGGAAACGCCCGGAGCACAGGAGGGGCTCCACGACCCCTCACCTACCAACGATGGAACCGATGGGGCTTGGGGGCGCACCCAGAGTAAGAACGGGTGGAGCGCTGACTGGCGCGGGCTATTTAAATCCCGTTCCGGCGCGCTCCACTCACTCTCAGCTTTCTTAAAGGGCACGCATACTGTTACTCAAATAACACCAGAACCTAAGCCTACACTAGAGTCTGTGTTTTTACTGGATAGCAGGCAGAGCCTGACAATAGGAATGGCAATGACCTGTACAGAAAAATCTTCCTGTAATATAAGTTTTAGATATTATTTGGATAGAATAAATCGTTTGTTGTATACCTTGTCTGAATCAGTTTATTCTTCCTTCCCCCTCCATCATTTCAAAGAAAGGTATTTCATAATTATTTTGTTTTATTTTTTCAATTCCAAAATAGTTGTTGTTGTTTATTCATTCAGTCAGTTCCGACTCTTCGTGACTTCATGGACCAGCCCACACCAGAGCTTCCTGTCGGTCGTCAACACCCCCAGCTCCCTCAGGGACGAATCCATCACCTCTAGAATATCATCCATCCACCTTGCCCTTGGTCGGCCCCTCTTCCTTTTGCCCTCCACTCTCCCTAGCATCAGCATCTTCTCCAGGGTGTCCTGTCTTCTCATTGTGTGGCCAAAGTATTTCAGTTTTGCCTTTAATATCATTCCCTCAAGTGAGCAGTCTGGCTTGATTTCCTGGAGGATGGACTGGTTTGATCTTCTGGCAGTCCAAGGCACTCTCAGAATTTTCCTCCAACACCACAGTTCAAAAGCATCGATCTTCCTTCTCTCAGCCTTCCTTATGGTCCAGCTCTCGCAGCCATATGTTACTACAGGGAACACCATTGCTTTAACTATGCGGACCTTTGTTGTCAGTGTGATGTCTCTGCTCTTAACTATTTTATCAAGATTTGTCATTGCTCTTCTCCCAAGGATTAAGTGTCTTCTGATTTCCTGACTGCAGTCAGCATCTGCAGTAATCTTCGCACTTAGAAATACAAAGTCTTTCACTGCTTCTATGTTTTCTTCCTCTATTTGCCAGTGATCAATCAAGCTGGTTGCCATAATCTTGGTTTTTTTGAGGTTTAGCTGCAAGCCAGCTTTTGCACTTTCTTCTTTCACCTTCATCATAAGGCTCCTCAGTTCCTCTTCACTTTCAGCCATCAAAGTGGTATCATCTGCATATCTGAGATTGTTAATGTTTCTTCCAGCGATTTTAACTCCAGCCTTGGATTCCTCAAGCCCAGCATGTCACATGATGTGTTCTGCATACAAGTCGAATAGGTAGGATGAGAGTATAAAGTCCTGCCATACTCCTTTCCCAATCTTAAACCAGTCCGTTGTTCCGTGGTCTGTTCTCACTGTTGCTGCTTGGTCGTTATACAGATTCTTCAGGAGGCAGACAAGATGACTTGGTATCCCCATACCACTAAGAACTTGCCACAAATTGTTATGGTCCACACAGTCAAAGGATTTAGAATAGTCAATAAAACAGAAATAGATGTTTTTCTGAAACTCCCTGGCTTTTTCCATTATCCAGCCGATATTGGCAATTTGGTCCCTAGTTCGTCTGCCTTTTCTAAACCCAGCTTGCACATCTGGCAATTCTCGCTCCATGAACTGCTGAAGTCTACCTTGCAGGATCTTGAGCATTACCTTACTGGCATGTGAAATGAGTGCCACTGTTCGATAGTTTGAACATTCTTTAGTGTTTCCCTTTTTTGGTATGGGGATATAAGTTGATTTTTTCCAATCTGATGGCCATTCTTGTGTTTTCCAAATTTGCTGGCATATAGCATGCATTACCTTGACAGCATCATCTTGCAAGATTTTGAACAGTTCAGCTGGGATGCCGTTGTCTCCTGCTGCCTTGTTATTAGCAATGCTTCTTAAGGCCCACTCAACCTCACTCTTCAGGATGTCTGGCTCTAGCTCACTGACCACACCGTCAAAGCTATCCCTGATATTGTTATCCTTCCTATACAGGTCTTCTGTATATTCTCTTCTTCTGTTAGGTCCTCGCCATCTTTGTTTTTGATCATACTGATTTTTGCCGGGAATTTACCTCCTATGTTTCTAATTTTCTGGAAGAGGTCTCTTGTCCTTCCTATTCTACTGTCTTCTTCCACTTCCGTCCATTGCTTGTTTAAAAATGATTCCTTATCTCTTCTGGCTAACCTCTGGAATTTTGCATTTAATTGGGCATATCTCCCCCTATCACTTTGGCCTTTTGCTTTCCTTCTTTCTTGGGCTACTTCTAGTGTCTCAGCAGACAGCCATTTTGCCTTCTTGGTTTTCTCTTTCTTTGGGATGTATTTTGTTGCCGCCTCCTGAACAATGTTGCGAACTTCTGTCCAGAGTTCTTCCGGGACCCTATCTACTAAGTCCAGTCCCTTAAATCTATTCTTCACCTCCACTGCACCTCCACTTGTTATGCAGAGTGAGTTGTCTTGGCAAAATTCTATCAGCCTATGTCCTGCTTCGTTTTGTTCTCCCAGGCCATCTTACCTGTCATTCCAGGTGTCATTTGACTGCCCACCTTAGCATTCCAGTCTCCCGTGATGAAAATAACATCTCTTTTAGGCGTGTTGTCCAGTAGGTGCTGCAGATCCTTATAGAACTGCTCTCCTTCAGCTTCTTCAGCATCTGTGGTTGGGGCGTATATTTGGATCACTGTGATATTAGATGGCTTGCCCTGAATTTGAATTGAGATCATTCTATCTTTTTTTGGATTGTATCCAAGCACTGCTTTAGCCACTTGACTATTAATTATGAAGACTACTCCATTTCTTCTGTGGTCCTCTTGTCCACAGTAGTAGATCTGGTGGTCATTTGATGTGAAGTGGCCCATTCCAGTCCATTTCAGTTCACTGATGCCCAAAATGTCTATCTTTAATCTTGGCATCTCACCAATAACTACATCCAATTTGCCCTGGCTCATAGATCTTACATTCCAGGTTCCAATGGTGTGTTGATCCTTAGAACACCGGATTCGCCGTTCACCACCAGCACCATCGGCCACTAGCTGTCCTTTCGGCTTTGAGCTAGCTGCGTCATCACCTCTGGGGCTAGTTGAACTCATCCTCTTTTCCTCCCCAGTAGCATTTTGGCCATCTTCCGACCTGGGAGTCTCATCTTCCGCTGGTATACCGACATATCTCTGGTTGTACTGATCCATTTAGTTTTCACGGCAAGAATACTGGGGTGGGTTGCCATTACCTTCCCCAGGGATTGCATTTAGTCTGACCTCTCTGTCCTGACCTTCCCGTCTTGGGTGGCCCTTCATGGTTTAGCTCATGGCAACACTGAGGTGCTCAAGCTCCAGCACCACGACAAGGTAACAATCCTTTGCTGAAGAATACTATTTTGTTCCAAAATAGTACTCAGGAGAAAATAGAAAAATAGTTAAATATAACAGAAACAGTATTAAAAATGTATTCTGCAATTTTTCATTCCCCTCCCAATTTTTCACTAAGAAATATATTTCATTGTTTTCAGTTGGGCCCCAAAAATGTTTATACTCTTGGCTATGTTTAAGGTAGATCTATGCAAATTAGTGAGCATTAAACTAATTGCTGACTTCAACCATTGCTACTAATAGTTTTGCTCAAAATGTGATCAAGTCTGCATCCAATTCTATGACATTAAGCACAACTCCCTTTGAGATGAATGGAAATTGTGCCTCTTAAGCATAGATAGTGCACAAAACAAATTTGTGTCAGTGATCTTATCTGGTCCTTGAGTTCTTTTACGGTGATCTGCTCCATAAATAAGCCTTGTTACTGGTTCTGGAAAGTTAAATAATTGGATTGATGAATATCTAATTGTTTTTGAATGAAAAAATAATTGACTATTTTTCTTCAGTTTTTAGACAAAGAATAAATCAGAAAATCTGATATTCATCTGGTCTAAGCATCAAGTTAAAGTCCTGGAATGTATCAGTTTTTATTATGTTCCTCTAATAAGAAGCATTTTACAGGAAAAAAAAAGTAAATATTTTACTTTTACTTTATGCCTGGAGTCCCCCGTATGAGGGAGATGAGCGGTGATAAAAATATAATAAATAAATAAATAAATAAAATATTTTATGAATCTCTATATTAGTATTGTTAGGAGGAAAAGTTTAGTTACTGTAAGATCATAGTGGGATGCAGAATTGGATGTGGTAAATACTGATTTCTCATTGGCCTCAGTATATATTTTATAGTTATTAGCAACCTGATCTGAAGCAGAGGATGCAATTGCACTTTCACAGATAATTGCTGCAGTCCATTTGGACACTACACAGATCAAAATGCAGGGAGCCCTCCAAATATCACAGACTAGCTAGCCTGAGTCATACGTACAGATACTGCCATATAACTGAATCCCATACCCAATCCACCAGAGTTTCATGTGCATAATTGCAGGGAAAAATATTTTTATTTGTAGATGGAGGACATTTTTTCTCTCTGAATAGCTGGTTAGTACCATTAAGACTTTCAACCCAGAACTATCAAGCTTAGGCTGCTGAGCTATATCCAGCAATGGCCAGCTGGATGCTTCTGGAAAGAATATCAGTAGGAAACTTAAGCAATATGTTCCTTAAACTCTAGTGCAAATTGATTTGAGTACACTTTTCACTGGATCAGAATATGATTTTCTGTCAACATTTGTCTTCTTCAAGAATTGAAAATAATTTTCAACTAAAAAAATATATGAAGCTGAATTTAAAATGGATTATCTTCAATAAAATGTATTGAAAGTACCTACACATAGTAGTACAAATGTTTAGTAAAACAGATTTATAAAGGGATATGTTCATAAATACCTATTTATAATCTTCCTTAGTGTCTTAACATGTACTAAAAGGATCATTTGGATGCAGCTCTAATTAGCTGCTCAGTAAAAAAAGTTTGGTAAAATAAAAGAAATCTGCTTTTATAACCTGGCTTTTTTGCTGTGTATAGCATGCTGTTCAGCTATATAACCTGTGTGTTGCTTTTGAGCTTTTCCTGGTATGTTCTGCATGTTTGTTGTTTGGGAAGTACTATTTTATTGTTTTGGAATGTTTTCCTTCTGAACCTAGTAAAACTCCCCCAGTGCTGTGTATCCCTAGGTATTCTAACACATTCCACCCAAATATCAATTCTCTGTTTCAGTCCTCTCTCCATAAGGATTAATCCCAATGTAATAATGTTCACCTGCATCTCCAGATCCATTCACTCTTATAAATATGGACTTCAGGTTGGCTTGGGGTCAACTAATCCGAATTCATGTGAGTTTGGAGCTTTTCCTAAGTGAGCTTTAGGAAATTTGTCCATATTAATATATTCTTAGTTACAACAATAAAATACTGTGATGGGATTTTTAAAAATGAAGATTGCATCTTCCATTCAAGCTTGTGAAATTAAATGGTATCTCTCCCTAGCCCACGATGGTCCAAAGTATACAAAACCTAAAGTTGAATGTTGACTGATCAGGTGGGGTCATTAACATGTTGACTAACCAATCAATATACAGTGCTAAATTCTAATATCATTCTGATTGCTCCAATTATCTGACTGACTCCAAATTTTTCTCTCTGCTCATCCAACCCAGAAGAAAATGAATAAACCTAATAAATAAATGCTATTAAACCATTTATAATGTATGGACTATAAGATAAATTCAGCTGAGTTCAAGGAGTATACTGAAACTCAAAAGACAGTAAAATTATGCACTAACGATAATTAAGGATCCATGAAGTTAAATAAAACATAAGGTAATGAGACTATGTGTGTAAGCCATTTTGAAGTTATTGCCTGGGGATTTACCTACCTATGTTACTGTTCTAAAAAAATTACAGTTTAATCTCCAGTCTCTCATGAGCCTTAAAGTTTCAGCTAAGAAATCCTTCTTTATGCAAAATTCTGGTTCAAAAGTCATACATGCATATTGTAAAATAAGCTGCTATATTAAATGACTAAATAGTAGTTTGTTTAGAACCCTCAGTAAGGCTTCCAGAGATGCCAGTGTGCCATGAACATCTCTAAGGGTGTTTGTTAGGCTCCCTGACACATTTTTCACTTCTAAAATTAAGTACCTCTGTCTTATATTGATTCTGTACATATTCTTTCTTTTTTTTTTACAAAAAATAGCTATGGTGCATAATCATATCCAATACTGATTTGCCAGTGGCTGAACTGGGATCAAGATATGTTAGGTGAATTACATATACTTTTAATTTATGAATATGTGGGAAAATCATATAAAATTAGCTTTACTGTATGTTCTATTAGGAGATACGGATGCACACCTCAGTAGAACAGTAGTTATATATAATGGGGTATATCCTAATGCAGGGTCAAAAACAAGATCAGGCCACTTCAGGTGGTATGATAATATTGTGAATCACAGTTCCAGATCCTCCATATATTACTTTGTTACTTAGCAGAACTGGAGAACTCCTTTTGCTCTTCTCTGTTTCCATCCTTTGATAATTAATTATTGGTCCATAGGTGAGAAGACAGAGAAAGCAAGCACCCCCTCCTCAACATTAGAGACAGAACAAGAGTAGGAACTGAAGCTCAGGAAGAAACTGCTGACAAACAGCAAGTTAAATTTATTCCTGACCTACATGAGAGTTTGGTAATGGAGAAAGCAACTTATCTGGGGATCCTTGTGACTTTGAAAGAACTTGCTCATGATTAGCTGTCTTTTGGAACAACTGAATTTATGCAGATAAAAACTTCAGTGAATGAGATGAAACAGAGTAGTTTGCAGATGACACAGAAACTGGATTCTCTGGAAAAGATCATACCAGAATGAAAATCTTAGTTATCAAATCACATGAAAAAAGAAAAAAACTGAAACTGAAACTGAAGTTTTAGTTGAAGTTGAAGTTGAAACAGAAAATTCTGTTATACAATGTGTTACAGATACTGAAAAAATGTTGAAAGGAAATAAAGATGTTCAAGATGAAAATATTTAGTAGATGTATTATGTTAAACATTCCTTACAACCCTGAGCAAGATCATTCTATAGCAGTTTATAAGGAGAAAATGATATAGGATATTTTTCTCTCTGCCATTAGAATATAAATGGGAGATGGGCACCATGTGGATTTCTGCTTTTATTGAGTACAGAGATCTAGTCCAGTTACAGTTATATTTTAAAGATCCATAACACAGGGGCATATCCTGCATTTATCTCAACAAGGGGATATCTGGAATGGAATGCTAGGATCATGATTTTTCCAGACTTGCCTCCACAGATATGTAAAGCTGTTCAATGGAGCTCATTTGACAGCAAGACAAAAGGGGATGTTTAACGTTTTCTATTCACCCTTAGATACTGGGGTGAGGGAGTTTTTCAGTCCAAGGGTGTGATAATTTTGTCAAGCTGTGATTTTTTTGTTTGTATATCTAATATTTTTAGGGAGAGGGGCCACCATGGCTTGGGTTTTTTTGTATCATATCTTCAGTACATCCTTTCTGTATGTTGCTATAGTTTGAGCCTTTTTCTAAGGATTTCCCTTTTTTTTTCTATTGAAATTCTTTATTATTTTTAATTTTATATAAAATGTCTTAAATGTTTTTCTTTTTTCTTTTACTCAAAGTTATTCAGATTTTTTGTCTATAATGAAAATCTGTTTCTTTCCTTGACTTATAGAAATACTGGAGGTTTTTTTTTTATATAAAGTTTTTACTCTTATATCATCTTTACCTGGAAAATAAAAATCCAAGAGAGACCTAATCCCTTTTCTGGCTTTACAAAAGAATGGATGATGTTCAGTTGGCATGGGTGGGAGGTTATTGCATTCTACCTCTAGTTTAATCAGATAATCAGTTGATTACAAACTAATAAACTGAAATTTTATTTAACAATAACAGTGCATGAAGAATTAGTATAACACATAGAGTAAGTTGTTTATGTTTAGAGGTGAATCAAGAAATTGCCATGCTTATTGCTCTGCCTATCTTATAAGTTCAGTTACCATTTCATTACAAAGAAGACATCACATAGAGGACAGAGGAAATGGCTTTGAAGGACAGGAGGAAGAACTGCAACCAAGGCAACAGTCAGATAACTGGGGCCTGAGCCCGGCCAAGAAAGTAACATGAGTAAACATCTCAGAGAACCCCCTCCCTAGTTCACACAAAGATGGGGAGGGAGAGGGGGTGAAGCACTTTCAGACTTGCAAGATTCTGTTACTATAGCTTTACAATAAAAGTAGTACTTCTTCTTTTGTATCCAGATCAAACCTTAAGCTGCCAATATGACGGTACCTTCTTGGCTTTGTCACTGGACAAAAACAAGTCATTTTCAGTGCACACTATTGGTAATAATCGGCAGGTCAGCAGGTGGACCAAATTCTGTATCTCTCATTCACACAGTGTGTTATTATCCATCCGTCAGCAATCCCCACTTGAGCATATTAGTCTTACACTTAGGCACTCCAACCCTCAACCTATTCAGAGTCCTCCAAAGACCAAACCAAACCAAAGTAGTACTGACCTACATGGTATTGTTTTCCTAGTCTGGTCTACTTTGAAGGGCTGGTAAAACCTTGATTCACAGGTAATTATTTAATGGGCGGGGGTTGTTGTTTATTCGTTTAGTCGCTTCCAACTCTTCATGACTTCATGGACCAGCCCACGCCAGAGCTTCCTGTCAGTCGTCAACACCCCCAGCTCCCCCAGGGACGGGTCCGTCACCTCTAGAATATCATCCATCCATCTTGCCCTTGGTCGGCCCCTCTTCCTTTTGCCTTCCACTCTCCCTAGCATCAGCATCTTCTCCAGGGTGTCCTGTCTTCTCATTATGTGGCCAAAGTATTTCAGTTTTGCCTTTAATATCATTCCCTCAAGTGAGCATTCTGGCTTTATTTCCTGGAGGATGGACTGGTTTGATCTTCTTGCAGTCCAAGGCACTCAGAATTTTCCTCCAACACCACAGTTCCAAAGCATCGATCTTCCTTCGCTCAGCCTTCCTTATGGTCCAGCTCTCGCAGCCATATGTTACTACAGGGAACACCATTGCTTTAACTATGCGGGCCTTTGTTGTCAGTGTGATGTCTCTGCTCTTAACTATTTTATTGAGATTTGTCATTGCTCTTCTCCCAAGGATTAAGCGTCTTCTGATTTCATGACTGCAGTCAGCATCTGCAGTAATCTTTGCACCTAGGAATACAAAGTCTTTCACTGCTTCTACATTTTCTCCCTCTATTTGCCAGTGATCAATCAAGCTGGTTGCCATAATCTTGGTTTTTTTGAGGTTTACCTGCAAACCAGCTTTTGCACTTTCTTCTTTCACCTTCATCATAAGGCTCCTCAGTTCCTCTTCACTTTCAGCCATCAAAGTGGTATCATCTGCATATCTGAGATTGTTAATGTTTCTTCCAGAGATTTTAACTCCAGCCTTGGATTCCTCAAGGCCAGCATGTCACATGATGTGTTCTGCATACAAGTCGAATAGGTAGGGTGAGAGTATACAGCCCTGCCGTACTCCTTTCCCAATCTTAAACCAGTCCGTTGTTCCGTGGTCTGTTCTCACTGTTGCTACTTGGTCGTTATACAGATTCTTCAGGAGGCAGACAAGATGACTTGGTATCCCCATACCACTAAGAACTTGCCACGATTTGTTATGGTCCACACAGTCAAAGGCTTTAGAATAGTCAATAGAACAGAAATAGATGTTTTTCTGAAACTTCCTGGGTTTTTCCATTATCCAGCAGATATTGGCAATTTGGTCCGTAGTTCCTCTGCCTTTTCTAAACCCAGCTTGTACATCTGGCAATTCTTGCTCCATGAACCGCTGAAGTCTACCTTGCAGGATCTTGAGCATTATCTTACTGGCATGTGAAATGAGTGCCACTGTTCAATAGTTTGAACATTCTTTAGTGTTTCCCTTTTTTGGTATGGGGATATAAGTTGATTTTTTCCAATCTGATGGCCATTCTTGTGTTTTCCAAATTTGCTGGCATATAGCATGCATTACCTTGACAGCATCATCTTGCAAGATTTTGAACAGTTCAGCTGGGATGCCGTTGTCTCCTGCTGCCTTGTTATTAGCAATGCTTCTTAAGGCCCACTCAACCTCACTCTTCAGGATGTCTGGCTCTAGCTCACTGACCACACCGTCAAAGCTATCCCCGATATTGTTATCCTTCCTATACAGGTCTTCTGTATATTCTTGCCACCTTTTCTTGATCTCTTCTTCTTCTGTTAGGTCCTTGCCATCTTTGTTTTTGATCATGCCCATTTTTGCCTGGAATTTACCTCCAATGTTTCTAATTTTCTGGAAGAGGTCTCTTGTCCTTCCTATTCTATTGTCTTCTTCCACTTCCGTGCATTGCTTGTTTAAAAATAATTCCTTATCTCTTCTGGCTAACCTCTGGAATTTTGCATATAATTGGGCATATCTCCCCCTATCACTGTTGCCTTTTGCTTTCCTTCTTTCTTGGGCTACTTCTAGTGTCTCAGCAGACAGCCATTTTGCCTTCTTGGTTTTCTCTTTCTTTGGGATGTATTTTGTTGCCGCCTCCTGAACAATGCTGCAAACTTCTGTCCAGAGTTCTTCCGGGACCCTATCTACTAAGTCCAGTCCCTTAAATCTATTCTTCACCTCCACTGCATATTCCTTAGGAATATTAGTGAGCTCATATCTAGCTGATCTGTGGGTCTTCCCTAATCTCTTTAGTCTGATCCTAAATTGTGCAAGAAGTAGTTCGTGATCTGAACTACAGTCAGCTCCAGGCCTTGTTTTTACCGACTGTACAGATGTCCACCACCTTTGGCTGCAAAGGATGTAGTCAATCTGATTTCGGTGTTGTCCATCTGGTGAAGTCCATGTGTAAAGCCGTCTCTTAGGTTGTTGGAAGAGAGTGTTTGTTATGCAGAGTGAATTGTCTTGGCAAAATTCTATCAGCCTATGTCCTGCTTCATTTTGTTCTCCCAGGCCATACTTACCTGTAATTCCAGGTGTCATTTGACTGCCCACCTTAGCATTCCAGTCTCCTGTGATGAAAATAACATCACTTTTAGGCGTGTTGTCCAGTAGGTGCTGCAGATCCTCATAGAACTGCTCTACTTCAGCTTCTTCAGCATCTGTGGTTGGGGCGTATATTTGGATCACTGTGATGTTAGATGGCTTGCCCTGAATTCGAATTGAGATCATTCTGTCGTTTTTGGGGTTGTATCCAAGCACTGTTTTAGCCACTTGACTATTAATTATGAAGGCTACTCCATGGGCGGGGGGGGGGGCATTATTTTTCCAACAGCTAAATATAATATTGTCAAGCTTGGAGGTAGCTTTTCTTGCCAGTGAACTGTTATGCAAACATAAACAGATGTCTGGCTGTTTCTAGAATTTCCCTCTTCTAAGACAGATATAAGTCTGTAAAAGGACAACCCAATTGTCACAGCGCACCAAATTTTATGTGATCTGAATTTGTGATTATTTTTCTTTCTTCCCCTTCAAGTTATAAAAAAAAATGCAAAATAGAAGAATAGAGGGTACAGACATGACTGATGAGAAAACAATGCAATACTTTGATTTGATTTTGACAGCTTGATGAGAAAATATTGACAAACACTTTTTACAATGAATTTTGAGCCAGCTACATACCCACTTTGTTGTCATGCCATCCATGCAATTTTATACATAATAATAAATATTAACAATTGCTTCAGTTATTTGTATATTGATTATGTGCCCTCAAGCTGTTGTTGACTCTTAGCAACTACATAGATAGATTTTCTCCATGAATTTGTATATTATTCAGGAATTAGTTTTTTTATTCTCGACACTCTCACACATGATCTCCCACTGTCCTCTTCCAGTTGCTAAACTCTGGAAATTAAGCTGGAATTTTTGACATATTCTCTTTTAGGATATGTGGAACTCACATGGGAATTCAAGAAATTTATCATACATGGGCATGCATATTTTTGCATGCTTTTGGGGCTGGAGAACTGTGTACAAAGTAATTTGGAGAAGCACAAATTTTGAAATATAATTTATTTTTTTATATCTGTATTGGAGAAGGGTGGAGGTCACCTTTTTCTCCTTTCTGTCTAATCTTGCACTCTTACAGTTTTTCTTTTTTCTTTAGTTCTGTACTCTGCCTTTTCTATACTCTATGTTTTGTATTTTAATTATACTTTGAAAAATAAAAAAAAACTTAAATAAATAAACAAATAAATAATATTTGTTTTTGGTTTATATATTAGCCAAAAAGTGCACTTTAATTAAGTTGTATTTTCATTAAAATATTAACTGAAGGAGTTTCTCCCCCATCGGTAGTGCATAATTTTTCAACAGCTCTAACATTTTAACAATTCAGACATTTTAAGCTTCACTCTGTGTGGTCCTTAACCCATTTGGATCTGATTGTTTCTGAGATGTTTGCATAGAATAACTTCCTGTTCTCAAACAGTTCCCTAATTCTGTAAAGATTTCTTTGTTTTCCAGACATGATATGTCTGTCAGGTACAGTATGCCAAAATTAGGCTATCTATGAACAGGATGAGAGGAGAAGGATAAAACCCTCACTTATTTGTTTAAATACAGTCTGCCTCTTTTCCTCTCTCTCTCTTCCCTTTTCAGGTTCTGTTTGCTTTTTGGGTGAAACAAGTTTACTCTGCAGAAACTCACAGAAGGCTTTCTGTACAGTATCCTTAATGACTTGTACATATTGCTTCAGTTGATGTATATAATAATATACATTTTGTTTGGAAACAGAAGGTTGTAAAATAATCCTCTACTTCTTCCTCATTTTTTAAAAACATTTTCCCATGAGCATCTGAAACAGGAAGTGCACAAATTTCTACCATCCTTCCTGGTCAGGAGAAATTAAGACTTCATTTATTCTACACATTACAAACTGGTTTCATAATTTTGAGATGTTGTCTTTTCAAATTTGACTAGTAATAATACCAATTTTGCATCTGAAAACAAATGTTTTATATACGTATGTAGGCAGGTGGGTAGGCGTGTGCACTCATGCACATGCACATACTACATATATTATTCAATATCATTTTCTTCTGAGGAAAACTTCCACTCCTAATCTGGATTTTGGTTTTAGGAAAATTGGAAATTGGATTGAGTCACAGATATCAGCTGATCTAACAGCCTGAAGACCAGTTTCATTCCAGGTCCTGATGCTGAGCAAGACATCCAAACCTAGCAAGAGATGTTTCAGTTGTGTGTCTCTGTGGGAAGGTTCATAGCCATGTTCACGTTGTTCCTCTTAGATATTACTGGGTATTAAATAACATAAAAGAGTACATTTTTAACGCTATTTGATGTGGTTACATTTTGTACCTTACCATTCAAGCAAAAATGCTTGAAGACATGGTATATGATCTCAAAACAGAAGTCTGACCTTCCCAGTCTCCCTAAATAGCAACTCTGAACAACTAATTGCCTTCCTGGGGGATAATAATAGTGTTTATGAAACTGGTTTTAGTTCATGCAAAATTGCTTGGATATTTCATGCGACAGATGCCTCCAAAGGAGTCTCAAATTTCACATTGGGCAAAATTAATGGCAAACCATTAGTAAAGCTACAATGTATCAATAAAACATATTGAGCATGAAAAGTGACTAATTAACTTATAGGAAAGAAAGAAAAACAGGTCACTGCCCTTTTTTGCATTTCTGCTACAATTACTTTCTAAATAATTTTAGTCACTACATAATTTAATCATATTTCTTCTTTGTGTCAGGCACGCAGCAAGAATGCATATTCCAAATGAGGTGGTTGTAATAAATGGGAGATTAATTTAAAAATTTAGATGCTACAATGTGAACCAAAGGTGAAAAATAGTACTACATCAGGGAGTCCAGCAGGTACTGAAAAATTACTGCTGATGAATTAATGAAGGCAAATTATTGGAGCTTACACCTTCTACATAATGATCCATACAAGGTGAAATACTCACTAATAAAACAATGAAAAGCAAAAATGTTGCTTCTGCTAATAATGTAAAAGTCAGTAACAAAGGAATATACAGGAATGAATGAGTGTGGGATTTTTTTCATGGGGTTATAAAGAATTTAAACCTTTGCTATTAAAACCTATGGGTTTTTTTAAGGCTAATCTATGATTGGCTTGTTTTACGTAAGAATTGTAGCAACAGCAATTCTGGAATGATCAGAGATCCCAGATTTACTCGAACTATAGACCAAATTCACCCATGATATACTACAGCATTATTTGTTTATTTATCTCATTATTTATTATGTTTGTAAAAATAAGGTACTTTTTTTTCCCTATTCAAGCAGTTTCAAGTCTGATTTTTCATAAGTTAGAAATAGTCAGGGTTTCTTCCCATATCCTATGTGCTAAGCCATTTAGGGCTTTAAATGTAAGTTCTAGCACTCTGGATTTTACTGTGAAAAATAGTACAAAAATTTTGCTTCTATCTTCATCACACACAAACACTCCCCCCCACAGAACAATCTGTCTTTTTTCAGATTATTATTAGATATTGAATAAGGTAACATTAAAAGTAAAATACATTTTTGCAAAACAGATTTTATGACAGGCCCAAAATATTTCTGTGACTAACGGAAAAAGGATCAGTCAAGAATCAAATACATTACAATGGTGACACCAAAATGCCTTTAAACTAAGATGCAGGATATGGCTTTCCAGAGTTTGTTAAATGTATGCCTGAACTTCAGTAATGTTATACTGTTTCAATTAATTCACATTATACTATCTCAAATGAGTTACAAAACACCTTTATTTTATGTGGATTTTGACATACAAGGATTTAGACAGAAAATAATCGATATTCATGTATTTATGCCCATATACATGGAAACATAAAATTGTACCTCTGACTTCCAGGGTTATTTAGAAGACAAATGGGCCTGAATTTATTAGGTACATGAACTTCAATCTCCCCAATTCCAAGACCAAGAGACATTAAAAATGCATATAAATTTTGAGATTCAAGGCATAAAGTCATTTCAGTCCTACGGAGTAATATATGAATCCTCCTTCTTTCTACAAGATAAACAAAATGTAATGCGAATTTCCCATTGATGTCTTGGTTTCCAAATGCAAGAAGAATAATATCTCCATAACCTAGTATCTATCATATTCTTGGCATAGTTTTCATGCCACTTTCATGTGTCATTAAATAGTGAATGCTTCTTTGAGGTCTTTGAACCCAAACAGTAAAGTTTTGCATATATCTGGAAACTCTATTTTTTACATTATAGAAGTGGTTTGAAAATTTTGTTGTAGAGAATAGTTTTCTGGTCTCTTAATACCAAAAAGCCATTTCAAACACATATTAGTGAAGATTTTGAATATAATCTAGAGTACTCCCTCAACTCATGAAAAGTACTGATTAGACAAATGAAGCCTCAAGCACTGGTCTAGATAAATTGTCCTAGGGATGAAAGAAGCAAAGGGATGCACTGAATATATTAAAGTCATGACCTAATCTGATGGATTGCAACACAGCCCTCTTTGCCTAGGATAAATCAGAAGCTGTAGTCATTGACTTGGGAGCCAATCCAAGAGTTATAAATATCATTAACTGGCATGAGAAAAATAAAGAAAGTGCACACAGACAAACAACAAGATGAAATTTTGGGGCTCACTTAACGCTTCTGAGGAATGAAACTGCCAAATATCAAAGAAATCTATTCCAGGATATGAGAGTTAGGTTATTGGTTTAGAAGGGCACCTACCTGTTATATTGAGGACATAATTTTTAGATTGCATTTATAGGCATTTATTTATTTATTTATTTTCTATCCCGCCTTTTATTATTTTTATAAATAACTCAAGGTGGTTATTTATAAAAATACCAAGTACTCCTTCCTCCTCCTATTTTTCCCACAACAGCAACCCTGTGAGGTGAGTTGGGCTGAGAGAGAGTGACTGGCCCAAGGACACCCAGCTGGCTTTCATGACTAAGGTGGGACTAGAACTCATGGTCTCCTGGTTTCTAGCCCATTGCCTTAACCACTAGACCAAACTTTGTTATCTGAAATCCCTACCAAAATTTAGATTGCTTTGCTTTGCTTATGGTGCCTTTAACATTTGTAAAGTAAGTATAAAGTAAATAAAGATTCATTTCTCATCCCTCAAGTGGACACCTATTTAGGCCCTCCCATACCACATCCTTAAGCAGCTTGACTCCCACATCTAAACTGGTTGGAAATGAACCCATCTTAAAGAATCCCTTTTCAAATTCCAACTCTTTCCTCCACTTTGACCACAGTGATGGTCTGATGCTTATCACAGTCCCTAATTAGTAGAGTCCCCTGCTTCTTATCCCTTCCATCCATGCCTGGAAAATAATTACTAATCACTTGCCTTTCATAGATGGGTTTTTGAGAACACAATCTTCCATTAATGGACATTTTGTATAAGACCTCCTCTGTTGACTCTCCTACTGTACTTTATATCTTCCTAACTGATGTTTCCACTGGTGGAGTGGTAAGAAGGAAAAGACCTAAATTTTTCTATTTCTCCTGGGCTAAAGGAACAGAGGATGAGTTCAACTAGCCCCAGACGTGATAACGCAGCTAGCTCAAAGCTGAAAGGACGGCTAGCGGCTGACGGTGCTGGTGGTGAATGGCGAATCCGATGTTCTAAGGATCAACACACCATTGGAACCTGGAATGTAAGATCTATGAGCCAGGGCAAATTGGATGTGGTTATTGGTGAGATGTCAAGATTAAAGATAGACATTTTGGGCGTCAGTGAACTGAAATGGACTGGAATGGGCCACTTCACATCAAATGACCACCAGATCTACTACTGTGGACAAGAGGACCACAGAAGAAATGGAGTTGCCTTCATAATTAATAGTCAAGTGGCTAAAGCAGTGCTTGGATACAATCCAAAAAATGACAGAATGATCTCAATTCGAATTCAGGGCAAGCCATCTAACATCACAGTGATCCAAATATACGCCCCAACCACAGATGCTGAAGAAGCTGAAGTAGAGCAGTTCTATGAGGATCTGCAGCACCTACTGGACAACATGCCTAAAAGAGATGTTATTTTCATCACGGGAGACTGGAATGCTAAGGTGGGCAGTCAAATGACACCTGGAATGACAGGTAAGCATGGCCTGGGAGAACAAAACGAAGCAGGACATAGGCTGATAGAATTTTGCCAAGACAACTCACTCTGCATAACAAACACTCTCTTCCAACAACCTAAGAGACGGCTTTACACATGGACATCACCAGATGGACAACACCGAAATCAGATTGACTACATCCTTTGCAGCCAAAGGTGGCGGACATCTGTAAAGTTGGTAAAAACAAGGCCTGGAGCTGACTGTAGTTCCAATCACGAACTTCTTCTTGCACAATTTAGGATCAGACTAAAGAGATTAGGGAAGACCCACAGATTAGGTAGATATGAGCTCACTAATATTCTTAAGGAATATGCAGTGGAGGTGAAGACTTGATTTAAGGGACTGGACCTAGTAGATAGGGTCCCGGAAGAACTATGGACAGAAGTTCGCAACATTGTTCAGGAGGCGGCAACAAAATACATCCCAAAGAAAGAGAAAACCAAGAAGGCAAAATGGCTGTCTGCTGAGACTCTAGAAGTAGCCCAAGAAAGAAGGAAAGCAAAAGGCAACAGTGATAGGGGGAGATATGCCCAATTAAATGCAAAATTCCAGAGGTTAGCCAGAAGAGATAAGGAATTATTTTTAAACAAGCAATGTGCGGAAGTGGAAGAAGACAATAGAATAGGAAGGACAAGAGACCTCTTCCAGAAATTTAGAAACATAGGAGGTAAATTCCAGGCAAAAATGGGTATGATCAAAAACAAAGATGGCAAGGACCTAACAGAAGAAGAAGAGATCAAGAAAAGGTGGCAAGAATATACAGAAGACCTGTATAGGAAGGATAACAATATCGGTGATAGCTTTGATGGTGTGGTCAGTGAGCTAGAGCCAGACATCCTGAAGAGTGAGGTTGAATGGGCCTTAAGAAGCATTGCTAATAACCAGGCAGCAGGAGACGACGGCATCCCAGCTGAACTGTTCAAAATCTTGCAAGATGATGCTGTCAAGGTAATGCATGCTATATGCCAGCAAATTTGGAAAACACAAGAATGGCCATCCGACTGGAAAAAATCAACTTATATCCCCATACCAAAAAAGGGAAACACTAAAGAATGTTCAAACTATCGAACAGTGGCACTCATTTCACATGCCAGTAAGGTAATGCTCAAGATCCTGCAAGGTAGACTTCAGCAATTCATGGAGCGAGAATTGCCAGATGTGCAAGCTGGGTTTAGAAAAGGCAGAGGAACTAGGGACCAAATTGCCAATATCCGCTGGATAATGGAAAAAGCCAGGGAGTTTCAGAAAAACATCTATTTCTGTTTTATTGACTATTCTAAAGCCTTTGACTGTGTGGACCATAACAATTTGTGGCAAGTTCTTAGTGGTATGGGGATACCAAGTCATCTTGTATGCCTCCTGAAGAATCTGTATAACAACCAAGTAGCAACAGTGAGAACAGACCACGGAACAACGGACTGGTTTAAGATTGGGAAAGGAGTACGGCAGGGCTGTATCCTCTCACCCTACCTATTCAACTTGTACACAGAACACATCATGTGACATGCTGGGCTTGAGGAATCCAAGGCTGGAGCTTAAAACTGCAGGAAGAAACATTAACAATCTCAGATATGCAAATGATACCACTTTGATGGCTGAAAGTGAAGAGGAACTGAGGAGCCTTATGATGAAGGTGAAAGAAGAAAGTGCAAAAGCTGGCTTGCAGCTAAACCTCAAAAAAACCAAGATTATGGCAACCAGCTTGATTGATCACTGGCAAATAGAGGGAGAAAACATAGAAGCAGTGAAAGACTTTGTATTTCTAGGTGCAAAGATTACTGCAGATGCTGACTGCAGTCAGGAAATCAGAAGACGCTTAATCCTTGGGAGAAGAGCAATGACAAATCTCAATAAAATAGTGAAGAGCAGAGACATCACACTGACAACAAAGGTCCACATAGTTAAAGCAATGGTCTTCCCCATAGTAACATATGGCTGCGAGAGCTGGACCATAAGGAAGGCTGAGCGAAGGAAGATCGATGCTTTTGAACTGTGGTGTTGGAGGAAAATTCTGAGTGCCTTGGACTGCAAGAAGATCAAACCAGTCCATCCTCCAGGAAATAAAGCCAGGCTGCTCACTTGAGGGAATGATATTAAAGGCAAAACTGAAATATGTTGGCCACATAATGAGAAGACAGGACACCCTGGAGAAGATGATGATGCTAGGGAGAGTGGAAGGCAAAAGGAAGAGGAGCCGACCAAGGGCAAGGTGGATGGATGATATTCTAGAGGTGACGGGCTCGTCCCTGGGGGAGCTGGCGGTGTTGACGACCGACAGGAAGCTCTGGCGTGGGCTGGTCCATGAAGTCACGAAGAGTTGGAAGCAACTAAACGAATAAACAACAACTCTCCAAAGGCCTTTTCGAACAGCTGTAATAGCTTCAGTAAGCCAAGAATGAAGGTGCTACCTTACTTTCCAGAGGTAGGCCATCAATTTATGGAAGGTTTATGTTCCAGGATTGACATTTTAGGAGCAGTCATTGCCACGGGTGTACCTCCCCTTTCACACGTTGCCTCATTCAGCAGCAGCTATTCAGCAAAGGCTGACCGCATGAAAAGCAAGGCACCTTTTCCAGCAGCCATAGCTTTGAAAGAGGCAAAGATATCCTAAGTGCTTAACCAAGAGGAGTGTTTAATCTGCCACTTGGGAAGTATGCCTGGACAAAGTGTTGCTTGCCTTTGTTCAGACAGCCAAATGGCATGAACACATCCTCAATATCTTTGATCTCACAGCTGAGCAAGAACATGAAGAAGGTGGCCAAGCAACTGAGAGCAGGATGGGAAGCAGCAGGAAAAGGTAAATGCCTGCTAAGGTGGCTGCCAGTTGGCAGTGATACTGGCTGCTCCATACAGTAGGTTACGTAATCACAGGATGGCTGCCCTAACTAGAACTTCCCACCCCTTGGTTAAGAGAAAGCATTCTGTATGAATGGTTTGCTCTGTTTGTCCCCATAGCTTTGTTGTAGTTCATGAAGAGCTTCATTTCTGCTTCATCATAAGGGAAAGCATTTTAGAACCTTTTTCTGCCCTCCAGTCCAAAGCACAGCAGTCTCTTCCTACCAGCTTAATATTCTGGCCACTCATTCTACTTTAGTTGATAGGTATGCCTGCATCCCATAATTTAAAACCTGAGAGAATGCTGCAACAGCATTGATTTCTTCATAATGGCCATAGGTAATCATTAGGATATGAAGCTTTCCCCACCTCTGAACAATCTTACTTCCATATCACTGAGTCTGTTAGAAAGCTCATAAATATTCTATCAACAGTAGCCTACAGATGAAAGGAAAGGATCCATCCTGGCTTGGCAAAGACACAAGAAAAGCCCCTTCATTATTGAAACTCAGGCAAGGCATTAACAGACAGAAGGCTGGATGTTCTTGAGTTTCTACAAGCATTTTTGCTGGACTCTATCGCCTTCTCTTAAAATGACCTTCTCTCTCTGTTAATGCTTGCAAACATTGCCTAATGGGAGAGCTGCAGAAGTAGTAACCAAGTACTGATATCTATGCTGATTTTAATCCACACACACACACATTGACATAACCTGTATATCTATATACTACTAAAAGTCTTGTGTCTGTTTGTCTGCTTGTAACCTTTAATTGGGTGAAATGGTGCACCATAGAGCAACAATTTTTCAGCCAAGGTACCTCATATGGGCTAACTTGGAGGGAGGGAGAAGGGAAGGAAGGAACAGAGAGGGAGGAGGGAGATTTCCTATGGTCCCTGCCAGCTTCCCACGAGAAAACCCAATGGGGAAGCTGGTAGGAAGTCAGAAGCCACTCCCGCTCCCACTGTTTTTTTTTTGCCCACCTGTGGTCATTCTGTTTCTCTGTTTCAGTAAGGAAGTATCTCTCAGACAATGACTCAATGGGTCACGGGTTGTCTAGTTGTTCTTATTTTTATGATGCTGAATTTGAAATAAATGATGTAAATCTTGATGGACTGGGCTAATCTTTAATTCTAAAATTCAAGTTCATCACATCCGGCTAATAATTGTAAATCTGATTCCCTCAGTAAAATTGGTTGGGGTGAGCATTAAGAGATCTTCTTTCCCACCAAGTAAAACAATTTATCATAAAGCAACCCAGGGGAGAAGAAAAACAGACTTCTTTCTTTTCTGACAGACCTCTTACCAATTATTTCCCAAATCCAGATGAGCCATTCTGAAGTTTAAAAATGATTTATTTTCTTTCCATCTGCTAAATTCCCCAGCCTTGAATTGTCCTAGGATTTGGGGGGTGGGGGTGGGATAAGGTTTCTTACCATCCAAAAGGGACCCTCACATTTCCTGCTCAGCTAAGCAATCCTGCCTTTCTCTTTCCCTCATTTCCAAAGCAACTAAAATGGCTTCCATTATACCCTAGCCAGCAGACAAGTAGGGTGATCCCAGTGTGAGTATGGGCCACAGAGTATATATCAAGGGTAAAAATGCTCAAAGTCCTTCTCCACCCACCCAAGCCCACTGGGCAATCTGCATTCTTTTTTTGCTAAGCATCAAAAGTAGTGTTTACTGACTTGTGCCAGGGCAAACAGTACTGTTCAGTGCATATGCTGTGCTTCATTTCACTGTACACAGACCTCTCCATTCCAGTTGGCTATTGTGTGCTCCAGTTCCCTCTGGTTACTGGGCATTGCCCTCAATTGTTAAAGTAAGATATAAAATTAGACCATATGTTTGTTGTTGTTTATTGGTTTAGTCGCTTCTGACTCTTCATGACCTCATGGACCAGCCTACGCCAGAGCTTCCCGTCGGTCGTCGACACCCGCAGCTCCCCCAGGGACGAGTCCATCACCTGTAGAATATCATCCATCCATCTTGCCCTTGGTTGGCCCCTCTTCCTTTTGCCCTCCACTCTCCCTAGCATCAGCATCTTCTCCAGGGTGTCCTGTCTTCTCATTATGTGGCCAAAGTATTTCAGTTTTGCCTTTAATATCATTCCCTCAAGTGAGCAGTCTGGCTTTAATTCCTGGAGGATGGACTGGTTTGATCTTCTTGCAGTCCAAGGCACTCTCAGAGTTTTCCTCCAACACCACAGTTCCAAAGCATCGATCTTCCTTTGCTCAGCCTTCCTTATGGTCCAGCTCTCGCAGCCATATGTTACTACGGGGAACACCATTGCTTTAACTATGCGGGCCTTTGTTGTCAGTGTGATGTCTCTGCTCTTCACTATTTTATTGAGATTTGTCATTGCTCTTCTCCCAAGGATTAAGCGTCTTCTGATTTCCTGACTGCAGTCAGCATCTGCAGTAATCTTTGCACCTAGGAATACGAAGTCTTTCACTGCTTCTACGTTTTCTCGCTCTATTTGCCAGTTATCAATCAAGCTGGTTGCCATAATCTTGGTTTTTTTGAGGTTTAGCTGCAAGCCAGCTTTTGCACTTTCTTCTTTCACCTTCATCATAAGGCTCCTCAGTTCCTCTTCACTGTCAGCCATCTTTGGAGAGTAAATGGTCACTATTGTGCCTATTGTACTGTTACAAATCTTTTTTTACCTTGATTTTAGATTTTTTTTAAAAATCATGTTTATTTATTTATTCAGTCTTATGCTGACCAAGTCCCAGTGACTCTAGGTGGTTACGTTGTTATGTAAACTGCCAGGAGTCATTTTTTTACTCTGGCAATATAAAGGTACAACAAAATAAACAAGCAAATAAATGTTATTGGATAATAGCAGAATGCCTATAAAATAGAACAGTCTTTCTTGAAAAGAAATGGAACCCATAATATCATTGATAATGAGATGTAAGGAAGCGGGCCTTCTCCACAGTAGCTCCTGCCCTGTGGAACATGCTGCCCCCGGAGGTAAGATTGGCCCCATCGCTCCTGGCCTTTTGGCGGAGTCTGAAGACCTGCTTCTGCCGCCTCGCTTGGGGAGGAGAGGGGAATAGATCTACATGGGGATGGCTGCTATAGACCACTCCTCCCATACTTGGACTATTTTAGATTCTTTTGCCACTTGGACTTTTTATCTTTACTTTTATTTATATTATTTATTATTGTATTTTTATATTGTATATTTTGTGATTGTTGTTTTAATTGATTGTTGTAAACCGCCCAGAGTCCCCCGATGGGAGGAGATGGGCGGGGACAAATTGGATAAATAAATAAACAAACAAACAAACAAATAAATAAATAAGATGTAAGATATGAAAGGCTGACAATCATAATCATATGCCTTTCTCATATGGACTGAGATGACAATTTCATACTGGTTTTACACAGTGAAGTACCAAATTGTATAAAATATTCCATTGCTGTTTGGAAGTTGGTATAAAGCTCATTGAAACCAAAGTTTGGATTCAAACACAAACATTTTAGGCACACTTTCTTTTTCTTGGCAGGATTTTCCTAACTTTATTGATTAGCTAATGAACTACACCCTTCCTTTTATTTTGAAATATTTGATTAAGACCTATTTGTTGTTCTGAACGTTCTTCACAACCTTCCTTCTGAGCTTTGGCCTTCATACACAGTCTACACAATTCTAGGCTATCGATTTAGACTATTCTTTAGTAAGTTGTCCCTCTTTGTGTGTCTTTCCTCTTGATTTTCAGATGCTCACTAAACTTTGTAAGCAGCCACATCTGCTTTTGCTATCTTCCATTTTTTTCTTGTTGGAATGTTTTGAGATTACACTGTAAGTATCTGCTTTTTTACCAACTCTCACCTGTCTTCAGCACCTTTAAGCTTCTTCTCCCATGGAATTCTGATTGCTCTTACTTTGCATAAAATCCATGTAACATTTTAAAACCGAAAATATGCATATGAATAACTTATTTTTTGTTTTCCTTAGAATTAAGAATACCAGCATTACATCTTAAAGATTCAGCTACTTCCAGTTAATCTGCTAAACTTTCATTATTGGTTAGGATCAATCCAAAGATAGCTGATCCTCTTGTGCATTCTCCTATTTGCCCCCACCTCCCCCATATGCCCACAAAAAAGAAAATTATCAGCAAGGCAGGAATGTCCTGGGGAAATCATATTTGAAATATTTACTTCCCAGCATTTACAATAATATTTTAATACTCTCCAAGATTATATTTTCCACAGGGGTTGGCAAACCCAAATGACAACATTGTCTGCATTTCTTCCTCCATGTTTAAAAAAACTCTTATTTATTTATTTGCTCAATGACCAGTGAAAATGTAAACAAAACCCCCCAACAACATGAAAGTAAAATCAAATAGATAAAATACTAGCATAACAAAGATAAAATAATACATTAAAATGTGACATGCACTGTTATAATGGTGCATTAATTACCTGTGCAAGTGTAAATCTAAAATATTACAGACTATGAAGTAATATATATATAATCTAAAAACAAGATAACTAGTATATGTTAAATCTAAAGTCATAAATCAAACAGAAGTGATTATTTCTGTACCCAGTTATGCCTTATTTTCATTGCGGCAATACAGAATTTGGCTACTGCCCAGGTGATAAACAGTTTCAAATCTTCTACAAGATAGTTCACATAGAAATTGTCTGGTCTTCCTGGAAAGTTACATATCAGAGGCAGCAGATAAGCATCCCTGGTATCCCTGTAGAGTGTACAATGTAGTAATACAATTGAAATGGTTTCAATCTCCTTGGGTTCAAACCACGTGGACAGGTACACTCAGTTAATGGGGTTTTGGCATATCTCCCTTGCAGCAATGCAGTTGGTAAGATGTTATGCCTTTGAAAAATGCTATTCTCGGTTTGGGGAAAGTTAGATTTTGTAGATATCTTGCTGGTTCCCAAGTGCCCTTATTTATCCAATTTCTGCCATGTTGGGGCAGCCTATTAACTTCAGTCTGAAATTCCATATCCCTTATTCTTTGAGTGAGCAGTTGTTTGGCTTGGTCATATCCTAAAGAAATTAGGAATGGTACAGAAAGCCCATATAATGCCAACTTCTGCTCTACATCCTGTTTTCAGGGAGAAGGAAAGTTGTCTATTAAAACTAAAGGGGTCAGTCCGACTGGAAAGAATTGGATTTTCAGCCAGTAGTTTATCATCATCTTCCAAGCCCTCACTTGGATTGGAGGCATTCCTGTCTCAAGCCTTAACCAGGCATTTGCTGTTCCATTGGGTGCAGCAAGGATTATCTCAAAAATTTTGTTTGCTCTGTTTCCAGTGTATCCTTCTTTGCATAAATTCCTACATGTGCCTCATAAAGGACTTGGGCCATTGATTTTAGCCTGTTTGAGGGACAGTACGGAAGCTGATACCCAAGGGTTTAAAGAAGGCAGAATAATATATTTTGATTGTAAATCTGTACTAACTAGGGTTGCGATACCTCCTTGGGTCTCCCTCCTACCTTACTTGGGGTAGCCAAGATTGAATTGACCCAGTAACCATCTAATTACACCTCTGATGTGGCCCAGGTTTCCTGTAAAAAAAGAATATCAAATTGCGACAGGTAATCAAAGAAAGGTTGGTCTTTTGATGGTCCTATTTGTTGTTTATTTGTTCAGTTGCTTCCAACTCTTCGTGATGGTCCTAACCAACCTGCAATATTCAAAGTTAATAAGGAGATTACGTGATCATCTGGTAAGAGTCATATGAGCTGGTTTTGGCAATCCATTGTTGTGAGATCATAATGTTGGGATGGTGAACCAGAGGAGGGCAGCAGGGCCTTTGTCAAGGGCTGGCATGCATCAAGCAAATCCTGTGGCTACTCATGGAAATCCAACTCTCTGGTGACAAGGTTGTCACCATCCAATGGTACTTAGGTTGTGGCAGCTTTATTGGTGTCACTGGGTTCAGGGTTAATGGATCATGATGATTCTGCATGGGATTCCATTGTCCGCCGAGGGAGGGCAATTAGTGTCTATGTTTGGAGACACAGTTGGGACGCGGTGGCGCTGCGGGTTAAACCGCTGAGCTGTCAATCAGAAGGTCGGCGGTTCGAAACCGCGCGGCGGGGTGACCTCCCGTTGCTCGTCCCAGCTTCTGCACACCAAGCAGTTCGAAAACATGCAAATGTGAGTAGATTAATTGGTACCGCTTCGGCGGGAAGGTAACGGCGTTCCGTGAGTCATGCTGGCCACATGACCCGGAAGTGTCCTATGGACAACGCCGGCTCCAAGGCTTTGAAACGGAGATGAGCACCGCCCCCTAGAGTCGGACACGACTGGACTTTACATCAAGGGAAACCTTTACCTTTACCTTGGAGACACAAGGTCAATAAGTGGCACAGCTGTAGCTGTTATAACCAGTAAGGTTTTCTTAAGGTTTTCCATCTTATTATGTTATCTTGTTCATTCCTAGGCAGGAAACCAAAAGCACTGATAAGGCCAGCTTCAGCTTCTTCATTTAGTGAGACTAGCTGATTCCCACAGCCTTGCTTTTTCAAGGTCAGGTGTGGGGGAAGAGGCAGACTTGGTGACATCTGATAAAGTTTTGAAACGGTTATGGAATCTACGTGAGACAGAACTGAACTTTTACTTCATGAAAGACTCTGGTGGGAAAGATTTGAAATGATGCTAAGTATAATCTCATTTTGGGTGTCATCAGTGGATTAGTAGGCTGATTAAAAGACAACAGAATATGTTTTCCATTTGGAGCACTTGGAAGCCATTCAATAGCACATAAATCTATCTGTCTGTGTTGACAGTGAAGAAATTGTCCTAGGGAGGTTAAAATTGCTCTCCTAAACTCCCAGAGTCCAATATTGAGACTATTCAGGGAGATACAGAGAGCAATCTGTTGGGTCTGAAGTGAACGATTTAACTTGCAGGGAATTTCCTCTTTTGTACCCAAAGAGGCTTTAGTATGTATGAAGCCCCCATTCTTCACCTTGTCAGAGAGAGAGGATTTATTAATACAATTAATTAATTAATACAATCGTTTGGCTGTTGCACAATTATGTCTGTTTGTTTTTACTTTAACGACTTTCCCTTTATCAGAGTGCATGTCTGGAATGTGTGGCTTAGCTGAAACTTCTGCATAACCTTAATGGAAGTGGTGGATCCAGCTTTGTATTTCTGAACAAAAGCCTCAAAATCTTTTTTCATCAATTCCAGATCATATTTTATAGCTGACAGCTGCTCAAATAATGAGATAAGAGTTTTTGCTGTAAGAAAGCATTGCTTTGCCATAAACTCCACTGAATTTTCCCATGGGAGCTTCTCCATATTCTGAATTTGCTTCTTATTTTTAACTTATTTTTATTTTTATTTCCCTTGAGGTTAGCAGGTGATCTAGCAACTTGTACTGGAGACCCAGTGAGGGACCAGGAGAGAATCTAAATCCTTATTTAGCTCTTCCCTGAAAGATAGTGAAAGATCTAATAGCTGTTGTTTTTCCAGTTCTGTTTCAAGGTCCCATTCAAGTGATTCAAGGGCTGCAAATTTGTTAGAGGTGAGAGGGAAATTTGTTTTACTTAAAGATTCCTTTTGTATAAAACGTTCTTCTATCTTTGGTTGTTTAGCAAACTTTGATGAAGAAAGGGAGCCCGGACTGATGCCATGACGTTTCTTTCTTTTTCCCATGTTGTCCAGATCCACTTAGAATCTTTTGCCTGCACTTTTTACCTCCATGTTTGTCTCACCCGAAGAAATTATGATTAAATTTAAAAAGATCTAATAAGTCTAATAAAAATCTAACAAGCCTGCTGTAACCTAGTATACTTATTTTAACTAAAAATTAGCTAAAAAGAAGCAAAAATAATTAAAATATACTATTATAGAGTAACATGAAATTGAGAGGGCAGGAGCTCGGAAAAACATGCATTTCTGGGCTCTTCCCCCCAAACTCAGATATTTCAACAGTACCACAAAATTCATTCCCTTTACTTCCTGAGTGGAAAATATAAATCCCTCAGTTATTTTTGTGCAGTGTTTGTAGCAGCATTGTGTACTTCAAAACTGCTTGGGTCTCATAACCCTCACTAAAAGGGAACCCTGGAGTCAGTTATTTAAAAGCTTAATCCTGGAGAAAATGGGAGTCTCCTATTTTGCCCCATCTATATTCCAGGTGAGAGGGTATCTCCCCATTCAAGAATAGGTGGTGGCAGGTAATGATAGGTCATCTGGTCAGGTAATGAAATGTCTGAAACAACCAAGCTCAGAGAGCACTCCTGAGCTACAGATATTCTCTTCCACTGGATATAAATTCTTACCTGATGTCCTTATCTCTGAGCTATTCTGTCTAACCCCTAGAAGATTCTGATTGAGCTTGTGATGATCCAACCAAACACATTATTTCCAGGTCTTGTGAGGCAATCTATCTTATAACAACAGTTCATTATCCATAAAACATAGACAATCATCCCCAAAATCAAATTTCTCATGTTGACATAGTTCCATAATCAGTCATTCACCTGCAGTATTCATCAAAAGTCTTAAGAATGCCTTTGAGAGAAATGAGAGAGGATTGTGTGACTGCACAGACTACCTGAAGAACAATATTTACAGGTAAGCAACTTGTTCTTGATCATAGTCTTGCAGCACATATATGAGTGATTTAAAAGCTGTGCCCACTGGAGGTGGGTCAGGCATGTCATTCAACGGTGAAGAATGATCTGCTTAGAAGTAGCCCATGTCTTTACTGTGGTATTAGTATTGATGATCTAATGCCAAACAAAAGTTAATGGCTGAAACCAAATAGCACCCCTACAGGAGTCATGGAGCAGTGTAAGAACTGTTCTCAGATAATTGTTTCTTATAATGAGGTAAGGTTGGCTAGTCTATAAACTAAAGCTATGTCATTTTAAGTAATTTTTGTGGAGTGGTTGGTAAACCTTTCTTTGGTAGTTAATAACAAATGAAGTTCACTCACTCAGCAAGAAGAAAAAGTCACACGAATCAGACTTCCTTGCTAATTAGAGTTTGCGTTGAATATCTAGTTCATTAAGAAAGCAATCTATTGCATTAAAGAGAAGGAATCCTTTATGACCCCTTTTTCATAAAGTGAACATTGTTGGCCAAGGCTCATGGCATATACATGAATATGCTTAACAGAGGTGCAAAGCAGAAGTAATATAATGCAATATATAAATATAATAATGAAAGTAATATAATGAAATATTTAAATATAAATAAATATTTATGATGAATGTAAATAAAAAAGACTGGCTTCAGGTTGGCAAAGGGGTGTGACAAGGCTGCATACTCTCCCCTTATTTATTCAACCTATATGTGGAATATATATTAAGGGAATCTGGATTGGAAGAAGATGAGTGTGGTTTTAAAATTGGAGGAAGAAACTTCAATAACCTGCACTATGTTGATGACACTACCCCGATAGCTAAAAATGCAAAAGATCTGCAAGCCCTAGTACTAAAAGTCAAAGAGCCCAGTGAAAGAATGGGACTAAAATTAAATATAAAGAAGATCAAATTAATGACAACAGGTAGAACAACCAGGCTTAGAATTGATAATGAAGAAACTGATGAGGTGGATAGCTTCTGCTTTTTAGGACCAACCATCACCAGTAAAGGAACAAGCAGTCAAGAAATATGTTGCAGACTAGCACTTGGTACAGCAGCCATGAAGGCCTTGGAAAAGATATTCAAATGCCATGATGTGTCTGTGCCTGCAAAGATCAGAATAATGCAAGTCATGGTATTCCCTATGACACTCTATGGAAGCAAAATTTGGACTTTAAAGAAGCAGGATAGGAAGAGTACTGATGCCTTTGAACTTTGTTCTTGGAGAAGACTCCTGAGAATACCATGGACAGTCAAGAAAGCAAACCAATGAATCATTGAAGCAACCCAGAATTCTCACTTGAGGCACAAATGTCCAGGCTCAAATTATCCTACTTCAGACACATTGTGCAGCATTGGGGGACTTGAAAGAAGAAGTTAAGGATAGATCATCATGGAGAAGATCTATCTATCTAGGAGTCAAAAACAATTTGATGGTAAATAATCAGAACTTTTAAAAAGTATGATGGATGCAAAATTTTAAAGAAACAGTCACAACACAATGGGAAGAATTATGGACCAAATCCATAAAATTTACTCCAAGGTATAATCTAAAAGAAAATTGGTACAAAATGTTTTACAAATGGTACACAACTATATCAGTAATCTCCAAGATAGATAAATCATAGAGTAATAAATGCTGGAAATGCCATGAAACAGTAGGAACATTTTACCACACATGACAGACATGCAAAAAAATTCAAAAGTACTAGAAAGATATACATAACTGTTGTACAATGCAGAAAATTTTGGAAATTTCACAATTTTGGAAATTTCACAATTTATAAAGATACATGCTCACTCATGGCAGCAAGAATAAATTTTCCCCAACACTGAAAGAAAGATACAATTCAGACAATATCTGATTGGGAACTTATACTTGAAGAATATGCAGCAATGGCAAAATTAAAAACCTATATTCACAACAAAAGTTTAACCAAATTCAAGCAACAATGGTTCCCATATACACAATATATTATGCAGCATGGCAAATATAAACACGGTATGGCTTCTGATTCCATTTGCATTTCACTGACATAATACATTACAGTGTATGGTTCCGGGATCTTAAATGCATGCATAAAGATAGCATTAGAGTTATCTGACTTTTCCAAATAATGAAAAAAATTGAAGAGAGAGGACATACTTGCATTATTTCACAAACATGCATATTGAACATTGCTGGAGGCACAGCATAAATACTCCAGTAGAAGTGCTGTGCCTCCATCAGATCTCAAGAGAGGATAGCCAGTGAAGGAGAAATTGTTGGTGGAAACAGGCCCCTGGGCCTAACAGGGCATAAATTAGCCATCAAGCCCTTGGCTACCATCGAATCCCCTTGTAATATCATTCCCAGTCAGGTAAACAACTCTGGGACTATCAAAATTGCAGTTTAACAGGTGCCTTTGCCCTTTGGGCTTTTGCGTGCCTTGGCATAAATAGGCCCATTATCTGCATTGCTTAAATGAGTTTTGCCTGTGTGCCTGTCACAGGCTGCTGACAGAATGCATTTTGCCTTTGCCTATAGCTCAGACGGCCGAAAGAGGAATTAGACTGGAGGCTCTTGGACTTGATGTAATTCCCTTTCTCCAAGCTCATTCTGAAATTACTTTTTACTGCTGTAAGAAAAAACAGCAATGGAAATAAGCTATAAAGATTTCATCTGCAGGCAGCCAAGAAAAATCTAGGAATATTTCTGGTGTTCCCTCATGAAGAGGGTCTATATCCTGCTTCAGGAATTTTCATTGGCAGATGATCCTTAGAACATGGTGACTTTAGGAGAAATGGGTACATAATTCTTAAGGAGGAGGTGTGTAACGTACAATCTCACAAGGAATACAAGGACTCTCTTGAGAACAGGAAGGATGGGTTCAGCTCTTTGGATGCAGGGGGGTAATATCCTGTCTATTGACTGGGTCCTGCATATGCAAATACCTCTTTTCTATGCGTATCTATGTCGGTGCTCAGTGTTTGGAGTGACTGTAACTCAAGAAAGAAAGTATACTTTCCACAGAATATAAGAGCATAGGATATTTTGTCCTAGTTAGTGTAACTTTAATTTTAAAAAATAACGTATTCTGTCTGCTTCTGTAAATAAGAAAGGGTCTGGTAGCAGCTTTTCAGACTAACATCTTTTATAATAAGGGTAAGTTTTGTGAGGTTCATTTTATTTAATGGTTTTACATACTGTTTCTCTTTGTTCACGAAGGAACCTGCTAAGAAATTTGTGTGCAAATGCTGGACAAGTGGTTAGTCCTGTATTGGTTTTGTCCTCTTTCAGGGTATGATCAACCAAGTCAGGATGGGCAGCCACAACAGTGCAATCAAGCCTCTGCCTGTTGTTGATGTGTGTTGCACCCCTGCCCTGTTTTAGTAGTTCAAAGGATGATGTTAATGTTTCACTGTAAGAGTCCTGTGAATTTAAAATCCTCACATGAGAAATCTTATCATTTACCTAAGAAGCTGTAATCTTTTTTTTACAAATCCATTCATTACCTCAAGCAGGCCATTCCATCTGGGAATTTTTTTAAAGAGGAAACTGTAAGAAGGACAAGTGAAAACCTAGGAACAGGAAATCTGTAAAGCATTTGAAGAATGAAAACAGTCACTTCTGCAATTTGTTATTTTTTTCCCATCAAAGCTACTGTATAAGAGGAAACAGATATCTTGAAGCAATGATATACGTGATCAAATCTATGTTCTATCAAAATACATAAATAACTGCACATTGATAACTTGGCAAACAGGAGGTTTGTGAAAGGTATATGGACAACCACACATTGTCTTATTCTGGAATCTCTTTAGGTTAAACTGGAAGATATGTTGGACAGAATGCACAAAACAAAACCAGAATGAGAATCTGCTTGCCCAAAATGTTATTTCTGTGTTTCAGAGATACATATGTCCTGTGTCCTGAATCAGTGTTCCTATTATAAGAAATACTTTCACATGAGCCATTACCTGATTGCAAATGAAATGTAATCTGGCAATTGAGTTTATTGCATGAGAAAACAGCTGTCAAATGTAGATTTAAATATAGGAGTAATTAAAAATGATTGCTGAAATTGGAGAATCAGCTGTGTGGTATACATTCTCCAAGATGAGTCATGTATCAGAAGAAAAGATTTCCTGATGCAGCTAGAGACAAGTAGAGGGAAGCATTCTTCTATCCTTTGAAAAAGCATTGTTATAATAATTATTACACTGGCAGATTGCTGCAGGTATTAGATTATGATACAGCTAGCATGTGAGCTTCTTACCAAGATGTCATGCCCTGCCCTCAGCCATCCTTGAGGGTTGGTAGAGGAATATTCCCAGTCTGGTGTGACAATGCCCTTGCCACTCTAGACACTGAGAAACAGCATGTACCTCTCCAGCACTCACCCTACAGAGACATTCACACTGTCTCATCCTACCGTTACGACATAAATATCCTGTGTGCATGGGAGAATTTTACATCTCCCTGTTGCTTTTATTAACCCTGCCACAACATAAAGTGTTGTCTGTGCAGCAGTGCTTAAAGTTTGTCAGATGATGACTTCTGGCTTATGCTTGTGACTCAGCACTATTAACTAGATTCAATGCACATACAGTTTTCCATATTAGATATGTCTAATATATTAGGGGAAGTGGTGGCTCAGTGGTTAAGATGCCAGGCTCGACCAGAAGGTTGCAAGTTTGGCGGCTTGAGACCTGAGTGTTGCGCGGCGGAGTGAGCTCCCACACTCGCCCCAGCTCTTGCCAACCTAGCAATTTGAAAGCATGCAAACGAGTAGATAAATAGTGTCATGAGCACAGGATGGTGAGTTTTGGGATTTCTCTCTCTGGGTTTCTCTCCTTCAGTTTGGTAGAATTTTTGTCTACTAGAGCAGTTAATAAACACTAGGGACTAATTTCTTATCTCAATATGGGTTTTTGCTTTGTCAGGACATCAATCCTACCAAACTGAAGGAGCATGGGAAACCCAGACAGATTAAACCCAAAAATCAAGGCGGGTCTGCTCTGAGTTTCTTTGAAGGACAGTTCAAAGCCTCTAAACTACACATGCGTTTTCCTGCCTGGATAGGGAACCCCTGCTGCTCACCATCCATACTCACGACAAATAGGTACCACTTCAGCAGGAAGGTGACAGCGTTTCCGTGATTGTCATGCTGGCCAAATGATGTGGAAGGGTCTTAGACAACTCTGGCTCTTTGGCCATGGAAATGGAAATGGAGATGAGCACTGCCCCCTAGTGTCGGACATGACTAAACGGGAGCCTTTACCTTTACCTAATGTATTAGATAAGTCTCTCCTGTAATACTCCCAGCTCTCCATTTTAGATTGTCACTTTTTATATCTTTTTATATCTTCAATACCTTTTATATTAATACGTTTTATATTTTTAGCTTTTTACTTCACCTATTTTTATGCTCCTTCCTAATGACTGTACCCCATCCCTTTATGCTGGTTTATAACCATAATAAATATTAATTTGTTCTGATAGCAGAAAAGTAAAAGTGCAAAATATGTCTATGTATTCTTTGTTTTTCGATGTCAATTTCACATTAACTTCATGTTCATATTAATGTGTTTCTCTCTAATACATTATCTAATGCTTCTGTCCTATGGGCAGCTATATCAGGCCAAAGCCTTGTATTCTGTAAAATATCTGAACATTTGGAAAGTTCATAAACATTCGATCATATCATGGGAGCCAATGGCTGAGGAAGTGAAGTTCAAATAAAGGTAAATACTTCACAACTGATAGCAACTGCAGTTAGAAATAGAAAACAGTTACTATGGGCTCATCCACCATTCCTGCTAAGTGTGTCATGAAGATACCTAACTGAGAAATTTTAAAGAACAGATCCACATGATCTGTTCTTCATCTCATGAGACTTCATCTCATTCTCAGTCCATTTTGAAGGCACCCTAAATCAATCTTTTGCTGTTCCAGTTTAAAGTAGAGTTTTCCATGTTTTCATGACTCAACCTTGCTAAATAAATGTTCTACAATGTCTCACTGATGATGTTGTTGATAACACAGTCTGGTCTGGGATCTACCCCGATCCTATTGGCCACTTGAGGCTGCTGTATGAATATCACCTCTCCCCAGCACAAAATATGGCTATCCATGACCATTTTGGCCTGGACATCTGTTTATATCCTCCTTATATCACAACTAACTTTCTTATCTTCAAGGGTCCCACTATCTGGTTGATTGAGCTAAGGCATTGGGGTACAAGGTAGGAATATATAGATTCCCTTTAGTATAAGATCCAGAAGAGTAGTTGTAGTAACTGGAGTTTCTTAGAAAGCACAACTCCACTCTTATTGCATCTGCAGGAAGTATTTCTCCGTTCTTATTGCATCTGCAGAATGCCACCCAGAGACCCTGTTTAAGGTTACACGATCCCTCCTGAGGAAGGGGTGGGGGTCCAGTGACCTATCTTCAGGGCCGTGCTGAGGAGTTTTCTGAGCATCTGCAGGATAAAATCACTCGGATCCGCTCTAAGTTGAATTCCAAGCATGAGGCAGAGTCTGTGGAGATGCTGAGGGAAAGGACTTAACCTGTTAACTGGGAGCAGTTTGATCCTGTTGGGCCCAAGGAAGTGGACAGGACCCTCTGGACTGTAAATGCCACCACCTGTCAACTAGATCCATGTCCCTTCTGGCTAGTGAAAGCAGCTAGGGTGGTGACATGTGGTTGGGTCCAAGCGATGGTTAATGCATCCTTGAGAGAGGGGATGTTTCTGGCGGCCCTTAGGGAGGTGCTGGTGCACCCCCTCCTCAAAAAGCCATTGCTAAACCCTACTGTTTTGGACAACTTTCATCCAGTCTCCCACCTCCCCTTTTTGGGGAAGGTGGTTGAGAAAGAGGTAGTGCTGCAGCTCGAGACTCCTGGATGCCTTTCAGTCAGGTTTCAGCCCGGATACAGAATGGAAATGGCATTGGTCACTCCTATGGATGATTTCTGGTGGGAGCAGGATGGAGGCAGTGCATCCATCCTTGCTCTTCTTGACCTCTCAGCGGCTTTTGATACCATCAACCATGGTATCCTTTTGGGTCGGCTCAGGGAGTTCGGGGTGGGCAGTGTAGTTCTGCACTGGTTCACCTCCTTCCTCTAGGGCTCACCCCAGTTGGTGTTAATAGGGAGCAAGAGACCTAGCCCATGGCCCCTCCTTTTTGGGGTGCCGCAGGGCTTGGTACTCTCTCTGCTCCTTTTTAACATCTACATGAAACTGCTGGGTCAGATCATCCGTCATCAGAGGATGAGGTATCAATATGCTGATGATACTCAATTACACATCACCGTCCTGGGTGAAATAAGTGATGCTGTGGCTGTCCTCTCCAGGTGCCTGGAGGCTGTGGGGGTCTGGATGGGGAACAACTGGCTTCAACTGAACCCTGGTAAGATGGAGTGGCTGTGGGTGGTTTCTGGGAATTTAACATCTTTGGTTCTGGATGGGGTTGCACTGCCCCAGACAGACCCGGTGTGGAACGTGGGGGTCCTACTGGACTCACGACTCCTGCTGAAAGAGCAGGTGGCAGTCGTGGCCAGGAGGACTTTTGCACAACTTGTGCACCGGTTACGCCCTTTCCTGGACCAGGAGGCCCTTTGTACGGTCACTCATGCCCTGGTCATCTCCCATATACTGTAGACTACTGCAATTTGCTTTACATGGGGCTACACTTGAAGAATATCCAGAAGCTACAGCTGGTTCAAAATGCAGCTGCACAAGCAATTTTTGGTGCCCCTAGATTAGCACACATTACACCATTGCTTCGCGAGCTGCATTGGGTACCGGTCTGCTTCCAGGTGCAATTCAAGGTGTTGGTTATCACCTTTAAAGCCCTTCATAGCATGGGGCCAGGGTACCTGAGGGACCATCTCATCCCCATTACATCAACCCGCCCCACCCGGTCATGCAGAGAGGGCTTGTTACGGACCCTGTCTGTAAGAGAATCCCATCTGGCAGAGTCCAGGAGGTAGGCCTTCTCTGCAGTGGCTCCTGCCCTCTGGAACATCCTTCCCCCAGAGATAAGACAGATCTCATCTCTTGAGGCCTTCCAAAAACATTTAAAAATCTGGTTCTGCCGCCTCGCTTGGGGTGGGAGGGGAAGTAATCACCGCTGGAGATGGTTAGCCTAAAATCGCCTCTTAGATCCTGTGAGTGACACTCCAACTAGTATCGTCATCTGGATTTTATACTGTATTTATCTTCAATTTTATATTTTTATTTATATTTATTTATGGCATTTTAATGTTTTTATCCTTGTTGTAAACTGCCCAGAGTCCCCCTTTTGGGGGGAGATGGGCAGTGGCAAAATCAATCAATTAATTAAATAAATAAATAAATAAATATGCATGGACCTCAAAATGGAAAGATAAAACAAGAAGCCAAGTACAAGAAACTTGTACCCTGTTCCATAATTTGATGATCCAGAAGTCATCTATAAATCATCCGTAATAGAGTTCTTCTCAGAGACTAAATATTGATTTAATATAATTGACCTGTAAAGAACTGCTGTTACAATAAGAAGAAAATTTAGACGGCACATACTGAAACCTAGATTGCCTGTTGGGCATATCCCTGTCATATGGAGATAGAAAGTGTAAGAAGATAAAAACTACTGAACTTCCTTTTCATTAATGCATAATCACTTCTCTGACTCCCTTTGCCAGCAGTGTTAAATTAGCACAATAGATCTTTGTCTAGGTTGCAGGGAGTTTTAAAAAATCTTTTCTTTTTCCTAAGATAACTCCTAAAAAAAACCCCTGGGCTTTTTTTTTTAAAGTCCAGAGGTATAACTTTTTACCATTTTGCCAGCCACCTGAGGTACAATGGTTCCACCCCCAGTCCCCCAATAACCCATAAGTTATAACTTGGAAGCTCTTGCAAAAATCTCTCAGTCAAGACAGGATGTTCTTAAGACTGCTTACAGTTAAGCCAGCACAAGCACAGGATAGGAGAAGCTTAAATGGTAGGTGTGGCTGTGCTCTTAGTAACACACCTTCAAGTTCTAACTCAGCATTGCTTTTTAAAGGATCACATCTGTTACCAATTTGGATGTAATGGACTGGTGCCAGCCTTGTTTTCAATATTTGATATTCAAACTCATCAGTTTTGTTCTGCTTTGATTAGCCTGCACATTTAAGTCAAATCAAAGGTAAAGCCTGGTTATTCAATAAGACAAAATTCAAATTTCATCTAAAAAGCCTAATAATGATCAGAAAAGATTTTTAAGAGCTGGACAAATGAAACTTTAAACAATAAAGAAAAGACAGCTTGCAAAAAATTAATATGTAAATTAGACGTAAGTCATTGTGGTAAACCTAGTTAAACTGATAAAAACCTCCAGAATTTTTAGTGATGTTTTATATACACCTCTCTTTTGTCAATGGGCATCAGTGTAAAAATAAGCATGTCAACACTCAGTCAAAGATCTTGTATTTGCACCTCTGCACAAAGACTTGCCTAAAAAGATCTCTGAGTTGCCTAGGGAAACAGCCAGCAACATACTTAGCCAAAAGGTATATCTTCACCAATCCCTTCCTCCATGTCTTTTGTAAATTAATCCTGAACCAAATACTTATCTTGAACAGGTGCCTTTTTTGATGATTTAAAAATACATACGTTTGGCCTGTGGCGAGCCTGTTTAGAAACCCACTGTTACCTAACTCACAAATGCTCCCAAAATTGTGTCTAGCATATACCCATCTGCTATGCTCTATTTACTTAACAAACGTACTATTGTGAAAGCAGGTTTTTGTGTTCACATCTTGAGGGCAGGGTGGATTAGATGGTGACAGCAAAGTCCAGGTGTACATTTAGTAGTGGAATTCTCATTGCCTCTTAGTTCAATCAATTAGGTAAGCAGGCATTAAGGAAAATAATTCCTATATATTTGTCCTATCAGCAAAGACTGTTTTTCTTGGGCTGGCAGGGAGATCTCCCAAATGTGGTGATGTTATACATTTTTTTCAAAAAACTCTCAGAAAGTAAATGGGCTAAGAATTCAGAAATGTATTATTCTAACGTATTAATTATATGACAGGGTGGGGAAATCTGCTATAAACAGTATCTTTTGGGTTGCATCTGGATAAGAATAGGAAGCCAGTGCAAATGTTGGCTTATTAGCATAGACATTTATACATGAGGAGATGTTTATTCATAATATTTTGTGGCAGAATTGGTAATTAACTTGGATATGAACAGAGTATTTCATCAACTAAGATATTTGAATGTAAGAAGGAGAGGAAATGATACATTCATTTAGGGTTTCCTGCCAAATACTGAGGACATTTGAAATTTACATTTTATTCTTTTGCTTCATCAGTCTCATTGACATGCTACACTGATAACAGTATTGGTACATTGGCCATGTGGTGACAAGAACTCATCTAAATTTTTAAAATAATTGAAATCTGAAATAAATAATTAAATTATGGGTTTTATGAAGTATAAAAGAAAAGACTCATTGGTCAGATTGGATTTCTCCATATAATTTGGTAAATTAGAATTCTGTTGCTTCCTAGCACTAAGCTTCATGGTACATGCCAAACGTTTTACAGAGATGGAGCAGAAGGATATATAACCCTAAACTGAAAGTCCGTTGGGTTGTTTGTTTGTTTGTTTGTTTATTTATTTGCTTTTGTACACCTCCCAGAGTCCATTGGAGTTGGGACACAATAATAAATGTAAATAAATAGAAACTATGCTTAAAATAACGACTTTATTTATTTTAGTTTCTATCCCATCTCTATCTTTCATGGTTGTATATGTGTTGGAAAAAATGCTATTTTGGAATAATAGCATAAATAATTAAATAAAAATGTTGGGGATTAAGGGTGTTTGAAAAACTTTAGGAACTTTTGGAGTATTATGAACCCTCTATGAAGATCTTATTTAATTCTGAATTTACTTATTTATTCAAGTTATGCCCCCAATTACCAAAGTTTCTCAGTATTTTACAATAAAATACAAAAACAGAATTAAAAACAGAGAAATTAAAAACAGTTAAAATCAGCAGCTAAGGGCTGACTTTAAAAATATTGCTTTTAGGGCCTTCTATATATACATTATTCCTTTAAACTCAGTAGAGATGGATTCTAAAAAAATGGAACAACTATAAAGCAAGTTTTATATGTTAGTGATTTATATTAAAGACCAGATGCATATCAGATCTTATTTAATGCTGGAATCTGAATTAGAAACACACTTTGGAAAATCCATATCATCCAAGGGCGATGAGAGGAAAATTAGTCAGCAACTACAGTATTTTGAACTGTGATCAAATTGATTGAAATGTGTAAGTATAACATCACCTTTTGATAGGTATTTCAGACAGATGGATGGAAAAAGATACTACTAGAACAACCTTTACATTTGAGGAATATAATAAATGGATTTGTTCCCCTTTTCAATGAGCAACTGATATAAACATGACATAAATCATAAATAACCTGCATTTTTTTCAGACAACTAGCAAGGGATGAGGATGGGAACTGATACTTCTTTTCCTAAATATTATCATAATCACCCATATAGTTCCTACCTGCAGTGACAAAGGTATGCTTCATCTGGTGAGGAAAAGAAATGGTTGGTCATGTCCAGCTGTGATATCTTTGCATTGCTCCTTGGGGCACTGAGAGAGTGGCACTGACAAACCTGTTTCATCCCTAGTATTTATATGTAGATATGGAGTTGGTTATTCTTTTGGGCCAGCAGGCCTGAGAATGCAGATGTTTTTACAAAATGGTTGCCTTAGAGGACATGTTCACATTATTTTATCGAAAATTAAGTTGATGGTTTCTCTAGCTTCCAGGAAACTCTCTAAAACTCCTGTTTTTCTTAGCCTTTTTTTCCAAGCAGGTGGGCAGACTGCCAAGAAAAGCACTCAGCTTTATTTATTTATTTCTATCCCACTGCAATCCAAATAAATGCCTAGGTGGCTCTAGCGACCCATCTTTTAAAATTTATTTATTTATTTTAAGAATGACTATGTGACACAGAGGATTTTTTGTAAATAAAAATAGTGCAGGAGGCTTGGCTTCTACTTGGATTTTAATGTATTCTTTACTTTGTGTTTTAGCTGTTTTATATTAGATTTTAATGTATCTTCTATACTTTTAACTGACTGTACCCCACCCTCCTCATACTGGTCTTTGACTGTAATAAAGATTTTGATTATTTGTTTGTCTACTTAGCAGCATCCCAGTTTCCTATTTAACTTAAAAAATAGATGATAGATGATAGATAGATAGTTTATTGATTGGTTAATCTTATGACATATCAAATAAAATAAAATAAAGGTAAATTACAAGGTCTATTTCTAGGATAAAATAGGTAAAAGAAAATACAGTAATAAAATACATATGTGCTAAATACAAAGAACCAATGTTCATATAAATACATTGCCTTTACATGATACCCTGATCTGTTCAGTGTAATGGATTCTTAGATGAACTACCTTGTCTATAAACTTAGCAGTTCTGCTAACAATGTACAGAGTCCAGGAGGAAACAGGATAATCTGCAATTCAGGTCCCAATGGGCTGTTCTTTCAAGTAGGGATTTTAAATATCTAAGCCTAAAAGGGGCATAGAGTTGACAATTAAAACATGAACAATATCTTTGATGGCTGGGGCACCTCATATAGATGTCCTGTCATGATATGGCAAGTGATGGAAGTGCCCATATTTGGCCATGGAATCCAACAACTCAAATCTTGCTCTAGAATAGGCCCTTCTTAGGAACTGCATCAAAATCATTGGCAGGTATTTTTCACGTGAATGTCTGGAAGGGAAGAAACTGGCTCCAACTTAATCCTACCAAAACTGGGCAGCTACAGATATTAGAGCTCACCCATATCCAGGGACTTTCCATCTTTAATCTTGGATGGGATTGCACTTCCCCATTCAAGACTGGTGCAAAAATCAGGAAGAGCAGGTGACAGCTTTATCTTTGTGCCAGTTGTGCCACTTCCTGAATCAGGAAGCTCTTCAGACAGTCACTCATGCCCTAATCATCTTGAAGCTGGTAAGAGCTAGCAAAGTTGGCACACTCTGGGTTTCCTCAATGCCATCTATCAGGACTCAGGAAGTGTGCCTTCTCTGTCTCAGTGCCTACCCTCTGGAATGAGATCTCTCTAGAGATTTGTGTGTCTCACCCTTTCCAGAGGCCTTGAAAATGTGGTCATTTTCCAAAGCCTTGGAGTAGAATGGATGTGGCCCCCTGTTAGATGTGTTTTTGTATGTGTAATGTATTGTTTGGACAGGTGATATCTTGTTTACTTACACTGTATCGTGCATTTTCTATATTATTGTTTGTTTTAAATTGTGAACTGTGCAGAGTTGTTCTGAAGTCAGGAGGTGCCATATTAATAATAATTGATGATGATAATGATAGTGATGGTGATAATAATGATGTTGAATTTGAATCTGAAGTTCTGTGAAAGCTATAGGTCCTGTATAATTACAATAATAACATGCTACTTTTGTCTTTGACTGGATAGGTTTTAGATAGGTTTCCTCTCATTCTTGAGGAGCTGCACATTCTTTTCTCTAATTCTTTTGGGTACACAAGGGCCACATTAAATGGGATAATGCCATAATGATGTCATTGTAAGGTTTGAGTCTGACTCTGAGGTTGAGGAGGAGGAAACCGAAACTTATGCTGAGCAAAACGAGGAAACCGAAACTCAGGGTGACTCAGCAGAGCGGGAAAGTTCTGAGCAGCTGATTGGAGGAAAACAGGAGTCCACTTTAAAACTGCCAATCAACACGAGGGAAAGGCAAGCTGAAAAGTGCGCCAAACAGAAAAAAGCCCAATTGGTTCCAGAAGGGGAATGGTGCAAAAAGAAATGGATAAAAAGAAGCCAGCACGTGGATCAAGTCGCCGGATACAAATGTTCCACTGAGCTAACAGCTTCCTTTGAAGACAAGCCAGAATCTTCTGTGGAGCCTTGCCCTGTAGCTGCTATGGAACCAGAGCCTTCCCAGCCTTTTGAATTCTACCTTGCTCCCTCGCTTCAAAGCCCTGTCACGTCCTGTCTTGCCGCCTTGCCCAGAAGCCCAGCCTAGTGGAGTCTTGCTGCCTTGCCCAGAAGCCCAGCCGAGTGGAGTCTTGCTGCCTTGCCCAGAAGCCCAGCCGAGTGGAGTCTTGCTACTCCTCCACAGAGTCCAGTCGAGCTGAGTCTTGCCTCCTCATTGCAATCCCTAGCCAATTTGCCCTTGCCATTCTGCTGCGATCTCCAGCTGTCTTGCCAGTGCCTCCAGTCAAGTCCTATCCAGTAGCCTTGCTGCCTTTGTTAGTCAAGTCCTGTGCCGCTGCCAGTCCACGAATTCCGAGTGCATCCGTTCTGGTCACCTTGCCTTCAGCTCTTGCCAAGCCCAGTCCTGTCGCCTGGCCGCAGTTTTCAGTTGATCCTAGCAATGTGGTTTTGCCCAGCACTCCACCATTGCCTGCTTGGGTTTGAACTAATATTTAATAAAGGACATTGCTACTGTAAGTAGTTGCTTGTAAATAAAGATTTCTAATTGAATTACTGGTTGTCTGAGTCTAACCAGAACAGTCACAAAAGTGACCTTTTATTCTTTTCAATGGAATGTTGGAAATAAATTATATAAAAGGGGCTGGAGCTCAGTCTACCTCTCCGTCAGCATAACTCTCCCTAAAAATGGAAAAGAACGAGGAGCAAAGTTGGCAAATGAAAGATCACAGTTTAACAGTGGGTCAGGTGAGAGTGGGAGTTGCAGAGAAAAATATACCCTTTTGCAAACCTATTTGAAAAGCAGTTGGGCAGCTGCTCAGAATATTGCTGTTCCTTCCTTTCTAAGCCTCCCCTTCTCCCCCTTTGCTTCCAATGGCCTTTGCTTCCAGCTCACACATATATGACCACTGCTGGTAAAAGGGCTGACAATTCCAGAAGCCATGTTCTGCATGCTTTCCCTGCTTTGTTTTCATTATTTGTAGCCCATAGTGATTAACTCATAAGTCATAGGAAATTGTGGTAGTTTGTCATTTAATTATGGCAAAATAATTTCAGAAGGATTTGGATCACAAAAGATGGATTGTGGGCCACACATGGCCTGAAGGCCAGGAGTTTTCCATCCTGCATTGAAGAAGATACAATTATAATAATAACAATATAAGCAATGTCTGGTATGAAAATTATTTCTTTGAATTTGTAAATTTGTGCACTTTTATGGCTGTGGGGATCCCCACATTCCTCTCTATAAATCCATCACTGTAACAAGAGATTGTTGTTGTTGTTTATTCGTTTAGTCGCTTCCGACTCTTCGTGACTTCATGGACCAGCCCACGCCAGAGCTTCCTGTCGGTCGTCAACACCCCCAGCTCCCCCAGGGACGAGTCCGTCACCTCTAGAATATCATCCATCCATCTTGCCCTTGGTCGGCCCCTCTTCCTTTTGCCTTCCACTCTCCCTAGCATCAGCATCTTCTCCAGGGTGTCCTGTCTTCTCATGATGTGGCCAAAGTATTTCAGTTTTGCCTTGAATATCATTCCCTCAAGTGAGCAGTCTGGCTTTATTTCCTGGAGGATGGACTGGTTGGATCTTCTTGCAGTCCAAGGCACTCTCAGAATTTTCCTCCAACACCACAGTTCAAAAGCATCGATCTTCCTTCGCTCAGCCTTCCTTATGGTCCAGCTCTCGCAGCCATATGTTACTACAGGGAACACCATTGCTTTAACTATGCGGGCCTTTGTTGTCAGTGTGATGTCTCTGCTCTTAACTATTTTATCGAGATTTGTCATTGCTCTTCTTCCAAGGATTAAGCGTCTTCTGATTTCCTGACTGCAGTCAGCATCTGCAGTAATCTTTGCACCTAGGAATACAAAGTCTTTCACTGCTTCTACATTTTCTCCCTCTATTTGCCAGTTATCAATCAAGCTGGTTGCCATAATCTTGGTTTTTTTGAGGTTTAGCTGCAAACCAGCTTTTGCACTTTCTTCTTTCACCTTCATCATAAGGCTCCTCAGTTCCTCTTCACTTTCAGCCATCAAAGTGGTATCATCTGCATATCTGAGATTGAACAAGAGATTAAATATTGTAATAATTCATTTTATTTAATAATATAATAATGAATAAACAGAATTATGCCTTTGAAAAGGGTATTTAACCTTTTTTTTAAAAAAAAGGAATTAAATATCTAAAACCCACAGTTTAGTGCTTGGTTTACTATGTGACTGAGCTAAGTGGGGAAACTCTGGTTCACATGTATCCAGAGCCATAAACTCTGGTCATATTTTTAATTGCCATCCATTATTTCAAGACTTTCATTAGTATTTCATTACTTCATCTTATGCAAATATTAAGTACATAAATTAAAATATAGATATAGACACATACATTGGATGAAAAGACACCAAAGAATTAATTTATTTTATGGAACAGGTGCAGCAAAATTTTGTTAAATAAATCTTTTGTTATATCAAACTGATTAAAAAAGAAATGAAACTCCAGAAACTTTGGCCAAGGGTCCTTTTGTTGAAAAAAGACTGATTTAAATGTTCAGCAGGCTTTTTTTACATTGTTATCTGAGTTCCTGGAACCAGGTTTGTGGCACTACCTAGACAGGATCTAGTCAGGGGAGGGAGGGAGGTTCATGCTTCCTCTTTCCCCAAAATGTATAGCAATAAAGCAGGGACTTGTTAATACATGAGGGGAAGAGGAGGGACCTTTAGACCCCGCAAGTGGTGAGTCTGGCATTTCTGAAGCCAATCCATGGTAACACTATGAGGATATGCAAAAGAAGCATATGTAGAGACAGTCAACTTCCGGGCCTCCTTGGTTCAGATACTGAAGCAAGGAGTTAATTGTTCAGTTTCCAACAGGATGCCAGTGAGGACAATCACCGTGGGCTGGAACTAGAAACTCAGGGTAAATCTTGCCTTCAATGTATAGGAATAAATGAGTCACTGGAATTATTGTCAGGCCACTGTTGACTGGCTAGGCAAGACACTGAACGAATAGATTGCCAGGATACAAAGTCTGTAATAAATAGATTTAGTGTAGAAAAACTTAAGAAGCTATTATGAAAGAATTCCATCAACTGCTGAATGGCAAATACAAGCCCTATTTACAGTGAAAGGAAGGTTGAGATTTTGGAGCCTTTTTCTCCTGCCCATGTGGTGGCCATGCCTTTTTAGATGAAAGGGATAGTTTCCACCTATCTCTTGTTTCAGTAACTGACTGGTCTACTGGCTATTTGCTAGTGATCATGTGAGAACTGGCTCTCAAAATTTGAACGGAAAATCCTCTTCAGGCATTCATGAAATTGGTGACAATATTGTCATATTTAGGGTGAGAAAGGAGTACTAGTCACAGCCTCTTGGCACCTGTATCTACATGTGGAAGGCGACCATCTGTGATGGGGAAAATCTTCTTTCCATAGAGTCTCACTATATAAGTAATGTCTCTGATAAAAGATGCTTTTCAACAGACAGTCTCCCTCTACAAGTGAAGGATGATGGGTGGAGCATTACTGTCCTGAAATACAGGTATGTTGTCATTAGTTACATTAGTTAGTTAGTTAGTTAGCTGTCACTAGTTTTTGGAATGCCCAGAAAAGGCTCCAGAGTGCTGCTCAGTTCAGTGGAACCAAATGGTGGGGAATCTGTTTGCCATCTCCTTGCAGCACAGGGAATGCTGGATGAAGATCAATGTTCTGCTTTTGGAGAAGTGAGAGGAAATAGAGTAAAGCAAACAAACAAGGGGCCAAGTCACTGAGGGTTTACTCAGCTCTTCCCTGTGCAGTCTGGAGATTGGGTAGCACAGACATGGTAAACAATAGATATTCAGCCTAACATACAATAAACTAACATGAATATTAGGTGACATATTTTAAAATGGACCTTTTATACAGGACATATCTATCTTTCAAGAAACATCATGTTTTGTTTATAAGATAACACATTAAATTAAAGGTATCTTTCTACACAGTGATAGAATCTTGGAAAAATGGCAAGGTGTTTTTTTTTTTTGGCCAGGAGCAAAACAGTAAGCTGCATATATTGTACATACATGGTGAAAACTATCATTTTTAAACACAATCCATGGAAATATATTCCTTGGAGCTTTAATGTATCTTTCAGCTCAGATGTTATTTTAAAATGCCTTGTGTATTTGTGCATGTTGGCATGGCAACTGAAGCTTGGAATAATACAAAATTACAGTAAGATAAACTGTACAAGAGAAAGAGATCCTTTGGTCAAACACTATTTCCAAGATAGAGACACAAAACAGAAGATTTGGGGCTGAGCTGTGGAACAGGAAACATTTACAAATCACAAGAAAACACAAGTACTGAGAAGGATGCAGAGTGGTTATTGAGGTGGGACACAAAAACTGGTGGATTAAATGATAATATAGATTTTAGCTCTCCAATCAACTAAGTAAATCCAATTAAATGAGAATTAATCAATTTGTTGTTTATTTTGAAGATGTGGTGAAGTCAGATTTCAAGATTCTCTGGGGTAACATAACTTTTGCCATGGTATGCTATTGGTAGAGAGTCTATATGATGATCCCTGGGAGGTTTCTTTTTACTTGATGTTTTAGTACAATGAATAGCATCTATGGGATGTTTAATCTTTCCCCAAGCTTGAAGAAGCACAAACAGGCTAGTTAGTAACAACTGGGGAAGCATAAGTACTCTTTATATACATGAGAGGACTGGCATTCAGCCCAGATTCATCCTCTCTCCAGCTTCCATATTCACTTTATTGAGATCCTGGTAAGTGAAATAAGTACAGATCCCATTCAGACTTTCACCTGAATTTGGAGAGGAGAAATAGGCCTTGGACTTTAAAACCATTTTTTCCTTAGTTGTCATAACTGTAGTAAATCTAGGTGAATCAAACTCTTGTATATCTATTTAGTGTTTTGTTTTGGTCATTCACATATTCATTTCATCATGGAATATACTAATTGAGTACACTATAAGTCTAGTGTTTGCATTCTTTTTTATAGTTATAGTGAATGTTTAGTCCATGCCTACCTTGACCCATAAAAAGAAGAAAAAAACCTTAGGAGTTCTATTAAGGGAAAGACAGACTGAATAAGGGCTGTACAAATTGAAAACACAGCTGAGATAATCTATTCTTGCTGTTTATTCTATTTCCTATTGAAATAACAGAGGAGATTTTGATTAGCTGGTATGGAGGTAAGAGACTAGATGAAGCTCAGTGATTTCTTGTTCAGGGATTCTGAACAAGAATTCTGTGGCTATTGATTCTGGGATCAATAGCCACAATATTTGAGATGTACTAGACTCAGTTACTGAAGCTGAAAAAGTAGAAGTTATAGGCAGAATATATGATCCTGCTAGAAAATGTGCAATAATTCTTTGTTTACGTGACAAGAGATCCTAAGTTTACACCTGCAGAAATTCAAGCAAAGAATGACTGTTCTCCTTTGACAATTGTATATGGACAAAGTCACCATTCTTCAGTTACATCCCAGAAGAGATGGAGATTATCTGTTTATTTATTTGATTTAGGTGCTGCTTGACTCCAGACTGACTCTGGGTGAATCACAATATAAAAAACAAATATACAATTGAAACAGAAAACATTAAAGAGTCCCCTGTTGGGGGAGATGGGTGGTGATATAAATTTAAATAATAAATAATAAATAAATAAACATTAAAAGGATGGTGAATCTGGCCAGCAAGACAAAAATATGTATCACATACCCAGCAAGGGGCTCCAGTCAGCCGGGGTGGAGCCTGGGAGAAGAGCCAGATCTTTAAGGCCCTCTGGAAAGCTGTGAGGGTGGGAGCCACCCAGATGTCATTCCAGAGAGCTAGTGCCACAACAGAGAATGCATACTTCTGGGGCCCAATAGATGGCACTGTTTAATCAAAGGAACCCAGAACATGCCTATCATGCCAAAGCAAACAAAGGAGATAGGTGGTCCCTCAACTAACCAGGCTGTGTGCCATGTAGGGCTTTATAGATCATAACCCACATTTTGAGTCACTCCTATGTAAACCAGTGCAGCTCGCAAAGCAGGCACACCCACATCACCGTATTCTGGATTAGTTGAAGCTTCCAAGTGGCCTTTCTTCAAATCAGCCTTCTTAAGGTGCTAAGAAATTACCTGCCACATTAGTACATTCAATAGTAAACCTCCATATTATTATTCTAATACTGGGGAAGGCTCTTAGAAAGACTCTGTATCCAAGAGGCTGAGAACTGGGTAGAGCAAATTATGGTTTGGAGTTGTTCTGCACAATGGAAATGCAGAATAGAGCTTATGGAGACCTGCTTTAGACATTTTTGGATAAAGGGAAGTCATCCCAGGCAGCAGCTGAAAAATGTTTAGAAGTGTTGAAGAACATTTGTGGATCCACATAAAGGGAAGATATTTCATTTAGGGCAATGAGAAGGAGAAATATTTTCAGAGTTCTAAAGAAATAAGACACTCTTTTGAGACCAGTAGTAAGATAGGGAATTATATCTACTGTAAATTCTAGACTACAGAATTTGATTAACAGAACACCAGTTGCTGGAAAAGTAAGTCAGGGACCACCAGGCCAACCTCTTATTCCCCCCACCACAAGAGACTGTCCACCAAGGAATAACCAGAACCATTGCAAAATAATAGGCACAGGACAGAGATGGCATTGGTTGCTGTTATAGATTGCCTTTGTCAGGGCCTGGATGGGGGATTGATTGATTGATTTTATCATTATACCTCTTCTGGTCCTTTTGGACCTTTCCATGATCCTGGACAGCATTCACTATTTTAGAGTGGTTCTACTCCTTTTTTAATGGATGGTTTCACTGGTGAAATGGTAAGGGAGGAGAGATCAACCAAGAAGCAATTCCTGGTAAAGTGCCCCAAGGATTGGACCTTTCTTCCTTGCTTTTCAGTGTTTACATGAAGCTGTTGTGGGATTAGTTTAGGGTACAGTATCATCAGTATGTTAATGACATTCAACTGTGCATTCCTATCCTAGGTCATAAAGGAGATGTTATCAACATCTTGACCCATATCTGGAGGCTGTTATGAACTGGATGGAATGAAACAATCTGAAATTGAACCCAAGCAAAATACAATTACTATTGGTTCACTGAAATACTTTTTTGGTCCTAGTGTTGTCCCTTGACAGGGAGGCACTACATCTGAGAAAGTAGATCTAGCACTTGGGGAGAACTCTTGAACTTGTGTCTAAATGGGCAGAGGGAATCAATGATTTGTGGGATTATTTGCCCAGGTTTAGCTATATGTCAGTTGCAGCCTAACTGACTGAAAATACCTCATGATGGTGACTACTGGCCTCTTCACTATTCATTTGGACTTTTGCAATGTGCTTTGTCCTACCTTGGATATATTATGCAAACATCCAGCTCTCTGGAAAATGCTCTAATGCTGAGAAAGGTGGAAGGAAAGAGAAGAAGAGGATGACAAGGTGGATGGACTCAGTTACAGTGGCAATGAGGGCACCATTGGAAGACCTGAAAGATCAGGTTAAGGATAGATTGTCATGCAGAAAATCTGTCTATGTCACTAGGAAGTGAAAATGTCTTGATGGCACATAATCAATCAATCAATGTGCTCTGCATAGGTCTGCTTTTGAAAACCACCCAGAAGCTACAATTGGTCCAGAACACAGCAGCCCAGGTGTTCGGTAGTATATGTCAATATGAGCATGTGCCACCAGTGCTGCAGACCCTGTACTGTCTTCCCATAGGTTTTAAGGGAGCCTGTTTGGTGTAGTGCTTATGGACGCTGGACTAGAAACTGTAAGACTATCTGGTCCTAACCCTAACCCTGTTTTAGGCATGAAAGCCAGCTGGTGTTGATTGCTGGCAAGGGAGTGTACTGGTCTTTTGGCTTTTCTATTGTCTCTTTTGAATGGTATGTAGATGATGTTTACCTCTATGTGTCCATTGATGGCTGCTGTGTCTGAGTGCCAGGCTTCCAGGAATTCTCTGGTGTTTTTGGATTTGGCTTGGTTTAGGATGCTCAGTTTCCCAGTTAAAAGTATGGTTGAGTCTGTCCATGTGTTGTGAGATTAAGGAGTTCGCATTGTGTCTTCTGACTGCTAGTTGGTGTTCATGGATGAGCTCTGCTACTCTTCTGCCTGCCTGTCCTACATGGTGGCTGTTACAGTCTTTGCACTGTATGTTGTCAATAACTCCTGTTTTTTCTTCTTGGGCTATTGGGTCTTTTGGGTTACTTAATATGCTTTGAAGAGTTTTAGTTAGTTTATGTGCTACAGTGATGCCATGCGGTTGTAACAGTCTGTTGGTAGTTTCTGAGATGTTTCTGATGTATGGCAGTGTTATCCTTTTCATACCTTCTGTTGGTTGGGTTGTAGTGGGTTGGGTGGTGAGGCACTTTTTGATGAAGTTGAGAGGGTATCCATTTTGCTGAAAGATGCTGTACAGATGCCCCCCCCCCCCAGGACTCACCCTCCCCCCACCCCGGGCCCACATGGGAGTGACATTGGTCACCTGTGCATGCCTGGGGGCAACGCCCAGGATGCACACATAACAATGACAACGCACTTGAAGAAAAAGATAAGGGCCCTACCTGGAGCTGAAAAGCACCCGACCAGCCACGCCTCTTTCCTTGCCAAACTGAGCCAAACAAGCAGGGTGTGGCCGGAGCATGCGCACGCCCAGGGTGTGGTCAGGGCATGCGCACTGGGAACACACCCTAGATGGACACGAGGTAGAAGGCGGAACAAAGGGAGGGGCAAAAACACTCCGGCGGGAAATTAAAAAAAAACCAAAACATTTTGACAGCTCTCCTGGTAAAAAACCGGAAGGCCGGGGGGGGGGCACTATTTGGACAGGGGGCAGTATGTCATGAGTGCCGTTGAGCTGAAGACATCAGCACAACGGCACACATGACAATAACGAGGAAGCAGAGGAAGGGGCTCAAGATAAGCATAGCACGCAATACAACAGCCACAGACCCTAGCCGGAGGAAGCAGCCATCAGAACACAAAAGAGAAACAAGGAAAGACAAAGGCTAGGCGGATCGCGAGGCACACCCAAGCTGTTAGCACAAGCGCAACGGAGATCGCCCAGCTGACAGCAATCACCGGCTGAATGAGGAAACCGATGATGGGCGATCCCGGGGCACCAGCTGGGGCCTCGCAACCCTTCACCTACCGGCAAGACAACATGCAGGACAAAGGGGGGATGACGTGACCCAGGGTGAGGGGGCGCTGACCAGCGCGGGGTATTTAAACCCCGCACCGGCGCGCTCCCCTCACTCTCAGCTTTTTTCGCAACTGACACTACGTACGAAATAAACCGGAACCTGCTCTCCTTGGAATCAGCGTCTGTGTTTTACTCTGCGATAGGCAGTGCATGACACCCCGTTGGAACTTGCTTGACCTCTTGCAAAATAGACTTGCCCTGCTGTTTGCTATTGTTTAATTCATGGAAAGCTGTTCTGGAAAACTGGCAGGATGCTAAACTTGGAACCACTTGCTGGAGACAATACTTATAAAAAAAGTAATACTCCACAAGATGTCCATAGGAGTTCCAAGTGTCACCAATCTCTGCTTACCAGACCTTTCTTTGTTTTCATCCACAAACAGCAAACAAAGTTGAGGGTAAGATTCTTGGGTCTTGGGGGAGTGGGGGGTGGGGACTGTGAGTATTTATTAAGTAGTGCAAATGAGGCTTATTTAAATTTTATGTCCTTGTTAATTTATGATGAAAAGATTGGAGGACACATTGAAACTAGCAGCAGATTAAAAAAACAAATACTAAAAGAAACAGATTTATGACAATTCTTATTAAGAAAATGAAACCTAATCTTGGAGTCACTTAAAGGGCATTTCCACCAGATGAAGGTTTGTGTGTGACAGACCAAGCCTGCAGTCCAACACCTGCTCTTCCTCAAGCAGAAATGTTTAATAACTGGCAGATTTCAAAGTGTGTTTTCTGCATCAGTTCAGCAAGTGATATTCTATAAATAGAAACCAAATCTTTTAGTATGGATTTTGAACCAGAGTTTTCCCCTTTCTGGTAACCCCAAATATTCTTCTTTTCCTCTACATAAGAGATAAGGTCCAAGAAGGAGAAATAATAGCTTGTTTTAAAAGGTCTGCAGGGAAGTTTACATGGAGGAAAGGCATGATATACATTTAACAAATGTCTAAGTGTTAAAAAGCAATATTTCACAGCAGAAACTTGTACTAAGAACTCTGCAGTTGTTAATACGGTTTTTTCCACAAATAAATGTGTAAAGAATTGCAGCAGTTTTATAACTGATACCCAAAATTTTATGACTGACACACAAAAGTACAAAGGATATAGCATTCTGTGAGCATAAATTAGTGAAATGAAAATAAATGAATAAATCAGTCAGATTCATTATACAGTAGTTATGAAAGATATTGCCACCTGTGGCAGTGAGTTAAGGGTTACGTTTTTAGGCTACAACCCAAACCTTGTTCATGTTTATTTGAAAGGTCACTGGATGCAAGTCCGTCTAGCAGTGCATCAGTAGACATCCTGTTTTAAATTTTACTTACTCTTTGAGAGTTGAGATGAAGTCCAAGGAAATCTTTTCTTGCCACAAAACTTTAAAAGGCTAACTTGAAGGGGGAAAGCAACAAGTACGTAATTGTTTATCTGTATACATAACTGTTTATCAATCCATCATACATTTTGCTTTATACTGTATGTAAATTAGGGTACCTGTGTTTGGAAGCTGTAATACGGCAACCTTACTGAAAGCAGACGTCACGTAGGACTCGACTGATTCTCTGTCTGTCCTAACAGCCAGGAAACACGCTGAGACAATGAACTGGTCTCTAATGTTTATTGCTAGTACATAACAGGAATCCTAACAAACTGAAGAAGCGTGGGAAAACCCAAACATATAAACCCCAAAGGTTAAGGCGGTCCCGATCTGTGTCTCTTTGAATGGCTGACCAATTCCTCAGTGCTACGCATGCGCTTGACAGTCTGGATGGGAGCCCCCTGCTCGCCATCCTTACTCATGACACTGTCTCTTTTCATACCACAAGCAGAGAATTAGCTTTGGATTTCATTTGAGATTTCGGTAGCACAACTATTTCAAAAGGTATGCAGTTCAGTTCTTCTGCTGTAACATCTACGTACAATAACTGATACAACCAAACTACAGCAACCTATAAAGAAAAAGGGCTATGACAAGACCTGGCCCAGCAACTCCGCTGAGTGCCACTATAGGTCAGCTTCTACATTTGATCTTAGCCAAAAGGCTGAGGAGTGATAACAGCTTCTCTAACTATATACTCTTGTGTGTTCTTTCCAGGAAATAAACATCACTAAACTGAAGTGCCGATGTCACACAGTGCTCCGAGTGCAATTAACTATCTGTTGCAGTGCTGACAGGGAGATGGATTATTTATCAATCACCAATAGGAATAAATCCTATGTGGAGGAACCTTGTCTTTATTTCATGGAGTAAAAAGTGGCTAAAGTTTATATTCTTTATTTAAACACAACACTTTTTCCTTTTGCAAAGCCTAAAATTCAGTCAAACTCAATTGACAGAAATTTATACTGAAATTAAATCTTTAATGTTTTCATTCCATTTATTAATTACCTAGAAGTATTTCCCTCTGTGATCAATGCATTGTCTAATAGTCAATTTATTTTTTTAATGTTATTTCTGAATAATTTTTGAAGGGGATAAATATGCTGGAGAGTTTTATAGATGTTCTAAAACAACTATAAAAGCAAACATTAGGGGGCATGTTTTAGCATTTTCTAGTCGGATACCAAAAGGGCATACACAGGGGAAGACATCAGGATGATTACAATTTATAAAGATTTATTAGGAAAGTCCAAATGCTTATTCCGTCAGAGACAGTCCCCCTTTGACCTGCTGCGGTGAGCCAAAAGAGCAATGAGGAGGAAATGCCATGGCATCTTGCTTTCATTGGGCAAATTGTATATCCCCTCCCTCCCCCGGAGCTGCTTACTGAGGGAAGATTACATATTAATGATGTTTAGCTACATTGTTAAGTGTCTAGCAGGTAAGAGAAAAGTGGGAAATAATTATGCAACTGGGGTTAGAGTGGGAAGTTTGTTATCTCACAGCTCACACTTAACCAGGCACACCTCTCAGTAAAATAAATAGAAATGGCTAGATTGTCTAGGCAGCTTCTCTTCCTAGTGTTACTTTAAAAACATGAGGGTCAATCACAGGACATGTGTGAACCTGTATGTTGAAGAGTTTATTGTGACTCTTGTGAGTTGATGAATATCAGCCAAATTTGCCACCAAGGACTCTTGCAGCAAAAGGAAAAATTAATCTGATTTTGGTTAAAAACCCCAAAATTAGTTTATTGCAAAAATTGTAGAGTGGATTAGTGCAGATGCAAAGATGACCTTGTATACTACAAACGAGCCAGGCATCAGGCTAGAAAATGGGAGACAGTGAGTTCTAGTCCCACCTTAGGCACAAAATCAGATGGATAATCCTGGGCCAGTCACTGTCTCTCAGCCCTAGGAAAGAGGCAATGGCAAACCACTTTTGAAGAACCTTGCCAAGAAAACTGCAGGGACTTGTCCAGCAGTCTCCAAGAATCAGACACAATTGAACAGATTAAAAAAAACCAAAAAGACACTACAAACACTTGTATACTTTTCAATAGAAACCCTCTACTTGAATTTACACAGAGGTATTCTAAGCACTGCATAAAAAGAACTTAGTTACCTAGTAATCTGATACAATTGTTATGTATGAAAAATACATTTCTCTTTAAGGATCTTGAGTAAATATGCCTCAGATTTGTAAACTTTTAACAATGTTGTATCAAAAGATTTCTTCCCTTAGAAAAGAAAGCTTCTATTTTTCTACCTTACTTTCAGGGTGATTGAGTGGAATTTCTCTTCGTGGTGTTTTACAACTTAGTTTACTATTGGAGGTAATGCAGGATATAACTGCTTGTGTTCTATTTTTCGCATCTTTCCATCATTCTGAAGCATTGCCAGATTGTGTTTGGAGATTCAGGACCAGCTCTGGGGTATAACTGCCCTCCTCATCCCTAGTTAAAGATGGAAAATGCTGTTGAGCATGAACCAGGGCATTGCTATACAATGAGCTCTTAATAAACATGATCATTGGGACCTGATGGCTAGTGCTGTTTCACTTCCTTCAGCATGCTTTTTCTAAGCAGGTGCCAGTACCATTCCAAAGTTTTTCTATAGCTATTGCACAAGCTTGGGAACATTTTTTCCATGAAGGACCACTGATCTATAAGAAGAGTAAGTTGCAGAGAGACTTTGGTAATTCACAGGATGGCATGGTCTTGAAGATTACAGTAATGAACAAAAAGTATTTCTGAGTGGTGGCTTGTGAATTCCAGTTGCTTCCCCACTGCTCATCAGGATCTGCTATTAAGCTTAGCTATGGCTAACAAGCCCTTGGCAGGAGATAGAATCCTGTGTGCTTCCTTTACCTGATAGAAAGAAAACAATGTATATTATAACATTTGAAGCTTTTATTAAACAGCCAGATGGAATGGGGGCACTGCCACAGTAGGCAACTGTGTCACTGATACTTCTGCAACTGATGGCAAAATAGCAAATTGGCTGGAGATACATGCATTCCTATAACCTATACCTGTGGAAGACAATAGAAGATACCAAGAAAATTGTCCTTACAATTCATGCTGAAACATGATCTCTACATCTGAATGGATAACTGGTGTGTGTGAGAGTATGATGGACAGATGGAATATATAAGTGATTCTCCTCTTAACTCATGCTTGTATTATTTTTCTTGTGAGGAATTATAACATCACTCAAAGAAATATATGTATTGAGTCGGCCTTCTTGGTAGGACTGTATTGAGGGCTAGTAATGCAAAATTGCCTGTGTCTGGCCAGTATGTACTTACAACTTTGTGACGGGTTGACATTAAACATTGGAGAACATTTTTGTGCCCCACCCCCTCCCAAACACAGTATGAAGTGTGATCTAATCCATTGGCTTCCACCCACAGAGTTATCTCTTGTCCCAAAGGTTGGGGCCCAAATCATGCTACTCTGTCCTATGTCTTCCCTAGAAGGAGTTATACATGGGTATGATGTTCTGTCTTCAGCAAAGGATCGTTACCTTGTTGTGGTGCTGGAGCTTGAGCACCTCAATGATGCCATGAGCTAAACCGTGAAGGGCCACCCAAGACGGGAAGGTCATGACAGAGAGGTCAGACTAAATGCGATCCCTGGGGAAGGTAATGGCAACCCACCCCAGTATTCTTGCCATGAAAACTAAATGGATCAGTACAACCAGAGATATGTCGGTTTACCATTGGAAGATGAGACCCCCAGGTCGGAAGATGGTCAAAATGCTACTGGGGAGGAACAGAGGATGAGCTCAACTAGCCCCAGACGTGATGACGCAGCTAGCTCAAAGCCGAAAGGATGGCTAGCGGCCGACGGTGCTGGTGGTGAATGGCGAATCCAATGTTCTAAGGATCCATTGGAACCTGGAATGTAAGATCTATGAGCCAGGGCAAATTGGATGTGGTTATTGGTGAGATGTCAAGATTAAAGATAGACATTTTGGGCGTCAGTGAACTGAAATGGACTGGAATGGGCCACTTCACATCAAATGACCACCAGATCTACTACTGTGGACAAGAGGACCACAGAAGAAATGGAGTAGCCTTCATAATTAATAGTAAAGTGGCTAAAGCAGTGCTTGATACAACCCAAAAAACAACAGAATGATCTCAATTTGAATTCATGGCAAGCCATCTAACATCACAGTGATCCAAATATACACCCCAACCACAAATGCTGAAGAAGCTGAAGTAGAGCAGTTCTATGAGGATCTGCAGCACCTACTGGACAACACACCTAAAAGAGCCATTATTTTCATCACAGGAGACTGGAATGCTAAGGTGGGCAGTCAAATGACACCTGGAATTACAGGTAAGTATGGCCTGGGAGAACAAAATGAAGCAGGACATAGGCTGATAGAATTTTGCCAAGACAATTCACTCTGCATAACAAACACTCTCTTCCAACAACCGAAGAGACGGCTTTATACATGGACTTCACCAGATGGACAACACCAAAATCAGATTGACTACATCCTTTGCAGTCAAAGGTGGCGGACATCTGTACAGTCGGTAAAAACAAGACCTGGAGCTGACTGTAGTTCAGATCACGAACTTCTTCTTGCACAATTTAGGATCAGACTAAAGAGATTAGGGAAGACCCACAGATCAGCTAGATATGAGCTCACTAATATGCCTAAGGAATATGCAGTGGAGGTGAAGAATAGATTTAAGGGACTGGACTTAGTAGATAGGGTCCCGGAAGAACTCTGGACAGAAGTTGGCAGCATTGTTCAGGAGGCGGCAACAAAATACATCCCAAAGAAAGAGAAAACCAAGAAGGCAAAATGGCTGTCTGTTGAGACACTAGAAGTAGCCCAAGAAAGAAGGAAAGCAAAAGGCAACAGTGATAGGGGGAGATATGCCCAATTAAATGCAAAATTCCAGAGGTTAGCCAGAAGAGATAAGGAATTATTTTTAAACAAGCAATGCGTGGAAGTGGAAGAAGACAATAGAATAGGAAGGACAAGAGACCTCTTCCAGAAAATTAGAAACATTGGAGGTAAATTCCAGGCAAAAATGGGCATGATCAAAAACAAAGATGGCAAGGACCTAACAGAAGAAGAAGAGATCAAGAAAAGGTGGCAAGAATATACGGGAGACCTGTATAGGAAGGATAACAATATCGGGGATAGCTTTGACGGTGTGGTCAGTGAGCTAGAGCCAGACATCCTGAAGAGTGAGGTTGAGTGGGCCTTAAGAAGCATTGCTAATAACAAGGCAGCAGGAGACGACGGCATCCCAGCTGAACTGTTCAAAATCTTGCAAGATGATGCTGTCAAGGTAATGCATGCTATATGCCAGGAAATTTGGAAAACACAAGAATGGCCATCAGATTGGAAAAAATCAACTTATATCCCCATACCAACAAAGGGAAACACTAAAGACTGTTCAAACTATCGAACAGTGGCACTCATTTCACATGCCAGTAAGGTAATGCTCAAGATCCTACAAGGTAGACTTCAGCAGTTCATGGAGCGAGAATTGCCAGATGTACAAGCTGGGTTTAGAAAAGGCAGAGGAACTAGGGACCAAATTGCCAATATCCACTGGATAATGGAAAAAGCCAGGGAGTTTCAGAAAACCAGCTATTTCTGTTTTATTGACTATTCTAAAGCCTTTGACTGTGTGGACCATAAGAAATTGTGGCAAGTTCTTAGTGGTATGGGGATACCAAGTCATCTTGTCTGCCTCCTGAAGAATCTGTATAACGACCAAGTAGCAACAGTAAGAACAGACCACGGAACAACGGACTGGTTTAAGATTGGGAAAGGAGTATGGCAGGGCTGTATACTCTCACCCTACCTATTCAACTTGTATGCAGAACACATCATGCGACAAGCTGGGCTTGAGGAATCCAAGGCTGGAGTTAAAATCGCTGGAAGAAACATTAACAATCTCAGATATGCAGATGATACCACTTTGATGGCTGAAAGCGAAGAGGAACTGAGGAGCCTTATGCTTAAGGTGAAAGAAGAAAGTGCAAAAGCTGGCTTGCAGCTAAACCTGAAAAAAACCAAGATTATGGCAACCAGCTTGATTGATAACTGGCAAATAGAGGGAGAAAATGTAGAAGCAGTGAAAGACTTTGTATTCCTAGGTGCGAAGATTACTGCAGATGCTGACTGCAGTCAGGAAATCAGAAGACGCTTAATCCTTGGGAGAAGAGCAATGACAAATCTCAATAAAATAGTTAAGAGCAGAGACATCACACTGACAACAAAGGTCCGCATTGTTAAAGCAATGGTGTTCCCCGTAGTAACATATGGCTGCGAGAGCTGGACCATAAGGAAGGCTGAGAGAAGGAAGATCGATGCTTTTGAACTGTGGTGTTGGAGGAAAATTCTGAGAGTGCCTTGGACTGCAAGAAGATCAAACCAGTCCATCCTCCAGGAAATAAAGCCAGACTGCTCACTTGAGGGAATGGTATTAAAGGCAAAAATGAAATACTTTGGCCACATAATGAGAAGACAGGACACCCTGGAGAAGATGCTGATGCTAGGGAGAGTGGAAGGCAAAAGGAAGAGGGGCCGACCAAGGGCAAGGTGGATGGATGATATTCTAGAGGTGACGGACTCGTCCCTGGGGGAGCTGGGGATGTTGACGACCGACAGGAAGCTCTGGCGTGGGCTGGTCCCTGAAGTCACGAAGAGTCGGAAGCGACTAAACGAATAAACAACAATGATGTTCTGTAATGAAATGCAGAATTGTTCCACATTCTGTACAATTATATGTGTTAGATGAGAGGCTGGTTTTATTTTTATATTCCTCGTGCTAACTTTGACATTGGAAACAACTTGTTTATCAGGGATTAAAAGGGTGTAAAATGATCCATTCTGATCTTCACCATGTTTTATTTATCTCTTCAGCCAGTTTTGGAGATCCAATGTACCAGAGTGGATATCTTGCACTAAGTATCTTCACAGTACCCCAGATAGGCTTCCTCCGTTCCACTTGTTATCTTGAGTGAAGGGCTGCAATCTAGCTTGATTAATTATAGAGTTATAAACTAGAATTGATTAGTTGCTGAAGCACCAACTTAAATTTGTGATGACAAATTGATGAGGTCTGAGAATGAAATAAAATTAAAAAATTAATTAAAATTAATTTCATATTAATTTATTTTTCCTTTCTAATTCTATAATGTACAGTAGACTTTCTTTTTTAAAAAACAAACAAACCTCAAGCTAGCTTTCTTAGAAATAAAATTCTGAATGGGAAAATCTTATCTACTCTGGCATCATACATATCACAGCAGCCAAACAGATGCCAGTAAGAAGCATCAAATCAAATCATATTTATTCGGTCAATGACCAGCAAAATTTAAAAGGAGAAAAGCAAAGTAAAACAAACCAAAAAAATACAATAATATACTACAGACTAATAAGATATATCACATAATAATATAGCGTTCACTCTGCTATTACTAGATTAATAGATTTGTTACCTTAGTGGTGTGAGCCTAGAACATTAGGAATTATAAAATAAAAGTAAAACTATATATCCCCTGACAATTTATTAATGAAGATATTTCAAATTTAAAAGTACTTTTTAAAGTAGGGAGTTATTTCTGTATATTGTTTTCTGCTACAGAAATTAAGGTTACTATGGTAACAAATCACTCTGGCAGGGTGAGAAGGTCAAACTTAAGTATCCTCAATTTGGGGGTGAAAAGAATGACCAAATTAGGAAATTGCCTGGAGGGCAGCTTGCCTGGGCTTGGTTTAGTTTCAGTTTCCTTTCTACCTGCCTTCCTCCCTGTCTTCTCTGAGAGCGTGTGTGAATGCACAAGCCTGTAAATATGTTTTTGTGCTTTCTGTAAATAAATTTATTTTTATAGAAATGCCTGGTGTGTGATTTTTCTGATCTCTCTGGGCCAAATGCTTTCCAGCACTCTGCAAGAATTTCTTTGTCTGGTTTTGTCTTATTTTCATTGCAGCAACACAGAATTTGGCAACTGTGCACGTAATGTATGGTTTTAGATCCTGAAGTAGATAGTTCATGTAAAAATTATCTGGATACCCAGGGAATTTATCTATTAGGGGCAAAATGTAGGTTGACCTGATACCCCTGTGAAATTTACAGTGTAGCAGTACATGTGAGATGGTTTCTACTTCCGCTTCACCACATGGGCAGATATGCTCAGCTACAGGGACTTTGTTATACCTGCCTTGGAGTAGTGCAGATGGGAGAATATTGAATCTGGCTTTGAAGAATGTGATTCTCAACTTAGGGAAGGTTAGGTTTAGCAAATAGCACTTTTGTTCTTGTTTATAATGTCATCATAGCTAGTAGGTTTATCCTCCTTTAGAATATGGTTAATATTTTTATTGTGATAGTAGCTATCACAGTACCAAAATTCCCCATAATTGAATTATGTGGGGTATGTATCGACCTCACCCTTTAATTTCCTCAAATGACTTAAGAGAGTATTGGGATATTCTCTTTCCATGCATCAATGATCTTTCCGACAAAGTTAATTTCACTGGTGATGAATTTCAATCTAATGGGTCTGATCTAAACAGTGAACTCTATTTTTGTTTCATAATGTGATTCACCTGAAACTTCTTATGCATTGAAGGAATGCACAAAGAGCTAATACTGTCATGGTGTATAGTCCTGCTTTTCTCCACCAATGTGCCAGCTTATGCATTTGGTGGCCATGTAGATCTGCAAGGGAATCTAGGGGTCTAGGGCTCCACCATGCAAAGGAGGATTCTGTTTCCCCCTTGTGTGGAGGATATTTATTTGTAAAGTTAATATGCACATAGAGCTGCTTCACATGTTTTCAACAGGTAGCTGGTGAGGTGGGGTGGGGCTGCTGGTAATTTATGATCATTTTTGTGGTACCTATTCCTGTGCTGTGTATTTGCTAATGACCAACAGCAAATGCTTGCTTGTCTTTATATACATGACATTTGCACAATGTGATACCCAGCCCCTCAGTGCCTCTCCCTTAGCCTTTCTCTGCTAGTTGGCTGGCCTAGACAGCACTCCTAAGACCTGGGGCTTCAGTCTTAGACTTTGCCACCATCCTTTTCTATTTGAAGAACTGGAGCTATCCCCCCACCCCCAAATCCCATTGATTCCTGGTCAAGAGTCTGAAGGTAGGTGACTAGAAAACAAACCTCAGAATATATCCCACAGAGGACATGATATAACAAAACAAACAAAAATAATAATAGTAACCCATCTGTCTATCTTGATGTCAGTCAATGTAAAAATACTTAATTTCCTTTCTGTTTTACTAGAGTCTTTCAGAAGAAAAAAACCCATCTTAGGTATCAACTTAAGATAAGCACAAGAAAGCAAAAAACTGCTGTTAATTTGCTTTAAAGGTGGTGTGTTTTGGGGGTGGGGGGTTTGGTGCCTTCAAGTCAGTCTCGACTCCTAGTGACTACCTGGATAAATCCATGCAGTTTTCTCTGTAAGATTTTCAGAAGTGGTTTACACTTGCCTTCTTTCCAGGGCTGAGATAGAGGGACTGGCCCAAAGTCACTCATCTGGTTTTGTGTCTAAGGCAGGACAAGAACTCATGGATGGTCTGCCAGTTTCTAGCCCAGTGACTTTTACTATTACATCAAAATGGATCTCACTCTTAGCAAATGCCAGTCTAGGTGAAGAGAACTACATATCACTACATAGAAAAATACAAAATCTTGTACTTTGGTAAATATATGAATTGGCCTTATTCTGAGACAGGCATCAGCTTTACAAGAACTTAGAGATCTTTTATTTTCTGTACACACCAGTCATTGAATGCAGGAAGAACATACATTGGTCCCCGTGGAATTATAGGGTAATCAAACCTCTCCAACTAAAAATGAGATCACTAAGCTAGATAAGATATCTATCATGTGTGACCTTCAAACCAAACACAAAACTTAAGTGATGTTATTTGTGGGGCAGGTATGGGCAAACATCTGTTTCCCAGGCCATCTTTGCTTCGAGCATGTTTGTTGGGGATTGGATGTCAGTAAAGGGAGGGGAATACACAGATGATACACAAATTCACTCTGATGCAACTTCATTTGCACAGACATAAAAAGATACACATATCCCAATGATATATCTTTTACACAACCTAACTCATACTGTGTGGCTTTAGAAAAAATGAAAGGGCATAGGGGTAAGAAGGAAATGTATTATCTCAAAAGAGCTTTGTGGGCTGGTAAAATCTGTGTTGTCTAGAAGCAGTTCATCACAGACCGCTGCATAAACTAGCTTTTTGGGGTCCTTCAGCAAGTTGTCGGTACAATTTTCAAAAGGCATGGCCCAATGGAGAAGTCTCTCATGCTGCCTCTATGAAAAAGGAGACTGTCGGGGTCGACTTAGGTGATGGGCCTTTGCAGGTGCAGGGCTACTATCCCAAACCTGACTTTTCTTCCCAAAAAGGTTATCCCTTCCAAGTTGGTTAAGCTAAGAATAAAATACATTCATCAAACCCTTGAAGTGTTGTAATCCAACTTGGCTGATAGCTTGGTGTAATGGTGCAGACCTTCATTACATCAACAAGATGGTTCTTGATTAAAAAAATAACAACAATTTGTATAATGCTTTCTGTTCAAGAAATGATACATAAAGAAGCAGTGCTGAATATTTAGACAAAGGGAAAAATAAAATTCAATTCAAGAAATACTGACCAGATAGCCAAGTTATTTATATGGACTCATGTTAAAAAATGCACTATGTACTTAGCATTGTTCAACTAAAGTAATTGTGCTGGAATAACCTTTGAAATGTGTAATTTGATCTCATTTGTCCATCATGTTTTTAGCTCTGTATACAACAGCTGACATTTACACATACTATAACATAGCCAAGCGCAAATATTCTTTCCAGCTATAGCAGTGTAACAAAGATTTTCAGATGGGAAGGGAAGGTTGGGAAGAAGTCTTTTTTCTTATGCATACTCAATTCAAACAGCTGAATAGCTGGCTAGATTACCATGATGATTTATATCTCATTAGGTGAGTTTGTCATAGCAAAACCTCCAAAAGTCCTCTGATGGCAATTCTTAAAGAGTAGTCCATAGATTTTTTATGAACCAGATCTCACTTCCTCAGATTCTAAGTGGGCATGGAGAGAGAGGCATACATGTACACACATGAGCACATGCATCCACACAAAGTGTCTGCTTCTCTTAACGCTTATTCATCTCACAAAATGCCTACAGCCCATGCATTGTGGCATCACAAGTTCTCCAATTCTTCTTCAGGATAGCAGATAGTCTATGTCATGAGTACTGATGGTGAGCAGGAGGGGGCCCCTATCCAGGGGGGAAAACGCATGCGTAGTACTGAGGAGTTAAGCAGCCATTCAAAGAGACACAGATCAGACCCACCTTGACTTTTGGGTTTATCTGTCTGGGTTTTCCCACGCTTCTTCAGTTTGTTAGAATTTTCTGTCTAATGTAGCAGTAATAAAACACTAGAGACTTATTCCTCATCTCAGTGTGGTTCCTGCCTGTTAGGACAGTCTATTTGTGATTTGGGTCACTTTTGCGAGGGTCAGCTGAAGTCTGTTCTATTCTATTTCCATCCAATTTTAAAATGTACAGAAATTCACAATTAAATCACATACTTTTCTCCATAAAATACAAACCTGATATACAATGCTATCTAGAATACATTTCATGTGCAATTTCCATAACATTATACATATTTGGTGTGCCACTTCCCTAATATATGGGGAGGAAAAAGAGAGAAAGTCAAGAACTGCATTATAAAATTCAGTGAAAACCAAAGATAATTGCATTGCATCCCATGTATTAATTCAGAACATGAGTATTACTCTGATTCACTAAAAATGCATATTTACTGAACAAAATTTTGCCCCATCTCTAGGTCAGGTCTGGTTTTTAAATAGGGCTGATTAGCTTTTAGATTAGATAAACATGTGGTCCAGTTGGACCTAATATTCAGTGATTTAAAAAGAATTTTGTTTTGAGAACTTTGAAAATAATTGTATATTGTTCCTTTTGCATTTTAAAAACCAAGGGGCTGGCAGGAGCAATCTGACAGTGACCTGTGCTTTCAAAAATAAGAACCTCACATTATTGTTGTGTTTAACTGCAGTCCTGCATTTTGCATCATTTTTTGCCTCCCCCATAAAAGTGTGCAGATGGGAGGAATATTCATAACTTTGTTCGGGTGTGTTTGCAAGGGACCTGCTTCTGTGATAGGCTTGCAGCTTCCTTCCCTTCTTGGAATATCAATAGGAGGACTGTTTATACGGCAATCTTAGGAAAGAAGATGGCTAGGCAGGCTGCCTGCGTTTGTGTGATGATTTAAAGGCAAAGGTTAGCTTTAAACTCTCTTTGTCTCTCCCTTCCCCATACACACATACACAAGCACACAAAAATCACAGCTCTCAGATATGCTTGCATCGTTCCTTGAATTCCCATAGGTTTATTTCCTAATTGATATCATCCTGTATGTATTATAGAGGAAGTTATGGAGGCTGATAATTGAACTATACACTTTTAAAAATTAAAAAATTGTTTAAGTTAAAAATGTTTGCATACCACTTGGATATTTTGCCTCCTGGAATGACTTTGGTGTAACTTTCTCCCACAGGTATTCCACAAGTAGGTTGATTGGGGGGACTTGTGAGTTTTCATCTAAGTTTTTAATTTTTAAAGAATGCTCCCACTCTTTCAATGAATGTTTTCATTCAGAAAATGGAAGGTAACAAAATGAAATACATATTTTTGACAAAGAACACACACATACATACATACATACATACATACATACATACATGAGAAAGGTGAGAGGAAGAAGAAATAAAATGTAGGAAGAGAGATGTATGTGAAAGAAGGAGAAAGAAGTATAGAAGGCAGAAGAGAAAAAGAAAGAGGAGAAAGGAGTAGAAAGGAACAAGAAAGAAAAAGGAAGGAGGAGGAGGAGGAGGAGGAGATTATTGTCAACAATAAAACATAATTTAAGTACATTGGGAGCAGGATATTGAATGTGATCCAGAGCTTACTCTCTTCTTCTCACTATTAGCTTCAGTTCTTCAGGTTCCCTCTCTGAAAATTAAAAAAAAAAAATCAGGAATAGGTATCTATTCCTTTATTTTCCACAGACAGGATGGACACAAATACTTTTCCATGAAAAGCACTATCTACTTTCAGCATGTCAATTTATCTAGTGGGTCCACATCCTTTCTAGATGATTTCCTGTTGCTGTTGCATTTTTTTTAATGTGACAATAATATGCCCCTCAAATTATCATCATCATCATCTTCATCATCATCTCTATTATCTGCTTGCATTTTTTACCCAACAGATATGTTCCTCCTTATTATCCTATTCTGAGGAAGGCTTTAATTTTTTCAGTTCTAAGAACATCCTTGATTCTGCTATTTAAATATGCTTGTATCCACTGGGGCATTGTAGGACTTTTTAAAGTATGTGGTAATGTATGTACTCTATTATATTTTGAATAACTGCAAAGAGTCCTGGAAAGAACTGATTCTCTTCACTTCTGCGTTATCATTCTATTCTTCTCTACCCCTCTCTTCTTTTTAATGAAAATCCTTCCTTTCTTGCTAATTACCTATTTAACCTGAAGCACTGTAGTTCAGTGTTTTCAATCGTCTCAGAAACTTATTTTACACAGTTCCAAACCAAGTCAAACTGAGCTTACTGTCATTAGTTCCATAAAAAAAGGCTCTAGAACAATCATTTAGGATATTTAGAAAAGTATCTGTGTATGTGTGGAATTATCTGGCCTATTTAGAACACTCCTCTGATTTTATTCTCCATCTCAAGGTCATACCAAATACTTGCTGGGGGACCATATAATAATATTCCTAGTGCTACATAAATGTGGGCGCACCACACTGCGACCCATAACAATTCCGTGAAGTAATTTCTTGTCACGCTGTTAGCAACTAGGAGAGAGGAATAAAACCCCACAGGCAGACCCCTTCTTCAATGGATTCCCATGGATTCCCCAAGTCAGGGTAAGCCTTCTGCCTACCCTATTCTTAGTTCTTCCATAAAGGACTTCAGCCTTCCTGAGAACCAGTGAGCATATTTCTAAGACTTCTGTCCAATAGGCAGATATTCATGCAGATAACACATGCTTAGCCCTTTCTGTCATTCTTGCTGGGTGAATGTTTTTGTTCAACTGAGTGGTTTCCTCTTAAGGGAGGTTGACTGCCCTGGCTTCCTTGACATTTTATTAAACTTGAGCAAATACTTAACTCACATGTCTTCTTAAATATATATCCATCAGTGAGTTCGAGATGTTTTGTTCACTCCCTCATGACCTTGAAACAAGGCTATCCAACACACTTTTATACTCTAGTTAAATCCCTCCCAATTGCTACTGTAACTTGGCAGAATAGGCAGATATATGGAATTTTGATGATCATGGGGAAAGATGCAAAGGAGCTGCACAGTGCCTCTGCAGGGCTCAGAAGGACAAGCCAGTTTAGACTTGAATGAGAAAGTCATGCAATTCCTCAGAAAATATTTTAATCTCTGTCATATGAAATTGCTTTGTATGTCCTGTTTCCTAAAAAAGGAATAAGAATTCAATTGCTGTGAACTTAAATAATCAAAATACCATCTGTGATGAATTTTGAATAGGGGAGGGGGGTGTTCATTCTCCAGTCATAATCCAGGCTAATTTTACCTCCACTTTTTGCTTGGCCCAGGCCACTCGCCACTTCCTAAGGACAAGAAGACATAATGGCATCTTCCACTCTCAGCCGATTATAAAGATGCCTCACATCTGCATTGCCCACCTTTGATTCAAAACTGATGCTTTCTGACCAGAACTGTCTTAAGTCCTTCAGAGCAGATATTCAAATTGAGCAGCAGCCCCAACTCCAATTAGCTGCAGTGCCTGGCCAGGCTCTTCTCCTTTACTAGTAGCCATTGCCCTGTGCAGCCATTTCATCCTGGGCTGCCAGCCTGTGAGGTTCTCCATATCTTATTTATTTAGTTATTTAGATTTATAGGCCACCCATCTCATATATATGACTGGGTGGCTAACAATTAAAGCAGAGTAAAAACTATAAAAATAACAAAAACAGCATAGAAACAGCAGCCGAGAACATTCATGACCACTCAAATTAACCATGAAATGGGCTCACCCATACTATCATGCCCCAGGCTTGATCAGCAAATCTAGGTTTTTAGTGCCTGTGAAAGGCCAGCAGAGTCAGGGCAAGTCTGATTTCTAGGAGAATGATATTCCAGAGGGCGGGTACCATGGCAGAAAAGGCCCTCCTCCTGGGTCCCACTAGATGGCAGTCTCTTGCAGATGGGACCCAGAGCATACCTCTCCTGCCAGATCCAACAGGATGGGTAGACACCACTGGGGAGAGATGGTCCTGTAAGTAACCCATCCCCAAGCCACGAAGGGCTTTAAAGGTGCAGTTCACAGAGCAGAGGTGTCATGGCACCCTTAATGCCTGCGCTGCTGCATTTGCACCAGCTGAAGCTTTTGAATACTCTTCAAGGGCAGCCCCATGTAGAACATGTTGCAGTAATCCAATCAGCAGGTGACTAAGGCATGAATGACTGTGAACAGGGCCTCCTGTTCCAGGAATGAGCACAACTGGTGCTCATGAGCTATTCAAAAGCTCTCCTGACCATGACTGCCACCTGCTCAGCAAGCAGGAGCCCCAAGTCCAAAAAGACTCCGAACTGCACACAGGATCTGTCTGGGGCAGTGTGACTCCATCCAGAACAAGAGATGGAAGATCCCCAGAACCAAGGGATCCTAAAACCCAAAGCCCCTTGGTCTTATTAGGATTGAGCTGAAGTCTATTGTTCCTCATCCAGACCCCTACAGCCTCCAGACACAGAGACAGGACTTCCACGGCATCACTTGCATGGCCAAAGGTGGAGATGTATAATTGGGGATCATCTGCATACTGATGATGCCTGACCCTGAACCAATGGATGACCTCACCCAGTGGCTTCATGTGGACATTAAATAGAAGAGGAGAGAGTACCAAGCTCTTCAGCATCCCACTTATCAGAGGCCATGGGCTGGACCTCTCCTCCCCTATCAACACTGACTGGAACCAACCCTGGAGGAAGGAGAAGAACCACCCCCAACCCTGAAAGCCAGTCCAGAAGGATACCATGATTGATGGTATTGAAAGCCACTGAGATGTCAAGAAGAACAAGGATGGACACAACACCCCCATCCCACTCCCTGCCAGAGATCATGCAAGATCTTTGTAATCCTGCAGTTGATCCAACAATGGCCCATTAAGTCAATGAACTATCCTCAACCCTATAGGTTCCTGCTCCATTCAACCCTTACATCTCCCAGTGGGCCCCCTTTCAGTTTTTGCCCAGTGGAACATACTCCCCTTGTTTTCCCATCCTCTGACTACAGCACTGCAAAGTTTTACTTTCCTTCCCTTTTTCTTTTTGGGGAAAAAAAGTATCAAAGAGGGCACATTCCTACTTTGTTTCAATGAAGCTGACCTATCAGTTCTTCCATGCTACAAAGCTTCCCTGGACCGTCAATGGAATGCAGGAACAAAAAAACAACCTGTTTCCTGTTGCTATGATTACTGTAGCATCAAAGCAATGATTGAACCATTAAAAAGTGGGGGGAGGGGAGGGGAGGGGAGGGGAGGGAGGAACGGGTCTGCTTTAGTGTGAAAGGAGGTAATGTGAGAAGGGGGTGGAAAGGCATCCATAGATACAAACATCTGGGAAAGCAAATGAAAATCACAGGACTAGTGAGGAGGAAACAGTCCTTAAAAGGTAAAGGCAAGCAGTGGTAGACTGGTCCACACAAGATCCAGCCAATGAGGCTTGTCTTCCCTGCATGGATAGGAAGGACCAGAAGCAGAGGAACAACCAATCTGATCCATGGTGGCCACAGTCTGGACTGAGCACCAGCCCAGCCCACTGCAATCTGAACTGGAGTTCCTGAAGTTGGCTTAAGAGACAAGCAGTTTAGACTACAGTGTGGAATTGCCCTAGAGCTGTTCTTTGCATCCCAAGTTAAGTCCCAGAGATAACCTTTGTCAGGTTATGACAGAATTCTCTTCCTACCCTGCTATAGTTCTAAGTTGCTCAGGCATTCATGTAGCCAATACATGTTGATGTAGTTTGTTGATTCATACAAATAATGCCACCTCTAGTGTAGCTCTTACATGAATTTATCTGCTGCTTCTGGTCAGAATCTCTGTGGGTGGAGTGGAGTGGAGAGAGAGTATTTCCATGATGCATAATATGAACCACAATTTTACTGTTTCGCTGGACATAACCTGTAGCAACTCTGAACCCTTGCATCATTATACAGATGTTGACATTCATAACATCACCTACCTCTGCCCAAAGAAGTCTGCAGATGAATTATTCACACCGGTGTAAGTCTCCAGTGAAACTAAGTGTCCTCTGAATGTAAGCCCACACATACACAGAAAGAAATTTCACTAATCTATTTGAAATCCTTTTTATTTCCTTCAAAGGCCCTTTGAAATTCCACCCCAGTAGAAACATTCATATTTTCTAACATCAAATCAAATAAACAAAAAAATAAAAATCCCTTCTTCAGTGGTAGTGGTCTTATTTAGTGTGATTCACTAGACAACATCTAACCATTTGCTCTTAATCACTAGAAGGGTATTGCTTCAAACGACCAAGTGTAACATTTGCACTACTGCTCAATGCCTGGAATTTTTCAGTTGTAGGCAAGAATATTAAATAAGAAAGAACTGGGTATATTGTTCCCATGAGAGGAACTTTATTCTTAAAAATTATTGATTGTTAAATTTCATCACTGTTCCCAGTACCAAACTTGGGTGGACTCATATCTATCATCCTTAAAAATAAAATGGAACCCTTCCCCCCAAAGTGAGTTGTACTTTCCAAATATTTGGTGGAATTCAAGGAAAAGGATATCAGTCATAAACTATACCATTTTACAGAACTGAAGCAAAACAGTTTTGCACAATAATTGCGAGATCCAAAACCTGAAGACTGAGACAGAACCGTTTTAAGACTCTGATTGGCCCATGAGCAGAATGCTCATTTGAGAATTCACCACTTTCTTCTTGCTGCATCCTACATCAATGCCTTTTTTTAATCCAATGTTTTATGTCTGTTGAATTCTGTAGTCCAATAATCAGGAGCATGTCGAGAAATATGAAATACTGAAATATTAAACAGATTATTTTTTTACCTTGAATAAAAAGCATTGTTCCATTTGATCACTTAAAACAGTGAGCTATGTTTTGGATGGGGCTCCTGCCCATAACAAATCTCTTATTGCTATCCAACCCTATAAAATCCCTTACTGAAGGTGTCTGCTTAAAAAAAGAAATTGGAGGTGGAGGAGAGCAGTTTATAATACATTGTAGACAGGGAGTAGCAGCTGTGTATTGTGAAACTAAAACCTGCCCTTTGGAGGGGTGAAGAGGAAATACATAAAAAAAATATATATTGCCCTGGAATGTTGTCACTGTCTGGCAACAAAATCTCTGATTTGAATCTTACACGTGCTCTAAGAGGTATGGGAAATGACGGTTTTAAGATGGGGGAAGAGAGAAAAGGGAAAGGTACTCCCTTCTCCTAAACTCTGCAGCATCAGGACAACCCCAATTCTTTTTGTTTAAGCCTGCAGGAGTGAGTGTCAGATGGAAGAAGATGACGGAGTCAACTGGCAGCAAGAATTACAAAAAGAAAAACAGCCAGTTACCCATGAACCTGATACTTTGTTCCCTAGTCTATTTCACATTTCAGTGTCTTGCTGAATGGAGTTCTTGTTCATAATAACTTTGTTGCCAGACTCCTGCATTATGGATTTCTTTATTAAGTTTTATACGTATTATGAGTATAAGTTTTTATCTATTCCTACTCATGCCTAGTGCTTTGTTTTCATCTGGTTCTTAAGGAACAGCTTCTCTCACACAAGGATGAGAAAAATCAGGAAATTAAGAAACTTTTCTCAAGCCCTAGTTTTGGAAGATTGAGCCTCCTTGGCCTCTGGCCATCCCTCGTGTGCTGTCATTTTGGTACCACAAAATGCTTTAATGGGCATTCCAGCTCCTCTGCACAGGAAGAAGTTGCTGTTGGCAAATTACTTACATCCCATCATTTTACCAAAGATCCCAAGGCAATATAAACAGTTCTATATGGAGAACAAGGAATCACTATCAAATAATCCTCAGCACTGCTATCAAATTACCATGCCAAATATTTTGGGGGTGAGTTGAAAACTAAAATAAATCTATGTATGTGGATGGGATCGAGATTCAGATTTTAAAAAAAAGCCTACTCAGTACAGTAGAGTGAGTTGCATTCTGTATTAGGGCAAGGGAAGAACTGCTCATTACAAATAATTGTTATTTTCCCTTGAGGCTTATTTGTTGAGATTGTATGCCATTAACAGGAGCGTGGGTTCATTTAATATACAGTTCTTAGCACATTCTTAGGCTGTTGGTGCTCATTTAGCTAGGAAATATGAAGACTTGGACATTTAAAAAGATCTGATTTCATAGAGAACTGTCATTTTCTTATAAGCTGTCTCATTATCACATCAAATACACAAGTCATTTAGAATATACTAATTATGTTAATTGCCTCATAAAGGAGACAGCTTCCTATCTTCTGAGTAAATTTAGTTATTGGTATACCAAATTCTTTTTCATTAGTTTTATTAAAAGAAATTAAAAAGAAAACCCACCCAACCAAAGGTCAGGGTGTTTTTCCTCTCTCTCTTCTCCTTCTTCTTCTTCTTCCTTCTTTCTATATTTTTTTCTTTTCTTTTCAGGGCTGTATGTAACTGATGAAAGATATTCCAGAAATAATTCCACCATGTCTGCGCAACTCAAATACTTTCTGCTGGAGACCATAACAAATTTAATGTGCATTTTTACAGAGTAAACAGAGGGTTGCATTGCCATCAGTAAGGACTCAGGCCAGTGGAAAGTGATTGCATGAATTACAAAATCCCACATAGTACTGAATCACAACTTAAAATGAATGCTTTGGTGAAAGGAAACAGAGATGTCAAGTTGGTGGCACCACACTGAGATAATATTCAAAACTGGCTTGTAAGATGTGCCAAGGAACATCTATTCTGAAGTTGTATCACACATGTAAGCAGTTTACAGAATGTAAGTTAAGTTTGCATATACAGGAATTGCAAAATTAAAGAAAACCCACCAAAGTAGAGAATACACACAAATGAAATATGTATTTATAGAAACCTTCAAGTACTCCATGGGGGTTGGCCAGGCTAATAATTGCCACCATCAAACAGGAAAGAAAGGAATCAATAATCATGAGAGGAAGAAATCAAATAAGAAAGCCCAACAGAGGCCCCAACACTTTCCTGCATGTCTTCCATCCTTATAGACTTCTTGTATTTATTAGCCACGTTGGGTTTTTGTCAAGATTTGTCATCTAGAAAAGCAGGTCTTCCAAAGGACAATGGCATTTCCCTCTGCTGCCATCCTGGTAGTGTTGTTTGCATCTTGTAAGCTGGAGAGGTTACGTGCTGAGATGTGGTATGGGGGAAGTTGGTTCATTATCCTTCTGCTTAGAGTTATGACTTTCCAGGGGTAAGAACCATGTCCAGTTTGATAATACCAAAAACAAAACAAAACAAAAAAAACACCTGAAGAGTTAAGGGAATTCAGCACTTTTGTTCATTTGAATCAAGAAAAGGAAAAGTAAAGAAAAAGAAAAAAGATACATTGCCACATTGAACAATATTCTGCTACATTGCTCCAGTTCCCCTCAAAAAGGAAAAAAGAAAAAGGCAAAAGAGAGAAAAAGAAAATAGAAAAAAGATAGATTCAAAAGAAAGGAAGAAACTTGGTGCTAGCCTCTTCTCTCTCTCTCTCTCTCTCTCTTTAAAGTTTAATTTTATTTTTTTGTATGTGTTTCCTGAAGAAGGTGCTCCTTTGTGTAGAGAGTTAGAGTACTTTGGGTGCAGGGTGGTGGTTGGAAGTTAGGGTCAACTTTGCTGTCCGCTCCGTAGATTTTACAGGCGATTTGCTCTTTGCTTTAAGAAGAGAAAGTGATATTGGAAAAAGTCAGCACTTTTTAGATCAAAGCAAAGCACCCTTCACAAAGCCACAAACAAGAAGCAGGACAGAAAGTCCATGGCTTGTAGCTATCCTCGCACCTGCGGAAGAAGTTATAAGATATTCGCTCATCTTGCAGATTTCCAATGCTCCTTTATAAGGCTGTTTAAACATATACATTCATATATTTAATTAGCTTGCCAGCTTGGCTCTTGTGCCCATGACTTTCTTGGCATGCACTGCAAATAACAACACATACAAAGGATTTCAGTCCCACAGAGGTGCTTTGCTTTGTACTTTTGTATGTTTCTATTTTCCTCTAACAATATAATCCAATCATCATACGGAAGTGGAGCACTCTGAACACACTCCACCTCAAACCATTCTTTATCCCCAAATCTCAAAAACAACTTTGCAAAGATCAACTTGGCTGATAGCAAAGGAGTCCCTGACAAAGCAACCTCTTCATGACTAGAAAGAAATGATCCAGGACAGTCCTTGAGACTGGTTTGTGGAATTTGTGACTCATCTCATTGTACAGAGAACAGCAGTGAAGAATGGTGGCCTGCAGTGAACTTTATACCGCAAAGTGGGCTGCAAACACAGAGGATAATTCAAACCCTCCCAAGTCAACATATACGGGCAGTCAGCTGTCTTTGGTTTGGCGGGAGACCAGTTCTGCAATCCACAATTAAAATGTCTACTTTTAGAAAAGAGAAGTGTTTTTTTAAAAAAAGGGTACGTTTAAAGGTATCTCTAAAGGTATCTGTTGTATGTATGTATTCATAAGCCTATTACAGATTAGGTGACAACCCATCCTGGTTTTTTTAAGGATTTTTGGAGGGGATCCTTGTTTAAGCTTTGAAATTATTATATGTATTATTCAGTCATACACATTTACAGAAGATTTTTGTGTTTTATGGTATAACATGTTATGAAAGGTAAACTACAGAGACTAATACACCTGAAGTGTATGGAGTGATATTTTTTGCTTTGATGATTACTAAGAAAATGTGCATATATCTTCACAGATATTAATTACTGTACATGAACAATCTATAAATGGAGATAAAAAGTAGCAGAATGTCCCTTGTCTCATCCTTAATACTGTGCATACTCCTAGCACTGTATCCCAACTCCATACTCTGAAATAGAATCTGCCAAGCGTGCCCACTCAAGTTCAGCTGAACTGAAAATATGAAGATTTTTCAAGCACTCAGAAGCACTGCATGATCTGGAAAACCAAGTGCAAGGAATGCATGTTCAGCTGCTCCTGCAGAATAAGTAGTGTGATCCCATATCCTTCTGTACTTATAGATCACACTTATAATTAGCTATAAAAACCTCAAGTGCTCATAGACACTTGGATTATGACATACATACATACATTCCATAATAAATGTTCCTGTGCTTGGATTCCATTGGTCATGGTGTAAACCAAGTAATTTAAAACACTTAAAGTATATTGCTGAATGAAAGAAAAAAAAAAGACCTTTCCCTTGGATAACTACCCTTGCAAAACTGGGAACAATTTATTTGACTGAACTCCAACTGGGATCACACATTTTTTGTGAAGCTAGTTTGGAACTAAGATGTAAACATTTTCTTTAGGTTACAGTAGACTTCTTAGTTTTGTTTCATTTAGTTTCATTTCATTTCATTTCATTTCGTTTCGTTTCATTCAAACACAAATTAAAGTTAATCGTGATATATAAAGATTGAAAGAAAATTCAATAAAATTTCTCCCTAAAATTCCCAAGGGTATTTCTAACAAAGAATATGTTTTAATTGACTGCACATTATTTTAAAGAATTCTTGATCTTCATAAAAAAAATCTATTGATAAAATGTGATTTGCAAAAGTACTGTCATGCATGATTATAGCTCTTTTATGACTTTCAATCATATTAAACTATTTATTTTGCTATCTATCTATAGTTCTCTTCGTGCCTTTGTATTATAATCAGGAGAATCCATTTTGTCTAAACATCAATATGACTTTAAATGCATGACCTCAGCTGCCCCATATATTCTGATCCTGTTACTTAAGATAGCAACATGTTCACAATATCTCCCACCCCCTAGATGCAAAACAAATAAAGAATTGAAGGGGAATGCTAAGAATAATAAAAATCCACTGTGGATCTTCTATAAATAAGCAGGACACAAGAAGAAACAGTGACTGGCCACAGCTACTCGTTAAAGTTAGTGCATCACTTGGCTTTAAAAAATGTATGGTCAGAATATCTGCATGCCATAGATGGATTTGTATAAATTATATATGGGGTTTTATATATTGGAACAAATTTGTGATTTCCACAAGGGAGAGGTTAGAGGATGTATACACACACACATCCACACTTAGGAAAATGTGAAAAATTTCAAAGATAGGTTATTTGGATCTGTTTCCAAAGCTGCAGTTGAAACTTGATGTGGATATTGCTTGAAATGCTACCATAGATTTAAATTGATTCTACAAAGAACCCTTCATTATAATGATGCTATGTTCATCTTCAAGTGAACTGGGTGGTTTTAGTCTATTCCATTAATCTATGGAATGGTGTAATGGTTTTTTAAGAAAGTCAGCAGAAATGTTGGAGTCCTAATTAATTATAGGAGGAAACTGAGAGAAACTGAGAGAGGGGAGGAGGAGGGAGGTTTCTCCAGCTAAGGGGCAGGATAAGAATTTTCTTATTTATGTGGTTGATGAGAGACAAAGATTGAAGCCCACCCACTGTTCCATGTGAGCAAGTAAAGAGCTGAAGCTCTTCTAGCGCTGTCCAGAGAATGAACATTAAATATTAATATTAAAGAGTTTTAAGTCATCATGTAATTTGTTTGCCTTTGGCTTAGCATGTTCTGTGAACTTTGTTTATTATACCTGGGTTTTTTATTTTACATGATATATAAACCCATTCAGTTGTAGGTTAATTACATGATGCTTAAGGAAACAACAGTTTAACACAATGTGCAACCCAGTCATTTTAACCCCTTAGGAAGCAGCTGCCAATCTTTCTTGGCCTCATTTGCTCTCATGCTTGGATTTAATTGCAGAGTTCTGCATGACTTGGTTTAAGGGATATGCAACAAATAGTGATCCCAAATGACCATAGCCATATATTCTCTTCAGCATTGATTCTGTGGAAGGACTAACTCTGCCCAGGAAGCTGAATGTGTGTAGGTCTCTTTCCTGCAGATATCTGTATAAAACATACCAACATTAATGGGTGTGGTCTTGGGGTGTGTGACACCATGCTGTGTTAGTGATAGAGTCCCTCTCCTCTTTTTCCTTGCTACTATGCATTAATGTATATATGTACACAGCTATGATTTGTGTATAAAACAAAGACACATTGACAATTCTTTTTCATGAGTGTTAAAATGCAGTTTCGATAATTTTTCAAAACTCACTGAAACACATTGTACTGCTTGTGTGCTATTCCGCTCAGGGCTGGTCTTCCTTCAACTTTACCTCTCATAGACATTGGCTTCTTTTTCTTAAATTGTTCTTGAATTTTTTAGTTGAAAATTCAACCTTCTAGATTTTCCAAGGACATCATAATACCATGTCTGGCCTCATTAAAAGCCATTTGGATGGCTTCCTACAGTAAATGGACCGCAGCAGTAGCATTGTCAAAGGAAACAGGGACATGTAAGAGAAAGGTGAACCTATTTGCCCTAAGAGATCCCTGCAGCCAGTGTCATGTTAATCCAAGTAGAGATTAGCTGTTTTGGAAAGGGACTTTATAGTATAGCTGTGCTGGGGATACAAAGTGACCTTGGCATTCATTCCATGTCTGAGAGATCATTGTACCAATTTAGGAGGAGCAGAGATAATTAAAATACAGGTTTTATATAATCTCCAAGTTACTTGCAGAAATGTGAGAGTTTCTTTTAATAGCTTAATTATATCCACTCTTCTCCCACATTCCTGACTACTTTCCTTTCTAATTGCAGGAGGGGAATGCCCTTACCAGCATGAGATCTTAAAGAGCCTGATTAGTCGCCAGTAATAGTTAGCATCCATGTTGTTTCATGGCTTAGGCACTCTTTTCTCCCCCAGTTGATGGATTTCTCCAGTGCTATTTTCAGTGAAGTCTCCAGCTTCACTTTTTCTATACTGCTGCTGAATATAATTCACAGTAATAGCTCATATTATTTTCTTTAAAGTCCAGAAGCATCACAGCAAAAGAGTTGAAGGCCAGTGTAAAAAAAAAAATGAACCCAAGATCTCTGAAGAAGAAGAAGAGGGGCAATAAAAGAACTATCAAGAATATATTTTTAAAGTGTTCTCAAAAACACTTTTAAAGTAAAAAAAAATTGAAAATGGGATATATTTTCAGCCTTAACTGTGACCCACTTTTGTGCATGTAATAAAGTCTTATATATGCATTCATTCCCAGAGGTTACTTGCAGCTACTCCCTTGTGAGTTGGGGGATCTTTACTTTCTAAAATAAGACTTGCTGGAATTCAAGCCTTCCTTAGAAGTACTGTACATCCCAGACTTCTTTACCTTTTAACCCAGATATGTGGGGAAGGGAAGCACTCCTCCTCCTCCTCCCCTTCCTTCATGTTTGTAGGAATCCTGTCACTGAAAATAAGTATCAAAGGCAAACCCTTGAAGGTAGCCCAGAATCAAGTTAGAATGAAACCATTTATACAAATAGTTATCCCTTTAGCACTGCATCCTATACATGTCTGTTCAAAAGTAAATAACATTAATTTCAATGGGGATTACTCTCATCCTTTAACTGATAAATTAACTTATAATTTCATCTGGGTAAAATTCTACTTTAACTTTCTTTGAACCTTTTCTATGGTCATACCAAAACTCTTGAGTTTGCTTCTAATGGAAGCATTACCACTATGTATTTAATGTAGTTCAAACTTGCACTTACATAGTTGTAAATAAAATTAACTGGTATTTGTTAGCAACTGCCAGCTATTCTCCAGCCCAGCCCCCACCCTTGTATTCCCTAACAAAATCATAATAAGGCTTATTCAGCTGTGTTTTCCTGTTCCATTTTTTGAAGTCAAATAACCAAATGGAGAACAATAGAAGTTACTAAAGGAAAAATGAATTTAAATTTTTGAACAAAATGTGGAATATTGCCATCTGAACAGAATCATCAGTGTATATAAAAAAAGTCATCTGAAATATATTTTGAAAAATGGATACCTGGGACTAGCTGTACAACTAACACCTTCAGTTAAAAAATATTAGAGTTGTTTTGAAAATAAAAGTTTGTCTTATATATTTTATCATAAGTTATTTAGTTATTATTAATAAAAATACTATGTACATATTTGAAAAATTCTACTTTTATCAAGCAAATCCTGAGCAACAAAATTAAATTTGTATTTTAAATGTGTTGTAACTGACAGGCTGACATCTGACATTCACAGCTGCCAATCTACTTGCTAGACAGGTGCAAACATAGAATCAACATTTCACACAAGAGAGAGACACTGTTGGTTACATCACAGAGAGATATCTCTGTCCTCTCAGAAGAAGAAGAAGAAGAAAATTTGAGTCCTTTTTAAAAAAAACAAAAGTTCTAAAGGCAGAACTGGAGGACGTATCAGAGGAAGAACCAAGACTAGGAAAAGGATTGGAGTTCTATCCCCCAGAAACCTCAGAATTAATTTATTGGAATCCCAAAGAAGTGGGAAATCCAAGAATAACAGAGATAGAAGGAATATCTGTTTGGTGGTGGTGGCAGCAGGAACTACAAGCATAGGAACCTGAAGCAGGAGTGTGGGTGGGGCAGTGTGTGGAGAGAGCCTCTGTGAGAGGAGGCAAGATCCTCCAGCCTTCTACCCTCTGGGATCTGTCGTTCCACTACAACATGTGATTATTTTTTCTCCCTTCAGAGATGAGCATTTGAAAATCTGCTTAAAAGTTTTCACAATTTCATAGTTGTTGTGATCATGGCAAGTTCCAGGTATGTAATCTCATAAGCAGCTACCTATCCATGAATCCACTTAATCTTTCAGATAAGAGTTAATATTGCATGTCATATACCAAATAATATGAAATATATATAGTATTAGTTATCTTCCAAGGAAGCCTTGAATTTTGGAAGTTTATTAAAGGGGGGGGGGGCTAGTGGAAGAACAGTAATAATGGAGAAGCTTCCCCAAATCAGTCTTGTCTAGTACTTCTGATCAAATATTGAGCACATTCTTAGAATGAGCACCACTGGCAGTCACAAAAGCCTACTGTGCAACACTGAAGAATAGAATTGGAAGGAGCCATTTAGTCCTGCTCAGTCCACTTTAAAGTATTCTGGACACATGGTTGCCTAAACTTCATTAGAACATATCCAGTGAGGAGAATCCAGAAGCTATCTGGTCAATTTATTCCACTCCTAAACTGCTCTTATTGTTAGGAACAATCTGCCTTCCTGTAACTGCAAGCCATTATTCTATATTTTGCCCTCTGTAACAGTAGCAAATAGGTTTGGGCCTTCTGTGTGGAATCCCCTCAAATATTTATCATATTTCCCCAGTCTTCTTCTCTTGTAAACATATGCAGCTTCTTTGATATCTTTCCACAGAGATATCCGTATTGCACTTCTCTGAACCTTTTCCAGTTTCTCTCCATCTTTCTTAAAGGGCACCCAGAACTGGACACAGTGTAAACTGTTACTTCCTATGATTTTGCAACTACTCTTTTATTGATGCAGCCTAAAATTACTGCATTGTTTTCAAAACATGCATGTCTCAACATAAAAAAAAATATTTTTATGTGATTAAAAATATTGTGTAGAGGTAGAAACTCTGGAACCAGCTATAATCAGCCCGTGTGTATTAGCTAGCAGCACTGCCAAACACTATTTCAATGCAGTATGTAATGGAGATGTACTGGATCAGAGATAAAGTTGTGCTTTAGTGATTAACTTCCATTTATTTCAAAAGCATAGGACAAGACAATATTGGGCAAAGGTGGTTATTTTGCTTCATTTTTATCATAAGAATGTTTTAAAATCACCATGTTCACATAAGTGGGACAGAAAGAACTGAAGGTAAAAAGAATGAATGTGGGGTTTTATTTTTTTTTAAATAGACTGGTTGACCCAGTCAGAGGACTCTATTTAATTTGGCTGCTGTTTTGAATGAGGCTTGCTTCTTTTTCTTTTTTCTTTTTTAACTTGCTCCTTTCTTTTTAACAGAAACATGGCAGATATAGCAGGGTTATTTCCAGGCTGGGAACAACTGTATCTACTGAAATTGTTGGGGCAGGTGGGTAAGAATTCTGATCAGTTTGTTTTTTAATATGAAGCTGCAAAATTGTTCAAATATCCTCATGAACACAATTGAAATAATCTGAAATTATAAAAAAATGTGCACAGGAGAAAGAAAAATGACATATTCATCCTTTGTTGGTAGTCACAGAAATCTGGAGAATATTGGATATTAAACTCTTGCTGTCCATCAAGGTGCATGTAAAATGAAGTGGAGCTGCTGCCAGATACCCATAGACATTTCTAGGCATTTTCCAACATGGTGTTTTTCTCAGATCCCGACCCCTACCCACAACCCACTAACCACTGCCTTTTTTGTTTTGAGAACATGACAGATTTAGTCATAGTTTTCAAGAAAACTAGCATTGGAAAAAAAGGATAGCAGAAAAACCGTTGTTGCAGAGCTTCACTGAAATCTGTAAATTTTTGTTTAGTGCAAACTGGTAAAGTCTCTCTCTCTCTGCACTTTCTAGGCATCTTCAATTTTCTGTTAGTAAAGGGAAAAGAGTTGCAATAGGAATCTTATTTTTATGTTGTTCACTCTTTAGTGTAATAACTGTCAACTTATACTTGTCCTCATTTTATACTTATATTTTAATAGTGTGCAATACGCAAAGCTGCTTTTGTGTGTGTGTACCTTTGAGACAATTTTGACTCCTAGTGACTGCCTGGACGAGTCCCTGCAGTTTTCTTGGCAAGATCTCAGAAGTGGTTTGCCATGGCTTCCTTCCTAGGGCTGAGAGAGAGCGACTGGCCCAAGGTCACCCAGTTGGCTTTGTGCCTAAGGTGGGACTAGAACTCACGGTCTCCTGGTTTCTAGCCTGATGCTCTAACCATTACAGAGCTGTTTTAGCGGTTCAACATTATTTATTATTTTAATTCCGTAATTTCATTTGAAATAAAATAAATTAATGGAAAATAAGTTCCAAATGGACTATTGAGGAGTCAAAGTTTTAAGTGTCTACTTGTGCTATCTCTGGTGTACAATAGGTCAACAGTATGTCCATAGATCATAGAGTCATCCAACATATACTGTACATTGGAAGAGACTTTTTAAGTCATCTAATCCAGCAAGAGTTTGACCCATGTCCAACATTTGAAAACCAACCAATCCCCATTTAAAAATCTCAATCAAGGGAGAGCCCACTACTGTTCCTGCAGACTGTTATTCTGCAGTAAAAAGAGTTGAGATTAGTCCGACATAATTTGTTCTTGACAAACCCATATTGGCACCTGATAACGGTACCTTTTTTTTCTAAGTGTTCATAGCAGTACTGCATGAAATCTGTTCAAGTACCTTGTGCACTACAGACAGTTAACTGTACTTTCCTGAATCCTCCTACTTCTTGTTTTGAAAAAAGTTTGCTGTTCTCTGCTCTTCTAGAACCTCACAACCTTCCCAAGAGCTTTTAAAAATTACACTGAGTAGTAATTTCTGCTGGCTCCTTTAATACTTTGGAATGCAATGTATTTAAGGTTAAATTAAAATTATTTAAATTTGATTTATTTAATACATTTAAATTTATTTAAGGTTTCAGCAACGTCTTTATCAATTTTGAGCTGCAATCCCCCCTTCTTTTACCCCAGCTATCTTTTCTCCCTCCTCTGAGAGCAGACAAGCTGGAAGAAATTGTTAATGAGTTCCACCTTTTCCCTATTTCTCATTATCAATTTCCAACTTTGCAACAAAGCAAACCATTAGTCTTCTTGATTTATTGATTGTTTTGGATATGCCCCCAGATCCTTCTTATTATTTTTTAGTATCCCTTACCAACCTTGTTTCATTCTGAGCATCAGCCTTCATCCCTACAGACCTCAGCTACATATCTACACTCCTTTGCAGTTATCAATCTTTGTACCCATTTCCTGTACATCTGTTAATTGCTTCTCATCAATGAGCTTGGTATTCATTTGTATAGGCCTCTTAAAGTTTTTTCCCTGTTTCCTTCTTGTGTGGATAATTTATGTTTATGTTTTCTGAATATTGTTTTCAGGATTTCCCATGCCTTCTCTCAGGTCTTTCTTCTCTAGTTATCTAATTTCATCACAAAGTGTTGGCTTTCCCCCAAGATGCCTGATACTATTAGTCCATTAATCAATTTTTCTTTACTGGTCATGACCCCTTATTTCTTCTTCCATCTTCTAAATGGAATTATCAGCAAGAGAAATCAAAGAAATGTTATGGATGTTGTGATCTCGGTAAAGTGTTTCTCATGATACCCTTGTGGACGACAAATATGAGCTAAATGGTACGTAGCATTTTATTCCTTCTATTAAAAAATGGGTGTTTTACAACTAACCTACAGAAGTCTTATTGTGAATAGACATTCCCTCCTTTAAAACACTGAGGGGAGGGGAATCCTTGCTCTACCAATGTGTGTAATATTTGCTGCCCACCCTTATAATTCCCTAAAAATATTTTGTGGCCACTGATGGTCAAAAGATTTCTACCCCTGAGCTAGAATGCAGTAAAAGCCAGGTTTTTATTATTATTATTATTATTATTATTATTATTATTATTATTATTATTATTATTTAATTTGTCCCCGCCCATCTCCTCCCACCAGAGGGACTCTGGGCAGACCACTACTTTGGTCCAGTGGTTAAGGCACTAGGTTAGAAACCAGGAGACACTAAGTTCTAGTCCCACCTTAGGCATGAAAGCTAAGGGTGACTTTGGGCCAGTCACTCTTTCTCAGCCCAACTCACCTCACAGGGTTGTTGTTGTGGGGAAAATAGGAGGAGGAAGGAGTATTTGGTATGTTCACTGACTTATTTATAAAAATAATAGAAGTGGGATAAAAAACCTAAAATAAAAAAGTCACATTGATTGGTGTAAGATAAGAGTTTGGAGACTGAAAGCTCCAGGTGACCATGGTGGTGGGTGTTCAATATTTTAGGACTCATCATTTACTGTACAAAGAATGTAAGAGAAATGTCTGGTAAAATACATGAATTAGTAAATGAAATGAAAGAAAGAATATTATATATGATGTAAACTAAGAGATAGGGGAAGGATAAAATATATCTGAATTAAAGTAGTTTTAACTATATATATATTTGGTTGCGATTTTCACTGCCCAGAGTTCTAGTCAATTGGGATGGCTTATAAATATTGCAAATAAGTAAGTAAAATGTATGTCATAAATATAAATTGGTGTCATCTAGATTGTTGAAGATGCATATGAAAGTAAGAATAGTAACAAATACCACTCATTGTTTCTCCATTCAAAAGGACAATGCTGTTGTCATGGAGTTTCTATTTCTCTATCATAGCTTATAAAACATTTTAAAACACATATATATCAGTGATGAAAGAAATAGAGATGATTCTTGAGAAAAATATGCAAATTGATTTCTGGATTAATTTAATCTATGAGGGAAATGTTACTGAGTTAGGTGACATGAATCAATAGATGGGAAGAAGATAGCATAATACAGTAAGGCTGACTGGGCCATTTGGAGACTCAGGAATGAATGAATGATAATTTTGTTTGATGAGTACCTGTCTAGAAAAAGATCTGTTTGTTTTGATAACATTTAAGTATAAGTATTCATTTATACACATGGAAAAGAATAAATATACATCTAAAACATGATTGATTTGATTATTTATGATGAAAGACTAAGAGAATCCAGGGTGACGTATATGAGTGGAATTTGGGAAAAATTGCCACTGAAGAAAAGGAAAGAATTACCCCCACAATGAGATCCTTAGAAAAATCAGTCAAGCCAGATTATTCCCAGGCATGGTGGTGGTGGTGGTGGTGGTGGTGATGATGATGATGATGAGCCATCAAGTCACTGCTGACTCTCAGGGACCACACAGACAGATTTTCTCCATGAGATTCCCAGGGAGGACTTATTAAAGGAGTCTACAAAAACAGAACACCAAAACACTGAGTCTCACCTATAGCTCCAGCCAGTCAAATGCATTATTAATAAGCTTTAATCCCTACCAGACAATAACACTGCTCTTTTTCAGGCCCTGGGTGGCAAGCCATACACCCAAATTAAATCAGATTGTCATAAACAACAAGAAACGACAGAACTATAATGTTAACAAGAGAACCAGATGACTACATTGCCCCCACATTTACACCAACAGCAGCCCCTAACAACTTCACACAAATGATTAGAGGTGCCTTCACATCCTCTTCCTCTAATGTGATGTCTACCAGCAATGCCTCTGTAGATCCTATGCTGGACAAATAGGCCAGGCTTTGCACAAAAGAACTGATGTCCAAGTTTGATAGCAGGATTCAAAACAAGGACAAAATTAAAGAATTTAAATCTCCCAGACCACTCAATTACATATCTCAGAGAAATTATTTTTGAAGAAAGAAATTTTACCAGCACCCTTGAGCAAAAGACTGCTGAAACTGACATACTTCAAAAGGTTGCAGGCTTTCTGTCATGTGACTGAACTGTACTTTTAATTAGCACCAAGAGACTTTCTTGAACAAGTTAGTCTCTTCCTATTTGCTTTCTAAAGCAGTTTGCCACTTCTTAGTTTGCACAAGCTACAAAATAACAAACTCTCTGCTCTGACTTAATTATATTAATTATTTCACAGTTTTACCTGAATTAGAGGCCCAGTCCTGCTAGCCACTTGACAAAGTAGCTAATCCTTACTGATATGTAACCGTCCCTTGCTATTTTCTGACTTATTTTCCCAAAAACAATCTAAGCAACTGGGGGAGGGGGGAGAGGTGTGTATGAAGGGCTATAAAACTTACCCAACAAACCAAGATTAGATTGGGAGCAATCCTACTGAAGGAAAAGCAAAATGACTCAGTAAGAGAGCCAAAGATGTATTGGTATCTCTCACACATGAATCCATGCAATATAAAGTCATTCTCTCCAGTCCAATTGTCATGATATCTATTTACCAGGACTGTTCCTACACTTGAAAGTCTTGGGATCAAGACCACCTTGAATTTCACTTTAAATATAGGGTTAGGCCACCAGCATGATTGATTTGGGCAATAGCCACAAGGTGCTGTCAAAGGGCATTGACCATTATATACCCATCTGTTTTTCAAGCTGCACCTTCTTTTGCTTGTTTTTGCTGCCCTTTGCCAGCAATGCCCAATGCCTCTCCTTAGCTTTCTGTACTTAGCTGTCATCATCCTGCCATGAATTTCTCCAGTTCTAATCTCATACTTTCCTTTCTCCCAACACTTCCTTTCTCTCCTTCCCTCTGGAACTGCTGCTCCTTCTCCCGAAAGGCCTCTCCACAATCTATTAAAAGAGAGGCAGAGACAGAGAAGGGATTTAAAAGCCATTAAGAGATAAAAGAGACAGTAAATGTTTTGATTCTGCATGGTATAAGAGATAAAAGAAGGAAATTCTGGTAGGCTTTCAAGATTCTGTTATTATAACCTACAGGAATAAAGTGGTATTCCAATACTCCTTGAGGTGTCTGTTTTCTGACCTGGTCCACCTTATGTGGCTGACAATCTATGTCATTCATGATCCAGTCTCTTGTCTCACCCAGCCCCCAATTTCTCATCAATCCCACCATCACTGTTTCCTTTTCCTTTGGAGATGTCTCCTTCTCCTGTATTCCTTGCTCTTATGAGAAATCTACTCACTTCCACACCCTTGGTGCCTTTCATTTAACTGCTGTCCCTCCCACAGCTCATTCTGTGAAGCTGTCCTCCTTTTCATCTTCATGTTGCTATTCTCTATTATTTTCCTGACTCTCTCCTGATCTTAACCTCCTGATCTTTGCCTTAACATGGAGCTGCACCTTTTTCCTCCAAGTCAGCTGAAGAATTCTGGGTGCATCGTCTTTATCTTTGATTCTGCTCTGGCTCTATCTTACTGTATCCAGACACGATAGTGCCTCTTCTACCCAAAATATCATACTACATATTCCTCCTGTTGCTTCTGTAACCCCCCCAAGGGTTTGCTTTTTGTTCTCTGTACTCATTGAAATTGCCTTTAAAAAAGATTAAGCATCTGAGTCCTCTTTAGACATTGGGCCTGAAGAGGGTACAAGAACTTGTGCAAGAGCCCTGTCCCAGCTTCCAACCTCCTTTTGTGAGCCAGGAAATCTGTGAGACTTCTCCATTTGTGCTCCCTTGAACTCAAGAAGTACCCTTTCCAGGATCAGGTCCTTGATGAAGTACAATGCCTCATTGTTGTTATTAATTATATTAATTTTCATTTGAATTTTTAATCATAATAATATTAAATAATAATATTTAAAATAGTCCTATTGAAGTGGTATGTCACAAGGCACTCCAAGAGGCTAGGAAGAATAAATTAAACATGCACAGCATTCTACAGTAGGAACTGATATTCTCTAGAAAGATCGAAAGTGTAATGGGCAAGGCTGGCACACAGAGTTCCCAGCTCTCATGCCTCTTATACATTAGAATTTGTGCGCAACTAATTTATAATATCACTCAGCCATCTCTGTGGCAATATAAAACCTGTGACATGCAATGGTTACTCTGATATACCAGTCAGGCATAACCTGTGAACAGAAGTCTCCTCACTGTAATATCAAAATGATTCTACTTAGTCCTCAGTCACTTTAACCTTCTGCCAACTGTGATATACTTGATCATTTGGTCCTCTTTACAACCCCTTTGGGCTTTATGCTGCTCCTTTATTGTTCCCTTCTGTTTAAACTTTGTTTCAGTACTTCTAGAAAAGAAAGCTTTTCCTCTGGGTCCTAGAAAATATTTACCTTGCCCATTGGTAATCACTTGATCCATGACTCTGACCAAACTCTGTCTTTCCTTCCCTCCCTCTCTCCCATCATCTGTGTTAAAGGCTACATTCCATGCTCTTCTAGGCAAAAACCTGCCTCTTAATCTGCAAATCATTAAGGAACCTAGCAGGTAAAAACAGGCAAAAACAGATATAATTCAAAACATCCAAGCATGAGGCTTCAATAATGATTTAAAGTCTTAACCTTTACACTCCTTCATATTTGCTGTTATGTATACTGTATTTGTGTATGTGTGAGGGTGAGTAGATAAACAGATGACAGATAGATAGAGATAGACAGACAGATAATAGATAGTCTTTAAATGATTTATTAGCTCTGACAGAGAGATGGAATCTCCATGCCCCCAATAGTATCCTTACTACTTGAGAAACAGTGGGGATATCTGTTGCCTTCCAAACAATTTATTTTGTTCCATGCTGTATAACTACACAAAGTAAAATTTGTATATTGGATTCACACATCATACTAAATTATGCTGTGGTTTATTTTTATTTCAGTGTGTTGCATGAACATATTGTAGTTTATAAGCTATGATTGATACCTTAATGGTATGTATGAACCTAGGTCTATATGGCTTATTCAACAAACCATGTTTTAAAAAATCATGGCTTATTATATATGACCCTGTTGACTATTTAAATCTGGGGCTACAAATTTACTGGTTTTTCAAATGTAATGTATACATTGCTGTGATATATTATTTTCTTCAAAAACAAGCATATTTTATTAAGACTGAGTTAAATTTTCTAAAGAGAGCCAGTTTGATGTAGTGGTTAAGGTATCAGGCTAGAAACTGGGAGACCGTGAGTTCTAGTCCTGCCTGAGGCACACAGCCATCTGGGTGACCTTGGGCCAGTCACTCTCTCTCAGCCCTAGGAAGAAGGCAATGGCAAACCACTTCCCAAAAACTTGCCAAGGAAACTGCAGGGACACGATCGAATGGATAAAAAAAATCTAAATAAAAGCATATACAACTGGAAAGTTCTAAATGTTACTGTAAAATTAATGACATTTAATGGATGTTGAACCAGTGTAAACCAAACTATTATAGCAGATAAAGAAAAATAATGTTTGGAAGGAAGAATTAATCTAAAAACTATGAATGTTTCTGCAGAGGAGATATCCCCTTATTACTAATTATTTTGTTAATACACATTTCACAGTGATCCCTGAGGTTTTACACTGCAAAAATAACAGATGTTGATCTTTTTAAAATTAATTTTAACCATGTTACCTTCTGAAATTTGTTTCTAGAATTCCTAGAATGCTATTAGTTTAATGCAACCACTTTATCATTTTGCTCTGCAGAGTGATGTTTGCATCTGGCCAGCCTTGTCTAGTCTCAGAAGCTGAACAGGGTTAGCTTTTGGTTAGTATATTGTGGAAGACCATCAAGGAATCCTGGGATGGACTTCTGGGTAGAACAATGGTGGATGAACACACCTCTGCTAAGTGGCAGACAGTGCTGAGGCAATTACTGGCAGCTGGGCTTTGCACCCAAGCCAACAGAGCTTCCCTGGATAAGGAGGAGGAAAGGAATCCTGAGTTTTCTTAATCACTTCCTCAACCTGCAGCCATCCAGATGGCAGAGAGCCAGGTTAGGTAAGGTGTTGGTCTAGAATCAGGAAGTGGGTAAGACGTTGGTCTAGAATCAGGAAGGCTTCCGAAGTTCACTTGTTAACTTTGGGCCAGTCACTGTTTCTCAGCAAAACCTACATCACAGGGTTATTATTGTTGGGAAAAAATAGAGGAGGAAGTCCTATGTACACTGCCTTGTGCTCTTGAAGGAAATGCAGGATATATAGTAAATCTGACAATAATGGCATATGTCATTGTATTCTGAGATTTGTTAGTCCAGATGAGCAAAGGAAAACTGTTTTAATCTTGCTGACTCAGAAGAGAACTCTATTTATACTGCCTTGGGTAGTATAACCCTCTCTGTTTCTAAAGGAAAACAAATGCTTGGAATTAATCCTGTCTTCTGTTCTATTATATCTACAATCCTGATATGTTTCTTAAAGACAGGAATGCATAGTTTTTCCTTATATTGCTCTATAGAGCTTCCTGTTCACTGGTGGCCCTATATAATCCCTCTCACCATGTTCTGAATCCCTATGGAGAGTAATAAATGGTGATATTCAGATCTGTACTCGCTCTCAGTCTCTCACTGTCTCTGGTTATTGAGAACCATTGAAGTTGTAGATTTAGCAGCAATAGAACTGATGGAACATCTCTGAAGGACATTGAATTAAATTAGGCATATGATGGTCCTCACTGGCATGCAGATGGAAGATCACAGAGAGACCAATATAAGCACTTTTGAACTTTCTAAAGAAGACCAGGACCCAAATATAATAAAGGTGTTAGAGTATTAGGTAGTCTTGCTCTTTAAAAAAAAATGATATGGCTCACAGTGACTATGAATGTTTTTCTTGAATGAGCAGTTTACCTGCAGGGATGGAATCTGGAACTAGTGTTCTGGAACTCTTTCTTAAGTAATTCACTTGTATTTTGAATGTGGAGGGCTGTAAATTAGTTGAATAAACTTTTGGGGGGGAGGGCAGCTGTTCCCTTTGGGAACCAGATGCAAAATGAGTATGTTTATGGGAATCAATTCTCTCTCACTACACTGCTCATAGATTGATAATCACAACAGTATTGCAAAGATATTATAAGCCTCCAGTGCTCCCTTATTGAAAGGAAACAATAGCACAGTCCTTGAAATGTCAGAAGTGGGTGGTAGGAGTCCTTAATAATAAAAAGTACATGAATAAATAAATGTGCTGTGGTATCTGCTGTGTAGTTTTGAATAAAGAAAGCTTTTAAGTCTCCCTATGGGCACGAATAGTCATAGATGTCTTTAAAATAAAAGCATAACTACATATTACTTTAAACACAGCACTTTAAGGAACATCAGGATTTTTTAAGCTACCTCCACATAACACTTGCAGAATGGGAAGATTTAACCCTTTTCTTCCCCAATGCAATCCTGAAAACAACCCCATCCCTGCATGGCAAAATGCAATAGCAAACAACTCTCATTAGTTTCAAGGAAGGACATATTTTCTCAAGAAAACCTCTCTTCCCTACACATTCTAGTAGCAAGTTCAATTATTTGTTCTCTCACCAAACTTTGCCTTCATCTTTCTGTTTTTAATAGAAAAACCTTCATGTAGCATCAAATAATACAATTAAAATAAACTGTTGTGCTCCAAAGCACAGTCTTCAGCACCATGTAGTGAATTTGGCCAGCTTTTGTAAAATATCCAAGTTTTTTTTCTTTTTAAATTAACACTTGAGTTATCAGAACACGTATTGCTGCTGGGATGATGAACATTTTGGGAAAAAAATATGTTCTCATCCATCCATAGCAAAGTACTCTTCTATTTTTGCTTCTGTTGCTAGGTTGTCTTTAAATTCTTTTCTATCTACTGCAAGATGGAATGTGGAATGTGGCATTCGGTACAAATATGTCTTCCATAATCTTTGCTACAGCAAGTGCAGCAGTTTAAAAAGGTAAATCATTTGAGTCTTGGGTGTTCATTCAGCACCATGGGATAATTCCAAATGCAGTCTATTTATTCTAATATGTCTCCAAACTGGGTCAAATTCAAGCCTGAAAAATTATTTATCAGTAAGTATTCAGAGAGTATCACAAAAATAGAGTATAGATGGTCTTTGTCCCAAAAATAACTTATCACGCTGTGAATAATGTCTAACTACATATTATATTGATTATCTTTCCAATTGATGGAAATAATTTTAATGATGATGATAAACAATACTAAGTATTTACAGAGCACTTTTAAATATTTCAAGCACTTGTTTTATTATGGATTTTTCCAGCAGTCCTATACAATCAGGATCAGTATTATTGTCTCATATTACTGGGGTAGGATGGAGGCTGAGGATCTTCCTAAGAAGTCATCTCATAAGTTTGTTAAATCATAGCTCAGCTACTACAACAACCCTCCATTGTCCATAACCAGCAAAAGTGTGCAGAACCCTGAGTGATAAAACTTTCCCTACTATTTGGCAAGATGACACAAAAAATCAGTTTGCCAAGTGATTACATGCAGCTAGGGAACAGGACATCTGTACTAATCTATTGCCAGAACAAGAGGAATTATATTAAAAGAGGAAAATCATTCTGAAAAAAAATAGCACATTTCAAAATGTAAAATTCTTTCATGGGCTATTTATTCTCTATTTTCTCTCTACTGTATTTCTTTATTGTATCCCTAGAGGTATTCTAAATCTAAATAAGATAGTGGTAGTAAAGAAGTATTTAAGCAGAAGTCAGAACTTGCGGCCCACCAATCCAAATGCAGCTGCCAAACCTTCATTTATTTCCTGCTTGAGTCTTTTAAAGCAAGATAATCAAGAACACTAGGAGGACTCAGCTTGTCAAAGCTCAAAGTGAACATTTGCCTATATAAACATAGTAGGATGACAGAGACAAAACAGTCCTTCTCTCCTTAAAGATAGTAGTGAAATAACAGGGTCCTTTGGATGTAATTCCTCTTGTTTCAGTTTGGGCTTTCATATTTTCTTATCACAATTTTGATTTCTTTTGTTTAGGGCCTTCAGGTGCACTAATTGTCATTTGTTTGATGTATCCCTCCTACTCTTTGCTTTGTTCTTTTGATCCTAAGAAGGCATACAAACATGGGTATCTGCAGAAGCTTGCTACTTTCGTTAGAATGAACAAAAGTAGCATCATGGTGTGGTGCAATTTCATGATGCATATATAAAAGGGGTGGGGCTTGCATTACAACAACACACTGGTACTTATGTCATTCCCCCGTGGGCCCCCCCCACCCAAGGATGCCACTGTATAAAAAACAAATTGTATCAAATTCCTGGTGGCCTACCATATCTGGCTCATGGGCTACTTTTGACATGCTGGATAACAGATCAGTTGTGCCTGTATTATGTGAAGGACACTTTGGGCATGACTTTGTCATGCCAAATGGGGCTTTTAGTTTTGTTTTGCATGGTCATAAGGATTAAGCATATCAAGATTTTTGTATAAAATGTTTTCTAACTTTACACTGCATATAAAATAACAGATAGCACCTTTTTTCTCTAATAACAGCATTGCTTTGAGTTTCAATTACATGGTAGCCATATCCTTAAAGGGTTCAAAATGGTTGTTCATACCTGATTGTGGGCTTTGCTTGGGGATTTTGGCATCTGCTGGAGGAATGGAGGTGGGACGCATTCGTTGACTGGCAGAATTATGGATGCTGCTAGAGATGGCAGCTGAGATATTCTTGCGAGGTTTATCCTGCAGCCACATTGGGGAAGCTTCGAAAGCCTGCATTCTTCGGGAATGGCTGTTTGCACTGACTTTGAGATAAGCTTGGGCTTTGTACTCCTGAAGGTCTCCATAATTGGCATCCGTCACCCTGCACTCATACAACCCTTCATCCTTTCTCCTGACTTTGGAGATCTGCAGCTTGTGGGAAATGTCATTCCCCTGTACCTTCACAGTCTGCAAAAATTCCAGAAACAACATATTGCACTAAATGTTACTGCTATTAGCAGATATCCCTCCCTCCCCTCCTTTCATGCACCTGGTCCCAGCTGACAGTGTCCCGGGTCAACTAGAACCAGCAGGAAAAAAGCATCCTCATTCTCTGACTGATGGTTGCTAGATTATGTGCAGGTTGCTATGTTTGCGTGTGTGTTTATGATACTATATTGTTTGCCACCTATTATAAAGTGCCTTGAGGATGGTTCCACCAAACAGCTACATATAATATTAAAAATAATTTCAGAACAAATAAATGAACCATTCTGACACTATCATAATACTTACCATTGATATATGACTTTTCTAATATTTTAAACATTTCACTTATGTTTATAATTCTAGTATCAGCCCTGAAGCTAGGGCAGCATTATTATCTCTGCACTGGAGAAGCAGAGGGGTGGGGCAGAGGGGAAGGATTCTAAGAGATGGTGACTTAGCTAAGGCCACCTGGAGGGTTTCTGAAGCAAATGATACTCATCAAAGGCAGGAAAAGTGCATATTAGGCATCTTGTAAGGATTAGGCATGTTACCAGAACAGGAGCATGTTTGTTCAGAGGCTTGGAATAGATCGCAGAGTGGACACAGCACCTCCACTGCAGTTTAGCAATAGCTAACTTTGGCTGCAGACTTAGAGCCAATCACACACAGCCAGTAAAAACTGTTGATGAATATATTATTGAAGAAATCAGTAATATATGTGATTCTGATGGCCACTGCAGATTGGAAAATGGAGCATACAAGCCTTTTCCTCTGACATTTAAATTTTTAAAACTAAATGTATATCCTTAAGATGCCTTTCCTCCAAGCAGCTTAAGGCAGCACAAATATTTTTTTCCCTCTCCTTTACATTCTCACAACAGCCCCTAGGGGTAAGGGAGGGAGAAAGAATAGATGGGTCAGGGTCATTCTAATGTGCTACTAGGCACAACATTCCTTTGCAGGATGACTTTATTCACCCTTAATTCACCCTTAAAATCCTGTTTTAAGCCAGCCATTTATAGTGTCTTCTTATATACAAAGGCATAGAGTATGCAACCTTCCATGAAGCTTTCAAACTAACAAAACTAATAACAAATAAATGTATCTTTTTTATATGAATCTTTATTAATTTATTTAAATAAACATAAAATTACACACAAACAATAATATCTTACAATACAAGAAAGAGAAGAAGAGAGAAGAAAAAGAAAAAAAAAGGGAGGAGGAGAAAAAGAAAAGAGAAAAAATGATATATATATATATATAAATTAAAAAAAGAATAAAATGAAAAATAAATAAATAAATAGAAAAATTTGGGTTTCCGACTTTATAGACGGTACAGCTTAATATCCTAGCGTATTATTTTTTTCCCTTAATTCTCTAAATTGCCTTCATTAATTCTAATAAGAGATTATATAATTAAAATAATTTGCTATTTACATACTATATGTTCATATTAACTTTCTGAGTCCATTCCAAATATTTAAAAAAGGGTGTTCAGTCCTTTTGAAAGTCTTCCATATTTTTATCGTTTAGTTGGTCCATTAGTTTTGCCATTTGTGCCAAGTTTAGGGATTTAAGTATCCATTCTTCCACAGATGGGATTAATTCTTCTTTCCACTTTGTGGCATAAATAATTTGGGCCAAAGTAATCAAATACAGTAGAAGTTTTCCATAGTTTTTTTCCAAATTTTTGTTCATAAAGCCCAATAAGTAGAATTCCGGTGATTTATCAATGTTTTCTGCCAACATTTTACAAATTATATTATGTATAGATGACCAATTTTTTTTCGCTTTTTTACAGGTGCACCGCATATGGTATAAAATTCCAATTTCTTTTTTACATTTCCAACAAACATTTGACGTATTTCAAAACATTTTTGATAATTTTTCAGGAGTAATATACCACATGTACACCATTTTATAAAAATTTTCTTTTATATTATAATTTAATGTAAATTTTAATCCCTTAGTCCACATTCTTTCCCAAACATCATATTCAATATTGTATCCAAAATTTTTCTCCCATTTGTTCATACATTGCTTAATTTGTACATTTAATATTCTCATTTGTAGTAGCATTTTATAAGTTTTAGTGATCATGTGGTCATTATTAGCATAGATTTGTTCATCCCACCAAGATAGTTTTTTTGTTAATTTGTAACTTTTGGCATCTATTTTAAATTGTTCTTTTAATTGAATATATGTAAACCATTGACATGAATATCCTTCATTTTCCAGTTCTTCTTTTGTCTTCATTGTAAATTTGGTCCCTTCAAATTTTATTAAATCCAAATATTTTAGCCACTTATGGTTTTACTATTGTTTCTCACCTTACAAAAGCTTCTTGTGGGGAAATCCATAGTAGTATTGTCGATGTTAAAATAGATTTATATTTTTCCCAAATTTTAAGAATGGACCGTCTAATACAATGATTTTTAAATGTTTTATTTACTTTCAATTTGTTATACCATAAGAAGCCGTGCCATCCAAATATTAAATCATGTCCTTCTAAATTTAGTAATTTATAATCTTGTAGAGTAATCCATTCTTTTAACCACAATAGACCACATGCCTCATAATATAACCTGAAATCGGGAAGACCCAAGCCTCCTCTTTCCTTATCCTCTTGTAATAATTTGAATTTAATTCTTGGTCTTTTCCCTTGCCAAATAAATTTTGAAAGATCTTTTTGCCATAATTTAAAAATTTTATCAGTTATAAATATTGGAATGGTTTGAAATAAAAATAGCATCTTCAGCAAAATATCCATCTTAATTGCAGAGATTCGTCCCATAAGTGATAAGTTTAATTTTTCCCACCTCAATAAATCTTGTTTAATTTCCTTCCATATTTTAACATAATTATTTTGAAATAAATCACAAGTTTTGGCTGAAATCTCTATCCCTAGATATCTAACTTTTTTTTAACACTATTAAATCCTGATTTAATTTCTAATACATTCTGATTATTTTGTGACATGATTAAATTTATCATCTTCGTTTTTTTATTATTTATTTTAAAACCAGCTAATTCTCCATATTCTTGTAGTGTCTTTAATAAGTAATCAATTGATATTAACAGGTTTTGTAAAGTGATAACTAAATCATCTGCAAAGGCTCTTAATTTATATGTTTCTTGTTTAATCTCTATCCCTTCAATTTGATGATCCTTTCTGATAGCTTCTGTTAGAACCCAATATAAATAATAAAGGAGATAGCAGACAACCTTGCCTTGTTCCTTTTTCTATTTGACATTCTTGTGTTATATATCGCCAAAATCCATCAAGCATAAAATTCCAATTTAGGTTGTCAAAAGCTTTTTCAGCATCTAAAAATAACAACATAATCTGTTTTTCATTATGAAATTGAGCATATTCTATTATATTTAAAACTGTCCTTATATTGTTTTTTTATATATCTTTGAGGTAAAAAGCCACTTGGGCATAATTAATTATTTCTTGAAGTATTGTTTTTAGTCTTTCAGTTAGAATTAAAGTAAATATTTTATAGTCATTGTTTAACAACAAAATAGGTCTATAATTTTTACATAGTGACGGGTCTTGTTTTTCTTTTGGGATTAGTATGATATTTGCCTCTGACCAAGATTTTGGTATTGGATTTCCTAACAGAATCGCATTCATTAAATCTTTAAGTGTTAACAAAATTTGATCTTGAAAATATTTATAATAACCTGCTGAAAATCCATCTGGACCTGGAACTTTGCCTGTTTTCAATTTTCTAATTGCCTCTATAATTTCCTGGGTTGTGATGGGATTGTTAATTAATGCTTTTTGGTCTTTAGTTAATTTCTTTAAATTTTGTTTTAATAAATAGTTTCCAATTTTATCAATTGAAATTTCTTGTTTCTTATATAGGTTTATAAAGAAATTATGAAATGCCTTTTTAATTTTTTCATTGTCAACTAATTCTTTCCCATTTTCTCGAATTTTAGTAATATTTTTTTTCCTTTTCTTTTCTTAATTTGTATGCTAACCATTTTCCAGCTTTATTAGCATATTCAACATTTCTTTGTTTAATATATCTCAGTTTTCTTTCAATTTCATCTGTTGTGAGTATTTTTAATTGCTGCTGTAAAATTTTTATTTGATGATTTATACCTTCATCTGATGGTCTTATTTGAATATGTTTTTTTCTTTTATCTTAATTTGATCAAGAACTGTTTGAATTTTTTGTTGTGTTTTCCTCTTTAAGCAACTATTTAAATACATAAAATATCCTCTCATATATGCCTTACTAGTATCCCATACTGTCTTAATACTAACTTCATTATTTAAATTCCATTCAAAGAATTATTTTAATTTCTTTTGGCAATCTTCTACAAGTTCTTTGTTTCTCAACAAGGTCTCATTTAATCTCCACCTATAACTTTTTGGGTGGAGTTTTATAACCAATTGAACTGGATTATGGTCTGAGAAGGATTGAGGGAGAATTGATAAATTTAAAATTTTATTTGCCAAATTTTTATATAACCATATCATATCGATCCTGGAGAACAATTTAAATCTGTCTGAATAAAATGTATAATCTCTAGCCGTACCGTTTTTATATCTCCAGGCATCTACAATAGCCAATTTTTCTGACATATCAAAAAAAAAATTGGGGCAATTTTCCTTGATTTTTTTTTATTTGTTGTTCAGATTTTCTGAAAATAATTGGTAAGGTAACTCCGTTCCAATCTCCCATCATAATCCAATTGTTATAGGATAATTTGGAAAGTTCATTTGATAAATTTTGATAGAATTTATTCTGATTATCATTAGGGGCATATACGCAAACCAATATTGCTTTAGAATTTTGTAGTTCTAATTCTATTATTAAATATCTCCCATTTTTATCATCACTTATTAATTTAGGATTTAGATATATTACAATTCCATTTATTTATTTTTATTTGCTGCTATAAATTCATTTCCTAATTTGTTATTTACCAGATATTTACTATCTTTTTTTGCAATATGAGTTTCTTGAAGCCATATTATATCTTGTTTTAATTTGTATAAATAGTGAAAAACTTTTTTCCTTTTAGCTGGGGTGTTGGCTCCATTTATATTCCAGGAAAGGCATTTTAATTCACTCATTGGAAAGGAGCATTGCAAATTCTTTAGAACCTGAAGCTAGTTCCTCTGCACTTTGTTCCTCTGTATTTAAACGTTTCACTTTACTTTCTTTAGTTTCTGGCCTTTCCCTTCTATCTGTTTCTGGGTCTAAATCTTTCTTATATTTTCTGAGAAATTCCTGAGCCTTAAAAATAGTATTCAGTTTATATCTTTGTTGTTGGAATGTGACATTCACTCCTTCCAATACTTCCCACCTAAAGGGGATTTTATTTCATTTAAGGACTTCAGTGAGAAAGACATAGTCTCTTCTTTTTTTTAATATTCTCAGTGGTATGTCTTTCAATATCATAATCTCCTCTCCTTCAATATTAATTTTTTCCCCATAGGAGGCCTGTGTTATCAATTCTTTTGTCTTTTTCCTAGCAAATTCAATTATTATATCTCTTGGTTTCCGGTTAATTTTTGCATATTTTGAGTTAACTCTGAATATTTTTTCTATATCTTCTTCTAGCCTTTCTTCCTCCCATTCAATTAAACTTGCAAGCATTTGAACCACTATTTCTCTTATTTCTGCCTCTTTTTTTTCAGGTACACCTCTAAGTCTAACACAATGTTCTTTTTCTTTTAACTCTAACACAGTTAATCGGTCTAATTCTATATCATTCTCTACTTCTAATTTCTCCACTCTTTCTCTTACCTCTTGAATGTCTGCTTTTATTCTTTTATCTATTGTCTCTAACTTATGATCCAACCTTTTTTCAAATCCATCTATTTTCTCCTCTAATAATTGCGTTAAATTTTGAGTAATATTTTGGATTGTTTTTTGCATAAAATCTTCAAACATGGCTTTGAGCCTCTCCTATTCTGTCTCCTTGTATTCATTTTGTTCTTATAGAAATCTTTATTTACTTATCTTAATCACTACACCTAATGTTATATTTATCTATATAAAGCAATGTATAATATTTATATCAAAACATACAGAGCATACAATTCAAAATAATCTTATAAACATCTGCAATACAGTCCAATATGGCGTTAGAAATTAATTAATTAATTCAGTTCCTTTTAAGTGAGGACTGGCAGTAAAGATTTTTTGTCTCCAAAGTATAGAAAAGTTGTTGTTTTTTCTCCGCTTAGAAAGTTTCTTCTTTTTCTCTTCTGTGGTTAAAAGTTGTTGTTTCTTTTACTAGAGATGAAGGGGGCTGCAGAATTGCCTAGATGACTAGGCTACTCACGCGGGTTCTACAGATGTGCCTCCAGGCTTCCCGGCTGCTTTATTGTTGCGGTGAAAGTGAAAGTGTTGAAAGAGAAAGCAAAGCTTTCTCCTGCCGCTCCGAAGCCGCTGGAGTCCTTTGCCTTCAGCGCTCCTTTTCTCGTGCTGCCTACGAGGTCTGCCCGTCTCTCTCCAACTCCGCAGAACTCTAGACCTCCGCGTGATAGATATCAATTTTTCCAAGCTCTTACAGAGCTCGACCTGCTACCATACTCCTTCACCGGAAACCCCAACGAATAAATGTATCTTGATTATGTTCATTCATTATTCATGTATGTCATAAATCACTTCTGTGCATTCTTTGAGAATCAAAATATCCTGAGCCCACTGGAAATGTAACATGACCCACTTCAGTTCAACCAGTCCTGATGTGAATCCAGTTAGCTGCATCTTTGTTTTAAATGCAGACTTTACTAACTACATATAGTATCTATTACAACTAATGTGGATTTAATACCCATTTAATCCAATCAGCTTTAAGCTACTCATGATTATCAACTTACATTGATTGCAATGGAAGCCAAAGGCCAACACAGTGCCGTTTTATTGGAAAATACATCCCAATTATTCCATGAAAGATGAATCTCTCTTACATTATGCCATTGCTTTTCTGGCTTTTATTTTTGGTAGCTTGTTGAACTGAAATATAGCGTCTGTGCCACTCAGTCCTGCTATAATACCAAGAACTCTGTGGTAATAAATCAAGGATATTTATCTATCCTTGTTGGAACATATGTGGGTTCTATATACTGTATGCTTGCCCAGACACCCCTTAGGGTCACTGCAATCCACTCTCTCAACCTGCCTGAGTGCAGCATTATTACACAGTTACCCCTCACAACTTTCATCTGTTCTGAACTTGGATTTCAAAAGTATTCAAAAATAGTGATATACTGCAAACACCTTTTGTGTGTGTGTGTGTGTGTGTTTTAATTGAGGAAATTGAATTGAGGAAGCATAGAATGCCACTTTGCTGCTGGATATAACATCGCAATAGGATCCACTGTTAGCTGAACAGTCTCTTTCCTATCTACCTTTGCAGAATGGAGGAGTGATGAGCTTGGGGAAGGATGGTGAATATTGTTGCTGATGTCAAATTAGTCTTCCCCACAATTTCTCTAAGAATTAAGGGCTATTGAACAGCCTTTGGAAATGATGTGACTCTGATTCTGCCTTTCGGAAAAAGAATGGGCAAAAATGTAATAAAAGAGGATCTGTTTACTAAAGGAAGACAACATCATCTGGGTGCTCTGTGAACTTGGTTAAGAATAATTTCAGTGGTACTTAAACCCAGATAGCCGTACAGTCAAATAAATATGTCTATGAGAGATCATTTTGGTTTTTAACCGCTTTTCTTTTTATGTTCAAAACTTCTCATTTCCCACACAGAATCCACAATGCATAAAAAAGGGATTAGTAGAAGAACAGATGTCAGGGGCAGTAAAAGGAAAGTTTTGTGAGCAGAACAATGGTGGTGCAATGAAGAGGGAAAAAAATCTGAACCATCCCCAGTAACATAGCCAGGAGATAATGTGTCAGAAGAGACACCTAGAGTACCACTGGAGGAAGATGAAGAGCAAGTCTAATCAAATATGAGTAAAAGCCCATAGCAAAGTGTTGCTATTTCTTTGCCCTTTTTGTGTCTGCTGATAGCCATCCAACAGCCCTGCAGCCCTGCTGGGGTGGGACAGACCACAGGAATAACTGCAAGGTTGCTGTGCAGAATTTTCAAGCGATCTGGTAGATAAAGTTGCTCAGATCCACTCAGAGTTGGACTCCAACTGAAAAGGTCCAGTTGAGGTACTTGGGGCATGGTCTTGTGAAGTTATCTGGAGTGAGTTTGAACCTGTGACTCCTTTTTTTAAAATAAGAATTTTATTAAGTTTGAAAGAAAGATAAAAAACTACAAAAAAACAAAAAACTACAAAAAGAAAAAAAAAGAAAAACTAAAAAAGTGCAGAATACGAGAAAAAAGAATTTTGGAGATTGTAGAAGGTAACTTCCAACTTTCAACAACAAGAATATACAGCAATTTCCATATTCAATCCCTTACTCTATATTAAACCAAAATCACATTATTTCTATAAATCCTTCCATTAGCACATATACAAATCACTAATGCAACTGCTCCTTCCCCTTACAGGGAAAAAAAAAAAAGAATTATATAGATCTCTAAATCAACTTCCCTCCCCAACCCCGAAAAATAACATTTATAATTATTTCCTTCCTACCACTATTCTATATATCTCTGTCTACTATAACAAATATCAAATTATAAAAACATATAAATTGTCTACTTTAATAATTAACAATACTACAACAAACATAACCCTATTAAACCTATAAACCAAGCAATTATTATATACCTTATAGATACCTTATAAATCTTACAAATCAAACAAACCCTTAAAAAATCCAGTCAAATTATTAAAGAAAAATGGAATTATATAAGCCTTAATTTCAAACCAAATACATATTCTTTATTTTTTATCCCACATCGAAATATACCAGAACCTTTACTTGTCTCCATATTACACATAAGGCATTTTTCTTAGAAAAATCAAGCAGCCCAACTGCCCGCCTTAGAAGGTCCGACTTCTCAGTAGGAAGCCTCCCACAGAACAGAGCCATTTTGTTCCCAAAACAACCCCACAGAAAGACAAGCCAGTAGGTATCTTGCAAGTCGAACTGTCTTAACCCCTTCACCACCAAAGTGTGTTTGTTGCCTGGCATTTCTTTAGAGTGTTCGATTTTGCCGTTGGTAACGAACTCTTCCTCTTCCTCCAGAATATCCACAGCCCATTGACACATTTTAAAACTGATATTTTCTGCAATATTCTGGATATCTTGCAGCATAACTTGAAAGGTGTCATGTAAAATCTGTTTGAAATCATAATGAAGCTCAGAACAGAGCTCTGAGAAAATCTCATTGAACTCTTCCTTTCCCATGTTTATGATTATGGTGCCCCCTGGATACTTGACTAACACAGATAGGAGCTAATGGGTTAATGAAAGGCTTCAGAGAGTAATTGACAAAAAGGAAAATATGCTAACCAGCAGCTACTGCTCCCAAGGAAATTGAAAAGAAAACTGAAGACTCAAAAGGGCAGCTTCAACATGCAGGAAAATGTTAAATCCTTTAAATTAGGTACAAAAATAATAGCGGGGAGATTATTATTTATTCTCAGTCCACCTTAATGTTTAAATGGGAAATAAGCCAAAGTTTAAAAAAGATTTTAAAATTAATCCAGAAATGATGATAAACACCAAGAGATTTTGCTTCTTCTTGCTGTAGAAAGCCTCTCTTGGGGTACAGAAGTTTAAAAACATATATATATGTTTTAAAATGTGTCAATGGGCTGTGGATATTCTGGAGGAAGAGGAAGAGTTCGTTACCAACGGCAAAATCGAACACTCTAAAGAAATGCCAGGCAACAAACACACTTTGGTGGTGAAGGGGTTAAGACAGTTCGACTTGCAAGATACCTACTGGCTTGTCTTTCTGTGGGGTTGTTTTGGGAACAAAATGGCTCTGTTCTGTGGGAGGCTTCCTACTGAGAAGTCGGACCTTCTAAGGCGGGCAGTTGGGCTGCTTGATTTTTCTAAGAAAAATGCCTTATGTGTAATATGGAGACAAGTAAAGGTTCTGGTATATTTCGATGTGGGATAAAAAATAAAGAATATGTATTTGGTTTGAAATTAAGGCTTATATAATTCCATTTTTCTTTAATAATTTGACTGGATTTTTTAATCCAGTCAAATTATATATATAAATTATATATATATTATATATATAAATTATATATATAAATAATGGGTGGCTTAGAAATGGGGTGGCTTGACCTAGTGTCCCTTGAAGGCTGCAGCAGAGTTTGGAAATGATGATATCCCGTCTCCTGTAGTTTCTTACCGGATCATCGCGAATGCTATTTGAGATTCTCTGGCTACAAGATGGCATTCTAGAGGGCAGATGGGATGATTCCAAGCACTTTCTTGCCATGAAAAAGCCTGCCCGTGCCCCAAAGAAAAGCCTCTGTGGTCAGTCTGTCTATGGATCTCGTGAACCGCTGTTCAGTCTGGACCCATATCAATCAGATATAGAAACAGCTTTGGTTGAGCTTGCTGATGACCTTCGGTGAAGCCAGGATGGGGATAGTATATCCACTGTCATACTCCTTGATCTCTCAGCAGCTTTTGATACCATTAATCACAGTATCATTCTGGATTGGTTGCAGGGTTTCAAGATGGGAAATACCATTTTACAGTGGTCCTCCTCCTCCTTCTTCTATGGTTGGTTCCACTTGGTGCTGGGGAGAAGAGGTGGCATCCACACCCCCTTATTTACCTCAGGGCGAAATGCTCTCTCCTTTTCTGTTTAACCTCTATATCCAACTGCAGGGTAAGGTCATCCATTGGTTTGGGGTGATGCGCCATCAGTATGCAGATGATACTCAATTATACATCTTGACCTTGTCCAGGAGTTGCTGTCAATGTCCTGTCCCTGCATCTGGAGGCTGTTTGAATCTGGATGGAGAGGAATAGACCTAGGCTCAATCCTGACAAGATGAAGTGCCTGTGGATTTTTGGCCCCTACCCAGCTCTGGAGACTTTCCATCCTGAGTCTTGGATGGGGCAGTACATCCACATTTGAGACTGGTGGCCATCTTGGACTCAGTTTCTACTTGTGGCCAGGAGGACCTTTGCACTAATCCATCTGGTGCAAGAGCTGTGCCCATTCCTAGATTGGGAGGCCCTTCAGATCATCATTAATGCCGTAGTCACCTCACAAATGGACTATTTACTTGAAGACCACTTGGAAGCTACAGTTGGTCCAGAATGTAACAGCAAGGGCAATGATGGGCATGCTGCAGTATGCTCATGTGTTACCACTGCTTCACAAGCTTCACTGGTTCTCAGTTGGCTTCCAGGTACAATATAAGATGCTGGTTATTGCTTATAATTGCTTCATGGCATAGGACCTTGTTATGTGAGGGACCACCTATCTGCAATAGTTTCTGTCCATATAGCAAGATCAGAGGGTCTGCTCCAGGCCTCTTTGATTAAACCATGCCATCTATTGGGACCTAGGAAGCACATCTTCTGAAGTAATGTCACTCCAGAGATCCATAAGGCTTTTACCCTGATGATATTTCAAAAGTACTTGACAACCTGGCTGTTCTCCAAGGCTGTGGGATAGAGTGAATGTAGAGTCCTTGTTGGGTGCTTCTTTGGTATGGTATGTAGGGTTTTTTTCTGGATATAGCTGAATTTTTCTCTATTTTATGGTTCTTAGATTTTTAAAGTTTAAGCCACCCAAAGTTATCAGGCATCAGGCAGTCTCTATATTTAATAAAAATACATTATAAATCCCATATGGAATTGATGCTTTCAAGTAGGGATAATATTCTGTATTTTGGCTTCCTTCCTTTTTCAGGTCTTCTAAATAAAACAGGAGAATCTCAGATGAGGAAATAAAACCAACAGGACATGCTATTCTGGGCATGGCTTGAGGTTTTTGCCTTCCTTTTCCACCTCCTCCATTACAGGTAGTCCTCAACCAGAATTGGGACCAGAATTTTGGTTGCTAAGCAAAGCGGTCATTAAGCAAATCTGACCCAAGGTTACAACCTTTTTGCGGTGGTCATTAAGCGAGTCACTGCAGGCATTAAGCAAACCACATGGTTGTTAAGAGAATCATGTGGTTCCCCATTGATTTTGCTTGCCAGAAACTGGCCAGGAAGGTCAAAAATGGTGATCATGTGACCATGGGACGCTGCAATGGTCATAAATGTGAACTGGTTGCCAAGCTCCCAAATTGTGATCACGTGAGCACGGGGTAGCTGCAACGGTCATAAGTACCGGTCGTAAATCAGGTTTTTTCAGCACCGTCGTAAATCCGAACTGTCGCTAAACGAATGGCTGGTAAATGAAGACTATCTGTACATACATTTGCCTTAGGCTGCAACTTGAGTCAGCAGGTTCAGTAAGTCTCTTCCCCTGTCTTCTAATTATGAGAAACCATCCTGTGATCTTCCTGAGAGGAAGAAAAAGCAGCACGGAGTACAAGGAGACATCAGTGTGCAATGAAAAGGTAGAATAAAAAAATTTTAAAGGCAAAGAAATCTTTATGTTGTAGATTTTTGGCAGGGTTTTTATTTGTTGTTGTTCCTGAAGGAAATCATTAGTTGCAATTTATATTATAGCCTTAGAATATCTACATTCCAAATAATGAGTTTGTAGCAGCATCCCCGGATCTGCCAAGCACTTCTGTTTAGTGTCACAGATTCACCTTCTGATATATTTGACTTGGACATAGGGAGCTCAGTCGCCCCTTAGTCATAAAAGGTCATTGGGATACTCTGGGCCAGTGCTGGTCACTATCTCTCAGTGAAACCTGCCCAACGGTTTGTTGTGAGAAAACTGGAAAAGAGAATACCGGGTACATGGCCTTGAGCTGCCAGAATATAAATTTAACAAATAAAGAAAATCAGAGTTTGAGAGGAATAGACAGCCTGAAGTTCAAGATATCCACGATGGTTATGGGAAGGCAGGCAGGCAGGCAGGCAGGCAGGCCTGTTGTGACTGGAACCAAACAAAGTTTTTTCTTGGGCTCAGACCAATATACAAAAAGTGTGCTCTAAGCTCAGAACAAAACAGACCCGGTTTGAGTCATACTGAGTTCAAGAATTCTGAGGGCTACAGTTGGCCTAGCCTTGGTTTTCTACAATGCAATTGGCTTAATAAAATCCCCCTCCAAAATTAGCAAATAAGCCACCAGGCTGCACTTTTATCCCTGTGAGACTTGGCAGAGACTGGATGGGGCAGGGGTCTAGGTTGTGCTTTCTTTGCAGGCAGGAAGCATCAACCAGGCTTGTCTACTGAGTGCATCATACCGTGTATATTATGGGCATTGTGCATATTTGCTAAATCCGTTACTGCTGAGGTTTTAGGTTCTAACTTACAAATGAAAATGTTGCTTTGTTTGTTATGCTGTGTGTAATCATTCTGTATGCATGTACTCTGACCTGTGAGTTCTAGTCCCACCTGAGGCATGAGAGCCGGCTGGGTGACCTTGAGCCAGTCACCGTCTCTCAGCCCAACTCACCTCACAGGGTTGTAGATGTGGGGAAAATAGGAGGAAGGAGTATTAGGTATGTTTGCCACCTTGAGATAGATACAATAGTTAGGTAGATAGGTAGACGGGTACATCAGGAGATGAGTTGTTGTTGTTGTTGTTGTTTTCAGGCTGCATCCTAAATATAAAGGCTGCTTTATTTATTTGTTTGTGCAGCATTACTGTTAGTTTGTCAAACGTAGAAGTTTGTGCATAGAAGGGAACCTCAGAGCAGAAAAATATTGCTTTTAAAATTATTTAGGGGCTATATTGGGGTGAATCCCTACTCTCGCTTCTTTACTGCGGTTTTGTAGCTTTTTGTGCAGTCTGGCTCCAAAAACATGTGGTTTACCCATTGCTTTTATTTTTGGGTGTGAGAGTTCATTTTAAAATGTCTGAATGGTAGGTAGCAGTGCCACCCCATCTCATTATGTGACCCTAGAGGGACAAAGAAAGGCTTGTTTCAAGTTATCCTGCCCTTTGGTGGCACACACAGAACATTTTGAAGCCAGAACACTCAAATACACAGGAATGTACCCTGTCTGGATCTTATGATGCAACCTGTTTTTCTTTCCAGCTTAGAAGAAAAGGGTTTTGTCTGCTTTGTACACACCACTAGTGTGCAAAGTTTGATCCATTTCAGTTTTTCATAATTATAATGGAAAGCATTTTGTTCTGTTTTGCTTTTTCAGCAATGTCTGGAGGAATAAAAAGGTTACAGTAAACAATTCTTTTTTATTTCTGAAAATAATTTAAAAACAGCAATTATGAGATTGAAACATATCTGGAATCCAATATGAAATAGGGAGACTGTAAGGCTAGCTCCTGCCTAATTTTGGAAAGATCTGAAAAATAATTTTATTCCAGAATTCCTTCAAATGAAATTGGGGTTATGTAACTGTATAGTTATTTTTGTGGATATATATTTGTGTATAGATTATAGATTTGTTTTTATTTAGTAGAGTTGATACTGAATATGGATGTTTCTGTTGAGTTGGTATATCAAAAAAAAAATAATAAAGAGAAGCAAAAAGAACTTCAATATAATTAGCAGATATTAGGAAGGGGACCAAAATTTACTGTTAATACATTTTTTAAAAAAAATCCAGGTACTCAATTGCCATCACTGCTGCCAAGGGGATATCTGTTCAAGCATCCTTAGAGCAATGATGCAAAAAGGGAAACACAACTTATTTGCTGGTGAAATCCAGTTACAGGGCCCATTTGTTCTGATGTGCACAGAACAAAACTCCATTTGAAGGGTAGCTAAAGGACAGTCTGGCATGTCAGTATACCTTCTGTTTGAAGAGCTGTCCAGGTGAAAGTTTTAAGTTAAAGAATTGTAGGAAGGGAGAGAAATTATGGAACCTGAAGACCATTTACATGGTCTTTCCTATGTTCCATGGGCAGAGTTTTAATGATTCCACTTGAGGAAAAATGTATCAGTGAGTAGCACACAGGACTCATTCTTTTGTTTTGGTTTATGTTAATACTGCATAAAAGAAATCCTAGGGTTGGAAAGGGGAGTGTGAAAAGGTTTGTTGGGATGTTTCCTTTTCTGAAGGCAGAGCACTTTATAAAACCATTATATATTCCATAACCAAGCAGAGAGTGGGTTAGGAAAAAAGAACTGTGGATTAAAATTGCTCCAGATAACTCAAGTCAGCCAATCAGCAAAGCTACCAACATACCCACTCTCAGAAAGGAGAACACTGGCATTACTGTGAATTATCTGTCTTTACTTGGAAATAAAAACTGGCTCTTAATTTTTACCACTAGAAGCAGAAAACATCTAAATATTATAACTGTCTAAAATAAGCAACAATAGTAAAAAAAATTGTCTGATTCAAAAGTTCTTAATGGAGAACCTTCAGTATGAATTGGGAAAACAAGAAAAAAAAGAAGATTATGAACCTTTTGTTATCAACAGTAGTTTTACATCTTTTTCAGTTTACTTCCCTTTGGAAAAATACTTGTCATCAGCAAATGAATGCCAGTTCCTGAATGGAGTGCTGCCACTGGCAATAAGGCCTGCATTATATTTATATTTGAATTTAAACAGTTTGCATAGTTGCCCAGTGTACAGAAATAAAAACAACACATAAAAACAAAAAAATTAAAATAAAATAAAATATATTGTGCCAGATATGTGCAATTTCATCCAACCCCAGATAATAAAAAATATCACAAATTATCCTGACTCAGTAGCTAGGGGAAAAGCAAGAACTTAAGAGCCTTCTCAAAGATAGGATCAGGGCCATCTGAATCTTGCTCCACAGGGTGGGTGGCAACTAACATTATTTAAGTGATGGAGCCTAATGCCTGCTTACTCTGACAGATGGGTCAGAGAACTAATGGATGAACTGGAGACAGGTAGTCCTGCAAATAACCATATAGTCCTGCAAGTGCCATGAAAGGCTTTATAGGTCACAATCAGCAATCTGAATTGCACCCAAAAGCCTACTGGTAACCAGTACAACTTGCAAGCAACAGTACTGTACAGCTGTACAGAAGTGTACCCATAACTGCTGCATTCTGGATCAGCCATTGCTTCTGAGTAGTCTTCAAGGGCAGCCCCATGCAGAGTGCATTGCAGTAAACTAGATGAATTGACCAAGGCAAAAATGGCTGTGAATTGGGCCTCCTAATCTAGGAATATGTGCAGTTGGCACCCAAGATGGATTTATGCAAAGACCCTCCGAGTCATGGCTGCCACTTACTCTTCAAGCAGGAGCCATGAGTCCATGAGGACCCCAAACTGTATACTGGATCTGTCTGGGATAGTGCAACCCTGTTCAGATCCAAATATGAAAATTCCCTGAATTTAGATGGCCCCAAAATCCACAACCATTCAGTTTTGCTAGGGTTAAGTTTCAGCCTGTTCTCCCCATCAAAAATCCCACATCCTTCAGACACTGAGATAGGTCCTCAACAACATTGCTCGGACAGCCAAATATTTTAATGTATAATTGACTATCATCAAGGTACTGATGATACCTAACCCCATACCAATGGATGATCTTACCTTGTGGCCTCATGCAGATATTGAACAAGAGTGGGAAGAGAAGTGAGCCCTGGGGTACTTCACAAAGCAAGGGTACTCCACAGTGCCTCCCACTCCCAACTCCTGAGCCAGGCCAGAAGGAAATAATGATTGATTACATCAAAATCTGCTGAAGGATCAAGAAAGGCCAGGATGGACATACCACCCCCACCCTGATCACACCACAGATCACCTACAAGTGCCATCGATACTGTTTGGGTACTGTGCCCAGGCCTGAAACCCAGCTGAAAAAGGTCTGGATAATCCACATTCATCCTGAAACTGCAGTCCAACTACCTTGTCAACAACTTTCCCCAAAAAGGAAGAGTGAAGATTGGTCAGAAATTATCCAACACTGTTGGATCCTGAAGAGAGTAAAGGAGGTGACCTTGACAGAATTATACAAGAACCATTATGTAGGCAAAGGGGGCTGAAGCATTCTTTAAGCCCTGGCAAACATGGTAATATTCAGAGATAGCTCAGGCAAATGCCTCCCTGATTCACTGGAGTATAAGAAGGAGGGGAGGTTCAGCATAATCAGACTTGCAAGATTCTGTTACCATAGCCTATCTCAATAAAGCATAGTTCTGGCCTTCCTGTGGAGTTGGTTTTCTAGCCTGGTCTAGCTAGAGGTCCACTGATGGCTTCTTGAGAAAGGGATGGACCATTGCCTCCCTAAGTGCAGATGGAATCACACTCTCCTTCAAGGATGAAATCACCACCATGGACTCATCACACCCCAGGAGGGTGTGACCAACCAGGAAGGACATGGATCTAATAAGCAAGTGTCCATGCCAACAACTTTGAGGACTCTGCTCACTCCCTTGGGGCCAACAAGCTCAAACTTTTCCCAGATAATTTTACTCCCTTTCTCCTCACAAAGCACCAAAATGCACTTCATTTTATAAATGGAGAATGGCATAGTCAAATTCAGAGATGGGGTATTTTAAAAGTGTCTGCTGTTATAATAAAAAAGAAAAAAAATTCAAAGAATGTTTGGCATATGACTTTGGTTGATCACATTTTCTGAAAGTACATCTAATATACAATTGTGCTCTACTTTTTCAATTTTCTGTCTCTACTATTCAGTTTTAATATGTGCTTTTCATAGGCGATCCATGTCAAGTAGGACTGATCAGCTCATGTCAGTGAAGGCATGACACATTTGGAAGCACATTTGGAAGCCTTAGGCATGAAAGCCAGCTGGGTGACCTTGGGCCAGTCCCCTTCTCTCAGCCCAACTCTCCTCACAGGGTTGTTGTTGTGGGGAAAATAGGAGGAGGAAGGAGTATTAGGTATGTTCACCGCCTTGAGTTTTTTATAAAAATAATGAAGGTGGGATAGAAAATAAAATAAAATAAATAATAGTAAAGTAAAGTAAAGTAAAGTAAAGTAAAGTAAAGTAAAGTAAAGTAAAGTAAAGTAAAGTAAAGTAAAGTAAAGTAAAGTAAAGTAAAGTAAAGTAAAGTAAAGTAAAGTAAAGTAAAAAGTACATTTGGCCTGAGAACATTTCCAGCTATCTCATCAGTCATTAGATTCACATTAACTGACTAATTTAGGGTGTCCAGTGGACATGAATGTTATGATATTGATTATATGTGTATATGGCTAAAGTTCATCACACACAGATTTTTGTTTTATACTGACGTTTTATGACAGTTTTTCAAAAAACAGGCTGATATCTAATGACTTTAATTAGGTGAACATACGCAAATTTTCTGTTGATTTTTTATGATGTGAGTACAGCAGATACTTGTGCAAAATTTTATCTAACATTGGAAACAAATTCAGATGTAATAATCTTATATCTTTATTACAATTTTTGCAGTTTATGTTTTCCAACTAAGAATATATGAACCTCTTGAGAAATATTAATACATTTTAATAAAAAATTGTTTTGGCTTGGCTTAGAAAATACTATTCTAAGAAAGTTGTCTGGGGTATCAATGGACATTTAGTTACTTACGAGATTTAGAGACTGCCCAACTCTGAAATGACTGGGTGAAAACACTATTTTGTGTTGATTGTCAACTGGATTTTTATGCAGCATTTATATATTCTCCCAAACATCCTTCAGATAAATGCTCATAAAATGAATTCTTTCTCATCAAAAAAAATGTATTAGTTCTATATGGAGAATACTTCAAAAACAGTATCTGAAGACAGCTCTTTTACTGGCATGTCATACAATACAAACCGTTTTTATGAATATCATCAGAGACATATAATGTACTTCAATTATGTGCACCTGCTGCAAAACCTAGAGAAATATAAGCACATCTACAGTTGCATCAGATCTTGCTGTGTATGTATCAGCTTTCATTGCACTGTAGAATGAATAATATCCTTTGTGTATGTCTGATGTGGCATTTGCATGGAGTGTTCCTTCACCAGGCTAGATTGTCAGGAAAATCTTCAGTGCTGATAGAAAGCCATGTAGCATGCTCAACACAGATTGACTAAGAACCTGTATCAGTGTTGCCTGTGGATCCAGAAATATGTAGAATTCCTTGAGATACTGCAGTCACTTTGTGGACACTTGATCTTATGGAAACTGCTGTTGTATTCCTTGGCATTCCTTGAATGCTTCAGCTAAGAAGGCACCTTCAAAATTTCCCTTTAGGAGGATAGCAGTGCCAATTTTACTGGCAATATGTCCACTTGAAGGTGTTAAACCCAGAAGGAGACAGTTGTGAGACATATTGCGTCTTTCAGGGAAATGCAAATTATTTATCTACAGCTCTGTATTATTTTATCCAATGGCATGAGAAAGACATGGTAAGTAAATGGCATTAATTAGTCCAAGGGTCATGGGTTTTGGTATGGTTGTTAATTAGAGAGAATAAAGCAAGTGGAAAGTCATTTAAATGAAGCAGCAATCTATATTTTGTCATAAACTTACGCTTATCTTTGTTCCATCATTGTCCAAGTCTCTCTCTGGTAATAGCTCCACCTGTTGGGGAATGGATAACTGTTTTTGCATACTAAATGTAAGAAGCCTCTTATGTAAAAATTAAATTCCATTGCTTTGCTGATTGCTCACTTCAGACATATTCACCCCCATATTCTCTTAAATAACTACCAAGCCACACTGGGCTATCACAGTAGATTATGGTCCATAACCTTCAGTGAAGAGGCCTTCATCCTGCAGTGGCTTGATTATAAAGGTTCTTCCATTTTTTCTGTTCAGCACTATATCTAGTTCACCAATGTCTGTTAAACTAGACTCGCAGATTAGACAATAAACAAAACTAAGCAAAGAAAAACTCTGATATACATGGCAATTAGTTCACTCAAGAGAAGAGAAGGGAAGGGAAGGGAAGAGAAGAGAAGAGAAGGGAAGGGAAGGGAAGGGAAGGGGAGGGAAGGGAAGGGAAGGGAAGGGAAGGGAAGGGAAGGGAAGGGAAGGGAAGGGAAGGGAAGGGAAGGGAAGAGGAGGGAAGGGAAGGGAAGGGAAGGGAAGGGAAGGGAAGGGAAGGGAAGGGAAGGGAAGGGAAGGGAAGGGAAGAGAATATTCCTGTCTAGGGAGATAGATTCAAAGAATGATCTGGCTGGGGTCAAGCACTGTCTGTAATAATCACGTGCATGCTATGGGATGACATGTTCTTGCCTCTGCTTCAAGGAAGCTAAAATGCCACCCTAGCAAAACCTTTCTGCATTAGTCAGGAAGATTAATTACTTCTAGAACTTTCCTGAAAGGAAAGAATCTGGCATAAATATAAAACTGGACATGAATTGGAGCATTTTTCTTCTCTGAACATTTATCACCAAAGACTCAGTTAAGGGCTGACAAGAAGCAGAGATACTGGCTTGCTATAACATAATTGTTACTGATGTCATTGTCATTGTTGTTATTACTGTTGTTGTTGTTGTCATTATTATTCCAGTTAAGGAACACTTTAGGAAGTAGGTGATAAAACATGAGAAAGATTCAACAACAACTCAAACCAGTCTTGACTTTCACCAAACCCTCCATTCTTTCAGGAAGTGTTTCTTAGTAGATCTGTAATATTGCAAAAAAGAAAAACTGTTTTATGGTTTTGATGAAGGTAGAGTATAAGAGAAAGGATCTTATTCCAAAAACATATTTCTTGTAAAAGTATACTATGCACAAATATGCAGATCTCTTTGTGTATATGTGTGCAAACTTGAGAGTAGTAGTGGAAGAGAGAAGAGGTTGTTGGGCAAGTGGAGGAAGGTATGGAACCATGATTTGAATGTCCCTAAACATGTGCTTCACTGTTGTATATTACTTACTATAGCCAATTCTCTTTTATTATATTAGGCAAGATAGTGATCAAACTTTTAGCACAGTGCTACAGGCTAAGCACATTATGTTTACTTCCATTGAAATTACTTGTGTGAACAACTCAGGGGGAAGGAGAAAATAGGCTTATGGTAATGGTTGCATATTTATCAGTGAGCATGTGAGATACTGAACTGATTTTGCATATAGGTGATTGATGAATAAGTAATAATAAGTATTTCAATATGGAGTTTATGCCAGAATAAAATCTTGAATACTAGGGCTGAACACATTTGTTTGGAAATAGCTTGAGGCTAAAGGTTCTAATCTACTCTGGATCCAACATGGAATCCACAGGAATATTTTAAAAGTCCAGATAATATCTTGGATATAAAATGGATTTTATGTAATAAATTAGAACATGTTTGAATGGCACTGACCATCATTACTTGTAGATAAAAAAATTAATTTAAGATGATTGTGGTGAGTTGTTAGTTTTGAATATATTAGATTTCTCAAATTTTATTTTTTCCTAGGAACTAGTGAAGTTTTTTATTTGTGCTAGAAGAATTGTTGATGAATTGCCTCTGGGTAGATTCTTCTTTCAACAATAAAATTATCTACCCATTGCTTATGCATGTACCTAAAAAGGAACACAGCTACACATTCTTGATAAACTAACCAAGAGGTAGGGCAGAGTTTATGCAGAAACCCGTAGAATTTAACTGTCTAAAAAATCATGGATTTGTGTGTGTGTGTGTGTGTGAGGAAGGCAACTATGTTCAACCAATAGTGAAAGCCATCCCTCACTGCTATAGTCAGCCAGCTGGGCTGCATAGTTTGGGTGGAAACCGATAAATTCAAATTCTACCTATCTAAAGCCCCAAATTACAGACTGACTTACAAGACTGAGGGACCACACTAAACAAGATAATTTGGTTAGATGCTTATTGCTTTGATAATATTAATGAATTCTGAAACTGCCTGGACACATCAAAGGCATTGTGGAGGTGGATATATAGAATCTGAATGATGCAAATACATATTTCCCATCCTGTCTCAACATAAGGAATAAAAATGATATGAAACCTATTAGATTCTTTCTTCCCGAGTAAAGAATAAGAAATACTTGATATAACAATTGGCTAATGAATTAATAAGGTAAATTTCATGCTATGTGTTTATTGATCTTCTAAGAGAACACTTACAACATGTAATCTTATTAGGAGATGTTATTGTCCAGTGGCAAGGTTGCAAAATTCAGCACTGATTCCAGTACTAAAATTATAAGTACACTGCAGCTTTGCATTGATCAAAATGTAACTCCTTAAGAGTCCATATCTTTTACCCACACTTATGAATAACAATTCTTTCAAAACCTGTTAGCAATAAAATGAAAAGCCAGGGTTTTGTTCCTTGGTGTTATCTGTTTCTCAGCAATTTTTTACTTCTCCTAGTGAGTGAGTATATTACATGTCTGGGGCAAACCACATCTCTTCCCTGAATCTCACTCTCTAGCTGCTGTAGGGAATGCCTAGGTTGTGAGCTGGTACCTGCGCGTCTGTCACCTCAGCTCCAGCTTCTTGGTCCTCAGCTGCCCGCAGAAACCACCATTGGATTTCCAGGTACACTGAGGCAGAGCCACTCTGGAATGCACAAGACATCTCCACATTCTGCCCCTCAGTAGCTGTGACATTCTGAGGGAATTCAGTAAATTTGGCTGGAAAAGAAAAGCAGATCTCATTAGGATTCCTTTTCTCTTTCTCTCTTTTTACCCCCACCCCCACCCCACATTCATTTTCTTGATTTCCCTTCCTTAGAATATAGTCCTGTACATGGGAACAAATTCTACTGCATTCACTAGATCATATTTATAAGTGATAATGCAGAAGATCATACATGTACCTGATTAGTTAGTTCAGTAGGGCTTAGACCAATTAAGCATACATAGGTTTGGTCCATGAAGTCACGAAGAGTCGGAAGCGACTAAATGAATAAACAACAACAAGGTTTGTAGTACTCTCTTTCCCCCATTTTCTTCCTTTTCCTTCTTATACTAATATTCAAGTCTTTTCTGTTCTGTGTCTTCCTTTGAAATATTAATGTTCACTTCTTTTCTTTTTCTTTTTACATATTTGTCTAATAAACCACTACTGTCTCCAAATTTGGCTAATTGAAAAACTAAATACTTCAGAAATATTTTGTCTGGATTTGCACTATCACAGATAATGAAGTGCAAATGTTCTATGGAAGGCAGTATTTCAGTATTTTTCCTCAGGGATTAGTGAAATATAACAAACAATCCAGATGTTTGTTTTTGATAGATGAACCCTATTAATTATTAAGTGTATTGTCAGAATAGCATTCTTCTTTCCTTCCTGTTTTTAAAAACAAGATCTGAATATTTTAAAGAGTGTATTATGACACTTATTTGTTGTAAAGTAATTCCCATGGTTGGATCCTAGTTTATGACATTCTCAGTTTTGTTTGTAATGACACACTAAATTAAAAAATAGATAATATTTTAGTTCAGAAGATTCAAACACTGGAAATACTTTGCTTCCTTGGTTCAGTCCTAGTGCACCAGTATGGCTACCCCTTCCAAATACACACAATAAAGAACATGTTTCTTAACATGTTTGACAGAAAAAATCAGCATAATGCCCTTTATATTCCCACAGGGACATTGGGAAAGTGATCTATTCAATTAAGCCACCACCACATCCTGCTTTCACTTTTCAGACAGTAAGGAAATAAGCACCAGTCTGACCACTTCTGTTCTGTGGTATTGAGAGTGGACATGTTGAAAAGGCTTCAATAATACCTCACACATATATGCTAGATTATGTCCTGTGGCTCATCGCTGTGGCTATTGGAGAAAATGCTTGATCAGTCTTCACTTTTAAAATAGTTAAATTGCAAACAGCCACAGGTATCTTTCTCAGGGATTTCTCTCTATATTTTCTATTTAAAGAGAAAGTCTCCAGCACTATCCCCCTCCCAATCATTCACTAGTACAGAAACTCATTGCCAGTAGGAATAGAGACCATATTTCTGCCGGCTGTTATTCCCCCACTCCTGCCCCACCTCTGTCTAAAGTTAAACCAATAAACAAGCCAAAAATTGTTAACAGCATTTCCGGTTGCCAGTGCAGTATTTGGAGGAGCGCCCTGATACGATCTCTCCATGGTGCTGAAATGAACACTGCAGCCTTCAAAGTCTCAAACAACTGGACGGATTCTGCAGAGCAGGGGCTACTTGGAATGCAGAAGGCGCCTTTGTCAGGGAGGTGGGTGCCAGCGAACGGAGTGGTCTTTGTAGAAATATAGACAAAAACCAAGGTTTGAGAACATGAACATAGGTTTATAGGGGAAAACAGGAGAGACGGAGGGGAGGAGAGGAGAGAGTGACATTCTGAAAAAGACTACACTATTTAAAGGAGAAAAGCAAATTCCCTTTCCCACAGGCTCCATGACTCTGTGAATCCTGAACACAAGGGTCGGAAAACACACCATATATAGTCCCCTATGTTTTAAAAACAAACCAACAACCACCTCTTTTTAAATGAAAGCATTGCTCAGACATAAACAATACATCTGTAAGCTGGCTATGTTACATTTGTATCTGGAAACTAAATGCACAAATTTGTATCGTACTTCAGATGAACTTATCTCCCCCCCCCTTTTTAATGGGGGGGGAATAAGATTTAAACAGGGAAATACAATAGGCCCCCTCCTCTCACTGTGATAGCCCTTTCTGTCCACCAGATTCCCTCCATTCCAGTGTTGGCAAAATGTGGCTCTTACCTTGAGAAGAAAGTCCTTGCTGGATGTACAATACTGTGAAGAAAAGGAATCCAACATAAGCCCAAAAGATGCCCATGATTCCAGAGCGAGAGGGGGTTGGAAAGTCACATCAGGGTAATGCCAGAGAGCCACACAATCCCGTAAGGAAAGGAAGGGCGAAGAAATTTTACAACGGGATTGGGCACCAGAGCCCCAATTGTAACACTGCCAGCATTCTCCTGGAAAAGCCGGAAAGGGGGAGACCAGCTTCAGAGGGGGCTGGTTAGGAGAGAGAGAGGAAGAGAGAGGCAGAGAGAGAGACGGAGAGAGACTAATTGTTCAGATGCCAGGTGTCCAGATCCAGTCTTCCTTGGAAAGTGGGTTCTTCGCAACACCTTTCTTTGCTGCTACCTGGCAGTTCTGTCAGCCCCCGCTGCTAAACACTGCATGATGAGCGCCCTCTCTAAGCACTGTGCCAGCTTGGAAAAGTAGGGAGGGAGCAGAGAGCCTGGCGTTGCCCGTCGCACTTCAACTTTTCCCCTTCCTTGCCTCTCTCCCTCGGAATAGCTGCGCTGACGCCTTAAACGCTGGCTTCTCGCTAGCGCGCGCTCTCTCTCGCTCGCTCATTCTCTCTCCCCTCCCCGCTGTCTATGGTGCTGAAACATGCATGAGAAGGAAGCATATAATGGGGATCTTTGCAGAGGGCAGCGACGTTGATTGCACTGATGGGGGAATCTTCTGCACCCCTCCCACCCTAGACTGAGAGGTCAATGCGGTGGTTTCATTGATGACTGGGTCTCCTTTCTCTTCCTCTCTCCATCTCTCTCACTCTGTTCTGCACACACTCTAGGGAGAAAAGAAATAAGACTAACCAAATGTGTTTTCTTTTACTAATTTTATGTTTCATATTGTAAGCTCTGGTATATCACAATGGTGACAGAAAAGAATCTTGCAACCTTCTTTGTGAACTCAGAATCCTGATCCAAAACAGATTTCCCCCCTAGGAATAATTTTCAGTGTCCTGTTTTGAATATTCCTATGGAATAAAAAGTTGGTTAAAAATCATAGAAGGATGATTAACTTCATTTTACATATTTATATTTTTCAAACATATTTTCTCAGTGTAAAATACTTTGAACTGGACTGTGACTTCCTGAGTTGTATTTTCATATACCAATATTAGAGGAGGGGAAAGTCTTGGGGACAAAATCCTAGTTGAGATTAATTAATCAAGAATTGATGGGTACCATTCCACTATCCAGTAATGATAATAGCTGTACAAGCCACAAACATCCAAAGCTAGCAGAAAGTATCCCTTCAATTTCCTTTGGAAAGGGAATGGCCAGGATGGTTGTGTTTTGGTCTTTTCCCCAAACAGTGAACCTAAATTAGGATATACAAAGGACTGAAAAGATCAGACTAATTTGATTCTTTCTGCCATAGTCACAATTTCTTTTTTTTTTTTTAAATTACAAACTGCTGGATGGTTGCTTATATTTTAACAGACCACTCTATTTGGAATCTAGAACAAAACTAAAATGTCCTCATATCAGATTGAACAAACAATCCAGACATGTAGTAAGAAAAAATTGGGTGAGCAAATGTACATTATTCACTGAAATTTAGAAGCATTTAAGTTGTTATTGTAAGTTGTAAAACAGGAAGCACAATTTAAATTTAGTCTTTTGAGGATAATACCTACCACCATTATATGGTTTGTAATAATCACCAAGGGCATTCATGAAATGCTTCAAAGCCTTTTTAAAAAATAATGTTTCTAGTATTTTGCCTCATTTGGTTGACATGTATGCTATTTGTTTACTAAACTTTTCACTGAATCATGCCTCTCCTGAAGGTATCTCTGATGGATATTAATTTCATTCTCATTCTTTTATTGTAGTCTTATAACAAATCCTGGATGAAGTTAGTTATTTATTAGGAGGGTCCATGTAGACAATCAACATGTGTAAACAGATTATAGATTCTTCCAGATAACTACCATGAGAATCAACTCATGAGTGATCAGCTAAAGATGCAATGCATGTTATTCTCTCAAGCTTTGGATTTGATTTGCAGTTTATTGACTGAATGGCCATCATGAGAATACATGCTGTATAACAACTTTTTAACTGACTGGCCAGGAACAATGCAAATCTTATTAACAACAACCGTCCATTAAAAATTGTCTTGTTTTTTTCTCAGAAGATAGATCTTCTTTGCCTAATGATCAGCATTGGGATATGTTTTGTTCATTTTTTTAACAGATTTTTTCCTGCCTTTATTATTTTTATAAATAATTCAAGGTGGCAAACATACCTAAACTCCTTCCTCCTCCTATTTTTCTCACAACAACAACCAGAACTCACTGTTCCCTGGTTTCTAGCCTGGTGCCTTAACTGCTACACCAAACTGGCTCTCATTTTTGCATCTCTTTGATGCTGAAATAACCAATCACTTATAATGTGAGTATTTGATACATGGGACATAGTATGATCAGAACTTATAATTCCATGAGTATCATCACCCATCTGCCCCTCCCACTTTAAGTGTCTCCAGTCCTGCTTAATTACAAAGAAATGAGAGGTCTCAGTGTGCATTAACATTAGTAAAATTTCTGCATAACAAAAGCCTGCATAAATAATCCCCCTCCCTTTTTCCCCACTCTGCTTTTGAAAGATAGAGGGGTCTCAGTAAAAGAAGACCTTATCCTGTCATGGTCACTCCAGGAAGAGCAGGCAGTTGTGGAATGACAGAAACTAGAGAAGGAGGGGAAAGGACCCCATGCTTTTTCTAGTACACACCTAAACAAGTTGAACTCAGCAATGAGTGAGCAGATTGCCACTCAGATCCTCTGAAAACATGTGATGACATGAAGGGAAGAGGAGTTAAACATGAAGCACTCAATGCTTAATGTATGGGATGGAGCATAGCACAATAATTATTAGGAACACTTGTCAATTTTTAAAAAAAATCACAGTTCAGTCGAAGCTAAATAGTTCATTTATTATAAAATAACATTTATTTTAAAATCTAAGAGAGCACATAAGCTGACACTATACTATTATTACTTACTTTAATATACATAAATGAAGAAAAAAGGAGAAAAACATAACCCCCTCCAAAAAAGGGGAAAAAAGAAAAAGGATAAAACCGCACTACAATACATAGAGAAAGTCACTCCATTTTTAAACACAACATTAAACCTTGACCACACAGCGTACTACTGATTAGATTTCCTTTACATCAATAAAGAACCAGTTCAAAATAGAAAGTGAATAAATACCATTAATCCAAGATTGTAAATCCATGGTGGCGCTGCCTTTCTATTGTAAAAGGGTGATCTTTTTTGCTATGCTCCATATTCAATAAAACTATAGTCCTTTATTATAATGATAGATTTTACCATTTTAGTGCACAGTTCAGAATCATATTCACAATTTAAAGCTCCAAACTTATGGAAATTAAACCAAAACGTGGCAATAGTAGGGGCAAGGCTATATCAAATGCATAATTGCCCCATCTATCATTTCAGACTCCCAACATAGCAAAGCTGAGAACCAACACTTATTAAACATTATATGAGACATCCACTAAGCATAAGACCTCTATTTACAAACAGGTTGATAAGGGTGATCCCTCAGATTATAGACCAATTAGTCTAATTGACATTGTAGCAAAATTGTATGCCAAATATCTTTTACACAAGACTGGGGACTGGGTAATTGAAAAGGGCTTGCTACTCCAAGAGCAAACTGGATTTAGGTCTGATCACTCCACTATTGATAACTGTTTTATTTTATGTCATCTAATAGAAAAATATACAGCTAAAGGGAGCCAACTGTTTACAACTTTTATAGATCTCAGTGGAGCATTTGATTCAATAAATAGTTACCTTCTTTGGAAGAAACGTACAGACTTGAGCATTGAGACTAGACTCCTCTCTTTAATCAAGGCATTATATTCAAACTCATGCCTAAGGGTACGCACAGGAGCACATGGTTCCCTAGGGATAATTAGAACAAATAAAGAGTCAGACAAGGATGTATACTGGCTCCCATTTTGTTTAATCTGTACATCAATTATATCCCAAAGTCCCATCATTCAACCAATATGCATATGCCTAAAGTTAAAAATAAACATGTAAATATTTTGCTTTATGCAGACAACATGGTATTGATGTCATACACCCAGGTAGGCATGAGAAGACTACTGTGCAGGTTTGTTACATACTGTGCACTCAACTACCTGAACATCAATAAGTCCAAGACCAAGGTAGTTGTTTTTGGGAAGAGGCGGACTAGGTATAACTGGAGCCTGGATAGGGAACATATAGACCAGGTTAAGTCCTGTCGATACCTGGGATTTGTTTTTACAGAAACAGGTTCCTGGCTCCCACATTTTAAGAGGAGTTCTTTAAGGGCTACAGCCTGTGCCAATGTCGTAAGGCAATTCACTGACCACAGCTATCCAAGTTCTCTAATTCCAATCATAATGGTATATAACAGCAAAATAGTTCCAATGATTACATGTGGTGCAGAACTGTGGGGATATATAAATGCCCCCTTATTGGAACAGATATAGTCCACTTTCTTGAAATGCATCTTGGAGGTGGACAAGTCTACAACAACTCCAACAGTAAGGGCAGAGTTGGGTATACCCCCTATACAAAGCCATTTAGTAATTAAAGTGTTCAACTATTGGCTGCAGATCTTATCTGTGGACCCAGATAGATTACCCAAGCTTTGTTTTAAAGAGCAGCTGTATAATAAGCCTCCTCATGCTTGGGCTGCCCAACTTTCAAATGCCATCTCACAATATGGATTCTCCATCCATTTCCCAGTCCAATCAGATCTGAAGGCCAAGAAAAGTTTCAAACAAAGGCTCATGGATGTGGCTGCCCAAGATGATATTGCATCCCTTAAACATGTTAAGTCCTTGAAGTGGCTGGCTCAACACAAATCAGCCTCCCAGTTAGAAAAATATTTAACAACTTATATGTTGGCATTTCTTTGTTTTTGCTCGGACCAAGCCACTAGGTTACCATGGTAATTGAGTACTTCCTTAAGTATTGGCAGGGTGAAGAGGTCGAACTTAATTGTCCTCAGTTTGGGTGTTAAAAAGCTGCATTGCCTGGGGGATGAATGTGCCTGGACTTGTTTTAGTTTCACTTTTGTAGCCTTCCAGCCCAGTTGCAGTTCTGTCCTCTCTGAGCGTGTGTGTGAATGCACAGCTTGAAAATACGTTTTTGTGCTTTCTATAAATAAATGTATTTTTATAGAAATGCCTGGTGTGTGATTTTTCTGATCTCTCAGGCCAAACGCTTTCTAGCACTCTGACATTATATGCCCCAACAACTTAGAAGAGCTTAGAAGCTCTTAGAAGAGTATGATATGGGAGGTTTCATGGAGTTCCATCTGAAGAAAGACTGTATATGTGGTGTGCCAGGTGCTGAAGACATTGCACATATTCTCTTTGATTGCAAACTATATTCTGCAAGAAAGGACTGTTTACTTAGATTCTTATTTAAAAACTAAAAAATACTGGGGCACCCAGGAGAAACTGTCTTACTTTCTGCAGGGAATGAACCTGCATATCACTAGTAAGACTGCACTGTTTATATCAAAGGCCATTTTGAAGAGGACAGGAATTGGACCAATTGTGAAATCAACAGAAGTTTAATTGATTGTACTGCTATTCTGCAGTTTTAGAAAATCACAATTCCTTTTGCAGTAACTTGAGTGGTGCAAATTAGCTGATCTAAAGTATTAATATCTATTAGCCTATAAACATAAATAGATTGTAAAAAAAGAATTATAACAAATCTGTGTGCAATTTTTTGACTGGGATTATTTCAAAATTTATCATATGAATAACAGTCAAAAATTATATTTCTATCCCAAGATCTTCCAAATAGCCCTTGCAGCCATTCATTTTTATTTATTTTATTTTATTTATTTTATATCCTGCCTTTATTATTTTTATAAATAATTCAAGGCGGTGAACATACCTAATACTCCCTCTTCCTCCTATTTTCCCCACAACAACAGCCCTGTGAGGTGTGTTGGGCTGAGAGAGGGGGACTGGCCCAAGGTCACCCAGCTGGCTTTCATGCCTAGGCTGGGACTAGAACTCACCGTCTTCTGGTTTCTAGCCCGTTGCCTTAACCACTAGACCAGACATGCTGGAAATACAGTAGAATCTTGACTGAAAAAGAAGCCAACCCCCTACCATGATCTCAGAGGTTTTACATAATACATTTCTTATTATTCCCATGATGCTTTTTGGACTAGATCACTTGGGTTCCATGGAGAAACAAAAGTCAAGACGTATGCCCAGTGATTAAGCAGAAAGTCAGGAAACCTCCATCATCACATGACCGCCCTAATTTAGGTAAAGGAAATTGGGAGCTGTCTTTCCCACAGAGCCTTCTTAGCCACTGATTAATCTGTTTGAAAAACCTTAATGGTATTAACAAAGAAATTCCTTGAAGTAAATATAGCAGTCTTAAAGTAATACTCATTTTCACAAAATTATCTTTTCCCAAAAGCTCACTGCGATGTTTAGTCCATCTATTTATATCAGTATTACCTGGTTTATTTTATTATTTTATTTTGTACTTCATGTTATTTGGCAGGATTTGTTTGCCTCCTCAATCCTATCTTAGGATTGTGTTTGAAATATTTACACTTATCATGAATAGAGAGGACAGGATAATTATTCCAAATTATTTAAAAGAATTCAGACATTGAATGAAGCCCCAATATTTCTATAGACAGATTAGAAACTCTAGATAGCATATGATACTTAACTCCAATTACTTGAGTAACCAGACTGTTGTACAATATCTATAAAGTTTGGTAAATAATTTTCAGAATTATCAATAACATAGATCATCAGCATATATCAATGATTTTTTCACCTCTAGCTACTGTTTGACCAGAATGTCTTTGATTATGTAACCATAAAGGTCAATGGTTCCAATATAAGATTAAATATCAGAGGAGATAAATAGCATCTTTGTTCTGAGACATCCTGATAGATGCTTCATAGAATGAAAAGGCTGGCAAACATCTAATTCAACCCCCTACATAGTTCAGGATTCCACTACTACATCATCCCCAGCCCATAGCCACTGCTTAAACACCTCCTGTGAAGGAGAGTCCAACACCTCCTAAGGCAGTCTATTCCATTGTTGAACAGCTTTTGCAATTAGGAAATTTCTCCTGATGTCCAATGAAATTTACATACTTGCAGTTTAAATCCATTGTTTCTTGTCTTCTAGAATAACTCTGAACAATTCTGCTTTGCCTTCTATATGACAACTATTCATATATTTGAAGACAGCTATCATGTCTCCCCACAGTCTTTCTTCTCTAGACTAAACATACCCAGGGCTTCCAGCTGCTTGTCATAGTTTTGTCCTTCTAGGCCACTCATTTTAGCTGTTCTTCACTGGACACATTATAATTTGTCGAAGTCCTTCCTAAAATGTGGTATCCCAAATTGGATACATTGTTCTAGGTGAGGCCTGACCAAAGCAAAGTAAAGAAGAATGATGACTGCTTGATGTTATACTTCTCCTGATGCAACTAGAATTTTAAGCAGCATCACACTGTTGGCTCACCTCATGATCCACCAAGACACCCAGATTCCATGTACTCCCAACCCAGTATGGTCCCCCTATCCTATATTCATGCCTTAGATTTTCCTACTGAAAAGTAGGATTTTGCATGTGTCCATGGTGAAATTCATCTTGCTAATTTCTACTCATTTTTCCAGCTTGTCAAGATCCTCATGAATCCTGACTGTTTTCTAAGATGTTTGCTATCCCATCTGTTTTTGTATTGTCTGCAAATGTAATAATCATATTTCCTAATTCTTCATCCAGATCATTTATACATATGCTGAACAGCACAAGACCTAGAACACATCTCTGGTATATTACTCAACACTTCCTTCCAGCTTAAAACAAAGCCACCGGAGTACACTGATTGGATACGATTATTCAACCAGATCTGCATACAGTATGCTATCTTGTCTGCTAGAATCTCATGGTAGACTTCACAAAAGCTTTGCTGAAGCCAAGCTTCATTTCATCTACTAGGTTCCTATGGCTGATTTTAAACTGGTTATTCAGACATTTTTTTCTACATGGTCAAACCAACTGCTTAATAATCTGTTCAAAGTTTTGCTCGTATTAATATCAAGCAGACTGAGGTTACCTAAGGACTCTTTTTAAGAAAGAAATTTGCCCATCTTGGATCCTCTATAACTAGGCCTGACTTCTATGATTTTTCAGAGATCACAGAAAAGGGCTCCATGATTGAGCCATGAGCTCCTTCAAGACTCTCAGATGTAATTAGTCTGTTCTTGGAGACTTCAGCTCATTCAGTGTAGCAAATTGTCCCTAATATCTCTTTACTAATCTGTGGTTGTCACTTCTTCCTTGAGCCAGTTATTCTCCTAAGTTACAGTTTCCTTTTGGGGAGAAGACCAAAGCAAAATAAGAGTTGAGGCGCTCTATTCCTTTCTTCACATATAATGTCACAGCTCCCTTATGTGGTCTATTCCTTTTGAATAATTACACTTTTCAGTCTTTGCATTCCACTTGTGAGTTTCACCCCATCAGGTTTCAGTAATGCCTATTTAATCGAATCGGGGTTCCTGCATTAAGACTTCAAGTTCTTCCTGTTTGTTCCTAAAAGAGACTCTGGAAATCTTGTGTCCTATAACTTGTTCTATTTGTTTCTCTATTCATGTGCAGAAAAAACACTAATAACACAACCTAAAGGCAGCTAATATTTTTGTTATATTAAGAGAATTCCCATTCTTCTCAGTCACATCATCGTTCAATATTTTACTGAATGCCAATGTTTGATATTCAGGATAGGCACCCTGCCCAGTTTTATTAGGTTTTTTTTTTCCCCTAGAGCAGCATACTAGAGGAATCTGAATGCTACTTCCTCATGATGCCTAGGCATGCTGGCATAATTATTCCATCAGCTTTGCTTCATTATATTCCCTGCCATGTGTTGCTTTCCATCATCCTAAATGTTATTACCATACAGTTAGGAATATTAAACAATGAAAGATAAATATCTCTGATTTGGTTACACTGCTTGAACTGACACACTCTAGTCCTTTTTCATAGGTCTTTAAATCTAATTCATCATTTACATTTTAAGCCTCCACCACTGTTATTTAAGATATTAGTTTCTCTGAATTGATCTGGTTTGAATGGAACATTTCACATAAAGGCAGAAGTTTACAAATTGACTTGATGGTTCATATAAAATATAATATTCAATGCTTCCAGCCATTATTGCTTCATTTCTACTCCACACATTTCATCTTGGTTCTGGGCTTTTCATCTCAAAAATTCCCTATCTCCTCAGATTGCTTCTAATCCTGAGCTGATCCACAAACCTTTTGCCTTTGTGTAATTTTAATCCCAGGCAGATATACTTTTCTCTTACACTATACACTATACATGTCAAATATGCTGTCATTATTCTTCATTAATTGAAATGACTGTGAATATTTTGTGCCAACAAGCCAATTCAGCCAACATCAACACAATATTATTTCTTCCATTCCCTCCATGGGTAGAAGGCGACTGGAGGAACATCTAGAAAGCCTAGTGGGTCAGATATTTAGTAGCTATCCTTTCCTAGCTTACTTGAGAGTTGGGCAACACCAGCTATTTTCTGTTTGATGATACAACTGAAGGGGTGGGAAAGTGAGAGAGAACTTGCAATGACACAAAGCCAGAAATGTCAGCAAAAAGTGTGTATGGGTGGTCCTCATATAATATCCTCCTTTTAGAACTGTAATTATTAGATGAGGATATGGATACAGTAGCAGCAGAAATGGCATCTAGATTGGAGAAAGAAGATTACAGAAAGGTAGAGAAAGAACAGAAAGAAATTTTACATTCTCTCCACCTTCATTACCACTACCTGTCTTGAGCTCCACTGGAATTAGCCATGGTTTGCCCATTCTGCTTCTATTAGGAATCAGAATCTACCTGAACTTTCCTATGCTGCTGGCCAGCAGAACTGAGACTAGAAAGGAAAGAAAAAAAAAGACATTAACAAAATCAGTTTGGGTTCATTAGAAAGGATGGAAACAATGAACATTTACCCAGTTTTCCTTTCCATTTCACAGAATGACTCTTTCAGCAACATAAGCCTAAGGGATTCTGATCTTTTCTTATCACCAAATTATACTGCTGGCTACTGATCCCTAATTCAGAAGAAAACTACTGGTATGGAATTGCTGTCTACACTGCCTCTATTTTCAATAATTGCCAGTCACCTCACTTCCTTCCAAGAACATTGATGACATAGCTTAAAAAATGTTATGCAGTTTCAGGCTGCTCATGGACAGCGTCAGAGTATGAAAGAAAAAGTTACTTCAACACCTGTCCAGCTAAGGGAGTTGGCGATAAGATAAAAGCAATGTCATGAAGCATGATAGGAAAAAATGTTCCCTCAAGATGTTGTGCTATGAGTTGGTGCAACTAGAGAAAGATCATGCCATGTAAACTTTGATTTCCTTAAATACATTTAAATTGATTTTTAATTATCTATTGTATTCTCACCATCCATGATATTGTTTCTTTTCGATATTTGATATAATCACAAACACACAGTCTTCTACCACAGGTGAAAAGTCATTGCTTTTTGCAGCATTGGTAGATATTTCAGATGTAAAATTAAATTGAATACTACATATTGTTATATCAGAAGACTGACATAAATTTAGTTTAGACTTTGTATGGGATTTTTGTTATGACATACAAAAAAAAAAGATGTTATTTAGGATTTCTGTTCTGGAAGCTGATAATCATATTCACAGATAAGCCTTGACTGCGTATTTCTGTGAACAGTAAGAATTAAAATGATTTTGTTCTACTCTTAAGTGAATAAAGGGCAAATATTTGGTTTGTTCAAAACCTGCTTTGAATTCTTGAAGCATCTCTCTTAGCTGCAAAAATGTAGCAGGCTTCATGAAGTAAACCTCTTTTTCTGGCAGATACCCACACTATCTGTTCTGTTTTACACATGTAATCAAAATAGAATGTTCTCATTCATTAGCATTTTTATACAAAAGCAGTTTGTCTTTTTTTGTTTGCTTGTGAACTTTTCATTAATATTGATTTTATATGAATATATAGTCCCCCTTTTTAGGTGTACCCCCAGAAAGACAATAGCAAATGGCCAATAGACTCAGAATGCCACAAACTCATTGCCCACTTCTCTTGCATAACAGCAGATCAAAGTTTTCCTGTATTTTATATTTATAGGGAGAAAAGCCACTGCCTAGTAGCATAGTCTCAGGCTAGTCAGACATTGGCTCATATTAGCCGTGGAAAAGAATATCACCAAAATATAAAAGAAATTCTATGCATGCTTTTCAGAACATGCCATCATGAAAGCCAAGGAAAGATGGAGAATGAAAGCCTTGTGTAACAGAAAGGATGTGTGATGAAATGTCCACTTTCAAGCAAGGCAGGCCAAAAACAGGTATCTCAATCAAGTTTGTGTACCAGTAAAGGAATCTAACAAGGAACAAAACGTGAGAGATCTTTTTAAGAAAATTAGAGAAATTACAGCAAAATGTACAGCTAGGTTAAGAATACCCAAGAGCAATCACAAAAGAGACCCGATAAAAGCAAATGTTTAAAGAAGATTAAATTATATTTAAATTATATTTATATTTATATTTAATCTATTACAATTATATTAAAACCCTTCACAGATGGGATTATAGAATGACAGGTTTGTAGAGAGAAAATAGGTACAGAAATTGACCCCACTGGAAAGTGAGTCAGGAGAGGAAATCGACCAGCTGTCAAATAGTAAAGCACTAGGCACAGATGAAGAATTCCTTGAAGTATTCCTTTAGGAGAAAAAACAGTGAAATTGACCACAGTTCTATATCAAGAAATATGGTACAAAACTATGAGGTCTAGGTATTGGGAAAAAATGTGTTTATACCTATAATGGTGAAGGGAGATGCAAGAAAACGCACAAATTGCAAACCATTGTACTAATTCCTCACACATGCAAAGTTTTGCTTAAGGTTTTACAAATTAAAATAAAGCTATACATGAAGAGAAAAAGGCCCACACAACAGGCAAGTTTCAGAAAAGAAACACAAGATCACATAGCTATCATAAGATTGATAATGGAGAGAGTGCAATACCTTCAGGATGGGAAGGCCTATTAGAAGAGATCATCCCAGACACCTTATGGATCTCAAAGGATTCCCAAGTGCACTTGAGGATTGTCCCAGCAATCTGATAGGCAGTTACATCAGGCACCAGGTTCAAGGAGAAAAGGGACCACGGTGCCTGATGAGATGGCCTCAAAGCAGCCTCTTCCTGTTTGTTGATCCTGGGTTCACTGAATAGCTTCAGGAATGCTGAAGAAAGACAAAAGTGAACTTAATTGGGCATGGGTAATAGCTTATGTTAAATCCTAGTGGTAGTGGTAAGAGCAGCAAAATACCTACACTTCTCTAGTCTTATTTTGTCAGCTTCTTCAGCCACGTTACACTGATAATGCAGGTCCTGTGCTGCTTGCCTAAAGGTTTCCAAGTATAATTCAAACTGTTAGTTCTGACCTTACATGGCTTGGCTCCTTTATGTCTATCAGCTAGAACCATCCAATCTGGTGCATTTATCCAAACAGGGGAGGCTGTTTATCTGAAACATAAGTGAGATGTTTTCAGTGGGGTCAAAGGATCATGTTTCTCAGTTATGGCCCCCTCCTTATGGAATAGTCTCACTCCTGAGATTAGACTGGCACAGACGCTCACACCATTTTGCAAAGCAGTGAAAACTGAGATGTTCCTTGCCTACTTAAGTTATCTTTGTTAATGGGACCCATAATTGGTGAAGTTAGGCATGATACTATTTCTTACTAAAAAATTTTTGGATTTCTGAATAATCACAGTTTTATTTATTTTATTATTGTGCATTGTTCTACTTTAGTACTGGAAATTGTACTGGAAACATATGATTCAGAGGTATAGAAATCCAATGAATTAATAAATGTTCCCCCTTATATGTGCATTTCCCTTTACTCTGAATCAAGCCAAGAATTACCCAACTATTCTTGAAAAACAATTTAAGAAGGACAGATAAACCAGAATACTGAGCATTTAGGTTGGTCGCGGCTTTTTGGGAGGGTGAATGTGATAATTCTACCCCAATTTTGTTGAGGGTGTGGTGAAAATCCCCCCCCCCCCAGACAGAGTGGAAAGACTGGACAGAGCAGTAAGAAGTGGTGGGTCTCAATGGGCCCTGATGCTTACCAGAGCCAGAGCGGGAGCAGATCCTTTCCTCTCCTCCATAGAAGCCCCTGTCTTTGCCTCCATCAGAGCCTCCCAGATGAAGCGAGGGATGATAGCACTCTCTGCTGGTGACAAGGCTCTGTGGCTTTGGGCGGAGCAGCAAACCCCAGCTTGTTAACCTGGCCTTGGCGGTGCGGCGGATCCTGGTGGTGCGGTGGACCTTGGAGGCAGGAGGAGCCTGGTAGTGGCAGACCGGCCTCAGTTTTTCAGCTGGCAAGGGGTTCAAGCCAGCCTTGGCAGTATTACTTGGGGCACAAGACAGCAGACAAGCGGCTGGGATGCAAGGACGCAGCAGACATGGAGTATGATGCACTGATGAATTGCAGCATGACAGAGTGATCCGGGCAGTTTCTGGGCCGGATGATTGGCGCAACACCACAAAGAACTTGGATGGTGTGGTGGACTTGGGGGAGACTTAAGGATGGGACCTTAGTGGAGTGGCAGCCTGAGAGGTATAGTGGACTTTGGGGGACTATTAGGGTCCCCAGATGCGGGCACCACCTGAGGCTTCTAATACTTGCTTCTGATGGACTTAGAACAACTGGACAGAGACCACAGCAGAATAACTGACCATCCATCTCTAACCATCCTAAGATATAATCAGGCTACTGGGGACCCCTGAATGGTGAATGGTGGACCCCCTCTCAGGTGTGAGAGACGTGGGAGGGTGCTCAGGTTTGGACGGGGAGTGTGAGAACACTCACTTCCTGAGTGAGAGGCAGGAGGTAAGGAATAATGTTGGGGTGCCCCCTGCTGACCAGTGGGAGAAGTTGAAGGGGGCACAGTGAGTGAGTGTGTGGGTGGTGGTTGGGCTCCACCAGGGCCGAGAGCGTGAGCTGGTGCACTGGTGGGGACCCTTCATCACCCTGTGATTGATTGTGTTGGAGTGTGGTTGTGTGAACGAATGGAGGGGTCCCTATTTTTAACCCGTGATCTCAGTCCAGGAGTGGGGGCTAACGGATTTCAAGATTCTGGGGGTTGTAGTGTAGGGCAGGTTATTGAGGTGGTGATGGGCAGGGGATGATATGACAAGAGCCAGAGGATGGGTCATCTTAGAGGAAGATGCCCCTGGTGTTTGTGACCTGTGGCGTGTTCCAGCCCTCTGTGCTCAAGCCCAGGCCCTGGACACAGACTTGTGGTTGCCCTGACTTTCGGCTGCTGCTTTGTAATGCCAGGTCAATAAATAACAAAGCCACCCTCATATGTGATTTGATCACAGAGGAGGGGGCAGACCTGGCATGAATTACCAAAACCTGGCTAGGCATGGAAGGAGGTGTTGCTCTTTCAGAGATATGCCCAGCTGGGTTCCCAGTTTGGCACCAGCCGAGACCTCAGGGCCCGGGAAGACGGGTGGCTGTTGTCATCTGAGAATCCCTAGTGGCTGTCATGGGCCCTGCTCCACAAGTGGCCGGGTGTGAGACCCTGTTCTTCAAGTTGGGTTCCCGAGAACAGTTGGTGGTCTTGTTATTGTACCAGTCTCCCTGCTGCATAGCAACCTCCCTGTCTGAGCTGCTGGAGGCCATCTTGGGTTTGGCAGTGGAGTTTTGGGGGACTTCAATCTGCCTTCTCTGGAGCAGGCCTCATAAACAGCTTGGGAATTCATGGCCACCATGGTGGACATGGGCCTGTTCCAGATTATTCAGGACCCGACTCGAGACAGTGGCCTCACCCTGGACTTGGTTTTCTTGTTGGAGCAGTGGCAATGTGATCTGAGGTGAGAATTACATCTCTCCCCTTTGTCATGTTCAGATCATGCCCTGGTGGCCTTGAGATTCTCTTATGCCGCCCCCCTCTGCAGGGAGGGGGGACCCATTCAATTGGTCCACCCCTGGCGACTGATGGACCCATTAGGGTTTCAGAGGGAGCTGGGGGTTATACCCAAGGACCCACTGCTTGGTCCAGTGGAGGCCCTTGCTGCCACCTGGAATAGGGAGGCAGCTGGGGCCTTGGACAGGATCATGCCCGTGTGGCCTCTCTTGCCCACCCAAAGCCGACATACCCCGTGGTTCACGGAGGAGCTCAGGGTTTTGAAGAGGGTTAAGAGATGCCTAGAGCGCCACTGGAGAAAGACAAAGACCAAACCCGACCAAACACAAGCTAGAGCTGCGATTAAGGCCTACTTTGTGGCAATTAGAGCGGCGAAGTGCCAGTACTTCTCCGCTCTTATTGCGTCCTCAGAATGCCACCTGGCGGCCCTGTTTAAGATTACCCAATCCCTTTTAGGTAAAGGGGAGTCAGAAATCCATCTACAGGGCCATGCCGAGGAATTTTCAGGGCACCTGCAGGATAAAACTCAGACCTGGATCGAGTTGGACTCCGAGCGTGAGACAGAGTTGGAGGAGATACCCAGGGAATGTACTTACCATGTTATCTGGGAACAGCTCAGTCCTGTTGAACCTGAGGAAGTGGACAGGATCTTCCAGACTGTAAATGCTACCACTTGCCAATTAGATCCATGTCCCTCCTGGCTGGTGAAAGCAGCTCGGGAGGTGACATGTGGCTGGGTCCAGGCAATGGTAAATACATCCTTGAGAGAGGGGGTGTTCCCAGCAGCCTTTAAGGAAGTGTTGGTGTGCCCCCTCCTCAAGAAACCTGGACCCTACTATACTGGAAATTTTCGCTCCAGAGGATCCTGGAGGAAATGGATTATCTAGACCCCTTTCAGTCAGGTTTCAGGCCTGGTTATGGGACAGAAACAAGTATTGGTCGCACTTATGGATTACCTCTGGCAGGAGTGGGATAGAGACAGTGCATCCATCCTTGCTCTTCTTGACCCCTCAGCGGCTTTCGATACCATCAACCATGGTATCCTTCTGGACCAACTTAGGGAGTTGGGGGTGGGTGGCGTGGTTCTGCACTGGTTCACCTCCTTCCTCCAGGGTTGGTCTTAGTCAGTGTTGGTAGGGAGTGAGAAATCCAGCCCGTGGCCCCTACTTTGTGGGGTGCCACAGGGCTTGGTTCTCTCTCCGCTCCTTTTTAACAGCTACATGAAACCACTGGGTGAAATCATCCATCACTACGGGGTGAGGTATCATCAATATGATGATTGAATATGAATATATTGAAGACCTGGCTCTGCCAGCTGGCTTGGGGTGGGGAGGAGAGGAGTCATGCCTGGGGTTGGCTAGTGCCTTGAAGCAACCCTTCCACATGAAGACTGAATGAGATACAGCCATCTGGACTTTATTTTTATTTATATTATTAATAGTATGTAATTTTATAATGTATTTTATATATTTATTGTTTTACTGAGTATTTTATTGTAAACCACCCAGAGTCCCTCTGGTAGGAGGAGATGGGCGGTGACAAATTTGATAAATAAATAAAGATGCTGATGATGCTCAATTATACATCTCTACCCCTGGTGAAGTAAATGATGCCGTGACCACCCTTTCTGAGTGCCTGGGGGCTGTGGGGGCCTGGATGGGGGACAACATGTTGCAGCTGAACCCAGGGAAGATGGAGTGGCTGTGGATTAATGGCTCCTCGATTTCTGGGAAATTGTCCTCTTTAGTTCTGGATGGGGTCGCACTGCCCCAGACTGACCCAGTGCGTAACTTCGGGGTCCTCCTGGACTCACGACTCCTGCTCAAAGAGCAGGTGGCAGTTGTGGCTAGGAGGGCCTTTGTGCAACTTCGTGTTATATGCCAGTTACTCCCCTTCCTGGAGTGAGAGGCCCTTCAAATGGTCACTTATGCCCTGGTTATCTTCCATACAGACTACTGCAATGTGGTCTACATGGGGTTACCCTTGAAGAGTATCCAGAAGCTACAGCTGGTGCAAAAGGCAGCTGCGTGGGTGATCTCAGGTGCCTCATGATCAGCACATGTTATTCCTTTGCTCCGCAAGCTGCATTGGTTGCCAGTATGCTTCTAGGTTCAATTCAAGGTGTTTGTTACCACCTTAAAAGCCCTTCATGGCATGGGTCCAGGTTACCTAAGGGACTGTCTCATCCCCACTACATCAGCCTGTTCTACCTGGTCATGCAGAGAGGGCATGCTATGGAGATCGGTGGTGATAAATTTGATAGATAGATAGATAGATAGATAGATAGATAGATAGATAGATAGATTGACAAACGCCGGCTCTTCGGCTTTGAAACGGAGATGAGCACTGGCCCCTAGAGTTGGACACGACTGGACTTAATGTCAAGGGAAACCTTTACCTTTACTTTACATGCATATTTAGGAATTGGTTCTATCCTAGATTCTAGATTTTGCATCAGGTGATTGTGGGACTTTAGGTAAAGGTAAAGGTTTCCCTTGACATTAAGTCCAGTCGTGTCCGACTCTAGGGGGCGGTGCTCATCTCTGTTTCAAAGCTGAAGAGCTGGTGTTTGTCTGTAGACACTTCCATGGTCATGTGGCCAGCATGACTACACGGAACGCCGTTACCTGCCCCCTGAAGCGGTACCTATTAATCTACTCACATTTGCATGTTTCCGAACTGCTAGGTTGGCAGGAGCTGGGACTAGCAACGGGAGCTCACCCCATCACGCGGATTCGAACCGCTGACCTTCCGATCAGCAAGCTCAGCAGCTCAGCAGTCCCCTTGTGGGACTTTAAGGTTCAAGTAAAAAGAGGGAAAGAAGGACTCAGAGAGGGATCCTGCAAACTTTGAGCACATTGTTCTTTGTGTGCTAATGTTATGTTTAATTATATTTTATTAGTGGTATTTTTTCCCCATGATTTCGTTTGAGGGAGCGTTTGCTTTCAGTTTGCTGTTTGATGACTTATTGATTCAAAGTATCAGGAGCCAGTGCTTTATTTATTTTTAGCAGAATAGCTGAGAAATGACATAAACCTTAATTCACATTAAGAAATAATCCACCTGACAAGTAATAGGAGGGGAGTACCTCTGCCTCTTCATTCTGTAAGTAAGGTGGCTGGTGGCTAACCAACCATTCTAAGCACCCGTCTTAGCAGTTGTCCTAAAACAAGTTTAATGAAGAAGGGAGGGCTACAATGAAGCCAGCAAGTAATATTTTGATAACAAGATCAGTTTGAGATTTTAACTGAAAGGCAGTTTCATAGAGCGTTCCATGCTGATCGAGAGATGAATTGCTTGAACAATATTCACCATTAAATACAGGAATTATTTGGTGTAAAGGACAGAAATTGTAGCCAATTTCCCTTTGAAAGTCTTAAGCAAAGGTTTATTAAAGGGAAATTAATAGTGAGAGAATATCCTCTGCACACCTTGAGAACCATTCTCTTCTTTCTACTAGCATTAATTCTATGCTTTTTGTTTCAACTCTTGGCTTATTATAGCAACATATTTTCTCCTGTGTAAGGTTTTCTTCTAATGTAATGTTAAGCCAAGTGATGCCAGCTTCCCTTTCCTGGGAAATTATACGGTCTCATTCAATAGCTGAGATGGAGGAAGAAAATATGTTACCCTTCACTTCAGCCTACTGTGCTATACCAGCAGCTGAACAGGCTGAACAAAACATGAGAAATGTATCACTGATAAGGCTAAAGCTTATCAAGTACATCAGATGCCTTTGGAAGCTCAGAAGCAGGCCACAAAGAACATGTTCGAATCCCACATATTCATAGCAGAGCACAAAGGTGAGAAATGTTCTGAATGCAAGGTTCATTTAATCTAAGACGTTGGCTGAAGTCTGATGGGCAGGAGTTCGGGGGAGCAAGCTCTGTCCTCTATCCATCTATATTTTTTAAGAAGAAAGAAGTGAAGCAAGGTGCTTGCAGCTTCCTCCTATATGCATGAAAACACTATATACATGAATTCTGGCTGCTATGCTGCAACCTGCAGGGCTCTATGCTGGCTGCCTTGTGATTTGCCAAATGAGGGAAGTACAGCACAAACAAAGCACAGTGGCATTAGCAATTATTGTCCAGGTTCTTGCCAGTTGACATCTTCTTGGCACATGGCATATTATCCACCACACACTGAGGAATACATACATTGGGCAACACAGGGGCAGACTTACAGGCATTCCAGCTGGTCCACCTAGAAATATGTTCTCATTGATCTTGGCTATACTGCATCTTCTACTATTTGAGGCAGTTGAGGCAGAGCCATGTGTGCAAGCATTTATGGAGAGGTGTCTAAAAACATAGCTTCTGCAACAAATTATGGGAGGGACCAGGAGCAGAGGGCAGACAGTTGCATTAAAGGGTTATGCTTCAGTTGATCAACTGGCAGAAAAGTTTGTTGTCGTTAATTTGTTCAGTCGCTTCCGACTCTTCGTGACTTCAGGGACCAGCCCACGCCAGAGCTTCCTGTCGGTCGTCAACACCCCCAGCTCCCCCAGGGACGAGTCCGTCACCTCTAGAATATCATCTATCCATCTCACCCTTGGTCGGCCCCTCTTCCTTTTGCCTTCCACTCTCCCTAGCATCAGCATCTTCTCCAGGGTGTCCTGTCTTCTCATTATGTGGCCAAAGTATTTCAGTTTGGCCTTTAATATCATTCCCTCAAGTGAGCAGTCTGGCTTTATTTCCTGGAGTATGGACTGCTTTGATCTTCTCGCAGTCCAAGACACTCTCAGAATTTTCCTCCAGCACCACAGTTCAAAAGCATCTATCTTCCTTCTCTCAGCCTTCCTTATAGTCCAGCTCTTGCAGCCATATGTTACTACTGGGAATACCATTGCTTTAACTATGAGGACCTTTGTTGTCAGTGTGATGTCTCTGCTCTTAACTATTTTATCGAGATTTGTCCTTGCTCTTCTCCCAAGGATTAAACGTCTTCTGCTTTCCTGAATGCAGTCAGCATCTGCAGTAATCTTTGCACCTTGAAATACAAAGTCTTTCACTGTGTCCTAACAGTCAGGGAACCACGCTGAGACAAGGAATAGATCTCTAGTGTTTTATTACTCCTACATTAGACAGAAAATCCTAACAAACTGAAGAAGCATGGGAAAAACCCAGACAGATAAACCCCAAAAGTCAAGGCGGGTCTGATCTGTGGCTCTTTGAATGGCTGCTTAACTCCTCAGTACTATGCATGCATTTTCCCCCCTGGATAGGGGCCCCCTCCTGCTCACCATCAGTACTCATGACACACTGCCTCTACATTTTCTCCCTCTTTTTGCCCATTATCAATCAAGCTGGTTGCCATAATCTTGGTTTTTTTGAGGTTTAGCTGCAAGCCAGCTTTTGCACTTTCTTCTTTCACCTTCATCAAAAGGCTCCTCAGTTCCTCTTCGCTTTCAGCCATCAAAGTGGTGTCATCTGCATATCTGTTAATGTTTCTTCCAGCGATTTTAACTCCAGCCTTGGATTCCTCAAGCCCAGCATGTTGCATGATGTGTTCTGCGTACAAGTTGAATAGATAGGGTGAGAGTATACAACCCTGCCATAGGCCTTTTCCAATCTTAAACCAGTCTGTTGTTCTGTGGTCTGTTCTTACTGTTGCTAATTGGTTGTTATACAGATTCCTCAGGAGGCAGACAAAGTGACTTGGTATCCCCATACCGCTAAGAACTTGCCACAATTTGTTATGATCCACACAGTCAAAGGCTTTAGAATAGTCAATAAAACAGAAATAGATGTTTTTCTGAAACTCCCTGGCTTTTTCCATTATCCAGCCGATATTGGCAATTTGGTCCCTAGCTCCTCAGCCTTTTCTAAACCCAGCTTGTACATCTGGCAATTCTCGCTCCATGAATTGCTGAAGTCTACCTTGCAGGATCTTGAGCATTACCTTACTGGCATGCGAAATGAGTGGCACTGTTTGATAGTTTGAACATTCTTTACTGTTTCCCTTTTTTGGTATGGGGATATAAGTTGTTTTTTTTCCAATCTGATGGCCATTCTTGTCTTTTCCAAATTTGCTGGCATATAGCATGCATTACCTTGACAGCATCATCTTGCAAGATTTTGAACAGTTCAGCTGGGATACCGTCATCTCCTGCTGCCTTGTTATTAGCAATGCTTCTTAAGGCCCACTCAACCTCACTCTTCAGGATGTCTGGCTCTAGCTCACTGACCACACCGTCAAAGCTATCCCCGATATTGTTATCCTTCCTATACAGGTCTTCCGTATATTCTTGCCACCTTTTCTTGATCTCTTCTTCTTCTGTTAGGTCCTTGCCATCTTTGTTTTTGATCATGCCCATTTTTGCCTGGAATTTACCTCCAATGTTTCTAATTTTCTGGAAGAGGTCTCTTGACCTTCCTATTCTATTGTCTTCTTCCACTTCTGCGCATTGCTTGTTTAAACATAATTCCTTGTCTCTTCTGGCTAACCTCTGGAATTTTGCATTTAATTGGGCATATCTCCCCCTATCACTGTTGCCTTTTGCTTTCCTTCTTTCTTGGGCTACTTCTAGTGTCTCAGCAGACAGCCATTTTGCCTTCTTGGCTTTCTCTTTCTTTGGGATGTATTTTGTTGCTGCCTCCTGAACAATGTTGCAAACTTCTGTCCCTAGTTCTTCCGGGACCCTATCTACTGTCCAGTGCCTTAAATCTATTCTTCACCTCCACTGCATATTCCTTAGGAATATTAGTGAGCTCATATCTAGCTGATCTGTGGGTCTTCCCTAATCTCTTTAGTCTGATCCTAAATTGTGCAATAAGAAGTCCGTGATCGGAACTACAGTCAGCTCCAGGTCTTGTTTTTACCGACTGTATAGATATCCGCCACCTTTGGCTGCAAAGATGTAGTCAATCTGATTTTGGTATTTTCCATCTGGTGAAGTCCATGTATAAAGCCGTCTCTTAGGTTGTTGGAAGAGAGTGTTTGTTACTCAGAATGAGTTCTCTTGGCAAAATTCCATTAGCCTATGTCCTGCTTCGTTTTGTTCTCCCAGGCCATACTTACCTGTAATTCCAGATGTCATTTGACTGCCCACCTTAGCATTCCAGTCTCCCGTGATGAAAATAACGTCTCTTTTAGGCATGTTGTCCAGTAGGTGCTGCAGATCCTCATAGAACTGCTCTACTTCAGCTTCTTCAGCATCTGTGGTTGGGGCGTATATTTGGATCACTGTGATGTTAGATGGCTTGCCATGAATTCAAATTGAGATCATTCTATCATGTTTTGGATTGTATCCAAGAACTGCTTTACCCACTTTACTATTAATTATGAAGGCTACTCCATTTCTTCTGTGGTCCTCTTGTCCACAGTAGTAGATCTTGTGGTCATTTGATGTGAAGTGGCTCATTCCAGTCCATTTCAGTTCACTGATGCCCAAAATGTCTATCTTTAATCTTGACATCTCACCAATAACCACATCCAGTTTGCCCTGGCTCATAGATCTGACATTCCAGGTTCCAATGGTGTGTTGATCCTTAGAACATCGGATTCGCCATTCAACACCAGGACTTTCAGCCGCTAGCCATCCTTTCAGCTTTGAGCTAGCTGCATCATCACATTTGGGGCTAGTTGAACTCATCCTCTGTTCCTCCCCAGTAGCATTTTGACCATCTTCCGACCTGGGGGGTCTCATCTTCCGATGGTATACCGACATATCTCTGGTTGTACTGATCCATTTAGTTTTCACGGCAAGAATACTGGGGTGGATTGCCATTACCTTCCCCAGGGATTGCATTTAGTCTGACCTCTCTGTCATGACCTTCCCATCTTGGGTGGCCCTTCACGGTTTAGCTCATGGCATCATTGAGGTGCTCAAGCTCCAGCACTATGACAAGGTAATAATCCTTTGCTGAAGGGCAGAAAAGAACCCTGGCATAAATTGTGCTCCCTTCTTTGCCAACATGTATTTTGCCTCAATAATGAGGTCAGTGAATAATCCTATCCTTACCATTTCAATGTGAGACAAATTCAGGAAATCCATTGCTTCTGACTTCATTTCTGTTCCCACTCAGTGTTAGCTGTGGCAGGGAAAACAAACACCAATCACTTGTGTGTTGAGGTGGGGATTGGTGAGTATAGACAGGTGCTCAGAATGGTTGGTTTGGCCACCAGTCACCTTACTTACAGAATGAAGGTGCATCAATACTCTCCTCCTGCTACTTTTCAGTCAGATTATTTCTTAATGTGAACCTAACATTCTTCTGAAGAAAAACAAACAAACAAGTTCCCTAATAGCCCAGCTACAACTAGTGCTTCAGGGCAATGGCAATGCTTGCATTGACCAGCTGTGGCCAGCAGCACCTGGCAGCAGCCCACAGAGTAGGCACTGCGGTCCAGTATCAGGCAAAATGGCACTGCCCCACCACCACAGTAATAAAAATAGTAGGAAGGATGGTAATGCAACAGCCAGTGTGAGCAGAAGGAATGGAAAATCTGTAATGCTTACTGGTGACAAAACCAGCAACACAGCTGACCAAATCTGGTTCACTTTCTCCACAGTTCAAAAGCATCTATCTTCCTTCTCTCAGCCTTCCTTATGGTCCAGCTCTCGCAGCCATATGTTGCTACGGGGAACACCATTGCTTTAACTATGCAGACCTTTGTTGTCAGCGTGATGTCTCTGCTCTTAACTATTTTATTGAGTTTTTTATATTTTTATATTTATATTTATATTTGTATACTTAATATACGTGTGTACACATATATTATTTATTTATTTATTTATTTATTAATTAAACAGATTTATAAGGCCACCCAACTCACACATAGTGACTCTAGGTGGCTTACAGAATTAAAAACACAATTTTTATATTAAAAATTAATGTAAGTATTATATATTATAATAGAATAATATATGTGTGTATTATTAAAAAAAATTCCCTTCTCTCCCCTATGGGTGGTATGTGTCCTCCTCAACCTCGGGTCCTCTACCAGAGGCCTGGGAGTTTGAGGGTTCTTCACAGTATCTTAGCTGTTCCTAGCATTGCACTCTTTGGGACAGAAAGCTCTGATGTTGCTCCTGGGATCTGTTGGAGCCACTCTCCCAGCTTAGGAGTCACAGCCCTGTGTGCTCCTACCACCACTGGGACCACTTTGGCCTTCACTTTCCACATCCTCTCTAGTTCCTCCTTCAGACCCTGGTACTTCTCCAGCTTCTCATACTCCTTCTTCCTGATGTTGCTGTCACTTGGCACTGCTATATCTATCACCACCACTGTCTTCTGGTCCTTGTCTACTACCACAGTGTCTGGTTGATTGGCCAGTACCTGTCTGTCTGTCTGGATCTGGAAATCCCACAGGATCTTAGCCCTGTCATTCTCCACAACCTTCTGTGGAATCTCCCATCTGGACTTGGGGGGGTCTAGCCCATACACTGTGCAGATTTCCTGTACATAGTGCCAGCTGCATGGTTGTACCATTCAGTGTATGGCTTCCTGCCTGCATCTTACACCTTGCCACAATGTCTCTGAGGCCTCTCTGCACAGTCTGCACCTTGGGTCCTGTCTAGTGTGGTAGACCCCTGCTTCTATGGATCTGGTGCTTAGTGCCTGTTCTTGTGCTGCTATGTTCAGTGCCTCAGTGCTGTCTTCTAGTCCAGCCCTTTCCTTATATATCCACAGTATATCTATATCTATATCTATCTATCTATTAATTAACAATATAATATTACCTGAAAGTTCTCTTCATTGCTCATCTATGTAAAAAAAAAAAAGAACCTTCAAATGGTGAAATAATGCATCAACAATCCATTGCTCAAAGTCTGGTGTAGAGGTACAGCATTTTTCACATTCCTACACTATCACCAGATTATGTTGGAAAATAATTGAAGAGACCTGAGAAATTCCTCATAAGCATAAGCAGAGTCCTGCTGTTTGGACCCCTGGTCTATCTAGTCCAGCAGTCTGTGGCCAACCAACTGCACAAGGAAGCCCACTAGCCTCCCAGAGATGGCCTTCAGAGGCAGTCACACTGCCATCAAGGCTAATAGCCAGTGATCCCCAGAACTTGGTCCAATCTCTTTTGAAGCTAAGCCAAGCTGGTAACCAGCACCGCATTTCAGGGTAACAAAATCTAAAGTTGAATTATGTGTCGTGTAAAAAAATATTCTCTTTAGTTTGTCCTGATTCTTCCAAGATTCAATTTCAGTGGGTGACATCTGGTACTAGTATTTTGGGAAGGGAACAATAGCTTCACCTTGTCCACTTTACCCACACCATAAATTTGTCCCTCAATGATGTCCCCCCTCATTTGCCTCCTTTCTAGACAAAAAATGTCACAACCTTTCCTCATAAGGAATCTGCTCCAGCCCCTTGATCATCTTAGTTGCCCTCCTCTGGATCTTCTCTAGCTTCACTATATCCTTTTTGAGGTGCGGCAACCAGAACTGCACACAATATTCCAGATGTGGTTGCACCATTGATTTATAGAAGGGCATGATTTGATATTGGCATCTAATTTCAATACCATTTCTTATTATTCCTAACATGCTGTTGGTCTTTTTTACAGTGGATGCATTCTGTGTATGCATACCTTCACTGAACTTTTTACCATTGCTCCAAGATCTCTTTCTCATCAGCTACTGCTAGCTCTGATCCCATTAGTTTGTACAAGTAGCTAGGATTTTTGGCATCAATGTGCAACACTTTACATTTGCTCACACTGAATGACACCTGCCGTTTTTAAATCCATTCCCCTAAAATGCAGAAATGCCTTTGGAGTTCTTTGCAGTCCCTTTTGTTTTTACCACTGAACAATTTAGTGTCATCAGCAAACCTGATTATTCCACTAGTCACGCCTGATCATTTACAAATATATTAAAAAGCACCCATCCTAGGACAAAACCCTGGGGGACTCCACTAATTACATCCCTCCATTGTGAGGAATGTCTGGGAAATTTAAAGGAGGTTAGATTATTAACTGTTATAAACTATTTTGAAAACACTACTTTGAAAGTGGAGCAGGGAAATATGTCTGGAGTTTGCACATGTGGTGGGCAGGGAGAAAATGTAAGTCTATTTCTGTCCTCCAAAATGATTGCTGGCCTGTACTGGCAATGGGGCAACCTGGGCAATGGGGATAAGCCCTGAGTTTGTGCCATACTGTCTCTAGTCTGAAAGAAAAAGTAAGAAACCCAATGTTTCTGTTTTCTTTACACACATTAAAAAATTATCCAGCCAGTGCATGCAATGATCTTCTTTATTATCCATATGATGGAATGAGGGTGATGAGTCAAAAAGTATCTTAGCATCATTGTTTACAGTTTTTATGGGTTGGTGAGTTGGGAGGGATTAATTAATGTATATGTTTCCTTGTTAGATTGATATCCTGCCTTCTGTACAAGAACTCAAGGCTGCGCCCATAGAGTTCCCTCTTCTGTATTATCTAGATCAGTGTTTCTCAACCTTGGCAACTTGAAGATGAGTGGACTTTAACTCCCAAGAATCTAGAGAGTAGAGCTTATTGGAAGAACAATATAGATTGCAGGCTGAGGGCACATGGCATCCGACAGATGAAGGAAGTCTAGGAATATATTTATTGATGTGGTTTGCATACTGCTTTCTCCTCCAAAGTGGCATTTGTCATTACTAGTTATAACAAAAACAAAACTGAATAATTGTTAAATATCAATCATTAAAACAATTAATTACATTACATTAAAAACAAGCCCGAAATATAACTGCCTGAACAAGAACGTTTTGTCTGGTTGCTGAAAGGAACTAACCAACTTGTGCTGGATTTTACTGTAAACCTCCCAGAGTCCCTCTTTTGGGGGAGATGGGCGGTGGCTAAATTTGAGCAATAAATAAATAAATAAACTCCTCCCTTAGCAGAAAAACACAACCCAGTGATGCCCCTTTGGTAAGTTTGAAAGAAGGGATCCCTCCCAAAGATCTTAAAGCCCATGGAGGCTTATAAGGAAGAAAGTTATATCTCAAAAAGTCTTGGTCCCAGGTTATATAGGTTTTGCAGTTAATAACTGGCTGTTTGCCTAGAAACTGAGTAGTAGTGAGTGGAGTTGGGAGTCCATACTCCATATAACTAGTGTATTTCCTAGTGTGGATCAGCTGAAGTCTCCTAACTCTTTAGGCCCAAGGCAGCTCCGTATAGTTATTCAAATGGGATGTAAGTGAATAGGATGTAACCATGACTAGTTCTGACATGTTTTGGAGGAAGCTCAGTCAGATAAATGCAGTCCACAGTTTACTACTTACTGAGCAACCTGGCTCACAGGTCTAGCACAACATATAGATGCTTGGTTTCTAAATGGGGAAACCTGTGCTCAGAGGATAGATAGGCAAAGCATGGAGGGCAGTTCAACACAGATTTAGTTCCATTTTCTTGATCAATCTTTTGCTTGGTCCCGAATATCCTTGGACTAGGCTTTCCCAAATGTAGGTTCCCCAAATAATTACATTTTTGTGTGGAATATTCTATATGCAATATTTTGAAGTGGACATGGACTCACTTGATAATATAGCTGCCCAGTTTCTGTGACGTTCATTTTAAAAGAGCACAGCACTTTGCTTAAAAAAAGATCTGTAATAGATTTTTCTGGCATCCTTAACTGGGACCCAGCAGCTGGAGAGAGAAAGGCTATGCTGCAGCTGAGTAAAGGTAGAACATGAACATGGATAGTGAATTCCATAGTAAATCAGCAAGTCCAGGCAAAATCAGGATAGTGGGAAAGAACCAAGTATGCTGTTGCTGTCTACTTCAGAGCACTTTTGTACTATTGCATCTCCCCCCCCCCTTTTTTTTTTCTCGTTACAATGAGCAATATTGCTTTAATTTTATTTAGATGCAGAGTAACTCAGGGTCAACCATCCGTTCTACTTTTCCTTAGTGTATTTTACTTTTGTCCACAGTATTGATTTTATGTTTGTGTGTCTCTTCAAGTCAGTCTTGTTTCCTAGCAACTCCTGAACAAATCCATGCAGTTTTCTTGGCAACATTTTTGGAAGTGGTTTGCCACTGCCTTCTTCCTAGGCTGAGGGAGGATGACTGGCCCAAAGTCTGGCTTTGTGCCTAAGGTGGGACTGGAACACACGGTCTCCCAGTTTCTGTCCCAGTGCCTTTAAACACTACACCAAACAGGTTTTCTTCACAGTATTGATAAGGCTGTAAATTATGTTTCTCCATTGGGGCAGAAATGGGCTAAGGACTCAGTTGCTAAAATTGAACAACCCCAGCATTTGTCCACTGGGTAGCATTAAAACAGGAAAGCCTGTGGAGTCAGGTTTTCAGATGCTGCGCTCACTTAGCTGTCATTGCCACATATTGGTGTGATAGATGGATCATGAGAAAGGATGAAAGCAGGATATTCCCTAGACTCCATTCCAGTGCCCCCTTCTACTCAAATATGGAGTGAAGAGAAAAGAATGAAGGCCAGGAGTTTGTGCTATTAAGTTGCTGCTCCTTTGATAGTGTTTAGTGATCTCTGCTGCCCTTACGAATCATAGCTGCATTCTTTGTTACATTGCAGATGGAAAATGATGGCTGTTGACAGCTTCCTTAGAAAATTGCCTGAGAATGTATCTAAGTTTACTACGATGCCAAATAGGTAGCAAGTTAAAGAGATCGTACTCAGCTGAATCTTCCAGATTTAGAATGGGCAACAAAGGAAAGTTTCATCACACAATGTATTTATCTTCCAGGCTTAGATGTGTAGAAGCTGATGCCTTCCAAAACCACAGCTATTGAGGCCATGATCTTGAGGCCCTTTACAACAACAGTCTTTGACCCCTGATTAGGTCCATCAAATATTGCCACTCTATACTCCCTTCAGCTTTCAACAGAAAATATACCTCCAGATGTATGGCACATTCCCATGCCTCCATAAAATGGCAATTTCTTCATGGCCGATTTAGAATAATGCTTCTCACCCTACCAAACTATGAACAGCCAAGCCCACTTTACAACTACTGTATATCTGTTCAGGTTTAACAAAACAAACAAAACTGGAATTTAAATAAAATTCTTTTTGTATATTAAAATACCTATCCATGAAATTAAAATTTGTTAGGAAAAGCAGACCAGCCTCTAAGATGAACTCAGAGGTCACCTCTGGCCCTGTATCTCCCATGGTAATTTTATGACAGACTCTAATAACCTCATCCTCAACTACAGAGGATTGCACAGTCTCTCATAATTTCAATATGATATCATGTGTCAGCAATATAACACCATATTTTGTAGACGACATTCTCACCAAAAAAAAAAAAGGCATCCAAAATGGGAAGTTAAAAAAAAAGTGGTCCTTGACCTCATGTGTCCTGATTTTTGGAAAAAAGGTTTACAAACACCAATATTAAAAAAACAACTGAGCTAAAGCTAATTAGGAGATATAACAGTATTTTTCTTGAAATAACCACAGGCAAGGTATTGTACTATAAATATTAATTAACTCACCAATGGGGAAATGTTAGTGTTACATTCAACAACAGTTTTGTACATGGCCACTATAAAAAAAGTGTCATTTTGATAGCTTTTGCATTTCATAATCCTGTCTACTATTCTCTACTCACTTGGACCCATGAGTGTGTATTATTTAAGACTCCATGAGTCTGATGAAATGTAAAAAGAAAACAAACCTTTAAATAACTACTGTCCTGAAAATAGGTGTCGGTCCCTAAGTATAACACCAAAATGACCAAATATGTCTTTTCCATCCTTTTGTACTTGCACCACAACAGGGCATGTGAGTACATAATGCTGTAGTCAGAAAAAAACAAAGGCCTAAGAAGCAAGAGTAGGCACAGTAAGCTATTCATCTTTTTGAAAGGGAACCATAAGCTACAGTGCAGCATTACATGACACCATAAAGCAATCAGAACTGTAGTGGGGAACAATGATGAGCATCTACTTGATACCAAACAAGCATCACCCATTCTGTAAACATTTCAATAATGAAAAACAGCAGTCTAACTTTTGGACAAAAGCTTATGCTTACGCTATAATATATTTGTTATTTTTATGATGCCACAAGACTCTATTGTTTTGCTGCAACAACTAATACAATCTATCCTTCTGGAATATATTGGAAATGTACATTGTCATTTTTTGGTAAGCTTCAAATCATAGATAAGTTTTGCAAATCCCTGCCTTATGAGCAGGGATTGGTGGGAAAAAAATCTAATAGCATCATAAACATATAATGAATGCTACAATGAATAGAAAAATACAAATATAATCAAAACTTTACTACAGGATGCAGTAAGCTAGAAAGGTCACAGCTTTCAAATTACTTGGTAAACATATGACATAAGCATGCAAATTTGAGTCAGTGTAACTACATTTTCTGCATTGTTGTGTTTTATTATTACAGAAACGTTCATCATTCTGACCTCTGAAGAAGGCCACAAAGACCCCTCATGAAGATGATAATGAGAATAGATTACATTTGTACTGATTTTCACATCCTCATTACAAGCTCTTTAATGAGAAGGGATTAATTTTCTGCCATTTTCCATTCTCATTACAACTTAGTCATGTGACTGAGATATCAGGAGTTTAATGCTTAATTTATATTCAGTGAATCTTTATACTAAGTTCTTCGTCTTTGACCTTTTCAATATTTAATACCTGGATTTGGTGGTCATTCAGTTCTTATCTGAGATTTCTACAATTGCACCAATTAAAGTAGCAGCTTTGCTGGCCTCAGTGAAGAAAGGCTAGGAATATCCCCTGGGAACAATGCTACATCTTAGCATAAATTCACTCTCCCATGGCATTCTCTTCCAAATTGCAAAGGGAACATTGCCAGGTTGTTGAGGGCAATGAACCTAGTAGCTGAATTGCTGGGAAGGCTTCCCCCAACAAGCAGAAAATTTTGCTTACTTCTTCTTTAAAGTAACATTTATTATTTTCTCTAAGACTTCCTAAAGCAAGCATTGTATTCTCACCAGGGAAATGAAGCAGTGTTTGACCTAGCTGTTCTGACTGTCTAAGTTAACAGTAAACTCCAGGAGCAGGTGCATTTAGTTTTTTGTTAAACTGCAGCACTAGGAGAGAACCAACAGCCATTCATACTTACCCAGTTACTGGCAAGATTCTTAGGTGTCTTGCCAATCAGTCCCCAGCTATTGGCCAGTAATTGGGTGTATTGCCTGTCTCCTCAGTTTCTTGCCAAAAGCTTAAAATCCTTTCCTCCTCCTCCTCCTCCTCCTCCTCCTCCTCCTCCCAAACAATAAAGAGAAGCCTCCTGACTGCGGCCATGACGTTATGCCACAAATATGGTGTTCTTTATTAGGACCCCATTACACAGCCATGACACCTCATCCATCATAGTGGGAGAATTGGAGCTGGGACATAGGATAGGAGAGGCATCACCTCTAGTGACCATACAAAATATACTATGCAGGATGCTGGTAATCTGCTTCCATTCTGCAACATTTGCCACTTGCAAATGGAACTTTTTTTGCAAGTGGGCTTTTTTGCAAGTGCTGATTACCAAGAACAATAGAGAACTAGTTATTCTTTTCCCCAAGAGCATGAAATTCATTCCTAATGACCACCTCTTAACTCCTAATATGGATAGCAGTTCTGCTGGTGAAGGAAGCTGGTGGTGTTTGATGCTGTGGTCACTCTGGTGCCAATTGCTGGAAACAAACTCATTTGCTCTCTCTAACATCAAGACCTACTACAAAAAATGGTAATCAGTGACCTTTAAAAAAGAACATCTTGAAAGGTTGATGAACCTAAAGCTACCTTGGTTAGTATCTATTGCAATTAAAAAATGAATGTATTACCCAAGATAAACTATTTATTTCAAATGGCACCAATTAGAATTTCAGAAAGAATTTACAAGAATGGCAACAAACTGTCAATAAATTCATATGGAGTACAAAAATACCTAGAGTCCAACAAAAAATCCTACAAGAATCCAAAGAGAGAGGTGGCCTCGCTCTTCCAAATTTTAAATTGTATCATAAAGCGAGGTGCCTGTCATGGATAACAGAGTGGATAAAATTCCCGAATAGCAGAATGGCAGTTTTGGAGGGAGCTGGCTTAATCAATGGACTTCATAGATACTTATGGTACAGAGATACAAAGGAGGATAAAAATTTAAAAGGACATATTATCAGACAAAGTTTGATAAAAGTATGGAATTCTACAGAAGGAATAGTAAGCTCAACAATTTTCCTCTAGCTTCTCCCTCAAATGCTTTTCATGATGGAGATAATTACAGCAAGCAAAATGTAACTACATATGCAGATATGGTTCACTCAGATTCTTTTAATAGATTAAAAACACAGCAAGAATTATTTAGTGAAGGCTGGAACACACCATGGTTGATGCATTTACAATTGCATTTACAAATTGCTCATACAAAACCAACACCACCTATTAGGGCGCATATATAAACCTTTACTTAGATATGACAGAGAGACAGAACAAACAAAAAGCTGTATGATAAAAGGGATGCAAAATTTTAAAGATACAGTCACAACACACCAATGGGAAAAATTGTGGACTAAATCTATGAAATTTACACCAAGTTATAATCTAAAGGATTATTGGTACAAAATGTTTTACAGATGGTATACAACTCCATCAGTAATATCCAAGATAGATAAATCATACAATAATAAATGTTTGAAATGTCATCAAACAGAAGGAACATTTTATCACATGTGGTGGGCATGTGAAAAAACTTCAAAAGTACTGGTAAGACATACATAGTATAATGCAGAAAATCTTAGAATTTAAATTAGAAATGAAACCACAACTTTTCCTACTAGATATAATCTCAGAAAAAATCAACAACAAACATCATAATTTAATGAGACATATCCTACAACAACGAGAATACATTTTGTTCAACATTGGAAGAAAGACACAATCCTGGCAATATCTGATTGGGAACATACACTTTGAGAATATGCAACAATGGCAAACTAACACTACATATACACAGCAGAAGTTTAATTAAATTTAAGCAAGAATGGTTCCCAAACTGCTGAGCTGCTGAGCTTGCCGATCGGAAGGTCGGCGGTTCGAATCCACGTGACGTGGTGAGCTCCCGTTGCTAGTCCCAGCTCCTGCCAACCTAGCAGTTCGAAAACATGCAAATGTGAGTAGATTAATAGGTACCGCTTTGGCAGGCAGGTAATGGCATTCCATTTAGTCATGCCGGCCACATGACCATGGAAGTGTCTACGGACAAACGCCAGCTCTTCAGCTTTGAAATGGAGATGAGCACCGCCCCCTAGAGTCAGACTCGACTGGACATAATGTCAAGGGAAACCTTTACCTTTATCTTTAACTTTATGGCAAATATAATCACTTACACTCTGGCTTCTAAGTGGGTTTAAATGTCTACAATTATTGCAAATCAGCAGATGTATAAAAAGCGGGGAGGCAGAAACCAAATCATTCTCTGTTTTTAAATTTTCCTTTTCCTTTTTCTACATTTTTGGTACTTTAATTCTTGTTAAATTCACTCTGTTTATTTTTTCCTTTCATCATATATATATATATATATATATATATATATAAATAAATAAATAAATAAATAAAAGACACTGGATTACAAATGAAGAAGATAAAAGCTTATGTCCTATTCTAATTTCATGCTCAGGTATGAAATGTCCCCATATTGTTGGAGCTTAGTTGGAAAAAAATACCATTTCTGATTGTCAGTTGAATAGCAAATTGCTTATGGAAGTTGTATAGCATAGGAATGAAGTCTCCAAATCATCTGGGAGGTACTTTGTCTCACAACACAGATGGCTTTTATCGGACACTTTCCAAAATGACTCTGAAATATCAGTGGAAAATTTTCTAGGATTTGAGATAGCCAAACAGCCTTTTAAAGGATGAAAATCCTTTCATCATCCATCTCCAGTTCTGCCCAATAACCACCAGTATGGATCTTTCAAATCTGGTTTTCCATATAGAATTTTCAATGTGATGAATATGCAGAAAAGATAAAATGTATAAAGGAACATCAAACCAGTATTGGAAGTATGAAAAGGAAGAGGGGACTTTTTATCATGCATGGTAGACATGTGCAAAAGGGGGAAAAATGGGTACAAATCCATACAATGATGCAAAAGATATGGTAGACTAACATCATGATGAAACCAGAATTATTCCTACTGGGTTTTATGTACAAGGAATTAGAAAAGAAATATGAGAAATTAATATTGTATATGGTAACTGCAGCAAGATTATTTTATGCAAAAAGTTGGAAAAACAATGAAAAACCTACAGTGGAAGACTGGATTACAAAATTGATTGAACTTGCAGAGCTGTTGAATTAATTGAAATGGCAAAGCTGATCAGTTTGGTCAGAGAAAAAATTACAAAGTTTTTTTTTTTTTTGAAAGACTGGAAACCTTATATGGACTTATTGTTGAAAGAAGAAAAGATTGAATTGATGATTTTGGGATTAAGAAGGGATGAAGAGGATGGGGAAAAGATTAAGATGATAGTTACTCGATTGAAAGATGGGGGAAGGCATAATTGTATGTTTTTTTTCCCCCTCTTTCTCTTCTTATTTCCTTTCTCTCTGTCTTTCTCTGATTTTCTACCTCTTTTTTTTTTGTATAATTTTACTGTACTGAAAAACTCTAACTACACACACACACACATATACACATACATAGATACATACAAACACACAGAGAGAAATGTGGACATACTGTGGACTAAACCCACATTATCTCCCATTTCACTGATCCCTACCCATCTCTCCCCACCCAAAGAAATCCAATCCAAGGGCTATGCAACATTCTCATATTGTTCGTAAGCTTAAGGGTCATATGTTCTTGCAGTTAATTTTCCAGATAACATGCCAGCAAAGGACAGTCCCAAAAACTAACCAACCAATGAAACAAGCAGTATATATGTAGGGCAAAAGAAATACATATGGTCCAAATACGTTTTTCTTGCCTGAAGAAATGTATTCATACACATTTCCTACACATATTCTTATAAATAACCTTAAGGAAGGGAAGGTTGTGTTTACAGCAAATCAGTCTAATTTTAGGCTAATATATAGATTAAAACACTAGTACCCTTAATACTGCACACCCCTTTGAATGTGTAATCCAGCTCAGCTATCATCTAGTTGGAGAGGGCCCATGGATCTATCTGGCCTAAGTCTACCAGCTCCCAATTATTGGTATATTATGACAACTGTTGATACAACTGCTGGCTTGATCATGACTTCATTCATACTTATTTGCTTGGGAAGCACATCTTCAGCCTGGGTATTCATATTACCTCTACTTCCAATAGTTTCCCAAAACACAGGAAAATGTATTTATTTATTGGGCATGCATGCAGGTCTAATCCTAATAGGAGACTTCAGCTGTGCTGAAGACTGGATGGAATAAAGACTAAATAGCTTATTAATTGTGAAACATATATTAATGTTGAAAATGAATAATTTTAAAGTTTTGTGAGTACATTGTATATCTTTACAAGTTCTGATAATTACCTTTGTTAAGCCTACCTTTTGTTTGTTTTTTTCTGAAACAATGGGAGTATGTCAAATAAGAACAAACAATGTTTAATTTCTGCATGTAAATACACTTCAAGTACAATTGCTTTATGTATATAATAATCTGGACTCATATCTATTTTCCAATCTTTAGGAATGTTTTAAACAATCAATTGGAATTAATTTGCCATGCAAAGCATTCTTATTAAAAGTAAATTAAATGCTTTTTGAAACCATCATTTAAAATTATCATTTTCTTAGTTAATTATTTCTTCATTCTCCTGAGTAAACAATTACTAATGCTGATGATTTTTGTCTCTCATTTAGACACTGAATAACATTTTAGGAGAAGAGAAAGCTGCCTAAAGAGAAATATAAGTATGCAGCGTAATTTTCCTGTAATTAAAAGAATTAAATGGTAGAAGATCAAATTTGAAATCAGTTTCCTGAAGAAAGCTGAATAGCTTCTGGCTTGTCACTTATTTAACTGGATTTTTAAAGGCTTTAGAAATTCATGAAGAAGTTAATATTAATTACAGTAGCTATGATAATAAAAATAGATCTTCTGTGTTAGAGATAGGCACCTTTTTTCCAGTTGGGAGCCATGCTTAATTTTTTTATTTCATTTCTGTTTCTAAGGGCCATTGGCGGGGATGGAGGGAGGTTGGGAGAAGACTCTGAAACCAGGAACTGGGGGTGGGGGAGGTGTTTGTGGCCCGCAGGCTACAAACTCTACTTGGAACACATAGGAATTCTTTAAAAAATGTTGGGTCTATAGCAATATGTAGTGGTGTTCTTGAATTGCTATTCTTTAGCAGATAGCCTTGAATTATCTGAATGTATTAGAGAAATGCACCATGTTCACTGAAGTCTTACTAAGTACTCCCATGAATTGGGATTAGTGTGAAATTTAAAGTTAAACAGATAATCTGGCTGCTATTCCCAAATTGTGTTCCAATGCTCAAATGGGCAACCTGCAGATACATTCACCAAAGATGAGATAACTAAAGATCAGAAGTTTAATTAAAATTGATCAAAGGACTTACCTGAAGAAGAGAATAACAAGGAACTTACCAAAGACAACTAATGCTCATAGCTGGCAATTATGCACTGAGGATTTCTATATTTTACTATGGGCAGTCATATCCTGCACACAAAAAAACCAATAATCTCTCCCCACCCCCCCAAAAAATGCTAAAACCCAGAGCAAAGAGAAAATAGTCTAGAGCCTAAAACTGGAATCCTTCTGCCTGAAAACGACAACCATCTGAGAGACGCTAAGGAAATGAAAATGTAAGTATCACCTTTATGTGAAATAATAGTAGAGTTTCTGGTGAGCTAATCCACTTAGAAAGACATAGAATCAGTTTAACAGACTAAAATTCTCATCAAAGACAGCTTTAAAAACCTTGCAAGGAAAATCAACCCTCAACCAGGCAACTTATTGCACTGACTGTTTTGTAAGCTGTTGCCAGAATGTCTCAGACCAAACAGACATTTCTTAAACCAGTTTAGAATCATGCAGCCATGAGCACTGAACAGGAACCACTTAAATGGGAAGTAGATATATACTTTCAATAACTATAAGGAGAAGAAAAGTTTGAATGAGCCTAAATTCATCCTGGATCTTCTTGAGTAGTAGTGTAAGCAGAAAATGCAAAGGAATAAAACTCGTTTGAGAACACTTGAATAAAATTAGTGTGAGCTTATAGGGGAGTGTGAGCTTATAGTGTGAGCTTATAAGGGACGCGGTGGCGCTGCGGGTTAAACCGCTGAGCTGTCGATCAGAAGGTTGGCGGTTCGAAACCGTGCGGCGGGGTGAGCTCCCGTTGTTAATCCCAGCTCCTGCTCACCTAGCAGTTCGAAAACATGCAAATGTGAGTAGATCAATAGGTACTGCTTCAGGCAGGAAGGTAACGGCGTTCCGAGTCGTCATGCTGGCCACATGACCCGGAAGTGTCTATGACAACGCCGGCTCCAAGGCTTAGAAACGGAGATGAGCACCGCCCCCTAGAGTCGGATTCGACTGGACTTTACGTCAAGGGAAACCTTTACCTTTACTATAGGGGAGTCATAAAAATAAGCTTCTAGTAAACCCAGATGTCAGTCTGGATTCACAGGTAAACCCATTGTTGGTTCTTGCTAACACCTCATCAACTTATCTGAATATATGCCCAAACTTCAAATTTGTCAGCATAGATTATTTTTAATTGTAAAGGGAAATATATATTTTCTTTTTGTTTGCTGATTAATAAGTCACATTTAGAAATGTTTAATTTATCAAATATATAGTTGGATGTATTTCAATAAAACCAGCTAATCCCATTTGTCAGCCTTGTAAAGCCAAGCTTGATTCACAGATATACAAAATTGATCAAACCCAAGAATTTCATTTCAGCAATTTACAGGTCGCATAGTGTGGAAAATTAATGAAATTAGGTTTTGGACTCAAAAACCTTCATGTACACACCTGAATCTAAGCAGATTTGATAGATCTACTGAGCAATTTATCTTGATAAGAATATTATGCCAGCAGTAAGAAGGTTTTTAGTACAGCTTCTGCTTAATGTGCTACTTTTCTATTTTGATATTAATAGTTAAATGCATATGATAGAGTTTGCAATAAATTCAAATACAGTTTGCAATAAATTTAAAGGAGAAATCACAAAATATATAAAAAAATGTATTAGGCCTCTGCAAAGCTTCAGTCAAATCACACCATTAAGGCAGGTATATTTAAGGGCATAGCACTTTCACTCACTGGATTCAAGCAGCTGCACCAGTTTGCTTTGGCTGCTTCTCAGACCGTGCCTAGACTTTGGCGTAAGTCAGCTGCTTCCAAGCTAAGTAGTGGTACAGCTGGATCAGCCCTACTCTGATCCTCTGCAAGATGGACCACATTCTCTCTAACCCCTGGCTTCAGTTCTAAAACAGACCACCTTATTTCTGGCACTCAAATTAATAGGTCATACTTGCTTTGGAATAAATTATCATTTGTATTCCATTTCAGAGCAGGGACTGGCAATTCTCCAAGGGAGGAACATATGTTGCATGTGTGATTTGTACTTATTTGCCAGAAAACTTCCTGGGAAAGAAAATGGTTTAATGGTCCACAAGAGATTCTTAAGGCTATGTCCTGAAGAGCAACAATTGTTCTGTAGGTATGTAGGAGAAATATGTCAAGTACAATGAAATCTCAGTTGAATGGACCATTGGGTGGAGCAGATCCCATCCATTAAATCTGAAAATGCCACATTTGTGCAATAATGTAATTACATAAGTGAAGTAATTTGCATAAATTTGCATCAATTTCCATCATTTCCATCAATTTGTCATTTGTGTAATTACATAATTATATAAAGTAATGCAAATGACATTAATTTCTGTGAATTGTCCAGATTACTTTGGATGCAAAAGACTTGTCCATTATTTTGAAGTAATGTTCCACTGAAAATGTTGTCTGTTGCATCCAAAATCTGTGAAAGTGGGCTCTGTTAAATCAAGGGTTCTCTGCATCAGTAGCAATGTCTTTATGTTGCTTGTTTTTATGAATAATTTGAAATGGCTCACTTTAACTTTGATTTTAATGCCAATAGAACTTAAACTGGCTTTGGTGGAGAGTGCATAGTGAGCAGTGCCTGCACCATACTTTCCCAGAGAGAGTTTCTACTGAAAATGAGATCAGGACAAAGCCACTGGCTATGGTCTGGTCGACCCCGCAAAACTGGCAAATTCAGGAAACAAGCACCATTTGGATTTCTGGAAAGATCTTTGTTGCTAGAAAGGATAATGTCACCTAATCTTGAAAGCCTGTCAAAGAAATTCTCCTGCTCAACTTAACATAATTAAGGTGGAGATGTTCTGAGTGCCTCTTCTTTACTCATCCCCCCTCCCTTGGGCTCAGGTATCTCTTTCGCTATAGCACCTTTTTTCCTCCTCTGCTTTTCCAGAGTCTGCTAGACATTCCATCACAGGCCTGACATTTTAACAGCTTCCAACTCCACAGTTCATGTCATGTTGAAGTTTATTTAGTTTCAGATATATAAAGCTGTGCCCATTGCTAGACTGCTGGCTGTATGTTTGTGTTCCTGGGCCGGCTAACAATATCCCTCAGAATAATATGTTGACAAATGTCAATTGAAATGAACTTTGAAAGGAGAATGCTGTCTAAGCAATCAGGTCAGGAGAGAGGCAAGATAAAGAAGGAAATTTGATTCAAAAGATATGAACTGAAGTGTCCCTTCAGAATTACTCCTAACATCAAAGAAAGATTTATATTGCTGTGCAGTTTCAGGTAATGCATGCCTGGAAAAGAAAAAAGAAGAAAGGGAAAGGGAAATGCTGGAGGTCCCAAACCTGTGATCTCAATTTCTTTTCCAGGTTGGGTTTAATAATGAAAGCTTCTAAGTAGCTATGCCTGCTCGCATACTGTATGCACGTATGGTGAATAATGGCTCATCCACACTGCCCAGTTGCCCTGTTGCCAAAATGGGAGGGCAACCAGACAATTTTGCCCTCTATGAATTCCCCACACACCATCAAAGTGACATTCCAGACCAAAGAGGACCCTTACTAGGACTCCTAATTCTGAATGTCCCCCTCACAACAGCAAGGAAGCAGTGAGGGATAAAATCTCTGGTTTGTTATCATAAATGCTTTTCATTACACTATTTCAGGTATTGAATAACTCAATCATTCTAGTTTACAGTATATTTTTCTTAAAATGTATACACTGGAGTACAAAACACATTATTAATATGAATTACATTTTTTTTAAAAAAAACCTTTGATTTGTGCACAACATTAAACCAGAATTCATTTTGCCTAATTTTTATCTGCATGTCCTCCATGGGCAAAACACATGGTTTAATTTTGGCAGTAACCTCACATTTTATACCCTTAGTTTCAGAACCCTTTATTGTTTTAATTGTAGCTTGTCATTATAATTGTGAACCCATAATTCTTTATTCCTAGTTTTTTTTAAAAAAATGAATGACACCCTTTTACATGGGAACGAGTCCTGATCTATAAAATAAGTATCTGTGTCTTTTGTTTTTTAATCCAGAATGTGGCCCCATGGCTAAATCTTCCCGTCTGTCTGTCTGTCTGTCTACCAATTGGCACAGAACAATGCCTGATAAATACGTATTGATCTTCCAAATGTACATCAGCCTATAAATTGAATACACTAGAATGGACCAGAAGATGCTCTAGCATGTAATTTCTTGGTAATGTCTTAGATATTTTGATGCGTGTTCCCTTCTAGATTTTTGTACTTCCTGTCTTAAAAGAGACACTGGGGTTAGAGCTAGAAGCCCTTACCAGACCCTTCCTGGTAAACCCTAGAAGAGGGTTTGAAATACAGCTGAACTGTCTTCATGATCTCAGCTAGCCCCATTTGTCCAGTCTCTTCATTCTTCCCTTCTCAGGCAGGAAAAAGATCCTTTGTCTTACTAGCAATGTTCTTTCAGGTCTGGTAAATTATGGTTAGGAATGAGTGACCTTGCCAATTTCCAGGTTCCAGCCTAAGCCACTTTACCATTCTCTTTCCATAATAGTTTATGGAAATATCACAGAATACTAAAAGAAATATCTCAAACTTGTATTTAATTATAGGGTTAATGCTGCAGCTTTATATTAAGTACAGATGAATCACATTCAGCCATTCTAATTAGGGAGGCAGCAATATGTTATGCACAGAGAATGGTTCATTGGAGTGTTCTGGAATTGACTAACATGTGAGAATATGTTTAAGGTTTCGTCCATGCTAGCTGAGTTAGAAAGGTTCAGGAGCACTTTATAACAGTTTAGACTGTACAGAGGGATTCTAGTTCTTCAACAATTTTTCTGTTTTTTTAAACATATCTTCTTGGCCGGGGGGCGGGGGGTGAGTCTGTCAGTTGATTTCTGTTTGTACTGCATCTTTGTAATCTGTCTCACATGTAATGTTTTTTTTCCTTCCTAGCTTTTTCTTTCAGGCACGGTGTCCGCTTTTTTCGGATCAACAGAACATTGATCCATTGGTTGCAACAGGAATTAACCGAACGACTTGTCACCCAAGTCTGACACTGTGGGCTGAGAGAGAGAGACTGGCCCAAGGTCAGCCAGCTTTCAGGCCTAAGGCGGGACTAGAACTCACGGCCTCCCTTTTTCCAGCCTGGACCCCTAACCACTAGACCAAACTGGCTCTCTCACATGTAACTTGTATCTGCATAAACAACTTTTCTTCCCCTCCCTTTTTCCCCACCTTCTCCCCTCCCAGCTCACCACAATTTAAATCATATATTTTAGCCACTCTCTGCATGTGATGAAGTAAGCTACAGCTCTCAAAAGCTTATGCCTCTTAATAAAATTTGTTAGTCGGAAACAGTGCTACCAGACTCCTGAGTTTTTGCATCTTTGGGAAAATGTTTTCTGTTTTGTCAAGACAAATGTCTGCACTGTACTTTTCCTAGTAATACTATAACTTGTAATTTTTTTAAAAAAATGCCATTTTTCAGTCTATTTTACTCCATGGCTGTTAAAGATAATCAAAGCAGATGTGCTTTGTTTGCTACTCAGCCACAGCATTAGCTGCAAAAGTTACTTTTTTAAAATGATGGAATGTAGATCCTAGAGAGGGGGATAAGAGACCAGGCCACACCACCACAGTGCACTGTTCAAGACATCTGTTTTACACTGTCATTATCTGTTCTCTCTACCTGTCACTCCAGGTTACTTCCTGGAGTGACAGGTAGTGTCAGATGGTAGCTTATACAAGAAAATAATTCATCAGTAAAACACTCAAACAGAATAGAAGACATCTGGGGCACTTTCAGATACTCTGTGAGTTCTATTTGACATCTCCATTAGTTTTCTTTCCCCTCGTTTGTTCTCTACTTGCTAAATATAAAATCAGATTTATGTTAATTCTTACCATTCCAAATGGAATATGATTTATTAATCACGATATTCCTTCTTGGCTTTTTCTGTTAAGTTTTTAATTTTTCATTCAAAGTTGTAGGCAAAGCCATTTTAAAATGTAATAATAGTACATTAACAACAACAGTAACAACACTATTTCAGTTTAATGTATTCATTTCAAACTATCTGGAAATTATGACTATGAAGGGGTAACCAATATATTAATCAATATATTGGTTAGACAATTAAGCTATGCATGGCAGCTTAAAGCTGAGTTTAGTTCCAGTTTCACAATACAGTATGTTACCGAGCTCTCCTTTCTGCCTTCAAGCCTATGAACTAAATAAAACATATCTAATTTATAACAGTTCTTTACATTTTGGTTAAAGAGTTAAACGTAACTGGACACTGACACTGACACTGATGTAACAATGTGATCACTATTTGCATTCCTGCTCATGAATTGAAACTTCTTAGTATCTGGCACAGTCCAGTATAACTGGACCCAAAAGAGTAATCAACTTATGTGAGGGCTCCATCAAGAAATTATTTAATGTGTGAATATGCCATCATGAATGCACCACAACAGAAAGGATTTCATACCTGTATAACATACATATAACATGAAATATAATTCATAAAAATATAGTCATATTTTGATGACATATAACATGAAATATAATTCATAAAAATATAGTCAGGCCATCTATGCATTTGTCAGTCTGACTTGGCTGACCAAGATGAGAGGAGACCTTAATAAAATCAGATCACAGACAAAGATAAAGAAATCAGATGATCTACATAACAGTGAAATGGGTCTGTGATGCGTAGCTTCTCCCCAATAAGGCGCAGACTCGAACTTAGACTGGCTAAGGAAAGCTGGTTTATTGGGAAGGATACGGTCACTAGAGAAAGACGGGAATGAGCACGTGTTGGGCTCCTTCCCTTTATATACACGTGTGTCGGCCTTGCCCCTTTCCGCCCCCCCCCCCGTCCATGTGTCCGTTCCCGGCCTTCTTGATGGGTGATCCTGGTGAGATAATCGCCTTGATGGGTGATTCGGGCGGTGCCGACCGACTGCCCTTCTCCTCCTTCTGTGTGCGTCCCAGGTGAATGCCCTGGGGCCCTTTGGAGTGGCCGGCGATTATGTTGATGGCCTCCCGGCCTTGGGCGAGCCCCCCGTGCAATCTGTTCTTGAGGGGATAAGCCTATGCATGCTTCCTGTCCCTCCCTTCCAACAGGAAGGCATGATCACGTTGTGAGACATGCATGCCTTAGAACGGGGCATGACAGGGTCCAAATTAGTGACAGCTGATTTAAAATGTTTGAGCTATCATGGAAAGTACTGCATTTGAGAAAATGTCAGATGAAATATAAACTCTGGCTGAGGTATTCTACAACTTCATTCATTTTGTGCTGATAGTGGGTGAATCAAGCAATCCGTAGCCTTTGATGAATGCTTCTTTTATTCTCAGGCCTAGATTAGGCTCATATATAATACTATCTCTCTAAGAGCTCACAGTTTGTTGGAATGGGAGCAAGAAACAACACTATCAGCAGCCTCCAAGACTCAGCTGCACAATCTGAAGGTTGATACCAACTAAAGGCCAGCCTTCCTCAACTGATGCCTTCTGGATATGCTGGATTTCAGGAGCCCAAATCCCCCAACCAGCATAGTGAGTGACCATCCTGGTTAGAGTTCTATGGGTTGAATGTTCTAGGCTAAGCTTGATCAACAATGCTCCATAAGCCATATATAGAAGCCCCCATGGAAAGCTTCAGTACATTCCTGTGACCTTGCTACGAATTTTCTTGGCACAATTTTGCTATCAAATTTCAGTGGTGTAGTTTATATTTATAAACTTACAGAGTTGATGAAAAAAAAACCCTGCTCTTTGTTTTCTGTGCCTTAACTAATTTGTAATGCATAAAAGGACAGTTTTCTTTTTACTCACATGTCTATGATGAAAAACTTTGTCAAAGGCATTTTGAAAATCCAACTATACAGTGTCTCCAAGTGTGTGTGTGTGTGTGTGTGTGTAGTAGACGTCTGCTGCGACAATCAAAAGACTCTTGGCATTAGAACATCCACAGTACAATAATAAAATAAAAATTGAAAAATAAAAATACAACAAAATAAATTTTAAAAATTCATAACAACAAAAGATAAGTACCAATAAATAGAAGACAACATATCAGACTGAAAAGCTGTACTAAGTAGTTAGCTCTTTTTACATCAATTTATGAAAATATTAATAAAGTGGGAGCTGATCAAATCTCAAGTAGAAGGATATCCCAAAGGCAAGCACAGCAATGGAGAAGCAACATGCATGAGCCCTCACCCCCACCCCATCCCACCCCCATTATCTCATGCAAGTAGGAGACCACTAGCAGGTTCTCCTGGGATATCTATGTCAGGTAGGTGGAGACTGGTTGGAGAAGATGATGCTGGAGATATTTCAGAAGCAAGCCATTAGGACTTTAAAAGTCAAAACCAGGACTTTGAATTGCAGTGAGAAACCAATAGAAAGCCTGTGTAGGGCCTGAAGCACAAGTGTTATATGTTCATAACTGGTCCACTGTATTCTGGACTAATTGAAGCTTCTGGGTAGTTTTCAAAGCAGCCCTGTGGAGCGCACATTGCAGTAGTTCAGGCAAGAAGTAATGATGGCATGAGTCACAATGTCATCTCAACCCATGAACATGGTGACAATTTCAAAAGCCTCTAACAGGTTGTGAAGGTAGGATTTATCTTTGCAGAATCCACTGAGATTTTTGTGCAGCAAATCTTGTACATCTATGTTTCTAATTTATTTTTTTCTTTGATTACCCTAGCTCCCTTTTTAAAGGTTTAAGGTTTTTTGAACTCACCCATCCCATCTCACTATCTTTACTCACCCATCTTTACTAGGTATAGTCCCAAAGTTGGAATTAATACTATTTGCAGCCCACTCAAGGGTTTTTAAATGGCAAAAATGTGATTCCCAGATTTCTTAGCTTCTATGAATACAATGGCAAATGTGCATGGGTTCTTAATCCCTGCTATGACATTCATCTGGAAACATTTATGTACACACACTTTGGTGACAGGTGGGTTGACTCAAAGGAAAGGTGGCATGTGGGTTGGTGCAAAGGAAGCCTGCAATAGAGCCTGAGAAATGCTGCATTCATTGAATTCCAATTAAAAGATATGCAAGCTTAGAACCAAGCACACTTAATTAGGCAAATATTTTTAGATGTTAAATTACAAGTCTAACCGTGAGCAGGAGTTTCAATGCTTAAATGGAATGTCTGAGGGGAATGCATGAGAATGTAAGAGCCCAAACCTCATTTGGTCCAACATTTTGTTTCCAGAGGAATCATGCACATGACCTTGGAAAGCCCATAGGTGAACAATGAATGCAATATATCTTTCCTTTCATGTTCCCTCACAAATTATATTGATATATTTACTGCTTCTGATACTGCAGATAACATCAGATTATCATGATTAGTACCACTATAATACAAATATGAATGTTTTCCTATCTCAACCCTTTATAAATCCATCCAAGTTAGCAGGTATCAATATATCTTGTGGTAGTGAATTTTCTTGTTAACTATGCACTGTGTGGACATTTTTTAGTTGTGTATCTCCCATCCTCCAGCTTCCTTAGATAACCCCCATTCTTATTATAAGAGAGATGCAATGAATCCATGTTTTATATATAATGAATAAGGGCTACCAGATTTCATACTCCCCCAAAGATGGCACAATTGCATACCAATGTACATGTTAATTTCTATAAAATCTGCATAATTTGCATATTATTTTGCATATCTTTTTAGACACTTGGCTCCAACAACCTCAGACCATAGCTTTGGTTGAGTTTTACTATTTCTTGCTTTCAATCATGTGTAATATATATTTTTTAAATCCTTAATTTCACTCGTGTAACAAATAATACAAACACAACCCATCAGTAGTAATCTGGCTAGAATGCCCAAATCATCAGGACAAGAGCAGTGTTAGACAAAAACAGAGCCCTGGTAACATAAATCATTATAATTTTAATAGCTATGATGTGTGTCAGTCCTACTAGATAGACCAGACCAGAAAATCAATTCCACAGAAAGGCTAAAACTGTTTTTATTGAGATTGGCTATAATAACAGAACCTTGTAAGTAATTGTACTGTGCCTCCTCCTCCTCCTCCTCCTCCTCCTCCTTATATTTTAGTGAATTAGGGAGGCATCTGCCTAAACCACATCTGAACATTATCATGTTCTGCCCAGGCAACATATCCAGCATATCTCTGTCAAGGTCATCTCCTTTATTGTCTAGAATGTGCTAAAGCACTACAAAAATGCCCACCACCAACTTTTTTTTTCAAAAAAAGCTCTCAGTCACCTTCTGTTTATTCCTGCTATGCCCCAAAAACTTTTCTTTTCAGTAGCACAACTGAATCAATTATCCCAATGCACCAATTACTAAGTTACAACTACCTTTCACAACTGCTATGACTTGGATACCACAGTAGTAACAGTTTTGAGGGATGTTATCTCTCCCATGTACTTATGCAGTTACAGTGGGTGCATTTCAATAATATAACCAGAGTACTTGGACAAGATCTTTGATAGTGTGTGCTCGATTCTTGTTTTTCTTGGTGGAAGATGTCCAATTGTCTGTACCTCCATCCAACAATCTTAGGTCTTGGTTCTGTTAAAGTTTTTGGTTTGTTTTCTTTTTAGATGCTCAACAACCCCCTTTTCTTATCAGTGAGGTTTAGCCAACTCTTTCTTTGTCAAACTTTAGGATGTCAGTGGATGTGGAAGCATTTCACAAACATAGTATCCCTGGCCTGCACTGATTACAAATATATTTACACATTTCACAGAGCTAGTGATTACTGTTCAAGCCCCAAGTAATTTAGGTCCATTCTGCCAAAACCAGTTGAGATATCTGTTCTTCTCTGTATCCAAATATGGCTAGGATTATTTCTTTATTTCAAATATATTTATAATATCTGCTGGTCATATGTTGGGAATAATTTACAAAAAGAATTAAGCAATAGACCAAAAAGAAAAAAAAATGAAATTATACAACAGTTGAAAGGCAGCACAATTCTGTCAACAGGATTAAAACTGATGACCTGTCTTGCATGGCACCAAAAGCATGGTAAACAGACAAGCCTGAATGCCATTTCTACTGTTTCTCAAGCTTCCTACTCTACCTCAAGGACAATGCAGATGCAGTAAGTAGCAGTCACAGAAGTTCTTCCAAATATTGCAGCTTGCAAGGTCCTTCTGTTGCTGCTGGATGGTTGGGACAAGCTCCTGGAATTTTTCCTGGATATGGGGTGTTTATCCAAGCACTTGGGATTCCATTCCCAAAACTGGGACTGTCCTGGTAAAACCGAGATTTCCAGTCATCCAAGGACTGACCTCTAAATCTGGTATCTGCTTGGAAATCGCAAAAAGAATCAGCCAGCAGATTCTTTCAGAAAGAGGCTGCAGAACAATGCAATTTAATGTAAAACACAAGTTTTTATATTGTCCTTTATTCCAAAAACAATCACCAGCTGTCATTTTTATTGCTAAATATACAGGTTAGAACATTAACACATCGATAATGAAAAAAGTAACATTATTGCAACATTTTTGCCTTTGTAAACTGGATCCCTTTGCATAAGAAATCAATGAAATGGCACCATTTCCATTTTCTTTCCTAGAACAGTTCTTAATGGTAGGTGGAATGTGGGAGACTGAAAAGAAAATAGTTGAATGTTTTTTCCCTCCTTCAATGAAATAGGTAGAAACACATTTACAAAATAAAAGGCACAGCAAACAAAATAGTGCATTCAGATGGCCTAGCATATTTTCTCTTTTGCATTTCCCCAAAGGCGGTAGAAAGTACCCTCGAAAGACAAGAGATCTGCTGATGTAGGATGTCCTTTGCATATTTACAAAGGTACAGCTTAAGCAAGTGGAAGCACATAGGTCTGTTTAATTCCAAACCAATATCAATCCCTTGAAAATAAAAGCAGATCCTTAAAACAGCTTCTTGCCAGGAAAAACTGGTAGACAAACTATATATTCTACTAAATGCATCTTTGCATTTGATATGCAGGTTTTTTTTTAATGCAAATAGCATCAGTTGAGGAGATTGAATATCGGGCTAAGACCTGAGCTCTTTCTTCTGCAGTTACAATTCTGTGGAAAACCTCCTCTAAAGCTGTTCTTTATGTTGGAAGCTTCTCATGGGCACTAGGGCAGAACACTCCTCCACCATAACACAGATCAGCTCCAGATGGACAATTTTCTTCATAACCTCAACTAAGAAGGAAAGATTCCATCTCCACAGCTGATACTATTGGACTTTAAAAAATCTCACATGTTAAATGCAAAAAAAAAAAAAAATCATTTAAAATAATCTACTTTGACCCTTTGCCTCTAGCTATGAACTAAGATCTTCTACAATGTCAGTTTTATTTAGATCTTGAACTTTATTGATTATTAAACACAATTATTGTCAGCACCTGCTCATTCAAGCATTCACACAGACACAGTCAAGAAACTGGATTTCTTTGAACCGTTTTAATGAAGCATAATGAACGGTACAGAAGGCAAGCTGCGAATAAAGAATTCCTGCCAAAACCTAATGTAAACTACATTCCCTTAGCTAGTCCCCTTTCCCACGAAGCATGTCACTCCCCCTCCCATCCAGATGGTATTCCTGTCGTATCTCAACCTCATGTCCTTGATGTGCTCCATAGCCAAAACAACCCCTTTACACTCCAACTTCACACGCCCCTGCCATCCTGCAACCTTTGAGAATGACATGATGGGAGATGCCCTGATAAGGGTTTCTGTGAAACCTTTGATCAGGGAATCTGACAGCTATGCATTCTGGAAGTTCAAAAATGAAACTAAAATCAATAACCAAAGAAATACAATTTATTAAATATTTGAAGCTAATGGTATATGTTGTTGTTTATTTGTTTAGTTGCTTCCGACTCTTCATGACTTCATGGACCAGCCCATACCAGAGCTTGCTGTCAGTCGTCAACACCCCCAGCTCCCCCAGGGACGAATCCATCACCTCTAGAATATCATCTATCCATCTTGCCCTTGGTTGGCCCCTCTTCCTTTTGCCTTCCACTCTCCCTAGCATCAGCATCTTCTCCAGGGTGTCCTGTCTTCTCATTACGTGGCCAAAGTATTTCACTTTTGCCTTTAATATCATTCCCTCAAGTGAGCAGTCTGGCTTTATTTCCTGGAGGATGGACTGGTTTGATCTTCTTGCAGTCCAAGGCACTCTCAGAATTTTCCTCCAACACCACAGTTCAAAAGCATCGATCTTCCTTCTCTCAGCCTTTCTTATGGTCCAGCTCTTGCAGCCATATGTTACTACAGGGAACACCATTGCTTTAACTATGCGGACCTTTGTTGTCAGTGTGATGTCTCTGCTCTTAACTGTTTTATCAAGATTTGTCATTGCTCTTCTCCCAAGGATTAAGTGTCTTCTGATTTCCTGACTGCAGTCAGCATCTGCAGTAATCTTCACACCTAGAAATACAAAGTCTTTCACTGCTTCTACATTTTCTCCCTCTATTTGCCAGTTATCAATCAAGCTGGTTGCCATAATCTTGGTTTTTTTGAGGTTTAGCTGCAAGCCAGCTTTTGCACTTTCGTCTTTCACCTTCATCATAAGGCTCCTCAGTTCCTCTTCACTTTCAGCCATCAAAGTGGTATCATCTGCATATCTGAGATTGTTAATGTTTCTTCCAGCGATTTTAACTCCAGCCTTGGATTCCTCAAGCCCAGCATGTTGCATGAAGTATTCTGCGTACAAGTTGAATAGGTAGGGTAAGAGTATTGGCAATTTGGTCCCTAGTTCCTCTGCCTTTTCTAAACCCAGCTTGTACATCTGGCAGTTGTTGCTCCATGAATTGCTGAAGTCTACCTTGCAGGATCTTGAGCATTACCTTACTGGCATGTGAAATAAGTGCCACTGTTCGATAGTTTGAACATTCTTTAGTGTTTCCCTTTTTTGGTATGGGGATATAAGTTGTTTTTTTTTCCAATCTGATGGCCATTCTTGTGTTTTCCAAATTTGCTGGCATATAGCATGCATTACCTTGACAGCATCATCTTGCAAGATTTTGAACAATTCAGCTGGGATACCGTCGTCACCTGCTGCCTTGCTGTTAGCAATGCTTCTTAAGGCCCATTCAACCTCACTCTTCAGGATGTCTGGCTCTAGCTCAGTGACCACACCATCAAAGCTATCCCCGATATTGTTATCCTTCCTATACAGGTCTTCTGTATATTCTTGCCACCTTTTCTTGATCTCTTCTTCTTCTGTTAGGTCCTTGCCATCTTTGTTTTTGATCATACCCATTTTTGCCTGGAATTTACCTCCAATGTTTCTAATTTTCTGGAAGAGGTCTCTTGTTCTTCCTATTCTATTGTCTTCTTCCACTTCCGTGCATTGCTTGTTTAAAAATAATTCCTTATCTCTTCTGGCTAATGGTATATAGTATATACCATTACATATAGTATATAATGGTATATAGGGCATTCAAATAATAAGCAGTTGACAATCTATGGAGAATCTAGCTCAAAGAATATTTGAGGCTAATGGTATGCAAAGCAACTTAGCAGATTGTTGGGTTCAGTGACAGAGAGATAAAGAAGATGTTCAGAGAGTAGCTGGAGAAATGGGGAGGCAGTCAAGAAGCAATTCACTTTATACAGCATTCAGCTATAGAAAAGGACAGAAAGAGAAAAATAGAAACTCTTGCTATAACAAAGAAAGCAGGAATTGTTGTAGCTTCTTGCTACAGCAGAAAGAAATTTACAAGATATAATATTTACACACACACCCGAGCTAATTGAAAACACCTTTTGTACCGGCATTGCTGCACTTGGGAATGAGGAATAAAAGATAGAGGTTTTCAGGATGGAAGAGGGAAAGAATCTTAATATGGAAAGGTGCTGGCTTTTTTTTATTGTTCTTTGGCTACCCCAACCAGTTTATCAGACTTCTTCTACAACATAAAGGTATCAGTGTTATTAAAGAAGGGAACTGTTCCCTGGTTATGATCACAACAAAGCTTTTTCTGCTCCTAATTTTAAATTAAGACAAAATATGGCAATTTTTTTAAAAAAGTAAGAACCAGTAAATATGTCCTCTCCACTTAATTTTTTACCAAGAGCAGGATACCCAGACAGATTGCACTGGATCCCTACCTCCCATGTTGCAAAGGGATTAGGAAAAGTATCTCTATCTCCTTTTCACTGAAATATTTCTTTCACTTCTGAAGTAGATTCAGAACCGGTTGGCTTTGAAAACCCCATTCCAAAGGGTCTATGATAGGAATGCATTCTGCATTCTGCATCTGGGCCAGCAGGGATTCCAGTGATGGCAAAACCACATCCATTTCTATCTGTGTTTCTTGATCTTATTCAATAGAATACATCTTCAAAAGGGAAGGTTTACATCTGAAAATATTTTTTTAAAACACACCCATTTCTACAAAACAGCAGTTTTCCTGATAAGTGTTATTGCCTTGTCTTTTCCATAGATGAAGCTGTAAAAATATTTGTATTAATGTGTTAGTATCATGTTATTATTGACTGTTTGGTACTATCAATCTTTAGATGCTGAAATAAATGAACATGTGAAATGGGAATTCAGGTCAGAATCAACAGCAACCTATGATTTAGATCCACTCTTTCTAAAGCTTATGTTTCATTTAATATGCTTTCAGATAAAAGATGTAAATTAAAACAGAACCAATGCTAATTTAATTATACCTTGCCAGAGTTCCCTGAAATACAATTTTCATGCACTCAGCCTTCAGTAAAATAGATAACATAAGTTTATGGAATCCTAATTGGGGATCATCTAGCAACCCCTAGATTAAGGCAAAAAGAGACATAAATATAGAATATAATATTCAAAGCAATGGGAAAATAATTTCCTTGAACTCAGAAATAAAATGTTATAATTATTTTGAAGTTTCATGTAGAAATTTCAGTCAATAAGATAACCAAGAACTGGTTGTTTTTAAAATGTGTTTTCTCTTGCTTTTAATTTTGTAAAAATAGGCCAACCTACTGATTCATGTACCCTCAGTAGTTCAATAGTTCTCCACCTTGAGTAATTCCTAGAACTGAGGAAATAAACTTTAGTAATAATTAAGAATAAGATGAAACTTGCATTCCCTAAGTACTTCCTGACATATTTATTCTACTTTATGCAAAAGTCAAGAAATTTCCTTGCAAAAAGTGGATGAATATTTACATAAACAGAATTTACTGAAGATCACTGAGAATCAGAGACAAATTTTGAATGGCTCTATAACAATAAGGGAAGTTTGTGAAGCTATTAAAAAGACTAAAACAGGAAAGGCAACTGGCCATATGGTTTGCTGGCCTCTTACTATACAGTAAATGTTTTGAGGATGAACTTTTACAACCTTTACAACAAACAATGAATATTATTTTACAGAACAGAAAGATTTCTAACAGCTGGAAAGAGGCTAATATAGCGTTAATACTAAAGAGGCCCAGGACCTGACTTTAACAAGAAATTTTTGACAAATATCTTCACTGTCTATAAATTTTTGACATATATCTTCATTGACTATAAATTGTTTACCATGATTTTGGCTGAAAGGTTGAAAATAATTTCACAGGACTTTATTCATGAAGATCAATGTGGGTTTTTATCTAAAAGACAATTATGAGATAATATTAGAAATGTGTTGGATATTCTGGAATATTTGGAGCAACACAATGAAAAACAAGCAGCATTGATCTTAGATGCAGAGAAGGCATTTGATAATTTGACCTGGATTTCTTGTGTAGAGTTTTGGAACATATGAACCTTGGAGATAATTTTATTAAATGGATAAGATTGATTTGTACTTCACAGAAAGCACAAATAATTGTTAATGGGGAACTACCAAAACCTTGTCAGATTCAAAAAGGGACAAGACAAGGATGCCCATTGTCTCCATTATTAAGATTAAAAAGAAACTTATAAGGTAAGGGCATCTGCAACTGACCTAGTGATAGTTTTGGAGGATCCGTTAGAGGGAGTAGAAACATTAATGGGAAAATTGAAGGACTTTGGTTTGCTAGCAGGTTGTAAGATTAATAATCAGAAGATGAAGAGGTTAACAAAAAATATGAATATAGAAAAGCAAATAGAACTGATGGAGAAAACTGGTTTTAAGATTGAGAAAAAAGTAAAATATTTAGGCATTATTATGATATGAATTGTATGTTATTTCAAAATAATTATGTTAAGATATGAAATGAAATTAAGAAGGACATATTAAGATGGGACAAGTTAAAATTGTCACTGTTAGGGAGAATTTCTGTGATAAAAATGTTTTCCCTAGAATGATGTTTTTGTTTCAGACAATGCCTGTTTTGACAACTGATGTACTATTTAACCAATGGTAAAGAGATACATCTAAATTTGTATGGCAAAGAGGAAAAAAACCCACATGTTAAGGTGTTACAAGATGCAAAGGGAAGAGGAAGAATGGGCTTACGGGATTTGAAACTGTAACTTGTTTGGTTTGGATGAAAAAATGGGTGTGGCTGAGAACAAGAGACTTTTAAAGTTATCTTCTTTCCTCTTTGTCTTTTCTATTTTTCTTTTTCACATTTACTTTACTATAGTTTTTCCTTATCTGTCAATGTATTTCTTATTATCTATGTAAAATCTTTTAATAAAAACTATTTTAAAAAAATAATGCTGTCATTTTGATAGTGAGGATGAAACAAGGGGAATGAATGTGCTTGACTTGATCTCAAACCAGAGTTGGTCAGTGAAATTAGAGAAATAGGAGCCTTGGGGCAGGCAATTACTATATAATGCTAGAAGTTTGAACCTTATGGAAAGCAAATGGCAAGTGCCAGGAAAATGTATTTTGCAACATTAATTTGAATGAGGTAAGAAAAATGCTAGACTAAATAGCATTGAAAGGAACATGAGATTGATGGCAGTTTCTGAAGGAGTTACATTGGGTAGTTAAACTACCCTGGCTAGTCATTTATATTTTATATTTTGAATTTAGTCAGGACTGAAGAGCCAGCAGCCTTAGTTCTGGCAACTGGTTCAACTCTTGTATATGTGAATGTGTGGCAGAGTGCTGGAAAGCATTTGGCCTGAGAGATCAGACACCAGGAATTTCTATAAAAATAAATGTATTTACAGAAAGCACAAAAACATATTTACCAGCTTGTGCATTCAGACGTGCTCAGAGAGGACTGGGAGGAAGGCTGTGTAGAAAGGAAACCGAAACTAACAAGCCCAGGCAAGGTGCCCTCCAGGCAATTTCCTTATGTGGTCATGCTTTTCACACCCAAAACTAAGGATACTTAAGTTTGACCTGTTCACCCTGCCAGAGTGATTTGATACCATAGTAACCTTAAAGGCTTGGTCCTTGCAAAAACAAAGAAATACCAACACTCCCCTTTGTTTTGCTAAGGAGTAAGACACAAACCAATTTTCTTTGTGAAATCTGTATGTCTTGGTGCAGCAAGAGGCTTGGTTAAAATATCAGCAATCATGTCTTTTGATTCACAATATTTTAACATTATTTCCCCTTTGGCTATCATGTCTTTGAGATATTGATATCTAATATCTATATGTTTTGTCCTATTCTTGCAAGCTTCAGATTTTGCCATTGCAAGCTTGATTATCCTCATAAACAGTTATAGGCTTCCATGCCTATGTCTTTTACCAACTGTTTAAACCATACAACCAGGTTTGTGCTAGAGAATAAAACTCTGCTTCTGCAGTGGAGTGTTTGCTTTCTAGAATGCCAGCCTAAGCTTGACCCAGCAAATTGAATTAAAATCCCAGAAGTGGATTTCCTGTCACTGACATCTGCTCCCCAGTCAGAATCGGCAAAAGCCTGCAATTTCTCTGTTCCACAGGCATTTAGCTTTAGGCAATAATTCTTTGTTCCTTGCGAATACCTCATTAACCTCTTCAATGCTGCTTTTCCAGTAGATGTAGGCTTCTCTACCTCTCAAAATGGCCACAGAATTTGAGATATCTGGGTGAGAATGATTTGCAATGTACAGTAGGCTTCCAATTGCAGATCTATATTTCTGTGCCTCAGTTAATTGAATTTCTCCTATTTGTTTTTGAAAATCTGGTATCATGAGGGTAGAGACTGGCTTACAGTCTTACATGTTAAAATCCTCTAGGAGCTTTTGAATTTTACTACGTTGGCTTAACAGAAAGCTACCATCCTTCTCCCTGTGTATTTTCAAGCCTAGGTAATTTGTTACTGTTCCAAGGCTTTTTAATGTGAAATGGCTTTTCATGCAGACTTCAAATGCAAGCCTTTGTTTTTCTGTTGATGTGAACAGCAGCAAATCATCAACATAAATGCACAGATACATACAGCCTTGTTTGTCTTTCTTTACATATACACATGGATCTGCTTTTCCTTTTTCAAAACCAAAATTCTGCAGTTTTTCATCTAATTTTTGGTTCCAGGATCTAGCAACCTGTTTTAATCCATAGATTGATTTCTGCAGTTCACAGACTAGATTATCCCCTTTTTCATAGCCAGGGGGTTGCTGCATGTATAATTTGTGGTCTAAATCACCATAGAGAAATGCAGTTTGAATGTCATAGTGATGAACTGACATTCCTTTGAGTGCAGCAATTTTTAGCAGCAATCTAATTGATTCACCTTTAGTAACTGGTGCAAAAGTCTTGTCAAAGTCTAAATCTTTTCTTTGAGTGAACCATTTCGCAACCAACCTTGCTTTATATTTTTGGATTTTGCCATCAGCATCCCTTCTCAGTTGGAAAACCCACCTGCAATCTAGACAGCGTTCATTGGGAGGTAGATTTACCAGTTTCCATGTTTTATTTTCTTTCAAGGATGCTAATTCCTGTTGCATGGCAGAATGCCAATTTTGTGCAATCTCAGGTGGTAAAGCATTCACTTGTTCTAAGGACTCAGGTTCTGTGAATATGTGAAAAGCCTTTACTGTTTCAGCCTGAAAACATGATGGAGGAACACTTGTATTACTCCTCTGAGATCTGCGAGGTAATACAGGGCTTACATTTTGATTCCTATCACTTTCCTGAGAAGCATCTGTCTCATCAGACAGATCTTCAGTTTGCTTTTCTGGCTTAATGTCCTCACCAGGCAAAAGATCACTATCAGCAAGTCCTTCCTGTTCTGTTGTGGTTAGATCAACTGGAGAGCTAGAATTTAATCTCCCCCAGTTTTGCTCAGCTAAAGAAGCGCTTTTGCTAATCATTAATTTCTCTCCCACTATGAACCTGTAGCTCCTCTGGCTTTGTTCATAGCCAACAAAGATGGCTTTCTTTGTTGTGGGGCCTCCTTTCCTTCTCTGCTGTTTTGGAATATGAACCCATGCAGTGCTACCAAACACTCAGATGGTTTACCTTTGATTTCACACCATAAAACAAATGGAATGGAGTGTCCTGAATCACAGAGTTATACAGTCTGTTTTGCACATAACAGGCAGTGGACATTGCCTCTGCCCAAAATCTGAACGATAACCTGGAATCTTTAAGCATGCATTCCATTGCATTTTGCAAGGTTCTGCCCTTTCTTTCAGCAACACCATTTTGCTGAGGGGTATAGGGGTTAGAAAGAATTTGTTCTATCCCCTTTTCTGCTAGGAACCTTTTGAATTTGTGAGAAAGGTACTCTCCTCCTCTATCACATTGGAGTGCAGATACAGGCCTAGGGAATTTTCCATTTGCCCATGTCACAAAACTTTTACATTTCTCAAATGCCTCATCTTTATGTTTTAAGATGTAGATAAATGTGTATCTTGAGAAATCATCAATGATGGTCATTGCATACCTTGCTTGTCCAAGACTTGGAGCAAAAGGACCAATAATGTCAGAGTGTACAATTTCCAAAGGTCTAGTTGTAACTCTGTCACTGTGCTTACTCACAGGAGCTTTTAGTGTTTTGCATTCTTTGCAAACTACACGAAGTATTTGTCACAGGGTTTTATCTTTAGGTCAGCACACAGCTGTGGCATTTGTGCTATATACTTGAAATTAGCATGACCAAATCTCCTGTGCATCAGGTGTACACATTGGTCATGATATGGAGTGTTGCCAACTGCAGCCTTGCAGCTTGGCTTCCTTGCATTTTGCACAATGTACAAGGAGTCTTTTAATATACCAGTAGCACACAATTTTCCATTTTTCGTATCTCACAACCATTTTTCTTAAATGTTATGACATACCCTGTTGCAGCCAATTGTGCCACAGATAAAAGGTTTGATTGTAAATTTGGCACATACAACACACCTTTTACAGTTTCTCCCAAGCAGGATAAATACAAGTCACCTTGTCCCATAATTTTGGTCACAGACCCATCAGCCAAAGATACACTTTGTCTTTCAGTTTTAGACAGTGACACAAAAGAGCTTTTACAATTACATAAATGACAATTGGCCCCAGAATCTAACACCCATACATCAGAATTACCCTTCTCAGCAGCCTGTGCAATTTGGCTTGTCTGAAGAACCTTCTTCTGTGTTGCCTTTGTGTTCTTCTCTGTCTTTCTATTCTTGGGTCTCAAGGCACAGTCTTTCTGTAAATGTCCAGCTGAAGCACAATTGTAGCATTGCTGGCTTGCTAGTGCTGTTGCTTCAGTTTCGTTCTCCTTCCTTTCCCTTGCTTTCTGGCACTGTACCTTTCCAGAAGAGATGGGGGGGGGGATCTTTCCTCTCTCTTCTCCCATTCAGCGAGTAAGCACTGTGTAACATACGATGGGGTGAGGTCTGCTTCAGGCATAGCCTCCAGGGTACAAATCAGTGTGTCCCACGTTTCATTCAGTGAGGACAGGAGGATATACGATTTTGTGAGAGGTGCAAATTCCATACCTCTCTCCTGCAACTCAATGAACAGCTGCTGAATATAATGCAGGTGCTCAGGGAGGCTATCTCCCTCTGCTAGGTAGGCTTTGTACAGCTTTTTTGTCAGGGTAACTTTACTCCCTGCTGTTGCCTTTACATACAAGTCTCTCAAAGCATCCCAAAGTTGCTTTGCAGACTGCATGCCATGAACGTGGACTAGCTGATTGTCCTCAACTCCCAGGATAATGGTGGCTCAAGCCCACTCATCCTGTCTCAGCCATTCAGCACTGGGATTTTGGGGGGTTTGCTCACCATTTGGCAGCCAAAGATTCTCTCTGTGAAGATACATCTCCATCTTCAGGGCCCAATTCAGGTAGTTGGTCTCTGATAGGCACTCAAGAGGCATCACTGAGGGCTGGGAGGCAGCCATGGCTTCTTCCTTCTTTTGCAAGTCACCTCAGCTGGCTTCTTTGTCCTGTAGACCAGCAGCAGCTAGAAAAGCTCCAGGCGGCTCCAAAGAAAATCTTCACAGGTCTTTGTTACCTGCCTTTAAATGTGCATGAGGTGTGGACCTGATCTCTCTGCTCTCTCTGGGGTTTCCCTGGGCTGCTTACTGGGCCCATAACCTATGGCAGAGTGCTGGAAAGCATTTGGCCTGAGAGATCAGACACCAGGAATTTCTATAAAAATAAATGTATTTACAGAAAGCACAAAAACATATTTACCAGCTTGTGCATTCAGATGTGCTCAGAGAGGACTGGGAGGAAGGCTGTGTAGAAAGGAAACCGAAACTAACAAGCCCAGGCAAGGTGCCCTCCAGGCAATTTCCTTATGTGGTCATGCTTTTCACACCCAAAACTAAGGATACTTAAGTTTGACCCGTTCACCCTGCCAGTGATTTGTTACCATAGTAACCTTAATGGCTTGGTCCTTGCAAAAACAAAGAAATACCAACAGAACGTATAGGAAAATTATTAAACTTACTTCCTTACCTGTAACATGAACAGTAACCTATGCTCTGACTCTCATTCATTAGCATGAACAGTGAAATTGTGAGTACCCTGTATAAGGTGAGAGCCCTGTGAAGTTCTCTATCATGTTCAACTTTTTTAGGTAGCTGTGGTTTAAAAAATATTTGCTGTTTACAAAGTAGTTGAGTTTGTATAATAATTGATAATTCTTCCAGATTCTCTGTTGCTGCAGAAGCTGGGCAGTAATGGATTAAGGAAATAATGACTTAACTCTATTTTAACCCTAACCGTAACCCTAAAAAGTGAGAATTTCCTTGAAATATAAGTCAAATGAACAATGGCTTCCCACTGATAGCTTTATCTCTAAATAGGACTTAATTGCTAATAAATCTTTTGTTACATGGTTGTTGCTTATAAGTGAATATTATATGCTAATGTGAACAAGAGGCAAGGATAGACTGACAGAAAAGTATTCTTACTGTCAATTCATCCACATCTCTGGACTCATGGGGAGTAGAAATGTTCACTTACTTATTCTGAGAAACAGTCTTGTTTTTGTTTCCATTGATGCATCATAATTTCATCAGCCTTTAGTACCCAAGACATTTTCTTTCCAGCCATATGCCATATAAAGTGGTACAATTGACTGCTCATTTGATTGTTTTCTGTGTAGAAAACTGTAAAGACTATGTCTAATAGCTCTGCCTGATAACTAATGTTGTCAATACTGATGATTTTGAGTAATTTGGGGCAATTTTATTGAACTAATACATGCACACATTTATATGAACATATAAAATCATACATTAGCAGACCTGTTTTCAAATTTCATGTGAGTTGCGTAAAGAAGGCTTGTGTTTGTTTTTAGTGAAACTAGAACATATTTTATTACACTAAGAGTGATTAATGTTTCACTTCTAAATAACTTCGACATCAACAGAACATATTAAAGAGACATAAGGATTTAAATAGTAAACTAACATTCTTTTTAAAAAGGAAATACAAAGTTTAAAAGGAAGTGAAACAAAAGCAAGGTGCATAAAATCTGGTTTCTGTGCAAATAATCAAGAGCCAACTTTTTATTTATTTGTAGTTATTTATGTGAGTGAATAGTGTTAGTATCTGCAAAGGATGGTAGTGTGCCATAGTAGTGTGCCATAAGGATGGGTCTGTGCCTTTAAAAATCATGCATTATATGTTGAAAACCATTCTCATTATGTGGCTGATGGAGAGGAATGATTCCTTTCTACCTCTAGATGATGATGATGATGATATCCTGATATAGATATAGAGATACAGATAGATACAGATAGATAGATATAGATGATATACAGTAGATAGATATAATGTTATCCTGATAGATGGATGGATAGATATATCTATATAGAGATATATAGAGAGATTCAACTCAAGGTGGTGAACATACCTAATACTCCTTCCTCCTCCTCTTTTTCCCCCAACAACCACCCTGTAAGGTGGGCTGGGCTGAGAGAAGGTGACGGGCCCAAAGTCACCCAGCTGCATTCATGCCTAAGGCAGGCCTAGAACTCTCAGTCTCCTGGTTTCGAGGCCAGCCCCTTCACCACTGTGCCAAGCTGGTGTATGAACTGGAAGGATCAGACTGGATCAGTCTGGAGTAGTGAAGGACACTAGGAATACTCAGCAGATCCTCAGCTGTATGGTGTTATAATTCTGTTAATTATAAACCCTGAAGTTATTTATTTTGATTTGTATCTTGTCTTTCTGCCCAGAGGATACTCAAGATGGTTACTTTTGTCCCATTTTGTTCCATAAAGCTCAGGCTTTGTTCTGCTACCTACATGTGAATCCTGATATTTCATCTACCGTTTCCAAGTTAACACAAAACAGTACATTTTCACTGATCCTCATGCCAAATGCATGTTCTCATGTTCATACTCCAATTTTTGAGTTTTGTACTACCCACCAAACAGGTACCTGATATGGCCAGTCTGAAGTCCTACTAAGCACCTCAAAACCAACACGATCTCTTGGAAACCAATGCTGACGTTTGGGCATTCTGCAAGTACAGTATATTAGCACTATTCTCCTTAGCTTTAATTGCATACATTTATGCTACATACATTATGAGAATTTATGAGAAAAGGTTATTTTAAAACACAAAATTCTGCTATCTGTGAATTACTGACATTTGCATCTTAAAAGGGATCTGTTCAGGAAATGTTCTTTCTGGATGGCTTCATAGTAGTGTTGTCTTTTCATGCCATGAAGATAATGATTTGTGAAGGGGGTGCAGACCAGACCTACAAATATCAACTCTGCAATGATCTTACAGAAATCAATATTTGATTTATAGTTGCCACTTGCAACTAATTAACCAAAGTTCCCTGATACCTTTTGCATGGCTCACCATTCTGTATAATATATGGCTAAGAATCTGTGGGAGTTTCTTCTGTCCATGACAACACTGACTATTTTAAATCGTTTTCAACCAGGAGACTGTGGAACCTATAGTTGAACTCTTCCACCGCTTGGCTCCAGTGGGCACTTCTACATTTTGAGTGAAAACCGGATAGCTTGATCCCTGCTACCCTCCATAGGTCCCGGGACACTCACTATAAAGCTTTGATTAATTTTGTCTTTTTTCCCCCCAGGGCTGGTGGACACATTTACAAGTAAATCATAAGGATGCAGCCATCTATAATTCTGGGAAATGTGTAAGCTGAGAGGGACTGACTGGCTGAAAGTCACCCAATCAGCTTCCATTGCTAAGGGTGGACTAGAATCTATCTCTCCCTAGTCCTAGTCCCAAACCTTAACCACTGCAGTACACTGGCTCTTTTCTAAGGATATCTATAAAGGGCAATAGAAATAATGTTGTAGGTTTCTTGCAGTGGACTATTATAACCACTGAAAATGAACTGAATAGGTGAAGAGTTCTGGAATAAGACTGAATGATAATATGCTGCATATTTTCTCTGATATTTCCAAAAATCATTACATAAAAGAAAATTGTGCTGTAACATCTGGAGTTACACAGGGTTTGTAGCATATGTTCAACTATGGGGAGGTGTTGTGAAACAAAGTCTGTGTACTAAATATAGTACAAATATTATATGTGTAAAGTGTGCTCATCTTACAAACAGTCAATATCCAACTTTTTGTTGCATTGTCTCATTAAACCTTCTCAAACTGTTGGCCAGAAGTAGCAATGATAAAGTCAAAGTTGGTGTAGGTATTTCTCATCTTTGATTCCCTTAATGCTTCCTCTTTGGGCTTGTCCTCATGTCCTACTACTATGGCATGAAGACTGTCAGTATGGTCTCATGCCTTTTTTATCTCATCCCATTCCCACCAGCTTACAATTGTCTTTAGCTGATCTGGTTTAAAATATTGCTTTTCTTCTTCTCCCAATGTAAGTCTCAGCTTATGAATGATCTACTATGCTCATGGGTGATGTAGGAGATAGCAAAGTAGAGTACTAGGATCTGCCCAGTTTCTATTGGCCACTTTTGACCACTTCATGCCCCCTCCCATCTAGTCTGCTTCTTCTTGCTGTAGAAAGCCTCCCTTAGTGTACATAAACTTTAAAAAATATATAAATTGGGTGAATTAGAAATGGTGTGGCTCGACCTAGTGTCCCTTTAAGGCTACAGTGCGGATTGGGAATGGTGACGTCCCAGCCTCCCAGCGGCTCTTACCGGATCATGGTAAATGCTATTTGTGAATCTCTGGCTATGAGATGCCATTCCTGAGGATAAATGGGATAATTCCAAGCCTTTTCTTTATTCATGAAAAAGCTCTGGGCTTCAGGTAAAATTCTGCCCAGCCTAAAAAAGCACCACGTTGTCAGTTCTGTCTGCAGAGCTCACAGACACAGCTGTTCAGTCAGCCGTGTTCCCCACCAGAAGCCGTTTATGGGATATTTCCAAGCTGTAGTTAGCCAGACATGCAAAATAGTTCAAAGATGGAGATTCAATATCTCAATGAGAATTAGGGCTGTATCACTATGGAGAACCAATTTGCTTGCCAAAGAATTAAAAACACACTTGCTTAGAAATATAGAAACTCTTACTTGTCTTCCCCAAAACAGTAGTTTTGTATTCTTAGAGATCAGATTGTTGGACAAGAGAAATGAAAACAAAGATTTCCCATAATCAGAAAACATATGGAGTGATTCTACTCTGATGGTTCAAAGCATAGCTTCTCTTTTTTTTTTTTTTTTCCAAAAACTGCATGTAGTTCAACGTGATTTGCAAGGCAGCTCAGAATGTCTTGAAATGTTGGCAAAATTTGTTTTATTTTAGTGCCTGGACACTGCGTCATGATGCAACATTCAACCTATCAGTCATCAAGAATATATAATTTTGGATTGCTTAAAAAAAGCCCTTTTTCAATCTCAAGAGATTGTATAACATGGAAACATAATTGCTAGGAATGTGACATATACAGAGATGCACTGTCTATGTGGCAATGTGTGTGGCTGTAAAGAATAAAGGATAATAAAAACAAAGCCAGCTGAGAAAGCATCAAGGCAGCCTCCTGACAACAGTTGAAATATAGCATAATTCTGAACATATAATTAGTGGGTGACTTTCTGGATATCTCAAATTCTTGAGGGTTTTAAGCAAACATTGGAGGCAAGGTATAAGCAGCTGAAGATTTCACTGTATGGCTTGAAGGAAACAATGTTCTGTAAAACAAAGATAGCTAATTTGCTATGCTCAGACCAAGTCCTGATTCTGAAACTTTGTGTGTGTGTGTGGGGGGGGGGGAGGTCCTAGTGGCCTTGCCAGTCAGTCCTAGAGTCAGTCAAATTTGAATCACCAGTGGGTTGGGGGTAAGAGAAAGGTGAAGATTTCCCTTGACATTAAGTCCAGTCGTGTCTGACTCTAGGGGGTGGTGCTCATCTCCGTTTCAAAGCCGAAGAGCCAGCGTTTGTCCGTAGACACTTCCGTGGTCATGTGGCCAGCATGACTAAATGGAATGCCGTTACCTGCCCGCCGAAGCGGTACCTATTAATCTACTCACATTTGCATGTTTTCAAACTGCTAGGTTGACAGGAGCTGGGACTAGCAACGGGAGCTCACCCTGTCATGCGGATTCAAACCGCCAACCTTCCAATCGGCAAGCTCAGCAGCTCAGTGGTTTAACCCGCAGCGCCACCATGTCCCTGGGGTGGGGGTATGGGGAGATTTTTTCAAATTATGTAAAATTGGTTTTTTTAATGTTGCATCATCCCATATTTGGTTTTTGTATGTGGTATATACTTATATGCATATTTACATATTTGGAGGCTTCCCAGATGACTGCTTTACTCCACCAGCTGCATACTGGCTATTTTGATTAGACAGACGGTGCATTCAGACAGTTTTAACAGGCTTTCTTCCCACCCTTACTTTGGCAGAAAAGTATGTTGACATAAATTGCACTGCCCTCATGGCAGAGTTTTAATACATCTCATCAGCAACGTTGAGCCATGCTGCTGTTATGCACACATTACTATACATTCACACCACAATGCTTAGTAGTGCTATTGAGCACAAATTACTGCTTGGCTTTACAAGTAGAATTAAAAAATGAGTACTTCAAACAAGGATGGAGACTTGAACATTGCTTCTTGTTTCAATAGTTATATAAAAACTTACAGGCCTTATAGTAGTTATATAACTTGTTTATTCAGTATCTTGAAAAATATACTAATTCAGGAGGTAAAGATGATATAAACTGTTTATCACGACCCACAGCAGAGGAGCCAGAGACGATGCATTAATCAGTATGGAAATGAAGACTCTGGACCTTTCTATCAGCAAGGATTAAGTTGGAAAATTGCAGCCAAGAATCTTATCAGGATGAACCAATATCATAATGGACAGTGTAACCTTAGGGTCTTAACCAATCAGAGGTGCAGCATATCTTGAGTCCATACCAATCAAACTTGATAAGGCAGGTCCACCACAGCCTCCTGAAAAAAGGTATAAAAGTAACAACCGAGGAACCTGATACCTTCTATAGGAAGCCATGGAGATACCCTTGGAGAAAGGGTATTCAGAGACCATGTGCAAAAACACAGTTTGAGCCTAGGAAACAGGGAAAGTATTGGGAACAGACTCAGATTGGCTCTTTCCTGGCTATAAGAGGGAGGAAAGGAAAAGCGTGCAAGATTTTGTTACAATAGCCTGTCTCAATAAAGTATAGTTCTAGTCTTCTTATGGAGTCTGTTTCCTGATCTGGTCGATGTTGAAGGGCTGACAGCTTTAGAATAATTCTGCTTTCTGACTTTCTGACTTGGGTCTTATTCTTCTTACTGTGCTTAGATGGGTCTGCAATCTTCCTTTCTCCATTGGACTGGCTAATTAGATGAACCAATAACAACTGCATAAATATCCTCTGTGTGCTCTAAGACTGTAGAATCCATTTTATTAGTAGCTTTGTCTAATTATCTCTGTTTGCTGATTTATTGATTAAAGAGCACTGCCATCTAATTCCAATAGCTGTGATTGTTCTCTCTCCTGCAGATCACCAAAGCTAGAGAAAGGCATATATGTTAAAATTATGAATGTCTCTTGAAAGTTTAAAGCAGCTGCTTAAAAAAGGACATTTTAGTGAGGCTGATATTCAGAGGTAAGGCTCTCACTAGAGCATATTTCTGAGAGCATCTTAAAAGAGTCAAAATTTCAGCTCCACTGAAAGCATGTTCTGTCAATGCAGTTAATTCAAGAGCAAGGATCTCCTGTCCTTATGGAGAAGGTATAATTCCCAGAGGTTCTCTTATGTAAATATAAATCATTTTTAGCCATAGGATGCTATGTGTTAGAATGTGTGGAATTAGTAAGCCTGTTTCACTCATGGGCTGGAAACGAGTGTCAATGTCATAAACACTAGGAGGAAATTATTATCATCAAGACATGACTGAGATGTACTGTACATACATGTATACTTTCTATTCATGAATTTTATATGGAAAAGCTGATTATTTCTTTAGAATTACCCCATGTTATTGTCATCCATAGACATCTCTCTCCCTCCTCAGCTTCAGCATTTCAAAACCTCTCTGGACAAGGAGAGGACCTGAGATTGCCCACAAGTACTCCATACAGTTGCTCCTCATGAGGAGACTGCAAGACAGTGGTCTCTGGTGGGTTTAGAGCTCTGGGAGACAAGGCAATACCCATCATGCTCAAACTGTGGTCAGCCCCTTTGAAAGGACACTAAGTTCGCATACTCTCTTTTCTAATCATTTTCAGAAATAACTTATTAACTGCTTTTCAGCTATTAGAAACCTTTGGATCAACAGGTTTGACAGTACTGGGTGAGTTTCCTTCAATTGATAGTGAAATAAAGTTTTAACTACACGTTGAAGAACTTAGAATAAACAGCAAAATGGTGATTAAAACTTTGATTTTATAAAGTTACAAACAAACTAAGAATTCAGATAAATTTGAAACAACATTTTGGAATTAATTAAAAGAAATCCTTCCCATGGGAAAATGTTTTTGTTTTGATTTTTTTTTTTAAAAAAAAGATAAATTTATTAACTAAAGAGGGAACTAAAGATTACAATTAAAGGAGAAGAACACAAACTTGACTTACAATTACAGAATGAAGCAAAATATTCTAACGTTGGACATATTGAAGGATATTTTTGAAAAAAATGGACTCAGAAATTAATTTTAATAGTGTCAACAGAGACATCTGCCTCTATGGAGAGACTGTGTCTAAAAGATGTTATGGAAGAGGTTTTACCTGACAAGATGAAGACTGAGTTGAAATGGATTTACAAAAGACAGGCTACAAGAATGACATGGAAAAAGATGCTACACTGGACATACAAAAGAAACTGGCTGATGTTTTAATAACTAAAAGGGATATGCAAACAATAAACCAAGAGAGTGGCCTGGATAATTTTCCTGTATTGGATTTACAAAAGAGGCTTGTTAAAATTTGAAGAATCTTGTGAGAAAGGACAAAGAAAAAATGAAAAGAAATCAAATTCTAAGACATTATTTGAATTGCCTAAAGATTAATATAGTTAGAAATAAAAGGAAGGAATATAAAGTTGGTTTATTTGATCAACATTAAAATAGATATGTTGTTATTTCTGGTAACCCTTAATGGACTTTTGCTGACACCAGTACTCAAATGACGATGCTTTATGGATAAGAAATGGGACATGAGAAGAAGAGATCATTTGTTGTACTTTAAGACAAGGTGGTAAGTTACTAAAATTGTTTATACTTGTTGTGATGAAGGTGGGAAGTCACTTCTTTATATATATCTTTTCTTTTCCTTTTTTTACTATATTCTTACTTTTCTTTCTTTTCTATTTCTATTTCTCTTCCTCTTTCTCTTTTTTTCTTTCTTTTCTGCACCTTCTACTCTTTCTTTTTATTCTTTTTTTTAGTTTGTATTAGTTTTTATTCTTGTAATTATAATCTTTAATAAAATTGCTACAAAAAAGGGACACTACAGCTTCCGCAATAAATCTCCCCCCCACCACAATTTTGCACCTTTCTCCACATCTATACAGCTACTGTGTCCTAGTGTTTGTTTATACTTTATTTACATCTGACTTTCTTTCAGTGCCTCCCCAAAAGGCTTTTTTATAGACATTTAAAGCCTTATCAGTTAACACACAGCCATTCTGAAGGATTTTGATATGCAGATTTATTATTATGACATGATGATGATGTCACTGTCATATCCAAGAGCTAGTGTTTAAACTTTTTACAATCTACTCCACCAGTCTCCCTCTTGGAATAGCTTCTCAGAAGGGACTACATTTGCAAATAGTTACTTATTTCTTCCTTAAGATCCTTCTATTTATTATGCTTTTGAACTTGATTGTTGGGTAAAACACCTTACCTTATTCTGAATAGAGAAAGTTTTTTCGGTGCTTAAATGCAATACTGGGAGGGTCCTGTGAGTAAATGGCAAGGAGAGTTGTCATTAATGGTCAGCAAAGATCTTCACATTCCCTCTATCCCATGCTAGCAAATGTCACTTTTCTTTTAAATACTGGCACAGAACCATAAAAGTATGAACATGCCAAAATTAAACTGCTCATTTTCAAAGCTTAAGTAATAGATAAGCTGACTGTGATGTGCCTTTACTCACTATGCTTTTTTTTATCTTTTGCTGAGTCATCACTTATCCATAATTTCATGCAATCATCCAAAGAAATATTTTGTGCAAGCTTTGCTGATAAGGAGCTAGTTTAGTTTTCATGGGAAAGGTACTCATAGGAGGGAAAGGAAGGGGCACAAATGGGCTGGTGTTAGAGGTGAGGCCTCAAGAAAATCATCAGGGAGGACACTGGGAAGAAAGGAGGTCAGCTGCAATAGGGTAATGGCTGGCAACTAAGATGGACCTAGACAACTTCAGCTGTTAAAGATCTATGGTTTTAATAAAGAACAATGTAGGCTGTTAAACTGGAGTTGGGCTGGGCAGTGTTTAGACTGCTGAAGGTTTGTTAATTTGAAGACAGATCTGGAGAACTTTGACATAGAGAGTTGTTGGGCTTGTTCCAGGAAAGAACGCTGAAGACCCAAAGAAGATGATTTATTGTGGAACGTGGTCTGCCCTGCACCGATGGAAGCAAAGAGAATGAAAGTTCAGAGTTTTACTATTAAGAGAAAAGCCAGCTCCCAGCCTAATTCCCAGAGGAAACATCAGCACGAACCTCTGTAAGACTTTCCTTAATTCTCAGTTGTGAAATAGGTAGAATTAGGAAGAGAACAATTGACATATATATTAGGCTCGCATCATGACCTGCAAATATATATTCTTAGAATTGCTTCAGGCTGAACTGTTAAGTATTAAAAAATGCTCTTACCTTGCAATTTAGAAGGCAAATGGCTTTGCTGTTATCATGGCTTGGGAGAAGGAAGGAACTTGCAATGGAATGTAGCACAATTAGTGACGCTTCTCAAGTGAGGCTCTTTCCCTGGTGATATTTCGTGTTATGGGTAAAGGATACTCAGTACTTAAGATGATCATTCCAGCTCAAGTAGAAAATCCCAGCTATGAAATCATTAGAAAAGGAGAAAGAGAGAGAAAGTATAAGGAACAAATACTTCATTCAGACAATATTGTAAATTATATGCAGCTTATACTGTATGTCAAGATAAGATATAAACTCTGAAACCCAGATTTACATGTGGCACAATTCCATATATAAAACTGTTGTCTAAAAATGGTTTGTAGATAGAATGAAATTCTACATCAGATCTCTTTATATTATTATTATTATTATTATTATTATTATTATTATTATTATTAATTCCATACATCAAAGCATATTCCCACAATTTAGTAAACTAAAACTAAATTAAACTGAACTAAACAATTTAGTTAGCTATTCTTAGAAAGCATATAAAACCCTTGCAGCCATATACAGTGCCATTTCAGTATATTTTGAAAGAATATATGCTTTAGTAAAGTTTAATCAAATATCTGAGGATGGAATGGGATTATAATTTTCAGAATTTGTCCCATTCCAGAATGGATTATTTTCCAGTATTGTTGAGTTTTACAACATTGCTTCCACACATGGAAAAAAGACCCAACCTGTTCATTACATTTCCAGCATTTTTCATTAAAGGAACTCATTTAGGATTGGGAACTTAAACTTGGAGAATATGCAACAGTGGCAAAATTAATATCACATAGTCACAATAGACATTTGAGCAAATTTAAGCAACAGTCCATATATATTATATATTACCCAGCAAGGGAAATTAAAACAAGTAAAGTATGATTGTTAAGGGGGGAAAAAATTGATTAAAGAACTGAAAATAGAAATATATTAAAATGTTAGTTGTTTATAAATATTGTATATCAGAGTACAACAAAGGGGAAGGTAGTAATTTATTTTCTTTCCCTTTTTCTCACTTTTTTCTTGTTAGGTGATTTATCTTTAAATAATGAAATAGTGGAGATATTGGCATTCAGCTCAGACATTTAAAAAGACCTTTAAAATCCTTTTCCTTTTTGTTAAAAATAACTTAAATCTATTCTGATTTTTATAGTTAATCCTTCATCAACGACATACCAAGCACTAACTGTACAAAAAGCTGTACAACTTTTGCAAATTCTGTCAACTTACTGATATTCTTTGTATTACTTTTCTTTCTTTTTTTAAATGATTAATAAAACAAATAAAAGATGAAGATACATTATTTGTGTTACTTACTCTGAAATCTTTACTTTTTTGTATAACTTGAAACACAGACCTTATTCAGAATTAAGCATCCTGGAGCTTACTCTGATGTTCTCAAGAGGTAGCACACACACAGTCAAGTCACAAGGTGAAGGAGAACTATTCTCTAGCTGCTTGAGTTGCCCCTCTCACCAGATTATTTGAGCCCGAAGTCCAAACCAGGTACATGGCTTCCTTCACATGTTCTAGACAATTTGCTTGTAGTTTGGTGAGAATTTCCAGCTGAGACATCTTATTCAAAAAGCTACAGTAGCTAGGATTTCCTTGGAAATGAAAATGGCTACTAAATCTATTTAAATGAGTGAAGTCCTGTGGTACAAAGGGAATAGCAAATTTCATCAATGAATGATAAATTTAATTGTCGTATGTGTATGAGAATGCGTGAAGGTGGGGAAAGGAGCACATACCTATTTCACCCTTCTCTGAACTGGTCCCCTCTACAATTATTTTCATTTGGAATACAACTCCCATTCTATCTGTCCACTGGCCATACTAAGAATGGTTTCTGTTGTCTTGATGACTTTCAGAGTTCTGAAATGTATGAGAAAATCACATCAATGATTTTGAAATAGGTGAGTTGTCATCAATTGGATTTTGAAATAATTTACTAATAACATAAAATATTAGATAGTTAATATGAGAAAACCATTAATTTTCCCATCAAAGTTTTTAATTAACATTTAATTTAATTAACATGCAGTATTAATTGCCATGTAACACAAAGTATGGCTGTATTGCATATAGCCAAAACCTTGACATTCATTCTGTTGTTACATTACATAAAATTAGTCTTGATTAAAATACCATAATTAAAAATAACATCAGCAATAATTTCTTTATGTTAATTTAACATAAATGCTAAAAGAGCAAATGTGGTTTCTGAACCCTAAAGCAAAGCATGCCATCATATTGGTGATATCAACTTGACTATCACTCATATAACTTAGGATGTTCTACCTAAATACTGTAATGGAATATCTACCAGAAACATATTCTTTGAAGCACTGTAACATAATTAACTTAAAAACTCTATTATTTTTAGGCAAATTCTGAACACTACTTACTGCTTACACAAAGCACAGGGAAAGCCCAAGAGAAATTATTAAGATAAAACCCAATAATATTCCTAAAGTTTAGGTGAGGGAAATAGCTACAAATCCAGAACTTACTGAATAAATGTAATGATTGCTAAGTCTTATAGGCATACTCTTACCAGAATTACTAGAATAATAATTTGGAGATGGACTCTGGAACAAAGGAATCAGAATTGAAATAGAATTAGATCTATTTTCTAGATGTGGTTGGAGGCAGTTCCAGATCAAAAGCCAAATTAATTTTAATAATGCCATTGCAAGGTTGTTAAGAGGCTTTAAATATTATTTGTCCAATATTATCAGTTTTGTCCTTTATGCAGACAGTTTCTGGAAACTTACATTATTCTAATATGAAACGGAGGCAATCAACAGTGTTCATTTAATGTTTTCTGGATCCCCACATAACATGATTTTGATTATCTTAGTCTTAAATGCTACTAATCTAATCAAGTGCATGTTCAACTAATTTTCTGGTACTCCCAGCAAAAGTGTTGTCTGTGCATGCACACATAGACAACTTGGGACAGATTTAGAACAGAATTCTAGAATGTAATGGTTAGAAGTGACCTCAGAATCATCTATTCCAACCCTTTCCTCTGTGCAGAATTCTACTGCCACAGCTTTCCTGACAGATGGCCATCCAGCTTCTGTTTAAATATGTCAGGTGAGGGAGAGCATACCCACCTCTGGGGCAGTTTGCTTCATTGTTGAACAGCTCTTAACATTAAGGATTTTTTCTTGATGTCCAGCTAAAAGCGACAAGGTTGTAATTTAAACCACCATTTCTTCTTCTGTCTTCTGGAATAACTTTGAACGATTGTGACCTGTCTTCTTTGTGACAGCTCTTCAGATGGTTGAAAACAGCTATCATGTTGTCCCATGGTCTTTTCTTTTCAAGACTAAACAGACTCAGCACTTCCAATCATTACACATAAGTTTTTACCTCCTGGACCTTATTATCATGATTGTTCTCCTAGAAACATGCTCCAGTTAGTAAATGTATTTCCTAAAATATGGTGCTCAGAAGTGGATGCAATATTCTAGGTGCAGACTGACCAACGCAAAATAGAAAGAAAGTGTGACTTCTCTTGATCTTGACAAGATCATCTGCATCTTGTCAAGATCAAGAGAACTCATGTTCAACTTATGATCCATCAAGATGCCCAGATCCTTTCTGCATGCATGCTGCCCAGCCAGGTCACTGTATACTTATCCTGTTTTCCTATACAAATGTAGGTTTTTGTGTCTGTTCTTGCTGAAACTCATTTTGTTTGTTTCTGCCTACTATTGTTCTGGCTTGTTGAGATATTCCTGAAGCGTGACACTGTCTTTCTTTGTGTCATCTGCAAATAATTATATTTTGTAATCCTTCATCCAAGTCATTTATAAATATGTTGAAGAGTACAGGACCTTAAACAGAGCCCTGTGGTATGCCACTCAACATTTTCTTCAATCTTGATGCAGAGCCATGGATATATATTTGCTGGGGTCAAATAGCTCTGTATGACTCTAACAGTATTAGGGCTGAGCATATATTTTGCCATCTTCCCACTAAAATCTTATGAGAGACTTTGTTGGATGCTTTGTTGAAATCAAGCTGCTGTACACTATGTCTACAATATCCCAATGCACAAGTAATTAAGTTTGGCATATCTTACTCTTCAGAAACATATGCTGGCTCCTGCCAAGCAATGCATTCTTCTCTAAATGATAATTGTAGAGTGGATGGTTGGAGAGAGATCCTCTCAGCCTCCTGTTTGAAAGTTTTTAGGCAGGCCCTCCTTGACCCTCCTCCTCCTCCTCTTCTTGAGCATATATCCCCAGTTTTATAAAATGTGAGGAATAAGTGAAAGCCAGACTTTGGGGGAGAGTGATTACAGCTTTGCCCAATCCAGGACAGTGCTACATCTTTGATACTCTGCATTCAGACAGCAATCAGAAATTATCTTTGGACCAGACCCATCTTCCACATATCACTAACGGAATTATAAAGATACAGCCTGATTTTCACCAGTTATGTCTTTATGGCTTCAGTAAAGGATCGTTACCTTGTCGTGGTGCTGGAGCATGAGCACCTCAATGATGCCATGAGCTAAACCGTGAAGGGCCACCCAAGATGGAAAGGTCATGACAGAGAGGTCAGACTAAATGCGATCCCTGGGGAAGGTAATGGCAATCCACCCCAGTATTCTTGCCGTGAAAACTAAATGGATCAGTACAACCAGAGATATGTCGGTATAGCATTGGAAGATGAGACTCCCAGGTCGGAAAATGGTCAAAATGCTACTGGGGAGGAACAGAGGATGAGCTCAACTAGCCCCAGACGTGATGACGCAGCTAGCTCAAAGCCGAAAGGATGGCTAGCGGCCGACAGTGCTGGTGGTGAACGGCGAATCCGATGTTCTAAGGATCAACACACCATTGGAACCTGGAATGTAAGATCTATGAGCCAGGGCAAATTGGATGTGGTTATTGGTGAGATGTCAAGATTAAAGATAGACATTCTGGGGTCAGTGAACTGAAATGGACTGGAATGGGCCATTTCACATGAAATGACCACCAGATCTACTACTGTGGACAAGGGGACCACAGAAGAAATGGAGTAGCCTTCATAATTAATAGTAAAGTGGCTAAAGCAGTGCTTGGATACAATCCGAAAAACGATAGAATGATCTCAATTTGAATTCAGGGCAAGCCATCTAACATCACAGTGATCCAAATATACGCCCCAACCACAGATGCTGAAGAAGCTGAAGTAGAGCAGTTCTATGAGGGTCTGCAGCACCTACTGGACAACACACCTAAAAGAGATGTTATTTTCATCACGGGAGACTGGAATGCTAAGGTGGGCAGTCAAATGACACCTGGAATGACAGGTAAGCATGGCCTGGGAGAACAAAATGAAGCAGGACATAGGCTGATAGAATTTTGCCAAGACAAATCACTCTGCATAACAAACACTCTCTTCCAACAACCTAAGAGACAGCTTTATACATGGACTTCATCAGATGGACAACGCCGAAATCAGATTGACTACATCCTTTGCAACCAAAGGTGGCGGACATCTATACAGTTGGTAAAAACAAGACCTGGAGCTGACTGTAGTCCCGATCACGAACTTCTTCTTGCACAATTTAGGATCAGACTAAAGAGATTAGGAAAGACCCACAGATCAGCTAGATATGAGCTCACTAATATTCCTAAGGAATATGCAGTGGAGGTGAAGAATAGATTTAAGGGACTGGACTTAGTAGATAGGGTCCCGGAAGAACTATGGACAGAAGTTCGCAACATTGTTCAGGGGGCAGCAACAAAATACATCCCAAAGAAAGAGAAAACCAAGAAGGCAAAATGGCTGTCTGCTGAGACACTAGAAGTAGCCCAAGAAAGAAGGAAAGCAAAAGGCAACAGTGATAGGGGGAGATATGCCCAATTAAATGCAAAATTCCAGAGGTTAGCCAGAAGAGATAAGGAATTATTTTTAAACAAGCAATGCGTGGAAGTGGAAGAAGACAATAGAATAGGAAGGTCAAGAGACCTCTTCCAGAAAATTAGAAACATCGGAGGTAAATTCCAGGCAAAAATGGGCATGATCAAAAACAAAGATGGCAAGGACCTAACAGAAGAAGAAGAGATCAAGAAAAGGTGGCAAGAATATACAGAAGACCTGTATAGGAAGGATAAAAATATCGGGGACAGCTTTGATGGTGTGGTCAGTGAGCTAGAGCCAGACATCCTGAAGAGTGAGGTTGAATGGGCCTTAAGAAACATTGCTAATAACAAGGCAGCAGGAGATGACAGCATCCCAGCTGAACTGTTCAAAATCTTGCGAAATGATGCTGTCAAGGTAATGCATGCTATATGCCAGCAAATTTGGAAAACACAAGAATGGCCATCAGATTGGAAAAAAAAACAACTTATATCCCCATACCAAAAAAGGGAAACACTAAAGAATGTTCAAACTATCGAACAGTGGCACTTATTTCACATGCCAGTAAGGTAATGCTCAAGATCCTACAACGTAGACTTCAGCAATTCATGGAGTGAGAATTGCCAAATGTACAGGCTGGGTTTAGAAAAGGCAGAGGAACTAGAGACCAAATTGCCAATATCCGCTGGATCATGGAAAAAGCCAGGGAGTTTCAGAAAAACATCTATTTCTGTTTCATTGACTATTCTAAAGCCCTTGACTGTGTGGACCATAACAAATTGTGGCAAGTTCTTAGTGGTATGGGGATACCAAGTTATCTTGTATGCCTCCTGAAAAATCTGTATAACGACCAAGTAGCAACAGTAAGAACAGACCACGGAACAACAGACTGGTTTAAGATTGGGAAAGGAGTACGGCAGGGCTGTATACTCTCACCCTACCTATTCAACTTGTATGCAGAAGACATCATGCGACATGCTGGGCTTGAGGAATCCAAGGCTGGAGTTAAAATCGCTGGAAGGAACATTAACAATCTCAGATATGCAGATGATACCACTTTGATGGCTGAAGGCGAAGAGGAACTGAGCAGCCTTATGATGGTGAAAGAAGAAAGTGCAAAAGCTGGCCTGCAGCTAAACCTCAAAAAAACCAAGATTATGGCAACCAGCTTGATTGATAATTGGCAAATAGAGGGAGAAAATGAAGAAGCAGTGAAAGACTTTGTATTTCTAGGTGCGAAGATTACTGCAGTTGCTGACTGCAGTCAGGAAATCAGAAAACATTTAATCCTTGGGAGAAGAACAATGACAAATCTCGATAAAATAGTCAAGAGCAGAGACATCACACTGACAACAAAGGTCCACATAGTTAAAGCAATGGTGTTCCCTGTAGTAACATATGGCTGAGAGAGCTGGACCATAAGGAAGGCTGAGAGAAGGAAGATCGATGCTTTTGAACTGTGGTGTTGGAGGAAAATTCTGAGAGTGCCTTGGACTGCAAGAAGATCAAACCAGTCCATCCTCCAGGAAATAAAGTCAGACTGCTCACTTGAGGGAATGATATCAAAGGCAAAACTGAAATACTTTGGCCACATAATGAGAAGACAGGACACCCTGGAGAAGATGCTGATGCTAGGGAGAGGGGAAGGCAAAAGGAAGAGGGGCTGACCAAGGGCAAGGTAGATGGATGATATTCTAGAGGTGATGGATTCGTCCCTGGGGGAGCTGGGGGTGTTGACGACTGACAGGAAGCTCTGGCGTGGGCTGGTCCATGTAGTCACGGAGAGTCGGAAGAGACTAAACAAATAAACAACAACAACGTGTCTTTATGGAATTACATGAAAAAGGCTTTCTCTGGAAACAAAACTTGAAATCCATCTATTTATGTATTCCATCAATTTATCAAATGCTTTAATGGGCAACAAGGTAGGGGTAATACTTATACCACAGACATATATAACAGAAAGAGAGAGAACTATAACAGGCAGAACTTTCCTATCACCTGACTTGTAATCAGGAATGTAGCATATCTAAATTAGATATACTCTTCATTAATGTAAAGGGATTATTTATTTATTTATCAAACTTTATCACAACCCATCTCCCTCCCAAGGAGAGACTCTGGGTGGTTTACAATAAAAACAAAATTAAAATCAAAACTGTTATAAATACAATAAATTCAATAAAGATAAAAATATGATGGAATCTAGATGGCTGAGAGTTCTTTATCAGTCCGTGAGTATAATAGATCCATCGAAAGTCACTCTAGGGCACTAGCCATCCCCAGGTGTGGCTATTTCCCCTCCCGTTCCAAGCCTGCTGGCAAAACCAGGTCTTTAATCTTTTTCAAAAGTCCAGGAGTGAGCAGGCCTGTCTCACCTCTGAGGGAAGCATGTTCCAATGGGCGGGAACTACTGTAGAGAAGGCATGCTTCCAGGACCCCACCAGATGGAATTCTTTTACGGATGGGGTCTGTAACTTGCCCTCCCTGCATGACCGGGTGGGAGGGTTTGGTGTAATAGGGATGAGACGGTCCCTCAGATGCCATGTAGGGCTTTAAAGGTGATGACCAACACCTTGAATTGGACCTGGAAGCAGACTGGGACCCAGTGCAGCTCACACAACAAAGGTGTTACATGTGCAAACCATGGAGCATCCAAGATTGCCCGTGCAGCCGCATTCTGGACCAGTTGTAGCTTCCGGATATTCTTCAAGGGTAGCCCCATGTAGAACATGTTACAGTAGTCTATATGGGAGCTGACCAGGACATGAGCTATAGTTCAAAGGGCCTCTTGGTCCAGGAAAGGGTGTAATGCACAACACGAAGTTGCACAAAGACCCTCCCAGCCACAGCTGCCACCTGTTCCTTGAACAGGAGCCATGAGTCCAGGAGGACCCCCAAGTTTCTCACCGGGTCTGTCTGGGGCAGTGCAACCCTGTCCAGCACTAAAGATGACAATTTCCCAGAACCTGAGGTGCCATTAATCCTTAGCCACTCTGTCTTACTAGGGTTCAGTCGAAGCCTGTTGTTCCCCATCCAGGCCCCCACAGCCCCCAGGCACCTGGAGTGGGTGGTCACAGCATCACTTACTTCACCCAGGATGGAGATATATAATTGAGTATCATCAGCATATTGATGATACCTCATCCCGTGGTGATGGATGATCTCACCCAGAATTACTTCACAGCTTTCATTTTATAATACAGTAAAAACCATAATTGGAAAATAAGTAAAATTAGCGATGAGAGGTAACTTTGTTCTTAGCAAAACAACACTTTCCAAATTACAATATTATATTTCAACCCTTATATTTCTGAATTATGCAGTTTTCTGAACAAAACCAAAGCATTTATATCATGAAATTTATATCATAGAAAAAAAGGGGAAAAAGCATTATATAAAAGAAAACTGTTTGTCCTCACGTCCCTCTTACTGCAGCACAAAATGGCCTGGTTACTTGTCTTGGTCTCATCTCCAGCCCATAGTGGAAGCAGCTTAATCATTTTAGTTTTTTTAAATTTAAAGCTGCATTTCCTTCTTTTCCTGTGTCTGCTGATGCATTCAGGGGCTGGGATGTGGCCAGATACTACTAGTCACTTTAGGCTGCTATAGACACCTCCTCCATTCTGGTCTATAGGCACACTCTTCCACTGTCATCCTGCTGCTCTTTCAGGGAGCCCTGGAAACTCACCAGCTGAGTGACGGCATGAGCGGAGTGGTGGCAGGAGCAAGTTGAGTCAAATAATAATAATAATAATAATAATAATAATAATAATAATAATAATAATGTGGTTTTAGTCTGGATAGTAGACATTGCAATACCTGGAGACAGCAGAATAGAAGAGAAAGAACTGGAGAAAATCACAAAATATAAAGACCTGCAAACAGAAGTAGAATGACTGTGGCAAAAGAAAGCAAAGATAGTACTAATAGTAATAGGTGTCTTGGATGCCATCCCAAAACATTTGGTGCACCACTTGAACACCATCAGCATTGACAAACTCACCACCAGTCAATTGCAAAAGGCAGTTTTACTTGGAACAGCTTACATCCTGCAGCAATATCTTAATTATTATTAAACAACAACATCTACCTATCCCAGGTCCTTGGGAAGGACTCAATAGGTGGATATAAATACCAAAGCCAGTCTAAACATCTGGCTGACTGTGCAATCAACTATAATGTGGCTTTAGTTATCTTTTAAACTGGCTCCCAGCTCTGTCTGGCAATGATATGTGTGAGAGAGATACCAGAGGGAATATGTTGTTGTGAAAGGGCTGCAGGACAAATTCATATAGCATGTTTGCTGTTTAATTTTTCATTGCTTTTATTTTGCTTGAAAGAACCAAACAGGTGTTGGGAAAGAAGATACTCTGGCTGATGTTTTGGAAATAAAAAACTGCCAGCTGAAAATATGAAGGTCTCTGATTGCATGGCTCCATTGGGATCCCAGATCTGCCAGCCAAACAGTTGGTTCCCACTGCCAATGTCTGTCAGTGAACCCCAAACCAACTGACAGCTGCTGAGGGAGAAAACAGTGAAGTGGGAAACAGAACAGGATAGTGATCCTTCCAAGCATCAAGTCCACACCTGCCAGGAGTGAGGCTAGGCACCCTCCTCAAAAGCTATCTTTTCCCCTTCCTTAGCTAGATCTTCCCCCAGCCCTGTTTTCCAAATCACTGAACTGTATGTCACTTCTCTGAAGGCCTTTCCCTTCCCTTCTCCAAAAGGTCATTTTTTCAGACTAGGCTCCTTGAAAAAATTGTATAGGGGAGTGAAAGATCCGACCCATGGCCCCTCCTTTGCAGGGTGCCGCAGGGTTCGGTTCTCTCTCTGCTCTTCTTCAATATCTACATGAAACCACTGGGTGAGATCATCCATCACCACGGGATGAGGTATCATCAGTATGCTGATGATACTCAACTATATATCTCCATCCCAGGTGAACTAAGTGATGCGGTGACTGCACTTTCTCAGTGCCTGGGGGCTGTTGGGGTCTGGATGGGAAACAATAGACTTCAGCTGAACCCTGGTAAGATGGAATGGCTGTGGGTTAATGGGTCCTCTGTATCTGGGAATTTACCATCTTTAGCTCTGGATGGGGTTGCACTGCCCCAAACAGACTCAGTGCAGAATCTGGAAGTCCTCTTGGACTCATGACTCCTGCTTGAAGAACAGGTGGCAGTCGTGGCCAGGAGGGCCTTTGTTCAACTTCATGTTGTGTGCCAGTTACACCCTTTCCTGGATCAGGAAGCCCTTCAAACAGTCACTCATGCCCCACTCATCTCCCATATAGACTATTGCGATGTGCTCTACATGGGGCTACCCTTGAAGAGTATCCAGAAGCTACAGCTGGTTCAAAATGCAGCCACACAGGCAATCTTAGGTGCCCCAAGGTTGGCACAAGTAACACCTTTGCTGTGAGAGCTGCATTGGGTACCAGTTTGCTTCCAGGTCCAATTCAAGGTGTTGGTTATCACCTTTAAAGCCCTTCATGGCATGGGTCCGGGCTACCTGAGGAACTGCCTCACCCCCATTACATCAACCCGCCCCACCCGGTCATGCAGAGAGGGCATGTTACGGACCCTGTCTACAAGAGAATGCCATCTGGTGGGGCCCAGGAAGCTGGCCTTCTCTGCAGTGGCTCCTGTCCTTTGGAACATTCTTCCCCCAGAGGTGAGGCAAGCCCCCTTTCCTGGCCTTCTGGAAAAAGTTGAAGACCTGGCTCTGCCATCCCGCTTGGGATGGGAAGGGGGGGTAGTCATTCCTGGGGATGGCTGGCGCCTTAAAGTGGTCCTCATATATACATGAATTGGATTAGAATTTTCACTGCCATCTGGCTTCTATTTTATACTTATATCTTGTATTTATATTTTATATATTATTATGGTTTTATTGTATTTTGATTTTTTAGCTTTATTGTAAACTGCCCAGAGTCTCTCTTTCTGGACAATGGCAAAATTTGATTAAATAAATAAATAAATATGTTCCTGGTGGGACTGCTATTCACTGCTCGTACTGAGGCATAGGGCAAATCATTTCAAATCATCTCCCTCTGTTCCTTTCTTGCTTTTCTTTTAGCTTCTCTTTATCCATAGCTCCCTTTGTCATAATATTCCTTATTGAAAAGGAATGAAAAGCATAAAAAACTCCAAATTCTGGAAGGCCAAGCAGTCCTCCTAAGGTGCAGGCATATTGCAGAGGGCTGACAAGTCCACAGTTGCAGGCCTGGTTCTATTAAGTGTTCCATCATCTTCTCCATGTGGGTGGTCTGGCTTTCTCAATAGGCAGCACCTGTTGGGGTCACATCCTGGGTCTGAAAAATGGTTTTTTGCAGTAAACTCAGGAGAAGCAAAGTAAACCAAAACAATGTGTCATCAGCACAGCCCTTCTGAGTAAACAGGCAGCAGTAGGTTACCAGAATGAAACTGAGAAGGTGGTTAGAACAGCTTACTGCCTCCTTCAGTTTTCTTTCTTTCCTTTCTTTCTTTCTGCATCTTCTTTTCCTTCCTTCCTTCCTTTCTCCCTGCATCTTTTTCTTTCTTTCTTTCTTTCTTTTCTTCCTGCATCTTCCTTCTTTCTTTCTTTTTCTTCCTGCATCTTCCTTCTTTCTTTTTCTTTCTCTTTCTTTCTTTCTTTTTCTTTCTTTCTCCCTGCATCTTCCTTCCTTCTTTCTTTCTTTCTCCCTGCATCTTCCTTCCTTCCTTCCTTCCTTCCTTTCCTTCCTTCTCCCTGCATGACCTGAAACAGGATTATTTTTGGATACAGATTTCACACTTTTTCACAAGGTTGAAGCAAGAACAGGGAGCTGAGAAAAAGAGAGATGGATCTGCCATCTTGGTATCAGGTTTGATAGAAGGCTAAACCTATAGGTCTGGGTGTCTGTCAAAACTCACCTCCTCCACACCCAACTCATGTTTGGGAGAATGATCAATACATTTTTCCCTAAGAGAGGATGCTTGGTGGGTGGGAGGGGAAACAAAGCCACCACTTGTTTCCCCTAACTTGTCCCATATTAAATCTCTAAGGATGATAACTATTGTCATTCTTGTCACTAAGCAGCACAGGGCTCAGCAGGCACTGTTTTGGCCCTCAAGAACTGGAGAAATGTATGTTAACAGAGAGGTGAGGAAAAACCCTCAGTTTTAGATGTGGATTTAGAAGAAAAAGTTTATTAAAAAAGGAAATCCATTCTTATAAATTAAAATCTAGAAAGTGCAGGAGAAAAATCTAGAAAGGCCACATTACTATATAAAGTCTATTTATATAATGAAAACTAGGATTCAGTGTACACCGAAAGCTATTTTACTGGATAAAGCAGTAGTTCAGTAGCTATATTTCTCAGAAACTTAAATGGAATATCATTAGGAAGGGAAAAATGTCATTTTAATGCATCTCTATGCTAATAAATAATAGCCACAATAGCTCATATGGCTCCAGAGATCAGCCACAGAAAAAAGGGATAGATTGGAAAGAACAAAACTGTAATTTGCATCAGTGTTAAGAATTACTACCTGAGACATACTGTTTCTAACTATACCTGAAAAGATAAGTATAAAAAAAGATTTTACTGCCATCAACATTTGACAGCTCATTATGTACTCCAGTAGGATCTTCAATTTATGTAACTTTCAAAAGCACTGGAGGAAGAAATTTGCATTTATAGCTATCAGATTATATAATATTTATTTTAAAAAGAGTTGTTTACAGACCATGAATTTGGATACAACTGTGGGAGCAGCAGTTTGATGATTATGCCAATCACCTTAAGGAGTCAAAATGAGAAAGCTTCCAAAGCAGACTGCTCTGTCTTCCTAGCCCTTCACTATAACTGGTACCTTTTGTGATGCTGCTCAAGCAAGGACCCCAGGAACAAACCATGACTCTTTCTAGTATAAGCACAGCCCCAAACCCTCACTTTTTGCTCTTGGATGCTAATGCTCTAAAAGTTATGCATCTGGCTTGTTTGCTTGGTTTTTTTCTACAAACAAAAGAATTAGATGAGCTTCAGACTATCAGCTGAAATGGTATTGTTCAGACATAGCTTTCTTACCTTGCTGAGAACAATGCCAGAGTTTAACGTCTTACCAGAAGGAACCTTTTGTAAGCATTTACCTTTGGCTGGAATGCAAGAAACCATATAATGAGTTCTGAATACACAAGGGACCTGATATGTAAAATTAAAGGGGAAAACCCCCTACAATTTCCTTTGGGAAACAGACAGATTGCCCATGAGAAATCTGATTCATCTTCATTTTCTGTCCTCCATGGAATACAAACTTAAGGAAAAGCCAATAATCAGCTTGGCAACCACGATCCTTTAAGCTAATCAGATCATTCTGTTTTCTCATTTAAACATAATTATACTCCCACAGCAGCTGAGAAAAGAAAATTAATCACTTGATAAAGAAAACTGGCATTAGTGAAAATTCTATTTGTTTTCCTAATGAAAAGGAATAGTGTACATAAAGGATGCAATTTCTTGTGCAGATGAAATGGAGCTGCAGCCTTTCTTCATTTGCTGTACCAGAGCATGTTTTTGAAATTCTGGAAGTGATTGATACATGAATTTATTTGTTCTGAGGTCAGATGCCATGACTGTTAGTTCTTTAACTTAATTGTGTTAAACCATAGTTTGCTTAATTGTAGCTTATGTAATAAATCACAACTGGCTGGCTTCACATAACTGATAAAGTAATAAACTTTGGTTTATTAGCCACAATATGCTAAGCCATAGCCAAGCAAATGACATTATGGTTTTATGTGATCCATGTCAGTATTATTCCAGTAATAGTTCAAGATAAGGAAGTACAAAAGGGTTCATCTGTAATCTGTCTCAGGCATGAAAGAGCTGTTTTTAATGTTCCATTTTAGAATCACAAATACATGTGTTTCAGATGTTTAGTCTTAAGTGCAAAACAAAATGCATCCATTCTGAGTAGAACAACTGAATCTGAGGATCCAGCAAGCAGCACTGCTATCACTATAAATGCACTGATGGACTGTATTGCAGTGTAAGTAAATCTTACTCTCCACTGTGAACAGTAAATGACCTAAGCTGTACTGGCAGGGACCCATTGTGCCTATTTGCACATTCTGCACTTAGCAGTATCCCACTCCATTCTAGAGACTAATATTTCAGACAGATGTGAGCCAGGTCTACATATGTACTTGCAAGGGCCATGGACTCTGTTACACCCCAAAAGCTTTCATTAGAAAAAAATTAAACTCTATTTTAAAAATTATAAAATGGATCACCTCTTACCATATAGCCTTATCTTTTGAAACTTGGGAGTTCTTGCACAAGATCTTTCAAGAATTCCACATAAGATTATAATTAACACTTTGAGATAATCTTGAATGGAATTCTCCATATTTAGCAAAGCTTGTGGATGTGAGCCCATTACAAATATCTCCAGCAGCATTTCTCAACCTTCACAACTTCCAAAGATATGGACTTCAATTCCCACAGCAATTTATATAGTTGAGAAATCTGGGAAGTCCATATACTTGAACTCCTAAGGTTTCTACTCTTCTTGTAGAAAACAAGAAGGAGAAAAGTATAAGAGTATTAATTAATCTTCCAGTCAGCTGACACAAATGAATCAAAGAGGGAGATCATTGTTTCCTAAAACTCCCAGTGGCCAATAGGATGAAAGGTGTAAATTATCTATGATTTTGGAGATGCATCTACAACAAAAATCTAAAGGTTAGATGACTGAAAACTCATGAGATTTGGTGATTTTATAATATATTGGTCCTTAAAACAGGGCAGGCTGATAATATCACTGACTCTTGAAAGTATTTCTCCAAATGTATTTCCTTAACAATTAGTATAATTTCATTAATACAAGAAATAAATAGTATTTAAATCAGCTGCTTAAAGTGGCTTCATTCTAGTATGCAACAAAGATAAAGTTAAACTTATTACCAAAATAATAATATTTTTTAAACAGCACCACTATAGGGCTGCAGTGTGCCTGGTCTTATAAGAAGTTCCAAACATATCAAAAGGAAAGAAAATAAGATATAACTCTAATGAAGGAGAGGAAAAGAAGCTTTATCTCTAATGAAGCTCGCTTCCCTTAAGCTTGTCCTGAGAAGAATCTTAACCTTGAAATCCTAATACTACACCATTTTAAGCTTATATAGGAAGAAAATCCTTCCAACATGACAGGCCTTAAAGGAGACACATACTGTAGTTACTACAGGGCAATGCTTATGAAGAAAAACTTTCTCTCATCGCCCCTCTAATTTCAAATGGGATCAGTTCTTCTGGTTTAATGTCACTGCTGCCTATAGGGATAAAACTTCCTTTGTGCAGAAATGAAGCAAACACATTTTTAAGCATCCTGTTAAAAACAAAATGGATTACAAATTTCATCAAAGGTGATAGCCTAAAATGCAACAAAAAGTGGATATTTTAAAAAATAATCTTAAGGCAGTTTTGTGAACTTGCCCTGGTTGAGGAGATGGATGACTCAGGAGCTCGTCTGAATACTGCCCATTTGGAAAACACAGTAAAAACCCCTTGACTTTTTGCCAGCCAAGAAGAAAAGAGTAACCTCATTTTGAAAATCTTTCCCTACTTGTTGGGACATAGGGATAGTCAACTAGAAAAGACTCATGGAAGATTGTTTTTGTACATGGTAACTGCAGCAAGACTACTATATGCACACAGTTGGAAAGTTTCTGAAATACCCACAATAGAGGAATGTTTGGTGAAGATGACAGAATTTGCAGAAATGGGAAAATTAACTTGCTTGATTAGGGAGAAGATGACAGATACATTTCTTAGTGACTGGAAAGCCCTTATGGGCTTTTTGCTGAAAATGGGAAAAAATGAACTGGTGGTTTATGGATTTGATTAGAAAGGATAAAATATAGGAAGAAGGGAATTATGATGTAAGTTTAAGAGGTAGGATAGATGATAAATTTATTTGTAAGCGCTGTAAAGAAGATTGGAAGCTCTTTTCCTCTTTTTCTTTCTTTTTCTATTTACTTTTTGTTTATTCACTTGTTCTGCATTTTTCTTCTTTTTCTTTCCTTTTCAATCTGTATATTTATTACTGTATAAAATCCTTTTATAAAAATTATGAAAATCTCTCCCCAAAGAGAACCTAAAATTGGGTAGGCCATCTTGGTGCTGTACTCAACACTCACAAGTTTCTGCTTACTCCTGAGAGACACCCTATGAAACATTTGAGCTCATGTTTCTCTAAGGGACTGGACCTGACCCCAGCCACTGTGATGTCAAAGCAGGCAGAAGTCTCTCTGAGTCCTCTCCTGGGATGGACCTGCAGTTTCATCTCCAAGAAATCTTCTGGGCCTCACAGGAGCTGAATTTAGTCCTCTGCTCCCTGTTTGTTGCCCCTGGAACATAGTCTTTCAGGGTCTTGGAAGCAGTTTAGAAGATCCAGCCAGCTTTGTTTAATCATCTGGATCCAAACAAAGAAGCGTTGTACTAAGGCCTAGCTAGAGGAAACCTGTGGCTTCAGGATGCCAATGAGTGGTGAGCAGACATAAACTGAGTCCTTTGCCTCCCTTCCTTCCCCTCCATGCACTGGAGGCTCTGTCCATCACCCATATATGAGAGCCATGAATGGAAAGTACAGGAGCACTTTACTTCCTCTTCCCACCACTCCTGTTATATCAACTTTTTTGGGGGGGGCTTTTCGAACCTCTCTTTTTCTACTTGTACTTTCTCCCATCCTATATAATACACACAATCCCCCCCTTCTTTTTTACTCCTTCTCCTACTAAACTCTTGATTCCCCAAGCTAAGGCACATGCCCCAATACCACCAGCAGCACCCCACCTATCTAAAACATTCTCTGTCTCTAAGGCAAAGAAAAGAGCTTATATAGAGCATGCGCGAGACTTGTTCTCTTTCCTAAAAACTGTGCTATACATGTGGTCTTTTCCCTATGAGCCCCTAGGGATTGTTCATGGTTGAAATGTTATTCTATTTTCTGTACTGAAGGCTTATTTCCCCAATTTCCCATTGACTGTTACTTCCTCCATTGAGTGCTTTATGATTTTAAAAAATATTTCCACTACCACTCCCTCAATGTTATTTATTGTTTTCGAGGCTATTCCCACATGGAATGCTACTCTCCCAGTGACTGTCACTTTCTTCTTATTGCCATTCCCCAATGGCATGTTCTCAGTGTGTTGTCCCTCAGTACAATCCAAGCCTTTTCTCTGAGGCATGCTTGGCCACCATTTTTGAGGTCCATGTTCACTCTAGGATCCTTAGTGTTTAAATCAGTGTTTCTCAACCGTGGCAACTTGAAGATGTGTGGACTTCAACTCGCAGAATTCCCCAGCCAGCACTGATTTAAATACTCTTGTTAAAAGAGTTTATTAGCATACCGATCCTTTCTGGGTAGCACCTAGGTAACACAACTAGGAAATTTCAGAAAATAAAACTATCAACCTCTCTACTTCAGGGAAATGCAAGAGACATACCAATAAAAACTTCAAGGAGCTGCTTTGTAAATCCAACCGTTTCCCATCAAATCTGTTTTCTGCGCTAAAGGGAGGATACACTTACGGAGAAGTTCGGTGACATCCCAAAATGCCTTGTTTTTTTAATTAATTATTGCCTAATAGGTAAAACATGAATTTTCATCCTAGTTAGAACTGACTCCATATTGATTAATTACTGTGCCAAAATCTTAGTAACTTCTTATCATATAAGAAAAGCATATCTATTTAAACACATGTGTATTTAATCATATTTGCAGTGCTGAATTAGGATTTTCATCTGCATCCATTTACTGAAACCTGTCAGAGAACAACATAGTCTATACTGAGAAAAAGTTGAATTTACTGAATATTACTAGTGCATGTGAATTAGAATTCTTCCTCCTCTCCTTCTCGACCTCATCATCATCATCATCATCAGGGAAGGAATTAGAATTTTGTTTTTTTTTAAAAACTGAAAGTAGGAGAATGAAACTGTCAGATTTGTTCATCCTTCAGCAAGGCAAACAGTTTGCCAATAGTTTAAAAGCTGCTTATTATCTTTTCTACATGAAAATTTGCTACAGGCTGCAGTCTCCAGGCTGAAGAAAGCAAGGAATACAGGTAGGCATTATTCACCTTATTATTGGTAAGCTGAAACATGGATCTTTAAAAATACTTAACCAAACAGAACAAGGGTAAGCTTAGCACAATCCATAGCATAATGGTATCTTCTGGGGATGGAAAAGTTAGACCTGCTTTATGTCTCTGGCAAAGCATGCCATTGCAATTGAATTAAAGACAAAGCAAAAGAGAAATGTGAAAGTCAAACGGATTTTTTTTTTAAAAAAAAGAAAGAAAAAAGAAAGGCAATATCAAACATTAACCCTATAATATATCAAATGGCTTGTCCTCTCAGCATGTCCAGTTCATAGTCATCCTTCCAAGCCCACTGTGGTCATTCTGAAGATTAGCTTCCCTATGTACAGCAGGTGATCATGCCTATTTCTTTTTCTTCTACAAGTGACCTCTTCTATTATGGCCATTTTAATCAACTATTGCCCAGCAAGTGGCAACTAGCAAATGAAACATCCCATCTGCTACCATGGCAACATACCAAAATATGAGTTCAAGCACCTACCAAAAATTGTAGTGAAAATTTCCCCTAATAGGTTGGGGTTTTTTTTAACCTCTACTGAATGCAGTTCCCCTAACAAGTACAGTTTAGTAAATAAGGGATGGATTGTTTGGATAAATTAACCTTAGGGCAGTTCTGAAAATGCTTTGATCTTTGCATTTAATTAGGATTCCATTTTTATTTATTTTTTTAAATTTTAGATTGCTTATTTTGAGTGTTACTAGAGACTTCAGGGGAGCAAATTATGAAAGTGGCGTCTGCCCCCAAAATCAATCAGTCACTCAATCATTCAATTAATTAATTAATTAATGGCTACCAAAGAGCATAATTAAAGAGAAACATTCCTTTCTGAAGGTTGTTAACATTTTGTTTCTTTTTCCTTGAAATTGTCTTTCAGAAATATTGATCAACATTTGCAAGTACCAGGTTTTGGGTGCAGTCTTATTCAGCCTGATCTTATACTGAATCCCATTAAATTAAGTGAGACTTACTGCTGATGGGAAAAGCATGAGATGTCAGTGTGATTTTCTAGAGGTAAGTTTATAGGATTTTCTAGGATTTGGCCATTTATTATATTTGTTCAATTGGAAAGCATATGAAGAGATCTGTCCCCTCTCTCACAGAAAGATGAAACAGCCTGGAGTGGGGTTTTAGATAAAGTAGCAATATCCTGTTGGGGGGCAGAGTCAAGGTGGTAGCCTCAAACATATGATCAAAGCCATTATCTTGACTTTTTGGCAGCCCTCTCACATGCCTCTGCAACCCTGGCCAGAAGTTACAAACTAGGACTATTTAGATGAGGGCTTACTTGCAAAGCAGAGCTTTCTTAAATCTTGATGGAAAAAAAGAAAAAAGAAAAGAGAGATTTTTACCTCCACTTGATAGGGCCACAACCATCATTTTTTTTCTCCCATGGATCAGTTAAAATGATGTCAAAGGACTGCAGCATTGTTCACTCTGAAAAGAGAAGGAGTCTTAGTCACATCTTATCTCCTATTATATTAGGCTACTTTTCATATTTATGAATCATTGGTTTTTCAAATATTTAATCTATGTTTAATCCTCAATGTTTTGGGCATATGTTCTATTGAAGATATGGTACATGTTTTGTTTTTCTTAGTAAATGCTTTAAAAACATAAAATAAAGGGAGGAAATAGCTGATATGAGTACATATGCCTGGACACTTGTTCCTCCTGCTTTTCTTTGGAACAGGGCATCTCTGAAAGATTGACATTCTCTATAAATTGATAATAATCTGATCTCAGTGATGCTGTAAGACAGCAGTTTCTACTCAGCAGTGCAATTGAAGAAAAGGCTTGAATTTGCAAAGCAAATCATACACTTTGCTAAAATTGAGTTTCCAAATGGCTCATGTCTAATGCCTCTCTTTATCTTCTCTAAGGAATGAATGAAACGTACAAGTATTGGTGATTGGAAGGGCTTGTTTGCAACAGCTGCGGAAACAGTTGCCAAATCTCATTTTATGTTAAGAAAGCTCATACACCAAAGGGTTTGATATGTGTTAGAATTCATTTTTATTCTATACTGCACATGAAGTGTTCCTGCTGCTATAGAAAATGTTATGAAATCTATAAAACACAATCTGGCTGTCTTGGTCATCTTACAGCTTGTTGCAGCAAGAGCTGAATAGGCAAATGCCATCTCCTTTGTGGATCATATGACCTTAATGTCAGCTATATTCCATAAATAATTTCCATCTCAGCTTTTGATATTCTTGATAAAAATCTCTCAATAGCATTTGTTTGCAACTAGCTTTAAACACACATGTTAATAAAATGCCTTGGTACCTAGAAAAGCAGAACACATTCCTGATTTAAAACATCTTGTGTTTAATAGTAATTATAATTTACAAAAATATAAATGACATGACTCTGAATAATAAAATCCAAGGTTTGTAGGGTTGCATATAATAAAGAGCAACATCATTGCTCAAATATGGTATCTAGCAGAAGTGAAATGATATAATTCCTATAAGGTTACCTATACATGTTGGAGAAATGACTTCCTCTCCAAGAACTAAGACATATAATCACAATGTGTGCTTCAGCCATCTATTTCTACATGCCCTTACCTCAGTTTATCATCTTTATAAATCTGAGAGAGGGGACAATAACACAATGACCCTTGAACATCTTCTTGGCCTTAAAAAACAATATAAGCAACTAGTGATAGTTGCCCTTAAAAAACAATATAAGCAACTTCTTCAAGAAGAAGAAAGATATAAGGACCACCTGGGAATGACTTATTCAAGCAGTGAAGGAAGATAAGAACTCTACTCTTTTCTGGCACTTAATATATCACCAGGTTTCCAGAGTTTCTTGTTGGTATTTGCTTGTTTTGCAAGGACTAAGCCACTAAGTTACTATGGTAACAAATCACTCTGGCAGGGTGAACAGGTCAAACTTAAGTATCCTCAGGTTGGGTGTGAAAAGAATGACCATATAAGGAAAAGCTGCTGATTTGCCTGTGAAAGGAACTTGCCTGGACTTGTTTAGTTTCCTTTTACACAGCCTCTCCTTCCAGTCCTACTCAGAGCATGTGTGTGTGTGTCTGAGCTTGTAAATATGAGCTTGTAAAGCTTTTGTGCCTATCCAGGATATCTGGATGTGAAACTGTTTATGTTCTTATGGTTTCTGTAAACACATTTATTTTTATAGAAATGCCTGGTGTGTGTGTTTTCTGATATCTCAGGCCAAACGCTTTCCAGTACTCTTAACACTTCTGCCATGTTGGCTGGGAAACAGAGATGAAATCCATACATCTGGAAGATTCCTGGTTAGATGTTGCTGCTAAAGCTGAAATGATGGCACTGGACTGGATTTGTACAATAATTAGGTCTTGCCACCTCAGAGCATTTTTACTGATCTCAAATTTTACTATCTTGATTCACATTACTGATATCTCGAGAACTGACAATGTGGTCTGCTCTCCATTCCATCTTGCCCTACAGAAATACCTGCAGCCTATCTGAAGTTTTAGGCTTTGGATATTGCCTCACCCAGCTCAATAGTAATGGTCTCTGATACTGTACTTCATATGTACAGAGTTACTACTATTTCTTTTAATCCATCTTCCCCCCTCCTCTGGCTTCATATTGATGCTTTATATTAAATTCTTTTATTTTACACAAATTCTTTTATTTTACACATCACTTTGAGACACTTTTTAAAACATAGGCATGTGTAAACAATTATATTAAATAAATAAGTTCACCTATAGCAATATATGAAGCAAATTACAGTATTCCTTCTGAGGGTATGATTAATGGGATTTTTTACATAGGACTTTAAATGCAAATCTTATATGGCAGCGATTTCCATACTTCAAGAATGGAGGCCCCTTTTTAATATGTCACAATTTTGCAGATCCCTGTGATAGTAATTGCTTTTACAGATATGTTTAATATCTCTTGAGTGAAATAAAACATATTGACCAAAAGCTACTATAAATTCTATCATGCTTTTAAATGAATATGTGCCTTAATGAATCCTGCCCTTGATTCAAAGCAGCAGTTCTTACACATTTATTTAGAGGATTTATATGCATCAGCCTATTGTGACAAAGAACCTTTTAGTACAACCTCCCCCTCCAACACACACACACTACTAGAAACTAGCCAGCAAAAATTCAGATACCCAGTGCTGTATTACCAAATGGTAGGGGGATTTATTTTTTTTTTTGTACTTTGCACTGCCATCTAATGGTCACCTAGCAGGCCATGGCAGGCAAACGGGTGCAGACCAGTCTCCGGTATCTCCAGGGCCTAGGATTTTTCTGCGTTACAGCCTTTAACTGCTACACTCCCATGCATTAACCACCTAGAAACAAAGTTGCCTTAGGAAATCCTTTTCCACATTTCAACTCCTCCTCTGCATTGGCCATAATTGCAACCAGTTCTGGGCCACATTTACCTTATTTGTGAATTCCCCTGCTTCCTCCTGGGCAGTACCATAGTTTTACCATTTTTCCTGCCATGAAAAAATGCCAGGGAGAAGTGGCAGAACTCAATTTCACCTGGTTAAAAAAACAGACACAGACCCATGTTCTTCTGTTCCATCAGTGAACTTGTTAAGAAAAAGCTTTTCACTATTGCACTGGTAAGCTTGTAAAAAAAAAGGGGGGAACTAATGACTGATGGGGAGGTGGCGTTCCTATCACAGCACATAGTAGCCAATTGAAATGGAGGAATGCCCTTTATGTATAGGTTTTTATTCTAATTATATCTTTTAGTGTGTGTTATCATAAACCACCCAGAAAGCTTCAGCTGTTGAGCAGTTTAAATAATAACAACAACAACAGCAACAACAACAACAACACAATATAGTGAGGCCTCCATTTGGCCACTGAGGCAAGTACCAGTGTGCATGAGCAGCGGTGGCCAATAGGCTTGTGGAAGAGTCTTCAGCTGTGTGGATGATGGTGGCGTGGATAAGGGGACCACACAGGAAGACCTGGGGATCCTTCCTCCTCTCGTGCAGCACAGCTACTGCCTTTGATCATACAAGTGAGGAAAAGGCCTGGAGAAACCCATTTGCATAGTCTCAGAGAGGATGTCAAAATAAGAGGTGGCTGGGGCAGGTGGAATGCGCAGGGAGTCCTGGCAAGTCGTGGGGTAGCTTGGAGGGACGGGGTCAGGTAGAGCAGAGTAATGACACCTTGGGAACAGCAGGGCCGAAGGGCTGGTGCTGGAGTGAGAATCTGTATGGCATTTCAGGCATAATGCAGAGAGTTTGGCAGCAGTGGGAAAAGTTATGCACACATGATGAATGCTTGGAGGGAGAGACGTAGTGGCAGAAATGATGAACAAATCCAAATATGCTTGCACTGCCCCTCCCAATTTCCCTTCTATCCTAGCCAGTCTGTGAAGTATTTTTTAATCAACATCTGTGCCAAAAAGAGCTGTGTGAATAGACCATTTTTATTTTCCGTGTTTGATTCATATTGCAGATCTCCTGCAGTAAGCCCATGCCCCACAGTTTGGGAATTATTTTTAAGAGTATGGATGTACAACAGTTTTTGGACAAAGGCCAAACTGGCCTTGTATGGTTCACAAGAAGAAGCTGCACTTCAAAAACATGGGCAGGGTCAGAGCAAATATAAACGTAAATAACACTTGATCTGCATGGGGGTATAGGCCGGAGGTACTCCTGGATCCCTCACTGTCACTAGAAGTTTGAGGGACTTCAGTGGTTCAGACTACATTTTATCAAGTTGATACCCCAGCAATGGGGCTGCTTTTGAAAACAGCCCAGAAATATCAATTAGTTCAGAACAGAGCAGCTAAACTGCTACCTGGAAGTAGCCAATCTGATCATATTATGCAAGTATTTTGCCAAGTGCCCTGACTGCCAGGCTCAATTCACAGTAATGGTATTACCTATAAGGCCTTAATCCAGTCAGGGTCAGGTTACCTGACCGAGCATTTCCTCCTCTGCATATTAAGGTTTTCATCTGAATCCATTCTCCATCTGCCTCCCCCAAATAAAGCACAATATTTGCCCATAAGAGATGAGGACATATGGTAGCATATGACATTTTTTAAATTTTCAATACCAAGTAGAGATATATTTTCTCAGGTACTTGGGAATACTGTTTTGCTGCTGGTTTTATTAGAAAGTTTATGAACCATTCTGCTACTGTTATTACTACTGATGTTTGTACACTGCCCAAGGCACTAACTACAGAAACATAGTTAGTCAATCTTTCAATCAATCAAGCATGAATATATATATATATTCAATCTCCTTATGCAATCATGCCATCTCTCTCTCTGTCTCTCTCTCTCTCGCTCACACACACACACTTATACATCCTGATTAAAAAGACTCCCCTCTAACAAATTCCCTTGTGGTTCTCTGATTTCCTAGCATGGATTTCAAACTGGGATTCTGGGAAGACTAGTCCATCCCCTTTTTAATATTCCCCACCTTGCAATAGTTGCAAGGTGTTATTGCTTGTCATCCTCTCTATGTGGAAATTAGCCAAACTGGGGAGGGAAAATGAAGCCTCAGGACCGATGGAGACCTATGTGAAAGGAGAGACAGGAAATGAGACAGTTGTATGAGCAGCAGCAGAAATTCCAGGCACACATTCAGTAAATTAATCAGAACTGGATGGCTTGGAAAGTGGAATGAGAGCACTGCATAACTGGGTATCTGGAAAGCTTTGACAAAGTGAATATCTGAGGCTCCCCTGCATACACACACAGAGAGAGAGAGAGCGTAGTTATTTCCAAGGCTCCTCATTCCTTAGTGAGTGAGGTGCAGGCGGAAGTATATAGGCCTTGGCTACACCTGAAGTCCCAAAGAGCAGCAAAAGTGCCCTCTGAGTTACTCAGCGTGCCATTCGAGCCCCAGAGCAAGAATCCCATTAGATGCACAACCCTGGAGTGGCAATGCTGCACTTTCTAGTGAGCCTGCTGTCTTTCTACAACATGTCTGCCAAAAAGCAGAAGGGGGGAGGATAGAAAATGAAAGAAAGGATTGATTCTAATTGGGAAGAGAAGCTAGTGCAAAATGGGACCATCTTTTCTTGCACAATGGACAGCATGTACTAGATTTTGTGGATTCCTGGTTTTCTTGCCACTGCAATTTGGTGTGTAGCAAGTAAGCAAAGAGCAGGAACAGAGTTTGCTGAAGAATGGTTTTCTCCAGACTGCTTAATCAGTGCTGCATTTCAAACCCTGTATGTCTGTCTTTCCTCTCTACTGCAAGGCACATACTGCAGACATACTGGCAAACTCTGCAGTGGAACACAAAGAACATTCTTCTCTTATTGCTTGCACAATAGGTGTGGGTGGGGGAACATTTGCAGAGCAGGGATTGACAACAGAGGAAAACAACAGAGAGGGAAAAATAATAAAATACAGAGTACAGAGTATCCTAAGCCTTTCCCAGAGCTGCACATAAACAGAGCACAAACATAGCCTGGCAACTTTTTTTTTTTTTTTGCCATATTTCCATGCTGCTGTTTAATGAAACAGACTTAAGTCATCCTTAGCTGTTTCTGTGTTGAAACTGGTTTTCCCCTCTTGTTAAAATTATGGCAGTTCCAAGATGTGCAAAATCTGTTGTGCTTTGCCAGCTATTGTGTTGGAAGAGAAGTCAGATGACCCGTATGTGGTGGAACTAGCTGAGTGTCTGTGGCCACTTCACTATGGTCCTGCACACGCACACGCACACAGGTCTTGGGCACTCTCCCTTGCTGCCATTCATTTTTTTTCCCCCTGAGAAAATTACTGGGCACTGCAATTGAACAGTTGAACAGCTGTTCAGTAGACTGCAGGGAACTGTGAGATTTGAGTATGGTTTAGGGCTTTTTGAAAATATCACACCCCTACAAGCCCATGTGTGAGAAAAAATGTGAAAGTCCGCTAAACCTTTGTGCAAAACAAGCCCACCAAACAGATATTCAGCAGGATGGAGGACCTGCTCACCAAACCCAGCAGCTCTGCTCAGGCAGAAGCAGCTTGCAAAAAACCAGAGGTAGGAAGGCATCATCAACTCCACTTAGATGAACAGATTGATGGTGGAGAGAGAAGGATGCAATTCTCTTTTCCATGTGGCACTTCTGAGAGGTAGGGTGCGGCAAGACACTGAGAAGCAAGGACAAGAAGAATGCAGTTCCAAAGAAACAAGAAGAACTTCGTTCCAGGTCCTCAGCTTTGTTTGCTTTTGGTGTGCTCACCATTGGGGAATGTGATGCTTCTCTCTCTCTCACCCAGAAGCATAGAGTGAATGTTACAACTGCTGAGAGATGGGTTCTGAACAAACAGAAAACCAACCAAATTAGGCTGTGGATGTAGTCTGCTCTGTTTCACCAAACTGCAATCCTATGCACTTTGATACAGAAGTGAGGTCCGACTGAACTCAGCTTCTGAATACAAGTGTGGATGGATGTGATGTTATTAAAATACCAAAAGGAGAGTCTACCTATAATCCACTTATCAGGTTTTACAGGGCAAGTATTCACGTATTTGCTCTCTCCATATTCCAGAGTTCCCAACAAACATGCTTACAGTTCCAGTACATCCAGAGTTTATGAAATCATGTCTGTAAGATCCCATTTCATCCCTCCATCAGTATTCCCATTGGCTGGTAACATAGTGGAAGGGTAGGAAACAAACTTAGAGGAATCCACCAATCATTTTCCTTTACATGATCTGCACATCAGGACACCACCATTATTTGGCAAGCCAAAACAAAATAATAGAGGCAGGATAGGGATTGGCAGTTGGGACAGGGAATTTTATGCAGGTAGTTTTCTATTCATTTAAGGATGAGTGAATAACACTTTAACTCAGCAGTGAGGAAAGGCTCAGAGTGAATCAAGGGTCACTGTCTCAGGGCCTTTCCCTACTTGCACTAATCATGGCATGAAATCCTTTTTTTTTTCTTTTGGCCATGTCTTCCTAAAATTGCTTTCATATCACCATATGTGAGGTGGTAAATTGATCTTCAGCTGTTCTGGAGTTCAACTGTTATTTTCCCCTTTAAGGAATCAACATGCCATAGCAGTTTGGCTGTGGATGCAGTCTGCTCTGTTCACCAACCATTTAGTTGCAGTCACAGTGAGGTGTCCCCTGGGGTTGAGATCAGCCTGGCACCTATTGGCTGACATCATCAAGCCTCCTCTCTTGCAGCCCTGGGCAGTGTCTTTCAGAGCCCTTCCACTTTGGGCAGTGGAAAAGTTTACTTCTTTCAAACTGGACTCTCTTGTGTATCCTCCAAGTCTCCAAGGCAATCAATGGCTTGCATACCCTACTGGCTAAGCAGTGGCAGTGGAGGATGGGCAGAGAGAGAAAGACAGAGGAAACTTTCTCAGCTGTTTCAGAGGTCAACTAGCCTTGTCCTGTTAACTCTTGTTTGGACTGCTTGTGAACGTGGCTTTGGTGCTTTTCTGGAACAGTGCTAAATCTGTCTTAAAAAAGAGCCCCACTGTCAGCTGACAGGCTTCTTTTGGTTATGGATTTAGCACTATTCCAGAATAGCTCTATTCTGGAAGAGCTCTGAACCTGTGTCCAAAAGGGTTTTGAATAGATCCATGCAAAATACCTGTTGGCATCTGTCAAAACTGGCTCTTCCCAAGCCCCAGCCCTATTAAAAAGAATGGTAAGAATATCTTTTCCCACTAGCTGGTGATCTTTGGTGGGAGGGGAGGCAAACAAAGCCATGAGAGTCTACCAGTCCTTCTCATTAACATGACCTGTACATCATAAATAAAGATAGCACTATTTGCCAGCGTTTTGTCCAGCAGCATCTGCCAGAATGTGAAAGGGGTTTAGAATAATGAAAGTATGTTGTGGTGCTATGACACAAGCTGTGCCTCTTTTGTACAAACATTGTGACACTGTATGCACGCCCTAGAGGGGTACAGCCTGCAGTGGGATGCCGCTTCATCGTTTTCCAGAGGTGCATAATTGTGAATGTGCCAGGATAGCAACTGTTGGTGGGGGAGGGGGCAGCACTCCACTGTTTCCATCTACCTTGTATATGCATAGGGAAAACTGATTCTTATGCTAAAGCATGCTTTGAAAATGTGAGGTACTGTCACCTTGCATGTGCATAGAGGTGTGGAAGATGGTGGCGCACCATGTTTTCTCACATTTTGTCACCTGAGCAAACCAGAAAGGATCAGGAGGTGCATGCCTGCTGTGGAGAAGAAGATGGCAGCAACTTTGGATTCTTCACTCTTGGTTTCCTGTGGGTGTGATTGAAGAAAAGTTCCCTCCTGACCCACTTTCTGTGGTGGTTGAGGGGAGGGATAAAGGGGCTGAGAGCCAAAAGAGAATAGTGACAGTGGAAGTGGTGGAGAAAGTGACAGCCATCATGAGCACTTTCACTGGGAGGGGAGGAAGACTGGGTGGTCTTGAGGCTTCATGGCTTTCCTGAGTAGGAGAAGCAGAATTTTGTTTTCCTTGTGACTTAGAATGATCAAGGACAAAGTTGCCATCACCTGCCACAACCAAATGGCACACAGGGCAGCATGGGGTAAGTAACTGTCATACTAACTTGTCATCTCAGCAGTTCCCATGGTCCCACCATTATCCATCCCATTTTATACATCACCTGCATTTCTGAGGATACTCGAAAACTGTTGTTCCAGTAAGAACAACAATGATAAAATGTACTGAACACATTACCACACCTCTCTCCTAAGGATTTTTGGAGCTATCACCAACTAAAAGGAGCAATATCCATGCAGCCTATTTTAATTTGCTGAATTTATCTCAGGGTGAAGGTTAGGGTTCATGCAAAGAGCGGGAAAACAGGATACTGAAAGGCTCATTGAGTACAGAGATCATGTTAAGTCCTTGGTACTGAGAGACCTATTGTCATGTTCACTGTTGCGGTGTTTCTGCATCGTAACGGTTTACTTGCCAAGGTGCTGATACGTGTACTGGCTGGGAGGGTGCTGCTGAGAGCCTTGTACTCAAGACGTGCTGGACTGTGCCAGGGAGGAATGTGTTTGGGCTATCTCTTAAATGTCAAGGTCTTTTTAACCGTTGATCAGCAGAGCTCGTTAGGAGCACCTGGGAATGTGGGGCTGTACTGTATGCGAGGGAGGGGGTGGGCTGATGTTTGAAACGATGATATTTAGTTTGAGTTTAGGCGCACTTTTCTCATTCTCAGCTTTTTACCTGTTTGCACTCTTTTCTAAATAAATCCAGAATTGTGATTTTGAGTCTGAGAGTTTTATTTGGATAAAGGCAATCCTCACACCTATAGGGAAAGTAAGAATGTTTCTTTTGTTGAAGGTAGGTATGCACCCAGCCTATTGAAAATTACCACTGGAATTGCTGCCTCTTTCCCAGTCCGGTGCTCCTCCAGCTGGGGTCTGGAGAGATTATTAAAACTGCTCCTCCCTTTCACTGGAGAATCTCTTTTTCTTCTCTTTCAATGCCTTCAAATGTGTTTCTTTAGACTTCAATAGTTGGAATATAGCTGCTAAGCATTGCTGGCTTGGCAGTAAAGACCTTCCCATATTAGTTTAACCTATAGGTGTTGTGGGAAAGCTTTGCACTGAAAGAATCTGATTCTTTTTAGAATCATGCTCAAATCATGATGCCATTCACTAGTAAAGAAGAACTTCCTAGGAACGTCTCACCTTAAATATGTCTAAATTATCTCTAGACCCTTTTCCGTCAGGAATCAAGATGGGCTATAGTACTGAGGCAGCACTGGTCGCACTTGTGGATGACCTTTGGAGGGTTCAGGATAGGGGTGGTGTGTCCATCCTGGCCCTTCTGGATCTCTCAGTGGCTTTTGATACCATCGATCATGGTATCTTGCTGGCCTGGCCTCTGGGAGTTGGGAGTGGGGCACTGTTTTGCACTGGTTCTCCTCTTTTCTCTGTGGCCAGTATCAGTCACTGCTAGTGGGGGAGGAGAGGTCTAGCCCTAGGCCCCTATTATGTGGGGTACCTCAGGGCTCAAGTCTCTCTCCCCTATTTAACATCTATATGAAGCCACTGGGAGAAGTCATCTGCCAGGATGGGAGTCAGTATCAGTATGCTGATAATACCCAATTATACATCTCTATCCCATGCCGGGCAAGTGATGCTGCTCAGGTGCTGGCTTGGTGCCTGGAGACCTGGATGGGGAGAAACTGGCTGTGAGTCAACTCTAGCAAGATGGAGTGGTTGTGGGGTTTTTTGCCTTCTGGGGTCAGAAGAGTTGACATTTCTGACTTTGCATGAGGTAACATTCCGCTGCACAGATCTGGTGTGCAAGTTGGGGGTTCTCTTGGACTCGCAGTTCCTGCTAGAAGAGTAGGTGGCAGCCTCCATCTTGTGTGCCAATTGCACCCATTTCTGGACCAGGAGGCCTCACTCACAGACACCCATGCCTTAGGCACCTCCTGTTTGGATTACTGCAATGTACTGTACATGGGGCTGCCCTTGAAGACCACCTGGAAGTTGCAACTGGTTCAGAATGCAGCAGCATACACAGTTTTGGGTGCCCTGTGGTTCACTTGAGTAACACCACTGCTGTTTGAGCTGCACTGGATTCCAGTTTCTTTCCGGGTGCAATTTAAGTTGCTGGTTATCACCTTTAAAGCCCTACATGGCTTTACCTGTGGGACTGCCTCCCCCTGAGGGTATCTGCCTGTCTTACTAGGTTATATAGAGTGGGCACACTCCAGGTCCCCTCCCTCAAATGTTGCCTTAAATGATGGGACCTTGGAGGCCCGCCTTCTCAGTGGCTGCCCCAGCCCTTTGTAACCTGAGATCTGAGGATCCCTACCCTTTTAGCCTTCTGTAGGGCCATGAAGACCTGGCTCCTTCCCCCAAGCAGTGGGCTAGGGGGTTGAGCTGGGAGGATATTTGGTCTGGCGCCTGTGGGGAAGAGTACTTTTGGTTTTAGCCATGTTTTTATGGATAGTTGTGAACTACCTAGAGTCATTACATGAGATAGGCAGCCATATCAGTCCTGTAAATAAATAAATTAACAATAAATAAATAAGTAAGTAAGTAAGTAAATACATCCTATCCAGGTCCGCATAGTTATGTTCTGGGTTCTTGAACCCTGTCAGATTTATATAGCCACATGGCTAGTGCTCCATTTGTTAGGTACATTTTATGTTATACCTATCCATATAATATGGTTGGGCTTGTTGATTATGCATAAAATAAACCATTTGCACGTGAAGGTCCAGCTACAAAAGTTTAAGAAAGAATGCATTGGTTTACTATTGAAACTCAGGGCAACTTTGGAGTCAAATATTTAAAATCACTCCCATGCTTTTAGAACTTCCTGCATCTCTGTCCTAGAGCAAAATTCAGAGCAAATCCAGAGGCATTTTCTCAGGTGATATGCTGTATTTGTGAAATATTGATGGGGAGAATTCAGATGGGGTAAAGAAAAAAGCCTTTGACTTTGACTGTGTGGACCATAACAAATTGTGGCAAGTTCTTAGTAGTATGGGGATACCAAGTCATCTTGTATGCCTCCTGAAGAATCTGTATAACGACCAAGTAGCAACAGTAAGAACAGACCACGGAACAACAGACTGGTTTAAGATTGGGAAAGGAGTACGGCAGGGCTGTATACTCTCACCCTACCTATTCAACTTGTATGCAGAACACATCATACGACGTGCTGGGCTTGAGGAATCCAAGGCTGGAGTTAAAATCGCTGGAAGAAACATTAACAATCTCAGATATGCAGATGATACCACTTTGATGGCTGAAAGCGAAGAGGAACTGAGGAGCCTTATGATGAAGGTGAAAGAAGAAAGTGCAAAAGCTGGTTTGCAGCTAAACCTCAAAAAAACCAAGATTATGGCAACCAGCTTGATTGATAACTGGCACATAGAGGGAGAAAATGTAGAAGCAGTGAAAGACTTTGTATTCCTAGGTGCAAAGATTACTGCAGATGCTGACTGCAGTCAGGAAATCAGAAGACGCTTAATCCTTGGAAGAAGAGCAATGACAAATCTCGATAAAATAGTTAAGAGCAGAGACATCACACTGACAACAAAGGCCCGCATAGTTAAAGCAATGGTGTTCCCTGTAGTAACATATGGCTGCGAGAGCTGGACCATAAGGAAGGCTGAGCGAAGGAAGATCGATGCTTTTGAACTGTGGTGTTGGAGGAAAATTCTGAGAGTGCCTTGGACTGCAAGAAGATCCAACCAGTCCATCCTCCAGGAAATAAAGCCAGACTGCTCACTTGAGGGAATGATATTAAAGGCAAAACTGAAATACTTTGGCCACATCATGAGAAGACAGGACACCCTGGAGAAGATGCTGATGCTAGGGGGAGTGGAAGGCAAAAGGAAGAGGGGCCGACCAAGGGCAAGATGGATGGATGATATTCTAGAGGTGACGGACTCATCCCTGGGGGAGCTGGGGGTGTTGACGACAGACAGGAAGCTCTGGCGTGGGCTGGTCCATGAAGTCACGAAGAGTCGGAAGCGACTAAACGAATAAACAACAACAAAGAAAAAATATTAATACTAAATTATTTGACATATCCACTGAAGCTCTAATAGCAACCATCAGGCATTGGGATCCTTTTCTCCTCTACCCAAGTCTGAAGTTGTATTTGTGGGTTTTCCTATGGTGAAGTGACTTCACTATGCAAAACCCGGAGATGATTATGGCAAGCTGTTCACACAGGGGAAATCCAAATATATTAAGTCTTGCAACACTTTTATATCCTTACTCCTAATGATTTGTTAATTTTTTTTCACACAAAGAGTATGCAAATTTCCATTAGAAAATCTTACTAAGCACAAAAGGGCATGGCTTGGAAGAATAACTTTGTGTTCCTGAGTAACATACTCTAATTAAATGAGGGAAGCCAAGGGTTTTGTAGGTAAAATTAAGTTACCCAGTAATCTTAGCAATAGTAACCTATTCACATCTGTTGAATCAAATTACAGGAAGGATTTTAAAAGCCATTTCATAAACTGATACAGATAGGTTTTCATTGTTGATGCCATTTAAGATTCAGTGGTTTGTTAATTTAAAACCAGAATTTTGTACCCTTCTACTCACTGTGTTGAAACATTGATCTGGACTGTCAAAAATCCAGATGCCCACTAGATGGCAGCAAAGAGATACAGGAAAAAAAACACTAACTTTTGCTGCTAACCACTATACAGTGGTTACTGGGATTTTTGCAGCCTGTATCTGGTAGACGTACGTTATAGCTCCAAATTATAGCTTTCAAAGATATGATGAGAATTTTCTGCTATCCTCCAAAGACCCCTAGGGCAGCCTATTAGATTCCCCTGACTTGATAGGGTCATGGAATCTTGAGAGTCAGTCTGATCTTGACTTTTTACAATCATTTGCTCAAACTATACTGTTGCCATTCCCTCTCTGTGAATAGACAGCTGTCCACAAGAAGAGAGAAATATTGCTGTAGCATGATGTTCTGTTCCCAAAACATGGCTCTCAGCCATGACCCACTGCAATCCCAGGTTTTGATTTCTTTTTCCTTTTCTCATTTAACTTTGTGTGTGTGTGTGTGTGTACTCACACATGTATACAGACTCCTATATCAACTTAGCCAACTGGGTGAATTCTATTTTACAATAATATGGCTATTTTTATTTGAATTAATAACATAAAAGGTAACTGTAGCTTGGCCAATAGTTCAAAGTTCTAGAGAAACTGTGCATGGAGGAAATGAAGCAGAAATGAAATGTTATCCCCCTCTCACAGATCCTGCTGCTCTACCTCTAGAGCAACTTAGAGATAAATTGTTGTCTGACAAAAGGATAGCTTTCCTTTCCACATTCAACTCCAGGAGCATCTGCTGTGCCAGTATGGTCTATCAGAGAAATTCTGCATAGAGATGGAGATCAACCATCCATTGTATGGCCGGGTCCTGCTCTAATTCTCCCAAGACTTAAGTGACAGTCTCAACTGCAGCATTACAAGGCAATGTGACATCATGTTCTTCATTAGACAGTCTTGAACTGAGTGAGGTGTGAAGCCTGGTCATGTTTTTCTTTTCTTTTGTTTTTTAATCAGTGGAAATAGAAATGAAATATGTTCTTTCAGGCTGTGCTGCTTCTCCATCTGTCTACAGACTTAAAAGTAAGTGGACAACTGGCTGAGAAGCAGTGTGGCAGCATAGCTGTTTCTCTTCTGAAAGCACTGCTCTCCCAAGTGTCTAAATAGCTCCCCTAGAGAATCTCATTCATACATCATCATCATCTCTATTTCCCATCCTGATGCAATGCTCTACAGACTGAGAGCTGCAGGTTACATTTTTCTTCATCTTGTGCTACCACTTAAAAAACAGGAAACTATCATGTGATGGTATGTGTGTGTGTGTGTGTGTAGGGGGTGGTTTTGCGACTTTTCTAGGCCAAAAGCTACACTTAGGGCTTTTCTGCACTGCATCCTTAAGCTGTTGGACTCCCAAATGTAAACCAGCTAGAAATGTAGCCAGCTTAAGAAGTACCTTTCTGGATTTCAATTTCTCACATTTGGGCCTCCATTTGGGCCTGATATTCTGTCCAGAATTTTATTTACCATGGTCTCCAGTTGGTGGATTTCCCTTCTTCTTTACCTTTTCTGGATTGCTTGAAAAAGAAAAGAGAAAGTAGAAGGAAACACCACTGTTTTACCATTTTTCCTGTCACTTGGACTAAAAGGAAAAAGTGGCTTTCATCTGGTTAAAAAGAAAAAGAGCAGAGCAGGTCCATCCTTTCACTGTTCTGTCACTGACCTTGTAAAAGTAAGAGAGACAGGTCCAACCTTTCACCATTCCACTGATGGACTTATACAACCAAAAATGGCTGTGGAGGGCAGCAGCCAGTGGCCAGAGCACTACCTGAGCAAGCACAAGTCCTAAACACTACTTGTGACTCATAGCAGAAGTATTCAGCCAGCCGGCTTCTTCCAGGAGCCTGAGGGCAGGTAGGGGAAGACACTGTGTGTTCCTGCCCTCAGGAAACAGCCAGTGCTCCTTGCTCACACTGTGGCAAGCTGGTCATGAGGATCAGCCCCTAGACTTTAAGCCTACTTATATGGGAATACCTTCCAAGAAGTAGATGAGAGAGAGAGACAAAAAAGTTTGGTGAATTCTATTTTATTTTGCAGTTTAAAAGAAGAAGAAGAAGCCCCTTTTATTTAAATTCATTAATGAAAATTATTATTATTGTAGCTGGCCAGTATTACTAAAACAAAGTCATGCACAGTTCTTCTTGAGAAATTTTGCCTTGAGGGACATGAAGCAGCACTAAAAAGTAATTCCTTTTTTGCAGACTATGCTGCTTCATTTTTCTCTACAGACTTAGAGTTTAACAGTCAGTTGGCTAACAGTGCAGCTTTGCTTATGCCAGTCATTTAGTTCCTGGTCCACCTGCCCTACCATAAGGTCTGCAAGAACAATTATCTGATGAGCTTTTAATTTGCCTGAACATGCATTCCTGAAAAAGTCCATGAATCTTATCAAACCTCTTTGTTTTGATCAAGAAGAAACCTTTACATTTGTCTTACTTTCGGTGACCTATAGCAGCAATTATATGCCAATCATTTACATTTGTGTAGCAAAGGATTCAAGTTCAACGTATAGTCTTGGGATTTTGATTTGGAAGAAGAGAAACCAGGGCAATTACAGGGATGTGAATTATATTACTTTATTTCTAAGTAGCATATATGATAGAATGATATATAATCTGCCAATTTTGTGCATTTTTTTAACCCCTTCCAGGTATTCGATACACAGCAGGGCATATGTGCAGTGATTAAATGATTTATACATCATATATAAAAATCTTGATCACATAGGATTCCATTTTTTCATCTGTGATTTGATCAATGTGAACATGCCTCAGTGCATATTGACTGCATATTCTGAAACAGGTGAATGGAAAACAATGGCAAGCATTCACATGTCAATTCACAAATCTTGCAATTAAACTATCAGGCCTAGTCAGCTGCTCCATAGGATATTGTGATTCTTTTAATCTGTCCTTTCTTTGTCAGGAGGAGTTTATCTGTGATGTTTTGTCCGAACCATGCCAAACTACTTGTGGGTGGCTGAAGTGCCACCTTTTCTGAACAAAACGGAAAATAAAGGAAAAAAACATTACAGATTTCCTTAAAAACTGCCGCCAAACAGCTTAAAATTGATGACCAGGTACAGTTTAAGATTGCAGTAAGTTCTGTCTCTGCCTGTCTACCTACCTACCAACTTCTCCTCCCCAAATAAATTTGCCATGCTGGATTAAATCTTAAATTGGAGGAGGTTCCCACTCATATTCATTCTCTCTTCAGGGCAGTTTTTCTAACCTTAAACATTTACACCTTTAGAGGTGAATTATTGTCCTGTCAATTAAGCTGAGATGGAATGTGTTAAAGGACTGAAAATGAAAATTTCAGAATTGCATAGAATTGAGGGTGTTCTTCACAGTAATTGCAGCTCTGTCATTTGACCAATAGAGGCCTGACCACTACCAGGCTTGAAAGCAACTCCTAGGGGATTTCCTATCCATGATTATATTAAGAGACACCAGGAGTTTAATTGTAAGTCCAGATGTGAAGAATGCATAAGGGCAAAAAAGCCTTAATAGCTGACTTTATGGTATGTAGAGAAAGCAATTAAACCACTTTGCCAAAATTCTTACATTAAACAACATAAAGCTTTAAGGAAAAAAAGATTGTCCAAAGGGAGGGTTGGCAGCTGTTTATTGCCATGGCCAGGTTGAGGAACTCAGCAATTTTCTACTGCATAATTGGTGGTTAGTTAAATAGCACTGGGCCCAGGCTGGACTGTCTCATTTCAGCAAATGTGTGAGAGATGCATTCCTGCTTTACTTTTACATTAAATTTTGACTGCACATTTCTGCCAGTGCTGAGTTTAAGTGAGTTGATTGGCCTGCAGTTACAGCTTCTGAAATAACTAAGGTTATAAATCATGGAAAACTCCTGGAGGAGACTTTTGCCCCCATGAATTGTTAATAACTAATATCGTTTGGTGAGTTCCCATTCTTAATGACCCTTTGTACCCACATAGATCACACAGCAAGTATTCCCAAAGATTGGAGCTATGCAATAATTATTCCATTAAAAAAAATGATCTAGCAAATTACACATCAATCAGTTTGCTAAATACAATTAGTAAGCTTTATGCCTGACATCTTTACTAGACTCTCCTTGACTGGCTAGATAGTAAAAACATTTTAGCAAGAAAGCAAGCAGGTTTTCAGGCTTATCAAGCAACCTTGGATCAAGGGTTAATTTTATATTATCTTGCTGAAAAATTCCACCCCCACCTCTATGGGGGACTCTCTTTGTAGTTTTCCACATGATTGAAAGAGACAATTTATGAAAGTAACTTGAACTAGTTTCTATTAAGACATCTACTGTTGCTCATTAGGTATCTCTGTACTTATTTAAGAGTTAAGTGCAGCCCTCAGAGTCATCTTTCAGAGGTAATTCACAGGAAGGGGTGAAACAGGATTCAGTTTTGTACCTGTACTTCATTATTTTACTTTCACTCATTATTTTACTTATCAAATTTGATGTTGCCTGACTCTGGGCAGCTTTAATATCTTACTGATCCAGCACAACCCCCCTCACCCCATCTTGGTTGATAGATCTGACTGGGTGCGGACAATACAAGCATCCTCTCCCTGACATCAGTGGCTATCAGACCACATATTAGCTTCCTACTGCAAGGCTAAGCATCCTGGTGTAAATTACTTTAAAATGTCATTTTTTTTGTAAAAAAGAAAGAAAACCTTTTAGGTGACAGACAATAATCTAATTTAGGGTTTCTCAACCAGGGTTCCGTGGAACCCTAGGGTTGCATTAGAGGTCACTAGGGGTTCCCTGGGAGATCACTATTTATTTAAAAAAATATTTCAAATTTGGGCAACTTCACATTAAAGAGGTAAGTTTCATTCTTGATTTTTAGTTTAAGAACACTGTTAATTCATATATGCAGGCCTACACATGAAAGGAATATAGTATTTTTTTAGCTCCTGGCCTATATTTGAGCCTGAATGTGCAGGGGTTCCACAAGGCCTGAAAAATAATTCAAGGGTTCCCCCAGGGTTAAAAGGTTGAGAAAGACTGACATATAACATTAATATACCTCAGTGTAGGTTTACATGTAGTTTGGGTACATTATCCAGCCAGTTTCTCTCCTTAAAGGAGGTTTGTTGTTGTTGTTTATTCGTTTAGTTGCTTCCGACTCTTCGTGACTTCATGAACCAGCCCACGCCAGAGCTTCCTGTCGGTCGTCAACACCCCCAGCTCCCCCAGGGACGAGTCCGTCACCTCTAGAATATCATCCATCCATCTTGCCCTTGGTCGGCCCCTCTTCCTTTTGCCTTCCACTCTCCCTAGCATCAGCAACTTCTCCAGGGTGTCCTGTCTTCTCATTATGTGGCCAAAGTATTTCAGTTTTGCCTTTAATATCATTCCCTCAAGTGAGCAGCCTGGCTTTATTTCCTGGAGGATGGACTGGTTTGATCTTCTTGCAGTCCAAGGCACTCTCAGAATTTTCCTCCAACACCACAGTTCAAAAGCATCTATCTTCCTTCTCTCAGGTTTAAGGAAGACAATATATTGGCTTTCCTTCTATTTAAAATCTGTATAAATATTGTGATACAGTCTCTAAACAGAAGGGAATTCTATCACCCCAGATAAGCTACTCTTGTATGCAGTTGATACAGTAATTCTCTTGATAATTCTGACAGGCCTAGGAGGACATGCTTATTGTTAGGAAAAAAAAGTTTAACATCAAAAACAAAAGAAAAAACAAGTTATGAGCTTTCTAAAGAGATCTAGGAGTCACATATACAGATGGCAAATAAATGGAATACAATTTTAAGTACTTTCAAATTGTGTTTCATTCTTCTGCCTCTTGGAATACACAAATTAGATCTGACATTAAAAAAATTCATGGAGAAGCTCTAGGATTATTTTAGGATACACTGCACTTTTTCCTCAAAGTATTCAAAGCTGAGGTAGCCATGCAAATGCTTTATAGTTTAGAAATTTCTGTTTATGACCGCAAATTGTCCAGTCCAATTTTTTAAAGGCAATTTTTAGGATACCACATTGTGATTTTAGTTTTGCACACTAAATCAGGGATGTCCTCCAGTGAGGACAGAATTATATAATTTAAATTAATGTCCTAAATAAAAAGATTTCTGGCATTTAATTAGGATTACAATTTTTTTCTGGAAAGAAAAGTTAGTTCCTCAGTTAATACAAAATTATGGGTTCTTTCCTCAGTTTTTTATCTCACTGGAGTGAATAGGGCTACAGTAGTCATTTAGGAACTGATATCTAATACTGAGCTCCAGAAAGGTATGAGTGTGGCTTTTCCTCTTTTTAGGAATACTGTGGACAAGAAAGCTGACTATTTATGTGAACCAGTCACCGATTAATTTAAACATGCTTGTATAAATCAAAGAAAAGCATTCACTTTAGTGCACTTCAAAAGAATCTTGGCTGCTATTAAAGGGAATATTTAGTGGAATGCCTATCTTCCAGTGTTCTTGCCTACATTTATTAGAAGTAGAATCAGTGGATCATGCATTAATTTGATGTCTATTCCAATTTATAAAGCTTCATTTACAAAGAATTTAGAAGGAAGAGGAAACACAAATTACCTATATCCTATCAGACTACAATATATGGAATTTATTCATTCCATTGCTAAATTTTGTCTATTTGCTATGCATATATGACACAGGGTTCTTAAAATACATTAGAGGTACTAACTTAATATTTCTTATTAAAAATACACTTGTGGATTATTCTGTTGATTTTATTCTCCTTTATTTTGTTTTTAATAATTTTGTCTGATTTGATTGTAAAGTATTCTCTCTTTCTCTGTTAACGCTGATTACAGTAGCAATGATAGGGCTACAGATCCAGATGAATACTATAGGCAGCATTGTTACAGTTTTGCCTCTCTGCTGCCACCTTGTGCTTATCCTCATTTCTGCAGCTCAGACCTGATAGCCCTAAGCAATGCACTCAATGAGAAACCTGAGCGGTTTCTGGTGTATGCATATTCTGTTGTAAGGAAGGCTGCAAATTTTATTTTTTTTAATCTCCTGGATAGGATTTTCCTTTTCTCTTCAAGCAGCCTTGATGTGAGGCAATTTGGGATATACTCCAGCTGCTTCAAAATTACTGCCGTCTCATGTAATATAGAGAACTGTATTGAAAAGATACCTTGGTTTATTTTGTTTGACTTTGTGAACAGAGTTGGTTGCAAGCTAGATCAAGTAGCATTACATAATTGAAGAAAGCCAGGAAAAGCATTCATTTATTGATTGGATTAGTATTCTGTTTTTTCTCCAAAATTGTCCTATCGTTCAGGAACCACGCTGAGACGAGGAATAAGTCTCTAGTGTTTTATTACTGCTACGTTAGACAGAAAATCCTAACAAACTGAAGAAGCGTGAGAAAACCCAGACAGATAAACCCCAAAAGTCAAGGCGGGTCTGTTCTGTGTCTCTTTGAATGACTGCTCAACTCCTCACTACTACGCATGCATTTTCCCCCCTGGATAGGGGCCCCCTCCTGCTCACCATCAGTGCTCATGACAAAAATGATTCTGAAGTTGTTGGGAAGTGTTGGGCTTCAGGGATTAGTGATAGTGGTCTAGAGAACAGATTTTCTGATGTTTTGCTGGCAACTGTGGCTGGCTTCTTCAGAGGCAATGTGGCGATGTTAACAAAACCTGGTTACCTGCTCTATACCACATCAAGAACCTGTTGAAAAGCAGGACCTATCAGGAATCACCTCCCCAAAATGGGCAAATCAGAAACTTGCCTGGACAAGCTAACTTCAGGACTCAGCCAACCAACCAGAACCCAGCACAAACCAAGAGCCAATGAGGAATCAGCACTCCAAGAATGACCAATCAGAAACTGGCATGAACAAAGGACCAATCAGGAACCGCCGCCACCAAAATGACCAGTCAGGATTGGGCACAAAGAACCAATCAGAGACCAGCACCCATCAAACTGCATCAATCAGAAACCAGCTTAGCTATAAAGACAGGAGCCCAGTCAGTTCCTGCTTAGTTGTCTGTGGTCTGCATAGTAAGTATCAGTTTGTTTTTTGTCATCCAGTCCATGACTATTTTCACTGTTTTAAGTCTTGAATAACTTTCTTGGCTTTTCAAGACTTGTGAATTTTGCACATTGCTAGAAAGGTACTGTACTGAATATTCCCTGTTTGTCTTCTGAATAAGAAAGGGAAAATCTAATAAACTAATTTCTCAAGGTCAGGCCTATCAATCTGTTCCACAGGTTGTTATATTACTAGATGCAGTAGAATTTATAGACCTGTTCTCTGACTCATCAGGCCTTTTTGATTCAAAGGGCATCCAGGAGCAACATCTGCATTTCAGGGGTCTCTGGATTGGGGGACTTTAGTTTCCATGCTCCTGTCAGACGTTTCCCACAGTACTTGCTGGAGAAGGCTTCTCTCACCCTTCTTCTCTATTGTATGTTTTGCAGCAGTATGGTGAAAGGTGGCTTCCCTTAAAAACCCCAGTGATTTGCAAAGGAGTTTCAAGGGCAGGAATCTACACACCTGTGTGTGTTTTCTGAGTCTGTGCATGTATGTGCATGCATACCCACCCTCATCTGCTTTCACTATAGACACAATAATCTGTTAAACATGAGTGCACATATTGTATTTAAAAATAGTTTTCTGAGGATCTTTGAGGTTTTTTTTTTTAAACCATGGCATAACTTTTGGTAAAAATAGAATGGTCCCTGATTAATATTGCACTTCATTTCTAACTAGAGCATGCTATCAGTCCCTGGAATATAATTTCCTGCACTACTGCATCTACTGGAGGTAAGATTTGGAAACTGGAAATTGAAAGGTGTTTATAGCAGTAGGATTTGCAGATAATTCATTTCTTCTTATTAGCACAATGTGAATATAACATAGCCTAATACAGGATTTCCTTTTTTTTTCTTTTTTTGGTAATAATAAGCAAGTTTTTCAGTATACATGCTAAGGCCTTTCTCAGGTCAGATAGCTATCATTAATCATGGCAGACACGGTTAAACATTAAATTGCCTTTAATGACTTACTAAAATATAACTTCTGAGAAAGCCTGATGTTATGGATTTAAATTTGGAATTACTTAGTCCTTCTTCAAATTATTTAATTGCATTGGAATGGAATGAGTGGCCTTTTTACAATTTTCTTTAGTGGAAAATGTAAGATTATTCAAAGGTATAAATCCAACCATTTCTATATGTGTTACAAGAAAATAGTTGATTTAATTTAATGAAATAGGCTTATAAATACTTCATACATTCTTATAACAAAGATACATCAGCACAGTAAAAATCACCTGTACTACCCTGTGAGTTAAATTAGATGTGCCATCCTAATTCTCTGGGCTTAATTGTTTTTGTTTCTGATGTCGATATTGTAGCTCTGTGATGTTTATCCTCCATCAGTTGATGTCCAGTTCAGTTCAATTTCTATTACGATGGGATAACAGAATTCAAGTGAAGAGTTCAAGAATGCCAAAAGGAGAGGAAAGGAGCAGCTATAGCTACAGTATATGAACTATAGCTTCCAATCAGAAGATGTTTACTTCCAGTCACAGTGCCTTTGGGAGATATGTAGAAAGACCTTCTCAGAAAGTGCTCCAAGATTTTCAGCATATGGTTTTCTGTTTTTATGGACATCAACAGAAGCAACAGCATTAAGATTTTCCAAGATTACTACGGAGGATATACAGCATTGTGGTAGATTTACTAGCTTGCTGGCTGTTAAGTGAGAGGCCTGATGACTAGTATCCTCTAAGGACAACTATACTCTTCTTCCAATTAGGGTTAGGGGGTGGGATTCAGGAGGAGGGGAAGTTCAAAATTTGGGAAGCTTCAGAAAAAGCAAGCACTATAAGAAATAGATTTTGTCTGACTGGCTTAAGTATTTAGGTCCAGTGCCCAGAAAACCCTTAAAGAATTGGAACCAAAAAGATAAAATTGGCAGAGAATGTACAGGTAGATGCATAAGGAATCTCTTCCTTTTTCCTTAAGTGGTGTTTTGCTGCACTGTTTTGATTAATTGTACATTTGTTCCCATTTTCTGTTTTTGCTTTGCTCAGATTAAGGATTGCTTAGCTTTGTATGCATAGGGACGCGGTGGCGCTGTGGGTTAAACCGCTGAGCTGTTGATCGGAAGGTCGGCGGTTCGAAACCGCGCGGCGGGGTGAGCTCCCGTTGCTCGTCCCAGCTCCTGCTCACCTAGCAGTTCGAAAACATGCAAATGTGAGTAGATTAATTGGTACCGCTTCGGCGGGAAGGTAACGGCGTTCCGAGTCATCATGCTGGCCACATGACCCGGAAGTGTCTATGGCAACGCCGGCTCCAAGGCTTAGAAACGGAGATGAGCACCGCCCCCTAGAGTCGGATTCGACTGGACTTTACGTCAAGGGAAACCTTTACCTTTACCTTTTAGCTTTGTATGCAAATCTCAGCCTCTTGTAACTTAAAGCAGCTCTCCTATTTTCTCAAGTTTTCCCTTGTTACCTTTTTTAAAATAATAACACTATATTCTTTTTTACTCCATTGTGGAGTTTTCTCCTTAGCACTATGCACTTCAAAACACATGTGACTGGATAGAAGGGCGCAGGGAGGGGGGGATTGGCACTATTTATGTAAAAGGTTATTCCTGGAGAAGAGTGACTTCTTGCTCTTCCCCCCTCACCTGGAATCTGAATTGAGATTCCAGGTGAGGACGGATCTCCCCACTCAAAAACAAGGGATGATGGCGAAAGTACCTATTGCAATATTTGTATCTCGAAACACCCAGAAACCTGACTGAGGATGGAACAATTTGATGGGCTTCTGTTTGTGAGAGACAAAACATGGTGCCTCCTCCCTGCTATAGCTATTAATTACTTCTGCCAGTTCAGTTTGGCACCCACTGACCCCTGAGAGATATGAAATTCTACTAGCCACTACTCATTTGTTCAAGCTTCCTGAGGGTTGGTGGGTGTAAGATGATCTGAACATATTACCCTTGCTCAGCTCCAGCTGCATTAGTTACTTCTGTGTCACCAAACCCAATTTGAAATGCTGGTTTTCAAAGCAGTTCACAACCTAGTATCGGAAGGACCACCTTTATCATAAATGGAGGTCTTAGAGGGGCTTTCTACAGTGGTTCTACCTGTTGGATTTCTACTACCTATATGATTTTTAATGTTCTTTGTATCAGATTATTTTAGTTTTATTAGCCATTTTTGACATTTTTGCCTTTAAAAGTAGCCTTTCTGCCTATGGGTGATATGACCAACACGATTATGTGAGCTGCTATGTTGGCCATACCTCCCACAGGCAGAAACTATCACCCATGTAGGTCTATTTCCTGTGTTGAGATCTCACGGTAGCACATGCACAGGCCAAAAAAGATTAGTCCACCAAAATAGTACTGTCACACCAGTGTGATATTTTGAACTTTTGTATCATTTGGATGGACTTTTAAGAATGTGCACATACCCTCTACCTAATCAGAACAAATAAATTTAGCTGTTTGACTCACAAATTTGAATTGACTCAGCCTGACTCTTCAAATCAAACTGCACAATCAAATCACAACTTGGCTAATTTGCATACTTCTATTAGTGGCTACTCTGCAAACAGTAAAATGAATGAATGGATTACATCTGTAATTCCGATAAAGTGCCTCCTGTACAGTAGAGACACAGTACTATTTCCTATATATTTTATGTCAAGTGCAGAATGGTTGCACTCAGATCAATTCATGTACTACAAGGAGTAGAAATAGCAACAGTAGTAGTAATAACTATAGGTGATTTCCTATACAATTCTTCTGAAATCTTTGTGTTCTCAGAATTCTGTTGCTTTCATCTCAGGTTCATGAAATTTGGCACATCTGTATGGATGAGCACCATAATTTTCTACACTTGTATGGATGAGCACCATTGGTTCACATTTGGCAGAAGGAATACAGCTTGAAAATTGGGTGACTCTTTTTGGACCATCACTCTTTGTTATATGATGTTAACATAAATATGGTTTTGTTTTGGTGATGCACACTTTTTGCAAAAATGTGATCCCAGCTTAAGGTAGTTTATATTTCTACAATCCTCAGAGCAAAACCACTATCTTGAGCTCCAGCTCTATAACACTTATCTGGTGGCTCCATCTTGGCTGCCAAATCTGAGCTATTGTTAGATGACAGGTAAGATATATTGCAGTTATTTTACATCATGCCCTCATGCATGAGGTTCCATTACTCCACCACCCCAGAGGAACTATGTCAGTATACATTCCTGTGGTTTATATATTATTTGACCACCAGGAGGCAGTGTACAAGGACGTTTCATGCTTATTTATGAATTGGAAAGTATATACTGTAGTACTCATAAACTGTCTATATAGCCACGTTTGTACAAACCTTGACAACCAGGGCTGTTACAACTCATAATTCTAGGTTCACCGAATAAAGCACAATAGCCTGGGAATTCAATTACCAGCAGAGGAGTTATGCCTGCAGGTGCCTGATGAGTCCGAGTAAGGATGAAACCAGTTGTTTGCTGCCTCCTGGTGATCAACTAATGTTAAAACCTCAAGAGATATAAAAAACTCTATGTATCTCCCTTTATATTTCTTGAGATTTTAACATTAGTTAAATAATAGTTAAATAATAGCCCAGATTTTCTGCCTGTAGTTATAAGGAATAGTAATAATAACAATAACAACAATCAGTTAGCAGTGGACACTACGACAGAAAAGGAAAAGGAAAAAAAAAAGCAGTGTAGCACATGCCAATAGGAGGAAGCTTTTCACATGGTGGATGATGTTGAGCAGGGCTGGAATTTCAGATTAAGAAAACATCCATCATGGCTCTTAAAATATTGTGCCCATGTGGGCCCTTTCCTGGATCAGGAAGCCCTTCGGGCGGTCACTTATGCCCTTGTTATCTCCCATATAGACAACTGCAATGCACTCTACATGGGGCTACCCTTGAAGAGTATCCGGAAGCTTCAGCTGGTCCAGAATGTGGCTGTGCAGGCTATTTTTGGCGCCCCTAGAAGGGCGCACATAACACCTTTGCTACGTGAGCTGCATTGGATGCCAGGTTGCTTCCGGGTCCAATTCAAGGTGTTGGTTATCACCTTTAAAGCCCTACACGGCATGGGACCGGGTTACCTGAGGGACCGCCTCTTCCCCGTATCATCAGCCCGTCCCACCCGCTCATGCAGAGAGGGCATGCTGCGGACCCCGTCAATAAGAGAATTCCATCCAGTGGGGTCCAGGAGGCGGGCCTTCTCAGCAGTAGCACCCACCCTTTGGAACATCTTGCCCCCGGAGGTAAGATTAGCCCCATCGCTTTTAGCCTTCCAGAGGAAATTGAAGACCTGGCTCTGCCACCGGGCTTGGGGCAGGGAGGAGAATCGACATACTTGGGGTTGACTGGTGCCTTGAAGTGCCCCTCCTACATGATGGTTGAAGAGATCATAGCCATCTGGATTTTATGAGCTGGGGTAGTTAAGAAATCGTTTTGGTTTTTAATGGGATTTTATTGGAATTTTACTGTGTATTTATTTGAGTTTTTATTGTATATTTATTCAGTGTTATAAACTGCCCAGAGTCCCTCTGGTCGGAGGAGATGGGCGGTGACAAATTTGATAGATATTTAGATAGATAGATAGATAGATAGATAAAAATAAAGCTATATGGACAACAGTGTAGCATTTACCCATTGCAAATTAATGATGCACTGTGGGAGCAACAAGAGTCCTGTATAGTATATGAGATGGGAGGCCTATAAATTTATTAAATAAATAAAATGAATAAATTTAGGGCAGCATGACTTCCTACCAGCTCTGAGATGTGACAGGAGCACAGCAAAACAGATTTATACAGAGTCTTTTCCTCTTTGAGCACTATGAGATTCCCACTTCCCCTTCTCTTTCCTAGTGCTAATACTGACCACCTTACCTTCTTGGGATCCTCCTGCCAGCCTGCTATATTTGTTGGCTTCATTTTCTGCCAATGCATTTAGAGGATTTAGAGACTCAGCCTATCCATCTACTGTGGTTAAGGGACCAGGCTAGAAATCAGGAGTCTGTGAGTTCTAGTCCCGCTTTAGGCATGAAAACCGGCTGGGTGACCTTGGGCCAGTCACTCTCTCTCAGCCCAACTCACCTCACAGGGTTGTTGTTGTGGGGAAAATAGGAGGAAGAAGGAGTATTTGGTATGTTCGCCTCCTTGAGTTATTTATAAAAACCATAAATGCAGGATAGCAAATAAATAAATAAATAAATGTGAAAGTATGGAGTGAAGAGGAGGTAGTACTGAAATTCCAATTTATATTAAAATATTTATTCCAAGAGTAGTCTCTTCTAGGGCCTACTTCAGGCTCTTTCGCATACATTTGTTAAATTGCTACTCACCAAACCATATTAGCATAGAATTTGCTGCACCCCACCCCCCTGCGATCCTTATCCTGCCACAAATTCACAAATGGTACTTATTATTGTATGCAGGGCATGTTAAGACCAAACTGACTGATTTCCCGGGCTTTTTTTTTTTAGTTTCCATACATGAAATGTCATCAGCCAATTAGAATTCCAATCAGTCATTGGAAAACATCCACCAATCACCCTTTTAATATTGGCTGGGATTGGAGAGGAGACACTATACTGTATTTGGTCGGTAGACAGTTAGGTAGAATGGCTCTGGAAGACAGGGCCCAGAGATGGAAGGGGAAGGGCCATGCCTGCCCCAGTCTAAAGTGGTCAAGAGGTGTTGGGCTTGTCCCACTACCTAATTGTTACCTGACTGGAATATTAGCCAAATTGTTGATGAAGTGCTTCAGATTGTACTTAGGCACATTTGCTGTAATGTCTTGCCTATTTCAAGGGGGAAGCACCATTTTAACACTGAAACAGCTGACTATATAGATCAAGTATGGAGTATTGAGTATGGAATGGGGATGAGATGAAGTCATGTCATGACAGAAAAAAAGAAGTTGTGGGGGCATGTTTGTGCCATGACAAAGTACAAGTGCAAAGGCCTCTCCTTAAGATACTCTGTACTTTTTCTTTTACTATTTTTCTCTGCTATTGTCTCCCAGCCATTCCCTGCTCTGCAAATAGTAAATGAGGAAGACCCTATTCTTTCTACTGTAGAGCTTGCCAGTATGTTGTGTGATCACCCACAATGCACCCTGCAAATGAGAGGAGAGCAGGAACATAGGATTTGAGGTGCAGCATAAATTAAGCAGTTGACAGAGAACAACTGTTTGTTTGCCCACTAACTCTGCTCCTGCTCTTCGGTAAGCACCTTTCCATTTAGTTCTCTTTCAAAAAGAGTGCATTATGAAAGCAACCTTGCTATCTATCTGTCCATCTATAGGTTTATTTGATCTGACAAATATATAATTGAAATTTTATGGTTCTAGTGTAAGGAAGAAAAGTAACATTCAAGTGTGGTGGGGGTATTTCTTTAATTGGATGTATTTATTTTACATATACTGTATGCACAGCAATGGAAAAATCAGGGATTAAAGTAACTCAGCTAAAGTAACTTTTTCAAATAATAAACTGTGCACATCTTCGTAAAAGCAATTCAGCCTCCTCAAGCCTAAGAGAGAAGTAAAAGGGGCCATTTCTTCCTTCTGCTTGCCTTGCTTACCTCCTCTGGCAATTGCAAGTGTGGAGATGTATGCAACATTCTTTTTTTCCCCTTGTTGCCATTTTGGATGTGTCTGTTTTCTTTGTGATTGTGTTCAAACCAGAGGAGCACCTGGGCTTGTAGCTCATTAAAAAGCCCTGCTGTTCACAACTGAATTCTGTTGTAAAGTGTAAGGTGACTAGCAGCATGAAAAAATGAGAGGGAGAGAATGAGAGATGCCATGTACAAGTCAACTCAATGGGTGCTGCAGTTAAGTCTAGTATTTATTTATTTATTATTAAATTTATACACCACTCATCTCACTATAAAAGTGACTCTGGGCAGCATACAAATAAAAATTATAAAACCATTATAAAAACAGAAAAAGTACACAAATAGAAGAAGATAAAAGAGGGAAACTAAAAGGTGGGGAGAGCGTCTTTTAGCCACCAACCCCCCCACCCCCCCATGGCTGCCTATCACTCTTGGATCCCCAAGCTAGTTGGCAGAGCCAGATCTTGATGCTCTTCCTGAAGGCCAGAAGAGTGGGGGCCAACCTCACCCCTGGGGACAAGATGTTCCAAGGCAGAAAAGGCTCTTCTCAACCCTGCCAGTCAGAATTCTTTAGCCGACAGGGTCTGTAACATGCCTTTCCTGCCGGACTGGGTGGGATGGGTCGATGTAATTGGGTCATGACAGTTCCTCAGGTAACCTGGGCCCATGCCATGAAGGGCTTTAAAGGTCATAACCAACACCTTAAATTGGACCTGGAAGCACACTGGCACCCAATGCAGCTTGTGCAGCAGAGGTGTTACATGTGCAGCCTTAGAGCTGCCCATAACTGTCCATGCTGCCACATTCTGCACCAGCTGCAGCTTCCGGATACTTTTCAAGGGTAGCCCCACATACAGTGCATTGCAGTAGTTCATACGGGAAATGATCAGGGCGTGAGTGACTGAAAGAAGGGCTTCCCAATCCAGGAAAGGGTGCAACTGGCATGCAACACGAAGTTGAGCAAAGGCCCTCCTAACTATGACTACCACCTGCTCGTCGAGCAGGAGTCATGAGTCCAAGAGGACCCCCAAATTGCACACCAGGTCTGTCTGGGGCAGTGCAACCCCATCAAGGACTAATGATGGTAGATTCCTAGATACAAAGGAGCCCCACACCCATAGCCACTCCATTTTACCAGGGTAAATTAATGTAATTAACCTGATTAGATTTTCAAATATTTTTTGCCAGATTGATTATTTCCATTTTTTTAAAGAAGGACACTCAGACACATGCCCCCAAGATCCATGGTGGTGCTAATAATAATAATAATAATAATAATAATACAACACCAGGAGATTAACAGTCTGAAAATGATTGGGCTACATGTCCCAATATCACCACCAGCCATTTTGCAACTGCCCATTTTCCATGACAGGCATTTTGTGTCTGACTATGTCCCATGATGTTTCATAATGTGGCTCTTTGGGCTTCTTTTGATTTCAGAATGTGCTTCTCCTGTTGCATAGGGCACCTATGCTCCAACTTAGCATCTCAAGTTCTCTAAAATCCAAGTTCCTGTTGAAAAGACTTTGGTTGGTTGTGCTTAGCACATTAAACTATTAAGTTTCAGTTAAGAAAACAAAATGTATGCCTTCACATAACTTCTGGGCATTACCAACGAAATCATATTATGGCTAAACTGACAGCCTGCTTTAGAGAACTTGCTAAGACCATGGTTGGGTTTTCACAAAACACTGAAGCATCAGTTACCCAATCATATTCTATTCCCATTGTTAGGCTACAATGGTGTTCAAACATTTAATGGTCAGTCATCACTATACTTGCTAGGTATTTGAAGCTCAATCTTTCTGCAGACCACCCCACTGAAGAAGTCTATTTTATTACTTTCTATTCTGTAGTTCTTGCAGGCTCAGAAAGAGTGTGGATTCTAAATGATAACTAAGAATTGCATAATTCAAAATACTTTAATTCAAATTGAATACCCATCCAATTGAATACCATTCCTTTCCACCACTTCTTTGGAAGTCCTCTCAAATGATTGCTTTATTTAAAATGCCTACAGTCAGTAAGAAAAGTAGAAGGAGAGAGTAGTTTCCATGCAATTTCTGTTGCTTTTCTTCATACCCCTTCATTTTCCCCTTAATCTTGATTAACATATGGTACCCAGAACTGCACATGGTGCTTGAGAAAGAAGCCTGACAAGCACAGAATAGAAAGGAGCTAATACTTCTCTTGATTTGGAAATTATAATTCTACAGTGGCCTGCAGATGTGTTTATATTTTGCAACCATATCACACTATAGATTCATATTCAGCTTGAGATCAACTACAGTTCCAAGATCTGTTTCACATCTGCTGTTTCCAAGCCAGGTACCCCTTGAACTGATTCAGTAGCTTTTGGCTGAATTAGTCCTGGAGCAAGCTAAACGGTTATGGCTATGGATAACTTGAATATTAAAGTGTTGCTTGCATATATGTAAGGGGCTCTGGTAGCATCAGAAAGAATTGAGACAAGCAGGATACTGGGTAAAGTCTGCATTCACCTTAGTCGTAAGTATTCGTTCTCCCTCTTTCCCCTACCAAAGATCAGGAACATAGTGGTAGCCCTTCACAGAGTGGAGATGTGGGATATGAATCTAAATATAAATAATTTCTGTTTGGGGCAGTTAAAAACATTGAGAGTAGTTGGCACTTCCAGGGTAGACACATCTTCTTTGTGAACTCAGAGCAATCAACTCTGGTTTGATTATATAGACTTGGAGTAGATATGTACAAAATGTTTCACATTCAAACTGTCTCATTTCTAGTGGGAAAAAACTGTTTTCAGTCCAAAGTAGGCCATCTTGTCTATTTTGGAAGTATTTTGAGTTCAGTGCACTGTTTCAAAACAGAAACACTCCCAAAATCATTTTAAAAATGCCAATTTTTATACTTGAACTATCTGCTTTAAACTCCAGACAGGATGCTTCAAATTTAAACAGTGTTTCAGAACTTTAAATACAGTAGTTCGAATGCAAAATGTTTTGCAGACTCCTATTTTGGCAGCTCTGGAACTTATTTATTTATGATTTATTAAACAAATTTATACGGCCACCCAACTCACACACACAAACTCTGGGTGGCTTACAGAATTACAAACCATAAAAACTTATCTCTTGTTTATACCTTTATCAGGTTATATTGGCCAAATCATTACAAACTATCTCCCATCTTTTCCCTGATTATGAGCAACAGCTAACACCATTTCATATCTCCCTGTCCAGCAACTCTAGGTTCAAAATTCAATAAGCCTAAATAATGAACTGCAACTAGACCCCCAAATATTACACCGGGCTACATATTAGCAGTATATCAGTATGGTACAATAGCTAAAGTGTTGAATTAAAACCAGAGAAGATTCAGGCTCAAGTCCATTCACAGCCATATAAGATCACTTATGAGCTGCCCACAGTCGCTGAGGGTCGGGCGGCATTGAAGTTTAATTTGTTGTTGTTGTTGTCTCAGTCCAATCTATCCCTCAGGATTCTAGCTGTGGGAGAGAAAATTGAGGTATCTGTCATGAGTAAGGATGGCGAGCAGGGGGCTCCCGTCCAGGCTGTAAAGCGCATGCGTAGTACTGACGAATTAGGTGGCCATTCAAAGAGACACAGATCGGGCCCGCCTTAGTCTTTGGGGTTTATATGTCTGGGTTTTTCCCACGCTTCTTCAGTTCGTTAGGATTCTCTGTTATGTAGCAGTAATAAAACACTAGAGACCTATTCCTTGTCCCAGCGTGGTTCCTGGCTGTTAGGACAGTATCTTTCAATAATTTTTATTAAAGAACATATAGAACAGATAAAATTAATACAAAAAATAAACCTAATACAAAAATACATTATTTTAAAAAAATAAAAAGGGAGCAAAAAAAGGAAAACGAAAAAAAATCCCCCCAAAAAGAGAAAAAAAAGAAGAAACTTCCCCCTTCATCCCTAGCAAATATATGCAACCTTAACAACTTATCACTGTCTCTTCAAATACTACCAAATATATCTTCATTCCTGTGATGACTGGAACGCTCATGCACTCATTCAATTACAACTCATAAGCTTTGGCTTAGAAATCTGTTTCATGGCGTGAAGTTTTCAGTACAGAGAAAAAGTTGTGAATGAAATTTCCCATGCATTTCTACACTTAAAATCTCAATAAGCTCAAATTCCCCCCCACTACCCCCATAGGTATGCACCCCTCCTTCTCGTGCCAGCAGTTGTCTGTAATGGCTTTTTGTGGATGACCTTGGTGCTGGACGGTGGTAGTCAAAACAGGATGATTCACATGATTCACATGTTCCCCCTCCCTTCTGGTCGACTTGCAAGCTGACATGCATTACACCAAAATGTATGCGAGCACAATAAGATGTTCTGGGAACATTTGATTGGGGAGCATGATATACCACCCTCCTAGAAAAAAAAAAAAAAAGACAAATTAGACATTGATTAATACAGTGAGAAAATGAGAAAATGAAAGAATGGTTACAGGCAAAAGGATATGTTAGAAAATTAGGGTGCAGGTTTGTCAGGATACTTGGTGTGAAATTTACGGGTCAAAGTAGGAGCGTTCACATGGCAGCTAAGAACTCATTCATGATCAGGAAAATGTTTCCATCTGATTAAGTATTGTAAATATCCACAATGTATTTGAGAGTCCAAAATTTCTTTCACCTCGAAGTGTTGTTCACCATCAATCTGATTGGGGTTGGTGGAGGAGAGGCAGGATGCCACTTAGAGGATTCATGGGCAGGTTTCAGCAAGCTACAATGGAAAACAGGATGAATTCTCTTTAAGTTATGTGGAAGATCGAGTTGAACAGTTACTGGGTTGATGATTTTGACAATTGGGAAAGGACCAATGAATTCAGGACCCAGTTTTTTGGATGGTTGCTGTGACTTAAAGGACTTGGGGGAGTTGGGCGGTGATATAAATTTAATAAATAAATAAATAAATAAAATAGATAAACTTGGTAGAAAGGTAGACTTTATCTCCCAGTTTCATGTCCCACTGAGGTCGTCTTTTGCAGTCAGCAAACCTCTTGTTAAGTTTTTTGGGCATCAGTTAGAGCTTGCTTAATGATGGGCCAGGCTGCAGCCACTTTAGTGCACCACTCTGCCACTGAGTAAGTAGCTAGAGGCTTAAGGGGGAGTTTGGGAATTGGAATGAACTCCTGACCCAACACAATTTCGAAAGGGGTCAACCCCGTACTTTGATGAACTGAATTATTGTAAGCCACTTCTGCGAAGGGCAGTAGATCTACCCAATTGTCCTGTTGAAAATTAATGTAACAGCGAAAGAATTGCTTGAGAGTAGACTGGACCTATTCAGTCACTCCATCTGTCTGTGAATGATGCGACAAACTTAAAGAATGCTGAACCCCAATTAAGCTTAAAAAGGATCGCCAGAATTTGGAGGTGAACTGTATGCCGCAGTCCGAAATTACACTTTCAGGACATCTGTGTAGATGATACATGTGTTGCAAAAATAGTTTGGCTAGCTGTGGGGCAGTCAGTATCTTTGCACAAGGAATGAAATGCACTTGCTTGGAAAATAAATCAATGACAGTCCAAATAACAGTCTTATTTTTGCTGTCGGGCAAAGCTACAATGAAATCCATGGCAATGTCATTCCATGGTCTGGAAGGATCAGCTACCTGCTGAAGCAACCCCTGTGTCTTTCCTTTCCTTTCTCTATCCTCTTCCCCAAGTCTGATCGGTTTCCTAAGGTGCTGCAAAATCTGGCTAGTGATTCACACTCCAGGCATGTTCCCCTTCCCTTCTGGTTGACTTGTAAGGTGACACACATTGCACCAAAATGAATGCAAGCATGATAAGATGTTCTGGGAACATTTGATTGGGGAGCATGACAATTCCATATTTCACCCCATATTGTATAAACCCATCTCTAAAACTTCAGCTTTCCTTATTAATCAACAAAGTTGTAAAAGTTAACAGTCAAAACTAACAACATAGACATTTAGTCTCCCTTTCCATTTAAACATAATCCCCTAATCCATAATAATCCTTTATTTATATATCAAATATAGTAACATAGATATTACAAACTAATCAATTACACCCAATTATACATCCCCCCCCAAAAAAACCTATCCAGTCAAAATAACCATTAAACAATACCAAAAATAACAATGCCTTACTTAACCATAATCAAATAAACCAGTTTTGTATTTTCCCTTCTTCCTCCCATAAATAAAGTTCTAACATCTGCTTTCTTCTATTCTCCTTGTCTCTTCTCTTGAAATCCTTGTCATCTTTGTCAAAGTCCATATGTAATTTCAGTCTATCCAGTCCTGTAAGTCTCTTATATTCCATTTTAAACAAATAATCCACATCTCTCTTTTGGAACATTATTTGTATATCTTTTTTAATTTTTAAATACCCATCCAATTCCTTTTGTAAATCCAATATTTCCATTTCTTTCTTACAAGTTATAATTTTTAAGTCCACCTTGAAATCGACTTTGTTTATCTTCGAAGGAACTTGTTTCTCTTCTGTAACAACTCAAGAAATGCTTGGATTATTTAACCCTATATTGGAACCAAAATAATCCAAGCATTTCTTGAGCAAACTTGAAAAATGTTTCCTTTAAAGATGGCTACTTTAAAGAAGAAAATGGCGGTATAAATGCTGAAAGTCAGCTTGAACTCTGGAAGAAAGGCAAGAAATAAATCTTATTTCTTATCTTCCACCATTTCAAAAAAACACAGTTTTGTAAATAGATGGAATCAGTTTCAGGGCTGATTTAACTGCATGTTAAAAGGAAGCTAGCATATTTGTTGCACATAGTATATCACTGCCTTCTAATCAATGTGAGTTCATAAACTTGAAATCCCAGCACTGCAATCTCAGGCATTTACTCACTGTAAATTATATCAATGGCAGATAGGGGCCACCCCATTTCACTCAACATGTGCAGCTATCAGATATGGGCTAAAAAAATATGAATGACCATGAGATAGCAGCAAAGAGATTTTTTTTTTTTCTCTTCGCTGTCTTCTAGTGATTCTCCAGAGTTTTGCAGTGTGGTACTGGCTGCCCTACAAGCTACAATATGTTGCTCCGATAAAGCAAAAGGCTGGATGTACTTCTCTCAAGCTCAATGCTCTTTCAAAACCAACACCAGACAAATGCCTCTTATCTCATCCAAGATAAGAGGATGACATCCATGGACTGTCTGTGTTTGCACAGCCCAATTTGGCCATACTCTGGCCTTACTGTTGCCCCTGCTGAATGACATGATCTTTAATTGCTGCAGCCTGCATCTTTGGCTTCATTACACTGCTCCAGGCTGCACGAGGCTTGAATGGTCTAACAGAGGCCACTGGAGAGAAAGTAGGTCTCTTGTGCAGCCACCAAAAGACCTGCTCCAATATCTGTGGACCAAAGAGCATCAATCTGTACCAAAGATTTTTAGTGTGCCTTCCCTGCTCCCAACCAGTTATAAAAGCTGATTTCTTGGAAACCACATTTCATAGGTGTGTATTATTAAGAGACATCTACATTGATTTCTACCTCTCCTGTCCCAACAAAAAAGCATTTACCTTTGAAAATATGATTATGCTCTCAGGGAATCCTTTTTAATGCTGCATAATGGGATTCTGTATCTGAAAGAAAATGAACAGACCCAGCACTGATTTTGTTATTTTTAACTTCTTTATGTACAACACTGAAACCCAGGCAAAACTTTTTTCACATAAACTTCCACATATGAATATATAACAGTCCCCCGATGGGAGGAGATGGGCGGGGACAAATTGGATAAATAAATAAATAAATTTCTTGAAACAAGGAATCCTATGAACCATAAACCCTGACCAAGAGGTAAAGCTAGAGTGACAGAAAGTTGGTTGTGTTAGAGTGAAGGGTCTTTTTTGTTTGTTTGTTTTGTTCTTAGTGCCTCAAGTTCTTGTAGAACACAGTTTGAAAAACCCTGTCATAAACCTATAGTTCTCAGAATTCTTTGGGGGAACTCAGATCATTGGCTTAATTTTGCAATCTATTTCTTCTCTGGGTTTCTTGAAGCTTTTAGTTTGTCACACAGGGACTTCTCAAAAGAGGTATCCTGGGGTTACAACCACCCATTCAGTAACTGTTCAAAGTTATGAGGGTGCTGAACGAGGGGACTTACAACTGGTCCTCAAAGTTGTGGCCATCATATTGTCCGCGCAGTCGCATGATCACAATTCAGGCTCTTGGCAACTGGCTCACAATTACCATGGTTGCAGTGTACTGCACTCACATAATCGCCATTTGCGACCTTCCCTGCCAGCTTCCTACAAGCAAAGTCAATGAGGAAGCCAGCAGGAGGTGGAGGCGTTCCTGCTCCTACCGCTTTTTTGCCTGCCTGTACTCCATAGTGCCTGCCTATGGCACCTTTCCTTCCACACTCTGTAATGCCCACAGTACCCACCTGCACTCTGTAGTGCCCATCTGCACCACCCACCCACAGCTCTCACCTGCCAACCTGCTTGCCTGGGACTCCCACCTCTTCCCTCATCACAGTCATGTGAGGTCCTCATTTAATGACCTATGTGGTCCTGGGGTTACAACTGCAACTGGGACTGCCAGGATTGCCATTGCTAAGCAATGCAGTCACGTGACATTGCACTTTACAACTGCATTGTTTAGCGACAGAAATTTCAGTCCCATCTGCTGTCATAACCTGAAGATTACCTGTTAAGGTCCTACAGGGTATGCCAATAAGAACAATTTAAATCAATTCAAACATGCAAACAAAATTAAAATTTAAAAAATTAGTCAAAACAAAAACACCATAAAGCTTGCACCACGTGGGCACACCCAAAACCCTATGAAGAACTTGAAGATGGCACACTGAAGAACATTTGTAACACAGGACAGGCATTTTGCAGAAGAAAGCCATATAACATGTTTTTTAAAAAAGCAGTTAAGAAGAATATAATTTTTTGTATGTTTCAATAGAAATGAAATGTATCTAGGAGGACAATGGTTTCTGGAACAGAAATATCTTAGCCAGTAATAGAAAAGAGCGATGGGTAGTGAAAGATAGGTATTTATAGGCAGGAAGTTCTGAAGCATGGAAATTATTTACCCTTGGATAATCCTATTTTTGCAGGCAGAATATCAGAAAAGCAGCGGAGAGAATAAGAAACTGTGATACATATTGGAGAGTATTCTTAATTAGGGCAACCATATCTAGGCTGAAAAAGTCAAGCAATCTAGTTAGGGTTTTCTGTATCTCTTTGCTGACATCTACTGGTCCTCTGGATTTTTGTACCTTAGATACAGTAGCCCTAATTTGTAACTTATACAATACGTTTTAGTACGAGTAACAATCAGTACTTTTAATTAGCCCTAGTAGCATAAAGCCGCCATTAGCCTATTTAACCAGAATCAACCAGAATGTTAATAGCACTTATAAGGAGAAAGCGTCAGGGTTGGGGGCAGGATAGAGGAGACAATTCATCATCCTTAATAGAATTATTTATTAATTACTTCTTAGATTTTTTTAGCGCTCTCCTCCATTTTTTCCCCACAACAAACATTGTTGGGCTAGGGTTGGACTGAAAGAGTGACTGGCTCAGAGTTACTCTGTGAATTTCTGTGACCAAGGATGAAATGTCCCTAGGCCTTGTCCAATGTCTTAATGACTCCTCTTCTCTGGCTATTTAAAACACTTCAGCTCAAGTAAAAAAAAAAGTTATTTGTAGAAGTGCACCTGTTCTCTGAGGAAAGGGATTTTATTTCCTTGGTTGCCAATCCTTGGAAAGAAGGTCATTCATTTCTTAATATCGCATGTCTCCTCCTTTTCAATTTGTTCCAACTACAATGTGGAATGTGCCCAAGTTGTTCCTGAATTCCTTCTACAAAGCTGCCTGCTAATATTTCATTGGAAATCAAAACCCTATCAATAGCTGTCCTCCAGTCCTTTGGAAAGAAACAATAATTAAAAAGCTCTTGCTTGAAAATCTATGATTTACTCAATAAAGCGATTTACAGCTCATTCAAATCCAACATGCATTAATGCAATATTTCAGCTGGCACTGCCTTTTCTCTTAGCACAGAAATGATGGAACATACAGACTGCACAATTAAAGAAGGCATCTTGTAGTGTATTCAAAAGAACTAAAAATGAGCAGTAATTTCTTAGTCCTTCAATTTCTTTTCCAGTTTTTTTTTAAAATTTAACAGACTATATTTAGTTATGAATTACATACTACTTTGGCATGAGGAACTGTTGAAAGACCAAGTCATGACTTGCATATGAATGTATAAAACATTTCATAATTTTCTCTGGAACTTATTTCAGCTTTTCCAAAAACAAGCATTGTGTATTTCAGAAATGCACTTACACCCCCGCCCCCCACCCACACAATCCAGAAGGCTGCAGTGCTAGGAACAGCTAAGATACTACACAGAACGCTCAAACTCCCAGGCCTCTGGTAGAGGGCTCAAGGTTGAGGTAGGCACATACCACCCATAGGGGTGAGAAGGGAATTTTTGAAATCTATAATTTCATAATGGGTATGTGTGCATGTGTGTGTGTATGTGCGTATGTAATCTACAGTATATCATCTATATCTTTCTAGTATATCTTTCTATATCTATATACAGTACATCTATCTTCAGGAGAGAGAGAGAGCTAGGAGACAAGATATGGAGGATAGCATTGCATTCAACACTCAGACCATTTTCAATGGAGCAGTGTTAGCTAGGGTGTCATGTTCACTGTTTCAATGTGCAATGTACATCGTAACGTTTCACATGCCATGGCGCTGACGCACAACTCTGTTTGGGACGGAGCTGCTGTGAAACCTTGTACCAAGCTCTGTATCTATGTTCATTTCAATGGAATGTGTTTGGGTTATGTGCTCTGCTCAAGGTCTTTTCCCATGGACCATCAGAAGCCATTAGGAGCACCTGGGATTGTGAGCTTGGGAAGATTCTACAGGGGGAGGATCTCATTTGTACCAAGGAGTTTTAGTTTGCATTTGGCACACTTTTATCATTCTCAGCTTTCTTTGTGATCCTGCATACTATTCTTGAATAAATCAGATAACTTTGCATTCCTGCTCATGAGTCTGAGAGTGTTTTAGAATAGGCAACCATTACATAAAGCTGAGAATCACCAAAATTGTACCGTTAGCTCCTACCAAGATCAATTTCTTGTGAGGTAAAATAGTTATCGATGGCCAAGTCCAAACTCACGACCGGGAGACTTGAGGAGCCGGCTAGCTCGATGCCCGAGTCGACGGTCAAGAGTGGAGAACTGAGCCTCACCCCAGAACCATCAGAGCTCAGGCAGGATTCGAGCTCCAGCCCTGAGGTGGAGGAATCTAACGATGGGGGAGAACTAGAGCAACCGGCACCCAGCGAATTGCCCGCAGAGTTGATCGCCTGGGATGCAATGGGAGAACCCCAGCCAGGGACGTCCCAGGCATCCTGGAAGCATTGGTTCCCGCTGACCCCAGATGTGGAATCTACCATGGTATCAACGGAGAGATAGCCTAACATGTGAGGGAGGGAAGAATCTCAAACCCCTGAAAGGCTAAGAGTGGTGTTATCTTTTTTTTCTAACCAATGTTAAAAGTTACATGAAGCAGTTTGGAGCATACTTCCCTTCCGAAGGCTAACTGCCATTGCCACCAAGTTGAAGGGTCGAGCGGCTGACTGGTATGTTCAATTAAGTGAGGCTGAATCCCCTGAACTGGAGTATTTCGAGGACTTTATGGGGGCGTTAAAGCTGCATTTTGAGGATCCTCTGGCCAAGGCAAGAGCTAAGAAGGTGTTGAAGGATCTTACCCAGGGCCAGCTGTCTGTAGCTGATCATGCCCTGGAGCTTAAAGCTTTAGCTGGGAAAATCCCCGATTGGTCTGAGTCAACCTTGATAGAATGGTTTAAAGAAGGACTCAACTGGGATGTCCTACAATGGGCGTTGTGTAGAGACGACCCAAAGTCATTGTACGAATGGATCTGACTGGCCGGCAAGGCTGAGCACACCCAGCATACCTTCATGCAAACCAGACCTGAAAAACCACCAGCCCCCATGAGGGGACCCCGAAGTGCCGCAACTGCTGCCCGGCCAGGCTATATTGCCTGGGAAGAGGAGAGAGATCAGCGCTATGTGAGGGGTCAGTGTCTCCAATGCGGAAAGGAAGGGCATCGAGCAGCTGATTGCCCAAAAGCCAAGGCTGGAGATCGAGCAGGCAAGCTGCCAGCCAAATCGTCCCCCCCCCACCTTGCAGAGGATGACAGCAGCCAAGGGGGCAGCCGACGCTGAGGAAGTATTCTACTTCTCAGGAGAGGCTGAAGATGACTCTAAGGAGCCGGCAGGAAATGCCAGCCACCTGCCATGAAGAGCTCCTGCGGGCAGATGGAGGAGGATGGGCGCGAGGATGCTATGGTGAGTGCTGACTGTCCCACTTTAGCAGTAAAAGTGAAATTGGGCTCCCGCACAAAGACTACAGAGGTCTGGGCTTTAGTTGACTCTGGGTGTTCCAGGTGTCTGATTCACCCTGATTTGGTTGCTGCTTTGGACCTGCCTAGCTTCCCCCTCCAGCAGCCTTTGATCTTCACACAGTTGGATGGTTCAACAGCGGGGGGGGGGGGGCGGCAACTCATTTCACTGGAACTGTTGCAATGCAAATGGGCAGCCACCATGAGACTTTAAAATTTGTAATGGCACCTGTTGGCAATCCCTTGGTAATTCTGGGGATCCCCTGGTTGACCTATCGAAGCCCATATATAAACTGGGAACACATAACTCTGACTTTTAAGGATGGGTTTTACCAAACCCCTACAGCGGAGAGAGCTTCACGTGCAGGGGTTGGAAGGGCCGCAATCGCCACACCGCACCCTAGTTTAGAACATTTAGAAGGCTTGCCCGATCAATACCAAGACTTTGCAGACGTCTGTCATGATCACCGTTGCGATGTTTGCTACATCGTAATGGTTTGCATGCCAGAGTGTTGACGTGCATTCCTGGCTGGGAGGGTGCTGCTGATAAACCTTATATGGGGAGATGTGGGGCTGTGCCAGGAAGGAATGTGTTTGGGTTATCTCTTAAATGTCAAGGTCTTTTTGCCCATTGATCAGCAGAGCTCGTTAGGAGCACCTGGGAATGTGGGATTGTAATGTATGCGGGGGGGGGGGGTTGTTTGAAACGGAGCTATTTAGTTTGAGTTTAGGCGCACTTTTCTCATTCTCAGCTTTCTCTCTGTTTGCACTCTATTCTAAATAAAATCAGAACTTAAACTTTGATTTTGAGTCTGAGCATTTTATTTGGGTTAAGGCAATCATTACAAAAAGCTGAGAATCATTCCACAAACAAACCTCGCTAGTCTCTACCAAGAAATTTTCTTGCAAAAGAAGAAGTTAGCGATGGCAGAATTAGGGAAGGAGTCAACGGGGTTTGGGGAGGCGACCAGACAGCTCTTGGAGGTGGCATTCCCAAGCAGGGACCCGAGCCCCCTCCCAACCTACCCTGCACCCCATTCTGGAGACTCAAGCTCCAGCCCGGAGTCGAGGGACCCGACGGATGAAGGGATCGCTGAACAGGACCAGGTACTGTGGGATGCCACGGCAGACCCCCAGCCGGGGACGTCTCACACCACATGGAAACTGTGATGCCCCCAGACTCCTGAGAGGGAGTCCACAAAAGTGTCGGTGAGTCAGCAACCTGAGGTGCTGAGGCTGGAGGACTCCGCCACGCTGGATAGGATCAGAGTCCTTGAGTCCAAGATCAAGTCCATGGAGTACATGCTACACTCCATTTCAACCGCAGTGGGTGACCTGGTAAAGATTGTTACTGGTCCGGGTGCAGCAGGGGCATCCAGCATCCTGCCTACTCCATTGCCGGCTCCGAGGGGAAGGGGCCAGGCATGGGACTTTTCCCTGGCTCTCTGTGGTTCCACTCTGGTAGTTACCCCGGCTCGTCCACCGGTTGGGGCTCCTCCAGTTGGCGGGGTCGCTAAGGACTTTCCAGTGAAGTTTGATGGCGACCCCACAAACTTGTCATTCTTCCTTACCAACGCGACAAATTATATGCACCAATATGGACATTGTTTTACCTCGGAAGGGGATAAAATCATGGCTATTGCCACAAAGCTGAAGGGCAGAGCTGCTGACTGGTATGTACAGTTGTCTGAGTCAAGAGCCCCAGCGCTGGCTGCCTTTGATACCTTTTTAGCCGCTTTGAAATGGTATTTTGAGGATCCCCTTGCTAAGGAAAGGGCTAAAGATGCTCTGAAGGAACTGGTTCAGGGACAGAAGTTGGTTGCTGATTATGCCCTAGAATTCAAGGTTTTGGCAGGGAAAGTTCCTGAATGGTCAGAGGCTACCTTGATCGATAGATTTAAGGATGGCCTCAATCAGGAGGTATTGCGATGGGCGCTGTGCAGAGACGATCCAGACTCACTGCATGATTGGATCTGTCTTGCTGGGAAGGCCGAGCATGCCCAGCACACCTTTATGCAAGCTACTAAAGGAGACAAGCCCTCCTCCAGTGGGAAGGGGCCGAGGCTACAGTCTGGCTCAGGCTGGGATGAGGAAAGGCAGTGCCGTTTCGCCCGGGGGTAGTGCATCAAGTGTGGCAAAACGGGTCAATGTGCAGTGGAATGTCAAAGAGCTAAGATGGCGGATCGCCCCTCTAAACCAACGCAAAAGGCACCACAAAGGCACCTAACCCTCCTCGTCAGCTGGCGGGGGCACTGGCGACCGCGGACGAAGAGGATGATGTTCACCTTTCAGGAGATGCTTTTGCTGCCCTGGAGTAGCCGGCGGGAAACGCCTTCCACCTGCCTTAAACAGTGCCTCTGGGCAGGTGGTGGAGAATGGGCGCGATACCAACATAGTGAGTGCTGATTGCCCCATCCTAGCTGTAAAGATCGAGTTGGGCTACTGATCCAAGACCGTCGATGTCTGGGCTTTGGTCGACTCAGGGTGTTCCAGATGTTTGATCCATCCTGACCTGGTCGATGCATTGGACTTGCCCTGCTTCCCTCTCCCAAAACTGCTAATTTTTCAGCAGCTCGATGGTTCCACGGCAGGAGGGGGTCCGGCCACCCAGTTTACTGGGGAGGTTACATTGCAGATGGGCACGCACATCGAACTGATCCAGTTCATAGTTACCCCAGTGGGCAATCCTCTGGTGGTTTTGGGGATTCCCTGGCTAACTGGGCACAACCCATACATCAATTGGAAAACCCGTACTCTAACATTTGAGGATGGGTTCTACCAGGCTCTTGTTGTGGGAAGATCCCTCACTTTGGCTGCGGGGAGGGCTGAAATTGTTGGCCCTCAAGCTCCCGCTCTCCCCATGGAGGGGCTGCCGGCAAGGTACTATGACTTTGCTGATGTCTTCGGGGAGGAGGAGGCTGACCAATTACCCCCCCATCGCAAGACAGACTGTGCCATTGAGCTTCTTCCAGACATTCCCTTGCCCAAGCCGAAGATTTATGCTATGACCAAGAAGGAACTAGGGGTGTTGTGGGAGTTCATTGATAAAAACCTTGCTAGGGGTTTCACTGAACTGGCAAACTCACCGGTTGAGGCTCCCGTTTTGTTCCGTGAGAAAAAGGATGGTACCCTTAGACTGTGCACGGACTATTGTGGGTTAAATTCTGCCTCACTTTTGAACAAGTACCCTCTGCCTCTCGTAAAAGACATGTTAGCCCATTTGTCCACTGGTAGGATTTTTTCCAAGCTTGACCTTCGCGAAGCATACTATCGCATTCGCATTCGGGAGGGGGATGAATGGAAAATGGCTTTTAATTGCCCCTTGGGTTCGTTTCAGTATAAGGTTCTTCCTTTTGGGCTAGCGGGAGCCCCGGGGGTTTTCATGCAGCTGATCAATGAGGTTTTACATGACCATTTGTTTAAGGGGGTTTGGGTTTATTTGGATGATGTCCTAATCTATACTAAGACTGAGAAGGAGCACGAGAGGCTGGTTAAACAGGTTCTCACCAAGCTCAGGAAAGCTAAGCTTTATGCTAAACTTTCTAAGTGCGAATTCCATAAGTCTCGCTTAGATTACCTGGGCTACAGAGTTTCTGACAAAGGCATTGATATGGATCCTCTTTGGAGAAATGGAAGCTGATCAGCTACCCCCCCATCAGAAAACTGACTGTGCAATAGAGTTGGTTCCCAATGCTCAATTGCCCAAGCTGAAAATTTATCCAATGACTCAGAAGGAGCTTGAGGCATTATGGGACTTTATTGACAAAAATCTGTCAAGGAGATTTATTAAACCTGCAAATTCCCCAGTTGGGGCCCCTGTGCTCTTCCGGGAAAAGAAAGATGGCATGCTTTGACTCTGTACGGACTATCGGGGGTTACATTCTGTCTCAATTTCCAACAAGTACCCTCTGCCGCTCATGAAGAACATGTTAGCTCACTTGTCTAAGGGCAAGATTTTCTCCAAGCTCGATCTTCGTGAAGCCTATTTCCACATCTGCATATGAGCTGGAGATGAGTGGAAAACTGCTTTTAATTGTCCACTGGATTCATTTCAGTACAAAGTCCTCCCTTTTGGGTTGGCAGGGGCACCTGGAGTCTTCATGCCATTGATTAATGAAGTATTACATAATCATTTGTTTAAAGGGGTCCTGGTTTATTTAGACAATGTTCTCATTTACATTGAAACCGAGGAGGAACACGAACGCCTCCTCAAACAGGTGTTAAGCAAACTGAGAGATGCCAAACTTTATGCCAAGCTTTCCAAATGTGAGTTTCACAAGACCCAACTTGACTATCTAGGCTATAGGGTGTCTGACAAGGGCATTGAAATGGACCCTGCAAAAATTCAGGCGATTTTAAGTTGGGAACATCCCCGCACCCGGAGGCAATTGCAAAGTTTCCTTGGGTTCAGTAATTACTATCACCAATTTATCCAGGGGTTCACTGAGATTGCTTTGCCCCTCACTGATTTACTCCATACCAAGGGCTTGGGGGAGACACGCAAAGTAAAAAACCCTGGGGCAGTGCTGAATTGGATGCCTGAGTGCCAGGCAGCATTTGAGAAGTTAAAAACCCTCTTTACTGCTGAGCCTATTCTACAGCACCCTGATCCAGAACGCCCCTTTGTGGTCCAAGTTCATGCTTCTGACTCCTCAGTTGGGGCTATATTGTTACAGAGAGATTCTGAAAATCACTTAAAACCCTGCGCTTATTTGTCCAGAAAATTTTCTGAAACTGAACGCTGGTGGCATGTTTGGGAAAAGGAGGCTTTTGCTGTAAAAGCCGCTTTGGAAGCCTGGCGTCACCTCCTGGAAGGCGCTAAATGCTCTTTCAAGGTTTGGACCGATCACAGGAATTTGGAAGCCCTCCGAACCCCCCAGCATCTCAGTCCTAAACAAATTTACTGGGCTCAATTTTTCAGTCGCTTTAACTTCCAGTTAAAATTTATTCCTGGAAAGAAAAACTTTCTGGCCGATGCTTTGTCACATTTACCTCAGGACCTTGACCACGTGGCAGATGTGGTTGGGACTGTTCTCACTGAACCACAACTGGGCTTAGTTGCTGTCACCCGGAGCCAGACCCGTGCACAGGCATCCCCGCCCCCAGCCCAGTCTGGGAAGCGGAAAGTGCAAGTTCCTTGTCAGTTACAGAAGGACTTTCTCCAGGTGCTAAAATCTGACACTTGGTTGCTAGCTAATAAAGACAATGTTTCTTTTGAAAATGGTCTGGCATGGGTGCAACACCGCCTTTATGTACCCGAAACTTTACAACCTGACATTTTACAGTGTTCCCATGATGATAAACTTGCTGGGTATTTTGGTTTTGTTAAAACATTGCATTTGATTCATCATCAATTCTGGTGGCCCACCTTGAGACATGATGTAAAAGACTATGTGGCTTCCTGTCCTGTTTGTGCCATGTCAAAGCGTAAAGGAGGTAAACCATAGGGGCTTCTGCAACCTGTGGCCAGCCCATCCCATCCCTGGGACCAGATTTCTATGGATTTTATTGTGGATCTTCCTCCCAGTCAGAAGAAAACTGTCATTTGGGTTGTAAAATATTTTTTTTCCAAACAAGCCCATTTCATTCCATGTGCGTCCATCCCGTCGGCCCTGCAATTGGTGCGCCTCTTTCTCATCCACATCTACCGTCTCCATGGTAGCCCCTCCCATTTGGTCAGCAATCGCGGGACACAGTTTACTTCCCAGTTTTGGAAATCATTTTTAAAATTGATTGGCACCAGACAGGCGCTGTCCACATCGTCCCATCCTGAGACTGACGGACCTACTGAGATTTTGAACTCCACCCTTGAACAATTCCTTAGAGCATACATTAACTACCATCAGGACAATTGGGTGGACTTGCTGCCTTTTGCTGAAGTGGCTTACAACAATGCTGTCCATCAGAGTACCGGGCAAACCCCTTTTCGTGTGGTTTCTGGTCACGACTTTGTTCCCATCCCTGAGCTGCCACAACCTCCTCCACAAACATGTTCTGCCTCTAACTGGGCTGTTAAGCTTGCTGATTCTTGGCCGGTGATTCAACAGGCTTTGGCTGATGCCCAGGCTGCTTACAAGTTTCAAGCCGATAAGCGTCGTTCTTTGCAACACGATTTCAAGATTGGGGATCAAGCGTATCTATCTACCAAATTCATCAAGTCCCCACAACCCTCTAAAAAACTTGCTCCCAAGTTCATTGGTCCTTTCCCTATTGTTGGTCTTATCAATCCAGTCACTGTTAAGTTAGACCTGCCTCACAATTTGAAACGCTTGCACCCTGTTTTCCATTGCAGCTTGCTCAAGCCTGTCCACCACTTCTCCTGCTGGAATCCCCAACCTTCTCCTTCTGCTCCGATCATGATTGATGGCCAGCAGCACTTTGAAGTCAAGGAGGTCATTGATTCTCGCAAGCTTTGCGGCACCCTCCAGTATCTGGTCCGATGGAAACACTTTCCTCATCCTGAATGGGTGTCTGCTCGCCATGTTAATGCTCCTGATTTAATTCGCCATTTCCACTTGGCGTACCCTTTGAAGCCTGCTGCTTAATATTTTCTTTCTTTTGGGGGGGGCAGTATGTCATGTTCCCTGTTTCAGTGTGCACTGTACATCGTAACATTTCACATGCCATGGCGCTGATGTGCGTTTCTGTTTGGGAGGGAGCTGCTGTGAAACCTTGTGCCAAGCTCTGTATCTATGCTCATTACAATGGAATGTGTTTGGGTTATGTTCTCTGTTCAAGGACTTTTCCCGCAGACCATCAGAAGCCGTTAGGAGCACCTGGGATTGTGAGCTTGGGAAGATTCTATGGGGGGAGGAATCTCATTTGTATGGAGGGTTTTTAGTTTGCATTTGGCACATTATTTTCATTCTCAGCTTTCTTTGTGATCCTGCATACTATTCTTGAATAAATCAGATATCTTTGCATTCCTGCTCATGAGTCTGAGAGTGTTTTAGAATAGGCAATCGTTACATAGGGTTCCTTATTCTTCATTAAGATCAACAGCTGTTTTATAGGATTCCAAGTTATTAAACATTGATGTTCTGTTCAAATGCCTTAAGGTAAAGGTAAAGGTAAAGGTTTCCCCTGCACAGTTGTGTCCAACTCTAGGGGGCAGTTCTCATCTCTGTTTCTTAGCGGAAGAGCCAGAGCTGTCTGAAGACACTTCTGTGGTCATGTGGCTGGAATGACAGGCATGGAACACTGTTACCATCAAATGCCTTAGTATAACACAAAAAAAGGGCATTTTCTTTTTATGAAACTACAATAGCAATTAGGAAACCCATTGCTTCATTTCTTTTATGTCTCCATTTAACGAGAGTCAAAAGGATCCAAATAGCATATTGTAGGTTTTGCCAGTTTCATGTATGATATAAAGCTGTGCCCTATTAGAGAGCATGGAAATAACATGCCAGATACTAGGGTTTCAACCTCACCTGTTTAACCTAAAGCTTAAATTCTAAATGGATTTTAAATTTAATATTTCAAAGTTTAAATCTAACTTGATATTTGGGGGCACTTTTTCTAAACTGCCTGGTGCAGTATGCTCATGTTTTTTCTCTCAAACCCTGGCTCAGTAAGTGAGGAAGTGATAAACTGGTTTCAGATATCGATGGACAGACCCATTGGCTCTCTAGAAGCCATGATTGTGTCAGTCTGTGGCCTGGGCTGAACTCTAAGCTAAATCAGGACCCATACATATCCTGAGAGCCTACACTTAACATTTAAGCTGCTCCTATCCTGCGCTAATGCCGCCTTCTCTAAACTGGTTTAAGTCCTGTCCACTTTGGCAACAATTTGCAAAGTATCAAATTATCCAATCCTCCCATTAGCCAATTCTCCCATTGCTGTGCTCTTCCAGGAAAGAGATTGCCAATGGATGGGTCTTCCTGGACATGTATGCTTTTCTGTGGATTTAAAAATCCTTTTTCTAGCATGCAACATTTTTTTTCCTTTCCCAGCCTCCTACTCCTCTGAGATTCTTTTTTTAAAAATGAACCTTACAATTTTACCATTTTTTTCAGTCACTTGAGATGGATGGGTTTCACCCACAGCTCCCAAATAACTTATGAACTACCTAAAAGATATCAGTGAGACCCTTCTATGCCAGGTTCTGGATATATGATAAAACAAAAATGTATTTCCAGTGACTTCAGAAATGAGACAGAGGACTACATCCTGAGGTAGCTTTGACACTGAGTGGGGGATTAACAGAAGATGACACTGTCTATTTCTGCCCTCCAGAAACAGATTTCTATGTGCACTAGCAAAGTGTCTTTCTACTTCCGGTCCAGTAATGGTTATCCAGCAATACTCCAAATCAACCAAATCAGAGTATGATAGGATTATCACCTTCATATTCTGAAGGCAATGCTTTTGTTAATTAATGCAGCCCAAACCTGCACTGACTCTTTGTCTTCTGCATCACACTGCTTGTTCATGTTCAGCTGATGGTCCACTAGCATCCCTATGCCCTTCTCAGATGCTCTGCTGTGGAGCTAAGTCTTCTATGATACTTCTACATTTGATTCTCCCTACCCATATGCAGGGCCTTACGCCTGTCAGCTGTGATCGAAATCCTGTTGGGTAGGATCTAATGTTCAAGCCTGCCAAAGTCATTTTCAAGTTCAATTTTCTCTTCTAAGGCAATAATCAATCTTCCATTTTGATATTATCTACAAATCTCATAAGCATCCCTTCCATTCCATCACTTTCATCATTTATACAGATTTTGAATAGCGCTAGGCCAAGGACGGAACACTGGGAAAAGCAACTTGAAATCTCCTTTTAGGATGATGCTATTTATGAATATACTTTGGGTATGGTTATTCAACCAGTTGCAAATCCATTGGTTCACAGTATTATCTACCCCACTTTTATATAGTCCACAAGGATATCATGATAGGCTTTTTGAAATATTTAAATAACTTTCTTGGGGATGGCTTGCACCCTAGAGTCCCTCCCACCAGCCTGGATTTTACATTTCTCTTGGATTTTATTTATTTATTGTGTTTTATCATAATTGTTTTATGTGATTTTAATGTTTATGTTTTATGTGGGATTTTATTGTAAACCGCCCAGAGTCCCTCTTCTGGGGGAGATGGGTGGTGGCTAAATTTGAGTAATAAATAAATAAATAACATCAAGCTACAGTGCATCACAACACTGTCTACCAAACTAGTTACTCTCTTATAAAAAGACACATTAGCCTGATTTTACAAACTCATTCTGGCTCATATATTCAGAGATAAAGTTCTTTAGACTCTATTCTACTACTTTGATTAGTTATAGATGTTCAGTTAATCAATCTGTACTTTTACATATCTTCTGCTTTCCCCTTTTGGAACATTGGGACTATATGCTTGTTCTTTTCCAGGAATTTTCAAAGATTACACTCAACAGTTCTAAGAATATTTCCTCTAGCCCCTTCAGTTCTCTGATGTAATTTATCTGGTACTGGAGACTTGAACTTGTTTAAGGTAATAAGGAGGGTTCTTACTAATATGATAACAATTTTAAACTGTATTCCCCTCCCTACATTCTTCAGTTATGTTAAGGGATCTTTTCCTCTTCGGAGAGAAGACAGATGCAAAGTAGTTATTCAGCAATGCCATCTTCTCCATATTCATTCCCTATTAATATTTTCCCACTTTCCTTTTCCAATAGATCAACAGCTCTTTGATTTTTCTTTTATTAAAATTCTTATCTCATTCTGAGCTTTAATCTTGTTTTATTTAAACACAGTAATTTAAGACATACAACACAAGCAGAATATATACTCAAATCAAGATGCAGGTCTATATTAATCAAGGGAAATATTTATTATGTCAATTAATAATTCTAAGTAATTTTACTATAAATCAATATCATTTGAGAGGATTTTAGTCAAATATTCTCAGGACTCTTAAATATACTTCCACTGTGGCCATTTTTGTTGTTGTTGTTATGATGCTTCATATGCTGTACAAAAAAAAAACACACCAAGTGGTATAAATTCATTTTATGGCTCCTCTATTTGGTTACAATGCAATTTATAACTCATTTTTTTCCAACAAAGTAATTTCCATATTTCATTGTATCAACTTTCTATTGAGACACCATCTAAAACTTCTCAAATCTAGCAATAATAACTTTAGCAGCAGATACCAGATATATTAATTTCATGTTTTAATAATTCATCTGTGCTTAAAAAACAGCTTCAGTTAAGAGATTTAAGAATATTTTGTTCTATTATGACAATTATTTCTATAAATACTTCATTCTAAAATTGAGCTACATTTTGTATAAACACCACATAAGGATATATGATCATAGCGTACATTTTCTCCAGTAATGGATATTAGTATTTTTATAAATTTGAGAGATCTGAATTGGACTATGTACCATCTATTAATATATTTCAGTTATTTTTTTTTATTTTGATCAGAAATAATTCTAAATGCTTTAGATGATCTGATTCCAGTCATATTTCTCTGTTGTACCACATTTTCCCCATAAAACTCTACATGTCATCTTTACATCCACATTTAGCAATGTTTATAATCAGAGGAATATAGATATCAAATTTTCCTTGAGAATTTATTTGCAAAAAAAATTGAATTCCTTATATTACAGTATTCCTACTGATACTAAAAAAAGGCAAGGGGGAGGGAACAAGATAAATTATAACCATATATACCACATTTTTATTGGAGCAATCCTACCTGTCAAAGTAGATGGTCAACTTGCCCATTCCTTCAAATCTAATTCTTATGCTATGGAGATTTATAATTTATAATTCATATAATTATTAATATTTTATAATTAATAATTATAATTAATATTTCCAGAGTAATAAAAAATCTGTCTGAGTTTATTATGTATGAAAATTGGTATTTTTATGTACTCAAAGAGGGGCTAATTTCAACCATCAGTTCTTTTAAACTACCAAATCATCAGGATATTTATCTTCAATACAATCAAAATAATATTTAATAGTTTCTAAATAGGTTCCTAAATATGTTTTTAAGCCTAACACCTGATTTATCTTTTTGAAAAAAAAAATTCAGAGTGATCTATTAGATAAATATAGTAATCTAACAACATTATAAAACATTATAGTCTTTATTTAATAACACTAAAGGATTTGATTAAGAGGTGTCCTTCAAATATTTAGGAATTGCAATGATAGTAGAGTCTTTCTCGCAAAGTCTCTAATGCTGGGAAAGGTAGAAGGAAAGAAGAAAAGAACAGCCACCAATAGGTGGATGGACTCAATTACAGTGGTGATGAGTGCACCTTTTGAAGACTTGAAGGGCCAGACTGGGAACAGATCATCCTGTAGAAGGCCTCTCTATGTGGTCACTAAGAATCAACATGGACTTGGTGGTGCACACGGTTATGCTTTTATTTATTTATTTATTGATATAATTTTATTGAAAGTTTTAAAAATGAGTAAAAATTAACACAAACTAAAACAGAGTAAGAAGGAAAAAATAAAAAGGAAAAAATAAAAGAGAAAGCTAAAGTGCAAAAAAAAAAAAGGAAAAAAGGTAGAAGAAAAATAGAAAAGAAAGACAAAAGATATAAAGAAGTGGCTTCCAAAACTTCTTTACAGCAGTTATAAGTACAATTATATTTACCTCTTTCTCTAAAGTTACAACATGTCTCCTTCCTATAATCTATCCTGTCTAATCATCAAAACCATAAATCGTAAGTTCATTTTTTTCTGTTTTCCGCAAAAAGTCCATAAGAGGTTTCCAGTACACAATAAAAGTAGATATTGTCTTTTCTCTAATCAAAGAAGTCAATTTAAACTTAAACCATTCATTTAAAAGTTCATCGTTAAACTAGCTTCTAATTCTTGTTAAGTTTACAATTATTTTACTATTGGTGTCATTTTATTAGTAATATCAGCAGATGGAAATGCTGCATTAACTTTTTCTAGTTGTTTTAAGGTAGGGTAAGCACTCTTTCATTGAACCACAGGCATTTATATTCCCATTACCTTACTGAAATATGTATCTCTATTTTTTATTTTAAGGGTTTGGATAAGTAACAACTGGGGTAGAGTTGAGCCTTATACTTACGTATCCATTACAGGCAGTCCTTGCTGAACAACCATTTGTTTAGTGACAGTTCGGACTTACAACAGTGCTGGAAAAAATTACTTGCAACTGGTCCTCACACTTATGACCATTGCAGTGTCCCCACAGTCATGTGATCACAATTTGGGCGCTTGGCAACTGGTTCACATTTATGACTGTTGCAGCATCCCATGGTCACATGATCGCCATTTTCGACCTTCCCGTCTGGTTTTTGGCAAGCAAAATCAATGGAGAACTGTGTGATTCATTTAACAACCATGTGGTACACTTAACACCCTTGGTGATTCACTTAACAGCCACCACAAAAAGGGTCGTGAAATTGGGTCAGATTTGCTTAACGACCGCTTAGCTTAGCAACCAAAATTCCAGTCCCCATTGTGGTCGTTAAGTGAGGACTACCTGTATTAGCGTTACCAGATATCTGAACAGCCTGAGGAGAACATGGACAATTGGAAAGGAGGACACACTATTTAACTTTCTTGACATCTGTGACAAAAATTACAGCAAAAAGCTGCCAAATAAATAAATAGGCCTACTTGTACTGGTAGTCCTTGCGTAATGATGGTAATTGGAACCAGCAACTCTGTTGCTAAGTAACAAGATCATAAAGCATGATGTCACATGACTGCACTGACTTATGACAGCAGGTGCCATTTGTGACCTCCTGCCGGCTTTCCCTTTGACTTTGCCATTGGAAGTCAGAAGTGAAGGTTGCAAATGGTGATCACGTGGCCACAGGAAGCTGCAAACATCGTAATTGTCAGTGGGGAAGCCTGCAGGGAAAACTGTAAGTTGTTCCTGTTTTTCTCCCTAGGAGTCCCACTACTGAGCATGAGATCCCAGGTATCTCATACTCTGTAGCAGCCCTCAGCTTGCCTGTGGCTGTCAACCTGCCTGCACTCCCCAGTGCCCACCCATGGCAACCCTCCATGGCACCCACACATCCCCCCCCTCTTGCCTGGGACTCCCACCTCTTCCTCCTTAATGACACGCATGGTCCTAGTGTTCTGATGGCAGCCAGGATTGCCAGGATTGCCATTGCTAAGCAATGTGGTGATGTGATGTTGCACTTTACAACTACATCACTTAAGGATAGCAGTCCCAGTCCCAATTGCTGTCATAACTCTAGGACCCCGGGGAACAAGAAGAGCAGATTTGGCAAGACTAATATATATATTAAGAGAGATTTCAATGATAATTACTATTTTAATATAGATAAATTTAAAACAAATCTTATGGCAAGCTAAAACCCCTTGAATTCCTTTGGTCAAACTGAGGTTGTCCTGTGACAATAGTAGCTTTTATTTATCATTATGTTCAACTTTTTCACTGGACCTTTATTTTAATATCTGCATTTCTATAAAATCAGATCGTTTCTGAATTTTGCCCTCTTTGGCTCATTTGGGGAGTCAATTGTGGAGGGTTTTAGGGTCAATTTATAGTAAACTGGGACTGTCTTTTCCAGCTCTGAAAGTCACTACACAATTTGGTCATTAAGTGATTAAGTTTTGATCTGGAGTAATGTGAGAAATAGATGTTCTAGAGTAATCCTAATTTGAAAAAAGCAGGAGAGATGTTTTATTGGAGAGGCTGGGCCAAAGAATGTAAAAATATCTTAAATCAGCTGATTCATAATGGTTGTTTCAAGAATTTGGGGAGTTTATATTCCAATTATGGCTTACCTATAGCATCTGCTTGGCAAATGTTACAACTGGAATATGTACTGTCAAAACAATGTGGTACAGATGCTTTAGCAGCTTCAGAGCTACTTGGAACTCTAGGCTCTCTAAGCAATGCTGTTTGAAGTGAAGCCAACCATTCAATTTTATGTGGAATTAAGACATCAGATAAAGTGTAGCTTTAGCAAGATGAATAGAGAGTGCACATTACTGTGAAGAGAGCCAGTTTAGTGTAGTGGTTAAGGCATCAGGCTAGAAACTGGGAGACCGTGAGTTCCAGTCCCGCCTTAGGTACAAAGCCATCTGGGTGACTTTGGGCCACTCACTTTCTCTCCACCCTAGGAAGTAGGTAATGGCAACCACTTCTGAACATCTTGCTAAGAAAACTGCAGGGACTTGTCCAGGCAGTCTCCAAGAATCAGACATAACTGAATGGATTAAAAAAAAATATAGAATGTGAAATAAAGAATTGGAAAGTCTATACAAACCTGGTTTTCCCCACAGGTTTAAGTGCCGGACTGTTAGTAGAATCCAATATTGGTAACTTTGTGACTGAAAATATTGTACGAGGTAACCCAGCTTTGGTATATTTAGTTGTATCAGTTTGTATTTGTATTCATGTAGCTTTTAGGTTTTCCAACTTAGTTACTTGGCTGGATTATGTAAGGCTGAGCAAGTTCCTTCCCCTTCTTCTGACAAGGACATTTTCTCTACTTGCATCTCTTTTCTGCTCTGGGATGGCAATGGGGAAAATAAATTGTTTTTGCAGTGGGCCAGCTGCTAAACCTTACCTTGAATATTGACAGGAAAAAAGAAGACTTTTGCTTTCTTTTTTTCATATTTACATTATTCCAACCTCCTGTTTGAGGTTTGCACTTTAGGAATTATTTCATCACTGAATTAATTTGGGAATATAACAATGTTCTGAGAGGGTTTCTGCTTTAATTTGTTGTGGGCTAAAGCACTGAAGTGAAACTTTCAGTAAAGTTTTAATTAGGACATTTTGCACCCAGCTTGAGTAATCAATTTTAGATACTGGGCAATGGACCAAATGTGCTGAAGTTCTCAGTCTGATGCCCTGGCCTGAAGGAATTCTTAGCTTTTCTTACAGAACATATTCTTAAGGAAGGAGGAAATGTAGAATATCTGGAGACAGAAGGCAAAAATGAGATATTCCCAAAGATGGTTGCCCGTTTGTCTACTAAATCTAACCCCGTCCCAATTAAAATATTACTTGCCTTATTTTCCAAAATGTTTGGGTGGGTGTGCATGTGGATGTACTGTATGTGTACACCTCCACTTTCTGAGGCAGCATAGATAAAGAAAAGAATATTAATAAAAGCCATGGAAAACCCAGAAAGAAAAGTTAGCTCTTACATCTTTCTCTGAGCTGGTAAGTCAGATGAATGGCTTGGGGAAAAGCTGTTTCCTCCTAATTTCTCAATATATTGCTTCCCATGACTTTTGCCATTCTCATTCTGGTCTCTCAGTTTCCAAAACACCTGCTGTTTTAAAAAATGTCACTTTCTGCCATTGCTAGGGACAATAAGGTCAACATAGCCTGCCCTTTTCTCTGTCCAGCTTCATATCTGGAGTGGGTGAGACAGTGGCAACTCCTAACTTCTACCCACCAGACATCTAGAATTTATCACACAACAGATGTGAAAAAATAATGGCAGAAATAACATAAGGACATTTGGATGGTACATGCTCGCTGTATCTTCAAATATTGCGGAAAAAAATTAAAAACTTGCTGGTGGTACTTGCAATGAGTATCTCGGGATTTCTTGCTTTTTTTCTCAGCCCAGCCCACCTCACAGAGTTGTTGGGAACATAGGAGGTAGGACCATTATGTACACTGCCTTGAGTTTTACAAAATAAAGGGATTAAGTAGATTTAATTATAAAGCTAAATAACAACACCACCACCACAACAGTGGAACTATTGAGGAAGCCTTGAATTTTCATGGACTGTTGTTTTGTCAGCCTTTTTTGTTTTAAATGTTAAACAAAATTAGGTACATAAACTTTAATATAAAAATTGAAGGGACATGCCTGAATTACTTTGTGGATATTGCACAGCACTGTTAAATGCAACAAAAGCTGGCCTTTCTGTTTAGATCACCTGATACTCCTGTCCCTACACTTCCCTGCAAGTTCTTTGCCTCATATATGCTGAAGGTTAAGGCTTGTGTCTATTGGCACAAGAACACTGACAAATCAAATTTATTATTGTGACCAAAATAAGATAGAAGAAAGAAAAATATTAAAATTAAATAAATCCAAAACATAAAATAGAATTAGTGGTCTAAATCCAAACTGACAGATTTGCCACATTTGTATCAGTTGTACCTGTGTTTTCACAGCAGCCACACAAAATTTGGCTACTGTGTTGGAGGTAGCATGGTTGGAGTCTGAAAGATGAGTGTAATATGCTTCTGTCCTTCCTGGAAGATGTTGCATATAGCCCTTACACAGATCCTTGTAAAATTTACAGTGAAGCAATAGATGTTAGATGATTTCCCTAGAATCTCATGGGCAAGTGCAATCTGTTATGGTAAATCTGCCCTGTAATAAAGCCAATGGGAGCACATTGTGCCTAGCTTTAAAAAACTTCCTTAACCTTGGGAAGGTTAATGCGTATAAACAGCTTGCAGATTGCCATGTGCCATTTGTTATCAGGGCTCTGCTGTTCCAGGATGGGGTGCTAACTTCAGATAGAATTTGCAGTTTTGTAGGACTCTGTGTAAGGCTGATGGCTAACTGGTTGGATCTTTGCATGCTCAATGGTGCTATGGAAGGAGACCACCCAGCAGCATACGCCTTTTGGGGAGAGTGCATATGGTCTACAATAGATTTGGGGGGGGCTGGTATCTCACAACACTGCACCTTTCCTGTCTGCTATATAGATTGAACCACAGCTAAACAGCAACCATCACCCAGTAATACAGATAGTCCTTGGGTTGCCACGGCAAGCAGAACCGGGATTGCCATAGCTAGGTGATGCGCTTGTAAGTGCAAAGTCACATGACTGCATTGCTTAGCAACAGGAATCCCAGGCAGTTCACGTTGCTATCATAACCCCAAGACACATGGGTCATTAAGCGTGAAGAGGCAGGAGTCCCAAGTATGGAGCATGGGAGTGCCAGGGAAGGGCCTGGGAGGGCCAGTGCAGGCTGCACGTGAGTCACGGAAGGCTGGGCACAGGTCACGTGCAAGTCGATTTTACTGATCAGGATCAAATGTTATCTTAACTAAATGCCAGAATTTCTAATTTCCTCTTTAAAAAAAAAAGAGGTCTGCAGGACATGTGTTTGACCTTTTTCTATGTTAATGATGAAAAAGATGGTAGAGTTTTCTTTTCCTACAGTTATCACTTTCATGTTTCTTCCTAAAAGGAAAACTACTCAGCATACATAGCTTGTACATACTCAGAGCTGTCAGTTTCTGAAACATGTCATGACATTCCTCCTTCTGGAGTCCTTGGTGCTCTCTGAGTTTGGTTGTTTGCCTGCAGACGTTTCATTATCCGACTAGGTAACATCATCAGTGCTAGTGAGTGTGGGGTTTGCTCCCAGTTTATATACAGTAGCTTGCCTGACTAGTGTTGGGGTGTGTGTGGTTTTCTCCTTGATAGTTCCTTGATTGTGGTATTGTTTTCTGCATGATTATCTGGTTTTAATCCCTGCTTTTCTGGGTGTTGGCTGCTGGAGAGGTCTTTTTCTTTCCTTCTTAGCTTTGTTATTGTCTCTTTTGAGTGGTATGTAAATGTGGTTTATCTCTCTGTGTCTATTGATTGATTTGTCTGAGTGCCAAACTTCCAGGAATTCTCTAGCATTTTTGGATTTAGCTTGGATTAGAATGCTCAGTTTCCCAGTTGAAATTATTGTTCAGTCTGTCCATGTGTTGTGAGATTAAGGAGTTTTCATCATGTTTTCTAACTGCTAGTTGGTGTTCATGGATATGCTCTGCTAGTCTTCTTTCTGCCTGTCTGTCTTACATAGTGGCTGTTATAGTATTTATACTGCATGTTGTAGATAACTCCTGTTTTTTTCTTCTTGGGCTAGTGGGATTTTTGGTTTATTTAAGATATTTTGGAAGGCTTTAGTTGGTTTGTGTGCTATGGTGATGCTGCGTGGTTGTAACAGTCTGCTGGTTGTTTCTGAGATGTTTCTGATGTATGGTAGTTTGTGTTGGTTTTCATAGTTTGTGTTGGTTGTGCTGTAGTAGGTTGAGTGGACAGGCTTTTTTTATAAAGTTGCGTGGGTATCCATTTTGTTGGAAGATGTTGTATAGGTGGTCTGTTTCCTTTTTCTGGTGTCCTGGGTTGCTGCAGTGCATAAGTGCTCATCTGAAAATGTTCTTCTACAGCTCTTTGGGAGGTTGGGTTGTTGCTTTGGTAATGGAGCACTTGGGTGGTGTGGGTTGTTTTTCGATAGACTTGCATTTCTAATTTGCCATTGCTTCCTCTGCTGATGAGGATACCCAGAAAGGGGTGTGTTGGTTTCTTCTTCCCTTGTGGATTTTATTCCTTTGAAGATGTTGTTTCATGTGTTTTCTCTAGTTGTTCTTTTTTTATTATGACAAAGGTCATACTTTTGGTTGTACATGTGGGAATGCTATAGTTTCTAGACATTGCATTAGAGTTGCTGTTATGAGTCCTGAGAATAGTGATCCCATCGGTGTTCCTCTGATTTGTTGGTATATTTGTCCATCAAACCGAAAGTAGGTAGTGAGGCAGAGGTTGATGAGGTCCATGATTCTGGGTATTTCGATCTTAGTGTATTGGGCTAGGTTGGGTGTGTTGTGTAGTAGTGCTGCCATGGATTCTTTTGCTAGTTCTGGGTCTATGGATATAAAGAGTAGAGTGGCATCAAACCATAATTTCATCTCCCTCTATTTTTAGGTCTTTGATTTTCTGAAGGCACTGAGGTAGGGAGTTAATAGAATATTTGCTCCCCTCTGTGAGATGTCCAAGCTTTTTTGTAAGTTCTTTGGCTATGTTGTATGTTGGGGTCCCTGATGATATAATTGGATGAACAGGTATATTGGGCTTGTGTAATTTTGGGCATCCATAGAAGCATGGGAGGATGGGTCCACTGCTTTTCATCTGCTACTGTTCTTCTTTCATGATTTGACCTTTCTTGGTTAGGTCTTTAAGGGTTCTCTTGATCAGGTTGTCTAGTTTCTGTATTGGGTTGATGTTTACTCTGATATAGGTTTCTTTGTCCTCCAGTAATTCTTTGGCTTTTTGTCATCTGCCCATGATAACTGTGATATGGGTAGGGAGTTTGTATAATGGAATAGGAAAGGAATTTGCATTTAGAATTAATAACAAATACCTCCATTGGTATCCAATGGAGAAATCCAATACCTGGATTTGAATGGCAGGAAACATTCCAGCCTCTGCTTTTCCTACCCCACACCCTGACCTCTCAGTAAGTTTGGGAAATAAAGGAGTATTGATTAGGTGGCTGATGATCTAAATCAAATAGATTCTGGGTTTATGCCAAACATAAAATAATTTTATAAATTGCACTATTACACTAGGATATCCCCAAAGACTACCTGAAAATTAAATATCACCAAGAATGCTTATTTTCACTATAAAGTCTTCTTCCCATAAACCTTTCTTGAGTACAGTATCTTAAGTTCTTCATGAAATATAGTCTGATTCCAGCATATTTTACTGTGACTTTTAATTTCTGTGAATTTTATTCATAACTATAAAATCTGTCCTGTTTATAGTTCTCAAGGCATAGATTTTTGTCAGCTAGGGAATATTAAAAGAGTGATAATGATGAGATAATAACTTTCATTTTGAATCTCTACTAAACATTTTGTAGTGTTCCTTGAACAGGATGCACACTGGGGTTTGTAATTGCAGTCTTTTCCTTCAAGGCAGCTTCAGAGGATTACTACCCATTAGGGCAGCCTGGGGAATTGAGATTTCACAAAAGCAGCAAGATTAGGTAAACTGATTACCCTAAGAGTGTTGGCATTTGCTTAAGCACACAAATGCATATATATACAAAGGTTTCTGGCCTGTTTCCTTACTCTAAACACTGCACTGTTTAATGCCCAGGGATAAGAAGTATTAGTGAGATAAATATTTTCACCTTAACTGATTGTTCTACTGAATTAAAAAGGACAGAGTTATGCCCTTATATTTCTTACACCTTAATTTACCCAAATGAGATATAATTGGAGTCAGATCTAAACCAAATTGTCATATCTTTTAAGCCAGTGTTTTTCAACCTTGGCAACTTTAAGATATATGGACTTCAACTCCCAGAATTCCCCAGTCAGCAGGCTAGCTGGGGAATTCTGGGAGTTGAAGTCCACACATCTTAAAAGTTGCCAAGGTTGAAAAATACTGTTCTAAGCCCTTTTAGGCTGTGTAATGAGGGAAGAAATGGCACTGTCAGGGTTGAACCAGCTCCTCGTCTGAGGTGCCTCAGTTCTCACGTAACCACACCTTGCTGTTCCCCCCACCTCACTATAAACCAGTTTTTTCTTCCACACCAGCCCTCTGGGGAACCAAGAAAAGATTGAAGGAAATCCTCACCCCACCTTGGGTCTGCCAAACACTATAGGGAAACTAAAACAAACCTTTAGGAGTTCATAGCTCAGCCACATTGGTGCAGACGTTAGAAGGCCACTGGTCAGGACTGAACCAAAAAATAAACTTCACTAAACGTACCAAAAGAAAGTTTCCACACAGACAACACACAGTTTAAATATGCAGAAAACCCTACCACAATTCTGATAAAATTTCAGTTTTGCCTGAGGTTGTCCCATCATCCACAACTCCAACCAACTCCCTCACCAAAGTCAAAAACCTGACAGAACACCTCCCCTTTTCTTTTCTTGGCCCTCGGGGGTCAGGTGAATATCTGGGCTCATCTGGCTGGCTTTTCATTTAAAGAGCCAGCTGCTCCCCACTACAGGCTGCGTCATGCTCCAGGGTCAGCCCTCACCTTTCCGGGCTCTGTAAGGAGACTGCTGGCTATGGCCTCCCTGTACTTGCTCTGGGGGAAGTAGGTAAAGTACCCTTTTCTGTCCTAGAGAGATATACATGTATTTAGTTTTGTCTTCAGTGTAGTACTCTGATTGCTAATATGTTCAAGGGAAACAACTGCTTACACAGTCATATAGTCAATAAACTATTTAGTAGGATTTGATGTTTAATTTGTATTGCCTTTATTATTATATGTGTTTAAACTTCTGTAATAAAGTTTGCAGTGGAGTGTGGTCAGATTCCCCCAGAAAATACTTTTTGTAGGCTATTTATGTATTTATGAGATTGATATCCTATGGCTATGTTCTATAATGGATAAACCATAGTTTTCCTAACCATAAATAAACTACAATTGACTGGATTTGGAAAAAAAAATTAAGCCATAAATCATGATTTGCAGACCATAGTTACAAGATTCATGCAGCACACTAAGCCAGTTTGAAACCCAGTTTGGTGTAGTGGTTAAGGGGCTGGCCTTGAAACCAGGAGGCTGTGAGTTCTAGGCCTCCCTTAGGCATGAAAGTGGCTGGGTGACTTTGGGCCAGTCTCTCTTGGCCCAACCCACCTTACAGGGTTGTTGTGGGGAAAATAAAAGCCAGGAGTATTAGGTATGTTTGGCACCTTGAGTTATACATAAAAAAGGTGGGATAATAATATAAAAAAAGTCCCACCATATTCTGACTTAAAACATTGAACTCAATTCTGTGTATATATTAATAAATATAGAATAAGCTGATTCATTCCAAAAGCTGCTGCTGCTACCAGGATGTACCCCTGTTCAAGTCAAAGAACTCTATTGTGTATATTCCTTTAGAATGTTTATTTCAGAACAGTATAGATTTTAAAATATACAGAGATAGTATAAATGGCAGAAAAAATGTTTGGAAAAAAGATGATTTGGTACTGACTTGGACTGGTGGGATGGAAGACAGGTTGGTTCATTGTAGAGAGAGCTAAAGCATTTCGAAATTAGAAGTTAGAAAGAAAAAACTATATGCAGAAGCACCCTATTCAACCAGTTGTTAAATCTGCAAGTGTACTAATGGTTTCTTTGTTATTTTTTAAAAGGCTGCATTAGATAATCCATTAGGAAATCAGACCAATCATTTTTCAAGGACAGCCTGAATTTGATCTCCTCAATTCAGCAAAGACATCCTTGGCCCCATGTTTCTTTTCTACAAAGCAGGAACCCTTTTTTCCCTCCCAGGAAAGGCAGATTGAGGGAAGTTAGCTTTAAGACTACAAGTACTAAGCAGGAGAGAAAACCTCTCAAAATCCTCCTTTGAATTCCAAAGTGTTAATATAAATATATCCCATTGCTCAATATTTGCAAAATGAAGCGTGCAAGGTAATATAATTTGAAGAGCACCCTGAGCAAAATAAAGAATGTAGGGTAACTCTTATAACCTATCTTTCTCTGCTCCATCAGGTTGGAAGGTAATTCAGCTTTCCTACCTACAGACCACTCCTGAAAAAGGGCAGCCATCAGGGAGAAGCAGCAAGTCTGTTATGAGCCAGGACCCCAAAAGTGGAAAGGATGTGAATTTGGCTTAAAAAGGCCCAGATAATTCTGAACTAAGGAAGTTTGTTTCCACATAGCCCACTTTTCAATCAGAAAATCACCAATTATCATTCTCAGTAATTCTGAAAATGTTTACTTTAATTGGGATATGTAATTAAATTATGAATATTTGATTTCTTGTCCCTCTTTGGATGTTGTCTGAATGCCATATGTTTTGAATCTTTCAATGGCAGTCAGCAATTATCAATATTAAATAATATAGAACTTTTTGTTTTTGTCATATACTTTCATCTTATTCTTTCAAAGCAGGGATAAGCAGTTTGCTTAAATCCTGATAATTTGTTCCACCTGGACTTTGACATCCCTGTGTTTACTGTAAAATGCTCATAACTACCATCTTAGAGGCATTTATTTACAAAATCCCTAATTACTTTTGATATATCTTCATCTCTCATTTTCCACAAGTGTTTTGATACACTGCCTGCCTTATATACTTTTCTGGAGAACAAATCAAATGTAATGTAGTGCATGGAGATGTGCCATCCATTAGAGTCACCTCCACTTGTCATAACAAGTACATTACCATCTGTGCATGTTTCCTTATTCTTGCATTTGGCTGTTTTTGTATATTATTCAGCAAAATGGCCTGTTTTCTTAGGCTATATTTATTTTCCTTTTGGGAATTACTACTTTCACTTCAGCAAAGGAACCTTACCTTGTCGTGGTGTGGAGCTTGAGCACCTCAATGACTCCATGAGCTAAACCGTGAAGGGCCACGCAAGATGGAAAGGTCATGACAGAAAGGTCAGACTAAATGCGATCCCTGCCCACCCCAGTATTCTTGTCATAAAAACTAAATGATCAGTACAATCAGAAATATGTCGGTATACCATCGGAAGATGAGACTTCCAGGTCAGAAGATGGTCAAAATGCTACTGGGGAGGAACAGAGGATGAGTTCAACTAGCCCCAGACGTGATGACGCAGCTAACTCAAAGCCAAAAGGACGGCTAGCGGCCGACGGTGCTGGTGGCGAATCCGATGTTCTCAGGATCAACACACCATTGGAACCTGGAATGTAAGATCTATGAGCCAGGGCAAATTGGATGTGGTTATTGGTGAGATGTCAAGATTAAAGATAGACATTTTGGGCGTCAGTGAACTGAAATGGACTGGAATGGGCCACTTCACATCAAATGACCACCAGATCTACTACTGTGGACAAGAGGACCACAGAAGAAATGGAGTAGCCTTCATAATTAATAGTAAAGTGGCTAAAGCAGTGCTTGGATACAATCCAAAAAATGATAGAATGATCTCAATTTGAATTCAGGGCAAGCCATCTAACATCACAGTGATCCAAATATACGCCCCAACCACAGATGCTGAAGTAGAGCAGTTCTATGAGGATCTGCAGCACCTACTGGACAACACGCCTAAAAGAGACGTTATTTTCATCACAGGAGACTGGAATGCTAAGGTGGGCAGTCACATGACACCTGGAATTACAGGTAAGCATGGCCTGGGAGAACAAAACGAAGCAGGACGTAGGCTGATAGAATTTTGCCAAGACAATTCACTCTGCATAACAAACACTCTCTTCCAACAACCTAAGAGATGGCTTTATACGTGGACTTCACCAGATGGACAACACCGAAATCAGATTGACTACATCCTTTGCAGCCAAAGGTGGCGGACATCTCTACAGTCAGTAAAAACAAGACCTGGAGCTGACTGTAGTTCCGATCACGAACTTCTTATTGCACAATTTAGGATCAGACTAAAGAGATTAGGGAAGACCCACAGATCAGCTAGATATGAGCTCACTAAATATTGCTAAGGAATATGCAGTGGAGGTGAAGAATAGATTTAAGGGACTGGACTTAGTAGATAGGGTCCCGGAAGAACTATGGACAGAAGTTCGCAACATTGTTCAGGAGGCGGCAACAAAATATATCCCAAAGAAAGAGAAAACCAAGAAGGCAAAATGGCTGTCTGCTGAGACACTATATCCTAACAGTCAGGAATCACGCTGAGACAAGGAATAAGTCTCTAGTGTTTTATTACTGCTACATTAGACAGAAAATCCTAACAAACTGAAGAAGCGTGGGAAAATCCAGACAGATAAACCCCAAAAGTTTAGGCGGGTCTGATCTGTGTCTCTTTGAATGGCTGCTTAATTCCCCAGTACTACGCATGCATTTTCCCTCCTGGATAGAGGCCCCCTCCTGCTCACCATCAGTACTCATGACACACTAGAAGTAGCCCAAGAAAGAAGGAAAGCAAAAGGCAACAGAGATAGGGAGAGATATGCCCAATTAAATGCAAAATTCCAGAGGTTGGCCAGAAGATACAAGGAATTATTTTTAAACAAGCAATGCACAGAAGTGGAAGAAGACAATAGAATAGGAAGGACAACAGTCCTCTTCCGGAAAATTAGAAACATCGGAGGTAAATTCCAGGCAAAAATGGGCATGATCAAAAACAAAGATGGCAAGGACCTAACAGAAGAAGAACAGATCAAGAAAAGGTGGCAAGAATATACGGAAGACCTGTATAGGAAGGATAACAATATCAGGGATAGCTTTGGCGGTGTGGTCAGTGAGCTAGAGCCAGACATCCTGAAGAGTGAGGTTGAGTGGGCCTTAAGAAGCATTGTTAATAACAAGGCAGCAGGAGACGACGGTATCCCAGCTGAATTGTTCAAAATCTTGCAAGATGATGCTGTCAAGGTAATGCACACTATATGCCAGCAAATTTGGAAAACACAAGAATGGCCATCAGATCGGAAAAAAAAACAACTTATATCCCCATACCAAAAAAGGGAAACAGTAAAGAATGTTCCAGGGACACGGTGGCGCTGCGGGTTAAACCGCTGAGCTGCTGATTGGAAGGTCGGCAGTTCGAAACCGCGCAGCGGGGTGAGCTCCCGTTGTTAATCCCAGCTCCTGCTCACCTAGCAGTTCGAAAACATGCAAATGTGAGTAGATCTATAGGTACCGCTTTGGCGGGAAGGTAACGGCGTTCCGAGTCGTCATGCTGGCCACATGACCCGGAAGTGTCTATGACAACGCCGGCTCCAAGGCTTAGAAATGGAGATGAGCACCGCCCCCTAGAGTCGGATTCGACTGGACTTTACGTCAAGGGAAACCTTTACCTTTACCTAAAGAATGTTCAAACTATTGAACAGTGGCACTTATTTCACAGGCCTGTAACGTAATGCTCAAGATCCTACAAGGTAGACTTCAGCAATTCATGGAGCGAGAATTGCCAGATGGACAAGCTGGGTTTAGAAAAGGCAGAGGAACTAGGGACCAAATTGCCAATATCTGCTGGATAATGGGAAAAGCCAGGGAGTTTCAGAAAAACATCTATTTCTGTTTTATTGACTATTCTAAAGCCTTTGACTGCGTCGACCATAACAAATTGTGGCAAGTTCTTAGCGGTATGGGGATACCAAGTCATCTTGTCTGCCTCCTGAGGAATCTGTATAATCACCAAGTAGCAATGGTAAGAACAGGCCACGGAACAACAGACTGGTTTAAGATTTGGAAAGGAGTATGGCAGGGCTGTATACTCTCACCCTACCTATTCAACTTGTATGCAGAACACATCATGCGATGTGCTGGGCTTGAGGAATCCAAGGCTGGAGTTAAAATCGCTTGGAGAAACATTAACAATCTCAGATATGCAGATGATACCACTTTGATGGCTGAAGGCGAAGAGGAACTGAGGAGCCTTATGATGAAGGTGAAAGAAGAAAGTGCAAAAGCTGGCTTGCAGCTAAACCTCAAAAAAACCAAGATTATGGCAACTAGCTTGATTGATAACTGGCAAATAGAGGGAGAAAACGTAGAGGCAGTGAAAAACTTTGTATTTCTAGGTGCGAAGATTACGGCAGATGCTGACTGCAGTCAGGAAATCAGAAGACGCTTAATCCTTGGGAGAAGAGTAATGACAAATCTCAGTAAAATAGTTAAGAGCAGAGACATCACGCTGACAACAAAGGTCCGCATAGTCAAAGCAATGGTATTCCCAGTAGTAACATGTGGCTGCGAGAGCTGGACCATAAGGAAGGCTGAGAGAAGGAAGATCAATGCTTTTGAACTGTGGTGTTGGAGGAAAATTCTGAGAGTGCCTTGGACTGCCAGAAGATCAAACCAGTCCATCCTCCAGGAAATCAAGCCAGACTGCTCACTTGAGGGAATGATATTCAAGGCAAAACTGAAATACTTTGGCCACATAATGAGAAGACAGGACACCCTGGAGAAGGTGCTGATGCTAGGGAGAGTGGAAGGCAAAAGGAAGAGGGGCGGACCAAGGGCAAGATGGATGGATGATATTCTAGAGGTGATGGATTCGTCCCTGGGGGAGCTGGGGGTGTTGACGACTGACAGCAAGCTCTGGCGTGGGCTGGTCCATGAAGTCACGAAGAGTTGGAAGCGACTGAACGAATAAACAACAACAAAAAGTTTCACTCTGGTGGGGGGAAATGATCTGCTAGTTATTTTCTAATTCAGACAGTGCAAACCATTCTGGAAAATTTTGCAGCGTGACAAATTATAGAAGATTGACCAACATTTTGTATGTTTAACATGTGTGTTCTTCAAGTCTAACTGCATTTGGCAGAGGATGATTGACTGATTCAATCAAAGAAGCAATCCATCTTTCTTTAAGAGAGCACAAAACCAAAAGCCTTGAAGGAGATAATAGTATCACTCCTGTATAGAAAGTACTCTCTGAACTGAGAAGATATTAATGGCTATCACCATGTGAGAAATATGTTCTTCTCGATCATCATGTTTGAAAGGACAATAGTTGATCAACTCCTGAATTTTTGGATGTACTGGATTGTCTAAATGCATTTTGATCCAATTTCAGGCCTATTTTTAGCATATAGACAATTCTTGTAATAGAGGATGCAAATTTGTTGTCTTTGGTTTAGGGGTAGCTTTTGATACATGGGCTATAACTGGAATGACTGGATAGCTTTAAAACACTTAAAGTACAGAATCATAGAAGCAAAATATGTACTTTGTCCCCATGTGGACAGCTGATACTCTTGTTCCTGTATTTGTTCATACAGTTGGCAGACTCAAGTCTAACTAGTGCCACGTAACTAATTACCTATTTCACTCTGGTAACCCAACTAATTTTGATATTAGAAAAATAATATGTCCATTTTGGCCTTGGGAAAATAATAGCCACACAACTCAATGCATGTCTGATACATCAGGTAATTTATTATTAATTGTGACTCTTTCTTCCATGCCTTACCTTTTCCTTTAATAGAGTAATTCACGGAGCATTCCCATTTCTCTAATGGGAACAGGTAAAAATGCTCATGATTTTCCAAGAACAACTTCCAAATTCAGCCAGTGTCTCCTCTCTGCCATAAGGCAAACCTGCAAGATAGGTAAGTGATATGTGTTTCCCATAACAGCAGCCACCATATGTCACCATATTGAATAATAAAAGAAAAAGATATAAATATTTAAGCCTTTGCCATAGAGTTATGCTAATTTTAATGCTGCCTCCTGGGGAATCTCTCACTGATTAGAACATTTAATAGTTAAAGGGTAATAAGAATCGTGGAGTCTAATTTCTATTTAGCAAAAAGAGATTGGGATACCTTTCTACTTTTAGGACCCTTCATTCTTTGTTGCTTTTTCTTACACTATAATAATAACTGGATTGGTTGACTTGGATAAGTCAAGTCCAAACTTATCACTAACAATAATTTTTAAAAAGACAAAATTGTGTGTTTTCCCAAGCCTTCCATAATCCTGAAGAAATTTAAGCTAACAGCAGCAAAAGTAAGAGCAGCAGCTATCTCCTCCAGAAAACAGCTGCTATCCAATACTTATGTTCCACCAGGTTTGTTTGTGTTTTTTTTTGCTTATGTGGTAGAATAGGTAATGTGCTCTGTATTGAAGATATGAATTCCTTTTTGCTGAAGGAATGAACATGATAAGATTATTATCATTATTAGACTAAATCCCTTGGATTCCTTTTTGCATTTGCATTTTATTTTGTTTTTAGTTCACTAATTCAATTTTATGAGTCAAATTCATTTGTTGACATCCATGGCTTATGGAAGACAATGGCATAGAATGCATATGAATTAACGAATTACAGAAAAATAGATCTCTGTGTAAGAGAAAGGGGCAGGATATAATAGATGTGAATGAAAGAATGAAATCTCAAAATATGATTGACAGTTTATGATGAGAGGCTGCAATAATTGGAGAAGGATACAAGAGTGATAAGTTCTGAATGTGGGACAGATCATTTCTTGGAAGTGTCAAAAGTGGATCTTGGGGGGAAAATGATATTTCCTATTATGCGTATAAGTATTGTAAAACATAAGGTGTGAGGAGGTATTATGTAATGTATGTATGTTGTTGTTGTTCCAAATCAATCCACTGAAGGATGAAGGCCTCTTTCTTGAAGGTTATGGATTGTAATGTACTGCACTGGTTAAATGTGGGTTGGTAGATAGACGTTTTTCAACTTCCCAGTGTAGGGCTGAGAGAGAGTGATTGGCCCAAAGTGTTTCAGACAATTTCTGTGCCTAAGGGAAGAGGAGAACCTGGGTTTACCCATTCTTAGTCTACCACCGTAACCACTGCATCACACTAACTCTCATAACATATATTTAGAGACAAATATAATTGCAAAGAATGTAGTCAAAGAGAGCAAAGATCAGCTAACATTAAAGGGGCTAGAAAAATGTGATTTGCTATAAATAAAAAATATGTTGTTTCAAAAGTTGATAAACAGGAAGCCTCCAGCAGAATGAACAAAATTAACAAAGTGACAAACTAATCTGGAATAAAATTGAAATGAGAGAATACTTGAAAGTTTATTTTAGAGATTTACATGGAAATGTAGTGCTACATTGAAGAACTGAATGTGGTTAGTGTAGGGCAGTAACGAGTGACTGTCAAGCTGATAGGCTTTCCAAAGCACGGGCAAACTTGACTGAAGCTACCCAGAGACTACAACAGGATGTTCAAGTACTAAATTGACGTTGTAATTCAGGGACAATTGGTCATTACAAATAGTTGACAGTCATTGAATAGTACAGTGCTAACTCAAAACCTATATTTCTTCTTTATTTAAATATGGAGTGTTGTAAGGAATGCATATTTGTCAAAAGGAACAAAAACGATTGTGTATATTGACTCTGTATGCTTCTCCCCATCTTGTATATGGAAGTTGAATTTGTTAAGTCAGAAGAAATATAACAGTTCAGAAGAGCGGGAATGTATGTTCAGTAGAGAGAGAGTCAGAAATGAATAGGTGATGGATGAAGCTGGATTGAATACAAATGTGAGTAATGTAAAAGAAGTACATTAAGGTACTCTCAACAGAAAGAATGAACGAGGACTGAATTGAAAGACAAATATATGAAGGAAGAGTGAGCGAGTCCAGAGGAAGAGGAAGACCGAGAAAGTTGTGGTTAGGTGGAGCTGATGACAAAGCTGATAAGTTCAAAGAGCAAACTGCAATTTTAGTGGTGTATGGTAGAAGCAGTGAGAGTTTGAATGTGGAGAGGTATACTGATTGATGTTATTTTAAACTAGATTTAATTAACTTCCTTTCTGTATTTAGTTTCTTTTGCTTAGTACTTCATACTCTTTTTTTTTTTTTTACATTTTTTACCCTACAGGAGAACAGTGTGATAGCTACGTAGTTAACTAGATAACTATGATATATGTATGTATGTAATAATCACTCACATAATTCAACTAGGCCTTCATATTCTTATCTACCTGGAATCTACTTCTGGGGGACAATATCAGGAAAATGAGATGACTCATATTAACAAATCTGAATGTGAAATATTTGTAGACACTTGGATTTGATTTTCTGTTATTCATGGTCTGACGTTTTTTAAAAATCAGATTAAAGTAAAAGGAAGCAAAAAAAAAAGACCATCTGGGTTGTGAAAAAAAAAATATATATTTTCAGTCTTGTCTTTAATAGTCCTTTGGATATAGCACTAGTTAAACAGTATTGAGTAACATTAGATGGGAAGTTGCAAAAAACTGAAGTATATCAAAATGCCTCATGTAGTATTTTGTATATCGAGGAGAGCTTTGGATTAAATAAAATAATGTTCTTTTGTATTTATAACAACTTGTAAAAGAAGAACTTGTCCATACAAATGTGTGAACAAATATTTGTGAAAGCCTTGGCAACTGTTTCATTTCCTTATGAAGCAGCTGCTTTATTTATTTAATCAAATCTATATGGCCATCCATCTTTCATAAAGCTTCTCTGGGCGGCATACTATAAAACCAACAATTAAAACATTTTACAAAACCAGATTAAAACAATTAAACATATATAAAAACAAGACCATAAGAGGGGAATACATCAAGATATTGTATGTGATGTTACCAGGGGATCCCCAGGCCTGTTGAAAGAACTGCATTTTAAGGGATTTCTGAAAGGTCACAAGACATCTTCCATGGAGTGTTCTGGGCAGACATCTCCAGGTGCCAAATTAGATCATCTCCCTCTCTTTTGAAAAGTACTTAATCTGAGAGAAATCAGGGCGAGATGGGAATTTCAGAGTAGACCTAATTGCTTCTGCAGAGTTCCTGTCTTCAGAAAGGACATTTAAGTATACCTTCTCTTGTAATTTATATCACTTCAGTAAACTTTTGGGCTCTTTGCTCTACAAGTGTGGTTATTGTATTGAATCCTAAAAGAACTTACTGGCACCAAATTGACTGCTGAGTGGCAGAAAATACCAGCTGCAGAAATCCATTCAAATCAGGCTGTTACTGGACAGATCTATATTTTCTGCTTGCCTCATTACCAATATAGGCCACCCATTGTTTTGGTCTGCTTTAATGTCAAAGGAGAGAATATGGGAAGGGGATACAAAGATATTCATTTGTATTATCATCTGGGAAAACAAAGGAAAGGCATGGGAACTGGAGAGGAGGGAACAATCCCTAAAAGGAGAAGCCTAGCACTGGTAGATGCACCCACAGAGGGGCCAGCCAGCAAGACTTGCTTTTCCTGCATGGATAAGGTAAAGGTCCACAGGTCCTGTGGTGGCCACTGAGCACCAACCCATTGCAATCCAGACTGAAATGATTAAAGTCAACTTCAAGAATAGGATGGGAGACAAGCAGCTTAGATTGCAATGTGGAATTGTTCTCTGATGCTGAATTGTTTCTTAAATTGGACCAGTTATCAGTATTATTCTAATTTGGGTTTTCTTTTTTCTTTTTCTTATAGTCAATATGACTTCCTCCCTTCACTTTTGTAAATGTTCTTTTCTCCATACTATCTAGGATTAAGCCAGCAAATAATTTTAACCAAATTATGGAATAGGGAAAACATGATATTATACTTCTGTATTTCTATCTTAATTAAACTGGAATTTGCCATTTTTAAGGCAATGCAGGAAAAATACTATATGCCATAGCTTGCTTGAGAGAATTGCAAATAGATCTCACTTTACTTTTATTGGCCAGAATTCAAATATTGACTGCTAGGGAAAGGTTTCTGATAGAATTCTACTTAACTGGGGCCTTTGCGATGGTATTCAATCAAGTGAACAACAACGTAATACAGAAGCTTTCATCTGCTGTAGTTCATTTGAAAATAGCTAACCTCAAAAACAAAAATAAGGCTATTATGGAAATGCTTTGGGGGGATTAAATTTGGAATTTATTAAAGTTGATATTGATGTTATATAGGAGAACATATCTGCCTGAAGTAAATTATTCAAAATTCACTTTTTACATAGGGAAAGGACCCAGTAAAGTCCAGACATAGATGAGCTAAAGCCTGCAGAAACAGAGGATCACACTTCAGTGATACAGTACATGATACACCTATCACAGATCTCTGTTTCAACTGCCAGTGAAAAGAAACATTGGTAGGAACCCTGGGGGTAAATTATATTTTGCTTGTTAGTCAGAAAGATCAGTGGTCTGATTCAGAAGAAGCAACTTCATAAGTCTGGAAATACTAAAATAGATTTATAGAACATTTCATATATGATCTCAATAAAATCTTTATTTTAATAATTTGGATGATAATGTCTCCAAAGAACATAGCATTTCTATATAGTGGAAGATGTGGAGAGCATCCATAACTCAGCTAAAGAGTTATGCTTTAGACACATGCTTTACCTACAGACATTCTCATTTTAATCTCTAGTTCTTCCAGTTAAAAGATCTCATAAATACATATACAAAGTATTCATTTAGCTGGCAATGACTAAATTAGAGCAGAATATGAATGTGGGTCTAGTCCAAACAACTGAATGATTTGTCCCTGCACTATCATATTGATTATAAACCTTGTGCACCACTCAAGCAGTAAGTCACAGGGAGGAACAAAAGCTCACCAGGATTTCCTTTTGGTAACCATCATCCCAAAAAGAGTAGAGCTGGCATGCCTTCAACACATAATTTGTTCCGGAAAGAAAGAATATTTTGTTAAAAAGCTACTCGATGATGGCCAGCTGTAACCCCTTCCAGGTAGACAAGGCCAAGAAAATTGAGTTTTGGAAAGTACTTTACTATGGTTTGGGTACTGTTAAAGAATCTTGAAAGCTTGCCAAACCTTTTCACTATTGCTTCATCCCATTTCCCCTTGGATATATGAAGACCTACTTCTAGAATGATTAGCTCCCAGGTTGAAGTTGGACTGCTTGTAATGGGAGTGTAGTCAATGACAAAGGATATAAATAATTATAGAGGCTGAAAAAGTTGCCAAATTATATTATCCAGTGTCTCCTAAAAGGAAAATCACCACTGTCTGTCTTCTCTCTAGCTAACTTTAAAGGCTAAAATTTGTCCGATTTTTTTAGTATCTTAACTATTTTAATTAATATTTTAATTGCTGTTACATTCTTATTACCTGATGATGGTTTTGCATTTAAAAGATAAAAGCATTTGCTTTTAAACTGTAAGAATGCTTAAAACATTAATGATTTATGTTGTGTGGCATTAGGAGCTCCCAAGAAGAAAAACAAAATACAAATGTTCTGAAATAAAATAAATTTGTGTAAGCCATATGTTTCTTTTAAATAGAGCAGAGGAATCCAGGTAGCTTTCAAGTATCTTTTGCTATTGGTGAATTGTAACAGAATCCTTCCTAATCTGTCTTGAAATTTTCTGTTCTCATGTTATTTGCATGCTAAGCAGATTACTTGCATTTTCAATTTTCTCCACAGTGGGAACATGCTGTTATTACCTCCTTATTGTATAGACTCTTAACTAGGAGTGTGATTGCATATTGGTAAATGCAATATGCATTCTCTAGATAATGTACAGTGCAAGCAGTGTTCCATATGAAAGCTGCAGTGACAGAAGAACAATATCTTCTTGAGTATGAAGAACACCTACTGCTCAGTATTCCATTAAGACAGAATCTGCAGGTTTATTGCTGCTGACAGCATTAAACACAGGGAAATGCAGCCACCACTCCAGAAAGCTCATTTGACTTTGACAAGTGGAGGAAAAATTGCCAATGCAGTAAGAGATATGTGTAGACAATCTACCACCAGGAAGTATTAAGATAAACTGACATGATTAACATATTTGTGCAAAGAAAAGAAAACAAAACATGGGACCTTTTAACCTGAATTAAACATAGCCTTCTTCCCCCTATCCCAAGAATTGTTCAAAAGAGTTTATAAAACAAAACAATCTATGTTCTTATGCAAAACTAAATACAGGTACTCCTTGTGTCAGGACCAGGCATGCCTCTGACTCGGATTCGGTTTCACTTTCCAAGTCAGAGGAGGAATTAGAAACTTATCATGCTGGAGTCAGAGAAACAAAACTCCAGCATGACTCAGCAGAGCGGGAAGAATCCATGACGCTGATTGGGCGAGATCCGGAGGGGGATTTGAACGCCAATCAGTGTGCGCCAGAGATGCACTGAAAAGTGTGCAAAGGAGAAGGCAGCCTGATTGGCTGCAGGAGACTCCAAGCATGCCAAGGAACAGGATAAAAGGCAGCAGCGCAGTCAGCATGCTGCCGGAGACACCTGATCCTCTAGACCTGCAGCTTCAGAAGAAGATTCCCTACTGACATCAGAAGCGGCATCTGTGATTGAGGAAGGAGCAGCACCAGACTTGAATTCTGAGGAAGGGATCTTTGTGCCCACTGCTTTTGAGGATCCAGCGTTGCCCGAGCCCAGCAGCCAGCGCCTTGCCTCCAGCTTCAAGAGCTCACGTTGCTCTCAGCAGCACAACCGAGCTGAGGGTTTTTCGTGCCGCTGCCCATCAGCAGTTTACTGCAACCATTCTTCACAAACCCCTGCAAATTTGGGGGGTTATTGCTCACCTTGCTGAGGGTCTGAGTTCGTGGCACACACAGTGCTTCCAGCCAAACCCAGCCTAGTTCCGAGCTCCAAGCCTTGTTCTAAGTCTCCTGCCCAGCGAATCCAGTCCAGTCCGGGGTTTCCAGCCTAGTCAAGTCGAGTTCTGAGTCCCAAGCCTTGCTTTGAGTCTCTTGCCCAGAGAATCCAGCCTAGTCCAGGGCTCCCAGCCAAGTCTAGCCCAGTGCTAAGTTCCAAGTCTCGCTCCTGCTCATCTTCTTCAGAGATCCAGTCCAGTTCAGTGATTCCAGCCGAGTCCAGCCTTACTCTGAGTTTGAGTCCTGTGCCTGAGATTCCGTGTCTTTCAGTTTGTTGATCATAGCCTTGCATCCAGATCCATTGAGCCAGTCATCCTGTGTTGTGTTGTTCCAGATTTATTCCAGTTTGAGATCTGCTATCTCCAGTCCTCGTGTTCCATTGGGATCCAGTCTCACTCCCAGATACTATCTAGTACTGCCTTGCTATATTGTCTAGCCTTGATTACTCCAGTCTCCTTATTCCAAGGACTTATTGATTGTAAATAGTTCTTAATAAAGAGTTTTATTGAGAATTGGTTTGGTGCATGGTTTGAACAGGACACCTTGCTTAACAACGGTAATTGGGACTGGAATTTCTGTCGCGTTGCTGTCAGAAAGCACAAAGTCACGTGACTGCATCACTTAGCGACAGCAATCCTGGTGAGGATTGCAAGGTCCTCATGTGACTGCGATTTGTGATTTCCTGCCACCTTCCAACAGGCAAAGTCAATGGGGAAGCTGGCAGGAAGTTGCAAGTCCAGGGCAGCTTGCAAGCAGGTCAGCAGGCGGATGAGGCGGTGCTGCAGAACTGCATGGACATACATCCTTGCACTATGGAGTACAGGTGGAGGGGTGCTGCAGATGGGTGCACTGGGGATCTCATATTCTGTGGTAGGCTCCTCGGGAGAGAAAGTGGCAGAGTGACTTACTGGAGCAACTTGCAACCTTCCCTGCTGGCTTCCCCATTGACTTTGGTTGTGGGAAGCCGGCAGGGAAGGTCGCAAATGGTGATCGTGTTACTGTGAGATAGTGCAACCATCATAAGTGTGAGCCAGTTGCCAATCACCCAGATTGTGATCACATGACCATGAGGGCACTGTGACGGCTGGAACTTTGAGGACCGGTCATAAGTACCACTTGTTCAGTGTCATGCATTGAATAGTCACTGAATGAGTGGTCATTAACAAAAGACTACCTGTATTTTTGTTAGTCTGCAGGTTTGGACCCAAGGGAGGATAAAGGGAATCAAAATGAATGTTTGTTTGTTTGTTTGTTTGTTTGTTTTTCAAATTTCTATTACCACCCATCTCTCCCAAAAGGGGGACTCTGGGCAGTTTACAATAGAATCAAAATTAAAAGCATATAAATTACAATACAATAAATAAAGATAAAATAGATATAAAATCCAAGAGGTGAAGATCTTATTAATTGGGAAGACTTCTATGGTACTAGCCACCCCCAAGAGGAACTGGTGCCCCTCCACCCCAGGCAAGGCAGCAGAACCAGGTTTTCAAGTTCTTCCAGAAGGCCAGGAGCGAAGGGGCCTGCCTCACCTCTGGGGGCAGAATGTTCCAAAGGGCGGGTGCCACTGCAGAGAAGGCCTGCCTCCTGGACTCCGCCAGGTAGAATTCCCTTACCGGTGGGGTTTGTAGCTTGCCCTCTCTGCACGACAGGGTGGGACAGGTCGATGTTATGGGGATGAGACGGTCCCTCGGGTAGCCTGGCCCCATGCCATGTAGGGCTTTAAAGGTCATAACCAACACCTTGAATGGGACCCAGAAGCAAAGTGGTACCCAGTGCAGCTCGCGCAGCAGTGGTGTCACATGTTCCGATCTTGGGGCACCAATAACTGCTCATGCAGCTGCATTCTAGACCAGCTGAAGCTTCTGGATACTCTTCAAGGGTAGCCCCATGTAGAGCGCAGTGCAATAGTCTATGTGGGAGATGATCAGGGCATGAGTGACTGTTCGAATATCCTGAAAAGTTAAAGGGAAATTATACTAAACACATCCTTTGCTTACTGTAAATGGATTGGAATGGCCAAGAAATGGCTAGAGTATCTCCAGTAAAAAAAAACAAAACACTTTGGTAAAGGTTTATATTCCCTATTACCACTGGATAAAGTAATCTAAATCTATCTGTGTATACAAGAATCGTAACACCACAGTTCGAGCCAATGAGATTGAAACAAATGGTGAGAGGAAACACTGAATTTTGGAAATAATACTTTTGGGCTGTGAAGTGGGCCTCAGACTGAAGTCTCTAGCAAAACAATTCAACAAATCATGATTAAGACAAAACTGGCTTACTGCATTGTGTAGCCCCAATATTAGAGCAATGTATGAACCTAGCCATACTGGCAACTACAGTAACTTGAAAAACCAGTCAGTATACATCAAAAGCTACAGCCTTTTAGTGTACCTTTGGCCTTTACTTAGTTGCACTTGTCCACTGTTGTTGTTGTTGTTTTGCTGTTCAGTTGTGTCTGATCCTCTGCGACTGCCTGGATAAGTCCCTGCAGTTTTCTTGGCAAGATTTCAGAAGTGGTTTGCCATTGCCGCCTTCCTAGGGCTGAGAGAAGGGCAATGGAATTATTGCCGTAGCGTGGCATGTTCAGCTGTGCTTCCATCTATGCTAAACTTTAATATTTGTAAATAGATTCAAAAATCTTAAGAATTTTTACATCTCCAGTTTCAAAAGGAATCATAAATAGGTACTTTTTGCCTTGGGATTTATCTGAAATGTGGGATATTGTTGCACAGTCCTGCATTCTGTCCAGGAAGTTTAACTAGCAAGATTTGAAACAACAAAAAAGACTTTTGCTTAATTTGCACAACTGGATAAATTGGTATGTAAGCATATGCATAAATGTTCTAGACAGAATTGCTGTCTCCAGAATAACATCTGGACATAAAACCACACTAACATTTTTCAGCATGCTTCATCAAGCTAGTATCTATACAACACCTGTCTCTCAACCTAACACATCTCACATGTTTGTGAGGATAAAACTGAGAAAGGAAAAACCAGATATACTGCCTTAATATATGGGAACTTTAGGATGTTTTGTGCAAGCCTCATTGAAATGAATAAAATTAGGGCAAAAACGTGGTAGTTTACACAAGGAGTCTTGTTCAGCTGTGACAGCTATGACACAGGGAAAACAGGAAAACAAAATGTATCCCATTAAGTGAAGCACTTAAATAAAGTACTTCATTAAAAGTAGAATTGTGTTGAATGAATAGCTCATTAAGTATGAAATGTAATGATGAAATCCATCATTAAGAAAGTCTACCAGGATCAATATACAAGACCTAAACCTTATATCACGTGGTGTCCATCTGTTACAGAGATTTGGAGTTGACTTTGCAGTGAGTCACAATGAAAGTTTTGTTACTTACTAGACAATGTCCACAACAGCAACACATAGTTTGCACCCAAGTGCCAAGTATCACATCCCTTCAGGAAAGTATAAATTTCCAGAATGCAAAAAATAAAAAGTTTTCTCAAGTCTATTTTTTCCAATCTAAGCTGACTCCAAAGTTATCACAGAATGCTTCTGAAAAGTATCTTAGCATGAATTTCCTGGGTGTTTACCAATCCTTTTTATCCCAAGTCCAAAATAAACAAAACAATCTATTGCTGATTGCACAGATACAGCAGTAGTCCATCTCTGAATTTTTGTGAGCATCTGGTTAAAATTGTGCTCTCATCTTTTGTTATAGCTTTCCTTTGTTTTTTCTTTGTTAGTCTTTTGCCATTTTCATTCAAGATGTAGCATACTATTTCCTCCTCCTCCTCCTCCTCCTCCTCCTCCTCCTCCTGAATAGTAGCCCTTTCTACTCTTAGAATTTTTCATGAATTCAGCTCATTCTGAGCTTTAGTTTTCCAGACACCACCTCTACAAATCCAGGATGACAGCAGGATATCTCAGTTCACAGCTCAAGCCGCTCGAACACATTATTAATGAGCTATATTGGACAATGATGCTGCGCTTTCTCAGGCACTGGGTGGTACACCCAGACTTGCATACAGACAATCATCCAATCTGAAGCAAATTCTTTCCCCACCTTTCTTCCCACCTCTCCCCAATTTAAATCCTAGCCACTCTATGCATCTGATGAAGTGAGCTGCAGCTCATGAAAGCTTATGCCTTTTAATTAAATTTGTTAGTCAGAAAAAGTTCTACCACACTTCGATTTCTTGCCACAACAGACTTACATGGCTCTCCTCCTAGGATATGTCTATGTATAGTATTGCTGATAACAAAATAATGCAAGCATAACTGTACATTTTTTATCTTGTATGCCTTTATTTTATGTGTTCTATTTTGTAGCTCTGCTCTGTAGGTTTTGTTTAGTAAGTTTTATTTAGCCTAGGTCACTGAAATGTAACAAAGATTTTGAATTTGACTTAGTAGTCTGGCTAGCATCCCCATAATAGAAAATCCCTAACTACTACAGCTGTCCTCTTTGAGCTCTTGCAGCTAGCAGTTATATCCACTCTGCTTGTGAGTGCCCATTGTCATAGTCTTTATCTGTTCCTCTCTGAAGGCTCATAGCCTTTTTTAATGTAAGAACCTAAAAGCTGTTCTTGAATTCTAGTGATACAGACTCTTTTCTTGCTTGCTGGCTTCTGGATGTCACTGTTGTCTACTTAGGATGGTTCTTCCACTGATATCTTTCCCTTCAGAAAGTCACTTCCTGTGTCAGCTCCTGCTATAGTATTACTTTTGTTTGGTCCAAGACATTCATCCTCTTTTATGAGCCTGATCCCTGAGCACTCCACTGAGTTTTCATTTACTACATATGAACAGTTTCTTGTTTCTAGGGGCAAACATTTTAATAAGCATTGCAAGTCATGGTTGCATGTTATGTTTTCACCCATATTCTTTTCTGTTCTTTCCATTATTCACTGAGAGTTTTACTAGGGAGTTGCCCCTTGATATCCTCCCACCTGACTCCATTGCTAAACTCCTGTTAGCTTTACCTGTCTTCTTGCTCAGTGATTAGAATAAAGTTACTTTAGCGGTGGCCTTCTTGGACCTCTGTTGGCATCCATCTGTAAAGGAATTTAGAGGTGACCTTGGTATGAAAGAACCATTGAGGAGGGACTTGTAGAAGTGATTACATAGTCCAGAGGTTGAAGCAAGTGGGAGAAAGAACTCAGAATAACCCTGCCTTTTGTTAGCATAAGAAGGGACAGAGGGAACCTCTGGCAGGCTTTCAAGATTGTTGTTATACCCTACAACAATCAAATAGCATTCCTGGAATCCCTGTGATGTGTGTGTTTCTTGACCTGGCCTACCTCAAAGGGCTTACATCATCTGAGCTGGTAGAACTACTCACATAATGGATAGAAACTTTAGACATTTACTGCATTCAGTTATAATAATTCTTGTTTAGCAGCATCTTATATTCATATTTAATATTTGTATTGTTACACTGACAATAATGCTGCTAGAGCTGCCACCATCAACACTGTTTAAAGAGAGGTTCCTGATCATTCATTTCATGTCTTGTCTTCCAACAGCAATATTGCACAATTCATACAACTGCATCAGGACTCTTGGCAACAGCAAACATTTCTGCACATATTTGAAGGTACCTTTCACAGAGAATTAAAACATTCATGAGATGCACTTCTTTATTATAGCTCAATACATAGAGGAAAAAAATCAGCACCTGGATATGTTTCTAAAGTACCACTGACTAAATTTGACTCATAAATTCAGCTATCCATCAGTGGTGCTGTCAGCTGAAAAACATCTGAAGGCAAAATGCATGGATTCCAGTCAAGCATATTCAAACTTAGATTATAGAGGAATAATTGTCTGCCCTCCAAAGATTCAAAACATGGGTGCGTGAAAGAGGACAGGAGTTGTACCATGTCTAATTCCAGAGAGAAGGAGAACACCAGAGTGGAAGTATGTTGATTAATGTGACATCAATGTGCATGGCAGCATTTGAAAATGTTCAGTAGCATTGCTCCTGTCATAACTTTACCAACCCAGTAGGAAAAAGAGTCTCATCTGTGCCTTCCACAGAATTTCATTGCCCAGTAAAAAATAATGACAACAGCATTAAATAACTATATCTCCATAATTTTAAATTTTAATTTTCTTTCTCTATGGTATATAGCTGTTCTCTTGGGATTTCCTTAGAAAGCAATTAACATATGCAAAATCAAGGCTTTTTATATTAAAAAAATATTTCACTAATAAATACTTAGGGTCAGAATAGATGATTGGTATTCATTTATTTATGTTTGGAGCACCATTTACTGCCAGGCATGTTTTTCTAAAGAAAATTTGAGGAATGCATTCACAAAGGACATTTTAATAAAAAATGAATTGTGAAGTAGTTAAAAGTAGCTTGGAGCAGCGTTGCCAACTTTCCTCACCCTTCTCTGTCTAGGTAGTTGGAATTACCACTCTCCAAACTCCCAGCCAGATATCCAGAAGCAACATTATCTGGGAATTCTGGAAGTTGTGGGTCTAATACATCTGGAGAACATCAGGTTGAGAAATCTGTCTTGTGCTATCTGAGTAGATACCATCAGGCAACTTGTTTAAGCATTGAATCGATCCATGGGGATGATACTGATCTACCTCCAGCAGCAATCAAGCACTGCATGGCAACTATGATGATAAGCAAATGCATAAATAGAGCTCTCACAGCTCAAGACAGACCCCTCAGGTGGGATCATCCCATTTGTGAGGCAGCTCAGAAAGGAGGAGAGCAAGGAGAGGATGAAAGTGGCTAGCAGTTTTCATCAGAGAAGCCAATGGGGCTTAGAAGGGTTCTGTTTCCAGTGAATGCTGCAGTGGTAAGCTACTCAAACACATTATTATAAGCTACAGCCCATACTGGTCAATGTCACTACATTTTTCTTAGGCACTGGCTTGCAGGTCCATACTTGCATACAGGTAACCAGCTAAGCTGAAGCAGATTCACACAAGAAGCAAGAAACAACAGGACAATGATGCTAATATGGAAACCAGACCATGCAAAAAAGCCAGATGACTACTTTGCCCCATATCTATGCTAATAGCATCATCACAGGCTCAAATAAGCTACACATACATGCTCTTCCTCTAATGTGATATGCCATCACCTGCTAGCAATGCCGCTCTGGATTCTACATAGAACAAACAGGCTAAGCTTTGTGCAAAAATATTTATGGACACTAGTTTGACATCAGGTCTCAAAACAAGAACAAAGCATTTCAACCGCCCAGAATACTCTATTACACTCAAAGTGACTATTTGACTTTGAGTGTAATGGGGCGGGGAGGCTTTAAAAGCCCCATGGAACAAGGAATTGCTGAACACACATCAAAAGGTTTCAAGTATTCTCAGCAGGTCTCAACAAACACAAATGGGTTTTTAACACATTACAGTTGTTAATAAGGTGCTTGTAATCTGTCTCAAATGTAACCTGCATCTGCGTAACCAACCTGTCTTCCCCTCCTGCCTCACCTCAGCTTAAATCCTGTATCAGTCTAGCCACTCTGTGCATCTGATGAAGTGAGCTGCAGCTCATGAAAGCTTTTGCCTTTTAATAGTTGGAAAAGATGGTGCCAGACTGTCTGATTTTTGTTCCATTGTTAGTGACCTACAGCCATCAGTCAGCAAACAGACACAAAGAAGTAACTGATATATATTTTCCTATATACTTCCACTTGCAGCAATAATAAGATTTATCATTCAGTAATAACATTTATCATTCATCATTCAAAATTAAACAGACTACGTTATATTTGCACAAAATGAAAAATAGTCTCTGCCTTGATGATTTGTAACAGGTAAGGTTTATACCTTATGCTTAACTATGCTGTGTCTGTTTGCCATTCATGATACTTGCTCAATGGTAGGGAAGGAGGTAAGGAGTGGCCAGCAGATATGAAAACAGAAATGCCACAGAAGTCAGAAGACACAATCTATAGCAGTGTTTGGCTGGGGAATTCTGGAAATTGAAGTCCACCCATCCTTTAAAGTTGCTAAGGTTGAGTAACACTGATCTAGGGCTTGGCACAGTTTAGGGCTATCCCACCCCCTGCTTTTTTTTTCTTTTTTCTTCAGAAACAGATTACTGACAGAAAAAAAGAGAGTTCTTTTAAACACTACTTTAAATGGCAAAGAGTTTTGATTTCATATACAAATGCTAGGTCAAGTGGCTTGTGATTTCATACCACAAATAATGATCGAAGTGGCAGAAATTAGTGATTTTGAAACACTGAATGATTTAATGAGCCGTTCACCATTGAATTATGGTAAAGGAGCAAAAATGTTTTTTGCATTACCCATAGTACATTATATACATGCCCTCTTATCTAAAATACCCTTTTTCCAAAAATGGTAAACACTGTATAAGCATGATATAACAGTCATCGTTATTAAATCATCTTCTTCCTAGCGTTATTCCTGCACTATGGCAGGGTCTGCTTGTCAGCATATCTGTCTCCATTTGACTCAATCCAAGGCATCTTCAGGGGTGATGTTCACGCATTCCATGTCCTCCTTAATGCAGTCCATCCACCGTTCCTTGGGTCTACCACGGGGTCTCCGGCCACCAGGGTCCCAACTCATGGCTGTTCTCGCCACCGAGTTTTCTTTGAAATGTACAATGTGTCCATACCATCTAGGCCTTTCTTCCCACAGTTTTGCCATGATTGGCGCGACTCCCAGTCAGCATCAGACATCGTTGTTCATGGTGTGGTTGAATCGCATTAGTCCAAGGCACCATTGGAGCATTCTCATTTCCATCATGTACAGGGCCTTCTTGTGCTTTGCTGTCACTGGTCAGCTGGCCACACTACCATTCTGTAGACCTTTGACGTGAGGCGTAGGGGCATCTGACGATCACACAGGACTCCAGTCACCTGGCACCACTTCATCCAGGTGGCATTGACACGGGTGCGGGCATCCGGAAAGCTATCACCGTCACTGCATATGAGGGAGCCAAGGTACTTATTAAATATTATACCAAAAATAAAATGCAGCTTAGTTTAGAATTGACAGCAATCTCCTGCTAACCTTCATCTAATTATGCTAGTTGATTATTTTTATTTTTATTATTATTATTATTATTATTCCAATGAAACAATGATGAATGGGGAATTAAATTGTGTTTGAATTCATTTTTTCATACTTACAGGTTTTGGTCACCATGGTCATTATGTATCATCTTCCTTTTCTAGCTCCAAGGCCTGGAAGTATAATTAAAATATATCACTGCAGATGAGAAACAGACAAATTAATTGGCTTAGAAGCCTAATTTATATTCTTTAAATATTTATGAAGATACTAAACTGAACAAAGGAATATCATTCTGAATGAATTATCTCCTTCAATGTAACTTTTTATGTTGCCTTTGAAAAATCTCTCAGTGTCTAATCACATGTTGTAAATAATGCAGAGCTAATTATAAGTTGCCACAAGGTGATGTCCCAGATTCTGAAAGGCAGATACTCTTGCCTCTCTGTTCTCCGTGTGTATTAGGAAATCTTTCTCAGAAGTATGTCAGAAGTCCCTACATGTTGAAAACACAGAGCAACATCAAACCTAAGGTAAGAAATTTTAACTTTCATTAATTTTAATGTGAGAGTTAGGCATAAGTATAAATCTCCCTCGGTGAAGTTAGTAAATGTAATTGGATAAAGCCCTTAAATAGGTAAAACGCCCAAGTGTGCTAGAGACTTGTTATCTGGCACAAGGCCAAAAGAAGGAACATGCCCTCTCTTTTTGTTACTCGAGAAATACCCAAGCAACTAAAAAGTATCTGGTAGTCCATGATAATCAATTTGCAGAGGCCTATGTCTCCTGAGGCATATTACCAGATTACGGTGCACACTGGATATCCATTTAAAGTACGATTCAGTTTATTAAAAACAGACAACAGCAAATAAAACACAAACATGTTTAACCTCAAGAGGAGGAAATGATCACTTTGCTAGAGGTAGAAGAGACTAGTCCACAAACCAACTGGATCTGCTGCTGATTCATCAGGAATCCTGAGAGTTTACATTGCTAGAGGTGCTCATTACAAGGGCACTGCGAGTACTGAAATTCAGTTATATTCATGTTTTTCATGGTTCAGTATGTTTTATATGAGACTTCATCATGATTTTATGAAGGACTGACAGTGGAACAATAGTCATTGGCAACTTATTTCTGAGACAGAAGAGGAAGATGGCGAAAGATCAGGGGAAAGTTCAAACAACGGACTCAAGAGTTTTTTTTTTTTCAGAAGAAAGGATGGAAGGAAAAGGACTTAAGTCTATTGAAGTACCACCACACAGATCAACCATAATATTCAGAGCATTAGAATGACTAACTGAACATCTCTGAAGTTTATGATAAAAGAATTAGAATATTTGTTTTTGTTTTTTATTTTTAAAGAATGTTTCTTTAACTTTTTTTTTTTTTACTGAGAGGTGAGAGAAGTATTATAGACTTTCTCGTTATGGAAAAAAAATGTCATTACACTTATGAAAACTGCTTACAGGCCCAAAGTGGATTTTTATATTAAGAACACCCAATTGCAGAGAAAGCTCCCATGTGCTCTTCACCCTTTAATAAAGGCTTAAAGAGACCAAATAAAGTAAGCATTGCTTTTTTTGAGAGAAAGCACTGTGGTTCTTAACAGGGTAAGGTCAAAGTTTATTTATTTATTTATTTATTTTATTTATCTAATTTGTCCCCGCCCATCTCCTCCCATCGGGGGACTCTGGGCGGTTTACAACAATCGATTAAAAACAACAACCATAAAATACACAGTATAAAAATTCAATAATAAATAATATAAGTAAAGATTAAAGAATCCAGGTGGCGAAGAATCTAAAACAGTTCAAGTGTGGGAGGAGTGGTCTATAGCAACCATCCCCATGTAGATCTATTCCCCTCTCCACCCCAAGCGAGGTGGCAGAACCAGGTCTTCAGACTCCTCTGAAAGGCCAGGAGCGATGGGGCCAATCTCACCTCTGGGGGCAGCATGTTCCACAGGGTGGGAGCTACTGCAGAGAAGGCCCACTTCCTGGACCCCGCCAGATGAAATTCTCTTACAGATGGGGTCCGCAGCATGCCCTCTCTGCATGATTGGGTGGGACGGGTTGATGTAATGGGGAAGAGGCGGTCCCTCAGGTAACCTGGCCCCATGCCATGTAGGGCTTTAAAGGTAATAACCAACACCTTGAATTGGACCCGGAAGCAAACTGGTACACCATCTAGGCCACAACACTAGATTTTGGATTATAAGTGCATCTTGAATGTTCATTCTGAAAAGGATACCTCATCTTGTAACAAAAACTTGTGGAAATTGGTTTGAGCCTAATTTAAAACCTACTAAGCAACTCTCTTTTTTTGCTTAAAATGTCTTCAGATATACTTTATATGTACCTTATTTATGCCAATGGTCGGTGAGTTTTTTCTAACTTGTTCATTCCAGCATCACTCTCATAATTTATCTCTAATTTAATAGCACTGCTTTCTCTTTTTAAGTTAATTCCTTAGATCAAGTCTTTGTCTTTATTATATACCACCATCTATATAAGTTGTGCTTTCTAACAAAAAGATATTCAGTCCCAGACATCATGTTCCTTCTGGTGTAGCTTTCTGCCAGATGTCAGGCTATCTATGATTAATATACAACAATATATTAGTAATCAACCCAAGATATCATACACAGAACCTGAACAATTTTGATGTGTCTTGACATACTCTGAGAAATGTATGTTTCCCAGGTATTTTCAGAGTGTTTTCTTAGTTACATTTTGAGACACAGTCTTACAAGGATATGACAAAATGAACATTATGTTTTGCATTTTATCCTGAAATGTAATTTAAGGTTCATTAGGAAACATATGACTCATAAAGCAGTTAAATCCCCAAAGACTGTCATAATTACTAGAAAGAAAATTACATGGATTTTAAGAGGACTAGACATGTCTAGGGTCAGAATGTAGAATCAGATATTTTACATTTTACAGATAAAAAATAGCACTATTGAAATTGAAGTGTTCAGAGACACACACAGACACCTATTAATTTCCACACTGCAGTATTACCAAAAAATTGAACTCAAGATGAGGTTAATAACTAGAATAATCAAAGGCAAAGAGAAAAAGAACTTCCTTATAGCTACTTTCACCACCCCACAAACTTTCCTCAAATCCTCAGAGACATTCTTACATCCCATGATTGTCCTTACCCAACTATTGTGAGAATGGCCATGACAGAAAGTGGGAAAGGGAGAGGAGCTAATCCAGACACACATGCAGTATTTTTTTCCCCAACTAAAGGGATATAATGCAGCTATAGTGCAAATAATATAAATAGTTTGTGGAAATCCTACTTCAGACACATTATGTGAAGACCTAACTCTGTAGAGAAGGCTCTAATGCTTGGAAAGGTGGAAGGAAAGAGAAGAGGATGACCAGCAGCAAGGTGGATGGACTTAGTTACAGTGATGATGGGTACACTGTTGGAAGCCCTGAAAGACCAGGCTACTGATAGATCATAGATAAAATTTATTTAGCAGTTGCTAAGAGTTGAAACTGATTTGATGACACATATTCAATCAATCAATCAATCAATCAATCAATCTTCTTTCAATACACATTTATTGACAGAGCTTCTCTGTAGTTTTTAAAACTCTTTCAAATCACTTCCTTCCTTAATCACACATTTGCTAAATTTAGGGCAAATCTGCACTTTCTGTTTAGCCATTGCCAGTACAGGCCCTCACCACTTCCTGAGTGCAGCAATGGATGATGTAATTCTCCTCCCATTCCCAACCCATGACAAATGTACCCCTGTGTTCTCCAGCTTCAATTCAAAACTGCTGTTTCATCACTATGTGAGGTACTGCCAGCATTGCTGTTTGTTTAATAATCTTGTGATGGCCCATCTTCACCCTTAGAAGCTTATGCTCAATCAATTCTACCATCTCCCATTGGGCACTTTGTTTTCCCTCCCCCTATATCCTTGCTTTACCAGGTTGTACGTTTGCAGAAGGAAACTGTACTAGCTAAAAAAAATTCCCAGAGTGCAAGGACATGACACTCTGGGAATACTGTAGCTGATGGCAGTGAGGAGAATTAAGGAGCTGACAGAGGCATTGGCAAAAACTGCCATTAATGGGAATCTTCCCAGCCCAAACTCTATGAGACTCAAGCGTCTCCAATTAAAAACAGAATTTTTGCTATTTGAGATTTTTTTGCAACTAAACTTTAGTGGGCAGCTCCAAAACACCATTTAGAACTGCCCCAAGTTTAGCCTTATTTCCAATCTGATAAGGAAGCATAAAGAATTGTATCAATTGTATCACTGTTGCTGTGAAAGCAAAACTTGAGCTTTCATTCTAGTTCTGGAAGGTCTAATCTGCAGGGGCCTTGTCAGATGGTACTCCCTAATAGACAGGGCCAGGAGCATGCCTGTCCCGCTGGATCTAATGGGGTAGATAGACATAATTGATGAGAAACAGTCCCTCAAAACCAAACAAACAAAAAAAACACTTGTTTTAAAAATCTATTTAAAAACAGCTTCTCCCATCAGTGTGAAATGTTCTCAATTAGGCAGATGTACACCTACAATATTGCAAACTGACAAAAAACAGAATGATCTCTGCACACCATCCTTTTAATGTATTGTTTATCTTAGCCCCCACTATTATGTTGATTTTATATCTTTCATATAAATAAAAGGTAATTTGCTGTTTGTCTTGTAGTTAATGGTGGATGTATTGTACAACAATATTTGCAGTCTTCCTAGGAAGTAAGTTGGATCAATCAGCTTGGTTTTTTCATTAGAATAATTACTAAATAGTCATTTTCTCTGTTACAGCTTTTGGCACCCACTCACCTTTTCTTGTCTTCTTGCTGATAAAGACTAGTCATTGTTTTTAATCTGTGTAATATAATTCTCTAGGTAAAAAGTTAGCTCAGCAAAGTTGTAATTCTTTCAATGCTGCATCAATATGTAATTTCTCAATTATATGGAGACCTTTGAGGAATGGCTAGTAGATTCATGGCTTCTTGTCAGCTTCTCAATCTCCTTGCCCTTGAATTGTACCAAAATGCTGAAGGAATCCTTGGGGTCAGACAGGGTCACTTTTGATTGATACTTCTTATAATATCTCTGCCCAAAAAGACACTCTCTGGGAATAGATCTTATTTCAATTATAAGATTTGGAAAAGAAAGAAAGGTCAATTTGGTCACAAAAGAATTGGTTGTAATTATTCTCAACCCTCTATGGAAGATCTTAGCACATGTGTTGAAACAGATAATAAAGTAGTGCTTTTTAAAAGGAATTTTCACTGGGCTGGCAATATGCAAAAGGGCACTTAATCATCAAAAAAAATATCAGTTGCTAACTTTTCATAACATTATAAATGAAATCAGTACATAAATGTACTTTATTATTATGTTATTTAAGGATGATTATACCACTTGCAATTAGAAGAGTCCCATTCATTAATCATTGGTTATTTGTTCTGAACGTAATTTATAAGCACAATTATCAGTTGTAATTCTGGAATTATGGTTATTTAAAACAAACATCACACACAGTCTTATCCCTTAAACATAACTGACTCCCTTTTCATTGGTTACCTCCCTGCACGTAATTCTGCTGGTCAGTTGTGATATTTTATTTGTTAATTTATCAAATTTTTATCACCACCCATCTCCCCCTACAGGGAGGGACTCTAGGTGGTTATATCTTTCTTTTGGTGTTGCGATTCTTTGTTGGTGCAAGGAATGATCTGTTCTCATTTTGATTTCTTTGTTTGAGGTATACTCTTTAATCCCTAAAGATCTTTCTTTGAAATAATGGTTGTAACAACAGCAGTAGCTAGATGTATCAGTTGTAAGACATTATGGAGCAGTGACTTACACTGCTATATTGCTTTTGCTTTTCATTTAGCTGTTCCTACAAATGTCAACTACAGATTAACTGTGCAATCCTATGATATTCAGAAGCAGGTGTCTCCAAGTTCAACAGAGATTGTTCCCAAGTAACTGGATATGGGATTACAGCCTTAATCATCGATGTAGATAAAAACTAAGCCTTTCTTCCTCTCTCTATTTCTCATCTCCAGGAGCAGTCGGCATAAAGCAGCTTGCTTGGGCTCTCTCTCTCTCATATCAGTAAATCCTTCGATATTGCTCTTAGGGATGCAGTCGTTTCAAGGGAGCCAGGGCAAAATCTGCTTGCAGGGTGTCAGATTTCTCCCAAGCCAGTACTGCAGCTACAGGTTTCACAGGCTGAGATTCAGAGCCCTGGTTCTGCTTTATTATAATAACCTGGCTATATTACAGAAAATTGGAATCCATTAATGAAGAAATCCAGCAATTGCAAAGTTGTTTAAGAAGCAGGTTATAGATATATGCTTATAGATCAGAAGCAAAGCTCAAGTCTTATATCTTAGTCTCCTACTCATACGATGTTATAGTCAGAGAGCTTGTCACTTTTTCAGTGGTGGTGGTGGTGGTCGGGTAACAGTTGATACTGTTATAGGTAAGATCGTATGTTTCATTGTTACTTATTACAGATTCTTTGCTACCGATTTTGCTCAATCCAGCCTTCACACTGGGTGTGAAAAGTTGCATGTATAATCTTTGGACTAGGAAAATAACTGTTAAAGATTCAGGGATCTTGCACATCCCCAAGTAGATAAAACAAAGCTAACTCTCCTCAGCCTTTCAATCTCATATCATTCATATTGGGACAATAAAACCATAGGAACCTCAGTATTCTTTCTTGATCATTGTGTATCTTATCATGTTCCCAGCCCAAGATTTAAACACACACTACACTGAAATTTTGGGATTTATAATACTGTATTCCTTGAATCTTTTGCTACACTTATTTTCCTAGTCCAAAGATTGTACCTGTAAGTTTTGATATCCAGTGTGAAGGATAGGTTGAGCAAAATCAGTAGCAGATAATTTGTGATTTTTCTACTCTCAAGATTGTATGTGTAACTTTGTATACAGCAAAACAACCAGGTCTTCCTTCTTAAAGTGACTCAAAGCCATTGTGTGTAAACTCTACTGCACTTCCTCCCCCATTCCAGGTAGGTGGACATATTTGACTAGAATCCTCATCCTATTTTGGCCTAGCAATAGAGTGTGAGATGATAAAACATACTGGTTGGTTACATGTCAATATCAAGGCTCCTCAATCATCCCAAGGTACTGAACATAAAGAAGTGAAGGTACAGCATTGTATATTATCTTTAACGACCCCAGAAGCAGCAGAAAAGCCACTGAATCTGCAAAATACTTCACAATCACAGCTTTTATTTGATTCCTTGAAACAAGTCTCTGGTTCAATTTATTATTTTGCTTTAATGGTGGTTATTTGATTGAAGCTGTCTCAAGTCAAAGAACTCCTCTGTAGCATTGTACAGTTCTACTGTCAATTCATTCGGAGACCTCTGGTTTCAGAGTTCCTAAGGAATCTGAAACCCAGGCAGGAGAAGGCAGATTGGGAAAGGGAATTTTTTTACACTGGCTCCAAGTCTGATTTTTCCATATCCAGAGACTGGGGAATCATTAGATCCAGCAGAGATGTATCTTCTTCCCTGCCATACTTCCTTTTGGCCAGATGTTAGAAAGAAATTTCAGAACAGGTAATCCTCGCTTAAGGACTGCCCTGTTTAGCGACTGTTTGAAGTTACGACAGTGCTGAAAAAGTAACTTTACGATGCGTCCTCACACTTATGACAGTTGCAGCATTCTCATGGTCACATGATTGAAATTTGGGTACTTTGCAATGGGTGGGCATTTACAACCATTGCAGTGTTGCACAGTTGCATGATTGCCATTTGCACACTTTACAACCGCTTCTGACAAGCAGAGTCAATGGACAAACTGGCAGTAAAATCACAAGTTGCAGTCACGCGATGTCTTGCTTAACGGCCAGAGATGATTCACTCAACAACCACAGCTGGAGTGACATCATAAGTTATGTGATGTTTTGCTTAACAATTGTGTCACTTAGCAACAGAGTTGCCTATCTCAATTGTGGTTGTTAAGCAAGGACTACCTATGAGAAATACTTTTCTGATTCAGATTTTTCCTTCTCCCTCTGAACTTGTAGGGGAAACTCCAGGTATTTCATCTGGGACAACAGGGTTGCATTCCTAAATTGTTATTATTAACTCATACACCCCCCCCCCCAAGTTTATGAGGTATTTTTACTGACCTTCATGGTACAATATTTCTTTTAGCTGTAATTTATATTATTTGATGATATAATGAGGCAAACTGCATCACTCTCAGATGAAATCATTCAGAATGAAAAGCCAGAAGGGAAAAAAATCCATCTGATAATTAGGTTCAAAAGTCTCCATTCAAGTTAGCGAAAATCAGGCACAGTGATTTGCATGGTTTAGATTTGTAAATGCTTCATTCATTTGAAGAATGTTCTGAAATCTCTCATTTTCATGGAATGAACCGTGGCAATCAAGGCACAAATCTAGAACATAAAAGGTAAAATTGTTTTCAGAGGTTTCATTTAAATTTTATTTAAACATTTAAACTTTTTGTTTAACCAGGTTTGGTGTAGTGGTGTAGTTAAATGCGTTAAAAAGGCAGGATAGAAATATAATGCTAACCATCAACAGCATCTGGGCAATATTAGGCATATCATCATCATCATCATCATCATCATCTTTTAAGATCAGCATTGTCATGTGTCAGTGAGGCAGTCAGAAAGATAAGGAATGAATTTGTTCAAAGCTAAACTGTAATTCTTATTAAGGTCATCATTTGCCATCCCTACCCTTAGTGTATTGATATGTAGGAAATATAAATCCCATTTCATTCCTCAGACATACAACCTTTTAAAAGGTAGACCAGAGAAAGAATTGCTAGTTTTTTTAAAAAAATACAGCTGTTCCATTCTGACATTGCAAAATTATATAGTACATTTTTCTTTTATTAAACTTGGTTTAGTTATATTAAAATCATTGTACTAAAATAAAACAACTAGATATAACTTAAAACATGAGTAACAATGATTGATTTTATTAAAATATGTCAATAAGAGAGAATTAATGTCTTATACAGTTATAACATACAGCTATACAATTAGCTGGATTTTGGGATGCACTAATTGGTCATTTTAATTGAAGGTAGTAGTGTTTTACTGGATTGCTAGATATTGCTTTAGTAAATTGTTCTGAACCATCCTAAATGAATAGTAGAGGAAATGACTAAGGAAACAGAAATAATATAACATTCACTATGACATTAATTCTGGTTTGCTCTTTCCCTCTCTTTTACTTAAATGTCTTATTCTTTAGACTGCAGGTCTGAGGGCTGAGCTATTCTCAGACATTCAAGTCAATGTGAGGGAAGACAGTGATCACCAACCAATTGCAGTCAACTTTTATGGCAGTTCTGACTTAAAACTACCCATATCACAGGATAAGAGGCTACTCAGTAACCTTGAAGTGAGGCATGTAGAAGACTCAAATGGTCTAAGGTAGACAGCAAGGCAATTTCTAGACTCTGAGAGGGCTCAGTCTTGGGATGAAAAAATAACTGACAGCATTGGCGAGGAGTCTTTCTCTGTTTCTTCACACTTCACCTTGCTACTGCCTCCCCATATCTCTCAGCCATTTTGGAGGCTACTTCTAAAGACAGGTCTAAGTGTCATTCCAGGATAGAGCTATTTCAGAATAGTGGTAAATCTGGCCCATTTGAATGCACCTGAGCAAAACTAGCACAAAACCAGAGCAAATTTTGACAGATAGCTACAGTTGTAATTGAAATTATTCAACCCCCATTGCAAATCAGGTTGATTGTCAAAATGTACAGACTTTCAGCTGTTTGCAATGAACAAATCTAACAAAAGCAATTGAAATAGCTCAACACAATGAATGCTTCAAGTGGTGTCCCCAAAGTCAACCGAAAATGCAATTTATAATGACTTCCCCAGTCTCAAAATTATTCAACCCCCTGAATAGATTCCATCACAACAGCACACATACAGTATGCAAAACAGATGTTGTCTCAAGCACAACTGATGCAACTAATCAGGGCTTCATTAGTTGCACCAGGTGTGCTTGAGCTGGAACACAAGAAATACCTGAAGTGGCTAGGGGTTTGTTGAGTGTCACATTTGACTGCATGTTAAAAATACAGTACGGCTAAGTCAAAAGAATGGCCCAAAAAGGTAAGAGAAGAGATCATTGCCCTTTACAAACAAGGAACAGGATACAAAAAGATAGTGAAGGCACTGAATGTTCCTAGAGACACCGTTGGAAGCATAGTTCACAAGTTCAAAGTTAAAGGAACAGTGGTTACACTACCTGGACGGGGCAGAAAAAGGAAGCTGTCAATGGCTGCAACCAGATTTCTAAGAAGGCAGGTGGAGAGAAACCCTCAAGTGACTGCAAAAGACCTGCAGGAAGTCTTGGTGGCAACAGGCACTGAGGTTTCAGTGAGCACAGTAAGGCACTTCCCATGCCAGAACTCCAAGACGTACACCACTACTGACCCAAAAGCACAAGAAAAGTTGGCTCCAGTATGCTCAAAATCATATAAGTCACAGAAGTTTGGGGATTCTGTTCTGTGGAGTGAAGAAACAAAACTGGAACTTTTGGCCCGATGGATCAGCGATATGTCTGGAGGAAGAAGAATGAAGCGTACACTGAAAAGAACACTCTGCCTACAGTTAAGCACGGTGGTGGCTCGGTGATGCTCTGGGGCTGCTTTGCATCCTCTGGCACTGGAAACCTGCAGCATGTGGACATCAAGATGGATTCATTGAAGTATCAGGAAATCCTAAGAGAAAACGTCATGCCGTCTGTAAGGAAGCTGAAATTTGGGCGCCATTGGACCTTCCAACAGGACAATGATCCCAAGCTACCTCAAATTCCACTAAGGCTTGGATGCAGAAGAAGTCCTAGAAGATTCTACAGTGGCCATCACAGTCACCTGACTTGAACCCCATAGAAAATCTCTGGTGGGATTTGAAGAAGGCGGTTGCAGCACGCAAACCCAAGCATATTACTGGACTGGAGGCCATTGCTCATGGGGAATGGGCTCAGATTCCTCAGGAATGCTGCCAGAAGCTGGTGTCTGGCTATGCATCTCGTTTGCAGCAGGTCATAACAGCAAAAGGGTGCTCTACTAAGAACTGAAGGTGCTTGCCATGAAGGGTTGAATAATTTTGAGACTGGAGAAGTCATATGTTGCGTTTTCAGTTGACTTTGGGGACACCACTTGAAGCATTCGTTGTGTTGAGCTATTTCAATTGTTTTTGTTTGATTTGTTCATTGCAAACAGCTAAAAGTCTGTACATTTTGACAATCAACCTGATTTGCAATGGGGTTGAATAATTTTGATTACAACTGTAAATAAACAGAATTATCTGTTAACATTCACATTGTCCCAATCCCACCCTTATTAAGAAGAAGGTTGGCTATGGGTGTGTGTGTTTTTTTCCATGGACAAGTGACACTTGGAAGAGGAGATGAAGCTGAGGAATCCACCAATTGCTTTCCTTAGCTCGTCCTGCATCAAAACTTAAGGATGGGACCACTCACTGCCCTCATTCCCCAGGCAGACGAGGGCTCAATAATTCAGGCAGAACAATCTAAGTCAGCACATTTTTCTGCTATTCAAGGACTGGAGGAATGAACTTCAACACAGCTGTGTGAAAGAGCTCTAAGAACATGTGAGAAGCCACTGAGCAAAAGCAAAGTGATATTACTTAGAGCAGTGGATCTTTGACTAGTCACTGATCCTTAACACTTCTCATTCTCCATTATCAAATGCAGTGTTTCTCCAACCTACAACTACCATAATTCCAAGTCAACATGGAAAACATTTTTAGGGCATGTAGATGTAAGGGTTGAGTCTGAGTCAGACTTGGAAAACAAAACCTATGCTGAGTCAGGAAGGGAAAACGACACTTATTGGGAAGGTTTTGGGGAAATAGAAACCAGGAGTGACTCAGCAGAGCGGGAAGATCTGGAGAGGCTGATTGGGCAAGAATCTGGAGGAAGGCTTGAATCCTCCAATCAGTGCTTGAGGAGAGCAGAGAAGCACACCAGGCAAAAGGCAGCCCAATTGGCTACAGAGGAGAAATGGCGTGAAAAGGGTGGGATAAAAAGGCACCAGCGCAAACAGCAAGTTGCTGGAGACAACCAATCCTTCAAGCTGCCAGCATTTGCAGAAGAGTCCTTGCCAGGAAACAGAGCCTCACCTGTAGCTGATACAGAATCAGTGCTAGCTTCTCCTGCCTCTGAGGATCCTCCTTCCTTACACCCTGATTCAGCCGAGTTATGCCTTGCTCCCAGCTCTGAGCCTCATCTTGCCACTTTAGCCAGATCCAGCCCTGCCTCCATATCTCTGCCACATCTTGCTGCCCCAGCCAAGTTCCATCCTGCCTCCAGATCCCAGCCACATCTTGTAACTCCATCCAAGACCAGCCTTGTTCCCAGGCCCAAGTGGCTTCTTGCTGCTCCTGCTGTGCCTAGTCATGCCTCCAGTCCCAAGTCTCGTCATGCCACTCCAGCCACGCCTAGTCTTGCCTCCAGTTCCGAGCCAAGTCCTGCCAATCCAGCTGTGCTGAATCCTGCCTCCAGTTCCGAGCCTTGTCTTGTTCCAGCCGTACCTCATCTCCATTTCTGAGTCTTGTTGCTCCAGCCGCGCCTAGCCTTGCCTCCAGCTCTGAGTCTTGTCTCGTTGCTCCAGCCATGCCTAGCCTTGCCGCTTCTGCCAAACATACTCTCATCTCCAGTCCAGAGCCTCGCCTTGCTGTATTGCCAAGAACTGGTTCTGCCTTTGATGCTGCAGACTTACCTTGTTGCCTTTCACCACCTGGGTGGACTTGATTATCTAACTTACTAAGGACTTTCTTCTGATTTAAATAGTTTTTGAAAATAAAGAATTCTTTTTATAATTCTGTCTGGCCACCTCATAACCTGAACAGGACAGTAGAGGGGTATGGAGATGGCCTTGAGGAAAGAATACAAGAACTGTTAAGTAAATGCCAACTTGGCTTTGAAGGAAGAGGGGCCAAAAAAGAAATTCAAGATAACCCTGTCTTGATTCTCCTTGGTATAAGAGGAGGCAGAGGAAAATTCTGAGAAGCCTTCAAGGTTCTATTATTATATACTATAACAACAGAGTAGAGTTCCAATAATCCTTGCATGGTCTGTTCCCTGATGTGAACTACCTGAAAGAGCTGACAGGGCACCATATCAAGGAGGATTGCTCATATGCATATGCCATGTTGGGGGAAAAATCTTACAATTCTTAGTTGAATATCAGGGGACGTCACTTTTTTAAAAAGTATAACAATATCTGAGCACTTATATCATCGCCCAACATAGTTCTGATTCATTTTACATTATTGGAAAGGGGTTTTCATGTTGATGCATTGTTGTTTATTCGTTTAGTCGCTTCCGACTCTTCGTGACTTCATGGACCAGCCCACGCCAGAGCTTCCTGTCGGTCGTCAACATCCCCAGCTCCCCCAGGGACGAGTCCGTCACCTCTAGAATATCATCCATCCATCTTGCCCTTGGTCGGCCCCTCTTCCTTTTGCCTTCCACTCTCCCTAGCATCAGCATCTTCTCCAGGGTGTCCTGTCTTCTCATTATGTGGCCAAAGTATTTCAGTTTTGCCTTTAATATCATTCCCTCAAGTGAGCAGTCTGGCTTTATTTCCTGGAGGATGGACTGGTTGGATCTTCTTGCAGTCCAAGGCACTCTCAGAATTTTCCTCCAACACCACAGTTCAAAAGCATCGATCTTCCTTCGCTCAGCCTTCCTTCTGGTCCAGCTCTCGCAGCCATATGTTACTACAGGGAACACCATTGCTTTAACTATGTGGGCCTTTGTTGTCAGTGTGATGTCTCTGCTCTTAACTATTTTATCGAGATTTGTCATTGCTCTTCTCCCAAGGATTAAGCGTCTTCTGATTTCCTGACTGCAGTCAGCATCTGCAGTAATCTTTGCACCTAGGAATACAAAGTCTTTCACTGCTTCTACATTTTCTCCCTCTATTTGCCAGTTATCAATCAAGCTGGTTGCCATAATCTTGGTTTTTTTGAGGTTTAGCTGCAAGCCAGCTTTTGCACTTTCTTCTTTCACCTTCATCATAAGGCTCCTCAGTTCCTCTTCACTTTCAGCCATCAAAGTGGTATCATCTGCATATCTGAGATTGTTAATGTTTCTTCCAGAGATTTTAACTCCAGCCTTGGATTCCTCAAGACCAGCTTGTCGCATGATGTGTTCTGCATACAAGTTGAATAGGTAGGGTGAGAGTATACAGCCCTGCCGTACTCCTTTCCCAATCTTAAACCAGTCCGTTGTTCCGTGGTCTGTTCTTACTGTTGCTACTTGGTCGTTATACAGATTCTTCAGGAGGCATACAGTGAAAAGCATGGAGGTAAGAAAAGAACAGATGACTTCTTCAACCAGTTATTTTTGCCTTTTCTTTATAATAAGGACAGATACCTCTTTGTGGGTGTGTGGGTGTGTATGTATATGTATGTGTATATGTATATGTGTATACAAAGGTTCTGTTGGCCCACTGCCTCTGGGTCCTGCCAGAGAAGGTACTGTTTTGCCTTTCAAATGATTAAAAGATGGCTGATGTTGGGGAAATCATTCCAGAATTCTACTAAAATGTAGCTAGAAAGAAATCCTGTAGCTCTGTAAAAATAACAACAACAACAAAAATGATTTTGATTTCTTCTCTAATATGTCTTGGAAAGATCACCCATTTTATTAGAATTCAAAAGCAGTTGAAGAATATAACTCATGAACCAGAATCAGATGCTAATGTTAATTCCATTGAAGTGAAAAAGGGAAACAGTGTACATAGAACTCTGAAAGTTAGTATTCAAGAGCTCAGTCACTCATTTACGTCTGAGGTATGTGTTCATCTTTACTTTAGAATGTTCATTTTTTTCTTGAAAAGCTGACCAAGCAACAATTTCAGAGCAATGAAGACAAGAAAGCTGCCACTTGTCTGCCACTCTAACCTAACGAAGTTACCAAAAACAATTCTGTAGTATGCAAGGAGAATGGATTCTCCTGTTATGAGGTCACTCTGATGGCTGAGGCACTATTCTGCTCAGTCTACCCAAGATACAGTCTGAACTGAGCAATCAGAATACTGGCAGGAAAAGCATTCCATTTATAACAAACCTTAAAACTATTAAGAAAACTTTCACCCAAAGTCAGCATTTAATGCCCAAGTTAATTTATATCATCTTGCCATGTAACTCTTTATAGATAAATGGCTAAAGAGCTTAAGGAGCTCCATCTTAAGGAGTAACTCTCCCTTATTTCAAAAATGCCTTCCAAAACCTCACCATGATAGGTTTTTGAACGGACTTTCTTCCAAGGAAAATGTGCTGGTTTTGATATTTTGCTTGGTTTTCCAGCTGTCAGTGGACTGAAACTGTTAGCTGGAAAAGGATAGATCAGCAGCAACTCACATTCATAAACTCAGAGTCACATTTGACAATGCCATTTCAGACAGGGGGCAGTCTTATTTAGAAGAGAAAGATTATCACTAACAATAAAGATGTCAGGGAGAGGAGAGATTCAGACATTTCTGGCAAATATTTTTTAACTTCAAGGAATGTATGGTTTCTAAAAAGTCCTTGCACTGGAAACGTGTCAAAAGGTTTCAGTTCTTGTTAATGTAGGTTTTACATCCTAAAATGAATTATTTCCTCCATAATTTTGAAACTTTTCAACTGAGTTCATTATTCAGGTGTTAAATTAATCATGCGAAGTGAATTAGAAGAGACAGTTCACTTGCATGAGGAAAAAGATTCTCTTCCACAGATCCATTTAGAGGTTCTCCCAGCCACCCCTTCTGGCAACAGTGACAGTGACTTCCAAGACATAATAAACCAAGTCTTACTCCAGCATTATCCATCCTAGAGTCAGTCCAATTCCACAATACTCACAAAGTTTCCAGTAATCCTAGGCTTCCAAGTGAGGTTCTACAGTGGGCTAGATGTCTCCAAAGGAGCAGAGAGAGTGCTGCCATAGTGAATGGCAGTCAGTGATTTCTGACCAGTGACAGTCTTTCCGGATAAAGGAGAGTGAAAGATCTCCACCTGCACCCTGGACAGCTGCTCCTTGTTAGGAAACTGAGGGATGGAAGTCTGGTCGTCTTGTGAGTAGAGTGGCTGGGGGACAAAGGAGAAACAACATGCTGGCACGTGGAATGTGCAGCCTTTTAAATGGTACTACATTCAACCAAACCCTCACTTTTGTAATCATTTTTCAGTGCAATCAATTTACAGTTGAAAAGAGGTCTTTGAAAACAGCAGGCCAAAGAAAACAACTTCTCAGCGAGTTAGCCTTCCTTCTGAATTACAGAAAGGAAAACAATTGGAAAATAATTCTTTTAAAAGACTTTAAAACAGAGCAAGGAGCTTAACACGATTTTGACTAAGAAAGTTATAAATGGATAAACGGGGCTGTATAAATTAGAAAGATTAATATTTTGGCAAAAGTACGTTTGGTGTTATTTGGAATTAATTAAATAAACAGATCAGACCTTCCTGGGAATGTTGATTGTTTTACATCAAAGGGAAAAGACAATTGGTGGAGTTTACAAAATAAGGAGATAAGTGTTACATGAGATGGACTGTGTCATCAAAACTACAGAAAGCCAGATTGGACTAAAGCCTTAAGGGTATAGAGAAGGAAAAAGAGGGGAAAAAGAGAAGCTGGCCTTTTATTTTCACCTTTGTAATTGATTTACTTCTACTTCTGAATTACAAATGAAAGAATGGTGACCACTAGAAAAGCTGCGAAATATGGTGAGGGAAGGAGAGGATTGTTAGAACAACCAACAGAAAAGGGAATTACTCCAGAAGTATTACAAAAAATGTTTGAAGAGACAGGAAAGCAGGTATCTGAATCTGTCAAATCTGTTTAAAGTGAGCTGGTTGCTTTTGAAGTGAGAATGGAAGAAAGGTTTGCAAAGATGAAAGAGGAAATTACCAAAAAAAAAAAAGAATAGGACAACTTATGGGAGAAATTAAACAAATTAATGACAAAATTGAAATTTTAGAAAAGAAAATAGAAATAATAGAGAGATGGAAAAGGATTTAGACAATCTGGCATTACTGGAATTGAGAGAAAAAGAACTCTGCTTGAGATTTAGAGCAGTTCTAGGATCCTGGAGAATACACCAGAGAAAAGGTGGTTTAATATTTATCAAACTTTTTGGCATGGGATGAAGATGATATGGAGGCAGAAATTGATAAAGTCTATAGAAATAATATGCGATTTGCAAAATTAAGAAACGTACCAAGGGATATTCTTGTGTACTTTATCAGAAAGAAGACCAGAGATCAGGTTTTGCAGCAGCATTTTACTACAGACTGAAGATTAATAATGCAGATGTGATTGTACTTAAAGAAACCCTGATCAGGTATTTCACAAATGAAAAGAGTACTTTTTTTTATTGACAAGTTCAAACAGAAAAAGATTCCATTTCAATCAGATAAATTGGAAGGAATGATCTTCACTTTTAAACAAGAGAGGTTCAGACTGAACTCTGTCCAAAAAGCAAGAGAATTTCTAGAAAAATTTAAAGGGATGGAAGAAATGCAAATATGACAAAGGGTCCTAAGCAACAGCCATAACAAGAAACTGAGGAGGAGACCACCACAGTAGGTGCTACAGGTATCGACTTTTCTACGGTTTTGGCATAAATATGGATTGTAAATGCCTAATGTGGAATATAAATGGAGCAAGTGCTACTCAAAAAAGAAGACAACTATTTCACTATTTTAAAAAAAACTTGAAACAAGATGTAGTTTGTTTACAAGAAATGCATATTAGAAAAAAGGATACAAAATATTTGATCTACAAAAATTTGGGTGAAGAATTTATTTCACTGAGAGTCAAAAAGAGAAATGGAGTTGTTTTGTATATAAACCCCCAGTTACAACCAGAACTGATATTGACTAATTATGGCAGATATGTGGGGGAATGAAGCTACTTTGCATGGGACCAAGACTTTGATAATGGGGATTTATGCCCCAGACAAGGATAAAGTACCATTTTATATAGGCCTTATAGATAAACTAATGAACTTATCGTATGAAAATTGGTGCTTAATGGGAGACTGGAATGGAGTAATTTGTCCATAAAAAGATAGAACTTCTGAGAAAGACATTAAAACGACACAAGGTTAATTACCCAAAGTTTTTTTTAATATGGAAAAGAGCCATGGAAGATTATTTTTATATATGATTACTGCTGCAGGACTACTATATGCACAAAAATTGAAAGACTCTGAAATACCCACAACAGAGGAATGATTGGTGAAGATGTCAGAACTAGGAGAGATGGCAAAATTAACTTGTTTGATTAGAGAAAGATCAACAACTACATTAGCAACTGGAAACCCCTTATGGACTTTTTGCTGAAAAAAGAGAAAAATGAACTTGTGATTTATGGGTGCGAAGATTAGAAAGGGTAGCTTATGGAAAGAAGGAAATTATGATATAACCTTAGAGAGGGTAAAATATAAATGTATCTATAACTGCTGTCAAAATGATTGGAAGCCCCCCCCCCCCATCTCTTTCTCACTATTTTTCTTTATTTTCTTTATTTTCTTTATTTTCTCTAATGGCTTTTACTTTGTTTAAAATTTATTTAATAAAAACTAGAACAAAGTTTCCAGTACTGTAATTCTTTGCTAAGACAATTTGGCTGAGCCCATTTATGTCCTGCCCTACCCATATTTGATCTTTCCAGATGACCACCTGTGTTTTCCAATCACTGCTCAAGAAACTCTGTTCCCATGCTCTCACCAATTCCTGAATTGGGTGGTTCATAATGATCTGATAACAACTGTCACTGCAAGTTAAGGACAGCATAGTTGATTTCTGAATCCAATCCAATTGCTCCCTCACCCCTCACTACCACAAGCAAGTGCCAAACTTTTAAAATCTCTCTCTTGAGTAGTAGCCACAGTGCCACCAATTTGCAGAATGGTAGAGTTTCAAATGATAGATCAGGTTAGAGTTTTGTGGAGGTTTCTGAATTGGAATATAGCAAGTTATATCTGTTCATTCTGCCTTGAGTGACTAGAAAAAAAATATCCTGATTAGCTCCTGATTTGATTTTTGCAGCCCTATTGTTTAAGCTTAATATAAACAAATGAAGTCAGTTTTAATGAACATTCTAAGAAACCTGGGAGAGCTAGACAAGCTGTGTGCCATTCTGTTGAAGACAGAACAATTACTATCAAAAAAGAAACCTGTAGCACCAATACTAAGCTGTCATTAGGCTTAATATCAGAAGCCTGCTGCCCTATTCTACTACTGAAGTTCTTCTAGCAGATTGGTGTAATGCTTAGGAAAAATCAAGGGAAGGAGGAAAGGGTGTTTGAGAATAATAACTTCTTAATGATAGTATAGTCTATAGTTCATAGTCAGGATTTTATCAAACTTCAGTGGCAGCAGTCTAGTCCAAAGGTATGGAAAAGAAGAGGCAATCATAAATTTGTATATAACTTGGGAACACGAGAGATTCGGCAGACGTGGATCACGCTTACATGCAATATCAAGGGAAGTTGCTGGGCATGGGTAAATCTGTAAAGCAGAATGCCTCTCCCAAACTTTGCCAGGTATTCTCCTGAAGAGGTTCTGATTCTGCTAGCACTCTTCAGATGTTCACTATATTGTCATTCCAGTAGCCTTATTTGCCTCTCCTCTCTTGGAGCCAAAGGAGTGGATTTCAGCAAATCATTGTCTTCAGCTATGTCCTCTTTGACAGAAGTGATCATATCAGGCTCTTCCCCAACAGATAGCAGGGATGTTACCATCTCTTGCATGTCCTGATCCCAAACAAATAGCAAATGTTCTTCATAAATGGAGTGATTAGAGGCAGATATGCTATCATCTTAATACTAGAGTTGGCTTCTTGACTAGCCACTCTTCTAGGATATCTGAGGCTTTGGATTGATCCTCTGATGAATACTCCTTCAAGAACAACTTGATATTAGCTGATTTTACAGATTTCATCATGCAAATGTTCTGCAAGAATAATTTTCACCTCAAAAGAAGAAATTTTAGAGAATGTAATATCTGTCTCCTGCCAACAAAAAGTATCAGATAACTTCTTGACTTCCAATTTGCTCCTTCAAAGTGTTGAGGTGAGCATTACAGAATCAGCTTAGATTGGGTCTTCATTCACAGAAGGGAGTTGACTGTAGATATTAAAGTGGTGGGTGTTGGGGATGCAAATGATCATGCATTGTTACAGTTCTTGATTCTAACAAAAAAGCTTGTAAAAACAGTCAAACACAACCCATGGGTTTTAGATATAATGATTTGTACAAAGAAGGAGAAATAGTAAGGAAGATGCCATGGAAGGAGAACCTTCAAAGCACAGTTGTTGTAGCTGACAGGGACTTCATGAAATGGAATTTAGGATACCACACCCTCAAACAATACAACTGAGAAAGAAAACTAAGAGACATCTAAAGGAGCCAGTGTGGTTGAATAGGCAACTTGTGAAAGAACTTACGAAAGAAAGATGAAAGAAAGTGCTAACTACTAAGGAAGTCGTTAGATGAAAAGTCAGAAGTTGGTAGAATGAAAAATGAAAGAAGATGCTAACGAGTAAGGAAATTGTAAAGAAAGTGCTAACGACTAAGGAAGTTGCTTTACATCAGAAATGTCGGATTAAGGTCAGGAAGGCAAAGTTGAAAAGTAAGCTAAGGCTAGCAAGAGAGGCAAGATCCAACTCAAAAGGTTTTATTTAAATATATTTACAGCAAGAGGAAGACAAAGGAGGCAGTGGACTCACTGTTTATTCAAATGGAGAAACCTTAACAGATGACAAAAAAGCAGAGAAAATAACCACTATTTTGCCTCTGCCTTAGCACCCAAAGGAAATGGTGATAAGTAACATATACTAAGAACCAACATAGCAAAGAGGATCCAGATCAGTAAGGACAAAGTAAAGAGCTGTTAACATGGTTTGGATCATAGAAAGGGGTGTGTATGTACAATTGGCTGGATAACTGCTCTCAGAGAGCCAGCATTAACGCCTCTACCTTAAACAGGACAGCAGTAACTAGGGTCCTGCAGGAATCTGTCCTGGCAGGGCCGCAACTAGAGTCTGTGCCACCCGGGGCAAACATGGATTCCACGCTTATTTTGGCACACACACCCAGTGCTCATTTTGGCACCCCCCCAGCACGGCACCCGGGGCATGTGCCCCGGTTGCCCCCCCTAGTTGCGGCCCTGTGTCCTGGGGCTAGTATTATTCAACATTTTTATTAATGACCTTGATAAAGAAATTTATGGGCTGCTTATCAAATTAACAGATGACACAAAATTGGAAGGTCAGGCCAATATTCAGGAAAACAGAATGGAAGTGGATTGTATTAAATTTAGGGAGGAAAAATCTAGGACACACATACTAGATGGAGGATTCATAGCTTGGAAGTATTACATTGGACAAAGACTTATGGTATAGTCGTCAGTAACAATCTAAATGTGAACCAGCATTGTGAGACAGCTGCTAAAAGGGCTAACACAGTTCTGAGTTTCATTAGAAGAATATTTGTATCAAAGACACATATTCTTTCCCCTCTACTTTGAACCACTGAAATCACAAATAGAATACTGGGATATTCAGTTTGCAGAAAAGAAGACTGAAGGGAACACTGTTTAGGTACATAAAAGGGTATCATAGGAAAGATGGCCAGGTACTATTTTTATTGCCATAAAAACTTGGGCCAGATTAGTAGCAGTTACCTAAATTTTGTTTAAATTTTTTGGGGTTTGTTTGTTTTGTTTAAATATAAGAACTTCCTACTGCAGTAGCAGAACCTACAGAGGTTATGGATTCTCCATCTATGGAGGTTTTAAAGAAGAAGCTGGACAGCTACCTCTCAAGGATGATTTAATTGGTTTTCCTGCACTTTTTCAGAGGGATGGACTAGATTATCTTTGTGATACCTTCCAACTTATTGCTTGCTTGCTTACTTTTATATGGCACTTGTTTTCTTAATATTTCCCACCATACTGTTTTTTCAAAGACATCCCCAGCCTATTTTACAGTATTTCTCATCAAGTTATCCAAATAACTAATGCTAGTGTACAATGATTGCACAGTCCACTTTGTGACAGAAATCTCAGCTCTAAAAATAGTTGAATTACTTTATCTGATTCTAAAGTTGAAATAGCCTGTCCTAAATTATGTAGATTCTGGAACATGAATCAGGAAAAAACTCAGTTTTGACCCCATTATATAACATAAGCTATAACATTTTTGTTTTTTTCAGGGTAAGATGAAACTTGCCAAAAAGCAGACCTTGTTAAGAAGGGCTACTGTGCCAAAATTCACAGATACTGTTGGAGAGATTTTTGAACAATATGCTTTTAAAGTCCCTTTTAAAGTGCTCATACAAATTTTATTTTCTACCATAGCAAAACAGGGTTTACATTGCTACATCACTGTTATGTTGTTGCTGTTGTTTATTCATTCAGTCGCTTCAGACTCTTCGTGACTTCATGGACCAGCCCACGCCAGAGCTTCCTGTTGGTCGTCAACACCCCCAGCTCCCCCAGGGACGAGTCCATCACCTCTAGAATATCATCCATCCACCTTGCCCTTGGTCGGCCCCTCTTTTGCCTTCCACTCTCCCTAGAATCAGCATCTTCTCCAGGGTGTCCTGTCTTCTCATTATGTGGCCAAAGTATTTCAGTTTTGCCTTTAATATCATTCCCTCAAGTGAGCAGTCTGGCTTTATTTCCTGGAGGATGGACTGGTTTGATCTTCTGGCAGTCCAAGGCACTCTCAGAATTTTCCTCTAACACCACAGTTCAAAAGCATCGATCTTCCTTCGCTCAGCCTTCCTTATGGTCCAGCTCTCGCAGCCATATGGTACTATGGGGAACACCATTGCTTTAACAATGCGGACCTTTGTTGTCAGTGTGATGTCTCTGCTCTTAACTATTTTATCGAGATTTATCATTGCTCTTCTCCCAAGGATTAAGCGTCTTCTGATTTCCTGACTGCAGTCAGCATCTGCAGTAATCTTCACACCTAGAAATACAAAGTCTTTCACTGCTTCTACACTTTATCCCTCTATTTGCCAGTTATCGATCAAGCTGGTTGCCATAATCTTGGTTTTTTTGAGGTTTAGCTGCAAGCCAACTTTTGCACTTTCTTCTTTCACCTTCATCAAAAGGCTCCTCAGTTCCTCTTTGCTTTCAGCCATCAAAGTGGTGTCATCTGCATATCTGTTAATGTTTCTTCCAGCAATTTTAACTCCAGCCTTGGATTCCTCAAGCCCAGCATGTTGCATGATGTGTTCTGCGTACAAGTTGAATAGATAGGGTGAGAGTATACAACCCTGCCATAGGCCTTTTCCAATCTTAAACCAGTCTGTTGTTCTGTGGTCTGTTCTTACTGTTGCTACTTGGTCGTTATACAGATTCTTCCGGAGGCAGACAAGATGACTTGGTATCCCCATACCGCTAAGAACTTGCCACAATTTGTTATGCTCCACACAGTCAAAGGCTTTAGAATAGTCAATAAAACAGAAATAGATGTTTTTCTGAAACTCCCTGGCTTTTTCCATTATCCAGCAGATATTGGCAATTTGGTCCCTAGTTCGTCTGCCTTTTCTAAACCCAGCTTGTACATCTGGCAATTCTTGCTCCATGAATTGCTGAAGTCTACCTTGCAGGACCTTGAGCATTACCTTACTGGCATGCGAAATGAGTGCCACTGTTCGATAGTTTGAACATTCTTTAGTGTTACCCTTTTTTGGTATGGGGATGTAAGTTGATTTTTTCCAATTTGATGGCCATTCCTGTGTTTTCCAAATTTGCTGGCATATAGCATGCATTACCTTGACAGCATCATCTCGCAAATTTTTGAACAGTTCAGCTGGGATGCCGTCGTCTCCTGCTGCCTTGTTATTAGCAATGCTTCTTAAGGCCCATTCAACCTCACTCTTCAGGATGTCTGGCTCTAGCTCACTGACCACACCGTCAAAGCTATCCCCGATATTGTTATCCTTCCTATACAGATCTTCCGTATATTCTTGCCACCTTTTCTTGATCTCTTCTTCTTCTGTTAGGTCCTTGCCATCTTTGTTTTTGATCATACCCATTTTTGCCTGGAATTTACCTCCGATGTTTCTAATTTTCTGGAAGAGGTCTCTTGTCCTTCCTATTCTATTGTCTTCTTCCACTTCCGCGCATTGCTTGTTTAAAAATAATTCCTTATCTCTTCTGGCTAACCTCTGGAATTTTGCATTTAATTGGGCATATCTCCCCCTATCACTGTTGCCTTTTGCTTTCCTTCTTTCTTGGGCTACTTCTAGTGTCTCAACAGACAGCCATTTTGCCTTCTTGGTTTTCTCTTTCTTTGGGATGTATTTTGTTGCCGCCTCCTGAACAATGCTGCCAACTTCTGTCCAGAGTTCTTCCGGGACCCTATCTACTAAGTCCAGTCCCTTAAATCTATTCTTCACCTCCACTGCATAATCCTTAGCAATATTTAGTGAGCTCATATCTAGCTGATCTGTGGGTCTTCCCTAATCTCTTTAGTCTGATCCTAAATTGTGCAAGAAGAAGTTCGTGATCAGAACTACAGTCAGCTCCAGGTCTTGTTTTTACCAACTGTATAGATGACCGCCACCTTTGCCTGCAAAGGATGTAGTCAATCTGATTTTGGTGTTGTCCATCTGGTGAAGTCCATGTATAAAGCCATCTCTTAGGTTGTTGGAAGAGAGTGTTCGTTATGCAGAGTGAGTTGTCTTGGCAAAATTCTATCAGCCTATGTCCTGCTTCATTTTGTTCTCCCAGGCCATGCTTACCTGTAATTCCAGGTGTCATTTGACTGCCCACCTTAGCATTCCAGTCTCCCATGATGAAAATAACATCTCTTTTAGGCGTGTTGTCCAGTAGGTGCTGCAGATCCTCATAGAACTGCTCTACTTCAGCTTCTTCAGCATCTGTGGTTGGGGCGTATATTTGGATCACTGTGATGTTAGATGGCTTGCCCTGGATTCGAATTGAGATCATTCTATCGTTTTTTGGATTCTATCCAAGCACTGCTTTAGCCACTTGACTATTAATTATGAAGGCTACTCCATTTCTTCGGTGGTCCTCTTGTCCACAGTAGTAGATCTGGTGGTCATGTGATGTGAAGTGGCCCATTCCAGTCCATTTCAGTTCGCTGATGCCCAAAATGTCTATCTTTAATCTTGACATCTCACCAATAACCACATCCAATTTGCCTGGCTCATAGATCTTACATTCCAGGTTCCAATGGCGTGTTGATCCTTAGAACATCGGATTCGCCGTTCACCACCAGCACCGTCGGCCGCTAACCGTCCTTTCGGCTTTGAGCTAGCTGCGTCATCACGTCTGGGGCTAGTTGAACTCATCCTCTGTTCCTCCCCAGTAGCATTTTGACCATCTTCCGACCTGGGGGTCTCATCTTCCGATGGTATACCGACATATCTCTGGTTGTACTGATCCATTTAGTTTTCATGGCAAGAATACTGGGGTGGGTTGCCATTACCTTCCCCAGGGATCGCATTTAGTCTGACCTCTCTGTCATGACCTTCCTGTCTTGGGTGGCCCTTCACGGTTTAACTCATGGCATCATTGAGGTGGTCAAGCTCCAGCACCATGACAAGGTAATGATCCTTTGCTGAAGACATCACTGTTATGGGGTGTAATATAGAATGCTAAAATTCATAGAAACTCAACTATCCACTTTAAAATTTAATTCATACAACTATGTTTTTGTTTTTTGAGACAATAAATAGTTTCTATAACAAGATATAAATTTTAGGCAGGTAGGGTAAGGGGTTTTTCTGCTAAGGGAATGAGCAGAAAGCATTGGAGCTTAATGTAAGAGACTGGTGGCTGGGAGAGGTATAAGGGATTAACTGACTCAACTTTGCCTTAAATGAAATGTAGCCCTTAAGCCAAACAGGTACATAAAATAGTTTCTATTTATTTATATAGAGGGAATTGAGATACAGGGAGAGGAGCACCCCCTTCTACCCATCCCTAGTCAACTTCATCTCACTAAAACCATCATTTTATGTATGTATGTATGTATGTGTATATATGTGTGTGCATTGTGTGTGTGTGCATGTGTATGTATGTATATATATTGCATGCAGCAGAACTCTTATGCTGTATATCAATGATGAAGCTTCATGGAAGATTTTGAATCAGACAGGAGAAATTAGAATTGCTAAATTTTCTCAAGTGACTCTTTCTGGGATCATGCACCGACACACTAGATAGCCAAGCCAATTTAGCTATGTGTTAACGACACCAAAGACAATTGTATCTTATTGAAACAAGGTCATTGCTCCCTATAGCTATATTGGCATCATATGGGTTATCCTAACTGTGACAGAATGGGGAAAGTAAACATCATCTGCCATCCTGTCATGTGACCATCAAAACTGTCATTGTAAACTGTCACTTAAATTTTATTTATTTCTGGGGTTTATATCCTGTCTTTATTTTGTGACTGAGCTGTCAATATATCTGAGAAAGAACAGTTAAGTTTTTCACACACAGAGAAAGGTTCTCATAGAAAGGAGTGAGTTGAAATTAGCTAAGAAGGTGGCAGGAAGGTAGTAGTGTTACAGCTGGAGAGAGGGAAAAAGAAAAAGTGGCTAGCAAGCAGAGATGGAATTAAGCAGTTTTGGTGCCTGGGGACTGAAGATCACCCACATGGAATTGGTATGTGGTCACGATGCAAGGAAGGCAGTGAAACGTGGGATCTGCCTACCTGGATATCTGCTTACCTGGCCCAGCTATCCAGAGAAAGAAAAGGAACTGAAGACACCAGAAAGAAGAGCCAACTATTGCTATCCACAAGAGGTTGCCAGATAAAGTTTAGCTGAAGCCCATGATTAAATATCTGGGGAATTTATTAGCAACTACATTTTAGGATAAGCACACTGCTATTTAGGCAGGAATCAGTAATGTTGCTGGCAGAAAGATAGTAAACACTGAATTGTAGAGCAGTTCGATCATAAAGCAATTTACTACATTCCTTTGAAGACAGAGATGGGGGGGAGGGGAGAACCATTTGTCTGCATTAGCTGAATTCTTGTTTACTTAAACTGTTATCTTTTTAACTTTTTTATGCCAATAAAGAAAAAAAAAACAGGAATGGTTCGCAATAAAAATCTTGAGTTCTGTACTGATCAGTCCTAGAAATTCTGACACTAACCAATCTCTAGGAATTTCTTAGCTTTTTTGCATTGATCCCTAGGAAGCTACTAATAAGAGAAGTGTCTTTGATCCTGGTAATGTTTTTCACAGAATTGGAAAATTCCTCATAATCATAAAGTTTTCTCAGCATTTTTGTTTTCCATGAGGCAGCTGACATTTTAAGGATGGTAATGTCTCAGGGATGTAATCCAGGAGTCAGGAAGCAGACCGATTAGGGTTTCCTCAAATAACTTTTGAAGTTCCGTTCCAATAGGCCAAGAATCCATTATGCTGGAAAAGACCCACAACAATGAAAATTAATTTGGAATGTGGAACTCCTCTGAGAAATGCCATTAGTCCTTTGATAAGTTATTTTGGCTTCCTTCAAAACTCATCAGAGAGTGCCAAAGTTCACACTTTCAACTTTAGGTGAAAATGTCTGTATGAACTATAGTCATAATAATCTCCTTTTTAGAGAAATTTCTGCTACTTAAAATGATTTCTTGCATATACAAAATCTGTCGAAGTAAAGATTTAGTAGCTCCAAGCAAATAGTAGATGATGTTCATATGCAAATTTATTGAGAAAATATAATAATGGCTTTTTCCTTTCTTTTGTCAGTAATATAGATGGCTGAGAGTCAAAGTTCCTTTGGTTAAAGAAAGCCCAAGCTGGTCATAAAGGCATAGGCTTTTAAGCCTGGAAAGAGTTCTTTGTGTAGAACTTGTCTGGAATTGGTTATTTATATGCCCATTTTCCAATTTTAAAACATCTGAGAACTATTACAAACATATACAAGATTCTTATAGTCACAAACAAATTACAGCTGCCGTGTCTCTAAACCCACATAGGAACAGGTGAAAATCACATGGAAATGTGACAGAGGAAAGCAAAAGCAGTTTTTCTAGAGTTTGCCCCAAAAGAATCCATATGGTTTCATCTTAGGCACCATCTCTGAAGACTCTGCAGAGACATTTTTTATTTATTAGTGTTGTGGCCAGAAAAGGAGGATCCCTCCCAGGACCTCAGAAACAAGCTCAGGGCCAAACTCTAAACCCCAGAGAGACCTTCTGACTTTCCCTCCTTTACATAATGCCATCAGACCTGAGGAGACTGTTTCTGCCCTAAAACAAAGCCCCCTTAATCCTTCCTGGGCAGAAGAAAAGAAGTATCACTCACCAGGACAAAGCCAACAAAAGACAGTGAGGAGGATTCAGTCTTTGCAGCCGCCCAGCGGCAGATCCAATAAGGAAACTGCAGCAATGTCGCTGGGAGGAAAATCACAGGCTTTCCAGTTCTAGATTAAGGACATGCACCTAATCTCCCACCACTCAGCGTGGGAAACAAAGGGCATTTCCCAACACTGCTCTCTCCTTTGAAAAGGCGTGATCCTCCCTCCTCTCATGAAATAAAAATAATTTGATCCAACCTCTGTGGCCACAGAAACCTACCAGAGAATCAGAGCCTTAGAATTTCCCCAAGTCACAACTCCTATGAAAGTCCTTCCTTTTGTTTTGTTCTTGTTCCTCTTTCTCCTATGAACTGGAACCCAATGATCATTGCTTGCAATAAAGTGTGATCTTTTTCACTTCAACAGTGGACAGCCTAGTTAGCCTGCTGTCTGCCTTTTTACTGCATCATTTATATTATAACTGTGTGAGTTGGGTAGCCATATAAATTTGTTTAATACATAAATAAATTTTTATAATGAAAATGAGAGATAAGTACACTGCATAGTCCATTTCTGGATTCTATCTCAGGGATGGGACAGGCAAAGTAACACACCAAGAATTAGCACTTTTTGGCTCAAACATCTTCCTTGGACGTTGATATTTAAAAGGCAAATAGATAATGAAGGAGTTGAGAAATAGAGGGGAGACCATAGCAAGTCTGATGCCAGTAGTACTTTATTATTGAAAGATACTGTCCTGGAGTAGTCCAAGCTGAACTTCAGATAGTTTTCCTAGGTTAATTGGAGTCCATTTGCGCATTTTAGAGTGACACCGAAGAGTACATGTGAATTCCTTTAATCTCTTTATGAATTAAACAATAAACACATTAGAGAAGAGGATTGTGAATCTGAACAACTTTTGGAAAGGAGTCCCTTTGAGTTCAGTTTAGTTTGTTTCCCAAAACATGAGAGCAGCCACATGATCCTGGGGAAGGACATAGCTACCATAGGGATGAAGTTTCAAGGAAGATTTCCAGCAAATCTCTAAGTTTGCCTCTATGAATATGGAAGACTATGTAACATAGAAACATGGATCCAGGCTTTGGCATCCATTATCAAAGAATCTTCCAGTTTGAAAACTTGAAAAGATTCAGTAAAGAGCAACACCTTGACAGATGCATCATTGGTGAGCAGAAGAAAAATACTTCTGATTTAATGCTCACTCTGTCTTGTCATCATTCTCTTACTATTAGAGCCAACAACTGTCTTTGGGGATCATTCTTTCAGTTAAGCAAATGCCAGTTAAATGTCTCCTGGAAACAGTGAAACACTTGTGAAAGTTGATAGGCTGCTAAATATTAAATATTATAGAATGAGATAATGTATTTCTATAATATCTGAGGTTTCTCCATACTGAGACTATGATTCCATGGCTAGGTAGCTAACTTTGCCATTCCTCCTTGAAAAGCAGGTGAACTTAAAAATCAGGTATTATTGTACTGTACTATGTACTGATCATATGGGCATTCTTCAGCATATATGATTATGGTACGCTCCTGTCTGATGTCTGAGACAGTTGTATTTATGATGGTCAATTCATACATGCACAATTCTTCAGGTTCCTGTCTTTGGGTGATAAATATGCATGAATGCCTTTGGGTATTTTTAAAAATGTCGGAGCAGATAAAGAATCAAGTTTGAGCTTTTGTGCTTCTTCGGTATGAGAAAAAAATGTTAGGGAAATTGAAACAGGGATGGTTAACCTGGGTCCTACATACAGCTACCTCAGACCCTCCACGTTTTTTGGCTCCCAGAGAAACCTTGAGATTACATCCCTAAAATTGGATTGAAAAATTGTTGATTTTCAGCAGCATTATATTTCATCATGTTTTGTTCTTTATTAGTGCAGGATCAGCCATGCCCCCTTCAGTCCTCAGAAGGATGATGCCAAAATCTCCAAATATATATTGTGACATCACAGGGCATACTCTGCCCTTTCATACTTGCATTGTGATACTGCAGACAAGTATGTAAGGGGCAAAATTGTTTCCCTTACCTCCCTCTCCTATCCTCAGTGGACAATTTTTTTATTAAAATTGGAGGAAAAAAGTGCTTGTCCACCTCCAGCTTGAATATCTTACTCATATATGGCCCTTCAAAATAAATACTTGATGTTCCAAAAGCTGGCCAAGACAGAGTTATTCCAGCAAGCATTTTGTGTTTGATGGTGGGCATTACACTAGGTGATTTATTTGATGCTTCCATTATTGTTTTATAGGTTTTATTATTATTATTTATTGGGTCATCCAAAATTCTACTTAATGGAGGAAATTACTCTATTTTTCAAAAATATGGGTAGGATGGGAGAGGAGGCTTATGGGGGACAATTTTGTCACCAAAATTTGACAGCACAATTTTGAGTTGTATTAAGAGGATTGGGGGGTGGTTTACAGATAGAAAATAGAGTAGTTGCTTTCTGGAGGCCTTCCACTACAATATGTAGCTTTAACTCCAATTCCCACTCCCCCCATGAGCCAAACTTTGACCATGACTCTTTCAGTGATGTTATCCATACAGCTAGCTTGTGTCCTTCAGTCAGAAGTTCAGGAGATTGAATTGCAGTTCCATCATTGACAACTTACTTTCCAGTTCCTTGATCATCCTAGTTGTCCAGTACACAATCTGTTTCAGTTATAAATCTTTATCTTCTTTGTGCTGAGATAGTAAGTCATGTCTATGGGACTTTCTTCTGAGTAGAGGTACTGTAATTAGGATTGTATTATGGTACATCAATTTATGTCATGGAGGATTTCCATAAGGAGTGTAGCCAAATCCTTCCTCACAGGAAATCTGGATTGTTGATGGGGTAGGAAATTTCAATTTAATAACTGTACCAGTTCTGGTGAGGATGTGAGTTTTAATGCAGATGGCATGTGAACCACAAGTTTGTTTAGAGATCCATGAGGTCTTACAGTAGCTTTTAGTCATATCTTCCATGTGCATAATGTGAAAATGTATTGCCCTTAAATGTTTGAATTTCTGCAGATATTCATACATATTGGTTTAAATACCATTTTTTTGCCAGCATAAACACATTTGGCTCTGAAATACATAGCTTTTGTATATATCAGCTCTTTTGTTTGCATAAGCTATATTGTAACAGCTAGAAAAAAGTATCTTGATGCTGATTTGAGTTATTAAAATGTTTATGTTTCATATTACATGAACCAGGTGAAGACACAGTACAGCCAATTTGTGTGATTTGTATTTTAAGACATCCCAGTGGTGCATACAGGAGAAGGACCTTGGGACATTTGACAGTTTTGCCAGTGTTATTATAACCTTTGGTCATTCACCTTTGTTAATAATTAGTCAACTCAAGTGTGACAATTTTAACTTAAATTATGGTTCTACTTAAGAAAGTAGCATAATTGCTGATAAATGTGGATGCATAGGTTAGAAAGTCACAGCAAGAATAATTAGGATCATGGAAGTCAATACAAAGACTCATAATGGGTAATGTTATTTTTAATTAGATAATCAAATAGGATATCTTTCTTATCTGGTTGCCTGTCTACCTTTTCTCTCTACACTCATGCCAGAAGAAGCCCTCTGCTTCCACAGAATACTTCCCAATAATCAGACTCAACCCAAATCCATAAGATGCTCTCTTATTAAAACTTCTCCCACCAGCATATCCAACCCAATAATTTTCTTCCTCTTTTATCATCTGTTGACTGCTGATTATATCATCACACACAGTAACAGAAGATCTAACTCCAGTTTTTCTTCATTGTTAATGAACTTCATTATTCAGCTTTTTTTAGCCCCATCTTCCAATTATCTAAGAATGATATACATACATGGTTAGCCTCTTTTTAGGTTAGATTGAGGCTCCATGGGTGATTGGAGCTTTAAATTGACTCACAATACTCTCAAGGCCTTTCCACATAGCAACTGGAATTGATCCCAAGCCCTCACCAGCATTTTCACAGAGCTTTGCATGCGTTTGCTCTCTTCACAGCACTCCATACTCCCCTTAATCTGACCAGTGCCCTCTCCAGCTAGTTAATGGGGAAATGCAAAAACAACAGTCACCTAGCACCCTGTCCCATTTTCTTTTGTTTCTGCAGTGGTTGGTTATGTGACCAGGAAAATAAAATAAAACAAAAACTTGGCACTGTGCAGGGAAACCACAAAGCCAATCCTCAGTACAGCCAGAAAATATAGAAGCAGTAGCATGGCATGGCATTGTAACACCTAGTTGTCAGAGACAGGGACCCCTCTGAGGAACCAGGGCACTGGAGAGGAGGGGACCAATGCGAAATTGCTTGACCTACAGCTATAAAGGAAACTTTTGAAAACCATCTTCACCATTTCTTCTGGGGCAGCAACTGGCCTGAAAATTTATCAGGTTGGCTTCCTAAGACCTCAACAAATCCCATGGCAATGAGGGGCATAGGGTAGAACTGATCTCAGAAGCCTGTGCATGTGGAAGGCACCTCAGGCTGTCAACTAAACCATACAGCTTTTCAGTCAGCTTACCACTGCTCTGTACAATACCTTACATTATTTTTCTATTCTGGAAGTGAGAGAATAGCTGTAATTTTCTCACTGCTATTGTAGTGTATAAAATAAGCTTTCAAAGAGCAGTCCAGAATAAGCCCAGCGCCCAGAGCTATTTCCTATTAATTGGAAATCTTTCTCTGTAAAACAGCTGCAGCACTGAATGTTCTTGTGCCTAGCAAAACACTTGTGATGGCTCTGAGTGTCTCCCTCAACAACACAGGCAATTCTCCAAGGGTCAGAGCTCCCTCCCCAGAGCATTAAGTAGCTATACTAACTAGTCAGAATTCTGTCTATCAGAGGCCACACTTGAATGAAAAACATATCAGTCTAGGAAACAAAGATTTTTCAAAACAATGCCAGCAGAACAAGTACTGCATTTTGAGATGAAAGTGACAGAATATGGGGGAAAGACATTTTTGAAGGAAAGGCTTGGGAAATGTGTTTGTTTATTTATGCATTTATTGTAAACACTTTTTCATAATGCCCTGATTAATTCTGGGTGGTTAACAAAAGAACCCAACCATATAAAATAAGCAGTCTATAAATGAAAACTCAGCCTCCTCATACCATCATAAAATTGGCTGCCCAGTCACCATCAACTCAGATCAAATGCTTACTTTAAAATGAGAGTCTCCAGAGCTTTCTGGAATGACAAAACCAATGGGACCAGTTTTATCCCTTTGGATAGCTTGTTTCACACTGTCAGGCCAACTATAGGGAAGCGCTGGCTTCTGGCCCATGTATCTCCCACCTCTTGCAATGATGTGATCTTCAGCAAGCCCTATCTCAATGTTCTTACAGGATGGGCAGAATCATTTTTGGTAAGGCAGGCATGATGTAACCTAATGCTATGCCATATAGGTATTTACAAACAAAGACTCTGATTTAGATCCAAAAGTTTACTGGCAAGCAATGCAGCAATCATAAAATAGGTGTTATCCTGCAATAGCAGGTTTAACCTGCTAGTAATTTGGCTGCTTCATTCTGTACTAGCTGAAGCTTCCAAATGTCTTAAAAGATAACTCCACATTGAGTGTAGGATTCTGGATGTATGATGATAAGGACAAGAGTTACCTTTGCAAAAGTCTGGTCTAAACAGGACTATAACTGGCTCACCAGCTTAAGCTGGGCAAAGGATTCTGTGGCCCTGGCTGATACCTGCAGTTCTAACAGGACCCATGAATCAGAAGAGTTTTCAGGTGATGGAGCTGCTTTTTCAGTGGGAGCATGACTCCATCTCAAGTCAACACTACTATTAGTTTCCTTAACCCCAAGACAAATGTTACCTGTGTTTTGCTAGAGATTAATCTGAGACTGTTTCTCCCCATTCAGTCTCTCATGCTATCTAGATATTGGTTCTTGTGATGGCAAAGTACTTGAGAATCACCTGTGTACTGATGATACCTTATCACAAACCAACATATGACTTCACCCAGGCTTAATACTGATGTTAAAAAGCACAGGAGAGAGAACTGAGCCTGCAGTATTCAAGATTGGAGCAACCATGGATTTGATTACTCCTTTCACATGCTTTTAGACTGGAACACCCGATCAAGTAGGAGAACCACTGAGTAATTACACCTCCATCCCTTGTAAACAGTCCTGGGGGATACTATGATTGAGGGTATCAGATGTCCCTGAGGACCTTCCCCTTTCAAGATCCCAATGAAGGTTGTCATCCAGAGCAACCAATGCTATTTCCAGTCCACGTGCAGGGCTGAATCCTGACTGATAATAATCTAGATAGTCTTCTAGATCTTATATAGCTGATCTCCCTTCCTCCAGCTTTCTCAACAGCATTCCCCTAAAACTGGATGTTGGGGACTAGGCAGAAGTTGTCTAATAAGGCTGGATCAAAAGACGGCATTTTAAAGAGAATGTGGACCCCTGCCAAGAAAAAATATTGACATCTCAACCTCCCTTAAAGAAGCAGTAACCATCCCTTGAATCGAGCCACAAATACAACCTCCTGGCTGTATAAGCCAGGCTGGGAATAAATCCAACCTGAAGGTGTTAGAAGTCACACTATGGAGTACCCTATCTACTTTTTTTAGGTTCTACAAGCTAAAAAAAGAAAAAAAAATCCAAGCTCACATTGCAAGATGTTACCACTTATCTCACCTAACTCTGCCCAATTGGCAAACAGATCTGAGCAAATATGCTCAGAATTTCTCTGTGAAAAAAACCCTGCAAAAACATCTTAGCTGACTGTAGGTGCTTGATATCTCCCTCCCCAAAAGGATCTGAGTCACCCCAAACAAACCTGCTAGGCAGGGATTTGAGGATGCCTTAAGGGTGGAGTTTAGAAGTGTCATTGTTTGTATTGCCACTTGCCTGCTTGCTTAGTCTGTATTCTTAGCATCTAGCATATATCCTATCTTCATTTCCTTCATTTTCTGTAACTCCTTTGAGAGCCAAGGAACTGCCCAGCAGTGATGGCTGGAAAGAAACATTGCAGGAGCAATTTCATCTAGTGCTCTAGTAATCTCCTTATGCCAGAGATTGGCCAGGTATGAGACAGAACTGCCAGGGAAGTTCAGAATGCCAGGGCATTCCCCAAATGCCTTCAGGAAACGCTCAGGATTCATAAAATATTTAAGATGTACAGCTATTTAATGCATATATAGAAATAATAATATAATAATAATAATAATAATAATAATAAATGAAAATATGCATACAAGCCTGGTATAGTGCTGGACAAGGACTGGAGAGACACAGATTCAAATCTACCATCAGAGTGGAAATTAACTGAATGACTTTGGGCTAGTTGTTCTCTCTCATTCTAGCCACACTCGTACAATGTGAACTTATTCTAAAAACATACATAAAAATAGGATAAAATTTAAAACCCTGTATAAAATATAGTTTTTTTTTCCATATATGAGAAACTAATTGCAGAATTAAGACAAAACCTGGAATTTATCGCTCTTTGCTTAATATCAGTCACTATGCTATACATATCCTTGAATAATAATAGTTTGAGGGAGATATTATGAAAAGGATGCAGTGATATATATTATATTATGGTGTTTCTTTGATACAAATATGAGTATTACTTCGTTTCTTCTGGGTATGCACTGGAGATTCATTGGGACCAGCTCCCTGATACACCCACTAGGTAACTCTAGTGGTGTTCCTTGCCTATATGTATTCCCGGACTACCTGTAAACCAAATAGTTTCACTTCACTTGCTGCTTGGTCCTTCATTTTGGTTATGGTTGGGTAGGGTTATAAAGGCTTCCCTAATTTGTTTGGGTAACAGATACGTGCTGTTCAAATGAAACTCTCTTAACCAGGTAGATGGTTATCTCATTTGATTAAGGATTTGTGACACTTTGAATTAGACACCCTGAATTAGGACTATTTTGCTCCAATTGTTTGGTACTCTATATGTTCATCCTTCCTCACCTTTTCCCATCCTATTCTCATTAGGCAGCTGAATAGCCTTTTAAAACTTTCTCCCACCCACTCTGTTTTGTGAGTGGGGCTCAACCTGAAGAGCCTAATCAGAATGAGAGCTTTAAATTAGTGCTAAAAGGTTTGCTTGGAATAGATTCTCACCTCCCTCTCTCTAACTGCATTTATTTATCTAGGATATTCAGTGAGTGCAGTGCAGTACAGTTGTATCATGGATGTCCAATAATTCTGTGTAATGGATATTTTTAAGCACCTGTGCTAAGCTGATTTTAATTATGATTGTAAAACCCCAAATAACATCTGTAGCACTTTCCTAATCTCATAACCACATATTATAATAAAGCTTTGGTGAACACTGTGGAAATGCCTCTCTGTAAGAGGGAGTACTAATTAGTAGGGGCAATATGAGAGAGATACTACCAGCAGGTTCTTAAATGGAATCTGTGATTGACAATGGAATAAGTTAAATTGTTCTGAACTCTAAAAGAATAATTGGAAGAAACTCACTCTTGTGTCTGTGTTATTTTTAATTTTTCCAGATAAATGAAATGCATCTGAGAATTTGTTAGCATGCACAAGATGGAATGCAATTCTGAAATTTCAACCAGAATATTTTATTAATTTTTCAATGCGGTTTAGAAGCCACTGTATAACAGATTGACATTTGTCTGCCCAATGGAATCTAGAATACCACTGATTAGTTATACCCTCCCTTTCAAACTTGTTCTAGCCAAGAGGAGTTGTTATTTTGTAATAATTTATCCCCGGATGAACTGAAGAACTGCTCTCCTGGGAAGGAAAAGTATTTTCTGGGTTACAGGTGACAAAATGCAGCCCAGGCAGCCTTCTCTGTCATAGCACCTGCCTTATGGAACAGCATCCCCCCAGAGGTACAGATGGCCATGATGTTGTTGGCCTTCAGGAAGTGGTAAAGACCTGGCTTCTCCCCCAGGCCCTGGGACCGGAAGGTTGATAGATCTGGCGAATGGACCTGAGTTTTAGTAGGACCCCAACATCGTTTATTGTTTTAAATGGTTGTTTTACTGTATTGTGTTTTTATTTTGTTCATTGTCCAGAGTTCCTTTTGGTAGATGGGTGGCTATATAAAATAAAATAAAATTAAATTAAATTAAAATAAAAATCAAGCAGGAATCCCATTTATTTTATTTCATTATTGGGGCTCATATGTCACTCCATTTTAAAACTACTGTGAGTGGCATAAAGCTCCAACTCAGATTTAAAAGTGCAATAACAGAATAAACAAAAACAACAACTTATATAATATTCTAGGAGGCTATAGCAAGTAATTCTGTCTTTTATCCAGTAATTAGATTGAAGTAGGACAAAATAGACATCAAACACCAAATAGACATGCAGATTGTTTATAGTTATGTTAAGTAAGCTGAAAAATTCTTTTTTTTTCCTTCAGAGACTCTATTTGCACAACATGCTATTGCACCTAGCATTGTCTTGACATGGAAAATAGGCCAAATTATGGTTAAAGCAGAATTGCTCAAGTTTTACCTAAAGTTAATTATCTGTTTATCCACACCTTGGACTTTGTGGTCTGGACTCAAGTGGGAGACTATCTGTGGTCAACTCTTCCTTTTTGTCTCTGTCTCGAGATGAGAAGCTAAAGCAGGTGAAAATTGGAATGTTCTAGTTGCAATGCCTCTTTCTCTCCATTTTTTTTGTCCTTGACGATGGACACATAAGGGGAAATGAGTTTCAAAGGAGGAAGTGGACAAACATTTCTCCTGCACTAACTATTCGGCTTCTTCTTCATCCTGATTGCTTAATTTTTTTTAACAAAAGAAACAGGAAATGTTGGCCAGCCAGCTACCATAAGATGGCAAACAGGGAAGTCTTGATTTCTTATGTTTTATGACACTAAGCAAAGGATAAGTGGGCTTTCATCAGTGAAACAAAGACTATGGAAATCTATAGATAAAACTTGTTTTAAAAATAAGGTTAGGGTTAGCTAGATGAGCTGGTTAAAGTGTTGAACTAGGACTGGAAATGCCCATATTTAAATTGATCCTCAGCTATTGGCTAACTTGGGCCAGTGATGATTGCTTTGCACAGTCTACCTCACAAGGATGTTACTGTGGAAAAAATGTTGGAGAAGAATGTGATTATATTAAGTGATATGACTCTTCTTCAATAAATCTCACAAAGACTTGTAAATTCTATGCTCTGTTGATCCTATTTTATATTAGGTTTTCTGTAGCTACTTTCAAGGCATGTCTGTAAATGTAATTTATGAGTTTTGAAAAGTTGCTTGAAGCTAGAAAATACAAAGGGTAAGAGGTAGCAGATAAGCTCTAGAAATAATTACTTCCTATGTAGGATAAATCAGAGAGAATACCAGGATCCTGGACATGCTCTTATTTTTAGAAGCTGAGTAATTCTTAGAATCGTAGAATCATATGGTTGGAAGGGGCCTTGGAGATCTAGTCCAACCCCCTTCATACCTCTTCATACCATCCCAACTAACTGGCTCCCCAATCTTTTCTTGAAAACCTCCAGTAATGGAGCACCCACAAGTTAAGGAGGCATGCTGTTCCACTACACAGTAGGTCTCACAGTCAGGAAATTCTTCCTTATTTTAACTTTAGATCTCCCTCTGTAAAGCTTCTACCCATTGGTTCTTGTCTTTCTCTCAGATACTATGGAAAATAAATCCACACCATCTGCCCTGTGATATCCCTTCATGTATTCGATGACTATCATGTTTTCCCTTAGCCTTCTCTTCTTTAGGTTAAACATACCCAGTTCTTCATAGGATTTAGCCTCTAAGCCCATCACCATCTTTGTTCCTCTTCTCTGCACTCTTTCCAGTTCCTCAGCATCCTTCTTGTATTGTGGTGACCAAAACTGGACACAATATTTCAGGTGCAGTTTGACCATACAGCAGAAATATCACTTCCTGTAATCTCAATATTATAGCTCTATTGAAGCAGCCCAAGAATGCCTTGGTTCTTTTGGCAGCTGTAGCACACTGCTGGTTCATGCTTGCTCTGGGGTCTACATCCAGATCCTTCTCACAAGTACTACCATTGAGCCAAGTACTGCCTATTTTGTAAACCTGTGCATCTGATTTTTTTTTTCATGCCTAAGTGCAGAACCTTACATTTCTTACCACTGAATCACATTTTGTTGCAAGATACTTTTGAACATTGACCCTATCTTTGTTAACACCTATTGCTACTGAGGTGTTAGCAATCCTCCCACAGCTTTGTGTCATTTGTAAATTTTATGAGTATCCCTTCTATTCCCTCATCTAAGTCATTTATGAAGATGCTGAAGAGTACTGGACCCAGGGCAGAATACTGATTGAACACACATATCTCCCTCCAAGTGAACATGGACCCAATAAGGACAATGCATTGGTTATGGTTGTTCAGACAACTATGAATCCATCTGGTAGAGGGATGATCTGTTAGCCCTTTAAGGTAGACCAGGCTAGGACACAACAGTTACGAATGCTAATACTACTTTATTATAAAGTTACAGTAACAGAATCTTGCAAGTCTGCATGTGCTTCCCCCCTCCCTCTTTTTTCTTCATGAGAACTAGGGAAGGTAATGTCTGAGTTGTTGTTGTTCAGTCGTTAAGTCATGTCCGACCCGTTGTGACCCCATGGACCATAGCATGCCAGGCCTTCCTGTCCTCTGCTGTCTCCTGGAGTTTACTCAAATTCATGTTCATTGGATCGGTGATGCTATCTAACCATCTCATCCTCTGCCTTTTCCTTTAGGCTTCAGTCTTTCCTAGCATCAGGGTCATTTCCAGTGAGTCCTCTCTTTGCATTAGGTGGCCAAAGTATTTGAGCTTCAGCTTCAGTATCTGCCCTTCCATGAGCAGTCAGGGTTGATTTCCTGTAGGATTGACTGATTTGACCTCCTTGCAGTCCAAGGGACTCTTAAGATTCTTCCCCAGCACCACAGTTTGAAAGCATCAATTCTTCAGCACTCAGCCTTCCTTATGGTCCAACTCTCACAGCCATACATTACTACTGGGAAAATCATAGCTTTGATTATACAAACCTTTGTTGGCAAGGTGATGTCTCTGCTTTTCAATATGATGTCTAGGTTTGTCATAGCTTTCCTCCCAAGAAGCAAACGTCTTTTAATTTCATGGCTGCAGTCACCATCTGTGGTGATCTGGGAGCCCAAGAAAATAAAATCCGTCACTGCTTCCATTTCTTCCATTTCTATTTGCCAGGAAGTGATGGGACCAGATGCCATGATCTTAGTTTTTTTAATGTTGAGTTTCAAGCCAGCTTTTGTACTCTCCTCTTTCACCCTCATCAAGAGGCTCTTTAGTTCCTCTTTACTTTCTGCCATTAAGGTGGTATCATCCGCATATCTGAGGTTGTTGATATTCCTCCAGGCAATCTTAATTCCGGCTTGTGATTCATCCAGCCCGGCATTTCTCATGATGTACTCTGCATATAAGTTAAATAATCAGGGTGACAAAATACAGCCTTGTCATACTCCTTTCCCAATTTTGAACCAATTAGTTGTTCCATGTCTGGTTCTAACTGTTGCTTCCTGACCCGCATACAGGTTTCTCAGGAGACAGGTAAGGTGGTTCGATATTCCCATCTCTTTAAGAATTTGCCACAGTTTGTTGTGATCCACACAATCAAAGGATTTAGCATAGTCAATGAAGCAGAAGTCAGTGTTTTTCTGGAACTCTCTTGCTTTCTCCATGATCCAGCAAAAGTTGGCAATTTGATCTCTAGTTCCTCTGCCACTTTGAAACCCAGCTTGTACTTCTGGTAGTTCTCAGTTCATATATTGCTGAAGCCTAACTTGTAGGATTTTGCGCATAACCTTAATGTGAAATGTCTGAGACGCTTACTCAAATTACATTCCTGCCCTGGACTCAGATTTTTTTTAATCTAACCCTTGCCTTGGTTGTGGCTCTTCCTCCTGTTTCTCAAAGTTATTCCTACTGCCCATTACACTATCCATCTAACATTGTTCCAGTTTATTAAAAAGGAAGTTATAGTCTAGTTTATCAAATGTCTTACTAAAGTATAAGTACACTACATCCACAGCATTCCCTTGGTCCACTAATCAAGTCACATTGTCAAAGAAACCAGTAAAAACAGCAAGGGCAGTGGTCCTAAGTAGGAGAACCAGTCAGAAAAGGGCATGTGTGAATATTGCATGTACCTGAAACAAAGTATCTCCACTGGGAAGATTTTATAAGGTAGCAAGGCAGAGACTTATAAAAGCCTCCATCTCTTAGAGGAATAGAGAATTAAAATCCATCTGCAACTGTGATGTGGACTTGTATCCAGTGCCTCTCAAAGCATATCTATAGTTTCAGACTTGCTTACAAGGTAGTTATAATGTGTGCAAGAAAAAGGAATAATCATTTGCTTATAAAATATTTCAGTTATTCCTTTTCTTTCTCTTATTGATTAGCAATTAACAAGAAATTAAATAGTGATAAATCTCAAATATGGTTTCCAAAAATTCTCATGGCCACACAAAATTCATTATTATTATTATTATTATTATTATTATTATTATTATTATTATTATTATTATTATTATAAGATCCTGGTCAGTAAAAAGCAAGCAGTAGCAGCACGGATACCAACTTTCTTTCAATTTAGGTGTCTATAAGTACCTGCTGATTAAGCACCCAACCATCTTTTTTTTATGATGAGTCCAGTGGACAACCTATTTATTTATTTTATTTAAAAGATTTATATGGCTGCTCATTTTACAGCACAACTTTGGGTGGCTAACAATTACAATTAAAATTCAAAGCCAAAAAACCGTAAAAACCATAAAACGAAAACTAAAAACCAAGAGCCTCAGTCATCTTCCTAGGATGCCCCAACAACCATCCACAAGCTCCCATCACTCTACCCCAGGTGCCTGGGTGAAGAACCAGGTCTTTATGGACTTCTGAAGGCAAAAAGGGTGGGGGCCTGCCAGATTGCCAGAAGTGGGGGGCACTCCACAAGGTAGGGACAGCCATGGAAAAGGCACACTTCCTAGGTCCCAATAGATGGCAATATTTCAGGGAAGGAGCGTGCCTACCCTATCCAATCTAGTGGGAGAAGGAGATACCCTCAGGGAGAGATGGTCCTGCAAATAATTTGGCCGTGTGTCATGTAGGTCTTTAAAGATAATAACCAGCACCTTAAATTGCACCCAGAAGGAAACTGGGAACCAATGTGGCTTGTACAACAGGGGTGTAACATGGGTGAACCTAGGGCCGCTCAACACTATGCACACTGCTGCATTATGGTCCAGATACTACACTTGATCTTAGCCAAAAGGCCAAGAAGTGAAGTTGTGGCTTCCATGCTATTGATTAGTGAAAAGGCATCTACTCTCAAGCAGTGCAAGGGTGAATTAGCTATTGGTAGAGAAACAATAAGAAAGGTAAAGGTTTCCCTTGACGTAAAGTCCAGTCATGTCCGACTCTAGGGGGCGGTGCTCATCTCCGTTTCTAAGCCTTGGAGCCGGCGTTGTCATAGACAACGTTGTCATAGAGAAACAATAAAGAGATTAAAAAACATCAGACCTGACACAAGCTAAGGTACAGGTAACTGTTTTGGATAAACAGCCCTTTACTAAATTCTTGTCATGAGCACTGATGGTGAGCAGGAGGGGGGCCCTATCCAGGGGGGAAAATACATGCGTAGTAGCAAGGAATTGAGCAGCCATTCAAAGAGCCACAGATCAGACCCACCTTGACTTTTGAGGTTTATCTGTCTGGGTTTTCCCACACTTCTTCAGTTTGTTAGGATTTTCTGTCTAATGTAGCAGTAATAAACACTAGAGACCTACTCCTCATCTCAGTGTGGTTCCTGACTGTTAGGACAATTCTGCTGCTTATTCCAGCTGACTGTCCCTGATTATTACTTCCTCTTGTGTACCATTTTCAACATGCAAATTGTGCTCTCCCTGTAGGACTCATGCTGAGAAGAATGTAGCTCATCTCAGACACTTAGTTCGAAGTCATAGGCATTCAGTAGAAATCATCATGATACTATAGCCACAATTACATTATATCCATCATGATGTCATTGTGTGAATTATATGCATTATTAAATTTGTATCAGTCATGGCATGATACCATGATGCAAATGATATGAACTACATAATTCACATCATTTACCTTAAGATGTTACAATGTACATTACATCACTTGCCTCCATTCACCTTCCCATAGACATTCATGGCATTATTTGCAAGGGGCAAATAATGTAGCTGTGTGACATCACATGCCTGGCAGTATGTTTCTTATGGACACTGCCGTCCTGAGTTATGCATATTATTGGGAAACACAGCCAATGATCACCTGAAGGATCAGCTGAGCTTAATCACTTGAGCTGAAATAGTATTCAGCCATCATGCCTCCCTCTGTTCTGTTAGCATGAGTCAGTCCCCCTTCATGCATAGTGAATGATTCAAAAATAAATTAAAGGGACTTACTGTAAAAACTACTTGTTTGCTTATGTTATTGTATATATAGCCCACTCCCAACCATAGAACTGTCTGGGAAATAGCATGTTCTAGGATGGAGCTCCAGATATAAAGAGCAACAAAGGACAAGGCTTAGAAACATCCAGATTGCTGGTAAGACGTATGACTGAAGAAGTCTGTGGCTTTGGATAGAAGACCCATCCACTCCCTGAAGCACCTCCATCATCATACTTCCTCTACTGAAATGTTTTATTTGGGACCTTGACAGGTTTCTCCTCTCTGAGTGGAGAATAAAACATTTCCAAGCTTGAGGCAGTTGGGATTATTTTGAAACTAATACAAATCACCCCATAATATGCTGGATTTGGCACTGGTGCTAGGAATACAGAACCTATTGCCTTTAATGCGGACCATAGGTTTCCTATCCTGACAAAGGAAAATCTTTTTTTTTTTTTTAAGAAGGAAAGGTTTGAATAGCTGAATTGAGTAGACCTGGAGGTCACTCCTTTCATTTTAGCTGTGATAAAAGGATATGGAGAAATTTATCCTAGAAAATAAGTAATAACAGCATTTCAACTTTTATGCAGGCATTTTCAGGGTTGTACAGCATATAATATCTGTGGCTGTTTAAAGTGTTCTTCGATGGAGCAATTCCATGCTTTGATCCCAGGAGGAAGAGAACTACTTCTTTGGAACAAAGAACTTTCTATGCTCACTGTCTTAAAATAAGAAAGGGTAGGTTGGTAATTCAATGAAAAGAATTGACAAAGGAAGAAAAAAAAACCTCTTTAATCTGCACAAAATGTTAATACAGTTCTTGAATTCAGTTTTATTGCTGTTTGATGCTAGTGCTTCAGATTTTCAATCGTGTCTAATGGGAAGAGCTAAGCATAAAATACTCACCGAAATTCAAATTTATTTTCAATTCAGCCACAAACAGGTGGTTTATGATCAGTGTTTACTAAAACTTGTTTTGTGGAGTCCTTGGTGCTCTCTGAGCCTTGTTGTTTTCTTGCAGACGTTTCATTGCCAGACTAGGCAACATCTTCAGTGCCCCCAAAAATCTTATTTTACATAAATCAACTGGTAAAACCTTGTACATCCAAAAACAATAGCTAACATTTCATTTTCTATATGAGAATACTTTTGCTGTGCTCTAGTCATGGCTTTATATCCGTCTTGGAGCAATACTGCACCTAAACCAGATGCACTAGTATCCACTAATAATGTCACATAATATTTTATTACAAATGCAGTTATTAGTAACTCTTTCAATTTATTAAACACATTTTATGAACTGGGATCCATCAAAATTCCATGTCTTGTAAGAACAATTGCCTTAATGGAGTTGTTACAGTAGGCATTCCTGAAACGAATTCTGCCAAATAATTGACCATACCAAAAAACTGCTGTAGTTCCATCTTATTCTTTGGGCTTGGCATGTAAACAATAGCTTCAATTTTGTTTCACCCCTAAAGGTTAATACATGTCTTATATTTACACTTGGTTTATTTAATTTCAAATTTCTTTCCCTACAGTGATTCAGGCTTCCACATTTTCTACATTCTTTTCCCACACATTCTTTGAAGATGACAAGCTCCCTGCCTCAAACATGGCTGCTTGCAGTCTCTCTTCTTCAGCATTACAGCTGATAGCTGGGAGTTAACTTTGGTAGAGGTTCTCGCTTTCTCAAAATATCCATTTAATTTCAGTATTCCCAAGGCCTTTTGAGCCACAGCCAACTCTTCAGCACTGGAAACATTGACAGTGTGTTCCAGTGTTGAATCCTTTATCCTTAAGGGTCTCATTTTCATTCTTTCAGATTTTATTCCACATACTATACAGTCTTTAATTAAAGAGTCACATAATTGTCCAAACTCACAAGAATACCCTAAAAGTTTTAACTCTATTACATTGGTATCAATACCTTCACCTTCTCTTTGTTTCTTTGTTAAAAAAAAATATGCCTCTTATATTGAATATTCTTTCTTGGTATACCGTCATTTGCACATTTCTCAAACAGCACCTGTAGTCTCTGCTTATCAAACTCCTTTTCAAATTCAAATGTATCAAATATTTCTGTTGCCTTCTCCCCAGCAACATGCAGAAACAAGGTTGCCTGTAACTTCTCATTCTTTTATTGGCTCCATTCATCACCCAATATACTGTAGCTCAAACCTTGGTTTGATTGTTTCCATCTTCTCTAGGTTTTCATGGCATCTCCCACAAAACTTAACTTATGTGGAGGCTACAATTTATCTATTACTATACTGACAGTGTCCAAAACTTCTCAGTCAACTTTTGAAACCATGTTGCATTTGTTAGCGCAACACATATCAAATTGAAGAGAAAGACAAACCCAATTCACAGGTAGGTTTTATTGCACCAGGAGTAAACAACTACCCCCTTACTCATAGCTAGCTCTTTTTATCTACACATTAAACTCTACTCACAAGTAATTTTATATGCTGCCAGTAGTTTCCTCCAGCATAGGTCTTTGCTGGGTTAGAGCTTAAGCTCTGCTTAAGCATTAGAGAAACAGATTGGGAACAGAGCTTCACAGGGGCTCAGAATCAGAACAAAAAAGGTTCAAACCTATCTACCTCATTCCAGGTGAGTGAAAATAATGTCAGATTACTGTGCTCCATCTTTTGATCCTCAGGTAGGATTCATTAGAGGTACATCTCTTTTACAAAGGTAATCAAAGAAAAGTGTTCCCTCACAAACCCCACATGTTCAGAAGGTTGCTGTTTGTATTCTGTCCTCAACAAAGTACATCTCTGCTAGAAGGAAGGAGCTGTTGGACAGCTGTGCTTAGTTTTTTGCTTGTTATGTCTTGTAGCTCCTCCATGTGCCAGAAGAAGGCACCAGAAATAATGTCTGAGTAAAGCTCCTCCTTTCCCAAGAAAACATCAGCTGAGCCTTCAGAAATTATTTGTCAGGTAAGCAGCATAATGCATAGCCCTGCTGTCTTATAGGGATGAACTATAGTTGGACAACACTGAGGTAAGGAAAAGAACAGCGTCATGGCTGTAATGTTAATCTGAAAATGAGGCAGGATCCCAGGGATAGATTGGGAAGAAAGCAGAGGACAAAGGTTTAAAAAAATTAGAAGGAAGCTACACAGATGAGGATAAGGTTTTAACATCAGATACACCACTTAGCAACTGCAATGTTAAATTGCAGCAGACTTTTTTTTGCAGATTAGGGATAACTCACACTGGGAAAGCAATTTGCTTTTGTGGCTGAAGAGGAGAACAGTGTCCTGAATGTAAACATGAAGGCCCAGATAACTGGCAAAATATATTAGCTGCATTTCTCATTTGATATTTAGCTAAGAGAACCATCCTTCAGGAGATGTTTAAGCTATGATAAATTTAATATAATTTAAAATGTAGGACAACTACTTCTTTGTCTAACAAAAGGAGGATTTATTTGCTTCTACAAAGCATCTACAGTAGTTTCATATCTACTTTTAATCCACCTTTGTGGAAGAGTTGTTGAATCCCTTAGCTCCAGTTTATCTTGATCTGTTCAAAAGTAAACTTTGCACAATCCCTCTGTTAAGCTATTGCTGCCTTTTGTTTTACATCTGAGATAAATTTCTACCTGACTGAATTTTATATTAAGCATCACCCAATGATTTATGAAACGGGGAAAGGTTCTAACCTATTTTGTCCAGCTGTTCGGACAAATTAGAAAGGCTACATCTGATTTCAGAAAATAAGGATGAAAGGTGAGGGATTCCCATGCCAGGAGGCTGTTGGCACATAAAATACTATGGCCTTGCTCTTCTGCCAATTTAGGAAGCTCATAGAGTGGTAAAACAAAATAGAATTTGGAGTTTTAGGTTGACTTGCCTCTCCAAGTACTTAGTTTGTAAATACTTAAAATATTTTCAGAAGCCATTTTAAAACTCCCCATAGCTGTATGGAGAACAGAGCAGAGATCCTTAAGATGCTTGAGGATTCCATATACAAACTGATCTTATGTCTGTGTGTGGACTGGAAAGCAGGTTTTAGCTAAATAAATCTTTCAACTTAATTTCATAGTACACACTTTAAGATAACATTTTGAATATATTTTTAAAATCAATATGCATTTAAATACAAATTTTCATACAGTTTTTAATGGCAGATTTCTATGGAAATAATATGAAACAAACTTATGAGTGAACACATGTATGAAATAGATTGATGCATCCATGTGTGTGAAATATTTCTGTTGTTGTTGTTTTTTTCATTTATGGGGTTAGGTAGAGCTTTTGTTTTAAGGAGCAAAACAGATGCCTCCAGATTAGCAATGGCTTAAATGCACTCCTTAAAAAAAAAGAAAGAAAAGAAAACACAGTCCCAAAAGTTGAGCTGAGAGCATGCCCTAAAGAGCATGCCAAAGACCAGTGTGAGCATCAGCAGATGTTGTTCATCCTCCTATATGTAAAGTTAAAGGCACTATTAAGAAAAAAAAACTTAGATTAGTTTAGATGAGATTAAAAGAAATGCTTTACCATCTCACTGAATAAGAGACTTCAAATGAAAAGAGAATGTTAAAACATAAGGAAACTATTAATGACTTCTAATGGCTCATTGCTTCTAGTTAAACTCATTGAGGAAGAACAGCAAAGATCAGCCCATCACTGACAGATAAAAGTTTTAATGAAAAACTTAGGAAGTAACAGAAAGCAACCTTTGTCATAGATTGGCAAGCAGATGATGGAGCCAACTAAACTGTAGGATCTGGCATTACAATGAGGAATTGTAATGTGGAGCAAATACCTTAAAAACTATTGTAATAGCTATTTGCTGGCAATCCATCTTTGGCATGAACCACTAGAACTAGAGAGAATAGGATCCTTCAGCTAAAGATATTTAGCAGATAAAATGGTATTCTCATTTTCATCACCATAATAAGAACACCCTCTGCCAGAACTAATAAAGATTCCATGTACTACAACATTTTATTTCCAATAGTAATTAATAAGAGGATTGAAAAATTCTATATGCAGATTATGGCATTCCACACAATAACACAGCAAATGCCTTTACTTATATCTCTAATTTAGTATTATCTACACTATCTGATTTTGCTCATCCGGGGTTTAGATAGAAAATATTTCTTAGTCCTACCTACACAAAAAGACCTACATGTCTTTACTGATCATGGGAATTGTTCTATGGAAAACACGTTGTGTTAATGCAACATGACTGGCTCAGCATAAGTTATTTTCTTATAAGACATTGCATGTTATTAACAGTGATTATATAACTCAGTTTGCCAAATCCCCCAAGGTGATGCAGCAGCAGACAATTAAAGATTTCTAAGTCACTCTGGCTATATCTGGAGCAGCCTTCATGGTAGGAGACCAGTCTCTTCTGATGTTAATTCATTAGGTGGTTGGCAGCCACTCTAGCTTGTTAAGAACCTTACACTCTTACATTTAATATGTAACTTTATTAGAAACATAGATTGATTCAATACGAATAAGGAAAATGTGTTTTAGATATATTAAAATTTCTGAAGAGTAAGTATCTGTGTTTCTTTTTCCCCCTATATTAAAAACTCAACAACCATTAAATTACCCCAAGACAAGTGCCTACAAACTCAGTTCCATTCGGTGATTCAGACTTGCTATTTAGTTAACATATGGCCCCCGGTACTGCTCCCACTGGGACCATATGTTAGAAGTGCCTCCCAGTCCTTCAATAAACATGAATGACACTTCTGAGCATCCTTCTACTCTTGGACGAAAATGACAGCAACTCTTAGAACACTGTCTAATGTTGAGCACATGAAAAAAAAAGTATTGGCTTCTTTTTGGGTCAGGTGGTGTTTTTTGGGGGGGGTATGTTCTCCATTTAATAACAATTGAAGTACTGTATATTTAACGCCTGCTTTTAAAGATTGCTCAGAAAAAAAGACCTGTAAGAACTTGTAATAAAGTGTATACTTAAAATGTTTATAGTATTGCTTGGAGAAGAGAGTAAAATTAATTTTTACTGGTATTTCCTTTGGAAAGAAAGATGACTGGGCTTCAAAGCTATCTTTGGACTGTTAATTCAAGGAACCCACTCTATAAGACTAATTCTTCTTGAGGCTGTAATCTAGGACTAAACTATAGCATTTTCAATGATAGATAGTAGTTTACACATTGCATGTAGAGATTGTTTCTTCCTTCTTACAAATATATTTCCATACATACACACTCATCATACAACAATATGATCATGGAATGTTGTGCATATGTTGTGCAGAGCACAGAAAAGAAGTAAAAAATAGCCAAAGAAATTATAGGGATGAGCTTAAAAAAGAAAATAAACATAATTAAAACTAGTTTACCAAATATCACTCCCTATACCTCCATAGTTTTGTGTCTTTGCAAATGACATTTGCTTCTATCACATCCACTCACTGCTTCATAATAAAACTTTTCACTTCTCACTTTTTGAAGATCTCATCAAGTCCACCCAATCAGGACTTTCAAGTCTTCCCCTTCCTCTTCCTGCCCATTTACTCTTCTTTCATATATTTGTTTTTCAATTTGATCCACGTTCATTCTTTGTATGTGTCCATGTCAACTCAGTGTATTTCTTAAATATCTCATTTCTACTGCATTCAACTTAACAGTAGTTTTATGTTTGTTCTGATATACTGTATCCTCTGCTCATTTCCATATAACAAAGTAGGCAGGATCTTGCCTTTATACATAGCCATTTTCACTTATTTCACAAATACTTGTTCCAAACAGACCACACTACCTGTTTTTCATCATTTACATTTCTTGCAAATTCTCTATCCATTTCCATATTTTTGGTAAACAAATTTGTATATAATCTACTTCTAGTTTTTCACCATTTATGTATAAGTTTTAATCATTCACTCCATTTTTCCCTGTTTAATAATCATCTTGGTCTGTCAAGATTTTCAGATCCATACACATATACAATCTGTGTAACACGTATTGAAGATCAGTTGGGTTCTCAGTCAATAATACAATATCTTCTGCATACAAACATACATATACATTTGCATTCCCAGCCATCATGCTACTAATGTCACCACAAACATTCCATACACACACACACAAACACACACACTAAAGAATCAAGGGGGCATCATATGTCCTAGACTTACTCCTGGCTCAACGCTGAGCTATGTGCTAAGCATTTTATTTATTTTCACACATGCTTTACTCAGATCATATACTGTTCTTCTCTCATTGACTTTCAACTCATTTCGTTGACGTATCTTCAGTTTCATATTTGTAGAAAACATTCCATAATTCAAACCTATTCACTTTATCATTCACCTTTCAAAAATTAACATGTAGCAAAATTTCTCACATTCAGACATTTCTGAAGTTTATTTCCCTTGCACAAAACACTAGTCTATGGGAGTAGGTGGCTATAGTAAATTTTCTGGGGAATACTCACAATTTTTTTCCAGGAAAGGAGAAATTCTTCAACAATTTATTATGCTAGGCTTAATAACAGCAGTGATTGTACTATAACTTCTCTCTCTCTCTCTCTCTCTCTCTCTCTCTCTCTCTCTCTCTCTCTCTCTCTCTCTCTCTCTCTCTCTCCTGCCAATAGTTTGTATTTTCTGCAAAGACTCAGACACAGCCACTATGGAGGCAAATGGATGAGGACCACTAAGAAAGGCTTCTCTTTCTCACAGGCCGCAATTAGGGTCTGTGTCACCCAGGGCAAACATGGATTCCGCACCCATTTTGGTGCCCCCCTAGTGCTCATTTTGGCACCCCCCAGTGCAGTGCCTGGGGCACATGCCCCACTTGCTGCCCCCCCCTCCAGTTGCAGCCTTGCTTCCTCAGTTAGGAAACAAATATTTTAAAAAAGAGTCTTCTTGAAAATCATGGTTTGTTCCTAAGGAAAAAAGGTATTGTTTCTAAATCATTTCTAAAGTTTTGCTGTTTAATATCAACATGCATATAAGTGGTATTAAGCCATCAAAAAGAATCTTGAATTTGTAGATGAATATGCAATTTTCTTGCTGAGTCTTTTTCAGATCCTTGTGAATTGAAGGCAGTACATTCTGTTGATGCAGAAAATTTTCACTCCACTCAACTCACCTCTAGTATCTCCTTTGGTTAATAATAGCTTGTCATGATCTGAAGCAGAAATCTCTTTCAGTTCTGCTTCTTGAGTCTATTAAGCAGGCCAGGAGTGCATCTGCCTCTTGGAAACCAAGGATTATATCTCCATGATAAAGCTGATTTAGCCATGCCAGAGTATTGTAGGTGAAGTGTGACTGCATGTCAATAGACATATGTTGTACATCTGCTGCATTTCTGCTTCTGTATTAAGAAGTTATGGCTAATAGTGACAGAACTAGAACTTGCTTTTCTCCTCACAAAATTAACTGGTTGTAATATACTCTACATATGTATAATACGTGTACCTTGTACGTATTCAGCTTTAACTAAACCACAATGCCATGTCTATTGGCATATTCATAAATTGGTTTTCAAAAGACCAAATATCTGTATTTCATTTTCATCCTACACATTACTGACTGCATTACCAAATCATGAGCTGAGATTGAAAACAACAGAGTCCAAATAAATATTTCAAGGAGTCATGTCAAAAAGATGCTGAATTATAGTGGAAAAAAGTCCAAATTAGAAGAATTTTTCATAACCTGCAAGATTAATCATTTTACAGACATCTTCCTCAGCATAACACACTTGCAGATTTTGGTCTGCAGGAAAAGAAGCTCCCAAAGGAAATCTGGAAAGTGATCCTTCTGACAGCTGTTTCCATTAGCTTAGTGCATTAACTCCCTCTAGTGGGATCAGTGTTCATGTATAAGTAGCTGTATGCTATAGAATAATGGTTCTCAAACTTTCTGCCTTCAAGAAACCATCTGGTCAGATCAATATGATGATCATTCAGCTCACCTACTCAGCTTGCATGGAATCCTGGTCAAGTGCGTTGGGTTTCACAATTACCCCTAATGAATTCAACTCTTTCACAGCATACCCTTGTGTGTGTGCATGTGAGAAGATTAAAATTTATTGGCAAGCTGTTTTACAAGGAAGCTTGTCCACTATTTTTGCATCTTTTCTCTGAAAGAAAAAAATCCTGAAAACTTTCAAGTAACACAAAACATTTCCTGTAAAAAAACCATTGATTTAGGTCATATCTAGAGCTTATACTAAAATTTAGGCTTTGCAATCTGCTTCTCACCACAAAATGTTTCTTTCTTATAAGAACTACTGGACAATATACACTTGTTAAACATGCAAGGTAGATTACTAGATATGGAAGACACGTACTTTGATTATTCAAAAGGGGAAATGTTGCTAAGTGCAATTTCTCATGCAATGGGTAAGCATGAGTAAGATATGTTGACTCAGGTTCTATCCTCTGAAATCAGATCAATTATTTTAATCACTGAGTAATTAAAATTGATAAAAGAAATCCAAGTTCTTCAGCAGATTTCACATATGGTGTCATACGTGTATCACCTCCATACAAGGAGGCTATAGGAGTGAATGAGAAATTAAATAAGCAGCAATTCTCAAAATAAAAGGTTTATGAAACATCCTTTGAACCAAACCATATCCAGATCTGAATTCCACCTAGACCTTAGTAATTAAGAATTCAAAAATACTGAAACATGGCTGCAAAACTGAATATATTTCCCCAACTCTCCATATAAAGAAAACCTCAAGGTAGAGTACAAGAAGACAGAAGTTGGCAGCATTGTTCAGGAGGCGGCAACAAAATACATCCCAAAGAAAAAGAAAACCAAGAAGGCAAAATGGCTGTCTGCTGAGACACTAGAAGTAGCCCAAGAAAGAAGGAAAGCAAAAGGCAACAGTGATAGGGGGAGATATGCCCAATTAAATGCAAAATTCCAGAGGTTAGCCAGAAGAGATAAGGAATTATTTTTAAACAAGCAATGCGCGGAAGTGGAAGAAGACAATAGAATAGGAAGGACAACAGACCTCTTCCAGAAAATTAGAAACATTGGAGGTAAATTCCAGGCAAAAATCAGTATGATCAAAAACAAAGATGACAAGGACCTAACAGAAGAAGAAGAGATCAAGAAAAGGTGGCAAGAATATACGGAAGACCTGTATAGGAAGGATAACAATATCCGGGATAGCTTTGACGGTGTGGTCAGTGAGCTAGAGCCAGACATCCTGAAGAGTGAGGTTGAGTGGGCCTTAAGAAGCATTGCTAATAACAAGGCAGCAGGAGATGACGGCATCCCAGCTGAACTATTCAAAATCTTGCAAGATGATGCTGTCAAGGTAATGCATGCTATATGCCAGCAAATTTGGAAAACACAAGAATGGCCATCAGATTGGAAAAAATCAACTTATATCCCCATACCAAAAAAGGGAAACACTAAAGAATGTTCAAACTATCGAACAGTGGCACTCATTTCGCATGCCAGTAAGGTAATGCTCAAGATCCTGCAAGGTAGACTTCAGCAGTTCATGGAGCGAGAATTGCCAGATGGACAAGCTGGGTTTAGAAAAGGCAGAGGAACTAGAGACCAAATTGCCAATATCCGCTGGATCATGGAAAAAGCCAGGGAGTTTCAGAAAAACATCTATTTCTGTTTCTAAAGCCTTTGACTGTGTGGACCATAACAAATTGTGGCAAGTTCTTAGTGGTATGGGGATACCAAGTCATCTTGTCTGCCTCCTGAAGAATCTGTATAACCACCAAGTAGCAACAGTAAGAACAGACCACGGAACAACGGACTGGTTTAAGATTGGGAAAGGAGTATGGCAGGGCTGTATACTGTCACCCTACCTATTCAACTTGTATGCAAAACACATCATGCGACAAGCTGGCCTTGAGGAATCCAAGGCTGGAGTTAAAATCTCTGGAAGAAACATTAACAATCTCAGATATGCAGATGATACCACTTTGATGGCTGAAAGCGAAGAGGAACTGAGGAGCCTTATGATGAAGGTGAAAGAAGACAGTGCAAAAGCTGGTTTGCAGCTAAACCTCAAAAAAACCAAGATTATGGCAACCAGCTTGATTGATAACTGGCAAATAGAGGGAGAAAACGTAGAAGCAGTGAAAGACTTCGTATTCCTAGGTGCAAAGATTACTGCAGATGCTGACTGCAGTCAGGAAATCAGAAGACGCTTAATCCTTGGGAGAAGAGCAATGACAAATCTCGATAAAATAGTTAAGAGCAGAGACATCACACTGACAACAAAGGCCCGCATAGTTAAAGCAATGGTGTTCCCTGTAGTAACATATGTTTGCGAGAGCTGGACCAGAAGGAAGGCTGAGAGAAGGAAGATCGATGCTTTTGAACTGTGGTGTTGGAGGAAAATTCTGAGAGTGCCTTGGACTGCCAGAAGATCAAACCGGTCCATATTCCAGGAAATAAAGCCAGACTGCTCACTTGAGGGAATGATAGTAAAGGAAAAAGTGAAATACTTTGGCCACATAATGAGAAGACAGGACACCCTGGAGAAGATGCTGATGCTAGGGAGAGTGGAGGGCAAAAGGAAGAGGGGCCAACCAAGGGCAAGATGGATGGACGATATTCTAGACGTGATGGATTCGTCCCTGGGGGAGCTGGGGGTGTTGACGACTGACAGGGAGCTCTGGCGTGGGCTTGTCCATGAAGTCACGAAGAGTCGGAAGCGACTAAACGAATAAACAACAACAAGAGTACAAGAAGGTGGCTGACAGATTTTAGTCATAGTTGATGAATGAATCCTGACTGAAAAATTAGCTGGTCCTTCACCTCATGTTTTCCTTTCCAGGCCTGCTAACATTTGAAGCACTTCTTTTCTTTTCTTTTCTTTTCTTTTCTTTTTTTGAGAAAAAAATGAAGCGTATTTCCTGACCCTGCTCATTTTCTAGTTAACAGATTTTATTGTAAGTCATTTTTCCTAGGAAGGAGCAAGCCTGATTTCCAGAAGGACTTGGTGTTTGTTTTTTCTTCTGTTCTTTGCAGCCATAGTGTGATAACTGTTGTGTTTAAAATTAGGGAATATATTCTATATTTAATTATAAATATATAATTTTTAAAATGTGACTCATCAGTTCATTAACTACACAACACTATCAGTTTTAATAATTTTCCAAGCGCTTCTTTGAGATGGATATATGGACAAAATATTATTTCCTTTTCACTTTTGGATTACTTTATTTTTACATTAATGTTGGCTGCATAGTCTGGATCTCTGCACTTAAGCAAGTTAGAGGAAGCTTCTCGTGTATGTATTTTTTTATTGGTACTCTTTTTCTCAATTGAAACAGACTTATTAACAAATCTAATGCTGTGCTTTTGACATAGCTGTCATGTCAATATGTTGGTGAATTTAATGAAAGATTACCTATTAGCTTTGGTGCCACATTTAGCTTCCTGACTTGGCAAGCATGAACAGTGTTAAAAACAAATGCTTTGAAATGCAGTACTTCCTGACAAAGCTTGCCTGTTGAAATCATACCCCTTGCCACAAAAGAATTGCCTTTAAGATTGTTCCTATTAGAGCAGTAACACAGATCCTTTTGTTTTCAGACATAATTCAGTTTACTATAAAAGGGTCACTGTTCACAAATAGTGAAATATGACATTGATTTTTGGGAGCAGGGGAATCCAAATATTAATTGTATAACATATTACTGCAGTTAGAGTATAGTGATCAGCAGCAGCAGAATGACCTGTCCCCACTCTGTGATATAACGCTTCTCGTCCTTTGTGAATGACAGTGACCACATTCCTTCAACGTTATTTTATTGTAAACCGCCCAGAGTCCCCCACTGGGGGAGATGGGTAGTAATATAAATTAAATAAATAAATAGTTTAAGGCAGTTTTCAGGAAAAAATCCTAGATATTTTCTAGGGAAAATTATCAAACTTAAAAAAATTAACAATCTGATTCAAATGCAATTTCATGGAAACATTAAACAAGGGCTTCTAAAATATTCTAAATTGGGTTGACCAAATGACAATAATCTAGTATATATTGTTAATATTTCCCTTATGTCCCGCATTAAAAACAGACCAAAAATGGAGAAAAAATACTATTAATAGAAACATAAAGCAATTATTTATATGTGCAAATAATAGTAGTGTGTAAAATAGTAATAGCACCATTTTTTTAATCCTTTCAATTGTGTCCAATTTTTGGAATATACATACACACACACACACACATACATACACATACATACAAACACACACACACACAGTATGTGTGTGTGTGTGTGTGTGTGTATATATATATATATATTCTTTTATATATATATATATATATATATATATATATATATATATGCACACACACACCTCCTAATAACTCCCCCCAAAGATAACATTAAATTATTTCCTTCCTACTACTATTCTATACATTTCTGTCTACTATAATAAAGATCAAACTAAAAGAACATATAAATTGTCTGCCATTTTACTTTATAATACAACAACTTTAATAATCTTAATCATATTAAACCTAAAACCATCCAAATAGACATTTTTATTATACCTGAATAATCTTAATCCAAATTGTTAAAGATAAATGAAATCAGCCAAACCCTAAAAGCAATCCAGATAAATGTTCTTAAACCCTTATCCCACTTCAAAACCAGAGCATTTACATATCCCCACAGTGTACACAGAGCTTTTCTCTTGAAAAAAACAAACAGACCAACGGTCCCCTGAAAATCTCTGACTTCTCTTCAAGAGACCTCCCATACATAATAACCCTTTCATTTCCATGGCGTTCCATCAGAAGATCAATTTCACTTGTGGCTTGCAACTTGCTCTCTCCCTTAATTTTCTCCAACTCGACTATCCAATCTTCATCCAGCATTTCAACAGAAATCCCAATCTCACTCTTAGAAGAGACATTTCTGTCACTGTTAAATTCGTCAGTTTCATCTACAACATCCCCAACCAGATGACACATTTCAGACCTGATATTTTCCACAATGTCCTGAACGCCTTCCATAAAAACTTGGTAGGAATCAGAAAAAATCTGTTTAAAATCTTGGTGGAAGTCAGAGAAAATCTGTTTAAAATTCTTCATGTCTCACACAGTAGATTATGGTGCCCCCTAGGAGCTTAAGCAGCGAAAGTTGAAGATATGAAAGAGTTCTGGAATGTGTTTGCACAAGTGAAAGTGAGATAGCAGAGAGTTCCCCAGAGAAAGTAGAAGCAGAAAACTGAAAGTTCAAATCAGCTGATTCAACGTGTAGGATAATGCTAAATTTAAATTTAGTACAAAATTATTAACAGGGAGACAATTATTTACTCTCAATCCTTCTTAATATTTGGAGGGGGAAAAAAGTCCAAAACTTAAAAAGAATTTTTTTTAAAAAATTAATCTCAAAAATAACAATAAGCACCAAGAGAGCCGGCTTCTACTTGCTGCAGAAAGCTTCTCCTAGGGTAAGGTAAAGGTAAAGGTTTCCCTTGACGTAAAGGGTACGTATACTTAAATATAAATTTGGTGATTTAGAAATGGGGTGGCCGGTCTTAGTGTCCCTTTAAGGCTACAGTGCAGCTTGGAAAATGGTGACATCTCAGCCTCCCTGCTAGCTCTTACCAGTCAAACATGAATGCTGTTTGTGATCTTTTGGCTACAAGCAGCCCTCCGGAAGAGAGATGGGGTGATTCCAGGTGTTTTCCTTTTTCTGGAAAAACACTCCTGGGCTTCAGGAAAAACATGCCTGATCCCGAAAATACTGCTGCATTGTCAGTTCTCCCCGCTGAGCTTGTGGGCACAGCTGTTCAGTCCGCCATGTCCTGACTGGAAGTCGCCATTGCCTTCTTCCTAAGGCTGAAAGAGAGCAACTTGCCCAAGATCACCTAGCTGGCTTTGCGCCTAAGGCAAGACTAGAACTCACAGTCTCCTGGTTTCTACCCCAATGTCTTAACCACTAGTACCACTAGCACTATAACACCTCTAAAGCAGTGTTTCTCAACCTTAGCAACTTTAAGATGTGTGGACTTCAACTCCCAGAATTCCCTAGCCAGCCATGCTGGTGGGGGAATTCTGGGAGTTGAAGTCCACAGATCTTAACGTTACCAAGGTTCAGAAACACTTCTCTAAAGTGTCTGATAAATTTACCCTATTTATTGAGAGTCCTGAATAGGTGGGATTCAGCGTTTTTCCCAAAAGAGCTTCATCCATAAAATGCCTTTTATATAAAGGCAGAAGTTATGAAAATTAGATGGTGACTATAATTCCATCTACGTTGATTGAAACCTAAGTTATTTCTGATTTGTAGTCTAGACTCAGCACATAATAGATGGAGCTTTGTCCTTCATGGGTAAAGCAACAATTAATATATTCAAAGAACATGTCTTTAGCAAATCCCCCACATTGTATAAAGCTTAAGATAAATGTACAGAAGGAGGAGAAAAGTCAGGGAGGGCCTGCTTATGAATATCCAAGCAGAAGGGCCAGATGATCTGTCTCCAACCATCATTTTCCTTATATTTAAGTATAAGGAAAAACTTCCTGACAGTAAAATCTGTGCAAATTTTCTTTGATTGCATTATCACTGCTGTATTGTTCTGATCTTTGTTAATATTGTATGAGAGCCAGTCTGGTGCAGCAATTAAGGTACCAAGTCAGAAACCAGGAGACTATGAATTCTTGTCCTGCTGTAGGTTTTGGGCCAGTCATCCTCTTAGCCCTAGGAAGGAGGCAATGGCAAACCACTTCTAAAAATGTTGCCAAGGAGACTGCAGGGACTTGTTCAGGCAGTTGCTAAGAGTCAACACTGACTCAAAGGCTCTATCTCTATTATCTCTATCTATCTATCTATCTATCTATCTATCTATCTATCTATCATAAAAAAAAATAATAGATGGCAGTATACATAGAATGAATGGGCAGCTATTTGGATCTGAAATGGGTGTTTGAAGTCCATATCCCTTGCTGTTACCTAGTGGTCATGTAGATTTTTGCAGCCCAGATATTGTACCCCTATCCAATGGAGCACATTTATGTTCTGATTGTTATTAAATTCACTTGATCACATCAGGGATAGGCTACATTAGAAGATGCATGAAGTAACTGATAAGTGTCCTTTAAAAAAAATTATTAGAAAAGCATATTGCATTTAACAGCAACAACAGGCTCTTTAGACAGTAAGGATTTCCTTTGCATTTTCTGGAACTGCTATGTGACACAACTACGTGACAGGGTTCCTGTCCCCCTTGAAGTCATAATTCCAGCAATTAGACTCATAGAAACTAAGATTGCTTTTGATTGTTCCTGCTTCCCAAATAGGTCTTCACTCATGAGGACTCTGTTACTCACTAGGAGTTCTGTTTCTCAAGTGTTCACTGCCTCAGTGGGAAGTTCTGCATGAGGAAGGAACCTTTCAGGGGACTGAGGGAGGGTTCCAAAAGAGCCTTAAGAGGTGAAGGTTGCTGACTCTACAGTAGAACTAGCTTCCTGCTTATAGCAGTCCTGTAGCTAGGAGAGTTACCATATCTAAAATTGGTGTGATTACTATAATAATATTTACTCCAAGGAGGAGGGCCTTTTTACTTTGATACACTCGGTATCTAATCAAGGTTTAAATCTCATTATGGGAGAGGCTGAAAGAATCTGAGGAAAATCTTTAAAAAGATGTGATCTTGCCAACTATAGATCCATTAGCCTGCTTAATACAATAAGCAAGCTATATATCAAATATATCTGTCTAAAATTACTAGACTGGGTTGAAAGTAAAAATATTCTAGATGAGGAACAGGTTATTTTCTGATCAACTCTAACACCTCTTTGAGAATTAGATACTCTGGGGACATCTTTCTAGAGCTGTTGGCACACAAGAAGGGGAAAGGTAGGGATGCATTTTAGCCCTCTTCCTTTTCAATTTGTATATAAATTCAGCAATCCAGGCTCACTCAGTTCCATATATATACATATACATATACAAACATGCACTAATATAAAGTAACAAAAAGAAAAGAAAAACAAAGAAATCAAAGATAAAGCTAAAAGTTCAAGAAAGGGGAAAAAGTAAAAGAAAAAGAAAAATGAAAGAAAAAAGATACAAAGTAGCTTCCAATCTTCTTTACAGCAGTTATAAGTACAATCATAATTTACCTCTTACTCTACAGTTACAACATAATTCTCTTCTTTCTATAATTTATCCTGTCTAATCATCAAAACCATAAATCATAGTTCATTTTTTTCTGTTTTATGCAAAAAGTCCATAAGGGGCTTCCAGTCAGCAATAAACGGAGATATTGTCTTTCTCTGATCAAAGAAGTCAATTTAGCTATCTCAGCAAGTTCCATCATCTTCGCCAACCATTCCTCCATTGTGGATAATGCCAAATCTTTCCATCTTTGTGCATACAATAATCTCACTGCAGTTATCATGTACAAAAACAAAGTTTCATAACTTTTTTCCAACTGTTTGTCCATCAACCCCCCCAACCCCACCCCCCCGGTCTCAGTTATATATTAATCTTTAATATCCTCTGAATTGGTGTATGCATTTGAATCTAGAATTTTCTAGCTTTTTTACATGTCCCCAAACATGATAAAGTGTCTCTTCTTCTTGTTCACATTTCCAACGTAAATCTGAAGTGCATTTACACTGTAGACAATTTCCAACAGTACATCATTTTATAAAAATTCCCTTTAAGATTAAAACATTTATAAGGGTGTAAATTTCAATCCTTTCAGCCACATATTTACCCATTGTTCCATCTGTATATTATAACCAACATTTTAAAGCCAATTTATCATACATTCTTTCACTAGTTCGTCTTCTGTTTCAAATTTCAACAAAGTTTATACATTTTAGCAATCACTTGTTCATCATTTGTGCACAATTCTATTTCAAACTCAGTATTATAAGGTTCAAAACATTATTATTATTTCAGCCTCTCCCATAATGAGATTTAAACCTTGTCTTGGCCAAAGCTGCTACCTGCTCTTCAAGCTTTGAGAGTCTAAGAGGAGCCCCAGACTGTGTACTAGTCATGCATGGGGAAGGGCAATCCCATTAAAGACTAAAGATGGAATGTCCCTAGAACCAGGGTGTAATGGTTGCCTATTCTAGAACACCATCAGACTCATGAGCAGGATCACAAAGATATCTGATTTATTAAAGAATAGTATGCAGGATCACAAAGAAAGCTGAGAATGAAAAAAATGCACCAAATGCAAACTAAAAACCCTTGGTACAAATGAGATCCCTTCCCCCGTAGAATCTTCCCAAGCTCACAATCCCAGGTGCTCCTAACGGCTTCTGATGGTCCATGGGAAAAGTCCTTGAGCAGAGCACATAACCCAAACACATTCCATTGAAATGAACATAGATACAGAGCTTGGCACAAGGTTTCACAGCAGCTCCCTCCCAAACAGAAATGCGCATCAGCGCCATGGCACGCAAAACGTTACGATGTACAGTGCACATTGAAACAGTGAACATGACACAGGGAAGACAAACAAATAAAGCTACTCGGTCTTGTCAGGACTGAGCCTGAGTCTATTCCTCTGCACCCAGGCCCTCACAGCCTCCAGACAAACAGGACTTTGACAGCATCACTTGGTCACCCTGGGGTAAAAATGATACCTGATCCCAAACTGATGGATGACTTCACCCTGTGGTTTCATGTAGATGTTAAATAAGAGGGAATAGAGTCAAACTCAGAAGCCCCTCATAAGTGAGGGTGCATAGGCATGCCTCCCCCCATCAACCCCAATTGAAAACAGCCACAGAGAAAGAGAATCACCATAAGATGGTGCCCCCCAAGCCCAGGCATGCAGCCAGTCCAAAAGGATACTGTAGTATCCCTGTATCAAAAGCCACAAAGGGATAAAGGGGCACCAAGATGGATTTTTTAAATTATTATTGTATGGCATAGCAGTTCAGTGTTCATGCTGCTTTTTCTTGCTGGGAAATCCTTGTGAGGACCAGCAGCCAGATGTGTAGACTATTTAGCCATGACAAGTCACATTGCCTGGGGTGCACCATGGGGAGGCTAGTCTACATTGCACCGCGTTGGGTTGAGAGAAGGTGACTGTCCCAAGGTCACCTGGCCAGCCTTCATGCCTAAGGCGGGACTAGGACTCACAGACTCCTGGTTTCTAGTCTAGCACCTTAACCACTAGACCAAACTGGCTCTCTACCAAGATGGATGTACCACCCCCATTCCATTCTGCAATAGGTTAGTGGCACATATGACAACTGCTGTCTCCATATTGAACCCTGATCTAAAACCTGACAGGTCTAAATAATATATTTCCTCCAGAGTCCTCTGAAGCTGAATATCAATCCCCTCTCTATCAGCTTCCCTAAAAAGGGGAATTTGGAGACTGGAAAGTAGTTATTCAGGATCATTAGGTCTAGTGATGACCTCTTGAGGAGGGGGTGTACCACTGCCACATGCAAATGGTGGGGAATGCTCCCTTACTTATACAAGCTGACACCACCTCATGGACACAACCACAGGTTACCTCCCAGGTGGCTTTAACCATCTAGGATGGGCCTGGATCTAACAGGCAGATTGCCTAAATAATGGACTGGAGAATCCCATCTGCTTTCCTGGGAAACACAGAATCAAACTCCAGATAACCTCCAAATAAGACTCTATCTCAGGCACCACAGACTACATAGCATTTGACATGCAGTATTAATCAATGTAATCTTTCTAAATATGCAATAGCATTTAGAATTAATAACCAATATACAACAGATAAAGTCTCTTATAATGTTGGTCCCAATTGCACACTTCTGGATTAATATCTGGATTGTGGCATAGATTCATGTTCTAGAAAGCACTCTGATTTTCTGACAAGCTATTTTCCTATGTTCCCATCATTATATTGAAAAACCTATGTATGATAAAGCTGTCCCTTTCACATGTGAACCAGTTATGAGTTGCAGTTTCATAAGTGCCAACAAGGGAGTAGAGCTTCATATGTTTGTGCAGCCCCTTCATTAATTCATAAATATACATAAAGATGGTTTTTGTTTCTTCTATATTGGGGAACAAAGAGGGGCATGTCCAATTAGTAGCATTAGCATGTAGACATCCTTGATATAATAAATGAGGTATATAAGCAGAACTATCTCTAAAAGAGGAAATGTTGTATATTATGTTTCTTACTTGCTGTTCTCTAGAAGATACCTTTTTCATATGGAAAGAAAGGCCATATTGAACTAGATCCCTATTCAGTAACTGTACCAAGCAGCCAAAGAACAGAGCAGGGATGAATAACCTCTGCCTGATAGGATGCATTGGTTCCCAACCACATTTTTACAACATCTCCAGATCACACTAGCAAAATTCAGTAGGAACACCACAGTATGATTAAAAAAAAAAAAAGGTTGGGAAGGAGAGTATAATGGGTGAATTAAGATTCATAAAAGGTTAATGCACTAATTTCACTTAGAATTGAAAAAAATAACAAAAGGGCTTTGTGCCATCATTTCACCAGTGCCATGCCCTCTTTGGCCATTGAAGCTGAGAAAAAAATATCCCCCAATGCAGCCCCAGTTTTCAAAAAGATTGTTTGCCCTGGAACAGAGGTTATATCTGTTAGCAAGAAACTGGAATATTTCTATTGAGTTTAAGCCATGTAGCTGTCAGTCATGTGGGTACAAAGTCTGAGCTATCTATCCAATTCAGAAAATTAGCAGATCCATGTAGTCACAGTGTCTAAGCAAAATGTCCCTCATAAATTTTGAATATATTTTTCCCAGTTAGTAAAAGCCAGGGTTTTTTTTTATGGCTGCTATATATGTCTGATGGGCCGTCAGCCCCACCAGCGAGACCAGACTGTGAAATCAACCCCACCAGAAGGCTAAAACTACTTTTACTGAGATTGGCTGTAATAACAGAATCTTGCAAGTCTGATTGTGCTGCACCTCCTCCTCCCTCTTATGGTTCAGTGAATTAGGGAGGTCTTGTCTGAGCTGCTTTCAAATGTTATCTGAACTTTCTGGACTTTAAAAAAATGTTTTAGCCTTTTTCTCCTCAGCAACAGCTTTTGCATATCTCCATCAAGGTCATCTTCCTTACTCTGTACATGAGTTACAATAAATTTGAGAGTTTACAAATTAGGCAGACCTACTCTGTGATGGTATTAGACTTCATGGATTACAGATCAAACATACTAACAAAATACCTAAAATTTAAATCTCATTTCAAAAAAAAAAAAAAGAGAGAAGAGAAAGTATAATTCAGGGAGCCTTTATACAGCAATGAACAGATCACTTGTCAATTCACCATTATAGAGTAAGTAAGAATGAAATATTGATGAATTCAGATGTATTAAGCATTTACCATAATGGAACATATTAAAACAGATTTCAGAAATTTGAAAGCATTTAGTCCTGATTCCTTCTTTAAGCATCCAAAACATTAGTAATTAACAGTGTGAGTTGGCAAAGGTCATATGAGATGGAACATTGGCTGCTCAAATTATTTCAAGTAGCTTGGCTGCTTTTTTAGAGTCTGTCAGTTCAGACTACATTGCCCCATAAAATGTATTTTGATGGCCATAAAATTGATTCACAGCATGACCTAATGCCTTTCAAAACTATTTTTAATCCCTTGTAGGAGGTGGTTTTTTGTTTCTTGCTTTTTCTAAGCAACTGTGAATATTTAGGCATTTGAATAGGAAAATATGAATGAACAGATGTGACATGAGGTTGTTTCTTCCTTTTATGTGATGTGCTCCAAATCTATCTATCTTTGCTGCAGAAGGGGATTCGGCTTCCTGCTAGTATGTTGCTTGGAATTTGCAATAGTGCAATTGATTGCTAGCTATGCTAACTGGAGCTGACTGACTTTGGTTACTGATTGTTTTTTGGCATCCTGATGCTCTGCTGTGGGTGATATCTTCTCATGAGTTCTTTGGGTACCTCTACGTGGTGGCATTATATGGAAACTACTGTAGTACTGAGAACCAGTTTGGTGTAGCGGTTAAGCCATCAGGCTAGAAACTAGGAGATTGGGAGTTCTAGTCCCACCTTAGCCATGAAGCCAGCTGGATGACCTTGGGCCAGTTACTTTCTCTCAGCCCTAGGAAGGAGGCAATGGCAAACCACTTCTGAAAAACCTTGCCAATAAAATTGCAGGGACTTGTCCAGGTAGTCTCCAAGAATCAGACACGATCGTATGGATTTTTTTAAAAAGCAAAAACTGTAGTATTATCAGTGCCTGATTAGTAGTTTTGTTGGTGTTTTCACAGGTGTTGGATGTTAGGCCTGTTAAGTTTATGGAACTTTCAGAGGTACTGGTCCGAGAGCTGAGTACACGTAGGATATGATGGCAGTTCCTACAGGGTACCAGGAGTGTATGTCTCTGGAATGATATCATTTCGACACCATGCAGAGCAAAGTATGTGTATGATGTTCCTAGTTTGTTTATTTGGGTTTTTAAAAAATAATTTTATTGACGCTGTAAAACAAAGGAAAGGTGAAGTAAAATTGTAAGCACAGTCATGGTCATGTGATTTTCACTTAGCAACCGCTTTCCTTAACAACTGAGTTGCTGGTCCCAATTGTAGTCGCTAAATGAGGACTACCTGTATTTATTTATTTATTTCTCAAATTTATACTACAGCCCATCTGTCCCCAAAAAGGGACTCTAAGCGGTTTGAGTCCCTCTTTGTACAAGGTGACCTGATGGCATATACCATAGCTGGCAATCTTTTCAAGTGCCACTTGTCATTTACATGATTTAGCATAATGACATGAATGTCAAAGAATAAACATAGTCAAAGTTTTGGAAGATTGCCAAATCCTGCAACATTTGCGCGTTCTTCTAAGATTTTGCATGAGAAAACTACACTGATGTAAATTTTGGCAATCTTGCAAGATCTACCATGTACAAACCTACACACATGTCCACACCCACACCCACACATCCACAGATTTAAAACAACAGCTTTAAACCAATATCTAGGAGTTTCACAGGCAACATGGTCCCTACCAATGCTGAACTAATTCCTGCGATATCCATTTGCTCACCAGAGGGCATTGCTTTATCTCGTCATCCCACTAAGTCTCTGATTGGCTGTTCATGAAACATGTCTCATGAAATATGCAAAGTATATCATTTCTCATTATGGCAAAGACAGAACAACTTTCAAGACTTTTTCATGTCAAGACAAAATATATGGCAAAAAAAAAAATCTGTATTGTGAAAGCTAGATCAGGGAAGGTCAGAGGCAAAGAGCCTCTTTGTTATAATAGCAGTATATTGGTCAACATCTCCTGTTGAAAAATAATAGCAGAATGAAATTTTACAGGATGGAATGCCAAATTCTTCATGTAGGAAGCAGAAATCAAATGTACAGATATAGGACAGGGGATATCTGGCTTGATAAGAATAGCTGTTGAAAAGGTGTTGGAAAATACTTGATTATAAACTAAATATCAGCCAACTGTACAATTTGGCTGCTAAAGAGGAAAATGAAATTTTAGACTGTATCAACTGATGTATAATTTCCAAATAATAGGAAACTAATTCTACTTCATTCTACATTAGTCAGACCCCATTTCAAGATCTCTGTCCACTTTCTGATCACCTCACTTTAAGGATTCAAAGAAACTGAAATAGGTTCAGTGAGGCAACAAGATTGATCAAAGGACTAGAAAGCCTTAAAAAGCAAGACTGAAGAAATTACGCATGTATAGTGTTGAGAAGACCCAGAGATGTTATAGCACTATTCAGGAACAGTACCAGAAAGGGGAGAGCAAGATCAATTCTCTATAATTCCACAGTGCAGGACACAGAATAATGGATTTAACTTACAGGATGGCAGTTTCCAATTGGATGTCAAAAAAAAACAAAACCTTTCTAACAGAGTTCTTGACAGTGGAACCAATTACTAGAACTAGTGGGCTCCCCTTGACTGGGTATGTGCAGCTGAAGACTAGGGAGTCATCAGCCTGGAAAGCTTAATTTGGATTCTTGCACAGAACAAAATAGTGGACTGATACCCTAAGTGTCCCATTCCCAGGGACTGTGGGAAGTACTTCTGTGGTGAGAACCAATACTTCTACAAGTACTGCTTAGCATATTGCAATGAGACAGAGCAAACAGCATATGAAGAGTGAATACTTGAAGATATGGTAGCTGAATCAGCTTGAAACTACTGTAGTGACATAAAAGTGAAAGAGAAACCACAGTTCCATGTCTTTTTTGTCAACGCTATTCACAAAAGTATTCAGGAGACTTCCATTCACAGTATATCCTATGAATGAGTTTGCTGAAATGTACAGTTGCTCCAGAACATTTTGTGTAGTATGTATTTATTTATTTATTCTTCAAACTTCTATTACCACCTATCTCCCCCAAGAAAGGGGGACTCTGGGTGGTTTACAATAAAACCAAGATTAAAATCATAAAATATAAATTACAATAAATACACCAATAAATAAAAATAAAATAAATACCAAACCCAAGGGGCAACGTTCTTATTCGGTGGGAAAGATCTATGGTGCTAGCCACCCCCAAGATGAGCTATTACCTCTCCTGCCCCAAGTGAGGCAGCAGAACCAGGTTTTCAAGTTCTTCTGGAAGGCCGGGAGCGCAGGGGCCTGCCTTACCTCTGGGGTAGAATATTCCACAGGGTGGGTGCCACTGTAGAGAAGGCATGCCTCCTGAACCCCGCCAGGTGGAATTCCCTAACTGGCGGGATTCGCAGCATGCCCTCTCTGCATGACCAGGTAGGACAGGTCGATGTTAAGGGGATGAGACGGTCCCTCAGGTAACCTTCAAGTCATCCTCGAACGAACTCTGGTGTTCAACAGACATATAGCAATATAGAAATGATTCTCTACTGTCTTCTTCCTTGATTCTTTTTGACTTCACAGTCTGGATTACAACCCTAGGATTCCCTAATGATGCCACTTTTAAACACTAAGGATTTTTGAGATCAGCAAAAGTCAGCCAAGTGCTGCAACTCCTTCCACTGACTTCTTCTGTTGACCCACCCCAGAACATTCCTCCATAACCACATATAGAATGGTCTGCCATGCAAAAGTTTCAAACATTTTAGAAATAGATGATGTAATCAGCATTAACGTAGAAATTAATTAGCCCCTTATTGTTTCATCTGACCAACACAATTAATTTGAGGGCTGAATCTGAGGCTTTCAAATGGGTTCCTGCTGCACATTGGTCTGGGGATAGCTCCTTCATGATTGTTCCCATTTCTAGAATGTGATTTGGGAAGACAGAGCTCTGTTCTTGCTAGGAGAATTCTCCATATGGCATTACAATCTCATCATTCCAGAGTTGTTTTCTGTTTCAACTGAGATAAAAATATTGGAAACAAATATTTCAGTAACAGTTTTCCTCCTCTGTGTGATTTGAAGCCAGACATCACATATAACCAAGCAAGTTTTTTTTCCCCCAATTAGAATTGGAAAAAAAAATTCTGGTCTGCATAAAATTTTACATATTTTACCCACAATTCCATTCTTTTCTTCCAAGTACATTTTAATACGTGCTTCAATGTATTTAAATGTAAACTTCTCAGAATATTTATTTAATCTACATTTTAATATGCTTAAAATGTAGATTAAATATGCTGAGGAGTATAAAATCATGTAGATAGCTAAATTCCAATCACTGCATTAGTTGAAGGGGTGCTAATCAGTTCCTTTCCTGTAAGAAGTTACAAAGATTGAATTCATCAATTCTAGCATGAATTAAGCAACTGCATAATTCACAGCCATCGGAGGGACTGAAATGTAGTTAGCTTCATCCTTTAGGTTTGAAAAAAAGAAATGTTTTCACAAGTGACAATGTTTTCAACAATGCAATTAATGTTCTTGGAGTTTAGAAGACATGGAATTCCATCTCCATATTATTCCCTGACTCTGTGGGATATGTTGGCTTAATGAGAGGATTGAAGATGAATTTTTCAGCTGAATTTTTATTGAAGTCCTTCTCAATTACTTTGTCCCACTCAAAATATTTCAAGGTCTTACATTTACAGTAATTTGAGACAATAAGCACCTGAAGTATTCAGGACATTTAAACCTGAGCAACTGGAGGGAAGATCCAGACATTTTGAATTGATTCATAAAATTTTATGCATTCATGACTCTGTCTTCAAGGTAAATGGTGATGATGGCATTAATTGGTTTATCCTCATCAGAAAATGAACTATTATTTATTACTTTTTAAAGTCTCTACCTCCTTTCCACATCCTGAGATTAATTGCTCTGAGATTAATACTGTAATTCAACTATGTGCACACATTGTATTATGTAATATAAAAATTCCTTTCTCAGAAGCCTAAGACATGTACCTTTTCAGTACTTGCCCCATTTTGGAATAATATATCAAATAATAAAATCACAAATTTTGATAAATGCTCTTTAGTAATAAGTATATAAATTTAAAAAGACAAAGTCAAAGCTTCTTCACTAAAATGTAATAAGGCATGTGCAGCACTTCGTCATGTGTAATTAATTATAACAATAGGCTTAATAGAATAATTTAATATACTGCTTTACTAGTTCTAGAAAGCCTTATTGAAACAGAATTCCTTAAGTGTTTTGCCTGAGTAGAATCCTTCATCTTTACCTCATAACTTTAACTTAGTTTCTTTCACTTCTTTACTTCTTCCTCCTATTTTTTCTTTGGCTTTTTCTCCTACTAAATTCTAGATTTTTAAACTTCTTGAGTCACGAGCTTTCTTATTTTGTTAAACTGTAAAATATTCTGCAGATAGGTGGAAGTATAAATAGACATCCAAACTTTCATACTCAGCTATTACTACTATACCACATCATACTACCTTCAATTTTTATCTTACTAGTACTATCAGATCTAGACTGCAAAATTCAAATACCCAATAGATGGGAGCAAAGAGGTCATGAAAACACTAACTCCTTGTTGCCATCCAGTGCTCATTCAGATTTTTGCAGCCCACATCTAGTAATTCTACACATATTTCATGTGTTAACATTTAACTTTCTTTGTAAAACTGCTGCCAGCTTTTATTTGGAACAGTGCACCAGACAACAATTATTTAGGGATTTCTTTGTTTAAGGATAAGGGACGCGGTGGCGCTGTGGGTTAAACCGCTGAGCTGCCGATCGGAAGGTCGGCGGTTCGAAACCGCGCGGCGGGGTGAGCTCCCGTTGCTCGTCCCAGCTCCTGCCAACCTAGCAGTTCGAAAGCATGCAAATGTGAGTAGATCAATAGGTACCGCTTCGGCGGGAAGGTAACGGCGTTCCGTGAGTCATGCTGGCCACATGACCCGGAAGTGTCTATGACAACGCCGGCTCCAAGGCTTAGAAACGGAGATGAGCACCGCCCCCTAGAGTCGGACACGACTGGACTTTACGTCGAGGGAAACCTTTATCTTTACCTTTACCTTGTTTAAGGGATCTTACTGTGATCTTTTTATTCCAGCACTCACATGCTTAAAAAAAAACTTTTGATAATGAGAAATGGAAAATCAGCTGAGTAAGGGGTCTTGTCCTGTTCAGACTAAGATGCGGCCTGACAAAATTACAAAAATAATTCTTTATTTTCAGCAACTATTTACATCAGAAGAAAGTCCTTAGTAAGTTAGATAATCAAGTCCATCCAGGCGGTGAAAGGCAACAAGGTAAGTCTGCAGCATCAAAGGCAGAACCAGTTCTTGGCAATACAGCAAGGCGAGGCTCTGGACTGGAGGCGAGAGTATGTTTGGCAGAAGCGGCAAGGCTAGGCATGGCTGGAGCAACGAGACAAGACTCAGAGCTGGAGGCAAGGCTAGGCGCGGCTGGAGCAACAAGGCAAGGCTTGGAACTGGAGGTGAGACTAGGCATGACTGGAACAGCAGGACTCAGCTCAGAACTGGAAACCAGACTAGGCTCAGCTGGAGCAACGAGACAAGACTCAGAGCTGGAGGCAAGAGTCACCATGGCTGGATCAGCAGGACTCGACTCAAAACTGGAGGCAAGACGAAGCGCGACTGGAGCGGCACAATGAAACTTGGAACTGGAGGCATGACTAAGCACAGCAGGATTTCTTGCCATTCATGTAAGGTTTTCTCTGAAATTGGAATTGGAATGAAATTGTTTCATTACACTTGAAACAAGTAATTTATCTTGGGTAGTACATTCCTTTTGATATTTGCAATTGACCCTAACCAAGATGGCTTTAAATTTTTCCTCCTTTCAATATCTTTTTTGATTTCTTGCCATAATTTGACAGTTATTTTGATATAGTTCTTGATTGTTACCTGTCAAATTCAGAATGAGGTATTTCACTGAGTGGGTTATCAGACAACTAGATTCTTTCTGCAGGTGATTAACTTCTTCTTGAATTAAGCACCTTGTAATTATTTTTGGGGTTTGGACAAGTTATTTTGCATCCAGAGAATTCTCCAAAGCTATTAATTGTTTTCATCAACTGTTTTATTGTCCTTTGTGGTTCTGTGACAGTTAATACCACGTCATCTGCAGAACATTTAAGCTTATATTCCTCCCCATGGAGGTTTAGACCTTTTCTGTCAATATTTCTAGAGCAAAGATGAATCATAAGGGAGGGAGTATACAGTACATCCTTGCCTTGTGCCTTTACTTATTTGAATGGTTTCTGTGCTGTTCTGCATGTCACTAGCCAGTGGAAAAAGCATCTGTCAACCATACTGCTGGAGTATCTTTCTATAATGTTGAGGGTCATCACTATGCCTTCCCCTTACAGCCCATTCTGTAAAGAAAAATTATATTGGGGTCATGAACAGAGATGAGTTATAAGCAACATTTTAGTTCATATTTCTCTTCCCTCCCTTCCCTTCCCTTCCCTTCCCTTCCCTTCCCTTCCATTTGTATAGGCAACAAATGCTGATTTCCAGATTCTTTGATGCCCTGTTCAGGAAACAATTGGGGGAGAGTTGATTTTATTATTTGAAAGTTACCCTATTTTACTGTTACATCATTTCACTGAACTTCATTAGCTTCATTTCTCAAGCTAGAGCAGTTAGTTTTCGTTGCTGCCACCCCCCACCCGACCATCTCCAGCTCTTTAGGAGGAGATCAGAAAAATGGCAGCAGACAAGCAGGAGGTGTGCCTGAATGTATCAATGCCACTCTATTCACTTGACTTTACCTCCTACATAATAGGGGGCAAAACATAAGAGATTTTGCTTTTAGCTTAAAGAGAAAATGTTACTTCGGACTTTTAAAGCTAAGGTCAACTTAAGGCCATTTCACTTGTAGGTTGGGAATGAAATGAAGACAACATTATGTTGCCAAGTCATTTTAATACCATGGTTAGGGGCAAGTGAAGGAAGGGCCTTTCTGGACAAAGGGGATGACGCCTAAGTGGCATATGTACATAGTGCTTCAAACGGAATTCTGTTGCTGCATCATGATATTATGGACACAGGTATCTGCTCTAGGACAAATGGAAGCTGTAATCAGGATCAGTTTTATGAAAAACAGTACCATTTTTCCCTGGATGTATTCTGTGCCTTTCTACAACTAAAGGTGTTGGTCTTTTTCTGCATAAATAGATTGTTTGTGCTGCCTTAAGACCATCCAATCAAAATTATTTATTACTTTAGATAAAAAGATGGTCATGTAAAAGAAGTGGACACTTCTTTATCTGGAAAGATTTAATTTGCAACCCATTTTTTCTTGCAGAATGACTGGTTTGTGATTAAGCAACCAAATACTAATGGCTTATTGTTTGAGACTGAATCCTGAACGTGAAATCTTTGGTAGCTGGATGTTACTAGCATTGGGCAAATCCACTATTCCCTTCAGTTTCTGATCAATATTTTTAAAAATTCAAAAACTCAAGTTTCTCTTGTTTATAAAGACTTTTGATAAATTCTTCCAAATATTAATAAGAGCAGCACAGGGCATCCAGAATTCCATGGGGGTAGCTAGAGTATTTTTTTTAAAACTAGATTTTGGGATGTGATCCCTTGATCAGAAATTGAAAGTCCTGACCTAAAGTCAGCTTATTCTATGGCTACGTTTTTTTCTTGAATCATCCAATTCATTACAAAGAGATGCCTGACATAATTTGTTTATCATATTTATTAAGTTGATTGGGTAACAATTTGCTGGATTAAGCTTGTCTCCTTAAAAAAAATAGGAATGGTTATGGAGTGTTTCTACTCACTGGACATCATAACGGTTTTTGAGGTGTATGGGGTGTCAGGGAAGAGTAGGACTTTTGGTGGGGGAATAAGTTCTGGGCAGTTTACCCACCTTTGGTCCCCACCTGGCACTCACCTGTGGCTCCCTGTAGCTGCATGTGACAATGGTCACACTGAGGGCAATGGCTCTGACAAGCCAGCTAAACTAGGTGAGGGTAGCCGATGGGTCTGAAACCCTTGGTGAGACAGGGAACTGCTTATCCCAGCACCATGTGAAGACAGACTCCAGCAGATTGAGTGGATGAGATTGTTGAAAGGTCCATCGGTCATGAAGGCAGTCTTTGCAAGTGTTGTGGGATGTGAAGAGCAGGACAAAGCACAGAAGACGTCCTGGTCATCTACTGTACCTAGTCCCATCTCCTGTTGTCTCGACTCTGTCTTGCCAATAGACTCAGATGGGAATTGGGGAGAGAGAGTGAGGCTGACATTGCACAACTGTCCCTCACTTAAATCCAAATTATGAGCTAGTCTCAACACCATCATCATCATCACTCTTGAAAAAATAGAAATAATAATAATAAAAAGTCCTGTGGTGATGGGCGAGTGACAAAGCAGTAGGTGTAGATACACTGGGTACTGGAAAACGCTCACATGGAGGGAAGAAGAAACATTACAAAGATACATTAAAGGCCTCCCTGAAGTTGCTTAACATAGACATGGCCACCTGGGAAACATTGGCACAAAATCTCTCTACCTGGTGTGGCCTCATCCGTAAGGGCTGTCTAGCTTATGAAGTAAGGTGCACTGCAGAAGCACAACATAAGCACGAGCTGTGCAAGTCTAGAGCCATCAGTGCAACAACTGCAGGGTCTACACATGTTTGCCCAACATGTGCCAGGACATTCTGTGCCTGAATTTGCCTGACCAGTCATCTTCAGATGCACCACATTTAATTTTAATGTGACTAATGGTGTTGAGGTCTTCATCGATGTTGATAGATGAACAACGTTATATGTGTAATGGGTATGTGTATTTTTTTTTAAAGTGAGACAACTTTAATAGAGCAATTTATTATCCAATCAACTTACTTCTTATGGAGGATTTAGGCTGGCAGGGCCAGGAATTGACCCATGGAGTTGATCCCTCCCATTTTCTAGTGATTAAATTGAAGCATAAAACAATGGAAATTCTGTTGCTGAACAAATATATACTCCCACACCCCTTGCCCTGCTTTAGCCCACACATATGGGTAAATCTGGATAAGATCATTCCAAAGACAAATTTAAAATACCCTAAAGCTGTTCTAATCATACTGGGCAATTTCAAGGCCAGAGTGGGCCTTCGCTGTACAAATACGTGTGAACCTAGATGTTTATCCTATATCTACCACCCCCTGGCACTCCAGAGACACTGAAATGAATGCTGCAGATAATTAATTGCTTTCCCTGATATATAACTGCAATCTCTGTATTTTGGGAGGTAAAGGAGATAACTACATCTACCCTTATACCTTAAATTCTGGGAAATCCACACCCACCACTAACCCCCAGATAGCCTCCTTGTCATCTTTGGCGGTCCCCCCTTAGCCACCCCTTACTGCCTGCACCCAGGACAGAATGTTCCCACCACCCCACTTTTGGTATGCAACTGATAAAATAAAGGGTTTTGTAAGCTAGTTCAATATGCAGGTAGTCCTCAGTTAACAATGGTAATTGGGACTGGAATTTCCATCCCTAAGACATACAGTCATAAAGAGCAACATTACATGACCACATTGCTTAGCAATCACAATCCTGGCACTGCCTGTTGCCGTCATTAACCGAATTACACCGGTCCTTAGGCAAGGACCCACCCCAATCCTCCCAGCTCCGAGCCTCCATAAGGTAAAGCGCTGCCTCCTCTGTCTCCTCTTCAGCTCCCCCCACCTGCCTATCTCCCCTCCATCTCTGCCCTTTTGGCCACCTTGCACAGTGGCACTCCTCGGTGACAGTGGCAGCACCAGCAGCACTGGGGCTGGAGTAAAGATTGCTGCCCCTGACCCTCTACTTCAGTCCCAGTGCCACTGGTGCCACCCCCGCAAGGAGTGCTGATTCAAGCCCCTCACTGTGGCCAGCCACCCCAGCGCCGCAGCACAAAGCCCCAGCCACCCCCGCCACCCTACACTCTGCTGGCCCTGCTGTGCCCAGCCGAACTTCACCATCTTCTTCCTCCTGCTGCTGACAAGGTGCGCCTGGCCAGGCCCTATGCAAGGCAGCTGCTGGCTCCACCAGGCCTTCTCCCTGAGGCTACGTGTGGCATTCACCAGATCACACACTGCCTTCTCTTGATGCTTCGGAAGGCAATTTGGAGAAGCACGTGTGCAATTTGGAGAGGGGCAGGCACGGCCTTCCCCCAAATTTTCAGAAGGCCCCTAGAAGCCTACATTAGACCTACATTAAAAGCAGACTTAACCCAGTTTAAGGGGAGTAACATTGCATTTATTTATAGGTTATTAGATACTCGGACAAACTGGCTATGTTTATGTGGATAAATATTGTGCTGAAAATTAATCAGCTGAGGATAAAATATAATCTTGTTTTTAAAAAGGACATGATAGAAATCAAAACAAAAAGCATTCAAAATTTAAACAGTCATTTACTCTCACAGAAACCTAGTTTATTACAATTAGGTTCTTTTTAAATGCAAAACTTGGTCCATTGAGCTCAAAGAAGCAAGCTGGAATTCATCCAATTAATGATAGCTTTCATTTAAAGAACATTGCATTTTCTAGCCATCCTTAAAAACATCAGGATCATCAGGGAATCAACACATTTGTCTATTAAGCATCAGCATAGTCTGGAACCATTATATTGCTAATTAGTGTGAAGTTTATTCTTTCTATAGCTTATCAGTGGTTTAATAAAGAAACATTAATTTCAGTCTGTTATGTATTATCTACATGCCTTCATTCCTCCTCAGGTATTTTATATTTAATAACAAGCAAAATATTACTTTGCATAATGCCTATATCCTCAAAGTCTCATTAACATGATCTCATCAATCAAAATAGCAATGCCATTATAGATAGTGAGACATGGAAATATAGGTGCTGGGAGATTCTACTATTTGCTGAGAACACATGGCAATTTATTGAAATAAAATACCATTTCTCCTTCCCATGTGTACAAAACAAACAGAATCAGTTTGTTGGTTAATTTGGCTGGTGATATCTTCATTAACTGACTTAGCAATCCAACTTAGTTTTAAAAAATATTCCTTTCTTAGTAATAAAGTATGTGACTTTTTTTTTCAAAATGTATTTTCTCTTGATAAATGAATAGTTTGGTAATGTCAACAATGCTCATTTTAACAGTGCATGTATGAACCTTTAAAATGATGTAATTCTGCACTGAAAATATTGTTTTGTTTATTAAATACAGTATATGAAAATAATAGAGTCATAAAATAAAATTAAGGATGCAGTCTTATAAATGACTTTGATGAAAATAAATTTTACTAAGTATAATAGGACTTCTGAAAGTTCAGGACAGCAGTTAGTTCTGTTCCATTCTGTTTATCTTCTAGTACTTAGGAGCTCTGACAATTAATATTCCTTTGTTCTCCTTGGCAATGTATCACTCAAGGTTGGACATCAATGTAATGATGTATTTATGAGGTAGAGACACACAAGGAGCTCCCTAGGGTGTATATTACCTAGCACAGTTTGTTAAGCTCAGCGTGCTTGTAATTGACATTGTTGATTGAAAGATCCATTCATTATGAAAACACTTCTTAAATTAGATATGTGTCATGCCAGCTCATACCTTCCAGTAGTATTTGAGTTAACATAAAAAAGTCTTATGTAAATAGCAGCTCTACATTTCAGCTTTTAAAATTTATTTCCCTCTAGCAACTTGCTTCCAGCTTAATTGCTATGTATCTATCTATAACAGTGAATGAAAAACAAATCTTATTTGTTTAAAAGGACAAATAGAAGCTTTGCCTATCCAAAGCATGCTACAAAAATGCCATTTCTGTGGTCAGGCCTCACTAAATTTTCTTTAATTTTTCACAGTCACCCCATTATGAAATGAAACAATGAAGATCCTCCCATCCACCCCTCTGAAAAAAATCACTAGTATTTATTTCAGTCACTAAAAGGTCATACTTAAGTTCTGCCTTGTCCTTGGTGAGACCCCAAAAGTAGGATGATCTTTCTCATCTTCAATCCAATTAACCTTGAGAAACAGATAGTCCTTAACTGAAATGGTCTGTGGGAATATCCTTGAGAAACAGGAGGAGGAAGAGCCAGAGCCAGAGGGCAATGGTCAGATAAGAGACATCTCAGTCCACAGAAGAAATTGGGGACATGGTAAGTGTCTCAGAAGGGACCCTTCCTAGTTCCCTGGAGAGTAAAGGCAAGGGGGGAGAAATGGGCTTTCAGATTTCCAAGATTCTGTTACTGTAACCTTACAATAAAGGTAGTGTCAGTATTCATGGTATTGGTTTCTTGTCTGGACTACCTTGAAGGGCTGACATTAACTTTGAGAAAGTTGCATCATCAGCCTTTGTATATAAGGCTTCTTAGCCTTGATGGACTCATTCTTGGCAGAAATCCTCAACCTTGAACTTTGATGGTCCCATTCTTGGCAGGAAGGTGAAGCATTCCAAGCTTAGATAGACTTGTCCTCCTTGTCCTTAGTGAACAGAAACCATTGAAAAGCAAGTGTGCTTAACTGTAATTCAAAGCCTATATAAGCTAGTCAAAAACTTCCATTGAATGGAACTTCAATGCAGGTGTTGCATGTTTGCTGGCTTTGAAGGGGTCCACCTGCCATCATCTCTCTGGGGCTTCCTGACTGGCAGAAGGGACTTAAAGTCCTTCCTCCCTCCCTCCCTCCCTTATTGCATTCCTTTATTCTTGGATGCTCTTTGATTGCTATCTCATGTTTTGATATTATGCCATTTCTTATACTGTCTTGGAATAAAGCCTTAAGTACTCATATTGTGTGATCATTGTTTCCAAATCCCCCCCCCAAAAAAAAAAAATCCTGTGACCCAACCTGCAGGGCTGGGAACAGAACAATAGTGCAAAATGGTGCACATTGTCAATATGGATTTTGCCATAACAAGGATGGACACCAGTGAATGCTCTTGTGTCTGCAATTCACACAAATGAAATTATGCCACAAAAAAAGTTTAGAAAAATTATATTAGCTACTGTTGTATTTAAAAAACATGTAAGAGGGAAAGTTGTGTGCAAACCTCTCTTTACTAGAAAAAAGATGCAAATAGCAATATAAAATTACACATTAGTTCTACAAGAACTATTTGCAGGGTACTCCACAAAGCAACTGAAGAGTCCTTCTCAATCAATATGCAAAGTAGTGCATCTTCTTGAAATCACAGTGTGGCTTTTCAGGGACATCCATAAGTCACCTGAGCATGTCACACAAGGCTAGGAAAATTTACTGGGCAGCCCTCCCCACCACCACCAGAATGGTTCATATACCGCTTTACTATATTCAGTGATTAAAAACAAACTTTGGTTTAACAATAATCAATTTTCATTTAAGCTTCAAAACCCCAGGAAACTGGAATACCAGGTATAATAAAATTCTCCTGTAAGCTATAAAAAAAAATGTTTTTGTTCATTTTGAACAAAAGCTATGATGACTTTACAAATTAAGGTCCAAGTACTTGTGATTTGTCTGAATCTTCTTGAATTAATTATGGGGTATGTAGGAAAACATACAGGCAGGCATTTAACAGCTGCAGCTCCCTCAAATAACTTGACAGAGATGTTAATGCACTTATATAAGAGATAGCATTTACCACAGTAACATTCCACCTGTTGTAGTAACTGATCAATTCAACAGCTCCAAAAGTTCCTGGAGCAGTTGTGAAGCCCATTTCTTCTGCCAAGAATATTGTTGAGATCTTACTCTGTGTTTATCCTCAGACCTTCACATACATCTCTAACCACAGTCCTTGAATTCTCCTATCTTTGGCAGACATTCATCTGGAAGTGCTCCATCAGGTAAGTGAGAAGACAATAACAACAGCTACTTTTCTCTTAAGGAGCAACCTTAGATTGATTTCTATTCAGATTGCATATTTACAGATTTTGAAATGCTTCATTATGACAACAAATACATTTATTAAGTTTTTAAGGAACTCAAAGACCAGTTCCTTTGGACTGCAACTTCCATAATATATCTCCAGCCATCATATTTCATAGTCATCTTTGCTATGACTTACAGGAATGATAGTCCATTGGTACAAAATGGTGTAAATTTATTATTTATTTATTTATATATCATATTATATAGCAATAGTGGGTTATGCCAATAAAATACATGTATTAATTATCAAGGCCTCCCAAGATCTAACATTACTTTTGGTATAGCATATTAACACAACTTCCCTATGACCATTTAAAAAAAACATACTGTATACATTACATATTATATATACTAGTCATTTCACAAATTTAAATATGTGCATCATACTTGACAACAGTTTTTGAATGTCTGTTGCTAATAAGCTACAGAACAGTGTTTGTATATTCTGTATTTCATGTCTTTTTTACTTCATTGTACAGAACTGCTGTTACCTAGAATATGAATTCACAATTTCTAATTAAATTGGTTTCCAATAATCATTATTTATTCATAGTTAAGTAAACCATAACTTAATATGTAATGAATAAGGCTTCCTCCAAAGTTAATTATTACAGTTGTATTTTAATTCCAGAGATTATGTATAATTCAGGAATAGCACAGCATCAGACACAGACTGATTGAATCAGTTATACTTTACATGACCCTGCCTGTATCCACTTAGCTTTCCATTGCCTTTGTATTAGAGCTCCCTGATTAGGGCTGCAAAAATCTGGATAATCACTGGATAGCAGCAAAGAGAGTTTCTGTATCTCTTGCTGTCACTTAGTGGATTTTTGCAGCTGAGATCTAGTAGTCTTTACATGAAAAGGGATACGAAAATCAAGATAAGCAAGTAATTCATTTCTATGGACTGTTTGACTAAAATTATTATTTCTTTGTTTTCAGTCATTATTATTTTCACAGTGCAATCTCATATATCAGTGCTCAAAAACAAGTATTTCAGCCTTCACACATGTACATGTAAAAGCAAATCAAAGTATTTCTGAGCAGATAAAATATGGATTTCATCCAGTTCAGTGAGACTTAATCCCAGGTAAGAAGTATCCAAATGGTTGACAGTCATTTAGTCCTAAGGACACTTGTGAGATCAAAAGCAGGGGCAGATGCACAATCCTGAAATGAGTCTGGTAGCATCTTTTCTGACAGACAAATTTATTAAAAAGTATAAGCTTTTGTGAGATGCAGCTCACTTCATCAGATACATAGAGTCCTCCTGCCATCTTCAAAGCTTTCCAAGTGTACCTGTGGAGAAATTTACAATACAGACCTTCTTAAATCTCAGCTAGCTAAGTAACCCTTTTTGCCAGGTATCTCTTACATGTGCAAATAAAAAAGTGGTCCATGACACTACCTCTTTGCCAATCTTGCACAATGCCACTTCAGAGCCCATGCAAGTGCAGCTCAACACATTTCTGCAATGCATTAAAGAAGCCTCTCCATAGTGACTCTTGAAGGAATTTTTACAAATTATTTGTAAAGCACGATCAGCCCTAGAAAGAAATTTGTACCAAATTTCCTGCTTGGTGTTGGGTGTATTCCTCCTCACATTGCATGTATCTGATTTCATAGAGGTAAAGTATGTGATTTTTTAATTTTATGAACAACAGATTGTAAAATGAATGGATGAATCTGGTCCATGCATAATATGACAGCAGGCTTGTATTCCTCTAATAAAAGAAATGTGAACAACATTTTTTTTAATCATATGGCGTAGCAGTTCAGTGTTCATGCTGCTTTTTTTCTTGCTTGGGAAATCCTTGTGAGGTCCAGCAGCCAGATGTGTAGACTATTTAGCTGTGACAAGTCACGTTGCCCGGGATGCACCATGAAGAGGCTAGTCTACATTGCACCGAGTTGGGCTGAGAGAAAGCCCAAGGTCACCCAGCTGGCTTTCATGCCTAAGGCGGGACTAGAACTCACAGACTCCTGGTTTCTAGCCCAGAACCTTAGCCACTAGACCAAACTGGCTCTCTGAACAACAGTGAATGCTGACTTTAAAACTTTAAAACACCCACAAAAGAGTTGATGCTACAGAACAATATGTATGGGGAACCAGAGAGATTAAATGATAAAATGTGTGCCACAATGTGAACTCCACCTCTTTTTTTACATGTGCTGAGATGTCACTTATGTGTCTGTAAAGGTTGGAACTTGCTCTGTGTTGACACAATACACATTTTGTCATTCTGACAAAACCTCCAATATCTATAGACACCTCTAACAATTTTGTATGCAAAATTAAACAGATTAGATCAGATCAGATATATACAGAGAACAACGCAAGTATTTCAAAAATCTCCATACATTAAACTAGCAAGGAAGATTTGCTTTAGAAATAAGTTCTTCTCTGATCAGCAACTACTTGCAAACTAATTGGACGTACGTGTCAGCATTGTGCTATGTTGAAAAAGTACCTCGCCTAATGTCCATTTATTTCACATTCCATGAAACAGGATATATTTCATCCTACACAGGAAAGTGTATCAACAACTATTTTCACATTTGGAAATTTTGAATACATTTCTGGTTTTGGTTTCTGGATAATTAGATGGATTTTTCTTCATATAGTGAGTCGTTTTATAAAATACTAAAGAATTCTGAAGTGATACAATCCAGGAATGACTTTACTATAGAATGTGTAACTTTTAAATTATGTTCTTAAAATCTCTCTCTCTCTCTCTCTCTCTCTCTCACACACACACACACACACTCACACACAAAACTATTGTCCTTATAGTCATAATGCTAGATGTATCTAAGAATAGACCTTGTAAGTCTCAGCTGTAAGTGTGTAAGTGCCCTATGTAGGTGGGCTTTCAAGTCCAGCTTACAGTATCTCCCTGGATATTCATAACTTTGGTGGAAAGCAAATTACTTTTGATCTTTGTTCAAAGAAGAACATCATTTGGTTGAAATTCAAATGGGTGGGCATTGTGATCTTAATTTCAACATAACCAAGGGATTTTTATGTGAGTGTCCTGTATTTCATTGTACAACATCTTTCCAATAGCCTGTCTCCTCCATGGCTTTGTATCTTAAATGGATTCCCAGAAAAATATATTAGGAAGCCTGCAGGCCTTTTTCCTGAACAAGTATGGTCACCAAGGAAAATTATAGAGTAATGAGAGAAATTGGTAACTGACAACACTAACCTTTGCCATCCCTCAACAATAAAGCAGGCTAAAACGAAATTAAAAATATTCAAAAGAAATTTGAAAGCACCCTAAGGAATTAAAATGAAAGACCCTTTCAAAAGGTAATTGGAGGATGGTTTTGACATAGCATGAAGACACATGGTATTGCTGCAAAGTAGCAGAAACTCAGAGTTGGGCTATTATTAATTCATATCTAAACATCTATCAAATCATATATATTTTCAGAGAAAACTATTCTATATGTAGACATGGAAAGAAACATTTTTAATAATAATACCCAAGTGCTCTTCTTTTTATTTCTGTAAAATGTAGATTGCTTAGCACAAGCTACATAAAAGAGATAAATTAGCACTATTCTATATAAGCATATACACACATACATTCACAGCATTTTGTGTTATTCCATGAAGCTATTAAGCTTGATGTAATGAAATTACACAGTTACCTTTGATCTGGTTTTGCACCAGAGGCTATTTGTTCACTCAGTTGTTTTTCACTGTAAAACGAAGAACAATTCATTTGGTTTTTAATGGAATGCTCTAATCCAAAGAAGGTTTGCTGGAAACCCAGGAACTAAATTGAGCTTGCATGGCTATTTTATCTGGAGTCTGCACACACACAGACATGCACACATGCACACACACTCCCCCCTGCTGCATAGATTTTAATTGTGGTCATTTGAGAAAAAAATGCCCATTGGTTCAGTTATAATGAAAATGAAATTATTTTCAAAAATTGTGAGAGATATACATATCGCACTTTAATTTTATAGTAAGCATTGAATTTTGTGTCTAATGCTTAGTCATGCCTGGATACATGTGTTCCATAGTTATCAAGCTCTTAATAATATCCTGTCACGTTAATTAAAGACTAAATTCAGTGCCAAAATTGCACTTCTGGCCTCTGAACTGGAAAATAGAACCATCCCTGAGAATGAAAGGATGGGGGATCTCTCGCTTTGTGATTTTTTCTTAGCCGCTGCCTGTACAGTGGCAGAGCACAAAGTGTCAGTTCTTCCAAATAGAAGGCTCAGTGAGGCTTAACCACTGTAGTTGATCGCATGCAAACTCAGAGCTTGGAAATTAATCCCAAGAAAATTGAAGGCCCTGCTTAACAGGTACAGCTCCTAGGTGTGGTATGGTCTGGGTTGATTTGGCATATACCAGAGAAAGTGTTAAATATTGCAAACCTGCAGCCTACAACATCCAAAAAAGAAGCCCAGCAAATAGTTGGGTTAATAGGTCCTGCAGGCAGCATATCTTTGGAAGAATCTCTTGTTAAAGAGGTTCAACCTTATGATCAAGTTACTCTCACTGCTCCTTGGTTGACTAATGGCTCAGCTAAATATAAAGGAGGGGAAAGGGGATGGCATGCTGCAACTCTTAACCTAAACAATGCATCACAATAACCCAAGCCAAAATGGGAAAGTGAAGCCAATATGCTGAACTCAGGGCAATGCTGATGGTGTTAGAACAAGCTACAGATTTTCTCAATAATTTTCAAGTGTCAGGGAAATACATAAAAATTATTATACATACAGCTTGTGGTACATTAGTGTGATCAGGAAGCTGAGTTGTGGCATGTAAAAATTCCCACCACTGTGAGTGCTAGCAAATGTGCAGCATGTTAAAAAAAAAATTACAATTTCTCATGGAACATCTAGCTTTAATACTGCTATGAAATTTAATGAAATTAGAACAAGACTTGAATGATTGGCAATGAAATTAGAATGAATCTAGCAACACTCAGTAGAAACATATTTTACCAGACTCAGACATTAATTGGCATTGTATAACACTTTCTAAACCATAAGAGGTATATTTTATACCTTGTACAAATTTATAAAAAAACCAAGATTATATTTTTTTCCCTAAAAGACCCACAGTGGATAGATGGTCTATCAATAGCCATACAATTGAAAAGTTTAATGCCTTTAAATATAGTGCAATTATATTTACAGCTAATACATGATTTATATGGCCAACCTTGTATCTCAGCACTTCTGCATTTCCATCATATGCAAGGCAACAGCTTTTTCCCTGTTCCAATTAAGCTGTTTCAGGCAAAGGCTCTGGTGCGTCTTCTATTTGGGGCAGCACAGAGCCCATATAATAACTTTGGGCCATGTCAGACAGTACAATCTAAATTTCTTAGAGCTATTTTTGGCACACCTAATGCGGCCCTTAGGCTAAAGGCTGGTCTTGCCAGAGTAGAAACTAGATCGTGGACAGCAGCAATTAAGGACTGCATAAACTTAATTGGATTCCATTGGGTTTGACATTCCTCATTTTGAGTGATAACTTTCAATCCAATTGGAAGAAGCCCTGACTCAGAAAATGACGACATGCAGTTTACTCATAGCCAATTTAAGTATATTAAATAGGGACTGACCTAAGAAATTGATTATGCAATGCTTCCTGGATTTAGGATTGCACTTTAATCTGGCTCATTTGCCTGGCTGTTGCAGGAGCCCAACTTTATTTGAGGGGACGGTCATGGCATCTTACCTTTACATATTGATCAACCTTAAATATTGCTGGGCTTTTACAAGGGCAAATTTCAGTGCTCCCCCTGTGCGCTGTTCCAAGGGAAATACTATAATATTCCTCTAAATTTCAGCCTCTGCCTTATGGCACAGAGAGAGTTAAAACTCACACATGTGTTTTTACACTGTGCTGCTTATGTTCTCAGGCACCAGGAGTTTTTATTCTGGTTGGTTTTTTACTATGTTTATTGCTCTCTGAGCTGCCCAGAGTTTGGGTTCATTATATGGATGACTATGTCTTTTAAATAAACAAACAAATAACAATGAATTCTCAGCTCCTGATTAAACAACATATTGAAACTGGGGAGATTTCACCAGCTTTCGTTGGTGCACCAGTTGTGATCCTACTTAGACCAAGATGCCCTGGCAATAATAATCCATGCTCTGGTCATCATTTTGTTGGATTAGTGAAGCACATTCTATGTGGGCTGCCTTTGGAGACAAATTGGAAGCTACAACTGGTAGAAATACAACAGCCAGATTCCTGATGGGGCAACCCCCAACAAGATTTGTTAACACATCTTTGAAGTCACTGCATTGGTTGCCAGTAGACTTCTAAGTGCTGGGTATTACTTTTAAAACTGTTCACTACATAGCTCCGGGATGTCTCAGAGAACACCTTGCAAGAATGCAATTTGCTGATCCATCAAGGTTACAAGTGCTACCTCACAGAGTACATAGGCAAAAGATCCTCTCAGTGGTGGCCTCCATTTTATGGAATACTTTTTCCCTGGAGGTACAGATGGTCCCACCATTCCTAAAGCAGATTTGTTCCACTGTGTGTTCAGCCCTTAGATTAATTTAGTTTTAAGGTTAGCTATAATATTTATTAGAGAGCCAGTTTGGTGTAGTGGTTAAAGACATCAGACTAGAAACCAGGAGACTGTGACTTCTAGTCCTGCCTTAGACACAAAGCCAGCTGGGTGACCCTGGGTCTGTCCCTCTCTCTCAGCCCTAGGAAGGAGGCAGTGGCAAACCACTTCTGAAAAACCTTGCCAAGAAACCTTCAGGGACTTGTCCAGGCAGTCTCCAAGAATCAGACATGATTGAACATATTTACAAAAATATTTATTACTGGCTTTTATTACTTTAACTTTTGCCACTGAGTTTTTACTTTTGTTTTTGTCTTTTGTGCTTGGCTTTGTTGTATCCTACCCAAAGACTGTTAGGATTGGAACAGGTTACAGATTTCATCCACTCACTCATTCACTCATTCACTCATTTTATATAGCATAAAAGCATATATAAGCCAGGGACAATAAATCACATACCACATACGAATGGCTCATGCAACATCCTAACCCAGTGCCAAAGGGAAGAACCAGGTCTCCAGGGTGTTTCTAAAGGCCAATAGGAGGGGTGTTTCCTCCTTCCCACTGCCATGCTTCCTCCTTCACTCCATGGATTTGATGGCAGTCCCTCCCTTTTTCAGATAGGGAGATGGGCTGCATTGCAAAATTGACCAGGCTAGAGATGAATTTAATGTTTTCATTCTGGCTTGCTATGAGAATGGAGAGATGAGAGGGAAAACAAACTTCTGGCCAAGCTTTTTTAGGTAGGTTGAGGTGAGAGGGCAAAAGGGAATTAAATTCTTGCATTATGCCATGCCTTCAGCTGTTTTCGAGGCTACTTCTAAACTCAGATTTAGCGGTAAACTTACTCTATGTCTAAAAGGAACCTAACTATCAGCTAATAGTCGAAACTCCTCTGAACATACCCACATAAAACACTTGACAGATGATGAAACCTACCCATATAGGCATCTGGGGGTCAGAAGAGGCCAGCCCAATTTTCATCCCATCATAAGGAGAATGATTCATTGGTGTTTTTGCTAATGGCAAGTGAAACTCACTGGGATGGCAAATGATGCCGGTGTAATCCACCAACTAGTTTCCTTAATTTGTCCCTCATTAAATCTGCCCAATTCTCACATGATTTCTGCCAACTCAGGGTTGAGGAATGCACATTAACATAGCCCTGAAGAAGAGCCATGAGAATAAATAATGCCCAATGGAGCATATGGAAGCTTAAGCAGTTAGCATCCATGATCTCTGAATGAAGTTTATTTGGGGCAGAAAGCAAGGTATACATGTTATGTATTTTACTAATCTGTAGAGGGAAATTCTGTGTTTCTCTTTTTTCATGAAACTCATTAACTTAAAATTGACAGAGCAGTATCCAACATTGTATATGATAAGGCAAATAATTTCAATATGTAGTTCATAATTACGGTTTACATGGGGCTACCCTTGAAGAGTATCCAGAAGCTTCAGCTGGTCCAGAATGCAGCTGCACGGACTGTTTTTGGCACCCCTAGAAGGGCACACATAACACCTTTGCTATGAGAGCTGCATTGGATACCAGTCTGCTTCTGGGTCCAATTCAAGGTGTTGGTTATCACCTATAAAGGCCTACATGGCATGGGACCAGGTTACCTAAGGGACCACCTCTTCCCCCTTTCATCAGCCCACCCCGCCTGATCATGCATAGAGGGCATGCTGCGGACTCCATCGATAAGAGAATTCTATCTGGTGGGGTCCAGGAAGCGGGCCTTCTCTGCAGTAGCACCCGCCCTCTGGAAAATCTTGCCCCCGGAGGTGAGATTAGCTCCATTGCTCCTAGCCTTCCAGAGGAAGTTGAAGACCTGGCTCTGCCACCGGGCTTGGGGCAGGGAGGAGAATAGTCATACTTGGGGCTGGCTAGTACCTTGAAGTGCCCCTCCTATACAATGACTGAATGAGACCATAGCCATCTGGATTTTATCATATTTGGTAGCTCTGCGAAATTGTTTTATAATGTATTTTATATTGAAATTTTATTATATATTTATTGTTTTATATTGTAACTTCCCAGAGTTCCTCTGCTCAGAGGAGATGGGCGGTGACAAATTTGATAAATAAATAAATAAATAAATAAATACCCTGCAATACTGAATTATATTCAAGTTCCTACCATGTGATTTTATTTTGTTTTTGCTTATCTGCAAGTCCAACTATACATAAACAATAAGCACAATTAAAGAAGGGCAAGGAGTAGCTGTCTCTTATTTCTCCACCACATAATTCTCTCACTTGGAAAATTTAATTGAATGCCACCCAGAGACACATTATTTCAAATGTGTATACATGTAAACAATGAATTATGCAAAAACTTACATTTGCACAATTATTCAAAGCTGTCCTAATGTTTTAATAACTACATGAATCATGACTTATTATTTTGTTATACTGTGCTCATTAGATACCATTTTTAAAATAGAACCATTATTTTAATGAGATATAAAGGCAGATTTATATACAGTATCTCCAATATTTGAAAATGGTCACTGTATGATCACAATGACATATGGGGCACATGTGAAAAAGTGTACCGTTCTTGTGAAATCATGCATTGCCCACCTGGCTGAACATCCTTACTCATCCCAATGCAAAATTTGTAGAAAAACCGTTATGCTTTATCCAAACTGTTACTTGGCTGGCAGGCAGAGACTCAAGAATAAAGCTCTTCATTATGCTAGTAATAGTCATTTTATTGCTTATGCACTTAATACAATGCAGTTCAGACACAGAATGAAACAATTGATACAATAAAATATTACAATCAGTTGTAACATGATAATATAAAATTAGCCTGTAAACTAAAAGGTCCATCATGTATAATAATATTAACCTTGATATATACAAAGTAATAGGTAAGAATTAATTAGTTTTAAAGCAATTCAACAGGGGCCTTGGGGGGGGGGATATTTTTTAAAACCTCAAATAATCCAGTTCCAAGCTTAACCTTGGTGGGTGTCTATTCCAAAGAACTGGATTCAGATGAAAGAAAGTTTTTAACCATGACATGGGCATTCTAATATGCATTAGAATCCAATAACCCTGCCCCAATTATTGGGTCAAATGTACACATGAAGTCTATCAATTAACTGGGTGTACCATATGCAGGGCATGATGTATCAATACCATCAATTTGTATTGCTGTCTTTCTTCAATTCCAGCCAATGTATGGATCTGGATATCAAAAGCAGCAGGGGCAAAATAAGGAAGGTTCGGAATAGTACAAACTGCAGCATTCTGGACATGAATCAAAGGACAACTCACTGCTATAATAAACCCAAACATGTCACAATCAGGGCATATAATAAGAGACTGGCCATCTCAGTGGTGAGGAACTGATGAATTCTGCAAAGATTCATTAAATATAAATAGCAGATGTTAACTTTTTTTTTTTCAGTGAAAGATTTTAAAAACAGGCTATCATCAGTTTGTTACTCTCAGGCTCCTCATGAATGGGAAAACCTATAACTGGTAGTCTAGGCAGTTGGAACAAGACACCCACATTGTATCATCCAGAGTAGGGATGGATGAATGCATCTGAAATTTATTAGTGCATATGTAGTAGTTGAACTTGGAATATGAAATCAGAAAGCCTAAAGAAAGGCTGTATAAACAGAATAATAAAGGACCAACACTGAGTAACATCTACTGACAATAGGAAGATCAAGAAATGGAACCATTCCACAAAACTGAGAATGTTCTGTAAGATAGCAAAGAATGAAATAACTGAAATGCTATATCTGCAATGCCAAGCAAACTCAGATATGACTGGACTATTTGCTGGCTAGAAAAGTAATAATTGGGCATACACCTGGTGATTGTTAATTATAAGCCTCAAGCTTCCACCTCCCCACACATATATCCATTCCCAAAATTCAAATTGTGTGTTTTTTTCTCACCTAGCTGCCATAATTGACTGAGAACATGTTGTTTCTCAGTGGGTGGCAGAGCAGTTGACATCTGTGTATTGTTATTATAATAGACCTGTCTGCTCTCAGGTTCTTTATGTCTTCTGTTTTTGCTCCTTCTAATCTTTGCAAAACATTCACTGATATAATTTGAACATATTCTGAATCACCCCATTTCACCTATACAGAATTGAAATAGTCTGTGCCCCTGACATAGGGTGACCCATAGTACCTAAAACAAAGGAGTATATTGGTTGCTGGAAATATTCAATACTCCATTCTTTATTTAAAAGGGATGCAGTGGCGCTGCGAGTTAAACCGCTGAGCTGCTGAGCTTGCCGATCGGAAGGTCGGCGGTTCGAAACCGCGCGGCAGGGTGAGCTCCCATTGCTCGTCCCAGCTCCTGCTCACCTAGCAGTTCGAAAGCATGCAAATGTGAGTAGATCAATAGGTACCGCTTTGGCGGGAAGGTAACGGCATTCCGTGTCGTCATGCCGGCCACATGACCACGGACGGGTCTATGGACAATGCCGGCTCTAACGGCTTAGAAACGGAGATGAGCACCGCCCCCTAGAGTCGGACACGACTGGACTTTACGTCAAGGGAAACCTTTACCTTTACCTACCATTCTTTATTTAAGAATTAACTGATTTTTTTTATTTAAGAATTTAAGAACATTCAAGCCATTCTTAAGAAATAAAATCCTTGGCAGGATTATCTGTCTGAATAACTAGAATTCAGAAAGCTATACGTATCCATCATTTTCCAGGGATGGGTTATCATAATATTCCTAAAAGAGCTGGGTTATGGTAGTGATGTATTCATAACAGTCAAACTATGGATCACTATTGCCCAATTCAGCACAAAGAATAAATCCAAACTGCATCTACCTGGATGTATAGCCTGGAAACATAGACATTTCTAGCACTTCATTTTATAACATTTGAATAATTGCTATGCAAGCAGTCAGTTCAAAAGCCTCTAAGCATGCCCACAAAAACTTCATAAATTTCACCTTCGTCAAGTTCTCCTTATGCAAACAGGGAATCTTCACCTCTCAAGCAGGGCTGCAACTAGGGGGGGGGGGCAACCGGGGCATGTGCCCCAGGCGCCATGCTGGGGGGTGCCAAAATGAGCCCAGGGGGGCACCAAAATGAGCACGGAATCCATGTTTGCCCTGGGTGACACAGACCCTAGTTGCGGCCCTGCTCTCAAGTGCATATGGATGGTACTTCTCTTGAATAAGATGCTGGTACGAAAGCTGATTTGTAAATTCTGATAGTTCTTTTTTCATAATGGCAGGACAGGGTCAAATTGTGTAAAGTAGTTTGGCTGGGTGAGATCAGTAATATATTCCATGTCATTTATTACTACAAGGATGATGTAGGTAAGACTATTTACCATCCCAGTCACTCATCATTTTTGCAAATTTCATAAAAGATAATTATAGAATATCTCTGGAATTTATCCACTTGGAGCATGCTGCTGAACCAGAAACAGTATAGTTACATCAAACTAACATTTTTTTATATCTGAAAACTGAATTGGGATTGACAAATAAATAACCTGCTATCTCTGGAGTCTAGGTGATACTATCCATATTTAAATTACTCAGGTAAGGAAGCATATCAAAATAGATTTATACTTTTATCTCAATCAGATGTTTACCCTTTTTAGGTGGTGGGGGTAGGGGTAAAGCAAATATCTTTTCACTGCTGATGCAGACAATTTATACTTTCATATAGTTTATATGGAAATTCGTTGACATTATTCTATTCACTGGTTTGCAGTATGTGAGATACAAAAGAGAAACTGAACATTGTTGTCACCATGCACAACACATGAAAAATTTATTCAATATTTTTATATCAAATCTAGAAAATATGGTTATATGAAATACTTTTATGCTTATAGACATACAGTAAATACTAAACTTTAGAACTATAAGGTCCAGAAATATTTCCGCTGCTGCTGCTGCTGCTGCTGCTGCTGCTGCTGCTGCTGCTGCTGCTGCTGCTGCTGCTGCTCCTCCTCCTCCTCCTCCTCCTCATCATCATCATCTTAATTTTCTTAGGGCTTCTTTAGGATATACTGTGGGTGCGCTGAAGATAAAGGAAGGGGGAGGCAGGGAACCCATTCAGATGAAGGTTCAAGGGAGACAGATTACACGTACTTTGGCAATTACTGATGTGTGTAAATTCAGCTGTCTCAATTGTGCTGGCCTGGACTTTTTGTTTCAGTACTGTTGCTTTGAGATCATAATGGAGTGTTAAAATGCTCTGCTCTTAATTTGTTCTTGTCCTGGGTCCTAATTTCAAATTTGTGTCCATTAATTCTTTTGCACAAAGTCTGGCCTGTTGTCCTACATAGATTCCAGAGAGGAACTGCTGGCAGATGATGGCATAACTCATCATTAGAGGAAGAACAGTTTTGGAACAAAAAGATTATTTCAGTAGAACTGAGTGTGAGACAGTGAACTTGCATCATCAATAGGTTTCAGCCTATCTCAGAAGGTCTGAACAAACACAGTGAATTTTGAAGAATTGCAATGGTTAATTGACAAGGTACTTGTCATCTGTCCCTCTTGAAACTTCATCTGCATAACCACCCTGTCTCTGTGTCTCATTTTACCCCACTGCCTCATCCCTATGTATTTAAATCCTACTTTAGTTATGCCACTTCATGCATCTCACAAAAGTTAATGCTTTATGTGTTAATCTTAAAAGGTGTGAGCTGATTCCTTCTGACTGTTGGATACTATGGACTAGAATGGTTATTCTTCTACAATGGGAATGGAATATAATTTCAAAAAAGTTAAAGGAAACCCCTTAGGAATACCATTCATTCATTTCATTTATTGATTAGTCGAATTGACCTTATCAATGCAGCAGGATAAAATATAAACAAAGCATAATCAAATAATAAGGGATGCAATAATAAAACAAAATACATATCTCTATATCTGATCACAGTACAAGGAGACAGTAATCAGATGAGAGAGTCATCTTTACAGGGTACCCCAATTTGTTCGACATATTGGGATCTTAACTCCCCAGCCTTCAATATGAACATAGCAGTTCTTTGTACAATATATATATTATTACCCTGGAGAAAATAAGACAATCTACAATTCGGGTCCCAGTAAGCTGTTCTTTCCAATAGTGGAGATAGATATTTAAGTCTGATATGTTGTTGACAATTAAACAGGATATGAGAAATATTTTCAATATCAGGCAAACTGCATATACAAGTTCTCTCATAGTATGGAATGTTGTGAAGTGTCTATATTTGGCCATTGAATCCAACAACTCCAATCTTGCTCTGGAAAAAGCCCTTCTTAAGGGAATACCCCATATTCAGAGATGAGTACAATTGTTGTCTGCCTGACTACTGCTGGTTTATTAATCTACAGGTTAGGAGGTTCTGCTATATGATAGATAAGAATGTCGGGGAGTTTAGGATTTTTCTCTTTTTCTTTTGTCCTGTAATGTTTTGGCTGAACCCTTCAATCTCTATTTAAACAGAATGTGGGTACTAGATGTTCTTTTCTGTAACAAATGCAAACTGGATTTTAGTTGCTTTATCTCATTTTATTGTTTTCTTTTTTATATAAGAATTTTATTAGATTTAAGACAAAGATAAAAACTACAAAAAAGAAAAAAACTACAAAAAGAAAAAAGAAAAAAACTAAAAAAAAGGGTAAAAACACGAGAATTTTTTTTACAATCATAAGAATAGGTGACTTCCAATTTTTAACAGCAAGGATATGCAGTAAATTTTCAATAATCAATCCCTTGCTCTACATTAAACCAAAATCACATTTCTATAAATCATTCCATTGGTACATTATAAAAATCACTAAATAGAGTTGCTCCATCCCCTTATATTAAGAGAAAAAGAAGAAATATCTATGTCTGTCTGTCTGTCTGTCTATCTATCTATCTCCTAATCTTCCCCCCCGCAAAGATAACATTTATTTAATTATTTCCTTCTTACTACTATGCTATACATTTCTGTCTACTATAATAAAAAATCAAACTAAAAAGCATATAAATTGTCTGCCATATATACAACAATTATAATAATCTTAATCATATTAAGCCTAAAACCAAGCATTTATTATTATACCTTATTAATCTTAATCCAGATCATTAAAGATGAATGAAGTCAAACAAGCCCTAAAAGCAATCCAGATAAATATTCTTAAATCCTTACCCCACTACAAAATAAACCAGAGAATTTACATATTACACAATAGACATAGAGCTTTTTTCATAAAGAGATCAAACAGCCCAACTGCCCCCCTTAAAAACTCCGACTTCTCAACAGAAAGCCTCCCATACATAACAACCCCTTCTTTTCCATAACATTCCATCAGAAAATTAATTTCACCCATGGCTTGCAATTCAATCTGTCCCTTTAATTTTCTTCAACTCAACTATCCAATCTTCATCCAGCACCTCAACAGAAGCCCTGATCTCACTATTAGAAGAAACATTTCTATCGTTGTTAAACTCTTCAATTTCTTCCACAACACCCCCAACCAGATGACACATTTTGGACCTCATGTTTTCCACAATGTCCTGAATCCCTTTGCATAAAAACTTGACAGGAATCAAAAAGAAGCTGTTTAAAGTCTTGATGAAAATCCAAGAAAGTCTGATTGAAATCCTCCATGTCTCATGCAGTAAATTATGCTGCCCCCTAGGTACTTAACCAGTGAAAGTGGGAGATAATAGAAAAATTCTGAAACATGTTTACACAAGTAAAAGTATGATAACAGGCAGTTCCCCAGGGAAAGTAGCAACAGAAAGCTGAAAGTTCAAAACAGCAGATTCAATGTGTAGGAAAATGCTAAAATCTTCAAATTTTGTACAGAAATAATAACAGGGAGACAATTACATACTCTCAAACTTCCTCAATATTTGGATGGAAAGCAAAATCTAAAACTTAAAAAGATTTTTTTTTTTTAAGAAATTAATCACAAAAATAACGATAAACACCAAGAGAACGCATTTCTCCTTGCTGAACACATACTTAAAAGAAAAATAAATTGGGTGATTTAGAAATGGTGTGGCTGGTCTTAATGTCCCTTTAAGGCTACAGTGTGGCTTGGAAATGATGATGCCCCAGCCTCCCGGCTGCTCTTACCAGTCGATTGTGAACGCTGTTAGTAATTTTCTTGCTGCAAGCAGCTTTCCTGAGGACAGATGAAGTAATTCCAAGTGTTTTCCTTTTTCTAGAAAAAATGCTCCTGGGCTTCAGGAAAAACCTGCCTGAGCACAAAAAATTGCCACATTGTCAGTTCTGCTCACGGAGCCTGCAGGAACAGCTATTCAGACTGCCATGTTCCCACTGGAAGCCGTGTCTTACTGTTTTCAATGAAAATTTTTAAGATGTATTAAAAGCCATGCTCTTGGCAGATTTTTCTCCAAGTTGGATGGTTGGGTACAATCAGCATAGTTTATCATCCACTTACTCATTTGACCTCAGGGTGAAAAACAAGGAAGCAGAATGCTTGTCCTATAACCTTGTGTTGTTTACTGTTACAATTATTTTAAACTGGAACATGGCCAACTCAGAATATTCAGTTGGAGCACTTTGTGTAGGACTATTTGGTTCTGACACCTTTTCCATTTTATGTACACCTCTAACTAACTTAAATCCCTGTAATGTTTATAGTCATAACCCTAATTCCTGTTTATGTTATGTTTTTCTAAATATGTTCACTTATTAGGAATGTATAAGTTAATTTGGTGACCTCTGTCTTTAAAAAGAAAAATGATAATATAATTATGAACAAATTACTTTTATTGTTTTCTTCTCTTTTAGCATGTAAAATCAAAACTAAAAAAATAAATATGAAAGTTAAAGTATAAAGGAGGACCTAAAACATATGTGCTTTGCAATGTCTACTGGAACTTACTAGACCTTCCACAAAGAAATACTTTACCTACAGTTCTTTCTTCTGTTTTTATTCTTCTTTTCTTCTTCTTATGTTTTTTGTATTGACTGCTGTCATGAGCACCTTTGAGCTGATTGTGTCAGCACAACGGCACACATAACAATACCAAGGAAGCAGGGGCAAGGGATTAAGAGATATGCAAGCAACGCACAAAGACAGGCAACAGACACCGGCAACAAAGTAACGACTCCAGCCAGAAAGATCCAATCAAGAAGATACATTGTTGCAAAGGGTGAAACTGACAACGCCTGAGCACAAGGCACGCCCGGAGCTGTCAACGGAAGCGCAGAAGATTATCGCCCGGCTTAAAGTCATCACCGGCCGGAGGAGAAAGATTAAGCAAGACGCCCGGGGCACCAGCAGGGGCCCTGCGACCCCTCACCCACTGGCAACGGGACATTTGGGGCTCGGGAATTTACGCAACGGAGGGAAGGGGGAGCGCTGACCGGCGCGGGCTATTTAAACCCCGTACCGGCGCGCTCCCTCCACTCTCAGCTTTTAACTAGGCATGCACTATACTTGAATAAACTCAGAACCTGATTTTTCCTAAATTGGCGTCTGTGTCTTATTGAGTAGCAGGCAGAGCCTGACAACTGCTCTGTACAAGAACAGTGCTGATTAATTTCAGTGAACATCTTCACCATTTACAGTTATTTTTCAATAGACTAAAACATGTATCAGCTGTGATTTTATTGCTTTTTTAATCTATTACCATGAATAAAAGCATTTGATAACAAGCAATCTTCATAAAGGCAATTTAAAGAGTGCTCTTGTTTGGACGTTGAGCCCCCATGAATTACTATGGTTGTGAATTGTCCACTGAAATATCCACTCAAATTATGTGGAAATGTTTACTTTTGATGGCAATGGAATGTCCCCTCCCAAAGCAAATGGATACTTGAGAAGAGGATTTTTTCTCAATACTACAATAAAGAAGGGGAGGGTTATATGTAGAACTGTGTGGAAGTTCTAGCCCATCCATGGAGTTTAGCAATGATGGGACTGGGAGAACATTTTGGGAGGGGAGAGAATAGCTACGTAATTATGGATGAGACAGTGACAGTAGTTTTGTTCTTTAGTGCATCTATAAAGCCGGACTTGGCAGAGAGACTGGCATCCTGGCTATCATTTAAAAATGGGATAGGTAGAGAGCCAAGAAATAAAAGTAAATGCCTCTTTGGCCCAGAATAAGTTATTACAGGAAAGGAAATTTCTTCAACATCATACATTTCAAAAGTGATACTGCAATGTAAAATTACAGCTGGGTGGCAAATCATGGGGGTGGTTGGCACCATGATTTGGCCCCAAGGAATTTTATTGGGATTGTTTGTCCATCCAGGATTTTATATTTTATATTTTTATTTTTATGATGCACTCGTTTTTATTATTTTAATCTCTTGTTATTTTAACTGAATTGTTAACCACCCAGAGTTACTTGGCGAAATGGGCAGTGAAGGAATGTGAGAAATAAATACAGAAATACAGAAATAAAGGCTAGGGACTGTACCCAAAGCTTTGAATGCCTCAATGTCACTTGGCAGCTCAGGTGTTGACTTCTGAAATATTCCTTCTCAGATCAAAATGGTGACAATTAGTCCCTTTATGCTGTAGATGGGCTTAAATCACAAGCAATTGGAAGAAGGTAGTCATACAGTAAAGAATCACATCTCATGATTTCTTTTAAATAAAAATAAAAGTAAAAAGAGAGCCAGTTGGTGTAGTGGTTAAGGCATCAGGCTAGAAACTGGGAGACCACGAGTTCTAGTCCCGCTTTAGTCACAAAGCCAGCTGGGTGACCTTGGACCAGTCACACACTCTCAGTCCTAGGAAGAAGGAAATAACAAACCACTTCCAAAAAACCTTGCCAATAAAACTACAGAGACTAGTCCAGACGGTTGTCAGGAGTCAAAAACTGACTCAAAGGCACAGTAATAGTAATAATAATTTATTAAACCTGTATGCCACCTGACTCTCAATAACTCTTGTGAAACCCAGTTTCGTATGGTGTTGGACCAGGACTGGAGAGAGCTAGGTTCTTGTCCAACAGCCACAGAAGTTCACTGAGTGACTTTGGGTCAATCACTATCTCAGCCCACCCTCCCACACAGCACTGTGGTTGTGAGGAAAAAATAACTCGTAAATGCATACTAAATAAAAATACTTCTACATGAACTTCCTGATGGACACATAAGAAGCAGACATGAAAATGTGAATTTTAATTTAATCAATTCATCTGATAAATAATGGTACACATTAGGGTTGGGATGGGGCTCTTTCACCTTTGTCAGCGGTCTCACTTTGGTGAATACTTTGGTGAATCACTTTGGCTCTTCAGTTCTTAAAGAAACATATGCTGCTAACTCTATAAAGATGCATCAAACTGTTGTGATTTTTGGCATTATGTGTATTTATTGAAAAGTGTCCAAATCAACCATGTAAAGGTGGAGTATCTTTGAGCAAATTTATTCAGATTCAAAAGTCAGTTCCATTCTTTAGCTAAATAATTTTTCTCCACTCTGCTACCCAGTAGACAGGTAAGAGGTTCAAGCTTATAAAGTAACCATATCAATCTCACTCTCAGATATGCAATCAGCCCAGTACAACAAAAGCTCTCTACACATGGGAGGAAAGGTATACCTAAACGGGGAAGACTGCAGTACCAGCGTCAAGGTTCCTACGGTTCATTGGCTACTAACTGTTCTGTTTGGTCCATTCATGTTGAAAATATACGATCTGTATTTCTTACAAATAGATAAAAGAATGAAGTAACTTTTTTAGTATGAGTTTCCCATGAAGTGAAACAAGTGAATGGAACAAAAACATCTATAGCTTGTAAAAATGTTTTGGAATAATGCCAAAGGAATCTATAACAGCTATGTTTCCCAGCTCCCTTACCAGGAGTTTAAAAGCTGTTTTGCAAGAACTGAACACATAATTAAATATCTTACTTGCCTTCCCTTTGAAAGGTTGCATGATGAATTTCTTGTAGGTTTTAAAAGTGAAATTAATCCTGCTTTTCCCAAATGCTCTGGACCTCAAACAAATTGTTAACAAAAAGAAAAGGGGGGAGAGGGAAGGGGAAAGAATTTAGAAAATCTTTCCTGCAGAAGTCGTCCTGTACCTGATTCCTCTGCGTCATTTCTGGCACTGTTCCAAAAGTTCTTTTAATTTTTGAATCATAGAGATAGCGCTTGCCTATAATACTCAAGGTTAAAGGTAAAGGTAAAGGTTTCCCTTGACGTAAAGTCCAGTCGAATCCGACTCTAGGGGGCGGTGCTCATCTCCGTTTCTAAGCCTTGGAGCCGGCGTTGTCATAGACACTTCCGGGTCATGTGGCCAGGTTAAGGGTCTGATTATGTGCACAGTCAATTTTCCTCACTAATGAGCACAACTAGACAATACATATGAGGGAATAGAAAGGGAAGGCTATCAGGGCATTGGATGCAAATGGATCCCAGCATCTCCCGTTCAGTCTCTCATAAATTTGAATTTGTTGTTGTGAAAATAAAACTATAAAGGTGAAGCAGTATTCTGTACTATAGATATGTTGCTTTATTTACAGACAATGAAATCAAGATCCATACAATTTACTATAACATGGTTGGTCAGCGTTATTTTCTTCAGTTAATATTCAGTAAACATTTAATACCTAACAACATTTCTGTCTTTCAGAAGAAATAAAAGAGGAAAAGAAGTTGGGGGGGGGGGGTGTAAAAAGGAATAGGATGGCCAGAATTTTGCAAGGCAAATATTGCTGTAGGCCCCACTTGTTTATCCTTATTTATATTATTTAATTTATTTGTTTTAATGGAAAAGTTTAAAAATGTATTTTGCTGATAGCCTTAATAAATTCCACAGGTTTCTTTCTTGTCTTTCTCTTAACTTATACATGAAACAGCTGTACGTTTTAGCACTGGATTCTATTAATGCACAGATGATTCCCAGCACCTTTTCCCCCCCTTTCTTATCTAATTCCACTGTCAAGCAAATCCTTAGCAGGTCTTAGAACCAGATATTGGATTGGACCTATGTCTGAAATTCCTTATATTCTTAAGGTGGCAAGGTGAATTGCATACCAAATCTTTACTGCTAGTGCCACTGAGAAAGACACTGCTTAAGCTGTATTCAACTTACTCTAATGTTACAGTAGTTAAACTAATAGGCCTTATTATATAATTCGATTTTACATAAATCTGGTGTTAGCAGCATTGATAAATGTTTTTAGCTCAATAATACATTTAATTACAGTTGAGCGCACAATGGAAGTGTATGGATTTTACTGACAAATGTAAACAGTTGGAAGCTAAATTAAGACTTTCTTCAAGATTTTTTCTGCCTAATTAAAGCACAGAAACATTGTCTTTCAGTAAAGAAATTAGCAGAGAGGAAGAGTTGTACTTTTCAATGTTCATATTTAAATTGCTTCAGATAATACAACTGCTTTGATGGCAGTAAAAACTAATGCAGGTACAAAATATGCAGAGAAACCCAGAAAAGGTGCAGAACAGGAGAGAGAACAGCATAGCTTAGATTTTGCAGACACTGCATAAGATTATGAACAGACTTCCTCTACTGCATGCCCATAATAGTATGCTGTAGATTGCTGAACCTTAGACCCACATTGTTGGTCTGTGGTTTTGAATGATAATGTAAATCATGTGACAATAAAATAATGATGCAACATGGAATGAAAGATGAATGATATATCAGTAAATCTTTATATTCTGCTAAAGGTTTGGAAGAGAACCTGTTGGTATGGATGTAGCATACACTAACAAAATATAAGCATATAAGGCAGAATAAGGAAAGGTCCTTCAATCCATTGAGGGTGTGCATAAAACTAAGAAACTGCAATATATATTTTTTTAAATTACCATAAATAAATGTAACATATATTGATTTATTTTCTAATCCTCTGATCATTCCCATTAACTAGTGTTACGAAGTGAGGAATGTTGCATTTATCTCTTATCTCTATTAAATTTTAGGCTGTAACATTAAGCCTATTTCTGTTACCTATTACGATTATTTGAAATTTTATTTCTGTCATTTAAAATATTAGATATGCCACTCACTTTTGTCTCATTGGCAAATTTGATAAAGATTCCCCTGATATTTCTACTTTTTAAAAAAAAAATCTACTTCAGATATAACACAGAAACAATTGTAGAACTGAGTCTATACAGTGAAACCCTCCTCTTCCAGAAGTCTTCCCGGCTATACACCCCTGACCTGCTCTGCCTTGGGTAGCTGCTTGGTAATTCCATTGGCACCACCTATCTTCCTGAAGATGCCATTACCTAGTGTCATCCCCTTTACTGCCAGCTTATGCTGTCAACTCAGTACAATGGAATCATCATCATCTTGTGAAAATGAATAGAGAACGGGAGGAGATGGCTGGGGACAAATTAGGTAAATAAATAAATAAAACAAATCAGCCAAGTTAAAATCAGAAGAGGAATATTTTAGAGAAATTCCCTCTTAACATCCCTTCTCTTAACATCACCAATTCCACTAATTTTGAATAAAATGTTCCATAGGTATTAGGCAGCAAAGAGCCCATTTAAGCTTTTGCACCTCCTGTATATGGATGACCTGAAACTATATCGAAAATCACAATTAGAAATTGATTCATGACTCCATACAGTCAAAATTTATAGCTATGGATTTTCACCTAGATAAGTGTTCTTCATTAGTGGTGACCAAATGAAAATTGTTTAAGAGTAACGGAATTGAAATGCAAATTAAAAACATTCTGATAAATCTTTCACCAGAAGATTGTTACAAATATCTGGGCATCCTACAAACAAATAACAAAAGGAATATGTAAAAAAGGTAAAGAAAATCCTGAAATCCAAGCCTAAAGGGGGAAATGCTATTAACACCTGGGCTATGGCATTTCTTCAACATTTTGCAGGAAATATAAACTTGACACATGCTGACTTAAAAGCACTAGATTGAAAGACTCAAAACATTATAATTATCAGCTGTGCACTAGACCCAGATATTCAAATTGATAGGTTGTATTTGCCCCATGGTGAAAGCAGACATGAATTTTCCAAGTGTGGCAAACAGTTGAAGAAATAAAAAGGGGTCTTTCTGAATACACAAAACGTAGCCAAGAAGATATACTGATTGTTTTTTTTATGTGCCATCAAGTCAGTGTTGACTCTTAGTGACCATATACAATAGATAGATTTTCTCCATGACAGTCTTAAGAAGATATACTAAATGACGTAATAAAGGAAGGTGTATTGAAAAGCAGTGAAATCAAGCATGTATATAAGAACAAGCAGCTGATGATGGGAAGACAAAACTGGTAAAAGAAGCCATTATATGGTCAACACTTTAATAACACCCAAGGAAAGGTTAATAATGGCAATGTTTTTGTTGTTTTTTTAAAGACGCATTAAAGAAGGAAATTGAAAGGTCCCTTTTAGCAGCTCAAGAATAGTCGCTATGAAGAAATGCAATGAAAACTAAAATTGAGAAAACTCAGAATTATAGTAAATGCTGATTATGAAAGGAATGGGAGGAGACTGGTATGTAGATGTAAGAGAAGACAGAATAAAGTGGCCATATTGATTCCTTGGAAAGTTAGTAAAAAATATAACTTACCAGAAAGGAACGGGAGGAGACTGGTATGTAGATGTAAGAGAAGACAGAATAAAGTGGCCATATTGATTCCTTGGAAAGTTAGTAAAAATTATAACTTACCAGAAAAAAAGAAAAGGCGGAATATTGAAAAAGTGGTCAAGAATGAAATTGGTAAGATCTTGTAGAACTTCCAAAGACAAACTGATAAACATTTTTGCTCATAATAACCCAGACATGACTGTAGTTACAAAGAAACAACTATGGATAACTGACATTACACTAGCTGGAGATAGAAGGGTCAATGAGAAAGAATGAGAAAAGATAGGGATATCTTTCAAAAACCTTCAGATAGAGATTGAGCAAATGTGGAAAAAGAAAGTAGTAGTGCCAATAGTGGGTGTAGTAGTGCCAGTAGTGGATTTGGAAAAGTACTTGGAAAGGATAGAATCTCAGCTCATCAATTGCAATAGAAAGTAAGTCTGCAGAGCGACAATGGGTATCAAGAGTCAATAAATCAGAATTAAATACACAGAAACTAAAAATTAACCTTAGCACAATGTTAACAAGATATTTACCTAGGCCTACTCAAGCAACAATTCCTTTGATCAGAAGTTATTTTCTACTTCATCTTTACCTGTCCTTCCCCCCACCCACCCCTTTTTTTTTTTGGGAAAAAAATCTTGTAGCAGATCTGGTGCACTTTCCTTTCGCCATCATTTGTACAGGTGGAAGAGATGTTGCCTCTACAATATTTCCTTAAGAGTGATGAAAAATAGCAGCTAATCTCTCAAGAAAAAGATCAGGGATCCCAAGGACCCATAGGAGTCCCATTAGTACTTTCCAAGTCTAAACTGCTCTTTTGGAAGATGGATTATAGAAGGTGCCTTGTTTCATTTCGTGCTTTAGAGCTTGACCTGACTTGGAGCCTCTTCTAATATTAGACAAGCCATTTACAGTGTCTCTGGCACTCTGTTTTTGCCTACTTTGGAATCTGAATTTTACTCAGATTACCCAAGTTGTTTCTGAACCTTCTGAATCTTGTGTTAGAGCACTAGCCTTGTATCAAAACCATAGAATTATTGACTTTAATTATGAGAGAAAGGGAGAAGTATGTATTTCTGAATGAATAAACAAACAAGTAGCTATCCCCTCTTTGCCCCTAATCTACAAATCCCAGAATAGTTCAACGATTGTGAGAAAGATTTCATTTGCCTCATAGAATATACTAGAGAGAGATTTATCATTCTGTTATAAGACTCATGGGACTCCACCTACAGCTGCATTCCACAATGAAAACAGAAAGATTTTTCTTGATAAACTCATGTACCAAGTAGCTGTGCGGCTCCTTAGAAGCCACAGAGCAGCAGGAGGGAGAACCTTCCAGAACCATACTAGATTCAGGTAATTGGGACATTAATCAACTGAATGCATAAAGCAAGCATTTGTTCAAGCTTTAAGTTGGTTGTTTCTTAGTGTTTTATTGTGATACTAAAACAGTAACCTTTCAAAGACACTAGCCTCATAGGCAAGACACTGTGTGTTATAATTCATTCTCCACAAAGGATCCTGAAATTGTACAGAATATCTCTTATGGGAGATTCACCCTTGAGTGTTCTGTAATTACAGGCAAAGCCCATCAAAGATAATTCAAACTGTCAACCAATTCAAAGGACTGAGTCTGTTGCTGGACATCAGGATAGAGACAATTGTTCATACTGCTTTCTCTTATCTATTTCCTCCTCCTATTATAATGGGAAGTCATATAAGGACACCAGGACACTTCTTAAGCTGGCTAATTCTGCTGTCACAGCTTATTTAAATTGTGTTCATATTTGAACCCTTTGAATTGCTTCAGGCAAACAAGAAATGCTGTCATATCCCTACCCAATTTCTTCCCCTAAATGTACAGTATGCATTGTGGGAATCTTGTTCTCATGAAGGCTTATATATTGGTAAGCAAAGTAATCCTATGCACATCTCAGAAGTGTTACAGGATTGCAAACAAATATATTCATAATGTAAATATAATCATAATATCATATAATAGTAATTATAGCAAAAGCTTTAAAATGGCAGAATCACAAGACTTGCAGGAAATTCTTACCTTCTTTGAGATCTTTTTAGGTTCTTTAAGGGTATTTATTAAAACCTTGTAGGCTGTTTCTGACATGTACTATTGAAATAGAAAAGAAATAAATGACTAGATAAATAATATAACTCAACCAAATAGAGGTATTTGCCTATATATAACAAAGTAAGCTATTGTCATCAATTAATTTCTTCTGCCTTAATGCATGCTTTGATAAGACTCATCACTACAAGGTTACCTCCCCTCCCCCCACATATAGGTAAAGGTTTCCCTTGACATTAAGTCCAGTCATGTCTGACTCTAGGGGGCGGCGCTCATCTCCGTTTCAAAGCCAAAGAGCTGGCCTTCGTCCATAGACACCTCTGTGGTCATGTGGCCAGCATGACTACACGGAACGCCGTTACCTGCTCACCAAAGCGGTACCTATTAATCTACTCACATTTGCATGTTTTTGAACTGCTAGGTTGGCAGGAGCTGGGACTAGGAATGGAAGCTCACCCTGTCACGCGGATTCGAACCGCCGACCTTCCAATCGGCAAGCTCAGCAGCTCAGCGGTTTAACTCGCAGTGCCACCGCGTCCCCCCCACATATATATGCACACATAAAATCAGAATCATAGAATTAGAAGCAGCCTCATTGAGGCTATCAAGCTAATGGTTTGAAAAGTGCAGGAATCAAGACTAAACCATTCCAGAGATGGCTGTCTAACCTCTGCTTGAACACATTGAAGTGCAGCCCCACTTACTAATCAGCATGTCCTGAGGTATCTGGTCAACTCTTTCCTCAATGTCTACAGTATTCTAGAAAGTTGCCTGATCAAAGAAGGAGATAAGAATGGTCTGGCAAGATTTGTTCTTGACAAATCCATACTGACCTGGTAATTAATGCATTATTTTCAAGGTGCTTTCAGATCAAATTCTCTGTGCTGTATAAAATTCTGAGGTATTGATATCAGAATTACTGGTTTGCTGGATCTTCCTCTTTTCTTTAAAGATAGGAATGATATTTGTGTTCTCCCAATTACCTGGGATTTCACCAGTTATCCAGGATTTCTGAAAGGTAAGGGTTCAGCCTTACCTTTCAGATAGTCCCTTCATTATCTTAGGACAGAAGTCATCTAGTCCTGGAAATTTAAACTCCAAGTAAAGTATTATCACCCGATTGTGTTTTCATCTATCCCAGGAATCAATCGTGCACCTTTATTCTGCTCATCTCATTTGTCTGTTTGGATTCATGTCCTCTTGCTGGAAAAGATTAAAAATGACCGAACTATTCCAGATCTAGGATGGATAAGAAATTTGTTCTATCTGAATTTATATATATAAATATAGCAAGCAGACAATGCACATGCTGACACCTGCATTTTTACACATTTTGCAAATGTAATTCGTAAGTCAAAAGGATAACATACAAAAAAAAGGGTATAATTAGATAAGTGGGCACAAAAATTCATATATCTAAAAGAAATGTACATAAAATGCACTCTGATAGTCAGGGAACTGCTTTCCAAAATGCTTACTTTAAAAATGTTGTTATTTATTTCTTCACAAGCAGAAAGAAATAAAAAGTGTAAAATGCAAAAAACAAACAAAATCTAAGTAATACATGAAAAACTACAAAATCAAAATTTATTTATTTATTTTACAGAAGTGCACAAAAAGTCACAAGTCTGTATGTGGATGTATGTAATTATTCATACGTTTAGAAATTTGTAAAACTTGTTGTTTGCCAGGAGAATGGAAGAAGAATAAATCCCCTTTACTCATCTTTTGAAACAATGTACACAGCAACCTGTCTACCCACCTGGCATTAGATCATGCGGAATTAACTGGTTACATGTGAGCCAAAATTGGATTTTTCAGCCTCCAGATAAGACTGGCTTAGGCCAAGATAGTTGTTATTGTTATCATTATTCATGATGTGGCCAAAGAACCAGTAAAAAACTGATTATTTTAGTTATAGCAAAAGTGCAATGGGAAGGGGAGGGGAGGGGAGGGGAGGGAAGAAGCAGAGAGATATACAGTGACCATTCTGAGAAAGCAGACATTTTTGGAATGAACCCACATCCTCTAGAGGGCTCTGATCCTCCAACTACAGTTGCCAAGCGTCACGCTCTCTCTTCTCCACCATCAATGAAAGTAACCAGAACAGGACAGAACAACTTTCCCTGTTCATCACAAATCAGAACATAGGCCAAGCTGACTGGTGCAGAGCCTGAACCTTCTGAAAGATTATGATGAAACTTGGGGTAATGATGGTATTACATATAAGGGCCTGGCTATTAATACAATTTTATTATAATTATAAATTTTGAATTATACAGAAAATATTTTAAATTCTTAAACTTATAAAAGGACGTATGTATCAAACAGTTTAAGTAGGGAAGCAGATAGGAAGACTTAGATAAGTGCACAGAATATATAGAGACAGTAGTAGTACCTCTGTGCAGACAGAAGCAAAAAAGAGAACACATAGGCAGAATCATGTAAAACTTAACTTAGTTAATAAAAAGACTAACTTCTTTCATTTTAAGCTGGCCTGGTTATTTTTGACTAAAAAACATTCCACTTAAAATATGACAGGAATTCATTAACAGGTGGTCAGCCAGAACCAGAGAGAGAGAGATTCATTCCTCTCTCTCCCTCTTTCTTTTAGCACAGACTTGAAGATCCCAACAACATTAGGTTTTGCAGGAGGTAATGAAGCTCAGGAAATTCTAAAGAGAGGAGTTCCAGCTAGATCTGGATCTTGCCTTCTATAGTGTCCTTTGGCTAATTTCATTGATTATGTATACGGAGCATCAACGCATGCTTTCAAATATAAAAATAATTGCTGATAGCATCTTCCCTGTTGGAGCAGATGTTAAAACCATTGCAACAAGAAACCATTAAAAAAGTTGCTATTTTCCGGGAACAGAAGATTTTATTGTAAACTGCCCAGAGTCCCTCTTTTGGGGGAGATGGGTGGTGGCTAAATCTGAATATATATATATATATATATATATACACATATATATATATATATATATATATAAATAAATAAATAAATAAATAAATAAAAAAAACAGTGCAGGAAATGAAGTATAAACTGAATCCAGGTAATGTACACCTAAGAATGAAACAAGCACCTCATACTGGACATCTTCTGATGCCTTCTATAGGCTGATCATTTGAAAGATGAAGCAGGCTGACAGATCTTGAGACCTGTCATTGTGAAGGTATCCAAATATTCTTGGGCATGGTTAACTACCTGGCAAAGTTTTGCAAAGGTCTGGAAGATTACTGTGAACCACCCTGGCAGCTGACACACAAGGATGTTGAATGGGAGTGATCAGAATGTAATCAGCAGGTTTCAGGACATAATATCAAAGACCAGTGTCCTCAAGTATTACATCCTGGGTGACAACTTGTGTTATAGAGTGATGCATCAGAGACAAGTTTAGCAGCTGCCTCATTTCAACAGCAGCAACCTATTGCATATGCCAGCTGAGCATTATCTGAAACTGTACAGGGTGACTAGCCAATTAGAAAGTATTTTTGGCCAGATGGCATATGTTCATTCATTCTATAAACCTCTGTAAATCATCATGAGAAAACCACAGTTGAACACCGCAAAGACGTTTAGGTGGACATTATAACATTATGAGAATGTTCTACTTGAAATAGCAGCTGCCACTCTCTGTCCACTTCAGAGCACTACTACTAGTTGGCCTATTCTCAAACCTGTGCAAGATGCACCAGGGGCTGAGGTTGTCCAAGAAAGGGAAGAAACAGGTGGCTGAATCTGGCTGTTCTGCCGAAGAGTCTCTTCATCTCAAATTCAAACTCTTTGTCAGGGAAGGATTCAGAAAGATGGTGAACAGCATGCAAAACTCTCTACTTGGATTGGGGGGGTGGGGGAGAGGAAGGAAGGAAGGAAGGAAGGAAGGAAGGAAGGAAGGAAGGAAGGAAGGAAGGAAGGAAGGAAGGAAGGAAGGAAGGAAGGAAGGAAGGAAGGAAGGAAGGAGGGAGGGATTTCAGCAGTTCTCAGTGAGATGGGTTTCCTAGATTATATCATCCAAGATATGATCTTGAAAAATAATTACACCTCAACCCAGAAGTAAAACTGAATATTGGTGTTCTAGTTATTGACACATGTTTCCAGCTAAGTGGACAGAGTGAAATGGCTGTTTCACAAGTAGCTCTGTTGTAAGGAAATCTTCACTATTATGTAATACTTTTATGTTTAATGGCATACCACATAGTCTTGAGACACTTGAGACTTTTGAATCAATATATGAAAAGGCTTCAGCATTGTGGCCCTTAGGCTAATGAACTAGTTCTCATGCAATACCTGTGACAATCGGAGTTTGAGACCTCTATTTTGTACTTCCAATGATATAAAATGCTGTCTATGGTATTAGTGTCTGTAATAGTCTGTCTTATGGTTTAAGAAGCAGAAAGATAGATTGAATCAAAATGGAAAGAATGAATAAATGTATACATATAAATCATAACTTTATATTACATTCATCAAATGATGGCAAAGCCCCAGCTTTTTTGCGTATAAATAAATGGTTGTCATTCATTCTTATGAGCCAAAGGAGAACACATCACTGAAAATGCTGCAGGGTGAGAGATACCTCACAATGCCTACAATATATAAGATTTTCTGCCTCTTCTCTGCTGCCATTTGATAAGGGCAGACATTTTGGTTATAAAGACTAAAGGAAACTAGTGAATTTTGTAATGTTAAAGACACTGAGTCTTTGTTGTATTTCTAAGAACTGTAAATATGGAAGGTTGTTTTGGTTTGCTTTTATTTCTTCTGGTCTGTCATTTGGTCTATTTGCTGTTGAGACAGATGTTGGCAATTACAGCATACTGATTTTTTTATGCTTTTGCTTACTTGAAATTCAGTCCAATATTCCATTGTCTTTTTATGCTACTGTATTACACAGACAGTACACTTAAATTAGAAATAGTGGCTGAATTTCATTCACCAACTATGTTATTTAAAGAGCATTGGCACATTACAAATAAATTTGAGAAAGGAAGAACTTTATCCAACCGTCAATGACTTCATAGTAAAGGTAAAGGTTTCCCTTGACGTAAAGTCCAGTCGAATCCGACTCTAGGGGGCGGTGCTCATCTCCGTTTCTAAGCCTTGGAGCCGGCGTTGTCATAGACACTTCCGGGTCATGTGGCCGGCATGACTCACGGAACGCCGTTACCTTCCCGCCGAAGCGGTACCAATTAATCTACTCACATTTGCATGTTTTCGAACTGCTTGGTGTGCAGGAGCTGGGACGAGCAACGGGAGCTCACCCCGCCGCGCGGTTTCGAACCGCCGACCTTCCGATCGACAGCTCAGCGGTTTAACCCGCAGCGCCACCGCTTCATAGGAATTCAGTATTTTGGTGTTTTGCAAAGATCAAATTCTTTTTAAATCAAAAGGAAAGTATAATGTGAAATGATACATATTATTTTAAAATGATTTTTTTAAGTTATTTTGTGGTATGGGAATTGAAGTAAACTAAAAAGAATGATATGGAATACTAAAATAATAGGGAATACTACCTGAAGTTATTACATCAGGAATGAGTAGCCAGAATTGAATGGCTTTTAATTAGATCTGAGATTAATCACTGACCCATCATGATCCCCCAAAAGTAAACAGGGTCAGAGTACTGAGTTGGTGTTGATGTCTTGACAAGGGCCAAACATTTAATGTATTTGCATGCTAATTTCCATTATTACAGTTCTTGAAGTTATGAACAATTAACAATTCAAGCAAACAATTCAGTGCAGTATACAAAAATATAAAAACAACTAGTCCTAAGGACTTGAGAAATAATAAACCCTGTCAGTTCAGCCAAAAAAAAAAAAGAGGGCCAAAATATGTTGATACAACCAGGAAAAGATACTAGGAGACAAGCATAGGCTCTGGAAGCCAAGGACAGTCTAACAGTAACACTCTAAAAGGAAACTATGCTCATGAAATACCGTACTGCCTCTTTATTCTCTCAAAACTACCATTGTCTTTGTAGTCCTGCCCTCATTATCTCATAATTACAGCATATCTACCTCTAGTTTACACATAAACACCTAGTGTGCTGCTATAGCCAGGCTCCTTAAACACAAACAGTGACCAATAGAAGTCCAGGTGAATCTTCATCAAAGCAGGCAACTGGAAACAAAAGGCCACTGGGTTAATTTGCTGGATAACTGGTAAAGGGCCAATAAACTTTGCATTCAGTTAAACCACATGGAGCTTCACCAGCACTTGGTATTTTACCATATACAATTGGCAGCCTCTGAGAGTTGTCAAAGTAGGGACCAGGAATATGGTCCAGGTGGGCACAATTCAGTTAATGCTATTCTGTACATCCCATGGAAATTAATAAGAATAATACAGAACAATAATGTTATACTATAATATCCTAGGCCCAGATATTTATTTTATTTACAGCCACTCTGTTTAGTAACCACTAATTCTAAGATGTGACAGTGCGTTTAATTCATTCTAATGAATTAAATCCATTCTAAGTCAGAGTGGGTTAACATATGTTGTTTCATCAAACTCAAAAGAAAAGAGAAAAATGTCAAAAACAATATTTCAGAAAAACAATTGCTTTTTACCATATGTGGTCACAGCTGAACGTCCAGAAAGTTTTGCAAAGGTTTGTTTGCTCATTGTGACCTTTCCTTTTCAAATATTTTTGTATTCAAATAGGCTTAATTTTTCCAATTATGGCTTAATCCTGGTACTGCAGGTGTTTGCAATTTCAAACAAATAGGTTCTGCTAATATTTTTCATTCACAGGAAGGTCATGTCCAGCATGAAGAGATCAAAACCTGCAGCACGACTGTGTCTGAGAAACTAATGCACAGATTACTCCAATTTCATCTGGCCTGAGGAGGGAAAACATAGTTTGTTATTTTCTTTTTGACAACTAAATGTGAGTTACAACAAAACCATGCTGCTAATGGTCAGACCTTTGTGCCATATTCTATATGGAAAATGTTTTAAAGGATCTAAAACTGATTTACTATGCCTTCCTCAAGACTACGATAGGGTTTAAAGATAAACAACCACCAAACTGAAAATGCATACTGTGTTCTTCTGCAAAGTGCTGCTAAACTTGTAGCTCTGTTTTTGTACTTGAGGCAAATTTGGTAGGAGGGAAAGAAAGGAAAGGAAAGCTATCTGTTTAATCTGGTAGAAGTTTCAAAGTATTTTGATTTTAGTATTATAAACATTTAATCTCCTTAGATGTTCTAAAGCCTCCTAATATTTAATGCTCAACTATCCATTTGCAGAAGCTCATGTCCTTCTTGAACTAGTAAAACAAAAGAAAATGCTGGCATTTTGTGCTTGGCCTGTCACAACTCTAATGTGTTTGTATGTATGCAAGTGCATGTGTCTTATAAATATAGTTGTCATGACACTATACTTGAGTCTTTCTGATTTGGCAGCCCTGTAAGTCTAAATAATAATTTGTTTTCCATAGATGGTATTTCCTATTTAATTCCAGTAAAATAAATTATGCCTGCCAGTGTTTACTTTCTTCTGGTTAATTATATATACTAGTAATAAGAATAGAAATATGTACATGTGAAGAATTTGATTTCAGTGAGATCTGTGGGAATATGTTATTAAAAAAATGGTGGAGTTTTATGAAGGAAGTTTAAGAATAGTCTGAATGTACAGAATGTCAGGTGATACAACATCTGGTTGACAAAACAAGAAAAGGACTGAAGGTAAAAGATAACATTAACTTGAACAAGACTTTGTAGCAAATGAAGTAATTAACCTAAATTTAATTCCTTGCATCATCCTTAATTTGAGGAGGTCATCAGGTCATATAGATTTGATATCAATTTGGTACTGATTAGTGATCAGTTGATCAGTTTGGTACTGATTAGTGGTATAACCAATTTCAGCCTTTCATTGCCATCTCAGATATGAAGAAGGGCAACTACCTTTCTTTAGAAAAGAAAAACTTTGGGTCCAAGGCCAGATGCGATTTCCTTAAGTTTTCTGTATCATAAAAATGACTCCATCTGATGTATTTAAATCTTTTGGTGTGTTGTCTGGATTGTAATTATCTTGTAACTATTTTTAATTATGCTGTAATTATTTGTAGTTATTTTGTAATCCGTTCTGGTTTAGTTTACTGTATTTTCTTGTGTTTTTATGTTCTTTATTCTGTGAGCCACCCAGAGTCAGTTGCAATCAGGTCACATCAACATTGAATAAATTAAATTGAATTGACTCCATATTAGCTACCTATTGTAATTGAAATTTACAGTAGAAATTAACAAAATACAAGCCTAAACAGCACTTAAACCACCCCCATATTCTAGAGGTCTATATACCAAATGTCTAAGGGAACTGTCAAATGCCTGAGGAAACTCCTATACAGCACTTAAACCACCCCCATGTTCTAGAGGTCTATATACCAAATGTCTAAGGGAACTGTCAAATGCCTGAGGAAACTCCTATACAGCACTTAAACCACCCCCATGTTCTAGAGGTCTACCAAATGTCTGAGGTCTACCAAACATCTGAGGAAACTCCCAAAGTGCCTGATAGATTCATTAGGTATCTGGGTGAACCAACCAACCTCTGGAAGTAAGCAGCACTGGAATGCTCCATGGATTCCAGTGAGTGATCTGACCATGTCAAGGGATTAATGAAAATATCTTCCTCACTCAGATCCTGTCCTAAGTGCTCTGAGATAAAAAGCAAATCTAATGTGTGGCTTTCTAAGTTAGTTAGATCCATGATTAATTGGGATGAACATATACAGTAGTTGTCATGACACCATGAAATCACAAGCTGCCTTAGACCCATCTCTCATGGAGGCAAAACTAAAATAACTCAATATGAGAAGCCTGAGCAAGTCCTTCACTAACTCAGCAGCTCAAAGAAGGAAGACGCTAACATTTCCAGCTTATTGCTTGAAGCCAACCTCACAAACAACCAGTAATCTAAGGGAAAGGACCTCTGACAACCCTGAAAACCTCCCAAACATAATCATCACCCATCTTCCCCTGCACTGGCGCCATGGCTGATGCAAACCCCAGATGGATATTTTTGGGATAGGGACAGAGACTTACCCTCATCCATCCAGGTTTCCTAACAGAAGCCAGGTCTGCCCTTGTATCCACAATTAAATCATAGGTGAAAATAGATTTATTACAGCATAATGGCATTCAATATAAACAGCAAGAGTCAAGGCTCCTTGTGGCCCAGCACCTGGCTCCCAAGAAGAGACAATGGGACCAGAAGAGGAGATTAGCCTTAAAGTTCCATTAACGTTTTATTCATAATTTTATTTATTTATTTATTTATTTATCAATCAATCAATCATATTTGCCTTGCTCTGTGCCTCCTTTTCTTCATAATGCCTTGCTCTGTGCCCATCACCATTACAATCCTACCCAGCTCATTCCCTTTAACTACTCTGGCTCTAAAAGCATTATCACTTTTACATACTCCACTCCCAACAAGCTCCACTAACAACCCATCACACACTCTATAGCTGCTCTGATGGTATCACTCAGCAGCCACCCAACTTCACATACTCGATCCATCATACAATATTCTCCAGCTTCACCCTTCCCCTTCCCCAGCCTATCTTTCATCTAGGTCCAGAAGGAGCAAAGGTCCCAGAACTCTCACTCCAGGAGAAGCATTCAGAACAGTACTTCACCCCTCACTGGGGAATGGCTATTCCAACTCCTCCAGACTTTTTTCCACAGATCTCCAGTGCAGTCCAAACAGTCTGCAACCACCTTCAAGCACCAATTTCGAATACTTTGTGACTCCAGATTCCAACTCCAATTACTCCATTCTCCATCCTGGTTTGACAAAGAAATTCCTGTGTAGTTCCAACTGTTTATATATTAGCTTATTTGTTTGTTATATTGATATCCTTCCTTTTTTCAGGCAGCATACACAGAGCTCCCTCCTGCCCCTTTTCTTCCCCTGTAACAACCCTGTGAAGTAGATTGGGATGAGACAGGAGAGTTATCCAATGAGCTTCAGCAGATGAGGGTGGACTAGAACCTGGATGTCCATAGTTTTAATCCAACACCCTAATCACCACATCACACTGTTGTTTCTCATCTGTCTCCTGGGTCTGATAACTGCCTACTCCACAACAAGGATCTAATGGAGGCCACAACATTGCTGCTGCTTTGTTCCTTATTGCTGGCTGTTCTGAGGATGTTCCAAAAAGGCATGGCCCTGTAGGGTTCACCTAGGAAAGAGGAAGATACTGATCTAGCAAACAAACATTTTAGGCATTGGAGGGAATGTTTTTCCTTATTTGCTTTCTTAGCTGAAACTGAAGCTATCAAGCTAAAACAATGAATTAGACTTCATTAGGACAGCACATCCAGTCCTGTGCTTTAAAATATTAACTTTAATTGCAAAGAAGACTGGCTTAAATAATATGATGTTTGCTTCTGTTGTTTTTTGTTTTTCTCTAAGCAACTGCTGAACTGGATAATTACAGTGGTACAATTATTGCTTTGCATGTGTTGAATGATACGTTTTGCTTAGTCTGCTGGCTGTCTCCAGAGTGTCTAAAGGTGTAATTCAATAGTAAAAATCTGATTATTTCCATTCTTGCCCACAGCAATTTAAACAATATGAACCAAACTCCCTGTCTGAAACTTTCATGTATTTTGCATTCTTTGCGCTGAAGTATTTCAGAATAATACACATCTCACTGAAGCTTTAGTTGATTTGAAGAAGATACTCAGCTGGGAACTATTGGCTATGAATCTTGCTTAACTCAAGATATATAAAAAGGAACAACAATGGATGTTACTGTAGTTTGAAATATAAATCGTTCTCTAGAGCTGTCCTGAATTCCTCCTAAAGTACTGTACATTATGAGTAGAAATGTGGAGGGCCCTATTTTGAAAAAAAATAAGGAAATTCAAATGGAACAAAAAGAGTTTTGATGCAGCAGTGAACTTTCTTCAAGGGTGGAGTGGTCGTCTGGGTATCCAGAAGTTTTAACAAGTTTTGACTTGAGTTAATAAAGCTTTGGAGGTTCCTGCTTCTTCTATACAATTAAGAAATTTGAAGAGAAGTTGAGGCAGAAGTAATTTCTTTAGTGGCATTTTTAGGGGTAGCTGCTAGTTCTGTTAAGCCTTCTTATTGGTTTTATTTGCTAAATTTATTGTAATACTAATTTCTATCCTGTACAGTCTCAAGATTTGACAATGATAGCATTCAAGCACTTGCTGGCAGAACCCTGCTATTTGGAAGACATGCCGAAGAAGGAAGAGGGAAAGAAGGAAATGTGGAAATGTGGAGAAGGATAATGACTTTGTGGTTGGAAGGTAAAAGATGGTTGCACCTTTCTGGGTGAGGGATGGAGTCAGAGTCTAAGAGTAACACAATAAATAAACTTTAGGCCAGATTTTTATATTCAAAGTTAGTGGACTGGGTACACAATGAAAATATTATTGCTGAAGAACAGGCCGGATTTAGAAAGGAATGTTCAACACTAGATCATTGTTTGGTTCTTCACCATTTGGCAGAAAAATATTCTACCCCCTCTCATGGTTCCCTTTTTGCAAGCTTTGTTGATTTTAAATCAGCTTTTGATCTAATACCAAGGGAGAGACTGTGGGAGAGTCTGAGAAATTCCACAATTGACAAAAAGCTGCTAGCTCTTATTCAAACACCTCCCTGAAAATTAGATGCACCCCCTGGGGACATTTATCTAAAACAGGCCCAACTTATAGAGGTGTAAGACAAGGTTGCATATTAGCTCCATTACTTTTCAATTCGTATCTAAATCCAATAATTCAAGCGCTTGCTGTTCTAGCCCATCATCCACCTAGTTTGGCTGATCTTGCAATTCCAGCACTACTGTATGCCGATGATGTAGTCATTATGTCTACCTCACAAGTGGGAATGGTTGTGTCAAAAGACATGATTGCTGATATTTTAACCAAACCTCTTGCTCTACCAAGACATACAGAGTTAACAAAGAAAATTGGTTTGTGTCTTACTCCTTAGCAAAACAAAGGGGAGTGTTGGCATTTCTTTGTTTTTGCTCAGACCAACCCACTAGGTTACCATGGTAATTGAGTGCTTTCTTAAGTATCGGCAGGGTGAAGAGGTCAAACTTAATTGTCCTCAGTTTGGGTCTTAATAGCTGCATTGCCTGGGCTTGTTTAGTTTCACTTTTGTAGCTTTCCAGCATAGTCTCTCTTCCCAGTCCTCTCTGAGTGCGTGTGAATGCACAACTTGTAAAATATGTTTTTGTGCTTTATGTAAATACATTTATTTTTATAGAAATGCCTGGCATGTGTGATTTTTCTGATCTCTTGGGCCAAATGCTTTCCAGCTCTGACATACACATCCGGCTGCTGGACCTCACAAGGATTTCCCAGTGGGGGGGGGGGGGGAGGGAAGCAGCAACTGCTATGCCATACAATTAAAAAAACAAACAAACTTCATTTTCTGGAGTAGGAGTAGTCCTTTTTTCACTATATTAACACTAATGAAAGGAAAATAATTATCTTTGGATAGTATGTATCCAAAAATCACAAAAAGAAAAAGGAGATTAAAACTAAGAAGAATGGAGGCAAAAGAAAAATGATGAATTTGAGGGAGAGGAGGCAATTTCTCTTGCCCTGGTCTGCAACTAGGCATTAAGCATAAATAATAGAGCTATTAGGAAGGGCTGCTGCAAATTGTCATCTCTTCATTTGGGACTGAGTTCCCATTCTAGGAACTTTAGGAACTGGAATCTTCTCCCACACAGTCATGTGCACACACAGTCACAAAATCAAAAAGATTATTTCTCTGGAATTTTCCACCTAGGGCATGTTGGAAGGAAATCTTACCAGGGTCTGTTCCAAGCCAGGAACGAAGATATGCAGGCAGTTGCTTGAACAGAGGTGATTGCTTTATTGTCCGAGAGTGCAAAATACAGAGAAGTCAGCTGTCGGAGGTGGCCACACTTGTCTTTCCCCACCAGCCCTTTATGCAGGGACATGGGTCTTACTGTTAGTGAAAAAGCGCGGAAGATGATGTTTAGCCGAATCGCGCTTAGTTGGCTTCCTAGAAAGGGGGAACTCTATAAGAATTGAGTGTAATTGACTAAAGATCAGAGGCATTCCTGTGGTTGAGCACCCTATCATTTTGCAGTTTCTTGCTCTTTAGTCAATTAGACTGTCTGCAGGGCTGTGGCTTTTGCCCGTTGGGTTTAGATTATTGTTATTCTGAGGGGAAGCCCTTTTCCTTTTCTTATGCTAAGGTGTTGCCTCTCCGCCTTTGTCCTCTCAGTTTCCTGACTTGATCGGCTTGCGGGGAATTTGATCAGGTTGTCAGGAGGTTCCTTTATGGATCATGTTAGTATTCTCCTATTATTCTATTGTGATCCTTTATGTTAATAATTTCCCTTCTATTTTAATCTTAGTCTTTTGTCCTGGAGTTTCCATCTTCTTACCCGATTTTGGGGAAGCGTTTTTGGTGGGAAGCATCTATCGGGAGAAGATGCAATTCAAAAATGATGGTTTGCTAAGAAAAGAAAAGGAGGGAGGGTTGCCTCGAACCCTTCCAATAGACATAAATATAAATATAGATAGGGGATGCTCATGCCTGCAAACAGCATACATTAAAAATATTTAAGGCCTTGGCAACCCATTTTTAACCCACCTCTCCATGACATTGGCCTTGTCTCATCATTAAGACTTCATCATTATACAGCCTTATGAGCTGATAGTGAAGAAAGCCAGACCCTCTTTGAGTCATTTTGTTAGGAAAAATTTGATGAAAACATGAGTTAATACTTGTAGGAGCTCTGTAACCCAAGAAAATAACAAACAGGCTTTTACAATGCATTTTAAAAAATTAAATGCAGTTCTTGAGAAAGAGGGTGCCTTGCTGCTTATTACCCCCTCTCCTTTCCACAAAATAATGTTTCCTCTTGAAGAAGGTAAGCAGGGCATGATATCTATGGAAATAGCAGCAAATCTGAATTAAAGTCAGGTGCAGTTTGATGTTGGTCTGCACTCAATAAAAAATAAAGTGTGTTTATGCAAATGGGAAAATATCCCCCTCTCTATTCTTTTGAATCTTCATTTCATTGTTGTCTACAATTGATAATGATGCTAACTGGTGCTAATGTTTATTGTGTTTTTTTCTGTTCAGATAAACTATGATGTCAGCTCAGATGTTTGGAATTGGACTTTCACTGTTTGTTGAAAGGCTGCTGTACTGTTCTTTCCTAATTCAAACTATTTCTGTCTTAAAACACACAGAAGGGGAAAATTTTTATTGCTGTGAAAGCCTTAAGCTATCCAACTGAAACCTGGCAAGAACTGCCCTCTTTGCTGCTGCTGCTGCTGCTGCTGCTGCTGCTGCTGCTGCTGCTGCTGCTATTATTATTATTATTATTATTATTATTATTATTATTATTATTATTCACAACAACGTGAAATTACAGCTGCCAATTCTTTAGCTAGTGTTGGCCTTCATTCACATCAAGTTCTTCCCAAGAACCTAGGATGTTGTAATGTATCAGTGTAGTATATGCATGGATCCAAACAGTGTGGCCTTTTGTAAGTGACAGATGGAAATTTTGTCAATACGCAGATTTTCTAAGTGCCGTCCAAGGTTTTTTGGAATGGCACCCAGCGTGCCGATAACCACTGGGACCACCACAACCAGTTTATGCCATAATCTTTCAACTTTGATTTTCAGATCTTGATACTCTGTGATCTTCTCCAATTCTTTGTCTTCTATTCTACTATCTCCTGGTATTGCCAGATCGATAATCCATACTTTCTTCTTTTCAACCACAGTTAAATCTGGTGTTTTATGTGCCATGACTTTATCAGTTTGTATTCAGAAGTCGCACAATATTTTAACCTCATTTTTGACTACTTTTTCAACTATATGTTCCCAAGAATTTTTCATTACTGGCAAATGATGATTTTTACAGATATTCCAGTGAATGTTTTTGGTGACTATGTTATGTCATTGTTTATAATTAGTTTGTGTGATCTTCTTGCATGAGCTGAGTTTATGATCTACTGTTTCTTCTGCTTCTACGCACAATCTGCACTTTGAATCATTTGATGATTTTTCAATTCTGGCCTTGATTGCATTAATTGAATAATTGGCTCTTGAGCTGCCAATATCAAGCCTTCAGTTTCTTTTTTTAATGTTCCACTTGTAACCCATTGCCAGGTTTTATCTTTATTCATTTCCCCCTCAATCTTTTGTAGAAATTGACCATGTAATGCTTTTCCTTGCCAGCATTCTGTTTGTACTTTTTATTTACTTATTTCGATATTCAAGTTTTGTTTCCTGTACATTCAGTAAGTTCCAGTTTTTAACCCTGTATCAGTGCTTGTTCTTGACTGTCTGTTACATAAGCAGCCAATGCATGCTTTTCTTCTTCGACAGTTGGTTTGACTTGAAGTAAACCTCTGCCTCCATTTCTGTGGGGCAGGTATAATCTATCAATATCACTACAGGGATGTAATGCATAGTGAATAGTCAGGAGTTTTCTTGTTTTTCAGTCCAACTGCCCAGTTCAGCTTGTGTCCAGTTAATAATGCCAGCAGTGTATCGTATCACAGGGATGGCCCAGGTATTGAGGGCTTTGATGGTGTTTCCACCGTTCAATTTTGTCTTTAACGGTTTTTCTCACTCTTTGGATGTATTCTTTACTAATCACATTTTTAACTTGTCCTTGCTTGATATTATCCAACTGTAAAATGCCCAGATACTTGTAGGATTCATCCTGATGGTTTGGCCATTCAGCATTTCAATTCCATTACTGTTCATGATTTCCCTCCAATTTCTTGCTACTGTAGCAGATTTCTCTAGGCCAAATTCTATTGCTGTGTCTGTGCTAAAACTTTTTTTGTCAATGACTGGATTTTGATTTTTGGTTTTCCATAAAGCTTCAAATCATTCATATAAAGCAAATGTGAGATTTTATTACCATTTTTTGCTGTTTGGTAGCCAAGATTTGTTTTCTTCAAGATCACTAAAAGTGGGATCATAGCAATGACAAATAATGAGGGTGCTAATGAGTCACCCTGGAAGATGCCTCTCCTAATGTTGACAAGCTCATATTTTTCGTTTCCAATTCTCTCTTCCACTGCTTTTTTTTTCTATAAACATTCTAATGTTTTTACTGACACCTGTTGTTTCCAAACATTTGATGATCCAACTATATGGCAATCGATCAAACACCTTTTTATAATCAATCCAGACCATATGCAGATTGGTTTTTCAGCTTTTGCAATTCTCCAAAACCATTTTATCAATCAGAAATTGATCTTTTGTACTTCTGCTTTTCCTTTTATTTCCTTTCTGTTCTACTGGAAGGATGTTATTTTCTCCCAGATAATCTTGGATGTTGCCCACTATTATGCCTGTGAGTAATTTAAATTAATTTGTTTCATTTTTGTTTGGTTTTCCATTTTCAGAATTTCTATTGCCATTTATACTTTGGTAGAATTGCCTCTGGTCTGATTTAAATAGCTGATTTTGCTTAATTCGGTTGATTCGTGCCTCATGGCATTCAATTTCCCCAGCTATTGCTGTTATTTGTTGCTTTATGATTTCCAAAGCTTCCTCAATTTTTCTGGTGCTAAGTCAACACTTTTTTATTAGGCTTGTCTTGATCCTTACATTCGTCCATTTTTGCTCTTTCATGTTCTTTAAATCACTTGCATTTGATCTTAATTTCTTTATCTTGGCCTCCAGTCTGATCTTCCACTTTGGGACTGAATATGATTTTGCTTTTGGTTTTCTAATTTTGATACCCAGTTCTTCTGTAACCACCACTGCGATAGATGACATTTTAATCTTTTCAAGCACTTTATTCATATCCTTCATTATAGGGGTGAGGTCTTTTTTGGGCATTACTTTCAGTGTTGGCAGTCTTTGTGTTTCTATAGTAATTGTGCATATGCCATAATTTTCTCTTTTAATTCTTCTTGTCGTGGGGGGGATCAGTTCCGATTATTAATAGCAGGCCATAATGGTGTGGTTTTCAAACACAGTATACTTTTGTTTTGACTGTGGTTGTTGTTCTTCCAATAATCCTACAGGGCTAAGCCCTGGTTGCCCAGCCATAGCTCTTGTGTCCCGTTGCCCACTTGTCAACAGATGGCCAGGAACTCTAACATCTGATGCGGTCCTTGTTGACCTGGGTGATGACTGATCTGGTATAGGATTCTTTTTCTGTTTTCTCACCATGGTTAATGGGTTGATGGATACACATAGTCTGGCTCTTCTGCTGAGACCTGTCTGGCATGGGTGACCCTTCTGGTAGAATACACTGCCACCAGCACAGCCCTCAACTTCAACATAGCAATCAGAACATCACAAGCCCCTCCCCCATGAAAAAGGGGTATCAATGGAGGGGATATGATTATGATTATTTCCTGCTCTTTTTATATATACCTCAAGGCAGTGAACATACCTAATACTCCTGTCCATCTATGTTCCCCACAACAACAACCCTGTGAGGTGGGTTGGGCTGAGAGAGAGTGACTGACCCAAGGTCACCTAGCTGGCTTTCATGCCTAAGGCAGGCCCAGCACTCACAGTCTCCTGGTTGCTAAACCAGGACTGCATGGGCTTCGAAAAAGATTTAGAAGTCTTTGGATCTTGTATGTACCTCTCTGCTATTCATTAAAGGAGCCTGCTATGATTTTTCAGGCTTCAAGCATGAAAGTGACCTGCTATGCAATAATGGGAGATTCCATTGATGATACAGTAGGCATCACATATAACACCTGCATAATGGTTGTAGACAAGAAATATTACAAGTTATACTTTAGTTTGGGAGTATTTAGAATTAATCTAGCTAAAAGTTCTTGCAATGAAATTCTACTGAAATCATGACGATCCCTGCACTCTATATGATTTGCATATTGTTTAATTTTAACTCAGTTACTATGATAGCTTTTGAATCTCACCGATCTCTTCCATAAAGACAGCTGTTCTTAGATTTGCATATTTAAATATGTAAATTCATACATTGCATTTCTACTGTTATTCAGAGATTCTGCTTTCAAATCTGGCAGACTAATGCCCAGACATATGAATGAAAGTTGTTAGCATTTGTCATTTTCCATAAAAGCAGTGATTCAGAAATAGAAAGCATTTATTTAATTAACCTAATGTCACCATTTACTGGAGCTATTTTCAGAATTAACCTAAATGCCCTACATAAATCTGAATGTAAATTTCCTTCTGGGAAACTGAAGGTTTTCCCTTTCCACCCATGGCAAAAATAGAAATATAAGCAATGCAGTTGTTCAGATATCTGAAAATGTCCAAGTACCAGACCTCACAAATATAATTTAATTCCATTATTTTATGGCAGTTTGAGAAACCCTCTGAGTCAAATGTCTGAGAAATCATAAAAATCTATGATAAAATCAGAGGTTATATATTCTAATCTTATACGTGTCTACTCAAATACAGATCCCACTATCAGGCTCATTCCTAAGAAACTGAATACAGAATTGCGGTTTATAAGCCTTTTGTGTTTTTATAGTTGATTAGGGATTTATTGAGCTACCATATTTTTTTTTCTAGTGGAAGACAGCCATCCTATTCTCACAACTGGTATCAGTTTCGGCACATATTGATTGTGTTTGGAGACATTGGCTTTTAGGGTAGAGAAGGTCCGTTCAGATTATTTCTACCAATCATCAGGTGTCCTCAGTGCTTAATGAGATTAACTCTGTGGGAGGCTTTCTATGGTTGAATTCTCATTGATAAATTCCTCATATTTCTTCAACTCCACTTTAAGATTTTGCTTTAAAAACAAAGAGAGAAATTACATTGGAATTATAGCCTCCCCTCTTGCACTTGGCCTTCAGTTACAGCAAATGTTATCCACAAGGGCTTATTTGGAAGGTGCTTCGGACCCCATCTGAGCTCAGAACCCTTCTGATATTCATTAAAGCTGTCGGGTGGTGGGGGGATAAAAAGGTGGCTACTCTGAAAACCTCATTACAAAAACTCCTTAAACCAGCAGCATTTTTTCACTTTTCATGGAAATCATTTTCAAAACCTGTACAGTCTTATAAATAGATAGTCATGAATGCATTGATCCATGGGAAAAAAATCTATACTTGGAAAATACTCTATGGGGACCAAGTTATATAGTACAAAAAAGTGCACATTTTCAAATGCTTTAATAATTTTTAATAAGACCTTTTAATACCATTTTGCTGGGCCCTAACAAAGATATTACCTAATTATGGATTTAAAAAAAAAATGTAGTTCCTTTGGATATATTTAGATCCATCTGGGGAAAAAATTTGGACCCCCATATTGTTGTTTTGGTTTGAAAAAAGAAATGCTGGCCTCAGCCATGGATGATATTGTTCCACCCCATTGTGGCCTTAAGCCTGTGAGTAGTTCAAAATAAATTGAATGGTCCTGAGCTGAAAAAAGATACAGCAATAGCATTTTGATTCCATTCCTGATAAGAGTGCATTAGATCAAAATAATAATAATAATAATAATAATAATAATAATAATAGAAGCAGAGGTTAAGTTTTGATGGCAAATAAGATAGTCCAGGAATGTGATTCAGATTACCAATACAAGACTGCATGTTCAGAGCTGTATAATATTTCACCCATAAAGTGACCTTAAATATGTTCTAAAATGTGACTTCCTGAATATAATTAAGGATTCACTAAACTCAACATTCTTTGTAGGGCAGAAGATGAAAAATATCTTTCACTGAAATTAATGTGGTTTTTTTTACTATATACTTTATGATTCTTGAACAATAAAAGGAAAGTGAATTAATGATGTCTATTATGAGCAGCAATTGTTTACCCAACTAAGTGACAATTATTGGTACGTTAATTAAGGACAAAATGTCTTATAAGCTTTGTAAATGGTTAGGCAGCTTCTAAGGTATCTGCTCCAGGAAGCCACTGAGGAAGCAATTGCAGCCTGGAGCAATTTATTTAAATTTTGCCCAATTGTGAGTAATAAGATTTTAAAATCACTGAAATACTTTTTTTTTTAATGATTAATTTTCATTCTCATTAAAGAAGCAGAACTGAAGGCAACAGAAGTGTTTAAATCATCATCAAGTGCAAGCCATATTCCATTCAAATCACTTAAGAATATTGCAATGTAAATGTTACCTCTTCCACAATCACTATAGTAGTTTGAGCTATGGACCTGAAAAAGGTTCAAGGGTTTCTCATGGTAGACACAGAATAAGGAGGATACAATACAGATTAAATTATTTTATCAATCACATCCCAAGCCTGGAAAAAGATATGGGGGAATGTAATTCATCCACCCAAATAATGAACAGGAAGAAAAGATGTGGATCTGTAGCTCCAGGAAGATCAGGATAATAGGTGGAAGATTCCATTTGCCAGAACTACTTAGCCAGAGAGTAATAATGCAATCAAAGTAAGAATGGGGGTGAAATATCTTTATGTTCCATTTTAATTCTCAATTCAGGGTTAATGTGTCTGCAACCATAGGTCATTATATGAGGTTTACTTGGCGTAAGGCACAAAACAAGTTAGCCTTGATTGACTTGATATAGAATATTTACTACATTAAGATAATTGTCTTTGTGATCCTCTTGATGATATGGTCTTCAAGTAGTGGTCCACAGCTTTAAGGATTCTGTCACAAAGGATGCCACATACTGAGAGATGTGTTTCGCTTTATAACAAAAACCTACTTTGTCCCATAAGAATCTAGATTATTAGAGTCCAGAATGTTGAGGATCTTTCCTACAGAAATGAATATAAGGAATAGTGAAGCAGGAAAGCAGGGACATCTTCAATCTAACATTGGCATTATTCACACAGAAAGTACTTTCTGGTGATTTTGTTTGAGATTGCTATGCTATGGAGTAATCGTATATTTACTTGCCAACTCCAAATTCATTTTTTAAAACATGTTTTTCTAACCTTCTGAGGGCGATTCAAAATAGGTTTACCCATGAGTGAGAGAGAAAACTGTAATAAAATATAAAGGACCAGTTTCCATATCTACTGCTGTTTCGGTGCTTTCAAGCACTGGTTAACTAGGGACTTATTACCCCTCAGTGAATTTTATAATGTTCCCGCAAAGCAAGGATTTGTGAATAAAACCTGAAAATAGGCCAAGATCTATCTTAAGAAGTATGGCTAGTATTTCTAGTGAAAGCATTCATAGCATTTAAAAAAAATAAAAGGATGCTCCATTTTCAGAGCCCGGATAATATGAACTGGCTGGGCTCTGAAAATGGAAATGAAAATGGAACACCCATTTTTTTTTCGATATAGCATCTGAGATAAAATATTGCTCTGGCAAAATCAGATTGAGAAGAGGTTCCTATTTTGTATGTATTTTTTTTCTTAGACTCTGACCCTGGTTGGGGTTTTCTTAAATAGAGGAAGAACTTCATTCCTCATTCCAACTATGCAGAGGATAAACCTTTTTTTAAAATAGTAACTCATCTTACTGGAGTAATGTGAAATGCTCAAGAAATGAATCTAACCTTTGTTAGATTATGCTTATGCTTATGCTTATGCTTATGTCTTTCCTTAATTTATGGACTTGTCATTAGTCAAGCATTTAAAATTCTCTTTTGATAATAACTTGGCAAAGATTTCCTACACTAAAATTAGAGGGATGCATTGAATTCAACAACAGCCCACATTTTCAAATGATATGGTGCTCTGTTTCTCCAAAACTCTGCCATGCTGCAGATGGTGCACTTGGGTTTTCCTGTGCTGTTCTGAATTTTGCTGTGAATCCAGAACTCTCCCACGACAACCCAGCAAAATTCAAATACCAATCAAAGCGAATATTTGTAGCTCAGGGTTGAACTGTGGAGTCTGAGCCTTGTTTTCTTGCAGATATTTCATTGCCAGGCTAGGCAACATCTTCAGTGCGAAGAGGGAGAGGTCCTTGTTCTCAGTTTATATACCGTGGCTTGCCCTGCTTGTGTTGGTGGGGGTGTTGTTCTCCTTGGCAGTTCTTTAATTGGGCTGTTGTTTGCTGCTTGGTTGATTGCCTGAGTTAATAGTTCCTTGATTAGGATGTATTGTGCTGTTTGATGGTTCATCTGGTGTTAATTCTAGTGTTGATTTTTGCATATCTGGGTGTTGATTGTTGGCAAGGGAGTGTACTGGTCTTTTGGCTTTTCTGTTGTCTCTTTTGAATGGTATGTAAATGTTGTTTACCTCTATGTGTCTGTTGATGGCTGCTTTGTCTGAGTGCCAGGCTTCCAGGAATTCTCTGGCGTTTTAGGATTTGGCTTGGTTTAGGATGCTCACTGTTTCCCAGTTGAAACTATGGTTGAGTCTGTCCATGTGTTGTGAGATTAAGGAGTTCTCATTGTGTCTTCTGACTGCTAGTTGGTGTTTGTGGATGCGCTCTGCTAGTCTTCTGCCTGTCTGTCCTTCATGGTGGCTGTTACAGTCTTTGCACTGTATGTTGTACATAACTCCTGTTTTTTCTTCTTGGGCTATTGGGTCTTTTGGGTTGCTTACTATGTTTTGAAGAGTTTTAGTTGGTTTATGTGCTACAGTGATGCCATGTGGTTCTAACAGTCTGTTGGTGGTTTCTGAGATGTTTCTGATGTATGGCAGTGTTATCCTTTTCATAGTTTCCATTGGTTGGGTTGTAGTGGGTTCCATTGGTTGGGTTGTAGTGGGTTGGGTGGCCCTTATCAAAAAGTACCCTAATCAAGGAACCATTAACTCAGGCAATCAACCAAGCAGCAAACAACAGCCCAATCAAAGAACTCCCAAGGAGAGAACAACCCCTACCAACACAAGCAGGGCAAGCCATGGTATATAAACTGAGAGCAAGGCCCACTCCCTCTTTGCACTGAAGATGTTGCCTAGTCTGGCAATGAAATGTCTGCAAGAAAACAACAAGGCTCAGAAAGCACCAAGGACTCCACAAAATTCAAATACTTTCCAGTTTGGGTCCTCAAAGTAAATAAGGTGGCTTTTGCAAATCCTTAAGTGAAACTCTCTGGATTTCCTCAGAACCTATCAAATTGTTGTTTATTCATTTAGTCGCTTCCAACTCTTCATGATTTCATGGACAAGCCCACACCAGAGCTTCCTGTCGGTAGTCAACACCCCCAGCTCCCCCAGGGATGAGTCCGTCACCTCTAGAATATCATCCATCCATCTTGCCCTTGGTCGGCCCCTCTTCCTTTTGCCTTCCACTCTCCCTAGCATCAGCATCTTCTCCAGGGTGTCCTGTCTTCTCATTATGTGGCCAAAGTATTCAGTTTTGCCTTTAATATCATTCCCTCAAGTGAGCAGTCTGGCTTTATTTCCTGGAGGATGGACTGGTTTGATCTTCTTGCAGTCCAAGGCACTCTCAGAATTTTCCTCCAACACCACAGTTCAAAACCATTTATCTTCCTTCTCTCAGCCTTCCTTATGGTCCAGCTCTCGCAGCCATATGTTACTACAGGGAACACCATTGCTTTAACTATGCGGACCTTTGTTGTCAGTGTGATGTCTCTGCTCTTAACTATTTTATCAAGATTTGTCATTGCTCTTCTCCCAAGGATTAAGCATCTTCTGATTTCCTGACTGCAGTCAGCATCTGCAGTAATCTTTGCACCTAGAAATACAAAGTCTTTCACTGCTTCTACATTTTCTCCCTCTATTTGCCAGTTATCAATCAAGCTGGTTGCCATAATCTTGGTTTTTTTGAGGTTTAGCTGCAAGCCAGCTTTTGCACTTTCTTCTTTCACCTTCATCATAAGGCTCCTCAGTTCCTCTTCACTTTCAGCCATCAAAGTGGTATCATCTGCATATCTGAGATTGTACTGATCCATTTAGTTTTCACGGCAAGAATACTGGGGTGGGTTGCCATTACCTTCCCCAGGGATCGCATTTAGTCTGACCTCTCTGTCATGACCTTCCCGTCTTGGGTGGCCCTTCACGGTTTAGCTCATGGCATCATTGAGGTGCTCAAGCTCCAACACCACGACAAGGTAACGATCCTTAACCTATCAAATACTTTGATAAAAGGAAAGAAAAGGAGAGGGGAGGGGAAGGGAAGGGAAGGGAAGGGAAGGGAAGGGAAGGAAAGGAAAGGAAAGGAAAGGAAAGGAAAGGAAAGGAAAGGAAAGGAAAGGAAAGGAAAGGAAAGGAAAGGAAAGGAAAGAAGGAAAGGAAAGGAAAGGAAAGGAAAGGAAAATATTTCTCTTGTACAGTAATCAATTTTATAAGGGAAGTCAAATATGCCAGTTCCAAAATGGCCCACAAAGACAAGTTTTCAGAAAGCAAAATTTGAAATTCATTGCAAGCTCTTAGTTTCTGTCTACCCTGAAGTGTTATGCTATCACAGGCCATGATAAAAATAAATATAAGATATTATCTCATATTTCCTATTAAAGTTTGTATGGCATTCAAGCCAGTTAGCTAGATAAGACCTCTCAGGAGATGAGAAACAATAAGATAAGTAAATGGTTAATTTAAGAATTCTTTCTCATGTTCTCTATGACATCCCCTACAAAATGGGATTGGAGCAACTGAGAATAGTCTGATTGCAAAGATTACTCTGGTTCCAGGGCAGACTTGTCTGTCACTAAAGCCAATATTCTGTCTCCTTCCTCTCTCATCCAAGTCATATTAGTAAACTAGCAGGTGCCAAATATTAGTATTTTTTCCACCAGTTTTGGAACAAGGGGCTGACTTTTTCACCCAGCATATGTAATTCCAAAACTACAGAGTTGAGGCAAAGCTCTGTGAATCAGGGACATACTGAGTTCAACACATATGTCTTACCTCCAGTGAATTAAACACGACACAAATTGTCCCAAACCTCTCTAGGTTCAAAATTTGCTTTGAGCTGGAGCAAAGTCCCAATATTATGACATCTCTGATAAAAGTGAGTTGTCTCTAGAAGTCAGCAGAAGAAAGTTGTAAGGTTGCGTAGTGCTTCAGTTTTGAAGGTACAAAAGTGCCTCAGAGTGCACAACACTTTGAATGTCACACTTGATTGCACTAGTTTAAACCAATGAATCTTTTCCCAGGATCTTTCAATCTGAAGTACTGCATAGTCTGTATAAGTTATAAAGGTTGCTCTGCTAAACAGTACCTTGATCAATACCATTTTTACCACAAAAAAATAAGGCTGTTTTCCCATTTTTAAAATGATGTAAGAAGTTACTGTTTTTAACATTTCTTTTATCTTATCCAAGTACATTCTACTACCCTACTTTTCCTTTCCTTTCCTCTCTTTGACAGGCAGATGGATTCATCTTTTCTGAATCTGATTGTTTCTCCAGGCTTCTGTTGCTGCCTGCTGCTGCTGTACTGAAGGACAGAGAGTGACAAGAAAGAAGTACAGTGACTCCTCACTTTTGTGGCCCTTGATGCAAAGGGGGAAATTATGTTAGCTTTATATCCTTTTATGTCATTTCTGTGCATCATTAGGTAGATATTTAAAAGGAACTGTGGACTTTAATTTAAAACTGCCTGTAACTCCAAAACATATCGGATATACAAATTTGGATTGGGCTGGGGATAAATCAAATAGGAAATCAGTTACAGGATATACCTTTTTAGGGGGGGTGCAACCTTTGCCTGTTGCAGCAAGAAGCAAAGAATTGTAGCCCTGTCATCTACCCAGGCTGAATACTGTGCTCTGGATCAAGCATGGAAGGAACATGCATGTCTGTAAAAATTACTGCTAGACTTCAGAATAAAATAATCAATCCCAACCATATTATTTAAGGACAATATGGAATGTATAAGAACTGCTGACCCAAAGGGGTCCAGACCGAATGTGAAACACCTAGATGTTAAACTGCACTATGTGGAGGACGTACAAGAAAAGGGGCAAGTAAAATTGATGTACTGCCAAATGGATGACATGGTGGCAGATGCACTTACCAGGCCGTTGTCCAGGGACCTCTTCCTCAGGTTGAGCAAAGCACTGGGACTCGGAGCATGAAGTGATGCATTGTGATACAACCCATTATGGTGCACAATTTGGTGCATAGTTGATGAAAGATGAATGTTGTGTATGTCATCCTTCTCCACCTAATTGTTCTTTAATGGTGCAGAATAGAGGTGTAGAATATTCCTCATCTAGATTCTGCTACTGTTATGTATGAGAAAGTGTTAAAATGGGATTAACCAAAGGCCGCTCCCTTTTGGACTGTCTATGCCAATTACCCACAGTGTTGTTTCCAGGGGCTCTGGAAAATGCTGGGCTTTTTGGTATATATAGATTTAAAGATATTGATATACATAATGTAGATTGTTTTATTAAGTCCTCTGCCCTTTTATCTGGTGTCTGTTATGCATCTCTTCCTGTTTTGTCAGTTAATTGTTTTTTGATATTTGCTGATGTTTAATAAATGCATATCAAGCTACATTTTTACTAGCTGTGCAGAGAGGTATGTGTACTTGCTCTAATCTGGACATTTGGATTGACTGGGAGTGTGATGGGGGCAAATAAAACTGGAAATGATCCTCAATAATTTTCTAACACAGTTTTTCTCTTTAAAAGGTCTAAAACAAACAAATATAAACCCCTCAAAATCATAGTGTTCAGGTAGTCCTTGCTGAATGACGGTAATTGGGATTGGCAACTCTGTTGCTAAGTGACAAGGTCATAAAGTGCAGTGTCACATGACCATGCCTACTTACAACAACAGTTGCAGTAGTTCCAGTTGCCGTTGTTAGGTGAATCCTGCGCAGTTGTTAAGCTTGATGTCACATGATTGCCATTTGTGATCTCCTGCTGGCTCCCCCATTGACTTTGCTTTGCCAGAAGCTGGCAGTGAAGGTTGCAAATGGTGACCACATGACCACTGGATGCTGCAACCATTGTAATTGTGAGCTGGTTGCCAAGCACCCGAATTGTGATCATGTGACCACGGGGACACTGTGACAGCTGCAACTATGAGGACCAGTCACAAGTCTCCTTGTTCAGTGCCATCACAACTTTGAATGGTCACAGCATGAGTGGATGTTAAGTGAGGACTACCTGTACATGAAGAAGGAAAAGAAGGTTAGTGTGTGTGCATGTAGGAACGTGGAAGATATAAGAAAATAATGTTAGATATGTTATTTAAAAATAGCAATGGAAATTTAAGTGCCATTTCATACTTGTTTCAGTGAAGGAAAACAGATTTAATCTACAGTCCATAAGCATTAATTTGGGAACATATTATTGTTAAGAATGGGAATTGTTTCTGAATAAACAGGCACAGGCACAGAGCACTGTTGATGTTACCTAGTTGGGTAATGAAACATCTGCAAGCAAAAAACCAAGCTCAGAGAGCACCAAGGATTCAGAGAGTACAAGCTTGAGTGGATCAGTACAATCTGACTTAAGGAAGTACTTCACTTCAGAGAGGGGAGCTACCATACCTCAAGAACAAAGCCAATAGGTTTCCATGATATGATCTTGAATATACATATACTCACATTTTCAACATCAGGGATAAATTTGAAGTCCTGAACCTCATTGACAGTACTGTGGAATGGAATCAACAAAGTTGTTAAGGATGGATGTGAAAAGCATCAACCCAAATAGGTAGACCAGAGCAGGAAATCAACTCCACTGGAAGGCTAAAAGTACTTTTATTGAGTTTGTCTATAATAACAGAATCTTGCAAGTCTGATTGCGCTGCACCTCTTCCCCAGCTATACCAACTCCAGTGAATCAAGGTGGTTTCTACCTTAGCCATTTCCAAATGTTATCTCATTTCTCTGGACTTAAAAAAAAGTTTAAGTCCCTTTTGCCTAGGTAATGGTCCTTGCATATTTCCATCAAGGTTATGTTCCTTACTCAACTACACCAGAGATTGCCAAAGACAAGAAGCAGAAGATTGCAAACTGAGTGTCTGAACAATTGGTAGAAATTGCCATGAGAAGATATAAGCTGAAATCAAGAAAGACAAAGGAAATAAGTACAAGATGGTGATTGGGAGCGGACACTAGTCACTGCTCTGGGGGGCGGGGGAAATCCTGGTCTTTCAGACCCTGATCCCCAGTCCCTTTCTGTCAGTCAGGAATTTTGGGGGAGTGCTGTGGGCCAACTCAGGCTAATTTCAGGGGTTCCCCAATTCCCCGGCCTTGAACATCTTTGGCCGGCGGTGGAGACATAAGGGACTTGGGTGGTGGAGCAGCTTGGCTTGACACCTCATGGAATTTAACAAGGAAAGGACCCAACAGGTGTGGCAGACACCAGCAGTAAGGAGAACGAGTGCTGAAGTAGAGGACTGGTTGCTTCCCCAATTACTTGGAGGCAGCAGAGGATTCTAGGGTCCCCTCGGTGTGAGTGGGGTACTCCCCTTCAGGTGTGAGAGATGTGGGGGGAGCCCAGGATTGTATGTTATTTATGTAAAAGTATCCACCCCTAAGTGAGAGATAGGAGGTGGGTAGGAGTGGGTGGGGTGCCCCCCCCTATGATCAGTGAGAGAGGCTGGGTGTGTGTGCAGTGAGTATGTGTGTGGTGGTTAGGCCCAAACAGTCCTGAGAGCGAGAGCTGGTGCGCTGGGAGGGCCTGCCATCACTTGAGGCTGATTGTGTAGGGGAGGATGTATGCATGAGGGAGGGGGCCTTGTTTCAATCCAGGGTTTCTGAAGGTCTGGGATTGGAGGCAACTGGGCCTAGAAACTCTGGGGGATGTAGGGAGGGTCACCCTATTGAGGTGGTGACTGGCTGAGGATGTTATGATGGGAACCGGAAGGCGAGCCATCTTTGGGGAAGACACCCCCAGTGTTTGTTACTGGTGGCGTGTTCCGGCCCTCCGTGTTCAGACCCAGGTCCTAGTCAGCAGATCCTCGAGGGCCCCGGGCTCTGGCTGCTGCTGCTTAATTCCAGGTCAGTTAATAAGGCCCCCCTCATATGTGATTTAATCACAGAGGAGGGGGCAGACCTGGTGTGTATTAATGAGACCTGGCTGGGCCCAGAAGAAGTGGTAGCCCTTTTGGAAATGTGCCCAGCTGGGTTTCATGTGTGGCATCAGCTGAGACACCGGGGTAGGGGAGGAGGGGTAGTGGTTGTGATCAGAGAGTCTCTAGTGGCCGTCAGGGGCCCTGCTCCACAAGTGGCTGGTTGTGAGACCCTGTTTTTCAAGTTGGGTTCCCAAGAGCAGTTGGGAGTATTGCTGCTGTGCCAGCCTCCCTGCTGTGTGGCAACCTCCCTGCCTGAGCTGCTGGAGGCGGTCTCAGGGCTGGTGGTGGAGTTTCCCAGGCTTATGGTTCTGGGGGACTTTAACCTGCCATCCCTGGGGCATGCCTCAGAGGCAGCTTGGGAGTTCATGGCCACCATGGTGGCCATGGGCCTGTCCCAGATTATTCGGGACCTGATTCGAGATAGTAGCCTCACTCTGGACTTGGTTTTCTTGTCAGAGCAGTGGCAATGTGATCTGAGGGGAGAGTTAGATCTGTCCCCATTGTCATGGTCAGATCATGCCTTGGTGGCCTTGAGATTCTCTGGTGCTACCCCACTCCGCAGGGAGGCAGGACCCATTCAACTGATCCACCCCTGGCGACTGATGGACCCTCTGGGATTTCAGAAGGAGCTGGGGGTTATAACTGAGAATCTACTGCACAGTCCAGCAGAGGTCCTAGCCGCAGCCTGGAATAGGGAGGCAGCCAGGGCCTTGGACAGGATCGTGCCTGTGTGACCTCTCTTGCCCCATCCAACCCGGCACTCCCCGTGGTTTACAGAGGAGCTACGGGTTTTGAAGAGGATCAAGAGACATCTAGAGTGCCGCTGGAGGAAGATAAGGACCAAATCCGACCGAACACAAGCTAGAACTGCTATTAAGGCCTACCTTGTGGCGGTAAGAATGGCAAAACATCAATATTTATCTGCTCTTATTGCGTCCGCAGAATGCTGCACAACTGCCCTATATAAGATTACCTGATCCCTCTTGGGCAAGGGGGATTCGGTGATCTACTTACAGGGCTGTGCGGAGGTGTTTTCTGAGCATCTGCAGGATACAATCGCTCAGATCCGTTCTAAGTTGGACTCTAAGAGTAAGGCACAGTCTGGGGAGATGCTGAGGGAACGTACTTACCCTGTTACCTGGGAACAGTTTGATCCTGTTGGACCTAAGGAAGTGGGCAGGATCCTCTGGACTGTAAATGCCACCACATGTCATCTAGACCCATGCCCTTTCTGGCTGGTGAAGGCAGCCTGGGAGGTGACATGTGGTTGGGTCCAGGCAATGGTTAATGCATCCTTGAGAGAGGGGGTGTTTCTGGCTGACTTCAGGGAGGTGTTTGTACACCCCCTCCTCAAGAAACCATCACTGGAACCTACTGTGTTGAGTAATTTCCGTCCCGTCTCCCACCTCCCCTTTTTGGGGAAGGTGGTTGAGAAAGTGGTGGAGTTGCAACTCCAGAGGATTCTGGATGAAACAGATTATCTAGACCCCTTCCAGTTAGGTTTCAGGCCAGGATATAGGATAGAGACTGCATTGGTTGCACTTATGGATGATCTCTGGTGAGAGCAGTATGGAGGGAGTGCATCCATCCTGGCTCTTCTTGACCTCTCAGTGGCTTTCAATACCATCAACCATGGTATCCTTTTGGGTCAGCTCAGGGAGTTGGGCGTTAGTGACATAGGCTTACGCTGGTTTACCTCTTTCCTCCAGGGCCAGTCCCAATCAGCGGTGATAGGAGATGAGAGATCTGACCCTTGCCCCCTCTTGTGTGGGGTCCCGCAGGGCTTGGTTCTCTCCCCTCTCCTATTTAACGTCTACATGAAACCACTGGGTGAGATCATCCATCACTACGGGATGAGGTATCATCAATATGCTGATGATACTCAGTTATATATCTCCATCCTGGGTGAGGTAAGTGATGCGGTGGCTGCCCTCTCTCAGTGCCTGGGGGCTGTGGGGGTCTGGATGGGGAACAACAGGTTTCAACTGAACCCTGGTAAGATGGAGTGGCTGTGGGTTGATGGCTCCTCTGTATCTGGGAAGTTATCGTCTTTAGTTCTGGATGGGGTTGCATTGCCCCATTCAGACCCGCTGCGTAACTTGGGGGTCCTTCTGGACTCACGACTCCTGCTCAAAGAGCAGGTGGCAATCATGGCCAGAAGGGCCTTTGCACAACTCCACGTTGTGTACCAGTTACGCCCTTTCCTGGATCGAGAGGCCCTCTGAACAGTCACTCGTGCCCTAGTCATTTCCCACATAGACTATTGCAATGCACTTTATATTGGGCTACCCTTGAAGAGTATCCAGAAGCTTCAACTGGTCCAGAATGCAGCTGCGCAAGCAATTATTGGTGCCCCAAGATCAGCACATGTGACACCACTGCTGTGTGAGCTGCATTAGGTACCAGTTTGCTTCCAGGTACAATTCAAGGTGGTGGTGATAACCTTTAAAGCCCTACATGGCATGGGGCCAGGTTACCTGAGGGACTGCCTCTTCCCCGTTATATCAACCTGCCCCACCCGATCTTGCAGAGAGGGCATGCTGAGGACCCCATTGGTAAGAGAATTCCATGTGGTGGGGTCCAGGAAGCGGGCCTTCTCTGCAATGGCACTTGCCCTCTGGAACATTCTGCCCCCAGAGGTGAGGCAGGCCCCTTCGCTCCTGGTCTTCCAGAAGAACTTGAAAACCTGGTTCTGCCACCTCGCCTGGGGTGGGAGGGGCACCAGTTCCTCTTGGGGGTGGCTAGTACCATAGATCTCTCCCCAACGAATACAATCTTCACCTCTTGAGTTTTATATCTATTTTATCTTTATTGGTTTGTTATATTGTAATTTATATTCTTTTAATTTTTGATTTTATTGTAAACTGCTCAGAGTCCCCCTTTTGGGAGAGATGGGTGGTAATAGAAATTTGAAAAATAAATAAATAAATAAATAAATCTCTCGGGAGGGAACTTAACAAAGAGTTTCAGAGAGCTGTTAAAAGAGATAAGAATAATATTACAACAACATCTATAAAGGCATCAAAGATGGAAACAGATATGGAAACAAGGAACAAGGAAAAATCTTCCAAGAGATCTCTAAACTCAGGAGACTCTTGAGTTAATATGCACAGGGATGCCAATGGACAGATAGTAAGTGATTCAAGAAAGATCAAAGATGGAAAGAATATACCGAAATTCTGTACATAGACATGTTAATAGCTAAGATACCCTGGAAGACATTTCTTGTTGGCCGACAGATTAGATGAGATCAATCTACATAAAAGTACCAAAGAAAAGCTGAGGAATAGGAGATAATATTGCTGAGGCACATTGAGGATAATTGAGAAAGCCAAAGAATATAAAAAAGAAGTCAATATATGCTTCCTTGATTATAGAAAGGCCTTTGATTGTATGAACCATGTCAAGCTGTGGAATGTGCTTAGAAAAATGGAAATCCCAGGACACCTGTTGTTCTCATGTGAAACCTGTACATACTGTAGGTCAGGATGCCACAGTCCAGGTGGAGCATGGAGTATAGAATGGTCAGGAAAAGGCATGTGATGAGGCTGTATACTCTCTCCTTATTTATTCAACCTATATGTGGAGTATATATTGAGAGAAGTTGGATTGGAAGAAAATGAGTGTGATTTTAAAACTGGAGGAAGAAAAATCAAGCTAGATAAATCAATAGTTTAACTAAATATAAGGCACAATATCAAATACATTCTTTAGACTGTTGTATTAAGTTTCTGTCATTGAAAATGAAAATGAAACAGAGGAACAAAGCACATCTACCAAAAAAAAAGTACGTTTCAGTAGCAAATATTATGCAAGTTACAATTAAGTCCTTCTTTACAGTTTTGCATTTCCACCCCCACCTGGAAAAATTCTTGCATATCCCAATGACAGCTTGCAAGAATATTCAGTTTAACACAAAAAATATATCAGCAAATCAAAAATATATTGGGCAGTCATGAGTTGGAGTAGAGAGAAAAACTTTTTGCTCCAAAAGTATTATTTTCAGCTACTAAGTTTGCTTGTGAAAAGTTCAACATATAAAGCAATAATCATTCTAACAATGGGCGTGGCCATAGGCCAAAGAGAGACTCATAACTGCATATCTCTTAATTCTTTGCAAATTCATATAACAGTTCAGATTTTGATAAAGACCTTGCTTTTCTTCCTCCTACACACACAGCTGTTAGAGTCCAAATTGAAAAGCTTGTATGGCAAGGAAGAACTGATCAAGATGTCTCCTGTCTTTGTGAAGATGTCCAGGACAACCAAAAATTAGGGAGGAGGTTTCCACATCCTAGGAATCCTTCTGTTTTTCATTTGCAACTCTGTGCTTTAAATGTCCTATTCACTTTAATATCCTGTGTTTGTTTTAAACAAAGAATGTCCTGCACATTACCATTTCAGTTGCTAGGCAGAAAAGAGGACAGCAGACACATAAGAACTATTTAAATTATGCATTCAAGAGGTCCTTCTCCCAAGCCTATGGAAGGATAGACTATTGCCCACATAAAGCTCTCTTGCAGACTTTTGATTTTTTTCCCAACCAATATCAGGAAAATGAGTAAAGTTTATTTACTTAAAATGCCTTAGATGATTAATTTTCCGTAATAGATAGATATATACTAATCAATATATATTAGTATAACAGTAGTTATACTGTATATATTATTAATCAATACTTACCATACTAACCAATATACATATTGTGACACACACACACAAACACACAGTTATAGCCTGCATTTTTATACTATTTCTCATTTGATTTTGAGAAAAGAAAACATACTCTGGAAATGTATTTATTTTATTTATTTTTATTTATATATCAAATTTATTTCCTGTCCATGTCACTCAGAGAGTGACTCTGGGCAGGTTACATAAAATGTCATGAGTAAGGATGGCGAGCAGGGGGCTCCCATCCAGAATGTTAAGCGCATGTGTAGCACTGAGGAATTAGGTAGCCATTCAAAGAGACACAGATTGGAACCGCTTTAACCTTTGGGGTTTATATGGCTGGGTTTTTCCCACGCTTCTTCAGTTTGTTAGGATTCCTGTTATGTACAAGCAATAAAACATTAGAGACCAGTTCCTTGTCTCAGCGTGTTTCCTGGCAGTTAGGACAAAAACAAGAATAAAACATTAATTAAAATACAATAAAACAGTAAAATGGTACAATGAAAACAAACTTCTTAATAAATAAGGTATTCCAAAAAGATGGCTAGTAAAAAGTTCTTGATTTAAATTCTGAGGAGCGACTTTAGGGTGCCAGCCACCCCAAGGGTTGTCTACCCCTCTTCACCCCCATGCAAGATGGCACAGTCAGGTCTTTACTCATTTCCGGAAGGCCCGGAGAGTGGGACCCCACCTCACCTCTGGGGGAAGAGTATTTCACAGGGTGGGTGCAACAGCAGAGAAGACCCTCTTCCTGGGGCCTGCCAGATGACATTCTTTCGGTGACAGGACCTGCAACATGCCCTCTCTGCCTGACCGGGTGGGGCAGGTTGATGTTATGGGGATGTCTCATCCCTCAGGTAACCTGGTCCCATGCCATGTAGGGCTTTAAAGGTAATAACCAACACCTTGAATTGTACCTGGAAGCAGACTGGCACCCAATGCAGCTCCTGCAGCAAAGGTGTTACATGTGCCACCCTAGGGGCACCCAAAATTGCTTGCGCGGCCACATTTTGAACCAGTTATAGCTTCCGGATACTCCCATGTATGCTTATTTTTAGTTTCCAGGTGTCATGCACTGCCTACCGCCGAGTAATACACAGACACTGGTTCAGTTGAAGCAGGCTCTGGTTTATTCATAGCGTAGTGCCAGTTGTAGAAAAAAGCTGAGAGTGACAGGAGCGCGCCGGTGCGGGGTTTAAATACCCCGCGCCGGTCAGCGCCCCCTCAGTCGAGGTTACGTCACCCCCCCTTTGTCCAACATGCTGTCTTGCCGGTAGGTGAGGGGTTGCGAGGCCCCGCTGGCGCTCCGGGATCGCCCATCATCGGTTTCCTTATTCATCCGGTGATTGCTGTCAGCTGGGCGATCTCCGTTGCCCTAGCGCTAACAGCTTGGGTGTGCCTCGCGATCCGCTTAGCCATTGTATCTTCTTCTTTCTTCTTTGTGAGTTGATGGCTGCTTATCTTGAGCCCCTTCCCCTGTTTCCTCGTTATTGTCATGTGTGCCATTGCGCTGATGTCTTCAGCTCAACGGCACTCATGACATACTGCCCCCTGTCCGAATAGTGGCCCCCCCCCCCGGCTTTCCGGTTTTTTACCAGGAGAGCTGTCAAAATGTTTTTTTTTTTTTTTTTAATTTCCCGCCGGAGTGTTTTTGCCCCTCCCTTTGTTCCGCCCTCTACCACGTGTCCATCTAGGGTGTGTTCCCAGTGTGCATGCCCCAGTCACACCCTGGGCGTGCGCATGCTCCGGCCACACCCTGCTTGTTTGGCTCAGTTCGGCGAGGAGAGAGGCGTGGCTGGTCGGGTGCTTATCAGCTCCAGGTAGGGCCCTTATTTTTATTCTAAGTGCGTCGCCTTTGTTATGTGTGCTCCTGGGCGTTGCCCCCAGGTATGCACTGTTGACTTGATTGCCACTCCCCCGTGGGCCCGGGGCGGGGGGAGGGTGCTGGCGACCGCTTGTCACTGCCTCGTGGGCCCGGGGCGGGGTGGGTGAGTCCCGGGGGGGGAGGTCCACCCAAGTCGCGGGCTTGGGGGGGCCCTTTCCCTTGGGGCATGGTAGGTGGGGGGGGCCCACGGGGGAGGGGGTATGCAGGTGCCGGTTTGCTTGTCTCGCCTTAGGCTTGTCGGGGTACGCCCGGTGAAAAGCCCGGGTCAGGTCAGGCGCGTTAACGTTGTGCGCCGCCACCCATTCTGGGTGGGGGAAGTGTTTCCACCTGACCAAATAGTGTAAAGTTCCCCGTTGCCTGCGGGAGTCGAGTATGTCCCTTACTTCGAAGTGATGTTGGCCGTCGATCATCACCGGTGAAGGCAGTGGCGTGCTTGGGTGCCATCGAGAGGTAGTTGCCAGTTTCAGGAGGCTGGTGCGGAATACCGGGTGGAGTCTCCGTAGGTTGTGTGGCAGGTCCAAGCGTATTGCCACCGGGTTCACTATCTTTGTGACTCGGAACGGCCCGATGTACTTAGGCCCCAGTTTTTTCGAGGGTTGGGGCGACTTTAGGAATTTGGTGGATAGGTAGACCATATCCCCAGCCTGGAACGTCAGTTGTTGGCGCCGGTGCTTGTCGGCCTGCTCTTTGTAGGCCGCCTGTGCTTCCTTCAGCGCTGCCGTGATTATTGGCCACGATTCCGCAATCTTCCGTCCCCAGTCACTAGCGTCCACCTGGGGTCCCGGGGGTTGTGGTAGCTCCGGTATGGGGACGAAGTCGCGCCCCGAGACTACCTCGAACGGAGTTTTCCCCGTGCTCGTGTGGACGGCGTTGTTGTATGCGACTTCGGCGAACGGGAGCAGTTCGGCCCAGTCGTCTTGATGGTAGTTGGTGTATGAGCGTATGAATTGTTCTAGGGTGGCATTGAGGACCTCTGTGGCTCCGTCCGTCTGGGGGTGCCAGGCAGTGGATAGGGCCTGTTGGGTCCCCGTCAGCTTTAGGAAGGCCCGCCAGAATTTAGAAGTGAATTGTGTGCCCCTGTCGGTCACCACACGTGCGGGACATCCGTGTAGCCTGTACACGTGGATGAGGAAGAGTTTGGCTAGTTGTTGTGCGGACGGGACCGATGTGCAGGGGATGAAGTGGGCCTGTTTCGAAAAGTAGTCTTTCACCAACCAAATGGCCGTTTTCTTCTGGCTGGGTGGGAGGTCTACTATAAAATCCATGGAGATTTCCTCCCATGGGCGGGAGGGTTCCGCCACCTGTTGTAAAAGTCCCGAGGGCTTGCCTGGTGCCCGTTTGGCTCTGGCGCACATTGGGCAGGACGCTACGTAGGCTTTCACGTCCCGTCTTAGCGCGGGCCACCAGAATTGACGCCTTGTTAGGTGCAGGGCCTTAAGGAACCCAAAGTGTCCCGCTTGCTTGGTGTCGTGGGATCTATGCAAGATCGCTTGGCGTTGCGAGTCCGGGACATAGATTCTGCCTTCCCCCCATGCCAGGTCCTGTGCCATCGTTACCTTGTCGGGGTTTGCCAGGAACCAGGGGTCAGTTTTGAGGGCGGCGGTGAGGTCCGTGCGTATCCCCCCTGGTAGTTGCGGTTGGCGTCGTCTGGTCACTGGTTGTCCCGCCGTCGGTTGCGCCGTAGAGTCGTGCTGCCTCTGAGCGCCGCTCCGGGTGGTCACAGCCATCCCCAGTTGGGAAGCGGATAGGACCGTCCCAATCGTGTCTGGGGCGGGCTCTTCGTCTTGGGGCAGTCGGGAAAGGGCGTCAGCCAGGAAGTTCTTTTTACCCGGCATGAACTTCAGCTGGAAGTTGAAGCGGCTGAAGAATTGGGCCCATTGGACCTGTTTTGGGCTGAGGCATTTGGGCGTTCGGAGGGCCTCGAGGTTCCGGTGGTCGGTCCAGACCTCGAATGGTTGGGCGGCTCCTTCGAGTAGGTGTCTCCATGTTTCCAGCGCCGATTTTACCGCGAAGGCTTCCTTCTCCCAGACGTGCCATCGCCTTTCTGTCTCGGAGAATTTCCTCGATAGGAAGGCGCATGGTTTCAGGAGTCCTGTGGGGTCCTTTTGGAGTAGGATGGCCCCCAGGGAGAAGTCTGAGGCATCGGCTTGGACCACGAACGGCCGTTCTGGGTCCGGGTGCGCGAGGATTGGCTCTGTGGTGAACAGCGCTTTCAACTTATTGAATGCGGTCTGGCACGCGGGAGTCCAATTCAATACTGTGCCCGGGTTCTTGGCGCGTCGGGTGTCCCCCACCCCTTTGGTTTTGAGGAGGTCCGTTAGGGGGAGGGCTATCTCCGCGAACCCCCGGGCGAATGACCTGTAAAAATTCGCGAAGCCGAGGAAGCTCTGGAGTTGGCGTCTGTTGCGGGGGCGTTCCCAGTTCACCACCGCCTCGACTTTTGCGGGGTCCATTTCTATGCCGTCTCCGGAGATTTGGTACCCCAGGTAGTCTAGGCGCGCTTTATGGAATTCGCACTTTGCGGGTTTGGCATAGAGCTGCGCCCTTCTGAGCTTATCGAGGACTTGTCTGACTAGGGTCACATGTTCCTCGTGCGTTTTGGTGTAGATAAGGATGTCGTCTATGTAGACGAGGACCCCTTTGAACAGGTGTTCATGCAGGACCTCATTGATGAGCTGCATAAACACCCCCGGGGCCCCCGCGAGTCCGAACGGCAGCACTTTGTACTGGAAGGCGCCTAGGGGGCAGTTGAACGCAGTTTTCCATTCGTCCCCCTCCCTGATTCGGATGCGGTAGTACGCCTCGCGAAGGTCCATCTTGGAGAAGACCTTGCCCGTGGACAGGTGGGCGAGCATATCTTTTACCAGGGGTAAGGGGTATTTATTGGACAGGGAAGCCGCGTTTAGGCCGCGGTAGTCGGTGCAGAGCCGTAGGGTGCCGTCTTTCTTCTCCCGGAATAAGACGGGGGCTCCGACCGGTGAGCATGCTGGCTCTATGAATCCCCTCTCTAGGTTTTTATCGATGAACTCCCGGAGGGTTGCCATCTCCTTCGGGGTCATCGAGTAGATCTTCGGTCTAGGTAAGGGGACGTCGGGCAGCAGGTCAATCCGACAGTCCATCTTGCGGTGGGGGGGTAGTTGATCAGCTTCTGCCTCTCCGAAGACCTCGGAGAAGTCAGCGTATTGTTCCGGTAGGTCTGCTGTGGTAGCTGCGTTGTCCTGTGTAGCCGCCTCTGCTTGTCCCACAGTGGGGTTGGTTCTGCCCACCGGAACTGGCGCCCGGTACTCGCCGTCGCCGAATAGGAAGGTGCGGGTCTCCCAGTCGATGCGCGGGTTGTTTGTTGCGAGCCATAGCATTCCCAAGACTGCAATGGGTCGTCCGATGTGGGTGACTACGAACGATGTGCGTTCGGTGTGAGTGCCCATTTGCAGGGTGACTGGCTCGGTCTGCATCGTGGCTGGTTTCCCTCCTGCTGTTGAGCCATCCAGCTGGTGGAATGCCAGCGGCGTGGGGAGGGGGGAGCAGCGGAGGTCGAGTTTGGCGACTAAGTCGGGGTGGATGAGGTTTTTTGAGCACCCCGAGTCCACTAGTGCCGCGGCCGTGGTGACTCTGTTGCCGGCAGAGAGTTTGATTGCCGCCATTATAACGGAGCTTTCGCCGTTCTGTCGAGGTGGTCCGTGCTGCTGTCCCACCGCCTGCCTCGTAACGCGTTTCAGGGCAGGCGGGGAGCGTTTCCCGCTGGCTGGTCTGGGTCTACGGCGTCCTCTCCCCCCCAGTAGGCGTCCCAGCCTTCTTCTGGTGTCGCTGTGGCTCCGGTCATTCGGCGGTGGGGGGGCGGCGGCGGGTTAGGTGGTTTGAGGCTAGTTTTCGGGGCGGGTTTGGGCACACTAGCCGGCGGTCGGTTGGTGAAGCAATCTGCCGTCTTGTGCCCCAGTTTTCCACACCTCCCGCAGGGCCCGCGATTAAATTTCTTCCTTGGATATGTGGGACCAGCCGTCTCCACGTGTGGCGCGGGTACCTTTGGGCAGGTGTTGGTCGTGTCTTCCGTCATTGCCTTGAGGAAGGTGCGGTGCGCGTGTTCTGCTTTCCCCGCGAGGTGGATCCAACCGTGTAGAGTCTCCGGGTCGTCCCGGTAGAGGGCCCATTGGAGTACGTCGCGGTTGAGCCCCCTTTTGAACATTTCCAGCAGGGTGGTCTCGGACCAGTCGTTGATCTTCCCTGCGAGGGCTTTGAACTCGAGGGCGTAGTCCGGGACAGTGCGTGCGCCCTGTTTGAGTCTTTGGAGTGCGCTTTTCGCCCTCACTTTGGCTAGTGGGTCCTCAAAGTAGCTCTTCATCTCGGTGATGAAGGCGTGGAAGTTGGCGAGGGCGGGGGAGCTGGACTCGTACAGTTGGACATACCAGTCCGCCGCCCGGTCTTGTAGTTTGATCGCCACGGCTGCGATCTTGTCCGCTTCAGAGTCATAGGAGTGTCCGTGCCTCCCCATGAACTCCCTGGCATTCGTAATGAAGAACGGCAGTTTCGCGGGGTTCCCATCAAAGAAGATGGGGAAGTCCTTTGGGGCCCTGGCGTTTTGTGAGCCCCCTCCTCTCACTTCCTGGCCTGTGGCATCGTCCGCCTGGGCCGTTTGTTGACCATCATCTGGCCCGTGGGAGTGCAGCGCCTCGCTCGGGGTGTGGACCTGTGCGGGGACATCGTTGGGCGGCGCAGGGGACATCAACGATTGAAGCATGGTCCAGAGTTCCTTCAGTTGGGTCTCCATGGCCGCGAGTCTAGCTTGTGCGTCCCCGTCCGCGATCCGCGCCGCCGCTGGGGCCGGTTCCATCGATGTGTTGGCGGGGGTGGGTCGCTGGTGGGGTTCAGGCAGTCCCGTCCGTTGGCCCGCTTCCTCCGCCGTCGGCTGGGTTGCTTCTTCGTCCTCCCCCGTGCTTACCGCCGTTGGGCTGCCACTCCACGCCCGTGGCTGGGGTGCGATGTGGGGCGAGGGGTTCTCCGCTGGTCTCGGGAGGTATGTTGCTCCCTCCCGTGGCCGGGTTGCCTCCATCGCCATCTCCCCTTGGGGTTGGAGCTGAGGCTCGGGTTGGGCCGGGTGGGTGTCCATGGCTCCGGGAGTCCGCGGTGCCTCTGGCCTCGATCGGTCCTCCTCTGCTTCTTGCCGTGCGGCTCGCCCCCCTTGTCCGCGTTGCGCCGGCCTCATCGTTCCTGGTCTTCTCGCCGTCTACTCCTCCCGCAGCTCGTTGTCGTCCGGTGGGGCTCGGCGAGGCTGAGTTTGTGACTCTCAGCTTTATGTCATGCACTGCCTACCGCCGAGTAATACACAGACACTGGTTCAGTTGAAGCAGGCTCTGGTTTATTCATAGCGTAGTGCCAGTTGTAGAAAAAAGCTGAGAGTGACAGGAGCGCGCCGGTGCGGGGTTTAAATACCCCGCGCCAGTCAGCGCCCCCTCACTCGAGGTTACGTCACCCCCCCTTTGTCCAACATGCTGTCTTGCCGGTAGGTGAGGGGTTGCGAGGCCCCGCTGGCGCTCCGGGATCGCCCATCATCGGTTTCCTTATTCATCCGGTGATTGCTGTCAGCTGGGCGATCTCCGTTGCGCTAGCGCTAACAGCTTGGGTGTGCCTCGCGATCCGCTTAGCCATTGTATCTTCTTCTTTCTTCTTTGTGAGTTGATGGCTGCTTATCTTGAGCCCCTTCCCCTGTTTCCTCGTTATTGTCATGTGTGCCATTGCGCTGATGTCTTCAGCTCAACGGCACTCATGACACCAGGAGGACAAGTTGTTTGTGTGAATATCTTGTTCTCATTGTAAAATCATCTCTCTAGTAGTCTGTGAGCTTCCTGGCTTCCCATGTTTCTATCAGGTCACAAAGACTGACATATTAAGGGAACTCCTGCTATTAGAACTTTTCAGATTGGAAAGGGTAGACAGAGAGGCTTCAGAATGATGGAAAGATGAGTGACAGATGTGTAACTATATTTAACAATTCAGTAACTAAAAGCATACTATTATTATTATTATTATTATTTCAAATACTCTGAGAATAAGATAGTAAAATAACACTGTTTCATTGTAAGTAATGTTCTGAGAACTGAAGGGCAACAGTCAGGGATCTGGAAGACCTTTAAGTGATACTTGATTGCAAAGTGTATGTTTGGGGGTGGGGATGGTAGAACTTATTTCTCATTCAGTATGATGCTGTGTGAAACTCTCTCATCTGCATTTTTCATAAATCAGTGAAGGGTGTTAATATACACTGCAGATTCCCATTAGTAGGGTTATGAACTCAGAGACTATATACATCAGGTGTCTCAGACTCAAATTGTCACAAGTGCTGCATGAAGACTAGTTCATTAGGCTAAGGACCACAACAGTGAAACAGTAAAGTAAGTGGTACCTGGCTTGGCAGTAGTACTTGTGGGAAGGCTCTGGACAACCTAGTAGACTATAAATTAATCATCAGCCAGGAAGGTGCTGAAACTGCACCAATGCATCTTGAACTGCATCAACAGAAGCATAGTGTTGAGATGACAGGAAGTGAATTTTCACCTCTACACTGCACTTGGCAGTCTACTTTTGGAATACTGTGTTCAGTTCCGGCCAACCACTCTAATGGTATGTGGGAATGACCTTGGGAGACAGGAGGAAGAGCCACAGCCTAGACAATGGTCTAATAACATGAAATTTGAGTACAAAGGAAGGGGGTGGTGAAAGCATCTAAGAAGGGACTCTCTGTAGTTTTTGAGAGAGTAAAAGTGGAGGAAGAGAGGGTTACATTCAGGCTTTAAAGGTTAATGTAACCTCACAATAAATATAGAGCTAGTACTCCTGGTTGTGCTTCTTGTCTGCACTACCTCACAAGGCTAACGTCAACCTTGCAAATCAGAAAGTATTTATCTGTTTGTCTGTTCCCTGACTGCCCTCCTTTGAAGGGCTGACAGAGATGAACCAAACTGCCAACGGTCAGCAACAAAAGAAACTTCACTTTAAATTATTTTACACTGTTAAACATTTCTGTTATCATCTGTTTTCCCCCCTAAAGTTTTAAGTTCAGTGCATTCAGGTGATCAGTTATATCACTTAGAAAAAGAAGACTGTACATAAAAGCACAATCAGCAGCAGGGGAATCTTCTTATTTTTCATTTTCATGAGTAAATCAATCTTTTCTCTAAGGGCAAAATAATGCTTCAGGATATCTTTTCTGATTCAGCCATTTAATCTCAGTGTGGTCCATACTTGCTGGAAAATAGTTTGGTCTAGTGGTTAAGGCAACAGGCTAGAAACCAGGAGACTGGGAGTTCTAGTCCCACCTTAGGCAGGAAAGCCGGCTGGGTGACCTTGGGCCAGTCCCTCTCTCTTAGCCCAAGTCACCTCACAGGGTTGTTGTGGGGAAAATAGGAGGAGGAAGGAGTATTGGGTATCTTTGCCGCCTTGAGTTATTCATAAAAATAATAAAAGGTGGGATAAAAACTATAAATAAATAGATAGATGATAGATAGATAGATAGATAGATAGATAGATAGATAGATAGATAGATAGATAGATAAATGTCCGTACTTGCTGGAAAATAACAGATTCAACCATTATGAGTATGTTAAATTATCGTTACATTCATGACTTCCTTCATTTTTGGCTTTTCCTATACAAGTGTTCTTGATGCAAAGAGTAATGTACATACTGAAGCTCATTTGTGGTATATTAAGGCTGGTTGCATTTTTCTTCAGTAATCCATCCACACTAAAATTTTCCGAACATGGAAATGGTGTACCTGCTATAGCATATAAGAAAATACGAGTTTCTTCTAGCACAGTTTTTTCAATGCTCTCCTCCAGTCTTGAAATATGTCAAAATCCATCACTACAATTAAGTCAAAATCTTCAGTTATTTTTCAGCTACTACCTATACCTCTAATAAGCACCATTATTTAGTATCTGAAGCATCTGTACTTTTGCCAATAGCAATTGAAAAAGCTTCAAATCATTTTCCTATCTGAATCAATTATTCCTTCACATTTCTGCTAAATCCATACTCCTAGAATCAACTTTGCTAGAGACAAGTATATGCTTTGAAAAACTTCCTTATCTTTTCTTATCTTTATTTCTTATCATGGAAGTTTGCTCGCCTTTGCAAGACATTCTTTTATGAATAGAGCTTCTGTAAAAGGTCACAGTGATTTAGCTATGTCAGGCTGTTTCGCAGTTGCCTAAGACCAAAAGTGATTCTTTTCCAAGCATGATTCCCACAGTTCTCTTTAGCAAGATTTATAGAAGTCTTAAACTCCCCCAGGAATTTATAGCAATTGTTATCATATGAGAGGGTGCAGTTAGAGAAACCACAGGGAGAGGGCAAAGTTACTTCCAGTCCCAGACAGAGTCAGCAATGGAGATCTGATGGGCTTTTCAATGCCATGGTCTATTGCTTCATTTCTGCAGCTGCATCAGAACATGTAAACGTGGGAGGTGTTAACCCAAAGGCATATGGATACAATTTGAAAAACTGAATTTTTAGCTTTGCAAGAAACTTCCCTTAATGATCCACCTATTTCCAGAGTAAAATTGTTTGGTCAATACTTTTATACCAAGAAAAATGTACAATATTTTTAGTATTGCATAAAGTGTCTGGCACAACTGAAAATATAGATTGGTGACTTATACTGTCATACTGAGATATAGTCTATGAAATTCTGCAAGAATAAAATTACAGCTGCAGTTCTTATAAAACAATAGTCATGTACATTGACTTTCCCATTGTGTGTACAAATTATTTTGCAGATACAACATTATGAAAAAAGATTGCAGTTGCCAGAAAGAAATTTTATTATCAAGACTGGTGCTCCACTACACTGGGAAGCTGGTATGGAAATACTGGCAATGGAAGGAGCATATTTAATTTTTCAGCCCTGAACTGTAATGGATGGTTTCAAGTTCTAGCATTGTCTATATCTCAGCAGCCTTTTTCAGTGCTATTTATGATTGTTAAATTCCTTTATGATATTTTTTTTCCTATCTTCTTTTTAAGCTAAAAGGACTAAAGTAATTGCCCTTTTTAACCTTTTCCATCTCTACAATATACTTTTTGAGGTTCAGAATTGTGTACATTACTGAAAATGCAAATATAGATTAGTACAAAGATACTATTATATTGGAAGATCTGTTTCCAGCCCTTTTTCTAACAATGCCTACCATAGACTTTGTCTTGGTTAACAATAAGCAACTCTTTGGTGGACAATTCATGGGTCCCTTCGATTAAATGATGTCATCTTACAGGACCTAGGAACCTACTCTGTCATGGCTGCCACCCTTTGGACAGCATCCCCCCAGAGATACAGACAGTGTCCTCTCCCCTGGGATTCCAAAAAGCACTTAAAACCTGGCTTTGTTCCCAGGCCTGGGATTAATGTGTGGTGGAGAGGGGATCTTGTGCTTTGTTTTAATGGCTGTTTTTAGTCCTGGCTGTCTTGTTTTGTTTGTTTTTAATTGTTTTCATTTAGTATTATATTTTGTAAGCCTCTCAGAGTCCATTGGAGTGGGCAGCCATATTAAATCATAATCATGATCACAATATTGTTTGCCACTCAAAGGTGCTATGGCAAGACAGTTGGCCATATAAATATAAGTAAATAAATTTGGTTTTAAATAATAATTGTTTACAGTATTTAAAATATTCTTTCTTTGTAACCAAATCAGTAGTTTCTCCTTCTGCATGAAGGTGATTAAATTACCCTAATACTAATTTTGGCTCAAGAACCTCAGTGACTATAACTGAGTACCACTCAGTGATATTCACATTTTTTTGCAAAAGGAAGCAAGTCACCATGCTCCATGCTGTTTGATTTTTTTAACAGTCATTTGGATATCAGGATGTTGAGGGGACACTACAAAGTTTGTATATCACATGAAACTGGGTGGGGAGGAGGGCTAATACCTGAGAGGAGAAAGAGATGATTCAAAAGAATCACAATAAGATTTCAGCAGTGGGCTGAAATGGATAATATTCAACAGGGAAAAATGTAAAGTTCTGCATCTGATAAGAAAAATGTAAACACAAGTATAGAAAAGGGAGACATGACTTTGCCGTAGTATATATGGAAAGGATTTTGGGTGTCCTTGTTGACCACAAGTCACACAGCAGCCAGCAGTGTAATGCAGCTGCTGAAAAGGCAAATGCCATCTTGGACTGCATTAGCAATAATATAGACTCCAAATTTTAGGAAAGAATTATTCCACTCTACTCTGCCCTTGTCAGATTCCACTTGAAATACTGTGTCGAGTTCTGGACATCACAGTTCAAAGAGGACAGTGACAAATTGAAGCAAGTAAAGAGGAGGGCTACCAAAAGAGTGTGAGGCTGGAAACCAAGCCCTGTAAGGAATGGTTAAAGGATCTGTGTATGTTTAGCCTGTGCAAAAGAAAACTGAACAGAGATATGATAGCACTTTTCAAATATCTGAAACACTGTCACACAGAAGAGGGAGTGGACTATATTTTCTATTGCCCCAGAGATCACAACCAGAATCAATCACTTAAAATTACAAGGAAGCAGGTTCAGGCCAGACATCAGAAGAAACTTTTCAATTGTATGAATTGTCACCTGGTTCTCCTTTCCTGGAAATCTTCAAACAGAGTCTAGATGCTAAGGCAGCACCTAATTAATTTTCCTACTTGTAGTTTTAGCTACAAGCCTAAAGTTTATTCCTAATTCCAAAGGTCCAACTTCACAATGCCCAGAGAAAAAAGGCAGTATGTGACTAAAAGTATGTAAGCTATTATCTAGGCAATTTGGACTTTTGTATCTTGGGGTATTTCTTTTCTCAAGTGGCAATAATAGGAAGGAGGAAAAACAACAATTTAGAGTGGTGGGTAGTCTGTTGGTACATTTTTTGCCCAGAATTATATCCAGTTGTCTTCATGAATGCATTGGTACAGATCTATGCAAAATTTTAATCTGAGAAACAAAACAGGCATCAGTAAATCATTCAATAATCTAACAAATGATATGGCTCTGAAAGCGAGCTCTGATTTATCAAGATGACATGGCTTAAATTTGTATTGACTTTATTCAGATTAGTGATTTATTTATCTGTAAGGGGCATGAAATAGTTTTAAAATGAAATAATAAAATAGAGGGCAACAAATATTTGACCTTAGGTGCCCATACTGTGTCAGGGAGAAGACCATCATTTTGGCAAGGACGGCTTCAGTGAAGTGCGGTGGGCAGAAGCGATACTGGAGTAGAAAATGAGACAGTAGAAGTAAACAATGGCCAAGAGATGGTTTTAATATGATTTTACTGTTCAATAATTATCCCTTCACATTAAATTATCTTTCCTCAGCAGGTGATTTTTAGTTTTTAAAGTACCCTCCATCGTTAACCTGTCTTCTGACAAGGTTCTACAGGATGAATTTCAGTTGCAGGTTGTTCCCTCAATTTTTATTGTTTTCTCCTTCACTAAGCTATCTATTATTATCCACTAACAGAGAGATCAGCACAACTCTATTCAGTCTTAGTACACAGAATAAAGGGATGAACATATTAGACTTTAGACTAGATCCAGAGGAAATCAGTCATAGCTAATTTATCTCATTAATTTCTTGGGACTTCAGATCCCTTTGGATTCATGTCAGTTCTTTGGAAATACTGACTGGATCAAGGACTCAGTCCAAAATAAGGGTCTAGGCCATAACCATGCCTGCTAGCTAATGGCATTCCTGTGCTGTAGTAGAGCCATTGCTACATAATGTCCAAAGATGTATCCTAAATAGAAATGATAGCAGGTCCTTCATGAGTTACTGTCTCAAAGCATGTGATGGGTCCCAAAGGAACATTCCCTCAGTAAAGATGAAGCTGCTTTGTTGGCGTGGGTGTGTCTGAGTAAATCTGTATGAAGCACATGCGTGCATGAATGATGTGTGTATTAAGTATATGTGTATGCTTAAGATATATATGCTGTGTGTGTTTGCAAAAATGGTGTATAAGAATTGTGGGGTGGGGACTCTGAGGGAAGAGGTAGGTGTGTCCATTCTGATGCCAGCATATACCCCTGACTTGCTTTCCACATATCAGTAGACCACTTAGTTTTAAAAAAAGTTTCACTATCTCTACACTAATTCCTAAAACTTTTGATAGCATGAAGAAAAAAAAAAGATCTTTGTGATTCTTAAAGGCCCAGCTAAGAGAATATTAATTGGGGTAAGTCCATGCCTGTTGTCTTCAGGCTGCAGGACCATAGGGCTAACAATTCTGATTAAACATTTCAATCTTTAGGAATGAATCAAAATCAAATATTGCAAAGATCATCTTCAGAAAAAAAAATAACTGCCTTTCATTTAATAAGCTAATTCTTTGTGTTCATGCCATTGGTAAACTTATGAGACAGCAAGCATTTCAAAAGTAGGATTCAGAAATACTCCTTCCATCATTTCCTCTGGATTACTGATAAATACATTGGCATATTGACCACTGGGATGATTGAACAGAATAAAACTGAGTAACTACCCATACAAAGTGTGAGTAAGTGGCAGATTAACAGCTCATGTTATACTAAAGGCTCTTATAATTGTAGTAAAGAACATTTCCAAGTCGTGTCCAGTTCTTGTAAATAATAATGGAACAGCTTTGCTTGGTTAGGTTGTTGGAGGAGAAGGAACCATGCGTTGGAGAAAAACCATGCCTAGCCCAAATTTCAAGGTGATGGGAAAACATTCTTTATTTTATGTATTTCTCACATTTGTATGCTACTGATTATCAAAGTCTTTCAGAAGTAGCTATTTCGATTCTATAGCCTACAAATACATGTGCAGAGTGAAATCCTCATCACTGAGGATACCAGGCAAAAACAGCTACAAAGTGCTTTGATACAGAATTGCATTATGTAACTACTGATGTCTGATTAGAAATTATTGCTGCCTTCCTTTAACTGAAATTATACATTTTCTTTACATTTCCACCTGTTATTTTTAATTTAACAGATTAACTTAGCTGACATTGCAATTTCATGTAGTATAACTAGAAATACCTGTCAATGCTTTTTCTTAAAAATGTTTATGGATCACATTCTTATATAATTGAGACATCTGCTAAGTAATAATATCTAGTAAGTGATATAACTGTGCATTGTATTGCCCTGCAATAAATTAACTCCACACAATCATTTCTAAAATTAAAATGATTAAAGACAGTTTTTTTCAATTGATGGGGAATATATAGTTGTGTGCAATAACTGTTTGTGCAAATCGGTATCAGCCTGTTGCTAATGATCTTGAAGATATATTTGCACACATGATTAATAGAAAAGTTGTTTACTCCAGCAATCAGATAGTGAAGGATGGAGGATTTCACACAAAGTGTGTTCATTTATTAACCTAAGATTTGCATCAACTCAATTTCCAACATCTGTTCATTCTTCCTTTGTTATGTGTTTGAATGTACAACAACTATTTGGCACAATGTTTCAGGATTCTTGTGCAATAACTACAAATCTATGCAATCAAGGGGAGGGAGGATTAAACCATGTCTGGTAGTGCCACTTCAGACTGTAAGCCCTCATGTTTAAATGCTCCTCAACCCCCCCCCCAAAAAAAAAACCCCAAACCAAACTAACTTCCAGCCAGAAAGCTTTATCAGAGACTAGACAACTTATGACATGTTGGGTCATCCTTTGAGAGAAAGATAGTGTGTTTCCTGATGACATTTGATGTCATCTCTTGACCATGATGTCCCCCTTCTCTTCTATGCAACATAATTAGGCTGACCATATTTTTTTTACCCCAATGCTGGATGGTCCCATCATCATGTAAGAAGACATCATAAATAGAAGAATAATTGTAGTGGCAAACAAACTTCAGTGACAAGTCAAAATTTATTTACCTAAAGAGATCAACAGAATGACCAAGGGTAGGCAAAAAAACAGTGGGAGTGGGAGTAATTTCTGACTTCCTGCCAGCTTCCCCTTTGACTTTGCTTGTGGAAAGCTGGCAGGGAGCATCGGAAATCACAATCATGTGACTTTGGCTGACCATGGCAGTGGTGCTGCAATGGCCACAGCTTTGCCAATACAACTGGTGTGAAGATCCTTGAAATTTCAGTTACATGGGAGTAATGGGTCCTGGTGTCCTGTTCAGACTATGAGGTGGCCAGACAGCAGTATGATCAAACTCTTTATTAAAAACAGCTATTTACAACAATAAAGTCAGTGAGTGTCATGTTCCCCCTTTCAATGTTCTGTTAACATCGTAACGTTTCACATGTCAAGCCGTTTTCCGTGTATACCCGCCTGGCTCATTTCTGGGTTTTTCCATTCCTGCGCTCTGCTTTGTTTTGGAACTTTGGAATGTATGTTTGGGTTTGCAATCCTATTCAAGGTTACTTTCCCAGGCGCGTGTAACGGTTCCTAGCACCTGGGAGGGGGTGCGTGCTGACGGGTGCTTGGGGCGGGACTGGATTGAAGGCAAGGCTTTTAAGTTTGTATTTGGCGCGCTTTTGGTCATTCTCAGCTTTCTCTGTATTTGCATACTATTCCTTTAATAAATCAGTTATCTTTAAGCCCGAGCTTGTGAGACTGAGTATTTGGGATTAGGCAACCATTACAGTGAGTGATTAAGCAAGCAATTTCAATCAAGACCACCCAGACAACAACAGATGAACAGGCAGGACTGTGGTGTCAGACTGAGGCAGAACCACAAGGCAAAATTCAGCTAACTCTCTGATTGAAGCTATCAGACTTGGTGATGCTAGAGAGTATGAGGCAAGGAGGAAACAGAAGGCAAGATTTCATGGACCGGCACGTAGGAAGGATCAGACTGGAGCATGGAGGCTAGGTATGAGTGGGCTGGAACCTGTAGATGATGCTTGGCTCTGGAAGCTAGGCTGGATTGGGCTGGAGAGACAAGGCAACGCTGATCTCTGGAACCAAGACTGTACTGGACTGGAGGTTCCTGGCAAGGCTGAGAGTTGGAAGCAAGACTGGACTGGGCTTGAGATTCTAGGCAAGGCTGTGAACTAGAATCAAGGCTTAGGCAAGGCTGAGAGCTAAAGGCAAGGCTGGATGCACACCTGGAATGCCCTGGAACGCAGTGACGAGGTCCGGAGCTAGACGCGAGGCTGTGCTCAGCAGGGACACCAAGAAGAGTCTCAACTGGAGCAGCTTGTGCCAAAGGCAGATCTGCAGAGGTAGAAGACACTGGTGCTGACTCCTCTCTGGCTACAGGCGAGGCTTCTAATGCAGGTAAGGACTCTTCCACAATGGCTGTGAGCTCGAAGGATCAGTTGTCTCCAACAGCTTGCTCTTTGCATGTCTGCTTTTTAAGCCGATCCTTTCCACACCTTTTCTCTCCAGCAGCCAATCAAGCTGCTTTCTGATATGTGCGCTTCTCAGCTCTCCTGTCTTGAGTGCTGATTGGAGAGTTCAAATCCCTCTCCGGAGATTGTCCAATCCACGTTTGCAGATTCTCCCACTCTGCTGAGTCACTTCCTGTTTCAGCTTCTTCAACTCTCTCCTGATGAGTTTCGCTGTCCCCTTCTGACTCCAGATAAGTTTCGTTTTCGGAGTCAGACATGGGCTGAAACCTCACACCCAGACTTGGTACGCATTCTTTAAGTTAGCCAGACTGAGGTACTTTCATTCAAAATTGTTGTGCTATGATGCACTGTTTCAGCTAATTGAAGGTTACAAACAGACAGGAGAGTTTTAGTAGTATATAGATAAAGGACCTAAATTAGCTTCCTCCTGGTGATAATAGCTTTCTGTGGGTGGTGCATTAAAAGTATGATTTGAATATACAGAAGCAACCAGTTATACTTACAGTCTGAAATGATACAACCCAGACACAGATTTAAAAACTCAGTGAAACCAGGCCTTACAGCTGGCAACAGAGGAAAAAGCCTCCCAAATTTCCAGCAACATATCTTTTTACATCACCTTTTAAAATTCTTTGCCAGAATGCAGACAAGCTATATTCTGAAATGTGCTCTTATGGGATTTATCCTTCTCCTAACAAGAAGTCATGATAGCCTTAGAATTTGATGTCTGCATGGTTCATTATTTCTCATGTGAATGAGTGCTGACATTTCCATTGTTTGTATAGATCTGACATGGACCTTTTTTTTTAACTAACTCCTGCTGCAAAATGTATAACTCTCAATTAATTCTGAATTCTCATGTATTTAACATTCTCAGAATCTTTTTCCTCAACTGAACGCGCACCTAGAATAAAAAAATCAGACACTTATCATTGGATTAATTTGGGATGCCAAAGTTGGGCTGTACAACTCTAGATGGCCACTAGTTTGCAACAAAAAGATACAGGAATTTTTCATTCTTGTTGCCATATAGTTGTTGTTTGGATTTTTCTAATTCCATAAATATCCAAATTTCTTTTCAAGCTTTTCTATCAGATACTCACTAATAGGCATGCTTGCTGATCTTTATTTTTCTCAATTCCCTGCCTTAGCAAGGAATAAATCTGTTTTTACCCCATTTATCCATGACACAAGTCCATGGATTGTCATGCAGATGCCTGAGAAACATGTTACTGCTTAAAAGGTAGACTGCCACTATATAGGACCTTCAAAGATCATCTAGCCAATGACAGCCAACTGTGGAGTCCTGGTGCTCTCTGAGCTTGGTGGTTTGCTTGCAGACGTTTCATTACCCGACTAGGTAGCATCATTGGTGCTGGTGAGTGTGGGGTTTGCTCCCTGTTTATATGCAGTAGCTTGCCCTGCCAGTGTTGGTGGGGGTCTGGTGTTCTCCTTGGTAGTTCCTTGATTGGGGTGCTGTTTTCTGCTTGATTGCTTGTCTGCTTGATTGTCTGTCTCTTTGGTAGTTCCTTGATTAGAGTATAGGGCCTCTAATATCCTCATTTGATATATTCTCTGGTTTGCTATATAATTCTGAATAAAATTTTAAAAATTGACAATTTATATCTTTTGAAGTTTTATATATTTCATCTCCTTCACCTCTAATAGTCAGAATCATTGCCCTATCTTTCTTTTGCTTTAAGTGATCAGCCAAATTTTTACTGGGTCTTTCACCGTTCTCCCAATATCTGTCATAAACATGTTAGCATAAATCCCATCCACTGTGATATTATAATATTTAATTCATATTTCTTCTTCTGTATTTCTCTGTACAAAGTAGTAGATGGGCATCTAACCATCTGTGCCCATAAATATTTCAATCCATCATTCAAATTGTGTTCCCTTTTATTTTTAATCTTATTCTTATATGATGCATAGGCAATAATTTGACCTTGGATATAAGACTTTTATGCTTCCCATTCAAAAATTCAGGCACGTGATGTCCCTGAATTCAATTCAAAATATTGCAAAGTTTCTACCCACATTTGTTGTATGAATTCCTTATCATTCAGCAAAGAGACATTGAAATGCCAGTTTCTCAATACAAACTGCGTTGCTGATAGTTTCTTGCTCCTCCCACACTGCCTTACCTACAGACTTCGGAATGCTAACAGCTTCTCCTCGTAATACTCTCTTGCCAGTTACCCAGCTCTGGAACCACATGGAGTTCGCTCTGCCATCACCTAGCATCCAGCTGTGTCTTCTTTCTGCTGGCTCTTTTCTGCTGGTTCTTCTTTGGTTTCAGCTGCCTTTCCACCTGGCTCTGGATCCTCTGGCTTCTGACTCTCCCAACCGTTGCCTTCTCTGCCATGCCTCTCAATACAGCAGTGTCTCCTGCCAAACCTAGAAGAAAATCCCCTCTTTCTGTCTATTTGCTATGGCTTCTTTTATATTCTTTCCTTTGAAACCCTCCATTTCTGTGTAAATGCCTACATGCTTAAGCTGGGTACTGACAGAACTTTTTTTTTTTTGGTGCCTTCAAATCAGTGTTGGCTCCCCATGCCTGCCTGGACAAGTCCCCACAGTTTTCAGAAGTGGTTTGCCATTGCCTCCTTCCTAGGGCTGGCTTCATGCCTAAGGTGGGATAAGAACTCATAGTCTCCTGGTTTCTAGCCTGATTCCTTAACCCCTACACCAAACTGGCTCTCCAGTCAGACCATTACAGAGGGAAAAAAATGTGTTGACCTTGATAGTCGCAAGCAACATTTTTCTGTTTCGGGGCAGTTCATCCTTCCACAGTTACAACCCATGAGTTTTATTGACTATATTATTGTTACAATCAGAGTAAAGGGGATGTCTAAAAGATACTAAGCATTGGATGTGTTGAAGGGGGCAGACCTTCCATTACAGAATAGCCAATCAACTGCTGAGTTTAGCCTGCAGGAGACTGAAAGTGTTCTAGCCCAAATGAACAAAAGCGCTCAGGCTGATATTGGGAGGAAGAATTACCTTTGAAGGAGAGAAATCCTTGTGGAACTTTCTTTCATGGTAAAGGAAAGATTAATAGACAGCAACATCACCCATTTTTGCCTTCTAAAAATGAGAGTGCAATAAAAATATAGTTTGCAAAACAGTATATAAAATGGAAGTAATAAAATGGACTATCATGTATTAGTGAGTGGGTTAGTGAGTCCTGCTTGAGCTAGTCCAAATGTAGCAATAGAGAAAAGCTAATGCTAGTAAGGGTTTTGTGTGTTGTTTAGTTTAAATCATGATTTTTCATATTTAGCTTAGCTTCTTGGCCTTTTGGCTAAGCTGAAGTGTAGTATTTAGCTTAGCTAAAATCAACCTGAGGCCAAGAAATAACCTAAAATATCCCCTTCCTGTCCCCGCTTGGGAATAGTGCCATGATATTTTGACATGAAATTTCATAAGAGACTGAAAAGAGAAGTATTTGACAAGTATAAGAAACAGAGGTGGAACCTAACAGCAGATATTTCCTAAACCTCTTCTGTAACAAAAAAGTACATCTAGCCTCATTGTGCCTTGTTTGTAAATAGCAGGGAAACAATTTTATTTATTTATTTATTTTCTATCCTGCCTTTATTATTTTTATAAATAACTCAAGGTGGCGAACAGACCTAATACTCCTTCCTCCTCCTATTTTCCCCACAACAACAACCCTGTGAGGTGAGCTGGGCTGAGAGAGAGAGACTGGCCCAAGGTCACCCAGCCGGCTTTCATGGCTAAGGCAGGACTAGAACTCACAGTCTCCTGGTTTCTAGCCTGGTGCCTTAACCACCAGACCAAACTAATCCACCCCCTAATTCAGCTTTTCCCAACCTAGCTGACCTCCAAAATGTCTGTACTTCAATTCCCCAGAATTCCACCTAGCATGGCCCTAGCAAAGAATTATGAGAATTGAAGTCTATATAAATGGCAAGTGCCAGGGTTCAGGAACAATTCCATATATAAACATGTTCAGTCGATTGCTATAATAACAAATTCCTACATTATGTGCTTTGTATCCAAATGGTACCACTTATGAAAATTCTCTCCCTTTAAATCCCACAGATATTTCATCTGAAGAAGAACTTCTAAATCACATTTTGGATTAAATCTAGCAACTACTAACAGTGTAAAGATGCTTTTAATGTTCTTTTTAAGCATACAAAACTTGTTTCCCTCAATGTGCTTTAAATAGCTTGTCTGAGGAAGAAATCCTCTATTATTTTCAAATTTAATTTAGGACCTAAGATATCTTTCCATCGCTAGACTGTCACCAGTTTTTACTGAAAAAAGGTTAAGTAAAATGACGTGGAGATATATTAACACCCTTGAAAAATGTTACCATTTTTGGCAAAACACGTTTTTTCTCATATTCATATTCATCCTTCAGATGAGATGTAAAGTAGGCCTAGAATTATTTCTTTCCTTAACATTTCTTTTTTATCATTTTACTGCAGTGAAGATTCAGTGCAGTGCTTATTGTGAGCATAGTTCCATAAATCAATATGAAAATCAATATTAAATTTTGGTCCTAAAATAAATGATGACAAATTAAGATGTCAATATAATATTATAAAGATTGTTAAGATGTCAATATAATATTGTAAAGCTAAACATACATGTCTGTTAAATGAGCTACTGAAACATTACTGTTACTGACAAGAAAGTATGAAGTCTGAAATAATTTTTGGAGGGCCACTATTGCAGCAAAAACAAAAAAGGGCCATATTTATTATGGCACAAATAATTGTGGATTATAATCCATATCCTCAAATGACGGAAGCATTTTGCTGAAATACATAGACAAATAGCTGTGTCTATATGTCTGTAAATAAGTATATAAAAGTAATTTGCCATAGATGTCTATGTGAACATATTTGCAAGATCTTACAAAATGGCCTTTGTTTGGCATGGGATGTCTACACTGAACTGATTTTGCTACTGTTTTTTCTTTCTCTGACCTGGATAAGAACGGCCAGAGGAGGAGGAGCAGGAGGACAAGGAGGAGGAGGCAGCAATGGTGGCAGTAGCAATGTGGCAGAGTTGTAAAATGGCTAGCAAAGAAGAATGGGACTAGTATAAGGAAGAAGAGACCTTGACCTGAACAGCAGATTTCCTCCCCAGCAATGTTGCTTTTGCTTCATCCATAATTTTCAGCAGGATTGGGTTGACTTTGCTTTTCTTCAAGAATGTCATTGGAGGAGGAGTGCTCCCACACAAGAGTGACATGGTTGGGTCTGGAGAAGATGGCTGCAGGACCAGCAGAGGGAGGTAGTGAATGGAGAAAGAGGCTGGGCATGACAGACTGCCTTACTACTGTCTTGCCTCCTTGCCTCAGGTTTACCCTATTACAGTCCTTCTGTCAGATTCCCCAATCAAAGTTTTCACAGAAACCCTTATCAGGGCATCTCCCATCTTTTCATTCTCTCATGTTGCCAGATGGGAGGGGGTGTGAAGTTGGAGTGTAAAGTGGTTTATTATGACTATGGAGCACATCAAGGATGCAGGATTGAGATACACCAGGAATACCATCTGGATGGGAGGGGGAGTGACACGCTTCGTGGGAAAGGGGACTAGCTAAGGGGATGTACATTTAAATTAGGTTTGAGCGGGAAATCTTTATCCGCAGCTTGCCTTCTGTACCATTCATTACGCTTCATTAAAACAGTTTAAAGAGATCCAGCCTCTTGACTGTGTATGTGTGAATGCTCAAATGATCAGGTGCTGACACCTTCTTTCCCACAAAAACAAAAACACCATTAATGAGGGGAAGCTTTATATAAAAGCTCTCTAGAATTGAAGAAGTTGTGAACATAAAGAGTTAATTTTTTCATGGATAAAAAAAAAATCAAACCAGAATGCAGACAATAAAATAGACAAGTTTTTCTTTTCCTGATTTGCACATCTTCAGCCGTGGGCACAGAAAATGAAATAAAGAAGTAATTAGGTTTCTCCCAGCAGCCATACCCATGCTCCTCAATATCTATGGCAATTTTCAAAATAACTGCAGAGTAAAAATGTGCAGAGCAGCAATGTAAAGGTTACTATTCCTTCAAAATTTACATGAGATTAAATGTAGAAGTAATTTATCTCTGAGAAAAAAGCAACTATTTTCCAAAGTGAGCATCCATTTTGAATAAAACTCACATGCTGAAGCAACATGGATTACTTTATAGGTATTTCATCATCCTCTGAAGTGAACTAGCACTGAGCTAGTCTAGAACATTATACAACATTGGGGGAAATTATCAAAGGGGGAAAAGAAACAGAAATCTGTGAAGCTGATATGGATTAATTTTAGATGGACTGGCTGACTCCTTACAGTAATATAATTGAACACCCCATTTCTAATCAAAGCAGCATTGTTAACTGCTTTCCAGTTATAAACAGAATAACCTGTAAAAATAAATGTTTTTCAATAATGCGCACTTTCTGCAAAAAGGCCTGAGTTCACTGTAAAGGATATTTAATGCAATGGATATTTTAGGACAACAAATCCAGCAGGCTCGATTTTATATCCCTTTTTTATTTTGTCAGTTATTAAATGATTAATATTTGAAAAGCAAAGGAATGAAACCAAAGATTGTGTTTCAAATTATAATAGATTCAAAAGCTCAGATATAAAGATTTCATACTTTAAGTGTTCCCTCAAGAAATTTTATAGGGCTATAATTAATCTCTATTAAGTATTTGTGTTTAAAAGGCATCCACAAAAATAGATACAAAAGTCACAGAGGAGGTGCCATGTGATTTAATTTGAATCAAACAAAGAAAACTTTTTAAAAAAGCATTTGGTCACATTGGTCATGAAATGAAAAAGATTCTGGAGAAAAATCTGAAAGCTAGGAAGATTTGGGGCCTGGGGGTTAATATCCAGACTGACTATATTGCCCAATAATACCCTTGGAGTTGACAGTGTTGTTCCAGTTTATCTGCTCAGAACCTGTCAAACATGAGACATGAATTAAATATTAATTAATTAATAGCTTTTGAACTATGAATGCAATACCATACTAAAGAAACTTCATAATCTTCATCTTCTTTGCCATTTTAATTTAACTATGACCCTCCATTAGATGCTGCAGTCCTAAACATATTCTCTCTCTTAATTCCAATATTGCTGTTATTTTAAAAAAATAACAAGCACCCTCCTCACATTACATGCACATATATACACAACCCATCAGTTTGTAAAGTTCTACTTTCTGATTATTTGTCTGGTAAGCAAAAGAGGATATTTCCTGACAGCTGAGTAGGAGAGAAAGATAATCACATGGGGTCAGAATCCAAACCATGTTAATCACACTCAGTTTCCACTGAAATCATAGAATCTACATTAGTCATGACTAACCTATCACACTGCAATGTAATTTAAGTGCAATTCTCTTTGTCTTACTTCAGTACCATAATGACCAATTATCACAGTTTTATGCCTCTGAGTATTGGTCTCATGACAGTTTACAATAAAAAAAACATTGAACTAGAATAAATCAAAATTAATAAAATACTAATTAAAATAAATTGATTAAATTAAAGCCACCAGTAATTAAATGCTTGCTCAATAATGTGTTTAAGCACCCTCGATTGGCTGGAAACCAGGAGACTGGGAGTTCTAGTCCCGCCTCAGGCATGAAAGCCGGCTGGGCAACCTTGGGCCAGTTCCTCTCTCTCAGCCCAGCTCACCTCACAGGGTTGTTGTTGGGGGGAAAGGAGGAGGAAGAAGGAGTATTGGGTATGTTCCCTTGAGTTATTTATAAAAATAATAAAGGTGGGATAAAAATAAATAAATAACTCTGAGTTTTTGCCAGATAAGTCTGCAGCTGTAAGAAAACTCCATGGATAACTTATAGTAAATGGGGAATTGGGGTGGGCTGGAGGAGGGACTATATAAAATATAGTTTTCCTGAACCCAAGCCATACATAACTGCAGAAGTAATAACAGCTCTTTATATTTTGCCTATAAATAAATTAGGAGCCAGAATTATGCTTTCAGGAAATATCTGAGGGTTCTTGATCCTTGTAATCCTAACAACAGTAACTCTCAATACGCGCCATATAGGACGTATGGGGAGCTCTTTATTAGGAGATGGCTTCAAGCTCTTTCAAAGCTACGAATGATTTTTCGCACCCACATCTTCTCTGACAAGCATGTCAGCTACTCTCTTGCTTCCCCCCTTCCTTGTGCTGTAATTTATTGTCTGGTAGAATTCCCTTTCGATTTCAACCTCTCACCCCCCATCCCTTCATTCCAAAATGTGCCAGGCACTGACCTTGCGCTAGACTCTCATCAGAACTTTCTGCACTGGAGTGCTTCCCCCACTTCTGGGCTACAAACTTCTAATCGATACACATCTAAACCCTACTTCTCCCTTATTACTTAACCCGTGTTCAGGTGAGGCATCCAGATGCCATTAACTATTTCTTCTGGATTGCTCCATCCTGACAGTATCCTTCTGGATCTTAGGGGGTCCATCCAAAACTAAACATTCTGTCACTTTCCATGGGCTTCCTACCATGAGAACCTTCCATTTATTCTCTCATTCAGCCCATTACCAGCTGCAGACAGGTATTTTAGGCAGGGGGCAAACTTTAATTTGAATAGGACATAAAAAAAACGCATTTGGGAGTCATCAGCATATCAGTAGTGTGATCTCATGTACACATTGAAAAGTACTGGAACCCAGACAGAGGCCATGTAATCACTCTCATTTTGACATGCAACTATTGCAAAGGAACTGCATGTGATGACCCCTCACCAAACCCCATTCACTGGGGGGTTTACAATGGCAGATGCAGGTGAGGGGCTTGGCTCCTGGCTATGTTACACTGTCAAGAAAGGGAACTGCACCAGCGGGGCTAGAATGAAGTGTCTCAGAGGATCATTTGCTCCCTGGGCAGACTGGACAGAAGGTGGGCAACCTACAGATTGCAGGTCTGCTTTCAGCCCATTAAAGCCAGGCTGCTCCTGTGTGGCCCCTTCGGCTGTCTCATCCACCACTCTTCTAATGGTGCTAATGTGTGCAGTTTTTGTATTTTAACTTTAACGTCACAACCGTGGGACTAGAGATGAACCACCTTTGTGGATATTGTCTGATGGGCAAGATCTAGATCTATCATTGTAAAATGTAGTGTTTTATTTATCCTTGGTATGCTCTGGGTTCAATTCCCTGTTTAAAAATGGAATCGTACCAACTTGTGTTAATATAAAATTAAAAGCTTGAAATTGTGGAATGGTAATATGATTTTCAAATTTGAATAACTTGGTATTTTCATTATTTTTCTTTTTTTTTCTTCTGTTTCTGCATTTGCATTTTCTCTTTATTTGTATTTTTTCTTTTGTCCTTTTTTAGCTTTTTAAAGTTAGTTTGTTATTTTTTTCCTTTTAAGCATACATCTTATTATATAATATTCTGTCTACACAAATCTTTGTTACTCTTATTAATATGTACTGACTTGCAAAAAAATTAATTGTAATGTTTTTATAATTCAGTTAAAATTAAAATAAATAAGGATGCAGGGCAGGGATTCCTGCACTGGTGCAGGGATTCCAGGTTACGGACCAAGGAGAGGCCTTTACCAAGTTGCTGTTCCCCATCCATGAGTGACAGGAGGAGGATGGTCTACACAGCCTAGCTTCCAAAAAGGATTTTCCCCTCTAGCTGGGAATGGTTTTGTAGCCAGCAGAAAGGCTGGACATGCATGGAACTTGGATGCAGACCCTATGCTGCACCAGAGCATCTTGTTAGCCAATATCAATATAGCTACAGACAATACTGTCCCTTTTATCTGAAGCAAGCCAACGAGTACTGTATATACTTATAGTAAGGCTCTTTCATCCATATGCTATATTCAGTTCTGCCAGGTAACTACTGCAAAGCAATGCCTCCTATTCCAAAAGCTCCCACTCAATCCTGAGCACCCACGTACTCTCAGACAGATCCAATGGGAAAACAGAAATACCAACTTCCTGTGTGCCTTAAGATGTCAGATTCCTGCAGGGTGTGACCTTATGGTTCCTGGCTTGGTTCTAGCAGTTGAGTAACACAATCATCTGGAAAATTTCCCAGGAAAGAGAAGTAATGTTTAATCTTCATACTTATGTACATGTTCAAAATAATTTTGGATTGTTATCCAAAATACAGCATGGTACAGCATATTCCTATTTCCAACTATTGGTAAACTAAAGCCCTCAAGATGTAAATTTCAGCAGAACGGCAACCAACCAAACTAAATGTATCTGCATACTTCCGCACCAGTCAGAGCCCTGACAATTTAAAATATCATTATCTCCTCCCAGCATAGGAAGAAAATGCATATTCGTCTTTTACTTAAAGTAGGTCTTGTAACACATAGGCAGAGTTTCATCTTAATAGCACCCATGCTAGTATTTTAAGACCAAAGTGCTAATTAGCAATCAGGCTGATTGCCTGTTTCACCTTGAGAAAAATCTGATTTTTCCATCTGGAATATAAATTGCTATGGCTGGACTTTAATCTGGCTGCTGTCAGTAGCTCAGTAGCCTGCACATGCTTTGCATGTAGAAGGGCCAATGGTATGTCCCCAGCATATTAAATTTTAAGCATTTCAATTGGAAGGTTGGGGAAAACCACAGAACCCAAAATCTTGAAAAGCTGCTGCCATTTACAGAAGATGATCTAGGCAAAAGCCAGCTGGATAGGCCAATACAATGCATTTTGCAGTGCAGTGATGAAATTTGCCCTTCAATTTTCAGAAATGTGTCTTTCTTCTTGAAAGAGACTTTTGTTTTTGGCAGTTCTCAATGGCTTTATGATTTCTCTTGAAAATCTTTTGGTGATCAGAGGCAAGAGGTGGCTGGTGCGTGCATGCATGTGTGTGATCAAATGACAAAAGTTGTGTTGCATCATTGTAATGCAATTTCATCTCTCTTGTATATGCAGCATAATGTCACATAGATCTACACAAGGGGCAGAGCTTGCATTATGATGGCCTAATGCTGCTTTCACCATTTTGATAATAGTACCAGATCCTGAAGGCGCCTCTCTGGATGATGTTGAATATCCGTTATTGTACCTCCATTATGAAATCTTCCCCTGGCCTTTAATTAATGTACAGGAAGTTGGGGAGACTGCCCAGCATCGGAGTGAAGATACTACAGTGAAGGGCAAAACATTCCCATGACTGAAATGACACTGTCTTCCTCATTTCTAGATTCCTGGACCAGCATCCCCTAACCTTGGAAGTATCTCTGGTGCTTACCATGGCAGCCTCATACAATTATTCTTACCCTGACATTCCTAGCTATAGAATTAGTTATAACCCATACCTCACTTGCAGACCTGTAGCTCAGATAGGCCTCATAATTACTTGAAAAACTGATTGTCCTGCTAGAGAAAAAGATGTAGACATAAAAAAGAGATTAAAAAAAAAAAAAAAAAAGCTCTGGTAACTCTTTACGGACTTATGCTGACACCAGGACTGAAAAGTTGATGATTTACAGCTTTGAATATAGAAGGGATGGGTTATGGGAAGAAGAAATATTAGTTTGTAACTTTATAGGGGATAATGAGTTATCAAATTTGTTTTTACTTGTTGTGATGAAGACTGGAAGCCACTTCTTTACATATTTCTTTTTCTTTATTCTACTTCCTTTTTTTCTTATTCTTTCTTTGCACTTTTTATTCTTTCTCTTTTTCTTTTTCTGAGTTTAATTTGTATTTGCTTTTACTATTGTATTTATTTTTTTTAATAAAAACATTAAAAGAATATCCTGACATTGAGCTTCTGGTTATTTTAACCAGATCTGTAGCAATCAGTGATATTTAGAGTTATCTGATATGTGTTTGAATATTTTGTCTCCTTCTTCTCAGCTTGGAATTTTATCTCAGGAAACCTATAACAGCTTAACATGCATATTTGGTAAAAATAGATTCTTTAATTTGCAAGTTCTTTTCATTTTATTCTGCCATGTCCTATGTCAGCAAAATATAAAACACAAATGCAATGTTTATATTCTGAGGTTAAATTGCAAATGTTTTTTTTTTTTTTCCCTAGCTAGAGACAGCGTGGACAGAAAAACTATTTATTCTTGAATTTAATTGCAAAGCTGGCATAAAATCCAAACTATGATGACTGTTTAATTATTAAAAAATCACAAGCTCTAGAATTCAGAAACTCCACCAAATTCTTAAGATTATACCTCAGGATTTCTTCTCATGAGAAATATCCCTTGCTGTATGCATTTATTTATTTATTTGTCGAATTCTTACCTGAATGCTTTAATATATAACTTATACAACATCCTTGTCATCACTATAGCATAGTGTAAGAGAATGTTTGAGCTTGTTTAAACCATAGACCAGCATAACTTCACTGAAACACAAATAGGTTTATTGATCAGTATCAGAGGTGAACACAAACCTAAAGACTGAAGGGTCTTTAGTCCCTCTTTATAGATTTATGCAAATTATAATATGCATTTAATTAGCTTTTGGTTCATTGACTGGGTTACAGTTTATGTGTGTCAATGTGCACAGTAATAAGGTGAGGTAGCTAATGGGTTCAAATATAATGGTGCTCTTGAGTTGAAACAAAAGGTTGAAGAAACCATATCTGAGGCTACTGCTTTCCTCTAGCTGCTATCTAAAAAGCCACAAGTTTTCAATGCTTCTTGTTAATCTCTAGTTACCCTAGTTAACCGTTTGTTACTCCTTGCAACGTTATTTCTGTTCGAGTGTTCCTAGAGCCTGATTGCAGCTGAGCTATTGCTTTGTTTTCTCTGGGAAGATATATTTGCGTAAGGGATTATTATTATTATTATTATTATTATTATTATTATTATCAGCAGAGATGTCTAGGAAAGGAACTTCACAAAGAGGGAAAGGAATAAAGGCATATATGGAAGATTCAAATAAAGCTGAAGTGGCACCCCCCTCCAATAATGAAGAAGAAGAAATGGAGAAGGAGAATCTCCAGAGAGGACAACTGAAAATTAAATATCACTCTGGCTAAAATCAGGATGTTGATCTAATCCAACAATTAATTCACTGATCAGTGGAACACCTTAAACAGTAATTAAAATTAGACTGGAACAAATAAACTACAATGCTTCATAAAGACTCTGAAGGTGTGTCTGACCATATTAAAAAGCAATTCAGTGATATGACTCAACAGTTTTCAGAGATTGCTCAGGCAGCTAGCAAGGCTTACAATACTACAGTAAAAACTAAGAGTGATATTGGAACAATTCAAAAAGACTTATAAGCATGAACTTGGACTTGGCTGATGTTCAAGACAGAAGCAGAAGGAATAACTTAAGGATTAGAGACATTTGGGAGAACACAGGAAAGAATGACTTATTAGGATATCTCATTCCAAAAATAAATGATCTTGTGCCAGAAGTTCAACTTACTGAGAAAGATGTGGAGCATTCCCATAGAATATGCAATTGTAGGCTCACAATAATGCAAAAATCACAAGGTATTATTATAACATTCATTAATGCCTAGGTAAGAGATGTGATTGTGTTCAAGGCTGGAGGAAATAAAATAGGGAAAGATACTGTACATCTGTTCTAGCACATACTTAAAGTCCAGCTACTCTATGAAGAAGGAAAGATTTCAAGCTTTTTACTAATGAGTGATCGGTGTACAGTTGTTTCTTTAAATGTTAGAAGCTTGGGGGCCCTATTAAGCATGCAAGGATTATTAAGTTTCTAACATCTTTTTAATCCACCTACAGTCATGTTGCAAGAAACATACAGCCTAGACAAACTGAATGATAAACATTTTGGAAAACATTTTTTGCACTAGGATCAAATAATTCAAAAGGTGTAGCTTTTCTCTGTAAAGTTAATCTAAATTTCAAAACTGAAAAAAACTTAAAAGATAGAGATGGTCAGTTCATTTTTTTAAAGGGAAGCTAGATCATAAAACTATAACTATAGCTTCACTATATGCTCATAATCAGGAGCAGATTAGATTTGTAAAAAAGGTTATGAAAACAAAATTTAGTTTTAGGAGGCGATTTTAACATTGATGCAGTATAAGTACCTATAAATAGTAGTCTAGCCTCTCTCCAAAACAAAAAAACAAGTGCGATTTTTTAAGAAAATTCAGAGTTTAATGTATAGATATGGTCTTATAAATGTTTGAGAAACTATGAACTCCTAGCAAATTGATTTACTTTGTTCCAGTAGACATCAAATCCATTCTAGAATAGATTATATTTGGGCATCAAGAACCTTTTTAAAAATATTTGCAGAGAGGGGAAATTGCACCATGTACTTGAGGTCTTTGCCTTTAAAATGGAAGAAAAAAATACATTCACCTATAACTGGTGCTTTAATCCTTTGTTGCTTTGTAATATATCAGCTAAGCAACAAATAACTGAAAGTTTAAAGGTTCTTTTTAAGGAAAATAATACAATACAAACCTCTTTATTAACAAGATGGGACACCATGAAAGCAGTTACAAGAAGGGAATGCAACAACCATGTGAGTAGGATTGTGAGAAGAATTCAAGACCCCCTCCCTTTTCTGCCATATTGTCTTCCCCAAACACTATTCCAAGCATGCTGTCTTCCTCAAACACTGTTTCCTGCCATTGCTTCTCCTCGAGCAAGGTAAAAGGTTAAAAGTTACAAAATAGAATGGGTTCATACAAAGAGGATGCAAGAAATTAAAATACCATAGGAAACCCCAACTGTTTAGACAAAAAATTCCCTTCAGATGTAATCAGAGACCTTGTAAGCCAAAAGGTTGCTCATTCACAGAACTTAGCAGAGCCCATTCAGATAGACTTCTTCCCCAGCCAAACAGGTCTCCGTACTCAAATAACAAAAGATTCCTTCCAAGGTGAACAGTCCAGGCTAGTAGACAAAGCCACAGCCCCACAGGGAACCTGGGCTTGGGCTATCAGAACAGGAAACACAAACAGCAGGGGGCCTGACCACAGAGCACCTCCTCTCTGAACTCCAGTAAACTGCACTTTTGCTTGCAAACTGCACTTTCCCAGATTTCCTATTTCTCTATAGTTTCTGGAAAGATTCTAAGATTAATTCCTAAGATAGATGAAGATCCACAGGAGCTTTCCTCCTATAGGCCAGTTTCACTTCTCAGTGTACTACAGACTATAGATTATATGCAAAAATATTGGCAAATCTTCTTAAATTCTGCCTTGCTTGGGATGGGGAGAGTGACAGTTCCACCTGGGGGTGGCTGGCACCATAGCACCCCTTATTGATTATGGTTCCACCTCTGCTTGGATTTTATCTTTATTTTCCTATTTATATTTTTAACTATAACTTAGGTGGATATGTTTTTACCTTTATTTTATTGTAAACCACCCAGAGTCCCCTGTTGGGGGGAGATGGGCAGTGATATAAATTTAAATAAACAAACAAATAAATAAATTTATTGTAAATAAGATTACTCATTTAGACCAGTGTTTCTCAACCTTGGCAACTTTAAGTGGTCTGGCCTTCAACTCCCAGAATTCCCTAGCCAGCAAAGCCAGACCTCTTAAAGTTGCCAAAGTTGAGATACACTGATTTAGACCAAAATGGCTTTATTCTGAAAAAAAAGCACACATCCCCATTAGGAAAATGTTAAATATCATACAATCTTGTAAAGTTAATACAACTCCTTTAGGCTTATACTCACTGGATATATTTAATGCATTCAGTTTTCTGCAGGGGACTCTTTTTAAAGCAGGCACTAGTAAAATCTAAATTTTGTTGGCAGATTGCTAGGAAAGCCTTTGGCCCAGGAGAGATCAGAAAAGTCACACACCAGGCATTTCTATAATTATATTTACAGAAAGCAAACATATTTACAGGCTCTCAGTGAGAGCTGCTTAACTCTCTACATGCCTACACAGAAGGGAAACTGAAACTAAAACAAGTCCAGGCATGTTCTTCTCCCCAGGTGCAAAAATTAACATCCAAAAGGAGGACAATTAAATTCAACCTCTTCACCCAGCCAAAATGATTAGTTACCATAGTAACCTTAATCTGTAGTAGAAAACATATTAACACTCCCCTTTTATACTACAGAATAAGATGCAAACCAATTTGCTTTGTTAACTCTTTGTGTCTTGGTACAGCAACAGGTTTGGTTAAAATATCAGCAATCATGTGTTTTGATTCACAATATTTCAACATCATTTCTCCTTTGCTTATCATATATTTGATATATTGATATCTAATATCGATATGTTTTGTCCTATTTTTGCAGGCTTCAGATTTTGCCATAGCAATGCAAGCTTGATTATCCTCATAAACAGTTATAGGCTGGTTCACTTCCATGCCTATGTCTTTTAACACATGTCTAAACAATATAACCTCATTACAGGTTAGTGTTAGAGAATAAAACTCTGCTTCTGCAGTGGAAAGAGCAACAAGTGTTTGCTTTCTAGAATGCCAGCCTAAGCTTGACCCAGCAAATTGAATTAAAATCCCAGAAGTGGATTTCCTGTCACTGACATCTGCTCCCCAGTCAGAATTGGCAAAAGCCTGCAATTTCTCGGTTCCAGAGGCATTTAGCTTCAGGCAATAATTCTTTGTTCCTTGCAAATACCTCATTAACCTCTTCAATGCTGCTTTTCCAGTAGATGTAGGCTTCTCTGTCTACTTAAAATGGCCACAGAATTTGAGATATCTGGGCGAGAGTGACTTGCAATGTATAGTAAACTTCCAATTGCAGATCTATATTTCTCTGCCTCAGTTAATTGAGTTTCTCCTATATCTTTCTGAAAATCTGTTATCATCGCAGTAGAGACTGGTTTACAGTCTTGCATATTAAAATCCTCTAGCAGCTTTTGAATTTTACTACATTGGTTTAACAGAAACCTACCTTCTTCTCCCTGTGTATTTCCAAACCTAGGTAATTTGTTACAATTCCAAGGCTTTTTAATGTGAAATGGCTTTTCATGCAGGCTTCAAAATCAAGCCTTTGTTTTTTCTGTTGGTGTGAACAGCAGCAAATCATCAACATAAATGCAGATACATACAGCCTTGTTTGTCTTTCTTCATATATACACATGGATCTGCTTTTCCTTTTTCAAAACCAAAATTCTGCAGTTTTTCATCTAATTTTTGGTTCCAGGATCTAGCAGCTTGTTTTAACCCATAGATTGACTTCTGCAGTTCACAGACTAGATTCTCCCCTTTTTCATAGCCAGGGGGTTGCTGCATGTATAATTTGTGGTCTAAATCACCATAGAGAAATGCAGTTTGAATGTCATAGTGGTGAACTGACATTCCTTTGAGTGCAGCAATTTTTAACAGTAATCTAATTGATTCACCTTTAGTAACTGGTGCAAAAGTCTTGTCAAAGTCTAAATCTTTCCTTTGAGTGAACCCTTTTGCAACCAACCTTGCTTTATATTTTTGGATTTTGCCATCAGCATCCCTTTTCAGTTGGAAAACCCACCTACAACCTAGACAGCGTTCATTGGGAGGTAGATCTACCAGTTTCCATGTTTTATTTTCTTTCAAGGATGCTAATTCCTGTTGCATGGCAGAATGCCAATTTTGTGTAATCTCAGGTGGTAAAGCATTCACTTGTTCTAAAGACTCAGGTTCTGTGAATATGTGAAAAGCCTTTACTGTTTCAGCCTGAAAACATGGAGGAACGCCTTTATTACTCCTCTGAGATCTGCGAGGTAATACAGGGCTTAAATTTTGACTCCTATCACTTTCCTGAGAAGCATCTGTCTCATCAGACAGATCTTCAGTTTGTTTTTCTGGTTTAATGTCCTCATCAGGCAAAAGATCACCATCAGCAAGTCCTTGCTGTTCTCTTGTGGTGGTCAGATCAACTGGACAGCTAGAGTTTAATCTCCCCCAGTTTTGTTCAGCAAAAGAAGCGCTTTTGCTAATTATTAATTTCTCTCCCATTATGAACCTGTAGCTCCTCTGGCTTTGTTCATAGCCAACAAAGATGGCTTTCTTTGTTGTGGGGCCTCCTTTCCTTCTCTGTTGTTTTGGAATATGAACCCATGCAGTGCTACCAAACACTCTGAGATGGTTTACCTTTGGTTTCACACCATAAAACAAATGGAATGGAGCGTCCTGAATCACAGAGTTATACAATCTGTTTTGTACATAACAGGCAGTAGATATGGCCTCTCCCCAATGCTTAAAAGATAAATGGGAATCTTTAAGCATGCATTCCATCACATTTTGCAAGGTTCTGCCCTTTCTTTCAGCAACACCATTTTGCTGAGGGGTGTAAGGGTTAGAAATAATTTGTTCTATCCCCTTTTCCACTAGGAACCTTCTGAATTTGTGAGAAAGGTATTCTCCTCCTCTATCACATTGGAGTACAGATACAGGCCTAGGGAAATTTCCATTTGTCCATGTCACAAAACTTTTAAATTTCTCAAATGCCTCATCTTTATGTTTTAAGATGTAGATAATGTGTATCTTGAGAAATCATCAATGATGGTCATTGCATGCCTTGCTTGTCCAAGACTTGGAGCAAAAGGACCAATAATGTCAGAGTGTACAATTTCCAAAGGTCTAGTTGTAACTCTGTCACTATGCTTACTCACAGGAGCTTTTAGTGTTTTGCATTCTTTGCAAACTACACAAAGTATTTGTCACAGGGTTTTATCTTTAGGTCAGCACACAGCTGTGGCATTTGTGCTATATACTTGAAATTAGCATGACCAAATCTCCTGTGCATCAGGTGTACACATTGGTCATGATATGGAGTGTTGCCAACTGCAGCCTTGCAGCTTGGCTTCCTTGCATTTTGCACAATGTACAAAGAGTCTTTTAATATACCAGCAGCACACAATTTTCCATGTTTACGTATCTCACAACCATTTTTCTTAAATGTTATGACATACTCTGATGCAGCCAATTGTGCCAGAGATAAAAGGTTTGATTGTAAATTTGGCACATACAACACACCTTTTACAGTTTCTCCTAAGCAGGATAAATACAAGTCACCTTGTCCCATAATTTTGGCCACAAACCCATCAGCCAAAGATACACTTTGTCTTTCAGTTTTAGACAGTGACACAAAAGAGCTTTTACAATTACATAAATGACAATTGGCCCCAGAATCTAACACCCATACATCAGAATTACCCTTCTCAGCAACCTGTGCAATTTGGGTTGTCTGAAGAGCCTTCTTCTGTGTTGCCCTTGTGTTCTTCTTCTCTGTCTTTCTACTCTTGGGTCTCAAGGCACAGTCTTTCTGCAAATGTCTAGCTGAACCACAGGTGAAGCATTGCTGGCTGGCTAGTTAGTGCTGTGGCCTCAGCTTCCTTTCCCTTCTTTTCCCTTGTTTTCTGGTATTGCAGCTTTCCAGCAGAGATTGGGGGGCAGGATCTTTCCTCTCTCTTCTCCCATTCAGCAAGTAAGCACTGTGTAACATACGATGGGGTGAGGTCTGCTTCAGGCATAGCCTCCAGGGTACAAATCAGTGTGTCCCATGTTTCGTTCAGTGAGGACAGGAGGATATAGGATTTTGTGAGAGGTGTAAATTCCATTCCTCTGTCCTGCAACTCAACAAACAGCTGCTGAATATAATGCAGGTGCTCAGGAAGGCTATCTCCTTCTGCAAGGTAGGCTTTGTACAGCTTTTTTGTCAGGGTAACTTTACTCCCTGCTGTTGCCTTTACATACAAGTCTCTTAAAGTGTCCAAAAGTTGCTTTGCAGACTGCATACCTCGCACATGGACTAGCTGATTGTCCTCAGCTCCCAGGATAATGGTGGCTCTAGCCTGCTCATCCTGTCTCAGCCATTCAGCACTGGGATTTTGGGGGGTTTGCTCACCAATTGGCAGCCACAGATTCTCTCTGCAAAGATACATCTCCATCTTCAGGGCCCAATTCTAATAGTTGGTCTCTGATAGGTGCTCCAGAGGCATCGCTGAGGGCTGGGAGGTAGCCATGGCTTCTTCCTTCTTTTGCAAGTCACCTCAGCTAGCTTCTTTGTCCTGTAGACCGGCAGTTGCTGGAAAATCTCCAGGTGGCTCCAAAGGAAATCTTCACAGGTCTTTGCTACCTGCCTTTAAATTGTGCATCAGGTGTGGAGCTGATCTCTCTCTTCTCACTGGGCTTACTGGGCTGTTTACTGGGCCCATAACCTGTTGGCAGATTGCTAGGAAAGCCTTTGGCCCAGGAGAGATCAGAGAAGTCACACACACCAGGCATTTCTATAAAAATAATTTTATTTACAGAAAGCAAAACACATTTAAAAGCTTCTGCATTCTTACAGGGTCTCAGTGAGAGCTGCTTAACTCTCTACATGCCTACACAGAAGGGAAACTGAAACTAAAACAAGTCCAGGCAAGTTCTTCTCCCCAGGAGCAAAAATTAACATCCGAAAAGAGGACAATTAAATTCAACCTCTTCACCTGGCCAAAATGATTAGTTACCAGAGTAACCTTAATCTGTAGTAGAAAACATATTAACAAATTTGAGTCCTGTTTTCTTAAAATGATTGATCGAATTTACATGCCCACAAATGTGCAGATAAGGCTTAACAATTATGATTCAGACCCCACTGTAATTTCGAGAGTCACTAAACAAAGATTCCTTCATCACTTTTTATTTAATTTCACTTTAGAAGTCCTAGTACAATAATTGCATGGGGCACTAACAATCACATTTAAGGAATTAAATCTGGGGTTATATCTATTTATTAATCTTAATTGCAGAAGATATGGTAATTCTGTTGTTGAACCCTACATCTGCAACGAAACATATTAAGCAGGAACTTTATGGGTTTGCAAATGTAGCAGGCCTCATAGTGAATTTTCAAAAATCACATTTGATGTTTTTCCACACTACAATTCAGAGAGAGGTATCTAATACTTTAAGAATCACAATTGCATATAAATCCTTGAACTATCTAGGGATCAACATTAATAAGACCATTAAAAATATTTGACAACAATTTTAATCCCCCTTGGGAAAAGATAAATAAAGAAATGAAAAGTTGAACCAAACAATACTTGAACACTTGAATATTTTAGGCTAGATAAGATCTGTTAAAATGAAGGCATTTTCCAAACTTAATTTCCCTTCCATCAGAAATTCTGCATAAAATATTGATGATGTGATAGAAGTAGATTGAAAGCTTTTATTTCAGTTCTAAAAAATCAAGAGTCAATAGATGGATTTTATATTGGCCACAGAAACAGGAAGGCTGGGTGGTATCCCAAATTTAAAAATCTATTGTCAAGAAGCACAATTAAGTCACTGATTGCTTTATATTAGAACACCCAACTAAGCAGTGGACTAATATAGAGAATACAACCAAGCTTGACAATTTTTTAAATTATATACTCTTTCAACTCCCCCCAAAGTCCAAAAATAAAGAAAAGTAATTATGTGTGTCAAGGGCAGCCTTGCTCCAAAAAAGACACGGACTCACTTAGAGGGTCTAAGGATTTCCGGCTTTATTGGAACAGTATGCATGCAATGAAAAAGACGGGAATCCTTATGTGTTGGCAGGGTGTCCTGTTTATACCCCGGTGGTGGACCTTGTCCTACTCCACCCCCCGTTGACCCTCGAGCCAGGACCGGATTGGTGCTTGGGACTGTGATGCATCTGCTGATGGGCGATTCCGGTGATCTCCGGCATTCTCCTTTGTTTCTCCACCTTCGTCCGGTGCAGGTGCATCCCCTGGGGTAACGGGAAGGCGTTCCTCTGATCTTTCAATGGGTGCCAAGTCCGGTCTGAGGGGCGTTTCTATTATGTTGGTGATTACTTTATGGATATGGGTGCTTGAGGGATATGTGAGTGATTAAGGGATTATGCTTATCCCTTCCTCTTTCCTAATGTGCATGTTCTCCGTTGTGATGCACATATGCCTTGCAACTGGGAACATGACATGTGTACAAGGTGAAAGGTCCCCTGTGCAAGCACCGAGTCATGTCTGACCCTTTGGGAGGATGCTACTTTCGCGACGTTTTCTTGGCAGACTGTAGTGGGGTGGTTTGCCCAGTCATCACCTGCCCCAGCAAGCTGGGTACTCATTTTACCAACCTCGGAAGGATGGAAGGCTGAGCCAGCTACCCGAGAATCCAGCTTATGCTGGGATCGAACTCAAGTCGTGGGAAGAGTTTTGGTTGCAATACTGACAATATTTCAGTTTTGGGGGGAAAAAAAAATAATAGATGGCATCTCCCCTCTAGCAACTACAATGACCTTTTTTTGGAACCAATATGGATTAGGCCAGTAATTGAAATTATTGAAGAATTAGAATTTTTACAGGATTAATTTCTTTTATACCAATATGGTGCCATGTAATAATGAAGAGATTGAACAATATACTAGTTACCAGTTATCTTGGTTTCTCAGGCACCATCTTAACACTGTACTGGGTAGAGAAGAGTTAGGAATTCCAAAACTCACCCATATATTATCTTTGAAAATTTAATATTAAATTATGAGTGCAACAAAAAGGAATAATGTCATGGATTTATATGCTTTTGTTGCAAAATGAGATAGTGGACCACCCCTTCTAGTCTAAAGTATGCCCAGGATACTGATTTAGGCAACCCAATATTTTAAGCAAAATGGCAATTGTTATGGAAATCAGGATGTTTTCTTTCCGCCTCTATCCAAGAGTTGCAATTGAAGGTGTTACATCAGTGCATTTAACCTCTTCTAGATTAGCATACATATTCCATAATTATTCTTCAAAATGATGGAAAGGCTTTACATGAAAGGGATCACTTTATAATATGTGGTGGACATGTGAAAAGGTAGCGCCTTCATGGTGTACCATTTTTAGTGAAGTTGGTGTCATTACAAAACAAAGAGTTGAATGCCCTCCAGAGCTAGGCCTGTTGCTTCTATTCATGCAAACCAACACTTCTCTTAGAAATAAGGGGTTGATGGTCCACTTATTTTGGCAGCAAAACTAATCACTGCACAACTTGGAATTTTCTTGAAAATGTATCAGTTGATTTTTGGATTAAAAGAGCATAACAGCTTTTTCAAACTAACAAGCAATTTGGTTCCAATGTTTGACATTAGTAAAAGAAGGTTACTCTTCAGTGCAACATATGGAGGTAGTGAGTGCAGCCACTGCATTTTAGATCCGAGCTCTTCTTGGTTGTTTAAGGCCTCTCAGGAGGTGGCATGTGGCTGGGTCCAAGTGGCAGTGGAGTCTTCCTTGAGAGAAGGAGTGGTTCTGTTTGCACTTAAAGAGGCAGAACCTACAGTCCAGGGGTGGTATATGGCATCACGTATGGTCCCCTTCTGTCTCCCCTGATTGTGCTGCCCACTTGCAAGAAACTCCCACACTCTCTCTGTTTTATCCGATCACCTCTGTACATAAGGCTTGTGAGTGTCTCTGTGTTGTGTACATACATGTGCATGCATACATGTGCATATAGGAGAATAAGTTCTGAAGAGAATGGTTTGTTTGGGGTTTTTGTGTTTTTCAAGTTTTTAAAAATATATCTTATAATTATCTCTAAAAAATAAAGTTATTCCAAAAGGATTTTTTCCTCTCTTGCTTTCTAAAGGCTCCAGCATGATTAAGCTCCTACTTATGCAAAGGATATCTCCATGGGTGTTACAGCATGTCCTAACTATTCCTCACTGTCTATCAGTTAAATCTTTTCTTACTGCCCCAGCAGTACTGTCTGATGACCAGCCACATGTGAGGACCTAGTAGCTGAAGGTACAAGCATATATAATGTGAATGCTACAGGGATTATATTTCAGATAAGAAGATCCACTCTGTATTTGTTATGTGCATGTGGGGAGTTCTCTCTCTGTAGGGGGAGGGATATCTAATGTCACTTATGCAGGAGGGAATATTTATTGTGATGAGGAGAGCCACAGCTGCAAGCTGCTGAATAACTTTTGTATTTCAGAATATCTAATCTGAACTAACAATTGTTCAGGGCAGCAGCATGAATCAGCCACCACGAGGCAAAAGGAATGTGTTTTTTTCCCCTCACATGGAATCAGTTTGAGTCCCCCTCGCTTGAAGCAGCATAAAAGCATTCACAATAAATAATTTTTCCACTAAGAAGCCATGAGAATTCCTTACTAATAAAACTAATAAAGCCACTGTGCATGAGGGAAATTCATTAGAAGGGTGGGTTATAGTATAGGAAGAAGGGTATCTTATCCAGAGCATCTAATCTTGACATTTATCAAGAAATATTAGACTCCTCTGACATCTAGTCACAGCTGGTCTAGTTTATAACATGCACTCACAAGTGACTAGTTAATAAAACTGCCTTCCTTTTCAATCAAGGTAGATAGAGTTTAATTTAGATAACAATTATTTTGCTGCCACAGGGGTTCGTGTCAGCTTAGATGGTTTAGACAGCAGGCAATATTAGCATAGATATTAAAACTACTCATTACTTGTGCAATATGATCAAAAGAGGAAGGACACTGGGAATATGTCACTCAGTAAAGCTAGGAGGAACTTTAGCTGAAAAAGTTAATCATTGCTACGGCCAAAGACAAATAGTTCAGGAAGGATGCTGGAGGAATGGCTAATAACAAGAAAATTGGTACTAGAAAAATCAGATTGTCAGCTTTTGTATCAACAGAATGATGGCTAGCTTCTTTTGCAATTCAGAAATGTAATAGACCTGTAACAGTTCCATAGAAACTCACTTGCATTAATACAGCTCATTGTTTTGGTTCTGAAATTATTTTGAAACTTTCTAGAGAAAATCCTCAGACTAGCACATGTTCCCATTCCTCCTGCATACATGTACAGTTTTGCTACTTTTTATCATCTCTGAAGAATGCTTATTAGTGTGAGAGTTAAAAGAACCAAGGTTAGATGCAAAAAGCCCCAAGCCAAACAGGGTTACATTACATTGCAATGTACAGATGTCAAGTGCCCTTCAACCCACTAAAAATGACCCACTTTCAGTCTGTTTCAGCATGCAGATGAGAAAAAGGAATATAAGGTTTGGGATAACTATATATATGGCTTGAGGGATATAGTTGGCAATTGCTAGTTTTTTTAATTACAGCTTTTCTAGTATTGATAATAAAACTAGTTTATCGAAGAGTGGTGACCTTGAATCTCTGCTTGCCTACTAGCCCTTGACTTTGAATAATAGTCTGGCTTGAAGCATGAGAACTACTTTCTGTTATCAGGAGTAGGACAGGCCATGTATGACCTAACCTGGTGCTTGATGGACTTGATGAGAGCCGGTCAAATGCAGCTGAGTAAGATGTGGTTGAATGGTTCTTACATTTGGGAATTAGGAAAACTGCCTATTTTGGATGAGGTTACATCTCTATGAAAGAACAGCTCTGCAGTTTGAAATGCTTCTGAATTCACTACTGTCACTGGAGGCCTAAGTGACCTCTGTGTCTAGGACATTTATCTATCTATTTATTTATAAAATTTAGAATCGAAACTACGCTGGGTGGTTTACATTTTAAAAGCAAGAAACAATGAAAACAATATGTACACTTGTAATGAATGGGCAGGCAAAGCCTTGTGCTTGCAGGATCAAACATTTGAATACATACAGTATCTGTCTCCGACAGGATCCTTCGCAGGAGAGGCATACCTCAGCACATGAACCACAGGAAAGTCCAAAAACTGCTCCCCTTCCAGAGAGAAGAAAAGCCTTTGTCTTAAAATTCCAAGGGAGTTTACTGGCAAAGAGAGTTGCAAGAAGTAAATACTGAAGCAGGAACATAAGAACAGAATCACATTGCTCTTATTAAACATGCAACTCTACATGTATGTGAAAACAGTAATTGTTTTGCCTCTAAAGTACAGGTAAACATTTAGCCAGGAACCTGCAATAAGGCTTTTGCTTTACTTTGATGTGTGCATTCTAGTTAAGATCGTTATTGTTTCTGATGTTTATTTTCTCTGTGTAAGTTTAGTTAATGAGTGCCTTAGGTAACAGGCTAATACCATCTTATGATTTGCCCAGGATTTGAACTTTTCTTTATAGTTTTTCTTTGGGAGATCTTAGGGAGATGCTATGTGCTGAACAGCTCTATATTTTTATCTCCTATATAACTGAGTATTTTGCTTAATATTGCCTGAATATCTCGCCTAAGTTAAAAATTACACACACAAACACACTTTTTCTGTCTTTTGTTAATGAAGTTGATTTTTGTTTATTCCCAAATGAGGGATGGGGTGCTTTCCCTACTTACTCCCCTCAGGGTACAGGCTGAGGAGGTGGCATTTAGAATTTCTTCTTTATCATTTTAAATACAAATTTCTACTTACCAGTAAGAAATATAAGCACATGCTAGGATTAGGAGGATAGGACACCAGGTAAGAGCATCCATCTGGAAGACAGGTGGTGACAACAGTTACTACCAAGCTGCTACACCAAGGCAGGTAGTAGAGCTCAGGTGTGTACAGCCACAGGACTTCTGCAAGAAGAGGTTGAGGCTTGAACCATTCATATTTAGGTGAGGTGCAGACTAAGCCAAACAGTACAGTAACCGAGAATCCTTACCAATCTCTTTCTCAAGCAAACTTACTTTTTCAAAGACTGGTGAAGAGGAAAGCTAAAGGAAATCATGGATACTTTCTATAAATTTCCACTGATGTGGAGATTCATCATAATAAGTAATTAAGTAATAATAGGAACTGTAGTAATGTTAAATAAAAATGGATCTTCACTTGCATGGAAGATAGATAGACAGATAGATAGAAAGGAGAGAGAGAGAGATTCAGAAAATGAGCAAGACTGAAAGGATATGTTCTTTTCAAAATCCCATGGAGAATTAAATGTTGCAAGTAGGTCAATAGTCAAAGATATGTGCAAATGATGAATAAAAACAAATGTTCAAAATCGCTGCTACCATTTCCTACTTGTTAAGCAACATGTAACTTATTCTATAATATTTGCAGTTCATTGTTGAATAGAAGATATTTGTTAAATCATTATTCTGTTCAGCTTCAGTTGATAATTGAGTGTTGGTGTTCACTATTCCTGAATAATTATGCAATTCAGGACAAGTTGGGTGTTCAAGTTATTTGCAGAAGCATCCGTGAAAACAAAGTAGCTTATTCCACATACTGTAGTTGAAAATGTCAGCATTCATTAAACTTAGCTCAGTTTTATTTCCTTTAATTTCTTCAATGTGCTTTCTCTAAATAAATGACAAATTAAATGTTATCTCGTATTAATCAAATGGATTTTAACTTCATTACATGTATAAGCATACAATATAAATTAGCAAAGTTAAGTATCATGTGGACATCATAAACATTCAATTCCTAAAGGCACTGATGAAGGCACATCTTTTAATCATTTGTTTGGCTTTTGGTTGATCACAGCCTTCTTTAGAATGCATATGGACTCAAACTCAAGAGGGAGCTAGTGCTTGTATTTGTGCCTTGCCACTATGTTCACTAGTAGTAACTGCTTGAAGATTTGCTGCTATGGGTGGGCATTGCTGCTCAGGATAAAGGGGTCAGGGGCAATGTCCCAGCTTTGTCCTCTCCCTTAGTTTTAGAAGTCTATCTTTGTATTCCAAACCAAAGGTTAGGTTATATCACTATAGTATGATTTATTTTAGGCACATTTTTTTAAACCAGCGAAAATTGGCTAGTTTATTCATAACATTAGATTATAAACCATGGTTTTGCATGATATGATTCATATTCCATGCTAAACCAAAATCAAATAATCCAAATTATGATGTAGTATGATGTGTGAATTTAGTCACAGACACACAAAACAGGGCTGGTGGGACAGAGGGTTAGTGGAACACTGATAGAATATCCTCAGGTGAAACCAGGCCTCTGAAGTTCACTGTTGTTGATAAGGGGGAGAAAGGGGGTATCTGATTTATACTATGGCTTGGCCTTCTTCTGAGGCTGAGAAAAAATGACTGACTAGTCACCCAGTCAGCTCACATGGAAATGAGGCTCATAGCAATAAGGTGGATGGCCTTTTGAACAGTGACATTCTCATTGTAAAACTTCATCCCTAGTGATGCCTGCAAATGCAAATATTCTATTACTTTTTCAGTATTACAACAGGCCTGGTGTGTTATTGTAATGGATGTGGAGTACAATGAAAGATGTAAAAAATCCATCAGTCAATGAAAACAGATTTATCACAGTACAAAAAAAAAAAAAAGAAGAATAGGATCTGCTGTTCTCAGCTCAAATATTTCATACTAGCAGATTATATTTGGAGAAGGATTGGAAAGTTATGAACAAAGCATTTATATTAGGAGAAGCTGTGTTAATATTAAGGAAAGATGCGGAGAAAACTGTTTATTAGGGAAGATTATATATAAGATGCTTATAGAAAAAAGTGTATTTTCTTGCAGTTTTCTTACGAACAAATAGAATAAACGAACACAAGCAACACTGACGCTGATCAGATTTAGACTGGTCTGCCAGATGTAGTTAAAGACTTAACTGATGAGCTGCCTTATAAAAGCCGATAAATGTCAAGATGCTTTTGTGTTGTTCTGCTTTTGCTTTGTTACTTATGCAGTTAATTTAAACTGATATTACTTTTAGACCAAATTTACTACTTTGTATTTTACTTCCCAGGTGCTTAAACATGTCACCTGGGCAAGATGTAAATCTTAAATGGGATTTAATATATAATAAGCAAAGAAATTCTGAAAATGTTTGATTTATGTATTGATTGATTATGTACTATCAAGATGGTGTTGGCTCTTAGTGACTACATACATAGATTTCTCCAGGAGGACCTGAAAATATATCATGTTGCAAATTTTAATACAGTTCTCCTTGCTTTATATGGAAAATACTGTCTTAATTTTAGTATTGTACAACTATATAAACTTTCTAATGTTTTCACTTTTTTCACGTTACACAGGCACACACATTAAAGTACATACAAATACACACTCATAAATAAAAACTAAACTACTAGGCATATGTATTAGGTACATTCTTAGTAGTTTAGAATAATTTTATTCACAAAGTAGTTTATAATTTAGTGAATTAGTTTTAAGCATATAAAAATTTGTATATTCTCTTACTTGTATTGATAGCATATTTCAGTTAGATCTATTTTATTTTCATCAGATTCATGGAGATTTCAACCTGCCTTCACTCAGTGCAGAATAACCACCATAAACCAGAATAACCACCATAAACCTAGCACAAATCAGCAAAGGCCCGTATGTTCTGTTGGTCTTTTTTGCCTCTCTGTGATTTGATGGAAATGTTAATATCTGTCTTTCGACATGGCCAGGCCATCCCCTGTTGACCTGAAGATTTCTGGTGCACTCCCCCTGCAGGGAGACAGACCAATTTAGGCATCTGTTGGATCTGGCTGGTTTTCAGCAGGTACTTAGGGAGTTTCCTGATGGGCAGTTCAACTGAGGCTGTAGTCACCATTTGGAATGAATGAAGGACAATAGATTGGAATGCATCTGGGCGGACTTTCTCTGAGTACTGATCTCAGAATGTCTCTTGGTTTACTGAGGAGGTCTGGGAAATAAAGTGACAGAAGAGTTGCCTCGAATGGTACTGCAGAAAGACCAGAAGCAAGTGTGACTGAACATCTGCACAACCCTGTCTTAAGGACTACCATTTTACCATCCATATTATATCTGCAGAGTGCCCTGTCTAGGTGACCCAAACACTCTTAATTTTGGATGGGGTCTCCTATGCATATGTTTGTGAGCCAGTTTTGTGTTTGGAATGGTGATATTTTCTAATGTTAGAGCTGGTTTATCATTGCCTCTTACTGTCTAAAGAACAGGAGAATTAATACAGTGGAGGAATGGTTGGTGAAGGTGACAGAATTTGCAGAGATGGCAAAATTGACTTGTTTGATTAGGGAAAAGACAGTAACTATATTTGTTAGTGACTGGAAACCCTTTATGGACTTTTTTGCTGAAAATGGAAAAAAATAACTTGTGATTTGTGGGTGTTATGGTTAGAAAGGGTAGAATATGGAAAGAAGGGAGCCACGATGTAACCTTAGAGGATAAAATACAAATGCATTTATAACTGCTGTAAAGAAGATCAGAAGCCACTCCTTCATATCTTTTTCTTTTCACTTTCTTTTCTTTTTTCTTCTATTTCTATTTTATTTACTTATCACTTTTTTTACTTTACTTTTACTTTACTTTTTTTTAAAAAAAAATTGTATTGCTTTTATTGCATAAAAAAATTCTTTAATAAACTTTTACTGTACTACTATAAGTGCCAGGAGACTGCAGCAGACAGAATGAGAAAGGACTTGGGAGAGGTGTGGAGAGGAAACAAAATGGATAACAGTGAGAGTGTTACATGATAAAAGAGTTCTAAGTTAGAACTTACTCTGGAGTCTGTGTTTAAGAACCCTTTAAAAAGAATGCAAAAAGGAACGACCTGTCATGGCCCTTAGAGAGTTATGCATTAAAGTTCTATGGACATCAGCAGCAGAGCACAGACCTGTTCAGGGTGTAGGGTAAAAGGCACATTGTTGTGGCAGCAAGATTCAGGAGGAGATGAATTCCTGCCGATTCTGGGAAGGGAAGGAACATGACAAAGCAGCTGCATGGATATGGATGAAGAACATCTGTGCTGGGGGGGGAGCATGTATTCTACATCTGGCAAGCAGTCTGACATGGAGGCTACATTTACAGCAACTCATAAATAGCTTGGTTAGTTTTTAATATGAAACCTTTATTCAGAAAGCTCTTTATCAGAACCAGCACATGCGTTTCTTAAATTTTCTAAAATACACAAATAACAGCAATATCATTAGTTCTCATCTAATGATGTTTCCACCTGAAAACTTGAGATCAGAGCATTGGAACTTAATTGGATGCACCATTCACATTAACAGACTTAATTGCATACAATATTTTAAAGTGGTTTTCCAATCGTATTCAACTGCAAATAAAATTCATTCTTTATGTTTAATCTTAATTCTAATTTAATTATAGAATATGTAAATTAGGATTAAGTAAATATGTTCAGGGGCCTCAAAAGCAGGCAAGGATTTCACATGGGCTTTTTAGTTACCAAGGAAACCAGTCCAACACTTTCTGTCTTGTGCAATTGCCTGAACGATGGAATTTTCCTCCCCCTCCAGAATAATTTAGGCTGTTGGCAAAACATGGCCTTTACCTCAATAATGTATCTGAAGAAACTACTTATTTATTATTATGACATGTAAACCATGGATTTTTAAAAATTGTTTACTAGTTTTGGACTATGATTATTTTAGCATAAAATGAAACATAACAGTGTGTATGATTTAGCTGCAAACAACACTTTGCAAAGTAACACTTTGCAAAGTTTAATAACTTTTCCTTATTTTTCCTCTCCTTTGTTGTTTTTCTTACCCAGAGTTTTCATGCATTAGAGTATCTTATCATCTTCATTGTTTTGACCCTAATTAATTCAGTAGGAAAAGGGAGGAGTATGACAGTGGATTGGAACACTGAGGTGCAGACAGTTTTTAAAAATGAATTTTCAGCCAGTATACAAGGAATGAGATCAACAAGAGAATTTAATCTAGGACTCACTTTGTTCAGTAAGTCCTTGCTATACACCAATTTAATTGTGCAAGAAACTTGTCAAAGGTTATGACAGCAAACAGATACTTGTCAGAGTAATGGTTTGCTTTCCTGAAGCTCAGAAGTGACAACCACTGTATCTGTGTAATATGAACTCAAGTCTCTTTCCACCTCCTGAAATGCCAAGACAACAGGGTAAAGCTTAAGCTGGGAAGAAAAAGTATCTCCTCTCCTGCATGATCAATTGAAGTATTCTGTGACCAGAGGTCTTTTTAAAAGGTGAATCTTGCAGACCTTAGTAACAAGGCAAGAAAAGTGGTCCCTCACAGAGCCAGACACTAAGGCTTTTTTAAAAACCCTCTGACACGTGAGTTGAGCCTGGAAAGCAGTTGACAGCACTTGTAGATTTTTAATGTAAGAATGACATGATCATGATGTTTTAATTGATTATTATCTCAGTTGTCACATTACACCAATTAAAGCATTCTGATGCTCTTCAAAAGTAGCCCCTCTCATCGAGTTTATTATAATAGCTGGAATGTGGTACTATTGCCAGTCTACAATGATTTAAGAATAGTTACAGCTGGTACAGTACACTTAATTTTGTAAATGCAGTCCTTGTCATTACTATCACAGCAGACAACAGGGACAGTGTAGGAACTATGTTGTGAAGCCTGTGAACCTTCCTGAACAAGTTTAGTAATAGCAAAATTATGCCTTATGCTGCCCAATATCACTTCTGTTTTCTCTAGATTTAATCTCAGACTATGGAAAGAAAATGAAGTCCTCAAACACCCTACAAGTCAAAGGAAAGGCTATGGAATACAATGAAGAATCTGCAGCATTACTATGTGAGAGTCACCACCAAGAAGGACTGGAGCCCATGGCTAGTTCAACTACACAATAGGGTTATGTGTTTGTTTTGGCTTAGCAAGTTCAGTGAAACCAGTGTCAGGGCAGCCACGCTCCAAATAAAACGCAGACTCACTTAGAGGCTCTAAGGATTTCTGGATTTATTAGAACGGAGTGCATGCGAGAAAAAAGACGGGAATCCCTTTGTGTTGGCAGGGTGCCCCGTTTATACTTTGTCGGCGGACATTGAGCTTCTTCCCCCCCGGGTCAGGATCGGATGGGTGCTTGTGCTGCCGTGCGTCATCTGATGGGCGATCCCGGTTACCTCCTTTGTCTTCCTACCGTCGTCCGGACCAGGTGTGTCCCCTGGGGGTCTGGTAAGGCGTTTTCCCCGGTCTTTCAATGCGTGTTAATTTCTGTCTGATGGGTTTATCTATTGTGTTTGGGATGCCTCACTGATATGGGTGCCAGGGGGACATGTGGGTGATTAAGGGATTACACTTATCCCTTCCTCTTGCCTAATGTGCATGTTCCCCGTTGTGAGGCACGCAACGGGGGACATGGCACCAGTCACTGTAATTTGAAAACCATGATTTAAATTTTAGGTGAAATGTGAGCCCAGCTGCTGTAGCTCATTTAGCAAAAAGCTCCCTCCAGCTATTAGAAGTACCAGAAGAGACTGTGAGGAGACAAGACTTGCTTCACACTATGGATTGCCTGATCAGAGCATCTCATATATATCTTACTTGGGCAATGCTGCAAGAAACATGCATATTGGGCAAGAGAAGAAAACATCCAGCCTCTCTCTCTTTGTCGCCAGTGCCTGTAATTCTGCTAATAGTGTTATGAGAAATTGTTGTCTTTATGGAAACTGCAACAGGAGTTGAGTGATGTTGTATATGTCTAAATTATTGAACTCACTTAGGGAAATGGGTTGATTAATCTCTGAAGTCCTTTTTGAAGACTACGCTGCTGCTGTCACTGTACCTGCAACGAGGGTGAAACTCGTTTTTTGCTTGGGTCTTTTTACTACATACAAAAGAACGTTTGGAAGGTAACTTCAGATGAAGGAAAGGAATGTCTGGTTTTTGCTGATTATTCCTTTATAGTTACAAATTATAAGCAAAGTAAGATCATGTTATCTATGGAAAATTGAGACAAGGACCAATACATTAATCCTTGGTAGATTCTGGAGAATGAGTGCAGTATGGGATGACTTGGAGGGTAAATGTTCTTATTTTTGAATGGGGGGAAAGGCGTGAGGTATCCAGTGGGGGACCATAGGGTTTGGCCTTGGCTCAGTCTCCTTCAGCTGTTGTATTAATGACTTGCATGAACAGCTGGAAGGAGTGGTTACCAAATTCACAGATGATACAAAATTGCCAAGGATGCTTCTGCTAGAAGAAAGAAAGAAAATTAAAAAATCTGATAGACCAGATTAGTTGGCGGAATGTTAAAGGGTGACATTTAATAGAGAGTCTTCACTTAGAAAAAATAATACTGCACTATTCAGTGCAATAGTATAGAATAAGGGTTACTTTGCTTGGCAGAAGCTGGATATCAGTCCGTAATATGGAAAAAGGAAAATTCTATTTTAGGCTGCCCAAATAAGAACACCCCTTCAAAATGCTTCGTGAAACAATGAAGCTCCTCCACTTCTAGAAGCAAAGTAGCTGTGCAGCTTTGCTTGCATCACTCTAGCAGTTCCATAGTTGGAACAGACATTTCTACGCATGCTTCATATGCTCCAAATCCTCCCTTGACTCTCCTAGTCCACTACTAGAATTGCTGGACAAGTTTCAAGATGATTTGAAATACTACAACAAGGAGAATCGAACCATTTTCTGAGCATGATGGGAAAAATTGTGTCACAACCATGACACAAATTGGCTTGTCAAGGAAGTCATCTGCCAACTCTTACAAACTGTAAGAGTCTCCAAATCTCAGGAAATAATAATTGTACTCTATTCTCATTTGTCAGACCTCACCTTGACTATTGTGCTGAGTTGTGGGGCACTATATTTTAACCAAGTTTTAGAGAAAAACTACAAAAACAAAATAAAGAAGCAAACAAAATAACAGAAAAAGGGGAAATTATCCCGTATTAATCAACTGTGAAACAGATTTCTAAATCTATCTTGGAAATAATAATCTATTATTGTCTAACATTACAAAATATCATAAAACCTATGTCACAACAAAACATATTGAGTCATTTTTTGATTAGTATATAAAACTGCCTTCTCAAAAATCATACATCTCTTAATATCCTTATACCACAAATATTACTACTTTTCCATTTTTTCAAAATAATTCTCTTAGTAAAATCCCAAGTCCAGTACAACTATAACTCCTCAAAAATTCCAAAGTTTTGAGACATAATTGAACATAACATATTTTTAACATTAAAAATGCACACTGGCAGCAATAAAGGTGATATTTATTATTACAACCTCTTCCACACAATCAAGAAAGATTGTGGATTGATATGGTACAATTTAAGGGGTTGTCACACTACTAATGAATTTTTTGTAGATTCAATTATTGATGGCTTCCCAAAGTAGATTTGAAAGGTATTTAGGCCATAGAGATTCCAAGGTGATTCATTACCTTTAGATCCCAAATTCTATCCCATAGTTTTAAAAGTCATTCGAAGGAGCCCATTTTGTTTGATGTAAGGGCTTTATATAATAATGAAATATTTCTCTAAAGGAGTCTTTCTAACTTGAGACAGGCACTAAAAGGATTTTTTTAATGAGTGACATACAAGCTTTTATATATTTTATACAAGTTTTGTTTTTATTGTTTGATTCATTGATTTTAATATTTTGAGAAATTGTTATGGAGAAATGCTGTATCATGTTATTCCTTAACCTATAGTCTAATATGGTACTCTACTGTACAGGAACAGGCTTACCTCTTCATATGTCATTTGGAAGAACTGGGGCATAGTTTCAAGGTAAGAGCTGGATCTTATAGTTTCCCACAGCATTTTCTTCAGCCCTGTCTAAGATTCTCTTTCTGTCCTGGTCATTATCCAAGCAGAAGAGATAATTATTTTACCTCCCAATACTGGCACATATTTGTGATCTAACTCCAGACAAGCTGTATGAACATACCATCAGTGCTGATGAACCTCATCTTAAACTGTGCAAGAGTCCAGAGACATGATTATGTCCTCATTGCATTCAACTCAACAACATCCCCTTATCAACAAACTAGCAATGACTGCCTTGAGAATTACTAAACTAATGCCAAAGAAAGTTTCAGATAGTTAAAATATAAACACCTGGAATATGTTGCAAGGTATGTTCTGAAGACAAAATGAGACTGATTGCTTTTTAAAATGAGCTGCCTTCAATTTATAAGGGATATTGTAAGACGACTGTTAATACGATGCTCCATTAGCTACCTACTGAAGTCAGAAATTATTCTTTCAATTTTCTACATTCGTCGACAGCCTCCTGGATGGCTACAAGACAGGTGTAGATGGAACCTGCATATGATAAACTATGACAGGATATTTTTAACTCAGGTGAACAATTTAATGGTACATAAATATTTTTCTCCCTCTGGTTGTCAAGAGTATTATTAGACACAAGACAAATGTTTATTATTTCAATAGCACCATATCTTCAAAGACATATAGGTAGATCCTCTGCCTTCTCCCAGTAAGGTCCCTGTCAATAGGGATCAGTTTTAGAGTTGGCAAGCTGGTTTCATGCTATGAAGATTGGGAGGATGGTTGCCAGTTTATAACAACCAAGAGATCAGTGACTCATATACAGTATCAGTTAATTGGGTAAAATATGCCTGGAAAAACTTTGGCACTGAGAACACTATTTCCTCCTGCACTGTAATTTGATTACAAGCTTTGTCAGCTACGCTTAAAAGCTAATTTATTAGAGATTATAATATATTGCATTGTGGATCCTTCTTGAGGTGGGGAGAAAACTGCATGCAGTATATACACAGACACCTACCTTTGTAGTATTGTCACAAAGATATGCAATGTTAGGTAGGACTAGTATTACGTAAGATGAAGTTAGGAGGAAGTAGCACCATGCTATTTCCAGCTTTTAATTTGGAACTCAGTAATTCTTAGCTAGGAGAATAACTTTATTATAACAAAACAAAATAACATAGAAGAGTTCTTCAGAAACCTTAATCAAACAAAATGTTACATCAGTCAGGGATAGGGAAAAACTAAGAACACCTGAACATTTGAACAGATATTTTAAGCCACAATTCAAAGCCATCCCTGAGTTGGATATATTTTTGGATACTTTGAAATAAGTACAGAGTGCAGATCAGACAAAGACATTACTTTGCTGTACTTTGCATTGGTCAGGCCCCACTTAGAATGGTGTCTCCAATTCTGGGCACTGAGAAATTGGAGCAAGTTCAGAGGAGTGCTACCCCCACCAAGATAGTGAGGAGATTGAAAAAAAGTCCTATAAGGAATAATTAAAGGAATTGGATATGGTTAGCCTGCAGAGAAGAAAACTGACAAGAGAGAAAGACAATAGTCTTCAGATATCTAAAAAATCATTTAAAAGAGGGAGTAGACTTATTCTGGAGGTCATGACCAGAGCCAGTGGGTTGAAAGTACCGAGAATTACTGTAGATTCAGATTAGACATTAGGAAGAATGCCTGAGACTAAGAGCTGTCAACTAGAGCACATGAAGTGATATGTTTCCCTTCACTGGAGGTTTCCAAACAGAGGCTGGATAGCCCTCTGTCTAAAATGCTTTAGCAGATCCTGCACTGAGCAGGAAGTTGAAGTAGATAACTTCTGTGGTGTTTTCCAACTATGATTCTATGGAGTTCATGAACTGAATGTAGAAATGTTGTTACATGTTGTTGGTGTATTGAGCCAGTCAAAATTCCCATTTGCTAGGTGGCATATTAGTATATGATGGAGGAAGTATGTTAGAAGGAACCCAACTAAGATCATAATTAAATAGTCATGGAAAACCCATTGACAACAATTGCGTAATGATATTATTGTTACTTCCTGAGTCCATGTTACACTACATGTACCTAATTGGTGAGATGTGGTCAGTACTATGTTGGCTTGCAAGATAATTTCAATTGCATACAATAATGTGAACATGCTTGAGGTAAAATTGGGCTTTGTGCTTGTGGCATAGAAGCCAAAAATATGCCCAAATTGACCAGTACTCTTTTATGATTACCAAAGAAAGCTGCATATGGCATGGGTATAACTAAGGCTCTTAACCTAGTCTATACCTTCTCCAACTTACTAAAACGTGTTCTGTGAAAGCCTAAACTCACCAAAGCTATGACTGGCAAATGATATCACTATCTTTTTTTAACAGTAATTTTATTAATAATTACAATTTACAACAATACAAACTAATACAAACAAAAAAAAAAGGTGCAGAAAAGAAAAAAATATAGAAAAAAGAAAAGAAAAAATAAGAATATAGTAAAGGAAAAAAAGAAATATATAAAGAAGTGACTTCCCCCTTCATCACAAGTATAAAGAATTTTAGTAACTTACCACCTTCTCTTAAAATACAACAAATGATCTCTTCTTTCCATATTCCATATCTTATCTATAAACTGTGGAGTCCTTGGTGCTCTCTGAGCTTGGTTGTTTGCCTGTAGACATTTCATTATCCAGCTAGATAACACCATCAGTGCTAGTAAGTGTATGGTTTGCTCCCTGTTTATATGCAGTAGCTTGCCCTGCCAGTGTTGGTAGGGGTGTGATTTTCTCCTTGGTACTTCCTTGATTGGGGTATTGTTTTCTGCCTGATTGTTTGTCTAGTGTTAATCCCTGCTTATCTGGGTGTTGGCTGCTGGAAAGAATGTGTTCTGGGCTTTTTGTTTTCTTCTTAGCTTTGTTACTGTCTCTTTTGAATGGTGTGTAAATGAGGTTTATCTCTATGTGTCTATTGATGGCTGATTTGTCTGAATGCCAAGCTTCTGGAAATTCCCTAGCATTTTTAGATTTAGCTTGGTTTATGAGTGAATGCAAAAGCAATGAGCTGGTAAGTTTGTTCAGGGTGCCTGTGAAAGTTTTTGGCAAAATTCTGATTGTAATGGTACAAGAGGAAACAATGATCACAATCTGGGTACTGGAATACAGTTTTATGTTGGTGGGGTTGTGTACGCTAGATCTTTGTTAAAATATGTATGAATTGGATTGATTTTTGGACGTTACTGGAGTTGAAGGTTGGTTGCTCAATGCAATCAGAATGATTTAGATGGAAATAAGAATAAAAGGAATGCTTGTGATAATGTTGAATATTTGTTGGTTAGGGATATAAATGTACAGCACATGTAGATGTACTTCAGTATGTAGATGGTTCCGTGTTACTGACAAATACTAGCTACATTGTATGATGTAGTGAGGATCTGAACATTAATGTATCCAAGTACAAGGCCATTATATCTGAGAGGTCAAATAATTGCCAGTTATAGAGAAATGGTAAAAAACTAGAACAAGTAGTAATTGCTGTTTGCTAAAGATGAGGAAATGTATGGGAAAAAATTAAGTAATTAAAATGTTCGTATAAATGTAGAGAGTAGTTTGTGGTGTGTTACAAGGATAAATGTTTAAGCATTTAAGAAATGTGTATTCCAAAATGAATATATTGGGTCAAGAATGAATGAGTTCTGAATTAACGAGGATTGAATATGAAAGCAAGCAACCAGTACAAAAGAAGTACATTGAAATGGTTTGGTCATGTAGAGAAAATGAATGGTTTGGTCATGTAGAGAAAATGGATGAGAACCAAATTGCAAAACAAAACATGAAAGAAGAATGAATGAAATGAGAGGAAGGAGAATTGATGGAGCTAATGAGCTCCTCAAAAAGACAGAAGTAAGAAGTTTAAAGAACAAAATATAATGTATGAAGCAGTGTAAAAATATGGTGGAAGCAAGAGTTTTTTGCAAGGATAGAAAAGTACAGAGAGGCGTAAGTGAATGGTGTTGTGTAAGTTAGAGCTGAAAGCCAGTTTGGTGTAGCCAGTAAGGCATCAGGTTAGAAACCAGGAGACCGTGAGTTCTAGTCCCACCTTAGGCACAAAGCCAGCTGGGTGACCTTGGGCCAGTCCCTAGGAAGGAGATGATGGCAAACCATTTCTGAAAAACCTTGCCAAGAAAACTTCAGAGACTTGTCCAGGCAATCTCTGAGAATCAGACATGACTGAACAGATTAAAAAAAAAAGTTAGAGCAATACTTTTAATTTTCTTATCCCATGCCTTTAATTTTCTTGGTTACTATTTCTTACTCCTTTTCTGTGGTTTCATAATGTTGCTTATTCTGAAAGAGGATTGTGAGATTGTGTGATTTGTATGTGTGGATTAATGCATCATTGTGATTCATCCAAGCACTCTTCAATAAATCTATGAGTTTAATATTTCATAACAGTTTTAACTGAGAATAGTTTTGACAGTCCATTCGTTCAATAAGAATCACTTTTTGATGCAAAGAAGAGATTAAGGGAATTATTTGTCCATTGACAGTTTAAGACCATGAATATACACAACTGCCATTTGCCCAGCCTATTCTTCTTTGTCAGCTTTTTAAACTGCTAATTCTTTTTACAGAGGTACTTAGAAAACAAGAAGAGGTGATGAGGTCTCCAATAAGTAGTGTCTTAATTCAATGAACTTTATATTCTTCCATCAATTTCCAAATTTTGTGGAGATGTGTTATTGGTTCTATTACAAGGGAGGAAACAAAGAGGACAGTTTTTTAAAGGATTGTTTTCTAAAGGAAAAAAAAAAAAAAAGGAAAGGGACACGGTGGCGCTGCGGGTTAAACCGCTGAGCTGTTGATTGGAAGGTCGGCGGTTCGAAACCGCGCGGCGGGGTGAGCTCCCGTTGCTCGTCCCAGCTCCTGCTCACCTAGCAGTTCGAAAACATGCAAATGTGAGTAGATCAATAGGTACCGCTTCGGTGGGAAGGTAACGGCGTTCCGAGTCGTCATGCTGGCCACATGACCCGGAAGTGTCTATGACAACTCCGGCTCCAAGGCTTAGAAACGGAGATGAGCACCGCCCCCTAGAGTCGGATTCGACTGGACTTTACGTCAAGGGAAACCTTTACCTTTTTTCTAAAGGAAAATAAACTGTGTAATTGAGAACACAAATTAAAGCTGATTCTCCCATGAATGTGAATTAAACAGTAAAGATCTACAAATAGTTTTTTATCAACTTGAAAAAATAACCCATCATTTGATAAGGATTCAGTCTGAAGCATATTTATTTTGGGTACTTTGATAAAATATAGTCTTCCCTAACTGTTAGTTTGGCAGATTTTCAAGCACTTTATAAAAAGAAATTCAGCTATCACCTAATAGTGACATTATAGTTTTAGTGGAGTAACTACTAATTTCTGCACACTGAGCAAGATTCCAGGCATATATACATAAGCTCCAAAACTAACACTGGGACAAAGTCAAGGATGGCTGTGAATCTAACTAGGAAGGCTAATTCAGGTTTGCCACTTTTCAGACATTCCTTACCTCTATCTCAGAAGTTAATGTTTAAATAAACACACACACACTATTCCAATAGCAACAACTGTGCCTCATACCCTCCACTTTCAGCATTAGACAGCAAACACTTTATATTCGAAAGTATATCCACTCAGTGCTTTCCCAAGGATGTCAGCAATGCAGCAGCAATACCTCAGAGATAGATATAGAAAGGTAAGCTGGGTGGCTTTGCTCTTGAGACAGGTTCTATGGCTCAGTGTGTTTTGAAGTATTGTGTAAAGTATAAGACTAATCACATATCTCTGCATCTCTGCCTGCCTTGAGAAAACTACAGGTTTGAGTACTTCCTTAATTACATACCATGAAGAAAATGTCCATGATTGAACTATTAAATACCAGCATCCCAAACACTTGTTTTATGTATCTCTTTATTTTGAATTTAAAATAGGACAATCCTCTTTCCATGCTCTAGTCATGCTACTGGATCATTGCTTTCTTGGATGGAGAGTTTTTGCTTGTTTGTTCAGGTGTGGGTAAACATATTGGTTCCAAGGTCATATCAGTTGCTGAGATAGAAACCGGAGATTCTCTCTCTCTCTCTCTCTCTCTCTCTGTGTGTAGGTGTATGTATGCACCCATTCACACTCATATCGTACAGGTTCCTCCCACGCTCCCTCTGCTATTGAGCAAGGTCACTGGGAGGAGGTCTCTCCCAGTGACCATCTTTGCCGAATACCTGTTGTCTAGGAAGGGAAACCAGTAATTCTGAGCATGACTGCTGAGAGGTGGGAGAAAACTCATCTCCCTCCCTCCTTTCCAATTATTTTGCTCAGGTCAGTTTACATATCAAGCTTGCAATCCAAAAATGTATGAAAGGAAAGGAAAAGGTAATGGGGAAGAAAACAATTAAATAGTGTGTGCAAAATATTTTGAATTTGAAATCTTTAGGTCTTGAAACAGGTTTTTTTTAGATTTTTTAAATCCCACCTTTATTATTTTCATAAATAATTCAAGTCAGTGAGCATACCTAATACTCCTTCCTGCTCCTATTTTCCCCACAATAACAGCCCTGTGAGGTGAGTTGGGCTGAGAGAGAGAGACTGGCCTAAAGTCACCCAGCCGACTTTCATGCCAGAGGCAGGATGAGAACTCACAGTCTCCCGGTTTCTATTTTGAGTTTGAAATGGATAGTTCTGGCCTTGGAAAATTGGTTTGGACATAGTGAGCTCAGGACAATTCTGGTAAGGGCAGAACAGCTGTTCTGAACACAGAACAGAACATCCTGAGCTTGAATGTATTGAATTTGACACACAACTAGAATAATGTAGCATTTCTTAATGTTGCATAGAATTTATGAAAATACTTATCCTGAAAATATTATTCTTTAATGGCTGAAGTATAGTTATGATTTACTGAAATGGAAACAGTGCAAAGGGAACAGAATTTCAAATTGCTTCTCACCTGAACCAGTAGAGCACTCCTGCTTTTCCCCTTCTGTCTGTTGAGTGACATTCCAAAGAGAAAGAAAGCCAAATGAAGCTGACTGTCTTCCTTCTCCACTCCGGCTGTAGAATGGTGAAGTAGCTTTAAATGACAACTCATAAAGCCGGGTGGGGCTACTATATCCTCATAAAGCCTGAGAATATAGTCCTGCTGTCCTGGATGGTCAGAAACCTACAAAGACAGACTGCACTGAGATACATTAAAATTGAAGCAGATAATTTGACCCATAGAAACCATCATGGGATGTGTATATTTGTGTGTGTGTGTGTGTCTCTCTCTCTCTGTGGATGAATGGATGGAAAGATAGACAGACAGACAGACAGACAGACAGACAGATGCCATTTGAATGCAATTTAAAGTTTGCTGACATTTTTCATCAAGCTCAATTCAGAAACTGGGATGGGGAATATTCCCAGGGGAGAATTGCAGATTTCTTAGAATAATATTGAGGAATAAGAATTAGTTTAACATAGAATAATTGACAAGTGAGGAATTTATGTAACAGGAAGTATATATAGCACAGCAGCTTTATGTGAATTGATGTGGTATGCTGTAATAATTTGAAAAAGCCATGCAGCCAATCTTTATTATGGTGCATAGTGTTATGCCTTCTGCATTAAAATTATGCAAGGTGTTGTATAATTTGAATATTAACACATCAAGGAAGTATTTTTTTTCCTGTCATCTACATTGTAAACCCATTAAATTATGCATATGCACATCATTAATGAGTAAAATTGCCCACACTCTATATAATCAGCAGAATACAATAGTGAAGCTATTTTCAAACTGTAGAATTTCAGGCTGTTATTGCTGGGGAAACACATGTGTGAACATGACCTAAAAATAACAATTCTCTATACAAATAGAAAAAAAATGAGATGCTTTGGAAGGGATTTGGTCATTTGTTACTAGTAATGATTGTTATGATTTCCAGAATTAGTTCACTTTGTAGGCTATATAATATGAGTAAGTAGGTGTTGGAGGGGTTTGTTTTGCTTTTTTGAGGGAGGGAGAAGAAAAATTACAAGGAGTACACACACCCCTCACTTAAAATACTAGTATATCATGAAGAAATGGTGTTTGGCATCAGAAATGAACTTTGGGTTAGTCCCTTCAACCAAAGTAAAAAAGAGGGAATACAATTCCCTATTTTGTTGATGATGTTTCTCAGACAAATTCATCTGAAAAATCTGATTTATTTATTTCAATGTATATGCTACCTGACTCCCAATAACTCTGGGCAGTTCACATTTAAAAACATTAAAAAAAAATAGGACAAAAATAAAGAATAAAAGATGGCAAGGATGACAATAAACCAGGCAAGGATGAAAAACAAACTCACACAATCCAAAGGGGGGCTTTACTTACCCTTGTTAAAGGCCTGGACAAAGAGCAGTCGAATACATGTATGTTTCTTTTGACGACTCAGATAGTACATAGGGAAGTTATAGCCATCCACACCTGATTAGCTTAGCTTACAAATGCTAGTGTCATATACTTCAAAATATCATTCTGTCTATTGTTATTGATCTTTTGTTTCCAGAAATGCACACATTATTTCCTTCTCTCTCATGTTAAAAGTGGAAGGACTGATTTAAGTTTTTTCAGATAAACAATTTTGCCTCAAGAAAAAATTCTGTTTCTGGTGATGCCTGTAATGATACTACATGTGCTACCTCGGTCATAATGTCGTCAAGTCATGGTGATTGATAAAGCTAACAGAATTAACTATCAGAGTGAGCCTGTAAGTCAGAAAATCATGTTGGCAAGATGGTGATAAAAAAATAATGCAATGGCACAGCAACAGCAGCACCATTAAAAAGGTAAAGGTTTCCCTTGACGTAAAGTCCAATCGAATCCGACTCTAGGGGGCGGTGCTCATCTCCGTTTCTAAGCCTTGGAGCCGGCGTTGTCCCTAGGGACACTTCCGGGTCATGTGGCCAGCATGACGACTCGGAACGCCGTTACCTTCCCGCCGAAGCGGTAACAATTAATCTACTCACATTTGCATGTTTTCGAACTGCTTGGTGAGCAGGAGCTGGGACGAGCAACAGGAGCTCACCCCGCCGCGCGGTTTCGAACCGCCGACCTTCCGATCGACAGCTCAGCGGTTTAACCCGCAGCGCCACCGCGTCCCTATCAGCAGCACCATTAATCACCATTAAAGCAATGGAAATGTTCAAGAAGGGCTAACTATTTCTACAGTAATTTGCCTGCGTTAGATGTGACATTTGATATTAACATCTGTCAAAATAAGTGAATATTCAATATAAACCCTAGTCCAAATAGAATTATGACCCAAAGAGGATCCCAGGAATGCCAGTTGTATGAGTTAGTAGCTTTACATGGGAATTGGCCATGAAGGTCCCTCTTGAGCTTAGACTGATAACATGTGCAATCCTCAACCCAGGCAGTAGCTGATGCTCATTCAATTCTTCTTTGAAGTAGCTGTCCCCAAAATACTTCCATCCAATCCCAGCTGGGTAATGTGCTCCCACATGCTCATTCTTTGTGCCAGATACGTAAAAATGCCCTTGGTTTCTGCATACTGAGGAGGGACTTCAGAAGTAGAACACATATTTCATGTGTCCAAAATCACTTCATTACTTTTATTTTTAATTTTTAATTCAGTTAATTGAAAATTAAGAAGGAAGCTCTCTTCACCAAGTTCCAAAACAATTTATTTCTATTGAAATGTATCTTCATTTGCTCTGTCTGTTTTAAACTCAACCATTCCTTGCTCTCCCTGTTTAAATTCTTTGCAACTATATTTTTCTTTATGTACACATTATGCAATAACTTTCTTTCATCCTCACTTTTTTCAGCAATCTCTTATGTGCATTTTGTCTCATCCAGTCTCCTTCTGTTCATCATTCCACCATAGACATTATTTATCAAACTTTGCATGTGCAGTTATACATATTTCGGCAGCATTTTATAACACAATTCTTTTCACTCTTTTCCAAGCAACTTCTGCTTACTCCTTCCTTATGTCCGCTTTTCAGTCATTCTTTCGGGAGAGTAATCTATCTCCTAATACTTTTTCAGACAAAACTTAGTTGCTTCCTCTTCCTGCAAAGTGTTCTACTTTCACTCTAGTTTCTTTCTTTTATTTTATTTTCTTCAATGTCCATTTTTCCAAGATCCATTTTTCTATACAGTATAAAGGTCTGTCTCATATTCAGAACTTCTCATCACAACTGTATCCTACATTAATTTTCTCAGTATTTCATCATTACCAATCAAATCAATCATGCTTTTAAATTTACATTTATTCTTTTGCTGTATTTTGTAATTTGTCTGCAAAGCTCAACAACCAAAGCAACACAGTGTATTTATCCAAAAGAAATACCATTTTTTTTCCTGCATGTAATTTACCTCTGAAAAGACAGTTGTGAATGCTGCAAGGAAAGTAGCTTACCTGAAGGAAGTTGCAACTATATGCATTGCTTGCCAAGAGTGAAGTTAGCAAGGCAGGTATCTTTGCACACCTCCCTGAGAATACAGTAATCAAGGAAATAGGTGGCAGGCATGGGGTGTAATGAAGAGATCATGTGCTGCTGTGCATCTCTTGTTGAATGAAAGGACGCCAACTGATTTGGGGGATGTGGGTGGAGGAGGGGGTAGATGGAGGGGAAGAAAAGAAAGGGAATGGGAAGGCAGTTAATCTGTTGAAGACAAGTACCACTGATAATGAAGAAAGCAGCATAAAGGGAAAAGAACCTATGTTTTGCTGCAGATAATCATAACAAAAACTCAGAATTAAGGGGCAAGGACAATGAAAAGAGATCCAGATACACTACAGACAAGTTGCATAAAAAGTTGTTTAGGTGACTAATCACAAAAGGACCCTGTTGTATATCCAAAAACTATGGTAAGAGAAGCAAGTAAATGTTATTGTAAAGATGACAAAATGATACAAATACAAAAGCATATATAAGCAAAAGTATAAGTATGAATGCTGTTGGAATAAGACATTAAATCTATTGAGAATAACAGAGAGACTCTTGTTTTAAATGCATTTAGAGTGCATCTAACACCAGAACTGAAGAAACTCTCAGAAATATAATGCTACTTGTTATACTGAGAATGACATTGCAGCTAGAAGTGTGAGATGTAATAGTCAACAGGCCATTTAAACACTACTTGAATGTTGAAGACAATAAAAAAGGAAGATATTGAATGGAATAACAGCAAGGATAATGGTAAAGATGTGTAAGCAGTGGTAGAAATATGAGCAAAATATCAGAGAAAAGTTTATATTCTCATTCTCTTAGAGTGATTACAGAAACTTTTGAAAAGCTCCAGTGACCCATGACTGCAGGAGACAAGCTGTCCACCAGTTAATAGCTCTCATGGTCAGGAAATCCCTCTGCTCTACCTGGTGGGGCTGACATTCCCTGATTCACTGGAATGTAAGAAGAAGGGGAGGTAAAGCACAATCATACTTGCCAGATTTTGCTATTATAGCCTACCTCATTAAAGTGCAGTTCTGATCTTCCTATGGAGCTGATTTTCTAGTCTGATCTACCAGTTGGGCTGACATTGGAAGACTATTATCATGTCTCCCCATAATGTTCCCTTCTTTAAGCTAAACGTACCCAGCTCTTTTAACCTTTTTCATAGGACTTAGCCTCAAAGCACCTCACCATCTTTGTTGTTGTTCTCTGCACTCTTTCTAGTTCTTTGGTTTCCATCTTGTATTATAGTGACAAACACTGGGCACAGTATACCAGGATACACTGGCCATTGCAATGTACAGTGGAACTATCACTTCACAACTCAACATTGTATCTCTGTTGATGCAGTCCAAGATTACATTGGCTCTTTTGGCAGCTGCAGGACACTTCATCTGTGATCTACCAGGACACCCAGAATCTTCTCACAAATGCTACCACTGTGTCAGGTACTGCCTATCTATTTTCTCTGCATCTGTTTTTTTTCCTACTTAGATGTAAAACCTTACAGTCCTATTACTGAACCCAATGTTCAAGTCTATCAAGATCCTTTTGAAACTTGGCCAGTCTGCAGTGTTAACAACCTCCCCCATCTTGGTGTTATCTGCAGATTTGATGAGCAGCCCTTCTATATTCTGATCTAAGTCATTTTTAAAGATATCAACCAGCACTGGTCCCAGGAGAGAACCATGAGGAACCCTATTGCTTACATCCCTCCACGTAGATACAGATCCATTAGGGATGACGGGTTGAATACAGTTGTTTAATCAACTGTGAATCCATCTATTAGTTGCATGATCCATCATTTTTTGTTCCATTTTATCAAAAAAGAGCCTATGGTCAACCTTATCGATGCCTTACTGAAGTCTAGGTACACTATATCCACAACTTTGTCTACATCCACTAAATGTCAAATCATTTTGTAAAAAAACAAAAACAAGGCAGCCATAAGATTTTCCCAAGTATTGATGTTAAGCTGATTGGTATATACTTTCCTGGGTCCACTTTTTCTCCTGTTCTAAAAATTAGAACATTAGCACTTTTTCAGTCTTCTGGCACTTCCCCTGTACTTCAGGAGCTCTCAAAAATTACAGCCAGTTCTGAGATCATATCTGCCAATTCCTTTAGCACCCTGGGCACCCTCCTTCTCCAGATCAAAGCTGACCTTACGACCTGAACAAGATGTCTTCCAAATATATTCTTTCAAATCTTCGGAGGTTTAAGTCATCTCTTACCAAAAGGCCTTCCTGTGGATAATGTAGACCATGATCCAGGAATCCATTTTTTTCTCAAAAACACCATCCCTTGAGCTAATGATTCACCTCCAGAATCCTCTGCTCCTTCCTCAGGCCATGACCTTCAGTTGGAAATATGGGCAAAAATACCACCAGTGGTCCAAACTCTTTTGCCTTTCTGCCTAACTCCTTGTAGTTCTTTGATATTAGTTCTAGGCTTTTTGTGGTAGTGTAATCTGTTCCAACAGGAAACAGAATAAAGGAATAGTGGTCAGTAGGTCAGATAAGTCAGGTCATCCTCTCTGTCATGTCACAGATCTTTACATCTGAGAGACAATGGACTTCCTTTGAAATCATGTCTGGTCTGCAGATTGCTGACACCATTCCTCTCAGCAGTGAGTGACCCGTTACCACCATGCACCATTTCCTCTTTTGGACAACCATTAGATTCCCCAACTCCAAGGAACTCTGAGCTTTTCTCCTTCCCATCCCTGGGATACTGGCTGAAAACCCTTCTCCAAAAGTATGCAAGTCTCCCTCCAATGGGAGCACCTGAAATTGATTGTGCAATCCAGCGATACGGACCGTCAGACAAAAACTTCAAAGATCATACATTCCTTCTAGAGTACAAATCAACTGTTAACCAGCTTCATATTACAGTTTATCAATTGGTTCTACAAACAAGGTATTTTATAAGTTCAAATATCTCTTAATGTTTTGAAATGTCAGTCTCTGATGACATTTGCAGCCTCAACTGTTGTTTAAAGTTACAGAAGACTTGCTTGACTTTACTGACTTCTTCTATATGTCAGTGCTTTTCATTCTTTTTTAATTTTGAGATCTCATATATTTCTCTTCTGAGGAGCGTGAGTAGGAAAAGAACTCTGGCTGTGTTCAGAAGAGTCCATCATGTTCATTAGAGGCCTTAATCAGGTTTGTTACCAATTTAGGTCTGATTTTGGGACTTTGAGAAATTATGGGGTGAATAGGATACGTTATGCCTCACAGAGGCTTATGACATCAATTTTGTTTTTATAGATTAACATTCTAGTGTTTTTGTCTAAAACTAGTGAATTTAATGTTTTGATACCAAATTTCCACTGCATGACTTGGGTTTTTTCTGGGAGCATTCTACATTAATGTCCTTTTCCCAGAGCAAAGTGATTAGATAGTCTTGGTAAAAACATTAACAGTGAGTTGGAACAAGAGCTGCCATATTCAGAATCTCTCCCCTACTTTTCCCTACATGGAATTGGTTTTTATAAAAAGCCTGGGGAGAAAAGTTTCAGTTTTTGTAGACAAGCTAATTTTATGTTTGGGGTTTGAATAATCTCTATTCAACTATGTCCGATTCTCGAAGACTGCCAGGACAAGGCTCTGCAGTTTCCGTGGCAAGGTTTTTCAGAAGTGGTTTGCCATTTCCTCCTTCCTAGGGCTGAGAGAGAGTGGCTGGCCCAAGGTCACCCAGCTGGCTTTGTGCCTAAGGCAGGACTAGAACTCACAGTCTCCCGGTTTCTAGCCTGATGCCTTGAGCAGTACACCAAACTGGCTCTCTGTATTATGTTAAGTAAACCTTTTTATTGTCTCATAAGAACATAGTTAATTCAAATGGCACTTGAACATTTGGTAAATCACCGCCTTATATTAAATATTATCTGTTGTGGAAGGAAGCAGACTTTATAAGCACAGAGCCACAGAGCCAAATGTTATCAAATTGTCCAGCTGAATAAAATTCTTAAAGTTACAAATGTTCTAGACACTAGAGCTTCTGTTCAGTCTGCTAAATGTTTTGTGAAGATGGGTGATTTTTCAGGTTATTTAGCTTCCTATTTCTAATGAGTCCAATCAAAGATAGCAAATCCAATTACATTTGAGAAAACTAGGATAATATAGCAGATCTTGTTAGGTTTTGCTCATTTTGCTAAGCCTAATTTAGGAGGATTAATGAGCTTAGTTCAGGAAGAACAGCACTATATAATACCAGAACAAATGTAAAATTAAGAACATTTGTCATAAAATGTAATTTATATTTGGTCTGTGGAACACCAGAGGAAGAATAAAATGTTATCATGAACCAGTTTAAGTAATGAAATGCTGTAGGTAACACAAAGGTGAATATTTCTCAATATTTTAATTAATAATAGCAGCCTAATTCAAATTATATTTCAATTATATTTCAAATGGAGGAGGAGTGGGTGGGGTGCCCCCTTCCGGCTAGAGCGAGAGGCCAGTGAAAGGGGCGTGGTAGATGTGGGGTGATGATTGGGTTCCCCCAGTGCTGAGAGTGAGAGCTGGAGTGCTGGGGAACTTGCCACCACCTGTGACTGCTTGGTGTGTGCTTGTTGTTGGATGGCTGGATGGAAGGACCCCTAACCAGGAAACCCATTGGGGGGAAATAGAAATGGGAACCCTGGGGGATTTAGGGCAAGCTATTCCATTCAGGTGGTGATGGGACAGGGGTGTCACGGTGGGAGTCAGAGGGCAGGTCATCTTCACGGAAGACATCCCCAGTGTTTGGTACCAGTAGCAAGTTCCAGCCCTCTGTACTCAGACCCAGGCCCTGGACAGCAGACCCATGGAGGCTTTGGCTTTCGGCTGTTATTCTTGAATGCCAGATCAATTAAGAACAACCCCCCCCCCCGTCTTATATGTGATTTGATCACTGAGGAGGGGGCAGACCTGGCGTGTAATATCGAGACCTGGCTGGGCCCTGAAGGGGCCCAGAATGTGCCCCTCAGAAATGTGCCCAGCTGGGTTTATGGCATGGCACCAGCCAAGATCCCAGGGCAGGGGAGGAGGGGTGGCATCTGGGAATCTCTGGTGGCTTTCAGGAATGCTGCTCCACAAGTGGCTGGTTGTGAGACGCTGTTCCTGAAGTTGGGTTCCTGAGAGCAGTTGGGATTGTTGCTATTGTACCAGCATCCCTGCCACATAGCAACCTCCCTGCCTGAGCTGCTGGAGGCCATCTCGGGGTTGGCAGTTGAGTTCCCCAGGCTTATGGTTCTGGGGGACTTCAACCTAGCATCTCTGGGGTGTGCCTCAGAGGTGGCTCAGGAGTTCATGGCCACCATGGTGGACATGGGCCTCTCCCAGAGTATTCAGGACCTGACTCAGGACAGTGGCCTCACACCAGATATGGTTTTCTTGTCGGAGCAGTGGCAATGTGATCTGAGGGAGAGTTAAATCTGTCCCTTTTGTCATGGTCATATCATGCCCTGGTGGCCTTAAGATTCTCTTATGCTGCCCCCCTCTGCAGGGAGGCAGGATCCATTTGATTGGTCCACCCCCAGTGACTGATGGACCCGATGGGGCTCCAAAGGGAGCTTGGGGCTATACCTGAGGATCTGCAGGGAGGTGGCCAGGGCCTTGGACAGGATCGCGCCCATGTGACCTCTTTTGTCCCATCAGCCCGATACCCCCTGTGGTTTATGGAGGAGCTGAGGGTTCTGAAGAGGATTAAGAGATGTCTAAAGCACTGCTGGAAGAAGACAAGGACTGAACGCAAGCTAGAGCCACTATTAAGCCACCTACCTTGTGGCAGTAAGAGTGGCAAAATGTCAATATTTCTCTGCTCTCATTGCATCTGCAGAATGCTGCCCAGCGGCCCTGTTTAAGATCACCCAATCCCTATTGGAGAAAGTGGGTCCAGTACCCCACCAACAGGACCGCTCAGAGGACTTTTCCAAGCATCTGGAGGATAAAATCGCTCAGAGTCGTACCAAGTTGGATGCCAAGCATGGGGCATGGCCTGGGGAACGTACTTACACAGTTATCTGTTGGGCCTGAGGAAGTAGACAGGGTCCTCCAGACTGTAAATGCCACCACTTGCCAATTAGATCCATGCCCCTCCTAGCTGGTGAAGGCAGCTCAGGAAGTGACATGTGGGTGGGTCCAGGTGATGGTGAACTCCTCCTTGAGGGAGGGAGTGTTCCCAACAACTTTTAAAGAGGCGCTGGTGCACCCCTTCTCAAGAAACCATTGCTGGATCCCACCATACTGGATTTTCGTCCAGTCTCCCACCTCCCCTTTTTAGGGAAGGTGGTTGAGAAAGTGGTGGCATTGCAGCTCCAGAGGATTCTGGATGAAACAGATTATCTGGACCCTTTTCAGTTGGGTTTCAGGCCCGGATATGGGACAGAAACAGCATTGGTCGCACTTATGGATGACCTCTGGTGGGAGCAGGATGGGGTGCAGTGCATCCATCCTTGCTCTTCTTGACCTCTCAGCAACTTTTGATATCATTGACCATGGTATTCTTTTGGGTCGGCCCAGGGAGTTGGGGGTGGGTGGCGTGGTTTTGCGCTTGTTTACCTCCTTCCTCAAAGGCTGGTCCCGATTGGTGTTGATAGGGAGTAAGAGATCCTGCCTGTGGCCCCTCCTCTGCAGGTTGCCACAGGGTTCAGTACTCTCTCAGCTCCTTTTTAACATCTACATGAAACCACTGGGTGAGATCATCTGTCACCATGGGATGAGGTATCAATATGCTGATTTATTTATTTATTTATTATGTACGGCATAGCGGAATGCAGCATTCTTGCATAAAAATTACAAAAACAATATGTAAAAGCATATAAAATATAGGACATTGGGACAATAAATTATTTTTAAAACATGCAATACAGATGATGAATAAAATTATGAATAAATTAAGTTATGTATGAGCAGTTGCTAAAGTAACCAAGCCTACATATTATGGCTGCTGGACCTTACAAGGATTTCCCATCAAGAAGCAGCAGCATGAGCACCGAAATATGCTGATGATACCCAATTATACATCTTTATCCTGGGTGACTTGTGATGCTATGACCACCCTCTCTTGGTGCCAGGAGGCTGTAGGGGTCTGGATGGGGAACAACAGGCTTCAGCTGAACCCTGGTAAGATGGAGTGGCTGTGGGTTGGGGGCTCCTTGGTATCCAGGAACTTACCAACTTTGGTTCTGGATGGGATTGCACTGCCCCAGGCAGATCTGGTGCAGAACCTGGGGGTTCTCATGGACTCATGACTCCTGATTGAAGAGCAGGTAGCAGCCATGGCCAGGAGCCTTTGCAGAACTCAGTATTGTGCCCCAGCTATGCCCCTTCCTGGATCGGGAGGCCCTCCGATCAGTCACTCATGCCTTAGTCATCTCCCGTATAAACTATTGTGATGTGCTCTACATGGGGCTACCCTTGAAGACCATCCAGAAGCTACAGCTGGTTCAGAAGGTGGCCCCACAAGCAGTTTTAGGAGCCCCAAGGATGGCGCATATAACACCTTTGCTGCGTGAGCTGCATTGGGTGCCAGTTTGCTTCAGGGTCCAATTCAAGGTGTTGGCTATCACCTTTAAAGCCCTACATGGCACGGGTCCAGGTTACCTGAGGGACCGCCTCACCCCCATTGCGTTGACCCGTCCCACCCAATCAGGCAGAGAGGGCATCCTACAGACCCTGTCTATGAGAGATTGTTGATTGGCAGAGTCCAGGAAGAGGACCTTCTCTGCTGTGCCCTGTGAAACACATTACCCCCAGAGATGAGGCAGGCCCCCACTCTCCTGGCCTTCGGAAAGGGAGTGAACACCTGGCTTTGCCACCTCGCTTGGGGTGGAAGGGGGGATTGTCAATCATGGGGGTGGTTGGTGCTGTGATGTGGCCCCAAGGAATTTGTATTTTTTATAAATTTTAAATATTTTATATATTTTATATTTATATTTTTATGATGTATTTGTTTTTATGATTTTAATCTCTTGTTATTTTAACTGAATTGTAAACCTCCCAGAGTCGCTTGCGAGATGGGCAGTGTAGAAATATGAGAAATAAATAAATATTTAAATTCTATATATGGACACAAAGTTGAACACAAGGCTTGCCCAGTCTTCCATCTCTTCTTGCAGTGTTCACATGACATTACCTCAAAGTATTTTCCATCCTTTTGGCATGTACAATGGCATTTGCTGTACTTACAGTGGTACATTATGCATGGCTACTCAGAAATAAATCTCACCAGCAGTGCTGGCTCAAGGGTATATGGAGCCCCTAGGCCACATTGACTGATGTAACAATTTGCATTTTTAGAATGATTTGGAAGGAGGGGAGGCATTGATGCCCCCTAAGCTTGGCACCCTAGGCTAGCATCTATTTGGCTTTAGCCTAAACCTAGACCTCCCCTCTGGTTTCAGTGCAAGTTATTCTTAGTAAGAGGCTATAGGGCAGAGCAGAGGGTTTGCTGAATTATAACCTTAATATTACAGGGCAAGGTTCTTAAACTCTGGGTTTGATCACAAATAACTTAATTGGAGGGGTCTCATTAAACACACACACACACACACAGACAAACTAGGAGCACTGTCAAAACTCTGGGCTTTGCTTCTCATTTTGCCAGAGCAAGCTCACAGTGGGCAACTGCTTCTACTGGAAACTTTGAGGACCGCATGATAAAATTAAAATGTAATTACAAAAAGTGGTAGATTTATTTCTTGCCCAACTCTAATACCTTGAAATCATTAGTTTTATTCATAGGGAGTCGTGTAAATCCATTTATTATTTTAGGAGTTTCAGAAAGAAGTTAGAATAAATACAAGTTAATACTGTAAGTAAATGAGCAGTGTCCTTTCTGCTTCAGTTTCACATAGGGATCTCATACCAAAATCAAACCATCACCTGTTATTACTGATTTGTTCAAAAGAAACACTGCTGTAAAAAAAAACCCAATGAGTACATTTCAAACGACAGTTCTTATTACACAAAGGTCATGAGTTTTATTATTTCTGTTCATTAGTTTTGAAAGTATGCATCAATAAAGCTCTTCATTGTATTTGATCATTTTCTGCCTATGATGCCGGTGATATTTCTCTGAACATGCAACTCGTTGACATGATATGCTGACATTATCACAAAAGCAGAGAGATGATTAAAATGTCAAGAAGCTCCAGATGAATAATGTGAAAGATACCTTTTATATACCTTCTTTAATATTAAAGATATGGATGCATATGCCAAAAATAGCCACATTTTAACAAGTAATACAGATTTTAGCAGATAAGTATAACTATATTTCCTTTTATCTGCCTTGATATCCAGCCACAGCTACGGACACCTTCCCTGTTGTCTCAGTAGAATGAAGTTTGTGGTATCACACACATTATCACCCACCAATGTTCCTGTTGACCACGGCAACACAGAGACCCATGTTCTCCTTATCACCAGAGGACCAGCAAAGTTTGCAAGATCCATCACAGCTCCTTGCCTGCCACCTTTTTTCTTCCCAGCTTCCCACCATCCTCCACATTCTAAAGGACAAGATACAGCTGTTCACATTCCTTATTTTCTTTTTGTTCATCTCTTGCTCCTCAAATGCAGTAGATTCATTAAAGGTACTAATATATGCTGCATTTAAATTCATGTTTAAAATATATACTTCATTTTAATTCATGTTTCATAATTTCTCCCTTCTCTTGAAAATGGATGATGAGGGGTGGAACTGCAATTCAAATCTGAAATCTAGGCTAGTGTTTCAAATGTACCCATCATCTCTCATTCCACACCTCAGTTTTTAAGACAGATACTATGCATTTTTTTTCATTTCTTCTGTATATTTTAAATGATTACAAGGGCCAGATTTTAATTATATTTCTAACATAGTAGTATAGCCAGAATATGCAAATTCAAATTCATTCTAGTCTTTCAATGGTCAAGAAAAATATGTTGCAAGGTGAATTATACATAGTCAAATAAGCAAGTTAAACTAAGGGTCTCATTTTACCTGGTTAGTAAAAGAAAGTTTCTATTGTTCTCAGAATAATGTTTACTTGCCACCCCCAACACACATGTGATTTCAATGTATGAAAAGGCAGCAAAATTATGCCTCCTATATAATATCCCTGCTCCTATACAGGTAGTCATGAGTTAACGAACCCTCATTCAGTGACCATTTGAAGTTACAATGGCAGTGAATGAGAGGTATTTACGACTAGTCCTTGAAGTTCTGGCTGTCTCAGCAACCCTGCGGTCACGTGATTGTGATCCAGGCACTTGGCAACCAGCTCGCACTTAACAACAAGTTGCAGTGTCCCATGGTCACGTGATTGTCATTTTCAACCTTCCCTGCCAGCTTCCCACAAGCAAAATCTATGGGGAAGCCAGCAGGGAAGCTTGCAAAATGCTCCTGTAAGTTGCTCACACTCCTGCGGCCATTTCCCCCAAGGAGCCCGGCTACAGAGTACGAGTTCCAAGGTATCTCATGCTCTGTAGTGCATGCATGCCCACCACACCTCCCCACCTGTGGTGGCCCCCTGCACACCCTCCCCCACCCAGCAGCAGCCATCCCTGGCCCTGATGCACTTGCATGGCGCTGCAGCAGCCCCCTCCCCTGCACACCCTCCCCAACCTGGCAGCAGCCACCCCCAGCCCCATCATGCTCGCAGTACAGCGGCCACTTACCTGCCTGCTGGCTTGCTTGCGAGTCACCTGGCACTAGCAACTTCCTGCCGGCTTCCCCACTGACTTTGCTTGTGGGAAGCTGACAGGAAGTTGCGAGGAGGTCCTTGCTTAATGATTCATGATCCTTGCTTAACAATGGCAACAGGGACTTCTGGGATTGCCATCACTAAATGATACGGTCATGTGACTTCATGCTTTACAACCACATTGCTTAGCAATGGAAATTCCGGTCCCAATTATTGTAGTTAAGTGAGGACTACCCATATGATATGCCCTGCTTGCTTTATGTCCAACAAATATGCTCAATGCATTGTTTAGAAAGGGGAGCTGACATTTACACAGCATGATCAAAAAACACTAGAATGTTAATCTAGGAGCAGACTACATTCTTCATGAGCCTAATTCCTAAGAGTAGTCCATACTTCAATGTTTTACTTGACTAAAGTTATTTACATTCATAAACTAAATATATAACCATCATTCTCATCTGGAAAATACTGCATTGCAATAGCAGGGGTTGCCAGTCCCATCTATGTGATTGCAAAAGAAATAAAAAGTAGGCTAACTTCCACACTGCACTTGTGTCTGTATACCAAACAGTTCCAATAACGCATCAAGTGAAGCATGATGGACTTTGAGGAAAGATGTCAGGAAACCATCAGGAAAAAGCAATTATTCAGAGCTGCTTAAAATTTTGGAAGGTAGTTACATAGAGCCTAAAGGCCATGAATGGCTTCAGATAACAAAACAGAGCACCAAATTTGATAGGTCAAAGGATGATAGGTAGAAATAAAACAAAAGCCAATTTGGGAATATTAGTATTTTTTACAATAATTTCAGTGAGAAACATGAGAATTTTGGTTATGTTTATGCAAAGTTCTGAGTAAATTCAGTACTTCAAATTGTTAGAAAAATATAGAATTTAGGGGAGATAGCTGTACATTTTTTCTTCTGTTATGATAATTGTCAAATTATTAACAAATTATCAATGAAACATATTTGAAAAAGATAAACATAACACTGTGATGTAAACTCTGTCCTTTATCATTACTCTATCATTTATATCAATACAGGTCAACCTTTTGTTGACTGGAAGCAGTAACTTCTCCCCCAACAGGATGCCTGCTCTTGATGCAGTGATGTCTCCTGAAGGGGCAGGGGACATACTTTGGCTGCTTTTAGAGGTTAGTTAAGGATGGGAATGTGACTGTGAGGCCTCTGAATTGCAAATGCCATGTTCCTATCCTTATTCCCATCCCCCCAATACTTTTTTTTTGAAATTGCACTGTTGAAATTCTGAGAATTACTGAATTTAGTCAGCATCATTTTGGGGTGTTTTGAGCGATTTGGGGGCAGGGGTGTTTGCCTCTCAAAGGCCTTCTGTTCTCATTCCCACAAATGTTGGGGGGGGGGGTGGAGGCAGCAAAATGAAAAACCACACCACCAAAATTGGCCATTTTGCTGCAAATAATGGTAATATGATCTTGAGATGCTAGAGGGCTGCATGTGGGCTGTAGCTTGCCCATCCCATTTTATATGTTATATTACTGAGTGATTCAATAAAAGCTTAATTAATTAAAAATGGGATTTTTTTCCAGAGCTGCTGTATTTCAATTAATGCATTCTCTAGAAATGGTCTCCTATTCCCTTATCCTTTCATTTTTATTTCTGATATCAAAATATCTTTCGAATCATTTAATATTATGGATAGATTTTTTGTGCATTTTGAAGTGTATTTGGAACAAGGACACTTTTCAATGGGCAAACTTGTCACTGCTCTGGTACCCTCATTGGCCGTGTATCTAAAAAGACATTGGATTGGTTCAACTGCTGTTTCTTACACATGAAATGTGTAAGAAATGAAATACTTCAACGTTTCTTAATGTCTGTTTTCTATTATTTAGTAACATATGTTGGGGGGGGGGTTGTAGGTTAATTGCTTTTCTGTTTTTAGTGTTCAATTAAAAAAAAAAAACTGGAAAGTGCTTTGCTATTCTTCCCTTATCCCTGCCTTAAAAGAGGTGCAGGGAGGTACTTCTAAAGAGTATTGTGAAAAAAACAATGAAAGTATCCAGCTGAAGCTGAGCAGGGATACCGTTATCAGTTTCAACCAACTTACTTTGGAAAGAGGAGAGACAGTCTAAAATACTGTGTCAATTTCTGGTCACACTATGTTTGAAAAAAGGACCTAACAGAATTGGGAAAAACATGAAACAAGACAACCAAATGACTAGTGGGTCCTTACAAGAAAAAGCTAGAGCATTTGGGCTTTGTAGCTTGAAAAAAAAGGTGACTAATGCAGGACATAATCAAGATGCATAAAAATCATGCATGGGATGAGGAAAGAGAGGAAGAATACACTTATGACTGCAGGGTCATCCCATGGAGCTGACAAAAGGGAGAAAGACCTTATTGCAATAAATAATAAACCTGTGGAATTAATCACCACAAGATATGGTGATGGTTATTAACTTGGATGGCTTTAAAAAGGGTTTAGTTATATTCATGGAGGACAGGCCTGTCAAGTGCTATTTGTCCTGAGATTCAATGTTATTTGCAGGTTGGGGGTGGGTGGGCAGGATGCCTCCAAATACCAGTTGCAGGGAAACCAAGGTGGGAATGTGTATGTCTCCACTTCCTGTTTGTGAGTGTCCCAGAGACAGCTGGTTGACCACTGTGAAAAACAAAATGCTGGACAAAGATGGGCCTTGGCATACTCCAGGAGGGCTATTATGTTCTCTGCCAGGCTGCTATTTTCAAGCCACAAATACATCAGTTGCAGATATTTTGAGGCTTCTTCTTTAGAGCTGATGAATTAATCCTTTCTTTAATCAAATATTGAAGCAGCTCAGATCACCTAGGGGTAATGCTCTAGTTATAAGAAATATTTTATTTATAAATAAATAAAAATCCAGATAGAACATATTTTGGCAAAAATGTCACATACAGGCTAAAAGGCAGTATGACTACAGTGTGTGTGTGTGTGTGTGTGTGTGTGTATGAGTGTATGTGTGTGTGTGTGTGTGTGTATGTATGTATGTGTATGTGTATGTGTGTGTGTATATATATATATATATAAATATATATATATTCTCCTATGCTGCCTTTATTATTTTTATAAATATCTCGAAGGGGCAAACATAGCTAATACTCCTTCCTCCTCCTGTTTTCCCCACAACAACAGCCCTGGGAGGTTAGCTGGGCTCTCTCTCAGCTGGCTTTCATGCCTAAGGTGGGACTAGAACTATAGCCACTTTGTCTTCATATAAACTTCTGGTCCAGCAGGTCACATCATTTCCAGTACATGAATCAGTATTTGTTGTTTATTCGTTCAGTCACTTCTGACTCTTCGTGACTTCATGGACCAGCCCACGCCAGAGCTTCCTGTCGGTCGTCAACACCCCCAGCTCCCCCAGGGACGAGTCCGTCACCTCTAGAATATCATCCATCCATCTCACCCTTGGTTGGCCCCTCTTCCTTTTGCCTTCCACTCTCCCTAGCATCAGCACCTTCTCCAGGGTGTCCTGTCTTCTCATTATGTGGCCAAAGTATTTCAGTTTTGTCTTTAATATCATTCCCTCAAGTGAGCAGTCTGGCTTTATTTCCAGGAGTATGGACTGTGTCCTAACAGTCAGGAACCACGCTGACAAGGAATAGGTCTCTAGTGTTTTATTACTGCTACATTAGACAGAAAATCCTAACAAACTGAAGAAGCGTGGGAAAAACCCAGACAGATAAACCCCAAAGTCAAGGTGGGTCTGATCTGTGTCTCTTTGAATGGCTGCTTAACTCCTCAGTACTATGCATGCATTTTCTCCCCTGGATAGGGGCCCCCTCCTGCTCACCATCAGTACTCATGACATCACCCTCCCCTCCAGATTCACATTCCATTTCAGCCCCCTCCCTTCCAGAGTTCCTTCCTCCCTCCAGGGTCTCATGAGAGTCCATCTTCCCCTCCAAGCTCCCATGGGAAGTGGGCAACGATGGAAATTCTTCAAAGGAAAACTCCTCCAAGGACGAATCACTGCTGCTCTCCTGGTCTGATAACGCTTCTGACCCAGGTGGCTGCTGCTGGAAAATAGCTAGATAATTAGAAGATTCTTCCCCCCCCCCCCCCGGGAAATGCAAGCCAGAGGTGGAGGGCTGCGGCTCCCCCTCCTCCTCTCTCTCTGGCCTCAGAGCCTCTGGCGGGGGTGGAGGTTGCCAACTTATGAACTCCTCTGCTTGGGATTCCTCTGCTTGCTCAGTCAAGTGAGGAATCTCTGGTAGGGTGCAAGGCTTGGGTTTGTGAGGGAAAAGCTGATGGAATTGTTAAACCAGTGCTGGTGCATGCACATCTCTGGCATTTTCCCATGTGCACTCTTCCTCAGGGTACCCTTTCCAGTGTATTAAATATTGGATGCCCCTTCCCCTCCTCCTAGAGTCCAGAATTTCCTTGACTTCATATTCCTCCTCCCCCCTCCACAATTACTGGAGGTGGGGGGGGGCATTTGCGATCGTAAGGTACTTGGGGGAGGGTCTTTGGCTAGCAAGGCTCTGTGAAAGACTGGATGGATTTTCATGGATGCTGGCAGCTTTAAGTGATAAGCTATGGGATTTATCTGCTGTACCACAGTGAAAGGGCCCACAAACTTAGCGTCCAACTTCTTGGAGGGCCTGGTAGAAGTCAAAAACTTGGTAGAGAGCCACACTTTGTCTCCTACTGCAATCGCTGGCCCATCTTGTCTGTGAGCATCTGCAGCTCTCTTGTAAGCACTCTTTGCCCTGTTCAGCTTCTCCTTTAACAACTCCTGTGCGGCTAGTTTCTCTTTAAGAAAATCAGCTGTGGCTGGAACAGTTCCCTGCTGGGAGGAGGTGGGCAACACCCGAGGGCTAACCCCATAGAGTGCTTGGAAAGGAGACATCTTGGTAGAGGATTGCACAGAGTTGTTATAAGTAAATTCTGCCATGGGGAGCAGGGCTGGCCAATTGTCTTGCTGATAAGTGGTGTAACACCTGAGATACTGCTGTAACCATTGGTTAATTTTTTCAGCTTGCCCATTACTAGCCAGATGATGTGATGATGATAGGTGGATCTGGACCCCTAATGACTGGAAAAGGGCCCTCCAGAACCTGGAAGTGAACTGAGGGCCTCTGTCACTCACCAAGTGATTTATCATGCCTCTATACCTAAAAACATGGTCCATAAACAACTGTGCTGTGGCTTACGCAGATGGGAGGCCCTTGCAAGGAATAAAATGCGCCATCTTTGTGAAAAGACCCACCACCACTAGTATGGAAGTCAGCCCCTGGACCAGGGGTAAATCAGTGATGAAATCCATGGAGATTGTATCCCAAGGCCTACTGGGGGTGGGTAGGGAGTCCTGTGGGCTTCCCTGGTAGAGGCTTGGCTCATCTACAGGTATGACAAGAAGCAACATAACCCTTTATGTCTGCAGTCATCATAGGCCACCAGTAGTCTCTCAGAGCTCTATGGAGAGTTTTGAAAACACCTCCGTGGCCTGCTGTTTGATGGTCATGGCAAAGTCTCAGTACTTCTTCCCTCAATGAGGGGGGAATGTATAATCGCCCGCTATGCCAGAGGATTCCTGCCTCCACATTAAATGGGGAGGCAGTGTCTTGCGGGCCCCTCTGGAAGTCATCCATCCTGGCCCTGGCATACGGGTCCTGTTGCTGCTGAGCTCTGACTCTTGTAAATAGGTCCTCTGCTTGTCTGCCTGCTGCTAAAATCTCTGTCTGGTTCCCCCTCATAGACTGCTGAAAGTTGTGAGGTTGTAATATGGTAGCCTGTACCTCCTGGTGAGTAGCGGGGGTTGCCTGAATGAATCGAGACAGTTCTGCACCCCAGGAACATAAGAAATAACAAAATTGAAACGGGAGAAAAACTGGCTCCATCTGATTTGGTGTGGGGTGAGGGACCTGGCGTTTTGTAGAAGCTGTAAATTCTTGTGATCGGTGCAAACTTTCACAGGAAAGGTTGCATCTTCTAGCCAGTGCCTCCACTCTTGAAATGCTGCTTTAATTGCCAGCAACTCCTTGTTAAAAACATCATAGTTTCTCTCTGCTGGTGAGAGCGTGTGGGAGAAAAATGCACAAGGGAGCATTGTATTCTCTGTTTTGTTAGTATATTGCAATAAAACAGCCGCGATAGCAAAATCCGAAGCATCTGGATGCATTATGAATTGCTTCGTGGGATCAGAGTGCTTTAAAAGCAGCTGGGATGCAAAGAGCTGCTTAAATTCTTGGAAGGCTGCTTGCTCCCTCTCCCCCCAAATGAATTTTGATCCTTTCTTCAAAAGCTATGTGAGGGGTTTATCCCTGTCACTAAATTTATTTATGAATCTCCTGTAAAACTTGCAGAATCCTTGAAATTTTTGTACCTCTTTCACATTTCGGGGGGGGGGGGGCATTGCCAAGAGAGAATTGCCTGGACCTTAGAAGGATCCATAGATATGCCTTCTGTTGATATTTTATAGCCCAGGAAATGTAATTCAGTTAAATCGAAGGCACACTTCTCTAGCTTGGCGAACAGCTTGTTCTCTCTCAGTCTTTGTAAGACATTATGTACATGGGTTACATGAGTTGTAGCATCCTCAGAGAATATTAATATGTCATCTAGATAAATGACCAGATACTTATCTAGTAAATCAGAGAAAATTTGATTCATAAATCGGGAAAATATGGCTCCTGCATTAGACAAGCCAAAGGGCAAAACAAGGTACTCAAATTTACCAAACCCGGTATCGAAGGCAGTCAGATATTCATGCCCTTCTTTCATCCGGATCAGATTGTATGCATTCCTGAGGTCCAACCTAGTAAAAATGTGTGCTTTCTGTAAGCGATCCAGCAGATCAGATATTAGGGGGAGTGGGTAATTTTCCTTGACCGTGACTTTATTGAGGGAACTGAAATCATGCACCACTCTCATGGGTGCCTCCTGGTTTGCCGGTGCCAACGGGTCAGGCTTCTTTGGTATGAAGAAGGTAGGAGCAGACGCTGGGGAAGTAGATGGTTGGATGAAACCCTTTTGGAGATTAGAATCCAAGTAATCCTTTAAGGTGGCTAGTTCCTTGGGGGACATGGGATATTGTTTCCTTGCTGGAATCTTGGCTCCTGGTATCAGCTCAATGGTGCAATCACAGTCCCTATGGGGGTGGGGGTAGTGCTGTGGCCTCTTGTTCGCTGAAAACATCTGCAAAATCTGCATACTTGACTGGCAACTGGACCCCCCCTGCTTCCGTGACTGCGTTGGTTGCTGGACAGAGAAGAGTGGCTTGAATCTTGTGGTGCTGGCATTCCTTAGCTGGGAAGGAGATTGCTCCCGTAGTCCAGTTCAACAATGGGTTGTGGATCTTCAGCCAAGGTGTGCCCAGGACTATAGGCACATTAAGTGATGCAGTAACATAAAGTTGGATCCACTCAGTGTGGTCTCCCATTGTTAGTTGCAAAGGTTCTGTGAAACTTCTAATTGGCCCTGCCTTGAGGGGCTGGCCATCAATGGTCTCAACTACTATGGGACATGGCAATTCTATGGTCGGGATGTTGAGGTCTTGTACAATCTGTACATCAATAAAATTGGTGGAAGCTCCGGAATCCACGAGGGCCTCTAGCTTGACCTGGTGCTCTGGGTGTAAGGATTGCCTACCCTAATAGACTCAGACTCACAAGCAGGAACTTAATGATATCTGATTTATTAAAGAATAGTATGCAAATACAGAGAAAGCTGAGAATGAGCAAAAGCGCACCAAATACAAACTAAAAACCCTCGGCTCAAACATAATCCCTCCCCTTGCCCTGCTGTTTCAAACTCCCCCCCCCCCCCCAGGTGCTGGTAACCATTTCTGCTGATGTCCTGGGAAAGAAACCTTGAACACCCGAGATAACCCAAACACATTCCAATCCAGCTGCAAACAGATAACAATCTCATGAGACAGAATCCTCCTCCCCTCCCAAACGAAACACACATCAGCCAAATGACATGCGAAATGTTACGATGCAGCAGTAACATTGGAACGATGAACATGACATACCGCCCCCCCCCCAAAAAGCAAAACACTAAGGAGCAGGTTTCAGAGGATAAGCCAGATGAAAGCGTCTAACTAAAACAGGAGATTGAACATCACGGGCAGACACCCACTCAGGGTGGGGGAAGTGCTTCCAACGAATCAAGTATTGCAGGGAGCCATGATTCCTGTGAGAATCAAGGACCTCCTTCACCTCAAAAAGTTGCTGTCCATCAATCATGATCGGAGCAGGAGGTGGAGGCTGCGGGTGCCAATGATCGGAGTGGCTGACAGGCTTGAGCAAGCTGCAATGAAAAACAGGATGCAAACATTTCAGATTGTGAGGCAAATCCAGTTTAAACATGACAGGGTTCACGATTCCCACAATGGGGAAAGGACCTATAAACTTAGGAGCCAACTTTTTGGAGGGCTGTGGGGACTTTATGAACTTGGTGGAAAGGTAGACCTGATCCCCCACTTTAAAATCAGGTTGAAGGGCTCACCGCTTATCAGCGTGCAGCTTATAAGTAGACTGGGCATCAGCCAAGGCCTGCTGAATTACCGGCCAGGAATCAGCTAGCTGAGCAGCCCAATCAGAAGGAGAGCAGGGCTGGGTGGGGGGTTGGGGCAACTCAGGGATGGGGACAAAATCCCGTCCAAAAATAACATGAAAATGGGTATGCCCTGTGCTCTGATGAACGGCATTGTTATAAGCCACCTCAGCAAAAGGCAGCAGATCAACCCAATTATCCTGTTGATAATTGACAAATTCCCTCAAAAACTGCTCCAGGGTCGAATTGAGAACCTCCGTAGATCCATCAGTCTCCGGATGCAACGCAGTGGACAATGCCTGCTTGGTGCCCACCAGCTTCAAAAATGCCTTCCAAAATTGGGAAGTGAACTGTGTCCCGCGGTCCGTGACCAAGCAGGAGGGGCTACTGTGGATCTGGTAGATGTGGATTAGAAAAAGGCGGGCCAATTGTGGAGCAGACGGAATAGAAGCACATGGAATGAAATGGGCTTGCTTGGAAAAGTAGTCCTTTACCACCCAAATCACAGTCTTTCTCTGACTAGGAGGCAAATCCACAATGAAATCCATAGAAACCTCCTCCCAAGGACGGGAGGGGCTGGCAACTGGCTGCAGCAGCCTGTGCGGTTTCCCCCCTTTCCGTTTTGACATGGCACAGACAGGACAAGAAGCAACATAACTTTTTGCATCACGTCTTAAGGTGGGCCACCAAAACTGGCGCCGTACCAGGTGCAACGTTTTGACAAACCCAAAATTACCAGCCACCTTATCATCATGACATCTATTTAAAATTTCCCTTCGCAAATTGTCAGGCACATAGAGGCGGTTTTGCTTCCAAGCTAACCCTTTGTCAAATGTAATGTTGTCTCTATTCACCTGCAACCAAGTATCAGATTTCACCTCTTGCAGAAACTGTTGTTGCAATTGAGAGGGCACTGGAGTCCTCCCCCCAACCAGTGAAACTGAAGCAGGAGGCAGCTGCACACGAGTTTGACTGCACGTGACAGCCTGCAAACCTAATTGGGGTTCTGTCCACACCGTACCCACAATGTCAGGTACCTGGACTGCATCCTGGGGTAGGCAGGAAAGCGCATCAGCCAGTTTTTCTTGCCTGGAATGAATTTCAATTTAAAGTCAAAGCAACTAAAAAATTAAGCACAGCGGATCTGATTAGGACTAAGCTTCTGGGGTGCGCTGAGCGCTTCCAAATTTTTATGATCAGTCCAAACCTCAAAAGGACATTTAGCCCCCTCTAAAAGGTGGCACCATGCCTCCAAAGCTGCCTTGACAGCAAAAGCTTCCTTTTCCCAAACATGCCACCGCCTTTCTGTCTCAGAAAATTTCCGGGACAGATACGCACACGGCTTCAGGCGGTTGTCAGCATCCGCTTGCAGCAAGAGCGCTCCAATTGAAAAATTAGAAGCATCCACTTGAACCACAAAGGGTTTAGTGGGATCAGGGTGTTGAAGAATGGGTTCAGCAGTGAACAGGCTTTTGAGTTTGTTGAAAGCCACCTGGCAGTCAGTTGTCCAATTTAGCAATGCCCCTGGGTTCATTACCTTGCGTGTGTCCCCCAACCCCTTGGTATGTAACAAGTCAGTAAGAGGCAACGCAATTTCTGCGAACCCCTGGATGAATTGGCGGTAATAGTTGGAAAATCCAAGGAAACTTTGGAGCTGCCTATGGGTACGCGGGCGCTCCCACCCCAAAATGGCTTGAATCTTCACAGGATCCATCTCAATGCCCTTGTCAGAGATCCTATACCCCAGGTAGTCAAGCTGAGTCTTATGAAATTCACACTTAGAAAGCTTGGCATAGAGCTCAGCCTTTCTCAGTTTGCTAAGCACCTGTTTTACCAAGCGCTCATGTTCCTCTTCAGTTTCAGTATAAATCAAAACATCATCCAAATAGACCAGTACACCCCTGAACAAATGTTAATGTAACACTTCATTGATCAATTGCATGAACACCCCTGGTGCCCCCGCCAATCCAAAAGGCAAAACTTTATACTGAAAAGAACCCAGTGGACAATTGAAAGCAGCCTTCCATTCATCCCCCTCCCATATGCGGATGCGGAAATAGGCTTCCCGCAAATCCAGCTTAGAGAAGATTCTCCCCTTAGCCAGATGTGCTAACATGTCTTTTATTAACAGAAGAGGATATTTATTTAATATCGAGACCACATTCAATCTGCGGTAATCTGTACAAAGTCTCAATGTCCCATCCTTCTTTCCCCGAAACAAGACGGGGGCGCCTACTGGCGAATTCGCTGGTTCAATAAAACCCCTGGCCAAGTTCTTGTCCACAAACTCCCTCAATGCTGCCAGCTCCTTCTGAGTCATGGCATAAATTTTCGGCTTGGGCAGTTGAGCAACTCTATCGCACAGTCAGTTTTTCGATGGGGTGGGAGTTGGTCCACTTCTTTCTCACCAAACACATCCGCAAAGCCTTGGTATTGCTCCGGCAAGCCCTCCAGTGGTGTGACAGCAAAATGCGGGGTTGCTGCCGCCGCCCTCCCCACTGCAGCCTCCGGAGCATCTTCCTCCCCAGGGGCTTGATAGAAACCATCCCCAAAAGTCAAAGTCCTGTGCACTCAATTTATATAGGGGTTTTGTTGGACCAACCAAGGAATCCCCAGAATGACTAGGGGATGACTCACAGGTGCCAGCACAAACTGCAGCCCCTCACGGTGGCTGCCGATTTGTAACGCCACCATTCCCGTGAAATGGGTGACCGGTTTCCCTCCCGCAGTAGAACCATCCAGCTGGGTGAAAATCATGGGACGCTGCAGTGGAAAGCTGGGTAACTCCAGAGCAGCCACCACATCAGGGTGCATCAAGCAACACGAACACCCAGAATCGATCAATGCCCAAACTTCAACAGTCCTTGTGCGGGAGCCTAACTTCACTTTCACGTTCAGCATGGGACAGTTGGCACTCACCGAAACATCTTCGTGCCCGTCCTCCACTACCTGCCCACAGGTGCTCTTTAGAGCAGGTGGCTGGCATTTCCTGCCGGCTGGTGTAGATTGGGCTCCCCCTCGCACCCAAAGTAAGGAACCTCCTCCACTTCAGTTTCTGCCTTGGCTGCCTTCATTTTCCTGGGTAGGGAGGGTGATTTCCCCGCTGGCTTCCCTGAACGATCATCGGTCTTGCCCTTCGGGCATGCCACCGCTCGGTGACCCTCCTTTCCACATCGGAGGCACTGCCCTTTCGCATAACGGCACTCCCTCTCCTCCTCCCAGGGACGTTGACCAGACTTTCCAGTAGGCGCAGCAAGGTGGGAACCCTTGCTGAGCCTGGAATGTCTCATCACCTTCCTGTGAGTGAAGGTCTCATGGGCATGTTCAGCCTTCCCTGCCAACTGTATCCATTTGTACAGGGTATCTGGGTCGTCCCTACCCAGCGACCACCTCAGGACCTCCGTGTTCAGACCGTCCTTAAATAGCTCTATTAAGGTAGATTGGGACCAATCCTCAACCTTCCCAGCCAGAGCCTTAAATTCCAGAGCATAGTCTGCTACAGATCTTGGCCCCTGGCTAAGCTCCCTCAGCACCCGTTTTGCCCTTTCTTTAGCTAACAGGTCTTCAAAGTGTAGCTTTAATACCCACAGGAATTCATTGAACTCCTCCAGCTCAGGAGCATCCAATTGACATAACTGCACAAACCAATCAGCAGCCCGCCCCTTCAGCTTAGTGGCAATGGCATTAATCTTGGCTCTTTCCAAACGAAAATACGGTCCCCATTCATCCATATAACTCCTTGAATTAGTAAGGAAGAATGACAACTTAGTTGGATCTCCGTCACATTTAACTGTAAAGTCCTTAACCCCCACTCCGGGCAGTCCCTTCACCACATCTGGGCGGTTAGACTTTCTTTTAGCTCCCAGGGATTTCTGCTCTCAAGGAGGGGACTTTGAAATTTGCATCCTCGGCGCCCTTGCCTCCTCTCTGTGCCGGGTCCTACTCCTTTCCTCCGAAGAAGGGGGGGGGTGAAGAAGGGGATGAATGCCTATTACTAGACTCCCCTCTCCTTCTCTCCTGAGGACCCCAACCCATTGGTATTTTCTGGAGCATGAATTCTATTGACTCCAATTTGGCCTCCAACAGTCTTATACAGTCAGGGGTTTGGGAATCCTCCTTTCCCTCCTGCCTTGCCACGATTGGGGACATCAGGTATCGCTGCTTCCAAGATGTTTTGGACGTCCCTGGTAGGGGTCCCTGTGTTTCATCCCAGGTGATCAGCTCGCCTGGCAACTCGCCGGTCGGTTCAGGGGCTCTTTTAACTCCAACCTCCTCTTCTCCCAGGCTGGAGCTCGACACCTCCCGAATCTCCAAGAGCTCCCGAGTAGGGACCCTCTCTGTTCTTATCACCATGTAGTTGGGTTCCCCCTCGTTCGATTCCTCGCTTTCCACAGTTTGGGGATTTGGTTCGCTCATCGCTAGCACTTCTCCCTCACAAGATAAATCTGGAAAGGGGCTAACAGTAAATTTTTGGGATTCTCAGCTTTATGTAAGGATTGCCTACCCTAATAGACTCAGACTCACAAGCAGGAACTTAATGATATCTGATTTATTAAAGAATAGTATGCAAATACAGAGAAAGCTGAGAATGAGCAAAAGCGTACCAAATACAAACTAAAAACCCTCAGCACAAACGTAATCCCTCCCCTTGCCCTGCCATTTCAAACTCCCCCCCCCCCCCCGCAGGTGCTGGTAACCATTTCTGCTGATGTCCTGGGAAAGAAACCTTGAACACACGAGATAACCCAAACACATTCCAATCCAGCTGCAAACAGATAACAATCCCATGAGACAGAATCCTCCTCCCCTCCCAAACGAAACACACATCAGCCAAATGACATGCGAAATGTTACGATGCAGCGGTAACATTGAAACGATGAACATGATACTGGGTTTACGTGCATTATGACTGGTAAGTAGTAAAAGGATTGCCTGGAATCCTCAGAATGAGCCCTTCTTAATTGATTGATGGTCTCCCTGCTGAGCTCTGTGGAAGGAGACCGATGGAGTTTCCCTGGTTGGAAGTCGAGGTGGAGGTGGCTCTTGGTTCTGCTGCTTGCCCTGGGGCTCTTACGGAATTTTCTTGGCTTCTCGCTGGGCAAGCTCTCACCATGTGCCCCTGGACTCCATAGTAGAAACAGAGGGCTCTCTCTCTCCTTACTTCTCTGGTAGACTGCCCTGGGATCTCAAGACTACTGGTGGAGCTGCTGCTGCTGCTGCTGGCACCGGTTGTGGGTTAATGGGAGCTGGTTGTTGTAACTGCTGTAGCATGGCTGCTTGTAATGTGTTGATCTGGAGATCTACTTGTTGTTGATGTTGTTGCAATGCTGCTGCCAGTTGTTGGATGGCTTGTCGAATTTTCTGGTTTTCTGAAGACATTTTCCCAATTGTCTCTTCCTTTTTTTTTTTTTTCCCTCCCTCTTTCAATGGGAGCACTTGAGTTTGTTAGGATTGATGTCCTAACAGTCAGGAACCACGCTGAGACAAGGAATAGGTCTCTAGTGTTTTATTACTGCTACAATAGACAGAAAATCCGAACAAACTGAAGAAGAGTGGAAAAAGCCCAGACAGACAAACCCCCAAAGTCAAGGCGGGTCTGATCTGTGTCTCTTTGAATGGCTGCTTAACTCCTCAGTACTATGCCTGCATTTTCCCCCCTGGATAGGGGCCCACTCCTGCTCACCATCAGTACTCATGACAGACTGCTTTGATCTTCTTGCAGTCCAAGGCACTCTCAGGATTTTCCTCCAAGACCACAGTTCAAAAGCATCTATCTTCCTTCTCTCAGCCTTCCTTATGGTCCAGCTCTCGCAGCCATATGTTACTACTGGGAATACCATTGCTTTAATTATGCGGACCTTTGTTGTGAGTGTGATGTCTCTGCTCTTAACTATTTTATCGAGATTTGTCATTGCTCTTCTCCCAAGGATTAAGCGTCTTCTGATTTCCTGACTGCAGTCAGCATCTGCAGTAATTTTCGCACCTAGAAATACAAAGTCTTTCACTGCCTCTACATTTTCTCCCTCTATTTGCCAGTTATCAATCAAGCTAGTTGCCATAATCTTGGTTTTTTTGAGGTTTAGCTGCAAGCCAGCTTTTGCACTTTCTTCTTTCACCTTCATCATAAGGCTCCTCAGTTTCTCTTCGCTTTGAGCCATCAAAGTGGTATCATCTGCATATCTGAGATTGTTAATGTTTCTTCCAGAGATTTTAACTCCAGCCTTGGATTCCTCAAGCCCAGCATGTCACATGATGTGTTCTGCGTACAAGTTGAATAGGTAGGGTGAGAGTATAGAGCCCTGCCATACTCCTTTCCCAATCTTAAACCAGTCTGTTGTTCCATGGTCTGTTCTTACTGTTGCTACTTGGTCGTTATACAGATTCTTCAGGAGGCAGACAAGTTGACTTGGTATCCCCATACGACCAAGAACTTGCCACAATTTGTTATGGTCCACACAGTCAAAGGCTTTAGAATAGTCAATAAAACAGAAATAGATCTTTTTCTGAAACTCCCTGGCTTTTTCCATTATCCATCGGATATTGGCAATTTGGTCCCTAGTTCCTCTGCCTTTTCTAAACCCAGCTTGTACATCTGGCAATTCTCGCTCCATGAATTGCTGAAGTCTACCTTGCAGGATCTTGAGCATTACCTTACTGGCATGTGAAATGAGTGCCACTGTTCGATAGTTTGAACATTCTTTAGTGTTCCCCTTTTTTGGTATGGGGATATAAGTTGATTTTTTCCAGTCTGATGGCCATTCTTGTGTTTTCCAAATTTGCTGGCATATAGCATGCATTACCTTGACAGCATCATCTTGCAAGATTTTGAACAGTTCAGCTGGGATGCCATCATCTCCTGCTGCCTTCTTATTAGCAACGCTTCTTAAGGCCCATTCAACCTCACTCTTCAGGATGTCTGGCTCTAGCTCACTGACCACACCATCAAAGCTATCCCCGATATTGTTATCCTTCCTATACAGGTCTTCCGTATATTCTTGCCACCTTTTCTTGATCTCTCCTTCTTCTGTTAGGTCCTTGCCATCTTTGCTTTGATCATACCCATTTTTGCCTGGAATTTACCTCCGATGTTTCTAATTTTCTGGAAGAGGTCTCTTGTCCTTCCTATTCTATTGTCTTCTTCCACTTCCGTGCATTGCTTGTTTAAAAATAACTCCTTGTGTCTTCTGGCTAACCTCTGGAATTTTGCATTTAATTGGGCATATCTCCCCCTATCACTGTTGCCTTTCAACTAGCCCCTGTTGTCTGGGGCTAGTTGAACTCATCCTCTGTTCCTCCCCAGTAGCATTTTGACCATCTTCCGACCTGGGGGTCTCATCTTCTGATGGTATACTGACATATCTCTGGTTGTATTGATCCATTTAGTTTTCATGGCAAGAATACTGGGTGGGTTGCCATTACCTTGCCCAGGGATCACATTTAGTCTGACCTCTCTGTCATGACCTTTCCATCTTGGGTGGCCCTTCACGGTTTAGCTCATGGCATCATTGAGGTGCTCAAGCTCCAGCACCATGACAAGGTAACGATCCTTTGCTGAAGATGAATCAGTATATGATTGCTAAAGCTTTTGAGGACTACCTTGTTATCCAAGGGTTGGCAATGTAGCATTTGCAGGCACCAAAGTACGCATGAACCTTTCAGATGGCAACCTAGGACTGGAATTCAAAATTAACATAAAAATGAAAGTTTTTAAAAATTCAGTAGCCAAAATCTTGCAAGTCTTGTATAAGTTTATAAACTTTCAAATAAGAGTGCCAAAATCTTGAGAGACTTGATGATCTCCTGAAATTTGGGACATTAAAAAAAAAAAAAGGAAATATCTGTGCTACAGTTAGGGAGAACTACTGAGCCAAAGAGTAAAGAATAGTACAATACAAATGAGTATACATAATTGTACTAGTCTGAGTCCATGCCATCATAAGTAAGTCTGCAAAGGCTCATGTTTCAGTCTAGGATTGTATTGGCAAAGACACACTGAGAACAAAACCTTTATTATTGTAGGAATTGTTCAGAATAGAAAACCAGGCACTTGAAGCTTTAAATTCTATTGATAGGATAATCAGTGTATAACTGTAAGAAATTTTGTAGTACCAAAGAAGAATCTCGTCCTACCTGGGACAGATTGTTCTCCTATATTCCTGGGAGGCCTAATGACGAAGAGCAGAATTTGAGTGGAACAATGTCCCTCGCTTCCACTAAATGCTTCCCCTTCCTTCCCAAGCCACACCTCAAGCCCCAGGACAGTGGCATTCTCCATTCAGAGAGAGCTGTGAGACAACTGTAATTTTCTTGGAGGAAATACTAATGAATAGAATCAAGAGCTCAGTTACTCTTGCACTCTAGCAGGCAGAGCTTTGGGGTGAGGAAGTGTTTTACCTGAAGCTTTCATGGACCAGAAATTCCCAATCAGAAGAGAATTATCTTGATACTTGGTAGAGTTTTTCAACTGCTATAAATGACCTAAGCATATATTAATAATCACATGTTAGCAGCAGCAGGATGTAGCAGCCTAACTTTTTCTCCCCCAGTCTTCTTGGAGTTGACTGGTATTTAGAGTCATCAAAATAACTTTATAAAGTTTGGATCTATATAGTACTGAATGGTCTGGGCTTTTGCTGATGGTGGCATTTTTTTAAAGAAAAAACATGATTATTTTAAACAAAAATAATTTATCTGTAAAGGTGAGCCACTGACAGTAAGGCAAAGGAATTTTGAAATAAAAATCAACTGCATATTTGCACTTTAACAGCTTGAGCAATATGTGCCATCTGCTGTCACAAACTGACTTCCTCACTGTTCTCCATAAGGAGCTGAAACAGCTTGAGAAAGTATGTACTTTGTCCTAAAGAAAAGTGACTTGAGCAAACTAGCAGTATACTTCCATAACTGGCTAGATCACCCAAGAGGATCATAAATTCATTATCACATGTGCAGGTATTAATTGGCTGGAGGAACAGTGTACTTAGTTAAGGCTATGACTTTCATATTTATTCCTTATGGGAACTGGGTAACTGGGATGTGGTGGCCAAGGCAGAACTGTGCATTGTATTTTATGCTTGTTATTGCTGTATTACAATAAATGATTGCTTTGGGAATAATAACATTTCCTGATGTGGTTAATTTACATGCACAAACTAAAAGGAGAATGTAAACGCTGGAGCAGAAGGAGCTGGAACAGATCCTTTTAAAATAAAATTGAGGCCAGAAACAATGTGATCTGTTATGAGAGGATAAAAAGAAAGAGGCATAATCTTTTTAACTATAGTATTGAGTGACAATTCTTAAATCTTTTTGTCATTAATCTGTAACCAAGCCTCTGGTTTCTGGCATCAATACATTATTTTGAAATTGCCTGTCCTGGCCCTTTCTATTGCATTCTGGCTTTTATATTGCTCCTGTTCCCAAGATCTTTTCAAATATTGCTCACAGATTGCAAGTCTAAGTGGAAAAAAAAAGTGTGAGTCGGGTATGCCTAAGGTAGTCAACTGGCAGCAAAAAATAAAATGGAATACGCATGCTGGCTGGGGAATTCTAGGAATTTAAGTCCATACATCTTAAAGTTGCTAAGGTTGAGGAACACTGGTTTAGAAACATGGTATTGAAAAACTCCTAGCCACTACCTTTGGAAATATATGTTCATCTGCCAAATATCCTACTGGAAAATACTATCTTACCCAAAAGAAAATATGCCTGGATGAACAAAAGTACTTCATGAGTATTTCCTTCTGCTCTGGGCCATGTAACTTGGAACCATGACAAGTTCAAAATCTGTTGATCCATTACTACATTGGGGGGTTGAACCTTGTACCAGAAGCAAACAGTGAGAGTCCTTTCTGAAAGATGTCCCTTTTGGACATCTTTGTTCCAGCCTATCAACATTAATTTCTTCCTTCAGCATTACATGTGCACCATTTGCACAAATACTTTTTCTATTGATCATTCCATGTTTTCTTTAGCTCTGTGTGTGTGTGAGAGAGAGGGAGAATGAGAGATAAAGAGAGCAATATGTCTATTGGTATAATATAGGTTATTAAAATACAGGTAGACCTTGCTTAATGACTACCGTATTTAGTGTCCAACTGAAGTTATGACAGTGCTGAAAAAGTAACTTTATGACCAGTCCTCACATTTATGACTGCTGCAGCATCCCTGTGGTGACATGATTGAGATTTGGGTGCTTTGAAACCAGCAGGTGGTTATGACCATCACAGCATCCCTCAGTTATGCGATCACCATTTGCGCACTTCACAGCCAGCTTCTGACAAGCAGAGTCAATGGAGAAGCCAGCAGTAAAATTTCAAGTCATGGTCACATTGATGACTCATTTAACAACCCGTGGTGACTCACTTAATGACTGCAGTGGAAGTAAGGTCATAAGTCCATCGCAGTCATATGATGTCTTGCTTAACTCCCCCATTGCTTAGTGATGGAGTTGCCAGTCCCAGTTGTGATCATTAAGTGAAAACTACCTGTAAAGAGACTGAAGTGTTTTGCTTTTCTTCAAAGAAATGTTCTATCCTGCTTCAGTCAAAATGGTCAAAGAGGGTTTGATGCATGTGCTGTATGGTGGCTCCCTTCTAATGGAGCAAAATGACCAGCCTAATCAAGGCAGACTGCTTTAATGCTTTGATTCAAGATGAAGGCATTTGGGCAGAGTAACATGATTCTCTGAATTGGTTTGGACTGAGGCGATACCTTTAGGCAAGCAGAGTAGCATTGATTTGCATGACTACATCTTTACACAAATTATTCCCAAGACACACTTGTTTCTTACTATACACTCTTTCCACAATCTTATCCTCTCCATCTGCTTCAAATAAATAATTTATTTCCTATATCCTTGTTTCAGGTATATCTATCTATCTATCTATCTATCTATCTATCTATCTATCTATCTATCATTTATCAGTCTCATACAACAAGTTTCTCCCAATGTTCTTATTTAAATACTGCTCCGCATGATAGCAGACAGACACTAACTACATTATTTCCACATAGTTCAAAAAAATGTTGATGTTAAATGTTCCAGAACAGCATTTGTAAACCATTATGCAACTGTGGTGCTATATGAAGAGACTAAGAATAAGCTTTTATTAACATTCCTTGAGCTCTTTCCCAGATGATGAGCAAGCTAAAAGAGTCATGTCATTCTTTACCTTGTCCTCCATTATTATCATCATCATTATTTTAGAAAACCCAAGGAAACTTCTGAGATTAGAATGATGTTTCAGCCTAAAACCACCTCCCTTTAATAGCTGTTCTTCACTTTGTAACAAAGAAGACATTAAAAAGTATGTTGTCATATAAGTGTATCTGGGGCAACAGCATATTACAGCTTTCCCAATTCGCTATCAATACTTTGCAAATTATATGGGGAAAAGCTGAAAAAAATGAATTTTATCAAATAAATTCCCTGGCATTTACCTTTCAGCAGTACTGCTTGAGTGGTTTTAATTTCTAATGAGTCCTTAAATGAAAATGCTTGCTAATTGCATTGTACTAAACTTGCTGCAGGTTACTTAATTGTCTGAAAGCAATCACTTTAATGATAGTTGCTCAAATTGCATTTAAGTAGTGCCCTTTCCACAAGCATTAAACTTTTTCTAGATGCCATATGATCATTCTGTTGCTGTAGATCAAGGATGCAAAAAGTGTAGTCCCCAGGCTTCATGTGCTCTAGTAGCATAACTTTTGAAGCTCCAAGAATGGTGGAGCCAACACTTTTAGCTTTGGGAAGCTGGGAGATATTGAGGGGAAAAAACGAGCAGTTCAGGTCTGCAAAGGCTTAAAGTCCCCATTCCATCCCGTAAAACTCCTAAACACCATCAACGATGGTCCTAACTTCACCCACTTTTTCAATGCAGCCCTGGACATGCTGTATAAAACCTTTGGGCAGGGAAAGGGATAACACTAGGAAGTGAGAACTTTTAACAGGAATATATTACAAGCCTTAGCAAATCATCAGAATATTAGGACATAGACTTTAAAGGACTAACAGCTAGCTGGCCATGATTCTTAGTGGAGAGCTGACTGTCTAACTATTTCTTTCTCCCAACATCATGCCTCCAATGATTACATCAATTTTCAACTGCAGATACAGAAGTCACTTTTCCATTTTATATAGGATTATTATGGTAACCATATCATAAAATTCAAATTGTAATTGTTCTGTTGAAATAAGTTTGGATAAGCATAATTTTGCTAGTAACCTTATGTGAGAATATGGATAATCGGAAGATAACTTTAATAAATAATAATTTTGATGAATACACTCCTAGGCTAATTCATTCTACCTATCTTTCACAAACTCTTAGGAAAAAAAAATCCAAAGCCACTGAAGGCTAATACCTTCATTAGCTTTATCCTAATAAATGTCACAACTGGGCAATCAAAATAAAATTAGTTTATCCTAATAAAGTTTAGTTTGGCATAAATTCAGTCAGGGCTTTTTTTTATTATTATTTGGCTAAATGTTAAAAATGCCAATTAGTTTTCAGTGCTAGGATTTCCTTCAAGGTGAATACATTAAAATGAAATGCTTCCTCAGGATTGTAAAAAGGATAACTTTAAAAAGTAATAACAGTGGGCACTGTTCCATATTTCCACCCAGTGAGGGTATGTATGAGAGTGTTTTGCAGTTAATGCCACCCAGAGGTGCTAACAGATGGAGGGCAACATCAAATCTATAGGATGCCAGTTGTCGTTTTCAAAAATGTACTTGTTGTATTCTTGCTGGAGGCAACAGAACACATTCAAGCTAGAGCTGTTTTAATTCCTTGCCAATCAAATACCAGAAGGAATGTATTTCCCACATTTTCCGACCTTATCTGAGTATCACAGACATAGCAATGCATTTCCTCTTAAGGCTGCCCTGGGAGAGAGATTGCCTGACTCTTCATTTGTTCCATATGTTTTCTCTGACTTTTTCATATTTTCAGGGTCTGTATTTACCCCTGGCAGAAACACAGCTATGGTTTAGATCAGATAACAGGGAGCCTTTAAACAATAATCATGGTTTGAATGAACCATGCCATGAACAGCCTCTTCATAGCAGAGCTGGCTCTCTGTGAAATTGCAGCAGAGATAGCAGCAGAACCCAAGACACTATGTTGGAGTTGGGGGAGCAGCTACTTGCCTCTTCTCTGGGCATAACGGTATCATTGAGGATGCTCAGAGCAGGGAAGTGGCGCTACCAGCTCAGCAGGGACAGAGGAAAACAAGTAGCTGCCTGGCCCTATAAAGCAGGTGGCTTGTCTGTCTCCTTGGTCCAAGCACATCATGGCTCAGAGATAGACCAAACACCTGTTTTATCACCTGGATGCTCCCGGACTTGCTCCTAATTCCAAAGTAGTTACATTTCCTATTTCCAGGCTTTATGGACCTCTAGGTGCTTAAAGAAATGCTCTTGTAACTGCTGTGTGGCTGGAAATCTGAGATACAGATTTGTCACTCCAAATGAACTGTTACTATATAGTTCTTGACTGCCTCTTTTCCTTAACGTGACTGGTCTTCATGATCACAGCATAGGGTCTTATCATGGCTGTTCCCCCCCTCCCCACCCCCTGCCCAGGTATGTATCAATGAACACAAGAAAAAAAAAATTCACACTTGGGGGAAAGATACAGAAGAGTGAAAAACTGTGGGAAAATAAGCAAGCTCCAATTGTAGACTACCTGCTGAATATTCTTTGAATTACACTGCAATCTGTGAAGAATAGACTATGGACTTTTGAAAGACGAAAATAATTTTGCTTCCTGAGGTCCTTAAACTGGTAAACAATAGCTGCTGACCAATATATCCCTGTTCCTCAAACTTTAATGAAGGACATACTGAAGAGAAGGGAGGCGACCTTGAGAGAGATATGCAAGAACTGTTACCTTGGAAAAGAGGACTGAAACATTCTTTAAGTCCTGGGAAACAAGATAATATTTGGAAGTGACTCAGACAAATGCCTCCCTGATTCACTGGAGTATAAGAAGGAGGAGGGGTAAAGCACAACCATATTTTCAAGAGTTTGTTATTATAGTCAGTCTGAATGAAGTGTAGTTCTAATCTTCCTGCCAAGTTGACTTTCTGGTTTGGTCTGCCTAGCGAGGCTGACATACAGTATACTGTTGCAGCCTGTTAAGTAAAGAAGAGTTTGTATGCCTCCCTTTATTGCAGGTTGAAGAAAAGCTCCAACATTTCAGGTAGTTTGTGGGGAGGGGCAATTGTTGGATGATTTCTTATTTAAAACATAATAAATCTCATCCCTGATTTACCTCTGTGTGGTACTTCACTTCGCACTCCCAGGTTGCTAGGCTTAGGTTAAGGCTCCTAATAAGAGCCATTTGATATTAGTATCTTTCTTTGGTATGGGCTACTATCTAAGTGCAGTACAAGACCATTGTTTGTCCAAAACAACCACCCTGTGAGGGAGATTGGCCCAACAGGGAATAACTGACCCAAATTCACCAAGGTAGCTAAAGGTGCTCTAGAATCTGGGTCTCCCTGTTCCAATTGCAGAACCTTAACCACTATGGCACATTGGCTTGCAGTGTTAAGCCACGCTAGTGAGAAGGCAGATTTTTTTCCCCTAAGACTGAGGCAGAAGTTCTAGAGAGCTTTCAATCTGAAACTGAGTATGGCATTTAAGTGGAGCAAAAGCCTCTGAAGATATAGTGGGGCTTCTAATGGTGGGAAGCTCCATTTGGGAAGGTAGTAACAAAGTTCCTCTTGGCGGCCACTATGGTTATAATGCCCCATAGGACAGATGCGCTATATTTTTTAAAGGACTATTAATGCTTCTGTGGAGCTGTTAAGAAGCTCTTTCTCCTTGAACATTTCATAGAATTTCATTTTCCACTTGTAATGAATTAGCAGAAAAATATTTTAACTCAGTTCCTTTGCTGTGAGTCTGTCTCTGAAGTGTAGTAGATGGAGTGAAAGATGGAAAGTGAGTGCTGGGAAAGGAAACTTCCCATTGACTAGAGTTTTCACTTCTCCTTTTGTGAGACTATATATTTGTATACAAACATATACAGGGGGACAATCCTTGAGTTCATACAGGATTCTGACTAACTCCTGATTCTTTCCCATGTCTCAAAAGCTTCTTGTTTTGTGCTTCTTTAGCCCTACCAACACAGGAAATTAGTATCTCGACCATAAAGCTATGAACCAGACATGGCAACATACTATTCACTTACCTCAGTGCCCACATTATTATTCTGTGGTATTAACTGTATCCTTGTCCAGCAGGCATAGCTTCTGGATAGCTGCATAGTGAAGAAAAGCTACATACTGTATTCCTAAAACTACAAGCAAAACAATAAAACATGCTTTTTTATAACTGTTCTGACAGAAAACTATTTTATCCTAGGGGTAAAATAATCAATAAAGATTCATAAAGAATTCTTTGAAGTCCTTGTTCAGAGTGGGAGTGATACACACATGTGCATAAATCAAGCACACCAAGATTTAAGTATAATATTAATTATAGCTTTTCTTCACTAGGAAAGCACACATGCAATATGTCACAACAAAGGAAGGATTTTTCTTGCCCGGAATGAACTTCAGTTGGAAGTTAAAACGACTGAAGAACTGAGCCCAACGAATCTGTTTAGGACTGAGATGCCGGGGGGTGCGGAGGGCTTCCAAATTCCTGTTATCTGTCCAGACCTCAAAAGGGCATTTAGCGCCTTCCAGGAGGTGACGCCAGGCTTCCAAAGCAGCTTTTACAGCAAAAGCCTCTTTTTCCCACACATGCCATTGGCGCTCAGTTTCTGAGAACTTCCTGGACAGATAGGCGCAAGGTTTCAAATGACCGTTAGAATCTTTTTGAGGTAAGATTACCCCAACTGAAAAATCAGAAGCATCCACCTGGACCACAAAGGGGCGTTCAGGGTCAGGATGCAACAAAATAGGCTCAGCAGTAAAAAGGGTTTTCAATCGCCCGAACATAGCTTCGCATTCCAGAGACCACTTAAGCACTGCCCCAGGATTTTTAACTTTGCGCGTCTCCCCCAAACCCTTGGTGCGTAGCAAGTCAGTGAGGGGTAGCGCAATCTCAGCAAACCCCTGGATGAAATGGTGATAATAGTTACTGAACCCCAAAAAATTCTGTAGTTGCTGCCGGGTGCAGGGCCGCTCCCAATTCAGGACCGCCTGAACTTTTTCAGGGTCCATTTCAATGCCTTTATCAGAGACTCGGTAGCCTAGGTAATCAAGGCGTGTTTTATGGAATTCACATTTAGAAAGTTTAGCATAGAGTTTAGCCTCCCGAAGCTTGCTCGACACCTGTTTCAGAAGGCGCTCGTGCTCCTCCACAGTGTCAATATAAATGAGAACATTGTCTAAATAAACCAGGACCCCCTTAAACAAATGATCATGTAACACTTCATTAATCAATTGCATGAAAACACCTGGGGCCCCAGCCAACCCAAAAGGTAGGACTTTGTACTGAAATGACCCCAAGGGGCAATTAAAAGCCATTTTCCACTCGTCCCCAGCTCTTATGCGAATGCAAAAATACGCTTCGCGAAGGTCGAGCTTGGAGAAAATTTTCCCCGTTGACAAATGGGCTAACATGTCTTTCATGAGAGGCAGAGGATATTTGTTGCACACCGAGATGGAATTTAACCCGCGATAGTCCATACAAAGTCGTGCCATCCTTCTTTTTGCGGAAAAGCACAGGGGCCCCCACCGGAGAGTTCGCAGGTTCAATAAAGCCCCTTGACAGATTCTTGTCAATAAAGTCCTGCAATGCGGCAAGCTCCTTCTGGGTCATCAGATAAATTTTCGGCTTGGGCAACTGAGTGTTGGGAAGCAGCTCTATTGCACAGTCAGTCTTTCGATGGGGAGGTAGCTGGTCCGCTTCCACTTCCCCAAAGATGTCTGCAAAGTCCTGGTACAGGTCAGGCAAGCCCTCCAGATGTGGTGAGCTAGGGTGTGGCATGGCAATCGCAGCCCTCCCTACCCTCACAGTTAAAGGTTTCTCCAGTGAAGGAGCTTGGTAAAAGCCATCCTCGAAAGTAACAGTCCGGTGCGCCCAATTAATGTATGGGCTGTGCCAAGTCAACCAGGGGATTCCCAAAATCACCATTGGATTGCCAACCGGGGCCACAATGAATTTTAAAGTCTCCTTGTGGCTGCCCATTTGCATTGCTACAGTTCCAGTGAAATGAGTTGCTGGTCCCCCACCCGCTGTCGACCCATATAACTGGGTGAAAACTAAGGGCTGCCAGAGTGGAAAGCTAGGCAAATCCAGTGCAGCGACCAGGTCAGGGTGGATGAGACACCTAGAACACCCCGAGTCAATGAGAGCCCAAACCTCAGTAGTTCTAGTGTGGGAGCCCAACTTCACTTTCACTGTTAAAATGGGGCAATCAGCACTCACCATCTCATCCTCGCGCCCATCCCCTTCCACCTGCCTACAGGCGCTGTTTAAGGCAGGTGGCTGGCGTTTCCCACTGGCTGCTCAGAGGCGGCTTGCGCTTCTCCGGAGAAGTAGATCTCTTTGTCCTTGTCTGCAGCCCCCTTGGCCGCTGTCATCTGTCATGAGGGGGTTGGCAATTTGGTTGGTACCTTCGGCGCTCAATCCCCAGCTTTGGTCTTTGGGCAGTCTGCGGCTTATTGTCCGCCTTTCCCACACCGGATACACTGGCCACGCATGAAACGGCACTGTCTCTCTTCGTCCCATGTTTGGTAGCCCGATGGGGGAACAGTTGCCCCTGGTTGGGGTCCTCGCATCGCGGCCGGTGGTCTTTCATGCCTCCTGGCTTGCATGTAGGTGCGCTGGGCATGCTCTGCCTTCCCGGCCAGACAGATCCAATCGTGCAGTGACTCCGGATCATCTCTGCCCAGCGCCCATTTCAAGATGTCTCGATTGAACCCATCCTTAAACCTATCAACTAAGTTTGATTGAGACCACTTGGGGATTTTGCCCGCTAAGGCTTTAAATTCCAGGGCATAGTCGGCCACTGACCTGGGACCCTGAATGAAGTCCTTTAGTGCCTCCTTAGCCCTCGCCTTGGCCAGAGGATCTTCAAAATATTGTTTTAAGCCTAGCAAAAAGTCCTCAAAAGACTCGAGCTCAGGGGCTTTAGCCTCAGTCAACTGGACATACCAATCTGCCGCTCTGCCTTTCAGCTTGGTGGCTACTGCCATTATCTTAGCTTTCTCAGAAGGGAAGCAGGGTTCAAATTGCTCCATGTAGCTCCTTGCATTTGTGAGAAAAAATGACAACTTGGCGGGGTCTCCATCAAATTTAACCGGAAAGTCCTTCGCCACCCCTCCTGCTGGTGCGTAGCCGGGGTCGGGTCGGATGGGGGGACCCCAGGTTATGTTAGTGGTCCCTCTTTGGGGCGGAGATGCATCCCGAAGTCGTCCGCGGCTCTGCGTCGGAGGTAGTTCGGGGGGTGGGGTGGGGGATGGTTGATTCAAACCAGGGCTCCCATCGTATCTTACCTGGCCACTCACTGCCAAAGACAGTGCTTTCAACATACACTCCATCGATTCCAGCTTCGCCTCCAACAGTCTCACCCTCTCAGGGATGACAGATTCTTCCTGTCATCGACCACCAGTCTGTCTTCCCATTGTTACTGTGGTAGATTCCACCTCGGGGGTCAGCGGGAAACAGAGCTTCCAGGATGCTTGGGACGTCCCCGGCTGGGGTTCCCCCATTGTATCCCAGGTCATCTCCGGGGAGGAGCCAGTCAGTGCCAGTTGTTCTGGCTCTCCCCGCTCACTAGATTCCCCCAGCTCAGGGCTGGAGCTTGAACCACTCGGGTAATAGGAAATTTTGGGTGGGAGAGGGCTTGGCTCTCTGCTCCGGACTGCCGATTCGGGTAACCAGTTAGTCTTCTCCTCAAGCCCCGCAGACGCTGGTTTCGACTCTGCCATCGCTAACTTCTTCCCTCGCAAGAATTTTCTTGGTAGGAACTAGTGAGGTATATTAATGGATTCTCAGCTTTATGTAATGAATGCCTATTCCACAAATATTCTCAGACTCACAAGGTAAAACTTTATAAAATCTGGTTTATTATAAAATAGAATGCAAATACAAAGAAAGCTGAGAATGGGAAAAGCGCGCCTAAAATCAAACTAAATAACCCCTGATACAAATGAAGTCCCCCCCCCCCTGCAATCGTCTCAAATTCACAATCCCAGGTGCTCCCAATGAGTTCTGCTGATCAACAGGAAAAAGACCTTGAACAGAGAAGATAACCCAAACACATTCCAGCTTAACAAACACAGATAGAGAGCTTGGTACAAGGTCCCTCAGCAGCTCCCTCCCAACCAGAAACGCGCATCAGCACCCTGGCATGCGAAACGTTACGATGTACAATGCACATTGAAACGGTTAACATGACACTGTATTACTACAGTAGTAAAACATAAATTCATTTGTGGTCCCAAATAGGGTGAATAGAGTTCTACAGTTCTGCTCCCTGGGTTCCTAGACCCACAGTCCACTTCATTTTATTTCTAATGTATCACAGACATTTTTAAAAAAACAATTACCAGAACCAGAGTGTTCATTTGGCCACATTTTTAGTTTGTCCCATGTTTTCTTCTTTCCCTGTAACTGATGTACACGAAGAGACATATTCACAAAAGACAGCACACAATACCTGATTGAGTCCAGTCATGGGCATCCCAGGAATGTCAAAAAGGTCAAGATGGGAGCCATAAATGCATAATCAAAGCCTTTCTCTCTTTTTAGATGTGTTGCACACAATACATATAAAAGAGGGATGAGGCTTTGATCATGCTGTTGCAGTCAATGGGGAAGCTGGCAGGGAAGGTCGCAAATTGCTCCAGTAAGTTGCTTGCACCCTCCTCCCCTTGGCAGCAGCCACCCCCTGGCCCCACCGTGTATACGCTGTGTAACAGCCTGCTGGCCTGCTTGTGGGCCGCCTGGGACTCACTTAACAACCTGCGATCCTCACTTAACAATGGCAGTAGGGAATGCCAGGATTGCCGTTGCTAAATGATGCAGTCATGTGACATCACGCTTTACAACCACATTGCTTAGCAATGGAAATCCCAGTCCCAATCACTGTCTTTAACACCCAAGGAGAGAGTGATGTTAGTTTGGTGTTGTATTTCCCTATGGACCCAAGCACTCATTTGTACAGTGCATAACGGTAGATATGCTCATTGGTAATAATCAGTGTTCTACCTACTGCTGTTTTAGAAGGAAATACAAGAAAATGACTTACAATAAGCAGCTTAGTCCATGTGGAATTAGTCAGGTTGAAATGGCTGATCATTTCTTTCTGTACTGCTCTTTGTATCAGGTTATTCATGCAAGTTATCTAACACCTTTATTGGTAAATTGTCTAGACCACCCACAATAATGTTATCTCTTGTATCTTTTGTCTGATAGAAGTGATACAGTTACTTTGAATGTTGCTAAATACTGCTATATTGCCTGCAGACTGTGAAAATGGACATCTGCTTGACTAATTGAGAGAGCATAAAATCTATGGTTTGTATTTATGTTTATTAGATATCATTTGAGTAGATGTTACTAATTATACACCATAGATTACTGTATTACAGTATAAATATGAGTCCCAATTACTAGAATAATTGAGCCTTTTTGTTGTTAAAGTCTCATAACTTAGTTTTAATAGTTGTTAGGTTTTCTTCATTTTATAAAGTAATAGGATTTTATAGGACTACAGGCCTAGTAAATAAGTTTACTGTTGTAACCACAGTTCATAGCAATAGAGCATAGCAAAAAAGCAATAAAATAATAATAGAATTATATGCTTATAAAATGAAGTAATTAGATATAAAAAGGTTACAACAAGATAAAGCCAGAATACAACTAAGAACTTAAATAGTTCTAAGTTTAAATGATAGCAAGCAAGAGTAGCAACCTGACTACTAACAGTTGGAAACATGTCTGCAAGAAGACAGTTCAATTGCCTGAAGTCCAGGCCCTGGAATTCACCTACCACCAGTAATCTGGCCTTGATCTCATTGAAAATGGGGTAGTGGAGGAGATAATGAATAACATCTTCCATCTGATGAACACCAAAAGGAGAAAGACATTATTCAGGAGGGCACTTACCAGATTTCCCTTCGAGATATGCTGAGGGCATGGTCTGTGGGCGAAAGGATGTAAAAGCCATCAGTGAGTCACTGATGTAATATTAACCAGATACTGGGAGAGGCTTTTATATTTTTTATAGTGATGATACCAAGATGAAAACTTGGACGACTGTACTGTACTGGCATCTTAATTGGTATCCCTTTCCAAAAGTCTATCTCTAATATTTTCTCTGTTCCAAGAGCTAATTTTCCCCCAAAGGTGGTAGGGAATGCATATGTTGGATGAACAACAAACCTTTGGTCCATTGATTCCCAGCTTTGTAAGGAAGAAAACAGTCTGGCAAGGAGGGATTCCCAAAGACTTTCTAGTTTCTTATAATGCCCCAACAATGAAAGATGTATTCTAAAATCAATGAAAGGTAGCTGTACTTTCACCCTTAGATAAGCAGTGGGGGTGCCCTGCGGGAAGCCCAAAATTTTCCTTAATAAGTTGTTTTGGACTACTTCCGATTGGACAATAACCTTCTCATCCCACCCCTAGACCTCAGCCCCACAGCATCTGAGCTATCTCCTAGCCCTGGAATATTTTCAGGATACCAACTGCCCTCCTTTAGAATATAAAAACTTCAGAATAGTGCCAACTGTACATTGGGGAGTTGCTATAACAGTAGTGAAATACATTTTCCATGTAAGAGACTTTTGAAAGGTGATGCCTAGGTATTTAAAAGAGGGGCTTTGTTCTATTTGTTGGGCATTAATTATCCATGTGGGTTTAGTATTACTTCTGCCAAAGTAATACTAAAAAAGTAATACTAATACTTTGGTTTATTATTTTTGCCTTTCACACTAATCAGCTACTCTGGCCAATAATCTTCTAAGGTCAATCTCAGTATAGGACATAAGAGCCATGTTGTCAGCATGCATTGATATTGAATTTTTTTGTCCATTAAGTGAGGGATAACAAAAATAATGATATTGTAGTGGCCATGAAGTCACAAAATCATTAATACAAAAGTTAAATAAGAAATAAACTAGAAAATAGCCCTGTTTGACTCTTATCTGCAATGAAAACAGTATGACAAGGACACTTGTGGGCCCATTCTTAACTCTGCCTATAATGTCAGTATGTAATTCAATTATTAATTTCAGAAGGTGACTATCATTGGCTCTCCTTGTTAGTTTCTCCTATAGTGGAGACCTGTTAATTGAATCAAAGGGAGAGGTAAGATCAATAAAGGCAACATATGTCCATTGGCATATTTCTGAATAAGAGCCTAGTCATTCAGAGTTTAGTTTTATAGATTTTAGTTATATTTTATTTACATTTACCTGGCTGTTTTGTTGTGTTGTATTGTATTGTATGCTGGTCATTTTTTTTCTTCTTTATGGTAACATGGGATTGAGGAAAAGGTGAAGAACTCAAATTAATTCATATCCATGAAATTCAAACAAGGAAATTTTCACTTCACTAACTGTGAGAAATTCGCTTAAATATTTTGGTATAATTCCCAAGGCAATTCTGCGATGAAATCATCATTCATTATAATTCATTTATCCAAATCCTATTCAAATGGTTGCATTTTAAGATATGTTTTATTAGAGCATATCATGCTGAACATATTAAACGTACTCTGCTTGGAAACACTTCATATGATAGGCTATACATAAATATTTTGAATAAATAAATGAATGAAGTCTGACTTTTGGCTGTACCTGACAAATTACAACAGCTGACAAATTATAGTTCATTCCTCAAGAAAATCATTACCACTGAAACACTAGAATGTGCATCCTACTCTTGCTGTAGTAAATTAACTAAGGCTTTGGTGAAAGAAGAAGAAACATGGTATGTTCCCAATTATAGTTTTTGTGCGAGGGACGTAGTACTAGTCTTTTAGCATGGACAGTGACCTTTATTTAAATGTCTGTATCCAAAATTCAAGATGCTTAATCATTATAGCATCATGTAATCAGTACATATTTGAAGATGCCGTCAGTCAGGGAGATGTCCTAATTAGAGCTTCAAAATATTATCTCTCTCTCTATATATATGTGTGTGTGTGTGTGTGTGTGTGTGTGTATGTGTGTGTGTGTGTGTATATATAAGCTTTATTAGAATTTGAAAACAAAAGATAAAAACTAACAAGAACTAATATTAATAATGAAAAAAGAAGAATAAGAAAAGAAATAAGAACAGAAACAAAAGTGCAGAAATCGAAGAAAAAAAAGAATATAAAGATTTTCTATTACAGCAGTTATAAGTATAAATGTAAATTGATCTCTTACTATATGGTTACAACATTGTTTACATTTTTTCCATAATCTATTTTGTTCTAATAATCAAAACTACATATCAAAATTTCATTTTTTTCCTGTTTCCCACAAAAAAATCAATAAAGGGTTTCCAATCAGCATTAAACTTAGACAATGTCCTGTCTTTAATTAAAGCTGTCAGTCTGGCCACCTCAGCACAAAATCTCTTCTCTCACTCAAAGAAGACTTCCAGAGTTAATCTTGCTTGGGTCCTGTCTGCCCTTCAAGGTAGGCAAGATCAGGGAACGCAAGTGATTAGGAGTCTTGGAACATACTTTAATGCAGTTAGGGTATTGTAACAGAATCTTGAAGCTGTCAAAACTCCTCTCTACACTTAACCCATTCAAGGCAGAGTTGCTTGAGTTTCTTTTCCACATTTTCTACCCTCGTAACAGTCAAATGTCATTTCTGTAATTGCTCAGCATTTTCTTTTTCCTGAGTCTAACCCACATTTCTTTATAGTCCAAGAACAAATATAACACTAAATTAACCTGATTATGTGCCTGTATGTGTTTATATCTAGAATAAGGAAAGTTTAGAACTGTATTTTATCTTTGTAGACATGGCATCTGCTGGGGAGGTTCAAAAAAGTGAAGCTCTCAGCTGTGATCATATGATCAAGCTTCACCTCTCTTTTACAAGCATTGTGTATGACACAAGTAACAAGGGGGAACCTGCAACATAGTGGAAGTTGATATGGGAAGGAACCATCTAGTTTGAGATTTCTTCACAGCATCGAAGCATCAGTCTTACTACAAGGTAACATGTAAAAGAAACATATAACTTTTACCAACCCTCACCCATTTTAATCTTTCTTACAACTGCTATTTAATATCATTTTTGGTAATGATTCAAAACCTACAGTGTTTATGATATATACTTCATTAAAAAAAAAGTCTTTAAAAAGTTTGACAAATAGTTGGGGTACCAGGTCTGAGCCTTCAAGGTCTTGGGACCAGACTTTTGAGGATGGTGGTGGAAATGGAGCCATCCTCCTTCCAGTTATGGAGAGGTTCAGGGTAGTGCACAGCATAAAATGGTCCATGAGTGGTTTTCCAAAAAGAATGTACTATATGTCCTATTAATTTATATTCATGTCTGTGTAGGTTGACTGTTGGCAGTAACTCTAGAGAAGATACATGTTATTATGCAGTTATATTTCAGTCAAGTTCATATATTCACTAGGCCATACAAACAACAACGTAAAAAAAAAAAATAGGTAGCATACAGCTTAATTATATTAATTCTTTTTAACTTCATCTTACTCTTGCTAAATAATGACATCAAGTTTGACAAGGAACCAATCAGAATTTTATAATCTGCCATATAATTCTAGAATCTTGATCCATAAGTGACTAGCTAACTTAAAAATAACCTGAGTGACCAGAAATTTTGCAGATATATAACAATATATTGCAAAAATCCTTATAAAAGGAGCAATGCAGGAGTACATGAGCCAGCGTTTCGATTACACTCTCTCCAGAAGGACAAAATGTGCACATATACATACAGGTAATCCTTGGCTTACGTCCATTCATTCAGCAAATGATCAAAGTTATGGCGGCACTGAAAAAATAGATTTATGACCAGTCCTCAAAGTTCTGGCTGTGGCAGCATCCCCGCGGTCACATGTTTGCAATCCAGTTGTTTGGGTGCCTGGCTCATGATTATGATGTTGCAGTGAGCCATGTCACATGATCACCATTTGTGACTTTCCCTCTGGCTTCCCATAAGCAAAGTCAGTGGGGAAGCCAGCAGGGAAGGTCACAAGTCACCCCAGTAAGTTGCTCCTACCGCTTTTTCTCCCAAGGAGCCTGCTAAGGTGCATGAGATCCCTGGGATCTTGTACTCTGTAGCACCCCCCACGCATCTGCACTCTGTAGGATGCACCCACCTGCAGCACCCCCCACCTTCTCATGGCTTCTGCCAGCCCTCCTGCAGCCCCTGCCGACCCACCTGCACTCCTTAGTGCCTGCTTGTGACAGCACCTGTGCACCCATCCCGCGCTCCTTACCTGAGACTCCCACTTCTTCCCACTTAACAACCCTCATGTCCTGAGGTTACAATGGCAACCAGGACTGCCAGCATTGCTGTCACTAAGCAATGCATTCATACAGCATTGTGCTTTACAACCACATCGCTTAGTGACAGCAATCCCTTTCCCAAATGTCATAATAACTCGAGGACTACCTGTACATATGCACACCCAATTATGAAATATATTAAACATAGTAGTTTACATATGTCTTGGAATGGCTGAGGGAAGAATATTAAAAATGCCAAGCTAAGTACTGTACTATGTTTCATTTTAAAAAGATGTCCCAACGAGCTTGCTGCCTGGATTTTGAACATCTTATTGCCAATTATTACATTTGCAGAGATTAAATTATGATCTGTATGTCAATATCAATTATCCTCTTTATTAGCACTGTTTTACCTTCATCATATCCCCAGAAGCATCTGTGGCACAAGCTGAACACGATCATTTTCTTCTCTACCTTCCATAACCATAAAGTTTAAAAGCGATTACCTAGGATTAAGGGAGCCAGGCCTTTTCAGCAAAAGCTCAGTTTAAGCCTATAATTAATTATTCATATCTAGGCTCTGGATTCTATTTTTCTTAGTCCTGCTTCTGACTGAAGTCCTGCATTTGGGATGTGATCTACCATCTATAGAATTTTCCTTAAGAATTTTCACTATGATCGCTGTTGCCATTGTTTTCTTCTCTAAACCTAATGCTAGGCTGTAGAGTTCTGTGAAAGGTCTGGCTATGAACAGTTGGTATACTGTATATTGAGACCCTCAATATAGTTGGTATACTGTATATTGAGAAAAAAAGGGATGAGATGAGCATAATGTTTCCCTCCCTCCCTCCCTCCCTCCCTCCCTTCCATTAGATTTAGGTGCCAACTGATCCCAACACACTTCCAAGTGGTCTTCAAGGGCAGCCCTATGTAGAGTGCATTGCAGTAGTCGAGGTACAAAGTGACTAGGGCATGAGTGATTGTCTGAAGGGCCCCCAGTCCAGTGCAACTGGCACACAAGATGAAGCTATACAAAGGCCTTCTTGGCCACAGATGCCCCCACCACTTGGGGGTCCTTCTGGACTTGCAGCTACTGCTTAAAGAGCAGGTGGCATCTGTGGCCAGGAGGGCCTTTACACAGGTCCATCCTGTGTACCAGTTGTACCCTTTCCTCAACCAAGAGGCCCTTCAGACAGTTACTCATACCCTGGTCACTTCACAACTGGATTATTGCAATGCACTCTGCATGAGTCTTCCCTTGAAGACCAACCAGAAGCTACAGCTGGAACAAAATGCAGTGGTGCAAACAGTAACAATATGCCCATGTGTCACTGCTTCTACGCAACCTGCATTGGTTGTTAGTTGGCTTCGAGGTGTAATTCAAGGTGTTGGTCATTACCTATAAAGCCCTTCATGGCATAGGGCCAGGATAGCTGAGGGACTTAGCTTCCAAATGTTGCTGCCTGCATGGTACACTCCAGCAAAGTGGGTACAGTGCAGTTCCCCTCTATTAAATGTTGATATCTTACAAAACAGAGAAGTGTGCTTTCTCTGTTGTGGTACAGCATCACCCCGGAGATATGGGTGGCATTCTCTCTCCTGGGGTTCCAAAAAACCCTTAAGACCTGACTTTGGTCTCAGGCCGGGGGTTAATGTGTTTGTGGGGTCGCTATTGTGGTTTTCTGTTATTGTTATGGCTGTTTTAGTCTAGGTTGTCTGTGTTGTTGTATGTTTTTAACTGCTTTTATTTTTCTTGATTTTTTGTAAGCTGCCCAGAGATTAATGGAGTGAGCAGCCATAACAAATGTAAATAAATAAAAAAAATACCCTCTTCATTATAGTTTCCTATTTAACTTATTGGACACAAAACAACAAAGAAAAACACAGATGAATGCTAGACTTAGAGAAGAAGGTGAGGATTCAAACATGAAGAGTAAACAAAGAAACAAGGCATCCAAAATGGAGACTAAGTCTCCAAGAAAGTAGCTTTGGATTACTGCATAAGGGTTTTGCACCCATTAAAAATAATAAAAATAAAATAAATAAAATAAAAACACAATGTTTTACTGCATCTGAACTGGAATTTCTTTCCTGCATCTCAGAAGGCTTCAATCAATTGCTGTGTCAGTCTTAGGATACTTCTTTCTTTCCCACATAGGAATGGTGCTCTTTTCCCAGGAAGATCCAAATAATGAAAATATCTTCTCTTACTATTACCTTGTGGATGAATATTCACCTTAAAAGAAGTGGAGGGCACTAGTTGGCAGGCCAGTCTGTGGCTGTAATGCAGATCCAAGTGAAACCTCTAGAGGTTGCACCTAACAATATTATATTTAGAATTAGACATTTTAGAGTAGACTTCCTGAAATCAATGAGACAGGTTAGTTCTGATTAACTTAAAACCCATTGATTTCAATAGGTCTATTTAAAGCATGCTTCAGCAAAGGATCGTTACCTTGTGGTGCTGGAGCATGAGCACCTCAATGATTCCATGAGCTAAACCGTGAAGGGCCACCCAAGACGGGAAGGTCATGACAGAGAGGTCAGACTAAATGCGATCCCTGGGGAAGCTAATGGCAACCCACCCCAGTATTCTTGCCATAAAAACTAAATGGATCAGTACAACCAGAGATATGTAGGTATACCATTGGAAGATGAGGCCCCCAGGTCGGAAGATGGCCAAAATGCTACTGGGGAGGAACAGAGGATGAGTTCAACTAGCCCCAGACGTGATGATGCAGCTAGCTCAAAGCCGAAAGGATGGCTAGCGACTGACAGTGCTGGTGGTAAATGGCGAATCCGATGTTCTACGGATCAACACACCATTGGAACCTGGAATGTAAGATCTATGAGCCAGGGCAAATTGGAGGTGGTTATTGGTGAGATGTCAAGATTAAAGATAGACATTTTGGGCGTCAGGGAACTGAAATGGACTGGAATGGGCCACTTCACATCAAATGACCACCAGATCTACTACTGTGGACAAGAGGACCACAGAAGAAATGGAGTAGCCTTCATAATTAATAGTCAAGTGGCTAAAGCAGTGCTTGGATACAATCCAACAAATGATAGAATGATCTCAATTCGAATTCAGGGCAAGCCATCTAACATCACAGTGATCCAAATATACGCCCCAACCACAGATGCTGAAGAAGCTGAAGTAGAGCAGTTCTATGAGGATCTGCAGCAGCTACTGGACAACACACCTAAAAGAGATGTTATTTTCATCACAGGAGACTGGAATGCTAAGGTGGGCAGTCAAATGACACCTGGAATTACAGGTAAGCATGGCCTGGGAGAACAAAACGAAGCAGGACATAGGCTGATAGAATTTTGCCAAGACAACTCACTCTGCATAACAAACACTCTCTTCCAACAACCTAAGAGATGGCTTTATACATGGACTTCACCAGATGGACAACACCAAAATCAGATTGACTACATCCTTTGCAGCCAAAGGTGGCGGACATCTATACAGTCGGTAAAAACAAGACGTGGAGCTGAGTGTAGTTCAGATCACGAACTTCTTATTGCACAATTTAGGATCAGACTAAAGAGATTAGGGAAGACCCACAGATCAGCTAGATATGAGCTCACTAATATTCCTAAGGAATATGCAGTGGAGGTGAAGAACAGATTTAAGGGACTGGACTTAGTAGATAGGATCCTGGAAGAACTATGGACAGAAGGTCACAACATTGTTCAGGAGGCAGCAACAAAATACATCCCAAAGAAAGAGAAAACCAAGAAGGCAAAATGGCTGTCTGCTGAGACACTAGAAGTAGCCCAAGAAAGAAGGAAAGCAAAAGGCAACAGTGATAGGGGGGGATATGCCCAATTAAATGCAAAATTCCAGAGGTTAGCCAGAAGACACAAGGAGTTATTTTTAAACAAGCAATGCACGGAAGTGGAAGAAGACAATAGAATAGGAAGGACAAGAGACCTCTTCCAGAAAATTAGAAACATTGGAGGTAAATTCGAGGCAAAAATGGGTATGATCAAAAACAAAGATGGCAAGGACCTAACAGAAGAAGAGATCAAGAAAAGGTGGCAAGAATATACGGAAGACCTGTATAGGAAGGATAACAATATCAGGGATAGCTTTGACGGTGTGGTCAGTGAGCTAGAGCCAGACATCCTGAAGAGTGAAGTTGAATGGGCCTTAAGAAGCATTGCTAATAACAAGGCAGCAGGAGACGACGGCATCCCAGCTGAACTATTCAAAATCTTGCAAGATGATGCTGTCAAGGTAATGCATGCTATATGCCAGCAAATTTGGAAAACACAAGAATGGCCATCAGACTGGAAAAAATCAACTTATATCCCCATACCAAAAAAGGGGAACACTAAAGAATGTTCAAACTATTGAACAGTGGCACTCATTTCACATGCCAGTAAGGTAATGCTCAAGATCCTGCAAGGTAGACTTCAGGAATTCATAGAGCGAGAATTGCCAGATGTAGAAGCTGGGTTTAGGAAAGGCAGAGGAACTAGGGACCAAATTGCCAATATCCGATGGATCATGGAAAAAGCCAGGGAGTTTCAGAAAAAGATCTATTTCTGTTTTATTGACTATTCTAAAGCCTTTGACTGTGTGGACCATAACAAATTGTGGCAAGTTCTTGGTCGTATGGGGATACCAAGTCAACTTGTCTGCCTCCTGAAGAATCTGTATAACGATCAAGTAGCAACAGTAAGAACACACCACAGAACAACGGACTGGTTTAAGGTGGAAAAGGAGTACGGCAGGGCTGTATACTCTCACCCTACCTATTCAACTTGTATGCAGAACACATCATGCGACATGCTGAGCTTGAGGAATCCAAGGCTGGAGTTAAAATTGCTGGAAGAAGCATTAGCAATCTCAGATATGCAGATGATACCACTTTGATGGCTGAAAGCGAAGAGGAACTGAGGAGCCTTATGATGAAGGTGAAAGAAGAAAGTGTAAAAGCTGGCTTGCAGCTAAACCTCAAAACCACCAAGATTATGGCAACCAGCTCGATTGATAACTGGCAAATAGAGGGAGAAAACGTAGAGGCAGTGAAAGACTTTGTATTTCTAGGTGCAAAGATTACTGCAGATGCTGACTGCAGTCAGGAAATCAGAAGACGCTTAATCCTTGGGAGAAGAGCAATGACAAATCTCAATAAAATAGTTAAGGGCAGAGACATCACACTGACAACAAAGGCCCACATAGTTAAAGCAATGGTGTTCCCCGTAGTAACATATGGCTGTGAGAGCTGGACCATAAGGATAGCTGAGAGAAGGAAGATCGATGCTTTTGAACTGTGGTGTTGGAGGAAAATTCTGAGAGTGCCTTGGACTGCAAAAAGTTCAAACCAGTCCATCCTCCAGGAAATAAAGCCAGACTGCTCACTTGAGGGAATGATATTCAAGGCAAAACTGAAATACGTTGGCCACATAATGAGAAGACAGGACACCCTGAGAAGATGCTGATGCTAGGGAGAGTGGAGGGCAAAAGGAAGAGGGGCCGACCAAGGGCAAGGTGGATGGATGATATTCTAGAGGTGATGGATTTGTCCCTGGGGGAGCTGGGGGTGTCGACGACCGACAGGAAGCTCTGGCGTGGGCTAGTCCATGAAGTCACGAAGAGTCGGAAGCGACTAAACGAATAAGCAACAACAATTTAAAGCATGAGTAAACCTGGATCTAACTCTATAACTGTATCGTGATTTGCTTTAACTGCAATGTGTTTTGTGGAGAGGCACCCTAAACCTTTAATATTTTTGCAATTCACATCAAAATGAATCCATGCATTCAGCCATTAGTCTATACTGGCATATAGATTAGCAGGTGGAGTTATACAGATTTTTAAAAAGGCTTGATTATCAGGTGTGTATGTACGTGTCTGGAAAGGCATGTGCTATGCTCAGGAGTACACACAAAATTTGCCCCTTGCTCCATATACTGAAGTCACCACAGGCAAGGGACAGACATAGCCCCTTCAAATGTACTTGCTTAACGTTTTCCTTATAAATATATTATTTATTTATTTTATTTTATTTGTCAAATTTTATTACCGCCCATCTCCCTACCCCCCACTCCCCAGAGGAGGGACTCTGGGTGGTTTGTTGTTGTTTATTTGTTCAGTTGCTTCCAACTCTTTGTGACTTCATGGACCAGCCCACACCAGAGTTTCCTGTTGGTCGTCAACACCCCCAGCTCCCCCAGGGACGTGATTTACAAAAACACAATTTAATATTCAATATAAATATAAATACAATAATAAATAGGCATTAAAAATATAAAATATAATAAAATCCAGATGGCTAAAAGTTGTGTTTCAGTCCGTGAGTATGAAAGATTGGCCTAAGGTGCTAGCCATCCCCACGAATGACTGTTCCCCATCCTGCTCCAGGCATGATGGCAAAACCAGGTTTTTAGCTTTTTGCAATGGTTGCAAATGCACAATTATTACTATGGAAACATTATTATGAGGATAAAGATTGCCCTGTTTTAATGCTTGATAACCATCTTTGCCTTCACATGGCAATATAAGCCTCCTCTGTATTTCAGATTTCACAAGGCCATTGGTTTTCCTGACCTTGGCATCAACAGTCATGCCCACAGGAGTCTGTAAGCAGAAGCAACTGATAGTATTTGACCAATCGTCCAAACTAATCTTGATCCTAGAAGCAATATGCTAGTTCAGCTGTGAGATTGTACTATTCAAGGCAGCCAATTTTATAGCCTATTGGGCTGATGAATTAGACACTTCCTGTTAGCAGTGTTCCAATCTTGTTCCCTGAGGTTGTAAAATGTATCTATCTCCACCAGAAGATTCTGTCTTCTCATTAGGAAATCAAAATGACCAAAGAGTTGGTCAAGGCTAAATTCACCTTGAAGGACCTCTAGTTGCTATCCCTATCTCATAATATGGAATATATGCTTTTCTGGACATATGAGATGGTTCCTCAGTTACCAGGCTTCATTTATCAGCATTATATATGCTGACGACAAATAGATATCCTCTGCTTACATGACATACATTGCTCATCTTGTTCTTTCAGCAAGATTCTGGCAGCAAGTCAGCATCTGTGGCTACAGCATACTTCACAGGGTATAGTCGTATTCATCAATATCTGCAATATAATGTTTACTGTGTCTTGGAAATAATGTGCAAGAAAGACTTATAAGACATGCAGTGGAACATCCTGAATCCCAGGCTACTGAAATAAGTAATCATATGCATCTTTGGTGGCCCCGGGAAGTGAAAAATCCTCATTTTATATGCACTACTTGAACCAATAGTTTCTTCCTGTGAGTGGTCCTACTAAATAGTTCCTTCAATAAGTGTCACCAAGTGCTGTTGATCTATAAAGAAAGAGGAAGCCAGGAAAACCAAAGCCATGTACATATTACTTACTTCTCAGGGAGGCCAAGCACTTCAGCACCTGCAAATTTCTTCACAGATAGGGGTCAATATTTTCTACTTTTCAAAGATTGGCAGTGAAAACTCACTAGAGGGTATACCAACTGGCATGTTACATTGATTGCTTAGCTTGACAGGGGAGACAGGCACCCTCACCTGCTTAGCTTCTGGGAAACTGAAGGGAGCAGGCTCGATACACACAGAAGTAGGGATTATTCAATTAAATAATCTATTCCAGGGATCATTCAGTCCAAGTTATCTTTGGTTCTAGAACTTTACCCTTTAAAACAAGGAAAGCTCAAATGGCTATAGCCTTTTTTTCCCCCAGAACAAGATGAATTTAGTAGGTATGCTAGACCCTAATGAATATGTTAAATATGCCAAATTTCATAGAAATCAGTGTGGTGTATGTGAAGGTAAATTCTTTTAAAGTCATTAAAATGAGATGAACTTTACAGGAATGTGATATCATTATGAGGGAATATTTGGGGAGGGGGTAGTGCTGTTTTGTAAAAAAAAAAAAAAAAGTGGAATAACAGTTTTCAAGCTCTGCTCCATTAAAATATGTTAAAATCCATTTTTCAAAGTCCCTCAAACCGGTTTTGCTTTAATTCAGAATGAGCTGAAATTTGCAATACAAGACCCCTGAGGTGAAACAGATTTGCTCAAGTCTTGGTAGGGTTTGGGGTGATGGCTGGGCATTATCTTGTCTGGCTACTTGGGATCCTTTTGGCTTATGAACTTCCGTGAGGTGGATAGGTGGATAGGCTTTCTAAGATGTCTAAGACACTGAAGGAGGCTGTGGTATGCCACCTCCTTAAGAGACACCCTCTGGATCTAGAGATATTGGACAACTAATGTCCAATGTGCAACCTTTTTGAGAAAAGAAGTTGAGACAGTGGAAGGGAATCAATTACAAAGCATTCCACAGGAAACTGATTATCTGGACTCTTTTTAGTCAGAGGTCAGGCTTGGATATAGAATGGAGCCAGCATTGGTTGCACTAGTAGGCAACTTTGTTGGAACTAGATGGAGAAAGTGTATCCATCCTGGTCCTTTTTGATATTTCTGCAGCCTTCAATTTCACTGACCATGGTATCCTTCTGGACCATCTGTGGGGGTTGGGGATTGTGGGCATTGTGCGGCAGTAGTTCCATCTTTCCTTGGCAGGCAGTTCCAGCCAGTCATGGTGGGGTAGGAGAGATCAGTTGGTTTTCTCCCCGCTCCTGTTTAACATTTATGTGAAGTCACTGGGAGAGGTCATCCAAAGTTTTGGAGTTTGGTATCTGTGGAGTCCTTGGTGCTCTCTGAGCCTTGTTGTTTTTTTGCAGATGTTTCATTGCCAGACTAGGCAACATCCTCAGTGCGAACAGGGAGAGGGCCTTGCTCTTTGTTTATATATAGTGGCTTGCCCTGCTTGTGTTGGTAGGGCTGTTGTTCTCTCCTTGGGAGATCTTTGATTGGGCTGTTGTTTGCAGCTTGGTTGATTGCCTGAGTTGATTATGGTGTATTGTGCTGTTTGGTTGTTCATCTGGTGTTAATCCTAGTGTTGATTTTTGCCTATCTGGGTATTGATTGCTGGCAAGGAGGTGTACTGGTCTTTTGGCTTTTCTATTATCTCTTTTGAATGGTATGTAAATGTGGTTTACCTCTATGTGTCTGTTGAGGGCTGCTTTGTCTGAGCCCCAGGCTTCCAGGAATTCTCTGGCTGGAAGCCTGGCACTGGATTTGGCTTGGTTTAGGATGCTCAAAGTTTCCCACTTGAAACTGTAGTTGAGTCTGTCCATGTGTTGTGAGATTAAGGAGTTCTCATCGTATCTTTGATGCGTTGTAAGTAAGGATCTGGTACCTGGATGACACTTTTGTCATAATACAAAAAAAAAAAGAAACAACTGGAAGAAACTCACGAAACCATCAACAACATCTTTAATGGAATAAAATTCACAAGGGAGGAAGAAAACAACAACACTCTACCATTCCTGAACATCCTCATCAGTAGAGGAACTGATGGCAAGTTAGAAACACACGTCTACAGGAAAGCTACCCACACCAACCAAATGCTCCATTACCAAAGTAACAGTCCAACCTTCCACAAGAGAAGCTGTATAAGAACATTTAGATGAGCACTTACGCACTGCAGCAACCCAGAACACCAGAAAAAGGAAACAGATCATCTATACAGCATCTTCCAGCAGAATGAATACCCATGCAACTTTATCAAAAAGTGCCTCACCATCCAACCCACTACAACCCAACCAACAGAAGCTATGAAAGGAATAACATTGCCATACATCAGAAACATCTCAGAAACTACCAACAGACTGTTAAAACCACACAGCATCACCATAGCACATAAACCAACTAAAACTCTTCAAAACATATTAAGCAACCCAAAAGACCCAGTAGCCCAAAACAGGAGTTATTGACAACATACAGTGCAAAGACTGTAACAGCCACCATGTAGGACAGACAGGCAGAAGACTAGCAGAGCTCATCCACAAACACCAACTAGCAGTCAGAAGACATGATGAGAACTCCTTAATCTCACAACACATGGACAGACACAACCATAGTTTCAACTGGGAAATGGTGAGCATCCTAAACCAAGCCAAATCCCAAAATGCCAGAGAATTCCTGGAAGCCTGGCACTCAGACAAAGCAGCCATCAACAGACACATAGAGGTAAACAACATTTACATACCATTCAGAAGAGACAATAGAAAAGCCAAAAGACCAGTACACTCCCTTGCCAGCAACCAACACCCAGATATGCAAAAATCAACACTAGGATTAATACCAGATGAACCATCAACAGCACAATACACCCTAATCAAGGAACTATTAACTCAGGCAATCAACCAAGCAGCAAACAACAGCCCAATCAAAGAACTCCCAAGGAGAGAACAACACCCCCACCAACACAAGCAGGGCAAGCCACGGTATATAAACTGAGAGCAAGGACCTCTCCCTCTTCACACTGAAGATGTTGCCTAGTCTGGCAATGAAATGTCTGCAAGAAAACAACAAGGCTCAGAGAGCACCAAGGACTCCACAGTTCAACCTGAGCTACAAATATTCGCTTCATTTGGTATCTCTGGAAGGACAAGCTCCTGGGTGGATTACAAGCACCAGTGCTGCTTTCTCCCCCTCTCTTCTCCGCCCTTCCAGTTGGACAGATGCGGGAGGAGGAGAGAAGACAAGATGTCTACCTTGGGGCTCTGCAGCCACAGGCCCTGCGATGAACAGACAAAACAAACAGAACCCTCAAAGGCCAGGAGCAAAAGCTTGAAGCCGTGCTAAGAAAGAGGCAACCAAAATGGAGGCAGCAGGTGGGAAAACTGGGCTGTGAGAGGCGTTTTTTTCATCCGTCAGACTTGGCACAAGGTAAAAGCTCTTTGACCCATTTTCCCCACAGCTGGAGCAAGCCTTCAGAAGAGGAGAAAAGAAAGAAGCCAAGCTGGGCCCAGGCAAGCAGAAAAGGCAAAGGCAAAGCAAAGGCTCTGAGAGCAGAAACCAAAATGGAACTTACAAAGAAAAAAAATACAGATTGAACTCTGCAGAAGAGAAGCACAGATCAATAAAAAGTGACAATAGGGATATACAGAGTTTAATGCAAAAGAAATATATAGGTCAGCAGTGGAGCAGTAGAGTCTACCTCAACATAGAACAGAGATATACGAAGATAAAGTGAAATCGGACTTTAAAGGCATAGAGGAAAGAGCCTATAGATAATAGACAGCTGAAATAGAATGTAGCTTTAGCACTAAGAACACAGATTTAGGAACAGGATATTATGACAACTAGGGACAACATACTCCGAAAGTAGAGAAGGCATAGATGAAGATATAACACTAGAATTAAGATAATAGTTTTTTAAAATAGTTGAAGGCATTTATATTTTTCACTTCCATTTTTCTAAGCCTTTCCTTGCTTTGTAAAATAAAAGTCTCCCTCAGCCATTGAAGGCTGATACAAAAACTGGTTTCCAGAGCTTTTGTATCATGAGTCTGGGTCAATCTGATTAATTGTGGCTCAGATAAAACAAAATAAAGCCTTTGACATCAATATGCTGATGTTGTCAGCTTATACTGCTACCTCAGGCCAGGCTAGTGATGCTGTTGAAGTCCTGCCATGGTATCTGAAGGCTGAGAAAGTCTGGATGGGAGAGAATAGGCTTAAACTGAACCCTAGCAAGACAGAGTTACTGTTGGTTTCCTAAGGTTCTCAGTTCCCTCCAGTGGTATCTCTTGATAGGGTGACACTACCCTTGAAGGAAGAAATCCGAGACTTGGAGGTCCTTCTGGACTCACAGCTCCCACGAGAACAGCAAGCAGAGACTGCAGCCAGGGCAGCCTACTTCCAGCTTTGGTGGGTGTGGTGTGCCAGCTGCAGCCCCACCTGGAATGGGAGGATCTTCCTACAGTGACTCATGCCCTCATTTCCACCCACGTAGGCTTCTGCAATGTGTTCTGTCTGAAGCCGCGGTTGAATCTAGCTTGGGAGTTGCAATGCAGTGCCCCGCATGCTGACTAGTGGGAGCACATTGCACCAGTTTTGAGAGTCCTACACTATTTACCAACAGATTTTTGGAGACAATTTAAAATGTTGGTGTTACCCTCTAAAGCTCTACATAGCTTGTGGCCCATTTATTTGAGGCCAACATTCTCCCACTGAACTTGGCCTGACCAGGTTGATCCACCTGGGAGACACACTCGCTTTAGGAAGTGAGTGGGTCAAACGCTGGTGGCACCGCTTCCTGGTGGCTACACGGCTCCTCTGCAGTAGCCTCTGGGGGCTCCCACCCTGACTGCCTTTCGAAAGTTGCTCGAAACAGTTCCTCCACAGGGCATTTGGGCTTTGATTCTGTCTTGCTTTGTTTATAAGATGGTTTGGTTAATTTAATTTTATTCCATGTTTCCATTAGTTCGGGGACCTTTTATTTGTGTACTTCTATATTGTTTTTTTGTGTATTCTATATTGTGAATTACCAAGGGTCCTTGGGGACTTGGTAGTCTATAAATGTATTATTATTATTATTAATAATAATAATAATAATAATAATAATAGCAGTAATTATTATTTTATTCATGAAGGTTTTGTTTTGTTTTGTTTTGTTTTGTTTTGTTTAGACCATGAAGCCGGGGCAGCTTGAAATACTGCTAAATAACAGGGGCTGCGTAATAGAGAAGAAACAGTGCATAAGCATCAAGGTCTACTTCACAGTAATAAAGAAACAGTACCAGTAGAAGAAATGCTAAAGCATTCTGATAAGGAAAAAGGAGCCTATTTCATGGAGGAAAATAACTCAGGAAATTAAGCCAGATTTCAGCACAGCATTACATCATCTGGTTCAGCATTCACTGGGGCTGTTATTTGATCAGGGCCTATAGCACTGAAATACAATCAAATAAGAGGTGATAAACAGCCCTTATTCTTATAATTTCAAATATGACAGAGTGACGATTGTTACGTTTATGATTCCTCTGAAATATGATGTGGAATAGAACGATCTACTTTTCCTTCACGTGGGCCCAGCAGTACTGTAGTATGGAAACCCCTCTCCCCTATGCAGATTATTCTTTCCATTCTCAACCATTAAGTCAGTCAAGCAGGTTACTGTCACTGATGATTTGGGAAGCCCTAGTCCCTAACACATTTTTTTTTTTTTACAAAATACCATTTCTATCCCCTCCACCATACATGGAACACTGGACATAGATGTTTTGTGATTGAAGAGGAAACAAGAAGTCCAGTATAAACTGGATGTTTCAGCTCAGACCTTATCCTGAATGTGTAATAATGTATGAGATGGGGCTCCGTAATTCATATCATCTTCAGATACATTTTGAGCATTAATTGTATTTTGTTCTTCAGATTCCTAGAGTTTCTTTCTTTTTCCATTTCTATTATTACGCTTTGATATCTTACAGCTGAAGATTCACAAGCCTTATAATGTGTTTTTCTTTTAAAAAAACATTGCTTTGATAAGCTCTTATCAAGAAGCTTGGTAAAGAAGCAGTTTAAAGCAAACAAGATGATAGACGGTCTCATGAGTATTCTGGAAAAGTGTGCAGAAAGATGAAAGGAAATAGTGCTGTTCTGTCACTTAAAAGACAAGAAATGTCTTGATTTCAGGAAAAGGTTTTGGGGCAGTAGTTTACTATACACTTTTACACTAATTGAGACTTTAGTGCTTAGGGAAACTAAAAATTGTACTGTACTCTCTAAAATCATTAGCTGTTCCATACTCTCACATTTTTTAATAGACAAAAGGAAGATATTTATGTGCATTTCCCCATTCTCCAGGAGGGAGCTTGAGGCTTCCACATATGAAACAGTCTGCACTACTAAAGTCTCTTTTTCATTCACTCTGTCTTTCAGGAGGCTGCAACCCAATCTTCTCCTGGCAGTGTCAACTGTGGCATAAACAACAATGGGCAAAGAGGTTAAAAACAAGATATGTGGCAATGTAGTTTGGAAAATAAGAAACCACAGGCCACAACATTCTTGGTTAAAACAGTTTCAAGAGGTTTTAGGCAACTTAGTTCAAACTGTACTGATCTACCAACTGTTCATTCATAATCTCTCAGATAACTGTTTTATCTCAGCCTAAGTTGATCACAGAAATTTTCTTTTTTGGAATCAGATACAAGCATGGTAATTTTCCATGTACAGATATGGAATTTGATGGAACTGTTTACAAACCCGTGAACTACATCAACCGAGTTAGGCTACTGTATAAGATTAAGTTCAGGATTATCTCTCCTATAGTTAAGTCAGTAACTAAGCATAAGATTTGTAGAAATTTTACCTCTTTGTCATTACTGGAACACACTTTTATCTAGTCTATCTTAAAATCACTACAAGGTTTCCTTCTCTGGGTGCCTCCCTCATTTTGTTACCTAGCCTAAGACTACTCTGAGTGTTTTGGTAGTATGTTGAAAGTATTCCCAATAAATTACTTTTGAGGCCTAGAATGAGCATCCACTGTGATTCAGTGGAGAAATCTGGGACTCCTGAAATGCATATCTTAGCTGACTCTGTGCCACCTTTGATATACAGAGTAATATTACCCCAGTTCACTGCCTTCTTTAAGGGGAAAAAAACCCTCTGAAAACACCCATCTTAGTTTGGAGACTCCTTGCATTAATATATTTATCCCTACACAAAGATGTCCCTCCTCAGATGATTCTATTAAGCATATTTCCTAATGTGGTTCTTTTGCTGGCTATGATGGTTCAAACCTCCTTTTATCTTATCCCCATTTGAAAATCTTGTACTTTGCACCTAAATTTGGTTGTCTGGATCTCAAAACTATTTTCCAAATACTGAGACCTTTGAACATAAACAAATTAACCATGTATACAGGCCTGTTGAATGATCAAATCATTTACAAGCACAGGACTCCATTCTGGCACCATAAATTGATTTATTCCTTCCATACTGTGGCATAAGGGTATTGTGCCAGTAAGAAGAAACATTAGAGGTTGCCTGCTAGACAGCTGTCCTTAAGTAATCTAATTTATGTTATATTTATTGACTGTATCCATTGCTGTGCACATTTGGTTGTCTTCCTGTGAATCAAAGGACTTGTTTGCCATCTGAAGTGACTCAGTTGTGGATCTTGGACCTAAGGTAGAGCCATGGGGCAGTGTTGGGCCAGCAGATGTTATACTACCCTCCCTCTCTCTTAAAATCTAGACAGGAGACAGAGGAAATTTGGTAAAACAAATAGCTGGGGGGAGAGGAGTTTAATTCCCCTTACCTGTGAATTGTAATCTTAATCAGAATCATTCCTCTCTGAGTTTTCATTAATATAGGGGAAAATCCCAAAGCTGATGCAAATACACATGTGTTCTATTATTATATTTTATTTTTTATTTACTTATTTGCTCTCAGGTCAGTGTTGACTCCTGGAAACTGCCTGGACCAGTCTCTGCAGTTTTCTTGACAAGGTTTTTTGGAAGTGGTTTGCCATTGCCTGCTTCCTAGGGCTTAAAGAGATGGACTGGCCCAAGATCACCCAGCTGGCTTTGTGCCAAAATCAGGACTAGGACTCATGGTCTCCCAGTTTCTAGCCTAGTGGCTTAACCACTACACCAAAGCAGCTCTCATTCTATCATAAGGCTATACAATTCCATACTTCTAAATAGTTTACTCACCACTACGGTATAATTGAGGAATCAAATTCTACTGACAACAAACCAAATTCTCAGTGAGACATTGACTTTTTGGGCCTAGGGCTTTTTAAATAACCGATTTCAAGAGATAGCTCTTCAAGGGTTAAGAGATAGTATCTGTTCTGTGTTATTTTAAAAAAATGTGATCCAGACAACACTAGAATCCAAAAAGTTAGGAAATGGTTCACTTAATCTGGGGATGAAAAACAAATTACAATAATTCTTCATTTATTACTTTTTATCTGGGAAAGTATAAGAAAATAAATTGAATACAAATTTATTAACAAATTCAAAGTTCATTTAGAGTTAATGATATTGGATACTTTGATATAACTACAGTTGCATAGAAACATTTTACATAACATCTGGATCTATCTATCTATCTATCTATCTATCTATCTATCTATCTATCATCTAGATCTATCTGCCTTTCAAACTTCATATTGATAAACAGAGCTTCCCACGTTTTTCCGTTTATGCAAAATTACTGCAACTTGTAATTGGTATTAGAATATTTTCCTTCTTTTTATTATAATATTTTTATTTCTTAGTAATGTGACTTAGGTTTAGTTTACAAAATAAATATTTTTACAAAATCTATCTGGTATATTTTTGAGATAGCAGTTTAGAAAAGATAATTGCTGTAAAGTCCTGCAAAGTAATCTCGTAAACAGAGAGCCAATTTCAAACTGAGTCTAGGAGAGTCATCGAACCAGGTGCTTACATTCAAATTTACTGTACTTCTGATACAAAAAGACTTTGTTTCCTAGTTTTATAAATACTATTATATATAAAATGTATTTATCTCCAATCTTTTTATAAAGTATTGGTTGTTCTTCCTCTTTTAGTCTCTTTTAGTGCTTTTCAGAAGAAGAGTATGCCCTGCACACTTTCTTCAGGAGAGAGAGCATTTAAAGTGAGGTGTTTCAAAAAGCTTTTGATAATCATTTTGAATTTTTTTCTCCTGAGTTCATCGATGTGCAGACATTCTTCTTCATAACTGTTTTTTATTTAGTATGCTTTTAAATAATATTTATTCTCTATGTCTACAGCCTAGCTTTCAATAAACAATTCTAATAACACAAATTCAAAACACATTGGGAAGAAAGTGTTTGGTTGGAGGATGACATTTTGATCAGGAATGCTCTAAACTCAGTCCTGTCAGGTTGGGAGAAATAATCCAGAACTTCTGCTAAGCGAGAGACTGGCTATTCTTGGATCCATTTAACTCTTTAATAAAAAACCAAGACAACTATTTATTAGTAAAGAATACAATCTTCATTCTCTATATACTGGTGTTCAACTCTTGTTAGAGGAAAGTAAATATGATTCAATAAGTATTTATATTCCTGGTGAGATATTCTCATGTTTGGAATATAGCAACTACAACGTATTCAAGTGTAAGAGAAACAATAGAAAGAGAAGACAAATTGGACTATATGTTGAAAGTATTTTCACAGAAGTCTGGGGGAGGGGGGGACTCTGTGACATTGTAACTAACAATTGCACTGAAATAATTGGAAGAAGGAAGAAAGGCTATTCTCTTATTAGTACCTGTGACTGATCACATAATGGTGAAGATGTGGATGATGCTTTCCAAAAGCAAATTGCAGATGTTCCAAAGAGCACAGGTACGGGGTGTGGGATTCCTCGAATTTCATGTATGTGAGATTCATCTTCAGGAACTGAACACAAGCTGAGCTTGAGTCAACAGAATGATGAGGCTGCCAAAAGTGCAAATATAATTTTAGGTTTCATCAATAGACATTTCCAAATCATAGAATGTAATATCACTCTATTCTGCTTTGGTGCAAAACCAACTTGCAGACCACAGACAAAACTGAACCATGTTCAGAGACAAGTAAGATAAAGCCTAGAAAAAGAGATTGAGGGAACTGAGTATATTTAGCTTTGGATATTAGTCAAGAACCTGAAGGTGTCACACTGAAGAAGAAATTACTTACTGTTTATCATCCTAAAGTGGAGGACATGGGATAATGCTCATAAGTTATAGGAAGACAGACTTCAGTGGAATGTTAGGAAAAACTGCCTAATACAGTAGTTGTCCTAACAGTCAGGAAACCACGCTGAGACAAGGAATAGGTCTCTAGTGTTTTATTACTGCTACATTAGACAGAAAATCCTAACAAACTGAAGAAGCGTGAGAAAACCCAGACAGATAAAACCCAAAGTCAAGGCGGGTCTGTTCTGTGTCTCTTTGAATGGCTGCTTAACTCCTCAGTACTACGCATGCGTTTTCCACCCTGGAAAGGGGCGCCCTCCTGCTCACCATCAGTGCTCATGACAGTAGTGGATTGCCAGTGGAACTAGTTATCAAGGGGGAGCTTTTCCACCCATTCACTAGATGTACAGTACTTAAACAGAAAATGGGCAGACATCTCTAATAGCTCTCTGAATCTGAATTCCTGCACTGAACATGATGTAGAATATAATTGTCTAAAGGTCTTCCAAATGTACAGTACGATTCTGTGAAATGGCAAGACAAAAGGAAAATTTAGAACCATAAGTATCTTGAATAAATGCATAATAGAGGTATTATTGTGAACCACCCAGGGTCCCCCGTGTGGAGGAGATGGGTGGTGATAAAAATATGATGAATAAATAAATAAATAAATTATAAGAGAGCCAGTTCAGTGTAGTGGTTAAGGCACCAGGCTAGAAATCAGAAGACTGTGTCTTCTAGTCCTGCCTTAGGCACAAAGCCAGCTGGGTGACCTTGGGCCAATCCCTCTCTCTCAGCCCTAGGAAGCAGGCAATGGCAAACCAAAAAACCTTGCCAAGAAAACTGCAGGGACTTGTCCAGGCAGTCACCAGGAGTCAGCACTGACTTAAAGGCACATACACAAAAAAGTATTAAAGTATAAACATGTATTGAAAAACTTTTTTAGAAGTCAGCTTCTCATGAGGATCAGGGTTGAACTGTGGAGTTCTTAGTGTTTTCTGAGCTTGGTTGTTTGCTTGAAGACATTTCATTACCCAACTAGGTAACATCATCAGTGCATCAATAATAATATCAGTAATAAAATAAATAAAATGTATTTATTTTACTACTGCAAGCCTTGCATGCCTTTTAATTTTCACAGAGGAATTAGAAATACACATTAGAAAGGACACAAGACAGCAGCCTTGTGTCAAGTTTCTCTTTGCCTTCTGCAACATCTGAAGTAGGAAATCTTCCTAATCATGTTGGTATTTGCTTGTTTTGCAAGGACCAAGCCACTAAGTTACTGTGGTAACAAATCACTTCGGCAGGGTGAACAGGTCAAATTTAAGTATCCACAGGTTTGGGTGTGAAAAGAATAACCATATAAGCAAAAGCTACTGTTTAGGGAAATTGCCTGGATGGGAGCTTGTCTGGACTTAGTTTCCTTTTACACAGCCTTCCTTCCAGTCCTACTCAGAGTGCATGTGCATGTATGAGCTTGTAAATATGTTTTATGCTTTCTGTAAATACATTTATTTTTATAGAAATGTCTGGTGCGTGTTTTTTCTGATCTCTCGGGCCAAACGCTTTCCAACACTCTGAACAGATCAGACTAAAAAGGCCTACAATTCTGTTCTCAGAGTGAAGCAGCAAATGTCTTTGAGAAGCCCAAAGCTTCTCAATATGAACGTGCTGTCCCATTTATGTTCCCCATCAATATTCAGGGGTCTATTCCCTCAATTAGTGTCAGCTGATGATGTGGAAAGGAAGTAAAAAAAAAAAAACACTCTCATAACATTATGACACACAAGGTTAAAAAGGAGATGGTTATAAGAATCAAGAAAATCCGTTTGACAGCATTTATATTTCATTGAGAGAATTTTTGCACTTCTCTGCAAATTTCAAATTTTTCAAAAATGTTTTAAAATTAATTTCTTTGGCCAATATTTTTGCATGTTAATTGGCTGGTGGTACTCAGCACAAATTGCTCTCCTGTTAATTGCTGTGGACCTGGGGTGAAAAGGAAGGGGAAAAGATGCTTATTCTGAGTTCTCATAACTGAATCAGTTGAAACATTTTAAGTTTTATTCCAACAAAACAGAGAAAACTCAAGCTATTTTGAATTTTGTTTGATCAGAACTTCTGATGGAATGTTTTGGGGTTTTGTTCCACACTCTACATTTTCTGTTTTGTGTACTCCCCTATTTTTAAAAATAGTATAATATAAACTGGATAATATTGTTTACAAAACTATTGTCAGCCCTTTGAGGTAGGCTAGCTTAGGAAACATTCAGTGTAAGGATTACGGGAATATTTTATTGTTGTAGGGTATGATAACAGAATCTTGAAAGCTTGCCCTTTGGCCTCCCTTATATCAAACAGACTCAAGGTGGTATTATTTTGAGTTTCTTTCTCCTTACTCAGGACTGAGTTGTCTCTTATCTTGCCTTAACGGTTCCTGCATACCTTCTTCAAGATTACCTATGCATACCTCTCCTGCAATTTATGGATCACAAAAATTTATGGAGATTATTTACTGTTTTCTACATATGCTCTACAACAGCAAGCTGCAGCACTTAGCTGACCTAGGCTGAACGCGGAAAAAGCTAAGCAGTGTCACACCTTCTAGTCAAATCTAGCACAGAGCGTTACAATTGACGTTTGTTCCGTGCATTTCATCTGAACACCTTTGCTCACAAATGCAGCAACAGTTAGCAACCTGGCCTTTGCAGAGACCAGAGTCACCACTATCTCCTAAAATAAAGGCCTGACCTCCTTCAACATTTATATATTGAAAGTGAAATTATGTTTATTTATGGTCAGTGACAGCAAAGTAGCTACAACCATAAAAAACTGCACATAAAAGCAGGCTCAAATACAATGAGAGCAATAAAAACCACCTGTTAAAGTTTATAAGTATAAGAAAACAAAAGAGAACAAAATGAAACAAAACGAAATAGAGAAAATAAAAATAAAGATAGGATAAAAGGACTTCCAAATGACATTTATATATGTAATACTACAAAATTTAAGTGCTCTTATATGATAAGATGTCCTAATTTTTCCCTAAAAAATTACAATAACTATAAACAGTGGAATAAAATTCAACACATACGTATAAGGATTGAAAAGGGAGACAAGAAAAACAATTTATAAAACCATATATTAATTGTTCCTTAGTACTCCTCCCACATATTAATATATTTATCTGGCCTAAAACAATTATGATTTCCCTGGTTAGCATGAGGTATATGATCAGAACATATATTGGAGAATGCTTCAACTTTAACTTAACGAGAATGCAGGTGAACAGCGTAGGTCAGTATTTCAGCTATGGAAAATATTTTGGTAACAAAGCTCTGTCATAGTTTTATCTTTCCAATGTTTAGCCATGGACATTCTAGTGACAGTCAACAAGAATACCACTAATACTTTAGAGGAGATATTTGCATAGACTCTAAAAATATATTCAGCAAAGGAAGTTGTATACCCATATTAATTCTTTTATATATAACTTTTATTATTGATTATATGCCATCAAGTCATTTTCAACTCCTAGCTACCACACAGAGAGACTTCCTCCATGATGATCTATCCCTAACCTATTCTTTCAAGTCTCCCAATGGTGCACTCATCGCTACCATAACTGAGTTCTTCCACCTTGCTGCTGGTCATCCTCTTCTTCTCTTTCCTTTCACCTTTCTCATTACAGCCTGTTCCAGAAGGCTGGGTCTTTGCATACTATGTCCAAAGTGGGATAATTTGTGCCCTGAGTGAGAATTCTGGGTTGATTTGTGCAATGATCAGAGAGCACCAAGGACTCCACAGTTCCACAGAAGTGCCCACAAGGTGAGAAGGGACTGAATCCTTGTTTTCTTCTCTTGTGAAAATGGCAGTGTCCTCTGGAAACAGATTTTGCAAGAATTGCTTGTCTAAGTATAAGAAGTTGTGACAATTTGTATAATAACCATCCTGTTGCATAATTTCAAGGGATTGTTTAAGGTTGGAAGGGATAAGGTATTCATATACAACAGCCCCTTACCTTAAACATTTTATTCACTCTTCTGATGGATTATATATCATAATCCAGTTTTTAAAATAACTCCAGAAAAAAGTCTTTCCTTTTCATTTCACTACTGGCTTCTACAGTACAACCCAGCCAGTCCTCTTACATCCAGCCAAGGACCTACCACTGGGAAGCCTCAAGTGTTCTGCTACTTCCTGCCCCATTCGTTTGCAAGCTCATGCCCAGGATATGAAATAGCAGCTTCTAGCTTGTTTGTGAGGCAGGGGTGGGCGGGCACTCAACAACTGCTAAATTATACAAGAAAGTGTAGTGGCAATGCAGAAGACCATTGTTATTTTGAGGAGTTAAGTGACATATGTTGATTTTCTCCCTCACACAAAGAAGATTAGAGTTTATGTTGAGTTATGCTGATGTTTAATTGGCTTGTTTTTATTTCTGTTTGTCATGGGGGGGGGGGAATAAAACCACAAGACTGAAAGTTTGTAAGTCCACTCCAACAGCCCTCCAGAATATATCTTTGTTTGGAGTGGGGAGAGAAAACCCCCAGATTGTCTTGTTAAGGTCTGTAAAACTTCCCAGGCTCTTGGATGATGTCATAGACAGGTGTTTTGGGGCCTTGGGAAGCTTCCTAGTCAAGGTCAGGTCTCGTAGCCTGCAAGCATGAAAACATGGTCACGAGGTTTAAAGGCCAGACTTGGATAAAACCCTTGGGCTTGTTTTTGGGGTTTGGGAGCTTCTGTACAGTGCACTGGGTGCTGTAGAACATTTGCCACCCTAGGGGCATCCCTGTTGCCTTGGTCAGGAGGCTCCTGGCAACATAAAAGGGATTGGGTATCAACTTGCTTGGTACGTATGATTTCTTTCTGTATGCTATGCTTTTTATACTTCTGTTTAATCTGCCTAAACTGTGTTTCTCATTTAAACTGTGTTTCTGTTTAACTCTGCTTAAGTTTATAATAAAGCTTAAACTCTCTTTATCCACTGGTGTGCTTATTGTCTCTGGATCTAAAAGAACCAATTGTCTGATCACCTGATCACTGCGTGGACACTTGGCAGAACAGAAAGTGAAGGAGTTCTACATGAAGTTCAAAGTTCCACTCCATTCCCTTTCAAATCAAACTACAGAAATCAAATCAAACTGTATAGTTTACTAAGAACAGTCACTACCAAGACCAACACACAAGGGATGGGATCCAAACTTTCTCTACCACTGTAAGGATTGCCTATTCTAAAACACCATCAGACTCATAAACAGGATCATAAAGATATCTGATTTATTAAATAATAGTTTGCAGGATCACAAAGAAAGCTGAGAATGGAAAAAGCGCGCCACATGCAAACTAAAAAACCCTTGGTACAAACGAGATCCCTCCCCCCATAGAATCTTCCCAGGCTCACAATCCCAGGTGCTCCTAACGGCTTCTGATGGTCCGCAGGAAAAGTCCTCGAGCAGAGCACATAACCCAAACACATTCCATTGAAATGAACATAGATACAGAGCTTGGCACAAGGTTTCACAGCAGCTCCCTCCCAACAGAAATGCATGTCAGTGCCATGGCATGTGAAACGTTATGATGTACAGTGCACATTGAAACAGTAAACATGACATACTGCCCCCCCAAAAGAAATAAAGCATTAAGTGGAAGGTTTTAACAGGTAAGCCAAATGGAAACGGTTAACTAAATCAGGAGCATTAACATGGCGAGCAGGCACCCATTCAGGATGAGCAAAGTGTTTCCAACGGATCAGGTACTGGAGGGTGCCCCGAAGCTTGCGAGAATCAATGACCTCCTTGACTTCAAAGTGCTGTTGCCCGTCAATCATGATTGGAGCAGGAGGAGGAGGTTGGGGATGCCAGCAGGAAGAGTGGTGGACAGGCTTGAGCAGGCTGCAATGGAAAACAGGGTGCAAGTGTTTCAAATTGTGAGGCAGGTCCAACTTAACAGTAACTGGATTGATAAGACCAACAATAGGGAAAGGACCAATGAACTTGGGAGCAAGCTTTTTCGAGGGCTGTGGGGACTTGATGAATTTGGTAGAAAGATAAACCTGATCCCCAATTTTGAAATCGTGTTGCAAAGAATGACGTTTATTGGCTTGGAACTTGTAAGCAGCCTGGGCATCAGCCAAAGCCTGTTGAATCACCAGCCAGAAATCAGCAAGCTTAATAGCCCAGTCAGAGGCAGAACATGTTTGTGGAGGGGTTTGTGGCAGCTCAGGGATGGGAACAAAATCGTGACCAGAAACCACACAAAAAGGGGTCTGCCCGGTGCTCTGATGGACAGCATTGTTGTAAGCCACCTCAGCAAAGGGCAACAAGTCCACCCAATTGTCCTGATGGTAATTTATGTATGCTCTAAGGAATTGTTCAAGGGCAGAGTTCAAAACCTCCATAGATCCGTCAGTCTCAGGATGCGACGATGTGGACAACGCCTGTTTGATGCCAATCAATTTTAAAAATGATTTCCAAAACTGGGAAGTGAACTGTGTCCCACAATCGCTGACCAAACAGGAGGGGCTACCGTGGAGATGGTAGATGTGGATGAGAAATAGGCAGGCCAATTGCAGGGCCAACGGGATGGACACACATGGAATGAAATGGGCTTGTTTGGAGAAAAAATCTTTTACAACCCAAATGACAGTTTTTTTCTGACTGGGAGGTAGGTCCACAATAAAATCCATAGAAATCTCATCCCAGAGACGGGATGGGCTGGCCACTGGCTGCAGAAGCCCCTGTGGTTTACCCCCTTTTCACTTTGACATGACACAAACAGGACAGGAAGCAACATAGTCTTTTACATCACGCCTTAAGGTTGGCCACCAAAATCGACGGCGAACCAAATGCAAGGTTTTGACAAAACCAAAGGGTCCAGCAAGTTTGTCATCATGGGAATGCTGCAAAACATCAGCCCTCAAAGTTTCAGGCACATAAAGGCGGTGTTCCACTCATGCCAGACCGTTTTCAAAAGAAACATTGTCTCTATTAGCTAGCAACCAAGTGTCAGATTTCAGTGCCTGGAGAAAGTCCTTCTGTAACTGACAAGGAACTTGCATTTTCCGCTTCCCAGACGGGGCTGGGGGCGGGGTTGCCTGTGCACGGGTCTGGCTCTGGATGACGGCAACCAAGCCCAGTTGAGTGAGAACAGTGAGAACAGTCCCAACTCTATCTGCCATGTGGTCAGAATCCTGAGGTAAACATGACAAAGCATCGGCCAGAAAGTTTTTCTTTCCAGGAATAAATTTTAACTGGAAGTTAAAGCAACTGAAAAATTGAGCCCAGCGAATTTGTTTAGGACTGAGATGCCAGGGGGTGCAGAGGGCTTCCAAATTCCTGTGATCAGTCCAAACCTTGAAGGGGCATTTAGCGCCTTCCAGCCAGGCTTCCAAAGCGGCTTTTACAGCAAAAGCCTCCTTTTCCCAAACATGCCACCGGCGTTCAGTTTCAGAAAATTTTCTGGACAGATAAGCCCAGGGTTTTAAGTGATTTTCAGAATCTCTCTGTAACAATATAGCCCCAACTGAGGAGTCAGAAGCATCAACTTGGACCACAAAGGGGCGTTCAGGATCGGGGTGCTGTAAAATAGGCTCAGCAGTGAAGAGGGTGTTTAACTTCTCGAATGCTGCCTGGCATTCAGGTGTCCAATTCAGCACTGCCCCAGGGTTTTTCACCTTGCGTGTCTCTCCCAAACCCTTGGTATGTAGTAAGTCAGTAAGGGGCAAAGCAATCTCAGCAAATCCCTGGATAAACTGCCGATAATAATTACTGAACCCTAGGAAACTTTGTAATTGCCTCCGGGTGCAGGGACGTTCCCAGCTTAAAATCACCTGAATTTTTTCAGGGTCCATCTCAATGCCTTTGTCAGATACCCTATAACCTAGATAGTCAAGTTGGGTTTTGTGAAATTCACATTTGGAAAGCTTGGCATAAAGCTTGGCATCTCTAAGCTTACTTAACACCTGTTTGAGAAGGTGTTCGTGTTCCTCCTCAGATTCAGTGTAAATGAGCACATCGTCCAAATAAACCAGGACCCCTTTAAACAAATGATCATGTAATACTACATTAATCAATTGCATGAAGACTCTGGGCACCCCTGCTAACCCAAAAGGGAGGACTTTGTACTGAAATGAACCCAATGGGCAATTAAAAGCAGTTTTCCACTCGTCTCCAGCTCGTATGCGGATGCGAAAATAGGCTTCACGAAGATCAACCTTGGAGAAAACCCTGCCCTTTGACAAATGGGCTAACATGTCTTTCATTAGTGGTAGAGGGTATTTGTTGCAGATCGAGATGGAATTTAACCCCCGATAGTCTGTACAGAGTCTAAGCGTGCCATCTTTCTTTTCCCGGAATAGCACAGGGGCCCCAACTGAGGAATTTGCAGGTTCAATAAACCCCCTTGACAGATTTTTGTCGATAAAGTCCCGTAATGCCCCAAGCTCCTTCTGAGTCATTGGATAAATTTTTGGCTTGGGCAATTGAGCGTTAGGAACCAACTCTATGGCACAATCAGTTTTCTGATGGGGGGGTAGCTGATCTGCTTCCATTTCTCCAAAAAGTCTGCAAAATCTTGGTATTGATCAGGCAAGCCTTCTAAATGTGCCAAACTAGGGCGTGGCATGGCAATTGCAGCCCTTCCAACCCCGCGCTTGAAGCCCTCTCCATGGTAGGGGCTTGGTAAAACCCATCCTTAAAAGTCAGAGTTCTGTGTTCCCAATTTATATGGGGGCTTCGATAGGTCAACCAGGGAATTCCCAGAATTACCAAAGGGTTGCCAACAGGTGCTAATATAACTTTTAAAGTCTCACAGTGGCTGCCCATTTGCATTGCGACAGTTCCAGTGAAATGGGTCGCCGCTGCCCCCCCCCCCCCGCTGTTGAACCATCCAACTGTGTGAAGATCAAAGGCTGCTGGAGGGGGAAGCTAGGCAGGTCCAAAGCAGCAACCAGATCAGGGTGAATCAGACACCTGGAACACCCAAGTCAACTAAAGCCCAGACCTCTGTAGTCTTTGTGCAGGAGCCCAATTTCACTTTCACTGCTAGAGTGGGACAGTCAGCACTCACCATAGCATCCTTGCGCCCATCCTCCTCCACCTGCCCGCAGGCGCTTTTCTTGGCAAGTGGCTGGCGTTTCCCGCTGGCTCCTTAGAGTAATCTTTAGCCTCTCCTGAGAAGTAGGGTACTTCTTCAGCGTCGGCCGCCCCCTTGGCTGCTGTCATCCGCCGCGATGGGGGTGGCGATTTGGCCAGCAGTTTGCCCACTCGGTCTCCAATCTTGGCTTTTGGGCAATCAACTGCTCGGTGCCCTTCCTTTCAGCATCAGAGACACTGACCCTTCACATAGCGCCGATCTCTCTCCTCTTCCCAGGCTCTATAGCCTGGCCGGGTAGCAGTTGCAGCACTTCGGGGTCCTCTCATGGTGGCTGGTTGTTTTTCAGTACATTTGGTTTGCATGTACGTATGCTGGGCATGCTCAGCCTTGCCGGCCAGACAGATCCATTCATACAATGTCTCTGGGTCATCTCTACACAACACCCACCACAGGATGTCCCTGTTGAGTCCCTCTTTAAATCATTCTATTAAGGTTGACTGAGACCAGTCGGGGATTTTCCCAGCTAAAGCCTTAAACTCCAGGGCATAATCAGCTACAGACAGTTGGCCCTGGGTAAGATCCTTCAGTGCCTTTTTAGCCCTTGCCTTGGCTAGAGGATCCTCAAAATGCAGCTTTAACGCCCACATGAATTCCTCAAAATCCTCAAGCTCAGGGGAGTTAGCCTCACTTAATTGAACATACCAGTCAGCCACTCTGTCATGCGCTGCCTACCTCTGAATAATTCTCAGACACTGGTTCTGTGGAACAGGCTCTGATTTATTCACAGTGTAGGTACAGTATAGGAAAAAAGCTGAGAGTGACAGGAGCGCGCCGGTGCGGGGTTTAAATACCCCGCGCCGGTCAGCGCCCCCTCACTTGCGGTTACGTCACCCCCCTTTGTCCAACACGTTGTCCTGCCGGTAGGTGAGGGGTTGCGAGGCCCCGCTGGCATTCCGGGATCGCCCATCATCGGTTTCTCTATTCCTCCGGTGATTGCTGTCAGCTGGGCGATCTCCGTTGCGTTAGCGCTAACAGCTTGGGTGTGCCTCGCGATCCGTTTAGCCATTGTTTCTTGTCCTTCAGCCTTTATGAGTTGATGGCTACTTATCTTGAGCCCCTTCCCCTGTTTCCTTGCTATTGTCATGTGTGCCATTGCGCTGATGTCTTCAGCTCAACGGCACTCATGACACACTCGTCCCTTCAGCTTGGTGGCAATGGAGTTATTTTAGCCTCTTCAGAAGGGAAGTATGGTCCAAACTGCTTCATATAACTTTTAGCATTAGTGAGAAAGAAAGACAACTTAGTTGGATCCCCATCAAACTTGACAGAAAAGTCTTTCAGCCCCGCTCCTGTTGGAGCTGAATTAGTGGCTGCTTGAGTGGTTGGGCCCCAGGTTACAGTAGTCCTCCTGTCTCAGGGTGGGGACACTGATGGACAAGCTCTGCGGGGTGGAGATTCATCCCGGTGCCATCTCCAGCCCCCTCCACCGGTGGTCCGGGTGAGGGGATGGAGGATGATTGCGTGGAGCTGGAATCTCCTTCATGCCTCAGCTGCTCCCTCCCACATGACAGAGACAGGGCTTTTAGCATGTACTCCATCGATTCTAATTTGGCCTCTACCACTCTTAGCCTTTCAGGGGTTTGAGATTCCTCCCTCGCTCATTAGGCTGTCTCCCTTCTGATACCGTGGTAGATTCTATGTTTGGGGTCAGCGGGAACCGATACTTCCAGGATGCCTGGGACATCCCTGGCTGGGGTTCTCCCATTTCATCCCAGGTGATCAACTCTGTGGACGATTTGCTGGGTGCCGGTTGCTCTGGTGCTCTCCCATCTTCAGATTCCTCTCCCTCAGGGCTGGAACTCGAATCCTGCCATGAACCTGAAGGTTCTGGGGTGAGGCTCAGTTCTCTGCTCCTGACCGTTGACTCGGGCATCAAGCCAGTCAGCTCCTCGAGTCTCCCGGTCATGGGTTTGGATTTGGCCATCGTTAACTGTTTTCCCTCACAAGAAACTAATCTTGGTAGGAGCTAGCGGTACAACTTTGGTGATTCTCAGCTTTATGTAAGGATTGCCTATTCTAAAACACCATCAGACTCATAAACAGGACCATAAAGATATCTGATTTATTAAAGAATAGTATGCAGGATCATGAAGAAAGCTGAGAATGGAAAAAGCGCGCCAAATGCAAACTAAAAAACCCTCGGTACAAACGAGATCCCTCCCCCCATAGAATCTTCCCAGGCTCACAATCCCAGGTGCTCCTAATGGCTTCTGATGGTCTGCGGGAAAAGACCTTGAGCAGAGCACATAACCCAAACACATTCCATTGAAATGAACATAGATACAGAGCTTGGCACAAGGTTTCACAGCAGCTCCCTCCCAACAAAAATGCGTGTCAGCACCATGGCATGTGAAACATTACGATGTACAGTGCACATTGAAAGAGTGAACATGACAACCACCTTCTATAAAGGAGGATTGGAAAATTGTAATTAAAATGAAAGCATAGACACACATCCATTGCAATAGATAAATGAAAAAATTATGTATATTGGAAGCATTAAAATTACTCAGATATATCAAACTGTTGAAAAAAGTTTTTAAATCAAAAATTAATTTGAATGGCAAACATAGTTTGACTATTACATCCTGGTATAAATCACAATGAATGCTTTGATTTGGTTATATACATGAAATACAGAAATGGAAATGACTTGGCATTTTCTATCATTATCCCATTTATTAGAATCCAAAAGTGGAATACAGATCTATAAAATCCCACCTGAACCATGAAATAAGAGCCAGTTTTAAGGGCTAAAAAGCAATAATTGAAAACACTGGCAACCTATGCTTTGCAGGACTGAGTTGAAATCTGTCAAATATTTTTTCAGTTTTCAACAGTGGGAGAGAAAATACATTTTAAATACATTTTTAGTTCTTTTTGAGCAACATTGCCATCTCTCAGCACTTTCATGTAATCCATTCTGTTTATCAGTTAGGATTATGACATATCATTCATTACTTGACTGGAGATTTCTAGGAAATTTTTCTTTGTTACCCCAAACAATAATTGTGTTCACACAAATAGCATATTTTTTGACACACACACACAAGCACATGCACATACCCACAAAGAGAAAGTTTACAGGGTGAAAGAGAGAACTACCCATCAATGGAGGAATCCAGGATTTTAGGAAAGCTTTGGGCAGCAGTAATCACTAATCCTAAAACAATTGGTAGGACCAAAGACAAGATAATTCTCCACAATCATTTGGTAAGAGAAGATATCAATGTTTTAAGAGCTGCATTGTTACAGAAATGTTGGCTGGGAGGAAAGGAACAGCTTATGAAACTCTAAAACTTAATATTACAGTTCTGAGATGGCCTGAGCCTGTTTTGGATATTCAGTGAGATTCATCTGTCTAAAAATCCTATTAGCTCATAGCAAAACTTAATCAACTTAAATTTGCCCCATCTGCTTCCCAGCTCAATTCCAGCGCTCATTTGTGGGCAGAGTCTTTGTGAGTCATGCAGCCGTGTTTACCATTGATGAGATTTCATATTTAATGCCTCACAGCAGTAAAGACAATTTACAGATGCCAAGAGCTTGGAAGCACTTGAATGATGAAGTAAGAACATATTGTACTTCATACAATGATTTTTTTAAACAACAGCAAATCATCAGCATTTGAAATAAATAACGACTATAACCCACCATCCCTTCAAATGTAGAAGTTTATATGACAATCTTTCTCTTAGGCTGAATTAGGATGATTCTATAGATGATTTCCAAGCATCTGTGAGAAGGTAAATTTATTATCTATTTATTAAAAATAGCCAAAGCTTTCTGGGTGGTTTACAATAAAACACACTTAAACAAATACAAATTGAATAAAAAATATACAATAAAATCCAAAATAAAAGCATTATCCCTTGAGTTGAAATTGATTCCTGGTGACTTGGTTAATTTTCTTGCCAACGGTGCAGAAATGGCTTGCTTTGCCAGGATGTTTTCCAACTTCCCAGTCTAGCCTACAGCCCTGGTAGCCTCTGGTGGTCTTTCATCCATGTGCTAACTGTGCCCAACTCTGCTCAGCTTCCAAGCTCAGACAAATCATATGCTACCACCTATTGGCTTGATGGCCTTATTCTTGAGGAATGTTGGATCCACAGCTTACACACAGCCAAAGCCAGACACAAGACTTTCCCTCAACAGAGAATCGTCAACATTTACATAAAACGATTGCCATCTTATAGAGGGAGTTACCTTATATCCTGGCATGCCTCATTTAATTAAAACTATTTTCAACCTCAGACCTTACTTTCTGTTTCAGCAGTAACTGTTCTAAACTTTTATACAGCAGTCTCATTCTGCATTCCAAGGTATCCATCACAATTTAACAAATAAAAACCATATCATTATTAAATCATTAATTTTTTAGCAAATTAAAATAAGTTTAAATGCCTCTGAGAAGAGGAAAAGATTTTTCATAAAGGCACCACCAGGTCAGTATTTATGGGATAGGGAGAAACTATGGATAAGAAGAGCCTTTCTTTGCTTATTGAACAATATACTTCGAATAAAACAGGCAGGTCTTGTGGGACTTGACAGAAGGTCAGAAAAGACTGAAGACTGGAATGAGTAGAGGCATTACGTAGTTAACTGTGCCTCAAGTCACTTCAGATTCTAAAGATAAAAATCATCACCTTGAGTTAGGGTCAGGCATAAGAGGCAGTCAATGAAAGTTTATTTAAAATTGATGTTTTATGTATAAATATAACCTAATCAGATATTTAAACAGTGGATTTACCTATCAAACAGGAAATATGTACTTGTAGGCATATATAGCAATGTGTGTCCAAAGTAAACATAATAGCAGATGAAAATAAATACACAGCCTCAATCTTCTGCACCATCTTGATCAATAGTTTCAAATGTTTCACAGTCTTGACTTAACTTTTTATGTTAAAACTAATTGTTCCTTGGCAGAAAACCACAGAACTAGAGTCTTGTAGGTATACCATGGCTAGGGTCCAAAAATACTGATGGCCACTAGATGTCAGCAAAATGGTGGGTTTTTCTGAATGGTGATGGTTTTTCAGACTCTACTTGCCTATCAGATTTTTTTTTTTTTTTGGTGGGGAGGACAAGTAAATGAATTAATGGTAATACTTCTAATAAACAACTACTATGAGCATTAGTAGAGCATGATGCATTATGCTTCACCAAGGTCAGTCATGTAACTTTCTCTAATGCTTCTAGGGATAAGATGAACATTCAGAATCCACTACTATTTGCTTTCTCTTGCTAAGCATTAGGAAAAGCAGCTGGTGGAATGCCTTCTGGGAACTTTTTCAACATTCTTACTCTCTGTTTTGCATATGAATTTGCTCTGTTCTGTCCATTCATCTCCACTTCATTTCCCTTTATTGTGCCAAGAGGTAAACCACTGAAATCCTGTGGCCAGGCACAATCAGAAGCAATACTTGGTTTCAGCAATACAGACTGTTTGCTGACTTGCCATTTTTTTTAATCAAGAGAAGTGTATTTTGACCTAAAAATCCTTAAAATTTAACTAATAAAAAGGTACATTTACTAATATGTATTCAATGAGTCAATTAGAAAGAAATCCACCAATGTATATGCCACAGTGGCATTTATTTGCTAGATGTAATGCTTATTCTGTCACATAATTAGAGCAAGTCACAACAGTTGATGGTAAATACATCCCTATTTCTGCCTTCTCCAATCCTCCTGCTCCTCATTGTGTGAAGAGAAAGCCCCTTCAGAGAGGAACTAGAGTTTAGCAGCAGAGCAGGGGGCAGCACTAGCTGACCATATCTGGGCTCAGAAGCTTAACAAGGTTGACCCAGCTTAGTACCTGAGCAAGAGACCCGGGTGGGGTGAGATGTATGAACTCCACTAAAGGTATTCTATATCAGTATAGAATGCCAGTAGCTAGATAGTTCATGGTCCAAGTGTTTAGGGATTATGGCTTCAATCTTTCAAATTTACTCATAGCATGAAAGTAACACCAAAACAATGGGCAGCTAAACCCAAATCTAGAACTTAAATGTATACTTTCAATTCAAGATCTCTGTGACAAGTGGCTTCATTAGAATGTGGCTATGAAACAGGAGTTTCAACAAGACTATTGTTGATCAATTGATCAGGAAAGACTAACCTTCTGATATGCCTGGTATACCTATGATATGGCCTGCCCTATCTCAGTGGCTCTGCACTATTTGCCAACACTTTCTGACATTACAACAGCCAATATGACATACTTGTATTTCCTTTTCCAGCTGAGGACATGCAGCCCACAGGTGTTCAATGGATGCAGTTCCCCTTCAAGCCTCAAATTTCATACTTCACTTATGGAGTTTTTCTAAGCAGAGAATTAAAAGTAGGGTTATCACATCTGTACTACAAAACTCCAGATGACCAGTGGTTGGCAGCAAAGCCATCTAGTGGCTGTCTGGAATTTTTCCACCTGATCTGGCAGCTGTCCCTCAAGGGGAATTTTTCTAATTGAACAGACTAGTTTCCCTAGGTGACTTACTATTCTCTGTGGAAAATACAAAAACTAGACAAATACAAAATAGAACCATAAGAAAATGTTTTTTATTGCAGTGTTTAGGAAGAGAAAATCCACCTTGTCCTAGTCAAACACATTTCCAGAAATATTTCATGCTTTCTCCCAGATGAAAATTAGATAAACCGGAGGTTGAGATGTGAGACAATAGCAATTTGAGTGTAGAATATGAGGAAATTGTTTTCCCACAGAGATACATACATACCCTGGCAAAAGTAAGCTTGACAAATTACTGAGTAGTAGAAACTATTGTTATATTGTTTCATACAGCACATTGCTCAGCGCATTGTCAAAAACAGCATAAGGAAATTTCATTGTCAAAAACAGCATAAGGAAATTTCATCATTCCCTTTGAAGCTAAGTTTGTGTGTGCGTGCGTGTGTGTGTGTCTGTGTGTGTACATTGATCTATCTACCTATCTATCTGAAATGTGCTTCTGCAAACGAATTCATATATTTTATTGGTTGGACAGGAATTCTATGCTCAATTATGCATTCATAACTCTTCCTAACATTAATCAAATATACACAGCTGTTCCTAGGTTCAGCACTGAAGTCTTACTGGAAAACACTTGCATTTTAAAATAATGATCAAAATATGAAGGAAGAAAAGATGATGAATTTTTCAACTCACATGTGATTTGAGGAAGTTAAAGTAATCCTAAAATGTGTTTAAAGTCATCCAGTTTGTGGATGGATTAACAACTGGATATTGAGCCTAAGTGACATTTGCTAGCTAGAAGAATCTAGAATGAGGCAGAATCCATTAACAGCCCCCGGACTTCAAATACACCTTCAGAATGGCATTTCTACATGGCCAAACCTCAAAAACACTGAAGGGACTCCACTACTAATCTGCCAGAATTACAAGGTTAAAAAACTGAACATGAGGTGGAGATATGGGTGTATCATGAGAATGGTGCTAATATATCAAGTCCAGAGTTCATTCATTACTCTGATATGTTCTGATTATTTAATTAATGACATTAATGACAAAATCTTACACTAAAGGACTGATCTTAAACTCTCTTTTCCCAGTGCAATTAGCACCAGGGGAAACATCCATAGAATATAAAAATCCAGAACCACTAGGCATAAAAATGCTTAGACCATGCCATAATTCAGCTCTCAAAACACAGCATGCCACCATCATGTAGGCAGAATACAAGGTGAGTAAAAAGAGCACACATCTTTCTGGCCTTGGGTAACACAGACATATAATTTACAAGAGACCATTCTAGGAAAAGGCTACTATGGTTAAAGGCACTTTGGATACAAAGAGGGAGGATCCCACATGGAAGTGGTGGACTTCTCAGAAAAAGCATGTTTTGTAAAATCTTTGTCTCCTGAACACAGATGCAAATTTTGCTAACTCTTCTTCACCTAAAATAGGGCTGCCAGATCTGGGCTACAACAACCCAGAACATATTAGATGACAATGAAGAGTTTTCTGTATCTTCTTGTTGTAACCTGGAGTTTTGCATTCTGGTTTCAAGTGTAGTATCAAATGGGACCCCAAGGCAGAGGCTATTGCCATTTAAGAGGCTCTGATGGCTTTCAGAGATGGCTCCACACAGAACAAGCTGCGGAGTTGGGTTCTGGGAAAACTTTAAGATTGCTGCTGCTGTACCAGCCTCCCTGCTGCACAGAAGCTTCCCTGCCCCAGCAGGCAGTGGAGTTAGTGGTGCTGGGTGATTTTTAATCTGCCTTCACTTGGTATGGAGCCAGAATGGCCTGGAGTTCATGGCTATCATCACAGATCATCAGGTGGTCATGTGTTTGATTTTTTTGTTTTATTTGTGCCATGGTTGAGCCACTCTGATCACTTTTGAGCTTCACAAATTGGTTTGTTTCCATAAAGTTGATCAAGTTGCCACGATCATAATGCATCATGGTTGCTTTGCGTGGCCCTATTAGTTGACATTTCTCTGTAGGAATTGGAATAAAATCAGAACATCATGTCTTTGGTGGCAATGTCTATTTGGTTACTTATTTATACTACCCTTGATCTTAGCCAAAAAGCCAAGAACTGATAAAGTAGTAAGACACTAGTCATTAATTAAACCATTCAAAATTGCATGCAATTGGAACATTTTATAAGCTCAGTTAGTTAATAAGTAAGTAAATAAACAAATAAACTTATTACTAGCTACAAGATTTAGTATACTACTGAACTCTTCCAAATAATGTCTTTTAACAATCATTTTTTTGTCAACAGAAATTACAATTTCCTCAAATATTTTTTTCAAAACAAGCCTTTGATTTGGCTAGCAGCACATATACACATATACTAATAATATTATAAGTTCTTCTCAATATATTTGCTTGCTACATTTTCACTTTCCTTTGTTAAGTTTCCATAAGTAGTCAGAATAAATAGTTGAATTAATTCATGTCGCCAACTCTTTTGTTATAGTACTTTCATGAGAAGCCTAAATCTTCCAAACATTTAAAGTAATTTAAATATTTCTCGGGATAGATCTTTATCTGCTGTTTTTGTAGAAAGGTACCTACAATGAGGGACGCGGTGGCGCTGCGGGTTAAACCGCTGAGCTGTCGATCGGAAGGTCGGCGGTTCGAAACCGCGCGGCGGGGTGAGCTCCCGTTGCTCGTCCCAGCTTCTGCACACCAAGCAGTTCGAAAACATGCAAATGTGAGTAGATTAATTGGTACCGCTTCGGCGGGAAGGTAACGGCGTTCCGTGAGTCATACTGGCCACATGACCCGGAAGTGTCCTATGGACAACGCCGGCTCCAAGGCTTTGAAACGGAGATGAGCACCGCCCCCTAGAGTCGGACACGACTGGACTTTACATCAAGGGAAACCTTTACCTTTACCTACCTACAATGTGATAAATAAATAACTAGTTTTCCTTTTAACATGATTTTTAGATATTTAAATTTTAGACTTTATTTTTCATTGTATGAGGTTATAACTAAAAATAATAGTACAAAAATAAATATTTTATTTAGGATATTAATTATTTAATATAGATATTTTAATATGGACATTTACAATCCTATAACATTAGAATTTTAAAATTATTGAATATCCTTTCTGCAGCTCAGAAAGGATATTCTGTGTTTGTTCCATTAGTAAGCTCACTTAAAATCCATCATTTATTATAGATCCACCAATATATTTTTTTTATAATAAAACACTTTGCTTGCATTTAGAGCCGAGCATGGTGATTTAATGACGCTTTGAATTAATCATTCTGGCAAAGTAGATCATTGAATCAAATTGTCAAAGACATCCAATTTATCAAATCTAATCACAAGCATTTCAAGGAGCTCTTGATTTAGTGGCTTTTCTGCTGCTTCTGCCTTTGTCAGATTCTTAAACAATGCTGCAACATCCCTGCCATATGTGGACAGGATATGGAGGTTGACCAGGGTAGCTGGTTTTCTGACACTGAGATAAACAGCCAGATGATGAGTTTTCTCACCTCACTGATCCTGGTCTATCACTTGGGGAGGGATGTGACCAATGTCTTTGGTCTCCTAGAGTCACACTTCTGCTAGGATTGACTTAGGTACATTTGATGAGAGAAAATGGAGAGTGTTCTGTTCCTCTTGCTCCTGTTATTTGATCTTTTTTACCTTTCCATGTGTAATTTATTCTTCTATATAAGCACATAACATAAGCAGTGCCCTGCTGGATCACACCCCTGGCTCATCTAGTCCAGCAGTCTGTTCTCAGAGTGGCCAACCAACTGCACAAGGAAGCCCACTAGCCTCCCAGTAGATGGCCTTCAGGGGCAGTCACATGCCATCAAGGCTAATAGCCATTGATCCCCAAGACTTTTGACTAATCTCTGTTCACACTCAGTTGAAATGTTTGACTTAATCCCTGTTCACACACAGAAATGTATTTGATCAATGATCAGAGCAATAAAAGAGTTGGACAGCAAAATTATATTATAATAATATATCACAATAAAACCTGATTTAAAACTATATGTAAAATTCTAATGACATAACATGTAACATAATCCTTGTTAATGTCTCAGTCTCACTTCCTTCATTTTTAACAATTTTCTCTAGTTTCTGTCTGGAACCTGTTTGTCTCTGTTTTGAGTGAGTGACACTTGTGTGAATTGTTCTTCAATAGTGTGTTTGCTATTAAAAAGTATTGTTTACATAACATATGTATTTCTCTATACCACAATACAATATGTGTGCAATACAAGTAATGCATACATTTCAGAGATCTTTTTTGTTACAAAATAGCATATAGCTTAGCTTGAACAAAAATAAATATCAATAAACTCAAGCATAGCAGTGGCTACAATGGAGGTTTGGCAGCAAAGGACAAGTTACAGGGAAGTTCTGAACACTGCCCATTTGTACATACCCCCCTTTCTGTTACTCAAGCAGCAAATGCCAGTGTAATATAGGTGAGAATTCTTATTCCACCTCCATCAGAGAAGGAAGACAGGATTACAAGGAGTGCTAATCAATGGTTGCTTGTCAGATTGAAGGGAAGTTCATGGAGAGGGCCAAAAAGTTTAGTTCTGGAAGTAGGTTGCCATAGAAGCTAATCATTCCATTTAATTCTGTATTGGTCAAACCCCACCTCAAATACTGTGACAATACTGGGCACACGTAAGAAGGATTCAGGGAAATCGGACAGGTTCAGAGAATGGTAATAGGGGCAATCAGGGGACTAGAAACAAGGGTCAGTGAAGAAGGACTAAAAGAGTTGAGTATGTTCAGCCTTGAGAAAAGCAGACTGAGTACTGATCTGATAGCACTATTGAATATCCTGTTCTTTATTTCCTTAACCAAAGAATAATGGTTTTAAATCAGAAGAAGGCATACGCCAGGTGAATATTTGGAAAATTTCCAAAAGTAAGAACAATTTGATATTGGAACTAATGACCAAGAGAGGTAATGTTTTCCACTGGATATGTTCAATCAGAGGTTAGACATCTATCTGTTGGGAATACTTTAATTTGAATTCCTGCACTGAACAGAGGGCTGGACGATGGTCTAAATGGCCCCTTCCAATTCTTATGTTTCTATGAGATCCTGACAGAAGAGGGGGACTTTATAACCCATTTCCCTCCATGCTTTCTTCCTTCCATATCAGTGATTACTCCTATTTAACCGAAGTCACTCTTTCCAGTAGCATTGAAGGTGTGGCAGTTGAAGTAGAATCCATACTCTCATCCCAGAAGCATATAGATAGCATTGCTTTGATTAGTTTAAGCAGGCACAATATCATAATCAGTACAGAATCAGCTGTGGTAAGATTGTAAAGCATCTAAATAGAGCATCCATGATTTCACATGCAAGAAGGCAGGACTACCTTGACCTGGATGAGACCCAGACTGCTTGTGAGCTTATACCCAACATGAACTTCATGTGGACAAGTTCTCTGTGATTTCACAGTGACCAACAACGATGCCAACATGATGACAGTGGTGTGCGATGCCTTCACAGTATGTGTTACATCACAATGTGTTACATTTTCTCTGAGTCGGCTGCCAAGAGAACTCTGAAAGTTCATCTCAATTCACACTGCTCCAAAAAGGGATTCAGAATTGATCAGTATAGCAGTGTTTCTCAAACTTGGCAATTTTAAGATGTATGGACTTCAGCTCCCAGAATGCCCCAGCCAGCATGTTGAAGTTGAAGTCCACACACCTTAAAGTTGCCAAGTTTGAGAAACACTGCTCAGGGGTAAAACCTTCCTTTTCTTGTTCAGGCTAGAGATGTTTCTGCCAAATGCTTACTGCTTACAAGAAGAGAAGGAACCCTTGACCTGAAAACTTTATTTCCAGGCTCTAAAGTTGATTGCATTTAAGCAGAAGAAGTAACGCTTATAGGTTTGGGACAGAAACATTTATTGCTTTTAAGACTAGAGTACTATTGTGAATGAGCCTTTTTCCTGAAGGCACCTTGCTTGAAAAATAGAGAACAAGGCTAATAAGCCTTGGCCCCCCAAAATTTATTGCTTTTAGGCAAGTGAGCAAAGTTGGCAATAGTTCTTTCTTCCAAATGTGTATTGCTTTAAGACGAAGGACCTCCATCAGCCTGCTTGCTTGCCAGCTTGCCTCGGTCTGTGCCAACAGTACTAGAATAATCCAGCTGAGCTGTCTGACTGCAATATTCCAATGAATGGGAGTGTGTGTGTCTGTTTTGTTTGTGTGTGACTTCTTAAAACTCTTGCATCTGACAGAATCTGCCTCCAGCAACTCTAGAATCTATCTGGAATAACATTAGGGGATGAATCCTCTCAGAAGAACAACGCTTCTGATCTCCAACATACGGTATTGCCAGAAGCCACAAACTTGGGAATTTATGTCATGGTCGTTCTTGTTCATGAACCACCTTCTATAATATTCCCATAAGGAAACATGCCTGCCAATTTTTTAAAAAGTATGCAAAGCCTGGCAGTCAAGAAAGCAAGTGATCAGAGCATGGAAAGATTAATCTTAAATCTTTAAGGTCTTGGTCCTGGGAATCCTGATATACATTGCACAAGGCACTTGGTTTTTTCACTGTCCTTCTCAAAAGAGACTAAGCTTTTCAAGGTAATTTTTTCTCTTGCATCTCCAAAAAGCAAGGGAAAAATAAGTTTTTAAAAATTGATTAAAATTTTAAAAGTTTGATGCTTTTTCTGCTGATTCAGCACAACTTCTCTGCAGACTCTTTGCTGGACAATTTGAAGACTGCTATGGTGTCATTTCTACATTCAGGTTATCTCTGACTTAAAAGTAGTACAGGAAGAATATTTTTAAAATGTATTGTGTTGAATACACGTGAATGTATCCAAATAAATTTTGCATTTTTGTTGTCTCTAAAGGGTTTACCATTCCACCTGCTTAAATCCCATTTTGCCCAAAAAGAAACAGGTGGAACCATTTTGATGCATTACCATTTTAAGGCATGCTAACACAGCTTTCTCAGAATTGAAGGTCAAATGTTGAAGGTCAAATATTTTTTCCTCAAAATCTCAAATTAATCTAATCTAACCTAATCTAATATCTTCCAAATCTTGAATCTCCAATTTGAATTAGATCAGGGCTGATTCACACTGAAGTAAAACACGTAAATTGGATGAAATAGATGTGAGCTACAAAGTTTATGCCACAATAAATTGGTATTTCAGATGCCACAAGTCTCTATTGCTGACGTTTGTTGCAACAAACAGTAGGTTTAGAAACAGACTTCCAATTATACCAAATTCTTTCTTTTATCAGCTTCTCCGTACAAAAACACATTTTTTTCATATAATAATAGCTGAAAATTATGTTGAAGAAAAAACAATGGAGATAGTGGAAAGAATAAAAGTATCACTTGCTGTTCTTTCTAGGCTCAGGTCACCTGCAAGAACAAAAATGGGAGAGTCACCTTTTTTCTTTTCTTCTAGAATTGGTTCTTGCTTTCTTTTAAAAAAATTCTTTACCACAGCTGCCAACCAACTATGTCATCCCTGTCATGCTAGGAATATATCAGGGAAAACAGAAGTCTTTCAGTCTTGCAGAGCCACCAGGATGCCATCTCAGCTACTGCAGAATTGGAAATGACAGTTGACATATTTGAATTGAGAACTGATTGTCCCTTTCTATGCTAGTACTTTATTTTTTATGGAAATGTCTCAAGAAATGTGAAACCATTTTAATTTAACTGCAAATATTGGGAAGCTTTTGAATTTTTGAAGTGATTAAAAGCATTCATTATTCAGCCCGAGGGGGGTGGGGGATCAAATATTTCTAGTATTTCATGAATATAGAAGAACAGGTTGTCAAGCTGCATTGTTTAAATGAGATGTGTTGCACTTCCCTCATGTAAGTGAATTTAGATAGAGTTATCAGCATATTGTGTGTTGGATATCTGCAAGAACATCCAATGGAGTCATGGTGAAAGACAGCTCTTCAGTCTATGCACAGAGAGTCTGGGAATAATTTATGTTCAGTCTGTTGCAATTTTAATTAGCACAGAGACAAGCAAGGAAAGGAAAACTCAGATGTTGTCAAAAATAGAAAGGCTCACTAGTTTGTAAAATTCAGTTCTTAATTATACCAAAATAATCAACCCAGAGTCATCATTTTAAAAATCATGGACTAATTAGGCTATATCTTCCATAATTATGTCCTATCCATGACACTTTTCTTAGTGGAGAACTGTTTTTCTTCTACTATTTGAGACCACTCTCTCTACTCATGTCATTTAATCAAAAAACATTTGAAATTATTCATTAATTTGCTAATTAGCAATTAGAATTGAACATTACATTACTTCAATACAAAAACTTTGTTTATTGTGGCATTCAGTTGAGCATGCTGACTTTAGAGTGCAATATCAACAGAATATTTCAAATATGTTTAGGAAACAGCTTTAATGAACAAATATTATGGGCAATTCAATATTCTGTTGCGAACATAAAATACATCAACAGTGGACTTAATTCAATTACCTTGAGGCAGCTATTCCTTAACTTCCTCCACAGTTTCTTTTTATCTGTTTACAAGGAACTAAAGTAAGGAGAAGTTAATGTAAAGTGAGGAAAATAACCTTGGGGGTCTTCTGATTTCTCTGTTTTCTTTTAAAATGACTAACCATGTAAATAATGTAGCAGATGCCCTGTGGAGAAGTAGGTGGAATTAAAAAATCCCAATTATTAGGACATGAACCACAGTGGGGTCTTGAACTGGCAAACTAAGGAGAGGATTCAAAAAGGATTAATTCTGTGTAGGGGCTGTCCATCACTTGACTTTATCCAAGGAATAAAGTACTGCAATAGCAGGGAAACCATGACCTGGGCATACAGTATCTCATCCACTCTCCCAGGACTCCCTATCCAGTCCTTCTAGGTTCCCAGGGAGCAATGTCCTGCTTACATAGAGAAGGATGAGAGGAAACAGTATGTCAGCATTTCCACACCAAAGAATCCTGAGCATTTGGTGAGGTAATGGGGAGGAGCAATTGCATTGCTTAGTTTCTTGGGAATCAGCTGAGAAGCAACAAGAATTCCTCTGTGCATTTTAAAAAAGCTCCTATTTATCTGTGCAGGTATTAGCCAGATCCCACCACCAGCGTTGTTCCTTTTAATACAACATTGTGACATATAGAAAAGGGGTGAGACTTGCATCAGAGAACTGTGATGCTGCTCATGTCTTTCCAAAACCACTGGTGTCAGCTTTTCTTCATAGAAGAGAATGAACTTTTCTTCAGTTTCCATTATGTTCACTTTCCTTTGTACGCACTAATAAATGAGTTTTACTTTCTTAAGGCAGGAAGAAGAAATGAAGGAAGATCAGTCATTCAAGCAAGGAGACTTATTTATACTCACAGGCCAGATCAGCGAAGTGAGTCCCACTCTGCAGAACTGGATCAGGTGTTGAGTTCTTGAGAAAGGTTTTGGAATCTCTTGGAAAAGCTGTGTATCATTCTGCCCAGCAGTCGTTCAGCCTGAAGTAACAAACAAAGGTGCTGAAGGCTTTTGGGATGATTTGATCCGGGACAAACTCAACATGTCTCATATTGATCATGAATTGGATTCTGCAATTAATTCATTCTTCACAGTCTTATTCAGACGATTTCAGCCACTGAAACCTAAGGATGTGACATTGCTTACCTGGTATCTATGCATAGAGCTCAACTTCAGGAAGGCGGCTTAGTATGCATACCTACAAGTGCTAAGTATAAATACACCTTAAAATACACATTAGTGCTAGGGAGGATGTCACATTTGTAATACTGAGGAGGAGGGGGCAGAAACCAAGCTATTCTGTATGGCAAGAAAGCAACACAAAACAATATTAAGTATCTGTATTTATTATCTTAGATGTTTCAAATTAATCCTCAAGGGGAACTGACAGCCTGGATGGGTCCCTGCAGTTTCCAATACTTTTGGAAGTAGCTTGTCATTTACTTCTTCCTAAGGCTGAGAGAGAGTGAGTGGTCCAAAGTCATCCAGCTGGCTTCATGCCTAAGGCAGGACTAGAACTCATGGTCTCCCAGTTTCTAGTCCACTATCTTTAATCATTTTACTAAACTGATTCTCAAAATATAAAGAACAGGATCCATATTATTAAATGAACTTACAACCATGTAATCTGTTAACAAGGTGAAATACAATTAATGCTGTCAATGTTGCCAATGCAATTAAAAATCTTTTATGATTAAATTATCAAACTACATATGGGTAGTCCTCACTTACCAATGGTAATTGGGACTGGGAAGTCCATTGCTAAGCGACGCAGTCGTAAGGCACCATGTACTGCGCCAACTTACGATGGCAGTTCCAGCAGTCCCAGATGCCATTGTTAGGCAAATCCTGCGCAGTTGCAGTGTCCTACAGTTACGTGATTGCCATGTGCAACCTCCTGCCAGATTCCCCACTGAGTTTGCATGTTGGAAGCTGGCAGTGAAGGTCACAAATGGTGATCACATGACTGTGGGATGCTGCAATATCGTAATTGTGAGACAGTTGATGAGTGCCCAAAATGTGATCACTTGACTGTGGTGCTGCTGCAACGGCTGCAACTATGAGGAGCTGTTGTAAGTATCCCTCATTCACCGCCATTGTAATTTTGAATGGTCATTGAATGAGTGGACATTAAGCGAGGACTACCTGTAATACAAAGCAATAAAGAAAAGCTTTCACAAATTAAATTGAAAGGTCAGTTCTCATTAATGTTAAACCCTCTTTCCTATGAGAAATGTTATTATTTGACCAAATCGTAAAGTTTTCTAATCTGAGGATAAGAATTCAGCAAATGCTATTCAGTTCATTAAATAATAGCTAAAAAACAGAGAATTGTGACTTCCTTTTTAAAGCAAAGAAAGAGTAGTCCAAAAATGAAAACATTTCTTAATTAATGAGATGTATATACTTTATGTTGTCATTCAATCCTGCTGAAATTTTTGTGCTCGATCTCACAATCTATTCCGCTTTGTTTTAAATAGTGATTTTTGCAAAGACTACTTCTCCAATTGCACTTGCCCATGAAATGAGTTATTCAGTTTCAGTAATGCTTGAGTAAAGATAGAGAATGTATTCATTTATTGAAAGTTGATGTTCTGAAGCAGATGGAGAAGTAGTTGTATCAACTACATCCCTCAAGACATTTTTTCCCTTTATTTTACTGAAAATCATATTCATTAGTTTTAAATCCCACTTTTTGTAAGATTTCCTCTTTCCCTTTATTTTACTGAAAATCATATTTATTAGTTTTAAATCCCACTTTTTGTAACAGGAACTCAAGGCAGCATATATAGTGCTCCCTACTCCTATTTTTCCCACAACAACTCTGTGAGGTAGGTTGGACCATGAGTGTCATCCAGAGAGTTCTGTGGCTGAAGATAAACTAGAACCTGGGTCTCCCTGAACCTAGTCTGATACCTTACCTGCTACCCCACACTTACTCTCAAAGCTTTCTGCTTGAGTATGCTCAACCATAACATTTGCATGCACATTTCATACATATGCACATTTCAATTTTATTCTGTGCTATAGCTAGATCACATTACTTTACCTCTACTTAAAGTAATTAAGCAAAGCATTTGTAAAAGGAAGAAAAGGATACTCAGATGTTAATTTAATTTAGGTTGACCTAGATTGGATTTGGTAGGAATTGGAATTAAAAGCACTGTTAACCCAAAGAGTTGCACATATTCTATATATTTTAATTTGTAACTGTTTTATTTTTAATTAATTTAATTATATAATCTAAGATGTGGGAAATGAAGGAAGGACAGAGAAATTCCACTGCCTGATATACACAGGTTGCTTATGACTCCACTCATCAACATGTCAACATGAAATTACCTATCCTGCTTCCCTTAAAAACATGGACTCCATTAATAAGCATTCTGAATTGTGTGGTTCATCTCAGAGAGGATGCCCTTGCCATCTGAAAAGGAAATTAATCTTCAAGGCATAAACAAAATAAGAAAGAGCAGCTTCCTAAGTGATCATTATTAAGTTTAAAAAGTAGGACACTTTTCACAAAGATATTTTCCCCTGGAGTGCATTTTAACCTTTCGGATTAGCAAGCATCACAGAATTAACATAATCATATAGAGAGCATGCCAAACTGTACTTTTATTGTAATTAGTTGAAAGCTTTGGCAAATTTCACATTCATCAATTTTTGTCACCAATTAGTAATTTACAAAATTACTAGTAATCTTCAATTTCATTCATTCTAAACTAGCATGTCACATACTGCAGGCAACTCCTATAAAAATTTATAGTAAGCTGGATTTTAGCTCTAAGGATTGCTGATAGTGTCCCTGAAGGAAATCTTAAAATCTTACACTGGGTTATGGGAATTTCCAATTCTGTTTTATGCCATTTCACAGTTTGTCACATGTAATAATAGGGCTAATATCTTTATTTTAATTTTTTTTCAAAAGTGGATAGTGTGATGGCCCTAGTACCAGGATCTTAACTTGAGAAATTCTCCAGGCAGTCCATTAGGAGCTTAAAGAATTCATTTATTAAACTCTGATTACACAGGACAGTTGCAAAGCTCTGAATAATGTTTTGGCACCAAAGCATTCAAATTAAATCATTCCCTCTGACATAGTCTCCCCTTCCTGTCTCACAAACAAGCCCGTTCTCACTCCTGATCTCCCCACTCCTAGTTCCTTAGACCTAATTAGAGTCCAGGTGTCTTATCAGCCCATCCTTGGCTCCAACAGCTTGTGAAGGAATGGTCCCTCAAAGACACGTAACATAATTTTGTTAAGGAAGATCCTGCAAAGTGGAGTTGATTTTTTTTTTTTAGCTTTGAGGAAAAAAAATCAGTAAGTCTAGTTTTGCAACATTTTTCATGACAGTAAACTCAGTGTAGTTTGGTTTTCATCATTAACTTGAGTACCATTTTCTGCAGCTAGCTAAGTTGAGAAAATGCAGAACTACTGTTTTTTCTCTAAATAATGAAACACACCATATATGTATATGTATATGTATATGTATATGTATATGTATATGTATATGTATATGTATATGTATATGTATATGTATATGTATATGTATATGTATATGTATATGTATATGTATATGTATATGTATGGTTTTTAATTAGCTTAATCAGGTTTAATCTTTAATATAGCTATTTCTGTTTAATAAACAAATTCCATGGAAATACTTCAGTTATATTACAACCTTTAATTTAACTCTTCATGTTGTAGAAAAATATAGGTAAGTGACATAAAGATCATTTTAATTGACATTTACAGCATCCTCTTTAAAAGAGTCTTTTCCCAGCTGGCCCCATCCAGATGTGTAGGACTACAACTCCCACTGTTCCCATCTAGAATAGTTAGTGATTGCTGGCTAGGAGCCACCAAATTGGAGAAGATGCAGAAAGTATAACTGCTGTGGGCATAATTTAATACCTTTTAAACAAAGGGATGTTGAACACATATAGGAGGATCAGTCTATGTGGTATTGAGTTTGGGACATAAGTGAGTAGGGTTTGGGAGGAAAATAAACAAAAAAACAAAAATAGGGCCAGTGTGGTATTAAGGTGTTGGATTCAGTCCAGCAGGACTGTATTGTACTGCACTCTAGTTAACAGTACTGCTTACCAAATAACCATAGGCCAGTCACTCTGTCTCAGCTCAAACTATGTCACAGGTTGTTATGAGGAAACAATGACCCTTGAGCTTTAAAATGGAAAAGGTGGGACATAAATTGCTAAGACTCCTCTGGTTGATGCACGGAACAGAAGGATGACCCAGGCATCTGATTACTTCTAACTGTCCATGGCCAAATTGTTCAGATGGACAGTATCTGCAGGTTGCTATCCTACAGAATATTTGGGCCAAAAGTATAAATAGCAAAAAAATTATGCCAAGCACAATTCAACACAGAACATATTTCTTAAACATTTCATCTGAACAAGGAAAGCCAGGGTAATTTTTTCTGTTATGTTTTTTTTAAATTCTGAAAAATGCTATTCATATGATTAGAAGATCAGATGAAACACTTAAACATTTATCTGTCACAAATTTGAATGTGCATAGAAAATTAGTTGCCAGTTTGGTACTATCATCTTAGAAACAATTATAGTTGTAGACAGGAGGCCATATTACCATGCCATTTTGGATTAGCTTCAGATGATGGAGTTTGATGGTATGGACAAGTTATTTGGCGGTATAGGACTTATGTTCAATTTTTGGACCCATGTCCTATGTGAAGATTAACTATTTATTATTTCATTCAGTTTATTATAGCTGTGCATTCCAGCACATTCTGGGCACTTACAAAGTCCAATACTAATTAAAACAATTAAAAACACAGACAAAACAAAACAGCCTGGACAGCCATTAAAACACTGTATGCCAGGCCTCCACCTCCACACACACGCATTAACCCCAGGCCTGGGACCAAAGCCTGGTTTTAAGAACTTTTTAAACCCCCAGGAAAGTGGACACCATCTGTATCTCTGGGGGGATGCTGTTCCAGAGGGAGGGGGTTGCAACAGAGAAGTCATGGTTCCTAGGTCCCACAAGATGGCGACATTTAATCGCAGGGACCTGGAGCACACCCACTCTGCCTGAATGGGAGGTTGTTTGGTGGTTAATATCTTACTGAGGTGAGGCTGTGAATCCCACTGCTTTAAAGGGTCAACAGCTAAAGCCCTGGTTGTTGTTTAAAACCAGTTATGGTATCTCTACACAATTCTGCAGTAAGATACTAGAAAAACAGAGGATTCTAAACTTCAGGCAATTTGGATTATGCTGATTATCTGGATCCAGCCCAATCTGATTTCTGGATGAATACTAGAAAAGATACTTTTAATATAATCGACAATAATAGACTGGCTATGGGAAAGGTTTCCAAGTAGGGTGATAAAATGGACCTTGCTAGTGGCCTTCTCTTCTTGTTAAAGAGTATGGAATATGGAGTACAAGAACAACTCAGTCCTGGGAAAGAGGAAGGGGTGAGAAAGAAACTCAAGATAACCCTGCCTTTGTTCTGTTTGGTAGAAGAGAGGGCAGAAGGATATTTTGGCAGGCTTTCAAGATTTTGTTATTATACCCTATAACAACAGAATTCCAGTAGTCCTTGTATGGTATATTCCCTGACTTGGCCTACCTCAAAGGTTTTTGTTGTTGCTGCTGTTGTTTACTGCTTCCATTCATTGTTGAGAGCCTGTATGGTAAAATGATTCAATCCTAACCATTATAGCAGTAGACCAAGTCTGGAATGACCCAATGCTGGATCCACACTAAACTTCTTGGTGCCTTTGGACCACTGATGAATTCTCAGTCTCAACCATCTTCATGGCATTTTTCTTCAGGAATAAACGTTAGGGAAGGGCATGCCTCTTAGAACCCAGTAGATCATTAGGAAAGTCACTGAAAATAATGTCTATAATATTACAAAGCTACTGTAGTGCAATTATATTTGGAATGCTGTCCTTTTGGCTTCATCTTAGGGAAGTACTCCCCAGACAAATTTGAGGGTGCATTTGGACTCATAGCTCCTGCTTGAAGAATAGGTAGCAGTCATGGATAGGAGGACCTCTGCACAGGTTCATCTTGTGCACCAATTGCACCTGTTTCTAGACTGGGAGGTTCTACTTAGTCATCTTAGTCATCTTTTGGCTGACTTTCTACATGGGGTTGCACCTGAAGGGCATTCAGAATCTACAACTGGTCCAGAATGCTGTGGTGCAGGCAGTTTTCTGTGCTTCATGCTTTTCCCATTTGACACCTTTGTTCCATGAACTGCACTGGTTCCCAAAGGTCTTGCACAGGGCCAGGATACCTGCAGGACCTCCTTTCTCCAATTGTTTCACCTGTATCAGCAGATGCGGTATGTTCCCAGTCGCTTCTATTTGGAAATGTCATCCTGTGGAGTCTAGGAGTCTTACCTTCTCTGTAGCAGCGCCTGCCCTGTGGAAAAGCATTCCCCCAGAGACCTGGATGGTTCAAGTCATTGAATTCCTTGATGTCCCCTCAGGCACTTGGGCTGGGAGGTTAAACAGATCTGTTGGTGGATTTGTTTATTTTGGTCTTCATGGATTGAAAATGGAATGTTTTTAGACCCAGGTATATTTTATATTATCATTATTACGATGACTTATTCATTAGTAAATGGGTTACTATATTATGTTCTTATTTTAATCCTTTGTGTGCAGCCCAGAGTCACTGTTGTGAGATGGGAAGCTATATAAAGAGTTTAAATAAATAATTACATCTTTGAAAGGGGAAATGATGAGGGTGCTGGCTCACCAACGGATTGTGGGAGGTATGGTCCGAAGCCTCTCTGATAAAGGATATAAAATTATACATAGTGGACAGAAAGCAGACAGCTAGTTTTTGTTTTTCTCTGACATAAGTAAAATGATCAGATGCAAAAGAGAAATAGAGCTCTACAGCTGTACAGAAAAAGGAATTTCCACAGATGACAAGCAACATTTGCAGAAATCCTACAGAATTATGAAATGTGGATCCCTGTCCTTCTTTGCATCTGGTTGCCTTACTTGGAATGCTGGTTCATCAGAACATCTGTTGATACTGATTGACAGGAGATTTAGAGAATGTAGAACTAAGGTCTTCTCCTCATGCATAATCATGACAGCTGTAGGTAATGCTATCATTCAAATACATCAGGACTTTGAAAATGCTATGCTGGGTAGCAACAGGATGGCAAGTTCTTGCATTTCTGAGCTAATGCTATGCTAGTTTTCTTAGGGCTCTTCATTTATTTATATGTGGCTGAAAAAAGAAGATAAGACCTGGTAAAGAGAGTCAAAAAAATTAGTAACATGAAATAAAATAAGTAGCCTTCTGAGCAGCTGTAATTAGCCATTCATATCTAAACTTAGATCCAGCAACTTCTTATAACAATACCAGTTGACCAATATTTGGCAACCCCTTCCAGAAATTTCTGGAGACTGGTATGCTAATAAAAGGACCGTATTCTTCAATAGTTAGTAAAGAGGGGCCTTTTCTGGACTGGAAAAATCCCAGTCACTATTGGATGGTGGCAAAGAGATACAGAAAGTTCTAAATCTTCTAAATACTGCCATCTAGTGGTTGTCTGGATTTTTCTAGCCTAGATCTGGTAGCTCAGTCTAGAAATATTGGACTGTGAGAAGCAGCAATTGGACTAGATGAATCTTGGGGTAAGTCAATACGGTCCCTCTTACACTTTTATATTTTTGTTTATATTAAGTAGAGTTGCTTCTGTGCTCATCTTTTAAGCTTTATAAATCAATATTATTATCCTGTTTCATGATGCATTTTATGAATTGCTCCTGAAGAAGTTCTAAAATATTTAGATAGATTTTGAAGATGCTAGATTTTATTTATGATAGATGTTTTTCACTTAAGTGTTTCTCAGTTAGTTAGCTGGAACCAGGATTAGGCCCTTACTCATAAAATCCTCTAATTGTTCTCTGTGTAATATATACACATAATATGGTGTTAATTGCCATGCATTATTAACCAGAGAACAAAATGCAAACTTAAATAGCTTTGGGGGCAAATGAAATGCTTACCATAAAGAAATTTCTGCTTTCCATTACAACATTTAAAGAAGACTGTTAGCATTCAACTATCGGCTCCTTCTATATTGTAAGGGCTGTCTTGTTACTTAGAAGTAAGAAAGTATCATCACAGGGCATCCATGTTATTAGAATGAACTATTTAATTCTACCGAAGTTAAATACAACTCCATTTAATTTATGATACATTTTTTGCTCATGATATTGTTCTCCTTTCCTTGGCTTAAATATTGAAATTGGTGTTTTTGTTTAAGAATTTGCATTTTTCTTCTCAGCCTGATGATCCTCACCTCAGCTCCTAATCAATCTGACAGGTAGGCTGGAGATGGATGGTGAAAGGAGATATATAAGGAAGAATTGCTGTTAAAATAATGCAAATTGTATGTGTGTGTATTTTTTTATGTCTGTGTGTGTATTTTTTTATGGGTGTGCTTATTTTATTACTATTTTATGTGTGTGTTTATTTTTTCTTACCATATTGTAATAAAACCCAATGTACATGCTAAATGCTGCAAAAACAAAACCCCTAAACATCACTACTTAAGAATTTTTATTTGGTATGTTTATATCTATGCAAATTTCAGGTTATGTATGTTGCTAATAAATGAGAGATGGACAAGAAGCCATATTCTGAGCAAACTATTAAGGACTATGATGGAAGGTTGCCAAGCGGGGACAAAATCAGACACATTAATTTACTTAAGTAAAGGATGAGTGAAACATGCATATCCATCACTACCACTGCAAGATCAAGTGATGGCTTGAATCTTTGATCTAACATCCAGAATAACTCAAACGCTTTACTGGAGTCAGTTTAGACATTTGGTTTAGACTCATTAACTATTGAGAAATCAGTATCAATCATTTCAAATTGCCTCTGGTTTGGTTGCAATTGTCAATTTTAAGTATTTTCCACTCTGGGGTACTCATAGCTGAGAGTCCCATCACATCTGTCTTTTCTCTATTCCCACAATTTGCCAAATTCTGGATGTCATGTGCATCATTCCTGCACTTTGTTCAGGCCCTTCAGTGAGGTAGGAAAGATTCTTTGACTTCCCTTCCTCCTTTTCTTTTTCTTCAATAGAACAGGTGCTTTCTGCCCTATTACAAAGAAATAGCTAACCAAGAATTACCCAAGGCATCTTTTGCTTTCCTGTTATTAACTTTAGGTTTTGAATTCAAGAGTGATATGTCTGTAATAGAAGTCTTTTGGCTAGCTTCCCAGAAACCATTTTCCTTTCCATTTGCAAGCAACTGAGTCTAGTATTTTCCTTTTAAACTGTTGCTTGGCTTAAAACAGCTCAGGTGGAGGGAAATGGAAGTTGAAGCCAAAGTGTGGATCGGAAAGTTCAGTGTGGATCTGGAACATAACATAACATAACATAACATAACATAACATAACATAACATAACATAACATAACATAACATAACATAACATAACACATAACATAACATAACATAACATAACATAACATAACATAACATAACATAACATTGATTTATTTATTTGGAGAGGAAATAGAAATGTAGCCTGTGTATCTATTCTCGTTTATATGTTCAGTTGCTTCCGACTCTACATGACTTCATGGACCAGCCCACTCCAGAGCTTCCTGTCCGTCGTCAACACCCCACAGCTCCCCCAGGGATGAGTCTGTCACCTCTAGAATATCATCTATCCATCTTGCCCTTGGTCGGCCCCTCTTACTTTTGCCTTCCACTCTCCCTAGCATCAGCATCTTCTCCAGGGTGTCCTGTCTTCTCATTATGTGGCCAAAGTATTTCAGTTTTGCCTTTAATATCATTCCCTCAAGTGAGCAGTCTGGCTTTATTTCCTGGAGGATGGACTGGTTGGATCTTCTTGCAGTCCAAGGCACTCTCGGAATTTTCCTCCAGCACCACAGTTCAAAAGCATCTATCTTCCTTCTTTCAGCCTTGCTTATGGTCCAGCTCTCACAGCCATATGTTACTACGGGGAATACCATTGCTTTAACTATGCGGGCCTTTGTTGTCAGTGTGATGTCTCTGCTCTTAACTATTTCACTGAGATTTGTCATTGTTCTTCTCCCAAAATTAAACGTCTTCTGATTTCTTGACTGCAGTCAGCATCTGCAGTAATCTTTGCACCTAGAAATACAAAGACTTTCACTGCCTCTACGTTTTCTCCCTCTATTTGCCAGTTATCAATCAAGCTGGTTGCCATAATCTTGGTTTTTTTGAGGTTTAGCTGCAGGCCAGCTTTTGCACTTTCTTCTTTCACCTTCATCATAAGGCTCCTTAGTTCCTCTTCGCTTTCAGCCATCAAAGTGGTATCTGTATATCTGAGATTGTTAATGTTTCTTCCAGTGATTTTAACTCCAGCCTTGAATTCCTCAAGCCCAGCTTGTTGCATGATGTGTTCTGCATACAAGTTGAATAGGTAGGGTGAGAGTATACAGCCCTGCCGTACTCCTTTCCCAATCTTAAACCAGTCCGTTGTTCTGTGGTCTGTTCTTATTGTTGCTACTTGGTCGTTATACAGATTCTTCAGGAGGCAGACAAGTTGACTTGGTATCCCCATACGACCAAGAACTTGCCACAATTTGTTATGGTCCAAACAGTCAAAGGCTTTAGGATAGTCAATAAAACAGAAATAGATGTTTTTCTGAAACTCCCTGGCTTTTTCCATTATCCAGCAGATATTGGCAATTTGGCCCCTAGTTCCTCTGCCTTTTCTAAACCCAGCTTGTCCATCTGGCAATTCTCGCTCCATGAATTGCTGAAGTCTACCTTGCAGGATCTTGAGCATTACCTTACTGGCATGTGAAATGAGTGCCACTGTTCGATAGTTTGAACATTCTTTAGCGTTTCCCTTTTTTTGGTATGGGGATATAAGTTGTTTTTTTTCCAATCTGATGGCCATTCTTGTGTTTTCCAAATTTGCTGGCATATAGCATGCATTACCTTGACAGCATCATCTTGCAAGATTTTGAACAATTCAGCTGGGATACTTGTTAATGTTTTCTACTACAGATTAAGGTTACTATGGTAACTAATCATTTTGGCCTGGTGAAGAGGTTGAATTCAACTGTCCCCTTTTCCAATGTTAATTTTTGCACCTGGGGGAAAGAACTTGCCTGGACTTGTTTTAGTTTCTGATTCCCTTCTGTGTAGGCATGTAGAGAGTCAAGCTGCTCTCACTGAGGGCCTATAAGGATGCAGAAGCCTTTAAAGATGTTTTACTTTCTGTAAATAAAATTATTTTTATAGAAATGCCTGGTGTGTGACTTTTCTGATCTCTCCTGGGCTAAAGGCTTTCCTAGCAATCTGCCAACAGGTTATGGGCCCAGTAAACAGCCCATTAAGCCCAGTAAAACCCAGAGAGAATAGAGAGATCAGCTCCACACCTCATGCACAATTTAAAGGAAGGTAGCAAAGACCTGTGAAGATTTTCTTTGGAGCCACCTGGAGATTTTCCAGCAACCGCTGGTCTACAGGACAAAGAAGCCAGCTGAGGTAACTTGCAAAAGGAGGAAGAAGCCATGGCTACCTCTCAGCCCTCAGCGATGCCTCTGGAGCGCCTATCAGAGACCAACTATTTGAATTGGGCCCTGAAGATGGAGATGTATCTTCGCAGAGAGAATCTTTGGCTGCCAATTGGTGAGCAAACCCCCCAAAATCCCAGTGCTGAATGGCTGAGACAGGATGAGCAGACTAGAGCCACCATTATCCTGGGAGTTGAGGACAATCAGCTAGTCCACGTGTGAGGCATGCAGTCTGCAAAGCAACTTTGGGACACTTTAAGAGACTTGTATGTAAAGGCAACAGCAGGGAGTAAAGTTACCCTGACAAAAAAAGCTGTACAAAGCCTACCTGTAATGGTTGCCTATCCCAAACACTCAGACTCACAAGAGGTTACTTAAATGAAATCTGATTTATTAGGGAAATTATGGCAGATACAGAGAAAGCTGAGAATGACTAAAAGTGCGCCAAATACAAACTAAAAACCCTCGGCTCCAAACGTAATCCCTCCCCCCTACCAGCCATAGCAACCACCCCCCTCCCAGGTGCTGGTAACCATTTTCCACACATCCTGGGAAAGCAACCTTGAACACATGAGATAACCCAAACACATTCCAACCCAGTGGCCAACAGATAACAACTCCCTGATGAGGAATCTTCCCCTCTCCCGAGACCAAACACGTATCAGGCAAATGACATGCAAAATGTTACGATGTACCAAGCACATTGAAACGGTGAACATGACATACTGCCCCCCCCAAAAAAAATTTATGGACCTGGTTTGGAGGGGTAAGCATTATGGAAACAACGAACAAGAATAGGGGAAGCCACATCGTGAGCGGCCACCCATTCCGGTTGGGGGAAATGTTTCCAGCGAACTAGGTACTGCAGTGTGTTGCGAAGCCGGCGAGAGTCAAGAATTTCTTTTACTTCAAAGTGTTGTTGCCTGTCAATCATGATGGGAGGAGGCGGCGGAGGTTGATCATGCCAGCGGTCAGAGCGAGTAAGGGGTTTGAGCAAACTGCAATGAAAGACAGGGTGTAAGCGTTTCAAATTATGCGGCAAATCAAGTTTAAAAGTCACTGGGTTAATTTGTGCCACAATAGGAAATGGACCCACAAATTTAGGAGCTAATTTTTTCGATGGTTGAGAGGACTTGATGAATTTGGTAGACAGGTACACCATGTCACCCACTTGAAACGAAGGGTGAGGGGCACACTTTTTATCAGTGTGCTGTTTGTAAGAAGACTGTGCATCTGCTAGTGCCTGCTGGATGACCGGCCAAGAGTCCGCCAGCTGTGTTGCCCATTCGGACGGTGAAGCAGGCGAGATAGATGGCTGCGGCAAGTCAGGGATTGGGACAAAGTCCCTGCCGTGAACGGTGCGAAAAGGGGTTTGACCGATGCTTTGATGAACGGCGTTGTTGTAGGCAACCTCAGCAAAGGGAAGGAGGTCAACCCAGTCGTCTTGTTGATAATTCACGAAAGCACGCAAATATTGTTCCAGTGTTGAATTTAGCGCCTCTGTCGCCCCGTCAGTCTCAGGATGCCACGCCGTGGACAATGCCTGTTTAGTGCCCAAAAGTTTTAAAAATGCCCACCAAAATTGAGAGGTGAATTGTGTGCCCCTGTCAGAAATTAAGCGGGAGGGACATCCGTGTAACCTGTACACGTGTACAAGGAATAGGCGGGCCAATTGTCGTGCCGAAGGAATGGAGACGCATGGGATAAAATGAGCTTGCTTGGAGAAATAGTCTTTTACTACCCAAATCACAGTTTTTTGTTGACTGGGAGGCAACTCCACTATGAAATCCATGGAAACCTCCTCCCAGGGGCAAGCGGGACTGGCCACTGGTTGCAACAAGCCTTGAGGCTTTCCCACCTTACGTTTAGACATAGCACAAACAGAACAAGACGCCACATAATCCTTCACATCTTTGCGCAATGTGGGCCACCAAAACTGTCTGCGAACCAGGTGCAAAGTTTTTACAAAGCCAAAATGTCCAGCAACCTTATCATCGTGCGAACAGAGTAAAACCTCCTTTCACAAGCTGTCAGGGACATAGAGACGATTGGATTTCCAAGCGAATCCCCAGTCAAAAGTAACACTGTCTCTATTGGCTAGCAACCAAGTGTCAGTTTTTTGCTCCTTTAGAAACTTTTGTTGCAATTGAGATGAAATGGACAAGGTGCCTTGCGGAGCGGAATCACTGCTGGCAGGCTGCTGCGCACGGGCTTGGCTGCGGGTCACAGCCAGCATTCCCAGTTGTGGCTGTGTCCACAGTGTGCTGACCACCTCTGGCGCTGAGCTGGAGTCATGGGGTTGCCTGGACAGCGCGTCTGCTAAAAAGTTCTTTTTCCCGGGGATAAACTTCAGTTTGAAGTTGAACCGGTTAAAGAACTGAGCCCAGCGGACTTGTTTAGGGCTCAGCTTGCAAGGGGTACTAAGGGCTTCCAAGTTCTTATGGTCAGTCCACACCTCAAATGGATGATTAGCCCCTTCCATCAAGTGCCGCCAAGTGTCCAAAGCCGCTTTGACTGCAAAAGCCTCCTTTTCCCACACATGCCAACGTCTCTCCGTCTCAGAGAATTTGTGGGACAGGTAGGCACATGGCTTTAAACAACCTGCCCCATCTGCTTGCAACAACAGGGCTCCAATAGAATAATCAGAGGCATCCACCTGAACAACAAAAGGCTTGGAGGGGTCAGGGTGTTGTAAAATAGGCTCCTGTGTAAAAGACTCCTTCAGCTTATCGAACACCGCCTGGCAAGCCGGAGTCCATCTAAGCAGCGCGCCTGGGTTTTTTACCTGGCGGGTTTCTCCCACCCCCTTCATCCAAAGCAAATCTGTCAGGGGCAAAGTTATTTCTGCGAACCCCTTTATGAACAACCTGTAGTAGTTGCTGAACCCCAGGAAACTTTGAAGTTGCCTGCAGGTGCAGGGTCTCTCCCATTCTAAGATGGCCTGGATTTTAGCAGGATCCATCTCTATGCCTTTATCTGAGATCCTGTACCCCAGATAATCAATTTGTGTTTGATGGAATGCACATTTGGACAGTTTGGCATACAACTCAGCTTTCCTTAGCTTGCGAAGCACCTGCTTAACCAACTGTACATGTTCTTCCAGAGTTTCAGTATAAATCAATACATCATCCAAGTAGACCAATACCCCTTTAAACAGATGTTCATGTAAAACTTCATTGATCAATTGCATAAACACCCCAGGAGCCCCAGCCAAACCAAACGGTAAAACCTTATATTGAAAAGCTCCCAACGGGCAATTGAATGCCATTTTCCATTCATCCCCCTCCCGGATTCTCACACGGTAATAGGCTTCCCTTAAATCCAGTTTTAAGAAGATTTTCCCCTTAGCCAGATGTGATAACATATCTTTTATCAAAGGCAAGGGATATTTATTTGATATTGAGACTGCATTGAGCCCACGGAAATCAGTACAGAGTCTTAATGTCCCATCTTTCTTTGGGCGGAAGAGAACCGGTGCCCCCACTGGTGAGCTAGCTGGTTCAATGAACCCTCTTGCCAAGTTTTTGTCCACAAACTCCCATAACAAAGTTAGTTCCTTCTGAGTCATTGAGTAAATCTTTGGCTTAGGCAATTGGGTGTTAGGCACCAGTTCAATGGCACAGTCAGTTTTCCGATGGGGAGGAAGTTGATCCGCTTCTTTCTCCCCAAACACATCAGCAAATGCCTGGTATTCCTCCGGTAGACCCTCAAGAGGAGGGGTTGGGTACTGCGGAGTTGCAGCTGCCGCTACCCCCACCACCTCCTCTGGGGCTTTGTTTCCCTCTAGTGCTTGATAAAATCCGTCCCTAAAGGTTACAGTTCGATAGACCCAATTTATCTGCAGATTTTGTTGGACCAACCATGGGACACCCAAAACCACCAAAGGACCCCCCACCGGAGCCACTACAACTGACAACCCCTCCCAGTGGCTACCCATTTGCAAGGCTACCAAACCGGTGAAATGCGTGACCGGTTTGCCCCCTGCCATGGATCCGTCCAATTGGGTGAAAGCTATGGGTCGTTGCAATGGAAAGGTGGGCAACTCCAAGGCAGCTACCACATCGGGATGCATTAAGCACCGTGAGCACCCAGAATCGATCATCGCCCACACTTCTATCGTCTTCGAGCGGGATCCCAACTTCACTTTCACCGTGATAATGCGATAGTTGCCACTCACTGACACAGGCTCATGCCCCTCCTCTACCACCTGCCCTGAGGCACCCTTTAGAGCAGGTGGCTGGCGTTTCCCGCCGGCTGCAGCAATTCCGGTTCACTCTCGTCCCCGTAGAATGGCACGCTTTCCAGCTCACTGTCAGCCACTGCTGCTTTCATTTTCCTCGGCAGAGAGGGGGACTTCGGAGTCAACTTTCCCTGCTGGTCCTTGCCCTTCACCCGCGGGCACGCCGCCGCACAGTGCCCCTCCTTGCCGCAGCACAGGCACTGCCCCTTCGCGTAACGGCGCTCCTTCTCCTCTTCCCACAAACGTTGTCCGGATCTTCCAAAGGAGCCCGAAGGACGGGTGGGTTTTCCATCTCGCCCCGACTTCATCGCCCGTCTCTGTGCAAACACCTCATGGGCATGCTCAGCCTTTCCAGCGAGCTGGATCCACCCGTACAAGCTGTCAGGATCATCTCGCCCCAGTGACCAGCGCAGCACTTCGGTGTTTAAACCATCCTTGAACAACTCTATTACAGTTGCCTGCAACCAATCTTCCACCTTCCCCGCTAGCGCTTTAAACTCCAGCGCGTAGTCAGCCATGGTTCTCGATCCCTGCTTGAGTTCTTTCAAGGCATGCTTTGCCCGCTCCTTAGCTAGTGGATCTTCAAAATGGTGCTGTAGGGCCCAGAGGAATTTGTCAAATTTCTCCAGTTCAGGGGCTTCCGACTGGCACATCTGTACATACCAGTCCGCTGCCCTCCCCTTAAGCTTGGTGGCAATGGTGATGATTTTCGCTTTTTCCGAGCGAAAAAGTGACCCCCACTCTTCCATGTACGCCTTGGCATTCGTCAGGAAAAACGAGAGTTTTGTCGGGTCTCCGTCGAACTTGACAGAAAAGTCCCTCAGTCCTCCGCCCGGCGGGCCGCACCTCCCCACTGGCGGTTCAGCTGCTTTGACAGCTCCCGGCTGCCTCCACTCAGGGACGGGCGGCGACACTAGTTCCACCCTGGGAGCCCGGTCCTCCTCTCTCGGGAGAGCTCCCCTTCTCCATTCCGGGGACTGTGCCTGGGAGGAAGGGATCGAATGCTGCTGGCTTGACCCCTCCCGCACCTCTTTCAGCAAACTCAGGTCCATGCTCATTTTCTGCAGAATGAGCTCCAGAGAGTCCATCTTCGACTCTAGCACCCAAATTCAGTTTGGAGTGGGGGAGTCCCCCCTCGGCAGCACCTGTACCACCGTTGGGGACAGCGGGTATTTCTGCCTCCAGGACGAACCCCTCGCCTCCGAGAAGTCCCCACGACTGTCGTCCCAGGTGACCAGTTCGCCCGGGGTCGTGACCGTGGTCTCTGGCGCAGTCTTCATGGCCGTAGCTTCGCCTTCAGACCCCGAACTTGCCTCCTCCCGAATCGCTGAGAGTTCTCCCAGGGGGGCTCTGTCGGGGCGCATCATGGTAGAGTCGGGCTCTCCCTCACTCGACCCATCACTCTCCATGAGTAGCACATTTGGATCGGCCATCGCCAGCACTCTCCCTCACAGGATCGAAAGAATCTGTCTTTTCCTGGATAGGGGCCAGCGGGATTTGAAGTTTTGGATTCTCAGCTTTATGAAACAGTTGCCTATCCCAAACACTCAGACTCACAAGAGGTTACTTAAATGAAATCTGATTTATTAGGGAAATTATGGCAGATACAGAGAAAGCTGAGAATGACTAAAAGCGTGCCAAATACAAACTAAAAACCCTCGGCTCCAAATGTAATCCCTCCCCCCTACCAGCCATAGCAACCACCCCCCTCCCAGGTGCTGGTAACCGTTTTCCACACATCCTGGGAAAGCAATCTTGAACACATGAGATAACCCAAACACATTCCAACCCAGCGGCCAACAGATAACTTCTCCCTGATGAGGAATCTTCCCCTCTCCCGAGACCAAACACGTATCAGGCAAATGACATGCGAAACGTTATGATGTACCAAGCACATTGAAACGGTGAACATGACACTACCTTGCAGAAGGAGATAGCCTTCCTGAGCACCTGCATTATATTCAGCAGCTGTTTGTTGAGTTGCAGGACAGAGGAATGAAATTTACACCTCTCACAAAATCCTATATCCTCCTGTCCTCATTGAATGAAACATGGGACACGCTGATTTGTACCCTGGAGGCTATGCCTGAAGCAGACCTCACCCCATCATATGTTACACAGTGCTTACTCGCTGAATGGGAGAAGAGAGAGGAAAGATCCCCCCCCCATCTCTTCTGGAAAGCTGCAAAACAAGGGAAAAGAAGGGAAAGGAAGCTGAGGCCACAGCACTAACTAGCCAGCCAGCAATGCTTCACCTGTGGTTCAGCTGGACATTTGCAGAAAGACTGTGCTTTGAGACCCAAGAGTAGAAAGACAGAGAAGAAGAACATAAGGGCAACACAGAAGAAGGCTCTTCAGACAAGCCAAATTGCACAGGTTGCTGAGAAGGGTAATTCTGATGTATGGGTGTTAGATTCTGGGGCCAATTGTCATTTATGTAATTGTAAAAGCTCTTTTGTGTCACTGTCTAAAACTGAAAGACAAAGTGTATCTTTGGCTGATGGGTCTGTGACCAAAATTATGGGACAAGGTGACTTGTATTTATCCTGCTTGGGAGAAACTGTAAAAGGTGTGTTGTATGTGCAGCATTGAAGAGGTTAATGAGGTATTTGCAAGGAACAAAGAATTATTGCCTGAAGCTAAATGCCTCTGGAACAGAGAAATTGCAGGCTGTTGCCGATTCTGACTGGGGAGCAGATGTCAGTGACAGGAAATCCACTTCTGGGATTTAAATTCCATTTGCTGGATCTAGCTTAGGCTGGCATTCTAGAAAACAAACACGTGTTGCTCTTTCCACTGCAGAAGCAGAGTTTTATTTTCTAACACAAACCTGTAATGAGGTTATATGGTTTAAACATTTGTTAAAAGACATAGGCATGGAAGTGAACCAGCCTATAACTGTTTATGAGGATAGTCAAACTTGCATTGCTATGGCAAAATCTGAAGCCTGCAGAAATAGAACAAAACATATCGATATTAGATATCAATATATCAAAGATATGATAAGCAAAGAAGAAATAATGTTGAAATATTGTGAATCAAAGGACATGATTGCTGATATTTTAACCAAACCTCTTGCTGTACCAAGACACAAAGAGTTAACAAAGCAAATTGGTTTGCATCTTATTCTGTAGTATAAAAAGGGGAGTGTTAATGTTTTCTACTACAGATTAAGGTTACTATGGTAACTAATTATTTTGGCCGGGTGAAGAGGTTGAATTCAACTGTCCCCTTTTCCAATGTTAATTTTTGCACCTGGGGGAAAGAACTTGCCTGGACTTGTTTTAGTTTCTGTTTTGCTTCTGTGTAGGCATGCAGAGAGTCAAGCTGCTCTCACTGAGAACCTGTAAGAATGCAGAAGCTTTTAAATATGTTTTGCTTTCTGTAAATAAAATTATTTTTATAGAAATGCCTGGTGTGTGACTTTTCTGATCTCTCCTGGGCTAAAGGCTTTCCTAGCAATCTGCCAACAATACTGCCATCTCCTGCTGCCTTGTTATTAGCAATGCTTCTCAAGGCCCATTCAACCTCACTCTTCAGGATGTCTGGCTCTAGCTCACTGACCACACCATCAAAGCTATCCCCGATATTGTTATCCTTCCTATACAGGTCTTCTGTATATTCTTGCCACCTTTTCTTGATCTCTTCTTCTTCTGTTAGGTCCTTGCCATCTTTGTTTTTGATCATACCCATTTTTGCCTGGAATTTACCTCCAATGTTTCTAATTTTCTGGAAGAGGTCTCTTGTCCTTCCTATTCTATTGTCTTCTTCCACTTCCGCACATTGCTTGTTTAAATGTGTATCTATGCAGAAGATAAAAAAGCAAGCTAAGACAACCTAGGAAGAACAGAAAGGGAACTGCATCAGACACAGATCTGTATGATGCCAATCAAGATGAGATGCACAAATATGATGAATATCCTGTTCCTGCCGGACAGAAACAATGGAAAATGAAGCCGTCTCTTCTCACAAAGAAATAGAAGTGTGGCCAGGAGTACTGAGAAACCAACAAGGAGCTATTTCTTTTATGACAAGGATGAAACCCTCTCTTCATAGCTGGGGTGGGGTGGATAGAAGATCTTACCTCTCCGTAAGGATTTGCCTGCTATGCAGTTCAGTAATTTTTATAGAGATATGCAGAAATAATAACGTTGTGGCAGTTGTGCAGTTCAATTATATTTGAACCTCATATTCTTTGTACAGGCAATATTTTCTATGAGGTTTAGGTATGTGATCCAAGAGCTCACGTATTTTAAAAAAAGAAAAGAGAAAGAGTGTATTAGCCAGGCTTATGGCAAATATCTAACTGAGAACATTTCTTGTGGCCACTTTTTAGAGAAGAATTAACTTTAACAATATTATGACTGCAGATCTAACAGTTGTTCTTCTTTTTCCCTTTTCAGAAAATGCTTTTGGAATTTTGACATCCATATAATTAGTCATTCCAATGCAGTAAGTATCACTTTAAATAAGAAGTATTTCTCTCTTTTCTAACCCAACCAGTCTATGTAGACCTTTCCAAAATTGGTTTGGAAAAATAAAGTATCTCAGGAGTAGAACATATATACCATGGAAACTTAATGAGCTGGGCTGGGCCAAACAGTTTGACTATTTGTGTGGGGGGGGGGGGATTGGGGAAAGAGCTCAAAATACAGAGGCTTAAGATACTCATCACACTAATTAAACATCCTGAACAGCCAAAATTGCCCCACTTTTTCTTGGTTTGGGGTAGATTAAGGCTTCTATGTATCTACATTCCCATTTCATTCCTACAGCCCCCACCCCCAAAACTGCAAAAAATGGATCCCAAATGTTCATCCCTGTTCCATCTGTGAATACCATGGACATACTCTCTAAACCCCAAAGTAGGGCATAACAACAAACCCAACGCATGTGTCCCCACAAAACAAATTGCCCCAAGAAAAGATTGGACCAACATTCACAATAAATATAAGAAAACATTTATGTTCTTGGCAATGGACTTTAAATTCAATCAAAATATTTCATTCTCCTATATAACCCTATTTTCTATTTCTGTATTCATTTAAGTGTGGTTTATTGATGAAATAATAATGTTAAATCTTCCTACACCTGTACCCTGGTAGAAACAACTTTGGGCATTCAAAATTTTAATACTCTGTTTCATTCTAGCATTAATTTGTGCCAACTAGTTGTGAGTGAGGATATTATTAGATATACAGTATGTACGTGTAGAAATGGAGAATATATCCTGAGATTTGACTAGTTTTGGGCCATGAGTACAGACATATAGAACATATACTGAAATATAAGTGCTTGCAGTGTGAGGTAATAAGGTGAGGTAGAGCCTCTATAAAATACAGAAAATAATGAGAAAGGAAGTGCTGGTCTTCACTGAGCTAAATGTCCATGCAATGACTGATGCTATTGTTTCTGTACTGCCATTAATATATAGCAAGTTCCAAAGAGAAATATACCCCAAAACAATTTTGTTCCAAAAGGAATTACAATCTGCATACTTTGCAAGGAAATGAATAGTGTTTGTATGTCTAAAATATGTTTCTATAATTTTCTAATGCTGATATGATTCCAATAGAAGAGAATATGTGTAGCTCAGGATTAATCTGTGAGTCCTTCGTACTCTCTGAGCTTGGATGTTTCCTTGCACCCATTTCATTAACTCAGCTAACATCATCAGTGCTGGTGAGTGTGGGGTTTGCTCCCTGTTTATATTCAGTAGCTTGCCTTGCCAGTGTTCGTGGGGGTGTGGTTTTCTCCTTGGTAGTTCCTTGATTGGGGTATTGCTTTCTGCTTGATTGTCTGGTGTTGGCAACAATACCTTCTTTTCAGCTAGACATAAGTATTCTAGAATATATTATATTTTATTATCTAATAAGCTAGAAAATCATATCAGTCAAGTAAAGATAGGCAGACAACTGTTGTCAGATCATACACTGGTCTCTACAGATCTTAAGTTCTTTGCAAAAGAATGATTTTCCAGGATATGGAGAATAGATGCATCCTTATTAACAACAAAATAAATAGTTATGATAATTAAAGTATATATTCAAGAGTATTTTGATTTGGATCTTCCTACAAATTTGCCAGTGAATATAATATGGGATGCAATGAAGGCAACAATTAGAGGAGAGTTAATATCAGAATCAATAAAAGTAAAATATAATTATTAAAAGATCAGTCAAGAACTTGACAAAGACATAAGGGGTTTAACAGTCTAGGTGCAGAAAGATTCTGAAGTTATTAAAGAGGAAAAAAAGAAAAGAAATTAAAACAACTAGCGAATTTAGACAAAATCAATAGAAAAATGCTATATATAAATCAAAAGTACTATGAATATGTTCTAGATTATTAGCCTCAATGCTTAAGGAAAAAAACAAAAAAAAATCTATTCTGTTAAGAATAATAAGAGTGAAATCACCTACGATATTAAAGAAATTAATGATATCTTTAGGTCTTATTATCAGACAATGCATAGATCACCTAATCCAAATTGATGACTATCTCCAGGACATTCCACTAAATCCTATTTCTTTAGAGGAGGGCATTTTATAGAGATATTTCTGTGTCAGAAATACTCAATGTTATAAAGAAACTGAAGGCTGATAAATCACCAGGACATGATGGATTCTCCAGTTCTTTTTATAAAATATTTAAAGACAAACTAGGTCCTTATTTATGTAAATTATGTAATGATATCCTTAAGGGTGGCAAAGTGCCTGACATGTGGCAGGACTCAAGAATTATGGTCATACTGAAACCAAATACAGATTCAACAGATGTAGCTAACTATAGACTAATTTCTGTGCTAAATCAAGATGAAAAGTTTTTTACATCTACATTAGATATGAGATTAAAAGAACCAATAAAAGAACATATTAATTTAGACCAATATGGCTTTGTGAAAGGAAAGCAAGTCTCAAATCCTATTAGAAAAATGTTAAACTTCTAAATCCACCCCCCCTCTTTACTACCCTTCAAGGCATGCACCCCACCCCATACCAGCAGATGGTTTGAACGCTATGCTGGCCATTAACCTTGGGCAGAGGTATCTAGCCCAAACAAAATAATTCACACTCCAGTCAAAGTCCTCCTCCCTGCTGGCGACTCGCGGTCTGCTGACATGGGTTTCATGAAGATGGATGCGAGTCTGATAAACATGTTCTGGGAACATTTGATTGGGGAGTCTGACACTTGATGTATACAAAGCCATTTAGAATGGTCTTTCCTAGAAAAGATATTGAATAAATATAACTTGGGTCAACATCTTTGCTTAGCTATATTTAAATTGTGTAACACTGTAAAGACCACTGTAAGAATTAATAATTTAGAGTCAGAAAGGTTCCAGATGTATAAAGAGACAAGACAGGGGTGCCCTTTGTCCCCCCTATGATACATACTATCTGTCGAGCTGCTATTATAGAGAATCCAAAACAATATGCAGTTGCTAGGCAGTGGATACTTATGTGAACGTGATGTGCATGCACATGCTGATGATACTGCATTGCCCTTACTAAACCAACCAAAGAGCTGCCAATTATCCCACCAAAAAAATCAATAATTATGGTAAATTAGCAGGATTGAAAATTAACTACAAGAAACCAAAAGCACTTTTTATAAACAGAGTCTCTAAGATGCAGAAAAAAATTAAGAAGCAATATTACATTAGCATTTGTCAAAAGTTAAAACCCATGACATTTAAATTGATCCAGATTTCACCTGAGATAAGTCTGGAATAGCATTAAGGGACAGGTAGCACAAGGATGGTACTTCTTGCCCCTCTCTTTCCTCCTCAGATAGCTTGGCTGCCGGCTTGCATGTTTATCTTTCCAGCACCTTCCTTCCCCTTACCTCTCCTTAGCCACTGACACACTTAAATTCAAATGCAGCATATCCACTCAGTCCCTCAGTCCACTGGGCCTGCCCAGTCTTCCCTACATCTTCCTTTGCTGTCACACCAATAGCATCCAACCTACCTCTCTGCCGTTCCTTTTCCCTGCTATCTCTAACCCCAGAGCGTCTCTTTTGGAAAGTGCATGCTCCAGACCAAATATGCATATTCTGTGTCCATGCATAAAAGAAGCATGTCTGCTTTAGTCCAGGTATAGACTGCCCAATAATGCCTGATCCACACATGGAATGCTCTGGGTACAGAATGTTTTGCATATCCCAGCCTACATATATTAGATCTCAATTCAATCCTCCATCCACTCCTGAATATTTCACATAGTTGTAAAAAGGCCCTACCAAGATCTGAAGAACCATCCCCAGGTAAAGCACATAATATTGCATCAACTGTGCCTATGTGACAGCCACAGATATATCACAAGTTTTCCTTTGAAATTCTCCTGACTGAGGTAAGGAATATCTATTGTTCTCCTGAATATTTAACATTACCAGTGGGTCACCATATGATGCAAGTGACATTTTAGATCCACAGCTTTCCTCAGAAAATCTTATGGTGGTTCTCTGATTATGAATACAGCTGTAGTGTATACTGATTGAATTACCCAATCAAAGCAGAATTGTTCAGTGTATGACACATAAAGAACTCCAAAGAATTAACTTCAAATGATCTAGTCAGATGTTAGAAAAATGCTTCCTAAATTTTAAAAATGTGAGCCCTATTCTAACTTGTGGACCATCAATCCATTTTTACACTGCTTTATGCAAAAGGGACGTGGATTAGGGCATTCCTCCGACTGTCATTAGCTGAGGACATAAACAGAAGATCTCTCTTAACTCAGATGGAAATTGTGTATGGAGGAGACTCCTTTGGAGATTAATGTCTGTTTGATTTTGGAGAGGTTTTGTTAGTTTCTGTTTTGTGAACATAGTACTCAAAGTTTACTGCTGGTGGACAGTATGTCTAAGTCTGCCTGCTGTAGGTTCTTCAGCCAACCTGGAACTTTCTGCCTCTCTCCATCTGACAGAAAATAATCATCTGTGTGAAGACCCTGCTCCCCTTACAATGAAAAAATTCAGATAATTTTCTGCTCCTTACATGAACATTTTCTAGAGTTACTACTGGAAAGTAAGCATTCCAACTAAAGAAAGAAGAGGACTTTGAAAAGGCTTGATGTTAGACGAAATTCATTTTAACAAAGGTCAAGCTGACACTGACATGAGCTACATACCATCAGCACCAACATGTTAGCATGAAGCATCATTCAGAGGAAAAAAAGTCATATTGAAAAAAGACTTCTGTGGCTTTCCTCAGAAACACATACAGTTGTAAAAGAAGATATCTGGCAAAGTCCATTTAGGCAGTCAGGTCCACCCCCAACCCTATTTGTTGCTGGAATCTAAACTAAGCATACTCAAGATATGATTATCTAGCCACAGAGGGAACCATTGGATCAGGAGGTTACATTGGAATGGTGACATTATGATGCAAGATCCACTGCTTATATATGTGTGCACATTATCACAATAGATGTGCAAAAGAGGCAGATTTTGCAGTCTGGCATCATAGCATATGTTTAGTCACTTGCTACCCTTGCTGCTCTCTCTCCTCTGCCCCCACAGATGCCCATGTCGACCCATTCCTTAAGCACATCCAGCAAAGTTGAGCTCCCCATCTCTCTGGATGATTGCTGCTTTACGTTTAGGATTTTTTTCCCCCAACATTCAACCAGAATCTGCCTTAATATGAGACCATTGTTTTGTATCTGGCATTTTGGAACAATAGAAAGCAGATTTTTACTTTCTTCTGTATGACACAGGCTGTTGTATCAACTAGTCATCTCTCCTTAAGGATACATATTCTCAGTCTTCTCAATCTTCCATCTTGGATTTCACTACAGGTTCATGGTTACGTTGATTCTCCATCTTTGGACTTCTTCCAACTTGCCTAACTTTTTCTTAAAGTACAGATCTCAAGGGAGTACTCAGAATGGGACCTGACCAATGCAGAAAGGAGTGGATCTGTTCCTTCTGTGACATGGAATCCAAACTTACACACTTTTGACTAAAATTCAGTTTGTTATCAACCACACTTCCAAAATCCTTTTTGGGGCTATGCAGCACTTCAGAAATTCTTGGAAAACATGTTTTAAAGCACATGGATACAAAAAGTAACATCTGTCTGAAGCTGTTTAAGGTACCCACATATTTAAAGCTGCAGTGCAATCTTGAAAAAAAGATGTGGCAGCTTTAAAGAGTTGCAGAAAGGTAGTAAATTCCCACTCTCGTACACTCCAACATACTTTCTCCAATTTATTTCCAAAATGCTACAAGGCCCAACTTTTCCAAGGTGTTCCCCATCTTGTACTGTACATTTGATTCTTTTCCCCTACATGCATAACTTTGCAATTGTCATTGTAAAATTTGTCATGATCTCCTCATTTCTCTAACCTATCAAATTCACTTTGAATATTCTTTCTGCCTTCTATAATATTATCCACCCCACCCAGTGTCACATTGTGTACAGATATTTGTCCAACTCATTACTAAAACTGTTGAAGAGTATCTGGATTTTTAACTGTTTGTTAGAATTGTTTGCTTATATATTTATAAATCAAGGGTTTACTGTAGAGATGTTAGTAGAACCTGGTCTGTTTATTTTGTTCTGCGTTTTTGGCTGTTTGGGTAAGAAGTTGATTATTTTTACCTTGTTTTTTGTTTTGTTTGTTTTGTTTTGTTTTACTGTTTTTATATATGTGTTTCCATTTTATGCAGCTGCCCAGAGTTATTTGGCTAAGATGAGCAGCCATATAAATTTAATAAACAAACAAATAAAATAGTAGTCATCATGGACTTCCTTTCTCATTAGTTTGTCTTGCCATAGAACCCTACTTATCATTAAAGTCTAGTTATAGTTAGCTTTTGTTTCTCTTAAAATTAAGCTCCAGCATTACATCATTATTTTCTTACAACATTTCTGCTACTTCCTCTCTATTTATGGTCTTTCCTACTGTTTATTATCAAGAAAGCTTTCAGTAAAACAACTCGTGGATTTCCTAAAAGGACCTCAATTGGCAATTTTTCTCTCAGCAGATTCTGACTTCCATTACATTTATCTCATCTCTGTCTACAACTGCTTCCTCTATTTATCTCTCTCAGTCTGTCATTTCTCTGTTCCTGCTCTCATCCCAGCCATACATCCTCCATCTTGTTTCTTCTTTGCGCAGTGCATAAGTACCAATGCACAATAATTCTGAAAGCATATAGGAAATGTAGGGGTTCAGTATGCAGCTCTATAATGCCCTGAGCACAGTTTCAGATCTTGTCACTTGAATTTGCATAGACATTTCCACACAAAATCTGGCATCTTAATTGGCCAAGGCTGGAGACTGAGCAGTAGGAGCTCAGTTCATTAGCTCAGTTATGTTCCATATGCTGACTTGCAATGGTTCCTCAGGCAAGAGCTTTGTTCTCTCATCTTCACTGTCTAACTCAGGGTTTCTCAACCAGGGTACCGTAGAACCCTGGGGTTCCACAAGAGGTCACTAGGGGTTCCCTGGGAGATCACAATTTATTTTAAAAAATTATTTCAAATTTGGGCAACTTCACATTAAAGAGGTAAGTTTCAATCTTTATTTTTAGTTTAAGAACACTGTCAATGCATATATGCAGGCCTACACATGAAATGAATATAATAATTTTGTAACTTCTGGCCTATATTTGAGCCTGAATGTGCACGGGTTCCCCAAGGCCTGAAAAATATTTCAAGGGTTCCTCCAGGGTCAAAAGGTTGAGAAAGGCTGATCTAACTAATCAGCTATCAGTTGGTGATCAGGAAAAGGGATCACTGTAGGAGTGCTGTTAGCAGCAATGGTGAACATATTATCTATAACAGGATCACTGGGAGGGGAGAAGGGCAACCCTTCATCCCCCCAGGAATCTCTCCTGGGTTTGTATGAGTCCTTGGGTCTAAATATGTCACACTGCAATCAGTGAGGTTTACTAATATTACATAAATATGCACAGGTCTGCAAGTTTAGCAGAACTGTAAAAATGGTGTTGCACAATAATTAAGAAACTGTAAATTAAGGAAATAAGCCTTCTTTACCTTAGAGCCTCTAGATATATTGAAACCTCCTGGAATTCCCAGCCATCATGGCCAACTGATTGGCCAAAAGATTGCAGCAGATAAGGAAGGCTGTTCCACTTCCAACTTATTCCTTAGCAGCACACCCCCTCCACCCCATCCATCAGCTATTGCAACCTCTGCTATTTTCTAGCCCTGGGTTAAAAGCAGTGTTTCCCTCTTGCCCTGGTTCAAGTCATGCTGTCTGGTCTGCTTCGCATTCCTTATAAGTGAACCACTTTGACGGGGCACTGTAGCCAGTGGTGGGAATGCCCTTTCCCATCTGGTCACTGGTTCCTGCCCTTCACCGCTAGATTATTTTTACAAGGCAGTGGAAGGGTAAAATGTTGGCTCTTTTTTTTAAAAAAAATCATTGATGGAGCTTCCCCCTTCTAGGCCAGGTGACAGAACAATAGTAAAGCTGTGTTTTGTTTTCTTTTCTTTGTCATACTGTACTTTTATTTTAATCCATTCAAACATGACTGATTCTCGGAGACTGCCTGGACAAGTCCCTGCAGTTTTCTTGGCAAGGTTTTTTAGAAGTGGTTTGCTACTGCCTGCCTCCTAGGGCTGAGAGAAAGTGACTGGCCCAAGGTCACCCAGCCAGCTTTCATGCCTTGGCTGGGACTAGAACTCTCGGTCTCCTAGTTTCTAGCCTGATGCCTTAACCACTGCACCCGACTGGCTCTCTTATTGTACTAGTGCAGGAGGGATAAACAAGCAGAGGAATGCAGTAATTGGGGGCCATGGTAACAGCAGGCCATTGCTGGGGCCAAAGCAAAGGACAGAACTGAAATCTGGAAAGAGATTTTTTTAAAGCTAATTTCATTTCCAGTCATCCTTGCTTGAGAGTCCAGCAGCTTAAGGCTGCAGTGCAGAAAAGGCCTTAATTTTAAATATCTGTATGAATTCACTGTGTGGATTTGGTACCACACTAAATGTACACAGCCAAAAGGACTGTGCATGTACAGCCAATGTGCCTTCTTTTGTTACAGAAATAGTACATGCGGGGAATCTGAGAAATTTTGGGATGGTGAGGTAAGGAAGGCTTCCTTTGTACTGCTAATGGTTATACTGGAAACATTATCTATTTTTCTTAGGACCTATCAGCCTTATGAGGTAGTCCATACAGAAAGCATGCCCAAATGAACCTGATTTAACCTCAGCATGGCAGGCAGGCTCCGCGAGAGTGAGCCTCGGCGAATTCTGGGGTGGAAGATCAACCCCAATGCGGGGACAAGCCCCTGTGGAACCCCGGCACAATAGATGGGCCTTGTGCGGCAAAGAAGTGAGCTCTGATGAATTCCAGGGTGGAAGACCAGTCCCAGCATCACAGAGGACGTCGGCATGGCCAATGGCAGTGGGGGCCCTGGTAGTGCGGTGAGCGGTGGAGCAGCAAACTGGCTGTGGTGGTGCTAGATCGACGGACCAGTCTTGGCGACGAGGGGAGTCCGTCTGGCCAGGTGTCCCCCAGGGGCATTGCCTAGAATCCTTCAAACAGCAGGCTTTATGGAGGGACTTTTTGAGATATCTAGTCCTTCATATCAATGACAATGTCGGGGGGGGGGAGGATTGTTGGACACCTTTGACACTTAGACTGGATGGAAAATCTTTGGAGTAGCTGGACGCTGTAGGAGACCTGAATTAAGGCTTGGCTTTACTATCGCCTCCCAATCATCCTAATTCTCTTAATAGTTAGATATGGCAAGGATTAATAGGGTCCCTCCAAGGTGAATGGTGGCTCCCCCACATGTGAGAGGTGAGCGGGAGTCCAGGTGTGAATGTGGTGTGTTAGAGCACTCACCCCCTGAGTGAGAGACAGAGGGTGGGGGTAGCACATGTGAGGCCCCCTGTTGTCCAGTGAGAGTGGCTCAGGGGGCATTGTGAGTCTATGGGTGCCAGCGCCGAGAGCCAGAGCTGGTGCACTGGGGGGCCACCATTCCCTTGAGGTTGTTGGTATGTGTGCATGGACGTGTGAGAGGATGGAGGGATCCCTATTTCAAACCAGGAACTTTAGACGTCCAGGACTGGAGGCAACTAGACTGGAAGATACTGGGGGAGGTAGGGTGGGACACTTTATTGAGGTGATGATGGGCAGAGGATGTTATGATGGAAGCCAGAGGGTGAGTCATCATAGAGGAAGATGCCCCAGGTGTTTGCTACCTGTAGTATGTTCCCACCCTCTGTGCTTAAACCTAGGCCCTGGGCAGCAGTCCTGTGGGGGCCCTGGCCTCCGGCTGCTGCTTCTTAATGCCAGGTCAGTTGACAAGAGTGGCCCTAAGATCCTCCTATACCACCCCCCTCTGCAGGGAGGCAGGACCTATTCAATCGGCCCACCCCCGGCGACTAATGGACCCAATGCAATTTCAGAGGGAGCTGGGGGTTATACCTGAGGACTTGCTGCATGGTCCAGCAGAGGCCCTGGCTGCTGCCTGGAATAGGGAGGTGGCCGGGGCCTTGGACAGGATCGTGCCTATGTGGCCTCTCTTTCCTCATCCAACCCAACACTCCTCATGGTTCACGGAGGAGCTGAGGGTCTTGAAGAGGGTTAAGAGACATCTAGAGTGCTGCTGGAGGAAGACAAAGACTGAACCCAACTGGACACAAGCTAGAGCCACGATTAAGGACTACCTTGTGGCAGTAAGAGCGGCAAAATGTCAGTATTTCTCTGCTCTTATTGCATCTGCAGAATGCCATCCGGTGGCCCTGTTTAGGATCACCCGATCAAAAGGGGGTTCGGAAAATCATCTACAGGGCCATGCGGAGGAATTTTTGGAGCATCTGCAGGATAAAACCACTCAGATTCGAGCTAAGCTGGACTCCAAACGTGAGACGGGGTCTGTGGAAATGCCGGGGGAATGTAGTTACCCAGTTATCTGGGAACAGTTTGATTCCATTGGACCTGAGGAAGTGGACAAGATTCTCCGGACTGTAAATGCCACCAGCTGACAATTAGATCCTTGTCCCTCCTGGCTGGTGAAGGCAGCACGGGAGGTGATGTGTGGTTGGGCCCAGTTGATGATAAATAAATACATCCTTGCAAGATGGGGTGTTTCTGGTGGCCTTTAAGGAGGTGCTGGTGTGCCCCCTCCTCAAGAAACCATCACTGGACCCTACTATACTGGATAATTTTTGTCCGGTCTCCTACCTTCCCTTTATGGGGAAGGTGGTTGAGAAGGTGGTGGCATTGCACCTCCAGAGGATCCTGGATGAAGCAGATTATCTGGACCCCTTCCAGTCAGGTTTCAGGCCCAGATATGGAACAGAAACAGCATTGGTCACACTTATAGATGATCTCTGGTGGGAGTGGGATGGTGGCAGTGTATCCATACTAGCTCTCGACCACTCAGCGGCCTTCGATACCATCAACCATGGTATCCTGTTGGGTTGGCCCAGGGAGTTGGGGGTGGGTGGCATAGTTTTGCGCTGGTTCACCTCCTTCCTCCAGGGCCTGTCCCAGTCGGTGTTAGTAGGGGAGGACAGGTCAAGCCCACGGGCCCTTCTCTGTGGGGTGCTGCAGGGTTCAGTACTCTCTCCCCTCCTATTTAACTTCTATATGAAACCGCTGGGTGAGATCATCCCCATGGGATGAGGTACCATCAGTAAGCTGATGATACCCAGTTATACATCTCCATCCAGGGGGAAGTAAGTGATGCTGTGGCTGCCCTTTCCAGGTACCTGAGGGCTGTTGGGGTCTGGATGGGGAACAACAGGCTTCAGCTGAACCCTGGTAAGACAGAGTGGCTGTGGGTTAATGGGTCCTCTGTATCTGGGACATTAACATCTCTGGTTCTGGATGGGGTTGCACTGACCCAGACAGACTCGGTGCGTAACTTGGGGGTCCTCTTGGACTCACGACTCCTGCTCAAAGAGCAGGTGGCAATCATGGCCAGAAGGCCTTTGTGCAACTTCATGTTGTGCACCAGTTATGCCCCTTCCTGGAGCGAGAGGCCCTTCAAATGGTCACTCATGCCCTGGTCATCTCCCATATAGAAAACATGCAAATGTGAGTAGATTAATAGGTACCGCTTCAGCAGGCAGGTAATGGCGTTCCATTTAGTCATGCCGGCCACATGACCACGGAAGTGTCTATGGACAAACGCCGGCTCTTTGGCTTTGAAACGGAGATGAGCACTGCCCCCTAGAGTCGGACATGACTGGACTTAACGTCAAGGGAAACCTGTACCTTTACCTTTACCTAATGCACTCTACATGGGGCTACCCTTGAAGAGTATCTGGAAGCTAAAGCTGGTCCAAAATGCAGCTGCGCGGATGATGCTGGTTGCTTCAAGACCAGCACATATAACTCCTTTGCTCCGCAGGTTGCATTGGTTGCTGTAATGATTGCCTATTCTGACATACTCAGCCTCACAAGCAGGTTCTTAATGAAAACTGATTTATTGAAAGAATAGTGTGCAAATACAAAGAAAGCTGAGAATGAGCAAAAGCGCGCCAAATACAAACTAAAAACCCTTGCTTCAACCCCGGTTCCACCCTTGCTCCCGCTTAGCAACCACCCCCCTCCCAGGTGTTAGCAACGGTTGCCCACATCGGCCTGAGAAAGTAACCTTGAAGACATTCCATAACCCAAACATACATTCCACAGTTACAGTAAGGAGATTACAGCCTGGCACGGCTGGAAATCTCCAGCCTGCAAACACGTATCAGGAAAGTGACATGCGAAACATTACGATGTATTCAGAACATTGGAACGATGAACATGATATACCGCCCCCCTTAAAAAAAATGCGAAATTAAGGAGCAGGCTTAGCAGGATAGGCAGTATGAAAACGGGCAACTAGAAGAGGGGAGTGAACATCACGGGCAGCAACCCACTCAGGATGAGGGAAATGTTTCCACTGAACCAGGTATTGCAAAGTAGAACGAAGGCATCGAGAATCCAGAATCTCCTGGACTTCGAAGTGTTGCTGGCCATCAATCATAATGGGAAGAGGTGGTGAGGGTTGCGGGTGCCAGCGATCCGATTGGTGGAAGGGTTTGAGTAAGCTGCAATGAAAAACGGGATGCAAACGTTTAAGATTATGAGGCAAATCTAACTTAAAAGTAACAGGATTAATTTGAGCCACAATAGGGAAGGGGCCCACGAATTTTGGTGCTAACTTCTTAGATGGTTGGGGTGATTTAATAAACCTTGTGGAGAGGTAAACTTTATCCCCAACTTTGAAGGGTGGCTGAGATGCCCGTTTGGTGTCAGCATGGCGTTTGTAAGCAGCCTGGGCATCGGCGAGAGCTTGTTTGATTTTAGGCCAGGAGTCTCCCAGATGTGCTGCCCAGTCAGCAGGGGAAGAAGGAGGAGATGTTGGTTGCGGCAGCTCTGTGATGGGCACAAAATCCCGACCAAAGACAGTGCGAAATGGCACCTGACCAGTGCTCTGATGCACTGCATTGTTGTAGGTGACTTCAGCAAATGGTAGGAGATCGACCCAATTATCTTGTTGATAGTTCACAAACGCACGCAGATATTGCTCCAGTGTGGAATTAAGCACCTTTGTAGATCCGTCAGTCTCAGGATGCGACGCAGTGGAGAGCGCTTGCTTGGTGCCCACCAATTTCATAAAAGCCCGCCAAAACTGGGAAGTAAATTGTGTGCCTCTGTCAGTCACCAAATGGGAGGGGCTCCCGTGGAGCCTGTACATGTGTACAAAGAAGAGGTGGGCAAGTTGCTGGGCTGAGGGAATGGAAGCGCATGGAATGAAATGGGCTTGTTTCAAGAAAAAGTCCTTCACCACCCAAATCACAGTTTTCCTAGGGCTTGGAGGTAAATCCACGATAAAATCCATAGAGATCTCCTCCCAAGGGTGAGAGGGACTGGCTACTGGTTGGAGCAACCCTTGAGGCTTGCCAACCTTCCGTTTGGAGCCAGCACATACAGGGCAGGAAGCAATATACTCCTTAACATCCCGCCTTAGTGTTGGCCACCAGAATTGTCGTCTAACCAAGTGGAGTGTTTTTACAAATCCAAAATGCCCAGCCAGTTTGTCATCATGGCAACGGAGTAAAATGTCTTTGTGCAAAGCCTCAGGCACATAGAGACGAGCTTTATGTAATGATTGCCTATTCTGACATACTCAGCCTCACAAGCAGATTCTTAATGAAAACTGATTTATTGAAAGAATAGTGTGCAAATACAAAGAAAGCTGAGAATGAGCAAAAGCGCGCCAAATACAAACTAAAAACCCTTGCTTCAACCCCGGTTCCGCCCTCGCTCCCACTTAGCAACCACCCCCCTCCCAGGTGTTAGCAACGGTTGCCTACATCGGCCTGAGAAAGTAACCTTGAAGACATTCCATAACCCAAACATATATTCCACAGTTACAGTAAGGAGATTACAGCCTGGCACGGCTGGAAATCTCCAGCCTGCAAACACGTATCAGGAAAGTGACATGCGAAACGTTACGATGTATTCAGAACATTGGAACGATGAACATGACAGTTGCCAGTTTGCTTCCGGGTCCAATTCAAGGTGTTGGTTATCACCTTTAAAGCCCTATATGGCATGGGTCCAGGTTACCTACGGGACTGTCTCATCCCCGCTACATCAACCTGTCCCACCTGATTATGCAGAGAGGGCATGTTGTGGACCCCATCTGTAAAAGAATTCCATCTGGCGGGGTTGAGGAGGTGGGCCTTCTCTGCAACAGTCCCCGCCCTTTGGAACATCCTTCCCCCAGAAATGAGATTAGCCCCCTCCCTCCTGGTCTTCAGAAAACAGCTGAAGACCTGGTTTTGTCTGAAATAGGGAGGGAAAGAGCCATTCTTGGGGCTGGTTGGTTCCCTAGTTCTGCCAGGACCAGTTTTATCCCCTCATGGTTTGAATTAGATCTGCCGTGGCTTGGACTTTATTGCATTTTACACTGATTGATTATTTGTAGTATTTATGATTTGATCGAAATTTTAAATTGTTTTTATTGTGAACTGCCCAGGGTCCCCTGTGTGGGGGAGATGGGCGGTGATAAAATTTGATGAATGAATGAATAAATAAATAAATAAATATTGGAAACATTTTTCTCAGGACCTATCAGCCTCATGAGGTAGTCCATACAGGAAGCATGCCCAAATGAACTAATTCTACTTTACAATATGATGTAAGATGTAGGTCTGAAAATATATTTCTCCCCCCTCACCTTTACAGCCCCCAAAACTAGGGAGGGTCCCTTCTGAGACATTTTCTGTGCCCACATTCCTGCTGTGGTCTAAGCTGCCTCTTATCCGACAGTTCCTCTGGCTTAGGCTCTGTCTCCCAAGGGCATTTCCACACACCATTACAGGGCCATGGTAAAGATTGAGACATCCTATAAATATCATTCATAAATAAACAAATAACTAACTAAATCGTAGGGATAAGCAGCTTAATTTCCCCTTCCTGTGTCCCAAATTTTGTATCCTGTCTGCTGCTGATAACAGACATATAGCCCAACCTTGCAATGTCAGGAAGGGGCAGAGTATCAACTTGGAGAGGCTAGTAAGAGTTGCACCCATACAACTTCAGATATAACACCTTAGCTATTGAAAACTCTGATATTAACATTTTAAACATTTTCAAATGCATTTTTTCCTGTCTAGGCTAAGGAAAAAGTCAGTTTGCATAGGTTTGTGTGATTATTCCTAGTACTCAAACTAGCCAAAGAACATTTATTAAAAATCATCTAAAATGTTGTGGTATATGTGTTTATTTTCTCAGACTCTTACAGTTTTTAACTCATGCTACTTTGAGGAGAAGATAGCACAATAAACCCTGGAAAAGCAGAGCATTTTATCATTTTTGTTGTTGGTTTCTGAACAAATGGTGAAAAAAATGTATAGCCATTATTCTGAATGAAGTTTTCTAGTGTATGATAAATACCCAGTAATATATTGTGTGAGACAATATTATATTATATGCTTGCCTTTTTTAGATTCAGCTTTCTCTGTGGTAATTAATATACAGGGGGTATATTTATTCTTAATATTTCCTCTAATCCTTAATGAGTCATTCCATACCCTAAACTTCAACTGTAATTGGAATGAACCCCATCTCTACATCTGATATTTATTTATTTACTCATTAACAATGCCAGACCAGGTTAGGTATTTAACAGAGACTCAAGTTAGAGCACTAGGCTTCAGACCTGCACTTGCTCACTCTATGCAGAAATGACTGTCTGATGTTTCTACTGTGTTTCTAAATAGAATTAATCTGTTTCTGTATTCAGTCCTGCTGTATTTGACTATTAAACATTTTAATGTAATTGAGTGTATTCTCAGGGTGAAGTGATGAATATTTTTCACTTGTTAAAATATTTTCATTTATTCATGCCATTAGTCTGATTCATCCTTAGTTTCCAAAGGTCAGCTGGAAATTCACAAACAGCTTGACAACCAACCAACCTTTCTAGATTAACAGCAAATCTGTGTGATAATGCATCACTCTTATTCTCCTGTAATTTGCCCCAAATTGTTGAATGGCATGTCATTTAAATTTAGACACTGAAATATGCAGAAATTCCAACATCCATAAACTGTTCGTACATTAAGCTTGTTTCCTTTAAAAGGACTACCTGAAGATTCATATTTTCAATACAAATTGAAAAGTTTGTCATGTGATCTCTGTGCACCATTGAGGCAAGGGTGGCCTTTTCTTGGTGAGTTGAGAATATTACTTTATGCTTATTCTTCAGTTTATAAATTTCTTGACCTATTCATAACCCACTGCTAACCTACCACTAATTTTTTGACAAAATTTATTTTATTTATTTATTTTATTTATTTTATATCCCACCTTTATTATTTTTATAAATAACTCAAGGCAGCGAACATACCTAATACTCCTTCCTCCTCCTATTTTCCCCAACAACAACTGGGTGAGGTAAGTTGGGCTGAGAGAGAGCGACTGGCCCAAGGTCACCCAGCCAGCTTTCATGCCTTGGCCAGGAGTAGAACTCACAGTTTCCTATATATAGTCTCCTATATATGCTTTCTAACCACTCTTTGTGTGTGTGTGTGTGTGTGTGTGTGTGTGCATGTGTGTGCTTTCGAGTCAGTTTTTGAGTCCTGGTGACTGCCTAGACTAGTCCCTGCAGCTTTCTTGGCAAGGTTTTTGGAAGTGCTTTGCCATTGCCTTCTTCCTAGGGCTGAGGGAGAGGGACTGGCCCAAGGTCACCCAGCTGGCTTCATGCCTAATGTGGGACTAGAACTCACAGTCTCCCAGTTTCTAGCCTAGTGCCTGAACCACTACACCAAACTGGCTCTAGTTCTAGCTGTTCTGCTCATTCATAAATAAATTATTGCTGTATTAACAAGCCATCACAGAATGAACTCTATGGACAAATTATCAACCATGGATCCTGCACAACTAATATGATATCTCTCACCCAATACAGATGCACTTCCTCCACCCAAAATTCCAATAAAAATCATCCACAAAAGCCACTATTACAGTTTCTATCCCACACCCATTCTTGAAACCTGTTTGAAATGAATCAAGTTAGTTGGCCTCATACAGAATCCTCTGTAACTGATATCCCACAACCTTCTTCAAAGACTTCCATAGACAATGGAGGTCAGAGACCATGGTGATAATACAGTCATGTTCAGAGATGGCTTCTCTGGGAAGGAATATACCACCACCTGCAACAAGGCAAAAATTATGATCCATTTCATTAAAGAAGCTTTAATTACCTTTTGGATCCAGTTGAACCCCCCTCCCTGGCATTTGAAAAAGCCACATTAGGAGATCAAGCCTGCAAGTTACAGAACTCATGTTTCAGAGAAGCTCCTCTATTTCCTCAGAGTCCACAAGCTCAGACAGACTTTGACTTCACAAAGCACTGAATATTAGGCATTGGGGCTCTTTCTAATTTCCACCATTGAACAAATTTCCATTTTCAGGGTAAACCATTCCTATATTCTGTTATCTTCTGATTTTTCTTATAGGTTAGGGAAGTATAACAGAGTTGGTTAAAAAAAACACTCCTTCCTCTTATTTTGTTAATTATAAGCCATTAAAAAGTGACAGTATCTAAACGTCTATACTTTTCATGAGGAGTTTGATAACATGGCTAAGTTAATTGATTAAAATACTATCATTTGTCTATCTGACACTCTCTCATTGTAAAAAGTTCCACATTATTAGGTAATGCAGTTTTCTTCCCAAAGCTGAGAGCTTAATTTCAGTAATGGGAAGCATTCATCAAAGTCCAGCAGAGATCCTCACATTTCAGACTCATTTCCAAAGTTCATGTAATTAGCACTAGTGAACACAATGAAATGATTGTAGAGAAAAAAGGGAGGGAAACAGGAGTACAACCAAGTGGATTGGTGGGTGGGTAGGTGGGTGGAACCTCTGACATAGCATTTTCACACCCTAGTGTTTGACACTACTCTTGATTCCCTTGTTTTCCAGCTATGCACCCATTATATTTTATTAGTCAATCTTATTGTATTAGTTTCTCATTGTATTTTAAATAGCATATTAAACTTTGTAGGATCACAACATAATGTTAGTGAAACTAAATGTGGAAATTCCATTTTCTCCTCTGGTGAAACATTTATGAAATTTTGTGGCAATGCAAGAGAATGTTAATAAAGAGAGTAACATTTCTAAGGGTTGTTCTGCCTATCTGAAGGATATTGCTGGAATCTGGCCAGAAGAAGTTGTCCAGGACTGAAGAATTGATGGAAAACCAAAGTTGTGCCTTATAGGAAAAAGTGGGAATGAAGTCACATCATAAGCAATGTTACAGCTAACTTCTTTAAATGGAATTGCCTGAATCAGTTGTACTGAAGGAGGTTCTTAAAGTAACCTAAGAAAGTTACATCAGATAACCATGTTAGCCAATCCCCAGATTGTTTTTCCATATACTGTATGTTGCTCTGAAAAACAAGAAACTGTGAAAGCAAAAGTGATTCTGGCCAAAGTGTTATGAGGCCAGACTTGAAACAATTTGAATGCTGGAAAATGTAAACAATTGCTTAATCTGCTATGTGCAGGTTCTTACGGAAAGGGATTTTACTTTCTTGAATCTTCTACAGATTTGCACTGGATTACATAGGGCTTGTGTGTATGAAGAATTTCAAGCAAGAGTGGAATAGTTTCAAAGAAAAACTCCCATTCTAAAGGTAATTATTACCATTACCGCCATAACCTCTCTGTTCTCCATGCCATCAAAAGAGTGAGGGAAGTCATTCTTATAAACACAGGTGGATTGGCTGGTGATAATTGTGAAAATATCATTCATAGTTATTGACTATATATTTAAAAATAATGAATTATTTTAAATATTTGCATATCTTCTATGTGTCCAGCCATTCAAGCTCCCAATCATTCTCAATCTAGTTTAAAATGCATCTGAGATTGATCCAGGACAGCAAATATTCAGAGATCTAGATGCTATGACCATCATCTTGTCTATATGTTTGTGGTTCTAGAGCATGCATAAAACTATCAGTCAGCCATTTCTTGCCCTTTCTGACCAATACCTGAGAATAGATAAAACCACCAGCTGATCAGTGCTTGCTTATTATCATTTCAAGGTAGCCAAGAGCTGAGTGTTTCATCCCAGCCCAAGTTCTCCTGACTGTATGCCCAAATAAGCACCCTATCCTCCTCTGCACAGAAAGAACAAGAAAAACAATTTGTTGATATTCCTCCTTTCCTATGTCTCATGTATTTCTGTTCACTTATTGGTGCATGTCCAATGTTTTCCAAAACATCAGAAGCAGTTTACAGAAGCAGTTACAGAACTTACACACCTACAGAAGCAGTTTGAGGGGAAACTGGAAGACTAGGCAATTGGCTGATAAAAAACCGAAATAAATACACTGAATTTTTTTTAAAACGCTTCTCAGTCTTTGTGGCAGGAAACCTCTGGTGTCCTCCAAGCTCCTGCAACTTGTCAAGTCCTGCATTTGGTAATATGAGGCAATTTAGAGCAATTTCTGAAGAGGTATTTGCTGGGCTGGAAACAGGCATTTTCCATCTCAAATTTAAAACCGCAGTGGCCCAAATGTAAGATCACAATCACAAATTCCTAGTGTGTGTTGATGGTGGGGTGGAGTAATATTTTCACCATGCATTGCTGTCCAGTGGAAAGCTTTCTTGCCTAAAGTGGAATCTAAAACCCTTCTTTCTTCCAGCAGTGAGTGCTAAAAGCTAAAAGAGAAATTTGAAGCAAATTTGAGTTTCCCTTTGATGCATCCAAAACATTTAAGGAGCAGATATAAAAAGTTTCATAAGATTTGTGAAGATTGTTTGGGAGGTTCTGTATATCTATGGCAGTATATATATAGAGAGAGACTATTTTTAGTAAGAATCATGAGATACTAATTAATAGAATAAGATATGTCAGCCTTTTATTACAGTACTGCTTCAAACATCCATATCAGATAAAGGAGTTTATTTTCAGTCTTCTTTGCTTACCACTTACATTAAAATCCTGTGAAGGCACTTTTCACACTTATATATGTCTTGTTTGATGCTTTTGACCTTTCACCTAATGAACTGCAGACAAGCTTAGTCTAAATATATTTTAACTTCAGTTCTGAAATGCATTATATATTATTCATCTGTTAGAATGTAGAAACAATGATTTATTTAACACTGTAGAAAGGAATTGTCTAGGGAAAAAATCTGGATATGCTCAATTTGACTTAGTTTTGACAAATACAGAACTTCCCCTGCTTTGTCATCTTGTCCCATTTAATACATGATGATGGTGAGGATGAGGATGAGGATGAGGAGCATATTTTCTAGCATACTCTCTCAGCCCTGGGAAGAAGGCAGTGGTAAACCACTTCTGAAATCTGATGAGAAAAGTTCAGGGACTAGTCCAGGTGGTCACCAGGAGTCAACATCTGCACACACACACACACACACAAATATAATTGCCTTTTTTTGCAATAGTCCAATTTCAATATATCCACTATTCCTTATAAATTGAGATATTCCTTATTTTTGAATATCATTTGACAAAATAGTGACATCTTTGACATTTTGTGGCCTTCTAAGATCACAATTCACCATCTTATTCATATCTAACAAGTAAAAAATTACATATAGACATGCCCATATCATGTGTACCAATGCATAACATCTCCAGCATAGGAAGAATGATAGCCAACTTTTTAAAGCATTCTTTAATGTGGCCTGGCATTGGGCTAGAGTTATATAAATTTTATATTTTTATTAAATGTTCTTAACTTTTTAAATTTTAATTAATACTTCCCCCTTTCTATTTCCTGCACTTCTGACATGAAACAAGATGAGGAAGCATTCTTTGAAGGATACAAAAACCAGAGTATTTGTTTATTTATTTATTTAGTGCTGGTTTAATTGAGTTTTAGGTCATATGAAATATATCTAACATTTGTTGAGCAGTCATTTGTTGAACAGAACCAAGAGAACTGCATGAATTTATCCATGTAGTCACCAGGAGTCAAGATTAGTTTGAAGAACTATAACGACAACATGGGATACTCTATTTCTCTATTCTGTTTTTTGGGGGGTATTATACAAATTTATTTTAGATTTTTTTTTTAAGTGTACTAAACAATAGGATAATTTTAATTTCTGATACTAATAAATTATTGGTTTAGCCCCAACAAAACCTTCTCTGAACACTCTCTGCCTCTGGGATTTCCAAGGCTACAAAAGGCATTGGGGCCAAACAATGAACATTTAACCAATATTTTAATCATATATATTGCCATTCAGTCACTTTATGTAAATTGTATTCCTTTTGAAAAAACCTGAAAAGTTTTTTAATTTGTTACTACTTGATAGCTGATTCAGAGTAATTATCAATTATCATCATTTTCAGCCCATGCTTTTTTAAAACCGTTAAAAATAGATATTGCACCAAAGTGTCAGTTCCCCATGAAAACAAGAATCATATTTTCTGCCAAATAATGCCCAAATATGTTTAATTGCCTTCAACATTGGAGAAATATCCAAATTTCTATTATGGCTAGAACCAAGAACTTGCCAAGATTTCAAAGGATATTAAATAATAGCTCACAAGTTAAGCCAGTAATAATAGTCACTATCACTTTCATTCCAATATGTGATTGAGGTTAACAAGTAAGTCCAAAGATATCAGTTGAAATTTAGAAAACTAAAACTATGAGCAAAGAAATTTATAATCTTAATTTTGTAAGTTTATAATTTTAATAGGGAGATCCTGGATATTTGTTCTTTCCATAAAAACTTAAGCATTAGGTTATCAACCTATTTAAAATATTTTAAGTGAAACCAGTCTAAGAATGGCTCACAAAATGTGTAACAGTCTTGATGAAAAACTTGTTTTCACAGCATAAATTATTTCCCACAAACCTAGGGTATTTTCACCTACCATTTAATATCCTCTTTCAACTGAGTAATGCATAAGGAAATGTTCTTATCTACCAAATAGGATATTTTTCTAGGGATAATGATCCCCATATACTGTAGTTAATAGATCCTGAAAAATAAACACGACCTTAATGTTTATTTACATTCATGGGGCCCTTCTTCCCAGTTGGCATAATATTTGACTTAATCCAGTTTACTGTATACCCAGAGTAATTACCAAATAATCGAACCACTTCACAAATTGAGGTTAAAAAAAAATCTGTATTTGCCAACATTCTGTATTCAAACTGAGCTAATCAAATTCCCTGAATTTTACCAGTTTATCCTATTAGACTTGCCAATGTTTCCAACACCAAATTAAAAATTAAAGGAGATAAAGGACATCCCTGACAGGCTCTACAGTGCATTTTAATTCCTGGAAAAATAATCCCATAAGTAATTACACAAGCAGAAGAATATTGTAGTCCAAGTTATATTTGTTTATTTTGACAATTTCTAAGGTTGCTTACCTGTCAACAACTCTAGGCAGCTTGCAAAGGGTTAAAAACAGCCATGCAGGGAGAAAACAAGATCAAGCCTAGCCTAATTCAGAGCCTGTGGGGAGGGCCAGGTCTTCATCACCTTCCCAAAAACTAGCTGGGTCAGCACCGTAGTTTCAAAACTACTGGAAAACCTAAACTTCTACAACATTTGAACCAAAACTAATATGAACTATATCAAAGTTTATTCTGCAACCAAATGCTGCTCAAACTACTGGTTCATATTATAGTAACCAAAACTCATATTATGTAAAGCATGACACCCTTTCATAAAACCAGATTGTGCAGGATGAATTATTTCAGTTAATACCTTGTGTAGTCTTCTTTACAATGAACTTGTTAAAATCTTAGCATCAACATTTAACAGTGGTATCAAGCAATAATTTGTACAATAGGTAGGATGCTTCCCAGCCTTCAGAATTACAGTGAAATAAGCTTCATAGCATGAAACTGTCACAGCTTTATTTTCATAGGATGCTTGAAACATCTCCAAAAATATAGGAACTATTTTCCTCTTAAGTTTTTTGCACCACTGTATAGTTATTCCATCAGGCCAAGGAGCCTTTCCAGAATTCAGCATATCAGTAGCATCAGAGAGGTTCTGAGTGCACATATGGATTTTCTGGAAAATGTATTATTTTAAAGAAAACTTATATCTACTCATTAACTATACCAACATGTGTGCAATAAAAATGTTCATATAATTCAAAACCTTTAGAATTGATTTCATTATTATCATACTGAATTATTCCCAAAGAATTCCTTCATCACAGGTTTCAAAGATACTCAAAAATACCAATACTTTCCTAGGTTTTCCTCCCCTAATGGGGGAGGAAATAAAAAATTCAGGTTCTACCTACTGTTACTTGTTGTAGTTCCTGGAAAAAAAAATGCTAAGTGGTTGCACCCAGGCAAAAATTTGACTCTGATTGACTAGATTCTGCATTCTAGTCAAGTACATAGAAGTTTTAACTAAACTTTTATTATAAACTTTTACTGTAGGTACTTGACTAGAATGCACTTGACATGGTCTAAAGGAGATTATTCCATGGCTTCCAAGAAGCCTGTTGCCCTGGATAGAGTGCTAAAATGGATGTTTCCTTGGAAAAACCTGTGAGCCTTGAAGTTGCTACTAAGAACATTTATGAACAATTAAGAAAGCTGATTTTCTCAACTTCTGATTGATGGTTTATTTTAACAGTTTAGACAACATAATATAGATTGCATATGTTTCTTCTTTAATGGAGAAAATCCCCAGCTTGTTTTGAATAGAAACCAAGATCAGGAATCTTATGCAAGCAAAACTTAAGGAATGCTATATGATCTTTGGTAACTAGCAAATTTTAAGCATGGCAAATATTTTGCCCACACTTTTGCTTTCAAAAGAAAAAAATATAATGAGAAGGAGATAGACCACTGAAAACATTTCCTATTGATCAGTCAAATCAGGGTACAAAGTGATGTTACAACCATGGAAGCCCTGCACTCTTTGTCCATTCAATAAGGAACGTCAGTAGTTCAGGGTCAATGGAACATTAGGAATTTCAAGAGCATATTATGGGTACTCTGAGTACCTTTTAATTTTTTGTTTCCAATATGGCATAGCAGTTTGATGTTCATGCTGCTTTTTTCTTGCTGGGAAATCCTTGTGAGGTCCAGCAGCCAGATGTGTAGACTATTTAGCCATGAGAAGTCACGTTCCCCACCGTGCACCACAAGGAGGCTAGTCTACATTGCACTGAGTTGGGCTGAGAGAGAGTGACTGAGTGACTGGCTGAAGGTCACCCAGCCGGCTTCCATGCCTAAGGCAGGACTAGAACTCACAGACTCCTGGTTTGTAGCTGAGAACCTTAATCACTAAACCAAACTGGCTCTCTTCTCACAAAATGACTGTCATGGTGGGTGTGATACCCATTTTTGAAAAAGAGAAACAGAGCATTCCAATCACCCATAACTTATTTTTGAAGAATGCATCAAGGCTTTCTACCAGGTCTAGTCATTAGACTCTCTCCCCATTCTATATTCCCCCAGCAGTTTGAAGAAAGTTAAATAAGTAGATTGACTGCAGAGAATTAGAAAGCCACAGGTACATGAAGATCTCTGTTTAATAACAGCCAGGTATATAGGTATGTTTTGAATTCTGGATCTTTTCCTGTTGCCATGTGGCTACAGGTTTCTTGGTCCAGTTTCCAGCATCTACAGTATGCCTTGTTTAGAAAAAGGCTTCTTCTCACCAGTTTCAATCCTTACAAAATGCTTCTGAAGTCAATGCAGGGCCCAGCAATGCATGTTATGCTTGAAGCTGGTGCCTTGGCTTGCAACATGCTAGCTTTTCATATATTTTTAATTGATTAAAATAATCTTTAGAAAGTAAAATTAGCTGGGCAGAAGCTTAGTGAGAATCAGGAAATGTGTTGCTGTCTAAAGACATTGAATTATCATCAGATTTCATCTGGTCAGAATTAAACAAAACCTAAAGTGAGAAACATTTCACTGACTCCAATCTAAAGGTTACTTTGTATTATTAAAATTGGGTATTCAAGCCCCTGGTCATTTTGGTTGCCCTCTTCTACATTTTTTCTAACTTGACTGTATTCTTTTTAAAATGCAGGGACAAAGTACTCTATATATACTATTTGAAATTCAGGCATTCTATAGATTTGTATGAGGTTATTCCAGGGTTGAAATTGTTATTTTTATTCTCATTCCTAAGCATGGACTTTCTGAGTCAATATCTTCACAGTATATGCTTGCACCAAAACACTGTTTGCACATTGATGCATCTTAACATTTTTTGCAACTTTGTCCCTGCAGTTTCCCACTGAGTGGAGAATGAAGTGCTCAATCACTCTGAGGTATATGAGTGGGAGGGAGCAGGGGGGGGGGGGGCAAGACCATGATTAACTAAGCGCCAACCTTCAAGAAGTATGGAAGATCAAGAACTGGACTGCCTTTTTTTTTGCCAGTGAAATATAAGTCGCAAAGGCTATTTAACCCCCTTCTCAGAACAACATCTTACTTCTTGTAAGAAACCTGCTTTTGCTCCATTAGAGAAAAAAGTCCTATTAATATATTCACCTACTGGGTGGATCAAGTTTTTTTCTCAAATAAGTGGGAGGAGGGGTGGAGCCAAGATGGCGACGAGGCAGCAGCTGCTGTAAAGAGCTCCTCCAAAAGCTTACTTTTTTAATTATTTATTACCTTCTACATTTACCCTCTAATGAGACAGCCTGCTGCTGTTTTATCGGAACCCTCAATGTACAGACAGAGTAGAGGAAAACTCTGGGACACTATTAATCATCATGGGAAAAAGAAAGAAGAGATGCCGCACACATTCCTCAACCCAAGCTACTCCCAAGCCCACGAAACAGCTGAAAGTCAACAGCTACCTAACAAGCAGGCAGCCATCTCCTGTAAGTAATCTAATTCCCTCCAATCTCCCTGATGGACACAACACACTAGAGTGGGATTTACAAGTAGAGGTTGAAAGCCAACAACTCATAGATTTCTCCTCTTCTATGGAAGAAGACGCACCCTCCCCACTTGAACAGACTGCCGCTATCTGTTCAGCAGCTGCACAGCTTTTGCGGGATGGGAGTGAGAACACAAACCTGATAAACTTCAAGAACGAAAATCTAACTGACGTTTTAACCAGACAAAGCCTGCTGACAGCACAAACTGTGCTTTCCATCTTCGAGCTGCTGACGGCAGTTAAAACAAGGTCGTCTCTTTGGGAGAAGCCTTTATGAAGTTTGGTGAAAATCAAACAAATGAAAACATTGCTGAAGCACGGATTTCCCATATGAAGTGTGCCATAAAGGCAGTCAGCAGGGAAGTCACAGGTGGCCCTTCCCCCATATCAAGAAAGAGAAAGACAATCAGAAAGAGCTGATTACACAGGTGGAGAAGGGTGAGAAACAAGGGCCTGTTGGCCACACAAACAAGGGAGAGAGACACTTAAAGCGTAAATATTACTTACAGCCTAACCAAATTACCCTACAAATATTAAACAACAGGGTAAACAGAGGATGATGGGGATCCAAAAGAGCAATTATCTTATATTTAAGCCACTTACTACAATGTGAAAGGCAGCTGGTTGATTTGGAAAAAGCTGAATGGCTCCCATTCAGCAGAGGCTGTGAGCGAATTCTACTTACATTCAGGCAGCCCATAATCTCTAGCATGCTGTTTAAAATGAGGCCCTTCTGCACCTCTTTTCATTTGTCCCAATACGTGTGTTTTGTTCGGAGTTGCTCAGCCCACTCCTAAGCCAGCTGGACCTAGAGAGCACTGTCATCTTAAAGAACAAAAGTGACGACTTGACTTCAGAATACCACAAGGACATCTCGCCAGTTCAGCCCCTGAGAGAAGATGTCCCAGGCAAACACTCTGCACTGCCTACAGCAAGACAGCACCTAGATGATCCTTTGGAGGAAAATCTGATTAACTCCTTTAGTGCCTTGCCAGACTTGGAACAAGCTGACATTATAAAAAGACTGGATGATCTGAGAGAGACTTTAGTGGCAACACATAAAGCAGCCAAACCACTAATTGATCTAGTTTTGCCAACCACCCAAGGCGATTGTAACAACTTTGAGAAAGATCTTGTGGGCACTTGTGCCCCTTCCCTTGCCAGGTGGAAGTCAGACATTGTCATGTTCCCCGTTGCAAGGCATAAGTGCATCACAATGGGGAACATGCACATCAGGAAAGAGGAAGGGATAACCATTATCCTTTAAACACACACATCATCCCTTAAGCACCCAAACCCATAAAATCAATCACCAGGACAATAGGAGCGCACCTCGGACAGGACATGGAACCCATTAACAGATCGGGGGAACTCCCACCCATTACCCTGGGGGACGCACCTGCACCAGACGAAGGCAAAGAGACAAAGGAGAACATCGGAGATCGCCCGAATCGCCCATCGTCAGACCCATACCAACTCTAATCACCCATCTGGACCCAGCTTGGGGGACAATGGGGGGTGGAGGAGGACAAGGTCCGCCACCGGGGTATAAACAGGACACTCTGCTACCACACCCGCATTCCCGTCTTTTTTCTCCATATGCATTCTGCTTCAATAAACTCGGAAATCCTTAAACCCTTTAAGTGAGTCTGTGTCTTATTTGGAGTAAGGCTACCCTGACATAAAGAAGGGAATCGAAAAAAAAAAATTTCCACTAGCACCAGTCCAGATCCAATCTGTGAGGGAACCAAGCTAGTGATGGAAGATCTCATCTCACGGCGAGGCGGCTACCCGGCGACCGGCAGCGGAACTCCCATCCCCACAAACGGAAGGTGCCCGAGGCCCCGAAGGCGCGAGGTCCAGGTGTGCTCAGGATTGAGTTCGGAGGGGGAAGCAATGATGAATGCCACCCGTGAGTCCCATGGCACATGGGCCACCATTGACGAGATGGGGGGATCCTCACCCAGATTGCCTGGAACCCCGGAGGAACCTCAGAACGTCCCATCATCCACGGCGTCAGGAACCGAAGGAGAGCGGAGGGGCGACCGCACCAAGAAGGGCTCGCGAACGGCGGCAAGGCTGAGCGCGGTCGAGGAAAAGCTGGAGGCGATGCAGCAGCTGCTCCAGAGGTTAGCAGAGGCATACAAATCCCACAGCCAGGGCGCAGAAGGACCAGGCACCAAATGCCCGACACCCCTTACCCCCCCCTCGGAGACGCACCAGCCGGAGAGACGGAGGAGAGGTCCAGAGGACGACACAGCGCCAGGCAGGGTCTGCTTCCAGGAACCCGCCAGATGGGCTGCACCCCACCCTCCCACCCCGATGGCGAGATGACCGGAACGAAGCGGGAGCCGGCAAGAGATGGCACCAACACCACCCAACGCCCAACGGAGGGAATCCCCACGTCAAGACCACGGAGCCCCGACTGCCCGAAGCACACCTAGACGCCCAGATGCAGCTTGGAGCCCAACGAGAGCAGCGATCAAGGACTTGGGCATTAAGTTCAATGAGGACCCCAGAAAACTCTCCTTTTTCCTCACCAATGCGAGGAACTATATGGAGGAATGGGGCCCCTACTTCCGAACAGAGAAAGGCAAGGTAAATGCCTTAGCAATCAAATTAAAAGGACGGGCCGCCGACTGGTATGTCCAGTTATGCCAGGCAGGCGCCCCAGAACTCGAGGACTGCAATGAATTCCTCTGGGCAGTGGAACTGCACTTCAGGGACCCCCTGGAAAGGGAAAGGGCAAAAAGAGCCCTGAAAACCCTCAAACAAGGACAGCGCTCCATAGCAGATTATGCCATGGAGTTCCAAGCCCTGGCCGGTAAGGTCGAAGTATGGTCCCAGTCCACCCTCATTGAGCGGTTCAAGGAGGGTCTAAACCTGAATGTGCTCAGGTGGGCACTGTGCAGAAATAACCCCAACACTCTAGTGGAGTGGATCCGGCTGGCAGGAGAGGCAGAGGACACCCAGGACACTTTCCTCCAAGCAAAAAGGGAAGCGCAGCATGCAGAGGCGGCGAGAGGACCCCACACAGCTGCAGGACTGGCGAAGTCGAGACCCCAACCTTGGAAGGAAGAAAGAGACTGACAGTTTGCCAAGGGTCAGTGCCTTAGGTGCGGGAAGGAGGATCACAAGGCAGCGGCTTGCCCAAAAGTGAAGGCGAGGGACAGCTCGGGGAAGGCACCAACCAAGCCAACCCCAGCACCCAGGAAAATGCCAGTCACGATGAGTGAAACCACAGCAAAGGACTTCCCCTACTGCACCGAAGAAGAGGAAAGCGACGACGATGAACTGGTGGGAAATGCCAGCCACCTGCCCTAAGGAGCGCCAGAGGACAGGTGGAAGAAAACAAGAGGCGCGACGACTTTGGGGTGAGTGAAAATTGTCCCACCCTATCTGTGAAAGTCACCCTAACCCACAGTGGAAAGACGGAAAAAGTTTGGGCACTAATTGACTCTTGCTCGAAGTGCCTTATGCACCCGGACCTGGTGGCCACGCTAAACCTCCGCTGCTATCCACTTCAGCACCATATTGTGTTTACACAGTTGGATGGATCAGCAGCGGGAGGGGGCCCAGTCACCCAATACACGGACAAAGTTGCACTGTGGCTCAGCAGCCACAAGGAAAGACTGCCCTTCATCGTGGCACTGGTGGGCCAACCCCTAATCATCCTAGGGATCCCGTGGCTAGTGCAACACAACCCACAAATAAACTGGACAACCAGGGAAATCACGTTTTCGGATGGGCGCTATCAAGCACCCACAGGGGATCGGGTTCCCCGTGCTGCAATGGGGAGGGCGGCAACTACCTTGATGCATCTGGAGGCAGTGACCCTGGAGGGTCTGCCAGCCAGATATGCAGAGTTTACCGATGTGTTTGGCGAAAAGGAGGCTGACAAACTCCCATCCCATAGAAAAACAGACTGCACCATAGAACTGGTCCCTGGCGCACCCCTACCAAAGCCCAAAATCTATGCGATGACCCAGAAGGAGCTGGCAGCATTAAGGGAGTTCGTCGATAAAAATTTAGTGCGGGGTTTTATCGAGCTCGCAAACTCACCAGTCGGAGCCCCAGTCCTCTTTCGGGAAAAAAAGGACGGGTCACTGAGGCTTTGTACCGACTACCGCGGTTTGAACGCCGCATCCATCTCAAATAAATACCCCCTACCCATAATAAAGGACATTCTTGCCCACCTGGCAAAGGGCAAGATATTCTCAAAACCTGAGGGAAGCCTACTTCCGAATACGAATACGGGAGGGGGACGAATGGAAGATGGCTTTCAACTGCCCACTGGAGTCGTTTCAATATAAAGTTTTACCATTTGGGTTGGTGGGGGCACCAGGAGTGTTTATGCAGTTAATTAATGAGGTCTTGCAAGACCACTTATTTAAGGGGGTGCTTTTCTATCTCAACGATGTTTTAATATATTCAGAGACCGAAGAAGAGCACGAACGCTTAGTAAAGCAAGTGCTCAGGAAACTCCGCAAGGCAGAGCTATACGTCAAGCTCTCCAAGTGTGAGTTTCACAAGGACCAAATTGACTACCTGGGCTATAGAATCTCGGCAAGGGGAATTGAGATGGTCCCAAGTAAGGTCCAAGCCATACTGGCATGGGAGCGCCCACGCACGAGGAGGCAACTCCAAAGCTTCCTCGGTTTCACAAATTTCTATAGGGGTTTTATCCAGGGGCTGGCAGAAATTGTGCTGCCTCTAACTAACCTCCTCTGGACAAAGGGCCTGGGAGACACACATAAATCAAGGAAACCAGGGGCGCTCCTGAACTGGACAGCTGATTGTCAAAGGGCTTTCAAATGCCTCAAAAGCCTCTTTACAGGAGAGCCAGTACTGCAACACCCCGACCCCACCAGACCCTTCATCGTGCAAGTCTGGAGCACTCCTGCTTCAGCGGGATTTTGACAATCAGCTGAAGCCCTGCGCATACTTCTCCCGCAACTTCTCTGAAATGGAACGGAGATGGCACGTGTGGGAAAAGGAGGCGTTCGCAGTCAAGGCAGCCCTAGAGACATGGAGGCACCTCCTGGAAGGGGCCTCCTGCCCCTTCGAGGTCTGGACAGATCACAAAAACCTAGAGGCTCTCAGCACTCCAAAATGCCTCAGCCCAAAGCAAGTACGCTGGGTGCAATTCTTCAGCTGGTTTAACTTTAAATTAAAGTTCATACCGGGGAGGAAGAACTTCCTAGCAGATGCTCTTTCCCGACGGCCTCAGGATGCCAGCCAGCCAGCCATCGGACATTGTGGGTACTGTGTGGACCGACACACAGCTGGGCTGCCCTGCTGTCACGCGCAGCCAAACAAGAACCCAACGCACCCCAGCACAAACACCCGCGAACAGAGGGAGACGCAGGTCAATTTCACTGAACTGGCAACAACGGCTCATTCAAGCCCTCGAGACAGATACATGGTTGCAAACCAACCAACACCATGTATCTGTTACAAACGGTCTAGCCTGGAGACAGAAAAACCTGTACGTGCCAGAGACATTGCGAGCAGAAGTTTTAAACAGCTCCCACGATGACAAGACGGCCGGGCACTTTGGGTTTGTCAAAACATTACATTTAATCAGGCGACAATTCTGGTGGCCTACTCTCAGAAAGGACGTTAAAGAATATGTCGCTGCTTGCCCCACATATGCCATGTCAAAACGAAAGGTGGGGAAGCCCCAAGGACTACTGCAGCAAGTAGCAAGCCCCTCCCGTCCCTGGGAGGAAATTTCCATGGACTTCATTGTAGACCTACCACCCAGCCAAAGAAAAACGGTCATCTGGGTGGTAAAAGACTATTTTTCCAAGCAGGCACACTTCATACCCTGCGCATCCATTCCCTCCGCGCAACAGCTGGCACGCCTATTCCTTAACCACATCTATAAACTCCATGGCGCCCCCTCCCATTTGGTGACTGATGGGGGCACACAGTTTACCTCCAGGTTCTGGAAATAATTTTTAAAACTCATTGGCACCAAGCAGGCACTGTCCACGGCTTGGCACCCCCACACAGATGGCTCTACGGAGATTCTTAACTCCACCCTGGAGCAATTCCTACGATCATTCATAAACTATCAACAGGACAATTGGATGGACCTGCTACTTTTTGCAGAGGTAGCCTACAACAATGCAGTGCACCAGAGCACAGGTCACACCCCATTCAAAGTGGTCTATGGCAGAGACTTCGTGCCAATCCCAGAACTGCCCCAACCAGACACCCCGCCCTGCTCCCCAGATGACTGGGCAGCACAACTGGCCACGGTTTGGCCAGTCATCCAGCTGGCTCTCGCAGACGCGCAAGCTACATACAAAAAGTTTGCAGACAACCACAGGGGGGCGCAACCGAACTACAAAGTGGGAGATAGGGTCTACCTCTCCACTAAGTTCATCAAGTCCCCACAGCCCTCAAAGAAATTGGCACCCAAATTCATTGGACCGTTCCAAATCATAGAAATTATCAACCCAGTGACCTTCAAGTTGGACCTACCCCACAATTTGCGATGCATACACCCAGTATTCCACTGTGCCCTACTGAAACTGGCCACCCCTTCAAAATGGCACAATGAAACCCCCCCCCACCTGAAGGAAGGCTAAATCTCAACCAGTGTGTCTTCCTAGATACTGAAGGAAAGCTGGATCTTATCTTATCTGCAGAATGACTGCATGAGCCAGACCTCAGCACAACACCAGTCATCCCTCCTGACAATAAACAAGGAAGTTCTATTCAGCTATTGACATGGAGTATAGCTGGATGGAAGAATAGAATGTCAGATAGAGATCTGCTGGAATTCCTCTCCAAGTTCGACATTATAGCACTCCAAGAGACATGGCTAACCACCAGTGATGAGGAAGCTCACTTAACAGGCTTCAGGTCCTGGTCTACACCAGCGCATAAATTTAATTCAAAAGGGCGGGCCTCAGAGATTATGCGTACTTGCTAAGGCAGAGCTGGGCTGGCAAGGGCAGCAATTGGTCCTCAGAGAAGACCCCTTCTATCTCCTAGCTATCCAATTCAAATACAAACTATTTGAAGTTGTGCTGCTAAATACATACATACCACCATACTCCTCCCCATTTCTCTTCTGACATTTGGGTGCAATTAGAAAAGACAGTCGTAGAGATAAACATAAAACATCCCAAAGCCACTGTGATCCTACTGGGAGATTTCAATGCTAGGGTGGGGGCTTCTTTGTATGATTATGTATACCTGGGCATCATACCTGAGACCTATGTAATAAATGACCCACCCTGGCACTCCAGAGACTCTAAAAGGAACATGGCCAGCTCCAGACTGATCTCTTTGATATATACATGCAACCTTCACATCCTAGGAGGCAAAGGCAGCTGCTTCACATATCCCTTTACCTTCCATGCTGGGAATGCTAGCAGTGTCTTGGATTATATATGTGTCTCAACAGACAAAACAAACTTATTCTCAGACATTCAAGTTCACGTGAGGGAAGACAGCGATCACCAACCGATTGCAGTTAAATTCTACGCAATTCCAATTTATGATCGTCAACAACACACAATAAGAGATTACTCGCTAATGTCGAAGTGAGGCAAGACAGGAGGCTTAAATGGTCTAAGGTGGATACTAAGGCAATTTTCAATTTTATGATATCTGAGAGGGTCCAGTCTTGGGTGAAAATGGTTGTTACATCTACTCAAGACCCAAATAGAATCCTTACTCGATATGCCAATTTGTGCAGCACATTAAGAAACTTCTTAATAGACAAACTGCCAGTTAGGAACCGACAGCCTGTAAGATTTAACTGGTTCGACCTTATTGCTCTTGCTCAAGAAAGACCCTAAGAGCAGCCATGCGTTTGGTTCAAAGAAACCCCACACCAAACAACCACGCCAAGATGCCAAAGCTCAGATGCAATTATAAGAAACAAACAGCCACCAAGAAGGCTCAATATACAGCTAAAGTTTGGTCTGAGCTAGAAGAGTCAGCGAAAGAGTCTAACCCAGTTATATTTTGGAATACCATATCTGGCATGTTGAAGGAGTGTAAGCTCCTACTTGATATCCCCGTTTCAGCTCCTACTTGATATCCCCGTTTCAGCTTCAGTCTGGGAGGATTTCTACACTATTTGCCAGTTCCAAGCAGGACTATCCAGAAAAGATGACCACTGAGCCTCTGACCCTTGATAATCTTCCTCCTTGGCTACCAGTGACAGTGACAGAAATTAAACACATCATTCATTTGCTGAAATCCAATAAGGCACTTGGTGAAGACTTCCTACCACCAGAACTTTTCAGGACACACACTGACTGATGGGCCCCACTACTGGCAGGACTTTTACATACATAGACAACACTGGCCATATTCCAGCAGGATGGGAACTTTCCATCATAGTTCCCATACACAAAAAAGGAGACAAGGAAGACCCTAAAAATTACAGACCTATAAGCCTTATTGACATAACAGCTAAGATGTATGCAAAACATCTCTTGAGAAAAATAGAGGACTGGGCAATCGAGAAAAATGTATTAGTGGAAGAACAGGCTGAGTTTAGACATGGGCACTCCACAATAGACAATTGCTTCATTTTACACCATCTCATCACTAAATATACAACAGATGGAAGGCACCTGTTTACATCTTTTATTGATCTTAGCGTGACATTTGATTCCATAAATAGAGATATCCTATAGAAAAAGCTGGCCAGGTTAAATATGGAACCCAAACTTTTATGTTTGATAAAGGCCCTCTATACAAATACATACCTGAAAGTCCGTACTGGAGTCAATGGGTCTCTTACACAGAGCATACCCACCCACAAAGGTGTCAGACAAGGATGTATCTTGGCCCCAATGTTGTTTAATCTCTATGTTAACGACATTCCAGGATTCCTCCGTTCTACGGATGTTCACATGCCAAAGATCCTCAACATCCTCTTGTAGGCAGATGACATGGTTTTGATGGCACATTCCCAAGTAGGCCTGAGAAGATTGATTGTCCTGACAAGCAGGAACCATGCCGAGACAAGGAATAAGTCTCTAGTGTTTTATTACTGCTACAGTAGACAGAAAATCCTACCAAATTGAAGAAGCGTGAGAAAACCCATACAGATAAACCCCAAAAGTCAAGGCAGGTCTGTTCTGTGTCTCTTTGAATGACAGCTCAAATTCTCTCTACTATGCATGCGTTTTCCCCCTGGATAGGGGCCCCCTCCTGCTCACCATCAGTGCTCATGACATTGATGGGGAAATTTGGTGCTTACTGTGCCGCAAACTTTTTGAATATTAATAAGTCCAAATCCAAAGTGGTGGCTTTTGGGAAAAGAGGGGCCAGATACAATTGGCACTTGGATGGGGAGCCTATAAAACAAATAGACTTTTTTCATATTTAGGGGTAGTTTTTACAGACACAGGGCCTTGGGTTAATCATTACAAGCAAAGTTCCACAAAGGCCACAGCAGGTTCTAAAACACTAGTCAGACTACTTAGCTACAACCACCCTTGCCCTCTGCTCCCCATTCTGAAGGTCCACAAGGCAAAAGTTGTACCCGTACTAACATATGGAGCCGAATTGTGGGGCCTTTCAAAGGCCTCCTTACTTGAACAAAATCAAGCACACTTTTTAAGAACCATTCTGGGGACTGACAGGAATACACCTGCAGCAGCAGTAAGAGCTGAAACAGGCACCCATTCCATTTATAGTCTATCAGTAACCAAAGTTTTCAACAATTGGTGGCGGATACTCCCAATGGAACATGATAGACTACCAAAAATGTGCCTTGAAGAACAAATGGGCACACCTCAACCCACCACATGGATCAATCAACTCCTCCAAACCATTGTTTTTCTTGGCTTTTCATCACAATACTTACTTTCAGCTGGAGACCAGGCCAAGGCAATATTCAAACAAAGAGTCTTGGATGTTAATGCCCAAACAGACATTGAGTCACTTGCACACAATAGGGCTTTGAAATGGCTGGCCAAGAATAAACTGTCCTTTCAAATAGAAAAATACCTGACAATGGGTCTGACTCAATACCATAGGATAGCTCTTACTAGAGCAAGATTTGAGCAGCTAGATTCTATGGTCAAATACAGACAATTCCACCAAGTGCCTTACGTTGAGAGGACATGTGTTTGTGGAGCACCCAAAGTAGAAGACATTGCACATGTCCTATTTAACTGCCAACTATATGCCCCAGTAAGGGCTCAGTACCTTCAGACATGAATTGACAGAACCACATACTGGGACTGTAACAAAAGATTATGTTACTTCCTCCAGGGCACAAATATGTATGTGGTCAATAGAACTGTTAAGTTTATGGTTAGGGCTATACAACTGAGAATGCAATTTATAGAACGCATTGGGGTGGCATGTAAAGGTGATGAATTCATTTAAACTCATATTGTTTCTGTATTTTATTACCTGTTTTATTATATCTTGCATTTTTATCTTACAATTTTATCTCCATTTTACCCTACTGTATTTTATCTTATTTTATCGCACCATAGTATATTTTAGCTAATTTTATTGTATTTTAGTTGTTTTATGGCATCATATTTTATATTTTATATCTTATAGTGGCTGATGCCCAACTTTCTGATATGGTCATTTGACTAATCAATAAAGTTACTTACTTACTAAAATAAGTAACTGTGAATCGGGGGTGGATCAGAGGAGTTGCAACACAGAGAAAAAGGGTGGGACTTTGATTGCATAGTTGTGGTTGCCATCTTGACTTTTTCAACCCCTACCAAGAGGACAAGAGGTGAATGTGGCCATCCTTGCTGCTTGCTAGTTGAATTTTAACCTTTGTTATAATGCCTAAACATTGTTTTCCACCCTTTTGCTATCCACTTACCTTTGCCTCTTGCCTCATCTCCATCCTGATTTCCACTTTCCCTTCCCTTCCCTGTGCAGTTTTTCCTTCCTCTTCTTTTTTCCTGTTGCTGCTGGAAGATAGAAAGGGATTACAGTACATGTGCCATGAAGTTTTGGGTTTCTGTAGTATGACAGTGAGTTACATTTATGAGAGATAATGTTTGGTATGTAAAGATGGGTGAGCAAATAATTTTCAAAGTGGGGGTACCCTCTTTTACAGATAATTAATTTAAATCAATAAAGTCTTTCAGGTTCTTTTGTCCTGCCCTGCGTGGCTTCTGGCTGATGTAACTCTCTTCCCTTATTGTTGTTTTCTTAACTTTATCTTTAATTCTTTTTCAATCATTCCAACATGCTAGGCATCTAGAAAAGTAAAATTAGCTAAAGTGAGAGCATGAAAGACAGCTAGGTGACTTTGAGCTAGTCACTCTTTCTCAGCCCAATCCACCTCACAGGGGTGTTGTTGGGAAAATAGGAGGTGGAGCATTATGTACATCACCTGGAATTGTACAAAAAAAGGTGGGATATAAATCTAATAATAAATAAATACACAAAAACACATGCTACTAAAAAAAAAGGGAAAAAGGAGTACATTTTACAAAGTAAATTCTTACAAAGAATCAACAGCACTACATTTGTGAGGGCTAGGCTAAGGCTAAAACACTGAAGACAGATGCAAAGAGACTCAAATCAGACAGGTCTGTCACAACAAGAGGGTACAGATGTCAATTGCTCCTACTTGTCAGCTCTTCAAGGTAGGTCAGACTAGGTATGTCAGGACTACTTTTATTGTAAAGCTATAGTAAGAGAATCTTGCAAGTCTGACTGAGTTTCCCCTCCTCCCTCCCTTTATCTTTGGCATGAACTAGGGAGGGGCTTGTCTGAGACACCTACTCAGGTGACCTTCTGACCGTTGCCTTGGTAGCAGCTCTTCCCCTTGTCCCTCAAGGCCATTCCCTCTCCCCTCTACACCACCCTCTGGAGAAGCAACCAGCTCTTAGTCTGTGTGTGTGTGTGTGTGTGTGTGTGCATGTGTGGGCACACATGTATATATATGATTTGAGGCTTATAGCTGGCAATTACTGGTTTTCTGCTCTATAACAGTTTTTTTAGAATCCATAGTAAAACAAGTCCAAGTAACCGATTCAAGTAATGGTCCAACAACACCAATACATCTGTGCCAACCAGACAATATCAACAAGCTTTAATACTGATAACCAAATATAAAGTGAATATAATTCATTTGTTTTTAAATATGTGTAAGGGGTGTTGATTCCAAACAGCAATGTTTCCTGATCATTTGTCTGGTCTAACATCAAAAGAAAATGAATCATTTATACATAAGAGGTCCATGAGTAATTATAAGAAGCAGAGTAAGCATTTGATACATTTCATCCCTTCACACTGTGAAATAAAACAGGTCTGTTTTGCTCCTGGACTAGTTTAGCTTTGTGCTCTGCTAGCCCTGAACCTCAACAGTATAATTGCCAGGTAATATTGATCAAATATTTGGGGGCTTTTGAGGCTCTAGTCAAGGAAGGGAAAATTAGTTTTTAGAAAATATCTCACATTCCGATACTTTGTGAAAAGGCTGGGAAGAAAAGCTGTCCTTAATGGATGCATGAAAAGCCAACATGATATTAGGAAAGGTGACTAAAGGCTGTAACTGGATTTAGTTACAAATTTCAAATGGACCAGGAACGCTGAAGTTACAGGTAATAGAAAGAAGCAAATGAAGGCAAACCTTAAAATGAATGAAGTTCAAAGATAACATAAAATGAATGTGGCTTTAATATCTATCTTGAAAATGAGTTTTCTCCATTCCATACTCCTAATGTGGGACTGGGAAACATCTATTGACATACAAGTAAGGTTATGACCATTCATTCAGCAACTATTTTACGACAGTGCTGAAAAATAGACTTACGACTGGTCCTCGAAGTTACAGCCATTGCAGCACCCCCACACTCACGCAATCACAATCTGTACTTACGACCGGTTTTCAAGCACCCCATGATCACATGATCACCATTTGCAACCTTCCTTGCCAGCTTCCCACAAACAAAGTCAATGGGGAAGCTGGCAGGGGAGGTTGCAAGTTGCTCGAGTAAGTCTCCCCCACCCACCCTGGCCTTTCTTTGCTTGCACACACCGCATCCTCCTTCCCCCTTTGCTCACATGCACATACTGCACCCTCCCTTCTCTCCTTCACTCTCTCGCTCACGCACACCATGCCCTCCTTCCCTTCTTTGCTCGCTCACATGCACCAGTGCCCTCCTTCCCCCTTTGCTCACATGCATGCACCATGCCCTACTTCCCTCCCTCACTCTCTTGCACATACCAGCATCCTCCTTTCCCCTTCACTCACTCGTACATACCATGCCCCCTTCATGCTGCACTGCAGCTCTGGGGCTTTGCAAAAGGTCAGAGTTGGAGGGAGATAGGTGGGGGGAGGAGTTGGAGGCAGTCCCTAACCTTACCGAGGCTTGGGGCTGGGAGGGACCAAGCCTGGAATGGCTTGGATTGGGACCCACAATTCTCGGTTAACAATGATGTCTTGCTTTGCAATTGCATCACTTAGCCACTGAAATTCCAGTCCCAATTATGGTCATAAGTCAAGGAGTACCTGTACAGATAAAAATGGAAGGAAATTATGATAGAGAATACATACTTAGTAATGTGAATCCTTATCCCTAATTTTAATTCTCCAGCCAGAATCCTTTCAATTTGTTTTTATGTTCACAAGGGAGGTAATTATCCTGCAATGATTACTCAGTGTAATGTTATGTGAAAAAAAGGGTTAGAAGCCACAAAGAATTACATGGATGGAGATAAAAAACGGCAGAACATAACCTTATGAGCAAATACAGAATTATAAGTACCATGCAGAAATACTGGGCTCCATTCCCTTTTGTATGAATGCATTTTAGATAGGCTTCCTGAATCTGAAAGAAATTCATTTGAATGGTTGTGGAATAGAAGCATTCTCAAAGGAAAAAGGAATGTTTGAGTGTATGGATGTTTTAAACAGTAATTCTAATGGAACAGAGTCAGCATTTGTGAAATTGTACATTGAGAAGGCAAATCAAAGAATATGAATCTGAAAGAAAATTATCTGTATTCATTTACTGCTATTGAAATTTAGTTGTTCTCCTTTTTAAAAAAAATAAACATTCCCCCCACCAACAAACATACACAGAGAAGTTTAGCATTTTCAAAATCTTTGTTTAATTCAGCAAATGGAGATATTTGTGAAGAGATGGAAAATTGCTTCAATTAACTAAAATTAGGTTGAAAAAAAAGGCCATTTTTTCTCTAGTTATATGCACCTGTTCTTCCCAGTATCCTTGGAGTCTATTAAAATCACTCTCATTATTAGGAAAGCTAAATTTGTGACCACACAGGAACAAATAATTCCAGACAGATGGGAGTAGATGGTTCTGGCCACAGCTGAGCTAAGAATTCACAGAATTTGATTTCTGGGTATTTTTTTCCAGGCTCCTTACATTTTGGTGTAGAATTTTACTCCCTTCCAAGAATATTCAGTGAAACAGTCCCAATGTATTTCTACCCATAAATAGTGTGATAAAATTCAAGTATTTTATTCACAACTGTGAATATGAATTTCATGTTCTTTGATAATAATAAGACTGTTTGAATTGGGATATGCAAAGGCTGGATTAAGTTGTTTCCTTTAGATACTTAAGGATTGTGCTTCTAAAATTAAAGATTTGAAAGAAACTAGTGCAAGCTGTGGTATAAGCTACAAACACCATGAATGGAATTTGCAGTATTAAAAGTAATAGAGAAGGTACTAGAGAGCTGTCTCCCATTTTGAAATATAAAGGAAGTGTGCTCTCTTCTGTTATGTGTGAAACTCCACTTTATTTATTTATTTATCAGATTGTCACTGCCCATCTCCTCCGACCAGAGGGACTCTGGGCTGTTTACAATACAAAATAAATATACAATAAAATTCGAATAAAATCCCATTAAAACTAAAACTAAAACAATTTCTTAACTACCCCGGCTCATAAAATCCATATGGCTGTGATCTCTTCAATCATTATGTAGGAGGGGCACTTTAAGGCACTAGCCAACCCCAAGTATGTTGATTCTCCTCCCTGCCCCAAGCCCGATGGCAGAGCCAGGTCTTCAACTTCCTCTGGAAGGCTAGGAGCGATGGGGTTAAGCTCACCTCTGGGGGCAGGATGTTCCAAAGGACGGGTGCTACTGCCGAGAAGGCCCGCCTCCTGGACCCCGCCAGATGGAATTCTCTTATCAACGGGGTCCGCAGCATGCCCTCTCTGCATGAGCGGGTGGGACGGGCTGATGATACGGGGAAGAGGCGGTCCCTCAGGTAACCCGGTCCCATGCCATGTAGGGCTATAAAGGTGATAACCAAAACCTTGAATTGGACCCAGAAGCAAACTGGTATCCAATGCAGCTCACACAGCAAAGGTATTATGTGGTCCCTTCTAGGCGGGCCAAAAATAGCCCGCGCGGCCACATTCTGGACCAGCTGAAGCTTCCGGATACTCTTCAAAGGTAGCCCCATGTAGAGCACATTGCAGTAGTCTATATGGGAGATAACAAGGGCATGAGTGACTGTCCGAAGGGCTTCCCGATCCAGGAAAGGGTGCAACTGGTGCACAACATGAAGCTGTGCAAAGGCCCTTCCGGCCATGGCTGCTACCTGCTCTTCAAGCAGTAGCCATGAGTCCATAAGGACCCCCAGATTATGCACCGGGTCTGTCTGGGGCAGTGCAACCCCATCCAGAACTAAAGATGACAAAGTCCCAGATACGGAGGAACCCTTAACCCACAGCCACTCTGTCTTACCAGGGTTCAGCCAAAGCCTGTTGTTCCTCATCCAGACCCCTACAGCCCCCAGGCACCGAGAGAGGGCAGTCACAGCATCACTTACCTCACCCGGGATGGAGATATACAATTGAGTATCATCGGCATATTGATGATACCTCATCCCATGGTGACGGATGATCTTGCCCAGCGGTTTCATGTAGATGTTAAATAGGAGAGGAGAGAGAACCGAACCCTGCAACACCCCACAAAGGAGAGGTTGAGGGTCGGATCTCTCCCCCACTCTCACCACCAATTGGGACCGGCCCTGGAGGAAGGAGGTGAACCAGCGCAAAACTATGCCACCCACCCCCAACTCCCTGAGCCAACCCAGAAGGATACCATGGTTGATGGTATGGAAAGCCACTGAGAGGTCAAAAAGAGCAAAGATGGATGCACTACCCCCATCCCGCTCCCGCCAGAGATCATCCATAAGTGCAACCAATGCCATTTCTGTCCCATATACAGGCCTGAAACCTGACTGAAAGGGGTCTAGATAACCGTTTCCTTCAGAATCCTCTGGAGTTGTAATGCCACCACTTTCTCAACCACTTTTCCCCAAAAGGGGAGGTGGGAGACTGGACAAAAATTATCCAGTACAGTAGGGTCCAACAATGGTTTCTTGAGGAGGGGTTGTACCAGTGCCTCCTTAAAGGCAGCTGGAAACACCCCCTCCCTCAAGGATGTATTAACCATTACCTGGACCCAACCACATGTCACCTCCCGAGCTGCTTTCACCAGCCAGGAGGGACATGGATCTAATTGGCAAGTGGTGGCATTTACTGTCTGGAGGATCCTGTCCACTTCCTCAACAGGACCAAACTGTTCCCAGATAACATGGTAAGTACAATCCCTTAGTATCTCCACAGACCCTGCCTCAAGCTTGGAGTCTAGCATGGAGCAGATCCAAGCGATTTTGTCTTGCAGATGCTCCAAAAACTCCTCTGCCCAGCCCTGTAGGTGGGTCACTGCACTCACCTTCCCCAAAAGGGATTGAGTGATTTTAAATAGGGCCATTGGGCAGCATTCTTCAGATGCAATAAGAGCGGAGAAGTATTGATGCTTCATCGCTTTTATCGCCATCAGGTAGGCCTTAATAGCTCAATAACTTTGAGCTTTTGTTGATGTAACATCAATGGAAATATTCCAGAACAAATTTCTGAAGATCCTTCTTGCTCAGTGGCATAGTCATCTTAATTTACCTATAAACAGTATTGCTTGTGGGGGGAGGTGGAGATGGGAGGCAATTAAATATAACCTTTCTCATGCAAACATGGTTCCCATATATTGGTGCATTAAAAATAATTGAGTGCTAAAAAGGAATAGTTTTGCGAAAAATAGATGGTTATTACAAGAAAATATGGAGAACATGACGCTACTATTCATTTAAATACAAAAAAAAATCAGTGTGAAAAATTGCATCTTTTTTTAACAAGTTTTTTGTATTGTGGGGTTAAATGAGATGTCAATATTCTTAAAATGTCTTGCAAATGTTCATTAGTGATGGAAGAACACTATTTTTATTCATGTTCATGACTGAAAATGTTTGTTTGCATATAAATATGCTTCCAAAATACAAGAAGTTTTCCTTCTCTAAACATTTGTAAAAGTCAATCAAACTGCTTTCCTTAAATTTTCGAAGTCGATTATTTCTATTTGAAAATCTAGCTGCATTTCTGCCGCATTTACAGAAAATGGATTTTCAGTCCTATTTAATTGAATTTCTTATTGGTCAAAGCAAACTTTTTGTTGAATTCCCCAATTAGCTAACATGCAGTCCACTTTTTTTTTTCCTAGCTCAGTGCATTTGCATTGAGGAATATGCTAAGGACAAGTAGGAAAGTGACCCAATTCTCCTTTCTTGCATTGTCCCTTGAAAAGATGTAATTTCATTTTAAATGCCTTTTTGTAGTTATACATTTTAAAGATTAATTGATCTTTTTCTTGAAGGTGCAGATTCAGATTATTTAGATGAGTTGTGATATCACAAAAGAAGAAGAGATCATAGTTCCATTCTCCATCTTTGAGCTCTTTGATTTTCTCAGTTCATTCTCAAGATTTTTTTTTTTTAATTTTGTCTTTTCTAGTAACAAAATGCTGAAGCAAATGTTCTCTACTTAATGATCTTATTGCTATGTGATAAATTAAGTAATTACATTCAGCTTATGCTTCTTAAACAAAGGTTTGGAAAGTTCTACTGTGGAGATAGTTAAGAACAGAGGCAACCACTGATTGCATGATAACCTTTTAAAACTGCACTACACAAAACTAGCAGATGAATAATGCAGTGGTGTTTGGTTATTTCTTGTCTGATGTAGTACTTAAGAAGAGCAACAGCTCCAATCTTTTTGCCATTCGTGGCTGGTGCCCTGTCATTGCAAACTGCTGTCAGATTGAGTTTCAGTGTTTCATTAAGACATGTTATGACTTCATCACAAATTTCTTTTCCAGTTGTGTGACAGTTATGGAGCAACTTCCAGCAAGCTCCTCAGTAATTTCAAAGTTTGTACTGATTCCTCTTATAGAAATGAGTAATTGCACTGTGGCTTTTAAATCAGTGCTTTCATCAACAGCTAATGAATAAAAGAGAAATTCTTTAGATTTCTCAGCTAACTGTTCACTAAGATTGGAGTAAGTGTCAGCTATTTTTTGAACAGTCATATGATATAAACTAATATTATCAAATATAACTTGGGGGGGCATAAACTGGGCACATCAATCTGCATACACTTCTTTAAAAAATTGCCTAGTGATCTTCCTTGCAATTTTAAAGCTCACTTTAATAACTGTCTCATTTCAGCACTTATCTTCTTGAACAACTGTTGTTCTCCAGTGAGATTTTTCAGTAAACTAGAAAGTTTTTTTCTCAGTATAGCCTAATTTATCATAACTATATCTTAGTGACACCAGCAAGTTTTATGGAGCACGTTTGCTAGAGTGCATATACTTGTGTGCAAGACATTTATGAGAAATGAGAATCCCCAAGTCATATAACACAACAGCTATGAACAATACCTATTAAAATTGGCAGTATAACAATTTTTGTTATAAACTTATGGTCACTTTTATAGTTAAGAAAATGGTTTGACGCTGCTATGTATAGATAGCATAATGAGTTATGAATTCATCAATATTTTTTAAGAATATCCAATATTTAAATTTGCTGTGCATCTAAAACGATCTTACTTAATCCAATATTCAAGTTTTCAGCCATTTTAGAATTACGCACAGAGGTATAATTGTTGTTGCTTTGGAGACATATATATCAAAGGGACCGATCCTGCTGATTCATTCATGCATTTTACAGTAGTTGTATTGAGAATATTTTCATATGGTTCATTTCCAAAAAGGATGTAATTAATAGCTTCTTTAGCTTCTCCCTCAAATACTTTTCATGTTGGGGATAATTACAGCAAGAAAAATGTAGTGAACATATGCAGATATGGTTCATTCAGATTTTATGAATAGATTAAAAATACAGCAAGAACTACTCATTGAAGGCAGAATGTACCATGGTTGATGTATTCACAAATTGCTGGAAGGATAAAATCAGATCTCAGGAAGGAAGAAGGGATATTAAGAAAAAAGACAGAATTTGAAATGCTCATACAAAACAAACATTGTTTATTAGGGTGTACTGTATATATAAACGTTTTACTCAAAGGCAGAACAAACAGAAACCTGTAAGATAAAATGAATGCAAAAATTTAAAGAAACTGTCACAACACACCAAAGGGAACAATTATGGACTAAATGTATAAAATTTACACCAAGTTATAACTTAAAGAGAAAGTACTACAAAATGTTCTACAGATGGTATACAACTCCACCAATAGTATCTAAGATAAATGCATTATACACCAATAAACGTTGGAAATGCCACAAAGCAGAAGGAATATTTTATCACATGTGGTGGACATGCAAAAAAACCCAAAAGTACAAGAAAGATATATATAGCACAATGCAAAAAATTTTGGAATTTACATTTGAAATAAAATCACAACTTTTCCTACTAGGTATAACATCAGAAAAAAATCAGTAAGAAACAACAGAATTTAATGAGGTATATGCTTACAGCCATGGGAATAAATTTTGCCCAACACTAAAAGAAAGATACAGTTTTGACAATATCTGACTGGGAATTCTTAAACTTGAAGAATATGCACCAATGGCAAAACTAACAGTATATATTCACAATAGAACCTTAAGCAAATTTAAGCAAGAATGCTTCCCATACAGACAATACATCAAGCAGCATGGCAAATATAATCATTTACTCTGGCCTCTAAGGGGACCTAAATGTCTACAAACATGGTAAACCAGCAGATATATAAAAAGAGGGAAATTAGAAACCCAATAGTTATTTTTCTTTTTCCTTTTTTCTCTTTCTCTTTTTTCCTTTTTGGTATTTCAACTATTGGTATTTCAATAATTTGCTTTTATTATCTATTTTTCCTTTTTAATAACATGTAAAAAAAATATATTAAGTAACAATACAAGGGAGCCTCAACACTAAATAATCAGGTCAAGACCAGAGCCTTCATTGTACAACAAATGTGCAGTGGTTCTTTTTTCTAATGTTATATTCAATTCTGGATAAAGTCAAATAATCTTATGCTTGTAATACTCACATAACTAAATTGTAATAAATATTGATAGAACACTTATTTATTTATTTATTTCCAATAAGTCTAAGTCAGGGTTTCTCAAGCAGGGTTCTGTGGAACCCTAGGGTTCCGTGAGAGGTCACTAGGGGTTCCCTGGGAGATCACAATTTATTTAAAAAAATATTTCAAATTCAGGCAACTTCACGTTAAAGAAGTAAGTTTTATTCTTTATTTTTAGTTTAAGAACATGTTAATGCATATATACAGGCCTACACATGAAAAGAATATAATAATTTTGTACCTTTTAGCCATTTAACAACCACTTGTTCGGTGACCATTTGAACTTACGATGGCACTGAATGAGTGGTAATTATGACCAGTCCTCATACTTATGGCCATCACAGCATCCCCATGGTACTGTGATCACAATTTGCAACCTTCCATGCCAGCTTCTGACAAGCAATTCAATGGGGAAGCCAGCAGAAGGTCACAAGAGTCATGTGACATCGTCACTTAATGACCTGTGTGGTTCTTGCTTAAGGATGGCAACTGGGACTGCTGGAACTGCCATTGCTAAGCAGTGTGGTCACATGGTTTTTCTACTTATGACCACATTGCTTATCAATGGACTTTTTGGTCCCAATTAGCATCATTAAGCAAGGACTACCTTGAAACAATGTAATGAGTTATACTGAAATGATATAAAGTATTAAGATTTACAAAAACATAATAAAAAAAGAAAAATGCAAAAAAAACACCCTGAGCTGTCAAAAAACACTGGCAGGCCCATGGGTCTTATTTTGTGCAAGGCTGATATAGACTGTTTGGTTCTAGCTTACCATGTTGTGTTGATCCAGATATTGCAGTTTGCAAATTGTAAGTTGTGGCTGAGCACAGGAGACAGTATAGTGCAAGGAGGAAAATGGTGGACCCAGCATCAAGGAGTGAATATGGGAAGATAAACAGAAACTCCTCAGTCCTGTCAGTGTCTCTATTTCAATGGATATTTGTTAGCATGGGGTTAGGGAAGGAGGGAAGTCTCTGTTTTAGCTAATAAAGTGCTTTATACAATATGCACAAGGACTACCTTTGTATTTTATTTAATGCTAGTCTATTGTAATCCCAAGAAGTCCAAGCAGTACACTTTATTGCCCTGAAAAAGAACATCCTTGAGAACATTTTTCATTATCATTTATTTCCAATTCTATTTAATAAAGGAAATGATATGGCCTGCTGACCATTTTATTTTTTTTGTGTCGTGTCAGGAGAGATGTATTACTGTAATTAAGCTGTACTGGCTACGTGGCAGATGTACTTATATTTCTGAGATAATCTCAGACTAAAGGAAGAGATAGCAAGAGACAAAGGACAAATAATGGATTAATAAAAATTAATTAGTGTAATTGTAGGGGTCTCTTCATACCTACATCATTCCTCAAAAAGAAGCTCATTTGTACTACAAATACATCAGAAGTTTCTCTATCAAGATAGTCACATTTTCAGAAATAAATTCACTGTGCACCAACCATATACAGAAGTCCTTTTCATAAATAGAGTGAAAATGCAGAGATTTGGGGTGAGCCAAATTCGTTTCTGAAATTTAAACCATCTCTGAAAAATACCCAAAGTCCAGAAGTTGATAGAAGAATGCACACTCACACTACTATAGTAAAAATTGTTACTTCCTGATCCACCATTTGCCTTTCACCTGAACTCATAAAGCCTTTTGTTCAAATAGCCAAACTTCTGCCACATTTGTTAGCCCTTCAAGCTAGACAAGAAGCACAATAGTGAATCCTAGTTCTATCTTTATTGTAAGGTTGCATTAACAGAATCTTGCAAAACTAAAAGTATTTCTCCCCTCCTCTCCTTTTACTCTCTGGAAAACTAGGCAGAGTCCCTTCTGTAACATTTCTCCATGGCTCCTCTCCATGGACTGAGATGTTACATGCTGGTTGTCCAGTCAATAGCTCTTCCTCCAATCTCCCAAGGTCATTCCCACATACCATTACACATTTTAACATTTTCTATTGCTGATACAGGATTAAATGTGTGAATGTTCCACCATATATGATTTCCAAATATGACCAGGATTTCTGAGAACTATAAACCCAACACCTCTGATGAACAGGATGTATGGGAAGATTGAATTACACTCCTGAAGATGTTCACAGCAGTTTTAGATACTGAAAAATAGATTACAGAATCATGTATTTTAGAATTCTGATTTGTCCACCTAATGGCATACAGTTTTATTTTTAATCAATGATTTAGCCAATCCTTGCTATCAAAATATTAAATGCTTAATATTAAAATAGTAAAAAATGTGTTGACTAAGAGAGGTACAAGCAGAATAAAATCAGGTTGTGACTTTTAATCATAACTGCTGTTTAAAGCTTACAGAACTGCATTTTCTATTAATTTGAAGTTGCATGGTGAACCAGACTATTATCAAAATGCCCTGAATTTCATAAGATATTCTTTCATGTTAGAGTGCTGGGACTTCTGCCTTTTACCAAAACTATGAACTACATTTCATGTACAGTAATTTCCCTTTTGTCCCATCCAGAAGACTGTGTCAAAGTTTGTTAAACACTACTGAGATTCAGTGTAAGAAATACATTTTGCAGCAGCCCTGAGAATTCTGACATTATTTTTTTTGAATGCTCATTTTAAAACTTTCTTTTTAAATAAATCACTAGTTTTAAGATTATGAATTGAATTTTATAGTCATTTGTAAAAGGCTTAAATCAAGGAATTTTAAGCAAGAATGGCATCTATCCATCTATCCATCCATCTATCTCACATATTGCACAACAAGGCAAACTTGGATAGTTAGAATATTGTTTCTAAGGAAAAAATAGAAGGCCTTATATAAAAATCAGAAACTATTCCTAATGCTTATAAATATATTGACGGATATTATCAGTTGGGGTACAATGTGAGGGAAGAATATAATTTGTAACCAAGTAGTTTCTCAATAAAGTTTTTATTGATTTTTATTTTTCTCATTTTTTCTTGTATATCATTTTTTTTTCTTTTTCTTTTTTACTTGTCATTTTTCTTTTTCTTTGTGACTATTTGTATTTACTTTCTGAATAATACAAAATACCCCCTAAAAAAGTCAAGGAATTTTCCAACCTTCAGAAAATGTTTCCAGAACCGAACTACTTTTTCTTTCCCACACAAAATGCTCTGACTTTTTTCAAATGCTGTTCTTGCAGATGAACAAAGCCATCACCAGACTAAAGATTTGTTGAAATATGTCCTTGAGGTAATAAATGTCATCTATCCTGAAAAGTAATCTTACTGAGATATAACTGAATTCCTTTTCCATTTATCAAATTGAACCCCCTCCAAAAAGCTCCCCCCCTTCCAGCTTACTATTTTAATTCACTCAGAAAAATTGAGTCCTTATTTCTGAAATAAAATCTTTTGTTGTATTTCCTTTCCATTGGCAGAAAGCACTTCCCATTTAAACAAAATACTTTATATCTGTGAAGAACAATTGTTTATAAATATTGAATGTACCTTCTGAGTTTGAAATTAATGGTAGGGATTGGATTCTGCAAACCCCAATCTAACCAGTTAAAGAGGTCCATTTGGGATCAAATTTATGGCTGTACAACTTTGGTTCATTTGAAATGACTGTAGGAAATCATTGAAGGATTTTAGGAACCATTTCTAAATAAAAATTAATAAAATGTTTGCTTTTTGATATTCTCAATAAGTGAAAAGTACCTGTGATATGTGTAGTGTCATCAACATCAACCACTAAATAATTCTCCCTCAGGAGGAAAAAGACATGTGTAAAGATTCTTTTTGTACAAAAACACCTCGCTCTCCAACTATACCTGCAGATGTCTGAAACAAACAGTTGTATGTTGGAGATGGAGTTGAGGTTGCCATCTGATTTTAAAGGGAATTTAAAGGACTCTATATTCAATTTTATCCATTCTGATAATTAGGGTTACCTGGGCTTTCCCCCATAGTCAGTTGAAAGAATCAGTCTCTCTTTAGAACAGTCAGTCTCTGATCTGGTCTGAATCAAAGTGAGCTAACTTGGGAAATACCAAATTACGGCCACATGGTCAGTCTACACCCCTGCAGGGTATGCTAGATCACTACTTTATTGCTACCTTATTTATTATATCTTTTCAAATTCCATAGTGTTACAGTCTGCTGTTACCAGACTGTAAATCAGCATTTCCATGATCACATAGATTCAGAGAGATTCCCCAGACCCTTTGTCTATTATAGAGATAGAATGGGAGATCTTTGAAAAGACAAAGGAGAATTGGAAGAGGGAGATGAAAGAGTAGTTGTGGACCAACAATGAGAAAAGAGACCAACATTTTTTCCTAGAGTCTCAGATTCAACTGGGATTTAAAGGAAAAGGGGAAGTCTAGATAAAAGGAAGTAGGGGATCTTGCTTTGAGAAAAATGGCTATTTCTATAGAAATAGGTAAATATGTTTTAAACAGGATTTGTTCAAATTGTTTCCAGCAGTGTCTGCAAGCTCTCATGATGATGCTAGCAGCATTGCAATGTTATATTGCAAACCCTTTATCTTTTAGGAGTGTGTGTGACATTGTGACATATGTAAAAGGATAGGGACTTGTGTCATGATGGTAATGTCTAACATTACTTTAATGGGCTGGCAATTACTCTGAACTCCTTGTCCCTCCCAGGCCCCACTAATTGTTTCTTTTTTGTGTGCTGCAAATTGAACTTTGATATCCTTTGTACAGATTCAGAAATTGAGTGTGCAACTCTAGTCTTCCACTGCATTCTCCAGCTAAGGGAGGAAGATACTTATTTCATTTATAACCTTCCAAGAGTCTGTATATTAAATTTTATCATATCCCATATTACAATGTTCATTCTGGAATATTTATTACATTCTCTTTTGCATTATTTATTTATTTATTTATCAAATTTGTATAGCCACTCATCTCACAGAAAAGTGTGTTTTCTGTTTAATTGTTGATATTGATCAAGGCATCTAGAGTATGCAACTCAATTTTTACAATGCTGAATTTATGCTTTTCAAGTTTTATGAATTGGTATATATTACCTGTTTTTAATGAAGTGTTTTTTTGTTTATCTCTGGTGAGATGGGTCTATCTCCCAAGGAAGGAAGGAAGGGTTGAACCTCTGATCACATGCTATATGGTAAAAGGGTTTGGTGAGATTTGTGTTGGCAGATTGCTGGGAAAGCCTTTGGCCCAGGAGAGATCAGAAAAGTCACACACCAGGCATTTCTATAAAAATAACTTTATTTACAGAAAGCAAAACATATTTAAAAGCTTCTGCATTCTACAGGCTCTCAGTGAGAGCTGCTAAAAACTCTCTACATGCCTACACAGAAGGGAAACAGAAACTAAACCAAGTCCAGGCAAGGTGTTTTTTTTTTCCCCAGGTGCAAAAATTAACATTTGAAAAGGGGACAGTTGAATTCAACCCCATCACCCAGCCAAAATGATTAGTTACCATAGTAACCTTAATCTGTAGTAGAAAACATTAACACTCCCCTTTTTATACTATAGAATAAGATGCAAACCAATTTTCTTTGACAACTCTGTCTTTCCATTCACATTATTTTAACATTATATCCCCTTTGGTTTAACAGAAAGCTACCATCCTTCTTCCTGTGTATTTCTAAACCTAGGTTGTTATAATTCCAAGGCTTTTTAGTGTGAAATGGCTTTTCATGCAGGCTTCAAAATCAAGCCTTTGTTTTTCTGTTGGTGTGAACAGCAGCAAATCATCAACATAAATGCACAGATACATACAGCCTTGTTTGTCTTTCTTCATATATACACATGGATCTGCTTTTCCTTTTTCAAAACCAAAATTCTGCAGTTTTTCACCTAATTTTTGGTTCCAGGATCTAGCAGCTTGTTTTAATCCATAGATTGATTTCTGCAGTTCACAGACTAGATTCTCCCCTTTTTCATAGCCAGGGGGTTGCTGCATGTATAATGTGTGGTCTAAATCACCATAGAGAAATGCAGCTTGAATGTCATAGTGGTGAACTGACATTCCTTTGAGTGCAGCAATTTTTAACAGTAATCTAATTGATTCACCTTTAGTAACTGGTGCAAAAGTCTTGTCAAAGTCTAAATCTTTCCTTTTGCAACTAACCTTGCTTTATATTTTTGGATTTTGCCATCAGCATCCCTTTTCAGTTTGAAAACCCACCTACAACCTAGACAGCGTTCATTGGGAGGTAGATCTACCAGTTTCCATGTTTTATTTTCTTTCAAGGATGCTAACTCCTGTTGAATGGCAGAATGCCAATTTTGTGCAATCTCAGGTGGTAAAGCATTCACTTGTTCTAAGGACTCAGGTTCTGTGAATATGTGAAAAGTCTTTACTGTTTCAGCCTGAAAATGTGATGGAGGAACGCCTTTATTACTCCTCTGAGATCTGCGAGGTAATACGGGGCTTAAATTTTGACTCCTATCACTTTCCTGAGAAGCATCTGTCTCATCAGACAGATCTTCAGTTTGCTTTTCTGGTTTAATGTCCTCATCAGGCAAAAGATCACTATCAGCAAGTCCTTGCTGTTCTCTTGTGGTGGTCAGATCAACTGGAGAGCTAGAATTTAATCTCCCCCAGTTTTGTTCAGCAAAAGAAGCGCTTTTGCTAATTATCAATTTCTCTCCCAGTATGAACCTGTAGCTCCTTTGGCTTTGTTCATAGCCAACAAAGATGGCTTTCTTTGTTGTGGGGCCTCCTTTCCTTCTCTGTTGTTTTGGAATATGAACCCATGCAGTGCTACCAAACACTCTAAGATGGTTTACCTTTGGTTTCATACCATAAAACAAATGGAATGGAGTGTCCTGAATCACAGAGTTATACAATCTGTTTTGTACATAACAGGCAGTAGATATTGCCTCTCCCCAATACTTAAAAGATAAATGTGAATTTTTAAGCATGCATTCCATTGTATTTTCCAAGGTTCTGCCCTTTCTTTCAGCAACACCATTTTGCTGAGGGGTGTAAGGGTTAGAAAGAATTTGTTCTATCCCCTTTTCCACTAGGAACCTTTTGAATTTGTGAGAAAGGTATTCTCCTCCCCTATCACATTGGAGTGCAGATACAGGCCTAGGGAATTTTCTATTTGCCCATATCACAAAACTTTTAAATTTCTCAAATGCCTCATCTTTATGTTTTAAGATGCAGATAAATGTGTATCTTGAGAAATCATCAATGATGGTCATTGCATACCTTGCTTGTCCAAGACTTGGAGCAAAAGGAGCAATAATGTCAGAGTGTACAATTTCCAAAGGTCTAGTTGTAACTCTGTCACTGTGCTTACTCACAGGAGCTTTTAGTGTTTTGCATTCTTTGCAAACTACACAGTCTAAGTATTTATCACAGGGTTTTATCTTTAGGTCAGCACACAGCTGTGGCATTTGTGCTATATACTTGAAATTAGCATGACCAAATCTCCTGCGCATCAGGTGTACACATTGGTCATGATATGGCTTGTTGCCAGCTGCAGACTTGCAGCTTGGCTTCCTTGTATTTTGCACAATGTACAAGGAGTCTTTTAATATACCAGTAGCACACAATTTTCCATGTTTACGTATCTCACAACCATTTTTCTTAAATGTTATGACATACCCTGTTGCAGCCAATTGTGCCACAGATAAAAGATTTGATTGTAAATTTGGCACATACAACACACCTTTTACAGTTTCTCCCAAGCAGGATAAATACAAGTCACCTTGTCCCATAATTTTGGTCACAGACCCATCAGCCAAAGATACACTTTGTCTTTCAGTTTTAGACAGTGACACAAAAGAGCTTTTACAACTACATAAATGACAATTGGCCCCAGAATCTAACACCCATACATCAGAATTACCCTTCTCAGCAACCTGTGCAATTTGGCTTGTCTGAGGAGCCTTCTTCTGTGTTGCCCTTGTGTTCTTCTTCTCTGTCTTTCTACTCTTGGGTCTCAAAGCACAGTCTTTCTGCAAATGTCCAGCTGAACCACAGGTGAAGCATTGCTGGCTGGCTAGTGCTGTGGCCTCAGCTTCCTTTCCCTTCTTTTCCCTTGTTTTCTGGTATTGTAGCTTTCCAGAAGAGATGGGGGGGGGATCTTTCCTCTCTCTTCTCCCATTCAGTGAATAAGCGCTGTGTAACATACGATGGGGTGAGGTCTGCTTCAGGCATAGCCTCCAGGGTACAAAACAACGTGCCCCACGTTTCATTCAGTGAGGACAGGAGGATATAGGATTTTGTGAGAGGTGTAAATTCCATTCCTCTCTCCTGCAACTCAACAAACAGCTGCTGAATATAATGCAGGTGCTCAGGAAGGCTATCTCCTTCTGCAAGGTAGGCTTTGTACAGCTTTTTTGTCAGGGTAACTTTACTCCCTGCTGTTGCCTTTACATACAAGTCTCTCAAAGCGTCCCAAAGTTGCTTTGCAGACTGCATGCCTCGCACGTGGACTAGCTGATTGTCCTCAACTCCCAGGATAATGGTGGCTCTAGCCCGCTCATCCTGTCTCAGCCATTCAGCACTGGGATTTTGGGGGGTTTGCTCATCAATTGGCAGCCACAGATTCTCTCTGCGAAGATACATCTCCATCTTCAGGGCCCAATTCAAATAGTTGGTCTCTGATAGGCGCTCCAGAGGCATTGCTGAGGGCTGGGAGGTAGCCATGGCTTCTTCCTTCTTTTGCAAGTTACCTCAGCTGGCTTCTTTGTCCTGTAGACCAGCAGTTGCTGGAAAATCTCCAGGTGGCTCCAAAGAAAATCTTCACAGGTCTTTGCTACCTGCCTTTAAATTGTGCATGAAGTGTGGAGCTGATCTCTCTATTCTCTCTGGGTTTTACTGGGCTTACTGGGCTGTTTACTGGGCACATAACCTGTTGGCAGATTGCTGGGAAGGCCTTTGGCCCAGGAGAGATCAGAAAAGTCACACACCAGGCATTTCTATAAAAATATTTTTATTTACAGAAAGCAAAACATATTTAAAAGCTTCTGCATTCTACAGGCTCTCAGTGAGAGCTGCGAAAAACTCTCTACATGCCTACACAGAAGGGAAACAGAAACTAAACCAAGTCCGGGCAAGTTTTTTTTCCCCCAGGTGCAAAAATTAACATTTGAAAAGGGGACAGTTAAATTCAACCCCTTCACCCAGCCAAAATGATTAGTTACCATAGTAACCTTAATCTGTAGTAGAAAACATTAACAATTTGTACTTTCAGACTTGCAAGATTCTGTTAATGTAGCCTAACAATAAAGTAGAAGTAGCTCATCTGGTCACGTTTCCTGTCTGGTTTACCTGGGAGGGTTTACCTGGGAGGGCTGACATCAATCTTCCAAGTCTGAAAGTACAAATCTCCCACTGTCCTTTACTGCCTGCCAAGTTAGGGCAGATCTTTTCTAAGTTTCTTTCTCTGTCCATTACTCAATTGCAGGCTCTTCCCCACTTTACCTGATCGTTCCCAAGGCAGCATCTCTTCAAGGTCATTCTTTCAAGGTCATTCTCACATTCCATTACAGGAACTGAGCTGAAACAGCTTGTTTTTGTTTCTATATTAGTTTTTCTGTACAGAGAAATCTAGCTTTCATGGCTATTGATTTTTAACATTCACTATAACTATACTCAGTTTCATCCCCCCCTTCCCTAACACATACTTTCTAACACATACTTTCTTTTTCTTCTTTATCTTCACAATCCTGTCTCGCATATCCTTACTGTCATTCAATTGACAATACTGACTGTGACAATTGTTAGGATTTTATTAGTGGCATTAACAGATAAGTATTTAAGCTGTTGATGGATTGAAGATGAGGGTCAGGGAGGAATATTTTCTATATAACTTCAGTCATGAAAAGATTCAGGATCTGAAAAGCTAAAAATAAAATGATGCAGTCTCATCAAAATTATTAAACCATGCAAATTGCCAAATATAGTCAAACTAATTTGGTAATTGTCTCCAGAATGCTGGAAATAAAATTTCCTTTAGATGAATCTTTAGAGACATATGGAGATCAGGCCCAAACCTTCTGTACTAAAAATGGTTATATTTTAATTTCCTGGGTGAGAAAGTTCTGAGTAAGTCATCAGATATTTACTTACAAAAATACTAATAGGAAAACTGTAGAAACCTTCTCACATTATCACATGGAGATGACTTCTCACCATGCTTTTATTCACATGAAAAGTAATAGAATAGCCAAATTCACTCTGTCACTCTAAAATGTGAGTGACAAAAAATGTTAATTGAAGAAACAACTTCAGTTAAACATTGATCATAGAAAACATTATCTGCTCCTCTAGTCTTTCTGATTTCACTTTTGAGATTTCACTCTATGAAATCACACATCTCAGTCACATAATAAAAGAAGGCCTTCTTTTCTTTTTCTCTTCTATTGACTTCTACTGAGCTGAACTACCTGCCACACTTGAATTGCCAGTACAAATCCACTGACGACTACACGGTAACCTTTTCTCTTTGTTGTTGACAATATTACAAAGATTGGGAGATCAAATTCAACAACATCTGAACATAGTGGAAACATGCAACTCTAAAATGGAGGGAGAAAGTGTGCCAGAATTTTCTATTTGCATAAAGGTTTGTACAGTACCTCCCCATCATAACAGAAGAAAGCCGGGCCATGGCACTGGCAATGCTGTCAACTGATGGAGCTCAGAAGAGGGATGCCTCTTTCCATGTATAGAGCCATACCACATTGCCCCTCTTTTACTGTAAAGGGGCCAGGGAAGCAGCCTGTAATCTGCAAACTGCCCAGCACTGATATAAGTGTGCCAGGCTTTGTTCATGATTATAAGAGATCTTTATGAATTCCTTCATTCAACTCCTGCCGTTTAGAAAGTACTGTACGTTCTATTCACCTCCACCTCCACCTCCACCTCCAGATGGGTCTTCTCTGGTGATTTTTAAAAGGAGTTTTAATTTTAAACAGGTTAGGAATATTTGCCAGAGCATAAATCTTCTCCCAAAAGAGCAGATCTAACCTTTCTACAAATGTTAGTGCAACAAGATGCAATTCATCGCAAGATTATCATCTCTCTCTCTTTCTCTCTCTCTCTCTCTCCCCCTCTCTCTCTCATCATTAGCTTGTGCTCTTTGGCTCAGACATACATACATTTATTCCAATACATAGAATTGAATAAAATATGTGCAGATAAGATATTATTATTAAAGCATCTATCCTGGCATTAATAAAACTGATCGGCATCTTGGGTTTTTCTCTGATTATTCTAGTCATTGCTCTAAATCTGAAATAAAATCCTAGATAAAAATACTTTACTTAGTATTCACAAATGCACTATTTTGTCCCAAGTCTGTAACCCATTCATTCATACAGCTACTTTAACCTGAGATGGTGCAGACTGCCAAACTGAAATTGAATTCCATCTGTATGGAAATATCACTAGATTTTGAGAGATTAATCCACCTTGCAATGGATGAAGAAAATGGTTAGCATACTGAAAAGAAATGCATAATGTCCTATCTTAGAGCAAGGAACTCTACTGTTTATTGTTCTACTCTACTAGACAGAAAATCCTGCCAAACTGAAAGGCCATAGGAAACCCTCACAGATTAAACCCATACATCAAGGTGGGTCTGCTCTTAGTTTCTTTGAAGGAAAGTTCAAAGTCTCTGAACTACACATGCATTTTTCCCCCTGGATAGGGGCCCCCTCCTGCTCACCACCAGTACTCATGACATATAAATTATATATATTCTCCAGGCAATAGCAAGCTTTTTTCAAAAATCTAAAATCTGTTCACATATTTATTTTTGAGGGCCTCCCTCCTAGGTGTATTTCTTGAATTTTAAAATGTTTGCTTTTGTTCAATTTAATATTTGAGGACCTGGCTTTCTCTAGTACCAATTTTAATCACTGATCATGTTCTTATTCTGTAGTATACCATAGTTCCTAGAATGCTTCTATCAGTTGCATGATGTGTTGTGACTCCAGGAACAGATCACAATTCAAAATACAGATTAATGTTGCACTGATGATATGGCATTTAAAAAGTATATAGGTGTGTGTTCTTCACCCAATAGTATGCAGTAAACAGATCCATCTTGGAAAATATCTTTTTGCCTGCCAGTTCTATCAACAGTTCCACATGTGTTGGTATGTGATCATGTCCTCTTTGAATATACTTGCATAATTCTTGGGGCTCTTTGCAAATTCTCAGACTTCTATGTTTCTTGTAAACTTTTTAAAAAAAATATCTGTTCAATCATGTCTGATTCTCAGAGACTGCCTTGACTAGTCCCTGCAGTTTTCTTGGCAAGATGTTAAGAAGTGGTTTGCCCTTGCCTCCTTCCTAGGGCTGAGCGAAAGTGTCTGGCCCAGGGTGACCCAGCTGGCTTTGTGCCTAAAGTGGGACTAGAACTCACAGTCTCCCAGTTTCTAGCCTGATGCCTTAACCATTACACCAAGCTGGCTCTCTTGTAAACTATAACTGTGAAATAAACACATTCACTTAGTTCTTCAGTATGGTGAGTAATTCCTATCTTTTCCATCCTATCCAGTTTTGGTTTCAGTTTTGTTCTCAGTTCTATGGCATCTTTACTAACAGTCATATAATGAGTTATTTGGAGACAACCAATACCATGAAATCATCTTTTATACATCTTCAGATTTGTTTAACCGTAGTTTTTTTTAAACTACTGTATTAATGTGTTTACATTATATAGAATGTATTTCCATTTCAGGCAAGGTCATAGTCACCTAGTGTCTTGATTATTGGGCATAGCTGATGCCTAGGCTTCCATCTGTTGTAGTAACTGTAAGTAATGGGCATTCCATTAATGGCTATTATTTCAGTCTAGCTCACTCTATGGCTTGCTTCTAGTTTTACGGCCAAGTAGGAATCAATCAATCAATTAATTAATTAATTAGTGTATTTATTAAGTCAATCAATCAATCTATTTTGCAGTCAACAATATACAATAATATATTTTAATACAATTGTATTAAAAATCAAAATATTACAATTAATATTTCTTTTAAAGCTTTAGTTGTTAGTCTCTAATATTATACATAAGCTAAATAGGAGCATATCTATATTCTTTGAAAAAGAAACCTACTGAGCATTTTTTTTTTTTTTGGTATCTCACCCTGTCCATGTTGATTGAATCTATAAAGAAACCATTTTCTTCAGATTCGTACTCCTTTGGAACTTCTTTCTATATTTCTTGAATTGCTGTCATACTTTTGTACATTTTAGCCCTCTGGCTATATTTTCTGTTCTTGTGACATTGTTGCCTATATGCTGAACGTTGTTCATGTGCATCCTTCATACCACATCGGTTACATTGTTTGCAAACACTTTTACTTGTTCCCAGGCGTTTTTGCCTGGTGCTAGGAACCGTCAGGTTTCTTCCTTTCCATAAATCTTTATTATGGGTAATAGCCAGTACTGGAGTATATAGGGGTTTTTTTTCCACAATTAGGGGATGGAGTGGTACAATTTTGTAGCTCAGGAAAACACACCAGGCTGCTTTACCCATTTTTTGTATTGGTACACTGGAGCATATATGTGTTTTTTTTTTCCTTCCCACAATTAGGGAATGGACCGGTATAATTTTGTGACTCAGGAAAATGCTAGGCTGCTTTACTCATCTTTGGAGCCCTTCCTCTGGGTGACCTGCCAAATGAAGTTATGTTACCTACGATGCAGTCCTACTTATGAAATGTCATCCCCTGGATCCCTATCTGGGACTCTTTGCAACATCTTGCTCCCTTTCTGGCATAACACCAAGACTTGTGATGGATTTTGAGGCTGCCGCTGGTTCTCAGGAAGGAGAAAGTGCATTCCAGGGAGATAAGAGGACTCGCAGTTTGGAAAGCCTTGGCAGAGAGACGAAGAAATTAGAGTAGCCTCACCCTAGAGTCTCCTAGGTTATTTCCCCTTAGGTTAATTAGGATAGCTTTAGTCTGGCATGATTGATGGCAGGACCGGACCAAGAAATGATGCTGAGTCAGTGTATTCCAACTCTAGTTCTTTATTGTTCTCACTGAATAGACAGAATCTTGCTTCAAAATCCATCACAAGACTTGCCTGTTCTCCCAGGAATTCCAGATTTTGGATATGAATTGCCTGCATATTTATTATGCTGTGAAATGGGTGATTTTTAATCAACTAAGTGGAAAATACAGCCATTTTGTGAATGGATAGCCTATGGTAACAATTGTGATGGTGCCTTCCTCAAAATGCTGAGTGATTGGAAGCCATTTCACTCTCACATGACTGAATGCTGATCTTCTTTGCTCTTCTGTCCCACAATTCCTGTGTGAAAGGAACAGCCACGTAGCTGGAGTCTAAAATGGCAGAGAGCAGCCCTACTTCTTTTCTCAGCAAACACTGATACTCAAAATATAGAACTAATAACTTTTCTAGAAATTATGCTTCAGACTTCCAGGAAGGGACAACCCCTGTTTCCTCAATACTACTCTTATTGTTTAAGCTCTTCTAGGCAGCTGTCAGCCCTTCAAGGTAGTCCAGACAGGAAACCAAAACCATGACTACTAATACTACCCTTATTGTAAGGTTACAATACTGTAATAGAATTTGCAAGTTTGAATGTACTTCTCACCTCCCTTGTCTTTACTTTTCAGAGAACTAGGGAGAGTCCCTTCTGAGATGCTTTCTCTACCCCCATCCCTCCACTGAACTCAGACTTCTCTTATCACACCATTGTCTAGGCTGCAGCTCTTCCTCCTGTCTCCCTTCCTTACAGCCCATTACAGCAACAGATCTGAAGGGTATCAGGCCACACTGATTCCACTCTGTAGAAGAGCCAGCAAAATTGCTAGTTTGGCAAATATTTGTATTAAGATGGGGCTCAATATGTGCTCTGCAAACAAACATCTGGTGCTTCTAATCAATATATATTGTAATGGGCAAAGCATTTATTTGATGATTAAATGTAATTTGTCTTGTGTGAGATTTGTGTTGTTTGTATAGTATTTTTAATAAAAGACTGGGCATCCAACTGGGGAATATGGTGGATACCAGAGAATTGCATTAACAAAATGCACAAGACCAGGGGGTTGCATTACCAAAATGCATCACATTCAGTTGTAATAAATGAATTGTCAGTGAAAATACTGTCCTGTTCAGACTATGAGGTGGCCAGGCAGGATTATTATCAAAAACAACTCTTTATTAAGACAGATATTTACAACAATAAGTCCATTTGATAAGTGAGGTAAGACTGTTTCCAATCAAGACCACCCAGGCAACAACAGAAGAACAGGCAAGGTTGCAGGATCACACTGTGGCAGAACTGCAGGGCAGGATTCGCTGACCAGAGCTGTGGGACTGGATGATTCTAGGAAATGTGGCAAGACTGGAACTGAAGATGAGTTAGCCTCCACATGCCAGCCCAGTTTGGTTGGTGTCCACAATCTGGAACACCAACCAAACTGGGCTGGCATGTGGAGGCTAGACAAGACCGAGCTAGAACCACTGGACAAATCTTAGCTCTAGAGTCTAGGCTAGGCTGGACTGGACTGGCTACTCAAAGCAAGGCTGAGAACTCGAGGCCAGAATTGTCTGGGCTTGAGATTTGGAACAAGGCAGAGAATTCAAAGCAGGACCAGACTGGACTGGAGTTCCTGGACAAGGCTGGATGTTTAGCACACAACTAGACTAGACTGGAGATCCTGACAAGACTGGAAGCTTGGAGCATGAGGAAACTGGACTGGAGATACTGGACAAGGCTGGAAGCTTGGAGCATGACAAGGTTGGACTGGAGATTCTGGGCAGGACTGGAAGCTTGGAGCATGAGGAGACTAGACTGGAGATCCTGGACTAGGCTGAGAGCTAGGGACAAGGTTGGGAACACACTTGGAACATGCTGAATGGCAGCGGTGAGGTCTGGAACTGGACGCAAAGGTGAGATTGCAAGAATCAGCAGGAAGAAGATCCTCTATGGCAACTTGTGCAGTGGGCAGGTCCTTGATGCTAGGAAATGCAGGTGCTGATTCCTGTCCGGCTATAGATGAGGTTTCCGATGTAGGTAGGGACTCTTCTGCTGGGACTGTGAGCTTTAAGGATCGGTTGTCTCCAGCAGTTTGCTCTACACGCATCTGCCTTTTATGCTGATCCTTTGCACACCTGTTTCCTTCTGCAGCCAGTTGGGCTGCCTTCTCCTTCATGTGCTTTTCTGCATATCTTTCCTGCATGCTAATTGGAGGATTCAAATCCTCCTCCAAAGACTGGCCAATCAGCATCTGTAACTTCTCCCACTATGCTGAGTCACTTCTGGGTTTTGCTTTCCCAGTTTCTGCCTGGTAAGTTTCTGTATCCCCTTCTGACTCAGAATGAGTTTTACTTTATGAGTCAGAAGCTGGCTGAAACCTCACAAATATTCTAAATACATTTACCTTCAAACTTAGACAACCCTTCAGATGAACAGGGTTAGAGGCTGATCTAAATTAGATTAAGGAAATAAGTAAGGAAATATCTCTGAAATGATGACCCAATGGCTCAGGGGTTGTCTAGTAAAAACACCCCACACATCAAGGAACAACTCCATCCACATCAGAAGAGACTGAAAAAAAGTCTCCTCAGTGCCCATGGCCTGCTGAAATAGCCATGTAGTTTTGCAGAAAGCTAACAGGGTCAGGCCAGTCTTATACTAGGAAATGCTGTTTCAGGGTAGGGGGGCAGCAATGGACTTTTTGTTGTTGTTTATTCGTTTAGTCGCTTCCGACTCTTCGTGACTTCATGGACCAGCCCACGCCAGAGCTTCCTGTAGGTCGTCAACACCCCCAGCTCCCCCAGGGACGAGTCCGTCACCTCTAGAATATCATCCATCCATCTTGCCCTTGGTCGGCCCCTCTTCCTTTTGCCCTCCACTCTCCCTAGCATCAGCATCTTCTCCAGGGTGTCCTGTCTTCTCATTATGTGGCCAAAGTATTTCAGTTTTGCCTTTAATATCATTCCCTCAAGTGAGCAGTCTGGCTTTATTTCCTGGAGGATGGACTGGTTGGATCTTCTTGCAGTCCAGGGCACTCTCAGAATTTTCCTCCAACACCACAGTTCAAAAGCATCGATCTTCCTTCGCTCAGCCTTCCTTATGGTCCAGCTCTCACAGCCATATGTTACTACAGGGAACACCATTGCTTTAACTATGCGGGCCTTTGTTGTCAGTGTGATGTCTCTGCTCTTAACTATTTTATCGAGATTTGTCATTGCTCTTCTCCCAAGGATTAAGCGTCTTCTGATTTCCTGACTGCAATCAGCATCTGCAGTAATCTTTGCACCTAGGAATACAAAGGCTTTCACTGCTTCTACATTTTCTCCCTCTATTTGCCAGTTATCAATCAAGCTGGTTGCCATAATCTTGGTTTTTTTGAGGTTTAGCTGCAAGCCAGCTTTTGCACTTTCTTCTTTCACCTTCATCATAAGACTCCTCAGTTCCTCTTCGCTTTCAGCCATCAAAGTGGTATCATCTGCATATCTGAGATTGTTAATGTTTCTTTCAGAGATTTTAACTCCAGCCTTGGATTCCTCAAGCCCAGCTTGTCGCATGATGTGTTCTGCATACAAGTTGAATAGGTAGGGTGAGAGTATACAGCCCTGCCGTACTCCTTTCCCAATCTTAAACCAGTCCGTTGTTCCGTGGTCTGTTCTTACTGTTGCTACTTGGTCGTTATACAGATTCTTCAGGAGGCAGACAAGATGACTTGGTATCCCCATACCGCTAAGAACTTGCCACAATTTGTTATGGTCCACACAGTCAAAGGCTTTAGAATAGTCAATAAAACAGAAATAGATGTTTTTCTGAAACTCCCTGGCTTTTTCCATTATCCAGCGGATATTGGCAATTTGGTCTCTAGTTCCTCTGCCTTTTCTAAACCCAGCTTGTACATCTGGCAATTCTCGCTCCATGAATTGCTGAAGTCTACCTTGCAGGATCTTGAGCATTACCTTACTGGCATGTGAAATGAGTGCCACTATTCGATAGTTTGAACATTCTTTAGTGTTTCCCTTTTTTGGTATGGGGATATAAGTTGATTTTTTCCAATCTGATGGCCATTCTTGTGTTTTCCAAATTTGCTGGCATATAGCATGCATTACCTTGACAGCATCATCTTGCAAGATTTTGAACAGTTCAGCTGGGATGCCGTCGTCTCCTGCTGCCTTGTTATTAGCAATGCTTCTTAAGGCCCATTCAACCTCACTCTTCAGGATGTCTGGCTCTAGCTCACTGACCACACCGTCAAAGCTATCCCCGATATTGTTATCCTTCCTATACAGGTCTTCTGTATATTCTTGCCACCTTTTCTTGATCTCTTCTTCTTCTGTTAGGTCCTTGCCATCTTTGTTTTTGATCATACCCATTTTTGCCTGGAATTTACCTCCAATGTTTCTAATTTTCTGGAAGAGGTCTCTTGTCCTTCCGATTCTATTGTCTTCTTCCACTTCCGTGCATTGCTTGTTTAAAAATAACTCCTTATCTCTTCTGGCTAACCTCTGGAATTTTGCATTTAATTGGGCATATCTCCCCCTATCACTGTTGCCTTTTGCTTTCCTTCTTTCTTGGGCTACTTCTAGTGTCTCAGCAGACAGCCATTTTGCCTTCTTGGTTTTCTCTTTCTTTGGGATGTATTTTGTTGCCGCCTCCTGAACAATGCTGCCAACTTCTGTCCATAATTCTTCCGGGACCCTATCTACTAAGTCCAAGTCTTTAAGTCCCTTAAATCTATTCTTCACCTCCACTGCATATTCCTTAGGAATATTAGTGAGCTCATATCTAGCTGATCTGTGGGTCTTCCGTAATCTCTTGAGTCTGATCCTAAATTGTGCAAGAAGAAGTTCGTGATCTGAACTACAGTCAGCTCCAGGCCTTGTTTTTACCGACTGTACAGATGTCCGCCACCTTTGGCTGCAAAGGATGTAATCAATCTGATTTCGGTGTTGTCCATCTGGTGAAGTCCATGTATAAAGCCGTCTCTTAGGTTGTTGGAAGAGAGTGTTTGTTATGCAGAGCGAATTGTCTTGGCAAAATTCTATCAGCCTGTGTCCTGCTTCGTTTTGTTCTCCCAGGCCATGCTTACCTGTAATTCGAGGTGTCATTTGACTGCCCACCTTAGCATTCCAGTCTCCCGTGATGAAAATAACATCTCTTTTAGGCGTGTTGTCCAGTAGGTGCTGCAGATCCTCATAGAACTGCTCTACTTCAGCTTCTTCAGCATTTGTGGTTGGGGCGTATATTTGGATCACTGTGATGTTAGATGGCTTGCCCTGAATTCGAATTGAGATCATTCTGTCGTTTTTTGGGTTGTATCCAAGCACTGCTTTAGCCACTTTACTATTAATTATGAAGGCTACTCCATTTCTTCTGTGGTCCTCTTGTCCACAGTAGTAGATCTGGTGGTCAGCAATGGACTTTACAGAAGGGGATTTTGAATTTTTTTTTCTCCTCTTTCCTACCCAACTTCCAATAGATTTCTCTGCATTTGTTTATCCTTTTTCATTTATTTATTTATTTTATTAAACAGATTTATAAGGCCGCCCAACTCAATCATGGTGACTCTGGGTGGCTTACAGAATTAAAAAACATAAAACACAATAGACACACACACACACACACATACACCACCAGCAGCAACACATTTATATCAGCCACTCCGAAGATTGGCTCCGAAGTAGCCTGGGGTCCCCAGGTCCCTTGACAGAACCAAGTCTTCAGGGCCTTCTGGAAAAGGAGCAAGGAGGGGGGCTAACCTTATGTCTGGGGGAATGATGTTCCAAAGGGAGGGAGCCACTATGGAGAAGGCCCTTTTCCTTGGTCCCACTAGATGTACCTCCCTAACTGAAGGGACCCGCAACATGCCCTGCCTCCCTGCTCTGGTGGGCCAGGTGGATGTGACTAAGGAAAGGCAGTCTGCAAATAGCCTGCCCCCAAGCCATGTAGGGCTTTAAATGTGATTACCAGCACCTTGAATTGGACCCAGAAGCAAATTGGCAACCAATGCAGCTCCTGCAAAAGAGATGACACGTGGGCAAGTCTAGGCTTGTGCAAAACTATGTGGGCCACTGCATTTTGGACCAGCTTAAGCTTCCAGATACTTTTCAAGGGCAGCCCCATGTTTTTCCCATTAAGTGATACAAAACAAAGCCTTGATCTATAGAGGCTCAGTCTGCCCTAACTCTTGCTTGCTTGTCAGTCTTGCTGAATGACCTCTTCACTGCCCTGGCATATTTTAGAAGTCTTTCAACAACCCCACTTTCAAGATGGATTTTCTAGCTTTTAATTCCCTCTTATATTGACCTTCCAAGCTAATGTTTGAATCCGTTTCTATTCTGAAATATTCCTTTATGGTTATGGCAGTTTTCTTTAGGATGATATCTAGGTTAAAGATGGGAAAGAATACCATTTGATTTGAATCTTAACATGAATTTATCCATTTTGTATTTCCCAAATCAGTACAAAGCTGGAACATAGTTACATACTGAAATCTTCACATTTCACAATGAAATGCAAATCCAACTTCTAAAAATATGTACTGTGTATATCAAGAGAAATAATGAACCAAACCTTATGCACAAAATATAATATTAAGCAAGATGTGAATGAAAATTATAAACTAATTTCAAAATTACAAACTGCAGGAATGGGTCAAAATGAACTCAATACTTCCTTAATCTAGGTTAGTTTATGATGGAACTAATTAATAAATGATAGTGGATTTCAAGATCCTTGAATGGGAACATGAATTTACTCCTTCTTTTTGCTCCTGATAAGTGCTACAGCGCATCTGCTTTCTGTACTATTAGACATAGGACATTCTAGGCATAGGAAATGAGACAATAGCAGTATGAAGGAAAATAGTGATGTGAACTTAAATCAATGAGGCCCAGAGTTTTTCATATTGCTGCAGCAAACATCTTTACTTTAATTTATGCGCAAGCAATCATGTAACAAGTAACTGCCCAGAGTCCCCCTATTCAGGGGGAGATGGGCGGTGTTAGAAATTTGAGAAATAAATAAATAAATAAATAAATAAAATTTAGGGTTACCATATTTGTGTTGCAAGACTCCAGATGACAACTAGGGACAGCACATAATTTCTGTATCACTTTGCTACCATCTAGTGGTCTTGCAGACTTTTGCAGCATGGATTTGGTAGTTCTAATGTAATCCATGCTTTGATGTTCAAAAGGATGCCTAGAAGTGTTATAAATAACTGTATACTCTGAAGTTGCCTGCTGAAGGGAGGGTGTCATATTTCTAAATAGTTGGTGATATAATTTTATTTTATATTTTTATTTTTACTAAGATAAACAGCCAAATGCACATATTCTGTCCCTTAAAACTCCCCTGAATCTCACTAAATGCCACAGATGATCCACTGGGACCCATTTTTGTAGATATTCCTGCTGAGAACCACCCAAGTCTAAAACTCCAATCAATCCATCAATCAATCGCAGCAGTTGACTGAAAAAGTTGCCAGGCCTTTGCTGGAAAAAAACAAAAATAAGAAAAAAACAGGGCAACAAGTGCAAAGATGTCCTTTCATAATTCATTTGTTCTATGACATTTATTTTTGTAACAAGTATAAATGGAACAAATACCTTATGTGTGTGGTATTTCTTTTCTATGTTCTGAAATGAATTCCCATTCTTAAATACATTCTTCACCTGCAGAAATTCCGTGCTTCTATTTCCTTTTAAAAGAAACTCGGGTAGTTGAAATCTTGGAAAGCTGCTTCCATTCAGAACAGATGGTATTGCTCATCTTGGCAGCTCCATACGTTCAATTGTTGTTAGTGAAAAACCACATTGGTAGCCAATGGAAAAACAAGAATTTCTCCTGGCTTTCAAGTTGAGTCCACCTATAAAAAAGTATTTGCCATAATTACAGTGTAGGCTAGACTACTCCAGTTTTTGACACCCTGCAGAAGAAGGACTCAAAATTGTTGGGGTATATTCTTGATATGACTTCTCCAATTAACTTTTTAAATTCTTTTTACCAGACACTGATCAACATTTTTCACTTGTCTTCAGTACATTAATTCTGACCTTCTGGAGTATTGGATATTCTCTAAATATCATCTGGAATATTTGGCAAATGTAATGATCTCAAGCACTGTAACCTTGTTGCCTGGAAAATGACAGATGAATGATTTGATGTTGGAAGTGGGAAAATCAAGCTACTCTAGTGTGAACTTATACCTCGTAATACTTTTAGTTGATGAAGCAGTGAACAGCATTATGAATTCACAAATCTATTCCCTAAATATGACAGATAGTAAATAATATGCTCAGTCAAGTCAAAATTATATACTATTGATTATGGTGAGTTCAGCATTTATTTGAATTGCTTCAGTTTAACTGAAGAGGACTTTAAATGGATGTCTCTAGGTGACATTTAGTGAGGACTCTGTCCTTTATTTCTGTCCAATTTACTGGTATAAAATACAGTGACAATTGCTATAAAAATTATATTAGGATTATATGCCAGAGGCACACAGCCATTTTTCCTTTACAGAGAAAGGGAACTTGTTCAACTTATATGCTCATCACTGATGCTGTGCATTGTGAAAAACCAGTCACAGCAAATTCTTTTTAAAGAAATTGCTTACCACAATTTACTGTTGAATATGTCTCAAAGTAAATGTTTAAATACAAGTTTTGTCTAGTGAAGGAAATTTCCAAAAAGTTGAACTGTCAAGTTGCTGTAGGTTTAATATGATTTGTACATAGTGTACATAGTGTACATAGGATTTTCCTCTCCACTCTACTCCCACTGCTGACAATATTTTAGAAGTGTTCCACAACAGGAGAAAAAACTGAGGAATGTCTTCTTGGCATGCTTTTGTTCAGTTCAGCTTCTCATATTAAACCTACAGCTTTTCAGACTTTGGACAAGTTAACCCAAATTTGCATATAGATGCATTCTCTCTGTTACACAAACGAGAGCAGGAAGAACTTTTCAAAATGTCAGGAGTCAGGTCAGAGGGGTATGAAACATATGAATTATGTGACTGTTCACAAAGTAGTTCTAATTCATCACCTGAGCACTGATAATACTTCTGGTTGGATGAAACCCCATAACCTTGATTTGAGCCAAGGTTGAGAAATCTGATAAATTTTGTGCTGGAGTCTCCCTTGGAAATGATTTTATGGAATAACTCATGACCTTAAAGTCAGTGGTGACTCTTGTGAGAAAATCAAATCTTCTTTTATTGGCTTCTGAATGTTGCTCATTCTGATAACTGATTAGTGTTATTGTTTACTATAAAGTAAGAAGAAAGATACTGTTGATACATCACTACTTTCATCATGGACAACAAGCAGATCAAGGTAGCTTGACATTCCAACTGTCCTGTAGCAGGGTTAGCTGAGTAGATTTGGGGATAGAATCAATATCTGGGCTTATTGTGCGGTCTGCCCTCTGTCTCTGTGACTTTACTACATAGCCTATTATTGGTGAACAGTTCAGAGGTTATAGGTACTTAGATAATTTTGACCCCCCCCCAAAAAAAAAGCTGGAGTACAGCCAACTTTAAAGGTAAGGCTAAACAATTATCCTCCAGTTTATCATTTCAAGAATGATGCTCTAACTCTGTTAATCTTTTATAGGCCTTTAGGGTAACTGAGTTTCATGTAGAATGCTTTAGCTTCATCTGATCATGCCACAATGAATGTTATGAGTGGCAATGAATTCTGAGTTGCTCTAATAATAATTGTAGTTCTCTTTGTGGGTTTCAGTGTTTATATTCCTGATTATTACCTGTCTTGAGTTCCCTATGGGTACAGTTGATAGGTTAGATATACATGGAATGAATGAATGAATGAATGAATGAATGAATGAATGAATGAATGAATGAGTGTTTGGAAATCCAACATAAAAATTAACAAATACATTATGCCTAAGCTTTTGGAGAGGAAAACTAACTTAATCAGACCTGGCTCCTCTACTGCAAAACATATTCCTCAGCAACAGGTTCTGATTAGTTTCCCTGCCCTTGCCTGCCTCCACTGTTTTTAGCAAAAACTCAGTGCTCCACATATTCTTCAGGAGCAGTTTATATATAGATACTACAGGTGTTAAATCAAAGACTAAAATCATATATATACCCTGGAATGAAATGTAATTTGATGAAGTGAAGTTCAAACAAACTGAATGAATTAAATGTTCACAAATAAATGTTGGATATAGAAATGTTCACTAATAAAACTGAATTTGTCAGTTGGTATTCAAAGAAAGGCAAAGTGATTTCCCCTTATTTATTTTTTAATTTCCCTTTTTCTTTTGTGAAGTATGGATGTACTTCATTCAGAATACCATAGTCTCACAGCTTTGCTAATTTGTGAATTTCTTTCCTGACCACCCCATGGTTGACACAACACTGAGTGGGATAGCTAATTTTTGAAGATTTAAAAACTTCCAAAATATTTTGGTACATTGAAGAACTATGCTGAAAACAACAAAATGAGTATTATGATAGCCAAAGCAAAGATCTTAACTTAAGAAAAAGGAAAAGAAATGTACAACTATGGAATGGAAGATCCTTGGCTTGTGAAAAGGATCTTGACATGTCTGCTAAAGAGACATATGCAACTTTAGCCTACATCAAAATTAGTCTCCGAAACATGGAAAGTAGGGCTCTGTCCTGTTTTGCTTTTATCAGACTCCAGCAGTTCTGGAGACCATATTTTATGAAACCTTCAGACAAATTGGAAGAAGTGCACAGAAAAGAAACCAGGATGATCCAGAGACTAGACTAGTAATGAAGTCCTATGAGAAAGAGAGAGAGAGAAAAAAAAACTACATATATATACATATATACAGCCTTGAGGAAAGGTGACTCTGGGTCATTATCTGTCATCCCAGAATGTTGGACACAGAATAATGCTCTTAAGTTATGGGAAAGCAGATTCTGGCTTAATATGAAGGGAAAAAAATCCCAATTAAAAATTCCTACTAATAAATACAGTTCCTAAGTGGAACCAATTACAAGGGGTGAGGTTGAGCTCCCTGTCACTGGGGTTTGTTTAAGCAGAAGCTTGGTAGCTAACTGTTGGGGATAGATTCATTAGATTCATTGATATTCCTCCACTAAGCATGGGGCTAAACATGATGGTGTGGAATTCTTATATTTCTATGGTTCTAGTCCAAAGGATGCAGGACACAACCAGAAAATAACACAAATATAGAGAAAATTGCAAGTGTACTCACAGCCTCTCTAGAAGCACCAATCTTTTCATGGGTATTATAATCCTTGAAAAAGCCAACTGATGAAAGCTAAACTGGAAAAGTATGTCACACCGCCATTTAAGAAATACAGAGAGCCTGGTAGCAATCAAAAGTATAACCAATGAAACCATGTGCAGGTCTCTGTTTAAGAAGCAACAAATAGAACATTGCTGATTTAAACTCACTGTAGTATAAGACCTAAGAAAATAGGGGGTGGCCACCATCTTGGGTGGCCACCATCTTACACTTCCTTCATGTTGGGAATTGGACTTCTCACTGAAATTCTAAAAACAGAAAAAGAAATTGTGTGGTGTATATATACCAAGCCTGAATAACTTTGAACTACCATGACATATACTGCCTATCAACCATGCATGACAGCATAATAATGGCACAATAAATTTCATGCTTTGGAAGGACTGCAAATACTGAGTGGGATTGTCAAGCAACCAACAGGCAACAATATACAACTGAATTGGCTGCATTTTGCTTGATAGGTCACATGATACCCACAGAAAGCTCTTTAAGTGTGTAGTAAAAACTGACAGAATATAATCTAGTATGAAATTTGGGCAGCAGACCCAAGAGCTGACTTATAAGGTTCATATGTTGTCAAGCTGTTTTCCATCTGCTCCAAAAGATGGCATATTCCAAAGCTTGCCAGCTATTACACTAGATTTTCTTCAGTTCAATTATCTTACACTATTTCTACATCCCTGTTATTGTCTCATCTCAAATCCATGAATCTACTTACCTGCAATCTGACATGATAAAAGCCAGCAACCAATATGACACAAACACTTCAATAGCTATTCATTCATAAGCTTAATATCTTCTGCTAGCTTGCAGAAAATGAAAAAAAAATCCTATTGTTCAGCCCACTGAAACTATAATGAAGACATAGAAGCTTATATGGCAGACTTCCCTGCCCTGGTCCTTTCTAGATATGTTGGAATTACAACCACCCTTGCTAACGTGGTTATTGTAGAACATGAGATTATAGAGTCAGCCTAAATAGAAAGGAAAAGTTTATTGGGAAATTTAATATGAGTTCATTAACATGAAATGTTATATAATTGTTTCATTCAACAAAATAATGTAGGAACAGTTTCTACCGCTCACATCCTCTAAGTTCAATGTAAAGAAATGTTTCTTAATTACAAAAAAAATCACTACACTACCCTCTTTTCCACAACCAGAAGAGGTAATGGACATGTTAATCAAGTCCCATTCTGACAAACATTCCACAGAGAAAAGGTGGCTAGCATTCTAGACTCTAGAATGAATTTTAACTATTCATTTCCCTAGCCTATTAGTCACCATGGAGCTGTCACCTCCCTATGTTTTTGTAAGAAAGTGTCTAAATTACAATAATCATCACAATTCTAAGTTCTTAATGTTCCATACCTGTTAAAATAGGGTGATCGCTGCTTGTAGGTGATGTATGATCCGTGTTTGCAGTAACTGTTGATATTGGCACCAGCATTCTCTGCTTTTACTCTTTGACAGATGAGCACTGTGGAGTTCATGGAACATCCCTGACTAATTTTAAATGAACAAGACATGAAGAATTTTGCTAGCAAAATGAATGCAATGACCTGATCTGATTCAGGGTATTGGCTCAATAACACAAAATGACTCTTTTGAATACATTAGGAATGCCACCACATAAGAAGAAATAACGATAAAGAAAGATAGGATGTAGGGATGAACCCTGGTTGTCAGGATTGAGACAAGATATTACAACGGAGTAAAAAATTATAATTTCCAAAAATTTAGTCCAACCTTTTCAATTTCCTTTAGGTGCAATTTGGCTTCCATTTACAAACTAACCAGTTTTCACCATTTAAACAAGAACTGAAAAGCATCTCCAGCTTGCTTAAACACTTCTTTTCAAAGCAAGAAATTAAAGAGACACAGTTCAACTTTTATAATCGTTCAGGATTTGAACTATCTCTAACATTTTATGGCATGATTTGCAGCAAGATAAAATTCTGATATGCTAATAAAGGGTTTGAAAAATCCCCTTTACATGTATGCCATGTTAGACATTCCTGCTGTCCACATACAAATGAAAAAAACAACCCTTTTTTTTTTTCTGTTCCTGAAGCGAGAAGCCCTCTGAACAGTCACTCATGCCCTGGTCATCTCCCATATAGACTACTGCAATGCGTTCTACATGGGGCTATCCTTGAAGAGTATCCAGAAGCTTCAGCTGGTCCAGAATGCAGCCGCGCAGGTTATTCTTGGTGCCCCAAGATCAGCACATATAACACCTTTACTGTGCAAGCTGCACTGGGTGCCAGTTTGCTTCCAGGTCCAATTCAAGGTGTTGGTTATTACCTTTAAAGCCCTACATGGCATGGGGCCAGGCTACCTGAGGGACCGTCTCATCCCCTTAACATCGACCTGTCTCACCTGGTCATGCAGAGAGGGCATGCTACGAACCCCGCCGGTAAGGGAATTTCCCCTGGCGGTGTCCAGGAGGCGGGCCTTCTCTGCAATGGCTACCGCCCTGTGGAACATTCTGTCCCCAGAGGTGAGGCAGGCCCCCTCGCTCCCAGCCTTACAGAAGAACTTGAAAACCTGGTTCTGCAGCCTCGCTTGGGGTGGGAAAGGTAATAGTTTGTCTTGGGGGTGGCTAGCACCATAGATCTTTCCCACCAAATAAGAACATTGTCCCTTGGTTTTGGTATTTATCTTATTTTGATTTATTGGTTTATTTATTGTAATTTATATTTTATGATTTTAATTCTGGTTTTATTGTACACCACCCAGATTCCCCCTTTCTTGGGGGAGATGGGCCTTAATAGAAGTCTGAAAAATAAATAAAATAAATCAATAAATATTTCTGAAAAGTAAACAAAGTAAAATCTAATCCAATTAAAGAGGGGAGAAATGATAACAAAAGATGGCAGACAAAACACTTTTATCTGTTTGGATGGTGGTATAGATGACCAATGAGTTACCAGTAATCTAGGATTCCTTTCCTTTCCTTTGAACATAAATTGAAGATTTTAATCAGTGAGGTTCTTAATCAGCCAAGCAAAATCTGTTAACTTGGCAAAAATCTCTAGCTCCCTCCCTTGAGCTGTGATGTTTATGCCACTTCTGAGAAGGCAAAGCCAGGCATGGAGCAGAAACATGAAAGTGTTACTCAGGGAAGCTACAGTCTTGTCTCCAGACAAGGGCTAATGGTTGTCAGGTAGCAAGACCACCGCTGCATCCTTAAGCCTCATTCTTCTCAACAGAAGAATGCCCGCTGTTCCAAGCCCAGGTACAGTAAGGAAGCCCGTCCTTTGTTTCTTCCCTCTGACATCTTTTAAAATGAACAGCAGCAGGTTGAGCCTAAAACTGAAAGTGAAAATCCCTCCCTTAATTCTTTCTGGTTTTGCCATGGATTGACTCAACATCGTCCAATTCTTCATAAAAAAATACAGTCATTTTCCCTACACTTTCTTATGGTGTTTGGTGTATGTGCACCACCAAGAGCATTTCTGAGGAGGAAAAGTGACCATCTGAAGTCATCTCACCCCTCACTCATTAACAGTCCCCATTAAAAAAAGGCTTCGCTCCGGACATTCCCTGGGGCTACTTCAGCTTACTCTGAATGAGGCTTGGAATAATGCATTTCTTTGCAGCCTTAGTCAACATGACTAGTTAAGAGTAGAGCTGGGCAACTACCCAGATTCAAAGAGCAAAATGTGATTGACAATATACTGTGTGTTAAACCAAACAGACCTTTTCCATGCCAAGTGGCAGACATGGAAGGCAGCTGCGTGAGATGCAGCTGCTTTACATTATTCTCGAGCCTGTGACTAAGTTCATGTGGGCTCCAAATCACATGCTGGCCTTTGAATCCAAATCTCCGCACAGCCCTAACAGTGAAGTATGCTAGAGTAATATCTGGCATGCAACACATTTTCTACTTCTGGGTTTGAGTAACTTCAAACAACTTTGGTTGGGATACTGCTATACTCACTCCTCAACAGAGACAAACAGCCCAGTTGTTTTTTTTAATCTGTTCACTCATATCCGATTCTTGGAGACTGCCTGGAGAAGTCCCTGCAGTTTTCTTGGCAAGGTTTTTCAGAAGTGGTTTGCCATTGCCTCTTTCCTAGGGCTGAGAGAAAGTGTCTGGCCCAAGGTCACTCAGCTGGCTTTGTGCCTAAGGTGGGACTAGAACTCACAGTCTCCTGATTTCTAGCCTGATGCCTTAACTGCTGCACCAAAGTGACTCTCTGCCCAGTTATTTAGCCAGTTGCTAATTACATTTCCCTATACCCATTAAAATTAGGATGTGATTAAAACAGTGGGTCTTTTTGGGTGATACAGCCTGTCAAAACTGTTTTTTAGTACTAAAAGAAGAACTTTTTACAATGTTTAAATCTATTACTGGGTTTTGATGTTTTCTCTTCTCTTTCCCTTCATGTTGTTGTTTTGCTTTAACTGTTCAATGTCCCTTGTGTTATTTTTGATATTTGTGGTAATGCTGTTACTGATGATATTACTATTATTATTGTTGTTTGGCTATTGACTGGTTTTGGCTGTGTAGGCTTGATTTGGCATCACTGCAGGGCTAGCATAAATGCTATTCTATTCTAGATTCAGATTCAGACATTCTGTCTATTCTAGATTTAGATTCTAGATTTAGATTTAGACATTCTGGTATGAAACCTGGAATTCAAGAGAAATGACATGCAAAGCAGAGCATTCCCATGGATCAATAGGTGAACGTAATTTACCTAACTGTCTATCACTGGTGCTAAGAGCACCTAGGCCTGTTTCTTGTGTCTTTTAGATGCTCTGGAAACTACAGGAAGAGTTCTGTCTTTTCGCATTCTCTGTCAGCCTCCCCAGACTAGGTCCAACGTTAATTCCCATCTCCTTTTACTACATAATTGAACTCATCTTCTCAGCTTGACTTGATAGTAGAACCACTGACACAGCTTAGCTAAATAAGAATGTTTACTGAAAACAAAAACGAAGTGAGAGTGTACAAATGTTTTTATACTTCCCTTCCCACAAATTAATGGATTCTTAGTGCAGTACTTGATAGCTTTCAAGCACAGTTGTCATCATATGTTTTCATAGCTGTCATCTCTGGCCTGTGAGCCACTGGTTCCTGCTTCATTCCTCATATTCCCTACTCACTACAACTAGGGGTTGCAGTGGAAATGTACATATATACATGTAGGATTGGGTACCTGTAGGCACGTGTAGGATTGGGCAGATTCTAAAGTACAATAGTACTTTGAGGCCAACCAGTGACTACTAAGATGTGTTTTTTGAAGCAAGGCATTTCCAGATCATAACTTATGTTTTAATACAATTCCAGATCAAATAGTCCAGAAAGCCCAATTAGCCAAGACAGTCAGAAAGACTGTAAGGAGAAAGCATTATTTCAATTTCATATTCCCATCTTGAGATCAGTTCTGATAATCTTGGTTCCATATGGAACGTCATAATGCAATTAAAATAAATCACTTGAATTCTATCTCTCCACTCAATTTCAAAAATATTATCTTGAAGAACATCAAATCTTGAAGTTCAGTCTTAACTTTCAAGATTTAGTCACTTCCTTAGTAACTTTGAGGTAAGGTGGCAAATTTCAAATTGAGGTGCTAGAAGAAGGAAGCAGCTATTTATTATCTGCTTCACTTTAAAAGCTGTGTTATTATGGACCTTGTATATACTGTATAGAATATTCTTCACTTTGAGACAAGTCAATCCTCTGTCCAACCAGATCCCATCTACTGTGAATGGTAAGTTCTGCCCCATCCAATCAACTCCTGCCATGTAGTTCTCTGACCTTATTCCTTAGCTCTTTAATTTCACTTCTGCATCACAGTGTCAAAGCCTTGGGAGTCTCAAAGCCTGCCATCAACTTGTCACCTCTTTTCAAATTAATTCTTCAAAAATTAATGACCTTTTTCCCCCTGGCCATTAAATCCAAATTCATAAAAAATAGAGTTACTTCCAGTAACAATAAAACATTGAGGATTCTATGGTTGTAAGTAGAATGGTACGTTTATTCCATTCAATTTCTGAGTCAGAACAAGGCAAATGCAATTTTCTTAATTCCAGTCTGCATAATAGCTTTGGTTACCCATTAAAAGGCATACAGCAGATTGTTTAGAGCTAAACTTTCTCAGTAAACTTTCCCATGAATAGTGCAACATTCTAAGCAAACAGATAACATAGTGTGAAAAACAAAGACTACAAACTGTTTTTCTCAGATGCTTGGGAATAGAGGGATGGGAAGCAGATTCTTCACCCCTCAGAATCAAGGAGAACAGCCTAAAAACAGCAAGTCAAGTAGAAGAAACATTCAGAGAATGCTCTGAAATTGCCCAAACAGTGGTGGTCCTCAAATGCATTCCGTATTTGAGCTGGATATTTTCGCACAAGGTGGCAGTTATCCAAAATACCTAGTTGAATGTACTCATCTAGCATTTTTTTTAAAAGAGCCTTATGAGCCCTGAACCTAACACTGTTATTCTATTAATTGTTCTGTAGAACAAACCTAGGAAAATGCATTTTCTTATGGAAGAAGAGAAACAGGAGCAGGAGCAGGAGCAGAAGGAAGATATAATTCTTCAAATGCTGTAGAGTATCTATAATAATGTATGTAGGCAGGTGCAGTTAAAAAATTATAGACCATTAACTTATGCCTCCCCCTTCTCTGGACATCCAGTGATACTTAGGAAGAATAATATATGCTTGAATATATATGAGTACATTGTACATATCTCCTGGTTGGTAGGCTGCAGGCAACAATACACCAGCTTGCAAAGCAGTCTCTAGATTAGATGCATGCATATAATAGTGTGAGCAGCTTGGAGTAAAAGTGGGCTTTGATTGCACTTGTGACAGGCTGTCAAAAATATGCCAAAACTCACCAGTGCTGTCCTTATCATTAGGGAATGCTCCACGTGGCACTGGTGCAACTAAGACTGGTAATGAAGCCTACATTTTCTCTAGTGTATTAAGAAGTGTTTTATGAAAGCCTTGATACTGTGATGTAGTGAAGCTGCTGGTGTCAGCCTGACTTCCGTTCCTCTCTATGCAGATGTTGCTAGACTCATCTGTTGACAACTATGGCACAGGAAAATTAAAACTTGAAATGTAAGAGAAATAAATGGTAAAAGCATGAGATGAAAGGAAACAAAATATATGATATACCTATGAAATTAAGAGGAACGGAATGGATGTCTGATCTGATCTTGTGGAGTAAATAGATGAATACATACCAAGAAGTGAAGGTGTGGAATTCATTATTAATGAAAAGACTAGAAGGTATGCCTGAAAGTATGCATGATATGATTCAGGCTATGCTGAAGAGTGGAAATGAAACAAATGCTATAAATGGTAATATCCAAGAAAAAAAATAATAAAAAGAAAGTCATAAATGCTGTAAGAATGTTGAAAAATGTTGACTGCAGGTATAGGTGGTGTAAATGGAGAAATGCTAACTTTGTATGTGGTTCAGTTTATGAAGTGGTTGTCAACGTCTTTAAGATGCGTACAAAGGTTATATCTCTGGCTTCAAATGTCATTATTATTCCCCTGTACAAAAGAAAAGGTAGCAAGAATGAATGCAAAAACTATGGGCAGGGTGTAGTTTTCCAAATCTCTCTAGGAATGTCTTTGACCAAATTGTGGCAAGAAGTGACAAGGACAGTAATTTCTTTCCTCAAAATTAAAATGTAGCCCCATTGTTTTCCCTGGACACCCTCAAGAGGGCGGTCTTGGATAAAGCAAAACTGTTATATCATTAGGGATTCCCAAGAAAGAGGGGCTGACAGCCAGTATGATTGTCGCAATTTTATTAAAGGTAAATACTTACAGAAACAGACACGCAATGCTGTCTGTGATGGACAACAGGTATGTATGCTGTGTTCTGCCATGGCACGTCTGTGCCACGGGGCTGGTTTGTAAAGTTTTTTTAACCATGCACTAAACAAGATGTGTGAGAAACTAGCTTATCAGTGAAATGCTGCCCTTCCTGTGAACTCCTCAGTATCTCTCTGCACCCCCTTGAATATTCCCAGATCCAGTTTGTGCCATGCTGTGCATCTTGCTATTTTTTTATACTAAAAGTTAATGCAGTGGTTAAACATAGTATTAGCTTGGTTCAGGGTATACACCCATTAACCCAAGGACCTCCTGGTTTTTTGCCAACACCAAACCATTTCCTTATCTGAAAATTATTTTGTTTTTCTCCTCTGTTTCTTTATATATGAGGTAACATGAGTGGTGGAATGTGGGGAAGATACAGGACAGCACAGTCACTTTGTTAAAATTTAAATAAACATTGAACATCGAAACAACTTTTATTAAATAATTTAAAATAGGTTGTAAACTGATTCCCTTTAAATTTCCACATATCTATCAGTTCCCAAGCCTCAACCTATCACTCCAATAGATGAAGTTTCCCCATATACATTACCTCTGAAATATGCCCTGAGAGGAGGTATCCTATGTTACCATGTTTTGACTGAAAGTTCTAATACCCAATTGCTTATAAGTACTTAAGTGTATGTAGTAAAACAACAGGAGATAGGGTCATGAATGAATAGGTGTTGAATTAATGCAGACTGAATTCAAAAGTGAGTGACAAATCTGAAAGAAAAATATGAGGTAGTTTGGTTATATAGAAAGAATAAAGTGAACCCAATCTATGAAGGAAAAATGAACACTGTGGGTCAAGAGGAATGTGTTTGGATGTGGTAAAAGCAAGATTGATATGCAAAGATAAAAGGGTATTGTTATGAGTATGAGAGTATAAGAAGGACATTGAATGGTGCCACTGTAAACTAAGATAGATTAATTAATTAATTAAATTTCTCTGCTGCCCATCTTGCGTACGACTCTGGGCAGCTTACAAATAAAAAAAATGGCAAATCACTAAAACAATTCAATATAAATACATAAAAATACAAATACAAGATATAAAATATAAGATATAGAATGTAAAATTGAAGATGGGAAGATCTTAACCTTGGAACCCACATGGAGCCAACCACCCCCATGAATAGCTGTCCCCCCTCCAATCCCAGGCCAGGTGGCATAACCATGTTTATACTCCCTTCCGAAAGGCTGGGAGAGTGGGGGCCTGTCTTATCCCCAGGGGTAGCTTGTTCCAAAGGGCGGGTGCCACGACAGAGAAGGCCCTCTTCCTGGACCCTGCCAATCGGCAATCCCTCATGGACAGGGTCCGTAACATGCCCTCTCTGCCTGACTGGGTGGGACTGGTTGATGTAAGGGGGATGAGATGGTCCCTCAGGTAACCTGGACCCATGCCATGTAGGGCTTTAAAGGTGATAACCAACACCTTGAATTGGATCCAGAAGCAAACCGGCACCCAATGCAGCTCGCACAACAACGGTGTTATATGTGCCCTTCTAGGGGCTCCTAAGACTGCTCGCGTGGCCACATTTTGGACCAGCTGTAGCTTCCAGATACTCTCCAAGGATAGCCCCATGTAGAGCGCATTGCAGTAGTCTATGCAAGAGATGAGCAGGGCATGAGTGACCATTCAGAGGCACTCCTGATCCAGGAAAGAGTGTAGCTAGCGCACAACATGAAGTTGTGCAAAGGCTCCCCTGGCCACGACTGCCACCTGCTCTTTGAGCAGGAGTCGTGAGTCCAGGAGAACCCCCAGGTTCTGCACCAGGTCTGTCTGGGGCAGTGCAACCCCATCCAGAACCAAAGATGGTAAGTTCCTGGATACCTGGGAGCCCCCAACCCGCAGCCATTCTATCTTGCCAGGGTTCAGATGAAGCCTGTTGTTCCCCATCCAGACACTTACAGCCTCCAGGCACTGCAAAAGGGTGGCAACAGCATTACTTATGTCACCCAGGATGGAGTGTTTGAGTGTCATCAGCATATTGATGTTACCTCACCCCATGGCAGCAGATGATCTCACCTAGCGGTTTCATGTAGGTGTTAAAAAGGAGTGGAGAGAGCACCAAACCCTGAGGCACCCCACCTGCATCTCTCAGTCCCTATCAACACCGATTGGGACCCACCCTGGAGGAAGGAGGTGAACCAGCACAAAACTATGCCACCCACCCCCAACTCCCTGAGCCAACCCAAAAGGATACCATGGTCAATGGTATCAAAAGCCACTGAAAGGTCAAGAAGAGCAAGGATGGATGCACTACCCCCATCCTGTTCTCGGCAGAGATCATCCATAAGCGTGACCAAAGCTGTTTCCATCCCACAGCCGGGCCTGAAACCCAACTGAAAAGGGTCCAGATAATCCATTTCATCCAGGACCCTCTGGAGCTGCAACGCTTCCACTTTCTTAACCACCTTCCCTAAAAAGGGGAGGTGGAAGACTGAACAAAAATTGTCTAGAATAGTGGGGTCCAGTGATGGTTTCTTGAGAAGGGGGCACACCAGCGCCTTTTTAAAGGCTGCCACCCACATGTCACCTTCCGAGCTGCCTTCACCAGCCAGGAGGGACAGGGATCTAGTTGGCAAGTGATGGCATTTACAGACCCAAGAACCCTGTCCACTACCTCGGGCCCAACAGGATCAAACTGTTCCCAGATAACCAGGCAAGTACGCTCCCCAGGCATCTCCCCAGACCCCGCTCCACACCTGGCATCCAACTTGGAATGAATCTGAGTGATTTTATCCTTCAGATGCCCAGAAAACTCCTCAGCTCGGCCCTGTAGGTGGGTTTCTAGATCCACCTTCCCTAAAAGAGATCAGGTGATCTTAAACAGGGCTGTCAGGTGGCATTCTGCAGATGCAATAAGAGTGGATAAATGCTGACATTTAGGTATGTATGTATGCTGTATGTGTGTGTGTGTGTGTGTATATATATATAATGCTCTAAAAATTCAGCTATGCTCTGAATACAGAATGTTTACAATGACACAAGATAAAGAAAGGAAGGCTGTTGTGGCAAAAAGTACCAGCTGTGGTGGACCTTAACCTGGTCATGCCACAGCTTCTTCCAGCAGCCCTTATCTTCTGACATGCCTATGTCATCATCTGAGCTTTCTTGACTGCATGGACCTAGAGTTCTACTTTGTGTAAAAAGAGAAGCTCTTTCCAACATGCCATTAAAGTACAACATGGATAAAGTAATAGAAGTAGGTACTAAAGAGATACATCCTAGATGGTCTTTCAGTTGATAAAAAAATTTAGAAGGTAGTACTCACTAATAGTAACTCCAACCATCCCATATGATTTACAGATTACAAAACTTTGGACCTATTTGGAGGAATGAAATTTTCTCTAGGACATGAAGTATTTCATGTGGAAGTTCTGGTTGTAGCCAGCAGTTAATTGCTTGCATCTCCATATGTTTGATTCCCAGTCACTCCTGGGGCTAAGGTATTTCACAACTTCACAGCTGGCAGATTGTTTCACTGCTTGCCCAGATTAAAATGCCCAGTTTATAGAAAATTGGGGTGGGGGGGGGATGATAAAAATAGATTTTCAGGTGGGAAATGCTGTTTCTGAAACATAAGTATCAATGCACTTTCATTTGATCTGAAATACCAGTTGATTTAAAAACACGATGCAAACCATTTTGCCAAGGCACAAGCTTTCTTGTTGCTTTATGAATGTATTTCATTTGATTTTAATGCTGAAGAGTTATTGATCTGATTGTTGCATTATTAGCTTTATTGTGTGGCCCAAACAAAAATCACTATGCCTACTCCTAATAAACCCTGGCCCTACAAAACCTCACTCAGATGATAACAATCTCCTGTATGCTTCTGTGTGCTCAGGGCACACAGATGTCTGCAGGAGGAACACCTTGGGGCATAGAAGCATATTTGGTTGGCTACAACTCAAGCAAGCTTACTTTGTTTATCAACAATGATCGCATAGTTATTACTCTTGATTCTGTAAGGCTTGAAGAAGGCTATTTTTTTCCTGAAATGCACATTGAAAACCTTTTGTCAAAAGCCACATTATACTTAAAATAATTGGACCTTCCTGGTCACACTTCCTAGTCAATCCAGCTGGTTTCCCAAAGGTAGCAATCCAATTTAGAGTTTTTCAGGCTGCTATCAAGATCACTAAGAAACAGTCACGAACACTTAATGAGTCACCATACATCTGGTGGTTTGCCCAGTCATCTTTTCCCAATACATTACAGGAAAGTCGGCCCTACATCAGGGCCAGATTAAGGCCAACTGATGTCCTAAACACAGCCCAACAATGGTGCCTCTCGGCCCCTCCACTGGTTAACTGAGAAGACATTAAAACTAAATGGATCAGTACAACCAGAGATATGTCGGTATACCATCGGAAGATGAGACCCCCAGGTAGGAAGATGGTCAAAATGCTACTGGGGAGGAATAGAGGATGAGTTCAACTAGCCCCAGATGTGATGATGCAGCTAGCTCAAAGCCGAAAGGACGGCTAGCGGCCGACGGTGCTAGTGGTGAACGGCAAATCCAATGTTCTAAGGATCAACACACCATTGGAACCTGGAATGTCAGATCTATGAGCCAGGGCAAATTGGATGTGGCCATTGGTGAGATGTCAAGATTAAAGATAGACATTTTGGCATCAGTGAACTGAAATGGACTGGAATGGACCACTTCACATCAAATGACCACCAGATCTACTACTGTGGACAAGAGGACCACAGAAGAAATGGAGTAGCCTTCATAATTAATAGTCAAGTGGCTAAAGCAGTGCTTGGATACAATCCAAAAAATGATAGAATGATCTCAGTTCAAATTTGCCCTGGCTCATGCTGACTGCAGTCAGGAAATCAGAAGACGCTTAATCCTTGGGAGAAGAGTAATGACAAATCTCGATAAAATAGTTAAGAGCAGAGACATCACACTGACAACAAAGGTCCGCATAGTTAAAGCAATGGTGTTCCCCGTAGTAACATATGGCTGTGAGAGCTGGACCATAAGGAAGGCTGAGAGAAGGAAGATAGATGCTTTTGAACTGTGGTGTTGGAGGAAAATTCTGAGAGTGCCTTGGACTGCAAGAAGATCAAACCAGTCCATCCTCCAGGAAATAAAGCCAGACTGCTCACTTGAGGGAATGATATTAAAGGCAAAACTGAAATACTTTGGCCACATAATGAGAAGACAGGACACCCTGGAGAAGATGCTGATGCTAGGGAGAGTGGAGGGCAAAAGGAAGAGGGGCCGACCAAGGGCAAGGTGGATAGATGATATTCTAGAGGTGACGGACTTGTCCCTGGGGGAGCTGGGGGTGTTGACGACCAACAGGAAGCTCTGGTGTGGGCTGGTCCATGAGGTCACGAAGAGTCAGAAGCGACTAAATGAATAAACAACAACAAGGGCCGAAAGTAGTCAAGCATGACTTAACAGTGAAAGAGTTATGGGCATGATAGCTAAGGGAGAAAACTCTCGGATTCCCCCATTCTCTTAGTGCCCTAAGCATGTGCTTATTTTGCTTAATGGTTAATCCAGGGCTGGACTCTGTAGTCTGGGAGAGAAACAATAACACAGACTGTATATTGCCACAGTCATCACACATATGCTGTACTGTGACGATACAAGTGGCAGGATCTCTGCATCCATCATTTGGATGAGTGGGCAGTGGGCATTCTTTAGGTAAGGCAGGGAGAGAACTGTGGTGACAGAATTTTGTGTGAGGCAGCCTGCCCTGGCCAGGCCCCGCATTTAGCTTGTTCCTCTCAGAAGTTTCTCCCAAGTGCCAGCAGAAGGTCATGGATCAGCTCTGGCTGCAAAATACAACACTCCTTACCCATGATGAATTAATTAGTGTTAGCCATCCATGTTGCTCTTTCTAAATTAGAGATTGCAGCCAAGTAGCAATCTTAAACAATAGGTTGCTAATGGCTACATGCAAGTTGCCCTTGTTTTCACATACTTAGGAAATCACCAATTACTTCTTTTGTTCCTTGCCAGGAACTTGACAAGGAGGATATTATGTTCTTTCCTTCTCCCTGCACTTGCCTGTTATTCCTCAATAAGGAACTTTTAAAAAAGCCTACAATTTAACTTTGTCAGATTTGCTGCTCAAACTTGGAAACTAAATTAAGAATTCTTTTTGTTGTCAATGGTTTTTTTGGTTGTTAATGGTTTCCTTGTTTGACATAAGATATTAGCATCATTTGGGTTTACCCATAAACTACACGTGCAGCACAACCCAGTAACTTTCTCTATGGAAGGAAGTCCCTCTGTGCTCTATAAAGCTTATTCCCAAGTAATTGAAACTGGCCAACTTTGGAAAAGCAATATCGTATCCATGTGCTTTTATTTATTTAAATGTGCACAGGTATTAGAACAGTAAGAAAATGGACGTGAAAAATGTTTTACAGCAATTTTTGAGAGCAGGTTAAAGTTAGGTCATCATTTTGCATTTTATAACAACGTTAATCTCCAAACTGACACACTTCTGTTTACCTGTCCTGCATTGCATGACATAATGATTCAGTCCATTAACCTCTGGCTTAGAGTGATATACCTATTGTTCCCTTTGAGCTTAATGATGTGGACTAAGGTTTTAGTCGAGCTGCTATAAGCAACTATCACTTGCACTAACTGAGTATACCAGATGGTGACAATTGGCTTATATAATCATGGATCAGTTTGCTTGTATTTCAAATGATTTAATAAAATGCAAAAAGATGTGAGTGCCAGCAGAAAACTTTCTGCATAATAATAACCAGGATATATGTGTGTAGAAAACAAGTTGGCTCTGGTTAACCAACTATTATTTCTATATGCAAACAATATTGTGGCTTAACATTCACACAACATGCTAAAATAGCTGGATCCATATATCATACTAAGTTATTAACTATCCAAACCTGTTTTAGCCTAGCGGGTAGGAACTTGGCCTATGAACTTGTGCTGATTTAGAAATAACATCACTGAGTTACAGAACTCTTACTGCTAAAGTTGTGGAATACAGTTGAGCATATTCTAGATGTCTTCTACTCAAGCAAGTAGTAAAAGCTGCAAATCCTGTTGTGGCAATAGTTGATCTGGTATTCCACAATGTAACAGCGCCCAAGAATGAGGAAGAAAGGATGAATCAGGAACAATAGCTCTTTCCAAATTTAACTATGCGGGATTAGTTTGTTAAGCGTGGTCCTTATGTGGGTATCCACAGGGAGGGCAAGTGATGGCACATGTGATTATGCAAATGTCAGGCAAACTTTATTGTGTATCACTGACCTAGACTTCATTAATCACACAGATATCACAACTGTATACTTGGATCAAGAGTTCTGATGAAAGTGCATAATTGCAGTGTTTGTGTGATAAAATCATAATGTGTTGCCGTTTTGTTACAGACATGGCTGGCTGTGTGGCAAAATTATATAGGAGGTAACAGTCAGTATAGTATTGCTTTATTTTGGGCTAGAATATATACAGACCAAATTTTTGCTCTTTAGCAAGTCATTGAAGAACGTAGGATGTGAGATAGAAAGTTTTATATACATCTAATGATATAAGTGTTTGCCAAAGTGGGTAGGCTTGAATTATGGAATGTTTTGTACAAATACAGGAGCTGAATGTTGGTTGCTGAAAGCAGTAAGAGTGGTATGATGAAAGTAAAGCATATATGACAATAAAAGGAATGCTTAGTAAACAGTTCAACATTGAGAAAGGAGTAAGACAAGGATGCATGGTTTCCCCTTAGTGGTTTAACATATTATGGATAAATTTATGGATAAATGTGTGCACCCTGCTGTTGGTCCCTACATATAAGGAGGAAAAAGACCAGCATAATAAATATGTATGTAACAGTAAATGTTTAATTTCTTAACATATTGAAAGTCCTTTCCTCGATGAGCAAAAATCAAATTAGCAGATTATGTATAGTCATGAGAGTACGGGCTTCATAATGGCTGTTAGCCTATTAACTGCACTAATTAAATCCCTTTTTTCAAAAGTACCACAATTCTATATTGCTTAGTGAAGGACAGCTAGTACAAAAAGTGGTTGGATTTGCATATGCCTTCTGAAATAAATCATTTATAATCCTTTTGGCAGTTTTTGTTTTTTGTTTTAATTAGGCATCTTTCAACCACATATACTATCTACCTTTTCCTTATTTTGACTGTACAATTTCTTCTTTCTCCTTTACTAGCAAAAGAAAATTTAAAAAATAGTTACATAAATACTCTCACCTTGTAAAGATGTATAGGAAAGGGAAATATAGCTTTTGTTGAGAAATCTTTGCATGGTAAGGAGAAATGTCCTCTTGCTTACCCTTTGGACAGCCTTGGTTAACTCCTTGCACTTCCTGCTGCCTTCTTCAATTCTGTCTCTCTCCTCTTTCGCACCTAAACCTTTCTTTGCTGTACATGAAAGGGCACATAAAGCAGTTGGCCGATAGTTATACTTCTATTAACGAACAAAAACAAAAAGCTTTATTATAGCAAGAAGCCAGCAAAACAGACGACAAACAAATGTACAGAGAAATACAAAAACAGACAATGAGTGGAATTTGATCTTTAGCAAATATATTCTGCCACATCATTGAAGCTAAGTAGCAAAGCTTAGAGACATTATAGGTGACCTTGGAGTTTTTGTCAGCTAGAAGGAAAATAGTAATGATTACATAGTAATCATCTGACTGTCCTGTAATTGTTGTGAGAAAAGAAAGAACTAAATTTTGGTGTAAACCTAAATAAAAACGGAAGTGTAGTAACATACTGTGATAGTTTCAACTTTCTTCATATCACAAGAGCAGAGGCATAAAATTAGAAGAATATTTTAATATCTCCCTTGCAATAATACAGAGGGAAGGACATTGAAATGTGCCATTGTGAAAGTCCAATTATAATGCTATTTGCATCTGAACAACATTGAGTTCCTGGATCAAGTCCCAGCGGATCACAATAAAATTGCATTACTTACCCTACCTATCTTGCCACATCAGTGAGACCAGTATAATCTTCATATTGTTAACTGTTGTTTCTGTGGCTTTAAAAAAAAAAAGCCTTCTGTTGGCAGAAGAATGAATGGTTGTATCAAAGCATGGACCTCAAGACAAAAATGTATGAGTAAGTTGAGTGGGGGGAAATTGACATCAATACCTTTTGTTAAGGTCACACTACAGTGTATAATTATCCAAATACATACAATTGAAAAGCATGACAAGGCACCAGCAGAGGTAATCAGCAGAATACAATGAGATATAAGTGGTGGGTCTGAATTCTTTCTTCCCTCCTACACACCAATACAGATATTTCTTAGAATTAGCATTCCATGCACATAATGGAGTTTTTCTAGAAGGGAAAATGCTTAAGCTATTGCCAGCATGGTCTTTGGAAAATGAATCCCACTCATGGCATCTGTTTGAAAGCTTTTTTTTCCTGGTGTGTTATTAGGTTGCTATGGTGATTATCCATCTGTTTTTGCATCAACTCAATGAATTCTATCACAAGCCAACCTGTTTGTAAGCAACTCTCATCCTGTGAACACAAGATTACTGGATATGAGAGGGGCTGTTCAGGATTTCCAATTCATGGCAACTTCTCCCTTTGTCAAAATATAATTCTGAGCTATTGGATTCATAGATGAGCTATGGCATCTGTACTGCTGCAGTTAGAAAAAAATTAAAAGGAAATCATTAAAAAAGCACTGCATCCATTCCTTGTCTCAATGATCATTCACAATCTATGTGTCAGGAGCATCTGGATGGGTTTTCTATGTGCTGGATTTTTCTCTATACATGGAAGCAGCAACATACCCAATGCAAAATGGTAGAACCATCTTTCAGAATCAGCCTAAGTTAGAGCAGGTTGCTAAAAAGTCTTTCTGATTCAGTGTAGCCCCCATGAAATCCTACAGGATGAATTGCCTTTTCTGAGACATTCAAACTAAAATAGATCTCTGAGAATGGAATTGCATCAGTAGGCTCCACACGTTTCAACATCTGAAGACTACATGGACTTGTGAGTAGGTCAGGGCCAAAACCAGCCACAGTGATCCACTCCTCCCCCTTCCCAATGTGCAATCATGAGTGTCATTTTGGGATTGTTTAAGCATGAGTTCTGCAGTTTTAATATCTGACTAGCACCAACTGATGTACAGTGCTAGCATATACCCTCCGTCTATTGTCTGGGGAAGGACAGCCCCACAACTTGCATATTGGCATCACCCAAGCTTAGAGCTCTCTGAAGTGGTGGGTGGGGCATTTGCCCCAGGCCTAAAGTATACAATATGATACCAGTTCATCCCAGGCAGCCACCCCATGACTCCCAGTCCCAGCAGTACTATTCCTCTCTCACCTGTGCCTTAGCAAGCCCTCTGTTAAGAAATTGGCAGCATTAACTGAACTCCCAAAAAGAGACACCTAAGAGTTTCCCCCTTTAAGGAAGCCATTTTGTGCATGGAATGAGGGCAGCTTTACCATTCAAATCCACCTAGGAGAGTCTTCTCAAAAACTATGGGAGTGAGGAGAGGGAACCTTTTAGTTTAGCCCAGTAGGTTAAATAGGTTGCCAGGTCAATATATGCCAGGTGAGTTAGATATTTTATGTTTATCTTTTCTTATGGTTACTCCCTCAACCAGATGATCCCAATCATCTCGGAAACATCTGCATTTGGACAGATATTTCACTGTGGTGGATTTCAGGGTCCCACTTAACATTTCAAGCTGCAGAAGAACTCTTGCTGAAAGTGAAAATTAATTTATAACTAAGTCAAATTATATGAGCTATATGTGTTTATATATGGATTTCAGCATGGTTACTATTAATAAAATACATTTGTTATCTATTTTATATATTCAAATGTAAAGGAATAAAATGTCAGAAGAACCTTGGCAAGTCAGGAGGAAATCAGAATGGAAATCTGTATGTAGCATTCATTTTCTGAACACACTGGTGTGAAGGCAGAAGTGTACTAATGTCACAACCCCATCTGTTTCACAGTGATCCTAAGAGCCTCATTGAAGTTGTCAGACACATCTTTTGATGTGCAAGTGATGTGATATGCCTTCTGAGGGCAATTATGGTTATGCATCTGAATAGAGCTGGATTGCTTATGGATTGCTCACATATTCCCTGCTGCCCCACTCCCACCCCTGCTTGCTTTTCTCTTTTTGGAGAAAACCCACTGCTTTATGAAAGGAGCTGATGAGGGAAGATTAAAGCACAAAATAACCAGTGGTGTATTACACCTTCAAAATAACTAAGATGAACTTACAAATTAGAAGGATGATGCTACATCTAAAAAATTATTTAAATGGAGAATTAAATTGAATCTAATGATTCTGCTTGATTGCTCTGGCCATTAGGCTTTACCCTTACCCTTGTGGAGGCTGTATGGTTATTTTTAATAGTTTTCAATTACCATCACCGATCTCCTTTCGTCTTTTTGGTCTTTGACCGTAAATGAAGAAAAAAGCAATTTGATATGTATCTTCTAAACACACACACACACACACACACACACAACCTATCACACTGTTCCTTTTGGGATAAGCAACATGCAGAGTGCAAGAAAATAATAAGAAATAGTAAAGCAAAGGAATTAAAGGAAATATTGCTAAAACTAGTGTACACCATCATGATTCACTATGCCTCTCCATACCTTCCCATCCTTGCAAGCCATCCTTGTTTCACCATGTCCATACACTCCTTCATACAATGCCTTTTGTTCTTTCTCCCCTCTCTCTGTTTGAAGAGAGATCAACCACGATTTTCTCAGCCTTCACCTTACTTTCAACCCATTCATTCTCCATATATTTCTTTTGAAATTTGATCTTCGTTCTTCTCTGCATATGAGAAAACCACATATTTTAAAACATATTTATAAAACATATTTCTTTTGTATTTCTTTTGTATTTATATGAAATAAAACATATTTCTTTTGTATTCATCACTTACCGTTGTATTAAATCCACATTTATTCAGTACACATTAAGGTTAGGACAACAATGAATGGGTCCTGAATGAATGTGAACTGAGTGCTAAAGTCAATGACCAATACTTTCTCCTATTAGTATCAGATGCTTTATGCTATCATTGTTTGTATAAGAAATAATTACTTAACAATAACTTATTGTGGTAATGTAAAGAATAATCAATTAAAGGAGTGCTGATTTTCTTCTGGATTTACAACAGAGCTACTGAAGATGACCTTTTCGTGTGGGAAAGTACCTGAGCAAAATTTCTATATTAGTAAACAGGTTTGCTCAGTGATTTGGGTAGCCACTGTCTTCTTCCTTCATTTCATCATTAATTCCAATTAGGTTTTTAACCAACCATAGGACAATATCATCCAATCCATAATCCAAGTTAGACAGCTTGGTTGATAATACAGTTTGGGGCTGCTAGACTATCTCGTTCTTTGGAATCAAAACTAAGGAAAAATCTGAAAAAAATAGCTTAATTCTATGATGCTTGTAAATTACCTGTTTATTCACTTTGTGTTTTATTTTTTATTTTTGCCTCTTTTTTTTCTTGTGTGTTTATTTTTCTTTTCTTTTTCTGAACAAGGAGGAGAACTATTCTTATATGTTCCCACCTTCAAATAAGTTCAGAATTATTCAAAATTTCAACTTTTTATGACCATTATAAACATTTGTTTTTAGACATGCCCATCCCTTAAGATTCTTCTTCCTCTTTCTGGGAAACCTGTAGCCACCTGTAGAGAAACTCAGAAGTGGCACTACAAAAGGGTTAGGAAATGGAAGAAGAACAAGTGATAAGTATGGGGCCACAAGTTGCTGAAGGAAACGATGTATTTTGTCTGCCACATCTTTACCTCCTTTAATAATATATTTGCCCATGTAAATGATCTGTCTGACAAGGAAACCACCTGCCAGGTAACTGGTGGCATGAAAGTCAAGGCTGACAGGGATGAGTCTTCTCCTTATGCTGCTATCCTTGCCCCCCAGGATATAGCACAGAGATGCAAAGAACTGGGAATCGCTGCACTTCACATATAACTGAAGACTACAGGTTGGAATAGAATAAAGAAACCAGAACCTGGAGCCCAGTTAGTTCTTCAGGGTCTGATTCACTCTAGCATGAAGGTTGAACACTGAGGATGTCATCTGAAATCCTTCAGACAGCACTCATAGTGAACATAGTAACCATGGTCATTGTCTGTAAACAGTGGCTGTTCAACATTAAAGCTTTTCATTCTTACCAAAATTGCCCTGAAAAGCAAATATTTCATGGTCCCCTGTATGCATCACTGAAAAAACAACCTGAAACTAAAATGTTAAGATTTTACTGCAGCCTGAAGGCTTTCTCTAGGGATGTCTGTCCTCAACCAGGATTGAAACTTCTTCCTCTTTTTCAAAGGAACTCTAGAATGTTAAAGTTTGAGCATAGCCAGACTTTAGGCAATAGAGGAGTCCCCTCCCATTAACCCTGATGATTTTAGCACAAAAGTCCCTGCACCTACCCATAAGGCCAGTTTCTACCAAGGGTAACTTCTATGATGCCTGTTATTTTCACAAAGTTGCTCACTAAACAGTGGAGGGGATAGGGGTGGGGGTCAGGGAAAGGAAGGGAAGGGAAGGGACCAGATAATATTTTACTTTAACATCTCAATAAGTAGCAAAGTTTATCCTCACAAAAATGACAGTTATGCCTGCAAGTGTAGTCTAATTCTATCAGTTGAAAACACAACATTTTGGCTTCTGAATTTCACTTTTTCAATCTCTCCTTCTTTTAAGCCTTCCCAACTCATCTTCTGTGTAGGAGTTGTGTACAAAGACCCTGTCATGCATGTGTCGGACTGTATGTATTCTCCAGTTTGGTACCACACATGCCCTACTGCCCCAGCTGTCTGGACAGTACAAACTGGATGTTTCTATGTGTAAAGATGAAGTGATATCGCTCTGTCAAAGTGCCACTTTGACACCCTCCCAGCCATTCCTTCTTATGGTAGGTGCCCTGAGGTCTCCCATGCCATGTCAGACTGTAACTTGTTACATGTGGACTGCAACTTTTCATAGGCAACTATTGTCTTTGTTTTTCCTCCTCTGGACCTTACAAATTACCTGATCAGATCACTTCCGTAGGGTTCCTCCAAATCCCAGTAATTCTTTGTATGCCTAATTTGACTGAGTCCTGCCTTTGAACTCTCCAGCTGATTTCGCACTGCTTTAATGCATTCTATCCAGTGATCAGAACTCCCATCCAAGATGGACTTACTGACACACCTAATGGTGGACCAATCTTAACGATCACCCTGAGACCATCAGTAGTGATCTAATCTCAAGGGTCACTCTGAATTGAGGTTAAATGTATTGATCACCAAATCCAATCCTTATCCTTCCTTTCTTCCCACATGGTGTATTATACAAATATTGAAAGGGTTTGGGGGGTTGGGAGGGATCATAGAAGGTGGGGAAGGTAGAGATTATATATTTGCTTTTAGTACAATTACACATTGGCTTCTTTGTTTGTTTGATGGTTGTATGTGTAATGTATTCCCTCTTGTGGATGACCAATTTATTTATTTATTTCAATTTATCATCTTCATTTGCACTTGACTGAGTCTCATTTGATCCTTCTTCTGTTAGTTTTTTTAAATCCAACTCCTTCATTTCCATCCCTTTCTTTTGCACCAGCCTTTCACAACATAAATATTTTATTCCAATTTTTACTTTAAAACAATAACATTTTAATTATAGTTTTTACATACTTCTCTTCATTTATCTTTCATGAAAACCATTCATTTACTATCTTCTATTATTCTTTTATGAATAGGAATCAATAATATAGCTTTGTGTGTTGGTGTTTTCTTCCCATTTTTTGTCCTAGTATTCCCACACTTAGGAAGTAATACAGGTAGTCCTTGGTTAACAATGGTCATTGGGATTGGAATGTATCTGCTAAGCCGTTGCAATGTCACTTGAATGCATTGCTTAGTGACAGCAATCCCAGCAGTCCCCATTGCCATCATTAAATGAGGGCCGCTTGGATCATTAAGCAAGGACCTCACATTACCGAGATGTGGGAAAAGGCAGGAATCAGAGAGAATGAGGGGGGAGGGAATGTGAAGTGGAGCTGAGGCTCAGTCAAACTGCACTACAAAAGATCAAATTAGAAGTGTACAAGTGGCTGAAAGAAGCAATTGACACTGTCAGCAGACCATATACATCAAAAAGTCCTATATCAGTTTCCATGAAATTTGATGCATTTGAGTCATAATTGTCTAACTTCTGAAAAAAATTCTCCCATTCTGTTACAAAATTGAAAACTTGATAGGCACTACATTATTATCTTTTTCCTATGGAGCAGAATAGGAATAGAGCTCTGTTTTTCCTGAATCATGCTTCAGAATTAGAAACAAGTCAAGATGGGATACTGGCTGCTGTATGAAGCATCATGTTACAAGAATGTACAACAGCACATGTTTATATCAGCATTGCACTGAACATAATATAATTAAATGTATGAACAGTTTAATGTAGTTTTTGAATTTTTTGGTCATTGCCCATGTGGAATGATAGCATAGGGTAGGGTGATGCAAATTAGTCAAAGCAATGGAAAAGCTTGATTTTTAAACCTTTTTTATTTTTTAGATTGATTTTAGTTTGATTTTCCTAGAAAAATAAAAAGATGGGAGAAGGGAAACACAAAATAGAACAAGTTTAAGGGACAATTAATAACAGAAGGAAGTTTTTTTAATCTCTTCCTGACTTCAAACTGTATGGATATGATTGCAAAATATAAATGTCCTCATTACTCACTTAGCAAATGCTATACTAATTTAACACCCCATTTATTGGCAACAATTATTCCATTCACAAAGATGCATCACTGGAATTTCATTCATCATATTATTCATATTTTCTTTTATATTCAACCCATAAATTTTACTTATATACTGTAAGTCAGGATAAGCATGATCACTGCTATCAATATTTCCTGCATTGTTTATTTATATGTTGTCACAACAGGCTCACATAGTTCTTGGCCATTAGAACATAGAATACATTTTCATGACACGCATTAATTCAGACATTGGTTTATTTATTTATCTGTTACATTTCTGTGCTGCCCAATAGTCAATCTTGGGTGGCTCAAGATTGAATTTAAAACTTGGAGTCTGCATCAGTTTTAGATGAACCAGAAATCATATTGAGTTGATTCTGACAGAGTCAATAGAGGCCAAAGGCCTGAAATGTTGTCCCTAAAGTTCATGCCCAACAATTTGTAAAGCTACTGACATTGGGAACTTGATCTGATTCTCCCTCCAGGTTTAGATTTAGATAAATCTGTCTAGAAACTGGTTTTGATCTAAGCTAAGTCTCATTGCAATGTGTACAATATGTACAATGTGCATTAAATATTCTTTAAAGATATATCCTCTTTCAGAAACAGTGCTAAAAACACAGGCAGTTCTTAGCATTCTGGCTGTACATGTTTGATGGGGAAAACAACTTTTATTTTTTTAAAAAATGCATGCAGATTTAATTATTATAACAATGACTTTCTGTTGGTGACAATGATGTACAACTACTGTGTACATCATTTAAGTACAATTTATTAAATTCATACTTTGCATTTAGACAAAATATTTATCTTTCTGAATATATTAGTTACAAAGATCATTTTAAAAAAATAGAAAAATTCCTTAACCTTGTTATCCATAGCAGAGAACATTTTTCTTCTATGTTGTTTTTCCAATGAGACAAAGTTAATATTTCTCTAACAACCACACCTATATTAATTACAACTTTCATTAGAAAAACAATTTTGAATGACTTTGGAATAAGAACAATCCTGTCTTGTATACTTACTGTATTATTTTGTAAGCTTATTGTACTTCTGAATTTAAAGCTATTGTGTTTTTCTGAAAGGATGACCCTCAGTTTAAAATGGCCTCTTACTTCTGCTGATCAAAAGTGAATAAAGCGATAAGATATAGGAAATAACTAAAATTGAACATTACTAACACAAAACTGTGAGAGCCAGTTCGGTGTAGTGGTTAAGGCATCAAGCTAGAAACCAAAAGACCAGGAGTTCTAGTCCTGCCTTAGGCACAAAGCCAGCTGTGTGACCCTGGGCCAGACACTCTCTCTCAGCCCGAGGAAGGAGGCAATGGCAAACCACTTCTGAAAAACTTTGCCAGGAAAACTGCAGGGACATGATTGAATGGATTAAAAAAAAACCCACACACAAAACTATATGTAAAACTCATGAAGACCATGACAAATGGGCAGAAAAATGAGAATGTATCCATGTCCATCAACTAGCACTCAATGATATCATGTTATATCAACCATTTTTCTCCACACAGACAGCTTAGGACATAACTTCAGCTGGTAAGTAGCAAAAATTTTAGAAGAAGCCAGATCAATAAATGCAAGCAAATTCTAATAAGCATGGCCCTCCAACAAAGTCACAATCAACAGATGTATGAATTAAAACCTATCTAATCACCTATAAAAAATATAACCAAAGATGTCATTCACATGCAAATTAACTGCTACCCATGGATCTCCCCCATTCAAGTATGTAAATAACTGACACGATACAAAGATACATGTAACCCTTGCCAGCCAACAAATTTCAGTACCTTTGTTGTTGTAATCACAGGTCATAACAATGTGACATAGCATAAAATACAATAAAGGAAAATAACAGGAAAATAAATGAAAATGATAAAAGGAATGCTAAATATAAGAAGATTATATCAAATTAAAACCAGGGCTACATTTGAGAACTTAATACTTCCTTCTTTAAGTTTAAACAACAGCAAAGCAAGTGTAGCAACCAGATACTAACAACTGGAAACACATCTGCAAGAGGATAATTCAATTGCTCAAGTCCCAAGTGCTTGAGTTCACCTATCAATAGTTTGCTCACAATACCATTGCAAAGGGGGCTTTACAAGACATAGTGAGTAATGTCTTTTACTTGACCAGCACCATGTTTTTCAACAGGGTGCTTACAAATCCTCCCTTCAAGTTATGCCTGCAGTCCCTTCATGGTCTGCAGGCAAAGGGATGTAAAAGTCTTTCTCAGTTATTAACCAGATACTGGAAGAGGGTTCTGTTTTTTTATAATAATGGTATGTACCAGGATGAAACTTTAAAGGACTGTACTGTAATACAGTCAATAGCATCTTTATTGGAATCCCTATCAAGAAGCCTATCTCTGATACTTTCTTTGTTTCAAGAGCTAAATTCTGCCAGAGGGGGTAGGGAATACATTTGGAGAACAGGAGACAAAAGTTTGGTCATTGATTCTCAACTGTCTAAGGAAGAAAACAAAATTTGGTAATGTGAGATTCTTGAAGGCTTTCTAGTTTTTTTGTTTTTTTTAATAAGAAACCGTATGGCAATAAAATATTTGCAACCCCAAAAGCTACCTCAGAAAACTCTGACAACACAATACACCAACCCTGAGCAAAGTACACAATCTCACCACCAGGGATTGCTTCCAAGAAGACTGGAATTTATCCTCCAAAGAGAGAGGGTCTGGGATCAAAAGGGGGGAAAAAAATAATTTTAGCCAACATTTACTACAGGTATCCATGATCTAGCCCAAAAATCCCCTATGTGAATCTCTAGACTCAGGCTGGAATTTTTAATACAGTGGATATTAGATGAATGTCATCTTAAAAATCCAAGTTGGACTTGGTCCAATGCACCAAAGTTGGGGTATGGACCTAGCTGTGCACTACAGAGCATTTGTGCCAGGGTTTTTGCTTTAAATAGTCTGCAAGAATTTAAGGATGGCAGGTGAGCACTTTAGGTAATTCATCTAGTCATACACACACACACACACAGAGATACACACATTAAATAATAGAGCTAAGATGTACAGGTAGTCCTTGATTAACAACCACAGTTGGGACTGGAATCTCAGTCATTGAGTGAATTGGTCATTAAGTGAGATGCCCACGTGACTGCTTCACTCAACAGCTGCAATCTCAGCACTCCTGGTTGTGGTTATTAAGTGATCTCCCAGATTGTTAAGCAGACAGAGTGAAAGAGCTGCCTGCTAAAGGTCCCCCCCCACCTGTGCACGGAGGGGAAATCCTTCATGGAGCTGCTGGAACAAAGCAGAAAACTTCAGGATTTGAGCTCAGTTCCTTCAGCGTGCTGAAGGGTTTCCTCTCCCCTTCATCCCCTCTGCTTGCAACCTTGCCTGCTGGGTTCCCCATTGACTTTCTGGGGAAGCTGGCAGAGGAGATTGCAAATGGCAATCACATGATCGCAGGGTGCTTGGCAACCAGCTGTAAATGTGAGCCAGTTGCCAAGCACCCAAAATGCAGTCATATGACCGCTAGCGGGTGGCACAACGTTTCATGATGACTGAAGGTGCTTTACAGGCAATAAAGCACCCTTTCCAAGGCTGTCGTAACTTTGAATGCCAGTGCGGTGTAGCAGTTAAGGCACCAAACTAGAAACCAGGAGACCGTGAGTTCTTGTCTTTAGGCAAGAAGCCAGCTGGATGACTTTGGGCCAGTCAGTCTCTCTCAACCCTAGGAAGAAGGCAATGGAAAACCATTTCTGAAAATCTGGCCTAGAAAACCACAGGGACTAGTCCATGATCCTAGTTCTGGAGGGGAGGATTAAAGCTTCTTTTCCTACAAACTGCAGTCCTGAAAAAAGGTGGATGCACTGCAATTACTCTTAAATTTTCAAGAATATTTTCAAGATGTTTACATGTATACTATGTATATAACATGATTTCTTTCTAACAAACCATATAGTTTATTGGGCCAATCACTAGCTTTATGCTTTGCAGGAATCACCATGTATGATATTTTCAACTGGAGATTCTGCTGCCCAATCCAGACCCGTGGAGGGCCTGTGGAGGGCACAGTTGTCATCCCTCTATTGTTTTCCCCTCACACCAGCAACTTTGTGGGGAGAGGAATCTGAAAGAAGCCATATCTAAAGCAAGGCTTACATGGCAAATGAGGTCACTGTTCTCTTTATCCTGATAAATGGCACATCAGAACATAAAGTTTGAAATAAATTCAAGATTGTTTGTTCTATGATAATTAAACAGGACAAGGGAAATGATGATTTTAATCAATGTAGTTGCTATCAATTTACTTCCCTGATTGGGGTGGATGTCCCCATTTTCAAAATCATAGTCCTCTGACTATTTGCACTGATTTGGTCCAAGTAGATTATTGTGTTGTTATACATGAAAAGAGGCTTCTGTCTTTGATTTACTAATTGTTTTAAAAAAAAATCTGATTTTTGTTATATCTCTAGAAAAAGCTCATTGTATCATTTTCAGTCATTGCCTGATTTATTAAGGTTACTTCAATGTCTTTTTTGTTACCTTCCATCCTATAAATTGACATTTAATCTCCCAGTTTTTAAAGTAACCTTTAAAAATTCTCATCTCAACTTCTAATAATATATTGCTTTGAATCTTCGGTAGGGGTGTGAGAGTTAAAAAAGAAAAATCATTAATTACATTGTAATTGTAAGCCTCCAATCTGCTGTTTAATAACAATAAAAATAAAATATGGGATTCCAGGAATTTGCATGGACTTTTTAAAATGAAATTGTGGCTGTTCTAGTAGATGCAGTAATTTTTTTGAGAGTAACATGCTGTTATTCTGGTTCTCTGAATATTTAAAATCAGTTTGCAGCTATTCCCATAAAGTACACAAGCAATTGAGCAAAAATAGCAGCCATTAAGTCTCAAGATGTACTAAGCACAGCAGGTAGCATATCAGATACAAATTCAAATTTCTGCTCTTCAGGAAGCAAAGACTGAACTATAGTTTCAGAAGTCAACACACAGATTTAAAAGGAGGAATTTGGTACATGAAAAAAGTAGATTGTTCCAACAAACTTTTGTAAAGACATTTTCAAAAATCGTATTTATTTATTTTATTTTATAAATTTATTCATCGCCCATCTCCCCCTCACAGGGGAACTCTAATTACTAAACTGGAATTACTAAACTGGAAGAATATTAATAGCATTCTTTTGGGCTACATTAAAAAAAACAACATTTTTTTCCAATTCTCTTTGGCTTGCAAAAACTTTTTTTCCCATTTATATAAGAGTCTTCATTTGGTGTTTGTTTTAATGGATTGTATCTGGGACATTGTTCATGCAGGAAAATCTGACTGATTCTACTCTTGTAATATCAGCTGAGTCTCTAGCTGGGCCACAGAACACAAAAATCCCAGCCACTCCCTCTCCCTCCCTAACCAGAAAATAGCACAGCATCCAAGATAGCTGGATCTGTCATGCAGCAGCTATTTTCTAGCTCCCTCCTGCCCTCTCTATACATAGGAAGGCATATACCACACTGATGTGAACCATGTGAAAAACCTCAGGGAAGTCTTCCCAAATGAACTCCCTTCTGTACCTTTTCACCCTTTGTGTGGCTATAGAGATGGGTAGACTACTAAGGAAACAGAAACAGGAGATGATATCATCTTAGTCTCAGGCAAGGGAGGGAAAGAGAGACACACACACACATACACACGCTGAACTGTAACAAACAAACGAGCAAAAATGATACCTCAAATTAATTAAATACACTATATATGTTACAGTGATTAAAATAAACCAAAAATTGGGAGAGGGGAACTGTGTAAAAAAGAAAAAGGAGTCCATAAGATATCAATATGAAATTAATTCAGTTCTTAAGCTTATTAAACCTAGACAAAATAGAAACTTATTGCTCCATCTTCTCACTTTTAGAATATAAAGACATACAATATATTCAAGATATGTTCCGAACCTATATCTTTAGTCCATACCTTAACATCAGGGGTATAAATTTCTTTCCATCTAGGTAAAATAATTCTTTTTGATGAGCCCCAGGCTTGAAAAAACCAAAGTTCTTCATAAAATGTCAAAATCCTTATTTCAGACATATAATTCAGCATCACATTTACATCTTCAACTACTGTATTTTTTTCTCAAGGCTATATTAACATACATTGTAACTTGAAGCTGAAAGTTAGTGATGATTGGATCCTGTGATTCCTCAAATTTCTTACATCAGCTTAAGAAATCTGATATCCAACCTTTAAAAAGCATATTTGAAGACTCTAATGATAACTAAACATTATCTTCTAATGAATTAACTACATTCTTAAGTCATAACAGATATATTTTACATTTCTTAAAACTTGAACCCCTTGATATTCAAAATTGGGTATTTCAGTTGCTCGTTCTTCATTTCATATATATTACAAACACTAACCTTCAACCTATTTTTTAATTTATTAGAAACATGAATTGTTGTTTTTACTTCAAATATAGCAATCTTAAAGATTGTAGAATTTAAGGACCCCTGAAGCTGCTAAAGCATCTGGACCATATTGTTTTGTCAATACACATTTATACTGCAAATATGTTACCAAGCAGAAGCTGCTGGTAAGTCACTGTCAGAACAGAATTTCTCAAAATTCATAAAATAATCATTATCAATCAGTTGGTTTAAGGTATTTATCCCAATTTTGTCCAGGCTTTCCAATAAAACATTTTCATTTATGGAGTCCTTGGTGCTCTCTGAGCTTTGTTTTCTTGCAGACATTTCATTGCCAGACTAGGCAACATCTTCAGTGCAAAGAGGGAGTGGGCCTTGCTCTCTGTTTATATACCGTGGTTTGTCCAGCTTGTGTTGGTGGAGGTGTTGTTCTCTCCTTGAGAGTTCCTTGATTGGGCTGTTGTTTGCTGCTTGGTTGATTGCCTGAGTTAATAGTCCCTTGATTAGGCTATAACATACTGTTTGATTGTTCATCTGCTGTTAATCCTAGTGTTAATCTTTGCATATCTGGGTGTTGATTGCTGGCGAGGAGGTGTTCTGATCGCTTGGGTTTTCTATTGTCTCTTCTGAATGGTATGTAAATGTTGTTTACCTCTATATGTCAGATGATGGCTGCTTTGTCTGAGTGCCAGGCTTCCAGGAATTCTCTAGCATTTTTGGATTTGGCTTGGTCTAGAATGCTCACAGTTTCCCAGTTGAAACTATGGTTAAGTCTGTCCATCTGTTGTGAGATTAAGAAGTTTTCATTGTGTCTTCTGACTGCTAGTTGGGGTTAGTGGATGCCCTCTGCCTGTCTGTCCTACTGTAGATAGTGGCTGTTACAGTCCTTACACTGTATGTGGTAGATAACTCCTGTTTTTCCTTCTTGGGCTACTGGGTCTTTTGGGTTACTTAGGATGCTTTGAAGAGTTTTAGTTGGTTTATGTGCTACAGTGATGCTGTGTGGTTGTAACAGTCTGTTGGTGGTTTCTGAGATGTTCTGATGTACTGTATGGCAGTGTTATCCTTTTCATAGCTTCTGTTGGTTGGGTTGTAGTGGGTTGAGTGGTAAGGCACTTTTTGATAAAGTTGAGGGGGTATCCATTTTGCTGGAAGATGCTATATAGGTGATATATATATATATATATATATATATATATATATAAGGAGAGGGAGCAACTGTGTTTAGTGATTTTTATAATGTGCCAATGGAATTATTTATATAAATAATGTGATTTTGGTTTAATGTAGAGTAAGGGATTGATTATGGAAAATTGTTGTATATCCTTGCTGTTAAAAGTCGGAAGTTACCTCTTTTTGTAATTTTGAAAAAAATTCTCTTGGATGTCTACACTTTTTTTAGTTTTTTTCTCTTTTTTTCTTTGTAGTTTTTTGTTTTTCTGTAGCTTCTATCTTTGCTTGAAACTTAATAAAATTCTTATTTAAAAAAAGACTAGAAAATGCCAGGAATCACCTTATACAGTGTTAGGTAAAGGTAAAGGTTTCCCTTGACATTAAGTCCAGTCGTGTCCGACTCTAGGGGGTGATGCTCATCTCCGTTTCAAAGCCAAAGAGCCGGCGTTTGTCCGTAGACACTTCCGTGGTCATGTGGCCAGCATGACAGTCACAGAACGCCGTTACCTGCCCGCCGAAGCGGTACCTATTCATCTACTCACATTTGCATGTTTTCGAACTGCTAGGTTGGCAGGAGCTGGGACTAGCAATGGGAGCTCACCCTGTCATGCGGATTCAAACCGCCGACCTTCCGATCGGCAAGCTCAGCAGCTCAGTGGTTTAACCTGCAGTGCCACCGCATCCCTAACAGTGTTACCTGGAAATAAATTCCCAGACCAGTCTAAGCCCAGTATCCAATCTCACAGTCCTTTTTTTTTTTTTTTCAGATGTGTATGTGCCATTGTCCTACCTTTCCTCCATTCCATTTCTGAAATTTCATCAGGCTTTCACCTTGGCCAGGTTGGATGCACTACCCTCTGCAGTCTTGTAGGCCAGATTGGATGCATCTCCCTCTACGTCAGCATTTATGCCCATGGAGTATCTGAGCCACATGCTCCTCTATTGACCTCTCTACAGGGAATGTCAGATGACATTCATCTATCCCATTTGGAAGAAATACACAGGCAGAGAGGACAACTTATCTGTCCGCTTATCTGTCACATCTTCTGTCTGACCAGGACTCTGATGTATCCTCCCAGATTGCTCAATTCTGTGCCTCTATTTGTTTAATTCACCCCACATACGCCTGAAGAATAGTACTAATCTTGTTGATTTCCACAATTAATTGCCTCCTCCTCCTCTTCCTCTTCCTCCTCTTCCTCTTCCTCTATTGTATTTTATGTTTATTCTTATTTATATGTATAGATTTTAGTTATATGTGTTTCTCTATATAGCTGAACCAGTTTGGTGTAGTGGTTAAGATACGAGGCTAGAAACCAGGATGCCTTTTGATCTAGAAAGACAGCTGGGTGACTTTGGGCCAGACATTCCCTTTCAGCCCTAGGAAGAAGGCCATGACAAACCACTTCCAAAAACCTTGTCAATAAAACTGAAGGGACCAGTCCATGCAGTCACCAGCAGCCTACACTGACTTGAAGGCACGCCCCTGCACAAAACCACAAAAAACTAACAGACAAAATCCTGATATACATATTTCATGTATTTTGTGTTTTCTGGATCCAAGGCTATAATACAGATAATTTTTCTCAATAATTTATCTACTTATAAAATATCTAATAGCAATTGATACTGAAATCCTCTTAAAATATAATATAGATGTTAATTATATTAATCTTCTCCTAGAGATTCAGTGGCAATTTTAGCCACCAACTTATATCCACTGTAATCATATTGATATATTTAATCATATAAAACACACAGTGATATATTTCAAAAAAGATACAATCCCAAGGATTTTATATAATCCATACAAATTATTTATTTTATTATTTATTTATTAAACAGATTTATAAGACCACCCAACTCACACACGGTGACTCCAGGCGGCTTACAGAATTAAAAACCATAAAAACACAATAGACACTCCCCGGCGGCAGCAAACACATTCATACCAGCCACGTGATAGGCTCCGAAGTAGCCTGGGGTCCTCAGGTCCCTTGACAGAACCACATCTTCAGGGCCTTCCAAAACAGGAGCAAGGAGGGGGCCAATCTTATATCTGGGGGAATGATGTTCCAAAGGGAGGGAGCCACTACAGAGAAGGCCCTGTATATAATTATAAAGCCCAGTTTCTCACTAAAGTCTATGGATATTTTTGACAAGAATTAGGAGAGTCAATTAATTCTCCTTAATTAATTAAATAATTCTCAGACACATCCCTAAAGTTGGATGTGTCTGAGGCTAAAACTATCCTCCTCTAACTTCATTAAGTATATTATTTTTGCAGTGTGAAGAGTTCAGATGTCTTGCTTACCTTTCCATTAGATTCAGGTAAACATGATATGCCAAATGCTGCTAAGTGATTTACTGGGGTTACCAAGCTGACTAATCGTGAAATTATTATTTTTTCTCTCAAATATCTTCACTTTTTTTCCTAATTACTTGATTTAATAATATCACTTATTATCAATACAACTAATTAACTTCAGTCAACATGATTATTCAGGAAGAGAAGAGTGTCAAAGAAATCAAAGCTTTCATGTTTTCAAATGCTTTTCCTCTTCAAATAAGCATTTTATCCATCCAGCTCTGTATCCTTTCTATTTTAACCAAGCCAAATCAATATCACATATTTCAAAGTAAAAGAGAAAATGGATTAGAGAAAATTATAGCAACTATAAGCTTTCAAGATATGATGCACCACAGAGGCTTCTGAGTAAATTAGAAAAATCACCAGATATGTCTTTACCCTAGCTATACTTCAAACAACATATCACAGAGTCTAAAAGTAAAATGCTCTCTCCCGGATTACTTTTAAATATATAAAGATGACTTTTGTAAACAAAGTATGCTAATGATCATGATTTTGCTCTCCATTAGCACTAGTGCTCACAAACATCTCAGTGCTCTCTGTGCATGTACAAAGCTGTCTTTTTTGCAACAGATTGATTATTCTGATTGATTTAACCCATCAAATCAAGTCAACTATTTGATTCTGATTAATTCAATCCCCCCTGCCAACTTTTGTTAATTATTTTGCAGGCTCATGAAATGGAATTCTTGAATCTGGAAGGTTGCTCACACTGGCAAAATATGTTTTTCCACTAACTGGAAAGGCAGGAATGTGGGGGCTGCAGGTTTGCCTTTGAAGAACATCCCACGTAGAACCTACAGAGCACTTATCCTAGCTCTATAGGGAAGGAAGCTGATCCAGAGCATTTATTGTAACATTTCTTAAATGTATAGACATTCTCCCAAATGCAATACTGTTCAGTGGATGGAAGATGGTATTGTTCACATTAGGGTAGTGCCTGGTTACCCAAAAGGGGATAAGAAATTTGCACACCAAATAGCAAGAGACAAATCATGGGGTTTGCACCGAATATTCAGCAATCTTCAATCCGACATTTTATGTGTTATACCAAAAGCCCTTCTATACTTCCCTCCATTTTTTTTAAATACATGAATTGACCATGTGGAATGTGATTTTCTATACCACATCAAAACTTTCCAAGGGAACCTTTTAATTAGCTTTATGGCATAAGAGTGACTGATGTTTTTTTGAATTAATATTGATGCATACATTTAGATTTCTATGCCACCTTTCTGTTCAGAAATGGTTGGCATTTAAAATTATATATACAACAGTAAAATGAAGGAAAATATAGAGCAAAACATAGAAAAGGGGGAAAATGAAATAAGTTTTGTGTATTTATTGCAGTTATTTAAATGTTGATATTCAAGATAACTTGAAAGCGAATAAAGTGGTATTCACGCAATATTGTTGTTGTTAGTCACTTCCAACTCTTCATGATCCTATGGGCATCATATTCATGCTTATGTAATTTAGCACCCTGTCTTCCTTTGGCTTTCTTTTTGACTGCCAGAAATCAGAATCCCCTGGTGAAGAATCTTTTTCTTGCCATCACATTATGTGTTTGAAGGATCTAAGCTTTAGCATTACTATTGGTGCTTTCAGTGAGAACTCTGGATTTGCTTCTTCTAATACTGAATGATTTCTCCTCTTTGCATCTCAATGTATTCTCCACAATTTTCTCCAGAACCACGCTTCAGACCCATCAGTTTTACTTCATTCAGCCTTTCTGAGGATCCAGCTTTCATAGCCATCTGTTACACCTGGGCAAACCAGAACCTTAACAATGTGTATCTTTGTTGTCAGTGTGATGTCTCTTCCTTTTCATATTGCTTCTAGATTTGTCATAGTCTTTGTTCCAAGTAGACTCAATCTTCTCCACCTATTTTCATTGGGTTGGTGTTGCCTTTTGACTTCTTATTGTTATTATCATAATCAAGCAGCTAACTTTTGCACTTTTTTCACTTTCTTTCAAGCAATATAAATAGTTGCAAATAAAACATCCACGATTATTATTTAAAAAGAATTTTTAAAAAATTCTGGGATTGTTATCATAGTGGTGACAATAATCCTGTGGGGAAGGACGGGTCCAGCTGAGCAGACTTTTGAGATGGTGATCAATTGCCTCCCTCCCTCCTTTATTTATCTCAAAACCTATCTCCAAACAAAATACAGTCCAGATAATATTGAATGCTTATAATAAAAGGCTGTCTTTCAGTTTACTTTGGCCCCAGATTGTGTTTGTATAGGCAGTTATTGCGTTAATGATAATTATTTTAATTGATCTAGAGTTCAAGATTTCAAGGAGAAAACACTTCCAAGAAATTAATCACTGACATTAAATGTTGCAAGATTATTTTCCAATATCTACTACAGTCATTTCTGTTCAGATAGTGACACCCAGTGGCTGCCAGTTTCTGTCACACTGTTTAGTAGGGATCATATTCTAATTCTTCATTTTTTTTCTCTTTAAACAAATCATTAATGCTATAGGAGGCCTAAATATATGCAAGTTTCCTTTAGATTAGTCAGGGAATAGCTTCATAATATTATCATTTACAGTGTAGTACTGGGCATGTCTATTCTGAAATAAGTTCTATTTATTTACTGTTGTTGTGAGCTGCCCAGAGTTGCTTAAGATGGGCGGCCATATACATCTTTTAAATGTATGTATTTATTTATTTGGTAAACTTATATAGCTGCCAATCTCACATACATGACTGAGTGGTGTACAAAGGTAAAACATAAAACAACACAACAAAATAACAACAAAAATAAAAAAATATTAAATAACAATAAAAAACATTAAAACATTAAAAAATTCAACTATACAACTCAAACGGTGTGTTTATATGTGTGTGTGTATAAAAAATTCCCACCTTTATTCATATTTTAAATATTTTAGAATTTGTATCATATTCTAAAATATAACCGTAAATGCTTCTATTTTTCAAGGCAACTAATTATATTAGAAAAAACAAAACAAAGGAAAACAATCTTCCGTGGATGCTGAAAATATCTGATTGGATGTCAACGAAGCCTCTTTGGGAAAGTATTCCACAACTGGGCCAACCCAAGTCCTTTCTACTATTGGCATAGCCCTCAGTCCAAATGCAGGAAGCAGGCATCTAGGGAGAAACTGCACTGAACTCAGTTAAGAGACCCATTGGATTAAGAACAGATATCCTGCTTGTAGCTGATGGGAGGCGCATTTGTTCATTTGTTTGTTCTCTTTTTCCCACTTACTAGTGCTATTCTTTCTGAATTCCTTCCTATTGAAGCCAATAGGAGAAAAATGATATAAACCGGGAATCTGATGTACATTCCTTTCTATGTCTAGGTATTGGGAATTATTGGGTCATGTGGATCTCATGTTTCCCCTACTATCCATAATGCACCAAGTACTCTGGAAGTTACTATGGGGACGTCTGAGATTGGCCCTCCTTTTCTGAAGGACAGTCTCTTCTTTTTTATTCAAAGAGGGCAACTAAACTTCTCCATGGCTCTGTGATATGTTCTCAGAAATCATTGGATTTCAGCCTCATAGCTGTAGTCCTAGATATAGTCCATCATAGTTCTATGTCTATTGAAGTGGTTATCAAAAGAGGGGGTATTTTATTTGATTGCCTTGGGAAAGTTTCAGGGACTTAAGGTACAAAATAGGTGGGATAAGCATTGGGTTGTGAAAGGAAAAAGAAAAAGGAAAGGAGGAACCAGGGGCTCTACAGGACCTGCAAAGTGGAGGCTGTGATGCCACAGGTGGCCCACAGGCCAGGTTACCCATAGCCTGTGAGTTGGATTCAACCATAATTCCAGTACTTGCAGCAAAGGGATTTTGTATGTCCAGGGCAAGGTCCATAATTAAAATTAAGAAGATAGTACCAGAAAGGACTTTTTCACTGAATATAACCAGAAGCAATGATATTTTGGGAGAAATATGTGCATTGTTAACACATCTGGGCTGCAACAGCAAACATTTAAGAGATTATGTGAAAGTTTCTCAAACATTTATTGAAATGTTGTTTCAGAAAAATAGAATCAAGGGTTTGTTGGTGGGTTGGTTTTTATTTTTACTTTCTCTGTGCTCTCAGAGAAGTACAACCAAAGTTTCTATGTTTAGTACTTCATTCTAATGTGATTAAAGTATGGTATGCTATCTTTCTCAGACTAAATTATTGGGTTTGAATGGGTAAAAACAGAACAAAACCACCACCCTTTTGTCAAAATCAGACATTTTAATTGAATTTAATTCCATTATTGTGATGTTAAATATAGCAGACAATATTCATATTTATTAAAGCATCTTCTAAAATTAGCAGCTAAGTATATTTACAGTATATTCGTTGATCCTTCTTATATAATTTTTGAATATTTTTTTTAAAAAAACTAGCCCCAACTAGATGGAAATGACATATAAATTATACACATTATTTGGAAGAAGATGATGATGTTGATGATTACTATTTGTAAACAGGACAGTTAACATTTAGCATATTTTAGGCACTAGAGGGGGGTGTTGACATAGTTTTAATTCACTTGCCAAAAGAGCAGCTTAAAGCCTATATTTTTAAAATGCAAAGTATATTAAAAGAACAGAGGAAATTAACTTAACTTCTACTTCAGGAAGGGCTAAGGACATATGAGAAAACTGGCATGTTGCTTGAAGAGTGAATTCACCTATTCAAAGCCCAAAGTCAACAACGCATGAGGAGAGAGTCCTTAAGGAAGAGGATCAATTCAACAAAACTGCTTGGATTGAAAATTTAGGCCATAGCTAACACATGCTATTTGCACCTGTTGTGACTGATGCCAATCCAGCACCAACCCAAAGCCTCCACAGCCAAAGGCAAAAATATTTTCATCAAATATTGTGATGAAATATTGTGTTAATCTGCTAGTTATACATATTGTTACATATCCTCCCCATCCCCTGCTCCTAAATCATAGTCTAGATATATTTGAGACAGCCAGTTTGGTCTAGCAGTTAAGGTGTTGGGCTAGAAACCAGGAGTCTGTGAGTTCTAGTCCCGCCTTAGGCATGAAAGCTGGCTGGGTGACCTTGGGCCAGTCACTCTCTCTCAGCCCAGCTCAGCTCACAGGGTTGTTGTTGGGGAAAAATAGGAAGAGGAAGGAGTATTAGGCATGCTCGCCACCTTGAATTATTTATAAAAATAATAAAGGATAAAAATATATAGGATAAAAATAAAAGAAATAAATATTTCCTTAGTTTTCATAATGGTAGTAGTCAGACCTATTTTGGAGAATTTATTATATTTTTTTAAAGCAACAGGTTGATTTAATTATTTGACTGACTGACTGAAATCCTATGTTTCTACTTTGATGAATACTCAGGACTGCCGAGGGAGCGCACTTACCACGTTACCTGGGATTGGTTTGATCCTGTTGGGCCCAAGGAAGTGGACAGGATCCTCCGGATTTTGAATGCCACCACATGTCATCTAGACCCATGCCCTTCCTGGCTGGTAAAAGCACCCCGGGAGGTGATATGTGGTTGGGTCCAGGTGTTGGTTAATACATCCTTGAGATAGAGGGTGTTTCCAGCTGTCTTCAAGGAAGCACTGGTACACCCCCTCCTCAAGAAACCATCACTGGACCCTACTGTGTTGGACAATTTTCATCCTATCTCCCACCTTCCCTTTTTGGGGAAGTTGGTTGAGAAAGTGGTGGCATTACAACTCTAGAGGATTCTGGATGAAACAGATTATCTAGACCCCTTTCAGTCAGGTTTCAGGCCAGGATACAGGACAGATACTGCATTGGTCACACATGGATGATCTCTGGTGGGAGTGGGAAGGGGGGAGTGCATCCATCCTGGCTCTTCTTGACCTCTCAGCAGCTTTCAATACTGGTATCCTTTTGGGTTGGCTCAGGGAGTTGGGGGTGGGAGACGTGGTTTTGTGCTGGTTCACCTCCTTTCTCCAGAGCCAGTCCCAATTGGTGGTGATAGGGGATGAGAGATCCGACCCTCAACCCCTCTTGTGTGGGGTGCTGCAGGGTTTGGTTCTTTCTTCTCTTCTATTTAACATCTACATGAAGCCGCTGGGTTAGATCATCCATCACCATGGGATGAGATATCATCAGTATGCTGATGATACTCAGTTATATATCTCCATCCCGGGTGAGGTAACCAATGCAGTGTCTGCCCTGTCTCAGTGCCTGGGCGCTGTGGGGGCCTGGATGGGGAACAACAGGCTTCAGCTGAACCCTGGTAAGATGGAGTGGCTGTGGGTTGACTATATCTGGGAAATTGTCATTTTTAGTTCTGTATGGGGTTGCACTGCCCCATTCGGAACTGGTGTGTAACTTGGGGGTCCTCCTGGACTCATGATTCCTGCTCAAAGAGCAGGTGGCAGTTGTGGCCAGGAGGGCCTTTATGCAACTTCAGATTGTGTGCCAGTTACGCCCTTTCTTGGAGCGAGAGGCCCTCCAAACAGTCACTCATGTTCTGGTCATCTCCCATATAGATGTCATGAGCACTGATGGTGTCATGAGCATTGATGGTGAGCAGGAGGGGGCCCCTATCCAGGGGGAAAAATGCATGCGTAGTAGTGAGGAGTTGAGCCGCCATTCAAAGAGACACAGAACAGACCTGCCTTGACTTTTGGGATTTATCTGTCTGGGTTTTCCCACGCTTCTTCAGTTTGTTAGGATTTTCTGTCTAATGTAGCAGTAATAAAACACTAGAGACCTATTCCTCGTCTCAGCGTGGTTCCTGACTGTTAGGACATCAGACTATTGCAATGCACTCTACATGGGGCTACCCTTCAAGAGTATCTAGAAGGTTCAACTGGTCCAGAATGCGGTAGCACAGGTAGTTATCGGTGCCTCAAGATCGGCACATGTGACACCACTCCTGTGCGAGCTGCACTGGGTGCCGGTTTGCTTCTGGGTCCAATTCAAGGTGTTGGTTATCACCTTTAAAGCCCTACATGGCATGGGACCAGGGTACCTGAGGGACCGTCTCATCCACATTACATCGTCCCGTCATACCCGGTCATGCAGAGAGGGCATGCTATGGAGCCCATTGGCAAAGGAATTCTATCTAGCTGTTTCCAGGAGGTGAGCCTTCTCTGCAGTGGTGCCCACCCTTTGGAACATTCTGCCCCCAGAGGTGAGGCAGGCACCTTTGCTCCCGGCCTTCTGGAAGAATTTAAAAACCTGGTTCTGCCGCCTTGCTTGTGATGGGAAGGGCAACAGCTCTTCCTGGGGGTGGCTAGTGCTGTAGTGCCCTCCCCATTGAATGAAAATTTTTCACCACAAGGATCTTATATTTATTTATTGATAATGATGCTTTGCATCGTAATTTATGTTTTATGGTTTTAATTTGTTTATTTTGTTTGTAAACCACCCAGAGTCACCCTTTGGGGGGAGACGGGTGGTGACAGAAATTTGAAATATAAATAAATAAATAAAAATATTTTTTTCTGCCATGTTCAACAGGTTGATTTAATTATTTGACTGACTGACTGAAATCCTATGTTTCTACTCTGATGAATATTCACAGCTCAGACCTAGTTATCTGAAACCACTTACTATGAAGTGAACCTGTATATCCAGTAAGAACTGGGAGAGAAACTCTGCTGAAGGTCCTGTTCCAGGAAGAGTTCCACCTACAGGAAGCCTGTAGCAGGACCTTCTCAATGGTGGTACCCCTCTTATGGGCAGCTTGGCCTCATATAAACTAATGAGTTTAAGTTAAGAGGTAGAAACTTTACTGGGAGAGAACAACCTGGGATATTAGATGATTTTTGGTGTCTACCCTTGTTGGTCAGTGTCATTATAATGTGTACTGCTTACTACTGTTACGTTGCTTTTAGTCTTCTGCTGTTTCTGAGTATGCCTCTCTGTAGCATACACAGAGTCATACAACACAGAAATCAGGTAGTGGTCTTGAATGTGCCATTTAGGGAATGTAAATCCCATCTTTGGGAAAGGGAAATAGTAGATTCTGGGATGATTGAGAGCAGATTTTTCAACCATTGGCACAAAAAATGAATGGTCACTACAACATTTATCTGTGTAAGGCAGATAATCATGTCTTGTGAATAGTGATTGTAAGCTAGAAGGATCATGTTGGATCAGGTAATCTTAGTAGGTTTAGAATTATAAAATCCCAGTCAAATGTTTGAGGCACTGAGACTCACCCATGGGCTCCAGAATGGAATAGAATGCCCACACAACCCCCTTTAGCAAATAATTCAGGCCGAGCTGGTTTAAAGTCAACTGATGCCTAAGCACAGCCCAACAATGGTGCCCCTTGACAGAAGCAAAACTCTCACACCATGAGATGGAAACAGATGTGATATCTGGCACACCTTCAAATGAAACTTTTAAAATTTAGTCACTCACCATGCAAAGAAAACTTTTTTTGACAATGCAGGTTAAAGTAGAACATGGCAGATAAGGACAATTCGACTAAAGTTGAGTGTGGCAGCGAAAGCTAGGACAAAAAACTCTGCAGTGTCCCCTTACCTTGGTGCCCTAAACACATGCTTATTTTGCTTAATGATTAACCCAGGGCTGAACTCAGGTCTCCCTTGCCTCAGGAAAGATTTTATGTACCAATAAATTTACTTCATTTTCCTTTTATTTGTGTTTAGTCTTGGAAGCATTTGAACTGGGTGGAAATGATTTCCTGTCCTTGGCATGTTCCTGGAGTACAGCAGTATGGAAATATTAAGAATGAATGAATGAATGGTAATACATGTTGGCTATCAAAATTTAAATTTAAAAAAGGATAGCCAAAAGTTAAAAACATGAGTTAAAGATAGCATTAAAATAATCAACAATTTAAAATCTGACAAAAGAGATGTGTCTTTAAATTTCTAAATTTAAAGAGAGAGAGGGCCAGGAACATGTGCAAAAAGACTATATTCCATATTCTGGTAACAGTGCAGGATGTAACCAAAGGGTGGAGAACTGATGTCAGTCGTCAAGTCCAGTCATCTCTTGCAACACTTCTGTCTTCCTTGGATTTAATTTCAGTTTGTTCTCTCTCATCCATATTTTTCTGTTTACCAAGAACTCTTGGCCACTAGATGAACATATTTTATACAAACTAGATTTCTCTACAAATGCAGCTGTTTCCTCAGCGAGTTGACTAGATAATTATAAAGCAACATAAGCAAACTCATTGATTTCTAGCTGAAGTCAGGTGGAGAATTAAATATATATAATATTTGGAGGAGATGGAGGTGAATAGAGCTGTGTATCCCTTCATATGCTAGCATTGTCTAGATGAATTTCACCACCTAGATGAGGATGTGGCCCAGTTATGGACTAATATACATGCATATGAAGAAAGCTGAACCTATGTCCACTTTCTGAATTGGAGCATGTATTAATGATATCTAATAAACCTGCAAAAGAAAAATGCTATATATTTAGGAATGTTAATGCATGCTGTTTGCAAAAGTAATATTTTTATGTAAGACAACATTCATACAATTTCCAGAAGAAGTAGGGAAACAATATGACTGAATTGATTGACTTCATAGTTTCTGTGTCAAATCAACTCTCAATAAGAAAAAAAACCCCTTGGATTATACATAATATATGTGCAAAATTTACATGAACTAAGCATTATAACTCCCTCAAATTCAAATTCCAAACACTATGTATTTCATAATCTATTCATACCTCATTACTGCAAACAATCTCACCTTATTTCTGGTGCTCATTAAACAAAACATAACTTTCAGGACATGGAAAAATTTGCATTTTCCAATCTTAATCTCATTTTCACTCTTTAAGTGTTAAACCTACCATATCAATGGTTAAATGTTAAACCTACCATCCAAATGTTAAACCAAATGTTAAATCTACCATCTCAATGTAGATATCAGAAGTAAATTACAGCACATTCAGGGAGCTTTCTCCCATATGTGTGCATTAGATTCTGTTCTTAATTTTCTTAACCATGGAAGTTTCAAAAGTAGTTATAGAAATAAAGCAAAAAAAAAAAAAAGGCTACCTCTAACTAAGGCTTATACAGAGTCAGACAATTGGTGTGTTCAGTAGAAGTGGCTTTATAAGATTTCAGACTGAAAGTCAGGAGTGAGTGGAGCTCCAAAGGGGTGCTTTGCTTCTGTGAAGCATGGAAGAAATCAGTACTTGAAGAATAGCCGTGAAGCAAAACAGCTTCTCTCTTTTAAGGAGTCGACCAGCTCATCTTGACTGTGCATGCACAGAAGCCATTTTGAGATGAGACAGCTGGTTGAAGCATACTGCCCTTGATTCACTGCTTTGTGAAATGGAGTGTGTCACCTTTGCTGCACAAAGCAAAGCATCAGAGAGGAATCTGGCATCAAGGCTGTCCCACCAACTAGAGCTTTTCATATATCTGAAATACCTTGGCCTTGATAGTTCAATTTCTAAAAAAGCATGCATATGCATGAATATAAAAACAATGCTCTACTAAGTCTCTCTTGAAGGGCTGAATGAATCTTATTACCATGCTTCCAATTGACACAGGATAGTTACAAACCATTTTGGTGTACATTCATAATATAAAGGGAATCATAGCTTTTCTCCACCAATGTGTAATAGATCTCTTCAGGTAGAGTTGGTGCTTCTTTCGAGCCCACTGTGCCATCTGTATTGACATTAGTAGCGCAAAAACACCAACTAAAAAAAGAACGAGAAATTGCTGATCAACTGGGGCATTGCCAGAAAAGATATTTCCTCCCACCCCCACCCTCACTATCCACACAGGGGTTTTTTTTTAGGATTGGAGAAGGGTTTTACTGCACCACAGCATAGGTGCAGGGACAAGAGTCCTAAAAGGAATCTAAGCATTTTCGGAAGTAGGTTGATAAGCTTTTGTTTATTAGTAGCTTCCATGTTTGTGGTTTAAACTGTGCCTGGGTTGACAGACAATGCTATAGCATCTGCCTTATTTGTCACTCAGGCCAGACAGTAGGAAAAAACAAAACAAAACTGTGGCCTTTTGTATGTTCTTGAACTACAAGTCCTGCTGGCTCAACAAGCATAACCAACAGTCAGGAAAATTGGAAGTGATAGTTCAGAAACATCTCAAGGGTTACCTATTCTCCACCACACTCTGGCATAAATACAGGGTACTGTCTGTCTGTTTATCCATCAGTCCAACCCATTATCGATCAATCTAACCAGTTATTACCCCTAAAGCCAGGCAGAAAGTAAGCATAGCCTGTCTGTTCCCAGATGAGAATGTCAGACTCAAACTCATGTCAGAGTTCCTTCCTGGACAGGTCAAGATCTGGACAATTTGTCCAGACAGTTACTGGGAGTCACACTGACTCAATGGCATCTAATTTCTTGGAATAGAAAAAAATGTAGAAAACAGTCCTATTTCCATGATTTATTGGGGAGTTTTAATAGAGCAGAATGAAATAAACTTACTTTTGAACATTGCCCTCAACTTTAGGTTGTGCAATGCTAAGATTCTCACTTGAGGAACTAGACAAGGACAGAAACAGCTAGACAAAAAGGGGTGGTACATAAGCAGCAGATAGGCTGCAAGTAAGAAGTTATATAATTGTTCAGTTATTTCAAGAGTCTATTACCATGTGTTGATACTTTTCCTTCTTCCTCCCAAATGGGAGGAAGCCTTGTGCTTCTGGACGTGTTCTCTGTATTGGTTTTTTGTTAAAAACTCATAAGCACTTTTATTTCTACCGTTATAATGGAATCTTTAGAGATCAAAAGTGACAGGCTTTGAGTCATGCATCTTCAGGGTGATGATAGTAATATGTTTACAAGATGTGCCAACTCCTCTTAGTCCCATACATTAGAACCAGAGGAACAATATACATCTCCAAAGAAGAGATCTGAAACAACTATATGCCAAACCTTAACAAAGACTCCTATCTTTTTACACATCTTTATATTAATTTTGGATTCTGAAAGTCATCTAAGCACGTTGAACATCATCTATTTAAAAGTAATGCTTCCTCAAGTTCCCTCATTTCAATGGAAGAAACCTTTATTGAAATGTTCCTCACTGGCTGGATCAAAAAATTATTAATGGAGGGAAATCAAATTAAATAGTTCACACACTGCAAAGCAAAGGATTAGCCTTTAATATCGTATTTTACAAGATATGCTCTTGGCTTTCCTAAGGCAAACTTCATCTTTGGAAGGCTACTTCATTTTCTGGTAATTGGCCCTTGTGTTAACAACCATGGCAACCTTTTCATGAATAAGCAATTCTTTTTTGGCAGCCATTTTAAAGCCATTTCCATCATGTGCTCCCAAAATTCCAAGTATGGCCCTGTCCAGAAAGGCTGACTAACTCCAAAAAAAATGTTATTGCATTAAGAGAATAAAAGAAATAACTCCTAAACTGATATTTTTTCTGCATAGTTCTTTGGAAGGTGAGGTGAATCAGCTGATACAAAGTTCCTACCTATACCAATAATATGCGTTCTTACCTGGCAGAGTCTGTGTCATCACTGTAAAGCTCAACCAAGAGCCAATCTATTGTATAAAAAAAAGAAGAAAACCTTCACCACATGGCAATAAAAGTAACTCCAATAGAAGAGAATTAGAATTAGTACCTCCCTTGTTCTATTCTGACTGAATTGCAATTGTCAACTGGGCTCACATCAGTGCTAGCCGTACCATTTCCCTTGGTACCATCTAGTGAGCAGAAGGCAAAAAGACCACAAAGAGAACAGAAGTGGACTCTTATAAGGCTCACTGTTAATGGAGCAGTTCCAGAAAGCTGAAGGAGGAGAGTATGTGAAAAGAAGGTTCAGTCAGTTGAGAAAACTGATTGGCATATTGCTGGGACTGTAAGTTGACTGGGTAGGCAAAACATGAACATTATCACTGCATTAACCACATTTTCATAAAATAAACCCATTTTAAAAGTCAAGACTTTTTCAAACACAGCTTCTCTGGAAGACATGAGTAAACTTCTAGATGAAAGTGGAGTTCGCAGAAAGATCCCTGCAGAGCTAATTTGAAACTATGAAGGTGCTTATATCTAACAGAAAAGCCTTGCAAGAATTTATACTCTGATTTCAGTTGCATTAGCTTTTAAGGGAGGGAGGGAGGGAGGATACCTCATATGTATAATTTGGACAGGAAACGAATGTAAAAATCCATGTGAAAGGATTGAGTGTTGGACTTGGAAAAGATACTTTATTTCCTGTAGGGAAAAAGAAAAAGGCAAATATTAATTATAACAAGTTCAGGAATTAGGAGAGATTTATTTTATTCCATTGTATGAATATCTATTTGTTATTTCATTTTTTTATAGCACAGGAATTAAGAGGCAAGACAGGGAAAAAATTCTGGTGGGTGTAGTTTTCTTGCTGAAGCCAAAAAGTCTAAGTATTGGCTAGGTCAAGAAGTCAATCCTTTGTCTTCCAAACTGATATGCTAATAGTTACTATGTTAACTAATTGTCAGTAGCCTAGATGAAGGTCAATCATCTGTTTTGCTATTCAGATTCAGCTAAGTCCAGCTTGAAAGCTTATCTCCCTGCATGGAGAGAGACAGAACTGTAAAAATGCTTTTACTCTCTGTTTTGTAAATACAGTTTATAGTTGTTGAAGTTGCTGGCGTGATTATTTGATCTCTCTCAATGGCAAAGCTCTTCTGAAATTCTGCTCTTGATCCTCAGGATCACACAACAACACTATTTTCATTCACAGATTTTTTCACTGTAAGTTTATTTTGTGCTCAGGTTTTCATATTAGACATGCAATTCAATTCAACTGTTCTTTAACTATTGTAGTTCCAATAGCTTTGATGAACATTTACAATATTCTCCTCCATATTACAAGTTTATATCAGGATTCCAGGAAAGAAACTGTATTCATTCAAAGTGTTTAAGTTTGCTCTATCAGGATTGAAATTTGTAAATTTGTAAATTTGGACCTCTGTAAAGTAGCAATATTACCATAAGAAATAATAAAATTATTGTAGCATCCTAGATCGAAGTCCTCTGGACATTCTAGAGCAGCTTTCCTTGCATAGTACCATCCAATTTGTGTCTTGCTGGTATGATGGGAATTGGAGTCCAACACATTTAAAGAGCACAACATTTGGGAATTCTGCACCAGAGATTTACTATAAGAATCCTCATGCTTCAATGAGTCAATGGTGTCATCTGGTCTTACATAATAAAGTTTACCATAATGCAAAGATAGTTTTTGGTCATGGTATTTTTCACTGTGACTTTGTTAGAAATATACTGGTTTCATTTTGGAACACAGACTAGAATACAGCATTCAGTCTACATCAGCTAATGCATCTTAGACTGGAATTGCTTTTTCTAAGGTTTTTCAAAGAATAACACAGTAATTCTGCCCATCCTCAACATTCCAGAAATCTGATTATTATGTTCTATCAAGTGGTATCCTAATGACCACACAGATAAATTTTCTCCATGATTCAGAAATGTACATAATATGTATTTACAACAATGTCCACTCAGCATTTTCAGAACACAGTGATTCTGCAATCAGTCCTTGCATGGAAACTTAACTTTCAGAAGTGTAAGACTTAACTTCTGTTGGCTTCCAAGAGTTAAAAAAAAGTGTTTATTGCCATAGAGGTAATAGGTAGACAGATTTATAGATAAGACTCAAGAAGATTAGGAACTACAAAAGAGCATTCTCAATTGGCAGGCCTCCCGCCAACATTAACAGAACCTTAACCAAGATTCTAGAACACCAGAAAGAAACATTGCCCTTACCCAATTCTCTGTTTACATGCAGGTAGTTTGTGGTATTCAAACCCATTTCCCGAACAGCAAGAATAATGCTATGAAAAATATCAAAACTGAGGAACTAAAAAATACACTACAAACCTGACTGATTTTGATGAACCAAAGCCACATTGATAAAATGGTTCCCAGCTTCACATACCTGCAAAACATTTCAAATATTTTTTTTCTTAGACTTTGTACAGTTGGACACTGTAACTTTGTAATCATATATTAGCTGGTGAACCTAATAAATTCAGGTTAACGAAAAGTAGGAGATCCCCATTTACATTCCCACACTGTGCAAGAATATGAATATCAAGAAAAGGAAATATGCTGCTCACAAAATGTAAAAGACCTTGTAACACTAACAATATGAACTGTGTACTCTAGGCTTTCTTCACTAGTAATTTATGGAGTCCTCACTGCTGTTCTCATTAGAGACATACTGCCATTATAGCTATCAATGGCTAGTATGCCTGGCCCCAGGGTTCACTAGCATTTAGCAATAAATATGTAGAGGGTTCACACCTTCATTTAAATCAACAAAAGGTCCTAACACTATCATTTACAACCATTGTAAAGCTATATATTTCTCTCTTTAAAAAGTGGGGTGGGGGAGAAGAGAAGATGGACTGAACAATGAGAAAACAAGCTAATGTTGCAAATGGAAGACAGTGACACCTTGGCCTTTGGTAAAATTCTATTAAGGATGGAGACACAGTGATTTCAAAACAAAAGTCTCATTTGAAAGCACCTTGACCTATGCAGTTAGGTCACATGTTGTGACTTATAAAGATAAATGCAAGTAATTAGCTAAGCATTGTTTGCTGTCTATTGCATGCCCTGCAATTACCCTGAGTTCTCCTAAGCTAGCAAATTAAAACTTCTTAACCTTAAGAAGCTGCAGATGATAAAGAAACTCCTTGCATGCTGTACTATTTTTCTTGGTTTAAAAAGCTAAAAACTAAAAACATTATCTTTAAATCCTTAGCATTAAATATTTTACTATTGCATTTATAGTAATAACATCTGATTGTAATTCAACAATATATTTTTGCAGAATTTTTGGTATGTCCATAAATTATGTGACCAATTATTATGGTTTGGATATCAACATTAGAAGGACAGCTTTTTAAGTTCCAATTCAGAAACAAATTCAAGTAATGCAAAACAAGGAGCCTTCAGAAGGGAGCCTTAAAAAATCCTCCTCAAGTGAATTAGTGGCATTTCCCTCCAAGTCTGCTAGGCCTCAGCAACAGGACATTCATGTTACTATCAAATCTTTCTGCAAGGTTAAGATCTATAGAGAATCACCTTTAGTTATCCCTTGTTCATCTAACTGAGGCTGAAATCTTGAATACCTTTTCCCAAGACATATGCCAATAGTCCATGAAACTGTCATATATTCAACTAGCACTTTGGGAAGAATAAAGACATTTTATATAGACTAGATATTTTCCATACTCATATTTATTCTCCAGCTGCTTGCCCATACATACCAGAAACCCAAAGGTAGCCAAAGCAACTTGCTTGTTTCCAAATGCTGGAAAACACAATGAAATCATACAGGTTTAGATGACTGTAGATCAACTAGAATGTTTCTCTTGAATATGTGATGCATTGGGTTTTGTCTATCTGGAAACCCCGTTCTTTGACATCTAGATGACTTGTACATCAGACTGTTCTCAGAAGCTTTGAACTCAAATTCAGTTACTCCTTTTCTACATACTTAACTCATAATATTTAACTCAACATATTTCCACATATTTAACCCCACGAAAGGGGAACAAAAATACTGATCTACCTTACATACATAATTATTATATTTCTACAGATTTCCCACAGTTTATTGGATTAGTTCATCTCAGATATACCATTCTGGAGTAAACAGATTAATGTATTAGATGTCTGGTGGGAAGGGTCCCCAAAGATGGACTCCAGATTAGATCAGTTCAGTGAGAGCAGCCATGTTTCTCCTATGCCAATGCATCTGGAATTATGTTACAATATTCTATGGCTTCAATATCAAAGGCATTGTGTGGTATCATGACTTCAGATCAGAGGAAAAATTCTGCTGTTGCTTTCCCACATTAGGAATATCAGATGGAGGGAAAGTAGGGGATTAGGGATGCTCAGCTAGCAAATCTTTACCTATATATATATATATATATATATATATATATATATATATATATATATTCACTGTAAAAGTTTTTTTTAAAAAAAATGCCAGTGCAAAAGTAGTTTATGGACTTTTCCAACTCCCCATTTTTAAAATCATTCCCAGCCATAACAATGTGCCAAAAAATGTTATCTATATCTATTATTTCAGCATATCCCTCTGTTCTACTTACATGGAGGAGTATACTGTGGGTGGTTGATGTAGTAAGCAAACCAAGAAGTAAATCCCCAGTAAAAAGCACAGCCCTAAAATGGAAAACACGATAAATATAGATAATACATACATACATACACATGAACTACTGCTTTCATCGTTTTTTTTTTTTGGCAAAAAAAAAGACATGCATAAATACCTCACATGAATCTAAAAAACATACCAGGTTGAAGGTCTTCTACAGAGAGTTTGCCTGTACTGTTTGCTGAATCAAGCTCCTTCTTTTAACTATCATATCAGAAAGAACACCACAGGAACAAAATAAAGATCAGATAGTTCCTGATCCTCCCTCAGAATTTTTCCCCCATAGGGCTGCTGCATCTTTATGAGGGAACTCTAAAAATTACAGAAGAGCTCCATTTTCTGTCCAAGAGTGTATATCCCAAATTAAACTCAGTTGGACTTTCTTATTTGGTAAGATTGCTATTAAGTAAAGAACTCAGAGATGTATTATCTTTCTGAGGCAAGCAAATAATGTAGATATTATCTCATATTCACCTCCAATGGAGACATTACATTTAATAAATTGTTATTGCCTCCTTCCTCTCCTCCTATTCCACCACTGCTGCTGCTTTACCTATTTGTCCAAAATCTCTTAGTTCCACTCTCAGGGATACTTTCTCTATTACATTTCAACCGATCTTGTCAAAAGGGCAAAGGTCCAACTTGGATCTGAACCAAAACACATGATTCTCCTGCGATGAGATAGCTCTGCAAAATACAGTATTTCTCCATATCCCCATACAGCCACTGGAAACTTTCAACAGAAGGTGCCTTTCTTTCCTGGCTTCATGGCTAGATCTGGTTCATTTCCAAAACTTAAAGTTAACCTTGATTTTTTCTTCCCTACCTTTCAAAGAAAATAAATGATCATCTCTACCAAAAATTCCTAAGAATCAAAGCATATAGATGGCTATTTTTCAAATGAGAGCAGCATAGAACTATCCAATATTTAGGATATTGAAGGATTGTATAGAGTAAAATGCATTTGATGTTTGAAATTTGATTACGATTAAATGGGCACTTCTGTTTTTCTCTGATAAAATATTTATACAGCATTAGAAATGTGGTTGAAAAGGCTCTGGCATGTTTGAGGCAAGCTGCAGTAAGTTGGATTTTCTTTTTTTTCTTTTTAATTGGGTTGGTTCAAGCCCAGCTGCAGTTGCCGTTGGCAGAGTCAGTGTATTAAGCATAAGTCAGGAAGATTTTTTTTTTTCTTCCCTGCTTCCAAGTCTCAGATAGAAGTCACTGTGACAAGGGAAACACTTTAAGTGCATAGTGGACCCCAGGAAGAATAGTTGGGGAAAGTAATAAACAATGCATAGGCATAAGATTAAAATATTTTGGGGGAACATTAAGGATATAGTCCCTGGACTTCTCTTGGGTAGGTATTTCACCCATCCAGTTCATTTGGCTTATATTCTTGTATCTTACAGCATCGGGCCCTTCATCACTTCATCACCCGCTCTTCCTAAGTAGGACAAAAGTGCAAACACTGAGATGATGATAATGAAAGAGAATCTTTTGTTTTTATCAAAATCAACTGTCTCCCACAGCTTCTTTGGTGAAGTAGAATTTATATATATCCTGCCAAGAGCTACTGATAGCAAGATGCTTTTAGAAAGATTTTTTCCCCAGTTAATAATAGTTAGCAAATGGCAAGAACTATGATTTTTCATTAGTTACCAACATTTAGCTATTACTAAGCACCACAGGTTACTCACAGAAAAAAATTGCTCTTAGCAGTTGCCCAGTGGTTCTCCCTCCTCAGCCTTCTAACTTTCCCAAAGTTTTAAAGGTCATTCTAAAACTGAAATACAAGTGTTACGTATCTGATGGCATCAGCTTAATCAAATACAATTTTTAGAAGACTAATCAGCCAAATGGATGACATTTTTTATTATTCTTTCACACCTCATGTCAATAGTGTAATGTAGAACACGCATAGTAACTCACAAGGGACATTCTTTCTATGTAAGGGGAGTCAAGTAATTAGCAAGAGTAATCTGTATATTTTTGTTAAGCAGATGGAACTGTATTTCTCCTCCTCTCCTGAGACTAAGGCAATATTGCTTCAGGGAATGCTGAGCTCAGGATTCTTGAAAACAAAGCAAGTCTTTTGAATGCTGAGCTAAGATTAAGAAAATCAGGATATGTATATAAGTTTGTATCTATCTATCTATCTATCCATCCATCCATCTATCTATCCATCCATCTACCCATCCATCCATCTATCCATCTATCTATTATCTATCTATCTGTCTGTCTGTCTGTCTTGTATCTGTTCATCTATTATATGTATACACTGCAGGCAATTAAGTTCTCAGGATAGTTTGCTGGCTGCCATTACATACGACTTGCACCAGCCATTCTCTCTTAGCCTAACTTAAGTTGCAGGGTTTGTTGTGATGATAAAACAAGTGTAAGAATATAATATACCTCATGAATAACTTGGAAACCAGGACAGAAATAGGCTAATAATACCTTATTTATGGTTGTTCATTTCTATAGTATAGAACTTTAGTATAGTTTATGCATGTTAATCACCTTGATCATATTTTTCAGGGGTGTATGTCCTTCTGAAATCTTGTGCACAAAGAGGGTCTCCAGAAGATGCCTGATATAATGTAAACTGTGACAGATGCAGGCCAAACTGCAGAAATGATCGAGAACAGGAAACAAAGATTAAAAAAAAATATCTGATGCTATTCAGGCAGTCATGCTCAAATCTTATCTACTGTAGCAAAGAAACTAAGCAACTTGCTCTCTCCAAGATCAATTTGTTAAGTAGCCTAAAGCAAATCATGCTAACTTTGAAAAGTGGAGATTGTTATAATACTGACATTTTTTCATTAATAAGGTCATGAAGATGAAACATTTTGAATACACTAAAAAAATAAGTAATTTTGAAGTATTGTTATTAAATGAAGAAACTTTAGCCAACATAAAGATACTTCAACTAACTTGTAGTTAAAGTTACTAAAAGTTGCTGAAAGTATTTTATTGCATCTGCTTTTTATTATATTCATATGCATTCATAGATGGAGATAGTAGTTCCAGAGAAGACATGCACTGGAAATGTTTCGCCTTTGGGGGTCTGCAACAGTCAAAGTACATATGCATGATTTGAATTAACATTAAGACCATATAATTTTATCATTTAAAAAATCCAGTACAATTCTGCTAATTGCTACCTAGATTGCTGAAATCTACAATTTCAAAAATACAGGGGAACAGTATAGCAAACATAGCTTTTTAAGAGAGTAGAGTATGGAAAAAGACAACCATATTAATCTTATCTTTCATCTTACTCAAAATGTGTACGTACACACATAACATTTCCCAAATAAATTGCTTCAAAATTAAGATAACTATTTAGATTTTATTTTTATTTATTTATGAGTTTATATACCTCTTTGGTAAAGGCTACTCTAAGAGTGTTCTAAAACAATAGTCACAGCCAAGGCCATAATAATAGTAGTGAGGTCATTCATTCATTTGGGGTTCACTATCATCAGTATGCTGATGATACCCAGCATTGTACCTCAATTCTGGGCTGCACAGGTGAAGCTGTCAGTGTATTGTCCCAGTCTCTAGAGGTGCTCGGGCCTGGATGGAGTCGTTCAATCCTGACAAGACTAAGTGGCTACGGCTGTTTAGCTCCCCGAGGTCAGGGACATTTTCATTATTGACCTTGGGTAGCACTTCCCCATTTGAGACTAGTACACAACTTGGGCAGTCCTTCTGGACCCACAGTATTGCTCAAAGAGCAGGTGGCAGCTGTGTCCAGGAGGGTCTTTGCATCGGTTCATCTTGTGTATCAGTTGTGCCCTTTCCTTGACTGGGAGACACTTCACACAGTTACGTACACCTTGGTCTCCTCAGAAAAAGATTATTGCAATGTGCTCTACATGGGGCTGCCCTTGAAGACCATCCAGAAGCTACAGCTGGTTCAAAATGTAGCAGTGAGAGCAGTAATGGGTGTTTCTCAGTAGGCCCATATATCACCACTACTTCACAAGCTGCACTGGTTGCTAGCTGGCTTTGGAGTGCAATTCAAGATGCTGGTCATTACCTATAAAGCCCCTCATGGCATGAAGCCCTGGCTGGCTGATCTCCAATTGTTTAGCTGGATAGCTGGAGATCACCTATCTCCAATTGTTTCTGCCTGCCTGGTATGTGCTAGCAGAGTGGGTATACTCCACGTCCTCTCTACTAAATGTTGTCAACTTGCAGGACCAAGGAAGTGCGCCTTTTCTGTTGCACCCCCCTGCCATCTGGAACAGCATCCCCCCAGAGATAGAGAGAGCACCCTTTCTCATGGGGTTCCAGAAAACCCTTAAGACCTGGCTCTGGTCCCAGGCCTGGGGTTAATGTGTTTGTGGGGCCTTATGGTGATTTTCTGCTATGGTTATAGTTGTTTTAGTCCAGGCTGTCTTTACTGGACTAGTAAAGTGTTGTTTTATATTTTTTTAAGTGTCTTTGCTATTTTCGATTTTGTAAGCCACCCAGAGTCTGTTGGAGTAGGCAGCTTTAACAAATTTCAATTAATTAAACAATAATAATAACAACAACAACAATAATATACAATAACAAATACAATTTGAAATTTTGCTAAAAATTGGGAGCTCTACAGCACTTAAGTTCCAAAGGCTTTTCGGAATAGCCAAGAGTTTATGAGCTTCTGAAAAAACAGGGAAGTAGGAGCTACCTTTGCTTTGGGGAGCAATTTTTTTCAAAGGGATAGATAGATAGATAGATAGATAGATAGATAGATAGATAGATAGATAGATAGATAGATTTTCTTATGCTGAGCAAAATATTTTCTGAACAAATAGAAACTTTTTCACATTCATGAAGGATCAAGTAACAGTAGGCTGAGTTCAAAAGTAACAGGAGCATATGCATGGAACAGTGTACTCACACACACACATATCTACAACTCTAAATAGTTGTAAAACTATTTTGGGGATTGAGGAAATAAACTGGTGATAAGATGGTGACATCATAGACCTCTGCCAATAGCTGCCAATAGGAGCAAGGGCACTGGGTTTATATTCATAGTTCACTACAGGAGAGGAATTTTAGCTGTTTTTAAGGAGGTCTGAAATTATGTTCCAAAGAGTCTAACAAAATCTGGTATACAGTTGTTTTTCTCTTTGTATGCGCACACATTTTTTAGGCATATAAATAAATCTTAAATGTAACCTTTCTTACTCACTGAACCACAGGATGGCGTAAACTTCTTGCACTTTCTTTTGCATCGTAAATACTTGAGAGACGAAGATAAAACAGCAAATAGATTAGAAGAGGACCTGTATATTCAGTTAGGAAAACCTGAAAAAAACAAGAAGGAACAGAGAAAGATTGGTTAACAAAATGAGAACAGTAAGATAAAGGCTATATTCCTGGGAAGTGTTTTTATAGCTCTTTCAGCAAAAGGCAAAAAGTCATGACTTAGCACACATTTAACTTGGTTTGCTCTAGTCCTTGAGACAGCACAAAGTAGGCCAACCTAAATTTGCTCTTTCACTGTACCCAGACTCTACTTTGTCCCAGTCATAAGGCCAGCAAATGTGACTTTACTAACAGCTTACTGTGGGACAAATTAAAGCACAAGGATTGATGGAGTGATCCACCAACTGCTCTCCTCAATATCAGCTGGTGCTATGGCACAGAGAGAAGGTAAGTTAAGACAGCTGACTAGAATGACATGGTAGCTATCTGTTAGAACCTTTACAATTTGCTTTAGAGAAGTCCTGATCTGCCAGTTAGAGGGATCATCCCTCAGTGGATGCCAAATTTACTGTGAACTCCTGAATACTGTCAGAAAGCCTCAATACAACATACCCTCTCTGGTGGATTATATATCCCTCTCATCTGAGAGTTTTTTAGTAGATGCAGTGCAGGAGTCAGTCATGGTCTCTATTCAGTTGTTATCTTGGATATACTCCTGCCCTTCAATTAATGCCAGAAGATTAAGATAAACAGTCTGAGCTTCCCGATGAGGCATCACAAAAATATTGTTCTGGAGCTGTTCCTAAGTATGTAGCCCCTTCAGACAGACAGGGGACAGAAACCCAAGTAAGCCTACATGTGTTCCAGCCCAGAATTTTGCACATAACTTTCTGGCCTGAGAAGTCAAAGAGACATGCAAACAGACAATAAAGATGTAGATTTGCTCCTCCAAGTCAGGATTCCAGCAAATTCATGACCAATAGGCCATAGAATTACCCTTTTATGCCATTGTTATACATTAATCCCTATTTACCACCACTGTGTTTTCATTCACATTTTTTGACAAAATAAAACCAGGGAACGCAACACATCAATATATCTAGAACTGTCTAGAATTACATCCTCTTACTTATGTAGTTATGTTATGTAGTTATGTTGGATAGCCTATATCCCAGAATGATGACATAGGATGCAACATGGAGTTTTTGCACATTTCAGCTGTTGGCATCCAGATACAGAGCCCATGTCAATACTACGTCCTAGGTCCTCAATTCACCTATAACATATGGAGATGGCTAACTGTTTACCTATGGATGGAGTACGGCCGGGAATTAGGGTTAGATTTACATGCCCTGAAACTGGCAGACAAACATCTTTCTGTCTTGCTCTATGATGATCATGCTGTCATCCTGTAACTAATCCAGACTGGCCTCAGGATAGCTCTTAAAATCCACAGATGGCACATAGATAATCACAACCTGGAACAACTTATAAAGCTGTATATCTCTCAGAGTGGTTTTTCAAGGTTCTAGACAGAAAATTGCTCACACTAACTATTCCTCCTCAGTGGCCTCAAAACAAGAGCTGCAGCAATAATAAGATTCCACTGAAAGCTAGGAGGGAATTTCATTCTAGCAGCTATTAAACAGCTTGTGAAATCAGTCACTTAGTAATTATAATTAGGACATTGGCATAATTAGGTCATTCCAACTATGACCCCTTGAAATAAAGCTCAATCAGGTTTTTAAAGATCTTTTTTTTCAATCTTCCAGATGTGTCCAACGCAATACAAGACTACAAGTCAGCCAAAACTGAGGCCAAATTCTGGCTAATTATTCTGAAAACCAGGCTAAGGCTTATCTAGGTATCAACTAAGTTGCTGCTATAATATCATCTGGCAACTTTACGTATACAAAGTGGAACAGCACCTCAAGCAAATTAGATTTCTGTGGCCTCTCACCCGGATATTTATTATCCCTGGGACTAAATAAAGCTAAAGAGGTCATTAAACAGAGAATCTGGGACATAGCATTACAGAATGACTTGGGTCAACTTAAGTCAAACTTCAAAGATGTATTGACCCCTCAGAGATTTCCCGACACTTAGTCCAGCAGCTCATCTCTGTTTAAGTATCCCAAATATTGTTGGGAATTCTCCAGAGCCCAATTTAGTGCTCTAGCTTCAGCTCTTTTAGAAGCCAAGTTTGAATCAATTTAATATATTCTGCCATACGGTCAGTGTTACTCTGATTCTTGGTTTAATTCAGGCTTTAATAAGAAATTTTCCACATCATTCAGATAAATTTTACTTTTAATTCCTTTTAGCTGACAGCAGTAGTTTTCAACCTTTTTCATCTCATGGCACACATCTCCTATGCAAGACTTCTGGGTCACAAACCCAGAATTCCATGACATTACAGGCTGCTGGGACTTGGGAACAGAAATGGAGGCAGTCCATCCCTGGTGATGTCATAGAGGCAGAGTTCTGGCTGCACAGCTGCGCCCCACCTTCCTGTGGCTCACTGATGTGGCACACCTTCAGAACTTTTGTGGCACCTTCAGAAGTTTTGTGCCTTGGAGCAGCAGTTGAAACTCTTTGCTCTAAACTCACATTTTAGTTGTCAAATTTTGCTTTGTAGCAACAAGCTATGATTGTAATTCTGTAACACTTATTGAAAGGAGGTATTTGAAGTGAAAGTTGGTTTGTGTAAATTTCTATTAATATTACTACTACTGTAATTTTATTTTTGCTTTGAAAACCAGTGTTTTGACTGTATTTTGGTCTAAAACTGTAACAACATTTGACTGGATTTGACAAATGGCTAGAGTGACAGGTGTAAATCTCTGTCAGAACCTTTAAAATTTGTTTCAGAGAGGCTGACTACATTCTCTAGTGATATAGAGAGAACTTGTTATTGCTAGACAGAGATCTTAGTACTTAAAGAAGAGCAACATCAGGATTTCTACAGAAAGTACCTCCAAGGCCCTTGGCCAAAAGGTATTCTGGAGCAATGTTCCTGGTATTGGTGTCCTATCAGTCCAGCTGCACAGGCCAAGATGGCCATGGAAGGAGATCAGCAGCAAGCAGAGAGGAGGGGTTTTGTATGCATAAACCAAAGGCAGGCATAGGAATAGGACAGATCCCAGACCCTGCCGCAGTCCCCGCCAAAGTGATAAGTACTGTGCAAACAGCAAGGCTGGGGTGGGGAGAAGATGGAAAACACTGCTGCTCTATTAGAGCAGAGAAACTTTAAGTTAGCTGGCCTGGTAGGGGATAAGAAGCAGGCTGCAGAGCAGTAAGTGAGGTATCCTCAAAGCTCTTTCAAGCAAAAGCTAATAAGAAATGACTTAAGATAAATGACACCTACTATTAAAAGGGTTACTAATAATATACTGTATGCCAGATGTTTACACTGTGCTGACTAAATGCTATCCATTACTATTATTTTTAACTGTAATTTTACCTCAGTATTATATCTTCAATCAGCAAATAGTTTTGTTGCTTTGAATGTCTGATAGCAAATACTTGCCTTCTTGTTTCTAAAATAATTTTGATTCTTGATGGTGGCATTCTCTTTAAGGAGCTAATGGAGTTGCCCTGAGCATTATCGAACAAGTGTTTGTTACCAAGGAAAGTCTACTTATAATGGTTTGTGCTTTGAGTTTTGTTGTTGTTTTGGGGGTGTGGGGGTGTGTGAAGAATCTTAAGAGTTGTAGTGTGCAAAATTCCTTCCTTCCAACTTTTCCTTCAAATTAATTCCTCTGTGGAAATACACAAGTCAGTAAAAATCCTTTCTGTTTTTCTATCCACATTAGTTGGGAAGTTTGCTGAGTTTTAAAGCTGATTTTTGAAAAGGAAAAATCCATCAAAATATTCTTAAGAATTAAGTTTCCAAACATCTAACATGGGGATGTTCCCTATGTACATATCTTCCCCTAATTTACATAGTTCTAACAGCATAAATTGCCACACATACCCGTTATAATGTACATTGATTTGTATTTGCCTTTCTCCAATTCAGTCTTCTGTAGCATAAATGTTAAAATGTAATGACCACTGTTAGCATGCAACATTCAGACATGTATCTTATGTATGCTTTTTTCTTTCCTTTTTCTTTTTGCAGATTAAGGAAAGGTACTGTTCAGTGAGACTTAGTTGGCTGCTGCCCTCTGTGCCACTGTCAGCTGTGGTAGGCGTCAAATGCCCAAATTTGCTATTAACTAAATCCTTGCTGAAATTTCTCTGGTGATAAACTAGTAAGAGTGTGAAAATTAGCTAAGATCTGGTTCAGATTTGAAATATGATAGAGACAAGATTCAATTCAAAATCTGGATTTGAGATTTTGAGGCAGCAAAATTCAGTTTGAAGCAATTTGAGAGTAAAAACTACATAAAGTTTCTGCAATCATTTATGATGGGGAAGCATCAAAATGACTGCAAAGGCTTTAATCATTTTCTTTTTCTTTTAATTTTAACAGAATGGGATGAAAATAGTAGAGATGCTGGACTGTTTACAGACCTTAATTCTGCATTTTCAGCTGAATATTTTCAAGACTTTTGCCACAGTAAAATTCTGAAATATTGTCCCCTGTACCTCTTTTAAAGCAAAGATAGAAAAGTTGAGAATAGAAAAGCACAACATTTTCCAAATTGTCAAACAAAGAATCTATAGGGAAATAGCATGAAGCCAATGCAGAAAGTGTCTTACTCTTACTTTATGTAGATAAAAGAGCCAGTTTGGTCTAGTGGTCAAGGCAATGGGCTAGAATCCAGGAGACTGTGAGTTCTAGTCCCACCTTAGGCATGAAAGCCAGCTGGGTGACCTTGGGCCAGTCCCTCTCTCTCAGCCCAACCCAAATCAATTGATTATTACCTATACATGAGGATTGCCACAATCAAATATTTAGATTCAAATCTCGGAACCCACCATGGAAACCTGGACAGCAATTAGTCAGAAAAGACTTCGATATTGAGAAAGCATGGCACCAGGAGTTCTAACCCAGATCTGTTTAATTTAGTGTCTGATCCAGCACAACACCCTTATTGCTTTGATCTCCCAAAGAAAAACTGGACTGGACCTAATCGGATTTTAACTAATCATGGCAGGTGCGGATATTGGAAACATACAGTAAATGGTGGCTGGTTAATAATCCTAACTGTGACTGTGGGAACATCCTGCAAACTTTACATCACATCGCAATGGAATGTTCCCTCAGGAGGTTTCCTGGCTCCCTGCAAGAACTACATCATCTCGAGGGTACTCCTGTCCAATGGCTAAACGATGTAGATATCTGGCCATAGGCTTAGTTACTTTAGTAACTGCTCATACATGACTTAATTTATTCATAATTTTATTCGTCATTTGTACTGCGTGTTTTTAAAATAATTTATTGTCCCAATGTCCTATATTTTATACACTTTTATATATTGTTTAGCAATTTTTATGCAACAATGCTGCATTCTGCTATGCCATACGAAATAAATAAATAAACCTCACAGGGTTGTTGTTGCGGGGAAAATAGGAGGAGGAGGGCATATTAGGCATGTTCGCCACCTTGAGTTATTTATAAAAATAATAAAGGCGGGATAGAAAATAAAATAAAAACAAATAAAAACAAAAACTTTGAAAAACTATTTAAAAAGTGCTTACTAAAGATCAAAAAGATCACCATCCTGCTTCTCCTGGCATCAACATGTTCTGTGTTGCTTGTGCAACAATATTAAAAAAAGGTTTGAAGTGTATTTATTTTTTATTGCTTACATAATATTTCATGACAGAAAGTAAAAGTTTGTATTATAATAGTCTAATAGCAATACCAGTATTTATTTATATACTAAGTAAGTATTTATAAGTAATTTATTTATATACTAAGTAAGTCTGTCTAATCATCAAATGCCTCAAATTCTGACTCAGTCCCACTTGCATGCAGTGAAGAAATCTGACCTTCTCTTTTTTTCTCTCTCTCCCTTCAAGTGAACCTGCTTAACAAATCATGGAACCACAGAGTTGGAAGGTACCACAAGGATCTTCAAAACTCTAGCTAAAGAGTGAGAAACACCACATCAGAACAGCACGACCTTGTGGGCTCTCATAGACAAGTGACACATCAAAAAGCTGATCAGACAATTTAGTCCCTACATTCAGCCTGGTGCATCTGTAGAAGGAAAACTGCATCAATGTTTGAGACTGTATAAAGACAGTAAATCTGTCAAATTTCTGAATCACTTTTAAATCTCTACAAAGCAATATGAGGGCAGCTGATTTGGACAACAAGAAAGCAGCTACAGTAATCTTGGCTCTAGGCAATCACAGAATACATCTATTTGGAAGTTAATGAATGAAAACAGTGGTGCAGCTTTGCAGCCTGTGAACAACATGCTGAAATTAACAGAAAAGATTAGGTATGGCTCTAATTTTCTAATGTTTTATTTTTAATTTAGCAAAATTTGGCAGTGTCACTGACTCTAAAGTTTTTAACTATACAACTAATTTACTATAGTGGCAAATTATAATTAACATTTCTGCTGGCATCTGGTAGAGGAGAAGAAGAGTACCTTGTTGCTATTTTTTCAAAGAGAAAAATATCTGCAGTTTATCTTATCTAATACTCTGGACTTTGTTTCCTAACTGTTGAAACTGAAGCATGATCGATATTCACAAAAGAGGCCAAATCTAGCTGATACAAAATGTACTGAATGTTAAATATACTTCTGTATGCCATCTATTTATATATGACAGAAAGATAGAAGGGGGACAGGAATGTGTCTCTTAATTCTTGATTCCATGAATACCAGAGATAATATTCGGTTCAGGCCACAAGCTTCATATGCCTGGATCATTCATTCAGATTCATCATACAGTGATGGTAATGACTCAGCATTTCTGGTTAGCAGTAAGAAACAAATTGGGGCCAACGGCTTTTGTGTTTCCAGAACTGGGGAAAGCTTCCTCCTGAATGAGACACCTAATACACCTTTCAGAACAAATGTGTAGAACTGCTGAAAGTTCAATGCATTTGAGACCATGGCTTAACAACAGATCTGGTCTAATGTTTACACTGTCTAGCTTCTTCCCCATATTCAACTTTTTGAAACATCCTAAGGAAATTCTGGAAAACCTGAAACCATATACCTACTTTTCTGTCATTTTAATTGATCCTAGTAAAAAAAGTAGTTATCTAGAATGGTCCATTCTTCATTTATCATATTCTATAGGCCACCTGAGGCTATTTGATGTTACAGGTAGTCCTTGCTTAAAGGCCACAACAGAATTCCAGTTGCTAAGTGAAGTGGTCATTAAGCAAATCTGACCCAATTTTACAAACTTTTTTGTGGAAGCCGTTAAGTGAATCACCACAGGTGTTAAGCGAACCATATGGTCGTTAAGTGAATCACACAGTTCCCCATTGATTTTGCTTGCCAGAAGCTGGCTGGGAAGGTAGAAAATGGCAATCATATGACCACAGGACACTGTAACGGTCATAAATGTGAACCGGTTGCCAAGTGCCCAAATTGTGCTCATGTGACTGCAGGGACTCTGGAATGGTCATAAGTGTGTGGACTGGTTGTAAGTCATTTTTTCCAGCACCATCGTAGGTCCAGACCATCACTAAATGAATGGTTGTTAAGTGAGGACTACCTGTACTGTTAGTGGCAGTTTGGTTTTAAACTTGATAACCTATAAAAAATAAAAACCACCTCTTGGTGACCTGGCTAGAATGCTTCTGTAAACAAAGATTTATTTTCTTAATTTCTTCTTCATCTTGTCATTATATATAATGTATGATATTGGGGAGCCAATAGAACCTTTCACAGATTAGTAATTTTTGTGGCCATTAAAAAGATTAATTCAAGCCCCTGCAATAAACTGCATTTTCACATGGTACCATCTAATATGGCAGTTCAAAAACATGCAAATGTGAGTAGATTAATAGGTACCGCTTCAGCGGGCAGGTAACGGCGTTCCATGTAGTCATGCCGGCCACATGACCACGGAACTGTCTACGGACAAACACCGGCTCTTCGGCTTTGAAACGGAGATGAGTACTGCCCCCTAGAGTCGGACACGACTGGACTTCCTGTCAAGGGAAACCTTTACCTTTACTATCATACAGGTATGTGCCATCTCCTACAATGCTGTTTTTAACTTAAAAACCAGAGTTCATGCCTAATCTCACCAGTGGATTTTTTGAGAATCATTTGGCAAGTTTGTTCACCTTTCAGTTTGAAAATTACAGCAATTCTCATTTTTAAGCTCATTTGACATGTTAGGGTTTTGGGGTTTTGCCTTTTGTTTTGCTTATTCTGTATGTAATATACAAGTTGACATGGTGACTATAATTCTTTTTGAATTCCTTTCATATTTTGTCATTTATTTTAAAGCTGGTTTCTTTAGTATTTCTATTGCCATTTGAATGTTCAAAGAGGCCCATAAAATATTATTTTCTAATAAACTGCTCAATAACCCACAAGTAAGGTCAGAATATTGCAGATGGAGAGGTTGAAGAGGAAATAGTTTGCCTATTTAGTTCATGGTGAAAGTGATGTTTGAATTGGGATTTCTGATTTGTACATCCAATTTTTTTAGCCATTAGAGGTTAATTGCTGAAGTCTACTTCTTGAAGGATCTTGTGACAAGCCTGTTCCAATATATTAAAAATTCTCTCACAGTCAGGTAAAGTTCTAAATAACTGTTTCTCAACCTTGGAAACTTTAAGATGGGTGGATTTCAACCACCAGAATTCCCCAGCCAGCATGCTGGGGAAGTGAGACTATTTAAGCTTAAATAGTGAGACTACTTAAGGGGACCCTTGTTGTTGTTTATTCGTTTAGTCGCTTCCTACTCTTCTTGACTTCATGGACCAGCCCACACCAGAGCTTCCTGTCGGTCGTCAACACCCCCAGCTCCCCCAGGGACGAGTCCGTCACCTCTAGAATATCATCCATCCATCTTGCCCTTGGTCGGCCCCTCTTCCTTTTGCCTTCCACACTCCCTAGCATCAGCACCTTCTCCAGGGTGTCCTGTCTTCTCATTGTGTGGCCAAAGTATTTCAGTTTTGCCTTTAATATCGTTCCCTCAAGTGAGCAGTCTGGCTTAATTTCCTGGAGGATGGACTGGTTTGATCTTCTTGCAGTCCAAGGCACTCTCAGAATTTTCCTCCAACACCACAGTTCCAAAGCATCTATCTTCCTTCTCTCAGCCTTCCTTATGGTCCAGCTCTCACAGCCATATGTTACTACGGGGAAAAAACATTGCTTTAACTATGCGGACCTTTGTTCTCTGCTCAACTATTTTATTGAGATTTGTCATTGCTCTTCTCCCAAGGATTAAGCATCTTCTGATTTCCTGACTGCAGTCAGCATCTGCAGTAATCTTCGCACCTAGAAATACAAAGTCTTTCACTGCTTCTACATTTTCTCCCTCTATTTGCCAGTTATCAATCAAGCTGGTTGCCATAATCTTGGTTTTTTTGAGGTTTAGCTGCAAGCCAGCTTTTGCACTTTCTTCTTTCACCTTGATCATAAGGCTCCTCAGTTCCTCTTCGCTTTCAGCCATCAAAGTGGTATCATCTGCATATCTGAGATTGTTAATGTTTCTTCCAGCAATTCTAACTCCAGCCTTGGATTCCTCAAGCCCAGCATGTCGCATGATGTGTTCTGCATACAAGTTGAATATGTAGGGTGAGAGTATACAGCCCTGCCATACTCCTTTCCCAATCTTAAACCAGTCTGTTGTTCCGTGGTCTGTTCTTACTGTTGCTACTTGGTCGTTATACAGATTCTTCAGGAGGCAGACAAGATGACTTGGTATCCCCATACCGCTAAGAACTTGCCAAAGTTTGTTATGGTCCACACAGTCAAAGGCTTGAGAATAGTCAATAAAACAGAAATAGATGTTTTTCTGAAACTCCCTGGCTTTTTCCATGATCCAGCGGATATTGGCAATTTGGTCCCTAGTTCCTCTGCCTTTTCTAAACCCAGCTTGTACATCTGGCAATTCTCGCTCCATGAATTACTGAAGTCTACCTTGCAGGATCTTGAGCATTACCTTACTGGCATGTGAAATGAGTGCCACTGTTCGATAGTTTGAACATTCTTTAGTGTTCCCCTTTTTTGGTATGGGGATATAAGTTGATTTTTTCCAATCTGATGGCCATTCCTGTGTTTTCCAAATTTGCTGGCATATAGCATGCATCACCTTGACAGCATCATCTTGCAAGATTTTGAACAGTTCAGCTGGGATGCCGTCATCTCCTGTTGCCTTGTTATTAGCAATGCTTCTTAAGGCCCATTCAACCTCACTCTTCAGGATGTCTGGCTCTAGCTCACTGACCACACCGTCAAAGCTATCCCCGATATTGTTATCCTTCCTATACAGGTCTTCTGTATATTCTTGCCACCTTTTCTTGATCTCTTCTTCTTCTGTTAGGTCCTTGCCATCTTTGTTTTTGATCATACCCATTTTTGCCTGGAATTTACCTCCAATGTTTCTAATTTTCTGGAAGAGGTCTCTTGTCCTTCCTATTTTATTGTCTTCTTCCACTTCCGCGCATTGCTTGTTTAAAAATAATTCCTTATCTCTTCTGGCTAACCTCTGGAATTTTGTATTTAATTGGGCATATCTCCCCCTATCACTGTTGCCTTTTGCTTTCCTTCTTTCTTGAGCTACTTCTAGTGTCTCAGCAGACAGCCATTTTGCCTTCTTGGTTTTCTCTTTCTTTGGGATGTATTTTGTTGCCGCCTCCTGAACAATGCTGCCAACTTCTGTCCAGAGTTCTTCCGGGACCCTATCTACTAAGTCCAGTCCCTTAAATCTATTCTTCACCTCCACTGCATATTCCTTAGGAATATTAGTGAGCTCATATCTAGCTGATCTGTGGGTCTTCCCTAATCTCTTTAGTCTGATCCTAAATTGTGCAAGAAGAAGTTCGTGATCTGAACTACAGTCAGCTCCAGGCCTTGTTTTTACCAACTGTACAGATGTCCACCACCTTTGGCTGCAAAGGATGTAGTCAATCTGATTTCGGTGTTGTCCATCTGGGGAAGTCCATGTATAAAGCCGTCTCTTAGGTTGTTGGAAGAGAGTGTTTGTTATGCAGAGTGAATTGTCTTGGCAAAATTCTATCAGCCTATGTCCTTCTTCGTTTTGTTCTCCCAGGCCATGCTTACCTGTAATTCCAGGTGTCATTTGACTGCCCTTAGCATTCCAGTCTCCTGTGATGAAAATAACATCTCTTTTAGGCGTGTTGTCCAGTACGTGCTGCAGATCCTCATAGAACTGCTCTACTTCAGCTTCTTCAGCATCTGTGGTTGGGGCTTATATTTGGATCACTGTGATGTTAGATGGCTTGCCCTGAATTCGAATTGAGATCATTCTATCGTTTTTTGGATTGTATCCAAGCACTGCTTTAGCCACTTGACTATTAATTATGAAGGCTACTCCATTTCTTCTGTGGTCCTCTTGTCCACAGTAGTAGATCTGGTGGTCATTTGATGTGAAGTGGCCCATTCCAGTCCATTTCAGTTCACTGATGCCCAAAATGTCTATCTTTAATCTTGACATCTCACCAATAACCACATCCAATTTGCCTGGCTCATAGATCTTACATTCCAGGTTCCAATGGTGTGTTGATCCTTAAAACATCGGATTCGCCATTCACCACCAGCACCGTCGGCCGCTAGCCGTCCTTTCGGCTTTGAGCTAGCTGCGTCATCACGTCTGGGGCTAGTTGAGCTCATCCTCTGTTCCTCCCCAGTAGCATTTTGACCATCTTCCGACCTGGGGGTCTCATCTTCCGATGGTATACCGACATATCTCTGGTTGTACTGATCCATTTAGTTTTCATGGCAAGAATACTGGGGTGGGTTGCCATTACCTTCCCCAGGGATCGCATTTAGTCTGACCTCTCTGTCACGACCTTCCCGTCTTGGGTGGCCCTTCACGGTTTAGCTGATGCCATCACTGAGGTGCTCAAGCTCCAGCACCATGACAAGGTAATGATCCTTTGCTGACGAAGGGGACCCTTAAAAAGCCTTAAAAGAGCCTTGTGTGGTGCAGAGTGGTAGGCAACAGTATTGCAACCGAAAACTCTCCCCACGACCCGAGTTCGATCCCAGTGGAAGCTGGATTCTCTCTCGGGTAACCGGCTCAGGTCAACTCAGCCTTCCATCCTTCCGAGGTTGGTAAAATGAGCACCCAGCTTGCTGGGGAGGGTGACGACTGGGGAAGGCAATGGCAAACCACCCCGCTATAGTCTGTCAAGAAAACGTCGCGAAAGTGGCATCCCCCCAAAGGGTCAGACATGACTCGGTGCTTGCACAGGGGACCTTTCACCTTTCACACTTAAGGGGAGGCTGTCCCTCAGTTGGTTCCTAGGGCCATTGTTTTTCTGTATTCCTTGGCTTTAGCTTCTAAGCTAAAGTGCATCTTTTAGTGACAAACCAATCTGGATTTAGTAGGCCAGAATGTACAACCAAACATGCAAGCAAATAAATTGCGTGCCTCAACCAATTTAACAAAAGAAGAACCAAGCAGCTATGAGCTGTTTTAGAACTGGACTATATGGCTATGCATATCTGTACTTCTAGAAAAGTTATACTTACTGTTGTCCAGCTGACTTGCTGTCCCATGTCTGTGAAATACAGTGTAATGATAGAAGATGCTGCAAGACTCTTTACGTTAACAGAGTCTTTTAAATAGGGTCCATCTGTAAAAACAAAGAAGTAAGAACAGGGGACACATAATTTCATCTTGCACAATATTTCTCTGTTAACATATCTGAGCAGGAAGAAAGGTTATTTCTGCTAAAAAAAAAGCCTAAGAAATGAAATACCGTGTTTGCTATTCTATGATACCAGTGAAATTGTCAAATGATATATGTACCAGCAGTCCCTAAACCACTGCTGAATGCAAGCAGGGGGATATAGTAATTCTGCATCAGGGACAGAATATTTACTTGGGTGCCTTATAACAGCTACAATATTTTCTGAGTGTGTTTCTGGAGAGTACAAATGTAACCTGAGCAAAAACTGGTGCAGCAATTCTTTGCAACTTTAACGGAAGGAAGGGTTATTAAATGAAAGGGATGGTGGGGTTGTAGGGGAGCGTTGGCCAAGCAAAGCCTATGGACTTCCTAGTTTAGTTTAGTACATACCATCAGGCAGAGCATCAGAGAGCAAGTGTACTGGGAAGACAAAGGCACCAAGGGAAAGTCAGAGAGATAAAGGCAAGACCCAGAGGAAATTCCTAACTTGTTATCTATACTGTCACTGACCTTTGTTGTCAGTAGGCTGAGAGGTGCTACAGAGTCAGTGCAACTGAAGTCACCCTTGTAACAATTTTTATGTGGGTAGTATTCACTCTGAGGAACTAGCCCAAATTTTCCTCCCTTCTCTCTCTGGACATGGCTTTTCGTGTGTATATATGGCAAAGGGCTTGTTGAACTATGAGTGACCCATACCAAACTCATGCTGTCAGTGTGGGTTTCCCCAACTCTTGCTTATCTTATGCTCTGTAATACTTTCTGTCTGACTGCTTTCTTTTCCTAACTTGAGTGTGGTTAGTTATATGTACCTCTTCTCCCAGGAAACATTTTCACGTAATTCCCAGTTTGTCTATTTTGAATTTCAGCATGGGTTAGGTAGATATTACATAAGAAATTGTGCAGGGCTACTTGGCTAACTTGCCTAAACCTGAAAAATGCTGACCCAGAAGTGTCATGTTCCACATTAGTACATATGGGCTAGGAGGAAATGACCCAGCGTAAACATGGAACATGCTTATATACATAATTTATATCAGTAAGAAGGATAAGCACCCTCTTTGTTGGGCCTGGCTTGCATTTATGGAACATTTTGACAAAGCATGGAGAGTGAAGAAGTGATCTCCATCAGATCGTCTGAATGGAATCAGAATCCTTTATATGTTCCTTCACATCTCTCCCCACTATCAAAAGAATTTGAAGTTCCCATGGAAAGTCCAAGGGGCAATCTCAATCCTTTTTCAACATTCTACTTGACCATCCCTTAATTAAAAGAGGCAGAGATAACTGTTGTATAAAATCTTGTTAATAATTAGTGAAAAGCATAGCAATAGAATTGCAACCTCAAAAAAAAAAATTTCCTGATTCATAATTAATTAGGCAACTGAGGACATGGGACCATTTTTGTGATGGTGGTGGTGGAGAATATAAGTATCAAGGAAGGAACACTTAATGATGTGCTCTCATTTCCTGGAACACTTTCACAACTGTTTCAGTGAACAGAAACATTTCAATGCTTTTTGGAGTTGCAATTTCTGTACTTTGGCATGGCCACTTCTATAGAATAGATATTTATGTACTTAGAGTTTTCAACAGAAAATACATACACTGAAATCTATAGGTAGTAATGTAGGGATGAATTATTTCTGTCAGGGAAAAGAGACTTTAAAACATTTTGATAGGAAAATAAATACTTACTGCGTTCTAGTCGCAGGCCTATCCGAGATGGGTACCATTGTGGACCTGTTTTCAAATAAGTGAAAAACGTATTTTACTCCCAGGCCTTTTTTAAAGGAAAACAGTATGATTCCTATTACTTTGCCATGTCAGTCTGAAGTCTGTTCTGTATATTGCAAGATCCTGTGTGCGGATTAATAAGAACATTCAAAAGCAATGGTTTTGTTTCAATTATATTTTGAATGCACCTATTACAATCATCAGTGTCATTCTTCAGTAAATTAAGTCCCATTGATTTCATTGGGTCAGCTTGAAATACTGCTAAGTTATGGTCCATGACAGCTTCTTACTATCTACAGTGTGACAGGACATTTGAATAATCAACAAATTATTATTGCTTATTATTTTATGAAGAATCCAGAAATTTAGATTCTGCTTTGGAGACCAGCTACTAACTGACCTTTGCTGTTTTGATGTCCTTACAAATTGTTGTTAGTGCTGTACAGAAAATTGAGATGGAAGCAATTCATGAAAGGGATAATAATCTTTCTGTTGTGGATAATTTGAACCATGTCAACACATTTAAAACTATTAATTTGAATTAATATCAGATGTATAAAATGATTTGCTTTTAAATAGTTATCATGGTGAATTACACCCCCCCAAAAAATCACCCTAACATTTAGCCAGTTTCATTAATCAAAGAAATTATATCTCTTTGGTAATCATGAAAAATTAAGATAAAAATGTACATCAGTGTCCAAACATAATGTTAAAATATGCTGCCTCAGAGCTTCTTTGGAATTCTAAAAGTCTAACCAAAATTCAAAGTGTTCCAAGTCTCACATTTTGGGAGCTGCTCCAAAGGACATGGAGTGCCGTAGTACATGCAATAAAGAATGTATTGGTTGCTAAGTTTGCAACACCTCACTACTGCACAGAAAGAACACAGCCCCCAGCTAGCTCTGGAGAATGTGCATCAAAAGCTGAAACATTGCTGGAATGGTCTTTTGCTAGTGGTGTCACCAGGACGAGTTAAAAGAACAGAATGAAGAAAGCAGCATTGCACCTTCACAGTGCAGACCTCATTCCACAAAAGATGGAGCTTTCAGAATGATGACTATGTTTTTTTTTAACATTCTATTGTTTGCCTACCTGCCAGACCTCTTAACTACTTCAGTGTGCTGTTGTTGTTGTTGTTGTTGTTGTTGTTGTTTAGAGACAGGAGAATAGGAACAGGCCAGTGTCTGGGCTGGTAGTTACTAGTGGATCTGGAAAAAAATTACTTCCAACTTTTTGGAAATCCCATAGTTTTGAATTAAACTTGATTCAGAGTTAATAAATGCTAGGGTCTGTTTGCATCACTATTCTCCTGTATATAACATACAAACTCAGTCAGTTCTTGATGAGCGCTAGAGAAAAGTGATGACTATACCTATTAGATAGAGATGATTTTGGGGTGGATGGAAGCTGAATATTGCTAGAATTCTTAAAATAATATTAACTCAAAAATGTTGGACCTTATATTTCATACTATCTCAAAAACATACAAACTGAAGTTTAATGAGAGATGAAAGGACCTCAGCACAATCTCCAGGACAGAAGCTTTAAGATCCATGTTTCATGTCAACCAAAGCAGATACATTCTCTGCAAGTAAAATAGCTTGATAAATGTTAAGTCCTGGTTGGGCAGTCTAGAAATAGCAAAGGTCATAATAAATGTCCTTTAAGATGGATGAGGATCTAGCATCTGAGAAGTCTCAAGAACACTTCTGAATTACTGCAAAACAGATAATGATATCACTTGGCAACCCTATATTTCTTTGTTATACAGATTGGAAAATGTTCCTGGAAATAAGCTAAACCATCTGAAGCACTTTTTCCTTCTGATTGTTTAAGCACAAACCTAGCAGCTTAATGAAGCAAGTTTTGAGTTCATTGATTTTAACATGGAAGCTCTGAATGAAATCAGTCGGATTGAGATATATTTCACTGACTGAATTGTCCTTGTTCACTTGCAGTGGTGAAATTGACTGATATTCATAAGAAATCAATAAATATGAGAGGTTTAATAAGGAAGAAATCCTTAGATCCATATATGAAAGCAAAGGGGAAACAATTGGTGATTCATCGTAAAAAACAATGGATTTATTGGCTAGCTTCACACTTTGCACTAACATATTTTGTCTGGCTTGGCTTTTATAAGCTTTTGTAGTTTATACACCATGGAATAGCACTGAGTGTGAATTCTGCCACTGAGATTCTTTTTATTAATATTAAAATCATTGATATGTATACAATGAATGCTTACAATCCTAATTGGCAGGTTAATTAATTAAAGCTTGGCAGGTGCTAATTTAGATTGGCAGGACTAGGAATTAAAGGAACAAGTCTTTTTATACTAAAGCTGTCCTGAATTTTAATCCACTGTTGTAACAGTGAATGAGAAAACATACTAAGAATGTATTTCCTAGTAACAATGAATGCACTTCTTCCATAAAATTCAAAAAAATGATTTTTACCATTAATTCAAAGCACCTGAAATATGGTAATTTCACATGCTGGATCAGGAGATCAGCCTATCTAGCCTAGTTGCAATTCTTCATGGTGGCAGACATTTTCCAGAGATTCAGGCAGAGGCCCTTTCCAGCCTGAGGTCTTCCACTGGAACTGTCAGTGACTAAACATGGGACTTGGGGGTTGCAAAGCCTGGACTCTAAACTCTGTGCCATCCCCAAAGCTGCATTTTCTGTAAGAGCTCATAAACAAAATGCACAACTGCATTTAACACGAACTGGGAAAATAATTAGTTCATTTGGCTAAGGCAATATGGCTGGCTGGGGAATTCTGGGAGTTGAAGTCCACACATCTTGCCAAGTTTGAGAAACACTGGTCTAAGGGAAAACTGTTAATCAACTAACTTTTCATTGGCTAACATAAATATCATTTACAGTCTGTCCTAATGCTTATGCAAGAAAAAGCTCAGGGCAGATGCCAGGAAGGATGGATAACACTGTGAGGCAGGCAAGGCTGCAAGCGTCAATTCTGGTCAATCAGGGCAGCAAGTCTCCTGGACCAATACATGGAATTATGGTCTTCTACAACATCCTTCTTTTAAAAGAAGGATTATCAGCACACTCCTCAAACATGATGGCAAACATATAGGTCAAGTAATGTATCTGTCCATATATCAGTTCAGGGACTATTAAATAAAATTCATCTTTTTGTGGAAAATAATGAATTTTAATTTTGGTCTTCCTCTTTCTACCTCTGACATGAGCTTCAAGTTAGCTAACAGAGACATGCTGCACTAGTCACATGCATGAAGTGGAGGGAGCAGCTGAGCATTTTAATTCTGCAATCTCACACCATTGGATTCTTCAGTCTCTGGCTATTATTATAATTACCAATGGTGTAGCCTCAGTAGTCTAAGCAGAGATGTACTAACCACGGACATGGAATGTGCACAATTTAAACAGGAAGGAGATAGAAAATGGTGGAAGGAGAAATAGAAGTAGATAAGTATGAAAGAATGCAAGGTGACAGCAAACAAAGAGTTCTCCATGCTGCAACGTTTTTGGAAGGAGCTGTTTCTTATTAACAGATAGAACTATGTCCAGGCTAGGTATCATATGTGGAGAGGTGAGTACATTTAGAATACAAACATCATATTATCCATAATATTGGGATAGCAGTTGCACACAGTTTATTTTCAACACTGCTGACTACCCTATTTTTTCCTGATTAATTAAAAGTGCACAGTTCCACCACCACTGATAGCCAGTAAATAATTAACTCATTATCTTTACACTAGCACTTTCTGAACCATGCTCAGTCTGCCAATATTCTATCTATAAAGCTTCCTCAGAACTCTCCGATGAATTTATTCCAAACAAATAGTAAGATACTTACATATTTTATGAAACTTATGTTTTACATCAAGAAGTGTTGACGATGGTGGCATCTGAAAAGAATGGGGGGAAAGGTAAGTAATTTGCATGCTTTGCATATGCATACACACCTGTGTGCATGTCATATATATATATACACACACATACATACATACACACATACATACATACACACACACACACAGTCAAAATATTGAATGTTTAGGCATCCAGAATCCAGACAGGAGCTGCACAAGATCAGTTCAAAAGCCCATTTAGTTCAATTTGAGTGGTTTCATACTCAGCAGGCAAAACTGGCCAATCTATAACACTTTAAGGGTCTATGTCTTTCAGTTACAAATATTTAAATATTTGTTAGATATTCTGTTGGGGCTAATTGATTAGACTGCACGAGCTTTATTATTTTAGAATCAAGATGTCCATTTTTTCATAATGTTTTCATCTTCTTCCTAATATCATTCTGCTATGTCCATTTAATTATGTTTAGTGTTTTATTAAAATGCCACTTAGGCTCCAATCACAATGAATACAGCCATATGCCTGAGACACAATGAAATCTAAATGATCCCAACACAGAAAAAACTCTGCTTTGATTTTATGTTGGTTCAGGCATTAAACTCAGGAAGTATTTCAGTACTACTTGCTTCCAGAAGGTCTTGAGATAAAGGAGAAATGGACAAATAAATTAAGCATTGGCATTTGTGACATCACATGAGTGTCAACACTGTAGCCCCTTAAAAGGGCAAATGTATGAACACAATATTCATATAGTATTTTCTATAATAAATAAATATTCTGTGTACAATTAAATAGTTGTTACAATACAGGGCCAAAGCAGATCTTACTTTAAGCACAGCTAGTAATCCGGATCTAGATCTTAGCATAGGAGAAGGGGAACTTTAACCCTTGGCCTTCTGCTGTAGAATGTATTAAGATCCTTGCTTGGAAAGTATTTGATCCACTGATCAGTATGTTGGAGTTACTGTCAATTTTTTTACAACTATATATGGCCATATAGCTTCCATGTCTAATGGATATATGCTTTTCACAGATCTATGCGGGAGTAAATGTGAAATAACCCTGCTGAGCTTCCAAATACTATAGATAAACTGGTCTTCCAGAAAAATGAGAGACATATCATCCTTGCTTTCTCATCTATTCAACACAAATCATTTGAATAGCATAAAAAACTGTCAATAGACATTACTCTCACTCATGCCTGTAGGCGTTATAAAAGAAAATGAGCATCTTTTAAAAATATTTTAAGTCACAAGATTTACTTGAGATAATGAATTAATTTTCCCACAGAAGTTATCTAGGCAAACCATCCTGTCAAATGCTGCGAACTGGAGGTAGTAGTTCTAAGTGTTTTACACATTTGCTGCTGTAAGGATTTATAACACTTCTAAACATTCTAAAGTGTAGTGCAAATTTGCTTTTCTGTCTCAAAAATATTACAGCATAATTTATGGGATTTTTTTTATAAACATGGATATGATTTTTCAGAAACTCAACTATATTCTAAAAGTCAAATTTGAAATAATGTTGCTATGAGAACAGAAAATGTTAAACAGAGTTAGAATAAAATATTAGCACTGAATAGCGAAGAAGTAATATTAAGCAAATATTACTTATTTAAAAGTATTGCCAAAACACTGTAGGTACTGTATGTCAAAATCTAGGGGGAAGGTCTTTTGCTCCGTCTCTGCAGAGAGCTCCTGCAGATGACATCTTGTGACATTTAATTTTGGGGGGGTGGGGGACAAACTACCTGTATGAACAAGAGACTTCATTTGGTGAGCTAATAGGGATCCTACAGCAAAGTTTCTGCCACTCTCAAAAGCAAGGCCGTACAGTCATATTTATTTGATTCATAGCCCTGTCTAAAACTCACAGGGGCACATCATTAAAGTGGAGTTTTCCTCAAAGCTATAGGGGATAGAGTCTGCCTTATTTAATGTAGAAGTTAAACAAAAGCTGCAATATAAATATCACCTATTGGCACTCTTTGATTCTTTTTGATGAATCAGAGAACAAATCAGAAACATTTGCAATTTCAGAGGAGAAAAATACACTAAGCCACTGCAATGACTAAAAATAAATATTTTTTTTCAGACAGCAAAATACTATTTAAAAAAAAAAAGACACGTACTCTGCAATGTGCTGCTAAAAGCAGACCTAAACTTACCTTATCCACTACACAGATCTGCTTCTTGCTGTGGGCATCAAGAATCTCCACTTCAACGTAAGTGATTTTTGAATGTCTAAGGACTGGCAGTGGTCTTAGATGGCCAGCAGAAAGTACAAGCTGGGACAAGTTGAAGAAACTTCTCATGCCATTATGAGGTGCAGGCAATGCAGATCCAGGGATGGCAAGGTCTTTCTTGTGCTCAAGAGTGCTGAGCTTACGTCTCCTGTACATGGCTGGGAAGAAATACAAGGGCCTGTCATGTCAACACTGGACACCTACAACGGGTGATCTGTTGTCCCTGCATCAGTTAAATACAAACACCGGCTGATGAAAGGTCAAGTGGCATTCCATTTAGAGAGTCTAAGTTTATATAGCAGGATTGGAAACAATGGCTTTCTAATCCATTACTATATTTAGCTGGCTATTGTGATATTGTGTACTACTGTTTTTATTTTAAACATGGTGTTTGAAACAACACACCCTGCTCAGTTTCTTATCTTGCTCCCTAATTATTACAATCCAGTTCTTTAAAAAAAAAGTCCAAGAGCTATAAAGGAATCAGAACTGATATGCAATGGAATGCCATTATTATCTATAGAAGCTGGGTATACAAATAAGTCCAGTTATAAAAATACAAGTCAAATGTCATTCGCATGGGAATTGTTCCTTAATAAAGAGCATGTCTATACTAAGCTTGTGATGCCAATCAATTAACCAGTCAAATACTGTCAAATGTCTGCCAAATATTGAAGCTAAAAATATGCTTGTGTAGGTAGATGACCTTACATTCAATTGCATCATGTTGTTATCCGATACCAAAAGCAAAAAAGAGTGAACTCCTCCACATTGTAGGAGTCAAAGTACACACACACTTCATAAACACTCTGTTCAAACTTCAGTACAGAGGGTGTTGCATCTCTGGCCTGGGATGACCCAGCATGAAAAATGTAGCAGCGGTCCTTCCATTTGTTGGCATCAAGGCTTGAATGAATTCACTTTTCAGAGTAGAATACATAGATTCACATGTGTCATATAATGACATCAGGGACATACAATATTCTAAATAAATCATGGTTCCATCATTGCAAGTTCATACTGAAGACATCATATCTTTACAACAATTAACAAAAGAAGTCAACCTTGACTGGGATAAACAGTAACATTCTGCATAAATGCATAATACTTAAAATGATACTTTGGGTCCCCACACCTAGAGTAAGTTTCAGGGATAGGCAAAATGTTCTAGGCATGGTCCCTGCCCAGACTAAAGCATGCATATTTCATACATTCTTGATTATATATAGGCTGACCATATTTCCTTGAGACAAAAATGGGACATTGGGATGGCAAAATGGGACAGGGTTAAAAACAGGACATTGGGATGGCAAAACGGGGCAGGGCTGGGTGACAGGCTGGATCAGCAGGCAGGAACTTCTCCAGTTTTCTCAGGCTGGGAATCTTCAGATTCCTTTGTGAGAGGCAAGGCTGGGCTGGAGACTCTAGTGAACAGTTGTTCCCGACAAGCCATTCCTCCTCTGGCTATGCTTTTACATCATTTCAAGGCAGGAACCAATCAGCTCGCCCTTTGATCACTACCTATCAGCTGATCCTGTCATGAGTGAGGATGGCGAGCAGGGGGCTCCCATCCAGGCTGTAAAGCGCATACGTAGTACTGAGGAATTAGGTGGCCATTCAAAGAGACACAGATCGGGCCTGCCTTAGTCTTTGGGGTTTATATGTCTGGGTTTTCCCAAGCTTCTTCAGTTTGTTAGGATTCTCTGTTATGTAGCAGTAATAAAACACTAGAGACCTATTCCTTGTCTCAGCGTGGTTCCTGGCTGTTAGGACAGATCCTGTTTTTTTTCTTTTTAGGTTTCCCACCAGGTTGAACTCTGCGGCTTTTTTCCCGCTGTTTCTGCTGAGCTCCCCCTCCTTCCACTCAAAGTCAGACTGCATTCTGACAGGTTCACAGGAACTTTCAAAGTAAGATTTTTAAGAAAACAGGACAAAATGGACATTTATATTAAAATAACGGGACGGTCCGGAAATGTTAAAAAAATGGAACTGTCCCATTCAAAATGGGACGTATGGTCAGCCTAATTATATATCAATCAGAATTATATATCTTGATATGGAATAAAATCCGAGTCACTTGATGAGATGGGCAGCTATAGAAATTGAATGAATGAATGAATGAATGAATGAATGAATAAATAAATAAATAAATATAATGAATGAATAAATAAAATGCTATTGTTCCAGGCAGAAGTGGAGATGGTAAGTGTGGGAAAAAGCCAAGGCTGAAGGGCTTCCTTGGTGATGGTGTGTGCTCATAACACTAATGGTAATGAAGAAAGCAGTGAAAGATTGAAAGGGAAGGGATAGCCTCTTCCATGCTTATTGTGGTGTGGGGAAGACTGTGCCTCCTCCCTGCATGTGCAACACCACCACTTCCCCATTTTGCAATGTGGATCTCAGCAGTGGCAGCAGGGGATACAGAGAAGGAAAGGTGCTAGAAAGATTGGGAGCATGTGGGCCAGTAGTTTATATCGTTCTAGGAGCTGCAGAAAGGAATTGCTGCCCAGAGCATGCAAAGCAGGCATGGCAACACCATGGTGAAAAAGGGAAAGGGACAAAAGGGGACATGCTCATAAACCTTGTTTTATTCACCTGTAAAATCCTTCTGGGTTCTGTTTCTGCTACACCATGTCCACCTTAAATGTTCTGACAGTTTGTTCAAAACAAGATACATTTTCTGTTTTGTGCACACCCCTAATAAATTTATTGCATATTCAACTTGAATGGGCTTGTATTTAAAACTGATCTTCCATGAGATTCTAAAACATAAATGAATGTTCTGCATGTTGTTATTCTGCAGTCAGCACATTCATGTGTGTACCCTGATAAGCAGTAGTAGTAAAATTCTTCCTACCAATAGAAATATAACAACTACAGTTTTCAAATCAATCATTTCTCAGACTTTGAGATTCTTCAAGGTGTATCCCTAGTCTCTATGTTTTTGATTGGATCATGTAACTTTCATAATAAATATTGTCCTTTTCGTATCAGTGCCTATATACTCTTAATAGATTTGGTTCTATGTACACCTGTATACTTTGTTAACTGTGGACCCAAGTGAATGAGCTGGGGATTTCCTACCAAGCATCTCATTTCTTTCCATTTTATTATATACTCACAAAAAAGTGTGAGGTAGGCGTGAAGGACAGAAAGAACATGTATGTGTGACCAATCTCAGCAATAAGATCCAAAAGTGGGTTTTCCCCGCTTTCAAGCTCAACATTCTTTTTCCATGCCTACCCTGACTCTTCCTGCAGCAATGATAAAATGGGGAAATCCACATCATGTGGTAGTGCAGTAGAGCTCAGCTGATACAGGTTAAAAGAGGATGTTCTAGTAACTGATGTTGAAAATATTCTTTTGGCTTTCATGAAACTGTTAGAAAAAATTAGGACCTAACACAATATCCAATGAAATGGCTGTTCCACTTTCACCATTCAGGAATGCAGAGCACTTGTAGAGTCACTGTGGGTCCATTTTGAACATTGTGTGGAATGTTATTTAATGGAAGCCTAATTCTTTCACTTCTCCTCTCTTTACATATTTCATTCAATAATATAATTTTCTTCCAGTATAAATTGATCTGAAATGATCAGAATTTGTAATCCTTCTTGTCAAGTCATACCAGTAGCTAAGAAATCAACAGAGTCTTCACTAGCCTCCTGATTAACACCACAGATTCTTTTCTTTTTCTTTTTAGGACAAATAGTGTTCTGCTTTTAATCACCAGCACTTCTGACAACTAAAAATCTTTGTCATTCACTGTTCCTGTCAGTGGGAGATCACCTATCACTACGTCTTGTGTACATTCCAAGCTTCTCCTTAGAAGCAAGAGGCTTCTTTCTGTACCTTGATAAGGGAACTCTCAATAAATGCAAACTTCTGATGCTGGTAAATAAATCTGTAAACACTGAATCTAGGCTTAAATGTGCATCACTCCTTAGTTAAAGCACCTTGAGGCATATTTAGGACCACAATAAATGTCAGCTGTGCTGATCTCAGGGTAAGACAAATAGAATTCTGATAATTAAAAAAGTGAGCCCAAAAAACAGTATGACTAGTATATTGGCTGGGAATTCTAGGACCTGAAGTCTGTGCATCTTAAAATTGCTGAGGTTGAGAAACACTGCAATAGAGTTATCATGTGTGGGCTACAAAGATCCAGTCAACAATTAGGGAAGGGAGGAAAGAGTTAAGAGATTTCTGTATATCTTTTCTGCTATCTAGTAGTCATCTGTATTTTTCTAACCCAGGTCTGGTAGCCCTGAGCTGATGTACCTAGAAGGGATTTCGGGTCCCCCCCCCCCAAGCAATAGCCCTTTGTCAAGACAAGTCAGTGATGAAAAGAAGGGAACTTTCAAAAGCAATTTCATATCTAGAATGCGAAGACTGTTCTTGAAAGAAAAAAGATCAAAAATTTCATACTTACGATCAAGCCCATCATATTATTGTTTAAATAATAGTAACATAAAAGGAATTTCTTTTACATTTTTACATTTGAAAATAATAGCTTTTCCTCAATTCATTGTTTTTAGCAATAGTATCAATAAACTTCCTGTCCATGTTTGTTTTTTGCCTTCCTGTCCATGTTTGTTAGCTTCCCAGTGGCAAATGGCCACTGAGCTACATTAGCTTTTGGTTTCATCCAGCAAGGCTAACTTATTTTCTTATGCTTTTCTGAGTGCCTTACTGAAGGAACTCTGTAGAGCATGGACATTATTGTTCTGGTTAGACTCAGTCAGCCAGTAGAATTCAATTAGAATCTTTATTTACAAGCAAACTATTTACAGTAGCAATGTCCTTTATTAAAAATTAGTTCAAACCCAAGCAGGCAATGGTGGAGTGCTGGGCAAAACCATGTGGCTAGGATCAAGTGAAAACTGTGGCCAGGTGACAGGACAGGGCTTGGCAAGAACTGAAGGCAAGGCGACCAGAACAGATGCACTTGGAGTTCGTGGACAGGCAGCAGCACAGGACTTGACTAACGAAGGCAGCAAGGCTACTGGATAGGACTCGACTGGAGACGGCGGCAAGACTGCAAGGCAAAACTCGGCTAGGGATCACAATGAGGCAGCAAGACTCGGCTCGACTGTGCTCTGTGGTGGCATGGCAAGACCCGACTCAGCTGGACTTCTGGGCAAGGTGGCAAGGCTTGACTCAGCTGGGCTTCTGGGCAAGGCGAGACTCGACTCAGCTGGGCTTCTGGGCAAGGCTGCGAGAGTTGACTCGGCTAGAATTCTGGGCAAGACAGCAAGGCAAGGCGTGACGGGACTTTGATGCGAGGCAGCCAGGTGGAATTCGGAAGGCTGGGAAGGCTCTGGTTCTGTAGCGGCTACAGAGCAAGGCTCCAAGGATGATTCTGGCTTGTCTCTAGAAGAAGCTGTTAGCTCAGTGGAACGTTTGTCTCTGGTGATCCGATCCATGCGGCTGGCTCCTGTTTTCCTCCAATCAGCTGCTCAGAACTTTCCCGCTCTGCTGAGTCACCCTGAGTTTCGGTTTCCTCGTTTTGCTCAGCATAAGTTTTGGTTTCCCCCTCCTCAACCTCAGAGTCAGACTCAAACCTTACAATTGTATCAGGAGGCCTTGTAGGTGTAGGGAAAACACTCACCAAGAAGACCATAACAAAAAGACCCTTTTCCAGAAATGTGAAATAATATCTAGACATTTTGAATGATGGTGCAAATAAAGGCATGTTTCTGAGGGAAAAAAATGGATTTATTTTCCAGCATGAAATGACCCAACAGAAGGACACAGAGATATTGGTTATATACTGGACAATATTGGCATCATCAAGGTGAGCACTCCTTATTTGTATGTACATTCTTGTTACTACTTCATTGCTATCCACCCCTAATAATTGTTGATTGTATGTGCAATAGAAATTGTAATTACCAAAAATAATGCCTTTGTTGATTTCAGTGGGAATCAATCAAAACAAAGACAAGTGCAGCTTTGAAAGTTTAGCATCAGAAGTTTTTGAAGTAGAATTTAAATATTGAGAAGAAGTATTAAAAATCACTAATTCTCTATCATTCCCCTCCATTTGGCACATGGGAGGTGGGCAGGCATTTAAGTACTGTAGAGCTTATTGAAGGTGCATTTAGCACTGCTTGTCTGGGAGTGGTGTTGCATACTCCATCTTTCTTAAATAAGAGGCAATATTTCAGTAGAGCACCTTGCAAATCATCTGATGGGAGGGAGAGAACATTTGAGGCCAAATCCTTCAGACAGGGCATCAAATGTCATTGTTAGCTCAGATTTCAGAAGAACAAGGAGATGACTTTTGAGTCCTTCACAGCATAGTGAAGGACTCAAGCATATACACAAATGTGAATATACAGGATATCAATGGACAATGAAGTTCCACAACAGCATATCCACATGCTGAATACTGAAATATACCAAAAGTGAACTAAAGACAGGATGCATCAGTCAGTGGTGAATGTGCCAAAATAGAGCTTTTGAAAAACAAAGGGAGGTACTGGTATGCTCAAGGAAATTCCAAGGATTATATATATATAAAATATAATATATAATATAATATATATAAATATAGAAGAACCACCACTGTGGTTGCCGAATTGATGGGATTGAAAATTGGAATTGGGAGGTAGGAAAGAGAGACAATGTATACAGTAGTATTAACTACCTGGGGGAAAAAAAGGTAGTTTGGTTGGCTGAAACACTGAGCAAAACAATCCTCACTGGACTTTGTTTTTTTTTTCCCCCTTGGAAGTCCCATCCTCAAAGGATGTTGGATCATCTGTGGAAGCAAAAGAAAAACAAACATAACAGATTCAGAAAACAAATCTATATCTACAAACTGAAGCATTCAAATAACTCCAAATTCTCATTCCTGTCTCATGCCATCAAGCAGTTATACAACCGAATATACATTTTGCTAATCTGGTATTGAGGGCAGATAGATTCCAATTAAGAAAAAGGATTTTAACACCCATATAAGTGAAATTAATCTGATAATTGTAATTTTGTTGTTTATACAAAGATGCAATTATACAGCAAGGGTTTCTGAGATTTGTAATTACTGCCCTCTCCATATTGTGGCTCTTGGTTGTTGTTGTTTTTTATGCAAAGCCTACAAATTAAAAAAATAGTGCATGATTAATGTCTTAACTGTAAGACTGGCAGATTGCAATCTTATTGTTGAATTATCAAATTTGGACCATTCTCTTCTCCTTTAATGCAATCTAAATGACTCCAATCTCTTTTAGCTTTTTAAATGACTTTGGAAGTGAGGTGTGGTAGGAGACTGAAACTTCAGGGAACAATTTCCCCTCTAGAAGTAAATATAAATATTGCATAGGAAGTGGCGCATATTTAGAGGGAGAGGATCTTGAACTATAGAAACCATAGAAACACTGAATAACCATTCAGACCATCAGATCCACCCCCCTGAGAGATGCCTGTGTAGCTTCTGCCTGAACTTATGTTGTAAACAGGAGCCAACAAACTCTCTGCATAATTGGTTCCACTGTCAAATTGGTCCTACTCTTAAGCTTTTTCTAACCTTTGGTCAGTCTTTCTCTAACTGAAACCTATTATTCCAGAGTGGAATAACTGATCTTGACTGTCTGTGTAACATTCTCTCAGGTATCTAAAGAATAATATTGTACCTCTCTTCAGTCCTGTCTTCTCAAGGGTAAACATTCTGAAATCCTTCAATCTATTTTCACAGGATTCAGTTTCTAAACTCTGATCATCGTTGTTCCCTTCTCTTTAGCCTGTTCCAATTCATCTGAATCCTTCTGAAGGTATGGTGGCAGAACTTGACACAATACTTCGTAATGTCTTCTAGGGTATTAGCTGTCCCACACATTTTTGTGACATCTCCAGTTTTACTAAGCATTTCGTCCATCTCTCTGTCCAAGATATTAATTTTAAAAATGAAGAGAACAGGACTTAGAACTGTATCTTGTAATACTTTATTTGATATCCCATTCAGATCTAATGAGGAACCATTGATGAGCACATTTTGAGTACTGTTTTCAAGTCAATTTAATTACATGTCATCCAATCCACACGTCTAGCTTTCTGACCAGAATATCATCTGGTATGTTGTTAGATGTTTTGCTGAAATCAAAATACATTATGTCTACAACATTCCTATCATCCATTAGAATATTGCCCAATTTTAAAAAATGCAATAATATTATTTTGGCAAGACGTGTTATTTTAAAAAGCCACACTGACTTTGGGTAACTACCATATTGTTTTCAAGGTGCTTACATACTGAGCTGCTCTAGAATTTCCCAAGTATTGCTGTCAGACTGACTATAGTTTTTAGGATCCTCCCTATTCCCCTTTTTGAAGATAGGGACATTTGCTCTCCTTCAGTCATCTGGCACTTTATCAGTTCTCTAGGATATCTCAAAGATAATATATAGAGTTTGTCATTTGGATATCATTTCCCTTGGGCTGGTTAATGACCACAATAAAGTTATTTACTTCTTACATAAATTTTCAGCCAAATCATTCACTAATTACTTCAGGATCCTAAAATGCAATTCATTTGACTTTGAAGATTTAAACTCTCAGAATAAACAGATACAGTACTCCACGACCATAATTTCCATCATTCTCAAATTCTTCTTACGACTTTCTATATGTATCCTTTTCTGTTTTCAGATCTTCATTAAGGATCTCTCCACATTGGCTTATTTTGTGGCTTCATTTTTTTTCCTTGGAAGTGTTTCCAAATCTATTTTTATTTTCTTCTTTTTTATGAAACTCCCATCCATTTGAGTTCCTTTTCCCATTTACTTCTCCTGCCATGCAATTTACCTAATCATTGCTTTGAGTTTATTAAAATCAGTTTTTTGTTGTTTTCTACATCCAAGAGGCATGTTCAATTACATTCTGCTTAGCACGTGGGGCCACAACTATCCTTATCCCACAATACAGAGGTTTAGCGTTGCAGTTCCTATGCTAACCATGCATTGTAGAAGACATTCAAGAGCTTCTTATCAGAGCAGCTTCAGTATTCTAATTCTTTCCTAAGGGCTATGTGAAATGAAAACCACAGATCTTTATTCCAGTGAAATGGGCTGTATACAATAAACAGTGTAAATTTGGTGTGCTTGCCAGCTGAACAGAAGATTGCAAGTAATGCAACTTTATAAGAGAGCCCCACTTTATTCAAAATGTTTGTGAGATACTGAGCTGGAAAGTAAGGAATGTTTCCTATATCATGTTTTCAGAAGCAGTTATAATGAAGCAAATGTATGGGAGAATTAAAAACAACTGACAACTGACATTGTTGCTTCTGACCAGCTTTCTTTCTTAATCTGTAGCCACTTTTATCAGCTGACTTGAATATTTACAAGTACATTTAGGGTTAGGGTTTATCTCAAAAGTTTTGCATTTTTTTTAAAAAAAATTGCCAGTAGCAATTCTAGGTAACCTAGAAGCACCAGCCTAAGTATATCAAGTAAGCGTGGTGATCATCTCTTGCTGCCATAATGGACAAGAGATCTCTTAAGTGAACGTGCTGGGTATTTGACAAGTTAAGATCAGCCATAGCTGCAGTGAAAACTGAAAACTTGGCAGGAGATAGATGTCATCTAGTGTGACCAACAGAGACAACTTGTTTCTTGACACATTTGGGTGACTGGATGTCACTCATCACCTCTACAGCTCAGACTGAAATTGAAGAAGTTTCTGCTTTGCACATAGCTTGCCAGTGTATTTGAGATGAACAGCCTGCATAAATCTGTTCAGTATAACCCTTGAAATTATACAGAGAAAGAGAGTGTGTGAATGAATTACAAACACATCTTGGATGAAAATAAATGACACTTCTGCAACAAAGCTGTGAGCATATTGGAACTGGTGCTTGCTTTAGCTATGTGGTATGAATGTGAATTAGACATATGTTCTGCAAAGTGTCCAAGAAGTGATCAGGTGCTCAAACAATTGGTTCTTTTAGATTCAGAGACAATAAGCACTCCGGTGGATAAAGAGAGCTTAAGCTTTATTATAAACTTAAGCAAACAAATTTAAACAGAAACACAGTTTAACCAGAAACACAGTTTAGGCAGATTAAACAAAAGCATAAAAAGCATACCATAAAGAAAGAGAAATCATACAAACCAAGCCAATTGAAACCCTCTCCCCTTAAGCTGTCAGGAGCCTCTTGACCAAGACAGCAGAGATACCTCAGGATGGCTTAAGTTCCACAGCATCCAGTGCTAAGGTCTGTGCAGAAGCTCCTGAACTCAAAAATTTAAAAAAAAATAAAAATCTAAGGGTTTTATCAAAGTCTGGCCCTAAAACCTCATGACCCTGTTTCCATGATATCGAGGCTGCATGGCCCGACCTTGACTGGGATTGTTCCCAGGGTCTGGAGCACCTGTTGCCAAGAGCCTGGGAGGCTACACAGATAAGATAGTGCTTAACAAAAACAATCTGGGGATTTTCTCTTATCTTCCCCCCCCTCCAAACAAAGATAAAAAACAAGCCAGCTAAACATTACCATAATTCAAAATAAACTCTAATCTTCGTCTGAGGGAGAAAAACAAAATATGTCACTTAAACTCCTCAAAATAACAATGGTCTTCTGCATTGCCACTACAACATACTAAATAACAATATAACAAATTATTCAATGATCCAATTTGATATAAACATATAGCCTTACTTTCTTAATTTATTTCTTTTCCATTTCAGGAAATTGAAGCCAAGAATTGGGATTGAAGAGGTAATAGCAAAAAGAGACAAAGCACTGAAAGCCCAACATTTGACTCCCAAATGCTTATGATATCAAATCAAAATTATAATAAAAATTTAATATCAATTATGATATCAATCAAAACTGTTTTGATTGCCATTCCATTTTTAATTACCTGTTGATGATATAAGATAAGATAGATAAATAAGAAACTTTTATTGTCATTTCACTATACATCAAACTGTACATTAAAATAAAATATTGTTGCATTGGTTCAAGCAATAAAATAACACCATAATTGCTACAATATGTAATATACATTCTTTACCCATTCTGCATGTGTTGCTATTTTAGTTTATTTTTAACTATATTATATTTTGTCATGCCACATGATTTCTTAGCTGACTTCGGGGTAGATTATTGTGTTATTTAAATTTATATCCCATCTTTTTTTCTAATAAATTGAAATTTATTTCTTTATTTATTACTCATATTTAGCCACCGCCCATCTCCCCCAGAAGAGGGACTCTGGGTGGTTTACAATAAAATGGTCCTATATAGTTCTTCTTCCGACATATTATCTTTGTAACATCCACCAGTGGCTTGGTGAGCATCATGTTGATCCTGAGTGGCTTTCCAGGCCACACTGGGCCATTGTAACGATTGCCTATTCTAAAACACTCTCAGACTCATGAGCAGGAATTCAAAGATAGCTGATTTATTAAAGAATAGTATGCAGGATCACAAAGAAAGCTGAGAATGATAAAAGCACGCCAAACGCAAACTAAAAACCCTTGGTGCAAATGAGATCCCTCCCCCCTTAGAATCTTCCCAAGTTCACAATCCCAGGTGCTCCTAACGGCTTCTGATGGTCTGCAGGAAAAGTCCTTGAACAGAGCACATAACCCAAACACATTCCATTGTAATGAACATAGATACAGAGCTTGGTACAAGGTTTCACAGCAGCTCCGTCCCTAACAGAAACGCGTGTCAGCACCATGGCATGTGAAACGTTACGATGTACAGTGCACACTGAAACAGTGAACATGACAGCCATAAATCCAGATCTGGAGTATTTGCCCTCTGACTTAGAGTTCCCGAAATCACAACCACCTATCCTGGTTGGTTGGTTGGTTGGTTTTTATTGAAAACTGAGCTAAGCATCTACTTTTTCAATTTTCCTATCTTCCTTTGGGGATATCAAGATACTTGTTAGAAAGAAAAAAGAAGAGCAATATAACCACCAGAATGGATGGTCATGTTTCCACACTGGTATGCTCCCAAAATGTTCAGCCAGCATTATAAGCCTGGGCAATCAGAAGTTTGCCAGCTGCATGTATAATTTGTGGTCTAAATCACCATAGAGAAATGCAGTTTGAATGTTATAGTGATGAACTGACATTCCTTTGAGTGCAGCAATTTTTAACAGTAATCTAATTGATTCACCTTTAGTAACTGGTGCAAAAGTCATGTCAAAGTCTAAATCTTTCCTTTGAGTGAACCCTTCTGCAACCAACCTTGCTTTATATTTTTGGATTTTGCCAAGAGCATCCCTTTTCAGTTTGAAAACCCACCTACAACCTAAACAGCGTTCCTTGGGAGGTAGATTTACCAGTTTCCATGTTTTATTTTCTTTCAAGGATGCTAATTCTTGTTGCATGGCAGATGTCAATTCTGTGCAATCTCAGATGGTAAAGCATTCACTTGCTCTAAGGACTCAGGTTCTGTGAATATGTGAAAAGCCTTTACTGATTCAGCCTGAAATTAAATGAAGTGAAATGAAATGATGGAGAAACACCTATATTACTCCTCTGAGACCTGCGAGGTAATACAGGGCTTAAGTTTTGACTCCTATCACTTTCTTGAGAAGCATCTGTCTCATCAGATAGATCTTCAGTTTGCTTTTCTGGTTTACTGTCTTCACTAGGCAAAAGATCAGTATCAGCAAGTCCTTGCTCTCCTCTTGTTGTTATATTAACTGGAGAGCTAGAATTTAATCTCCCCCAGTTTTGCTCAGCAAAAGAAGCGCTGTTGCTAATTATTAATTTCTCTCCCACTATGAACCTGTAGTTCCTTTGGCTTTGTTCATAGCCAACAAAAATGGCTTTCTTTGTTGTGGGGCCTCCTTCTCTGCTGTTTTGGAATATGAACCCATGCAGTGCCACCAAACACTCTAAGATGGTTTACCTTTGGTTTCACACCATAAAACAAATGGAATGGAGTGTCCTGAATCACAGAGTTATACAATCTGTTTTGTACATAACAGGCAGTACATATTGCCTCTCCCCAATACTTCAAAGATAAATGTGAATCTTTAAGCATGCATTCCATTGCATTTTGCAAGGTTCTGCCCTTTCTTTCAGCAACACCATTTTGCTGAGGGGTGTAAGGGTTAGAAAGAATTTGTTCTATCCCCTTTTCTGCTAGGAACCTTTTGAATTTGTGAGAAAGGTATTCTCCTCCTCTATCACATTGGAGTGCAGATACAGGCCTAGGGAATTTTCCATTTGCCCATGTCACAAAACTTTTAAATTTCTCACATGCCTCATCTTTATGTTTTAAGATGTAGATAAATGTGTATCTTGAGAAATCATCAATGATGGTCATTGCATACCTTGCTTGTCCAAGACTTGGAGCAAAAGGACCAATAATGTCAGAGTGTACAATTTCCAAAGGTCTAGTTGTAACTCTGTCACTGTGCTTACTCACAGGAGCTTTTAGTGTTTTGCATTCTTTGCAAACTACACAGTCTAAGTATTTATCACAGGGTTTTATCTTTAGGTCAGCACACAGCTGTGGCATTTGTGCTATATACTTGAAATTAGCATGACCAAATCTCCTGTGCATCAGGTGTACACATTGGTCATGATATGGAGTGTTGCCAACTGCAGCCTTGCAGCTTGGCTTCCTTGCATTTTGCACAATGTACAAGGAGTCTTTTAATATACCAGCAGCACACAATTTTCCATGTTTACGTATCTCACAACCATTTTTCTTAAATGTTATGACATACCCTGTTGCAGCCAATTGTGCCACAGATAAAAGGTTTGATTGTAAATTTGGCACATACAACACACCTTTCACAGTTTCTCCCAAGCAGGATAAATACAAGTCACCTTGTCCCATAATTTTGGTCACAGACCCATCAGCCAAAGATACACTTTGTCTTTCAGTTTTAGACAGTGACACAAAAGAGCTTTTACAATTACATAAATGACAATTGGCCCCAGAATCTAACACCCATACATCAGAATTACCCTTCTCAGCAACCTGTGCAATTTGGCTTGCCTGAAGAGCCTTCTTCTGTGTTGCCCTTGTGTTCTTCTTCTCTGTCTTTCTACTCTTGGGTCTCAAGGCACAGTCTTTCTGCAAATGTCCAGCTGAACCACAGGTGAAGCATCGCTGGCTGGCTAGCGCTGTGGCCTCAGCTTCCTTTCCCTTCTTTTCTGGTATTGCAGCTTTCCAGAAGAGATGGGGGGGGGATCTTTCCTCTCTCTTCTCCCATTCAGTGAGTAAGTGCTGTGTAACATAGAATGGGGTGAGATCTGCTTCAGGCATAGCCTCCAGGGTACAAATCAGTGTGTCCCACATTTCATTCAGTAAGGACAGGAGGATATAGGATTTTATGAGAGGTGTAAATTCCATTCCTCTCTCCAGCAACTCAACAAACAGCTGCTGAATATAATGCAGGTGCTCAGGGAGGCTATCTCCTTCTGCAAGGTAGGCTTTGTACAGCTTTTTTGTCAGGGTAACTTTACTCCCTGCTGTTGCCTTTACATACAAGTCTCTCAAAGCGTCCCAAAGTTGCTTTGCAGATTGCATGCCTCGCACGTGGACTAGCTGATTGTCCTCAACTCCCAGGATAATGGTGGCTCTAGCCCGCTCATTCTGTCTCAGCCATTCAGCACTGGGATTTTGGGGGGTTTGCTCACCAATTGGCAGCCACAGATTCTCTCTGCGAAGATACATCTCCATCTTCAGGGCCCAATTCAAATAGTTGGTCTCTGATAGGCGCTCCAGAGGCATCGCTGAGGGCTGGGAGGTAGCCATGGCTTCTTCCTTCTTTTGCAAGTCACCTCAGCTGGCTTCTTTGTCCTGTAGACCAGCAGTTGCTGGAAAATCTCCAGGTGGCTCCAAAGAAAATCTTCACAGGTCTTTGCTACCTGCCTTTAAATTGTGCATGAGGTGTGGAGCTGATCTCTCTATTCTCTCTGGGTTTTACTGGGCTGTTTACTGGGCCCATAACCTGTTGGCAGATTGCTAGGAAAGCCTTTAGCCCAGGAGAGATCAGAAAAGTCACACACCAAGCATTTCTATAAAAATAATTTTATTTACAGAAAACAAAACATCTTTAAAGGCTTCTGCATCCTTACAGGCTCTCAGTGAGAGCAGCTTGACTCTCTATATGCCTACACAGAAGCAAAACAGAAACTAAAACAAGTCCAGGCAAGTTCTTTCCCCCAGGTGCAAAAATTAACATTCGAAAAGGAGACAGTTGAATTCAACCTCTTCACCTGGCCAAAATGATTAGTTACCAGAGTAACCTTAATCTGTAGTAGAAAACATTAACACTCCCCTTTTTATACTACAGAATAAGATGCAAACCAAATTGCTTTGTTAACTCTTTGTGTCTTGGTACAGCAAGAGGTTTGGTTAAAATATCAGCAATCATGTCCTTTGATTCACAATATTTCAACATTATTTCTCCTTTGCTTATCATATCTTTGATATATTGATATCTAATATCGATACGTTTTGTCCTATTTTTGCAGGCTTCAGATTTTGCCATAGCAATGCAAGCTTGATTATCCTCATAAACAGTTATAGGCTGGTTCACTTCCATGCCTATGTCTTTTAACAAATGTTTAAACCATATAACCTCATTACAGGTTTGTGCTAGAGAATAAAACTCTGCTTCTGCAGTGGAAAGAGCAACAAGTGTTTGTTTTCTAGAATGCCAGCCTAAGCTAGATCCAGCAAATTGAATTAAAATCCCAGAAGTGAATTTCCTGTCATTGACATCTGCTCCCCAGTCAGAATCAGCAAAAGCCTGCAATTTCTCAGTTCCAGAGGCATTTAGCTTCAGGAATAATTCTTTGTTCCTTGCAAATACCTCATTAACCTCTTCAATGCTGCTTTTCCAGTAGATGTAGGCTTCTCTACCTGTCTACTTAAAATGGCCACAGAATTTGAGATATCTGGGCGAGAGTGATTTGCAACGTACAGTAAACTTCCAATTGCAGATCTATATTTCTCTGCCTCAGTTAATTGAGTTTCTCCTATATCTTTCTGAAAATCTGTTATCATCGCAGTAGAGACTGGTTTACATTGCATATTAAAATCCTCTAGGAGCTTTTGAATTTTACTACGTTGGTTTAACAGAAAGCTACCATCCTTCTCCCTGTGTATTTCCAAACCTAGGTAATTTGTTACAATTCCAAGGCTTTTTATTATGAAATGGCTTTTCATGCAGGCTTCAAAATCAAGCCTTTGTTTTTCTGTTGGTGTGAACAGCAGCAAATCATCAACATAAATGCACAGATACATACAGCCTTGTTTGTCTTTCTTCATATATACACATGGATCTGCTTTTCCTTTTTCAAAACCAAAAATCTGCAGTTTTTCACCTAATTTTTGGTTCCAGGATCTAGCAGCTTGTTTTAACCCATAGATTGACTTCTGCAGTTCACAGACTAGATTCTCCCCTTTTTCATAGCCAGGGGTTGCTGCATGTATAATTTGTGGTGTAAATCACCATAGAGAAATGCAGTTTGAATGTCATAGTGGTGAACTGACATTCCTTTGAGTGCAGCAATTTTTAACAGTAATCTAATTGAGTTTAATCTCCCCCAGTTTTGTTCAGCAAAAGAAGCACTTTTGCTAATTATCAATTTCTCTCCCATTATGAACCTGTAGCTCCTTTGGCTTTGTTCATAGCCAACAAAGATGGCTTTCTTTGTTGTGGGGCCTCCTTTCCTTCTCTGTTGTTTTGGAATATGAACCCATGCAGTGCTATCAAACACTCTGAGATGGTTTATCTTTGATTTCACACCATAAAACAAGTGAAATGGAGTGTCCTGAATCACAGAGTTATACAATCTGTTTTGTACAGAACAGGCAGTGGTTATTCCTTCTGCCCAATATTTAAATGATAACCTGGAATCTTTAAGCATGCATTCCATTGATTCTTGCAGTGTTCTGCCCTTTCTTTCAGCAACACCATTTTGCTGAGGGGTCTAAGGGTTAGTAAGAATTTGTTCTATCCCCTTTTTTGCTAAGAACCTTTTGAATTTGTGAGAAAGGTACTCTCCTCCTCTATCACATTGGAGTGCAGATACAGGCTCTAGCCCATTCATCCTGCCTAAGCCATTCAGCACTGGGATTTTGGGGGGTTTCCTCACCAATTGGCATCCAAAGATTTTCTCTGCGAAGATACATTTCCATCTTCAGGGCCCAATTCAGGTAGTTGGTCTCTGATAGGTGCTCAACAGGCATCACTGAGGGCTGGGTGGTAGCCATGGCTTCTTCCTTCTTTTGCAAGTCACCTCAGCTGGCTTCATTGTTCTGTAGACTGGCAGTGGCTGGAAAATCTCCAGGCGGCTCCAAAGAAAATCTTCACAGGTCTTTGTTTCCTGCCTTTAAAATGTGCATGAGGTGTGGGGCTGATCTCTCTGCTCTCTCTGGGGTTTCCCTGGGCTGCTTACTGGGCCTATAACCTGTGGCAGAGTGCGGGAAAGTGTTTGGCCCAAGAGATCAGAAAAATCACACACCAGGCATTTCTATAAAAATAAATTTATTTACAGAAAGCACAAAAACATTTACAGGCTTGTGCATTCACATGCCCTCAGAGAGGACTGGGAAGAGAGGCTGGGTAGAAAAGGAAAATGAAACTAACAAGCCCAGGCAACCTGCCCTCCAGGCAAATCAGGAGCTTTTACCTTATATGGTAATGCATTTTCACACCCAAAACTAAGGATACTTAAGTTTGACCTTCCGACTCTGCCAGAGTGATTTGTTACCATAGTAACCTTAATGGCTTGCTCCTTGCAAAAAAACAATCAAATGCCAACAGGATCCAGCATCCAGCTGCTGTTTTCAGCCATAATGTCTCCCGCTTTCTATGGGAAGTCAGTTTACCATTTCCTCACTAGAAGCCTCCCAAAGGTTAGTAACTCTTGAGAGGTTAGAGAAATACAGCTATTGCCTGGCATCTACTATACATGTCAATAAGGAGGGTGCCTGTCAGGCTTCCCTGGAGAGGTAATTCCAAAGATAAGAAACCACAATGGAAAAGACTCTCCCTCAGAACAGATACAAATCCAGGTTGTCAAGGAGAATACAAAATAAAATCAAGAGAACAACTGATGGCAGAGGGACATAATTGGGAATGGTTTTCCTATTTATAGTTATCAGAAAGATTCAAAGTAGACAAAAGAATTTATGGTATTGAATATTCTAAGACAGACTTTGAAATGGAATTTTGTACAAATGATGAACATGTGATTGCTAAAATGTATAAACTTTTATTGAAATTTGAAACAGAAAAAGAAGTGAAAGAATATATGATAAAGTGGGGTAAAATTTTTGGTTATAATATACAGATGGAACAATGGGAAAATATGTGGTTGAAAGGACTGAAATGTACATTACAGTATGTTATAATCTTAAAGAGAACTTTTATAAAATGATGTACTGAAAGTTCTAGTACTAAAGTACTAAAAAGACCAGATCTTTGTGGGAATGTTGATTGTTTGACATCAAAGGAAAAGACAATTGGTGGAATTTACAAAACTACAGAAGGACAGATTGGATGAAATCCTTAAGGGCGTAGAAAAGGGGAAAGCGGTGGGGGGAAAGGGGAGAAGCTTGCCTTTTACTTTCATTTTTGTAATTAATTTACTTTTACTTTTGGATTATAAATAAAATAACGGCAACCACCAGAAAAGCTGCAAAATATGATGAGGGAAGGAGAGGATTGTTGGAGCAACCAACAGAAAAGAGAATTACTCCAGAAATAGTACAAAAGATGCTTGAAGACATGGGGAAGCAGGTATCTGAATCTGTCAAATCTGTTAAAAGTGAGCTGGTTGCTTTTGAAGTGAGAATGGAAGAAAGGTTTGTAAAAATGAAAGAGGAGATGAAAGAAGAAGTTACAAAAAAAATTGAAGAATCTGTGGGACAACTTACAGGAGGAGTTAAACAAATTAATGACAAAGTAGAAATTTTAGAAAGTAAAACATGGTGAAGATGATGGAACTAGCAGAGATGGCAAAATTAACTTGTTTGCTTAGAGAGAGATCAACTATTACATGTATTAGTGACTGGTTTGATAATTAGAAAGGGTGGCTTATGGAAGAAGGAAATTATGATGTAACCTTAGAGAAAGATGGTAAATATAAATGCATTTATAACCACTGTCAAAAAGATCGGAAGCCACTTCTTTATAATCTTTTCTTCTTTTTTCTTTCTTTTTCTTTTTCTATTTGTATTTCTTTTTCTATTTTCTTTCTTACTGTATTTATTCACTATTTTTATTTTCTTTGTTTCTTTTCTAATATTGGTATTGCTTTTATTTTATTAAAAATTTTTCAATAAAATTATATAAAGAAAAGACTCAGACAATGGTTTCAATGAATGGGTAGATTAAAGCAGAAGAGTGTGGTTCAACAAGTATTTGAAAACTAAGTGGTCTGGTTTTCAAGGTACGGAGAACAGCTAATATTATTGCTATATGTGGTCAGTACATAGAACATTTGTTCAATCATTCAAATGTGAAATTAGGTCATTATAATATTAAACACTACAAGGATGATTAGATACTTTTTCATTAAGTAATTGCCAAGACTGAAACAAAGTAAATAAAACAGAGTCCACTTGGCAAGAAATTAATGAGATGGTTTTAGAGAAACTTCATTTTCAGAATTCACTGTATGTGATAACAATTGCAACAAGCTGACTTAACCACTGAATTCTTTCAGTACTTCATCCCAGATTAGTAGCTCTCTGGGCAGCCCAAGTAGAAACATTCATTGAAGAGGCACAAATTCATGACCTTTCCTCTTAGAATTAGGAGTTGTGCTGTGTTAATCTTTAAGATAATAAATACAGAATGCAGCTAAGTTTCTGAGCAGAGTACTGTCCATATAGTGCACCTGTTCTGAAAGATCTGGCTGTCAGTCTAGTAACAAGCCAAATTCACTGTTAATAATAGCACGCAAAGTCCAAGTCACCTTAAAGAATATCCCCAGTCATCTCCACACTCAAGAATCTGTAATCATGTAGGGGAGGTCCAGTCTCTCTATAGAATGGCTTGCTGCTGTTGATATGGAAAGCATATTGTGATTGCTGTGGCAAATGAGACCATGATGCTGGTGGTTTGAAAATGTATCTCCAAGCTGTCTAGCTGCCCCATCCCCAGAATAAGACAGCAACCAGAATAAGCCTTTTAAAGAGGTTTTTGGTATGAAAGCTATGCTATGAAATACAGCAGGATTTTTGAAACTCTGTTCCATAGAATCCTTAGGTTCCACAAGAACTTGATGGGATTCTATGAGAAACTAAGGGAAAGAAAGAAGGAAGAAGGAGGAAAGGAGGAAAAAAATAACTCAAAAGCAGCCAAATTTTTATTACTATAGCTTTGCCTCCTGATCAGGGGTTGTGGGATATTATTAGTGTTAGTATTATTGACAGGTTCCACAGCCTGAAAAAGTTTGAAAAGCCCTTAAATAGATTATTCTGATAGTGAAAACTTTCAAACTGAAAACAGCACAAGCTTCAGTAATCATTCCATTTTACATTATGCTAACAGTAAGAAATGAAATGAGTAAAGAAATACTAATATTAGATTATTAATTTAGATCTCCAAATCAAGCAGGCCTCAAAAGACCTAGGTCACTGGGGTTTCCATTATTGTAGGCCCTAATTCTCTAAAAGAAACAACAAGACATTTATGAGTTACTATTTTGTGTAACTAGACTCAATAACTAGCAAGGACTTCTCTATTCCTTTATCAGTACATTTCTAAGAGTCAGACTGAAGCCAATTTAGTGGCCTGCTAGAACCACTGAAATGGAACAGAGCTTATAATGTAGCTGAGGAGCTGGCACAGAAAAAGAAAATTATCTTAGATAGTTTCAGTGAGCATGTCAGAGAAACACAGGTTATGGATCTTACACATTCAGCCCTCCCAAGCATAAAGAATCACACACTTAGACAGATTAGGTTAAGATAAGAATTTCTTACTGACTTTATTGTTGCTTCTGTTACATCCATCTTGGTGGAAAAGATGAAGTTCCTTTGTTCTTTTCTTTCTAAATACTTAGTTTTGCCCTAAACTCTCAGCCCTACAGCTGCCAAGAGCTGCATGGAAGAAAGGGGCAGAATCCTTCATCAAGGCCCAAGCACATGGCCCTGATGAAGAGAACAGCATCCATGCTGCCTGCTTGATCAGTGGAAGAAGGAGGAAAGAGTGAGAAGAAGTGGGAGTGGCAACAAACAGCTTCCTCAGAGTTGCATTTTGGGACAACTCAATTTACATGCTAATTCACATGCTAATGAGGCATGCTGGATTTGCCAGGACTTCCAACACTCTATTCCTTTATCAGTGCATTTCTAAGAGTCAGACCATAGTAACCCTTCTTGGAAAATATGTACATGCAGTATTTTGACTTTGAAAAGAGGTAGAAGAGTCAGCAAAATCCTAGTCTGATCAGAAGAAAATGAGAAAGCCAGAGGAAACATTTGATCCAGGGAAGGATACATTTTGCATACTGATTGGAAAGAGCTATACTAAACCTGTAAAATGCATGACCCACCAAAAGTAATACATTCAACACAGGCCAGATATTTTCTTGGCATTGCTGCCTATCTGGGTCTGCAATCACAACTGGCTTGTCTTTTCTTAGGGTTAGCAATGTGCTAGATCCCACTAGCACATTGCTAGGATCACACTAGCAATGTGATCCTATAGAGGTCAACCTACAAATAAGTTTGATTGGTATCAACAGGGCTAACTCTCAAGCCATATTTACCCTCTAAGGGAATAAGATTTGCTATTTTAATTAATCAAGGCTCTGTTTTACTGCAAGCATGCTCATATTATTCTGTGCAAGTTTGGATATCTAATCTAGAGACTATATTACAAGCCAATGCACTATTATCTGCATCCTACCAACTGTGAGGTACATGCTTGTACTGACATTCCCTCAAGATGTACAAAATTAGATGACACTTGCAAAGATAGTTCTCCCATCTGGAGAAATAAACCATGCCAGATTTCAGGCATATGGGTAGAAAAGCAAGAAAGGGATATAATTTCATCCATTCCCTATTGTTTGGTGGACAATGCTCATGAAAATACTTGATACTGTATATGTGTCATTTGGCAGGAAACCAAATATAAAGGAAGAGTTGGTTGCTTTTTCCCCCCCCCTATTCAGAGGTTTTACAAAACTCCTTCCAATTTTTTTCTTTCCAAGCAAATTTTAAAAAGGAGAGAATCTATAACTGTTTCTTTTGAACAGAATTAAATGACATCCTCCTGCTTTACAAAAGAAGAAAAAGAATGCAGCATGCTGTTGTTCTTTTTTTTTTACTTTTTATTTTTCTATCTTCATATAGTGCTCAGAAATGCTGAATCCTGCATAAAGTTTCTTGATGGTTCTGATTCAACTGATTCAATTCAGGTTACTTTGTTGAGCAAGCCATTATTTTAAGTTATAGGGAAGACTTTTCCAGTAAAGGTCTTAGAACTGTGTACTTTCAGCAAGCAGGAACACATCCTGCACATCAGGAGGTATTGATCACGTCCTTTAACTATGGGGCCTGTCCCAACGTGGCTTATTTATATAGGCCGGGATGGGCAAAAGTCAAGCAAGCGAGCACTTCCCACATGTTCAAAGTCTACAAACTGAGAAGAAGCTGTATAAATAAGACGACTGGTTGCCAAGGTCCAGTCTTACTCATCCATTTCCCTTTGCAGGGATTAAATCAATATACAAGCCTTCAAGCAAGAATAATTTAATGAAACATTCATCTCAAAATATAGTGGCTGCATATTTTGCCTGGTTTCCTTGAACATGGGTGCCAAATCAACAGCTGAGATGAACTTCACCAATTGGCTGTGGTCAAAGGAAACCAAGCTAGGTACATGCATGTTATCTCTCCTTCTAACTTCTCCTCTAGCCTCAGTAATGCATACAACTTCACTGCAGACTCTTCAAGCACAGTTTGATAGTTGCCAAAGCCTTTCCCAGGAAGAATAGCTATAACTACCTTCTATGATCAAGTCCTGGCTTGATGGAGTAAATATAACACATCCACCAAATCATAAGATATGGCAACTGTCATGATTCTGGGTGGGGGACATTTAAGATACTGAGGTACAGAGACAGAATATTCTGTTCAAATTTGAACATGATGTAGCTGGCCAGATGCACTAGTGGCCATGTTGCTTAACATCTTGCAGTAACAAATGGGGGATAGTTCTTGGCCATTTTCCCTGCTATTTTTGATTGAGGTTTCATTAACTTGAAGCTTATTATGCAGGAGAAAAACTCTTTTAATACAGGTGCCTTAAATAAAAAAGAAAACTTAATAATGAAGCTCAAATAGTGTTCTTCCTTCTCTTAACCAGTCTGAAATTGCAAAAGCCTTTTAGAAACACTAGATGGCAATGTTGGTATATGGCAACATTTTGATCTTTAAGTGAGAAACAGGCAGTTTAATTAACAGAGCAACAACAGCGAGCTTCGATGCAGCTTCATAATGTGACTGGCCTGTATTGCAGAATGAAACCTTACTCCAATTTTCATTCCATCCACTGTGCCCAGCAAAATTATGACCAAAGCTTCTCCATATATGCCCCCTTGGCTTAAATGGCATATTGATTGGTTTCATATATTGTGCTAAACCATGGTTCCCTTAATCATAATTTCTTCATAAAACCAAAACTGGTTCAGTTCACATAATGCTGTAGGCCATAAGTAATGGTTTATAAACCATCATGATAAGCTTCAAGCTTCATACTAAGTCAAAACTACGCAAGGAACTTTTCAGTTTAGCTCAGTCTGTGAAACCAGCCATTTTAGCAGAAAAAAAATTCACTGACACAGTGATTTGTAAAATTTTCTGGACAGCTCAGATCAAGGACTCCCCATTTCTATTTCTGTTCTGAAGGTGAAAATTTATTTGCTACCCATACTGTTTCTCACTCATAAGTAGCAAATCTAACAAATTATTCCATATTCAATTTCAAATTCTTTCCATCCTCTTTAAGAAGGTATTTGTATGTTTTGTTAAAGTTGTTTTCTAAAAGAACATGAATAGAAAACTGGTGGTTTGAAATACGAATTTGAATCGGCAATTCCTTTTGGACTTTCCATCGCAAGCCAACAGGAATTACAAAGCTAAATCAACTACTAGTGTTATGTACTGCCACAAATATTGATAAGGATTTTAATCAGAAATTATGAACACCCTTACTTTGCCATTTCACTGAACAGAGATTACAACAAAACCAAGAGACAGTGAGTTCTGTTCCTCCCTTAGTCATAAAAGCCTGTTTGTATAATTCTCTGCCCTTAGCCATATTGGTTGGGAATTCTTGGAGTTCCTACTTCAGTTCATCTTTCCCCAGGCTATGAAAAGATGGTGTAAAGACTTCAAGAGTCCTCAGTTTCAAAGGTGTATCATAATGGAGAAAGCATTACACTAATAGCATGATCCAGCCAAAGGAAAACACTTTCAAGCCCTTTTGATGTCCCTGAGAGAAAACAAAATTCTATGTCAACTTATCTAGTTAAACCAAGGTAGCTTGAAAATGCTCATATTTTGCTCCTTGTGTAGTTTTCTGGAAGCACACTTTCATTTGGATCACCAATCCTCATTCTGAAATATATCTATCTATCTATCTATCTATCTATCTAATCGTAAGAGCTATAATAATCCATACCCATTACTGAACATTTTAAACATTCTGTATTAAATAATGACTGTTTACTAATTAGAAGAGGCTACCCTAGAAAGAATAGGTTGAAGAAAGACTCTACTAGAAAAGGAAAAAGGAACTAAGGAATGTATGGACAGTTTACAAATGTGGTATTGGGATGGGGAAATGGTTGTAAGTTTGATGAAAATGGGATAGAATAGAATTGCACAAAATAAAGGAGAACCTTGTTAGAAGACATATGAAAGGACTGTACCAGCTTTGCCACATTCCATGCCTTAACAGTGCTGTACTTCGCCCAAAGTTATCAGGGAATCTAAAGTGTCCATTTATTCTTAGCAGATTCCAACAGTTACATAAATCTCGTACTGCAGCTCAGCTCCATTGTGCAAGTAAGCTCCTTCACAATTATGAATTGTCTATAACATTTTTGTTTCTACAACCTGACTGCTTGCTTTTTGAGACCCTTATCACAGCTCCTTTGATGGAAAATGCAAAAAACCCTTATTAAAAAGCATCCAAAGAAAACAGTATTTCCAGTAAAGATGACCATGCAGGGAATGGAAGTGTTTTCCTGAATGTCAAAAGCAATAAATATTCTGGGATGCAGCACTTGGAATTTATTCTTAGGGTTAAATGAATCTACTGGGTTCAAGAATATTCAAATACCTTTTTATTTCTGTTTTAACTTTATTTGTTAAAAGCAGACTCCTATGTTCAATAAGCATTATTGTTTATTTACTAGTGAAAGAGTAGGAAACTTTACATCTGTTATCTTAAAAGCAGGCATTGATTTCATTCATGTATTTGTTTTATTTGTACCTGCCACGATCAGAAAGACTCTTAATGGATCACAATATAAGCATCCAACAATATAACATCCATGGTACAGTAAATTGCAGAAACCTTCTATAGACTTAAACACTATGATGGCATCACTTCAGTCTCCAAAACTCTTTGTAACAGTTCAGTTTTTGAAAACATATAGAAACCAACCATTTTGTGCCAAGTGAGTTTCTGGGGGCACCTCCATATACCAGGGTGCACCAACAGAGAAGCAATGCCTGCGAGCCTTGCCTTCCCTTACTTCACCAAAATGGGGAACTAATAGCAGTTTATCCTGGGATTTCCAGATTCAGAGAAATTAATCCAGCTGGGAAAGACAGTCCTGCAAGTACCCTGTTGCCAATCCATGTAGGGCAATCTATATACTACTAAAACTCTCAGTGTTTGCCTGTTTATAACCTTAAATTGGGCATCAAAGGGCAACTATTTTTGAATCAACATGCTTCAAATGGGCTAATTTAAAGAATGTGTCCAAAATCTAGGACCCATTACTCTGGTGGGATTGAAATTTGGCAAAGTTGTGGCTGCTTCAGCACCACCATGCCTTCCGACTACACTTCCCAGAAACCCATAGGTTGCATGTGCAAAGGAAGATGGGGGGGGCATATCCCTGCCCTCTTTCCCACCTTCCTCTGGCCCCTGCACCCAATTGGCTGGTGGCAAGGCCCAATGGGTGAGAGGCAATTGCTACTTCGGAACCAAGGCTGAAATTTGACTTTCTTAATGGTGGTGGGTGGTCAGGGAAGGATGAGGGAGCAACTCGGATGCCTGCTGGTGAGGTAGGGCTGGCTGGGGACACTGGCAGTTAACGGATAAGCCCTCTTTCCTCCCTGGATGGAGGGGGCCCTTGGGGACATGCCAGGATAGGGAGCGGGGGTGCAGTTTTCCTCACAGTCCATGGCTCCCTATGTTTCCCCTCCTACCAGCAGTGTGGCAGGCAGTTCTGCAGGTCAGCCAAGGAGGAGGAGAAGCTCCCTATGTTCCCCCTCCTACCAGCAGTGTGGCAGGCAGTTCTGCAGGTCAGCCAAGGAGGAGGAGAAGTGATTTCCAACACTCCTGCCAGCTTTCCACAAGCAAAGTCAATGGGGAAGCTGGCAGTCACTCCCACTCCCACTGTTTTTTTTTTTGCCTGCGTGTAGTCATTCTGTTTCTCTGTTTAGGTAAGAAAATATCTCTGAAAGAATGACCCAACGGGTCATGGGTTGTTAAAGCCAGCACATAGAATTGAACGTGGAAGCTCGTAGGAGACAGTAAGGGCTCACCATACTCATATGACATGCCCCTGCTCATTTATACCAAACATCATCCAAGCCTTTATCTTCTAGACTAACTGTAACTTCTGGGTGATCTTCAGAGGCAGTCCCATGTGCAGCACATTGCAGTAGTCCAGGTAAGGGGTGATGAAGGCATGAGTTACTGTTGCAAGGTTCTCCTGCTTTAGGTAATGCTGCAACTCCCTTAAGTCCTGACCAAGGATCTTGGTGATCCTGTTTGCTTTTTATTCCAGTCCTGGAGGTAGTAATCCACTCCAAGAAGTCTAACACTGCTGCAGTATCCCATACCAGCCATCAAATGAATCACCACACATCCAGGAGACCTCATTCTCCATAGGTCTCCACTCATGCTGCCATACTGGTCCTGTCCCTACTGTCCACAGCCCCAGCACTACAAATAGAATCACCTGCTCAGCTTGCAAAATTCCTTATTTACTGTTCTTCCACACTGACATCTTCTTTTCCTCCTCTCTTTTCAACATCAGCCATCCAGTTCCATTCATGCTGTCAGCCATCTAGTCCTGACAACACTTCATCCTCAATCTTCTACCCTCCACATCCCGAGTTTCAAGTTTTTATACATGCTGAACTGGCTTAATGTTTCCCAGAGAGACTGAAATCTTCCTGCTGCAGTTTTGGCTGTAAATCTTTCTTGGAATCCATTGAACTGCCAGTCTTGTTTTCAGTAGATAACTTCTCTTTCTCTTCTCTCTTCTCTCTTTCTCTTTCCTTTTTTATTCTTTTATTCTTTTTTCTTTCAGTTGCTACCTTTTATTTCAACAGCACTTAACAGCTGGGCCTTTTGCCACCAGATTCAACTCTGAGTTTTAGCTCTTTTTCAGGCAGACTCTCTCAGAAGTAACATCCTTGAATCTCTGTCAGGGAAGTTCCACATGAGATGACTTCTGCTCCTTAATCCCTCCCTTTGTGTAGCTCAATAAAAAACCAAAAGTTCAGACATGGGGATGATAAAAGCATCCTGAGGGACTAGGAGAGGTATCAAGGCACAGCCCACCATGGCAGTTACATTGATGGAATCAATGCAATAGTTTACTAGTTTTGCTTAATACTATATTTGGACCTCTACTGCAAGAAATTATTTGAGCTGTAATTGGGCAGACTGTGGAATTCCCAACACTGCAGAAAAAGAGGAATCACCATCCCTCTAGGGTAAAAATAAACAATTAGTATTTTTTCCCATTACATAGAGCAGTGTTTCTCAACCTTGGCAACTTTAAGGGGAGTGAACTTCAACTCCCAGAATTCCCCAACCAGCATGGCTGGCTGAGGAATTCTGGGAGTTGAAGTCCATGCCTCTTAAAGTTGCCGAAGTTGAGAAACACTGGCATGTAGCAAGCTTGCATGGGGTAGAGATTCCAAAGAACAGAAATGGAAAAAGGAAGGAATTAAAGCCTCTTTTCCTATGCAGCAGACTCTATCTTTACCTGTCTCCTCTCATTTGCTGGCTGGTTATTTAAAAACCAACTTGCAAGGTAAACTGCAACAGAAGTTATATCTAGTTCCATTTTGTTCTGGCTGAATTAATGAACGTGCGTGTGCGTGTGTGGGTACTGCATATAGCAACTCTATAATGCTATTGTTTTGAGTATCTGCAGTTTGATCTTTCTCTCACTGGTTTCATTCTGCTCTCCTGGGAATGCAAACAAGTCAATAAACAAATAACCTATCCTACTAGACATATCTTTACTAGAAGACTGATATTCAGAAGTCCTGCAATTTGCAGCAGTTTCTGCAAGGGCAACTTCTCAGTCCAAGGACCCATGACCCCTTATGGTTAAATGCTGCAGAAGAATGCAGTTAGGACAGCTACATTATTCTGTTAAATGCCATGCAACTGTGTATTTCACCTAATACAGGACGGGGTACTTTAAGTAGTTTATACATAGATTTGTAAATATAGCATATAATAATGCTTCTATGTCAAGGTTGACATGAGATGAGTTTACAACTTTGTAAGCATATCCTTAATTACATGTTTGTATAAAGATGTTTCAAATAGTTCATAGTTGCTTTGTTCCACCTTGCTAATTAAAACCTAGACTAGAAGAGGGACATGCGGGAGTAAATTGCCTAGCAAATAGGTATTGCCTATTTAACATGCAAAGCATTGTTTGGCAAGCACAAATTACCAACATCCTTTACACTGCAAAGCTGCCTTCGGCTTACTGGGTTTTTACCATTCCCCAGAGGGTCACAGGCAGCTGGGGGCGAGGGTGCCTCAGCCAGCACACAGAGGGTCTTTTGCGGTATGGCAGCAAGGAATATACATTGAGTGAAACCTACTACTTCTCTTCTCTAGAAGAGACTCCTACCTATCATATGGTGCTAAGGTATATCTATAGCATAATGTAGAAGCTCCTACTTATAAAATCTTTAAAAAGAAATACCTAAAACAATGATAGTAGGTTTTCAAATATGCTGCTGTTATGCCTGGGAGAGCCTCATTATACACATTACATGAGCCAAAATACATTTATAACTGCTGGAGCCTTTAAGAAAAGAATTACAGCTATCATAGTCCATCATCCCTCATCAGTGTTTTGTTTTTTCCTGGAGGGAAGGAAAGCAAGAAGAGGGAAGATGAACAGTGTTGTTTTGAAAAGCTGTCCCAAGTAAAAATTATTCAGTTTGGATTACTTCAGTAATTAGCCAAGTTATTTTTCCATTATTTTCTCAGCCTTGTGGAGCTGGTCCACAAGGCTCTTTAACTGTTTTTTTTTAAAATTTTGATTTTAAATGTGTTTTTATTGTAAACTCCCAAGATACTTAGTTTTCAGTGGTACATCAAGTTTAAAATAAAATATAGTTCTGTTTGCCTGTTTTCCTCCTTGACTTTCATCACTGTAAGTAATATTCTGCCCCCATCCCATTCTGGCTGTACTGAATGGGGTATGCATGTGTATGTTAGTATTTTGAGACAGTGGTACCGAGAAGAGCACCAATTAGTAGCCACTTGGGGGCAAGCATGGCCATCAGCCTCTAATGGTGTCCACACATGCTTGCCCCCAAGTAGCACCAAAATGAAACAAGCTCTGAAAGAATTTAGCATTAAGTCTATTCCAAAGAATAAAGAATTCCTGCTTCCTTTTTTAAAAATAATTTTATTGAACATAATTAAACAGCTTAAATCTAATACAAACTAAAAAAAAAGAAAAGAGTAAAAAAATAGAAAGTGTAGAAAAGAAGAAAAATAAAAATAGAAAAGAAAGAAAAAAATAAGAATATAGTAAAGAAAAGGAAAAGTAATATATAAAGAAATTACTTTCCCCTTCATCACAACAAGTATAAACAATTTTAGTAACTTATTACCTTATCTTAAAATACAACAAATGATCTCTTCTTCCCATATCCCATCTCTTATCTATAAACAAATCCTTAGATCCTTGTCCTTCAGTCCTGGTCAGCAAAGTCCATTAATGGTTACCAGAGATAACAACATATCTATTTTAACCTTGATCAAATAAACCAACTTTATATTCCTCTATTTTTACTTTTAACAATTTTGATCTTTAGTCCCTTCAAACAATGTCCTAGAATTTGATTTTTTTTAATTTCTTCTTTGTCCCTTCTACCATAATTCTTCAAAACTTTAATAGGTTGCTTTTGTAAATCCAATATAGGAAAGTTATCCAGGTCACTGTTTTAGTTCGTTATTTGTATATCCCTTTTAATTATTAAGACATCAGCCAGTTTCATTTGTCTATCCAGTATAGCATCTTTTCCATATCATTCTTGTAGCCTGTCATTTTTAAATCCACTTTCAAATCAGTCTCAGCCTTGTTAAGTAAAACTCATTCCTCTTCCATAACATCTTTTAAACACAATGTCTATAGAGGCAGACACACTCAAAATTAACATCTGGGTCCATTGTTCACAAATATCCTTCAATACACCCAATGTTAAAGTATTTTGCTCCATTCTGTATTTGTAAGTCAAATTTAAGTGTTCTTATTTAATTGTAATCTTTAGTTCCTTCTGGTTCCCTCCAGTGTCCAACCTTCAAAGTCCCATCCTATCATGTTTTTTTTAAGAATTCAAAACAACAGCTGTTTCCCATGGGAAGGATTCTTTTAATTAATTTCAAAATCTTATTTCAAATCCATCTTAGTTCATTTATAACTTTCCAAAATCAACATTATAATTACCGTTTTTAAAAAGATGTTTTGTCCTTCCTTTATTATTTTTATAAATAAATCAAGGTGGTGAACATACCTAACACTCCTTCCTCCTATTTGCCCCACAACAACCCTGTGAGTTGAGTTTGCCTGAGAGAGGGTGACTCTTTGTGATGGAGCTTGGAGATGAGGGAGTAGAGAGTGCATTCCAGGCTGATAAACCTTCCCACAGCTTGCATAGTTTGGAGAGGGGGGGGGGAGAACGTTAGACTAGCACCCCCCTAGGTTCCCAAGAGTATTTTTCCCTTTAGCTCAGTTAAGGAACCTTAATCTGGCAAGATTCTGTATATGGTAGAAACAATAAAGTGAACTAGAGTTGCAATTCCAACTCAGCATGGTTTCTTTGCCAATTCCCCTGACACCCTTTTGCTGTTTATTCTAAAAAAAAAAAAGAATATTCTTTAAGTCTTTAAACTTGTAGTTAAAACTTCTTTCACTAAGGACTGAAGGAAACTCACCTGGTGCTATAAAACCTGTCTGTCATGAGTAAGGATGGCGAGCAGGGGGCTCCCATCCAGACTGTAAAGCGCATGCGTAGCACTGAGGAATTAGGTAGCCATTCCAAGAGACACAGATCGGGCCCGCCTTAACCTTTGGGGTTTATATGTCTGGGTTTTTCCCACGCTTCTTCAGTTTGTTAGGATTTTCCTGCTATGTAGCAGCAATAAAACACTAGAGACCTGTTCCTTGTCTCAGCGTGGTTCCTGGCTGTTAGGACACTGTCACCCCAAAGGTTCTTAATAGTTGAAAAGTAGTTAACAAACAATTCCTGAAAGTGATTAAGAAATGAGGCTCAGTGAACCTTGTATACATAAAGGCTACATTACAGCTGTGAGCTTGATTGAAATCCCTCAACTCCCAGCCACTCAACTCACAACTTGACCCCAAAATCCTCAGTTCCTGCAGTCTACTCACAACGAGCAGCTGTCTGGAGTACAAGTGATCTCACGAGCTCTCTTTTTTCCAGAAAAACCTTGCCAGCCATAATTCACTGTCTGGCCACCAATCTCCACTACAGTGCCATCCCTGCTCCTTCAGGGATGTCTAGTTCACCATGAATCCTCACTGGAAGTGCTAGAATTCCTGCTTTCTGTAAGATCTTTAAAGGCAAATAGTAGTAGATTCCTGAAATTTGAGCAGATTCTTTGATTGAGCTGTTCCATTAACTATCTAAACAAAGACAACTAAATTCTAGAGAAACGCTGGTGACTTGATAGCCAAGGAAAAATTCAAAGGGAATATTTGAAGTCTATGCAGTAAGTTTATGCTTCTCCAACTAATTAGGCCTGCTGAGATTATGAGGCAATAGACAATTTCTAGGTCACAGTAAGTTTAGAGGCCTCTTTTTAAAACCAATTACAATATAAAGTTTAGCTGAATTGTTTTACAGTTCAGTGATTTCTAGTGCAGGTTATCTATTTAAGTTTATTATGGCTATACAGAGAGTGTATAAAAACAGCAGGGGAAAACATGTCATGGATATTAGAATCCCTTGCTCATGTGTTCTGGAGCAGCCCTTTGACTATCTAGGCACAAAGGATGGAGTAGGCTCTGCCCCTGATCGATTGATGGGATTGAGGTGGGGGGGGATGCCAGAAGTTAGCATACAGCTGTGCACTTGGGATCTTCATTTATTCTTTAAATTAATGTTGTTAAATCAGGCTGCAAAGCCTAATGCTCCATGTGTGTTCTCTGTACACTGGAAACTAATTCTTAAAATTAGGTATTTTTCTGATGGCACTTTGAAGTTTTTCCTCTATCACTTCAAAATTAAACAATAAACACAAGGGTAATTTGAAGCCATGGATCCACTTCATTTGTGTTTCCCTTGCATAGGCATAGTCTCCCTCTCCCTCTCCCTCTCCCTCTCCCTCTCTCTCTCTCTCTCTCTTGTATTCAATTTGTAGCATGCAGCTTCTTCACAAAATAAAACACAATGTGAGAAGTCACAGTTAGGGAAGATAATAATATCCAACTTGTATGGTGTGATCTTATTTTGAATTGGGGAGGCAGATATAAATACAGTTCCATATGTATGTCACACCTTGTCATGTTCACCGTTTCAATGTGCATTGTACATCGTAACGTTTCGCATGTCAAGTTGTTGCTGACGCGTGTTCTGTTTGGGAGGGACTGTGCGGACTCCTTCTGCTGGGTTTGTTATCTGTCTTCAGGGGAATGGAATGTGTTTGGGTCATCTCCTGTGTTCAAGGTTTTCTTCCCAGGAGATCAGCAGAACTCGTTACCAGCACCTGTGGTGGGGAATTTGAAACGGCTGGGCGAGGGGAGGGTTTATGTTTGTACTGAGGGTTTTTAGTTTGTATTTGGCGCGCTTTTGCTCATTCTCAGCTTTCTCTGTATTTGCATACTATTCTTTAATAAACCAGATATTCTTAAGCTCCTGCTTGTGAGTCTGAGTCTGTTAGGATAGGCAATCATTACACCCCTTTAAACAACACTATCAATACTTAATTGATACTAAGTGCTTTCATTCATCATTTCCTATTGTGGCCAAATATCACAGAATCCACATCTGTCCTATATCTTAATGGCTAACATTTATTAGTCAAACAGTCATTTGCAAATATCATAATGATATGCATGTTGTTTAAGTATGAAGGTATTTTGCTTACTTCTCCCCAGTTATTAAAAAACATTGAACAATGACTATAATCCTAATAAATTTGCAAGTTATACTGATCGTGTAGTTACATCTTGTGATAGAACATTGAAGTTTAGAAAATGTATTGACCATATAATCCATATGTCAGTGTGCAACACCATTGTAATAATAATGGTTTAGAAGTGAGGGAAATTAAGAGTATGATAGGGAGGATCAGACAGATGGCCAGCCAGATTCACATTTTTACTTCTCCAAGGTAAGATTACCCATTTCCCCATTCAAAGTTTCAACAGGGAAAAAATGTCCCAGACACATTAGTGCAGAACTAGGTCGCTATCCAGCATAAGCTAATTCCTTTACATTGGGACATATAAAAGTACACTCACTCACTGATTCAATAAATCAGTTAAATTAATTTAGTGAATGGTGGGATTACCCTGGATAAAGCCTTATTGTGGTAAACTGGAAAAAACAGGCCTGATATTAAAAGATGATTGATGATGATGATGATGATGATGATGATGATGATGATGATGGATGGATGGATATCAGCCTACATAGGAGCCCATCTGCTAGACTATTACATGCATAACAGTAGCCTGTTGCTTGGATCTCTGTTGCATCTTGAAATGAGATGCTCCATTCCTGATTGAAGTTACAGGTTCCAGGCAGCCCAGCAGAATCCTTCAGTTGTTGTTTCTCATTTATTCATCTTCATCATATATGAATGTGAACCTTTCTCTAAGAATTCAGAGCTTCCTTGGAGGCAGAGAAATTCTCTTTACATGATACAAGACAAATAATGAAAGACAGTCACAGAAGGTGCTCAGTGCACTATCCCCTAATTTCAATTGATCAAGAGGAACAAATGGATGTCTCTTGTATCATTCTTTCCAATATAGGCGCAATGGAGTGGCTGAGGTAACTTACATGATCAAACATTTGGATGATCAGACTGAATTTTCATTTGATCTCCTCTGGTAGTATTTATGGGTTTCTGATAACATTCCTTTCTTTCTTGAAATATGAAAAGACTTAAGACTGAGGCTGGGGAGGTCAAGAGTTCCACTCTGGGAGCTTTGATGAAATGTTCCTATTATGCCAGCAATTCTGGGCTGCTAGCACAACCTAGGAAAGCATTCACATAACAAAGTAGCAAATTATATTTTAACTATGAAAACTCTGTTTGAAGTTTGGTGAGAGAACTAGCATAAGACTCTGCAGGTACATGAATTGCATGCTGTCATTGTATATATGCATTGTCTCTGTAGAAGTGCAATTTCAGTCATTAAATATTTCAGGTTCATTGTGTGCTGATTGTGGCAGATAGCATGGTAGCCCTGCCTTCAAAGCCCTAGTGGATAGGAACATGTATTTACCAATCAATTTATTTGTATTACATAGATATTACGTTGTCTTGCTTCCTGCTGTTATGTAATCTATCTGAATTTTCATGCCACTAAGCTATAATAATACATCTACCTGTTTTCCTACTGCTCGCTATGTACTCAAATCATGTTCAGTGCTGCACCACATCTAATCTACAATATTCAACATTACTCACCCTTTGCAGAGATTGATCTGATGTTTAACCTTCAAAAAAAGATTAATCTAATTAAACATATACCTAAAAATACATTGTAATGTCCCAGCAACAAGACAATGTCTTACAACGGACTTATATTTTACCTGGCTGCCTTGAACATGGGTACCAGATCAATGATTGAGAAGAGTTTAGTCAACTGGGCATTAGAAGGCAGGGAGAAAGTTATTTCCTCACCATCATTGTTCCAGCATTTCTATCCCTGACTCAGCAAGATTAAACAAAAGAAAAGCTCAAAACCATGACTCAACTGAGGTTGTCCCTGGGTAGTTTGAGAAGCAAAACCCAAATCTTTGAGATAGCTACCTTCCAAATGGACGGGAAGTGAAGTCTGGAGTTATAGTCTTGGCCACTATGATATTTTTTATTGAAGTGCTGGTAGGAATTGAGGAAACATGTGTTGAATGAGTTAATGAACAGACAATGAAAGGTTAAGTTGTGCTAGAGTTGGAACCTGATAAGGAATGAATGTATAAAGCTACATAAAGGTACAAGATGTGTCAAGGATAAATATCAGGGGTTAGACAATTTTGGGAATATTTCTGTGATAACTTTCTTGTAATCCCTACAGTCATGGGAAATAACTTTTATCAAATGGACATGATACTTGGTGACATGATCTGTGATGCTGGGATGATCTTGCAATCAAGCTAAGGCAATCCAGTATTGCTCATGAAAAACAACTGGAGTAAAGAAAAGTTTGAAGTCTCAACTGCCATTCCATCAAGATTCATCTCAGATGTTGCTCTCTGGGGACTTCCATTGCCTTTTGTCACTTGACAAGAAGGGCCTTTTAGTATGTATGATTTGAGTGACTGAGAGTGAATTTTGTTTATATTACTAAAATAAAGCTTTTAAAATCTCCTAGGAATCTTCAGAAATGGTTGGCTGGTATCCACTGACTTTGCTCTAGTGTTACATAAAAAGTTTTCTAATTCTACAGGATGGGGCCAGCCCCTTGAAACATCTGTCACTCCTGTAGATGCCATTGGGCAGAACTGTGCTTTGTGTATGCATGAATTACTGTAGGAAGCTCTTTAAAAATATAAGAAAGACTATAAAATAGTTTTCTTTAAAAAAAAACAAAAAACCAGGGTACAATATCAGAAGTGATTATTCTCATAAAAGGAGACTTGACTGGTCCCAACTCTGTTAGCCTTCAGGAAAGCTTTGAGGACCTGGTCGTTCTCTTGGGCTTTGGGGCCAGGATGTTAGATAAACTTTAATTATCCATGTGATCCTGAATCCAGCCATGGAATTTTCTATTTCTGAAATCTTCCCTATCTGGACCTTACATACCCATGCCACTTTTCAGTAAAATTCACCAATTACACATGCTAATTCCAACTCTAAATTCATTGCTGCTATTTAATCTTTTCCCATCTTCTTTAAAACAGATAACCCTTAGGTCTTATATAAGAAGACAGATGATCTCAATCTCTGCCTACTTCGGAACAGCACTGCTGTTGTCAGCAAAGCGGGTCCTGGCAGCAGGGCGAAGGAATAGTTAGTCCCAGCCCTGGATACATGGCAGGCCTTTTTGTCTGTTCTGAGGAAAAGGGCTGTCTGACACTCCAAGGATCTCAGGCGTCTGACACCTATCCAGGTGGTGTCAAAGTCAAAGCTGGGGCGGTTTGACTTCTCATGTTTCTACCGTCTTTTGTGCATCAGCAGCATTTCTGACCGAAGCTTTTCTCTCCCCATGCTGACATTCCATTTTACATATTCGGCAGTTGTTGGGAAGGGATATATAAACATTGAAGCCACAGTGATACAAAAACCCATTAAGATCTATTTAGAGGCAATGAATTGGAAGCAGGTGTTTGCTACATATAGGGGCAACAACCTTAGAAAGCGAGATGAATGCTGAAGAGAAAGAAAACAAAAAGAGCTGGCTTAAATTCACAAAGAGAACTATAATCAAGCCTTATCCATGTCTATTACGAGGAAAAAAGACAAGAACAACAGCTATTGAAAGATTAAAACTGACTTTGTATATTCCCTGTTTCCCCCTGCTGTTTACTTCGGTGAAATTTCTAAAGAATAATTGGAACATTTACGGAATATATTTATAATACCTCATTATCCAGATCTGCTTCAATTCACTGATTTCAATTTTCTTTTAGACAAGTGGTGTTTATCAAAGGACTTAGCATATGAATGCAAAGCCAGGGACCGATATATGCAAAATATATACTTCAGATTTCACATCTTTGGTGGTGGGATACCCATAAAAAGCAATTCTTCCTTAAATGGTGTGCAAACCTCACCTCACATGTTGACCCCAATCTGAGTAATTAATCTCATAATGAAGTCTTTCATGGTGCATGTTGGCTTATTATTGTCTTTAAGTTAATAACATCACATAATTACTAGCATGGTATGGAAATGTTTCTATCTTTTTAAACAACATGGGCAGAAGATAAAAGAACATCAGGGATAATGATTATAGCACAATATGGCAGCTGCACTAAGTGGGGCCCACCTTCACCCCAGCACCTGCCAAATAAGCCTATTTAAAAACTAAATATTGTTTGAGATCATCCCTGTACATCCCACCCCTTCAATTGACTGCAGCTGTTTTGTTCCTTCTAAGAATTACATTCTGTTGTTTTGGGGACAGGAGATTAGGGCCTGAACAAATGCTAGCTGGCAAGGGGTCATACCCATGGGAGCACTCTATCCACACTACTCTACTGAACTGTAGCTATGTCCTGGCTCATTTATGTGAAATATCGCCATACCAACCATGAGCAGTCAGGCAGCGGCAGGGATGAGATATTTAATGCTACACACAGATTCACACGAAGGACAGTTAAATATGGAAAGGCACATATGGGGTGTTTCCTATTTGGTCCCCAGCATGGTCTGTGGTGAGAGGTGCTATGAGTTGTAGTTCAGCAACATCTGGAGGAGTATAGGCTTCCCACCCCTGCCTTAAAAGCTCATCTTATCTGTGAACTCCATGAAAGAATGCAAAGGCTTTTAAATTCCAGGCAGTCTTCAGATTTTCAGTTCTGGCTAAACAAGGCAAATTACGTGTAATGTTTTTCATGCATTTAAGAACTGCATCTTTCAGTGTACATAGTATCAAGGGTGGGTGGGTTGGGTATGGAGTAGTAGAGGCAAAAGGACAAGGCTTCCTACTATCACTTTCCACAAAACAACCGACATATAAAAAGGTAGGTGGCAAATAGCTTTCTTCACTAGTCATTAGAACCCCAATGTATTATTTCTACCTTTAAAAAAGTAGATTTGAAGGACTCAGTTTTTCTCTCTTCTTTAACTATGAAAGTGGTCTTCCCCAGCTACTGCAATAGAATCAGCCTACTTTTTATCCCTGCCCTCCTGGTCATCCAAATGACCAGAATTTGTGTAATTGTTGGATTACAGAGAGGCTTTAGCTTGAGGCAACTGAAGTCTCCACCACATGACAATGCAGAACTTAATCCAGTTCTCTCAAGAGAAGCAGAAGAGGCTAGCTGTTCCAATATGGAGGCAGGAAGGATGGAATTGAGATTATTCTCCCAAATCTCTGTCCTGATGCTTTCCCAACCAAACCATCTGTTAATTACCTTAATGTACCAACCACTAGATCAACTAGTTTGTGGATAGAAATATCTTACTAGGTGGAAAGTTCCTTAAGAATGATGGATCACTAAAGTTTGATTCACAGAAACATCCATTCTTGATAGAACAGACAATGCTGGGAGACTAAAAGAGTGTGGCAGTCCCTTGACAGATCCTTTTAAGTCATAATGTTCCTTGTACATATAATAAAAATTAAGCTGAAAGATTAAAAAAATAGATGAAGCAGGATGAGGAAAACTGACTAATTCCATGAACTGAATGAACTAAGAAAAAAATTGAAGAGCCCTGTTTAAAGGACAAGTTTTCTACAGAATTAGAAGTAAATAATTATGTTTTGGGTACTTCTGTGCTTGCAATTGGTAGTAAATAAAGACAGAGGTTTGTGTACTAATTCTGAGTGTAATCAATTATTCATTAAAATCTATGCATACTTACAAAAAAGCATGAAGTTACACATTTTCCAATACATTAATTATGATGACTAAGTTAGCTGGTAACAAGACATATGAGTAAGGTATTCAGGAACAAAAAAACCAAATCCCTTTGCCAAAAACAAAAATTTTCTCCTAAATTAAAAAAAAAAACTAATTAAATCTTTCCCCAAAGCAAAGAAGGTCTGCCCCATTCTTTATGCGTATGTATGAAGCAATCCAAGAGTCCACAATCCAAGCTTCTGGTTTTTGTTTTGCTCCTGCTGTTGTTGTTTAATATATGGAGCCAGTCTCTCTAGGACACACATATACATATTCATTTTATTAAAATGTTTTTCAGCTTTACACAAAATAGAACATTTCTTTAGAAAAGAGCCTTCTGGCAGGATATTCATACCGTGTTATGCTTGGTTGCTTATTTATTTATCAAATTTAAACAGCTGCCCATCTCACAAACATGACTCTGGGTGGCATACAATAAAACAAAGAGTTAAAAACAAGTTCAACCATTAGAAACAAACATAAATATAAATCAGACCACAGGGGAATGAACCAACATCCTACACCCAATGTAATCGTCTCGCAAGCTCCCTGTTTCCAAGGGACCCCCAAGGCTTCTGGAAAAACCATGTTTTGAGACATTTCCAGGAGGCTAGCAGGGATGGGGCTAACCTCAACTTGGTGTGGATGATGTTCCAGAGGATGAGGGCCATGGCAGAAAAGGTCCATCTCCTGGGTCCCGTCAGATGGAACACCTTAGCAGACAGGACCCGCAACATACCTCTCCTGCTGTAATCGGGAAGAGGGGGTCCCTCAAATAACAAGGCCCATGCCCTGTAGGGCTTTAAAAGTCAAAGCCAGCACCCTGAATTGGACCCAGAAGCAAACTGGCACCCAGTGCAGCTCGCGGAGCAGAAGTGTAATGTGTGCCATCGTAGAGGCAAACGTAACTGCCCACACGGCTGCCTTTGGCACCAGTTGAAGCTTCTGGATGGTCTTCAAGGGGAGCCCCACATTGAGCACGTTACAGTAGTTCTTCACCCTTCAAACATTGAAACATGCCATATCATCATGTAGCAAAGCATAAATATAAGTGTTTTCTATTTTCAGTTCCAATCAAATTTTATATGGTAAGATGTTATGTCCCAAGAACATTAGTAATAAATTGTATCTCACCTTTTCTCCAAGGAGCTTAAGACAGTTTACAGTGTTTTTCCCCTCACACCATTTTATCCTGACTCTCCTGAGACAGTTTAGATTAAGAAAAAGAGGGTGGTGAATCTTGTTATATTAGTTTATACTGTGTCCAGTTTTCCTTACCATACTGTTGGTATATTTTCATAATATTACTCCATGTAATGCAAACAAATATATCCTTGATTATTTATTTGTCTCTGAGAGATGGTACCTGACTATAATTCCCTTGGTGAATTTTATTATGTACACACTGATATCACTGTAATATGGTTTTCTAAATAAGAAATACAGTAAAACCAAATGTCCATGAACAAAAATCTTTTGGATTTTTAAAAATATTTGGCAATGCCCAGATTTCTTCAAAGATGTACTAAACTTTTATCTGCATTAATAGAGTTAAGATAGTGAGTTAAAGCCAGAAAAATCTATTAATTCAGGTCTAGCCACCTGAATTTCCTATCTCCAGATAAAATTGGCATGTACAACTTATTTTAACCCAGGAAAGAAGAGATTAAGAAGTCCCCTTCTTAATGATTAGGAAAAAAAGAATTTTGAAAAATATAGGGAATTTTCCAATAGATCATGTATCTTAGAGCAAATCTATCTTTATCCTACTATGCCATTTTTCATGGCCCACAAACTTCATAAAGGGCTCCATATTGCCTCTGGGCAAAGAGAATGATCCTTCTGTGCTTGGTTAAAAAAAATTCCAATCAATCAACAGCACAGTAAACTACTATTTATTCTGGTGAACTTTATTGTGAATTTATAGGCTAGGCTGCCATAACTTCAGCTATTCCTAATACAGATGATATGTACTTTTATTATAGGAAAACATTGCTACAAGTAATTTATCTCCTTAAAGACTTCTTTACAAAATAGATTTGATATGCAGAGTTAGGATCATATCAGAAAGTGTAATTGTGTTTGTTTCCACTAGAGTGTGCTATTTGCACAGGCAACAGAAAATGCAGCTCTTTTGCATTTAAGCTAAAATGCGCACAAAATAATAGCTGGATGATACTTTCAGGAGGATGGACCAAATGAACACAAGCAAGGTTTCTGCTCCTGCAGAACACTGCATCAGGCAAGGAGCAACGAAGATGGATGTTTAAAATGATACTTCTAGTTCTGTCAGTTTACACATAATAGACAGTCAACTAAATGCAGACAATTTAATTATGTTTTGTATCAGATTACACCAAATCACAAGGGACAAAAGAAATAGCAGCTCAGAAACTCAGCATCCATAGTAAGTGTTCCAGAGAGCATAAAACTTGCATATATTTTCCTGTTAATTTGATTGAACCTAATAACAGTATGTGATAATGTGAGTAACCTTGAACAAAATCTTTTGTGTAAATATGGAGATGCAGATAGTTGCTGCATGTGATAAATGTACGTATGATTAGAATAAAGGCTGCATGAGGATAAATTGAATGCTTAGGAAATGATTCAACACTGAGACAGCAGGAAGATGTGGATATATGACATTCTCTTGGCTGCTGAATATATTTATGGATGCATGTATAAGGAATGCTTGTGGTTATATTACAGGTGGGTTGGTGGGGGACATGAATGTGCATTGGTTTTTTTATGTAGATGGTGTCATGTTGCTGGAGCTAAGAACCTGAATGATTTGCAGCAATTTTAGACTATATAATGCAACAAGAAGTATGGATTTGAACTTCAATGAATCAAAGACCAAAGTGGTTGGATTTGATGGGACTGATTACAAATTATACATCAATAGCGAAAAAGTAGAGCAAGTGGATGAATTTGTCTACCTTAGTAGAACGGTCACTAAAAATGGGAACAAGGATGGACAGAAATACTTTAAGATGTGCAAATGCTGATAGAAGACTGGTAGTATATGGTCTCTTGTAAAATGCAAACACAACAGTTGAAAGAAGCACCAGTATTAAGTATATGAGAAGTGGGCTTCTGCTCCCATTATTATATGAAAGTGAGAACTGGGCATGTCAGGAGAAACACAAAAGTAAGTTCAATGCAGTGGAAATGGGGAACTTAAATGTGTGTGTGGTAGAACAAGAAAAGATAGGTCAGGAATGAGTGAGCGCTGAATGCATATAGAGTGCATACCAAGGTGAGTGACCAGAATGAAAGAAATACACTGAGGTGATCGGTCATATCTAGACAGAGCTATTTTCTATGGATTTTGAGTCCTCCCACCATGAAGCAATACAACTGTAATTACTAGTTATTCCTATTTATTTTATTTCATAATTTATTTAGCAACTATCATTAGTAGTCCTTGAGATAGAGAGAAAGAGAGAGAACGAAAGACAGACAGACAGACATGATTCTGAATTTACATAGGGCAGAAATCACACTTTCTGAGATTTTTGTGGGGTAGGATGGGGTTAAGTATATCAGATGAAGCTCTGGGCAATATACCAACCAGTCTTTTGAATTCAAGTAGCTGCATATTGTGTACAAAAGATAGGATTTTGGGATGACCCATGCATTAAAAAAGCAATTAATTAGAAAGATATTTTTCTGATTCAGCAACTGAGCAAAACAAACTCACTGCAGAAAAAATATACATTAAGGAAAGGGACTTTTAATAATTTAAATACCAAATGAAAGAGGCAGGAGATTCACAAGCTTTGAACTTATAATGGTTTGCAAATTTAGGAAAACAAAATTATGGAAAAATACTATTCTCTCTCTCTCTCTCATGATCTTTGCTGAAAAAGCTAATGGTTAGGACCAGATCCAAACAAAAGCCATGCTGCTGACTGTATTAGCAGTCATTTCATTCCATCAAGGTTCTGCTATTTTCCCAATCGGTTTGGGTATTAATTTCCACATATTTAATGGAATGGGAAGTAGGAGAATTGCACCGTTTCCTAATCTCATTACTGCTGTCTGTCTTGAATGTGCCTAACCAGCCAACACACTTTCCCACTAAATACAGCAACAAACAGAAGCCAGAGGCGACTTTAAGCAAATGTTGCCCCAGTGCAGCAATGTACCCATCACTCAGACTGGTCATTGTCCTGGATGAATTGCTGAGGGTGGTACTGGAGTGTGAGAGAGTGGTGGCTTCATTCCCCCTTATGAAACAAAATTACCTCTGCCTGACTTTTCATCGAGAACTAAAATTCATTCATGTACATTCTCATATTCTTTTAATTTCCTTTATTTAACTTCCATCCTTATCTTATCTTATCTTGTCATGTTATGTTATGTTGTGTTATGAGTTGTTGAGAATCGGGTGGCATACAAGTTTATTGTTGTTGTTGTTGTTGTTATTTCCAAATATCTGGTGTGTACGTGGATATTATTACATGTATTTGGGCATGTATATCCAGTCAACAGTATACTGTAGGTGCCATTGTATCTTTGAGCAATCTCTCTTTATACCTCTTTATTAAAAAAAATCCTGTCTGGCTAATTTTTGGAGGACTGCTAGACTCAATATCTGTGCCATAAGAAGCATGCCAGTGCAATAATGATTCTCCTGAGTGAAACTAGCACATAGGTAAATCTGAGTGCTTAAACCAAATGTTTAGGCATGTATTTATTAGGAGGGCACAATCATGGCCCCCTTGATTAAGAATGAACCATGCAGTTCAATTCTCTGTTTTGTACTCTGAACATTTGATTACATTATACAGCTTCTAATATAAAAGTCAAATACTTCAGACCGTGAAATATATATTGGCTACATGCACAGAAGTTTGCTCACACAGAGACTTCTCTTACCAGATAGAATGAAAACATTAATTCGGATACTTTCTTGTCTCTGAAACTTAAATTGTTGCATAAGATAATGTGAAATAATATGCTCTGCTTTTAAACATCACTTTTTATATGAACCACTGTATTACTGTCTATGATTCTGTAATAATTCCACTTAGCTGCTTGATATCCTCTTTGGTCCCATTAGTGGCTAGACCATCCATACTTTGTCAAAGTAAACAGGAAGAACCTTATGCCATATTCCAGAGGAACTATCAACTTCATATCTCTCATTCTTCTGCAAAAATTGCTTGTAGAACAGGGATGAATTTCACTGTACCCACACTTTACCTAAATATCCTTTTATGGACTTGAGTGTAATCAGGTGGCAAAGCTGACGCAGGGGGCTTGGAAAAAACAGATACACTTAAATTCACTACTGTTGTTGCAAGTATACAGGGCAAAGAACCACAAGAACAACAGAGTGTGATGGGACCAGCAAACAAGCCAGTTTGAGTTGAAATAACAAGCAACTATACTGAGCTCCCGTTGTTAATCCCAGCTCCTGCCAACCTAGCAGTTCAAAAACATGCAAATGTGAGTAGATTAATAGGTACCACTTCGGCGGGCAGGTAACGGTGTTCCGCTTAGTCAGGCCGGCCACATGACCACGGAAGTGTCTACGGACAAACGCCAGCTCTTCGGCTTTGAAACAGAGATGAGCACCGCCCCCTAGAGTCGGACACGACTGGACTTAATGTCAAGGGAAACCTTTACCCTTTATACTGGATAAGCATACACTTGATTAAGATTTGCCTTGCAGATGTACATCATCTGTTTTATTTTTGTCTTCTTACAGGTAAGCATTGCATTCTGGCATCCTTGCACACTTGGCTATACATTGCATATCACTTAAGGTTCTTTATTCTAGGGTTCAGTTGTGCAACATGTTTCCCCATTCAAAAACACAAAGATCTCCCTGAATGATCCAAAAGCTAAATCTTGAAACAATATGGCTAGCTGGCTTAACTGTGCTACTTTTTGCACATTTACTCACAGATTTGTGACTGTGTGAGTCAAATGACATTTTTAAATTTACTGCTTGTTTATCCACACAAAAGCATGCAAGTTTTACATCCTTTTGTATCTAAAAGGCCATAGATATTTACATTTTGTATTCTGTTGTGTCAAAGCTACCACCTCAATAACCTTTTGACTGCCCTGTGATATTAGCCTCATGTAAATTCAATTTCTTTACTATAGTCTTTAACTATAGTACTATAGTCTTTAACTAGTACAAAATAAAAGCATAACAAAATAAGTTTATTAAAAATCAGAGAAAACATCACGTATTAGCCTATGACAAATAAAAAGGCCAACTTAGGGCCCTATTACCTCATCCTTGGGCCAAACTGTATGAGCCACAGCACAGAATTTGGCTACATGTAAAGGGACAGTTGAATCTGTATATTTCAGTTCTACCTGGTCTATCAGTCAGGAGCAAAGAAATACTGGATGGGTGGTACAATTAATTGGTAAAATAAACAGTACAATAAAACATTTATTAGACTCTCAGATTCTCTCACCCATAAGTCCAGGCCTCCATAGTAGAATTATATCTGCCTTTACCATTTACTGATAGTAAAATGTTAAGGTGAGCTAACATACAGGCCCTATGCTACCTCTTGGAAAAAAATCAAATATCTACCAGGAAAAGCAATTTCTTTTAGTTTATGCTTTGTTCAGTTTTTTGCAAACCTCAAAGATAATAATTGAGAGTAGCCATTTCTGAGCACTGCAAATGTTATGCCCATCTTGTGTTCTCCAAAAGTAATTTCCAAACACTTGTAACTGGACACCTGATCTATAATACTCCATCTCTTTACCATTTATGATGCAAAAGCCTTTTGGCAAAACCCACTGTTTTCGACTTGTAACTTTTCTTGCCTGCTGTAAGTATCTTGGGCCTAGGGCTCTCTGCTCACCCCTGTAAAATATTGGGGCAAAAGCAGCAGCATCCCTAGGGATGGGGGCACAAAGGAGGATTATGGCATGACAATGCAAGCCCCACCCCTTTTCTGCATGAGTGCATGCAGTGTAATTCTGCAGTGAGGCTTTTGTCAGAATGATGCCACTAGACAAGGGACATGCATCTCTGGCATAAGAAATGTATCTGCCAGCTATTTTGCAGGCTGGGGGTGAAATTTCAGACTATTGGTCAACAAGTTAATGTACAGATTAAATAATGATGGAGGTAAAATACATTCCTGTTTCACTTTAGGCTTATGTAAAGGACTGGCCTTTCTTCTCTGCTAGGAGGTGTAGAGGTTAAGGCACCAGGCTAGAAAGCAGGAGATGTGGGTTTTAGACCTGCCTTGGGCATTAAGCCAGCTGGGTGACCTTGGGCCAGTCCCTCTCCTCAGCCTTAGGAAGCAGGCAATGGCAAACCACTTCTGAAACAACTTGCCAAGAAAACTACAGGGACTTATCCAGGCACAACACTGACTTGAAGGTGCATACACACACACACACACACACCATGATATTACAAACCCAGTAAATACAATATCAGATGAGCAAATGTCAAGAATTAAACTGAACAGTATCCCAGAAGAATGTGAGGGAGATGCAGGGGAGATGGAGATTCATTTGCATCCCATGTGTTTGAGATTAGCAGGATGGGCCTATGGGAAAGTTGGCAAAGTATGCCTATTAAAAAGTAGGATATAAAATGTAAATATAAAGGGATGACTTTGTTTGCACCTGGCAAAAATATCAAAGAACAATGTGGCTTCTGGAAAAAGGTCACTGAGAATCAAGGCTGTACCATTTTCCTCTCTCTTGACCACAACTTATGTATCTGTCTGTCTCTCTGTCTGCTTTTAAGGCATTAGCATGGGGTTCATCCATTTTGAACAACCGTATGTTCCCATTATTCTTTGTAGCACTGCTTGACAATTCATCAGCCTCCCAAGATGGAGGCCTGAAGTGCTGATTGCATTTTAAGCATTTTACAGCTTCTTGTTTTCTAACAGAAATCTGAATGGGTTAATAGGGCACTACTTTTTGCAGAATTGCTGTTTGATTTGATTTGATGTGTCTTGTCATGATTTATGTGGTTTCTGTATGACCTAGAAACAGAGCCTCATGAGCAGCAGTTAAAAACAAACAATCCACTGAAGGTCATCACCTGAGCAAACGGCAGCCTGATTGAATCCTATAAAATATGACTGTCTCCTCCTTTCTACCATTATTGCTTAAGCACCTCAGCAATGTTCAAGTGCACTTTGAAACCAAAACATCATGAAACTAAGGCTCTTTCCCCTGTGCATAATCATGCTCTTTCTATGCTGCACCCAGCTGAATCAAGTGTCACCATATAGCTAACGGCACTTCCACATTAGTCCTCAATGTCAGTTAATTGAAACCACAGTAAAACTAGTTGCTGTTGCTGCTGCTGCTGCTCTGAATGCTGGGGCTCTGTGGACTTAGGGTAATTTGTTTCCCTCTTGAACCCCTCTGTCATCATTGTGCTTCTCAGCTTCCAGAGTGAGCATGAAGAGGGGGCTTTGTTGATGAGAATCAGATAAATGCACACACTAGGAAGTAAGGATATGGGAGGAGTGGGAGAAGCAGGGAAGTAGCATTTCATTCCCCTTTTTCAAGGAGTAGGAAGTGAGGTTATGATTGCTACTGCAAGATCTGCAGCTGCTAAGGGTAGAGCAGTGGCATCTTAGCCTTGGAGGCTCTGGGGTTGGAAATAGCAATGCTATTTAGACCAGCATTTCTCAACCTTGATGACTTTAAGATGGGTGGACTTCAACTCCCAGAATTCCCCAGCCAACCATGCTAAGGTTGAGAAACACTGCTATAGACATTCTCCACCCAGTCTCAGTCCTCCATCTAATTGGAGACTTAAAATGCTTCCTAGAAAAGATCAAAACTGGAGTCATTAATTTCAAGATATTCTCTAGCATAATAAAGCAATAAACATCTTTGGAGGCCCACTTAGAATAGCCTCATTGTCAGTGTCAAGAAGAATAGAAATGGGTTGGTGGGCAAGTAATGGAGGGTGGAATTCTGCCTTGGCAGAACTTCAGTGATGCCATTAATATAGAAATTCAACAATAGTGGGGCAAGGATGGAGTCTTGTCTGACACCTTTGCAAGTATAGGTTCATTTAAGTCACCTAGGTGACTAATCATAACCTTGGATGGTAGTATCATAACATAGTAATATAATTAGCTTAAGGAGACATTGATGAATCAAAATGGCAGTTAATTTTCTCCAGAGCCTTTCATGAGACATTGAGTCAAAGTCTGCCCTTAACTCTATAAAAGCAACATGAAGGGCACCTTTAGACAAGATATAGTATTTCTTGGTGAGATGGTATCTGAGCTCTGCTGCTGTCCAAATGCTGAGTTTCTCCCATTTACAGCTGAGCCTTTCCCTGCTGTACACTTTGGAGGCTTTGCCATCCTTCCATTCTTAGTTCACCAGTCCATCTGTTGTGCTAGACCAGTGATGGCAAACCTTTTGGGCTTGGCATGTCAAAAATTTAGAAAATGCCTAAATTTTCTAAATTTTTGACATGGATGGGTGTGTGTGTTGTGTGTGACTCTGCTAGCATGTCACACACACACACACACAGACACACCGAACAAAAGAGAAACAATTCTTTACATACTGATTTATTAAAAAAATACAAATCAATTTTCCGGGGCCAAAAGGGCAGTGATTAGGGGGGAGATAGGTGGGGCGGGGGGAGTTGCAGTGCCTTTTGTTCATTCAGTTTCTTTGGTAACTCAAACAGGGAGAATAGTTGTTGTCGGGTGTTGGTGAACACTGGTGTGTCACCCAAAACGTCGTGCCATGTGACCTTTGACATGCATGTCATAGGTTCACCATCACTGCGCTAGAGTATCTGCTGGACTCCAGGGATTTGGTAGCCATAATTCTCATCCTTTAAGCTGTATGTGATGGCACTCCTTCTGTAATGGTGAGAAAAAGAAGGCAGCAATCAAACTTTCAGGTCACTGGCAATCTATCAGCAAAATTTCCTGGTCACTCAACTCAGCATGGCTTGACTAAGCTCTAGGTTTGCACTTGGATTAACATTCTCGGAAATGAAACATGGCATGACTATAGAAGAATCTTTCTTGCATGTTAGGAAGGCACCATTAAACCAGCTGACTGCCCTCTGTCAACATGAAGGTGCTATTCCCTTTTCATACCACTGTACTTTAATTCTGCTTCCTTCCAATAGTTTAACAGACTTTTTGTGATAAGCTTTGTAACACTGAAGCTGAACTGAAGCTGAGCAACTTCTGGTTGTTAATATAACCAACATATTTGGTTAATATAACCAACATATTTGTACTGAGAAAGTGCCTCTCAACTCAAAGAGACAGATGACAAATATTGTACTACAGTTCTTCAGTCAGGGACATCCTGACTCTAAAAAGGACTTCTCTATATGAATACAATCTAAGATATTACCAAAAGGAAAAGAATAAGAAGGGAAGAAAGAAGGGGGAAAGGAACTCTTATACCATGGAGTTGCGATAAAGCAATAGCCCCCAGATCTTTTGAGGCTACTACTCTTAAAGGCAAAAAAATACTTGCAAACATCTGCACTTTACCAGCAGAAGAATGGCCATCAGATTGGAAAAAATCAACTTATATCCCCATACCAAAAAAGGGAAACACTAAATGTTCAAACTATCGAACAGTAGCACTCATTTCACATGCCAGTAAGGTAATGCTCAAGATCCTGCAAGGTAGACTTCAGCCATTCATGGAGCGAGAATTGCCAGATGTACAAGCTGGGTTTAGAAAAGGCAGAGGAACTAGGGACCAAATTGCCAATATCCGCTGGATCATGGAAAAAGCCAGGGAGTTTCAGAAAAATATCTATTTCTGTTTTATTGACTATTCTCAAGCCTTTGACTGTGTGGACCATAACAATTTGTGGCAAGTTCTTAGTGGTATGGGGATACCAAGTCATCTTGTCTGCCTCCTGAAGAATCTGTATAACGACCAAGTAGCAACAGTAAGAACAGACCACGGAACAACGGACTGGTTTAAGATTGGGAAAGGAGTACGGCAGGGTTGTATATTCTCACCCTACCTATTCAACTTGTATGCAGAACACATCATGCGACATGCTGGGCTTGAGGAATCCAAGGCTGGAGTTAAAATCACTGGAAGAAACATTAACAATCTCAGATATGCAGATGATACCACTTTGATGGCTGAAAGTGAAGAGGAACTGAGGAGTCTTATGATGAAGGTCAAGAAGAAAGTGCAAAAGCTGGCCTGCAGCTAAACCTGAAAAAAACCAAGATTATGGCAACCAGCTTGATTGATAACTGGCAAATAGAGGGAGAAAATGTAGAAGCAGTGAACGACTTTGTATTTCTAGGTGCGAAGATTACTGCAGATGCTGACTGCAGTCAGGAAATCAGAAGATGCTTAATCCTTGGGAGAAGAGCAATGACAAATCTCGATAAAATAGTTAAGAGCAGAGACATCACACTGACAACAAAGGTCCGCATAGTTAAAGCAATGGTGTTCCCCGTAGTAACATATGGATGCGAGAGCTGGACCATAAGGAAGACTGAGCGAAGGAAGATAGATGCTTTTGAACTGTGGTGTTGGAGGAAAATTCTGAGAGTGCCTTGGACTGCAAGAAGATCAAACCAGTCCATCCTCCAGGAAATAAAGCCAGACTGCTCACTTGAGGGAATGATATTAAAGGCAAAACTGAAATACTTTGGCCACATAATGAGAAGACAGGACACCCTGGAGAAGATGCTGATCCTAGGGAGAGTGGAAGGCAAAAGGAAGAGGGGCCGACCAAGGGCAAGATGGATAGATGATATTCTAGAGGTGATGGATTTGTCCCTGGGGGAGCTGGGGGTGTTGACGACTGACAGGAAGCTCTGGCGTGGGCTGGTCCCTGAAGTCACGAAGAGTCGGAAGCAACTAAACAAATAAACAACAACGATATCACAGTGATTTCCAGAATAAGTAGTATTTGTAGATGAGTTGCAGGGACTAGAAAGTGCCAAAAATTTAATCAATATGAAAAAGTTCAAGAATTAAAAGATGTCCAGATCCAGATGTCTTTCAAGGATAAAAACAGATCGTAAGGAGTTTATAGCTAATCAAGTCATGTCCTTGCTATCTTCAGTTGGAATGGGCTATAAAATGTTAGGGTTAGGGTTAGGGTTAGTGATTACTATATAGTAAATATAGGAATATTTACTATAATTTTTTGTTGTTTCATCTTCTACATAGTGAAACTCATATAAAAGGAGAACAAAGAATTCTGGGAGACTATGTTTAGGGGAGGATTCTGCTTTGAAAACACCTAGCTAGGAGCAGGCTTGAGTAAGGACCATCAAATTTTAAAAAGCCTTGACTACTAGCTAAAATTTGCAAGTACATGATGCTAATAAAATTCCTCTGGGAATTTGTTGGAATTGTGGAAAATAAAGAGTTGACATTTTACAGATGGAAATTTATGTCTGACTGAATCTCTGAGGAGAAGTTCTGCAAAGATGGCTGCTTTTGGATAATTTAATGCTTTTTGGTATTCTTTTCAACATAAACAGGTACTTTTTTTTTCTTTTAACATTATTTATTGATATTCATCTTATTTAAAGTGTTGAGATTACCTGCTCCCTCAGTTAAAATAGGCAAAATCATAACAAAATATGGGGAGCATTTACCCTTCACTCAAAACAAATCTTGAATAGAAGCTGAGGAATCGCACTTTTGGTTCCATTTCAGTATTCTACCAGTAGGTCAATTCAAGTGAGAGAGCTACTTATAACAGTCCCAAAAGCATCCCTGATGAACATTAAATTTACAAGGCAATTTGGAAATAATTATGCCCCAGCAGCTATTAAATTATTTAAAGCTAAAGTTCTGGGTATGATGCTATAAGGCACTCAGCTGTGTATATGTAATAAGACTCCAAGCTTAGAAGTCATCGAATCTATATTTTTAAAAGTTATAACAAGCACCCCTCTCCCAGATTCTGATGCTTTAATAGAGTTAGAAGTAGGCTGCATCTGTTCTGGGGCTTGATGGAGACTCTACTGACTCAAATTCCAGATGAAACAAGTTTTGGGAGGAAATTCTCAGGTCCATCTCATCCTGGTGAACAGGTTTGGCTCTACCCTAAGGAGACAAATTAACAATGGTTTGGCATATTGTGACCTGTCCTTGCCAACACCTTCTACTCTTGGTCTGCATAAAACTCTGGCTGAATTATACCAGAAGATTAGGGACTTAGATATTCAAAGTGTTAGAGCCAGTGTTTCCTGTCTTTTCTACAGTGTAATCAACCTCTTCCTTGTCCTGTCCCTGTGTATCATGTGGCCCTTACAGGAGACTCTTTTGTCTGGCATGAATTGGAATGCTACCTATTAGAATAAAAATTGGTAGGTCCACTAACTTTCCATATGAAAGCCATGCTTTCCTGTGCTCAGATACAGAGATTGAATGTGTATCACATGCAATATTACAATGCTTGTTATATACTCTGTGATGATTGAAAATCATAGCCCCAATTGTTAATTATTTCTGTGATTGTGAAATTACTGCTTAATTTCCAGAATCCTCTAAGAAGATTGCAAAATACTTGTTGATAGCCATGAGTTTTAGAAACTGCCTAGTGTCTCCTTCACATTATTAACTGTTGTAGGTTTTAAATGTAATTTAATGTAATTTTCTTTTTCTCTTTTGGTTCTCTGTATTTGATGTATTTTGCTTTTATGATTGGTCTTGGACTGTAGATGCAGAGCAGAGCAGAGCAGAGTGAAGAGACAAACCCCTAGCTGCATGGGGTAGAGGAAGGGAGGTGCCCAAATCCAACTAAATGGTGCAGAAGCCATCTACAGGGGAAGGAACAAAGAATGCAAATTCTGAGATGGTAGTATCTTCAGAGCTCTATCCAAAGAACAGCATTCAAACATGGAGAATGAAGTGAGGGAGTAGAAGTGCTAATCATTCCTGTCACTGTGGCCCCAATCCAAAAGGCTCCTATTGTTATGGATATGAACTGAGGGGGAGAAATATGCCCCCTCTATAACATTGTGAGACTGGAAGAAGTAGGGATAACTACTGGTTCTTCTAGACACCTCAAAGGAACTGGAAATGGAGAATGGAGAGCAGGATGGGGTAGGATTTATTAAAAGCCAGCATTTCTCAGGACAAAGTTGTATCAACAATCAATGTCATCTCAGTCTACCTTCACAATTGAGAAATTCAGGTCAATAAGTCCTGAAATCATGGAAGGATAGAAGAGATATAATTAAATTACAAAGGGTATAAAACTGGGATTATGTGTGCATGTTGACATAGGCAATCAACTGTTCTAGTGGCTTCTTCCTAGTATGCAGCAAAGATTCTTATCTAGCCATGTCATTGTTTGACAGCCTTAAACTGAATATGAGCCTAAAGCCTAGTCAATTGTACCATGGCAAGTATCCAGGAAATTCTTGCCATAGAACTTTACAATGCAACTATGAGCTACTTCTTCTCTACAATTTTCTATTAATTCAGGAATATAATAGATTTCTGGCCATTGGTAGAAATATTTGGGGACTATGTTTGATCAGGGTTTGTGCTGCACTTGGGCTTGTGATGATGTATATATGATATATATGATTATATATGATTATATTTTTTATATATTCCCTTCTCACCCCTATGGGTGGTATGTGTCTTCCTCAACCTCAGGTCCTCTACCAAAGGCCTGGGAGTTTGAGGGTTCTGTGCAGTATTTTTATTTATTTTTATTTATTATTTAAATTTATATCACTGCCCATCTCCCCTGACAGGCAGTCTAAAAAGCAAAAACAGTATATTGGCTGTTCCTAGCACTGCATTCTTCTGGACAGAGAGCTCTGATGTTGTTCCTGGGATCTGTTGGAGATCTCCCAGCTTGGGGGTTACAGCCCCAAGTGCCCCTACCACCACTGGGACCACTTTGGCCTTCACTTTCCACATCCTCTCTAGTTCCTCCTTCAGGCCCTGGTACTTCTCCAGCTTCTCATACTCCTTCTTCCTGATGTTGCTGTCACTTGGCACTGCTATATCTATGACCACCGCTGTCTTCTGGTCCTTGTCTATTACCATGATGTCTGGTTGATTGGCCAGTACCTGTCTGTCTGTCTAGATCTGGAAGTCTCACAGGATCTTAGCCCTGTCATTCTCCACAACCATCTGTGGAATCTCCCATCTGGACTTGGGAGAGTCTAGCCCATATGCTGTACTTCCTCTGCTTGATCTTCCTTCCACGTCTGCTGCTGCCTCAGGCATTCTCTCAACAGCTCATCTTTAGGTGCCATCTTACTCTGGTGCTCTGGGTGTCATCCAGGACAGTGGCTTGGACATTCATCAGACCCCACCCTCCCTCTTTCTGCCTGGTATACAGTCTCTGGGTGTTGGAGTTGGGGTGGAAGTCTCCATACATTGTGAGGAGCTTCCAGGTCTTCACATCAGCAGCCTCCATGTCCTCCTTGGGCCAGATCACTATACCGGCAGGGTATTTGATGACTGGCAGGGCATACGTGCTGATGGCATGGATCTTGTTCTTCCCATTGAGCTGGCTCTTTGGGACCCGTCTTATCGTTTGGTGGTACTTGGTTGTTGCTGCCTTCCTTGCCTCCTCATCGTGCTTCCCATGTGTCTGTGGGATACTAAGGTACTTGTAGCTGGTCTGTATGTCTGCTATGTGGCCTGCTGGTAGTTCCACCCCATCAGTCTTAACTACCTTCCCTCTCTTTACTACCATCTGGCCACACTGCTCCAGTCTGAATGACATCCCAATGTCCTCACTGTAGATCCGTGTCCAGTGGATCAGTGAGTCGATGTCTCGTTCACTCTTAGCATACAGCTTGATGTCATCCATGTAGAGGAGGTGGCTGATGGTAGTTCCACTCTTGAACTTGTATCCATATACAGTTCTTGTGATAATCTGGCTGAGGGGGTTCAAGCCCATGCAGAACAGCAGTGGGGACAGTGCATCACCTTGGTATATGCCGCATTTGATGGCCACTTGTGCAAGCTGCCTTGAGTTGACTTCCAGTGTTGTCTTCCACAGTCCCATTGAGTTCTTGAGGAAGGTCTTGAGTGTCCTGTTGATGTTGTATAGTGCCAGGCATTCACAGATCCATGCATGCGGCATTGAGGTGTAGGCTTTCCTGTAGTCAATCCAGGCTGTGCTCAGATTGGTCTGTCTAGACCTTGAGTCTCAGGTGACTGCTCTATCTATGAGCAGCTGGTGTTTGGAGCCTCTGGTGTTGTCCCCAGTGCCCTTCTGAGCTGTGCGCATGTACTGGCCTATGTGGTCCTGCAGCTTGGAGGCTATGATGCCTGATAGGACTTTCCATGTTGTGGGAGGCAGGTTATTGGTCAGTAGTTGGATGGTGTTGTTCCCTTGTTGGGGTCTTTCATGATCAGCGCTGTCCTTCCTTGTTTTAGCCAATCTGAGTGGGAGCCTGCTGCTAGCAGTTGGTTCATCTGGGCTACTAGGCGTTCATGCACTGCTGTCAGTTTCTTTAGCCAGTAGGTGTGGATCATGTCCGGGCCAGGTGCTCTCCAGCTCTTCGTGTTCTTGATCTGCTGTTGGATGTCTGCTACTATGATGGTGACTGGTTCCTGCTCTGGGAGATTTCTGTGGTATGCTCTTGGGTCCTGCAGCCACTTTGCACTGGTGCTATGTGTCTTCTCTTTCTCCCATATGTTCTTCCAGTACTGTTCAGTTTCTGCTGTTGGTGGATATATATATCCTTGTGATGATATGTATGGTGTATATTGCAGGAGGGACAAACAAATATCAGGCTTCTTTGCCATTTTAATGGCTGACTCCACTTTTTCATTTCGGTGTGAATATGTTATGGAGAAAGTAAGCTGATCGGTTCTAATTGCTATGAAAATATGCTGTATTTGTTATGGGTGAACTGAGATCCATTATCACTCAAGGAGGCATCAGGTGTACCTTGCCTAAAGTATGTGTCTTCAGTTTCCAGATGCTTTCCTGATGGTAAAGTTTTAGTCATCAGTGATTAATTGCTTAAACTTATCAAATGCTTTTTGCTGTGGGCCTGACCAGCCCCACTTTATAGTCTGTCCTGTCACCCACTCTGTTTCAGTTACCAGGTGTGGAAGAATTTTGTAAGAAACTTCATCATTCCCATGAAACAGTTTACCCCAGCCACTTCCTTTGCAGGGTTGGGGTATGGTCTAAATTGTCTCAACCTTGCTAGGATCAGGTTTTAGTCCTTCAAGAGACAGCATATAACCTATGTAGGTCACCTGTCTTTGTTCAAGTTTCATTTTGTCTGGATTTAATTTGATGTTCTTCATTCTGTAGCATTGAAAGAAAGACTGTAGTGTATGATTATTGTATTTTTTGCTTCTGTATGTTCATTTGATTCTTCAGCAATCAGGATGTCATCTACAAGTCAAGCCTTTAGGTGCCTGATGTAGTTTCCTTTGAAATATTCCAATTTCAGGGAAAATGCCCATTGGAGGACAAAGATAAAAGGAGATAAAAGAAGTAGAAAATGTAGTCTTTTTTTAAAACTTTCCAGCCAAATTCACATGCAAGAAGCTATTGCTGACATTACAAGCTGTGAATATTTGAGCTCTGGAGATATCAGAGAGGGTATGATGAGTTGCAAGGATTAAAGAATGGCATCATGTCATAGTTTGGAAGTGTACCAAATCCACAATTTGCCTAGGAACTATGGATGTATCATGCATGTGGGTGGGGGTGGCTAAAAGAATTTTATTGAAAAAATGGAAAAATGATATTATTCCAGATGTTAAAGAATGGCTTTTGGAAAAGTGTAACTTACCTGTCCTGGAAAAGGAATATTCTCCACTAATCAAAGGATGAAGCAATATTTTGCAAAGGATGAAGCAAAATACTTTGGCAGAGATTTTATGATATTTTACAATATCTTGTTTAATTATACTATTGTTACATGGTATTTATGTGTAAGCCAATGACTATTAATAAGTTTAATATATAAAGTGGATGGATTTTAGGTTTTTTTTCCTTTTCTTTTTCTGGTGTGTGTGTGTGTGTGTGCATATGTATGTGTGTGTGTGTGTGTGTGTGTTTAACTTTAAGGATTGTTCCATTTAATGTTGCTTTTTGTAGTGTATCTTGGTTTTCAGGTTTATATTCTATATTTTTCTAAAGTTATTTTCTTTAAAAAGAATTTGTAATTGGCCTGATGTATTCTTTACTATGAGCTCCAAATATTAAAGAACTATTATCACCACCTCTCTATTAAAATGTTGCACCGTTAAGCTGTAATTAGTAGTAACATTCTATTTTAAATGTCCTCACCTTAGTTTGATCCCAGTTAGAGGCCCTCTCCCAAACATGCTATCCCAAACTCCTTGTTGCCCTCCTTTATCCTGGCTTCTTAGATCTCTTAATCATGATATACTGGTAAGGCCTAGACAGAAGCTTTTCTTTCTTCCTAAAGTCCATTTGATCTTGTATGGAAACTTCACATTCTTACTCAGTTCTTATCCTATTGTTCACACTAATTATATCTGTCTGCCTGTCTGTCTGTCTATCTCCTATCTTCCCCAGAACTGATACAGTATTTTTGTTTGTTTGTTTGATTGATTGATTAATTTATATAGCCACCCATCTCACAAATGTAACTCTGGGTAGCTTACAATAAAATAGATAAAAACAAATAAAATACATAATATAAAATAAAAACACATAGCTACCAAGATCATAAAATAGCCATCAACAAAGCCAAGAGATGGGCTCTATCACTTACCAGGGCCCCACGCCTGGCCACAAAATCAAGTTTTTAGGTCCTTGCAAAAGGCCAGCAGGGTCTAGGCTAACCTAATTTCAGGTGAAATGATGTTCCACAGGGTGGGCACCATGGCAGAAAAGGCCCTCATCCTGGGCCCTGCCAGCTGACACTCCTTAGTTGACAGTACTCTAACATTTGCTGCCATCTCAGGATGAAAAATGCTTACAACCCAGATAGGACTACATGCAACAGAAGAACTAAATAGATAATTGTGATTTATGTTTTGATTTTAGTAGTTGTGCTGCATTTTAAAGTTGTATTTCTTTTCTGCTGTGCTGAGATAAGTGGTAAAACAAATATTCATATATTACAATAATATAATTATTGTAATATATGAATATTTATTACAATATTTGCATTTCCTAAAGTCAAGGAAATGCAAATGTTTTTGTTTTTTTTTAAATAAAGTTTAGGCTAGAATCCTAAAGAAACAATCTCTAATCCTAGTATCTTACTCCTAAATACTCCTTACTCCACTGAACTCAGTCTTATTCTGTCTAATGATATGTTGTATCATTGGAAGTATATAACTCTACTGAATGAAACAATTCAGTTTAGATAAAACACGCACAGGACTAAAGCATAAATTGGGGGGGAGGGGAAGCTAATTTCCAAGTACACAGATCACACAGATCACATATTCAAAATGTGTTATCTAACTTTTTACATATAGTTAATCTGATAGATGTATTAAATCTCAAATGTTTTCCTAAAATTAAGCAACATTCATCTTGCACCAGTAGCAATGACATTGGTGAACCTGTGAAGTGATTAGCAGAATTGGCTGGAGTGTAGTAAACTGAAACTGAGCTTTAATGTCATTGATGCAAAGAGAAATGGTGATTATGTCTTCTGAAAAAAATATTTAAGCAGAAAAACTACCATCTTCCTTGAGAATTCATTTAAAAATGAGGAGCTACTAATGACTCTTAAAGTTGGATTTTGCTATTATTTAAGAATTTTTGTCTTTATAGAAGACATCTGGCTTTGTATCTGTGTGAGCATTTGGGTTAAAGAAAAAGGGATCAGTTCATTATCAGCATGAAAGTAATTGCAAAAAATATGCTCTGAAAGAAGCAGGATATGGAAAAGAACAAAGAGAGGAAAGGTGTTCGAAGGAGAATAAGGGCAGAACTGAACCAAATGAAATCATTAATGGTTGGGAAATTGGGATGAAAGTCTATAAGCCAATTTCAGTCAACCCAGGGCTCTGAAGTGTAACAGGCTCACCTCTGCCCTTCAAAGCTATCAGTCTATCAGTGCTACAACAGCCTTTTTTCTTTATGGTGTGATTTTAATGTTTTTAAAGAATACCTTTCACCTCATCTGAGCAATTTCTCCTTTCTTGTTGCCCTCATTTTGCCCTTCAGAGTCTCATTTTGTAGTTTTTCCAATCCTGTCTTCAGAGTCATCCTGGCTTGCCATAGTTCATACTTTTTCCCTTGATGTATACTGTTCACACAAGATCCATATCAGGATGAAAAAGTATGATATAGGCCATAAATCCATATCATATATTATGTTTTAAAGAAAAAAATCTATCTTGGTTTATATTTCTAGTTAAAATTTTCTATTTTCCAATCTACATTTCCCATATATGCAAACCATGTGTAGATATGCTTGCATGCAATTATCAAATATTTTTCCAAAGGTTTGATTTCATTTCTAGAGAGCTGATCAATTGTCAGAATGACTTAATAAGCTATTTATTTTAATTTTCCCCAGCTAACAAGCTGTTCAGAGAGACATAATAATTATCACCTACTGCTCTGTAGGGAAGATCCCTAAGAGAAAGGCAGCAGACAACAACCATCCAAGAAGCCATTGCTTTGGCTAGCTTGTAAGCCACTCTTGGGTTACATAATAGTTTAAATAAATAAATACATACATGGGAAGGTCAGGACCACCAGTGATAGCTTCTCCCTCCAATATACTAAATGCCAGCGAGGAAGAAATAAACTTGCAGATCGATGTCACCAGGAAGCAAATTTCCCAGACCAAGGGCCTTCTGAGATTTAGAAGAGTTAATGTCCAATTCCAGCAGCATAGATCACAAGGCTTCTCTGATTATCTTAGAGGAAGAACAGCTGATCATCCTTGAATAACCCATAGTTTGAAGCCCTATATTATTTTCAAAATTAGCATCTTGAATTAGACCTAGAAATAACAGGCAGCCAGGAACAGAGCAAAACAAAGGACTTAAGTTTTCAATAAGTGGCTGTAGTACAATGTTTCACTTCTACATCAGAGTAAATTTTGCATTCTTTTCAAATATGTTTCCCTAAAGAATTTATAAACTAAACTTGATACAGCTAAGAAATGGGTGGCCATGTATACACCATAACAAACCTGTGGTGGTAGGAACAGATTGGACAGTTGGGAATTTTCGGGTTCCAATTATTTATTTATTTATTTATCATATTTTTATCACCACCCATCTCCCCCACACGGGGGACCCTGGGCGGTTCACAATAAAAACAGTTAAAACTCAATAAAATCTTAAATAGTATCAATAAGCAATAAATACCAGTATATTATATGTTGGTATTATAAGCAATTACCCCATATTCATAACAAGCTGTGGACAAGTTTTAGTCTTTCACTCTCTCAGACTACTGAACTGTTCAACATTGTTTTAATGATGAAACTGAGTAATCCCATGCTAGCTACTTTCCATTACTCCTCAAAAGAATAGTGTTACAAATATATCCAGCCCCATCATAATTCTTATGTGAGTAAGAGATCCAATAGGCAGGAAGTCACTAAATGAAGCTGAAAGTCCATTTCAGTTCCTGCTTCAGATTTCCACTTCGTTCATTTTTCACTTAGGAAAATGACCTCTTGAAGGAGAGGAGAGAATAGAGGGAGGTGTTGTTTGTTTTATTATAGTCTACTGTCACCATGTCCATGTCAACCATGACATCCATAAATTATCTCTGAAACAATTCAGCACAATCAACAGGATAATATGCCAGAAAGAGAATGAACAGAATTGCTTGACAATACTGGAGGAGCATTCAGCATTATGTAAAGTTGTATGATAGCAGGAGAAGAAATCAAAGCTCTGGCACTGTTGGATACTGTTATTTCAAGCTTAACTACAGTTAGAGTAGCCAAGTCCTACACAGCTCAGATTCAAAAGAACTCAGATGAAAAGATCAAACCATGATTTGCTAAAACAAAGAAAAGCATGTGTTTTTAAAATCATCTTTCCTCAACCCAAAATGCTGGGGAAGATGGTTTTCCAACAAGTGATTCTTAATCACTTTGTGCAGTCATATTTCATTTTAGCTACATGCAAAGGCATTAATGGAAACAAACAGGGTTTTTTTTAAAGGGATGAGGTGCAACTCCTGGTCTAAAACTGATACTTTGCATTTTAGCTTGATCCTATTTGGTTGCTAATTAACTGAGGCTTAGGATGTCACAATAGTTCATATACATGACGCTTCATATCAGACTCACCCCTGCATATATTAATAACATATTTGTTACCTTTCCTATTGATTTGAAGTTGCTTTTTGCTGCTCTGAATATTGTTGTGCATCATAAAACACCATTTCCTTTTACTCTAATCCTATTTGCATTCTACTTGTGTCTCAGAGGAGGGACAATCCAAACTGATTATAATCCACAGACCCTATACATAATGAAAAATTAATTGCATCAATCTTTTCTCTGTAGCAGCCTTAATGATTCATTTTCCACTGGTCATTTTTCCACCTGCTCACCAACACCCAGGCAGCCAAGGGAGGCTCAGATCAGATAGTCACTGAATACTAATGAAGGGAAGGTCACTTAAACATCAGGTGGCTGGCTTGAGCATCCTGGAGTTGCTAGAAACAGTTTGTGGCTGAAGTAGCCCTTCTGCTTCAGAAATTACATGCAGTTTTGAGAAACATTTATGAGAACACAGAGACTTGCCAAAACAAAGGAGGGAAAAGAGTGAGGCAAAACTTGATTGTTCTGACTTCCTTTCCAGTACCTGAACTTGATGTAGTTGGTGACGGTCAGCATAAATCAAGATCCAAATGCCAGCTCTGGGCCTTTGATCTGCTCTGGTAATCACAAGCACATCCTCCATGCATATTCATCTTGGCCTTTCAGGTTCAGCTTTTGACAATCAGGAGTGCTAAAGAATATCAACGCCTAACCCATCAAAAAGAAGAAATGGCAAATAAATCTTTGCAAGCGCATTAGGACAACTTGATGGGGGTTGGCAGTACACTTTGCGGGAAGCTCAGAACAGAATTTGCAGGGCTATGAAGAGTAGCAAAAGGGTCAGAAAGGCCTCTGGAGTCCTTGAAAAAGTGGAGGAGTCTCTGCTCATTGTTGTACTTGTAGGTATGTGAGCAAAAGTACATGCAATATTTGAAGAGGGATCTTGAAAGGAGGAAAAATGGTGGACCACTGTGAACCAAGAGTGTAAAATGAAAAAAAACAGTTCTAGGGGCTGGTGTTGAATGGAAAAAAGGAATGCAGGTTCAGAAGAGTACATTTCAGTTTTGGCAGTTTGCTTCCACTTTTGCCACATACTTAGATCTGGGGAAAGTTTTGTTGTTGTTTTGTATTCTAGAGTCTGCACTTTCGTCTTCTGCCCAGTAAGTTTTTATTGATGCAAGTAACTGACTAGGTTGTTTTATTTTTGGTAATTCCAACCTCAATTGGATTATTAGAATTGAGCTGCAAAAATATGGACAACCACTAAATGGCAGCAATCTGCCATTAGTTGTTATCCAGATTTTTGCAGCCTACATCTGGAAGCCCTAATCCTCATTACTGTCTTGAGAAAATCTATGTTTTTAGTTCCAGCAGTTTCTGTGAAACTGGTGCTTGTGACTCACTATACCCACTATGGCATAGTGAAAGCATCCATGTGACTTCCTCAAAATTCCACTTTTGATTTCAGCTTGCAACCTCAACTATGTTGTAGATCTTCTATTATAACAATTTGGCTGACATATACAAACCAGAACCCACAACTTATTTCAAACACAAAGCTGTACATTCTGGTGGAACTCATTGAACAATGAAAAAAATGAGATACATTTATTCAAACAGAATAATGAGATATACATCTAATAATAAATAAATAGCACCTGAAACTCACCTACTCAGTGAAGTCACTCTTGAGTTAGTCATGTAAGGTTCTGGAATGATATGATGGAATATAGTACTTCAGAGTTGGGGTAGAAAATACTCATGTACAAGAAAAACTCTCTTCAAGGGCAATCTAGCAGATCAGGATAATAGAGCTAAGATCCTTGGCATGCTATCATCTTACAAACTGATGGTTAGTAGGCCACTGCTACAATTGCCAATACTCATGGGGTTCCTACCTTCCTCATGGCAAAAATGTCCATGTACATAATAACACAGGTTATAGATACTTAAGTTTTTATCATTGTAGGAGGAGACCCATCTTAAGTCTGTGGTGGCAAAAAATCAGAAGGGTCTGGTAGCACTTTTTCTACTAACACATTTTATTACAAGTCTTTGTGAGTTGCAGTTCATTCATCAGATGCATAGAGTAGCTAGATTGGTGTAGGATTTAAACTGGGGTGAGGTGGGGATGAAGGGGGATGACAGGGTGGTCATGCAGGTTCCATGTGAGACAGATTAAAGTACCTTATCAATTAACAGTTGTAATGTGTCAAAAACCATTGTGTTTGTGGAAACCTTTTGAGATAGCCTGAAACTCTTTGATGTATATGAGTTCAATAATTTTTTGCTCAATGAAGCAGAAGTAGATGTTTTTCTGGAACTCTCTTGCTTTCTCCATGATCCAGCGAATGTTGGCAATTTGATCTCTAGTTCCTCTGCCTCTTCAAAACCCAGCTTGTACTTCTGGTAGTTCTCAGTTCACATACTGCTGAAGCCTAGCTTGTAGGATTTTGAGCATAACCTTGCTAGCATGTGAAATGAGTGCAATTGTACAGTAGTTTGAACATTGTTTGGCATTGCCCTTCTTTGGAATTGGAACATAAACTGACCTTTTCCATTCCTGTGGCCACTGTTGAGTTTTCCAAATTCATTGGCATATTGAGTGTAGCACTTTAACAGCATCATCTTTTAGGATTTTAAATAGCTCAGCTGGAATACTGTCATCTCCGCTAGCTTTGTTGTTAGTAATGCTTCCTAACGCCCACTTGACTCATTCTCTAGGATGTCCGGCTCAAGGTCAGTGACCACACCATCATGGTTATCAGGTACGTATAGGTAATAGAAATTTGAATAATAAATAAACAAAATAGTTCTTCTGTGTATTCTTGCCACCTCTTCTTAATCTCTTCTGCTTCTGTTAGTTCCCTGCCTTTTTTGTCCCTTATCATGCCCATCTTTGCACAAAATCTTCCCTTGATATCTCCAATTTTCTTGAAGAGATTTCTAGTCTTCCCCATTCTATTGTTTTCCTTGATTTCTTTGCATTGTTCATCTAAGAAGGCCTTCTTATTTCTCCTTGCTATTCTCTGGAAATCTGCATTCAGTTGGTTATATCTTTCGCTTTCTCCCTTGCTTTTCGCTTTCCTTCTTTCCTCACCTATTTGTAAAGACTCATCAGACAGCCACTTTGCTTTCCTGCATTTCTTTTTCTTTGGGGTGGTTTTAGTTGCTGCCTCCTGTACCATGTTACAAACCTCTGTCCATAGTTCTTCAGGCACTCTGTCTACCAGATCTAATCCCTTAAATCTATTCATCACCTCCACTGTATATTCATAAGGGATATGATTTAGGTCCTTCAGCAAAGGATCGTTACCTTGTCGTGGTGCTGGAGCTTGAGCACCTCAATGATGCCATGAGCTAAACCGTGAAGGGCCACCCAAGACGGGAAGGTCATGACAGAGAGGTCAGACTAAATGCGATCCCTGGGGAAGGTAATGGCAACCCACCCCAGTATTCTTGCCGTGAAAACTAAATGGATCAGTACAACCAGAGATATGTCGGTATACCATCGGAAGATGAGACCCCCAGGTCGGAAGATGGTCAAAATGCTACTGGGGAGGAACAGAGGATGAGCTCAACTAGCCCCAGACGTGATGACGCAGCTAGCTCAAAGCTGAAAGGACGGCTAGTGGCCGACGGTGCTGGTGGTGAACGGCGAATCCGATGTTCTAAGGATCAACACACCATTGGAACCTGGAATGTAAGATCTATGAGCCAGGGCAAATTGGATGTGGTTATTGGTGAGATGTCAAGATTAAAGATAGACATTCTGGGCGTCAGTGAACTGAAATGGACTGGAATGGGCCACTTCACATCAAATGACCACCAGATCTACTACTGTGGACACGAGGACCACAGAAGAAATGGAGTAGCCTTCATAATTAATAGTAAAGTGGCTAAAGCAGTGCTTGGATACAACCCAAAAAATGACAGAATGATCTCAATTCGAATTCAGGGCAAGCCATCTAACATCACAGTGATCCAAATATACGCCCCAACCACAGATGCTGAAGAAGCTGAAGTAGAGCAGTTCTATGAGGATCTGCAGCACCTACTGGACAACATGCCTAAAAGAGATGTTATTTTCATCACAGGAGACTGGAATGCTAAGGTGGGCAGTCAAATGACACCTCGAATTACAGGTAAGTATGGCCTGGGAGAACAAAATGAAGCAGGACATAGGCTGATAGAATTTTGCCAAGACAATTCACTCTGCATAACAAACACTCTCTTCCAACAACCTAAGAGACGGCTTTATACATGGACTTCACCAGATGGACAACACCGAAATCAGATTGATTACATCCTTTGCAGCCAAAGGTGGCGGACATCTGTACAGTCGGTAAAAACAAGGCCTGGAGCTGACTGTAGTTCAGATCACGAACTTCTTCTTGCACAATTTAGGATCAGACTAAAGAGATTAGGGAAGACCCACAGATCAGCTAGATATGAGCTCACTAATATTCCTAAGGAATATGCAGTGGAGGTGAAGAATAGATTTAAGGGACTGGACTTAGTAGATAGGGTCCCGGAAGAACTCTGGACAGAAGTTGGCAGCATTGTTCAGGAGGCGGCAACAAAATACATCCCAAAGAAAGAGAAAACCAAGAAGGCAAAATGGCTGTCTGCTGAGACACTAGAAGTAGCCCAAGAAAGAAGGAAAGCAAAAGGCAACAGTGATAGGGGGAGATATGCCCAATTAAATGCAAAATTCCAGAGGTTAGCCAGAAGAGATAAGGAATTATTTTTAAACAAGCAATGCGCAGAAGTGGAAGAAGACAATAGAATAGGAAGGACAACAGACCTCTTCCAGAAAATTAGAAACATCGGAGGTAAATTCCAGGCAAAAATGGGTATGATCAAAAACAAAGATGGCAAGGACCTAACAGAAGAAGAAGACATCAAGAAAAGGTGGCAAGAATATACAGAAGACCTGTATAGGAAGGATAACAATATCGGGGATAGCTTTGACGGTGTGGTCAGTGAGCTAGAGCCAGACATCCTGAAGAGTGAGGTTGAGTGGGCCTTAAGAAGCATTGCTAATAACAAGGCAACAGGAGACGACGGCATCCCAGCTGAACTGTTCAAAATCTTGCAAGATGATGCTGTCAAGGTAATGCATGCTATATGCCAGCAAATTTGGAAAACACAAGAATGGCCATCAGATTGGAAAAAATCAACTTATATCCCCATACCGAAAAAGGGAAACACTAAAGAATGTTCAAACTATCGAACAGTGGCACTCATTTCACATGCCAGTAAGGTAATGCTCAAGATCCTGCAAGGTAGACTTCAGGAGTTCATGGAGCGAGAATTGCCAAATGTACAAGCTGGGTTTAGAAAAGGCAGAGGAAGTAGGGACCAAATTGCCAATATCCGCTGGATAATGGAAAAAGCCAGGGAGTTTCAGAAAAAAACATCTATTTCTGTTTTATTGACTATTCTAAAGCCTTTGACTGTGTGGACCATAAAAAATTGTGGCAAGTTCTTAGTGGTATGGGGATACCAAGTCATCTTGTATGCCTCCTGAAGAATCTGTATAACGACCAAGTAGCAACAGTAAGAACACACCACGGAACAACGGACTGATTTAAGATTGGGAAAGGAGTACAGCAGGGCTGTATACTCTCACCCTACCTATTCAACTTGTATGCAGAACACATCATGCGACAAGCTGGGCTTGAGGAATCCAAGGCTGGAGTTAAAATCTCTGGAAGAAACATTAACAATCTCAGATATGCAGATGATACCACTTTGATGGCTGAAAGTGAAGAGGAACTGAGGAGCCTTATGATGAAGGTGAAAGAAGAAAGTGCAAAAGCTGGCTTGCAGCTAAACCTCAAAAAAACCAAGATTATGGCAACCAGCTTGATTGATAACTGGCAAATAGAGGGAGAAAATGTAGAAGCAGTGAAAGACTTTGTATTCCTAGGTGCAAAGATTACTGCAGATGCTGACTGCAGTCAGGAAATCAGAAGATGCTTAATCCTTGGGAGAAGAGCAATAACAAATCTCGATAAAATAGTTTAGAGCAGAGACATCACACTGACAACAAAGGCCCACATAGTTAAAGCAATGGTGTTCCCCGTAGTAACATATGGCTGCGAGAGCTGGACCATAAGGAAGGCTGAGAGAAGGAAGATCGATGCTTTTGAACTGTGGTGTTGGAGGAAAATTCTGAGAGTGCCTTGGACTGCAAGAAGATCAAACCAGTCCATCCTCCAGGAAATAAAGCCAGACTGCTCACTTGAGGGAATGATATTAAAGGCAAAACTGAAATACTTTGGCCACATCATGAGAAGACAGGACAGCCTGGAGAAGATGCTGATGCTAGGGAGAGTGGAGGGCAAAAGGAAGAGGGGCCGACCAAGGGCAAGATGGATGGATGATATTCTAGAGGTGACGGACTCATCCCTGGGGGAGCTGGGGGTGTTGACGACCGACAGGAAGCTCTGGCGTGGGCTGGTCCATGAAGTCATGAAGAGTCGGAAGCGACTAAACGAATAAACAACAACAATGATTTAGGTCATGCCTGAATGGTCTAGTGGTTTTCCCTACGTTCTTCAATTTAAGCCTAAATTTTGCAATACGAAGCTCATGATCTGAGCCACAGTCAGCTCCAGGTCTTGTTTGTACTGACTGTATAGAGCTTCTCCATCTTTGGCTGCAAAGTACATAATCAATCTGATTTCGGTATTGACTATCTGGTGATGTCCATGTGTAGAGTCGTCTGTTGTGTTGTTGGAAGAGAGGGTTTGCTATGACCAGCGTGTTCTCTTGAAAAAACTCTATTAGCTTTTGCACTGCTTCATTTTGTACTTCAAGGCCGAACTTGCCTGTTATTCCGGTTATTTCTTGACTTCCTACTTTAGCATTCCAATCCCCTATGATGAAAAGGACATCTTTTTTTTGGTGTTAGTTCTAGAAGGTGTTGTAGGTCTTCACAGAACCAGTCAACTTCAGTTTGTTCTGCATCAGTGGTCGGGGCATAGACTTGGATTACTGTGATGCCGAATGGTTTGCCTTGGATTCAAACTGAGATCATTCTGTTGTTTTTGATGTTGTACCCCAGTACTGCTCTTCCCACTCTTTTATTGACTATCAGGGTCAATTTCAGACTCAATTTCTTCTAAGGGACTCTTCCCTCTAGCCCTCTCATATTCCACATAGGGCAAATGGGACAAACTTTGAACAAAATAATTAATGGACCCAAGTTTGCTATCAGGACTCAAAACAAGCACAAAGAAATATCAGATTATTCAACCTTCCAAGATAATCCATTGCAGATTTCAACGTGGCTTTTTTGGGGGGGAAAGGAGGGGTGATTAATAGCTCCTTCATCAAAAGGGTCCAAGCAATCTCAGAAAGTCTCAACAAGTTTTTAACAAACAACAGTTGTTAATTGATAAGATTCTTGCAATCTGTTTTACATGTAACCTGCATCCACATAGCCAATTTATCTTTCCCCCTTCCTTCTCATCTCAACCAAATTTAAATCCTACATCAGTCTAGCCACTCTACGCATCTGATGAAGAGAGCTGCAGCTCACAAAGGTTTATGTCTTTTAATAAAATTTGTTAGTCAGCAAAGGTGCTACCAGACTTCTAATTTTTTTTACAATATGTATGTATGTATGTATGTATGTATGTATGTATGTATGTATATATATAAAAGACTTTGGGTTTCCCCCATTTTTGGGGTAACCCAGGCTTGGGACACCTTTTATTCCAAGGCAGGATCCACCCAGGAAACCAATCTGAGGTCCAAGATCCTCAGATTTTCTCAGCAGGAAGGTGCAACCAGAAACAGACTAACAATTCCATGACAAAACTTTCTGCAACCTGGAATAAGTTGTGACCATCACTTATCTCAAATTGAGATCTCCATCATTTCTGTTCTCCCATTCTCCTCTGTGCATGCTCAGTTACCCTTTAGCCCTCTTGCTGCAGTTTACATTTCTTCTATCTTCACTACTGCTTTCCCTGGAAACCTGTTGTTGTGATTAAATCAAAGGAATCTTCTTATTGCTATTTCTTGTTGATTTATCAAACCAATAAGGTATCCAAGTATTCTTGTGTTTTCCTCATTTTTTTTCCTTCTGGGTCTCCAACATATAAGACAATGAGAGAACACCTGAGGTAATATATTTTTCATAGCAAAGAGCTCAGTGACTCTCTGAGTCCAGAGGCAATACATTGCTGGGAGTCAGATAGTGATATACACCAGTGTTGCCTTCCTGGGCTGCCTTGGGCTTCTCAGAAACATTTGTCCAGCCACTCTGGGAACAAAACGCTGGATTATACTGACTCTTGGTATGATTCAACAGGTTCCTTATGCCCCTGTGTACAAAATGTACTGGACATTTGTGTGTTAAACATCTGTGGATAAATCATAGAATAGTGCTTCAGTGACACTAGTGATATGAAGGTCACAACTTACTATCCATGTTATTATCTATATTCCCATGAAACATCAGAGATTACTGCATGCTTCCGAAGAATAAACTGTTTCCCAATCCCAAGCCTTATTTTGTTTATTTCCTTCATAACTCTGAAATCCTGGCTGGGTTTTCTGCACACACAGAATGAAAAGTCATGATTCAAATAGACAGCTGTGTTTAAGAAAATATTGGATTGCAAGACTCGGCATGTTGGACATGAACTCATTTCTGAATTTGCACAAATGAAATATTTTCTCTGGAACTGTATGTGTTCAGAAATAGGACCAATCCCTGCAAGCCTAACACAACAAATGGACTCTATATTGCAATGAGCAATACAGCTGTAAAAAAGTGGATGCAATTTTCGGCTGCATTGATAAAGTATTTTGGTCAAAACTGAGTGCTGCAGTTAAACAACCCAGAGTGTACACAGAGGAGACTGACTGGGGTGTTGGTGTCTGGAGATCAAGTCCAATGAATAATGGTTGGAAGCGTTGGGAAAGTATAGCTTGGAGAAATGAGAAAGTAAGAGGAGACTTGATAGCAATCTTCAAATATGTGAGTGACTGTCACACAAGAGATGGAGCAAACTTGTTATCTGTTGGCCCAGAGGGCAGAAGCAGAGCTACTGGCTGGAAATTAGAAAGGAAGCCATGCGTACTGTGCTGCAGCCAAAGCAACAAATGGTCTTGTGGTGACATCATGGTAATATATGGATTAATTTTAGAGTAAGCTTTCATATTCTGTAAAGGAGGGAAAAGGATATATTTTCAGATCCTGAAGGGATAAACATATCAGTTAGTCTTTGATGACCTCAGATGAGAATGCTTTATGGGCCAGCCCACGCGGACCTTTGCAGAAGAATCTATGACTTGAATAGATACGATACCGTATGTTTATCATATGATCACACAGTCAGCATCAGGAATTCATCTAAGAGTCCTGAATAACAGGCTTGGGGAAAAAACCTGCTTCACAACTTAGAATAACCTTCCCCAACTTGTATCTTCTGTGGGTGCTGTACTACCAATCTATCGTCCCCTGCCATGCTGGCAGAAAATGGTGGGAGTTGTAGTCTAGTAGACCTGGAGAGAAGCAGTTTGGGAAGGCTGCCTGAAAGACCAGCTACTGAAGTTAGTCATTCTGTTGTGCAGGGACTAATGAGCTGACTCAACTGGAGATAATTTCATATATGTTCAGAGTCAACTCTGATGTTCATAGTTGAGTAGGATGAACTATCTTCTTTCTGCAAAATGAAAGGAGGTGGGAAGAGCCAGACAAGTCTGGCAAAGCAGCCCTGCTGAGGGTTGGGAATGCGGTGTAGAAAAAAACTCCTGGGGACTTTTTATTTAGTGCTACACATGTAGATTGAGGGTTTTAATATAATAAAAAGAGCAAACACAAAAACTCCACACGTCCCAGTGATGAATGGCTTTGCCCCAGTACTTTTGGGATATATGAAGCTTTTGAAAAACACATTCAAGCTTCGCTAAAGAACTGCACTATGTGTGAAAATCTACCGTTAATGCATCATTAAATAATTTGCTGCAGCTGATTTATTGCTACAATATCTTACATTGAGTCAAGCACTATAGGATAATAAATGGCTCCACCAAAAAATAGCCTTTGTTCTAATCAGGCCACTTATGCTTCAGTAAGAATTGCTCAGTGGAATAGAAGTGTCCTATTGATCCCCTCACATATATACCCACGGAGAAAAGACCTTTGACTGCACACACTTCTGTGCTGGCATTGGCCTGCCTGTCTGTATGGGCTTTAGAATTTCCACCCAATTTTACCAGAAGCAAAAATCTGAACCATATAAAGGTTCCCATATGCTTGAAACTTAGAAAAACATTGAGAAAACTAAAAGGTGTTTGCTATAACCAGCATCACAGCTCAGTCAGTGGCACTTTGTGCCTTATTATTTGGGGACCAGAGAAAAACATAAACGTGTTTTGTTGGTTAGCTTTTAGGGTTTGAGGCTTTTTTTAGACTGAATCTTTTTATACTTAACTGTGTATTTCTCCCCAGGAAAAGGATAGCAGGAGAGTAAGCATAGAAACTCAGACATGAATGAGAAAAAGAAGCCTCATTCTAGAAACTGCCCAACTAGTAGTGTGCAATCCTGTCTACATCTACTCAGAGAAAATCTTGTGGATTTCAGTAGCACTTACTCCTAGGGAATTCTATGCAGTTGCAGCCTGAGTCTGTAGCTAAGCAACCACAGCAACTTTATTGTGTGGCTCTAGACCACTGTGAAATTCAGATACACTCTGAAGTAGAAATGCTGTTTTCCGTCTCAGCATCACTTAGGAGGATCCCACTCATGACTTCTAGCATTTTCCAGAATCACCCAACCATTACTGTGCTGAAAAAATCATAATGAGGACAGGCTTTTCATTGCCTCAGTGGGGGCTGGTTGGCACTAGAAGATGCCAGGAGTCACGAGTGGGCATCCGGCAATCAAAATGCAGAACAAAACAAAAGAAAACAGCAATGGAAACAATAGTGAAAAAGAAACAATAGAAACTAAGGGCATGTAAAAGCTAAATAAATATGAGAAACAGACAAGATAGGAAAAATATAATTGTTATATAAGCAAGAAGAACAAAAAAGTGAGGGGGGAGAAAAATATGTGACTCCCAGATCAACTTTTTGCATACCTTATTCTTGAACTGAAAAGTTAAGCAACTGCCAATGTCACACATCTCTCGGCATCAGCATGTAGAAAAGTAGAAAAGGTAATGAACCTTAATCTCTTGGCTCTATAAAAAAATACCCGAAAACCTCTCCCAGACAAGATTTTGGTGAAGGAGATGAGCAGCCATTCACAGCTACAGAGGCTCTGCTGCTCCCTGGAATGACGTTTCCCTCTCTCCTGCAGTGCCCAAGGACTGCATCTGGGGATCAAGCAGCTGTGGCCTCCTTCCAGCATGCTGTCAGCCATGTTGCTGGCTGCCTTCAGAAGGTGTGTTTTTCCTCCTTGTGTCTTTTCAACTGCCATTTGCACGTGGAAGTGAGTCCTGCTTGATTGTGACATGGTAGTGAAGGCAGCTGGGCTGAAGTATCCCCAAAGAGATGAGTATTAGCACCTCTGACAGTGCTGAGGCGTTCAGGGAGGTAACTAACCACAGGAGCTGCTTGGTGTATGCTGCCAGTACAAGCTGCTCTCTGGGTTTGTAAGAAAACAACTCCTCTGTGACACCTATGCTGCCCCTCTTTTCAGCTGTCTTGGTGCTACTGACTCTCTGGAGACACTGATGGAAATATAAAGAAGAGGGTAATACTAGTCCTTTTACCTGCTGCTACTTCTCACCTTATATTAGGTATGGCACACATCACTTGTATGAGTTTGGCTTGAGAGCACCAGCCAAACAGACATAATTTCCTTGAACTTTATTACTGTGCCCCACCTTTGCTTGCTTGCTTGTTTAATCAATTTATATGGCCACCCATTTTGCAAATGCAACTTTTGGTAATTAACACATTAAAACAATGCCCCCCCCCCAGTATTAGCAAAGATTTTGAAGAAAAAACTACAATAGTCACTGAGGATAAACCCAGCCCAAATATTAACAGAGACCCCTCAATGGACCATCTAACCTCCTCACCCCAGGCCCTGCAGCACATCCAGACCTTCAACACTTCATGAAAGGCCAGCAAGGTCAGGGCCAATCTGATCTCAGGGGGTACGGTTTTCTCATAAATAGACCTTTATTTCTCAGCTTAGAAGTGATTCTTAGGTATGTTTGGAGGGAAGTGAGGAAAGGAAAGTGTATAAAGCTACATTATTGGAGCTCCTGAGGTCTGACTAGTCCAGCTGTGTGTTTATGATCTAATGAATGAATATTTGTCCTACCTTAGAGTTTATTGCTACTATAGTTTTAGGACACGTCCACATAAGGACTTTGCGCCAGTTCAAAATTGGCTTGGGACCTCTTTGATCAGATGATACTAACTGATTTTGAGAGTAGAGTCCATTTTTTTCTAATGCTGTGTCAGTTTATTTGAAACCAGGGCAAGGCGGTCATCTGTTTTGCAACACTGATGCTGGTGGGTGGCCCATTTGTCTTTTGGCAGGAACTCAAGTTTACATATATATTCATCTTCCCAACCCCATCTTTTTTTCGCTACAAGCAGAGTGTCCAGCTGGAAAGAAAAGATATTTGAAAAAATCCAGGAATGGAATGGTAGAGTGGAGGGACTGCAGCAATGGCAGCAGGAAAGTAACATACTCACTGTGGCAGTGACATGGTGCAATGCATGTGGCAGTCTAGAAGCATGGAGATGACACTTCCCAACTGTGGCCTCTGGAAAAGACCCTTGCCACTGCTGCCTCTTGGATGCTACATGAAAGAAAGAAAGAAGTGTGGTAATAGCCAGCTAGCATATAAACAGGGCCCTGCTGGCTATGGGAATAGAAGGCATGTTCTGGGGGTCTTGTGGCTGGGTGCTCATCAGGGCTTTTGATTGTTGTTTAATTTATTTTGTTTTAGAGAGACAGTGAAAGAGAGATTTATTACAGAAAGAAGGATGATCATGTCAATTGGAAGTGAAATGCTCTTTTTTCCGTTATGGTTTCTCTTTTTGTTTTTCTAAACTTTTCTTTTGTCATGTATTATTTTTCTTTTATATTTTACTGTTTTTCTTTCTTTAATTACTATGGACTTGTATTCATTATCTGATTTGTATTCAGATAGCTATTGACTAATGTGCAAATCTAACCCTTTCCCTAAAATGTACAGACAATATATGTATATTACCTTAGCCAAATGTTGATTTCCTAAAAGGTTTAGAAAGTGGGTCCAGATTCTCTATGAGGCCCCCAATCCAAATTGAAGATTAATGGTACTTTTTCAGTTTATAACAGTACTAGCTAAAGATGTCCACTTTTCCCCTTGATCCCCGATATTTGTTTGGAACCCTTAGCTTATGTTATAAGACAAGATAATATTCATGGGTTTCTGCATAGTTTATTAGAATATAAACTGGTGATATTTTAGTGTTTACCTCTTAACCTCACACTACAATTCTGGCTCTGATATATCTGATTAATGCTTTTGGTCAAATTGCAGGATATTCTGTTAACTGATCTAACTCAGAATTGATGACTATAGGTAAAGACTTGTTTATTCATATATTAAGTGATTATCATTTTCGTTATGTATGGAATTAATCAATTATTTTTGTATTCTTATCCCAAGTGATATTTCTCAAATATTTGCACTGAATATGAATAAGATATATAAAGAGGTTTCTTTGGACATTGATAGATGGGAGTCATTAAGCATTAACCTTTATGCTGTTAAAATAAATGAAATTCCAGGGACATGGTATATTTTGCACAGAATTCCTATATACATATCCATAGACTATTTTCCAAAAACTCAATGCACTATTTTGTGAATTTCTATGGGGTTCTTCATTTCCAAAGATATCTTTGAAAAAGATGCAATTGTCAGTTGAAGATAGGGTTTCTGATTTTCTAAATCTTGAATTATCTAAATCTATTATGCATCCCTTTTGACTAGTACCAAATTCTGGATATCTTTACTTAGGAGTCCCTTCTATTAGAAGAAGATGAGATCATGGTGTCATTCGACGTAACAGCTTTCTTCACCTCCATAGACCCGGGACTAGTGAAAGAATCCATGGCTGCAGTTCTGCGCAACACACCTGACCTAGCCAAATACACCAAAATAGAAATACCCAATATAATGGACCTCATCAATCTCTGCCTTACGACCTACTTTCAGTCTGATGGAGAAATATACCAACAGATCAAAGGAACACCCATGGGATCACCTATTTCAGGACTTATAACAGAGATTGTAATTCAGCGTCTGGAAAGAATAGTATTCCCACACATACAATCCAAAGTATAGATCCAGTATGTAGATGACACTTTTGTCATAATATAAAAGAAACAACTGGAAGAAACTCACAAAACCATCAACAACATCTTTAATGGAATAAAATTCACAAGGGATGAAGAAAACAACAACACATTACTATTCCTGGACATCCTCATCAGTAGAGGAAATGATGGCAAGTTAGAAGCACAAGCCTACAGGAAAGATACCCACACCAACCAAGTGCTCCATTACCAAAGTAACAATCCAACTTCCCACAAGAGAGCCAGTTTGGTCTAGTGGTTAAGGTGCTGGGCTAGAAACCAGGAGTCTGTGAGTTCTAGTCCTGCCTTAGGCATGAAAGCCGGCTGGGTGACCCTGGGCCAGTCACTTTCTCTCAGCCCAACTCAGTGCAATGTAGACTAGCCTCTTCATGGTGCACCCTGGGCAACGTGACTTGTCACAGCTAAATAGTCTACACATCTGGCTGCTGGACCTCACAGGGATTTCCCAGCAAGAAAAAGCAGCATGAACACTGAACTGCTATGCCATTGTTGTTGTTGTTTATTCGTTTAGTCGCTTCCGACTCTTCGTGACTTCATGGACCAGCCCACGCCAGAGCTTCCTGTCGGTCGTCAACACCCCCAGCTCCCCCAGGGACGAGTCCGTCACCTCTAGAATATCATCCATCCATCTTGCCCTTGGTCGGCCCCTCTTCCTTTTGCCTTCCACTCTCCCTAGCATCAGCATCTTCTCCAGGGTGTCCTGTCTTCTCATGATGTGGCCAAAGTATTTCAGTTTTGCCTTTAATATCATTCCCTCAAGTGAGCAGTCTGGCTTTATTTCCTGGAGGATGGACTGGTTGGATCTTCTTGCAGTCCAAGGCACTCTCAGAATTTTCCTCCAACACCACAGTTCAAAAGCATCGATCTTCCTTCGCTCAGCCTTCCTTATGGTCCAGCTCTCGCAGCCATATGTTACTACAGGGAACACCATTGCTTTAACTATGCGGGCCTTTGTTGTCAGTGTGATGTCTCTGCTCTTAACTATTTTATCGAGATTTGTCATTGCTCTTCTTCCAAGGATTAAGCGTCTTCTGATTTCCTGACTGCAGTCAGCATCTGCAGTAATCTTCGCACCTAGGAATATAAAGTCTTTCACTGCTTCTACATTTTCTCCCTCTATTTGCCAGTTATCAATCAAGCTGGTTGCCATAATCTTGGTTTTTTTGAGGTTTAGCTGCAAGCCAGCTTTTGCACTTTCTTCTTTCACCTTCATCATAAGGCTCCTCAGTTCCTCTTCACTTTCAGCCATCAAAGTGGTATCATCTGCATATCTGAGATTGTTAATGTTTCTTCCAGAGATTTTAACTCCAGCCTTGGATTCCTCAAGGCCAGCTTGTCGCATGATGTGTTCTGCATACAAGTTGAATAGGTAGGGTGAGAGTATACAGCCCTGCCGTACTCCTTTCCCAATCTTAAACCGGTCTGTTGTTCCGTGGTCTGTTCTTACTGTTGCTACTTGGTCGTTATACAGATTCTTCAGGAGGCATACAAGATGACTTGGTATCCCCATACCACTAAGAACTTGCCACAATTTGTTATGGTCCACACAGTCAAAGGCTTTAGAATAGTCAATAAAACAGAAATAGATGTTTTTCTGAAACTCCCTGGCTTTTTCCATTATCCAGCGGATATTGGCAATTTGGTCTCTAGTTCCTCTGCCTTTTCTAAACCCAGCTTGTACGTCTGGCAATTCTCGCTCCATGAACTGCTGAAGTCTACCTTGCAGGATCTTGAGCATTACCTTACTGGCATGTGAAATGAGTGCCACTGTTCGATAGTTTGAACATTCTTTAGTGTTTCCCTTTTTTGGTATGGGGATATAAGTTGATTTTTTCCAGTCTGATGGCCATTCTTGTGTTTTCCAAATTTGCTGGCATATAGCATGCATTACCTTGACAGCATCATCTTGCAAGATTTTGAACAGTTCAGCTGGGATGCCGTCGTCTCCTGTTGCCTTGTTATTAGCAATGCTTCTTAAGGCCCACTCAACCTCACTCTTCAGGATGTCTGGCTCTAGCTCACCGACCACACTGTCAAAGCTATCCCCGATATTGTTATCCTTCCTATACAGGTTTTCTGTATATTCTTGCCACCTTTTCTTGATCTCTTCTTCTTCTGTTAGGTCCTTGCCATCTTTGTTTTTGATCATACCCATTTTTGCCTGGAATTTACCTCCGATGTTTCTAATTTTCTGGAAGAGGTCTCTTGTCCTTCCTATTCTATTGTCTTCTTCCACTTCTGCGCATTGCTTGTTTAAAAATAATTCCTTATCTCTTCTGGCTAACCTCTGGAATTTTGCATTTAATTGGGCATATCTCCCCCTATCACTGTTGCCTTTTGCTTTCCTTCTTTCTTCGGCTACTTCTAGTGTCTCAGCAGACAGCCATTTTGCCTTCTTGGTTTTCTCTTTCTTTGGGATGTATTTTGTTGCCGCCTCCTGAACAATGTTGCCAACTTCTGTCCAGAGTTCTTCCGGGACCCTATCTACTAAGTCCAGTCCCTTAAATCGATTCCTCACCTCCACTGCATATTCCTTAGGAATATTAGTGAGCTCATATCTAGCTGATCTGTGGGTCTTCCCTAATGTCTTGAGTCTGATCCTAAATTGTGCAAGAAGAAGTTCGTGATCTGAACTACAGTCAGCTCCAGGCCTTGTTTTTACCGACTGTACAGATGTCCGCCACCTTTGGCTGCAAAGGATGTAATCAATCTGATTTCGGTGTTGTCCATCTGGTGAAGTCCATGTATAAAGTCGTCTCTTAGGTTGTTGGAAGAGAGTGTTTGTTATGCAGAGTGAATTGTCTTGGCAAAATTCTATCAGCCTGTGTCCTGCTTCGTTTTGTTCTCCCAGGCCATACTTACCTGTAATTCGAGGTGTCATTTGACTGCCCACCTTAGCATTCCAGTCTCCTGTGATGAAAATAACATCTCTTTTAGGCGTGTTGTCCAGTAGGTGCTGCAGATCCTCATAGAACTGCTCTACTTCAGCTTCTTCAGCATTTGTGGTTGGGGCGTATATTTGGATCACTGTGATGTTAGATGGCTTGCCCTGAATTCGAATTGAGATCATTCTATCATTTTTTGGGTTGTATCCAAGCACTGCTTTAGCCACTTTACTATTAATTATGAAGGCTACTCCATTTCTTCTGTGGTCCTCTTGTCCGCAGTAGTAGATCTGGTGGTCATTTGATGTGAAGTGGCCCATTCCAGTCCATTTCAGTTCACTGACGCCCAGAATGTCTATCTTTAATCTTGACATCTCACCAATAACCACATCCAATTTGCCCTGGCTCATAGATCTTACATTCCAGGTTCCGATGGTGTGTTGATCCTTAGAACATCAGATTCGCCGTTCACCACCAGCACCGTCGGCCGCTAGCCGTCCTTTCGGCTTTGAGCTAGCTGCGTCATCACGTCTGGGGCTAGTTGAGCTCATCCTCTGTTCCTCCCCAGTAGCATTTTGACCATCTTCCGACCTGGGGGTCTCATCTTCCGATGGTATACCGACATATCTCTGGTTGTACTGATCCATTTAGTTTTCACGGCAAGAATACTGAGGAGGGTTGCCATTACCTTCCCCAGGGATCGCATTTAGTCTGACCTCTCTGTCATGACCTTCCCGTCTTGGGTGGCCCTTCACGGTTTAGCTCATGGCATCATTGAGGTGCTCAAGCTCCAGCACCACGACAAGGTAACGATCCTTTGCTGAAGGCTATGCCATACGATTTAAAAACAAAACAAAACAAGAGAAGCTGTGTAAGAACATTATTCAGATGAGCACTTACACACTGCAGCAACCCAGAACACCAGAAAAAGGAAAAAGATAATCTGTACAGCATCTTCCAGGAAAATGGATACCCACTCAACTTCATCAAAAAGTGCCTCACCACCCAACCCACTACAACCCAACCAATGGAAACTATGAAAAGGATAACACTGCCATACATCAGAAATACCTCAGAAACCACCACAGACTGTTACAACCGCATGGCATCACCATAGCACATAAACCAACTAAAACTCTTCAGAACAAATTAAACAACCCAAAAGACCCAATAGCCCAAGAAGAAAAAACAGGAGTTATTTACAACATACAATGCAAAGACTGTAACAGCCACCATGTAGGACAGGCAGGCAGAAGAGTAGCAGAGCGCATCCACGAACACCAACTAGCAGTCAGAAGACACGATGAGAACTCCTTAATCTCACAACATGTGGACAGACTCAACCATAGTTTCAACTGGGAAACTGTGAGCATCCTAAACCAAGCCAAATCCAAAAACGCCAGAGAATTCCTGGAAGCCTGGCACTCAGACAAAGCAGCCATCAACAGACACATAGAGGTAAACAACATTTACATACCATTCAAAAGAGACAATAGAAAAGCCAAAAGACCAGTACACTCCCTTGCCAACAATCAACACCCAGATATGCAAAAATCAACACTAGCACAATACACAATACAAGGAAATATTAACTCAGTCAATCACCCAAGCAGCAAACAACAGCCCAATCAAAGAACTCCCAAGGAGAGAACAACACCCCCACCAACACAAGCAGGGCAAGAGGATCAGGACAGACCCACCACCATCATCCCAAGTATTTTAGAGGTCATCCACAAGTATGATTAATGCTAACTGGGAAGATGGTGGGATTTCTATATTAGATCAACTAGTGGATGATAACAATGAGTTTTTATCATTTTTTATGCTGCAACATTTATTGACATCTCATTCTGGACCAGTGGCATTTTCAGCTTCAGAAACACCTAGGTTATTAGAAAGGATCACCTCCTATGAGACCAAAGAATCCACAATCACTTAGCATAACTACCTATTATCAATAAATCAATTTGATATGGTCATTTATTTATGTATTTCATTTAGAAGCTAGCTGACTCCAGAACTATCCTGGGCAGCTTACACTTAAAATAGACAAACAATAAAAAAGACTGAATGGAATAAGGAAATGGGGACCCCCATTTTGTCTAAACAAGGTGAAGACGTTTTAACCTTAATAAGAAAACCTCCCTAGATTTCAAATTATGGCTTATACACAAAAAATAATATTTTGGAGTTATTGGACCCATTGCATTTTTTCAGAAAAGGAAGGAGTAAGTCATGTTGTTGGAGGTAGGACCAAATAATGTTTAATTAAAACACATTTTTGCAATATCCTAAAGTTATTATGTTCTGGGAAGAAGTAATTACATATATTAATTTGGCCTTGAGACAAATTTAATATTTTTGGATGCACACATTATTTTGAACCACATACCTACTACGGAAATTGAGAGCTGGATAACAGAAATGAATTCTCCATGCCTTATTATTGCCAAGAGATTAGTTCTTCAGTATTGGAAAGACAGATTTATGGCCCCAGTTACCCAGTGGATTGATGACCTGATTTATTTGCAACTTATGAATGAGTTGCCTATATATGTAGATTACATGTGGACAATTACAATGAAATATGTTCATCTTTTATTAAAACTGTTATGTAAAATTTCATGCATATACGTCTATATATGCATGAGAAGCCCTTGAGAATTTAAGTCGTTGTATTCTTTTTCCCTTTTTGTTATTCTTTTAATTGTTCCTCTGTTCTGTTTTATTAAATAAATAAGGCAAAGATGCACATACATAGACACAGAAAGAGACACTGTTGAATACACTCCTGAGATGTTTGATTTCATACAAATGCTACTTTGCTTTCATATAATCACTGGTATGAAAGTAACAGAGACCTTTACTGTCATTCAAACACTTGCTTATAAATAGCACAGTCTTGTCCTTTCAAACAAGCACTAGTGCAGTGACTACTGATTTTGTGTAAACTTCACTTTATTGTAGTGCCAGAGACTTTCAAACACTGCTTTAAAATAGTGTTAGAGAGTTTTTTATTTAATACAATGAAATAAAAGTTTCATTGTCATTAAATACATTAGAATTTGGCATCAGTTTCTTTGACTCATTGTTAGAATATTACACAATTGCATGCAAACATTTAGGCAAAGCTGGTCAAACTGAATGCTTCAACTAATCTCTTTGAAGCTGACACTACCACTATGTGGTACAAAACTAAAGATATCTTTCTCCAGATTTAAATGTACATTTAGTGCAGTTGCTTATAGATTCAAAATAATAAAACAATGAATATGACAGATGCAAAAATTTTAAATATCATTCCAGCCAGGACTTTTAACACTTCCTTTGGCAGAAATAATAGCTTCCAATGTTTCCTGAGGCCACCTAAGAGGTTTTCTATTCATCCTTTTGGAATTTTTTCCCATTCTTCCTTGAAAAATTCTTCTAGCTCAGAAATATTCTTAGGTTTCTTTGCATGCATGTTTGAGATCTTTTTACAGATATTCAGTGATATTCAAGTCTGGGGACCATGCAGGTCCTTTCAAAACCTTTATCTCTCTTTCACTTTTTTTTTTAATGTTAGAGAAAATGTTAGAGAAGACGTTAGAGAAAAATACTTCCTTTGACAAGTATCCCATGCAAATCATTGCTATATAAGCAACATTCTAATATGGACCTATATACAACTGTTTCAGTGTCAGCTAAACTTTCCAGCAGATCACTTGTGATAATCTGCACCTGTCATATTCACTGTTTTCTTATTTTGAATCTGTAAATAGCAGCACATAAATAGTAAATATACATTGAAATTGACAAAAAGTGTCAGCTTCTGTTGATTTAGGGATTCATTGAAATATACAATTAACCTGATGTCAGTCCTATAAGGTAGACCAGACTAAGAAACAGACATCGTGCAGACTTAAAGCTTGCAAGTCTGAATGTGCTTCCCTTCCTCCCTGATTTATCTTCATGAGAACTAAGAGGAGACCAGTCTGAGGCATTTTTGTAAAGCACTTTCTTGGCCTGGACTCAAGATAGTTGCCTTGGTAGCCGATCTTCCCTCTGGCCTTCAAGGCCAACCTATTTACTCACTATATCACTTCTCTCATTAGCCTCAGTCCCCTCTCCTGGTTCCCAGAAAATCTGAATCAAGGCCATGGGAATGAAAGGCAGAAATGTGGCTCCCCTTCTCTGCCAGCAACTACCCAAGATCACTTGACAAGTCCTGTAATGCAGCTGTACCCTAAGACCACATTCCTGTGTTTTTTCAACGATTGAGAAGAATGGGAAGCTTGATGCTTATGTACGTAGGTCTGGTACAGACATCATCATTCCAAATAAAGATACTATTGATGTCTAATCACATGTGGTTTCAAGGCAAACTGAACAAAATGAGAGATTTCCTCAGGAAAATTGACAGATGTTTTGTAAATCAGGCACTAACTTAAAGGATACAGAGGATGCTTTTCCATTTCATACCATGAGCTGTAATGGTCAATTCCAATCAACAGATAGCACATCTGTGTTGCTGAAAAAGATATTCCTCATTCTGACATAGCCCAACAGTTTTCAAGTACTCAGACCAATACAGAAGTAGCTGTTAACTCTGTACTTGCCCAATATTCTATTGATGTTTTTCTAAAAGCATTTGAAGAAAACTACTACAGATAGAAGTTATCACTTTCAATGAAACTATTTCCAGTAATCATTCAATATTTTGATGAAGAATGGTGGTTTGCAATCAAAATTCATTAAGGTTCAGAATGCATATAATATGACTGTTAATACAGTTCTTCAATATATATAAGGAATATTTGAAAAGAAAGTATTTTGTTTGGGACATGGTGACGTATATGGGTGGATAATTGCAGTGCAACATTTGGATGAGACTGTCATGTAGAAGGAAAGAATGTGTTTGCAATCTTAAAGATGTTGCATAATATGATGTGGATAAGCCCATAAGGCAGAAACAATTATTATAATTAGAACATTATTTTTAAATTTTACCAACATTTCTACACTGCTCAAATTGATTTCCTAATGTAGTATTGTGAGGCTTTTTAATAATAATAGCAACAATAACAACAACGACTTTGATACTTCTCACAACAGGGCATGTGCTACCGTTATTTCCTTAGTTTCTGTCTTGAAGTCATTTTTTCCACCATATCACAAACTGATTAGGACACTTTCAAACATGAGGTAAATTAAATTTACCTGTGATACATGTATTTACTCAGGAGTATGTTCTAATCATAGAGTAATAAAACTGAAGGGGAAAATAACTGTCGTGAAACTGCTGAAAAGCTTTAACTCAGTTCACAACATCCTTCTTGAATGTAAGTCACAATTTCATGTCCCTGAAAATATAAGGGTAGTGACACAAAGAGAGACTTGATGGAGAATGTGACAAATCATAGACTGAAGTCTGTGCAACTTTGAATATTTGGAAAATGAATGAGATCTTTGCATACCTTCTCTTGCTGCACATGAATTGCTTTGTTTTCTCTGTGGCAACATTATATTGTAAACTCTGCAGGGAAGGAATTTGGTTTCTAGCACCCTGTAAAGTCCAATGCTCTTTCATAACATTGTATCAATAATTTCCATTATACTAATTTGATGTTGGGAACATCTGTTTTTAGTAGGTTTCTGCCGTTCTTGGAAAGTAGCTGTTGAAAAACACAGGAGCCCTATATAAGAAAAAGGTGGCAGGTCTAACAGATGGAGAACTTCCTGGGGAAATGCAGGTACAGTGGTTCATATGCCTTGTACAAATTTATTACAAGTAGGGCAATGCAGTGGGGGGGAGAAAGAAATTGATTTTTTATTGTCAGAATGCAAAATCACATTTAACAGTGTAATTATGTAATTAATGTAAAGGTGTATTCCAGTATGTATTTAATTTGTGTATTAATTACAAATTTGTATCAATTTGCATGTGCCTATGCATGTGCTTAATTTAATTAGTTCACATTGGATTTTTTAAAAAAGGGCTCAGCTTTTAATGTGAGCCACATCTCCACATCAGCCATTTTAAGTAGCTCCCCAGATAATTCTTCAGAATTCAAAATGTGCCTGTAGAGAGTAAGGGAGATGACTTGGACAGAAATATGCAAGAGCCATTACCTAGGCCAAGAGGGCTGACACATTCTTTTAGACCTGAGAAGCAGCACACATGCCTCCGGATTCACTGGGGTATAAGAGAGAGGGAAGGAAAAACAAAATCAGACTTGCAAGATTCTAGTAGCCAATCTGAATAAAGTGTAGTTCTAGTCTTCCTGTGGAGTTGATTTTCTGGTGGGGTCTACTTAGTAGTGCCTATGAGTCCAAGAAAGGTGGCAGAGTAGTCTTCCATTTGCCTTTCTTCTGGTAGATTTGGAACAAGGCTGCATTAAACTGGAAGTGGAGTATACACCATTTGTTTGCTTTGGGATTAATATCCAGCCTGTTCGGTTTTTCGTAAATATCTTTTGTGAAATCCCATGATTTTGGGATAATTCCATTAATTTCTAACCAAGTTCGTCAATATTATTTTCATACATTTCTCTTTTGTTCTCAAAAGTTACCACTATTTTATCTATTTCTTAATTTTTCAGATATTTCACGTCTCTAACGATATTCATATTTTTTTAAAAAGAAGTCTTAGTCCAAGCCTTTTCATAATCCATCTAAGCACAATTTCCACATCCTGTCTTTGATCTTCAATTACTAACATCAGAGAATCAAGACTCCGAGACATGTTTATAGTTACCGCAGGGAGGTGGTGGACTTCTTTCTCAATAGCATAACTCCAAGGATACCTTCCAGGGCTGACCACTTGCAAGAGTTCAAATTGTACATTAACACTGTTCTGTCAGCCCTTGTTTTAAATGAAGATTAAAATATGAAATGTGTCCTTATCTTGATTCTCTTTTGCCAGGTTATTAATTAATATTAGTCTGAATTCTAATTGATATTTTAAAACTAATATTCCATATTTTGGATTGCGATTTTTGTTTACTGCTTTGAGTGGGTGGATGACCTTGAACCAGTCACTCCCTCTCAGCCCTAATTACCATCAGGCTGTGTGACAATCCTGCTGTAAAACAAAGCAAAACCTCTCATAGCATCATGACTGAATTGAGCACAACGCAAATTAAGCAGACCCTTCAACAAGTAGAACAAACTCTAAGAAGAACAACTTACCGCTTTGAATACTTAGTAGAGTAGAAAGGCATGATATAACTCAGAACATTCTCGCTCGCTCACTCTCTCTTGCTGTAGAGTCATATTGTTCATGCTGATATGTATCATACATATTATACCAGAAACCGAAGGACAGAAAACAGGGTTTGGAAAATATATAAATAAATGAGGCAAGGGCCTTATAACTGAATTGTGTGGTATAAGGGCGTTCAATCTTGAGAATGTATCCTCCCCTCCAACAGCCTTTTAAGAAGGATCACCTCAAACTCAACACTTAACAAGCGAATCAGTTTTCTCACTAAATTAACTACTTGTTTGGTGGTGGTGAAATGTGCTTCTCCTCCTCTTACATACTTCAAAACAAGGGGTGGTGTGAGTCCACTGTATCTGCAAAGGCCTACAAATCCCATTTTAGTGCTTGATAGAGGAGGAATGTATCCCTGGATTCTCTGTCATACATGGTTCCATTGGGACCTAGAAATGGGCTGATGATGAGTAAACAAGAGATATGAAATCAAGTTACACCAATGAATTTGTTAGTAGGTATGAAATTAAAATCTCATTTAGTTTGAGGTATACTGGGATGGAGTTATAAACTGAAATGTTGCAGAGGAATTAAGGGTTTGATCTATGTAATTAGGTGCTTTAAAAACTAGCCAGTCATTTTATACAAACATTGTGTACAAATATTTGGTTTGTTATGTTATATTTTTACTCAGTATTGTATATCATTCAGCGAATACTTGCTGCAATGTATTTCAGCCTAGGGCATTCTTAGCTCCTACTTCTCATTCAGATATTTTCCTATCCAGTATCACCTTGGTTCAGTCTATTGTTTATGTTTATTCTCAATTTGAAATATTTGTTTATTGGTGAAATGTCTTTCACTTGGCTGATTCTTGCCTGCAAGGAATGTTCATTAGAAACTTATATTTATTTTGGGCATACATTGGTCAGATAGATGCCCATATTCAGGTATCCAGATGATTTAATGGAACATTTTCCATTGGAAGTCATAAGACACGAGCCATTAAGCCACTTAAGTACCTTTGAAAATTTCACTCTAAATAAATGACTCAATTTTCCAAGATATGAAGCATCCATCCCCATATCTTGTACCTTCAGTGTGATTTGTAAACAACATGTCTCTTTTTTATATTACTTTACTATTTTGATTCACTCCTAGGGGCCTTTCCTTAAATTAGCTATTTTTCAATTAGAATTAAGTGACACCATGACCAATGGAAGTACATTATATCATATTCAATAGAGTCAAAATCAAAATATTTGATAGATGCCAACACGGTTTAAGGCACTTAAATTTTGAGTTAAAGTTTCACATTAAAATGACACACTGCTGATGTTGCTGCTGCAAGGCCTCAATTTGCTGTTGGAACAACAATCTAATTTCTGGTACAAGTACAGCTGATATCTCCTGTATTCTGACTCTGACATAGGGGTTCCCAGTTCTCTCCGCAAAAAAAGCAATCATACTTTGAAATCTCCAGTTTCTTTAGCAGTGAGAATTTCCAGGATCACTACTTCCTGGGTTTTGATTTCTGTTGATAGACAGGCTCCTGGACAGCATTCAGAATTTTTTATAATATTTAATTTTCTGTTCTGTAAGCAAATAGCTTTCCCCATTGCTTTTCTTTAGCTGTAGTGGGCCCACAATTCCTGACACTTCCAGCCACACTGAGAGACTTACCTAGAACAAAAACTGGGCAAGCTAAAATGCACTTTGGGCACTTCCATGTGAGTTTTTGCATTATTCCAGCATCAGATTTCTGGAGCTGTGAGTGTCTATGTATTATTTATGTTTAGCAACTGAGCTGATTAATTTTTAGCTTAGCTAAAGGATATCTGAAATCACACAAAAAAGTAGAATTCTGTTTGAAACTCTGAAGCTGTAATAAGCTTATGGACAATGTTTTCCCAAAAGTCAATTTTTTTTTTCCAGCTTCTAGATTTCATCTGATGTAGCATTTTGTTCACAGGTTCTTAAATAAGAATGGTGGTTTGATGGCTTAACAGATCTCCCTTATATCAACCACTTTGTTTTTGCATAAAACAAAAAATCAGTTGGAACAAATGCACATGTCCCTACTGATCCCATTTTAAAACACATCCAAGGTTGATTTGTTTTTAACTGTGCAGATCCTTGCATCACAGTAACCAGGCAACAGGAACTGGGATAAAATTGACAAGTGTTAGTGTTCTGTTTTTCCCTTCTCTTTGGCAAAGGACCAGACAGCTGCAAATTACCAGGCTGCTGCTTGGTTTATTTTCCACAGGCTGATTCCCAAAGATTGGGGGGAGGAGGGGTCCTAGCAATTTTTTTTTTCCGGTTCCCTTTTGCATGGAATGGTGGAACATGTGTTTGTGGTTCTATGGCCATCTTTCCCTACCCAACAGAAAATCTTGAGTGTTCTTTCTTTGGTACCTGACTTCAGACATTGTTTTGAATGCAACTCTCCTTTCTGGCCACTCCAGCAACAGTACATGCAAACATGGTTACAGCTAATGGGAAAAATGCCTAGTTCCAAAACTGCCAGCATATTCGCCTTTCAGTGACACAGTTAGCAAGTAGGCTTTAAATGCAACAGGAAAGCAAAGGTGACTTGATAGCTTTGCAGTTACCCCCAGCAATTAATCAGACTTTTTTCCCCTTGAAAACGGCTAAATTCATAAAATAGGTTTTGAAGATATAGACGGGGGGAGAATACTGGCAATTTGTATTGCTAGTATTCCACCTTTGTATGTGGAGTGAGGAGGAGAGATTTTTGGAGAAACTGCAATAGCTTGGGATGGGGCATGTATTCATTTATTTGCACACTCCTAGTAGTTGGTTGAAGAGCACTGATTGGCTCCCTGCTGTTCTCTGTCTTCTGAAATCTGCAGTGCTGAAAATTGCACGTAGCTTTCTTCAAAATGGTTTGTAGGGATCGGGGAGTGGAAATTGTGCTATGTTGAAAGACCCTTCTATATGAATAAGCTGCTCTGCAGTCTCACATAGGAACTCCAGAGAGACCTTACACCATAAGAAGCTTGCAACCATCTCTCTTTCTATCTCTCATTCCATGCACACACATACAATATGGGGGTGGGGGTGGGGAGAAAAAGAATTCTCTCTTTCTTCCCTTTAAACAGAGAATGAGAAAATGGCTTGTCAACTGCCTCATACTCATATGACTGTGCTACTCAGAACACTTAAGAGAGATTTCTGGGTATCTTAACAACCCATATTAGCTTCCACAAAGGAAACCACACCCAAGAAGCCATTGTGTGAGCTATGTATTCATAGCAATGACACTTGTGCCACATCATTGAAAACAGTTACCAAGAACAGTTGCAGAACAGTCTATGACAATATTTACCTAAAATCTGGGAGAAGTGATGCTGACAAAGGAAATGACTCTATCATGGGCTTCGCTAATGTGGTCCAGGATTTTCACGCTATGCAGAACAGTTTGGAAAAACATTGTACAACTTGTATAGCATATATGTATGTATGTATGTATGTATGTATAATGTGTGTGTGTGTGTGTGTACATATATATTATACATATACATACACATACACATACACATATAGCTTTGAAAATAAAATTGCTAGAAAGCAGAGCCCTGGACAATTCTAAAATGCCATGTTAACAATATGACCAGTGGGGGAGAATAGGGAGAAGAGGAATGTTTGTATTTACTCAGAGTTAAGCACCATTGTGAGCACAGCACAGTGGCACATAGTGCTGCCTAGCATATAGCACTAAAGAAATAAGATTTTGCTTAGTGCACATTTTTAAGAATATACATGCTATCTTACCTTACTGCTTCCTTATACGAATATATAACCTTATATAACCAGTAATTTGTTTCTGATTCAAGTCTTTGTTTCTGTAAAGTAGACATAATTTGCATTTGGCAATAGGGGGTGGGGGTCTTTCAGGATGGGAGCATTGCAAACATGTCCTTTATGTGTCTGACCAGTCTTTTCAGAACCTTACAATAAATTTGGAGACTGCGTATTGGTTGTGTCATCTTAGCTGAGTAGAGCAGGGGTTGGCAAATTATGGCCTGTGGATCACATCCGGCCTGCCACCTGTTTTTGTATAGCCAATGAGCTAAGAATGGGCTGGCGGGCGAGTGGCAGATTGCCAGGCCCAGGCCTCAGCCAAGCTCCAGGGAGAGAGGAAGGGCTGGGGGTGGGATGTCCTGGGCAGCAGCAGAGTGGCTTCAGATTGCCTGCCTATTCATAAAACAGCTGCCACTGAGCATGTACTCAGTTACAAAAGACTGATTTACTATCAGTCCTAACTTCATCTCCAGACAGTATCAACTACTCCTGCTCTCCTTTTTTTCATTTTTCTGGGCACATGGACAGGCTTCCAGTTACAGCTACCCATGTGTTTATTTTGTGTTTATTTTCTAGAAGAGCTAATGTAGCCCATTGGAGGCTGAGATACATTCTTGGAAATACTTTGAAAACATACTCTGCGGCATGTTAGTTTTCCTTGCCCATGTGGTGGGTATTAGGAACACCATTGTTGGATGACAATTCCCCTAATTCCCAGCTTGGATGTCTTTTGCTGGACCAGGATCTCAAGGAAATGTGGATAGCACTCCCTCCTGCAATTTTTCCTCAAAACAATAACCCTGAGAGGAAGGTTGGGCTGAAACCGAAAGACTGGGCCAGAGTCATCCAAGGAGCTACCCTGCCTAGGTCTAGCACCTTAGGCACTACATGCTATGGCCTTTCACAGCAATGAGTTTTTTGCCATTGCTTTTCAATATTTGAAACAAATAATAGTCTTTTAGTACTTCTTCTCTAATAAAGTTTTCATAATTTCTGTAAACTGAAAGGCCTTTTTTGCATTGCATTGCACTGCATTGTATTGTATTGTGTCCATTTTGCTCATTAAAATGGAAACAGTGTCATCAAATTCATTTTACTGTGAACTTCTTCATCTGATAAATGATAATTGAGGTGCGTGCATGGGTGGAGAGCAGGAAACATTAACATTACTATGTAAATTAAGATAATTTTTCCCTGCCATTTGGATTGGTTGAAGGAAGGAAACTAAACAAATATGTCATGGGCTGCTCTGAAAGCTGTTTCTTTAGCTATTTTTTTGTTAACAGATATGATATAACTGGCAGTTTGGTAATTTCATGCCCTGTCAGCTGTTTCAGGAATTAGGAAAATGAACAAAGATCTTTCAGTGCTCTGGCCACTGTGTTGTTGGAAGAGAAGGGCCAGTATCCTCTGATCCACTTTGTAAGCAGGGGCGCTTACACAGGACAACTCTGCCCCAGGCTGAAAACAGCTCTGCACTTCTCTGATTCCATGAGGACAGCTGGGTATAAAAGCAGAGCTGATTTCTTGCTTTTCTCTCTTATTTATTGAAAGCATTTCTCTCTTGCTTCCAGTAAAAGACACGTCAAGTAGCATACAATAGAACATTACAATTAAAAGTAAGCAATTAATGAAAGCATACCTTAAGATATGTTATAGAATACAATAAAAATATAAAATAAAATCAGCAAGATAAACATTAAAACAGTGACAAAAAGAAAAAGCAGCTGTAAAAAGGTTTAAAAGCTAGGCAACATGATCACATTTATTTATTTATTTATTTATTTATTTATTTATTTATTTATTTAGATTTATTGGCTGGCCGACTAGCATTATTAAAATGCCTGAGATAATAAAAATGCCTTTGCCACCTGATTGATAATAAGGATGGTGCCAGGCCTCTCTCATTGGGGAGAGTATTCCAAAGTTAGTGGGGCACCAAGGAAAATGCTCCTTCTGGGCAACCAGTCACCACTATTCGTATGGGAGGGCACCCGGAAGAGAATAGCTTTAGGGTATGGGAAGGAGATAGGAAAAAGGCATTCCTTCAAATATTGTGGTCCCAATCTGTGAAGGGATTCATAAGTTAAAACCAGTAGCTTGAACTGAGACTGGAAATGAATTGGGAGCTAATGAATTACAAAGAACTGAAGTGACTGTATCACAGTCCAGTCAGAATTCTTGCAACAGCATTTTGTACTAAAGTTTTTAAACCATCCAAGGTTTAAAGCCCACCTATAAAACATTGCAGAAATTTAAAACAGATATTACCTTAGAGAACCCCAATAGTAGGACTGCCAGATATCTGAACATGCAAAGGAGGACACAGTTGGAAAGGAGGACAAATAGGGGGAAAAGGAGGACATACTAACTGTTTAACTTCCTTGGCATCTCGGACAACAATTATAGTGAAAAACTGCAGAAGAGGAAGAGGAAGACCAACAGCAACAATAACAGCAACAACAACTTAGGCCTACTTGTATATGAAATTACTTTCTCCAGCAATAGAAGGATTGGTTTTTCAATCCCAGGAATGTGCTAGAACTGGTTAGGAGACAAAGGCCTCCAGTGTGCAACTGATTAAAGTCTTGTCAATTTCAGGAAGCCAGGTACTAGGGTAATCAACTTACTAAGGAAACAGAATGGAGTTTGTTAAGTTGCCTTTAGCACTTACTAAGGAAGCACTGCATAAAAAAAGCTGCTCAGGAAGAGACAGCTTGTTAGATACTCAAAAAGCTGAACAATAGTGGATTTTAAGGCTATGCTTGCCAGATGGGGACAAAAAGGAGAACTGGTAACCCTACCCAATAGGGGTACCCACACTATAACCAATGAAGTCAGTTGACATGAATTGATTCCCAGAATTTTTTTGGGGGGGAAAAAGCAGAAAGGGAAAAAAAAGAAGCTTTAATTATTTCTGTTGGCCTGGCAAAAAACAGGCCAGCAGCAACAGCAGCAGCAGCCTGCAATGAGCCTGTTCTGGGATGGTAATTAATAAATAGCAGAAGGCTGGGCTGGCTTGCCTGATTTTGCCAGCAAGCAAGCTACCAGATCTTTTTTTGTAGTGTCAGACTATGTGTAACAATGTCACTATACAAGCCTCATCCCACAGCAGTTTGCACAGTGATATCCAGAGTCATTGGGAGTTGGGCAGAATAATAATAATAATAATAATAATAATAATAATAAATCACTGCACACTTTCAAATGTCATGAAATGTCTGCTTTCCAAGGTAGGCCAGGTCAGGAAACAGACTCCACAAGATTTACTGAACTGAACTTTATTGATATAGATTATAGTAGCAGAATCATGAAAACCTGAGAGCATTTTCCTTTACACCAAAGAGAGTTAAGGCAGAGCCAGTTTAAGTTTCTTTCTAATGTTCTGTTCCTGTCCCGGGCTTAAATCATATTTGCTAACTGCTGCCATATACCTTCTGTAGTTTTCTACATGAAAGTACATCTTGTTTGTTGCTTGCCAGAAAAAAATAGGCCGGCTAGCCAGGGTGGCATGTCTTGTGCTGTTTCATGTTCTATGAATCAGTTTCATCCCAGAGTATCTGGATCCCCTCAGCCACCTCCAACTCAGGCATCTTGCCCAGGAAGGAATACTTGCCCTTGTACCATAATTATTTAGAACCTCTGGGTTCAGTGAAGTCTTTTTCGGGAGGGGTCTCCTTTCAACAGTCTCCTTTAATGAACCTGGAAGCACTATTTCTCACAGGAAGGAATTTATCATCTCCTGGGCCTAGCTGAACACCTACTAGATTAATAAGCCATTAGAAGCAGGAACAAACAAGTGTGTGGTTGGCTGAAATTGATAAAGTACCTGATCTACTTCATCAGACCTTGAAAGGGAAACTCTTCCAAAAAAAAAATGTGGCCAGAGAGAGCCTGGACAGTTCTACAGGTTAAATTGCCACAACTGTAGAGTTGAAGTCATTGAGTTGGATTGATTTTGCCCACAGAATGTTTAGACAACATGTCACAGTGAGCTACCAAGGTATGTACATGATCTATTGTTGGCCAATTCCCCAAAGCCCAAAGTGTTTCTATCACTGCTATAAAGTTGGCTTGGTAATTAGCTCTCACCAATCAGTGTTCAATTGGTTTTAAGACTAATTTTTGCCTACCTGTGTTCTAGTCTTCTTCCAACTTCCTTCATTTGCCTCTGTTGAAATGTCCTTCCATCCTGCCTTCCTGACTTCCAGCAAGCAAGCAAGCAAGCTGGGGTGTATTTGAAACAAGTATTTCTTTTTTAAAAGGTTCTGTAGAGTTTGTAGACAATTTCTTCATTTTAAAAGAATTCTAGGTTCTGGGTTTTAAGACTTTCAAAGGGAAATTGACCTATACCCTTCAGATCTCCCTCACATGATGCTGAGGTTTTTGTTTTTTACTTTTTGTTGTTTTGATAGGACTCACAATATGACATAAGGAAGTCAGTTGTTTGGCAAGAAATGTGAAACAATTTTTTTTTCTACCTTTTGCATGAAATAGGGTGAATGGATTTTTGCTAATGTGTGACCTGTGGCAATTCAAAACACAGGGTAATTATTTTTGTTCCTAGTTCTCTGTGTTCTGAAAACTATAGATCATCTTCAAACTGCTTTTGAGGAACTGGGCAATGGAAGAAATAGCAATGTGAAAGTATTCAGTAACAAGGTCAATTAGTAAATCATTGAAAAAATGTAACATGCATCAGGCTGAACTCAAGGAAATCCCGATTGTTCATTGTTCTAGAACAATTTCTCTAACACTTCTTCTAAATTCACTGGAATTAAACAAAGGGCATTCAACATGACTCTTCATTTTCTCAAAATAGGGGGCCACCTCCAGGAGATAGCAAGCAAAAGCAGTAATGTTCACGTTTCTTCAAGAAGGTCTGTATTTGGGGCACTACCCTGTGATAAACAACAATATCTTGTAATGAGCAAGCTCAATATTTCAGTATTTGAGATAGCAAAATCCTGTAGAAGTATTTGGAACATAGTTTAGAAGGGAACCTGCTGAGATGTGAAAGAAATAGTCCTGTACTTCTGCTCCTAGCTGATATAATGAATCCTCAGATTTGCTCCCAGGTATTGCTTTGGGCAGGATTGAAAGGTAATTCTAATTGCTTGCAATTCATGCTAAATATTGCATCATGATTGCTTATTGCTATGATCATGGCTGAACATAATCAGATGCCTCCTACATGTTCTACATTGCCTGCCTCTAGGGATTTAATTTAGGATTCAAAATCAGGCCTTGTAATCTCACTCTTGTGACACTCTGCATTCACTACTTGCTATCTGGAAATTTTGGCAGTGCAAATCCTATGGTCTGGCTCCTTGGTTTAAATATATCCTCTACTATTTAAATTTCTTCCTTTCTTGCATTAAAAAAGCCTTCTGAAGAATTATTTTATTCTATAATTTAGAGTAAATGCATTCTATAATTGCTATATAATTACATAGCACACACTGCTATATAATTACTACATAGCATATGCTGACAACACTTGTGTGTATTCACTCAGTGCTGAGTTAAATCTTTGTAGTTGGTTTGGCTTAGCAACAAAAAGCTGGACCATGTGGGGAAAAGCAGGATCTGGAGGGAGAAGCAGCAGTAGGTGGGTGATTAGCCCTTCCCCAATCTGGTGTTCCTCTCTTCCTCTCCCTTTGCATCCAGCTGTGTTGCATACATAATTGGGAAATGCAGAAGAGGAAGAACAATCCACAAGGGAAAAAGGAGTCAGAGACAGAAGTGTTAAGCAACCTCTGCTTAACCTACTGCTGTTTCTCAGTTGTCCCCCAGAATATCTTTTCAGCTGTGCAAATATTGTTTGTCTGTTTGTGGCCAGGATCCACTTCTTTTTAATGAAATACAACACATTACAATTTATTACCTTATATAATAATAAACACTTTTTTGGGCAGCTGAGCAAAAGACCAAGAAAGAAAAGCCCGTGCAAACAAAGAGGTTTTCAGTTTATGGCAGAAACATCCCACAGTGAAAGCATACCTGGCTTCCATGGAAAGGCAGCACAACAGAGAGGAGGACTTGCCTCAGCCTCGCCGCGAAATGAAGTATCAACAGGCTATGCATGGTGTGATCATCGGATGTGCTTTCCAAAGTATAAGGACTGGGCAGGTCTATATGGAAGCAAATGATTCCTTAGGTAATCTTGTCCCAAATAGTTCAGGGCTTATTAGGTGACAGTAATAGGTTGACAATGCTTGGTAGCTTCCTTGCTTGCTTATTTGGATTTGTATACCACTGAAATTTCAAGACCTCCACTAGTTAATGGAAAGCCAGGCAGTTCAGAGTCTTCAAAACAGCACAGAAGAAAAGACACTGGGTTTCCCCTATGCGCTATACTCCAATATATGAAAAGTGACTTGGCAAACCTCACTTGGTTTTGCCCCTACAACAGCCAATGCTTGCTAACTCCACTAGTAGAGTCATGCCTCCATTCCTGGTTTACCAAGTACTCATTTCATTACAAGGTTAAAAAAATAAAAAACAAAACTGGCCCTGAGAAATGCTCTAGCACAGCTTTGTCTACCTGTAGGAATTTTTTACTGAGAGACTTAGAATTACCTTCCAGTAGACTGTGCTCAGAGCAGACAGAAGGACAAATACTTTTAGGCTTCATATTGTTTTGGAAACACATGATTAATTCCAACAAAAGAACAAGAATCTTAAGGCTTTTTTCCCCCCCCCTCTTGGAAGATTTAAATCATCCCCTCCTTGTGGAAGTCCCTTCTTTTAAAGATCAAATTCTATCTCCTATTCAACTCATAAATATTAATTTATAGTTAACAAATCATTTTCAGCCTATAATTTGAAATGGTGACTCAAATAGCTAGCCCTTCAGTGCTTGCATACTAATTATAAGTAAATGTGATTTCTTCCCTTTATGAAGAAATCATATTTTAATCTCAAGGCTGTCACTTTCCATTGGAAATGATGGCATTTGCCAGTGCTGTGTCAAAAATGGAGAACCAAAGCTGATATTTCAAAAGCTCTTGGCCTTGGCTAATTGGTAACACAATACAACAAAATAGCTATTACCAGTTTAGCAAGCAGATCGATTTCTAACTCTTCTCGATTTGTATACTTTAAGAAGACCAGCCCTTTTTATTGAATGACATTTTAATTTGGAATCTGATTAATGGGTCCTCCTAGTTATCTACAGACTTAAGGAACAAATATTTTGAAGAGGTTTTGAAAGGGCTCAGCTCTCACTTCCCTAGTATTCAATGTTGCTTTTAAATATGGAACTCATCTATAATAACTGGTGAGAGATGATAATGTTCCAATTGTCCTAAGGTTACCATTATCACTTTCCACTAACAATACATGCAGAAGGTTTATAAAAATCAGAAGGGTAGTATTGAACTATTGGATTCATGCAAACACTGCAGACTGTGCTTGTCTGGATAATTGTTCTATCTGATCTCTTGATGATTGCAGAAATGCTGAGGCAAGCAAGATTAATGCCTCAAAAATCTGTGGTTACAGCTTTCTGAATTTCCTTTCATATGTAAAATTTTCAACAGGACAGACTGGTCTCTTTGGAGTTTCCAAAAAATTACAGATACTATCTTTGTAGGATTACAAAGGATTTGTAGGATTCTTCTTTAGGTTAGATGTTATGTTAAAAAAAACAGCAAAACAGGGAAAGTGATGTATACTATAGCAACATTACAGAACTGTGAAGATATAATTTCAGAATTAAAATAGAACATATCCATCTATGTCTGAATGCAACTGGATTTTGTCATGCATTTCAGTGAGGGCTCCTATTGCCAGTTGGCACTGGGTTGAAAAATTGGTGCTTGACTTTTCTGGTCCAAGCAGGGCCTGTGAGTGCATTCAGTTCCCACCTCCATGTATTCAGGAATGTCTGGGTGAAAAATATGAAAGGACTTTTAGTCATTTTGCAAAAGGGCCAGCATTTCTCTGGTCTTCAGTTCTGTGCTCAGGGTGCCCATGCTTCCACTTGTGCGGTCATAAAGCCATTATCTCTCAAGAGATCATTTCTTTTCACTTCTTTGCCCATTTGGAGCTCCAAAGTCACAGCATGTTTCATCAAAAGCCTCACTGGATTCAACAGGGCTGACTCTGAAATTAGATTTCAAATGATCACAACCCTAAATAATGCAAGACCTCAGCAACTGAAAGTGTCAGCTTTGTAAAGGAGAAGGTTATTTATTTTCTGAACAAAGAAGTCACAACTTTACCATATGAAGGTGATGAGATACGACACTTTGTCACACTGATGATGGTACCCTGCTAAAAATCCATTTATAAAAATAAGCTGTGTATACATTAAGTGTTCATTCAATCTGTTTAATATTAAAATATAAATATGTGCCTTACTGGGAGTAAACTTTAATAAGAGAATTTCTCAATTCTACTTCATCATGATAGAAAGAAGCTTCAGAAAGCATTTAAGAATATTCTAGAATTGGAAGTAATTATTTCAAATCATCTCTAGCATATTGGACAGAACTGACACCAGTAGATGGTGCTGCAGAATATACAATGGCAGATAATTCTTTTCCTGGCAGGTCTTATTTTCCATTGAAAATTAATAAATGACTCATGAATAAATCCTAATAGACTCATTTGGAAAAATCTGTCCCCACTTATTGATGCTGAGTATTTGACAAGCCTGGTCTATAAAAGGTCAAACTTCAAGCTACCTCACCGGTCTAATTACCTTCAACAAAGATAATTTGCATCTCCAAATATGCAAACCTCAGCATTTGGCCATCAAAAAATACCGTTTATAAGTGAGGATCACATTAATTTGAAGTAGGAATTCAAAAATTGAAAATAAAAATATAAACTATGTTTTAAAAAGATCTTCTGGATTCATTAAAATTATTTTCTATTGATCATGATTTTCTGTATTCAGGAACATAACAGATACATTGCCATATGGACAAAGAACTCACCTAGCCTAGGGTGTAAAAGAATTCCATTATGGAGTCCACTGGAAGTGCATTTGACCCCTTTGTTTCCAACGGACTTTGCAGTGGCATGAAAGTTAGCATCAGATGAAGCCCTCTAGAGCTTGTAAAAATCCACAAAAAATGAAAGTGCGTTACTGAATCCTACCTAGTGGAATATATGTTAAAAATCATTTTCCCATCATTTCATTTTCATTGGTATTGATGTGTCCATTTTTATTAGTAGGGATGCTTCAGGAAACTTTCTCTCTTAAATTTCACTCTGGATTTGGTGATTCTTTAAATACCCTGGGTGTACAACAATCATAATGGGTGCTTCCACTGATAACAAATGCAATTGCCCAGCCTTATTCACAAAATGTGGAGGAGAAACTTCACAACATTGGCCTTCCATTAGCATCTTCCCAAGTTTCTCAATTACCTTCTCAGACTTTTTTCTTGCTACATGACATTTGTTCAGGCAAATAGACAGAATGGCTGCATAAGCTGACTCGTTCTGCCAGTAACCATCTGTTTGGTGTTCACTGTTCCTCCAGACTATTTGATCTGGAATTTGCATGGTTCCAAATGAACAATCACCTTTATACATTTTGAATCACTATAGCACTCCAAAAAAAAAGCAGCGGGGGGAAGTCTTATCATTGAATTTGTTTAGGGATGAGATTATGAGCTACTTGTTTGTTGTTATTTCTCTGTAGCATTTAATGTACTTCCACGAACCATTTGGAATCCCACATTAAAAACCTTCCTGTGCACAAGGAATGCCATTAAAAAGAGAGAAAGCACTCAAAATGAGTTTGAATGCTCTGTGACTTCTTGGTTGTGGCCTTAATTGACAGTTTTGCACTCTGAACTCCCTCCTGCCCTAGTGTTTACCTATATGGGAAGTAGGAAGCTCACAACTTCAATATTCAGTCTTCACAGTTTAATTTTATATACCGTTATTTGCTTCTGTTTTTGCTAGCTCCAACCTTCTTCAGTGTCCTCAATTTATTTGAAGACTATCAGCTGATTATGGTGCTCCGGCTCACTGGATTCTATTTATTGTGCCAAAGGAACCTTTGCCCTGTGTGCAGTTTATTGGCAGAAGGACTTTTTAGAAGATTTGTATTAAAATGTGTAGCCTTCATTTCTTAATTGCTTTGAAATGACAGCCAAAACAATTGTTTTCCTTCTGTATGTCCAATAGATCATTGGAACACTGTTTCCTTTGTAGATTGAGACTACTATGAATATTCCAATATTCTGTTTTGTTGTTGGAAAACAACCAGAATGCAGCCAAAGACTTAAGATAAATTGAAGTAAATAACAGAGCAGAACTGCTGGAATCTGCATTTATTTAATGATAGTTTATCCTGCTTATCAGATATTTTCTATCCCCATGAGACAGTAAAACAGAATCAGTCATAAGATCTCCTCTCAGGCTTTTAAAAGAAGGCAAGATGTGCAAGGTAAAGGCACTGGAAGGAAGAGGTAGAAGAAGTATTATTATGAAGAAAATATTCATTGGCAACATAAAAAATGGGGAGTGGAAAATATTTTTATCTAGTTGACAAATGCTATTTTAATAAGACAATTTCATAGAATCACTGTCCAAATCCCAGTTTTTGCTATAGATTTGTATTTGTAGAGAACATTCATGAATACAGACTTCCAACCCTATCTGAAGAAGTACAGTGAATTTTATCACCTCTGAGACTATACTGCAGATATAGATTTAGACTGTTCGTTAATACAGAAAAATCAAGTGATGTTCATACATTTCTGAACCACTGTCTAAGTATAGAGAAGCTAAGATATGGAGATGAATATTAAAAACTAAGCTTATTTCACCCTAACCATAGTTTCCTTCTTTCCTCCTTAACCCAGGCCAGAGAAGAAGCCCCCCCGCCATCATTACCACACACCCCTCAATGCACACATTCAAGGTACAAAGCATCCAAGTTAATTTGGCAGCTGTGACAGAAAATCCCCAGTGGATCATTCTTTTGGAATACAAATATACATATGTATTAAATAAATTATGATAGGCTGGCCTTTCCTGAGACTCAAATTCAGCTGCCTAAGCAACCACCCACCAATGTAAATAAATCCAGTTTCAGCTAGGGAGTTTAGCTGACATAGACAAATCTATAGTGGCAAGAAGATCTCTATACAAGAAGTGGGTGGAGGGGAATCATGTGTATTCATCTTGAGCTTCTTTTCTTTGTATTATCAGCCCTTTGAAAGAATAGATGCTAATGCTCTGTATATTTAACACACATCAGGAAATTAAATACAATTACTTTACCTAGGATTTTTCATTGAAAAAAAAACCTGGATGCAAGTGCTGATATAAAATGGAATGAAATGAGACAGTAAGTTATTGTTTCTTGCATGCACAAGACAATTATATCATCATATACCACAAGTTAAGCCTATTTAACAAATTAACATATTGTTCTTCCCATTCAGATTCCAAGCAGTACTCTGGGGATATGTATTCTTGTTAAAATTAATAGTCAGGTGCAAAGCATAAAAATGGCTTTGTTTCATTCTTGGGTTTGTTGCATTTCCCTAGTTCTGTGCAAGGAGGCATTTAGACAACTTCTTGCTAATATTGGGCAGTGGGAAAAAAATTGAAATGCCAGTAAGATAACTCTTTTTCCCTCCCTCTGTTCTTGGATCAAAGAAGTCTTGCACCAGGCTGGTTTGTGAGAGCCACCAAAGTTATTTTTTTCCCTGATTTTCCTTGCAGGCAGTAGGATGTCACACTGAGTCGTGGTGCAGAACCTGCATGTCCACTTCAGGCATAGTGAGCACCTTGCCTCCTGCATGTCTTCTACTTCTTGCAGGAGAAATGTTGTGGTGAAAGGCCAGCGTGCAACTTGAAGTAATAATGTTTTTATTGGATTGCAAAAGAACCTTTAGTCCCCTTATACGTAAATGTGGGATTGGGAAGGACCTTCTTTGTTTGTTTGTTTGTTTAGTATATGGGCTAAGAAAACCTAAGGTAAGTACAAGCTTTGCAGTTTTATCAACAAGATGCATTGAAAGACTATTCCAAAGGACCCCTCTCTTCCTACTTTTCAGGGGACACTTAGTGACACTAATTGTCCAATGAGTGTCCAATAAGCATCATTGTAGATGATGTCTCGATGAACCTATTGTGCAACAACTATGTTTTCTTCATAGAATTCTATGGGTGACCAGATGATATTGTCTTCCATTTGGAATCTTCCCTTCTCATCATTTTCCCAGCCACAGAAACTATATCAACAAGGACAAGACTGGAATAGCAGCCCGAATTTTCTGAAGGTAATTGAAATAAAATGTACAACTGAGTGACAGTGGGGTGGGTTCCTGGGGAAGGTATAATTATGTTGTCTGATCCCTACACTTCCCTTCTCTTCTCTTCCCTTCTCTTCCCTTCCCTTTCCCTTTCTTCCCTTTCCTAACAAAATAATACCTAACAATATTGAAAAGTTTTTAATGGCTACTTGAAAACTGAGACTTCTGATAAAAATACGTATTTGAGCCAAAGGACAGGTCTCCATGTATTAAAAGGAAAAATGGTTCCCTGTTTTCTCTTGAAGTAGAGATGAAGTATTCCAAAACCAGTGTGGCTGGACAGTAGTGGGTTAACCTGTTCAGTGGTCTCAGTTTAGATTGGGATCCTCCATACTTCCCTGAAATGTAAAAAACAAAACAAAACAAAAAACAAAGAGGAAAGAATATGCTGCAGGTATAAGCAATAAAAATTAAAGTGTGTTGGGAGTTGTGGGGTGGGGAGTCTGTCTGCATTGTGAATGACCACAAGGCATTAATTAAGTAGACTGAGTTCTCAGGGGGAAATTAATGAGATTCAAAGCCCACCCATAAGTGAATTTAGCCCCCAACCTCTACCTCTGCTGCAGTCACTTAAAAAAATGATTTATAGTTTAGGACAACTTCTGTTAATCCATTTTTATATTAAAAAGTTGATTTATGGATTAGGACAGTTTCTGTTAATTTGTTGTGAGATGCTGTGGGAAAGCTTGGTTTTAAACAGTGGCATGAAAAGCTAAAAAATAGATTTTTAAAAAACTTAAGGTTGCACTATATTTTTACTTAGTGCACGAAGTAAAAAGATTAAAATTGTCTTCCACCTATGCTTTGAGCAAGCAGAGTGCTGACCAAGCAGGCATTAAGTTTACAGCAGCAGAGGAAGTGAAGAAAATGAAGAACAGAACATTTTCTACTTCACAGTGGAGGGGTAGGAAAGGGGAAAAGTAAACACTGCAAATGCAGTCATGTTCAGATTAAATATACAAATATGCATGTACTAAAAAAATGGACTTCCTGCAAAGTGAATAGTAAAGGTAAAGGTTTCCCTTGACGTAAAGTCCAGTCGTGTCCGACTCTAGGGGGCGGTGCTCATCTCCGTTTCTAAGCCTTGGAGCCGGCGTTGTCATAGACACTTCCGGGTCATGTGGCCAGTATGACTCACGGAACGCCGTTACCTTCCCGCCGAAGCGGTACCAATTAATCTACTCACATTTGCATGTTTTCGAACTGCTTGGTGTGCAGAAGCTGGGACGAGCAACGGGAGCTCACCCCGCCGCGCGGTTTCGAACCGCCGACCTTCCGATCGACAGCTCAGCGGTTTAACCCGCAGCGCCACCGCGTGAATAGTCACCTGCAATTCTGACTATCGCTTGAAGTAGAAAAGAGGCCTCTGCCAGGAGGCTCCCCCAATCTGCTTATCCTCCTAGACTGAGGGTACCAGGCCACACCCACTTTATATTGTTATATTGGACCTGGAGCTAGCTACAAAAATAATGAAAAAGGCTTCAATATTCCTCTTGTCTTTAATATTAGCCGTGGTCAATGGGTTTATATAGGGACGTATACTGCATGTGAGAGTGAGAAAGTAGACATGTGCAAGAGATAATGAAAAAGGGAAGGAATGGATGAATGGGGAAGCTGCCATTCTTTTTTATGATGGGATGGGGGTTGTGAGAGAATAAATGGGTGATGTGTGAATGGGGCATAACTAGATTCTGCTTTAGTGGTATGAATGGACAATGAGAGAGAAAAATTAGAAAAAGGAGAGGGTAAGACTAAAAAGAAGGAAGTGATGACCCTATCCACTTATTTTTTGTCCCATTGATCACTAGTTCTGTTCTTGTTAAACACTGCTATGTATCTCAACCAAATTTTACTGAAGAAATCTGGCCCTAACCTTTTTAAAGGTGGTCTTCCCATCATAAACAATGCCTTCTATGAAAAATCAAGTTGTAATCTTCAAAGAGAGTCATTAGATTAACCTGGCTACAATGTACATCAAATGTATTATATGTCTGACAGCATCAGCAAAGGACCTTTGGCCTAAATATAATTAATTAATTAATTAAAATGACAGTAGAAAGTGTAAATGAATACAATATCTACCAGACTATTTGGGATAACCCACCAAAGTCACTTACTTTGGAAAGAAGCCATATTGATTTTACAGGACTGTTCTGTAATGGCCTGTAATCATTACAGGGTTGCAAAAATGATGTGCAATATGCAGCCTATCACCCATTATTGTCTTTGGAAAGACCCCTGCATTTATTTCAGTTGGGCTGAAGGTATCTCTATGCAGAAACTTTTCCTGGGCTGTCTCTTGCACATTGTCATCTGTGAAAAAAATGGCTAGACTGAATGGATGGTAGATGGAAGAAAACATGCTGTATTTATATGTATGTATGCCTCACCCCTGTTACATCGACCAGTCCCACCCGGTCAGGCAGAGAGGGCATGTTACGGACCCGGTCCATGAGGGATTGCTGATTGGCAGGGGCCAGGAAGAGGGCCTTCTCTGCTGTGGCACCCGCCCTTTGTAACAAGCTACCCCTGGGGGTAAGACAGGCCCCGGCTCTCCTGGCCTTTCAGAAGGGAGTAAAAACTTGGTTATGCCACCTGGCCTGGGATGGGAGGGGGGAGACAGTTATTCATGGGGCTGGTTGGCCCTGTGAGGGTGCCAAGGTTAAGATCTTCCCATCTGGAATTTTATAGTTTATATTGTATATTGTATATTTTGTATATGTATTTGTATTTTTAGGTATTTATATTGAACTGCTTTAGTGATTTGCAATTTTTACTATTTGTAAGCCCCCCAGAGATGTCATACATGAGATGGGTGGCAAAGCAATTTAATTATTAAATAATAAATAAGGTTAAATATTGTACCAAGGAATCTCTTGAGTTCCTGTGGTTATTTGGTCCAATAATAGTGTTTATTTCAGTTGCAACAAAGAACAGTCATGTCTGAAAGGCCCACTGAATCTTCTTTCTTGCTGTGCATATTTAGAAAGTTCTTTTATTAAAAAAAAAAAAACTGGCTTCTTTCCAGAATGCTCCTGAACATGCACAGAATTTCTCAACTTTAAAGAGGGGAAAAAAAATTGAGGGCAAATTTGCCCTAAGCACATATAGGCAAGGGTCTGAAACTTTTATAAAGGAGTTTATATGCCCATTTCTCCAAGTATGGGTATGCCATGAAATCTGATAATCTTCCCAAATGTGTTTCCCTTACTGCCCTTCCTTCTTTCCTTCCTTCTTTTGTGCCTTTGAGTCAGTGATAGCTCCAGGCAACTGCCTGGACAAGTCCTTGCAGTTTTCTTGGCAAGGTTTTTCAGAAGGGGTTTGCCATTGCCAGCTTCCTAGGTCTGAGAGAGAGTGACTGGCCCAAGGTCACCCAGCTGGCTTCATGCCTAAGGCGGGACTAGAACTCATCATCTCCCGGTTTCTAGCCTGGTGCCGTGACCACTAGACCAAACTGGCTCTCCCACTGTTCTTTCTAGTTATGGCATATCTAGTTACTTTTTTCCCTCACACACAAAACAGGCAGACTCATCTATGAATAGGCATTTCTATGCTGAGACTGATTGAATGATATCATCATACCCAGTGCAGAGAAATAAAAGTCTTATTCTACCTGGAAAAGAGCTAGATGAAGGACTATATCATTCACAGTTGCTGTGGAAACCCTTCTCTGTGAATTAGTATTTTGGGTTCATAAGAACCATTTTCATTTCACATCCATATTTCTTTTAAGGTATACTTTTACTGTTAGAATTTCACCAGCTTCCCCTAACCCAGCTCATGTCCACTTCCTTGCCACCTGTTGATAGGAAGAGAGAAATGTATTCAACCAATGAGGCCCTGAGCATGCAAAAACTCTGTGGATGTCTCTGAGGTTGAACATATTATGTTGTTGTGGGTAGAGTCATTATAAGTGGGTTTAATCACGGGAAGATGCAGTGAAATATCTGAATACGTTCAAGGCTTTTTATTTACACTTCCTTTTCTCTAAAAATGAGAGTAAGCTAATACATGAAAGTATATACAAATGATTAAAGGAGCAACATAAATCATCTTAATGATTATTGAAATGCTATTTCAACTGCAGTTACCGATCAGTCAATAAATATTATTATGGTCATTGACCAATTCAGAAAAGAAGAAAGAAGACAAATTCTGAGTTAGTAAATTTAAAATTGTAATAAAACTAAATCATTGTAACATTGATACAAAGTATAGCATTATACAAAGAGTAAAAGCAAAACTTAGCCACATTCAGAAAAATAAAATAACAGGTCCATTCCAAGTTGGATTCCAGGCATGTGGCGGTGCCTGTAGAGATGCCTGGGGTACATATTTACCCAGTTATCTGGAAACAGTTTGATCCTGTAGGGCCTGAGGAAGTGGGGAGGGTCCTGCGAACTGTAAATGCCACCACTTGTCAGTTAGATCCATGCCCCTCCTGGCTGGTGAAGGCAGCTCGGGAGGTGACATGTGGGTGGGTCCAAGCGATGGTGAATTCATCCTTGAGGGAGGGGGTGTTCCCAGCTGCCTTTAAAGAGGTACTTGTGCACCTCCTCCTCAAGAAATCATACTGGACAATTTTCATCCAGTCTCCCACCTCCCCTTTTTAGGGAAGGTGGTTGAGAAAGTGGTGGCATTGCAACTTCAGAGGATCCTGGATGAAATGGATTATCTGGAACCTTTCCAGTCAGATTTCAGGCCTGTATATGGGGTGGGAACAGCACTGGTTGCACTTCTGGATGACCTCTGGCAGGAGCTGATTGGGGGCAGTGCACCCATCCTGGCTCTTCTTGACCTGTCAGCGGCTTTCGATGCCATTGACCATGGTATCCTTTTCAGTCAGCTTGGAGAATTGGGGGGTGGGGGGGGGGGCTGGCAGTTTTGCACTGGTTCATCACCTTCCTCCAGGGCCGGTCCCAATTGGTATTGATTGGGAGCAAGAGATCCAGCCCCCGGCCCCTCCTCTGTGGGGTGCTGCAGGGTTCAGTACTCTCCCCACTTTTTAACATCTACATGAAACCACTGGGTGAGATCACCCGCCACCATGGCCATGACCTCCTGGCCTTCCGGAAGTGAGTAAAGACCTGTCTCTGCCATCTCGTATGGGTGGGTGAAGAGGGGTGGTCAACCCTGGGGGTGGTTAGCACCCTGAAGTTGCTCCCTGGAACTTAAATCAAGAACTTTTTACCAGCCATCTTTTGGAACATATTATTTATTAAGAAGACTGTTTTTACTGTACTGTTTTACTGTTTTACTGTATTTTAATTAATGTTTTATTCCTGTTTTATGTAAACTGCCCAGAGTTGCTCTCTGAGTGAGATGGGCAGGGAATAAATTTGATATATAAAATAAATAATTAAATAAATAACGTCAGACAGACAATAGTAACATCTGTAAATAGAATGAATCAGAGTGGCCTGGAAATCTGGGGAAGTACATACATGCATACATATCTTTATTATGGTCACTGACCAGAGATGATAGTAAGGTATTAGCTATAATGGACAGCTTTGTAATAAGGGGAAAGTGACAAAACACAGATTGTCTGCATAATCCCTTCACTACAGGAGCAAAGTCTTTGTTTTAATAGAATGTTCTGAAATTTCCTCTTAAGGACTACTATTAGAATGGCATTAAATCTTGCCACAGTTCTTCTGATTTGGGGAAATGTTATTTTGCTTAAATTGGTGGCTTAAAGAAAGAGGAACAACCTAAAATACATCTTTGAACAGGTCAGCCAGACCTAATTGGTTTCCCAGATCCATGGCACACTGTTTAAAGACTGCTGTTGCAATCTTATATCGCATCATCAAATCTGCACCAGGTGAGAAACTGTAGCATGTCAATTTCTCATGCAATATCCTGCTCCAGGATGAAACAAAACCATCAATTAAAATCAGGGGAGCCAAGCCCAGGGCAGAACAAAGTAGCATTAGCCTGTATGTCCAAATATGAGTTCCAGTTTTGGTCACACTAGTCTCATGGCATAAAACCATGTTAGAATCATCTCATGGAACTTAAATTATGTTCCTTAATTTAGATTGCATGCTCTCCAAGGGGGATAAGGGAGGTATATACTCCCAATTGGCTCTAAACAGAGATTGTACCCAATTTCCACTTCAAAACACTTTTAGTGCAGAAGGTATGAATAATGCATCTCTAATATAATATAGAAGGATTGCAGCGCTGTTGCTGATTTGTGTGTATTTTGAACAACATACTCCATGTGCACCCTGCAGTTGCTGGTGGCATGAAACATTATCTCTCAATATTTTAAGATTTTAACCTGTAAAAACAGATGCCTATTCAGTCACCAGGTATGAATTTTAGGGTGTTTAGCAAAAACTTAAGACTTGGTTTTTATGTAATTCATGTTGAGTGCCTCTGCACTACAATATGTGGCTAAGGTGCACAAGGCTTGCTTTAGGTCATTTAGCATCTGAGATAGCAGCAGAGCATCATCTGCAAATAGGAGGATTAGAATATGTCTATGAGGAAGCAACATAAATCACAGTAATCATTATTTAAATAATTAAAAACATTGACTTTAAATTCATGAACTTAGTGACCTCATGCTCATTTTCAGTCCTGTTAACATTCCATTCCTCTGCACTGAAATAAAAAATTCTCCTCTTCTGTCTTTTACAACACATATTAAGGGTGAAACTGTATGTTCTGAATGAACCAAGCAAAACCACATTCCTGCCAAACTTTTAACAATCAACAAAGATGATTCTATCAATTCATACGGAGAACAAGCTCAGTGTTTTTGTTGCAGGCAAAAACAAATCATAACATGCATTCCCCAGCTAGTGAAACATTTTCAGCAGTGCTTAAGCGTTTAAGTAATTTAGGTAATTATAGCAAAATGGAATAACTTGGAGGACGATTGTCTGCATTCTGTGACAGGATGTCCTGATTCAAAGTTTAGAAATGATGACTACAGAGCTATTCAATGCTTCAAGTATAATGCACGGTGCACATTTGATGGAGCACAAAGTCATGTGAAGATGACAGCAAGAAGCTGGTTTATTTTATTTTATATTTTACTTTATTCTAAAATAGAAAAACTGCATTTGGGCCATGCCACTTCAACTGCGGTTGCACGACTCATGTACTGGTATTGTGCTATTTTTTTAAAAAAAAATCTTGTTCATAGAGAAAACGAAATGTTGCGCTATGCTAATGGATTCTAATATAGTTTTCTATGTGGAAAGTTGTGCATCTGCATGTTTGGCACGAAAACTCCCCTGCCTGCATTCTAATGTGGCCCAAGCATACCTGTGAGAATTAGGTCATTATGGCACCCCCAGGATCAAGATCAACTCTGACAGTATTTTAGTGCTACAGTCCATTCAAGAGAAGAATAAGTATTTCAGGGTTGTTTATTGACTGCATTTTGTGTTGGTGTGTGTGTGTGTGTTTAATTGTACAGCCACGTGAATATTAACTTTGATTTTTAGCTGCTGTAAGAAAAATGACAAGAAGCAAAGCCTTCAGAGAGACATTAGGCCCATTAGGGGGGAAAATGTTTCTAGCAGTTCCTATCAAAACAGCAGAAATAAATAACCTTTGTTCATGGAATCTGGAACACCCAGTTTTTCACAGCAGCAATGCCTCTTGATAGATTACCGTCATTACCATCACCTTTGTAGGACAGTATGTATACAAAGTATGATAGCCTAACCTATCCCATTCAGGGTATTTCTTGATATATGAACCATTTGTCAGTGTCAGATTTGCCCAGGGTGAATGAGCAAAAATGTAAACATTAAGCACTTTTGTGGCAATACACACACAATCCCTGGCATGTCTTTTTCCCATTTACTGGAATCTTTGTTGACCTGAGGAAGTCAATGGGATAATAAAATACCCAAAACAGGTTTAAAAATGGAAAAGGAAAGATTTTGCCTATTGCTTACTATGGATTATTTAGCAATACTAAACTAGGTTTGATCATTGTATGATCTCATAATGTAACAATGACAAAGTTAGAATTCGGTACTGCATCTCTTATCCAATAACTTGCAAGTCACTTGGAACTGTCCAGTTGATATGAAAAAGCCTTTCCTCTTTTTGTTCCTATCTACCCTTTTTTCTTAGTGAGAGGCAGAACAGACCGGTTGTGTGTGGAAACAAAGATAGAGAGACAGGCAATAACTTTATCTGAAGGCCGCATCTGGAAGTTCTCCAAGCCACCCCTCTTGGCAACAGTGATTCCTGGCCACATTTCAATCCTTACTCTGAATCCAGTAAGGACTGTATAGGGATTTCATCCTATATTTTTTTTTCCATCTTTAACTTCTGAACCTAGCATTTGTTTGCTTAGACTACTCATGCAGAATTCATAAAACTCCCGATAATTCTTTGCCAGTGCAACTTAACTGAGTCTGCCCCCTACCTGCTCACTTTTGATTTCTCCAATCATTTTCCCTGCACTGCCCAATCAGTGGTTAACCTCTCAGAGGCCCTAGCGAAATTATGAGAGAGGCACAGATTCTGAAGGAGACTGACCATTCATCACATGTCCTGCTCCAACTCCCTGCTTCAACTCCCCAAAGATTTAGAGACAGACCCTGTGCTGCATTAAAGAGGTGTGTAGTATCGTGTTACTGGCTGTTGAATGGCTTTTTGTCAAGTGATGCTAAAATGAAAAGAGCTCTCACAGACTGGGCTGCTGCTCCATCTCACTCTAGAGACTTAGATGGACAGCTGGCTAAGAGAAGAAAGAAGCATTGCTCTAGTGTTCCATCTGTAAAGCATCACTCTCCCAAGTGCCTGATTATTGAATTTTCAGTCCCTCTGCCATAATCATCTCATTTTTGTGATTTTTGTCCTCAGTGCTTTCGACTGAAAAAACAAAGAAGAAAAGTAACAGTGATTTCCATTTCCCATCTTGATGCAACTCTCTAAAAACCTAAAGCTGTTGGCCATATCCTTATTCATCCTGGACATTCTATCTTATTTTAAAAGCATCTATTGTTCCAACCCATCAACCCCCTAAAAAGTTTCTCTTGAGAAGTTTTTCATCCAGGCAGTCATCTGAAGTGTTAAACCTGAAAGGTCCCTTAATAATAATGTTATCTTCATCAAACCATATACACCGTCTCTGATTTTAGTTAATTTTTGGTAAATATATACAGTATATATATTTTTTTTCTTAAAACTTAAGAAATCTATTTTCTTTATGGTGGACATATGCCTATTTCCCCTATGGGCAGCTAAGGACTAAAATTAGGTACTAATACTGGAGTAGCTCCTAATATTCTGGAGCCACTGAGAAAGGCTGCTAGCTTTGACATACTGGCAGAGAGAGGTGGCAGCCAACCAAATGATGAAGATTGCCTGCTCTCCCTACCTCATGAGTGTGTGGCCAGAGGGTGGAGGGACTGCAGTGAATACTAATTCCCACTGTTCCATCAGCACCGGTACCTCTCTCACTATGAAGCAACAATTGATTTTTTCTGCCCTGCCCTGGTGCTCCTGCTGGTGTAGTGTTGATAGTGGGAGCATGAATCCTGCAGATATGAGCCTCATCCTTGTTTTCTCAGAATACTGCACCCTTCTGTACACAAGTTGGTAACTATCAGTGTCAAGTACTGGCTGCTTAATTTTAGGGGCAGAGGAGCATGACACTTTGTCAGAGCATCACACAGGGCTCAGGAATAAATAGCTCCCTAGAAACTCAACCAGCACTTAGGAGTTAGCAGTAGAAGAAGCAGGGGTCAGACAGAGGAATTTTACTGCAGGTTCCATAAGCTTTAATAAAGATCAACTAGCCGTCCAGCCCAACAGCCCCAGGATTTCAATCGTATTTCTATTGGTCCCATGCTTTCTTGGTAAAAGACTTTTTGTTACTCATCCCTTGGCCTTGGATGAAGGGGGCAGCTGCACCATGTTTCCATAGTAGTTCTTTCTTGTCTTAGACTCTTTGCTTCCAGCCTTGGTAATTTCAACCCTCACATCCTTCTCCATGACAAGAGTCAGACTTGATTCTTCACCAAGAGCCTCTTTTTCTACCTCACCTCGGAGCACCAGCATTTCACACAAGGTACAAATCAAAAAAGAAACGGGGGCAGTGACACTGACTAAAATACTAACAGAAAAACATACAAAAGACTTTTCTTTACAAGAGCAAAGAAAATAAGAAGACCCAGAGAGAGAATGATATACAGTATTAACTATGGTTATACAGTACATTTTGTTGTTTATTTGTTCAGTCGCTTCCGACTCTTCATGACTTCATGGACCAGCCCACGCCAGAGCTTCCTGTCAGTCGTCAACACCCCCAGCTCCCCCAGGGACGAGTCCGTCACCTCTAGAATATCATCTATCCATCTTGCCCTTGGTCGGCCCCTCTTCCTTTTGCCTTCCATTTTCCCTAACATCATCATCTTCTCCAGGTTGTCCTGTCTTCTCATTATGTGTATACAGTACATACTTTCAAAATAATTCAAGAAAGGGGCACATGAACCTGAAAAAATAGCTGCTTTAATGAGTTACATCATTGATGCAGTTGCTTTAATGTCTCTCGATAAAGATGGAGCTGCTTTACTGAGTTACTCATTACAGCAGCAATTTTTTCCAGATTCCCATGGAAGCTTGAAAAGAAAAAAAGAATTAAAAGTGTTAGTGCTGTTACTAGGGGTACCATAACTGGCTGAAAAAGCAGAGGTTTCTGTATCTCTGTGCTGCCACCTAGTAGTACTCCTGATTTTTGCCCTGGCTTCCACATGTTCCAAAGTACTTTGAATCATTTTAAGCATGCATATGCATAATATTTACATTATGAACATTGTAAAAATAAATGGGACCTATAAAATATAAGGCATGACTGAACGTGGAGGAAGTCTAAATAAACTGAGAAATCAAGTTATCTACAAGAATTATTATTTAATATAATGATTATATTTAAATTATCTTTAAAACCAACAAGGAATGCTTTTAATAAAAAGAGAATGCCCTCACACACCAAAAGACTGAGCAACAAAGAGGTGTGATTACAGTAACAGTGATTTATGCATCTCCCTCTCTCTGTCCCCAAACTTGCCATTACTCCAAAAGGAAGCAGCTGGGGGGACTGACCGCTTGGGCCTCTCGGATTTGAGGATGGACCTGGCAGTTGCTGAATCCAATACTCTCTTCCTTTTTTTCTACTAAGATATTATGTGAGCCAACAATTACACTTTTTAAAAATCTCTTTTTTGGCATGGCTGGCTGGGAAATTCTGGGAGGTGAAGTCTACACGTCTTGAAGTTGCTATGGTTGAGAAACACTTTGCTAAAAGGTTAAACTGCATAATGGAGGTGACTCCCACAAAGATTTTAAATCAGAGGCAAAGCAAGCTGCCCATCTCACCTTGAATGACTAAATCTCTACACCGAGTTGTTCAGTTCCCTGTCAGGTTCAGGTCTATGCTGAGCTGTAGAATGGTTTTCTTTTCTTTTCTTTATAAATTAAATCTTGCGATCTCCTCATTTGAAATGTGAGACTCCAGGGATGTTATACACTTCAATCAAGCTTGTCAGAATGGAAGAATTAAATATCTGTTTTTGGATAAAACTTACTGTATGTCTCTAAAGCAGGGACTTGAAAGCTGGGCTGTTTATTTCTGGCAAATGAAATGACAATGCTAGTTTGCACCTCTGGCATTAAATTTTACTTGCCCTTTCAAAAAATATTGTTCAACACTCCTAAGTAAACCCAGAAGTTTAGCAATGAAAACAAATGCATTAGTATAAGCAGCTCAAACAGTTGCTGCCAGACACGTCAGGGCTTATTACAAAATGATGAGTTGCAGGGAGAGTAACAGAAATGAGGAAAAGGTGAATGGAAAGTTACTCATTTTGAGTACATGGGAAGATAAACTATGAGAGAAAATTATTGGTGGTGAAATTCTTCAATTGATAAAGATTAGAGTTGAATTAATGAATAAGTTGTGTATAAGAAGAAAAATAAGACCCATGTTTTCCAACAGTCAGTTCTGTATGGAGGGAAGGGAGGGAGGGAGGATCACATCTACTTTCAGGATCAGAAGGGAAGAGTTATACATTTCCATTGCCCTTGACTTCAATCTCTCTGATTTCTAGCTGAGCTTTTTGCAAATCAAAACTCTGGGAGTCCTGAAAAATAAGGTCATGGGAGCTTCTGGCAGGCAGGGAGAAAACAGAACTGGTAATTGCTCAAACTATCAGAATATAGCACTATAGGAAACCACAAACGCCTTCAGAAGCATAGGAATGTAGCCCAGAATTAATTTAGGTAAGACTAACCTTGTTTGTTAGATTAACCCAATTGTCTGGGTTCACACAGCACAGTGAACCATAAATTAATGATCATGGCTAATAATTAGTTTATGGGTAATAATAAAGAAAGCCACCAAATACCTATCTAAAAAGTGCACTATACAAACCGGGCCACTGCCTCCTAAATATTCCATTAGCAAAATCTCCTGCTTCTCAGGAGGACATCATCTAATTCAGAAAACTTAGCACTTTCCCCATGGATGAAAATGACTTGAAAACAAACATTAAAACTTCCTATATGATTGCTAGTTTTCAGGGATTGCAACTGAAGTGGATGGAATTAATATGCTTATTTTTATTGAGGGGTATGCAAATATCTCTCCTGCCAACCTAGCAGTTCGAAAACATGCAAATGTGAGTAGATTAATAGGTACCGCTTCAGCGGGCAGGTAACGGCATTCTGTTTAGTCATGTCGACCACATGACCATGGAAGTGTCTACGGGCAAACGCCGGCTCTTCGGCTTTGAAATGGAGATGAGCACTGCCCCCTAGAGTTGGACACGGCTGGGCTTAATGTCAAGGGAAACCTTTACCTTTACCTATGCAAATATGTATTTGTAAGGTAATTTGAAGTTGATTTAGCTGAATTTCCAAATTGAATATACTTTCTTTTGAATCAACATGATGTTCCTATTTGAAGTATCAATTGTAATCAAATGTCTCCAAATCAATTAGATTTACATTTGGATACCTTTTGCACATGCACACATAGAATCCAAGTCTGAATGGATTAAGTCTGATTTTACCAATTTGATTCAAATCAGTTTGGAGCACTGAATCAAATAAATCTAATTCTCCAAATTGAAATAACCATTTAACTAAATAGGATGCTTACAGTATATATTTGATTTAGACCAACTTGGATGTTTTTCTCACTTTCATACATATATATTCAATATCCAGTTTTAATCAAATTAAATTCAGTTCAGCAATTCAGTCTGAATTGATTCAGAGTGTGTAGTTAAACAATTTGATTGTTTAAATTGAATTGATGATTCAATTCAAATCAAGATCCAAATCTTCATAGAATGAACCCTTGGGCTTAGATGTGTAGATTCCTATGATGTATTGGAGAATTAAACAATAATAGATTTCCCCTCGTGCTTACCTGCTTTTTTACCTGCTTACTCATTTCTCTCTTTTTAACCAATCCTGCTGTTTCCACAACAGTTTCACATAATTTACTACTAATATTTTATCCAATTCTATCCAATTTCTTGGATATCAGGATGATCATTATTATTCTCCAGTCTCCTGGAATTTGTATCATAAAGAGTCTAAGAAGGGAACCTACCATTCTAAGTGGGACTTTAAAATTTCTAGTGAGATATAATTCTGACCCAGGGTCTTATCTGCTTTAAGTTCTAAAATCACCTCCTTAAATGAAATTGGAAAGCAACTGGTTAATAATTAAACTCCTTTCTGGACTCCTATAACATACTTATCCATAATTAGGGGAACTAGAACTTAGACTTTAACATCACCACTTTGGTTTGACAAGGACTGTGGCAGCCCCCCCTCCCCCAATTCTCCTGAGGCATTTCAAACACTATAGGAAAGGGCACTCCACAGATACTAGATTAATCTCAAAAATCAGAATTCTATTAGCAGCTTTTCCAACTAACAAATGTTATTAAAAGGCATAAACTTTCATGAACTGCAGCTCACCATCAATGCATAATTTCAACAAATCATAGTACTGGTGTATTTTTACTAACAATACAAATAAGGCTATATAAACCGATTAACCAGTGTGGCAAAAACAACCAGCTTAATTATTATCTTTGTCAAAAACTCTGTGATATCATTATAATAAAACTCTCTTAATCTAGCTGAATGAAATCAGCCATGAATAGTCCTTATAATATGAGCCAATGAATTGCAAATCACATTCTATCTCAAGATAGTTGGGTTTTTTTTTTAAATCAGAGGATATTTATATGAAAATTTACAACTTTGTCCCTTTGTAACGATGTATATTGTTAATCTATTTAAACAAACAAAAAATTATTCCTTTAATAAAGCAGATTTTAAATACATAAAACTCAAAAGCTCTTGCACTGATTTCTTCAAAATGCTGTTGCACTTCATTCCTTCAAAGTATTCTATGATTCCTACAAATGGGATCCCATCCTAATAAAGGGCGAAAAAGTTAAAGGCACCTTTAATTGCTTATGTTTCTCTTTTTTCATACTACATAATGGTTTTCTTGAGCATTGGATCTGGCCCTTGAAATGAATTATTGGTGACTATAATATGCCAATCCAATATATCTCCTGAGAGATATATCAATCTCTCTTCTTCCATCTCTCTATGGGCATTTCCATAAGGCATTCTTAAACTGCTTCTGTCCTGGGCTTATGCCAACTTGACTCTAACCTGGTTTGGGAAGATCCTGTTCAGACAGAGACACTATGGCAATAGTTTGCAAGATGTTCAGTTTGGACTCCAAACTTCCATATCCTTTCACCAGACAATTTCCCTGCTGCTGTTCCTTCAGAGGTTTCTGTTCCAGGAAAGCAATGCCCTATTGTTTACGTTCTTACCTTTTATTTGTGCATATATACATACTGTACATGCAAGGTTAACCTAAATTTATGCACATATACCGTATACAGGCAGAACAGCTAGCTTTAAAATAAAAATTCCATTCTTGTTGCCCTATTGATGTCTTCTAGGCTTCCCTTTAAACAGGAGACTTGCTTAGCATATGGAATGCTGCTGGCCTGCAACTCAGCCAAAGTATTTTTTTTTAAATACTGTCTTTCCTTCCCTGTGCTATCTACTTTTCCACTTTTTTTTTTTTTTAATAAATCCAGAAGTGCACCATTTCATCACTTCTCCAATCCCTTGAGGTAAAACAATGCACTGCTGGGCTTAATTAAAAAGAAAAAAAGGAAAAGGAAAGCAGTGCAAAGGTTGGTAGCTTGGGGAAAGAAAAATAGAAAAAAATCCTCTCACACACTGTGCATGTATTAAACTAACCTGTGAGGAGGCTGCAGAGTATCATTTCTGTCCTCTGAAAATGGACATACCATTCCAATTCTTTTCAGGACAGAAAAGGTACAGTGAAATTATTGCACACACCGGATGAAAAAGAAGGCCACTCAGAGCATAGCTGGGATTCAAATGGTGATTGTCGGTGTGGTGTTTGTCAGTAACCTCTTCCATTCAGACTGTCTGTGCCATGAGCCTGCATTTTCCTATTTCTTTAGAGAAAAAAGAATTCTTAGCCTCTGACAATCACAGAGTATTAAATCATGACAGTAACATAAAAATCTCACTGGGGATCATTTTTCAGCCCATTTTTGGCTTTGGGTGGCTTTGTTTTTTTTAGTAAAATAAAAGTAAGTTACATTAGGCTTGGCTGAGGCTTATATTTTCATACAGACACATTCATATGTAAAACCTGTAAACAAATTGAATTTACATATCAAAGAAAAGAAAAAAATAGATGAAACTGTGAGAAAGGAGAAGGATGTAAATAGATCTTAGCATAAGTGGTTTTATGAGTGGAATTAATGAAACTATGCAGGAAATGAAGTTGTAGGTTTAATCATGAATGAAAGAATTAACATGCATATCAAAAATATGAATTGGTGTAATGTACTTTTGTGCACATATGAAAATAGGAATCTATAGATTAGCAATAGTGCATTTTATGCTCCATTGAGTGGTATTAATAGAAAAACCAAGTATTTAAATAAAGTTGGAAAGGAAGGAAGGAAGGAAGGAAGGAAGGAAGGAAGGAAGGAAGGAAGGAAGGAAGGAAGGAAGGAAGGAAGGAAGGAAGGAAGACCAACCGACCCGATATGGGTTTTGTGGGAAATGTGCAACGTTTTGAATGAATGCACTTGAGGGGAAAACATTCTTTTCAGTGACATTAATCAATAGCTGATTAGGCTAGCTGGAAATCCCACATTATGAAAATGTTGGAATCTGCTTATAAAAAGCCCTTATTTTAAATATATGGTTTAAGTATGCCTCTTTATATATGCACATTGCTAAGGAGTGGATAAAAATCTCAGAGGGTGATAGATGTTCCTGTTTATCATGAAAGTTTGAGAGAATTGGTGAAGCATAAAATGGTAATGAGAAGTCTGGAATTTCAGACAAGCTTTTTTCTTTTTAAAAAAGTAGCATCAGTTTTTGGTACTGGGAAAAACTGGCATAGAAGTAAAAGAAAGAAGTGAAAGCAGGAGGAAGAGAGTGTAAGAGTTCTGCATGACAATAGTATCAGAAAATGGAATGTATCTACCAACAGAATGGATGGGAAATGAAGATAAAGAAAGAGGATTTGGCAACTGCTTAGAATAGAGTGAGTAAATACATGTAGATTTATGGCAATCAAAAAATGTATACAGTTATTCCAATGGAAAACATAACACAGAGTGTTTCATAGAATGATGAAATGAAAGATGCTGTAGATGTGAACCAATGCATATCAGAGAATGATTGCCTCAAAAAAACGAGAATTAGAGAAAGGGATTGTATAATGCACATATAGATAAAAGTCTAATGGTAACTAATGTATTCAGAGAAAGCAAGGAAAGGTTAAGAGGCAGACAAAATATTGAGTGGCTTTGATGGATATTTTATAGATAGAGAGAGATAGAGATAGAGATGATAGAGATAGAGATAGAGATAGAGATAGAGATAGAGATGATAGAGATAGAGATAGAGATAGAGATAGAGATAGAGATAGAGATATACAGGCCAACATGGTCCCAGTGGTGGTAGGAGCACTCGGGGCTTTGACCCCCAAACTGGGAGAGTGGCTCCAACAGATCCCAGGAACAATCTCAGAGCTCTCTGTCCAGAAGAGTGCAGTGCTAGGAACAACTAAGATACTGAGCAGAACCCTCAGACTCCCAGGCCTCTGGTAGAAGACCTGAGGTGGAGGAAGACACATACCACCCATAGGGGTGAGAGGGGAATTTTTATATACGCATAAAATATGTATATATATACCTATATGAAGTTGGTGAAGAGGAGTAAAGAACCTCCAGCAGAGTTCATGGAATTAAAGAAAAGTGATAAAATGGCTTTGGATTAAACTGGAATGAGGGAATGCTGGATGAAATATTTTAGAGATTTCTATGGCAATGATAATGATACACCAAGGAGTGCAGCTGAAGTGAAAACTACAGATGTTACATGTGTTGATTTGAGAAATTGTATGATAAAGTGAATAGGCTTGAATTATGAAATGCTTTTGCAGAAATACGGAGTTAGAGGCTTTGTGTGGAATGCAGTAAGTCCAGTCTATGCTGGAAGTAAAGCCTGTATGAGAAAAATTGGGATGCCTAGTGAATGGTTCAGTATTGAATAGGGGTTAGACTGGGATTCCTTTGGTTGTTTAATGTAATTATGGATAAACAAATAAGAATGCTAGTAGTAACTGTCTTGCTTGGGAATATTATATTTATTTATTTACCAGGCTTATTGGCTGCTCTGAACGGTATCACAATTAATGTAAAATATGTAACCTAAAACATGTGATCTTAGGCACCATTAACAACACTGTGCATACAGACATTTTCCTGCAGGTAGGAACAAAATTGAAGCCATTTTAGTGGCCTGCTAGAACCACTGAAATGGAGCAGAGCTTATAACACAGCTGAGAAGCTAGCATAGAAAAAGAAAATTATCTTTAAAATAGCTTCAATGAGCATGTCAGAGAAACACAGGTTATTATCTTACACACTTAGCCCTCCCAAGCATAAAGAATCACACACTTAGACAGATTAGGTTAAGATAAGTAAAAGAATTCTTACTGACTTTATTGTTGCTTCTGTAACATCCATCTTGGTGGAAAAGATGAAGTTTCTTTGTTCTTCTGTTCTTTCTAAATACTTAAGTTTGCCCTAAACTCTCAGCCCTACAGCTGCCAAGAGCTGTGTGGAAGAAAGGGGCAGAATTCTTCATCAAGGCCTGAGTACATGGCCCTGATGAATGGAGAGCAGAGCAGCATGCTTGCTTCTCCCTGGGTGGAAGAAGGGGAAAGAGAGAAAGAGGAAGTAGGAGTGGCAACAAACAGCTTCCTCAGAGTTGCATTGTGGACAACTCAATTTACATGTCAATTCACATGCAAATGAGGCATGCTGGATTTGCCAGGGCTTCCAACAAAAATAACGTATCAAAACTCAAAAGGCATACTGCAAGAGCCAAGTCTCTACAGCTTTTCAAAAACTCAAGAGTGTTGGGCCCAGTCTAATTTCTGGGGGATGTGGGTGTATGTGTTTTTGCATGCAGATGCTGCTGCATAGTTGCTCTGAATCTGAATAATTTGCAGCAAATGTTAAGTAAACTGGATGATGCCAGAAAGAGTATAGATCTGAACATTAATTTAAGTAAGACCAAGGTGGTTGTGTGTAGTAGGGAAAACAGAGCAAATGATTATAAGTTATACATAAATGGCACTAATATATAATAAGATAGGTAGAATTGGTTATAAAAATCTAGATTACTATTAAGGCCTCCTAACTTACCCTTATATTATTCATCAGGTCAGCTTGATTTTTTTTTTTAATCACATTGTCCTCACTGCATCATATCACAGATAAGAAAGGATATCCAGCTGCAACTCAAAAGTCATACCATATTTTTAATTTCACATCAGGAGACATTAATTGATGATTTATTGAACTGACAATTTAATATTTAGTGCTCATTTTTAAATGGGCATTTGCTTCTCTAGTTTTCAGGTGTCTTGACATAGAAAATGATTAAAATCCTACTGTACCTGCTTCTGTAAATGCTACCTACAGTCCTCTACACATACTGTACATGTGGACTGAAAGGAAACCGCAGAGGTATTTGAGCGGAATACAGACAAGAAATCACTGGATGATTTTCAAAACTGCTTTGGTTCTGGGACATTACTATAATGGAATGGGAAATTCAAAAGAAGAACACAAGGCCATCGCTGTATTCTCATGTTATAAGGTGGATCAGATTTATTTTAGACTCAGCATTCATTTTCTATTCTATTGTTAAAAGAAAATGACAATATTTGTTTTGTCTTCATAGAATTTACGATACAAAAAGCAGGGGTATCTACCACTACCATTACACAAAATTTAATGATGATTACCTGAGCTATGACAGTTCAAGAACCTGTGGTTCTGTTATTTTATTGAAAACTGTCTCTTTACAGGAACATACTTTATTTATTTATTTTTTATTTATTTATTTTTCAAATTTTTATCACCGCCCATCTCTCCCGAAAAGGGGACTCTACTTGTATGTGCGTGATCAATATAATGCCTTTTAAACATTCAGAATAGATGGAGTGTGAATCGGTATTTTCCATCTTTCCAATTACTGCAGTAGGTGGAATTTCTAAGCATTTGTCATGTGCATGTCCATCAAGCTGCATCTGTTGAATGTCTGCTTGGTTGTACCCCTCCAAGTACTGGAATTGACCTGAAAGACAAAATCAAAATACAGGTACATGAACTTTGATTTATAAAGATAACACAGCATACGTATTTTTTATACTTTATAGATTAAAAAACACAGTAATTTATAGTCCAATTTCTTGGCTTTGTGAGTCATGAATGCAAATTGGAAACAGGTGATAGTATCACTTCAAGCTGAAGGTTTTAAAATATTTTTTTTATTATTGACTATTAAGAATGAACTTTATTTTTAATAATAAATGACAGCATTTAGTTATTCAACTCAGGACCGCCTACTCCAACCGGTACTGGCCTGACTGATCAGCTCAAACAGGGAGAAAAGGTTATTAATCCCAGATTTTCAGAAGGCAGGTGGTGGTGGTGAAGTGAAAAGACACTGTTTTTCTCTGGCAGTGCTGACATTGTGGAAGAGCCTCCCAGTAGAGATCAGGGTAGCCCCCTCCTTGTTGAGGTTTGAGAAGCTGCTAAAACCAGAATTATTCTGAAGAGCCTTCCCCTGTTTTTATCATGCCATTCTAACTTCTATTTTTATTGTTTTCCTTCTTATGTTTGGTGGGTGCTGTTTTTATTCTTATAGTAAAGTTTATACCACAGATCTTATAATTGGTTTTCATATTCTATGTAAGCTGCCAAGAGTCATTTTGACTGCAGTCGGATAGAAATCTGTAAAATAGACAAACAAATAAACCTGCAGTCCTTTCATATTTTCAGAAGATGCTTGTAGTGAGAGAGACAGTAAGAGGCAAATTAATGTAATTATTTAAGAAGAAAAATATTTAATTAGTTTACAACCCAAATATAGCCATAATTTCAGTCCATCTGGATTTTGTCATATTTTATATTTTTTTTGTTTATTTATATTTATATTTATTGTTTTTATAGTTGTATTGAACTTTAACTTTGTTTATATTTTAAACTGCCCAGAGTCCTTCCTTTGGGGGAAGATGGACAGTGATAAAAATTAAATAAATAAATAAATAATTTGTACAGCATGACATCTGGTGGTATGTAATGCCCACCTAATGTAATTGGAAGTTGACAGTGACATAGTAGGACAAATGAATGTATATGTATATCTGACAACTCTACTATCAAAAAGATCTCAATTACTGTATTGAAACAATGCTGTTGTATCAAAATAAACGTGATTTTATTATTTTATCTACAGTACATAAAATTAATGTATAAATATCATTTGTAATAAATCTCTCTTTTATTACAAATGATATTTATTTATACCCCTTTAACGATTGCTGATGGAAAACCTTGACCCTCCTCCTCTGCTTTCCTCCCCACAACATGTCTACATGCCATACAAATGCTTTCAGGAGCTGTTATGGAAGACACACAAGTCTTTTGGTCTAACATGACCAAAGTTTGAATACACATTTCTCAGGAGTATCTATTTTAAAATGCAATTAAGCCATTATCTCTCTCAAAAATCAGATGCTGATTTCAGGTGCTTTTTCTGCAAAGAAAATTAGTTTTCTCTACCTAATGTTACAGTCCAAAAATATATGCTTTCTTTGTGCACACTGTGTTCCACAAAACTCCATCTTCCCCCAGTCTGTCAAAGAGCTGGGGGAAGGGGCAACCAGCTCTGGTGGAATCACTGGAGAATGTGAAGGGGTTTCCTTCATATAGTGACTATTCTTTGTCAGAACTAAGCTTGCCTCTGACTCAGAAAGTGAAACTAGTTCTGAGTCAGAGGAGGAATTAGAAATTTACCAGGCTGGAATCGGAGAAATAAAACTCCAGCATGACTCAGCAGAGTGGGAAGAATCTACAATGCTGATTGGGCAAGATCCGGAGGAGGATTTGAATATGCCAATCAGCACACACTAGAGATTGGGATAAAAGGCAGCCGCGCAGAGAGCGAGCTGCTGGAGACAACTGGTCCTCTAAGCTTGCAGCTTCAGGAAAAGAGTCCTTACCGGTATCAGAGTTAGCATCTGTGGCCAAAGAGGAACCAGTGTTCGAGCTCCACTCCGAAGACGAACTGAATCCTGATCTGCTGCCAGCGAGGAAACAGCATCAGCTGTGCCCAGTAGCCTTTGCCTTGCTTCCAGCCATGAAACTCCATGATCTCCTCAGCAGCGTGGGCAAGGCTTGACATTCCAGTGCCACCATTTGCGTTCAGTCCTGAGCACCCACGCTTCGCATGCTCCGTTGCGTTCAGGAATTTCACACCTATCATGTTCAGGATCTGGGTGCCAGCTTAATCCGGGGCTTCCAGCCAAGTCCAGCCAAGTTCCAGGTTGCAAGTTCCAAGTTCCAAGCCTTGCTCCCAGCTTTCAACCCAGAGAATCCAGCCTAGTCTGGGACTTCCAGCTGAGTCCAGCCTAGTTCCAAGTTCCAAGCCTCCATTCCAGAGAAACCAGTCTAGTCTGGGAATTCCAGCCAAGTCCAGCCTTGCTCCAGTTTCAAGCCTTGTCTTCCAGCCTTCAGATCAGAGTACCCAGCCTAGTTTAGGGCTTCCAGCCAAGTCCAGTCTGGTTCCAAGTTCCAAGCCTTGCTCCAAGTCTCCAGTTCAGAGAATCCAGCCTAGTCCAGGGCTTCCAGCCAAGTCCAGCCTAGTTCCAAGTTCCAAGCCTTGCTCCCAGCTTTCAACCCAGAGAATCCAGCCTAGTCTGGGACTTCCAGCTGAGTCCAGCCTAGTTCCAAGTTCCAAGCCTCCATTCCAGAGAAACCAGTCTAGTCTGGGAATTCCAGCCAAGTCCAGCCTTGCTCCAGTTTCAAGCCTTGTCTTCCAGCCTTCAGATCAGAGTACCCAGCCTAGTTTAGGGCTTCCAGCCAAGTCCAGTCTGGTTCCAAGTTCCAAGCCTTGCTCCAAGTCTCCAGTTCAGAGAATCCAGCCTAGTCCAGGGCTTCCAGCCAAGTCCAGCCTAGTTCCAAGTTCCAAGCCTTGCTCCAAGCCTTGATTACAGAAAATCCAGTCTAGTCCGGGAATTCCAGCTGAGTCCAGCCTTGCTCCAGTTTCAAGCCTTGTCTTCCAGCCCTCAGATCAGAGTACCCAGCCTAGCCTAGAACCCCCAGCCAAGTCTAACCTTGCTCTGAGTTTGAGTCTTCTCCAAGTCTTTCGTTCATCCCTGCCTGTTATTCGTAGTCCTGATCCCAGATCCAGTGAGTCAGAGATTCAGCATCAGTGTTGTTCCAGTACTGTTCCAGTTCGAGAACTGTTGCCTCCAGTCTTTGTATTCCAGTTGGACCAAGTCAGCCAGCTGGGCTTGCTTAACCCAGTCTCGCATATCAAGGACTTACTTATTGTAAATACTTATTTAATAAAGAATAGTATTTGAGAACCTGTCTGGTGCTTAGTCTGAACAGGACATTCTTATCCTTCCTAAACTGAACTCCAATCTCAGCAGAGGAAGTTCAGATGAGTGCTGCATTTTAGATAACCATGGATCATTCAGAAGAGATAAGCACCAAGAGCCATGTCTTTCTAGTTATTCAACCTTCAAAGGGAAATGAAGCATTTATCCCTCAGGCCATGAACCCATATAACTTAAGGGCCAAACACATATATAATAAGGGTAGAATATGAGTGATTTCAGGAAGACAATCACATGTCATTTCTCTCTCCAGGAATATAGAGAGAATCTGCAAGGAAATTATGAGTGGACATACTCCCATCTATTATACTGTCATGCTGATAATTACTTTCACTTACTCTACTGCTATACTACTCTTCATTGATATTTTATTTTTGAACGCACCCATCATGCAACCAGCTATCATGCTGAGTTCAATTTATAAAGCCCCAGAGTTAATTGTCATTACCCATATTCAATACTCAGATGTTGGGATAGTCTAGATGTGGACAGAAAAGTAATCCAGATTATCCCTTAGGGGAAGAATGTATCAGTTGTTCCACTCCAAGGACCTAAAAAAGGAACTTCAATTCCTTTTTCAGTGCAGTCTGAAATCACAGAAGGAGGATCTGATAAAGTGAAGAGTTGATCACACTGAGGGCGAAACAATAAAACTATGAATGTAGTTGAAGGCAGTGGATCTTTGGGATCACAGATTCTAGGCTGTGATGCTAATTCCCCAGTTCGTATCACCCTGAATTTTTTAATACCAAAGAGTAATCCCAGCTATGCGGACAATGGAAGTGCAGACAATGACCTAGAATGCTTTCCATTTAATATTATTGAACTAAGTTAAGCCTTCCCCATAACATAAACAGAGCTTGAAGATAGGCCTCTCCAAGAGACCATTTTTAAGATCGTGACTTAAAAACAGAGGGTTGTTGTTGTTTCAACTAAAACCTGGTCATATCAAATGCCAGTGAACTGGAAAACTGATGTTGGTGGCAAAGTAATTAATTATATATTTCTACACAGCTTACTTGCATAGGATTACAGCATAGTTTTCTTTAATATATATATATATATATATATATATATATATATATATATATACATATACATATACATATACATACACATACACATACACATACACATACACATACACATACATACATACACACACATACACACACACACACACATACATACACACACACACATACATACATACATACATACACTGTGTGTATTTTTGGTTGATTGAGGGTTTTTTATGGATAAGTGGCCAGTAATATTATTAGATTCAGTCTGAAATAAGAAAAATTCAATCACAGACTTATTGTGTAAGAACTAGACCAGGGCTTGACACTGTCATGCAGCATTCCCCCATCTAGGTATATATTGGACTGAATACATTCAGAATTTGCTGATCAGTTCAGCAAATGCTCATGTTTGCTCTGGGTAATGAGAGTTGAACATGCTAGTGAATACCAGCTATGGGAAGACTGCTGTAGTGAGATAATACCTTAACAGCACTTTTTTGTTCTTCATGCGCAACCTATTAGCTATACAGTATGTCTACTACCTGCACATGAATCCTGAGTTTCCCTAAGAACTACAACCTGTGCAAGGCAATTGTGCCACAGGCATACTGGCTTTATTTCTATGTTCTCCCTGAACTCCCTGTGAGCATTTGACTGAAAGATCTGGGCTGAGTTCTATTTTCATTCATTTGAAAGGAAGTAGATCCTTCCTTGCTGATTTATCGACCTGCAAAGGCCAGGAGAGTTCTCATATTCAAAGAAATCCAAGTAGAGCTCCTTTCTAGAACTTGTGATTCAGTGGGAGAAGGTTTGAAAGGACAGTGTCATGGAGGGAAGACATAGCGGTAGGCTGTCCAGCCTGCTGGGTTAGCAACCCACCTGCATTTAAGTGCACATATGAAGTGGGCTAGGGAATCGTATTAATTAATTAATTAATATTAATTAATTAATTAGTATTAATTAAGAAGCATTGCTAATAAGAAGGCAGCAGGAGATGATGGCATCCCAGCTGAACTGTTCAAAATCTTACAAGATGATGCTGTCAAGGTAATGCATGCTATATGCCAGCAAATTTGGAAAACACAGGAATGGCCATCAGATTGGAAAAAATCAACTTATATCCCCATACCAAAAAAGGGAAACACTAAAGAATGTTCAAACTATCGAACAGTGGCACTCATTTCACATGCCAGTAAGGTAATGCTCAAGATCCTTCAAGGTAGACTTCAGCAGTTCATGGAGCGAGAATTGCCAGATGTACAAGCTGGCTTTAGAAAAGGCAGAGGAACTAGAGACCAAATTGCCAATATCCGCTGGATAATGGAAAAAGCCAGGGAGTTTCAGAAAAACATCTATTTCTGTTTTATTGACTATTCTAAAGCCTTTGACTGTGTGGACCATAACAAATTGTGGCAAGTTCTTAGTGGTATGGGGATACCAAGTCATCTTGTATGCCTCCTGAAGAATCTGTATAACGACCAAGTAGCAACAGTAAGAACAGACCACGGAACAACAGACTGGTTTAAGATTGGGAAAGGAGTACGGCAGGGCTGTATACTCTCACCCTACCTATTCAACTTGTACGCAGAACACATCATGCAACAAGCTGGGCTTGAGGAATCCAAGGCTGGAGTTAAAATCTCTGGAAGAAACATTAACAATCTCAGATATGCAGATGATACCACTTTGATGGCTGAAAGTGAAGAGGAACTAAGGAGCCTTATGATGAAGGTGAAAGAAGAAAGTGCAAAAGCTGGCTTGCAGCTAAACCTCAAAAAAACCAAGATTATGGCAACCAGCTTGATTGATAACTGGCAAATAGAGGGAGAAAATGTAGAAGCAGTGAAAGACTTTGTATTCCTAGGTGCAAAGATTACTGCAGATGCTGACTGCAGTCAGGAAATCAGAAGACGCTTAATCCTTGGGAAAAGAGCAAGGACAAATCTCGATAAAATAGTTAAGAGCAGAGACATCACACTGACAACAAAGGCCCGCATAGTTAAAGCAATGGTGTTCCCCGTAGTAACATATGGCTGCGAGAGCTGGACCATAAGGAAGGCTGAGAGAAGGAAGATCGATGCTTTGGAACTGTGGTGTTGGAGGAAAATTCTGAGAGTGCCTTGGACTGCAAGAAGATCAAACCAGTCCATCCTCCAGGAAATAAAGCCAGACTGCTCACTTGAGGGAATGATATTAAAGGCAAAACTGAAATACTTTGGCCACATAATGAGAAGACAGGACAGCCTGGAGAAGATGCTGATGCTAGGGAGAGTGGAAGGCAAAAGGAAGAGGGGCCGACCAAAGGCAAGATGGATGGATGATATTCTAGAGGTGACGGACTTGTCCCTGGGGGAGCTGGGGGTGTCGACGACCGACAGGAAGCTCTGGCGTGGGCTGGTCCATGAAGTCACGAAGAGTCGGAAGCGACTAAACGAATAAACAACAAAACAAGGGAATCGTATCACAAGTATGATAAAAAAAATCCAGATGGCAGCTGTGATGCTGTAATTGAAGCACCATCCATTTTATGCATGTTGCCATCTTCATTTTTTTTTTGTCAGAGCCCATGGACACCCCGACACATTCTATTTTAACTTTTGATTTTAAGCTCCAAAACTGCAAGTTTAATATAGCCCTAGAATGTATATGTGTATACATTCATATCCTTATGCACTTATGAATAAAAATACCATGGTGAACTGGCTGATTCAGGACATTACAAGAAACGTTTAACTGCTTTGTTTCGTGTTTAGAATAATAATGGAACACTGGTTTAGTTTGCTTCATTTTATGACCTGGAAAGTGGCTATAATAGTTAGTACAGCCCTGAAAGCAGGGTCTTTTCCCTCACTGACTGCTGGTTTCTAATGTCTAAAAGCCAGGCTGAGCAGAGCCCTGGGAGTTAGCAATAGAGCGATGGTCAGGATATAAAGTACGTCTTTTTAACAATGGAGGTAATTAACCACTGAAACAATCTGAGCAAGAATAAAGTAGATACTCCTATTGTCTCTTTTGTTGATGCTAATCAGACTGTGCCTTAGTTTTAGAAGGGCTAGAGCATAGCCTGCTGCTCATATTTTGGTAAAAATGCAAATAAACAGTGAAGATAAACTTGAAAAGATCTGTCGTACTTTTCTTTTCTGAAACCATCTATTTCTGCGCCACTGTGCAGATTGCTATGGAGTACAAAAGGGAATGTATGGAGGGTTGCCAGCCTCATGCCCAGTGTCACACAGGCTCCTTCATCATTATCCGCATGCTGAAAAAAAGTGAGGCTGTGGACTGCATATATTGCCTGCATGTGAATGTTGTAGGCAGGCCTAGCAGGATTTATCTTCTCCTCCCCATGGATTGCTTTGCATAAGTCATTAGTGTCTACATAGGATCTGAACTGAGTTCAGTAGCTCATCTTTCTGAAAAAGAGATTGACAGCTGTCCCACGGCCCCTATGTCTCAGATGAGCAACACATAATCACATGGCAATCTAGTCCCACTCACTGCCTAAACAGACCCAGGTAACTGACAACATAATCAATGATCCCAGAAAAACGCCAGGTCTGTTCCTCCTCAGCCTGGTCCAAGACACACAACACGTAACTCATATTCCTAACAAACAGGAACAAACAGCTGTAATAAAAAATAAAGAGATGAAGCATTTTGTAAAGTCCTGAATAACCGTGAAATATTATTGCTGAGCCACTGTTAGATGGGAACACGATAAGGTGATTAAATAAGAGAAGTGTTTTTTCCCTCAACACTGGTACTTGTAGTTTTACAATAAAATTGAATGATGGGAGTTTCAGACCAACTATTTCTATACTCAGAACCTAGTAAATTTATGGAACTTGCTGCCACAGGACATTATGTGCTTCTAATTTCTGGGGCTTTTAAAATAGGAGTGGGAAAATTATTGGAAAATTGTTCATAGCTCCTAGACATGATGGCTCTTTGCTGTTTGTGGTATCAAAGCTAAGGGTGTCTCTGAATTGCCCATGGCTGAGAAACTGATATTGCTGCCTAGTCAATGCTGCTCTTTCCCCTTCACCCAATGGCTTTCTAGGACCTTACCCCCAAAGCAATGCAAATTAAGCATTATTGGTGGACACTGGGAAGAACAGAACAGAACCATAGATTATATTATTAGAATACAATAGAGCATTATATTATACTGTATTACATTATACAATACAATAATCTGACCTTAATAAAGGGGGGGAGTACAGATAAATATGTAAGTCATGAACAGATATAAAGGGAAACTCCTCTGATTATAAGGATTTCTGCTCTAGCTGACTAGTAAGAGTGATTAAAACCCCAATCACATGATACAGAGATTTGTCTAAACAATATGTGGCAGGAACAGAAGAGGAGAAGAGCAAATTTTTTTTGTTTTGTTTTTTGTAGAGACACAGCAGATAGACTCCTATGTGGATCATTATGCTAGACTCGTAACCCTTCTTATACTTAATTCATTACTCTCATAAGCCTAGTTCAGGTATTCAGAATATGGAGCACTCACTGCATGAGCATCCTGCTTAAATCTACCCCATGCCAATGTCAGTCAAATGATGTCAGCCTAACTCCAGGTAGCTGCACATTCAGCAAATGGCCTGCAGGGCAAAAGTTGACTGGGACAGGCTTTCCATCGACTAATATTAAGGCTTAATAACAAGACTGCTGTATGTTCCAGATGCAGAATGTGTGAATGGAGCTGTAGCATGTGAGATAGGGTTATTCTAGCAGTTTCCTAGTCCGCAGAGGCACATAGTTTGAAAAGCGCTGCACTAAAAGTACTGCTATCTCTGCATTGCTCACAGGTCACTCCTGTGGCACAGAAAGCAGCCAACTTTTGACTCACACAATATGCAATGGCAAAAGTGGCCATATGTTCCCATACGTTCATCGCTCGCCTTCAGTCACTGGATAATGCATACTGAGGACTAGATAAGCAGTTCTCCTTTTCTGTCTTCTACCCCCCGCACCCCCAAATTTGTCCCATTATGTGGGAAATAGTTTTCACTGGGGTGCATAGTTTCTGTGTCTAATGATACATTAGGACTGGTATTCCTTTATAATCTGTCCTAAAAGACATGTTCCCAGTTGCCAAATATTTTTTTCTCAGATCAACACTGTTCATTCGCCAATGGAGGTCTGCTCACCAGCAGACAAAACTGTAGATCTTGTTTGTGGTGGGCAAGAGAAAAGGAAATGAGCTTTTAAATCTTTGGCTGTATGTTCTCAAGCTGCAGGTAAGAATCTTCCTTGTTGTAATATTTCTCCAAACCACAAACAAACAATAATCATAAAACATGTGCACATAGAAAAAACAGCACCCCAGGGAAACTTAGATCTAACTTATAACACACTAAGCCATGTTTTAACCATAGCTTACATAATAAACCACAATTGTTTGTGTTCACACAACTAAGCCAAATCCAAACCAACTGTAGTATGGCTTAGTATGATGATCTTAAAACTCTCAAATAAATGTCTCTCAATATATCTATGTTTTATTAAAAAATTCTTCCAGTACAGCAGTTTGCCAAAATCCTGATAATATGCTTGTGGAAATAGGCCACCATCAATGTTATACCACATACAGTGTTTTTACAGTGTTTTCTTATCATCCAACATTGCACTTTTCAGAACACAGTCAGATATTTAATTTCAGAGACTGCAAAAAAGTAAAGTGAATATAATTTCAGGTGAGCTCAGCTTAAAGAAGTACCAGTTATTATATAGAATTAGAAATGTCATCCAAACATTTTGATTCTAACATACCCTTCAAGATTATTAAGGTTAGTATACTTAAACAGAAATTATTTTGCAGTAATATCAATGCAATTAATATTGTCTAATGTTAGGGACGTATAAGTACAATATGTTTTGAACAAAAATGTACTTATTGGGAAGGGAAGGTTATTATGTGGCACATTAAAATCAAAGATACCTGTTCTCATAAATGTTAGCAAAGGTTTGTGCACATTCATGTTTTATTAATAGAATAATGTGAATGAAGCAGATTGGACAGAAACAGTTGCCAAATATTGCATTTTCAGAAGCTGTAACCTACCTGGAAAGGAAACAGTCAACCTGATAGCATGTATTTACTATCTGTAAAACTCCAGTGCGTGTAAATGGCAGTTAATGGCAGAGGGAGAAAAAAACCACATCCCCTAAAACCATCAGAGCCTTGTGACATCCTGAGAGCTGCCATTCAAAGGAAGGGCTAGTCCTGGCAATGGGGAGATCAGACTCCTCTTGGTTGGTATGTTGTAGTTCCACCATATGGCTGCTTCACAAGATGATCTTTGATAAGAAGGTCAGTATTCTGGAGGATCCTGAGGTTCCTTGGAAGTTTCCCCAGGTTTTTCAATTAGAAAATCAAAAAGGCCAAAGACTCCCCAGGAAGACAGCTTATCCAGCATTGCTGACCTTCACTAGAGATGTTCACTCAGAAGAAAGACTGCTGTGTGTTCATTCAGGGCAATGCCTGGTCATTGCTTTAGATGAAATGGATGCCCTCTGGGACGTTTCATTACACACTTACTGTATTTTCCTACTGATTTTCAATTATATAATTATATGTTCCAGAATGCTTTGCAAGGTACAGTGGTTTCATGGCAGATGTTTTTTCAGTAGACATCAAAGAAGAAATAATTTCCTAAAGGTAAATGTTTTCAAAACCATTGATCTAGCCTTGAGATAATCTGTTTATCTACTAAACGAAGCAAACATAAGCATTAGTCATTGTATTGTTCCCCGGTTCTTGTGCATTTGAAAACACCAATCTGACCTAGCTTCTTTGCCAAATAATCCACCTTTTAAAATGACAGGATCCAGACAGAACCCTTTAATTGTGTGTATTCAAAACATGATGAGACCTTCTCTGTGCAAACTAGAGCCAAAGAAACTGCACCAGAGGATGGGACATAATCACCTTTCTCTTGCTCTCTGGTTTTCCCCAGAACACAACAATCACAGTCACTAACTACTCCTTCTGCTAGTACACAAGCACAGGTTCTTCCAAGCCCCAGGATTCACCTGTAACTACAGGTCTTGATTCTAAATTGGGGGACAAAGGAGCTGAGAAGGATTGAGCTGAGAGAGAAAGTCAAACAGTGGCAAGAGCAAAGGGTAAAAGTCATGCTTCCATCCAAAGCTTTACCACTGTCAGCATTACACTCCTGGCTGTAATGTGGAGAGGTGAAGCTGCAGTCAAGTTTTAAAGACATGAAATGAAATGTGCAACTGTCCTTGTAAGACACAGACCTAAATATTCTGCCATGTGCAGTGAGGAAGATGATGTTAATCCACTCCCTCTTAGACAATAGAGTAAAAGAGATTTCTGGTGGCAGTTTGCAATCCAAAATGTGCAGCTTTAAGATCCTAACTTTTCACAGAAACAAGAGAAAATATATCAGTATGATTATTATTGGCTGGGGCATTGATGATGTAATTGGCCAAGTTATGGGCAACTGATACATTACCATGAGGATAATTGATCATTTTTTTGGGAGGGGTACCTCTTGGCTATCAGAAAGCATTGTTGTTGTTTTTTCAAGTAGAATTTTTGTCTACAAAGTTCTTATAAATGTTCTCTCTAGCTGCTGTGGGTCCATGTACCAAAATCTAGTTCCTAGCCTGTTGTGAAGCATGCTCTGTAACTCTATCAAGGGTGAAAGGCCAATTAATAGTACACCAGGCTTGATAAAATTGGAGGCTGCATATTGTTTCCATATCACAGATGTTATGGAATTTGCACATTTCCTTCTGTGGCTAAAGAGAGCTAGCTCAGAAAGCCTAATAATTGAAGTCTCTCTGGCTGAAGAGGTTGCCATGCTCCCTGATCAAACATTCCCAGAACATCTGATTGGACTCACATGCATGAATGGACTTAATATGTGTTGGGATTTGCGGGTTAGTAGAGTTGGGAGTGGGAACATGCCAGGAGTGTGAAAACGTCTTGTTTGGACTTGGGGCCAGCAGCTGACTGGTTGGTGCAACTGCATGATAGGGGTGCCCCTGAACTTCGCAATTTGGATGAGTTCAGGAGAGCCCTAAGGGACCGGTTTGAAGACCCGCTGGCGAAGCTTTGGGATAAAACAGTTCTCCGGCAACTTAGACAAGGGTCCAAAACCGTATCAGAATACACCATGGAATTTAAGGCTTTGGCTGGGAAGATAACCGATTGGTCAGAATCCACCAAAGTGGACTACTTCAAAGGCAGTCTGCAGCCAGAACTGTTACATTGGGCCCTAGGGCGAAGGGATCCTTGCACCATAAGAGAATGGATCTGTTTAGGGGGGGAAGTAGAGAATACCCAGTTCCAAGTCAGGTGACAAGTGCGGGCTCAAGCAATGGGACAAAATACAAGAGCTCCTGCCAGTTTACAACCATCAATAAGAAAGCAGAATCGCCCATGGGATGAGGAAAGAAAATGACGTGTCAAGAAAGGGCAATATTTTAAATGTGGAAAAGACAGACATTGAGCTGCAGACTGTTCCCACTTGGGGGCAAGCGCAACCACAAAGGCTGGGAGCAAAGCAGCGAAATCTCCACCGGTCAAGTGCAAGGGGGGCACAGCTACTGCAACTGCCCGCAGAGAGGAGGATTATTTCTTTTTGGAGGACTCCAGAAAGGAAACTAAGGAAGAAGCCCCCAGCCAGCAGGAAACTAATCGCACCTGCTCTGAGTTGCGCCAACAGGCAGGCAGTGGATTATGGGCATGAAGACCCACTGGTAAGTGATGATTGTCTGACATTGCTGGTAGGGGTACAGATAAAAAATTTAAGAACTAGCCACAAGGCTGATTTAATGGCCATGTTGGACTCGGGGTGCACAAGGTGTTTAATACACCCTGTTATAGTATTGGGACTGGATATAAAAGTGAGCAAGCTGGAGCAACCCATAGTATTCACTCAACTGAATGGATCAGAAGCCCATGGGGGTCCAGTGGAGTATTATACCAAGACTGTGGCAATATGAGTAGGCAGCCATACAGAAACTTTACAATTTATCACAAACTACTCCATAAACCTGGGGTTGCTGTGGCTATGGAGCCAAAACCCCCACATAGATTGGGAAATTGGGAGTTTACAATTCAAGGATGGATTTTACCCAGGATTACCCAAACAGACCCCAGCCACAAAGAGGGACTTTGCAGGGACTATGATCCAAGAGAGTTTTTCTCTCTCGAGGGAGCAAAATCCACTAATCCCAAGCCAATATATAGAGTTTGCAGATATGTTTGATGAAAAAAAATCAGATCAATTACACCCTCATAGAAGAACAGACTGTGCAATTGAAATTGATCTGAACACCAAATTCCCTAAGCCTAAAATGTATGCTATGTCCCAAATGGAGGTAGAAGTACTTAGAAAATTCATTGATAAAAACTTAGCCCATGGGTTCATCAAACCCACCAATTCTCCAATGGTGGCACCTGTTATTTTGTGCCAAAAAAAGACGGTCCATTAAGACTATGTACCAATTACAGAGGCCTAAATGCCATTTCCACCACAAACCAGTATCCTCTGCCATTGGTGAAGAACATGTTTGCTTATCTATACAAGAGGACGATTTTCACTAAACTGGACTTAAGGAAAGCATATTTCCGAATTCACATTCGGGAAGGGGATGAATGGAAGACTGCTTTCAACTGTCCTTTGGGATCCTTGCAGTATAAAGTCATGCCATTTGGATTGGCTGGGGGGCCTGGAGTGTTCATGCAGTTCATAAATGAGCTTTTACATGAATATTTGTACAAAGCGGTCTTAGTATATTTAGATGATATCCTAATATACTCAAAAAATGAACAAGAGCATGTTCACTTGGTCAGGAAGGTGTTAACCAAGCTTCGGGGTGCCCAGCTGTATGCCAAATTGTCAAAATGTGAATTTCATAAAAAAGAATTGGACTATTTGGGCTATAGAGCGTCTACTAAAGGAATCAAGATTGATCCTGCCAAAATTCAGGACATTGTCATGTGGGAACCTCCCTGTATGCAGTGGCAATTGCAAAGTTTCCTTGGGTTCTCAAACTTCTATCATCAATTTATTCCCAATTTTGCGCAAATAACATTGCCTTTGACTGAGTTATTGAAAACAAAAGGAAAAGGGGAAACATGAAATGTCTCAAGTCCTGGTGAGTGGTTAAACTGGACTGCTGACTGCCAGATCGCTTTTGACTTTCTCAAAGCACTCTTCACTGCCAAACCCATGCTAAAATATACTGACCCTGATCAGTCATTCATAATTCAGGCAGATGCATCAGATACTGCGATTGGGTCTGTACTCTTCCAAAAGGACCCTCAAGGCACCTTGCACCCCTGCACCTACTTATCCCATAAATTCTCTGATGCCGAATGTAGATGGCATGTGTGGGAGAAAGAAGCTTTTGCTGTAAAATCAGGCCTTGTAACCTGGTGGCACCTTTTAGAGGGGGCCTGCCATCCGTTTGAGGTATGGACTGATCACAAAACCTAGAAGCTTTATGCACACCTAGGAAATTAAATGCCAAGCAGCTTAGGTGGGCTACAAATGTTCATTCCTTGCAACAAATCCCAAACTATCCACTATCTTTCTATCAGCATTTGCACATCTTAAATTTTATCTATCCTTTTCACGATATTTAGTAAACATTCTACCAAAGCACATAAAATTAATCTAATTCCTCTAGTTCTTTGGCCATTGAGAATGAAGTTGTAATCATTGATTTCATTTTTATCTGAAATAAATTTAATATTTCACCACTCCGAAACATTTTTTTATTTCCATTAAAACAGCTATGCCTCTTTTACTTTTGCTGTTTTGCTGTTTTGCACAACATTCTTTATATAATCTCTATACAGGTTGTAAAATATCTTTCTCATAACTTTTTTACAATATTATTTTTTTCCCGTCATCCATAGCCTCTTTTAATTCATCATCATCTTTCTTTATTATGATCCAGGAACAGTACAACATAAGTTAAACCCAAAAACAATACAAAAAAAATAATAACAACATCATAACAATTTAATACATGGTACATTTCTATTAATAAATATGGATATAACAAACCTTAAGGCTTGTTTTGAAGCTAATCAGCCTGGTGTCTTGTCTCCATACAGCACTGGATACACTGTATTCTTTCATATGGTTGCAATTTTATGCCAGGGTGCAGTTGCACACCATAAAGAAGCTTTGGTACTGATTTTGCAACAAATAATCTGATGGCTGCAGATATATGCTCACTCTGGTTCTTAAAAAAATATTTGAATGGCTGCCATACTTCTCTGAGCTGCTGTGGTAGCATAGATTATATGTGCTGTTTGATGTCTAAAAGCTTGAAAAACTACCTCTAGATATTTTTAAAGCAATTAATCTGTTCTATTGATTATCTATCTATGTCTCTAAGGCTGTTGGAAAATACCATTATCTTTGGAGGGAGGGGTTATCATTAATGGCCAACTGATATTTGGTACAAAATTGGCTCAATACTCTGAGGGCCCTCCTAAGGCCAACTTGAGCCAGGGAAAGAATTATGGCACTATCCATATATTACAGAGTAGGCAGTTATTTGCTAATTTGGGAGTATGTCGATCATGAGCTCTCAGGCAGCTTATGAGTGAATTCTTATAAATATTAAATAGGTGTGGGGGCAAAATAGCCTCTTGTCTCACTCCTTTCATTGATACTATTGAATTAATTAGCTGCCCACTATTGCTATAACATACCCTAAATCTAGAGGGCTCCTGCAATTTATAGAGTAATAGCAGCAAGTGTTTGTTCCATAACAGGGGTCTTGATATGGAATCAGATATCACCCTAAACTCTACAGAAGCCACACATAGCTGTGCACGGGTGTTACATGTACATTTATCAGCTAAGTGGTGGAGGAGAAGGCAATGGTCTAGAGTTGATCCCCCTCCCTTAAAACCTGCTTGTTCATCTCCCAAAATGTGATCCTCCTCTAACCAATCACACAACTTCCAACATAGATGCTTTGCAAATAGTTTACTCATTATATTTAGGAGAATTATTCTGCTAATTGGTGGGCAATGTCCTATCACCTTTTTTTTTAAAGGAGCAGTTATGGTCCTCTGGAATATAAGCAGAAGCATCTAAGATTGTGAAGAGTGACGCAAGGACTAGCGTCCACTAATCCATGCTGGACTTCAGTAGTTCTGCTGGGATTGAGTCGTTTCCTGGAGCTTTCTCTGACGGTAGCTGCTAAATTGGCTGCTTGGTTTCAGAGGTGGTAACTGGGGGCCAAGTGGGAATGGCATTACTAGATACAGTAAGACCTGCAGATGCAGAACGTGAGTTGAATGCGCTCATGATAGTACTTCATACATACATCAGCTGGTATCAGCAAGACGTTCCAGAGAGATCTCTATCTGGCAGAAAAGCTGTGAGTGACCTGAAAAGGAATATGTTTCTGAGTTCCACTGCTGTTACAGAAACCTGGATTCTTATAGAATGAATCCCACTTATAGTCAGAAACATTTCATTCACTGCCCTGGTATCTCCCTCTTGCCTTCCAGTTTCAAGTCACTGGATTTCTCCTATTCCTTGATCTGGGTGCAGCTGGAAGAGGAAAGGCATCCAATCCTGGTGTACAGGCAGAGAGTTACAAGAGGAGACATGCATTATTGTTATCAATGCGTTCAGAGATCCTCAAGATAGACCAAAGGTTCTTTAAATAAAGATACACAGTACCAGAGGAACAATAACACTTTACTGATTTTCTTAACAAAGCTAGCTCCACACATCCATTTGTACATGTAATCTCATCTGGACCTGGGTCAACCAGGCTTGGTCAAGGCACTGGATAGGGGCAATGGGAGAAATCTGGTCCCAAAAAGAAGTAATTCCACTCTTTTCTTTGCTTCATCTAGACTTTTTGTAGCCTTTGTTGTATTCAGAGACACATGTCTTATGTACTAGGGAAAGTAGTTACTTCCTCCTTGTCTTCTGCTGCCATCTGCTGCGGTTACCAGAGTCTGTTAACATATATTGCCTCCCCTTGTGGTTTTCTGCTCCTTGCTTGCATGCCTTCTTCTATTTTCTGCTTATAGTAGATCATTCATAATGTCACAAATATGGCTTTCCTCTTGCAGAAAAATGGTTTTCCTTTTCACCTGGTATGAACACTACCTCTGTCAGATGATGCCAAATTTCAACCGTAGCTTCCCCCCTTTTTTTTGTCCTTAAGAGATTTTTATATTCCCTCTTGGCTTATATTTGACTAGAAGTAGATGATGGATTATTTTTATGATTAGTAAATACCTTAGATAATTTCCCACTAATCCTAATATAATCAGAATCAAATGCCTATAAAACTATCCTCTATCTCAAAGGTCAACTGTTGTTAGAAAGTACTGTAGGTTATGGATTAAAGTGCCATATGCTCTCAAAGCCTTAGCCTCCCCATGGTAAGTAGCTGTGGCACTCTGAATAATGGATTTCCTTAATTTACTGTATTCTCCTAAAGCTAACCAGCTGGGAATTTCCTTACTCAGAAGCCCATTCCATTTAATCTTTGATCTCCCACCATCAACAATAGTTAGAAAGGAGTTGGGGTTTGGGGAAGTTGAATAGGACAACACTCTGGGGAGACCATCTGAGGAGGAGAGGTAAATGGTCATTCTCCATCCTAGATTAAATTTCCGAAGGAATAACTTTTGGGATTAGGCTACAAGAAATTATAAAAGAGTCAATACTTCAAAGACTAGAGCCTGACTAGTATGTAAATTGTCCAGGAACATCTTGGGTGTGATTGTTTAAAATGTGAAGATGTTGAGTATAGGTCATTCAGACTAAGCAAAATCTGGCTAGATTGCATGTAGAATCCAGGGAAACCCTGGGTGTTAAAGATGCAGTTCAGTATCATTTGCCACCAAACAGGCATTCAGGTTATCTCCCATTATCACCTGTGCCTTTGGAAACTGAGCAATACAATAGACAATATACTCTTCTACCTTGCTCCAAAACTTCCCAACTTGTCTCTGCAGTTGTACAGAAACTAGATACAAATTAATGCAAAGTATCTTGCACTGACAGAAATTTACCAATGCAGCTACCACCCACTGAATGTGGAGAGGAAGCTTAGTTACACTGCCCAGGAGTTTAGTTGAAATGAAAAACTCAAGATCTCCCTTGGTTCTGACTCATTTCGGACTTGGGATAGTCATATTAAGATAAATATTAAAAAATCTATATCATATTTATCAAGCATCAAAATGTCAAAGTATTGCAGAAAATTTCACTTCATCATCCATTCATGTCATGTTACAGAACAATCTTCTGCAGCTTCCCCAACATTCATCCCCAGGTCTTCCATTATCACCATTCATGGGAGTCTAACATGAAATTATCACCAATCTATATAGATGACATTCATATAGATGACATACCTTATGACACACATTTTAGTCTTTCAATCAAAATTAAACCTACAACTTCATTTCCTTGAATGTACTGTATGTATCAACTCCAATCCTCAAGATCAAACCATGATTGCTCCTTTCTCTTTGTCTTAGATTCACAAAAGCACAATGTATCCATTTCTAAATTTTATTTCATTTGTTAATTCATGATGTTCATCTTTTATTCTTGTTACATTCCAAGTAGCAATCTTCCATATTGTCATCAGATGGTTCCATAGATATTTACTTCCATTACCCATCATGACTTTGGCCAATTGAGGCTTTCACATAACACGTTTTAGTAAGACAAAGAAGGTGCACTCTAGATTACCAGTCTTAGCAGTCCCTGTGCCACATGCAGCGTTTCCTGCTAATGGCAAGGATATAACTCCAGTCAATTTGGGCACATTTTAGCCAACATGGCATGAGTACAACGAAAGATCAGTTTTCTCCCAGTAGAATCTCTAATCTAGAGACTACCTCGCAAGGCAGAATGCAGGTTTCCACCAACAAAGAGATTTGTATAGTATATTGACATGCACTCCAGATTCTACTAATCACAATATTTATTTATTTAAAATTTTAATTGTATTTACATTCTATTTTTCTAATTTCACTCGTGTGTGCGTGTGTGTGTGTGTCTGATAATAGAACTATCTGTGCATGAGAGAATATTAATATATTCAACTAAATTTTGAAGAAAAAAAGTACCTCATGCCATCAATTCTGTCTGAGACACATTTTAGAAGCTCTAATAAGGTACAGCCTGACTTTCACCTATTCTGTGCTTTATAAAATATTCACATACTGAATTGCTGTCCATGAATTTGGACTTTTTAACTAGTCAAGGTGTCTTGATTAGTCTAATTGCTTATTTGCCTTAATCTGCTAAATAATGCAATTTGTCTTCATAAGCATCTTTTTTGAAACTGCATCTACCATCTCAATGTCTTCTATAGGTATCCTGGTTATTTTTCTTTTAATTCTGTTTCATGCATAATTATTTCATCTTCTTGAACTGTCAGAAATTCCATATTCCAGACCAGTGTTTCTCAACCTGGGCCACTTTAAGATGGGTGGACTTCAAGTCCCTCTGCTGGCTGGGGAATTCTGGGAGTCGAAGTCCACCCATCTTAAAGTGGCCCAGGTTGAGAAACACGGCTCCAGACTAAAATGACTCCATCTGCTTCCTGAAATTCTGCATATTGCTGGCATCCCAGTTGATACCATCCTGTCAGCAGGTGGCAGCCCAGTTAACCTTAGCTGATCTTGGAAGTGAAGCTGGGACAGCCCTGGTTAGTGCTTGGAACTTCCAGGGCTATTGGCTAGAAAGGCAATCAAAAAGCACCCCTAAAGAAAGCAACAGCAGAATATTTCTATAAGGAGTTGAGTTCAACTCAAGGTGCCTTTACCTTTTGTTCCATGAAGGAGACAGAAGACAGAAGCTTTATAAATTGATTTGATTAAACTGTGCAAGTCCTGAAAACACATGCATTTGCTGAGGAGAATGGAACTGTGAAATACACTGAGTATCTTTGAGTTTCAGCTTGTATTATTTTATAGCAATGCAAATTTTGCCAATCTTTTACAGCCTTGACATTTACCAAGCAAAATCCTGTTACTTGACCTCCCTCTCTAAACATTGACTTTGCATTCTGATGTTTACAGTGGCTGAATGTTTCCACAGGGAATGTTATTTCATATTCTAGCCGGAAATCCACCTGCACCAGCTGTGAGGGTGAGCATAGAAGCATACCAACTAAAGTTCCCAAGCCTCTGAACAGATTTCCCTTATTACTGTGGAGCCATATTTATTGTGAGACAGCAGGTGAGAAACTTCCACAGAAATAGTTAACCACATCATCAGCTGTCAAGGAAACAAAATGAGCATTCCTCATCCTTTCACTTAAAGGCGCACTCTTTGCACAAGCTGAATTAATGTACATTAATAGAATACACCTTTATTGAAGGTTTGAGTTGTTGTTGTTGTAGGCTTATAATTACACCATTAATGCCTACAATTGCATATTTTCCTCCATAACAATATTTACAAAACCTACTGAGTATATCCACTTCAGAAGCAAAAGAAAAAAAAACAAGCATAGCTCAGTTTTCATGCTTTAAAGCAAGAGTGGACAATCTGATTCAAAGAACCCATGTGCCCCTCCCTGCTTTTCTGTTTGTTTGTTTGTTTGTTTGTTTGTTTGTTTGGGGGGGTGGCGGCAGTGGTCCCATCACTACCAAAATTTAGTTATAGATTGCCACAATTTTCTATTGACTTAATTTAGAAAATGAAGGGAACAAACATGTTGCGTCTCTAAAGGGTTAAGAACCCATTAAAAATAAGGCTTCTAATCTCTCCAAAATGAGAAAAAAGGAACAAAAAATGTAATGTAGTTCTTTTTGTTGAGATCATCACTTCATTTGCTATACTTCTTGAGCTCTCAACTCCAAAATAAAATAAAATAAGAAATTGTGGCAACAAAAATATTGGCTGTCCCTGTTTTAACCACTAAAGAAGTTATTTGAATGTGAACCAAAATGCTTTTAAATTGGCACAGGTAGAGTAATTGGGATTTTCTGAGCCCAATCTCATTGTTATTCAAAACATATTGTGCTTGATATTTTCTGAACTATTTGCATTTAGTCTTTCTACCTGGTAATGGAAGCCTGTGTTATGAAATGTTATACCTTATGCTTATTGCAAAAGCCATGTGTTACTACACCTTGTGTTCCTCGCAAAAGAAATGTTCCACTTGTGAAGATGAAAGTGATAGTCCTGCAAATAACAATATCATATTTTGGTTGAAAAGTGGGAATTGTAAATCCTAAGAGAAAAAGACAAAATGGTATCTCTGCTTTAATATGATTTTTGGCATGTCTAATTTGTTCAGAGATAGAAGCATTGCAATAGTATAAATGGCCTTATGCAGCTGGCAAATTGTTCCAATTTGCAATCAGCAAAGTAGCCAAACAGAGGAAGCATTTAAGGAGAGTTGGCCCTAATTAGTTGGTGTTAGTAAACATCCATTTTCACTAAATGGTTTGGCCATGTCCCCTATTTAACAGAAATGTGTTCTCCTTGATGCCCACATTCTTTGGAACATTGTCTTGAATTTTGGGTAGAGTTTTGTTTTGTTTTGTTTTACTGTTTATCCCTTCCAAAATGTAGGTCAACACTGAATGTTTCCTGAGGACATTTCTACAGGAAAAAAAAAATGATATCAAGAGAATTCATAATCTCTTTAATCCGATTACCAATTAATTTCACTGATATAAAGTTTGGGACTGACCAACAAACAAAAGAAAAACAAAAGCAAAAACACATTTAGCACAAAGAATAATTAACTATCAGATCATTATAGTTAATGAAATTATCATATGTTTGTGGGGATACCTACTGAGTCTGGAGCTCTGGTGACTTGTAAAATGACCCTCTGCAGATACAGAAAAGCCCCTACTTCTCACGACTAGAAGTTCTGGTTTGAATCTCTTACTAAAAACTCCACAGTGCATCTGAACAGGCTTACTGAAACTACAATAGGTTAAAAGTGTCTCAGGAGCTGAGAGTAGTTTTCAAACATTTTGTTTAAGGAATCACCATATTTGATTAGATTGTAAAAGAGAGGTGTTAAATCTGTGTAACTGGAGAAATACCTCATGCACTGCCAAGCATACCCCAAGGTGAGCCCTTTTAGAAACTGGTATATTTATAGACTTGACATCTGACAGACTTAATTAAAATGAATATCCTCCTGAAACCATCTTAAAATACTTAAGTGTTTCCTGGAAAGGTCAAGTATTTCTGAAAAGCCTTTTGTTTTAGCTTCTCCTTATTCGCTTGGAGAATAAGGAAAACCTTTCAGCCATGGAGGCAGAAAGGTTTGCTCAAGAAAGCTACAGCTAACCTATCATATAGAAGAATACCAGAATGATGACTTTAAAAAAAAGGGAAGAGATGAGAGGTAGAGTTCTGTTAACAAAAGATGTCTCCCCAAACGATAGAATGTTCCGATATGAACTGGATGAGGCAATCATATTTAGCAGAAAAGTCCCAGAAGGTATGAGAAAAGTGCCAAGACGGGGCTGGCCAATTTTTGATGGATTGGCCATGCCTTATTAGAAAGTGAATGGAACAGTGGTTCTTTAGAGTCATCTCATAGAAATAGGTATGGTATACCATGGGCATCCCGCCTTGATTCTTCTGACCCTTCACCTTGCTTGACCAGGCAGAGTTTGAGTTGAGTCAAGGCTTGTCGTGAGTACTTTGCTCATAAGACAATCATGCCTTGCTAATCTTTTTATCCTGAAAGTGCCATCTCAAATAGTGCTAAAATGTGGAAACTGGCTTTAGCATACACAAAAAGCACAGAATAATCAAGGATTCTGAAATCTTAATACACAAATAAGCTTACTTAATGCACATAATCTTCCATCATTCTTCCTATTTTTTCATGTTAATTCCCCTTGATTCAAACAAATTATTATTGCTGTTAGACTTTTTTACCCAGTTTGAGCAATCCATATTGTACTGATATGTTTCTGGACTCAAACAATCCAGAGTTCATTCATCTTGCACGTTTTCCCCTGTTTTTTCCCCCATTCCACCTCCCCGAATGCTGAATATTTCACCCCTTCAAAGAAGCTTGTGACCTATCTATTATGCATAGACTTCTTGCACCGTCCCTATTACCAGTAAGCACTATGGAGTGGGAGTTGCAAAAAGAGAGCTTCACAAACACAGAAAAAGAGAAAGCAATTGGTTTTCTCTGGATTATGGGAAATCAGTCACCCTTATTTAGACCACTTTATAACTTAATATTAAATATTAAATATAGTCTTCTTCTAATACATATCTAACATTATTTTTTTTAAAGGAAGAGTAAATAAACCAAATTAAGTCTAGGTTCATCATTCCTGAAAACCTTTCATTTACATTTATTGCTGAAAATGATTTTATCTGAACAGTAAGGTGTTTAGCACAGAGAGAAGGAAGAGAGAGTTAAACTTTTCCAAGTTGTAGAGCAAAGTAGTTTCAACCAAATTCAGCTTTTTAATGATACTGCATTTGAATGCCATGTGATGGTTACCACCAGAGTGAGATGGTAATTATAGATATTGTCATGTTCCCCGTTGCAAGGCATAAGTGCATCACAACGGGGAACATGCACATTAGGAAAGAGGAAGGGATAATCATAATCCCTTAATCACTCACATATCCCTCAAGCACCCATATCCATAAAGGAATCACCAACATAATAGAAACGCCCCTCAGACCGGACTTGGCACCCATTGAAAGATCGTGGGAATGCCTTCCCATTACCCCGGGGGACGCACCTGCACCGGACAAAGGTGAGTAAACAAAGGAGAACACCGGAGATCGCCGGAATCGCCCATCAGCAGATGCATCACAGTCCCAAGCACCCATCTGGTCCTGGCTCAAGGGTCAATGGGGGGTGGAGAAGGACAAGGTCCGCCACCGGAGTATAAACAGGACACCCTGCCAACACATAAGGATTCCCGTCTTTTTCATTGCATGTATTCTGTTCCAATAAAGCCGGAAATCCTTAGACCCTCTAAGTGAGTCCGTGTCTTTTTTGGAGCAAGGCTGCCCTGACAGATATTACGTGACAACTGAAAAAGTATCAGCGTGAAGCCTTAAGAATGGACATTATTTTGTTCAGTTAGTCAAAATTCTGAAGTAGAAATCGATCCCAGTTCTCTGTGTCATTTATCTCTACATGTTCCAAAAGATTATGAATATATATATATATATATATATATATATATATAATCAGACTGGATAGGTCACTTTGCAGATAAGTCTTTTTGGAAAACATCAGCTGCTTTCTTAACAAGTTCCTCATGTTTTATATGGAGTGATAAGTACAGATTAAATGTTAAGAGGGATTAATGAGTTAAATCCAGACTTAGTTTTATAGAACCGTTCAGATCAATTGATTTGATCATGACTATCTTAAACCTTATTCGTTTCAAAGATTCTTCTCAAAATATACCTGAGGGATTATCTGCACTGCCCAGTTGCCTATTATGGGGCACCATGAAAAAATTACTGAGACCCTAATGGCACCGTGAATGGAGAAATTTTGGGAACTTCTGGTCTATGGCCATTTACTATATACACATAGTACAAATGTATCATGGCTGAGATTAGTGTATTGAGGTTAAGCACCCTTCTCCTTGAATCAGCTGTGCCCTGTAAACACAGGAGTTTGCCAGCACAGAGATGTTTAGTGTAACCTTGCAAAAAACATAGTTTTCTCTCAGAACTACTTCTTTCTTATTATTTTACTTTTCACACACATACTTTCTATCCACAGAGGAGAATAAAGCAGAATCAGAAACCCTTCCAACTCTACCTAGTGTATTTTAAGCCCAAACAGTTCCCACAGATTTGGGGATTGTTGGGTTTTTTTTTCTGTTTATAAAAATAAGGAAAGCACAAGTACAAGTGATGCCTCAACCTTAATGTAAATTAGCCACCATCTTAATGCATCTAAAAAAGAAAAAATAGAGGCCAACCTACAGTTCTTCAGCAAAGGATTGTTACCTTGTCGTGGTGCTGGAGCTTGAGAACCTCAATGATGCCATGAGCTAAACCGTGAAGGGCCACCCAAGATGGGAAGGTCATGACAGAGAGGCCAGACTAAATGCGATGCCCAAATATTTTTAGGTGAAACTGGCAACTGCATGTCAAGTTTCATGTTTGGAACATCAGCTTAAGTTTTGTCCATTCAAACTGGCATCATTATTTATTGTATCAGAGCCAGTTTGGTCTAGTGGCTAAGGTTCTGGGCTAGAAACCAGGAGTCTGTGAGTTCTAGTCCCACCTTAGGCATGAAAGCCGGCTGGGTGACCTTGGGCCAGTCCCTCTCTCTCAGCCCAACTCAATGCAATGTAGACTAGCCTCCCGGGCAACATGACTTGTCACAGCTAAACAATCCACATATCTGGCTGCTGGACCTCACAAGGATTTCCCAGCAAGAAAAAGCAGCATGAACAGCAAACTGCTATGCCATATGATTTTATATATATATATATATTGTATCAAGCTTGTCTATCCCTGCTGTACCATAAGGGAACCGTAGAAAAATAAGAATATGACTTATCTGAAATCAAACAATTTATCCCTCTAGCCTTGCATTATCTACTTTGACTGGTTAACCTGATTGTCTACCTGACAACAGTTAAGAGGGGGATTGTGTCTTCTGCATATATGCAGTACAACTAGTCTACAGCCCCTTCCATTTACAAACAAAAGATGCCAAGGATTAATCTTTACTGAGTGTTGGATGTGCAACCAGCATCAATCCATATCATCTTGTGCATTCATACACAGTACTTCTTCCTTTTGTTTAACATATTTAACAATTAACTACTATCTTTGTTATTATTCCAAAATAATGAATATGCTGTTTTGCATTTGGAGCAGAAAATAATGGTTATTGTCAGCATCGCATATAATGTTGGATTAAAATATACGCATGTCATGGCAGTAAGCTTATGGATGTCAGAGCACTTGCAAGCACTCTGGATATATGATGCAAATTCAGCATACAAATTCTAATGCTAGTTTTACTATGTCTCAAGTGACAACTCAAGCAATAACGATCCATTGATCATGGAAATACATCATTTTAAAAAATAAGTACCCTGGGCTCTCTTCTGCCCTCTTAGTTGTTCCATAGAATCTGTAAGTGGAGGTGAGCTGGAAAAGTATGTTCCAGGCTCATCCATTCCACTACACCTACAATCTGCAACATTTCCAACCAACCCTTACCTCATTCAGCTGAATAATCTTGCACTGACTCATATGACAGTGAATCAATTGCACAGACTTCCAATTGTAACTGCTTCCAACATAATGTTACAGTTTAGACTTTTCCATCAACAACCAAAGGTCAAAGGCGAAAGGGCAAACCTGGAGCACATATTCCAACTTCCTCCTATTATTTATTTTTCAAACCCTAAAAGGGTTATAGGGATCATCTATTGGAGTAATAAAACTGCACAGTTTGTTAAATGCATATGTGGATCTTAGAAAAGAGAAAATGTCAAGAGTTCTCAAATCTTAGATGATGTAACGTAAGCAGAGTCTTTTCAGTGGTAATCTAACAGCTGGATATATATGTAATACAATTTAAAATAATTGATCACATATTTCATTCATGGACCTTAAATCATTTTCAGTGATGACCTTAAATCATTGGTTCTCTCACAGTCCTAGTATATATTTTGAACAGATAACATATATTTGGACAATCATTTCTGCTCTTTAAATATTTCTGGTTGGTTAAATATGGGGTCCATATTTAGCAAAGCAAGCTTGGCTTTATGAGTAGAACTAAGCCTGTTAAGCGAGGCAGATGTCAAAAGGAAGTAAGATTTATTAAGGAAGTTACTTGCAGTGACTGAATATTGGTTAAATATTCTTATCCATATTTTTGAGCCCTTGAACATCTGTTAGATGGCAGCTCCAAAACTTAAAGAAATTTTCACCTCAACATTCTTTAGCATTAATTTATAAGTAACGATATGTTTAATAATATAGGCTGTGTTCCAGCAACACACAGTTAGCAAGGTTAAAGAGTTAGCTGCTAACCTTGGACTGCCTTTGTGGCTTAGTGTGCTGCATGAACCCAACCCATTTGATTAGCTTACAATGAAATGCTCTGTTCAGACTTTGGTTAAGCATGTTATATGAATGCAGCTATACATTCAGATGTAGCCATGAGTCACTGGGCTGACAGAAGTGGATTTTTCCTGTCCTCTTCCTTATCACATCCTTGCAAAATGCTATCTAGAAGAGCAATTTCAACTGAATAGGCTGAGGTGCAGGAAGAAAATGTGAGGGATTCCATGCCACAGCAAACTTAATATAGGAACTCCAGACTTATCTTTGCATACCATTCTCAAATCTCTAACCTGGTCCTATTACCTTACATGTTGTCCTTCCTTCCTTCTCCCCTCTGTCATGAGGATAGAAAACTCAGAACCACAGGCCTTCAGTCACTGCAAGTAACTTCCTTAATAAATCTTACTTCCTTTTGACATCTGCCTCACTTAACAGGCTTAGTTCTACTCACAAAGCCAAGCTTGCTTTGCTAAATATGGACCCCAGCAAGTTCCCACCAGGGTAACTTCAAAATCTTCCCTACATGTCTGAGCCAGAACATAACAAAAAAGGAGGTTCAAATAAAGTGACCACAACACAACACAGCTTTTACCCCTACCTTTCCTTGATTTGGATTACATATAAAAAAATCTGTTATAATGTCCCTTTGCTCTGGATAAATTTCCCTCCATTCCCTGTTTAATCCTTGATTTTTCAAACGCCAGGTTCAGAGGCTTGCCCCACTAAAGCAAGAGTCAGCTTTGGTTTTGTTCTCTCCAGGTCAGTGTTTCTCAACCTTAGCAACTTTAAGAGAGGTGGACTTCAACTCCTGCTGGCTGGAGAATTCTGGGAGTTGAAGTCCACCTCTCTTAAAGTTGCTAAGGTTGAGAAATCCTGCTCAGGATGAATGGTTCGCTTCCTGTATCTTTAAGTTCCAGGATTCACTACAGGCTTCCATGCAAATAAATTTTAGTCATATTCTCCCTGGGAAGCTTCATGCTCTTGTATTCCAAACAAAAGGGAAAAGTCAGAGCATCTGTGATTGATGGTGGCCCAACAATATAAAGAAACATCCCTCTCCTGAAAGGGGAGCTGATGTCAGTAAAGGAATAATTTGTGACCCAGTTTTGATTGACCATTATCTGCGGAACTCATAATTTTGTCTGGATTAGAGTATCACAGCATATATTGATAAACCCACTCAACCAGTTATCAGCCTTTAGGATATGTTTGATAGCATCCATTATTTAGCTGACCACAGATTTAATTAAAGTCTTCTTTTAAAGTCTGGTTTTTTATACTTGGCCAACCCCAATATTGCTGCTCATACACAGATTCTGTACACAGGGAATGTTTTCTTATAATTCTGCCTTTCTACTACAAATTTGGATCACCTTTTAGTGTAAATATGCAGAAAGTTCCTGAATTTATCAAATTTGGAATTAAAAATGTAGGCATTCCTCACTTCAGGCCCTGGACTTGCAGTAAAATCCAGATAATGCTAACATATGTTGTCCTAAAGATAATAAGCTACATTATACCTAGAGCGTGGCTACCTACATGTCCTTCAGACTAGTGGCATAAATTACATGCATGGCTGGCTGGGGAATTCTGGGAGTTGAAGTTGCCTAGGTTGAGAAACACTACTATACATAGACTCAGGGCCTTGAACAGAAAAACCGGCTTCTTGAAGCTGGGCCCTCTCTTAATATGCCACCCAAGGAAGGAGGGTGTTTGGGAAAGAAGGATGTGAAGCAGCTCTTATGATTTTATCAGATTTTGAGGTAACTCTTTAGCCTACCACATTAGGAATCTGGAGCAAAGAAAATCTTTTCTCCTGTATTTGTGATGTTTTAGAAACGCTTTCCATATTTCTGCTTTCTAACACTGAACTAGTGACACTTTCAGGAAGCTGAAAGGTAAAGTGATTGTTTCAATGTTGCTATGTTGAAGCATAAGATCTAATATAATATTTGTCTGATGGAGCTGTTGTTTTCCTACTCCTGAACTGCATGTGAAGGGAATAACCTCTTATATGTAAAGAATACATTAAACTCTCCCATTTATGTTACTGAACACTACTGCCTTTAGGCCCTTATATTGATTTGATAAAACATCTTGTATCTGACATCTACTTTTATAGGTTGTCTGGGTTGTCAAAATTTTCTCATGCACTGAAGGCATTTTACTGGCATACTCTAAAGAACTGAACGTGAAAAAGCACACACTCAATGCTGTAAAATAGTGTTTCAATATGTAATACTGACTTATTTTTAAATGTTATATGTTTGTTATGGTTGATTTGTAGTGTGTTCCTATCTGGAGGGTTAAAGAAGACACTTACCCACCCTCCTTTGCCTGGTTTTTATATAGTAAAATTCTTTGCAGTTTCCTCATATTGCCAGATTTGTTTCAACTGAATGCATCCAGTAGTAGCATATTTCAATCACAGTTTGTATAGAGTTTAGCTAAATGAAAGGCATTGATCCAGATAGAAATAACCCAGCACACAACTATCTGGTAGACCTTTTATCTGGGTAGTTATGTATTGGGGAGAGGATGCAAGTACTCTTTGGTAATATTGGAAACATCTTACATGTGTACTGCCAGCTCAGAGATTTTTCTTTCTTAGTTTGCTTGCTAGAGCATCTGGGCATGACTTTGTCCCAGATAAAAGCTGTGTTTCCCCATTCAGAAATACCTTTCACTCAGTGAAACAGGTCCAGAAGAGATGGTGGACAAATTAACTTCTTCACCTATGCAAGGAATATTATCAATGATATTATCATTCTATGCAAAAAGCAATCATGTTGCTACAACCATCTAACATAGCCACCTTTCTTCCTTTATTTTGCAAGGCATTTTTCACCATCCTTTCCCATGCTAATGGGAATGGCAGGAGTTCCAGTCCACCAAATCTGGAGGGCATCTAGTTGGGGAAGTTGATAGGGTAACATGAACCAAGAACATGCTTTCTGCTCTGAGGAATTTAGAATCAATAGTACCAGTAGAGGGGGGAAGACAACGAATAGTGGGAGAGACGTAAAAAGGGAATGTGAATTGATAAAGCTAGCATAGATTTGATTTTGATGTGGACTATGCACAGAAGTTAAAAATGGTGGGTTTGGGAAGAGGTTAAGGACCCTGTACCATGCTACAGATGGGTGGAGCTGTGTTCCCTCCTTCCATCTCAGATAATATAACTCCGCTTATTCCAATTAGATCTTGAGTGAACTCTTCCCACACTCTCAGCCTCCTTTGGACTGCCATTTACAGTTATATCATTCGATCAGTGGAAAGGTCAGCTCATTTGCACTTTTGAGGCAAAGGAGGAACTGCCATTTGCATGAGCAGCCAATAATGTCAGGCTCATCAACATTTTGCTCTTTAATGATGCAATTTGCTTCATTTCCATGCAATTGCTAGGTAGCCAGCTGTGCCACTCCATCTGATGTCAAGGTCATACATCTGGGGAGCATGGCAGCAGCTCCCACCCAGTGCACATGCTCATCTGTCCCTGTCACCCTTTCCAGCAGATATAAAATACATTACTCCCTTGGTGTCAGAACAGCCTGGCCGTTTAAAGGCTATCAAATAGCAGGGCTCAGTTCCACTGCTGCTTTGAGGCTTTGGGGAACTATTGCCAGTCAAGCAGGGTATTTGTTTAATGTCACCAAACAAGCTGGTGCCAGCCTGATGTGCTTAGTGTGCTGACTGAAAATTCTGGGACCTGCAGATATGACATATATGATGCCTGTCAGAGGCTCCAGGTGATTTACTATGTTAATATTTAAATCATGTGCATAGCCATTTATTTACTTATTGGAAAGTTTATGGTTGCTTATCTCAACTTACAAGAAGGACATCAACAGCATAAGACATTTATTCAGTGTTATCACCAGGGATGACAAGATCTGGAATATCCCAAGGGCTGAGCCTCATGACAAGAGTTGTAATCCCCACACTATGTGTAACCCTCAGTGAATGAATTATTTCTTCATTTTTTAAATTAAAGTTCTCCTGCTGTTCAGACACCCAGGCTAATGAGAACTGGAGTGGCTTTGCTTCCTCCAGACACACCCTGATCTCCTGAGGCTTTGAATATAGACTGAGACCTGGGCCACAGTCGCAACTGCCCTTCCCAGAGAAGTTGCACCAAACCCATCCATGCCTCATCCATCTAATGCTCAGCTCCTTTTTCTACCATCTGGATCCATCTGATGGGTGCTTTATACATTCTGTGCTAGAAGAGATACAGCACATATCAAGCTTCAGAAATATCAAGCAGAAAGCTGATGGAAATCAGAGTCAGTCATCCAGATCTTTCCCAGGAGACCTAATGTGCATGGAAAATGTCAAGTCACTGAAATAATTTGCAGAAGCTTAGTTCCATGGTGATTCTGTTTGATAAGAATGGGTATTAATGCTACCTCAGTGAGCCTTTTTGTGCCCTGCCTGACTTATAGGTGATTTCCATAAAAATCACTGAAGTGAAAATGATAAACTAGCAGGAGGAAGAGGTATTTCCCTAATACCAGCTGTGTCTGTGTTCTGGTTTTGGACATGCTCAGTTGACTTAATTTATTTATCCATTACATTTAGAACATAGGCCCTGGCTTTCCAGCTATCACTGTCAGCCTCTTGGCCTTCTAATTATGCTAACAACAGAACCTGAATACTGATTACTATCAGAATATGGCAATTCAACATTGCAGCTGGTGTGCAACTAGAAGTGGGGATGTGGTCTTAAGAGGAAGAACTATTGCATTTTTATTCCTGTTATTGCCAAGATGGAAATTGGCAAACTTTAGGAAATTTTGGCCATGTAAATTTCATTCACTTGATATTTTGACTTCACAGTAATAAAAAACAGCCTTGGTTCATTAAGGAAATCCAAAGCATGTTCCTCGTTTTTTTCCTTTTCTGTTCCAAGGGTCCTGTTATTTAATAAAGAAATGTTGCAGTCTCTTGGGAATCCTTGGACTGGGGAAAAATGTGTACGTATTCTCATTCTGCACCTTAACTCATTGGTGCCAGGCAAAGTGAACCAGCACATTATGGGAAGAATAAAAATACTCTTGTCTCCTCTTACACCAGTCATCCAATTTGTTGCCGTCCCCTCTATGAAATAATATGATGGGGCATTTCCACACCACCGCTGCATCCACCCCCAGCCTCTCAAAAGTAATTTGAAGATGAACCCTGACATGTTGAGAATGAGACATACCAAGGAGTAAAAATCACCAGCCTGCTCTGAGTTGCAACAGGTCCCGTGGTGTAAAAACAAAACAAAATAAATTGCTTACATGCCTCTTCCCCAGTCCACATGCCAGTTGTCGCATGCAAAAAAATTTAAAATCCTGATGTCCTATGAGAGGGACCTGAAAAGTCATTATGTAAGCTTTGCCCTTGAGATATCAGAAGCTAGGGAGGCAAGAAGTCTTTCAGATGAAGAAATGAACTGCCTGTTAAGCTCCACAGAGCTGCAGTGTGTGTGTGTATGTGTGTGTTTGTGCGCACGCATGTGTTTAAAGGACTAGATTACTGAGGTTTCAACTACATCACAGCTAAGCCAGAAATTGGTTCAGGCTATGGAACTATCCAGGAAGAGACAATAGGAGGCAATTTTTTTGCTGGCAGGGGTTTAGCTACAGACATGGAATCAGTGCAACAGAGCCCTTTGTTTTGTAGGCCTCCATTCAGTCTCCTGGTTCTGTTCCCCCAGCCCCACCTTTTCAGTAGGAACCTGAATCTTTTTTCCTTTCCCCTGCATTGATTTCTTCCTCTGCTTTTTCACCCATTTCTTTCTCTTTTCTTCTATTTGTTCCCCCACACACACACTTTTCTCTTTTCTTCTCATTCCCACCTCTGATGCTTATACAGCTTCTCTTTTGTTGCTTCTAGGTTTCTTCTTTACCTTCTTTGGAGACCCTAAGAATTGAGCAGGGGTGTTGGGAGGGTATGGTGAAACAAGTCAAGATAGTGGGCACAACGCATATAAAAAAACAGGCAGAGCTTTAATCACACCATTTTGGCTACCATCTTGAATTTTTGACCATACCTTGTGGACACGCCTGCTCAGTTCTTAGGGTCTCCCCTTTCTTAAGCAGGCTTATCCAGACTAGTGGGGGAAGGATCAGGAAGCTACTGGCTAGGGGGTAGGGTGGATGGAGAAGTAAAAGCACTAAACCAGTGTTCTTCAACCTTGGCAGTTGAAGTCCACACAGCTTGAAGTTGCCAAGGTTGAGAAACATTGCACTAAACAATCCTGCTAGCTAAACCTCCCAGAGTCCCCCATTGGGGGAGATGGGCGGTGATATAAATTTAATAAATAAATAGATAAATAAAGTGCAGAGACATCACACTGTTTTGCCTAATGCCTTTTCTTAGAGTTAAGGAGAATAAAACCCAATAGGAAAGAGCTTGTGTCATGTTCACTGTTTCAATGTGCACTGTACATCGTAACGTTTCACATGCCATGGTGCTGACGTGCGTTTCTGTTGGGAGGGAGCTTCTGTGAAACCTTGTGCCAAGCTCTGTATCTATGTTCATTTCAATGGAATGTGTCTGGGTTTTATGTGCTCTGCTCAAGGTCTTTTCCCGCGGACCATCAGAAGCCGTTAGGAGCACCTGGGATTGTGAGCCTGGGAAGATTCTACAGATCTCGTTTGTACCGAGGGTTTTTTAGTTTGCATTTGGCGTGCTTTTTCCATTCTCAGCTTTCTTTGTGAACCTGCATACTATTCTTTAATAAATCAGGTATCTTTGTGATCCTGCTTATGAGTCTGATGGTGTTTAGAATAGGCAATCATTACATAAAGCTGAGAATCACCAAAGTTGTACCGTTAGCTCCTACCAAGATTAGTTTCTTGTGAGGGAAAACAGTTAACGATGGCCAAATCCAAACTCACGACTAGGAGACTTGAAGAGCCGACTGGCTTGATGCCCGAGTCAACGGTCAGGAGCGGAGAACTGAGCCTCACCCCAGAACCTTCAGGTTTATGGCAGGATTCGAGTTCCAGCCTTGAGGGAGAGGAATCCAAAGATGGGAGAGCACCAGAGCAACCGGCACCCAGCGAATTGCCCACAGAGTTGATCACCTGGGACGAAATGGGAGTACCCTAGCCAGGGACGTCCCAGGCATCCTGGAAGTATCGGTTCCCACTGACCCCAAACATAGAATCTACCATGGTATCAGCAGGGATACAGCCTAACGCGCGAGGGAGGGGGGAATCTCAAACCCCTGAAAGGCTAAGAGTAGTAGAGGCCAAATTAGAATCGATGGAGTACATGCTAAAAGCCCTGTCTCTGTCATGGGGCGGGGCCAGCCGAGGTGCGAAGGAGATTCCAGCTCCATGCAATCATCCTCCATCCCCTCACCCAGACCGCCGGCGGAGCAGGGGCGGAGACGGCGCTGGGATGAATCTCCACCCCGCAGAGCTCGTCCATCAGTGTCCCCACCCTGAGACAGGAGGACTACTGTAACCTGGGGCCCAACCACTCAAGCAGCCGCTAATTCAGCTCCAACAAGAGCAGGGGTGAAAGACTTTTCTGTCAAGTTTGATGGGGATCCAACTAAGTTGTCTTTTTTCTCACTAATGCTAAAAGTTATATGAAGCAGTTTGGACCATACTTCCCTTCTGAAGAGGCTAAAATAACTGCCATTGCCACCAAGCTAAAGGGACAAGTGGCTGACTGGTATGTTCAATTAAGTGAGGCTGACTCCCCTGAGCTTGAGGATTTTGAGGAATTCATGTGAGCGTTAAAGCTGCATTTTGAGGATCCTCTAGCCAAGGCAAGGGCTAAAAAGGCACTGAAGGATCTTACCCAGGGCCAACTGTCTGTAGCTGATTATGCCCTGGAGTTTAAGGCTTTAGCTGGGAAAATCCCCAACTGGTCTCAGTCAACCTTAATAGAACGGTTTAAAGAGGGACTCCACAGGGACGTCCTGAGCTGGACATTGTGTAGAGACGACCCAGAGACATTGTATGAATGGATCTGTCTGGCTGGCAAAGCTGAGCACTCCCAGCATACCTACATGCAAATCAAATGACCTGAAAAACAACCAGCCACCATGACGGGACCCCGAAGTGCCGCAACTGCTACCCGGCCAGGCTATAGAGCCTGGGAAGAGGAGAGAGATCGGTGTTATGCGAGGGGTCAGTGTCTCCGATGTGGAAAGGAAGGGCACCGAGCAGTTGATTGCCCAAAAGCCAAGGCTGGAGACCGAGTGGGCAAACTGCCAGCCAAATCGCCACCCCCATCGCGGTGGATGACATCAGTCAAGGGGGCGGCTGACGCTGAAGAAGTACCCTACTTCTCAGGAGAGGCTGAAGACAACTCTAAGGAGCCAGCGGGAAACTCCAGCCACCTGCCATGAAAAGCGCCTGCGGGCAGGTGGAGGAGGATGGGCACAAGGATGCTATGGTGAGTGCTGACTGTCCCACTCTAGTAGTGAAAGTGAAATTGGGCTCCCGCACAAAGACTACAGAGGTCTGGGCTTTAGTTGACTCTGGGTGTTCCAGGTGTCTGATTTACCCTGATCTGGTTGCTGCTTTGCACCTGCCTAGCTTTCCCCACCAGCAGCCTTTGATCTTCACACAGTTGGATGGTTCAACGGCGGGGGGTGGGGCGGCGACCCATTTCACTTGAACTGTCGCAGTGCAAATGGGCAGCCACCATGAGACTTTAAAATTTATAGTAGCACCTGTTGACAACCCCTTAGTAATTCTGGGAATTCCCTGGTTGACCTATCGAAGCCCCCATATAAATTGGGAACACAGAACTCTGACTTTTAAGGATGGGTTTTACCAAGCCCCTACCACGGAGAGGGCTTTAAGCGCGGGGGTTGGAAGGGCTGCAATTGCCACGCTAGTTTGGCACGTTTAGAAGGCTTGCCCGATTGATACCAAGATTTTGCAGACGCCTTTGGAGAAATGGAAGCAGATCAGCTACCCCCCCCCCCATCGGAAAACTGATTGTGCCATAGAGTTGGTTCCTAACGCTCAATTGCCCAAGCCAAAAATTTATCCAATGACTCAGAAGGAGCTTGAGGCATTACAGGACTTTATCAACAAAAATCTGTCAAGGGGGTTTATTGAACCTGCAAATTCCCCAGTTGGGGCCCCTGTGCTATTCCGGGAAAAGAAAGATGGCACGCTTAGACTCTGTACGGACTATCGGGGGTTAAATTCCATCTTGATCTGCAACAAATACCCTCTACCACTAATGAAAGACATGTTAGCCCATTTGTCAAAGGGCAGGATTTTCTCCAAGCTCGATCTTCGTGAAGCCTATTTTCGCATCCACATACGAGCTGGAGATGAGTGGAAAACTGCTTTTAATTGTCCACTGGGTTCATTTCAGTACAAAATTCTCCCTTTTGGGTTAGCAGGGGTGCCCGGAGTCTTCATGAAATTGATTAATGAAGTATTACATGATCATTTGTTTAAAGGGGTCCTGGTTTATTTGGACGATGTGCTCATTTACACTGAATCCAAGGAGGAACACGAACAGCTTCTCAAGTGTTAAGTAAGCTTAGAGATGCCAAGCTTTATGCCAAGCTTTCCAAATGTGAATTTCACAAAACCCAACTTGACTATCTAGGCTATAAGGTATCTGACAAAGGCATTGAGATGGACCCTGAAAAAATTCAGGTGATTTTAAGTTGGGAATGTCCCTGCACCCAGTGGCAATTACAAAGTTTCCTAGGGTTCAATAATTATTATTGGCAGTTTATCCAGGGGTTTGCTGAGATTGCTTTGCTCCTTACTGACTTGCTACGTACCAAGGGTTTGGGAGAGACACGCAAGGTAAAAAAACCCTGGGGCAGTGCTGAATTGGATGCCTGAATGCCAGGCAGCATTCGAGAAGTTAAAAACCCTCTTCACTGCTGAGCCTATTTTACAGCACCCCAATCCTGAACGCCCCTTTGTGGTCCAAGTTGATGCTTCTGACTCCTCAGTTGGGGCTATATTGTTACAGAGAGATTCTGAAAATCACTTGAAACCCTGTGCTTATTTGTCCAGAAAATTTTCTGAAACCGAGCGCCGGTGGCATGTTTGGGAAAAAGAGGCTTTTGCTGTAAAAGCCACTTTGGAAGCCTGGCGTCACCTCCTGGAAGGCGCTAAATGCCCTTTCGAGGTTTAGACGGATCACAGGAATTTGGAAGCCCTCTGCACCCCCTGGCGTCTCAGTCCTAAACAAATTTGCTGGGCTCAATTTTTCAGTCGCTTTAACTTCCAGTTAAAATTTATTCTGGGAAAGAAAAACTTTCTGGCTGATGCTTTGTCACGTTTACCTCAGGACTCTGACCACATGGCAGATATAGTTGGGACTGTTCTCACTGAACCACAACTGGGCTTGGTTGCCGTCACCCGGAGCCAGACCCGTGCGCAGGCAACCCCGCCCCCAGCCCCGTCTGGGAAGCGGAAAATGCAAGTTCCTTGTCAGTTACAGAAGGACTTTCTCCAGGCACTGAAATCTGACACTTGGTTGCTAGCTAATAGAGACAATGTTTCTTTTGAAAATGGTCTGGCGTGGGTGGAACACCGCCTTTATGTGCCTGAAACTTTAAGGGCTGATGTTTTGCAGTGTTTCCATGATGACAAACTTGCTGGACACTTTGGTTTTGTCAAAACCTTGCATTTGGTTTGCTGTCAATTTTGGTGGCCAACCTTAAGGCCTGATGTAAAAGACTATGTTGCTTCCTGTCCTGTTTGTGCCATGTCAAAGCGTAAAGGAGGTAAACCATAGGGGCTTCTGCAGCCAGTGGCCAGCCCATCCCGTCCCTGGGATGAGATTTCTATGGATTTTATTGTGGACTTACCCCCCAGTCAGAAGAAAACTGTCATTTGGGTTGTAAAAGATTTTTTCTCCAAACAAGCCCATTTCATTCCATGTGCATCCCTCCCATCAGCCCCGCAATTGGCCCGCCTATTTCTCATCCACATCTACTGTCTCCACAGTAGCCCCTCCTGTTTGGTCAGCGACCACGGGACACAGTTCACTTCCCAGTTTTGGAAATCATTTTTTAAATTGATTGGCACCAAACAGGCGCTGTCCACATCGTTGCATCCTGAGGCTGATGGATCTACGGAGGTTTTGAACTCTGCCCTTGAACAATTCCTTAGAGCATACATAAATTACCATCAGGACAATTGGGTGGACTTGCTGCCCTTTGCTGAAGTGGCTTACAACAATGCTGTCCATCAGAGCACCAGGCAAATCCCTTTTCATGTGGTTTCTGGTCACGAGTTTGTTCCCATCCCTGAGCTGCCACAAACCCCTCCCCAGTCCTGTTCTGCCTCTGACTGGGCTGTTAAGCTGGCTGATTCCTGGCCGGTGATTCAACAGGCTTTGGCTGGTGCCCAGGCTGCTTACAAGTTCCAAGCTGATAAACGTCGTTCTTTGCAACATGATTTCAAAATTGGGGATCAGGAATATCTTTCTACCAAATTCATCAAGTCCGCACAGCCCTCAAAAAATTTGCTCCCAAGTTCATTGGTCTTTTCCCTATTGTTGGTCTTATCAATCCAGTTACTGTTAAGTTGGACCTGCCTCACAATTTGAAACGCTTGCACCCTGTTTTCCATTGCAGCCTGCTCAAGCCTGTCCACCACTCTTCTTGCTGGCATCCCCAACCTCCTCCTCCTGCTCTGATCATGATTGACGGGCAACAGCACTTTGAAGTCAAGGAGGTCATTGATTCTCGCAAGCTTCAGGGCACCCTCTAGTACCTGATCCACTGGAAACATTTTCCTCATCCTGAATGGGTGCCTGCTCTCCACGTTAATGCTCCTGATTTAGTTAACCATTTCCACGTGGCTTACCTGTTAAAACTTTCCGCTTAATGCTTTCTTTTGTGGGGGGGCAGTATGTCATGTTCACTGTTTCAATGTGCACTGTACATTGTAACGTTTCACATGCCATGGTGCTGACGCGCATTTCTGTTGGGAGGGAGCTGCTGTGAAACCTTGTGCCAAGCTCTGTATCTATGTTCATTTCAATGGAATGTGTTTGGGTTATGTTCTCTGTTCAAGGTCTTTTCCCGTGGACCATCAGAAGCTGTTAGGAGCACCTGGGATTGTGAGCCTGGGAAGATTCTATGAGGGGAGGGATCTCGTTTGTACCGAGGGTTTTTTAGTTTGCATTTGGCGTGCTTTTTCCATTCTCAGCTTTCTTTGTGAACCTGCATACTATTCTTTAATAAATCAGATATCTTTGTGATCCTGCTTATGAGTCTGATGGTGTTTAGAATAGGCAATCATTACCGCTTGGGATTGAAAGGAAGGAAGGGAGGGGCTTCCGGTGGGGAATGGCAGACTGAACGGTACTGCTTTTTTTAAGCAGTGCCAATGGTGCAGCATTTCTGGGTGTAGGCTGGGTCCCTGCAGCCTGAAGAATTCTCCGGGCAAGGAGAATCCAGGAAATCATCCCTTTTGTTCTCCAGACAGCATTTTCTTGCAGGGGGGCCATGGAATGGGGTCCCTGTGATCAATCTGTGATTGAGAATGCTGGGAGGCGCAGATGTCATCAAGTTTGGGGCTGCACCGAAGCTGTAAAATGGACACTAAATCTTGCCACCCGTTTTCTAAAATACCAAGGGTTTTTATTTGTTTGTTTGTTTGTTACTGAAGAGAAGCCTTTTGCAACAAAGAACTGCAAAGCTTTTGGTGATTTTCATTATTTTTGGAATTTATTAATTTGGAAAGTTGGCTTTTTTAATATTTAAATTCTAATATTGGGGTTTAAAGATTTTTGCTGTTTTATTGCCATTTTATTAATGTTTTGAGGATTATAAAAGATTTATCTACTTTGTTGAATCTGCAGAGTTGAATTTTGAGCTATCTGCCTCTGCTTTCCTGTGAGAATGGCTCTTGTTTACATCTTTTTTTCTCCTGATAAAACACTGTGGAGAGACATGGAAGAAATGAAAGCGATCTTGAAAGAACTCTACCTTGACATCACCCAAGCCCTGGATCGTCTCCTGGAACTTGTGAAGTCTAAAGCCTACCAACAACTTGAAAAAGACAAGAGCGAAAACTACTTTGAGACGTATGTTTTTGTTTTGGTGATAATGATTTTACCTTGGGTAAAAGGACATTAACCAAATGTAGATTTTTTGTTTTTATTTTTTGTTATTTTAGTAGGCAGAGAGGAATAAAATGTTAGTGAAATAGGATACTTTTTAAGCATTTGCTTATTAAGCTAATAATTATGTTAGAAAAGTTTTTTTATTTTTTTAAGAGGAAGAGATAGCTTGTTTTAGAGGAAAATATCATATAGAGATGGAAATGCTTTATAGAAATAATGTTTATCTTAATTTAAATTAGAGTAAGAGATTGATAATGAATTATATATATATCTTTGTTGTAGAAAGTCAGAAGCCACCATATAATAGTCTTTTTTGTATTTTCACAATTTTTTAGTTTTCTTTTTTCTTGTAGTAATCTTTGTTTCATTCTTTTTAGTATTTATGTATTTTATGTATATGTTGAAAAAATTAATAAAGCTTTGTAAAAAGAAAGGAAGGAAGGGACAGCAGATTCTTAAAATGAAAGCATGCAAACGCTGGGATGGCAATAATTGAGTGCTGATCATCTGCACCATCTGGGAATGCCTCCTGATTTGTTTGATGATCCAGTAAATTGACTGGGAAAAGATTTCTTGCAAGAAATTTAGGAGACTGCCATTGTAGATTCTTGCAGAACAGCATGTATCTTTGTGGACAAGGACTGTTTGTTAGGAGTGAAGAAAGCAAAGTTAATTTTAAATCTGGTTCCTTAACTCAGAAATTCATTTCCACCCCAGTATACTTATACATAGGGGGAAAATAAATTTATTCCACAAACAGAAGCTGGTCAGTGAATCCTTGTTTGTTTGTTTGTTTGAACTACTGGAAAAAAATAAAACAGAAAAAACATTTTATCAGGATTGGTGAAATCAGACCCACCTCAGGAAAGAGAAATGTCTTAAACAGTGCCATTTGAAAGCCATTAGGCCTTAGAAAAATGCCTAATTTTTGTGGCAACATAAAGACCAATCTGAACCTTGAATGTTTGGAGTTGTAAAGGAGCAACTTTTGAGGCAGGCCTATAATCCTGTCCCTTCATGTTCTCTGCCATCCCTGGTAATGTATTCATTATATTTTCAATAATTCTGTGACAGCCCCCTATAATAGTGCCCCCTCAAGCATGTAAGATGGCAGAAAAGGCCCAAATATAGGCTGCCTCTTATATAGAGCGTCTAGCCTCATGCAGCTCAGCCTTGTTAAATCTGATTGGAAGCAGCTTTCTAGTGTATCAGACAGGATTATTTTCCATTGCCAATGTGATCTTTGCCAGTCTTCAACAACCTAAACAAGGTCGGAGTTTTCTCTTGAATATGAGAAAAATCAGGAAATCTAAGGACTCTAGACTGAACTAGGGAGTTGAAAAACAATTCAGAAGAAGGCAGTGGCAAACCACTTCTATATGTAGACATGTCCATGTAGGCACCAAGGAACAAGCTCTATTCAAGGGAGACTATTTATTTTAACAAATTTATATGAACACCCATCTACCCAAAGTACTCTGGAGAGTGAACAGAAATAAAAACAAACCAATTATATAGATCTGTTAAAAAGAAACTGGGTCAAAGTTCCTAAAAATCACATTATCAACTCATCAAACAAACCATACCCATGCCAGAATTCAGTGCCTGGGGGAAGAGCCAGGTCTTCATAGCCTTCTGGAAGGCCAACTATACATATCTCCTTTACCTTGCTTAATTTGGACATTTCAGGATTTGAACCTAGAACTTTTTATATGCTAACCCTGAGATTTACCAATAAACTAAGTCCTCCTTTAAAGAAGGAAGATTTGTGTGTGTGTCTGTGCATGTGTGTGCGTGCATGACAGAGAGAGAGAGAGATAAATCCCTAGTGTTGGTATGTTAGTATGCTAACTTGATTCTCTATCTATCTATCTATCTATCTATCTATCATCTATCGATCTATCGATCGATCTATCTACCATCTATCATCTATCTATCTATCTATCCTCTCTCTCTCTCTCTCTATCAGATTTGTATAACTGCCCATCTTATGCAGCATAACCCTGGGCAGCTCACAAACAAAGGTAAAAACAATTAAATTGTACTGAGAGTTCATCTTTTTACAGTATTTCTTTTAAAGCCTCTCCCACATAAAGTGCCATAACTGATGGAACGTAGTCTGCCCATTTATCATGGCACCACTAGACAGTTTGCTGGTTAGAGCCAGGACTTCAGAGATGGAACATTCTGCTTGATTTGGCAAAGCGACAGTCTTCCCAGGTTAGTGAGGTTTTTAAAATAGCCCCCTTCCAGGTTGCTATGCCATCTAATAATAACATTTCTTTAAGATAACCTCAAAATCTTTTATAGTTATGGACAATTTAGTGTTTTTTATTGGATAACATCTGTCAACAATTTAATTAATAACTTAAACAATGAAGAAGGATTAATCTGCAATTAATCGGCAGATGACTCAAAACTGGCTAGAATAGCTAAGATTTTAGAATACTGAACAAAATTTGCAGTATTGACAGGTTAAAGAATTGGTCTAAAGATAATGAAATGTAATAGGTGTAAAGTATTCTCTTGCGAAAAAGACAAAAAAGACTTGAAAACATAGGTATAGGGTGCGGGATATCTGGCTTCAATATATGTATGTATGTATATTTGTGTGTGTGTGTGTGTGTATGCATGCATTCATGCATGCATAAATCTATATCTATACAATATCTCTATCTCTGTTTCACCAAACTCATACACTTACTATAAGATATACAGGTAGTCTTCACTTACCGACCTGCCGCTTAAAGGCCATTGGAAGTTACGATGGTACCCCAAAAGAAGATTTCCAATTGGGCCCGAAATTACAACCTTCACAAGCCTCCACGATCATGTGACCGAGATTCGGCCAGCCCGGAAGCAGCGGCCATTTGAGGTCACATGTCTGCCCTTTGGAACCAGGACCTCCTCCAGGCTTATGACACTGGATTTCTGAGGCAGCAGGGCTGGTCATGGGGTTGCACTACTTCCTGTGATTTAGCAGCCTGCAGAGAGAGGCTTGTGTGTGCATTACAGGAAAGGTAAGTACTTTTTCCATGCAGTACTGTACTTATGCTTGCCTTTAATTTTCCCCCAGTTTTTGTTTCACTTAAGTAGCAATTTGTATGGTGGCATGCATGTTCCATCCTCTGCCTGTCTGATTTTTAATTATATTTAACAATACTGATGTTGGTTTACTGTTTTTAAAACAGTTATTTTATAAAAATCAGATTTACATGCAGTACTGTACAGTACTGTACAGTAATAAAAACTGCAGAGTTTACTACAGCAGTAAAAAAAGTTAGAGCACTGTACAGTACCTTTAAGCCTGTTTAGTACTGTACTGTAGAACAAAGATTCCAATGAAGACCTTACAGTAAACGTTTTTAATGATCAGCCAGTAATATTAGTTGAAAATAACAGTAATATTAACTGAAAATAATACTGTTGTAGGCCCAGAAGCATTTCCATAGTCATGCTTTGGTGGAAAATATATGACTATTACACTCCACCCCCCACAATACTGCGAAGGAACTCCTGATTTGCTTAACAACTGCAGGAAACCACAAGCCCCAATCTTGAATCTTGAATCACTTAATGACCATCACTTAACAACTGCGGTATAAAATGGTTGTAAAAACGAGTCTGGCTCACTTAACAACCATTACGACTTACAACCGAAAATCTGGGCTCAATTGTGGTTGTTAAGGGAAGGCTACCTGTAAGCAAATGCCTTTGAAATATGCCCAGTACTATATATAATGCAAATCACTGTCCTCTTTTCTCCTCTTTTGGGTAATGTGTAACTGGTCACTTTAGGAGACAGTGGATGGATTCCACAGCAAGATCCAAAGGACCAGTCTTAGGGATACTGAAATTGCAGAACAGCAGTTCAACTGAAAATATATTTCTTTGCCTCATGATAACTAGATCTACTAGTGCTCCTGTGAGATTATCTGTGGTGTGAAAACAGCCATAGGTGTATGAAATACATGGCTGCACTTCCAGGGAGAAGAGGATCAGTTACAATGTGAAGTTTTTAAAATTAATAATGACTAATGTACTGTAAATGGTGCAAGCTCATTTCCAGCATGCTTTTCATGAAACTGCAGATAGCAGGACTGAGCAGAAATGGGAGTGGTTTGCTGTTTATTATGGTATTCAAGGATGTACTAATTGAATGCTTTGAGGAGAAAAAAGTTTGTGCCACAGAAGATTCCTACTGTTTGGAAAGCTTTCTTTCTTAAACGCTTCTGCTTGAATCCACCAGCCATAGCTGTCCCTTTCAGTTTCAGCCATCTGACAGCACTCATCTTCAGGGACTAATCCAAAAAATAAATATCCAGCTGATCTTTCTGTTTTTTTTCCTTCTGTTCACACTAGTGTAAATGTTTAGGGGTCCAAGGATGATCATCTCCTCCTCCCCCTCCCCCTCCTCCTTCTCCCTAGTGTTTTACCACAGGTGCAGGGTCCACTTTTTGGATCAACAAATGCCATTTCATGTAATCAGATGCAGCAACCAGGTTCAACTGGATGATTTTCATGCCTGTGTTAATTGTGTCCTGCCATCTTTGCTTTGGTCTTCCACATAGGCATTTGCCATTGATGTTAAAGTGGTAGGTGGTGCAGGCGACGGTGTGGGGTGCTGCTCATAGAATGGCCCTACCACTGTAGATATTTTTCTAATGACCAACAGAGTATGCATCTCCATGGCATGTAAAGGGCGATCAACACTTTTGGTGGTTGCCCAGCACTCAGCACTATACAGTGCTACTGAGTGGACCATCATTTTATACACTTTCGATTTTAGGTGAATTGGCTTATACCAATTGCAGAGCACTCCAGTGATCTCCTTCCACTGAAGCCATGTTGCATTCACCCTCGCACACACTACCTCATTAATGCCACTGTCACTTTGCAGATGGGATCCTAAGTAATGGAAGGGGTTGTCTTCACTAGATCTTTGCCGCTGGCCTGGATGTTGGAGGTGCTCAAGCTAGTTTCTAGATACTCAGACTTCTTGAAATTGAGGCACAAAACAGTTTGGCTAAGACGGTCATTCCTTGTGTGGACACAGCACTGCAGTTCTTCCCTAGTGGTAACTGTGAGCAGGACATCATCAGTGTAGAGCAAGGCCCAGGGGGTACTGTGATGCAGGTCTCATGTGATGGTATCCATGACAAGAATGAACAGCAATGGTGATAATGCCGAGCCTTGATGTACACCAACTTTCACAGGAAAGCTGTCGGAAAGGCTGGTATTACATAATACCCAGCTGCTGGTATTAACATAAAGCATCTGGACCCATTTTATGAGTAGGTTGGGTACACCATAGTTAAGTAGCATGTACCATATCAGCTGATGTGGAACATGGTCAAAAGCTTTTTCTAGGTTGAGGAAAGCCAGGTGTAATGACTTCCTCTTTTCTCTATGCTTCTCCATAAGCACATGAGCTGCAAAAATGGCATCGGTGATACTCAAGCCTTTGACAAAACTGCACTGGTTGACACTGATTACAACGATGTCACAGAGGCACTGGTTGAGATCCACTCAAAAATTTTCCTTGTGGGTGACAGGAGGCGGATTGGTCGGTAGTTGAAGCAGTCTGCCAGGTCACCTTTGTTCTTGAAGAGGGAAACTGTGATACTTGTGGCCCAGTCAGCAAATACATGGCCAGAGTCCACAATGGCATTGAAGAAGTTTGTCAACCAGTCAGCTGCTGTGCCGCAAAGTTCTTTCAACTTCCAGACATCTGCTGCTAGATTGTCCGGGCCAGGTGCTTTCAAATTCTTCATGCCGCTGATAGCTTTGGTAACGTCTTCACGTGTCATGTCCAGGACTGGGCCAGCATTAGCCGAACCATCAAGAATTGGCAAGTGTGGAAATTCAATATTAGAGATTTCATCGAAGTGCTGCTGCCAGCATTTCAGGATTTTGAGCTTATCCTGCAATTGCCATCCATTTTTGTCCTTAACACACATGTAATGTTCAATGTCTTTTGCTGCCTTGGCATGCATTTTCGCTAGTCAATAGATTTTTTTTCACCTTCCTTTGTGTCCAGTTGTTCATATAAGTCCCGGTAGTGATTGGCTTTGGCCTTTGTGACATACTTTGCTTTGGCCTTTCTTTGCTGTTCTTCTTGCAGTGACATACTTTTGCCAGATTTCGTTGGTCTTCTGCACATACCAGTTCTTGTAAGCCACCTTCTTTTCCTGCACTTTCTGCTGCACTTGCTCTGTCCAGAGCCACACCTGCTTGTCAATTCAATGATGACCTGGTCTCGTAGTGCCTAGGCTTATTCTTGTAGCAGTGGTAATGGACTTGCAAACAGCAGTCCGTGTGGCGTCAATCAAGCCTGTGGTGATTGCAGGAAATGTGATGCAGGTAATGATGGCTGCCTTGTGGTCTCGTAGCTTCCACCACTTGATTTTCTCTGGACCTGTCATGCTGCCACCACTCTTTGCATGCTCGCTGTTCTTCATATCAGCAACAAGCATCTTATGTTGTGGGGCGAGCAATCAGATGGAATTACCTTTATGTCCATGATAGTGGGGAAGTCACGTCATCACAGAGGACAAATTAATCTGGTGACCACATGGCTGATGCACTTTTTGAAAAACATGTTGGTGATGATGAGGTTATTTGCTTCAGAAAGGTCCAGGACTCGCTGTCCATTATCATTTTGCATACCATATCCATTGCCACCATGACAATTGTAGCCTTCCTGCACATGTCCTACATGACCATTTAGGTCACCACAGAGAAGCAGCAAGTCTTCTTGCAGGCATGTAGATGCACAATCTTGTAGTTCCATCCAGAACTGTTCTTTCTCTTCTTTGTTACATCCAGTCTGTGGGGCATAAGCCAAGAAAATGTGAAATTGATGGGCAGCATGGTCGATGACAGTTAACATGAGGCAATCGGAGTATCGATGGACCTCAGCAACATGGCTGCGCAGATCAGCGCCTACTAGGATAGCCACGCCTTTGTTTTCAGACACACTGTGATAGATTAGTTTGTATCCTTCACTGATATCACAAGACTTTTGGCTTTTCCAACACGTCTCTTGTCTGCATGCGATATCCACCTTGCGTCGCTTTAGCATTTCTGCAAGTTCATGGCTGCATCCAGTCAAGGTGCTGATGTTCAGTGTGGCAATGTGTAATTGTAATGTTTGAGCTAGCTTCTGTAGCCAGTTCTATCCTTGAACCTGTAGCCTTTGCCCACTTGTCAGGGTGGTCAGGCGGGGTCAATGCACATTGCCTCTGGGGGATACCCTAGCATTGTTCAATATTGTATATGGCTGTTGATACATTAGTTGCAACAAAAAAATTACTAACTGGCTTGTCGCCCAAGGATGTTCTACTCTCCCTGCACGTAAATATTTACATCCCATGTAAGCCAATTTTGCAAGCCAATGGCCTGAGAGTAAAGGCCTGAGCTTTCTTCATTTACATTTGGTAGTCCTCTACAATGGGCCCTCATGCTTTTAAGATTTATTGTTTCTTGTAGTTTAACCTTACAATTTACTGGCAAATAGCATTAATAATCAAGCCCTTAGCAAGAAGGAACAATTTTATTTCTTCCACCACAATTTCCCAGGTTTAATAATGTTGCACACTATAAGGCTTCTTGGACAGTGAGAAGATCCTACAGCGCAGCCTATTTGCCCTAAGCACTGGACACTTACCATGTTTCTGTAATATTTGCTTTATTTACCAAAATACACAGAGTAGACCAGCTACCTTATATCAAAGCCACAAAAGGACAGAAGAGAAGGAGTCTGTTACCAGAGCGCTTCTACCCTTCAGCTCATATGTATCTTGACAAAACTGCATTTCTTCTCTGCTTTTGTCGCAGAAGCAGTTTATAACTGGAAGCTTCCACATTCTTCTCCCTCTCACACACAGGTATACTGCATACAAAGGCGAGGCACACTGAACTACAAAACAGCCAATCATAGTTTAGAGCAGCGTATTATGCAAATTCAGCAAGGTTAGTTAGTATAAGGTTCAATGTGTTGTGGTACCCTAGAAAATTGGGTTAATTGATTAAGCCATGGTTAATTGAGGAAAGCAGTCATGTGAGTGCAGCCATACATAGCAGCATATGTGCGTTAGCTCAGCTCTCTTTACATAACTGGGGGAGGGATGGGGGGTGGGTTTTGCCATATTTTCCCAGTGCTTAATAATTAGCTGTCATTGCTGAAAAGTGAGCCATAATCAGTAGCCTCCGTGTGACAGAATGGCTGGCCGGTGCTAACAGTATCAAACAGTGCATGGACATACTTCTCAGTTCCATGCAAGCAACAGCTGACCCTGATAGGGATATGACATGGTTTCAGATTTTCAAATTACACTTACTCCCTAATTAGGTGCCACAGGATAACAGCAAATGCTCTCTCTCTTGGAATGTTATAGGCAGAGGAAGAGTGTGTGTTCATCAAAAATGTGAAAATGTGATTATAACACAAAAAATGTGTTACTCTTTATCATGCTACAGTTTGTTTGTAGGAGTAGTGTTTGTTTTTCTGACTCCAGTGGGAATAAGGTAGAAGAGAAAGTTATGTGGTAACTAGCCATTTTCCTTCGGTTATCTTTGCCAAAGAACAACAATGGGATCACAGTTTAATTTTTTGATAGATTATGTTCAAATTCACAAGAATGAATTCAGCAATGACAGCTAAAAAGGGGGACTAATGGAAGTGAAATAAGGATGCAATAAATATCTTAGTTTTCTACTCCTGAATGTTTGTTGTTGTTGTTGTTGTTGTTGATAGAGATATTATCCTGGCTGGGTCAGCAGATGTGCAAAGGCTATCACTGGACTCATTGGTACAAAGCAGCAGCTTAGCTGTGAGAGCTGCTGCACGAGGGCTGAGCATCTGCGATCGAGATCTGGATGAAATGTTGCCATTTTTACCTGTGGAAGAGTGCCAGTTGCATAGCTCTTCATTGGGGAAGGGTTATATCTGCATGGACAACTCTTTATTGAGTATTTGAGCCATGTAAAAGTGTTCTCATAATGCAGGACAGCAAAAAGAAAAGCTTAAGCATCTAAGGTGAAAGCAGAGGATACATCTGAGCCTTTTAAAGTCCAGTTCACGTTAGGTCTCTAATCCCATGTATAGTTGTTGTCAGCCCTTTGAGGTAGGCCAGATCAAGAACTCCACAAGTTTGACTGGAACTATACTTTATTGATGGAGACTATAGTAACAGAATCTTGAAAGCCTGAGAGTGTTTTCCCTTCTCTTCCTCTTATACCCCAGTCTTCTTTCTCACTCTTTCTCCAGTTCCCAGACTTCACGCATGCTTTTTGTTTCTGTGACTGTTTCTACATATTTACACTAAGGCAGTCTTGGTGACTTCAAGATGTGTGGACTTCAACTCCCAGAATTCCTCAGCCAGCATTTGCTGAGCTTTGCTGGCTGGGGAATTCTGGGAATTGAAGTCCACACATCTTGAAGTCGCCAAGGTTGAGAAACACTGCTCTAAGATCATCTCTGTGGCATTCTACAGTTGTTGATTAAAGAGCCATTGTTGATAACAGAGCCATTTTCACATTTACCTGGGATTAACAGGAATTGGAATGGTGTTGGGAAACATTATGCTGCTCCCCCATTTCATCTATTCAGTACACAGGAAAGAAGGAAGCATTTGAAAAAAGGCTTCAGAAATATTGCTGCTGAGTTCCAGGTAAGCTGCTTTTGATTGTGAAATTCAAATATCCTTTTTCTTTAGGGATTTGTGATTTTTATTTCAAGAAATGGAAATTGTTTGGATAAGCTCTCAGAAAACCTCAGAAGCTTGCAGTTCTCTATCTGTATTTTAGGTATTTATAGTATTTATAAATACCTATAAAATAATATAGTATTATTTTTATTTTTATTTTTACCTTTATTTATATTATTTATTATTGTATTTTTATATTGTGTATTTTATGGTTATTGTTTTTAATCAATTGTTGTAAACCGCCCAGAGTCCCCCAACGGGAGGAGATGGGTGGGAACAAATTAGATAGATGATAGATGATAGATAGATAGATAGATATAAATTTCTATAGCTCTGAATGAAACAGACTCACGGCCATCAAGTGATTGACCAATAGCCATCAATTTGGGAATGATGGGAGGGAGAAACCTGGAGGTGAGAAAACAGGTAAGTCTCTGGCATCCCCTGCAGCGGGCAATCCTTTGCTCTGGGCAATGCTCCGTTCTTGCTTGCAGTCAAGGTTCTAATCCAGCACGTGGTCCCTGGGACTCTTCTGCCAAGTCAAACCTGGACCTGAATCAAGGGTGACTATCAGGAGATCAGCAATTTACTGCTTAGCCTGGATGTGAAACTAGACAAAAGCCTCCAGACACTGTTGTTTTGTGTAAAAGGTGTTTCTAGCCTCCTAATAGCTTTGATTATCCTTTTCTGCATTTATTTTACAGTTCTGCAATATAAATGTTTGAGGTGCAGTGACTAGAATGGTACATCATATTCCAGCTCCAGTCACACTATAGATTTATATAAGAGCATAACTATATTGGCAGTTTGATTTTTTAATCTCTTTCTTAATGATTCTTAGCACAGAGGTTTGCCCCTCCCTCCCCTTTTCATATAGCTGCTATCCACTGAATTGGCATTTTCATCGACTTGCCTCCCATGACTCCAAAAGCTTTTCCAGGTCAGTCAGGACCGATTATTGCATATGAGACATTTGGATTTTTTGGTGCATCACTTTGCACCAGCACTTATCAAACTGCATTTGCCATTTTAAAGTCCATTTGTGCAGTTGGGTGATATCCTTTCGAGTGTTTTGCAACCTCTTTTTGATTTTACTACCCTGAATCATTTGAACCATCTGGAAACTAGATCGTATCACTGCCCTCCTCTAACTGAAGATAATTTTTGAGTTGATTTAAATGCAGTGCTCCCAATGCATGCAAATCCTTCAGAGACTACTTTGCACACCTCTCCATTGTGAAAATGTTTCACATTCCCATCCTCTTCTTCCTATCCTCTAATCCAGTGTTTTTCAACCTTGGCAACTTTAAGAATGGGGAATTCTGGGAATTAAAGTCCACACATCTTAAAGTTGCTGAGGTTGAGAAAAACCACTCTAATCCACCGCAGGTCCTACACACTTCACAGCAGAACAGCACCAGCAATGCTGTTGCTTTCCGTTTGATTTCACTTGAAACTCAGGCTTGTTCTCCTCTGAAGCAGATGGGACCTGGGAAGGCTCGATCCAACCTCTGGAGCTCATCTGACAAAAAAGGGCAGCAAATTGCACCAGATTTTGTATCCCCTGCAACCCTTGGTAGATGCTGTTTGCTTTAGAGCAAAAATACAACTTTAACACCAGTACCTCTAGGAATGACTAAGCCTGTCTCACTCAGGTCCTGGGGATGAGAAAAAAGCAAGCTCCTGGGGACTTGGCAGGAAAAAGGTGTTGCCAGGGTATGCTTGTGCAATGGTTAGGTGCAAGTGGGGAAAGACCCACAGTCTCCTGGTGCTGTCATGAGCAGTTGGTGGCTGGAATCAGAAACGAGATTGTGACATCTGCCCTTTTTGGCTAGGGAGGAAAAACGATGCAGATTGAAGTTCTGTTATTTTTTTTTCTTGAAATAAAATGTAAATTAGTAAGAAACGGCATCTACATAGATGTGTGACATCAAAAACAGTCTTTATACTGTAATTGTCTCACTTATTCAGAAGTCTTGATTTTTTTTTTTGCTTTGATTATATGTAATAAATTTTTTAACCTTTGTTCTTAATATTCTCAGAAAAATATCCTTTATTGGGTATTACAATTCGTTTCTTTTGTTTTTCCCCCTCCTTGCATGATGAAATAATGAAGGAACATTTATTTATTTATTTATTTATTTATTTATTTATTTATTTATTTATTTATTTATTAGATTTAAATTCTGCCTTTATTTGGTGTACATAATGCTTCCTCCTCCTATCTTCCCAACAGCAACCCTGTGAGGCGGGTTGGGCTGAGAGAGAGTGACCCAGCCGCTTTCATGCCTAAGGGAGGCCTAAAACTCAGTCTCCTGGTTTCTAGGCTAGCACCTCCACAACTACACCAAACTAGCTCTATTTTTTGTCACAACACAATCTTTGGGTTTTTGCAATTACACCCCAAAGTTGGATGCAAGTCTGTATGTAACAGTGCTTGCCTGGTGACATATGTGGGTGACTGAAGTAATCTAACATGACAGGGTTTTTTGCAAATTTCTGCTTTTCATTTTCCATCTGAAGACCACCCCTTTAATCATGAGTATCATAGTCTCAGATTTCTTTAGCTGTCTGGCATTAAAACCCACAGTGATTTTTGGAAGAGCCTGCCCATTTGTAAGATTAATGCTATTCTACACTGCCACAGAGGGTGACAGTGTCCTCAATATGCCTTCCTTTCCCTCCATCTCATAAATAATGTATTCCATTAGTACTGTCCATTCTTTAAATATTCTCTTATATTTTCCATTAGCAGCAAGCCATCCAATCTCCCACTCCAATTGTCTCTGACATTTTTTTTCTCCAATGTAGTCATGTTGACTTCTTGATTGGCTTCCTTCTTTTATGTTCTCTTCTTTATTAAGACCTTTAAAAAATCTGTCACACATGGTAAATGGTAACTATGTGTGGGGCAAATAATTAAAGAACAATCTTTTAATTAAAATATATTTTCCCTCATTTAAAGTCTGGAACAGACTTTTACAATTTTGTACTTGGAGAAATAGGTACAGTACAGATTCGTGTTCCATCTTTTAAATGACTGCTTGAAATTGAAACAATGGCTGCACTCACAGAATAGGCTAAACCATGCTTTGATCCATGATGCATTTGATGTGCCCGAAACTAGCCAGAATATTTATCCAGCAAGCAATATAATCATGCTTTTTAAATCAATTCCTGAATTATTTTCTTGTACCTCTGTGGATTGGAAGTTACATTCAGTAGGACTTAGCTGTCCTTAAGTATAACCATTCTCATACTGTTTCTGCAATGGACAGCCACAGGCAAATTCTTCCAGGTGTCATTGGGAATTACTTGAGATAGGCTTTCAGCATATCATTGCACATGGTCATTCAGCCTATGCTGTATTATGCTGTTGAAGGTAGGTTTTTTCTTCTTTAGTGCCTTTGAGTCAGTGTTGACTCCTGGTGGCTGCCTGGACTAGTCTCTGCCATTTCAGAAGTGCTTTGCCATGGCCTCCTCCCTAGGACTGAGGGGGAGTGACTGACCCAAGGTGGCTTCGTGGCTAAGGCGGGACTAGAACTCACAGTCTCCAGCTGTCTAGCCTGGTGCTTTAACCACTGCACCAAGCTGGTAGTACCAGCTACTTTTGAGAACTATATTATTAATTTTGCACTGATTATTTTCTGTGTTATATGTACAGTCTGACAGAACTTATTTATTTTGGACTTGAAACAGGTGAAATAAAACAGGAGAAAAAATGAAAAAAGCACAATATGCATGAACAGTGAAGTTCCCCCAAAGATCTGTACGATTTGGACTATTTTTAAAAAAATATTTATTGTTTAAACATTTATTGTTTGTAAATAATAAGAAAGTTAGAAAACAGCAATCAGAGGTCATAATTGTTTATGATTATTAGGAAAAGGACAGTGAAGATTCCTTGAAGACGACAATTTCTTGGGAGACTTGGCATTAACACTGTTCAATGTTAGGAAATAAAAGTGATCTCCTTTGCCTAATCTGTCTGAGAATGACTTGGAAAGCTTAGTCACAGTGGATCCCCAATGATAAACCAATGCGCAATTGATATGAAAAAGGCAAACCACATGTTTGGAATAATTAAAACTCAGCACAAAGCCTTGTCATCATCACACCTGGAATACTATGCACAGTTTTGGAGCTAAAAACACAGCAAAACTGAAAAAGTACAGAAAGAGGAATCAAAGTGATAAAAATGCTGAAACAAACGGCCTTTGAGAAATATTTAGAGCTTTTTAGCTTAGGAAAAAGTCATTCATGGGCGAACAAAAAAAGCAATATAAAATTATGCAGTATGGAGAAAATTAATATGATTTTTAAGAAGTTATTCCATGAATTTGAATGGCATAACATTTGCCAAATTGGGATGGCTTTAAAAGAGGATTTGCAAATGAATAGAGAATGGACTCAGAGCAGCTATTCATGATAGGTATACGTTACCCCTAGTATCAGAGGCTCTGTACCTCTTATCAGAGGTATCAGAGGTATACTGTAGGTTTTGTCACTGTGTAACCAAAAAGCTGGTCTAGAGAAGCCTTAGGTCTGATCTTCTGGTGGTGTTCACATGAGGTTCCAGTACTGGTATCTTTTATTGGAATTGGCCATAACTGCTGACTGCCTAAATGAGAGCAATTGAGGAAGAAAATGAAGAATTTGATGGAGAAAGAAATTCTAACAAAATAAAATTGTGCCAAACTAGAGCCAAACAAGGGTAAATGAACAGTGGTACATCTGCTTGAAAGAGCGAAAGAGTGAAGGGATTGGGGAATCTCCTCCCCCAAATCTCACAACTTTCTGGGCTTGTCTTCCAGAAGTCATCTATGTATGCACATTTCTCTGCTGTTTCTCTTCAATCAGTCACCATCCTGGTTGCTACTTCTTTCCAGAGAGACATGTAGGATTGTAATGAGGGTGCAGCACTGTGGTGTACGTTGCCCAGAATCACAGTTGTAATGCCACTTCCAGATGAAAAGGGAGTAACAAAAACTCATCACAGGTGGAAGTCTTGTGATCTGGAAGAGCTACTAGGTTTGTCTCTTGTAGAATTTGTTAATATACTCTGATTGCTGTTCACGTATCACATTAGTTATAAAAAACCCAATTATTAATAAATCTATTGCTCTTTCCTTCTGCAAAGATGTTTCTAGTACCTAATTAACACTTTGCAAGTCTTATATCAGTTTTGTTGACAGGTGAGAAGGATATTCTATTTTTAAAGAACAAAAAGATCCCCACTGTAGGAGAGAAGCAAATACAGTATATGAGATAGGGATCTTTTTATTATTAGCATTGCAGATATAATATTACCTGAATATTAAATATAATATGATATATTATATAATAATTTTATCTATTTACTGAGAAGTAAATGGAGCAATTGGGCCACTTTGAAGAAAGGCTGCCCTGAATAATTTCTTTGTATACACCCACAAAATAGCTAGAAACAAAATTCACTGATTTGGAATCTTACCTCCAAATAATAATTGGTATTCTTTCCAGCATCAAAATCTGAACCAGGTATCCTTACTCTACACCTAGAAAATGGTATTGCCTGCATTTACTGATTGTTAACAACCCATTCTAGCCAAGCTTCATAAATCACAAGGATTTTCCTCAAATCAGAATTTGAGAAGGCTGATCCCTTGTTTAATCATATAAGAGAATAACAAGATTTATTCATTTGTTGGAAAGCTATTTACACCTGGTAGTATATATAATGATCTGCATAATCTTAGGAACAAAGTTATCTTAATTGAAATGCTATGGAAATGGCTTCTTTTCCCTGGACAAGTAGAGGAAATAGTTTTTCTTTTAGCTGAGGCTTACAAACCAGGCAGAAATTAACACACACACCCCATGCAACAAGGAAAAAATAATAATTTAGTAGCTTCCATTTCCTGTGTGAATTTGTGTTTGTGTGTGGGGAAAAGGATAGTTAGTTTTATTGAGTGCAACAGTGTTATTTCAAAAAATATAAAAGGAACAAATGAAAAGAGGAAAAATGAATATTTCCCCTTGCTATCCTTTTTCTGACTGCTAATGAGGAAATTTATCATTGAAGAGTCTGAGAAAGATCCCCTTGCTACATTTTAAGCTAGAAATGTAAAATAGATTATCCTTTCTTCCCACTAAGTATAAAAAAAAACACACCTGGGCACGACAGATATAAAGTTCAGTATTCTGAGTCATTTGGCTTGGCTGTTCTCTGACAATGTTATTGAACAGTAAGATTGTTTAGACTTTCTTCATTATTTCATAAACCACCATAAAGATTTGGCTAGTATACTCTTTAAAAAAATGAAAATCACAAACATTTTCATGTTTACTGGAGAGCATACTAATAAGTAGGATATGCACGACTAATGGAACGATCAGTTAAAAACCAGATAATTGATCAATTAAAAATTATATACCCCCCCCCCATGGCATAATGCATATTTCAAAGTAGGTGGTGCATAGGTCTGCTAATTAATTATTGAGAAACCATGGGATTTATGATCTTTTAATGTACAGATCAAAAAATCAAGATAACCCCTTTGGCGCCTTTTTATATATGTACTATATGCATACCATTGGCACTTACATGACTATCCTGCTTGTAATATTGGCATACACATTTGGTAGTTAACATGACAGCAAAGCATAACCCCATACAGCAAGACAGGAGGAAAAAATATTTCTAGAGCTAACAAAGCGTCCTTGTTTTTTTATTTTTATGAAAAAATATAAAATCCTGTATCTTTACACTACAAAAACATCCACAAACATAATGCACAATGGGCATCAAAAAGGGGAAGAAAGCAAATAAATACAGTAACACATTTTCTATGGATTCCAGTATCAATACAGAGTACTTAGAAATGGGATAGGTGACAAGATCTTCTTAGCAGCAAGTTAATTAAGGACTGAAATGAAATGTCACTCATATATTATCAATCATGTGTTTTGCATATAAAAATTGGAACTCTAGTGGACAACACATTCCAAATTTTCTTGCCATTTAACCTCTGCAGGTTGTATTTGTCACTGTTTATACACTAGTTTGTAACCATTGTAGGATTTTTATTTTTCAGGGGAAAAACAATTAAAATATCACCTTTAAGAAACAATGTCCAAAGGATATGTAAGGATCTTGTTAATTAGAAAAGGAAAAAAAATGCAGAAGGGAAAAAAAGTCCAGATCTTTTGATTGTTGCACCAAGTACACAACAGTGCAACCTAAAAAAGGCAACAGCTGGAGATTTGCCTGAACTGCAGATTTCAAGGACCTAGTAATAGTTTTGGTCTGCTTAGTAAACATTTTTTGCTGCTGTTAAAACCCAACAGAATTCCAGCAAGGATAGAATATCAAAATGATTACATTCTTATTGACCCTGCTTGTTTAGGTAACCAACTTTGGGCACAAGAGGTATGAAAGGTCCATGTTTCTTCAGGATACTAGATGTCCCTGCCCCTCTCTCCAATGTTACAGCCTTTCTGTTATCATTCATGGTAAGACCGCACTATACCTTATGTTGAATTATTAATGGAAATGTCACAGATTTGACATCTGTGCATAGGATAGAATTATGCCTAAAATGGACTCCAACGAGTCCAAAGCCCTGACAGTAGTAAACAAGCAGGAAATTCCCTCCCCCCCTTTTTTTTTCTTTTTCTGAAAAAAATATTCTTGCTATTACTTACAAGAGGAGGAGTATTTAACCCAACTTAGCTGCTCATCTAAATCGTATCTTGTCAGCATTGCAGCAGGCTGGAAGGATCCTATGGATTCTTTCAAACCAATATTCACCTTAATGTCCTTCTTTGGAGACTTTCAATTTCTCACCTTCTGAGAGCCAGAGGCATAGGTTGGGAGTAAAGTCAGATTTCCCTTCCACGTTTCCCATCTCCAATGCTTAAAGAGGGAAAATTAACCAATCCTATGACTTGTGGGATGAATTCCTAGGATCTATAGGCCTACAGCCTAAATATCTTCAGTTTACTTAACAATATATTATCTTGGCTAATAATCAATTTGAACCTAAATTCATATAAACTTTTCTTTAAAAAAAGATCCCCAAAGGCAGCTTTGTCTCCTGAAATGAAGAAAGGTGCTTTCTTCATTTTTATCTCTGCCTAGACATTAAAAGAGAATGGTATTGTGGAATTCTTGAGGGGGAAAGGAACCGAATCTCAATCAGAGTTGTGGATGGAAGCCATCAGGTCATGAACCCCAACAAAGATTTATTCCAGAATAAATTGCTTGAGGTAGGTAGGCTGTAATTAGTCAGTTTTCCTATGCAAACATTATTTTCCTATGCAATTCAGACTGACATATTTTCTGTTGGAGGTGGGAGATCAGTCTTTGCTTAACTCTTGTTTAAGCAAGTTGAGACTGTGAATGGAAATGCCTACCTGAATGTAATCCTATAAAACACAATGGATAGACTCTTCATCAAGATGCATTTCTGGATAGCCATACTGTCATACACAATGGGCAGTAGTTGCATTTGAACACATACCTGACTTCTGCCTACACAGGTCATAAAAGCAAAGAAGGCTGAGCAAGTTCATATTGTAGAAGAGAAACCGCCTATCTGTATGCTGAGGATTATGATTCCATAGTATTGGACCCTAAAATTTTAAAGACTTTACCTTAGCGTTGTTTTTCCATGCCTGCAAATATCACAAAATGGCTTTCATTAAATCAATAAAAAGTATTAGAATGATGAAAATGATGTTTCCTTAACCCTGTCTTTCAAGCTGGTGCTGCTTCCTTCTTCTTTCCCTGACAGGATAACCAATTCTTCTGACAGCCTCTCTGATGGGAGGATGGCTGTATGCAGGAACAAGCAGGCATTGTCCTCAAATCCACATATACTTATCTTTTGAAAAACATGGTCTTTACTTGATTATCTACAGAGAGCGATTGCTTCAGTCAAATGTGCATAGTCCACCTCCCCCATCCCCAAAGTCTTGCATATGATCTCCAGAGACAAAACAGTACAAAGAGAAAATGAGTAGTTAAGGGGAAACTGAGAAAGCATTTGCATCTCTGGATAGTTATATAATAAATAGATTGGGCTAAAATCCCCAAAGCTGATTCACAAAACTCAAACTACAATTTAAATGCCCCTGAGTTAAGCAGTGGTTTGAGATGTGTTGTGAAGTAGTTATTTGGAAAATGATACCCAAGTGTGCATGGAGGTATCTCTCAGAATTCCCTATATGCTATTCTCCTGACAGTCTACAGCAATGTGGGTACCGTAATAGGACACTTTTATCTTTCTATGCATATCAGTATAGATCTGGTCTGGGCAAAGAGACCATATGGTAAAACTATGCCTGAAACAGACATGTTCAGACTTAAGGTGACAGTATTTTACCTGAATGCATACCCTCAAAATAATAAAATTATCAAAATAATGCATCATGTGTTTGTGGACCTGCCCACACAGCTAAATTACTGTATCTACACTCTAAAATGTGTGGCACAAAAACCATTTCATCATATGATATGCTGCTGTGTGAACTTTCTGAAGCAGGTATCTTAACAGCCACATTGTTCAAGTTCCCTTATAGTGCACTGAAGTCTCAAATTGTAAAATATTAGACATTACCTAGCAAAATTAAACACTTTTAAATATTCATATCTCAGTGAAAATCCCTCTGCTTAATTCCAGTCAGTGGAACTTAATTTCGGAAGGATGATGTCCATTGTCTGTTGTTCATGAAGGGCATATTAAAAGTAATCATAGGTCAAAAGTGCTTGCATTAAAGAAACAGGTTTGCATTTTCATAAGCAGAGTATCTCATGTCCATTTTAATGATATTCCTTTTAAATTTGTTAACAACTGGCTGAAAGACTGTAAGAACTGATGCACTACAACTCATTAACTGCAAGGAGAAAAGAAGGGTAACACCTCAGTGGGCTAAATCAGAACTAAGGACAATTAAGCAACATATGATAGGAAGGCAGGCCAGCATTTTGTCCAGAGAGCCTCTGTTTTCCAGCCATTAACTGGACACCTGGAAAAAAAAGTTCCAAGGCTAATTATATTATCTCTAGATAGAAGAGCTTTGTAAGCCAAGAAATACATCTACGATTCCTCCAGACGAAACAGCTGCCTTTTCTGCTTTCCTGTGGATTATTTTAGAAACAATTGCAGGCATGAAGGTACAAATCATCTCCAATAGGTCTCCTGACACTTCCAATAATGCTATTTATTACCTGAAAAAGAGCTTTGGGCTAAATTGTTTTGTCTCTGAGTTACTTTTTTTCTTCCACTTTTCCCCTAGTAGCCCACCATCTAACAAAATTAAATGTGAAAGACAAAACCCCCACTTCACCAGAATCTGACAAGCTTTCCCTGTTTGCTGGGTTGTCGATCATGAAAGCAGCCCACACAGGTTGTCTGTCTCCCCCCAATCATGTTCTCATGTTTTTAAATGAGCTTGGCATTTTGCCAAGTGCTGGCAGATGCAGAGAAGAAAAGACAGCAAAGGAGGCATTTATTTTCTTCTCCTTTTCATAGGCATTTGATTTGCTACTGGGGTCTCTCCATTTCAGGTCGTGACCATCTATACATCTTTCTGAACAGTAACTGACAGCTCTTTAAAAGACACCGCCCCCCCCGCCCGCCATGAAGGTATGAAGAAACCTTCCTCCATCTTGAGATGGGTTTAGAAAGGGAAACATTTCCCTCCTATCCTCTAGACATATATTTCAAAAATTCATAACTGTTCTTAATTTCTCTGTTTCTTTTTAGAGATGTGACAAGGTCTGAAATAATGAAGAACCAAGTTTTGGACCAAGCTTCTCTCTTCCTAGCTTCTAGTTCAAAGGGGTCAATATCAGTGTCATTTCACTGCCCATTCTTCACTGTTCTCTTCCAGTGAATGGGACAAAGCAGTGGGGAGATGGTCAGGGGCTTCTAGGAAGCACCACTGTGGACTGGGGCTGTTTGCTATGTATGTGGCATTATAAAAAAGGATTCATACTCATATTTTGAAAATTCTTTCCTTCTGGAAAAAAGAAAACAGAACTAGGAAAATATCTGAATATTATGAATTAAAATTGGTAGAGTGAGGCTGTGAACTCATTTTTCAATTAGTATGTTGATTACACATACTCTGATTACATATGCCTTCTCTTTGCAGTTATCCCCACTGATTTCAGTGAGGTTCCACATTACATGGCCTAGGATTTGCAACTTAGAAACTGAAGATTAAAGGTGGCATCTCAAGTGATCAGAGTGATGCAGGATCAGCTGTATGACTACATCCTTTGGCTCTGTGGGTTAATATGGGAACCTAATGTGAGGGGTTGCCAACTTAGCTATCTCTCAGGACACAATTGTCCTCAAAGCTTCCATGCTGCACTGCGTTTAGCCACTGAATCAGACTTGGGGCAATTTTTGTCATTGGGACATTTGCGAAGGTTGATCATAACACAAATGACTTTACTGACTAAAACAGTAGAACAAGTTTGCCTTATAAATTAACATAACTGAATGGAGTTATCATTAAATCTTGGATAAATCTGAATGCATATTCAAGCAAGAATGACTTCAGGAATCATGCTGTGGCTTAGCTATTGTTGCATCAGATCTAGGCCTAATCACCGAAAATGGAAACGTTTCCATTGAAAAAGTCATATATTTGATTACTGTAGTATAGTTATCTAGATTAGCGGCCAATCCATCCAAAGTGATCAAATGCAGTAATAAATTACTGAATACAATACTGAACCCAGAGGGAAAGGAACCAATGCTTCACAATTGATTGTGTCCATTACAAAATTGCTGAATCTTTTAAAAGTATGTGCTGTAAGGTAAATTTCCAATACAATACTAATATAGGTTAAGAAAGACCTGTGGTATTTACTTAAAATAATTAAAATGTAAAAAATAAAAATTTCCTGGTGCTACAGAAGCAGTATGTATTTTGTGCTTAAAATTATGTGCCAAGCAAGTTTTACCATAGAGATGCACATTATGAGTTACTGTGCATAAACAATTTTGATCTGAGGAGGGACAGGAAACTAAGTAGAGCCTTTTGCCCACCACTGTTTCCTAGAAACCTTACAAGGCTACCTCTTCTGGCTTCCAAGATCTCTCTCATTAGAAATTGTTCAAACATTTTCAAGCACCCCAAATATTGGCTGTTCTCCTCCTCCAAAGAAACATAGGCTACTTTCCCAATAGTCACTTATATTGTCTTCTAGATGCATCCATCACTGGGCTGATCACCTTAGTGAAGGCTGGGTGATGCTAGAAGTGACCAGTGGGGAAATGGCTAGAGATTCCTCAGGAAGCTGAATTCAGAAGCCAGTATTTAATATTCTGCTAATGTCAAATATAACTATGTTATAATAAAACAGCATTAAAAACACAAGCAAGTAATATGAAAAATACGGTCCCATATATGGGCAATACTATCTGCAAACATTGTATTAAAGGTGGGTTAATCTCCCACCTATAAAAAGAAATTAAAGACGAAATACACACACCCAGTATTGCATTGGACGTTCATCAAGGAATGTGTGTAGAGTGATATTTAGGGCTTAATTGCTGTAGAGCAGCAGCATTCTTAAAAATATACAAAACAAGAACTTTCTTGTCAAGAAATAGTCTAATATTGCTCTTCATTATTCTTCCATCAATGCTTAAGACTTGAAGCAAACCTCAGGAAACTGTACTTTTCTGTAAGCCGTCAAATGGATGGAAAATATTTCTATTCAAGTAAGTCCTTGGAAGTATTAACATGGGTTACCATTTTCAGCTTTTTTTAAAAGGTGCAATATATATATATACACATATATAGATGTACACTCCATAAACAGCCAAAATGCAGTAGAAAGGCTTTGTTGTTGAAGCAGAGAAAAATGATTATAACCACGTATATGGTATATATCTATTTCTGCTGTTCATGGACTTTAACTTTACCTCAAAATGAAGTCACAGAGAAGTAGATTATAACACTGATTATAAATTATGTGGTTGAGGCCAGTGTTCCTCTGTTGCATTATAAAAATCACAGAATTTCACTTTTTGTGTTGTTGTTAAAATAAATGTCAGGTTTAAGTTTTAAAAGTGCAAGGTCGATCACTTTAAGTGATAGTCATTAAAAAAAAAAGTTACAGTGGCACCATCCCATTTACCAGCTGGACCTTCATTTCTTGAAGGCTGTTCATTATCTTCTTCTGGTGCCCAACAAGTGTGATTCCAAGACGCCTCAAATCCCTGTATGAAGAAAGCACATGTTGATTCCAAAGGCTGATACACGGGGATGTTGGCTGTACTTGATCAACCATGTATGTGTCTGTTCTCAATATCCATGTTTCAAGTTATATCACTTAAAGCAGTTCACAAAATCATAAGCATTATTTTGAAATCTTTTTTCCTTTCAAAAGAAAAGACCATCAGAGGATGACAGGATTTCTTACTACTTCTGAGGCAGTATCAAACAGGAAAGCTTTTCTTGAACTCAAGAAATGTGAGAAAAACAAGTGGGTATGGAAAAGGAGAGTAAATTATCTTTCTACTAATCCATCAACATGGTTCAATTATATTCACCCTCACCCCATCCCCCCCAAAAAACAGGTGAAAATATTTTTGCTGTTGAGAAATATTCATAGTCACAGAGACAAACAGTCCAGTAAAAGCTTTAGCTCTTGATTCTCATGTCTTTATGCTTTTTCACTCTGTAGAATAGGAGGTTGATTTGGGACATCTGAGCCCATTTTTGTGTAGTTCCTAGGACTGCCCTTCCCCATGAATAGAGAAAAGAACAGTGCTCCTTCCAGTAAGAGGAAAAGCCATGCATGGGTGTTCCCATTATTCTCTCTTTTCCTGTGCCTTGGTGAGTTGGATTGCCTATTTCAACAGGTACTGTAGATTCAGTTCACCCACCCCAATGAAGCTTACATTTGCCCAAGTCAAGAGGAACATGAAAATGTAATTCAGTCATAGACAACAGGACAGGGCAGCATTTCAAGTTAATCTTGGGAGATTGCAGCATCTGATGAAGCATGCAAATTTTTTTTGATCAGGTTTTGGTTTGTAGCTCTCTGCCGGTTACGTAAATGGTATGATTTAGACAGAACAGTGGTCTTAACTGTTTTAAGGCATATTTTAGGGAAAACCAAAGATCATACCTCAGGAGCTCGCTAATTACATGCATATAAAGGTATTGACTGAAAAAAGCCAGTTTGGTCTAGTGGTTAGGGCAACAGGCTAGAAACCAGGAGTCTGTGAGTTCTAGTCCTGCCTTAGCCATGAAAGCTGGCTGGGTGACCTTGGGCCAGTCCCTCTCTCTCAGCCCAGCTCACCAAACTGGGTTGTTGTTGGTGTGGGGAAAAGAGGAGGAGGAAGGAATATTAGGTATTTTCGCCACCTTGAGTTATTTATAAAAATAATAAAGGTGGGATAGAAAATAAAAAAAATAAAAAAAACAATTTCAGGAACTTTTTATATGTTTATTCTTCTGAGAACTTTATGAAGGAAAAATGTGAACTGCATATAGGGACTACAAACTACAATAGCAGTACAACTATCTCTAGTGGAAAATCAGTTCCATTGGATTCTTTTCTCTAGGCTATTTTCATTCCTTCTGGTCATGATAAAAGCTACTATTTCACTAATAATTGCTTTTTTCCTCTCTTCATCCTCTTTTCTATTTATATTATACAGTATATATACTTTAGTATAAGCCTGAAAGCAACACTTGCCTTCTACAGAATGAACAAACAAATCTGTCCATCTATCTATTCACCTGCAATTTCTACTGTGGCTGAAGAGCAGGATAAAGTTTTTTACATACATATACAGTATGTGTGTCTATGTATATGTGCGTGTATGTGCATGTATATATGCTGTCACATACATACATCCACATATATCACTTCTTCATAAGAGCCACCCTTGGCAGTGTCCTCAGGGCCAGCTACAGACTTCCTATCATCCAGTAATATCTTCTAAGCAGCTATCCCACAAACCACAGGACTTGCTAAATAGGGACTGAACATCAGAGCAGAATTAAAAGAGGGAAATTAGGAGTGGAAAACTGGTTGTGGATATACGTGTCCTTAATCCAGCCTTCTCCCTCCATTCCTGAATGTTATCATTTATTGACATACTGGTGTACAGTTGGCTTAGTTCAGGCAGAGTATTATGGATTGTCTAAGGAATACTTAATTCATGGTAGAAATAAGTTTTGAACACACTTAATATTATATATATTAAAATTATACACACTTGAGTCACGTGAAAAGTAATACAACCCCAATTTAAAAAATGGATTTAATATATCATTAATATATGTTCATTAATCCATTAATCATTAATTCATTAATCACCAATGATTAATACATGTTTTCTGTGACAGTGATGTTTTTCCATTTTTCCTCCTTACTAAGGCTAAACTCTATAATGTAAAGATTTTTAAAGGTACCCACCTGTTGGTTCAAGTCTTGAAAGAGAAACAAGGACACCCTGCCCCATTTACCAGCTGCTTATTGTGATCACAGAAGCATGTTCTGTTTGAGTCACAGTTACAGAACCATGTACTGCTTGAGTAAGACTCAGAAATTGCAACTTTTGCATCCTTCCCCAAGAAGCTTTATTGTACTGTTGGTCATACTGTTGACAGTATGTCCAAGTCCTGGCACAAAAAATGGTAAAGCAAACTGATGTTGCCTCTGATCATTAATATACTTTTTAAAGGTAGTCAGTATGACTGCAAAACTATACATACTTAAAAAAAATGCTTAATTTTCACGTGTAATCTGCACTTCATGCAGATTAGAAAAGCATGGAGGTCTTGTACCTGAAATGATAGCATTTTGATATTTTCAGGGATGCTCATAGAGTGGGTGGGACAGTTTAGTTAATTAAGTCTTCAATTCTTGTGGGAGGGGCAGCATAAAATGTTCATCTGCTCTTGTTGTTTATCTCCTTTCCAAAAACAGGATGGCATCAAAATTGATTTTGAAATATATACCATGTCACCAGATGAAGAGTAAGGAATAAAAAGCAAGAGCCGGTGAATTCTTGATATTTTTTACATAAAGGGACTTTTTTTATTATAAACAAACATTTATTTTAAAGGAAAAATAAAACAATTACAATGTAACACAACACACACACACACAGTTACAAATTTTCAGAGCCGTCCACTGGATGAAAAGCAACAAGGTGTCCTGAGATTCAGTGAGTGTGTATCTTTCAAAAGGGAGATGTGATGAAGTCCACCTTTTGTTGTTAGCCATTAATGTCCAGCCAAGTATGCAACTTAAAAGGCCAGTGTCATTAGCTAGCTATTCTTGAGGGTTGTTCTGGCACTCAAAGTCACCAGAGATTGTCCATAAGGTTAGAAAATAGTTGCTCTTTTTCCTGTGGGAACAGTCTGATAATCCAAATGGAAGCACAGGTAGAAAACGGGATCCATCTCTTTTGCTAGAATTAGAACTACATGGCAACAATAATATTGGAACACACTGGTTGTCAGGCCATGGAAGAAGCATCTGGAACAGAGCACGGGACTTGGGGCAATTGTTATGGGACCCATTTCTTTTTTTCAATTTATTACGTTCAAAAGGCAGCACTTTTGAGACTGTGCATTTGAACAAGACCTTGCTGGCTGGCAGGATTTTGAATAAACAACTGAAAGAAAACCAAGATTTTCAGATTGTTTGAGGAAACTCCGGTTGTGACTGGACAATTTAAAACAACTCCAAAAAACCCAGTATTATACAGAAGACAACATGGTCCTTTGAAGGAATCTTTAGTTGCCACTCACACTTAGAGTTTGCCACCCAAACTACCATACAGTCTTAAAAATCTTGGTACAGGCAACACCTTGCTTGCTTACCTGTTTAGTTCCTGGCAAACACAAAGGTTTGCCTTCACAGAGACTAAGGTCTTCATTTGTAAAAACCAGACTATTCTTCTGTGTAATGTTCAACCTGTTTCTTGCCTGGGCTCAAATTTCAAGATAAAAGTTCTGGGAAACCAGCAAAATCAGACAATGAATTTTAAACAATCTTGAATGGTGAAATCTATTTTGAAGTGCTGAGTTTTGATTTCATCTGATCTCCCCAAGTCCCAGCTCTGGAACAGTATGAAAACTTAACCCTGGTAAGCATGTTACAACACATTCAAACCCAAACATTTCCCATGTTTCTTTCTTCTTCTAAATAGTTAACCACTATCTATCATTTTCTGGAAAACTGAAAATCATTTTGGGTTTAGAATAAAGATAAGATGCATATAAAGATGAAGTGTTTTTCTCATTTTTCCATCCAACCATGTTCTCAGGATTTCAGCTGGTATAAATAATGTGAAGCCTTTGAAGGCCCCATGCTTTTTCTTGAAGCTGCTGCTAATAATTTATCCGTAACAACATTCAGAGTGAATTGGCATGATCTTTTTTGTTCTAGGAAGCATCTGAGAAATTCAGCAAGAGATTCAGTTAAACATGATTATTTCAAATAGAGGTTAGACAGCCATTTGTCTGGGTTGCTTTAATTGGATTTTCACCGTGAGCAAGAGGTTAGAGTTGATGGCCTAAATATCCCTTTCCAACTCTATGATTCAATGACAGGGAGGGCTGTGTAACCCTACTTTTTTCTACATGGAGACTGACTAATCCAGAAGATGGTGCAATTGTATCAAATGAAACAATTACTCGTTTATTAGTAATTTTGAGTTTTTATTGTAAATATTTTGTTCTGCTACAATAGTTGTTTTTTGTTTTTCTGCTGTAAGTTGAGTTTGCAATAAAGATTGACTTATCAACTGAGAGACAGTAATTTTTTTTTCAGTGTTTATACATGAAAATATGTATTTTACAACATACAGGTATGGACTGAGAGGTATACAAATATAATAATCTAGGAAGTCCATTAATCAACTAGTTGAATGTTTTGTCTACATCAAATAATTCAGTCAGGCTTCAAATACATTCTCATAGCCAGTTTACTTATAAAATACAAATTGTGATTAAGAAAGTATATAAGTGAGCTTTGATTTATCTGTTTTTCCTTATACTTTAATGTCTAAAGTGGACTTCATGGATTTTGCCCACAATAAAAACTGAAGCATACTTTTAAAACTGAGCTACAAAAATTATAGCTGATGAATTTTAAAAGTGACATTATTTATGATAGGAGTAATGGAAGGAATAAATCAAAGATACTGATGGTGATAATAAATCTCCTAGAAAATTAGGATGGTTTGTTTTAAGGTAGACACACAGGTGGCTTAATGTAGGATGCCAGATATATTCAACTGCTACTAAATCTGTCTAGGTGAAAATTTTTCTACAGTGAACAAGCCTCCAAAATGGATGAAAAGAGGAAGGCATAGCTTTCAAATCTTTCCAGAATTAATAGAATCATAGAGTTGGAAGTGGCCATTTCGGCCACCGAGTCCAATCCCTTACTTAATACAGGAATCAATTGTCAGAAACTTGGAAGGAAATATAAACGCTTTTTGCACAAACTCCACTATGCTGAACAAGAATAGTGTAAGTACACAACTGTGGCCTTGGTCATCTTTGACTGGCCTCCAAGAAGCCTAACCCAAACTGGGGCCTATTTAATATATGCAGCAGACTGATGTGGCAGATGAGTCGATAACATTTCAGATGGAAGAGAGTAATTCTTGGTGACTATAAAACTAGATCAACAAGAAGATGGCACGCATCCCTTTTCTGTGAAGTGCTTATGCTCCATTTTCAGGGAACTTAGGGCAGGAGCATTAAAAATGTAAACCTTTATTGGCAGTCTGAAGAAAGATAATCTGAACAATCTTTCTCATTTAGGGGTGTGTCAGAGCCAGAACTTTAATGTAAGATAGCATAACATATCCCTTTCATTCTTATGGCTTTATGGGCAGAAGATTTTCAGATGGATCAGCAGAATGATGCAGTCTTCATATTTTATTTATGAATAGTTTCCATACAATATTTGTTTTATTATATGACTGAAGTAGAAAATAAAGAAAAAAAATGTGTTTTTCAGTAAATTCTGTGATATTCATGGTGAGACTACAGCAACTGATGACACAAATATGGAAAAAGAGAAATTGGAATCTTCTTTCTATAACTATTCAGCCCAGCCCAGCCCAGCCCAGATCTTATCTTAATTTTCTGCTTGAACCACATCAATGATCTAATTTCTCTTAGAGTACATTATATTATACAAATGTAATATCCTTGGCTTTCACCAAGAATTTTAGGAATTGTAGTTTGGCTGAGTACATCAAAAACACCTAAGGCCTGCACACAGAAAACTATAGGTATCAGAATTCTGGGATTTGTAGACATAATTTCAAAGGCACCAGGTTGGAGAAAAGTAGAATATGGAAGAACTAAACCTTCAGTCAGTATAAGACATAATCTACATCTTTATGGTATAGAGCAGCGTTTCTCAACCTTGGGAACTTTAAGATGTGTGGACTTCAACTCCCAGAATTCTGGGAGTTGAAGTTCACGCATCTTAAAGTCCCCAAGGTTGAGAAACACTGGTATAGAGTAAGCTTCAACAGAATATTGTTACCTTTTCTGTATGGTTCTGACTCCGATCTCATAGAAAATTTAGCTAGTATGAGCAAATTTACAATCATATTCTATACGTATTGCATGGAGCCTGAAACCAACTTGATTAAATTTTAAGTAAAACATTTAAAACCTGAGGGTGAGAATTTCACTAAAACAGCAGAGAATAGTGCTTCACAAGTTTAATTCAGTCAAGGGACAGTATATTCCAAAAAGGTTTAAGCACTTGTACTTGAAAATCTATTTTTTAGAAAGCCAAAATCCCACTAAATTTTGATAATAGTCTGTATTTGTGTTAGTCTGTACAAAGAGGACAAGTGAAAAAAAATTGAAACTATCTTTGAGGCGTTTTTTTTAAAAAAATAACCTTTTTTATATCATCCAAGGGGAAACACAGCATCAAGTATCAAAATTATAATAAATGCTAAAGAGGTGTGCAGGCACAAATTAATGTACAGTACATGTTATTTAAATGTCTGGAGTTCTTGGTATTTCACGGGATTGAAACAGAAAAATACTTGTAAAAATACGGGACATACCTGACTTAAATTCTTATAGGAGCTGACACATCCATAACAGGCAAGAGAAATATTAGGGAAATCCAAATTTATAACACCAGTGCAGGAATTCAGAAAATTCAACTTATTTTTCTTACTTCCCTTTCATAGTTAGAATATTTTCTAAAAGCAAATTCTGCTACTATGTTTGATCCTAAAGAGGCGGAAGCATTTGTAAACCCTAGCTGTGCTGTATGTGTACTGTGAGAATTGACAACTGTCATTAGATATGAAGCCAGAACAGGATCTGAGATTTTCCAATAAAACAAAAACAAACAAAAAATATTGAAACAGTTGACAGGGGAACAGGGAAGGTGAAGTAGTCAAGAACAGGCAGGGAACTATGACACATTCATCACATTCCACAGTTTAAAACATTGGCATGGAGATGGTTTGTGTCCTAATTTTCACTCTGCTGCTGTGAAGAAGTTCTCTGATGTTAAACAAACAAATAAATAAAGCAATCAATATACTTTTTAACTGGACAGCAGATTGTTGAAGATCTCCAGTAGAGCCAGAAGGATTTATTTGCATCCTCAAGCATTGAGAAGAGAGGATTTTGTGCTTATGAGGGATGTGTGCAGATCAACAGCATAGTGCAAATCATTTTTTTTTAAAAGCCAACGCAACATAGATGAAATTGACAAGCATTTTTTTACAGTATGGAGTCCAGAGAAGCCAGAGGAAATGCAGGCATTTATATAGTTTCATTGCCATTTTTCTAGAGGAACTGCAGTAAGTCTGTTTGTAGGGAGGTGGGGGAAAGGAACACTGTCAATTTCACAATTTATTTTTCCAATAAATAAACAAACAAACGAACAACCAAACAGTTTCTTTTCCCACACCTCACTGTCTGAGATCCTGGCAAAGATCTCTTTAAGAGCAGGGATTACATCTCTTACCATGCATCAGTCAAGGCCTCTGACCTTGCTGCCCTTCCGTCAAGGCCTCATCCGTTTGGAGGAGGGCAAAAGTGAGATCCCCCTGCTCCGGTCACTCTCAAATATAGGTCAGGAATGTTCTTCTGGTGTTTGCTATTCTTCTGTCAGGGATGTTCACTGCATGGGTTTTCCTACTGGACCCTTTCCCTGTTTTCACAGAGATCTCAAGAGAAAAAGAGGCTTTCCTTTTTGGGTCTGGAATGTGTCAAGTCACTCAAGTTCAGTAGGGATAAGTGAAAGCCTCTCCCCTTGCGGAGGCTTCCTGTATTTCTATATCATGGTAAAGGAAAAATATATTCCTGTCTTTATTACACAAGCTGGCCTTATATCACTGTTCAAGGTCAGGGGAAATATTCATTCGGCTCATATTTTAATCTGAATCTATCCAGTCTGAATTGCCTAAATCAAGACATAGACTGGAACCTATATGTGCTGTAACCAAAAAAAAAAACCCCTTACAAAAATGTTTATGTTACAAAAAAGGCAGTAACACTGGAGAAATATCCTTGATTTTGAATACACACACACGCACACACAAACATATATACATACACACATACACAATTTTACAAAATGTTTAAAGAAAAAAATCAATCTGGAAAGAATTTAAGACTGGAAAATATGAGAACCTGAGTGAAAACAATCACTATAACTATATTGAGCAGAGCAGCAAACCTAGAGAAAATAATAGTTATTAGACTGCTCCAAAATTATTTCCCATCACACAAGAACCCGTTGTTGTAGCCTGGATAACAATGAGGTGGGATTATTCCTCCGCATTTTTTTCTGAGATATTTATGCAGTCAAGACTTTTTTTTCCTTGAAAACTCTTACAGTTACATCATGTACAGTTAGGATGAAAACACCTTTGTTATATGAAAAGCAGGACACCCCTTATGCCAAACTGGCATGCTGTTGAAATGGTCAAAGTCACATGATTATTTATTAGTGCAAAGTTGTTAATGATATCTTTTCAACAACTGTGATACCCACAAATCAATTCTACCTCTGATATGCTATCATTTATATGGGATATAAATGAGTTTTCCCTAGAATCAAATTGTAATGTTCAAAAAAAGTCTTAAATGCTTCCAGTTGCCTTCTGCCTTTACTCCTAACTGGCTTCCAACCAAAAGTGCTCTCCCTTATATCAGTGGAAATGATCAGGAATTCTACTCACTCCAGTGTCACCTGAGCCACAGCATCCATGGAACTGTATCCATTTTCCATGAAAATCTCTGTGTACCGTCCCATTTTGATGGCTTCCAGCCATTCACCTACAGATCTGTAGACACCATTTCCAAGTGGGCTGTGTTCCCCTAATAAATTTGAAACTCTAAAAGAGAAACCAAGGTATACATTAAGACAACCTTAAAAAGAAAAGTTGGATGTAAGATTGTTTTACATGGAGAAAGACCAGCAAGTAGAGTTGTCCAGTAACCCTGAAAGTGCCCAAGATTAGTTTCTGTACCTAATGATATCAAAGGTTATGATACTGTAACATTGGCAGCTAATTTTCATATCTGGCTGATATACAGATAAACTGAGAACATTAACAGTGAGTGATGTGATTTACTCCCAATCTTCCCTATTTCACCTATCAACATTATTGCAAAGACTAACTAGTGACAGTGATGACCTACTAAACAGGCACAGAGCTAGACAGGCCCTATATTTCTGGCTTTTATATCTTACATATCTTTCTTTTCAAAGCTAAAGCAGAACAAGCGATTGCATTGAGTCTAAAGGTAGTCTTCCAGTTACGACTACAGTTGGGACCAGGACTGCCATCACCAAACAATGCAGTTGTAAAGTGTGATGTCACGTGGCTGCATCACTTAGTGAAGGCAATCCAGGCAGTCCCTGTTGTTCTTGTAACCCAAGACGTGTGGGTCCTTAAGCAGGAAGCAGAAGGAATCCCAGGTAAGGAGCACAGGGGTACTGTGGAGGGGGGGAGGCCTTGGGAGGCCCGGTGCAGGCCGCACATGTGTCTGGGGAGGGGGTGCTCAGTGTGGTGCGAGCTCAGAAAGGCCAGGGAATGAGGGTGCGGGATGCATGCATGTGTGCAAGTGTAGGGAGGCCAAGGAAAGAGGGAGTGGGGTATGTGCATGTGTGCGATTGCAGGGAGGCCATGGAAAGAGGGTGTGGGGGTGTGCGCATGTGATCGCAGGGAGGCTGAGGAAAAAGGGTGCGGGATGTGTGCGATCGCAGGGAGGCCGTGGAAAGAGGGCACAGGGTGTGTGTGTGCATGTGTGTGAGTGCAGGAAGGCTGAGGAAAGATGGTGCGGAGTGCACGTGTGCGATTATAGGGAGGCCGTGGAAAGAGGGCACAGGGTGTGTGTGTGCATGTGTGTGATCGTAGGGAGGCCAGGGAAAGAGCTTGCGGGTTGTGTACATATGTGCAAATGCAAGGAGGCTGGGGAAAGAGGGTGCGGTACATGTGAGTGAGCAAAGAAAAGCCAGGGGGTGGAGACTTATCCCAGTGACTTGCAACCTTCCTTGCTGGCTTCCCATTGATTTTGCTTGGGGAAGCCAGCAGGGAAGGTCACAGATGTGACCGTGGGACATTGAAACTGGTCATAAGTGCAAGCTGGTTGCCAGGCACCTGAATTCTGTTCATATTACTGCGGGGGTGCTGCAATGGCTGGAATTTTGAGTGCCAGTCGTAAGTTCCTTTGTTCAGCACAGTTGTAACTTCGAATGGTTGCTGAATGAATGGTCATAACTCAAGGACTACCTGTATTGCCATTGCATCTATATATCTCCTAGAATTCTTAAAATTAAGAGAGCTTATGAATGTAATAAATAAACAAAATAAAATAATTCATCATCCATCAAGATAAATGTAGCACATCTTCAATATACATTGCATTCCATTTGATGTGTGTAGGAAGTGCTGATATTGACATAAATTGTTCTGAGTTTCCAATCAGATTTCTTTGAATAATACCAGCATTTTGGATTGCTGGCCATAGCTGTCAATTTTCTAAAGGAATTACACTAAATTGCAATTCACTAAATACACTAAATATTCAGGTGATGTAATTCATTGGAAGAGAATTATTGGAAGATGCAGGCTACAGGGCTACTTTGGAACTTTTGAGTGGGAAAATATAGAAAAGAAGGGAATAAAGGAGAAAGGGAAGGAAAAGGGGAGGAAAGAATGGAATAAACTAGACTAAGTGCACAGAGGAAATATGTATATCCTGCACATTTTAAAAAAAATCCTTGGGGTCTTTATTTACAATAAAGCTTGAAAGAAAGGTGTGACAGATTTGCTGACAACATTATTTTTGCTATTAGATACAAAAATAATTACAATAAATGTTGTTTGATGTAGTTACCATAACATTCAAAAACACAAGTCATTGTTTCTTTTTTAAATAAACCATAGCGATTGGGTTTTCAATAATTTAGCTTAGCTTTCAAAAGTTTGAACTATGTTTTGGACTTATTTTATTTTTCTGTTCTCTGAATGTGCAGCTTTATAAAGTTGTTAAATACATCCCCACTTTTAACTGCAACAATCTATAACTCAAGGACAGTGAAGCTGTCCTGATTTTGGTGAACTACAGCTTGCATAATCCTGCATTATTGGACATGTTGGCTGGAGTTGCTAGAATCTGTGATTCAAAATCATCTCATGGCTTTAGGTTTTCTACCCTTAATAGAAAACGAAATTAGGATATCTGATTTAGATTGGGTGCCCAATCACAAATCATTGTTGTCAATTATTATTTCTTTGAAATGGACCCAATTTTGTAAATATGTCACATTCTGCAAAGGTAAAAATAATTGATTTTTTAAAAGAAATCTGTTTTCAAAAAAGCAAAACATACATATTAAAGGTAGTAAGATCTTTATCCATTTACTTTAACCTTGATTTCATTTTTCAAAAAAGCAAAAAAAAAAAAAAAGCTGTTGAAATTTGCTATATTATTGCCATGAAGTCTAGGAGCTCTGTGGTTCTGGGAGCCTGCATGCAGCTCATGATTTCTAGGTTCCCGAGTTCTGTTTTAGAACAACACATGTAAACACAAAATAACTAAGGGCAACCATTTGTGTACCATCTCTTTCCAAATTAGAAAAACAGTTTGTGTCTAGTATTTTGACAAGAATCAAAAACAGAGATATTTCATCAAACTAGTGAGGCCTACATCAATGACAGAAAGATAGCATAGCATGAATTCATGATTCTATACCTGCTTGATGCATTAACCAATGTTTTCAGGCTGCCGGGATTCCGAATGAGCTTCTCCAACATGCAGACTATTTCATCAAATTTGGGCCTGCTATTTCGATCCTTCTGCCAGCAATCTAACATTAGCTGGTAGAGAGCAGCTGGGCAGTCCATGGGACTTGGCAAACGATAACCTTCTTCAACAGCCTTAATCACCTAAGGGAAAACAAAGCAAATTCCTGAATGTTCTTCTTTAATAAAATTATTTTAATCGAGATTCCTCTGAAAATGCAACACAGAGATTTCTACTGTTGAAACATTCAGACCATGTTCCTGCTGATAACATCAAGTCTACACAAATGAAGGTATGAAAAGCTATACACTTGGAAAATTCTATCCAGACTTTTAGAAAGTTTATACAAGGAGGATGGAATATAAATTTACATTATATATTTGATTCCTTGATCTTGGATTAGTGCTACTAGAATCCAGCAAAATAGGCAAATGTTTACATAGCCAGCATTTGCATTGGTCATATCAAGAACTACCAAATCTTTTGGCTGATTCTCAGATAAGTAAAACCAAAAAAACCCTTGGGTTTTTCATAGGTTAATTTGTGGAATTGAAATGGGCACAACTATATATGACACTAAGAGATTAATGAACAGATATTCCGGTTTTAAAAAAAACTGGTGTGAGGAACTGTAATTGGAGTTGCATAATGGCAGAATTCTTTTCTATGAGAAATATAAAATTAATCACTGACATTGCTGTGTAACAGTGCATGCACAGATAGTGCTTAGTCCTTGATGATAAATAGATAGAATGTTGTCAATAGTGGTGGTGGGTACAAGTGCTGACCTAAAGTGTGCTTGGTGATGTTTGGAAAGTGGATACTGGAGGAGCTCTGGATAAACCCTTTTACTGTATAATCAGCTGTTGAGATTATCTGGATTCATAGAGATTTTACTTGGAATTAAATGCTGAAAGGAAAATATTTCTTGCCCTGTACCTCTTTGAAGATAGAGAGAAGAAATGAGGAAAGGACCACCCAGCAGCTTCCCAAGTTATCCTCCTTCCCTATATAGTAATTGTGTTGAACCAATGCAGAAAGTGTTCTGCTACAACTTAAATGTAAAAACTTTCAAAAATTATTTAAAAAGTGAGCCCTTATTAATTAAAGTCCACTACCTTCATACTACTAGTTTGTTTGTTTGTTTGTTTTTTAAGGCTGGCAGGCTTCTTAGGATGGCTCATTGGCAAGGTTAGTCTCTTCTGGGAATAATATGGAAGGATGTCAAATGCAAGTCTTTGTGTGATAGAACTTCCAGGTTTTTCAAAATCAAGATCTTAAAGGGCAAGCATTTGCATAGACCGGATTTACAGAAGTTGTAGTGTTTCCTTCGCACCTCCATCACTCAGCTTCTTTGCTGAGTTTCCCTTCTTTTTCTTATTGCTTAATTCTTTTTCCTTCTTAAATGATTTTTTAACTTGACTTGCTAATTTCACTTTTCTTGATAAAGAGAATAAATAGATAAGTGAGCTTTAAACAGCAGAACCTTCAAGTCTAGCTTTCATAAATAAACACGTTGTCTCAATTAAATTACTTTCCCCCTCAAATTACATTTTTTCCTTATTTAGTCTTCATTTCCTGAATCTACCAAGTCTTTCCCTCAATCCCTTTTTATAAGAATTAAAATAGTCTTTTACTCCTCAGAAGAAAACAGATAAACAAACAAAAAGCCTCAACCTCTGCAATGCCTTAGAAATATCCCTTCAGAACTCAGTAAGCAATGGCCAACATTCCCCTCCCTCCCTCAGCTTGTATCTGACTCCAGCCTATCAGGTTGCTAACTCTTTCACAACCACAGCCAACTCACAGAATTGTTTATTATTGCAGCCAGCTATTTATAACCATTTTTCACAGAAACAATAAAATTTACTGACCGACTACTCATGTTAACATCAGGGAGCTCATCACACCTTCATTACCCCTTCAGTTTTATCCATATAGGAAAAGAAAGCTGTAACAATGCTGGAGACTCAGCCAAATTAGAAAGAAACATAACAGTTCCAAAGCAGTTCCCAGGTACTTAATTCAATTTCTCAGATTGCCTCACAGGTTCAATTCAAAGACGGACGGGATTTAAGTCAAATTTCCTTTGAATTGAATCACCTCTTCAAATGTTATACAATCCTAATCTACATATTTTTTTTTATTGACACCTGAGAAGGAATCCCTCGGGGAAGGATTATAAATTGCATGGAACAGATATCTTAAAAAATATCAGAATGTAAATCAAAGTAAATGTAATTAGAGGACAAGATGTATTTATTTAGAGATTTAGAGAAAGAGAAAGGAAATAATGTGTCAGAGTATGGAAAAGATTATTCTGGAGATACATATGTGCATGGATAAATGTTTGTTCATATTCTTACAAATGATTTAGATGAGGAGATAGAGAAGATATGCTTATTAAATTTGCAGATGACATAAAACTGGGGGGATTGCTAACACCTCAGAAGACAGGCTCAAGATTCAAAAGGATCTTGATAGACATGAATGTTGGACCATATCCAACAAAATGCTGTTCAATTGTAAGAAAGATTCTGTAAGATTCTGCACATAGGTCAGAAAAATCAGATGCACAGGTACAAGAAAGATGGCACCTAGTTCAGTAATAGTACTTGTGAGAAGGATTTGGATGCCCTGGTAGACCACAGATTAAGTATGAGCCAGCGGTGTGCTGCAGCTGCCAAAGGAGCTAGGTCACAGGAAGTGATAATTCTGGTCTATGCTGCACTGGTCAGACTGCACCTGGAATACTGTGTCCAGTTTTGGTTGGCACAATACAAAAAAGGATGCTAAGGAACTGGAAAGAGTGCAGAGATGAGTGAAAAAGATGGTGAGGGGCTTGGAGCTAAATCTTATGAAGAATGGTTAAAAGAGATGGGCACATTTATCCTAAAGAAGAAAAAGCTAAGGGGAGACATGATAGCAGTCTTCCAATACTTACAGGGCTGTCACAGGGTGTTGATTTATTCTCCATAGTCCCAAGGATAGGACAAGAACCATGGGTACAGGCTTTATAGAGAGAGATTCAAATCTGAAATGAGGAATTTCCTGATCATTAGAGCTATTAAGTAGAGGAATAGCCTACCTTCTAGAGTCCTGGCTGCTCCATCACCAGCTGTTTTCAAACAAAGCTCGGAGAGCCATTTGTCTGAGACTGTCTGAGGATTCCTACCCTGAGCAGTGAGTTGGACAGGTCCCTTCCAACCCTATGATTATATGATTCTACATGATCGTCTGGGAATGGGGGGGAAAAAGAGTAAAAAAGGATGATGTTGATAATTTATATAGCTCTTTCTATCTAGATGATGTTCTGCAATGGTTTGGGCATGCAGAGGCTGAGAAATAATAGTATTAATATAGGAAGTAGTACCGACAGGGGAAAATATGCAATTATTTCAATGACAAATATTTTAGCTTATTTACAATAGAGGCCACTGGTTGTTCTAAATGCTTTTGGAAAAACAAAAGTAAAATTGTCTGTTTGGGTATCTATTCAAAAGTGATCAAAGTCAGACATGTAGTGTATCTAAAGAACACCGAGTAACTTAAAGTTATACTAAAAGTAGCAGGAGGCTTAGTAGGAGGAGGAAGGAGTATTAGGTATGTTCGCCGCCTTGAGTTATTTATAAAAATAATAAAGGTGGGATAATAAACAAACAAATACTTGTGAAGAATCATCACAGGCAATGTGAACCTTAACTGGCACCCCTAAAGATCCAACTCTTTTACTCTTCAGTAATTAACCCAGAATGATGACTAAACCTGGACCTTGGTAACTATCACTAATTTGTACTAGCCCATTTGTTAATACATACAGAGGGAGATGATGAGGAACCATGCAGTTATTGGTTAGGGTACAAAATAATGACAAAACTAATCCACAGTTATAGAGAGTATACATATTGCCCTAACACTCATTCATATAAATACAGACAGCTCAGCACTATCAAACCTTGCTCTCTTTTCCCAGAAGAATCTCAATGGTTAGCAACATGCATGGCCCTTGAGGATTAAGCTGTGGGAGCCTGTCAATGTTTCTGAACCAAGTAATAAAAATGTATTCATTCCATGGCAGACTGTCATCCCTAAAAATAATACTGATGGACCCTGAATTAAGTACTATTCATGGGATGACAATGTTTCTTCCAAGGGAATCTGTCTTGGCTTTGTTGTTTTACTTTATTGCAAATTGTGTTTGTGCTACTGAAATGAAAGGCTCAGCAACAAAAGAGATTAGAAGGAGAAAGTGGGAGTGTTTTATGTGTTTTTTTTTTTGAACACAGCTGCTGCTTTGCTGGGCTAACTGGGATGTGTGAAATCTTCACAGATATTTGTAACTTTCTGCATATTGATATCCCATGTGTGGTAAACTTGTGATTTACTAAAATATGTACTCAAATCAGTGCTATCACTGCATGCATATTATTTCCAAACTACCTTAAGACAGTAAATAAATCCCTATAGAGATATGGATGAGTGAACACCTCCCTCAAAGCCTCTATCTATGGACCTCACGATAGTCCCAGTTGCAACTGAAGTAAATGCATTGTCAAAGACCAACCAGACAAAGACAGCCAGGATCTGACAACAACTCAAATTCTAAAAGCAAAGGATTCAGACTTGAAAGAAAAAACAAAAACAGTCTAGTCCCTCATTTCTTACTTCCAGGTAAAGTAAAATGGGTCATAAATGGAAACTGCTCAAAAACATTAGTAAATCCCATGTAAGGTACTGTCCCAGATTTGAGAAGTATCTGAATGAAATGCTTTCTGGATGTCCTTTTATCCAGCAGTAAGATCTTGAAGTTGTCTGGCAGTAACAAAAACAACATCAACTGAAAGTATAAGAAAAATCAAATAGTAGAGCCAGCTATTCAAGCCTGCTCAGAGTGTTGGGGCAGATCTTTGTTTTTCTACAGGGCTATCAGCAGCACACCACAGTCAGTAGCCCATGGATTCGAATAGTGCTGCCAGCCCTGATTTGGACTGAGAGTTGCTCCACGTTCGGTACTGCTAAGGCCTGGCTATCTGGATTATGATTTGATTCTGACAAACTCCAAGTCAGTCTTGGTCACTTTTTGTTTGGTAGCCCAGGGGCTCATAGTAGCTTAATCTGCATCTCATGTTCACCACTTAGAATTACAGGTTACAATTAAGCACAAGAGTGCTGTGCCTGACACAGTCACCTTAACTTTTTACCCAGTTGCTTCTCTTCCCCTCTTCGCTCCAGATTCCACGCTATTTTCAGAATGGACTCTTTGGACATTTACCTGTAACTGTACATTTATGGCTTTAAGATTAAAAATAAAGAATGATGAACATATGTGGCATCCTGCTTTGATGACTAACACGTTTTCACATGGAGAAGGAAAAGGAAGTATTTACATCTTGATTGGTCATCTCCCAGTAAGGTCTCTCTCCATAGGACACTACTTCCCACATCACAATCCCATAACTCCAGACATCACTGGCAGAGGTAAATTTGCGGAAGGCTATAGCTTCAGGAGCTGTCCATCGGATTGGGATTTTCCCTCCCTAGGAAGAAAAAAAAAATTGCAATCAAATTTTCTCTGTGTGTCAAGGATTTTCCAGTGAGAATGGGTAGGGAAAAACTTTCTAATGTTCTGATAATGTTTCTACATTATCACATCCTTTAGGTGCCTTCAGATAGATTATTACTTGCTGGTCCTAAAGGCCTATTTGAATTTAATTTATAGATCAAAATACAGTGGAATTCACATAATTAGGTCATCATAGCTGGTGAAGGAAAATACAAACAAGCAAGCAATCAGCACAGCTTTAAGTCAGCTGCTTACTTCAGAGTTGCTAAATATTTATTTTAAAAATACACCTCATATCACAGTTTTGAGGTCAAGGCTGTATGGTGGGCATGCAAAACAAATACTTCATGATACACAAATTCTGAATTCAAATTGTAGGAAAAAAGGAGATGGCAAAGGCCAATCCCCTATTTATCTATGTGCTCACCGTCTTAAAAAGAAATATTGACACTGAATTCAATTATTCTTTAATAAGTATTATATGGTAAAAATAGGAAAACGTTAAGCAAATGGTTGCTCTCAGCATAAGATAGAGGCATGGCTGGGATTTTATTTACTGATATTCATTAATGACATGGTATCAGACATAGTACTGTGGCATCACCCCATTGTTCCTTGAAGAGACAATTCAATCTTATTCTAATTGGGAATTGTTACCCTGAAATAGAAATTGTACATTAGCATTAGACCTTCATATCCTTCACAAAGAGCAGCTAATTTGTGTGTGCATGAGAAGAGACAGTATACAGCATAAACAAAGATCTATAGGACTACAGGAAGATAATGTGGTGTCAGAAAGCAGGATAGAAAGAGAGACAAGGTACAATAGTCTACATGGGTGCTCAGTAATGCAGATTGCTCATACTATGGAGCTATCCTTGATGTGAGGGTTTTCTTGCTGATCTGTGACTGTATTTTTTCTGTATTCATCCTAGAGGACACCTCTGATCTACAAAGCTGGGAAAGGCTTTGAAAACTGGATGTTGGTAGCTCTGGTTCAAGACCATTCTCCAAACTTTAGAGTAACAGTACAACCTGTGCAAGATGCCTGAAGAATGCCCCAAATTAGATTTTTTTTTCCTCCCTTCTGGTTCTGCAGTAAATACTTAGATGTTGTTCACTAGAAACTTACTCTTGTTGTGTAAGCAGCTTCAGGATCATCTTCAAGAATTCGAGAAAGTCCAAAGTCTGACACTTTGCACACTAAATTACTGTTGATTAGGATATTTCTGGCAGCCAAGTCTCTATGTACATATCCCATGTCAGACAAATACTTCATCCCAGATGCTATTCCTCGGAGCATACCAACCAGCTGAATTACAGTGAAGTGCCCATCATTCTTCTGTAAAAAGTACAGAATTACAAAAATATAGAAGTGAAATGTCAAGCAACTTTCTAAATCCTGATTCCTATAGAGAAAAAGGTAATGCTGGAAATAAAGCATGATATTTTCATATCATGTTCCAAACCTTTAGAAGCAATTTAAGGCAATCCATGATTGTTATCAAGCTTTTTGCAGCTACTGACCACCAAGAAAGCCAAATTCTCACAGAATCTAATTAACCAGATTTACTGAAAGGGAAATAGGGGTTTAAGGTTAAAAAAAACTTGGCATCTGGATACATTTACTCCAGCGCCGCATTTATTTCTAAAATTCTTCAGGGTGGGGATTCCTTTGTCTACTTTCAAACTGTACATTGATGCAGTTTCAGGGAAGCAGCTACCATTTCCCTGAAAAAGGAGGAACATCAAGATATTCCGAACTTGTCACGTTTAACAAACTGACATACTGTAGATTTTTTTTTCCAGGACTTGAGAAGTTCATCACAATTATTTTCACTTCTGTCAATTTGAAACACAGAACAAAAAACAAAAATCACTGCCTTACCCCAAAGTGTTGCAAATTTTGCAACAGTACAAATTTCCTCACTCTCACTCCACTCAAATGGGAAAGAAAAGAAATAAATCCAGTAGCCTGGTGTTTGTCCTCTGCTAAAGAAAATGAGGGAACTTACCCCTGTAAAGGGATGCCAGGGTACTGAGGGAGAGTGGTAAAGTTGTTAAATTAGTATTTCTCTTACAAGACCTGGAATTGGGAAGAAGGATGAGTCAAGAATTCCCTCTAATGGGGAAACAGATCAACAGCACAAAAACAAACACACAAATCTAACTTCACAGTGGTTTCAATTTATCACTGTTGGATTGAGGGAGCAAAGCAGTTTAGATCTCCATGTGCAGCTGACATCTTTGGAAGAAGTCTAGAGCTGCTTTTCACTGGCACAGACTCATTACGTAGAAGTGCTCTCACTTGCTCTTGTTCTTTTAACACCACAGGTCTTTTTGATCAAGGCATCTGAATTAGTAAAGTGGGTCTTGCTTATTTGGGGCAGGTCCAAATTTGAGATCATTTACTTTTTGCATTGATTTTTCTTTTTGCTTATAACTTTCATTCCATTTCACTGAAATACAGAATGAATATAAAAAATATAGATGCTTTTAATAACAAACTTTGATCAATTGGTAGTTAAATAAATGCAGCATAAATATCTCCCAAAAAGTGGGAGATGAAAATGGAGCACTGTAATTATGGGGGGGGGGGGACCAAAGAAAAACATGAGGGATGTTGATGAAGCAGAATCAGGAATGGCAATGAAAATAGTTATGTGACAGAATTTATTGAGACAAACGTTTGTGAAATATCATATCAACCTAAAGTTGCTTTGTTTGAAAAATACTAAAAAAAGAAAAAGCAAGCAGTGGAAGAACTGTACACAAACCTCAAAAATTATACTTCATATTTTAAAAGGAGAATAGAATGAGAAGTGTGTGTGAACCATAGTGATGTATTTACCGCAAACTGCCCTTGATGAAGAGGAACAGTCTCTTCACAATTACTTTTGTTTTCACATCTTAGAGTGTAGGAAGAAGATATCCCAAAACTAGTTGGTACAGACAGCAGTACTAACTGGCATCAGCACATAATATAACACATTATATTATGCCGAAATAACTCCACTAGCTTCCAACTCATGACTGAGCTCAGTTCAAGATTCTGACACTGAGAAACAATTAAAAGTATTTAAGAAATAATCACAAATATTTTTCCAATGCCATGTCCAAACATGGGTTATAAAATTAAGGTTCAATTTACTATAAACAACCAAAAGGACTTTTGAAGTAAATATGTACAGTAAATGACAAAAATCCTGTCCTGCTGTATTCCAGGATAAATGTGTCGGACTTTAAAACTGCTCAAGGCTGTTTTTGCTGAATTAAACAACTCCCCTGGAGATCTCCTAGCCCTGGCACTTCAGAACCAGGATCCAGATTTTGAACCACATTGTCAAGAACCGGCTTGAAAAGTGAGACTGCAGCTCAAGAAAAGAATTGGTGGAAAAGGGCATAATTAACTCCAACTGAGTGCCTGCTACTGATTGCTTAAAGTTCACATCATGTACTCACAAACATGTTCTGTACTACAGCGCTTCGGTTTCTTCCCTTACGCATGTCAACATACTGTATGGGAGGCACCACTGAATGTAAAATACCAAACGAGAGGGCTAACACTGAGAAAATCAAAAACATCTCAGGAGAAGGCAATATCAAACTAGTTCCACTCTGTTGCCAAGAAAACCGCTCGATGAATACATCCAGGAAGTCAGTAGGAGTTGAGATTAACCTGAAGGAGTTGGTTTATGATTTCTAAAAGAAAACCACACTTTTTTTTTCTCCAGGAAAAACTGTTTTATAAAAGGGGAGATTAGTACCTGACATGCATATACATTTGAAGCTTACCTTTAAAAATGTATCCAAGGATCCGTTTTCCATGTATTCAGTTACAATCATAACTGGTTTACCTGGATAAGGAACATCAAAAGTACATCACCTGTAACTTCTGGAACAGCAGATGGTCAACCATGTGCTTTTGTATATATAACATAAAGTTTAACATTTTTTCAGCTGTTTAGATATAACACAGGTGATGTGTATACTTAAGATGGCAAAAAAATCACATGAAAAGACAGCAAAAACATACTTGCAAACCCATGTATGGCACGTACACATTCATCTGGAGATTGCTGCTGTTTCCTGGTAACATTCTTTGGGGTTCAATCCACATTTATTCCTCTATAACAATAAACCCTTGATTTAACAGACTTCAGTTTTATCGAGCTTTGGATGCAACAGACAAAATCTGCCCATGTAGCAAATGCTTCTGTGCAATGTAAAGTCTCACTTGTTATTTATGCATGCATAATTATGTAAACAATCCATGCATAAAATCCCATTTAGTTTAACTGACATTCTGCTAAAACTGTTAGCCTATCTCCCCTGTTAGTCTGGTAAATTGATCATTTAAATGGTTTGTGGCTGAACTATCCCTTATAATTTAGGCATGCAATTCTTTTTTTGTAATTCACATATTTGCTAATAGAAGAGTTAATATGAAAACTTCACCGTTCTCTCTCTATAAGTAAGTAATAGTCATTTGAAATGTATATACCACAATGTTTCAGAAGCAAAAAGAAGACAGCGTTTCTTCACGAAAATAAAAATAAATGTTTATGACTCTTAAAGTAAGCATGCATGCAATCAATAAGAAATACACACTTTGGTGTCGTATTCTGCCTTTAAAGTTACATTTTTGTCTCCTCGGTATATATAACAGTAAAGAATACTCAAGATGAATATAGGGCATAGAAAGCAGGATTTATTTATTTAAAAGGTGTATATGGCCGCTGATCCCAAGCAACTCTGGGTGGCTCGCAGAGTTTCAAATGGGCCTCTATCCATTCTCAAACTGCTTGGTCCAAAGAGCTGCTATATTTACACTCTAGGAGTCATCCCACACACTTCACCATTTGCAATTCTTTTCCAGAGAATTGCAAAGGCAGAAGGCATTTGGAAGTTATAATTTGTGAGATGGCTCTAAATTCCACAGATCATCTAAGGCTTCAACAGTATCAAAGTATGATAAAAGGGAGACAGTGAGATATTTTAATCCTAATAAAGACTTGAAATACATCAGAAGAAGCAATTTTTTATCCACCATGAGGATATTTATAAAATGAAATAATGTTTCTACAACCAACTATGAGATTCCATACATATATATTCCATACACATACACACACATATTGTGGAGCCCTCTTTTATTTATGGTACTAAAATAATGGTTTAGTAAACATCCAAAATAAATAAGTTATTTAAAAGACCCCTAGTATATATGGAACGGCGTTCCGTGAGTCATACTGGCCACATGACCCGGAAGTGTCTATGACAACGCCGGCTCCAAGGCTTTGAAACGGAGATGAGCACCGCCCCCTAGAGTCGGACACGACTGGACTTTACGTCAAGGGAAACCTTTACCTTTACCTAGTATATATGGAGAAAACATTATTGCAAAAACAGCACCTGGAAAAGTATGCATCTTGTCCCAATTATTGAAACTGCCTAGGACATTATAATTTTTGGTCTCAAACAACTATCTGATGAAATTCATAGGCAATACCCTGTTCAGAATTGCAGAATAATTCACAAAAGTGCTTCAGAATATGAAGCACCTACCTGCAGCTTTTTTAACAATCTGCATCTTTTCCTGGGATTTCACAGCTGCCCTTTGCAGCTGCCATATGATCCTGAGAAATAACATGACTATGTTTGCATCTCCACATAGTCCAAGGCATCTTTTTGGAATCAAGATTTGATAGCTCACTGCTAACAAGAATAATAATCTTTTTCTGATCTTATCTGGTTAATCTTTCTGACCACATCACACTAATGATAAAAGTCTCCCATTATTATATGTAACTGCCCTCTGGTTTGGCAAGACGAACTGATCTAAAAAAAACAGTGAAATTCTGCTAGAACACTTACAGACTTCTTACATTAATTTTCATTACAACTCAGGCAGGAAATTATTGTTCTTTTATTCTAAAGAAGCTATCCATTAATCATATTTACAATTTTTCTGTCCTCCAAAGAGCTCAAGACAAGGTCCATCTTTTTTGCCCATTTTAGTTTCACAACTATCTTAGGAGGAATTAAATTGAACTACATGTTATTGGGGATGGGAGACTCAATATGAATGCTGTTTTTTTTTCCACAGCAGCAGCAGAAGCTGGATATTTATTAGCTTGTTTAATTCACCACTAGACCCTTATCATGAAGTCAAGGTCATAGGTTCAGAAAGTCTGCCATTTCTACTTGTTTTCTTGTTGAAATTCATACTTTCTTGTGTCTTTAGTTTCATGTGCTCTGATGGGATGCTAAGTTAACTTCAGCCTGCAATATGTGGATAATGAAACCTAAGGTTAAAAAAATACCATTTTCTTATGACTGAAAGAAAGGAAGGGGCCAGAATTAGGAGTCTGTGAGATCATTATAAGATGCACTTAAAGACAACATTTTTGTAATGTTGCCTTTGAGTGCCTAAGACAGCCACACAACTTGTGTGTGATCTGCTAATAAAATTGTATGTATCACAAATGTCAGTGCAGCTTCCAGAGATTTTATAATAAATGAAAAGACTTTTGTTGAAACTGCTCATTTGTGATCCCTGAGCATGTTGTGCTGAAGCTCACAGTTCTGATGCCAATGTTGTAACCTGACAACATTACACAGCATGTATCCCCACTGCTGCACATTGTTGGATGTAAGGCTAAGGCCAGGAGAATATTCAGCACAATGATATGAGAGGGAGGTTATATAATGTGCTAAGTGGAAGGAAGAACAGCCTATTAAGCATTACTTTGGAGGACTATATTATATTTCTTAGGACGTGTATTTCCACCCTAAGTTTTCTATCTAAGCCCTGCTTACAGTAAGAATAAGGAAGGACGCTGCTGTCTGGAGAAGAAAACAGAACCTCTCCCTGCCCAAATCCTAACCTGAAGAACAAAGCAGGGGGGAATATATGCATGGATTAGATTTAGCTTTTGCACAAGGAGCAAATGCTTCTCTTTGATTTCCAAGCCTGTTTAACTGCTCTGATTTTGAAGTAATAATGAAAAAATGAAAAATGCTTGAGAAGACAAAATAAATGACTCAATGACTATAGTAACTTAGGTCCATTATAGATACCACAGTTAGACAGATTAACATTACTGGAATTCGAAGCCACCAAGCTGTTGCTGTATATAGTTTTATATAAGCAATGATAATCAAACATTCATCAGCATCAGGTACGTACTCTTTGTCACCACGCCTTCCAGGTGTATTATGTTGGCATGGTCAAACTGCCCCATTATGCTTGCTTCTCCTAAGAAGTCTCGTCTTTGTTTCTCAGAGTAGCCCACTTTCAGGGTTTTAATGGCCACTGGCAACTCACGTTTCCCAGGGAGTTTCAAACGCCCACTGCATACTTCGCCAAATTCACCTATAAAAAAATCCCCCCCAAGTTAAAAGAATTAAAAACTAAAACCTGTGATAATGCCTTATGACTTTTGTACACCAATCAAAAATATTTATTTATATTTACGGTTTTTTTTAAGAGAAAGATTGATACAACATTACTCATTGAATGACTGCATTTTTATTCCAAGTCAACCGTAATAACTCTCTGAATGAGGCTGAGTCAGAGAGGCTGACTTGACCCAAGTCATCCAAGCGGCTCTGTCATTAAATGAAGATTTGAACCTAGGTTTCCCAGGTCAACACCATAAGACATTTATGAATAGAAACTGCATTGCACTACGCTCATTAATCATATATTTTTGCTTTATGCCAAATTAATATTGTAATTCATCACCATACAAAAGGCTCTGGACTGAATCATTTTATCTACAGAAAAGTTAATTTTGCTTTCATAAATAATAATTTCATCAGTGACAGGATCTAAAATATATTTTATTTTCAATTCAGTTATAGGAAATCTATTTGCATTGAATGTATTCCAACCATCATCATGGTACAAGCAAAAGAGAGATATACAGCATTTAGATTTTCTTACCAGCTCCAATAACTCTCTCAATTGAAATGTATGACACTTCTATTTCTTTGGCAAATTCATGGACAGCTTGATTAGGGTCTTCGTAGGTATGTGGATCAATATATGTCTTTACTCCTGGTAGTTTAACTGTGCATAAAATTATTTATTACACTTCTCTTTATGGTATGCAAGTAATTTAAAATGAAACAGTAACTTTAAAAAGTATAATCATGCTGCTGAAACAATGTAAAACCAGTGGTAAAAAGCTCTAAAAGAACTAACAAAATTCTTAAAGTATTTGAAGGAAAAAAATCACTAGACACAGAAAAGATGATAGCACATGCTATTGAAAATATCCCTTTTCCTGTACTCATACAACTTGTCAAGGGTTTGTTTTGAGGAGCTAGACTCTTAGCAGGGATTGGCTGGTATATTATTCTAAGGGTACTAGTAAAATTTATTGTTGCAATTATTTTTTTTTTATTATTTTTAATTTATCGAATTTGTCACCATCCATCTCCTCCCACCTGGGCGGTTTACGACAAAATAATAAAAAAACAATAAATATATAATAAAATTCCAATATAAAAGTGCACTATAAAACAATTTCACATAGCTACTAAATATAAATAAAGTCCAGATGGCTGTGATCTCATTAAGTCCTTGTGTAGGAACAGCACAATTGTGTGCTGTTCCATGTGTACTAACTGCTGATTTGAATCCAGGCCCAAAACAATATGCTTGTTTTAAACTTTTCATGGCTTGGGTTCAGATTATCCAAAAGAACATCTCCAAATGTACAATATCGATCCAAATTATCCAGGTGCCAAATTAGGTGAGGTAGGTATCGAAAAAATGAGAATCTTTGTAGTGATGGATGAGTGTCTAGCATTTTACCTAGCTTGAACTGGCATCTAAGTGTGAAAGTGGCAAATGCAAATATCTCAGAACTAATGAAAACTATTTCATATCACTGTCAGAAATGTATGTTTCTGACTACTATCATAAATGAGTGGCTTAAAAACCAGGTGGTCTGCAAGATTTAATCAAAAATTCAGATCAACTGAATTTAAAGGTAATTAGATGACTAAAGCATGTTACAATTAATTAAGCAGCTCTATTTCATTAGGGAACTTTTTTTCATAAAAACTGCAGATAACAGGCCCTGCTTTAGAGGAGCCTTTGTTTTCTCCCTCTTTCATTTATAGAGGGGAATGTGACTTTGAAGATGAACCCTACTATGCTTCTTGCTTTAGAAATATGGTTATTACTCTTCCATATACTGAAAAAATATCTGGGTATCCCATTTTTGGATATAAGTTTCAGTAACAACTTAAATTGTAATTAAGTTATAAAATGGAAATTAAGTTGTAAATTGGAATTAAGATATTAGAATATCTGTAATATTCAAAATAAGATTGCTTATTTCTTTATGATGCTGAGATTAGATAGTGGGACAGGTTTCTATCAGCACTCCAGCATTTTTCAGCAGCTTTTGCACCCATTTCAGAAGGACAAAACAAAACAAACCCCAGTCAACCAACCCAGAAGGTCTGCAGAGCGGGGATATGGTGTTGGCTTTCTCTCTCCATTCCTGCACTGGACCATGTGAAGCAGATGTTTAGCATATACTAGATACTCAGGGTATCTCTTTTTCCACCTTCTCCATAAATTGTGTCACATAAATGTTAAACTATATACTGTGCACTGTAAAGACCAGCAATAAAACAAAACAAAACAAAACAAAACAAGCTTTTGCAGTATTGTTGTCTAGCACATTCAATGAATTTTACTTACTGTGGCCATTATGAAAGTGCATTTTTTCTTCTTCAGGATCTTGTTTAGCTTTGCTATAGCCACACCGCCTGTCATGGAAAATTTAGGATTAAAAAAAATGTAAGGAGAGGAAAAAAATCACATTAACAGCATCAGTACACAGACTGACAGTTGAGGAATGGGGGAAGGAGCCTATGGCTCACACGTGACCTATCCTATCTCCTCCAAAGTTATCAGATAATGGCTCCTTTTTTCCCCCAGGCTTGGTAAAGAAACAGACTCAGGGAAACTTCAGCAAGGCAGCTTTGTGACTTGTTGCTGGTAGCATGGAATTTTAATTGGTCTTCTGAAATTGGAGCTAAATATTACCTACAACTGCTCCTGATTCTTCTGATTGCTCCAGGTAAACTTTATATTACATAGTGATAATGGCCAGGCCCGCAACTAGGGTCTGTGTCACCTGGGGCAAACATGGATTCCATGCCCATTTTGGCACACCCCCCCCAGTGCTCATTTTGGTGCCCCCCCCAGGGTGGCACCTGGGGCACATGCCCCAATTGCCCCCCCCCCCCACTTGTGGCCCTGATAATGGACTTCATAATGATGCAAAAGTATCTAGCATCCCCACATTTTGGAACCAACACTGGATCTAAGAGTGCATCATATTCTACTTTCCCTGGGAAGAGCAGAGAAGGGATAAAAAGGCCAGGAGCTTTCTTCTCCATTCAGAGTGCAATTTGTTGGAGACAAAAGAGTCCAAATCACTGATTTCTGAGTGGAGTGGTCTGGAACCGCTACTTGATCTTAGACAAAAGGCTAGGATCCTTCTGGATCTACTTGATCTTAAAACAAAAGTCTAAGAAACTGTCATCATGTTATGTGCTATTACTGTCTTTTAGTATAGTAGCAAAATTAACTATTTATCTAATATCTATTTTGTACAGCATTTTTTTGATCTTCCTAGGCCACTTAGGGATTTACTGTCCTAACTGACCACAGACATGCAAATGGTTTTTTCCTTTTCTTTTTTATATAGCATAATAATATAATATTTTATGGGGAAAGAGAACTTCCAAATGGGTTAAATATACTAATAAAGAACAGTACAAAACAATACAGTGCTTAGTGGTCTTTTAAATTAATAAATATCTGACAGTAAATTCTGATGTGTGTTTGGAGGAGTACATAAATTGGTGCCATGTATATACTCAATAAAATTAAAATAAAGTATTAGAAAATCATATCCAGCTATACCAGGCCTTACTTGTTTGTTTCTCCATTAGTATATTTGTCAACATTGTTGAATCAGATTGATATTCAAAGTTTGTTCCCTGTCTTCCAAATGCTACTTTCTGATATATTTTGTATAAATAATACAAAATGTTATTAACACTCAGATATTTTAGTTAAAAATGTTAAAATTTCACCTATCATTTGTTTATAATCAAAGAAAAGGGGAAATTATACTATGATATTTCAATACTGCCTTTTATTTCAGTAAAGGAGCAATAGGTTTATTTAGATCAGAAGTAAAGCAAATAGTGTACGATACATAAAACTCTCTCCAAGGTACAGGAATCTAAATGATCCAGTATAGAGAAAACCTGCCTATAACATTGTAACAGGTACTATATAGCAGCTTACCTGTTAATGATCAATCATTTATTTTCTTTAATAAATATGATAATTTTTGAGATGAAGTAAAAGATAAATGAATAAAATATCTAGGGTTAGCAAGATCATATACATAATAATACCTGGTGCTACTACAAATCAGTAAACATGAAGAGTAAGGTAGGGTACCAGATCTGGGCTGCAAAAATCTGGATGACCACTAGATGGCAGCATACTGATACTCTGTCCCTCCCCCAGATTTTTGCAGCCTAGATTTGTTAGACCTATAGTTCATATTTCCATTAACTGGACACATTATCAACCAAATCTCATTCTTAAAACTAGAAATTGGAATTAATTTGATCCTGATTTCTGATTAGCATGATATTTCTTAGGATCATATGAAGGTTAACACACTCAGCCATTTGTAACATTACCCATGCTAGAAACTAAAATATAAAGGAAACTTTCATGGATACATACTGCACACTGTAGGAAATATATATATTTTTTCCTCCATGAAAGTATTCAGGCCCATGAATGCCAACGGCAAGCATTCATGTTTATTGTGGGCTCAATCACACAGTCTACTTGCAAAGATGGCCCTCTTAACTTTTGTTGAGGACTTGTCCTTCCAACAGAGCCTCATCAGCAGCTGTAGCTGGATCAGGTTGATATGGCAGGAATGCCTTTCATTGGAAAATAGAAGAAGCCCTGTGCCACATGCAGAGGAACTTGAGAAAGGCTGGTGATCTGCCACATTCCAACTGGCCTGCTGTAAGACTGCCATCTCTCATCTGGCCACAGGGCTAGGTGCCACTATGGGAATTTCTTCTTTTGGTGCTGGGTGGACCAGAGTCTCCCCAACAGACAATTGTTTTTCGCTAGAATCAAGGAAACAATGACCTTGTGGAAGACCATCCACAATACATAAATATAAAGCATTTAAAGCTGGCTTTAGCTACCTTAGATTTATGGAAACTGAATGTGTTCTTCATCTGATATGCATACTACAGATATGAACTCTCCTTTGATTGATATTTTCCCTACCTTGGAAAATTTCTCCCTTGCAAATTTATGTCTCTTATTCTCACTGCAATGCTAAAATAAATGAAGTTTAGGACACAGGTCAATGTTCTTCAGTAAATAGAGGACAAAATATGACATTTTCTTTCTAAATATTGTTGTGGTATTTTAACTGGTAGAAAACCTATTTTCACACTGTCACCTAGTGAAATATTTATCATGGGCACTGTAAAACTGAGGATATAAGGCATTCCTCTGAATATATATAAAAAAGAATGGACTGATGGAAGGATGACAAATTTTATTGGCAAATAAAAATCTCAGCCATAAACACAACTTACTGTGACTGCTTTTACAAGACCCTAAAGGTTTACTGAAAATAATGGATGATACAGGTCTGTAGTAGACAGTTAAGAATGCTTTATATATGCACTTAGAAGATCAGCTTACATTTAGAAGGAAGTGGAAGAACCAAAACCAGTAATAATAAGAATCAACCTCACCAACCCAGTCATCTGAAATGTACATTTAAACAAAGAAGCAAAGTTTACATACTGTATATACAAACATACAATTATGTAAAGCCCAGAAAGAAAATAAGACAAAGAAATTAAAGGCATGAGATAAGAAAAGACAGAAAATATAGATAAACTTATATCTGTCTTACTGTCTGCTCAGTACTGAACCATTCACTACTTACATAGTTCGTTTTCATGTATCCTCTGCTTTCATCACATACCACTCTTATACCACATTCAGCAACGAAACTTCAAGTCTACATTCACACAAAACATTCTCTAATTTGAGCCTATTCACTTTATCAGATGCTTTCTGTAAATCAACAAATGCACAATAAATCCTTCTCAGATTCGTACATGTCTTAAGTGAACAGCTGAAAAGTAAAAATCTAGTCTGCACATCCTCTACCTGGCATAAAGTCTCACTGCACTTCCAAATTTTGCTCATTGCCATCCCTTGTACCTTTCCAATCAGAACTCTGCCAAACTTCTTCCCAGGCACACTAACTGATTAATCTCTCTATAGCTTTTGCAATCCCTCTTGATACCTTTCTTTTGCATAGGAGAACAATAATGGCATTTTTCTAATGAGGCACATCCACTCTATAAACAAACCACATCCCTAAACTTTCCTTGCTGTCTTTGACCACATTCTTTGTTGCTATCTTTGTCTTTAAATACATATTATAGAATAACTTCATTTCATCTATGTTTTTGCAGGATTCTCTTGTATGCATTTTTTTCTCTATTGACTCTTTCCAGTTATCATCCCACTAAGCACACTGTTTCATACTTTCTATTAGCATAATTCCACAAACTTATATGGCATTTTCTAACATCATTCTTTTCACTGTTTGAAGCAGCCTCCACATCTTCTTTCATTAAGTCTTTTTCCCTTCATTCTGTTGGAAATTTTATCTATAATTCATACATAATTTTTAAACATTCTCCTCCTTCAGTTTTTCTCCTATCACTCTTTTCTATCACTCTTTTCTTTCTTTCTTGTTTTCCTTCCTTCCTTCCTTTCTTCCTCCCTTCCTTTCCACAAGATCCAGTTAGGACACTCCAAAAATTATCTGTTCTACATTCAAAACTTAACACTCTTGGTATCTTTTACTAATTCTCTCCACTTTTCTTCATAACTATCAAATCAATCATACATTAGATTTATATTCATTCCTTTTTCAAGTGTGCATATGAATTCACTTAGGCTCATCAGACATTTTTCTAACAAGTTATTTATCAGGAATCACTGCCATTCTTTCTTGCAACTCCAAAAGATCCAATAACTTGTTCAGTACAGTTCCATCTCATTTGCACCCATCCATTAATGTCATCTAATAGATTATTTTCCCCTGGATTGCACTAGTTTCCCCAAAATTTATATTTGATCCTTTCATTATCATAATTCACCAGAGCACAGCATGCAAGCCTCACCAATCTTTGGATTCCTACAATAATCTAGATGATACCAATTCAAATTTTCTGACATACTGTACATCTTAGCCCCTTCATTGATAATTAAACCTACACCATCACTTCCCTCCACATATTAATTTCACTCCATAAAATCAGACATTTGTTTAGATCTCTTACATCCTTCCCTTTTCCCTTAGATTCACAGACTCACAATGTATCAATTTGTCTTTCACATTCATTTCATTAGTTAATTCATGTTCCTTCATTTACTCCTCCAGCTTCTATTTGGTGTGGTGGTCATCAGATGGGCCCACAGATGTTGACCTCTGCTGCCCATCTTAGCTTTGAATGAGGCATTCAAATAATACTTCTTTGGTAAGAGAGAAATGGTGTAAACTATGTTAGTAGCCTTAGTTCTACTTGTGCTACATGTAGCACTTCCTGGTAACAAAATGTTTGGGCATAATTTAGTCAGTATGATAGAAGTGCCTAGGTTTAGCCCAAACATGCTCATGCTATTCTGTGCAAGCTAGGTTCATTAATCTAGTGACTACCTTGCAAGCCAGCATACTATTGCCCATAGCCCTCCATAGCCCTCCAGCTTGAAGATACAGTAAATGCAGGATGAAAACCTTACTATGTAAAACTTAAAAATGGTAGGAAGGAAAGCTGTTAACAGAGAGGTTTATCACAACCTTCTCTTTAATAAAATAGTTTTATATTAAGGATGCATCCTCAGTTGCCCAAGGATTCTGACCCTGGATTCTGAGCCTTGATGCAGAACCTGGTATGAGGGATAATTGGAACATCATGGCGAATTAGGTGAACATTTTTATTCTCAGGGTTTGGATGGAGAGCTGAGTGAAAGGATAGTGACTTATCTAAGGCTATGCAGTATTGATTTATACATTTTGATTTCTCTGAGATGAGGTCTGAATTTACTCTCTCTCAATTAACACTCTTACATCAAACTGCACAAGCTTTTACTTAGGTAGTTGGTACAGTTTATTTTAGGCTTTATTATACTTCCCAAGATTCAAAGAGTACTTGGAAATGTTTGCGTAACAGAAGAGCCAATGCAAATACAATTCAACTTCTCCCTCCAAAACTGACAAAAAAGGTGCCAATTTTTTTTAACCTGCCCCCACTACAGGCAGGGTCTTTGCAGAACACAAATGGGCTACAAGAGGCTGCACCTTTTGCACTCTTGTGTTAAAGTAACCGAAGATATGGGCAGCCGCAGGGACCCTGACAGAAGCCCCATTTAAATTATTACATCCGGAACACTCACCATGAGTTAAATCCCACCCATAGACATCACTTGCATCTTGGCTACTGATAGGATTTCTCCTGAAAGTGTTGTAAGAAATGCACAATGCCTGTGGGGAACCAATATTGCAACAGCAATGTGGTGGGGGTGGGGGAGCAGATTTAGCTGGAGCTAAATCCACAGAGCCATGTTGAGCATTCTACGTATTAAGAAAAAAACTAGGATGGGGCTATATGTATTCTGCTATAGATAGGCTGCTACAATTATTACAAATTGCTATTCCTAGGCATGAAAAATACTACAAACGGCCAATGTTTACTAAGTGGCAGGTTGGAAAGGATTTTAAGACTTTAAAATACTTTTTTTGTGTGAGAACAAATGTAATTTGTACCATTAAATTTTAATGGTATTTAAATTACCATTACTTATAATTTATTTAGAGGACCCCTGACCTACTCTTTGGTCTTTTAAACCAATTTATCAACCATTCCTGAACCTCTTAGGGTTGAAAACTGTTACTCTGTTGCCATAGTGAGTTCCACAGACTTCTATGGCTCCAATGCACCATGTCATGTCTTTCTGCCCAAATTCTTATCACTTTGTTGATTTCTCTGTGGTCTTTGCTCCTCCAATTCTCTTTGTTCCCTTAAATGGCTTTTCCTTTTTACCTGGGAAGCTCCTTAAATATGCTCTAAAAGCAAATATATGCTTTCCAGAACACACTAAATAACCATTTCCATGAAGTTTTCATCTTACTGTTTGGATGAGAAAGTAGCAATGTAGTGTAACCATATATAATATTTGAACGTTCTTCTATGGGGCAAAGTGGAAATACTGGTAGAGGAGGAAGAAAGAGAAGAGTGTCTAATGCTTCCTCATGTTACAGTTTTCATAAAACTATTCCTTCCTCCCCTACTAATTCTGGACCTGCATTTACAGGTTAAATTGGAGCAACAAAAGGTGAGTTTTTGAGAGAGAGTCATTGGTCAGTGCTGGATTATTATTAAATATATACAGGTGAATTCTGCCATCGTACAAAATTATATTTTATTGAGATGTGGCTGAGTGTAGTCACATCTTGGGTCCATATGCTATCCCCTCCTCTTTTCTACTCCAGCATAACCTGAGGTAGGAGCACAGGGATCTACAACTAGCCATGATGACACCAAAATCATGAAATATGCATTGTGACATCACAATGCAAGTTGCATCCTTTCATACCTGAATTGTGACATTACATGAAAGTACATAAGGGGTGGTGTTCCGTTTGTGATGAACATTTGTCACTTGCCCCCCTTGCTCCCCCAATGTAGCCTATAAGTTCCAAAACCTCTCCTTTTCTACTACTAGCTATGGTCAATCTTACCCATGGTTAAATCAAGCCACCCTTACATCTTGCAGTATGAAGTTGTCTTACTTAAAATTATCTAAATTATAATAAGTTGTGATTAATCAGAAGTAGAAAGGAAAGATTCCAGCAGCCATCCTGGAGAAATGAAAGATTAGACTTACATTTTAGTCAATAATACTTTATGATGATGTTCAAGCGGAGCCAATTTTTTTCTCTGAACTGAACCTTCTGCATATGCAAATTAGTTACTCTTATTTATCTCACTATTTTAAGTTCTGCCTTATATCCTTTCTCCTTCTTTTATTAAAGCAAGACTTTTCTTATTTTTGCTTAGTGTGTGTGTGTGTGTGTGTGTGTGTATATATATATATATATATATATATATATATATGTATGTATATATATATAAAGAACCCTTGCTTCAGAAAAGGTTTGTGATCAATAAGTTATATTTTAACTGTTTTAATAATTATTGCTTTGCAATTGAAAATATTACATTCCTTCTTTTCCTGTTTTTAAAGAAGAAAGAATCCTACACTTAAATTATTAAAACGGGCATTGTTTTTGTTCAACAGAATGACTTAGAATATGTGCAAAAAACCCTAAAATTTGATGTTCAAGACAACACTGGTAATTTCAAATTCTCCAGGCATCCATTAACTTCAGAAGCAAATACATTTTTTCCTATAGATACAGATCTTCCAAAGTAATATTTGCCTGATATTTGGTTGAAATACCTCTGCAAATAGACCTATGTTCCTCTGTTACTACAGGTTATCTGAATGCCAAATTGTTATTTATGATTATTTGCAAAAAAAAGGAGCAGAACTATGTTCTAAGAAACTGTCAACTCATTACTGAAGTTAGATCATGAATGTGTCTATGAAGCCAAAATGAAGTTGTCATCTTTGCACTGTATATAAACAACTGGTATAGTATAGTGATTAATTCTTGATAAGCCTAGCCTTCTGCATATGTAGCTTTCAGGGACTGAAATGGACTACAAAGCTCGAAAAAACACAAGCAGACAAACAAATTGTCCGCTGTAGCCCAGAGTGTACTGTATCTTTGTGAACCCAAAACTATATGCTGAGTGCAAATGCATGCAGTATTAGTCCAAAGGGCAAGTGAATGAAAAATTATCCCTGATGATGGGATATTTCTGTCCTGTATTTTTTCAGTCCAAATTGCTTTTCTTTCTTGCAGTTGTCCTTTGAAAGAGGAAGGCATCATACAGAGATGCTGGGAAAAACTTAAGTACTCTTTCCTTCTTCAGTTCTCAAGTGCTAAATCTTTTGTTTCCTCAGTTTAATGTTTTCTCAAGATTCTTGTTGTGTTCAAATTTAATTATTCTGAGATCATATTCTGGAAAGGAAAAATTCAATTACATAAAATGTTCAGGGGTGGGAATTAGAAATGTTGCCAACCAAACCTGAGACTTTTTCTATGAATGCATTTTGTGTGCTGCTTTTTCCAGGCAAAAGAATGGAAAACCCTGCCAGTCCCACTGTGAAAAAATCCACTGAAAAACATAGCTAAAGGAATTTCTCAGCCTGGCCCTCTCCAGATGTGTTGGGCTACAACTCTGACTCAACTCAATCAGCATAATAGCCATCCAGGTTAGGTATTGGGGATGTCATACTAGCAGAGTACTAGTCTGGGAAGAGGTTTGCATTGGAGTGTATAATTATTTTCTGAATGTAGGAGCACTGTATATAACACTTGGCTATTAGGTACCATGCCATACTCCAGAAAATAATCATGGACCAAATAAAAACAAAAATTTAGTTAATATTGTAAATTACATTACATTGATTAAATACCATTGATATGGTTACACACAGGATATATAATATGGTTTTTTTTTTAATCTCATTAAAAGTTACAATTTGCAAGCAATCTTTGAAAAAGCTCTGGGGCTACATCCAAATCTTTCAGTGTAGCCTACTAAATTCACCCTCTGAAATAAAACTCTGTTCATTTCATGTTATAAGTTGATGAAGAAGGGACAAAACAAACCTGAAGAATTCAATCTGTATTCTTAGTGTTGCTTCAAAATCCAGTCCTACATTGTAGGTACATTTTGATGAAATAGAGGCATGAACCAGGCTTTCTACAAACCAATTAAAAAGGGAGGGAGGGAAACCATGTGTTCTCCAGAGGTTGTTGGTCTTTAACTCCAATCACCTGATCATTGGCATGATGGCTGAGGGTGATAGCATTTTGAATCCAGTAACATCCAGAGGAGCACAAACTGTTCAACACTGAGTATATAATTAAATATACACAGAAGCAAGCAGTTCCTGACATTTTAAAATCTGAACTAATTTCAGAGTTATTTATATATTTAAAGCAGTTTATAACTGAGGTAAGGGCCCTCCTAATTTTTTGTATGCTGCTTTTAAGTAAAAGTATCTGCATGCATGAGGATTTTGTAGACCCTTTGCCTCAAATATTCTCAATTTTTATTTTATAGAAGTACTTAATCCAAATGTCGTTACATATTAATTCACTTTAATAATAATTGCTCTGGAGTCCTTGGAGCTCTCTGAGTCTTGTTGTTTTCTCGCAATAAAAGGATGCTCAGCCATTCCTTGCCCCCCACTTTCCCTACTACCACTACTGCAGCTACCTACATTAACCCATCATTTCTTCGTAGGGTAACCCACTCCAGAAAATATTATTTTTATGGAGTGTCAGGAGAAAGTTGAGGGTGTAAAATTAAACATCCCCTTCTGGTACCACTTTTTCATCAATATTTTCTTTCTTTTCTTCAGTTTTAACTATACCTAAAGTATAGTTTAGACCAGTACACTCCCTTGCCAGCAATCAACACCCAGATATGCAAAAATCAACACTAGGATTAACACCAGATGAACCATCAAACAGCACAATACACCCTAATCAAGGAACTATTAACTCAGGCAATCAACCAAGCAGCAAACAACAGCCCAATCAAAGAACTCCCAAGAGAGAACAACATCCCTACCAACACAAGCAGGGCAAGCCATGGTATATAAACTGAGAGCAAGGCCCACTCCCTCTTTGCACTGAAGATGTTGGCTAGTCTGGCAATGAAACATCTGCAAGAAAACAACAAGGCTCAGAGAGCACCAAGGACTCCACAGCTCAATCCTGAGCTACAAATATTCGCTTCAATTAATAATTGCTCTTTCATTTATATAATTCCTATCAAAATATGTTTAAGAGTGATGTTGGTGTATTGGCCAACTAGCCTGTAAAAATGTAAACTATTTATATATTTCCTGAAATTTGTTGCTCCTTTTTCCATGATCCAAAAGCCTGGTCAAGAAGCCAAGAAAATATTGATGGAAATATGGTACCAGAGGGGGATGTTTAATTTTGCACCCTCAACTTTCTCCTGACACTCCATAAAAATATGTTCTGGAGTGGGTTATTCTATGAAGAAATGATGGGTTAATGTAGGTAGCTGCAGTGGTGGTAGTACAGAAAGGGGGGGGGGCGGCAAGGAATGGCTGAGCATCCTTTTATTGCGAGAAACAATTTCCTCCCAAAGTAGCTACCTATTTTAGGTATAGTTAAAACTGAAGAAAAGAAAGAAAAGGTTGCTAGAGGTTTGCTGCCTGTTTTAATATGCAATGCATGCTCTCATCCTCAATGAGGTCATTCTTTTGAATAAGGCTGAATAAGCAAAATAATAATTTTAGGCTTCCAGTTGATTGGTCTTTTCCTACCTGACTAAAAACACAGAGATAAGGAGTTTTAACTCGCTACTGTATGCCATGTTGGAACCAGCTATGTTGTTGCCAATTTTGTTACTTGCTAGAAACAATTAGGACAAGAAATAATTTAAGGAACTTCTTGTTGCCTGGGGAAGAATAGACTGGAAACATAATATGTACACAACATTACTTTAGAAAGTTTGTACTGTTCTCTTGGAGTATATATTTTTCGACCTTATAATATCACAGCATCTAAGACATTCCATGAAGTCAAGATTAATACAGCAGGCCGAAATGATTTTTGGCTTTTGGATCAGCTTCCTTTGCTTTAATTCAAAATAGGCAAATAGCTGGAAAGTGGAGATTTTCAGTTTCAATTATGAAAAGTGACTGCAATTTATGAAGAAAAGCTCCAAAGCATGTAATATACAGAGCCAAGATTTTTGGGTGGTATGAGAAAGTAGTCATCTAGCTCAAAATAGACAGGAACAATTTGCTTAGGAAAATTCTTGGTCTTCAGCATGGCACAAATACCACACACTGAAGAATGGAGACACTCTCTGTTAATTTGATATTGTTACTTTCCACCCCACCCCCCAAAAACCGTAACATCCTGGAATAAAGTTTAGTTAAGTCTTGTTACTGCTTTTACTGGAAAAGCAATTGGTGGGTGAATATGCTGTCCAACGTTTTGCAAAAGTGCACTTTGTCCTTGTTAGAAGAACGTAACAGGAATGCCACCAGGATGCTGGTTTGATTCAATGTCAGAAGTCTTCTTTATGGTATCCCTACTTTAAGAGCCATGGGGTGAAGGTTTGCCTAGATAGCACTGCCTAGCAAATCCATTATTCAATTTGGCCTGTGTCTTTCTGCTAATGAATCAAAATTATTATTCAGCAATTCATCCAGGCTGTTTCTCTTGTGGAGTCCTTGGTGCTCTCTGAGCCACCTTGTTTTCTTGCAGACGTTTCATTGTCAGACTAGGCAACATTCTGAAGATGTTGTTTAGTCTGGCAATGAAACGTCTGCCAGAAAACAACAAGGCTCAGAGAGCACCAAGAACTCCACAGTTTGTTGGTTTATTTATTTATTTTTCAAATTTCTATTAACTCCCCCAAAAAGGGGGACTCCCCCTTTCAGGGGAGCTCAGTTCAACCCTGAACTACAAATATTGTCTTTGATTGTTTCTCTTGTTTATTATCTCTATCCCTACATCCCCAAATACTTTGTCAAAGCATCATAGAGAAAATACATTATTTGGGGTCTGAGTATAATGCTACCTTTTCCCAAAGGCATTAAAAACACGTATGGCCAAAAAGTGCTGATATCAACTTACAGACTGGGCTGAGAGAATAAGCAAAAGGCAATCCTGATAGAATTTGCACTGGCCATCACAGTTAATGGATCATCATTCCATCATGAATTACTGGTTTTGATTCAGACAGCCTCATGATTCAAAGAAGTTTGCTTGCAGTTTTGGAAAGTTTAATAACCATGAACTTAATTTTCTCACTGAGTACAAGGGAAATAGGAATGCTTCAAATTTTTGTTTAGTTGTACACAAGGTTCTTAAAAGTTTGCACCATAAAAATATAATGTGTCCATTAGATACGCTTTACATAATATAGTAAAACTTTATGTAATATAATCAGACTTAACTCTTGGCTGTGACAATGCTATCCTGCATTAGCAGGAACTCTAGAGAAATCTGCAATGTGCTTGCCAGTTCTGTTTTTAACATACTGATGGGCTACCTGCTCCCAAAATATTTCTGTCTATGGCACAAGTGATATAAGTGGTTAAAGCTATTTACCAAATCTGCAGGACAGAAATAGGTCGTATTACTTTGATGAATCCAGAAACAATGGTAGCCATGAAATTAAACTCATGGGAAGGCCACTTTCACAGTTAACGAGAAGAGAGGTATGGAGATCAGCATGATAGAGAAGTGGCAGGACCAGTATTTCCCCTCTAAAGCAAAGGTTTCATTAAACCAGTGTTTCTCAACCTTGGCAACTTTAAGATGTGTGGACTTCAACTCCCAACTGGAGAGATGGGGATTTCAACTCTGATGGCTGGGGAATTCTGGGAGTTGAAAGTCCACACATCTTAAAGTTGCCAAGGTTAAGAAACACTGCATTAAACATTACAGTGTCATAGATCTGTATTTTGTGGCTCACCAGGAAACATGCTCTACAAGTATCTGGCCAGGTAAAAGTTAGAGGGACAGAGAAAGGTACAAAGAATACAGCTTTTTCCTCTTACCTTCCGCTGAGAAGGAAACCAATAACCACAGCCAAAAGAATCACTCCCACAGTAACAGACACAGCAATGATAGGGATCTGACTCTGATCACTGGATGCAACTACTGCTGAGAGGAGAAACAAAAAGGGAGATGGTGGTTAAAATGGCTGCCAAGGCTCAGATGGGCTTTGACTTCCAGGCTGATGGAGAACGATGTGACTCAAGATTCTTTAATACAATTTTTAAAGAAAATATAATCAAAAATAGTGTTTTGGTTTTAGGATTTTAAAAAATATATATAATTAGAAGAGCTATACCATACTTTGGATTCTAAGGGAAATGGGGCTTCAGACCACATGCAATCAAGTGTGGAGCACCAAATGCATCTTTTTCCAGGATGGCCTTGGAGTTGTGGAGGGCAGCCCCATGATCCAGGGAGAAGATGCAGCTGCTTTAAGGAGTTTCTGACAGGGCAGATATGGGAGCTTCTCCATACATTGCAAAGTAGGCTTTTTCTATCGAATTCAACACATTGACAACTGCAATATTTGGTTAACTAATTCTGTTTGTCTGTTGTGCAGATCAAGCACAAACTGAGTTCCAAATTTAGTTACAAGTTGTATTGTCTTTGTTTATAACACTGAAAACGTCTGTCAGCTCTTATGAAAGATATGTTATGACATTTCATTACATTTTTTCCTGAGGCTGAATGGAAAACCCCGTAAGTCCCATTTTGAGGGGGGGGGGCTTTTGCAAAAAATGGCTGAAGTCATTTCTCAGCCCGGTCCTCTCCAGATGCTGAATTGACAATTCCCACAATACCTGACCAGCATAATGGCCATCCAGGTAGAAATTATATTTCAACACATCTGGACAATATTATTCTGGGAAGATTTTTCTCTTAGAATGTGTAATTAGTCTCTGGATTTAGTGGTATGGACAATACTTGGCTGTTAGGTGGCATGCCACATTCCAGAAAGTAGTCAGGGACCAGACAAAAAATACACTCAGTTTAATTTAATATAAATTACATTAATTAAATATCACAGATGTGGTTATACCCAGGATATTTAATTGTCTTTCAGAATTCTATCACTTTAAAATGTACAATCTACAAGGCTCTGGGGCTAAACCCAAAACTTTGCATTAGGGTGTTACCTAGCACTGCTTCAGAATTAACTATTCCTATTCCATATACTGTAGGTGCATTTTGATGGAAGACAGGCATGGAGCAGACTTTCTACAAATGGGTCGAGAGAGAGAGAAATCAAGCAAGCAAAGCAAGCAAGCTGATGCTCTCCAGATGTTGCTAGTCTCCAACTCCCATCATCTGATCATTGACCATGCTGGCTGAGGCTGACAGTATTTTGAATCCAACAGTATCTGAAGGATCACAAGTTGTCCAACACTAATTTAATGTGCAGTTAAATTCACACGATAGGAATTAGTCCCTGAAATCTCAAAATCTGAAATAATTTCAAAAGTTCCAAATGTATTAAAATCAGTTTATCTCCAACTGCAAACCAAGATTGGATCTGGTTAATATTTGGATATAAAATCACCAGGAAATCTTTCAGCTGTAGCTCATACTGTGATGTTTAAAAAAAAAATCCTGAAGAAGGCAACAGCAAACTGCTTCTATATTGCTTCCAAGAAAACTACAGGGAAGTTTCCATGAAATCACCAGGAGTTCTTTATTTTTATTCCAATCAAAATTGCCTCACAAAATGGATCTTTATGCCTGTGAAAGACATGAGGCAGAAAAAGAAAAGGGAAGAACAGGAGAGAAAAAACAAAGCAGCTAAAGCACCAACTTTTAAGTTTATAGAATTCTAATCATGAACAGGTGGGACAGAAACACTTCCAGAAGAGGAAAAATAAAATGGAGCTGGCTTCCAGGAGAGCTAATGGCTATTTGAGAGCGCAACTATCTCATTTTGAACTTTCTTAGATATTAAGATCTGTAGAAGAAGTCCTACAGCAATGTGGGAACTTTCAACGGCTTAAAGAAGCTTGCTTTTGGGGCCTATAGGAAGCTGATTTTTCCTTACTTTGCTACATGTTGGAATCCTGATTTGTTTTGTTTTATTTTTTATGGTAATTAATGTCCTTATCTAGCATTTTATTTTTTTTTCATTGCTAGCTTGAACACCATATTCATAACATAACATAACACAACACAACAATATATATAGTATCTGAGTTTGATATATTTTTAAATAAATAAAATCATTCCAGTTTGGCATCTACACTCTGTCTGTAGCCAGATGAAATGGTTGCAGTTGGCAAGAGATGATCAAATGGAGTTAATTTCTGAACAGATTTGGCAGAAAGGTTCACTTTCCATCTCTTTCTCTTTCCACTATCTTCTCTGGAGATATACAATCCCTGGGTTTTAGAGCCATCACAGAATACAAAATTGACGAAAATTCTCAGTATCTGGCACAGATTTAAGATGTACATTTTCTATTCTAAATTTTCTATGTTCTGAAGCTTGAAAAGAAATTGGATCCATTATATGTCATCTTCAATCAAACATGATATTATAATTTTAAAAACTGTATTATTCCTGTGGACAATATACCATTTGTATAACATTTCATAGCTGCAATATATTAATACACAGCTCAAGCTAATATGAACTCACATAAATACAAGACTAATCTAATGTATAGAGAGAGCATATTTAAATATGATCAAATAGAGATATCTGCTCATGTTTGAACCTATACAGTGGTGATACCTATAAAGTATCAACATTGCCTGCTGTTACTGCATTGACAAACTGTCCCCCAGTGACACTGTTGAAGGTGGTCTGCACTTTGTTCAAAAAAGGTGAGATCTCTGACCAGACTGCTGTGATTTACTTGATAGTCATTTTGCCAATAAAGTTGTTTGTATTTGCTCTAATTAAACTCTACTTGGCCACAATCTGGTGAGGTGGCTGGGGTTTTGGTTAAGCTCATGTGCTCTGAAGATGTAGCTAGGGTTTTCTGTGGGCTACATTCATGCTCCTCTTGGCTCCTGCAGATAGCCCAGGGTGGCTGGATTCAAGAGGTGGTTAATGCTTTTGTGAGGAAGGTGCAGTTCTTGATGTTTTGAAGCAGGCAATGGTGCACCCCCTCCTGAAAAAGACATCTCTTGAATTGCCTGATCTCCAATAACCCTTTCTTAGGGAAGATTTTAGGGAAGGTGGGAGGGCATCAGTTCCAGACAATCCTAAATGAAGCACATTCTCTGGATCTTTTTCAGTTGAGTTTCAGATCTGAATGTAAGCTTCATTACACCCTGGACAGACCCCCTATTCCTAGTAGGCCTCTCATTGGCATATGATAGCATCAGCCACTGTATCCTTCTTGACTATCTGCAAGGCTTGGTGTTTGGTGGTACTGCTTTATAACAATTCTGCTCCTTTCTGAACAGGCAGTTCTTCAATAATGGTGGCAGTTGAACCCCTGATCACTTCCTTCTGGAGTACCATAGGCCTTGCTCTTTACCCCATGCTGTTCAGCTGAGAGAGACTGGTTAGAGTAAAATAAGCACAATTTGACAAGAGGGAGTCTGCTCTGGCTCCTGCATTAACTGTGGATGAGATTGCACCCCCCCCCCCCCGCAGTGGGTTCTCCTGGATTCATGGCTTCTGCTTGATTAGCATGTGGAGACAATGGCCAAGGAAGCTTTGCCCAATTTAAGGTGGTATACCAATCAAGGTAATTTTTAGAGAGGAGGCCCTGTGGCAATGCTAATCTGGAGTAAATAATCTTGAAAACTGTAAGAGGAATTTGTCAACTTCAATTACAGTGAATTAATTAAGAAGGAATCTCTGAAACTTTATATCATATTTCTCAGCAGCTGTTTACATCGACTGATTCAAATGCCTTATCCCGCACTTTCTCACACACTCTCACTTGCTGCTAGACGAAAATAGTTTCAACAGGGTAACATTTGAGTTGTCAGAGTTTCTAAGTACAATTGAAAGCACAGTTTCTGATTTATAAAGAACTTTATGGCTTGTAAGATATTCAAGGCAAAACTGAAATACTTTGGCCACATAATGAGAAGACAGGACACCCTGGAGAAGATGCTGATGCTAGGGAGAGGGGAAGGCAAAAGGAAGAGGGGCCGACCAAGGGCCAGATGGATGGATGATATTCTAGAGGTGACGGACTCGTCCCTGGGGGAGCTGGGGGTGTTGACGACCAACAGGAAGCTCTGGCGTGGGCTGGTCCATGAAGTCACGAATGTCATGAGTGCCGTTGAGCTGAAGACATCAGCGCAATGGCACACATGACAATAACAAGGAAACAGGGGAAGGGGCTCAAGATAAGTAGCCATCAACTTACAAAGACTAAAGGACAAGAGACAATGGCTAAGCGGATCGCGAGGCACACCCAAGCTGTTAGCGCTAGCGCAACGAAGATCGCCCAGCTAACAGCAATCACCGGAGGAATAGGGAAACCGATGATGGGCGATCCCGGAGCGCCAGCGGGGCCTCGCAACCCCTCACCTACCGGCAAGACCGCGTGTTGGACAAAGGGGGGTGACGTAACCGCGAGTGAGGGGGCGCTGACTGGCGCGGGGTATTTAAACTCCGCACCGGCGCGCTCCTGTCACTCTCAGCTTTTTTCTATCACTGTATCTACACTGCGAATAAACCAGAGCCTGCTTCATCGGAATCAGCGTCTGTGGATTACTCGGAGGTAGGCAGCGCATGACATAAAGCTGAGAGTCATAAACTCAGCCTCGCCGAGCCCCACCGGACGACAACGATCCGCGGGAGGAGTAGACGGCGAGAAGACCAGGAACGATGAGGCCGGCGCGACGCGGACAAGGGGGGCGAGCCGCACGGCAAGAAGCAGAGGAGGACCGATCGAGGCCAGAGGCACCGCGGACTCCCGGAGCCATGGACGCCCACCCGGCCCAACCCGAGCCTCAGCTCCAACCCCAAGGGGAGATGGCGACGGAGGCAACCCGGCCACGGGAGGGAACAACATACCTCCCGAAACCAGCGGAGAACCCCGCGCCCCACATCGCACCCCAGCCACGGGCGTGGAGCGGCAGCCCAACGGCGGTAAGCACGGGGGAGGACAAAGAAGCAACCCAGCCGACGGCGGAGGAAGCGGACCAACGGTCGGGAGGGCCTGAACCCCACCGGCGACCCACCCCCGCCGACACACCGACGGAATCGGCCCCAGCGGCGGCGCGGATCGCGGACGAGGACGCACAAGCTAGACTCGCGGCCATGGAGACCCAACTGAAGGAACTCCGGATGTCATGAGTAAGGATGGCGAGCAGGGGGCTCTCACCCAGACTGTCAAGCGCATGCGTAGCACTGAGGAACTGTTCAGCCATTCAAAGAGACACAGATCGGGACCGCCTTAACCTTTGGGGTTTATATGGCTGGGTTTTCCCACGCTTTCTCAGTTTGTTAGGATTCTTGTTAAGTACTACTAATAAATATTAGAGACCAAGTCCTCGCCTCAGTGTGTTTCCTGGTAATCAGGACATCAATCCTAACAAACTCATACTCCCATCGAAAGAGGGAGGAACAAGCAATTAAACAGATACGTTTAGAAATGTCTTCAGAAAACCAAGAAATGCGGCTCGCCATCCAGCAATTAGCAGCAGCCCTACAGCAACACCAGCAACAAGTAGATCTCCAGATCAACACATTACAAGCTGCCATGCTACAGCAGTTGCAACAACCAGCTCCGATTAACCCACAACCGGCACCAGCAGCAGCAGCAGCAGCAGCCCCACCGGTAATGTTGAGATCACAGGGCAGTCTACCAGAGAAATTTGGAGGAGAAGCAGGACAGCTGAGAATCTTTCTCACACAGTGTACTATGTTCTTCGACAGCAGACCCGCAGAGTTTCCCACAGACAGAACCAGAGTCACCTTCATCCTAGGCCTGCTGAAGGGACCAGCGGCCAAATGGGCTATTCCCATGGTGGAGAACAACGATCCGATTCTCAACGACTACCAGAACTTTTTGGCATGGTGAATCACTTGGTGAGTGACAGAGGCCCACAGTTCACTTCCAGGTTCTGGAGGGCCCTTTTCCAGTCATTAGGGGTCCAGATCCACCTGTCATCAGCGCATCACCCTGCCAGTAACGGGCAGGCCGAAAAAATTAACCAGTGGTTACAGCAGTATCTCAGGTGTTACACCACGTATCGGCAAGACAATTGGCCAGCCCTGTTGCCCATGGCAGAATTCACTTATAACAACTCTGTGCAGTCATCTACCCAGATGTCTCCGTTCCAAGCGCTCTATGGGGTTAACCCTCAGGTGTTGCCCACCTCCTCCCAGCAGGGAACTGTTCCAGCAGCAGCTGATTTTCTTAAAGAGCAACAAGCCGCACAGGAGTTGTTAAAGGAGCAGCTGAACAGGGCAAAGAGTGCTTACAAAAGGGCGGCAGACGCTCACAGGCAGGAGGGGCCAGCGATCGCAGTAGGAGACAAAGTGTGGCTCTCTACCAAGTTCTTGATCTCTACCAGACCCTCCAAGAAATTGGACTCTAAGTTCGTCGGCCCTTTCACTGTGGTGCAGCAGATAAATCCAGTAGCTTATCGTTTACAGCTCCCACCATCCATGAAGATCCATCCAGTGTTTCACAGAGCCTTGCTAGCCAAAGACCCTCCCCCAAGTAACTTGCGATCGCAACTACCCCCCCCCCCACCTCCAGTAATTGTGGAGGGAGAGGAGGAGTACGAAGTGGAAGAGATTCTGGACTCTAGGAGGAGGGGAAGGGGCATCCAATATTTCATACACTGGAAAGGGTACCCTGAGGAGGAGCGCACGTGGGAGAATGCCAGAGATGTACATGCTCCAGCACTGGTTCATCGATTCCATCAGCTTTTCCCTCACAAACCCAAGCCTCGCATTTTACCCGAGATTCCTCTTTCGCCTGAGCAGGCCGAAGAAGCCCAAGCTGAGGAGTTCGTGAGTGTGTATTTCCCCCCGCCCCTGCCTGAAGCCTCGACTCCAGTTACAGAGGAGGTGGGGGAACCACAGCCCTCAACCTCGGGCTTGCATTTCCCAGGGGGGAGGGGGGCTGACCCTGCTAACTCTCTAGATGTTTTTCAGCAGCAGCCACCTGGCTCGGAGGCGTTATCGGATTGGGAGGGCAGCACCGCTTCGTCCGTGGAGGAGTTGTCCTTTGAAGAATTGCCTTCTTTGCCAAGTTCTCATGAGACTTTACAAGCAGACAACATATCTTATCAAGACTCTGGAGGGGAGGGGGGCTGAAATGGAATATCAATCTGGAGGGGAGGGTGATGTCATGAGTAAGGATGGCGAGCAGGGGGCTCTCACCCAGACTGTCAAGCGCATGCGTAGCACTGAGGAACTGTTCAGCCATTCAAAGAGACACAGATCGGGACCGCCTTAACCTTTGGGGTTTATATGGCTGGGTTTTCCCACGCTTTCTCAGTTTGTTAGGATTCTTGTTAAGTACTACTAATAAATATTAGAGACCAAGTCCTCGCCTCAGTGTGTTTCCTGGTAATCAGGACACCGGACCATGCTTCAGTCGTTGATGCCCCCCGCGCCGCCCAACGACGTCCCCGCACAGGTCCACACCCCGAGCGAAGCGCCGAACTCCCACGGGCCAGATGAAGGCCAACAAACGGCCCAGGCAGACGACGCCACAGGCCGGGAAGCGAGAGGAAGGGGCTCACAAAACGCCAGGGGGGTGACGTAACCGCGAGTGAGGGGGCGCTGACCAGCGCGGGGTATTTAAACTCCGCACCGGCGCGCTCCTGTCACTCTCAGCTTTTTTCTATCACTGTATCTACACTGCGAATAAACCAGAGCCTGCTTCATCGGAATCAGCGTCTGTGGATTACTCGGAGGTAGGCAGCGCATGACAACGAAGAGTCGGAAGCGACTAAACGAATAAACAACAACATGGCTTGTAATCTGTGGGACCTTCTTAATCACCATTCTGGGTGTTCATCATGAGAAAAGATGCTTTTAGCTCTTCCCACACTTCATCAGGCTTTTAGGTATGAGTCTGGAGGCAGTCTTTCCAATAGTAGCCCTATTTTTGGTCATCAAGGCCTGGATGAGACTCATTGCTACTAGCACTTAGGGATGCAGTGAAGATGCTGCTTTTCTGTTGAGGTTTTGGGGCATAAAGTTTATCTTACTAGACCACTGTTAATTGTTTTGCCAGTTTTAAGGTTTTTAATATACGTTTAGAGCCAGTTTGGTGTAGTGGCTAAGGCATCAGGCTAGAAACTGGGAGACCATGGTTCTAGTCCCACCTTAGGCACTAGGAAGGTGACCTTGAGCCAGTCATTTTCTCTCAGCCTGAGGAAGGAGGCAATGGCAAACCACTTCTGAAAAACCTTGCCAAGAAAATTGTCCAGGCAGTCTCCGAGAATCAGACACGATTGAACGGATATATCTATAGCTATATCTATCTCCTTAAGTCAAAAATAGTCAACTCTTGATGACTTCTGTTTTTATTTTTTTAAATGTCCAAGGTAGTGACATCATTGGAGCATAAATGCTCAAACTTTTCTTTCTTTAAGGGCCTTTCTTTTTTAAAGATTTCAAGTGGGTTAAACATCTTAACTACTTTCTTATACACTTCCTGTGAAAATCAGGAGGACATGGTGCTACCACTGTTGATTGTGCTTTATCAGATTTTGGCAGCAGTACTGTATTTCTGGGATCTTTGGCAACCACAAAAACAGGTTTGAGAACAACATGTGGCCATCAGCCCAGATATATGTAATAGGAACCTATATCTACATTGAATAGTTTTTATTTAAATCATATTTCCAAAAGAGAAAAGCTATCTTCAAAGACTGTATGGATCCAAAGGGCCAGAAAATTGCCACTCCTAAATTATACGTTGAACTGTATAGGTTACAAAATTAATTGTATATACTGTAAGCTATACAATTACTGATTACTTATTGCTGAATGCAAACATATTAACTGTTACTTTACCATGGGATGAAGTGTTGCCTTTGTTTTAAATAGCTGACCAGTAAATCATCAATTGGATCATGCTCTACATTAGTCAACTGCACTAATTTCATGTTTTGTCATATACATTAGATTACACAGCCCATATTGCAAAGTTCTAATTAGTGGTACAGATTTATGGCCATTTATGTATGAAGCGTTTATTATATCTTGGGTGGGGTATAATTGGAGGATATAAAGACAGGCAAATGCAGCATAGTTCTTCCCCCGCCCCCCAAAAAGTCAAGGGAATCCACTGCAGACAGCATTTACTTGTTCCAAAGTACTTGCTAAAGCATGTTTTTAAATAACAGAACATTTTAAGAAGACAAACCTACTGTAGATATTAACTATTCAGAAATCAGGAGTTAATATTAAAACACATCTTGTCAGAATGGGAAAAATCCTATAAAAAATTAGAAGCAAAGTTGTTGATAATTTTTTCCATGATTTATATGGTAATCCCTTATTATTATGGATACATCTGCTCCAGCTGCACTGAAATGCCAGCAGGTTATTTATAAATGCTCTGAAACATAATTACTGAATGCTCTAAATTAGAAACTTTCTACTGCATCCAAAATTTATAACAGAGATTTATTTGGCAACAAAATAAGGTTTTGTTTCTATGTATAAGACAATTAATGCTTAATGCAATATGGGATGCATTAAATTGATGATGTTATTAGTTTAATGTTTGCAACAGTTCTCTTCTTTGTATTAGTCTTCTTACTCACTTCATGGCATGTCTGCCATTCCTTCAAAATCTAAATTATTTTTAAAATTAGCATGTACTGAAAGTAGAAAAACTGACAGCTATTTTCCCCAACTGGTTTGGCTGTTGAGAACTTAAAGCAAAAGTAATCAAAGGCTGATCATTTTAAATGCTGATTGTGAACAATGGATTTCTATTTAATATTTCTATTAAATTGAAAAGTACTTATTCCAGTACAAATTCTTATTAAAATGTAATAAATATCATTCGAACAAACAAAAATAGATGTGCAGTATAGATATCTTCAGCAAAGGATCATTACCTTGTCATGGTTTATAAGTTTATAATCTTATACAAGACTATGATCTTGCAAGATTTTGGCTACTGAATTTTTAAAAACTTTTAATTTTATGTTAATTTTGAAGTCCAGTCCTATGTTGCCATCTGAAAGGTTCATGCATACTTTGGTGCCTGCAAATGCTACATTGCCAACCCTTGGATAACATGGTAGTCCTCAAAAGCTTTAGCAATCATATACTGATTCATCTTCAGCAAAGGATCGTTACCTTGTCATGGTGCTGGAGCTTGAGCACCTCAATGATGCCATGAGCTAAACCGTGAAGGGCCACCCAAGACGGGAAAGTCATGACAGAGAGGTCAGACTAAATGCAATCCCTGGGGAAGGTAATGGCAACCCACCCCAGTATTCTTGCCGTGAAAACTAAATGGATCAGTACAACCAGAGATATGTCAGTATACCATCGGAAGATGAGACCCCCAGGTCGGAAGATGGTCAAAATGCTACTGGGGAGGAACAGAGGATGAGTTCAACTAGCCCCAGATGTGATGACGCAGCTAGCTCCAACAACCTAAGAGACGGCTTTATACATGGACTTCCCCAGATGGACAACACCGAAATCAGATTGACTACATCCTTTGCAGCCAAAGGTGGCGGACATCTATACAGTCGGTAAAAACAAGACCTGGAGCTGACTGTAGTTCAGATCACGAACTTCTTCTTGCACAATTTAGGATCAGACTAAAGAGATTAGGGAAGACCCACAGATCAGCTAGATATGAGCTCACTAATATTCCTAAGGAATATGCAGTGGAGATAACGAGTAGATTTAAGGAACTGGACTTAGTAGATAGGGTCCCGGAAGAACTCTGGACAGAAGTTGGCAGAATTGTTCAGGAGGCGGCAACAAAATACATCCCAAAGAAAGAGAAAACCAAGAAGGCAAAATGGCTGTCTGCTGAGACACTAGAAGTAGCCCAAGAAAGAAGGAAAGCAAAAGGCAACAGTGATAGGGGGAGATATGCCCAATTAAATGCAAAATTCCAGAGGTTAGCCAGAAGAGATAAGGAATTATTTTTAAACAAGCAATGCACGGAAGTGGAAGAAGACAATAGAATAGGAAGGACAACAGACCTCTTCCAGAAAATCAGAACCATCAGAGGTAAATTCCAGGCAAAAATGGGCATGATCAAAAACAAAGATGGCAAGGACCTAACAGAAGAAGAGATCAAGAAACGGTGGCAAGAATATACAGAAGACCTGTATAGGAAGGATAACAATATCGGGGATAGCTTTGACGGTGTGGTCAGTGAGCTAGAGCCAGACATCCTGAAGAGTGAGGTTGAATGGGCCTTAAGAAGCATTGCTAATAACAAGGCAGCAGGAGACAACGGCATCCCAGCTGAACTGTTCAAAATCTTGCGAGATGATGCTGTCAAGGTAATGCATGCTATATGCCAGCAAATTTGGAAAACACAAGAATGGCCATCAGACTGGAAAAAATCAAGCTATATCCCCATAACAAAAAAGGGAAACACTAAAGAATGTTCAAACTATTGAACAGTGGCACTCATTTCACATGCCAGTAAGGTAATGGTCAAGATCCTGCAAGGTAGACTTCAGCCATTCATGGAGCGAGAATTGCCAGATGGACAAGCTGGGTTTAGAAAAGGCAGAGGAACTAGGGACCAAATTGCCAATATCCGCTGGATCATGGAAAAAGCCAGGGAGTTTCAGAAAAACATCTGTTTCATTGACTATTCTAAAGCCTTTGACTGTGTGGATCATAACAAATTGTGGCAAGTTCTTAGTGGTATGGGGATACCAAGTCATCTTGTATGCCTCCTGAAGAATCTGTATAACGACCAAGTAGCAACAGTAAGAACAGACCACGGAAAAACGGACTGGTTTAAGATTGGGAAAGGAGTACGGCAGGGCTGTATACTCTCACCCTACCTATTCAACTTGTACGCAGAACACATCATGCGACATGCTGGGCTTGAGGAATCCAAGGCTGGAGTTAAAATTGCTGGAAGAAACATTAACAATCTCAGATATGCAGATGATACCACTTTGATGGCTGAAAGCAAAGAGGAACTGAGGAGCCTTATGATGAAGGTGAAAGAAGAAAGTGCAAAAAAACTCAAAAAAACCAAGATTATGGCAACCAGCTTGATTGATAACTGGCAAATAGAGGGAGAAAACGTAGAGGCAGTGAAAGACTTTGTATTTCTAGGTGCAAAGATTACTGCAGATGCTGACTGCAGTCAGGAAATCAGAAGACGCTTAATCCTTGGGAGAAGAGCAATGACAAATCTCAGTAAAATAGTTAAGAGCAGAGACATCACACTGACAACAAAGGTCCGCATAGTTAAAGCAATGGTATTCCCAGTAGTAACATATGGCTGCGAGAGCTGGACCATAAGGAAGGCTGAGAGAAGGAAGATCGATGCTTTTGAACTGTAGTGTTGGAGGAAAATTCTGAGAGTGCCTTGGACTGCAAGAAGATCAAAGCAGTCCATCCTCCAGGAAATAAAGCCAGACTGCTCACTTGAGGGAATGATATTAAGGCAAAACTGAAATACTTTGGCCACATCATGAGAAGCCAGGACATCCTGGAGAAGATGCTGCTAGGGAGAGTGGAAGGCAAAAGGAAGAGGGGCCGACCAAGGGCAAGGTGGATGGATGATATTCAAGAGGTGTCGAACTTGTCCCTGGGGGAGCTGGGGGTGTTGATGACTGACAGGAAGTTCTGGCGTGGGCTGGTCCATGAAGTCACGAAGAGTCGGAAGCGACTAAACAAATAAACAACAACAACAAAGTATAGATATACATTTCTAATCATACGTTAAAAGTGTTGAAGTGACTTCTGAAGCATAGGCACCGGTGGGGGTGGGGAGTACAAACATGCATCATAACAACATCAGGACATGTTTCCTTATTTGGCATATTCGTGGCTAGCTGTAGATGCCTACGACCTGAAATACTTAACACAAAGACTGCACCAATTCAAAAACCACTCTGGACTTTGAGATTCGAAGTGCACAGACAACCAGGTTTGGCAGCTGAGCCCATTATTTGCAAGCCAGCTGTGGGGTAACTCAAATGGGAAAAGAAAGCTTCTTTTCTTTTTGCAATGAAGGTCTGCAGAGACTGTGGCTAATGCATTGGAGAGAACTCCAAGTGACAAGCATTCTGTCTGTTCCCCTCTCTTTGGCAGGAGGAAAGCAAGCATGCAAAGTGCTAGACTGCTTCAGAGTCTTACTCTTTTCTTTCCCTTTTGTGTGGAGTGGGAGGGATTTTTGTTACTCTAATAGAGTAGAAGTTGTGGTAGTATGCAAGTGCCCATATCATAAGTTCTAGTTCCTGCATTCTAAAATATACACATTTTGTTTAATCACTCTTTCTTCAGCCACCAGTGCAGTTTAATGCCATGGGAAAAGTGCCTGATTGTAAAAATGATGGCATGTTATGACACCCCCACAACTTTCTTAATGTAAGAGGGTTGATTGGTAGTGAGGCAAATTTACCCTTTGCAGATGCTAATGCTAATGCTAATAATTATAATAATAATTATAGTAATAGAAGCAAATGAATAAAGATACACAGCATCTACAGATGACTTGGATGAGGAGGTAGAGCTGTGTTGCTCCATTCCAGCAGCAGTTTAAGTGAGGCACAATTGCATGACTTCTTGCAGGTTTCCATGTGGAAATGTCTGTAATCAAACTGAAGCTCTCAGGAAGGATTTGTTTTCTCTACAACTTTAATTCATTGTTGCATACATTAAAAAAGTAAGGATCTTTATATCATGCTGTTTTATGTTTGTTCTATATAACTGAAGCACACGTTAGCACTAAATGAGATCACTGAAAATTGTAGCCATACAACACATTCCCCCCTTTCTCAGTGTATAATGGCTACTATTGCTCCAGTGCAAAATGCACATCTTTATGACATCAAGACACACAGAAATGTTTACTAAATGTACTGCATTGAGGGGCAATACAGACGATTGCTTTTTGCAGCAGTTCTGTCTTAATATATAGCTTTGTCTCACAAAGAAAAGCAATGAGGCACATTTTTTTTTATAAATGACAAGATTTCTGTACTCTTTTTCTTGTGCTATTCATTAATGCGTTTTATGTTATTTTTTCTTCTTTCAAGAGTTTCAATCTACTGAAAGAATGTTCTTAATCAGTAGATTAAAAATATAATAAATTAATGAAATTAAACAGAAGCCAAACATAAAGAATATATAGCAACCATCTCATCTAGCAATGTCTATTCAGAACGCAGTGGACTTTCACACCAGGATCCGAAGTTGGAGATCTTCCTCAATATCTTTTAAATAGAAACATCAGAGAAATCTGTAATCCCATTCTGCTGAAATTTTCCAATAAGCTGCAATAGTTAGAAATAATATCACCAATAATTCAATAAAGGACCAATAAATCAACTTCTGAAAGACTGAGGAAACATATAGCCTTCTCTTGTCTCCTTCTGAAAACATGATGTCATCTATGAACTCATGAGGTTGGAATTCATATCCCATATCCCATTCCAACTGGAAGCTCCTTGGTATTTGCAGGAATTTTCCAGGGGGTAGGAAGCAATGCTGTTTGGTATAGGGTTAAGGCACCAGGCTAGAAACCAGGAGACCGTGAGTTCTAATCCCACATTAGGCACAAAGCCAGCTGGGTGAGCCTGGGCCAGTCACTCGCTCTCAGCCCTAGGAAGGAGGCAATGGCAAACCACTTCTGAAAAACCTTGCCAAGAAAACTGCAGGGGCTTGTCCAGGCAGTCTCCGAGAATTGGACATGATTGAATGGATAAAAAAAATGAACTCATGACAATGGAATTCATACCCCATGTCATTCTAATTGGAAACTCCTTGGTATTTGCAGGAATTTTCCAGGAAGTAGGAAGCAGTACTGCAATATAAACTGCCCAGAGTCCTCCTCTCTTGGGGGAGATGGGCAGTAATAGAAGTTGGAAAAACAAACAAACAAACAAACAAACAATAAATAAATATAAAAGAAATGATTGCAATTTCCATGCACAGCCTGCAATGGTATGGTATGTTTTTGTTATTGTATATTTCATTGCTTAATGTCATGTTTCATTAAGAATGCCCTGGGTATATTTAGCAACATGACCTTCTTTACAAAATTGACAACATGACATGCTCTAGACATGGCAGCTATTTTCCAGCATTTCAGACTGGACTCTTTCACAACCTTACCTGGAATAGTCAGGGGTTAAACTCGTAACTTTTTTCATGCAGGCAATTTGATTGGGGATTAATAGCGGGTGACATCTTCTATTTCTGCCTTCCAAAAATGGTTGCCTCCCTGTTCTGGTGACAGGGCAATCAAGCAGTGCAGATAAACCACAAAAGACAGAAAGAGGTCCTAACCCAGAAGGTAGTAAAAAGGAATGCCCACATTCTTGCTTACTCTATAGATATATATGTACCACAAAAATCTCCACTTCTTAATCAATTACATTGCATTGCTACTACAATTCATTTAATTCGCTCACTCCATTTGGGTTATAACACTAAAGCAATCTGCAGGATCGTCATATTCCATACTATACATAGTAGATATAACAGTGCCAAGTTGCTTTGCAGGAATGGCATAATTGGCAATTGCTGAGCCACCATCCTCCTTTTTTTGCAACTTATGTATTGGAAGAGCAACATTTATAAATGTTTTTATGTTTAGAAATTCAGAAAAATCACCATTTGTAAAAAAAGAAATACCTAAATTAGAATTATTTCAAAGTTTGGGCTTTGCCTCCTTTTGCTTTTAACCTAAAGAACCTACTGCCCAATCACAGCTATCCAAAAAAAGTCAAGATTACTTCAAAATGCACATAGGAATATAGCAGCTATTTTAAGATTTCATCACTCCAGAGGAGGTCACTACAGACCTGCAGCCACTAAGTTCTTTGAGGCCAAGCCCATAGAGCTATTACTACATGGCCCACAACTTGGACCACCTTCCAACCTTGCATCTCTGGAACTTGTTCAATCTAAATTTTTAAGAGCAATTTTTCAACTTCCTCGCATGAAGGCTGAAATGGTGAGAGTGGAGACTAGAGTATGGTAGGCTGTGGTACACTATTGGACAAAGCTTTTGCCTATAGGCTTAGCTCCACTGACATTAGAGGACAGATTTCAAAGTAGGTGGAAACAAGCAATTTACAACAAGCTCTTGCTCCTAGGACTCTCCCCCACTTACTTACTATCTCTGGGCTATGAGCAGCCAACAGCCATACTTCAGCAATCTTTGATCGACATACACTGTCAAACTGATGCTAGTAATACCATTCAGCTTCCCATAGCAGATAGCATAAGATACACTATGGCACCAATGATGTACAGTATCTCACACAGCTTAACATCCCAAATCAGAGAAGAGCCTTCACCTCAGGTCTTCCCTCAGCACATTTGACAGTAAGATACAAAAAAATACCATATCTACTATGAATACGTTCCTGTGACTCAGAACAGGTCAAAACTATCGAACATGTTCTTCTGTACTGCCACTTTCGTACAGAACCCCAAAGAGCTCTAATTACCCCACTCCTGACCAGCAAAACAGGATTCACCCACAATAAATGCAATTTCTACTTTCTGACATTAATCCTGAAATTACACATGAGACGGCCAGATTTTGTGTGGCAGCATGCAAAATCAGGCAAAGCATAATGAAGATCAACTGAATATATCTGAGTATGGATAGCCAGATATGGCCCAGGCTCAGCATTAACTATTGGTTACTCATTAACCCCTTGAAGGCGTTTATGTCTTAGTGTGTACGTGCAACATCCGTTACTATACTATATTCTTCTCAGGTTTGACGGGACTGTAAACAAAGTTTTATACTACCATTTTAAAGTTTATACTAATCTGATTGTTAATTTTAATCCCTTTTCTCTTTTGTTGCACATGGGTACAGTACCTGGAGCAAACATCTTAGTGTTCTCTGTTTTTAATATTTTTAGCCAATTTTTTTCTATGTATTTTGTCTAATTATTTTGATATTGTCAATTCAGCTTCAGATATTTGCATATCAATTTCTGTTGTGTTGGTTAATGACTGCAATAAAGTCTTTCACTTTCACAGATAACTGAATAATTTTTGGGAAGTAGAAATACTCCCAACAGAGGGGAAAAAAAATCAGTGATGAACTTCATTCTCCAAACTTTATATGTCAAAACAGATGAGCAGCAACTGGACATTTTGGTTCCCTAGCTCAAGTTCTAGAAATGCTAGGGATTATATGTATATTTTTTAATGGAAGCTGGAAATTTGGGGATTACATACCATCTGGGGGCAACTATCCATCTTCACCACTTTGGCAGATAACTATGTAATAGCACTATTCCTACTAAGACCATCAGACAAACATGATTAGACGCCTCAAAGTTGGGAGATCATAGAGAAGAAATCCATTTATAATCTTTCTGAATTCAGAGCAATGGCTACCCCGAAACCAAAGGTACCAGGTGGATGTTACGAATTAGAGGTGTGCACAAAATGGAAAATGTGTTTTGTTCTGCACTCAGGGGTTCCAGGTAGGACATGATCACAGTGCCTTCTTTCCCCTTCCTTTCACTACTGCTTCTGCCACACTTGAATTTAAACACAGCATAACCCTACTGGCCCTTTCCTCCTTTCACTGATCCTTCCATCATCTTCCCTTCCCTTCCCTTCCCTTCCCTATTGCCCTGCCCTGTGCACTGCTGCTGGATCTGACTGTCCCCTGCTATCTTCCACCCCAGAACACCTGTGCCTAGAAGAGGTATGTTTTGGGTCAGTGCCTGGACCAAAGGTGCATATTCTGAATCCTGATGGAATGTGTGTTTTTCAGTTCAGCCATGGAATGCCTGAATTTCCTATTCTACACAAAGAACCTTTTTCACAGCACACTGAGTATGACATTCTTAAAAAACAACAACAACCAGTAAGATAGCAAGCAAGTCTTGTATATCTCAAGATCTAAAGAACTTAATACAAGTGGCTTGAACCACCTTGAATGTTTGATTAAAGAGAAAGGCAGAGAAATATATAGCTAAATAATCAACCTAGCAAAATCAGAGAAAATAATGATTATGTAACCTCCTCAATGTCATATCACAAATTGTATCTGAAATTATCCCCAATTTTAAATATAGTTTTCAGGTAACACAAGATATTTCCTTTAGAGAAAAGTAAGTCTTGAAGTCTTTATGAAGTTAATGTCTCAGTTGTTTAGCCAAATTAAATTTTTAAAAAATATCACAGGCCATTATTTACTATTTAGCAAACCACTATTCAAGAGTTAGCACAATCCTATTCACACTGATTACAAGATTTTGGGCTTGTACAGAGAAATCATTATCTCTAGTTCTAAACTGTCATATGATGCATTTATTTATTTGTTTATTTGTTTTCTATCCCACCTTCATTATTTTTATAAATAACTCAAGGCAGGGAACATAATACTCCTTCCTCCTATTTTACCCACAACAACAACCCTGTGAGGTGAGTGCTACAGAAGTGGTATAAGATACTTTTGATAACACTTTTTTCTTCAGAGCATTATCAATTTTGTAGATTTCAAGAAAATTTTTTAAGGGAGAAAGGCTACAAACCATTTAACTAAACCAAACATGGTCAAGACTTTCAAAGTTTTTCTTGTCCTTCACACCTCATTGGTGACAATTATTAGAAAGTCCCAGCTCTGTGGAAAAGGCTGTAATGCTGGGAAAGGTGGAAGGAAAGAAGAGGACAGCCAGCAGCGAGAGGGATGGTTCACTTAGTTATAGCGGCAATGAGTGCACCATTGGGAGATTTGAAAGAACGGGTTAGGGATAGATCGTCATGGAGAAGATCCATCTATGCGGTTGCTAGGAGTCTAAAACTTATTGATGGCACCTAATCAATCAAACTTTTTCACCTAATCTGTTGGATGAACAGAAAGTATAATTCATACGTCCGCTGAATTTTTTTAAAATAAAAAAGTATATAGGTAGTCTGAAAGCTGACCTTTTCTGAATAGTCCAGTCCTTGGATATAATCGAAACCTAAAGCGAGATCATAGCTTACATTAGTAATCTAAACTGGTTAAAACTGTCCCTTTGGAACCTTAATTTTTTTAGAAGTCTTTTTTTAAAAAAGATTTCTAAGAAACTAAAATTCCCTTGATTCCTTAGATGAAGTTATAATAATTGCCATCTCCTAATTCCAAGATAATTATTTGTAGTACAGATCTGCTTTAATGCAATCATTCCTATATTTAGGGAACACTATCATGTGGTTCCTCACAAAGAGGTCTTCTCTGTAGTTGCACTAGCTCTTTGGAATTCTTTCCCTGCTGAAATCTCTGAAGTGCCTACTCTTACGTTCCTTAGTCACCTAATAAAGACCTATCTCTTCATCGAGGTCTTCCTCATGTGAATGTTATACAGGACTGGTTTTGTTTTTCTTTCCCTTCTGCACCATTTTTTTATAAAGGATTTTATGAGTCTTGCAGTTTATTGTATTCCAATAATTTTTATTTTTATTTGTCAACCAATTTGGGAAATGGTACAGAAATATTTAATAACAACATCATTTTCAGAAGCTGAAAAACTGCTTTTCAAAAAAACCAGTTGGGGCTACAGAGCTTTCATTACTTTTAAAAAAAATCCTCCTAAAAACTCACCTTTGCAGAAAAGTGACAAAACTGATCACCTACCATTATCTTTTACATATTTAAAATTATTCTCTTGAATTGTTTCTATATTCAAATGCTAAGAGTAATGGGTATACATCTGTGCTACCACTATGCTCCCATTCAAATAAATTCTATGCTTGAGCATATATCATATAGCATACTACTACCAGAAAAATAAGACTGCCTACTGAGGCCTGTCAAGTGTGCACTCACATTTTGCCATGTTAAATATGGAAGAGCCCAAGTTGCTTTTGTCCTCGATTGTTTAAGCACAGAGTACTTAGATCTTACTCATGTCTCATGCTTTCTTCAATTTTAGAATCAACCTATTAAGATAATACTGATAATTTTTGATAACCAGCATGTTTTATAGATGACACAGTTTTGAAGACATTGGTAAGAAAGTAGACTCTAGCAGTAGAGGTTAACCCATTTGACTGGTAAGTCTGAAGAAAACGAGGCCAGGTGGCCCAAAATGGGGAGGCTATGAGAAAGGCTGAAATGCTCCTGCAAAAATGTTGATCAGCTGACACTTTTCTTGTAATTGCAATAAAGACCTGGGCAGTCAGTAATTAAAATGACTTACACACTGGGCTGGTTTCAAACTCAAATCTTCGGCTGAAGCCACCATACCCTGCTGCGGTGCGAGCTCGAATCTGGAAGACATATGCTGAAGCAGGTTTCAAGCCATCTGCTGTAATTCTCGTCTGCTTGGATTTGATGATGGTATAACTGGTCTCCTGATCCTTTTTGGTGCATTAACATACATGAACACACATATATAGAAGAGTAAATTTCATAAATAGCAAGTACAACCACTGGGGCTGATTCTTGCTGTACTGTAAAGTGCCAATATATTGCCTATGATGAATTAATCCATCATTTAGGAATTGGGAACAGGCTTAAGTCTTTCCCTTTCTTAACTATTAAAGTTGGTGTAGACTTATAGCTGCATCAAAGTTTAAGCTAATAATCATTACCTTTTACTGGAGTTTACAACGTAGCTTCAAGTCCTAGTAACAGTTACCCCAATCTAGTATTAATTTTGATGGACATGCAATGCATTTTAAGAAAAGAGAAACTTGTTGGAAGAAGGAAGGAATTTACAGCCTGTCCCCAGGCTCTATAAATAAGGGGACATCGTATTTCCTGCAGTTTGTATATCAGAACACATAAAACTCAGTTTTATATTTACTAGTGTTAAAGTTATTATTAAAGGGATGTGCCTTTTGGTGTTTACAACATAAAAAAGAAACTATTATATCAATTTCTCTTAATGAGAATTATTACTGTAGAACTACTTTTAATGCAGATACAACATAGAGGTCCTAGAAAGGATTGCTTGAAACCTATCTGGTAAAATTTTTGTTTGCAATTTTGTATCATTTATTGTAATAATCATAATGAGATTTAAGATAGGAATCTGATTTCTTTTAAATGGAATCCAATCACAAAATTTGTCATTAAATTTTAATATATCATTATTACTATTAATACATTTGAGTTTCACAGAAAGTAATAACTTCAGGGATATTAAACATAATATTAAGCATAATAAAGTGCTACTTTAAGTAATTAAATGTATGTTTAAAAAGTATCATATGTTTAAAAGAAAATCTCTTTACAAAATAATAAGGCTGCAAGTCGATCAAATTACTATTTCTAATTGAATTTTCAAATCAATTTTCCTATGGTTATTTCTCAGCTTCTTTATGGTGTTCGAATTTGCACTTTTATAAAGTTTAAAACCCTAAAAACTGTCCACTCCAAGTTTATAAGAGCTATCCTGTGATGTATCAAAAATGCTGCCTTACGGTTAGAGAAAGGTTTGGTGGGTGCCAAAGCCTGGTACTATCTCATTAATTTCTGGTTCATTTCCCCCCACCTCCCATGGGTGTGGCTCCACTGGTTCTCAGAGACCATTTTATATCAACCTGTCTAACAAGAGCTAATAGCAAACTCCAGTCTTTAGTTCTCTCTTTGGAGAGCATCTGCCAACTAAGGTTTGAAAATGCCAAGAGTCATCTTAAGCAGCGTATCTGGGATACTGATTTCCAAACCAGTCTAAGCCTAGTCCAACCCTACAGTTCATGGATTTTTCTCAAATGGGCATGTGCCATTATCTTATCTCTATTGAATTCTAATTCTGAAATCTTGCTGGGCCTTCACCTTGGCCAGCTTGGATGCACTACCCTCCACAGTCCTGTGGGGGCATTATAAAAACATTCTTCTTCAAGCAGCTTTATGCTCATGTGCCGATGGCTCTGTGGAATCCCTAAGCTACCTGCTCCTTTGTTGCTGTCTTCACAGGGAATCTCAGAAGGCATATATCTATCCCATTTTAAAGAACTACCCTGGTAGAGAGCCCAATGCTTATCTTTTACTTCTTCAATCTGACCAGGTCTCTGACATGTCTTTCCAGGTTGCCTGATTTTGTGCCTCTATTTGTTCTATTAATTCTACCTATGACTCAAGATTAGTGTTAATCTTGGTGATTGCCACTGATATTTGTATTACTGTTATATTAAGTTTATTGTTATTTAATTTTATTGCATTTTTAGTCTCATCAAAAATTTTAGGTGAACATGTTTATGGTGTTTTCTGGCCTAAAGGCCGTAATAAAGGTTTGTTGTTGTTGTCAAATCAAATCAACAAAAAATTCTGTGGCCATGTTCCCATTAGTGACTCACATTGTCTTCACAGCATTATCCAGTCATCACTAAAATGATATAAAACCTGTCCTCACCACTATTACTTTGGCGCAATGATGGTTGGATGACTCCAGAAGATGCCATTAGTGGGAAAATGATCTGTGTGTCAAGACAGACTGGATGCTTTTTTATCAAACTGATGATTTGAATTGGACCTTGGTGGTTTGTACACCCCTTCAAGGAAAGGCTTTGAAATATTTTTTCTTCCAGGCTGACACAAAAGCGCTGCATTTTGGCAAACAGTGTAAAATGCCTCCTGATGGTTAATAGGGAGCAACTTATAGAACTGTCTTTACTTGCGCTCTTCTGCTTTTGTGATGCCTTTGTGTGCCATGATCCAACGGGCAACTAGACGTGCTTAACTTAACAATTTCTATAGGAAACACAGGAATTATAGCTTAGCTATATGGGACACAGTTTAGGAATCTATAAAGGAAAAGCCTCATCAATTCCAATCAAACTGAAGTTTGCAATTATTAGTTAGGAAAAGTAAAAATGTCAGAGACACTTAAAGCAACAAAAGCTGCTAGTGTAAATAGTCTCTTTGTACTGTCCTGGCATTTTGAAACTAAAATATTTAACCAAAATAGTTACTAGAATAATACAAATGGAAAAATGGAAAATGAATGTATTTGGGAAAAAGAGCTATGAAGTACAGTAAGTAGTTCTTAGTTTGAAGCTTCTTTGCCAACAAAATACTACTGGGCATTCTTTAGCAAGGCACCTTACCATTTCATTATGTTGCACTTCCTCAATTTACAGGGTTCACGTACAGTATTTTAAATAACGTCAAAGCATCTGCTTTCTGGAAAACAATAGCAATACTAATTCTCACACGCATCTAAATCTCACTAATTAAACTCCAAATCTTTAGTAATTGGGGTTGTCCCACTGATGTAAATATGGTTACTTCTGAGTATGGTATTGCAATGTACATCATCTTTATTTTAATGCAGTAGGATTGGAAATGAAACTGACAGAAAACAGAAATATTTTTGTTTGACATGAGTAATGTATTAATGAAAATACATGTCTATGCATGCATAAACATAAATGTCAAAAATTCCTAATCCAGTACAATATTTGGCATTAATTTAAAATAAAAAATGATGTCAATACTTTTTAACAGGAATTATTCCAAATGAACAGAAGAGGAGAGAAATCAAAGTCAGTATGACCTTGCAAACAGACTATCACACCTTTTCAAAATATTTGATCTCATATTCCAGGATGATGCCATTGGGTCGATCTGGTTCCTGCCAGGAGAGTGAGATGCTATTTTTGGCGACTTTCCCTTTTTTCACATTCGTGATTGGAGATGGTGCTGTGATATGAAACAGGAGAAGAAATCAAAAAGAAAATCAAAACAATTGTTTGATTAAATGGGGGAAAAAAACCAATTACTTTGCAAAGTTTTAAGAATTTATAAACATAGAGCACCTTTCTATTGTAGGCCATTTCTCATTTCTGAACAAAAATTACTGAGAATTAAGAGAAGGATAGCCATCTTGTAGCTTGGAGGATACTTAACATTTCCCACTCTTAACTACAGTGCAGCTGGTTCCCTAGTAAGAGGGGCTTTTGTAGATCAGACCAAATCTAGGCCAAGCCTCTGTCACTGCCCACCCAGGCCACTTTAAGTTCCAGTGATTTTAATAGCCAAATCTCAGTCTAAAATGAGGGGAATGGCTTTCAAAGATTGCAATAATTTAAGGAAGGAATGTTGCGACTTTGGGTAGCAGCTATAAACTTTTGAAGCAAGGACTACAGGGTTTCTTTACTCTTTTTAGTAGTGGTGAGTTTGGAGGAAATAAGGCAATCAGACAATGTCTTCATGAGAAAGACCTGAAACTTCCTGCCCGTTTTTTTTTGTGGTACCAGAGTTCTTAAAATTGCATGTTCTATGTGATTATATTTATGCCATATACATGTCACCTTTAATAATTAAAAAATACCATCAACACTGGACAATCTACTGGCAAATTTCAGTAGTATGATTCTGGAGCCCTACAAAAATAGGACTGGAGGCCAAATGAGACTCATTGATTGCCCATCCTTAAATTAGGAGAGGAAAGTGATTTAGCCTCCAACATTTAGGTGGTTCTTTTTACCCCTGGAAATGCACCCCTATCTAAAGTGGCAGCAGTTTTATCTGAGCAGTATATTGGCATTCCTTTCTACTTCCATAGTGTTCTAATGGAAATTGGAAAGGTCTCTTTCCATTGACAAGAGAAAGTACAAGAATATGCAAGGCTCTATTAAGCCTAGAGTTAGGATTCAGACTTGGGATAAACTGAGCTCATTCAGACCTACAAAATACCATGTTTTCCCTTAATGTGAAAGTTCCTGCATTCGTGTCAGGTTTGCATGCTTTCACTTATCACCCCTATTTCTCATCTTTCAGATCTTGGGGGGAGAGTGGAAATTCAGCTTTCAAATGCAGTGCTGTGACCAGAGACATCTGAATTTAGGAAACTCTACCAACTTCAAACTCTAATAACCAGTATCTGTAATAGAAGTTTTAGAAAGAGAACCTGTCTTGTCAAGAAAGATCATTTGTGTAGTGGGAAACCCTCATTTCTCATTATATCTAAATCTGATGCTCCTAGCTTTTTGCCATAAATTTTAATAACTGATTCTTAACAGCTATGAAAAGTTACAAGGTATTTATTGCAGTAGGAGAAAATATGGCAAGTCTTGTTGTTTGATAGTTTTTGACTTCATATTTTTATAGACTTATTTCATTTGAATTTTCTACATTTCATTTTATTACTAATTCATATTTTGTAGAAGTGATACAGTTTTAAAAACATTATGATATCGAATTTGACAGCCAAATCAAAAGAGAAAAAAGAAAAACCTTTGGATGTGCCATTGGATCAACAAAATTAATATCATTATTATAGATTTAATCATCTAAATTTTAGCCATACTTTATTCACTAAAATTCTGATTCTGTGATTTTTTTAAAAAAGCTATTTGCTTTGAAAGCTTTTTAACAATTGTAGGGTGGTCTTTTCACAAATCTAAATTTTTAATGACATAAATTGCTAACATGTTCAGTGGAGGTAATGCAGGATCCGGGATTCAATTGGGGGGAGAGAACGGAACTAAGTAAGAGGAATGGGTAACTATACACCTAGAGTACTTCAGAAAGGCAGTAACTGTATCCTTTTGCAATCTTTATAAAAAGAAGTGTTAAACTATAACTGCAAGATAAGGACCAATTAAGTATGTTCAGTTGATCTTTCTGGTTTTGGCATGTAATCACAGCTACTTTGCATCTTTTATACATTTAAATTACAAAACTCTGAATAAAGTCTGCACCTTTTAGCTTTCCTTGTCAAACAAAATGTAATACAATCTCTGCAGTCAAACAAAGTCTGCAATCATTCCATTTAAAAGCATGAAATGGAAGCCATGCAACCTGATCACAGGAAAAAAGGCCTGCTGTAAAAGCTACATTTTAAAGGTCATTGGTTCTACAGGGACAATATCCCACGAATTAAAGGAACTACAGAAGACAAATTAGTGAACAGTTTTTCTTTAATTATGTACTTGATATATTCTCTCTTCTTCAACAGGTTTCTAGAACAACATTTGCAACATATGCAAAATATTAAAAATTGCAATTAACGTATTAAAATCAGTATAATAAAACAAAAACATTAAAACACCACAATAGAAAGGAGTAGCACCATTAATGAAATTAAAAACAAGTAACAACTATCATATAAGAACTGTACAGATATTTTAAATAGATTGAAAAAAATATAAATACCTTCACCTCAGTCTAGGACAAGAACATCGTCACTAATCTTGGCCAATAAACGTATTAGCTACCTCCATTCTATTATAGACCTTGGCTATCACGTTACTACTTTTACTTGAATAGAATGAGAAAAGGTAGCAGAACGTGGTGGATTTCTGCCACATGCACTGGCTCTTTGTCATTCTTGGGCTGGGCCTGACACAGAATTTGATATCATCTTATATGCATGCTACTCACCCAAAACACTGGGTGACCCCATAGGTAGGTCACTTGTGTCTAGGGGTCAAAAGATTTCCTAAGAGATCTATAGCAGAGATTTGAAGGCATCAGGCTAAACTAATTCTTTCTGGTCAACTACTCCCCACTTCCACAGTATAAACTGTTTAACAAGGAATTAGTTAATTCTCCTCATGCCTTGAAATGGAAAAAGTTTCTTAAAGAGTACCTGCAAAAAAAAAAAAAAAGGGTCTCTAGGAACTCCTGTGTCCGTTCTCTTTAACAGTTTTCACATCCCCATGGGCACAAAGAGAGGTGTAAAGGGGGCTGAAAACGGAAGAGTACATAACCCCCCTCCCCCAAGTTTGAATGAGGGGGAGAACAATTTAAAAACCATGAACCACTTTAGGACTCACTAATGGATGAATGGATGCCTTGCTTAAAAGATAAAGCTAAAATGTCCATCTGGTCCTCATCTGCCATGTTCTGAAAAGCTCCTTACAGCCATCCTGTAACGGTTATAAACATTGCAGCATTAATTCAACAAAAAAGAAAAAAAAACTTAAAATGTAGCTATGTGGGAAAACATATAATCATTTTTTCAGTCTCACTAATTTTCCATTACAAATTGACTGTTACTATTTGTTGACAGAAGTGAGAGACTATTCTGGTCTCCCAAGCCAGCACGATACGATTACCACTAATACTGATCCATACCTGTTGTTTATTTTCCACAGGGAGATCAGCTAAAATCAATTAAACTGCTTTGAACAAATTGAAGCACTCTGTATTAATACAATGACATAACTCTTTATGACACCCACCCCCCAGGCCCTTCTCTCTGTCTTTCTCTGTATTCCAGGAAGTTAGCTATTTGGTATGGGAAAACAAGCAGTGCTGGTCCATGTGGCAAAAATCTATAGGCAGGGAATACTTTTATTGCGTTCCTCTGAAATGTCACCAAAGAGTATGTAAACGCTGAATCCTCTAGACTAGAGTTTTCAAACTGGGTTTGGCAGCACTAAGGAGCTGGGGCAGGAGGGAGCACCTTTCCACAATGAGCTGAGAGAGAAAAAACCTCTGTTTCTACCTCACAGAGTTGTTCTCAAGGACTAAAGGAGAAAGCCCTTCGCAAAGGAGAATTGTTTCCCCCTTAATCCCTTTCAGAAACTTTTCCCTTAGGAACTAAGGATGAAAAGCTATTTCCAAGGGAGGAAAAAAAAAACCCCTCTCTACAAAGGACTAAGGGGGGGGAAAGGATTAGTTCCTTGCAGAGAGTTCATCCATAGTCACTTACAGTACAGAGATCTCTTTTCCTTACTCACTAAGATGCAGCAGAAAGCAGGCGTACTGACTTTCAGAAGTCCCACCCTCTTGATTAGGGGCTCTGGATTTATTTTTTTAATGAACAATTTTGCAGCCTGAAAAAGTTTGAAAACCCCCTGCTCTAGGCAAGATATCAGGCAAGATATACAAAATAGGCCAAACGTGTTAGCCATAAAGTGTGTAGTTTCAGACCAGTCCACAAACTGTAGCATTACCCAGTATTGTCATGTCAAATTAATTGTAACTTTTGGGGCCAAGGAATAATGGCTGACCCCTGCTATTCTGAAATCACAAAGGCAGTGCAAGTCTCCTGTCTCTTGTTGCAGCACATTGCATATAATAGCCATTTCAGAGCTCTAAAGTCAGATACACGTCACTGAAGCGTATCTTCCCAAGAATCTTTCTTTTTTGTGGAGCAAGGAACAATACAGTACTACTCGTAATAAGTAGCGATAAACTGCTAAATGAATTTTCAAGAGTTAATTCATTGAGTCATATCTATGCCACTTAGGCAGCAAGATACCAAAAGACAGGAAGGAAATTCCAAGGAAATTCTCCCATCCATAGTGTTTTGCTCCAACCGGATGTTATCTTCTACATCCAGCAGACAGTTTCAGTTCCACGTGAAGAAGCAACATTTGGAGCGCTTTCTCGTACTTAGCCTCTGGGTGGGTTTAACCTTAGTATTCTTTCTCCAAACGGTAAGTTCTAAGCAATCAAGTATTATTGTCAATAATGCCATCTGCTTTAATAAATTTTGCATTGCATTTGTGAAGGAATGGAGAAATGAAGAGACCTTGGATGGCTTCTTTTCTTTGAGAACTTTTATCTGTTCCCATTTGTAAATTCAATCTCACTAGCACCTGAGCCCTTTGAAAATGGCAACTTAAATTCATAGTGTAACTCTGCCACTGGTTTTCTACAACCTACTATTAACTACATAACTATTGGTGATACTATTCTTTGTTACCTGAATTTTAGCTGAATTTTCATTTTCTCAAGGTAACAGCTTGTACAAGTATTTGAGTATTATTTCTTCTGCACAACTCTGTGCAAACAGATTTCACTTTGTTTTATTTTTGACAAAAGACTAAATGTCAATTGATGAAAGGATTTGAAATTAAATGAGTTAAATTTTGGTCTGCGTAAATGTCTGGTGATCTACTGCTTCTTTCCTAAACAAACATTTTGTTTTTCTTTCCTTTCCTTGACATTAAGTCCAGTCGTGTCTGACTCTAGGGGGCGGTGCTCATCTCTGTTTCAAAGCCGAAGAGCCGGCATTTGTCTGTAGACACTTCCGTGGTCATGTGGCCAGCATGACTAAACGGAACGCCGTTACCTGCCCGCTGAAGCGGTACCTATTAATCTACTCACATTGGCATGTTTTTGAACTGCTAGGTTGGCAGGAGCTAGGACTAGCAACGGGAGCTCACCCCGTCACGCGGATTTGAACCGCCGACCTTCCGATCGGCAAGCTCAGCAGCTCAGCGGTTTAACCCGCAGCACTACCACCCTAGTGAGTTAAACAGAATTCCTGATAAACTCTTCCCTTACCATTTTACAACCACACAATATATTTGTTCTAAGATGAGAAATATGTTTAAAGGACATAATAACCAATAATGATATTTCAAAACTCACAATATATATGTGGAATATAGAAGGGTGGATTTTAAAATCTGCCTCTGCAACCTGAAATTTTTGCAGGTACTCATATAATGCACCAGCATAACCTGAATAGCCCCTTTTTTTATCAGGCTTTAATCATTTCAGTTTTCTTCCTTTCAAGGGATTGGTGACTTTAAAGTAATGCTCCAGGAAGATTTTAATAACTATCCTCTCTTCTGCACATGTCCATACACACCATCAAAAATGAGGTATTACAGATACTCCTTTCATACAGTGCGACTTTTGGCAGTTTCAGATCTTTTGGACTCAGTTCAAACTTTAACTGGCAGTTTTCAGGGAACTTCCTCTACCTAGGAAGCATGGGAAAAAGACTATCCTGCAATTCAGATATTTTCTGGGTAAGGGGCTAGGTATGGCTTACCCTAATTAATGAGGTGGTCAATACTGGTTTTTAATTATTTTTTATTCCTCCCTACATTAATTTTCAAGTTATTATCAAAGTTGCATGGAACATCTGCCCAACCTATGGAGATTTTAACCTCTCTCCAATGTATTTTCTGAGGCTGGGTCAAAATTATCATGGAAACTATACTATTTATCCATGGTATTTGACTCAATTTTAAAAACAGTAGGAAGATGCAGGCATTCACCAGTCACAGAGCTACTTTAAGCAATTGCAATTTTTAAAAAATGACAAGGAGATTAAAAAAAATCTAGTCTACCTCATCTAACCAAGATAAACCAAATCTCCCTTGTTTTTCCTTTGAATTTTCTACAATATCCAGAGGTACTTTGGGGGGGGGATATCTTTACCCCCGATCTGCCAAAAAAGGCTGTACTCTACTGTACTTTATTCTTATAAATCCAAAATTTATGAAATGTTAAACTCTTCCATTGTAAATCTAGGAGCCAAACTACGCATATAGTGTACACATCCATGGTTACATGGAAAAAAAAACTGCCAGGCTGCAAATTCAGACTGAGAAGAAAGGACAAAGAGAGGTGCCCAATTATTCTCTTCCTAGGATTTCTCCACTCAGGTCTGGTCCTCCTGAAAACAGCTTCTGAAGAGGGAAAGGGGCCTTGCTTAATTCAAATAAATATGCTGTTTGTTTTTATTTTCACTCCTGCATGAAAAGCTCAACAACATTAACCTTTCTGAATCAATAGCAGTCAGGTTGCATAGGTGATCATGCTCCATTGCCTGCATGGGGAAATTGCAGTGAAGTATAAAATTTGATTATTAGGCTCATTGTTATTTGCCATCACATTCTCTTTTCTTAATTATATTATCCTCCACAAACATAAAAATACCTCTGGGTTATCTCTATTGCATCAATAATAGTGTGCTGATCATAAAAAAGCACCAGTCAAATGCTTTTAGTTCTCTAAAGTTCAGTAGAAGGATCATATTACTTGTATAACAATGGTAGCTCACACATCTGTCATCATGGTCTTCTTCACCATGTACACTCTTGAGAATATCAATGCATCCTCTCAGTTCTTTCTTGGGTTTGGAATATATCTGAACCAAAAACTGCATTACCCAGATTCCGGGTCAGGCATCAAGAGCCAAATAAATGGATAAGGCAACTCAAGAGGAATTGTGTTTCATAAAAGACTAGAGCTGAAGAAAGTGAAGTGAGGTCAGAATTCTTGTTTATCTCCATGACTTTCTTTTGATAGCCTCAACCCATCCAAAACCAGGTAAGGGGTACTTGGATGTATGATTCTGCATACAGACAAGTAAAACATTATCTCTATGCATTGGGAGGTAAATGGCAGAAATGATTCTTATTTTTTTATTTTATATCATTGTGCTCTTTTGGATATGAATTATTACTTCATTCTTGGAGTTGGTAACTCCTGTGTAGCTGTTGTGAAAACATGACAATAGAGTCAACCTTGGATGAAACAGGTTCCCGTTAAGAGTTCAGCAGTGTGTTTGTGTTTGATCTTTGAACATACATTAAAATGTTTAATGTTTTCTATTTTAAATACTAGAGTTTTGTAGCTCAATAAAAGATGGTCTGATTTATATGTTAGTAAACCTTTATAGTGTTATGCTTCTCTGAAACAAAGAAATTAATATGTCCTAAATCATTTATTTTAATCACATAATTGCTCTTAAATTAGTTCAATTCCAATGAAAATCTGATTTATAAAGTTTGTCTTTAAGTCATAGGTGAGCAACCATTTGCTTCCTAAAAATTCTAATAGAGAATCCAAATAACCAATCAAGTGCCATAGGCAAAAAGGCTAAAATGTGACAAAACAGTTCATATACGTATGACTACAAATTTGCCTTTCATTATCAATTCTGCAAACCATGTTGTTCGTTCTTCCACCTTCAACTTTTGACTGGTTTTTCAACTTTTTTTTTCTTTGAGTGGGTTACTTATTATAGAAAACATTTCTACAACAATTTTATCTCATACTGAAAAGCAAGCTGTGAATTTTGTTGATTTTGATTTAAATTGAGTGCTCAGTGGCTTGGGTTTAAGTTTCATATTAGAATGCATCAAATATTGATTGATCGATTGATTGATTGATTGGCAGGACTTATGTGGCTTCCTATCTCATACAATGACTCTACGCGGCTCACAACAATCCATAAAACATAGTTAAAAGCAAAGATATCCTTTCCCCCAGGTACCAGACCAAACATCCACATAGCTCAACCCCCCCATCCTAGCCCAATACTTGGGGGAAGAGCCAGTTTACCCACAGAAAGATGCAGCTTTGATACTCAAGAACATTTTGCTTACACTTTAAAATGTATCTGGTCTGAATTTTATAGCAGCCAAGCAGAAGAATGTTGTGGTAAGTTACTGAAGATGAAAGGTCAGCCATTTTGAAAAATAATCCCATTCGTACTTCTATTCCCTGTACTTTTTCTTCATGTCTGAAAGAAACCGTAAAGAGTAGGGCTGCCTAAACTTCCAAATGGATTTGGAAGAAGAGTTCAGACTTTTTGCAAGCATAGCTGGACCTTCTTGAAGTTTCTGAGGTAATAGCCCTTAATAGACTTATGCTCCCTGAATTTATCCAATCTCCTTTTAGAGGCATCCAAGTTAGTGACTATCAATACATCCCATGGTAGTGAATTCAATGGGTTAATTACACACTGTGGGAACAAGTACTTCCTTTTGTTAGTTCTAAATGTTCTTCCAATCAGCTGGAGTGACTGCTGATTTTAAAAAGAAGAGGAAATCTTCCTGTCTGCTTTCTCCATGCCATGCATGAATTAATACACTTCTATCATGTCCTGCCTCACTTTTCTCTAAACTAAAAAGACCCAAATATTCTACACTTTTATTACAGAGAAGATGCTTTAAAAACCTAACAAGTTTGGCTACTCTGTTCTGTAACTTTTTCCAGCTGTCCTGTGCTATATCCTTTTTCAAATGTAGTGAGCAGAACCTTACACATTATCCAAGATGCAGACATACCCATTGATGTATATAAAGACATTGTAATATTGGCAATTTTATTTTCAATTTCTTTCCTAATGATTGCTAGCATGGAATTTGCATTTTTCAAAGTTGTTCCATAGAGTCAACATCTTCACTGAGCTACCTACTAATGTTTTTCCTGGTTAGTTACAGACAACTCAGATCCCAGCACTGTATATGTGAAGTGAGAGTTTTTTTGCCCAGGTGCATTACTTTATGCTCACTTAAATTGAACTGCATTGCTGTTAAATGACAATTCAACAAATTCAAGAAATCCTCCTGGAGCTCTTCATAATCACATTTTTTAACCACCCTACAAAGTTACATGTTGTCCACAAACTTGGCCAGCTTCTTGCTTAGCCATACAAAATCTGTTGCATGAGTCTGAATCAGTCTGAGATTCAGGAATCTTGATTTTTCACTAACATTAACCTGAGGTAAATACTAGAATTTGGAATACTTGTGCAATACAACTTTTCTAAAATATTCATTTTAGTGTGTTGGAAATTGCTTTGTGAAATCTTTGCTCTAAAAGGCAGCCTAAAAATATCTTAAATAAATGTTTATTTGGGCAGTTAGCTATATAGTTTTGAATACTGAGCAAATAACCATTTATTTTTAAAAGAGTGGAAAAGAACAAGATACCCTAATTATTATCAGCAACTTTGCATTTAAGAATCACCAAAACCATATACCAGACATAAGCACCTGATCCAATTAAAGGAAGAAATGTTGTTTATTAGATCCTTAAACCCACAGATTTATCACACATGCAGCTCATCTTGCTATAACAGAGAACCCTGCAAAATTAATAAATGTCTTGAAAACAGCAGCAGCAGTTTCCTTCCCTTTCCCCCAGGGCAAACATTTTCATGAAGATCTCTTCGAGGCTCAATATAATATTGGTGAAAATACTTAATTTTCTCATCACTCAGTATCCATTATTATTCTCTGAACACTCTTCCCGGCTCCAGAACCAATGTCAAACAAACAAAAATGACAAACTCAAAATGTTGCAGAGGTAGTCAGATTTTATCGTAGCATCAAGTAACATATGAGAATAGAAATGTAGTATTTCAAAGCTACATGCGCTCCTTGTGTATGTTAGCTTTATTAACCCATGGCTTAGCTGCAAGCTGAACACCTGACAGGCACAGAGGCAGCCACGGATGCAAGGGAAAGTGGGAGATCCTTTCCCGCTCTACCTCACAGTTGCTGCTTCCCTAATTGTCAGCTCTTTTGAGGGTACTTTGAAAGACAAGTTTAGCACTGTTCTAGAGCAGCACTAAACACGTGTCTGAAAGGGTTTCTGCACCCATATAAGTCCCTCATGCAAAACTGCTCTAGCCACCTAAACCTGCCTCCTCCACAGCATTGGCTCACCTCAGCCAACATTAATGATGGTGATTGGTGAATGTGACATCTGGTGGGAGAAACAAATCCAGGAGAACCTACCAGTTGCTTTCCTTTCCTTATCTCCCATTAAAGCTTTAAAATCAGCAGCTTTTACAGTCCTTGTAACTGAGGCAGATTACACAAGGCCTCTCAGGTCAGTGCACCGAACTTTGCTGCTGCATCAAGAACAGGAGAAATGCATGTTAACACAGCTGTGAGAAACAGTTGCTGTACTGGCTATGGCTACCAGACTTGACTACAAATATCCAAAGACCATTAGGTAGAAGCAAACATATACCAAAATCTCTCATTCTATGCTGCTATGCTTTGGTCATTTAGATTTCTGCAGTCAGATACTCAAGAACTGGCTGATGCAGGAAAATCTAGAATACAACACTCCAATCACATAATGTAAAACAGCTCAGAACACTTGAAACAGTATCATTCAAAGATGAGCTTGTTTCATCTCAAAACAAAATTCTCAGAAGCAGCATATTTGTTTTGATTATGGAACACTCACAATGGTTGTTCCAGGTTTAAAATGGTTCATATTCAGACTACCTTGCAAATGTTTTTTAATATAAGCCAGGATCCTTAGTTTTTCACTAGGCACCTTTGCCCTAATAATCTAGGATTCTTCAAAATTCTGGTTTATCAATATCAGGCTGGTACATTCTATTTGACAGCTGTAAGATGAACAGTGGTTCTAATGGGGTCAAACACTGCTTCAACCCGTTACTAAAGTGTTGTTGTTCTTTTAGGGCTTATGTAACATAATGCATCCTGAGATGAAGGGGAAGTGAGCATAAATAATGCATAAAATTTGTGTTGAGTATTGTGTAAAACAACTTACCCTTCAGGGTATCCTCTTTGTAGAAGGGTCAAGTATGGGAATCATAACCATACCACCTAACCCTGGGATTAGATAACAAAGTATTAGCTTCATCTGAAAAGATGATATCAACCACCACAATGCTTGGCCACTTGACTAAAGCAGTCTTTTGTTATCTGCAGTCATCATGCAGAAAACAAGGGTCATGCTACAGCATTCCCAACCAAAAGCTGTAGTTTTCATGACACAGTCTTCCTAAAGCCCTGAATGTACAATGGCAATAGAAAACCAGCAATGGAGTGAGGATAATCCAGTCATGGCACAAAATGGCAAATATTCAAGAATCTATTTGCTGGATAGCTCAGGTCAACGGACTGTTAAGTATCAGGGAATAAGTTGGCTTCTAGGTGACCTGGAGAAATTGAGGGAAAAGTTTGTAAATAAAGACCTTTAGAGGCAAGATAGTCCACTAGAAAAGTCTGCTAGGGATGCGATAAGGTATAAATATTGTTAGACAGATGGCTAGATGCATCCCTTCCCAGGAAGGCTCATGAAAATAAAAGTCAAGGGAAGTAGGATAACATTTCAATTCCATTTCAAGATAATGGAAAATTAACCTTAGTAGAGGTTCATTCCTAGATGAACTTTCTTTCACACCAAAGATATAATTCTAAGTAGCAGTAGATTCATAGTAAGTGAGCTATGATCTTCACAGATATAGAAAGCTATGGCTTAATGGCTTTCTAGACTGTAACCTCTAGTCTGGTACATAGTATTGGGACTCAGACAGCTATGGTAGTGTATGTTTCTACTTATGACACATAAAACTGTTTTGAAATGCAATTTTAGTTTGCTAGGAAGGAAAGTGAAACCCAGAGACTCCTAGATAGCTTTTTCAGAAATGCTACCCTTGTATGTGCAGGTGCAACTAGCCAGGAAAGGCCAGCTGTCTCAGAACATGAATGAGTCATTTGTGGAATAAGTTTTCAAAATAAAAACTCAGCACTAAAAGGAGAATAACTAGAGGAGAGGAAAATCATGACTTGTCAGAGAATATGCCAGCACAGCTAAAGAGTGGCCAACCTCAACATTTCAAAATTCCTTGAGAACAGTATATACTCGTGGATAAGCCAAGAATTTTAGGTTCCAAAATACACCCAAAATTGGGTTTGGTTTATCTGTAGATGGGCCTATCCACAAGTATATACAGTGCTACTTTTCTGAAGTACCTATATATACTGTACTTGCAGATAAGCCAACCCTTGAATTTTTAACCAAAATACCATGAAAAATGTGTTACCTGCAGGTAAGCCAATTGTGAAGGTTTAAAATGGAATCTGTTCTGGAAAACAACATTTATTGATACAAAAGATGAAAACAAATGAAGTCCTTCAGAATATACTGAAAAACATGCAAAAATTTTGAGGGTTGGATTATCTGCGGATGGCACATTTTGATCTTATTCATAAGAAATTTTTACCAACCAGTCAGCCCTGTAGAAAAATTGAAAATTATCCCAACACAGCTAGGCTAGAATCTAATTTTATTTAGTTTTGGAAAGAGCTTTTACATGCTTATCATTTAAACTAGCACAATTTAGGTCTCAGAACTCTACCATCTCATGACACTTCTGCATAAAGAAGCCTTGAGAGCTTAATAAGGATATTTTACTACCCTTACTCAGAGGGAAGCACAAAACAATATATGGACTAGGGCTCCATATTTAGAGTCCTGGTTCATATATTCACAGAATACATTAGGCTAAAAAGTGGTTAGATTGTTGCTCACTGTGTCATGCAAATCCAGCCAGTGCCATCAGTTTATAATTCAGTACATTATGCAGATGTAATATGGTTAATCACAGCTTGGCATTCAAATAAGCCAATGTAGTCATCAGTTCTATGGAACCAGGCTTGTTGTCAGTTGGTTTTTCAATATGAAAATGGGGTGAAAAGACAAGATGAACAACTTTGGTCCAAAAGTACCCAAAACCATAGGTAAAGGTAAAGGTTTCCCTTGACATTAAGTCCAGTCGTGTCCGACTCTAGGGGGCGGTGCTCATCTCCATTTCAAAGCCGAAGAGCCGGCATTTGTCCGTAGACACTTCCGTGGTCATGTGGCCGGCATGACTAAACGGAACGCCGTTACATGCCTGCTGAAGTGGTACCTATTAATCTACTCACATTTGCATGTTTTTGAACTGCTAGGTTGGCAGGAGCTGGGACTAGCAATGGGAGCTCACCCCGTCACGCAGATTCGAACCGCCGACCTTCTGATCAGCAAGCTCAGCAGCTCAGCAGTTTAACCTGCAGCGCTACTGCGTCCCTCAAAACAAAGTTGTGTGATTCTGATGCAAGCACATAAATTGTGCCTTTGGCATGATGATGCCAGGGTGCGTGCCTAGGTATGTCAGCATTTGCCCCCTTATGGATGTCCTTGCTTTAGTCAGAGGGCAACCAACTGACCTTTAAAACAGAGAATAAAACATTGTTTGGAAGCAAAAACAACAGCAGCAGCAGCAAGAACTGAAGGGCTTACACTGCAAACACTACAGAAATCTAGGCCATATGCAAATAATGTGAACTAGTTTGAACAAAAAAGATATTCTAATGCAAAAAAATATGGAAACAGTCACAATCTTTGTTCAACATATAGCAAAGAAAATGGCAACTCCCCAGGTCCTAGGATCCTTATTTTGCATTAACACTCCCCTGTGCTTGATGGGGAAGGGCCAGATACTAAATCCAGAGGAAAGATTTTAAACATACCTACTTGCTTCCTTTCATACCTCCATGCTGTGGCTCCTGAAATCCTTAGCAAACATTTGTGTTGTCCCACAGTCCTTTCAACATGGCAGAACTCCATACTCTCTCTTCCCCTCACGTTTTGTCAGCCCCAATACCTGACCACCCAGCTCTAAAGGCCATCTCCAACCACTTCACAAATCCTTTCTTTCTGAAAGGTAATAATGGCAGGCTCTTCACTTTCGCTTTTCCTTACTTCCATGTTTCTAATTCAAAAGGAATAGAGGAGAGGCTGATCCTGCACCAATTAGTTGCAGCCAGCAGCAGAGGGGCCTCACTGCTTCTCTTTAGGTACAGGTAGTCCTTGCTTACTCAGCAACCGTTCAACGTTACGATGGTGCTGAAAACATAATTTTATAGCCAATTTATGACTATTTGTGACCTTTGTCCATCAGTCATGTGATTGCCATTACAGTCCATACTTGTTGTCCTGTGCCTGACTTCTCAAAAAGAGAGAATGGAGAGGAAGAGATTTCAAGAAAGTACGCTGTTTGCTGTTGTACACATAGAAAACAATGTGATTGCACTGTCAATGGGAAAGGTGTGAAACCAGGTAGTCTTGTCTCTTTCCAGCTGGAAAGCACAGTCACAGTCACATGTCTTCCCACTTAGCAACTGCTTTGCTTAGCAGTGGAGCTCCGGCCCCAATTAGCGTTGTTAAGTGAGGATGACCTGCATTCCTTTCTGGTTCTACAGATGATTCTGTATTTTGTCTGAGGTGAGACAACACTTCTGAGGAACATTACAAGGTCCTCAAGACTGTAAGGCTTAATGCTTCAGAGCCCTGTCTTAAGAGTACAAGTAGTCCTCAAGTTACAATGTGTCATGCGCTGCCTACCTCTGAATAACACTCAGACACTGGTTCGTGGATCAGGCTCTGGTTTATTTGCAGGGCAGGTACAGCGTCGGTAGAAAAAAGCTGAGAGTGACAGGAGCGCGCCGGTGCGGGGTTTAAATACCCCGCGCCGGTCAGCGCCCCCTCGCTCACGGTCACGTCACCCCCCTTTGTCCAATACGTTGCCCTGCCGGTGGGTGAGGGTTTCCGGGATCGCCCATCATCAGGTTTCCCATTCCTCTGCTGATTGCTTTCAGCTGGGCGATCCCCGTTGTATTGCCGCTGATGGCTTGGGTGGCTCCGTGATCCGTTTAGCTATTGTTTGTTGGCCGTTAGTCGTTGTGGGTTGATGGCTACTTATCTTGTACCCCTTCACCTATTTCCTTGTCATTGTCATGTGTGCCATTGCGCTGATGACTTTAGCTCAACGGCACTCATGACATACTGCCCCCTTTTCGAATAGTGTTCTCCCCCGGTTTTCTGGGTTTTCCCCGTGGAGCTGTCAAAACGCCAAATTTTTTTTTTTTTTTTCAAAGTTCCCGCCGGAGTAGTTGTCGCCCCTCCCTTTGCTCCTCCCTCTACCACGTGCCTTCCCAGGGTGTGTCCGTGGTGCGCATGCTCGGGTCCTGACCTGGCGTGCGCATGCTCCAGCCACACCCTGTTTGTTTGGCTCAGTTCGGCGAGGAGAGAGGCGTGGCTGGTCGGGTGCTTCTCAGCTCCAGGTAGGGCCCTTCTTTTTCTTATTTAAAGTGCGTCGCCTTTGTTGTGTCTCCTGGGCGTTGCCCCCAGGTTGCCCTGTTGACTTGCTTGCCACTCCCCCGCGGCCGGGGGGCGGGGGGAGGGTGCTGGCGAACGTTTGTCACCACCCCGTGGGCCCGGGGCGGGGGGAGTGAGTCCCGGGGGGGGGAAGGTCCACCCAAGTCGCGGGCTTGGGGGGGCCCTTTCCCTTGGGGCACGGGAGGCGGGGGGGGCCTGCGGGGGGGGGTTTGGTTTTGCTGACCTTGGTTGCGGTTTGTCGGGGTATGCCCGGTGAAATGCTCTGGTCAGGTCAGGCGCGTTAACGTTGTGCGCCGCCACCCATTCCGGGTGGGGGAAGTGTTTCCACCTGACCAGATAGTGTAGAGTTCCTCGTTGCTTGCGGGAGTCGAGGATGTCCCTTATCTCGAAGTGGTGTTGCCCGTCGATCATCACCGGTGCGGGCTGTGGTGTGCTTGGGTGCCATCGGGAGGTGGTTGCCGGTTTCAGGAGGCTGGTGTGGAACACCGGGTGGAGTCTCCGGAGGTTGTGTGGCAGGTCCAAGCGTATTGCTACCGGGTTCACTATTTGCGTGACTCGGAACGGCCCGATGTACTTAGGCCCCAGTTTTTTCGAGGGTTGGGTTGACTTTAGGAACTTGGTGGATAGATAGGCCATATCCCCCGCCTGGAACGTCGGTTGTTGGCGCCGGTGCTTGTCGGCCTGCTCTTTGTAGGCAGCCTGTGCATCCTTCAGCGCCGCCGTGATTACTGGCCATGCTTCCGCGATCTTCCGTCCCCAGTCGCTAGCGTCCACCTGGGGTTCCGGGGGTTGAGGTAGCTCCGGTATGGGGACGAAGTCGCGCCCCGAGACTACTTCGAACGGAGTTTTCCCCGTGCTCGTGTGGACGGCGTTGTTGTATGCGACTTCGGCGAACGGGAGCAGTTCAGCCCAGTCGTCTTGGTGGTAGTTAGTATATGATCGTATAAATTGCTCTAAGGTGGCATTAAGAACCTCAGTGGCTCCGTCCGTCTGAGGGTGCCAAGCCGTAGATAGGGCCTGTTGGGTCCCCGTCAGCTTCAGGAAGGCCCGCCAGAATTTGGAGGTGAACTGTGTGCCCCTGTCGGTCACCACACGTGCGGGACATCCGTGTAGCCTGTACACGTGGATGAGGAAGAGTTTGGCTAGCTGTTGTGAGGATGGGACCGACGTGCAGGGGATGAAGTGGGCCTGCTTTGAGAAGTAGTCCTTCACCACCCAAATGGCCGTTTTCTTCTGGCTGGGTGGGAGGTCCACTATAAAATCCATAGAGATTTCCTCCCATGGGCGGGAGGGTTCTGCCACCCGTTGCAATAGCCCCGCGGGTTTGCCTGGTGCCCGTTTGGCCCTAGCGCACGTTGGGCAGGACGCCACGTAGGTTTTTACGTCTCGCCTGAGCGCGGGCCACCAGAATTGACGCCGTGTTAGGTGTAGGGTCTTGAGGAACCCAAAGTGTCCCGCTTGCTTGGCGTCGTGTGACCTATGCAAGATCGCCTGGCGTTGCGAGTCCGGGACGTAGATTCTGCCTTCCCCCCATGCCAGGTCTTGTGCCATCGTTACCTTGTCGGGGTTTGCCAGGAACCAGGGGTCGGTTTTGAGGGCGGCGGCGAGGTCCGTGCGCATTCCCCCTGGTAGTTGCGGTTGGCTTCTTTCCGTCGCCGGTTGTCCCGCCGTCGGCTGCGCCGTAGAGTCGAGCTGCCTCCATGCGCCGCTTTGGGTGGTCACGGCCATCCCCAGTTGTGAGGCGGATAGGACCGTCCCAATGGTGTCTGGGGCGGGCTCTTCGTCTTGGGGCAGTCGGGAGAGGGCGTCGGCCAGGAAGTTCTTCTTGCCCGGCATGAACTTCAGCTGGAAATCAAAGCGGCTGAAGAATTGGGCCCATCGGACCTGTTTTGGGCTAAGGCGTCTAGGCGTTCGTAGGGCCTCGAGGTTCCGGTGGTCAGTCCAGACCTCGAATGGTTGGGTGGCTCCCTCGAGTAGGTGTCGCCATGTCTCTAGTGCCGATTTCACCGCGAAGGCTTCTTTCTCCCAGACGTGCCATCGCCTCTCTGTCTCGGAGAACTTCCTTGACAGGTAGGCGCATGGTTTCAGGAGTCCCGTGGGGTCTTTCTGTAGCAGGATGGCTCCCAGGGAGAAGTCTGAGGCATCGGCTTGGACCACGAACGGCCGTTCTGGGTCCGGGTGCGCGAGGATTGGCTCCGTAGTGAACAGCGCTTTCAGCTTGTCGAATGCGGTCTGGCACGCGGGAGTCCAATTCAGCACTGTGCCTGGGTTCTTGGCGCGTCGGGTGTCCCCCACCCCTTTGGTTTTGAGGAGGTCCGTTAAGGGGAGGGCTATCTCAGCGAACCCCCGGGCGAATGACCTGTAGAAATTCGCGAATCCGAGGAAGCTCTGTAGTTGCCGTCTGTTGCGGGGCCGCTCCCAGTTTAGCACCGCTTCGACTTTTGCGGGGTCCATTTCGATGCCGTCCCCGGAGATTCGGTACCCCAGATAGTCTAGGCGCTCTTTGTGAAACTCGCACTTTGTAGGCTTTGCATAGAGCTGCGCCCTTCTGAGCTTGTCGAGGACTTGCCTCACAAGGGTTACATGTTCCTCGTGCGTTTTTGTGTAAATAAGGACGTCGTCGATGTAGACCAGGACCCCTTTGAACAGATGTTCATGCAGTACCTCATTGATGAGCTGCATGAACACCCCAGGGGCCCCCGCGAGTCCGAAGGGCAGTACCTTGTACTGGAAAGCGCCTAGGGGGCAGTTAAACGCCGTCTTCCATTCGTCCCCCTCCCTGATTCGGATGCGATAGTACGCCTCGCGAAGGTCCAATTTGGAAAAGACTTTGCCCGTGGACAGGTGGGCGAGCATGTCCTTCACCAGGGGTAAGGGGTATTTGTTGGACAGGGAAGCCGCGTTTAGGCCCCGGTAGTTGGTGCAGAGCCGTAGGGTCCCGTCTTTCTTCTCCCGGAATAAGACGGGGGCTCCGACCGGTGAGCATGCTGGCTCTATGAATCCCCTGTCTAGGTTTTTATCGATGAACTCCCGGAGGGTTGCCATCTCCTTCGGGGTCATCGAATAGATCTTTGGTCTAGGTAAGGGGACGTCGGGCAGTAGGTCGATCCGGCAATCCGTCTTGCGGTGGGGGGGTAGTTGGTCAGCTTCTGCCTCTCCGAAGACCTCGGAGAAGTCGGCGTATTGTTCTGGTAGGTCTGCTGTGGTAGCGGCGTCGTCTTGTGTGGTCGCCTCCGCTCGTCCTACCGTGGGGTTGCTTCTGCCCGCTGGAACTGGTGCTCGATACTCGCCGTCGCCGAATGTGAAGGTGCGGGTCTCCCAGTTGATCCGCGGGTTGTTTGTCGCGAGCCATGGCATCCCCAGGACTGCAATGGGCCATCCGATGTGCGTGACTACGAACGATGTGCGCTCGGTGTGAGTGCCCATTTGCAGGGTGACCGGCTCGGTTTGTAGCGTGGCTGGTTTCCCTCCCGCTGTAGAGCCGTCCAGCTGGTGGAATGCCAGCGGCGTGGGGAGGGGGAAGCAGCGGAGGTCGAGTTTGGCGACTAGGTCGGGGTGGATGAGGTTTTTTGAGCACCCCGAGTCCACTAGTGCCGCGGCCGTGGTGGCTCCGTTGCCGGCAGAGAGTTGAATTGCTGCCAATATTACGGGGCTTTCGTCGTTTCGTTGAGGTGGTCCGCGTTGCTGTCCCACCGCCTGCCTCGCCACGCGTCTCAGGGCAAGCGGGGAGCATTTCCCGCCGGCTGGTCGGGGTCTGTATTGTCCTCTTCCCCCCAGTAAGCGTCCCAGCCCTCTTCTGGTGTCGCTGTGGCCACGGTCATTCGGCGGTGAGGGGGCGGCCCCGGGTTGGGTGGTTTGGGGCTAATTTCCGGAGTGGGTTTGGGCGCGCTGGTCGGCGGTCGGTTGGCGAAGCAATCCGCCGTCTTGTGCCCTAATTTGCCACACCTCCCGCAGGGCTCCCGGTTGAACTTCTTTTTTGGGTATATGGGGCCGGCCATCCCCCCGTGTGGTGCGGGTACCTTTTTCCCGGCATAGTTTGTGTCTTCCGTGGTTGTCATGAGGAAGGTGCGGTGCGCATGTTCGGCTTTCCCCGCGAGGTGGATCCACCCGTGTAACGTTTCTGGGTCGTCGCGGTAGAGGGCCCATTGGAGAACATCGCGGTTGAGCCCCCTTTTGAACATTTCCAGCAGGGTGGTCTCGGACCAGTCGCTGACCTTCCCCACGAGGGCTTTGAACTCCAGGGCGTAGTCAGGGACCGTGCGTGTGCCCTGTTTAAGTCTTTGGAGTGCGCTTTTCGCCCTTACTTTGGCTAGGGGGTCTTCGAAGTAGTTTTTCATCTCATTGATGAAAGCAGGGAAGGTGGCGAGGGCAGGGGAGCTGGACTCGTACAGTTGGACGTACCAGTCCGCCGCCCTGTCTTGGAGTTTGATCGCCACGGCGGCGATCTTGTCGGCCTCGGAGTCATAGGAGTGTCCGTGCCTCCCCATGAACTCCCTAGCGTTGGTCACGAAAAACGAGAGTTTTGTGGGGGTCCCATCGAAGAAGATGGGGAAGTCCTTTGGGGCCCGGGCGTTTTGTGCGGCCCCGCCTCTCGCTTCCCGGGGTGTGGTGTCGGCCGCCTGTGCCGTCTGCTGACCCTCCGCTGGCCCGTGTGGGTTCGGTGCTTCGCTCGGGGTGTGGGCTTGTGCGGGGACGTCGTTGGGTGGCGCGGGGGGCATAAGCGCCTGGAGCATGGTCCGGAGTTCCGTCAGTTGAGCCCGCATGGCCGCGAGTTCAGCTCGTGCCTCGTCCACAGCCCGCGCCGCCGCTGGGGCCGGTTCCGTCGGCGCGTCCTCGGGGGTGGGTTGCCGGCGGGGTTCATCGTCCCTCTGCCGCGGGTCCGCTTCCTCCGCCGTCTGATGGGTGTCTCCGTCGTCCTCCTCCGTGTTGACCGCCGTGGGGCTGTCGCTCCACGCCCGTTGCTGGGGTGCGGGGTCCTCCGCTGGTTTCGGAAGTCGTGCTGCTCCCTCCCGCGGTCGGGTTGCCTCCGTCGCCATCTCCCCTTGGGGTTGGAGCTGAGGCTCGGGTCGGGTGGGGTGGGCGTCCATGGCTCCGGGAGTCCGCGGTGCCTCTGGCCTTGGTCGGTCCTCCTCTGTCTCTTGCCGCACGGCTCGCCCTCCTTGCCCGCGCCGCTCCGGCCTCATCTTGCTGGTCTTCTCGCCGTCTACTCCTCCCGCGGCTCGTTGTCGTCCGGTGGGGCTCGGCGAGGCTGAGTTTATGACTCTCAGCTTTATGTCATGCGCTGCCTACCTCTGAATAACACTCAGACACTGGTTCGTGGATCAGGCTCTGGTTTATTTGCAGGGCAGGTACAGCGTCGGTAGAAAAAAGCTGAGAGTGACAGGAGCGCGCCGGTGCGGGGTTTAAATACCCCGCGCCGGTCAGCGCCCCCTCGCTCACGGTCACGTCACCCCCCTTTGTCCAATACGTTGCCCTGCCGGTGGGTGAGGGTTTCCGGGATCGCCCATCATCAGGTTTCCCATTCCTCTGCTGATTGCTTTCAGCTGGGCGATCCCCGTTGTATTGCCGCTGATGGCTTGGGTGGCTCCGTGATCCGTTTAGCTATTGTTTGTTGGCCGTTAGTCGTTGTGGGTTGATGGCTACTTATCTTGTACCCCTTCACCTATTTCCTTGTCATTGTCATGTGTGCCATTGCGCTGATGACTTTAGCTCAACGGCACTCATGACACAATGGCAATTGGGACTGGAATTTCTGTCGCTAAGCGATGCGGTCATAAAGCACAACATTGTTTAGCAATGGCAATCCCTGCAGTCCCTGTTGCCGCTATTAAACAAGGATCATGAGTCACCAAGCAAGCACCTCCTCGCAACTTCTTGCTGGCTTCCAACAACCAAATTCAGTGGGGAAGCCAGCAGGAATTTTCAAGTTCAGGCAACTCGCAAGCAGACTGGCAAGCCGGAAAATGGCTGCTGCTGGGTGGGAGAGGAAATGACGGTGTGCGCAGGTGGCCGGGGAGTCATGGCACAAGCGTGGTGGGGCTTGGGGGTAGTTGCTGCTGGGTGGGAGAGGGTGTGAGAGTGGCTGGGAAGGTGCGGCATGAGCGCAAGTTTTGAGGAGGTTGTGCAAAGGTGTGCAGGTGGCTGGCAAGGCGTGGTGTGAGTGCAGAGGGACTGGGGGTGGGTGTGCGGGTGTGGGAGGCTTACCCAAGCAACTTGTGACCTTCCCTGCTGGCTCCCCATTGACTTTGCTTGTGGGAAGCCAGCAGGGGAGGTTGCAAATTACGATCACATGATCACGGGACGCTGCAACCATCGTAAACGTGAACCAGTTGCCCAGATCGTGATCACGTGACTGTGGGGGTGCTGGGACAGCCGGAACTTCAAGGACCAGTCATAACCACTACTCATTCAGCGCCACTGTAACTTCAAACAGCTGCTGAATGAGTGGTCGTTAACCGAGGACTACCTGTATGCAAATTCAGTGCTTGCAATAAAACCACTTGTAGCTGATTGGAAAACATGCATCAACAAACTGCTTTTTAAAACATACATTTTAAAATAACACTGGATAGAAATTATGTAAACTTAATAGAGTGGTGCCAGTTCACAATTCAGGAGAGAGATCAAATTCTATCTGCATGTTAAAAAAACAAAAATAAATCCTCCTTGAAAATGAAGACCAAGAATTCCAAAAAGAGAAGAGGATGATATACTTTTTCTTCTGTTGTACTAGCTTTTCATATCTCTAGTTTTGTGTGTGAAGGAACATTTAAACATATTTCTCCCGATCTGTATTCAAAGCAATTTAATTGCAGGAGGACTGGACAGTATCCTTATTTAAATGTCTGATTCAGTGTGTTAGAGATGATTCTTGTTTGTTTTTTAACAGAAGCCTGCACCAAAATCTAATCTCTATCCCTCCCTCTCTCTGTGAAGAGGCAATCAATTCTTATGGGAAAAAGTCAGCCACTCTGATGAAAGAAAAAGCATTATGGAAGCTTCTGGTTGTAGAAGTCTGAGAACAATTTAGAAAAGTGAAACCCAGCAATTCTTGAGAACCTGAAGCAGACAGTGTATAATCAAAGCACAGGACTGGATTGTTTCGTATTCAGTGGACCTGAGAACAAAAGAGTACAAACTCTAAGCAACATTTTGGAGTTCTCAGTTTGACTTGAGAAAATAGAGATGGTATGATATGCTTGTATGTACACATACTAGTAAAATAATGCTTAGGATTCTCCAATTCAGAATAGAGCCCTATAAGGAAAGGGAAATGCCAGATGTTCAAGCTGATTTTAGAAAAGGCCAAGGAACAAGAAGTATTTTTGCTGACACATGCTGGATAACTGAAAAAGCCAAAGAATGTCCCAAAGAAGTCAATATGTGCTTCATTACAGTAATTACAGAAAGGCCTGCAATTTTGTCAACCATGCCAAGCTATGGAATGATTTAGGAACATGGAATTCAGGCATATCCTACAAAGATCAGAGTCATTTGGGCAATGGTTTTCCTCGTGATACTCTAGGAAAGTGAAAGTTGGATTCAGAAGAAGGATAGAAAGAATATTTATGCTTCTGAACTTTTTTTATTGGAGAAGACTCCTGAGAATACCATGGACAGTCAAGAAAACAAATTGATCACACAATAAATCAATCCAGAACTCTCACTCAGGGCACAAATTACTAGTCTCTGATTATCATATTTTGGACATACCATGTGAAGACCCAGGTCCATTGAGAAGTCCATAATGCTAGGAAAGGTGGGGGAAAAAAAGAAAAGATGACCAGCAGCAAGGTGAACAGACTCAAGTACACCACTGGGAAACCTAAAGAACTACCCTGGAAAAGTCTATATGGTTGCTAAGAACTGATACCGACACAATGCCAATAATAAGACTGCTAGGTATAGTTTCACCAAGACCTGCACTTATTACCCTGTTAGTTGCTGCTGTGCACCAAGAGATCTGAGCAACCTCTAATTCTGAAATAACTGAAGCAATATGAACTTTGCAGGCAATCAAATATAGGAAATGCAATTAATACCCAGAATTGTTGGGAGTCAGGTGGCATATACTGTAAATTTAAATAATCATAATCATAATAATAATATAAAGTGGTATTCATTCAATGTGAGGACTAAGGCAAGCAAAATGCTTATCTTCTGACCCACCCAACACACAAAACCCACCTAGAGACAAGGGTAAGTAAAAAAAAAAAAAAGAGAGCTTTTAAAACAACCCAGTATATATGGTAAAGGTAAAGGTTTCCCTTGACGTAAAGTCCAGTCGAATCCGACTCTAGGGGGCGGTGCTCATCTCCGTTTCTAAGCCTTGGAGCCGGCGTTGTCATAGACACTTCCGGGTCATGTGGCCAGCATGACGACTCGGAACGCCGTTACCTTCCTGCCGAAGCGGTACCTATTGATCTACTCACATTTGCATGTTTTCGAACTGCTAGGTGAGCAGGAGCTGGGACGAGCAACGGGAGCTCACCCCGCCGCGCGGTTTCGAACCGCCGACCTTCCAATAGACAGCTCAGCGGTTTAACCCGCAGAGCCACCGCGTCCCTCAGTATATATGAGATAGGATTAAAAATGCTGTAGCATCAATCCACTTGCTGCAGAAAAGAGACAACAGCTAAATGGTGAAATACTGATCAGTATGCAGAACATTTTGCATTTACTATCAAAGTAAAATTAACTTATGAAGAAAGTTTAGGAGAAACACCTCTTATTCTGCTGGAAAAAAGTGAGCAAATATAAAGCTCTTTTATGTGTTAAAAACCTTACGTAAAATAGGAATCTGGGTTCAATTTAGAAGTTGAATATCTGACTTCTCAATACAAGATTTGCAAAAGCATGGGGTGCCTATCTCTAAAACTCATGTCACTCTTTAATACTTCTCTCTACTTTACTTTACTTTACTTTTACTGCAAGCCAAGGACTAACCCCTGCTCCCCACCCCCTGCCCAGCTCTTGGTTATCAGTTCCCCAAGGCTCTCTGTTCTTCTGTCCCTATTGGTTCTGAGCACGTCGCCTATTCTTGATTGCATTCTGCTTTCTTTGTCTGCTTTCTTTGTTTACCATTTTATATGTGTGTGCATATGAATCTTGCAAAGGAAATAAGAAAATCTTAATGTTTGTTGGAAGGTTACAAACAATGTTGTGTTTCCGTTGGCATAGCAATCAGGTAAAGAAGTTTAGGGATGGAAGAAAGAGCCACTCACCCTCTGAACATCACAAAGAAAAGGAGTATGATTAAAAAGATTTCTATTTAGAGATTCACTATATTCCAAAATATAGCCTCAAAATATGTTGGCCTCGAAATATGCTGAGACTTTGTGTACACATCGAGTAAACTCTTGGTGAAAGCTCTGAGCGCTTGTAAACACCTCCTTCTTCCTTTGCCCCTAGGCTTAAACACTTAACTTGAAGCAAGTAAAGCAGAAGTGGGAAGATGCTCACAGCTCCTGATGAAGTATCTTTTCTCAGTAAGGAACCTAAAAGTTCTGTTGGAAACTGATGTCATCTGCACCATTTCTGTTATAAAAGCCTCAATCACAGTGAGAAAGGTATTTCACTCATGGCTTGAATTCTGTACTGCTCAGTGCTTTCTCTTGCCCCAAGGTAACTTATGTGAAAAGAAGTGGGTTTTGGCAGTTCTGCTTATGCTAATTCTACCAATGAGCATTTGAGGAGGGCTGTTTGTCTATAAAAACTGACCTTATTCAAATGGTGGCAACATCTATATTCAACTCTATTTGGATTGTTCAGGAAAATTTAATAAGAGGATAAAGATAAAAATAAATATTTTAAAATTTTATTTATTAATAAAAAATAAATAAAAGAATTGTTCAGGAGAGCCAGTTTGGTCTAGTGGTTAAGGCAATGGGCTAGAAACTGGGAGACCAGGAGTTCCAGTCCTGCCTTAGGCCTGAAAGCCGGCTGGGTGACCTTGGACCAGTCTCTCTCTCTCCGCCCAGCTCACCTCACAGGGCTGCTGTTGTCGGGAAAATAGGAGGAAGGAGAATTTCGTATGTTTGCCGCCTTGAGTTATTTGTAAAAATAATAAAGGCAGGATAAAAAAATACCCTTATTGTCTAGACCAAATGCTAACCTGAGTGCAGAAAGGTTTGCTTTTTTTCTAGTACTGGTAACATTTTGGTGTGGCAGTTAAGGTGTTAGCCTGGGACTGGGAAGGCTAGATTCAAGTCCCTACAAAACTATGGAGCTCCTAGCGTTTTTTGGTCACTCATTCTCATTCCAAAGTTCTTCACAACATTGCTATTATGAGAATCCCTCTTAAACTTCCCGAGTCACAGTATAATTTTTAATTAAAATCTATGAAAAACCATGTGTGCTCCTTTGACTGAGGACAGGTTATGATTTAAAAATTTGTTTTTGAAAGGCTGAAGGTAACAATATATTAATATTGCAGCAACAGAAATAAAAATAAATAAAAAGAAAAAGCAGTTAGCCCAATGTTAAGAACCAATCTACAAGCTAGGCTTATTCTAGTCACATTATTGTAATCATATAATAGCCAGTAATTAATAGTAATGAAAGGGATATTATATGTATCCCTTTAATTTCATAAATGCAAGAGGTGATGATTAAGGCAGATATGGGTACTTTCCATTGTTAGTTTTATTATTATTTTTTATTATTATTAAAATTTTATTATTTGCCTCTTTTCCCACAATGATGTAGTATATCTAGCACTTTTATAGTAGATTGGGGGCCACTTACTGGAAAAGACAGGAAAGCCAAGACTATTTTGGTTTTTTGATACATTTATGAATGGAAGTATTAATCTGCTGCCTCAAAATATAGCAAGAAGAATCTATGCAAGCTAACCAGTAGATTGAGTCTGAACTTCAAAGAGATCAGAAAACAGTGCCTCATTCAACCAATAAAACATACATTTCAGCTATATAACCATGTAAATTACATATGCTGAAATGCATGACTGAAGTCCAAAAAGAGCAGAGTAACTTTTTATTTTCAATTCAAGCTCTTCATTTAATTGGTATATATAATGTGCTTCTCTAGATTACTAAGCATTGTTTAAAGCCTGGTAACCAACTAAGAGAAACCAATTACCAACAGGGGAGTTATAAATAAAACCATAAAGTATTCATCTGATCCATAATTCATTGGTAACAGACATCCCACCATCTGGACTGGGGATGAATGTGCAACTCAAGCATCAGATGGCTTGTGATGAAGATCTGACATGCAAAAAATGGATGTCAATGTTGCAAATGATTTCATGTGCTATCTTATTTCTGATGACTCTTTACAATATAGACTGCATATGAGACTAAATTTATTTTTTTTAATTAATAATTCTAGTGTAGACATATAGAACATGTAAGCAATAGAAATATTGTATTTATATTCTGGAAATTATGGTATTTTGAATATTATAGAAGGAAGACTTAAGAGTATTTTCATCAAATACATTACACAACAATTAACATATTACCCTATGATTTGAGCCATGAGAGAGACGGTGGGGACAAGCAAGCAAGCTCTCAGGAGTGATCTATTAGCTCCTGAGATTGATGTGTTAGCTCTCCCCTGTTACCTTATTCTATTTCCATACCACCACGTTCACACTGAAACTTTGTAGAGAGCCACAAAATGTGGAGGACAAAAGAGGCAGTGCAGACATATTCAGACCAACTCTGCCTATAATGGAGGGATCTGAACATCAAAATAGGATAGTTGGAACCCTATAGCAAGTTTCACAGTCTTTCTCACACCAGCCTCATTTTTCTCTAGTGTCACATGACAAACTGTTTCAAAAGATCCTTTCAGTAAAAGCATTTTATGATATATAGCACTGGTTTCTTATTTTAAATTCAATAAGCACACCACATCTAAATAACTGGAGAAGCATAAATCCACTTTTGGGATTTTGTTGTTACGTATTACTTTAGTCTGTACTCAATGTAATGCACAATTCTGAAAAGTGACATTATGCTGCATCGTCCAAGACTGCATCATCTTACCCACAGGCACCCTCAGTGTTTTTGCTTGCATTTTGGAATGTTCTCCCTCTGAAATTAGTGAGATACCTACTATTATAGCTCTGAGTATCTCTTGGACCATTATTTTCACCTTCCCTGGACAAAGGTAGGATGAATGGTTCTCTCTGGTTTGTTTTCCATCCCATACCTTTTAAATGAAGATATATTTAATATAGTTATTATTGTTATTTGTTTTTATGGCAAACTATCATGAGATGACATTGTATGGATAGGTATATAAAATACATATTAAAGAAATAAATGCTATACAATCACAGTAGCATTTACTTGGCACATTTTTCTGCACATATTTACTGAATGTTACAAATGCCTACATAAAAACCACAGTGGATCTTTTCATTTTCCAGCATAATGATACTGTATATCAGCAAAAACTGCAAAGCAAATTATTTATTATATTTTAGCAGAAGTAGTTCTCATCAAAACAGTAAGAGGAGTCAAAGGCCTATCAGGTTAATGATTTTTCTACTTTGGACATACTAATCAGATGTTTGTGGCTATAATGGAATTTAGAGCTGATCCTGGGGACAGGGAAGAAATGAGCATGCCATTAAGGGGGAAGGAATGAACGAGCTGTTCAGGGGACCTGCAGAAAAGATTATCCAGTCCTGAGAAGAGGGAAACATGAGAAACAAACTCAAAATAACCCCACCTTGATTCTGTTTAGTATACAATGGGATGTACATCACCAATGAACAACAATTAATTCCAAATAGCACAATGGCCCAATAGTAAAAACAAAACACAAAAAGTTAAAGACATAAAGTGCCAGGAAAAATTCAACTGCCAGGATCATGTGCCATGGGAAGTAGCACAAGTCTTTTATATTAGCTTTTGTCCACCCCAGGGCATGAGAAGAAAGGGAGGGAAAATGCTTTCCCGTGTTCTACTACCTTTGCATAATTATCTCTTCTGTCCTTCTCATTCACTCATTTTCTGAATGAAAAGCAGCAAAAATCCTGGGACATCCAAGAGAGCTACTTCTCACAAGAAGTCTACATGCCTCCAATCCATTATGTTCAACCTGTTGTTTCTGAGTGGATTATTTCCATAGTAGCTAAAACATGCTAAAACACCTTCTGAGATCATAAGTATAGCCAGATTCAACAACTGTAATTTCAAGTACAGAAGGTGAAGTTCATGTTTCAAATTCTGTGAGAAGGTCACTTGGAGGGATAATTTGAAATCAGGACACAGCACTCCATTTCCAACAAAACACTGGAACCCTGTTGCATAATTTTGCTTGCAATGCATTGCTTAGATTGGAATAAGCAGCTAGGAAACTGATAGCACTTTTTCCCCCTATCCTGAGGGAAGCATATAGCACGAATACAGGTGCAGCTTTCACTGAAAATAATGTGCATTCTCTCCTCCTGCTACTGCTCCTCCTCTTCCCCTTCCTCGAGGAGGGGGAAAGCTGCACCATTATGCTATTTTACAAATGCCATTAGCAAGACATTTACTGGGAAATGAAGAAATGATTAATTTTGACACTGCACATCCTTTCCATGTGGCCACTAGAGACCTGGAATTCACTTCCACTGAGGGAATTAGCTCACTCCTTTCTCCTTCCTTCCCTCTTCTGCAACAATAGTGACACAGGCTGAGCATCTTCTTGAGAATGACCAGGATGGAGTGAGGTATACTGTTATGGGCATATTATGTAATTCTCTGATTTCCAGGTAGATAAAAATAAATACTGCTTGCAGAAATCAGCACCCTAAGGATCTCACCTAGTTTTTAATACTAACGCTTCTGAATGCAAAGACAGATTTGATATAAATAATGTGTACTGAAATTCCAGAAGTCAGAGATAGGGTGAGGAATGAGATTGAGTAAAGTGTTTCACTTCTTATAAGAATAAGGAGTTAGCAAGTCAAAACATGTGATTTAAGGTGCAATATATCAGCTTTTGCATATGTTAAATCATACAAGTATATGCAGATTTACTAAGCCCTTTTTTAATCAGGTTCAGAAAAAAAATCTGCCTGATCTGCAGTTTTTCTTGAAACAGAATTTCCCTTTTATAACACAAAGTGCAGTCTGTATTGGGGGAAAGCCAGATATTATCTCTGAACCTGCTACAAATGTATTAAATTCTGTACTTCTCATCTTACTGTGAACTGAAATTAATACAGGCTGAATATTGACCAGAAAATCATAGATTAAATATTTTTAATATGAAAGCCATTAGTTGACTATATCAGCTGCTCAGTGTGACTGACCAATTTCTAATCAATGTAATTTATCAGTTTCCTGTATACTCATATTTTTCAGGTCATGGAATAATATTATAACCCTTCTTGTTGCCATCTCAAATATACTTTAGGTTCTTAGTTACATCACAGACATATTGTAGTCCAAAAGGAGTTTTACATTAAGCTTTAAAGTGAAATATTGATAGACTCATTTATATCAAGGAATTATTTTGAGAAAAAAGAAACAATTTCAGGGAAGAAACCCAAGTGCCTTGTTGACAGTAGCATCTATACAAGAAAAAATGGCAAGTAAGTTGTATCTGTTAGATATTCATGTTATACATGCAAATTATACATGAAGTTACATGCCTAGGGTGCAAGATTGTAACACGGTAAAGTAAAGGTAAAGGTTTCCCTTGACGTAAAGTCCAGTCGTGTCCGACTCTAGGGGGCGGTGCTCATCTCCGTTTCTAAGCCTTAGAGCCGGCGTTGTCATAGACACTTCCGGGTCATGTGGCCAGCATGACGACACGGAACGCCGTTACCTTCCCGCCAAAGCGGTACCTATTGATCTACTCACATTTGCATGCTTTCGAACTGCTAGGTGAGCAGGAGCTGGGACGAGCAACGGGAGCTCACCCCGCCGCGCGGTTTCGAACCGCCGACCTTCCGATCGACAGCTCAGCGGTTTAACCCGCAGCGCCACCTCGTCCCATTGTAACACGGGGGATATCTAATTTTGATAATGTTCTGTTGGAGCCTAAGATTGTGCCATTAAACAGTTTGGGAAAATGAGCTACATACTGTCACTGATGGAGGTGACTGGAAGATTTTGGTTTCCAAACCTCTTTTTATTCACTGTCCAAATTAGATAAAATTATATTAAAATAATCTACAGATGATAGATGATGAAATTGACATGCATAACTAAAAATAATTCTGTGCTTTACTGAAATAAATGCAATGAGAAAGGCAAATGATTTCACCTTTGACAGATGTGACCAAGGATTACAAATTTTAGGCAATTAATATTTGCAGAAGCGGGTAATTGCATTGTTGGGAATATTTATGGAAGATAAGAAAATAAAATCTAAAGATTTAGTAATGTTCATGTTGCCAAGCGTGATGATAACCAAAAATTGGAAGCTTGGAATTTTATCCATAGCTAAGGATAAAAGCTTTGGTATATAGCTATGACATAGAAATTAGGTAATTTGCTATAGTTCTGAACTGGGCAATGTAAACCATATTCTTTTTTTTTTCTTTTTCTTTTACAATGTGGCAATATTTAATATATTGCAATTATCAAAGATACTAAGGTAAACTATTGACTGCTTGTTATACTCAGATATGGAAAGATGTGTTGCATATCATAGGTCTAGAACCATGAGGCAATAGTCTGGATTGGTAGTATCTATAATAATGAGCAAGATTTTGTATTCTAGAAAGGTATAACAAGTAGCTAGATATGCTGTGAAATCATGTTATATCAATTCATATTTCAAATTAATAAAATAATTAAAGATAAGACAGTATAGTTTTTCTAGGAGGCAGTTTAAAAAATTGAAATAAGTATCACAGCTGAAATATTCCATCATGAAATCTCTATGAGATAGGTTGCTCCAAAGATGGGAAGATGCATTCTGCAGAGGATGTAGAAATCCAAATCTTTTTTTTTTCAATTTCAGCAGAAGCTGAAACAAACAAGACACCTTTAAAGCCTTCATATATTCCAATTGTATAACCAGAAAATACTTTAAATTTGCACAAGAAAAATGATTTTTTAATCTACAGCCTCTGTTACATCAAACTACTGGTGGTCAGATCCTATTGAAATGTTGACAGTAGGTTACAGATACGGACCTATTCTGAAATGACATTTCTATAGCAATTTTTAATTTAAAATTACAATTGCAACAATCAGTAATATAAACTAAAAAAGGAAAAAGGAAAAAAAAGATACAGAAAAAAATAGAAATATAGGAAAGAAAAAATAAGAATATAGTAAAGAAAAAGAAATATATAAAGAAATGACTTTCCCCTTCATAACAAGTATAAACAATTTTAATAATTTACCACCTTCTCTTAAAATATAACAAATGATTTCTTCTTCCCATATCCCATCTCTTAGCTATAAATATATCCTTAAAGCCTCATCATTTCAGTCCTGATGTCAGCAAAAGTCCATTCAGGATTACCAGAGATAACAACATATATATATTTAACCTTGATCAAATAAACCAACTTTATATTCCTTCCTTTTACTGTTAACAGTCTTGAACTTGAGTCCCTTCAAATAATGTCCTAAACCTTGATTTCTTTTCATTTTTTCATTGTCCCTTCTCACAAAATTCTTCAAAGCTTTGGCAAGCCTCTTTTGTAAATCCAGCATAGGAAAAGTATCCAAGTCACTCTCTTGGTTTGTTATTTGTATATCCCTTTTAATTATTAAGACATCAGCTGGTTTCTTTTGTATGCCCAATATAGCATCTTCTCCCATATCTTTCTTGTAGCCTGTCATCTTTAAATCCACTTTCAGATCAGTCTCAGTCTTGTCCGGTAAAATGTGTTCCTCTTCCCCTTAATTTAAACATAGTCTATCTATAGAGATGGACACTCTTAAAATTAACTTCTGAGTCTATTGTTCACAAATACCCTTCAATATGTCCAATGTTAAAATATTTTGCTTCATTCTGTATTTGTAAGTCAAATTTAAGTGTTCTTCTCCTTTAATTGTAATCTTTAGTTCCTTCTGGTTCCTTCTAGTGTCCAACCTCAAAGTCCCATCCTATCATTTAAAAAAAACAAAACAAAAGTATTTTCCCATGGGAACGATTCTTGTAATTAATTCCAAAATCTTATTTCAAATCCATCTGGACCCTTAGTCCATTTGTAACTTTCCAAAATCCACCCTTCTGCTGTTTGTGTATGTATGTATGTCCTTAAATTTGTATTTAAAACTTCTTTTGCTAAGGATTGAAGGAAAATCACCCAATGTTTTCAGACTTCTCATCCAAAGGTTCCTAATAGCTGAAAACCAGTTAACAAGCAATTTCCAAAAGTGATTAGAAAAGAAAGTATGCAAACCCAGTGTCCTGTTACAGGTGCCGATCATGGTTTGAGCAAAAAGATGGCTATTCCCTCATCTCCCAGAGCTTTAAACCCACCGGAGACTGCTGTCTTGTGGTCTCCTCATGAGAAGCAAGTGTCCGGAGCACTTGTGGGTGGTCTTAAGTCCTCTCCTTGTCCAGAGAGGAACTACGAAGAGCCGGTCTTCTGCCAGGGTTGTTGGCTCCATCTTTAGTGGACCCATCTTCAATTTGGAATTTCTTCCCCAGAAGTGGGAAGATACGGACCTACTCTGAAATAAGGTTATAATACTAAGAATAATTCTTGATAAATTAGAAATAAGGAAGGACTGGTAAGCAGAGGAACAAATTTCAAGCCTCTCATGCCCCTTGAAACATGTTGTCTTTTCTCTCATTTATAGTGAAAATACTAGCAACAAATGGATATGCTGAATGCATTTTCTTCACATGTAAAATTTGTGGAATGAGAATTGTTGTGGGTGTTCTATAGAATCGCTAAAATAGGAAGCTTTGTGTGAACATACATTCTGATCTACCTATGATAATTTCCATATGATGGTCATGAACAAAAAAACTCTTATTGCCACAAGGAGCTACCAAAATACTTATGGAAATGAAAAAATGAACCATAAATACAAGGAATAACTTTGACTTATCAGTGGTTACAATTGTTTGAGATTTTGTTATTATCCAGCTGTTTTAATCCTGTATTTCAAAATTTCTATTGTTTTTATGACACAGCTTTCCAATTAAATTATTAACAGAAAGTGCCACTGAAATCAGTGAGACAATTAATCATGATGAGTAACTGAAGTCCCATTAATTGCAGTGGGACTTAGGAGAAATGCTACTCATGAGTTCCAGAAACAACTTGCTTAGAAAGGTAGCGTATAAATATATTAAAGGAATAGATTTAATATAATATAAATAAAGCACCATTTACAATCTGACACAAGTAATACATCATTTTATTTAAAGTTTTCAAAGCGTTCCTTATTTCAGAGAGCTTCAAGTGTAACAATATGATGCAGTCTTTTTTTTTTTTTAGTCTTAGTCCTTTGATGAAGAACAGAAGAAAAGCTGGACTTTTCCAGTGCCATAAAGAGGGGAAAATGTTTTTCCAGAAGGATAGCTTGAATTAGTCCTCCCAGATGATAGTGAATGTTATAAACAAAACAGGTTTGTTTATCGTTCAGCATTTTATAATAGGGACTTTCAGCATTTTATAATAGAGAACTCTGGTATCATATATTATTATATATAAAAGAGATAGATGCCCATGTAACATTGCTGCTCTGCAAGCTACTTTGGTTGATGGTGGGCTTCCAGGCACAATTCAAGCTGCTGGTTATCATTTTTAGTGCCCATTATCAGATAGGGCCTGGTTACTTAAAGGATCACCGACCTTCCATTTTTTCAGCCTGGCCAGTAAAGATCAGACAGAGTGGGTGTGCGCTAGGCCCCCTCAATTAAACAATGTCATTTACTGGGACCTAGGAAGTATGCCTTCTCTGACCTGGCACCTGCCCTCTGGTATAATATCTCTTCAGAGATTGTACGGCTCTCACCCTAACATTGTTCCAGAAGTCTTTGCAAACCTGGCTGTTCTCCCAGGCCTTGGGGCAAGGTACCTGCTAAGCTCTGGCTCCTAGCAAATTTATTTTATATTATTTTATTATTTTATTTTATTTTTTATTATTTCATTTCATTTTTAACCTATGACTGGGTCTATGACTTATTTTTGTTCTTGCTTTAGCCATACTTCCTTCCTTTCTGAAGAAAGTGGGCGAAAAACAAACTCATAGTATTATGGTATGAAGTTCTACAGAAAAGAGAAGGCAAGGCATTTGCCTAGGTTTGTTTTTACCACTATTCTGTTTCTTTATTGTGCTTAGTTTCAGCCACAGCTAAGCCTTGATAAAATGAAAGTCTGAGCAAGTTTAAAAGCAGTGGTGACAGTGGTAGTAGAAAACTAGACAGCCAACTGCACCCACCCACCCTTATTACCCATGACAACTTGAGTAAGAACTGATGGGGAAAAAAATCAAACGAAATAATTCACTATTTCTTGAATGGCCTGAAGATATCTTTTATGTTTCCCATGATTCTCATACCAAAGGGAATATTCTACACCTACCATGTAGTTTTATTGACCACTAAGACTGACCCATTTATTCAAAGAACATACTGGCAACAAAATAGAATGAAATTTAACTACAGATTTTTATGGCCTTTAATAAAAGATATTGATGATTATTTCCCAACTGCAGCTTCTGGGCACGACATATTGTTCAACTAAATACTCTTTCTTTGAAACTGATTCCTTCAAATGTGGTAAAACCAAGAAAAATAAATTCATGACTCTATCCTTTGAAAATGCTAAAGCTGCTGCTTAGTTGTCCAACTATAATTCTTCTCAAATGTCGTATTTTTATCCTTATCCTTGGCTATCAAGTTGATTTTTGTGTGAAATCTTCCTTTCATATTTTCATGTAAAGCGTGTACGATAACTGACAAAGTATGATAAAAAGCATGGATCCAGAGATGCCACTAGAGGTGCTGCTCTGCAAATATTGCATTGGAGTAACAAAAGACTTCACACAGCATGGGAAATTGGTCCAGAGGCTGGACTGAAGTAGCCTACTACTAGAGCTAATGGAAGACAGCAGACCTATCCTTGAGCAGGGCATTTCCTAGCCTTGGAGTAGCCAAGTGTGCATTTTAATAAGTCTGTGCAATCTCTTGCGCCATGTCCTGTGCAAACATCTGCTATTAGGGCTACTCTGCTGCGTTTCTGTTTTCTTTTCTCAAGTAAAGATCTTACGTTTGTCAGAACGTGTGCTTCCACCTATAGAACTACATTTTTGGAAACAATACATTTTTTGGAAAAGAGACCACAGTAAAAATCAAAAACCAGAATTTTAAGTTAGCCTGCTTTATGTTCTGACAGTATCTATGAGTGATGTTCTATACAAGATGTGCACTAAAACAACTAAATACATTTATTATTTTTTCCTTTTCAAACAGTGGTTGTAAACACATCAACTACTCTATTGATAGCTCTTGAAAAAATTGAATATATGTAGATTTCATCATTCTTTCCGTTAGCAAGTGATAATATTTGCCTGTTTTCCATTTTATGAGAATTTGATGGTGAAAATCTACTCTGTATACGTTGCTGCATGATTCGTTAACATAAGAAGAAACACTTTTGTTGTGTGGTTTAGTAATGCATGTTTTTTAACCCATGGGAAAGAAGAGAGGAAAAAAATGCTCTTTACTGGAAGGTGAATTGTTATTTCAAGCAGGTTTCTGCTATACAACTTCTAACCTGGCAAAGGATCACAGCCTATGCCCTCTTCAGAACCTAGTTATCCCACGTGAAATTGCACTTACCTGCCTGGTTTGTGGTTACATTGACTGAAACAAATTGACGTGCAGCTGGACTCTGGTCGGACACACCATTCACTGCCTCAATTTCAAAGGTATAGTTTGTATGAGCAAGCAGGTCTACCATCATCACAGAGGTGTTTCTCAGGTCGCTTTGTTGTGGAAGATACCTGACATGACTGCCACATGCCTCACAGAGCCCTGAGTGCGAGTTGCACTTCTTGCATGCAATATAATAAGACACATCTTTCCTTCCACCAGTATCAGCAGGAGGAATCCATTCCAGAAAGACACTAGTCTCGTTAACATTTGAGATGGCACTCCGAGGAGCAGAGGGGGGTCCTGGTATGTAAAGTGAGAAAAATATACAGTAAGAATCAAATTCAAATCCCAAGTTCCTATCTAATATTTCCAAAGATAAAAGAATTATTAACCGAATCCTCTATAACAATTGGAGCTATGAGCCTCCGCATCCAACACTCTCCCATCTCCACTTAGAGGTTAAGGCAGGACTTTCTGAGCAGGATAATGGGAAATCCAGTAGCCTGCCAACAGTCTAGCTATTGTTTTAGGACATGGCTAATCTACCAATATATTTCAAATTTACAAAGCAGGAAAATTCCTTAGCCATGAAAGCATAAATTCAAATAATAGTTCCCCAAAATTTGTCCTTTGTTTTCCTAAATATTTTCTTCCTTTGTTAAAGAGACTTGGTTTTCTACCTATTCTCAGTGTGTTATAATTATGTTACAAGTTTATTTGGGCTATGTTTCTGAACTTCCTTGTTGTGAGAATGTTGCAGTTAAGGCTGTTTTCTGTTAATCCTCTCCACAATCCACTGCAGCTTCTCTGGATGTTCATATATTTTGATCTACAAACACTCCATGAGAAGAATTCTCTCATGATCCGTTCATTTGGGATTGAACTGAAGCAGGGGAAGCCAGGGAGATGATTATATGAGGAAAGGTAGAGCATTCATACTGTGTTTTCAGCCACCTTATACCTCAAACGAGTGCCAGAATTCTGCACACCAGTGCCAAATACCCACCAAAGTTTCCTTCTTTGAAAGAACTGTATTAGTAATTTCTTTTCAGTCACAGGGTTTCTAGCATGCAATACTTCAGAAAGCAGTAAGAACAGTAAGTCTACTCAACAATTCCAGAGGAAGAATGTATTGTGTCAATAAGTCCTGTTTGAAATCAGTCTTCGTTTCTGAACAAGCAACCTGTCTGTGGAATACCTATGATCATGTCGTGGGCATCTTGCTGCCTCAGAGATGACTGCTATCCAATTTATATGAAGCGTTTACACAAAACACCCACAAAACAGTAGTGCACTGTAGGGGGAAACTGAAATGAATTAACTATGGGCCCAAATTTACCAATGAGCAATATAGCAAATTCATCTAGAAACAATTGGATGCCTGGAATTCTAAGCTGCAGCTAGTAACAAGGCACTAACAAGATAAGTGAAAATGTTAACTAGAGGAATGCAAGCTAGCCATCGCAGTTAACAAGAGGACTGTTAGCATTAAGCACTCAGATCCAAGTTTCCTTTGATAATAGTTATGTTAAAATAACTAGTTATAATTCTCAGATTTTTTTTAATTGAAGATTATTATGTAGGAGAAGTATGATTTCATTTATCCATCTCTCATTATGTATGTTAATATGTATAAGAATTAACCCAGTCAGGTTAATTTTATCAATCACATTGACTGCTATGACAAATTGCATCACTGTTAATTAACTGTAGCTTGATGTAACCATTCAAGTGAAAGAAATGATTTGCATAACTCTACAAAGAGGGCTTATAACCCCACCCTCTTTCAAGTCTTTACTTCCTGACCTCCAGTACTGAATCTGTCAATAAATCAATTTATTCTTCAATGTAGTGTGTCTTGGTCTCTGATTTTAAAGTCCTTTTAAGGGAAATGTTTCTACACAAAAAAAGGAAGCACTAATCTCCATTGGAACCAAGCTGAATCCTTCTATTATCTTCCCTTGGCTGAAAAAGGATCCAAGATGTTACCCTGAGGCTCAGAAAAACTCAGCACTGTTTCATATTTTCCGTAGGAACAAACTGACATCAGGTATACATTCAGCTGGGAACCACAACAAAAATAAGTTCCTGGAAAGTGTACTTGTATTCTTAATCACATATTTCTTATATTCCCACATAATATCAGAGGAGAGCTTTAAAGCACATTCATATTTCATATACTGTTATATAAAATATATGAGCATAGAAGGCAAAAACAAGCAAGCAGGCATGTCTATTGGGCAGAAATTATATAGGAAGATGCTAGAGGATGATCTCTTTAGGCACAATGGCAAACACATCATTTCATACTGTGCAGGAGAAGGCAATGGTGAACTACTTCTACATTTTACCAAAAGAACCACATGGACAGACAAAACAAAGTTATTGGCAATATAGTGCCAGATGATGTGCCCCTCAGTTTGGACAGCACTCAACATGCTACTGAAGAAGAGCTGAGGATCTTTCAGAGTACTTATGACATGGCTAGACTAAAGCCTTTGGGATGCCTAGTTGCTAATGTTGCCATGCCGAAAAGAAAATCCAAACTGCAAAAACAGAATTATAATGGGAACAAGGAGCTAAGAAGCATGAATGTGGGAAAGTTCAACACAGGGAAGGATGACACAAATGGACTATACTTTGACATCTTAGGCATCACTGAACTGAAATGGACTGGTGATAGATACTTGCAGTTAGAAGGTCATATTGTTTACTATACAGGACACAAAAAACAGAAGGAATGGTGTTGCTTTCATAATCAGGAAGGATATAGGAAGAACCGTACTTGGCTACATTACAATAAGTGACCAAATAATATATGTTAGACTCCATGGAGAACTCTTTGATATGATGATCATCCAAGTTTATGCCCCACTGATGCAAAAGAAGGATAAGCTGATGAGTTTTATGGTCAAGTTCAATTTGAACTTGACAGAACATGCAAGCAAGATGTGCTCCTTGCGACTGGAGACTGGAATGCCAAAGTTGAAATACTGAGGAGGAAAATGTAGTTGGACTGTATGGCCTTAGAAACTAAAATGAAACAGCAGCATATCAACTTCTCCAAATCCAATTATTTCTTCATTGATAACACAGTTTCCCAACAACTAAAACAATGCCTATATACATGATCATCGCCAGATGGAGTACACAGAAGTCAAATTGACTATATTATTGGTACATTGAACACCCACTGCCGGATTGCAACCCTTGCTTTTAGATGTAAATCACTCTGGATCCTAACTTTCCAGGAGGAGGGAAAAAATATCAAAAAGGATTGTAGCAGCCATAGAATTACTGGAAAAGTGAAGCTTGAGCTGAAAATAGAGCTGGCATAGACAGGCTCTAAAATCCAAAGGAGTCAATCCAGTTTCTGAACAAAAGGCTGCATTTTAACACAGTGGGGTACATGGAATAGTGCTGTTTAGAATCTGGACTGTATTGTGTCTAAGGACTTTAGGGGTTTAGATGGCATATATAACAATCCAAAGACATTCTACTTAAAACACTCTTATGGCAGCAGGTATATTCTTGCTTCTTCTGGTATGAAAGAAGCCGAGCATAGCCTTAGCACAATTATCTGGCCGTGGGTATTCAACATAGCTCTTTGGGCAGAGAAGGGTATATTAGCCCCCTGAAATTGGCAGTATATACATTGGAGGGCTCTCACACCAGCAAATTTACTCAACATCACCTGTCCATCAAACAGTAGAACTTTTTTTTTAGCCCATTTTAATGTCTTTCTCTCTGCAGTATTGGAGGAAAGATATAATAATGTCCCTTTCGCAGAATAAATTTGTCCCTGTGCCTTGGAGGAACCTGAAACCCTGGCCCATGTGTTTCTTCAGTGCCCTTTTTACAATAACTTACCTTCCATCTTCATATTTTTCCCGTTCAATAAAAACATTTTTTTTTTCCTGAGGACAATCTTATTTGTCCCTTGCTGTCAGACCAGAACTCCAAACTAGCAGGAGAGTCGCAAAATTTATTTCAGCTGCCACTGAATACTACTAGTACTCTCTTAATATTTTTTTTTTGATTTTAGTAAAGTATCATTTCATTATGTCCTTTTAAGTCTTTTTACTGTGTCTAGGTTTTATTTCTCCTGTTATATATCATTTGTCACTGACTGATGTACAATTTTATTTACATTCACATACATTTATATTCACATAAACTCACGTAAATACATATTCACTATTTCATAGACAGAACTTCAGTATTCTATGCTTAAAGTATTTTATTAATTAATTTGTTACTTTGTTTCTGTTACCTAGATTCTATTCTTGTATTCATTGTATTGTAGTAAATTGCTATGCATTGTTATTGTTACTTTAGAAATGTTTTAGATTTTAGATGTTTAATGTTTTTTTTTTCCTGGACATTATGTTTTTTCTTCCTATGCTATGGCTTCTTGTGCTCTATTCTTTTTTTTTTCTTTTAATAAGCTGACTGTTTAATTTGCTGGTCACTGACTGTAATAAAGTCTGTCTGTCTGTCTGTCTGTCTATCTATCTATCTATTATCTATCTATCTATCTATGCTACAAGGAGGTAGAAGAGTTAAGTTATAACAGCAAAATCATGGCTTGGAGCTGTCTGTGGAACAGACCATTAACTGCTCATGCAAAAGTTCCAAGTTAAGCTAAAGTGGAAAAAGAAACCCAACCAGTTTCCACAATATGATCTTGACCGTATAGCACCAGTTTCAAGAACAGTATCAGGAGTCACTTTGAGTCCCAAATTTCATTGAAAGGAAACCAAAGGAACTTCTCTGAAATCAAAGAAGATGAAGAGGATAAGTGTGAAAAGAGACTGCCAAAGACCAAGAAACAAAAGAAAGCAAACTGGATGTCAAAACAAATGGTGGAAACTACCAAGAAGTGAAAAGAAGCCAAATCAAGAAAGACAAAGATCTCAGGAAGGAACTTCACCAAGAATTTCAGGGAACTGTTGGAAGAGACAAGGAGCTGTATTACAACAATGTTAGTAAAGATGTTGAAGATGGAATCAGACAGGGAAAAACAAGAAAAGTCTTCCAAAACATCTTCAAACTCAGAAGGAGGTTTCAACCTCAAATTAGTATGCTAAAGTCACGGATTCCAAAAAGATTAAACAAAGAAAGAAAGAAAGAATATGCTGAAATTCTGTATAGCAGAGCTGTCAATGGCCAAGACACCTTAAAAGATATTACTTACAAGAACCTCTAGTATTAAAAGATGAAGTTAGACCAGCACTCTGGTCATTACCAAGTCAGAAAGCTACAGGAATTAATGTAATATCTATAGAAATATGGCAAACAACAGAAGAATATATAATGGCTCTAACCAAACTATGCCAGCAAATCTGGAGAATAACACAGTTACCAACTTCAACTGAAAGGTCTATATACCAATACCAAAGAAAGGAGACTTATCAGAGGAGCAAGGTAGATATATTCAATTACAGCAGAAATGGGTACTACTGGAAGATCTGAAGGACACATTTGGGACAGATAATCCTCGGGGAAAATCTATCTATATGGTCACTAAAAGTTGACACCACCTTGGCTGAATTACGTGTATCTGTGGTGGGACTGCATACAGTACATGTGTATTATACGGAGACCAAACTTTCTCCTTTCATCATTGTAACAGAAGAACTTCCCAAATGACCACTGAATTGAATATTGTTCTCTGATTTACTGAGAAGGAAATGTGTGGGCCAATATGTTGTTCCATATTTTGCAAATATACACTTTGCCTTCTCTCATGAAATTAAAATCCTGGATTATTTATTGATTGATTGATTGATTGATTGATTGATTTGATAAATGTATAGGCAGCCCATCTCATATACATGACTCTGGGTGGCTAACAATTAAAACAGAGTAGAAAACAAAACAAAACAAAACAAAAAACAACCAGAATGAAAAACAACATAAAAATAGCAGCCAAACTCATAAACACTTAAACTAACTATGAAATGGGCTCCCTTGCGCTATCAGGGCCACAGGCTTGATGGCAAAGCCAGATTTTTAGTGCCTTGTGAAAAGTCTTTCCTCCTGGGTCCCGCTAGATGGTACTCCCTCACAGATGGGACCCAGAGCATGCCTCTCCTGCCAGATCTAACAGGACGGGTAGGCATCACCGGGGAGAGATGGTCCCATAAGTAACCCAGCCCCAAGCCATTAAGGGCTTTAAAGGTAACCACCAGCACCTTGAATTGCACCTGGAAGCATACTTGGAGCCAATGCAGCTTGTGGACCAGAGGTGTCAAATATGCCAAATGACTGCACCTGTAACTGCCCATGCTGCTGCATTCTGAAGCTTCCAAATACTCTTCAAGGGCAGCCCCATGTAGAGTACATTGCAGTAATCCATTTGGGAGGTGATTAGGGAAAGTTCTGTAACTGGTTCCTAGAATAGGATGGTAGCTGAGATATAGGAGGAGATGGGTGGTGACAAATTTGATTGATAGATAGATAGATAGATAAGATAGGCTTTTCCTCAGTTTAGGAAAAACATTATTTCCACAAATTTTGAAATTGAAATTTTTCCTATTTCAATTTGAAATTTTTCCTATTTCAATCTTATCAGCACACCATTCACCAGCTTAGATTTCCAAACGATGCCCTTGGCACACTTTGAAAGCAGTACTGGACAGATTACCATATTTACCTTTGCAGACAGGAACAACAGAGGTCATTAAACATTATGCCCTACACTGCCCCTTTAATAACACAACTAGGAGAAAAATACTTCATTTTTTACCATTTCATGGGCTCACTATTGTATTTTTTTTTTCCTGCTGATGGATGTGTTCCCTTATATTAGTTGTTAAGCAGCCATTTTTTATTTTGCTGATTTTTAAATTAAGAAATATGTGCCTGTCAGTTTTAGGATTAGCTCTAAATAGTGACACTAGCATTGTAACTTTGAACACACATTTAATATTGCCATATTTTTATTTACATTTAATCAATCTGGTGTTTTGCTGCATTATTTTGTGGTTACAATAATAAACTGTACAGCTGCTAATGAGGTACGTGCGTTTAAGGAAAATAAGAGCTCGTAGGCTTAGAGCTAACTTCTGACCACAGAAAGCATCAAGATTTTTCACTGCATATTAAATTAATAGTGACCAAAAGATCTGCATGACATTGTTTTACTAGCTGTAGACCTGTATTCATTTTCTGTACTGTTACTTAATTAGCAGTTGTGTGAGAACTACTGTTTTGGGAGAAGAGCTGGTGTAGAACCTCCAGTTCAGATCAGGGACAGCAGAGAGGCTTTCAATCCTCCCACTGCTCTTTCCTCTAATACCCCCTCCCCCACATACACATAGTGGTCCCAATTGTGTGATGTAAGTTTCATTAACTATATTTTCATATTACTGACAGTTCAACTTTACTTGGAAAACAGATAAAGTAATGGGAACAGTTTCCAGTGAATGGTGAACCAACTCACCCACATCTATTCTACTAGGTAAAAGTATATTACATAGCCAGTTACCCTGTTGATTTCTTGCATTTCACACAGTGCAGTTGACTGAGAGTAGTTTATGGATACATGAAACGTATTATTTGGTTCAATGAATAATCACATTATAGATTCCCATGATACAGAATATTGCTACAGTCACTAGTTTAGACAGTTTTTTAAAAGCAGTAGCCAAATTAGTGAAAAATAGGATTAGAGTAGATGTTAGCTGAACTGGAACTTTATGCATCAAGACAAGAAATCTCTAAATATCATGCGGTGGTAAATGGAGGATCAGCAAAAATGGCTATTACCTTTATCCTACATGTAAACTTCCAAAGGCATTGACTGGCTGATTCTGTTGAAAACATTGTACTAGATTCAAATGAGTTGAAGGAAATCCAAATGTTCTACTCAGTGAATGTACAGGAACAGTATCAAACCAGTTTTGAATGAGATCACTCAGAACATTAACTATAGTTTCTGAAATTATTCCCCCCATTTGACATATTTATACTACCTGCCTTCCCAGATCCCTTTACAAGTATCACTGCTGATTTCAGTTCTCAGTATTCAAGCCTCCCTCCTGCATCTGCTAGATTTCATGCCATTATCCACCCTACAGCCTATATATAGTAGGTAAAGGTGAAGTTTCCTTCCAGTTGAAGATGACTCCCAGTGGACATATCCATATTGTTTTCTTAGAAACAATACAAGAACGGTTTTCCAATTGATAATGTAGTGTACAACTGTGGGGTTTTCTGGTGACCTCTCACCCAAGTACTAATGAGGTCAGACTCTGCTTAACTTTAAGACTTGACTTAACTTCAGGATCAGCCCAGTAGGCTTCTGAACTGTTATCAGTAACTTTCTCACAATCTTTTTTCTTGGCTGTCTATAAACACAAATCCTAATTTTGTATCCCATTCTTACATTCTCCTGCATCTAGGTTTGTTAACATAATGGTTAATTGGGCACTGGCTAATGGTGAATCATGCACACTGGCCCGATAAACACATCTATTTCTTCACCCAGAAGATGACCCCATATTAATGGAGAGTAGTTAGATATTGTGGCACAGATATTATAAGGCAGTCACCATCAAAAAGATGTATTCTGGATGTTCCGAAAAACGCTAACCACTTTTCAGCCTTTTGGCTTAGATCAAGTGTAGTAACGCTGGGGGCTGCAGTTCCAAGATACATGGAAAAGAGAGGACAAGAGAACACAGTGAAGCCCCAGGATTTTGGTTTTGACAGGCCAGAACACAACAACGGACAACAGTTGTGCTTATATAATGGGGGTGGGAGGCAAAAGGGAGTCTCTTAATGCCATGGTGGGGAACCTGAAGCTCATAGGATGCATGCAGTTATTCACCCTTTTTGCAGAGACCTAAGAAATCATGCTGCTGACTTTCAGCAGCAAACTGCTGTGAAAGGGAATGGTTTTCCAACCATTTTTGCTTTCGTAATGCCACTGCCTAAACTGCTGTAGCCCTTCACTATATTGCTCTAAGATAATGAAAATTTGTCTGCCCCTGCCTTAATAAACATAGGGTAAAAAGTACAGGAGACTTGTCAGGGAGAAAAGAAAAAAAAAGTCAACCAATTTGACCAATCCTAGGGGCACAAATGATCCACTTTCCATTCCATGCATTGGGCAATAGTTTCACAGTCTACTGTACTAAGAATGGGAAACTGCTACAAGAACAAACAAGAATTTCACAAAATTCTTGTTTGTAAATCAGTACAATATTCAAGGAATAATGAAGATTATACTCTAGAGGTTAGATTAAACTGTTTTCCACATTTTGTTTTAATTTGCATGGCCACCAAAACCAGTCTTTGGATTGAAGAAATATTACTTTCATTTCATTCAAGTTCTCCTTAATGCTATCTTTTTCCTTCACATTCTTGACTTTTTATTTAAACCAACAGTCTTTTTCACCTGATAATTGTTGTTCATTATATCCAAAACATCCATAAACAGGAATCACACAGGTTATCACAGTCAATTAAATTAAATGACAATGTGGGCAAATGAGACTGAGGAAATTATCTCAAGCAGCTGCCAAGAAGCATATGAATCTTCAGCGAGGTTTCTGACTTGTTTTGGTAATTTGTTCAGCTGCACCGAGTATCATAATTTTAACATGAATATAAACATTAGAGAATATTCACATTCATCTTATTCCATATACTCTCACAAAGTATATTACAAGCTAATAAAGATTCCTAATAAATATAGCTACTGATCTGTGACCTTCCTTTTCTGAATATATACCTACCAGTGCCAAGTATTAGATCCTTCTGTCATCGTTTCCACAATGTAACACCTTTTCTAATTAAATACAACTTTGTCTTTCTAACCTTTATACATATGTACATTTGTACCCTGCCTTTCTGTTTCTTTAAACGTTCAGAATGGCTTATAATTTAAAAACTACAAAATATAAAACTTATATTAAGATGGGTACCTGACTCTTTCAGCTTAAAAATGTACTTTAGATAGAATCTAGTCTCCCCTGAACTTTTCCCCATGATTGCCCAACTGATAACAATTATTTCATTTAAGTTTGGTAACAAACAACTACATATAAATAGTAAATATTCATTCAAACTTGCAGAAACATGTAGAGGTTTTGTTTGCTTCTGTTCACTTAGGGATTCATTGAAGCTTACAATATGAGCAGAGTTACCTATATTTTGCATGCAGTTGTACTTATTACTATTGGTTTGCTTCCTGGATACTCAGTTTATACATTTCTTCTTATGGGAGATGACCTAGAAATTCCCATCAGGAAAAGAGCATGAAATAATGGATGCCTTCCCATATACATTTAAGGCAAATTTTTCAATCATGATTTATTAGATACGCTATAATGGCGTGATTTGTATATCACACTAAGCCCAAAAGAAAAAACTCATAATACAGCTTAGTGTTACAAAAGTTATTTTTCCATGTCTATCCACTTGTATGCCTATCCACTTGTAAAACTGAACTGTTCAGAGCCAATGAACAATTTCTACAGAGTCATTACATAGACAACAGAAAATAGCACAACAAAGAGGTGTACTTGTCTGAGGTTCAAAGCACTTTCTGAATCATTTTCAAAGCATGTACAGCCCTGTGAAGTACAAGATCAGCATATGAAAATACATTAAGCAACAAGAGAATAAAACGGCCACTGCAGTCTCCCTCTGTAGAGGCCTGAAGAGTGAGGTTTAGGTGGTGAAAGTCTACTATTTCAAAAGAAGACTGAATTGGGAGTAGATGGGGATATAAATATAATGTCCCACATTTTTCTTTCAGAAGGAATAAAATAACCTATTGAACTTTTTTAAAAAACTATATTTTCTTCTTCCTAGTGTTTTCCTGCAGGTGCAGATTCCACTTTTTGGATCAACCAAATGTTGATCTGTTGGTTGCGACAGGAGTTGACCAACTGGCTTACTGCCCAAGCCTGATGTTGTAGGCTGAGAGAACGTGACTGGCCCAAAGTCACCCAGCCGGCTTTCATGCCTAAGGCAGGACTAGAACTCACAGTCTCCTGGATTCTAGCCTGGAGCTTTAACCGCTAGACCAAACCGGTTCTAAAACCTATTTCTTAGGACCAAAATCAATACAATAATGGGAGTCATATTTGTTATTTATGTGTCCCTCATTCATATATAAAAGCGGATGAGGAACAAAATTTTAAAAGGTAAAATAAAGATTTAAGTTGAACTTGATTCCTGGTGAGTACATGAACACATCCATGTAGTTTTCTTGGCAACAATGCAAAAGCTCTTTGCCACTGACACCTTGAAGACACCCTGGATGTTCCTGGTGATCTCTCATTCAAATACTAACAAGGTCCAATCCTGCCTAACTTTCTTGAGATCATCCAAGCTCAGCTTGCTGTTGCCACCTGCTTTGGCCATCTAATTTTACCATGAACTATTTTGAAAAGCTCCAGGAAATTGATTGTGCCTCTACTAACCCTGCCTTTTCATTTATTTTTCATTGGTCTTTGTACAAAATTTTAGTTCAAAATCTGATCTCTTAAGGAAGAGGGATTTGGGCAGGAAAAGGTTTCCACTTGGTAAACCAAGAATCACTTCCAGTTAAATGGTTCAAGAACCATTCTATAACTCTGTATATTAAAAGCAATTACTCACTTGTACAAGCCATGGTGGGTGGATCAGACTCCTTTCGGAAATAGTTCTCTTCACAAACACAGGATGTTGATGCTTCTTCACTTGTGTAACTGTGTGGGGGGCATTTTGTGCACCCTTGACTTTGGGATGAATCTTTAAAGAATCCCAACTGGCATGCTGCAAGAGAAGAGCCAACACTTAAGAGGTATTGCCTTCTTGAGAACACTAGTACATGTTTCTATAATTAAATCCTCAGAAACAAGCTCTGGTTGGAGAGAAAAAGGTACATGGAAATACTTTAGTCTGGTGAGCAGTGCGAATGGGTTTCCTATCTACTTTGACAGATTAATTCTTTGCCATTGCCAACTATGAAAAGGTGGACTGAATTATAGTTAAAACATGCAACTATGTGGAATTGTTTTGTCACACCTATAAAGCAGCACCCAAGTTACTCAGGATGCTTTCTGATGGTGCCCAATGACCTTCAAATGAAAAAATATATATAATAGTTTGCATTCTTGACATATTGCAAGATTTGGGTAATTTTTATTTTTGTATTTCATTTTCTTATTTCTTTTTGGGGGGTGCCCAATACATTGTGTGAAATCACACACAAACCCTCCTCCTCCCCATCTCCAGTTGAAAGCACTGGACTTTCTTTTAGAGTAGTACCCCTTTTAAATTCTGCCTAGTTTCTATTAAAAAATGAGGCTACAGAACGTACCAGCAAAAATGCTGGGAAAAAGTCAACTCAGGAGTCTGACATTGCCTATCCCAATGAAATCTTTATTCAGCAGGGAGCATGTCCTGTGTAAGCCAGATTTTGAAAATAAACTACTTATATACACTCTGGTTTTTCTTCTGACCAAGAAGCCACAGACCTCACCGGAATTGCCTCAGCTCCACCTCTGTAAAATGATGTTTGCCTTCCCAGCAGTCCATCCAGCTGGTTTCCTCGAATATCACTGGATGATGTGATAAATCTGAAGACCCAGCTTTTCTTTCATCCTTAGCGTGGTTTGAAATTCTGTTTCTCCCAGAAACATGAGAGCTCAGTGCCACAGAATTAAACAACCACACAGCTGCCTCATTGATAGTGATATGAAGTCTGAAGGGTATTCATGCTCACCGGGGTATTACCACACTTATTTCTTCCAAAGTTTGTGTAATTGTGTTAACCATTCTCTACTCAGTACATCCTTAAACATACTACTAATTAACAGATTCTGACATATATCCAACAATCTCCAATTCTTTCCCCAACTGGCCCCCAGTCTCCAAGGCAGTGGTAATCAACCATCTTAAAAGTGGCAGAGTTCCTAGTGGAGACATGGTCCTCCAAGAAATGCTCAAACAAATCCTGATTGGTGGGCTACTATTGCAGCCCCCTTATTCACTAACATTAGCAGATCCCCAAGGAATGGACCAATTTCTATTATAATACCAATATTCAAAAAAGGTGATAAGACCGATCCAGCTAACAACCACTCTATCAACTTATATGTATAATTAGCAATTATATGCTAAACATCTTTTTATAAGCTCACTAGAAAGACTTTTAGCAATAGAGTAAGGTGGTTTTAGCTGAGGTTTTTCTATTAGTAATCAATGTATCACTCTGCACCACCTCTCAGTGAAGTATACTAACCCTCCTGGAAATGCTTTCTATGCTGCTTTCATAGACTTGAAAGTGGCATTTAATTCAATCCCTCATAAGAGGTTGTGGCAAAAACTAGCAGCTTCCTCCATCAATCACCAGCTCCTGCAACTAATTACATGAAAGGACTACAATGCAGGTCCAATGCTCAGATAGTGGAGAACTGACTGACCCTATTCCAACTTCTAAGGGAATTAAACAGGGATGTATACTGGGCCCTCTATTATTCAATTTTTATATCAATGATATTGTTCAGGCCCTTACCAAAACCGAATTTCATCCCCCTTCTTTGGCTAGTAAACCAATCTCCATTCTGCTATATGCTGATGATAATGTAATTTTGCCTGATTTCGAGTAGGGCTGCAACCCAGCCTTCATGCATTAGCATCCCACTGCCAATCTGAAATGCTAGAAATCAATGTAAAAACCATGGTGGTTGTATTCACCAAGCAGCGCACTAACCACCCCATATTTAGAAGATCTGTAGCTACCAAATTGAGCAGGTCAAGGCTTTCAAATATCTTGGCATATATTTCTAGTCATTTTCTTCTTGGAAGCTTCACTCTTCAAACCTTTCATTGCAAGCCCAAGCAGCCTCTAATGCAATAATTAGATATTCAACCCATAAGTAATGATCATATGCCTGCAGCAGTTAAACTTTTAAAGCCAAAATGCTAAATGTTCTGTATGGCATGCAATGTTGCACTTACAAGGACATGTGTGTCTCAGAAGTTGTACAATCAGAATGTCTGAGATCCTTACTCTGACTTCCCTGTTCTGTTGCTATGTGCTTCTCTAGGCCAACTGCAGTAGTTCTGACAACAGATACCAGTCTTCTTGGAAGAAACAAATAATGGATGGTCTGGCTCATTGTGGGCTCACTTCCCAGTCTGTATCCTTGCTAGGCTTGGATGAAGGCTGGAGAGAACCTCCAGCAGAAAATTTCAGATCTCGATTTACAAAGAGATAGAACTAGCATTCCTCATTTCTGCTACAATTAGCTCACACACTTCCCTTTTACAATTCCCCAATATTTGTATTACTTATTAATTTCATCTCACAGAAGGACTTTCACACTGGCAAATCTAGATGGTTTCCCCTCAATGGAACTGTTGCGTAGATACAATGGTATTCCTAACCAAGAGTGTTGTGCATTTAATCAGACTTGCAATTGAGGCGGTAATGCATGTACTTCTGAAAAGTTACATCTACTACTTTTGGAGAGCAGAGTTAATCTCCTCTCTAATTACAAACTATGCTTGGTCTATCACCATATATTTTAACAAACTAAAAAAACATACTCACAAAGGTTACTGATTTTACCTTACAGTTTTATCAGTGTTATGACTAAGACACCTCTCTACTGTTCATTGAAATGGCCCCTTTTCCAGTCTTCCAACAGGTGCAGTATCTTTAACTATCATGTTAATTTTAATAAGATGACTCCTTAAAACACCCACACCTTTTCTTCAAGGCTGTCACAGAAGTATGAACCCCCCTGCTTTAATGAACAAATGAGTGGCCCTGTGCTTGTGCTCATGCAAATGTGAAGTACTTTTTCCAAATTATTTTTTAAGCATGCACATTCCTAACTTCCAAAAGTGTAAGGAATTATTTAAAAGATTCTTCTGCCTTACTATTTGTTTTCTTGTCCCCTAGAGGATCTGCAAACACTTTTGAGTGATCTCATATCTGAATGATTCTTTAAAGTATTATCCAAGCCAGATATGTCCCATTGTCTTCACAATTTAGTATCTCTGCAGCCAGGCTCTTTGGCTATGTCTTGAGGCCACCAGGATGCATAGAGAATGATCAGAGTGACATACAACAAGCAGCTAAAGCAAAAAAGGGGAGGATGCATACTAAAATGGAATTCAACCCACTCCCACTTGCCACTTGAATTGAGCAAATATAATGTGTCCTAGCAAACATGGCTTAATTTGGGTTAATTTATTTTCTATTCTGCCTTTATTATTTTTACAAATAACTCAAGGTGGTAAACATACCTAATACTCCTTCCTCCTCCTATTTTCCCCACAACAACAACCCTGTGAGGTGAGTTGGGCTGAGAGAGAGAGACTGGCCCAAGGTCACCCAGCCGGCTTTCATGCCTAAGGCAGGACTGGAACTCTCAGTCTCCTGGATTCTAGCCCATTGCCTTAACCACTAGCACAAGTATATTGGGTGACATACGGTTATACATTGCTATAGGTCCTCTAAAAACAGCAGCAGTGCACATTAAAAATACCACCACCAACAAAATCAGTAAATTTTAAGAAGGAGAGAGGAGAAGAGGGAGAGAGAAATTATCCTTGTAGTAACTGGTTTGAACACTGATACTTTCTGAGACCCAAATCTTAACAGTGAATATAAATCACAAGTATGTGCAGCCTGAGAGTGCATTCAGAATTGAATTTCTTCTCCTGGACTGTTCATAAATTACTCAAATGCAAGTCTCAAGCTTTATGGTTCTTGGCATGAAATGCAGGGTTTTTATTTACTCCAAGGCCATCTCTAAACATTGACCTATCTAGGGAGCTGTTTTATGTTACATTTCAATATCTATAGAACTTGGGATGGGAGATGGCAGGCAGGAGGGTCCCTATTATTTCTTTGTATATCAAAGCTATAACTAAATCCACTTATACACAGAATGAAAGCAATGACACAAACTCACATTATGAGGACAGCTTCTGTCTACAAAGTGCAGGATCTAATTAGCCTTCAAAGAGGTCTTGAATTCATCAAGTTAAAATAGACAAAAATCATTATGCCACAAAATATCTGATATGGTTCTATTCTGTGCAAACTAGCAATGCAAGATTTCTTTGACAAATTCTGATAAAAAGGAGTGCAATTTGTTGATGACACTGACAGCGTGATATGCACGATGCCTAATTAGCTTCCAAGAGGAACAAAAATAAAAATTAACCTTTAAACATTTCAAAGTCTGAAAATAGATAAATTAAAATGCATTGCAACAACTGATACAGAGCTAGAAATGTAAGTGGGAGACATTTTTCCCCTTCTCTATGTCAGTTTTCAGAGTACAGGGAAAACTGTCCATGCTTTCTAATCCACAGAGGAATCTACTACGCAGGCTGGGTTTTCCTAGATTCTGGGCATGCCACCCAATGCCCATTTGCATTGTTAGCTGGCCCAGATTTCTAGTAAAAGATGAAGATGGCCACAAGTTGATTGCCAACTGTCATGTTTATATGGATATAACCATGGAGCTTTCATGACAACAGTATGGACATGTTTGTCACTGTCTTCTTTTGGTATGTTTTTTTCCTCTGTCTAATCTACTACAGTTTTGGCATTCCCTAATGGTTCCTCATCTTTTACCAGGCCCAATCCTGCTTAGCTTCCAAGCCTAGCTGCTGTAGATCCAGCAATAAAGAAAAACATAGATATGGTTTATTCATATTTTTCTTGCTTCTGGCCAGTGAGGAAAGACAGAACTTTGATTAGCATGTAATAGAAACAGGTGAAATATAGATTGAGAGGGAATGTATGTCAGTAGAGCGTTCCCTGATACTAATTCCATGACACTGGGCCAACAGCAGTTTCTAACTGCTACAGCTCAAAACACTCCCACACGGTAGTTGCAAATGAAGCATTAATTTTTTGTGTACTTACCACAAAAGAGGAGATGGAAAGGTAGCCCTATAAATACAGTACATCTGAGAGAAAACAGCTCCAGCCTAATCACCAAGGCCTTGTGGAAGCTCCATCTGCCATGGTTCCACAGTGCCTTTGGACCACATCTGAGAATGGTTAACAGCTGACATATGAAGTCAACACACAACAGAAAAATGGGGAAGAAGGAAGAAAACACAGAACATGAGGGCAACAACCTAAGGAGGCCACAAGTAGAGTGAAAATCTCCTTTTGATGTGCCACCCGTTTTTGTGACAGTGGCTTTGCCAATTCTCCTGGAGTGCACAACACCCTGACAAAAAATGTAGAAGGGACTGAACAAGAGGAACAGAGAGCTCTGCTCCAGGAGGCAGTGAAGGAAGAGCACTGACAAAGACCACCCAGAAAGCCCCCTGGGGAAGCATCCTTCAGAAATAGGCAACACAATTGGACCAGCCCAGAATCCACAGCAGGTCTAAATTTAATGGGAGAAGGGTGTTAGGCCTATAATTGAAGACAAAATGGGAAAGCTACATGATGTGGATGAAGGAGGCTCTGGGTAGGGGAAGATAAGAGTCACCTGCCCCTCCAGTTTCCCTCCACTTTCCAAATTCTGTCTTGGGAGAAGAAGAGAATGTGGTAAAAGTGAAAGGAACTACACCTGAAGCGAACCTCCAGGGAAAATAGTCCCTCAGATGTCTGAGGATGTGACTGAAGAAGGGAGAGAAGAACCACTCACAAATGCACAAGATTCCACACGATTACATTTTGGAGAAACCTGGTATAAGGGGTGTGTGGGGCGGGAGAAGGACAGACACTCTCAGGCTTTCCAGATTCCATTACTGTAGCCTATGTTAATAAAGCAGAGTTCCAGTATTTCTTGTGGTGTTTCCTGACCTGGCTTACCTTAGACGGCTAAGAGATACTAGCAATGTTTGGAGGTACATGTACATGGGAACAGTTTTTCTCATCTAAGAAAACTGACTTCTACATTGAGATCAAGGGTGACTGATGAATATTTGCAAACAACATCAAAGTTGGCTTCTTCTCAGGATATATAAACTGGCATTCTGGTTAATAAACAATGCTGCCAGATAAGTGACCAAAGTGAAATGGCAAAAAATAGCTCAGTTTCTCAGTATTTTTAAATTAATAAATATATTTTTAATAGTATGCTATAACTATCTTCATTTTTTTTTCCATTTTTTTATTCACTAGATACAAACATGTATCAATATATGAAAAGGCTTCAGGGGTGCAGCCTCAGTTTTCATACAGCTCTTCTAACAATCTGAGTTTCAGGCCTCTGCTTTGCTATTTATTACTTCTTAGTAAACATAGTAAAACACCACGTATCCAAAGTATGACACCATGACTCATTTTTAATAGCAATTCTTAGGTAAGAAAAAAAAAGGGGAGATATGTAAAAAAAAAAAAGCAGCCATCTTTCCTAATTTAGACACAGAAAATTAAAGGTTTCAAGACACCTACTCTGTTTGTTCATGGTATCAAAATTATCTCCTTATTTGATTAACACACAAGGCGAGAAAAATAATTCCTAAAATAAAGTAATTGCTAAAACAGTATCTTTGACATAATCAACCAGTACTCCAAAAAACAAATTGCTAAGCATGTATTTTTGGAATGCTGTGTTTTTGGCAAAAAACAAGATTTAATAAAGATTTTTTATTATCCTAAGATTTAATAAAGGCAAGCCTGTCTTCTTTCCCTTTGTATGGCCTTGTAACCACCTTTGCCACTTGCTGTATTCATCAAAATCAGCTCCTTCTGCTTACTGCTGAACTTGTGGACACACTAGGACCGAGAGTGAGCATTGCAAGACAGAAGGCTCCAACTCTACTGTTTTGAATTTTTTTAAAGAAGAACTAATTGTAGGAATGGGATAAAATGGCATTCAATATCTTTGAAGATACCTTTGATAGTTTTCAGGATGGGATGGGATAGGAAGGGAAGGGAAGGGAAGATGAATGGGTATTTCTGTGTCCTGCAATGATAGAAGATGGCCGATGGTAAGCAAAGACCGGGAAGTGTACATTTTGTATTGCAGAGGAGAGGGAGGAAAGCTACCAAAGCTATAGCGTATTAGTGGTCATACCCAACATATTTTTATCATGTTCTTGAGCTGCAAGGCTATTCTAAACACAGAGTTATTCCATAGGCTATTTATTTCTCTCTGGGAAATAACCTCAAGAGTATTTTTTAAAAATGAGAATTACACAAACATGGAAAAGAAAAAGGCACTTTATACATGTAAGCGTATACTCATATAACTTTATACATATAAGTGATGTTGAAATCTTGTCCTAGCACCTGAATGCTGTTGGGCTCTGGACAGGGAAAAACAGGCTCAAGCTTAACTCTCACCAAACGGAATGGCTGTGGGTTTCTGATCTCCTGGTTCCATGGATTTTTCATCTTTAGTGAATGGGGTAGTGCTCCCTCAGAGAGAACTGGTGCAAAGTTTGGTCCTCCTGGACTTTTAGCAGATAGCAGCTGTGGCTGGGGGGTGGGAAGGTTATTGCTCAGATTCTTCTGGTATGCTAAGTGTACCCTTTCTCACAATCACCCATGCCTCAGACTATCTTGCATGTAGTCTACTGAAAGACACTGCCTTTGAAGACCACTCGGAAGTTGTCACTGAACCAGAATGTGGCAGTACAGGTAGGTATGGGAGCATGTCAATATGCCCATGTAACTTCTCTGCTATGCAAGCTGCATTAGTTACCAGTAAATTTGGGGGTGAAATTCACAGTGTTGATTTTAACATATAAAGCCCTTCAAGACATAGGGCCTGGACATCTAAGGGACCACCTTCTCGCCTCTTGTTTCTGCCCATTTGGTAAGATCTGATAGAGTGAGTATGGTCCAGGTGCCATCCTTAAAACAATGTCATCTGATGGGATCCAGGTAGTATGTCTTCTCTCTAGCAGTATTTGCCCACTGGAACAGCATTCCCCCAGAGTTTCAAGTTGCCTCAAATCTCCTATCCTTTAAATGAGCCTTGAAGATCTGGCTGTTTCCCCAAGAGCCCCCTCCCCTTCCCTGAATTAGGAAGTATATTAAATTTTATCAGAATTTTAGTCTTTCAGTCCTTGGGTTTTTGCCTTTTTCCAATTTTTACTGTACTGAATGTTGTTCTTAACTTGAAAATGACCCATGGTTGGATTGAGATGAGCATCTTATAAATGTGATTTATTACAAATAAATTAACAGAACATCCTTCCAGATTTAAGGATTAAAGGATTAGAACTAAATAAAAAAAGCAATCTCTATGTTTTGCACATTGCATTTTTAATGCATGTATATTCTTTCTATTAATATTTCACTGAATATTGTCTGTCATCTTCCCTTTATATCTTAAAACTTTTAAAGAACTGCTGGAAATTTTAGTAAAATTCCTGATCAGTACAAATACTTCACCTATTAATTAGTCATCACTTCAATTCTCACTGAGAGTTTATATATGAGAAATGGATGTATAGAACTTAAAAGACCCAAATAATACTTTTATATCTTAAGGTAAAGGTAAAGGTTTCCCTTGACATTAAGTCCAGTCGTGTCCGACTCTAGGGGGTGGTGCTCATCTCTGTTTCAAAGCTGAAGTTTGTCTGTAGACACTTCCGTGGTCATATGGCATGACTACACGGAACGCCATTACCTGCCCGCCGAAGCGGTACCTATTAATCTACCCACATTTGCATGTTTTCGAACTGCTAGGTTGGCAGGAGCTGGGACTAGCAACAGGAGCTCACCCCGCCACGTGGATTCGAACCGCCGACCTTCCGATCAGCAAGCTCAGCAGCTCAGCGGTTTAACCCGCAGCGCCACTGCGTCTCTTATGTCTTATGTTCATCAAAATTACTTATCTTTTTTTAATTTTTTAATCTTCCTCAGCACTTCAGATGATAACTGATAATCATATTGACACAATAGCAATATCTGAATCAATTCCCAGTAATTTTTGCAAACTTAAAAATCTTGTTAAAGAATGTTTGAATGCTTCCTGATTCATTTATGATAATTTAAAAACCAAATGGCTGTGAGCTTTGAAAATATTTTAATATGAATAAAGTTTCGGCATCTTCCTACGATATTGATTGAAAGCACATAAAACATCTAAGAGAAAACAAATTATTTCTTATGCTAAGTTAGTTAGATGCTATTGAGTCAGGCCTGATTCCAGGTGACTATATGGCCATATGCTCCCTATCCCAGTAGAAAAAGCAAAGTGCAGCACAAAAAGAAAAATTTGCAGTGCTAAATATGAATTGAATAAATTGCTTTCAGCCAAAGCAGAGTTTATACGAACATGCTTACAGCATCGATACTGGGAATTTGGAGAATGTCCAAAGAAAATTTTGGTGTACAGTTTAAAGAATTAATGAGATAGCAGCTTTACTCCAATATGATTATTTTATTTATTTATTCATTTTTCGAAGTTATATAGCCATCCATCTCACAAACAAGAGACTAAAAACAATAATACATTAAAATATTAAAAAAACAACTAAAACAAACAATAAAAAATGAAGAGATGTTAAAAATAAGTTATAATTTATATGTAATACCAGAAGACATAAATCTAAGCTTTCAAAAAAAGTACTGAAAGCTTTGAAAAATAACAAGAATTATATGCCAATTGAATTGGATTTTCTTTTCTTCTGAGATGAAACTTCCATGTTCGGTTGGTCAACAAAGCAAGCTAATTTCTGAGGCCATTCAGATGGAAGAAATTAAATATATCATTGATAGTACAAAGAGTAGAAAAATGCCAGGGACAAATGGCTTTTCTATAGAGTTTTTTTGACTCCCAGACTCTTAAGCTTTGATCAGGAAGTATTTGAATCTGATTTTTGCCAGCCTCTTTTAACAAAACTCAAGTTACTATAACCCTTAACCAGATAAAGATAGTATATATGTGCTAATTATAGGCCTATTTTATTAATGTAGATGTCAAAATACTGTCTGGGATTCTTACTAACTGATCCAAGAATATAATAGGAAGTTTAAAACATCCTGATGAAGGAGGATTTATTTGTCATGGTTCAGGAGCTGATGAGCTGAAATGTATAGTAAATCTTATAGTTTTAAAATCTATCAAAGAGGAACCTGTAATTATTTCATTTAATGTAGAGAAGATCTTTAATAAAATGTATTGACAATACTTCTTTTACACACTGAAAATGATATTTTCCAATGGAATTCTATTTCTTTCCTTCTTTAATAAATAAATAATTGAGAAGCACAAAGTGACTGGTAATTTTCTCTTTTATTAATTTGTGTTTAAATCTGCTAGAATGTACAAACAAGTGTGATTCAATGTTTGAAACATTCTGGCAAGGAGTATGAAGTAGCATTTTTGCAGATTATATGTTGATAGTCTTCAATAGCAAATGTAATTAAATCAATTGAAGGCTTCAGATTCCTTTCTATGTATAATATTAATTGGTCTAAATTATATGTAATGCTTTTGGGGATATCAAAATCTCAAACTGTGCTTTCTATAGTTTCAATAAAGCCTAAGGTAATAAAATACATTGGATTGAAAATACCTGGAGATTCAATTTGATCATATCTCAAATGATCAAACTGATTTAAATACATTGCTATCAAAACATTACATCTGGAGAGATGGACTCCACTTAAATTGAGTATTTGACATTTTTAAAATAATAATAATAACTTTATTGATTAGTCAAATGACCATATCAGAAAGTTGGGCATCAGCCACTATAAAATATAAAATATGATACCATAAAACAGCTAAAAACAGTAAAATTAACTAGAATATACTATGGTGAGATAAAATACGATAAAATATGGTAGGATAAGATAGAGATAGAATTGTAAGATAAAAATGCAGGATGTGATAAACAAGTGATAAAATACAGGAAAAATGTGAGTTTAAATGAATTCATCACCTTTACATGCCTTACCTGGCAGGGGAGATACCGTGATCACGGGTATTTGACATAAAATTAATACTTTAAAAATGAATGTTTCACCATAGATAATCTACAACAAAGATACTGTAGTTTTCTGTTATATATTCCTAAAATATATTGTTATGAATATATTGTTTTGGAAGTTTATTTGGGAAAGTCTCCCACTCATTTCTTATTCCGAAAATGCTAATTGCCAGTTAGTGAATTTTTTAAATTATCCAGTTTTTTGTTTATGGTATAATCTTCAGTCTCATGTCAAAGAATGACAAGTTTTGTTCACTAAGAAGTAGTGAACAAATTGTGTTCACTAAGATGGGCATATGTGACTCCTCTTATTTTGAGAAATATAAAATATTATATTAGTCCCAGAGAGTTGTGGCAAGCAATACCATGTCAGTTCTGGTTTGAGTTTTATAATCAGCCAAATTGACAATATGGAGAAATACAAAATTTGAAAACAGCAAGGCAATCTTTTGTGGAATGGAGTGTATATGGAGTATGCACATTAGCTAAGTAAACAAAAGCTGGTGATTTTGAGGCCCTGCAACATAACTATTTATTGTCTAACAGGACTGAATGGAAATATTCCAAAAGACTCTTTGGCATTAAGATAGGGTTCTGTAGCCCTAACTGATTCAGACCTCCTTTATTTTAAGAGATAATTTAACAAACTTTCCACACAGAAATACACATGTATTTGAGTATACAAAATAGGGACTTTTCTTCGGTAGCTCTGGAGGTATGTTGGTTCTCACTGTCATTGTATTTAGAAAGATGATGAGGATGATGATGATGATGATGATAATCTATTCAATTTATAAGGCTACCAAAAATGACTCAAGAACACATGCAGTGGATTAATGCCGTAAAATAATCTAAAACAACCACCACCACACCCCAAATACAGTAACAGCAGACACTGGGGAAATACACCAAAAGTTTTAAATCATTAATGATGACTACTGAATAATTGTAATGTTTGTTTTGATTTTAATAGTACTAATTCTGTTCTGTTCCACATTTGTAAATCACTATGTAAAGCTGTAAATCACTTTAAAAGTTAATAGGAAGATGAGATGTACATTTAATGATAAATAAATTAAATCACTGTAAAGTAAAACTTCTTCAGCAAAGGATCGTTACCTTGTCGTGGTGCTGGAGCTTGAGCACCTCAATGATGCCATGAGCTAAACCGTGAAGGGCCACCCAAGACGGGAAGGTCATGACAGAGAGGTCAGACTAAATGCGATCCCTGGGGAAGGTAATGGCAACCCACCCCAGTATTCTTGCCGTGAAAACTAAATGGATCAGTACAACCAGAGATATGTCGGTATACCATCGGAAGATGAGACCCCCAGGTCGGAAGATGGTCAAAATGCTACTGGGGAGGAACAGAGGATGAGTTCAACTAGCCCCAGACGTGATGACGCAGCTAGCTCAAAGCCGAAAGGATGGCTAGCGGCCGACGGTGCTGGCGGTGAACGGCGAATCCGATGTTCTAAGGATCAACACACCATTGGAACCTGGAATGTAAGATCTATGAGCCAGGGCAAATTGGATGTGGTTATTGGTGAGATGTCAAGATTAAAGATAGACATTCTGGGCGTCAGTGAACTGAAATGGACTGGAATGGGCCACTTCACATCAAAGGACCACCAGATCTACTACTGTGGACAAGAGGACCACAGAAGAAATGGAGTAGCCTTCATAATTAATAGTAAAGTGGCTAAAGTAGTGCTTGGATACAATCCAAAAAACGACAGAATGATCTCAATTCAAATTCAGGGCAAGACATCTAACATCACAGTGATCCAAATATACGCCCCAACCACAAATGCTGAAGAAGCTGAAGTAGAGCAGTTCTATGAGGATCTGCAGCACCTACTGGACAACACGCCTAAAAGAGATGTTATTTTCATCACAGGAGACTGGAATGCTAAGGTGGGCAGTCAAATGACACCTCAAATTACAGGTAAGTATGGCCTGGGAGAACAAAATGAAGCAGGACATAGGCTGATAGAATTTTGCCAAGACAATTCACTCTGCATAACAAACACTCTCTTCCAACAACCTAAGAGACTGCTTTATACATGGACTTCACCAGATGGACAACACCGAAATCAGATTGATTACATCCTTTGCAGCCAAAGTTGGTGGACATCTGTACAGTCGGTAAAAACAAGACCTGGAGCTGACTGTAGTTCCGATCACGAACTTCTTATTGCACAATTTAGGATCAGACTAAAGAGATTAGGGAAGACCCACAGATCAGCTAGATATGAGCTCACTAATATTCCTAAGGAATATGCAGTGGAGGTGAAGAATAGATTTAAGGGACTGGACTTAGTAGATAGGGTCCCGGAAGAACTCTGGACAGAAGTTGGCAGCATTGTTCAGGAGGCGGCAACAAAATACATCCCAAAGAAAGAGAAAACCAAGAAGGCAAAATGGCTGTCTGCTGAGACACTAGAAGTAGCCCAAGAAAGAAGGAAAGCAAAAGGCAACAGTGATAGGGGGAGATATGCCCAATTAAATGCAAAATTCCAGAGGTTAGCCAGAAGAGATAAGGAATTATTTTTAAACAAGCAATGCGCGGAAGTGGAAGAAGACAATAGAATAGGAAGGACAACAGACCTCTTCCAGAAAATCAGAACCATCAGAGGTAAATTCCAGGCAAAAATGGGTATGATCAAAAACAAAGATGGCAAGGACCTAACAGAAGAAGAAGAGATCAAGAAAATGTGGCAAGAATATACAGAAGACCTGTATAGGAAGGATAACAATATCGGGGATAGCTTTGACGGTGTGGTCAGTGAGCTAGAGCCAGACATCCTGAAGAGTGAGGCTGAGTGGGCCTTAAGAAGCATTGCTAATAACAAGGCAGCAGGAGATGACGGCATCCCAGCTGAACTGTTCAAAATCTTGCGAGATGATGCTGTCAAGGTAATGCATGCTATATGCCAGCAAATTTGGAAAACACAAGAATGGCCATCAGATTGGAAAAAATCAACTTATATCCCCATACCAAAAAAGGGAAACACTAAAGAATGTTCAAACTATCGAACAGTGGCACTCATTTCACATGCCAGTAAGGTAATGCTCAAGATTCTGCAAGGTAGACTTCAGCAGTTCACGGAGCGAGAATTGCCAGATGTACAAGCTGGGTTTAGAAAAGGCAGAGGAACTAGGGACCAAATTGCCAATATCCACTGGATAATGGAAAAAGCCAGGGAGTTTCAGAAAAACATCTATTTCTGTTTTATTGACTATTCTAAAGCCTTTGACTGTGTGGACCATAACAAATTGTGGCAAGTTCTTAGTGGTATGGGGATACCAAGTCATCTTGTATGCCTCCTGAAGAATCTGTATAACGACCAAGTAGCAACAGTAAGAACACACCACGGAACAACGGACTGGTTTAAGATTGGGAAAGGAGTACGGCAGGGCTGTATACTCTCACCCTACCTATTCAACTTGTATGCAGAACACATCATGCGACAAGCTGGGCTTGAGGAATCCAAGGCTGGAGTTAAAATCTCTGGAAGAAACATTAACAATCTCAGATATGCAGATGATACCACTTTGATGGCTGAAAGCGAAGAGGAACTGAGGAGCCTTATGATGAAGGTGAAAGAAGAAAGTGCAAAAGCTGGCTTGCAGCTCAACCTCAAAAAAACCAAGATTATGGCAACCAGCTTGATTGATAACTGGCAAATAGAGGGAGAAAATGTAGAAGCAGTGAAAGACTTTGTATTCCTAGGTGCAAAGATTACTGCAGATGCTGACTACAGTCAGGAAATCAGAAGACGCTTAATCCTTGGGAGAAGAGCGATGACCAATCTCGATAAAACAGTTAAGAGCAGAGACATCACACTGACAACAAAGGCCCGCATAGTTAAAGCAATGGTGTTCCCCGTAGTAACATATGGCTGCAAGAGCTGGACCATAAGGAAGGCTGAGAGAAGGAAGATAGATGCTTTGGAACTGTGGTGCTGGAGGATAATTTTGAGAGTGCCTTGGACTGCAAGAAGATCAAACCAGTACATCCTCCAGGAAATAAAGCCAGGCTGCTCACTGGAGGGAATGATATTAAAAGCAAAACTGAAATACTTTGGCCACATCATGAGAAGTCAGGACAGCCTGGAGAAGATGCTGATGCTAGGGAGAATGGAGGGCAAAAGGAAGAGGGGCCGACCAAGGGCAAGATGGATGGATGATATTCTATTGGTGATGGACTCGTCCCTGGGGGAGCTGGGGGTGTTGACGACCGACAGGAAGCTCTGGCGTGGGCTGGTCCATGAAGTCACGAAGAGTCGGAAGTGACTAAACGAATAAACAACAACAAAGTAAAATTTATATGCTGAATATATATTAAGGGAAGCTGGATTGGAAGATGACCAGCAGGGCTTTAAAACTGGAGGAAGAAACATCAATAACCTGCACAGTGCTGATGACAGTACCCTGATAGCTGAAAATGCAAAGGATCTGCAAGCCCTGGTACTAAAAGTTAAAGAGAACAGTGAAACAATGGGACTAAAATTAAATATAAGAAAACCAAACTAATGACAACAAGTAGAACAACCAGCCTTAGAATTGACACTGAAGATATCAAAGTAGTGGACAGCTTCTGCCTTTTAGGGTCAACCATCAACAGTAAAGGAACCAGCAGTCAAGAAATACACCACACACTAGCCCTTGGTAGAGCAGCCATGAGGGCCTTGGAAAAGAAATTCAAATGCCGTGATATGTCTATACCTACAAGGAAGGGAAAAGTTTTTTCTGTGTTTTCTGTATATATTTATTACAAATATCTTTCATGTATCCTTTAAGGTTTTTGCATATGCAAAAATGCCTTTCCCCCTGCCTCCATCAATCAATTTGCATACATACAAAAACATTCTCTTAACTGATTCCACACTCATAACCATATTAGTTGCCTTATCTGATGTTTTTCATCCTACGGTATTTTCTGACTAGTACAGGAACTGAGGAGTACTGTATATGTATACGTATATGTACACACGCACAGTAAATGTATTTGTATATGCATCTGTGTGTACAATTCTCAAACTTTTGCTTACAAATTCTTATGTATACCTACAGTGATAGCTTGATAGTCTCAATATCTTTCCTTCACTGTCAGAACCACTTCAAATTCTATCCCTCTACAGCTGATCAGTATTTTCAATTACAGAAAATAATAAAACTTCATATTCCTTGTAATATTTCCAAAATTCTTTTTAACACACAATTATTAAGTTCAGTATTTTCCTAATGCCACAATACTTTCCTTGATTTTATCATTCATTTTATAATTTACAATTAGGTACAAGCATATAGATTAATTATAATTGTATGATCACCTGGACTATTGTATGCTTGGAAAAAAAGTCATTCTGCTGTTTCAGATTTGACAGTATATTATTTTGTGGCATTTGTTGCAGGATGCTAGTTAAATCTGCCAAGGAGCCAAAGAAGTGATTTACGTTCTCAATTTGGTGTGTTCCTCTTGCTGCTTGCTTCAGGCCACTTTGGTGGCAGCAGAAGGATGTGAACAGAATGTTAAATGGTGTATCTTGCGAAAGCAACTTGGAAAGTAGCATGTAGGTACACAGCCCCCCCCATGATTTTCTTTATAATATGCAGGGATTCTATGTCAACAATCATGTATGGCTATTTTTCATTAGTCAAATCAATTCTTTTTTTAATGACACTCAGAATTTAACATTAAGATTAGACTTATTAAATGATAACATAAACCAAATCATTTCAGGTTAAAAAAGGCAACTGCTTTAAGATCACAGCAATTCCACAGTAATGAATCATGAAATAGGAGAAATGAAATACTACTTATTATTTACCAACTTGATGATTTATGCTACTCCAGCATTACAGACAAAATTTCAAAATAGGAATAATGTTGTTCCCTCAGTGTAACCATCCAAAGAATGGGACTAAGCATACACTCCAAAACATTATTTCCAACATTTCTGCTAGCAGATGGAATGGCCAAAGTGGCAGGCAAGGTCTTTAAAGAATAGGAATCTACCAGCAGACTAAAAGTCCATCATAAGTAATCAGGAATGGCATATTGCCAATAGATATATCTAGACTGCACTTCCGTGCAGAATGCAAGAAAGACTGAGAACATCACAGCAGATTAGGTGCATATATTTTTGTGTGAGTTAATTAATTTATAGTGAGGCTATAAGATAAGTAAAAGTGCAAAAGGCATCAGATTCAGAAAATCCACAATTGTTTGAAGGTAATATGAATGGAGAGAAGGATTACGTTAGAGCAATACTCACCCTTGGTCTAGTGGTTAAGGTGCTGGGCTAGAAACCAGAGAGTTCTAGTCCCGCCTTAGGCATGAAAGTCAGCTGGGTGACCTTGGGCCAGTCACTCTCAGCCCAACTCACCTCACAGGGTTGTTGTTGTGGGGAAAATAGGAGGAGGAAGGAGAAGGAGTATTTTATATGTTCACCGCCTTGAGTTATTTATAAAAATAATAAAGGTGGGATGAAAATTGAATAAATAAATAAAAATTGTTTCAGTAGACTAGACTAGATTAGACTAGATTTTTTATTATGGTCACAGACCAGAGTTAAATTGCTTCTGTTTTTAATTGTTATTTAGCATATTGAAAGTGGTATAAGCTGACTTTGTTTCTATCTGAAGCAATTTGCACAGGAAAACTAGTCTTGGGATGATGACATCATCAAATTTCTTTGCTCTTTTATTTTATGGTATTTCTATTTTATCTTAATCTATTTTATTTTTTATATTTTTATGCATTTTTTTCAATTTCTCCCTTAATCTGTTTTTTAAGTCTAAATTTTTAGGTTTTATATGATTGTTGTACTGTCTTTGTTATATTTGGCCATTGTTTCTGAATTTTTCCTTTTTACCGTGCTGGTCAATAAATTTGCAAGGCACATAGTGGAATCACGGCTAAATAAACTGGCATTTATTTAAATGCTAGAATAAGAATAATTTCATACTGGTTAGTTCCAGACTCCTACAAAACAGTATATTAACACTCCAATTCAAAGAGTTCTGTTTTGTGTTGAACAATGAACAATGTTTCCATTTTTTAATCTTAATTTTGTACCCAGACAAGGCATCACTTATTGAAAGAAAGCAGTTTTTATAAGCAACTTATACCAACAACAAATCTTGACTGCTAAGCAAAGAAGAATAAAAATACCTCATGGTAGAGCTGATGGGAGTTTATATTTATTATGCTTGTATGAGTACATAGCCACTGATTCAATAAAATAAGAAACTGCTTTTTGGCTTGTTGGATAAAAAATCACATTATCTAATCAACCTTCTCTAAATTGGTCTTAATGTACTTCTATAAATATGTTATTTCTCAACTCATCTTGTTTGGGCAATGCCAATATTATTCTTCCTGTCATGGTACTTTAAAGTTCTTATTTATTTTTCCTGGGTTAAACAACATAAATTATTTTTAAAGAATCAAAGCTACATTTAAAAGTCTCAACAGGGGGCCAAAGATCATAATTAACTATCAATAATGTTATTCAACTATTGAACAATTTATAAATGAAAAACTATGTCAGGAAATTGAAATGTGTAGCTTAAATTAGGCAATATATACAGCAATTTTATATATTTGTAAGGAACATTTTTCTTTATGTTTACTCATATAATCCCTTACCTGCAGTGACAGAATTAAGACACAGCTTTACCATCTTATTTACTCTTTGAAAACATTGTTTCTTGAGATAGGAAATTTCTATAAAATTAGGAATTACTCAATGAAACCAGGAAATCATATGTATATTTATTATTCCATACACAAATCAGTTTACTATTGTAAAAGCACTGGTTACAATGGCCTATTAGTCCATTCTTTTGGTCTTTTTGAATAAATTGGGGAAATTATCCAAATTTCAAAATGAATCCTGCTGTTGGTTTATCATTTTTATTTAATATGCTATGCAAATTAATGCAGCACAATAGAAAAATTTAATTCCTATTCACAGCTGCCAGGTTTGTAACACAAAACAATAGAAAATAAAAATACAATTTGCATTAGATCATTGGTATTTAGTGATATGGGAAATTACTGTAGAAAAGAAATTAATGTAACATCAAGACTGTCCTGTACCAGCAATTGCAAGAGGTCAATCTTAGAAAAAAAGAAGGCCTTTATAGTGGCTATAAATCTTATCACAGTGCAAAAATGCAAGAGCTCAGGAAAACAAATAAGCTTACTTCAGAAGCCAAAGCTCCGTGCAACCAAATCCAAGATCCAGGAATCAGAGCTAAGTATATTCCTGTTGCAGTCAAAAAGCCAGCCCAGGAATTAAAAGCAGAACACATTCAGGAAGTCAGGTCCAAAGCTGGAAAGTGATTTGCCAACGAAAGTCAGATTCCCAAGCCTATCTTTTATAGCACTGACTCAAGCATGCCTATTTTCCTAAGTCATGTTGCTTTCTTTTGAACATCTTTGTTTTACTCACTTAATCTTAAGTATATATAAAGCCTGAGGGCCTTTTACTGCTCAGGCTCTAGATCATGGGACTCAGACCCCTGCTGTGCTTCTGCAACAGATTATGACTGCCCCAGAACTGCCAGCTCATCCTCCAAGATGCCCTACTCTTTCTGAGCTTCATCTGCAGATACCTAGAATCTGCTTGATCCTGAGTTGCAAAGTCAGAACACATCAAGTCCTGCTCCTCATCAGACACACCCATAACAAAGACACAGCAACAGATCTGCTTTCTCACTGCTAACAAGCAGTGTTGCATATGGCAACATTTGGTAGATGGAGAAATTTAAGACAGGCAAATGGTAATTAAAAGATAGTGGTCAAAATGCGTTCTGTTGCAAGGAACATATTTTTTTAAGTAGCAAAAGTCATTGTGTACACAAATGCACATCTGCACGCTGTGAGGGTTCTTTGTTTTCCAGGCACTGGACATACCACAGCGTAGCAAATCTGTACACAATGCTTTATTGCAGCACAACCCTTCCCCAACAACAGGGTATTGCTATGGGTCAACTCCACCCACCTAGGGCTTGCAAGTTGCTGTTGCCGCATAAATATGTCTTTAATACTCAGTCCAAACAAAAGTTTCAAAGTATATAAAGTAGCATACAACCTTTGCCTTTTTCCAGAAGTTCTTGCACTAGTGGGTTGAGATGCTGTCTCAGTGTGGTTGCTCCTCTTCTAGTGGCTACTGAGCAACAGGCAAAGTTCCAAACTCCAGACAGGACTCCCACCAGGATATGCTGTACATCATAACTTGTGGTCCAGGCAGCTGAATTATTTATTTATTTATTTATTTATTTATTTATTAATTTACTCTTCTATCCCGCCTTTATTATTTTTATAAATAACTCAAGGCAGTGAACATACCAAATACTCCTTCCTCCACTCTGTCTTAGCAAAGGGTTTTGTAAGCTAAACAACCTGGGTGAGGTAAGGCTGCTCTGGGGTGCACATCCTTGAAAATGCTAGGGTGTGGCTTAATTATCACAGGCATCTGGAATGCTGGTTTGGATGGTTGTGAATAACATTGTGGGTTACTGAATGAATGTATAAGGGAAATGGATTGCAAAGTGTTTCTGCCTGGCTGCAGCTACTTTTCCCAACTTCTCTCCCTCACAGACACTTCGTTATATAGCAGTGAGAACTGGGTATGCCAGGAGAAACATAAATGTTGGATACAGTGGGAATGGTTGGTTGGTCAAACAAGAAGAAATAGGCGGTTGAATGGTAGGAGATAGGGGGTTGAATGACCATGGGTTGAATACAGAAATAAATGACCAGTACAAAAGAAGTATGTTGAGATGGTTTGATCATATATAGATACTGAATGAGAATCACATTGCAGAAGGAAAAGACAGAGGGAGGGACGTTTGGGAGGGACAGAAAGACTGAGAAAGCAATGGCTGGATGTAGCTGATAATATCTTTAAAAAGGAAGAGATGATGATATCAAAGAACAAAAATCAAGGTGACTAACCTCATCACCTATTCAACCAGGAAGTACAGCATGAGATATGCAAAATGTTGCATTATCTTTCCACCCAAATCAATCTGCCTCTGCTTCAAAGAAAACGGTCTACAATGAAACTGATACGTAAATGATAAAAGAAAAAAAAAATAGAAACTACAAGAGAAATCAATACTGTGGTACCCTGCAGAATAGGTTACTATAGCAAGCCCCATCCAAAGTAATGGAAATAAAAATAGCTTTCACTTCCAAACAAAGGAATAAAACACTAATTTCAAAAATAGATGACAATGAATATTTAGTAGCAGTCTATCTATCTACCAGAAGATCAGTTGACCAATGTTAAAATTTGAAAACATGAAAACATGAAAAATACACTCAATTAGAAATGGCACTGCCCCCTTTCATGCAGCACAATTGGCCAATAGGTGCTATGATTCTGAGGCTGAAGAGAACCTGACAGACTCTCAGCCTGCAATTGAGATGTCAAAGGGCTGCCAGCCAGTAAAGAATAATGGCTCAGACCCAGCATCAGTGACTACTGACTCAGACCATGATTCTGGGGGGATGCCAACCCCTAAAACTTACTGCCAATTAAAGAAGGCTGAGCAGTAGAGATCTGCATGACTCCTTGAGGGAAGAGGGTGCCAACCCTGGCAAAGCCATGATCTCTGGCTATATATGATCATCTCCAAGATCTTCCCCACTTCTGGAAAACAACGTTCCCACTTCCTGGGCTTCTTATTCCTTGCCCTGCAAATCTTTGACTTAAGGCTCCTGGACTTGATATTTTGGACCTCATTGGCTCTGCCTATTGAACTTCATTTGAACAACAATAGACCTGCTCTCCTCTTCTAATTTCATCCAACAGCTATGAGATGCAGGGACAGGTCTCTGATTTATAACACCTCAGTCCAGGCTTATCTCTATCTGCTGTATTAACTGATTCATGACCAAGCTAATAAAACAGTTAAAAACATGCTAATTTCCTCCTGCTTATTTGCCACAAAGCCTAGCTCAGAACAAAAATATCATGCTTTATTAACCATAAAATCCAATTTGAGAAAGAAATTTTTCTGTGTGTAAATGAGGTGTACAACTGTTAAGAGGGGGGTTGCATGGCTACATCAACTCTTGTTATGAGTCACTGATTGCCTTGTAGGTCAATATTCCTATTAAGCTAAAACAGAAAAAGAGGCTGCATAAACCTTGGTTGTGGTCCCCCACACAGCCTAGATAAAATGTCAGTAAAGCACAGCGCCCAATGATCAGATGGGGACAGGGTAGCCCTGGCATCCAAGTTTCTGGGCCAACTGGAGGTAAGCATATTGCTTGTAGAAAGCATAGAGGGTGGCCTTGAAGGACAAGAGGAAGATCCATTACTGAGGCAATAATGAGATAAATGAGGCTTGAGCACATACCAAGAAAACAATTTACAAAACACCTGACTTCATGCCTAAGGCAGAACTCATGATCTCTCAGTTTCTAGCCTGATGCCTTAACCATTACACCAAACTGGCTCTCTAGCTTTAAGCTGGTATCTATTTCTTAGTCTGGTCTATCTTATATGGCTAGCATTGCTGTCCCTGACCTCATCATCTCCAGAGTCCTCCCTTAGGTGCCCTAGATTGCCCAGGTTTGAAGCGTTGTACCCGAACAAGCAGCAGAATGCCACTTCCAAACCAGAACAACTAAAGACAGCTCTAGACTGCTCCAACAGCAGAGTAGAGGTGAAATGGAGGTATTGCCATGAGGACATTCCCCACAAAATTAGTAAAGCATTTGCATGCCACAACAAGGAAGATATGAGGATGAGCCCAAGAAATCCACTGTCAAGCCCCTAGCAACTGGGGACAGCCTAGAAAGCTAGATTCACTTTCCCAAGTTCTGAGAAGATCACTACAACCCTAATACTCACATACAATCCTCAGATAACTAAATTAAGTGTGAAAAACCAGTACTCCATTTATGAAGATATCACTGTAATTATTTCTTCTTTCAATATCCCCCCAAACAATATCTTTTTCATCAAATTGAAGAATTATGTTTAAAATGGAGAAGAAATTAGCAAAGTAAAATCTACCCTTAGTGAGCAACATGAGGAACACATATTATAAATGAGAATGGTCTCATTTATAATACCTGCAATTAGAAGGAAGACTGAACTGAGAAGTAGCACTTCAAATCTCACACCGATATATATGTATTATTATCTTTGGTCTACCACTATAATGCTGACCTAATTTGCATGGTTGATGCAAATGTTAATTGGTAAATTACGTTTTTGAATTGATCTGAACATTTAACACTAAACAAGTGCTGCTATCATTATTCATATCAAGCATTTTCCATTATTCCATAAAATATTTCAGAAATCACTAATATTCCATTAAGATTTCTGCATTGACCATAAAATGATACAAATTAATTAAGTGCCATTCAAATGTCTAAAAACCACATTTACTCTGAACAAAATTAAAGGTGTACATAAGTGGTATGTAGTACATGCATTTATGTTACTTATGTTATTTATAGAAGACATATTTTTAAAGTACCTATTAAATTATTAGCATTTTAAGTAAAAGTAACAAGAGGACACACTCTCAGACTTCACTACACTTTTCTGAAAACTAACTAGATATATTCTGTTAGGTAATCCTATTTTGATATGAAATGTTCCATTGAAACCATAAAAGTAATATAGTGGGATATAAAGTCCCCATTATCATGGATTCAAACCAATCTGCTCTTTAGAAAGAGCCCCCTTACCAGACCAGACAGCTCCTTGAGAGGGAGTAGAGCTGATGACAACAACAGTTGTGGCTGCTTCAATATGTTTTGGATTGTTGTTTTTGTCCTGCTGGGAAGGAACTTCAACCAGCACTCACAGGCATCCAAAAACTTGTCTCTGCTGCTCTCTACATCTGAAGATCTTAACTTGGCTTTATCTGCCATGCTTAATTCACTACCTTGTTTCTTCAGATTCATCTGACTGTCTTTGATTTCCTTATATCAGATGCCACTGACTTCCCGAGAACTTTAGATGGGGGAATGGTTTTTCTGCAGCTTCACTGAGCTTCTGATGAAGATGGTCTCTGTCTGAAATACTGGGGACGTCCCTGAATTATAGGGGATATCTAAGATTGAGCTGGAGCATTTTCCCTTTCTCTGAAATCCTTAAAAAATTATTGGGGCAACTTAAAATGACATATAATGATTACAGAATACTAGTTTGTCATAATCAACATGATAATAATACTTCCTTGTTATACATCTTATTTTATAAAATGCATTGCTATTTCTTGCTATCTTTTTGCCCTACAGATGTCCATGATGCATCAAGTTTAAAAGTAGGACAAGACTGGAAACATATAATTAAGAACCCCATGGAGTCAGACTACTTTTTCTGCTTGTTATAACAGTAGGGCATACGCTTAGGGAAAACTAGACAACCATGACCTGTTGGGTCATTGCTTCAGAAATATTTCCTTACCAGATTCATCTTTGCCTTCAACAATGGCAGAGCTTCTAATGTACTACCTTTACTGAAAAAATTCTTAAAAATTCAGGGAGAGATGCATCTGCTTTGAAAGTAGCCCATGTTGAACTGTATAGCATAGTCAAACATCAGGAGTTGACCATAGGAAATTTTTATGACACTTTGTATTGTCATAAAATGTTTTATGATACATTTTATACCATAAAATGTTTTATAAAATTTGCCAAATTTCAATTACACTGGAGTCATGTTGTTTATTCGTTTAGTCACTTCCGACTCTTCGTGACTTCATGGACCAGCCCACGCCAGAGCTTCCTGTCGGTCGTCAACACCCCCAGCTCCCCCAGGGACGAGTCCGTCACCTCTAGAATATCATCCATCCACCTTGCACTTGGTCGGCCCCTCTTCCTTTTGCCCTCCACTCTCCCTAGCATCAGCATCTTCTCCAGGCTGTCCTGTCTTCTCATGATGTGGCCAAAGTATTCCAGTTTTGCCTTTAATATCATTCCCTCCAGTGAGCAGCCTGGCTTTATTTCCTGGAGGATGGACTGGTTTGATCTTCTTGCAGTCCAAGGCACTCTCAGAATTTTCCTCCAGCACCACAGTTCCAAAGCATCTATCTTCCTTCTCTCAGCCTTCCTTATGGTCCAGCTCTCGCAGCCATATGTTACTACAGGGAACACCATTGCTTTAACTATGCGGGCCTTTGTTGTCAGTGTGATGTCACTGCTCTTAACTAGAGTCATAGGTCACTGGAGTCATAGGTCCCAGATTTTGGACACATTCTGTACGTTAGTACATTTGAGGTACCTTAGTTCAAAAACTGTTGCCCTGTGATGCACCATTTCACCCAGTTAAAGGTTACAAAGTATCAAACAGACACAAGAGTTTTAGTAGTATATAGAAAAAGACAAAAGAGACCTGGGTTACAGAAAGGAAAAAAAATACAATAATTATGTATGTATTAACTCTCCTTCATGTATGCTCCTTCATGTACATAACATAACCTCCACTTTTCTTTCCCATGTTCCAATAATACCTCAGAATGTCCTCAAAAAGTTTATCTTCAAGGACAAACAGAACAGTGGGTGTTTATCTAGGCACATCAGGGAGTGCCTATGAATATGAGTACCATGCACTGATCTTATTAGGACAAATGTTCTTCCATTCCTCCCCCACATACACACATTAGCTTGCACATTGGTTTGTACATCAGAGAATCTTTCTTTGTTTCACAATCCCCATGGCAAACAAGTCAGACATAATGTCTCAGCAACCCAGCAGCACTACACCATGCTTGTAAGTGTGGAGGTCTTTAACAAAGGAAATTGGTAATGACTAACAGGGGACAAACACCGGCTCTTCGGCTTTGAAACTGAGATGAGCACCGCCCCCTAGAGTCGGACACGACTGGACTTAATGTCAAGGGAAACCTTTACCTTTACTTAACAGGGGATGAACAAGAACAAATGCAGGTGTATGTCTTCAGGCTTTGCATTAATTGGGGATGAGGACTGAGGGGCCTAGAATTAAGACAAAAATTGACTATGAATTTCAGGATTTGAAAAATTATTTCAAGGAAAAGAAAGATGTCAATAGCTTTATTAACCTGATAACTTAAAATGAGTGGTTCAGTCCCTATAACCATTGTTCTATGTTGGAAAGCATTGCTTTTTCTATGCAGTTTTAAGCTTCACAGAAAACCAGAAAAGCTTTTTCTCTAGAGGTTTCTTAAGCTTTAAAGGCAATATGAGACATTTCCTATTTTAAAGTGAAAGTGTATACCTGCCTCCTTCATAATACTCTAGGCCAGTGTTTCTCATCCTTGGCAACTTTAAGATTTGTGGACTTCAACTCCCAGAATTCCCTAGCCACTGGCTGGGGAATTTTGGGAGTTGAAGACCACACATCTTAAAGTTGCCAAGATTGAGAAACACTGCTCTAGGCAAACCACTGCCCTATTCTAACCCTGACTGTAACTGATATGGCAGGCCATTTATGATATAACATGATATAATGTTATATATATAACATTAACTCACTTCTTAAGACTAAATGGCAGCCATCAAAAGTCTTCTGGCCTGTATGTCTGTGTGTGTGTATGCATGCCTTCGAGTCAGTGTTGACTCCTGGCAACTGCCTGGACTAGTTCCTGCAGTTTTCTTGGCAAAATTTCAGAAGTGGTTTGCCATTGCCTGCTTCCTAGAGCTGAGAGAGAGTGACTGGCCTAAGGTCAACCCAGCTGTCTTTGTGCCTAAGGCGGGACTAGAACTCATGGTCTCCCAGCTTCTAGCCTGGTGCCTTAACCACTACAGCAACCTGGCTCCCTCTGGCCTGTTACTGGCCCACAATTAGGGTATCTAACAAGGAATAGCCCTCCCCCAAATAATACTTTTCATTGGACATATTAACCAGGAAGTTAGCAAGAGGCTCTATTAAATGATCTGTCTGCAAACATAACTATGCTAAATCTGTTTTTATTTCTATTTATTCTAAAGTCTGCACTTTAATGTTAAGATTCATTTTTATGCCCATAATATATAGTATGCATTATAAAGATTGCAGATAAATCAAAAGTCTCTTGCTATATTTCTTAAAATCCCATTGGTTAATGGAAAGAGCAGAAAGCTAAGGCTGATTTGTGCCAAAAGGGTTTAGACATTTCATGCTCTGGCTAGATCAGTACCCATTTAACCCATGTCTCTGAGCCAAAAGCTAAACAGCCCAGACATTTTCCATGGAATGGATCCATGAATAAAGTGTCCCACTAGATTCCCCCCCCCCACACACACACACACCCTAGACTCAACGGGGCTCAAAAACTGTCCCCAATTCACCAAAATGGATTTTTCTTTGCTCATAAAGGAACAAAACAGTTGTGGACCTCCCTTGCCACCTTGATGTTTTAGGGAGAGATACAACAGTATGGTTATTAGAAGAACTTAGAATTATTATAAAAGTAATGCCTGAGTTTTTTCTTCTTCCTCCCAAAGAGGTTTCCTTTTGTGTGTTGCTTGTGACTGTAAGCCAGCAGCAATATCTGATCTTCATAAAAGACACCAGTAGCCTTATTCTTTGGCTGCACAATAGAGCAAGACATGCTCGAAACAAATCATTGACAATCTTGTGGACTGTGTGAAATGGAACTCTTCCAAGGATAGTAGCTGGTTGATTCTGAATTCAATTCCCTAGCAAGAAAGGGCCATCCTAGAGATTTTCTCTGCTAATTTACCTCCCCAGGCACAGTTGGTGATCTGATAGGCGGGTCCCCAAATATCATATCTCTTGGTTCAGGACCCAGAACAGGTGACAGGGAATATGGCATAGGAATGTACAATACACAAGAGAAGGAAGGGTGCTGAGTTCTGAGAGCAGCTTTGAGACAAATATTTGAAAGGTGCCCTTGCTTCAGAAACAAACACAGCTGAAAGCATAACCATCCTCTGGAAATGATTTGAAAATGCAAATGTGCAAGGACAGGTGGATCAGCATCTAAAAGCATTACTAAATATAAATTCAGGATACTATGCAGGTGTGATTACTTTTTTAAATTAAGAGGTGTCAGCTATACTGCTATTGAATATGTAGAAGTATTGATATGCAAAGCTTTTAAGGCAAGACAACTTGACCGTCCTTCTAAGCAGTAGCTCTGGATATGCTCCTGTTTCTGTCAGATTTTCTGTCAATCTGAGCATGCCTTGTTGAACTCTGTCAAACAATGTAAGAGTTATAAATCACATCAATAGTCTTGACTGTCACTGTCCTATCTGTAACACCAAGTAGGTATCTACAAAAGTGGAAATACATAGTTGGTTTAACATATTTGTTCTTGTATTTTCCATGTTGGATCAGCTACTATAATGGGAGATTATATTGGAACCCTGACTCAAATCTATAGTCACAACCACTCATATTATAATGAGTGGGAAGGATTTCTTTAACCTTCAAGACCTTAAGAGATCTGAGCTTCATTCCTCCAAGAATATATTTTCTCAAAAAAACCCCACAATGCTAAGTGAAGGAGATGTCTCCAGTTTCTTCTCAGTATGAGAGCCTTACTTTGATCATTAAAGCCTGAACCATTTGCTGATACTTAGATGTATTCCTACAGGGATCCAGTTTGGAAAGGCCAACACTTCTGTCATCCATTTGTTTTTACATCACTTTTAAACTACAGCTAATCCAGAATGCAGCAGCTCTAGTAATTATGGGCTCTAGCGATTTGCCCATGTGATACCTCTACAGCAAGTGTTGCACTACTCACAGTTCACTTCCAGGCTGTCACATTTAAATTCCTATGGTTCAGGGCCTTGGCACCTTCAAGACCACCTCCTTGCATTAGTAACTGCTGGCCCAATAGGAGCAGAAAGGGAGGGCTCCTATGGAGCATTTCTCTCAAGGATCACAGGGGAAAGTTGTTGCCATTGCTTCCCCCCTTTGGGAGAACAGCATTTCCACAGCGATCACACTATCCCCAATCTTATCCCACAAAGACTTGGCTTTTTCAGGGGGAGGGGTGGTGGTATAATTGTTAGATATTTTCACTATTTAATCCTGTTACTGGACCAGGGACTGTTGGCCACTTAGAGTCATGCACAGTTGCAGCAGCATATAAGTCATACTCAGGTAAAGGTTTCCCTTGACATTAAGTCCAGTCGTGTCCGACTCTAGGGGGCGGTGCTCATCTCCGTTTCAAAGCCGAAGAGCCGGCGTTTGTCCGTAGACACTTCCGTGGTCATGTGGCCGGCATGACTACACGGAATGCCGTTACCTGCCCGCTGAAACGGTACCTATTAATCTACCCACATTTGCATGTTTTCGAACTGCTAGGTTGGCAGGAGCTGGGACTAGCAATGGGAGCTCGCCCCGTCACGCGGATTCGAACCGCCGACCTTCCGATCGGCAAGCTCAGCAGCTCAGCAGTTTAACCCGCAGCGCCACCGTGTCCCTTTAAGTCATACTCAACTAACAAAGAAATAAATACAAACATGGAACTTTACTTTTGTTATGAATTTTGTAGGCTTTATTGAAGTTAATCCATTGTTGTAGTAAAAAGCATAGTCAAAAACATTGTATCAGATGTTCGTTATGTATATTAAATTCTTATTATTTTCTAAAACAATCCCTTTATGAAACGATTCTGTAAGAAGCATGTGGTGCTCAGCATAGTCTAATACCACACCAACACTTCGGGTCCTCTGGCTAAAATGGGAGCAATGAGCTTAATTTGGATTCTCATTCTTTCATAGAGTGGAACATTTAAAAGGTTTGTGAGAACATAGAATGGATGGGATGTTTTGAGTTTTCCACATGAAATCCTCAAAACAGTCTGAGAAAATGTTATAAATGGGATTGCTTTGTTCCAATTCACAGAAGGATGAGTTGCTAACCTGTAGCTGTGGCTCTTTCAGCACTCACCTGGGTAACCATACAAATTAGTTTTGTAGAAGCACAAAGCATTCATTGGATATCTCCAGCTAAGCTTTTAGACAGAAAAAACTCTCCCTTGCCACAAAGTGCTCAAGGAACTGCCTCTTGTCATGTTCTTAGTTCCTTCAGCCAATGCAAATAAATATGAGCAGAGAATGAATTTTAGCCTGCACCAGTGGGTTGTGGGAATGTATAAATGACTACTTAAAGAATCACAGTTACAGGTAAACACCCTGTCCTTCTTCACGACATCAGTATTTCACACAAATGGGAGAATAACAAACTGTCTCTATTATTTTAAATCATTTATATGCTGCCTCAATCATAACCTCTTAGGACTGTAGAATCATAAGCAGGCCACCATCAAAGCAAAGCAGACAGAGCTTTTGTGCTAAAGTGGGCATCTGACCCTACCAGCACGATGAGATAGCAATGGGAGATAAAAATAGAAGGCTGAGTCCAAGCTGCCAATTTGCAGATATCTGGGAGAAGAATACCTTTTAGAAATTCTGTAGAGCCTGGACTGAATGGGCATGAACACCAAGAGGTAGACCTATTTGGTAAGCCGATGTGGTAGATTTTGGTGGTGCCACTGGTTCTCAGAAGGAGGGAGCACATTCCAAGGAGGTGGAGCAGATAAGAGGACCCACAGTCCGGGGAGCAATTGTGGGAAAGTGAAGAGGTTCAGGATAACCCCACCCTAGTGTCTCCCAGGTTATTTTCCCTTAGGTTAGTTAGAGCAGCTTTAGTCTGGCAAGATTCTGTCTGTATGGTATGAGCAAATAAACAACTGGAGTTTGAATGGACTGACTCTTCATTGTTCTTGGGCTGAGCCTGACAGCCACTGAAATGGAACCAACAGTCTAATTCACTTTATATTGAGCAGATACAGAAAAACTTTTCTTCAGAAACTTACAACATATGAAAAGTCTTTTAGAAGACTAAAATTTTGCCATCCATGGAATATAAAAGGCAAACACCCACTTGTCATGTTCATCGTTTCAATGTTACAGTGCATCGTAATGTTTCGCATGTCATTTGGTTGGGAGGGGAGGAGGACTCTGTCTCCTGGGATGTTATCTGTATTCAGCAGGATTGGAATGTGTTTGGGTTATCTTGTGTGTTCAAGGTTTTCTTCCCAGGACATCAGCAGAAATTGTTACCAGCACCTGGTGGGGAATTTGAAACAGTTGGACGAGGGGAGGGATTACGTTTGTGCTGAGGGTTTTTAGTTTGTATTTTGCGCGCTTTTCCTCATTCTCAGCTTTCTTTGTATTTGCATACTATTCTTTAATAAATCAGATATCATTAAGCTTCTACTTGTGAGTCTGGTTTTGTTAGGGCAGGCAATCATTACATAAAGCTGAGAATCTTAAAAAATTTACCGTTAGCCCCTTTCCGGATTTATCTTGTGAGGGAGTAGTGCTAGCGATGACTGAACAAAAACCCCAAACTGGGGAAAGCAAGGACACGAGCAATGGAGAACCCTACTCGAGAATTATTGGAGATACAGGAGATGTCATGTTCCAGTCCGGAAAAAGAGGAGGTTGGAGGAAAAGGAGCCTCTGAGCCTACCGAAGGATTGCTGTGCGAGCTGATAACTTGGGATGAAGCATGGGGACCCCTACCAGGGACATCCAAGACGTCTTGGAAGCAGTGGTACCCAATGTCCCCAATTGTTGTGAGGCAGGACGGGGGAGGGAAAGAGGATTCTCAAATCCCTGAAAGGATAAGACTATTGGAGGCCAAATTTGAGTCAATGGAATATATGTTAAAGAAACTGTCAATGGACTGGGGGCCTCGGGAGAGGGGGAGAGGAGAATCAAGCACCAGGTATTCATCCCCTTCTCCTCCTCCTCCTTGCTTGGTAGAAAGAGGCAGGAGAAGGCACCGGGCTGAGCCACAACCGCACAGCCCCAGGTATTCGTCCCCTTCTTCCCCCCTTCGATCGGTGGAAAGAGAAAGGAGACGGCACAGGGCTGAGCCAAAATCTCACAGAGTGAGAATTTCGAGGTCCCCTCTTCGAGAGTGGAGATCCCCAGTACCCAAAAGAAAGACAGACCGCCCAGATGGGGCGAGGGGCCCGCTGGGAGCAGGGGTCAAAGACTTTACAGTCAAATTTGACGGGGATCCAACTAAGCTGTCATTCTTTCTTACCAATGCAAGCAGCTATATGGATGAATTCGGACCGTATTTCCGTTCCGAAAGGGCCAAGATCAATGCCATTGCCACCAAACTAAAGGGGCGGGCTGCTGACTTGTTTGTCCAGTTAAATGAGGCAGACGCTCCTGAGCTGGAGGATTTCGAAGAATTCCTCTGGGCATTAAAACTGCACTTTGTGGACCCGTTAGCCAAAGAAAGGGCGAAGAGGGCTCTTAAAGAGCTCAGCCAGGGGCAAAGATCCATAGCCGATTACGCTCTGGAATTCAAGGCTTTGGCTGGAAAGGTTGAGGACTGGTCCCAGGCCACCTTAATAGAGTTGTTTAAGGACGGGCTGAACATGGAGGTCCTGCGGTGGTCGTTGGGCAGAGACGACCCAGATACTTTGTATGAATGGATACAGTTGGCAGGGAAGGCTGAACATGCCCATGAGACTTTCGCACACAGTAGGAAGGCGTTGAGACACGCGGCGCTCAGCAAGGGCTCCAGACCCACTGCCACGACTGGAAAACCTGGGAAACGTGCCTGGGAGGAGGAGAGGGAGCGCCGTTATGCCAAAGGGCAGTGCCTTTGGTGTGGGAAGGAGGGCCACAGGGCGGCTGCTTGCCCAAAACCCAGGTCAGACGATCGGTCCGGAAAAGCGGCGGGCAAATCACCCTCACTGCCCAGGAAAATGAAGGCAGCCAAGGCGGAAACCGAGGTGGAGGAGGTTCCGTACTTTGGGGGAGAGGAGGAACACGATCTAACAGAGCCGGCGGGAAACGCCAGCCACCTGCTCTAAAAAGCGCCTGTGGGCAGGTGGTGGATGATGGGTGCAAAGATGTTTTGGTGAGTGCAAATTGTCCCACGCTGAATGTGAAAGTGAAGTTAGGCTCCCGCACTAAGACGTTGAGGTTTGGGCGTTAATCGACTCGGGGTGTTCCAGATGTTTAATGCACCCTGACGTGGTGGCTGCTTTGGATTTACCCAGCTTCTCATTGCAGCGGCCCATGATCTTCACCCAGCTGGATGGTTCAATGGCGGGAGGGAAACCGGTGACTCATTTCACGGGAATGGTGGCGTTGCAATTGGGCAGCCACCGTGAGGGGTTACAATTTGTGGTAGCACCTGTGGGTCATCCCCTTGTCATCTTGGGGATTCCCTGGCTAGTCCAGCAAAACCCCCACATAAATTGGGTCCACAGGACTTTGACTTTTTCTGATGGCTTTTACCAAGCTCCTGCAGCGGAACAAGTGCCGTCTGCTGTGGTGGGGAGGGCTGCAGCAGCAACCCCGCATTTCAATGTGACAACACTGGAGGGCTTGCTGGAGAGATACCAGGACTTTGCGGATGTGTTTGGTGAGATGGAAGCGGACCAACTCCCGCCACATCGAAAAACTGATTGCGCGATTGAGTTGGTCCCCAACGCTCAGCTGCCCAAGCTGAAGATTTACGCCATGACTCAGAAGGAGCTTGCAGCATTGAGGGATTTTGTGGATAAGAACTTGGCCAGGGGTTTCATCGAACCAGCAAATTCACTGGTTGGCGCCCCCGTGTTGTTCAGGGGAAAAAAGGATGGGACTCTGAGACTCTGTACAGATTACCGCAGATTAAATGCGGTCTCCATATCAAACAAGTACCCTTTGCCGTTAATAAAAGACACGTTAGCACATCTGTCAAAGGGGAAAATCTTCTCCAAATTGGATCTGTGGGAAGCCTATTTCCGCATCTGCATACGGGAGGGGGATGAGTGGAAAACTGCTTTCAATTGTCCACTGGGTTCTTTCCAGTATAAGGTCTTACCTTTTGGGTTGGCGGGGGCACCCGGGGTGTTTATGCAACTGATAAATGACGTGTTACATGACCATTTGTTTAAAGGTGTGTTGGTGTATTTAGATGATGTTTTGATTTATACAGAAGCTGAAGAGGAGCACGAGCGCCTGGTAAAACAGGTGCTTAGCAAATTGAGAAACGCTGAACTGTTTGCTAAGCTTTCTAAGTGTGAATTTCATAAGACTCAACTTGACTACCTGGGGTATAGGATTTCTGACAAGGGCATTGAGATGGACCCTGGGAAGATTCAAGCCATTTTGGGGTGGGAGCGCCCACGTACCCGAAGGCACCTCCAAAGTTTCCTTGGATTTGCTAATTATTACCGCCAGTTCATCCAGGGGTTCGCTGAAATTGCATTGCCCCTTACTGATTTACTACATACCAAGGGGTTGGGTGACACACGCAAGGTGAAAAACCCGGGGGCAGTACTCAATTGGACTTCTGAATGCCAGGCGGCGTTTGACAAACTTAAAAGCCTTTTCACGGCTGAACCCATTTTGCAACACCCCGATCCCACGCGACCCTTTGTGGTGCAGGTGGACGCTTCTGACTTTTCAATTGGGGTCTTGCTGCAGAGCGATTCTGACAATCGGTTGAAGCCTTGTGCTTATCTATCCAGGAAGTTTTCTGAAACTGAGCGGAGGTGGCACGTTTGGGAAAAGGAGGCTTTTGCAGTCAAAACAGCTTTGGAAGCCTGGCATCACCTCTTAGAGGGAGCTAAATGCCCTTTTGAGGTTTGGACTGACCATAAAAATTTAGAAGCACTCCATACCCCTCGCAAACTCAGTCCTAAACAGATTTGATGAGCTCAATTCTTTAGTCGTTTTGATTTTCAGCTGAAGTTTATTCCAGGCAAGAAAAACTTCCTAGCTGACGCGCTGTCTCGCTTACCCCAAGATTTGGTTCAAGCGGCTGAAATAGTGGGTACTGTGTGGACGGAGCCCCAGCTGGGGCTCCAAGCTGTCACTCGCAGCCAAGCCCATGCGCAGCAGCCGATGGCTTCGCTCTCGCCAGTTGGGAGGAGGATGTCAGTTCCCTCTCAATTGCAACAACAGTTTCTCCAGGAACTGAAATCCGATACTTGGTTGTAGGTGAATAGAGACAATGTTACTTTTGACAAGGGGTTGGCTTGGAGGCAAAACCGACTCTATGTGCCTGAGAACTTGCGAAAGGAAATTCTAACCAGGTCTCACGATGATAAACTGGCTGGGCATTTTGGGTTTGTGAAAACGTTACATTTGGTGAGACGCCAGTTTTGGTGGCCTACTTTGAGGCGTGATGTAAAAGATTATGTTGCTTCTTGCCCTGTTTGTGCCATGTCAAAGAGGAAGGGGGGTAGACCATAGGGGCTTTTGCAGCCTGTTGCAAGCCCTTCTGGTCCATGGGAGGAGGTTTCTATGGATTTTATTGTGGACCTCCCTCCTAGTCAGAAAAAGACTGTGATTTGGGTGGTCAAGGATTATTTTTCAAAGCAAGCCCATTTCATTCCATGTGCTTTCATTCCTTCAGCCCCACAATTGGCACGTCTTTTCCTAATCCACATCTACCGGATTCACGGTAGCCCCTCCCGCTTGGTCACGGACTGCAGGACACAGTTTACTTCCCAATTTTGGAGGGCATTTTTAAAACTGGTGGGCACTAAACAGGTGCTGTCCACTGCGTCGCATCCGGAGACTGACGGATCTACAGAGGTTTTAAATTCGACCCTTGAACAATTTTTAAGGGTGTTTGTAAACTATCAGGAGGACAATTGGGTTGATCTCCTGCCTTTTGCTGAAGTGGCTTACAACAATGCTGTCCATCAGAGCATGGGGCACACCCCTTTCCGTGTTGTTTTTGGGAGGGATTTTGTGCCCATCCCTGAGTTGCCACAACCTTCTACCCAGCACTGTTCTGCTTCTGATTGGGCTGCTTGACTGGCTGATTCGTGGTCAGTGATTCAGCAGGTGTTGGCTGATGCTCAGTCTGCCTATAAGCTGCACGCCAACAAACGGAGAGCCCTTCAACCTGATTTTAAAATTGGGGACCAGGTCTACCTTTCCACCAAGTTCATAAAGTCTCCACAACCATCCCGAAAATTGGCTCCTAAGTTTGTGGATCCTTTTCCCATTCTCGGGATTGTGAACCCTGTTACATTTAAATTGGATTTGCCTCACAATCATTACACCACCTAACACCAAGGTAATCAAACCTCCAAAAGGTATTTGAATTTGTGAACAAAACTGGTAATTACTGTCTTGAGAAACATGAAAGTGTGAAACTATTTTAGAAAGGAATGAAATACCTTGCTGAAGGACTTTTCTCTGAAAAATAAGAAAGCAGAGTCAACTTACAATGAAACCGACTTGCTAGTTCTGTGAGCTGAAGTAATGGCTAATAAAAAAGGCACCTTTCACTGACAGCAGATACAATGGCATCATAGCACTGTCCACAACAGTGATGAGAGACTGACCTTCCACCATCAAACATAGGAGCTGGAGATCAGAGTGGAGGAGGAGCTTGTCTGATATTTACAGGTCTAATAACCATGGAAAGGGATACGATCGCCTCCCTATTAGGAGAAGGGGAATCACCTTTGTCTTGAATATCATGGGTGACAATTATAACAGTGGAACGCTAAAAAAAAATCTGGTTGTCATCTTGGACAGACAGGATGGGAGAGGAGACATTTAACTCATAAGTGAAAGAAGATGCCATCTCTAAGGAAAACTCTGTTCGCGAATCATGACTGCAATAAACAGTGCATAGTACTACTCTAGGCAGCAAACAAACCTGCTAGTAAGGTTCCCCAGAACTGGAATGGGTTACCAAGAATGTCAGTGCTCAGATTTATATGACGGTGCATGAACTGGTGCCACAGGATAGCAGTGAGTGGTTAAGGTGCTGGACTAGAAACCAGGAGACTGGGAGTTCTAGTCCTGCCTTCGGCATGAAAGCCAGCTGGGTGACCTTGGGCCAGTCGCTCTCTCTCAGCCCAACTCACCTCACAGGGTTGTTGTTGTGGGGAAAATAGGAGGAGGAAGGAGTATTAGGTATGTGGAGTCCTCGGTGCTCTCTGAGCCTTGTTGTTTTCTCGAAGACGTTTCAATTGCTGGACTAGGCAACATCTTCAAGTTGTTGCCTAGTCCAGCAACGAAACGTCTGCGAGAAAACAACAAGGCTCAGAGAGCACCGAGGACTCCACAGTTCAACCCGGAGCTATAAATATTCGATTTGATTGGTAGTATTAGGTATGTTCGCCACCTTGAGTTATTTATAAAAATAATAAAGGCAGGATGTGTTGGAGCACTCCCCCCCTGAGTGAGAGACAGGGGGAGGGGTAGTGGAAGTGATGCCCCCTGTTGCCTAGTGAGAGAAGCTTGGGGGGCATAGTGAGTATCTGGGTGATGGTTGGGCCTTTCAGCGCCTAGAGTGAGAGCTGGCATGCTGGAGGGCCCACCATTCCCTTGTGGTTGTGGGAAATGTGTATGGTTGTATGATTGTATGAGAGGATGGAGGAACCTCTACCTCAAGCCAGGAGTCCTAGAGGTCCAGAACTGGAGGCAGCTGGACTGGTGGAGCCAGGCAGGACATTTCATCAAGGTGGTGACGGGCAGGGGGTGTTATGATGGAAGCCGGAAGGTGAGTCATCATAGAGAAATATGGTTCTGGGGGACTTCAATTTGCCGTCCCTGGGGCAGGCCTCAGAGGCAGCTTGGGAGTTCATGGCCACCATGGCAGCCATGGGCCTGACTCAGATTATTCAGGACCAGACTCAAGACAGTGGCCTCTCACCAGACTTAGTTTTCTTGTCAGAGCAGTGGCAATGTGATCTGAGGGGAGAGTTACATCTTTCCCCATTGTCATAGTCAGATCACGCCCTGGTGACCTTGGGATTCTCATATGCCACCCCCCTCCGCAGGGAGGCAGGACCTACTCGATAGGTCTGCTCCCGGTGACTGATGGACCCAATGCGGTTTCAGAGGGAGCTGGGGGTTATACCTGAGGATCTGCTGCATGGTCCAGTGGAGGCCTTGGCTGCTGCCTGGAATAGGGAGGTCGCCAGGGCCTTGAATAGGATCACGTCTGTGCGGTCTCCCTTATCCTATCGAACCGGACATTCCTTGTGGTTTATGGAGAGCTGAGGGTTCTGAAGAGGATTAAGAGATGCCTAGAGCGCTGCTGGAGAAAGACAAAGAATGAACCCGAACAGACACAAGCTAGAGCTGCGATTAAGGCCTACCTTGTGGCGGTAAGAGCGGCAAAATGCCAGTATTTCTCCGCTCTTATTGCATCCGCAGAATGCACCCAGCAGCCCTGTTTAGGGTCACCTGATCCCTGTTGGGGAAAGGGGATCTGGAAAATCATCTACAGGGCCATGCTGAGGAATTTTGGGGGCATCTGCAGTATAAAATCGCTCGGATTTGCTCTAAGTTGGACTCCAAGCGTGGGATGGAGTCTGGGGAGATGCCTGGGGAACGTACTTACCCAGTTATCTGGGAACAGTTTGATCCTGTTGGACCTGAGGAAGTGGACAAGATCCTCTGGACTATAAATGCCACCACCTGTCAATTAGACCCGTGTCCCTCCTGGCTGGTGAAGGCAGCTCGGGAGGTGACGTGTGGTTGGGCCCAGTCGATGGTAAATACATCCTTGTGGGAGGGGGTGTTTCCAGTGGCCTTTAAGGAGGCATTGGTACGTCCCCTCCTCAAGAAACCATCGCTGGACCCTACCGTGCTGGTTAATTTTCGTCCAGTCTCCCACCTCCCCTTTATGGGGAAGGTGTTTGAGAAGGTGGTGGCACTGCAGCTCCAGAGGATCCTGGAGGAAGCAGATTATCTAGACCCCTTTCAGTCAGGTTTCAGGCCCGGATATGGGACAGGAATGGCATTGGTTGCACTTATGGATGATATCTGGCGGGAGCGGGATGGAGGCAGTGCATCCATCCTTGCTCTCCTTGACCTCTCAGCAGTTTTCGATACCATCGACCATGGTATCCTTTTGGGTTGGCTCAGGGAGTTGGGGTTGGGTGGCATAGTCTTATGCTGGTTCACCTCCTTCCTCCAGGGCTGGTCCCAGTCGGTGTTAATAGGGGAGGAGAGATCAGGCTCACAGCCCCTCTTTTGTGGGCTGCCGCAGGGGTCGGTACTCTCTCCTCTCCTTTTTAACATCTACATGAAGCCGCTGGGGGAGATCATCCATCTCCACGGAATGAGGTATCATCAATATGCTGATAATACTCAGTTATACATCTCCATCCTGGGGGAAGTAAGTGATGCTGTGACTGCCCTCTCCAGGTGCCTGGGGGCTGTGGGGGCCTGGATGGGGAACAATAGGCTTCAGCTGAACCCTGGTAAGAGGGAGTGGCTGTTGGCTAACGGCCCCTCTGCTCCAAGGAACTTGCCATCTTTAGTCTTGGATGGGGTTGCACTGCCCCAGACAGACCCGGTGTGTAACTTGGGGGTCCTCTTGGACTCACGACTCCTGCTCAAAGGGCAGGTGGCAGTCAGGGCCAAAAGGGCCTTTGCACAACTTTGTGTTGTGCGCCAGTTATGCCCCTTCCTGGAGTGAGAGGCCCTCCAAATGGTCACTCATGCCCTGGTCATCTCCCATATAGACTACTGTAATGCGCTCTACATGGGGCTACCCTTGAAGAGTATCCGGAAGCTACAGCTGGTCCAAAATGCAGCTGCATGGGCGGTCTTGGGTACTCCAAGATCAGCACATATTACCCCATTGCTGCGTGAGCTGCACTGGGTGCCAGTTTGCTTCCGGGTCCAATTCAAGGTGTTGGTTATCACCTTTAAGCCCTACATGGCATGGGTCCAGGTTACCTAAGGGACCGTCTCATCCCCATTACATCAACCCGTCCCACCCGCTCATGCAGAGACGGCATGCTACGGACCCCGTCTGCATGAGAATTCCATCTGGCAGGGTCGAGGCGGGCCTTCTCTGCAGCAGCTCCCGCCCTTTGGAACACCCTTCCCCCGGAAGTGAGGCTAGCCTCCTCTCTTTTGGACTTCAGGAAACAATTGGACCTGCCTTTGTCACCATGACTGTAGTGGGGAGAGGAAGAGCCACGCTTGGGGTTGGTTGGCTCCCTAGTCCTGCCGAGGCCGGTCTTGCTCCCTTCTGGGTGGTATTAGATCTGCCATTACTTGGATCTCATTACATTTTATATTTATTTATTGATATTGATATTTATAGATTAATATTATTATGATTTTATCAAATTTTAAACTGTTTTATTGTGAACTGCCCAGAGTCCCCCGTATGAGGGAGATGGGTGGTGATAAAAATATCATAAATAAAAATAAATAAATAAATAAAAATAAGTAAGTTAAGCCACTGGAGTATCATTGATATACCCGACCATAGTGCTGTCGTCAGACAGTATCCAGACCATGAAGTTCCATATCAAGGCATGACAATACAAAGAGCCCTGGGGACAAAAAGGATCATGAGGATGTTAATATGGCATCTCCTTTCAGATCCATGCCAAGGTTCTTGGTCTGAAAAGAACCACTATGAATTCTTCACTATGGGCTTAGGCATGTATTGAGTAACTTTTTGAGATAGGCACATCATGCATTGTAGGAGATCATGAGACAAATTGGATTATCAGTGAGGGACTACAGCATGGGCTGGTTGTTCTCACTACTATGGTCATGGGTCTGGCACAGCACATTTGCTTAAGAAAACTTAAGGGACACAATATTTGTCAACTAGCTAGTCCTGTGAGCTGAAACTATGACTATTCCAAAAGGTTTTGAATTCTATCATCAAGGTGAGTATGGACATCATTTGGCTGGAATGAGGGTCCTTAATAAATACTGCAGACCAAGAGAGTCTCAATGTAACAGAACTTCTGTGCAGATATTCCATAAGTCTACAGATGGTTCATGTAATTATCCAATGCCCAAAGTTATTAAGCACGTAGTAAAGATGCAATATGGAAAGTACTTAATTTATAAGTGCAGGATTCAATAATTGATGTATCGGAATATACATATCAGTTGCAACTGTTCACAAGCCACTGGTGAATGGAAGATGATGCTTGTTGTCCCTGTAAGGAGGACAGGGAAGAGGTGAAGGGACATGTGGTAAAATTCTTCTCCTTTAAGAAAAGTGCCTCAACAGATAAATATTTACATTCCATTTCACAGTCTAACTAATGAGAATGGGTCCAACTGCAGGACCCTCTCTGGAGTGTATAAATTATCACAGAATTTGGTTGACGATGATGCTCAGTGAAATTACAGTCTTTGCCATGCATCCAATATAAATCATCTAAGCACCTTGAAGAAGCAAGTATAGTTAATGGCTTTTGCTAAGCATCCTGGGCAGTTCATAACAATGTAGGCACTACTGAGACTGACACCATTATCAAAGAATCAGGGTACACAACTTAAAATATGGTATTTGCCTCTGAGGGAGGTGATTAACGGACCTTCAATCCAAGGTTACTGGCCAAACAGAGAACTTGCTCAGATTCAGGATCATAATAATTTCTTTTGACTGAAATTAATTAGGTATAGTTCAGTACAGGCTATATGACAAGACACTGGGTCAGTTGCCAACAACACAACTACAACCTCAGTATTAACTGCTGAGGTAGTTCCAGAATGACACAAGTTAATATTGGAGGTAAAGCAGCACATCCAGTGGATTTCATACTAACTACTATGGATTGTGAATACAGGCAATGTGCAAGGTTGATGTGATGTTGATAGGACAAGGTTATCAGTAATGATGCAGAGAGTAGTACAAATAATCCTGGGACATCTTGGAATAATGAGATCAGTAACAATCTAATGAAGACTATTCTCTGGATTAAGATGATAGAGCAAGATAATTTAATCAATGCTCATCTGAGACATACTGAAAATCATTTCTTGAACAAGAGTAATGCCATGATTCAGATAATTAGTGGTGATACCAGTGTGAAGAACAGGATGGAGACTGGCTCTGCAAATGGTACCAAACATCTCCAAGAGGGAGTAGCAAAGGGTTATACAGAAAATCCAGGTATGTGTAAACCACTTCATTATCCCTAATGTTTCCTTTGGAGGACAATTCCAAAGGATGCCAAACTAAAGCAGGTTGTTTCTGCAAAACTGGGACAGTGAGAACCAGAGGTGGAGTAAAGCAAATAAAGCACTGATCAAACTAACACCTCTGCTGGAGAAGTTGATGGTGGCTAAACTTAGCCTCCTCTTCTTCTTAGACTCCACTGGCCCCATGGTAGGCTTGTGCTTCAACTTAAAGTATGCCTTTCTATCCCCAAAAGGAGCAGTAGCATCTCCAATGACCAGCATGGAGCTGGCAGATGACATTTTATCTGGGACTGCCAATATACTGTAGATGGAAGGTTCCTGGGGCCCAAGACAGGACTTACAGGCATCAGTGTCACAGCTCAGATAACGGTTCTCAGAGGACAGCCATAAATGTGAAGTTATATTTTGATGGCTCTGTTTAACAAAGGCTTGAGAGTGGACACAATTCTCAACTCTATACACTCTTCCTAAGCATACAAAGCACTAAGAATTGGGGAGTGATTTACTATCATAACCTGTATATTTTCAAGGCCATAAGCTAAAGAATAAAACAAATCCCATGATGTTTACAAAGGAAGAGTTCTGAGAAAAAGAAATAGTGGAGAAACAAGAGGTGATGTTACTGCTATCATGGTTGAAAGGAAATGGTGGGAGGCACCTCCTTGAGCATGTACACTGGGGCAAGAAAAGCATAAAAGCATAACTAGAAATATCTAACAAATGGTCTGTAAAGGCACATAAATCATTTGTCTGAAACAAAGACCACAAACAAAATAATTTATGATTTCATGCACCTTTCTACTTATAAAAAGTGACCCAGCTTTTACAAGATTATAAGCCTGGTCTTTTTTGGCCTAATTGTGTGTTATACATTTCCAACAAAGCTTCTTCTCTTAGAAATCTATTTAGGGGGAGGAGTTTGGAAGAGGGGAGAAAGTATTTGACAGAGCCCATGAGAGTTTTTTCAGTCACCATCTCTGCTGCTGCTGAAAATTGTCAGTGGAACAATTCTTAGTGAAGCAAATAAAACTCAGTCTAATACTGTTTCACTCTACAAATTATCCTCTGGAGTCAACATGGCAACAACTATTTATTATATCATTAATACACAAGTATTCTGATTTGTATTATAAAACCTAATTGCTCATGGCTAATTTGAAATGTCAATGTAATACTCACAGTGGTTTCCCAGGGCCAAACACTTTGTTCCCATTTGAAAAATATGCAGATGTTTCCACAGAAATAGGCAAACTGAGACTGAAGGAAAAAAAACCTTAAAGGTCAGGTGAATACATTTTGTTCCAGAACCAGAAGAGTCTCATTTAGTGAGATGAAAAGGCTAAATGTACTAAATGTACCCTGGGATTCCCTGTTCTTACTTGGCAATGCATCAAATTAACCTGCATATAACTTAGTGGACAGATCAGACATTAATTTCACTGAAAGCGTCCTATGGGCTATGATTGGAGGAGAAGGACTGGTACTTTAAGAGGCACATCACTTCCTACACTTGAGAACTTCAAGTCTGCATAATCATAAATGCAAGCTGAAATTACATTATAAATGCAACAAAAAAAGCAACAACTAAACCAAAAAGATCTGAATAATTAGAAAGAAACCTTCAGTGTCTTAGACTTTCCAGAGCAAATTCAGGAGCAATGGTAGGCAATTTTAGACCCCTACTTACACCTTTCCCAATGCATGCATTCATTTATAAGCAATGTGCATTTCACCCTTTATTTCAGTACAAAGGTAAGTAAAGTTTCAAAGAAATCACTGAAGTCTTCTCTAACTTCAGAAGTAGCAAGACTTATCTCCATTCCAAAGTTCTTGGTCTTCCAAAAACAAGAACAACCAATCTTAACTTACCCATAGGGAAAAAAAACACATGTAACATAACTTACTCCTATTCATGTTTACCTAGAAAAATTTTCTTCTGAACTTATAAAATTATAACATTAACTAGATATGTCATTTAGATGACATTGTAGAAAGAATTTGTTTGTTTTTAGGCATGAAAACACTGAAGATGATGATGTGATTTGTCAAACAAACAAAACAAAGCTTCAGATAATATTTAAGTATTTATATTTATAGTTACTTATTCATGCCCAAGGTCTGAAAGTAATTTTTGCAGACAATTTTCAAAAGAAAATTTTGAAGAATTTATATTTTTCAGCAGACCACATAAAGATTTATTATGTACAACATATATGTATGTATTCTAAAGATAACAAATTCAAAATAAAGGCAATCACTGCTAGTTACACAAAGGGAAGATGAATGTTTTTCCTTAAATATTTGTGAAGGGGGGATTCATCTTCCATTCTGGGGGAGGAGCCAAGATGGCAACAAACTAGCAGCTCCTGAAATAAGTTCCTGACTTGTGACTGGCCTCACACCTTCTGGCTCAGTCCCTATGGCCTAAAAATGCCATCCAAAGGCATGAAAAGAACCCAGAACAGTCCCAGTAATGATACTGGGGCCCATAAATCCAATAAAGCAGAGAAACATATGAGGATTGACACCTATCTCCCAACCACAGAGATAACACAAAATGTGAGTAACAGATTTACAGCTTCAGGATCCCCCTCACCCCCAAAGAATATGACAACACAGAAGCCAGTATAAAGACAGGCCTCCTCCCCGACCCTCCAAAGCTCTAGCCCCAGTCACTCTCCGGACAAGGAAGTAGTGGAGATAATAAGTCTCCCACAACTTCATCACTCAACCTTTCCACAAGGTCTGCCTTTGGCGACAGAATCTCTGATATTTATACTGCAGTGGCTAAATGACATTGCATCAAGGTGAACAGCTTCCAACAAGCCCTTGATCTGCAAATCCTCCCTGGCAATCAGGGGGTTAAAACTGCAGCAGTATCTGGGCACGCTGATGATTGATGACTGATGATTATGGCAGATAATCTCGTTGGGTGAAAGTTAACTTACAGGGGACTAAGATTTTCATACTAGGAATTTATATGAAAATAAATCAGCATTTTATAAAAGACTTATGGATAAACTATTGAACTTTCCACATGAAAACTGGTGTCTCGTGGGAGATTGGAATGGGGTGGTTTCCCCATAAAAAGATAGAACCTCTGAGAAAAATATTAACAATACACAAGGCAAACTACCAAAGGTTTTCTTTGACTCAATGGACAATTTGGAGCTTGTTGATGCATGGAGATATAAAAATAGTGACTCAAAAGAATATACTTATTTTTCTGAAAGACATAGGTCTTTTTTAGAATAGTTATGATTTGGATCTCTAAGACTTTGGCTACTAATGTTCATAAAGTGGAGATATTACCAAAGACTCTCAGACCACAAACCCAGTGACAAGTTCAAGAAATGTTAAACACATACTTCTGACTTTCAACTAGCCATCTCTCCCTGCCAGACTCACACAAACGAGCAGATTCCTATAGCAGATTCTTACATCCAAATTGTCAGAATCTTTAAGAATGAGTTAGTCCGTGACCTCCTCACTGGGAGAGTGACAAATGGTCATGACCTTGCAGATAAGAGCCATAAAAACTTGTGCTCCAAATGCAGTAAATCTGCCATCCATGCCAAGAGGCAACAGCCTAAGCACACATCGAGGGAGGAACTTAAATCTAGAAATACAGAACTTGCTCATCTGAGAAAAAAACTAGCTGACATCAAAACAACAATTCTGACACAACCTCCCAGTTCTGGTAGAGATAAAGTCCAGCACCAATTTAATACATCTGCCCCATTGAGCTGCTCGCCTTCCAAACCATCTCACACGGCTGCCTCTCCTTTGACTCGGACATGCAGAAAGCTGTCAGCACACTGCTCTGACTTACTCAACGATAACAATGAAAGTGACACTAACTCCTATGAGAGCTCCATGCCAGCAATATTCAAGGAATCCATGCAATCCCAAGTAGTTGATACCCAAAAGAAACTGCCTTGTAATCAAATTAAACCCAAGACAACTACTATCTTTACAGAACTCCAATATGGAGATATACCCTCATCTGCTTCCCCATCTCAGAAGTCTCTCCTGGCCTTGAGGGAAACTGACTCAAAGGAGAAACAGCTCCCTCACCTTTCACTGGACAAGCAAAAGGATGTTCCCTTGCTAAAGAGTTGGGATCTCTGCTTACCAGTGATCCCCATTTTGCTGCCCATGCTGCACTGATTCCTCTGGTCTCCTTGCTAGGACTGCAAGCTCCCCTGCCCCCTCATGAGGAAAAGAGAAGCTTGATGGCCAAACTGATGGCAGAGAAGGGAGGGCAGGAACTTGATGGTACCCCATCTTCCTTCCCACAGAGAGAGACACAATTATAACCATCCCAATCGTCTGCTAACTTGAAGCCACTAACCCTGCAAAATGTATCCACCCAGCCCCTGGTTCACAGTGCATCTGCTTGACATCCAAGTGACCAGCATAAGGTCACCCTTCTAACCTGGAATGTGGCTGGGTGGTTTGCATCCACCAGAGACCCTTGTTTTACTGACTTCCTCTCCCACCATAACATCACATTGATTCAGGAAACATAGACTGCTAACAAACTGCTACTTAATGGATTTCATTCATTTTCAATTGGTGCAGAACAAGGGTAAATCATGGAAGAGCAAAAGGAGGCCTGGGGGTCCTAGTTTCCACTACTCTACATGCCACATCAAAGCCCCTCTCCCCAATGAAGTCATGTGCCATGGCAGTTTTAATCCAATTCAAGCACCATGCCCTGTTGATAATAAATGCTTATACCGCCCCACCCCCCCCAAAATGAGGCAAAAACCCCGGATCAGAGGCTTGTGGGCTGAACTGGAAACTTATGCTGCTGACCTTGACTGCAGAATTCAAATGCATTTGTAGTCCTGGGATATGTCAGCCCTTCAAGGTAGTCCAGACTACCAGGAGCACCTACACTATCTTTACTGTAAAGTTACATTAAATAGAATCTTGCAAGACTGAAAATATTTCTCCCTTCCTCTCTTTTTGTTTTCCAGAAACCTAGGGAGTTCTCTTCCGAAATGCTTTCCATGCTTTTCCCCCACCTACAAACTGAGCTGCCTCTTATCAGACCATTGTCTAGGCTGCGGGGCTTCCTCCTGTCTCCCAAGGTCACTCCCACATACCACCACAGGAGGCTAGATTGGATGCCAATGATCACACCCTCTATGCACAGCATAAGTGTCCCCCTCACAATGCTGAGGCCAATGGATTCCTCCTCACCCATTGCTCAAAAGATCAGAAACAAAACTTTGCAGGGCTCTGCCTGGCTCAGCCTTCAGGCTAAACCTCCACATTTTAAATGGTGCCCTTGAAAGTGACCATCCAGCTGAATTCTATCGGCTCCAGAATTATGTTATTGACTACTGTATATAACTGTCTCTAGGAACTTACTCCCTTATGCCAAGACCCTATAAGTTATCCCTGAATTTGACAGCTATCACTTCCCAATCCTGTTCCATTTAAAACTCTTAACTGAGGACTGCTACCAATCCTTTATAATGCCAGCAAGAAGAGCCAAGTGGACCCCCCATCTAAATCAAATGATAACTGAGCCACTGACCTCAATTCACTTACAGTGCCTTCAGTCTGCCCTGACATCAGCTGAGTCACCTGATACACTCTTAGAGGACTGTAACACCCTTACCCAAGAACTTCGCCAGCATCTAATCCATAGTAACAATGCACCCTTGAGGCAACAACACCACCACTCCAAGCCATGGTTTGACAAGGACCATGTCAATGCCAAAAAAGCTCTTGCTACTACTTACCATGTTTATGTATCCAATACTAAACCAACAGCTGCACTTGACCTCCTCCAGCAGAAGAGATACTATAAACAACAGCTGGCATTCAAGAAAAAGGAAGCCATGAAAAATAACTGGAAGAACTCATGCAGGCAGTCAAATCTAATGATTCAGCCACTTTCTGGCATTGAACATCAAGCTCCCAAAGCAATAGGCCATCCATGGTGGACTGTAACATCCCCCCATGGACCTGGGAGGCATACTTTCAGGAACTCTACATAGACACCTCAGTTGAAAGTGGATGCCCTAGCCAAACTATAGAAAATCTGCCAATGTGGGCATCAATGACAGTGTCAGAGATCAAGAACCTTGCTGCCCAAATAAGACTGGGGTGTGAGGTTTAAGCCCGCTTCTGACTCCGAAAATGAAACTTATACCACCGCAGAACCATCTTCTGCACAAGCTGCTCCAGTTGAGCCTCTCCTTGCCATCCCTGCTGAGCACAGCCTTGCATCCAGCTCCAAGCCTCGTCGCTTCGCTCCAGTGTGATTCAGGTGTGCTCCCAGATTCAAGCCTTGCCTAGATTCTCCACTCCAGTCCAGTCCTGTTCCCAGCTCTCAGCCTTGCCCAGACTCTCCAGTCCAGTCCAGTCGTGCTTCCAGTCTTCAGCCTTGCATAGACTCTTCACTCCAGTCCAGCCTTGCTTTCAGATCTCAGCCTCACCAGTCCAGCCCAGCTTAGCCTCCAGAGCCAAGCCTTGCCCAGGGGTTCCAGTCCAGTCTTGCCTAGCCTCCACATGTCAGCCCAGTCCTACCTGCATGCCAGCTCACAGAACCTTGTCTCCAGCTTCTGCCTTGCCACACACCCTAGCTTCACCGAGCCTGACAGCTTCAATCAAAGAGTTAGCTGAATTCTGTCTTGCTGTTCTGCCACAGTCTGATCCTGCAGCCTTGCCTGTTCATCCATCATTACCTGGGTGGTCTTGATTGAAATTGCTTGCCTTAAGTTATTCACCAGAACTTTACTGTTGTAAATAGTTGTTTTAAAAGAAGAGTTTTGATAATAATTCTGTCTGGCCACCTCATAGTCTGAACAGGACATGGGGAAGGCCCCAGGAGAAGACCTAACCCTTCCAGAGACCATTAAAAACAACTATACACAAGACACCTACAACGGAAAGTCCAGGACTGGCTGGAACAAGAAAACATATTTGCAGAGGAGCAAGCTGGCTTTAGGAAAGGCTGATCCACCATTAATCAGTGCCTAGTTCTCCATCATCTCATAGAAAAATACTGCTCCCACAATACAACCTCCCTCTATGTCGCTTTCATAGACTTCAAAGCAGCATTTGATTCCATATCCCAAGCTAAATTGTGGGAAAAACTGGAGGCCTCTTCAATCTACTTCATTTGATATGTATGGTACATGAAGGGACCTCACTCAAAGTAAGATGTAACCCCCAGGGCCATCTCACCAGTACCACTGAAACTGAGAAAGGCATCAAGCAAGAGTGTTGGCCCCACTCTTATTCAATTTCTATATCAACTCCATAGTGGGTCATCTCCACAACACAGACTTTCATTCCCCAATTTCAGACTTTCATTGCTGGTAGACACATCTCTGTTCTACTCCATGCAGATGATGCAGCAATACTTTCAAGAACACCTATTGGCCTTAAAAGAGCACTCACAGTACTAACATAGTACTGCAAGGAAGACCAGCTAGAACTCACTTATCAGAAAATGAAAATCAAGGCATTTGCCAAAAGGCTCAAAAACCACTACTGGAGCATAGATGGACAGAAGATTGAGCAGGTCTCCCATTTCAAATATCTGGGGTAGTCCTTCATTTTGCCAACAGTAGGAAAGCTACACTGTTGAAAATGCACAGAGGAGCTCATCTGCCATCCAACTAAACTCCAATTAATATCTAACTAAACTCCAACTAAACTCCAACTAACCATCCAACTAAACTCAAAGTATTTAAACACAGAAGGGCCTTTACTCTTTACTTTACTAGCCTTATCTCATCATTACTGCATAAATACCCAGGGCGCACAGGACAATTTTACACCACCCTGTTGCTTTCAGATACAAACTCTGCCACAACATACAATGTTGCCAGGTTCTGTGCACCAGCACTCAAAATTTGCTGGATGATGACCTGTGCTATAAACTAGATTTCATGAGCACCTAGTTCACCATATTAGAGTGCTTTGTAACTTGTTATAGTCTTCCACGTACTAACCTTTTATGCTCCCCTACACCCAGTTAATGCTCGTACTCTTCATTTTAGATTGTTTTTATATATACTTTTAATTTTTAATTCATATAACTTTTATATATTCTAGCTTTTCATATTTTATTAGATTTTTATTTTTACTTAAAAACCTTCGGTGTCAGCACAATCATGAAACAGGGCCCTTCACACACCCGGGGCCCCAGGCCAGGGCAGAAAGCCAGGTCTTCAAGGCCTTCTGAAAAGCCACAAGGGTCAGGGCCATCCTAATCTCAGGAGGAAGGATGTTCCAGAGGGCAGGCACCACAGCAGAAAAGGCACATCTCCTGGTCCCCACCAGCTGACATTCCTTGGCTGACGGGACCCAGAGCATGCCCATTCTGCCGGACCGGATTGGACAGGGAAAAGACAACTGGGAAAAGACAGTCCCTAAGGTAACCGGGTCCCAGGCCATGAAGGGCTTTAAAGGTGACAACCAGCACCTTGAACTACACCTGGAAACACACCGCCAACCAACTCAGCTCCCAAAGCAGTGGTGTTACATGTTCCAAGAAGCTGATACTATTTACAACCTGGGCAGCTGCATTCTGTACCAGCTGAAGCCTCAGAATGCTCTTCAAGGACAGCCCTACGTAGAGCACATTGCAATAGTCCAAACGGGAGGTCATGAGGGTATGAGTGACAGTGAGTAGTGCCTCCCAGTCCAGGAATGGGCGCAACTGGCGCACAACCCGAAGGTGTGCAAAGGCCCTCTTAGCCACAGCTGCCACCTGCTCTTCCACCAGGAGCCATGAGTCCAAGAGAATCCCCAAACTGTGCACTGGGTCCATCTGGGGCAGTGCCACCCCAAAGATGGAAAAACTTTGGTACTGGGAGGCCGAAATACCCAAAGCCACTCAGTCTTGCTTGGGCTGAGCCAAAGCCAATTGTGCCCCATCCAGGCCCCTACAGCCTCCAGGCACCGAGATAGGACATCCACGGCATCATTCAGACAGCCCAGGGAGGAGATATAAAGATGGGTATCATCAGCATACTAATGATACCTCACCCCAAACCATTGGATCACCTCACCCAGCAGCTTCATGTAGATATTAAATAAGAAGTGCAAGAGAACCGAGCCCTGTGGCACCCCACACAATGGGGGCCATGGACTGGACCTCTCCCCTCCCACCAACACTGACTGGAACTGACCCCAGAGGAAGGAGGAGAAGCAGCGCAACACAGTGCCACCCACCCCCAACTCCTGAAGCCGGTCCCTAAGGGTACCATGATCGATGGTATCGAAGGCCACCGAGGTGAAGAAGAGCAAGGATGGGCACACTGCCCCCATCCCACTCCTGCCAGAGGTCATCCAAGAGCGCGATCAATGCTGTATTGGTCCCATATCCCGGCCTGAATCCTGACTGAAAGGAGTCCAGATAATCCACTTAATCCAGAGCCCTTTGAAGTTGCCATGCAACCACTTTCTCAACAACCTTCCCTAGAAAGGGGAGGTTGGAGACTGGACGGAAACTATCCAGATCGGTTGGGTCAAGCGATGGCCCCTTCAGGAGGGAGTGCACCACCGCCTCTTTTAAGAGCCAGTGGGACCGCCCCCTCCCTCAAAGAGGAATTAACCACTGCCCTGACCCAATCACGTCCTCTCCACAGGCAGCCTTGATTAGCCAGGAGGGGCACAGATATAGCACAGAACTGGCTGAACTAACAGCTACAAGAACTTGTCCACTTCCTCAGGTTCAATGGGCTCAAACTCCTCCCAGATAACCATGCAAGACTCAGACCTCGTAGCCCCCACTCGCCTTGCATCAAGGCTGGCATTCAAAGCAGAGTGGATGTGAGTGAATTTACCTGCCAGATGCTTAGCATATTCCTCACAATGGGCCTGAAGGTAGACCCCCAAATTACTCTTGCCAAGGAGAGTCCAGATCACCCAAAACAGGGCCACTGGGTAGCTATCTGCAGTTGCAATAAGGGTGAAGGAATAATCATGTTTCACTACCTTTATGGCTGCGAGGTAGGCTCTAATAGCAGCTCTAGCTCGTATTCGATCATCTTCGCTTCCTGTCTTCCACCAGCGGCGCTCCATGCATCTCTTAGCCCTCTTAAGCTTTCTCAGCTCCTCCATAAACCACAGGGAGCCACAGGAGCCATGGGCACGGCTGCTCAGGCGCGATCTGATCCAAAGCCATGACCACTCTCTCATTCCACGTGGCCACCAAGGCCTCAGCCAGACCATGACTTCCCTGGAACAACCCCAAGCTCCCTCTGTAACCCAACTGGGTCCATCGGTCATGTGGGGCAGGCCGATCTAATAGGCCAAGCCTCCCTGAGGAGGGGAGTGGCACCAGAGAACTGGAGGCCCACCGGGAAGTGACCTGACCATGATGGGGGAGAAACCAAAACCTCCCCCAAATTCAGAACACTCTGCCACTTTCCTTGTTCTGGACTATAACCACAATAAAGGTTTGATTGCTTGATCTTACATTTTTTGCTGAGAATACGGTCATGAGGAAGATGCTGCTTAAAGGGAGGCAGGAGAAATATAGAAGCCTCTGCCTTCACTTCAAGGGGTATAAGAAGAGTATACTAGGTCTACCTTTCCTACATGTGGCCTTTTGGATTCAATCATTTTTCTTCCTCCAGTAGATTACCTCCATTTTAGGATCCGTTAATACAGCTATTCCATATTGGGGTCAGTTAATACATCTATCCATTAACTTACTCAACAATATTCTGTAAATAGGGCAACAAAGGATCAGCAGAAATTTTGATACATCGTTATTTGTTTCAAATTTGACATTAACCAGTCTCTGGATATTTTTAATCTTTTGCTATTTTCAAAAATATGTATGAAATCATCATAAGGCTCCTTACACTAGTAATAACAATTATCGTTCAACTTGCAAAAATTCATTAACTGATGCCACGTACCACTATTTCTAGAGGATTTTTTGTTTGTTTGCATTTAGAGGTAATGTTCTGTGGATTTATGGAGGTTATTTTATATGCAGAAATAGATCAGGAACAATTACTCATCATTATATCCATACTCCATTTTATAGTCAAATCAAAACTTTCAATTACATGCAGAACATACAGAAAACCCCCTCACTCGGATAGTACAATTTTCAAGATAGATATGTAAGTTACCACGTCAAGTGCTGGATTATTACATTAGCCTTCATGCTTCAGGCAGGGTCCTTTTTTCCTGTAGAATTAAACTACCCTTTTACATCACGTACACAAAAATGCAATAGCATCTGCACTGATCCTGAGTGTGCCAGTAGACTGCATATAGATATTAGTGGAATGGATATGACCAACAGGATAATGCTTTCCAAATTAGAGATCCTAGTTTGCATAAAATGACATGAGTGTGCTTCAGGCAAAACTGGGCTTTGGTTGTGTTCATGGCATTCTTAAATATTATTGCATCCTTACTATTCATAATAAATATTACATGTGGCATGAATGTGATTAAACTTGCTAACCTATTCTATCCTGTCTTTATTTATTTATTTATCAAATTTGTCACCGCCCATTTCCTCCCACTGGAGGGACTCTGGGCGGTTTACAACAAAATCCTCAATAAAACAATAAATATATAAAATACATTATAAAATTACAAATTATTAATAATATAGATAAAAATAAAGTCCAGATGGCTATATCTCATTCAATCTTCACGTGGAAGGGGTGCTTCAAGGCACTAGCCAACCCCAGGCATGACTCCTCTCCTCCCCGCCCCAGGCCAGCTGGCAGAGCCAGGTCTTCAAGTTTCTCCGAAAGGCCAGGAGCAATGGGGCTAGCCACACCTCCGGGGACAAGATGTTCCAAAGGGCAGGCGCTACTGCAGAGAAGGCCTGCCTCCTGGACCCAGCCAGATGGAATTCTCTTACTGATGGGGTCCTCAGCATGCCCTCTCTGCAAGATCGGGTGGGGCGGGTAGATGTAACGGGGAAGAGGTGGTCCCTCAGGTAGCCTGGCCCCATGCCATGTAGGGCTTTAAAGGTGATGACCAACACCTTGAATTGGACCCGGAAGCAAACTGGTACCCAGTGCAGCTCACGTAGCAAAGGTGTTATATGCGCCCTTCTAGGGGCGCCACTGATATGTTACTAACAAGCTTTATGTAAAAGCCTCAGCTGACTAAAATTTAGGTCAATTTACATGGGCCCATCTGTTGATCATGGTGTTGGGAATATTACTGTCTGAATTTAAGAAGAGTATAATGTAAATGTTATGAACTAATGAATGAAATGACTGAAAGAAAAATAGCTATGTGTTTATGAAACCAAGAAGAAAAATAGATGTGTTTACAAAACTAAGAAAAAGGAGATGAAAATAATACACTTGAACTTCTCTATATATATTCCACTCCATTCCATAACATCAGACTGTTATGCAATGGAATGGAATATACTGTAGAGAGAAAAGTGAAGTTTAATTATGAAGGAAAGGGCTAAAATGTACATCAGAAAATATGAATTGATATCATCTAGGTTCTTGTCCTGGAAGACAAATTAACACAGCTCTCCTTCTACGTTATTTATTTATTTATTTATTTATTCATTCATTCATTCATTCATTCATTTCTCTCTCACATTTATATGGCTGCCCATCTCTCATAAGGTGACTCTGGGAAGCATCTTATGATGATAATGGAAATACCAGGAATGAGTTTTTAGGGAAACATTGTGCAACATTGTGAATAAATGCAATTCAGAGGAAAGTCATCCTGTTAGATGATATATATGGACAAGTGAGAATGAGAGAAAAAAACACAGATCTGATTGAACCATTTGTGATTCAAGATTGAATGAGAATGGTGATACTTCAGTCAGTATTTATTTAGGAAAAAGAAGGTTTCTTTGTTCTGAATACATGGTTTAAGAATCATTAACCCATGGAAAAGGAATTAATCAAAAAGATGATTGATCTGATTGTTTATAATTAAAGTTGGAAAGAATTAATGAAGAATACAAGAGTCATGAAAGATTCTGTGGGATACACCATTATTTGCATCAAGAGGGGGTTTTGGGAAAAGTTGGACATGGAAAAAAAAGAAAAAAAGTAAAATAAACTAGAATAAAAGTAAAATAACTGCATTAAAAAGTACTAGCCCTATATGGAAAACATATAGAAGGCAGATTACTCTCCCAAGAGAAAATGGAGATAAGGAATGAAGATGAGAAAGCTGTTTGGGACACAGTGAGGAAAATTTGTTACAAAATGCCACAGAACTGCAGACTCATGCCAATATGAAAGGTGGAATGAAAAAGGGAAGGAGGCAATGGTAGGTTTTAGAAGCTCAACCTTTCCTCCCAGCTCCACGGATCTATTTATATGCAATGTGCATTTCATCATTTATTCCAGAACAAGGATAGGAAAATCTAGGGAATATCTAAAGTTTTATCTAGAGAGCCAATTTTGTTAGTGGTTAAAGGCATCAGGCTAGAAACCAGGTGACTATTAGTTCTAGTCCTGCCTTAGGCAGAAAGCCAACTAGGTGCCCTTGGGCCAGTTTCTCTCTCTCAGCCCTAGGAAGGAGGCAATGGCAAACCACTTCTGAAAAACCTTGCCAAGAAAACTACAGGTCCAGGCAGCCTCCAAGAATCGGACACTATTGAATGGATTAAAAAACAAAGTTTTCTCTAACTTGAGAAATAGTAAGCCTCATCTCCTTTCCAAAATTCTTACTCTCCCAATCTTATCTTACCCACAGATAAACACATGAAGTATAATGTAGTATAATTCATACTTCAAAAAACATTCTTGTGAATTAAATGAAACCAACTGTTTGTAAATTACATTAACTAAATATGTCATTTAGAACCCTAGTCTAATGGATTTGCTGTTTGTACACTGGATTCTCTTTTGGCCCCAAGATTACTCTGGATGGGGAGGAACTGCCCAGGGAGGAACTGCCCTTGAAGGAGCAGGTCTACAACTTGGGATCCTCCTGGGCTTGCAGCTTCTGCTAAAGCAGCAAATTAAGGCTGTAACCAAGGGGGACTTTGCCCACGTTTCTGCATGTTTTGTTAGTACATCAGTTGTAGCCTGGATGATGCAGGTGGGATGAGAGGTCCTTGTGACAGTGACTCATAACTGGTGCTTCATCACCACTTAACCTAGACTACTGCAATGCACTCTACGTGGGGCTGATACAGAATGCAGCAGCCCAGATGCTTGCCAGCAAATATTAGTATATTGCAAGCCCTGCATTGGTTGTCTATTAACTTCCAGGTACAATTAGGAACATAAGAACATAAGCAGTGCCCTGCTGGATTGGACCTTGGGCCCATCTAGTCCAGCAATCTTATGGGGCCAACCAGCTGTACAAGGTACTGTATGTTTTATAGTTTTTAATTATTTTCTGTATTTTTGCTTTACTGTATTTGTAAGCTGCCAAGAGTCTGTTAGTTGCACTGTGATAAAAACCAAATAAACAAACAAATAATATTATGCAACTGTGGATTTGTTAAAAAATCTAACTCTGGAATGAAAATTTTATATAGATACTAAGGTTCAGAATCACCCTTGTGGCTCTTTCAATATTATACTTATCTTCTTCCTAGCAGTTATTTAATCACAATCAATGAGATGATAGCTATTTATTGACTATAACAAAGATATGAGGGCTGTCAAAAAGGAAACAGAAGCTGTTTCTTTCCACATTTTCAATTAAAAGCTATTTTTGCACATGATCAAGAATTTTAAGTGACACCTTGTCAACACAATGACAGGGAAAAATGTGTCCCATCAAAATAAGTATGAGAACTAACTGTCACCATACATAGTATCAATCTGCTACTTAAGAAAAATCTGGCATTAGGACAAGGAATCGTCCTTTCTCCTCTGCCAAAAATGCAAAATACATATGCACACAAACACTTGCTACCAAGTATCATTCTAGAAATTAACAGCTGTTACTTGCAACACCTGAGCAATCAACTATGTTTTCCTCTTTTGGTAACACTTACATGAGTTGTTATATAAAGTTAATCCAATGGAACCAAGGTCACTTTCTGAAAGAGCTGAAGCTGGTGAAATAGAAACCAGCGATTCTCAGCCACACAAAACTATGACGTAAACACCCAGTTTATCTCTCCAACTTCTAAGCCTGGGAAAAGATCAGCCAGAAGTCCACTGACCCAAAAGGGAGGGGAGGAAAAGACCTAGTATTCAAAATCTGAAGAAGGCATACACGTCCAGCTTGATCTCTATGTTCTACAGTGCACTTCTGCATATATATGATTTATTTCTTGTTTGCAATAAAGCAATTTAGCTAGCTGGGTTGTCTGTGAGGGCCTGTTGCTATAAACAAATTCTAGAATATGGCATTAAGTGTTTAGAGTGTTGTGATTTGTTGATTTGCATACTGTGAAGTCTGGCAGAAACATCTGCCTACTCCTACACCCAATACTATGAGAAATGAACCTATCCCTCAATGCTGAAATTAAACAATGGCTACAGAGCCTCTTACAGCCCTCCTAACCATGGACCAAGTCATCAATGCCTTGGTTCAATATCAGAACCAAGTTGTAATCCTGTTGGACAAATTAATCCAAATAATGAACCAACTAGTCCAACAAGTAAAAGAATTTGCCTCAACCTGCAGTTTTTGCTGCAGTAGCCTGTCTCCCTGCCTGACAAGTATGATGGGAATCCTGAGAAATATATTGCCGTCCTCACTTAGTGTGAATTATACACACTGTATAATCACTAGAAGTTTAATTCCTCCCTAGACTTGACATTTTCTCACAGACCAATCTCAAGTAAAACTGGCCTAATGACAGAGGAAGCTGCAAGCCTTTTCTGATACAGAATATTCCAGTCCTGGACAAGGTGCCAAATTTGTGGCACCGTGAGGAATAATTCTGATGATCCAGTCACTGCAAAATTTGAGTAAGCAGTTGGAGTATACTGCTGACTTTCAGCTGCTAGCTGAGGATGTGGGCTTAAATGAAAAAGGCTTCATTAACCAGTTAAAGAGGAACTATCAGATTACATACTCATTTGTTAGGGCACTCCAGAGACTTTCTCTACCTTAATTGAAGTCTGCTTGAGTATCAGTGGGAGACTCAATGAACTGTGATACAGGCAGGGAAGGAAAATAGCACTGTTCTCTTTCACAACCTCTGAGCTCCCTCTATCCATGCACCAGAGTTTTGGGAAGTTAAATTCAGGCAGGAGGGAGACTGGGGTCTTCTACCAGGCCATGAAAAGATGCACCAACTCACACTACGTAGGCCTCTGTTTACATTGTGCAGAACCTGCCTAAGGGCCCTTCTAAGACTTCCCCCTTCTAAAGCAACAAACTGTTGTACCTGTGGAGAAGTGGGACATTTGGCAAATAAGTTCCCTAAATATTCTATATCTGGTCTAGTAGGAAAGAATCTTTCCCAGATTGGTGCAACATGGGCCCCAAGAAAATAAGTACAGCCCAAACATGTTTAGCTATATGTTGATATTTAGTCAGTTCTGTAACTCTACAGACCCAAGACTGGCTGGTAGGCCCTAACAGATTTTGGTGCCATAAGCAACTACATTGAAACCTCCGTCACGCACAAATATGTGTTATCCACTCAAGCTGTCTGGGTTGAGACTATTGATGTCCAGACTCAGGACTGACCATACAATATATTGAACTTCTCCTACTGATCATCAGTAATAATCAGCAAGTCCCTAAAACTTTCATTAGCCTCCCCATTATATTTTCCAATAGTTTTGTGAATGAACAGGCTTCAGACTCATAATCCATATATTGAATCGGACCATGATAACTTAAACCTTTGATTTTCTGAAATGTAAAACTACAGCTGCAACCCCCTACTGCTCACCACATCACAGCAAGAACTATCTCTTGCCTTTCATGCCAAGTCTGTGGAATATGCAGGTATGTTTGGAAAGGAGGAAGTGCAGTCTCTATCCCTCAACTGATTCTGTGACTGTACTATTATTAATCTCATTGCTGGAACTCAAATTACCACAAAGCACCACTGCACAATGTCAAATACAGAATTGTATGTACTATCTTTAAAAAGTCACTGATGAGATCTGAAAGAAAGGCCCCTCCTCCTTTACAAGTGCTCCTATCTTTCTTGTAAGAATAAGGATGGGTCCACACACAGTCTTTGATTATCAACTCCTAAATTCTGTAACCATTAGGAATTACTATCCTCTTTCCTTCATTTCTGAACTCTTACATCACCTGCAGAAGATAAGCATTTTTATCGAACTGAATCTCTGAGAATCTTATACTTAGATTTGCATGAAAGAAGGGCATGAATATTTAACTATCTTTTATTCTCATGGGAATTTTGAATAGATCGTAAGGCTGTTTGGACTGACATGCAGCCCTTTTGTCTTCGTGCAATATATTAATCATATTTTTCATGAATTTTTGGATGATTTTTCAGTTTTTATTTGAACAATCTACTCATTTATTTTGAGGAACCTGTTCTCCACACTGAGTAAGTTTGGGCAGCTCTTCATTGACTTCATTATTAAGGACTCTGTGCTAAGATAGATACATCTGCCTTTCATCTAGCTGTATTGGACTATTTCAGCTACTCTTATCTCCTCAAAAGGAATTTACATGGTACTGGATGAACTTAAACCTCTTCAGTTTTGCAAGTCCACATCAATCATACACTGGGACACAGAATATACATTTGTTCCTCAATTTTGCTGTCATAACATCACAGTTGACTACTCAATTTTAAGTTAGCTTCCAATTCTCAAGTCTTTCTTGTTTCTTCTATTTATGTAGGTCTTCACTTTTCAGCCCATCCTCCATCATCCAAACAACATCACCCTAACCTTTGTTGTACCTGGGGAACTGTACTTTTACAAACTGCTCCAGAGTTTGAAGGTGTTCTCCCCCTCTGTGCCTTCCTTTTCAAGCAGTTGCTTGCAGCAGAAAGAAACTATAATGTTTTTAATGAAGTATTTTGTCCATCAAAATGAATGGTGCAGTCTCCTTGAAGATGTGAAATACAGTGCTGAGGTCCGAACTGACCACAAGAATTTGACACATAAAAAGTTTCTCTTTTTTATATATAACTTTATTAAATATTTAAAAAAGAAGATAAAAACTAATACAAATATAAAGTGAGAAAAAGAAAAGGAAAAGGAAATCAAAGGCTAAAAAAAAATTCTTTCTTACACATAATAAAATTTCTCAAGTTTCACACAGCAGCAGGTCAGAGGGGCTCAGTTGTTTTCTTGTTTTAATTTTTGTAACTTTTACATTCTTAGCTTACCTAAATAAGATGATGAAATCCCTATGCAGCAAGAATAGCGTTCTTATGTGTGAAAGTTTAGATAAATGAACTTCAGGGAATTCCTATCTTCTCTGTTCTTCTTTTGTTGAAAATGGGGAAAAGTGCATCACACCAATCAATTACAGATTCTTCTGAGGGAAGAAGTCTTGCAACTCTGTCATGACAGCCAGACATGGACATTTAGGTGTATTTAAAATGATCCATATCCTCTGGGACTTTGGCAGTCTTCCATTAGAGTACCAGTTAAAGCCTATCTTTCTTCTCGACACTAGACCAAACCTTTCACCAAAACCCCAGGTGGACAGTTGCATCTCTTCCATCCACTGCCAGGGGCCTTGGGGCAGTTTCCCTGTAATTTACTATCGACCTACCACGTATTAAGCATCTGGATACAATTCTGGCTGACCTTTTTTCTAAAACAGATCCCTTTATTCCCTGTCATGTCCTTCCCTGTACTTTTGAAATGGTCTATGTGCTAATTCAATAAAGTTCCCGAAACCACTGCTTACCTAATCATCTTATTGTTGACAGCGGCACACAATTCATGGTACGTTTTTATAAAGCTCTTTCAGTTATTGGATGGAAAGCCTCACTGGTCATCAACAACAGTTGGATGAAAACATTGAGAGAACAATTACCATCTTAGGGCAACAACTTCATTGCTATGTAAATTACCAGCAATACAAATTGGCCTGACCCTTTACCTATGACAATTCCTTCATGCTTTGGACATCCCTTTCAGGCTACCTATGGTACTACCTGTATCTGCTGCCAAATGCTTCCTGGCCTTCCCCCATTTGAGAGGCCTCTCACTTTCTCCAAAAAGTGCAACCTATTCAGCACTACCTCATGGACCAGCTAGACTGCAGGATGGTCTCCACCACTGACATGAAGTCCCCTCACCACCAGCACTACCAACTGTATATTTGTGTTTCTAGCAGATCTCACCCTCTACACTACTGTCTGAAAAACTGAATGCCAAGTTTATTTTATCATTTCTGTAATTGCACAAATCAGTCACAAAATATTGCATCTGCAACTTCTGGCTACACTAAAAATACATCTGGTCTTCCACCATTCCTCCTGTTCCCTGCCCCTTGTGCATCTTTGTTCCACCATGACCCATCTCAGTGGAAAGAGTGAATGGGAAGATACTTTGGACTCTCAGTACAGGAAGAGGAGACTGGAGTATTTAATTGCCTGGAAGGGCTATCCAAGCACAGAGCACACGTAGGAAGCAGCAGATGACATAACATACACCCCTTGCTTCTTTCAACACATAGGAAGAAAAAGATGTTTTACACACCTTTTGTTTCCTTTGGCAGGTCCATCTGCAATATTCTCACAAGTCCAAAACACCTGACACATTCAAGGCTGCAGCACCTGCCAATGGTTCTGATGCTGAGAGGGAAGGGACTCTGAAGGGGAGAGAGACATCTGTACAAGGGGAGAGGGGGAGGGAGAAGGGGAGAGAGAGAGAGAGAGAGAGAGAGAAGGCCCTGCCTGAAGATGAGAGGAAGAATAAGGCCTGAAGAGGAAGTAGCAAAACAGCCCCTGAGACAGAAGTACTTTTGTTAGGTAGAAAGGCTGACACAGGATTGACTGTTCTGAATGGAGATATGCTAGAAGTTGCTCCTGAGTTCAGCATTAACCTGGATGGCCAGTTAGCTGCTGAGCTTAAGTGTGTCTATTAATTGCAGTCTTCTATTGGATTACAGTAAGTAACCTTATGTGTCGGTGAACATATTTGGGATGTGGACAGATGTTATGATGCTCTCTCAAAATACTTCTCATGGGGGGGAGACACATGTGTTTTCATGAAATGGCTGTTAATTTGGATAAGGTAAAACAGATTCCATTTACCCAAAGGCAAACCTCTGAGGTTACGCTCCTTTACCAATATCTAACACGCCATTTCAAAATTGATCTGTTCCACCCTATCCTATTTTCAACTTTTAGTGGGCACCTGGAAACATTTCCAAACAAAGCATTGGGATGAAAGCTCCCTCAATTTTATTATTTAAGAATGCCTATAAAAGCAAAGTGGGGTACAGAGATGCTGGAGATTTGTTTTGCAACATGCCAGCTATCCATTTAATTAAGAAATAAAATAATCTTTGATAAGTGGACAGAGAATCTGGCATTGTCCACAGGCACAATTATGCTTTTGGGCACCATGCTGAGGAACCTACTTTACACTGTGTTTATTTATTTATTTTCTATCCCACCTTTCTTTCTTTCTTTCTTTTTCTTTCTTTCTTTGATTGATTGATTGATTGATTGATTGATTTCTATAGCTGCCCATCTCAGCAAGTGACTCTGGGCAGCTTAAAACAATAAAACCATATAAACCATATAAATAACTCAAGGCAGTTAACATACCAAATACTCCTTCCTCCTCCTATTTTCCCCACAACAACAACCCTGTGAGGTGAGTTGGGCTGAGAGGGAGTGACTGGCCCAAGGTCACCCAGCCAGCTTTCATGGCTAAGGTGGGACTAGAACTCTCTGTCTCCTGGTTTCTAGCCCGTTGCCTTAACCACTAGACCAAACTGGCTCTTGCCAGTTGCCAAAAAAGGAAATGGCTGATGGGTTTATAGGGCATGATATATTCACCTAATGACTGCAACTGGGACTGCCGCAACTGCTGTCGTAAGTCAGAGCAGTCATATGATGTCGTACTTCATGACTGCATTGCTTAGTGATGGAGTTGCCGGTCCCAATTACCCTCACTAAGTGATGACTACCTGTAGAGTTAGACTGACTCTACCTGATTATTTTATTACCTTTTTCTGAAATAATATTTTTGTTTTTCCACAATTATTTTTAGTTTTCTTAGCCATGATTTATGCTTTAAATATTTTAATACTTTTAATTATATTTTAATGTTTTTTTATTCTCTTATTACATTTTAGATCATCCAATAACATTTTTTCTAAGCTGTGTACAGGTAAATTTTAAAAATTTAATATTTAAAATCATAGTATAACAGCATAAATATTGGTAACAGAAAAGCTTGCTTGGATTCATGCTAGAATTAATACTATTTTGAACCATACCATAAGTAAGTGGCAACTTCTCTGAGTAGTTTCATTGTTTGTTTATTGAGGAAGTGGATAAAATTTTTATCTTCAAGCCATTACTTGCATACTGGATCCCTCCTTGGTTTGGCTTATAAGGGCTACTAAAACCGATCCTGCCAATGATAATTATCATTAATACTTCCTTCAGTCACAGCTACTGTCTACTTTGCAGAATCAATGCTGAGATCCTTACTTAAAAATCCATCCTTAGACACTGCCAATTTTAACAATATTGGCTAGTGTCCTGTGTTCCATACTTAGCTCACCTTCTGGTGCTGTAGCTTCAGAAGCTCTTAAATGAAAGGATATGCCTTGATCATTCTGATGGAAGATTTGTACCAGGAGATAAACAAGTAGTATGCAACAATACTACTGGATCTCTCAGAGGATTTCAATACTGCTGACCACAATAGCTCATGAGAGCACTTGGGGGAACTGGAGGTTGGAGATGAGCTTCATGTTCCAACATTTACCTTTCAAGACCATTCAAAGGTTTTAGAGTAGTGTGTAAAATCATTTTAGGCTCAAATTACTTATAGTACCTTTTATTCCTACACAGTCCCCTACATGCTATTAGGTCAACAATGTGGCACCTTTTATGGCCTCCTTTTGATAAATTTATATTAAAACAACTCATTCAAACAGATATTTTAATGTTTTAGTGTTGTAATGTTAAGTGCCTCATATTTCATACAAGTGTTTTATATTTCATGTTTGTTTTTGTTTTATGGTTATTTTACTGCATTTTTGTAAGCTATGCAGAGTTAGTGGCATATAAATTTTCTAAATAAACAAAATAGTACAAAATAAAACCAGCAGAAAAGATAAAATGATAGTATAAACCTAAGTAAAACCAGCAGGAACAATACAAATACACAAAGAGATCTAAAAGCATTAGGCTTAAAATGCCAGGAGAAGTAAAAAGCTTTCCCTTGATACCAAGAAAACACTAATGAGAATCAAAATAACTCAGAACATCTCAAAAATGGATTGTACCACTGAAAAGGCCTCGTGTCTTGTTGAGCAACTCATTTGGCGCAGCATTTGGAAAAGGGCCTTGGCTCATGGCCTTAGAAGCTAGACAAGTAAATTTTTTAGTTAACCAGGCCCCAAGCCATAAAAACCTTTAAGATCAGAACTAGTGCATTGCTGAAAAATCATCCCACATCATTTTTCTACTTGTTCTCATTCAAGTTAATAGAAAATAATACGGTTCTAAACTTTCTTTCAAACATTTGCTGATATTTTCAGTGAGTATATGTAACTGTCTTATCTTTCACAATAAAATCAACTCTTCAATGGTATGCACCCTCTTAGACTAGACCAATCTTTCTCAACCTTTTGACCCTGGAGGAACCCTTGAAATATCTTTCAGGCCTCAGGGAACCCCTGTACATTCAAGCTCAAATGTAGGCCTGAAGTCACAAAATTATTATATTCGTTTCATGGGTAGGCCTGTATATATGCATTAACAGTGTTCTTAAACTAAAAATATGAAACTTGATGTGAAACCTGTGCTTGTTTTTTGCTGTACAAATACTCAATTCTGGGCCGAACTTAAGCACACACAGATTTCATCTTCACCTGAAATAAGATGATTTCTGTCTTTGCTTTTGATGCTTGTTAAGCAAGAAAAAGCTTGCTCACGCATGTAAGAAGTTGAAAACTGCAGCAAAATGTTCAATGCCTTCATATGGGTGGCTCCTACTGCCACTGGTGCCCGGGCCAGCCAAGCCCCGGATCTCCTGCACCTGCCCTGAAACAGAGTCCCCTGGGACACTGCGCTTGCAGAAAGGCATATGCGGGCCAGCAAGGAGAGCCCTGCAGCATCTCTCTCTTATGTGCACTCTCTCACCACCTGCTGCTCCTTTCCTCACTCCTCGCTCACTCCTCTGGTTGCGCTTTGCTCACCTCCCCGGTGCATGCACATGTGCAATCCCCACCCCTACACCGTCCACGTGTGCTCCAGCAGGCCAGCCCAGTGTTGGAGGTTGGAGGGTTTTTATTCAGTTTTTGTCTCTTTTTTTAAAATAAATTGTGATCTCCCAGGGAACCCCTAGTGACCTCTCGCAGAATCCTAGGGTTCTGTGGATCCCTGGTTGGGAAACCCTGGATTAGACTGTAGAATTATTTGATAGTCAGTCTGCCCAGATGCACTAATTAGTAGGTTATGAACCAAAGTTTATACATGAAGCAGGTAAAATAATTTAAATGATGGGCAGTGTTGGACTTATGAATGATGTTTTATAAGCTTTCCCACGTTTGTCAATTGGAAGCAACAGATACATGCCAGATGTAGATAAAAATGGTATTTCAATGAGCAAAGCTGCTTCAAAACAGTAACATGATATTATAAATACTACAAATATCTGCTTCAGAAAAGCTACTGGAATTTCTGGATCAATGTTTTCAATCACAGGTACGTTATCTAAAATATATTAAAAACCAGTGTCTTCTCTGCTTGCTTGACAAAAATCACTCATCAGAGGGTTTGGGTTTTTTTTTTAAATCTATTCAATCATGTCCAATTCTCAAAGCCTGCCTGGACAAATCCCTGCAGTTTTCTTGGTTTGCCCTTGCCTCCTTCCTAGGGCTGAGAGAGTGTGACTGGCCCAAGGTCAACCAGCTGGCTTTGTGCCTAAGGTGGGACTAGAACTCACAGTTTTTAGCCTGGTGCCTCAACCGCTACACCAAACTGGCTACTCAGTTTACTAAAGGAAGAGCTAGAGAGCAACTTCTCCATTTCCAGGCCAAAACAAATGAAAAAAGCAGAGATAATATGGGACATACAGAAATACAGTACAGAAAGTTAGAGAACTTCTTACAATAATTTGTACCAAACCTCCAATCACTTGCATACATGTATACTTAGATGAAGAAAATAGCTACGATGGTCCATTAGAAAAATGCCGAAAATATACTTATTAGAACCATACTAAAGAATGCATAAACTTTGGGGTGAACCAGAAAGTCTCAGTAGGGTGCAGATGGAAGTAGCTGAGAAGGTATTTGCATTCTGGAATGCTATTTGTGACACTTTTCAGTAGCCCTGTTAAGATATGCCTTGATGTGAGTTTTGAAACATATTTTTGGAATTGGTTGGGAGGAAAAAAGCTGTGACGTTTGATTAAAGTAGCTGACTTTATCAGTGTTTCAGGGGCTGAGAACATTCCCTCACTAAACATCAGTTCCAGTTCTTTGAGCCAATTGCCACAAATTCCACAAGCTGGCCCAAACTACAATTTTCACACTTAGCAACTGTAAAATTGCTAAGCAATATCTTTACGGCTGATTGATCCATTATTAATGCTTAGTTTGGCATGCCACCTTAGTTACGGGCTTTAAATGCCCCCTTCAGCACTTCCCCGAGTAACCTTGGCCATGAAATCAGAAAATCAGATCATTTTCTGGTCTGCTTTCTTCCTTTGCTTTGGATGAGATGAGATTTTGACATGCCTGACTGACAACCCTCATTTGGGATTCAGAAAGAGGACAAACCCCTGACCTCCCTGAAGAGGTGAAGCAGAATTTCTACAGCAAAAGGGAGTAATTAATTCCAATATATCACATAAAAGGTGGTGATTAATTGAAAATAAATAAAAAATTTAAAAAATGTCCACACAAATATTTAAAGTAGTTTGATACTACGAATCAGTTGTCTTGGAAAGCGTTCTATCAACACAGACTGTCATAATTCATAAAGCTGCCTTTTCTAGTTTAGTGGCCTTCTGATAAAATAAATCCTGAATCTGTACAGCATCGGGGTGCTTTCAGACAAAACATATCCTGGAATGGCTGTGCATGGGGGACAGAAAAGGCCGGGAAGAGGGGCAGGGAGAAAGAGACAGAACAATCTTCCATTTGTCATTCTTCCACAATTATCTCCTACCATTGCTCTTTTTTTGCCTTTCTCTTCAATTAAAAATATTGAGAAGAAAATGACATAACTGCACGGTATTTAATTGGAAAGATTTGTTAGGAATTGTGTGTCTCAAAGTGTTCCAAATTGGGAAAACTGTTCTAGGGAATTCCCATGAAAAGCTTTATAACAAATTTCAGAGCTAGTAAAACAGCATTTTCATTTATTTCAATTTACTTTGCTGGCAGGCTGCCAAGCACCAGAATTTTGATCATGTGTCCACAGGGGTGCTGCAAGAGCCATATCTTTGATGACTTGCTGTAACTACAATTCATTCAGCATTGTCATAGCTTTGAACTGTTGCTAAATGAATGGTTATTAAGCAAGGACTACCTGTAATCCTGCCGACTTTATCCTAAGTATCATGTCTTTCCCCTTCCAGGCCATTAATACTGCTGAAGAATGAGGAATGAATGTCAGAAGCTGCTTTTAACTAGGTCAGATTATTCATGTGAGATCTGATCTTATAGTTTGACAGGTATTATGAGAGAAGTCCCTCCTCCATGACAGAATTAGAGAGGGGAGGAGCAGGAAACACAGCTTCCCTTGCAAATTCATATATATGGAAGGGATGACTCAGTACACGACTCTATATGGCACCTCTCCATTCAACAGGATATTTATACACATATTTCTTCAATCTTTATATAAAAAATACTTTATCAAAAGTGCCCGTGTAAAAAATATTAGAACATAGAGAAATATGCATTTGGCTAGATCTATCTCTGCTTACAAAGTAGATCGATCAATCGATCTATCATCCATCCATCCATCTGCAGTTATTTATAAATGTTATTTTAAGAGTTCTGAAATGCTTAAACAAGTCTTAATAATTTGTTAAGCATTATGACTGCAACACTTCCTACCTACTCAATGGCTCCATTTGTTAATAGGCCAGGAAAAGAATCCAGATCAGTCCACAAATCCAGACAAAACCAACTATTAACATCAGTGACTGCAGAGGACCATACAGATGAACCAGAACTTTGCCAGTAGTAAATGAATTGATATTTGTATATGCAATTACATCATAGTTAATAATGTGCTTGTGGCCAATGGCAGCATTTAATATTTTAAAGGGGCTGAGTACTATAAAGTAAGCTGGCCCAGGGAGCACACATATGAACAGGATTGGATATATAGAGAGTGTTTTGTTTTGTTTTGTTTTGTTTTGTTTTGTTTTGAGCTGTGATGCCTGTTTTATAGCTTACAACTACAGTTTTCATATGTTTCCCATCTCCAACTATATGGCTCTGCAGAGGCATAATGAACTTGGCTTAGTACAATACGATTAGAAAAACCAAGAATATTACATCTGATCCTTTCCCATCACTCCCCCTCTCATCTTGCATTTGTTTTGTCTCTTGAAGCCTACTTATTTTAAAACACAATATGCCATTACACCTGAATTGAAACATCATGGTTTACTCCCAGTTTACTACCTTTCAATTTTCCTATTCATATGAAATGTGAAACTGAATTAAATTAACCAAGATAGAAAGACTGATACCAGTACATCAAAGAGAGTGAATGAAATATGGAAGTTGGATAAGTATGACAATTGCCAAGCCCCAAATAGCTGGCAAACTCAAGAAGCAATTACTAAGAATAAGTTGGTTTTGTCTGGATTTGTGGATGATCTGGATTCTTCTCCTGACCTATTAACACATGAGTTCAGAAAGATATTTTTGATGCTAGACAGGGTAAAAGCTTTGATACTGAAAGCTGTAAAAGTAAGTTCCCAAGCACACTCATAGGAAACCAATTAAGACAGAGTCTTCTGAAATGCTTCCCTCCCATGGCTCCCATCTCTGGGCTGTGCTTCCTCTTCTTGCATCCACTGAACTCCTCTTCAACCTGGTTCCCACAGTCTTTCACAATTATGCTCAAGTTAATGAAATATGTCTGATTAAAGTAAACTGGTTAAATCCAACTACCTCTAACTTAATGGTGTAGAATGATTCCAACCCACAAAAACTAGCAAAGGAGGGAGAAGGATCCTTTGCAAAAATAAGCCTGTTGGTTCAGATCAAATATCCAACTAGTCAGTCAGATACCTCTAAGACATGTGTAACTAGGCCCTCCTCAGTTGCACTCAGTTTGTTATATTTTTTCTTCTGCCCAATAAGCAATGTTCTCTAGGCAGATTACAAAATTACAAAACACTAACTTGTCTAAAAATGTATACTTAAAAAAAATAGAAAAGCAAAGCAATAATGAAATACACAAATAAATAGCCCAGAAAAATACATAATAGAATAAAATCCATTATTCCAGCATAGAGTAAGTACTGAAAATCAAACTGAATACAAAACTACAAGAAATTCCTGTAAGAAGGGGAATGTCTTTACCTCTTGCCAAAAAGACACTAATATGGGTGCCAGATATACCTTCCTGTGAGGGTATTCCATAAACAGGGCTCTATAACTAAGAATGCCTTTCTACTGCAGGCACCTGCCTCACTTCACTGGACACAATACTAGGTGGGGGACTTCCAAAGATTACCTTGGGTAGGTACATAAGGAATTTGTGTATAAGGAATCCAACCATTCTCTGTGAATTTATCAAATTCTTTTTTAAAGCGTCTATGTCATATCTTTTGGGGAAAGGTTGATGAAGCTGATATTTATTAATTTATTATTCATTATTCAAATTTAATTACTGCCCATCTCCCCCAAGAGAGGGACTCTTGGTTTACAATAAAATCAAGCTCCAAACATAAACATTAAAATCTCATAAAACCAGCCACATCACAATTATTATAAAATAAAATACAATAAATAAATAAATATAACAAATATTTGTTATAATAAAACTAGTTAAATTAAAGACAGCTTTCATTTTCACATGTTAAAATGACTTTAATAGTGAGCTATAAATACTTTCAATATTATGATAGTCAAATATAAAGAATACCTGTAGCATCCTGAAAAATACAATCTCTTAAATTGTTATGAGAATATACTTGAGCTGCATACAAGGGAAAAGTCTGTACAATTAAACAAAATCATGAATGTACCTTTTTAGTAGATGCCAATACCCCCAAACATGTGTATGGACTAAGAAACATTATGCAGTCCTAAGACTATAGAATTTAAGGGAACCATAAATTCAATTTCAGGAACAGATGGATGGAGATACATGTAGATGGATGGATGGACAGATAGATAGATAACTATAGACAAATAGATCCAATGCTTCTAGCTGATTCTTCTTAAATGCCACAAGGTTAGTGCCCCAGCATTACAGAGGATTACAAACAATATGCAAACACCAAAACTGATTGCATGCACCTGCTACACTGGTGTGTTTTCTACTGTCAGATAGCATATATACTGCTTGAATTTACTGAGCTGACAAGGTGCACTGAAGTTTAATGAAACTGACAGCAAATTAACTGTTCTTAAACACCGCTGTCAAAAAGGACTTATTAAAAGAAGAAACTGCACTGTATCTAGAGATTAAAATCTCTGTCTTTGCCTGTGTGTCAATTGCCTTTCCTAAGGAAAAAGTGCTGTTGAAAAGATGTTGACATGAACTACTCAAAATAATTTTCCCTCTGCTTGTAGTCAGGGTTCAAAGCTTGCAAATAATCTGTTTGCTTATTTGGAACTTTAATTATAGCCATTTTGCTTTAACGTTCTATACCTAACATAGTATTACTAAAAGCATATTGTAATGTTGGATTAGGGCACAAACCTGTGCTCTGGAAGCAGCGTCCCTGGTCTTTAGGCCCTGAATTACAAAAGAGATTCACAGACAGAGGTAGTTAGTAGACAGACATACGCTGTGCTACAGCATTCTCCACCTAACAGCCCACAAGGTTGTTTTACATTGTCTCGATTTGGATCGCTGCTCCAATGCCTTCAAGCAATGTTCTCTTTGTCCTCTAGTCTGAACAGCTGCTCACTAAAAATCCTATGCTTACCTTCTTGTTTGTCCTCATGGTTTCCTTTGCGCAAGGAACACCTTGTCTGGCTTTCAGTATGAATCTCCTTCCAGTGTTTCTGGTCACTGTTAGCTGCTCTACAATCAGAGTGTGCCTGATCCATGCTATTCTAAATGCTTTCCAGCAGAGGCTATTGCTGTCAGATCTGCTTTCACATTGCCTTGACAAAAGTAAGCAAGTCAGCTCATTTTAGGGTCTTCAGCCAGACCTACTCCCTCAATCAAATTCTCTTGATCAAAATAGCACTAGCCAAATCTATTTTTAAGTATTTATTTAAAATGATAAAACAAATGAAATTGCAAAACCAGGTTAGAGATTCTCCTAACAATAAAATTGCCACAGAAGTACTTTTACAAGAAGCAAGATTATAGAAATTTGGTATACCACTGAAAAAAACAGAAGTATGAAGTGGGGCACTGGGCACAGAGTTCAGCACCAAAAAATTATTGTATATAGGAGAATCACAGGAAGAATGAAGTTCTAGGATTTCCTGAGAGAAGCACCATGTCATCTCCAACTTTAAGTAATATTTAGGAACATCTTAAGGCATCGGCAATGAAAGATATAACCTCTGCCTGACCACTTAGTTTCTCTAAACACTTTTATTTTAGCTATTACTTTAAAAATAAAACTTTTAAATATATGTCTTTAAATGTAAGTGTTGATTTTTCAGCATTTCATCATTATAAAGTATGAGAAGGCTATTTCTCATAAAATTATCAACTTTTGGGTGCGTGGTATCTTCCTATCAGTTCACATCAAATATCCTGTTCAGATTTAGGTATTATTATTAATTTGATTCTGTTACTATTCTTCCAGGATGAGCTCACACTCTAGTTGCTTCTATGGTATCTACTTCCTTGCTACAAAATTTTACTATTTGTATTATTTGATGAATTCCTGGAATGCTGTCATTATTTGATGCTTGCACAGTCCCTGTATGCTATATGCAAATACATTTCACATATATATCTAGTATGCAAAAGGTACCACAGTGGCACATGGACTTAACAGCATTTGATTAGAAATTTATTCCTGTTATAACAAAATGTCATTGGAGCAACTGACTTTTCCCTCCTTCCAAAGTAAAAAATCCAGTACAAAGAAAAGGAAAACATTCCTTGCATATATCAGTAGTATACAGTAAGATAAAAGTTAGGCCGGCTTGCTAATTTTCAGTATCCAGGAAGCATTTCAAAGGCATTGCCCAGGAAAATGGGATCTTCCAAATATAATTAGAGGAATACCAAGTACATTTACACTGTGGAGTTTTAAAAACTTAATAGATGAATTTTCTGTTCTATTTTTTAACTTGTGAAAAGATGTAAAAAGTAAGCAGGAAGAAAAGCAAAGATTCTCATTCATCTACACTATAAGAGTTAAGCTGCTCATTGACTGTATTTATTAGAATGAAATGGTGGTAAGATGTTCTCTCAATTTTTAAACTGTTAATTCATGGATCAGAATGTATGAAGTCCTTTTTTAAAAAATGAAAGCAAAGTGATTTTTAAAATAAATCTCTTGATTTATTTGATTTTTTAAAAGGGCTTCAAGCTTTAAAAAAATCTTTCCAACTCTTCTATTGTTTCTCAAAAGCTCCTTCACATTTTTACAAGATACAAGATACTACACAGAATAGCAACTCCTAAGAATGCTCACAGTCTAGTAAAGAAAATTACTCTTTTTTCAACAATGGGCCTGGCAGCAACCATGGATAATGAGACCATTGTCAAACTTTTAAAAATTGTTTCATTGTCCAATGATTCTGTTTCTTAGCAGATTGCAACATTTCTCAGGATCTTAATGAGCAGCTTCTTGAAACAAGTGGATTTGCAATGTTTGCGTTTCAAGTGGCTAAGATGACAAAATGTACCCTTGCCTGAGCTCTGAAACAATATAGAAGGGGAACAAAATGCAAGATGCATTTAGCTCCATCTGCAATCTCTTATCATTGCAAGATTGGGACTTCTGATGGCTGACAATAACAAGAACATCATACTTAAATGTAGAAGATAAACCAAAGGATGCTAAAGAGGGCCATATAGTATTTCAGATAAAATTCCACAGAGGTACTTCAGAAGACATGAACATATTATGAACATGATACCTATCCTTATAGCAGTGGAAGGAGACTTTATTTGTAACTTGATCTGCTGTTTTGAAGAGATGGGCAGTTCACATTAGAGATATCTCAATTAAATTCTAAATTGATCTGCCAAATCTTAACTCTAAGTATCATTGCTTGGCATTCTTTCCATATTGACCTCATAAGACACTCAACTGAAAGTGTATTGAGGAAAACCTTAATGCCATATTTGGCACAGCAAACACTGTTGCCATATTATTGCTGACTGATGAATCAGAGTTGACAGGAAAAACACTTTATCTGTCAAATCTGAACTCTGAAATTATCTCTCAAAGTTCAGCTGTTACAAGTTTGTAAGATCTGAACTGTATGTTATATTTAAGTTGTGTTGAATTTGGAAACACATGCATACACATATTCACATGCCACCTATTCTGACAATAAAAATGAAAAAACAAAAACAAACCTGCCCAGTGTTAACTACCAGTGTGATATTTTTCCATTTCCTGTTGTAAAGGGAAAAATTAAGGCTTAAAAAGAGCTGTTAGTTTACCATTGATTTCTAAAATACCAAACAGTCCTTACCTCAAAACATGTAGGCTTATTAGAAAGTTATAAGTAGTTTCACCAAAGGAAAAGCTGAATCATATAATTGGATATTGTTACTAAATTTAGACTATAAATTATGATTAATGGTAGAAAGTTGAATACAAATATAAAAATCTATCAGTATAATCAACAATGTTCAATTAAAAGAAACACACTTTATTCTTGGATGAGCAAAACGGGCTCTGTTTTTGGTACAAAAAGTATTCAACATTAATCTAAGAATTATTAAATGAGTTAAGACAGTGTATATTCCATCAGAAGTTTACTGAATGATTCAAAAGCAAGTCTTTGGCTGAGACACTGGAGTCATCCGGATCCCTCATTTATTGTTTCTGCTACATAGCTACTCACTAATTATAATTGTACATCTGAAACAGATAATGAATGCTTCATCTGGAATTAATCAAGTACAAATCACATTGCACATTAAATAAATATTACTATCTAAAGACTAGTACAATATACTGCTTCTGTTTTTTTAAAAAAAACTTGAAGATCATTTTTCACTTTCTAGGTACAAGGTAAAATTGGCAAAAACTTATTTAAAAAAACCTTGCAAAAAAAGTTGGAAATCATCTTTGTTATGAACTAGCAATTACTATTAAAATTGAATGAATATTTGGGGAATAAAATGAGTGCCAACATGGGAAGAAAACAGTTATATAGGCCATTCAGTATTATATTATATGGGAAAAGATTAATTAGGATCCCTATGCAATCTACCCTCTCAAGTTCTGCTGTGCTGCCTCATTTTGTGTGTGTGTGTGTCTGTGTCTGTTTGTGTGTGTGTGTGTGTGTGAGAGAGAGAGAGAGAGAGAGAAGCAAGGAACACTTGGAGTGTATGCTAAGAGCATATACTCCCAGCAGGATCACCCAAGGCATGAATGTCATTCCAGCTGCCCAGCTAATATAAGCAGGCACCTATACTGGACAGCAGTATTGTGATGATACTAGATGTGCACTTTAGTGAAAATGACAAAGGCATTATTCCACACTGTGCAAGGCAAAGGTAAACCACTGTTGTATTTTACCACAAAATTCACACAACATAGACAAAATAAAATGACTGATACAGTGCTGGATAATGGGCCCAAGTGTTATTGCACTGGACATGCTACTGAGAACAGCTGAGGATCTTTCCGAGGTTGAAATGCTCTGATCCTACTTTGTCCTTGTTTTGAGTCCTCACATCAAACTTGTGCCCATTCAGTCTTTTCCACAGGGTTGGTACTATTTGTCCTATGTAGAATCCAGAGGGGCATCACTGGCAGATGATGGCATATTTTCCACTGGATGCTCTTCCTCCAACATGATATATGAGATATGATAGGGCTTTATGGGTCAAGCCCAACACTTTGAATTGCACCCATCATACAGCATGCATACAGGCGTTATGTGCTCCTGGCAGCCTACACCTTCTATAAGTAAGCCATCATATTGTAACAATCGCAGTTTCTAGGTGGCCTTAAAGGCAGCTTCATGCAAAGTACATTGCAGTTATTCCAACAGTAGTGATGCAGGCAAGAGTTACTGTCTGGAATTACTTCGTTCATTCATTCATCACATTTATATAGCTGCCCATCTCATAAAATGTGACTCTGGATAGCATACAATACAAAATGAACCATAAAACAAACATTAAAAACACTCCATAATAAAAAAATCAATATTTTTTTAAAAGACTAGAAGAGAACATCTTTGGTGTTACAGACAATGTGGCCATCTCAACAGTTCTCCGTTTCCCTGAAATCCCCAAGCCTGTTGACATAGCCATGTTTTAAAGGGCTTCCAGAAGGCTACCAAGGATGGGGCCAGTGGGAAAAACATTCCTGGGAATAAAGTCTAAGTGTCTTAATACAGAAACAGTGGCACTGATGTTAAAATACTTTACTATACAACTGAGACATTTGGAACGTCTTTCACCCTATGTTCATTTATGCCATATACGGATTTTTTTTTTCTTTCCAAAAAGCAAAATTACTAGAATCAAATACCAAGTTTTAAATAATTGGATAAAGAGGTTGTTTTTGGTAAGTTATTATTGCACTGGCTTTTGAACATTGCTCAAATTCATCTTGAGTGAAGTGCTAAATAAATAAACAATGTTAATGTTTTATTAATGTATGAAGGCAAGCGCTGGCAAAGACAGAAGCACAGCCTGAGACCCAAGTTGTCTGTTAAAATAACAATTCACAGGTGCCAGTCACTTTTCCCACTGAGAAACAAACAGCTCTCAGTCCTTAAAAGAGGGAGAAAAGGAGAAAAGGACACTGGATTTTAATATGAGGACTGCTATATACAGGGCCTGAATCCAGAGCATGGAGTTTTTGTTCAGTTGCTTCCAACTCTTTGTGACTTCATGGACCAGCCCACGCCAGAGGTTCCTGTCAGTCATCGCCACCCCCAGCTCCCCCAAGGACGAGTCCGTCACCTCTAGAATATCATCCATCCATCTTGCCCTTGGTCGGCCCCTCTTCCTTTTGCCCTCCACTCTCCCTAGCATCAGCATCTTCTCCAGGGTGTCCTGTCTTCTCATTATGTGGCCAAAGTATTTCAGTTTTGCCTTTAATATCATTCCCTCAAGTGAGCAGTCTGGCTTGATTTCCTGGAGGATGGACTGGTTGGATCTTCTTGCAGTCCAAGGCACTCTCAGAATTTTCCTCCAACACCACAGTTCAAAAGCATCGATCTTCCTTCGCTCAGCCTTCCTTATGGTCCAGCTCTCGCAGCCATATGTTACTACAGGGAACACCATTGCTTTAACTATGCGGACCTTTGTTGTTAGTGTGATGTCTCTGCTCTTAACTATTTTATTGAGATTTGTCATTGCCCTCCTCCCAAGAATTAAACGTCAGGGAGTAGATCATGGACTGGTTGGTTCTATTTCAGACTAAGCACTTGTATCTACAATAAAAGCATCAGAGCTGAGTCCTTAAATGTCTGGCTACAAACCCTCTAGTTCAAGAATTGGTCTGGGTGAAGAAGCCTGACATAATGTTATAAGGGGAGATTAACCAGAAATTCAAAACTGTTTATGATGATGCTATTTGAAGCAACTAGCATTGGACTATTTTAGATGCTTCACCGCTTGGATTTTTTATTCTTTATTTTTTATTTCTATTTATAGTATTTTTTTACTGTATTTTTTGTATTATTGTGATGGTTTTAATCGATGGTTGTAAACTGCCCAGAGGCCTCCGACGGGAGGAGATGGGCAGGGATAAATTAATAAATAAAATAAACAAACTAAGTATGTTTGAGGCTGCACTGGAAAAACTGAACTAGAACTAACAGGCTGAGAATTGGTTGCAACAGAAAATTCATGCAACTTGTGAGAGAAAGAATGCAGTACTTATAGATTTCATAGATCATTTGATTTCTTTTGTGAGCTACTAAAATTTGTATTACAGATATATCAGCTGTCAGAGATGGCTATTTTGTCAAATTATATTATAAACAATATAATTACAATTTAAGTCAATACAAAGACATTAAATGTGTTCCAGGTTGAAACAAACATTTTATAAAGTCATTTTTAATGTTATTAAGTCATAGATAAAAATAATTCAAATTCTTTTTAATTTGAGTATCTCTTAAAAAGGCCATATCTTGTCACAGTAGTGAGACTGGTGGCCATATAAGTTGTTTAAATAAATACATGCATACTCAATCAATCTTTATTATTACGGTCACAGACCAGAATTACAAATTTAAAAAGTACATTGAAATGTGTTGAAATACATTAAAAATACATTAAATGAAATGAACAAAGCATGATAATATATTTACAAATTGATAGAATCGTCAATGGGCAGTCGAGGTCTGCCTAATTTGCAGACAGTATAGCAAATTTAGCTACATTCAGGGAAACTAAGTCATTCTGATCAGATAGCAACAACTGAACATAAAAAAGATCAGAATTTCCTGGATATTTTATCAAATGAGGATAATAAGGGAAGAGAGATTAGACATTTAAGAAATATTTCCATTTCCAGCAGCTTGTCAGCTCTCTTACCTTGGAAAGTGGTTCTAATTCCTCAAAGAACTTGGGATTCCTCCTCTGTATTGCCAGGCTGATTCAAAATAAAGCAGAGGCCATCTACTATTTGACTATGGATGAGAAAGCTAGCCTGGAACCTAGCTGGGAGAAGCAGGTGAGCCAGCACAGGCTGAGCATCACCTGTCCAGTTATTCTGTAGTAGAGTAAAGAAGAGGAAGTTGACAAGAAGGTGGTGTAGCTGTGATTCCTCTATAAGGAATCATGTGAAAGAACCAGTTCATACTGAGTGTGTACACCTCACTTTTGGAACCAGAGACATATTGGGGATCCTGTTACTATACTGCCTACCTGTCCTGACTTAAGCAAAAAACCACACTGAGACAAGAAATTAGTCTGTAGTGTTTATTAACTGCTAAAGTAGACAGAAAATCCTACCAAACTGAAGGAATGTGGGAAACCCAGACAGATAAAACCCCAAAACTCAAGGCGGGTCTGCTCTGAGTTTCTTTGAAGGACAGTTCAAAGCCTCTAAACTACGCATGCATTTTCCCCCCCTCCTGCTCACCATCCGTACTCATAACGCTACCCTGCTGCCTAACAGGATACCTAAGAGCAGTGGTGTGCTAGAGCCAGCTTGCATTGGCTTGTGAGGACCAAGTATTAAATTCTGGGAATTTTCCAAGCTGAATGAAAGCAAATGAATGAAATGAAATGCAATCAGCTGTTTGATGGCTAGCAGTGCCATGGTGGAAATGGAGTCAGCAGAGCCAATTGTTAAAATATTTTCAGCACACCACTAAGAGTGTACCTATTCTTGTTGGCAAAGCATGTCCCAGAGTTCCTGACAACAAATCCTAGGCTTATGGTGCTTGTGGATTTCAATATCCACTTTGGACGTGATTTTTTCCAGGTTGACTGAGGGGTTGATAATAGCTTAAACCAGTTGGTCACAGGGCCAAAACATGATAGATCACATATCTGACAGGGAATTTTGTTCTGACCAGGGAGATGTTCTAGAGGTAAGGACATTTAAAGTATCCCCAAAGTCATGGACAGATCATCATCTGGCTATGGTTGGATTAGTGCTTCTACTTCCCCTTCTTAAAGACAATGGACTTACAGTATTAGGATGGCTTGTCTGGATTCTGGGAGACCCTGGAAAAATCTGGGGCTAGCTCCATTGGTGATTCTTTCAATGACTTGGTCATACCTGGAATAGGAAACTTGCTCTTAATTGCTCTTAAGCACCATCTTCTGCTTCCTTCAAAGATGGCCCCGTGGTACATGGAAGAGCTTAGGGAGCTGAAGCAGCAAGATATATTGTTAGAGCACAGGTGGAGTAAGACCAGAGCCAAATATGGCAAGCACAGTATAAAGCCTGCGTGAAGGCTTATAGGTGCAGCCAAGAAATCTTTTCATCTACAGGTATTAACTTCTACAAGCTCATAGTCTGATTACTACTGTAGTTGCTGGTTGTGAGGAAGCTAACTCTTATTCCTGCCACCTCCTCCCAGAGTATCCATTTCAAAATAAGTTCAGGGGAGCTACAAGATGATTTTGATCAGCCTGATGATCTTTCTTTGGAACTGATGGAGTGAATGTTACTCTTTTGTTTCTTTTTAAACATTCAGCAGTTTTTGATACCACTGACTTTGGAGATACGAGAATGGGGGCAAGATTTTGCTGTGGTTCTACCCTTTCTGTCAGGTAGATTTGAGATGGTACAACCTGGAGACAGTTGTTTCTCAACATAGGAGCTATTAAATGATATTTCCAGTGATTTGCGACATCTATATGAAACTGCTAGGGGAGATCACCAGAAAAGCTGGAAGCTCTCAGTATGCTGATTACACCCAGATCTATTTCTCTGTAGAATCTTCAAGGAAATGACGTACTTTCCTGAATGCCTGCTTGCAGTCAGTAAGGGGCTAAATGAAGCATAATACAACACATTGAACTGAATGCAGACAAAACGGAAGTATTCAATGGAAAGGGCCGTAACTCCACCAGGGTGGTACATCTGCCTCTTCTGAATGACATGTTATTCTCCCAGAAGCCGGGGTGTGGGATGATGCTACTGGATCCAAATCTCTCTCTGATTTCCCAGACTGAGGTAACAAATAGGCGTGTCTGTAATCAATTTTGACTGATTATGCCAACTGCCTCTCTTTTTGGAAGAAATGTCCTTAAACCTGTTGCATATCCTGGTAACCTCCAGGCTTAATTATCACAGCAATTCTGTACACAAGGCTGCCTTTGTATCTAGCACAGAAACTTAAAGTGATATAAAGCTCAACAGCTAAGTTGAGAGAGCTCTTATTATTCCGAAGCTTAAAGTACAGCTTTTCATATCTGGGCAAAATATAAAATACTAGTCATAATCTTTAAATCCTATTAGGTCCAGGATATTTGAAAGAACATCTCTTTCTATAAGGAACTCCCATGCTTACTCTATATGGCTTGGAACCTTGGTATCTTCAGGACCACATTCGCCAACCAGAATCGACTTGTCCAATCCATGTATCCCAGAGGAAAGTGTTGTTGGTTCCCTACAAGGGGAAGAAGAGGATGAGGTTTCTAGGCACTGTTCCTCAATGGGAATGCCTACTTTGTAGAACTGCTGCTTTTCAGTAATCCATCTTGACCTCTACTGTCCTTCCAGAAGGTATTGAAAACAGAACCCTTCCAGTGGATTTTTGAAGGACGATTAGGCTCTAGCTGCGTGACAGTGATTATGGAAATGCATTAGTGTTACTATCTCCATGCTATCTTCTTAAATGTTTTTAGTTTTTGGTTTCATCATATCATGAATATTTTAGTTATAGTGTTGTGATAGAGGTACTGCATTTTCTTTTGTTAACCACCAAGAGTCATATTCGAAAGCACATTGTCCATTCCAGATAAAATAAATAAATCTGAGAAGGAGTGCTCACAGTTGCCGCAAGCTCATCTGGTGGTGATGTGGGGTCCATCCTTTTCTGTTGCCATCCCAGTTCTTTGGAATAAGGAGCTAACATCTTTATTAGTCTTTTAAAACCAGGGTTTCACAATTCATTTTACTTGTCAATTTAAGTTGTTTTTAATTGTTTTAATAGTTATTTTAGCTATTTTAATGTCTTTCAACCTGTTTTTTTTTTTACAAGAATTACCAATAGACTTTGTGTTGAGCAGCCACCTTTCAACAAGATAATATTATGCAGTGTGAGTGACAGCTCTCATTGCTTTGGGAAAGTCTTACTTGTCATTAATGGAAAGATTATGCCAAATGAAAAGTATTTGCTCAACCTTTAAGAGAAATCAAAATTTTGTGTCAAAAATAAAGCCCAATGAACATTTGTGCTGATTGTAACAAATAAGCAAAAGGAAGAGAGAGCAATACAAGCAAGAGAAGATACTCCTCAATTATGCTATAGTAAATCCAGCACTTTTTCTCACCTGTGTACACATCTTTCCTAATAGTACCACTTTGTAGCTGTAGTATTATTATTATTGGCCTATAAACTAGTTATTAGCCCACATATCCATATATACATATGTAAACAATGTTGTCCTAAACAGCACAGGTCTATTTAAGAGATTACCTTGTGTAAAATTTTTTAAAAACAACTATAAAACCCATTTGACTAGAGTCCATGGCAGAACCATTCATAGTGACAATTTTTTAACACTGTCTCTGAGTCCCTGAAAATCACTGTGCAGATGGAAATCGAAATGTCTCAGTGCTATGAAGCATTCATAGGAAACCTCTCTCTTTAGTCACTTGCTTCTTTAGCTATTTTGTCATGAGAAAAATTGAGGGAACAATCCATCACTCATTCAACTCTGAAATTTCACTGAACCTTTGAGATGCTTGGAAACCATTAGAAATCTCCAAATTTCAGAGCACACACAGAAAGAAACCCATCCTTTTCTTTTTCTCCTGCTGGGCTACTGAGGCATTCCAAAACTTTGTCAATCCCAATCATTTCCCAGTATCACAGAAGCTTAGAGTAATATCACAGATGAAATGTTTTCCCTTTCTTCACTTACAGTGATCACCATCAACATTTGTGAAGCTCTGAAAATATAATATAAGGTTATAATATGGTAGAGATTTAAAAAATTGCTAAGGGCATAAATGAAAGATGGTATAACCTAAGAAGTCCAAACACAATTCTTGGTAATTCTTCCAGTGCATTATTTTTACCTCAACAGCATGAACAGCAGTCATATAACTTGCTTAACTGAGAGCCAGTTTGGTGTAGTGGTTAAGGCATCAGGCTAGAAACTGGGAGACTGAGCTCTAGTCCCACCTTAGGCACAAAGCCAGCTGGGCGACCTTGGGCCAGTCACTCCCTCTCAGCCTTAGGAAGGAGGCAAGGGCAAACTACTTCTGAAAAACCTTGCCAAGAAAACCGCAGGGATTTTTCCAGGCAGTCTCTGAGAATCAGACATGATCGAAAGGATTAAAAAAAATATTGCTTAACAATGAAGAAGTGCTTTTGAAATTAATAAAGATAAAATCTTATTTTACTGGAATAATAAACTAACACAATTCGTATATTTTGAAATTGTATCTGGAAATGCCATAGAACTGGATCATAAATAAACTAGTATATAACTCTAAATGCTCACAGAAACTTTAAAATAAAATAAAATATCCTTGAAGACAAGCTTAGCTCCTGCTTTGCCATTGTCTTACAGGATGTATATATGTATGTTCTCCACCCCAAAATCTAATCTGTAGCCCTGGTATTCTCTGGAGATCTCCATTCCAAGTACTAACCAAGCCTGATTCTGCTTAGCTTTTAAACCTGCATAAAGTCAACCAGGTGCTACCACTTGCTGAAATAGTATTATAAAAAAGATTTACAGTATATTTGAACTGATCTCTTACAGTAACTGCTTTTCAAGAACACTCATGTTTGTATTAGTGTTGTCTTTTATATCCCAGTTTCTGCATTTTTTAAAAAAAGCATTTTGTACATGAAGGTGCTAAGATCTTTTTATTTTTAATTTTAAAGCAAGAGACTGATTTCACACATTGCATGAAGCCACTATTTGCTTGGCCTTGTTAAAAAATATATAAAGGCATAGATTCACATAAGACCTTAACCTCAAATTAAACAAACCACATTATAATTTAATATGATATATGAACCCAGTCATTAACAAACTTGCAAACTAAGGACATACAGCTTTCAATCTTTAAATCAATCAGAATTTATTGCATAGCATATATTACTAGAAGTTGTTTTTCCATATACCAGAGATGAGCAAATGTAATTACAGCAAATAGAGCCTAATACAAAAAACATACCTTTAGAATTAAAGAATTTTAATTCCAAGAATTTGAGTACCATGACCAAATGAAACTTCTAGTTCTTCCACAATGCTACGGTAACCTCAAGGTGTTTTCATACCATAAGCATAATTTAAAGCAGGGGAAAAGAATCATTTGTTCCCATTTTTGTTAAACTACTTAGTTAGAAGTCCAGTCTACTGAAAGATCTAACAAATGCCCATGTTAGTTTAAGCCAATCTTCCCCAACCTGACTGTCCTCCAGATTCGGGGATTTTGCTCCAGTTGTTTTTTTTTTGTTTGCTTGTTTTTAAGCAATGGTGATGCTACTGTGGGATTCTGGGATCCATACATCTGGATGGTACCCAGACTGGGGAAGGCTACTTCAGGCCATAAAATAATAATAATAATAATAATAATTATTATTATTATTATTATTATTAAAAAAATGAGCTGCATATCCAAATCATGTATAGCCAAATTCAAGTAGGATAAATTGGCAGTTTAATAGAATATCACTAAATCTTTCAGGGACAAAACACCGAACAATGGGGTGGACTCGGTAAGGAGGGATGGAAGAACAGATGTGGAAGTGTAATTTAATGTCCTCATTTTACATGTTGAAAGAGAGAAAGTCAGATTCTTCAATAATTTATTGCAGGCCTACACTGTTGCTGAAAGCTGGAATAAGACAGTAATATACCACAGCTCAGTAGTGTAGTTTCCTGTTATAAGTAAGTAGTTTTTCAAGTTTACTGTCTGTAGATTGGACAGATACTATATGTTAAAAGAGTAGTTTACTCCCATTTTGTAACAGTTTACCCCCATTTTGAAAACAGTGCAGACTAAATATTACTTCTTTTAATTAAAAGAAAATGACCCTACTTAGACATAAGAAGGAAGCATCAGCAAATTGAGAGAAACCAGTGGTTTCTCACAGTGCCAAAATGATCAGGAAATGAACAACAACAATAAACTAAAGGAAAGGAGCTCTAAGTACTTCAACAGGGATTGAACATGTTCAATGGCCATGAAACATAAACTGTTGAGGTGAAAATGGAAAGTGGGCATGGCACAGCAGGGAAAGCGTAGGATCCTGAATGCCAGTACTCCATCCATAACTTTTGTTATTGAATCAAATTATACATTCAGTCGTATCCGACCCTTGGCGATTCCATAAGCCAGCTCTCTCCATGATTTCCGATCTTGTACAGCTTCTTTCAGTTGCTTAATATTTTGGCCTGTGTCTGCTTTGATTACATCCAACCAGCGCGTTCTTTGGCATCCTCGTCTTTTGCCACTGACCGTTCCAAGCATAACGTCTTTCTCCAACAATGTTGATTTCATGACATGACTGAAATAACTAAGTCTAAGTTTTGTTATTTTTCCTTCTAGTGACATGACTGGTTTTATGTGCTTCAACACTTCTTTATTTGTTATCTTTGCACTCCAAGGGATGTGCAAGAGCCTCCTCCAACACCATAGTTCAATCAAATCAATTTTCCTTCTATCCAACTTTTTCATCATCAATTTTTGTTATACATCCCTATTTATTGAAAATATTGCTTAGTGGATTTGGCCTGTTAAGATTACTCATTAGCTTACAACAGTGTAACTCTATGGTGATGAGCTGACTTACAGTAATAAAGAACTTATTACAAATAAAAAAAAGTAGCAAAGTTTCTCTTTAGTAATATGCAACAGGGCAGATGGAGATTATAAGGCAGTATTCTGTAAGAATGGGAATAGCATATGTATACAAATATCCCTCTTTTCTGTATTTAAAAATGTTCAACATTATGCATAGCTCTATCCCTGTTAATGTTCCAGAAGTCCCTCAAGACCTGGCTATGTCATCAGGCCTGCGGCTCCCAAGGGACCAGTGACATTTTAAAATGGTTCCATCACTGCAGTTAATCTCTCTTGAGGGGAGACAGGCAGTGATAGAAATGTGAATAATAAATAAATAAATAAATAAATAAATATTCACTCTCTCCTGTGCCTTTAGTTTTTTGTATTTTAATAATTATTGTCTTACATTTATATTTTTAATAATGACACTTTTTATATATTTATTGTTTTACTTAATTGTTGTATGCTGCTCGGAGTCACTTTTCTGGGAGATGGGCGGTCATATAAATTTGATAAATAAATAAATTCAATAAAATTAAATGTATCAACAGAAGTTTGTAATAGGGAATAAAAAATTAATGAAGCAAACTGAGGCCAACGAGAACCAAACATTACTACATTTTGCCTACAATCTTGCTGAATTCTGCAGTGGCAGTAACTTGGATTGATCATTAATTGATTATGTGCCATCAAGTTGTTTTTGACTCCTACAACCACATAGATTTTTTCCATGACAATCTATCCTTAACCAACAGTGCACTCATCCAGTAACCTGTAACTATCAGATTAAAACCTTCCAATAATAGTATCAAGAAAACAAAGGATGAAACTTCCACTGATTTTATTGTTCCCTCTATCAAATAAAATGATTTTTTTTAAAAAACAGGATTATATATAATCCTAAGGAAGCCACCAAGCCATTTTCCTCTTATCAAATAATACAGAATATCTGTAGCCAAGATATTTGAGAAAAAACTATCTGGAGTGGCCTATACCACTGCTTTTGATGGGTTACAGTGGTCAAATAGTTATAGATCCTAGCAGTGTGTCTTTCTCCTCTTCTCATTTGAAAATTGAGCACAAATTCCTAATACACTGATTCACTATCTCTTACTAACCTACAAGGCATTTGCAGAGGAAGCACTGTGTGTATATACATTCTGCATAGCTTAATTATTTCTTTATTAGGGTTAGGCTTCATTAAGACTTGATGGCATGCCATAATCTAGTACTCTGCCTATGCCCAGAGGCTTTCATCTACCCCTTTTTCGAAGTCCTCAGTCAAAATCAATGCCTGTGATCTGAATCACTACAGTAGTGCTACTTCCTGCACTGGGCAGAAATTCCAGCTGTGACTTATGCACTTAGTGTTGCAAGAGGAGGATGAAACGGAAAGAATGGAAAAAACAGCAAAACTGCAGAATAGGCCAAGGTAGTTCATTCCACACTTACCAATAATCTGAAACCAGCTGTACCCTCTGAATGTGTATTTCTCTCCACACAGGTATCATAAAGCAGAGATAAGCAGTGGACACTAGCCTTTTCTGGCCAACAGATCCATTTGTAATTTTGAAAACACAGGATGCTTGCCATACCAGGTAGCCCATTTATGAAATCTTTCCCACGGGGAGCGAGGACAATTAGAACCTCAATTTACCAGAAGGCAACCCAGAAGTGTCATTGTTTCTCATCACATCCTCTAGCTCCCTCAGCCTCTATTTATCTTTGTTTTATTTTCTGGACAGGTAAGCACTGGGCTGTTCCCATTCACCATTATTATTTTCTAATAAAATGTTTATGATGCCCACCTGGGGCCCAGAGAAACATTACAGGGAAGAAAAAATGATGATGGGAGGCATTTTATTTTTCAGCATGCCAGCTTCCCATTTTATAAGATGGTGGTGGAGGAAGTGATCAGCTCTGGATATAATTAAAGGCCTTCTTTTTTTTTTTTTTGATAATACAAAAAGAAAAAAGAAAATACTCTCTTGGAGTCAAGTATGATTCCTGGTGAGTTACATGAGCATATCATGCAGCACTTTTCTTGGCATGATACTGAAACAGTCTGCCACTGCTTTCTTCCAATGTTTTTGCTTTGTTTTGTTTTTTATCTTCAAGTCTAGCCAACAGCTCTGGAATTCTGTGGTGGTTTCCCATCAAAATACCAACCATGCCTGATCCTTCTTAGCCTCCAAGCCAAGTAAAATTGGCCAGGTGCAGCCTATCTGCTAAGCCATAAATATCCCTTTCTTTAGCCAGCTAGTAGAGATTGATAATGGAGGGACTGCTAAACTATTGGTCCTCCCAAGTATCTCAGTGGTATGGTATCACCGACGGAACTTTTTGCTAGAGATTCTATTCCTAACTGCAGGACCATCATCACAGAAGAATATTGGGCCCTTTCTATTTGACCCATTTCTCCTGAGCTAAGGCATGTCAGAGATGCCCTACTGTTTAACATCCATACGAAACTGCTGAAGGTCATCATTCAACATTTGGAGGCATGGTTTCAGCAGTATGGTATTGTATTCTGGTCTGTCTCTCCATTCCATCTAAATCACATGAGGTCATTCTGGTGCTGAAGTGGTTACTGAACACAGTGATGGGCTGGATAAGGCCCAACACACTGAAGATGAATCCTGATAAAACACAAGCACTTAGATAGATTGTTTTTCAGTTTAGAATTACAGAGATGCATTTTTCTGGATGACACTGCAATAGGAAGAAACTAGCACTATTGAGCAGAGCAAGGTACTATACTAGATGTTTGACTGATACAGGTTATGTTACTAGATATGCTCAGGAATGTAGTTTATTTGACACTACTTCCTAATATAATTTATTAAAATATCTTTAAACAATGTTCAGAAGTGGATTTTGGTGAATTAAAGTCAATCACCACACATACAACCATCTGTTCCAGCTAAAATGTTTATTGACACACATATAGTACAGAATCAAAGTATTCACGTAATTTACTTTGCACATAGCAAAAATACACCAATTATGATTTTAGCTGGGGAAATTGATAATTCAACTCCTTATATAGAAGAAAGTAAAATGCAAATTAAACAAATATGCAAAATAAATGTTAATTGTGTGGATTTATATCTCAGGCTTTGAATTATTTTAGTCTGTCAGGGAACATTAAGAATGAAGAGCCAGGTTTGACTAAGATTGGCTTTGGACAAATTTGGGAGAGGAAATGGTCTGAGAATTAGCATACAGTGATGAAAGGCACCCCAAAAGGAGTGTTGGGAACAAGTGATTGCTAAATACTTGTGCAGGCTTGTTGATATTAGAATTCAACTTTGTATGCAGTGGCTTTCAGCAACTATAAACGTACTGGCCAAAAGGGGTAATGTTGGTAGAGACTGTTAGCAGTGGGATTTGCATTTCCTTGTCTAATAAAAGACTTACTTTTTCTCTATATAACATTACTCTGTTTGGTTAGACTGATATACTTGGGGCTTTTGTGACTATCTTCATCTCTCAGTTAATCTCTCTTTTTCTTCTGTCTCTGACTTTTGTACTTCAGGTTCTAACTCGACTGTCTCTCCTTCATGTAAAGAAGAACACGCTACAGGCTGTTAGCTGTAGAGTAAGTAATTTAGGCTTTCCAGTCATTGTGCTATTTCATAAATAAAGTTTGTCTTCTTTAACACAAGCACCAGCCTCAAAAATACTTTCTCACAAAAGTTATACTCGCACTTTTAAGATTACTTTCTGCGTGAATTCTGCAGGTACAAGGCTACCAGCTAAGCAACAGTTTACCACTATTAAGCAATGCCCAGCAGAAAAAGAAACAGAGCAAGAAAAGGCAAGTGCACATACTCAGTTGGGATGAAAGCATGGAAAAGTTAAAATCTGGTCACAGAAATCCTCCCTAAAATATTATCTTTCCTAAGTATCTTATTTAATCAATCTGGAGAATAACTACAGAATGGAGATGGCTTGGATCTATACCACAAAATAATTAAAAAGGTCTGATGAACACAAGATTTTAATGTTCTCAGATTTCTTTTCCCATCTTTTCTTGGCTGAGACTTCACTGCAACATGCCTTTGCACTGAGATGCTTCAATTGTATCCTTGCCTATTCCTGTAATGATTCTACAGAACATACAATTCTGTCGGTTTTCACCCTCTGACAGCCCTTTCCCAAAATCAGGATGAAGGGAAATTACTTTTTAAAATCCAACCCTGATACATAATTACAATATTTTGTAGTAAAAATCACCTTCAAGTCAAATTCAAAGATATCCACCCAGTTCTCCTGGCATGACGTGGAAATGCTTGACTTTGCCTTTTTCTGGCCTGCACCCCTGGAATGTCTCTCATCCAAACAGCAATCAGGCCAGACCCTCCCTAAATTCTAAGCCCAGATAAGGAGAGTCAAACTCACCTTCAGAAAGATGGTATTCTGAAACACGTTCTGCAATAATTTGGTTCATTGGCCCAAATTATTGCACTGAATTACTACTATAGCTTGGGCCCCTCTCTTTGATTTTGCAAGTTTCTGAGGGCTCTGTTTGTGTACATACTTCAATCACTATAGAAAGTCTGATGGAAAGATCAAGTCTTGTCAACAGAAAATAAGACTGACTTGGGAATTCATCCTATTCTTAATAGCATAGCAGAACCTTTCAAAGACTAGGTGTGCCACCTGGGAATGCTCTTCGATCCAGCAAATCAGTGGTCCTGGAAGATAAGCATGAAAGTCACGGCCAGGATTGCCTTCGCCAAACCTCATATCCTGTGCTAAGTGCATCTTTTCTCAGGGAAAGAAGTTCCAGCTAGAGTGATTGACATTTTTAGCATCCCTTGTTCAAATTATAATATACTCTACATGTAGGTGCTCTATTCAGAAACTAGTGAAATATGTGTTGGCTAGATATTTTTTACCCTGCAGGGGCATTACATTTTTCCTCAAAAAAATTAACTAGCTTTGTTTCTGTGCAACAACTGAGTTATCAGTTCTCACTAATAAAGGGCTAAATGATTAAGATTGAGGATATTTGAAGAACCAACTAATTCCCTAAGAATTATCCCTAATTTACAATTGCCATGAAACTCTATTATATGCTAAATGTAATAAAAGTTTTATGCAGTCTCAGTTCCAGATGACTGTAGACAAATCTATTTGATAAACAAAGCACTTTAGATTCACCACTTGAAACCATAAAATAAGAGTGGTCACTCAGAGATTCTGTGAGATGCTTTGAAATGTTCTGGGCATGCTTAGAAGACTCTTCTTCCAGGATAGCATCCAGAAGTCCTCAGAAGAACCTTGAAGCAATAGCATTGAGCCTTGAGAGAAGACTCTTCAATTATTTATTATTTATTGCTCCAATGGACTAATAAGGCTACCTGTTCAGAGTTCAACATGCAAGTTATGTGATATGAAAGGTGAAAGGTCAATGGGCTGAAATACTTCAGAACACACGTAAAGTTTCAATGTTTTGATTCAGCTAATACCCTATAGTATCTGAAACAAGTGTCTCCTGAATTCAGTGCAGCCTCACAAAAAAACCATAGGTTTAATAGTTACCCAGAAATTTTACTACCATGCCTTTCTACAAAAAGCTTCCAGTTTTATTTTATAAACTCACTTTGGGTGCATTATGATACTACATTTAGTAACAACAGGGGAAGATTTTAGGATAATTGTGTTAAAATATCTCAAGATACATAATGATTTTACAGCAGTGTAGATACGCTTTTTATAAAGCATTCCTGGGGGGTCCAAATGTGGATACCAGGTTCTTTGTCAAGAAGATAGCAAATGAAGATCCTTTACCTTCCCTTAACCTCACTTAGATTAAGGATAGCATCATTTGTTTATCTTATTTCTGTATTGCTCTTCCTACCGAAGGAACCTAGACAGTTTATAAAAGAACAGTATCAACAGTCTTATATAAAACCACCATAATAAAACAAAAAATGATGAAAAACAATACACTAAAAAAATCAAAACAAAGTTAATGGGGAAAAAAAGCAATGCAATCAGTAAATTAAAATATGATCTGGTCCTACCATCAAATACATATCTGCACGAACAGACAGGTTTTTCAGTCATTTTTGAAGGAAGCCAATATAAGGAGAGAATTACATATTAGGGGAGCTGCCCCTAAGAAGGCCTTATTCCAGCTCATCCAATTGAGGTGAACCAGGTAGTGAAACCAGAAGCAGGGCCTACACAGCTGATTTTGAGGCATCATTTGGATAGTATTTGGGGAAGTAGTCCATTAAGTATAAGGTCCTAAGCTGTATAGGGCTTTTTAAACAAATGTCAACATCTAAAATTGGAGCCAGTGGCTCACAGGCAACCAGTGCAGCACATCTCCCCAATTACCTCTGCCCATCCCATTAGATCTGGCAGACAGGGCATGCTTTGGGTCTCATCCACTAGGGACTTACACTTGGCAGGTTCCAGGAGGCGGGCCTTCTCTGCCATGCTGCCTGCCTTAGGTAACACTCTCCCCCTCCCCGAAGTGAGGTTAGCTCCATCCCCGCTAATGTTCCATAAGTCCCTGAAGACCTGGTTTTGCCATCCAGCCTGGGGGTCCCAGGGGACCAGGTGTATTCTAAGATGGCTCTGTTATTAATTTACTCTCTGCTGTGCCTGATGGTTTGTATTTTTAAGAATGGTTGTTTTATATTTTTTAGAAATTATTATTCTTACATATTTATTGTTTTATTTTATTGTTATATGCTGCCCAAAGTCACTTCGTGTGAGATGGGTGGCTATATAAATTTGATAAACAAACAAACAAACATACAGGGCTGGCGTTATATGGTCCCATTTAGTCACCCACTTAATGAATAGGCAGCTGTCTTCTGCAGCAGTTTCAGTTTCCAGGCCAATGGTAACTGGGATTAAGAGAGGGTACTAGAGATTCTCTAGCTACAAAAGTGTAGTGTATGAAAGTTTTCTATACTCTGATTAAGCAAGAGTGAAGGAAGAAGCTCCATAATGTACATTGATGGTCACAGAGCCTTGATGTCAGTTGTCAGCTCTTAGTTGGCACATGGAAGAGCAGGCAAGATAAGATGATGAACGTTGAGACAATCATCAACAGGCCAGGTCCTAACAAACAAATGAGCTTATATTCCATGTTTCCTGTTCTTACCCAGTGTGAAACACTGGAGAATGTGGAACCATCTGTTTTCATGATATTTTATATAAAAATCCTCACATTTGCCTTAGATCACAGGATCTATTTGTAAATACATTTATTTTAAAAATATAATAAATTAAACAAAAGTAACATATTTGAAACATTTGATACAATGCTGGCAAAAATGAAACATGTACCTGAAACATCAGGAAGACATTAATTAGTCCAAAATGTTGCTATAAGTGAACAAAAAGTAATGTCTAATTATAATAAATGACAATTAGCAATTTAAGAACTGGAAGCAAATTTTTCAAACTAAAACTAAATCAGAAAATAATCTGATTGCCACATACCTGGCTCACATTTTCTCATGTTAAATATATGGCTATATATGTTGAATGAATCAATCAATCAATCAATTAATGAATATATGGCTATATATACTGAATATATATGGCTTATATAATGAATATATGGCTACATATATATAATATATGGCTATATACATACATTGAAAGAATGAATGAATTAATTAGAGTGAAGAATGCAAAAGAAGTGAAACTTGGTGGGACTACGTATGACAAAAAGCAATCTCAGGATGTCATACCACCCTCTTTCAAAGTGCTTCATTAGAAACAGTTACTTCCAAGGATCTTACCCATGAAAAGAAAACTGAAAAAAAGTTTGCAAATACAGCCACAAAAGCTGGTAGTCCACAGATATCTTTAATATCCATTTATGGCTTAGAAATAAAAATAAAACCCATGAACCAGTCTTGATTAACATGGGCAACTAGATGATTGGCTAACCTAAACTGACGGTATAATTTTGCTTACAATAAATGCTAATTAATTAGAAATGTAATATATTTTATATAATATACACCAAAAGAATTCATATGCAAAAAAAAAATCAATCAGGGAGCCTTTGTTGTTTTTGACCTAGAATGCTGAACTGTTACCTACCAATTCACTTAACAGCAGTTAAGATAGGAAGGGAGAGCCTTACTAGGCTGGCAGCTAACATGTTATGCTAGCATCTTAGAATCTACAGTATTTTCCATAGTAATCACAATTCATTCTATTCCTTTTGCTGAACTTAAAACATATTTCTACAGGGATGCAAATTACACATCTTCCAACAGCCAACAATGCAGCAAATTGGATGAGGATGCTATGGAAAGTGTATAATTGGAGTTAATTAGGAACTTCAGGTCATGTTATTTATAAAATAATATGTTGTTCTTCCAATCATTTCCATTTTAATAGGAAAAAATGCACCCAAGTTATTAATGATGGCTAATGTTTCCGCTGGTTCTATTTCTAGATATAATTATTTCCATGTACAGAGTGTTTCCATCAATGTTTTTCCAAGCTATGCAATTAATTCCCAGCAGAACAAATTAAAACAGACTTTTTTTAACCTCTAACTTGACCTGTTTTTGTACAATACCTTAGGGTGCAATCTTCCTTCTACTACTAACATGAGTAGACTCTGGGCTTCAGACTAGTACAATTCAGTCAAAGCATAATCATTTAAAGAATTTATGTTTTTATCTGTATGAGTATACATGTATACACACACACACACACACACACAAAGAGGAAAGCACTAAGAAATAAATCAGAGATTGTTTCAGGATACGTTCCAAACAGCATTAAAAACGCATATGTAAAGTTATGACCTTAACTCTTCTAGCCACTGATTTTCTTCCATTACAGAAGCAATAATCAATTTTGCTAAACATTTTGAAGCAGCATCTTCCCTACAAAACTTCAAAACTTCGACTACTCTCAAGGGATTAAGGGTTTTTTAAAAACAATACTTGTTAATTCTTGTAAATAGTTCTCTATCATTATTGCTAAACCTTGATGAAAGAAATGTGAATCCATTACTCAACATAATTTATTGAATTAATTTATCAAGTCAACTTGCATCCAGCTATGTCTGACAACTGAAAATTTTAATAATGCAAAGCAGTACACTTTTACTTAGCTAAAGCAGATTAAGAACAGTCTGTTGGGTAAACTAATCAAAACATCCTGTTGTCCATACTAGCAAGCCAAAAGCAGATACCCATGTCAGATCAGTTGTTCATGGAGTACTAAAGGTGATGTAAGAGGGTGATAATTTTAATTAAACATTAAGCAATATGCCAGGCTTCTCCATATTGGTGTCCTCCACATGTATTTGGCTACAGCTCCCATCATATCCAAAAATAAATCTGAGTTAAGTGAGAAAAACATCAGAATGTACAGAAACATATTCCTTAGATTTACATTTCAATTTCTAGAGAGTTAAAGTGGGTTAGTCTGTTACAGTATGAAATCCAAGAGATAAGTGTCATCTTTAAGGCTAGAATATAGTATTTGTTATTGCATAAGCCTTTATAGGTCAAAGTTTCAAACCTTTTAAAGATTTGATGGCCAAGCATGTTTCCACTGAAAACATGGAATGCCCAAATCAAATTGCTACTTATAAAACTATGACCAAAACCCACAATGTATAATGATGCTCTGCCCACAACCACACTGCATTCACACCCTCAGTGGAGACTGGATTATCAGTATTACAGCTCAGTAGAGATTGGATTATTACAGTATTACAGTTTTTGTTCTCAGTGCAAATTGTCCCTTGCTTCACTCTTTCCCCACACCCATAAAGATGTATAGTGGCTTGTCTCTTGTATGAAAATGAATTAAAGGTTAAATATTCAAAGATTATACGTAAACGCCATTGGCATCAATTCAATCAGTCCCTGACTGATCTCAGTTTTTGTGACAGATTTCATCCCATGTCCATTTATTTTACTTATTGTCTCATAGAAAAGTACAGGAGTCACGGAATAGCAAACTTGCTCGTGTTAAACTACCTCTGGTTGTTTATATCCCAGGGAGAGGTGGCATTCACAACTGGTTTAGACGTGACCATACAAATGTGAGGAATTATTATGTTTCAAGTATATAAATGGAGAGTTTATATACTGGAGCAATTGACTTTAACAGGTCTGCACGTTTACTTTTAAATTCAGAAGCCCAAAGATGCCTCCTTAAAAAAAACAGTGCATATATATAAAGCTATACAAGACTTTGGACTATTACTGTTTTATACAAATTTTACCAGATGCCCATAGGGTACAGTGTTTAGGTTAACATAACTGAGTTTCAGCATGTGTCCTTGGCCAGCTTTAAGTCCTATTTCTTGAACTTCTAAGACCAGTTTTGGAGGAAGACCAGAAGTACATCAAAACAAATAAGACTGGGAATTACAATAGTCACACACTCGTATACAATAGAGACTGGGCATTAAACAACATCCGAAAGGCCTTAACCTAAGTCAGAAAGGCTGAAGCATGAAAGAAATGTACGTTCATGTAGGAAATTAAAAGCAACAGAAAGGGCTTTCTTGGCTATGTCCAGTAGAAGAAAAAGGAAGGGCTGGCCCTACTGCTTGGAGATGGTAGGATAGTAACAGGTGACAGGGAAAGGGTGGAGCTTCTGAATCCCTACTTTGCTTTAGTTTTCTCCCCAGAGTGGAGCTATGTTCAAATGGACCTAAACAGAACAATTTTCACAAGGAGGGAATGGCAACTCAAGAAAAGTAAAGAGATGGATTGGGAAAACCTGGTTAGTATGAGAAAATTTAAATCTCTAGAACCAGACCAATTACATCTGAAAATCTTGAAGGAACTTGCAAATGCTATCTTGGGGTTCCTTTCTGTGATGTATGAGAAATCATGGAGGAAAGACATAGTGACAGAGTTGTTCCTATCTTCAAAGAGAAGAAAAAAAAGACCCCAGTAACTACAACCTGCTGTTGATACTGAGCAGTCAATTTATGAGCATTTAGAAAGCAATGCATTGCTTGGCATGAGGCAGCATGGGTTTATCAAGGTTAAGTCATATCAAACCAACCTGATCTCCATTTTTGATCAATTGACCAGTTTAGTTAACCACAAAAATACAGGGAACATGGTGTATTTTACTTCAACAAAGCATTTCACAGAGACTCCCTTGAGATCCCATTATAGAAGATAATAAAAAGTAAGCTGTATTCTGTTACCGTTAGTTGAATGCAGAGCTTGTTGAACAACCATACTCAGTGAGTGTATGTCAGTGGTTCCATGTAAAGTTGGAAATTTTGAGTGAGTGTCGGCTTCCTGTGGGAATGGCGGACTGAACGGCTGTGCCTGCTGGTTCAGCGGGTGGAGCTGACAACGCGGTAACTTTTTTCAGGCTCAGGCAGGTTTTCCTGAAGCCCAGAATCATTCTCTGGATCAAGGAGAATACCTGGAATCATCCCATCTCTCCTCTGGATGGCTGCTTGCAGCCAGAAGATCACAAACAGCGTTTTGCATTCCACTGGTAAGAGCCAGCTGGGAGGCGGGGACTTCATCACTTTCCAAGCCACGCTGTAGCCTTAAAGGGACACCAAAACCGGCTACCCCATTTCTAAATCACCAATTTGTATTTTTTTTTAAGTATATGTACCCCAAGAGAGGCTTTCTACAGTGAAGAGGAGCTGGTTCTCTTGGTGCTTAACATTATTTTTGGGATTACTTCTTTTAAGAAAAAAATTTAAATTTTGGATTTTGTTTTCCTTCCAAAGGAAATTCCAAAGATTGAGAGTAAACAATTGTCTTCCTGTTATTATTTTTGTATTAAATTTGAAGATATTAGCATTTGCCTACACATTGAATCAGCTGATTTGAACCTTCAGCTTTCTGTTTTCACCTTCCCTTGAGAATTGTCTGCTATCTCACTCTCACTTTATGTAAACACACTTTGGAACCCTTCCATATCTTCGACTTTCACTGGTTAAGCTCCTAAGGGGCACCATAATCTACTGTGTGAGACATGGAGGATTTCAAACAGATTCTTTCTGACTTTCACCAGGATTTTGAACAGATTTCTTCTGACTACTATCTTTTATGCAAGATATCCAGGACATTGTGGAAAATATGAGATCTAAAATGTGTCATCAGGTTGGGGATGTGGTGGATGAAACTGAGGAATTTAAGACTGAGATTGGGATTTTTATTGAGATGCAGGATGAAGATTGGATAATGGAGTTGGAGAAAACTAAGGGAGAGAGTGATCTGCAAGCCATAAGTAAAATCGATCTCCTGGTGGAATGCCATGAAAAGAACCTGGAATCCTTGGGTGGGGGGCAGTTGGGCTGTTTGATTCTTTCAAAAGGAAAGCTCTGTGCATGGTGTGGGGATATGTAGCTGCTTTGGTTTATTTTGAAGTGGGATAATGGCTGAAGAATGTTCATATAGTTTGCTTTAAGGATTTGATTGATGCTATTTGCCTTTAAAGATTTGGATTTACTGTTTTGAATTGGCTTTGTTTTTTGGGTTTATTAAAATTATTAAAACTGTTGTACTATTAAGTATAATAGCAGACAACTTACATGCTTTTTAATTTGTTTCTTATTACAGTAGACAGAAAGGTATAGAATAGTGGTAGGAGGGGGATAATTAAATATGTTTTATCTTTTGGAGGGGAGAAAGATGTTTAGGTGGTTTATATGAATTTTTTTTATTTTAATATAAGGGGGAGGAGTAACTATACTTAGTGATTTTTATTATGCATTAAAGTGGAATGACTTACAGAAATAATGTGGTGTTTTGGTTTAATATAGAGTAAGAGATTGATTATGGGAATTTTTGTATATCCTTGTTAAAAGTTAGAAGCCACATCTTTTTGTAAATTGAAAAAAAATTATCTTGTGTTTCTGCACTTTTTAAGTTTTTTTTTTGTAGTTTTTATTCTTCTCTTGAAACCTAATAAAATTTACTATAAAAATTTTTTTAAAGGAATTTTGAGTGTTGTACCACAGGGCTGTGTTCTGGGCCCTATACTCTCCAAGAAATGTAAGTCAAATGACTTAAATGAGGGTTTAGAAAAAACATTTTTTAGATTTGTATGTAAATAAAGATAGGACGATAGCAAAGCAGCTTGGCAGTATCAAGGTTTAGAAGGATCTTGACAAACTGAAACAACGGGTACAAATCAGCAAGATGAATTTCAACAAGAGTAAGTGCAAAACCTTACACTGTATGGAAAAAATCAAAGGCATGAGAATAGAACGAGGAAGACCATATTATGCTGCATTACCATTGCCCACCACCCCTCATTTTTTGGAAGGTCAGATGGGTGAAGCCCAGAAGTATTGTTTTTTGGTGATGGGGCTAGTCCTCTGGAACAACCTCCCATTGGAAATTGTTTCTGATGTTGTCTATCTTCCAGAAAAAGTTGAAGACACAGTTTCACCAGAGGGCTTTTGGGGCCTGATGCCATGCTCTGTGTTGAGGGTTCATTTTTCCTATGTCAGTGTTTTATACTCCATTGCATATTCTTACCCTGTAAGCCAAGAGTCCTGTCAGACTCCACAATCAAATGATTGCTGAATCGTCTGATTGTGTTTGTCTGCATCAATGAGGCAACGGGTGTCAAGCAGGAAGAGGGGGGGAGGAATTGCAAAGAGTGTGAATTGCTGGTGTTTGGGCTAGAAGGAGGGAGTCAAGGTTGTCCTGCCGGCATCTGTGGCTGGCATTGCTGGCTGTTTGAAACAGTGGCTGGCATTGCTGGCTGTTTGAAACAGTGTGAGAAAAGACAGGAAGAGGGATGTGGGGCTTTGGAATGTTCTAATGAGTTTAGGCGGGAATCTTTAATTCACAGCTTTCTTCTGTTCTGTACACTTGTCTTCATTAAACCTGAATTCTGCATATACCAAATGTGCATGAGTTGGGTCAATATTGGGACTGAGGGTGCCAGTTCTTACAGGTCCTGTGATTACAGTAGGATACAAGTTTGATTGATAAATAAATAAATAAATAACCAACTAACCAACCTGTGAAAGGGTTGTTGGAGTGTATAAAATAGCCTGATAGATGGCTATTTTATACACTGGAGGTGTATGAAATAGCCATCTGTCAGGAATCCTGGGCTAGATGAACTTTAAGATCATTTCCACTCTATGATTTATGAAGATCTGCATCATCTTGAAAGTATAAGTAGAGCACAGATGTGACAGTGGGTAACTACTGATTTCAGCCGCAGCCAGTCAGTATGCCTGAATATTTTTAATTTCTATTACAAAAAAGCTGACTAATAACAACAACAACAAATACTTCCCTAAATTAGTAACAGTTTATTACTGGTCAACATATAATTAGAAGTTATACCATTCCAAGTTGTTCAGGTTGTGGAACAAATTAAAATACATTTTTTTTCCTCTTCATTAAGTAACCACAATGTGATGACCTGCTGTATGAAAAATTAGAGGTCAATCATATAATGAGATTTGCTCCATGCCACATGTACTGACTTGAGTTGTAGAATTTGCTCAGCTTCTTGCTCCAAATGCACTGTTGACAAGATGATGGATTGAGCACATCACTGCCACTTACTCATTTTAGCCAAAAGGGACTGCAGTTGGTGCCGTATGTTCATGAGGATGATCAAGAATTTCAACACCATTTATTTAAAAAGGTTTTAAAAACCTAACCTGGCAAAAATTTTACAGCGTATACACTGTATTTTATATCCGCTTCATCATATGAAAAATGTTAAAAAGCAGCTTCTGATTTACATTGCTCCTAAGCTGAGTATACTGCTAATGTAAGTTTTTTATTATTATTGTGTTATATTTGCAGAGTGATTCAGTTAATGCCGTAAAGTTTGCAAGTCTCTATAGCTTTAACCACCTTCTGTAAGTCAACCGTAAGTTCTCAATCTATTCCCCACAATCACACCCATTTAAAGATGAATTTGAACCAATTCCTTGGTTGCTACTAAAACCTACATATACCAGGCTGAGTGGAAATTCACCTGCTTATAGTATCCAGTAGTGTCATGCAGTAGAATAAATAACTGTATTATTAAGCAATAATAATGCTTATTTTGGAGGCACATTTTAGCAACCATGCTAGGTCCTATTTTGTCAGCCAGACTGGCAGTAAGTTTTGTTCATTAACCAAGATTATCTCAAATTTGGCTAAAAATTCTTTAATCATATGCCAGCTATTACTAAGCTAGCCATAGGGGGAAAAAACCTATTTTTAATGCAAGCCAGAAGGAAAACAGTCGACATAGTTTAATAATTTAGTGTTTATACAAGAACCAAAGAGCATGATGCAAAATGGTTAAAAATACTTCTTTTAAAAAAGCATGCCTCTATAAACTACTATTTTCTCTGGATATGTCCAGAAAGAATCATCCATGTTTTTTTTCAGACAATCACAAATCATAATTCTCACATATTCAAAAGAGGACACCTTATGCAAAACTGCTATTTTTGACAACCATTCCAAAACCTCTTTGCTCTCTAAAAAGAGAGGGGGGCATAATATTAATATAGCAGCAGGGGAAAGTAGAGCCGTGGCAGCATTCTTGAGCCAATGAAATTCTACTACTTTGGACAATTGTTCGAAGAAAATTGTAGAATTGTAAAACCATTCATACAAAATGTAGCATAATAAAAATATTTTACAGATTGTATTGTCTATGAATTAGCAGGCACATTTCAAAGATATCTGTAAGAACACACCTCCCTCACTGGTATTTTGGGGTTGTTTATATTCCACATGAAACCAATGGCCTTGAGTTATTTGTCAGTTAAGAGAATTTTTCTGCAAAGACCTACGTTGTCTTCATAAAAGAAACAGGTCTTGGCAAAAAGCATGTGAATATCAATGGAGTTCAATATGTCTGAACATAGAATTTCTTGTAGTGTTTTATAAAATCTAGTATTACTTATGTCCTTTTATAGTTATCTTTCCTAGTTACTTACAGCACTTAGATTATTCATTGTAAAATTAATTGTAATTTTATAGGATTCTTTTGCATTTTAATACCTGTACTCTGTAATTTTATCTTTACCTTATTTTATTCTATCAATATGAATTTTATTCTTACTTCTATTTTAGTGTAACTGTTATGTTATTAGTTCTATGCTGGTCTATAATTGAAATAAAATTGACTGATTGATTGAATTGTTAAACTGGGAAGTATGTGGTTAGACTGGATAAATATGTGCAGCTAAGTGTGAAACATTCTGGGTAATTCCTATATGTACTGATGAATGTTGATAAGAGGAGTACATCACTGACATAATATGGAAGGTAAATGCATCCCCACCAGCATTTTTCCACATACAGTCTTACAGTCCAATATTTTATCATACTTAGAATGGTATACTCATCAAATACTCTGCAGTCTCCCTTTGTTTGTTAGCTATGCAAAGGCAGACCCAACTGTATTTGCACAGGAGACCACCAGGAACTACCAGGGATATAGACTAGACTAAAAGTTGAAATCATATCCTGGAAGAATGCAATAGTAAACTATTTTAATATTGTTGCCAAGATAATAACATGGATATACTCATAGAGTCATCAGGAACTGAGCTTAACTCAAAGGAGATTTGATTTTTACCATATCACTATTCAACAGGAAAGCATGAAATAATTACAATACACAGATTCTCTTGTTAGAGAATCCAACTGTCCTCTCAAGATGGCAGTGAAATCAAATAAGTATTAATAAATTTAAGAATATCCTGCATTATAACATTGATAATTGTTTAATTGTCACTACTTGAGCCAGAAACTGGTGAGTGGAGTGAGTTTGTGATTGATTGATCTAGGTGATTCCCAAGGTTGACAAAAGGAAAACTCAACTACTCCCCCATACTTCATTCTCAGACCAACACCTGTAACTTACTGAGAAAAAGATGTTTTTCCACAAAGATATTTAGGAGAATTAAAGGGTTATTAAAGTCTTGGCACAAAAGCCAGTCTGGTGTAGTGGTTAAGGCACCAGGCTAGAAACCGGGAGACCGTGAGTTCTAGTCCCACCTTAGCACAAGCCAGTTGGGTGACCTTAGGCCAGTCACTCTCTCTCAGCCCTAGGAATCAGGCAATGCCAAACCACTTCCAAAAAGCCTTGCCAGGAAAACTGCAGTAACTAGTCCAGGCAGTTACTAGAAGTCAAAAACTGACTCAAAGGCACACCCCCCCCAAAGTCTCGCACACTTTTCTTCAAGATGTGGTTAATCCTATTAGATTGGATGTTGCTGAATACATGAGGTCTCATTGTGGAAATTCTTAAATTATTTTTATTATTGTTGTTGCTTTTATTAAATTTATATGCCGCCTAATTCCCAGAAACTCGGGTGGTGGGGTTGCAATTGTTAAAGATATTTAAAAACAAAGAGCAGATAAAGTGCACTGCCAGGGTCAAGACAGATGGCATGGTTTAATCAATGGAACCCAGAGTGTGCCAACCCTGCCAGATTGAACCAGTTGGGCACAGAAGGCTAATAAGTCATCCAGGCCAACATATTCTTACAGATTTAAAGTGAACAATGATTTGTTACAGTGGATACATGTTCAGCAGGACAATTAGGTGGTTAAAAAAATCCATGTTTATAATGCTGTCGATCGGAAGGTCGGCGGTTCGAAACCGCGCAGCGGGGTGAGCTCCCGTTGCTCGTCCCAGCTTCTGCACACCAAGCAGTTTGAAAACATGCAAATGTGAGTAGATTAATTGGTACCGCTTCGGCGGGAAGGTAACGGCGTTCCGTGAGTCATGCTGGCCACATGACCCGGAAGTGTCCTATGGACAACGCCGGCTCCAAGGCTTTGAAACGGAGATGAGCACCGCCCCCTAGAGTCGGATTCGACTGGACTTTACGTCGAGGGAAACCTTTACCTTTACCTAGAAGAGGGTTAGAGAGAAGAGGCCTTTTTCAAGTCTAGGAATATGGCCCATGACGTGGGCCTTCAGTATTTTGCAAGGCTATGGGAAACTATACTGCTTCCTTGGGTTCCGCTTCTGAAGACTTTTCAGATGACTGAAACTCTTTTTATGTTTTTATGCGTTGTTATTTCACCTGTCAAGGCTTCATACCAGTAGGCAATCAGACTCCCTCCTTGCTTTGCATTCCCAAGCAGACTCAAGGAGTTTAGTTAGGTAAGTAGACTTACTGCAAGAAGGATTTGGAAAGCCATATATACAAGACATTCTCCAATTAACAACACACAGCTATCCTGTCCTTTAAACATATTAGTACCAAGATCTGAATCCCACCTTTTTCAGTCAATAGCTGCATGGCTAGTCATTTCTTGGCCCTGAAGATTTCTGTCATCTGTCCCATGTTTATAAAATGAGTAAACAGAATGGGCAGAGATTCCTGCCTCACCAATTTCAAACTTTACAATGCCTACTTGCACATCCAGGCTGCTAAATTTTTGCCTTTTGTTTCCAATTATGTATTGTAGCTAGTTGCTCTACTCAGCTATTCTTGAAACCAGATCCTTTTCTTCCAATGTGCCATAAATTATTAGGAACTCTACCTCTTCTGAATAGTAGTTTGGGCTTGTAGAGGCACAGGTTTTGCACTGTCACCTTTAGAAAGATATTTTTTTTAAAAAAAAATCATAATGGTTTATTTTTCCCTTCATTATGCCTATGTCTTCTTGTTCTTTTTTGCTATTTTTTTTTTTTGGTGGCAGGCTTCCTTGTAATATACAATGTCAAGTGGTCTAAGCTTTAAAAAACGGGCTGAAATTCCATTTTACAGCAGATTCATATTTGATTCACTGAAATCTTGGCAAGTATTCCAACCATAATTCATCCAGGGATCAGTTTCAATACTTTCAATTGTTTCTGAAAGACATATATGGAAAATATTGGATCACCGATGTAGATTTGATCACTTTATTCATGCAAAATTTACCTTATGGAAAAATACTGCTTAAAAATAGCTAGATAATCTTTCAGGAGGAGGGACTAAACTGAACTAATAGGCCAGCTTAGCTCTATTGAAATTTTTAAAAAAATTTTGTAGACCTTAGAATTGAGGTTGATTTATAAAAAAAATACTTCTTGGCTATTGAATAAGTAGACATTTATTTGGCATTTATTTCAACTATTTAGTATTGAAGCACCACTGTTGCTTCTGAAGTTCTGCAGTTTTTTAGAAATTTCAGCAGAATCAATTTAGGGTCTTACCTAAGACTCAGTTTTTTTTATAAGAATCTATTTCTACAAGAATTTGATGAAATTGGAATTAACTATTTATCTAAAAAACAAGCTCAACTGTTCTATTTTTGTAAATCAGTGCAGGATTGCTTTAAACATGAGATTTATTTTTATCTTTAAGTGAAGCTTACACAACAGAAAATTATACTTCATATATATCAAAACTTCACAGTGTGTTTAATAAGGACTGGTTGGAATCACCTTGCTACCAGAGATGCAATTCAGGAGTTAGAATATTAATTCATTTGGTTTTGGCTTATCCTACTATTGTCATATTTTGGCCTACAATTTATATTTTTGAATGATCTCTGTTAATGACTTTTTTGCTATAACACTGTTTCTGAAATTATCAAATCATCAAAAACTGTAGATGCCTCATGAATAGTCAGTATATCAATTTGTCTTTTCTGAAAGGGGATCAAAGAATAACATGATCACATATCTGGAGCTGCTTTGATTACAGTATAAATTATCTGGCATTTATCATTTTTTCTTTTTTTTCTTTTTTTTAATTACAGAAGATGATGATGTACATGAAATAGAACAACTTTCAGATATTTGACCATTAAGAAACAGAACAGCTTGCAGATATTTGACCATTCATAAATTCATTTCACTTCCAAAAACCATGAGTGCTCATGAACCTCTTAATGTTCAACTGCTGAAGCATCACTAATGCAAAGTTGTAGATGCCGAAATATAAAAGTTCTTAAAAAAAATTAAAAATGAAATGTTCCCAAACCCAAACTCATGTAGCAAGGCAAACATCATGGCATCCATAGCTGCCTCATTATCAAACCCTGAACCATATCATTACCCACAGTTAATAAAATAAGAGATGGCTTTGCTGGTAGTAGAATAGATTTAATTACAGAAGTCTGAAGTGTTGTGTCTATACATTTGTATTGTTATAACATGAAGTAATAGTTGCCTTTACATATACATGAAAATTTGATGTCTACATATCTACCACATCAATAAAGGCAGGCAAGATTTTAAAGGGATGTATTGCTGCTTGCCTGCAAGTTATAAAAGTGGCATCTATATTTTACTGCCTTCATCCATTTCTGTACGCTATTTTTCAGGATAGAACTTATTTCATAGTACACTAAATTTATAAAGATGAATTAAATATTTAGCCTATAAATTAAAATCAGATTACCTGGACCTGTATAACCCAGTTCTTTATGCATGATTCTACCATTGCTGATGATATTTCTATTGCATTCTTTTGTACTATTCTACTGTTACCAAAATTTATCTATCAGAAAGTTGTAAAGTGAGCAATGATTGTAACAAAATTTGAATATGTATGTACAAACTCATCATAAAACCTAGTATAAATAAGTTTGTTTGTTTATCAAATTTCACACCATCAATCTCCCCCCGAAAGAAGTTATAATATGAAAGCCTGAGAACAGAGTTATAAAACAAGTTAGGATAGATTTGCAGATATATGTATATTGCCTGAACCATTATTTTGGATTATTGTATCTGAATTATTAAAATGCTTCCACTGAAAAATAGGGAAGGATGGATAACCTTTATGGATTTAGGGTCACATTGGCCACTATAAAACCCTTTATAGCCATATAAGAAAGAGAGCAAATGCGTTAGGCTGCAACACACTCACTAGATATCACATGCACAATTCTGCCATTCATCCAAACCAATCACTCATTCTTTCACAAGCATTTATTCCTTCTCCACATACACACAAACCCAGAGGGAAAATAACAAGCTTTAATCTGGTCCCTGGAAGACAGAGCAAGTATTACTTCGTTCTATCCTTCCAGAATGCACGTTGATGTGCTAAGTGGCAGAGAATAGCTCCATAGGCTGCATAAGCAGGGCTGAGTACTGCATGCAGAACAGAAGTCGACCAGATACAGAGTAGGATGCTGGAGGTAGCAATCAATACTTTACCTATAGCACTGTGACAGTGAATATTTATGTGAGAAACAATTAGTCTGCCATCCTTCATTATATTAATATATGTATTAGGATACTTCCTATATATATATATATATATATATATATATATATATATATATATATATATTCCATATATATATGGATTAATATTTATCTTCCAAACATATCAACAAAACTATTTCTGGCATTAAATCCTTACCCTGGCAGGTGCTGTTCTTCTCTTCATACCCTGCCTTACATATGCATTTTCCAATTGGCACCAGCCATTCCCCTTCAGCACTGCAATGCATCCTTGGGGGTTCATCAGTCACTGAATTGTTCACGCATGACCCTAAGACTTCTAGTAGCTGTGAAGAATCAGCTCCAGTGATGGTGTCAGGAAAGATGGCAAGGTTTCGAATCACCAGAGGGCACTTTTTATAATAGACCCTCACAGATACCAGTGCAATGCAGGCACCCACATCCTGGAAAGCAAGGTAAAATCCCTTTTTGGTTAGAGGTCCAACATCTCTCACCTCTGTATTCAGCTTCATGACTCTATCTCCGAGATCTAATTCTGTAAAACTCTCATCTGCTGCAATGGTATCAATCTTGATGTATTGGTTTTCTTTCACATTCCTCCCATCTTCATAATCAGATTCAAAATAATACATATTAAAAGTCTCTTTGCAAGTTCCAAGACCTCCTGGAAGGCTGTTACAGTCTCTAAGTGTAAATTTCAGTTCAATGAAGATCCGAGAGGCCCCTTTGTTGGAGATCCAGCTTGTCAAAAGCCAATTATTCTGACTCTGTTCCATCACTCTACACACTTGATATGTGTGGATTGGTGCATAATTTTCATCCACCTCACCAATTTCTTCCCACTAGACAAAGAAGGGGGAGGGAGAAAGAAATACAAAAGACAATTTTAAAAATCAGATTGCAAATGCCCACAATTCTAGATCTGATAGTACTAGAATGAGGCAGAGCTAAAAGATCTTTGCAAACAAGGGAGACCACCCATTTTTCTAAAAGTCAGCTAGGATGGTGAGACAGACCTGTTCCTGCCAGTGAGAAAAAGATTCATATTCTTAGTAGTATATTCTGATTTCTTCATTTTTTTTACACACGCTCACAGGTGCTCTTATTATTACCACCATCTCATATCATCTTGAGATGAATCACAGCATTCGAAAGGGTTTGCTATGCTATCCTGGGAATCCCCCGGTATAAAAATTTTTCAGTTTAAGCAAGTAATGATGAAAAAATTAAAGTAAAAGTGCCAAACCTAACCCATAGTTTTAAATACTAAAGCAGTATTTTTTCCCCACAAGTTGACCATAGCAGCTAAGGAATCAGATTTTACACCCTTCTCCCTAGGCCTTGTTTTCTTATTACTGATATGTTAGATTTTGGTAACAAGTAACATGCCATTAATATCCAGTTAAAATGCTTTGGTCTGAGAATCTTAAAAACATGAATATTGCAAGATAGTTCATCAAGAAGCAAATCAGAGAAGTTGCATTCATATGCCAATTATTTTCCAACTCTAGGAAAGATTTTAAAATGTTTGCATTTTGATTGCTTATCTTATTTTTGTCTACTAAATTGAACAGATTTCGTCCATCCTCTTCCTACATACTCCTATTTTTCTATCAGTTAAATTTTAAACGGAAATGGTTCTGATTAAATGGCCCAATTCACACAGGTGCAGATGAGTCAGAAACCTTTAAATGACTGTAGCAATGTTCACCCTCATAGTTACTACTGCCACTTGAGGTGAAATCCCTCCAACTATTAGTGCTTCTTTCCACTTACCTTCCACCTGTATGCTTACCATTCTTATAATTCCTCCCAGTTGCACCTAAACTGCCTCTTTTAGTTCTTCCCCATCTCTCATCTAAGAAATAAGTGCATGGACATACAGTATGTGCACATCTATGCACAACCTGATGGCTGAAAGCGAAGAGGAACTGAGGAGCCTTATGATGAAGGTGAAAGAAGAAAGTGCAAAAGCTGGCTTGCAGCTCAACCTCAAAAAAACCAAGATTATGGCAACCAGCTTGATTGATAACTGGCAAATAGAGGGAGAAAATGTAGAAGCAGTGAAAGACTTTGTATTCCTAGGTGCAAAGATTACTGCAGATGCTGACTGCAGTCAGGAAATCAGAAGACGCTTAATCCTTGGGAGAAGAGCAATGACAAATCTTGATAAAATAGTTAAGAGCAGAGACATCACACTGACAACAAAGGCCCGCATAGTTAAAGCAATGGTGTTCCCTGTAGTAACATATGGCTGCGAGAGCTGGACCATAAGGAAGGCTGAGCGAAGGAAGATCGATGCTTTTGAGCTGTGGTGTTGGAGGAAAATTCTGAGAGTGCCTTGGACTGCAAGAAGATCAAACCAGTCCATCCTCCAGGAAATCAAGCCAGACTGCTCACTTGAGGGAATGATATTAAAGGCAAAACTGAAATACTTTGGCCACATAATGAGAAGACAGGACACCCTGGAGAAGTTGCTGATGCTAGGGAGAGTGGAAGGCAAAAGGAAGAGGGGCCGACCAAGGGCAAGGTGGATGGATGATATTCTAGAGGTGACGGACTCGTCCCTGGGGGAGCTGGGGGTGTTGACGACCGACAGGAAGCTCTGGCGTGGGCTGGTCCATGAAGTCACGAAGAGTCAGAAGCGACTAAACGAATAAACAACAAATGCACAACCACAACCTATTCAATCCCTTTATACTAAGCCCACTCCTTCCAGCCCTCTCTTCAAGACAACATGTTATATCAGATCACGTTATATGGCAAAGAACAGCTGAAATATTCAGCCCTTGGCATTAAGATCCCACCATCAATGCACTGCAATGCATCAAGAACCTGTTTTCAGCCTTAAGCAAATCTTTTCAGCAGGAATTTAACTGACTGCCAGAAACCTTTTTTTACAACTAATGGTACAAACCAGCTATCAGCCCACTCTTACATCAAACCCAATTTTATTCTTCATAATCAATTTTTTAGTAAAGATCAAGATCAGATTTAATAGTCAATGATTCTTTAAGAATACAAGATGCTATATACTCAAGCATCTATTTCTATTTTAAATATTGGTCAAAAGAATTGTTTCTGAAACTGTTTAAACAGACTGGAAGGAAACAGGTGTTTAGGCTAGCATCTATTATGCTTCAATAGATGAACAATCCATTTTGTGATCATGACTACATGGCCTTTTAAGAATACAACAAATAATTTAAAGGAAAACAAAAACAGAATAAAAAAGGTAGCAGAACATTTTAGATAGGAGAAAACCACAATGGAGCTGAATGTGTTTTACTTTTTTTTCTCAGTAACACATGTAAAAGAGAGATTATATATCTTTATGATTAACACAAAAATATGAGATGTTAATTTGGCACTAAATGATTCTTGCAAGCCTTTAACAGAGAACATACATGTATTTTGATTATGCGGTGTTAAATCATTTATAACAAACCTACTTCGGCAGTGGAAGTATTCAGAGGCCAACAGCTCTGGTGATAATAAGAGTGTCAACTGGTATGAAAATACATTATTACTCCAGAAATAAATATACAATGTAAAGGACAAAAACATCACGGATGCTACTAAAACACACAAACACCAAGAATGTGGTAGACTGGGTTCAGGAACACTGTATGTGTAAGTAACTCTTTTCAAAGCAACTTTTGCTTGAACACCTAGAAACAATTTAGGAGATAGGATACTAGTTTGCTTTGCATATAAGGCACTGCTAGAGAAAAAAAACTGCCACAGGTGAACTAGTTGGTTAGAAGGCAAATGTAGAAACTGACCCTGATAATTTCCCAGTTACAGTTATGCATTTTTAAATGAATTACTGTACTGTATACACAGATAGCCAGCAAAAAATCCATAGAAAAAGATAAATGTATTACACTTTCCTGCGGCAGGCTGCTCGTATATTCAATTCATGATTGACAGAATAGTTGGTTTTCCATCTATATTTTCTAATAATGACATCAACCAATTCAGACTTCTTTTGTCTTGTTTTCTAATGCATTTGGAGCAAATCTGGATTTTCTTGACATGTATCAACATGAAGTATGAATATGATACATCTGCAAAGATGTTATCACAGCAAATAGAGCCCAGAAACTAGCCAATTCTACACCAGTGCATACACTATGCTTTGGTCATAAATATGAAACAGCCCTTATCCAATAAATCACTTAAATGTGTATCTTGGTTGCAGAGAATCTCATTGCCCAAGTTCAGATCTGGACTTGCCTATCTAAGGTTCTCTGGAAAAGGTAAGCAGTGTTATTTAGAACAATATTCATAAATAGTACAAGTGGTCCAATTTGAAAGTTAGCTAGTGTCCTACAATGCCCTTCAAACTGAAGAGACAGACCTCGAGGGAAACACAGTGAAAGAAACTGATTTCTGTGACACCAGAAAATGGGTATTTGCACTAGCTAAGTGAAGCATTCTCCCTGTAGATGAAATATAGGACTTAAATGTCAAGATGCTGCAGAAGCTCAGACCTGTACATATTTGATAAATCAACTTTTTCCAGTTAAAAAGATCTGATCCCACTGCTTGAAAGAATATGGTCCTTTCCAACACGGCACACTGAATATCAAGGGACCAGCTCTAGCTTTGAAATCTGAACTCATTCTCATTTACCTTCATTGTCATCCTTACACAACTGCACTGCTTTTTAAGAAGCATCTTTTTGTAATTATTAAAAATATCTTCCTTAAGTTTATTTATTTATTTATCATTAAATTTATACACTGCCCATCTCACTATAAAAGTGACTCTCAGCAGCTTACAAATGAAAATTAATAAAACTCTTATAAAAATAGAAAAAGTACAAAAAATAGAAGATAAAAGAGGGAAACTAAAAGGATTTACCAATCCCAAACAGCATCAGAACATACTCTCTGTTCTTTCAGTCCTTCATCAGCCAGATCAGTAGCAGCCAACTCTTTTGCTACCTGCTAGTCTCCTCTATACCAGCCCCTTTCAGGCTAGCACAATCAAAATTTACCCCTTTCATATATGTCAAGGAAAGAGATAGACATGCCTCAGTTTCAAAGCCGGCCATGTAAGTTGCTGACAACCATAAGAGAAAATTATAGTTACAAAGAAAGGAGCTACAGATGTTTCCTTGTGATTTCAGCTTTCCTCCAGATTTTGTCTCTATCTGAGCAAATATCTATATTAAACTGGCAAATATTCAATCTTTCTGTCACCAACATTTTGGTGAAGTCCTTTTCTTTTCTCTCCTTCCTGAAAAGAAACATCTTAAATGTTGGGGAGCAAGATTTCAAAGAAAAAAATCTTCACAGGTCCAAGAAAACAGCCTTATAAAGATGGCAAAACCAGTTGAGAGTCTATTAAACATGTTTTTGAAAGGCTATTCTGATCTACTTCAGAATATACTAAGGCAAATATGAACCATAGATCAGCTACATGCTAATGCTACAGAAATCAGAGTCAAATTAATTATTCAGGATGGACCAGGAGGAAACTATTTGCCACATGCAGACTTTCCATGATTCATGTTCAGTCCCCCTACATTCTTCTGTCATTTAAAAAATAAAATCTCCCCAACTCAAGTTCAACTCCTGATGACTAAATGGACAAATTATGTTGTTTGTTGATAACAATACAGAAATGGTTTGCCATTTTCTGGGATTTTTTTTTTTAACTTCCTTGCTTAGTCTGCAGCCCTGTGGTTTCCTAGTGCCATCCCATCTAGGCTGGTCCCTCTTAGTTTTTTTTTTCAGTATCAGCCAAATTTAACTAGATGCTGCTACAAACAGCTGAGATCTTGCAAGCTTTAAATCATCAGCCAATGGCAAGATGCAGACATTTGGCTACACTATTAAAATCGTGTAGTCAAATGGATTCTAGTAAGTAGTAGTCAGCACCTGTTGAAATTTTGTGGCCATGGAGCATACCTTTAAAAATGTTAATGTGTTACAAATGTGTGTAATTGGCATAAGGAGGTTGAATAGCTCTTCAGTGTGGGGTTTCTGGCTCAGATCGAGATATTGTCTAAAACTAGACAATTAAATCATTAGTTGCTTAATTGGTAAATTATCAATCACCCACTTCATTAAAATACTTAAGAATCTCTCGGGTCAAAACCTGCATTGACATTGCAAGCAATCTTACAAATTTAGTTGTTTTAATCCCTTTATTATTTTTATACATAACTCAAGGTGGCGAACTAATAACACTAATACTCCTTCCTCCTCCTATTTTCCCCACAACAACCACCCTGTGAGGTGGGCTGGGCTGGCCCAAAGTCATCCAGCTGGCTTTCATGCCTAAGGCAGGACTAGAACTCACAGTCTCCTGGATTCTAGCCTGGTGCCTTAACCACTAGACCGAACTGGCTCTCTAACTTGTTCCAAGTGTTTAATTTAATACATTGATTTCTACTCAATATTCCATTTTTGGCCACATTTGTTCTTTCTTTTAAAAGATAATACAACCTTTAGTGGTTCTACCACTATACTTAATTCACAGTAAGAGCAAACTAGCAAGATAACGGAAGCTTATGCTTGGGAAGCATTGTCCTAATCCTTTAGTATTGCTAGATGAGATTAATTTGACATATACCAAATGAAATATTTTTTCACAATCTGATAATTATACTTGCAATAAAAACCATAATCCAAATGAGAAGACGAACTTGGGGCAGCTGTATCAGTTATTCTAAAAAAAAAGAAATTTTACAGCTTTCACCAAATAAAGTTTTGTATTGTAAGTACATTAAAATTAAATATGGTGTTTTTAAGGAAGGAGAAAGCTGAGATACATCAATTCATTGAAAAAGGATGTGAAGTTTAAGAAAAACATGTTTTTTACTTTGAACACACTTCTTACTTTGACCACACCCACTTCCCCTCCCATATTCACATATGGTCTCAAACACATTCAACAAGGTATGTATGAAGTTCACGACTATACACCTGTAAGTTCATCTGTACATGATTCTTAGCAGAGCAACAGCACAACAGAAATAAGTCTTTGTCTATGTCAGCCTAGAAAGAGATTCAGGAATGGATGAATTTGTCAGAGTTGATTTCTCTCAGTTTCCCATTTGTCCCAATCTCATTTGTTTCCAACATCTGTTTGCTGCATCAGTTTGCAAACTACTTCTTCCAAATAAGTTTTGACTAAAAAATGTACAGATTTTGTATGCATTTCTCCAGTATGTTTTTATGCACTTCTTCCAGTTCATGCAACTATTTTAAGTATTTTCCCTACTGAAAATCATGTTTGTGTATACTTTTCCCAAATGTATGCATTTCAATGCAAACATTGTCAAGTTTTCATTTTTGTGCACTTTTTGAGTTGTAAGTATCACCAGAATTCTGCAAAATAGTTTACAATATGCAAGATTTTACCAATTTGTGAAGGGAGGTGCAAACTGAGTAGCTTTGCATAAAAATCTGGACCAAATGAATTTCTCCTCCGCCTCTAGAATGGGAACAAATAACATAGATAACAATATAACATACTGCAGATAACAACAGAGAGGTTTGATCACATTTAGTTATGCATATTCAAGCTTCACTTCAGATAGAACAAAAGAAAAAAGCACAAGAAAGTTGTGCAGGTTTTCAAAAACAAAACAATTTCCCCAAGAGAAAATACTGATAGCCTCATAATCTTGAGAAACAGTGTAGTGGTTCAGAATTTAAGATTCTGAACTAGAGTTACCCTATTTATACTCACAGAGACCCTATCCATACACACAATCACCTATCAATTCCTATATTCATATACACCCATACTGATTAATACTTTCTGACATTTAGCCCTTCATTCATACTTAAACTAAACTTTCATTTCCCTGCATGTAGTGATCAACTCCATTCCACAAGATAAAACTACCTTCATACAGAACTATTACATCTTTCCCTTTTTCTTAGTTTCAGACACACAACATACCTATTTTAATTTCATTCACTGCATTTCTTGATTCATACTCTTTACTATTTATACCTCTCATATTCCATGTCCCAATCTTCCACATGCCACAGTTATTCCCAGATGGGACCAAAAGATACTTATCTCCATGGTCCATAATTTTTCTGGGTGCCCCTAGGTCAGCACATATAACATCTCTACTGCGCGAGCTGCACTGGGTGCCAGTTTGCTTCCGGATCCAATTCAAGGTGTTGGTTATCACCTTTAAAGCCTTACCTGGCATGGGGCCATGTTACCTGGTGGACCATCTCAACCCCATCACATCAACCCACCCCACCCGATCATCCAGAGAGGGCATGTTACGGACCCCATCCATAAGAGAATTTCATCTGGCAGGGTCCAGGAAGCGGGCCTTCTCTGTGGTGGCCCCCGCTCTCTGGAATATCTTGCCCCTGGAGGTGAGGCAGGCCCCTTCACTCCTGACCTTCCAGAAGGCCCTGAAGACTTGGTTCTGCCGTCTCGCTTGGGGCAGGAATGTGGGTGACCATTCTTGGGGGTGGCTCGCACCCTAGAGCCCCTCCCACCAGCTTGGAATTTTATAGCCTCTTGTATTTTATATTTACTTATTGCATTTTATATTTGTAATGTGTTTGATTTTTTATGGGATTTTAACATTTATTGTTGTAGCTTGATTTTATTGTAAGCCACCCAGAGTCCCTCTTTTGGGGGAGATGGGCGGTAATAGAATTTGAATGAATGAATGAATGAATGAATGAATGAATAAATGAATGAATGAATGAATGAATGAATGAATGAATGAATGAATGCATGCTTTGGTCGATTGTGTTTTTACGTAATGCTTTTTATTAACAAGGTATAAACTATGTGACCAGCCACGCCACATGCAGCACTTCCTGCTAAAAGCACTGACAACACCAGTGAGTTCTGGCACAATTTTAACATTTTGACCAGTATGGTATACTACAAGCAAAACTAAGACCTAGATTTGCCAGAAGTATGATTGCATTATTCTATGCATGTTAGGATCACTAATGTAGAGATAACCTTACAAGTCAACATACTATTCACCACATCCTATCAACTCATAGGTACATGGAAGTATATTGATGCAACATTCAAGATGCACACAAAAACAGTCTCAGATATGCATTCTTCAAGAACCAACAATAGCAGAAATGTTCAATGCAGCTGACTTTATAGAGAAACTACTACTTCACCTCATCTCCCTGATCTCTAATTTGCCAAGAGCTTTTCACACAGATATTACAATCATGGCCGAGGCCTTGACAACTGCACCCATAAATCAATTTCAAAATCTTTCATTAATCATCTTTCTGTAATCAGTGGCTATTCAGTGCAAATTTACATCTCATTTCTGTTGGCCAAATAGATGCATTACAGCTGTGAAGCTTAGTCAAGCTTAAATGATTATATATACCCTAATAAACAGTGAAGTCTTCTCTGTCTGGTACCGTGAGCTGCATTAATGACACTTAGTAGGAACACTGTCTGCATTGCCCACTGCAAGGAAAGCAGAGCTCCTTTAGTAAGCAAATTACCATTCTTGAGATCTAAATGTAAATGAAGTCTTAGAACAAGGGGATTAATTGCTTTTGTATTTTGGGTTTGCTGGTCAAAGTTTGCATATGAATATGAGACATTCTCTGGTATAAGTCTCCTTGCTTCCCTGGTGCACACAGTCCAGGGGCAAGGAGACAGAACAAGGCAAAACTAAAATTTTAGATAAGATCAGTTCAAACATCTTCGTACTAGCAAATGGTGGAAGAAGGCTTCACTCCTCCTAGCTCCACACTGACAAATCCCCTATTGAACATTTGGATGGATGATGGGATTTTTACTTTACATCAATTATTGAATTATAATGATGGGTTTTTATCATTTCCTTGAGAATGAATAAATACCATTTGTCTGTTGCTACCCAACGGCAGTATTTACAACCACAACATTTGTTGACATTTCACAATGGACCAGCAGAACGTTCAGCTTTACAGACACCTAATTTGTTAAAGTGATCACTAAATCTTAAGAGACCAAAAAAAGACAAAAAACCCACCCAGTCTTTAAAGATACTTGTTACTGAGAAATATTTGTTTAAAAATTAATGACTGAATGGAACAAGGAATTAGAGATCCCAATTTTGTCTAAACAATAGGGAACTATTTTAATGGTAATATCAAAAATTTCAATTGATCTCAGATTAAAGCCTATTCAACAAAAAATACTATTTTGGACTTACTAGGTATCATGGTGTTTGTACAAAAAAACGAATAAGTAAATAATTGTGTTGTTGGAGATGCACCAATAATAATGTTTCATTTAAATATGTTTTTTGCATTGTCCTAAGATTGTTATAATCTGGAAAGAAGTCATTGTGTATATATATTTTACTTTCAGACAATGTTTAATATCTTTGAATGTCCATGTTCTTTTGAACTATATACTTACTGTATTACATAGAAATGGCTAAGCTGGACAACCGAAATTGACTCTCTGTGCTATTCTTATGGCTAAGAAACTACAGAAGCTCAATTTATGGCTCCAATTATTCAGTGGATTGAATATCTGATGTTATTTGCAATTTATGAACAAGGTGCTTACAAATCTAGATTATGTATGGATGATTACAAAGAAATATGGTGATTCTTCATTGAAATAGTTTTGTTTTATATCTCTCTATCTATACACGCAAACATCTGCATGCACACAAACATGTATAAAAAATCTTTGTGTAAGTATATACAGTATAATTACTGTTGTTGTAGCTTGTTCTTACTTGCTTGTTCTATTTTTTATTTGTTGTTTTATTAAATAAAGGCAAAAAACCCACCCTGTTATAGCCCCTCTAACCAAAAGCTTGTACATAAGAGATCCTAATTCATTCTACCTTTTTGCCTCTAAAGAGAATGTGACAGAAGAAAGCTTACTTTCCCTATTTCATCAATAAAATCATGACAAGAACAATGGCACCTCCACAGGGCCACTGCAACCACTTGGGTTGACATCTTCTCTTCCCCCCTCCTCCTCCTATTGCCCTGCACAAAACAGCAACAGAACCATGGCTTGGTAGACTTTGATATCATCTGGATTGACACCTGAGCAGTCTGTTTCCAACACAGTTTCTCATTATAGGAATAATGAAAACTGAAGCTTCTACTGTTTTCATTGTACTGTTTCCTCTCCACGTTTCTTCTGTGTCCTGTCTTTTAAGACTATACATGTAGTGATAGGGTAAAACAGTATCAGAAATTATGAAGGCCATTCTGACAGCCTTTCAGGTTAAATAGTAATTTATAAATGTTACAGTAAAATAGCTTTATATTTATGGTAGAGAGAAGGTGCATTTGCAAATACAAAATAACAGGCAAATAGAACTGAAAACTGGATCTTTATTATGAATCAGTGAGTGCATGTTTGCTCAAAATAGGCATATAACATAAAGTATCAGATAATAAATATCAGATAAAGTATTGTGATTCTGAATTGAGCATATTGTTTCAGAGAGAAGAAATGTCTATTATAAGCACTCTTGCTGTGCTTGTAACTAATATTAACATGTTGGATCTTGTCACTGCTAACAACTATTCATAGATGAGAAGAATTTTAACATCTAGTTGTTTCTTCAGAACTCCTGTCCATCATGTGTTTATCAGTCTTAAGAGAATGATAGAGAACTAATCCAGCAAGATTGGGAACTAATCCAGCAAGCTATAGCAGGCCTAGCATATTTTTTTTTTAAAGAAATAGTATGTGAAAGCAGATTATCACTTGTGATACTACTGGAAGAAATACATGCACAAACCAATTATTTGATATTCTTTTGCAAGAGATTCATTACGGAAAAAAATCCTCCTTAACTCTCTTCCTCCTCATTCTCCCTTTCCACTGAAACTCAAAGAACCCTTGTTTCTGCATAATTTCAAACTGTGTTTCACTTTCTTCTTACCACCTCAATTTCTTCTTCCTTTCTAGTGCTAGTGGCAAATAAGAAAGATGCTCTCAAACTGAACTTGACTTCTGGAATTTATTTGCTATTTTCTTTTTCTGGGCCATTTTTTAAGTTTCCCTCTCTACCCAAAATTCCTAGGTAGTCCCTCACTGAAGTAGTACCCAAGTCCAACTTTGTTTAGTTTCTGAGCTCAGACAAGATCTACTAAGTGTTGCTTCCTGCTGAGGCTATGTTTGTGGGTTGAAATACTAATAACAATTTTCTTCAGTGAACCTCTGTTGCAAAATAAAACCTGGTGTATTTATAAATTTTGGCAGCTAACTATTTCCCTGACTTTATCAAAGTACTACATAAAATCTATGCAAAATCCATTCTGATTGCCACCTTCATCAAGTATATATACATACCAGCAAATCTGTGCACAATCACCACACTGTTCCATATAGAAAATGGTAAATTATGTTTTAAAATAGAAACCTAAGAAGTAGATTTGCTAAATGAAGGAGAGAGGAACATTTGCACAAAGACTAGCTTATGCTGTTGGTTTCTTCATCTCCTGTGTAATAAGATCTGGCATATGAGGTATTAAGCTATGTCTTCCAAAGTGTTTAGCCAAGCATACTGCTTCACTAATATGAACAATTTTTTAATAACTATTTATATAACTATCCCATATATATTCAGTTCAGAGAAATATCTCTGAAATCCCATTGACTTCTGTTCACAAAAGCTTCTCCATTTAAACAACCACAAGCTAGAGAACACTACACTGTTAAGGATGAGACTACTGGTTGAAAGACCTTGCTGCATCTTATGCATTTGAAGTGAGTTGTAATGTGCAACTGAAGAAAGACTATTAATTAAAAATAATTTATAGCCATGTATTATTTATGGTATTATAAAAGGCTTACATTATATATTCACTTTTAGCAACATAAGCATCTACTCTACTGAGCATACAAAATACTTTTCCTTGCTATACTACAAATAAATGACTGAACCTCCAGATATTGCTATAAAAACTCAGTGTCTCTCATCATGACTATGCTGGCTGGGATTGATGCGAGTTGTAGTGTAGCCACATCTACATATCCAAGGTGTCTGCTCTACAAGGTGGACCAGACCAAGAAACAGACACCACATAGGCTTAGAACCACATTTATCAGAATGGGTATGTATAGTAACAGAATCCTGCAATTCTAAAAGTGCTTCCCTTTCTCCCTCCTTTAACTTCCTGAAAATTAAGGGGCGGGAGGGTTGCCTGAGACATTTTCATAAACTTCTCTTCATATGGGCTTAAGCTACATTTATCTCTTTGTTGCCCTTGGTAATGGATCTTCCTCTGTCCATCAAGTCCATCCTCTATGCCAGTGTTTTTCAAACTTGGCAACTTTAAGATGTGTGGACTTAAACCCTCAGAATTTCCCAGCCAACATTCCCTAACAGCTGCTCATAACCAAGAAAACCAGATCATCACAGTGTCTCACTAGTCAGATTGTTTGAAAGGAAAAAGGGGTTCAGTTACAAAGCTTTGCAAACTAGATATGTGTATTTGAGCACCCCTTTTATCACTATGTTAAGATGCGATTTCTATGATCTCTGATCCTTCTTGACATGGGAAAGATGTTGCTACCTGTATACCTTATAGAGAAGGAATACACAGATGTTCGAGCCCTGCAATATTATGCAAACCATCATTCCCAGACCTATAGAATTCCATTACACCAGCATTATTTTCCCAACTGGAAATCTTAAGAGGTTACATCATAAGTATGGAAAAGTTTGGCCTCCTACCCCAAACCTAAGATGAAAACGCTGGCTATGATGCAAGGCCTTTAGACATATACTGCCCAACTCAACTGCATGGTAAGTGGGCAGTCATACAAACTGATATTTTAAATTAAAAAACTGAAATATAAACCCAAACTTTCACTGGTTCAGAGACAAAGGTGAGTTGCCAAGGTGGCTTTATTTGAGCAACAGTAAAACAAGCCCCAGATGGCTAGTTGGCCTTCCAATATAAACAATAATAAACACTGTCAGCAAAGCAGTCTGCCCTGTTAGAAAACTCCAGAGACAGACCCACAGAAAGTACTTTTAATATTTAATGGATGGGGCTTAGCCATTCTCATTTTAATAGACTACCACCTACTTCTCTTGCACAGCACACAATGCAATCTAGGTGCTTTACCCAAGCTGAAGACTGCTACATTCCTGCTTTCCACCACAGTATGAGGAAACCAGTAGCACAAAATAAGTACTTTGTAGTTTTCCTCACTTCTCAGTATTTAGGATTGATACTGGAGTGTGGGAAGCTCTACTTATTTGGGTTATCAAATTGAATAATGTTCTAATCTCTTGTATAGATTTGTGTTTTTCCCACAAAAGAAAATTCAGGGGGAACACAGAGTCGTTATTATCTTGGAAGTATAACAAACATAGAAAGCCCTCCCGTGATTTCAATTAAACCAACTGAAATTATAGTGAGATTTTTTTATTCTTTTTAAAAATAGAAAGCACAGAGCAGATAAGATAAGCCTAGCAGTAGTGCTAAAAAATATATCCCTGTTCAACTCCTGAATAGGGTTGAACTAAATTTGTCCTGCTTGAAATCTGCTGAATAGGATTTGAGCAAAACTTTCTCAGTCTAGTCTTTGATTACGGCAGGCAAAGGTTGCCATGAGGAATGTTGGATCATCTCACAATCCCTTTGTGATGCAGCATAAGGAGAATACAAGTGTGCACCTTGCTGCCTCTTTTCTTCTGCCCTGTTTAAGGTTTAAAGGATTTGGGGAGGCATGCAAAGCTGCAGTTCTTGAACACCATGCTTTTGTGTGAACAATTGTTTGAAACAGAAACCTCTTCTATTTGTGATTCTCACTTAAAGAGTGGATGCAAAAGATCAAGCCACTTTCTGGGCAAATGAAATTATGCATCTTATCGCTAATCACTAGCAAAAGTAAGAGTTAGAGAACAAAATAATTGCTGTTTAGAATTTCAATATAAATACACAGTTATCAAATAATGGATCCTTTCAACCATAAATTATTGAACATAAAAGCAATTTAAAATGCTACAGTATGGGAAAAATTCTAAGAAATTTTAAACATTAAACATTTTGTGTGTTATATTAGATGTCATCCACTTTGCTGTCTCTAACTGCCTTACGATACCATCCTTTTTAAACTGTACTCTGAACTGTTATGGTTTCTATACCCACCCTAGGGCTCATTTTAGAGTAGAGGAGAAAAGAGCCCATCCAAGTTCTACTTCAGGCAACAAAATGCCTTGAGCAGATAACTGAGGCATCCCATTTGTACCTATTTTTTTAAAAAATGTATTATTGAATGTATATCCCACCTTTCTGTTTATTCAACAATCAACTTTTTTTTTACTTTTGATGCAAGGCAACATGAGCACGGGAAGCCTCTCTCACCTTACAGTACCTCTGTCTGTGGTACCCCATGTCCTTTTTGATCAGCCGCTCCACTAACAAAATGGGATCTTTTCAAAGCATGGCTGTGGCTCTCAAAAAAGGCTGGGGAAAGCAGCAGCAACCGCCAGAAGAGGGTATGGGCGGGCAGGCGGGCAGCAGAGGTCAGTACACAGCAGCTGCCTTCCACCCCAAACAGCCCCTCCTGGAGAGCACCAATATTTTGCACTCTAGGAGACATTGCCAGCTTTTCTTCCCTTAGTCTCGACGTGGTTTTTGCACTTCCCTACTTTACCACTTATTTTTCCCATGACATCTAACTACAGTGAAATGAAAGTTATGTAGTGCAAATTGGATTTTTGGTTTCCAAAATAACATTATATATCAAACCTCTGTGGTTTTTATTGAATCTAGGACTGCACCTGCCCATGCCAAACCAACTCTTCTGCCATTTCCTGTTCTTGTTCTTTTTCCTGTGCCGCCTCCTCTTCTTCAGCTATCTCACCACTACTCTTCCCCTTTCCCCTGCTACAATCTCTTTTCCTCATTTTCCCCCCTCACTATTATTGTAAGCTCTCTAGCCAATAATCAGCAGCCTCCTCCTACCCAAAAAGGAAAAGTACAATGCTTTCTCAGCATAGCACTGAGCTGGTCTAAACAGTCACTTTGGGATCCAGAGCCAATGAGGGTATGCGTACAGCCATAAGGTAGTAATCAAGTGCTACCTCAACCATCTTGCTAGTTTCTTAGGACAGCCACTGGCAGACAGCCTGTCTGGAGAAACTGTTTAGAGTGCCCCTGGACCCAGAGGTACCATGCCTGCAAGCAAACAAAGAAAATGAAAACTGGTATTCTTCAAATTCATTTGTTTGCTCAAAACAAAGTAAAACTTCTCTGCTATTAGGAACATTTGGATCTACTAGTCTGAAAACACTGGGTGAGTTTCCTTCAATTCTTAGTGAAGGAAGTTTTAGATACAAGTTTAACTTAAAAAACTTAAAAAAAATTTTTTTTTAATAAACAGCAAAAGGATTTTTAAATGACCAGCTACAAGAATGGTATGGAAAAAGATGCTACATTGGACATACAAATGAAACTGGCTGATGTCTTAAAAAGGATATACAAATAACAAACCAAGAGAGTGACTTGGCTAATTTTCCTATCTTGGATTTACAAAACAGGCTTGTTCAAGCTTTGAAGAATTTTATGAGAAGGACAAAGAAAAAATGAAAAGAAATCAAGTTCTAGGACATTATTTGATGGGACTAAAGATCAAGATTGTTAACAGTAAAAGAAAGGAAAATAAAGTTTGTTTTAGTTAAAATAGATCTGTTGTTATCTCTGGTAATGCTTAATGGACTTTTGCTGATCAGGACCGAAACAACGAGGCTTTAAGGATTTGTTTATAGATAAGATATGGGAAGAAGAGATCATTTGTTGTATTTTAAGAGAAGGTAATAGGTTACTAAAATTGTTTATATTTATGATGAAGGGGAAAGTAATTTCTTTATATATTTCTTTTCTTTTTCTTTACTATATTCTTACTTTTTCTTTCTTTTCTATTTTTCTATTTTTTTCTTTTCTGCATTTTCTATATTTTTTTCCTTTCTTTAGTTTTTTATTAGTTTCTTTTTAATTGCAATTTTTAATAACATTACTATTTAAAAAAAGGAAAACAACATGAATGCAACAGTTTATTTATTTGATATCTTTTGTCTCCAACAATACTTGCTACCATTTGTCTAAATCTCCTTCTTAAAGCTACTTCTCTGTTGCACTCAGCATTGGCCAAAAAGGATTCCAGAGCAACTTATATGCACAGTGATATATGCATAGTTCTTGTCCTCAAGCTTACAATGTAAAGGATATAACAAACAAAAGAAGGGGTATAGGAGAAATTTTGAAGGTTCCAGCTTTGGACCCTGAAAGCCAATTTGATGTAGTGGTTAAAAGCACCAGCTAGAGACCATGAGATTGTGAGTTGTACACGTTAGGCATGAAGCCAACCTGATGACTTTGGGCCAGGCATACTCTCTTAGCCCTAGGAAGAAGGCAATGGCAATCCACTTCCAAAATGTTGCCAAGAACACTGCAGGACTTATCCAAGCAGTTGCAAGGAATCAAGACTGACTGGAAGACAAAATGATAACAAAAACCTTGGGATCCTAACCTGCATCAAAGATAACAGGATGCCAACAAGATAAGTGAAAGGAATGCAAGTCTGGCCAAGAAGGACTAACAATTACCACTGGGAACTCAGAGTACTTTAGATAGCAACAAAGCTAAAATTTAGACACTAAATCTTAGGCCCCTTAGTTTAATCCAATGGATCTATTAAAGGTGAAGAGGCATTACTTCATTTTCTTTATTAAAATTACAATATGCATATGAGTTAGTCCAATCAATAAGGTTAACCTTATTAGTTACACTAACTGCTATGGCCTATCACATAATTAATAAGTATCTGTAATGGTAATGTAATCAATCAAGTAAAAGTATGATTTGCATAAATCTATAAAGAGAGCTTATAACCCTACCCCTCCTTAGGCTTCTTCTCTTCAGCCTCCAGTTCCAAACCTGTCAATAAACCAATTTGGGCTTCAGTGTAATTCTGTCCTAGTTCAAATGTATCATTTGTGAAACATTCACCTTCAAGGGATGGAGAGGGAAGAAAATGCAAGCCGAGACTTTAGTCCCTAGTTACTAAGTAAGCTAAACATCAGTTTGTGTCTCCAGTCCAAAAGACGGGTAAAAACAATTCAAACAGATGACACAACCCAATCAGATGACACACCCTACCAAAAGTAACGCTGTCTTCTCTTTTGTGTCCCCTCTTGGAATGGCTGACACTAGGAGAATTGAAATTAATTCCTGGTGCCTAGTCCATAAACTATGTTTATTCCCCAGTAGATCCCAATGAATACAATGGAAGTTAGTCCTGAACCTTGTTTCCTGCCCCAATCTCTTATTGAAAATAGGGAAGATGCAACTGTTGGCCATATTTGGGAACACTGAACTGTTTGGGGAGTTTTGCATTTATTAAATTAATTTTATCACACCAAACTAATCAAAAAAATGCATATATGCAATACCATTAATAAAATAATGTAACATCTCTTTCTCATTTCAAAAAGAGAAAAGAGAGTAAAAGGAAAAAAAATTGGAAAATTGGAAAATTATTTCTTAAACAAAACAACTGCTCAAAAGTCTTCTTCCTTGCAGATATGCTGGGAAAAAAGTGAATTGCCAATAAACGCCATTTATCAGCAATTCGTTGCTGCAAATCAGCTGAAGATTTATTTTGCATAATAATTCATTTGTCTAACCCATAGATTTTGATCTCTTGTTAGGTTCCAAATGTACAAATAGCCAGACAGAACAAATGCATCCTTACATTGCATAAGATCACTCTAACATTATACTGTTAGAGTATATGTTTTTATAAGATCTTGGTTGTTTATTATTGTAGTCTTAATTTTGTTGTAAACCGCCCAGAGTCCCTCTTTTGGGGGAGATGGGTGGTAGCAAAATTTGAATAATAAATAAATACTGTATTACTAATTCTGTGGATTTCAGCCCCAAAGTGGCCAAAGCATGAGAAGTGGAGACCACCCCCAGCAGCAAGGTGATTGCAAACATTTTCTTTTGTATTAACCTCATTTTAAAACAAAAAAGAAATTCTTTCCACATTCTTTAAGCAAATTTCCACTGATTTACAAAAACTGAATCCTGAAACTTGTTAGGGATCATGCAATTACCTTCAATTTTAAAAATAAAAAGGCTTAGGAAACTCAATGAAATGCATCCTTCCCAACAGGTTATATAATTTACACAATGAAAATGTTGAGGAATACCATTGCTAGAGAAAGTGTTTAACACTATACATTTTCTTTAAACAATAAAAACAGGTAAAGCTGTTTATAAATCAACCTTAGAGTTAAAACACATTTGATTTAATCACATGTATCTTACCAATTGTGAAAACTCACCAGGAATATTTATAATAAGATTTTAAAAAATAAGAATATAAATCTAAAACTGGTATATCTCTACCAGTCACTATTACTGATATGCAGTAGCATCGAGTCTGAATTATTCCAATTTATAAATAACCAGATAGTTCAACAAAATGAAATTGGAAATGAAATTTCCTTGCTTAAATGTAAAATATATCAACTGCTTGTAACACAATTCTATACTCTGTCCTTATTTTCAGAATTTCTAATAGCACAGGTAAGAAATCCTAAAGCCAGTTTAAAAAGCGAAGGAAAAAAGAAACACTCCTTGACGTGCACCAATACAATTAACACAGAGGATTAGTTATCGCATTTGATTTAGGGATTAGATAAACAATTCAGAATATAAAACTCTGGTCACTGAGCTGTTAACCCATGCCACTCCTTTGAGAGATTAGCTGGCTGCCAGTGCTACAGAACAAGAGGAAATCCATGCTAGAATGGAAAAGGAAAAATGAAATTCTCCATCTTTTTACCACTTCACTAGTACAGGGGATGTCAAAGTTTCTGATACCATGCCCTCTTAAAATGATAACCTATCCTATAAAAAAACTAAACAAATAAGTAAAACCAAATAAACAATAAAGTTGGACAGAGACTTGACTGATGGGTTCAACCACCTCTCAGCATTCACTGAGTCTTTGTTAAGGCAAACTGGAGTGAGTTTTGACAATGCCCTGGCTTTGCACGCTTGGATACAGAAGGTAGAGCACCGTCAAAACTTACTCCAGGTTTTGCTCCCAAATTTGCACTGTCAAAACTTGCTCCAGGCTCTGCTCTCTGCTTTGCCATGGGTTTACTTATCTCTTTAAATTCATTAGGGGGTTGCTTCCCACTTTGCTGGTTTGCCCAGACAAAGTGGGGAGCAATGAAGGAGCAAGTTCTGACAGATCTGTAACTTTGCATATGCAGACATGATTGGTTTTTTTGAATCCTTAAAATGTGGTATCCTGAACTTGAAATCATTTCAACCTCTTCTTCCTAACCAGTGGTTGTTTTTAAGCAATTTTCCACAGAAAGCCATGTCAAATATGGAGGGGGCTCTGGCGGCTACAGCCAAGCATTTGTGGCCCTGGAAGATGTCTCTGCCTTCCTTTTCCCCCTGACCCTGTTTCTCCACTCCATTCACTGCTTCTGTTACTTCCAGCAACAGTGTCAACATACTGTATGATAAAGTGGCCCGCCATAAGAAATCTGCTGTTTCTAAGATTCACAAAGCCTTTAAGCCCCTGCCCTTCTGTTGCCTTAGAGTGGTTAGAAGACTGTAAGTCCTCTCCTTCAGCCCAGTGAACAGAAGGCAAGAGGTGAGCTTCTCTGCAGAGTCAGAGACCTCCACAGATGGCATCTGTTATTCCTGCACCTCAGTCCAGAAGGGATAGGAAACAGCTTGGGCTGCCATCAGTGCTACTCTTCAAGGAACTCCAGCCCTTTCCAGGTACATTTCTTTGAGTTTCTACATTACACAGGGTTTTCAAGCCTGGAGCCACAGCCTTGGTGTCCCTTCCCAGCAGACTCAGGAACAACCCATTCTCACCTGCCAAGCCACTTAGCTCAATCAAGGGGGATGTGTGGGTGATCCTGAGACTGTGCTAGTTGTCTTGAGGGCAGAGCAGCCACTCAGAGGGAAGCTGAGGTTCCAAGCCCCAGTGGCAGACTCCAGGGTTATGACTCCACAACACTGGCCATATTTCCTGACTGCTGACACTTGAATGGGAGACCAGGCTATACGCCTTCCCTCCGGTCCAAGCCCATGGTGTGCTGACTCCTGCCAAGGCTTATTTGCAGGGGCAGTGCTCTGATGCCCTCCTGGGCCCTAGAGAAAGTGGCACTGTCAGAAGTCACTATCCACTTTGGTCCTCATTTTGCCTACATAAGCCAGTTTCACGTACACAAGCCATGAGCACCCCCACTTGAAAACTCCTAGGCTAAGAGATCCTTATATGTTAGAATCTCAGATTTAAGGCATAGGAAAAGTTGCTTATTGAAAGATTGATTTTTCATGGTGTAGCAAGCAGCAAGATCCTATAATTAAATCTAAAAACCAATAAAAATAAAACATAAGTAAAACTATATACAGAATTCAAGCATACAGGTCAAATGCAATCAGTATTAGAACAATGGCATTAGAACAAACAAGCTTTCACTATCCAGATAAATATAAATTGAATCAAGCAGAAACAACTAAAATCAATATTATCTTCAAATTATATTTATTTTCCTCTCCCCCCTCAGCAGTATTATTTCAGAAACTGAAACTTAAGGGTTTTACATCTTTTATGAGACCTTTATACTTTCAGTAGATCCTCAAGTTTTCCAGGAACAGTAGTTTTAAGAAATCACTTCCTTTTTACCATTCAAGATTGCTTTCATTCTCAAAAGCAACTGTCCTTCTTTTCAACTGCCAGGTAGGGTTTTTTTTCCCCCATCCCCTCTGTCACCCTCTGCCTAGGTACTGCATATCCAGTTGAATTTAATCAGTCCTGCTTCGTTTCTGCTAAAAGCAACTTGATATTACTTCAGTGGGATTAAAAGCTGAAGCAGGTATTGGAACATTTAAATAGTAGGATCATTCTTGCCCGTATATATTTTCCCTTGCTTTAATGTTTCTATATTGTTTTTTAGCTTTAAATTATTTTCCGGTTCTAATCAAGTAATGGCACAAAATTATAATTCAGTAGGAAAACAACTTGTCAAGCATTTAATCAGATTTAATTAACATTTTTAACTCAGCAGGAGAGCAATGATTTATTATTAATATTATCCAGACTGCTATAAACCTAGATAGAGACAACTAAGAAAAGTCAATTCTTTATATAAAGTCTCAGTGAAAATAATTTACAACAGGACATTTCCAGGATGGCTTTAAACCCTCTCTGCACATATATTCAAAAAATAGTACTACAATGCTACAGCAACAAAGCAGCAAATTTTGCAAACCTGTCGAGTTCCATTCCTGTTACCCAAATTTGTTAGGACTGGGCCTTCTTTAGTTCTTCCTTCACAACATTACTCATTAAGCCACTACAGTGATCACGGTTCAAAGGAAAAATGTTATTTGAACTGGACATGCATGTTACATCACACCTCTCAGCACCGTTTTTCCCCTTTTTTCATATTAGTTTTACCAAACAAAATCAGGTAACTATATTTACATAAATCCAAGATACATATAGAGAAAAAAAATCAAAAAGAAAAATATAGAAAAAACCAAGGAGATCTACTGCAATATGAATAAAGACACAGATACTGTACATACAAAATTTTGCCGTGTATATGAAGTATACCAGATTATAGTCTATTGCTATTGAGATAAATCATAAAATCCATCCAAGTTGATAAAATTGTGGTTCCTGCCTATGATCTCTCATTAATTTAACTTTGTCTGTAATGTAGCAACTGAAGAAGCCTTATTAATCCATAACTCAGTTGTTATGTTATCTAGAGTTTTCCAATGTTGCACAATTATTATTTATTTAATCTTAGCAGCCAAAACAATAAGTTCTTTATTTTTAAGCTTATTTAAGCTACCTGCAATGTTTTAGGCTTGGAGGCATCATTTTGCAGGAAATCTGCTCTTTTCTGAGTGAGCGGTTACAGTTGGTGAGGGGATGAGAGATTGAACTCTTCCAGCTCATAATTACTGTTAGGTCCTCTTCTAGGCACTGCATGTATGAGTGTTTTAGTAATTTGAGAACTGTGAAGAGCATTTCAAAACTTTTATATTTCTTTTTTATAATTCATGGTTGATTTGGAGGTGTGTTTTGGATTGTTGTCTTCCTGAAATAACCCTCTTTTCTTCACTAATTCCTACTTTCATACAAACCGGTAACAAATTAGTTGAAAACAATTCATACCTTCCAAAATATATTTCAGCCCTTCATTAATACGTAGATCTTCAGCTTCACTTCCTTGCATATATTCACCAACTCCAGGCCACAAGATCAGATCAATGAAATCATCTTTATTCAGATCTCTTATATCCTTCCCCTTTCTATTAGTTTCACAATACTTCTTTCTTTCCTTTTACTCACTGATTCATGTTCTTTACCATATATTCACCTTACATTCCAAATCACAATCTTCTATACGCTAAGATAATCAGCAGATGGGCCTATGAACAGACATCCAATGTCCATCATGTCTGCAATCAATAGAAGCTCTCACATAATTCTTTTATTTAGTAAGACAGAGAAAAAGTAGATTGCCAGCCTTTATATGCAGTAAGTTATTTAAGCAAGATAGTGATTTTGTTGAAAATCATTCCTGAGAATGTATACAAAATGTTTTCCTCTTTGTATTTCTGATTATAATAATTACTTCTACCTTTGAGTTTCCCTTACCTTCTTCTGATCTATGCTGATACTCATAGAATTATTATGATATTTTCTATATTTTTGTAAGTTTAGAGGTCACAAAAAATCATCATCCAATCAGTGCTTATCCTTAATTTGGCAATAGCTTAGCATCCACCTAAAGATCATATCTTCAGTGCCCTCAGGCTTGTGTGAGCCATGAATTAATTAAAAAAAATTCTACCCATTCCACAAACAAAACAGATATTAACTCACTATCATCCACCATCACTGCCCAAAGATCTGTGTTATTAGTCTACATATAATAGTCCATTACTCCAAAACTGATTCAGAAAGCCTTCTCTATGAAAGGTGGTAATGGGGAAATATTAAAAAATAAGCAGAAGTTCCTAGAAGCAGAATCTCTATGCACACAGAAGTCATTCTGAATGGGTACATTTATGATGGCATGACCACGTGACGAAAGAAGTGCTTTGGATCTTGCATAAGTGCAACATGTACGTGTTATTTATCGAAGTTGTCCAACTTTTTCAGATTTCTATGCAATACTGGGGGGAAAAATGCTTTACAGAATTTCCTCATTAAAGTTAAAGTGATCTTAATGAAATGATGAAACTCAGCAAAAGCACCAAGAAGCATGATGAGTACTCCCTCCTATGGAAAAGAGACCACCCCTAGGATCTGCAGAAGCAGGCTGATGCGACAACAGTGCTAATAACGCTGAAGATTTCGAAGGCAAAATTGCTCTTTTTATTTGAGAAAATGCCAAGGGAAAGATGAACAAATGTCAGATTAGATATGAGATGGCTTATGTGCAAACGCTTTGAGCATTCTGCTGGCTGACTATAAACACAGGGAAAGCCTCATTTCAGTGGCATCTAGGCAGGGTGACAGTTTAAATTGTGACTGACCACTGGGTAAAGGTTTAAAAAGTTCCTCAACCACCACAGCCCAAATTCTCAACCCATTAGTATGGTAGGCCAAATTACACATTTCATTTTACGTGGTACTTATATGCGCTGCAAAAGAGCTGAGGGTCCAATTAATGGGGTAAGAATAAACAATCTGCTCTTTTCTGTGTGTTGTGGGTTTAACACTACAAATCCCTGAGTACTAACCATGGTGGCTGAGCCCCAGAGATCTCAGAGCAAAGCATGGGTCTGCATCTTTCTGTCACTAATTATATACATCACTTCCAGCTTTATTACCAAATTATTATCTGATGAGAATTTCCAAAATCTTTGTCCTTTCCAATTACCGTCATATTTTATTTCTGGGATACCATCACCAAGAAATGCCTGTCCCAGTTACATCATATTATTATAATCACAATATTATTATTAGTTAATTGCTTATGAATTTAAATACTAAAGAAAATAAGATACAGTACAGTCAAAAAGGCTTTAATGCCCACAAACTGTTATCATTTTAAAGCCTCTGTAATTCATTGAGTGTATAAACAAATCAGAAATTAAGCTCCCCTGGATGTGGTGTCTTAAATTCATCACTTACAGGAACAATTATGGAACATCTTAGTCACACTTGCAGATATATATACATTTATAATGCAATTAAACCTGAAAGTTATGTTTTACTTTATAAGATCTACTATATGTACTACAGAAACAAAAGTAGAAGAGCAAGTTTCAGGCATGATGAGCCTGAAGGAGCAACATAGAAAACCACAGGAGAAGAAGACAGATTATGAAGTGGACAGGAACACTTCTTTCACTTACTGCCTCTAAGCAGTAACATACACAAACTTCTCCTACAGAATTAGCATGTAATTCAATGCTATAACTAGTCTTGAACAAGGTTTCCCTTACATTTCTACACTGCAATCCAGAAATAAAACAGCTGATATTATTTTTAGTACTCTGATTACACACACACACACACACACACATGGTTCGGTTCTTTTCTTGTTGTAACAAATGCCCTTACCTCAAATGATCTCCTAGTTCCAAATAATACAGCCTCAACTGCCAAAATTATTGATGTACTTTTCCATTTGTGAGTAGCCAAAAATTCAATCCATGAAATCCCCCCAAAAAACAAGCCATAACCTTGTCCATGTATGTGATATGGTCCCATTCATTCCATATCATCATCTCACCCTAATCCATGCCCCCTAATTATTAAATGCCATCCCCAGTCATCCAACATTGTGTAACCATTTCCTTTACAGAAAGGATGGCAATCAAGAAAAAAATGGATACTGTACAGTGATGAAGGCTATTAAATGGATGTAGCGCCACGTGGGTGGGGGAGAAACTAAGACTTCCTTTACATTCATCTCACTGAACCTGAATCAAATTCAATTGAGAGGTTTTTAACAATCCCTCAGGATTAGGGATTGAGTTCCTAGAGGAGTTGAGGATGGTTATCACTTTGCTTATTAAAAACTTGATGGTACTTTCTAGTTTCACTACAACAAGGAATGAATAAGAAATCATTCTAATTCAGCTGCCGCCTTAGATAAAGAAATTCTATACACAGTCAAAAGCTATCCAAAAACAAGAAGAGCAAAATTACTGTAAGCATGATCAGTTTTACAACTCCATAAATTAACTAACCTTAGAACTGTTTAGAGCTGGGATCTGCAATCTACTGTATTCTGTCCATAGACATGTACCTGATGGTCATCAGGTCTTCTGCCCTCCAGATTTTATTTTATTGTTTTATTGAAGAAAGTAGTAAATAGAAATGCTGCAGCTATGCCTATTATGTCTGCCTCATCCAGAATGCCTTTGGGGATATTTGAGGCTAAGAAACTAATATGGTCTGTTATCCAATGTTTCGTTCAGAATTAGAAAAGGCAAAAGATAAAATTGGACAGTAGACAGCATCTTTAGAGACAAAAATGGGTGATGAGGAGCAATCTCACCAATTTGCTTTCTGGTGAATAGTTTTTTTGCAGGAGGGGGGTGATTGGGTATGCTTACCTTGACAGCCAATTTTTGAGAATGCTCACATCCTGCTGACAAAATTCCAAATGTGCTCATTAGTCAAAAAAAGGTCAAAGACCCCGGGTTTAGTCGAAAAACCTTACTCAATGCAAGTTTTACTCATGGTGAGCTTTAATATTAACTGCAAAAGTTAAATTGATTTACACTATAAATTAACTGAAGACCTCCTAGATTAGAGACCATCCAATAAAAAGAGAAAAGGGAAAAACAAATTACATGGAATCAAATTCAGCTAAAGCTAAATGGTATCAGTAGCATTAATTTTTTTCATATGTTCAATCGTGTCTAATTCTTGGAGACTGCCTGGACAAGTCCTTGCAGTTTTCTTGGCAAGGTTTTTTCAGAAGCAGTTTGCCATTGCCTCTTTCCTAGGGCTGAGAGAAAGTGACTGGCCCAAGGTCTCCCAGCTGGCTTTGTGCCTCAGGCAGGACTAGAACTCACAATTTCCAGTTCCTAGCCTGATGCCTTAACCACTACACCAAACTGGCTCTCTAGCGTTAATATACTTGTACCTTATACTTGCTCCCAAGAGCACAAAATACAGTGGAAAGGGTTACCTACTTAAAATAGGGATAAATAGGGAGAATTTATAGGCCTTCAAATGTTGCTGAAGTACAACTCCAGTGGTGGCTGGGGAAGGAGGGGGCTCGGAGTCAAGCAGTATGTGAAAAATCACAGGTTCTCCAGCCCAGCACTATAAGCTGGTTTCTCCATGGTCTGTCTTAGCATTTTAGGCCACTACACTACACAAACTGTGCTCAAAAAAAATACTGTATAGATCAAAATAAATAATCAATTACATAATTTGATGAGTCAAAAAATAACATGGTCCAACATTATTAGCTCTATTTTGAATTTAAATCCACTTGTACACTGTTTACAGATACCCAAGAAATCTTTAGGGGAGGACCCCTAGGAAACCTTGAAAGTAGCCCCATAAAAGATTCAATGACAAAGAATTTTTACTGAGCGTGGGAAAGTATGGCAATCAGGTGAGTACGGGGAGCAGAATGGGCTGAAAGGAAAAGCAGATATCCGACAAAGCACATTTAGTAAGCATAAACTATTGACTGACTCAAGAGAAGGGAGAAAAAAGAAGAATGAATGGCACGGCTAGAATCCTGAAGAAAACAAGTCTACCTTTCAACAGTTGATTATGGAGTGTGTTGGTATCTTTTCCTCTGAGAGGAGGGGAAGAGAGAAGAGGAAAATAAGGCCTGATTTTACAGAATAATAAGTACCAAAGTGCATGAATTATATTAGGCATATGTTTAAAAATGACAAGATAAAGAAGATGGCTTTATTTTGGAAACAAACACCGATGGTTCTAATTTGCAACATACAGTATACAGCATTTTTATTAGCACCAGGGCCTGATCCATAGTACATCATACAAAAGGACGGCTGCTCAGATTTGGTTGAATGTGTATCATGAATGCTTTGGCATAAAATCTGATGAATGTTATATAGAATTAGCTAGAAACTGGACAAACTTTTTAAAATGTTTTATTTTATATATAAAAAGAAACAGAAGAGGAAAAAAAATAAAACCCACGAAAATGGACAACTTACATGGAAAAACACATTTCTTCAGGAAAGCATTTTGGGACTGTGAGAATTAACCTTATTGGGTGGTGCAGTTAGGAGATGTTGTTATTAGACTGTGATTTTATTTTTTTAATATTGTTACTTGAGATTAAATCTTAAGCCACTCAGATCCTTTGGTAACTAAGTGGTGGAAAAGCCATAATAAATGTAACAAACAAAGAAATAATTTTGATATACTCATGAAAGCTCTCTTAAATGTAAGTGTATGTGTCATACTGTACAAGTAAATTATTAGCATTTCAATTGGTTTATTTTTAAAAAAAGGGAAAATGAGAAAATAAACATAAATTAGTATGTGTAATCTGTATTTAAATGGAGCACAGAGTTGGGTCAAAGTGGTGCTGAAATGGCACCACTTTGGGAAACTGAAAATTCTGGATGCTTATAGAAATATATTGTGCTTTTCTTCTGAAAATAAAGGACATTATACATTAATACACTGTCCCAGAAATGGGAAGCATATAATGGCCAACTTCACTAGAGCTGCTCTAGGGAACATGAAACATATATGAATACATTACTACAAACAGAAGAGAGGTAGTTAGTATCTTTAGTGGACTCACAAGACACTTACCCCATTCTTTGGATATGCAATCCATCCAAGATCTGCCATAACTGATCTTGAGTCCAATAAATTCACTAGAAGAGATCAAAGAAAGAATGTTAATTGAATGCAAAGTGGACACTAAGTCTCCTCTGGCACAATAACCAATAGGCAGAATATTACACCTCTCATACTTTTAATTAGCTAAGCTGCTATGAAGCACTGAAACCTCTAGGTGGGTGATATCACTGCTTATGTTAAGTCTGTTTCACCTTGGCACTGCAGATAATACTCTCCACAATAAGCAAAAAACCCAAACCAGAATCAAAACTGTCATGGTAAAAAAGTAAAATTTATCATGTCTCTGTAGCACTAGAGTATGAACATGTCATGAGTAAGGATGGCGAGCAGGGGGCTCCCATCCAGACTGTTAAGCGCATGCGTAGCACTGAGGAATTGGTCAGCCATTCCAAGAGACACAGATCGGGCCCGCCTTAACCTTTGGGGTTTATATGTCTGGGTTTTTCCCACGCTTCTTCAGTTTGTTAGGATTCCTGTTATGTACTAGCAATAAACATTAGAAACCAGTTCCTTGTCTCAGCGTGTTTCCTGGCAGTTAGGAGAGAACATCTCTTTCACATAGTTAAGCATGCTTGTGACACATTAGACTGAACTGGTAAACTGATGGCTAACAGGAGTTGCACAAAAAAGTAGAACAAAAATGTATTGCTTTTTAACATGCTTTGGTCATACAGAGATCATTTTGCTTCAGACAAAACCTGATTAGTTTTGGATCCAAGACAGATAAATCAGTAAATGCCCAAAATAATTTTTGTCTGACATGCAGACCTAGTAATCCTTTCTCAGAAAAAGAAGCCAGATCAATTTTAGTCACCCAGATGCAAACTGGATAATGCAATAAGCCCTTTAAGACATGGAAGTGGGAGAGGAAGGGAATCAATCACGTGTGTCTTTGTGTATATAAAGTATATATTTAGAAATAACTGTGTGTGATACACTTACCACAGAACTGAAGTTTATACAACCAAAACTAACACCACCACAAACTCAAGATTATACCACACACACTAGAATTACATCACTTCAGTAGAGATATTAGCAGGCTAAGGAAGCAAATCAAGGCCTACAGAGAAAAGAAAAGGGAAATAAAAGCAAGAGCTAGAAGTAATAAATAAGGAGTGGAGCATTTGAGCAATCTGAGGCTTATGCATTATTCTTTGTTAAAGCTCCTAGGCTCAGAGTTCAGAGGACTAAGAACCTGGAAACTGCTGATGGCACCTGAAGGGAGGACAGAAAGCTAGTAGGAGGTTCCCAAGCAGGTCAAGAAACAAAGCAGTTTGCTGGTTCAAAGATGGAACAAAGCACAGAAGACAACAAAAGTGCCTCTTATCTCCATTCTCCCGCCTTTACCCAGAGATGATACTCTTTTCCCTAATGCTCCAAGAAGAGCCCCAAATGTTTGAGTCATACTCTAAGATCTGGAGATGATCTCACGGGATATAACAGAAATGGCCTACAGTCAGTGAACCTATGGTTCCCCAGGTGGCATCTAGCTTCCAAAAGTCAGTCAGTGGCTTTAAGAGTGAGGTTCATTAATTTTGGGAAGGACTATAGTTTCAGTCCATTTCAGGCTGACAATTCTATTCCCAATGAAAATCCTTTTGCAAAAAGATGGATTTGCTGCACAGAACTATTTAAATAAGATTTAAGAATTAACTTCAGTGGGGAAAGGGGATCACCATACATTTTAAGATTCAAATCATTTCATAAAAGGTTGTAGAGCAAAAGTCCTTGGCAGATTGTGCCTTCTGCTCCAGACAGAATTGCAGCCCTGCCTAAGTGCTTAAATTCACAGCACTTTGCTCTGCCAAGCTATACAGCCAATTAACAAGCAGTTTTACATTAAGTAGCAATAAACTATTCCCAAACTTATAGCATTTTTCTTGCATTACCTAAGATCTCTCGTCCAAATAGAGAATGTAATTAAAAGATAAATCTACACACACTTAAACAAGCTGAGGAAAATTATAGCACTTTCTTTTTTACTTTTGTGTGTGTGTGTGTGTGTGCTTATAGCTAAAAGCCTGTCGAGGTCTGGGACTCTAACAAATCCTAATGTTTTCAGGGCTGTGGGGGTTATTTAGATGGCACAACTTTCTTTATGCTGCATCTAAAGGGGATATTCATTTTTCATAAATCAACCTTTTCAGATTATTTTATCCTCAAGACTATTCTGTTACCAATTTTGATCATGTGAAAGTATTTTGAAATCAGCTGTAAAAACCTAATCAGGTCCAACAATTACCAAGCTATGATCCATGATCAAACCAGATCTTTCTGCTGTGGATAAGGTGAAAGACTTATGTAGAACCAGAAGCAAAGTTCAAAGGCAGTTTTCAGGGAGTAAAACACAATAGACTGATATGCCTACAGTACATACACTCATCATATAGGACTTAGTGCACCAGCAAATATATCCTGTGCAATTTTACTCCTTGCCAGTTTTTCTCTTAAGTTTGTTAATTATTACATCTTATATTTCTATAAAGTATGCTGAGCTGACTTTACAGACAATACCTGCTACTAGGATACTATATAGGTGTCACCATAAAATATACTTAATCCTTCATTAGAGGACTAGCAGATTATGCTATGGAAGTATGCATGAATGTCAAAAATAATACCATATATAACAGATATTCTGATACTAATTCAATTTGGAAAACATTTGGAGACTATAATTTCCTAGGTTTTCTTTCAAGATAAGGTTTCAAAAGACCTGATTTTGTCTGATTGCCCAAACAGTTAAGGATGGACTGCTTCAGGGTTTCTTTAAGAAATGCCTGTTAATTCTTATTATTTGACTGTTTTTTTCCTCAACCTCATTGATTCTAATATTAGTTCCCAAAGTGCTAAACGGTGGTATGATTGCATTGTGAAAGGTGATAGGTCCCCTGTGCAAGCACCGAGTCATATCTGACCCTTTGGGGGGACGCCACTTTCACAATGTTTTCTTGGCAGACTATAGAGCGGGGTGGTTTGCCATTGCCTTCCCCAGTCGTCACCCTCCCCAGCAAGCTGGGTGCTCATTTTACCGACCTCAGAAGGATGGAAGGCTGAGTCGACCTGAGCCGGCTACCTGAGAATCCAGCTTCCGCTGGGATCAAACTCAGGTTGTGGGGAGAGTTTTCAGCTGCAATACTGCCGCCTACCAGTCTGCGCCACACGAGGCTCCAATGATTGCATTAGTTCCAATCTATTTGATTAATAAGAGTAATAGATTTTTTTGTTTTTTCTTTCAACATTTTTTAAATTCTTTATGTAATTTTATATTTTGTAAATTCTTAATGAGTTTTTCTTTTATCTCTATTTCTTTTTCTTTTTTTTTCTTTTGGCTTTCACTCTCACAAAAGCAGTCTTTTATAAAAGATGACACAAAAAGGACATAGCTACAAGTCACCTCACTACAATAGTTACAATAATTCAGTTAAGGTTTTGTTTTTTTTTCAAATTGCAATGGTGCACATTGAGTATTGCTCTACATTGTTGTATAACTAATTCATGCATGTCCTGGAGAAGCAATTAATATAATTAAACAGAATGTTTCACAGCACAAAATTGCCTCACATACATTAATTAAAATATCAAAAAGTAAAACCCACCAGATTCAGTTTTGCAACATAACTAAATGGCATGTTTCCAGAAAAACAGAGACAGAACACTGCATTTCTACAACTATTGAAGACGTTATTCTTTCTTACACTTACCCAATAGAATCAGTCCTTGAGACAGCATGCTAGTCATAGAGAATCCTTCTCTTTATACACACACACCAAACTGGTTATGCTCTGCATTTAACCTCTAATAGAATTTTGGAGTATGACAGAAGAGCAACTACCTTAGTTCTTCCATCCTTCTATGCAAAATAATGGCTATTGTAAACTACTTATATCCAAATTTAGCTTACAGAGCTAAGAAACAAGAACAGTCCAGATGGGAGTAGCATTTCACTCTGCTTGCAGAATTCTGAGTAATTCTAAGTACTGAGTAATTCTAAGAGTGTTGCTACCAAGGCAAGTACAGTATCAGGACTTTTTTTTTCAAAATGGTTGACGTACATGATCAGAATAAGCATTTTGAAAATGAAAAATTTGTAGAGAAACACAAATACCTCCTGAGGGGAGTTATGTCTCCAAGAAAAGACTGCATAATGCAGATGTGGCTGAGGCTCACCTAATGCATGATTTGTCCCGGAATTAATCCAAGGGAGGAAAAAAGAAGACTGTCATTTATGATCATTACATGCATTTTGTTGTCCATCCATGTCCTGAGAAAACAGTCTACTGTCATGTTTTTCATGCTTAACACTACAGTAAAGAATAGCTGTTCATGTATCTTTTAAATTGTTCTACTTTAATGTACTGATAATGAAAATAGCCATGCATTCCTAGGAAAAACTTCTGATTAGTACATAATGATCAATAATAAAAGAAGCCAGAAATGGCTTAATAGAGGCTTTGTCTCAATACAGATATTGAGACAATTAAGCAATAAGCAATAGCAATAGAGAGCAATTAAGATCTCTATAGAAACATATTGAAGTGCTAAATAAATAAAAATAAAGAGCTACTGTATGAGTGATAATTTTATAGGGTTCTCCAAATCTAACCCTCCTAAGAAACTTTAAGAGGGGAATTTAATATCCATTTTTGTTGAGGAAAATAATTCTTTCAGGCCTCAGCTCAAAGTACAAGGTTTGCCCAGCTTGACTTTTGCAAAAGTTCCAGCAAGAAGTAAATTGCCCCTTCTTTCTCCAGGAGAATCAGTGGGAGGAAAGGAAGCATAATTTCTGTTCTATGTGTTAGTTCCTTGTTACTGTTGCTCCTAATTTCAAAATTCTATGAAAAAGAGTAGAGAAAGTACATTTCAGAGGGGCAAAGGAGGAGTAGATTAATATACAGGTAGTCCTCAACTTATGAGCATTCGTTTAATGACTGTACGAAATTACAACAGCACTAAAAAAAGTGACTTTACAAGTGGTCCTCACACTTACAACTGTCGCATAGTCCCTGCAGTCACATGATCAAAATTTGGGCACTTGGCAACTGGCATGTATTTACAACAGTTGCAGCATCCCAGGCTCATGTGATCACCATCTGTGACCTTCCCAGCCGGCTTCTGACAAGCAAAATCAATGGGGACCCATGTGATTTGCTTAACGACTGCCACAAAAAATGTCATAAAATTAGGTGCGATCACATGATGGCTTAACGCACCACTTAATGACTAATTTTCCAGGCCCTACTGTGGTCGTAAATAAAGGACTGTTGTACTCTACCCAAACATGCTATGCCAGATAGCTAACATATGCTACCCCTTCAACAGAGAATTTCAAAGAGAAAAGGAGAGTTGGTTTCTGTCTTTCCTTCAAAGCCTTGGTGAAGGAAAAATTGCAACTGTACACGGCTAACAGACTGCAACGTGAGCAGCTAGTGCACTACCACAGCACACCTGCATTTTTCTTATGAGTGCACATAGGCAGCAAAATGCACATGTAATACCTGCTTCCCAGGAGCTATAATTGCAACATCAGCAAAATCCATAGCCAAGAGGCAGAAATCCAGTGTCATCCCAAAAGACCAAACTGCCCACATCAGGCCTCATAATTCTACCAGGATATCTAAGTCCATTCATCATTACAAGGAAAACTTTTCTCCTCTCATAAATCTTTATTGACTTTATTGTTCCATGGCTATTACTTGTTTCCCTGCTGTTCTTCCCTGTCGTGTTAAGTAATTGTGCAAGCTGTAAATTAAACCATTCCTGAAATCAAGTGATAGTCCTAGTGATTTAGGAAATCAAAATAAATAAGGCAGACTAAAGCCCTTTAAGAAATCAGAACACCATAGTATGAAGCATACACTTTATTTATTACCTTGATGAGATAAAAGAGGGAAAAAAAACTAAAGTGAATCTACTTAAAAGCTACTGAAAACCAGGTACTGGAAGAAGCATAGTATTAATTGCTTTGATATCCAACAGCCCATTAAAAGAAAATGTGTATGTGTATACAAGTGAATGCATTTGAAGCATGACAGAAATCAGTTTTTCTCTCAGCATTTGCTCCTACATATGCTCTCCTTATTAAGCAATAGCATTAGAACACTTCTTGGTTTGGAAGAGAAAAATCCAGGTGGGGAATAAAATCTATTCCTGCATAAAATAGTAACCACGTTTGGGTCTGATATAATGCCATATAACTTTCATGATATCCACCCAGCTCAAGCTAGCAGGCAGCCTTCTGGACACCATAAAGTCAACACTCCACGCCAGTGTGAACTCAGTTCTTTAAATGGGCCCTAACCAACATACAGCAGAGAAGCAAGAAAGGTGCTGATGTGGAAGAATCTGATGATATGCCTGATGTCACCCAATAGGCATCACCTAGACAGTTTGATCCTGGTCCATAAAAAGACTGATTTTTCCAAACATCCAGTGGATGCACTACTTAGTTAATCACATATCAGTATCTTTCTCATTACTGAAAGAAATAAGTCATTACAGGTTCTTCGTCTTGAAAACCCAACTATTTCATCCTTAAAAGCCAAAAGTAACATCAGCAGTTAACCCTTTTCTATTTGATAATCAAGAGGCAAAATTATGATGAAGAAAGAGACCTCATGCTCACACAAAAATGCCACAGAGAACAGGAAAATTCAGCCAGCAGTTAGTAGTCAAGGTGAGTTAAGGAAGGTAATATAAAAGTTAGCCATAAACATGTTTGGTTCATTTTTCAGGGGGTGGGACAAAATTGGGGATCAGTATGCAAAATGATAAACTACACTTTCTCCTTTCCAGCTGCCTGTTCACTGCACCCCCAATAACTCAGATGGATGTACTGCACAAGCCTTATAGATAGAAACAACCTGCACTTCCTAACTGAAGAATTCAGGATGGCTTATATGTAACAGTTGATCTCTGCAGGAGGAGTAAGTTGAATGGGTCTTCACAGAAGGAAAAATATTCTGGGGAACAGTGCCACTCACCATCTCTCTCCTCCTACCCTTGGACATTTTTTCAGTGACCAGAAAACAGCAATTATAGTGTGCTATTTTCCCTGCTTAGACACCTTGATTTAGTCTAGCCTGATAATCAAACCATTCATAGCTAAATGGCTTGAGGAAGTGGCATGGGGAAATGTTTCTCCATTTTAAAACAGATGCATCTACAGTGAACGAACACCTTACCAGAAGTTCAGGTAATTAAATAGTCCTGAGATGCATTTTTTTCTCTAGAACACATCTGATGTTTACCATCAGACAAGATAGAATGAGATGGGGAGAAGAGTGACTTAAGGAAGACTAACTAGCCTAAGTTCTTCAATTGCTCTAAAACAGGGATTGTAAGTTACCTTGATTCCTTCAATAAAACTTACACATTTATTGAGTAGAGACCACAACAACATATTGTAGCATATCCTCAGCTCCTCACTGTAAGACTTCCCAGAATTTTTTAATGACAGAGAAGAGGTGAAAACAAAGTTCGAATTATACTAATGCTGAAATTTGTCTTTTTCCCCCACTCCTGTATAAGAAATTAAAAAATATATTCAGTGCATTCCATGGAATTGGTAGATTCTGTAATCAAATATATTTATGGCATATTGTCTAAAGTGAAAAACTTAACTAAGTTAAAGTTTTAACTTAGAAGTAACAGTGTATCTGCCTCCACTATCCCTTCAGTTATGACAGCTGCTACAGAAATACGACAAAGTACATTATAAAAGGGCTAAACAATTAGTCAGGGCTTTAGCAAGCCAGGCTATTTTCCAAAGAGCAAATAAAAGGATGCTGAATAAATCGAATATTCTATCTTTGGCTGCAGAACCAATGAGCAACCAGAGGAGTAATAAGCCCAACCCCTCATTACGCCAGAGTCCTTGCTGGCTGCATGCTCCCAAAGGATGCCCGTTATTAACACATAAAATGTTACTTAAGAGGTTATTCATTGCAGATATTCAGCAGGCTACCAGCAGGCTAGCTGAGAGGGCTTTAATTGGACATTATCATTTGTCTCTTGACAGGGCAAAGGGCTCAGCTGGGATGCCTCTCAGATGGCAGAACCCAAGATCTATACTCTGGTACTAACAACTCTGATTGATGGATGGATGGATTAATTAATTAATTGGCAAAGTTACTGATGAAAATATTAGTGTTTTATGAATGTTAGACTCTAATGAGAAGATGGATCTCACAGTTAGACATTAAAACATGAATTCAGATGGAATCATAAACTCCATCCATGCTTTTAAACCTGACCCCGAACAGTTTCCTAATAGGCAGTTAATTTACAGCTCACTAAAGGTATACATTTTCTGTATCTCGAAACACAGTTATATATTGCTTAAGTATACATTTAAAATAGATTTTATTTTATTTCCAAGGAGAAGGAAATACTTCAGAAAATATTAATTCCACACAGTGTAAGTTCGATATGGGAAATACATGTATATTATGCCCATATATGATGAGCATATACTGTATGTGTTCTTATGATTATGTAAAGTGATTTAAATGATCACATCTTCCAGTGGCATGCTGCAAAAGGTACATGGATACAGACACATCACCACTTGTCACAATTTAAAGCAATTATATACGAGAAGAAATATTGATGTAAAGACTAGACTTAGCCCTAACCAAAACTCTATACAGTTATTTCCCCCCCACCCCAATTTACCCTATACAGGCATTTTCCATTGCCCACTCAGAGCAGAAACTGTATAACTATGGTGTTAGACATGAATTATATTACAATTTTCCAGAGTTTTGTTAAATAAATATTACTAGTTTGCATAGTGAGATGAATAATGTCACCAAAAATCCATTATCTATCATTTGTAATGTCTTTGATTTAATATCTGCATTTTAATAACATTCAATTCATTACATCACATTTTTTATTATTAAAATTCAATTACTGCCCATCTTCCTCAAAAGAGGGACTCTGGACATTCATATAAAAGTAAGGCTATCAGGTGAACTAAAACCAGATTTCTCACTGGAAACACTAATATAGAAGCTAAAGCTTAAATATTTGGGATGCATTATGTGAAGGCAAAAGACACTGGAGAAGATCCTGATGTTTGAAAAAAATTGAAAGCAACAGAAAACAGGTTTTAGAATGGCCTTGACATACTTGAGTATGACTGGAAAGCTTTGGGGAGGTCTCAAACAAGCTGTGTGTCATGTTCACTGTTTCAATGTGCATTGTACATCGTAACATTTCGCATGTCAACTTGCTGACGCGTGTTCTGTTTGGGAGGGACTGTGCGGACTCCTCCTGCTGGGTTTGTTATCTGTCTTCAGGGGAATGGAATGTGTTTGGGTCATCTCCTGTGTTCAAGGTTTTCTTCTCAGGAGATCAGCAGAACTCGTTACCAGCACCTGGGGTGGGGAATTTGAAACGGCTGGGCGAGGGGAGGGATTACGTTTGCACCAAGGGTTTTTAGTTTGTATTTGGTGCGCTTTTGCTCATTCTCAGCTTTCTCTGTATTTGCATGCTGTTCTTTAATAAACCAGGTATCGTTAAGCTCCTGCTTGTGAGTCTGAGTCTGTTAGGATAGGCAATCGTTACACTGTGCCTACAAGGGGACGTAACAGTATTTCTGAGCTAGAGCTGTTCTGCAAAGAAGGGAGGTGGGGGGCAGGATACTAAAGCAAGCAGCCAAAGAAAGGGGCAAGAATAGAAAGAGAAAACATTTGAAGGCTATAACACCAGCTTTGGCAGAAATAACAAAGTACTGGCTGAAGAGGTGTTCAAACTTATTTATCAATGTACTACTTGGGCTTATATGTTGCTTCCGTCACCACTAACTCTAAGTGGAATACCCTTCATTTCAGTAACCAGCTTAAAAAATTAAATAGCAAACTATAACAACAGAAACCAAATCATATAATGATGAGGAATAATCACACCAAAACTGCTAAACCATCACTTACACTGTGCTCAACTTTGTACCTCGTAGAGGTTGTGAAATGTTTTGTTCAGCTAGGGATTCAATGAAACATGCAGTTCATTGAAATATACAAGTTCAGTTTGGGATTTATTGAAACATGCATGGGTCCTAAACTTTTGGGTGCAACTGCAGCAGCAGCAGCAGCAGCAGCAGCAAAGAGGATCTGAAGTCATGATGGCAAGGAATGATAGAGAGGTAAGATCACAGGGGATGATAGCCTGCCACCAGCTGGACCTTCTGGCTTTTACATATTTTCCTCTCTGCCCCACCCCCACCCCTTCCCTTCTGCATCTGGTAATCGCTTGAACTAGGCTGCCCCCCACCCTTTCCAACTTTTCACTCTTATGAGTAGGTACAAGAGCCAGCTTTCATGCCACAAGCACATAAATACCAGGCCAGACCGTTACCAAAAAAAGAACAGGTGGAAACCATTTCTCCCACCCAAAAGGGAGTGGCTTCCAGCCTGACACATTGCACCGGTGGGAGACAGAGGTGCAAGAATTTGAAATGTGATTGTAGTATATTATACATACATTTGATATACAGCAATGGCTGTCATTCTTTTGGAACGGCTTGGTTAGCTTTCCTGCAATAAATCTCCATTTCAGAATGTGAAAGTCTTTGGAAGTCTATTCTTGCAGTTGTTTCCTTAGTAGTCAAGACATTCTTCATACACACCTCATCATTCACCCAAGAAAAACAAAAAAGGGAATAGTAAAAATTCCACAACACATTGTAGAAAAACCATATGCCCATGCCACCAGCTAAACATATACGGTATAAATTTAAGGACAGCAGCTAGGCACAGTTTCCCTTAGTCCTCAAATGAGCAGGGCTGAAGTCTCTGCTCTCCCCTGACAGTACCCACACCTAGCCCAAACTCATCCTATCCAAGTAGGGGCCTTCACGCCCACATCACCCTGCTGGAGTGTCTTCCCTTTAGGAGTACCACTGCTCACATCACCCTCCCCTAAATATAGCTCTGCTGGGGAGACATCCACTGGCTGGATAGCTGTAATTACTCCAGCTGAACCAAAGGATCTGGCAAATGAGGACTTCCAGAATTACGGAATGTTGTGCATGAATGGAGCAGAAGGTTGGCCACTGACCGCAGTCATGTGATGGAAGTAAAGCATGCAGAAGAATAACTGGGTACTCTGCAGGTGGTTTAACACTGAGCCGGAAGTAAAGTTTCAATCTGGAAAATAAATGAAGCATTCAGAGATACACTTTTCCTATCCTGTATTCAGAAGTTATATTCCACAAACAAAAATGCAGCATACATATTCTGTCACTGTTAATAACACTAATGATTTGAGTATGCTTAGAGAAGAGTGCTCATTTTGCACATATGTGGGGGCAACAGCTTAATACTCTGTTAGTTTTTAACTCCTGCCAGGTTCCAAAGCTGCAACACTATCCCTTTGTGGATAGCTAAATATAATTTAACAAGATGCCCTTGCCCTCAGGAGATGGGTTTTCCTACAGCATATGGAAAATGATGAAAGCTTCATCCACGAAATGGAAAATATAGTTCACCTTTCTACACTTACCACTTCCTTCATGTGTCTCTTGAGGAATCTCAAATGAAGTTTTGCCTCATATGAAAATGAAGAAATACATTTTCTTAAAAAGTCTTAAAATTACTTTACAAAACTAGCTTCGCCTCAGAATAATTAAAAATTCCTAAAATGATGGCTATTTTTGCTCTGGTTTAGGACATCATTAGCTGAATAGGGAATAATGGCATGGAGTAAAGTTATCAAAATTTCCTATTTAGACATGTTGACAAATTATGTCCCTTTTATCCAGGCATCGGTTTTATGAAAGGTGACACAGCCTACAATTAGGAATAAGGAGCAGACACCTACATTTTAACTACTTCATTTATCATATCAAACGTCAGTTTATCTAAGTGGAATTTCATTTACAAATAGCTGCCTATGTTATCAAGTTACTTTGTTTTCAATACACTGTATTTCATGTTGCCAGTAATTATATGTGCAAGAATTCTGTTTAATTTCTTAAATTATACATGCTTCTAAGAATTAAATCCTGAGTTTGATATAGTTACTATACCAATAATTTAGAACAATCATTTCAAAATAATTCCCCTACCAGTTAAGTTGGTCCTAATAAAGACATTGTCCAACTGTGGCATTTGGACATTTTCATTAAAATTACAAGCTGTAGTTCCTCTAACCAGGGCTGGAAACACAGCACCTGGAACACCTTATGGTATTCATAAAACCTGCAAAAATATCACAAAAGAAAATTCTTAGGCAAGATCCCATGAGATTTGGTGCTTTAAAAAAAAACACCTAAACCTGTACCATTTTATACACGTAAGATGTCTTCATACAGTTGGGCTAAGCACACACCTGTCAACAGGAATTTGGCATCACCTAAAGGTTGTTGGTGAAGGATGTGCCTTAATGCTCATGTGGTAATGTTCTAGTGTTAGTAACACCTGAGAAACTATAGACGATATCACTGAAAAATGATTCCTGTGACAGCAACAGGGAGCCTCCCTATTACCTAAACCTAGTTGGCATATTGCATTCAATGTGTTTGCAAGCATTCTAAAGAGATGTAAAAGTCAATTCAATATGCGACTCTAAGAAACACAGAAAGCTGTTTTATACTAAACCAGGCCATTCTATCATCTATTATATGACTATCTATGCTGCCAAGCTATGCCTCTCCAGAATTTCAGACTGGAATGGGAATTATTTGCACATCAGGAATGAGCAACAACCTCTTCCCAAAGGGACATCTTATTCCTTTTAATAATAAACACAGTGACACAAAGACTAAGATCTGAACACCGATACATAACAGAAAATTACTGATTTGCTGAGATGCAAACACCTCACAGTAGAAAGTCATATAAAACTCCATACATGGGGGCATGATATAATATAACATCTATCTCTCTGCTCTGAGAGCTTAAGGGGAGATGAGCTATATATACTATTCTAACAGTAAAATGTTTACAAGTATAGATAGGCTTCCTGTACTACTGCATTTGCATTTAGGTAAAATATTGTTAAGAGAGTGTAAGTGCCCTGTGACTCATTTTCAGACAGACCATTTTTGAAAATCCCTATTAGAACTTTACTTCTTTTGCTGTTGATTTACTCATCTATTAAAGAGCAGGAAGCATGAAATATACCAATCCTTCCATCCAGAAAACATCTATCTTCTCATGGATGCAACAGTTTTGTTATAAACCTAAGCACTATAAAATTCTATAGGCCCTTGAGGGGAAAAAGCTAACATTCTTAAATAATCATGTGAAGGAAGATGTGTGATAAATAAACATTGCAATGTATAAACGCATATACACACACACACACAAATTACACAGAGAAGACTTTTTGTTCCTTCAAAATCTCCCCATTTCAGCAGAAAATGTTAAGAACATGGCAACTCCCTGCAGTCAAGGGGGTACAAATAGGTTTCATTTAGATCCAACTGGGCCCCTTTAAAAAAATACACACCTTTCAGAAAGAAGCTTGTAGAAGCAACTCAGGTACTTTTCAGTTCTACTAAGTAAGCTGCAGAGAATACAGCTACACTCTGGAAACCTAAACCACTGGCAACTATCAAAAGCCCAGAGGAAAGAAGGCACCACTGACTGTTACTTGGATGAAGGAGACATGATGCTCTGCAGGGTGAATCACTTTCATAATCAGAACTATACAGCCGTAATTGGCAAAGCTATCCTGCTGTGCAAAGTGCTAATCAAATAATGCTTGTTTACAAATAAACCTCCAAATGGCACCAAGTGACCATTGGTAAATAAACCCAAGTCCCCTTCTAAATTTCATTCATGCCTTACAGAATAAAGAAGCTGAAAATGGCAGGGAAGCAAAGACTACATATCAAACTAATTCATCAGGTATTTCTCAACTTTCCCTTCCCTCTTCCAAAGTTCTCTGTGCCATTTCAAAACAGCAGTCTGCTCAATCCCACCAAGTGAATCATTCCTGTAGTCTGAGTATTGAGTTTGCAGGATGTGACCAGAATTAGTTATTTTGCCTCACTAATTAAATCCTAAAGTGGCATAAATGAAAAGGCTATGGACTTTGGCCACATTCATGGTTCAGCAGCTCAAAGTACTTCTCAGTGACAAAACACTGTCACAACAAACACACAGAAACTTCAGTTTATAATACATTAGCTGCGTAACTATGAGTAACACAGAAGAATTTAACTGGGGAATCACTGGTAAAAGTGATTCCCCAAGGAAAGAGAGTGAAGCTTTCCATCCAAGCACAAAAAGGTGCTCAGTACTCCCTTTTAGTCCCAGGGAGACGCTGTAACAGCAGCTGAGTTTTTGAACTATAATTATACTTTTTGAACTATAATTAGTAGTTGTTATTACTACAATTTATATTACACTCTTTCTCCAGCAGTTCAAGGAGGCTTCCATAGCAGCACCCCTTCATTTTCTCTCTACAACCAAACCTGCAAGGTAGGTTGGGCTAAAAAATAACAACTGATCCACACTTGCCCAGAGTCTCCATGGCTGGGGATGGATGAGAACTTCTCCAGTCGTACCCCAGCACATTATACACACTGGTACCCACTATGGCCAGAAAAATACAACTTTTTCAAAACCATGTCCTTTTAAATAATCATTGTTGCCTACCTAGAACTTCAGGTTTGGTTAATGAAGTGTCATAATTGTTTGGCATAAAACTTTGGCAAAACTCTCATTTGAAATTATGGAAACAAGAATAAACCGTAGTTTGTTCTAATCATTTTTAATCTACCTGAATGGTCAAACCTAGTTATGGCATTATTCCACTTCCATAGGGCACTATATTTAAATACTGGAATACTAAACAGTCCCAAAATGAGATAAGAGTGTGGATTAAGAGTCTCTGCTCTGAAGAATTTGTCTGCAGCATGTCAGATATCCCAAATTCTCTCAACAGTTCAAAGGATAGTACTCAGACACAGAAATAATGTTAATTACATGCTATGGATATGCATTGGTTTCAGCACAAACTTGGACCCTGAAGCTCAATGTAATAACTTGGAACCTATTTTGCTTTTACCAGGAAGGCAAGGGCAGCTCTGTACCTGTTCTGTTCTGCTTCTGGGGTTTAACTGAAGCTCTGCTCCCAAGTGTTTTCCACTGCTCTGGGATACTGTATAGATTGGTGCTCCCCCTTCTATTGTTTGCATCAAACATCATGGCAGAGAAGGCAGTCTAAGAGAACAAAAGGGCTTACCTTCAAATCAGAATGATCTGTATGATCACAGCACTATCAGCTGCCTAGACCAACCATCTTAAAGCAACCTGATGAAGTGATATGAAAAACTGAGATGCTTAGTTTTACCACTAGTTATTATTGCTATTCTCCCAAACAGAGCAGTTCTGTGACAGTCTTTTCTGAGCTGTGATCGCTAGGTGATGCAGCCTAGTGACCATTTTTTTTTTAAGGAAAGCAATCACCATCTTCAGGATAATGGACATAAAATTCATTATGAACACCCTAGCCTTTTGCATAACTTCCTTTCAAAGATGTTCCTTGTATTATTGCAGATTTCACTGCATTCTATTCCCAATCACAAACTTACATGTGATTCAAACACAATTTAGAAGTGTATAACTCTTGCTAATTCCAGAATGACCCAAAGTAAAGCTTTGGATCAGGCCCCCAACCAAACTGGGCAGTCTTTGCATATGCCTGTCACACATCAATAACAAGTGATTCTCAATTATTAAAAAGATCACACCTCACTTACTTGGGAGTAAATCACTCTTAAGTTCTTTCTAGTCAAGATGTATGCATCATTCCTCCCAATAATAAACCAAGCTAAAAAGCTGAGTTATCAATAAGATTGAGGCCAAAACTGAGAAACAAGAGTATAATATTAACATGTCCTAAAGAGCTTGTTGTTTGCCAGCATATGTTAAAAATAAAAATGCTTGAGGATGATGTAACCTGAAACGCAGCCCACTAGAAAATTCATGTTTATTTCCACAGAATATAGAATGAAAGAAAGGGATAGAAGAGCACCTGGAGATGGAAGAAACACCAATACCCAAGCCGTGGTCTCACAATCTTCCAGTTGTTGTTTCATATTACTGCTGTTATTTATCAGATTGACATCCTGCCTTTCCACCCAAAAAGGATATTAAACTGGCCAGTATCCCAACAAAGACAAATAAAAAAAGAAATGCAAACCATTAAAATCAGCTAAACATACATAAAATAATAAATCTAGCACTAAAAAGTTAAACTGCAGCTGTATTACAGTACTATTTTCCCCATCAGATCTTACTATATTTCATGGAGAGAGAAGAAGGAGGGTCAGTTTTGAGAAAAATGTTAATAGTATGCCTCTCTTGAGTGACAAGTATAGGGGGTTACCACACAACATGGTGTGAAGGTGCCGCAGTTTTTCTCTAAAACATGGCACTTGAGAGCCTTATATGGAGACAATAGTACCTCTCAGAGCTCAAATTTGGAAGAGATGTGCTAATAAAAAGAATTTGCAAGAACATCACTAGTGTTTATAGTACAGGGTAAACAATTATATCATAATAATTTCATCAAGATGAACAGACCACTATAGTTTATATAAATCACTTTCAATATTAGGTTTTTATTCATTTGTTTTATCTTGAATTCAGCTCATCACAGCTGGAAAGAAGACAGCTCTTGACAGTATAGACTTTATACTATTCAGTCCAAAAAAAGTTCCTGATCCCAAATCACATGAGAAATTGACATTCTGGAATAACAAAAAAACTTGAAAATAGTAAGGAAGGTATTTTATTGGAATGCTCAGGCCAAACAAAGGATCAATATTCTCTTGATTTCTAATGGTTGTTTCAAAGACTTTGAGAAACTGAATTTTGAACATGACTTATCTACAACATTTGCTTGGAGATACACAACTGAAACATGTATGAATTATACAGTATGGCCTAGATGCTTTAGCAGCCTCAGAGGCACCTGCAAATTTAGGATCCTAAACCCTTAAGGGAAGCCAACAATCCAATGTTATAAGGAATTAAAAAATAAAATGAAAGCTAGCCTTAGTTATATATCTGAATTGTGGAATGAAGAACTCAAATGTCCAATTTTGATTTTGGAGAATCTATGAGTCCATCTGTTAAGAAATTTAAAATATAATTATTTAAAAGTAAAATTAATTATCAGAAAATATTATGTTATGTTTATTGGACCCCTCAAAGAATATTTTAAAAGAGTTGGATACTCCTTTTTGTTGTTGCTATTCTGGCTCTATGAGAAAATTGAAGGCTCTCCAATACATATAATGTGGTCTTGTCCAGCTATGGCCTCAGTTTGGTTTCAAATTATTACATAGGTCAATACAATTTTGGAAATATAATACTTGACCTTAACATAATGTTAAACTATATTCCAAAAACATTGATTTTGTCATTTTATGAAGAGCTTTGACTCTGTTGAGCCTGGGGCAAAGCCAAGAGGATAATTTTACATAAATGAAAAGAAACTTATCCTCTGATTTTAAGGAATGGATTCATGTATGAGTCTGTTATCTCTTTCTGCAAAGGCTCTGTGTCCTAAAAATGGGGGAAAAGGGTTCTATATGGGCTAGATTTAATAAGCTTAAAGACTGAATTAATTCTGTGTGAATGCCTGTAGATAGTATGTGGATCTTTTTCTCTTTTTTTTTTTTTTGCTAAGTGGCTTTTTTTCTTTTTTGTTATGGTTTGTTTATCTTAATCACCACAATATATCTAGGTTTTTTTCTTCCACATAGAGCCATCATTATCTCTCTCAGAATTATAGGGTTGTTTCTTTTTTGCTTTTCACTATTAAAAATAAAACATATTTTTAAATTAAAGACTAAAAAGAACTCGTAACCAAAACCACTGACCCAGAAATGTGTTTAAGAGTCAAGTCAACAACAACAAGAGGGTCCTCTTCATTACATGCAAGGCTTCCCTGGGGTCCTTATCAGTGTTTCACAATCTTAGGAAAGACATTTCTTTTCAAGAAAAATCCTTTACTTTTTAGAGGACTTAATGTGTCTCTTCTAATGTGAGGCTTCCAACCTACATAAAAATCCATAAAAGAAAAAGCAGGCCATGGATAAGCAGAGAAAAGTCTCTGTTCTGCTGCAACCATCTTGATGATAGAAGCTGAAGCCACACCAATGAAAGGTTAATGATTCATGGGACCCTCAGCTGTCACCAACTCAACTGGACCCACTGCCATCACGTGAGTCCTATTTTTCAGAGCCCGTTTCCTTTAGTAAGTATAGCACCACTTCCTAGGCACAGTTATAGGATGTGCAGAATAAACCTTTGTTCACCCATGATCACTGCAAGAAAATATTATGAAAACTAGTCAGTCAGGGCACAAGATGTTAGCAACTTTGTTCAGAAGCTCTGTTCCAGAATGTTAGTCTCAACTGCAGCAGCACAGGAAAAGCTCTTCCTGACCTCAGCATAACACAAGGGGAAGGCTTCATTGAGTAAACTGATGAAAAGACAAGCAAGCCTCATTGATGAAAAGACAAGCCAGTCTCTTCTACACTATTTCCCATTCTATCTAGCCGAGAGACAAGAAAGAGACACTGTTAAAACGTCATTTTAATGCCCTGGGAACCTGCTCCTTAAAGGGCAAAAGGCACCCGAAACACTGTTTGAAAAGGGTCTGAGCGAGAAAGACGAAGTTCATACCCTTGTAAATCGGCATCACTGCAACCGGGGCCATAGCCCGAAGGGCAGAGATAGCATTCCTGAGCAGGTGCAGAGCGCATTCCATCTGCCCAAACCTCCCAGTCGTCTAACACTAATGGGGGGACGGTTCCCAGACCAGAGAGGGATTACGTTTCAGACACGCTTCAGCCTCACAAAAATTTACCCACCCTCACAAAAATAACGGGAAAGCGCACAACTAGCAGCAGTGGGGCCACTACAGCAGCGCCTTCCACCTTCCCGACCGAGACGCCGTGAACCGGCCGCCGACACCACTGAGCCTTCCACCCCGGGCAATGCGAGACGCCCTGGATGGAGGGCAACGCAAACAGCGAGGATAAGGTCGGGCGGCTCTGCGGCATATCGCCCCTGCCTCCTGCGCGCGCACACGCAGACACGCACACACACAAAGCCTCCTTATCCCGCTTCAGACGTGCGCTCTCACCTTCGCTCCCGGCCGCGCTGTCCAGCCCGCTCCGGAGCGCCCCGCCGGACAGGAGCAGCAGCAGCAGCGGTGGCAACAGCAACAGCAACGGCGGCGGAGAGGGGCGGCAGGCGCCGAGCATCCTCGCTCTGGCCGCTCGGCTTGCTCCACTCTTGGGACCCGCTCGGCGAAGAGGCTGCAGCTGCTCCGTCTGCCTTGGCCGGGCTGCCCTGCCCAGGTCTTGGTGGAAACGCAGCGGGTGTTCCTTGGCGCGCAGATACTCTAGGTGGTTGCTGCTGTCACTGCTGCTCCTATTCCGGGTGGGGCAGCAGCTTTCCTTACACTAACTGGAGCCCCCTCAAACGCCAAGATCCGAGCGGGAAACCCGGCGGCGGGGGGGCCCGCAAAGCTCCTGCCACAACAGCCCCGCTGCGGCCAACTACCGCCACCTCCTCCTCGTCTCCGCGCGCAGACACCAGCAACGGTGGGCGGAGCCAAGATCAAATAAACCACGCCCAACTCCTCCTGCTTTCGGTTCCCCTCCGTCCTTCGTAAATCATCGCAGCCAAAAAGGTAGCGCAAGGAGTGGGGAAGTGACCGAACACCGGAGAACATCACTTAGATTTTAAAACGAGGCACATCATTAAGCATTTATGTAGCCCTTTAAAGTGATATTTACAGCGCCTCACGTCCTTCTTTTCTTGTAATCCTGTCTCCTTTCTTGTAAATAGGTCACTCCACCCCCAAAATGCGACAAGGAACCGAAGTTGAGGAAGATGCTTTGTTTAAGGCCGCCTGATGAGTTAATAGCGGAGCAAAAAAATGTTAAGAGCATAGATGACCTTCTGAAAGAAACTGAAAAGCTCTCCAGTCCAGCCTCGCCTTTGACAAAATAACCTATCCAGTGCCTCTGAGAAGTCAACAAGGACATGAGAGCTCTAGGTTTCTCCCACTGATGTCCTTCAATAACTGGTAGTTAAAAAGCATGCTGCTTCTGAATTTGGTAGAATATAACTATTATGTTTTTGTGCTGTGAACCTGATACATTGTCTAATCAGCTTTTAAAGTTGGTAGCAAAAACACCACATCTAACTCTATCAAGAACTTGGTTGCTCTTCTCTGAATCTCTGGTCAATCACTGGTGGAGCTTGGATCTAGCCTTATGTCTGTATGAAATATGGCCTTCCTCAATTCCTGGTGACTATTATCGACATCCTGGTTGCAGCATGCCTTTTCAAATTATCAGTCTATCTATAGTTGTGATTTTTCTGGTGGTCTTTCATCCAAGCATCAATCAGGGCTAGCTTTTTCAAGATCAGCAAAGGTCAGCTGGATGCTGCTACTGTTGGACATTGTTATGCATAATGAACAACACCTCCCTCCCCCCCAAAAATCCTTTACTTCCTTCACACCATTAATAAATCTGTGTCTAATTATTGGGTCTCTTTATTTTTCTTTCTCAAACAGGAAAAGCCCCCCAAATCGTAACTGCTATATGTACTAGACTTGTTCCAGAGTTGTTTTGCCTTCCCCTTTTGTATTCTTTGATAACGGGAGGGGGTTCTAAATGTAAATATGTAGTACTGATCAGCAGGCATCAATACTTGCATATTTATAAGCTGACAAGTCCAGTGCATTCTGGCAGGACTCACTTTTAATATCCTACCCTTTAATTGCTTTCATCTGTAATAGAAATAAATTTTAGTTCCACTTATCAAGCTTAGTTTTAATCTCCGAATCCAGGAGAAGGCTTACATATACCAGGTTAGAATTGAACAGTCTGCATGAGGACATACAGTATATTTGGGGCTATTTAAGAACCTTAATTCCCAAGCATGACACCCCTCCCCCCGTGTACACTTTTTTTCTCTTATTTTATCCCAAGACTTCCAGTTGTCTAGATCTTCCTGTCACCCACCTCAACTTCAAGCATATATCCTGTGACAATGGAGATTGCACATTTTCAATACTCATACTGTACATAAGGAAGCTGAAATAATTCTTTCTTCATATGTTTACTTGATGTATATTTATAGAGCTTGATAATATCCTAGTATGTCATAAATTAGCCTTGCTTAGTATTATTCTGATGTGGCTGAAGTATCTTAATAAAAAGACACCTTTAAAGTTAGACAAGCCAATGGTTTATTTTGGAACAGAATATACCCAAACAGTCATAATCTTAAGGTACTAAACAGTCATTGTCCTGTAGTTTATAATGCAAAGGTTTAAAGGTTTTGAACTGGTTCAGGTAGAGCATTGCGTTCAAAGCAGTGGACACTTTCAGACATCTTCACAACACATCTCAACAGCAGGAAAAAGTATGGCTCAAAGACTCATTCTTGGTCATATGCAAATGAAAATCGCAATAAAGCTGTGTCTTTTAACAGTATTCATGGCACCTATTTTCCTTTTCATAATACTGTTGCAATGCCAGTGAGCATAATTCAGCCAGAACTTAGTACTTTCAAATGTTATTAATTTCAGTCGCAGGCATTTAAATATATGTTTAATGTTCACAATGAAATTGGTAGGACTTAATAGCACTAAATCTAGGCAAATCGATACAAGGCAAAGAGCCAGCAGTGCCCACTCGCTCCCCCCTATGTGCATGCAAGGACAAGGCTACTTCATATATTTCTTCAATATTTTTGTAACGTGAAGCATGAAGACTGCTGAACAGAACAGAAGTCTTGTGATCAGAAATATGACAGAGCGTTGTTTTACCTCTTCCTAAACAGCACTCCATAATTCTTGTGTATATTCTTGACTCAGAATTATTGCATTCCCAATCATTTTCTAAATGATTTAGAGCATATACAGACATCAGGGCCCTAGAACTATTTTTAAGGCAGAAGGCTCAATGTGAAATGTAACATTATGCTTCTGTTTCTCGGGGGCTTACTTAAGCTGTACTGAAAGAAATTCAAGAATTGTCCTTTTTCTTAAAAACTGTTGCCTATCTGCCTGTTGCTGAATTGCCAAGAAAGACACATAGCATCTGCCCCACAGTGCTTCCCACAGTGCAGGCTAACATACCAGAGTGAGGCATGGGGGAGGGGATACAGCTCCCTTTTAGAATCCAAAACTCCCTAACAGCAAGAATGTACAGTTAAAAAGCACAAAATGCTTGAAAAAGCATACCAAATAGAAATTGTTTCAGTTTTTGTTTTCTACCAGCATTTTGATTTTCTTCAAAATGCAAAGGCAATAATTTCTTACAAAACTAGCATTTGCAATAATATATAAAAGTTGGAGAGCCAGTTTGGTGTACTGGTTAAGGCATCACGCTAGAGACCGGGAGGCTGCCTTGGGCACGAAGCCAGCTGGGTGACTTTGGGCCTGTCCCTCTCTCCCAGTCCTAGGAAGGAGGCAATGGCAAACCACTTCTGAAAAACCTTACCAAGAAAACTGAAGGGACTTGTCCAGGCAGTCTCTGAGAATCAGACATGACTGAACAGATAAAAACAAACAAATATGCATAGGCTTAAAGTATTCTCTGATTTGTTTCTCTTCCTGTTCATAAAACAGTAATATGAGATACATTTAAACCTTTTGAACTGCATTAGAATTATGATTTTTTGTTGTTTCTGCTGTTGCTTTCACAAGACATTTAGACACTGAAACAAATGTTTAAAAGTTCTTTTTTTCCTGGGATGTACCATCAACAGATAGCTGAGGTGGCTGCCATTGGGAAATCCTACCAGTGGCTGGAAAGCACTGGACTAAAGGACAGCACTGAGGCACTGATCATAGCAGCCCAAGAACAGGCACTAAGCACCAGATCCATAGAAGCAGGGGTCTACCACACTAGACAGGACCCAAGGTGCAGACTGTGCAGAGAGGCCTCAGAGACAGTCCAACACATTGTGGCAAGGTGTAAGATGCAGGCAGGAAGCCATACACTGAATGGTACAACCAAGTAGCTGGCATTGTGTACAGGAACATCTGTACAGCATATGGGCTAGACCCTCCCAAGTCCAGATGGGAGATTCCACAGAAGGTTGTGGAGAATGACAGGGCTAAGATCCTGTGGGACTTCCAGATCCAGACAGACAGGCAGGTACTGGCCAATCAACTAGACATCGTGGTAGTAGACAAGGACTAGAAGGCAGCAGTGGTGATAGATGTAGCTGTGCCAAGTGACAGCAACATCAGGAAGCAGGACTATGAGAAGCTGGAGAAGTACCAGGGCCTGAAGGAGGAACTAGACAGGAAGTGGAAAGTGAAGTCCAAAGTAGTCCCAGTGGTGTTAGGAGCACTCGGGGCTGTGACTCCTAAGCTGGGAGAGTGGCTCCAACAGATCCCAGGAACAACATCAGAGCTCTCTGTCCAGAAGAGTGCAGTGCTAGGAACAGCTAAGATACTGCACAAAATCCTCAAACTCCCAGGCCTCTGGTAGAGGACCTGAGATTGAGGAAGACACATACCACCCATAGGGGTGAGAAGGGATTTTTTTTTTTTAAACTGCCAGAGAAATACTGTAGTCTACCCAGCTCTGTAAAAGGGTGTATTTTTTTGCCTCTGCTGTTTATTACAAGGTAGTTCACAATCAGTGGCAAGGGTTTGGCCATTTTGAATTTTGCAAAACTCAAAACAGCACCTCAGAGCAGTGTTTTCTGAGGGAAACTAAATGATGGTTGTACATACAATTCCCCTCTTCCTCACCCCCATTTTTTCTCACTCCTGAAATATAGTTGAAATAAAGGAAGACTTTTATTTGAGAGTGTTCTATATTCAAATAGTCTGATCGGTATGCACAAACTCAGAATTGTCTTCTAAATTATTTTCCCCTCTCCATTTTTCTTTTAATTCTTGCTTGTGCATATTGCTCACATTCTTCTGCTTCTAACTAATTTAAAATGCCTCCCATTTAGTATCATCACTTTATGCCCTTGTCTAAATGGAAAAACAATATCTTGATAATTAATTGGATGGTTGCGTCAGATTTTCTACACACAGATTTCCTGCTATATATGGATGCTATTCTTTATCGTGATCTATTGTAGTGGTTTGTAAATGTTGCTGCTAAAAGCTGAGGCTTTCTCCATGAGATAATTATGAAAAGAAATGCAGTGGATGTTTTTCTTATCCTCTGCTCTGATGTTCGTGTTAATTCCAAATGAGGTGACTCAAGATGGTTTTTAACTCTCTCGAGATGAGATTAAGGTATTCAACACAAACTGTCTTCTATTCAAAATCTTTCATGAAGCATTATCTCTGATATTCTTTCGGATTCCCTCCTAGTAGAATCTTATGAGTCTCATCCCTTCCAGGCTTCAAGAAAACTTTGAAGATCTTCCTGTTCCATCTTACACAGGAGGAGGGTGCTCTGTGATTTGAAGATGGGGTTGCAGACACATGCTATTTATACATGCATATGTACTGGGGGCCTTTCTGAGGTCTATACATTTACAAAACATATACGCTTTCATGAATGGGTGACATACAGGTAAAGCAAGTAAATAAATATGTACTTTAGGTGCTCAGCATGCTGAAGAGTGCAGGATGTTATGCCATCCCAAAAAGGAAAAATTTCTGATTTATTGAATTGTGACTTTATACCACCCAAACATTGACTGGAAGTTTTTATTTGCAGGCTATTTAATTTTTTGACTTCATATTTCTGAACACGCTGTTGTAAATGTTGTAAATCTTAAACCATAATATATTTTTAAGCATGTTTCACATTTTGAGAATATTAATGGATTATGTTCCAGATCCTCACCTACCAGCTTCTCCTTTCTGGCTTTTTGACATTGTCATCTACACTGTTTCACACCATACTACCTAGGGTTTCAAGAACAAACTTTAATATCAGATTCTCCTTTTATCACCAATGAAAACATGCACTTCACACAGTCAGGTGCATCCACAAATCCTTTTAAGGAGAATTAGTTACCCTTTCAGACACTGTAATTTACTGCTACTAATGTTTACTATTAAAGCTATTAGTAAATCATAATGTCTTAGAGGACTTGCTTCAGATACTGCATTATGTTGCTTTACAAATCTTTCTGGCACCCTTAGATCTATATTCCAAGAAATTCTCAAGTGGAAGCTACATTATGGTGTTTGATGAAAAGCCAGAATTAGGAGAATGCTTCCTGCCTCATTTGAGTGCTTTCTGAATAGATGTTGAAGCTAAAAAATGTACTTACAAATAGTAGAAAATATAATCATCACAGTAAATGTAGCAAGTACTTATTCATTCCTATTTATCATCACAGTAAATGTAGCAAGTACTTATTCATTCCCTGATCAAATGCAGAAAGGTAATCTAGTGTGGCTCCTATGAAAAGATGATGAAGAAGGCTTCTGGAATCCATTAGAAGTGGTGGAGCAGATGACAGTTCATAGTAAAATCCAACCCAGATTTCTTCAATATATATTCCATATATTAAATAAACAAGGGGAGATATACAGCCTTGCCTAACACCTTTGCCAATCTGGAGCCATGTTCCACACACACTGTGGTTTCCTGGGTATAGATTTTACTTGAGGACAATGAGTTATTCTTATATTCCCATTTCTCAAGCACGTTCCAAGGCTTGGCATGATCAATACAATGAAAGGCCTTTCTATAATCAATAAGCTATGATCATACTTCTTTTTGGTATTCTTTGGCTTTCTCAGTTATCCAACAATGAGGTTTCATGTTCCATGGCATTTTCTAAAGCCAACTTGAACATTTGGCATCTCCCTTTCCACATAGGGCTGCAATGTGCATAGGATGATCCTAAACATTATTTTGCTAGTATGAAATTAAGGATATTATATAATAATTTGCACACACTGTTCAATATCCTTTCTTTGGTATTGGAATGTAGATTGACCTCTTCCAATCTGTAGGCCACTATATCATTTTCCGGATTTGCTGACATAGCTTGATTCTTTTTCTCTTCCCGGCCATATTTCTGTAGCCTTATGGCTCGGTAATGACAAGAGTGCCAATCTACCTTCATGTTCTAGTACTAGAGGTTCTTGTAGGTAGGGAATATCTTCTAGGAGATCCTGGATGTTGACATCTCTACTATTCAGAATTTACAGACATCTCTACTATACAGTATACTCCTTCTATTTTCTTGAAATCAGTTAATATCTGTCCAATAGCAACCTTTAGCATACCAGTCGAGGTTGGAAACCCTACCTGAGTTCAAAGATCTTTTGGAAGACTTTCCTGGTTTTGTCATGTCTGTTTCCATCTTTAATATGTTAACAGATATTGTTATAATATTGCTTCTTAACTTTTTTAACAGCTCTCTGAAACTCTTAGTTAAGTTCCTTCCTGAGATCTTTGCCTTTCTGACATCCAGTTCGCTTTCCTCTATTTTTTGATTTTTGGTAGTCTGTTTTTACATTCATCCTTAACAACTTGCTTAAATTTATTCCACAATTCCTCTGACTCCCAATCAATGAGGTTCAGAAATTCAAAGCAATTCTTGATGTTCTCCCTGAAAATGGGGGGCATATGGTCAAAATCATACCGTGGAACCTAGCGAGTTTTCTTCTGCTGCTTTACCTTAACTTGGAACCTGCACAAGAACAATCCGTGATATGTTCCACAATAAGCACTTGGCCATGACTTTGCTATTGTAATTGAGCTCTTCTACCTCCTTCTACCAATAATATAGTTAAATACTGCAAAGAACATGATAATAGCAATGCTCTTAAAAAGTGTTATACTTGCAGCTAAATTGTGAATTTATGCAAAAAACATGCCCTAGTACCTACTAAAGAATCTACTCCCCACCTACTATGCTAGAATCTGAAATAGTTTTCCTGAAAATATTTTTTATTTTCCAGCCAAGCTAGAGGAATTTCCACTTTATAAAGCCTGAAATAAAATCTTTTGGATGTCTGATTTTAGGCTGGAGCCCATGAGAATATTCTCTTCAAGGTACGGGGTCAGACAGATGAGGTTCCAGTACCACAGAATGCTCCCTGTGGAGCATGCTTCTTTTTTAAAATCAAATCTCAGACTTAGTAAGGTCAAACTTTCTCCATTAATGTTTTGGTCCTAATTTATGGTTTTGGAGCTCTGCCATGCTCTTAATGGCAGGACTGTTGCAGCTGTACAAAAATGGGGGGAGGAGGGAAATTAAGCTGTTTGCATGTATAAAGCCACTTGTTGCATGCTTGCACAAAATTTCTGGTGGGAAGGAAGAAAGGGAGTAATCAACAGGTCTGTCCTTAACTGAGTGAACTTTACAATCAAACCACCATCAGCCATTCAAATCACTGTTTTTGGAATGGGTGGCAAATTCATGAGGAGAGGGCCGTTTGGGCATTGATTGGTCAGCACAGAAGGATGACTGGAGAAGAAGGCATGCATGGAGCTGTAATTTCTCATGCAAGTTGTATCCGCTATCATGTGGTTTTTATGCTAGTCATGGAAAGCCCAATGCTTTTGTTCTGAATCTCTTTAGATTCACCTTTGAATCAAATCAGGAAGCCTGTAATCACATCTGAGAAGGCTAATTTCCACATTGTCAAATCAAGGTCTGAACTGAAATTTGTGGTTGGTGCATACTCCTATGCCAAGTAGTTAGCTCAATATTTTGTCAATGTCAAGGGAGATCAATAGCCTTGTATAAGAAGCTAATTCTGGAGTTTGTATGTATCACCAATGAACTCTTGCATGCTACTATTTACTTCTGTTCATTGTTCCATTTAGGGAGCCCAGAACTCATGAGCCCTCCTGTTGATTTGATCCTGCTCATTAGAGCCTGATTAATAACAACATCAGCTGAGAACATGTCATAAATGCTTACTTAAATGCTTAACATGTAAACCTAGCTGTACAGTGATTTCAAGGCTCCATTTCTGGCAGATGTAGATATGGTGTCCAGATGTACATACTATAACCTGCTGCAATAAAGTATTGAAGCATTTATCTTGGAGAATGCAGGTAATAATCTGAGTCTCCTTTCTTAAAATGTCATTTTCTAAATCCACAGAAAGCAAGTCCCTCTCATTTTTGTTTTCTGTCATGTCCTGTTTCATCCCGCCAAGAAATTGCATGGCCCATGACCCACGTTTGCACTTAACATAATCTTTTATGCAGTTATTTAGGCTCTATAATGAATTTGAACATCTATTTCATGACAAGGATTTTCCATGTGCAAATTCTCCTGTACACATTCATTTGTTCACTTCCAATCTCTTTGAAGTTTTCTCTCCATAAATGGATCTTAAATGGGCTTCTTGGGGCTATCTGTAGTTGTGCTTCACAATTCTCCTCAGGTACAGAAGAAAATAGAGGTGTGCTACATGGACCTCTGTACTACCAAACAGTATGACTTTAGGCCTGATTGGCTACCTGGCCTGGCCTTACATGGTCAATAGAGCAACTTACTGCAGACTGGACCACAGAAATTGTGTTATAACCAAAATGAGGTTTTGGGCAGTTCAAACATTTAGAGTAAGAATTCGAAAAGTTTTATGAAAAAGGATTATTACAGAATTTCTCTGATTGATCAGTGTAAATCCTTGAAAACAGAAATTGTGGGACAAAAGTAATGTTGCTTCAGGAACACTTGAATGCCTGCTTGTCTGAATGCACATCTTCCATCTATTCCAATATATAATTTGGAAATAATGAAATGCAAAAAGGGAGTGTGAAAAAAATTATTCTTAAAGACAGCTTTACCAGGAACTTCCCACCATTTGAAGACACTAGGAGTACAACCTAAAAGCCTTTCCCTATTTGCACCCATATCACAGCAGCCTCTTTTTTCTGCCATGTTTTTGTATTGTTATATTCAACCTACACCTGTGGCAGCTTAAAGTAAGTCCAGTGCTGAAGTAACCTTTTCCCCCTTAAGCAGGCAGCAAGCCCTGGAAGTTTTGTACTGGAAGCCATCTGGCATGTTTCAAAAACTATTCAGTCAGTGTTGCACAGAAGATGGAATCACTTTCCCTGTACCCCGAAGTCTCTCACTAACCCGCAGGCTCTGAGACTTGGATCAGCCTAAACAGCTGCTGATGAGTTGTGGCAGCGGGAAGGGCTGCATGATGAAGCATGGCAAAGAGAGTCCCCCCCCCTCTTGTTTCTCCATGTGCCTGTCAGAGATTGTTTGAGCCACTTTTGAACATGGATTTAGCACTTTTCTGGAATACTCTTGTGCTGATGATGCTTGTGCAGAGCAAGTTCTGGAAGATGGCTAAAGCACCTATCTAGCCGTCTGTCAAAACTCCTCTGCTCCCTAGCTCCACACCCATCTCACTTCGAGGATGTGGTGGTGGAGTTGGTGGATGCTTTTCCAGTGGCTGATGACATTTGATGGGAAGGGAAAGAGACAAAGGCAGGAGGAACCACCAATCACTTTCATTAAGATACCATGTACATCACAAATAAGGACAACACATTTACCAGCATTGTGCCTGCAGCAAAAAGGATTTCCAGTGGAGGCAGCAGATTTTAAATCAGTATAGTTTTCTAGCAATTCAAAGTTGTATGATAGTATTTTAGCCTGGGTTTGTATAGGAGCCCTAAAAGTTGCTTATGCAAAGAGTAGTTTCATTACCCTGCAAAAACCAGCCAACCAGCCAAAAAGCACCCCATAATCCTGAGTGTGCTTGTTTGTTGTAAGATTTATGTTCCATCTTTCATTCAGGACTTTGAGGTAAAATACATAGCATCCCTATTTTTCCCCATAACCATCACCCTGTAAGATAAGTTGGGCTGAGAGCGGGTGTCTGGCCCAAAGTCATCCAAGGAATCTGCATCTCCCCACTTTTAGTCCTTAACCACTGAACCTGGCAAGTATGAGCAATAAAGGTAAAACTACCATGGACGCCAAATCAGCAATAGCATTAATTCAGGCAAAACCAAATAACTGATTTTTTAAAAAAGGGACTGAAGCTAAGAAATAACTTCTGAAACAAGATTAAATATTATTTAAAAACACTTTTTTTTTGCCTAAAAGACTTTGTGTATGTGTACCTTCAAGTCGGTTTTTGACTCCTGACAACTGCCTGGACTAGTCCCTGAAGTTTTCTTGACAAGATTTTCAGAAGTGGTTTGCCATTACCTTCTTTTTAGGGCTGAGAGAGAGTGACTGGCCCAAGGTCAATTCCTGCCTTAGGTCTTCGTGCCTAAGGCAGGAATAGAATTCACAGTCTCCCAGTTTCTGGCCTGGTGCCTTTAACCACTACACCAACCTGGCTCTCTTTAAAAACTTTAGAAATGTTTTTGTACAAGCTCAAATTTTCTTTGGTTAGAGCTCCTTCCCTGGTTTTGAATACTAGAGTTAGATATGGATAATCATTTAGAATTATTCCCAATCTTCCATTCCATCATATATATATTACATATAGATCAGAACAGCTGTATCAATTTGCCTGTATAAATCTTTAATGATTTGCTAAAAAGGGAGTTGGAAAACATTCCTAGGAACACTCTCCCTTTGGAAACTAAAACTGTGCAACTTGCCAATAGCTCAGTATCAAAATGGAAAGCATTTATTCTGCCAGCCTGTTATTCAGCCATATTTACAGTCAATTTACATGATCAGCAGAATCAACAGTATTCTTTTGGACAACAGCATTTCAAGCCACAGATAGGGACTGTGTATCTGAATACTTCATTGTGGGAAAATTCCCTAAGCATAGCTAATCAACTTAAGTTGTTAGTATGAAGAAAACCAGCAACTGAAAACTCTCAAACTATACAAGCTTGAAGGTTAAATCTTATGTCTTTTTCTTCTACCCAAGCATAAAAGGAAGCTGAGGGACCTTCGTTTTGCGGCAGAAGGACAGTTGACCCCTGTGCAGTGTCATGTCCAGTCCAGTCTCATGTCCTTTGCTGCTGATCTTGTTCAATCTAGCCCTCACATCTGGGGATTGTAGAGAAGCTGGCACCAGGTTGCTCTTGCTGTTTTGGGGATCCTCATTATCCTTTTGTGTTAATTAAAGTGGCCGAATTCTGGCAATACAAAATTCATTAATGTTGTGGTGAAACAGTTGTCTGACAGTGGCAAAGACCGACTGCAGCCACCTGTCATAAATTCAATGGCTTAAATGTGAGGTCCACATTAAGCATTGAGAAAGCTAATTAATAAGACTGTGCAAAGCATTTGAAGGGACACTTCCCAGATTACATTTGGCATGAATGAATTGCCCATCCTCAAAGCACTGGGGCAGCCACATCCACCAAAGGCTCTGCATGTCTGGGTATACACATGCTGGGAATTGTGAGGCAAAATAACCAGGCATGCACATGCGTGAAGGAACACTCTGGGAAAATCTCTGAAGCAGCCGGGCTGGTTCTTCTTGAGAAGAACAAGACTGCCCCAATGTTTTGAGGAGGAACCCTTTGGTTGCATGATTACCCTTGCCTCTTTTGAATCTTTTGCACAGCCCTACTAGTTATTTTTCTAGATGAGGAAAACATGCATTGTCAGTAATTTCTCTAGCAATCTTTCTTTTAAACAGTAGGCTTTTGAACTAGAGGAATGAAAATCTAGCCAATACATTAATTTTACTTTTATATCTATCTATGAAGGTTATGGATGATTTCTGGCTGTATTAATAGCCATTCACTTATTTTGAATCAGCTTGAGAAGCTATTGATCTCAATGTTTGTAGATTATTGGGTAGCATGTTTTGTACTAAATTTTCAAATAGAATATCTTTAAAATAAGAAGCTCTTAAATAGCAGCTAAATAATAATGAATCAAGCATGAAGACTCTATATTCTGACATATAATATCATGTAAACTTTGCCCAATTAGCATAATTTTCAAGAAAATGAAAATGAAAAATTATGTGCAAGAGAAGCTACATTTGTTCTCTGTTGAAAATGAGTGGAACTTAAAATACAAGCCCATTTAGGCTGATCATAAAGATGAATCCCATGACAACAGCTATTAAACAGTGGAATGGCCAGTCTAGAACAGTGGTGACTCCTCCTTACTGGAAGTTTTTAAACGGGAGATGGATACTCATTTGTTGGGGGTATCAGATTCCTTCACTGAGCAGGGGATTGGGTTAGATGGTCCCTTTGAATTCTTACATTCTGTGATTCCAAGAACTGTGTTAAAGGAAAAGTCACAATACCAGAACTATATTGACATTAAACAATATTTGTCATCTCTCTTTTCATTCCAGTTTGAAGCCTTTTGTTCTTTCATACCTGCACTTACTAACTTAATAGGAATCAGATGAGTCAGTAAACTTCTATCTGGTCCTATGAAGCTACCAACTTTGCCCTGATGCTCTAGTCTGCAACTTTCCTTTGAAAAACAGGCAGTGCTGTGCTCCTTTTATTCTGGCTGTTCCCCACATGCTCAGTAGAGGCTTCTAGCTTATCTGACATGGAAGATACAGGGTTTAGTGCTTCTTTGTGAATGTTGGTATTGGTGGGGTTATAGTGTGGATATTCACACGCAATGTATTGTATGCTATTTATTAGTTGCATACGATGCAGGTGAAAACAACAAATTGGGACTTGCATGAAGTTTTACTCACTATCAGGAAAACAGAAATGAGTATACTTACCAAATGCTCCCACTTCATCCCATCTCTCAGTTATATGGAGTTCCTTCTGTCCATGGGGGTTCTTCACATAATCTAGACTCTGAAAATCTGCTTATAAGATTACGAAAGTAAAAGATACTAACAAACATGTGGGTGGCTCCAGACAATTTGGTTAACTCATTTAATCATGGTTCAGTTAATCACCAGTTAGGATGTTAAATTATTGCACACTTCTAGCACAATTCTAACTGTTTGATAGTATTTGTTGAATATTGGCTTGTTTATTCAATTTGTGTACTGTTGAATCTGCCAGGGACTCCTGGCTGTGTAGGAAAAAATATATAATGCTAAATTAGGGGAGGGGGGGAAATTAACTGAATGAATGTAATTACTGGGCATCCTGTGTAAGCTAAGAGAAGGTTGAAGGCTGAATGCCAAATTAAAAGTAAGATTCTCTGAGAAATCTGCCGCTGAAGAATGAGGAAAAATATGGTTTTGTTAAGAAAAAGGAGATACTTGTTTGACTGCAGTTTTAAGCATCCCACACATTTCAAACCTGGGTTGTTGGTTTTTTGTTTTTGTTTTAAAAAAACAAACAAAATACACCAGATTCCATAAAAAGGGAAGACAAAGGATAAAATACTGTTATATTTACAGAGTTGCCCAATCCATTCATCAATTTTAGAACTAAATAGTTTTCAACAATAGATGGAGACAGAATTCAGATTACTAAATGAAATTTATCACAATGCATATATTTCAGTGATGAGCCCATGAAGTGAATCTTCCTGCAAAAATGTGATAAAAGTTTGTCACGCGTCATCTCATCAACAATCTGGAGAAAACAAAAGTAGTCTGTTTATCGAGTGAGCAGCTTATGCAATGTTTCAGTCCATACTATATAAATTACAGCTTGGCAGGACTGTAGTTAAGGTTGGGTCTTTAGGTGCATCACTAGCTCAGACATTTCTGTAAAATACAGGTTTTTCCATTTTTCTCATGAAAGCTTCCATTTAAAGTATGCATGTGAAAGACTGAGAGCAAGACAGAGATCTTGTTTTAGAAGAAATATATTTGTTTTGTTTTTTTTTTAAAAAAGGGTTGCTGTACTTCTCTCCAACTAGTAGTGTTCTGAGTTCAACAGTCTGATCTATCCATTCCACTTATTAGTTCTATTGTTACAGGGGTTTAAGGTCTGTATATAACAAAGATATTGTTCATGTAGAAGTAAAAATATTTGGCACATCCATTCAGGCCTATCCTTGGAGTTTAGGATAAGCACCAGAGAGAGAGAGAGAGGTGCAGAGAGAGAGATACAGAGGATTCTGTTCTAAAGGCACCTTTATATGTTATTAATTAAAAACAAAAAGAAGAGCTCAGCATTTTTCCCCCTGTGTTAGAAATGGGTGGAATTTGCAAGCAAAGTCTACTCATGTGGGAGATCAGACCTGCAAGTTTCAGATGAACAGTTTCAGAGTGTTTGTGCCAAAGCAGCATTTACATACAGAGGGTTCCTTAAAAAGATGTATTTTTCATACATTTATGAGAAACTGAAAATGACATACAGCAAAGTAGCCCTAGCTAAGAAATCCTCAATGATCCAGAAGAATAGCCAAGCAAGAGAAATTCTTGTGTTCAACACTGGGGGTTTGGGGGGGAGTAATTCACTTCCCCCCCTCTACCATCTGTTTCTTTGCGGTGATGGACAATTCTCATGCAAATGACATACACTGTGACATCTGCAAAATTTCAGAAAAGGTGGAGAGGCTAAAGAGTTTTGATGAATGGAAAACAGCCCAATTTGGTGTAGCTTTGGTTGAATCTAATGTGTACTTTGCTTTTCTGAAGTGGTATTCTCCTATCATTATCTCTGAGGTATTCTTTCTCAAAAGGAAATTGGTTTCAAAGTCATTCAGTCTCCTCAGGGAATCTTGAAAACTTTGTGAGAGTAAAGCTAAGTTTTCTTCAGTGTCCTTTCTCAGTAGATTTTAATTCCAAGAAATTTGTTCCATCTTCATGAAAAGCAATTGAAAATACAGAGTTAGACACAAATAGCACATGGCTCTTAGTTGGTAAATTTGCACATTATGCTAAGTCATAATGTGGTTTGATTTTGCCCTGACTTAGTTTTCATATGCTGAACGTAGCCATTGTGCATTGTAACCCATAATTTTTGGTTTATTCTAATGTGTGAAATTCATGCAACAAGACATGGTTAAACAAAACTATGGCTTAGCATAACTTGTGAATCCAGTCAATGTATTTACTCCCACCACCATTCCTTATGGCTTAGGTTTCTTTAGTAGAACCAATCTAACCAAAAGTAAAGAAGAGTTATTTATTTTTTTCACATCTGGCCATTTTCACACAGGAGTCCCCTGCCAACTGAAATGCAGCTTTGGAGAGGGTGATGCTTAGGGGAAGAATAACTGGAGGTGAAGGGGTTAAATGGTCCTTCTCCCTCCCCCTCCCCTATCTCCTAGCCTGTGCTGTCCTCTGCTCAAGACTAGTTTCTATTACAGCTGCTTTCCCCCTACTAAAGGAATACATATGCACAGTCCTATACATAAAGGCACACTGTATATTGCCTTTATATAAACCTCATTGAGTTCACTGGATCCTATTTGCTATCTCCACTGGAAATCTCAGATATCAAGGAAAAGGCCTTTATTTATTTTTTACTGCCATCCTTCTAATTTCACATTCAGATTTTGAGATAAGAAAAATGGAAATTGTGCATATATTGTGCCCCTTCCTGGGAAAAAAAAACTAGCTTTATGATAGTTGTGTTTTTTGTTGGATATGACATCCAATTGGCCATAAAACAGAATACATACTCTGTATAGCTAAATGACATAAAATCAAGTTCTATGCTGAAAACCAAGCAAGGTTTCTGTCATTTTTTTTATTGCACTTCCATTTAATGGCATTGTAACTTGAAGCCAAAATATCAGTTACTGTTCTAGTCCTCTGTTGTCTGTGGATCGTTGCCACAATAAAAACTAATGGCTCCTTCAGACTATCACATCAATAATTGCATTAGGAGTAGGACCTTTAATCTGTGATTTATTGACATGACAGCCCGTAAATACATGGTCTGTGAATTACTGTTACCAGTTGTGTAAAATGGGATGGGCAACTGGCGGCACTAGGGCCAGATCTAGACTTCAAAGCTGTTTTATTGGCCCCCACTGACACCATCCAATTTTAGTCAAGGTAGAGTAAAATGTTTGTTTACTGAGAAGCAGAGGGGAAGGGAAATGTTTCTGAGTTAAAAAGAAAAGGCAATGCAATCTGTCTGTCTGTTTATTTTTTCATGTGTGACAGCAGATATTTAATATCTAGTAAAGGATGTTATTTTTATGTGAATTATTATAGCCCCTGGTTTTGTGAAATCAGATCTACAGTATGTTATTGCAGTGTATCCACTGCAGGCTCAAATAATAAGAAAGCGAGTGCTAGGAAAAAGAAAGGCCTGAGGTTTCTCTACTACTCTAATATTTATATCTCCATGGTTCTCCTTGCCATTTTGTTTCTTTTCAGTGTAGAACTTTGACCTTCTTTCTCTAAGGCCTAGACTTTAGGGCTTTGCCTCCATATACTCCAGCCTACTTCCAGCTTTGGAGCAACCCCCAGGAATGCAGAGAATGACTATCCTTGTATGACCCAATTTAGTCATGGGTTGGGGTTACTGAGTCATGCATAATACAACATTTAGCCAATGGCAGAATTACAAGGCATTAGGTCTAGCTTAAACAGCCTTGGGACTGTTTGGAGCTAAACTCACCTCGTTCCTCACCCATCAGAGGGTGGGGAAAGTGAGACAAAGTTCTAGAGTTGCCCTGCAAAATCAAGGCTGCTCTAAGAGCTTGTCTCTTTCTGTTTTGCTTCCCCTCCCTCATTCACATGGATATGGTGCATGAAATAGGGAAAAAAAGACAAGGCTGAATAGAGCTTCCTTGACTCTCTCCCCTTACTGTCCCCAACACAGCCAAAGAGCCAGCAATTGTCATGAATGAACAGAGGATTCTAAATTTAATCTGAATTGGGCCTTAAAAGCAACATAATCAAAAACTGATTAGGATTTTGCATGAGTGGCTTTGTAATGAAACATTTAATTCTTAGCTTCTATGAAAGGATCACAGGTCTCCCTAGGGAAGTAAGCACCAACATTTTGGATCCTAAAGCAGAGAACCCAAATGGTATCACTACACAAACATTAATCAACATGAGGCCAATCGACCTGGAAGGAGGTTTTTTTTTTTTTTTTTTGCACAAGAGCTACTGTAATTAATCTGAGATGAGCAACAGGCAAACACTACTGTGGAAGAGCAAGTCCAAGGTAACATCAATCCTGCACCCTGATGTCTTAGGAAGCTATTTCTGCCTCTCCGCAGTACTTTATCCCTCTGAAGAGTTTCTTTGTAATAATCTCCAATTTTTTTTAAAAAAAATACTTTTCTTTATTCAAAGGAAAGCCATGAAAATACTTTCAACACCCGCCTAAGCTGATATGATGGGATGCATATTCCTTGTTACCAGCAAATGAAGTGTATTAATCAGTAGACTCTATCCAGTAGTGGTGCAGGGTATATAGTGGGAGATGGTGGGATTTGCCATTATTAAACAGCATGTTTACAATGAACTGGCATCACCCCTCCATCCCATTCCAAAATCCTTTTATGTATACTAAAATTGTAAAATTTTAGGTTGTGGCATGTTGCTTAGAATCATGCTCTGTTTATTTTATCTAAAAGCACTTTAAAACATTCTTTTTAGTTATATGGCTTTTTATAAGCCATTTCCTCTATTTTTTTAAATCTGATTTCTAACAGGTCTTTAAGAATGTCTTTCTGAAGTGCATTAGATTTTTGCTGGTATTGTAGTATTAAATCCAAAAACTTAGTATCAGCAATGCACCAGTATTATCAAAGTCATCAAAACTGATTCTATGGTAAGTCATATAGAAAATACTCACTAGACCAAAATTTCTATAAATAGATAACTCTTTCCACCTTTTCATATTGATTTTTATGTCCAGGACAATTGCCATGGACACCAGTTCCTGCATAAAGGTAAACATTATACACCCAAAGTTGGGACTATGCTGGCTCCCAAACAACTAAGTGTGTTTCCTAGAATACACTGAATACTCTTTCTGCATTCTACAAAAGATCAATAGTAATAGGGAAGCTCTTTCATTATTGATCACTGAGCCAAGAAATTTTCGGCTTCCTTAGCATATTTGAAACACTGGCTTTTGCTTATAAGAAAGAGATAATCGTATCTCTGTTATAAGAAAACAACATATCTTGAGCCTTAGGAAACATGGAAATATTAGCTTACCTTAGAGGGGAGGGGAGCGGAGGGGAGGGGAGGGGAGGGGAAGGGAGGTACCCAAGATGATTAACTGGTAGTAAGCATTGCTAATAGTTATGAGTATCATATTATACTGGAAAATCCACATTACTCAGCTGAATTGGGAACTCCCTTACTGCTTTACAAACAGAGTCTCCTGGGAATGACATAACTGCATCTCCAAAAAGTTGAGAATTCCCAAGTCCACTGGATTCCAGATGAAGCACCTGGCAGGTGTACCTTGCAATGAGAAATGAAAAGGCATTGCAGAAATCCCTGGAACACAACAGCATTGGGAACACTCGTTTGTCCAGTTTTTAAGAGGGTTTTAAAACAAAAACAGGTATGGATTAGATAAGGATGATTACTTGTGCATTTTAGAAAATATATATGCTTGTTGTAAATCTAAACCTTTGGATTTCATTCTTCTTCATAAATATTATATAGGCTGTAGGATATTGATAATGGTCTTCCCCTAATAGCTACGAGCTTCCAAACTTTATTCATTTATTTATTAAACCTATTTCTATACCACCACAATTAGTAGTGGCTTACATAGAAAACCAGTTTAAGAGAGACCAAAACCCAAAAGATAAAATTATCTTTCCAAATTTAACAAGTCAGTTCAAATCAATAGTATTTCAGTAGATGTGCTTAATAAAGGTAAAAAATCCTTTCTCCATTATCCCTAGCTAGCTTGACTTTAGATATCTTCTCAAAAGGAACACATCTTTACTACCTATATTGCTGTAGTGGAATGTCAGGCACACAACAGGTTTGCATTAGATTCAGAAATAAAAGCAGCTGTGGGATTTTCTGGTTGCAGGATTTTGTTAGTCTGGTTAAATCCTGAACCGTCCAGCTTTTGTGTTTGCAACATTATAAACTCAGACAATAAACAGCAATTATAGATGAAGAGGGATAACAAAATTTTAAACTATATATTCCAAATAGCAATGTGAAATAATAGGCATTATTATTTGGAAATAATAGACATTATTGATTTGAATTGTCTATCTGTAGGATTGATAAGAGTCCTAGAACTTCTCTCTGTCAGCTAAATTCCTATTTTCTTTGTAGAGTGTATAAGGTTGATTTATGTCATTAAAGTGATTTTTGTCCTAAAGAAAAATATGTATTTTGCATTTTTGTCTAAAACAGTTAGCACAACGAAAGTTTAGTTTGTTTAATAAAACCAAATCTCTTCAAAAAATGTTGCTATAACCTATGAGATCTGAATTTTCTCTGCTACATCCACTAGTAAAGCAACACTAATTGTCCTGGTTTCTGTGAAGCACTAATGCAGATTTTTATTGGAGTTTGGTGTAAGAAAATGCTTTTCTTCACACAATCAGCACATGGATTGATATAATTATTCTTAGATTATAAGCTTTTACTTGTTGTAAAACAGGATGTTCAAGAGTTTAGTGATGTTTGTATGTATGTGTGTATATGTAGAAGTATATGTGTGTGTATATATACTGTATATATACACACACACATACATGTAGAAATGTTTCATGCTATCTAAACATTGTAGCTTAGCTTTCTTACTGATACACTAGTTAGAAGAGATCTTTTGCTTCAAGCAAAAGATCAGACATCTAATCTGCTTGAAGCATAAAAAGATTGTGTCTATAAAAAAATTCATCCCCTCAATATTGTGTGAAATTGTCCAAAAGAATAAAACAAGGTTTACCACTTAGAGCAGATACAAGGAATCTGTTTTGGACAAAGAGCTCTGTTTAATCTTAGACTTGTGTGGCATGCTAAAAGTTGGATTTACAAAGTGACCAGGGGCAAAAAGTGTCAAAGCAAAGAATGGCAGCCTTCCAAATAGCAATTTTAGGCCATTATTACATTTTAATCAATTTGTAATCAATTTATACAATTTATTTGGTTAATCTAGTTTGGCAAGTTCATCAGCAGGAACAGAAAAATCTGAAAATCTGAAATCAGCAGTGATGAAGTGAAGGCAATAGGAAACATCCTAAGGAGCAGGACAACAGAAAAGGTTAAGTTGATTACAAAACTAAAATTAGTATATTCATCTGAGTAAGTCCCCTTATATTATCCTAAAGTTTAAAAAGATATTTTTACTTAGTTTTACTTTAAGTAAATTAATCTTACCAAGAATTGATATTGAGGGAGATACATAGCTGGTTGGTAAACATTTCTGGCAAGCAATCTGCCAAAACGTATTGGTAGCAACTGCATCACCACTGAAATTCAATAGTGCCACTCATTTTCAATGACAGATGGGGCCCACATCAAATCCTCAAGGTGGTCAAACGTAGCCTATGGCCATCCACCCCTGACATGAGGCCTAGAGATAAATTTAATCACTCAGGGAATTTAACAGTTATCTCACCAAATCAAACCCTGCTGCTTCCAATATTTGTCATTGCTTGCTTATAATGAGAGTGAGTTGGTATGTAAATGGTAGGGCCTACCCACAGTCCCAAGAGCAAAAAATTAAAATTGCATCTATCTTATGCCCTGGCTTGGAGATTCAGAATCAGTCCAAGTAGCACTAAGAATTGGATATGTCTCACTTCAAGGAATCCCTTTCTTTGTTTCTCTGGCCTCAGAATGTATTCCTCCTTTCTGACTCACCATGAGTTCTGCTGTCACTTAGCTGTGCAGTAACTTGACACTATACAAATACCATGGATCCTTTAAGAAATACAGTCATCATCCACCAGTGACAAAACCACTGGAAAGATCCAACCCAGTTCCTCTTCCTGGGGCTTAATTTCTTTGCAGAGATAACTACTGTACAATCGTTGCTAGAGAGTATGTCAGCCAGTATGCCTTGCTGTTACTGTCCAAGGTTCTGACAGTTATTTGTGCTGTTGTGGTCTTGTTTTGCAGAAATTCTACTTTACCTGAAGTGGCACTGAACTATCAGTGAGTTCTTATGGTCCTTAATGAACAGTGACCTGTTCAGGTATCTTTTATCAAGGACTTGGATACACAGGGATTAGAAAGTGACTTTTTAAAAGGGGCATGTCAGTTTAAAAGATAACCACTGGAGTGGATGAAGAAAGTGAGAAATAGCTTGAAGGTTACAAAAAGAGGTGACTTCCGACTTTTAACAGCAAGATATACAACAATTTTCCATTTTCAATCCCTTACTCTATATTAAACCAAAATCACATTATTTCTATAAATCAATCCATTGCCACATTATAAAAAATCACTAAATACAATTGCCCCCTCCCCTTATATTAAAAGGATATCATACATACATACATACATACTGTATATACATATACACTGTACATACATACACACACCTCCTAATCAACTTCCCCCCCAAAGATAACATTTTTTGTAATGTTAAAAACATTTCTCTTGTGTTTCCACACTTTTTTAGTTTTTTTCTTTCTTTTTATCCCCCTGAAAGTCTTGAATATGATCCTCAAAGTCTATTCAAATTTTCAGCAAATCACGCTATTCATGTATCAGAAGAGAGAAATGATTAAATACATGAAGAATATTCTTATCCTATGCTTTATTATGACCATAATAAAGATTTGATAGTCTTATAAACTGTATTTGATTTGTTCAAAATTAAATGTATTTTTCATTGTGGTTCAACCCACTTGCAAGTACAAATATGGCCTCCCACCTGAAAAAGCTATATATTTTTGCTTTACATCAATTGTTTTAAAAGAAAAAATATATCTCACTGCTACTAAAATATATAATTTAAATACTCTGTATCTAACTATTAATTTTTGTTCAGATTATTTGGAGAAAAAATAATTCCTTATTCACTGAGATAATTAAAATAATTAATTAAAAGATAATTAAAAGCAAAATTACAACTTATCCAGTTTAGATTTTGCTTGTTGGAAATAGCTTTATATATGGATGCATGCATTTCATTTGCTTGTTTTATAAATATTGTATGCCATTCTTAAACATAATGGTTTGCCCAAGCTGACTTTGTAAATAAATAAGTAAATAAATAACCTCAGTGTTTGAAAAGGCTGTCAAAGGGATTCTCATCTGGATTCAGCATTTGCAACAGTAGGAACCAGTTTCATTTCAGTGAAATGATTGTTTACCCAGGTCTTGATACCTACTTCTCTTATATTCTCTCTCTATTTGTATTTTTTTTTCTAGGTTGTTTCATTCTTCCTTCCTTGTATTCTGCTCTGCAATTGATTGGTATTGGTGCCTATAGGAAAGAAAAACTTCTTTGTCATTTGTCAATAAAGTTCAAGAAATTAGATTTGCAACAGGAGTTCATGGTGCCCATCAGCCAGCCAGTCTGCCATGCCCTCTTCTAGGAAACTCCCATTTTCTCATCTCTAATAGAAACTAGGTATTCCAATTCACTTTAGCCTGTTTTGATTTGGGGAGGAATGAAGGATTGCATCCACTTTTTGTTTGTTTTATCAAATTTTGCCACTGCCCATCTCCCCCCAAGAGGGGGACTCTGGGTGGTTTACAATAAAGCTAAAAGATTAAAACACAATAAAACCACAATAATACATAAAATATAAATATAAATACAAAATATAAGTATAAAATAGAGTCCAGATGGCAGTTAAAAATTCTAGTTCAATTCATGTATATATGAGGACCACTTTAAGGCGCCAGCAATCCCCAAGTATGACTACCCCCCTTCCCACCCCAAGTGAGATGGCAGAGCCAGGTCTTCAACTTTTTCCAGAAGGCCAGGAGAGAGGGGGCTTGCTTCACCTCTGGGGGAAGAATGTTCCAAAGGGCGGGAGCCACTGCAGAGAAGGCCCGCTTCCTGGACCCTGCCAGACAGCACTCTCTAGTAGACGGAGTCTGTAACATGCCCTCTCTGCATGACCGGGAATGTGATAAAAACAAGCATGGTTTGCAAGGACAGAAAAATAGGGTAAAGTATTGTCCTAACAGCCAGGAACCATGCTGAGACGAGGAATAGGTCTCTAGTGTTTCATTACTGCTACAAAACAGAGAATCCTAACAAACTGAAGAATGGTGGAAAAACCCAGACATATAAACCCCAAAGACTAAGGCGGGCCCGATCTGTGTCTCTTTGAATGGCCACCTAATTCCTCAGTACTACACATGCGCTTTACAGCCTGGATGGGAGCCCCCTGCTCGCCATCCTCACTCATGACAAGTATGGTGAATAGTTTAGCATAAACAAGATTTAGCTATATTATCTTTTATATAAATATTATTTCATATCTTTAATTTTCTTTGCTTGTTATTTCTTACCTTTTTTCTACACTTTATATAAAGGTACTTATGAGAGCCAGTTTGGTGTAGTGGTTAAGGCATCAGGCTAGAAACCGGGAGACCGTGAGTTCTAGTCCCGCCTTAGGCACAAAGCCAGCTGGGAGACCTTGGGCCAGACACTTTCTTTCAGTCCTACGAAGGAGGCAATGGCAAACCACTTCTAAAAAACCTTGCCAAGAAAACTGCAGGGACTTGTCCAGGCAGTCTCCAAGCCCTTCATGAGCATGAGGCTTAACAAATCTCTGGATCATATACACACACTGCTTGTTTTTATCACATTCATATATTTCTTCAGATTCTTTAAAATGCTTACCTCTTTCTTGAGGCTGTCATCCACTGACACATTGCTCTAGGATGGGGGGGGGGTTGCCATTTTTGAATAATTTGCAAATGTTCACTCAAATTTCTTTATCAAATGTAACTAATTTTCTAAATTAGAAATTAAATAAATTTCTAATTTTCAGATTCATGTTGCTTATTGCTTCATATTAGCTACAAATATAGTCTAATATTTGCGCAGCCTTTAACATAGCATCAACTACATACAAAAGTAAATATGCATTCTCATTCTCAACCACCACACTTCTAACATCATGACAAGCATTTTTTATACATTTATTCATATATGTATTGAACAACCAAGGGGATGTTACACAGTCTTGTTTTACTTCTGATCAAGGATGAACCATTTGCTAAGCATTCAATTTATTCTCAAGGATGATTTATTTACATCATTTACTGCTCTTACTACATTCAGCAGCCAACCTTCAACTCCATTATTATACAGAAAAATCACTTTATTATATGCATTCTCTAAATCAACAAGCATATATCTTTTCTTTCTCACATTCACACATTTCTCATGACCCTTTGGAGAGCAAGAAGCTGCTCTGCATACTCCAGCCCAGTACAAAGCTACACTCCACACTGTTACTTTTTGTAACAGGTGCAACTGCCCAGAGTCCCTCCTTGTGGGGGAGATGGGCAGTGATAAATTTGATAAATAAATAAATAAACAAACAAACTCAGAATTCTGCCAAATATGTTCCTTGACTCAGTTAACAAACTAATCCCCTGTCATTTTTGCATTCACTCTTGCTACCTTTCCCTTTGTATAGGAGAACAGTAACATTTGTCTAATTGCCTGGCACAGACTTTAAGCCACACAGCCACTCTATAAGCAAATCACACCCACATCTTAACATTTCTTAGTTACACCATCCACACATGCAACCTTGCCTTTTCTCAAGATTCTCATAGCACTTATTACTCCTTTTTCATATTTTTGTTCCTTGGGCACTGACATCTATAGCATGTATTTCAATTCCACACATTAACAAGGACTATCATTCTCTAAAATACACTTTCCAGCATCCCAACTTATTTCATCACTTTTATTTTTAACTTTATTCCCTCTTCTGGAATACAGCAGCAATAGACCTTAAATATATACAAAGGGTATCTATTGAATTTCATTCAGATCCACATTTTAAGGCTATCAGGTTGATATTCAAGCCAGCTACTGCAAACTAAGAACCAAACAGATTCATAGCAGATCCAAGCTTCACATCTCTTCCTCCTGCCTGTGCATCATAACAGACAGAGAGTTGCTTCTTTCTCACAGTTATTGCAATGGCCCAATCTTTGGGGGCATTTGGTCTCAGGCCTGATGCTTCTGATTTGGTCCACTTTAGCCCTCACAGAATCTTCATCAAATGAAACTCTCACCAATTTAATCTTAGATAATAGTTTTAGCTCTACTAGATTTAGATAAAGTTTTATGGGTAATCAGTTTGATATTACAGTAATTGCTACGTGCATTCACAAAGAATACTGTACAGAGTGCTAATTGTGGTAGTGCTTTGGTGAAAGTTTTGAAATTTTTCAGTCAGAGGTTCTGTCTCCATGATCCATACAACTACAACTCCAAGGACTGCCTGGTATATAGGTTTGTTTGATATAATTAGCAAAGTTTAGGAGTTAGACTCACCAAATCAGTGGAATTTAATTTAGTTATGAGTAATTCAAGTGTATGTACCCAATTAGCCTCCAGCAAAACTAACACAATGCCAGACTCACCATGGTGCAACAATAGTATGGGAAGAGAATTTATTGCTCTTCCAGCCTTTTCCTCATTTTAAAAAGCTTTCCTTTTATTGCAAGCAAAATTGATATAGAGATCAGCTTTAAAACTGGCCTAGTTTTGCAGCTGCTTTAAGAATGCAAGAAATGCTCAAAATCTTTTGGATCCTAAATCTCCTCATTTATTTATTTATTATTCACATTTCTATCACCGCCCATCTCCCCCCAAAAAGGGGGACTCTGTGTGGTTTACAATAAAATTGACCATTTAAAACCATCAGTGAATAAATTACCAAACAAACACCCAAGATAATAAAACAATAAAGATAAAAATAAGATCCAAGTGGTGGAGATTACATTTGGTAGGGAGAATTCTATGACACCAGCCAGCCCCAGGAACAGCTGTTGCCCTTCCCGTCCCAGGCAAGGCAGCAGAACCAGATCTTCAAACCCTTCCAGAAGGCCGGGAGCGAAGGGGCCTGCGTCACCTCTGGGGGCAGGATGTTCCAAAGGGCAGGTGCCACTGCAGAGAAGGCCCACCTCCTGGACATGGCCAGGTGGAATTCCCTTACTGATGGGGTTTGTAGCATGCCCTTTCTGCATCACCGGGTGGGAAGGGCCAATGTAATGGGGATGAGACGGTCCCTCAGGTAGCCTGTCCCCATGCCATGTAGGGCTTTAAAGGTCATAACCAACACCTTGAATTGGACCCGGAAGCAAACTGGCACCCAGTGCAGCTCCCACAGCAGTGGTGTCACATGTGCTGATCTCGGGGCACTCATAACTGCCTGCACAGCCACATTCTGGACCAGCTGATGCTTCTGGATACTCTTCAAAGGTAGCCCCATGTACAGAGCATTCCACAGGCTATATGGGAGATGACCAGGGCATGAGTGACTTATATCTTTCTTACTTATCTCAAACCTAGTTACGCACTTTTTTTTTCTTATTTCTGATATCAGTAGCTGTCTTTCTGATGTCAGAATCTCTCAACCTCTGGCCAGCCAAATGATGCCACTGAGGTTCTGTCTCAGTCTCTGCAGTCTGTGGACTCTGGGTGAGGAGGAAAAATTTCAATGTCAGCCTAGCAAGACTAAGCAGCTGTGGATTGTAGAGCCATCTGTCTGAACGACAATCCCTACTACCACCATAACTCAAACGAATGAACCGGCATACACTACAGCTGCTGTAATCCTGGAGATGCTTGGCTACACAATCAAGAAGAACAGCAGTACATACCAACCCACACCCTGGAAAATGAGGTTGGAAGCTAAGATCAAGGCAACCTGGAGAGAAGTTAGTCAGCTGGTGGTACTACAGAAGGATGTGGAGATTAAAGATAAGACTCAGCTACTGAAAAAATACAAGGGCCTGACTCCATCTGAAGCCCTAGAGACTGCTAAACAAAGGCTCACAGCACTGGCAACCAGGCTAAGGAGATGCACTAGAGAAGCAGAGGCCAAGAAGATAAATGCCCTGTTCGCCAAAGAACCATCCGAGGTGTACTCCCAACTGCAGTGCAACAACACAGTAACAGCAGAGCCACCAACAGCAGAAACTGAACAGTACTGGAAGAACATATGGGAGAAAGAGAAGACACATAACACCAGTGCGAAGTGGCTGCAGGACCTGAGAGCAGACCACAGAAATCTCCAAGAATGGGGAAAAGTCACCATCACAGTAGCAGACATCTTGCAGTGGGTCAAGAACATGAAGAGCTGTACAGCCCCTGGCCCAGGCATGATCCACACCTACTGGCTAAAGAGACTAACAGCAGTGCATGAATGCCTAGCAGCACAGATGAACCAGCTGCTAGCAGCAGGCTCCCACCCAGACTGGCCAGGCCCACAACTAGGGTGTCATGGTCCCTGTTCCAATGTTCCTGGAAAACATCGTAACCTGTTCCCATGGCATGCTGGTGCTGACACGGGTTGCTGTACTGGAGGGGGCTGCTCCTGTTTCCTTGTACCAGGCTGTAATGCGAGGAGTGAAGAATGCATGTTCGGGTTATCTTGCCTGGTCAAGGACATTTCCCGCAGACTGGCAGGAACTGTTAGGGGCACCTGCAGAGAATGGAATTGTACTGACTCTGGGGGAAGGGACTGGACACTGCTTGGGTTTTTACTGGGAGAAAGCTCGCGCTTTTACTATTCTTAGCTTTGCTTGTGATCCTGCACACTATTCATTATTAAATCAGATATCCATGAAAGCCTTGTGTGAGTCTGATAGTGATTTTGAATAGGCCATCATTACATAGGGTCTGTGTCACCCGGGGCAAACATGGATTCCACACCATTTTGGTGCCCCCCTCAGCACTCATTTTGGCACTCCTGCCAGCACGGTGCCTGTGGCACATGCCCCGCTTGACCCCCACAAGTTACGGCCCTGAGACTGGCTAACACAAGGACAGTGCTGATCATGAAAGATCAAAAAAGGGAACAGCATCATCCAACTATCAGTCAATAACCTGCCTCCCCACAACATGAAAAGTCTTCTCAGGCATCATTGCCACCAAGCTACAGGACCATATGGGCCAGTACATGAGCACAGCTCAGAAGGGCATTGGGAACAACACCAGAGGCTCAAAACACCAGTTGCTCATAGATAGAGCAGTTGCCCAAGACTCAAGGTCTAGACAGACCAATGTGAGCACAGCCTGGATTGACTACAGGAAAGCCTACACCTCAATGCCACATGGATCTGTGAATGCCTGGCATTATACAAAGTCAACAGGAAACTCAGGACCTTCCTCAAGAACCAGGTGAAACTGTGGAAGACAACACTGGAAGTCAACTCAAGGCAGCTCGCACAAGTGGCCATCAAGTGCGGCATATACCAAGGTGATGCACTGTCCCCACTGCTGTTCTGCATAGGCTTGAATACCCTCAGCCAGATAATCACAAGGACTGGATACGGATACAAGTTTAAGAGTGGAACTACCATCAGCCACCTGCATGGATGACATCAAGCTGTATGCTAAGAGTGAACTTGCATTGACTCACTGATCCACCTGACTTTATTTATTTATTAAAGTATCCCCCTTTTGGGGGGAGATGGGTGGTGATAGAAATTTAAATAATAAATAACTACATTTGAATAACAAATAACTAAATAATAACTAAATACAATAAATGAATAAATAAATATTTATTTATTTACCATATTTTTACACCACCCATCTCGAAAACGACTCTGGACTTGGATATACAGTGAGGACATTGGGATGTCATTTGGACTAGAGAAGTGTGGCTGGATGGTAGTAAAGAGAGGGAAGGTAGTCAAGACTGATGGGGTGGAACTACCAGCTGGCCACACATATGGACCAGCTACAAGTCCCTTAGTATCCCACAGTCACATGGGAACCATGATGAAGTGCCAGGGAAGACAGCAACATCCAAGTACCACCAAAGGATAAAATAGTCCTGAAGAGCCAACTCAACGGGAAGAGCAAGGTCCACACCATCAGCATGTATGCCCTGCCATTCATCAGATACCCTGCCAGTATAGTGAGCTGGCCAAAAGGAGGTCATGGAGGCTGCCAATGTGAAGACCCTGAAGCTCCTCACAATGTTTCCACCCCAAGTCCAATACACCAGCTGGAAGAGGGCGGGTGGGGTCTGATGAGTGTTAAGGCCACTGTCCTGAATGAAACCCAGAGTATCCAGAAGTACATCAGTAAGATGGTACCCAAAGATGAGCTGCTGAGAGAATGCCTGAGGCAGCAGCAGACATGGAAGGAAGATCAAGCAGACCCTGTGTGGGATGTACCATCAACATAGCTGAAGTGGCTGCCATTGGAAAATCCTACCAGTGGCTGGAAAGCGGTGGACTAAAAGACAGCACTGAGGCACTGATCATAGCAGCCCAAGAACAGGCACTAAGCACCAGATCCATAGAAGCAGGGGTCTACCACACTAGACAGGACCCAAGGTGCAGACTGTGCAGAGAGGCCTCAGAGACAGTCCAACACATTGTGGCAAGGTGTAAGATGCAGGCAGGAAGCCATACACTGAATGGTACAACCATGCAGCTGGCACTACGTACAGGAAATCTGCACAGTGTATGGGCAAGACCCTCCCAAGTCCAGATGGGAGATTCCACAGAAGGTTGTGGAGAATGACAGGGCTAAGATCCTGTGGGACTTCCAGATCCAGACAGACAGGCAGGTACTGGCCAATCAACTAGACATCGTGGTAGTAGACAAGGACCAGAAGGCAGCAATGGTGATAGATGTAGCTGTGCCAAGTGACAGCAACATCAGGAAGGAGTATGAGAAGCTGGAGAAATACTAGGGCCTGAAGGAGGAACTAGACAGGAAGTGGAAAGTGAAGACCAAAGTAGTCCCAGTGGTGTTAGGAGCACTCAGGGCTGTGACTCCTAAGCTGGGAGAGTGGCTCCAACAGATCCCAGGAACAACATCAGAGCTCTCTGTCCAGAAGAGTGCAGTGCTAGGAACAGCTAAGATACTGCACAAAATCCTCAAACTCCCAGGCCTCTGGTAGAGGACCCGAGATTGAGGAAGACACATACCACCCATAGGGGTGAGAAGGGATTTTATATATGTATTAAGGATAATAATGCCCCTAAAGTAACTGGTCAGTTGACCCAAATGGACAGAATTCATCTATTGTCTCTTTCTAAATTGTTGGCTTCATCAGGCTCTCAAGGATAGACAATTTGTTATAAGAACCAAAGTGACACCAAGTTGAGAGAAGCAGAAGTGAGAAGATGACTCAGAAAGTGACCACTCCAGACACAGTGGTCTCTGTGGAAAAGAGTGAGGAAGCTAAAAGACTGAAACCAGAGAAGACCAAATGAAATGACTAGCAAGCAGCAAGTCTTTCTTAGCCCAGCCACAGCAACAGCCAATGACCATGACAGTTATAATAGGTGAAGTGACTTGTGATTGAGGGTTGATGGCATGAGATAAAAAGAAGGGCTATATACAAAGGACTTGTCAGAAGACCCCATCTGTGCATGCAACCAGCTATGAAACTCTCTGTCTTCTCCAGCATCCCTTGAATTGCCTGGCCAATATTGTAATGGAGCTTGGTGAGTATGAATGTGTGAATGTGCAATTGTAATCAATAAAGCTAAGAGGTCAACAGAGACTCGCTGTGTGCCATGTTTTCCTGAGTTCTCCATTGCTGCTTAAGACCCCCATTTACAAATTTATTACACATTTTGTTTCATTAGGCAAAGCAACAGTATCTCACTTTCAGTTATCTTCCACCTAAAAAGAAGAGGAAGAAGAAAAGAGAGGAAGAAAGAACAAAGGAGAGCATCTCTTTCTTACTATCCTCTCTGCACCAAACTCTGAACATATGACAATATCTAGGTGGATTGCAAACAACTACGGTAGTTCAGTTAGGCTGACAGTACTGATTTTACTTGGAATTCTACATGTGGAATTGCCACCTTCCCTTGTGTTCCCCTTCTTCTTCTCTTTATATCCTGAAACTCTTCATTCTTTTAAAACAGGAAATTCTCATTAAAACTTTCCCCATGTGTATGACTGTATGGTATTCCAGACCTGGTACAGGATGTATTAAGTTAATTACGTCTGAGCTTTGGGTGAATAAAGCACCGTCCTTTCTCTTTTTCCTAGGGCTTGGCTGAACGGAGAAATCGCTAGTAAAAGGGCTAAGAGCTCTCCAACTTGGTCTGCCAGTGAGGTTTAAATTATCATCTCCTCTTAGCTCATTACAGTGATTCTTAATTAAAAATGCATGTGTTTAGAACTTCTCTTGAAATCTGTTGTTCCAAGAGATAATCAAAAGCATTCAGTTTTCTATAAGCCTATAATTTTGACTGCTAAAAGAGCACTTGGTAAAATTTAATCACTGAGAAATACAGGTTATATTCCAAATTCTTCAAAACCAATCTAATATACATATAGCAGCTGGTTATTCCTAAAATTTAGCACTGCATTGCAGCTGTTGGCAGATTAATTATTAATTCTAAATCCGTCACTGGAATCTCTTCTTCCATCAAAAATTAGGAAAGAGCAGAGTCCTATATAAATTCAAAAGATTTACCTAATAAACATATATGTGGAAATATGCAGTGTGCATACAAATCATCAGACTTATAGCAGAACCTCTCTGGCATGTATCCCTCGACTGGAGGAATATAATTAAGCCTTTGAGTGGTCAGGAAGAAAGCTGCAGTTTAGACTCCATTGTAATACCAGATTGTAAACCACCAATATCAATTGTTTTAATGAAAAATAATTCTGCTTCTTCAAATTAATATTTAAATATAATTTAATTAAAATGTTCATATTCTTGAAAGCAGATGAAACATGATTTTCAGGATTCTTTTTTACATAAATATACATTTTGTGAATTGGGATGAATTTGATGTTTTATTGTTGTCAGCCACTCGGAATCAGGTGAAACTGGCAGCATATAAATAATAAATTAAATTTTATTTATTCTTCAAATTTCTATCACCGCCCATCTCTCCCAAAAGGGGAGAGCAAGACCAGATGATGCTTATATTTATGAAACATACTGTAAGCTTGTGTGTCATGGAAAAAGAAGAATCAAAATTTGGAATGTAAAAAATTGGAAAATAAAGTTAAGGAACTCTTGAATAATTATGCAAGACAACTTAACGCTAGAATTATATCATGCTTTTATGGCTGCTAAAATAGAACTTAATCATCGTTATGCACTGGTACTGGATAATTAATTAATATCATCAAAAGTGTGAGGAAAAACAAGTTAAATATTGGCTGCTAGGCTGAAAAGTTACCAACAATCCTTACAATTAAGGATTTCAAGGTAAAGTATACAATGAATTCAATAAAACAGCATTTTTTCCCCATTTTTCTCCTATATTTGAAATACACATTCAAGGGTCTTAGATGAACAAATTGTTGTTGTTGTTGTTGTTGTATGATGCAAGTCTTACAAGGAATACCCTAGACCAGTGTTTCTTAAACTTTTTTTCTCTGAGAAACCCTTCCCACTTTTAAAATTTATGGTGGGTCCCAAAACAGCTTTTGTTTGTATGGGTTATATTTATTGATATTTACTATATTAAAAATTAAAACTGACACATTTGCTGCTGCTACTGCTTCTCACGATTATATGATAATATTTTAGTATTGTATTATTTTCAACATAGGCTGGCAAATAATTTTGATTTTGCAAACCCCTGAGAAGGGGTCTTGGGGACACACAGGTGTCCCAGGACCACACTTCAAGAAACACTGCCCTAGACCATGCTGTCTATTTAGCTGTACTATTCTCTCTCTAGGAAATTATGCATTCTGTATTATTAAATTAATGAAAATATCTAAGGGTCTTGATCCAGATCCTTTTCCTACTGACAGGTATGAGATCTTTATTCACTTTCTCACTCTGATGCTTTTTTGTTGTTTATTCGTTTAGTCGCTTCCGACTCTTTGTGACGTCATGGACCAGCCCACGCCAGAGCTCCTGTCAGTTGTCAACACCCTCAGCTCCCCCAGGGACGAGTCCGTCACCTCTAGAATATCATCCATCCACCTTGCCCTTGGTCGGCCCCTCTTCCTTTTGCCCTCCACTCTCCCTAGCATCAGCATCTTCTCCAGGGTGTCCTGTCTTCTCATTATGTGGCCAAAGTATTTCAGTTTTGCCTTTGATATCATTCCCTCAAGTGAGCAGTCTGGCTTTATTTCCTGGAGGATGGACTGCTTTGATCTTCTTGCAGTCCAAGGCACTCTCAGAATTTTCCTCCAACACCACAGTTCAAAAGCATCGATCTTCCTTCTCTCAGCCTTCCTTCCTTATGGTCCAGCTCTCGCAGCCATATGTTACTACGGAGAACACCATTGCTTTAACTATGCGGACCTTTGTTGTCAGTGTGATGTCTCTGCTCTTAACTATTTTATCGAGATTTGTCATTGCTCTTCTCCCAAGGATTAAGCGTCTTCTGATTTCCTGACTGCAGTCAGCATCTGCAGTAATCTTCGCACCTAGGAATACAAAGTCGTTCACTGCTTCTACATTTTCTCCCTCTATTTGCCAGTTATCAATCAAGCTGGTTGCCATAATCTTGGTTTTTTTCAGGTTTAGCTGCAAGCCAGCTTTTGCATTTTCCTCTTTCACCTTCATCATAAGGCTCCTCAGTTCCTCTTCACTTTCAGCCATCAAAGTGGTATCATCTGCATATCTGAGATTGTTAATGTTTCTTCCAGTGATTTTAACTCCAGCCTTGGATTCCTCAAGCCCAGCATGTCGCATGATGTGTTCTGCATACAAGTTGAATAGGTAGGGTGAGAGGATACAGCCCTGCCGTACTCCTTTCCCAATCTTAAACCAGTCCGTTGTTCCATGGTCTATTCTTACTGTTGCTACTTGGTCGTTATACAGATTCTTCAGGAGGCAGACAAGATGACTTGGTATCCCCTTACCTCTAAGAACTTGCCACAGTTTGTTATGGTCCACACAGTCAAAGGCTTTAGAATAGTCAATAAAACAGAAATAGATGTTTTTCTGAAACTCCCTGGCTTTTTCCATTATCCAGCGGATATTGGCAATTTGGTCCCTAGTTCCTCTGCCTTTTCTAAACCCAGCTTGTACATCTGGCAATTCTCGCTCCATGAATTGCTGAAGTCTACCTTGCAGGATCTTGAGCATTACCTTACTGGCATGTGAAATGAGTGCCACTGTTCGATAGTTTGAATGTTCTTTAGTGTTCCCCTTTTTTGGTATGGGGATATAAGTTGATTTTTTCCAGTCTGATGGCCATTCTTGTGTTTTCCAAATTTGCTGGTATATAGCATGCATTACCATGACAGCATCACCTTGCAAGATTTTGAACAGTTCAGCTGGGATGCCGTCGTCTCCTGCTGCCTTGTTATTAGCAATGCTTCTTAAGGCCCATTCAACCTCACTCTTCAGGATTTCTGGCTCTAGCTCACTGACCACACAATCAAAGGTATCCCCGACATTGTTATCCTTCCTATACAGGTCTTCTGTATATTCTTGCCACCTTTTCTTGATCTCTTCTTCTTCTGTTAGGTCCTTGCCATCTTTGGTTTTGATCATACCCATTTTTGCCTGGAATTTACCTCTGATGGTTCTGATTTTCTGGAAGAGGTCTCTTGTCCTTCCTATTCTATTGTCTTCTTCCACTTCCACGCATTGCTTGTTTAAAAATAATTCTTTATCTCTTCTGGCTAACCTCTGGAATTTTGCATTTAATTGGGCTTATCTCCCCCTATCACTGTTGACTTTTGCTTTCCTTCTTTCTTGGGCTACTTCTAGTGTCTCAGCAGACAGCCATTTTGCCTTCTTGGTTTTCTCTTTCTTTGGGATGTATTTTGTTGCTGCCTCCTGAACAATGTTGTGGACTTCTGTCCACAGTTCTTCCGGGACCCCATCTACTAAGTCCAGTCCCTTAAATCTATTCTTCACCTCCACTGCATATTCCTTAGGAATCTTAGTGAGCTCATATCTAGCTGATCTGTGGGTCTTCCCTAATCTCTTGAGTCTGATCCTAAATTGTGCAAGAAGAAGTTCGTGATCAGAACTACAGTCAGCTCCAGGTCTTGTTTTTACCGACTGTAGAGATGTCCGCCACCTTTGGCTGCAAAGGATGTAGTCAATCTGATTTCGGTGTTGTCCATCTTGAGGTTTATAACAAGGCCTTTCTAAATACTGTTTTTCTTTCTTGCAAAGTTTTCATAACATTGTTCCTGCTGACTGTGCAAGTTATCATTTCATTATTCAGTTCATTTCATTCACGCAGCATTTCATTGCTGAATGTTGATGCTGAAATTTTAAAAGCAGCTCTGGCACAAACACTCCAAAACCTTCAATAATTCCTCCAGCACAACATGGCTTTAAAAAAAGTTTCAAACCTTGGATTCTATTAGATTATTAATATATTAGACCCAATCAGATCAATTGAGGTTGGCAGTGGTGCTTTACTGGATGGAGAGGTTTTCCATATTTCCAAATTTATGAAGCATGCCTTGATTAACAATGGTTTTCCTGTTTGTATAAATTGGACTAAGAGCTGATATTCCAATTCTTCAACAAGAACTATTACCACGGAATTATTTCTTCACCTGCTTCATGATCCTCTACATCCTGTTATAATGAAACTGACTTGGAAACATTTAGCCTGTTTTATTAGATATTTGAATGAAAATTTTCATAACAAGGTATCTGGATACTGGATATTTGTGTCTTACAGATGACTATTAAATCACACATTTCTTTACAAAAAATTCAGATATAACACAGTATGGTAAGTTATCCAGTTATTCAATTAATTGGAATATGTCTAATATACTTCATATAAGATGTAAGATCAATCCAAATTTGCAAAGAATTTGGTTTTAGTATTGTTTTAATGGTTTTAACTATCTTGGAATCCCAAGGTAGATTTTCTCATTGATAGAAAAAAATGACTCAAACTGTTTACCTCAGATTAATATTGACATTAGTAAATGATTAGAAATTCCTATGAATTTATGGGGTGGAATAAATGTCAAAATGAATGTTTCTTCAAGATTGATATATACTCTCAGAGCGATTCCCATGGAATGTATTTTAAACACATTGTTAATATACTGAGAAAGTTGGTGGATGGATAGATCCCTGGGTTTTCTTTATCTAAATTATAACTACCCTGTGAAGATGGGGGGCTTTAACCTTCCTGATTTACAGTTCTATAACTGTTTTTATATTTTCTTACTGGAATTTGAGTGAATCTTTCAAAATACTGTTATGGACATTATTAGAAAGTTATTACTTGACATCATAGATATCCTGGCAGAAGCTTAGCTATGATTTTAGTCAAAAGTCTGAGTATTTTTTCTAGCATTAAAGGATATAAGACATATTTGGATGATGTTGGAAAGGAGGGTTAAATACGATTCCTGTTCTTATGAGGAATTGATTTTTTTTAAGCATAATCTTGAAAATTGCAATTTTATTTTATTTTATTTTTTGAGCTCATGGGTAAAATCTGTTAACAACACTCTACATAATTTTCGATAATCAATCATTCAAAACATTTGCTGTGTTGCAGGAAGAACTTGGGTAATCCAAACCTGCTATATGACTAAAGCATGTTTTGATTATACAATTTGGATTAGATACATTAGCAGAGTTGGAAACTCCCAAATTATTATCACTGAATAGAGAAATAAACTGTATATTTGATTCCAAATATACCGTTTATTTTGAAGACAACTGAAAACTATCACTAGAATAGATATCAGCCTTGTGAGTTAGTCCAGACAAGAAGTGCACCCAGAAGTACTAGCTCTAACTTTATTGTGAGGTTACGTTAACAGAATTTTGCAAGTCTGAAAGTACATCTCCCCCCCCGTCACCTTTACAGCCCAAGAAACTAGGGAGGATCTCTTCTGAGATGTTTGCCATGCCCCCATTCCTGCTGTAGGCTCAGCTGCCTCTTATCTGACCATTGTCTAGTCTGCAGCTCTTCCTCCTGTCTCCCAAGGTCATTCCCACACATCACTACAAAATATTGGTAATTGGCAAGAAATTGGATTGAAGAGTTGGAATATTCTGTTTTAACAAATCAATGGGTTAAAGTTTTACAGAATGTTAAATATGCATATTGAGCATATTTTAAGATGCAATTAATTAAACAACAAAGAATATTTTTTGTTTCTTGGATGTCCCAGAGCATATTTTACCAAGGATTGGCTGCCTATTAGTAGACTGAAAGTATAATAAGCTGTAAGGGTCATCAACTCCTATGCTGGGCTTCTTCTATGGTTGTCCCATTCTAGTTAAATATTTATAAGTTTATTAATAAGGTTTAGGGAAGAGAAATAATTTGATTCTGAACTGTATACTGAGAATATGAAAAATATTGACCAATTTGCACATAATCAGAATTTAACCTCTTATTTTAACAAAACGAAATTATTTTCTTACATATGTCCTTCCTTCCTTCCTTCCTTCCTGTCATGTTTTGTATATTGAAGCAATACAATTTAAAAAGAGTTATCTTTAAAAAAATTTCTATTTAAAAAATATAAATGAAAAAGTATATGTGTAAAAGAGAAAAATAGAAAAAAGCGTTTAAAACAAAATATAAGGTATAAATAGTTATCCTTATTGAACTTTAAATTGAACATACTTGGTTAACAAGTACAGATCACTAACATAATATAAATAATAAACAATATATTAAATCAATACTAAAAATTATAGATTAAATGGAAATATGATTAACCACAATTCCCACAATTTAATTAGCCATCTTCCAAAGAATAAATCAAATATCTTTTTCAATAAAAAATGAATAAAATCTTTGCAGCTGTTAACATATACAGTGCTTCTTTAATGAATTTTGAAGGACTATATAATTTGGTGAAATTGAATAGAAATATCTCAGGTTGAAATGGAATTACAACCTTCAAAATTAATCATTTTCCAGTATGTCTGGGATTTTACAACATGGCAACCACATATGAAAAGAATCCAACCTTTTTTTTAAAAAAAGTATCTTTTTATCCCACTTTTATTATTTTTATAAATAACTCAAGGCAGGGAACATACCTAATACTCCTTCCTCCTCCTATTTTCCCCACAACGACAACCCTGTGAGGTGAGTTGGGCTGAGAGAGAGTGACTGGCCTAAAGTCACCCAGCCGGCTTTCATGCCCAAGGTGGAACTAGAACTCACGATCTCTGGTTTCTAGCCTGGTGCCTTAACCACTAGACCAAACTGGTTCTCTGGCAATTACATTTCCAGCATGTTTTAGAGAAAGAATTATTTGTTTTGGCAATCAAGGCTGGAGTAATGTACCTATAACTGTATCTAATATTATATTATTTCTACAGTTGAATTTTGTTCTTAACATTTTATTGCAAGTTGCCTTGAAGTGGCTGGTACGTAATGATAGAACCCAATAAATATATATACATATGATTACCATTAACGCTTCATGCCAGCTGCTCATATGGGAGAAGAAAATAAGATGCTTTGATATTTAACAAAATAGTAAAGCTAAACGAGGCATCAGGCTAGAAACAGGGAGACCAGGAATTCTAGTCCCACCTTAGGCACAAAGCCAGCTGGGTGACCTTGAGCCAGTCACTCTCTCTCAGCTCTAGGAAGGAGCCAAAGACAAACCACTTCTGAAAAACCTTGCCAAGAAAACTGCAGGGACTTGTCCAGGCAGTCTCCAAGAATTGGATATGACTGAACAGATTTTTTAAAAAAATGAGATAGTGGGAAAAAATGGAAACTTTTCTTGAAAAGCTGAGGTGAACAATAGGAAAGAACTAGAGAGATGCTAGAAAAAACACTGGCAACTTAAGTGCAGGACTGCTAAAGTGATAAATAGCTGTTCCACTGTGTCGCTGATTATTCCTTTTGGGAGTCTCCAGCATTTGAACTTCAATGATATATTGCCAATGAACATGGAAGTTTTATTTTGCTATGCTGCCTCACAAACTATTCCAAATCTGAGCAAGCGAGCATGTATGTATAATTTAAACATGTGCTTATTAACACTACTAAGCATTTTATTAGAGGTTAATTTCTGAATTGAAGATAGTATTATTCCATAAAAGTGTAAATGATTACAGCTGGCAGTAAACAACTCCTAGCTGATCAAGCAGGGCTCTCTCTTTCTCATTCTGCTGTAGGTATTTTAAAAATGCCACTTAGTATTATAAATCCTTTTGAAGCTTAGCAGCCCACAAAAACTGAACTACCTATGTGATTTACAGAGCACTGTTACAGGCAGCAACCTATTGCCCTCATTTTATTTTCATTTCATACAGTTCCCCTGTAGCTTATTTCATTTCATTCTCAGGGAATATTAATTCAGTCACAGCAGTTTCCCTCTAGGTCATGGAAAGGCCAGGAAAACTGAAAAGCTATTCTGGCAGAGTTGTTCAGTGGTGGTAACTGGTATGGCAAAGCTCAGTCCTTGTGATTCCCCACATTCAGGAGGAAGGGGCTATTCTGAGAAAGATCTTAGCTCTAGGGCAGGCTATTTATACAGGCTGTGGCTACAGTGGGGATTCAAGCTTATGGTAGTGGGAGAGAGCTCTGCATGACAGATGTTCTTTTGGCTGCCAAAACTAATTGCTATAAAAATTATCTCTTTTCCTGCTCTCAGTGCCTTCCCCACCCACTGTTTCCTCACTCATACACACTTCTCTTGTCTGCCTAGGTCTATTCTAAGATGAGCTTCTAAAAGGGAAGCCAGCATGACTTCCCTCTTCCTTCTGCTTTCGCTGTCCAAGAACATTTTAGGTACCAGTTTTTCTTCTTGGAATCCTGCTGGTTCATTAAAAAGCGTACTTGAAATAGAGGATGCTCAGGCCCCATTATTTTCTTAAGAAGACAGAAGTTCTTCTACGTCCATTTGATATTTTGAAGTCTTCTTTCCACGAGCAAAGTCAGGCTGATATGTCAGAAGGTAAAAGGTGCCATGTTGGTTATTATTGCTGTAGGGGCTGAAGCTGGCAAGATGGGAGCCAACAATTCTCAGACAAAGGTTTTATTAAGAATTAAGCAGCTATCTCCCATTTTCAAGGTGAAGAAGAGAAAAGCCACATTGACTTTAAAAGGTAGGTGAAAAAAGATTACAGTAAACTCTGGAGGGGCCGGAGAAAGAAATAGTTTGATATCTGCATTCCACAAGAGGCAACTCATCTACATATATATAATTTTTATTTCATCTGCAACAAACAATATATCTAGCTGTGCCATGCCTATGAGCCTCTACTATAAGTAAGTTCCTGGATACAGAATTGAGTGTCTGGAAAGTCAAAATTATTGCCATGCCTGGTGTAGAGGTATGACACAAAATCTGCCTTCTCATATCCTCAGCACTACAGAAGGAAAGTCTGAACCTCAGTATCAAGGTTAAGCAATGACTACAGATCCTCTTGCAACCCTTCTAGCCATTAACCGCATACCCAATGCCTTGCTCTAATATCAAAATCAACTTGTAACCAAGCAGAAGGAATAGAGAGGCCTGAAGAAGGGAGATTTCATCAGCTCCAATCAACAAAGGAATGGAAATACAGAGAAGCACCATGTCCTCAAATTAGCCAAGCCTGAAGGGAGGGATGGGGAGACTACCTGGCACCTGTGAACTCAGAGGTATAGTGGAAGGATAAAAAAGTGAGGGAGAAGGTGTAAGGGCTAAAAAGGAGGGACCCAGTATCTTCAGCTAAAACTATTGTATAAATATTGAACAGTTGTCTCCCAATCTCAAAGCCAGGAAGGAAATAACCAAATTGCCATTGACTTGAAAAGCTGACAGAGTGCGAGCTGCTCCATAGCAGGAAGATCTTATGAGTATATACAGCTTCTATATCAGCTGCAGTGTAACAACTTATCCAGCCATGTCTGTGAGCACAACATTGCTGTAAGCAAGTTCCTGAACACAAGGTTAACTGTTTGGAGAGTTGAGATTTATTGCTTTGCTGCATGAAGTCTGGCAAACATTTGCTCTGTGCTCTCTCCAGGAGAAATCTATTGTACCTGACCTCTCTCAGCCTATTGACTCTTCAAGCATTGTTGCAATTATATTTTCAGAAAGTACATGTAGCATTTGCTATGCTAAAGTAGCTGATGCTGGTGCAAATATCAAGTAGGAGATTCTTTGCCATGTTCTTCAGGTTAAAAAGAGGAGGCAGAAAGCAGTGAACAGTGCTGGGTCTTCTTTTCCTCCCAGAGAGAATGGGTGGAAGTGAATAAATCTATTTTCATATATGCAACCTCATCAAACTAAATCCCAATGAACTCAGTGGAGCCTACATTACAAGGCTTGATATATTGCAATAATTATGGAGAGCCAGTTTGGCCTAGTGGTTAAGGTGCTGGGCTAGAAACCAGGAGATTGAAAGTTCTAATCCCGCCTTAGGCACGAAAGCTGGCTGGGCGACCTTGGGCCAGTCACTCTCTCTCAGCCCAACTCACCTCACAGGGTTGTTGTTGTGGGGAAAAGAGGAGGAGGAAGGAGTATTAGGCTGCCTTGAGTTATTTATAAAAATAATAAAGGCGGGATAAAAATTAAATAAATAAATTCAAATTGTATTTTCAGAAGAAAAAAAAGAAGCTTGACAGCTGAAGATGAGCATCATGGGACAGCAATATTGAGGCCACTGGAAAAGGTCTCTCCGTGTTTGTTGGCTACTATCAGTCATGACAACTGCCGGTATGGTTTCCTGGATATTATTAATGCAGGATGGCTTGTTCACAGTTATCTGAGCCTCAATACAGGTTGTGCTAGCATAATAGGATGTAGATTTAATTCTCAATAAGGTAGCAAACCTCACTGGCTCAGGTTTATCATTTTGGACCTTCGCTGGGGGGATGGTGGTTTACATGAATTGATGTTCTTACATTAAACGGATTTTTTTTAAAATAAAAATTTTATTAAAGTTTACACATTAAAAGATAAAAAACTAATAAAAACTAAGAAAGTATAAAAAGAAAAAAGAAAAAAAGGAAATACAAAGAAATAGAGAAAAAGACAAAAGACAAAGAAAAGAAGATATATAAAAGATGCCCCCCTCCCCTCAAGACAAGTATAAACAATTTTAGTAATTTAACATCTTCTCTAATAAGAAAAAAAGACCTCTTCTTCCCATATCACATCCCTTCTTAATAATCAAAATATAAGAAATCATCATGTAATCCTAATTAGCAAATATCAATTAAGAGCTATGAGAGATAGCATATAAATTTTAATCTTAATTTAAAAATCCATTTTATAAACCAACTTATCCCTTTCTCTAACAAATTAAATAAAAGAAAACTCTCTTCCCTTATAGAAACCACAACATATAAATTTTCTCTTTTATCTGGTAGCATCTGTTCTTCTATAGCCTCTGTTAAATCCATTTTTGTAGTAGCAGATATTTTTAAAAGTAAGTCTTGAGTGTATTGTTCCCAAACAGACTTGATTTCTTTTAAAGTCAGTGCTGTTCCATTGTTTTAATAGGTATCTTCCCCTTTAGATGCTCTCTGGTTCCTCTAGTTAAACTTCAAAGTCCACTCTTAACATATGAATGAATGAATGAATGAATGTCTTTATTACTGTCTTTGACCAGCCCTTACAATAAAATAAAATAGTTTAATCCAACACTTCATTGTCAGAAAAAAGCAAAACAATAAAACAGTGAAGCAATATATCTAATCAAAAGTTTTGTACAATTGTATAACTTGATAAAAATATTTGGCCACCTGGTGTGTGAGTGCAGAGTCTTATCATATGCTTATTTTTCACCAGCAGGACTTTCCCATGAGAGAGTTCTTGCAGTTAATTTCAAAGTCTTAAAAATTGTTTTATATAAAATTTTAAACAGTACACAAAAACTTGTTACAAATCCTTCTGGTGCTATAAGTATACAGAGTCAATTTTAAACTTCCTTTGCTATTTTCAAAAGTCAAAGTTATTCTTTTTAATCTTTAAACTTACAAAAATCTTCTTACATCAAGGATTGAAGGAAATTATTCCAGTGTGCTGAGACTTGGAAGGTTCCTAATTTTCAAAGAAAGCATTAATAAATAGCTTCTGATGTTAATTAAGAGAGGAAGTGAAAACAAATCTATTGCCCATTGAAGGTTCCAAACTGCGGCTTTGGCAAGGTGTTTCCTGCAACTTCCAGAGCGATCAGCCCACTGGAGATCACAATTGGGTGATTTCTATGCAGGGAGCCTCTGTATGAAGTATGTGTGATCCAGTCCTCTCCTTGATCCAGAGAGGGTTCAGAAGTGCTGAAATCTGCGCTGGTTCCTCTTATCTGCTGTGGCCATCGACTCCACAAAAAGCGGAGCTGTCCTCAATCTGCCATTTCTACCTTGGACGTGTCCACGTTAAACTGATGCAGATAGAAAATCCAGTTAGGCCAGAAAAAGGTTCAAGCCGATGGAAAGTCTGACCAGTCTAGGACACCATTCAGTAATGTGAATCCCTCCTTGCAATTTATGTGTTATAGTATGTATTCTCACTTAACATATCTGCAATAAACCAAATTTTATTGTAGCTCCTATATTTGATTTGAGCAATATATACAATACATGTATGATACGCAAAACACTTTAACATGATCTAAGTCACTACCAGGTACATGACCTAAATAACTCCAAATCATGCCCACAGATGACATTTTAATGTGCTTATTTCCAACTTTAGCACTGCCATCAGTACAAGCAGAGGATATAATCATATACTTCCATCTACCCATTTGGGTTCTGTATACATGCATATTAGCTTAAGTTGGCTCTTTTACTGCAAGCTAATATCTAAATTAGATAAATCTTCTGATCAAATGGAATAATCTTTTACTTTCTAGAACCCTTCTCATTAATTTAAAAAAGGTTGATCTGCAATATAACAGAATGGAAATAATTGAAGTAGTATACTGTAAGCTCTTAGTGAAGTTATAAAATCATAAAATATGTCACCATTGAATTCTGTTAGTAAGGATACCAATTTGTGTATGAAGTATATGTGGGTGATCCTGTCCTCTCCTTGATCCAGAGAGGGTTCAGAAGTGCTGAAATCTGTGCTGGTTCCTCTGATGATCAGCAGATGATATGAGGATACACAAATAAAGCTGATTAGGTCCTACTAAATTGGAACAAAACAGAAATAGACAGCAAGGCGGCATCCAAACAGATTGAATACAGACTACTTTGAACTTAACATGATAATTTATGGTGGAGTCATCCTGGGTCATTCGCTCGCATTTCAGATAAGATCCACAGGACATGCTATTCATTCATTTCCTGATGCTTTCTAGAAACACTTTCACTTTCAATTCCTTTCTTTCTTTTATTTTGAATGGACAAGGAATACAATCTCCTCAGGTGAAACTGTGCTACTTTAACTCTTTTTAGGAGATGCAGCTTTAAAATATGCAGTAACCTACTAGGAGGTAAACCTGATATAAATCAGCATATACTCGCTATAGCCTTTGCAGTGTAGACTTCTTTTTATTCCTTTTTCTAAATGGATCTCTTATGTAACCTTTAAAAATAAGTAATGAATGTTACTGAAAATAGTGTTATGCTGCCATATAATAGCATAATGCTATACACATACATACTAGATCTGTGAATGTTTGGAAAATTATTTGGAAGAAATGCTTCAGACTACACATGAACACAGTACGTTTCTGCTATTCATGGAAACACAGATAGCTTTTTCAGACCTCCACACAAGCCTGAAGAAAGATGCTGCTAAAGGTAAAGGTAAAGGTTTCCCTTGACGTAAAGTCCAGTCGTGTCCGACTCTAGGGGGCGGTGCTCATCTCCGTTTCAAAGCCTTGGAGCCGGCGTTGTCATAGACACTTCCGGGTCATGTGGCCAGCACGACTCACGGAACGCCGTTACCTTCCCGCCGAAGCGGTACCAATTAATCTACTCACATTTGCATGTTTTCGAACTGCTTGGTGTGCAGGAGCTGGGACGAGCAACGGGCGCTCACCCCGCCGCGCGGTTTCGAACCGCCGACCTTCCGATCGACAGCTCAGCGGTTTAACCCGCAGCGCCACCGCGTCACTTTAATGAATAAAATCATTAAGGCAGAGAATCTTTAATACAGCTGTTCAATGGCGTCTTTTTTCAAGCTACATGCTACTATGAACCTAAAATTTCTTTGTGTGTGTGTGTGTGTGTGTGTGCACGTGCACGTGCATGTGTGCACCTTCAAGTCAGTGTTGACTCCTGGTGACTGCCAGAGAAGTCCCTGGAGTTTTCTTGGCAAGGTTTTTTGGAAGTGGTTTGCCATTGTCTCTTTCCTAAGGCTGAAAGAAAGTGACTGGCCCAAGGTTTCCCAGCTGGCTTCATGCCCAAGGCAGGACTAGAAGTCACGGTCTCCTATTTCTAGCCTGATGCCTTAAATGTTGCCATCTTACTAACATGATTCTCTCTCTCTCTCTCTCTCTCTCTCGTAAACTGTGTATATCACTGTAGCATTTCTGGGGTATAGTACTATACCACTCTGACAGTTATTTTATTTCACTCTTCTTAAACTAGGATGTGATTTTGGGGGGTAGTTTGATACCAGACACAAATATCTACAAATGCCTCATGTCATGCAATCATAATGGTCTTCTGGTATGTTATCAGAAAGGGACCCATTTGCTATTTTTGCTCCATACGGCACAACCCCCATGTCTGGGCCTTATTCTGTACATACTCATGCCCTAACTATGATATGCCAGCAAGAGCCAGAATGTGGTAGTGATTAAAGTGTTCAAGTAGGCATGGGGAGGCCCAGGTTCTAGTCCATCCTTAGCCACAGAAATTCCCCAGGTTACTTTGGGCCAGTCATTCTCTCTTAGCCCAACTTATCTCACAAGGTTGTTATATGAAGGAAGGACAACTATGTGTGTGGTCTTGAGCAACTCAATGCAAGGCAGGATCATAAATCTAATCAATAAACAAGCATCAGCATGGATTGTCCTAACAATTTGAACTACTAATCTATGTTCATTTCCTCATCAATGACTCACGGCATATTCTTGAATCACCCAACCATCATTGTGCCAATAAAACACTAATGAGAACAGGATTAATAAATTGTTTTAACAATGGTTGGGGGAAGGAGAGCTGGGAAGATGGCTGACTGAACAGCCTGCCCGTGAGCTCAGCGGGCAGACCTGACAGCATGGGACTCTTTTGGGGGGCACAGGCAGGCTTTTCCTGTTGCCCTAGAATGTTTTCATGGATAGAAAAAACTCAGAATCACCCCATTTGTACTTTGGAATATCACCTTGTAGCCTGAGGATCGTCAACAGCATTGGCACTAATCTGGTAAGTGGAGATGGGAGTCGGGGGGTACCACCATTTTCCAGGCCATGCTGAAGCCCCTTTGGGACACTACGTTGAGCCTTTCTCATTCCTAAACCACCCAATTTATATATTTTTAAGATTTGTACCTCAAGAGAAACTCCCCACAGCAAGAAGAAATGAAGCTCTTGCTGTTAAATGTCAATGTTGCTGGATTATTCTCAAAACCTTCCTTTAACTGCTGGCTTACTTCCCATGTAAAATTTAAGGTGGACTCTCCGTTCGTATTTTTGTATCTAACTTGAAGGGTGTAACTTTCTCCTACACACTGATGTTTAGAGTTTTCAGCTTTCTGGTCACTTTCCTTGGATGCTGTACCTGCTGGTATGCATACTTTTTGTTTTGTCAATATCATTCAATAGCTTCTGGAAGTCCCACATAGAGAGCTAGATTTTACTTATTAGAGTATGGAAGACCTTAAAGGAACCATTTCAGGACTCTGCGCCAAGCTGTGTGCTGATTTCAAACAAATTCTCCATGAAACTACTCAAGCTATTCTGCAAGATGTTAGGGATATTATTTTTAAAAGGTATCAATTGGCTGAGGGCTTTCTGAAAGGAGTGGAAGAGATATATCAAGAAGGAGGCATTTTTCCCAATTGTAAGAATCCAGGAGGCATGCTAACTGATGGATACGTGCTGCTCAAGAAGGAGCTGCAATTCAACTTGCAAAATAACGACTGGTCTGTTTATCTCAGGATTTGTTTCGAGAATGGGATAGCTCTGGTATGGGGGAAGTTTTTTGCAGACTTTCTAAGGGGGGCACTCAGGCTCCTTGATTCATTTATAAAAATGTCCTGTGTTAAATATGGAGACAAATACATATTTTGGTTTACTATGAGATGGGATAAGAAATTAAGAATAAGTATGTGGACTGATGTCAAGGCTGCATGATTCTATTTTTCCACAATGATTCAAAGTTGGTTTGATTTTTTTAAAGGTATAATAGAGGCAAAGAAGATGAATATGTTAAAGATTGTATGATTAAATGGGCTAAGAACTTTGGGTACAATATTATGATAGAACAATAGGAAAACATGTGGAACAAAGGTCTGAAATTCACTTTGAACTATAATTTGAAAGAGAATTTTTATAAAATGCTGTTCCATTGGTATTTAACTCCTGATAAGCTGTCTAAAATGTATAATGGGATATCAAATGTCTGTTGGAAATGCTCACAAGGGGAAGGAACTTTCTATCATTTATGATAGACTTGTGGAAAAACTAAGAAATTCTGGAACCAAATATGTAGTACTATTCAAAAGATTCTTAAAGTGGACTTACACTTGAAACTGGAGCTGTTTCTCTTGGGTTTGATGGACCAACAGCTTGAAAGGCAACATGGAACTCTGTTCTTATAGATGATAACAGCAGCAAGACTCTTATATGCTCAAAGATGGAAAGATGCACAAATTTCCTCAATGGATGATTAAGTTGATGGAATTGGCACAAATGACTAAACTGACAGCACTGATAAGAGAAAGCACTTTAACTAGATTCGTCTCCATCTGGAAACTGCTCTTGGACTATTGGTTTGTAACGCAAAAGAATGAAGTCTTGATTTTAGGTTTTGATGATTGAATGGTTCAATTTTAGAGATACAATGTTACTAAATGTTTAATTAATAGTAAGAAATTAACTTTTATGTATTTTTATACCTGTGCTGGAAAAGGACAGAAGCTGACAGGCCTGATATGCTTTTTTGCTTATTCCTGTACTGTTTTAGCTTTTCCTGTTTCTTTTTTAGACTTGTATTCTATTGGTCTTATATTCTGCATTATATGCCTTAATTATATCTTGAAAAATTAATAATAAAAAATATTTTAAAAAATGGTTGGGGGAAGTAATAAGACACTTTAAGTCACTAGGAAGGAAATGGTGAAATGATGATGTCATCTGTCATACTGTAATGACAAGTCACAGCTCTGGTGTACTGGAAGAATTACAGACCTCCCCAAATAAAAGAGTACAGATTTTTTTTTAAAAAAATAATATTTTTTATCAGGAGCAAAAAGTTTATATATAAAAGTTATCTTTGGAATAATTTTTGAAACAAGGATGCTTGTATAAAAAACATAAATATCTCCTTAGCACAGCGGTAGCACTCTATTTTTTTATGGACAAATACATTTCTTGGAAAACTAAACCCTACTTACATTCATTTTCCAGCATCATCTGAAACCCTGAGTTTGAGCAGGAAAGAATCTCATAGTGGCAGTTTCAAAAGTCAGTGTGGGATAAATATATACAGCAATCAAACCTGCTAAGGGATGCTGTAAATTCATTAATGGATACAGTGTAAAGGTCAGCCTGTACCATAGATTCTGAGAAAACAAATTCAGATACAGGCATCCTTATACAATGGATGGTCCTTGCCAGTGGGGCGGGGGGGGGGGAGAGCAGAGCATGTTAGAGACAGTAAGGAGTGGTCCCCAGGGAGCAACTACAAACAAAATCAATTCAAAGCTGTTCTTAAAATCCCAGCATACATTTCCAAGCATGATATTAAAATTTCATGATAAATAGTACTAAAAATTGCTCCTGTCCAGGCTAATGTAAGTGCTGACAATTCACCAGTTCTATAATTGCAATCAGATATCATCCACCATTAGTGTCTAACAGCAGCACCTTTTCTAAATTATATCATTGATGAAGAATTCTGATCAGCTAATACCTTTCCATTGGATAGAGAGAGAAAGAACATTGTGCCTACATAGTGTATAATGAATTTGGTGCCCAATATGTACAGCTGTTTACTCACACACTCTAGTTCTAGAATGCAGTAGCAACGATGAGACAACACAGGTCAAATGAGCAATCAGCTGGCAATACTGGAAGATCTGAATCAGATCCAAACAGCAGCAGAATTGATCTTACAATGGCCAAAGTCCATCGGAGTCTGTTGCTAACTGCTGGAGCCCCATCTCAAGTGAAGCATTTGATGGTGGGTGGGATGGGAGAAATCCCCCCCCCAGGGTCAAGAAGGAACCAGCAACATTTGCAGGGGGGGGGGGAGACTAACTGCTAAGTGACGCTGTTCCCAGTGGCTTTGAATGGCTTTGAATGGGGTGGGATGGGGGAATATGTGGCTTAGTGGAAATGATTTTAAGAAATATTGCTTGGTTTCTTTGAAACAAATGGGTGGCCCTTTGGTGTCTGTGAGAGGGAAAAACTGCAATGGAATCTGTCAGACTCCTCGACCAAATGTTAACACAACATCTGATTGAACTCCCTTCCATGAAGAAACCCAGAAACCTGTAACTGAGAACAAAGACTCTGGACTGTCTTTCAGTGAATGCTTGAGTGTTCAGGTTGTTACAGAATCACTTATGAAAAAAGTTTCCTTTTAGAAGAAGGCTCTATTGAGGTTTGTGCTATATGTATTGAATAAATAATAGTCACAACAAATAATCTGATGACTGTACAGGATATTGTAAGTGGCCAAGATTACTAAAGGTTGGGATTACATTTGCAGAGAGGAAAGACTGAAGAGTGAAACTGAAATTACCATGGAAGAACAGTATTATAAAGGCTGAAGCCAGCAAGGTGAGGAACAGCACTGCTCAGGAAAGGCAGAACCATTGGGTAAACATTGAGCAGGTGCCTTCCGATTTCAAGGCTGGGAAAAGAATGGCCAAAAGTCCATATACTCAAATGGACAGAAGGAAGAGTCTTAATGTTTTAACCCTGGGAAAGTGTGTGTGTGTGTGTGTGTGTGTGTGTGTGTGGTGTTATATTGAGTTTCCCTTCTTTGTTCTACAATAGGCAAATCTTCCGTGTATAGTGTCTTGTTGCAACAGATCCTTCCAGGGTGCCACCACCCAACATTCAAACATTTCAAGGATGATGATGGTGCTTAACCTGACCATCTTGCAGCTGGTCTGTCTTCACTCCATGCTTGGCAAAGCAACAGTTAACCATTTAGTTGGGGCCAGAGCAGATCCTCTGGAAAAGTTACATTCTGGCAGTGTGATGTGTGCATCCAGGCAGGTTGATTCTTGGATTTCAGGGCAGCATGGCATGTCAACCAGGCAACTAGGGTAGTTAGCAACATCTGGAAAGGTTCAGTCCATCATGGCATTGGCAATTTGCTCCAAGATTCACAGATAATGTCACAGTCACCAGATCTCAAGGAAAGACACACAGCCAATGCTGGGGATAGGAATGCAGCTTTATCCTGGGTAAAAAAAAAATGGGCTAAAACTATTTGGTTAAAGACAATGATGTCCACCCTCAAGGTGGACCTAGGAGCATACCAGATAGGCAGATTGTACTGAACAAGGATAAGATGGAATTGTTATTTCCAGAATGGCTTTGGCAACCCTCTCTGGGAATGCAAGTTTCTGGGATCACAGGGAAATTGTCAGGGTGGTACCAAAACCCAGAAATCTCTGTAAAAATTAAACGTGGATTGAAACAATGCAACATACTTGACAGAGCAGATGACAGAGCAGAGCATGTAACCGTTGTCTGGGTTGCTTTTGTTGGAAGCACCTGGATGGAGTGGGCGTCTGAGATGCAAAATGAAAAACAAAACTACAGAAAACCTCTCCACAGAAGCAGGGAACAACATGGAAATGAAGACAATGAGCCCACACTAAACGCTCAGGGAAGTTCAGCCTTCTTTCTCTCCTAGCCAGGAGTCTGAACAGCTGAAGGGGGCAGACAAACCTCCAGCATGCAAACCTCACATCCTCTCTACCCTCTCCCAAGTTAATTTTTTAAACACAGATAAAACTTAGCTTTACCCTCCAATTTGTTGGCTGCACTTAAAAATTCCAGCAAGCAACCATTTCTGGGCTAGGCTTGGGCAAGGAAGAACAGTGGAAACCTGAAAATGCAGAAGCTTTTGAGCAGCACCTGAAATGCAAGCAAGAAACTTTGTTCGCTTTGGAGATTGGTTAGTCAAAAAGAGACACAAAAAACTCTGCTTGCCAAAATCAGGAGAAGGAGAAGGAGAAGAAGGAGAAGGAGAAGGAGAAGGAGAAGGAGGAGAGAGATGGCATGGGTGGGAGAGAGGGAGAGGCTGTGATGGGGATTGTACTAGAAGCTGCAGGTTAAACCGCTGAGCTGCTGAGCTTGCCGATCGGAAGGTCGGCGGTTTGAATCCGCGTGACGGGGTGAGCTCCCGTTGCTAGTCCCAGCTCCTGCCAACCTAGCAGTTCGAAAACATGCAAATGTGAGTAGATGAATAGGTACCGCTTTGGCGGGCAGGTAACGGCGTTCCGTGTAGTCATGCCGGCCACATGACCACGGAACTGTCTATGGACAAACGCCGGCTCTTTGGCTTTGAAACGGAGATGAGCACCGCCCCTTAGAGTCAGACATGACTGGACTTAATGTCAAGGGAAACCTTTACTTTCAATATCCAGAAAACTAGGTCAGCCACCTTCATCACAATGCCAACTCAAAGGAGAGGGAGGTGGTTAGGAAACCCTTGAGATAACCTGATGCCCCCCTTCCCACCCACCCATCCATCCAGACAAGGAGGGAGGGATGCCAACAGAAAAAGGGGACAGAGCTATAAATACAGTACCAGGATCCCCTTGATCCTGGGTATGTGTGTGTGTGTGTGTGTGTGTGGTGCGGGGACAAGAAGTACCAAGGAGCTGCTCAAGATAGTAGGTTTTGCAAAACAGAGGAGATTCCCCCCACCCCATTTCTCTCTGTGGCCACCAGAGGTTTGCTGATTTTCTGCCCTGGAGTGAGAGTATGAAAGAAGGAAACAAGCCAGGCACATCCAGAGATTGAAATAAAGTCCCCGTGGGAGTATAATAAATTATAGTGCCTAATTTACACAATAAACCCCATCCCAGGAGGTTTCACCAGAAGGAAAGCATGATCAGCAGAGTGGGGACTGAGTTACAGCCCCATGGGTTTAGAGACAGAGAGTAGTGGCAGAAATCCCTACTATAAATAATCTCTGAGCATGTGCAGAGACCTAAAAAAACATACTTTTTTTCCTGAGTTTTTAGTTCAATACAAGACTAGACAATAACAGACAAGACTTTCTCTTGATATATCCCAATGACATAACATGTAATGCATGCATATTTATTTGTTTGTTTGTTTTTTATGCCTTTATTATTTTAATAAATAACTCAAGGCAGGGAACATAACAAATATTCCTTCCTCCTCCTATTTTTCCAACAACAACCCTGTGAGGTGTGTTGGGCTGAAAGAGAGTGACTGGCCCAAGGTCACCCAGCCGACTTTATCATAAATATCTATGATTGCACCTATAAAGAAACATACTGATATACATTGTTCCCGGTATTTAGAAAAAACCGATTTTGACTTGAAGGTGCACCAAAAATAAAAAAAGAAAAAGTGGTGGGAGGAGAGGGGATAATGGTCAGAGCTCCCATCCCCACACACACCCTCCAAGCCTGAACGAAGCGTCCCAAGGAAGGGGTGGGGGTAACTCCAGTTTCAAATTAGCCAGGGAAAGGTGGGCAGGCAGACTCGCTTGAGACTCCCGGCTCGGCACTGAGGCACGTTCAAGACTCGGTGCCCTGCCCAAGACCAAGGAGCGCATTCCTGCAGGCAAGACGGGGAATGTGGGGTGAGGAAACAAGAGAGCAAATTGGTACACCGAGTTACCAGAAGAGAAAGCAAGGTTGAGCATTTGCACATCAATTGCCAAGAACCGCGGGAACGAAGAAAAGCCAAGTCGGGCGGCCTGGTCAGTGTGAGAGCCGGAGTCTTTCAGAGTTCCGTAAAGTAACGCGAAGTCATAGGAACAAAACAACATCCAAGAACACACAGGATTCAAAACACACAAGCACAGTGAAGCAGCCAGCCTACAGGGTCTGGCTTGAGTAGGATGCTTACTTGCTAGTTGCTCGCCTTCTGCGGAGAGAGGAGCTGACGCCAGCTGGGCGGGGGGTGGGGGAGCAACTGGAGTGGCCATTTTCAGGTTATCTTCGCCAGGGGCACTGCACGTAGGGAGGGAAAGTCTGCCAGAGCCCTTGGACTCCGGCCAAGGCGGCTTGGGTACCCAATAATTTAAAAATTCATCAGGTGCCTCTGCAAAAAAACTTTGGCGGGCTGGTCGGTTTGGAACCCAGAGAGGGACGCCGGAGCAGAAGCCAAATTGTGTAGGGAGGCACATCCCGAGCGCTCGCCTGGGGAGAGGAAGCCGAGCCGCTGCTGCTGTTTCTGCACCCGCGTTCCCTGCCCCTATCAAGGATTCAAAACCTTCAGTTGTTTGGGGAGCACGTTTTCCGAACTATTTTTCTCCTACAGATAGAAAGCATCTCAAAGGATTTCTTAATTTCAAGTTATTGTTTGAAGTTACCCATAATTTTACAGGGAAAGGTGATTTAGGAAAATTAAATTCAGTCTATATTGCAGGCCATTGGCATTTGTAGGTACACTATAGAAAATGTTTTTGGGATTTTCTTCCTTGTCTTACTGAAATGCTTAAATACCTCTCATAAATCTTCATCTGCCCCAATTCCCTCAGGCAAATTTTTTCATATAAGAAAAAAAAAATGTTCCTTGACAGGTACGTTAAAGGCAAATCAGAAATTGGAAGGAAGTCCCATCGGCCTAATATTCCATCTACTGTCTAATGCTTAAAGGAGCCATGGTGAGAGCATGGGCCTGTTCTACTGCAAAAGACACTGATGTGCATCACACAGAGAGACACACATCCAAGCTGATATGCAGTCATTACTGAGGAGTTATAAGGTGGACCAGAATTCCCAATTTTGTCAAAGCCTAAAGTGATTTTCTTCAGAAAGCACCTGACCCCATTCAATATAATGTAACAGGGAAATGCATCTTACCACAGTGCTGGCTGAGAACAGTTATGGGTTTTCCTCCAGAAGAGGGGATAAATGGGATAAATGCTACACACAAATGGAATCTGCATTCCATTCTTTCTTTCTCTCATTCTCTCTTTCTCTCAAAAAAAGGAGGATAACAGTCATTCATGGAAATGCTGGAGAATGAAAGAACCTCTCTGTAAAGAGTCTGGCACTGTTGTAAGCACAATGGGACTTTTAAATTGTAAGACAAGGTCCTTGTCCACTTCACAGATTTAAATAAGTCTGGGTAAGCAAAGTAGGGCTTCTGAAATTGTTTCCGTCCCCTTCAAAAAAGCTCAACTCCGGGTTGTATGACCAGGAAGGAGATGGGAGGGGAATTTAGAATGGAGAAGCCAGCAACATTCCAAGCCACTTCCCAACTATTCTTCCATAAAGAACCACTGCTGGAATTTTAAATTGATTTTTTTCCCTCTGCAGTCCCTGGCTGGACGTAGCCCATTTTTAAACGTATTCTTTTGGCAACTGCTCTCCCCATATGAAATTTGGCCTGTTTTTTCTCTCTCTCTCTTTAGAGTTATTCTGCTTGATATCAGTGTCCACTCCATTAGGCTGGAAAGCACAATAAAGTTGGGAAAATATCCAGAGCATGACTTCTGGTCTTCTTTCCAAAACCTTGACTGACAATAGTTATAACTTATTAAGTAATTAATTAATTCAAAACAAAGAAATGTGTTACATATGTGCGTGAATTTCTACTCTCCCCTCGTGCAGTGCTAGTGCGTGTACATATGCACTGGCAAGCGCAGGGTGGATGTGTATGCTTAATTCTGGTCACTTAACCTGGAGTGAGGGAGTTTAGAAAGGTCAGCAATACTATGTGAAATACATTGGGGAAATTTCTTCAGAATGTTTTTCTCCACAGCCTCCAGTCCTTGCCATGAAAACTAAATGGATCAGTACAACCAGAGATATGTCGGTATACCATTGGAAGATGAGACCCCCAGGTCGGAATATGGTCAAAATGCTACTGGGGAGGAACAGAGGATGAGTTCAACTAGCCCCAGACGTGATGACGCAGCTAGCTCAAAGCCGAAAGGATGGCTAGCGGCCGACGGTGCTGGTGGTGAACGGCGAATCCGATGTTCTAAGGATCAACACACCATTGGAACCTGGAATGTAAGATCTATGAGCCAGGGCAAATTGGATGTGGTTATTGGTGAGATGTCAAGATTAAAGATAGACATTTTGGGCGTCAGTGAACTGAAATGGGCTGGAATGGGCCACTTCACATCAAAGGACCACCAGATCTACTACTGTGGACAAGAGGACCACAGAAGAAATGGAGTAGCCTTCATAATTAATAGTTAAGTGGCTAAAGCAGTGCTTGGATACAATCCAAACAACGATAGAATGATCTCAATTCGAATTCAGGGCAAGCCATCTAACATCACAGTGATCCAAATATACGCCCCAACCACAGATGCTGAAGAAGCTGAGGTAGAGCAGTTCTATGAGGATCTGCAGCACCTACTGGACAACATGCCTAAAATAGATGTTATTTTCATCATGGGAGACTGGAATGCTAAGGTGGGCAGTCAAATGACACCTGGAATGACAGGTAAGCATGGCCTGGGAGAACAAAACGAAGCAGGACATAGGCTGATAGAATTTTGCCAAGACAACTCACTCTGCATAACGAACACTCTCTTCTAACAACCTAAGAGATGGCTTTATACATGGACTTCCCCAGATGGACAACACCGAAATCAGATTGACTACATCCTTTGCAGCCAAAGGTGGCGGGCATCTCTACAGTCGGTAAAAACAAGACCTGGAGCTGACTGTAGTTCTGATCACAAACTTCTTCTTGCACAATTTAGGATCAGATTAAAGAGATTAGGGAAGACCCACAGATCAGCTAGATATGAGCTCACTAATATTCCTAAGGAATATGCAGTGGAGGTGAAGAATAGATTTAAGGGACTGGACTTAGTAGATAGGGTCCCGGAAGAACTATGGACAGAAGTTCGCAACATTGTTCAGGAGGCAGCAACAAAATACATCCCAAAGAAAGAGAAAACCAAGAAGGCAAAATGGCTGTCTGCTGAGACACTAGAAGTAGCCCAAGAAAGAAGGAAAACAAAAGGCAACAGTGATAGGGGGAGATATGCCCAATTAAATGCAAAATTCCAGAGGTTAGCCAGAAGAGATAAGGAATTATTTTTAAACAAACAATGCGTGGAAGTGGAAGAAGACAATAGAATAGGAAGGACAAGAGACCTCTTCCAGAAAATTAGAAACATTGGAGGTAAATTCCAGGCAAAAATGGGTATGATCAAAACCAAAGATGGCAAGGACCTAACAGAAGAAGAAGAGATCAAGAAAAGGTGGCAAGAATATATAGAAGACCTGTATAGGAAGGATAACAATATCGGGGATAGCTTTGAAGGTATGGTCAGTGAGCTAGAGCCAGACATCCTGAAGAGTGAGGTTGAATGGGCCTTAAGAAGCATTGCTAATAACAAGGCAGCAGGAGACGACGGCATCCCAGCTGAACTGTTCAAAATCTTGCAAGATGCTGCTGTCAAGGTAATGCATGCTATATGCCAGCAAATTTGGAAAACACAAGAATGGCCATCAGACTGGAAAAAATCAACTTATATCCCCATACCAAAAAAGGGAAACACTAAAGAATGTTCAAACTATCGAACAGTGGCACTCATTTCACATGCCAGTAAGGTAATGCTCAAGATCCTGCAAGGTAGACTTCAGTAATTCATGGAGCGAGAATTGCCAGATGTACAAGCTGGGTTTAGAAAAGGCAGAGGAACTAGGGACCAAATTGCCAATATCCGCTGGATCATGGAAAAAGCCAGGGAGTTTCAGAAAAACATCTATTTCTGTTTTATTGACTATTCTAAAGCCTTTGACTGTGTGGACCATAACAAATTGTGGCAAGTTCTTAGTGGTATGAGGATACCAAGTCATCTTGTCTGCCTCCTGAAGAATCTGTATAACGACCAAGTAGCAACAGTAAGAACAGACCACGGAACAACGGACTGGTTTAAGATTGGGAAAGGAGTACGGCAGGGCTGTATCCTCTCACCCTACCTATTCAACTTGTACGCAGAACACATCATGCGACATGCTGGGCCTGAGGAATCCAAGGCTGGAGTTAAAATCACTGGAAGAAACATTAACAATCTCAGATATGCAGATGATACCACTTTGATGGCTGAAAGCGAAGAGGAACTGAGGAGCCTTATGATGAAGGTGAAAGAGGAAAGTGCAAAAGCTGGCTTGCAGCTAAACCTCAAAAAAAACAAGATTATGGCAACCAGCTTGATTGATAACTGGCAAATAGAGGGAGAAAATATAGAAGCAGTGAACGACTTTGTATTCCTAGGTGCGAAGATTACTGCAGATGCTGACTGCAGTCAGGAAATCAGAAGACACTTAATCCTTGGGAGAAGAGCAATGACAAATCTCGATACAATAGTTAAGAGCAGAGACAACAAAGGCCCACATAGTTAAAGCAATGGTGTTCCCCATAGTAAGATATGGCTGCGAGAGCTGGACCATAAGGAAGGCTGAGAGAAGGAAGATAGATGCTTTTGAACTGTGGTGTTGGAGGAAAATTCTGAGAGTGCCTTGGACTGCAAGCAGATCAAAGCAGTCCATACTCCAGGAAATAAAGCCAGACTGCTCACTTGAGGGAATGATATTAAAGGCAAAACTGAAATACTTTGGCCACATAATGAGAAGACAGGACACCCTGGAGAAGATGCTGATGCTAGGGAGAATGGAGGGCAAAAGGAAGAGGGGCCGATCAAGGGCAAGGTGGATGGATGATATTCTAGAGGTGACGGACTCGTCCCTGGGGGAGCTGGGGGTGTTGACGACTGACAGGAAGCTCTGGCGTGGGCTGGTCCATGAAGTCATGAAGAGTCGGAAGCGACTAAATGAATAAACAACAAAAAGGAAGTACAACTACCATCCGCATAGTTAAAGCAATGGTGTTCCCCATAGTAACATATGGCTGTAAGAGCTGGACCATAAGGAAAGCTGAGCGAAGGAAGATAGATGCTTTTGAACTGTGGTGCTGGAGGAAAATTCTGAGAGTGCCTTGGACTGCAAGAAGATCAAAGCAGTCCATCCTCCAGGAAATAAAGCGAGACTGCTCACTTGAGGGAATGGTATTAAAGGCAAAACTGAAATACTTTGGCCACATAATGAGAAGACAGGACACCCTGGAGAAGATGCTGATGCTAGGGAGAGTGGAGGGCAAAAGGAAGAGGGGCCGACCAAGGGCAAGGTGGATGAATGATATTCTAGAGGTGATGGATTTGTCCCTGGGAGAGCTGGGGGTGTTGATGACTGACAGGAAGCTCTGGCATGAGCTGGACCATGAAGTCATGAAGAGTCGGAAGCAACTGAACAATTAAACAACAAACAACTACCATCAGGCCCTGTCTAGTCTGGCAAATTTTCTTTGGATTTTTTTTTAATACTTAGGGGGGAAATGTCAGACTAAAACTGTTCAGCCAAGAGAGGTATCGATCAGCTGGACTTTTGAGGATCCAGAGACTGCTGCCTCTCTCCCAATAATATCTGCTGTCTGAGACAGTTGCTCTATTCCATCTAATGGCAACGGCCATGCATACGTTGCTGTCATATTTGCATAGCCTCTCTTCCGACTGACTGTGATTGTGTATCAACTGGAAAATATAAGCAATCTGTGTCTTGGCAACTGATGGCAGGGCCAGCTCATGTATTCTCAGGAATTCCTTATGTGTTCAGTAGTACATTGCTGAATAGATTTATGGAGCATGGAAGGAGGGAGATTTGGAGGAAGCCATAATCTTAGTCCTACCATATATTATACTGTAGGCTAAACACTACTATGCCAACTTTTCTCACCTTGGTACTCTCTGGGTTTGTTGTAACCACAAATCCCAAAATTCCTAATCATCAATGGCAATGGATTCTGGGAGTCGTAATCATCAGGTGTCATCTGGCACCATCAGGTTAGCATGGCTGCATTAGGCCAGGACTCTTGTACTCTTCTCTGAATGGTCACTCTTTGAGTGGTTCTTGGTATCAGAAATTCCAGGGCACGCACAAGAAATCTTAGACATGGAGGTTATGGCTGAATCTAGTGAACTAATGTTTATGTAGGTTTCTTATATATCTTCAGGGATACGAGCAAAAAGGGTTATGTAACATTGACTTCTGCAACTGGCAACTGGTGTGAAACCTCTGGATGGGCCAGACCAGGTAATAAAGACCATCCTTCTCTGTTGTTGCTGCCATTGTGTGTCTTCTCCTGGATCAGGGCCCAGCCACCACTGCCTTACATCCCAAGGTTGTGCAATAGGACGGGAAAAAAAAAACCTGGGCCTGGAGAGGGTACACCTGCTTACCATTCTGGCCTTGCCCTCACATCAGGATTTGGATGTCATCCAAATGGAAGAAGAAGCTATTTTCAGAAATGTGCTTCATCCAGAAATGCATGATTCTACTACTCACAAACAAAGATATAATACAGTTGATAAACTATATACAACTGATAAACTACAAGCAACAGACTCAAATTTCTGAACTCCCAATCCCAATGTCTGATGGTTGAAGTACATGAGTAATTGCACTGCTCCTTTGAAATGCCACTTTGAAATATGTATTACAGCTTACAAGTACCAGAAAATTTGAATCAATAAAAATGTGATCACAGTGTTGCTTACTGAAGGGATTGTGTGGAGTACTTTTTTAAGGTGGAAAAGGAAAATTAAAGATATACACTAAAGAGGGATGAAAAAGAAAACTTTCCTGAACTTGAAGTGACTCTGACCTTTCCCACCTTTTAACATGCTTCCTGGATTAATCTGCTTAAGGTGTTCTTCTTATATAGCAGTTCACAGCTGTAGTAAACTGAATTACCTTGGTGGTGATGGTGGTGGTGATGCTGCTGCTGCTGCTGCTGCTAACCAGGACAGATTAAAAAAAAACAACCTCCAGCTAGTCAAAAAGTCACTCATTTATTTGGAAAGCCAGTTGAAGGTCATGCAGGGTCATATGAAGTAAACAAAAATAATTCTGTCAGTCAGAAAATGAGGAGAACTTTGATATGTCTGCAGGATTTCATAGAAATTGCAGTAACGACCCCAAAGCTCATGTGAGTAATTAAAAGTTGCAAATTAGCAAATAAGCTTGGAAAAGTAAAACAAAAAAGCTTGGTGTATCTCTGTATAGGCTTGGCTGTTCTATTTTGACAAATGCAGTTTAAATTATTTATCTTGATATTGTTCAGTGTAGCACAATGCATCTTGTAAAAGTGACAAAGGAAACCTCACTGTAGTGTATTACAGTTAAATCTTCCCTGAGTAGTGAAGGGAGAGAGGGCACCAATGGGAATAAGTTGTCCTTTGAGTTATTGGACTTCAGGACTGCACAGCATGCAGAGGGGTGATACGCATGCATCAAAGAGGTGAAAAGCAGGCCACATTATTTGGCCCCTGACTGGAAGGATACCTGGGGTTGCCGGCATTGCATAAGTGCTGATTGTTAAATTCTCTAGAATTTTGTGAGCTGGTTGAGAGCAGAGCTGAGCCACAACTGCTGGAGGCCAATCAGCTGTTTGGCAGCTAGCAGTGCAGCACAATGCAGTGGCGGCAATGGGCCCAGAGAGCCAGTTAAACATTCATCAGCACAGCAGTGCATAAGGGTGACCACCAGAAAAACCACCACTGCAGAGTTGAAACAGTATTGTGTCAATCTCTATCTATTGTTGAAAATGAACCATTTAGTCACCTTCCTTGTGTTCCACACTACATGCATCATTTGTCAGGGGCACATATGTATAGGATCTCTGATTGCCATGTTATAAAAAGTAATTGAAGTTCTGAAAATAACTGTTTTATTTTTAAAATGATTTGGTCATCATTTAAAACCAAAATGGCCTTTGAACCTTGCTATGAATCTTGAGCTTGTTTGGAGGTACTAGCTGGGGAGTGCAGCAATCATATACCTTGAGCAAAGATTGGTACACTTCTGGGATGGTTGTCCACTGAGCGTGCAGCTTTGGGAGGAATAAACATGGACTAGGAAGGGGACACCTGCCTGGCCAGCCAGCTCAGCCAAATCAACCCTGGCAATCCATGGGATGACAGATGTCATAATCAGATTGCAAATAGATACAAATAATCTTTTTGAAACAGAGATCTTGTAGACACATAACATGCCATCAACTGATGTCAAATAATAAGCACTGCCAGTGTGAACAGATCCCTGGTACATGGTAACTAAGTTTATAAAGTAACTAAGTAATAAAATGGTATGCATAAACAAGCTTCAACAGATACAAAAAAAAAATAAATTCTGTGAATATTAGCTTAGTTTAGGCATTCAGAAAAATGGAAAGAGTATACTGAAATTCTGTATGGTAGAGATGTTAACACCCAAGACATTTAAAAGATTTTCCCTATTTACAAAACCTCTGGGACTAAAAAATGAAGTTGGTTCAGCATTCTGATCATTACTAAGTCAGAAGCCTGCAGGAATTGAGGGAAATATGGCAAGCAGTCGAGGAAGAATCAATAAAGGTTCTAATCAAAGTATGGAAGAAGTCAATCTACAACCAATACCAAAGACAGCGAATTAACAGAGTGCGCAAACTATCACACAATATTCTTAATTTCACATGCTAGCAAAATAATGCTTAGGATCATCCAATGCAGATTAGAACCCAACATGAAAAAAGAAATATAATATCTTTAAGCCGACTTTAGAAAAGCCTGGGGAACAGCAAACATGATTGCTGATGCACACTGGATAATTGAGAAGGCCAAAGAATATCAAAAATAAGTAAAAAAGTGCTTTATTGATTATAGAAAAGCTTTTGTTTGTGTTGACAATGTCAAGCTGTGGAATGTCCTTAGGAAAATGGGAAACCCAGAACATCTCACCATGTGCATCTTGAGGTTGTTGTTGTTTATTCGTTCAGTCGCTTCCGACTCTTCGTGACTTCATGGACCAGCCCACGCCAGAGCTTCCTGTCGGTCGTCAACACCCCCAGCTCCCCCAGGGACGAGTCCATCACCTCTAGAATATCATCCATCCACCTTGCCCTTGGTCGGCCCCTCTTCCTTTTGCCCTCCACTCTCCCTAGCATCAGCATCTTCTCCAGGTTGTCCTGTCTTCTCATTATGTGGCCAAAGTTATCAAACTCAAAACTCCTTCTGTTGTCCACCGGTATGTTCTTGTATCTGGAGAAACTCCGTTCAACATCACAAGAAGCTATAGGAACAAATTTGAAAAAAGCAAACTCATCTGGAGAAAATTCTGGCTCGAAGCCTTCAAATTTTGCTTCAAGTCCATTTAAAACGTTACTTATTTTGCAAACTGTTGAATAACCCAGATTAGACTGCAGCACTCTTTGCAGTTTATCACTAATTTTTTCAGCCACTTTCCCCTTTTCTTGCTTTAAATCACTCAGTTTGTTTTACAATGTTCAGTGCATCACTAAGTTCCATTCCTACAGTTTCAAGGTGGGTGATGCTCTTGATAATCCACTGAAGTTAGATCCCATATGTGCTAAGTTTCCAGCCAAGGTTTCAGAAAAGGAATTTTGCACAATCTTGATGAAGATTCACGACAGCCAAATTCTTTAACTATCTGCTGCAAGGATAGTTTGTGAAATAATACATAGCCACATCGAGCCAAGTCCCCCAATATATCATGACAGTTTGGGGAGGGAGAGCCAAAGTAGGAGCAATTTCTTTGAACTTTTGTACTCAAAGTGGAGCTTTAATTAATATTTTTTCCCATTCGAAATTATCTACATCAGGATAGTTGCTTTGAATCTCTTTGGCCACTCTGTGTAAACCATGTGCAAGGCATGTGATATGGATCATTTTTGGATAAAGAAGTTTAAGTCTCTTGGCTGCTTTAGTCATGTATGTAGTGGCATCTATTACAAAGAGAAGGATATTTCCCCTTTTTACACCATCCAACCAGATACCTTAACTTCACACAATTTACAAAACAAAATATCACTATTGCTACTGACAATCTGCTCCCCAAATTCTTGGACAAGATGCCGTAATTTCACACTCACCGAACATCTACTTTTAGGCATGTTGAAGTCAGATTGCAGCTCTCAAGTGACTCCACCACCTCGAACACACACAGACACCTGAGTTGGGGAGCAAATAAGAAAAAGAAAAGAAAACAGGCAGATTCTCACCTTTTTTTTCAGGCCTGGTCAGGGGAGAAGCCTTTTCCCTTTGCCTCCCTCCCTCACACCCCTCCCTGAGTTGGGGAGCAAATAAGAAAAAGAAAAGAAAACAGGCAGATTCTCACCTTTTTTTTCAGGCCTGGTCAGGGGAGAAGCCTTTGTTCCTCTCTCTCTCTCTCTCTCTCTCTCTCTCTCTTGCACACACACACACCCCTCCCTGAGTTGGGGAGCGAATAAGAAAAAAAAAAAAGACAAATTCTCACTTTCTTTGCTGGCTTGAACTTGCTGGCTTACCAGGAGGGTTGCCAATGACCAAAATATGACCAAACTATGACGTTTGTTACAAAATTAAGCAGAAATATGACATAAAACCTTTAAAAAGTCAAAATATGGCTTTTCAGGCAAAAATAAAAAGCATCTAATTCTTACCAGATTACTCTAAAACATGTTTTGACTTACTTATAAATTCAAATAAAGGTTCCAGAAAAAAATGACGTCACAGAAATCCTCGCCGTATTCATAACATTACAAAAGTTTATTCAAGTGTTACCAGCAGCTTTATTGCCATGACTCTCACCACTCAAAATTCCATACAGGATGTTTTTTTATAAGGAATGGCTCTTTAATAATAAGGACTAGTTCTAATGAAATTACAGAAAGCGAGATCTTCAATATTCTTAGCAGTCTTTATAAAACCATTCTGCATTTCCTTCCTGTGCAGTGATGTTTACTGCCAGTTGCCCCCCCCCGCCTTATTTTTTAATCTGTTCTATTGTAGTAGAACATCTGTCACTCGTACTGGTCAGCAGTAGTTCATCAAGTTTCAGAACATGTGTCAGAAGCCTTGCTAATCCCACTGTATATGCTACAGCCACAGTTGTCCTGAACGAGGCATCAAATAATACATGTGTATTTCTGGAGAGAACAGTATAATATGCTGCCCACATTTCACAGGGACCTATGAAACTCTGAGATACACTGAAATTTGTATGCTTCCTTTAGTTTTGTATCTTCTTTAAAATTATGATTCTGTACTAATCATGGGATCAGAGAAAGAACGATGGAACATACATACTTTACTTTATAACACCGAATAAAAATCCAACAACTATTGGGAACAAACCACTCTATTATGTGGACATAATTGCAGGAGAAATATATATATTTTTATAGGTGATAAAGATACATAAGATACAAAGCTCCTAACTTTTATTTCCTTTCCTTAAAGTCAAGCTGCCTAATACAGTAAAGGAATGGTGGGTGGTCAAGTGGCAGCATAACAAAGATCTAGACAATGACAGTGAGAATTTATTCCTTGGCATTGGGCATTTCTCCTATAAATGTGGGTGTCTTTGGGTCCCTTCCATTCTTCATACCTGATTTTTATTTGTTACTCAGTGTGTGCATGTGTATGTATAACTTTGCACACAGAGAGGTATTATATGACAAATGCACATATATAAATTACACAGCATTTACTTAACAGGAAAAAGGCCCAAGTTTAATCCGTGGCGTGCTTCAGGTAAAGATGGATGGGCAATCCTATTGGGGGTGATAGATTTTAGTTGAAAGTGATCCTGGATAGGCAGGAGCAAAGCCAAACCCACAGGCTAGCAGGGAAGGAAGCAAACTGCTCTTGTAGGAATACAACTGTTGAGCTGCTTGTGCAAGAGGAGATTCAGGAAATGCTGGGGATCACACTGAGAAAGCAGGGTCTGCACACAATTCATAGGCATCCTATCCATAAATTACAATTATGAGTTAGCACATGTTAGAAAGATTTCTATCTGTAATCGTCTGTGAGAATATCTTTGGGAGACAGCAGGAGGAAGAGGAGGACCTGTGGACTAGGTAACAGTCAGACAAGAGGCAGCTGAGCCCACAGAAGGAATGGGAACATGGCAAATGTCTCAGAATTATAAAAGAAGAAGGGACCCTCCCTAGTTTCCTGGACTGTAAAGGCAAGGGGGACGAGAGATGTACTTTCAGACTTGCAAGATTCTGTTACTGTAACCTTACAATAAAGGTAGTGTTAGTACTCATGGTTGGTGCTTCTTGTCTAGACAAGGGCTAACAATATCTGGGATCCCAAAACACTCCTTCAATCAGAGTAGACATCATTTGATTAGACAGCATACAGCAATTTTCTGTGTTTTTATTCTTTCATGCATCCTTTGCAGGTTATGCTTAAAAAGATTAACATTTTAGAAAGTAATTAGAAACTTTATGTCAAGAAATGGAAAATGCACTATATTATACTTAAAACAGACCACAAATGATCTAATTACTTTGGATTGTTCATATGAATCATTAATTATATACCCTGGCAAATGTGGATGAATTGTCATTTTAAGAAAAATTTAAAATGTAACTGTTGTAAAATTGTATCCTACAAATCATGTTGAACAAGGTAAACAATCACAGATATGACAGCTCACAAAGGACAAGTCTACACTGAATAGGATTTATCTAAATAGAGTGCAAAGGAAATACATAAGAATATAACAGTAGTAAGTCAGCTGATTGGTAAATTTTACCAGATCAAAAAAATTGCAATTGTGATGGTATCTTCAGTCCTCTAATCCCTGGAAAATATTTTTTCCAAGGGAGATGCAACTCTTCCATGATGTTCCCATAAATATAATAATAATATTCTGGCTATAATTTTAGAACTTTTGTTCATTAACAGCTCAGAAAGCTTACTTGGAAATCACCTAAATCTAAGTAACTTAAGTCCAATTTATAAAGGACTTAGCAGAAATAGCATTCCATTTGATTTTCAGTAATGTTTTAAAATTTATTTTCTCCACTTATCAGTGGCAGCAACCACATTCCCCTTTTCTTTCTAGAGATATTGGAACATTTAAGTTTGCATTAATATGAAAACTGGTTAATTTGCATAATTTTTTACTTGTATTCTCTATTTTAAATTGTAATTCCAGCATGAATTACATTTGAGGTCACAGTACTGCAACCCAGAAAAACCATAAGGGGTGGGGGGTTCATCTTATATTTTTAAAGTGTCTATAATAAGGATGAAGTCAGATCACGGCCACAAGACTGAAGATTAGACAGAATATGAGATACTAACTGAAAGACAATCATATCTAGCTGGAGTTTGAACCAGGAATCTTGATTTATGTAGTCTGCTCAGTAGTAAAATGGCTGACTGCTGAAACTAAGCAAGTGGGTGTGTCTGAGTTTTATTTCTCTTGATGGCCCTTGATGTTGTAGACTGGAGAAGGAAAATTAGCAGTGCAGGACACCGACCAAGAGCAGAGCTGGCAGTTGGCATAGGTAATTTCCTGTTTTCTTCTGAAGCTTAACAGTTGTGTGCACCAGCAATTCGTTCTCCCTCCTTTTTTGGTGGTGGGGGGTGGGGAGAGGGCAAGAGGGATAGTATTAAGAATTGTAAAACAGTCCAGGACTGCTTATGTCTCCAGTCCAAAAGAGTGTCTCAAGAGGAGATCCACTAATAAAGACCAGATCCGGTATTTCAGTTTGATTAGCATTTATAGAATGAAAGTTTGTACTGTAATAAGGATTTTTTTCCCACTAAGTTCTAGGACAAGTACAGTTTCAACTGGCAGCAAGGAAATAAATGTCAATCAATGGAGAGAATTGTGCTGGCAGCAGAATGTGCTAGCCTAAGGCTTTTGCACTCTTGCATACATATTCTGAAGTTTGAAACCTAACCTTTTTGGTCAATGAGAAAAAGGCAAAGTTCATGTAGACATTTTATTTTATTTTATTTTTATTTATTTATGTATTGATTTTATTTATTTACTTATCAAATTTATGTAGCCACCCATCTCACAGACATTGACTCTGGGCAGTGTACAAAAAAAACAATTAAAACAGTCTTAAATAACCATTACAAACAATTAAATATACATATAAATAAGATTGTGGGAGAATGCATCAGAGTCTCACACATAGTACAACCAACTTGCGGGCTCCCTGTTGCCAAGGGATCCTCAGGCCTGCTGAAAAAAACATGTTTTGAGAGATTTCCAGGAAGTTAATAAGGTTGGGGCTAATCTCACCTCAGGAGGATGATGTTCCAGAAGGCGGGTGCCACGACAGAAAAGGCTTTTCTCCTAGGTCCCATCAGATGGAACTTCTTAGCAGACAGGACCCATAAACATGCCCTTTCTACCATTAATGTCTTCGCTTTCAACACTTAAAGGACACTAGCTAATGTAATTGTAGTTTGATTGCAGTTAGTATTAAAACAATACCAGTTGCAGTATACAGAAGGGTTTGGAATACTTGCCCTGACTAATGTGAATAGCTTGCATATTACTTGCAACATTAATTATTTCAACCATGTTTTCCATCATTACTAACAATTGAGTGGCTTCAGCCAACTCATGTAATAGCATTCATCATTTAATTTAAAACGCAAACAGAGGAGATTAAAAGTTGCACGGAGAATGTTGGGGGGCTTTTTCATTTATATGATGAAGGGCTATATGTGAAACAGCTGCTGCTCAATTGAATAAGCCATAGATCATCCCTGAAGTCAGGTCATTAGGATAAATGGTTAATTAAAGGAGTAATGAACAAAGCATTTTCAATTTTCATTAAACTTGTATCTAAGCTCCCAAGTGTAATAAGACGGGATCTTTCAGGTAACGATTCTCCAAACTTAGTTCCTTTTCTAAAGTTCTAGAGGCTTCTGTGTTGAAGATTAATTTGACCTGAGCCCTATTAAAATGTTGTATTTACTGATTATTGGTACATATGAATGGACAGTGGGGATATCAAGTACTGTAATGCTGAGAATTAGAGACAGCCAAATTTGTCCATTTTTATTCAGTGACTCATTTTATTAATTATAATTCTATCTTATATTATTCCTAGGCTGTGTAAAAGTTTCAGATTTGGAAAAGGTTTATTTATTTTGAATTGAAAACAATTGCAGAATAGCTAGAAGAACTGCTTGGAACTTGAGATGAAGTGTTTTGAGCTCAAAATGTTTCAAATTCAAAATGTTTTGAATATCCCTATATTATTCTACTTTTTGCCCCATTTAGGAATTTGGCAGAAAAATAGTATGTACTCGATTCACTGCAACATGTAAATCTTTACTCTAAGCAACAATAATGTTCTGTGGTTTATAAGTAGGGATTTAATCAGCTATAGACATCTGTGAAAATGGATTTGCAAGATTTGTGAAAATAAATTCAGTAGGAAAAATAAACTGAATTCTTAGAATTTGCCTTCCTCTGGTCAAAAATCTGTGCAGAAATCTACATCAAGAAAACTTATATTAGAAAGGGACAATGTGCATACATCAAGGGATGTATATTAACAAGTACATATAGCCGGGTGGAGCAAAAGTTGGTGTAGGAAAAAATTAGGAGCTCTCTGAAATTTCTTAGGAAGTAATTGGAGCAGAGAAAGGCTTACAGTATTGCTATGAGCAGGCTCCCCTGATATCAATGCAAGCTGCACATGAGCCTCTTTGGGAAGGTTGAACTCCCAAAGAGGGAGCTTTCGTCACTTTGGGCTACAGGAAGCAGAGCTCCTACACTGAATGCCTTTTCCCAAAAGAAGAGGCATGGGGCAGGTAAAGGCAACTCCCTAGGATGCACATGCATGTAGTATATTGTGGATTTCAGCAGTACCACTGGGTCTCAAGAAGGAGGGAGCACATCCCAAGGAGGGGAAGGAAATAAGAGGAGGCACAGTCCAGGGGGCAGTTGTGGGAAAACCAAGAGATTCAGAATAACTCCACCCTAGAGCTTTCCCAGCAGTTCGAAAACATGCAAATGTGAGTAGATTAATAGGTACCGCTTTGGCGGGCAGGTAACAGCGTTCCGTACAGTCATGCCGGCCACATGACCACGGAAGTGTCTACGGACAAATGCCAGCTCTTTGGCTTTGAAACGGAGATGAGCACCCCCTCCCTAGAGTCGGACACGACTGGACTTCATGTCAAGGGAAACCTTTACCTTTACCTTTACCTTTACCTTAGAGCTTTCCCAGGTTATTTCCCCTTAGGCTAGGTAGAATTGTTTTAGTCTGGCAAAGGTTCTGTTTGTATGGCAGTAGCAAATAAAGAATTGAAGTTTGGCTGGACTGGTTCTTGGTCATTCTTGGGCTGGGCCTGACACATATGAAAAAAGCGCCTGCATCTGGGGAGATGTACATAATAGATTAACAATCTGGAGTTAAGAAAACTATGCCCTAGAGGAGTTCACATTAGCAATTATATGAGTAAGAGGAAGGTGTATATAAATGGTCTCTGCGTTAGGAGAGTTATGTATATAAAGGGATACATTTTTTATTTTTTTATTAAAGCAATGGGCTGGAATCCTGACCTATTCATGAGGTTCATCAAACAGACTGGATTTCTATTGATTCACAAGCCTTATAGTCACTGTGTTGAAGAAGAGATTTGCCAGCATATAGTCTTTTTCCAACCTTCCCTATGAGAATTTATAACCCAGCTCATAATGCTTGGTGCCAGGGCTTAAGTGACCTCAATGTCCAAGGGTTTGGCCTGAAAATTATTTTTCCTAATCCTATATATATGTGATGGTGGTTGTAGTTAACTCATGGGGGGGGGGGGGGAAATACTTGCTACTCAGCTTAAGTATCTTATGTTTTTATTTGTTACATCCAACCAGATAAAGGTGGAGAAATTGCTAAAAATCCCATACCTTTTACTGTTGCTTTAGTAGACTAGTATTCTGGTTTGTAGGGACTTTCTCTCTCCCTCCTGAGCTATATGAACAATACTGTAGTCACTAATACAAAGTCACTTCTTGAGTTTACATGCTGAGTGTAACTATCGTCTTTCCAGTTACAGTCCAACTCCACAATCATTGTAATATTTCACTGGACTCCCAGTTATACATAATAGTGTCACTGTGCTTATCCATGGGTATTACAGTTTTATTTCATATGCACTTCATCTTATCAGGGAGGCTTAGAATGATACATCCTATTTTCCCTCCGTGGGTCTAGAATTTGCTTATATACATCATAAATGCATGTTCACTATAATATTTAGTTTTCATGACACACATTTATTTCTTTAGTGGCTCAATGACATATATTTATTGCCTTCGTTACTGAGGATACTCACTGGCACTCCATTTGCTGTACCAAATTCATTTAAATTTTACTGTGCTGGACTCTTTTTTATTCCTGTGTTCTGCTAATTTCAAACAATATATCTCTGTTGTCTAATTGTATACCTTTGGTTTGCCTATCATTTTAATTCTTTAATTAAAAATTCTACCCTGTACTTAAGCAATTATCTTCTCTTTAACAACTAATGTTAGTTGTTTAATAATTACTAATAAGAACTGAAATGTGTTTAGTTTTTCATTCCTTGATTCATTCAATTGATAGGCTTTTCAGAGAGGTATCCACAATATTTTCCTTTCCTTTCCTTTCCTTTCCTTTCCTTTCTCCTTTCCTTTCCTTTCTTGTACTTTCCCCCCTTATGTTGTCTTTTCAGGTGTTAATAAGAATTCTGTGTTCTAAAGGATATCACCTAGGAGTTAATGAAATAAATTTAATTGTATTAGTCCTTCCCATTTATTTTTTCTTGTTAATTCACGTAATAAATCTGGAAGCTTATTTGATAGAGGTATATGCTGACAGTAGTTCTTTTAACGAATAGCAATGGGTCTCTTTCTGTCCCCCTCCCCCCCTCTCTTTGCAAGTGTCCTAATTCAAACCATTAGTGTGGTTGGTAGTTAGAAGTCATTATGCTATTAATGGATCCATGGCAGAATATGACACCAGCTGTATTGTCTACTGGGACTCAGAGACATATAATACATATGTTTACTTAAACTCTTCTGAAGCTATATTATTGGCTTGAGTATTTTGTGTTAAGCACTCATTACCCTTCCCATTCTAAGTAAGGGATGCAGATGTCATGTAAGCTACTTGAAATAACTGGTCCTTCTGTCTCAAGCAGAACTTGATGAGATTTCAGACTGGATTTGTGTGTTAAAGGGACACTTTTAAAAAGCAGTTTATATAGTATATGGCTTACCAGATCTAAAAATATTTCAAAATGGTGTATAACAGAAGATAAAAAAACAAAGTTTTGTCATTTAAACCTTTTAAACCAGAAATCCCAAATAATTTCCACAAATCATACAATCAATTGAGGATTCCTTCAGTGAAGAGAGTGGACTTCAAACACACCAAGGTTGGTGCCTCCTCCCCCAATAAATTGGTGGTGGTGGGGAAGGTAGCAATCTAGACATTGGTTTTCATTGAGAAGTTTTGCTTACAAAAATTACCAGATAAAATTTTATAGATCATAATATCACCTGCAGTACTTCTGCCAATAATCTTAATAATTGCCCTTCTTTCTAGGGGAAGACAATCAGCCAGGAAATCTGGCCCTAAATTGTTCAAATCTTCATATCCTCTAATTCTCTGGTGAAGAGCAGGCAAAGCTGTAATCAAGATGCACACAAGAAGAATTCCCAGCACAGCTGGCATTTCACCAGCCTATCAGAAATATGCACAGTCAGGTGAAGACCCAGGTATCTCCTCCAGAATTGGCATGTCTGACTATTTATGATTTCAGCTGATGTAAGAATGTTGCAGGCCTGACCCTTCTGCTACCATTATAATAGAGAAATCCTCAGCCAGCTGGATTTACTCTGCGTCCTCAGTTATTACTAATTCCTTCTGTCTTCTTCACCAGAAGGCCTCTGCTCTGAGTTGTCATGTCATCTGCTCCCTTAAGCAGAGCGCTGCCTGTGCCTTGATCTTTCCTGCCTTAATTGAGTAACCCTTCAAGCCATAGGCTATGCTTGCACCTAACCATGGCAGAAAAATTCTCTGGCACTGTTTTTTCCCCTGACTTGTCCTCATGATGCTTTCTACATCATATTCCCAGTCCATGACTGAGAGTGTTTTCAGTTGTACTTAGCTATTCGGCATTAAAATAATATTTTCTTGCTTACCCTAACCCAGTAGAAGGAGAACCACAAGTTATGTAAAATCTGCTAGTCTGTCATCTTGTTTGGAATGGAATCAGGTGACTGATAGTGACTGGAAATACAGGCATTAAAGGCAGGACAGGATTAGCAGTCGGGACAGCCAATTTTATGCTGGTTTAGTTTTTTGCCAATTAAAGAACAGGTGGAGAGCATTATAACCTAGTAGTGAGGAGAAGCCCATAGTCATAGATTGGAACTGAAGATGCAGAGGCAGGAATGAATATATGAGTACACACACACACACACGCATGCACACGCATACCCATAGCTGTTGTGGTGGAAGATCAGACATGTATGTATGTATGTATTGGATTCTGAGGCTTCACACCTGGACAAAACCATATGCATAACATAACATCTCAAAAATATTTAAACACTAGGCCTGTCAGAGACTTATGGACCATGTGAAGGGTGGGAGCCATCTGTATCTCAGTAGCTATCCCACCCTCTCCTGACCCAACAAGTATATGACCTCCTCTCTTATGATAGTACTTCGTATCTTTGACAAAGTGAGCTGTGGACCATGAAAAGTTATGCCACAGTAAGTTAGTTAGTTTTTAAGGTGGTTTTTGTTGTCACTTTGCAACAACTAACTCCTTTGGAAATATATACCACCATAGCAATTGGGTTGTCTGGCTCCAGCTTATGTCTGTGGATGAAACTCCTGGCTCCTAGTATAAAACCTTTGTCATCTCATTGTTGAAGTACGAAATGGGATGAGGACAGTGCAACAGATTAATTCTATAGTATTAAAGCAAACAGAAAATTGATGATTCCCAAAGTTATTTTATAATGTCAATAATTATGAACTTCAAAGTTTGTTGATAGTTTAATTATGATGTAATCGATATTTATAATATTATTTATATTAGATTTGCCTGATCAAAAAGACATAAAGGTGTTTGAAAATAAATAAATACTTGCCATAAATCTGGATATTGTGAATCCCCTGAAAACTCTCATTCTTCCTTTCTTCCTGTGGCATTTACTCTGGAAGTTTACATGTTAATCTTGATTTAACTTTGACATGATTTGCATTTGGTTCACCCAGAAACAAGCAAGTATTGTATCTTACAATGTTTACATACAAAGTAATACTAACTGTTATTAATTGGATATTTATTGAAGTTAAAACCAGAGATTTGTAAACTATAGATATAAATGTCTTTTATATTAAATTACAGAAATATGCAGAGTTCTGATTTTTTTTTAATATTCATAAAATGTCTTTAGTACTTCTGGTGATTTAAAGAAAAACAAAAATGTTTTTGTTTAATTACCAAATCTGATCTAATGAATGTCTGATTATCTAAGGCAGTGAAAATATAAATATTTTCAAGAATCAATATCCAGGATTGCTCTCAATGAAGACAGAAACTAAATTGATTTAAAAATGCTTTTAAATGTTAGAATAATATTGCACACTTTCACATACTCAGCATTTTTTCATAATAAAGAATATAAACTGGAACATGACCCCCTCCACCACCTGTCATTACATGGAAAAAGACCAATTTTTTGTTAAAGTTCAGTGTGGAAAAAAAGGACAGAAAAAAGCAAATGTGGCAATAAATAATAAGATCTGGACACTAAAAAGGAGATAAATTAAAAAAAAAATCCCTTTTCACCCCTATGGCTTAGTGCCTGCTTTTGTGCTGCTATGATCAGTGCCTCAGTGCTGTCTTTTAGTCCAGCCCTTTCCAGCCACCTCAGCTATCTGTTGATGTTACATCCCATGCAGGGCCTTGTCTTGCCATGGCACTTCCTCTGCTTGATCTTCCTTCCATGATAAGAAGGAACATTATATGAAGGAAGGGAAGGAGGGACAAATTATGTCAGATTTGTCTGAAATGACAAGTTACCTCAAATTTGTCTGAAATCCTGAATTCTGAAGCAAATTAAGTCCCTTCTATTTTGTAGTTCCATGAAGTAAAGTGGGATCCTTATTAATTGTATCACCCATTCTTTTGGGGTAAATATGGTCAATCTAATTTTGTCAGAAGCAAATTACAAGACCATTCTTGTAGAATGTTTTCTTCTCTTCATTGCAAATGCTTAGGATCCAACATGGTAGCATCAACACCAAAATGTGGAGAGGCCCAACCCAGCAAGCTTCAGAAAGAAATGGCATAAAAATAATGACGGATAGGGTTGGTGAGTACAGTTTAGCTAAATCTCTTGCCAAGAGATCACAGTAATCTAGATTTGGGGCTAATAGGTATTCATGTTTAGGAAGAGCTGGGGACTAATAATGATAGCCCCATTTCCCTCACATCATTCCTCTTGTTTAGAGGTCAACCATTTATACTGAAAAGATTCTTTTACCAATGAAGGCTATTCATATAACTGAGGATTATAGATAATTAGGATCTTAATGTAAAGAGTCATGTAAAGAGCTTCCATGACTAGAGGAAGTCCTTTTCTGCAGACGTTTGCTGTCTATGCATGGAACAGATATGAAGAGATAAGGCTAGCAAACTCATCCTTACACTCCCTCAAAGTGGATATACTGTTCTAGTTTCTGAATGTCTGATTATGTGTCATCAAGTCAGTGTTGATTCTTACCAGCCACACAGACAATCCAGGAGGATCTGTCTCCAAACTGGTTCTTCAGGTCTTCCAACAGTGTACCTATTGCAACTGTAATCAAGTTGATCTACCTTGCTGCTGGTTATCCTCTCCTTTTCATTTCTTCCATCTTTCCCACCATTATGGATTTCTCAAGGGAGCTAGGTTTCTACATAATATACCTGAAATATAACTTGAGCCTGGTCATTTGGGCCTTGATTAAGAATTCTGAATTGATTTGTTCTATGATTTGTTCAATAATATGGCTATCCATGGTATTCTCAGGAGTTTTCTCCAACACCAATGTTCAAAACCATCAATATTTGTCAGCCCTTCCAAGTAAACCATTAGAAGAACTAATTCTACCTTATTGTAAGGTTCTAACAGAATCTTGCAAATCTGAAAGTACAAATCTCCCGCCTTCCCTTTTTATTGCCTGAGTGGCCAGGGCGGGTCTTTCCTACGTTTCCTCTTTAGACCGTTACCCTCTCTTGCACTCCTTTTCCTTTTATCTGATCGTTCCCTAGGCAGCATCTCTTCCTTCTGTTCCTCAAGGTTGCCCTCACATTCCATCACAATATTCCTTCTATCGTGCTTCTTCAAAGTCCAACTTTTGCTTCCATCAGTGTCTTTGGAAAACCATTGCCTGCATGATTCTGATCTCTGTAAGTATAAACACATCACAGCATCTGAATATCTTTTCCAAGGCCTTCATGGCTATTCTACCAAGTACTAGTCTGTGGTATATTTCTTGACTGTTGGTTCATTTACTACTGATTGTCAATCCTGAAAGGCAGAAGCTATCCATCACTTCAATATCTTCACTGAATTGTAAGACTGGTTGTTCTACTTAGTTGTAATTTAGTCTTCTTTATATTTAATCTTAGTCTCCTGTTTTTCACTCTGCTGTTTGACTTTCACTACTAGAGCTTGCAGATCATTTGCATTTTCAGTTATCAGAACAGTATCATCACTAGGGTGAGGATTTCAATGACATGTCATATTTTTTCTGGAACCTTTATTTGAATTTATAAGTAGGTTAGAACATGTTTTAGAGTAATCTGCTGAGAATTAAATGCTTTTTATTTTGCCTGAGAAAGTCATATTTTGACTTTTTAAAGGTGTTATGTCATATTTTTGCTTAATTTTGTAACAAACGTCATAGTTTGGTCATATTTTGGCCATTGGCAACCCTCCTGATAAGCCAGCAAGTTCAAGCCAGCAAAGAAAGTGAGAATTTGCCTGTTTTTTTTTTCTTATTTGCTCCCCAACTCAGGGCTGTGTGTGTGTGTGTTTGTGTGTGTGTGTGTAAGAGAGGGAGAGCAACCTTTTTTAAAATGACTTCAGCAGGCAGAGGCTTCTCCCCTGATGAGGCCTGAAAAAAAGAGTGAGAATTTGCCTATTTTTTTTTCTTTTTCTCATTTGCTCCCCAACTCAGGTGTCTGTGTGTTCAAGGCGGTGGAGTCACATGAGAGCTGCAATCTGATTTCAACATGCCTAAAAGTAGATGTTTGGCGAGTATTATTACGGCAACTTGTTCAAGAATTTGGGGAGTAGATTTTCAGTAGTGATGGTGATATTTTGTTTTGTAAATTGTGTGAAGTTAAGATATCGGCCCAAAAGCATTGTAATATTCAACAACATTGTGACACCACGAAACACAAGAGTTGTTTAGCGAGATTTACCTTCACTGAGAACAGGCAACATCTCCTTTTCAAGAGAGCTTCTTCTTCAACTGCAGGTCCATCAAATACCCAGTAAAAATTTTGTAAGGATCTCTGTACAATGATGGATACTTCAAATATTCCCTTACGGAAATTAGGTAGTGGTAGCCTCAGGCATTTTTTGAAGAAGTTCACCAGTCACCCGATTCCAAATGAATCAACTGTAAGGACGAGTTACATCTCTGCCTGCTATGAAGATGTGTTAGAAAAGATAAGATCTGCTGTTGACAGCTATAAGATATGGGTTTCAATAGCTGAAACAAGTGATGTAAATGGAAGATATGTAGCCAATGTTATTATTGGCACTCTGAAATGTGACAGGCCTGGTGAAGTATTTCTTCTAACATGTGAAACTCTACAAAAAGTAAACAATTCCACTATCTCTATGCTCTTTGATGATTCTATGAAACTACTCTGGTTGGATGGTGTAAAAAGGGGAAATATCCTTCTCTTTAAAACAGATGCCACTCCATAGATGACTAAAGCAGCCAAGGGACTTAAACTTCTTTATCCAAAAATGATCCATATCACATGCCTTACACATGGTTTACACAGAGTGGCCAAAGAGATTCAAAGCAACTATCCTAATGTAGATAAGATAATTTTGAATGGGAAAAAATGTTAATTAAAGCTCCACTTCGAGTACAAAAGTTCAAAGAAATTGCTCCTACTTTGCAACTCCCTCCTCAACCTGTTGTCACACGTTGGGGGACTTGGCTGGATGAGGCTATGTATTATTTCACAAATTATGCTTCCTTGCAGCGGATAGTTAAAAATTTAACTGCTGTGAATCTTCCTCCATCAAGATTGTGCAAGATCCCTTTTCTGAAAGCTTGGCTGGAAACTTAGCATGTACGGGATCTAACTTCAGTGGATTATCAAGAGCAATCACCCACCTTGAAACTGTAGGAATGGCACTTAGTGATGCACTGAACATTGTAAAACAAACTGAGTGATTTAAAGCAAGCAAAGGGGAAAGTGGCTGAAAAAATTAGTGATAAACTGCAAAGAGTACTGCAATCTAATCTGGGTTATTCAACAGTTTGCAAAATAAGTAACGTTTTAAATGGACTTGAAGCAAAATTTGAAGGCTTCGAGCCAGAATTTTCTCCAGATGAGTTTGCTTTTTTCAAATTTGTTCCTATAGCTTCTTGTGATGTCGAACTGAGTTTCTCCAGATACAAGAACATACCGGTGGACAACAGAAGGAGTTTTGATAACCTCAAGATGCACGTGGTCATCCAATGCAATTCTGCCGTTAATGAAAACTAATCCAGGGATGACCATTTGACTCTCAAAATGTTCATTTGATTCCTTCAATAGTAGCACTTCTGCACTGGAAGTGAAGAAGAATAGACCTTTTAATTTGTGTTTGTGTATGTGTGTTTGTGTATGTTTGTAAGCGCAGATTTTTAGAAATTGGGTGCTAATTTCAGAAAAATTGTAAGGTCATATTTTTGCTTCAAAAGTCATATTTTTGGTTTAATTGGTCATATTTAAACGGTTTTAAGGTCATAAATGCTTGCATATTTCTAACATTTTTAGGTCATAGAAATCCTCACCCTAGTTATGAATATTTATCCTTTGTGGAAATGAAATAATTAAGAATGCCATATTTACCCACCTATCTACTTGTAAGAGGAAACTGACTGTAAGGAAATTTTGCATGGTAGCAACTCAGTAGGTAGCACTGGAAAGCTGAGAAAGAATTGGGAAGCAGAAAACCCAGAGAAAATTCTAGGTGATTGAAGCGTGTGTGTGTTTGTGTGTATACTCATTAGATGGAGAAACAGACCTGCCAGGGAAGAGAAATAGAGAATTCTGTTGAAAAGAGAATCAGAAAAAGAAACAGAAGAAGGAAACAATGTTATTAATTATATATGTAAGAGTCTTAGAAAAGAAGCAGCTCTCCACAATCTATTGGGATCATTTCACTCATCTTTTTACCATATTTGTACTAAGTCCCAACTGCCTTGTCCTTATTATTTGAAGGCTAAGTCACACTAAATTTCACTTAGTGTGCAGTTTTTGTAGAAAGCAATAGTAATACATTCCAGGTTGGCCATCTCATCCTTTATTCATTTATTTATTTATTTATTGCATTTCTTCACTGCCCATCTCGACAAACGACTCTGGGCAGTTATTATCATGGATGAGGGGAATTTTATTATAGGCCAATCTGGCATTCAGTAGCAACAGCTAAAACTCTATTCTAACTCTACAATGTTACTTTTTAAGGATCCGTGAGCAGAATTCTACTTCATATTCTAAGTGTGGTTGCACTATAGATTTGTTGAAAGGCATTACGATATTGGCAGTTTTATTTCTGACTGATTTCTCATCCAGGACAGTTATTGTATATTTGCCTTCAGAATTATTATCCCCAAATTGGAGGGTGAGTTAATTGAAATGGGACCTTCATATATCACATCTCAGAGTATTAGCTTCCACAGTGTTTGTTCTTTATAAATGATTTCAGACTTCAAATAAACAGCAATCATTTATTTATTAAGAAAAAGGGGGAAAATGCTTCTAGGGTTCTTCCTTGCCATATAAAGCACTAACATCTCAGATCACATTTCATCATATACACGCACACATACATACACGCTCTCTCTACAACAGTAGTTGTTAGACAGCAAGTTGAGAAAATTAAAATTAACCCCATGGACACTCCCAATAGTCAGAAGGTGCAGATGATGATGATGATGTGATAATGATGATGATGATGTGATAATGATGTTGATGTCTTTCCCATGGTCCAGGAACTTTCTCTACTAAGACCTTATCAGGTGAATGACAAATATGCTGCTCAAGAGCCAGTAATAAATTGCTGACAGGGAATTCTTGGCTGTCAGCAGAAACAGCCAAAGTTTCTTTAAAATGACCCAGGTTGTCCAGAAAAGCTACTTTTTTCCCCCTTATTTTTCACTGTCAGGCATGCTTCCAGAATCTTAGGGATTAGACTTTCCCCACATAATTCAGCACTAAACCAAAGACCAAAGTCAAGCAAGAGTCACTGCTTTTGCATTTGGTCTACCAGACTTTTAAAAGAAGGGAGAAAAACTTGTTCCCTTAAATATGAGAAATATGAGAATTCATCCATTGCCTCAGTGCTGATTATGTCCTGCCTTGCAGAGTGCCCTAATGGCAGAACCATAACAATGCAAAGTAGTGGGTGTGCATCCAATGGTGGCCATTTCAAGGGTCTCTCTAGCCCAAAAAAGTTCAACTAAAAAGGGGGAGAAGGTGCAGGAGAACAGTATGAGCAACTTCCTGGACTATTACTGCTAATTGAACAGACATGGAAGGGGACACTTTGTCTGGCTAGATAAGCCCATTGCATGGCTATTAAGCAGGCCTTCACATTCTCTTCAGTCTGTTATTGCTTGTTGTCTTTGGGAAGTAGAATTTGTTACTGGAGTGCTACACAAAAAAGATGAGTGCCTCCTTGACACATAGCTGCAGTAATCCTCTAAGGGCCAAGGCAAGAATGCCTGGCTGTTTGATACATAATTGAAAGCACTGAGATACAGGCATTACTATTAAGTGATGGTGCTTTAATTTAATATCTTTATATTGTAGTAAAGTATCATCTTAGCATGAAATACTTAGCTTAATTAAACAATCCCAATCCCATTCTACTGTTTTCCCCAATGAATTCTTATGTCAGTTCTAGAGAACACAAATCTGAGGTCACAAATAAGCCACAGAATTTGTTGGAGTTTCAAGTAGTTCTTTATAGTTATGTGGATTAGCCCTATTTGCATATGTACATACTTAATGATTGTCATTTCTATGGATTGTATAGTTCTATCTCTCCCCCCCTCCCCTGCCCCATGTATGCTTCCTGAATCTGCTATTCTAACATTTGTTGTTAGCTAGAGAAAAGGCATAAAGAAAAGGAAGAATTAACATCTGTGCTGGGTAGAGTAATCTTACTGGCTAGTCAAAGGCAAAATACACGGAATTGCATTTAATATAATGCAACTGGTCATTAACCAAAATAAAATGAACTTAACTAAGCTATTGATCTCCATTTTTGATGCCAATTTAGTTGACCAATTTAGCAGGCGTCATGTACCTTGGCTTTAGCAAAGCATTTGACAGAGCCTTCCATAAGATCCCACTGGAGAAGATGGCAAAATTTGTGCTGGGCCTACTGTTAGAAGGCTACAAAACTGTTTGAACAATCATACTTAACAAATGTAGGTGAATGGCTCTGCATCAAGCTTGAAAGAAGTGTTGAATACAATATTTCAGGACTATGTTCTGGACTAATAAATATCTTGGATGATGGGTTATAAAATATGATTATTAAATTTGCAGACAACACAAAACTGGGGGGAGAATAATGAACTTCTTAGAGACAGCATCAACTTCCAGGAGGATCTTGACAAGATGGATCAATGGGCAGATACCAACAAGATGAATTTCAACAGGAACAAATGCAATGTCTTTTATTTGTGCCTGCTCTCTGAAATGATCTCCTTCCCTAACCCTCCCTCCTAATGCAGTTAGCATGACCCTGCAGGCCTTTAAAAAGGCAATGGAAACCTGGCTCTTTCCACAAGCATTGGATCAAGATGATTAGCTCCCACCTGGAAGAGTGCAATAAATCTGAGTACCCAATTGCGGATTGTTTTTAATTGGTATTGTTATTTTCTCTTGTACTCCAGCCAGGGTCTCACTATTGAGCAAACAGTGAGCGATCATTGCAAAAGTAATCTTAGCCTGCATCAACAGGTGCTTTGTGTCAAGATTAAGAAAAGTCACTACCCCTCTCAATTCTGCATTGATCATATCTAGAATATTGTGTTCAGTTCTGGGCATTGCATTTTAAGAAAGACATTGATGAACTGGAGCATGTCCAGAGATGAACAACCAAATGACATAAGGCTCAGAAAGAAAAACCTATGAGGACCTGATGGAGTTGTTGGGTATCTTTAACCTGGAGAAAAGAAGATTGTCTTCAAGTACCTGAAGGGCTGTCCCATAGCGGGTATGGTAGAGTTGTTCAGAGTCATTCCAGAGACAGGATGAGAAACAATTAATTTAAATTACAAAGAAGTAGATTTTGGTTGGATGTGAGGGCTGTCCAGCAATGGCACAGATTGCCTTGGGAGGTAATAAACTCCCTTTTGCTGGAGATTTTCAAAGAGATGCTGCACAGCCACCCATCTGTTGAGGATATTCTAATAGGGAATTCTGCACTTGCCAGGGGATTAGACTGAATGATCGCCAAGAGATCTTCCAACACTTTCATTCTATGATTCTATAAGACTATGGCACCTCAGAAATACAAATGAAAAATAACTTATTTTTAAATGTTTTTGAAAGGTTGTATTTTGAAGTTGAATATACTGCATAGCTTCAACCAACTCTTCTATAGGCTTTTTGCTAGACACCAGGCCACTGTCCTTTCCTTAGTCCTTCTCTCTGATCTACTCTGAAAGAGATATGGAGGAATATGTCAAACCTTTATTGTGGTAAACTTGTACTGCCAAAGTTAGCCTACCCTACCCTAGCCTGCCTTTTTCTTTTCTCCTCAATCATTTGTAACTGAAACAAGAATAAAAAAACAGCAGTGATAACATCAGCTTCTCTTGCCTTGTCTTTCTGGGCTGTGATGGGTACTAAGGGAAAGGTAATTAGACAATACTGTAGATATAACAATGAGGTGTTAAGCTTACTTTGGAAGGGGAGTGCAGTCATCTGATCTTGTTCCTCCTCCAATATTTCACAATAGCATGGCTCTACTCATAGCCTGAAAATCTAGTGCACCGTCTTCCTTCATTCCACTCTCTCTTTAATTGCAGTGCAAGAATTGCCAATCATTTTCTGCTTGACCAATGTACTCTCAACCCTATAGCCCATCCTGAAACAGACCTAGATAATCTGATTTGTCTAGGACAGCTTGAAGCTGAGAAACTACCACCTTCTCAATTACTTTGCCCAGCCCAACTCTGGGAGATGGGATTCCAGCACCATTTCCAAGACCAACTCTGTTAACACACCCAGGGACTTGATAAGACTGTGAAAGGGTTAATGAAGAAGCAGGATCCATAATCTATTCATGTTTTTCAGTCCAAGGTACACACACTCAATGTAGGTCAGGCCTTTGACTGGAATTCTAGCAACAGTGATGTCATTCAGATGTAATTCCCTTAATCTAGGCTTCCTGTAAATGTCATGCTTTTCTAGGAGAAAGCAGAAAACTTGTGAGGACTTTAAAAACAGACTTTAAGCTCGGCAGGGCACAGCAGAAGGTCAATACCTTCTATCTTTCAACAGCACAGTCATAATAATTCCAACTGAATGTTCAGAAAAAACAGTAAAGGTAATTTGACAATGGAGCCAGTTACCCAGAGAGATGGTGGACTTCACTGGATGTGTTCAAACAGAGGCTGGCCAGGAATATTTTAGCTTGGATCCTTGCACTGAGCAGGGATTTGACTCCAGGGCTTGAACTGCCCCTTGCAAGTATATGTTTATAAGAAATTAGGTAAACTTCCTCTAATTACTTACTCTAAAATGTTCTTAACTATCCTACAAATCTCATCTGATTAATAACAAGTATATCTTTTTTTAGAGCCTTGTGTGGCGCAGAGTGGTAAGCAGCAGCATTGCAACAGAAACTCTCCCCACGACCTGAGTTCAATCCCAGCGGAAGCTGGATTCTCAAGTACCTGGCTCAGATCGACTCAGCCTTCCACCCTTCCAAGGTCGGTAAAATGAGTACCCAGCTTGCTGGGGAAGGTGACGACTGGGGAAGGCAATGGCAAACCACCCCGCTATAGTCTGCCAAGAAAATGTCACAAAAGCAGTGTCCCCCCAGAGGGTCAGACATGACTCGGTGCTTGCACAGGGGACCTTTCACCTTTCACATATCATTTTTAATGCTTATCTCATCCTAGATGATGCAGGAAGAGTTTTTCTCACTCATGTCTGAGAATCTGTATGGGCAGGCTTGACAAACTGCTCAATTGACATAAAAGTGATTGGGCTTAAGATCCAGTTGCGAGGCTGGTGGGATCATACTTGTACAATCATTTGTTGTTCAGTTCTTCAGTAGCTTCCAACTCTTTGTGATATAATGGATATCATTTAACCAAGACTGTCTGTCACTAACTCGTTTCTTTGAGTTCTGATAAACTTCTGCTTTGGTCATGAGTGATGGAACCTGGCCACCTGGTACTTGCATACTCCTAGAAAATGCTTAAATGCTTCCTACAACAATACTCAATCCTTCTGCTGTCTCCAAATCAAAGAGGGCAGCAAGGATGTTTATAAAATATAAATAATATAATATAATCTATCTTTCTTGCCTGTAATTTGCCTTACAGGAAAGTAAAAATGCCCGTATGAGGGGCAAGGAGTTATAGCTGTGCTATAACTAGATTTGACGTATCTAGAAAATATATCAAATGGAAAATGCACTGAGATACTATAATGATCAAAAGAATGTTCAAGGCCTTCAAGAAACTGGACTTCCGTGAATGCAAAAGGGTTGTTAAATTGTTGAGAAACGGTCTATGCTACAAGATGTGCCAGCTAAAATGTGCTAGAACCAAACTACCAAGACAGTGATCAAAGGAACAAGCAGAACAGTGAAGCTGATGGCAGGGAGTGAAAGTCCAACTGTCAGTTACATAAACGCAATAGCAGAAATATATTCAACAATTCATCTTCTACATGGATATTCCAAAAATGCTACAGAATTGTTCATTGTTAACACTAGACATATTTTTAGTGACTCTACAATTAGAAGATACATAATTGTTACCACAGATTTTTAGAGGACTTTTAATAGCTTTGAAACTAAATATTTTTACAGAAGATGTATCACAGCCTACAAAAATGATAATGGGTGTAAGGAGAAAAGGAAATGAGCTCTGCAGAAGACAAAAACTGTCCAGAGGTGCTATCTAGGCATTGGCTATGAATAGAAGTAAAGAGCGATAGCTGCCTACAAAAATTAGATCACTGACAATTTGGTTTGTTCAGCTGGAGTTGAAAAGGACTCTTCACAACTGGTGCAGTTAATAGCCTGACTACCACCCCCTTTCAACTACTGCTCAGAGGAATTTTCTGTGGAACCAATGTCGGTGATTTTCAGTTGTCAAATGCTTTCATCTCTAGGGTTTGCAGAGCACTGATGACTGTCCCACCTGTTGTAGGCACTACTAAACCACATTTCTGTCCTGAACAGCTATCACATTGCTCCAGCTGCAGCCTGTAATTGTGACAGTATGAAAAAGGCAGAGATAATGTTGCTGAAAATGAGATGTGGGACAGAAATGCCTTCAAAAGATATAAATGTAAAAAAGCATTTTTCACCTTTTAAAAGGACTAAATATGTCCACTGGTGCTAGCCAGATATGATTGGTAATGGTTGTTGTCATGCTTGACAACCTCCTCACTGAAAGAGGCCTGTGGAGGAAGCTGGGTGAATTATTGCAGGATGCTGGATGGCAATAGCTGCGCTTGAGCCCAGCCCAGAAATCGCTTATATGCTCACCAACCAACCACATGGTGTTTATGATGAAGAAATCTTTAATAAATGAAAGTAAAGTATCATTGAAAAGGACATTCTTTTTCACCTATAAATTCTGGTTTTAATATGCATTCTGATTGTGAATATAACTCCAACTTCTGTTTTTAGTTATTCTGATTTCTACACCCTAATGGATAAAATATATTTTCTTGATTTCCTGGGCAAATCAGGAATATGTCACCCATTCTTGAGAGCACCAGGCATCTTTGGGCCATGACCAGCCATGGAGACAAGTCAAGCTGAATGTTAACCCCAGGTGCTAAAACAAAGGGGCCATTGTATTAAGATTAACTTTTGTTAAAGACAGAGTTTTAATTAAATGTCTATGGGGTTTGGAACTGGATTTATTTACTTTAACTGGTTATATTGTAAGTACCAAAAGTCTTTTAGGAATCCACTGTTAACTAAAGAAAAAAAAGCAGTCTGTTAGGGGTTTCTCAAGCTGGTATAGACTATGGATACAAAGACTTAGATCTAGGGGTGGTTGTATTATACAAAAGCAAAGTGTTTCTAATTATCCTACTACTCTTTACTGCATGTGTCGGTTTCCTACTTATTTTCTTACTGCCTGTCTTAATCTAGAGTTTTCCTATTGCTAGACATGTACAGCTATTTCTGCCTTATTTAATATGTACGTTTCTACCTCTATGTTCTATGTTTATGTTCCCATCCCTATGTTCCTAGCTCTACATTTTCCTATCTTGACTATTTCCTAGCAATCTGGGTCTTTCTTATTTCCCCAGGTCTGCAGCACTTGTAGCCCAACTCAGTCATTTACATTTGAAAAGTCTTTTTGCTGCTTCTCTACATACCTGTGTTATGGAGCTTTCCTCCTCCCTCCCACCAAAAATCCTCTCTTCCTGGAGCTGGATTGGGAAATTCTGCACCTGGGTTGCTGCATGCAGAAGGCTTGTTTCTGTTCCTTCTCTGCAGATGCTGGTCAGGCTCTCCCCCCACCCACTATCTTTAGCATCTGCCTCAGCGGGTCTTGCCTGTGGGTTCTCTTCCAAGGCTTGCCATTCCTTGTGGCATCCCGGGACTGCTGCTGGGTTGCTTGTCTTTGGATTGGAGAATGTTCCTCTTTCTGAGTCAACTCCTTTTTTGCCACACCTACACATGTGCTGGTTTCTTGTCCATTTGAAGGGACATGCTCTACAATTAAGGAGAAGGTGGGGCTGTTTTACATGGCAACATGGAAACACTCCCCCCACCCCACCCCAGCCCTGCTGTGCTGCCTCATCTTGGCGGGTTGAGTGTGCGCTCCTTGGAGGGATGAGCAAAGAACATGAGGAATGTATGCCCAAAGGATATATTCCAAGCAGGGTCACCCAAGGTGTGAAGGTTATCCCAGCTGCACAGAAAGCAGATGATCACTTTAGAGACAATGGCAGAGGCATCAATTCATACTGTGCCCAAGAAGGCAATGCTAAACCACCCCTGTATTTTTACCAAGAAAACCACATGGATAGAAAATATAAAATGACACCATTGGGAAGCTTGAAAGGCCAAGTTAGGGACAGATCATCATGGAGTTAACCTATCCATGTGGTCACTAAGAGTTCACAACCACTTGATGGCATATAATCAATCCTGAATCAGGAGGGAAGGAGACATACCTGCCTAGTCCTGGGGTGAGTCATCTTTCCACATGCTCCCTATCTTTAACATTTTTTCAAAGTTCTACAGTACAGCTTGTTTGGATACTAAACTCAAGATTAATTTCCATCAGTTTGCTTTAAAATACATGTGTTTTCAGTTTTAATATCATTTACAGTATGAAATATCATATTATTTATGATAGATTAATAAGCCTTAAAAGAGAATCGTACTGCACTAAACATGTATGTGGCTGAGATTCTAATAGTCATGCAAAGAAACCTTCAAGATATTTCAACTATTTATGCATTGCAATTTCCTTATACATCTATAAGGCCTGCCTTCTAGAACATCTGTACCTTACAAATTTATTTATTTATTTATTCATCCATAAAATTTTGCCACCGCCCATCTCCCCCCAGAGGAGATAAATGTTCAAGTATTCCTACAGCGAGCAAATGTGTGCAGAGTATGAGAGCTTCCCATATCAGCAATCCTGGATCTAATCTTTCTGAATCCAAGTACTGCATCAATTGTGCATTGCTCTGTTTATCTCAGCCAATTTCATTTAAGAACACCAGCACTGGAAGAATTTGCTATATCAAGCAAAACATCACTGCAAGTCATGAAATGTGATTTGTAGTATTGAATGTCAGTGCCCAGGGTATCATTTTCAGTACATGGGTAAAATAATAATTGACCTACACATATATTTTTTTAAAACCATAAATCTGAACTCTTGACCAAACCCCCCCCCCTTCCATTAAAGTCTATTTGATTTGTTAATAATTGAAATAGACCTGTCACCTCTACAATCCAATTATATTGAAAAAAGGCATGACATCCAGATATATAGATTTGACACTTTAACACAACTTGGCCTTAGCCTAAACTATAATAATCTGGCATCACTCATGTACAACAAATGTCACTCTTTGGAACAGTTCATCTTCAAGATTCTGTCACTGGCTAATCACCATACACCATCAGAGCAGCTGAAGAAATCAGGGTCAAACACATTTTGCTTTAAAAAATATGTTTGTTTTTTCCATATAATCTTTCTGTCTCTCCCTCTCTCTCTCACTCACACTCACAATTTCACACAGAGAGACATACACATACATACTGATATGTAAAATATGTCAAGATACAAAAGCACACATACACATACACACAGAGAGAGAGAGAGAGAGAGAGACCCCTTCGAATGATGCTTCTTTGGTTCAGACCTACAAAGCTGCAAATGCTAAAAGAATTGTGAAATGTTCCTGGTATCTGCATGTAACAGCTGCAACCAACAATACAATGTTCAGATATGTTGATTATACAAATAAATCCAACAATAACAAATAGAAACGCAAGTATTTTCCTTCCTTGAGATACTGAAAATAGGTTATCTCCAAAAGAGGAAAAATTCTTGTGTAAATACTTGGAGGCAAACCTTAAAAATTTGACTTAAAAAGTACCAGTGGTGAAATTGAGAGTGGGAGAGACAGTGGATGTGTGAGAATCATACAATATTGCAGCAGATGGCATTTCTGAGATCTATGCATATTGTGAAAGAGATAGTGATTCCTAAAATCAAAACCAGATATGAATCCTGTGGTCATAATGCTAGCAGAAAGAGCCTTTGTCTGTAAACATGGCTACAATGTTTAGCACAATTAGCTTAACAAATGAGAGTTTAGCACTTCTGGTAGAGTTCACAATTGCATTAGTGTCATGGTCAGCCTAGGATCTCTAGTCATCCCTTCCCCTTCCTGACTGTGTACATACAGAAGACCAGTACAACAGACAGACTGCAGCAACACAGAGACATATACTGAGTTTTGTTCAGTGCTTGTTTACCCTGACAGAAACATAGAAATACCCCACACACAAAACCCACCCCACTTCATCAGAAACTATAGCAACATACTATGTTGTTATCCAGCATTTACCCTGGAAAGTTGTGAATATTTGTAATGAGTCACAAAATCTAACTTGAAATAATCTCAGAAATTGGAGGGAGAGTTTGAGAGAGCAAAACCAGGAATGAGGATAGAAGTAGGTGAATGATAAATGCTCATTGTAAATTTCAGGAGGAGGCAAATGTATTCACTTGTTTTGGATACTGATGGAAAAAAAGTGAAAAACAATGTGGCCTTCCATCTTTCTTTCCCTCCCAAAAAGTATTATAATAAATGGTGGCAGAAGTCCAGTGGTTTTCCTCCTTACTCTTCTAAGGCTAAAACTTCATTGTAAGATACAGCTGAACAGCTAGTGTTTACAATTCTATACAACAGTTTGTGACAATATATTTAAAAGGCTGGAAGAGAGACAAACGCAAAGAAAGTATGATCGTCATCCTCAGTGCTGGACTTTCCAGGTGTAAGAACCATGTGAAACCATAACTAACATCTGCTGCCAAGTTCAGATATTAATACAAACGTTACAACGGGTTTTTAAACAGACAGTTTAAAAGAGACGGATTCTACAATATATAGATGCATTATACATGGAATGTTCTACCTGCTTGTCCTCATTATGACAAATGTTTCCAAATGAATGCAATGTGCAAGAGAATCTAACACATGCAGAGTGACTGGAATAGGGTGTTACAGGTCTAACTGTTTATAAGTAGAGAATTACAGGGAGTTGTGAATTCTTTTATTTATTTTTTTTATTTTTGTGGGTTTTTTTATTCCTAAAACTATGTTCATTTGAATCATATCTTCATTTGGGATCAAATTAAGCATGGATGATAGAAATATCGTTTCCAGAAAAACTAGACTGGTTTGGAACACTCTGCTTTTCAAGCCAAAATTTGTATGGTCCCCCCCACCCCGCCCCATCCCCAGGTAAGGATGGAATAAGTGGCATCTTACAGATGGCAACTCACTAATTCTCATTTATTATAGCTTCAATATAGCAAAGGTTGTAACTCTTCTTCTCTTCCCCACTGTGTCCTGTGCCCATGTAGTTAGAAATGGAAAGGAGACAGATTGTTAATATCACTAGCCAGCCTACTGGGACAGAGATGTCTTCCAGCCACCATCTAAAACAGATTCTGAGAGTCAAGGGGGAAGAATCTGTCTGAGCAAACATTGGCTCAGATTAGCAAATATTTGTTAGTTGTGCTTTTGCTTCCAAATAAAATGCAAATTACAGGCACGGAGAGAGAAAAGGAAATAACATGTACATCAGTGGGAATTAAATTGTGCTGTGAACAAGGCAAGAGCTTCAGTCTAGATGCATTAAGCTTATATATTTCAATAGGGCAAGGGGAGGATGCACTTAACAGAAAGATTCACAGCAAAGCTTAAAGAGCTGTTCTTGGATATATTCAAGATTAAATGTCAAAAAAGTGGTTTTGGTGTTTTAGAAACATCACTTTTTTGACATTTAATCTTGAATACACAGAAGGACTGAATATATTCAAGATCTCATAATACACACCATGCTTTAAAAAAGGGGGAAGCACCTCTGCCTTTCTCATGCCTTCTTAACATACAGGTCTCTATTATTATTTGTGACAATATTATAGCACCAAGAAAACAACAGAGGAACATGAGCCACAGCCAAAGCTTTGTTCAAAGGTGACTTCAGATGAAAGAGACAGACATGTATAGCACAAATGAGTACATGCAAAATAAAAATATTTTTTTATTTTTTTTAATAAGAATTTTACTAAGTTTGAAACAAAGATAAAAACTACAAAAAGAAAAAACCACAAAAAGAAAAAAGAAAAAAACCTAAAAGAGTGTAAAATACAGGAAAAAAGAATTTTGAAGACTACATAAAGAGGTGACTTCCGACTTTCAACAATAAGAATATACAGCAATTTCCATAACCAATTGCTTACTCTATATCAAACCAAGATCACATTATTTCTATAAATCATTCCATTAGCACATTATAAAAACCACAAAACACAATTGTTCCTTCCCCTTATATTAAAAGAAAAAGAAATATATAAACCTCCAAATCAACTCCCCCCCAAAACATTTATTTAACTATTTCCTTCCTACCACTATTCTATATATTTCTGTCCACTATAATAGAAATCAATTATAAAAATATTTAAATTGTCTACTTCTATAATTTATAATACAATAACAATCTTGACCCTATTAAACCTAAAAACCAAACAATTATCATTATATCTTACAAATCTTAAAAATCTAACCAACCTTAAAAGCAATACAGTAAGTCTTAATCCAAATCAATAAAAAAATGGAATCATACAGGCTTTAATATCAATCCAGATAAACATTCTTAATTATTTTTCCCACCTCAAAATATACCAAAACATTTACATATCTCCATATTACGCACAAGGCATTTTTCATACAGAAATCAAACAGCCCAACTGCCCCCCTTAGGAACTCAGTCTTCTCAGGAAAAAACCTCCCACAGAACAAAGCCTCTTCTTTCCCATAACATTTCATTAAAAAAAAAAGCCATTTGTAGTTTGCAAGCCAGAATGTCCCTGTAACCCTTTTAACACCAAAATGTATTCATTGCCTGACATTTCAGCAAAAGCTTTAATCTCACTGTCAGTGCAAACATCCCCATCTTTGTTAAAATCTTCATCTTCTTCCACGATGTCCTTAGCCAGATGACATATTTTAAAGCTGATATTTTCTGCAATATCCTGAACATCTTGCATAATAGCTTGACAGGCATTATAAAAGATCTATTAGCGAAGGACGTAGCAAAGCTCACAATGGAACTCTGAGAAAGTCTCCTTGAAATCCTCCATGTTTCAGGTAGTATATTATGGCACCCCCTAGATACTTGACCAGCAAAAGTAGGAATTAATGAGTTAATGGAGAATTGGAGAAAGTTGTTGACATAAGAGAAGGTATGCTAACAGGCAGCTCCAGGGAAAGTGAACAGAAAACTGAAGATTCAAAACAGCAGATTCAATGTGTAGGAAAATATTAAATCCTTCAAATTCAATTGAAAAATAACAGGGAAACAATTATTTAAGCTAAGTCCTCCTCAATATCCAAATGGGAAAACAAGCCAAAGCTTAAAAAAGATTTTTGAAAATTGATCCCAAAAATAACAACAAGCACCAAGAGAGATCACTTCTCCTTGCTGTAGAAAGTCTCTCTTAGGGTACATAAATATATGTACTTTAAGAAATGGTGCTTTAGAAAGGTGCTTTAGCAATGGGGTGGATTGACCTAGTGTCCCTTTAAGGCTACAGTGCAGCTTGGAAATGATGACATCCCTGGCCTCCCAGTGGCTCTTACCCGATCGGCATGAAAGCTGTTTGAGGTTGTCAGGCTACAAGTTGCTGTTCCAGAGGGCAGATGGGATAATTTTGAGCACTTTCATCCATTAAGCACTCTTGGGCTTTGGGAAAAAGCCTGCCTGTGCCCCCCAAAAAACCTGCCACTGTCAGTTCTGTGTGCGGAGCTCATGTACACAGCTGTTCAGTTGGCCATGTCCCCACCGGAAGTCCTCCAAAATAAAAATATTCTTAAGGAATAATGAGAGCAATGTGGGAATCATTGTAACCATGTTAATGGCCTTCAACCAGAATGGAAACAAAAACTGTAGGAAATGCTAGAATGTGACAACAAAATTGAACAGCTTTGTGTATTAGAGCTACAATTTTGTAAACAACATAAAATAGCTAGAACTTTTTTTTCTCCAGCTCCTTCAACATATGATATTAGCAAAGGCCATTTCCTCACTATAGGGAATATTTTATTGCACTAAACAAGAAATGAGCAACAAATGGAAATTCCTGATTCCACCCAGATATCCAAGCCTGGTATTACCCAATAACTCTATCATGATGTAATATATGCTATTCCCTACTAAATCAGCACCATTATCAGATCAATAGCTCAGGTACTCCAGAACTAGAGAGCTTTCAGAAAGTAAATATGGGCATTTTGCTGGTAGAGATCTGTGGTGAGATGATGTGAGGTTTGAGCCTGCTTCTGACTCTGAAAAGGAAACTTATCTGGAGTCAGAAGGGGAAAACGAAACGTATCAGGAAGGACTTAGAGAAATAAAACCCAGAAGTGACTCAGCAGAGTGGGAGAAATCAGAGACGCTGATTGGTCAAACTTCAGAGGGAGAATTAAACCTTCCAATCAGTGCTCGAGAAAGACAAGCACCGAAGCACACAAATCAAAAGGCAGCCTGATTGGTTGCAGGTAAGAAAAGACATGGAAAGGATCACTTAAAAAGGTAGGCATGCCAAGAGCAAGCTGCCGGAGACAATCAATCCTTTGAGCTCACAGCACCTGCGGAAGAGTCCTTGCACCAGTCGGAAGCCTTGCCTGTAGCCAGCGTGGAACCAGAGTCAGTGCCTTCTGCCATTGTGGATCTGCTTCCTCCACCAGCCATTCCAGTCGAGTCTCTCCTTGCCGTTCCTGCCAAGCACAGCCTCGCCTGCAGTTCCAAGCCTTGCCTTGTCACTCCAACGTGATTCAGTCTTGCCTCCAGTCCCAAGCCTTGTCAAAATACTCCAGTCCAGTCTAGCCTTGTCTCCAGATCCGAGCCCTGCCTCAATGTTCTAGTCCAGCCCAGCCTTGTCTGCAGGTCCGAGCCTTGCCTAGATGTTCCAGCTCAGTCTAGCCTTGCCTCCAGAGCCAAGCCTTGCCTAGACATTTCAGCCTAGTCCGGCCCTGTCTCCAGATCTGAGCCTTGCCTATATGCTCTAGTCCAGCCTTTGTGTTCCAGCCTGGTCCAACCTGCGTGCCCGTTCACACATTTATGTGTCAAGCCTCTTCTTTGCCATGCACTCTAGCTCCTTCAAGTCTTGCAGCTTCAATCAGAGAAATAGCTGAGTTCACATGGGATGTGAATTTGAGACATATTTGCAACAGATCAGAGGTCAATTCTTCACCTGTTTGATGCTTCTCTTCTGCAAATTCCATCCCACTCATTATTTTACCTCTTGCCCTTCACTGCATCACACCCCAGCCCAGAAGAGGAGCACAACTCCAAGAAGGCATTAATACAGCAGGGGAGAGCCCTTGCTCATTTGCTAACAGTCTCTTTGTCAAGGGTTGGTTAGTGTCTACTTTCCCTGTTGCCAAAATCATCTGGGGAAAGCCAGCTTACCAGCAAGTAAGGAATTACTTGCTTCTCTTCCTGGCTGAAACCTTGCCTAGTCCCCATACACTGCATTTCTACAAGATGCATATCTTCTCCTGATCCCTAAAATCTCCCTCCTGCTTGCTATTAACTTTCCTACAAATCATTCTCCATCTGTCGTCTAAGGCAACAGCCTCACTCCTTCTAAAGCTATGCCAGCAGTGTTTTTTTTAATGTGTTTCAGTGTTTAGTTGGACTCTTAAAATTGTGTTAGTTTTATAATTTTGCCCTAGCTGGCAAATATGGATCCATGGCTGATTGCTACCACCCAGCCAACTTGCAGAAAGATTGGTGATATGAACAATTTAAACAAATGAAAACCATAAAAAGTGCTCAGCAAATTCTAACTAAAAGAGTCTCTTATCTTAAGCACTGGACCTCAACTATACGAAAAGAATGAGCTAATCCTCTCACATTCTTCAATTAGCAGTTAGTTAGCACCTTCAGCTTGATTAGTAAGCTACAGGGAGTTCTGTAAATGTTTCCAAACATTGCATGGGTGGGCTGCAACGGCAACAAAAAAAAAAGGGTGGGAGTTTGTGCTGCTTAACTACTTCATAGTGTTTATGAGCATATCCGGAGCATAAAAACCAACACTTCCCACTCCCAGGATTTTGTCAGGTTCTGTCAACAACAGTATTTCAGCACCTACAATGTATCAGCAATGACGCAGAGCCAAGATGCTGTACAGCCAGCATCCAAAGAATCTTTTCGTTTTTAAAAAATGCATTATTGAGTTCAAATATCTAAAATGAAAAACACACACACACACACACAAACCATCAGCAAATCATTGCTTGAAGTGCTCCCATACTGTGCTGCCCTCAGATAGCAATGTGTTGGCCTGAGTGGTGACAGATGATCTTCTGGTTCCACTGGGTCATCTCCACCACCCAAGAGCTCAGATCCAGGAAGTGGCAGCCCTTCCTTCTGACATTCAGCCCTTTAGTTAACATTGAAGGGAAAGAGTCTGGCATCAGCATCCCCACCTTCTCCAGTTGTGCCAATAAAACAGCTGTTCTTCATGCACTGAACCTTGACTCAGCCTGGCACAACTGCAGATGCAGAAGGAGATGAATTGCACTGTAGTGAATTCAAACCTTCTGACAATAGCTCCCCCCACCCCCCTTGATCAAGATCTGGCCCTTTCTCTGAGCATCCCACTCCACTGAACAACTCCTTTATCTCTCCCAGCCATGGCTTATTTTAGGAGTGAGCTTTTCACATGAAATTGGGCAAGGCAAAAGCCTTAAAAGCAAATCTCTGTTTAAAAGAAGAGGGGGTAACTGCATCCATGGCACATTAGTATTAGGACTAGCAGTGCTTCCACAGCATCTAATTGAAAGAATGCATTCTCCCAAATCAATAATCAGATCTGATAGGAATGAGAAGTTTCATTTTTCTTTCTTAAAAAAAAGCTTTAAGGAAGGAAGTGAAAAGCAGGTGGGAATGGGAAGAGATGCATACTTTTAACTAGTACCTGCTTTTAATTTAAGACTAAAAGACAAACCAAGCACGCTTAAACTACAATAAGATGAAGACTGGGGATTTTCTCAGGCAGGTGGCCAAATCTATATCCTCCAGCTCCCGAAGAGGTTGTTGCAGCTGCAGTCCAGCCTTGCTCTGTTCCTCCTTTATATTTTCTTTTCTTCCCAGCACTCACTACCACCATCAGTACCCCCACTCAGCCTCAGCTAATAGCAGTTGCTGTATGGTAAGGGCAGGAGTGGTTTCTATTTTTATTTGATATCAAATAGTGTAACAGAACAGCAGTTTTCCCAGAACAGCATGGAGCACTTCAAAAAGTACTATTTGAAACAACTGTATTTGTTTCAAATATGGGGTAGGGTGGGTGTTCTGTTTTCAAAGCAAAGTCTCAGATTATAAATGTTCTGTTTGAGAGCAGAATGTTTGAAATAGCAATTCTGAACTCAAAACAGTTTGCACAAATTATTTTGTACATCCTTGCTCATAATGTGAATGCTTTAGTGTCATGTTCGCCGTTTCAATGTCTTTGATGCATCGTAACGTTTCGCATGTCATTAATTGGATGCGTGTTTCATCTTTCTGGGGAGGATGGGAACGGTTATCTTTTGGCTTTGCTTTGGAATGTATTTGTATTATCTACTGCGCTCAAGGTTACTTTCCCAGGCTAGCAACTCTGACGTTTGCTAGCACCTGTGCCGGGCGGGGCTGTTACGAGGGAGGCGGGATACGTTTGCACCAAGGGTTTAAGTTTGTATTTGGCGCGCTTTTGCTCATTCTCAGCTTTCTCTGTATTTGTCTTTAGTACTCTAATAAATCAGATTTCATTTAGCAGCCTCTTGTGAGTCTGAGTATTTGGGGCTAGGGCAATCATTACATAAAGCTGAGAATCTAAGTTCCTAACTCCGCTGGCCCCTGTCCAGGAAAGACAAGCGTCTAACCCTGTGAGGGAGAGAGCCCGCGATGACCGAACCCGACATCATGATGATGGAGGAAGGGGAACCGGACTCGACCGTGAGGCAGTCCGGCCGACCGTCCCAAGGTGGGGAGCTGTCAGCCATCCGAGAGGAGGCGAGCTCCGAGTCGGAGAGTGAAGCCGGGGGGCTGAAAACGGCCCCAGAGACCACCGTAAATTCTCCGGGCGAGCTGCTCACCTGGGATGAGACCCAAGGAGATGCCACGGCAGCGGGGGGTCCCTCCTGGAGGCAGAGATACCCATTATCCCCCAACGTGGTGCAGGTGCAGCCAACGGAGGGCTCACCCACTCCGGATCGGATCCGAGTGTTGGAGTCCAAAATGGATTCGTTGGAGGCTATATTGAAACAGCTGAGCTTGGATGTGACCTCGTTGCGAGAGGTCCGGGAAGAATCAAGCCAAAGGCATTCAACCCCCTCTTCCCAGGGGCTGTCCCCGGAACGGCGACGGGTGGTGCGGAGGCGCGAAGGGGACCAGTCGGTCCAGATGGAAATCGCAGCATCGCCAGGGCGATCGCCCCGGGGCCCCGTGCCGCCCCGAGCCAGGGAAACACAAGCCGCGGCAGCACCGGTGGTGGGGCGCAGCGCGGCGGGAGGCGGCATGCGAGACTTCCCTGTCAAGTTTGATGGGGACCCGACCAAACTCTCGTTCTTCCTGACGAACGCGAAAGCCTATATGGAAGAATGGGGGGCGTTTTTCCAATCGGAAAAGGCAAGGATCATCACCATTGCCACCAAACTGAAGGGGAGGGCGGCAGACTGGTATGTCCAGATGTGCCAGTCGGAGGCGCCTGAACTGGAAAGTCTCGAGGAGTTCCTCGGGGCGTTGAAGCAACACTTCGAGGACCCCTTAGCAAAGGAGAGAGCAAAGCGAGCCCTGAAGGAACTCAAGCAGGGGTTCAGATCAGTGGCCGATTATGCTTTGGAGTTTAAAGCGCTAGCTGGGAAGGTGGATGACTGGTCCCAAGCAACCATTATCGAGCTCTTCAAGGATGGCTTGAATACAGAAGTGCTACGCTGGTCCCTGGGGAGGGACGACCCATACACGCTGTATGAGTGGATCCTGCTGGCGGGGAGGGCTGAACATGCCCAGGAGATCTTTGCCCAGCGGAAGACCGCCAAGTCGGGGCGGGAGGTGAAGCCCAGCCGCCCATCGACCACCGGGGGGAAACCGGGACAACGACCCTGGGACGAGGAGCGGGAGAAGCGATACGCAAAAGGCTTGTGTCTGAGATGTGGTAAGGAGGGGCATCGAGTGGCAGCATGCCCGAAGGCGAAGGTAGAGGAACGGCCCGGAAAACCGCCAGCAAAGTCCCCTGCATTGCCGAGGAAACAGAAAGCTGCGGTGGCTGAAACCGAGGGAGACGATGTGATGTTCTTCGAAATTGAGGGGGAGACCGAAATCCCGCAGCCGGCGGGAAACGCCAGCCACCTGCTCTAAAGGGCGCCGCTGGGCAGGTGGTAGAGGACGGGCGCGAGCCTCCATCGGTGAGTGGCACTTACCGCATACTCATGGTGAAATTGAAATTGGGCTCCCAATCCAAGACTGTGGAAGTATGGGCCATGATTGATTCGGGGTGTTCCCGGTGTCTTATGCACCCCGACGTGGTGGCGGCTTTGGAGCTCCCCACGTTCCCTTTACAGCGACCCATCGCTTTTACTCAATTGGATGGGTCTGTGGCAGGGGGCAAACCGGTCACCCATTTTACAGGGCGTGTAGCCTTGCAACTGGGCAGTCACCAGGAAGGGTTGTCTTTTGTCGTGGCTCCTGTTGGGGGACCATTGGTGGTGTTGGGGGTACCCTGGTTGGTGCAGCAAAACCCCCAAATAAACTGGGTCTACCGAACTATCACGTTTAGGGATGGGTTTTATCAAGCGGCAGAGGGGAAGGGTGCCCCAGAGGAGATGGTGGGGGTTGCGGCAGCTGCGACTCCGCCTTACCCGCCCTCTCCTCTGGAAGGCTTGCCGGCCGAGTACTGGATGTTTGCTGATGTATTCGGTGAAAAGGAAGCCGATCAGTTGCCCCCCCATCGAAAGACGGACTGTGCCATAGAACTGTTGCCCAACACCCAATTGCCTAAACCAAAAATTTATTCCATGACGCAGAAGGAACTGACTCTGTTGAGGGAATTTGTGGACAAAAATCTGGCGCGCGGATTTATTGAGCCGGCGAATTCACCCGTGGGGGCGCCGGTTCTTTTTCGCCCAAAAAAGGACGGGACCTTGAGACTTTGTACGGATTTCCGCGGATTAAATGCCGTCTCAATTTCCAACAAATATCCCTTGCCATTGATAAAGGACATGTTGTCACATCTGGCCAAGGGCAAGATCTTCTCTAAGCTTGATTTAAGAGAAGCCTACTATCGTGTACGAATCAAGGAGGGGGATGAGTGGAAAACTGCATTCAATTGCCCGTTGGGAGCTTTCCAGTATAAGGTGTTGCCGTTTGGGTTGGCTGGGGCCCCTGGGGTATTTATGCAATTAATCAATGAAGTTTTGCATGAACATCTGTTCAAAGGTGTACTAGTGTATTTGGATGATGTGTTGATTTATACTGAAACCATGAAAGAGCATGTAGCTCTGGTAAAGCAAGTATTGTGTAAACTCAGATCTGCTGAATTGTATGCCAAGCTGTCGAAATGTGCCTTTCATCAAACCCAAATTGACTACTTGGGGTATAGGATTTCAGCTAAAGGCATAGAAATGGACCCTGCCAAGGTGCAGGCTATCATGGACTGGGAGAGTCCCCGCACCCGCAGGCAACTTCAAAGTTTCCTGGGGTTCAGCAACTACTACAGATTGTTCATAAGGGGGTTCGCTGAGATTGCCTTGCCCCTAACTGAGCTGCTGCGAACCAAAGGGGTGGGAGATACTAGGAGAGTCAAGAATCCCGGAGCGCTATTGAGGTGGACGCCTGCTTGTCAGACGGCGTTTGAGCAGTTGAAAGCAGCTTTCGTCAAGGAGCCCATTTTACAGCATCCTGATCCCTCAAAGCCGTTTGTTGTACAGGCAGATGCCTCCGATTATTCTATTGGGGCATTGTTGATGCAAAAGGACGAGGCAGGATGCCTCAAGCCCTGTGCCTACTTATCCCGCAAATTTTCCGAGACTGAGAGGCGTTGGCATGTTTGGGAGAAGGAGGCATTTGCCGTAAAAGCTGCATTGGAAGCTTGGCGGCATCTGTTGGAAGGGGCAAATCATCCCTTTGAAGTATGGACTGACCATAAAAACTTGGAGGCTCTTAGTACCCCTCGAAAACTGAGCCCCAAACAGGTTCGTTGGGCTCAATTTTTCAATCGATTCAATTTTCAGTTCAAATTTATTCCAGGGAAAAAGAACTTCTTGGCTGATGCCTTGTCAAGGCAACCTCAGGACTCTGGGGCAGCGCCAGATGTGGTAAGCACCCTATGGACGGCGCCCCAATTGGGCATGCAGGCTGTGACGCGAAGCCAAACGCGCGCGCAGCAGCCGCCCACCACAAGCGCTGTTCAGCCAAGTGCTTTGTCAATTCCCTCCCAGTTGCAACAAAAGTTTCTCAAAGAACTAAAAACGGATACTTGGTTGCTTGCGAATAAAGACAATGTTACTTTTGACAGAGGCTTCGCTTGGAAATCCGACCGCCTCTACGTTCCTGAAAGCCTCAGAAAAGATGTGTTACTACGTTCACACGATGACAAACTCGCAGGTCATTTCGGGTTTGTAAAAACCTTGCACCTCGTTCGGAGGCAATTCTGGTGGCCCACATTACGTAAAGATGTTAAAGACTACATTGCCTCCTGCACTGTTTGTGCAATGTCCAAGCGCAAGGCGGGCAAGCCCCAAGGACTGCTGCAACCAGTGGCAGCCCCTTCTTCCCCTTGGGAGGAAATCTCCATGGACTTTATTGTCGAGCTACCGCCCAGCCAACGCAAAACGGTCATTTGGGTGGTCAAAGACTATTTCTCCAAACAGGCTCACTTCATCCCTTGCGTGTCCATTCCGTCGGCACGTCAATTGGCTCGCTTATTCCTTGTGCACGTGTACAGGTTACACGGATGTCCCTCCCGCTTGATTTCGGACAGAGGTACACAATTTACCTCGCAATTTTGGCGGGCGTTATAGATGCCTGAGGAAATTCATGAAATTGATTCAGCTACTCCATGATGGAATGATGGGACAGGTCTTTACAACAGTGATACATCAGCTGCATTTGCTATTTCCAATGGGGTGAAGCAGGGTTGTGTACTAGCCCCAGTCCTGTTCAATCTTGCATGTTGTCACATGCTGTCCAAGGTCTGAAGGAGGGAGCGTACATCAGGTACCAACTGGACAACTCTCTCTTTGACCTTTGCTGCTTGAACACACGGACAAGGTGCCTCCCTACAGTCATTCAACAAACCCTCTTTGCTGATGACTGTGCACTCCTGGCACACAAAGACTGATCTACAGTTGGTGCTGAACAAATTTTCAGATGCTGCTATGCTCTTCAGCCTATCAGCCTGAAATTCACTTGATTGATTGATCAATCAAATTTATCGCCGCCCATCTCTCAAAAGGGACTCTGGACGGTTTACAATAAAACATGAATAAAAATATAAAACTGTAGAACACCATAGGTAAAGGTAAAGGTTTCCCTTGACGTAAAGTCCAGTCGTGTCCGACTCTAGGGGGCGGTGCTCATCTCCGTTTCAAAGCCTTGGAGCCGGCGTTGTCCATAGGACACTTCCGGGTCATGTGGCCAGCATGACTCACGGAACGCCGTTACCTTCCCGCCGAAGCGGTACCAATTAATCTACTCACATTTGCATGTTTTCGAACTGCTTGGTGTGCAGAAGCTGGGACGAGCAACGGGAGCTCACCCCGCCGCGCGGTTTCGAACCGCCGACCTTCCAATCGACAGCTCAGCGGTTTAACCCGCAGCGCCACCGCGTCCCCCGTAGAACACCATAATACACAATAAAATAAATATGATAAAAACCCTGATGGCTGGAAGTTCTCTATGATTTGCAAGCAGAGCAGGGTCCTTCTAAGAAACTAACCATCCCCAGGAATGGCTACTCTCTCTCCTGCCCCAGGCATAATTACAGAACCAGATCTTTAGCTGTTTCCTAAAGTCCAGGAGGGAGGGAGCCAATCTCACTTCCGGGGGAAGGATATTCCAAAGGGCAGGGGCTGTTGCAGAGGCCCACCTCCTGGACCCCGCCAGATGGAATTCTCTTGCAGACAGGGTCCGTAGCATGCCCTCTCTGCATGACTGGGTGGGATGGGTTGATGTGATGGGGAGGAGACAGTCCCTTAGGTAACCTGGACCCATGCCATGTAGGGCTTTAAAGGTGATAACCAACACCTTGAACTGGACCCGGAAGCATACTGGCAACCAGTGTAGCTTGCGGAGCAATGGGGTGACATGTGCTGATCTTGGGAAACCCAAGATGGCCCGCGTGGCTGCATTTTGCACCAGCTGTAGCTTCCGGATACTCTTCAAGGGTAGCCCCATGTACAGCCCATTGCAGTAGTCTATATGGGAGATAACCAGGGCATGAGTGACCATTCACAGGGCCCCTTGCTCCAGGAAGGGGTGTAACTGGCACACAACCTGAAGTTACACAAAGGCCCTCCTAGCCACGGCTGCCACCTGCTCTTCAAGCAGGAGCCATGAGTCCAGGAGGACCCCCAAGTTACGCACTGGGTCTGTCTGGGGCAGTGCAACCCCATCCAGAACTAAAGATGACAATTTCCCAGAAATCAAGGAGCCATTAATCCACAGCCACTCCCTCTTCCCCGGGTTCAGCCGCAACCTGTTGTCCCTCATCCAGGCCCACACAGCCCCCAGGCACTCGGAGAGGGTGGCCACAGCATCACTTACTTCACCCGAGATGGAGATGTATAATTGGGTATCATCTGCATATTGATGATACCTCACCCTGTAGTGACGGATGATCTCACCCAGTGGTTTCATGTAGATGTTAAAAAGGAGTGGAGAGAGGACCGAACCCTGCCACACCCCACAAAGTAGGGGCTGCTGGCCGGATCTCTCGCTCCCTATCAACACTGACTAGGACCAACCCTGGAGGAAGGAGGTGAACCAGCGCAGAACCACGCCGCCCACTCCCAACTCCCTGAGCCGCCCCAAAAGGATACCATGGTCGATGGTATCGAAAGCCACTGAGAGGTCAAGAAGAGCAAGGATGGATGCGCTACCTCCATCCCGCTCCTGCCAGAGGTCATCCATAAGTGCGACCAATGCCGTTTCCATCCCATAACTGGGCCTGAAACCTGACTGAAAGGGGTCTAGATAATCCATTTCATCCAGAATCCTCTGGAGCTGCAAAGCCACCACTTTCTCAACCACCTTCCCCAAAAAGGGGAGGTGGGAGACTGGGTGAAAATTGTCCAGTATAGTAGGGTCCAGCGATGGTTTCTTGAGGAGGGGGTACACCAGCACTTCCTTAAAGGCTGCTGGGAACACCCCCTCTCTCAAGGATGTGTTTACCATTACCTGGACCCAGCCACATGTCACCTCCCATGCTGCTTTCACCAGCCAGGAGGGGCATGGGTCTAATTGGCAAGTGGTAGCATTTACAGTCTGGAGGATCCTGTCCAATTCCTTGGGTTCAACAGGATCGAACTGATCCCAGATAACCTGGTAAGTATGTTCCCAGGTATCTCCTCTGACTCTGTCTCATGCTTGGAGTCCAACTCAGTCCGGATCTGAGCGATTTTATCCTGCAGGTGCCCTGAAAATTCCTCCACACGGCCCTGTAGATGGATTTACTTTAGCAGCCCATGCCAACCCCATCAAACCAAAAATTGCTTGATGATGCTTAGCTGACAAATGTAAACAGCTTCCAATTCTTAGGAAGCATCATCTTGAGTGATGGGTCCTTGGATAAAGCAATTGACACCAGGATCAGTAAGGCCTGCCAGACTCTGGGGCAGCTGCTTACTGTTGGCAGAATGCTGGGAAAGCCTTTAGCCCAGGAGAGATCAGAAAAGTCACACACCAAGCATTTCTATAAAAATAATTTATTTACAGAAAGCAAAACAAAAGCAAAACATATTTAAAGGACTTAGCTCTCATTGAGAGCAAGCCTGGCTTGCTACATGCCGGCACAGAAGAAAAAGAGGAAGTAAAACAAGTCCGGGCAGGTTCCTCCCCCCAGGTGATTGCCATCCAGCACGTGAAAGGAGACAATCAAATACAACCTCTTCACCCCGCCAAAAATGATTAGGTACAATAGCAGTCTTAATCATTAGTAGGAAAACATCAACACTTACTAGAGCGCTCAATCAACACAACATCCATATCTCCACAAAGCTGAAAGTCTACAGAGCTGTGATTATCCCTTCTTTCCTATATGAATGTGAGTCCTGGACTCTGTACTAACAACACATCAAACAACTGGAGAAATTTCACATGTGCACCCTCTGCTCCATCCTTGGCATTCATTGTCAAGACAATGTCTCCAACCTGGAGGACTTGGATCATGCGGAGTCCATCAGCATTGAGTCCCGATTTTCAGAGCCCAGACGCGGTGGGTTGGACCCGTCATCACCACTGTATGCCTTGCCAGTTGCTCTGTGGTAAACTGGAGACTGGAAAGAGACCTTGAGGTCATCCATGGAAGCACTACAAAGAAGCTGTGAAGGAAACTACATCACAGTGACATCCAGCCAAGGGAACTAGATGCTGCAGCTGCTGACATAATCTGCTGGCAAGCCCTGTGCTATGAAGCCCACACCAGCTTTGAAGACAGGCGCCACCAAAAACGGATGGAAAATCGTGAGCAGCGTCACAGAATAACACTCACAGTTATTGTAACAATGGACTTCCAGTGCCCCATTGTGCTAGACTCTGAGCTTCCAGACTGGGACTGTAGAACAACCTCCATGTTCACAGATGAACTACACAACAGTTTGTCTTCTTTGAACCCTATATAATGGACTACCTATATAATGACTTCTGGACTGTAAAACTTAGTAGCAGACAGTATCCGGTCTTTTTCCAAGAAGGATGTGGTAAAACAGACCCTGTGTACAACTTGGGGTCCTTCTGGACTCACGATTCCTGCTCAAAGAGCAGGTGGCAGTTGTGGCTAGGAGGGCCTTTGTGCAAGTTCAGATTGAGTGCCAGTTGTGCCTATTACTGGATTGAGAGGCTTTACTTTCATTCATTCATATCCTGGTCACCTCCAAATGGATAACTGTAATGAACTCTTCATGGGGCCACCCTTGAAGAGCATCTAGAAGCTACAACAGGTGCAAAATATGGTGGCGCAGGAGTTATGTGTGCTCCTAAATCAGCATACATTACACTTCTGGTCCATGAGTTGCATTGGTTGCCAGTTTGCTTCCAGATTCAATTCAAGGTGCTGGTAATGACTTAAAATGCCCTACAGGGCATGTGGGCAGGTTATTTGAGGGACCGCCTCTCATTATATGATGGAATCTAATACGGCCAAAAGAACCTCGAACATGTCATGATGATGTCACAAGCATCAGGATATCATAAGGCAAATGACACAAATATTTGTAATATTTGCAGAATAATGTCATGACATGCATGATGTCCCTTCCCCTTTGCTCTCCTATCCAGACAACCATGACTAGAACTGTGCAAATCTTCCAAATGACATTTCTCTTTGAAAAAAAGTGAGTGAGGCCATCCTTTGGAGCTGTTTGGAGAAGCAACCTGCCCGTGTCTCTTTCAAGAGTGAAGAAAAGCACCTTGTGGCTTGATTCTGCTCTGCTTCACAGCCCCCACAAGGTGACTTGGTGACTGTTGCGGAGGTGCACTTCCACTCACCTCCTCCTGACCATCCACCAAAGGAAATGCTAGGAAGGAAGAACCACCCACCTCTTCTACCAGGGCTGACACCAAACTTTGGCAGCCTTGCCAGAGAACATGCAGCCCGCCTCCTCTGGCATATCCTCCCAGTGAGGATTTTCCCATGAGTGAAGTCTGTGTAGAAGCCTCTTCTGCCTTTGACAACTTATAGGTAGGAGACAGGAAAAGTTTTGATGCAACTCCAAATGCTTTGTGGAATAAACTGTGTTGCCACTTTGTTTTGATGCAGAGAATCACATTGTTGTGGCACAATACAACTAGGCTGCCTTGCACAGGCTGATACTCTGATACAGTACTAATTGAAACTAAGGTCAGAAGGTGACGATGAAAGAGATGTAAGACCTACCGGTTCAAGGCCAGCTGTTAAAGCCTGTGTGCTGGGTACCAAGGCATTGCAAATCAAAGGAGATAATGGGAAGGTCTGATCAGATATCTAGAGAGAGGAACAGAGCTGCATACTTAAGATTTAAGAAAACACCTGCATCATTCATTATGTAATCGAGATTTTATTAAAGTAGCAGGAATTGCTGGCTTCGAAAAAAAGGACAGGGTCAGCTGAAGAGGCTGTAAGCTTTCAGCTGAGAGCTTAAGTTTTGCCCACAGCATGAATCAAACTTCAAAAGGCTTAAAGACAGAAAGGAGAAGGAAAAAAGTTCGCCTCCCCATTTATGATAATGTTTATGCCTGCCAGGATCATTTAGTATGTCCCTTCGACAGCTTTGTTAAGGTGTTTATTCCTTTGAAGCAGCTGAGGGAATGGGTGAAGGGGGGCAGCTTTCAAGAGAAGAGAAGCTGAATTCAGGCTATGCCAAGCCTACAGCACAAGGTCTCTGAACCAGACACAGTGTGAAAGCTCATCTGCATAATCCATCCTACTTGCTTGACGAGGAAGGGGGGCCTACATCCTAAGGATGTCAACCTTGACAGCTTTATTAAAGCCAAGCCTGGAGCATAATTTGTTCTGGCTGCTTTACTAAAGCCAGACTGGCAAAGTCCGTAGAGAAAGGCCCTTTTCTGTTTGATTATGGGAACAGGGGAAGCATTTGTAGGAGAGTTTACCCCATGGGTAACAATAAAGCAGTCATGTAGGATGCATTTATTTGTTATCTCTCTCTCTTTTTAAATCATTGTTTTCTAAAATCAGCTCAAACCACAACACTAAACACATTTTCCTGGAAAATAAACTAAAGTTTTCAATAGTGCTTTCTTTCAAGTAAGCAGGTTCAATGCTAGTTAATACGAAATGATGGGACTCTAATTCTGAGCATTGCAGGGAAAATCTATAGAACTTAGCTGGTGAAAATGATTCTAAAAATTAAGGTGACACTTGAATTAACATTCTGCCTTTATCTTTGTACATATTATAAATGTTATCAACCATATTCACCTGAATGGAAGATTACCCTGAGTTTAAGACATCTTCCCACCCCAAAAGAAAATATAGACAGAAAACTGTTACAGACAAAATACCTGTGCAATATCCAGCCTACTCTAGCATCTGAAGATTCCGGGGTGGGAAAAGCTGATTTGGGAAATAAAAACTTGCTCATGTATACAGATCAGTATAGACATTTCAACTGTTCACTCCTTCTCCATAGCTGCCTGCCTAAAAAGGCTAGTTCAGGGGTTCCAGATGGGGCAGCAGAATAAAAATTTCTCCTCTCTCACCAAAAGTGACCCAAACTGCAAAGTTCACAACTCTTCATTAGGCAAAATGTTTACAATTCAGGGTGAGAGGAAATACTATGCTTGATGTTTGAACCAAATGTAATTCACATGGCTTGGACCTCAGCTACAATATCTAGCCCCTCCTCCATGTTCTTAGTTGGCTTAAATATATTTTGAATTTGTTTCCCGAGGAAAGTTCATCTGCTATTTTTTTCAATAGGCTTAGCAAATATGTCTTTAATATATTGTAATGGAAATAAAATTTAAGGCAAAGCAAAAGGAAAGTGCTTTTCACCAATGCTTTCAGTAGATGTAGAAGCTCTTCCCTCTCATCAATTTTACATGGGCTGCTGCAAAGAGAGAAAATTGTTCATTTATTAAGAGGGATGGCAATTGCCCTCACTTTTAATTAACTGTGTGACATCATAATGTTGGTTTATTATTAATCAGATCATAGAACAGGTTGGATACTTTACATGTTTAAGAGTAGACTTCTAGCCTTCTTAAAGGAAAACCACACAGATAACTCTGCTTCTTCCCTGGCTCAGAACAGTATGACCACAATCTTAAGATTTCAGAGGAATCAGGGAGGGGATTATATTTCTGCAGTGCTGCAATTAAGCTATTTGCTGCGAAAACAGTAGCACAGATCCCTCATGCACAACTAGGCCCCTTTTCTAACTTGGGTGCCTACAAAAAAATCAGTTTTTATTTAAGAGCCCCTTTTATGACACCTACTGTAGATATGTGGCTGTGCAGCGCTGAGATCAGAAGAAAACCTTCCAAGCATAGAAGACAAAGCATGGCAAACAGTGCTATTTGCCAGGAGAAGAGTTCATTTTACAAGACATAGATCCATTTGTCCTGTCAGTGGGCCTGGGGACCCCAGGTTGATACAGAGCCGATCAAGTGGCTGATTTGATTGTGTTTGTAGCTGCCGGGGGTGGGGGGTGGGGGGTTGATGAGTTTTTGTATTGTGGATTTTAATTCTGTAAGCCACCTGGAGTCACTGTGTGTGAGTTGGGGGGGGCATATAAATTTGCCTGATAAATAAAACTATAAATTTGCTGGGACACTATTGTAGCCAAAATTACAAACATATGGATTCTCTCCAGAGCAACCGCTAACATCTAGCCCTACCTCTTCTACTTGCATCATGACATCACACGCATGTCCAAAGAGAGTGGAGCTTGTTCTACAACAGCATGATTGCCATTTTGAAGAAAGCACCTTGAGCCATGGACACCCATGCTATGGCTTAGATTGAGCCAAGGAGGCGAGACTTCAGGCGGGGACATGGCAGACTGAACAACTGTGCCCGCGGGCTCAGCAGGCAGAGCTGACAATGCAACAGTATTTTGGGGCTCAGGCAGGTTTTCCTGAAACCCAGGAGTGTTTTCCAGAAAAACACCTGGAATCACCCCATCTGTCCTCCGGATGGCTGCTTGCAGCCAGAAAATCACAAACAGCATTCACGTTTGACTGGTAAGAGCTAGCCAGGAGGCTGGGATGTCACCATTTCCAAGCCACGCTGTAGCCTTAAAGGGACACTAAGACTGGCCACCCTATTTCTAAATCTCCCAATTTATATTTCTTTTAAGTATATGTACCCTAAGAGAGGCTTCCTGCAGCAAGGAGAAGCCGGCTGCCTTGGTGCTTATCGTTACTTTTGGGATTTTTTTAAAATTGTTTTTAAGTTTTGGACTTTGTTTTCCCTCCAAATATTAAGGAGGATTGAGAGTAAATAATTGTCTCCCTGTTATTATTTTTGTACTAAATTTGAAGATATTAGCATTTTCCTACATGCTGAATTGGCTGATTTGAACTTTCAGTTTTCTGCTTCTACTTTCCCTGGGGAACTGTCTGCATATCTCCCTTTTGCTTGTGTAAACACATTTTGGAACTTCTTCATATCTTCAGTTTTCACTGGTTAAGCTCCTAGGGGGTGCCATAATCTACTGTGTGAGACATGGAAGATTTTAAACAGATTTTCTCTGACTTCCACCAAGATTTTAAACAGATTCTTTCTGACTCCTACCAAGTTTTTATGCAAGACATTCAGGACACTGTGGAAAATATGAGGTCCAAAATGTGTCATCTGGTTGGGGATGTCGTTAGATGAAACTGAGGAATTCAACAGTGACAGAAAATTTTCTCTTAAGAGTGAGATCAGGATTTCTATTGAGATGCTGGATGAAGATCGGATAGTGGAGTTGGATAAATTTAAGGGAGAGAGAGATTTGCAAGCCACAAGTGAAATTAATTTTCGGGAGGAATGCCATGAAAAAGAAGGGATGATTATGTATGGGAGGTTTTCTGAAGAGAAGTCAGAGTTTTTGAGGGGGGCAGTTGGGCAGTTTGATCTTTTTAAGAAAAAAGCTCTGTGCACATTGTGGGGATATGTAAATGCTCTGGTTTATTTGGAGTGGGATAAGGGTTAAAGAATATCTGGATTGCTTTTAGGGTTTGGCTGATTTCATTTATCTTTAACGATTTGGATTAAGATTAATAAGGTATAAGAAAAAAATGTCTACTTGGATGGTTTGGGGTTTATTAAGATTAAGATCATTAAAATTGTATTATTAATTTTTGTGGTTTTTAGTTTGATTTTTATTATAGTAGACAGAATGTATAGAATAGTAGTAGGAAGGGAATAATTAAATAGATGTTAACTTTGGGGAGGGGGAAGTTGTTTAGGAGGTTTATATGAATTTTTCTTTTTCTTTCTTTTTTTTCTTTTAATATAAGGGTAGGGAGTAACTGTACTTAGTGATCATTATAATGTGCCTATGTGGAATGATTTATAGAAATAATGTGGTTTTGGTTTAATATAGAGTAAGGGAATTGATTATGGAAAATCTTTGTATATCCTTGCTTTTAAAAGCCAGAAGTCACATCTTCCTGTAACTTTGAAAATTTTTTCTCTTTGTTTTCACACCTTTTTAGTTTTTTTCTCTTTTTTGCAGTTTTTTGTTTTTTTGGTAGCTTTTAACTTTGCTTGAAACTTAATAATCAATAAACAAACAATTTACAATTGTCATAAAATTTAAAATGCATTTCATTGATTAAATAATTAATTGAATATATAAAACTAAACTCATTATATCATCTCAAAAAATAACTGTAAATCACTACAAGCTCTAAACATTGATATATATATTGATGTCACCACTATTTATCATTATGTAAAAGAGATGCGCATCATCTTACCCCCCCCCAAAAAAGCTTCAATACCTTTCAGACCTCCATTTTATCATGACTGCTATAATATCAGAGTTAATTTAACACTTGACTTGAAAGTCAAAGGTTGCTGGTTCAAAACCTTACAGACATGTTGCTGTTGTTCCTTCCAAACTTCCTACTTCTCTCTCTGCTTTATTTTATTTATTTTAATAAGCAGAGTTCCACCATTTCGTATTTTTCCAGATACCTGAGATACAAAGGTGTAAAACCAGTAGGGAAGTTTACTCACTCATCACATATTAAATTTGACTGGTTAAATTATGCCATGGTATCATCATGCTAACTTAGTGGTCTCTGAGATGACTGTTCCTAGGGAGGAAGACCTAATTTTAAAAACTGAGAACCCCCATTAGCATATTGTGGAATGAACATACAAATAAGTAGTGCAAAAACACAAGTGTGTGTCTGGGATTATCAGGCAACATTTCCAAGCTGACTACTACTTTTGCACCCAATAGAATACCAGGAAAATATCCAGATCTAATGTCCTTGTTTTGCCAATATATATTAGTTCATGCAGTGCCACTCTAAAAAAAATAAGAGTAGGTTTATGGCAGGTAATAAAACATTTGATTGATTTTATACATATACTGATACTTCTGAACAGGACATACTTCAATTTCATTTTTGGTTCTGAATGCATAATTTGTGTTTACTACCACAGGTAACCAAGGAATGATTCAAAATATTTCTTTCTGCCCCTCCCAAAAAATCCATGAAGCTTTTGCCATGCTTCTTGTTCTTCTGAGATCTCTTGGCTAAAGAAGATGGGTATAGTTATTCTTTATATTACATGAAAAGGATTGCAAGATAATCTGTCACAGATGAAAGTACTATATTTATGTCTCATTATCTGCCATTCACTGCTTTATGGATGCAAAGCTCTCCAGAGAGCACTGAAAACTTACATAATTTTCCTGAGTACCATATTTTGCATTGTGATTTCTGATTTTGCTGACAGAGATAGAAAAGGAGACAAAGCCTGTCAAATCCTTCTGTGAGCACATGTGCAGATCCCAAAGAACCAGATCTGGGATTCACATTGTAAAAGAAATAGCTCTTTGTTGATGCTGGATAATGTTACAGTCTTGATTAAAAGAGAACATTTTTCAGTTAATATAAGTCTGCATATTCACTGTGATAGTCAAAGCCATGCAGCAGCATTTCCTACAACTGACCACCAAATCTAATTTAGGTATTTTCTTTATCAAAATATAGTAGCACTAGAACTTTGAACTGGCCCCTTAACTAAGTTAGAAGCAATGAAATATCTTCATGTCATGTTTCCAAGAAAACTGGCCAATTGACATTTTAAAATAGTCTTGAAAAGTGATTGCATTAGTAGTGCAGTTTGGTAATGAGCCCCCTTATTTCAAAATGCAATAAATCAGACCTGCTATTGTGAGGTCTCTTGTACTCAGTCTGCTAAGTCGAGCCTTTCCCCCAAATTCTGACCTGAGAATCCCACCAAATCACCCACTGAGGACTGCACAGTCATGCAATTGGGTATTCCAAAATTTGTGCATCTGTGACCAAATCAAACTCTTCCAGGAAAAGACCTAACTTGAAAAAATATATTCCTGGCCACTTTGTCATCATAGCATCTTGTAAAAGCATTACATTTAAGAGTATCCCCAGTGCTGATTTTCCTTTTTTTTTAAGTAGAGAGTAGAAACATAGCAAGTCAGATAAAAAATCTTAACATAGATCCACTACCCAGTGCTATACTTCCTGTAGTACAGTGAATAAATATATGTGCATTTCCTCTTTCTACTTTGGCATGTACATGTACTGCCAAGTAAGAGTAGACTCATTCAAGTCAGCCCAGCTTCTGGTGACTCATGAACACATTTATGTAGAAGTTTGGGCAGCGATATCTGACACCGTTGTTTTTCAGATCTTTTTCTCAGCTTCCCCATCTAGCCCACAGCCCTTATATTTCCTGGAGGTTTCCTATCCACGTACCAATCAGATACTAACTACAACTAAGGTAAAGGTAAAGGTTTCCCTTGACGTAAAGTCCAGTCGTGTCCGACTCTAGGGGGCGGTGCTCATCTCCGTTTCTAAGCCTTAGAGCTGGCGTTGTCCGTAGACACTTCCCTGGTCATGTGGCCAGCATGATGACACGGAACACCATTACCTGCCCGCCGAAGTGGTACCTATTAATCTACTCACATTTGCATGTTTTCGAACTGCTAGGTTGGCAGGAGCTGGGACTAGCAATGGGAGCTCACCCCGCCGCGTGGTTTCGAACCGCCGACCTTCCGATCGGCAGCTCAGCGGTTTAACCCGCAGCGCCACCGCGTCCCTTAACTACAACTAACTACGTACTAATCCAACTCTGCTTATGTTTTCCTAGGGTTGGCCCAGGGGTTCATTTTAACTTACTACAGTATGTGTACATCTATTCTTCAATCACTGCATTGTACAAATCACTTGAGGAGTTCATGGTTCATATAGCTGACAACACTTTATCACCGTTGTGGGGGATACTGGTATTAGGCTGGGATACTGGTATTAGGCTATGTTTTTTTGTCAGAAGAAGTAATGTGACTGTGTTCCTGGAGATCAGGAATTTAATCTGAACAAGGACTGATGAAGTTGCTTTGTTACAGAATGAAAGTTTATTGCAGGAAGTGCATGGGTGCAGGGAGGACAAAAGAACAGTTTCAGAGAGAAAGAATAGGCAAAATAAAGAAGAGAGAGAACACAAGGAAAATTCATAACTATCTGCACCTCATTGCTGCTTGTGGTCAGTGGATTGTGAGGTACTGAAGAATTAGTGGAACTGAAGTCACACTTCTAATATTTCCCACAGCCAGAACAAGTAGCATAGTGGGGGGTTGGGATGCCCAGGTTGAAACAATGGGGACATCCTTTATCTATCCTCAGGCTTCCCTGCTTTCTTTGAGCAAACAGCTGGTGAGAATTAATTTTTTCAGCAGCAATATATTCTTATGAGCTCTGACTGTTGTAATGCAAAACACTTTAGGATAGCTTGGTCTTGAATAGACAATTAAGACTCATTATCTTTACAAAAGATCTCCTCTTTGTAGAGCTGAAAATTGCTAAAGATTGGTTAAAAGAAGCTTGTTATCTCCAGGCACTATACAAAGAAGCTGCTGGAGAATCTTGAGCACCTGGTCTTCAATTTGAGAACATCTTATGTCCCCTTTTCCCCCATTTTTCTTGCCCTGTTGAATCCTCCTTCATTCCCAAAGCAGGAAAGGAAGATTGCCCCCTACGCCCACTCCCTTCGATTATGACTCTCTAACTTTTTCATGCCTTCCTTGGTTGTCTTGTCCTAAAGTACAACCTTGGAGTAGGGTGTTGTTATGTTTGGGTTTTCTTTTCTGGATATCCATGATCTGTTTCTTAATGTTTTATTGTTCCTGCTTTTAAAGTGTGAGTTGCCCGGAACTGGAATCAGGTGGCCTCTAAATTATATAAACAAACAAATAAGTGGAAATTATCTTGCTAGCCTTTCCCTCCCCATCTCCACAGGCAGTGGTTCAGAGAATTAAACATTTCCTATTTATAATACTATCCTATGAAAGTTCCATTGTGACTGGTGGGATTTATTCCCAGGGAAATGGGCGTAAGATTGTTACTTGTATATAACCACAAATAATAATTAGCAAATAATGACTTATAAAGGGACATCTGTGCAAGGAAGGCTAGGGATTAGAGGTAAATACCCCATTTGAAGAGGATTTTTTAAACTTTCTTAAACCAATTGATTATGGATTTGCCTTTAACCCTGGGATTAGAATTTTTAGTGCAATATCAACATTTTGAAGAGGAAGAGAGCATAAGAAAGTAACTTGACAGAACAAAAGTATTTATAACTATATACACATGTTTATATATTTTGTAACTATAACTTCTCCAGATCCTTCTTTTGCCTCCAAATTGTAGATGCCCACATTTGGATGATTAAGGATTCTCTTTAATCTGCAATACAGCAATGTCATTGCAAAGTACAGAAGTAAAATAGTTTGCATGGGTAACTTGGAAATTAAGAAAATGTGTATCTAGACAGAAGTGCCTTACTTACACCCTTAGTATGATTTCAGAAATATCACTAATTACAGCACCAAATGTGTTACCCCTGAAGTCAAACTTTTGATCATAGTTTAAGAATTCACTAGCAATAACACATTTGGGAAGAGACTGAGTCATGGGAAGCGAGGAAATGAAAGCAGAGAAGAGAAGAAAAAATGTGCAAAGGATAATACAAATCACCCCACTTCCCCAGATGGCAATGCAGACAGCAAAAAGGCTCAGAACCTGGTCTCTCTGAACTGCTCTGATAAAGGCTAATATTGAAGGCCAAGCAGGACCCCAAAAGTAAAGCAGATGCCTGCTGAATGGACTAGGAGTTTTTGCTCTCTTGGGTTCTTTGCAGATGTTCAGTTTAGCTGTCTCTGCAGCAGCCTCAAAAAGTGCCAAGGCTTACTGCAAGATCTACTAGTGGCATAACATGGCAGCCTATGTCCATTTTCCCTGTTTACACATTTCAAAAGCAGACTAAATTCAGGAGCTTAGTGCCCTTTCTTGGTTCTCTGCCCCCATTTTTGTAGGTTTTTTGCACATACACACACACCTGTGAATGCCCCTGGGCAAGAGCATACATGGCAAGGGAAATGCATCTTTGGTTGCTCTAAGTTCTGTTAGTAGCTTTGAAAATCAACCCTGACCTCCTTCTGGATTAACCAGTTAAGGCAGGATGGGGAGCATATGCCTTTCTGGAAGATGTATCATAGAATACGGTATCAGAGCCCAAGAATAACAGGGGAAGATTTTAAATCGGCTCTTAAGAGAACAGCCCTGCTTCCCAGGCCAATTATCACAAGCAAAAATGGAGAGGAAAAATTATAAACAGAGCCAGAACTCTGTTTCTATATTTCAAAAATAAAAATAAAAACCAGGCTTTTTTCCTTGTTTCAAAAACCCATGATTATTTTATTTACCCTGGTCTGTGACTAAAGAAAGCATATCTGAAGAATGGAACTTTGCAAGTTTCTCTGTGCTTTGCACTTAAGCCTAGTGACAACTTAAGATTCCATTCCTCATTTCACATTCATCTGGCTGCTTGAAAGCTGGCAATTTATTTATCCATCAGCTCCAGGACACAGCAAGATGTCATTGGGTTTCAAGATGAGTCTTACATTAAATCCTTTGACAGGCATAATGGAACCTTCTCCTTCGAAACTAATACATGGTAACTAACAATCAATGAAATATTGCAGTATGAGAAGCTCAAATTAAAATACTGACAGCTCAGGAAACTTATCAAGTCTGCCAGTAAATTGAAGATTTTACTATTATTATTGGCTTTTCTCAAACATGCCACTGCAAGAGACCAGTACCTTTCCCTATCTAAGCAAACAACCTCTTGGCCTTTCAGGCAAGTTTCTATCCAAACAACATTGGTTTGGTGAATATGTGATGGATAAGAAAAATGGAAATCATATATAATAAAAGCAGATTAACATTCAACAATCCCTATTTCTAGATACACAGAACACATAGTATCTAGATACGACTTTTGGAAAGTTCAGAGGGCTACATATATACTATCATAATATAAAAACCTTTGCAAATGATCAGTGCAATTATTGCTATACTGTTTAAAGTTATATATTATGCCTGAAAGTAGCTGCTTAAAGTTACCTATTGAGTTTGTGATTAACAGGCTTCTAGATCTGTACAGTAGAGTAATATTTCAGGGATAATACTTGTAGTTGTTCAGTCAGCAATAATAAAATTTCTGTTGAACTTTATCTTGTCTTCTGGATCATGAAATAATCCACTTTGATTTATTTGGCCTTTGGTATTGACCCCTAAATTAATAATAATTTAATAAGTATTGTATGATTCATTCCCATCTTACCTATAGGGGAGCTGAAAGTTAAGAATGACACATTTTAAATAGAGAGCCAGTTTGGTCTAGTAGTTAAGGTGCTGGGCTAGAAACCAGGAGTCTGTGAGTTCTAGTCCTGCCTTAGGCATGAAAGCCGGCTGGGTGACCTTCGGCCAGTCGCTCAGTCACCCTCCCTCAGCCCAACTCAGTGCAATGTAGACTAGCCTCCTCGTGGTGCACCCTGGGCAACGTGACTTGTTACGGCTAAATAGTCTACACATCTGGCTGCTGGACCCAGCAAGAAAAAGCAGCATGAACACCGAACTGCTATGCCATACGATAATTATTTTTTTAAAAAATTATTATAACCAATAATGAAAGGCAAATTATTTGAAGCTAAGTTGTAATCTGCATGACCAGTCTGTGAGTAAATAAACAAACTCTATTTAGAAAATATGTGTTATTCTATTTCAGAGTCTAACAAATAATGTGACCAGAGCACAGCTGAGATCCAGGATTTTCATTTGCCTGTTACAGATAGCATTCCTGTTAACAGGCCCCTAATTTTGGCATCACACAACAGTCCTCCAGAAACATCAGATAATTTGACCATGTACTGAGAGGCCTGAATAGGTAGATCAGCTTTTCTTTCTCAAAAATGCCTCTCTGATGTAATCCCAATTATACAAAAGCACCCCCACTAAAAAGCAGATTGTGTTTTTATAATTCCACCAAAGATCACTAGGATGGTTTCAAGGAAGGAAGGAAGACCTGATTCCAGATAATCTTTGATTGGCTGGCTCGATACAGGGCATCATAGAGGGAGCTTTATCCTTGAAGCAAAGTTTAGTTTTTCCCTTGTTCCATAGATAGATAGATACAGATACAGATATACAGATACAGATAGATGTTTGTGCCTTCAAGTCAGTGTTGACTCCTGGTGACTGCCTGGACAAGTCCCTGTAGTTTTCTTGGCAAGATTTCTGAAGTGGTTTGCCATTGCCTCTTCTGAGGACTGAGAGAGAGTGACTGGTCCAAGGTCACTCAGCTAGTCCTGCCTTCAGCACAAAGCCAGCTGGCTGATCTTGGGCCAGTCACTCTTTCTCAGCCTTAGGAAGAAGGCAATGGCAAACCACTTCCAAAAAACATTGCCAAGAAAACTGCAGTTTTATGCAGGCACTAGTCCAGCCAGTGACCAGGAGGATGGAGGGATGGATGGATAGATAGATACTAGGCCTTATTTATAAATTGCTGGGGAAGTATGACTCAGAAATTGAACAAATCAAAGATTGTATGATGAAATGGATGCAGAATTTAGATGCAGTATTAAATATGCAACAATTGGAATTTTAATGGAAGAAGAATATTAAGCTTACCACAAATATTATACTTAGAGAAAATTGGTATGTTTTATTGTTGGAATGTTACTCAAATATTGATTGCTAAAATGGACAGTTGATTCTCTAAAAATTGCTGGAAATATATTGAGCAGCTCAGATCATTCTTTCACATCTGGTGGCAATGTTGTAAAGCTCAACAGTTTGGAAAATGCTTCATTCAAGAATGAAACAAATTTAAAAGTTGAATATTTCAACCAAGTTCAACCTGAAATATTTTATTAAACTTTACTAAACCTTATATTCCCTCAAAATATTCTGAATTAGCTACTGCTGCAAAGATACTATATGCCTTTTACTGGAAAAGACATTAGATCCCTCTATGGCAGAATGGCTAAATAAGTTGTGGAAGTATGTTTCAACATCCAGAATAACCCTGTATTTTTAAATCAGACACAGAATTTACTTCAAATTGGAAGCTATTCCTAGACTACAGTTCAATACATGGGTTTGTACCACATCTACAATTTGGGTTTCTCTATGCATAAAGTCTGTATTACAATTTTATAGAATTTCTAAATTAGAACAGACTTTTAGTAATACGGATAGAGTTTTTTGTGGTTCATAATTTCATTCTGTAATTTATGCTGTGCTGACCACAATTCCTGATACTTGTTTTGTTTACAGCTTAGTAGCAATTTTTGGATTTTTAAAATGATATAATATTCCCAGTTATTCACAGTCAGATAATGATGTACTAGAAAATTATAACTTCTATGACATTTGTAAATCCCTTGCTTATTTATTTGCATTTTAGTTTCTTATTCCCTTCTTTTATTCTTTTTCTTTGCATTTCTTTGCATCAGTGTTTAGTGCATCAAATCTATTTTTGAGGTGATCTCTAAATTCAGGTGGGATGTTTTCTAGATCATACTCTGGCATTGTCTTTAAAGATTCTATAGGCAATACATTAAATGATGTGGTTAGTATTAAGAGAAGATGGAAGGAATATACAGAATCACTGTATAAAAAAGAACTACTCTATGCTAAGCTATTTAAGGAGGTAGAATATGATCAAGAACCATCGGTACTGAAGGAAGAAGTTCAAGCTGCACTAAAAGCATTGGCGAAAAACAAGGCTTGAGGAATTGATAGAGTACCAATTGAGATATTTCAACAATCAGATGCAGCAATGGAAGCACTTACTATTCTATGTCTAGAAGTTTGGAAGACAATGACCTGGCCAACTGTCTGGAAGAAATCCGTATTCATACCTATTCCAAACAAAGGAGATCAAACAAAATGTGGAAATTATCGAACAATTTCATTAATTTCACATGCTAGCAAAATTTTGCTGAAAATAATCCAGCAATGTTTGCAGCCTTACATTGACAGAGAACTACCAGAAATCCAAGCTGGATTTAGAAGAGGACACGGTACGAGAGATATCATTGCTGATGTCAGATGGATCTTGGCTGAATGTAAAGAATACCAGAAAGATGTTTACCTCTGTTTCATTGATTACACAAAGGTGTTTGACTGTGTGGACCATAACAAGTTATGGTTAATATTACAAAGAATGGGAATTCCAGAGCACTTCATTGTACTCATCCGGAACCTCTACACAGATCAAGAGGCAGTTGTTAGAACAGAAAATGGTGATACCGAGTGGTTCAAAATTGGAGGAGGTGTGCAGCAAGGTTGTATACTTTTCACCATACTTATTCAATGTGTACACTGAACAAATAATTTGAGAAGCAGGAATGTACGAAGAAGAACAGGGTATCAGAATTGGTGGAAGACTCATTAACAACCTGCAATATGCAGATGACACAACTTTGCTTGCTGGAAGTGAAGAAGACTTGCAGTACTTGCTGATAAAGATCAAAGATTGTAGTCAGCAATACAGACTATAACTGAATGTGAAGAAGACAAAGATACTCACAAAAGGACTCAATAAACAATGTCACAACAAATGGAGAAGAAATTGAAGTTGTCAACAATTTCAGTCTACTTGGATCAATGATCAATGCCAAGGGAAGTAGTAATCAAGAAATCAAATGATGTATCCCACTGGGAAAATCTGCTATCAAAGACCTGTCTAAAATTTTCAGAAGATATCAGTTTAAAAACAAAGGTGCATCTGACTCACACCATGGTCTTCTCAATTGCCACATATGCCTATGAAAGTTGGACAGTAAAAAACAAAGATAGAAGAATTGATGCATTCGAATTGTGGTGTTGATGAAGATTATTGAAAATACCATGGACTGCCAGAAGTACAACAAATCAGTTTTAGAAGAAATACAACCAGAATGTTCCCTAGACACGAAGATAATCAGGCTTAGACTCTCATACTTTGGGCTCATTGTCAGGAAAGACCGATCTCTTGAAAAGGACTTCATGTTTGGTAAAGTTGAGGGCCAGCAGAAAACAGCAAGATCTTCAATGTGATGGATTGATACAATTATGGCAGGAAGAAGATGGTGAAAGCTGTGGTTGAATAGAGTTGATGAATGCTCAGAAGTTTAAAGAACAAAAGGCGGTGTGTAAAGCTAGGTATGGATAATTTTTGTTGTAAACCGCCCAGAGTCCCTTCTTGTGGGGGGAGATGGGCAGTGATAAAAATTTGATAAATAAATAAATAATAATGGTAGAAGCAAGAATAGTTTGCAGAGATAAAATGTATGGAGACCTATAATATTGATGTTGCAAATTAGATTAGCTTAATTTCCTTTTCTTTTCTCTTATTTCCCACCCTTAATTTATTTTACGTACTACATCTTAGTCTTCTTGTTCACTTTAAATAACATTGCTTACCCACAATGGAATATTGTAATGGGTATTTCTGTAAGTCTGATATGGGCAGAAAGATCCAAAGCTTCTTCCTTTCTGTTTTCCTAGAAGCTCTGTGCTGAAGATCAATGAACTCCCCAGCTGGATTCGCCAGAGTATGTCAGGAGGTTGAGCCTAATGGGAAGCAGCCAATCATAATTACTGGGGCACCATGGGAAAGAGGTTTATTTCCCTTCCTGCTTTGTAACAGCTCCATCTTTTGTACTGGCAAGAGATCTTGTATATACAAAACTATGCTACTTCCTCCCCAAGTTTCAGTTAGCAGGGCCTGGCAATCAAGGATACATTGAGATTGCAATATCAGCTGCTTTAAGAAGCAAGAGTATCCTAAACGGGAGTATTCTGGGATTTAGAAACTGCAGATGCACAAAATCCAGTCTGCCCTGCACCTTGGTACCATCAAAACAAGACCATGCTATTCATTTATTGGCAATAGGAAGCACACTGTATTCTAAATTACCCATTTGGTATTTAGTGCCATTCTTACCAGAATAAAAAAAAAATCTAGGTTTTGTCTTTTGACAGTTAACAATTCCAAAAACCAGTCTTAGGGCAGTCATTTCATGTACTATATCTGACAAGAACTCATAGGTGCTGTTTCATGTGTCCTCACCCATAACGCGCAACGCTTGTTCTACGTATTTTGAAAGATACATGTTTCTCCTAATATATGTATTTGTGTGAACCATATTCTATGTTTTATTTTCACAAAGATATGCATTTTAGGACACATTTTTCTTTGCTATCCTTTTTTCATATATCTTTTGACTGAGGAATTGGATCACAAAATGTGGAAAGTGTGAACTTCCAAGGATAACACAGGCATAGTTTATGTATTCAGTTAAATGTAATTTCTTCCATAAAGTGAAATATTTGATGTATTTCTCCCCCATTCCTACTTCTTGAGGCACAAAGCTTCCAGAGCTTTTCACTGAATAGTAACTTTAACTTGTTATTCACTTTTTCATTTTCTTGTCATAATTCATCTTGATCTGATTTGTTACTGTTCCTGATTCAGAATCTTGTGTGAAGCTCTCCCACTAGTAGAGAACTCCATAGTGCTGCAAAGGGCATGTTGTTGCACTCACAATAGACTTCACTTCCGCTGACTTAGAAATGCAGAGAACAAGGAAGAAAAATAATTGTCCTGCTCACAGTTGCAGCAGATCAGTGGGTGTAGCAGTTACAGTACTGGTCTGTGATCACAAAGATCCAGGTTCAGGTCTCTGGCTATGGAACCTCAATAATGACAATAGTTGTTTTCTGTCAGTCCAACCTACCACAGAGGGTTGTTCTTATGGGGGAAAATTATGTATGTCATATTTTTTCTGGAGGATCCTGGAGGTCTTGGAGGAAAGGCAACATATAAATTAAAAAAGAGCCAAATAAATAAAATTCCTTAACCCCCATTTCCCACAAAAGAGAAAGAAAATAATTGTGAAAGCCCAAGGAAGCTGGTGTTGTACAGCCTGCCCATCCTCTGCTGGAGCAAAAGGGGATCATGATAATCATTTTGTTGATCATGATTGCTTTGCCCTGGCTATTGAGAGGGAATATAAAGCAGTCAATCCAGCATCCCGTTCAAGATCCACTAGAATGGCTGAAGCTGAGGAGCCAGGAAGAGAGAGTGCAAGAATATGGTTACTGTATTAAGATCCAGAGATTAAAAAAAAACAAAAAGCAAAAATACAGGTATATGCCTATGAGGGTTGTGGTTTAGCTGAGAAGATGAGGTCGTTCTTGCCTAAAAGAATAACCAAGGAGCATTCATATGAGGCTTTGGGAGAAGCACATGACTACTTCCTTGCTCTTTCTGCAAATGACAGCCTATTTTATTCTTTCCTGAGACTTGGAGTTAGTAGGCCTACACAAATCATGTGGTAGGGACAGCTTATAAAACAGATCTTGGGCTGTGTATGTCTGTACAACATTTCTTTAAGTAAATGTTAGATGGTTGGCTAGTGGAGATATGTTCCTTATTTCCCCACTCTTGAACAGTTTTTGCATTTTCAAGAACTCATGAAATATTATAAAAAACGGGTGTATTTTATTTTGACAGATGCATAAACATCTGTAAACACCCATCCCTCTCCCTATTTGGCACAGCTGTACTGAGGAAATCTCCTTTGTAAAAGAAGCCATCTGTCCTTCTTTTCCCAACAGCTATGCAGGATGGTGGATCCCTTCACAAAACTGTCCTTAATAAAATCCAGTTCCAGTTATGACCCTGAGAGATGATTAGTAAATTAGACTTTTAATTAGCCTTTTGCATAATTCATGAAAATTATCATGTGCTCATGATGTCAAGGTGCAGATGTGCTAACATGCAGCTATAATTTCTCCTCTAAATAGCTCCTTTGGTTAAACCTCTAATTTTTCCACAGCTGTATTGTACAAGCCCCATTATTCTCCCCTTTAAAGAGGCACAAGAATTTAGATGCAGGGCCAATGCCAACTTGTGTTATTACATCTGTTTTTTAGGACTTGAATGCTTCCATTAAATCAAATTTCTGAGCAACTGAAGCCAACAGACTAATTTCATTTGAACATGTTATGCTATACACTGGATATTCTACTGCAGCTTAGATACAAGAAAAACTATACATATTTACATTTTACCATATTTGCAAAACAAAAAGGTAATATTTTATTATGCAGTGTTATGTAGCCTTACTGACACTGTAAAAATAATAAATAACACTGAAGAAATAGATAGATTCAAAGATGCAGCAAGAGCCTGAAAATAATTACATATTATTTATAGGTTTATAGGTCTCTTTTTGGAGCACACACTTTCCAAGCTGCTTAAATTATTATAACAGATAAAATATATAAGAAACAAGAAGCTTAGAAAGCAGCAATTTATTCTAAGACAGTTAATTCAAATATTAATAAAACTACATAGTCTTACAAATAAATGAATAACTGGGGGAAAAATGTACCTAGGCATACATGTATATGAAATACCCTGTTGGCCTTTCGTAAGGCTGTGAAGACCTGGCTTTGTGCCCAGGCCCGGGGCCTCAAGCGTGTGGATGTTCCCGCCTCTTGCCTGTATTAACGTCCATACATTGCTTACTTGGCAGCCATGTATATTTATTTTGTATTTATTTTATGTTTTAATTGTTTTAATTGTAACTGTTTTATAGTTTTATTGTTGTAAGCTGCCCAGAACCACTTGCTGAGAAGTGTCATGAGTGCCGTTGAGCTAAAGTCATCAGCGCAATGGCACACATGACAATGACAAGGAAATAGGTGAAGGGGTACAAGATAAGTAGCCATCAACCCACAACGACTAACGGCTAACAAACAATAGCTAAACGGATCACGGAGCCACCCAAGCCATCAGCGGCAATACAACGGGGATCGCCCAGCTGAAAGCAATCAGCAGAGGAATGGGAAACCTGATGATGGGCGATCCCGGAAACCCTCACACACCGGCAGGGCAACGTATTGTACTGCATGAACATCTGTTCAAAGGGGTCCTGGTCTACATCGACGACGTCCTTATTTACACAAAAACGCACGAGGAACATGTGACCCTAGTCAGGCAAGTCCTCGACAAGCTCAGAAGGGCGCAGCTCTATGCAAAGCCTACAAAGTGCGAGTTTCACAAAGAGCGCCTAGACTATCTGGGGTACCGAATCTCTGGGGACGGCATCGAAATGGACCCCGCAAAAGTCGAAGCGGTGCTAAACTGGGAGCGGCCCCGCAACAGACGGCAACTACAGAGCTTCCTCGGATTCGCGAATTTCTACAGGTCATTCGCCCGGGGGTTCGCTGAGATAGCCCTCCCCTTAACGGACCTCCTCAAAACCAAAGGGGTGGGGGACACCCGACGCGCCAAGAACCCAGGCACAGTGCTGAATTGGACTCCCGCGTGCCAGACCGCATTCGACAAGCTGAAAGCGCTGTTCACTACGGAGCCAATCCTCGCGCACCCGGACCCAGAACGGCCGTTCGTGGTCCAAGCCGACGCCTCAGACTTCTCCCTGGGAGCCATCCTGCTACAGAAAGACCCCACGGGACTCCTGAAACCATGCGCCTACCTGTCAAGGAAGTTCTCCGAGACAGAGAGGCGATGGCACGTCTGGGAGAAAGAAGCCTTCGCGGTGAAATCGGCACTAGAGACATGGCGACACCTACTCGAGGGAGCCACCCAACCATTCGAGGTCTGGACTGACCACCGGAACCTCGAGGCCCTACGAACGCCTAGACGCCTTAGCCCAAAACAGGTCCGATGGGCCCAATTCTTCAGCCGCTTTGATTTCCAGCTGAAGTTCATGCCAGGCAAGAAGAACTTCCTGGCCGACGCCCTCTCCCGACTGCCCCAAGACGAAGAGCCCGCCCCAGACACCATTGGGACGGTCCTATCCGCCTCGCAACTGGGGATGGCCGTGACCACCCGAAGCGGCGCACGGAGGCAGCTCGACTCTACGGCGCAGCCGACGGCGGGGCAACCGGCGACGGAAAGAAGCCAACCGCAACTACCAGGGGGAATGCGCACGGACCTCGCCGCCGCCCTCAAAACCGACCCCTGGTTCCTGGCAAACCCCGACAAGGTAACGATGGCACAAGACCTGGCATGGGGGGAAGGCAGAATCTACGTCCCGGACTCGCAACGCCAGGCGATCTTGCATAGGTCACACGACGCCAAGCAAGCGGGACACTTTGGGTTCCTCAAGACCCTACACCTAACACGGCGTCAATTCTGGTGGCCTGCGCTCAGGCGAGACGTAAAAACCTACGTGGCGTCCTGCCCAACGTGCGCTAGGGCCAAACGGGCACCAGGCAAACCCGCGGGGCTATTGCAACGGGTGGCAGAACCCTCCCGCCCATGGGAGGAAATCTCTATGGATTTTATAGTGGACCTCCCACCCAGCCAGAAGAAAACGGCCATTTGGGTGGTGAAGGACTACTTCTCAAAGCAGGCCCACTTCATCCCCTGCACGTCGGTCCCATCCTCACAACAGCTAGCCAAACTCTTCCTCATCCACGTGTACAGGCTACACGGATGTCCCGCACGTGTGGTGACCGACAGGGGCACACAGTTCACCTCCAAATTCTGGCGGGCCTTCCTGAAGCTGACGGGGACCCAACAGGCCCTATCTACGGCTTGGCACCCTCAGACGGACGGAGCCACTGAGGTTCTTAATGCCACCTTAGAGCAATTTATACGATCATATACTAACTACCACCAAGACGACTGGGCTGAACTGCTCCCGTTCGCCGAAGTCGCATACAACAACGCCGTCCACACGAGCACGGGGAAAACTCCGTTCGAAGTAGTCTCGGGGCGCGACTTCGTCCCCATACCGGAGCTACCTCAACCCCCGGAACCCCAGGTGGACGCTAGCGACTGGGGACGGAAGATCGCGGAAGCATGGCCAGTAATCACGGCGGCGCTGAAGGATGCACAGGCTGCCTACAAAGAGCAGGCCGACAAGCACCGGCGCCAACAACCGACGTTCCAGGCGGGGGATATGGCCTATCTATCCACCAAGTTCCTAAAGTCAACCCAACCCTCGAAAAAACTGGGGCCTAAGTACATCGGGCCGTTCCGAGTCACGCAAATAGTGAACCCGGTAGCAATACGCTTGGACCTGCCACACAACCTCCGGAGACTCCACCCGGTGTTCCACACCAGCCTCCTGAAACCGGCAACCACCTCCCGATGGCACCCAAGCACGCCACAGCCCGCACCGGTGATGATCGACGGGCAACACCACTTCGAGATAAGGGACATTCTCGACTCCCGCAAGCAACGAGGAACTCTACACTATCTGGTCAGGTGGAAACACTTCCCCCACCCGGAATGGGTGGCGGCGCACAACGTTAACGCACCTGACCTGACCAGAGTATTTCACCGGGCATACCCCGACAAACCGCAACCAAGGTCAGCAAAACCAAACCCCCCCCCGCAGGCCCCCCCCGCCTCCCGTGCCCCAAGGGAAAGGGCCCCCCCAAGCCCGCGACTTGGGTGGACCTTCCCCCCGCCCCGGGCCCACGGGGTGGTGACAAACGTTCGCCAGCACCCTCCCCCCGCCCCCCGGCCGCGGGGGAGTGGCAAGCAAGCCAACAGGGCAACCTGGGGGCAACACCCAGGAGACACAACAAAGGCGACGCACTTTAAATAAGAAAAAGAAGGGCCCTACCTGGAGCTGAGAAGCACCCGACCAGCCACGCCTCTCTCCTCGCCGAACTGAGCCAAACAAACAGGGTGTGGCTGGAGCATGCGCACGCCAGGTCAGGACCCGAGCATGCGTACCATGGACACACCCTGGGAAGGCACGTGGTAGAGGGAGGAGCAAAGGGAGGGGCGACAACTACTCCGGCGGGAACTTTGAAAAAAAAAAAATGTGGCGTTTTGACAGCTCCACGGGGAAAACCCAGAAAACCGGGGGAGAACACTATTCGAAAAGGGGGCAGTATGTCATGAGTGCCGTTGAGCTAAAGTCATCAGCGCAATGGCACACATGACAATGACAAGGAAATAGGTGAAGGGGTACAAGATAAGTAGCCATCAACCCACAACGACTAACGGCTAACAAACAATAGCTAAACGGATCACGGAGCCACCCAAGCCATCAGCGGCAATACAACGGGGATCGCCCAGCTGAAAGCAATCAGCAGAGGAATGGGAAACCTGATGATGGGCGATCCCGGAAACCCTCACACACCGGCAGGGCAACGTATTGGACAAAGGGGGGTGACGTGACCGTGAGCGAGGGGGCGCTGACCGGCGCGGGGTATTTAAACCCCGCACCGGCGCGCTCCTGTCACTCTCAGCTTTTTTCTACCAACGCTGTACCTGCCCTGCAAATAAACCAGAGCCTGATCCGCGAACCAGTGTCTGAGTATTATTCAGAGGTAGGCAGCGCATGACAAGAAGGGTGGCTATAGAAATCAAATCAAATCAAAAAATAAATTACCTTCTCCAGCATCAGAAAGACTGGTTTTTCAGTCACAGGAATGTGCTAGAACTGGTTAGGAGGCAAAAGCCTTCAGCATGTACCCGATTAGGGTTTTGTCAATTTCAGGCAGCTGCCCAAGCTGGCCAGAGGGTACTAATCAACTAATTAAGGTCACAGAAAGTGCTTGTTAACTTGCGGTTAGCACTTATTAGGGAAATGTGGTGGAGAAAAGCTGCTCAGGGAGAGATACTCAAAAAGCCAGACAACATTTGACTTTAAGGCTGTGCTGTGGGATATGTCCTCCTTTTGCTGGATGTCTGGTAACCCTAACTCACTAAAGTCTGTCTTATAACCACCAAACAAATCAAGCAGTTGCCAGTAGGCTAGAAACAGGGCTGGATGGTTCATATGGATCCAGATAGTCCTTTAGATCATGTGTAAAAACTCCTTTAGAACAATCAATGAATCAATCATCCTGAGCATCCTTGAAACGCAGCCAGTAGCCAGTGCCATTGGCACAGAACCGGAGTCACGTTTTCTGACCCAAACAATATCTGCACCAAAATGTTCTACACCAATTGAGAATTATGAATCTTATTAAAAGGCAGCTTCACAGAGTGCAGTATAGTAATATGTATATAACCATTATATAGGTTACTGAAAATGACCCAAACTAAGCTATTAAAAGGTACTCTTTGCTATCAGTACCATCTGCAATGTACAAATAGTGCTGAGTCTGCAGCATCTACACATTGCAAATGTATGTCTTCAGGGTAAATGTAACTTCATGCAAGCTTGTGACATACCGCCATCCAGATTATCCAAATGAAGTTTCACTTTATTCACACTCTTGCATATTAAAATGCTTCCAGACATCCAGAGCATTTGAAACTACAGCTGGACTGATAAATATATACCTGAACATATTATTCATGGCAATTGATTTTGCGTATCTGTAGTTCTTGGAATGATCTGCCATTTTGCACATGCACAGAAGTACAGAATCCAGCATATAATCCTCAGTGATCTGCAACATTCTTGTCTTATCTGAGAGTTTTCTTCCTGCACTTCCTCTGTAGTAAAAAAATTAGAACTCTGACTATACCCCACACAGTGTCCCACTGACCCTAGTGATCTCCAGCATTCATATTTTTCTGAGGTCCTATTTTTTGCATATAATTTTCCTCAGTGATGAAATGAGAAGCAGTTATCAGAGAGCTCTCCCAAGAGAGGTGACAAATCTTTGCAAAAAGTATTACCCTTGAACAGGAAGATGAAGCTATTAGATATGTTGGCTTATGGAGACAGCACAGCGTCTATTTCATGGTACTGTAACACCAGTGAGTCCACTGTCTGCTCAATAAAGAAAAGAAGCCAGTACCCATGCAAGTGTGGTTTCTAGCACATCACAGTATGTCATTCCATTCACGTGAACCTCACCTGCAGTATAATGGATGGAAAAAGCTCTCAGCCAGTAGATAGAGGACCAAGCTCAGACAAACATTTGCCTTGAATTCAGGCCAGTAATTCACAAAATACTACAGGTGTATGAATGATTTGTGACAGAAAGTATTGAGTGTTATTTCCAGGCAAACAAGGGCTGGTTTCACCGCCACAATGTCTAGCTGTCAGGGGAAGTTGCATCAGCAGTTCACAAGGCAGCACAAAGATATCCAGCAGAGTTCTAGCAGTAGATGATGAGAGAGAGAGAGAGACTGAGAGAGAGAGTCCAGAGGGTACAGGCCAAAGCCTTCAGTGTTCATGAAACTGGTCTATTTGCCATCCCTCCCCATCAGCCAACAAGAAAGAAGCACTCCAAAATTCAAGGCATCTAGGGACTGCCTTGCTCTTGGTGTGTCGCAATTATACAGGGGACTGTGCAATCAAGTTGATAGTCCTCTATCAAGCATAGAGCACATAGACCCTGAAAAATAAGAATAAAAACTAGCTTTCCATATTCTGGAGAGTCAATGAATAACAACAGTACTTTCTTCAACAACGGTAGATATATCTCACCTTTAAGAACCTGGCTTTCAAACCTTCCTCTGCTTGACAATGCCTGTGGCCAACCTGTGGCCCTGCAGTTCACCACCCAAAACTTGCAGTTGCCCTCTTGCTACCCAGCACCCCCTCCATGATTGAACTGAAAGCAACTTTTGAGTCATACTAACTTTGCCACAGCTCTCATTCAAAGTGATCCTTCCCTGTCAGCAATTACTGGAAGAACTGCTGCATCACAATCTACACTAAGAATATCCAGGGGCAGCTCACGTCTATATGGCAGCCTTAGGACACACTGACTGATGGTGCCACCTCCTGTCAGTGCAAAGATTTGCATTTTTAGAATGATTCAGAAGGAGAGGCAGCATTGGCACCCCTTAAATTTTGGTGCCCTAAGCCAGTGCCTACTTGGCCTTAGCCTAAAACTGGCCCTAAGAATATCTCAGCATTCCTCACAGAGATCAGGTCTCACACATGAAATGCAGTATGGGGGAAAAATTGTGGCCTGTAACGGTCACCTCCATCTGCCACAGCCTTTCCATAAGTAGTAGAAAAAGTGGAATAAACTGCCAACCTTGAGTGCACTATTGGTAGAAGAGGCCTTGTAGGTATACATATTAAGTGGAAGGACCCATCCAGTCCTATTACAAGGAGTTGACAGGAGAGGAATTGAAGGAGATCATCCAGGCAGCTCCAGAGAGTAACAAAGAAGAAAAGAGGATGAGACATCCCCCAAGTCTTTTATCATCAAGGGTTTCTCTGAGATTCTGCAGCTGGGGAGTATCTCAATAGACACAGTGTTTTAACATAACTTCCTGATGGAACGTAACTTCAAATTTAAAAGGCAGCTGGCAGCGTTTCAACCTTCTAAGGACACCTACTGGGCTCTGCAAAGCAAGACTAGGCAAAGCACCAGCACCAGCTACCTTGTAGACCTAGCTACACACAGAACAGCTGGTTCATCTTTAGAAAGTGACACTAATACCTTATGCAGCTTTAGCAGGAGGGAGGCAAAGGGTGGGTGCTCCATTGCTTCTTTATTTTGATGCTTGCTGCTGTGGGCCACAGAAGAGAGAGAAACAGAATGCTGCTAACTCCAGTAGTGCAGTGAAGGAATTTGGCTGCTTCATTTTTTTTAAAATTTTCTACAAAGCTGGAGATAGAATATGTTTATTTTGTATCCTTTATTCTTGTTGAATAAAAGACAGTACGGTATTCAAACTATTTAAAAATATTTATTTATTGATTGATTTTTTGTTTATTCATTCTTTATTTGGAATAAAACAGAATTGAAGAGTGGAAAGGACAGTGAGGGGGCAAGGTACAGTGCAGCGTATAGTACTTCCTTCTGAATTTTCCTTGTATTTCTGGAGATTTTCTAATGTTCTGGAATCTATCCCCCCAATTATAATACCTCAGGATCCTGTTATCTACAGTTTTTGAACATCTAAAACAATTTTAGTAAAGTTTCAGGATATAGTAAAATACAAAAGGATAGAAAAAGATTGAAGAAAGACTCAGAGAGAAAAAATAAACCAGAAAAAGTACAGAAATAGATAGAAGGAAATACAAAAGGAGTGACTTCCAACCTTCTCCAGTGCAGATACAAGTACATAATACAGTAGTCTCTTACTCTAATTCTAGCCATAATAAATATTTTTTCCTTAAACTATAACAATCTAATCATCAAAACCCAAAATCAAAATTTCTTTTTTTTTTCCAGTTACAAGCAAAAACTCTAAACGTGGTTTCCATGTTGAAACAAAACTAGACAGATTATTTTCTCTAATCAATGTAGTCAGCTTCACCATCTCTGCCAGTTCCATTAATTTCATCATCCATTCTTCCACTGTGGGAATTTGTGAGTCCTTCCACTTTTGTGCCATCAAAAGTCTTGTCACTGTTGTCATACATAAAAACAAAGTCCCAAATTTTGTTTCAAGTTGTTTTTCCATCAAACCCAAAAGAAAAAGTTCCAGTTTCAATTGTACATTCACCTTAAGAATCTTTTGAATTACCTTCACCTTGGGAACATTTCCAACACACATTTGATACCCCCTTATACATCTTCAACAATTTATCAGGTGTTAAATACCAATGGTACATCATATTATTAAAAATATCTTTCAAATTGTAATTCAGTGTAAATTTCAAACCTTTGTTCCACGTATTCTCCCATTGATCAAGCATAATATTATATCCAACATTTTTTGCCCATTTGATCATACAGCCTTTAACATATTCATCCTCCAAGTTCATATGCAATAAGATTTTATGCATCTTATTTACAGTTTTGTTATCTGCAGTTGAATGGTGGGTTGTAACCGCTGTGAAGGAGTTTTAAGTCCACCTGCATTAAGTGTTCTATAGCTCCCCTGGAACTTTTAAATGGAAAAGAGGGATAGAGCCGGGTAGCATCTACATATCATATCTTAGACCTTCTCCATAAACCTCCGTATGTGGAAGCATATGAAAATATGAAATATTTGGGTCAGTACTGGCCAGGTTGGATGGCAGTGTTGAATCATGGAGCTCCATATCCTAGACCTAAAGAGGAACCACAACACTGGTGGCCCAGCAAATAATCTGCTAGAAGCCCCAACCTGAGATTGCTCTCTTGACAACCTACAATATATTTATGTTATCCAATAGTACAGAGAAATACTTTTTCCCAGTGAAGCAAAGCTGAAGTTCCTTACATACTTGATGTCATCCTTATGTTTCTATAATGGCCATTTCTTAAGCCAGTATAGTATTGTTCAGAGCAATTAGCTTCTAAATGAGATTAATTTAAGTGCTGTAATCAGCATTTTCCCCTTTCCTCCCACTTAATAATTATCTCCTTTTAAACCCTTATGGACAGCAAGAAACTGCACAAAACTATCAACACCAAAATGCATCCATTGCATTGGATTCTTGCTAATTCTCTGTGTCCCTTGTCCAATACATCTAGATTAGAAAACCTTTCAATGTGGTTATTTTAGTCGTGCCATTCTACTGCAGTTTCTGTTCTATCTTGGCTGAAATAACAGGTATTAAATTAAGCTAAGTAATCACAGAGTGAAGAACAGAGTTTGATCATGAGTGTTGCTTGACTGACTGAGTAAAAGTTTAAGTCTTTGAATTTATATCACTGAATGTTCAGTCTATGATTTCTAGTTCAGCCACAAAGCTTGTAATAATTTGTGCGTACAAATTCTCTCTAGGATTATCATAGGTAACCAGGCATGATATAACATGTTCTAAGAAATGAAGTCAGTGAAAATGTGACTAAAGAGAAATATGAAGGAAAAGACTAAAGGTCAAGTAAAGTGGTCGTGAGGTGGGCACATCTAGCAGCTCCTTGTCTTGTCAGCTGAAAGGATCTTTGGTTTGCAAGAGAAGAGAGAGTCACTAAAGAAGCCCTGAGGCTCTGCTCTCCCTCTCCCTCTCCCTCTCCTGACCTTACTTTCCATTACAAATGACTTTGAACACTATCTACCAACCCTCAGCTCACTTTACAGTGAGCTGCTGTCCTCTGTTTTGGATACAACACACCTCCCTCTTGCACAGGGAAAGGAGAATGGAAAGCCAGGAGACGGTGAAGATTGGAGGAGGAAGGAACTGGCAAATGGAGACCTGTAGTTCAAACACAAGTCTCACCCATTTTTATCCAAAGAATGAAAGGGAATGGAACATTGGAAAATGGCTTCATTTAATTACATTTGATCTTTTATTTGTTTGTTTGTTTGGATTTTTAAGGTGTCCTAACTCCAAAAAGACTCCAGGCAGCATACAATTTTTCAAATACATAATTTAAAAACACAGTTAAAAACATAACTGCTTGGACAAAACAACACAATAACATTCAAAACGATTCAACAGGGACTCCCTATGTGCCACTTCATAGATTATAAATCACCGCTTGATTCCACCTTGAAGGAGAGGCCCTGGATGAAACTTTAGATACCCTTCATGAAATAACCATTACTTGTGCTTACCTACCCTCTCACTGCCTTTGTAGTAATGCCTTCATAGGGATGGATGCAATCCTCAGGGACTGCTGTCTGACATGATACAGACCAGTAGAGGAGACCAAAAAGGATGCATTTTGTTTAACCTCTACATTGATTCATTAATGGGCTGTCTTGTTAATCAGAAATTTCTCCCCCCTCCCCCAATTAGCTGGCAGACAACTTTTTATCTGACTTTACATGGATGTCACAGTACTCTTCCTGAACACTTAAGGTATAAGAAAAGTGCTCTGGATCTTAATTACTTCTTGCAGGCAGGAATTCCTTAATATAGCAAAGCAATATCATTAATATAGCAAGACAAAAGTAGTGGGTTTTGTCAAAAGGCCATTGAATCATTGACAATGGCCAGAGTACATCAGTTATCCTCATCTTTCTTCTGAAATAAAGGTGGACATTATGTCCCAGTTTGAGGGGGTATAGTGTTTGAGGCTAAAGCTCTAGGCTAGCTATAATATGGCTCTCTGATCTGTTATTAAACTGGAAAAGGTCCAATTCAAATGCCTCCAGCCTATGTTTTCAATACCTTCATGTATGCCTAATGCAGCACGTGATTGGGAACTGGACTAATCTGGCTTTTATTGATTGGCATCTGACTTATTCTCTCCATTAGCACCTCTTATCTTGCTAGAAAATTATCAGCCCAACTGGCATAGAAATGCAAAATCTAAACCGGCTTCACACAGATTTTCACCTAATGCCTTATTATCTCTGGGGTTTGCAAAAGCCGAATGAACCGTCAGACAGACTAAGGTGTGACAGAAAATCCAGCCTGATGAGTTGTTATAAATATTTTTTTTCCTGAAGGTCTTTTGGAGAGAGGTTTTAACTTAACTTCCTTCCCAGCTTATAACAATACCCATCTCAGCAACAGTAGCCACCCCAAGGGGGAACAGACACATAGGCAGAATGACCAGGAATGATAAGTTCCCAGCCTCAAAGACTTCAGTAACTGCCTGTGAACAGAGGATCCATTGCAATTTCCAAGTTTGTAATTCCAATTCCTATCAATTACCCTGCTCTTTTTAATGTCTCCTAATGTAAGGCTGAATGTAGCTGCACTGCTCTTCTTCCCTGTGTAGTTGTATGCTGCTCCCTGCGTGAGGCCTGTATGTCCTAGAAAGGCAGCAGATTGGAGCTACTGCACCATCAACTCTAAACTGTGCCGCAACTGGTCCTTATCATGATGTGGGTTAGTGTGAATCTCTGAAAGAGGAGTTCTTGCTCCTCCCCAGTACAGAGAGCAAAGTGACATCCCTGTGCAATTAAGCCTTCCCAATGGCAAGCAATCTTTCTGACTTCTTGTCCTGTACCAACATGGACTCTAGCCCAATCTCGCTCGCTCGCTCTCATTTCAGGGGAGAGCAAACCTGAATTACATCTCCAATTTTTAATATCCCTTAGTATTGTAAATTTTAAAAATATGCAGATTTAATACAGTTTCAGTGGAAACAACCAACATATTTATTTGAAGATGCGATATTGAAACATCAGTTTTAAGATCTGACATATTTCCTCTCTGGGTATATGGAGGCACACTTGTTTTCACACAACACAATCTACTACAAGCTAATTATATTTTAGTCTAGAATGCTGTATGAACCTAATCCCTATATAATTTTAATTAATTAATTAATTAGATTAATTTATGACTGAAGACCAAAAGGAAAGCAATATTTTCATACTGGCCAATGAAACAAGATGAGAAAGTACCGTATTAGGGGGATAGAAGTTAATGATAAACATTAAAAACTACCATCATCTACACAATGAATAAGGAGCCCAATCATGCAAGCTTAAGCATGATTCAGATTCAGTGTCTTCTAATGGCAGTTGCAACTGAACAGAAATTAGCAACTTTCATTGAAACCTCAGTCAATCAATCCAAAGGAAAAAATGCACAATCTCAATTTCAGGCCAACCTGTGCATTTACTAAGATGGAGTAGTATTGACATGGAGTGCCAAATACGGCATAAGGGGCAGCAAAACAAGATATACGAAACCGCTTTGATGGCCTTCTCTGAACGTGAACCAAGACACTTTCAGTAAGGGATGTTATTAAACTGTGCCTCCAATATGCTTGATGGCAAAACATTAAGGTAACACATACCTTGCTAATATCTTGAGACCTGTGTGCAAGAGAGAGAATGATGCAAAGACAACTAGCTATAGCAAAGGTTTGGTACAAAGGCCTCCATAGTAATCAGTTGAGACTGTGGATTTGTCATTCTGCATATCCAAATCAAAGAATTTCTTTTGACCTCTGCCATGGCTTTTTCTGGCCCATGTATTAGCAGGGATTGAACTGAGCAGCTGTAGTGAGACAAAGATAAGGCTACATCTAACCACACTGGAAGGACTGACTTTACCAAAGACCCAAAAATTCCTTTTAGCCAATATTTCAGGTGACAAATTCTGATGTAGGCCTCCACAGAAGTACAGACCAATTTCAGCAGAGGAAGTATATGTGGCAAGGCTCGATGAACGCAAAGCATACAGTAGGTCTAATAAATTTTGACTGAGTTACTTCTAAGGGTTTTTATCTCTGTAAGTGCAAAGTTGCACTCCATACAGCATGAGATTCGGTATGTTAGTTCTAAATAGTTTGACTGGTAGAAGAACAAAACTATTATCTATACACCCAGCATATCTAATTATAGCTGGGCTGTAGTTTCTCAAGTTTGCTGCTTCCAAGCAATAATAGACTGAAAATAAATTCCTAGATCTTTAAAACCTTAATGTGTTCAATTTGAATGCCATTAATTTTCCAATTGTGCTGGCAGTTGGCATGCTGCTTAGTAAACAAACCACCTTAGTTTTCAAATAATTAATTTCTAATTTTTCATCCTGGCAGAATGTTGTTAGGGCCTAAAGTCTCTCTTGAAAGCCAGTCTGGGTCTGATAGAGAATGATGGCAGTATCAGAATAAAGTGGAATGGGTATAGGATTATTGTCTAAGATTGGAGGCTGGACTATGGACTCAATGTAAACATTAAATAACGGGAACTAAAATTACACCCATTTCATTTTATTTAGAGTGGGAGTTGATTGAGAAAGACCATCAATGGCAGCGCATTTTACCTTTATATAGGGGTTCTCCTGCAACATCATGATCAGCCAGAGTAGTTGTCAGTTTCTGAATGAAGATGCCAATTTCCTCCATAGTCTTTCTCTGTGGATCAAATCAAAAAGTTATTTTTACATTGATGGAGATACAAGAAGAATTCCTTTTTGGTGGCTAAAGTATTTTTCTGACAAAAGATGCAGGATAATCAAAGGCTGATTAGCCAGGTTTATAGCTGGCTTGCTCCTCAGCTAGCACCTTATCTTAGATCATCAGATAATCAAGTTTCACATAAAGGTATCTAGCATATAATTTACTTATAATGCTTAATAAGCTTGATGGGTCAGATGTTAGCTGGGTTAAAGATGTCACCTTTTCAAAAGACTGGAATTGTTATGGATCAATCTCATACGTTACACATCTGCAAATAATTATCAATATGGGTGAATAGGGAGGCCAGCACTGGACCCTCCAGTCAGGATTTGATTTGGCAGCAATACCATTGTTTCGTCATAAAAGGAGACTGATAGTCTCTGGGGTAGAGAGAGAAGGCTGGTCAAGAAGAAAATGACCAACTATTCCTGGCAGACCCAGTTCACTTATTGGTGGTTTAAATAGCTCACAAAAATAGTCAACCCACACCTCAGGCAGAATTGAATTCCCACCCACAGAACCAGAGTTTGGCACTGAAACGGCATCAAGATGCCAGAAGATGCCATTTCAGCTTCTCCTAATCGGCCAATTACAAAGTCAGTTTCCTCTTTTTTGGAACACACATCATATCCTGAGAATAACCCTCACTTTTACTCCTAGAGGCTATATATGCATCAGCTAGAGCACATTCTTTGTCCAAGGAAGGCTTGGTGAATTTAGTATGGATTTCTGATAAAATAAGAAACAAATGTTGCAAACATTTTATAACTTCATCGCCATCTTGTCCAAACACACAAAAAAACCTCTAGCACCTGTGGAAGTTTATAGTTCAATGTCATGCAAATCCAGACAATTGTCTTTACTATAAACCATGATTTTGTTAAACCTAGATTAGCCTGTTATGCTACTTATTCCTTTCACCCACAAACAAGATCAAAAGTTAGTTTACTTCTTGATCATTGATTTGTTCAATAACTTGAAGGAATGAAGGCCTGGCTATTAAGCCAAATTGAATGAGCACAAGTTCATCTTAAAGCTTATTTTGTGGCAGTGATAATGAAAAATAATCAAGCTTTGCTTTCATGGTATTTGTATAATACAATTGAGCATAACTTATTTCATTGGCCAAGGAGTTCTTTGGATTGGTTCCCAAGGTAAACCTAGGAGAGATTGAGCAAAAGCTAGACTGGTATCAACTGACAGAGCTTCAAATGACTGGTAGTTTATTAGCAAGGGTTTCAGTTTCCAGTGATTAAACAACTGAACAAACAAAAAGCCTTAATTTTGTCCCAAATTAATTTACTAAAATACAGCAAGCTTGGGGAAAGGTGTACAGCATATTACTTATATTTACCTCAGTGTAGGCACAAGTACATCAGATTACTCAGGGGAGTGTTTCTCAGGGGTTTTCCACATATGTAAATTCTGTCAGTATTGTCCTCGTGGTTTCTCAGAATGTTCCGTTTTGTGGGACTCCTCTGTAGGAGGGTCACCTCTCCCTGGTTCTTTCTACCTGTCCCACTAGTTCCAACAGGAGGGTCATGTTCTGGGTTCCTTCAATTAAAGAATGTCATCTTATGGGACCCTGGAAGTGTGCACTTTCCATTGCAGCCCCTGCCCTCAAGAACACCATAACCTCTGAAATTAGATTGGCCCCAACCCTACTAGCCTTTCATAAACCGTAGAATACTAGGATGTGCTCCAGGGCCTAGAAGACCCGTTGAGAGGCCTTTGTCAATTGTTTTGTCATTGTAGGTTTTTACCTTTGCTAATACTGTTTTTATATTTTTTAATATGTTATTAGATGCCCAGAGTAACATTTGCAAGGTGGGAGGCCATATAAATCAAATAAATAAATAATTCTCTCTCCTTGCCTATAGAGTTCATATGTGAGGAAAATGTCTATAGAAGACTACCTGATATCAGAATATTTTTTAGTCTTTTTCTTATGGCTTCATTTTCATTGGTAAAAAATCAAGATGTAAATAATGGCCTGGAAAGAATACAGTACATTATCTATTTGCTCTTGTCCCATGTGGCTAGTAGCATATTTTTATTTATTTATTGTACTTATTTTATTTAAATCGATTTCTATGGCCTCCTGTCTCACAAATGCAACTCTTGATGGCTGTCAAGGATTAAAGAATGCAATATAAATACAATATATAAAAAATAAATTTCCCAAGCAACTAAACACAAAGTGGCTCCTGAAAACACCATATACAAGCAGCATGGACCTCATTACTTTCATGACCACCATGCCTGGGTAAACAGCCAGGTCTTCAAGGCTTTCTGAAAGGTGAGCAGAATTGGAGCCAGCCAAACCTCGGGCAGGATGATGTTCTAGAGAAGCAGGTACAGCCACGGAAAAGGCACACTTCCTGGGTCCTGGTAGATGACAGTCCTGATTTATGGGACCTAAAGTATGCCCTTCCTGCCCAAGCTAATGGGACAGGTAGAAATAATGGGAATAAGGCAGTCCCTCAATTTTTTAGGAGAGGACAGTGGATCTGAGTGGGTCCAAGAGGTGGCTGATGCCTCACTAACAAAGTGAAGGTCCTGGTTGCCCTGAAAGTGACCATGTAGATTTTTCTAAGGAAGCCAGCTCTACATCAGCTGCACATAAATCTTCCTTTCCTTGGAAAGATGGCCAGATACTGATTTTTCAGAACAGATTCTTCAATATGTGCATGCTATAGCTTATGAGATGTGAAGGGCATCACATCGTCGAATATTGATCTGGTTCCATGTTTGCCACCTAAGTGACTGATCATTCTGATGAATGTCAGATAACCAGGAAAAAGACAAGAAGACATTAAAGTTCTTCTGATTGCTCTTAAACTTTCAGCAATTACTTATTTCTTATTTTAAATTAAGAAACTTAGAGAACAGGTCTTCAGCAAAGGATCGTTACCTTGTCGTGGTGCTGGAGCTTGAGCACCTCAATGATGCCATGAGCTAAACCGTGAAGGGCCACCCAAGACGGGAAGGTCATGACAGAGAGGTCAGACTAAATGCGATCCCTGGGGAAGGTAATGGCAACCCACCCCAGTATTCTTGCCGTGAAAACTAAATGGATCAGTACAACCAGAGATATGTCGGTATACCATCGGAAGGTGAGACCCCCAGGTCGGAAGATGGTCAAAATGCTACTGGGGAGGAACAGAGGATGAGCTCAACTAGCCCCAGACGTGATGACGAAGCTAGCTCAAAGCCGAAAGGACGGCTAGCGGCCGACGGTGCTGGTGGTGAACGGCGAATCCGATGTTCTAAGGATCAACACACCATTGGAACCTGGAATGTCAGATCTATGAGCCAGGGCAAATTGGATGTGGTTATTGGTGAGATGTCAAGATTAAAGATAGACATTCTGGGCGTCAGTGAACTGAAATGGACTGGAATGGGCCACTTCACATCAAATGACCACCAGATCTACTACTGTGGACAAGAGGACCACAGAAGAAATGGAGTAGCCTTCATAATTAATAGTAAAGTGGCTAAAGCAGTGCTTGGATACAACCCAAAAAATGACAGAATGATCTCAATTCGAATTCAGGGCAAGCCATCTAACATCACAGTGATCCAAATATACGCCCCAACCACAAATGCTGAAGAAGCTGAAGTAGAGCAGTTCTATGAGGATCTGCAGCACCTACTGGACAACACGCCTAAAAGAGATGTTATTTTCATCACAGGAGACTGGAATGCTAAGGTGGGCAGTCAAATGACACCTCGAATTACAGGTAAGTATGGCCTGGGAGAACAAAATGAAGCAGGACATAGGCTGATAGAATTTTGCCAAGACAATTCACTCTGCATAACAAACACTCTCTTCCAACAACCTAAGAGACGGCTTTATACATGGACTTCACCAGATGGACAACACCGAAATCAGATTGATTACATCCTTTGCAGCCAAAGGTGGCGGACATCTGTACAGTCGGTAAAAACAAGGCCTGGAGCTGACTGTAGTTCAGATCACGAACTTCTTCTTGCACAATTTAGGATCAGACTAAAGAGATTAGGGAAGACCCACAGATCAGCTAGATATGAGCTCACTAATATTCCTAAGGAATATGCAGTGGAGGTGAAGAATAGATTTAAGGGACTGGACTTAGTAGATAGGGTCCCGGAAGAACTCTGGACAGAAGTTGGCAGCATTGTTCAGGAGGCAGCAACAAAATACATCCCAAAGAAAGAGAAAACCAAGAAGGCAAAATGGCTGTCTGCTGAGACACTAGAAGTAGCCCAAGAAAGAAGGAAAGCAAAAGGCAACAGTGATAGGGGGAGATATGCCCAGTTAAATGCAAAATTCCAGAGGTTAGCCAGAAGAGATAAGGAATTATTTTTAAACAAGCAATGTGCGGAAGTGGAAGAAGACAATAGAATAGGAAGGACAAGAGACCTCTTCCAGAAAATTAGAAACATCGGAGGTAAATTCCAGGCAAAAATGGGTATGATCAAAAACAAAGATGGCAAGGACCTAACAGAAGAAGAAGAGATCAAGAAAAGGTGGCAAGAATATACAGAAGACCTGTATAGGAAGGATAACAATATCGGGGATAGCTTTGACGGTGTGGTCAGTGAGCTAGAGCCAGACATCCTGAAGAGTGAGGTTGAATGGGCCTTAAGAAGCATTGCTAATAACAAGGCAACAGGAGACGACGGCATCCCAGCTGAACTGTTCAAAATCTTGCGAGATGACGCTGTCAAGGTAATGCATGCTATATGCCAGCAAATTTGGAAAATACAAGAATGGCCATCAGACTGGAAAAAATCAACTTATATCCCCATACCAAAAAAGGGAAACACTAAAGAATGTTCAAACTATCGAACAGTGGCACTCATTTCACATGCCAGTAAGGTAATGCTCAAGATCCTGCAAGGTAGACTTCAGCAGTTCATGGAGCGAGAATTGCCAGATGTACAAGCTGGGTTTAGAAAAGGCAGAGGAACTAGAGACCAAATTGCCAATATCCGCTGGATAATGGAAAAAGCCAGGGAGTTTCAGAAAAACATCTATTTCTGTTTTATTGACTATTCTAAAGCCTTTGACTGTGTGGACCATAACAAATTGTGGCAAGTTCTTAGTGGTATGGGGATACCAAGTCATCTTGTATGCCTCCTGAAGAATCTGTATAACGACCAAGTAGCAACAGTAAGAACAGACCACGGAACAACAGACTGGTTTAAGATTGGGAAAGGAGTACGGCAGGGCTGTATCCTCTCACCCTACCTATTCAACTTGTACGCAGAACACATCATGCGACAAGCTGGCCTTGAGGAATCCAAGGCTGGAGTTAAAATCTCTGGAAGAAACATTAACAATCTCAGATATGCAGATGATACCACTTTGATGGCTGAAAGCGAAGAGGAACTGAGGAGCCTTATGATGAAGGTGAAAGAAGAAAGTGCAAAAGCTGGTTTGCAGCTAAACCTCAAAAAAACCAAGATTATGGCAACCAGCTTGATTGATAACTGGCAAATAGAGGGAGAAAATGTAGAAGCAGTGAAAGACTTTGTATTCCTAGGTGCGAAGATTACTGCAGATGCTGACTGCAGTCAGGAAATCAGAAGACGCTTAATCCTTGGAAGAAGAGCAATGACAAATCTCGATAAAATAGTTAAGAGCAGAGACATCACACTGACAACAAAGGTCCGCATAGTTAAAGCAATGGTGTTCCCCGTAGTAACATATGGCTGCGAGAGCTGGACCATAAGGAAGGCTGAGCGAAGGAAGATAGATGCTTTTGAACTGTGGTGTTGGAGGAAAATTCTGAGAGTGCCTTGGACTGCAAGAAGATCAAACCAGTCCATCCTCCAGGAAATAAAGCCAGACTGCTCACTTGAGGGAATGATATTAAAGGCCAAACTGAAATACTTTGGCCACATAATGAGAAGACAGGACACCCTGGAGAAGATGCTGATGCTAGGGAGAGTGGAAGGCAAAAGGAAGAGGGGCCGACCAAGGGCAAGGTGGATGGATGATATTCTAGAGGTGACGGAATCGTCCCTGAGGGAGCTGGGGGTGTTGACGACCGACAGGAAGCTCTGGCGTGGGCTGGTCCATGAAGTCACGAAGAGTCGGAAGCGACTAAACGAATAAACAACAACAACAACAGAGAACAGGTTCTCCAAGGCCACCCACCAATATCAGTGACTACTGTAAAACACATAATTAATGTCAAAGTTGTTACTGTTGTGTTTGGTCTTGAACTGTATATACATTTTGATTTGACCTGTTACTGTTGAGGTGATAAATTATATTTTGTGCTATTTTGTTTGTATTTTAGAAAATCTATGTACTGGATCTGGAGTTGAAAATTGCTCAAAGTCATTTTTGCTTGGGCAACATACAAGCCTCAGTAAGTCAGTAAACAAGTACAGTAAATAAATATTTTATTATATTTTTAAATATATATATAAACATGAGAAATTGAAATCTGAGTTGTATTTCTGAAAATGACTATCCAGATGCCTTTGGAAAGCTGATATCTGGACAATCACTTTTCCTGTCATTCTCTCACAAAAATCTAACATTCACATATAGCAAAACTGGAAATATCTGTATTTGGAGGGTCCAGTAATTAGAATAGCTAAAAAGCTTCTGATCTGTTCTTTAAGAATCTTTTTTTTAAGCTACTTCCTTTATTCCTAATTGGAAATACATTTATATAATGGGAAGACATTAAATAAGTGTTCCTTTTATTATTGTCTTTCAGCTAAAAGACTGCCAGTAAGTTTCCTGCAGAGAATGACATGAAAATACAGAAATATTAGAATGGTAAATATCATTTCCCACTTCTGCACCTGCTGTTACATCCAACTTCCTAATATTTATTATTCAGTTTTTTATATATATATATATATATATATATATATATATATATATATATATATATATATATATATATATATATATTCTGGCTTTCTACCTCAGATAGGAGAACCATAAGGCTCACTTGACCTTGTAATGTAGAAAAGACTCCTGGTGAGGTATCCCATTAAAAAAAATCACCCCTACTCATTTCTTCAGCCTGCACATGCCTCTTACATCTTGCTTTCTGGTCCTGCAGCAAGAGCTATTTGGCTGGGGAGTACTGTACTGTACTGTAGTCTCCCCATCATTTTGAATCTCCTTCCCCATAAATGGCTGTCATTGTAATGTTGTGGCTGATTGTCACTTGAGGTGAGTTTGTCTCTTTCACCAGAAGCAGAAGAGGAGAAAACATTTGAAAAAAAGGCAGTTGAGGGTTGGTTGTTAAGACTTCGGGTAGTGGAAGGTTGGTGGGGGTTATGAAAGGGGAGAGCAAGTCCAGTTCTGAGAAAGAAAAGGTTTTAACTAACGGTTCCAATCAGGGACGGTGATTAGGTGGTTGCATTAGATTATTCTCTATGTTGATTTTTTTCTTGGTTTTGTATGAAAATGTTATTCTATAAAAGGCTTCAAAAGTGCTCATTGAGGAGTGGCCACCAGATTTGCCACATATATCAAGCCTGAAAGTAATCTATAATAGGCATAATTTGTTTCATGATCTACTTTGTAGAGGAGGAATTTTCCTCCAGTATCAAAACTGCTTCCCTAACAAACAAAGGCCTTCTGTCCCAGACAGATACAACACAAACTGACATACCTGGGGGGAAAGGGCCCCGTTCCAGATAACCATGAGGAAGTGTCTGGGCATGAGCCAGGATTCAAAAGGCTTCATGCTCCAGATACTGTTTTTTAGAGAAACCTGAAAGATGTTTTTAAAATTCTGCTGTGGTTTGAATGATCAAAAGTTTTGTTTTATAACTATTTTTTCTGTTCTGTTATTGTATATAGTTATAGGATTTTTAAAATCTATTTTATATTAACTATTGTGGTGTTGTCATTATAATCACTGCTGGTTATTATGAGCTCCTCTTTGCGGATAGATATTGAATGGAGAGATATTAACTTCAAATAATATAAACAATCCATCTCCTCATCTGAATTACCTTTTAATTTGTAAGATAAAGCACTGAAATTTGGGATAAAAGGCTCCCATTTCTTACTCTGCAGTACAATTTATCTTCAGCCTAAACCTATGATTAATTGTAACAGAGCTCATATAAACCAATTCACAGGAGGAAAAAAAAACTGTTCAATAATTTGAGAAGGGAGACATTCCCCCATCACATACAGAGCAAATACAGCATCCCAACTCATTTGACGAAAAGGCCATTAAATCTTTCTCTGGTTTTACAAACCAAAGTTTAAAAGCAGCCTTCAAGATGAATTTGTAGGTTGTTTATCTGGGACAATACCCACAATATTTTTAATGTACTAGATCATATTTTGGCACTACCATGTATGTTTGCACACACATGTGTTACTAAGGTTTGTCCAAAAGAACAATATTATGTTAGAAACATACCTAAAACTTGTGGTTGGGGTATTAAGAATTTGGAATTGCTACCTATTTGCTATAGCCTTAATTCAACCAATTCTTCTATCTGTGCATATCTGTTCACCATAACATATGTGTAACAGCAAATACCTGTGGAATTTCTAATGTTCTGTTTCTCTTCCTCCTAATAATTGCTTCAGGGTATCAAAGCTCACATACAAGGCAAAAAAAGTACTTCAGGAATACCAGTGAAAGTGTATCCTTGCACCTGGAAATGTATAGTCACGTTTGCTTTCCCTACCCCAAAATTTGACAGTCTCCAAGGAGGATTTTCATTCAGGCCCAGAAGATGCCAGCCTCCCCTTCAGAGCAAGGCTGATTATTCCAGTCCAGCCCATGGCCTTTGTTCTTTATATAGAACATGGACTGCAGTAGGGAGGTGATTGAGTAAAAGGGCAAGGATTTTCTTTCTTTGGATTACCTCACTGTGGAGAATTATATTCAGATAGATTTTCAGTGGAATGGCATTTTCAATCTGAATTAGTGAGCATTCTTTGTATGACTTAAATTTAACCTGCCTTTCATGCAGCTGCCTTGCAGCAATTAGCTTTCTATGAAAGATTACAGAAATGGATGCAAACATCTCATGAAGAGGTTTATGTGCCCAAAGCCATCAAATAAAACTTCGGTATGAGGTAAAAAAGATCCCAGAGGGAGGAGAATGCAATCTTTTTGATACTGACACTTTCAAACCATCTATGCTTGAAGATGTGAGAAGAGGAAATAGAATATGGTAGATTTTAATGACACTTTTCCAATTTGACATGCAAAGCGAGTGCAGAAAATTTACTGGCAACTTAGAACGTATACCAAGAGGAAGAGTCTGCAAGTTTAAACTGAATGTAAATGATGCTTTCAGTATTCAAAATGCAACCTTGTGAAGCATCTTGAAGGGAAAAAAGCAAGTGTTTTGAAAACAGCGCTTTCAGAAAGCTGGGAACAGACTTTATCATTAAGCCGGTAACGTGTCCCTGTGAAGAGATCATGCTGTTGAATGAGATGTCTTATAATAAATCAGGATGTTTATCATGCATAATTACTGTCAAAGAGCTGTACATGGCAAAGCTGATGAGTTTCCATCTGCCATAAAAGATTTGTGTTCTTGAACATTTGGAAACACAAGGAGCTCTTACGGTGAAAGAGGAGATTGAGAAGTTCAGTACTTCAGTGGAAACATTTTTTTTCTTTCCTGCCTTTAATGGCTTTGCTGTACAGAAATGCCATTAGAATAGAGCTTGTTATCTGACATTTTGAAAGTAGAGAATTAATCCCCTCCCAAAACTTAACTATGATTGTAACAACTGAATTAGGCTCTCAGGTACCCTGGCAGCCACTGCAGCTAATACAGGATTGATGTAATCAGACCTGACCATCTAACCTTGGAAAGATTTAAGTAGCCACATTTTGTCCCAAGTGCAGTCTCTAACTCAACTTCAAAGGCAGCGTTATATCACTCCAATTTAGATGTCATTACTGTAGGCACATCTGGGGCCAAGTCTGCTTTCCTTGACATAGCAAGGACGCTTGGGAAAGATACTCCTGGTTATTGCTTCCATCTGCGCTATTGGGCTATCCTTCATGTTTTGCATTACACAAAATGTCATGATGGCATTCCAAGTATGGAAAATATAACAACTGCCATATATTTTATTACTGAGGTCAGGCTGCCCTGACCCCAGTAATTCATGCCTTGATCACCGCTCAGTTGGTGTACTGAAACACACTCTATGTGGGATTACCTTTGGAGATGACTGAAACCTACAAGTTGGTACCAAATTTGGCTGGCAGTACAGCCCCACCAATATAGAATTCCATCTCCACTTAAGTCATTGTATTGGTTGTAGGTGGTTTCCAGGCCCAATTCAAAGTGGTCACTATTCTACTTAATGAAGTTTAACCATTTATAGCCTGTTTCCCCTCTGTAAGGACAAGGGATCTAATATAATGGTCCACCCATAGGAGCTAATGGATTTCAAAAGATTCAGTATTTTATTTCTTACTAATATCTTTGGTAATCCTTTTAAGACCCAGGAATATGGAAATGAGATGATTGCTCTCACTAACAGAAGGCTGGGAATTCCTTGGTAATCATCTAAGCTGAGATTAATTGAAGCCAAACAGCAGATAGTTATAACACAGGTGGAAGAAGACTCATGGTGAATCTAACAAAACACAGGATAAAGATCATTAGTGACCATATCCCATAACAGTGATGATGACAAATACATAATTATTCTCTGTCACATTTGGGTCTTCTCTCCAGGGTCATCCAGTGACACCGAAAGAGATGGTGTCATGTTGTGAGAAATTGATGAGACACTTCCAATATAAAGTTGTTAATCTCTTCCATCTTGGACTCAGATTTAATGTCCTTTCTGTTGTGCAGAGTCTTTAGCACTCTTGGATCCAGTTTCATCAGAGAGGTTTCAGTTGCTGAAACTGCAGGATGGGGATAAGGGATTTGATGAAATTGGGCTGGCTGCCTTTGGATTTATTACAGCTATTAAGGAGAAAGCATCTGGTTATGAATTCCTCTTTAATCTTTTAAATATATCTGAGCTTGATCTGAAATATGTAAATAACTATTGCCAGGTTGGTAACATCCCATTCCTGGACAGGGTATTTGAGAAGGTGTTCACAAGCCAATAGCTCACTCTCAGTTCTCCTGCGCTTTGCCAAAAGACAGACAGAAAAAGATGTCCTTCAGTTCTTTATAACATCAGCCATATTTTCCCAATAGGTTGAACTGGGTGCTACAGATATGTATTTCAACAATTCTGCTCTTACATGGCCAACTTCAGAAAGATGTGCTGCGGATTATTAAAATGACCCATGCCAGTTCTGCCATGCGGTTTCATAGTCCTCTATTTCTCCTTTAAGCTTTTTAACATCAACATGAAATTGTTGGGTGAGTTTTCCAAATGAAATTGTTGGGTGTTGTGTTTAATGGACTGTAAATCTTTGATACACATTGTAATAAGGTTTGTCTTGGTGATTTGAATTAACCCTTCTTATTTCTACTTTATTAATACCCCCAAAAGAACAAAGCACATTTCTATTTTCTCTTTGTTAGATGCATAAATCCATGGTAAACTTGTAACAGCCTTCACTTAGTTTAAAAATGGCTCCTCAATCAAACATTATCTAAACCATGTCAAATCACACCCCTCATTCGCATATACCATCAAATATTGTACAGCTACCCATAAAAACAAAAGAGAGAAAAAAACAGGGGGACACGCAAAGTGAACAACTGACCATCTGTTTCATGGTACGATAGATAAAAATGCAAAAAATGAACAGTTGTTGCACACATCAATTGTAGGTGTTTGTGTGCAATTTCTGTTTTACTCCAATTGCCCTCTCTTAGAGCTGTCACCCATTTGCATAAAATGAAATTGGGAGGTGAAATGCTCTGAACATTTGCAAATACTACGTAAACATTTGCTGTTACATTCTTTCGCTCCCTGTCTCTTGAACTGCAGCAGTCCCTACCAGGAATTCTTTGCAATGAGTGTGTGCTGCTGATATTCTGACAGTTCTGGGAAAGGCAAGTCGTCTTTCTTAATGCGGTCTGCAATGTTCATTGGATTGCCCTTTGCCCTTGTCACTGACAGCTACATCCTTAGCAGGGCTGCCTCCTTCTTTCTCTTGGTGTTTCTTTTCTCTCTTATTTGAAACAGCCCATGCAATTCTGGTGCCTGTAGCACAAGTCCGTTATTCCTCAAGAAACAATTACATTTGGAGAGCTAGCAAAGAAAGTGATAGAAAGTGGGGAAAGTGCCAGAAAGAATTAAAAGTAACATTGCAGACAGGCAGACGATGTATTTCCTGAACGTGACAATTGCTGGCAGAATTTCTAACCCAATCAACTTCTGAGCACTAAGAGCAGTTAATATGCAATGCTTGACATCTCTTGCCAATTATGGTAATTTTTCTGAAGTGCTAATCATGATTGTTTCTTAAGCAAGCTTTGTAAAAAAAAATTTCTCCCCACTTCCCACTGCCACTTCCTCTTTTTCGGCAGTGGGGGTAGAAATCTATTCAAATAATGCAATCTGGCCATAAGAGTGCATCACATTCAAATACATGGCATTAATCCCTGCTGCTTCTACATCCTCAAGATTAATCTAACTTCAGCCCCCCAAGAAACGAATAGGCAAGCACGCCTAGAAGAGCTAGTCACATCTACCGGATATCCCCTTAAAAACCATAGCAATCATCTGAAATCAAACAGCCGCAATTGCTTCATTAACATTATTAATGGGATTATTATTATTATTATCATTATCATTATCAAAGAAATTCAGACATTTCAGTATCAGTCATGAAGTATTGGAAACTCAGAATGTAACCCTATCGAAGTAGGTCTTATTGAATTCACTGGGATTTTAGTCAATTATGCTACACGTAAAGGATGAAAATCAGACTGGCACAGACTGATCGGTTGTAAGGTTACCAGATTGATCATTCAATGGATCTATCTGAAAAATTCAAACATTAAGAAAATGGAACAAAGTAGTTATGGATAATTTTTGCTATGTTGTGTTTTGCTGGGAAAATATTAGCAAACAATTGCAAATGGTCTGAATTTTTAAAACATTTCTAACATTGATACAAACTGCAGCAGTTTGTATAATATTAACAGGAGATTTAAAGTTAGATATGTCAAAGAGGAAATGTGATCATAAGGTATGCTACTACAAAAATATTAAATACCTTTTCCCTAGCAGATTTATAGAGATATGGATATCTTTGAAAACATATTATACTCTTTATTCTTATTCTTACAGTATGTTTCTTATTCAAAACTCAGACTCCATGTTTTTCCCTAAGCTAAGTGAAGTAGATGTAGTTTCTGTTAATGCAATGCTAGAGCATAGCCTAATTTTATTTTTTTAATAAAACACTGGAATTTAAATGTTTCATCAGTGCAAGACAGGGATTTAATTAAGTCTTGTTTAGAAGAATTCAACAACTTTTGCAGATCAAAGATATAGAAGAAATTAATGACCAGTAACAGTAAAATTCACTTCATTATTACTTCCAACTCTCCCCATACTTGCATTGTTTCTTATAGTAGAATCTTAAACAATTTTAATAAGATCAAGATGAAAAGTTTATTTAAGGAACATTCTCCCAGATATGTTCTCTGGTGATTTATGTCTTGCGCCAATGTTCAGACACATTTTTCTTTCTCCCACCAACAACCTGGGTTTAGACTGCTGCAATCTCTAGCAATTTTTTCTTGCTTCATCTTCTTTCCTTTCTACAAGGGCAAGTGCTCTTCCTTCTAGGTGAGTAGCACCACATCCCAAGTTTGGCTAAGGAGAGAAGAAAGAAAGAGACATACAGCATACTAAGGTGGAAGTAAAGGGGATCATCAGAGGTCCAGTGTAGCCTCCAGAGAACTGAGCTCTTAAAACTGGATCATAAGGCTTCAGAATGTCAAAGACACAATTCTAATTCAGGGGTGGGCATGTGGGGAGGGCTAGGATATCAGACAAAGTTTAAAAAGACTGCCCTCAATTTGATCTGCTTCAAGGCAGTATAATAGATTATCATTGCTCCCTTCTTCTACACTCCAACAAGTTTTTAATTGAAATGGAAAACTGTCCCAAACAATAATTGATGGGTTTTTTTAGCCTGCAGGATAAAATCAATGATGTTTGCAGGCAATGGCCATGTTAATCTAGATACATTCTTCATTAGGAGGCATGTAATTAGAAAAAAAAGATCACAACCACAATTTAATACATTTCTGATGGAATTCCATTGGGCCATACAAACTTCAGGAGGGATGTTCTTCCAAAGAGCAGGTACAGTTACAAAAACGGTGATCTTCTAGGTCCTGCAAGATGACAATGCATTACAGTTGGGACCTGAAATGTACCAATTCTATCACATCTTACTGGTAAAGGAAATCACAGGAGAAAGTTGGTCCCCATGAATAACCAACTCCTAAGCCAGGAAAGAGATCTAGTTTAGTGTAGTGGTTAAGGCATCAGGCTAGAATCCAGGGGACTGTGAGTTCTAGTCCTGCCTTAGCCATGAAAGCTGGGTGACCTTGAGCCAGTCACACTCCCAAGAAGCAGGCAATGGCAACTTCTGAAAAACCTTGCCAGGAAAAATGCAGGAATTTTTCCAGGCAGTCTCCAGGAGTAAAAAAAGAAAAACAAAAGAAAAACACCTAACTTGAAGGTACACACACACACAGCCATGAAAGATTTTATAGCATCTTGAAGTGCTGATCAGTAGGCAGTGCAGCTTGTAGCGCAGAATGGTTACATAGGCAACACAAGCAAACCCATGACTACTTGCACAGTTGCTTTCTGGATGAGTTGCAGTCTCCAAGTTGTCTTCAGGGGTTGACCCACATAGAACACTTTGCAATAGTGCAAGCAGGAGATAACAAAGACATGAGTTAAGGGTCCTCCATCCAAGAAAGGTTGCAATTGACACACAAGGTAGATTTGTGCAAGCCCATGGCAGCTACCTGTTCACGGAATTGAAGCCAAGAGTCCAGGATGTCATGCGCTGCCTACCTCTGAATAATGCTCAGACACTGGTTCTGTGGAACAGGCTCTGATTTATTCACAGTGTAGGTACAGTATAGGAAAAAAGCTGAGAGTGACAGGAGCGCGCCGGTGCGGGGTTTAAATACCCCGCGCCGGTCAGCGCCCCCTCACTCGCAGTTACGTCACCCCCCCTTTGTCCAACATGTTGTCCTGCCGGTAGGTGAGGGGTTGCGAGGCCCCGCTGGCGTTCCGGGATCGCCCATCATCGGTTTCTCTATTCCTCCGGTGATTGCTGTCAGCTGGGCGATCTCCGTTGTGTTAGCGCTAACAGCTTGGGTGTGCCTCGCGATCCGTTTAGCCATTGTTTCTTGTCCTTCAGTCTTTGTGAGTTGATGGCTACTTATCTTGAGCCCCTTCCCCTGTTTCCTTGCTATTGTCATGTGTGCCATTGCGCTGATGTCTTCAGCTCAACGGCACTCATGACATACTGCCCCCTGTCCGAATAGTGCCCCCCCCCCGGTTTTCTGGTTTTGTTTTTTGTTTTTTCTCAGGAGAGCTGTCAAAAGAAACTTTTTGAAATTCCCGCCGGAGTATTTTTCGCCCCTCCCTTTGTTCCGCCCTCTACCACGTGCCTGCCTAGGGTGTGTCCTTAGTGCGCATGCCCAGGTCACACCCTGGCGTGCACATGCTCCGGCCACACCCTGTTTGTTTGGCTCAGTTCGACGAGGAGAGAGGCGTGGCTGGTCGGGTGCTTATCAGCTCCAGGTAGGGCCCTTCTTTTTTATTCAAAGTGCGTCACCTTTGTTATGTGTGCTCCTGGGCGTTGCCCCCAGGATGCCCTGTTGACTTGCTTGCCACTCCCCCGTGGGCCCGGGGCGGGGGGAGGGTGCTGGCGAACACTTGTTACTGCCTCGTGGGCCCGGGGCGGGGGGAGTGAGTCCCGGGGGGGGGAGGTCCACCCAAGTCGCGGGCTTGGGGGGGCCCTTTCCCTTGGGGCGCGGTAGGCGGGGGGGCCCGCGGGGGAGGGGTTTTGCAGGTGACGGCTTGCTAGCCTTGGTTTTGGCTTGTCGGGGTATGCCCGGTGAAAAGCCCGGGTCAGGTCAGGCGCGTTAACGTTGTGCGCCGCCACCCATTCTGGGTGGGGGAAGTGTTTCCACCTGACCAAATAGTGTAAAGTTCCCCGTTGCCTGCGAGAGTCGAGTATGTCCCTTACGTCAAAGTGATGTTGCCCGTCGATCATCACCGGTGAGGGCTGTGGCGTGCTTGGGTGCCATCGAGAGGTGGTTGCCGGTTTCAGGAGGCTGGTGTGGAACACCGGGTGGAGTCTCCGTAGGTTGTGTGGCAGGTCCAAGCGTATTGCCACCGGGTTCACTATTTGCGTGACTCGGAACGGCTCGATGTACTTTGGCCCCAGTTTTTTCGAGGGTTGGGGTGACTTTAGAAATTTGGTGGATAGGTAGACCATATCCCCCGCCTGGAACGTCGGTTGTTGGCGCCGGTGCTTGTCGGCCTGCTCTTTGTAGGCCGCCTGTGCATCCTTCAGCGCTGCCGTGATTATTGGCCACGATTCCGCAATCTTCCGTCCCCAGTCGCTAGCGTCCACCTGGGGTTCCGGGGGTTGTGGTAGCTCCGGTATGGGGACGAAGTCACGTCCCGAGACTACCTCGAACGGAGTTTTCCCCGTGCTTGTGTGGACGGCGTTGTTGTATGCGACTTCGGCGAACGGGAGTAGTTCAGCCCAGTCGTCTTGATGATAGTTGGTATATGAGCGTATGAATTGCTCTAGGGTGGCATTGAGGACCTCTGTGGCTCCGTCCGTCTGGGGGTGCCAGGCAGTGGATAGGGCCTGTTGGGTCCCCGTCAGCTTTAGGAAGGCCCGCCAGAATTTAGAGGTGAACTGTGTGCCCCTGTCGGTCACCACACGTGCGGGACATCTGTGTAACCTGTACACGTGGATGAGAAAGAGTTTGGCTAGTTGTTGTGCGGACGGGACCGACGTGCAGGGGATGAAGTGGGCCTGTTTCGAGAAGTAATCCTTCACCACCCAAATGGCCGTTTTCTTCTGACTGGGTGGGAGGTCCACTATAAAATCCATAGAGATTTCCTCCCATGGGCGGGAGGGTTCTGCCACCTGTTGTAATAGCCCCGCGGGTTTGCCTGGTGCCCGTTTGGCCCTAGCGCACGTTGGGCAGGACGCTACGTATGCTTTCACGTCTCGTCGGAGCGCGGGCCACCAGAATTGACGCCTTGTTAGGTGTAGGGTCTTGAGGAACCCAAAGTGTCCCGCTTGCTTGGCGTCGTGTGACCTATGCAAGATCGCTTGGCGTTGCAAGTCCGGGACATAGATTCTGCCTTCCCCCCATGCCAGGTCCTATGCCATCGTTACCTTGTCGGGGTTTGCCAGGAACCAGGGGTCGGTTTTGAGGGCGGCGGCGAGGTCCGTGCGTATTCCCCCTGGTAGTTGCGGTTGGCTTCGTCTGGTCGCAGGTTGTCCCGCCGTCGGCTGCGCCGTAGAGTCGAGCTGCCTCCGAGCGCCGCTTCGGGTGGTCACGGCCATCCCCAGTTGCGAGGCGGATAGGACCATCCCAATGGTGTCTGGGGCGGGTTCTTCGTCCTGGGGCAGTCGGGAGAGGGCATCGGCCAGGAAGTTCTTTTTGCCCGGCATGAACTTCAGCTGGAAATTAAAGCGGCTGAAGAATTGGGCCCATCGGACCTGTTTTGGGCTAAGGCGTCTGGGCGTTCGGAGGGCCTCGAGGTTCCGGTGGTCGGTCCAGACCTCGAATGGTTGGGTGGCTCCCTCGAGTAGGTGTCGCCATGTTTCTAGCGCCGATTTTACCGCGAAGGCTTCTTTCTCCCAGACGTGCCATCGCCTTTCTGTCTCGGAAAATTTCCTCGACAGGTAGGCGCATGGTTTCAGGAGTCCCGTGGGGTCCTTTTGGAGTAGGATGGCCCCCAGGGAGAAGTCTGAGGCGTCGGCTTGGACCACGAACGGCCGTTCTGGGTCCGGGTGCGCGAGGATTGGCTCCGTGGTGAACAGCGCTTTCAGCTTGTTGAATGCGGTCTGGCACGCGGGAGTCCAATTCAATACTGTGCCCGGGTTCTTGGCGCGTCGGGTGTCCCCCACCCCTTTGGTTTTGAGGAGGTCCGTTAGGGGGAGGGCTATCTCTGCGAACCCCCGGGCGAATGACCTGTAAAAATTCACGAAGCCGAGGAAGCTCTGGAGTTGGCGTCTGTTGCGGGGGCGTTCCCAGTTCAGCACCGCCTCGACTTTTGCGGGGTCCATTTCTATGCCGTCTCCGGAGATTCGGTACCCCAGGTAGTCTAGGCGCGCTTTATGAAATTCGCACTTTGTAGGTTTGGCATAGAGCTGTGCCCTTCTGAGCTTGTCGAGGACTTGCCTGACTAGGGTCACATGTTCTTTGTGCGTTTTAGTGTAGATAAGGACGTCATCTATGTAGACAAGGACCCCTTTGAACAGGTGTTCATGCAGTACCTCATTGATGAGCTGCATAAACACCCCGGGGGCCCCCGCGAGTCCGAATGGCAGCACTTTGTACTGGATGGCGCCTAGGGGGCAGTTGAACGCAGTCTTCCATTCGTCCCCCTCCCTGATTCGGATGCGGTAGTACGCCTCGCGAAGGTCCAATTTGGAAAAGACTGCCCGTGGACAGGTGGGTGAGCATGTCTTTCACCAGGGGTAAGGGGTATTTGTTGGACAGGGAAGCCGCGTTTAGGCCCTGGTAGTCGGTGCAGAGCCGTAGGGTGCCGTCTTTCTTCTCCCGGAATAAGACGGGGGCTCCGACCGGTGAGCATGCTGGCTCTATGAATCCCCTCTCTAGGTTTTTATCGATGAACTCCCGGAGGGTTGCCATCTCCTTCGGGGTCATCGAGTAGATCTTCGGTCTAGGTAAGGGGACGTCGGGCAGCAGGTCGATCCGGCAATCCGTCTTGCGGTGGGGGGGTAGTTGGTCAGCTTCCGCCTCTCCGAAGACCTCGGAGAAGTCGGCGTATTGTTCCGGTAGGTCTGCTGTGGTAGCGGCGTTGTCCTGTGTAGTCGCCTCCGCTCGTCCCACAGTGGGGTTGGTTCTGCCCGCTGGAATTGGTGCCCGATACTTGCCGTCGCCAAATGTGAAGGTGCGGGTCTCCCAGTTGATGCGCGGGTTGTTTGTCGTGAGCCATGGCATTCCCAGGACTGCAATGGGCCGTCCGATGTGGGTGACGACGAACGATGTGCGTTCGGTGTGAGTGCCCATTTGCAGGGTGACCGGCTCGGTTTGCATCGTAGCTGGTTTCCCTCCCGCTGTAGAGCCGTCCAGCTGGTGGAATGCCAGCGGCGTGGGGAGGGGGAAGCAGCGGAGGTCGAGTTTGGCGACTAAGTCGGGGTGGATGGGGTTTTTTGAACACCCCGAGTCCACTAGTGCCGCGGCCGTGGTGGCTCCGTTGCCGGCAGAGAGTTTAATTGCCGCCATTATCACGGAGCTTTCGCCGTTCTGTCGAGGTGGTCCGCGCTGCTGTCCCACCGCCTGCCTCGCAACGCGTTTCAGGGCAGGCGGGGAGCTTTTCCCGCCGGCTGGTCTGGGTCTACGTTGTCCTCTTCCCCCCAGTAGGCATCCCAGCCTTCTTCTGGTGTCGCTGTGGCTACGGTCATTCGGCGGTGAGGGGGCGGCACCAGGTTAGGTGGTTTGGGGCTAGCTTTCGGGGTGGGTTTAGGCGCACTGGTCGGCAGTCGGTTGGCGAAGCAATCCGCCGTCTTGTGCCCAAGTTTTCCACACCTCCCGCAGGGCTCCCGATTAAATTTCTTCTTTGGGTATGTGGGGCCGGCCGTCCCCACGTGTGGTGCAGGTACCTTTTTGCAGGTGTACTTCGTGTCTTCCGTAGTTGTCATGAGGAAGGTGCAGTGCGCGTGTTCGGCTTTCCCCGTGAGGTGGATCCACCCGTGTAGAGTTTCTGGGTCGTCGCGGTAGAGGGCCCATTGCAGTACATCGCGGTTGAGCCCCCTTTTGAACATTTCTAGCAGGGTGGTCTCGGACCAGTTGCTGACCTTCCCCGCGAGGGCTTTGAACTCGAGGGCGTAGTCTGGGACAGTGCGTGTGCCCTGTTTAAGTCTTTGGAGTGCGCTCTTCGCCCTCACTTTGGCTAGTGGGTCTTCGAAGTAGCTTCTCATCTCCTTGATGAAGGCGGGGAAGTTGGCGAGGGCGGGGGAGCTGGACTCGTACAGTTGGACGTACCAGTCCGCCGCCCGGTCTTGTAATTTGATCGCCACGGCAGCGATTTTGTCCGCTTCGGAGTCGTAGGAGTGTCCGTGCCTCTCCATGAACTCCCTGGCGTTCGTGATAAAGAACGACAGTTTCGCGGGGTTCCCATCAAAGAAGATGGGGAAGTCCTTTGGGGCCCGGGCGTTTTGTGCGGCCCTTTCTCTCGCTTCCCGGCCTGTGGTGTCGTCTGCCTGGGCCGTCTGTTGACCTTCATTTGGCCCGTGGGGGTTCGGCGCTTCGCTCGGGGTGCGGACCTGTGCGGGGACGTCGTTGGGCGGCGCGGGGGGCATGAGCGACTGAAGCATGGTCCGGAGTTCCTTCAGTTGGGTCTGCATGGCCGCGAGACCAGCTTGTGCTTCCTCGTCCACGATCCGCGCCGCCGCTGGGGCCGGTTTCGTTGGTGTGTCGGTGGGGGTGGGTTGCCGGTGGGGTTCAGTCTCTCTCGGCCGTTGGTCCGCTTCCTCCGCCGTCTGCTGGGTGTCTCCATCGTCCTCCTCCGTGCTTACCGCCGTTGGGCTGTCGCTCCACGCCCGTTGCTGGGGTGCGATGTGGGGCGCGGGGTTCTCCGCTGGTTTCGGAAGGTATGTTGCTCCCTCCCGTGGTCGGGTTGCCTCCGTCGCCATCTCCCCTTGGGGTTGGAGCTGAGGCTCGGGTTGGGTCGGGTGGGCGTCCATGGCTCCGGGAGTCCGCGGTGCCTCTGGCCTCGGTCGGTCCTCCTCTGCTTCTTGCCGTGCAGCTCGCCCTCCTTGTCCGCGTCGCGCCGGCCTCATCTTCCTGGTCTTCTCGCCGTCTACTCCTCCCGCGGCTCGTTGTCGTCCGGTGGGGCTCGGCGAGGCTGAGTTTATGACTCTCAGCTTTATGTCATGCGCTGCCTACCTCTGAATAATGCTCAGACACTGGTTCTGTGGAACAGGCTCTGATTTATTCACAGTGTAGGTACAGTATAGGAAAAAAGCTGAGAGTGACAGGAGCGTGCCGGTGCGGGGTTTAAATACCCCGCGCCGGTCAGCACCCCCTCACTCGCGGTTACGTCACCCCCCCTTTGTCCAACACGTTGTCCTGCCGGTAGGTGAGGGGTTGCGAGGCCCCGCTGGCGTTCCGGGATCGCCCATCATCGGTTTCTCTATTCCTCCAGTGATTGCTGTCAGCTGGGCGATCTCCGTTGCGTTAGCGCTAACAGCTTGGGTGTGCCTCGCGATGCGTTTAGCCATTGTTTCTTGTCCTTCAGTCTTTGTGAGTTGATGGCTACTTATCTTGAGCCCCTTCCCCTGTTTCCTTGCTATTGTCATGTGTGCCATTGCGCTGATGTCTTCAGCTCAACGGCACTCATGACACAGGAGGACCCACAAATTAATACAAGATCTGCCTAGCAAATTGAACTAAAGATGGTAAGCCTCTGTGACTGGAAGGTTCTTGAACCAAAGCTAATTGGTCTTGCTAGGGCTGATCTTAAGTTTGTTCCTCCTCATCTAGACCCTTACAGCCACCAGACATTGGGACAGGACCTCCATGTTGTCATTTGTCTGGCCAAGAGTTAAGTTATAAAGCTGGATATTACCCACATAATGGTGATACCTGACCAGTGACCTCACACAAGAGTGGGAGAATATTGATCACTGTGGGACTCCACATAACAAAGGCCTCAGGTTAGATTTCTGCCCACCTACCAGAACTGGTACTACAGTAGCGAACAGAACTACTACAATAGAGTGCCCCTTGCTTCCAGCCCCTGGAGTTGGTCCAGAATAATCTCATGATTAATGGTTTCAAATGGACTGAGAAGGAGATCAAGCAGGATCAGGAAAATTATACTACCCTTATCCTGAGCCCACCAAAGCTCATCCACAATCACAAGCAATGTCAATTCAAAGCCTGACTGAGAAGGATCCAGGTAGCCTTCTTCCTCCAGAGTCCTCTGGAGTTGCTACACCACCACCTTCTCCACCACCATCCTCCAAAGGGAAGGTCGGAGAGAAATCAAATATTGTCCAACGCTGCTGGGTTCACATGGGTCCTTGAGAGGAAGTGCACCACTACCTCATTCAAGGCAGGTTGGCTCAACCCCCTCATTCAAGGATGAATTAAATTATACATGTAATAGAATTGAACAGGGTATAACAACTGCCTAATACCAAACAACTGATATTACAAGATGCAAAACTAATTTCTATTTCAAGAATAATTTCAATTATTATTGGAAAGTGTTTATATTTAAAATGGTCAAAGGAAATATGTCAGATTTTTTAAAACCGATTTGTTACATAATCCTAAACAACTAAAATCAATATATTATTTAGATCGATGTATCTTTCATCAAATTCCAAATAATTTTTATTCCCGTGTCTAATAGATCTTGATTGTTTGAGCATAAAAAAATAGATTTACAAGAAACAGAACCTCCTCATTTACATATAAAAGAGAATGCCAAAATGAAGTTGATAAAATTGAAGGTGGAGCAGTCCTAGTGAAGCAGTAACTATTCAAAGCATACATAATTTGGTGTTTCTAAATGAACATGCATGGAATTGTCCTTCAAACAATGTTGACATGATTTGGAGGGGAATATTGACTTATGTTTGCCATTTAACCAGTGAATGAAGCAATGGTGACAGCTGGCATGTCCAGACATGTCACTGTGAGACTTCAAGGACAGCAGCCATTAACTGAATGGCTGGTCACAGTAATTACTTCATAGCAATAGACAGTATTTAAGAAGACACACACTTGTGATTAGAATTGCTTCTGGAGTAAGTTTTTCACTGTTGGTATAACCCATCCTCTTCGGCCTAACTTTAAGTTCTCTGCGTTTAGAGCTGTTGTTTGTTTATATGTAATATATATAGTCTCCTCCCAGTTTTCTATAAATTGCAAATACCAGACAGAAAGGTTGGGGATGGGTGTAGGGGGACAAGAATAAAACAGAATGAGTGTTTGTGCCTGAAAGCTCTCATTCCCATTAGTATATCATTTTTCCAAGGCATTTACTTAACTTCCAATAACGCTCTTTTAGGGAAGGATACAGCATCTGACTGGGAACTATGCAAAGAGCTTTAACCGCCAGCTCCCAGTGGAACTCAACATTCTTCACCAGTCCTGAAGGAAACACCTGCATGCCACTAGTCAGAGGTATCCAAATCCTCTGGACCTTGTCAAGGCACATCTCAAATTGTATTTATACCTGCATGGGAGAAATGGGAAACCATCTTTCGTTTCTTCTCTTTTGCAGTTTCTTCGTTGTTCTTGAGCTATCTTTTCTTGCTTTTCTATATTTTTATACTGTATTGTAACTATATACATTGAAATTGAATAAAGTTCTTGATTAATTTTTTTTTTAAAAGAATGGATTTGGGCTCACTCCTACTGTGCTTCTCTATCCTGAGCCCTGAATTAAGAGTCTTGCACCAATATTAGTACTCTACTGATCCTCTCCCGACCTTGCCCCCACTTCCTTTTAAACAGAACATGAAAGAAGAAGGAAGGGTGCTTGATGCCAATTGACTACCCCATTACGGTTTTGTTTATGCTAGGGCTAGTTTGAATTTCCCCCACAATGGCAATATTCTTTCATATGACATGCGACACTTGCACTAATCTGGGAAAAGGTAATTTTACCCAGCTGGCAGGCCCCTTCTTACAAGGGTTCCCTACTACTATGTGATTAAAATAAGCTGCCTCCAGTCACTTGAAGGTGAATTTCCTGACATCCTGCTAGGGTGTTTGGACCTTCCTGAGAAGGGCTTTTCCCTTCATCTTGGCTTTAGGAGAAGTAGAAAGTGTCCAGAAATACAGAATCATAAACCTTGTGAAAAGGTTTCCAGTCAGGCAATTATGCACTGAGGGGTTTAATGAGAAATTCCATTTAAATCAATACAGCCAAATATTAAATATAGAAAGGAGAATATATGAAGAAAGGGGAAAACAGGAGCCAGGGGAAGTAAGGGAAGGTAAGCATCTATTAGACAGAATGCCAAATAATATCAGTATAGCCAGCTTAATTTTGAAATAATATTACATGCTTCGGTAAAATGTAAGTTTCAGAACATATATAGAGTTTGTTGCTGTTGGCCCCACTAGGTAGACCAGACCAGGAAATCAACTCCAAAGGAAGGCTAAAACTATTTTTATTGAGATAGGGTATAATAACAGAATTGTGGGCTATCCCTCCTCTTCCTCCTTCTTATACTTCAGGGAAATAGGAAAGCTTCTCCTAAGCTGCTTCTGAATGTTCTCTCATTGTGCTAGACTTAAAAATGTTTCAGCCCCTTTTAGCTAGGTAAGGTTCCTGCTTATTTCCATCAAGGTTATCTTCTTTACTCTACAATGGCAGAAAAATGGTTTAAGAGACAGCCTGTTGGCTTCTTGCTTAGTTGTTGTTAGGTAGGCCTTCCTCCTCCTCTTCATTTTCAGAGCAATATCTCACAATACTATAGAAAGTGGAGGTAAGTGAAACCCAAGCTGAATGAGAAAGGGACCAGTAACTTGATAGGCTCCATCTCTGAGGCCAGAGGGCTACTCAACAGACCAGCAGCTAAACTTAGCTTTTCCATGTCTTTGCAGCTGAATAACAAAAAGGCCAACTTTTGAAAGTGGTTAAAATGTTATATGAAAAAAGATTATGCTTGGGATATGTATTGAGAAAAAAAATGTATTCAGGTCAATTCAAGCTTCCCAGTCTAATTTATTGACCTGACTGAGAAGCACCGTTGAGCTACTGCAAAGAATAGAAGATTGTCATTCCCATTACTGCCAAACCTAACCTAAAGAGAAACACAATCTTAACAGCATATTAGTTGTATCAAAGGACTGGTTCATGTATTCCGTTGTTCATCATTAGACTCTTTAACTTAGAACTGGACATATTTCTAGTGGCCAGAGAATCACATTTTTTAAAAATTTTCTCCAGTAAAGAGCCATAATAGATGATACCATGACAGAAAGCAGATGAGGCCAAGGAAAAATATATTTTAAAATCTCACAAACCTCTCCTCAAAATTCAAAATAAATACACACTTCCCAAAAGTTATATTATATTATATTAATTTTTCAGTCCATTAACTTTCCAACATGTTACCAAATGTAAGAATAAATATCTGCTGCATGAATTTTGGTTACACAATGAGAAAGGACTCTAGAAGTTGCAAAATGATGATTTATGGGCTATATGTTGCCCATGACATGAGATTTGACCATTGCCTACTACCTACTCTTCGCTATATTTATAAATAATTTCCATTGCATATCCATGGGGCTTGAGTTGATGTAAGCTGATGCAAATGTTCTGTCCGTGGTCTTTGATCTGTGACAGTTCATTTGCATATTTATATTGTCATTTGATGTTGCAAGGGTGAATGTGCCCAAGGTTATGCTAAGCTAAATGACGCTAAACTTAATATATTCATTTGCAATAAACTATAGACTACTGCATTTTTTTAATACTTGAAACAAAACCATCTCTTTTAAAAATATTATTGATACACATTTTGCATATGATAAAGTACTCCCAATATTCTAAGCAATGGTTTGCCATCAAAAGGAAGCCTCAAGAACTATTGGGCTAAATGGGCATTATGGCTTTTTTTTGTTCTTCTAAAACTTAAGGAAGGCTGACACTTTGAATATTCAGCATAGCAACATATTCATGCTGAAAGGATATAAAATATCTATCAACATATCACATTACAGTAAACTGGATGAATGATTGAACATATTCTAATTTTTATTGGAGTGTATCTGCATTAAAATTAGAACAGAGGGCATGAAACAAAACAAAAGTGCTTAGCAGATTAGAAACATTTATGCTTCTAGTATAGAAAAGCAAGTTTATAATTTGCAATTTGTATATTGAGTAAACACTCTCCTAACATTATAATCTTTTAAGAGTGAATGTATAATCAATGGCTTAAAATTTGATAATTTAATATTAACAGTATATATTCAGAAGTATTGATGGACTTTTTTGGGGGGTGTCTTTGAGTCAGTGTTGACTCCTGGCAACTTCCTGGACAAGTCCTTACAGTTTTCAGAAGTGGTTTGCCCTTGCCTCCTTCCTAGGGCTGGGAGAGAGGGACTGGGCCAAGGTCACCCAGCTGGCTTTGTGCCCAAGGCAGAACGAGAACTCACGGCCTCCCAGATTCTAGCCTGGTGCCTTAATCACCACACCAAACTGGCTCTATTGATGCACTTTAAAGGTTCATAAATGGATCAGAAATTTTCAATAGACTTTTTTACGTAACAAAACTAATGTATTCTGAAGTGACATAGCATTGAGTTTAAGCTTGCTCTGAATAATTTTTTTTCAATTAATGTGATTCTGGTGTTTAAGAGTCTTTATTGTAGTTATGAAAGGTTGCTTTATTTTGTCCAAAGCACACCAGTGTCTGTGTCTGGGGGAGGGGGGAAGGGGGAGAAAAGGGGACCAAACTGTGCAAGTTGGTGAGTGTGATGGTACAAGCCCAAAGGATGGGGCTTGCATCATGAGGTTAAGGCTGCCATCTTGCACCTCCCTCGTGCCACAGACATCACTATAAGCAAATAAAATGATGCTGATGCCACTTAGAAAATTATGGCATATCCATAATAGTATTTCTCCTTTCCCCTGCCACATGAACTGACATGCTTTGAGAAACACGCAGAAGTCAAGCCCCATCCTGCTCCTCTTTTCATCCTCCTGGATGAAAGGGAGGGGGCTCAAACATTGATGAAGAGAGGGGAACAACACAAAGCAACCCTGCAGGGGCGGAGGTGTTTTTAGCAGACTGAGTAGTGAGCTACTGAAAAACTGAGCTGGTATAGAATTGGAAGAGAAGGCTATCAGGAAGGGCTATTGTGGAAACAGAAGTATCACATCAGGGAGACCCTGTTTTGTTTGGAATATGCAGAGGGGAAGTGGAGTTAAATGGTTGTCCTTACACCTGCAACAAAGAAAAAATCCATTTCCTCTATCCCAGGAAAAGTTGTTATTCAGCATGGTAAGTCAAAAGTCCTGATGTATCATTATTCTGCTTGTGTGTTTTCCTCCTAGGCCTACTGCAGCTTTTTACAGCGTAGAGAGGATAGGCTGGCTGGTCCTGTAGAACTGGCCTTGTGAACGCATACTCTGGTCTAGTGTTCCTAATCTAAACCCTGCCCCCATCAGATTCACTTATTTGAAAGAGACATGTTGAGAAGCCCCATCATCCTGTGCAGACAGGTGCAGAGGATTGAATCAGAATTCATCCAGTCTCATGGTATTTGCACTTTGCTTTGGTAATAAAATCAAAAATAGACCTCTGACAACAATGAGGAAGGGATAATATACAGGCAAGATAGATAATAATTATTGTAATTATTGCATGTTTTATTTGGCTGTTTCAGTATCAGGTTTTTAACTGTTAGTTTTATTACACATAAGGGTTCAGCATAAACAAATCAAAAAGGTATTTCTAAGGTTTTTAGTGAGCTCTTTCTAGCAGAGAAGATTTAGGAATAAATTTCTAATAAATACATCTACAGTAAGTTAGCTTCTGAGCATAAGCCCCAGGAATATGTCTTGGCTATGATAACAGGAAACCCCTATGATTAACTTCATTCTCTTGGTCTGCCTTCCAGCCCTGACTCTCCTTAGCTATTTATTTCTTTATTTTTTATATCAGTCAGGTCTGGATATGCCAGGCATACTTTTCCTAGCCAGGTCACAGCTGATACACCAAGGCATTTCTGGGTTATCTGACCCCTGTGCTTCCACAGAAAGCGATGAGCCTAGAAACATGGCTAGTTCATCCATATGGATGAACTAGATGACCTCCTAAAATATCCAACAGATTAGGGCGCCAAGTTTTGAGGAAAAAAAATCAGATTAAAAATATTTTATTTTTGCATACATGGGTACTTGTGAACTCTAACCTACAGATCGGATATTCTGTGAAGTGAAATACCATAAGTTGACTCCTTTCAACCATATCAGCAGATTTTCCTCACTCTGCATACTTCTCTCTTGTTATGGGTTAAGCTTCTGTTTGTTTAGCCTCTTCTATAGTTTCATTTAAGAACTCTACAGTCTCTCTAAAAATATAAGAAAGAATAATAGACCTGATTATCATCCTCATATCAGTGACACAGCAGTCTAATGCAAAGAAATCTGATTTAGCTTCATAGTATTCCCTGTGCTATGGTTCCATGAAATGGTTCGCAAAACTTCTGCCTGTTTGGTAATAATTTCCAGCATATTTAAATTTGTCACATTTGCTTCAAAGAAAAGAGAATCACAGCTATCTACTGTACATTAGTTGAAAGTGGAAAGAAGCATCTTTGCTCACAGTATACACATATCTTTTGTCATTTCTGCTCAAGTGGTTTTTGCAAGCTTTTAACAGTACTGTGTGATGACTGTATATACTATGGCAGTGCAATCTTCAATACCCCGGGGGGGTGGGGGTTGTGGAAAAGCCTCCAGCTTTTCTTTTTCTCATTCATACTTTCCTCATGGCCTAACTCCTTTTCATATTTTATGTTCAAATTACTTGTTTGTTTTGAGTTGAATGCCCCCAACCAAAGCATTGGGAAACAATCTTGTTTGCTAAAACAATCAGGAATTTTGTTGAATTTCTGATTATTCTTCTCTCTCTCTCTTTCTCTTTTTTACAAGCACAATGTCACTATAAGGGCAAAATATCAGGATTGCATCTCTGGAGATTAATGCCCTTTATGCATTATTTACAGATGGCAGCCAGGATGAATTATTTCTGCTGAATTCTCCAAATTCTTTGGCCTTAATGTTCTTAGTTCAATTTATGACCTAAACAGATGATGGAATAGAAACTTTTTTGCTTGAATATTGCTGGGCCAAAATATATGTGATGGGGGAGATTTGTGAAGTATCACACAACTTTTAAAAATTACAACTATGGGCCTCTGCATTTGAACAAGGTGGAGAACAACTTAGTTCTTTCTTTGTAAGTTGTAAACCATCCATCCCAAAATAGCTTTTCCCTGATTGAGAAAAAATTATATAAATAATATATCCCGCCGCCCCCCCCCCAAATGTGGAAGGAGTAGCACTTTGGTCAGAAAAATAATCTCACGGAAAAAGTTAAGCACTGCCTCACAATCTTGTACTGCTCAAATCAAGCTTCACAGTATAAGCTACCAGTTTAAACAGGAAAAGCCTAATCCAGGGAGAGCTAGAATGTGAACAACTAGGAGGAATTGTGTTCAAATATGCAGGAAGAACAGTCTCATACAACAAAACTGCCTCTATTGGTACAGCTGTGCATACTTCAGAAAATTCGGAAGACCTGTGTAAGAACTGGTACCCTTAGTTCCAATATGGACCCAACTCATGCACAATTGATATATGCAGAACTCAGGTTTATTAAGAACAAGTGCACAGAACAAGAGAAAGCTGTGATTGAAAAGTTCCCACCAAAAACTCTCAATTAAAACATTCCAGTGCCCAGCACGCCCCTTCCTTTCCCTTTCTCACTCTGCTCCAACAGCCAGCATTCCCAGCCGCAGATATCTCCAGCAACACAACCTTGACTCCCCCCTTGCAACCCAAACAGCAGTAATCCACACTCCTTACAATTCCCCCCTCCCATCTTCCTTCTTGACACACATTGACTCTTCATTGCAGAAGAACACAATCAGATGATTCAGCAATCATTTGATTGTGGAGTGTGACAATGTGCTTCAGATCTCCCATGAGGACGAGTACAACACACCTCATGGCTATTCATTAAAACTGGGGTACCAGTTCTGGCTGGCAAGAATCCATACGACCCCCAAATAGCAGCACAGAGACATGGGGAGGTCCCTTTGCTGCTGTCTAGTGGCTGAATGGCTTGTTGCCACCTAGATACGATATTCCTGATTAAAGCAGCTCTTCTGTCTGGCAACTTCACAAAACAGTTTTATCAGTGTTAACAGGTCTTTAAAGCCACCATATCTTTTTTTTCTGGCTGGCATGGAAGCATGAAAAAAGTAGGGCTTGTGCTTGTGCTTACAAAATAACTGAAGCCCTTTTTTGAAGCATTCTTAAAATACACATAGCCCTAGCAGGTAGACAGTTATTAAATGTGTCTTCTATTAAATTCCTCCCAGATACCCAGGGTACAATTTTTAAAAACTGAGAATAAAACAAGCAAAAAAATATAGGATAAAAAAACCCCATGCCATTTAATGGCATACAAGACTAGCATAAAAATAAAATGGAAAAATTACATCAAAACAATAAACAACATTAAAATCCCAGAAGAATAGAGCTGTTTTATTATTAGTTTGCAACAAAACAAAATAGGAGTCCAACTTCCCATGAATGAAAGTACCTTCATGCTGGAGAACAAACTATTGTTTGTCTGATACAGATGTTAAAGAAACCTGCCATGGTAAACAAAATGAATAGCAGTAAAATGTTTGGATCATCATAAGAAACAAGACCAGTGTTTTCCCAGAAACTGAGGAAAAAGGACATTAATAAAAAGGCTGAAACTGTGATTATTGCTACTTAGTAAAGGTCACCAAATGCAAGGCATGGAGGGGGATGAGAAATGAGAGTGGGAAGAGATTGCCATGAAATAATCAGCTGTCAATACCGAAATTCCCATGACTTAGTCCAATGGAAGGATGTGTGCAGGAAAAGAACCACTCAAAGCAAGAATCAAGGATTGGTGAGGCAGTTTCTTTCCTACTGACCCTGGAATCACCTAAGCTTCAGGAATAGGAATTTGATCCAGGAGCACACAAGCTGGTCAGAGCAGTTGTGGAATAAATTCCTGTCTGGATTCTTACAATGGCCTGCCCTTAAAGACACCTCAGAAAGTGGAGCTCGTTCAGCATATTATCTGGAAGAGGGCTGTGAGGTTCTTCAGATTCAAAGGCCAAAAGGTCCGTTAGAGCAGTGTTTCTCAACCTTGGAAACTTTAAGATATGTGGACTTCAACTCCTAGAATTCCCCAGCCAGCAGGCCAAGGTTGAGAAACACTGTTTCAGACTATTAGCCTAAGGGTAAGAGCTGATATCTCAGTCTTTGTAAGCTACTCTGGGAAGCTTTTTCAGCTGCAGCATGAGATAAAATTCTTCTGCTTAGCCTGAAATGAAAGGCTGGGAGGTGAAGTCCAAACACCTTAAAGCTGCCAAGGTTGAAAACTACTGCTTTAGAGTGCAGTTATGTAGCATCTCTCTGGAACTCCTTAAAGGACCCACTCCATCTCCTGGAATTGGGTGGAAGCTGCTCAACAGGTCCTTGGTTTTATGGTGTAGCAATGAGGTGCTAGATTTGTGCCCCCATCTTTCTGCCTTTGAATCTAAGGCACCCCACAGTCTTCATCTAGAACACCTTCAGAGACGACACAACTCTGATCCCATGGTGGACTTCTTCCAACTTGCTATCTGGAATGCTTTTTCCTTGGTAAAGGTCCAGCAATATCTACCTAACGTTTCAGTGAAGACCTAGCATTTTACTCTCACACAAGGCACTTAGTGACTACAGCTGGGCCATGCCGTTAAGTGCCTCTTTGTCCATGTTACGGTGTTAATTGTTTATGTTTTATGTAAGTATTTATTTTACTTTATTTTTTTACCTTGCTTTTATGGTTTGTATCCAACCACGAGATTCTCCTGGATAGAGGGCTGGCTATAAATATTTAAAAGAAATGAGTAAATCAATAAGTGTTCCTAAAAAAGAGTGAAGGTGGAATCTGAACCAGCAGTCTCTGCAGATTTTATTTCTACTTTTGCTGAAAGCAAATTGGCTGAAAGCCCTATGGAGCTTACTCAAAAACTGATTATTTGTCAAATTAACTGTACAGGTACCTCAGAGAGTTTGTTCTGGGCTATGGATCATCACTACACAGTTTTCAAGAAGAAAAACTAGAGCAAAAAAGAAAAAGCAGAACAAAGGCAAATTGTGAATCCTTATATTAATTGGGAGGCTGTCCCTAAAACTGGGACTGGGGGAGGCTGAGGGTGTTAGTCATAATAGTCAAATTCTGTCACCATTACTGCTAGTCTTTTCCAGATGAACAGATGGAGCTGGTCTGGGAAACAATTGTCTTCTGTTTCCACATATGTACATCCTTGCCCCTCATCACATGTTTCACAAAGAACATCTTTTTGTGCTGTCAGAAGAGCAAAACATTTGCATATTAGTTTCATTGGATGCATTAAGTGCAAAACTTTAATTCGGAAAAAAAAGGCAAGGTTTTAGAAATACTAACCTATTATTAGGGAAAGTCCCTTCTTTCCCTCACATGTTTAATTTCTATTGTTTTGTTTTCGACTGAAAACAATCAGTAACACAGAATCTGTTGGAGAACAAAGCGGAAGTGCATTCTAGAAACAGGTCTATGGAAACCATCAGCCAAAATGACTGAACCAAGAGAAGGGATGCATTTTCCTTTCCCCACCCACCACACCAAATGTGTAAAAAGTGGGCAGTCTTTTGATGAGCGTATTATGAGTGAAAGTATTTCACTATGCAAATTAAAGTAGACAAATTGTCATCGCTTTCTTCTTTTATTTCATTATCTGATTTACACAGCCAAATCTTATCAATTGATGATGTGGTAACGTTATTTCATTGCCCATATGATATTTAAGCCCAGCTAAATATTGAAATAGGATTAAATATTGAAATAGGATTAAATACTGAAATAGGATTAAATATCCTTTTATATTTGAAAAGGATCACACACTGGTTTAGTTTAAGAGAAGAATTAAAGTTGTTACTAATTCACTCTTGCATCCAAAAGCATAGAATTTATACTATTACTAAGGATCTCTCAGCAATTGATTTTTTTTTTTGCTCTTCTGCAATTTTTTGCTCTTTTATATTGTCTAATGATATGTGGATCAGTAAAATGTGGTCTGTTTTATTGTCTGCATTAGTACAATAGTTTTGAGTTCATTGGAGGTTTTAATGGATTTTCTTTTTAAAAAACTCCTGATCATTTACATTTGCCATTTTTTCTAACCTTAATGTAACTTCCTCTAATTTTTGTGGTTGCTAATGTAAATTCCACATGAAACCTGTTTGATACTCAAACTCCCCTGACATCAGTCAGTATTTATTACGTAAATGTCTTCTGTATACACTTTTTAAAACACTAGTAGTATTAATCTGTTTGTTCCCATCGTTGCTACTGTTCCATGGAAGTGGTTAGGTGTTACAAATGGGGAGGAAGGAGTAATTTAAAACCTTACCAACAGACTTTTTATTTCAAGTGTTCTCCAGAAAACCTTATTTAAGATACACTGCCACCAGTCAGATTGTCAGGCTGAACTTTCCAATCCACCCTGTCTGTTCAGCTAGAGAATTCTTAGCCTTTCTTCCTCCTTCATCCTTCTGCATAGCCCTCAGAAAAACAGAAAGGAAGTCACTTTGGTCCTTCTGCCCAAAGTCATAATGCAGAATTTAACAAACTTTGTGTCAATCCTGAAATTCAGGTGGCAGCTGTGGAACCATGAAGCCTTGAACAACAGCAAGGGAAAACTGCCCCTCTTAAACCAAGTAAGCCAAATCTCAAGATATCAAAAGGAGTTTATTGGGGACAGGAAAATACAGCAAAAACAAGGAAAATCACACTTTAGTTCCAAATAAAATCAATATGGCCAGCAGAGTCAAACGAGTGACTTATCTCTGCCATATGTAAGTAACACATTTGGTTTCAGCACATGTTCAGAATTATTGCAGAGAGAATGTTGGAGAGAGACCATCTGGTTCCTGCTTGGTGATTTCCTTCTTTCCTTCCTTCCTTCCTTCCTATTCAGTTTTATAAAATGTAGAAGGTACGTGGAAGCCAGCCTTGTTGGGAAGACTGATCTTTCATTTCTTTCATCAAAGAAAAAGCTCCATCTCTGATTCCTGGGTCTAGCCAGTAGGTTAGAAATACTCTAGTAGTAAAACTCTTTTTCTAGGACTAGGACTGGCCAGTGATCTGGATGTGAAGAGTAAAATTTGATTCAAAGCATGTGTGAGTACAGATCTTGTGCAACTCTTTAAATGAAAAATCTGTTGGTGACATGAATAGGTGGGTGGGAATTTGATGAGAGAGGCTCAGAGATGAAAAGTATGGTGACTGATGAGTAGCTGCTTAGAAAAAGGTCTGGTGTTTTTTCAAAGATGTGATTTAAATATAGGCCTTTACAGGCAAAGGAATAGAGATAAGCACTGGTTCATGCCCTTCAGTTCTGTTGCCTATATAGGGATGTTCATAGGACTCTGAAAGCTCCCCCATACCTAAAATTCTGAGAGTTCTGGATGATGCTTATGTAAATATCTACATACAGATAAAGCCCCATAATGAGAAGACAGGACACCCTGGAGAAGATGATGATGCTAGGGAGAGTGGAAGGCAAAAGGAAGAGGGGCTGACCAAGGGCAAGATGGATAGATGATATTCTAGAGGTGATGGACTCGTCCTTGGGGGAGCTGGGGGTGTTGACGACCAACAGGAAGCTCTGAAGTGGGCTGGTCCATGAAGTCATGAAGAGACGGAAGTGTCTGAACGAATAAACAACAAAAGATAAAGCCCATGAAATCATGTAGCAAAATTTTGTCTAGCAGCATGCTGAATGTGGTGTGTGTATGAGAAGAAGCCAAAATTTAGTGAGTTAAGGATTACTGAGTGTAGTATATTATTCTTATTGCAGGGAATTTATGTATTTGCATTGACTTGTAATGAAATCATTGATCAATAGATTAGCAGAGACACATCTTAAGTATTTTAATATTATATTAGTTTATCAAATTATATTTTAGTTTTTAATAGCTTAATACATTAATACTATGTTATTCACTTAGTGATTTAGTATTTTAGTTACATTTTAGTTTATAATTTGGTTTTTTTATTTTAAGTATTAACTTTTTAGAATTCTAGTACTTTAATATACAGTAATGTATCTTAGTTTATTCCATTTTATTTCTCCCAGCTTATTTAAAAAATGCTTTATGTATTGTTACCTGAGTTCTATAATCTTCTCACGAAACTGTATACAGTATGATCATGACCATGATAAATATGAAAACATGCTCATTGTGATTATTTATGGAGATATACTTACAGAATTAGTGTGAGATACTGTAATGATTGCCCTAGCCCCAAATACTCAGACTCACAAGAGGATGCTAAATGAAATCTGATTTATTAGAGTACTAAAAGCAAATACAGAGAAAGCTGAGAATGAGCAAAAGCGCGCCAAATACAAACTTAAACCCTTGCTTCAAACGTATCCCGCCTCCCTCGTAACAGCCCCGCCCGGCACAGGTGCTAGCAATCGTCAGAGTTGCTAGCCTGGGAAAGTAACCTTGAGCGCAGTAGATAACACAAACACATTCCAAAGCAAAGCCAAAATATAATCGTTCCCATCCTCCCTAGACAAATGAAACACGCATCCAATTAATGACATGCGAAACGTTACGATGCATCCAATACATTGAAACGGCGCACATGACATACCGCCCTCCTAAAACACCCCTAGGGACCTGGTTTCGAGGGATAAGCGGAGTGGAAACGGGCCACCAGAACCGGGGAAGCTACATCTGGTGCAGCGACCCACTCAGGATGAGGGAAATGCTTCCAACGAACTAAATATTGCAAAGTATTGCGAAGGCGTCTAGAGTCCAAAATTTCTTTAACTTCAAAGTGTTGCTGACCATCAATCATGATGGGGGTGGGAGGTGGAGGTTGCCGATGCCAGCGATCAGAAGGAATAGTCGGTTTGAGTAAGCTGCAATGAAAAACAGGGTGTAAGCGTTTAAGGTTATGAGGCAAATCAAGTTTAAAAGTCACAGGGTTAATCTGAGCGATAATTGGGAAAGGACCCACAAACTTAGGCGCAAGTTTCTTTGAAGGTTGTGATGACTTGATAAACTTGGTAGAAAGGTACACTGAGTCCCCAACTTGGAATGCAGGTTGGGGGGCCCGCTTCCGATCAGCATACAATTTATAATCCGCTTGAGCATCAGCCAATGCATTTTGAATCATTGGCCAAGAGTCAGCCAGTTGTGTTGACCAATCATCTGTAGTGACTGCACCTGCAGGAGGTTGTGGGAGATCAGTGATAGGTACAAAGTCTTTACCCTGAGCTACCCGAAACGGGGTCTGCCCAATGCTTTGATGCACTGCATTGTTGTAAGCCACTTCAGCAAATGGTAGAAGGTCTACCCAATTGTCCTGCTGATAATTCACAAAAGCGCGCAGGTACTGCTCTAGAGTAGAGTTAACCGCCTCAGTGGCCCCGTCCGTCTGAGGATGCCAAGCCGTAGAGAGGGCTTGCTTCGTGCCTAACAGCTTGAGAAACGCCCGCCAAAACTGCGAGGTAAATTGTGTACCTCTGTCCGAAATCAAGCGGGAGGGACATCCGTGTAGCCTGTACACGTGTACAAGGAATAGGCGGGCTAACTGACGCGCTGACGGAATGGACACGCAGGGGATAAAGTGGGCTTGCTTGGAGAAATAATCTTTGACCACCCAAATGACTGTTTTGCGTTGGCTGGGTGGTAGCTCTACAATAAAATCCATGGAGATTTCTTCCCAAGGGGAAGAGGGGGCTGCTACTGGCTGCAGCAGCCCTTGGGGCTTGCCCACCTTGCGCTTGGACATTGCACAAACAGTGCAGGAAGCAATGTAGTCTTTGACATCTTTACGTAATGTGGGCCACCAGAATTGCCTCCGAACGAGGTGCAAGGTTTTTACAAACCCGAAGTGACCTGCGAGTTTGTCATCGTGTGAACGTGTTAACACATCTTTTCGGAGGCTTTCAGGAACGTAGAGGCGGTCGGACTTCCAAGCGAAGCCTCTGTCAAAAGTAACATTGTCTTTATTCGCAAGCAACCAAGTATCCGTTTTCAATTCTTTTAAAAACTTTTGTTGCAATTGGGAGGGAATTGACAAAGGGCTTGGCTGGGCAGCGCTTGTGGTGGGCGGTTGTTGCGCGCGCGTTTGGCTTCGCGTCACAGCTTGCATGCCCAATTGGGGCGCTGACCATAGGGTGCTTACCACATCTGGCGCCGCCCCAGAGTCTTGAGGTTGCCTTGACAAGGCATCAGCCAAGAAGTTCTTTTTCCCTGGAATAAATTTGAACTGAAAATTGAATCGATTGAAAAATTGAGCCCAACGAACCTGTTTAGGGCTCAGTTTTCGAGGGGTACTAAGTGCCTCCAAGTTTTTATGATCAGTCCATACCTCAAAGGGGTGATTAGCCCCTTCCAACAGATGCCGCCAAGCTTCTAATGCAGCTTTCACTGCAAATGCCTCCTTTTCCCAAACATGCCAACGCCTCTCAGTTTCAGAGAACTTGCGGGATAGATAAGCACAGGGCTTGAGGCATCCTGCCTCGTCTTTTTGCATCAACAATGCGCCAATAGAATAATCGGAGGCATCTGCCTGTACGACAAAAGGCTTTGAGGGATCAGGGTGTTGTAAAATGGGCTCTTTGACGAAAGCTGCTTTCAGCCGCTCAAACGCCGTTTGACAAGCAGGCGTCCACCTCAACAACGCTCCGGGATTCTTGACTCTCCTAGTATCTCCCACCCCTTTTGTTCGAAGCAGGTCCGTTAGGGGCAAGGCAATCTCAGCGAACCCCCTTATGAATAATCTGTAGTAGTTGCTGAACCCCAAGAAACTTTGAAGTTGCCTGCGGGTACGGGGACTCTCCCAGTCCATGATAGCCTGCACCTTGGCAGGGTCCATTTCTATACCTTTATCAGAAATCCTATACCCCAAGTAGTCAATTTGGGTCTGATGAAAGGCACATTTGGATAGCTTTGCATACAATTCAGCAGATCTGAGTTTACACAAGACTTTCTTTACCAGAGCTACATGCTCTTTCATGGTTTCCGTATAAATCAATACATCATCCAAATACACCAGTACACCTTTAAACAGATGTTCATGCAAAACTTCATTGATTAATTGCATAAATACCCCAGGGGCCCCAGCCAACCCAAACGGCAACACCTTATACTGGAAGGCTCCCAACGGGCAATTGAATGCAGTTTTCCACTCATCACCCTCCTTGATTCGTACACGATAGTAGGCTTCTCTTAAATCCAGTTTAGAGAAGATCTTGCCTTTGGCCAGATGTGACAACATGTCCTTTATCAATGGCAAGGGATATTTGTTGGAAATTGAGACGGCATTTAATCCGCGGAAATCCGTACAAAGTCTCAATGTCCCATCCTTTTTTGGGCGGAAAAGAACCGGCGCCCCCACGGGTGAATTCGCCGGCTCAATGAATCCGCGCGCCAAATTTTTGTCCACAAATTCCCTCAACAGAGTCAGTTCCTTTTGCGTCATGGAATAAATTTTTGGTTTAGGCAATTGAGTGTTGGGCAGCAGTTCTATGGCACAGTCCGTCTTTCGATGGGGGGGCAACTGGTCAGCTTCCTTTTCACCGAATACATCAGCAAACATCCTGTACTCGGCCGGCAAGCCCTCCAGAGGAGAGGCCGGGTAAGGCGGAGTCGCAGCTGCCGCAACCCCCACCATCTCCTCTGGGGCACCCTTCCCCTCTGCCGCTTGATAAAACCCATCCCTAAATGTGATGGTCCGGTAGACCCAGTTTATTTGGGGGTTTTGCTGCACCAACCATGGTACCCCCAACACCACCAATGGACCCCCTACGGGAGCCACGACAAAAGACAACCCTTCCTGGTGACTGCCCAGTTGCAAGGCTACTCGCCCTGTAAAATGGGTGACCGGTTTGCCCCCTGCCATGGACCCATCCAATTGAGTAAATGCGATGGGTCTTTGTAGGGGAAAAGTGGGGAGCTCCAAAGCCGCCACCACGTCGGGGTGCATCAGACACCGGGAACACCCCGAATCAATCATGGCCCATACTTCCACCGTCTTGACTTGGGAACCCAATTTCAATTTCACCATGAGTATGCGGTAAGTGCCACTCACCGCTGGAGGCTCGCGCCCGTCCTCTACCACCTGCCCAGCGGCGCCCTTTAGAGCAGGTGGCTGGCGTTTCCCGCCGGTTGCGGGATTTCGGTCTCCCCTTCAATTTCGTAGAACATCACATCGTCTCCCTCGGTCTCAGCCACCGCAGCTTTCTGTTTCCTCGGCAACGCAGGGGACTTCGCCGGCGGTTTTCCGGGCCGTTCCTCCACCTTTGCCTTCGGGCATGCTGCCACTCGATGCCCCTCCTTACCACATCTCAGGCACAATCCTTTGGCGTACCGCTTCTCACGCTCCTCGTCCCAGGGTCGTTGTCCCGGTTTTCCCCCGGTGGTCGATGTGCGGCTGGGCTTCATCTCCCGCCCCGACTTGGCGGTCTTCCGCTGGGCAAAGACTTCTTGGGCATGTTCAGCCCTTCCTGCTAGCAGGATCCACTCATACAGCGTGTATGGGTCGTCCCTCCCCAGGGACCAGCGCAGCACCTCGGTATTCAAGCCATCTTTGAAGAGCTCGATAATGGTTGCTTGGGACCAGTCATCCACCTTCCCAGCTAGCGCTTTAAACTCCAAAGCATAATCGGCCACTGATCGGGACCCCTGCTTGAGTTCCTTCAGGGCTCGCTTTGCTCTCTCCTTTGCTAAGGGGTCCTCGAAGTGTTGCTTCAACGCCCAGAGGAACTCCTCGAGATTTTCCAGTTCAGGCGCTTCCGACTGGCACATCTGGACATACCAGTCTGCCGCCCTCCCCTTCAGTTTGGTGGCAATGGTGATGATTCTTGCCTTCTCCGATTGGAAAACCGCCCCCCATTCCTCCATATAAGCTTTCGCATTCGTCAGGAAGAACGAGAGTTTGGTCGGGTCCCCATCAAACTTGACAGGGAAGTCTCGCATGCCGCCTCCCGCCGGGCTGCGCCCCACCACCGGTGCTGCTGCGGCTGGTGCTTCCCTGATGCGGGGCGGCACGGGGCCCCGGGGCGATCGCCCGGGCGATGCTGCGATTTCCATCTGGACCGACTGGTCCCCTTCGCGCCTCCGCACCACCCGTCGCCGTTCCGGGGTCAGCCCCTGGGAGGAAGGGGTTGAATGCCTCTGGCTGGATTCTTCCCGGAGCTCTCGCATCGAGGTTACATCCAAGCTCAGCTGTTTCAGAATAGCCTCCAACGAATCCATTTTCGACTCCAGCACTCTGATTCGATCCGGAGTGGGTGAGCCCTCCGTTGGTTGCACCTGCACCACGTTGGGGGATAAGGGGTATCTCTGCCTCCAGGATGGGCCCCCCGCTGCTGTGGCATCTCCTCGGGTCTCATCCCAGGTGAGCAGCTCGCCCGGAGAATTCACGGTGGTCTCCGGGGCCGTTTTCAGCCCCCCGGCTTCGCTCTCCGACCCAGAGCTCGCCTCCTCTCTGATGGCGGACAGCTCCCCTCCTTGGGACGGTCGGCCGGACGGCCTCACGGTCGAGTCCGGTTCCCCTTCCTCCATCATCACGATTTCGGGTTCGGTCATCGCGGGCTCTCTCCCTCACAAGTTAGACGCTTGTCTTCCTTGGACAGGGGCCAGCGGAGTTAGGAACTGAGATTCTCAGCTTTATGTAATGATTGCCCTAGCCCCAAATACTCAGACTCACAAGAGGATGCTAAATGAAATCTGATTTATTAGAGTACTAAAAGCAAATACAGAGAAAGCTGAGAATGAGCAAAAGCGCGCCAAATACAAACTTAAACCCTTGCTTCAAACGTATCCCGCCTCCCTCGTAACAGCCCCGCCCGGCACAGGTGCTAGCAATCGTCAGAGTTGCTAGCCTGGGAAAGTAACCTTGAGCGCAGTAGATAACACAAACACATTCCAAAGCAAAGCCAAAATATAATCGTTCCCATCCTCCCTAGACAAATGAAACACGCATCCAATTAATGACATGCGAAACGTTACGATGCATCCAATACATTGAAACGGCGCACATGACAGATACAAGGGTGATGAGAGATTTTGCAGGTGGGACACACCATTTTCGGTAATGCCAAGGGTGAACCTTGAAGGGAAAAAACTGTTGTGGAAGAAAAGAAGGAAGGTGAAGAAACCAGAGTGCTGGTAGATTGACTGGAAAAAGAGGAAGTATGTGTCCTATATGCAAATGTATTAGAAGATAGATTAATCTCCAAACAAAATGAATGGAAAGTGGGCATAAGGAAAAAAGATGTGAAAGCTGCTTGGAATAGTGAAAAGAATTGTGTTAAACAGTGTCATAGAATATGTGGAGTTAATGGGAAATATGAAAAAGAAGTTGTAAGTGCTATGAGAATATTAAATATGATAAGGCTAGAAAAATGTTAAAATAGAGATGGTTTACTTATGGAGTGGCTGTGACACTTGTTCAATGTGTGTGAGAAGACGGTATTTCTGCATAATTAGAAAAATCCTGTTATCGTTCCCCTTTGCAAAGGGAAAGGTAGCAAAAGTAAAGGGAAGGCATCTGATTGGAAGGATACAAGAGGTGACAAGGGCAAAAATTTGGGATATGCAGCACAGCTTGATATCAAGCAAGGGGTGTGCAGATGCTGGTATATCAACAGGTCATTGAAAAAATGTATGAATGTGAAAAAATGTGTTTTACTTTTGATTTACAGAAAGTATCTGATAAAGTGAATAGGTTTGAATTATGAAATGTTTTGTGTAAATAAGGAAGTGAAGGTCTGTTGCTCAATGAAATAAGAGCAGCATGTCATGGAAGTAAAGCATGTATGAGAATAAATGAAATGCTAAATGAATAGGTAGTTCCTGAATAGCCATATAACTATATAATTATATTACTATTATATAAAAATCTATAATTTTAAACCTTGGGAGAAGAGCAATGACAAATCTCGATAAAATAGTTAAGAGCAGAGACATCACACTGACAACAAAGGTCTGCATAGTTAAAGCAATGATGTTCCCCGTAGTAACATATGGCTGCGAGAGCTGGACCATAAGGAAGGCTGAGCGAAGGAAGATCGATGCTTTTGAACTGTGGTGTTGGAGGAAAATTCTGAGAGTGCCTTGGACTGCAAGAAGATCCAACCAGTCCATCCTCCAGGAAATAAAGCCAGACTGCTCACTTGAGGGAATGATATTAAAGGCAAAACTGAAATACTTTGGCCACATAATGAGAAGACAGGACACCCTGGAGAAGATGCTGATGCTAGGGAGAGTGGAAGGCAAAAGGAAGAGGGGCCGACCAAGGGCAAGATTGATGGATGATATTCTAGAGGTGACGGACTCGTCCCTGGGGGAGCTGGGGGTGTTGACGACCGACAGGAAGCTCTGGCGTGGGCTGGTCCATGAAGTCACGAAGAGTCGGAAGCGACTAAACGAATAAACAACAAAATCATTTTAAAAAGAAATCTAATCTGCTATATAAAAAAGCTAGAAATGGGACAGGAGAAAAAATACAACCCCCCCCCTATAGTAAACTACTTAGAGTAGGAAAAAAAACACAAGAGAAAAAAAAACTTGAAGGGGGGGGTTCTTTTTAAATGTATAATCATCTTGGCATAATGGTTAGTGACCATCTGTCAAAAAGTTTGGCTGCTGCTGCCACTACCTCACCCAAAACGAGGCTCCTGAGTGCAGAGGCATCAGGGGGAAGGGAGTCAATATGGTCAAACTGTGACCATGTGATTGAAGCCTCTGAGGATCTTGATCATAGAGTCTTGGCTACCATCTTGACTTTTTTAACCCTTTCCCAACAGATGTCCCTGGAGCAGTGGAATTAGATTGGTATCTTTCCTCTCTAGGGACATGCTCTCTCACAAGAGAGTTAATGACTATAATTCTAAACAAAATAGATTCTCTGATGGTATCAACTTTAAGAAACTATACCTTAATTTTCATTAAACCAGTATATTGATTGGGGAGAAATCTTACCCCAAGAGGTTCAGTCACTGAAAGAGTTAAAGGAAAACCTAAACCTAACCTTTCAATCTAGGTATTGGCCAAGACAATAGTCACTAGTAAAATCAAACTCTGATCAACTAATCAAGAGCATGATTTCCCTCTCAAGTGAACTTTTAAGAAGTAATGGAGGACAGCTCTACTTTGGCTTTTGTTCTTTGTTCCCATTGAAGCATTTTCCTGGGGCTGGCTGAGGCCATGTAGAGAATAAGGAAACTGGGTTGGAGTTCTAGAAATTATACAGGTAGCTAAGGATAGTGAAACTAAATGCAATGTGGATCTGATTCAAATTCACTCGCTATGATTTGAGCTGTGGATATTTTGTTTTGTTTTTGTATTGTGGGAATTCAGCCTCCTCAGTATTAGTAGTTCAATTTCCCCCCCATCTCCTTTTGTTTTCTTTCAACTCCCTTCTAGTTCTTTAACTGTGGTGTACTTAATCAGGATTTGAATTAAGTAATTCACCACCAGAGGGCATTTCTCTGCAGTAACATGGCTGGCGACCACATTGCCAAATAGGCTGCCCTGGCAACTGTGGGAGGGAGGAGATGCTGTAAGGTTGGGGGTGCAGTGATATGTATAGATGCCCCATTACAACCAGGAAGGGCAATTATCCTGATTTTTTAAAATAAAAAGTGGACATATGTTATGAATATGTATACAGAATATAGTCACAGATGAAATAATCTGTAGGACATTGTTCTTTTCCTATCCAGACTTCTTTAAATTGGACAGGCTTAAGTTCTTACCAGGGAAGTTTTCAGAGCAGTATTTTGGAAAGTCAGACTTGAGTCTCTAATGACTAGGATGCTCAACTAGCAACTAGCAACTCTCTAATGACTAGGATGCTCAACTCAGTCAACCTTTCACAAACCCAAGACTTTTGCTTCAAGGTCTGTTAGTTCCTAAGAGCCTAGTCGCTGTGTGCAAACGAATCTGCTACTCTAGTGCTATGCTTTGTAATTTTTGTTAAAAAGAGATATCTAAGTACTATGACTCAAGAGACACTTTATATTTATTAGTAAGTCCTGACGGACCAGTGCCCCCCTCTGGTTTTATCACTTTAAACCTGCCTGATCCATAAAGAAGGGCTCCTAGAACTTTTCATTATTAATAATGCTCTGCAGCTAAATTAGAAACCTGTTCCTGTAGCCCCAGGGGGTAATTAATTTAGCAGACCAGGAATTTTGATTAAGCAAATGAAATGTCTGACATACAGACTATTTATCAGTTCTTGTATTACTGAAAGACTGATTGCTATAAAGGGTAGCTGGGATTTCGCTCTTCTCCATTCTGTTTTGACTGTTTGACAATGAATATGGATCTGAACGTGGCTCTAGTGAGCTTCAAAACACAAAACGGCCCTGATCTCAAAAGAAGTGTGCCCATTGATGTAGACCTGTCATTGGGCCTTTTGTTCAGAGGTAGATTGTGTCTGGGATTTTTGAGATGAGCAGGCACATTGTGAATTTGTCAGGGGTCAGTTGTGAATTGCAAGCAAAATTCAGCTCCCATAATTGAAGGGATAGTTTGTACTCGATTTAAAAAATGGGAAGCAAGCAAAGAGAAGAAAACACGAACAGCTATGATTCAAGGCTAGAATTTGCTCTGAAGAGTGCTTTTATAAGTCTGTTGGAGAAAAATTTGCTGACCATTAAAAAAATATTACAGCTTTCTCTTGAGCTGCTATTGAGAGTTCAGCTTTTACTTGGTTGAAACAGTAGATAGAAGAGTTGGCACACATGGCACATCTCCTTAAAGCAGGAGTGGGAGTGCATCTGTGAAAAAGTGGGTTGTAACTTGAGAGAAATTCCAGCTGGGCCAGCCACAACATAGCTGTAGAATAAGAAAGGCTACCCATCCAAGATGCAATCAGAAATTATAGCAGAGATTGGAGTCATCACTGTATATTTCTTGAGTATTATTACCCATCATTTTAATGTGCAAATTAGAAGCCTATCATTTTAAAACTTCTATAACTGTATGAGAAAGGAGGAAAAACACAGAAGTATAGAAGAAAATTATATAATACTTATGACTGTGGCAAAGTTTGTGGGAAATTCTCTTTTGAAAATAACTCATATCATTTATAATATTTAAACAAATAAGCTCTGCAATGGTGTTATATTTTGCTTTAATTTTCTTCTAAAGATATTTTGTTCTAAGGATATTTAATTTTCTTTTAAGGTTATTAAATATTAACCACTTTGTGATGATGTGCAATCCATCACACAAATAATTTGCATGGACTGCATGAATCCAATAATCTATACATTTGCTAACACAGATAAGCTTTAATTTACTGTTGCTATGGTTCAATACCATACTAGTTATTTTCTGTGGGGAAAAAAAAACTTATAAGACTAAAGGGAGCAATATAATGGAGGACATGTATGCCGGAGGAATAAATTGTATTCTATTACATTTGTACCTAAAAGGAAAAGTGTGAGAAGCTAGCAGCTAGCCTGTCCTAACAACCAGGAAACACACTGAGACAAGGAACTGGTCTCTAATATTTATTGCTAGTACTTAACAGGAATCCTAACAAACTGAAGAAGCGTGGGAAAACCCAGACATATAACCCCCAAGGGTTAAGGCGGTCCCGATCTGTGTCTCTTTGAATGGCTGAACAATTCATCAGTGCTACGCATGCGCTTGACAGTCTGGATGGGAGCCCCCTGCTCGCCATCCTTACTCATGACATAGCCTGCTTTAATCCTAAGTAGTGCTGGATCCACACAGCTGTGTGAATTCTAGAGCCAGTGCTCGGATTGGTAGTGCAGAAGATTAGCAAGGGGTCATTTGTGTGGACCCCTTTTCTCCTTTGCACATAGAAGAAATATCTGTCCAGAAAGGGTAACTTAGCCAGCTGAGACAACTTCTGTGTTGCAAATTCCTCCACACATGCACTCAGAAGAAGTGACTTGGCAAGGTTTGTGGACTGCATCATTGTATTGTTAATCTATCTTGTTTGAAACAGCAGACCTCTTGTCTGTATTAAGAATTAAGATAAAGAGGACCATAATCTAACACCTGCCAAGAAGAGGGGGAACAATAGCTGCTTAAGAACAATGTTCTCATAAACAAAGGATCACTTATCTGGATACCTGAGATATTGACCAGGTATTTCATTAGATAATCTGCAGGTGCCATCTGCTAGGAACCTGGTCTTCTCTAAAATTATTCTTGGCAGAGTTTCCACTGTCTAAAGTTATGACCCAGTCCCTGACAAGAGGTGCTACCAAGCCATCCCCAGGTGTTACTGTTGATGATCTTTGTCTCTTAGAAAAGAATAAAAAGGGAGCAAAAGCCCCCAAACAGTTTGAACCTCAGTGTACACCCAAAGACCTGGGAGGGTGCTGAGCAACTGCTGGCTTCAGAGGATCTGTCTGCTGCCATTCTTGGGGTTCCTGCCTTGCTGAAGGGGTGCGCATCAGTATATATCTCTCTGCTAAGTCTCTTAACGTGTATTCAATAGAAACCTATTTGGCATTTCACCCAGGTCTGGGCCTATTGCCTTCAGATCCTAAGGAACCTCTTGGCTCCCAACTGGCTACTGGGGTGCCAGGACAGTCTTGGGGAAAGGAAAGTAACCCCCAAAACTCTATGCTGTTATCTTTATGCTTTGCTTTGATGGTTCGTTCATTAAATAAATAAATAAATGTGTAGAACTAAGTTCATTAGGTCATTTTAAGAAGAAACTAGAAATCTCTATAAAACTCTAAACATGATATTAATATTGATATCACCACTATTTGCTATTGTTTGAAAGACAGATGCATGTAATTGTGTAAAGGAAAAAGAAAAATTTTAAAAATTAAAAAATATATAAGTAAGAACAATCTTGGGAAACTACATAGTTTTAAATTCCCTCCCATTGTACCCAAAGGGTGACTGCATCAACATGTTTATATATCTTGCAATTGTTTCTAATTACCATCTTTACGTCAGTTATTTCCCACTTAAAAACCATACTCTAAGTATCTAAGTTTGTTGTGTGACATGACATGACATATAGAGGAGTCATTCATTTAGTCATGCTTCTGTCCTTAATGCATACTGCTAATTTTGCCATTGCTGCATATTCCCCAAGTTTGGTTTCCCAGTCTGATATTGTCAGCAAAGTGTCTCTTTTCCAATACCGAGGCAAATTTGTCCAAATATGCAGCCTTCAGCATGTATCTTAATAAATTGTGATTTTTTTAAAAAAATGTATGTGTTCTGGAACAGTTCCTAGTAGAAAAAGCTGAGGTTTCAATTTAAACTTTTTAAATGTTTTTAAAAAATAATACTGTGTATTTTTTCCAGTACTTTTGAGGGGGTTTTTTTATATGACCACCACATATGATAAAATGTTCCTTCTGTATTACAACATTTCCAGCATGTTTTATTATAAGATTTTTGCAATTATTGATGGAGTTATGTACCATTTGTAAAATATTTTATAAGCAGATGATTTTCTAAATCAGCAGTTTAAGGCACAGCGGTAAACTGAGAGGAGTGTGTGTGTGTGTGTGTGTGTGTGTATAAACAGTAATCAAACTAATACAAATTAACTCAGAGAAAGAAAGAAAAGTAAAAAGAGAGTAAAAAGTGCAAAGAAAGAAAGAAGAAAGAAAAGAAAAAGGAAAGAGTGAAATAAAAAGAAAAGAAATATATAAAGATGTGAGTTTCAATCTTCATCATAAGTATAAACAAGTTTGGTAGCATTTCACCCCCATGAGGTTACAAACAGATATCTCTTCTCCCCATAACCCATCCCTTATCTATAAGCAAAACCATAAGACATCAACTTTTCAATCCGGGTGTCAGCAAAAAGTCCATAAAGGGTTGCCAGAACTTCATAAAAATGTCTTATTTTAACCTTGATCAAATAAATGAGCTTTATATTCCTTCCTTTTACCTCTGATATTCTTAATCTTTAGTTCATTCAAATATTATAATAGGATTTGACCTTTCTTCAGTTCTATCATTCTCTTGGCTTGCCACGTGTATTTCCACTTTAAATACCTTCTCTATCTTGTAATCTACACTTTTTTTTATCCAATATTTCTGATTCCACTATTTCTGCATCAAGCAAGATTTGTTTCACATCTGTCATTCCTTCATTAACATCCTTTAAACAAAGCCTATCCATAGAATCAGACATTGTTACTGATATTGTTGATATTGTGGTTACTAATTTCTGACCCCATTCTTCAAAGATCTCTTAATATTTCAAATGTTATATTTTTGTGTCATTTTGTAAATCCAAATCCAAATCCAAACCAAATGCAGTTTTTTTTTCTTTTTGCCTGGAATCTTTAATCCCCTCTAGTGTCCAATTTCAATCCAATAAGGTCTCTAAGTTATGACTTACAGTAGACAAAATAATTCTAGTTCCCATGAACAGCTGTTTATTTTATATAGTTAGTTCCAAAATCTTATAGTGAAAATTTCAATATTCCAAATTTGTCTGGACCCTTAATTCATTTATAACTTTCTTGGTTCAAAATCTTATTTAGCTTTTTGCCCTTTATTTCAAATTCTTAAACTTATAGTTAATTTTACTTTTGTTCAGAAATGAAGATAGACTCTCCAGGTGGCTTTTCAAACTTGTCATTCTGAAGATTTATAATAGCTAAATAGTTAAATAGGCAATTTCTGAAAGTGATTAGAAGTGAGGATAGTGAATTTAGTGTCCTTTAAAAGACTCTGCCGTGGTGGTGAGCTTGATGATTGATCCCTTTGTCTCCCAGCATTCAATCCTGCGGGGGACCACTGTCCTGCAGTCTTCTCATGAGGAGCAGCTGTCTGGAGCACACGTGGGCAATCTCCCATCCTATCCTTGTCTGGAGAGGTTCCCAAGAACTGGTCTACTTACCAGTTCTTTGGTCTTTTCCGTGATCGTCTCCACTCTCCATGGAGACATGTTTAGCTCGCCATGCTTCCACCAGAAGTCAACTGAGGAAAGTTCTTGAGATGGAAACCAAGAGGAGAATTAAATATGAAACTGTTACCTTCCCTTATCTTTAACTTCCAACTTTCATCACCATAACTTCCTTTTCCCTTTTTAATAGCAACTGGTGCATCCAAATATTCTTCAGTGAATAGTCAGCCACAGGTCATAGCATCAGTGACTAGGGATGTGAGGTTCAATAAAATGTGGTTTATTTCCATGTAGGTAGGCTAGCATTTCAGTCCAGATTTTCCTGACCATATCACCTGACATATGGTGCCTTTGTATCATCTTGCACTAATTTACAGTGCCATTAAGATAAATTGCTAAGAACCTTTTTTCTTTGAAAACTGGAAATTTTCTGCTTTCATTCATTGACATACATTTCTCCATATGAGTTTTCAAAAATCACGATTGTTGCTCTTTGTAAACAATGTTTAGCATTGTATATTCTTTTTAGATAAGTTTTTAGTAGTTTGTTTTTTAAATAAAATAAAATAAAATTTATTTTATTTATCAAATTTTTGCCACCACCTATCTCCCCCCAGAAGTGGGACTCCATAAAATAAAATAAAAGAGGGACTCAATAAAATGAAATAAAATGAAATGAAATGAAATAAAATAAAATAGGTTAGCTGAGCTTTGCTTGAAGCATCCAGGCTGCTGAGATATTCAGTGTTCACTCCCAATACAATCTGTAAGAATAATACTAACAAAGTTACAAAGATACATAAATCTTCATTACAGTACATATTGCATTCAGTTTGGCCCTTGATGATTGGTAAGCAGTCCTGTCTTCCTTTAAGGTGCATTGGAGATATCAATGAATAGCCTCTCCTGGCAGGTACAGCATGATTGTCTGCAGCAGGGAGCCTTTATATACAGGAAGGCTTTCATGTTTGCCGGATCCCTTTACGAACATGAAGACTCCCTGCTGTAGACAATCTTTCTGTAGCCATGGACAACTGCCTGTTTATGAATGTCATACTGCAGTTGAAAGAGAGGAAAAACTACTCATGTCTCCTTGCATGTTGAATTCAACATATGAATGCAGTGCTTGAACAGGACTTCTTTCAAAAGACAGAAGAAGAAACACCACAAACAATTGTTTAATACGTATATTATAATAGTAAGACTGCATGAGTCACCCAAATATCCTTCTGCCTTTCTTCTCACAGAACCAATTTGTACTTGTTAACTAGCAAGCCTGCAGCTTTATGTGGTGAATATAGCAACCCCCCTTAGTCTCACTAAGCCATCTACCCAAGTAACCATGAGAATAAAATCTGAATACAGAACTGGTATAAAGCCAGAGGCCTGCTCAAGGGATAATGTTGTTTTGGCTAGCTTGCCATTGCTGACCACCAAAATGAAGCCAGTTTAGTGGCCTGCTAGAACCACTGAAATGGAGCAGAGCTTATAACACAGCTGAGAAGCTGGCACAGAAAAAGAAAATTATCTTAAAATAGCTTCAATGAGCATGTCAGAGAAACACAGGTTATTATCTTACACACTCAGCCCTCCCACACTTAGACAGATTAGGTTAAGACAAGTAAAAAAATTTCTTACTGACTTTATTGTTGCTTCTGTTACATCCATCTTGGTGGAAAAGATGAAGTTCCTTTGTTCTTCTTTTCTTTCTAAATACTTAGTTTGCCCTAAACTCTCAGCCCTACAGCTGCCAAGAGCTGCATGGAAGAAAGGGGCAGAATCCTTCATCAAGGCCTGAGCACATGGCCCTGATGAATGGAGAGCAGAGCAGCATGCTTGCTTCTCCCTGGGTGGAAGAAGGGGAAAGAGAGAAAGAGGAAGTAGGAGTGGCAACAAACAGCTTCCTCAGAGTTGCATTGTGGGACAACTCAATTTACATGCTAATTCACATGCTGATGAGGCATGCTGGATTTGCCAGGACTTCTAACACAAAATGCGTATCTCAAACCCAAGAAGAGCCTCAGCAAAATATCAACAACAGATAGGTCATACGATGGTTGAATCTGCCTTCTGATATTGCCAGTTTCCAGAGTGTTTTCTATTTCTTTTGAATTTTTCAGGTGTTATTTCTGAGAATATCACACTGTTTCAAGGCAGTAGAGTGTGCTGCTATTCTTGTTTTCTGCTGCCTGTCTATCTTCCTGTAGCTGCTTCCTCATCTGAAGGAATCCCTTGGGAAGAGCTCCTCATGTTGCTGATGCTGGATTGCCGGCTCTTGATGAGGGGATTTTACCAGGAGAAGCAGAACTTGCATACCGCTCAGCCACACTGTAGCTAAGGTAAGAGCAAGAATACCACACCCACTCATGGAAATGCCAATCTAATTTCTACTTCCTTTTCTTCCCATCAAGTTTAATTAGTCAAGAGTAGAATGCAGAACGTATTTTGGGGCCAGCATTCGGTTAAATGACCCAGATGCTTTTTCTCTGTCTATGGCAATGACAGCAATGACATTAGACTATTGCTGTCAGTAAATATACTGATATTTAATTACACATTTGGTGAAAACCATCAAGTTAGGGATATTTCCAGTGGTTGTTACAGACTTCCAATGTCTTGGGAATATCAATAGTTATTTGTTTCATTTTCATAAGCAGCTCAGATCTTAACTGCTTTCCCTCACTGGATAAGAATTCTATCCTAGAGTGATCTCCTTCCTATATAATGAGCTTATAAGATGTCCCCTTTCTCATTTGGAAAATATTGACAATATCCTTACTGAACATATATCAACCTGTGCAATTCTGTAGCAACAACTCTATTTAACTAATAACAAATCCCCAGTGGGTCATGGGAATATATGCGGACTTGCCATACCACCACCACCCCTCCGCAGTCATGTTTGGTTCGTTTAATTAATTGACCTTAGGTTTCTCTATTCATGTTCTGAGCCATTGACTGATGCTGGTACAGTACAGAAATATACACCTTAATGAGATCAGAAGCATAGATTTACTGTAGATATTATATAAAAGCAGAAAGAAGACACTTCATGCAGCTTTCTTGTTTTCAGCAGTAGACTGATGCTTCTTCAAATGTCTATGTATGCATTTACAGTGAAGTTTAAAGTCTACCTTTTCCCAGAAATATTAACTTTTTACATGCAATGTATGTTGATGCAGAGGAACTTTCAATCATGTCTGAAATAGAATTGTCCGAGAAATTCTGTACACTATCTTACAAGTTAGTACCAGCATGCTATACTCTGCTTAAAATGTTCTTCACCAGCTGCCTCACTTCTTTTTTCTGCTGTGCTCAGATGAATGTGGGAGGAGGGTAAATAACACACTGCATGGTAATATCTCCATTCATGGTATCATCTGCTGTGAGTGATTTAATGCTAATGAGTGCCATACAGAGAAAGAATATTTTTAAAGGATCACCAGAAGCAGATCTTAAGGAGGAAAAAACTAAATATACCCTTTTCACAACCCTTTGTAAATGAAAATAAAAGAAATTTTCTCCATTGTGTGTTCTCTCTCATTTGGGAAAAATATTTCTTCAGCACTTTATCCATGATATATTATGTTTATTAAAGAAAGAATTTGAAAGGAAAGAGGGAGTGTGCAAGAGCTGAAGCCTGTATCTGTTACATTCTCCCTACCCATGGAATTGCTGGAGGTCCTGGTTTTAAAGAGAGTTTCTCTGTGTGGAATATCTGACATTTTCAGATTTCTAGTCTATATGATTACATGTTTAGTTTTGCCACAGATCAAAATGTTGGGGTTTTTTTTATATATTTCAGTTTTTTTGGGAAGAGAGGATTCCTTTTTCTTTTCAAAGTATTTTTTCTTTGAAAAGAATATTTTGATGGTTTATTTCAATCTCTTCCAGTTTCTGCTCTTTATTCTCATCCAGCTCATTCCTTGCTGCACATTTAAGAGGGGTAGATATGTACTCCACCAATTGAGAACTTCTAGTTATATATGAGTTTGTCATTCCCTCCATGATGGAAAGGGCAAGGAAGAGATGTTCAGGCAGACAGTATTTGGACTGCATTATGGCTGGATATTCTTCATGAGCAGGAATTCTGAGACTGTAATCACGCAACTGCCTCCAGCAAATGATCGAAGGGTGTGTGTGAAAAGGAAGGCCAATGCATTGCTGTACAGGGGAAGGCAGAGAAAAAGAGTGTGAAGGATTTAAAGCAGGAATCGATATACATTCCGTACTATCCCAGCCAGAGACTGTTGGTCAGTTGTAATGGGTCCCATTCCTGAATTACAATACAGACTTAATTCTTAGCCATGCTTGTCTATGGAAAGTTACTGCCTAGTTCTGTTAGCCGCTATACTAACCAAGTGACAGATCAAATGAAAGCTGATATTGGATGCAGTAATAATCCCAGGGAAATTACAATAGATTATCAATTACTATGGAAGAAATCATATCTAATGGAACCTGAATTGCAGTAGAAGGTTTTCTTCTGGCCAAAGTAGCACTAGAGAAATGGAAACCTCAACTGCATCAAGCACAAATTACAAGGCATGTTATAGTCCTTCCTTTCCCATATGGTGTCTTATTTTACAGTTACTTGAGACTGAAAGGGAAGTCACTGGTATCAGTTCTAAATAGGAATAATCCAGTCTAGATCGGTCAGTCATTGATTAAAAAAAGATCAATCAGGAAAACTCGGGCAAGTGATCCCTATATGAAGCAAAATAAGTAAAAATTCTACCGATGGTGAGGGGAGCAAGAAACTGGACAAGACCTTGGATAGCTCCAAACAAGCACTGTTACAAGAATAAGAGAGACAGAGAGAGGTGTGGAACATTACAAAAAAACAAACACATGTAATTGATTTCACACTTACTGCTCCATCTTCCCATCATTATTTTCTTCAGACCACAGTTACGTAGAGTGGCTATTCCAGGACATGAATAAACAATCAGATGTTATTGAATTTAATTTCCCAGTTTCCAAGGAAGCAGGCTTCAGGATGAGTAATGATACCATAGGTTGTCTACCATAGGTTGTCTATCTGACAGCTAAATAGTGCCTTTTTGAAGCACAGACTTTAAAGAAAGGGTCTTACTTCTGTGCTCTTTGGTGAGTTTCCCCAAGTGTTGGGCTGACCACTAAAAAAAAAATTATGCTAGAATGGATGGACTGGTTATGTTTGCATATTCAAGGATACCATTAGGATGCATACTAGCCTAAGTGGCCTTAATCTATAGGGGATAGCATCAGATTTTGTGCCATCTCAGCTAAGTGTTCACTTAATTTACCTTCCTCCACAAAACTCAACAGATTTAAATGAAAAGTGAACTGACTCCTTCATCAACACGTTTTGCTATGGATTGCAGTTCTAATTTGTGTCCAGTGAAATGGTAGAATGCAGGAACTGGTTTTATTTATTTATTTTGTCCTGCTATTGTCAATTCCAAAAGAATGATAAAAAATGTAACCTCTTATAGCAATAAATTACTGCCCTTAGTCCCTGCATCAACACTAGCATTTATGTTTGTGCTATTCTAACACATTCTTGCTATTTATAAACAAAGAGCCAAGTCAATTCTTGTCTTTAGAAATGCAAATGAAATCAGTCCCTCTGGGCCTAAACAAAATCTTTTGTTCTGCATGTTTGACATTTACCTTTTATATTTTATACCACAGGACTTTTCTAGCCTAGTCATTTAAAAGCAACTGTTGCACTCCATTAAAGGACAAATTTGTTAAAACATTCATATAAAAGGATTGAAATACAATTTTGATATATTTAATAGGGCAGAAAAGTGCCAGTCTTTTTTCAATAGGAGATTGTTACTTATATTAGCAATAATATACAGTGATGACTCTCTACTGTTATTTGGCCATTAGAGGTTTCCCTCTTTTATTTACTGTATAGTTTTAAGATTTCCAATGTAATCCTTTTGCATTAACTTCTTTTCAAGATTACAGGTTACAAAAGTAGCAAAGCTCACCAAGGGAATAATAGTTCTGTACAAGGCATTGGATTCAGTTCTGAAAAAGAGCTTCTGAAGGCATGTGAGCATGAATGCAATACTTCTCAGTGACCCATTGAAGCAGCTATGCATGTTTCCAGGATCAGAGGATTACAAAGGAAGCCTCCCTGAAAAAGACATCTCTGCTTTAATAAGTTGTTGTCAGGCATTATGCCAATCTTCTCCTATGTGCCCAACCACATTTGGGGAATTGAATCCAAAGCATGATGCAGCCCTTGTCAGTAACATTACAACAGGTAAGATATCATATCAGATAGATGTGTGTGTGTGGGGGGGGGGGAGCGTATTACACAAAACCTTCAATAAAGCATTTTTGTTGTTTTGTTTTTCTTCTCTCTTTTCCTTCTCTAAATAAAAGCACACAAACCAAATAGTCTCATATCTGGGACAAGTGACCATTAGATGGTGGCAAAGACGTAGAGTTTTCTGTATCTCTTTCATGCCATCTACTGGTCACCTGGCCCAGATACGGCAATGGTACCCTTATCATAAGTGGTTTCTAATGTTGTAGGAGGAGAGCTGTATTAGTCTATGGTGGCAAAAAAAAAAAAAAAAAATCCCAAGAAAACTAACACATTTCATTAAAAGGCATAAACTTTTGTGAACTCCAGGTCATTTCATCATATTATAGAGTAGCTAGACTGATTTAGGATTTAAACTGAGGTAAGGTGTGGGAGAAATGAGGGGAAATAGGTTGGTTACGCAGATGCAGGTTACATGTGAGGCAGAAAAGTACCTTATCAATTAACAATTGTAATGTGTTGAAAAACCACTTTCTTTGTGAGACCTCTGAGATGCCTGAAATGTTTTGATGTATGTGAGTTCAGAAACCTCTTGCACAATGGTGTTGTTAAAGTCCAACTTTTCTAAAACAGTCACTTTAAGGTCTGCTATAGAGTGTCCTGAGAAGCTGAAATGCTCTGATACTACTTTGTCCTTGTTTCGAGCCCTGATGTCAAATTTGTATCCATTTATTATTTTGTGCAAAGTGTGTCCTGTTTATAGAATCCAAAGGGGCATTGCTGGCAGATGATGGCATGCATCTCATTGGAAGAAAAGCATGTGAAGGCGCCTCTAATCTTGTGTATGTATTTATTAGGGCCTATGAAGGTGCTGTTAGTGTAGGGTGTGGGGGCAAAGTAGAAATTGCATTTATTGCAGTCTGGTTACTATGCTGACCATAATTGTCCCGTTGTTTCTTATTGTTTGTGATAATCTATTTCGGGTTGGGTGGTTATGTTTGCAAGTATGGGGCTGCCACCCAGTACCTGAGAAAATGCAGTGCCATTCTCCAGTATGCAGTATCAATGCACTTGAGTTATTTGAGCAATGAGTTATTCTTTTATTTATTTATCCATCCAATTTATCCCCGCCCATCTCCTCCCATCGGGGGACTCTGGGCGGTTTACAACAATCAATTAAAACAACAATCACAAAATATACAATATAAAAATACAATAATAAATAATATAAATAAAAGTAAAGATAAAAAGTCCAAGTGGCAAAAGAATCTAAAATAGTCCAAGTGTGGGAGGAGTGGTCTATAGCAGCCATCCCCATGTAGATCTATTCCCTTCTCCTCCCCAAGCGAGGCGGCAGAAGCAGGTCTTCAGACTCTGCCAAAAGGCCAGGAGTGATGGGGCCAATCTCACCTCCAGGGGCAGCATGTTCCACAGGGTGGGAGCTACTGCAGAGAAGGCCCACTTCCTGGACCCCGCCAGATGAAATTCTCTTACAGACGAGGTCCGCAGCATGCCCTCTCTGCACGATTGGGTGGGATGGGTTGATGTAACGGGGAAGAGGTGGTCCCTCAGGTAACCTGGCCCCATGCCATGCAGGGCTTTAAAGGTAATAACCAACACCTTGAATTGGACCTGGAAGCAAACTGGTACCCAATGCAGCTCGCGCATCAGTGGTGTTACATGTGCCCTTCTAGGGGCACTGAAAACAGCTCACGCAGCTGCATTCTGGACCAGCTGGAGCTTCCGGATACTTTTCAAGGGTAGCCCCATGTAGAGCACATTGCAATAGTCTATATGAGAGATAACAAGGGTATGAATGACTATTCGAAGGGCCTCCCAGTCCAGGAAGGGGCGTAACTGATGCACAGCACGTAGCTGCACAAAGGCTCTCCTGGCCACAGCTGCCACCTGCTCTTCGAGCAGGGGCCGTGAGTCCAGGAGGACCCCCAAGTTACGCACCGGGTCTGTCTGGGGCAGTGCAACCCCATCCAGAACCAGAGATGTTAATGTCCCAGATACAGAAGAACCATTAACCCACAGCCACTCAGTCTTACCAGGGTTCAGTTGAAGCCTGTTGTTCCCCATCCAGGCCCCCACAGCCCCCAGACACTCGGAGAGGGTAGTCACGGCATCACTTACTTCACCCAGGATGGAGATATACAATTGAGTATCATCAGCATACTGATGATACCTCATCCCATGGTGATGGATGATCTTGCCCAGCAGTTTCATGTAGATGTTAAAAAGGAGAGGGGAGAGTACTGATCCCTGTGGCACCCCACAAAGAAGGGGCCGGGGGGCCGATCTCTCCTCCCCTATCAACACTGACTGGGATCGGCCCTGGAGGAAGGAGGTGAACCAGCGTAAGACTACGCCACCCACCCCCAACTCCCTGAGCCGCCCCAAAAGGATACCATGGTCGATGGTATCGAAGGCTGCTGAGAGATCAAGGAGAGCGAGGATGGATGCACTGCCTCCATCCCACTCCTGCCAGAGATCATCCATAAGTGTGACCAATGCCATTTCCATCCCATAACCGGGCCTGAAACCTGACTGAAAGGGATCTAGATAATCCGTTTCCTCCAGGACCCTCTGGAGCTGCAAGGCCACCACTTTCTCAACCACCTTCTCCAAAAAGGGGAGGTGGGAGACTGGACGAAAATTGTCCAGAACAGCGATGGCTTCTTGAGGAGGGGGTGTACCAACACCTCTTTAAAGGTCACCAGAAACACCCCCTCTCCCAAGGATGTATTAACCATCGGATGGACCCAACCACATGTCACCTCCCGGCCTGTTTTTACTAGCCAGAAGGGGCACAGGTCTAGATGGCATGTGGTGGCATTTACTGTCCATAGGATCCTGTCCACTTCCTCAGGTCCAACAGGATCAAACTGCTCCCAGATAACTGGGTAAGCCCGTTCCCCTGGTATTTCTCCAGACCATGCCTCACGCTTGGAGTCCAACTTGGAGTGGATCCGAGCAATTTTGTCCTGCAGATGCTCAGTAAAGTCCTCTGCACGGCCCTGTAGGTGGGTCACTGAGCCCACCTTCCCCAAAAGGGATCGAGTGATCTTAAACAGGGCCGTCAGGCGGCATTCTGCAGACGCAATAAGAGCGGAGAAATATTGATGTTTCACCGCTTTTATCGCCACAAGGTAGGCCTTAATAGCGGCTCTTACCTGTGTTCGGTCGAATTCAGTCTTTGTCTTCCTCCAGAGATGCTCTAGGCATCTCTTAACCCTCTTCAGAACCCTCAACTCCTCCGTAAACCCGGGAGTGCCGGGTTCAATGGGACAAGAGAGGCCACACAGGCGCAATCCTGTCCAAGGCCCCGGCCACCTCCCTATTCCAGGCTGCAGCTAGGGCCTCCACTGGACCATGCAGCAGATCACCGGGTATAACCCCCAGCTCCCTCTGAAACCCTACCGGGTCCATCAGTCGCCGGGGGCGGACCAATCGAATGGGTCCTGCCTCCCTTCGGAGGGGGGTGGCATAAGAGAATCGCAGGGCCATCAGGGTATGGTCCAACCATGACAGTGGGGACAGATCTAACTCTCCCCTCAGATCACATTGCCACTGCTCTGACAAGAAAACCAAGTCTGGGGTGAGAAAACCTGTTTTCTCACGCTTCTTCAGTTTGTTAGGATTGATGTCCTAACAGTCAGGAACCACGCTGAGACAAGGAATAAGTCTCTAGTGTTTTATTACTGCTACATTAGACAGAAAATCCTAACAAACTGAAGAAGCGTGAGAAAACCCATACAGATAAACCCCAAAAGTCAAGGCGGGTCTTTTCTGTGTCTCTTTGAATGACTACTCAACTCCTCACTACTACGCATGCATTTTCCCCCCTGGATAGGGGCCCCCTCCTGCTCACCATCAGTGCTCATGACAATTAGTCACTGTTTTATTAACAAATTCACTACTATAATATGAACAATACAAAATATTATTGTAAGATATCACAAAATTTCTGCCATAGTAACACATATTGCTGCATCCTTTGATTAGTAGAAAATATTGCCTTTTCCAAAATAGATAAATCACACATTTCCAACAACCTTGTCATCTGAAATAATATCACTTTTCCAAGTTCTCAATATAATTCTTTTAGCCACGCCCCATGCTCAATTAAGTAAAGGTAAAGGTTTCCCTTGACATTAAGTCCAGTCGTGTCTGACTCTAGGGGGTGGTGCTAATCTCCATTTCAAAGCCGAAGAGCTGGCGTTTGTCCGTAGACACTTCCGCGGTCATGTGGCCAGCATGACTAAACGGAACGCCATTACCTGCCCACCGAAGCGGTACCTATTAATCTACTCACATTTGCATGTTTTCGAACTGCTGGGTTGGCAGGAGCTGGGACTAGCAACGGGAGCTCACCCCGTCATGCGGATTCGAACCACTGACCTTCCAATCGGCAAGCTCAGCAGCTCAGCGGCTTAACCCGCAGCGCCACCGCATCCCTCCCATGCTCAGTACAACTCAATAATTCCTGATAAACACATTCCAAAGCTTTGGTATATTGTTCAACATTACATTAACATCTTTGACATTTAAAGATTTCCCCATAAGTCTGCTTATATACATTAATACACTATCCCAAAAACCTGTGAGCTGTATGTGACAACTATCGGTGTTTTGTTTGCACAGTCTATCTTTTAATAGGTTCTCCCTCAGAATTTATCTGGTTGTATTGATTTGTCTGTTGATCTTGTTGGGTGGGTAGCTTAGTTTTCCAAATGCCTGGTTTAATCCCATCAATTGAGCTTCTCTATCAAATGGGTAAGAGCAAGTGTGGCTGTAGCATAGAGACTGGCTACAGAGGATAGATTTGTTAGTGTATTCTGTGTGGAAGCTGGAAGTATGGAGTTATGCATGGCAATCTGTAAGTTTCCTGTATAACGTGGTGTTTATGTGTCCATTGTGTAGTGTTACAGTGACATCAGGAAAGTTACTTAGGTCTACACTGAGGTTGATGGTGGGATGGAAGTTGCTGAAGTTATGATGGAATTTAAAGAGAATTTTATTTCCATGGGTCCATATGATGAAGACATCATCAGTGAATCTGAAGTAAAGAAGGAGCTTCATGGGATGAGAGTTAAGAAAGTGTTGTTCTACATCAGCCATGAAGATGTTGGCATATTGAGGAGCCATGCATGTGCCCATTGCTGTGCCACTAAATTTCAGCCAAAGGCAAAGTAGTTGTGAGTAAGTACAAAGGCACACAGTCTGGTTGCAAGGTGTATTGTTTTGGCATCGGTGATGATATTCTTGATGGCTTGAAGTCCATTTGGGGGGGGTGGATGTTGGCATATACTGCATCAGCATCTGTGAGGGTTAAAATTGTGTTGTTAGGGAGATTGCCTATGGAGTTTAGATTTAGATTTCTTAGGAAGTCTGTGGTATCTCTTAGGAGGCTAGGAGTGCTGGTGACATATGATGATGATGATGATGATGATGATGATGATGATGATGATGATGATGATTGTGAGGGAATGAAGTTGGGGTTGCTGTCTGCATTTGGGAAAAGCAGCTGCAGCCTGGCAGAAATGGTTCCCACCCCCACTTTCCCAAGGCTAAGCTCTGTCAAAGGGCTATAAAAGTGTATAGCCCCAGCAACTTGAGAGGACATGGGCTCGCTCATTCATTCATTCATTCATTCATTCATTCATTCATTCATTCTCTCCAGTCACAGTTTATGCACAAGCATCCACACCAGCATTCCAGACGTCTGGCTAAGTGAGCCACACCCTGGTGTTTTTAGGAACATGCCAACATCCATAAGCAGCCTCACCCCACCCAACCTACAAAAGTGAACACTAAGACAGAATTTTGCATGGGTGTGTAGGAGAAAAAGAGATAAGAAAATGGCAAGCAGACAAGGAAGCGGGAGGTGACATCTGGAAATTTACAACTATTATAGGCAGGCAAGAGGACTATTGTTAATTGCCAGGACCACAAGCTATAGTAAGCCACATATCCTGGTGGGATTCCTGCCTGGAGCTTGGCTTGGGAGCTCAGCTGGAGCGCTCAAAAGCAACACTGCTTAAGAGCAGAGTTTGGAGCTTGGCAGAAACTAGAAAAGGAACAACCACACTGAGGCAGCACCTAATCCCAATGAGTTCAAAAACTTTTGGAGGGAGGCAAAGGTTGTAGACCACTTTACAGAGATTTTTTTTTTTTAAAGGACTGAGCATTAAAGAGGTATTTACTGGCTATATCAGCTTTCAAGGGCTAGGACTGTGGAGTTAACCCAGAGCAATAGCCTATTGTTGGGGAAGGAATAAAGCATTGTGTACAATTATCTGCTACGCTGTGGTGTGTCCATTTGGAAAAGAAATAACCCTCACAAGTAATAATTTCATATTTAATTATCTGCAAGATGCTATATTTCTTAAAGGATCTGTTGATCCATTTTCTAATTGCTTTTGTAAGAAATGCTTTCCCAGTGCTATCTTGCAATTAATTTGAATTTACTTGAATGACCTTACCTTTTGCTATGGGTGGCATTAATGACTTGTAGGGTATGATAGTAATTCTCTCTATTCTCATCTGGACTATTTGAAATAGAACAAAATGACCTTATTAAGTACATCAGATTTCAAAAGCGTTAAATTGTTTTATAAGCTAGCTAAGCATTAATTAGACATGTGCTTTATTCCTCAATCAACCAATAAGTTGGAGAAATCAGCTAGAGGATTTGACCTGTGCATGTGTATTGTGGGGGAAGAAGGTTTTATTAACTGAATTTTAAGTAAAATACAGATAAAGGACAACTGAATCTGGATCACTTGATGCTAATTATCTAATGATTATTTGCTAATATAATGGAGACACACATTAAAACAGTCATCTACACAATGCCTTAAAATATAATACTGTGTTTTCTATCTAAATCAAGACCCAGTGAATTCAGAAGTGACACTGAAGTTAGTCCTATGCATAATATTTATTCAAAGACACAAAGAGCTATTGTCATGCGCTGCCTACCTCTGAATAATGCTCAGACACTGGTTCTGTGGAACAGGCTCTGATTTATTCACGGTGTAGGTACAGTATAGAAAAAAAGCTGAGAGTGACAGGAGCGCGCCGGTGCGGGGTTTAAATACCCCGCGCCGGTCAGCGCCCCCTCACTCGCGGTTACGTCACCCCCCTTTGTCCAACACGTTGTCCTGCCGGTAGGTGAGGGGTTGCGAGGCCCCGCTGGTGTTCCGGGATCGCCCATCATCGGTTTCTCTATTCCTCCGGTGATTGCTGTCAGCTGGGTGATCTCCGTTGCGTTAGCGCTAACAGCTTGGGTGTGCCTCGCGATCCGTTTAGCCATTGTTTCTTGTCCTTCAGTCTTTGTGAGTTGATGGCTACTTATCTTGAGCCCCTTCCCCTGTTTCCTTGCTATTGTCATGTGTGCCATTGCGCTGATGTCTTCAGCTCAACGGCACTCATGACATACTGCCCCCTGTCCGAATAGTGCCCCCCCCCCGGTTTTCTGGTTTTTTTTTTTTTTTTTTTTTTTCAGGAGAGCTGTCAAAAGAAACTTTTTGAAATTCCCGCCGGAGTATTTTTCGCCCCTCCCTTTGTTCCGCCCTCTACCACGTGACTCCCTAGGGTGTGTCCTTAGTGCGCATGCCCAGGTCACACCCTGGCGTGCGCATGCTCCGGCCACACCCTGTTAGTTTGGCTCAGTTCGGCGAGGAGAGAGGCGTGGCTGGTCGGGTGCTTATCAGCTCCAGGTAGGTCCCTTCTTTTTTATTCAAAGTGCGTTGCCTTTGTTATGTGTGCTCCTGGGCGTTGCCCCCAGGATGCCCTGTTGGCTTGCTTGCCACTCCCCCGTGGGCCCGGGGCAGGGGGAGGGTGCTGGCGAACGCTTGTTACTGCCTCGTGGGCCCGGGGCGGGGGGAGTGAGTCCCGGGGGGGGGAGGTCCACCCAAGTCGCGGGCTTGGGGGGGCCCTTTCCCTTGGGGCACGGTAGGCGGGGGGGCCCGCGGGGGAGGGGTTTTGCAGGTGACGGCTTGCTAGCCTTGGTTTTGGCTTAGAGCTGTGCCCTTCTGAGCTTGTCGAGGACTTGCCTGACTAGGGTCACATGTTCTTTGTGCGTTTTCGTGTAGATAAGGACGTCGTCAATGTAGACAAGGACCCCTTTGAACAGGTGTTCATGCAGTACCTCATTGATGAGCTGCATAAACACCCCGGGGGCCCCCGCGAGTCCGAACGGCAGCACTTTGTACTGGAAGGCGCCTAGGGGGCAGTTGAACGCAGTCTTCCATTCGTCCCCCTCCCTGATTCGGATGCGGTAGTACGCCTCGCGAAGGTCCAATTTGGAAAAGACTTTGCCCGTGGACAGGTGGGCGAGCATGTCTTTCACCAGGGGTAAGGGGTATTTGTTGGACAGGGAAGCCGCGTTTAGGCCCCGGTAGTCAGTGCAGAGCCGTCTTTCTTCTCCCGGAATAAGACGGGGGCTCCGACCGGTGAGCATGCTGGCTCTATGAATCCCCTGTCTAGGTTTTTATCGATGAACTCCCGGAGGGTTGCCATCTCCTTCGGGGTCATCGAGTAGATCTTCGGTCTAGGTAAGGGGACGTCGGGCAGCAGGTCGATCCGGCAATCCGTCTTGCGGTGGGGGGGTAGTTGGTCAGCTTCCGCCTCTCCGAAGACCTCGGAGAAGTCGGCGTATTGTTCCGGTAGGTCTGCTGTGGTAGTGGCGTTGTCCTGTGTAGTCGCCTCTGCTCGTCCCACAGTGGGGTTGGTTCTGCCTGCTGGAACTGGTGCCCGATACTTGCCGTCGCCAAATGTGAAGGTGCGGGTCTCCCAGTTGATGCGCAGGTTGTTTGTCGCGAGCCATGGCATTCCCAGGACTGCAATGGGCCGTCCGATGTGGGTGACGACAAACGATGTGCGTTCGGTGTGAGTGCACATGTGCAGGGTGACCGGCTCGGTTTGCATCGTAGCTGGTTTCCCTCCCGCTGTAGAGCCGTCCAGCTGGTGGAATGCCAGCGGCGTGGGGAGGGGGAAGCAGCGGAGGTTGAGTTTGGCGACTAAGTCGGGGTGGATGAGGTTTTTTGAGCACCCCGAGTCCACTAGTGCCGCGGCCATGGTGGCTCCGTTGCCGGCAGAGAGTTTAATTGCCGCCATTATCACGGAGCTTTCGCCGTTCCGTCGAGGTGGTCCGCACTGCTGTCCCACCGCCTGCCTCGCAATGCATTTCAGGGCAGGCGGGGAGCTTTTCCCGCCGGCTGGTCTGGGTCTACGTTGTCCTCTTCCCCCCAGTAGGCGTCCCAGCCTTCCTCTGGTGTCGCTGTGGCTACGGTCATTCGGCGGTGAGGGGGCGGCACCAGGTTAGGTGGTTTGGGGCTAGCTTTCGGGGTGGGTTTAGGCGCACTGGTCAGCAGTCGGTTGGCGAAGCAATCCGCTGTCTTGTGCCCAAGTTTTCCACACCTCCCGCAGGGCTCCCAATTAAATTTCTTCTTTGGGTATGTGGGGCCGGCCGTCCCCACGTGTGGTGCGGGTACCTTTTTGCAGCTGTAGTTCGCGTCTTCCGTAGTTGTCATGAGGAAGGTGCGGTGTGCGTGTTCGGCTTTCCCCGCGAGGTGGATCCACCCGTGTAGAGTTTCTGGGTCGTCGCGGTAGAGGGCCCATTGCAGTACGTCGCGGTTGAGCCCCCTTTTGAACATTTCCAGCAGGGTGGTCTCGGACCAGTCGCTGACCTTCCCCGTGAGGGCTTTGAACTCGAGGGCGTAGTCTGGGACAGTGCGTGTGCCCTGTTTAAGTCTTTGGAGTGCGCTCTTCGCCCTCACTTTGGCTAGTGGGTCTTCGAAGTAGCTTCTCATCTCCTTGATGAAGGCGGGGAAGTTGGCGAGGGCGGGGGAGCTGGACTCGTACAGTTGGACGTACCAGTCCGCCGCCCGGTCTTGTAATTTGATCGCCACGGCAGCGATTTTGTCCGCTTCGGAGTCGTAGGAGTGTCCGTGCCTCCCCATGAACTCCCTGGCGTTCGTGATAAAGAACGACAGTTTCGCGGGGTTCCCATCAAAGAAGATGGGGAAGTCCTTTGGGGCCCGGGCGTTTTGTGCGGCCCTTCCTCTCGCTTCCCGGCCTGTGGTGTCGTCCGCCTGGGCCGTCTGTTGACCTTCATTTGGCCCGTGGGGGTTCGGCGCTTCGCTCGGGGTGCGGACCTGTGTGGGGACGTCGTTGGGCGGCGCGGGGGGCATGAGCGACTGAAGCATGGTCCGGAGTTCCTCCACTTGGGTCTGCATGGCCGCGAGACCAGCTCGTGCTTCCTCGTCCACGATCCGCGCCGCCGCTGGGGCCGGTTCTGTCGGTGTGTCGGCGGGGGTGGGTTGCCGGTGGGGTTCAGTCTCTCTCGGCCATTGGTCCGCTTCCTCCGCCGTCTGCTGGGTGTCTCCATCGTCCTCCTCCGTGCTTACCGCCGTTGGGCTGTCGCTCCACGCCCGTTGCTGGGGTGCGATGTGGGGCGCGGGGTTCTCCACTGGTTTCGGAAGGTATGTTGCTCCCTCCCGTGGTCGGGTTGCCTCCGTCGCCATCTCCCCTTGGGGTTGGAGCTGAGGCTCGGGTTGGGTCGGGTGGGCGTCCATGGCTCCGGGAGTCCACGGTGCCTCTGGCCTCGGTCGGTCCTCCTCTGCTTCTTGCCGTGCGGCTCGCCCTCCTTGTCCGCATCGCGCCGGCCTCATCTTCCTGGTCTTCTCGCCGTCTACTCCTCCCGCGGCTCGTTGTCGTCCGGTGGGGCTCGGCGAGGCTGAGTTTATGACTCTCAGCTTTATGTCATACGCTGCCTACCTCTGAATAATGCTCAGACACTGGTTCTGTGGAACAGGCTCTGATTTATTCACGGTGTAGGTACAGTATAGAAAAAAAGCTGAGAGTGACAGGAGCGTGCCGGTGCGGGGTTTAAATACCCCGCGCCGGTCAGCGCCCCCTCACTCGCGGTTACGTCACCCCCCTTTGTCCAACACGTTGTCCTGCCGGTAGGTGAGGGGTTGCGAGGCCCCGCTGGCGTTCCGGGATCGCCCATCATCGGTTTCTCTATTCCTCCGGTGATTGCTGTCAGCTGGGCGATCTCCGTTGCGTTAGCGCTAACAGCTTGGGTGTGCCTCGCGATCCGTTTAGCCATTGTTTCTTGTCCTTCAGTCTTTGTGAGTTGATGGCTACTTATCTTGAGCCCCTTCCCCTGTTTCCTTGCTATTGTCATGTGTGCCATTGCGCTGATGTCTTCAGCTCAACGGCACTCATGACAGCTATCCTATTTTAAGGTGACATGGACAAGCCTCCCAAACATCAGGGCTTCCTCAGCTTATCACTTTTTCCAAAATTTTCAAATTTGACAGACCATTCCATTAGGTGTATGATCAAATTTAATTATTCATTTTTAATATCTGAAAAAGAATTACAAGTTAACAGGTTTGGTATCCTTGTAGGCTGCTGGCAGCGCTTCAACTGGGGGGGGGCAAACGGGGCATATGCCCCGGGTGCCATGCTGGGGAGGGCGCCAAAATGAGCACTGGGGGGGGCACCAAAATGGGCACGGAATCCATGTTTGCCCTGGGTGACACAGACGCTAGTTGCGGGCCTGGCTGCTGGGCCACAATGGAATGAAAGGCACTGCTTTGCAGTTATTCCATCTTTTGCCTGTCAGTCCTAGAATGTAGCACTAAAAAGTTGTAGTTTCCTCAAATAGTCATAGCTTTCTGGAAGCTACAGTTGTCCTCTTCTCCCATGCTTCACCCATGCTTCACTGGGTGAAGTTTAAGCCAAGCATACAATGGACTGTAGCAATAAGCAGAGTGAAAAAAAATGGAACTACAATTAAATATAAAGAACCTTAAACTAATGGCCTTGGAACTGATAATAGAAACATTGAAATGATGCATAGTTTCTGCCTTTTAGGATCAATCATCAACAATAAGGGATCCAGCAATCAAGAAATATGCTGCAGACTAGGCCCTGCAAAAGATGTTCAGTTGCTGCAACATGTTTATACCTACAAAGATTAGAATTATTTAAACTCTTTTTCCCCCATGATACCCAATGGATGTGAAAGTTGGACTTTAAAGAAGCAGAATAAAAAGAATATTGACACTATTGAATTTTGGTGCTGGAAGAAACCCTTGAGGATACCATGGATAGCCAGGAAAATAAAAAAATAGACTGTAGAACAGGTCAGTCCAGAATTTTCACTTAAGGCACAAATGACCAAGCTCAAACTATCATATTTTGAACACATGTGAAGATCCATACACATGTACAGCAATGAATGTACATCTGAGAAACCTGAAAGGCCAAGTTGGAGAGAATCTAGCTGTGTGATGACTAAGAGTTGACACTGACTTGATGGCACTTAATCAATATACAGATTCAGAAGTTGCTTCTCCCTTTCTCTGAATGCATGTACATGCACAGCCATTTTACTTCACTGAAGAAAAATAGTAACAAAAATACATGTTTGTTTGATACATTTATAAAATAAAGAGCACTTGGCATATGAAATACTTAAGAACTGTATGATGGCATTAGCTTACCTTGGCTAGAATCTACTTTATCTGATACCATAGGTGAATTTTAGGCTTCTGATCCTAGCAAAGTAATCGAAATTTCAGAATATGCAGCTGAGGACTGTAATACATCAGCTGAGGAACAAACTGAAGTTTAATGCAATTAAGAAGCAGCACTGTATTAAGGACATAATTAAAGACCCAAGTTTTCAGTTCCCATATGCTCATGCATTGAAAAATGTAACTAAGTGGGCTTTTTACTAGCTTCAGCAATATTTCATAACAGTTTTTTTTTTTCAAAATGAAAGAACCTAGCTATAGAAATTCTTATCATCCCTGGCCTCTTTTCCATTTCACATCATCTTTACTGGTGTATTTGAGTGGAAAGGTAGTGAATAGCATGTTCTCAGTTACCAAATTACCGCTTCCAATAGATGCATTTGAAGAAAATTCAGATATTTCTCATATCTGTTCTCCAGTGAAACTAGAACTGGACTGGAGAAAATATTTCAATGTAGGAAAGAGTGATATAATAGGACTGTGCAAATATTTCAAAAGAGGTGATTTGTAATGTGCTAGAACAAGTACAAAGCACCTCTTTTTTAATCACTAAAGCAACTACATCTTTTTCTATGTGGCTGCTTCAAAAGTTGCTCCTTGCTTTTGTTGATTGCATGTCCATGCACAGCCACTGCACATCACTGGGAAAAAATTGTAACAAATATTTAATAATTTGAATTGTTACAGGAAAATTGAGGATATAAGTCACTCAGTGCAGGAGATTCTAGGTTTTTCTTTTTTCTTCAAGCTATGCTTGCTGGTAACAATACATATGATCTGGATCATCAGAAACACCAACAACTGAACCAAATCATAGAATTTACCCCCCCCCATCCAAAAAGCTCCCTCCAAATGAAGGAGGGATTCCTTTATTCCATACATGATTGGCTTTCTAGGCCATAAACTTCCCACTTTGTTCATTTCCCTTGAGGGTTCCTAAGGCGGCCCATATATAATATCCCGTTTGCAACAAAATCCCTGTGACCCCTACCTTTGAATAGTGCCTAGTATCAGTTGTTTATTTTTGATTATTTAGGACCTACTGTGTTAACTTAAACTTTTTACTACATAATTTTATGTTGTTGGGTCTCAGCAGGCATCTGGAATAAGTTAGAACAATGATTGCTGAACAAGCAACATTCCTGCTTTGTAATTCCCTGCATTTTTGCAAAGCCTTACATGTTAGACTGACATAAGAAAGAAAACCTATCTATAAGAAATTAATGTCATTCATCCATCCTATTAAATGAGGCTAGTTATGACCCCCAGTATGTATCTGTGTATATATATGTACATATGTATGTATATGTATGTACGTATATAGTAATCATCTGGACTTAGGTATTAAGGACTCTTCTGAATATAAGATTGTTAGTTGATCAGACCTCCCATAAGGTCCCTGTCTGTTCTGAAATCAACTGATCTGAAATTGTATTCTCTCATTATATTAGAAATGTAGTTCTTTCACAAAAAATAATTTACTATTTCATATCCTTACTAGTAGTAAAAGATTACTTCTTGTGACTTAAGAAGTACAATTCTAAACTTTGGTTTATTTTTACCATTGCATCATTTTGCTCATTAATGTTTTAATGTTTTTAATGTTTCAATTGCAATTCCAAAATCCTTTCCACAAATACTGCTGACAAAGCAGCTAGCTCCCCTGTGGCATTTATCACCACAGATTGTGTAAGTTCTCAATTTTATCTAGATTTATTTAACATTTTTTTCCTGTCTGCTGAGATGTTAGCTGTCTCCCTCAGTTTTGTTTTATTACCATTATTTAAGTCACCCATAACTTTGTTTAGCTGAAGAGTCCATGTTTAGGGGAAATTGCCTTACAAATATCCAGACTGTTGCAATTGCTACAGATTCTTGCTTCCCTGAAACAGTTTCAGGAAAGCACCCTCTACATCCTCCTCTTTGTTATATGGCAGACTCTGACTGCACTATTGCACCTTAGTGCAGCTGTCCACATTCTCCCCACCCTTTTTGAACAAGCTGTATCTTTCTGATACTAGATTCCATTCATGCAGCCTATCCTAGTGATGGATTATCAAAAGATATTTACCTTCCTGCCTCTACTGTTCACATCCATCCTTTTTATTTTTCATTCTCTGAAATATTTAACTATGGCATGTTATTAATCAAACTTGATTCAAATAAATAGCTTGATTCAAATAATCTTTATTAGATAACAACTATGTAATAAGATATTTTCATTAACTGCTGATTTTTTAAAAAAATGCTTTTAAATGAATTTTTATTTTAAATATTTAAAACATAAGGCTGAATTCTGCTATTATAAATTAAAACTAAACTAGACATGATCCAATTTCTTTTTTCCTATTTTGATTCAATGTTTTGGCAAGCTGAAATATTATTCTGCAACAATTTAAAATGCTGATATATTGTATGGCTTTAAATTACTAGTAGCTGCAGTTACTAGAAGCTGCTGCTAAGACTGCAGAGAAAGTACATTACAGGGGCATTTCATCCACAAACATACAGTATTTCTTACTTGGTTTTGTGAGAAGTAACATATGGGTGGTATATATTCCCAAATGTCTAACCTATTTATAAATTCAGTGACTTTCAAACACTTCAAAGAATGTACTCATTCAGGATATGTCTTTTCTTAAAAATTGAATTTTATCTTGAGAACCAAATGCTCCATAAAGTGGAAGATGAAGAGCCTGAGCTGAGTTTCACTCCAGCACAAAAAGTGCTAACCCCTCTCATGTTTGTTTCTGTAACCCCTCGCCATCAAACTGGTAACTGAGAAGAGCAAGACTATTCACTGTGGGGCTTATGTGTACTGTTGACACAATGGCTAGCCTCAGCACTGCATCTTTCATGAGGCCTGCTTAGTCTGTGTCATTTCAGGCTAAGCAGGAGCATTTTATCTCTTGCTTCAGCAAAAAAGATTCCCAGAGTAGCTTGCAAAGACTGAGAAATCAGTCCTTGCCTTTAGGCTAATAGTGTAAAACAGTGTTTCTCAGCCTCAGCAATTTGAAGATGTGTGGACTTCAACTCCCAGAATTCCCCAGCCAGCATGCTCCCTGGGGAATTCTGGGAGTTGAAGTCCACCCATCTTAAAGTTGCTGAGGCTGAGAAACACTATTCTAAAAGACACAGCGCAAAAGAAACAGGGATTGGGAGGAAAAACAGAAAAGGCAATAATTAATTAAAGTATCAGGTAAAGTAGCCTAATTATTTCAAAGGCTTGTTGCTAGCTGCAGAAAGCCACGTTCTTTAACTGATGTATGAATCCAGTTGCTGCTGCTTTATTGTGAAGTTCTTCCTGGGAGGCAGAACAGAGAGGAAACATACAGCTTCCCTGCATTTCCCAGAACAATTCTGTTGGAACCCAGAGTTCTCTCTGATAGGGAGGGAGGAGGCCAGCCCCCTGCAGATCTATTTATTTATTTGCTCCTCATTGGCTGGTGTGTTTTACTTAGCAGCTATTCCAGCGGTGCCCGTTTCTACCACCAAGGCCCTCTTGGTTTCATAGGACAGGTTTCCTTTTAGATCTGCAGTGAGTGAAACCTTTCCACAGCTTTCAATAAATAGTCACTCTTCCTGCTACGCAAGGTGTAAAAGTGAATGCTAAAGGCTTTCTGTAATTAATACAACTTGTGTAGCATATATGTTTAGCACTGCCCCATCTGGTGTGAAACTATCCAGCTTGTCCTTGGCAAATGCTGCTAAAATTGATGACTTCATTTTTTTAAAAAAAGGGATATTGAAATTCAGTTAATGCAGATTGCCTCTATATTTGAAGTGGCTTTTAAAAAATAATGGGCATGTGAGAAGGGAAAAAAACAAACCATCCTTGGTTTGTAAAAGAGGCATTGGGAAAAATAAGTTTTGAAGGCGAAAATGTGTATCTTTCTTACTTGGAATATGATCCTTTTAAACTTTCTAATTGTGTTTCTTTAGGCAGGAACCCATATTTGAGTTGTCATAGGAAAGCTTATGGCAATTGGAACCCACTCAGTCATATTGTTTTGTTTGTGTATAAATGAAGTCACTAAAAAAATTAATAAATAAAATATTTCCCCCTTATAACTACTGTTTCACGCAAAATGTGGGCTTCTTGGTTCTTCGCCTGGTGCAATTTAACAGCCAATTGATCACTAAGAGCAGGGGAATCAAGCAGCTATTTATTCAAGACGTCTAGAAGAAATAGGGTCTCCCCATGAAAAGCGAATGACCCCAAGCACATTGTGAGTGGTAATTTTATACAGTTTGACAGCAGTTATCAAAACAGTTCATCAGCAGATCAAAGCTTCTTATTGGTTAACTATTTCAGCACTTGCGCAGTTTCATACATCCCACATGGTATCCCATAATGGTTCGTAGCACGTTCTATGTTTTCCCCTAAATCCCCGCCTTGGGGTGGAGACTTGGAATGGTAATTAGCTAGGGGTCAGTGCCTTGTGGTTAGGGAAGCTTGTTTAGTCACGTAGCCTTCCCCAGCCCAGAGTCAGGCACTGATCACAGGCACATCTGGGAACAGATAACAGAGCCCCCAGCCCTCTCCAACCTCCTGGCAAGTGCATAGATAAGCCAGATCCCTTGCGTCTGTTAGTTCGGCTTCCAATTCCTTTCCATTATTTCTCAGTCCAATTTCACGTTCCATACTACTTGCAAAAAATTGTTGACTGTATATTTTTAATAAATCAATTTCTTATTTATAGTCATTCTTGAAATATATTGTTTCATAAAAATATTTACACAACTCTCTCTCTCTCTCTCTCTCTATATATATATATATATATATATATATGTTTTATGTAAATATTTGAAGAACAAAAAATGAATCACCAAACACCCTTTAATGTATCTGCATATTTTATTTGAAAACATGGTGCTAGTCAGCTTGAAATTCTAGTCTTCCTTTTTCCTCTTATATATTTGAAGGGACTACCTACATCTGTAGATCTATGTTAGAAAGACACAGGAAATGGTTGAGAGTTTGTTTAAAAAATAAGAGTAAGTTGGGGAAGCTGCAATTTTGAGTGGAGCAGGAGGAGAGTCCTTTTCTCACCAGCCCTCCACCCCCTCAAACTCATATCCCAGCTATCCACACACACACATATACAGTGTTCCAGTTGCATACATAACTTTGGAGAAAGAGAGGGAAAAGTCCTATGGTTACAAGTAAGCAGAAAAATGGACAATAGGAAAAGAATTGTGCAATGAGCAGAGACAACTATTACCTATTCTGCTCAAAAGAGTAGCTTCTCACAACTGCTATCTAATTAAAACACAGAAATAAAAACCTGCCAGAGCTTCACTGCACACATACAGTATGCATATAATATAGTTCACCTACTAATTTGCATTTTTGAGATGTATACTGGCTTTTGTTACATGTACTTTTAATGTAATCAGTGAAGTTGACAAGGCTATATCTCTTGGTATTGGCCACAATTTCTTGTGTAGTGTGCACTTGATGGACAGCTCAAATTCTGTGGCTTAAAACCATGAGAATCATTAAGAGCATCTGGACAAAGAGAGGCAGATTGGAGGAAGAGGGGGTCACCATTATGTCACCTATGCCACATTGTCCAAAGCTCATTTTTATGATTTGCATTGCCTAGCATTAAGATACATTCACCCACAATCCCTGCAATCACTTGAAGAGGTTATTACTTGGCTGATGGTTACTAATAATGAACTAATAATTACAAACTTATGCCACTTTTTAAAGTGCTTCTATTTCTGCAAACTCCGTGGCTGTCTGACTTTTAATTCTGGTGTGCTTCTTTGCTTCTCACCTTTCCTGATTACATGTAATGCCTGCCTTTATATCAAGGGATTGACTTTGTTTCTCAAAATCCAAAAGCTAATTCATATTCTTCTCTCCCTCCACCCCCATCCCACCCCCACACACCCAAACAACCTGCGAAGCTTCTCTTTAGCATTTTCTCTCCTTGTCTGGAAGGCAACTTTTTTACACGTGCATTCCAAATTTATCTCCAGTCATCCACATTCCACCTTGCATCTTCTCCTGGGAATCATTCATTATTTCTTCAATTGTCAATGCTCAGAATTCACACATGTTCATTTCATTACCAGAGCTGCATTCACAAAGAACGTGGCAGCATATTATTAGTATCCAGGCAACCCATAAAATGTTAAAAAAACTGGGTGTGGAGAAATACCTTCTACATTCTAAGCACTGAATAGTTTTCAGGAGTTATTTGTGTGTAAGAGCAGCTCTTGACCATTTGCGAGTATATTGAGGGGTATGGAATTTCTCCCTCTCATGATTAGAAAAATTTACCCTACCTAGTAAAGGGCAGAATGTACCAAGCTGCTGTTAACATAACAAGCTTGTTAACATAAGCTTGTTAAACCAGGTGATTCTAGATCATGTCAGTTTGTCTGATCCAATAAGACCTTATTGTTTAAAAACCTGCCTGTTTGCCCGGGCTGAGAGTGGGGTAGGTCTCTTGTTTTTTTGCTATATGACATGTTTCCCTGAGGTTCATGGTATGTTTTTTGCTTGGTTGTATGCACTGTCCTTATTTTTAATTGTAAGCTGCTCAGAGTCATTTGGAGTTGGGTAGCCCTTAAATTTAATAAAATAAATAAAATAATTTGGCTGGGGGTACCTTGTTAGCAAATGCCAATTGCTCTCAGCTTGCCCCACTGGGAGCTGACTTATGGCTATCAGCAACCTCTATAGCCTCCCTTATTTGAGGTTAAATCCTCCATGGGAACTATAATATCTACACATCCCACATTTCAAATTCAGATTATGAGAGAGGCCCCAACTACTGCCCTTCTGGTGCTTTCCTCCCAAGTCCACTCATAATTCAAGAAATTATCAGATAGTAAGAGGTAAATCTTGGGTGCTATAGGAATGGAATGAAAATTAACTGAAGATACCAGAATGATTTTGATGTGCAATTAATTGATGTGACTTTGGTGAAATTTACATTCTAATAATTATTGTTTCTTTTCTCTGCATGTTTGGGAGTCTGTGTGCATGCAAATGAAACTTCTTTGTCCACTTTTTTATGTTACAAATACTATTTTTAAACATTCTGTAACAGTCCATCTTTTATTTTAAAGACCCTGGCTGTTTAAGAGATACCTATACCACATTTGCTCTGGATTTTATACTTCCTAACATGGAGAAAGACAGGGAACTACACTAGTCCATCAAATAGAATTGGAATGAGACAACACAAAAAGCTAGCAAGACTGCAAGGGCCAAGGGGTCTGATGCTTTTCCAGAGATACCATGATCTTCTTACGGTATCTTTTTGCACAACTGATTATTTTATGCCTATACACTCTAAAAAAACAAAGCAGAACAATGGGAGATTGAGAGTTTTATAATTCCATTTCAAACTCATTTTGAACTGGCAGAGACAAAAAAAAAAAAGGATTACTTCACTTACTATTCACCGATGTGTCACATATAATTAGCAAATTAGATCTACAAATTACATGCTTTAATTTGATAATTACACCAGAATCTCAGTCTGGTATATTTTCGACCATTTCTTGGCCAAAATGCAATGTTATGTTTTGTCATTTTTTTTAAAAAAACAACTTTTTTTCATATCCTTCTCCATTGTTATTAAACCTTTATCTTGGAATATTACTGTGAAAAGAGCTCTTTAAAAATCTCACAGCTGAATAGCTGCAGGTGTATGCATGCTCTGGGAGTAGGCTGATCTTGTCTGGGCCAGAGCTAGAGACCACTGGGAATTCCAGGGCTAGACTGGGAAGTTGAAAAACATTCCCAGGAGGCGGCAATGGCTGTCAAGTCCTGCATGGTTGGCAAGCTCAGGAAATACTTGGATTTCTGGAAAGGCCTTTATTGCTAGGAGGGTAATATAACATAAACTTGAAAGCCAGCCAAGTAATTCCACTGCATGACTTACACCTAGAGTTACTCTGCATTTCTTTCTCACGCTTCCCCCTCCCCTTCTCCAGAGTCAAGAAGCCCTTCTGTTTCCTTCCTTAAGTGTCTTGCTGCCTCCTTTGTGTCCCCAAGGTCTGTCAGGCATTCCATCCCAACAGCAAATTACTTTTATATTGTGCCCACAGAACCATTTATTTATTTTTATTGAAACTATTTACATGGCTGCCCATCTCTCTCATGTGACCCTGGGTGGCTTACAATATCTTAAAACTGTACAATAACATACACACACACACACAAATTATAACAACAGAACACACTGAAAACAAGACCACATAAACCATACCTGCAATAATTTGAGCTTTCGGGCATGCAACCAGGCTCACTTAACATCCTGGCCCAAACACCTGAGAGAACAGCCCGGTCTTTAAAGTTTTCTGAAAGGCTAACTGCATGAGCAATAGGGAAGATGGCAGAGTTAGGGGTACCCTTTGCCTCTAAAAGCTTATGACAGGCAGAAATAGGAAGCTTGCTTTGAACAGACTGGCAGAAATGTGATGTCTTTCCAATGACTTCCTTTTCAGGGCAAGATTATCCTATTGAAATTCTGTATTCTAAGCTGCTGAATGAACAAGGGAGACCTGGCAGGAGAATAAAGTGTGATAAAAAACCACAAGTTAAATATAAAGTGTCACAAGATGCAAAGGAAAGAGGAAAACTAGGTTTACTGGATTTGTAATTGTATTTTGCAGCTTGTTGTTTGGTTTGGATGAAAGAGTGGGTGTTCCTGAGAAACAAAAGATATTTAGAGTTAGAAGACCATGACCTGAGGTTTGGATGGCATGGATATTTATAGTATAATATAGTTAAAGTCAATGTGGATTTTAAAAAAGATTTTATTAGATGTGCTATATTGAGAATATAGAATAGATATAAACCCAGGGTGTGGCCAAAAACACCTCTATGGATCTCAACACAAGAAGCATTTTATAGAAGAAAAAGAACAGGCAAAGACAAATGGTTAACATTCCAGGAATTATTGAAGAATCACCAAGAGGAATATAAAATTAAATCAAGAGAGCAACTCATGGCAGAAGAATATAGTTGTCAATAGTTTCCCCATCTACATTTATCAGAAAGATTTAAAATGGATAAAAAGACTTATGGCATAGAGCAAAACAAAATTTGAAATGCAGTTATGTACTGATGGTGAACATGTAATTGCTAAAATGTGTAAACTTTTGCTGAAATTTGAAATGTAAGAGGAACAGGTTAAAGAATGCATGATAAAGTGGGCTAAGAATTTTGGTTATAATATACAGAGGGATCAATATGTGTCAAAAGGGCTGAAATTTACATTATGTTACGTTCTTAAAGAGAATTTTTATAAAATGATGTATTGTTGGTACATGATGCCAGAGAAATTATCCAGAATGTATAAATAATTGTAATGTGTCTTAGAAATATGAACAGCATGAAGGGACATTCTATCATGCTTGGTGGACGTGTAAAAAAAGCTAAAAAATATTGGATTCAAATACACACATTGATACAGAGAATTTTAAAGATTAATACTGAATTGAAGCCAGACTTTTCCTTCTGGGACTGATGGATGCACAGTTAGAAAAGAGTCATGGAAGATTTTTTTCTTTTTTTATACTAATTTTATTAAAAATTACAATTAAAAAGATAAAAACTAATACAAACTAAACAAAAAAGAAAAATAGAAAAATAGAAAGAAAAATAGAAAAGAAAGAAAAAATAAGAATAAAGAAAAAAAATGTAAAAAGAAATGACTTCCCCCTTCATCACAACAAGTTTAAACAATTTTAGTAACTTATCACCTTCTCTTAAAATAAAACAAATGATCTCTTCTTCCTATATCCCATCTCTATAAACAGATCCTTAAAGCCTCATCATTTCTGTCCCGATATCAGCAAAAGTCTATTAAGGGTTACCAGAGATAGCAACATATCTAAACCAACTTTATATTCCTTCCTTTTATTTTTAACAATCCTGATCTTGAGTCCCTTCAAATAATGTCCTAGAACTTGATTTCTTTTTAATTTTTCTTTGTCCCTTCTCACAAAACTCTTCAAAGCTTTAACAAGCCTTTTTTGTAGATCCAATATAGGAAAATTATACAAATCTCTCTCTTTGTTTGTTATTTGTATATCCCTTTTAATTATTAAGCCATCAGCCAGTTTCTTTTGTATTTCCAGTGTAACATCTTTTTCCATGTCATTCTTGTAGCCTGATTTTTAAATCCACTTTCAGATCAGTCTCAGTCTTGTCAGCTATAACTTGTTTTGTTCTTTCAAAAAATCTTTTAAACACAGTCTATCTATAGAGGCAGACACTCTTAACATTAACTTCTGGGTCCATTGTTCAAAAATACCCTTCAATATGTCCAATGTTAAAATATTTTGCTTCATTCTGTATTAGTAAGTCAAATTTAAGTGTTCTTCTCCTTTAATTGTAATCTTTAGTTCATTCTGGTTCCTTCTAGTGCCCAACCTTCAAAATGTCATCCTATTTTTTAAGAGAATTCAAAACAAAAGCATTGTCCCACGGGAAGGATTCTTCAAATAAATTCCAAAATCTTATTTCAAATCCATCTGGACCCTTAGTCTGTTTGTAACTTTCTAAAATCTAGGAATCTAATCACCCTTTTGTTGTTTATTCCAAAAGGAATAAAAACCTAAGTCCTTAAACTTGTATTTAAAACTTCTTTTGCTAAGGATTGAAGGAAACTTACCTGGTGCTGTAAAACCTGTTGATCCAAAGGTTCCTAGTAGCTGAAAAGCAGTGAGCAAGCAATATTCAAAAGTGATTAGAAAAGGAAGTATGAGAACCCAGTGTCCTTTCCAAAGGTGCTGACCACAGTTTCAGCAAAATGGCTATTCCCTTGTCTCCCAGAGCTCTAAACCCACCAGAGACCACTGTCTTGAGGTCCCCTCACAACTCTATGGAGCATGTGTCGGCAATCTCAAGTCCTCTCCTTGTCCAAAAAGGAATTGCAAAGAGCCGGTCTACTTGTTGGCTCTTCATTCTGCTGCAGTCATTGGCTCCACTTTTACTGGAGCCATCTTCAGTTCACCATTTCTTCCCTGGAGGTCATGGAAAATTATTTTAATATATGATTACTGCAGAGAGATTATTATATGCACAAAGATGGAAAGATTTGGCATTACCCACCATGGAGGAATGTTGGTGAAATTGACAGAACTTGCTGAGATGGCCAAATTGACTTCTTCAATGAGAGAAAGGTCATTACTGACATTCATCAATGACTGGAAACCCCTTATGGACTTTTTGCATAAAAAAAGAAAATGATTTTGTGAGTAATGGTTTTGACAATTAGAAAGAATAAGTTAGAGAAAGAAGGGCATTATGATGTAAACTTAGAGAGAGAGGTTTGATTAGAACTTCATGTATAACTGCTGAGAAGAAGATCGGAATCCACTTCTGCATATGTATTTTTTCATGCTCTCTGTTCTTTTATTTTCTTTTTTCTATCTCCTTTTTTCTTTGTCTTTTCTTTCCCCTTTTTTGTCTTTTTCACATTTACTGTATTTTTCTTTAAATGTATTTCTTATTATATATGTAAAATCTTTTAGTAAAATCTATTTTAAAAAAGAGAGAATAAAGGATGGTAGATCTTCAGATAAACAACAGCCTAGTTCCAACTAGCTTAGCAAGTGATCAGCCTAAAATAGGTTTAGCCTGGCTTGGAACACAAAGAATCCCCTGAAACCCAGGAAGTGAACAGAAGGGCCTAGCTCCTGCCCAGGTGTCTGTGACACAGCCCGTCCTTTCGCCTCACTGCCCAGCTCATTGCAAGCCTAGTCTCTCCAGACTGATGAGTGTTGCTCTCGGCCACCTAAAATTTGACCATCCCTGATGTAAGTGAACTGTAACCATTCATATAAATGGAAAAAAGCAAAGGGGACAGTATTTGCTGAACACAGCTGCTTTTCCTCTAAGTGTCCTGATACAGGGCCTCATTAAAAAAAAAAAGCAAACCTGCCCACACTAGCGAAGCATTTCATTTTCATTAAACTCAGGATACAACTTTACTAAGATTTAACAGAAAGGGTTTGACAGAACAGTACATACTAAATTCTTAACAACCTCTGACCTTCTAAATTTGAATGCAGCTCAGAATCTGCATAGCAGCTCCTTAACTAGTTGGCTGTATTTCCAGCTATAGTGAGAGAAGTAAAACTTTTGTAGCATACAAAAAACCCCTTCAAAATAATTTTATTTCCTAACGGCATTTGGTTCTTTCTTTAACGATAGTTGAACAGAACCAGCTCCACTGCTGCTTTTTTCCCTTTTTAATGCCTAAAGAGAACAATATTTTTTCTGTTTTCCTACCAGAACTAACTCAGGGTTAAAGCAGGTATGAAAAGCTGCATGTAAGCTACATCTATCTATCCTGAATTCCTACTGAAACTGGAATTATGCTGGCCTACAACCACAAAAACCTGTTGCAGCATTACTCTCATGGAGCTATACAAATTGACAGGAAAACAGGAAAACATATATCCTTAAGTTGTCTTGGAAACTCAGTCCCAACTAACAAATCCAAGCCATTAGTGTCCTAAAGGACTACATAGATGACATAGATTTTTCTTTTGACAAGCAAGATATAAAATGTTTAAATGATAGAGGACAAGCTTACATCAGGGAGGCAATGGCTAAAAGGATTTCTTTTTTTTTTATTTATGCAGCCTAGGAGAGGTCAGTTAAGTTCCTCTGCCCATTTCCTAGAAGTACACTTTCCATAAACTGACAGAAACTATCCCATTCCCTCACTATTGCTGCCTCAAAATCAAACTGAGTTGTTCCTTCCATCTCTTGCTTTGTATGTTTCAATACAGAAAGGCTTATTTATCAGTATATAACTTCCTTTCTTTCGAGGAAGGAAGGAAGGAAGGAAGGAAGGAAGTCTAAAGGTACAAGTTTCAGGTTTACAGAATCCCACTTAACCTTCAATTTTTTTTCTGGATGCTGCTCACCAGCAATTTTTCTTTTTCTTATTTTGAACAGTCCAGCTATAAAGTACTGACAAGCTTCCTCCCCTTCCATATCCCTACTGGGGATAATTTTTGAGTAAAACATTAAATAAATTTGAAAGATTAATGATAAAAGGTCTGATAAAAATAATTATAAATTTTTGAGTAAATAGTTAAATATATATATGAAATTATAAAAGTTAGAGAGTAGTGACTCAGACAACAGATAAAACGAAGAAATTTATTGAGATATTAAATTTGAATGAAATGGTATCTGAAGTGTTTAATAATATTTAATAATTTAATAATGTAAACATGACTCATTTATAAATAACTGACAACGCCCAGTAAGTGGCAGTGCCTAACTGACCAAAAAGCTAAGTGGGATCAGAACTGGTTAGTCAATGGATGGGAGATCAACAAAAAGTTCAAGCGCTATTAGACTAGGAAGTTGAAAAACTATAGCAGAAGATGACAATGGCAACCCCCTTCTATACTGATGCCAAGAAAACCATGTTGAAGTGACTGTGGTCACCAGGAATCAAGCTCCTCTTGCAGAGACTTTAGGGAAGATTCCTGAAAATCCAAAGAAATAAAATTGAAATAATTTGAGTAACATTTTCTCCTTAGAGAAAAATGGGATGCAGTATTCTTTGGCAGGTTAGCATATATAAATAATGTCAATATGATGAATAAGAAGAGTTCAAGTAAGAATAGTCATTCCATCTGCTTTCTGATTGAAATATAGGCTGAGGCAGAACATGAAAATGTGTAATAGTTTAATTTGGTATATAGCAGCATCTTCTAAAAGCATTATGTTAGCTTGCAGAAACCTCTTTTCTCCTATTGGTGGGAGTTAGTCACATATCTGCATGGGGGACATTTCCCCATTCCTTTCCCTTCTCCACAGCTGAGGGCAATTCTACCCTACATTTGTGTACTCACTGAGATGTGAGGTGGTCTAATAGTAAATTGCACATCTCTATTTCTTCATATTGAGATATGAATATGCAACTTACTCCAACACTTTAGAAGACTATGAAAATCCAGCCTGAGTAAATTTTGTGCTGTTACCTGGGTTACTATTTCTCAAAAGTTTTCTTCTCTGCAAAACAGGCTTCTAATTTTCTATCTTATTCTCTGTGTGCTTAAGAATTTGTTTTCAAATTTCTCTTGGTATTGCCTAGTCTGTAAAATTCCAGTGGGAGAATTTCCATCCCCTTGAGATTTATTTGAAACATGAGAGGCTGCAAACTGCTAGAGAGATTACTGTACAGTGAAAAATATTTGCACATACCTATTGGTCTCCTTTAAATAAATGCCTCGCATGCCACCCCTGAGTATTTGACCAAAATTCTCTTCACCAATGAAAGAATATTCTTCTCCATTTAAAAGCAAATTCCCTTTCATCAGATTAAATGAAAACTGGTAGAAATAAGAGTATGAGGTTGTTCCACCCATCAAAACATGTCAGTAATCTCTGAGTAGGCAGTCTCCCCAGGTACGATGTCACAATCTGCAGCAGAATTAGGACTGCATACCAAGACTTCCACATGGGCTGGTGCTATATGCTTTTTATGGTAACACTAAAACGGTCTTCCTCAACTGGTGCTCTTCAATTTTCCTCCCAGCATGACAAAAACAATAATTACAATGGAGTAACAGAAACAACTAATTTGGCCTGCATTTATGCACTCTGTTACTAATATTTAATTCTAGTGCAGCCAACTAACTAAACAAGCACAAATAAATACTGAAATGCCACCTTGGCTTGCCTTATACATCTAGAACCCAAATGCTTTATCAGAAAGAAAGTATAAAAACAGAAACGTGTTAATATATGCTTTCAAACTGTCAAAGCAACAGATTTTTCTCCCTACCATACCAGGCTCATTTTCATTATTATTATTCTAGCTGATTCTTCTTACTGGGCAGACTTAGCTGTGAAAAAAAAACCATACAAAAAAGGCATTTTTGAAGGCTGTTAGCAAGCCAGAACTATTATGACTTCAGTAGTAGTTTTGGGACTTGTTCTGCTTCCATCTTCATGGAGATTTTTGAGCTCTGATACCCGTTGGTTGGATTTTATTAGGCTTTTTAACTCCTGCCACAAAGGAAACATGCTGGAAAACTATTTATCTATTGTGATGCTGCCACAATAGTAAATCACAATCACTTGAATAAAGGTATTGCATGAAATGTGAGTCATAGTTAACACTGGATTTTCAATTTTCTTGTAGTACTACAAATCCTAGGAGACATTGCAGTGGACAGGAAGAAGAAGAACTTAGGAGAAGACTGGAGAGGGAGACAAAATGGAGAACAGTGAAAGTGCTGTGTCTAAAACCGCAATGTGGTACAGAATGCTAAGTTAAAATCTTCTGGAATCTATGAAGTATTATAGCCAAATTAGGCATTGATATGTGCTTACAGTCATTGATTCTTCTTCTTACTTGGAGGCAGTTTTGTTGTGACACATTTCATTTGATATCATTGTCAGTGCACTGCAAGACATTTTTGCTTGTTTTGGATACATTTACAGAGATAATGTCTCAGTAAATGTTTTTTCCAATGCTGTAGTAAAACCTTTTTCCAATGGTATTCAACATATCCATGCTTCTTTAAGCTATCCCAGGAATAATGGGAAGACTGAATGCTTTCATTGCTATTTGAAACAAATCCAGCAGGTGCACATTCTGAAGGGACACACTGAAAAAATGAATTATCTGAGATTTGAATGGCTTATGGTTCTACTCCACACTGGCCTTCAAAGGTGGCAGCTGCCAAGTTGCTTCTTTCTTAGGACATTCTTACTAAACTTCCTGGCCTCTGACCTCACATGGAGAGAATGATTTGGCTCCATCAGAAATACAAGGACCAAACGAAATGTTATGCTGATATCAAGCATACAGTTAAATGACCTGAGTTAGGGACTTGCTGTATGTTGCTGACAAACTGGAGGGTGATAAACTTAAGCGATCTATCAGAATGTTTGCTGTTATCCTTCAGAGCACAAGTTCTTCCTTTGAACTAACTAACATGAAAGATAATAGTGATTTGATTAGAAATGTTAAGCATCTAAGAAAAGATCCATCTCAGCTGGAATGCAGCAAGATAGGACTCCTTGCTACTTCAGATGTGGTGCCTGCTGCCCTTCAGAATGCCGATCCTCCCGCATCACAGGATACTGGGGCCAGAGAGAGCAGCTCAGTGGAAAAAGATGGAAGTTCTGAAATCATCTGTTTATAGGAAGGGTTGGTTTCTCACTGCTTGTTTCTATCTGACAATAGGAAGAATGGCATGTAATACTAAAATTCCCAAGAAGACACTGCAGCAGACAGGAAGAGGAAGGATGTAAGAGCAGAGTGGTGAAACCGATCGTTTAATGAGCACTTGTTCAGCAACCATTCAAACTTGAAGGAGCACTGAAAGAATGGTACTTACGACCAGTCCTCAAAGTTCTAGCCATCGCAGTGCCCCACAGTCACGTGACTGTGATCTGGGTGCTTGGTGCCCAGCTCACAATTACAATGTTGCAGCATCCTGCAGTCACATAATTGCAGTTTGTGACCTTCCCTGCCAGCTTCCCACAAGCAAATCTATGGGAAAGCCAGCAGGAAGTTGGAAGTTACAATCATGTGAGGTCCTCGCTTAACAATGGTAACTGTCATGAGTACTGATGGTGAGCAGGAGGGGGCCACTATCCAGGGGCAAAAACACATGCGTAATTTAGAGACTTTGAGCTGTCATTCAAAGAGACAGAACAGACCCACCTTGACTTTTGGGGGTTTACCTGTCTGGGTTTTCCCACGCTTCTTTAGTTTGGTAGGATTTTCTGTCTAGTATAGCAATAATGAAGCACTAGAGACTTCTTCCTCGTCTCGGCGTGGTTCTTGCTTAGTCAGGACATCAATCCTACCACACTCATACTCCCATTGAAAGAGGGAGGAAAGAAAAGAAAATTTTTTGGGGGGGGCATGTGTCTTTGGAAAACCAGGAACTATGACAAGCCATAGAACAATTGGCTGCAGCCTTGCAGCAACACCAGCAGCAAGTAGATCTCCAGGTCAACACATTACAAGTGGCTATGCTACAGCAGTTACAACAACCAGCTCTGATCATCCCACAGCCAGTGCCAGCAGCAACAGCAGCTCCGCCAGTAGTTTTGAGATCCTAGGGCAGCTTACTGGAGAAGTTTGGGGGAGAAGCCGGACAGTTGAGAACCTTTCTTACCCAGTGCATGATGTTTTTTGACAGCAGACCGGCAGAGTTCCCAACAGACCGAACCAGAGTCACCTTTATTTTAAGTCTGCTAAAGGGTCCAGCAGCCAAATGGGCTATTCCCATGGTAGAGAACAATGACCCAATTCTCAATAACTACCAGAATTTTCTGGCAAGGTTCCAAGCACACTTTGATGACCCAGTCAGAGAGGTCACTGCCAGCCAGGAAATTCGGAAGCTCAAGCAAGGCAACAAGAGAGTGGGAATTTACATTGCTGATTTCAAGCTGTTAGCAGGGGATCTGGACTGGAATGGGAGTGCTTTGAAAGACAAATTCAAACAGGGGCTGGATGAGGAGATAAAAAATGAATTGGTGCGCCAGGGAACACCAGCTACTTTAGATTTATATCAGTTGTCTGTGGTCATAGACGCCAGACTAGAAGAGCTCAGGCAGCTGCAGCCAGGGAGAGGCAGGGGCTTCAAATCGCTTCCAGGATTTCCAGCTCTCTCTGCAGCATCTCTCTACTCAGGACCAGAGCTCAGCAGGGAGACCATCAATCAATTAAGAAGAGCTCATTCCAAGGATTCCAGGCAATCCTTTTTCTACTTACCAGTCATAGTGCACGTAAACCCAGAGCACCATGTCAAGTTAGAGGCTCTCGTTGATTCCGGAGCTTCCACCAATTTTATTGATGTACAGACAGTACAAAACATGAACATCTCGACCATGGAATTGCCATGTCCCATAAAAGTCAAGACCATTGATGGCCAGCCCCTCAAGGCCAGGCCAATTCGAAGATCCACAGAACCTTTACAGCTAACAACGGGAGACCACACTGAGTGGATCAAACTTTATGTTACTGCATCACTTAATGTACCCATAATCCTGGGCACACCTTGGCTGAAGCTCCACAACCCATTGTTGGACTGCACTACGGGAGCAGTCTCCTTCCCAGCTAAGGAATGCCAGCACCACAAGATTCAAGCCACCCTTCTCTCTCCAGCAACCAACGCAGTCATTGAAGCAGGGTGGGGGTGCAGTTGCCAGCCAAGTATGCAGATTTCGCAGATGTTTTCAGCAAGCAAGAGGCCACAGCACTACCCCCCCCCCCATAGGGACTGTGATTGCACTGTTGAGTTGATACCAGGAGCCAAGATTCCAGCAAGGAAACAATATCCCATATCACTCAAGGAACTAGCCACCTTGAAAGATTATTTGGATACTAATCTCCAAAAGGGTTTCATCCAACCTTCTACTTCCCCAGCATCTGCTCCTACATTATTTGTACCAAAGAAGCCTGACCCATTGGCACCGGCAGCTCAGGAGGCACCCTTGAGAGTTGTTCATGATTTCAGCTCCCTGAATAAAGTCACAGTCACAGAAAATTACCCGCTTCCTTAATAGCTGACCTGCTGGATTGCTTACAGAAAGCTCGCATTTTTACTAGGTTGGACCTCAGGAATGCATACAATCTGATCCAGATGAAAGAGGGGCATGAATATCTGACTGCCTTCTATACCAGGTATGGAAAATTTGAATATCTTGTGGTCCCTTTTGGATTAACTAATGCCGCAGCCATATTTTCCCAATTTATGAATCAAATTTTCTCTGATTTACTAGATACGTATCTGGTCCTTTATCTAGATGACTTATTAATATTCTCTGAGGATGCTACAACTCATGTAACCTATGTACGTTGTCATGAGTGAGGATGGCAAGCAGGGGGCTCCCATCCAGGCTGTAAAGCGCATGCGTAGTACTGAGGAATTGGGTGGCCATTCAAAGAGACACAGATCGGGCCCGCCTTAGTCTTTGGGGTTTATATGTCTGGGTTTTTCCCACGCTTCTTCAGTTTGTTAGGATTTTCTGTTATGTAGCAGTAATAAAACACTAGAGACCTATTCCTTGTCTCAGCGTGGTTCCTGGCTGTTAGGACATATGTAATGTCTTACAAAGGCTGAGAGAGAACAAGCTGTTTGCCAACCTAGAGAAGTATGCCTTCAATTTAATGGAATTACATTTCCTGGGCTATAGAATATCAACAAAAGGCATATCCATGGATCCTTCAAAGGTCCAGGCAATTCTCTATTGGCAACTGCCTCGCAATGTGAAAGAAGTACAAAAATTCCTAGGATTCGCCAATTTCTATAGAAGATTTATACATAAATTTAGTGACCGGTCCAAGCCCCTCACACAGCTTTTGAAGAAAGGATCCAAATTCCTTCGGTGTCATGCGCTGCCTACCTCTGAATAATTCTCAGACACTGGTTCTGTGGAACAGGCTCTGATTTATTCACAGTGTAGGTACAGTATAGGAAAAAAGCTGAGAGTGACAGGAGCGCGCCAGTGCGGGGTTTAAATACCCCACGCCGGTCAGCGCCCCCTCACTCGCAGTTACGTCACCCCCCTTTGTCCAACACGTTGTCCTGCCAGTAGGTGAGGGGTTGCGAGGCCCCGCTGGCGTTCCGGGATCGCCCATCATCGGTTTCTCTATTCCTCCGGTGATTGCTGTCAGCTGGGCGATCTCCGTTGCGTTAGCGCTAACAGCTTGGGTGTGCCTCGCGATCCGTTTAGCCATTGTTTCTTGTCCTTCAGTCTTTGTGAGTTGATGGCTACTTATCTTGAGCCCCTTCCCCTGTTTCCTTGCTATTGTCATGTGTGCCATTGCGCTGATGTCTTCAGCTCAACGGCACTCATGACATACTGCCCCCTGTCCGAATAGTGCCCCCCCCGGTTTTCTGGTTTTTTTTTTTTTTTTTTTTCCAGGGGAGCTGTCAAAGTAACTTTTTTTTTTTTTTTTAAATTCCTGCCGGAGTGTTTTTCGCCCCTCCCTTTGTTCCGCCCTCTGCCACGTGCCTTCCTAGGGTGTGTCCTTAGTGCGCATGCCCAGGTCACACCCTGGCGTACGCATGCTCCGGCCACACCCTGTTAGTTTGGCTCAGTTCGGCGAGGAGAGAGGCGTGGCTGGTCGGGTGCTTATCGGCTCCAGGTAGGGCCCTTCTTTTTTATTCCAAGTGCGTCGCCTTTGTTCTGTGTGCTCCTGGGCATTGCCCCCAGGATGCCCTGTTGACTTGCTTGCCACTCCCCTGTGGGCCCGGGGCGGGGGGAGGGTGCTGGCGAACGCTTGTTACTGCCTCGTGGGCCCGGGGCAGGGGGAGTGAGTCCCGGGGGGGGGAGGTCCACCCAAGTCGCGGGCTTCGGGGGGCCCTTTCCCTTGGGGCACGGTAGGCGGGGGGCCCCGCGGGGGAGGGGTTTTGCAGGTGACGGCTTGCTAGCCTTGGTTTTGGCTTGTCGGGGTATGCCCGGTGAAAAGCTCGGGTCAGGTCAGGCGCGTTAACGTTGTGCGCCGCCACCCATTCTGGGTGGGGGAAGTGTTTCCACCTGACCAAATAGTGTAAAGTTCCCCGTTGCCTGCGAGAGTCGAGTATGTCCCTTACGTCAAAGTGATGTTGCCCGTCGATCATCACCGGTGAGGGCTGTGGCGTGCTTGGGTGCCATCGTGAGGTGGTTGCCGGTTTCAGGAGGCTGGTGTGGAACACCGGGTGGAGTCTCCGTAGGTTGTGTGGTAGGTCCAAGCGTATTGCCACCGGGTTCACTATTTGCGTGACTCGGAACGGCCCGATGTACTTAGGCCCCAGTTTTTTCGAGGGTTGGGGTGACTTTAGAAATTTGGTGGATAGGTAGACCATATCCCCCGCCTGGAACGTCGGTTGTTGGCACCGGTGCTTGTCGGCCTGCTCTTTGTAGGCCACCTGTGCATCCTTCAGCGCTGCCGTGATTATTGGCCACGATTCCGCAATCTTCCATCCCCAGTCGCTAGCGTCCACCTGGGGTTCCGGGGTTGTGGTAGCTCCGGTATGGGGACGAAGTCGCGCCCCGAGACTACCTCGAACGGAGTTTTCCCTGTGCTCGTGTGGACGGCGTTGTTGTATGCGACTTCGGCAAGGGAGCAGTTCGGCCCAGTCGTCTTGATGATAGTTGGTGTATGAGCGTATGAATTGCTCTAGGGTGGCATTAAGGACCTCTGTGGCTCCGTCCGTCTGGGGGTGCCAGGCAGTGGATAGGGCCTGTTGGGTCCCCGTCAGCTTTAGGAAGGCCCGCCAGAATTTAGAGGTGAACTGTGTGCCCCTGTCGGTCACCACACGTGCGGGACATCCGTGTAACCTGTACACGTGGATGAGGAAGAGTTTGGCTAGTTGTTGTGCGGACGGGACCGACGTGCAGGGGATGAAGTGGGCCTGTTTCGAGAAGTAATCCTTCACCACCCAAATGGCCGTTTTCTTCTGGCTGGGTGGGAGGTCCACTATAAAATCCATAGAGATTTCCTCCCATGGGCGGGAGGGTTCTGCCACCTGTTGTAATAGCCCCGCGGGTTTGCCTGGTGCCTGTTTGGCCCTAGCACACGTTGGGCAGGACGCTACGTATGCTTTCACGTCTCGTCTGAGCGCGGGCCACCAGAATTGACGCCTTGTTAGGTGTAGGGTCTTGAGGAACCCAAAGTGTCCCGCTTGCTTGGCGTCGTGTGACCTATGCAAGATCGCTTGGCGTTGCGAGTCCGGGACATAGATTCTGCCTTCCCCCCATGCCAGGTCCTGTGCCATCGTTACCTTGTCGGGGTTTGCCAGGAACCAGGGGTTGGTTTTGAGGGCGGCGGCGAGGTCCGTTCTGGGTCCGGGTGCGCGAGGATTGGCTCCGTGGTGAACAGCGCTTTCAGCTTGTTGAATGCGGTCTGGCACGCGGGAGTCCAATTCAATACTGTGCGTCGGGTGTCCCCCACCCCTTTGGTTTTGAGGAGGTCCGTTAGGGGGAGGGCTATCTCTGCGAACCCCCGGGCGAATGACCTGTAAAAATTCGCGAAGCCGAGGAAGCTCTGGAGTTGGCGTCTGTTGCAGGGGCGTTCCCAGTTCAGCACCGCCTCGACTTTTGCAGGGTCCATTTCTATGCCGTCTCCGGAGATTCGGTACCCCAGGTAGTCTAGGCGCGCTTTATGAAATTCGCACTTTGTAGGTTTGGCATAGAGCTGCGCCCTTTTGAGCTTGTCGAGGACTTGCCTGACTAGGGTCACATGTTCTTTGTGCGTTTTAGTGTAGATAAGGACGTCGTCTATGTAGACAAGGACCCCTTTGAACAGGTGTTCATGCAGTACCTCATTGATGAGCTGCATAAACACCCCGGGGGCCCCCGCGAGTCCGAACGGCAGCACCTTGTACTGGAAGGCGCCTAGGGGGCAGTTGAACGCAGTCTTCCATTCGTCCCCCTCCCTGATTCGGATGCGGTAGTACGCCTCGCAAAGGTCCAATTTGGAAAAGACTTTGCCTGTGGACAGGTGGGCAAGCATGTCTTTCACCAGGGGTAAGGGGTATTTGTTGGACAGGGAAGCCACGTTTAGGCCCCGGTAGTCGGTGCAGAGCCGTAGGGTGCCGTCTTTCTTCTCCCGGAATAAGACGGGGGCTCCGACCGGTGAGCATGCTGGCTCTATGAATCCCCTCTCTAGGTTTTTATCGATGAACTCCCGGAGGGTTGCCATCTCCTTCGGGGTCATCGAGTAGATCTTCGGTCTAGGTAAGGGGACGTCGGGCAGCAGGTCGATCCGGCAATCCGTCTTGCGGTGGGGGGGTAGTTGGTCAGCTTCCGCCTCTCCGAAGACCTCGGAGAAGTCGGCGTATTGTTCTGGTAGGTCTGCTGTGGTAGCGGCGTTGTCCTCTGCTCGTCCCACAGTGGGGTTGGTTCTGCCCGCTGGAACTGGTGCCCGATACTTGCCGTCGCCAAATGTGAAGGTGCGGGTCTCCCAGTTGATGCGCGGGTTGTTTGTCGCGAGCCATGGCATTCCCAGGACTGCAATGGGCCGTCCGATGTGGGTGACAACGAACGATGTGCGTTCGGTGTGAGTGCCCATTTGCAGGGTGACCGGCTCGGTTTGCATCGTAGCTGGTTTCCCTCCCGCTGTAGAGCCGTCCAGCTGGTGGAATGCCAGCGGTGTGGGGAGGGGGAAGCAGCGGTGGTCGAGTTTGGCGACTAAGTCGGGGTGGATGAGGTTTTTTGAGCACCCCGAGTCCACTAGTGCCGCGGCTGTGGTGGCTCCGTTGCCGGCAGAGAGTTTAATTGCCGCCATTATCACGGAGCTTTCGCCGTTCCGTCGGGGTGGTCCGCGCTGCTGTCCCACCGCCTGCCTCGCAACGCGTTTCAGGGCAGGTGGGGAGCTTTTCCCGCCGGCTGGTCTGGGTCTACGTTGTCCTGTTCCCCCCAGTAGGCGTCCCAGCCTTCCTCTGGTGTCGCTGTGGCTACGGTCATTCGGCGGTGAGGGGGCGGCACCAGGTTAGGTGGTTTGGGGCTAGCTTTCGGGGTGGGTTTAGGCGCACTGGTCGGCAGTCGGTTGGCGAAGCAATCCGCCGTCTTGTGCCCAAGTTTTCCACACCTCCCGCAGGGCTCCCGATTGAATTTCTTCTTTGGGTATGTGGGGCCGGCCGTCCCCACGTGTGGTGCGGGTACCTTTTTGCAGCTGTAGTTCGCGTCTTCCGTAGTTGTCATGAGGAAGGTGCGGTGCGCGTGTTCGGCTTTCCCCGCGAGGTGGATCCACCTGTGTAGAGTTTCTGGGTCGTCGCGGTAGAGGGCCCATTGCAGTACGTCGCGGTTGAGCCCCCTTTTGAACATTTCCAGCAGGGTGGTCTCGGACCAGTCGCTGACCTTCCCCGCGAGGGCTTTGAACTCGAGGGCGTAGTCTGGGACAGTGCGTGTGCCCTGTTTAAGTCTTTGGAGTGCGCTCTTCGCCCTCACTTTGGCTAGTGGGTCTTCGAAGTAGCTTCTCATCTCCTTGATGAAGGCGGGGAAGTTGGCGAGGGCGGGGGAGCTGGACTCGTACAGTTGGACGTACCAGTCCGCCGCCCGGTCTTGTAATTTGATCGCCACGGCAGCGATTTTGTCCGCTTCGGAGTCGTAGGAGTGTCCGTGCCTCCCCATGAACTCCCTGGCGTTCGTGATAAAGAACGACAGTTTCGCGGGGTTCCCATCAAAGAAGATGGGGAAGTCCTTTGGGGCCCGGGCGTTTTGTGCGGCCCTTCCTCTCGCTTCTCGGCCTGTGGTGTCGTCCGCCTGGGCCGTCTGTTGACCTTCATTTGGCCCGTGGGGGTTCGGCGCTTCGCTCGGGGTGCGGACCTGTGCGGGGACGTCGTTGGGCGGCGCGGGGGGCATGAGCGACTGAAGCATGGTCCGGAGTTCCTTCAGTTGGGTCTGCATGGCCGCGAGACCAGCTCGTGCTTCCTCGTCCACGATCCGCGCCGCCGCTGGGGCCGGTTCTGTCGGTGTGTCGGCGGGGGTGGGTTGCCGGTGGGGTTCAGTCTCTCTCGGCCGTTTGTCCGCTTCCTCTGCCGTCTGCTGGGTGTCTCCATCGTCCTCCTCCGTGCTTACCGCCGTTGGGCTGTCGCTCCACGCCCGTTGCTGGGGTGCGATGTGGGGCGCGGGGTTCTCCGCTGGTTTCGGAAGGTATGTTGCTCCCTCCCGTGGTCGGGTTGCCTCCGTCGCCATCTCCCCTTGGGGTTGGAGCTGAGGCTCGGGTTGGGTCGGGTGGGCGTCCATGGCTCCGGGAGTCCGCGGTGCCTCTGGCCTCGGTCGGTCCTCCTCTGCTTCTTGCCGTGCGGCTCGCCCTCCTTGTCCGCGTCGCGCCGGCCTCATCTTGCTGGTCTTCTCGCCGTCTACTCCTCCCGCGGCTCGTTGTCGTCCGGTGGGGCTCGGCGAGGCTGAGTTTATGACTCTCAGCTTTATGTCATGCGCTGCCTACCTCTGAATAATTCTCAGACACTGGTTCTGTGGAACAGGCTCTGATTTATTCACAGTGTAGGTACAGTATAGGAAAAAAGCTGAGAGTGACAGGAGCGCGCCGGTGCGGGGTTTAAATACCCCGCGCCGGTCAGCGCCCCCTCACTCGCGGTTACGTCACCCCCTTTGTCCAACACGTTGTCCTGCCGGTAGGTGAGGGGTTGCGAGGCCCCGCTGGCGTTCCGGGATCGCCCATCATCGGTTTCTCTATTCCTCCGGTGATTGCTGTCAGCTGGGCGATCTCCGTTGCGTTAGCGCTAACAGCTTGGGTGTGCCTCGCGATCCGTTTAGCCATTGTTTCTTGTCCTTCAGTCTTTGTGAGTTGATGGCTACTTATCTTGAGCCCCTTCCCCTGTTTCCTTGCTATTGTCATGTGTGCCATTGCGCTGATGTCTTCAGCTCAACGGCACTCATGACATTTGGGGGGAGAGGGAGCAAGCAACATTCCAAGAATTTAAGCAATGCTTTGCATCCCAGCTGCTTTTAAAGCATCCTGATATCACGAAGCAATTCATAATACATTCAGATGCTTCAGATTTTGCTATTGCTGCTGTTTTATTGCAATATACTGACAAAGTAGGGAAGACATTGCTTCCTTGTGCCTTTTTCTCTCACACGCTCTTGCTGGCAGAGAGAAACTATGATGATTTTAACAAGGAGTTGCTGGCAATTAAAGAAGCAGTTCAAGAGCAGAGGCATTGGCTAAAAGGTGCGACCTTTCCTGTGAAGGTTTGCACTGATCACAAGAATTTACAGCTTCTACAAAACACCAGATTGCTCACCCCACGCCAAATCAGATGGAGCCAGTTTTTCTCCTGTTTCAATTTTGTTATCTCTTATGTTCCCAGGGTGCAGAACTGTTTGGAAGATGCCTTGTCTCGATTCATTCAGGCAACCCCTGCTACACACCAGGAGGTCCAGGCTACTATATTACAACCTCACAACTTTGAACAGTCTACAGGAGGGAACCAGACAGAGATTTTAGCAGCAGGCAGACAAGCAGAGAACCTCTTTGCAAGGGTCAAAGCTCAGCAGCAACAGGACCCATATGCCAGGGCCAGGATGGATGACCTCCAGAGGGGTCTACAAGACACCGCATCCCCATTTAATGTGGAAGCAGGAATCCTCTGGCATAGTGGGCAATTATACATTCCCCCCTCATTGAGGGAAGAAGTACTGAGACTTTGCCATGACCATCAAATGGCAGGCCACCGAGGTGTTTTCAAAACTCTCCATAGAGCTCTGAGAGACTACTGGTGGCCTAAGATGACTGCAGACATAAAGGGTTACGTTGCTTCTTGTCACACCTGCAGACGAGCCAAGCCTCTCCCAGGGAAGCCCACAGGACTCTTGCAACCCCTACCCACCCCCAGTAGGCCTTGGGATACAATCTCCATGGATTTCATCACTGATTTACCCCCGGTCCAGGGGCTGACTTCCATACTAGTGGTGGTGGACCTTTTCACAAAAATGGTGCATTTTATTCCTTGCAAGGGCCTCCCATCTGCACCAGCCACAGCGCAGTTGTTCATGGACCATGTTTTTAGGTATAGAGGCATGGTGAATCACTTGGTGAGTGAAAGAGGCCCACAGTTCACTTCCAGGTTCTGGAGGGCCCTTTTCCAGTCATTAGGGGTCCAGATCCACCTGTCATCCTCGCATCATCCTGCTAGTAACGGGCAAGCCGAAAAAATTAACCAATGGTTACAGCAGTATCTCAGGTGTTACACCACTTATCAGCAAGATAATTGGCCAGCCCTGCTCCCCATGGCAGAATTTACTTATAACAACTCTGTGCAATCCTCCACCGAGATGTCTCCTTTCCAGGCACTCTACGGGGTTAACCCTTGGGTGTTGCCCACCTCCTCCCAGCAGGGAACTGTTCCAGCAGCAGCTGATTTTCTTAAAGAGCAACAAGCTGCACAGGAGTTGTTAAAGGTGCAGCTGAACAGGGCAAAAAGTGCTTACAAGAGAGCTGCAGATGCTCATACACAAGAAGAGCCAGTGATTGCTGTAGGAGACAAAGTGTGGCTCTCTACCAAATTTTTGACTTCTACCAGGCCTTCCAAGAATTTGGACTCTAAGTTTGTGGGCCCTTTCACTGTGGTGCAGCAGATAAATCCAGTGGCTTATCGTTTACAGCTGCCAGCATCCATGAAAGTCCATCCAGTGTTTCACAGAGCCTTGCTAGCCAAAGACCCTCCCCCAAGTGCATTGTGATCACAAATGCCCCCCCCCCCACCTCCAGTAATTGTGGATGGGGAGGAGGAATATGAAGTCAAGGAAATTCTGGACTCTAGGAGGAGAGGAAGGGGCATCCAATATTTAATACACTGGAAAGGGTACCCCGTGGAAGAGCGCAAGTGGGAAAATGCCAGAGATGTGCACGCACCAGCACTGGTTCAACAATTCCATAAGCTTTTCCCTCACAAACACAAGCCTCGCACTCTCCCAGAGATTCCTCACTTGGCAAAGCAAGCAGAGGAATCCCAAGCAGAGGAGTTCGTAAGTTGGCAACCTCCACCCCCTCCAGAGGCTCAGAGGCCAGAGCGAGAGGAGGAGGGGGAGCCGCAGCTCTCCACCTCGGGCTTGCATTTCTCAAGGGGGAATGGGGACGAATCTTCTAATCATCTAGCTATTTTCCAGAAGCAGCCACCTGGGCCAGAAGCGTTATCAGAACTGGAGAGCAGCAGTGATTCGTCCTTGGAGGAGTTTTCCTTGAAGAATTTCCATAGTTGCCCAGTTCCCATGGGAGCTTGGTGTGGGAGATGGACCCTCATGAGACTTTGGAGGGAGGAGGGAACTCTGGAGAGGAGGGGGCTGAAATGGAATGTGAATCTGGAGGGGAGGGTGATGTCATGAGCACGGATGGTGAGCAGGAGGGGGCCACTATCCAGGGGCAAAAATGCATGCGTAGTTTAGAGAGTTTGAGCTGTCATTCAAAGAGACACAGAACAGACCCACCTTGACTTCTGGGGGTTTATCTGTCTGGGTTTTCCCACGCTTCTTCAGTTTGGTAGGATTTTCTGTCTAGTATAGCAATAATGAAGCACTAGAGACTTATTCCTCATCTCAACATGGTTCTTGCTTAGTCAGGAAAGTAACCAGGGACTGCTGTCACTGCTGTCACTAAGCAGCACAGTCACATGCCGTCATGCTTTATGACCACATTGCTTAGTGGCAGAAAATCTGGTGCCAATTACCATTCTTAAGCAAGGACTACCTGTATGTCTGTTATATAATAAAGAGTTTTCAGTTACTACTTACACTGGAATCTGGGTTAGGAACCCTTTAAGAAAGAGTATACAAAATTCTGTTTCCTAAAACTTTACACATAGAACAAAATAGATCTACAAATAGATTTATCACAGATAAATATCATACATTTAACTAAATTAAATCACAGTAAGTTTTGCAGGTTTTATAAGTTGAAAATGAACTTCATTGTTCACCATACACCATAACCACATACTTGTAATCTTGTAATCTGTGTAATCTGTCAAACAATATATATGATTGGATGCTGAAAACTCTTTCTCCAATTTGCACAAAAATGTTCATGCTCAAAATTCAGTGGAAAGTCTGCCAGTTCAGTCATTTTATATTCAAATAATGACTATATCAACTTAAATAACATACTATATCTAAATCACCTGTGAGGTTTTACCAGACTGCAGACCAAGGTATCTGGAACAGTTTGGGAGAATCTTGAAAGATTAATCTCTGGGGGAAATAAAGTCATACTAATTTCTGGTAGGAGGGTTTGTTTCCTTAACTCTTTAAAGTGTCCTTTCTTCTTTTATCTGCTAAAAAATAAAAAAGTAACTTCCTTCTACTTCAGGCAGGTGCTCAGCTGTTCAGGAGAGCCTCAGCTCAGTCCTCAGTGAGAACACCTAGGGGATAAGTCTGTGTCCTGAATGCCAAGCTGCAACTTCCAGATTTTTTTCACAGGAAGGAAGGAAAGAAGGAGAGAGGGAAAAAGAAAGGAGATATCAGGTAAATGATAATAAGCCTTCACTCCTCTGCAGTTGCTAGAATTTTGCCTGTTGAAATGTTGCAGATATTTTTATCCAATTTTTATATGGGATAAATTCTGCTTCTGAGAAAGTGAGCATGGTGGAAGAGGGGATATTGCCAAGCCTGAGTATGCAGTCTACAACTTATTTCCACTTAAATCCATATCAGGACTTGGCTTCCTAGTAAGGTTATTGCATTCAGTAATATTCTGAAGAGGTCCCTGGAAGTCTGAGAGCAGTTGTATCCTCTGGATGTGGTCAAAAAAGTCATAATAGCAGCCCAACATATATTAAAAAATGGGCAGAGCTCTGATTGCACCATTGCAGCCACCATCTTGACTCTTTACCATGTTCTGAGGACACCCTGCTTGAGGGGATGCTGTTAGCCTACATGCATGTAAGGGAAAAGGCAGGAAGGCCCCAAGGTCTTGGGTGGCTTTGAATGGTGCAGGAGGGGGGCCTCCAGGCAAGAAGAAAAAACTTCTCCCCATGTACTTAGAACCTACTTCATAGTTACAGTCCTTTTGATGGACATTCTCTTTAGTTTTCTATCTGATACGCTTAAATGCCTTAAACTGATGGCAGGTTTGTGTTTTGTGATGCAAAAGCTCCCATGTGCTGCTTTGTGAGGACTTGTAATACATAAGCAGCAAGACCCTGGGGTGGGATGGGAATTAAAGCAGCAGCAACTGCACAGATGCATCGGTAAATGTGCAGGGGGCAGCGGGTAACCTAGCAACCATAGAGGGATGTGCAAAACTTTCACTGGGAAAAAATAACTGCATTCATGAAGAGCATAAATATAATAAATAGCTTTGTTTACTTCTTGTAAAGCAACAGAAAACTCTTTTCCAAGATAAACTTCCTTTTTAATCATAATTTGTTCAAAGTGGTTCAAATAAGATTAAATGAACTTACACAGTCAATAGTATTACTCTCATCTTTTGGAAGGGATGTGTGACAGTGTGCAGAAGTGTCACTGTGAGGGAATGGCTTGTCTCAAGTCATCTCCTGAAGAACTGATAGCAAGGAACGAGATTTGAAGCAGGAGCTTCCTAATCAAATGCTTAATGCCCATCCCTGACCCTGCTCCCCCCACCTCCCCTTTTTCTTTCTTTTTTGAATGACTCCAAATGATCAATGCATGCTGCACAGTTTTATACTGGCTTTAGCTAAAGCTGCTTTATTATTGAAGCATCAAATTAGGTTCAGCACACACTGAGTTAAAAGGGGAATTTAGCTGTGTTTTCCTGGTGCAGAAATGGAGGCTTGTGTGTATCAAACCATAGACAAATGTTCCAGCACTTAAGCAAAACTTTGTTTATATTGCGTGCCTCTCAACAGAAATTAAGAACTGTGGAAACAATGCACGCAAGTGGCTGGCAATCTGCTCTGGTTTTTCCTGAGTGGATATGACAAGCTCACCTGCTGGGGGAACCTGGAAATAAAAGGACAATCTTGCACCATTAATAAAACATATGAGATCGTCAAATCACCGGCTGAGTTGGCCACCAGGGACCCAGTATAATGGTTGATGTTGTTGATGACGGGAGTGCTTTAGCCAGAGGCAAATTTTGTGGAGGCCATGTTTGCGTGCAAACCTTCACTTAAAGCAACATAGGCTGGCAAGGCTCATCTTCACACTAGTGTGAATGTAACAGAGAAAAGCATGAACCGCATGAGATATTACATCATTCCAGCCCATCGGCCTTGGTCACGGACTAATGTTTTATTGAAGCAAACTCCTCAGAGGAGAGCTAAAAATTCACTTTACACCCTCAGAGGAGTGTCTGTTTTGGTTGCAGAGAATGGTTCCCCGTCAGAAAAAGATAAAACATCACAATAATCTAATAGGGATACGGTCTGAAATTCAGTCTCAGGGGCCAAGTTCTGGGAAGACAGAGAAAGCAGAGATCAAGGGCCAGCAGCCTGCAGGAGCATCAGAGCCTGCTAGGCAAAGCACTGCAGAGAAGCAGTTTATGCACAAGCAAAAGCACACCAGGCAGGGCGTTCCCCTGGCATGCAAGGGAGGGAAGGAGCAGGGGAGAGAGTAAGTAAGGCATATATCTATCTATCTATCTATCTATCTATCTATCTATCTATCTATCTATCTATCTATCTATCTATCTTTATACACTTACAGATAGTGGCATTCAAATATTGCAACTAAAAAACGAATACTTGATGTTAAAAAGGGTCTTCATCTGATCACATTATATTACTTCTTTTATTTTCAGCCTTCTGCAGAGAGAACTGAGACATGAGCAATAACACTGGTCCAACCAACACAGCCATGCTTTCAACCGCTTGCACTGGTCTTTGGAAATTCTGCCTTCTTTCTGCTTCTGATCCGCCATTCTCTTCTAAGATCTGTTATCAATTTGTTAGATTCTTATCCTAAGGATTTTTGAAATCAAAAGTTTTACCCCTTGGATTTAGGACCAATAGAGAAAACCTTCTATACACTTCCAGTTACAGTGTTAACAATATGCTCTGTTTTCTAGACCCTCAGCAGGGAGGTTGCACCTGGCCAACTTTGTCTGATCTCAGAAGCTAAGCTAGGTCAGAATTTATTAGCCACTAAATGAGAGATCATTAGGAAATCCAAGGACTATAGGCTAGACTGGGGAAAAAAACAATTCCAGAAAAAGATCACAGCCAAGACACATCTGTAGAGTCACCAGGATTACCTTCACCTTGAAGGAGACTTCACCTTTATTTTTTAGGTAAACTGGTAAACTTTTCTTTTAACCATTACTGAGCCTATAGCAACCTATAGAAAGGTTGATCAGAGAGTAGGCATAAATCTGCAAAACTCGGTGTCTCCCTAATTACTCTGCTGGCAAAATACTGATTCTTTAGGTGATACTATGTTTTTGGTCCTGCAGCCTTGGTTACTTCTGCTTTCTTAGGCCAGGAAGAGGAGCAGATTCCACCAAATTATCATCTCCAGCCATGCCCTCTTTAGTGGTCACCTCAAGCTTTTCCTGACAGCTGGCTGGGATGGTACATCTCCTGAAAGATGTGATTCCAAAGGATTATTAAGGGACTCATTGGAGGCAAACATGACTTTTGGCTCTCCTTATATCTGCAGGGCCTCATTGTGGGTAATTCTTAACTTCCCCTCCCCCTTTTGACTTTACCAGCAATGGAGATGAGTCTCCATTCCCATCAATATGACTTGGTCAGTCTTCCTACCATGTCAGGGTTAGTAATCTCCTGGGACAGAACATTGGTTTAACTGGCTAATAATTTAATACAGTACAGTGGTGGAATATTTTCAACCTTCTTAGCTGTTCTGTATTTTCATTCTAGGAGGTACAGGAAACAAGTATCAGACAAACTTAAAGGCAGTGCAATAAGTTGCCACTAAATGCCTTGCAGTCCATACTTGCTGTTTATATTGCCCAAAGCTCCTCCAATACCTTTCTTGGATCAGGTATAAAACAGTTAATGAGCTCCCCCAGCCCCTTTTTACATAAGAAAGGATTAACATATTTTTTGACATGGTTCAAGGGTTTGGTACATTGTTTTTCTAATGAAACCTGCTCAAACTCATAGTTGACAGGCAAGCAACTAAACAAATTTCAGATCACAGAGAGAGAAAGCTCACAACTTTTTTAAAATTTTTGATTTAAGTGAATTGTGTTCCTTCTCTCTAACTCCTAGCAGCTAATGTCACCCATTTTGCTTTGTGTGACTTACTCAACAGTTCCTTATCCTTTATAATTAATCTGGAATGGATGAGAAAGTCATGTATTAAATGCATGCAGAAAACAGCAATTCAGGAGCCAGATAGCTATAAGAAAAAAGGCCAGTGGGAGAAAATAAAGAGTAAATAAATAGCACATCAACATATTCTTATTAGAGTTAAGTAAATATCACTTGGAATGTCTGCAAACACACAGGGCTACACAGTTTGTCTGAAGTGAGCCTTTTCCAGCAATCGCTGCCATTTTAATATTCCCAAACTACTGAGAAGCTGAAGAAAATAATAGGCAAATTTGTCAAGTAACATTTATGTGGACTTTTCGAAATGAAAGTATGTGTTTGCCATTTAAAACAAAAAGCTTATATTTCATTCTTAGGCTGTTTGAAATAATGTATTGTTATGACAGAAATGGTTTAAATTATATACTGTTACCACATTTTTCAAATTGTGAGATAGTAAGCAGAGCCTCTGTAACACAATGACCTAACTTCAGATCTGATCAATATTTCCTGGTATGGTCTTATATATAATCTTTATATTTTGGTAACATTTTGTGTCTTGCTTCTAATCAGCATTCTGCTGGTCATTGTATTTTCTATTACATTTAAAAATAATAATAAAGATCCAAGTTACTTATCATATGCCTGCATCTTTTCCTACGAAGTTACTAAAACATTGCATGGTAAGTGAACTAACTTTGTGCAAACATGTTCGTAATAATTATTTATTTTATTTGTATGCCACTTGCCTTCTCAGTCTTAGGTAAAGGTAAAGGTTTCCCTTGACGTAAAGTCCAGTCGAATCCGACTCTAGGGGGCGGTGCTCATCTCCGTTTCTAAGCCTTGGAGCCGGCGTTGTCATAGACACTTCCGGGTCATGTGGCCAGCATGACGACTTGGATCGCCGTTACCTTCCCGCTGAAGCGGTACCTATTGATCTACTCACATTTGCATGTTTTCGAACTGCTAGGTGAGCAGGAGCTGGGACGAGCAACGGGAGCTCACCCCACCGCGCGGTTTCGAACCGCCGACCTTCCGATCGACAGCTCAGCGGTTTAACTCGCAGCGCCACCGCGTTCTCAGTCTTAGGCACCTTGTAATATACCAATAAAACTACAGAAGCGTTCTCATTACAGTACAAACTTAATGTTATATTACCTGCAATTAACCTGGTTGACAAAGGGCTCCTGGGGAGTGGCCAATTACATCTCTCTATTGATATGTCCTGAACTAAGGAAGGCTTTCTTCTGGGCTACATACAGTATAATATACTCTCTATGGCATTACTACAGGGAAGATATTCTAAGACACCCCCCCCCCCCCGGAGAAATGTGTCTGCCCTTGTGGAACAGGAGATACTGAAATAGCCTAGCACATGTTATTATGGTGTGGCATTTACAGGGATATCCAAAACTTCTATATGCTACATTTCCTTCAACAGTGCTCTGGGTAGACAATTTTTATATGACTTTATTCTTTTTGGATGTTAAACCTTCCATAACTCGGATGGTAGCAAAATATTGTGCAGTAGCACTGAAAATGAGGCATCAGTTATTGCAAGGTCCCCCACAATTATAATCTAGCCCATGTATTATCCACTCTAATGTTTAAATGTAATTTTGTACAAACTTGTTGCAGGTTGCAGTTTTTGGTTCTATTTTATGTTTCTGGCCTTTGGCATAATAATATTGAAAATTTGAAAATTTTGACCATCCAGTGACATTTTTGAAAGTATGACAATCTTTCTTGCTTGTTGTTTCTTTGAATAACTTCAAAACTTCAAAAATATTTGCTCTGCCTAAGCTGTTAAACCGAAGCAGACTTCGTTATTTCTTCAAATGTCATACTAATTTTTAGTATGCATGCCTGAATCTATACCTATATATATCTATAAATAGGTATTTCCTAGTGCTAGGATGAAGTAGTTGGAGAATAGATTTTTAGCAATTTCAGCAGGAGGGGGTAGGATAAATATATTTGAACAAAAATATTTTAAAGGGGGAGAGCTGCAATTCTGGTCAAACTACATAGACAAGTTGAGCTTGATTTAAAGGAGACTCACTTACCTGTAACTCTAGATTTACACTTTCTTGAATGTAATATTCATTTGGCTGCTGATTGCTCTTCTGAGAGCTGGACCAGTGTAGAGCAGATACAGGTTAAGTGGTCTATGAAGTTGCAGAAAGCAACCTTTGAATTGCCTAGCTCAGAGATCATCTCATCGTATAACTTGAAACTGGTACCTAAGTTATTACAGGTACAATCCTTTTTTTTAAATAGTAGTTTTATGAAAAATTACAGTTACAACAATAAAAGCTGATACAAACTTAAAAAAAAAGAAAGAAAAAATAATGTAGTAAAGAAAAAAAGAAATATATAAAGAAATGACTTCCCCCTTTATCACAACAAGTATAAACAATTTTAGTAACTTATCGCCTTCTCTTAAAATGCAACAAATGATCTCTTCTTCCCAGAGTCCCTCTTTTGGGGGAGATGGGTGGTAACTAAATTTGAATAGTAAATAAATAAATATCCCATCTCTTATCTATAGTCAAATCCTTAAAGCCACATCGTTTCAGTCCGGATGTCAGCAAATGTCCATTAAGGGTTATCAGAGATAGCAACATATCTATCTTAACCTTGATCAAATAAACCAACATTATATTCCTTCCTTTTACTTTTAACAATCCTGATCTTTGGTCCCTTCAAATAATTTCCTAGAACTTAATTTCTTTTCATTTTTTCTTTGTCCCTTCTCATAAAATTCTTCAAAGCTTCAACAAGCCTCTTCAAGATATTATTTGCAATCTTTTCAAAAATAAAAATAATAAACCTACTCTATAGGCTGCAAATAGATGAGAATATAGTTGAACAAGTAAAATTATGTATATTTGGGTAACACACATGCCAAATACTCTGCTAAGAATGCCAATGTGGTTGCCATTCTTAGAATTTTTTTTTATCAAGAGACAGCTTTACTACCCCAGTGGTCCTGAGATGTTTGATGCAAAGATAGGACTTCCCATGCGGCATGACAGGAGTGGGCAATAAGGAGTCCTCTTCATGCATGTGGCTTCCAAACACCCTTTTTGCAACTCTGTGATGCCCAAGACATACTTGATTGCTCTGGTTTTTATAACAAAAATTCTGGTTGTTTCCATGTATGCATTTTTTCCTATAAATCCTATTTGCTGGTTTATAATAAATTTCACTTCCTTATTTTATCTATTTATTTATTTAAATGTATTGGCTGCCCAACTCCAATGGACTCTGGGTGGCATACAAAACTAAAAAAAACCACATAAAAATATCTAAAAACTTTAAATCAGAAGGACAGCCCAGAGTAAAATGATCTAATAAACCACAAAATCAACAAAACAAAACAAAACAAATCAAGGGGCTTAGACAAATAATAAATATCACCCCCAGGCCTGGGTCCAAAGCCAGGTTTTCAAAGCTTTCCGGAACCCTAGGAGAGAGGGCGCCATCCTTATTTTAATTCTCTGTTGAAACCTATCATTTTAAAAAGAGGTAGTAGAGGGCGTTTTGCCCTTTACTACAAAAACTTTTCTGTAACTTTAAGTTGTGCTATTCTTATGTGCTAAAGAATGGCCATATGGAAATAGAAGGATGTCACCATTATTAGGAACTTACTTTGTAATTACCCTTTATCAACTGGTGCCCCCCTCCCGCAACCAAGCACAGACAGCAGTTCCTGAGGGGAAGGCATGTGAGTCTCCACCTGTGGCTTAAAGAGATATCACCCACCATTGGAGTGCCACTTCAGTGAGACATGGGCCATTGCATTGAGACAAGCACGCTATAAGTGGGAAGGGATAATTAAACTACTTAGTCTTTGAATGGCTCATTTATACAGAGGTTGGCCGAAGCTCCACTCAGTTTGCTTTTAGTTGGGGCTGAGGAACAGAATCTTATTCTTCTTCCGTTTCTTCTGTTTTAATTTTCTAAACATGGCACAATTTTGAAAAACTGGTTTGGTCATTGTGCCTTAAAGGGCAGTTCCGTATATGTTGCCATGCTCAGGTTTGGCTACAAATAGTCGTCTGTCTGTCTGTCTGTCTTTCCACATTTTTAACTCCTAGCTGGGTGCTGCAAAGTTGCTAAAGGAGGAAGAAAGTGTGGAGACAGATAGCTTGATCTTTCTTTCCCATTATTTTAGAAGCTCAAAATTATCCCCAAGTTGCTTTTTCACTGATGGTGTCCCTACCTTTCAAAACATACCTGCCCCCCCCACACACACACACAAAGGTACACTGACAACGTCTTTGAGCTGGAACTAACCAGAAGGGAAACTCTTTTTCCTTCTGCCCTTGTGGCAGTCAGATACAATCGAACTACAGTACCTCGGGTTTAAAAAAAAAAGAGGAAAGAAACATGGTGCGATTTCACTGGAGATGGAGTTTGAGCCAGTGAGTCAGTTCTGAGTAGGGTTTCTTAGTAAGATCAAGTTTCTTTCGGCTCCCCAGAGGGCACCTTAGGCTCCCTCTGCTGGCTGAAATGTTGAGTTGTGGTGGAATTTCTCAGCTCTTCCACATATTTACACAACAGGAAGAATCATGATCCATGCATGATGGCTTTATAAAAAATGACTTAGAAGAACGTTGTTCAATCCTCCTCTTCCATTTTTATCCTGCTTTCTGCCCTATGGTCTGGCAATATTTAATGTGATTAAGCAGGAATGTGGAATGAAGGCAGAGGTATAAGTGACAGGGTAAAGTTTTATTATTATTTGTTACTGTTTCCTTGGAGAACCCACAAAGGATATTTGCTGTTTGTCAGGAAATAACGTGGGTAGGCCCACTTCTTCAATTGTCAGAAAGTGCAAGTAAGTCAGGAAGCAGGGCCATTCTGTTTGGGAGAATGGAGGACACAGCCAACTTTTCTCCCATAAGCTGCTGTCTTGCCTGGTCTGTTGAGATTTGTTTGTTTATTATTTCCATTTTTATCCCTGAATCTATCAGGGATTCCCAGTGGTTTATAAACATAATCAACAATTACAACATCCACAGTAAGCAGTAATCAACAAAATTAAATCAATATAAAATTAATACAATAAAACAATTAAATAATAGTTATGTTGACAGAACAATTATTAACCGAAATAAAATAATAAAAGATGACAAGAGCATACTAACTACTAAACACTCTCTTTGAGGGTCCTCCTGGACTCACGACTCCTGCTCAATGAGCAGATTGCAGTTGTGGTTAGGAGACTTTGCACAGCTTTGTGTTGTGCACTAGTTCCACCTGTTCCTGGATTGGGAGATTCTACTCACATCCTCGTCACCTCCTAAGTTCATTACTGTAATGCAGTCTATGTGAGTTGCCCTTGAGGAGCATCCAGAAGCTGCAACTGGTGCAAAATGCAGCCCCACAGGCAGATATGTGCCCTCCTAGGTCAGTGCACGTTGCACCTCTGTCCACTAGCCGCATTGGTTGCCTGTTTTCCTTCTGGGTTCAATTCAAGGTGCTGGTAATGACCTACAAAGCCCTACATGGCATGGAGATGGGTTATTTGAGGGACTGCCTCTCCCCGGTTACATCTACTCATCCCATCAGGTCCAGCAAAAGAGGCATAATACAAGCCCCATCTATTCAGGAATGTCATTGGACAGGACCTAGGAGGAGAGCCTTTTCTGCTATGGCACCTGCCCTTTGGAATATCATCACCCTGGATTGGCCCCAACCCTACTGACCTTTCGGAAGCCTCTGAAAACATGGTTCTGCCATCGTGCCTGGGGATCTGGCAGAGGCATGGGGCCTCCTAGGTGGCTATACTGATTGTGATGTATGAATTGTACTCTCCTGCTGATTGTTTTATGGTTTGAATTGGTATTAATGGTTTTATATGCTTTTATTTGTTTTTTGTTTTTGTTGTTGTTTTTAACTGTGTGAGCCACCAGAGTTACAAAGAGATGGGTGGCTATATAAATTGAATAAATAAATAAATACAATATACAAAAGAATAAAACAATATTAAGAAAAAGTCTCTAGGCATTAAGTAACTATGTGGATAGAGGTATGAACATATCTATGCAATCTGTATCAACTGGTTTACAGATTTTGTACTTGCCATTTTTCCATATATTATCTTTATACTCTTTAATATAATACGAATGTTAACTGTTTAATTCCCAAGCTGTTTTTTGTTTACTTGTTTTGTTACCAGGAAGGAAAAATGTTAATTCAATTACTGCTTTGGATAGGTTTCAGATATTTATAATAAATATATAACTGTAATGAGTGGAGTTTCAGGATCAGTATGAGTTTCTGTCCTATGAGAAAAAAGCACACTGTTTTCTTAATATCTCTTTAGTAACTTCTTGGCTTCCTAATTATACTTGCATGAAAACACTGAAAGTGTATTTTGTATTCATGTTTACATATTTCTTTTTTACAAATAAGTACAAATGTGTATGAAGAATGGACTCGTTTTTGAGCACCTTGGGTCATGATCTCAGCAGTCAAAGATTTCAGAATCATCTTTTAGAATACCAGTATAACAGTAGTGCATTGAAGACATTATATTAGCCAATTCATCTTTAATAATAGAATAAAAGATTTTATGTGACCAACAGAACCATGGATGGATTTGTGATAAGGATCAACAGACATTGCTAATGTGTTCATTTATGTCACATGTTCTTCTTTTTGTATTTTGCAAATAAAAATTCCATTGACAGAATTGAATCATTGTAGCTAAACTGCATGCTGCCTAGTAGAGAAGATACTAATAAATATTGGCTGGATATGGCTTCTGAAAGAGAAATTGAGCAGTAAGTATGACAAAGCAATCAGAACTGTGTCTGTTTAAGCTTTGATGGATGTGTAATGTGTGTAACGATACTATGATACACACTTGAATGGGAACAGAAGATGGGGCAGCTCATTGTTCAGAAACAACCAATGCACCTGAGGAGGCACAGAGAGCTGAAGATGTAAAGAAATGGCAGCAAAAACTGTAATGAATAGAAATTCAACTATTATGTCAAAAGCTTGTTTAGAGACAACATGGCAAATATGTTAAAGATGAGATCTAAAAGTCATGAATAAGGCAACTTGAATTTAATAATGTAAGACTACAATATTGATTAAATACATTTTCTACTGAAAGGTTTAACCAGTAATGCTCCAGGAATATTGAAAAAAAAAAAGTTAACAGCTATGATATTAACAACTCTGCTTTTTTGGAAAGAGGAGAATCAAAATTAATTTTGCTCTGGTAAGATATAATGTATTAACAAATATATTTATTTATTTTTATGTATTTTATGTATTTGCTATAAGATCTTTGACCTAAAAGAATGAATTTATTAACAATTCACCTGTTCTTATAAAAAGTTTTGAAAAATATGTTGTCAGAATACATCTATCTCATCAAAAGAATTTAATACCATTAAAGAATCATTTAGAAATAAAGAAAATAAAGGAATAAAAGGAATAAAATTTAAACGAATAAAAGAACACATTCTCTCCAACAGCCTACACCCAGATACGCAGGGATTAACACCAGACAAACAATCAAGCAGAAAACAATAACTTGATCAAGGAAGTCGAGGGAGAAAACCACACACACCCCAACACTGGTCAGGCAAGCTACTGCATATAAACAGGGAGCAAACACTCACTGACACTGATGACGTTACCTAGTTAGGTAATGAAACATCTGCAAGCAAACATCCAAGCTCAGAGAGCACCAAGGACTCCACAGTTCAACCCTGAGCTACAGATATTGTCTTCTATTGAAATAAAAATAAATCATGCAAAACCAAACAAACCAGGGAAATGGCTGGCATACAAATTACAAAAAGAAAAAGAAAAGAAAATGTTATTAAAATTACAAGAGGGAAATATGGTAATAACAGGTAATGTGAACATGCAAAAAGTATTTCATCAATACTATTCTAATTTATATAAAGGACAAGAAATTTCCCTGGAGAAAATGGATGAATTTTTAAAGAAACAAAATTTACCGAAAATTACAGAGAAACAGAAACAGATTATGAATGGACCCATATGGGAAGTTTGTTAAGCTATAAAAAAAAAGACTAAAACAGGAAAGGTGCCTGGACCAGATGGTTTACCAGCTTCTTACTACAAATGTTTTGAAGATGAACTCTTACAACCTTTACAAAATACAATGAATTCTATTCTACAGAGGTTCCCAGACAGCTAGAAAAAGGCTAATATTGCATTAATGCCCAAAAAGGGACAAGATTTTACTTTTACAAGAAACTATCAGCTAATATCATTATTAAACAATGACTATAGGTTGTTTACAGTGATTTTGACTGAGAGGTTGAAAATAATTTTGCAAGGATTTATTTATGAAGATCAGTGTGGGTTTTTATCTAAGACAGTTAAGGGATAATATTAGAAATGTGTTGGACATTTTAGAATATTTGGACAAAACATAATGAAAAACAAGCTGCATTGCTTTTCTTAGATGCAGAGAAGATCTTTGACAATTTGAACTGGGATTTCCTATTTAAAGTTTTGGAAGATATGAACTGTGGAGAGAATTTTATAGAATGGGTAAGACTGGTCTACACCTCACAGAAAGCACAAATAATTGTTAATGAAGAACTAACAACAACCTGTGAGATACAAAAAGGAACAAGACAAGGATGCCCATTGTCTCCACTCCTGTTGATCTTAATTCTTGGAATATTGAATAGAGATATAAGACAAGATAAGAGAATTGCGGGAGTAAAGATCAAAAGAGAAGCTTATAAGTTAAGGGCATTTGCTGATGGTTTGGTGTTGGTTTTGGAAGATCTGTCAAAGGGAATAGAAATATTAATGAGAAAATTAAAATAATTTGGTGTGCTAGCAGGTTTTAAGATAAATAATCAGAAGACTAAGATGTTAACAAAAAATACAATAGAGAATCAAACAGAGCAGAAAACTGTTTTTAAGATTGAGAAAAAGTAAAATATTTGGGTATCACTATGACAAATATGAATTGTATGTTATTTCAAAATAATTATATTAAGGTATGGAATGAAATTAAAAAGGATATGTTAAGATGGGATAAACTACACTTGTCATTGTTGGGAAGAATTTCTGTGATGAATGTTCTGCCTAGAATGATGTTCTTGTTTCAGACAATACCTGTTTTGACAACTGATGTACCATTTAAGTAATGGCAAAAAGATAGATCTAAGTTTGTATGGTAAGGGGAAAAGCCACAAGTTAAATATAAGGTGTTACAAGTTGCAAAGGAAAGAGGAGGATTGGATTTACCTGATCAGAAATTGTATTTTGCAGGTTGTTGTTTGGTATGGACGAATAAATGGGTGTTGCTGAGAAATAAAAGACCTTTAGAGTTAGAAGAACATGACCTGAGATTTGGGTGGCATGGATACTTGTAGTACAATAAAGTCAAGGTTAATGTAGATTTTAAAAATCATTACATTAGACGTGCCATATTGAGAATATGGAATAGATATAAACCTAGGCTTTGCCCAAAAATACCTCTATGGATCTTAGTACATAGTTTGTATGATAATATTAGAGTTGCTTGGTTTAATAAACTATATCATGTGCTTTTTGTGCAATTTATTTCTGATACCCTGTATATAATTAATGCAGGAACAGCCTGTAGGACTCAGATAATCACTAGAGTCATTCATTAAGCAGTTTATGCTGCACATGATCTGAAATTTGTAAAAATCACATTATAAAAAACTTATACAAAATTTCTTCTTATTGTGTAAACTTTTATTCAGCTGTAAATTACCATAGTTTAATGGACACAAATGCACCATGTCTTAAGATATATATGAAGTATCATCAGTGTGAAAACTTGATTTAAATCAGCTATTTGCATCAGAACTTTTTTGCTATTTTTAGGCACGTTTAAGACAGCAATCTTTGTAAGCAGGACTGTTTACAATAAAGGTACAATTCAATAAAACAAGCCTGTATACTGAAAATTAGCTTTAAATCTTTCTAAGAGTACACCAGCAAAAACAAGATGAATTGAAAAATTAAATCAAACCACCCTGGCAATTTTAAACCAAAATGTAACAACTGCATGGCTTTTGTGCTGAAAGTGTTAGCTACAAAACTGACCTTTTCACAAAGGGCACCAAACCTTTTGACATTCCATGCTTTCTACAATTATTTAAAGGAAAGCACATATAATTAATTTGCTGCTATAGCTATTTTTTATTATAATCCAATTGTAGTATCCTTGCTTTTAATTTAATACATTGGGGAGGGAGTTGCATTGTTTGTTTTTTAAAGCTGAACAGTTCAAGTAATTTTTGAGCAGCAAAGACAATTACATGTTTATTACTTATGTACATTTTCATAATTGTATGCTGAACCAGGTTCTTATCATATTTCAATTCTTTCTAATAGTTGATAGTTCTTTAAATAACTCACAAGAGCAGGAGGTAGTTTGCTAATTGTAAGGTAAATATAGTTAAATAAGACAATAGTTTGCAAATGTTAGATATACTCTTCAATATACTTCATAATTTGCTGCAAGGCCTAAATACATTTAACACCATCTGCCTCAATCTGTTGTCAGATCTCTCCCACCACTTTCTAAATCTCATGGTGTGAAAAATATTCAAGAACAGGCAGAATGAGATGCTAGCCATATGGTTTGGCAAAGCAGAAGTGTACAAGTTGAGATTTTTGAGACCCCCCTCCAGCAACTTTTCCTTGATGATGGAAAAACTTTTTGCTCTAAACACTAGAAGATCTAAGGATGAAAGTGTACCCTATTTCATAAAATATAATATGAGACAAAGGGAAACATTAGCCATATTGCTAAAGCACAGTTGCCTGAGTTATTTCAGTAGATAAGTACTGCTTTTGTTTTTAAAAAAGTACTCTGCAAAGCGCTTTTGATTGGTTATGTGCCATCAAGTTGGCATCAACTCTAAGTGACCACATAGATACATTTTTTTCCATGACTTGTCCCTAATCTGGTCATTCAAGTTTCCCAACAATGTACTCATTGCCAATATAATTGAGTCCATCTATCTCCTCTTCCTCTCTTTCCTTCCACCTTTCCCATCATTAGACCCTTCTCCAGAGAGCTAGGTCTTTGCATAATGTGTCCAAAGTAGGATAATTTGAGCGTGGTCATTTGTGCTTTGAGTGAGAACTCTAGGTTGATTTGTTCTATGATTCATTTGTTCATTTGCTATTATTTCATTTGTTTATTTTCATTTCTCCATTCATGGTATTCTCAGGAGTCTTCTCCAACACCAAAGTTCAAAAGTGTCAATGCTCTTTCTGTCCTGCTTCTTCAAATTGCAAAGCGTCAGAGAAAACCATTGCCTGTAACATTCTGATTTTTGATACTGCATTAAAATGCTGAGACTGAATACAGGGAGTGTTGAGTACAGCAATGTCCCGCAGAATGCATAGTGTACCACTTTTTTATATAGAAGGGAACTGCAAGAAGGCAGCATCTATTCATGCCAAGTAAATCTCTAAATGCAACAAGGAGTGTTCATTTTAAAGACCAATTCTACACTGTAGTTTAAGCTCCCAGCTTCAAAAATTCCTGTTTGGATTCCAATGGGTTGACAACTGGGCCAGGCTGGTGCTCAATCTGGGCTGTGGTCACTGCAGGTGCTGATTGGCTGCTCCTTGCTCTTTATATCCATACAGGGAAGGCAAGCCTTGCTGTCTGGCTCCTGTATGGACTAGTCTACCAAGAGCTGCCTTTTTCTTTAGGGATTGTTCCCTCCTCACTTCCTTTTGCTTTCCCAGATGCCTGCACCATGGATGCCTTCCCACTCTCTTCCCACATTATCTCCTTTGATACTAAAACAGACCCTTTCTTCCCTCCCTCCACCCTTATAATACCAGCTGATAGTTCAGCTTCATAGAAACAAAATAGCAACATTCCTAAATGGCAATTTAAAGATAAAAAATAAAGGAAATGAAAGGGAAACTTTGCAGGACTGTGGACAAGGGGAATATGCTTCACCTAGTCGGGGCAAAAACAAGGGTGCCCACTGAGAGATGTAACAGTTGAATGAAACTTACAGCGTTGAGGATAATTGAGTGACTTAATGGGCCATCACTGGATCAACTGCAAGATTATTAAAATAACATACAAACAGCAACTGCTGGCAGCAGGATAAAATAGCTGCCCAGGGCAGTGACAAGTCACTGGTGGGCTGGGGATATGCCAGGCACTGCAGCCAATTAGGGCTGGGCCCACTGCTAGATTGGAACAAAACTCTGGAGGGCTTAAGATGGCTTCAGTCAGAAAACAGCAATTTTGAATCAAAGCTGGAAAACACAGATGCAGGGGGCATTTGCAGTCAGCTGGGATTGCATGTCTATCCCCCCACAATCCAAACTCTTGGCAGGTTACACAGAGTATAAAAGGAACATTTAAAACATCTGTGCTAACTTCTGAAACTACATCAACACTTCATAAATAACAGCAATGAAAGCAGCACCAAACCAAAAAATAAACAATGAAGACAATAAAAGTGAAGGTGCTTTGGCATCAAAGCTCTCTGAAACAGCTCCATCTTCTCAGTTTTCAAAATGTCAAGAAAGAGGGGGCTAGCCTAATCTCCTCAGCATTAGCACTGCAAGAGAAAAGCAGCCCTTCTCTCTTCATCCCCCCACCCCCAATCTCCTGAAAAATGTGGGATTCATCACAGTTTCTCCCTGCTTGATCTGATCAGTTGGGCCAGCAATTCAAGTTAGCCTAATATACCCTGATCCCTGCAAAAAAAAAAAATCCCAGGTCCTGGCTGGTTCAGGCTGTGAAAAAAGCCAGCCTTCCCTCCCTGCCCCATCATGCAGCAACCACCTATTAGCACATGCTGCAGTTTGCATTGCTTGTACACTGGATGAAGATAGCACATCCTGTCAGTAAAAGACAGAATGCCCTTTCCTTTACCTTGGAAATAAATTATCACTAAGAACCATTACAGATAGTGTCCTGAGAAAACTGTGAAGATAAGCAGAACAGGAAATCGTCTCTCTGCACAGAAGCAATGTCTATATCATCTGTATATTTTCATTTCTCTATCAAGGGGGTGAACTGATTAACTTTAGCGGTTAGCAATAGTGTCTCCAAGAGCAATATTATTTCTCTAAAGCATTATGAAAACACAGTAGAATAAAAGAGGTTAGCAACTTGTAGTAATTCCTTAGAAAATAAAATGATAATAACTATGCCTGGAGTGTATTGATAAACAGTTCCACCCAATGAATCCCATGGCAGGGATATTTCAAGGTTATTTTCATCAGGGCAGATTAAAGGATCAGACTCACAAATGGGGAGGGAAAGTGAGCCTAGCAAAATGACTAAGAAACTAAGCTGTGGGCTATGAAGTTCCCAGTTCAAAAGTTACCTCCACCTCTTCCCTTGAACTTGCATTTCCATTGCAGCATAACAGGATGCTGCTTTCCAAAGTTTTGTAACCTGTACTGAGATATGCAATACAGAATGTGGGTTTCACACTTGAAAAGCATTATGTAAACACTAAACATTTTTTATAATTAGAAAACAGATTAGAGCAAAAGTATTCCATTTTCTCACAAGCAAAGCTTTTCAATAAATGGCTGTAGTTTAACCCTATGAAACAATTCTTTCTCTCTTTCTCACACACACACACACACACACACACACACTCATTCATACATTGTTAGACCTGCGAATCAATCTACAGTATATTCATTCATAATACTACATTTTGCCTGACCAGCACTGGCTTCTATCACAAGGTAAATTAGTATTGCCAAAAAGTTTTTACAAAAGAAGTAAATAAAAATTTTAGTCTCTAGAGTTGAGTGGCTTGCAATTATTAAATAGCTGGATATCAGAGTGAAACTAAGCAGCTAGTACAGCTCTATCATGTCAGTTGTCTTTTGATTTTTCCTAGCTTGTACAAATTGAATGTCGAAAAGGAATAGAATCCATTACATATGCCCAACTCTAAACTATCCAGTTTGTTCAGGCTATATTCTTATTAGATGTACATAATGTTAAATTTAGTAGGGTTTATTTTTAGTGGAAATAAATAGGTCTCTATTGTACATGAGGCAAAGGCTAGAAAGATGGTAGGAAATAATCAATGCTTCTTTAAGGGAAGGTGAATTTTAAGACTTGGGGGGAGGAGATAAATCTGTTGGTATTTGGTTGTTTTGCAAAGAGCAAGCCACTAAGTTACTATGGTAACAAATCACTCTGGCAGAGTCAGAAGGTCAAACTTAAGTATCCTCAGGTTGGTGTGTAAAGAATGACCAAATAAGATAAAGCTGCTCATTGTCTAAGGGGAAGCTTGCCACCAGAAAGTTTTTTTTTTAGTTTTCTGTTTAGCCCAGCAGCAGCAGCAGCAGCTCGTTTCTACTCAGAGCATGTGTGCGTGCGTCTGAGCTTGTAAATATGTTTATGTAAGAAGCTTTTTGAGCCTATCCACCTATGGATATGAAAACTGTTTATGTTTTATGCTTTCTGTGAATACATTTATTTTTATAGAAATGCCTGGTGTGTGTTTTTTCTGATCTCTCGGGCCAAACACTTTCCAGCAATCTGCCACAAAATCATGACCTTAAAAACAATTTACCCACTTGATCATAACTATTGTTCTATTCAAATTCATCTCATCTAGAAAGGTAGTTAATTACAAGGTGGTAAACCAGTTCCAAGTTTTCTTTAACTCATTCACTTTCTAGTCCAGGTTTTAGCCAAGCATTGGAATGGCAACTTTCTGAGGGATGATCTACATCAAGAGATGAATAAGGTAGTATGACTCTGTGAGTTCTTTTGTACTTCTAGGTAGCTTTCAAGGCTGAAGTAGCATGGAATACTTATTCCCAAATATTCTTTTAGGAAAGTGCTGGACTACCCCATGACTTTTCATCTAGTTTCTTAATTTTTAATAAAAAGCCACTAGGGAATGTCACTCCAATGTATGGGCAGTGATGTGTAGGCAATGACAATCATCTCTGATCCATTCTCAATAAGCATGTTATAAGGTCAAAATCTTTCTGTGATATCAAAATTACTCGGTGTTTTGTTCACTTAGTTCTCCACAGTTAGTGGCCATTTCATTTTCACCCTCCATGGAGTTAATTCATCCAAGGATCCTAGTTTTCTTCCCCTGCCCTCCTGCACATTCTGTGATTAGCTATGAAAGAGCTGTGAAAGAACTGCTAAGTTTCAGAAAATAACTGGTGGCATTTTAAAGGCTATTGTGTAACACCAAAAACTTGCTCATTTGCTTATTTCCTCCTCTGCTGCTCTCATCTGATTTTTGTTTGAAAAAGGAATATTGGAAAAGTGATTTGCCATCAGTGTGAAAGAACTGGGACTATGGTATGACAGCACACTGAAAAATAGATACATTATCCTGAACCCCATGCCCATTCCCTCTTTATTTCTATAAATGCAGCCCTACTGTGTTTCAGCAGATAGATATATTTAATGAGATTAGAGAAAATATGAGATTACAGAAAGTTGAGAATGGGAGATAATAGCTGTATACTTGTTCTGCAGTTAGAGGAGTGGCCAGTAGAACAAGGACCAGAAATTGCATTTATTAGTCTGTTTTGAACCAATCAAGTTCTAAATTTCATTGGGATTAAGACAGTGGTGTTGACAAAACATAATGGAATACATATGCTCAGTGATGCTACATATGTTTGTTGTTTATTCATTTAGTCGCTTCCGACTCTTCATGACTTCATGGACCAGCCCACACCAGAGCTTCCTGTCGGTCATCAACACCCCCAGCTCCCCCAGGGACGAGTCCGTCACCTCTAGAATATCATCCATCCATCTTGCCCTTGGTCGGCCCCTCTTCCTTTTGCCCTCCACTCTCCCTAGCATCAGCATCTTCTTCTGTTTGCTTTCCAGAATGCCAGCCTAAGCTTGACCCAGCAAATTGAATTAAAATCCCAAAGGTGGATTTCCTGTCACTGACATCTGCTCCCCAGTCAGAATCGGCAAAAGCCTTCAATTTCACTGTTCCACAGGCATTTAGCTTCAGGCAATAATTCTTTGTTCCTTGCAAATACATTAACCTTTTCAATGCTGCTTTTCCAGTAGATGTAGGCTTCTCTGTCTACTTAAAATGGCCACAGAATTTGAGATATCTGGGTGAGAATGATTTGCAATGTACAGTAAACTTCCAATTGCAGATCTATATTTCTCTGCCTCAGTTAAATGAATTTCTCCTATTTCTTTCTGAAAATCTGGTATCATAGGAGAAGAGACTGGATTACAGCCTTGCATGTTAAAATCCTCTAGGAGCTTTTGAATTTTACTATGTTGGCTTAACAGAAAACTACATCCTTCTCCCTGTGTATTTCCAAGCCTAAGTAATTAATTACTGTTCCAAGGCTGTGAAAAACAACATTTTAATGTGAAATGTCTTTTCATGCAGGCTTCAAAATCAAACCTTTGTTTTTCTGTTGATGTGAACAGCAGCAGATCATCAACATAAATGCACAGATACATACAGCCATGTTTGTCTTTCTTCACATATACATATGGATCTGCTTTTCCTTTTTCAAAAGCAAAATTCTGCAGTTTTTCATCTAATGTTTTGTTTCCAGGATCTAGCAGCCTGTTTTAATCCATAGATTGATTTCTGCAGTTCACAGACCAGATTCTCCCCTTTTTCATAGCCAGGGGGTTGCTGCATGTATAATTTGTGGTCTAAATCACCATAGAGAAATGCAGTTTGAATATCATAGTGATGAACTGACATTCCTTTGAGTGCAGCAATTTTTAACAGTAATCTGATTGATTCACCTTTAGTAACTGGTGCAAAAGTCTTGTCAAAGTCTAAATCTTTCCTTTGAGTGAACCCTTTTGCAACTAACCTTGCTTTATATTTTTGGATTTTGCCATCAGCATCCCTTTTCAGTCTGAAAACCCACCTACAACCTAGACAGCATTCATTGGGAAGTAGATTTACCAGTTTTCATGTTTTATTTTCTTTCAAGGATGCTAATTCGTGTTGCATGGCAGAATGCCAATTTTGTGCAATCTCAGGTGATAAAGCATTCACTTGTTCTAAGGACTCAGGTTCTGTGAATTTTCTGTGAAATTTTCTGTGAAAAGCCTTTACTGTTTCAGCCTGGAAACGTGATGGAGGAACACCTTTATTACTCCTCTGAGATCTGTGAGGTAATACAGGGCTTAAATTTTGACTCCTATCACTTTCCTGAGAAGCATCTGTCTCATCAGGCAGATCTTCAGTTTGCTTTTCTGGCTTAATGTCCTCACTAAGCAAAAGATCACTATCAGCAAATCTTTGCTGTTTTGTTGTGGTCAGATCAACTGGAGAGCTAGAATTTAATCTCCCCCAGTTTTGCTCCGCAAAAGAAGCGCTTTTGCTAATTATTAATTTCTCTCCCACTATGAACCTGTAGCTCCTTTGGCTTTGTTCATCGCCAACAAAGATGGCTTTCTTTGTTGTGGGGCCTCCTTTTCTTCTCTGTTGTTTTAGTATATGAACCCATGCACATTCTAAGATGGTTTACCTTTGATTTCACACCATAAAACAAATGGAATGGAGTGTCCTGAATCACAGTTATACAATCTGTTTTGCATATAACAGGCAGTGGACATTGCCTCTGCCCAATATTTAAGAGATAAATGGGAATCTTTAAGCATGCATTCCATTGCATTTTGCAAGGTTCTGCCCTTTCAGCAACAACATTTTGCTGAGGGGTGTAAGGGTTATAAAGAATTTGTTCTATCCCCTTTTCAGCTAGGAACCTTTTAAATTTGTGAGAATGGTACTCTCCTCCTCTATCACATTGGAGTGCAGATATAGGCCTTGAGAATTTTCCATTTGCCAATGTCACAAAAGTTTTAAATTTCTCAAATGCCTCATCTTTATGTTTTAAGATATAGATAAATGTGTATCTTGAGAAATCATCAATGATGGTCATTGCATACCTTGCTTGTCCAAAACTTGGAGCAAAAGGACCAATAATGTCAGAGTGTACAATTTCTAGAGGTCTAGTTGTAACTCTGTCACTGTGCTTACTCACAGGAGCTTTTGGTGTTTTGCACTCTTTGCAAACTACACAGCCTAAGTATTTGTCACAGGGTTTTATCTTTAGGTCAGCACACAGCACACATTGGTCATGATATGGAGTGTTGCCAACTGCAGCCTTGCAGCTTGGCTTCCTTGCATTTTGCACAATGTACCAGGAGTCTTTTAACATACCAGTAGCACACAATTTCCCATTTTTATGTACCTCACAACCATTTTTCCTAAATGTTATGACATACCCTGTTACAGCTAATTGTGCCATAAATAAAAGGTTTGACTGTAAACTTGGAACATACAACACACCTTTTACAGTTTCTCCCAAGCAGGATAAATACATGTCACCTTGTCCCATAATTTTGGTCACAGACCCATCAGCCAAAGATACACTTTGTCTATCAGTTTTAGACAGTGACACAAAAGAGCTTTTACAATTACATAAATGACCATTGGCCCCAGAATCTAACACCCATACATCAGAATTACCCTTCTCAGAAACCTGTGCAATTTGGGTTGTCTGAAGAGCCTTCTGTGTTGCCCTTGTGTTCTTCTTCTCTGTCTTTCTACTCTTGGGTCTCAAGGCACAGTCTTTTTGCAAATGTCCAGCTGAACCACAATTGAAGCATCGCTGGCTGGCTAGTGCGGTAGCCTCAACTTCATTTCCTTTCTTTTCCCTTGTTTTCTGGTGCTGTAGCTTTCCAGAAGAGACGGGGGGGGGGGGGGGAATCTTTCCTCTCTCTTCTCCCATTCAGCAAGTAGGTGCTGTGTTACATACGATGGGGTGAAGTCTGCTTCAGGCATAGCCTCTAGCGTACAAATCAGTGTGTCCCATGTTTCATTCAATGAGGACAGCAGGATATAGGATTTTGTGAGAGGTGCAAATTCCATTCCTCTCTCCTGCAACTCAACAAGCAGCTGCTGAATATAATGCAGGTGCTCAGGAAGGCTATCTTCTTCTGCCAGGTAGGCTTTGTACAGCATTTTTGTCAGGGAAACTTTACTCACTGCTGTTGCCTTTACAAATCTCTCAAAGCATCCCACAGTTGCTTTGCAGACTGCATACCTCGCATGTGGACTAGCTGATTGTCCTCAACTCCCAGGATAATGGTGGCTCTAGCCCATTCATCCTGTCTAAGCCATTCAGCACTGGGATCTTGGGGGGTTTGCTCACCAATTGGCAGCCAAAGATTCTCTCTGCAAAGATACATTTCCATCTTCAGGGCCCATTCAAATAGTTGGTCTCTGATAGGTGCTCAGGAGGCATTGCTGAGGGCTGGGAGGCAGCCATGGCTTCTTCCTTCTTTTGCAAGTCACCTCAGCTGGCTTCTTTGTCCTGCAGACCAGCAGTAGCTGGAAAATCTCCAGGCGGCTCCAAAGAAAATCTTCACAGGTCTTTGTTACCTGCCTTTAAATGTTCATGAGGTGTGGAGCTGATCTCTCTGCTCTCTCTGGGGGTTCACTGGGCTGCTTACTCGGCCCATAACCTGTCAGAGTGCTAGAAAGCGTTTGGCCCGAGAGATCAGAAAAATCACACACCAGGCATTTCTATAAAAATAAATTTATTTACAGAAAGCACAAAAACATATTTACAAGCTGTGCATTCACACACGCTCAGAGAGGACTGGGCTGCAACTGGGCTGGAAGGCTACAAAAGCAAAACTAAAACAAGTCCTGGCAAGTTCCTCCCCCAGGCAATGCAGCTTTAACATCCAAACTGAGGACAATTAAGTTTGACCTCTTCACCCTGCCGATACTTAAGAAAGTACTCAATTACCATGGTAACCTAGTGGCTTGGTCTGTGCAAAAAACAAAGAAATGCCAACAGAAGTAAAACATGTGTGAGAACAGGGAGTAAGAGAAAAAAGTATAATACTTCATTGGTTGTTTAATGTACCTTTGGATATATATGCTTGTGGGAATGACAGAGAGGTGTTGGTTATAGACGTGAATGTGTTGTTGTTTATCTGTCCAGTCACTTCTTACTCTTCATGACTTCATGGATCAGCCCATGCCAGAGCGTCCTGCCAGTCGTTGCCACCCCCAGCTCCCCCAAGGATGAGTCCGTCATGTCTAGAATATCAATCCATCCATCTGGCCCTTGGTCGGCCCCTCTTCCTTTTGCCTTCCACTTTCCCTAGCATCAGCATCTTCTCCAGGGTGTCCTGTCTTCTCATTATGTGGCCAAAGTACTGCAGTTTTGTCTTTAATATCATTCCCTGAAGTGTGCAGTCTGGCTTTATTTCCTGGAGTATGGACTGGTTTGATCTTCTTGCAGTCCAAGGCACTCTCACAATTTTCCTCCAACACCACAGTTCAAAAGCATCTATCTTCCTTCACTCAGCCTTCCCTATGGTCCAGCTCTCGCAGCCATATGTTACTATGGGGAACACCATTGCTTTAACTTTGCAGATCTTTGTTGTCAGTGTGATGTCTCTGCTCTTAACTATTTTATCAAGATTTGTCATTGCTCTCCTCCCAAGAATTAAACATCTTCTGCAGTAATCTTTGCAGCTAGAAATACAAAGTCTTTCACTGCCTCTACATTTTCTCCCTCTATTTGCCAGTTATCAATCAAGCTGGTTGCCATAATCTTGGTTTTTTTGAGGCTTAGCTGCAAGCCAGCTTTTGCACTTTCTTCTTTCATCTTCATCATAAGGCTCCTCAGTTCCTCCTCACTTTCAGCCATCAAGGTGGTATCATCTGCATATCTGAGATTGTTAATGTTTCTTCCAGTGATTTTAACCCCAGCCTTGGATTCCACAAGCCCAGCACATCACATGATGTGTTCTGCATACAAGTTAAATAGGTAGGGTGAGAGTATACAGCCCTGCCATATGCCTTTCCCAATCTTAAACCAGTCCATTGTTCCGTGGTCTGTTCTTACCATTGCTACTTGGTGATTATACAGATTCCTCAGGAGGCAGACAAGATGACTTGGTATCCCCATACCACCAAGAACTTGCCACAATTTGTTATGGTCCACACAGTCAAAGACTTTAGAATAGTCAATAAAACAGAAATAGATGTTTTTCTGAAACTCCCTGGCTTTTTCCATTATCCAGCGGATATTGGCGATTTGGTCCCTAGTTCCTCTGCCTTTTCTAAACCCAGCTTCTACATCTGGCAATTATTGCTCCATGAATTGCTGAAGTCTACCTTGCAGGATCTTGAGTATTACCTTACTGGCATGTGAAATGAGTGCCACTGTTCAATAGTTTGAACATTCTTTAGTGTTTCCCTTTTTTGGTATGGGGATATAAGTTGATTTTTTCCAGTCTGATGGCCATTCTTGTGTTTTCCAAATTTCCTGGCATATGGCATGCATCACCTTGACATCATCATCTTGCAAGATAGACATGAATATACATATACTTTTTTACAGATGATGCTAAGTTGTTGGTTTACAGAACCCAATGATTTACAGCTGATGCTAAATAGATTGTATGATTCAACAAGAAGTATGGATCATTATCAAAGATCAAAGTAATTGTGTTTGACAGGAAGATGAAATGAACATTTGTAGAGTGTACATAAACAGTGAAGAATTAGAACAAGTAGATGAATGTATGCACTTTGTTAGAATATTTACTAAAGTTGAGAAAATGAGTGGAGAAATTTTAAGATATGCAAATGCTGGTAGAAAGGTAATGAGTACTATGTCACCTGTTGTAAAAAATGAATGTTTCTCAAGTCCAGCTAAATGGCTATATGTAAGTTAGTACTTCTGGAGCTTCTGCCACTTTATTATATGGAAGTTACTGTGGTTATGTCAAAAGATATATAAAAGTAAACTGAATGCAGAGGGAATGAGCTACTTAAGTTGTTTATCTAGTAAATCAAGAACTCATAGGTCAAGAATGAATGAGTGCTGGATGAATGTGGATTGAATATAAAAGTGACTGAGCAGTATGAAAGAAGTAAGTTAAGTGGTTTGATCATGTAGAGAGAATGAATAAAGACTAAACACTCATGTAGCCTTGAAACAAATAAATGAAAGAAGAGTGAATGGGTTGAGAGGAAGGACAAGACTGATAAAGTCATGTTAAATGGAGTTGACGAGACCCCCTAAAATAACGAGGTGAGAAACTTAAGTAATAAAAAGCAATACAAAAAGTAGTGTGTGAACATTGTGGAAGCAGGAATAATTTTCAAGGACAGAAAAGTAGGTAGAGGCATAGTGAATCTTTTTGGTGTAAACTAGATTTAACTATATTTCCTTCTCCTTCCTTGTATCTTTAATTTGTTCAGCTGATTATTTCTTTCTCCCTTTCTGCCCTTTGTATAATACTGCTTACCCTGAAAGGGAATAGTAAAGTGGGTTTGTGTGTGTCTTTGCATTTGCATTTGCATTAATATTTATATTTGATTCTACCCCTGCTGTACAGATGTGGCAGGTGGATAGCTGAGACAGGAGCTTTTCTGCCATCAAAATGTCAAAAAGAGGAAACCCTGGCACCATCACGGCTTGTTGTTAGATGGGCAGCAAAGATGGCATTATTTTACTACACACAAGGACATTGTGCTTTATATGAATCACTTCAGCTCTTTTTGGCATTTAGTTTGTTTTAGTTCATTCTAGTATCTGGAACATTTGCCAATTTTAGCATTGGATTTTGTGTGAATATTTATTGAGTACCACATGAAGAATCCCATAGAAAGGCACACATATATACCATGTACATATACCACCATCCCAAGTATGCGTGTGCACACACACACACACACACTATGCTGAAGACAGAGGTAGAAAATTTCTCATATATCTCAGTACCTGCTACTCTCCATCCAGTGCATAAGATTTACTTTAGTGTTGGTCTCCATGGATACTGCAAAGGACAGAGGTCATAGATTTGCAAAGCATTTCCTCAAGTAATTGCTCAATTTTCATAGCCCACTAGAAATCCTTGGTGAACAAGGAGGTTATGTCCCCTTGGGCTATTCATCATAGATGTTTTCCAACTCATTCATTTTAAAATGACCTGAGCAAGGACTTTGTAAATGAGAATCTATCACATTTCTTAAAACATTGATAAGGAGGAAAGAAATAGGAAGGTGACAGACAAACACATGCACACTGGCTTTTGTGTCCACAAGTTCCACCAAAAAGTCATTTGTATGAAAAAGTGAGGGGGGAACCTGGCTGTGCATCACCTTAGACATAGTGTCATAAAGGCCAAGCTGGGAAATTTGTAATTTCTGAAGTTGTTCCCAAAAGCAAACAAGAGGAAATGGAGGGAACTGTAGCCATCTGGCCATCTTTTTTCAACAACTATGTATCTCTATTTATTACTGAGGTCTACCATGCACAGGGAAAATTCTACATCTGCTGATGTAGACATTTTTGGTACTCTCACACTGCTACCTGCAATCTGTCAAGAGTGCAACACGAAAAGGCAAGAAAATCCAGCTATTCTGCAACCGTCAGAAACTAGCCTCTTTTCCCACCTGTGCTTCTCCATCAGGAAAAATGCTCCTTCTGTGCATTGCTTTTTCATTGCAGAGACTGACTAACAGCCAGCTATGGCTTTTGCCATCCACCCTGTTGCTTGCTCAGCATAGCTACCCTTCTAAAGCACAGTTAATAACTTACTGGGAAAACGGGTTTTCCATAGGGTCTTTACAAACACATTGCATAGTTGTAATGTGGCAGTACAATACTCACTGTATTGCTTTTAAAATGGCTAATTTCTGCTCTCTATCACCTCCTATTCTTAAGAGAAAAATAGTACCGGGCATGGAGGGCAGGGGTGATAAAATAAGAGTACAAGAAAAAACATTTTACCACATGTGGTGGACATGTAAAAATACTCAGAAGTATTGGAAAGACATACATATATAGTACCATCCAGAGAATTTTAGAAGTTAAATTTGAAATGAAATCATATTTTTTTAACCAGGTATAATCCCAGAATACAGTAACAAGAAACACCATAATCTACTGAGATACATGCTCATGGCTGTGAGAATAAACTTGGCTCAAATATACCACCCATCTCTGATTGAGAACTTAAACTTGGAGAATTAACTTGGGGGTGTGGGGGAGTTAAAATAAGCATATGATAAACAATCGAGGAAGGTCAGTGGCAACTGGCTTTGTGATCCACTCTTGCTCTCTTTGTTATTCTCTAGGGCTTCAAAACTTTTAATGAAGTTACAGATTTGAGATGCAAGGGTTAGGACCTTCAGACAGACTGTAATTCCTATAAGCCTAAAGTAAGACACTATGGCAAAGAAATTTCTCATCCAAAATATCTGGAGGACATTAAATGACAGGCCCTAAGAATTTTTCTAAAATGCTCCTTTAAGTTACGCTTACCTGCTGGCAATTTCATGGCCATATCCATGTAACTTTCTTGACAGCAATGCAGTTGTAGCTTGCCACTAACTTTTTTGGTAAGTTTTATAAAGTACCCAGTCTAGCCTGCAATCCTAGTATTCCTTATAGGTCTCTCATGTGAATACTAACTAGGGTAAACCCTGCTTTACATCTGAGCTCAGACATGATTAGTCCGATGAGTCTCAACAATGTGGAAGTTTGGAATTTTGGTTGAGCTATGAATGGCTAGGCACTGACCTCTCCAATTTTCTGTTTGGCTCCTAATGGCTCACTGGCAACTCTTTCAAATGGCTGCCGTTTTCTTCCTCTACTTTCCAAAATTTAGCAAAAAAAAACCTGGCTAAGTTTTAGAACTCAGGAAGTTCCAATGATTTCTGCTTACAAAGGAAGCATATGCTTACAGTTTCCACTGGCAAGAGGAACTCCACATTTCTTTTAATCCACTTAATCTTATGAGGGGGATATTAGTCTGAAATCCTTTTGAAGTTTGGAGAAAATTTGGAGGAAAACAAATGGCTTAGCTGGCTTGAGAATACTTCAACAATGGATAGAATTGTTGATTGGTGGATTTAGTCCATCATTAGTCAGAACCATTTCAGAATAAATTGATGTAACTGTTATGTATCAAATGGTTATAGATCTTATTCAATAGGGAAGCACAAAGTATGTATGTATGTATGTATGTATGTATGTATGTATGTATGTATGTATGTATAGTATTGTTCCCATGTCCAAAAAGATTCAGCACTTTGAAGACCTGTGGTTCAAATGCTCTCCCAGACTATGAGGTTCAGAAGCTTGATTGATACCTGGAGATGTAGCACAAATACAGCTTTGAAAGCTCTATTGAAAACACAAAAAGGGGAGAATCTATCTGAACTTATTCTGTAAAGGAAATGATATAAAAACTTTGAAAGAATGTGAGAGCTTTTCAGTTTCCCCTTTGATCTATGGATCTCCCCATTCAGATTAATATTAAGACAATACATCACTTTATCTAAACTTCGCTTTCTTTTCTCTCTTGCCAAGCAAACATATTCTCAAGTAGGAGAAATTAAATGTTTATTTTTTTTAGAAAAGACAAGAGTGTGCTCACATTCAGTATTTCAACTATTCCTCAGGAAATACTGTGGGGAGAAATGTGTTCGGTCAAAAGTGTTTTGTTTTTTAAGCTGGTATTTTATCTTTAATTTCAGAAGTTTCTGAAGCTTTCAGTCACAATCAGACAGAATGAAGTTTAACAACATGACAAATATATCCATTTGCTGATTTGAATTTCATCTTGGTGCCATCCATCATCACTTCATGTGACATAAATCTAGGAAGGAATTAACATTAAAATACCATGTAGCAATGGATAAAATGTTTGACACTGATGGATCAACAAAAATATGTGGGATCAGTGTGGTCATTTGGAAGAGATATATACCAGCATCAGGACAATCTCTCAGCCAGGACAGGGCACCCTTGTTCTTTCAAGGGCCATGTTTCTGCAGCAGAGAGCTGTTGGGGTATCAGTCGAGGAAAGTGTGGAGACAAGGCAAGAGAAAGTGAGAACATCTATTTTCTCTCATGCTTAGTTTTTTCTTATTCTTGCCCAGTCCCTTTGTCTTCTGACAGAAATAGCAGGCTGTGATCTGCTTTTACCAAAGGTCTGAGATGATCTGAAGCTTTGGAAAGAGTCATATGAAATTAGATCAATGGCTACAAGTTCCCTTCTAGACCATTTGGGGAAAAGAAAACTCATATTTCTCTTAACCTTTAAAGCTCTTTGCAAAACTCAGAGCAGAGGACAGCTAAGATTGTGGTACAGAAAGCAGTTTAGACTGTGGTGGCCAAAACATGTGTTAAGCAATTTAATTATGTCTCCTCAGAAAAAGCAAGTGGTAAGAGAAAGAGGAAAAACAAGAGGCCTGCCATCAAATAGAAGGTCCCAATACTATCATTCCTTTCTGAGGATGAGTTCAATGGAATACTCTTGAATAATCAAAACCCTTTACCTCTGAAGGCAGTAAGGAAAACAAGGGTTGTAGTAGCCAAAGTTGGTACATGGTCTGACATTCTTCCTGCTTAGAAGCTATGGAAAAGACTAGCAAGAATAAGCAAAGAATGGCACTCAAACCAGGTTAGACAATCTTTGGGCACATAGCACAGGCAACCATGGAGGCAGACTAGCAAGGAGTTTCAGGCAATATACCACATCAGTATTTGGGCCCACTGTCTTAAACCTGCTAACCATGACTTTGGAATGCCAGGAGAACCAGACAGCTCAGCAGGCCTGCCCAGTGGCAGTAAGCAGGCTGCCAACCGTGCTGTGCATTGGAATGCATCAAGAAAGCTATACTACAATTCTGCTCAACAACGTCCCCTATCAGAAAGTAGCTGTGTACTTTGGAAAGAGAAGCATGTGGATCTCAGCAGCACTATTTTGTGATTCCATGTGATAAAGATAAAAGCAGGGATCATCACAACAGGGTTTGGCACAACTACAGTAAGTACATTCCATTAAGTCAATCTGGTTATCTCAGTGCCTTGCCAAACAATTCCTACTACAACCTCACTCTTCCAGGACCACAATCTAACTTACTGAGGCTTTTCTGACTTTTTAGGCTGGTGTTTAAAATATGTATTATAAGCAGTGCAAAATGAGAGCATCCAGTAGTCTAGTAATTCCCTAAGAAAAGCAGGAACACTATTTGTGGCTATCACAGTGCAACTGAGAACTGCAAAATCCAAACGATTCACCTTACAACCCAATCCACGTATTAAGTGGGATGTGCAGGTCAAGTTACAGTAGATGTGGAATGCAGATTGATTTTTTTTAAATTAATTTTTATTGAAGAAGTTTTTTACAGAATGCATATTTTAATGGTAATTAAAATGGCATTCTATATATTTTAATGGTGATTTTTAGGTGGCTGTGTTTTTAGTGTTATTTTATTGTAAACCACCCAGAGTCCCCCATTGGGGGAGATGGGCGGTGATATAAATTTGATTAATAAATAAATAAATAAATAAATAAAAATTAAGTGAAATCCTCAAACATCTCAATTTTCTCTGTATACAGATCTGTGTTGAGCAGTTAGGAAAAACATAAGAACAAAAATAAAGAATATCATCTAGGACCTCCAAGTTCTAAAAAGCCTGCCACTAGCTCCTTGGCCACTTTTCTCAGGTAGTTCTTAACTCTAACACAATTTCTTGGGCCCAGTTCAAATGCTGGCTCCTTTCCAGCATACCATATCAACATTCAGACCAGTTCCCATCTAGTGAAACAGACAAACATTCTTGGATGTGTCTTCTGTAATAATTTGTTTGCCCAAACATTAGCACTCAGTTGAAGGAGACGTGCTATGATAAAAGCTAAACAAGATTTTAAACAGCAGGAAGGAGTTGGTCATGTTGTTTGATCATGGGGCTCAGTGCTAAAGCTTCCATATACGTGGACCCTGAGACAACTTTAGCTGTATTCTAATAATTGTATTTCCTGGATCTTGGAAAGACAATTTACCATCCTACTGTTGACAAACTCATAATTTCCCTAGTATATTTGGATTTCCTGTCTTACAGGTTGATCTATAGATGCATGGCATTATTAATATTTAACAGTGCATGCATTTTTTAAAAAGTGGCCTAATCCTGTAAGAATAACCAAACAAGTGAGCCTGCCTTTAAAATATATACTGGACTTCTTTATATCAAATTTCAATTTATAAAGAAAGAATCATGCAGGGCTATTTTTTGGAACTCCCTCCTGCATTTTATGATATGTGTGATTTGCAAATGGAGGCTGCAATTCTTTGATTTACTAGATAGTCCAATTAAGTGAAAGGCAATGTACACTGGAGTTAGAAAATATGACATGCATGGTGCCCCAAGAACTCTCATAGTTTTCCCCATAGTGTTTACTTCTGAGTAGTACACATAAGATTATAGTCTCTAATTCCAGCAGATGCAGTCCCAGATTCCCATTCCCTTTTTTCCATTGGTTTAGTTTGTATTCTTACCTCTTGACTCTCCTTGCAGTGTTGTCATTGGCTATTTCTCATGCTGTTCATAAATATCTAATGATTCTTTATCTCACAAGACTTCTAAAAATTAAATTATTGCAAATGTAATAATCCCTTTGCATATGGTGGTATGGTAACTACCAGTGCATACCCAGGAAGAACTAGAGGAGATCAATTTCCAACCCTTCCAGCTGGTGCCAAGTTAAACAATAACTTTTGTTGGATTGATTGTCAAGGAATGGGGAGAAAATCAATTAAGATCAATATTTTATGGGCTGAGCCCCAAATTCTAACTGAATTTCCACTACCATCCTCCAATGTCACTTTCTTCTAAAAAAAAAAGCAAGCTACAGCCTGATCCAATCATACTCTGTTGCCCTGTAAACACAGTTATCACAGTTTTCAACTAAGTCCACTCTCTGACTTCATTCTCCTCCATTCTCATACCTGATAATAAAAATGTTATCAGATGCCAGGTCAGAAAATACAAATTAATTTTCAGAGAAAGGAAACTGCAAGAAGCTTTGCACACACTTTATTTTCTCAACTTTTTATCAGAATCCTAGGATGCCCTACTAAGTGAGCTATCCTTCAATAATAATTATGAACAAGTAACTACAATATCCCAATTATTGACTCATTAAATGTTGTCTTTTATTATTACATTTTAATTGTCCTTTGTTCCTCAAGGAAAACTCACAAGGCAGCCTATGTTATCCTCTGCCTCCTCCAGATTATCCTTACAATAATTCTGTTGTTTAAGATTGGCTGAGAAAGATTGAAACAGATTGTCAAAGCTGAGCAAGTCTCAGGATTGCAAATTCACTCACCAGCTTTTTAAAGAGGACTTTCCCCCCTTTTTTAACATTTATAAAACAATCTTTGTACAGAGGACTCTTCTACCTCCCCCAGTCTTCCTGCTTACTTTACTTCCCACTTTGACCTCTTTCACCAGTACCAAAATATCAGCATTTATGAGACTAATAAGTAGATTGGTTTCCACTGGCATCCCATTTCTGTGACACTTTTAATCCTTGCATATGGTTCCCTTATCACACACAAAAAGAATAGCAAGGATCTCATCTTTCATAATATTCTGCCTTAATATGGGAAGAACCAGGGCTTCATTCTCAATGTTTCTTTTCCCACTCTGTAGGAAACAGCAGTGACTAAACTGTTGTCATCTTTTTTTCGGGGGGGGGGTGTCCCTGCAGTTTTCTTGGCAAGATTTTGAGAAGTGGTTTGCCATTCCCTTCTTCTAGGGCTGAGAAGGAGGGATTGGTCAGGCAGGGTGAGAAGTCACAGTCTCCCAGCTTCTAGCCTGGTTCCTTAACTATTACACCAAACTGGTTCTGTTTCTATTATAATACCCTAACCATATTAAAGCACATTCCAAGACTCCTACCAACTCCTATATCCTCACCTTGACTATACTGGATCAAGGATCAAGACCTATACTCTTCTTGGCTGCTTCTTAAGTGACCTTCAGAAATTCCAGTTTGGATTCTTGTGGGTTGGAAATGGGGCTGGGCTGATGCTCAGTGCAGACTGTGGCCATTACGAGACCTGATTGGCCATTCCCCTGCTTCTTGTTTTTCCCATCCATTAGGGAAGGGCAACCTTGATAGCTGCCTTCTGTGTGGACTGGTCTACCAGTGCCTGCCTTTTCCTTTTAGGAATTGTTCCCTCCTCACTTTGCTTTGCTTTGCTTTCCCAGATGTTTGTGATGGAGTTTTTAAAGGTTAATAAAAGAACTCCAAGAAGCTAACAGCAATCTTGCAGAGTAGAAGTGTGAACCAAAAAAAGGAACTTGCACATTAAGCTTAATTACATTCAGAAATAAATTCAGTCTTCACCCTGTAGTTAGATGAAGAAAAACAGACATAACTTTTATTCAGTAGATCTGGATACAAGTAGGTTCATAGTAGAAAGCACTTAATCATCACTGGTTCTTTGTAGACACTTTCTATGTGGAATAGAAAGTCTGTGTGCAAGCGAGATGGTAGGGGGAGGGCTGCATTTCTGCAGCACCTCCTGCTTGCATGTGTGCCAGAAGGGTAATGGAGAGTGTTAATCCCCAGGCCCAAGAAGAATGAGGAAGTGGAAATCAGGTGACCCACGTGACATTCCACAAGCACAATAAAGATGTGCTTGCTAGAGAGGCCCCCTTATGCTAATGAGACAATGCTGAGTTCACCCCTGATAATTCCAACAGTTTGAACACATGGATGCCTTCATCCCCATTTCCCACATTATCTCCATTTATACTTAAGGGGAGCATGCTTCACCTACTCTAAGCAAAAACAGAAAGAATGCCCACTAAGAGATGTAGGGGTTGAAAAGAGTATGAGGTTCTGGGCCTAGGGCAGTTCATTGACTTAATAGGCCACTACTAAATCAACTGCAAGATTATTGAAATAACAAACAAATAAACAGCAACTGAAGACTAGTGGAGAACATAGAAGCCCAGAAGCTCAGGACAAGCTGGATGAACAAACATACCCCATAAGGATTCAACCAGGACTTCACAGCAAGATGGAAATAAGAGCTGAATGGCATTCTGTACCTTGTGCTATCCAATGTATTCACATGAGGAAACATGAAATATTGTTATCATATTTACAGACAACAGAAAGATAGGGGAAATGGTTACATGACAACACAAAGGTCGAGGAAGATCTTTGCAAGCTGGAACAATGAGAAGAAACAAGCTAGGTGAATTTCATCTGGGATAAATGCAAAGTCCTACATTTAGGTAACAAAAAAATGAAAGTCATGATTGTAGGATGGGGAATCATATTGGGCAGCAATGCATAGGAAATGGATTTGGACAAATATGGGCCAACAGTGTGGCAGAGCTGCACAAAAGCAATGCAATGTTAGGCAGCATCAACAAAAATATAGTATTATGATCAAGAGAAATAATCATTCGCCACTAGTCTGCAGTAGTCAGATCACACTTAGAATACTGAGCCCCATTCATTTTAGGAAGGATGTTGACAACAAGGGGCTGGGGAGGAAAAACTTCTGGAGGCATTGGCTATGTTTAGTCTGGTGAAGACAAGACTGCAGGGAGACATGATAGCTGACTTCCAGTATCAGCGGGGCTATTATGTAAAAATTGGGACAGAATTGTTCAGAGTTGTTCCAGAAGACAGCCTCAGGACTTGAATAACCCTTGTTAGAGTTACTTAAATAATCAGGGATGCTATTGTATTAGATGCCTGTATTTGGCAGGATTTGGACTATGTGATCTCCAATGTCCCTCTCAACCATTACGCTCTATGATTAGAAAATATTGAAAAACCAACCAACTCAAAAATAAGATCAAATTAATAACTATTGTGGGGATAATCAAAATTCCAGTCAACTGCTGCTCATTGAAATACAATAATCCAATCAGAGATTTTCCAAAACTGCAATTTTATAGTCAGAAAAATTACACTCAGTGTTCAAAGATTTGGGAGAGGGGTTGGCCAAAATTTTACAACACCCCCCCACACAAACACTGTCAGGCCCAGCCCAAAAACGACCAAGAACCAGTCCAGCCCAACTTCAATTTTTTATTTGCTAATGCTGTATAGACAGACTCTTACCAGACTAAAGCAACTCGACCTAACCTAAGGGGAAATAACCTGGGAGAGCTCTAGGGCAGGGCTATTCTGAACCTTTTCATTTTCCCAGCATTGCTTCCTGGGTTCTGCCTCCTCTTATCTCCTCCACCTCCTTGGAATGTGCTTCCTCCGTCCTGAGAACCAGCAGCACTGCCGAAATCCACCACATGCACAAACACTTTTAAACTGGAATGAATAGTGCAGGTCAGTTGCCGTGAGTATTTGGACAATAGAACATGTATTGTCCTAACAGTCAGGAACCACGCTGAGATGAGGACTAGGTCTCTAGTGTTTTATTGCTGCTACGTTAGACAGAAAATCCTAACAAACTGAAGAAGCATGGGAAAACCCAGACAGATAAACCCCAAAAGTCAAGGCGGGTCTGTTCTGAGTCTCTTTGAATGGCTGCTCAACTCCTCACTACAACGCATGCGTTTTCCCCCCTGGATAGGGGCCCCCTCCTGGTCACCATCAGTGCTCATGACATGTATAATCCAATGGACAATCTATCATTAGGCGTGGATAGATTCTCCTTCTTAGGATATACATGTAATCCTTGTTTAGCAACTACAATTAGGATTGGCAACTCAGTCGTTAAGCAAAGTGGTCGCTAAGTGAAACTGCAACTGTGCTTATGCTCTTACTTCAGCTTTTCTTTGCTTTACAGACCTGTGAAGGTTGAAAATGCGATGATTGTTCACAACGTTACTTTTTCATCAATGTCATAATTGCAAACAGTCACTGTACGAGGCAGTTCTAAACAAGGACTATATGTATATTGGATGCTACCATAGTTTAATATGACCAGCAGCTGGAGAAAGATGTGGGGGAGGGCTAGTGATTTTTCCATCCTGAGGAATATGGCAGCTGGCAGACTCCTGGTGACTTGGAACACTCCATCTACCATTCTCGCTTTCTTCTTACTCTGCTCCCCTCAAAAAATTAAGCATTTAATCTTTGTCACTGTTCAAATCATAGTAAGTATCACTACTGAAAAAGACCAGCAAATCTCTCTTACATAGGAGCTATGGCAGCAAATACACACATTGAAATGCCCTTGACTGTGGTTGATTCCAAATATCCCTTTCTCTTAACTCTTATCGTTAGTTTGTAATCAGTTTGTAATTCTGTTTAATTGTTACCAGTCACTATCCTTTGCCATATGCCACTCTCATCCCATTGGATGGCTGTTGTGGGAGCTGTCCAATGACTGCTACTAATGAGGCAGCTGGAAAGAGTACTTGGCACTGTGCAGTCACTGGATTAGAGACAAGATCAGTGGAGCAAATGGAGAAGAGAGGGAGGACAAAGGATGAATGACTGCCAGCAGGCAGAAGCCCTATTATCCTATTGAAGAAGGACATTCCCTACCATCCACTGTGATGTGATTTTGGTTCAGTCAAGTGCTTGTTCTCTCCTCTCTCACTCTCTCCTTACATATATAATTCATGAACCAAGAACAGACCACTGAACATATTTCTCCCATAAGGCCAGTTTTGCCCATGGTGAGAACAAGTCACATCAAAAATGAAAAATGCATAAATTCCAAGAAACAGTGCTGATACCTTGTTCCTGATACCAGCACATATTGTAGGCACAACAAATTGGAAATTATCCATCTTTCTCTGTTTTTTGCTCATTAACTGAAGATGAAATAAAATCATCCTGGCTTTTCCTTTAAAAAAAAACAATCTGGAACAATGTTGTTACATGGCTCACTGGCTAAGTCCACCAACAAATTTTTATTGTATGTGTTTTTGGTGTAAAACAAGACTGAGAAACTGTAAGGCACTTAGATATAGCTAGAAGCTTCAATATTCATGAAAATCAAAGATTTCGTATGTGCATTTTTGCCAAGAATTTTGAGGCTTTGATTGCAGATTGACAAAAAGAACCAAGGGGAGAATCTGTTTCCATTCCCTCAAGTGTTTAAGTTGTGCACCTGAAGAGTACTGAGGGACTTTGGGTCAGGCTCTGCCAAACCATTGGATTTTTCTTCACAATTATCCATAAACCACTAGGCTTTGTCCAGCCAACCATAAATTATCAAACTTTTTCATTTGAAATGATGGGATTAGCAATCCTAAATTTATGAACCCAGTAAAAAGATTAGTTTTTCCACTCAAGTGTTCAAACAAATTGATTTTACGTGTTAATCACAGCACTGTTAGATCATAAATAAAGCTATGCGAATCAAGCCAACAAATTGCAGCAGAAGTTATATGCTGTTTATAATTACACTTATAGATTTATACCACCTCTCTAACATGGTTCTGTTTAAGCAAATATAAATATAAGACACATAGCTATAGCTAAATTAAGATGAATAAATCCGTTGAGCTCATATTGGAATCAGCCCCACAATTTAGAAAACATTTTATTTCTATACTATCTATATACAAAATGTTCAAGGCACTTTATACCCAAAAGCATGTATTCTTATTTATTTTCAGCCCTAAAGTTCAAAGTTTAAACCCTAACCCTAACCACCACCACCACCCAAAACTTGGAAACCAATGAAGGTTTGTAATAAAAAGCAAATGGTCAGCCTCATGTAATTTGATAAGAATTAGCCATAGTTCCATCGGAAATGGCAATAGAAGTATGTGTCTATTCAGAAGTAAACATCCCCCCTCTATGGTAATTACCACAAGAAAGAAAGATCTCTACTTTTTTTTTTTAATGACAAGGGATTGCCATGTGGCATGACCAAATGTCTGAGAATTGTACTTGAGGAGGGCAAATTAAATATCCTCTCTCCATGGGAGTATGAAACTCTCTCAATGAAAATTTCTTCCATGTTTAGTTTGAACAAAACTAAAAAATCATCCCAGGCACTATAGGAGGAGATCTATGTTAGTCTGTGGTAGCCACAAATCAGGAAGTGACTGGTAGCACCTTTTCAGACTAACAAATTTCATTAAAAGACATCAGTGTTCATAAACTACAGTTCACAGAAGCCTTATTAAACAAATTTAATGAATATAATGATTATTATATATAATTATATATAAAATATAATAATAATATTATTAATAAATAAAACGTGTTTGTCTGAGAAGGTGCTACCAAAGTCCTTCCTTCTGAAAAATCTCACCAATGGTACTGAAAGCTACATAACTTGGCCCTTAGGCTGCAAGATCACTTTCCAACCTTTCTTTTCCCATTAGTGATTTAGAGTGTCTTCCAAATTCACTCAGGCACCTTGAGGCAATATGAAGCCTCTCCTCCTTACTCCTCTGCCTGCCCAAAGACCCCTCCACACTAGGAGAGAACCTGCCCATGTCCAGCTTCTAGTGAATGCTATGGAACTGGTGATTCCATTGAATGAATTCCATATGGCCTCCAGATGCATGGAGACATAGTTACTGCTGAGACCTCTGGGAACTGAAGTCAACATATCCATCAACATGCAAAATATGAGCACCGTGTCATAGCATGGAGGTGGGCTGCAGCTGAAGCCTTTGCATAGCATGGGAGGTGGCCTTGTGAGAGAACTCATTCCAGGAAAGGGATTGTTGTTGCTATGATTTTACAAAGTACATTGTTCTTTTTGTGCTGCCCCCTCACATACTTGCCCTCGTTGTATTTTGCATGTTCTTACAGATTTATTCTTGTCAAAGAGTTGAAGACAAATTAATTAGATGACAGTTTGACAATACTTAGTGATTTTATAGCACCCATGGAGCTGACCTTGTTGTAATAACCTTTCTTTAGAGAGGCAGCCTGGAATATATTGATTACCTGTACTCATAATACAGCCATGCCAAGAAATTTCCAAAATTGAACAAAATGTCAATTGCAGGGGATGCATGGTGTGAGAATAGATGTTGCTGTCAGCTATGTTGTCTTGAATTAAGTTGCAGGTTATCTGATGTCTTTGATTCTCATTATTTTTTCCTGTTGCCCTCTGTTTCTGTTGCTGAACAAGGTCACTGCTGGGGTTATTTGCCCCTGGGGAATTTTTGACATGGAGCACATATCAGTCAATAGGCTGGAAAATGCCTGGAACACTCCAAGCAAAAAAAAATATCTAGTATTTAAATGGTTCAAGCTCTGCTCCCTAGATTTTTTTTAAAAAGGCAAAGGAGGACAGCTGTGAAATGAATGTTGCTGTAACCTTTGTATGGCAACAAGGGAGCATCAGGGGTTTTTCCATGTTCTACATCATTATTGTTTGCTGACTTGACCATTGCACATCTTCTCAAATTTGGATTAAATTATTTTTGGGATTGGAATTTGTGCTTTTTGCCTTAGTATTCAGCTTCATCTGTTCATCTGCAGGCTTTTCTTTCTCCATTCTCATTTTTTTATTATGAGTTTTTAACTTTGTATATATCACCTTGAGTCATTCTGATTAGGCAGGTTACAGGCCTTTAAAATCCAATTTGATATAATTTTAGACACATCAATATTATTTCTATGTGGCCTTTAAATGTATTTTTTCAGTTAACAGAACCTCCATAATTGAGTTGGTAGAAGCCATGTTTTCATATAAAACATCCCAAGCTTTTTCCCCCAGTATCCTCAACATTAAATGTGCAAGAGCTTGGTTCTCCTCTCATTGCTAAGAGCAGGTTTAAGTCAACAAAGATTGCAGGCTGTGATCCTTGAGGAGTTGTGTCAAGGGCCATTAGGGTCACCTCACTCACTTGCAAACCTTTTCTTGCATGTCTCTCTCTTATGGGCAGAGAAAGTGCCCATACCAGCTGGTTTACTAGCTAGCTAGTTCAATGAACCTGCTCCTCTGACAGAACCTTTCCCAGAACTGGGAAAGCAGTATAGTGTGTGTGCCATACTTACTTTTGCTTCACTTCTGACTTGCCAGTGCAAGCTCGGCAGAGGTCTGGGTTTGGCCCCATGGACTGGCCTTGTGCTTATTGGGTTACTCTGCCAGTGAATGATATTCCCTAGTAGCCATTCTCTTGTTAGTTTCCTCAGCATCCAGTGATCAGACAGATAGCCACCCAAAGTCGTTGGGGGTCAGGCGGCATACAAATTTAATAATAAACAATAAATAAATAGTGGCCTTCATTAAGCTTTCTTTTGGCTCTGCTGCAAATTCCTGGATTCTGTGTAGTCATGTGATACAAGCTTTGATCTGTACTGGCTCTGACACACTGAAGCCGTCATTAAATACTGCAGTGATAAAAAAAAATCTTATCCATTCATTCCAAATTATTACTTTACCTTTATAGACTTGAAGCAGGTGTAATATTCTTTTCCTGTTTGCAGTGGCTCATATTGTCAAAAATCCAAAAGAGATGTTAAGATTATATTAATTCCATTATACTCTCTGAATGAAAAACTCAAAAGCAGGCCTGAATATTCTATAATAATTACAACTGTATTTCCAATTAAAAGAGGAAATAACTGAAAATTCATACTTTTGTAGCCTGGAATGTGACTTTCTTCAGCTATCATTCCACAACTAGATTATAAACAGTGCACAATTCCTCTCAAAAGGATGTGAGGAGAAGAAGCCACCATTACTCTACTGCATCTTGTCTAAACTACTTCTGTGGCAACTGTTCTCATAAGAGCTGGGGAGCATTGGCTTCCTGGTATTGATGACTCTGCAGCTAATGCCATAGTTGTTCAAATACTTTGGCCTGGTCGATGGAGCAGAATAACCTTCACCACACATATCAGAAAAACTCTGTGATCATCACAGAAAATTAAGTAACATGGCCTAAGTAACCGCAGGCACCTCCCTCTAATTAGCTGGTGGTGACGGTACTGGGCTGTGCCATGAGCACTGAACATCCAGTGATGCCACTTATTCTTATATCTTCTTCCTATGAAAACATCAGTTCTGCACCTAAGTTCAGGAGCTGTGATTCCACTTGCTAATTATTGCTTTTTATTCTCTGTATCTCTGTGAATAGTAGATGACTAGTAGATGAATCCAGAGTACTTACAGTATTAGATGCACTCATAATGAAACTAAAATTTAAATAGTTTGGGCAATAGTTTGGAGAGGACCCTGATGTTTGAAAACATCATAGGCAATTGAAAAAGAAATAAATTGAAGATAACACAAGCATAAACTTACAAGAACTACAGTAAGCAATAATGGACAGCCATCCTGGTGAAATTATGTCCATCAGGTCACAAAGAGTCTGAAGCAACTGAACAACAGGAAGAATTTAATTCTGTAAGCTGCCCAGAGTCACTGTGTGTGAGTTGGATGGCCTTATAAATCTGTTTAATAAATAATAGATAAATAAAAACAACATTGGAACCTAGTTTCATCTAGAGTCAAGCGTTTTGCCCCATGCTCTCTGCTCATTCAGGCAATGGGAGAAAAGGAAGGAAGTTTTGTCAGTGTGCAAGTGGGATGGATGCTGCTGCCATAGTACATGGGGAGAAGGAAGGATCACAAGGGAAAGTAAGCAAATGAGACCTAGGTTGGCATCTCAGGCAAAATAATGGACCCATGTCACCATGGGAAGAGCAAACTACCAGGACTCTGGGTTCAGTTCACATTTATTTCATTTTGTTTTGTTTCATTCATCCAGTCTATAGACTGCTCAACTTCAGAATGGCTCTAGATGACTTCACAGTTAAAAGCAGACAGAAAACAAAATGATGTAAGGAAAGAACAGCAGTCATCCAGAGGGAGCAAATCAAAAGGACACTCACCCCATCCCATAACTTAAAAGGACCCAACCATACATTAATTCAAGGCCTAGGGGAAAAGCCACGTTTCCAAGTCTTGTTTAAAAGCAGGTAGGGTGAATTGTACAAATTTCAGGGGGGATGCTCTTCCAGAGGTAGGTGTAGCAAGACAGAAAGTTCACTTGCTAGATAACACTACTTAATCAACAGGATAGGCAGACGCTATGATAGGTAGACAGTCCCTCAGATAGCTGGGCTCTATAAGTAATAACCAGCAACTTGAAGTGCACCCAGAAACATAATGGCTACCACTGCAGCTCATGGAGCAGATGTGCTACATGAACAAGCCCTCTACCAGACCAGACCAATCAGAGTCCACCTCTGAGCAAATCTGAACAACTTTATCCACCAGACGCCTAGAAAATTCTTCACAGCAGCCCAATAAATGGCCTGGGCCCTGTCTCTCTCCAACAAAGAATGGGGTCACCCCAAAAATAGCTGGATAAGCTATACATGGATGCAGTAAGGGTGGAGATATAACTATGTTTTGTCCATGAAATAATCCTTAATAGAGACTGTTACATTTGCTTGGTGAGGGTCACTCTTTGTTTTCCTCCAGTGTCACTCTAGGCATCTCTTCTGACATTTCTTCTCTTCTGGGAAACCTAAGGGACTCTGAAAATTGACATACAGTTAGAGGGCACATAAGAGCAATCCACTCTTAGGCCCTTGTCACCTGCCCATTCCAGGCAGAGACTGAGACCTCAGACGAACAGCCCACCATGCCTTGGGGAAAAGTCCAAATCTGTCAGGTGATTGGGGCAGACCTAATAAATCCTACTTCCATGTGGGGAGGGGGCGCACCAATAAGCAAAAAGCAATCAGAGAGTGATCTGATCATGACAAAGGACTGATGGTAATGTCTTCCACCCTTACATTCCGTTGCAACTGCCCCAGGAGAAAAACCAGGTCTAATGTACAATTCTGGTATGCATCAGGCTCTATGGTGGCTATGGTGGCCATGAACTCTTGAGTTACCCAACCTTCCAACTTGGCAATGGAATCAAGTAATTCAGGCAGGAATGTTGCTGTACAGCAGGGAGACAGGTGCAGCAGCAACAAACCCAGCTGTTCCCAAGAGCCCAACTTCAGCCATAAGGTCTCACATTTGGTTATCAGTGGTGCAGAGCCTGTGAAAGCCGTCAAGTCTTCCTGGATGACATAGGCCAACCTATCTCTCCTGCCTTGAGTCATGGCTGATGCCAGATACAAAGCCAAGGTGGGCACAACTCCAACAGGGAGAATCCTTTCTAAATACTAGGTTGATTGGCTCATCCACAATCAAATCATGAATGAGGCTGGCATTTAGCAGCAGTGCCTAGAGAACAGGGCCACTGAGGATAACCCATCCTTTTGATGGGTTCAGCTGTTCCTGTGGTATCATCTCATCTTTTGTTTGCAGGATTGTATCTTGGATTTGAACGGGGACTCCTTGCATGTGAAACATGAATTCTTCCAATACACTAAAGTTCTTTTTGTTGCTCATGTGATCATGATACATCTTTGGTCTTGAGGCTGCTGGAGAACATATGCTCAATAATGTCCTCTTTCTTTTCAGCTAGTATGATGGAATGGTAGACCCTTTAGTGGGGAAACGTGAATTCTACCCCTGGCAATTTCATATTTTTTGCTCCTGACAGGACTTGCTCACCAGAAATGCAAAAGATGAATGGGACCATTTTCCTATCAATCCTCATGATTGTGCTGAAATTTACATTTCCGAATTCCAATCCTATGCACTTTCTAGTGAGCTTTTGGGGGTGGATGTAGTCAGTATATGACTGTGACCTTCTTTGTTGCCTTTTCTTGGGCCTCCTTTTCCCAGCTTGGCAAAAGACTCCCTCAAGGAACGCAAGGAGGACTAATTGTTATCTTAACTGTTGTCTCATTAAGGGACTTCTGACTCTAGTAATCAAAACTGTGCTTCTGATTAGTAAAGAGCAGGCATTGAAGCACTATCTGCAGAGATGGCAAAGAACTGCAGCAGCTCACAGATGGGGAACAACGTGGCTTTGTTTGCAGGATGAAGCAGGGAGCTGCCCTGAAAGTTTACTCTCATTGACATCGGTGCATTGGCTGAATACCTGAGTGATTAGATGTGATTGCTGAATACTTCCAGCATGGCCCTGAATGCTAAGATTGTGGCTGTCCTGGAAACCATTTCAGAGCGGTGTATTTTTCCTCCTCCTGTCCTAAACTGGGCACATTTCCCATATGGGAAACCATTGCTGGGCATACTCTCTCCTGTATTTGGTATAGAGGATTATATTAGAAAGTACTTTAGCACCTGTTGCAAGGGGTTTCAAGAGAGGCCAAGTAGTTGTTTGGCTCAGAAATGGTAATAGAAATGGTACTGATTAAACCTGCTTAAATTGTGTTGCATTGCTGCACATGAGAGCCAAATTAAATACCTAAAGTAGTTCTAAAGTACAGTTTCAATATTATTGTTGCAACTAGGCTCTGAACAACCATTAATCAACTTGTGAGGTAAAATATTTATCCGACTCCCTTAAGCATTCATACTAAGTTTCCTCCCACCTCCAGACAAAAATGGAATAAGCTCTTAAATGGAGAGGATAATTGGAAAGCATTTTAGGAAAAGTAAATGCCTCTCACTTGTGAAGCTATCTATCAAATTATTTTAAGGTGTCAGTCACAATAAATCCATCTTTGGTGACAAATCTTTGGCAAGCAGCCACAAAGTTCTTTCAAAATTGGTTTGAGGAATTTATTCTTTGCTTATGTTTGCAAGAAGCAAAGAAATTAAGACAATACATTTCTAACTCACCAAATTCCAACAAATTCTATTCCTCAAAAATTTGCTTTCTTATATATTTAAATAAAACTACTCATTCCTTAATTTTATCTACAGAAATGATATACTTTCACTGCTGAAATTGCCCTAGGAATGAACTATTACTATTTACAAAAGCTGTGCCAATTATTCTTCCATTTTAATTAATGACCAAAAAACTAGCAGTTTTGCCACAACAATTTTCCTAACACCATTGGACAAGTTGTCATCTTTTAAAAATCTTATCCAGTACCATTTCCGCCATACCCCAGGGTTCTTTCATTCTATCCTGGAAGAGGCACAATGGTGACTCCCAGAATTACAAGTTACCCAGTTATGTCACTATGCAGCTGATACTGTTGTTTCTTTAACTGATGCCATGATATTCTCTTTCCCTATACTATAGAATTAAAAATGATATGCATGGGAAATGCCAGAGGGGGCACAACTTATACCAAGCTGTTCAAGGACAAATGAAAATAGGAGTTGTCCTGCTAAGAGTCTGCCCTTCCAAAGGATGTTCCATATGAGGTAAAGGATATGTGTTATGGGACAGTACAGCAGATACCACTTACTGACTTTTTAAGTCTACTCTCTTCATGCAATGCATCCATCCCAAACTAAGATCTTTTAATCTTCGGGAATTGAAAAGCAATCATTACTATGCATAAGTGGGAACTACCCTACAAAAACAAGTTTAAATGCAGAATGTATACTGTATGTAATTAAGAAATTAATAATGTAAATGTAATTGAAACTACTTCAACTCCTAAGATTATACTGAGATTTTTTGAGTGATTTACTTAAAAGAAAGTCAAAGGAAAATGATTAGATTATGAATAGTATTAAAATAGTTATGCATTCAGAATTTTTGAACAAGACTGAGAATCAGGCTCCAAAGTCTTCTAAAAACAGCTTCCATTCTTCCTCAAAGAAGTGAAGGAGGTGTTGATAATTGGATCTGTAATTAAAAGAAAACTACTTACAAGTCAGATTTGTATCTGTCCCCCAGGGTCATTTCACTTACTACCTCGGACTACCCACACAATAAATGAGGGTCAGCTCGCCTCTTCTCCTACAAGTCTATAAGCATAAACCATAATTGATTGGTCTCAAATACATCACTCCTCAATGAAAAATTAATTAGATTGGCTGCAGCCATACAGTGAGCACTTCAGCATTTGGTTCTTTTAGCCACTGGATTCTTTGATGTAACAGGAGGGAGAATGATCTCAGACCCAGGTGCTAGGAAAGTTTGCTAGCAATGCAGTATGTTTAAGAGAAAGGTTAGGGAATTCCAATCACTCAGGCTTCCAAGTCAATAGTTATAAAAGGTTTTCTCAGCATGGAAATTGACAAAATTGGTAGTCATAAAGCATCAATAATTGCAATAGAATTTATGAAAATTGAAACACCAACAGTCCATTTGAGGAAGAATATTTAAAAAGCACAGCAAAAACTAAATGAATAAAGGTCAATAATTTGATCATAGCCTCCCAACACTCTTTCAGGATTATTACAATAGGACACAAATTAAATTGATCTCAAGAAATCAATTGTACTGCAAATCCATACAAGCTTATTTGAAAATAAATTCCTTTGAGGTCCTTGAGGCTTACTTTCAGATAAGTGGGTTTAGGACTGCAGTCATAAACATTTGATCAATTCCTCTTCAAATAAAATAAAATGCGGTTATATAAATCAGTGATGGTTCCAGGCAGAGGCATCTGCATGACAGTCACTGGCTTCAAAATGGCAGTCATGGCCAGTCGATTGAAGCCCCACCTCTTCTAACATGTGTGTAATGTGTGCGATGCACATTTAAAAGATTTGGGGTTCTGATTGCCCAGTCATGCCTGCCATTTTGAAGCCAGTGACTGTCACTGCAAATACTCCTGATCCAAGGAGCATATATAAAAGGGGAAGAAAAAGAAGTTGCAAAGGCGAAGTTGCAGACTTAGTGTATTATCAGATAGGGTCACAGTGCCCTTGGGTGATATGCTAAACTCAGGATTTGAGTATCCTGTTACTCCAATGATAACATCATTCTAATAAGAGGGCCAAAATGAGCCCCTTGAGGAGCTGACTTCCAAATGCCAATCTAGAGGGAACAAAGAGTGTGGAAAACTGGCTACTGCCTGAAGCCAGGTAGTAAACAGGGAAGATATATCATCATTCTTCCTTATAGTGACCCTGAAGCAAAATGTGCTTCATTTGGTTCTACATGGTTTGGAAGCTATTGCGTTGTTGCAGGTATGACACTGACATTACTCAGAAGTAAATTCATATTGGAGTTTTAGGGCTGTTCCTCATGTCTGCCTCAATGTGCATTCTTCAAGCACTTGAGCAGGCAGAAAAATATGCAGGTATAATTTTCACTGTCTTGATGGCCCAACAATAATGTGCTTCAGTAACAGGGCTTGCTAATGGTCCTGTCCATATATCTTTATTTTGGACAATTGAAGCTGACACTCAATTTCATCTGCTAACAAGAAAAAATGCCACCAATCGCTTTCCTGAAAGGGCAATGGGGCAGGCTTGGGCATGTGTGGATGGTTATCTGAGAGAGAGGCTTCAGATACCTTTTCAGTTCCCTGACTGACAGGTCACAGGTGTGGAGATGCTGAGTCAACTGTCTGTCTCACAAACTATTTCAAAACACAGATTTACCAGTCTTCTGGAAGCCAAGTGACAGGTAGAATGGTAAAGCTCTGTCCCAAAATAGCCCAGCTGCCAGGTTGGTGGGATGTTGGGGGTGAGGCTTCTAGCTGTCCTCCAGGCCATTGACCTGTCAGTTGAGCTATTTTGGGATGGCGGTTTACCAGTCTTCCAGAATACTTTCTTCCTGTCACTTGAGTAAGAAGGGGAAACTGGCACATCTCTTATCCTTTTCACCTCAGCCGCCAAATATCCCAAATGCTTTTGAAAGACCTTTGAACAGGTGTTTCACAACAGGTCTATTGGTCTTCCAGAAGACTGGTAGAATAGTGTATACAAAATGCCTGTGCAATGCCAGAGCATTTCTTTGCAAAGAGTACTCAGGCATTGCCTGTGTAGAAACCAATTGTCTTATTTCTGCTACAGCCCAGGCCAAAATGGCCATGAAAGGAAGTAACCAGTGACTGGGGGAACTGCTCTGCCCTCAACAGCCTCAACCAGCCAAGAGGAGCTCTGCAAATAACAGCCCCTGATCACATCACCACCCAGATCCTGAATGAGGCATCCCAGACCATTTGTATGCCAGGATTTGTACAAGGAGAAAATGGAAAAGACTAAACTGCCAATAATGAATGAAGGTTGCTTCTGCAGTGAGCCCAGGATGTGATGAAGGCTGGATTATGAGAAACACCCTCACAAAACAGAGTGTGAGACCCCTTCATGCTGCAGTTAGTGGGACATGTGGATGACCCCTTGGTTTTACTGACTTTACTAAACATGATTAGAATTCATATTTAAAATGAATTCTATGAATGAATATTAAAATGAATATTGGAGAGAGAGAAAGAGAGAGAGAGAATGCTTTAGTTCAGTTTTTTACATTGACATTTCAGTCTTATAATCTCAACATAAAATATCAAAACTAAAACAACATTGAGCTGTCAGGAAAGGATAACTAAAAATTCCAATATATAAAGATATATTCTAGATTTAAAAGAAAAGAAAAGAAAAAAGGAAGGAAGGAAGGAAGGAAGGAAGGAAGGAAGGAAGGAAGGAAGGAAGGAAGGAAGGAAGGAGGGAAGGAAGGAGGGAAGGAAGGAGGGAAGGGAAGGGAAGGGAAGGGAAGGGAAGGGAAGGGAAGGGAAGGGAAGGGAAGGGAAGGGAAGGGTGATTGGATTGTGGTTTTAATTTTATTTACTTTCTGTGCTGTGCTGTTCTGTGTTTTTGTTTGTGTGTGCTGGGTCCATCACCTCTAGAATATCATCCATCCACCTTGCCCTTGGTCGGCCCCTCTTCCTTTTGCCCTCCACTCTCCCTAGCATCAGCATCTTCTCCAGGGTGTCCTGTCTTCTCATTATGTGGCCAAAGTATTTCAGTTTTGCCTTTAATATCATTCCCTCAAGTGAGCAGTCTGGCTTTATTTCCTGGAGGATGGACTGGTTTGATCTTCTTGCAGTCCAAGGCACTCTCACAATTTTCCTCCAACACCACAGTTCAAAAGCATCGATCTTCCTTCTCTCAGCCTTCCTTATGGTCCAGCTCTCACAGCCATATGTTACTACTGGGAATACCATTGTTTTAACTATGCGGACCTTTGTTGTCAGTGTGAGGTCTCTGCTCTTAACTATTTTATCAAGATTTGTCATTGCTCTTCTCCCAAGGATTAAACATCTTCCGATTTCCTGGCTGCAGTCAGCATCTGCAGTAATCTTTGCACCTAGAAATACAAAGTCTTTCACTGCCTCTACATTTTCTCCCTCTATTTGCCAGTTATCAATCAAGCTGGTTGCCATAACTTGGTTTTTTTGAGGTTTAGCTGCAAGCCAGCTTTTGCACTTTCTTCTTTCACCTTCATCATAAGGCTCCTCAGTTCCTCCTCGCTTTCAGCCATCAAAGTGGTATCATCTGCATATCTGAGATTGTTAATGTTTCTTCCAGCAATTTTAACTCCAGCCTTGGATTCCTCAAGCCCAGCATGCCGCATGATGTGTTCTGCATACAAGTTGAATAGGTAGGGTGAGAATATACAACACTGCTGTACTCCTTTCCCAATCTTAAACCATCCATTGTTCCGTGGTCTGTTCTTACTGTTGCTACTTGGTCATTATACAGATTCCTCAGGAGGCAGACAAGATGACTTGGTATCCCCATACCACTAAGAACTTGCCACAATGTGTTATGGTCCACACAGTCAAAGGCTTTAGAATAGTCAATGAAACAGAAATAGATGTTTTTCTGAAATTCCCTGGCTTTTTCCATGATCTAGCGGATATTGGCGATTTGGTCCCTAGTTCCTCTGCCTTTTCTAAACCCAGCTTGTACATCTGGCAATTCTCGCTCCATGAATTGCTGAAGTCTACCTTGCAGGATCTTGAGCATTACCTTACTGGCATGTGAAATGAGTGCCACTGTTTGATAGTTCAAACATTCTTTAGTGTTTCCTTTTTTTGGTATGGGGATATAAGTTGATTTTTTCCAGTCTGATGGCCATTCTTGTGTTTTCCAAATTTGGTGGCATATAGCATGCATTACCTTGTCAGCATCATCTTGCAAGATTTTGAACAGTTCAGCTGGGATACCGTCATCTCCTGCTTTGAGCTAGCTGCATCATCACATCTGGGACTAGTTGAACTCATCCTCTGTTCCTCCCCAGTAGCATTTTGACCAACTTCCGACCTGGGAGTCTCATCTTCCAATGGTATACCGACATATCTCTGGTTGTACTGATCCATTTAGTTTTCATGGCAAGAATACTGGAGTAGGTTGCCATTACCTTCCCCAGGGATTGCATTTAGTCTGACCTCTCTGTCATGACCTTCTCGTCTTGGGTGGCCCTTCACGGTTTAGCTCATGGCATCATTGAGGTGCTCATGCTCCAGCACCACAACAAGGTAACAATCCTTTGCTGAAGCCAGCTCATAATAGTAAATCTCTATTAAATGGATAGATACTTCCACTTATCAAGTTCCTATTTAAAGATGGAGAACTGTTTGATTTCTTCCACTTAATGCTGCCCAAGAATAAAAACTCGAGCTTAATACCTCCTATTAAGCTGGTGGAATCATGACTAAAAACCAAAAAGCTCAGGTGCCCTTCAAGTAGAGCTCAACTATCCATGTAGTTATCTTAGCAACTATACAAAAGTGGCTTGTCATTCATTTCTTCCAAGATGTTTTTTGACTTCCCAGTCTAGCCTATAGCCTTTGTATTGCCTTCTAGTCTCCCATCCAACTATTAATCAGACCTGACTCAGCTTACTTTAAGTCCAGACACAGGTTCCCAGATGTTACTACACGTTGAAACAATGGAGTGACAAAATACAGCTTAATATTCTATAGGTATAGCTTTCTCCCAGGGAGTTCTGCACAACCAGAAGCAATTCATAAGATTCAGGATCTGAACCTAGTATTTCCAGTCTTAAATAAGATCACCACTTTCTTGTATGATTTTCTGAACAATACTTTGAATTTTATTCACAAGATACTGTAGGTATGTTAAATTATAAAAATAGTTGTAGCCTCTAGGAAAACATATAAAGCATATAAAGCATGAAACAACATTCAACTACTATTTCAGTTCTTGTTGAAGTATGAATCATTATTGCATAATATTAAAACAGCCTCCCACACAGTACTAAAAGTTCCCAAGCTACAGTTATGGCAATTTGATGTTTCAAATTGTTTTGAATTATCTAAAAGTTTTTACAGTAGAGACATTTTAATATATTGCTATCTAACTTTTTTTCCGGGTACTGTATCATTTTGATATACTGTATCTATAGGAAAAATATAGAGATTATAATGTTCACATAGCTATTACCACTAAGGATGGCATGGAAGAAGAAGGAGTTATCTTTCACCTTTGACAGCTCCATCAGCAATAGTCAACTGAAATAAATTCCAACTCATAGATGGAAAATACATTGGGATTCTGTTGACACAGTGAGCCCCAAATCAAAGATGTTTATATTGCAACTAAACCTCACTTTGGAAACATATCTACTGCTGGAGTGTACTATTTCAAACAGTACATAGGATGTCACTTGTCTGAAAGTTCCTCAACATCAGAAGCTCCCTACACATGCAAAAATAGCTTTGGAAAAAGCAAGTCGCACCATAACCAAATATTAAAAACTGGCTAGTAAGTGCAGTTAATCCAAAATAGAACAGCTCAGCTTCTAAGTGGGACTGGCCAGGTGGAACACATCTTACCAATACTTGAATCCTATACATAGGGTCACCATGAGTTGTGGACAACTCGATGGCAACTAACAACAACAAATGTTAATTCAGAAATCCAATGGCACTTACCACCTAGCAGATCATTTACTCCCATTCCTATGCACTATTTTAACATTTAAGGACATTTATTATTTTGTACTGAAGGATGCTAACATTTACTATGATTTTGCACAAGCCTGCCTACATTCTCAGGCCAACATCTTCAGAAATCCTCCTCAAGTTGCTCCTGCCTTTGAGATCAGCGAAGAGTGAACTTTCCAGTCCTGTCTCTTATTCCTATTTCCTGCCCCTTAAAAATAAAGAAACTGATCAGCTGCTGGTGATTGCATCTATGCAGTTTTTTTCTGTTGCTGAATCTAGACTACAGTGTAGCTTGAAATTCCCAGGCACTCCCTCCATCCACATGACAAAATCAGCCAAGAATGGCTAGGTAGTGCCACCTACTGAGAAGCAGTGCTTCTCTCCCATTACGGAGTGTTTTGAAACTAGGTCAAGACCTGCACATACATACATACATACATACATTTATGTGTAGATTTGCCCAAACCATGCTATTTAAAATTCTGGTTGAACTGATTTCATTCTGCTACCAAAAGTTCTACCATTTTCTACTTGAGGATTTCTTTAAAGTTCCCCCTGGACTGTTATAAACTAAAAAAAATGGTACATAAAATTGATTATGTGCCATCAAATTGATGTTGACTTTTAGCAACCACATAGATTTTCTCCATGACTCTGTCCCTAACTAGTCCATGAAATAGATGCTAACAGTTAACAACACAATCTACTCATGTCTGTAGTTTTATGGGACATAGACCAAGCCCCAGAGAAATGGTTAAGATGGCAGCCTGAATAACAAATATTAAAAATATTTGGGGAGAGGGGTTGGGCGGGAGATGGTTATGTTAATAGCTATCTCCCCCAAGCCCACCCCCAGATATTTTTCAAACAAGCAACAACAGCAAACAACAACAAGCCATAAAGGCTGCCAGTTTGATTGGAAGATAAAGGAAGTGGAAGAAAATTGGGGCTACTTAATTCAGTTTTATTTATTTGCTGAAACAACCTTGCCCAGCTGTTTTTGAACTAACAGACATTGGAAGAAAGAAAATCAAACAGGAGAGTAATTTTGAGTGAAGAAGGAGAAACAGCTATCACTTTGCCCCTATCCATACTAGATTTGGGAGATGTTACTGAAGTGGGTTTAGAGGATGTTAACATCATTTGATCATTTAAACTAGCTTCCTCTGATCTGAGTGCTTTCCATATGAGTCTGAGGTTTAACTTGCTTTAATTCTTGCTTTGCCCTCTCCTTTAAATAACACGAGTCCTGCATCTTTAGACAAGTGTTCAAGATTGACAAGACCTGAACAAGAGAGGCAAACCCCATTATCTATGCCTTGCCACATCTGAAAGGTGACACTGGGTGACAGCCAGCATTATTTCTTGCACCTGCACAGAGATGTTTATGCTCTTCTTTTCCTTATGATTTGGACATAATAAGCAAATATGGCCTCTCTGTATGCCTTTCCTTTAAAATGAAAAAAGGCTTCTAATTGAGCCTTATTAGAATGTCAATATACCTCCAAAGTTGATAATTGCACCTTTAAAATACTTGTGTTTGTACTGTGCAGGAAAAAAAGATTTGCTTTTTCATACACATGTGCAGACACATGCACAAGATATAATTTTTAATCAGAACCTTTTTACAGCTGGATGAAAAAATGGCAAACTGATGAGAGCAATCTCTTGATGAATTATCTCCTTCACTGAGCTCAATGGCATGATCAATTTAGCCACTGGGAGTGGATGAGCAGGATGACAGGAATTAATGAAGTGCCCTGAGAATTCCTGACGAGATTGCAGTGCACTGTGGACAATAAGATGGATTTAAACATGGTAACAAGGAATCACATAGGCAAACACAATTGAGGAAAAGAACAGAGGTTCACCAAGACCTTTGAGCTGCCTTGTCAAACTCTATGATTTAAATGTAATCAATCAGTTTTTCTGACAGCTGCATATGGTAAACTACTGAGAAAACATCTTATTTCTCATCATCTAGGGTTCAGTATGACATATAGTGGTTCAAGGCCATCTAACTAGTTTAATATTCTTTTATTTATAGCATAAACACCTGTGAAAGACATCTGCATGTAGCATTTAGAGTTGTCTGTGAAATTGTGTCCCTGCAGAAAGCTAAGAAGAATTTCAAATCGAATTGAATTATCCATTCAGTCACATCAACCCTTGGCTCTCTCCATGATTTCTGATCTTGTACAGCTTCTTTCAGTTGCTTTATATTCTGGCCTGTGTCTGCTTTGATTACATCCAACCAGCACGTTCTTTGGCATCCTTGTCATCTTTTGCCACTGACCATTCCAGGCATAACGTCTTTCTCCAACAATGTTGGTCTCATGACACGACCAAAGTAACTGTGTCTAAGTTTTGTTATTTTTCCTTCTAGTGACAGACCAGTTTTATGTGCTTCAATGCTTCTTTATTTGTTATCTTTGCAGACCAAGGGATGCTCAAGAGCCTCTGCCAACACCATAGTTCAAACGAATCAATTTTCCTTCTATCCAACTTTTTCATTGTCCAACTTTCACAGCCATATATAGTTATGGGGAACACAGTAGCACAGACTAGTCTACACTTAAGTCGTCAAGCTGACATCCTTGTTTTTCCAAATTGGATTCATACTCATCATTGCTGTGTGACCCAGCATGATTTGGCATTTAATTTCTTGGCTGCATTCACCATTTTAATTGACCAGTGATCCTAAAAAGGTGAATTCTTCCACACATTCCACCTCCTCTCCATCAATTACTATTTTGATGTTTCCATTCCTTGCAGTTATCATGAGTTTAGTCTTTTTGATATACATAAAGACACAAAACTTCTCGCTTTCTTCTTTGAGTCTCATGATTAGGTGCTTTAGGCCTTCCTGGGTTTCTGAGAGAAGGGTTGTATCATCCGCATATTGAAGGTTATTGATGATTCTTCCAATTTTTACCCCAATTTTTTATTTGTCTAGCTCCAGTTTCCTGATGATCACTTCAGTGTGCAAGTTGAATAAGAAAGGTGACAACTTTCTCGATCTTGAACCAATCAGTGTCTCCATATTGAGTTCGTACAGTGGCTTCCTGATCACATACAGTGATTTTACCAACTTCACCAAATGTAGTGGCACCCCAAGGTCTGCTAGGGCTCTCCATAGTTCATCATGGTCAACACACTCAAAAGCTTTCCTGTAGTCAATGAAGCACATATAAATGTTCTTTTGAAATTCATGACATTTTTCCATTATCCATCGTACATTTGCAATGTGATCATGGGTGCCACGACCCCATCTGAAACCAGCTTGGACATCTGGCAGTTCCCTTTCAATGACTGGAGCCACGCATTGTTGTGTGATTTTCAGCAGAATTTTGCTAGCGTGAGATATGAGTGCAACAGTGCAGTAGTTAGAACACTCCTTTGAATCCCCCTTTTTTGGCAATGGAATAAACACTGATTGTTTCCAGTTACATGGCCATGTGTTGGTTTCACAAATTTTCTGGCACAGAACTCTGATAATCGCAGTTGGTACTGGTCTTAGCAATTCTGCAGGGATGTTGTCAACTCCTGGGGCCTTGTTTGGCAGTTGGTTCATTGCCCACTTGACTTCTTCATCAAGGATGGCTGGTTTCCTTATCCTCCTCTCTTTGATGTTGCTCCTCTATACTAGTAGCATACAGCTCTTCTGCATATTCTTGCCATCTATTTTTGACACCTTGTTGGTCAGACAATTCTTTCCCTTGCTTATCCTTGATGATACCTTTGCGAGCCTTGAATGATGCCTGAATCTTTTTGATTAGTGCAAAAGCATTCCTAGTGTGTCCTTTTGTATAACCTTCCTCTAACTGTTTGCAACGCTTCTCCCAGTAAACTTCACTATCTTTCCTTGCTGCCCTTTGGAAATCAGCATTCAATCTTCTTAATTCTTCATGACTGCCCACTGCTTTAGCTGCCTTTCTCCTCTTGGCTATTCAGATGGTATTCTCTGAGAGCCATCTACACCTTTTCTCTGCCTTCTTGTGTGGTATGTAATCATCTGCTGTGCCAATGATAAGTGATTTAATTTCTTGCCATAGTTCATCAGGCATTTTCTCAGCAATGTCTAGAACTTCAAACCTATTTTTAACTTCAATTGCACATGTGGAAGGAATTTTGGTGACAACAAACTTTTTTGGTGGTGGTGTCCTCTTGATGTTACAGAGTTTGACTTTGACAATCAGTCTGACAACTGATGCATCTGTCAGCCAGTCTGCAGACTAGAAGCCATCTTCAAACTATTGGTATTCCATCAACTTTACTTTTGGGTTGGGGGTCATGTTTTTGGAACCATGAGCAATATTTTTTTAAAAGATGCAGAGTTCAGACAGGACAGTGACAATTTCAACCCAAGCAGCTAAACTACTATATTGATCTGTAGTGCAGGATCATGTCCAAAGTTATGGTCACTGAGCATCTTCATGATTTTGACCTAATAATCCAGCACTGGCCATATGGGATTGTCCAATTATTCCTATTATAAGACAGATGCATAATGACATTGAATGGTTGACAGAATGGATGGTTCTAATTTTACCAGTTCTAAGCTCTCATTTTAAACTAAAACTGAGGCCCAAATTAGATATGGCATTAGATATGACTTTAGTGTTCAATTTTAAAATACAGCAGCTGCTTTTAGAGGGAGATGAGTTTCACTTAGACTGCAGCATGGAAGAAAGGATTAAACCTTCCCTTTTCTGTGTACTGTGATCCCAAAGAAAATTGCCTCCTCTTGCCTACTATTAACTTTTTTAAAAATCTGACATGATTGCTAATGATGCATTTAGCATCTAATTTGCCCCATCAATTTACATTCATTTTCAAACCCAGGACAGGCATTTCTCACAGGGAAGCAAAGGAAGAGGAATTCCATGCTAAAATTGTTGCAAATGCCTTGTATCTCTCTGCTAAGCAATGATGTTTCTGATGATGCATGTTTTTCATCTCTTTCTCTTTTCTTGTAAAAAAATGATGTAGATGAGGCTGTAAAATGCCCTAAACTTGAATTTCTCCTTGAAATTGTGACTGACAAAGAACACGTGAAGGGCAGAACCTAATGGGCTCTAGCTGTGAGATCACAAAGCTAATTTCTTCAGCAATATAATCCCATGACCGAGCTAGAAGAAAAATGCTAATGCATTTATCTTCCTCTCTAAAACTGCTGCTCTAATATAATATATTACCAAGAATATAAATTTCTAAATACACCCTGCATAAATAAATGCTTTGTTATGAATTTGCTAATAAAATAGGATAATTAACAAAGGCCTTGCTAGCAGCTTTTCATCAGAATAGGAATATCTTTTTGTTTTATAAAATACAGTGCTGCACACATCCATGGATAAGTTATAAGGCTGTGCTAATTTTCTCTTATTTGTTTGAAAAAAGGTTTTGATAATCTAGGGGTGTCTTTTGACTTGGGTTGTCACCTGCTCATAATTTTTAGGGATGGTCCAAGCTTCCTAAAAATAATATATTTTTTCCAGTGTTTGACCTAAACACTGGGAACCCTGAGTACTACTGTTCAGATTCTTACATAGTATTTGGAAACCAGAACAGCTCTTAAATATATATCTCACTTCATCGAAGGATGGGAATCAGCCCCCTGGATTTTTCCCTGATCTAAGCCCAACTGCCTTTGATGTGACCATCCTGACTTTTACACTTTTATAAGGTGGTAAGAGATATGACAGAACAATCCTCTATTTCAGGTATTTAGCATGAAGACCTTGAGCTGTAAGAGATCCTGCAGTAAGAGGCTGTACTCCAGGGACAGGTAATATGGAGGCCATGGATACCTCCCTAGGTGACGGCCAGGTTTCCTGCTTTAATATTTTCAGAATGGGAAGGGAACCTGCCATGCTGCAAATGTTTATTACCCTACTGTGGTGCAGTGGAGCCCAGCATTTTATTTATAAATTAAACACAAAAAAACCCGCTGGTGCGGCAGATAACATCTGGGAGCTAGGGAGGCTAGAGTTGTCAGGGAAAACAACTTCAGCAAGTTGCTTTCTTAAAAAATGGTTTTATGAGGTCCATGTCTACCATGCAGGTAGACATGGGAAAGCTTTTATGAGATTACCAGAATTCCAGCCAAATTGTTTCCCATCTTGATTAATCATGCCTAAAGGTAAAGGTAAAGGTTTCCCTTGACATTAAGTCCAGTCGTGTCCAACTCTAGGGGGCGGTGCTCATCTCCATTTCAAAGCCGAAGAGCCGGTGTTCGTCCGTAGAACACTTCCATGGTCATGTGGCCGGCATGACTAAACAGAATGCCGTTACCTGCCTGCCAAAGCGGTACCTATTAATCTACTCACATTTGCATGTTTTTCAACTGCTAGGTTGGCAGGAGCTGGGACTAGCAACAGGAGCTCACCCTGTCACATGGATTCGAACCGCCGACATTCCGATCGGCAAGCTCAGCAGCTCAGCCTACTCAGGTCTTTATTTTTCATTCCACAGAAAGGAAAATAATTCCTAGTCTTAACCTCTGTCCTTCAGCAGACCTATATCTTCTCCAGCTACCATGTGTGCTTGAAGGATCCAATATTCAGACATTAGCTTACTAACTTGGACTGGTGAAAGTCATCCAAGTATCTATTGTTCTTTCAAGTTAGCTACAGTCAAGCATATCACAGTTCCACTTGTTATGCAGATAGGTTTCTTCACTGTGCTAAATGCTGAATTATCTTATCATATGGATATAGGTTCTTTACTATTTGCCTAAAAACAGCAAAAAATAAAATCACACCTCTCTTATTCAGTATAAAAGGGTGAACTGGGCTGGCTGATGATTCTTTCATGTGTGTAAGTTTAAACATAAACATATAACTGTAAATGTAGGGCACACTGTGCAACATCTAGCTCCATTCCCATACCTTGCTGTCAAATCCACAGCATCTCTGTATTGCTCTGTCCCCAGCCCAAGAGGACTGGGTCACAGGTTCCTTTGGTTTCAGAAGCAATGACCACACAGTATGAGTACTTAAAGCTTTATTTCAGGACAATATAGGAAAATAACATAATAACATGAGACAGCAATCAAAGAATATTCAGGAATACTGAAGAATATAACATAATCCAAGACAACAATCAAAAAATATTCAAGGATACTGAAGAATACAATCAGACAGACAGACCTTACACCCCTTCTGCCAGTCAGGGGACCCCAGAGAGATGATGGCAGGCAGATCCCTTCAGACAGCAAATATTCTCCTCTCCTAGTTTGGTCCGCATTAAAGTTCTATTCCGTAGGGGGTTTTGACCAGTCTATATAGCCTCTGAACCTCCATTAGTCATACACCTTTTCAATGGTCTCATCTCAGTAGAGTTTGCCAAGGACACATTCATCTTATCTTGTGCTTGGAATGGTTTGTCTAGCTCAAAATAAGACTATCAGGGTTAAGAAGTGTTTATGTCAGGTGGTGATGAGACCATTTCCAAATTAAGGAGTATCTGTTCACCAAGGTTTTGGGACTGACACTGAGAAAGATCATCTCACTGGACAGATGTACTACCAAGGACAGACAAAGCAAATATAGTCACTATAACACTTTAGTGACTAAAATGAATGCTTGCTTAATTCTGTATTTCATAATCAACAATTCTATAAGAGTATAAAGTTCTATGTACCATGCATATAACTGAAAGAGGTACTATCCAATATCCAATTCTTCCTTTCCAATCTTCCAATAAAACTACCATCATTACAATCTGTCATCTAAGACAACACCAAGGTCTGTTTATATGCTAGTTGCAGAAAAAAAGTGAGTTAATTCTTTTACGTTTTTTTTTACATTTTACTTTTTTTTTTACATTTTCTTTCTCATTCTTTTGCATCACCCAATGGCACCAGAAACTTTTTTTCATCTCCACTGTCATATACATCACCAGAACATTCATTTCCACAAGTTGAACGTTGGTTACATCCTACCGGCAATTGAGCATTAGTGCTTGGAGGGAGGTGTCCATTTCCTATAACTTCTCCCTTCTTCCTGGCAGGTCATGATGGCTTTTCCTGTCAAACCCACACAACTGTTTACTGCCCTTCTTTTTTGTTTTGAAAAGAAAGTGCTATCATACAGTATCTCTTTAATTCAGAACTGTGTGACAGAAGGATCTGTTGTGAAGTATGGATCTGTTTTTCCCAGATGCATACTGCAAACACGTTGATCATCTGTTTGGGATCCAAAATTATACAACCATTGCTCTCTCTTCTCTGTTGTGGAGAAGAGGAAATGTGGGACTGATTGGCAGGAAGAAATAATGTTCAGTGAATCCACAGAAATACCATTAAACTATCAAGGAACACATCTGTTGAACAATTCCAAGGAGGAATTCTAAGCAAGACTTGGTTAATGTGTGGTTTTGAAATAGAAATATAGCCTTCAAGGAAAAATGTCTTGAGACATATTCTCTTTTCCATCTGGTACAACACACGGTTTACAAAATCCTCCCAAGATCATGGTTTCTCATAAATACAGCCAACTAAATGTACTAGAAACAATACTCTACAAAGCCTCTTGCTAATATGTCTCACAGTTAGTAACTCAGGGATTGGTTTGCATGTGACATTGAACCAGGAATCACTAATGTCTACAACCATCTGTAATTCCTGAAGCCTTGAATGTGACCACAGAGCCCTTGAACTGTAATGTTTAATGAGACTGAAATTAAATTATCAAATAGATGGGGAGGAATCGTATTAATTTTATTTAATTAAGTTAACCAAATTTCATGTGCCCCTTCTCTCATTCTGTTCATGGTCTACTCCATGTTCTTAGAACGCAGCCTATAATGAAGGAAGCTTTCTGCAGTTCTGCACTAAACTACAGTTTAACATTATCTACATAAGCATGAATGAGCAGCACAAAGAATCAGTTCATGCTTCCATCTAACTCCACCCTCTGCAAATGAATATACAGAGAAATACATCAGGATTCAATCTCATTTGGGTACACCCAGTTGGTTGTAAAATCAGAAACAGGAATTGTAGTTTAATATCAAATTGCCAAACAATCTTCAGGGTCTGAATTCTATTTATGAACAGCAGAGTTATGGGTATCACTTTGATTGATTGTCCACTTCAATCACTGAAGCAACTTAGGCAGCCTACAGAGAAAGGAAGAAAGTAACACAGGGTAGTTTCACATAGATAACAAAAAGGAAAATATAAACATCTTACCTTGGGGAAACAATGATGCAAAGCAACATACACCAAACAGGGTCACAAATAACCCTATCCCAGGGTTTAATGAAAGAAAACAGGTCTTTAAGATCTTCCTGAAGGACAGCAATATTGGAGAATGCTATTCCCAGGGGCAGAGGCAGCCACAGAGAAGCATTGCTGAAGCATACCAATCCTGTCAGATTTTACTAACAGATCTCTGAAACCATCAGAGAAAGATGGTCAGTAGCAATATCTTGCATCCAGAAGCCCACCTGTAATCAGTGCAGTTCACAAAGTAAAGGGGTCACATGGCTGAAATGAGATATACCTGTAACTACTCACGTGCCAGAGTACACGTTGCTGTACTCTGGCACAGCTGATATTTCCAAGTGGTCTTCAAGAGCAGCCCCCTGTAAAGCATGTTTCAGTAGTCTTAATGGGAGGTGACTTAGGCATGAGTGACCATGGTAAGGACCTCCTAATACTGAAATGGGTATAAGTTGCAAACCCAATATATCTGCGCAAAGACCTTCCTTTGCTGCCCCTGGCTCACTGGACAAGAGCTGGGAGTCCAGAAGAATCCTCAAATTATTCATACACTTCACCTGGTGTAGTGCTATCCCATCAACAATGAATGTTGCAAAATGTGTGGAAACTGATATCTTTGGAATTTAAAAGCTTTATTAGTTTTCACAGTATAAGTAAAATACAAAAAAGAAAATATAGAAAAGTTAGAATATAGAACTAAAGAAAAAAGAAAAAAACTATAAAGGTTCAAAGAGACAGAAAACAGAAACCGAAGGTGACTCAAACTTTCTCCAACACAGATATTGATAAGTTTACAAATATAATCTCTTACCATTACCTTAGTAACATTATTTCTATCAAAACAAACCGTTTAATCACTAAAACCCAAAATCAAAGCTTCATTTTTTTCCAACACAAGCAAGTAGTCTAAAAGTGGTATCTTTGTATTCTTAGCCACTCGGCCTATGCCTCTTCCTCCCTATCCAGACCCAAACAATCTCCACACATTTGGATAGGATCTAAAATGACTTGTTCAGCCCAGAGTCAAAAAGTATTCCTGGGAATCATCAGTGTATTGATGATATCTGCCCTCTTGCTGCTGGATAACTTTACTCAACAGCCTCATGCAAATGTCCTGCCAGGGGTTATCAACCTGTGCAATCAGTGCTGTCTCAGTACTGAACCCAGGCCTGAAATTTGATGGAAAAGGGTTCAGATAATTCATTTTCTCCAGGGCCTTCTGGAATTGCAGCCCCACCATCTTCTCCACAACCTTCCCCAAAAAGGATATCCAGCACTGCTGAGTCTAGAGACTGCTTCTTGAGAAGGGGCCATACCATCAGTGCCTTCAAGGCATGACTATCTTGAAGGAACTACCCCTCACTCAAGGATGAATATTCCACAGCTTGAACCCAGGTGTAAGTCACCTCCTGTCCACTTTCTTAAGACTCAAAATCACAAACTGTTCCTGGATAACCAGGAAAGACCCTGCCTCAGTCTGCTCAATGGGGCCCACCCAGAAAAATTCCAACTCCAAATCTGAGTTCTGAGCAATATTATCCATCAGATGCCTAGAACATTCTTCACAATGGCCCTTCAGATGTTTTTCCTCTCCCTCCTTAAAGGGGTCTGGGTCACTTTAAAGTGTTGGTTCTGAAGACAATTCTCACATAAGCAAAGTTTTCATGAAGTACAAGAGAAGAATTCACCTTTATTGTATGTTGTCAATGAATCTTCTTGGAGTTTTGTTGCTTTCCCCCATTGCTTTCTTGCTTCATGGTGCTTCTTGGAAAGCAGGAACAGTGCGTGATCCAGAGTAGCAAGAGCTTTCCCTCTCCACACTATTACCTCTGTCTGCAAATCCCTGTCCCCTGTTTCTTTCATTCATTCATTCATTCATTCATTCATTCATTCATTCATTCATTCTGCAACCTCTGAGCTCCCATTATGCCTTTTTTACCCTTTGCTACTTTGTGGGCAGCTGCTGGAAGCAAGAGAAACTAGAAGCAAGTGTTGGTGAGTGTTGTAGCAGAAGGTTCCCTGGTGTGGCCCACTTGTTGTTTGGAGAAGACTGTTTGGGCTTACTAATGGAGGACCACAGTCTGAGAGTGGTGCACACAGTCAGTTATAAAACTAATAAAGCTATTTAGAAGGTTCAGAGACAATAATTTAGGAGGGTGATTTTTCAAAATTAGTTTTTTCAGTTAATTAAATGTACTATATAACATGCCTTTCTACTCAGATGGGTGTCTGAGGCAATTCTGTAATAGCAGAAGTACTGTAAACTTCTCTATTCCCTTCTCAGAAAAAAAGAGTGTTTGTTACCACCCACATAAGAACCAGCTGTCTTGGTGGAGTGATTGGTAGAACATAACACTGACAACACTGATCCATGTGCAAGCAAAGTAAGCTCTAAACCCTGGCCAAGTAGACGTTTCTCTCCTTTCCCAGGACTACCTGCTTTGTTGGGAAGGACCTCTGGATGGAGAGGGAGGATGCAAGTAAAAAGCTATTTCCCCAGACCTGTCCTACCTAGATTCTCCTCCCCACTTCACCCTTGCCCGCTGCAGATCGATGCCAGCAACTGTCCTCTGAGGAATATCCAATAAATTGTTTTCTTTTCAAGTAGCATTTACTGTGCTTTATTTCCCACTTTTTATAATGTTAATTAACAGCTTTTAGAGTTACATGACTAATGATCTGACAGTTATAAGGCAAGGTCTAGAGAACAATTTATATAAAGTTCACTGTAAACCGCCCAGAGTCCCTCTCTTGGGGGGAGATGGGCAGTGGAAAAATTTGACAAACAAACAAACAAAGTTGTTGAATTTATTAAAAAGTTGATGTTGCCAAAAAAAAAAAATCACACATGAAATATTAAAAGGGCAGGCATGATGTAGCTGTATTTGCAAATTACAGTCATATCCTACATTTCAGCTTTGCTCCTCCACCCCATTCCTGCTGATACTCATGAATGATATACCTGCTATATGTGCATGTCTCTGCATATATGTGTGTATTCTATAGCAAAGAAGTCCAAAGATACATTGAAAGAGATGGACAATTGTAAATCCCAGGACATCCCAGGACTCAAGCCTGGACTGTGAAGCTGAAAAAGAACAAACCTAAAAAAAGGCAATAACAAACCACAGCCATTTCTGTGCTGTTTCAAAGAAAGTTATGTAGCTACCAGAAGTCAAGCTTAACTAAGTAATCCCCATATCTACTTATACCATGGTAAAAGCAGGCAATTTTGCTTCTCATTGTAGTGGTAGAGCTCTCTTTTGTCTTCTTGACTCTCCTGACTCACCAATGCCAACATCTAACCAACAAAGGTCCATGAGCTCAATTCCCGGTTGAGGGTTTGAACCCCATAGAACTACATCTGGTTACCCATGTCTGATCAAAGAACATCCATGTCTTCATCCAAAGAGGACAAAAGCAGTCACACAGTGTCTGCCTCCTGGTGGTCAGTGTAACTGACAACATTGACTCAGGAATTATGGCTGCATTCGTGATTTACTATAATTTCTGTCCTGGTCTAGCCCTCAGGCATCTGTATTCTGATATTGATATGGAGAGAAAGACCATTACTCTATAACTGGGTCATAGATGACTTATAGATGAGAAAATCTGCAATGGGGAGAAAGTAGGATTTAGGGCAAATAATTCTAAGTTTGGTTTATGGGCAAGCAGGTCACGTTTGAAGCCAAGGCACCTGAACTGCAGAAGAATATTGGCATCTCTGAACCTCAAAAATATTAAATTCTTTGATTAGCAACCTGCATAGAGTTCACATTCAGTGAACGAAAAAAATTAATGGATTGTAGATGATATCACATATAAACTAATGAATTATTTAAATGACTTTGTGGATCACATAATGATTCATAGGAGAAAAACGTTAACATAATTCAGGATTCTTTAAAAAGGCAGAGCAATATTCTTTCATTTATACGTTGTGTAATTGATTCTAAAACATTACAGACATGTCTCCAAGAGTTAGATAAATAATTTTATGTGTAGAGCACCCCTCTGTGAATTGGCTTTGTGTAAAAGTAATTCAATACAATAAAATCATATTTAAACATTTTGGAACTAATTGTTTAAAAAGGCAAGAAAAGGGCATGCCAAAAGGAGTCAGTGAGCCCCAGAAATAGCCAATCCTGCAAAAGAGCCGCTTCGTTAGAATCTGCTAGTTGGGGATTTCTTACTGGCTGAGGAGATGGTGGCAGAGAGCATATGCATATGGTTACTGTTCCTAGCATTTGTCCCTCTTAATTGCAGGATCCACTTGTTTTTTGCTGCACTCGCCTAGTTCTTACAGTGCAGCTTATCAGCCTGTGATGTAATGAAGGTTTTGTTTTTCTGCCAGCTTGTTGCAGAGCCTGATGCTGCATGTGGCTGAGAGGGAGGGACTGGCCCAAGGTCAACCAGCTGACTTCCATGCCTAAGGGAGGACTAGAACCTGGGTCTCCTCACTCCTAGTTCAGCACTTTAACCATTACACCAAGCTGTCTGTCAGAATAGTATGTACATATTCCAAATAAGTGAATGTTCTGTATTTATAGACAGTATTTCAAAGACCTGGAAAAATAGTTTAGGAAAACAATCTACTGATGCCACAAATGTTAAAAAAATAATATAAACTCTGGAATGCTAGAAGCCTTGACAGTTAGGACAACTACGTAGGACTATGTAGGACAGACAGGCAGAAAGAAGACTAGCAGAGCACATCCACGAACACCAACTAGCAGTCAGAAGACACGATGAAAACTCCTTAATCTCACAACACATGGACAGACTCAACCATAGTTTCAACTGGGAAACTGTGAGTATCCTAAACCAAGCTAAATCCAAAAATGCTAGGGAATTCCTAGAAGCTTGGCACTCAGACAAGTCAGCCATCAATAGACACATAGAGATAAACCATATTTACAGACCATTCAAAAGAGACAATAAAAAAGCTAAGGAAACAAAAAGACCAGAACACATCCTCTCCAGCAGCCAACATGCAGATAAGCAAAGATTAACACCAGGATTAACACCAGACAAACAATCAAGCGGCTTATAATAGCCTAATCAAGGAACTACCTGCCAACTCAGGCAAACAATCAATCAGTAAACAACAGCCCAATCAAGGACCTACCAAGGAGAGAACAACACCCCCACCAGCACTGTCAGGGCAAACTACTGTATATAAACAGAGAGCAAACCCCACTCCCTTCTAGGACTGAAGATGTTGCCTAGTCAGTCAACAAAATGTCTGCAAGCAAACAACCAAGCTCAGAGAGCAACAAGGACCCCACAGTTCGACCCTGAGCTACAGATATTCTCTTTGATTAGATAGGAAAACCTCTACTAGACCCAGGTCAGTAATCAAGCCAAGTGACACCTATCCCCCATCAGCATCTAAGGAGCATCACTGATGGGTTATGTTGCACAACATGCCTACAATAGTTGATTTAGCCATGACTTACTGTTTTATGCATTCATGCAACATACTCAACCATAAATTAACCACTCAGGCATGGCTTGTGCACACACACACATACACACTTGCAAAAGAAGCAAGGTAAAAACTAACCAAGATTAACATGCTGTGTGAACAGAACCACAGTGATAACTTAATTGTGCCTTCTTTCACTTGAACTACTCCATATATGTAGACATCTATAGAAAAGGAACAAGGAATCCAACATACTCAACTTCCTGATATAATTTTGCATGTGTAATAAAGAACATTCATGCCTGTGAATCCTCTCCCCCAACTTATATGCACATACATATGTGTATATATGTATACACATACATATTATACTATACACACACACACACACACACACACACACAACACAAACATGCATAGAAATCAATGTCTACTACATTGATAAAAACTACTTTTCAAAACTGGCACAGGAAGTGGAGGGATGGGAATTAAAAGTAATAGTAATAAGTCTGCCAGAATAGCCAGGTGTATTCTCTACAGTTGTGACTGTCTCTACTGAGTCTCTTCATATAACATCTCCCAAGCAGGAGCAAGCAGGAGCAAGGCTTAAGAGATTCCATGGTCCTGCTGTTGACCCAAGAAGGAGAAAAAGGTTGAACCCCTAGGAGAAAAAGGCTTTATTGAGCAAAGCGTATGTGACTACCTTTACTGTTGCTTCTCTCTTCTGCATTACCTATTGTGGTATCTGTGTCTGAAAGCTGGGGGGTGGGGGGCAGAAAGTACATTTTTCACATTCCATCATAAGTTAGGAATTCTTACTTGCTCATTATCCTATGCCAGGCACTGACTAAATCCCACCAATAAAATATTTATTTGTAGTGAGGAAAAGATACCTATTTGCTTAGCCCCTTTCTTCTGCTGTTTCCTTATTTAGCCACAGCACTACACCCCATACAAAAGCTCTCACCACCACCCCTCTTCTTTTGTTTTCTTTTTTCTTTTATACCAGGTCGACCAATGCCACCATATCCATGCACCAGCTTTTTGGTTCAGAACATTGGGCATGTGGTAGATCCCCATTGCATCCTGCAGCCATGGTATATTGTAACATGACTGGAATAGAAGACAACAGAACAAGGAGGGTCCATGATCCTGATGCATTTGATCTGTGTTCTGTCTATACAGTTTATATTGCAATAAGAAAAGGCTGCATTCTTTATTTTATTTTTAAAGGTATTTCCCCTCATGAACAGCTATATACAGTTAAAATGTCAGTGTGTATTAGCTTAGTAGTAGAATAAATGTATCTACTGCTTACTGCTGACTTGTACTGCCACAGTGTAGGCTACTGACCGCATAATACTGATCCCAAGTCCAGACATGTCCTGCATAGCAAGTATCTCTTTCCTACCTCTTTCCAATCCTTAAGCTACTCAAACAGGCTTAACCTATGGAACAGCTACTGAGGTTCGTTTCTCACTCTCTACAAATGTGGGAGAGGGTGTTAGGCATGACGAATAGGCAACCTGCATTTCTTACTCCAGCCACAGCAATAAATACTGTTTATTTATTTTAATAGTATGCTTAGGGAAAGTATTACCAATATTTCTTTAGCTTAAAAACAACTGAGAAGTTAAGGCTCAGCATTTTCTTAGTAATTTACAACTTTAAAAGGGTAAATTCTATTATTCTCTGTCAGAGCTGCAACTGCGTAAGTGCAGATTGTTACCAAATGACAGAGGATTAAATTTATTGCTGCAGTCATTAGTGCAGATTGATTTTGTTTATAACAACCCAAAGGGAATACTAAGCCTGTTATGAATGTGCTAGAATCTCTCTCTCTCTCTGGAACTGGGCAGTCTTTTTAAAAAGAAGCGAGAGATCCGTGCAGTCTTCATTCAGGTCTGTTCATGAATAAAGCATTCATTGGTATTGCCATGTTAAAGACATGATGTTAGTCCTTATCTAAGACCCTCAACTAATAAGTTGGGAATGATTAGAAACTGAGGAAAAATAAAAAGGAAAAGAAAGTTTATAAGAAACTTCCAACACAATCAGTGATGAAACTCTGGATTATGCTGGTTGGGGAATTCTGGGAGTTGAAGTCTACACATCTTAACATTGCCACACCTGCCCCATAAAATGCTGTGGGGGGAAAACGGGCATGCAAGTGTGCTATAAAGATCACTAGGAGTCTACACATTAATTCTTGCTCCAGCTCAATCAATTCCTGCAATTAGATCAATCAAGCTGGATCCCATTTAAGATTTCAGAATAAAGCAAAGGCCAAGATGGGATAAATCTTCACACAAAGTATAACAACCTTTGTAATAATTCAAGATTTCATGTTAGATATAGATTTGGGAACTATATGAATGGTTCAACAGTTTAGTAAATAAACAGGTTATAAGATTAACTGGGGTAATTCCTTTGAGTTCTGATTTATCAATAGATCAATGTAAAAATATGGACTTCATAATTTCTACAAATATATTAAATAGCAAGGACTATATATTCCTAAAATAATTCTAAATATGTAGAAAAAATATGTTAAATGTATTAGAAAATGTTCCTTGGATATTAATAGATGAATTAAAACTCCATTACATTGGTAGAGCAAGATTAATGTTATTAAAATTAGTATTGCTTATTGATTAATGTATGTTTTAAGAGGTATTAAAATTATTTTTATTTATTTATGTATTTATATCACCGCCCATCTCCCCCAATGGCGGTTTACAATAAATAGCATTAAAACATAGCCAGATAAAAATTACATTAAAATATACATAAAATATTAAGGAATAGATTGAAAAATGTATATAATTTGAAAAGGCATTTATTTTCTACAAACCAAAAAAGATGCAATGTGTTTCCCTTTGGTGCAGATTTCTTGATATTTTACAACAGAGGGTTTTTTTATTCAAAATGTTCATATATTGTTTAATACTTGATATTGGGGAATTTGAGGAAAAGAGCCACATTCTCCCCGAGAAGATTCCCCCCGCATTTTGCAACAATCACTTCTGCACCATTTCCCAAATCTTCCAGTAATCCTTTGCCTAATAACAAGAATCATTCTCATCTGAGGCTATCCTCACTGAATCAATACTCCTTCTCCCCCCCAAGCCATCTATGCAAGCAACCCTCAGTAAGTTAAGAATTACTTCAAATCTCTCCATTTCATACTAGGCCTACCGAGTTCAGTATTGTCCTTTTAGTTGCATATTGGACAAACAAACTGTTTCCCCTTTATAGTTTGCCTCTATCATTGTATTTCACAGTAGACTTCCTCTGAACACAGAAGAGTGGTTGAGATATCATTACTAACAGACATTGGTAAGTCTATCCTACATTTATCTAATCATTCAAAGCCAGAGGCTATCATTTAATATTTTGACAGTGCGTTCAACAAATATTCTGGAGTTCCTATATTGTCAAGCTGGAGAACTTGAGCAAGTTGCAGCCACTAAGCCAAACCTAAACACTAAACCTAGGTGGTGAATCACCTAGGTCTGGTGATTCAGAATTCCCAGCACACAACCAGGACCTTCACAGGCAGGGGTCCCAAGCTCAAATCATCACAAGTGACAACAAGAACTTTATTAGCCTGGGAGCTGAATGCTGAAGGCTTTTCATACGTGGATGCAAATGTCTCCAGTGAGTCACAAATGCAGAAAAGGAGTATTCCAGAATGCCATTAAACATAAATTTATTAAATTGAAAAATACTTTACTTGTAAAACAGCCATTTCACTTTGAACACTTAATTAGAGATATTTTTCATTAAACAGAATGTTTGGTTTTATTACTGGGTTGATAAGTAATATTTGTTCAAGTATTTCAAATACTTTTTCATATATAGAATGTTTTCTACTCTCTTCTTGCTGAGAGAGCTTTCTCTTATTTATTTTTTTCCTAGTTTGCTTTTTCTTGTATTCTCTCTCTTACCTGACAGAGGAGAGAGACCTTGCTTGCTTGCTTGCTCTCTTTCCCAGCCCTTCCCAGCAAAGAAACCGTCTTAGTGGAGTGGCCAAATCCAGCCCTCTTCCTTGATTATAGTATTGCCTCTTCCCCTGCTTTGGGATTTGTGACCTCCTGGCCCATTTTCCCTGGTCAAGCCCCACCTCTAGTGCCTCTTCAAAAGCAGAACCCACCACAAGCACAAGAGTGGATGAGGGTCCCTGATGGTGGCACTGCTCAGCACAAGTCTTTGGGATACTGTCTGTGCAACCTGTTTCACTAGGTTTCAGTGTTGCTTGGATCCCTGCCAGGTCAGGCTACAACTTGTCGTGAAGCCATTACCACCAATCCACTCCTGTTCCTGAAGCACTTCCTATGGCCCAGATTACACATCTGTATGTATGAGGGTCAGCACCATGGTCTTGCTGGCAGCATCCTTAATGCCCACAATTAATTGCAGGCTGCAGAAAAGGACATGGAGGGTCACATGATGTTCTACAGCCCAAGCATTTGAGACCTCTGATTGCAGGTGTAGCCCTCTCTATGAAATTTTGGAAAGTTGGGTGTCTCCATTATTGCCATGTCTGTCCAACAGTACAGGTCAAAGGTCACAGACAGATTAAGGCTTTCATGTCTATAAACTACCAGGTTGCTCCTTTAAGTACCACAGCACTTGGGAGAGTAGTGCTGGGGAAAGTTGATTTAGAGAAAAGGGCTCATCTATCCTTCAGACTTTCATTACAGTCAGTTTGACCATAAAATTGCAAAAAGTGCTGTTCAGAAGCAGCTCTCCCCTCCCAAGTTGGTTGATAATCCAGGTTAGGAAATCAGCAATCAAGTTGAGTGGATATTCCTAAAATCCAATCATTTGGATAATATAATCTCAGTGCACTAGAATGGGAGCTGCATATTTTGCACTAAAGAAGATCTCTGGTTTTGCTTGCTAATATTTTGGATGGCTATCTGGACACATTTCATCAATTGCAAAAGTGACTTCTGATCCCAATTTCACTGTAAGTTTAGCGCCAGATGAAACCAAGTCAAAAGCATTTGGGTAAGAATATAAGGAAAGGAAAACAACAAAGTTTTATATGGGGTGTGCTCTAGACCACTATGCCAATCATTATCTAGTCATTATCCTAGACCTGATTATAGAATCTTTAAGGAGGAGAGAGAAAGTCATAATGGAAGATTTCAATTATTCAAACATCTTTTGGAAAAACAATTCAGTTAAGAATAGAGGATCCATAAATTCCTCAGTGGGTGCTGACTGTTTCATTTTTGAGACTGAAGAAGAGAAAAGGGGATCAGCTCCCCAATATCTCATACTAACCAATATTGCTTGATGAGGAGGTAAAGTGACTGGGAATGTTGGGAGAAAACAACAATGTCATCTTGGGTCAAGATATTACAGAAAGAGAAATTGGAGCATAGCTGTACATGCACACAAGATTTCAGAAGAGCCAGTTTCAGTAAGTTTAGAAAGTATGTGTGGGATCTCATGGTAAGACCTCAGATCAAATGAGTATAGAAGAGTTGGGTGTTTCTCAAAAAATTAAATATTGGAAGTACAATAGCACACCATTCTAATGAGAAGAAAATGAGGGGGAGCTTAGGAAACTGTTAGGGATGCAGAGAATGTTTTGACTGAGCTTAAGGATTCAAAGAGACATGTACTGGAAATAAAAGCTAATAATTACAATGAAGACATACCTGCAAGTAATTATTATCTGCAAAAGAAAATCAGGCTAAAGCACAAAAGGAACTTATGTTCACAAAAGTAGCTAAAAGACCCAAAAAGGACTCTTTGGGCTATGTCTGTAGTAAAAGGAAGAAAAAGGAAAAGGTGAGTTTGCTGCTAGGGAAGATAGTCAGGTAGGAACAGCTGATGGGAAGTCAGTTCCTACTTTCCCTTGGTCTTCTCCCAAAAGAGAACTGAACGAAGGCAGAAAGGGCAGTGCCATGTATTCTGCTAGGCCATTGCCAGTACAGGCCACTCACCACTTCCTGACTCTAGTAATAGATATCATATTCCTCCCACTCCAAGACCATTGCAAATGCCCCCTGCCCCCAAGTTTTCCAGGGTTCGATTCTAAACTGCAGCTTTCTGACCCAGCCACCTTAAGCCTTTCAGGGCACATGGTCTCTGGTGCTTCACTCCATTCTAGTAGCAGCCCCAGAACGGTGACTGGCAGGCCTCCACTCCTCCAGCAGCTGGTTGTTGCCTGGGCAGCCATTTCATCCTGGCCTGCTGAGTTATTTATTTTTTATTTAAATTTATATCACTGCCCATTTCCCCCCAATGGGGGACTCTGGGCGGTTTACAATAAAAGTGATAATAAAAACATATAAACCCAATTTACAATCTAAAATATAAATAAGATAATAAATGTAAAATCCAAGAGGAAGAGGAAGAGGAAGAGTTGCTTACGTTCTCCATGTTTGGTTACAATAGTGCACTTAATCCAACAGTGGCGTCTTAAATCAATGACTCATCCTCAACCTATGTCAGCCCTTCAAGCTAGGCAAGATCAAGAAACAAAAACAGCAGGGATTCCAGGAATTCCTTTGTTATTAACAGCATAATAGAGTCTTGAAAACTTGTCAGAGTTTCTCTCTGTTCAGGCAAAATCAAGCCAGGGTTATTTTGAGTTTCTTTCTCACACTTTCCACTTTCCCAGGCCTGAGTTGTTTTTGCTTCTCCCTTAATGGTTCATCGCTCTCTTCCCTCTTCCCAAGGCCAGCGCTGCATTCCTTCACAACCCTAGAAGTTCATGTTCCCTTCAGTCCTTACATCTCCCATTGGGCACCCTCTATGTTTCTGCCCAGGCTGAGAGGCTTGCTTTCCCATCTCCTGACCCCAGAGCTACAAAGCTTCCCTTCCCTTCCCGGTATTTTCGAAGCATCTTTGATTTGGAAGGTAGGAAGTTGCTACTTTGCTTCTCTGAAACTGAACTATCCATTCTTCCTTGTACAAAGTTTCCATGGACCTACAGAGGAACGTAGGAACAAAACAATCTGCTCTCTGTTGCTTTGGTTACTGTGGTACCTTAAGAAAAAGAAAAAATACAAAATACTGTATATGTTATGTTTATGTTAGTTTCAAAGGAGATATTGTGGGAAGGAAAGGTAAAGGTTTTTTTTTTTAAATCTGTTCAATCATGTCCAATTTTCAGAGATTGCCTGGACAAGTCCCTGCAGTTTTCTTGGCAAGGTTTTTCAGAAGTGGTTTGCCATTGCCTCCTTCCTAGGGCTGAGAGAGAGGGACAGGCCCAAGGTCACCCAGTGGCTTTGTGCCTAAGGCAGGACTAGAACTCACAGTTTCCTGGTTTCTAGCCTGGTTCCCATGTGTGCAAATATCTGGGAAAGCAAAGGAAAGGCACAGGGATTGGTGCTGAGAGAACAAGCCTCAGGAGGCCATGAGTAATTCAGCACCTGAGGCTGACCCAGCCAGCAATCACCAAGAGCAATTGTGCTTGCAATCAGATGTTAAGGACCAGGAGTTGGGGTGACCTTCCAGCCCTTGGCATACTCTATGCTGTGCGGAGCAAAGGTGCTCTCTGCATCTTCTCACCCAGCAAGAATGTCCCCAGCCTTGATTGGCACCCAACTAGTTCTGCTGAAGAGCCACTGTTAGCCAACCAGGGTCTTGTTGGAAAGAACCGTTGTACCTGAACTCTGTGCACCCAAAGCCTTGAACTTCATGACTCCCAAAAGTCGGACCCCAGACTGGCTGACAACATTCCCCAAAATGCATAGATCTTATGACCATGACCCAACAATGCTTCCATCTGCTGCTTTGGGCTCTCACTATTTGGAATTTGTTTGCAGGGAAGCCCACAGGTGACTGGGATTTTGCTGAAATGTGCTTACACTTGCATACAATCCCTGCCTGCCGCTGGCTATATTTGCTAAATCCAGAATAAAGCCCCAGCAACCTATCTCCTCCGTGTGTGGGGATGATTGGCCTGGAATAGGACTCTATCCTCATTCTAAAGACTGGCAGTGGCTATAAGACCACCCTTCTCTACCTTCAACTCCTGGTTTCAAAAGCATTTTAAAACAGTGATAAGGTTCATTTAAGGTTTAGGGTTTGTCTGGGTTTGGTTTAATGTGTTCTGTGAATCCAATCATTCAGGTTTGCAAATCATGTTTTATGTTTTTTTAATATGAATGGTAAGCCCGGTTTGTTGTAGCTCAGACGAAACTCCATGGCTAATTAAATATATTTTAGCATAATGTGCTGCTCCAGTCAATGGCTGCATGAATTTTTCAATCTGCAAGTGTGCACATCTCCTTACATTCATGAGATATGACTCTATGAGAGCAAAGTGAATGAGGGATGAACTCTATTCTTAACTATCCAGTTTTGAAGGGTATCTGCAACTTTAAAAATCAGCATAAATATATTCATATCTATTCTATCTTTTATCAAATATATTTGGAATACTGGGTAGCTAATAGATGCCCCCTGCAGCTAGTGTTTCCCAATTTAAGATAACTGCTTTGAAACTTACAGAAATTTTTTCATGGGTTTGTTAACAGATTTATTTACAAGCAATATTTTCATGCTCTAAAATATTATATCATCCTTCACATATGATAGCTGATGTACCATCTAGCAAACAAGTCCTAGATAAATCATGGCTACCTGCTATTTGCTATAAGTCCCCATCCTTTTTTGGTCAATATCCCACCAATTGTTTGTCCTGTAAAGCAGTTCTTGAGAATTTTTTTTTCCACGCAGCAAACCATGGCAACCTGCTCTGCGTAATAGATATAGATTTTGCTTAAAGCTTTCCAAACGCAGGCTGATTCCTGGTCTGCATTCCAACAGTTTAGTAAACCAGACTATGTGGTATAGAATGCTGTGTGAATACAGTCATATGGTTCCCACTCCAAACCCCATAATTCTGAATTCATGCAGTTATCCTTCACTCAGAGGTATACTGTATAGTATCTTCCATTTTTCCTTCCTCCTTTTGCTATTCCTCTCCTCCTGCCTGCATCTTCTTTTACTTCTTTTACTGTCAGAGACAAATGTGATACCTACCAATCATACCAGCCTTCCCAAAGTGTGGCTATTAGTAATAGCTGAAAATCACTGTCTCCAGCCATTAAAACCAAGCTGAAAACTATTGTTGCAGTTAGCATACAGGATCAGCAAGGCCAACTGTCATCACCAGGAAAAAACTGCTTAACTTGGAGAGGATGTGACAGCAACCATTTGATTCTAGTTCGTAGCACATTTGCCTTGAAAAATAAATATTTAATTTTTCCCTTTCCCACTTCTTTTCATGTAGAAAGAATTAAATCTATCCTAACAATCGGAACTATCCAGTTTCTCTCTCTCCTCCCTCCCCCCACAACACACATTTTGGGTGCTTCCAATTTCTGGATCATATCTCTCAGAAAGACTTAATTTTCCAAAACTCCCCTAATGTAATTATCTCTCTCTTCTTCCTTGCTGTCTGTTTTATTGCATATAACTGGTCATAAGCTAAATTCCTCATAAAGCAGATTTGCTATTGACTGTTCTCTACCTGCCATTGCATCAATGCTAATTAAAGACTGCATCAAGTAATGCTCTTGTGGCATCTCAATGAAGCCTCTTGCAATTCTCAGCAATCCTGAGCAGATCATCTCCTTAATAAGGATAATGATGCCTATAAATATTTTGCCTCCAGCAGCCAGCCCAAATGTGGGGAAGTTCATTTTGACAATGTGGCTAATAGGCCTTACAGATTTTAATCCCAGAGCAGGATTTTTGTAAGATAGTATACAAGCAAATCAAAAATCCTACAGAGAAAAGTTTGAATCATCAGGAAAGTGTGCTTATTTTTCTATCCCATATGCACTAGAACAGGGGTAGGGAACATGATGTCCGTGGGTACCTGCTGACGCCCACCAAGTTCCCTGACCTACCTGATTTAGACTCTTTTAAAAATGAGAAGCATGGCTAAATGTCACCATTTAGCATCATCCCTATTTAGAATAATGCCATGGAGTCACCAGCGATTGCCTAGCAAATCATCTTGTCAATAGCATCAATTTCTTCTTGAACTTTTCTCAGTGTACTAAATGTATTAATTTAAGGTTACCAGATTCGGCTGCAAAGAAATGGGCAACCACTAGATGGCAGCAAAGAAATACAAAAAGCCCTCTAACTCATTGCTGGCCTCTAGTGGTCATCTGTTTTTTGCATCCCATGTGTGGCAACTCCAGGTGCACTAAACGGCATATCATCTCCAACCAGCATGAAAGCTGGTCTGAGGAAAACTTTTAGAATCTTCCCCTAAATTATTGATTCCCAACAGCTTGTCTAAGATCAACCCTTTCCCTTTTTCTTTTACATTCCACCTAGCCCTCAGTGTCCATTCTCGTCCAACAGATATAGACAATTCAGTAATTAGTAGGGATTGCTTATCAGTGCCAATTTAAGCAAATCTTTTCCAACCATTTCTGTCCATGATACCAGTCAATTCTGTTGCTAGGTACACACCAACCCAAAGAAAACCTTTTTTCTTCAGTAAAGATGGAGGCAACGTTTCTAGTCTACATTCCTCCAACTTCACAAGTATCACATTTTTCTTTCATGTTCTGAAAGGAATGACAAATGAGTACTGGTTCTAGTCCTCAGCTTCTTCTTGAACTCACATTACTGGTGACATAAAAGATTTTTAGTCAGGTGGAAATTGCATATGAGGTAGAAGTTACCACTGGCAATATTTTGTAGCCTCCTGTGTGAAATGCAAAAGAATATTCTGGGTCTGAGGAATGCATACGTTTGAGATAGTCATTGATTCATAGGTAACTTCTACCTGCAGAAAGGTCCAGAACCACCAGTCCTCAGATGAGCAAATTGTGGAAACCTGATACCACTGAATATCTATAAACAATCCATTTGTATCTGTCACTTTACACAATCAAAAAAATTTGGATGTAAAAATCTGACTCCCTTTTAAAATGCCTATTTGTTTTCCTTCACCTATCTTGAAAGATGTGGGGACTCTACATGGGAAAAGATGACTGAAGCTAGAGATTTAAACCAAAGAGCAAAGATGCAATCAGGAGCAAGCCAATTACAAACTGAAATAGTAATAGTGTCATGTTCAGGATCATTCAGCATGGATCAGCAATGTCAGGTAATTAGCAGAGCAGGAGCTGAAAAGCAGGTTCTTGAAGTCCTTTACAGATGGCAATGGGCCCGTGAGAGCTTTGGCTATGAACCATGAGGCTGTAATTCGAGAATCTGCGAAGTAGGCAGGCATTTCCATACCTTGGCAACTGCTTCACCATGTGCTTAATACAGCATGGATCCACTGCATTTAGATTCTCAACTTGACAATTTGGTTATGTGAGCTGGCCCACCCTGCAGCAGATGTCACTGCATTAGAGACTAATGTTGGTGCCGCAGCCTTCTGAAACTGATGGAATAAACTGCCACATCTCAATAAACAATATGGATGAATGGACTGACCAGACAAGAATCATTCATTAATAATCTTATAACAACTGAGTCTGAGTTTTTCATTGGTTCGTTCGTTCGTTCCTTCGTTCGTTCACTCACTCACTCATTCATTCATTCATTCATTCATTCATTCATTCATAGCTAGTGCTATTGGAAGAACAACCAGCCTAGGAAATATGTGCATGGTGCTGCATTTTTCCTGGTTACATCGCTGAGAAAAAACATATCCCATTTCCTTTGTTAGAAAATATTAGTAATGACAAGGTTCCAACCAGGTCTGTTCTCTCACATACTGGTTTTGTACCATACTGAACTTTCATGGAGGCAGAACTCACTCATCCCACTCAGAAATAAATAATGCAGCCTAAGAACAAATATGTCATTGCCACCACTGGAAGCTAAAAATGTAGCAAAGGCATAAAACAGAAGTGAGGCACTGAGTAAGAACCAAGTAGAAAGCGTGCAGGGACAAATAAATGCATGCAGAAAATGGAGGCTGCAGCTAATTGCTGACCATACAAATGAATTGCTCAGAATGGAGAACTTGCCCAGATTATATCTGCCATTTAGCACATTTGGGAAAAAGTGTTAAATCAGCTTGGGCTACATCAGGTAATAGGCTGGGAGTCCAGCTTAGCTTCATGGGTAGTACTCAAAAACAGCCACCAAGGCTAAAGATACCACTGCTCTTGTCTTAGCTGCTGCACAGTGTCAGGCACTGTGGTCTGGAATGTGAACAGCCTCCATCCACTCCCTCGCAGAGCTGAGCCACTGACTTTCTGTCATGGTTTCTGTTGGATGAGAAGGTAGGGTCTTCTCAGAAAAATGACTTCTGCTGTCCAAAGCAGAATTATCTAAATGCACTTGGCCTCAATGGGACAAAAACATAAAAAGGGTAAGACAGGAAAGGAATGACTGAAACAAATAATATGATCAGATTCGAACACAGAAGAAACAGCCTTTTTATCCTAGTGAAAAGCTCAAAACCTGCTTTTTAGGCCTTTGCCTGTTTTTCAAGGTAAGAGAGACATCTATTAGACAGTGCTCGACAATGCACAAGGGAGGGAAAGCAAGAAGGGGAGAGCGCAAAATGAGTCAGAAAAAAATGCTTAGCTTAAATGTTTACTTTTTTACAGATATTGCTATAATAGTTTAAATTGCTTCTGGAAAACTGCCCTTCCTATTTCATTGATTCTTTCTTGCCTACAGATAAACCTGAATTAAGACTCCTATCGATTTATGTCCGGTTAACAAATCCAATTCTCACAAGTCATTCCAGTGCTTTTTAGATTAAGTAATTCTTCAGAAAGAAAACTCATGTTAGGCATAAATAATAAAATAAAAATGTTCTAACACTGGCACCTGCTGTTCAGATGTGTTTATAAGCAGTGCCCTTCAATGGGACATTATTTTGCATCAGGGGATACTGAAGGATCCATTTGAAGGGATGCAATGCACAGATGTAGTAAAGGTGACCTGTCCTCAGAGATGTTCACCTGCTGGGCCTCTGAGAGTGGGTTCTTCTTCTTTCCAGATGTTCCAGTGACATGAGTCTCAAATTTAAATGCTGAAAAAATGACTTCTGCTGTCCAAAGCTGGAAAACAATGCTCTAGCCATTCCATTATAATTTAGATAAGGGGATGTGCCTTCTCTCTAATATTAACCTTACTGGATGATACTTTCCATTGTTCCAATTTAAATTATACTTCGCAGTACTTCCCTGGGCTAAAATCAGACGTCCAACAATTGTTCAGACAAGGGTTGAGGGAGATTGTTTTTTAATTTGCATCCAAATACAAACCTATACAATTTTGCACAAAATTTTGCACAAAATTGGACATGGAATGAAATACCATTCAAAGTTCTAGCTCTCTGAATTATGTTATTCTATTTGCCAATAATCCAAATATATTTCTACTGGCCTTCATTTAAGCTGACTCCTTCTGATAGTAACCCTTGCTTTATTCTGTGGTCATGAAGAGTGTTCTTCCTGTGTTCAAACAAATCCAGGTAGAAACTAGTTTTGCACCTCAGGACTCAATGCATGTGGGATTTGGAGGCAGTTATGTACTGGGAAAGGTCTCTGGACCAACTTTTGATTCAAACAAACCACATTATGGCTTAGCACAATGTCTGAACTCAGCTTTTAAGTATTTCTTGAAGCTCCTGAATTGTTTTCTCATAGCACTTGATTATTCCCTCACACATTATTGAAGAATTGCTACTTTCATCTTTTTTAATGTTTGTCATCTCTGTGATGATTTCGAGCACTGACACATTTTCCTTCAGCATTCTCATTATAAACACTATGAGTGTGAAGCGAGACTCATTTGCTGTTAGTCATTCAAAATTTGTTTCCCCTTCCTTAGTATTGATTACAATGGAATAATCAATTGGCATTCTCACAGTCTTGTTTGTAATAATTCAAGCAAGCAACAAGATAATTTAGAAACTGGCTACCAAGCATATGCTGATAATGAATCAAATCCATATGTGCATCGTAACACATTTCTGAATGCTAAAACTGAACAGCTTGAAGTAAGCCAAAGAAATCAGTGCAAAAACTAATGACAAAGCTTTACATACAGCTTTAGAATATTTGAAGTGCTTCTCTTAATGATCATGTGGCAACCCTTAGCACTTCAGAAGAGAGGATTTCTTGACTAATAGTCCAGTCTTTTAAACAATACAGTTTCTGGGAGTATCATTGATTCAGTGGATTTTACTTCTTAGTCTAACATGCATAGAATTACATTCTCAGGGAGATCTACATTCATAATATTAAATTATCATTCCAGGAACATAATACTCTGATGATTTACATAATTATTTTTGGTTTACCCAAATTCTAAGCAGAGACAACTTGTGCACACTGACTATCATAGCATTACATATCCCTATCGATATCAAAATACATATTTTGTCAATAAAATGGACCAGGAGTATTATCACAGTGGGAATCAACATTTAGATGATAATCTTGATTATTTTTATTACAATCACTGACCAGCAAATTAGACAAAATGATAGTCAATAAACATATTGGAAGGTTCTTGTCACAGATCTCTGTGGTGGGTGAGAGGGAGTGAGCCACCAAAGAGTTAAATATTTTTTCTCCCTCTATTCTTCTGAACTTAGTCACCCAACAAAGCTGATTAGCAATCAATTTGGGATGGCCAGCTAAAGATATGACAGCAAACAATGTATATTTAAATAGTTGAATTCATTGCTTATCTCATCTTTATTTTATTTTTCATTTTATATGGCTTTATTATGATGATTTGTATCATCTGGATTATTTTTCATGAAAAAAAGCAACTAGCAAACATTATAAAGGGAATGCACAGTCAGTAGTTAAACAAATGACAGATTTATTCAGGACACTATGAAACCTATTCTAATGAAGTGGTGTGATCTAATAATGTATCCACCCCCAAAAAATCCATGACCTGGGCACAGACCCAACCACTTTTCTCCAGCCAGGCACTTCACCTTGCTGCATAAATCTCTCAATCTCTGTAACAATAAAATATTATATTTCCACATGAGTCAGCAGTAGACCCCCTCTTCAGTTGTGCAATTGTCCATATTGCTGTTTAACACTGATCCATTCTATTGTGCATTTTCAGGAAACACTTCTAAAAGAAAATGCTCCACTAAAATCATAGCACAAGCCCTTATAAAAGTTAAAAACATCAACTGAGCATTTTGGCACCTTATCACTGAATCAGAAACTGATCTCTTCCATCAATCTACACAGGTAGAAGCTGCTAATACTGGGCAAAGGCTAGTGCCAAGAGTTTCCTACATTAGCAGGAGGAGCTAATGAAGCTGAAGCTGTCTTACTGCTCTGAGAAAGTATCAATTTAGATGAGCCTTACTGACAGCCTGTACAAATGGTGCAACAGCGGTAAAGCAGTTTCTTGAGCATATCGCTAGTTTGCATGCAAAGACCAAAAAAAAAAAAGTTTCTATGCATGGGCATTAGCATAAACAGGTTGGACAGAAAACCAAGCCGGAGCTGTTCTGCCTCACATCTAGGTTATTCTAGGAGGAAAGATTTTTCTGTTTCTAATGCATGCAGAGAGGGGGCCAATCATGTGTTTCCTTTCCCTGAAGTAGCATAGGCAAGGTAGAATATAAATAGCATCACCAAGCTTATCCCTAAAATGAGATGGGGGCTTTGCAAGCTTATCCAGCGTCTTCAAAAATCATATATATTTACAATTCCTTGAATTCCTTGAATTAAGTATTGTTCAACTATAACAGGCATATGAGTATCTTCTATAACATTGAAAATAAACTGAAGAAGATGCAGCAGCATCTTCCAATATAATAGAAACTCCCTTTGTTTCTAAAACAAAGCATTTCCTTCCATTTCCACTGTCATGTATTAGGTATTATTAATAGTATTCTTTTTTTTTTCCAGTAATAATGATTGTATTTTTCTTTGCAGAGTTAAGAGGGAAAAAATAATTCTCAGGGCACTATTGCTGGTACAAAGCCAGCATTGTCTATCATTATGACCTTAGCTTATTTTCTGGTTTACTGAACTGGTAAAGGAATAATGCTGCATTTGTCCAATCATAAGCACCAAAAGTTGATCTGTCAAGTATGAATCTCCACAGGACACCACGGTACATTTCTTTGGCTGCATTTCTCACTTTGATACCTCCCCAGGGAAAGGTTCCTTAATTCATATTTATGAGCAATTCTGGTAAAATAGTCACCATCAGCTCAAAGCAACTCTTTGGAAGGCAAGTAATGGCTACTGAGAGATAACTCAGCAAAAAACATGGTTGCTTAGTTAGGCCAACTGTTATACTCCTTCATGCTCCCACTGTTATCAGCCACTCAGTGGCTACCAATCACATGTGCAATTCCTACCTTCAGAGTGATTCTGTTCATATCAATATCAATGTTCATATCATTGGATGGACATATTTTCATACCGATTGGTAGAAAGAATTCAGCATTAAAATGCCACATGCCACTCTATTTTATTAAGGAAAAATCATCCATTTCTTTCTTAATAAAGTAGAGAAATTTAAGCATTCCTAAAAATGAAAGAGAATATATATTTTAGAAACTACATTTCCAAGTTGCCCCATATACCCATGGAATTCAATAAGAGCCTCACTTACATTATCACTAACTTTGAATTAATTAATGCCATACTTTTATTACTTTATTATTAACTTAATATTTTTTAATCTTAGTTGAAAATTTTAGCCCTTTGCTACAGTATGCATTAGTTTACATAAACAAGGGGCAGGTGTGTGTTTAAAAACAATATGTCATGTAGAGGTAGTTAAGTGTCTTTATTTTCATTTAATTTCTCCATTATCTGCAAGTACAAAACTCAAAGGAGGGTTCCTTTGACATTTAGTTCCTTTAGGTAAAGGTAAAGGTAAAGGTTTCCCTTGACGTAAAGTCCAGTCGTGTCCGACTCTAGGGGGCGGTGCTCATCTCCGTTTCTAAGCCTTGGAGCCGGCGTTGTCCCTAAGGACCCGTCCGTGGTCATGTGGCCGGCATGACTCACGGAACGCCGTTACCTTCCCGCCGAAGCGGTACCAATTAATCTACTCACATTTGCATGTTTTTGAACTGCTTGGTTCCTTTAGTAATGCAAAAAATTGGATGATTTGTATGGTTCCAAAATTATACAAGGTGCTGCCCAGTAATAGGTTAAAGTCTAAAATAAGGGAAAGATCGCATATTATATTTACAACTGTAAACTAAAAAAATTGCTTTAATGTGAATGTTATCCTGGAATTTTCCATCAGTTACAGTATTTTTTAGGCTTAAAACAAAACAAAAATCCCTATACGCACTGCTGATATAACTGGCCATTGGCAGGAACAATACAGATGAATCTTTAAAAAGCAAAAGCAGGGAGGATGTTCTTAAACTACTTTGAACTTCAGACTAAAATTCTTGTCCCCCCCCCCCTTCCCATCCCTCTCCGAAATGAAATGAAATATCCAAATGTAGCCATAATGTTGCCTGGGCTGTTATAATGGTCAGAATATACTGTATGTTTCACTTTATTAATGTGCATTAATGGTTCCTTGTATATATCTCAGGTTTCCATCACATTTGGCTATTAAAACATTTTGTGATGAATCAGAAATCTAGCTGTGAATTGTAAGGATAACTGATATGTTTGCTATGACCTTGAGTTAAGTGAAGAAAGAAAAGTGTCAATATGAGCTAAAGCAGCCCTCCAAGGCATTACTCTGATCACACCATCAAAGTAGATTATCACTAAGCCAGTGAGATCCACCATGACAACCTTATGCCTTCCTAACAGTTGGGATGTTGTGGAGTTGCAGTTCCAACACATCTAGGGGCCATCAGTCTGAGGAAGGGTGAAATATAGTGCAAGGGAAAGGGCACTATAGGCTTCAGATGCAAGAAGTGTCAGACAGGTGACTGTGTGACTTCAGGCTTTATTCCTTTTGAGATGGGTGTATACTCGTAAAGTTCCCAGAATGAATCCATCTCTATAATCAAAGATTTCACATTGAAAGATACAGATGGAATGTGGTATATTGTTTTCTGCTACAGAAATTAATGTTACCATGGTAATTGAGTACTTCCTTAAATATCGGCAGGGTGAAGAGGTCAAACTTAATTGTCCTCAGGTAATTGCCTGAAGGGAAGCCTGCTTGGACTTGTTTTAGTTTCAGTTTCCTTCTTTCTACACAGCCTCCTCCCATCCTCTCTGAGCACGTGTGAATGCACAGCTTGTAAAATATGTTTTTGTGCTTTCTGTAAATACATTTATTTTTATAGAAATGCCTGGTGTGTGATTTTTCTGATCTCTCAGGCCAAACGCTTTCCAGCACTCTGCCACAGGTTATGGGCCCAGTTCAGAGAGAGCAGAGAGATCAGCTCCACACCTCAAAGACATTTAAAGGCAGGTAACAAAGACCTGTGAAGATTTTCTTTGGAGTCGCCTGCAGTTTTTCCAGCTACTGCCGGTGTACAGGACAAAGAAGCCAGCTGAGGTGACTTGCAAAAGAAGGAAGAAGCCATGGCTGCCTCCCAGCCCTCAGCAATGCCTCTTGAGCACCTATCAGAGACCAACTACTTGAATTGGGCCCTGAAGATGGAAATGTATCTTCGCAGAGAGAATCTTTGGCTGCCAATTGGTGAGCAAACCCCCCAAAATCCCAGTGCTTAGACAGGATGAGTGGGCTAGAGCCACCATTATCCTGGGAGTTGAGGACAATCAGCTAGTCCACGTGCGAGGCATGCAGTCTGCAAAGCAACTGTGGGATGCTTTGAGAGACTTGTATGTAAAGGCAACAGCAGGGAGTAAAGTTACCCTGACAAAAAAGCTGTACAAAGCCTACCTAGCAGAAGGAGATTGTCATGAGTACTGATGGTGAGCAGGAGGGGGGAAAACGCATGCGTAGTACTGAGGAGTTGAGCAGCCATTCAAAGAGACACAGATCAGACCCGCCTTAACTTTGGGGATTTATCTGTCTGGGTTTTTCCCATGCTTCTTCAGTTTGTTAGGATTTTCTGTCTAATGTAGCAGTAATAAACACTAGAGACCTATTCCTTGTCTCAGCGTGGTTCCTGGCTGTTAGGACAGAGATAGCCTTCCTGAGCACCTGCATCATATTCAGCAGCTGTTTGTTGAGTTGCAGGAGAGAGGAATGGAATTTACACCTCTCATAAAATCCTATATCCTCCTGTCCTCATTGAATGAAATGTGGGACATGCTGATTTGTACCCTGGAGGCTATGCCTGAAGCAGACCTCACCCCATCGTATGTTACACAGCACTTACTCACTGAATGAGAGAAGAGGGAGGAAAGATCCCCCCTCCCATCTCTTCTGGAAAGCTGGAGCACCAGAAAAGAAGGGAAAAGAAGCTGAGGCAACAGCGCTAGCCAGCCAGCAATGCTTTGATTGTGGTTCAGCTGGACATTTGCAGAAAAACTGTGCCTTGAGACCCAAGAGTAGAAAGACAGAGAAGAAGAACACAAGGGCAACACAGAAGAAGGCTCTTCAGACAACCCAAATTGCACAGGTTGCTGAGAAGGGTAATTCTGATGTATGGGTGTTAGATTCTGGGGCCAATTGTCATTTATGTAATTGTAAAAGCTCTTTTGTGTCACTGTCTAAAACTGAAAGACAAAGTGTATCTTTGGCTGATGGGTCTGTGACCAAAATTATGGGACAAGGTGACTTGTATTTATCCTGCTTGGGAGAAACTGTGAAAGGTGTGCTATATGTGCCAAATTTACAGTCAAACCTTTTATCTGTGGCACAATTGGCTGCAACAGGGTATATCATAACATTTAAGAAAATGGGAAATTGTGTGCTACTGGTATGTACATTGTGCAAAATGCAAGGAAGCCAAGCTGCAAATCTGCAGTTGGCAACACTCCATATCATGACCAATGTGTACACCTGATGCATAGAAGATGCATTTGGTCATGCTAATTTCAAGTATATAGCACAAATGCCACAGCTGTGTGCTGACCTAGAGATAAAACCCTGTGATAAATACTTAGACTGTATAGTTTGGAAGAGTGCAAAACACATAAAGCTCCTGTGAGTAAGCACAGTGACAGAGTTACTAGACCTCTAGAAATTGTACACTCTGACATTATTGGTCCTTTTGCTCCAAGTTTTGGACAAGCAAGGTATGCAATGACCATCATTGATGATTTCTCAAGATACACATTTATCTATATCTTAAAACATAAAGATGAGGCATTTGAGAAATTTAAAACATTAGTGACATGGGCAAATGGAAAATTCCCAAGGCCTATATCTGCACTCCAATGTGATAGAGGAGGAGAATACCTTTCTCACAAATTCAGAAGGTTCCTAGCTGAAAAGGGGATAGAACAAATTCTTTCTAACCCTTACACCCCTCAGCAAAATGGTGTTGCTGAAAGAAAGGGCAGAACTTTGCAAAATGGAATGTTATGCATGCTGAAAGATTGAAATTTATCTTTTAAATATTGGGCAGAGGCAATGTCCACTGCCTGTTATGTGCAAAACAGACTGTATAACTCTGTGATTCAGGACACTCCATTCCATTTGTTTTATGGTGTGAAACCAAAGGTAAACCATCTTAGAGTGCTTGGTAGCACTGCATGGGTTCACATTCCAAAACAGCAGAGAAGGAAAGGAAGCCCCACAACAAGGAAAGCCATCTTTGTTGGCTATGAACAAAGCCAGAGGAGCTACAGGTTCATAATGGGAGAGAAATTAATAATTAGCAAAAGCGCTTCTTTTGCTGAGCAAAACTGGGGGAGATTAAATTCTAGCTCTCCAGTTGATCTGACCACCACAAGAGAACAGCAAGGACTTGCTGATGGTGATCTTTTGCCTATTGAGGACATTAAGCCAGAAAAGCAAACTGAAGATCTGTCTGATGAGACAGATGCTTCTCAGGAAAGTGATAGGAGTCAAAATTTAAGCCCTGTATTACCTCACAGATCTCAGAGGAGTAATAAAGGTGTTCCTCCATCATGTTTTCAGGCTGAAACATCAAAGGCTTTTCACATATTCACAGAACCTGAGTCTTTAGAACAAGTGAATGCTTTACCACCTGAGACTGCACAGAATTGACATTCTGCCATGCAACAGGAATTAGCATCCTTGAAGGAAAATAAAACATGGAAACTGGTAAATCTACCTCCCAATGAACGCTGTCTGGGTTGTAGGTGGGTTTTCAAACTGAAAAGGGATGCTGATGGCAAAATCCAAAAATATAAAGCAAGGTTGGTTGCAAAAGGGTTCACTCAAAGGAAAGATTTAGACTTTGACAAGACTTTTGCACCAGTTACTAAAGGTGAATCAATTAGATTACTGTTAAAAGTTGCTGCACTCAAGGGAATGTCAGTTAACCACTATGACATTCAAACTGCATTTCTCTATGGTGATTTAGACCACAGATTATACATGCAGCAACCCCCTGGCTATGAAAAAGGGGAGAATCTGGTCTGTGAACTGCAGAAATCAATCTATGGGTTAAAACAGGCTGCTAGATCCTGGAAAGAAAAAATTAGATGAAAAACTGCAGAATTTTTGGTTTTGTAAAAGGAAAATGCAGATCTCAGTGACAGGAAATCCACTTCTGGATTTTAATTCAATTTGCTGAGTCAAGCTTAGGCTGGCATTCTAGAAAGCAAAGAGTTAACAAAGCCAAATTGGTATGCATCTCATTCCATAGCATAAAAAGGGGAGTGTTGGTATATTGCTTTCTGCTACAGAAATTAATGTTACCATGGTAATTGAGTACTTCCTTAAGTATCGGCAGGGTGAAGAGGTGGAACTTAACTGTCCTCAGTTTGGGTGTCAAAAGGCATGACCAAATAAGGTAATTGCCTGGAGGGCAGCCTGCCTGGACTTGTTTTAGTTTCAATTTCCTTCTTTCTACACAGCCTCCTCCCGTCCTCTCTGAGCACGTGTGAATGCACAGCTTGTAAAATATGTTTTTGTGCTTTCTGTAAATACATTTATTTTTATAGAAATGCCTGGCATGTGTGATTTTTCTGATCTCTCAGGCCAAACGCTTTCCAGCACTCTGCTACATGGAAGGCTTTTCTCTGACATGCCAGTTTTCCATGTGTAATTAAGGGGGTTAATTAGGATAAAGAGCATTCAGGCAGGAGGCCCCATACCTACAGTCCAAAAATTGACCATCTCCGTAGGCACTAGTCTCTCCAAGGATGCTCTGAAGATAACATAAGAGAAATTTGCATATCCTTCTCTTCCTGTAATTCCTTGAAGCAAAGAAAAAAAATATTAAAATGAGAAAAATATTTAAAGCAATACCTTTTGGTGTCATTGCTTCCACAAGACATCTTTTTGTTTTTGAATGACAGCTTGGTACCCTTCAGCAAGATCTTTAGGGTATCCAGCTTTTGATCATTCTGTAGAACATTCATATCACTATAAAGACATGGTTTGTTTTAAAGGTTAGGAAGTTTGAGTATCAGAGGCTTTGGGAGTGGCATTTCAATTAATTGTCAAATCTTCATTCAGATCTATAATCATGGATGTTTAATGCCTTTGCCCTATAGCAAGAAGCTATAATCCACATACAAATCAAGATCCTATACCTATAATTATAGTTATCAAAAATAATTCAACAGCTCTTATAATCATTTTGCAATGACTCATTAGAACTCTTCTGAGCGTGTGGTCATGTTTTGTGAAACCATGTTGCATTATTCTTTTTTTTTTAAGGAATATTAATACTAAACATGGTGACTTAGATATTAAAAATATTTAGAGTATTTTAACAAATTAGACAAAAACAACGCTAATACTTAGTTTTGGAGCTTCCACAATACTCCAGTCTATTGGAGTCCATAAGCACATATGGTACAATACTTAGGATGAGGCATGGCACATACCTTCTGAGATCAGTTGTATTGTCATGGATTCCGCTTTGGAACTTGATGAAATCCCAGTGCCCATACTGTCTGGGAATGATGGGTGCTGTAGCTCAATCCATCTTGAAGGCTCTAAGCAAGAGAAACCTGGCTTAACTTTTCTTACCTACCCCTGAAGCTACTCTTTGTTCTATGGCAGAAAATATATTGGTACTATAGCAGGCATAGCATACAAGAAATGTAATACTTGAATTAGATCTATTTCAAGCACTTAATGGCATTTCACTAAGGAACTGAAAGTTAGAGTTCATTTTTTTAATGTTCCCTCCCAATTTTCCCTTGTCCTATCTTGTTTTTTTGGGGTTTTTTTAAAACATAAAGTCTCCTTTGAGCCAAGCTCAGACTCTGGTGGCTTCATGGACATTTCCATGCAATTAACATTACAAAAGTACTCTGCAAATTCCCTTCTTCCAAGATGGTTCTCAGATTCCTAGTCTCCCTTTCAAGTAGACTGGGTATTACCTAGGAATCTCCCATCTAAGTAGTTACCAGATTTGACCCTGCATAGCATCCAAGCTCAGACCATTAGTCAGGCACTGTCATTTACTGAAATGACTCAATTCTTTTATTGGGTACCATTCTTTATCAAATACTGTATATTAGGGCATGTGTGAAGGAAAATGTCTCACTTTGTTTATCATGTAATCCCCAATTTCCTGGGAGCTATATGCTATTAGTAAACTGTCCTAAGCTATATGTATTACCTGATAATTCTCTGTCCCAGGATGTTATCAGGATGCTTCAGTCCTAAGAGGAACTTTGCTAAAGTATTGTTTTAGATACTTAGGCAATTTGTTTTTTATAGGCATCTTGTAAATGATAAAGAATAGTGATTACTTTCCAGTCTGTTAATAGCATTAGTACAAAAGAAAGCCACAGGTAAGGAGTGACAGAGCACACTTACCTTCCAACAAAACCTATTAATTTGCATGTCAGTTCTGTTTTCAAAATCCCCATTTAGAGGCATAGATGTTGTGTCATGGTCTTCTATTATAAATTACATCTCAACAGCTCCTTTGATAATAAAAACCTAGTTAATTATCGGTTGCTTTAAGCAACCATAATGGCTGAGGCAGAAAAACCTTGCCATTATGGGTTTTAATCATGATCAGTCTTGACGTTCCTTTCTTTAAATTCTCCAGTTGTATCCTTAGGACTGAATATCAGTCACAAGAATCATACCACTTTAACCAACTCCTACTGATCGCATTATAGCAGGGCCAACTGGATGAAATTCATCTTGCCAAGATTGATAGGCATGTCTGAATAGACAGACTCTCATTCATACATACATGCAGATGCCTTAGATGAAAACATGGTAGAGATGGCAAGGTGTCTGTCTCCTAAAAGAGGCGGAAGAAATACAAATACTAAAAGAAAAAATTGACAATTATGGCATCAGACACAGCATAAAACTCTGGATTTTTCTAAGAAAAAATAAATATAAGCCCTAATGTGACCCTTACAACTCAAATTTAAATAGAAGATCTCTCATTGGTACAAAGAATTTGATGGCAGATGTATTTAATACTTTCACATATCCTAGGGGAATCAGTCTACCAAGTTCCATGCAAAAGAACAACCAGATGATAGACCATCTCTTCTTTTTAGGAAACTACTGGCGTTCAGCCTACTCATCCTCCTGTGGCTAACTCTGGCCTCTGCTGCTCCACCCAACAGAGTGAATACGTATTATGTTCTGGTCCACTTTGGGTGGAATTAGATCTGCCATCACTTGGATTTTATTATATTTTATATGTATATTTATTGATATTATTCTGATTTTATTGTATTTTATACTGTTTTATTGTGAACTGCCCAGGGTCCCCTGAGTGGGGGAGATGGGCAGTAATAAAAATATGATAAATAAATAAATAAATAAATAAATAAATATTATGCTACTCCCTTTTAGGATAAGCTAGGCAGAGTGCAGGAAAGAAGTAAGAGCTGGTAAGCCAAAGAAAATAAAGACATCCATCCATTCAGTCTTGTTTCCAAATGGCCCAATCACTTTTTCTGTCCTCTCTCATCTCATTCACACCCATTCATTAATGTCACCTAAAAGATGACGTGGATTGGGTTTATTCAGAATGTTGCATAATTTTTCTCAAATCTCATGACTGGCTCTTTCATTACCATTATCCACTGGAATGAAACATGCAGTCACCAATCAATAAACTCCTACTTTCATATGGACTTACAACTAGGTGACGCCAAATCATAATTTCCAACATAAAATATAGCTCTTTCATTCATAATTAAACCTATACGTTCATTTCTATGCATGTATTTATCAACTCCACTCCACAAAATCAAATTGCTTTTATTCAGATGTTTTATTCTCCTTCCTGTAGTTTCAAAACCACACAATGTATCTATTTTTCTTTTATTAATTTCATTTATTAATTCATGTTCTTTATCGTTTATTCCTCTTTGAAAGTCTCAGTCTTTCATACATGACATTTTTCACCAGATGGACACATAGATATTGATCTTCACTGCCCATCACTGCTTTGGCCAGTTAACATATTGACACTCAGATGTCCTAAATTATTATTATTATTATTATTATTATTATTATTATTATTATTATTATTATTATTTTATCCCACCTTTTTATATATAGCTCAAGGTGGCAAACATACCTAATACTCCTGCCTCCTATTTTTCCCCACAATGTCTGTCAGTTCACTGCATGTACCATCTAGGAGGTAAGATGTGGGTAACAATATTTTGACTCTAGAGATTCTAGCTTGTATTCTTGGAGTAAAATTGGGCTTTCAGTGTGGTTGTGGCAGACAGGCCAAAATATGCCCAAATTGACTAAAACTGAGTTACTACTGTTAGCTGACAAAGCTTGCATGTGACTTAGTTATGACTAAGTCCAGTCCATTCTTTCTCTGTCTTTCTTTTAAAAAGTGAAATTGTTTATACTAATATTTGTGCAGAAAACAGAGAATATACTATTTTACTGAGTGTGTGGGAAAGCCCAAATGTATAGACTGATTCAAAGTTTGGTGACTCATGTTAAATCTACAACCAAATTGACAACATGATTTCAGTTGACTTTCTCATTGCAATACAGATCTTGCAATGTTTTAAATTTAACTGTTTCTCATGACCACCTAAAATGTATATTGAAGCATTTACTGCTGAACTATATAGCATTGTGGATATCTTGTTCACCATGCCATATAGTGCTTTAATTTCTGGTGTATCCAGAAGCAATTATTGGCTGAACATAATTTGAATTTTCAGAAAGCTTTTGACATTGCATGGACAGATAACAGAGCTGCCTTCAAACCTGGAAGATGACCTGGAAGAATTCACTAGTTTCTCCTCTGATGTCCAATCTCTTCTGGGCACAGTAACTAATCATATAATGAATTCTGGCATTTATTGTACTAAAAAAATAAAAACCAAATACTATATAAGAAGATAATCTATCACCTATCAGACAAAGATGAGAATATTGTTCAAGGATATGGGATGCCTGTTTTCACAATTGGTGAAGCTATTTATCCTGCTTATAGCCTAGGAAAAATAGACTGCGTTTCAGGCCTGTAGCTGTGATATTGTGTATTCCAGAAACAAAATTCCAGTGAGGGGTACTATACATGCAAAGGAGAAGTATGCTGGGCAATTTGAAAGCTTTCCTTTAACCAGGGCTGGCGAAACTTTCAGGGTGCAAATGTTTAACAATCCAAAAGGAAGAGGCCCCAGTCTCATGGGTCAGGACTAGGTAAACATCTTTAATTTGTGTTCAGCAGCCATTTACTGAGCAAGTTCATCTGGGGATGAGGCAATTCTATCAAGACACTCCTAACTGACTACATACTCTATATGTCAAATTTTTAGAAAATTCAGCTATCAAGTTCCCATTCCCTAAAGTGCTGAATTATGAAGTGGATCAATAAATAAATTGGTCACAGACTCAAGGCACTGTTGAATCCATCCAGTTCTCTAGTTTGGCAGCTCTTATACTCTCAGTTTTGAAATCAGATAGGTACCCACAATTTTGTAAACATTACCAATTAATGGAGAACTGTGTGGCCAAGAGAACTTTTCCCAAGAAATTATATGCCCCTCCCTTTGGAGTCAGACAAACTTAACCAAAAAGAGTAGGGCGGCTGGGAAGAAGAGATGGAAAGGATGGTGTCTCCCATTATTCTTTGTGGACAAAGTCCATCGGATGTATCTTGGTTGGACTCCAAAGTTGGAGCAAGTCATAGGAGTACAACCTTGACAAGTGCTTATCCTGGAATTTTCCAAAGGACAAAAGAGTTAACTTATTCATGATATGTCCCAAGTTTATTCTTATACTGATGATATCTTTATTACAAAATGTATTGTGGAAAAAGGAGCCAGTTTGGTGTAGTGGTTAAGGCACTGGGCTAGAAACTGGGAGACCGTGAGTTCTAGTCCCACCTGAGGCACAAAGCCAGCTGGGTGACCTTGGGCCAGCCACTCTCTCTCAGCCCTAGGAAGGAGGCAAGGGCAAACCACTTCCGAAAAACCTTGCCAAGAAAACTGTAGGGACTTGTCCAGGCAGCTGCCAGGAGTCAAAAACTGATTTGTAGGCACGCATGCACACACAAACATGCACACACAATTGAGGGAAAACATCTGATGCTGGTATAACATTTGTTAAAAGGGAGAAGTGCATTTTCTTTCTCTGAAAATTGTGAAGCTCTGTCAAAGGTTCAATTGAGCTCATTTACTCTCAGTGGAAGAAAAGGTGCATTCCCATTACTGAGGTCCTGCATCCAGATGGGGACAAAATTGAGATTTGTAATTACAAACAATAATGCACAGTCCAGACTGTTGCTTTGAAATATACATTACTATTAATACTTCAGAGTAGATTGGAAGTCATCCTTGCCAAGATAAATGCCAGCCCCATGGAATGATTACGCTTATGCTTTTCCATTTGGAAGATTCCAAATGGAGAATACTGCAATTTTACCCAATTCTCTCTTTAAAAATATTAGCATTCAAGAAGCCACCTTGTATAGAACCACGAATATTTAAACTAGAGAATGTGACTTAAAATAATGCAACCCTTTTCTTCCCTCTAATGATTATCTGCATTTTGTGATATGACACATTTGCTTTGGGTGGATGGGGAGATCAGACGTGGAGGCCAGGAAACCGAAGGGTGTAAAGCCATCATACTGCATTTAACATTTTGTATATGGGGAGGCAACTATAGGGCCATAAGTGGTTCCATTCTTAAATTTAAACCTACATAGACGGCTAGCAAACGTCTGGAAGATTTTGCTAGCAATTCCTGTTAAGGAATTGAATTCAGCAAAAGCCTTTGTGAGAGGATATGCTCCTGAACATAAGTAGTGGTTGAAAGAATACTGAATAACTAGCAGCAGAATGTCCCATTAATATATTTATTAATGTATTAGGCACAATTTGTAATATATTAATATATATTAAATTAATAAAATAGCTGTCTTGGGTGCAAAATATGGGCATAACTCAGCTATCGATATATGCTAACAGTATCTGAAGTAAAAGCTAGATTTATTATGAAATGCCTGAAAATAGAACTGCGTCTCTATTCTAGCTAAGCCAAATCTTGGGACGAGAAGGAGAGAAAATGCGAGGGAGGAAGTTCTCTTGTCTCTTAAACACAGACTCTTTCAGCTAACACAAGACCAGGTGAGAAATAAACCACAGTGCCAGCTTGTGAAGGTCCTTCCCCTTATCTATCCTTTGCCATTTGCCCTAATATTTAAATAGGCTCATTGGTGCACGGAGATGCCATCTCCAATGGATCCTCAGGATGCAAAATACTTTAAAAAAACTTTCATCCTTGAGAAAATACTTTTGAACGTTCAGCACTTTCAGACGTGCAGGGAATTCTCTGGAATAAGTTATTACCACATTGTGGCACCAAAACATGGACAAAAGCATTTATTGCATACACAGGCATATGTTCCTATCCCTGCCACCACCAAAATGATAAAACATTTTTTATGACATCACAATGTCATGAAAAATACATACCAAATATACAATACATTTCATCATTTGCCCCTGCCTACGGAGGTTTGTGAATGACTGCAGGTGACAGACATACTTTAGGAATACAATTGTGAGAACTGGAGTGCAGGTAGCACTTCCATTCACATGGGATGAGCAGCTTCCTAGAAAGATTGCTTATTTTCATTGAAGCTTTGAAGGACCTAGACACCAGGAGACTGTGAGTTCTAGTCCCACCTTAGGCATGAAGTCAGCTGGATGACTTTAGACCAGTCACCCTCTCTCAGCCCTAGGAAGGAGGCAATGGCAAAGCACTTCTGAAATCATGCCAAGAAAACTGCAGGAACTGACTCAAAGGCATGCATACACATACAAAAATTACATATTATATTATGCATTACAATATATGCACACTATGTGGTAAATGTATGTGGAACTGCTATGTTCACTTGCATGTGAACTGGCTACATTTTTGTAACCATCATTTATAGACTGCAGAGAATTTAAGGACAATGTGATCTTGAACATAAATTTGATATATGAAGCATCACAAGTGCAAGGCTGTTTGCTAATAACTAATCAATATAACCAGACTGGAGGTGGTAGCTGGGTGGGATTATAAATAAGCTCTGCTGGAGAGATGCTGTGATTACAAAAAATTGTTATATTTATAAAAACAGAGTTGATGCTTCCCTTAAACATTACTTACCTGCATTCATAGGTAACAAATCAATAAAGCACAAGCATGGTAGGGTCCTATTTGTAGTTCTGACTGAGGAAATGAACCTCACATCTCTCTGCTCTCTCTCACTTTTGATAGGTGAAGGCTAATGTATCTGCTTTTCATTTATCAGGTGAACAAATTTGCATCATGACATCTGCAGTGAGATCACAGCTATATCTTGACCTTGGTATATTTCCTTCCTTGTGATGTATAGAAACAGATTACCTAAACCCTGCTAGATCAAGGAGAGTCTGTCTACTAGTCATGATGGCATTAGTTGTAGTTTCTCTCCAGAATCAGAGGCAGTATCTGGACATCAGTTTCTAGAGAACAATAGTCTGGAACCTGAGTCCCACCATGAGCCTTCATTGGTCCATTTGTTCAGGTGACCAATCAAGGCCACCAGTTGCTACTGCCGCCACCACCACCACCACCTACAGTACATGTTTTTACCATGCCAACATTCCCCAAGCTCCCGCTGCCCCCCACTCATGGAGTGTGGCCACTTTTACTGCTATAGCAAACACACCTATTTTAAGTTTCAAATGGTACTTACCATTACAAGAAAGTGACTGATGGTGCTATCAGGGAGCTCCCAGGAGGATGTCTATAGTCCATCTATTTTCTGTGTTATGCTTAGCCTTGTATTTTTATTGTTTCAGGACTGGAATTTATTTGTTTGTTTGTTTGTTTATTTTGGTACCTTCAAGTCAGTCTTGACTTCTGGCAACTGCCTAGTCAAGTCCCTGCAGTTTTCTTGGCAATGTTTTCAGAAGTGGTTTGCCCTTGCCTCCTTCCTAGGGCTGAGAGAGAGCATGACTGGCCCAAGGTGACCCAGCTGGCTTCATGCCTAAGGCAGGACTAGAATTCACAGTCTCCTGGTTTCTAGCTTGGTACCTTACCACTACACCAAGCTGCCTTTACTGGAAATATTTTAGTCCTCTAAAATAATAAACAAAGTTACTTTAAGTCAATTTAAACTTCTGGTGACTACCTGCATCCATGTAGTTTTTTGGCAACAAAAATGCCGTTACCACTGCCTTATTCTGGAATATATAGAAGGGTAGAATGGAATGGAGTAGAATTTGATTTCCCAAACTAGCCTACAGTCCTGGTATTTCCTAGTGGTGTCCTAAGTGTGATATAAGTCCAACTTTGCTTAGGTTTTTAGATTCAGCCAAGGTTGTCAGGTGGCAATACCTAGCTGATTAATACCCACCCCCACCCCTAAGTTCATTTCAGGTTTTGCATGAGCTGGGATTTGCAAATATGTTAAATTCAAGTACTCTTGGTTTCTCATTTTTGTCAAGTTCAGTTTGTTGAATTTCAGATTTAAAAAAAAACCCTGAAATTTGTACATATTTTCATGCATTTTCTCAAACATACATTTTTGTTTCCAGTTTTACCTGAAATATACAGTTTCTGCAAGAAAAATGTTACCTAATATCTGTTGTGGTTTCTACACTATGCAAATATGGATATAGGACTGTGCTTTGCCTATTGATCTATCCAAAAAATCTATCCAAAAAATCAGTTAATGCTGTAATATTAATTAACTATTCTAGGGTTTTTTTTTCTTGTTTATATAAGCACATAAATGGATTCTCCTGTTTTAGTATAAAAGATTCTTTATTCATCTTGAGGAAATCTTTCAAGATAAAACAGTGAAAAAAGATAGAAAAAATTATTTTCTTTTCTTTGATTCCTATAGCATTTGGCAATTTATATGTTCACCCACATGATGTTCCTTCATTCCCATTATTTACACATTATAAAATGAATTATTCCAAGTAAATTATATAAATTCTTATCTGTACTTAAATTCTTGACTCTGCCTTGTTGACTAAAAGATACAGTCCTTTCCTGTAAAAGAGAAAAGGAAACAATCATGCACAAATAATTCCAAATAAAATCAAGAGTCAGCCTAGCTAACTACTCATATTAACTGCCTATTTATTTATTCATTTATTAATTATAGCTCCCCATCTCACATTCATGACTCTTGAGTTTTAGATCTGTTCAGTGTATGCTGAGGTGAGGACTGGAGAATTCTTCTGCTTGGATGTTGTTAGGGAGGCCCTTCTATTTGCTTTTCCTCTTCATCCTTCCTTCCTCTACCCTCTACCAGTACAATTCTCAGTTTAATAGAATGTGGAATATAATTAAAAGCCAACCTTTTTGCTGAGCCTGAATGTTTGTTTGCCTTATCGAGCAAAATCTTAATTTCTGTTTTCATGGATCTAGCCAGCAAATCAGAAAATAATCTAGCAGCTGACCTACCTTCATAATAACTCTACGTAAATGTGATAAATACAGTGAAGAGTTTTCACCAATTGTGTCATTTAGGAGAGGCTTTTGGAGAAATGCTTGAGGAATTCCATCCATTCAAGCCTCTAAACAAGTAACTGTACACTTTAGGAGAGATATTGTGCCATATACTTTTAAAAAATTAAAAAGGGATTTGTCGCAGTTGTTTTTACTGAAATGACCTGTCTTTGACATTTCTGTGAGCAACCACTTATACAATATACTGCTTTCTGGTTATGAGATGACATTTTCCAGGTTGGAATGGTTTATACTAACAATGAGGGTATATAGTTAGTTTTCTAACTCTTCGGATGATTTGGACTCCTAGAGGTCTGGCATGGTTATGAGTTCAAATAGTTATAGGCTGCTTTGCAGTAGTGAAATCAGTTGTTGTGACTCAGGACACAAGTACAGCCTCTTGAATCCCACAATGCATTTCATGAAAATGGCATTTTTTTCTTCCTGGCTTTTGGCAAGTGTCACGGTAGCAGCTGTTAAGTGGTGTGATTGCAGGTCATCCACTATTGCCTTGAAATGTTTAATAATCTAAAGAAAAGCCCTGAAGAATTACTGCTAATGGATGTTCTGGCAATCTACACTAATTGACTCTCCTTGTGTCTCTGTGAACTTCCAGTCACTTTGGGAGACAGCAGTTCCAGCAATTATAGCAGGAGCCCCTTTTTTCCTTCCTATTCCTCTCACTGGATAGAATCAATAACATTGTCTGTAACCTGTTCTGAACCCAACAGAAATTGGTGCATATGTCCTAGAACTTTATATATTGAGTCACTTTTTTCATTGCAAATCCCAGAATATAGGCTTCATAAAAGTGCAGAAAACAGAAGTGAACATTTATCCCTGGAGTATGCTGGTTGAGAGCTTTCCCTGAATTACCTCTCATTGCTCTTGCAAATCTGAGCATTTTGAATGAGTCACACACCAAATATCCACATGGTGCTGAGAAAGTGAAGGAAGGGGGTTGTTCTTAAATCAGAGTAGAGTTTTTTTTGGTGGGGGGCTGGCTGAAGACAAGTTGTGAATGATTTTAGCAAAGGAGTGGATGTGGAAGGCCAGGTCACAGGACTCAAAGCACAAGACAAAGAGAACAGAAGCCAGTCTCCCCAAGGGAGAGAAGAAAGGTCGGTCTTCTTCAGTTTGCTAAATAGTACAAGGAGAAGTGATATGCCATGGGAACTAACAGAGTGTGGACAGCAAAGAAGAAAAAGAAATGAAAAATAAAGCAAAGACTTCATGCCTGATCAACAGGCTAGATGATAATGGGATCAATGGATACAAAAACTACACAAAAGGACAGGAAAACTTGTGAGGGACAGTAAGTCCTTTCATTTTGAAGATCTTAACTCTGAGGCTGCAATCAAACATTCAAGTAGAAGTAATGGAAATCAAGACAGAAAACAACTACAAATTTATAAATGACCTTTCAGTAGATTTTTTATATGGAAAATAATATCAGCATGTCACATTTCAAGTTCATCTCAAAATTCCTTACTGTAATGTTTGCCTTTCCCAAGTACTCAGACTCAAAAGGGGTTACTTAAATTAAATCTGATTTATTAGAGAAATTATGGCAGATACAAAGAAAGCTGAGAATGACTAAAAGCACGCCAAATACAAACTAAAAACCCTCGGCTCCAAACGTGATCCCTCCCCCCTACCAGCCATGCAACCACCCCCCTCCCCGGTGCTGGTAACCGTTTTCCACACATCCTGGGAAAGCAACCTTGAACACATGAGATAACCCAAACACATTCCAATCCAGCGGCCAACAGATAACAACTCCCTGACGAGGAATCTTCCCCCCTCCCGAGAGCAAACCCGTATCAGGCAAATGACATGCGAACCGTTATGATGTACCAAGCACATTGAAACGGTGAACATGACACTTACACTTGCCTGAGAATTGCATGCTTCAGATGTATCTCAAGTTATGTATGTACTATTAAAATGCCTTGAAATAGCTTGTGGATAAAAATCCTCCCTCTTCCCAAATTTTAAAAACCTAAGCATTTGCTATGGAAACTTGTTGCCCACCAAATATTTAAATACCTAATATCTAAATATCTAAATACCAAATATCTAAATGCTAAATATCTAATATCATCTAAATACCTGCATATAGAGAGGCCACTAGGGATTCCCTGGGAGATCACAATTCATTTTAAAAATTATTTCAAATTCAGATGACTTCACATTAAAGAGGTAAGTTTCATTCTTTATTTTCAGTTTAAGAACACTGTTAATGCATATACTGTATACAGGCCTACACATGAAACAAATATATTAATTTTGTACCTTTTGGCCTATATTTGAGCCTGAATGTGCAAGGGTTCCCCAAGGCCTGAAAAATATTTCAAGGGTTCCTCCAGGGTCAAAAGGTTGAGAAAGGCTTAGATGATCACTGAACTAGGTTATCTGGTGATTTAACTATCTGGCTTTTATGATGTATATTTCTTTCCTCTCTTCCTCTATGCTACAATTGCTTCCTAATTTTAATTATTTTTTTTAAAAATGGTTAGACTTGGTTTGACTAATAGGTCTAAGTAGCATCATCAGAATATTCAAGGGTATTTTATTTTCAAAGATTATATTACTTTTTGTGTCTCACATCTGGAGGAGGAGAAAAAGTGGGAGTGACTACATAGCAAGAAGAAAATTCAGCTGCCATTGGTTTCTATCCTGGTTAGAAAATCTGGATTTCTTTGTGCAACTTCTAACTCAGGGTTGCCTGAATATCTAGACAGCTGTGTAGGGGCTGGATTTGGTAATTTTCCCACTGCACCCATTTTTAACCTTTGGGGGGGCAGGCGGGCTTTCAGTATACCACAGTGAAAAGAGAGGAAAGCAGAAGAAAAACAGAAGCGGTGATTAGCCAAGACAGTGGGCATGGCAGCATGTGGGCAAAAGCTCCTGGGGTTTCAGGAGGGAGGGGGGAGGAGGGGGGGAGGAGGAGGACATAATCAGATTGAGCAAGTGGGTGAAGGCCTGAAAGAGTGACAAGTGGTTCTCGGGTGGGCAAATGGCAGGGGAGAAGCAACAGTTGTGGTAGCAGCAACAGCTGAGTTGGCAAATGAAGGAAGTCCAGAGCTGTATGTGTGAGTTCTGGAGAGCAAAACACCCAGGAAAGTCAATGAAGTTATCCAGAAACAAAAAGCATGATGCATGAATGGGCCAAAAAAGAGAAGCAGCAGTGGTAGCAAGTGGATGAAGAAAGAAAGCACTTGAGTAAAACAAATTTTGAAGAATTCAGATGAATCAGAGGGCTACTAAATGATTTTATGGAAGAAGTGAACCACTTCTATGAAAACTGTAGCAATTATTTGGATAAATGGACTGTCTGTTTCAATCATATAACTGAACACTTTTCTTGGATGAGTCTGAACACAGTTCCAAACTGGGGAAAAAATACAGAAAACCTGGCTTTTATTTCTAAGAGAGCTAATCTATATATCCAGCCTTGAAAATGGCAACCCTGATTTAATGGCACATGAAAAATAGTTTGTTTTTTTTTAATTCCTGTGTTATTTCAGAGCAATATAGTAAATTCCTAACAATTGCTCAGTTTTATTTTGTGGTCCTTAGCACCAATGCTATTATTGAATAAGTTGTCTCTTTTTTTCTGAATGGAAAATTATCAGGTGAACAAAATACTGTAGATGGCAAATACATAGAGAGCCATCTCTGCTATTGTTTCCCAAAGCAGAATTTTATTTGCATTTATCAGAAATTTTAAATCTATTTCTATTGTTGAATTTATGTTTATGTTTTTGTTGTGGTTTTATTATTGTTCTGGATATTACTCTGGGAGTTTGTGAAAATATAAATTTTAAAATGTAAACTATAGTAATCTGCAGCTTTAGGGTACATTGCAAGTTAGCCTGCTGGATTGGGAGGATCAGAGTAAAAGTTGCCATGTTTGGCCAGTTACCCCACCCTTGTCTCTGCTATTACCCCCAACAATTACAGTATTTTCTCTGGGGCTAATGACACATCAATTTCCTTTCCTTCTCTAAAGTTTGGTCTTGATCTAGGAGTTAATTTAGAAGCTGACTGCAGATTGATAGCTATACCCTGACTGTCATTAGAAAATGTCTGCTTGACAAATAAAACTGAAGAGCACCCAGTCTTCCTTTCATCTACTGGGCAGAGAGTATCTAGTTGAGTAGCCTAGGCAACAAAGCAGACAGAATTGAGTTAGGCGGACCAATGGCTTAACTCGGTAAAAGACAAATTTCACATAGTCATTCATGATGAACCCACATAGCAAGTGCTACAAAGAAATCTATGCACAAGGTACATGAGAACTGCTGCTGGTCAGATTAATCAATATATGGGAGGGAAGAATAATGGCGAATATTGTCTCTTTTTTTTACAAGTAATGACCTATGCAGTGTGTTGTACATACTTGCCAAGGAGAGAAGGAATGGGTTTTATTGAGACCTCTGTTGATCCAATCTTATTGACACACAGCTGTTTTTGGTCACATGTTGCTCTATCTCATGCTTCTACTACAGATGTTTCCTTCACAATTCCTTCTTGAATTGTCACAGAACCTAAATTATCTCTTCTTTTAGTATATAAGAATCATTTCAAAGATATAGGACTACAGTATAAACAAAATCGTTATGTTGTTCTAGAATTCTATCATAAATGAAATGTTAAGCAGAAAGTACCTTTTTCTTCTGTGGGCTTTTTTTTTAAAAAGTGTTCCTGCTGTAGCAGATTAGTGCTTGTGACAAAGTGAAGACCAACCACGAGGACAGCATTTAAAAGCAATTGCCTCTGTTAAAATCTGGCAGCCTACTTGGATTAAAAACTGCACTGTTGCCTCTTTTTCATAAGATACAGAATACAGCTGGTAACCATCTTCCCAAATTGGTCATTACCAAAGGTAATGGCCTGTTTATTAGAATATCAAACTTGGCTTTGCCTTGTGCAATTAATTAAACAAATATATCATTAACAACTGGTAGCCATGCGTTTGGAGGAAGGGGGTATAATACTTTGATAATTATAGCATAGTTAAAGAGATAACTTAGGAAATCAATCAAATCGGTACTGCCTTTAGTACAAATACACAGTAGACCTTAATTTGCAACAATGTCTTGTTACTTCATGCTAGCTACAAGAGTGACTAAAATTGTACAGTTTTTTGAGCTGGAAAGAAAGAAGAACTAAATGTTGCGGGTAATGATTTAAGGACTTAAGTCAGAGAGATCCACCTTCAAATCCACATTTGACCATGGAACTCACTCTGCGACTCTGAACCACTCACTCCCTCTCAGTTTAGGAGATTGCTCTGGGGATCAAATTAGAGGAGACCCACATGAAATCTGCCTTGAGCTCTACAAGAAAGATGGGATATAAATGCAATGAATAACTAAATAATAGGAACAAATGGATTTATAATCTAACTCCATAGTCCCTCTTCTGGGTATTATACTTGGGGAAATTGAATAAGTAAATGTAGCATGCTGGAAATTATAGATACTTGTTCCTAATATTGTGGCATAATTGTGAGGTACCAAGTGAAGATCAAACTACCAATGTTCTTTTGTTCAGCTATCAAATCAAGACATCTCCTCAGTTGGTACTCTACTGGATGATACTGCTGTTCCATTTAGAGCCTGTTGTTTCACAGCTGTCAGCTTGTGAAAAATAATTCTCTTTTAGATTTTTCTTATTTTAAAATCCTGCTGTATTTTTACTGTGCTCTGTCCCTCTCAAAATAATTTGGAAAGGAATCATTAGATATATAAATAGGATAAATGAATACTAATAATGGCTAAAAATGGGTTTCAGGTACTAATCCAAACTGATAGAAGTGGAAACAGAAACAGAACATTGTGTGCTTTTCCCATGGCATCATGTTGAACAGAAGCAGGAAGTTGTTCCTGGTAAAGCAAGAGGGAACAGAAAGCGATGACTGCCAACATTTGTGTATGTGTCAGTACATGGCACGTACCTCCTAGTTTCAGGCAACAGCATGTTGGCTTACAAGGTGTTCTATAGATTAAAAATATGCTTATATAACAGTATGAATATGCTTGGGATAAAGCTGGGCTGCAATTGTGCAGGTAGTGTATGCTTGTATGCTTGTGATATATTGGCCCATATGTGCCAAAATTGGCTGGTATAGCCCTTACTATTAGCAGGGAATACTGTACGTGGCACAAGTACATCTAAGGCTTGTAACTTTTCTATCCTATTAAAAAGTGAAAGCTTTGACGGACCAAAGCCATGATGGGCAACAGAGATCAATATTTACGGACCCATCTAGTGATCACTATGGCATATGGAGGATTTCAACTTGAAATCTAAGAAGAGTAAATGGTAAAAGCATGAATTAACAAATGAAAGAAAACAAGCAAACAAAAATAGAGATATATTTTGTGTGAAAGTAAGAGAAGAGGGAAGGATAAAATTGATCTGAAAGGATGTGGTCTGATCTTGTGGATGAAAACATGCAAGGAAATGTAGAAAGGACAGGAATGAAATGTATGTCAGAAAATATGAATTGGTTCCATCTGGGTTGATGTGGGTACATATAAAAGTAGGAAGCAAAGATTGGTGATAGCTGCAAGCTACACTACACTACAGTGAACAAGAACCAGATATGAATATTTTGAATAAATGCAATCCAGTGGAAAAAATTATTGTGCTAGGTAAATGAATGGATGGAAGAGTACAGAAAATATTATTGGTCCATTCAGAGACCAAGAATGAAGGAAAAAATAATTGGTATTTATTTTTAAAATACGTGCTTTAATCCATACGCATTCAATGAAATGAATATAAATCTAAAAGCATAACTGAATTTATTGTTTTTTATGAGACACTGAGAGAACTAGTAAAGTTTTCAAGTTCTGAACATGAGACAAACAAGAGTGGATCTTGGGGGGAAAATTGACATGGTTGCAAAGAAAAGATGTGAAAGAAATGGGAGCGAAAGCAGAATGAACAAGAACACATCTTATGGCTGCCATTAAACGGAAAAACATCATTTTAACACTGGTATAGTTAACGATGATGTAAGCCTGTCTCATTCATGGGCTAGGGACAAGATGAAGGCAATGTTGTGGATACACATGAGAAAAAATATATTGTCAGAGCATGTTGGTATCACAATTAGATGCAAATGGGGAAAGGCCAATAGAGGATTTCCTCAGATGAAACTATCTGAGAATACTCCAACATAACTTGGTTGATTGAGCAACCTGTTCCTGCCCTTACAAGGCAAGAGCTAAGCTATATTACAGTAATCCTTAGCAGACTTTAGATATAACAAAGCCCATTGTATCCAGTATAGACCAAATGATTCACATAAATCTAAATTCTTTGCCGTTTTCATCATTTGCATAATCACAAAACTTATGTACACTGACACCATGATATATTTAATGGATAATTAGTATTAATGGATACTGTTCCCCACAAACTGCTCTGTTAAATCAAGGTTTCACTGTACAAATACCCTAATACTTGTAACGCTGGTCTTGCTTAACTTTGACCTGTGAAAGGAACTCACCTCCCAAAATCAAAACTAAAATTGAAGATAATTAAACCAGAACCAAGGGACAAAAGAGGCTGCTTTTCAGAAGGGATTGTTAAGTGAAGAGCTATAAGAGGAGGAATGTGTTTTCTCAACTGTGCAATATATAGATTGGGAGGAATAATGCTTAGTTGGAGACCAGAATGCTTATTTTGTATTCCTACAGGGGAATTCATTAAAGTAATCTTTCTTACTTTGTAAAGGGTCCTCACTTCTCAAAGTAACACCCTTCATTTCAACAGCTAAAACTACTTTACTGCAGGACTGAGCATATTTTGTTCAAATCCAATGTTCTTGTTCATTAATTACAGCAAGGCTTAGAAATGTAGCATTATAAATCTACAGAGAATTGTTATCCTCTGAGCTTTGAGCACATACATTTCTAAGCTTTTAAGAGAATTGTATTACTGTTTCTCAGAAACCCAGTCTCTGGAACAGTAGTGGTTTCAGCAGGATGTAGTGGATAAAGCATTGAACTAGGAGCAGGGAGGTCCAGGGTGAAGTTCCTATTTGACCACAAAGCTCACTGGACAATTTTGGAACTCGTCATTATTTTGTCTTTTGCCAATCAATAGTCAGAAAAAAGGACCGTGGTTTTCAAATAGCCAAAGTTCCCCAAGATCTTTCTCATAGAGTGGCAAGGGAAGGGAAATCCTCCCATTCCAAAAGGCATTGAGTTATGTATGGTGACTTATTCTGGGCACAGATAGAAAAAGGAAACCAAAATATTCATTAGGAACTCTATTCACTGAAGTCCAAACATGTCTTAAACCTTCCCATTTTTCTTCAACAGCACCTGAATCAGGCATTTGTATTCACTCACCCTTGCACAGGTCTCTCCTCAGAAAAAACAGGAATAGGGAGCATCTGCACATAAACCTTTGTTAATGTTAAACTGAATTTAATTTTTTCTATTGCTTTGTAAATCAAAGGTTGCTGCTTCAAAACCCAAGAGAAGCTTCCTTCCTCCCTCCCTCCCCCTCTCTCCTTCTTTCCTTTTATTTTATTTTTTCCAAGAAATTATTTTATTTCATGATAAGATGCAAACAGTTCATTATAAAATACAGATATTTGGTGGCTACAATGGTATTTAGACAGTATAAACTAGACATTGTTAACACTATGATAGTTAAGTTGAACCTTTAAAGATAGGAAGAAAAAATGTTTATATCAGTGTTGAATATATTTTTAAAAATGTTAATAAACATAAGGTTGCTTGAATTGTACAATTAAACCTGAATATAGCATTGATAGACAATTATAAAATGCATTGAATTATTTCATAATATAAAAAAGTTTTTTATCTTGAGCTTAATGCATAATAATAAGATCTCCCCTGTATTATTATTGTTTATAAATGTTAAGAAAAAAAGAAAAAGAAAAGAGGAGAGGAGAGGAGAGGAAAAAAAGCTGCTTGGAAAAGTAGGTAAGTATTTGATTTCTAGGTTCCCTCTGCTTTATACTCCCGCTGATTTGTAGTATTTATAAACATTTAGACTCCCTTAGAAACCATATTGTTAGTGTTTGTATTTGCCTTGCTGCATGATGTACAGATAGTTCTCGCTTAATGTAGTAATTGGGACTGGAATTTCCATCACTAAGCAATGCGGTCATAAAGTGCAATGTCACATGACCACGCTGCTTAGCAATGGCAGTTCCAGCAGTCCCCAGTTACCATGGTTAAGTGAATCACTGTGGGTCATTAAGCAAGGACCTCACATGACCACGACTTCTGACTTCCTGCTGGCTTCCCCATTGACTTTGCTTGTGGGAAGCTGGCAGGGAAGGACACAAATTGTGATCACATGACTGCAGGATCCTGTGAAGGTTGGAAATCTGGGCCAGTTGCTGAGTGCACAGATTGCAATCACATGACTGTGGGGGGTGCTGTGATGGCCAGAACTTCAAGAACCAGTTGTAAGTACCACTTGTTCAATACTGTCATAAGTTTGAACAATCGCTGAATGAGTGGTTATTAACCAAGGACCACCTGTATTGTGTATATGGGAACCATTCTTGCTTGAATTTGGTTAAACTTCTGATGTGGATATATTCTCCTGCCCTGCTGCACTCACCTCTGCTTCAACTCCCCCCACCACCCATCTCTCCCACATCTCTGCCCTTTCGGCTGACCTGCATTCCACCACTGCCACCTACCCCTGCCAACCCCTACCAGCCCCAGCTGACCTTCACTATCTTCTTCCCACTGCTGACAAGGCACACCTTCATGAAGCAGTGGCTGGCCCTTCACATGACATCATGGAGGCCTCATGAAGGGCCAGCAGCTGCTTCAGCCAGGCACACCTCATCAGCAGTGGGAGGAAGATGGCAAAGGTCAGCTGAGGGTGGCAGGGGTAGATGGCAGCCAATTACAGGGCAGCCAAAAGGGCAGAGAAAGTGGGGAGGTAGGCAGCTGGGGGGAGTTGAAGCATACCGTATGCTGCAGTCATAAATGCAGGTGGGCTGCCAAGCACCTGAATTTTGATCATATGACCACGGGGACATTGCAATGGCCATAACTTCAAGGACCAGCTGTAACTACCATTTGTTCAACACCATTGTAATTTCGAATGGTTGCTGTCATTAAGTGAGGACTACCTATATTTTCTTTTTTCTTTTTTTCTTTCTTTTTTTTTCTACGTGCAGTTCCACCATTTCACATGTTTTCCAGTCACCTAAGATAGAAGGATTAATCATGACTAACTTATCCTATTAATTTTGTTGAGCCAGTTCTAAGTATAACTAAATCAGGATCTAACTCAGTATTATATGATGGTGAATCAGAATCAGAATAATTCTTTATTACAGTCATAGACCAGTACAATTAAAAGTACTCAGAAGTGTCCGATAAAATTCTCAGACATGATAAAGATACAATCCATATCATAGCTGAAATATAGCAATCTCATTATCATTATACATAAAATCAAAGGAGCAGCCTATGTTACAGTGTATTAATACTTATTTGATTAAGACATCCTAAAATTATTGATTATTAACTACTTAAATACAATAAATGATAATATCTGATGTTTGGATGCATAAGATTATTTTAAAATGTTTACAATTAGTTATGCACCAGGTTTTGACGAATCCTTAAAGCTGCTGCACAGAATCTAGCTACCTGCACTGTGACTGCAGACCTTTCATCTTTAAGCAAAAACTGAAGATATTCAATGTTGGAGCAGCCAGGGTACCTAATAGTCATCGGGAAGATAAATTTTGTTTGAATGTCTCTATAGAAAGAGCATCGAAGAAGGACACGTGCGGTGGTTTCCACCTCTCCAGAATCACAGGGACAGAGCCTTTCAGCCAATGGTATCTTTTTATATTTGCCCTCTAGGACAGCTGAGGGGAGTGCATGACATCATGCTAACAAAAAAGCTTTCCGATGATTCACTGCCTCTAGCTGGCTAAGATATCTAGCAGGAGTGACAGTATATCTAATAAAGTCTGGAGCCAAGAACGATGGAGCTTTCTCTAAGTCCGCTTGCCTCTCCATGTCCTCTACCCTTTGTCTCAGGTTTGATATGATGGTGACATATCTGGTGTCACTCCAGCATAACTATTTTATGTTCTTGTTGTTGTTCTTGTTCTTGTTATTCCTACATCTGTGAGTACAGGATTGTGACTCTAATATTATTGTGTTTTAAATTCCTTTAAGAATGATTTATTAATACTCACTGTCATTTGAAATTGGTGTGAAAACATATGGAATATAAAATGTATGTAACCAACTAATAAAACACATTTTTAAAAGACAGGATATTGCTTGTTTGCCTTATATTCTAGCATTTTTTTTCTGAATACATCTTGCAATACAATTCATATTTCATCTTTAATATTGTCAAGTTCTTGTAGTTATTCTCTCTTCTCAAGCAAAAATTGCTTTGGTTAAATTAGACATTTATTTGGGCAATGTTACTAGCTGGATCATTTATGAAAATATTAGGTTCTTGGATTTTAATAGCTATTGTTAAATGTGGTAGAAACTCAGTTCGGTTTATAACTACACACCAGAAAATAGGAAAGTTAAGGAAGAAGTGAATGTTTAGTTTTGCAGGAAGATATTTGAAGTTTCATCTACCTGTTGATCATCATAATGTATAAAAAAGGACAACCTTTAATATGCTTTCAGTCACAGCTTTTGAAACAAGTTGACTAAGGATGAATCTGCCAAGAGTAGAAACAAAGATCATCAGAACAGCTTTGCACAGTACACAGTTACTTATTTTCTGTTCCAGCACTAAATAACCAATCTTTTTTTGAAATTATATAACAAATCAACCCTAATTTTCTTCAACCTAAAGTAGTGCAACCTACGGTATGATATGCAGCCTCCACTACTTCTGCCCAACAGCCATGAGTGACCAGTGTTACTGTCTATAATTCCATGGATCACCAATATTAAGCTAAGCATAGCGCAGAACATCTTTCCATCCAGATGTACAGGTAAACATAACCCCTCCTCCTTCTTCATCTATTTGACTTTGACTTTCTTTCACCTTCAGATTGATCTGCACTCTCTTGACACCTGAATGTTGAATAGCCAACCATATCAGTCTAACTCCTTTTTAAGCTAAATAAGTTCATGTTTTACTTCAGTCAAAACATGCCATTGACTTCCTTTGCACCATGTGGGGACTGTGTGACGCCACAATCAAGCTAACCTAAGCAAGCATCCACAACTCATGGTCAACAGGGGATATATGTAATACTGATGTCCTTTCATCCTCTTTCCCAATTCCCACAATCTTCCAAATGAAGTTATGTAAAGAAAAGTACAAACATTATATTGCAGATGTATACTTTCCTCCTAAATGCATACTGAGTAAACAATTGGCATTTAAAGAAACATGCTCAGAAGCCAAGTAGAAACTCTTACTTTACAAAACAGCTGCCAAAATATTGTTCCATTAATAATTGACACCAAGCTTAGAAGTTTAATTTAAATACAGTTGTTTTACTCAGAAAAACATTTGTTGTCACCGGGTGGGTAAAAATTATTTTTGCTTTGAGCATATGGAACTCATTCAATTGGATTTATATCCCAACTGAGAATGTTAGTAAGCTGTAGGCTAATGTTTTTATCTATTACTTATTAAATATTGCCCACTTAAATGGCATGTACATTTTTCATATCTAATTGTTGTGGCTGAAAAAGTTTAAGCTACACAGAAATTCAATAAAATGTTTATACAGGCCATCCATGAGAAATAGTTATAAACATGGATTTAGCTAATAAATTTCTGTATAAAACGTGATCCACAAGGGTACAATTGTCAGAACACTGTAAAAAAAGGAGGCTGGAAAAAAAAAGATTGTTATGTAACATTGGATAACTCAACTTTTGGAGGCCCCCTTTGCCCCTCCCTACAGTCAGCATGGCCACCATGTTGTGAAGTCACCAGAAAAGGTAGCAGTGAGATTTTCTGGCTCATTTTCCTACATTTGATGGATTTTTAGGGAATAACATTAGTGTCTTGAGTCTTTATCCCATAACTACCATCTACCAAAATGAGAAACCTTAGGCCATTTTGCTCCTCCAATCTGTCCCAATTCTAAAATCTGAATATATATATATATATATATATATGTATGTATGTATGTATGTATGTATATATGTATATATATATATGTGTGTATGTATGTATGTATGTATATATATATATATATATATATATATATATATATAATATTTCCGCCCCTCCTATATGGAAGGGAGCTTATGGAGGCCTGAAATGGAGTGCTAGGAGCCCATCTTTATCATAAGGGATGCAGTCTTGCTATGGGAGATTCTTGGTATATATTTTAACTTTTACAACTGGAAAAATGCCATGCCATGATAGAAAATGCAACACCTGGCTGTAACATCTGGCTAAATATTTCTCCAGACTGGGAATTTTGCTCCAACCAATCCACGTTTCTTGCTGTATCCATTTTCCAGCTCCCACCATGCTGGCAATGAAGGAATACAGCCTAACAGGCTGTACCAGGAGCCAGTGGACACCAAGTTCTGCATAGTGTTTCCCAAGAGTCATAATAACCTGATCTGCATTGCAAGTGGCCAGATGACCATCCCTCACTGCCACTTTCCCCAGATGTAATACAGCCCCAATCAGGCTCCTATGCTTATAACTGGAAGGAAAGTTCCATAATACACATTTTGCATATTGAGTAGTATAACCCTCTAGTTTTTCAAGCCAGTAAAGAGATAATTTATGGCATTTCTTCCATAGCTTTAGAAGGATGGCCTATGAAAATGTTTAGGATTGAAAATGTAGCTACCTTTAGGCACTTAAAGAAATGTACACAGCCCTCTTCCTTCCTAAACCTTTTTCAATTCCTTTTTCTCATCTGCAGAATTTACCATCTCTGATTTATATATCCTATGTTGCCCTTGCTTTTTCTCTGGAAATCTTCCTACATAAAAGTGGGAAAAAGCAATCATAAACATGTGATCCATGAGGAAAAAAAACTCCAATACATAGATGGATGGTACCTTAGCAGACTCAAGCAAACCAACACAAAAATATGTACAATTTTCTCAGAACTTTTCATCAAGCAAGTTCTCTCTCTCTCTCTCTCTCTCTTGCACAAACAAACACACACACAGAATTTTGCAGACCTGAAGTACAAAGTCAATCTGGAGATGTAATTTATGAGGTAAATCCCAAAATCCTACAGGATGTCAAAATTGGCATCTGGAGATTCAGCCCAACCCAACCAATGGGGGAAGAAGGAACAACGACTCAACTGATAGAACCAGAGGCAGTACCTGAGTCAATGGCTGAATCTGATGGAGATTCGGAAACAGAAGGAGCTGTGGGAATCTCCATGCCTCCACAAAGCTGTACTGTGGAGGTAGACACGGACCTGATTACTCTAGATGACATGCAGGGGTCCAAGGCAGCAGCCTCCTGGTTCCAACAACCCAGTCACCCAGATCTCAAAGGAGTGGAATGGATGCCACCTGGTGATCAACAGCAAAGCACCCAGGATTGAGAGATGGGACGGAGGGCAAAGTCACACCAGCTGTCCATCAGTCAACAGATGTGCTACCAAAGGGAACGAGATTCCGCCCTAAGGACCCTGGAACTGAACAAGGGGTTACCCCTGAGCAAATGCAATTCTTAGAAGCTTGGGTAGCCTCTATGGAGACAATCCTTCAAAACATCTCGCTATCATTGGATCGGGTGGTAAACCAACCGGAGGTGGAATCCAGCATCTCATCCAAAAGATCAACTCCCCAGCCAATTCCAGGATCAAGGCACCCATCCCCAACATCAGAAAGCAGGAAAAGCAGCTGTCCTTCAGTAACATGGGGTGAGCCTCTGACCGGGCACGTAAGTCTTCCCCCCACAAAAGGAGGGCCCCATGAGTTGCCTGTGACGTTTAATGGGGACCCCCAACAATTAGCTTTTTTCCTGATTAATGTGGGGACCTATATGGAAGAATTCAGGTCTCTCTGTCATAGGCTGGAATCACTGTTTGGCATCTCACTTTTTTGTTACTAATAGGAAAGTACTGACTGAGATCTATCAATCAACAAGCCCTTAAGGCTGTTTTTTCATGGAGAGATCTAGAGGAGGAGCTGTCTGCTGCAAATAATGTTTAAAATATATTTTATTTCTTGATGCCAAATGGCAGAACTGCTGCAGGTGAAAGTGCACAGTCTACCCAATTCCTTCTCTGTTTGCCTCTGGAAATGGAGCCCCGTCATTATGAAAGACTGCAGGAGGTTGAAAGATGTCATTTCAGGCAGAAAGCAGAAGTGGGTGGGGTGGGGGGAAACCTTGGTTTATTTCAACAGGTAGAAGCACCCATCCAGCTTTTTTAGCCTCAGAAGCTAAGCAGGACTGGGCCTGGTTGGTACTTGGGTGGGAAACCACAGAAAACTGTAGGTGTTTGCTAGATCGCAGTATACATTTTAAAAAACCCTAAAAGAAAGCAAGAGCGACTATTTCCATATTGCTACAAAGAAAAGCTGAGGCCACCTTAAGAGACTTTTCTCTTAACTGAATCACACGGCAGGCCGGGCGGCTTACTGAATAATCACCATTCTGCTACTCTTTGAAGGTACAGGTGGAAAATTGAGAAAACCGAAACAAAACAGTTCTGGAAGGAGAGAAGAAAAGAATATTTATCTTCCAGAAAAGAGCTTTCTGTTAGGTCCTCATGGAGATACTACTCAGCAGCCAGCAGAAAAGGCAAAGTTTTATCTAACAAAGAGCTATACAGCTATGCCCCCAAACACTGTCTTTCAGGTACAGATTTTGGGCCTTTTCTTTCATTCTGGGGTAAATTTGTCCACCCATCAAGTATTCCTGAGAGAACCATGAATTCATGTACAATAATGGTGACAAACAATAAAAATGCATTCTCTCTGTGGTTTTCTAATCTTTGTACAACAAATCCATTATATTACAACCCATATATCTGCTCAGAGGAAGCCTTTCTTCACAAAACCTATTTTAAGCCATGTTTTCATTTTAAAGGGTTTTGAAACCATCACATCAATCCTCCAAAATCTGAATTTAACTTGCTATTGCACTTATTGAAATACTGGCAGTATTCAGCAGCATCCATGTGGCCCAGCGAGCTTCCTGAAGCTCTCTGATAATCAACAGGACTAGCATGCTGTTCTAAAAGGGATGCCATTATCCATATAACAAAGCATGTAGAAAAAGGAAAGGAGAATGCCTTTCCTTTCATTCAAGGGTGAGGAGGAACCAACCACAGAAATAATGGTGTCTTTTATTTCTTTTTCTAATATAAATGTAAAGGCGATTAAATAAAATGATTGATTTAAGTGCTCCTTCCTCAGTAGTGGCCAAATTCCCCACTTCCTTGGGGACCAAGGAGCAGCTGTGTCCCTTAAAGCAAGCTGAAGTAGTGCCTTGACCAATTAAGCTACTGTATTAAACTCTGCATCAGATTCTCAATATACAGGCACCGAGCAACAATGCATTCAGCAAGAACATCTTCCTGCAGATGTAAGAAGGTACCAAGATTAGAGCCAGCAGACCTTGGCTGCAATTTTCAGGATGAGCATTAAGTGGGTGTTGAGTGATGCGGAGAACTCTAACTCTTTGCAACCATCTAGTGCTCATACTGAGTTTTGCAATCCAGATCTGTAAGCCTTAACCAAGATTCAGTCCATGCTGCAGCTGACATGCAACAAAAATCCCTGTGGCTTTACCATTGGTTAGAAAGCAGAGTTCACAACTGAGTCTTGGGTTTTTACTAACTGGAAAAGGAGGAAGCCCTTCTTCTTGGAATTGCCAACAAATGCAAGGCCACTATAATTAGAATGAATTTAGAAAATATGGAAGATCTTTTAAGTTTAAGAATTGCATGCCTCCACTTGAATTAACAGAAAGAGAGCCATGAACAGAAATGGTGCTCAGCTAAAATGGGAAAACAGCTGAGGAGTAGCCAGGAGTCTTCACTTTAGTCAATGCTTGGTAGCAGAGAGAAAATAACAAAGGCAAAGATGATTGCAAGAGCCATTATTGTGAAAATGGGGTATTCCTTTATAGTACATATATGATGTGTTATATATAATTATATTTCTAAGGAGAAGACAAAAGGATTCAAAAGGTCCTCACAGGCCATGGGATCTTTGTCTCTTCACACACTGGACTTGTCAAGGATTTGCATTTTCACTAGAGGCACTTTTACTAGCAAGACTTTGCTCTGCTAATAAATATAAGAAGATAATGTAAAAGTTACTTTATTTATATTCCATGGTATCAGTATGGTGGGTAATTGAATGGTTTTTTATACTGCTTTGGTAAAATCATTAAAAAGAATTAATTCCCAAATAGTCCAATTTTTAGTTCACATGCTAAATCTAGGTGGTGCTTCTTTAATCTTCTTTAAATATCAATCTTAGATGGTCTGCACCCATTCCTCAAATTTTAATTCTGACAGAATAAACAAAAAACAGGAAAGAGATCAAGTAAACTGGAATCAGGACTTGGAGAGGAGGGCAATTTTTCACATATAAAGCAAGCAACTGTGATAGACTTTGGATACTTTGAATATTTGAAAAAAAGGCATTTTCATTCCACAGATATTATTTCCTTCAATAGGAAACTGTGGAGAAGCAGAGTGGAGATCACTCTTCAGTCACAGAATGAACATGCTTATAAATTAAGATATTCCTTTTTTTTTTCTTTTACAAACCATACCACAGTGGTCAGACAAAGACAATTGGTTTTGTAACAATGACGCTACTCCTGATGTTCAGCACTTGACAGTTCCCTTCTGTCTCTCAGTCCTATTCTTCTTGTCCCCTTCTTTTCTTCCTGAAGATCCTATTCTCTGCATTGTGCTTTTCTTTTCTTCCTGACTTCACTCGCATTTGCTCTAATTTTCCAAGCTGACTTCTCCCTCATGCTCTTTTTCAGCCTTCCCTCACTGATCTTCCCCTTGAAGATCTCAGAGGATCTTAGAAGGATTTTGTGCCATATCTCATAATCACAACCATGTGTTAAAGATCCCCCTCCCCCACATTTGCTAAGACCATATTATCAGGATACTTGTTATTTTATGCTCCAGAGGAATTACATAGTCCTCATAGAAGGGAAATAGACAAAAACACAATAAATATTATTGGCTATCCATGCAAAAAGCATTTTAATTCAGAATGCTACACTGGTGACACATGTTAAATGTCATCTTTATTCATTGGGATTCATACATTTTGTATTTTAAAAGGTCAGACTTTGCTGTAATCATTGCTCTGGGAAAGCAAAGTGTGAGGTGAATATCAATACGTGCACACACACACACACACACTAAAGCCCCTTGCTATAATTGGCTGAGCTGCCCTGATGTCACAAGAAAAGTTCTCTGCCCGTGATCTTTCACAGAGACAGAACAGAGCTGCAGGCAGAGGCATCGAAGGGAAAAGAATGGGGGGAAAGGAGAGCTTAGGAAGCAAGACATAATCACATGTTGGACCTACTTTGGAGTACTTCAAACTTCGGCATCCTCTGAGAATTCTAGCAAGAAGAAAATACCACCCAAAGAATGAAGTATCAGATAAATTTGTGATCATAATAGCAGGGGATTCTTGGCAGACACTAAATTGCACTAATGAGATAAATTTCAAATTAATGATACTTTCTAAGTATGAAAACAGTAATGTTGAGGAGACTTCAAAGCCCTAGTAAAACTTTCAGAGAGGCTTGATTATATATGCATTTTCTGCTGGCTAAGAGCCAAGCACAACTATAGCTCTGTTAATCTATTCTATCTGCTTTAAGCTTCATGTGGCCCTAATACTATTGTACAACCACTAGACCCTGTGTGCATCTCAGTCTGGTATTTTATCTCCTTTGTGGCAGGATAAAAGTAGCAAGGTTATAATGAGACTGTGGGTAATCATAGGTTTTGAGGACTAGATACTTTTGTGGCTGTACTGGCAAAGCTGCTGGAAATTAAATCAAAGTTAAATGAATGAACCCAGCAGGAGTGGGTTGAAAAAGCTTTTGAAACCATAGGGCTCTGTTATTAATTGACATTCAGAATCTTCTTTTTCTCCCCTGCCCTTCTGCTTCTTTTTTTCAAATTATTTATGAACAATGACACTAAAATAATAAAAGCACATTGTATATATCCTAAAACTGCCAGAAAGCCTATTATGTAATAATACTGACAAATAGCAAATTCCATTTCACTGAGCATGTATTTTTAAAAGATCAGATTATCCTGCAGTGTACTAAATATCAAACTGCATGGCTTCTATTTATCATCAATATAAAGGTAACAATCTAAAATAAATATAATTTGGTGTACATGAAAATATTTAAAACTATATATTAATATGCAAGCCTATAGCACACCAAGGATGGATTTCTGGAACACCCCAAGTTTATTGGAAAATGAGTCTGTATTTCACACATTATTTCTCCCATTCCAGGTAGAAATTGGCCAATATTAGTAAAAAAAAAAAAGAATAAATAGCAAAAAAGTTCAGTTGTGAATCAGACCAGTTTTTTTAACACAGACAAGATCCAAATTCACAGAAGAAAAGTAGACAAAGCATGTAAATTGAACCAACTGCGAGGAACTTCTAGTTGCTTGAAGAATTTGATATTCATTCCTGAGAAAAAAAGTACAATCTTTTGGCATGGTCCTTACTCTACTTTTACAACTTTAGAATTATTCATATGATTTGATAGCTTCTGTAAGTTGCTCTTTATAAACTGAGATATAATAGTTCAGTTTCTGGAACTATAATATTAATGGATGAATGTCGTGAAAAAATTTAAGGAATTCCAAATTTCCCATAATAGATTGCAAGGAATTTTGAAAACTAGGTGGCGATACCATCCAAATCACTCAAAGCACATCAAGAGGGAGCAGAGACAGATGACTCCTTAATTCATTTGTTTCATAGTTTTCATGGTTGGAAGCATCATTCTGAGTGACAGGTAAGCCATCTATCAGCTGCCATTGGAGAAAGATCAGCCCTGAGTTGTTTTCAGCTAAATGTATCTAAACTGCATTTTTTAGATAGGAAACTAGATGTGGAAGGGACATCTTCTGATTCTGACAGGTACACCTGGCTTAATTATGATTGATGCCATAATGCTTTTCATACAATGGACTGTTGTTGCTATTTATGGAGCCTTGTGAAAGGCTTTAGCTGTACAACCCCTTAAGGTCCACAGTAAATGAACTCAGGCATAAAACAATCACTCTGACAGGGGTGGGGAGAAAAAAAAGGAAATAATTCATGGGCAGGTGATGTTATGCACCAGAACTTTTATTTCTCTTTCAGTACTAGACAACCTGTTCTTTTATTATCTATAAGTTGTGATAGGCTCAGCATTGGCTGAATTTATTTTTGAAGCTTTTTGTTTACATTGCTGTTTGCAATTAAAATATGCCTTGTGTGTTAAGCTATAGCACTGGCTTTCAGACTTTCCACTTCGGAAAAAAAAAATCTCTTCCCACAGATATCCCATTCTGAATCATCTAAATCAGTAGCTCTCACTACATTTTTTGTCAGTGAATTCTATAGTTATGCCACAACCTGATGCACATTTACCTAGAATAATTCAGGAGGATGTGTGACAAGACATGCACAGTGTTGCGTTAATAATTAGATATATGGCAAAGAATAAAATGTTTCTCACTATTCATTCCACAACATTCATGATGTTGAAACTCAGGCATGCTTTATCATTCAGTTCTGTTGAATGTATAAACTGTCCACATATCATAGTTCAGATGTTGAAAAGGAGCTTAAGGCAGTGGGTTTACTTATAGCAGCACCACAGCTAACCAGGGTCATTGTCCCTACTGCACAGAGTGCTGGCATGCTAATGTTGCACATGTAAGACTTGACTTAAACATGTTCTTAGGCATCTGGAATTGAGCAAACACCCGGAGTGTCTTGGATATGGTGTCCACTCCAGCTGCATGATGGCTGGTCTTCTACTCTATTCTTTTTCTGAGACATTTCACACAAATCATTCTAATCTGACTGTATACAGTGCCTGACCAAACATATATCACAAGCCTGCCAGATTCCTTCCTGTCCTCTCAGACTTTCTGAAATCCACCTTTCTACTTTCAGCTAGGCCTCCGCACCCTTTACCTGAATTCAAGGTTGTACCTGTCTCCCCAGGACAGATAATTAAGCTGCTCCATCTGTTCTTAACTGGGAAGATTCCCCTCTTCCCCTCATTTCCCTGGAATCTGGATGGGGCAGCACAGCCAGAACTAATCTTTTAAACAAATGACTCTAGTACCCCACACCCACACCCCCAGACACCCCTTTACTGAGTGACCAGGCCCCTGCAGTTCTGGAAACATGATGTTAACACAAGCCCAACACAGGACTAACACTAAATAAAGGATGTTTATTTTAATAATACAACAAAATGAGTATTTGGGAAATAAGGCAGGGGAACAAAGTTGTAGGAAGCCTACATCTACACATACAGAAGAATTAGCAAGTATTAATTGGCAAATAGATAAACAACAAAATTGAAGGACAAAATATGTGAGCAAAGGTAGAACTATACAACCGAGCAAAGCAGCATTACAAAGAAATAAACCAGCCCTGAACTTCTGCCTATGCTTTCCCTGCCAACTTTACCCTACTGAGTTTTTCCCAGAGCTTTTCAGCAGAAGGTATGAGCTCCAGTCCAGTGAGCAAATCAGCTCTCATAGATGCTGCTGCTCTGAGGCCTCACAGCCAACAACAGACTACCAAGAAAGAAGCATGTAGCTGCCTCGCCCAGCCCAAACCCCCCAGCCCTCCTGCCTCTCATTGAAAGAGGGCAGGGAGATGTTCTATCACCACCACCTTAAGCCGCCACCCCCTAGCTTTGAATGGAATCTAGGGAACAAAGTTTGCTTCAACCTCCCAGGTAAAAAAGGGGTCTAACAATAATTTTTGAGAACTGTGTATCTTTTTGAGGGCAGAATCTTATAGAGTTACAGAATTTGTTGAGTCCCCAGCTGGTCTGCAGGCCCTTTAATCCACTGCACTGGCACAGTTAAATATGGCAGGTTGCCAGACACCTTTTTTCTCATCACATAGGTGATCCTCCTTTTTTCAAATAATGTTGGGAGGGCGAGGTCTGCAAAAATAAAATATTTTTAGAAACCCTTCAAATTAGTTCCAGAGAAGTACACAAAATGAGTTACCATGGCTTACATCCCTTTATGAATAATTCAGATCCCCCATGTCACTCGCACTAATTAGTAATCATCCAAACTATTCTTAAATTATCTAGTTTTAAGTTACTTGCATTACAGCCTCTTCTCTTCCAATATAATTATTCATCCATTTGCAAGGCAGCAGCCTGTGCACCTTCAATTTGCTGCTGGAGACATTGTTCCCTGCAAAAAGCACCCCATCCATTTTGATTATGAACGGTCATTTAAACAACTGGCCTTTCAAGTACTCAGGGCCACTGCTTTTCTCCCAGATGAAAAGCCATTTTAAAGCTCTAGCCTCACATACTGTGTATCCTGCTGGTTCAACAACTGAGAAAGGCAAAAAGTCTATATTAAGGGAAGCAAAGCCTAATCATGCAGTGAACTGCAACTATGTATTCTCCATCATTTCACAGGTGGAAACAGGGCGCATTTGTAACAACCCTATTCTTGTTCCAAGGGTCACTGCCCCCTCTTATACAAACACTCACATTCCGGCATGCTTACTCTGAGGATTCTACTATATTCTCCACTAACCTGTAACCCAGCTCACTTTCAGGTGGTCAACTATAAACCTTGTGTTCCTGCTATATAAACAAGTTGTAATGAGTGCCCCCCCTCCATTTCTGCACCTACAGAGATATCAACATCCAAGTTTAAACAAACCACTATTCTCCATGATGTCCAAGCAGAGGACTCATCTTCTCATCCCTTTAACTGCAGCACAAAGATGTTTAGTTCTCCATTCTTAAACAATATGTCCTCATGTTACTGTTTCTGTTTCACCCTCTGCCTACATGAAGGCAGCTTACATTAATCTTTAGCCTTTCTGGTTAGAAAGTGTTTTTTCCTCTTCTCCCAACACAAGTCTTGCTGTACTCTATAATCTAGAGTCTTGCTGTACTCTGTAATCTATCATGCCTCACTGACAACATGATCAGGGTCTGGGGCCTGCCAGCACCTTCTGCCCATTTAGGCTGCTGTAGCACAGACCCTCCAGTCACTCAGCACTGCCTCCCATGGTCATTTTGGCTTGAACTACAGTAGAAACTGGACACCTGGCTTCCACAGAGGCAACTATCTGCACTTTCCAAAGCAACTGTTGGGTGATTAGCAGGTTCCTGTGTTTCTTTTGATAGAATGCCTCACCATGAATCTATATGTGTGCATGAAAATGTGTGGAGGGCAAGAAGAAACAAGTGGCCTTTTCACCTCTCTCCCCTTCCATTCATCCAGGACACCTAGAACAACCCCACTATGAAACTGATTTAAAAATAGGGGACAAAACTGGCTTTGCAAATTAATGACGTCTCCTTATTTGAGCAGTCTCATAATTCTTCCCCCCACCAAATGGGTTAGAGTTAGGGTTATTGATTGTTGGTTGAAGTTACCTCTGTGAATTTATGTACCTACACCATAACCACAACAAGGATATCATACCAATCGATTACATCTGTGGCATGCAAAAACTTTTTGGACATGAGATTTTAACATCAGTGGTGAGGAACAAAGGAGCAAGAGCCAACACCTTTAGTGCTATTTTAGAATAGCACTATTTTAAAATAATGGTATTCCAGATTAGCAACATTCCAGAATAGAACTGAACTTGTGTCAAGTAGGTGCCCAATTAAAGACACCTGTGCAAAACCAAATCAAGTTTTGACAGATGGCCAAACACATCACTCCACCCATCTGTTAAAACTTGCCCCCTCCCCAACTCCAGGCCTAGACCACCTTAAAGAGAACAGCTGATAGATGTCTTTCTGGCCAGCTGATGATGTTTGGTGGGAGGGGAAATGAAGTCAGGGGAAACCATCAATCACTTTCCTTAATGTGTCCCGAAACTGCATACTGTAGACACTCTGGCCAAATTACTGAGACACAACAAGATTCAGCAAAAAGGGCAGTGCTAAGTATGCCAGCATATTTCTCAGCCACCTCAAGGACTGGAGGGAAGCACTCGGTGTGGCCAAAAGAGCCCACAGTAAGAACAAACTGTTGCACCTGAATGTAGTCTGTTCATCCTTTAGCTTTAAGATATGAAAAAATTATGTAGTTGCCCGATGATGTGTTGAATGATAGGCTGTTTCTTAACTTACCTTAAAATTCAACATGAAGAACAGTGTCAGACTCTTCCTCTTTTTGCCGCCACTTAAGCCTCTCTGGAAGGGTAGGAGTATTCATGAACAATCTAAGATGGAACATAGTGGAGACTTCTCCTAATTATCAGCTTAAGGAATTTTCTGAATTGTGCTTAATCTGCTCTAGCAAAAAGGAAGAAGGGTTTGTAGCAATTAGAGATGAAAATATTGATTATTTATTAACTTTCATAAAGGCATCTAGTTTTTCATATGCCCAGAATATTGTTTTATTTGGGGAAGATCATGGAAGGAAAACTTCCAGTTCCTTCTTTCCTGTTGGAGGTTGAAGCATTCTGAAAGTGCATGTGAGTGTTTTGGAGAGTGGGAACATAATCTGATCAAGGATTGGTATAGCAGGTTTCATAACTATAATAGAAAAGACATTTATTTAAAGGAAATATATTCAAGAAATAGGCAAAAATCTAGTATCTAACTAGCTGCATCCTACCACAAAAAGAATCCAAGATTAGGTGTTGTGTGCCTGCATGCCTGGGAAGTAAAGGAGAAGGAGCTGATCTCAGATTTGCAATCTTATAGACAAAGTTGGGATACTGAGTGAATACTGAGTAAATCCTTAACACCCTGTTGATACTCTGTTGCTCCCTTGTACTCAGTAGGTCATGAAATCCTGAGAAGTCAGTGCCATTGAATTGGACATCCAACATTTCCAACCCCAGAAACCCTTCACACCCAATACAACCTTGCTCAGGAGAGTCACCAACAACCAGAGGCTTTCTTGATATCACAGGAGGCTGTAGGAGGATTGGAAACTCACCTCCCAGAACCTTTCTTAAATATATGTATATGCTTTTATGCATTGCAGGCAGAATACGTTACTTCCAGCTCTAACCTGGAAAATGGAAATTGTCATCTCTAGAATGCATTCTACAAGTACACTGTTAAGAGGCATTCCCCATGAACAAAATAAGACTTTCTTAGGACAAAAGTAAGTAGATAGGTCTGCTTAACTAAGATACCAGTTAGCAAGAATCAGGTGAATTTTTGTTTGCCATTAGAAAACAAAATATCAAAGTTATTGGGGTTCAGTTCTGTACATCACTGCTTAGACTCAGAAATCATTCATTGCAGGGCCAAACAATGCATTTCAGCAGCAATCTATTTCTCAGAATATCCTACAGATTACATTCTGAACAACTGAAAAGTGCAGAGCAGTTTCAAAGAAAGTAGCAGTAGCAGCACTGCAAAATGTTTTTACATTTTGAATTTGCAGCGTGTATATACCATACCTTCAGCAAAGGATCGTTACCTTGTCGTGGTGCTGGAGCTTGAGCACCTCAATGATGCCATGAGCTAAACCGTGAAGGGCCACCCAAGACGGGAAGGTCATGACAGAGAGGTCAGACTAAATGCGATCCCTGGGGAAGGTAATGGCAACCCACCTCAGTATTCTTGCCGTGAAAACTAAATGGATCAGTACAACCAGAGATATGTCGGTATACCATCGGAAGATGAGACCCCCAGGTCGGAAGATGGTCAAAATGCTACTGGGGAGGAACAGAGGATGAGCTCAACTAGCCCCAGACGTGATGACGCAGCTAGCTCAAAGCCGAAAGGACGGCTAGCGGCCGACGGTGCTGGTGGTGAAAGGCGAATCCGATGTTCTAAGGATCAACACACCATCGGAACCTGGAATGTAAGATCTATGAGCCAGGGCAAATTGGATGTGGTTATTGGTGAGATGTCAAGATTAAAGATAGACATTCTGGGCGTCAGTGAACTGAAATGGACTGGAATGGGCCACTTCACATCAAATGACCACCAGATCTACTACTGCGGACAAGAGGACCACAGAAGAAATGGAGTAGCCTTCATAATTAATAGTAAAGTGGCTAAAGCAGTGCTTGGATACAACCCAAAAAACGACAGAATGATCTCAATTCGAATTCAGGGCAAGCCATCTAACATCACAGTGATCCAAATATACGCCCCAACCACAAATGCTGAAGAAGCTGAAGTAGAGCAGTTCTATGAGGATCTGCAGCACCTACTGGACAACACGCCTAAAAGAGATGTTATTTTCATCACAGGAGACTGGAATGCTAAGGTGGGCAGTCAAATGACACCTCGAATTACAGGTAAGTATGGCCTGGGAGAACAAAACGAAGCAGGACACAGGCTGATAGAATTTTGCCAAGACAATTCACTCTGCATAACAAACACTCTCTTCCAACAACCTAAGAGACGGCTTTATACATGGACTTCACCAGATGGACAACACCGAAATCAGATTGATTACATCCTTTGCAGCCAAAGGTGGCGGACATCTGTACAGTCGGTAAAAACAAGGCCTGGAGCTGACTGTAGTTCAGATCACGAACTTCTTCTTGCACAATTTAGGATCAGACTAAAGAGATTACGGAAGACCCACAGATCAGCTAGATATGAGCTCATATTCCTAAGGAATATGCAGTGGAGGTGAAGAATAGATTTAAGGGACTGGACTTAGTAGATAGGGTCCCGGAAGAACTCTGGACAGAAGTTGGCAGCATTGTTCAGGAGGCGGCAACAAAATACATCCCAAAGAAAGAGAAAACCAAGAAGGCAAAATGGCTGTCTGCTGAGACACTAGAAGTAGCCCAAGAAAGAAGGAAAGCAAAAGGCAACAGTGATAGGGGCAGATATGCCCAATTAAATGCAAAATTCCAGAGGTTAGCCAGAAGAGATAAGGAATTATTTTTAAACAAGCAATGCGCGGAAGTGGAAGAAGACAATAGAATAGGAAGGACAAGAGACCTCTTCCAGAAAATTAGAAACATTGGAGGTAAATTCCAGGCAAAAATGGGTATGATCAAAAACAAAGATGGCAAGGACCTAACAGAAGAAGAAGAGATCAAGAAAAGGTGGCAAGAATATACAGAAAACCTGTATAGGAAGGATAACAATATCGGGGATAACTTTGACGGTGTGGTCGGTGAGCTAGAGCCAGACATCCTGAAGAGTGAGGTTGAGTGGGCCTTAAGAAGCATTGCTAATAACAAGGCAACAGGAGACGACGGCATCCCAGCTGAACTGTTCAAAATCTTGCAAGATGATGCTGTCAAGGTAATGCATGCTATATGCCAGCAAATTTGGAAAACACAAGAATGGCCATCAGACTGGAAAAAATCAACTTATATCCCCATACCAAAAAAGGGAAACACTAAAGAATGTTCAAACTATTGAACAGTGGCACTCATTTCACATGCCAGTAAGGTAATGCTCAAGATCCTGCAAGGTAGACTTCAGCAGTTCATGGAGCGAGAATTGCCAGATGTACAAGCTGGGTTTAGAAAAGGCAGAGGAACTAGGGACCAAATTGCCAATATCCGATGGATAATGGAAAAAGCCAGGGAGTTTCAGAAAAAGATCTATTTCTGTTTTATTGACTATTCTAAAGCCTTTGACTGTGTGGACCATAACAAATTGTGGCAAGTTCTTAGTGGTATGGGGATACCAAGTCATCTTGTATGCCTCCTGAAGAATCTGTATAACGACCAAGTAGCAACAGTAAGAACAGACCACGGAACAACAGACTGGTTTAAGATTGGGAAAGGAGTACGGCAGGGCTGTATACTCTCACCCTACCTATTCAACTTGTATGCAGAACACATCATGCGACAAGCTGGCCTTGAGGAATCCAAGGCTGGAGTTAAAATCTCTGGAAGAAACATTAACAATCTCAGATATGCAGATGATACCACTTTGATGGCTGAAAGTGAAGAGGAACTGAGGAGCCTTATGATGAAGGTGAAAGAAGAAAGTGCAAAAGCTGGCTTGCAGCTAAACCTCAAAAAAACCAAGATTATGGCAACCAGCTTGATTGATAACTGGCAAATAGAGGGAGAAAATGTAGAAGCAGTGAAAGACTTTATATTCCTAGGTGCGAAGATTACTGCAGATGCTGACTGCAGTCAGGAAATCAGAAGACGCTTAATCCTTGGAAGAAGAGCAATGACAAATCTCGATAAAATAGTTAAGAGCAGAGACATCACACTGACAACAAAGGCCCGCATAGTTAAAGCAATGGTGTTCCCTGTAGTAACATATGGCTGCGAGAGCTGGACCATAAGGAAGGCTGAGCGAAGGAAGATCGATGCTTTTGAACTGTGGTGTTGGAGGAAAATTCTGAGAGTGCCTTGGACTGCAAGAAGATCCAACCAGTCCATCCTCCAGGAAATAAAGCCAGACTGCTCTGGAGGGAATGATATTAAAGGCAAAACTGAAATACTTTGGCCACATAATGAGAAGACAGGACACCCTGGAGAAGATGCTGATGCTAGGGAGAGTGGAAGGCAAAAGGAAGAGGGGCCGACCAAGGGCAAGATGGATGGATGATACTCTAGAGGTGACGGACTCGTCCCTGGGGGAGCTGGGGGTGTTGACGACCGACAGGAAGCTCTGGCGTGGGCTGGTCCATGAAGTCACGAAGAGTCGGAAGCGACTAAACGAATAAACAACAACATATACCATACATTTTTTATCTGGATGATGATGATGATGATGATGATGATGATGATGATTGACTTTAAGTACATTCCAGAAAGGAATACAAGCAAAAGTTTCTGTCTGCCCACTTGGAGTTTCGTATGGCTTTTATTTCTCTGGCACACAAAACAAACAAAAATAGAACACTTAAATGAAAAAAAAATCTGTGTGCATATATGTTCATGTAAAGTATATCTATAGGAAACTGTGTGTTCTGCCTTGCTAACGAAATATCTTCTGTCTTTATTTTTATTTGCAAATCAGAAGAGAATAAAAAAGCATTTTGGCTAGTGTCCTTGTCATCCAGCTGCCTTCCAAAATCAGAAAGGCAACTGGACAATGCTGGATAGGGTTGGCCCTTAATTCAGGATCCTGACGAGCAACAAATGACTGCCTCTTACCAGCTGGAAAGCTGAGCACTTCACTTCAGCTGCCATGAAAAGAAATATCACCTTAACATCTGATAGAAAGGGGAAAACATCAAGCTCTCTTGGCCAAAATCCAAGTTAAAGTTTTATTGGAATTTGGCAACTATAAAGTGTTACTTTGAAGTTGAACTTATTTATTTTTATATATATGTAACTATTAAATAAAAATATTTTTTAAAAATAGTTGAACTTATTTATCTCTTGGAGAGAATGCTGCAGTTTTAGAAACGCTGGAGGGAAAAAAAATAACAAAACTGTAGTTAATTAAACATTTGTGCATGCTTCCTCATTAGCTCAATATGTTTTGCCAGAACTGGCCACTTGGAAAAAGACTGCTTGATAAAATACTGCCCACACAAATGGATGCCATCAAAGAAGAGCAGCAATTAGTATCAACAGATTTCTCATGTCTTACTTGCATGGCACAGCCAAGAATATTACAGAAAAATCCGCTGAACAGACAGCCCAACACAAACACTGCCCATAAGATTGTCATATTAATCAATTCATGGATCTGATTAGAGTACTAAAAAAGTTGTGCTCCCTTAAGTTACAATGCCAGTTAATGAGGTGTTGCCCCTATGTCATGCTGGCTGGGGAATTCTGGGACTTGAAGTCCACACATCTTAGAGTTGCTAAGTTTGAGAAACACTGTCTTAGTCCATGGCTGGGTAGAGGCAATGAGAGGGTTGCTTTAGGATAGGTAAAGGTAAAGGTTTCCCTTGACATTAAGTCCAGTTGTGTCTGACTCTAGGGGGCGGTGCTCATCTCCATTTCAAAGCCGAAGAGCCGACGTTTGTCCGTAGACACTTCTGTGGTCATGTGGCCAGCATGACTACACGGAACACCATTACCTGCCCGCTGAAGCGGTATCTATTAATCTACTCACATTTGCATGTTTTCGAACTGCTAGGTTGGCAGGAGCTGGGACTAGCAATGGAAGCTCACCCCGTCACACGGATTCGAACCGCCGACCTTCCAATCGGCAAGCTTAGCAGCTCAGTGGTTTAACCTGCAGCGCCACCACGTCCCTGCTTTAGGATACCACTTAGTAAAATATGTATATGCCAGCCTTCTCAAATCTGGAATTACATGTAAAGAGTTCCAGAATAAAGGTATGAATTCCAGGCAGATCAGCAACCTGACAGAAAAAGTCAGCATACACAAGTCAAAGGCTAAGTGTGAAGATGCCAGATGGGCAGAGGTGAAACACAGGAATCTAGTTCCCGACAGATCCATTTCCTGGAAAAATGTATTCAGGCCCAGGTAGTAGGAATCATTACACCAAAGTAATAGGCCATCCCAATACTCCTGGGGTTCCTCATCCCTGATGAAGAAATAACATTAAAGCCTTGCATTAACTATAATTTCTCCAAAGTAGCCTACCTCCCTTCCAATAGATACTGATCAAACCCCATTCACCAATTTCAATAATTTCTCACCAACTTGGATAGTTGTTTTTTTACCCAGTAACATTTAAAGTTCTTTTTAGGTTGATAGTGTTTGTAGTTAAAAGCCCTGTCTTCTTACATGTTAGGGAAAAGACCCAGAAAGATTTTGTGCCAACAAGGAAGGGATAAGCCAGTGGCAGAGCAAATGCTTTGCATAAAGTCACTGCCAGCAGAACTTTAATATTCCAAGAATTGGCTGCAACTAGTGGTTAGCAGAGATATTCTTCATCTGTTAAATTGTTTCTTCCTCAAGATATTTTTCCCTCTGGTAAGAAAAAAACTTGGGAGTAAAGGGAAAGGTTATCAATGGAACATGGCATCATTTGGACCTACCAAAAACTCTGAATTCAAGCCAGAGTGATTACATCATGAAAACTTTATGTGAAGGCACCTTACGGTGGTGATCGCTCAGCAGTTTTGCTGTCTGTATCAATTAAAGAATTAATGGGTGGCAATTGTTGGCTTAATTACATGTTTACCTCATCTTTCAGCTAAAAAGGGAGGGGCAAAGCAAATCATGGCAATTAAAATTATCTAGAGCAAAATTCTTTTATGGTTACAGACTTCCAAGTGTGAGCCAATCACGTTCTTGTGGTGCTGCCTGCCTTTCTGTTTTTTGTGCAGGACTTAAAGATTGCACATTTAGTCAGACGCATCTGTGCAGGAAGGCCACATTGCCAGATTGCTGTCTCTTTTCTTTGGTTTCAGGAATATTATATAACATGCCCATGGACAACTTTTGCTGATCATGCTGTGATAGAAACTGATGATGCAATCGTCAAGTTCATCATAGTGGTTGAATGTGATGGGAGTTGTAGCTCAATACATCTGGAGGATTCTAGAAAAGGCCTGGTAGTTCTAAGCAATATGGATAGATTATCTATGATGGGCCTCGCCACATGACCTTGGGTTTATTGTCTTCTATATAAAAGGTTGTTGTGATTGGCTCAAGATTCATAGGAAGAATAGGGAAAACTGGTTGTATTGCAGATATTTACTTTGGCAAGGCAAATATAATTAGTACTAGAGGTCTTAGGAAGCAAGCAAAACTGACTGAATTTTGGGAATTCAGCACTGCTTTGCCCTTTAAAGAACAGATGAGAGTATTCATGAAATTATTCAGTATATTTTGTGCAAAAAAGCCCCAGTTTTCTCATAATATAATATATGCACCAAAGAATCCCTAGTGTGCTAGTATTTCACCTCAAATAAGCCAAGGTTAATAGCTATAATGGGAAATAATCATCCACACTGAAGCAGTAATTAGGGACCCTACAAACCATGTGAGCAAATGGAATTCCAGAGGGGAGGCAACATTTCTTTGTTAAGAAAAAGGGCATTAGTGGGTTTCATTGTGCATTTGAATTTAGTCCTCTGGAAAGATATGCTTTGGATGTGTGTTTCTCTTTTTGATGTAAAAAAAGAAAAGTACCTCAAATGCTATATGAAAATGATGCTTTAATTTGAAGCCCACTGTACTTCAGGCTAATTCCTTCTTCAGAAATACTTATTTCTTCAAATATTAGTGATGAATTTCTTTAGGAATTCTCAAACCCATGGCCCTTTTTTCTTTAAAACTCTCCAGCTCTGGAAAAAAACTCTGGAAACTGATCTAGAATTGTACTGCTCTTGACTGGACATGTAAAACGGAGCATAGATGAATGGAGGAGAAGCCTCTACTCTCTTTCCTCCCTTCCTGAGGATCTTCAGAAAAAGACTAAAACCTTGACATTTCTCAGTCAAACCAGGGCCAGGCAGGCAACTCTATGACTATCAGCCCTACAAGGCAGACCAGACCAAGAAAAAAAAAAACTCCATGAAAGACTAAAGCCTACTTCTATTGAGATTGGCTCTAGTAACATAATCTTGCAACTCTGATTGGACTCTCCCTTCTTTCTCTTTTATAACCACATGACTTAGGTGGGTGTCTGTCAGAGATGTTTGCACACACTTTCTACATGTCCTGGACTTAATCTATGTTTTACTTCCTGTCTCTTCGGTTCTCCCCTCTTTTTGTCAAGGCCATCCTCTTTACTGTCTACAATGATCTATTTGACAACAAGATCTGTCTGGATTAAATTACTGCTGAGTGTGGGTGAGAAATCAGATGACAGAATGCTTGCAGAGACAAAAAAAATGTTTCCTGCATCTAGAAAAATAGTATGTCAGGGAAACTAATTCTAGCTGACCCAATTTTCTATGTGCAACCTAGAGAAGTGTTCAGACATATGAACCATCACTTGCACCGTGAATTGCGGTGGGTATTATGAAGACACAGGTGAGCACATGAATAATAATACAGCTCCCTGATTGGGAAAGAGAGATAGTAAAAAATTTCAAAGAATTATAATAAATTTAAGTGAGCTTAAAATAGGGTTGCTATTCTGGGGCAAGTGGTCACAGGATGGCAGCAAGAGATACAGAAAACTCAGCCTCTTTGCTGCCATCTAGGTCTCCTGAATTCTTGCAGCTCAGATGATGGCAACCCTAAGGAAATATAATTAACTGAAACATTGTTTGGTTTTTCAAAAGCTACAGTTCACTGAATCTTTAAGCAGGTAATAATTAAAATATTTATGTAATACCACTTTACCCTTTGTTGCTGAGTTAAGCACAAGACCTGGGCACAGTGGAACAGTGCCACCCCCTGCCACAACATGCAATGCCACTGGCCCCCCATTTCCTGAGAGAAGGTAAAAGAAACACTCAGTTTAATAGCTGGAATAGAGTGCAGGAGGGAGAAAAAACAAAAGTAGATAAACATCATGGAGCTCAATTCAATCATTTCACTGGGGTTTTTGTTTCCCTCCACAGCCTTTATATATAGTTCGTGACATTAAACTCTGCAGACAGTCAGAGGGAATGTTGTCTGTATTGTTTCCATAAATGAGTGGGTTTGTACAATGACCTAACACTTCTCTTTTTCTATTTCCTTCTGGGGCTTATCCTCACTTTCAGCTTTATAGGCCTGAATGGACTCAATTAAATCTTGTGTCACCTCTGGATTACTGGTGGCTACATCATAAGAATTTCATTTATTGAAAGATTGCCCAAATAGCAGTAATATGACATATCCGTTTTTCTCCTGATATGTGTATCCCAAAATAAGTTTAGTTAAATCTAATTATTCCCCAGAGTTTCTGCTCATTATCCATCCTTTTAAAAAGCCTCCAAGCAACATATAGTAGTAGCAACAGGTAGAATCCCTTCCTTGACTTAGGCATGAGTCTTTTGGAGTCCTAGTCATAATTACAATATAGGCAGCATCCATTTGCTTTATGGTTTTTTTAAAGGATAAAAACAGGCCTGAATCAGGTCCACCCCTTTTGTTGCTGCTTTCATTCTGAATTCTCTTCAGTTGCCTGGGAATTCTTAAAAAGAGCCCCAACTGAGAGCAACAGAGGGCTTTTTCTTTCTGTTAAGTCCCTCAAATGGGGGCGGAGGAAGGGGATTCTGGAAACAAAGAAGCTTGTAGAAGATTTAACCTGCCCACACCATAGGCAATGGTACCGTTCCAGAATCAGGACACTGCACACTTCCATTAAAGTAAGGGGGGAAAATGTGGGGGTGGGGGGGAGAGAGAGGGGAAGATAGGTTCAGCTTCATACTCCACACATAATCTAATAACCGCCCAGAGTCCCTCCTCTGGGGGGAGATGGGGGGTGGCAAAGTTTGATAAATAAATAAATATGAAGTTTAACACACATACCCCAAGCCATTTCTTAGGTAGGTTTGGGCCCTTTGTGATGGGGCAGTTGCTGAATCAGTGCTGTTTTGAGAAGAAGAATTACTCTCTCTCTATAATGGTCTGTGGGAAAGACCTTGGGAGACTGGGGAAAGAGATGCTGCAAAGGTAACGGTCAGATAAGAGACAGCATAGCCTGCAGTTCAGGGAAAGAGGCTCAGAAGAGACCCTCCCTAGTTTTTCGGGCTGTAAAGGAGATGTGGCGAGGATTGTACTTTCAGACTTGAAAGATTCTATCAATGTAGCTTTACAATAAAGTAGAATTAGCTCATCTGGTTGTGATTCCTATCTGGTTTACCCAAGAGGCTGACACTGCCCCACTGTCAGAAGTCCTTTCCAATTTGCCAACCTTCCACTTACTTTCAAATTTCCCCAGAAAATAATAATAATAATAATAATAATAATAATAATAATAATAATAATAATAATAATAATAATAATATCCCCTCCATGGATACCCCCTTTTCATGGGGGAGAGGCTTGTAATGCTCTGATGAGGTTGAGGGCTGTGCTGGTGGCAGTGTATTCTACCAGAAGGGTCACCCATGCCAGACAGGTCTCAGCAGAAGAGCCAGACTAGGTGTATCCATCAACCCATTAACAACAGTGAGAAAACAGAAAAAGAATCCTATACCAGATTGGTCATTGCCCAGGTCAACAAGGACCACATCAGCTGTTAGACTTCCTGGATATCTGTTGACAAGTGGGCAACAGGACTCAGGAGCTATGGCTGGGCAACCACAGAAGAACAATAACCACAGACAAGACCAAAGTATACTGTGTTTGAAAATCGCACCATTATGGCCTATTATAAATCGGAACCAACAAAGCGGGGCTACTTAAAGCAAATGTTTGAACTGTGGAAAGGAATTTATCCAGACTCAAATATCACTGAACAAGGATTAGCAGATCAAAGGAGATTCATTTCAGAAATAAAATATTCGGGGATGCAGAACTAGAAGAACTGCGGAAAAATTGTGAAAATGGAAGGCCCCAAAACAATAGTAGAACAGTAGAAGAAACTCAGGTAACAACAATATAGAGGAAACAGCTGAAATGAACTACAGAAATGATAATGTGATGGAATGTGAGGGCAACCTTGAAGAACAGAGGGAAAAGATGCTGCCTAGGGAACGATCAGATAAAAGGAAAAGGAGTGCAAGAGAGGGTAACGGTCTAAAGAGGAAACTTAGGAAAGACCCGCCCTGACCACTCAAACAATAAATAAGGAGGGCAGGAGATTTGTACTTTCGGATTTGCAAGATTCTGTTAATGTAGCCTTACAATAAAGTAGAATTAGTTCATCTAGTTGTGTTTCCTGTCTGGTTTACCTGAAAGGGCTGACAGATAACTTAGAAGTAATAACAACAGAACCAGTATAGGTCAGCACTGAAACAACCTATGAACTGGCTCTCCAACAAGAAAAGTTAAAAAGGAAAATTATGGCATATGCACAATTACCAGTAGAAAGACAAAGACTGCCAGCACTGAAAGCAGCGCCCCAGAAAGACCTGGCATCTATAATGAAGGAGGTGAATAAAGCGCTTACAAAGATTAAAATGACATCTATTGAACAGACCAATCAGCTTGCCTAAAGTACAGCAATGGTGGTTACAGAAGAACTGGGTATCAAAAGCAAAATCATATTCAGTCCCAAAGTGGAAGATCAGACTGGAGGCCAAGATAAAGAAATTAAGATCAAATGCAAGTAATTTAAAGAACATGAAAGAGCAAAAATTGAAGAATGCAAGGATCAAGACAAGGGACACGGTGGCGCTGTGGGTTAAACCGCTGAGCTGCTGAGCTTGCCGATCGGAAGGTCGGCGGTTCGAATCCGCGTGACAGGGTGAGCTCCCGTTGCTAGTCCCAGCTCCTGCCAACCTAGCAGTTCGAAAACATGCAAATGTGAGTAGATTAATAGGTACCGCTTCGGCGGGCAGGTAACAGCGTTCTGTGTAGTCATGCCGGCCACATGACCACGGAAGTGTCTACGGACAAACGCCGGCTCTTCGGCTTTGAAATGGAGATGAGCACCACCCCCCAGAGTTGGACACGACTGGACTTAATGTCAAGGGAAAACTTTACCTTTACTAAGGATCAAGACAAGCCTAATAAAAAAATATTGGCTCAGCACCAGAAAAATTGAAGAAGCTTTGGAAGTCATAAAGCAACAAATATCAGCAATAGCTGGGAAAATTGAATGCAATGAGGGACGAATCAACCAATTTAAGCAAAATCAGCTATTTCAATCAGACCAGAGGCAATTCTACCAAAGTATAAATGGCAATAGAAATTCTGAAAATGGAAAACTGAACAAAAATGAAACAATCCAGTTTTGGAAAGTTCTATGGGAAACTTAAAAAGAGTATAATAAGACTGCCGGATGGATAAAAGAATTTGAAAATGAATTTAGTAAGAATCAAATAGAAGAACTAATAATAACAGCAGAAATTTTTAAAAATCAAGTGAAAAGGATTAAAAACTGTACATCTCCTGGAAATGATTAATTGCATGGCTTTGGGCTCAAATATCTGACTAGCTTACATCCACTTATAGCTGAACAGCTTAATGAACTATTGTGTAAAGGAGACATCAGCAAATGGTTAATAACTGGCAAAACTTATCTGATTCAAAAAGACCCAGTGAAAGGAACAACACCAGGAAACTACAGGCCGATAACATGCTTGCCTACAATGTTTAAATTAGTCACTGGCATAATAGTGGAAACATCCAAGATTATTTGGAAGAAAATAACATCCTTCCAGCAGAACAGAAAGGAAATAAAAGGAAAAGCAGAGGAACAAAAAATCAAATTCTGATTGATAAAATGGTTTTGGAGAATTGCAAAAGCCAAAAAACCAATCTGCATATAATCTGGATTGATTATAAAAAGGTGTTTGATTCATTACCACACAGTTGGATCATCAAATGTTTGGAAACAACAGGTGTCAGTAAAAACATTAGAATGTTTATAGAAAAAATAATGAAACAGTGGAAGACAGAATTGGTGGTTGGAAATGAAAAATATGGGCTTGTCAACATTAGCAGAGGCATCTTCCAGGGTGACTCATTAGCACCCTTATTATTTGTCATTGCTATGATCCCACTTTCAGTGATTTTGGAAAAAACAAATCTTGGCTACCAAACAGCAAAAAATGCTAATAAAATCTCACATTTGCTTTATATGGATGATCTGAAGCTTTATGGAAAATCAGAAATCAAAATCCAGTCATTGACAATTACTGTACAAATTTTTAGCATAGCAATGGAATTTGGCTTAGAGAAATGTGCTACAGTAGCAATAAATTGGGGTAAAATCATGAACAGTAATGGAACTGAAATGCCAAATGGCCAAACCATCAGGATGAATCCTACAAGTATCTGGGCTTTTTACAGTGGCATAACATCAAGCATGGGCAAGTTAAAAATGTGATTAGTAAAGAATACATCCAAAGAGTGAGAAAAACCGTTAAAGACAAAATTGAACGGTGGAAACACCAGCAAAGCCCTCAATACCTGGGCCATCCCTGTGATACGATACACTGCTGGCATTATTAACTGGACACAAGCTGAACTGGGCAGTTGGACTGAAAAACAAGAAAACTCATGACTATTCACTACACATTACATCCCTGTAGTGATATTGATAGATTATACTTGCCCCGCAGAAATGGAGGCAGAGGTTTACTTCAAGTCAAACCAACTGTCGAAGAAGAAAAGCATGCATTGGCTGCTTATGTAAAAGACAGTCAAGAACAAGCACTCATACAAGTTAAAAACTGGAACTTACTGAATGTACAGGAAACAAAACTTGAATATCGAAATAATGTAATAAAAACACAAACAGAATGCTGGCAAGGAAAAGTATTACCTGGTCAATTTCTACAAAAGATTGAGGGGAAAATGAATAAAGATAAAATCTGGCAATGGGTTACAAGTGGAACATTAAAAAAAGAAACTGAAGGCTTGATTTTGGCTGCTCAAGAGCAAGCTATCCGAACTTATGCAATCAAGGCCAGAATTGAAAAATTGTCAAATGAATTGAAGTGCAGATTGTGCAAAGAAGCAGAAGAAACAGTAGATCATATACTCAGCTTGTGCAAGAAGATAACACAAACTGACTATAAACAATGACATAACACAGTCACCAAAATGATTCACTGGAACATCTGTAAAAATTATCATCTGCCAGTAATAAAAAATTGGTGGGAACATAAAATTGAAAAAGTAGTCAAAAATGAGCAAGTTAAAATACTGTGGGATTTCCAAATACAAACTGATAAAGTTCTGGCACATAACACACCAGATTTAACTGTGATTGAAAAGAAGAAAGTATGGATTATCGATCTGGCAATACCAGGTGATAGTAGAGTAGAAGACAAAGAATTGGAGAAGATGATGAAGTATCAAGATCTGAAAACTGAAGCTGAAAGATTATGGTATAAACTGGCAGCAGTGGTCCCACTGGGTGCCATACCAAAAAACCTTGGACAGCACTTAGAAAATCTGCACACTGACAAAATTTCCATTTGTCAGTTACAAAAGGCCACACTGCATAGATCCAGACATATACTATGCTGATACATTATGACATCCTAGGTTCTTGGGAAGAACTCAGTGCGAATGAAGGCCAACACCAGCTAAAGAACTGACAGCTGTGGTTTCATGTTGTCGTGTATACAATAATAATATATTAAACTTGTAAGCTGCCTGACTCTGAACACGACTCTGGACGGCTCACAACGATCAAACAATGAAGTCACAATAAAACATAAAGAAAATAAAGAAAAAAGATGGCAAGCTTCAATTCCCCACACCGCAAGCACTGGATAGAGGGAATGACACACTAGAGGCTGGAAATATATCCCTCCATGCCCTTTTAAAAATACCCACCTCAGTTGAATTATTCCAATATTAGCCTACAGCTCCTTTTGACTTGGTTCTCTTCAGCAATTCCCCCAAATTACCAAGGAGAACACATTCAAGAAGATGCACATGTCTGAAGCTTGAGGTAACTGCTCTTTGAGCTCTGAGCAGAAATTAAGGGAATCTTTGGAGACAAAACTCAACACAACTTGTTGCTCTGGAATGATAGCTCTGTTTAGGGAACTGCCATTTAGGGCAAAGTTTATTTTTATTTCTTGCTTCCCTGTTGTGCTGGGAATTTGCAGACATTCTTTATCTCAGCCAAACTACTTCTTCTCCATCCACTACGGTGATACTACACTTGATCTTAGCCAAATGACAGAGAAGGGATCTTCTACATCTGCTACGGGGGCTGGGAAGCCTTGTCCTTTGTACTGCAATTCTGTAGAAGCCTCTTCCTCCTGAAACATGAGATAGTGGGATCTCAAGATTGATTCTCCAAAGGACAGTTGTATAAGAAATTAGGACTGAGATTCAGTGCTCTGCATATATAGTGCCTTCCCATGTGAAGAAAATTATGCAAAATAATTCGCAGAGTAAATTGCCCAGGATTCTGATTATTTACAACTAAGATCCACCCACCCTTGGCAGTTCAGTTTTAATATTAAGTATAATTATAACTGTCATGATTGTTTTGTGATTGGACATCTAAGTAAATTTATTTCTACCCAATCATTTAACTCAGAATCAGGTGGCTATAAACCGATAATCTAAATGTTGACAACACCAAAGGGAGAAGAAATGATGGGCATGGACTAAAGCAAATAAATTTCCATGTATTCATCTTCATTTCACTTGGGGATGGAGACTACAGAATTAAAGCATCACCCCAGAGAAAATATGGGTTCAACCAGCACTTGGGAGGGCCTCCTCCCCTCCTGTTTTCCATACAACTCATACATATATGAACTGTAGCAGATTGCAGGTAAACTCAGGGCATGTGCCGGTATTTGTTCCCTGCAAGTCATCAATTAGCGGGACACAGCTGTTGGCTTTTGGGGGGACCTGAGTGGCTAGCATGCCAGGGGGAAGTGTCTCTAGATCTGTAATAAATCAAATTTCTTGACAAGTACGTGCAGAAATGATCACCCATGCAAATATGAGCCAGCCCAGGAGTCATCATCACCTTGCCCCCAGCCAGTTAAAATATCCACAATTGTCCAACCCCTCCACTGATATGTTTGCCATAAAATCACTGTACGCAAAACCATCCTGCACATTTCAGTTAAACTTCTCAATTAGAATTTTCTACAATTTTGCAAAATAGTTTTTCCTCACTTTCAGGGCTGCAAAATCATTAGTGATATCATCCTAAGTCACATGCTTTGCAAGTTTGTTCCCCTGAGAGGAGAATCAATGGCCTGAGCCTGTATTCTCCCCATTCCTCAGGCACAAGCAATTTCTTATTCCTCTGTGATTTTCAGTAAGACATGGAGACTGAAAATAAGCTTGAGAGCTCCCCCACGCTAGATTTCACTGGGAGGAGAAGATTGTGGGTATCAGCAAAAGTTTGCTGGCTGCTTCCATCAGAATTGTGAAAACAGTGTTGCAGCATGAGATCCACCTCTTTCATGTCTGTGTGCAATGTCATAATACAGGTATAAAAGGGATGGGAGTTGCTTCTTGACACTATGATGCTGCTTTCAAAATTTTCCTCCACTCGCTGCTGCCCCCCTTTCCATGAACACTGCTGAAGAAGATCATGTCTATGAGGAATACTTCAGCTTCAAATTTACCCTCAAAAGAATAAAATATATGTTTTGAAGTGGCTGGCACATCATGGAAATTCTTCCTTTCTGGGATTTGCATATTTTCTTCAACTCAGTAATGAGACTTAGTCCTTCAGCAATTACCTCAGCTTCTCTGAAAAGACTTGGCTAGGAATTTCTTTTGAAAGTGTCTTCATATATTATACTCTTTCCTCCATAGTGAGTGAGAACATTGATCCCTGGATATGTTTGCTTTTGGTATCAATATACTGAAATTTCTTCTTCCACACTATCATGAGAAGGATTAATTAAAAGGATTGCAACCATTCAATGAAACTAACATCTCAAAAGAGGCAACATATGAAGCAGAATTAGTGAGGTGCCTTGTGGCTCTAAATGATCCAGTCCCTTTACACACAGAGGCAGAGTTTTTCAGGAAACATGTAGGGAATGAATGTTGGGAGGAATCAAGAGAAAAAATTGCAGGATTGGCTAGAGGTCTCCTGGAAACAATTAGAACATTATACAGCTTGTTAATGTAATCCCAGGTAACAGGGTTATCAGACACCATTATTTGGTAATGTGTTGGAGAAGCAGATCTGAAAACCAGATTTTTTTTCCTCTTGATGAGAAACTTCTCTTCATTTGTAGAAAATTGTAATTGAGAAGCGTTCCCATTCAGCTTTCACCAACAGATCTGATTCATATTCATATTTTCTCCTAGATTCATACTGCAGACTTCCTCAGTGTTGTCACAAAGCGTTATATGCTGTTGCCACCTACAATATCACCAGCTGCGTTGCTTGTTCCTACTTCTCCCTCATCATCATCCAACCACCTAATCTACCTTCCCTTTTTACCCAGGGCACTTTTCTTCTCTCCCTGTCCGTCTCCTCTCTTCTTGCCCCAGACTGATATGTGCACTTCAGTTGTGATGGGCTGCAGCCTCTTTCCTCCTGCCTGTAGGAGAAGGGAAGCAGGTCACAGGAGAGCCTGTTCTTGGCTGCCCCACCTCATGACATCATTCCATCAGGCCTTAGAGCCATGCCACATGAGGGGCCAGCGTAGCAGATGCAGCAGTGGCTTTTCTCTTGCCATGAAAAGCTCAGCTGCTGCTGCTCCTTCCTGCCCCCTCCTTGAGCTGCCCACCCTCCTTTTCCAGTAGCTCAGCCCCCTCTGCCCACCCCAGTTCTCCCCCTACTCAGCTCACTCTGGTGTCATCCTCATAACAAAGCCCCTCAGGCTGTTATCAAATTTGTAGCAGCTGGCTCTGACAAGAATTCAGGAGAGGACCCCTCCTTTCTTTATTATTGATTTTGGGGTGGAGATTATTTGATGAATGACAAGAGTATCTGGAGGGGATCAAAATGATAGTCAAGGATGGTATTATTATTATTATTATTATTATTATTATTATTAGCAATGTCATTGTTGCTGTCATAACTATTATTTATTCCTATTTTATGAACAGAAAAATAGTTTGACCTTACCCTTGCCACCAACAGCACTGGGTATATTATCCTCCTATTAGTAATTAGTGTAACACTCTTGGTGAAGATTTGTGTAGCTCAGTGTGTTGTGAGAACCCATCCACTATGGTTCAGTGTGTTGTGCCAGCCAAAAAAATGTGGTCCAAATTCAGTATTCCCAAAGTAAAACAAATGGGTTATGCAAATGCAGCCACTGACTTGACTCACATGTCCTGCTAAGTCTGCCAGTCGGAGGAAGGAGGGGAGAAAGCCAGAAAATAAATTCCCTGACCTCATTTCATACCCATTTATTTATCTATATCTATCTATCTATCTATCTATCTATCTATCTATCTATCTATCTATCTATCTATCTATCAAAATTATATGGCCGCCCATCTCACACAAAGTGACTCTGAGTGGTGTACAATAAAACCAACAATTAAAACATATTATAAAAGCTACTTAAAACAATTAAATAATTAAGATTGCAAGAAGATTAAAGTCAGAATGTTATACATGGTGCAGCCAATGTGTGGGCTCCCTGCTGCCAGGGAATCCCCAGGCTTGATGAAAAAATCATGTTTTGAGGGCTTTCCACAGGGCCATAAGGGTTGGGACTAACCTCACCTCAGCGGGGATGATGTTCCAAAGGATGGGTGCCCTGGCCCTTACTTATCTTCTCCTCTCCCCAGCCCACTGTCAAAGCATTGTCTAATCTGTCCAGCAACTGAGTCCCAGCCTGTCAGCCTTCCCAGGTAGACCAGCAGGAAACATGACCAGATGAGCTAATTCTACTTTATTGTAAGGCTACATTAACAGAATCTTGCAAGTCTGAAAGTACAAATCTCCCACCGTCTCCTTTACAACCCGAGAACTTAAACCTCTTTTTCTTCCCATTATTCAGCTGAGGGCTATGCCCACTCTCATTTGTCCATTCCTTAGGCAGCATCTCTTTGCCCCATTTTTCAAAGTCTTTCTCACATACCATAACACAGTCAGAGCAGTTTTATCCTCTTGGTCAAAGGTTTCCTTTCCCTTGACTGAGCCTGGTTCTCCCAAAAAGTGAGCTGTCTGCAAACGATGTAATGGAACTGTGCTGTTTCTCTGGAGGAAGGTGGATCTGGGCTGCTTGAGTGGGGAGGTGTAGCAGTTAGCTCACTCAGCTTTGGTGTATCTGCTGAGCAGCTCCTGTCCCAATCCAGCACCACCAACTTGTATAGAAAAAATTGTTTGCATAAAGCAGACTGAACTAAAATTCACCTGAAGCTCTTCTTGGGTTACTCAGCCCCAGTGTTCCCTGGGATGTCCCAAGGGATGAAGTGGAGCTAAAAGCAAGGCCTTATCTTGTGAAGGCTTTGGGCAACTTCTGGGGCAACCATCTAAATGGTTGAGAGAAAGAATCAGGCAACCTTCCTCAGATGTTCGGGGTCTGCAACTCTCAGGATTTTTAGCCAGATGGTTTTGAAAGTAAGAAGGTCTGATTTACCTGGAGCATGAAAGGCCACATAGATTTTATGATACCTTGAAGAGGAATCACTATATTGCTTGAAGGCAAAGGATAGAAATTAATTCAGAGCCCTATGATGTAGATCAGGGTTTGACACATTATTCTGTACTCTTCTTCTTTTTCTTTTTTTAGATTAGCTTTTTACTCTCCTAGTGAAACTTACATTCAGAAAGAGTGGAACCCCAGGCAGAACAAACCAATGGAATAAAAGACTGGAAGAGTACATATCTACTCATCCTTCAATAAATGGTATAAACTAACATTTAACAAGCAAACAAATGGCACAGGTTTTTCTGCAGTCATTACTCAGGACCTGTAACTCTTTCAAATATTGGACAACTGACCTTAAAGGATTTGAAATTATGCTTTTCATACAACCAATCTTTTTTGCATCCACATTTTGCAGCCATGGTAGCAGAAATTTATTGTTGCTTTTGTTTTATCTAATTTATCTTCATGTATTGCTGACAATTTCAGAGAGACTGTTTGCTGTATTTCCACTACCTTTTAAAAAGAAATGATAGGCCCCATCAGATTTTATATATAAAATATAACATTTATTAATTCTGCTGGCCATAATTTAAGCAGAGGAAATATCAATTTGAGACACTTGTCTTTTTTCCCTCTGGCAGTGAATATGAATTGCTTAGGCATTGCTTTGCTTAACATAGTTCAACCCGCTTTCTTATGGTTTCCAGCAAAATGTTCATTTTCTGTACAGTATTGTTGGTGATGGTGTTTCATTATCATAGAGGACAAAAGCAGGAAACCTCACTGTGGTGGGTGTGCAGGGTTCTGTTTTTTAATTTAACTTTGGGCTGCAAACAAGTTAGTCCAATCTTACTGGAGGTATTCCAAGCTTGAAACACCTGTATTGGGCTCAAAACTTCTCAAATTCAAAATGTTTTGCATGCCACTAGATTTAATGCCTTCAGTAAAGGATCGTTACCTTGTCATGGTGCTGGAGCTTGAGCACCTCAATGATGCCATGAGCTAAACTGTGAAGGGCCACCCAAGATGGGAAGGTCATGACAGAGAGGTCAGACTAAATGCGATCCCTGGGGAAGGTAATGGCAACCCACCCCAGTATTCTTGCCATGAAAACTAAATGGATCGGTACAACCAGAGATATGTCGGTATACCATCGGAAGATGAGACCCCCAGGGCGGAAGATGGTCAAAATGCTACTGGGGAGGAACAGAGGATGAGTTCAACTAGCCCCAGACGTGATGACGCAGCTAGCTCAAAGCCGAAAGGACGGCTAGCGGCCGACGGTGCTGGTGGTGAACAGCGAATCCGATGTTCTAAGGATCAACACACCATTGGAACCTGGAATGTAAGATCTATGAGCCAGGGCAAATTGGATGTGGTTATTGGTGAGATGTCAAGATTAAAGATAGACATTTTGGGCATTAGTGAACTGAAATGGACTGGAATGGGCCACATCACATCAAATGACCACCAGATCTACTACTGTGGACAAGAGGACCACAGAAGAAATGCAGTAGCCTTCATAATTAATAGTCAAGTGGCTAAAGCAGTGCTTGGATACAATCCAAAAAATGATAGAATGATCTCAGTTCAAATTCCGGGCAAGCCATCTAACATCACAGTGATCCAAATATACGCCCCAACCACAGATGCTGAAGAAGCTGAAGTAGAGCAGTTCTATGAGGATCTGCGGCACCTACTGGACAACATGCCTAAAAGAGATATTATTTTCATCACGGGAGACTGGAATGCTAAGGTGGGCAGTCAAATGACACCTGGAATTACAGGTAAGCATGGCCTGGGAGAACAAAACGAAGCAGGACATAGGCTGATGGAATTTTGCCAAGACAACTCACTCTGCATAACAAACACTCTCTTCCAACAACCTAAGAGACGGCTTTATACATGGACTTCACTAGATGGACAACACCGAAATCAGATTGACTACATCCTTTGCAGCCAAAGGTGGCGGACATCTATACAATCGGTAAAAACAAGACCTGGAGCTGACTGTAGTTCAGATCACGAACTTCTTATTGGACAATTTAGGATCAGACTAAAGAGATTAGGGAAGACCCACAGATCAGCTAGATATGAGCTCACTAATATTCCTAAGGAATATGCAGTGGAGGTGAAGAATCGATTTAAGGGACTGGACTTAGTAGATAGGGTCGCGGAAGAACTCTGGACAGAAGTTCACAGCATTGTTCAGGAGGCGGCAACAAAATACATCCCAAAGAAAGAGAAAACCAAGAAGGCAAAATGGCTGTCTGCTGAGACACTAGAAGTAGCCCAAGAAAGAAGGAAAGCAAAAGGCAACAGTGATAAGGGGAGATATGCCCAATTAAATGCAAAAATTCCAGAGGTTAGCCAGAAGAGATGTCAAGGACCTAACAGAAGAAGAAGAGATCAAGAAAAGGTGGCAAGAATATACGGAAGACCTGTATAGGAAGGATAACAATATCGGGGATAGCTTTGACGGTGTGGTCAGTGAGCTAGAGCCAGACATCCTGAAGAGTGAGGTTGAATGGGCCTTAAGAAGCATTGCTAATAACAAGGCAGCAGGAGACGACGGCATCCCTGCTGAACTGTTCAAAATCTTGCAAGATGATGCTGTCAAGGTAATGCATGCTATATGCCAGCAAATTTGGAAAACACAAGAATGGCCATCAGACTGGAAAAAATCAACTTATATCCCCATACCAAAACAGGGAAACACTAAAGAATGTTCAAACTATCGAACAGTGGCACTCATTTCACATGCCAGTAAGGTAATGCTCAAGATCCTGCAAGGTAGACTTCAGCAATTCATGGAGCGAGAATTGCCAGATGGACAAGCTGGGTTTAGAAAAGGCAGAGGAACTAGGGACCAAATTGCCAATATCCACTGGATCATGGAAAAAGCCAGGGAGTTTCAGAAAAACATCTATTTCTGTTTTATTGACTATTCTAAAGCCTTTGACTGTGTGGATCATAACAAATTGTGGCAAGTTCTTAGTGGTATGGGAATACCAAGTCATCTTGTTTGCCTCCTGAAGAATCTGTATAACGACCAAGTAGCAACAGTAAGAACAGACCATGGAACAACGGACTGGTTTAAGATTGGGAAAGGAGTATGGCAGGGCTGTATCCTCTCACCCTACCTATTCAACTTGTATGCAGAACACATCATGCGACATGCTGGGCCTGAGGAATCCAAGGCTGGAGTTAAAATCTCTGGAAGAAACATTAACAATCTCAGATATGCAGATGATACCACTTTGATGGCTGAAAGTGAAGAGGAACTGAGGAGCCTTATGATGAAGGTGAAAGAAGAAAGTGCAAAAGCTGGCTTGCAGCTAAACCTCAAAAAAACCAAGATTATGGCAACCACCTTGATTGATAACTGGCAAATAGAGGGAGAAAATATAGAAGCAGTGAACAACTTTGTATTTCTAGGTGCAAAGATTACTGCAGATGCTGACTGCAGTCAGGAAATCAGAAGATGCTTAATCCTTGGGAGAAGAGCAATGACAAATCTCAATAAAATGGTTGAGAGCAGAGACATCACACTGACAACAAAGGTCCGCATAGTTAAAGCAATGGTGTTCCCCGTAGTGACATATGGCTGCGAGAGCTGGACCATAAGGAAGGCTGAGAGAAGGAAGATCGATGCTTTTGAACTGTGGTGTTGGAGGAAAATTCTGAGAGTGCCTTGGACTGCAAGAAGATCAAAGCAGTCCATCCTCCAGGAAATAAAGCCAGACTGCTCACTTGAGGGAATGATATTAAAGGCAAAACTGAAATACTTTGGCCACATAATGAGAAGACAGGACAACCTGGAGAAGATGCTGATGCTAGGGAGAGTGGAGGGCAAAAGGAAGAGGGGCCGACCAAGGGCAAGGTGGATGGATGATATTCTAGAGGTGACAGACTCATCCCTGGGGGAGTTGACGACTGACAGGAAGCTCTGGCGTGGGCTGGTCCATGAAGTCACGAAGAGTCGGAAGTGACTAAACAAATAAACAACAACAGATTTAATGCATCTATTTTGCTTCTTGGGCCAGTTTTAAAACCCTGAAAAATTTTGCCACCAAATTCTCATGCTTGTTAGCAGGCTTCTCTGGAGGTTTATGCAGGACCTCTCCTAGGGGTGCCTGGGACCTCACAGTGTTCTCCTGCCCACATCTTATACCCACATCCAAGGTTGGAAGAGGAGCTAGGAACCTCCATCCATGCTGCAAAAGATCCTTCTGAGGCAGGCTGACTCTTACTCCCATTAACCAGTTAGAAGTTTTGCCAGCCCAGCCAGAATTGTTCCCTAGAATTGTTCCCCAATTTGGAGTGGCCTGTCTACCTCCTGCTCTGATCCTGTGTACCTTCAAGCAACCAGCATTGATGCCATACTATAGAACTAGAGCAACAGGTAGCCAGGTAAAGAGCAGGCAGGCTTCAGCCTGCACCTGGCAACTCCTGGCTAGGGAGGAACCATGCCCCACAGCCAGTCAAGAACACCTGTTCCCCTTGTATTTTCTTGCAAAATCAGAAGTGGGTTGCCTTGGTTTCCCAGCCTAGCTTACAGCTCCGATGTTCCATACAAATATAAATCAGGCACAACCCTGTTTGGCTTCCAAGCTCTGACAAGTTCAACCAGGTGTTATCACCTGCCAGTCTGGCATTTCTTTATACAGCCAGGTTCTAAGCCCTTAGTGTTGAAACTCAAGACTTTGAATTTATTCCATAGGATGTTTAACGATCAAGCTAAACCTTTTCTTTATTGGGATTATATGGTAATGATACCAAACACAGCTCAGGCAATGCTGCCAGATATATTACCAAGTGTAGCTTTTGGATGCTTTTCAAGAGAAATTGCATGGGGTGTACCTTTAGAAAAGGTAAAGATGCCTTCAGGTCACGCTTGGCTCCTGGTGGTTACATGGACACATTCATGCAGTTGCAATCTAAATGTGATCTGTTATGAAATTAATCTTGCTCAGATAATGTTGCAGCTGGTACATTAAGCATAACTTTGCAAAGCCATTCCTTGCCACTACTGCCACCTGAATATCTAGGTATAGGTCAACGATCCTAACTTTTGGACCTGCTCTTTTAGAGAATTATATCCCCATAAGAATCTCATCATATGATTAAGGCTACCTTCCCTTCATTAAGTCTTTTATATTCTGCAAAGTGTTTGAAGTTATTGGCTGAGAGTTGTGTGTTCCCTATTGAATTGTCACTGCTGAATTGATAGATCACAGCATGTGGGGAAGAGTTAAAACAGCCATCTCCCTCCCAGCTCCAGCTCTGATCCTAATCTTTCCCACACAGTTACTATTATTATTAACAAAAAAATAAACCATGCTGAATTATTCATGTATTTCACATCTGCTGTCCATTTTTTCCCTTAAGGACTGCTTTTTCAGACACAAGAGAATTGTCAGCATTAGATGGCACCAAAGGATCAATGAGGAATGAATCTTCTTCCTTACCCGTCATCTCCATTTGAACTGACCCATGTTTTTTGGCAGTTTTTCAAAAAAATTTTTTACTGAAGTGGCATAAAATCCCATAAGATAGATAGACAGATGGTAGGTAGGTAGGTAGGTAGGTAGAGAAGATAGATGGAGGTTTGGGACTTTTCTGACCTTTCTTTAAACACTTAGAAGGTTGTATCCAGAAGCAGCACTTATTACTGCCAGCCAGGAAAGAGGAGGAAGGAAATGGGCAGTTCAGAAACTAGGGGAGAGGACAGCTTAGTATTGAGTTGAGCTATATGCTCAACTAAGCCAGGCTTGGAAGGCGGGTGGCTCACCCTGTAAAGGACCTGGGTATGAAGTGTCTCATACATACATTCCAGTACCAAAGACTTTTTGGTTTATGCTGTTCTCTCTATGCCCTGCTGATGGGATGCAAAACCTGGCTTTGTAGAGACTCGTGTTCGTGTGAAAGTTGAGGTGAACAGCTTGCCTTTCGCTATTGGTGAGTAATCCTGACGTGAGCAGCAAGGCCCTGGCTGAAATTTAGTTCATGCCAAGCTTTACCATCTGCTCTGCAACTGGAGGTTGCCCTAGACCATCTCTGCTCAGTTTGCTGCTGAGAAAAGTCCTGGGAGGGGGAATGGGGGGAGGCTTTCCGTCACCTTGGCACATTCTTTCTCTGCACTTGCCTATCAACGCAATGCCTATACCTTCTGCAAGGCTTCACAATTATTGTTATTAATAGCACAAGCACTTAGTGTCAGTCAGTCAGTTTAACAGCAAGTAGCAGTTAAATGTCTCAAAGGTGTGTGGTGGGTCTAAATGCAAGAAAGGTTTGCACAGCTATGACACTTGCCCCGAGGAAGCCTGAAGAGAGAAGAAGTGGCCTCAGTAGAGAGAAAAATGAAAAGCCAACTCCAGCTCCACTTCTGGGGAGTCACATAATAAACAGCAGAGGAAGAGAGGCAGCAGAGAAGAGAGACCTGTGGGGCACTGGCCTCAGAGCCTCCATGCAAAGTGCAGCATTTTACTTGTCCCCATAGGAACAACAGCCAGTCGTTCTCTTCTGTGAGAGAGCAGAAGCAGAGGCCCTTCGGTCTTTAAGGCGTGAACTGAGGAAAGCAAATTGCTTCTCTGTCCAAGATGGGGAGAATCAAGCTTGCTCTTACCGTACTTCCAGAGCTCCATGATGTATCACATTTTGGAGGAATACAGAATGCTAGATTTATTTACATATTCAATTATTTATTTATCACATTTATAGACTGTCACAATCCCAAAGGACTCTCAGGATAAAATACTGTAGATAAGATTACCTATGTAGGGACAGAGTGCCAACAAATGTACACAAATGACCTGAGCAATATCTTTGACCCAAAGAATGGCAATCTCAAAACTGAGAAAGCAGAAGAGACTGGGCATTGTCAAGGAATCCATTTCAGAAAAACACAGACTTCATAGACGTAAGAACCCATTTATGGTGCTCCTTGAAAAACAACTTCACCTTTCTAGTATACTCCATCATTATGGCAGAAAGGTAATGGGTACCTTTTGGGCTTGAAGATTTTTTGAAAGTTTCATTTTACATTGCAGAAAGAACAAGACATTTCCTGAAGCGCTTTGCTGGATCTTTAAGTATTATTGCTTGGGATGAAAAGAGTAATAAAGGAGTTTTTTGGTTAATCAGTGTTTCTCAATCTCAGCAACTTTAAGATTTGTGGACTTCAACTCCCAGAATTCCTTAGCCAGCTTATCTTAAAGTTGCTGTGGTTGAGAAACACTGGGCTGCATCCCTTCCTTCTTTTTTTCCTCCTTCAAATAATGAACACGAGGAAAGGAAGGATATGCCACAGAGCCCTCTCATTCCCTTGTTTTTCTCTGTCACATCATTAAAGTTCAGTGAATTTCCAATTAAATCTCTGTGTGACTTCACCACTTTGATTGATAGATGTCCTTGAATCAACCTCAGAGGGCTTGAAGATGTACACTCAATTTCTCCTTCCCCCTGCCCCCTCTCTACCAGTAGCAGTGCATTATCAAGCATTTATCATCATCTTCCTATGGACTACAGAAGTTGCCAAGGGAAGGAAGAATGGAACCAATTATTGTAGTGACCTGAGAGCTTTCTTTAAAATTGGAAGAATATCTTAAATTCAATGAGAATACTATATTTTGAATTTCTGTGAGAATATTGAAAGGCAGATTTCTTTTTCTATCTTTCTTTTGTGATGTGGGATAGTCTTATCTTCAGGTTCATTTTGTGTGTGTATGTGTGTGAATATGGTAGTTACAAAAGGATAGACCAGGAAATATAGAATAAAACAAGGCTCCATCTGCTTATAATGATAGCTTAGAAATCTAAGCAAAAATATGGCTTAGAAATCAGTGCTTTGGCACCCATTCTGCTGGATCCATTTCTGATCAGTCCTCATTCTTGCAACATTCAGCTCTAACCCAACCTGTGGCATGCTTACAAAGTTTCCCCAAAGCCCTCACTGCAATACCTTTTTTCAAGTTTCCAGAAGCAAGTGGCTTCCTGGGACAATAATCTAAGCAGGATTCTCACTAGTGACTTCTAGCACCTTCTGGACTCATTCAACCATCATTGTGGTGATATAACAGTAATGAAGACAGGCTTTATATCCCCTTAATGATATAAAGTGATGCCAGAAGACCCTATAATTCACTAGAGGGAAAAATGGTCATAGACTAGCCTGTTGCTGCTGATCTATCTCCATCATAACAGCTTAAGCCAATATTCACCAACCTATACCCTGCGGACCCAGAAAAGGTTGGGAGCTACTGATCTCATGTGAACAGTCAAACCCTCTCTTGAAATTTTAATTAGAAATCTATTCTTGATCCAAAGGCCAATGAAGTTTATTAATGCAAGGGTAAAAAGAGAAAGTAAGCAGTAGGTATGCGTGATGATGGAAGAATAACAAATCCATTATTAGAAGTCTGATGTCTTTTCACAGAGAAATATATCAGAGATGATGTATTACTTGCATCAGGATCCCTCAGAAATTCAGGGAGAATCTCTTGTAGTGGTTAAGGATGACCAAAAGAGGAAACACTGATCCTGGGCATTTTGTCGGCTTGATCATAAGCGACATCTGCAAAACAACTGTCCAAGATGCAGAGGTTCACATAGCTATCATTGCTTGGAGGGAAATAATTTGCCTTCAAAAAAGGGAATCAGGGAAGGATGCAATTATGCTTTCCTATCTGACTGCCTTGTATACTGAAAAGGACTGCTATCGCAAAGATGACTGAACGAGGTAGCATGATTGTGGGTTGCTGTGCTAATTACAATGTGGAAGATTTTACCCATGCCAAGCTCAACCCTCCAGGCAAGATCCAGTTTTACTTTTTCCCACATATAGAAGAATGCATAGAAGTGCAGGGCTAACCTGTAAGTAGTATCAGTAAGCTGATTTTGGAAGATGTCCAAATTCAGAAACAGGGAAGTACAAAAATGGGTTATCAAGATCTATCTTATATATTGAAGTTAGCTGATCACTTTAATGAATCAGTTTTAAATTTAATTTGAATTTGATATTAATGATTTCTCTTAGCAGAGCATTTCAGCCATTTTATTTTGCTCTGAAACAGTGCACAGTCTGTGCTGTAAAGTATTGGATCTCTCTCTGTCAAGTAGCAGACCTAAACCTTTTGTTTGTTTCCACTTTTTCAAAAGTAGAGCCTGATACTTTAAAGGCCACTTCTGTGTGAAAAGAGATAACACTATGATCCCCTTAACAAACAGTCCTATAAAAATTGTATGTCCAGAACATCCTCTGGACTCTGTATTAATACAGTACCTCCTTGAACTTCTGCAGGGAATCACTTCAGTTTGTACACAGGGAAGAACTGCATTTGAGTAGCAGCCCGGCCATTCTGCAGTTTTCAGGCTACAAAAGGAGGAGGACTTTTTATGGGATCATTCAAGATCATTCAAGATAGTGTGATGTTTCTGTAGGATGTTTATAGTCTTGCATTTTGTTATAGGGTGATGCATTTTTAGCATGTTATGTCAACAAAGAAAGAACACTGTTATTTCTGTAAAGTATACCAGATTGGAAAGGAAACAGAGTTAATGGAAACTTTGGTATGTCAGAATGAATTAGACTTCTTTTGTTTATTATCCCATCACTTCCTGGAGACCTCTAGATTCATGTTCCAGGTGATTTGCAAAAATCTGTTAAGAAACAACTTTCTCCTATAACATGCATCAGAAATTGGCCCTTACAAAATTATGCAAAATTTCTGCAATTGCACTAGTGAAAACTTCTCACAGTTGTACCAGATTTTTAGAAATCAGAACTCTGGAGTCTTCAATGTGTGGCCCTCAATTTCGGCAGCCCCCCACAATGTAGTCATGGGAGCTGTAATTCAACACTATCTGGAGGATCCCATGATGTCTCGTCTAGCTCAGTAGGTTATAGTTCTAGAGCCCAAGCTGCCAGTTGCCCCACTGATATGTCTAGGCATTCAGCAGCGTTACTGCTGGATGTTTCTGCCTGGAGCACCTGACACTATAGGCAGCACACCTCAGGGAGGAGCAGAACTATGATGGATGGTGGAGCCACTGTTCTGGAAAGCACTAAGGCAGTTACTAAGAAGCAGAGCTATGAATTGCCTCAACTGGCCACTCCCACCAAGGCAACAACCTGGGAGTGGCACAATGGAAGCGACATTTCCTTATCCCCTTTCTCTTTCTTTTTCACTTTTAAATAGCAAAATTGTACTCTTTTGTTATATGAAGCTCAAATAAATGAGAAGAAAGGAATCATTAGGGCTCCCTGAACAGAAATTGATAATAAAAGGCAATAAAGCGAAAGGTATTCAAAAAGAAATGATGGATTACTCATCAGGACTCCCAGTGCTATGCCCAATAGATATCAAGACATCTGGACTAAATCTGCAAGCTTTCAATTAAGATTGGAAAGAACCTTTGCTGAATAGCACTTACCTCTGAATAAACATTATTGAAGAATTTGGGCCATGGGAAACCACACTGCTGGATTTTGTGCTATAATTAAGCACTGTATCGAACTGCTGCTTGACTTCTGCTTTCAGCCGATTGCGGAAAAGCAATGTTTCAGCAGTGTTAATGAGTTCTAGCATGGAAACTGCCTAGCAGACCAAAGCCGACCTCATCAAATGCATCATGTTATCTGGTGTTTGTACGTGTTCTTGTATACACATGTACACATACATCTGCACACATAGATGAACAGATAAAACTAGGGCCAAATGACACTGACATCAAAGAGAATTACTACTGCCATGGCCTACATAGAGGTCTTTTCCCTTATATTTTCAGCAGGATTTTTCAAGACTGTGCTTTCTGCATATGTGTGGGAGGGAGAAGGAACTCTTATCACTATCAGAGCAATCCAAATTATTCTGCATTAGAGACCCCCAAATTCCCACCATTTTGAAAATGGGAGCTCTGATGATGATCTAAGATGGGGTATGGGGAGATTATAGAAGGGTACTGAGTATCTGTCAAAGGGTATAGTAGAAACAGATCAAACCAGATGGGCTTTTCAGACATTAAAGAACTGAGGGCAAGGCACGACGGTAGAGTGGGGTGAGGATTTTGGTGGGTTTAGCTCCCTGGTCCATTTCTCCTGATTCCCAGCCACTCTCTCATCATCACTTCATTGCACTTAAACCTTGTCACTGGCTTTCAGATTATGGCAATGTCCACAATCCTTGCACAAAAATGCACTCTAGTACAACCCCTGCTTTGCCTCCAAACAGATCTGGCATTATAATCTTGCCATCCAGTTTACCTGTACAGTATCTTAGAGCTGCCTCAGTATTTCTTCCAGATAGAAGCACCAGATTTGCATCAAAGAGATCTGTTATCATCAGAAGTCATTGTGAAGTTCTCCTCACCCCCTTCCCCCACATTCCCTGAAATGCAGAAATGATGAAGTTGTGGGGAAATGCAGGAGGATTGCAAAGAGGATACGATAATGCCTACATCTCTCATTAAATTCAGGGAATGAATCTGGATGATTGTACAAGAAAAGCAGGCCCCCTTTAGCTTTATCTGTTCAGTGTCATCCTTCCATTTTAAATTGCCTCCTCCTCCTCAAAGTAAAAGGCATCAAGATTACTAAAATATGTCTCTTGTTGCAGTGATTGGATTCTAAAAGGGCTGGGCCAGGATAATTTGGTTCTTGAGCTGAGATAGCAAAAGCTCCCCCCATTCAAGGTGAAAGTAACCAGTTTGGCCCCTGAAGAAGAAAACCCAACCAGTGCCTGTCCTTGAGAGAAAAAATAAAAAATAAAAAAAGCTAAATATTCATATTTTCCTAAAACAACTGCCTATTGTGGCTCCCTAGCTCCACCTAATGGTTCAGAATCAGTCAGCTCTTAGAAGATGCATTGATTCCACCAGATGCATACAGTACTGTATATGCAAACCCAGTTATTTGTAAAACCTTCATTGTCTACTTTTATTCATCTGCTGGATTCGTTTCTTGCCTTGAAAGCTCTTGCTGGAGTAAATCTATCAGCCTTATCCCTCTAAAGGAGGTTTTCAGTTGCTTCATAAATCTTCCGTAAATTGTGCTTGTGACTGCAGCCTGTAGTATTTCTGGAAGAACTGACCAGTACCTATGCTTGCCTCAGAAGCAAATAACGGTAATTATTTTCAGACCTCCAAATGCTATGGATATGCAGTTATCAAAAGCATTCAATAAATCAGGCTAAATAACATTTATTCTTGTTTTTTTAACCAGCCATTTAGGCAGTCAAAAAGGGAAAGAGATCCTTCTACCCCATCTATAGGACTGCACTGCCCAAAACAAGCATTTAGGTTTGGTCTAAAACTCATTTATCAAGGAGAAAAAATAAGGGGTATTAATGAATTGAAAACAGAAGAGATTTTTCCTACTTGCCTGACAGTATTCTGCTTCAAGAAGAATATATTCTTCTATTTTCCCCCCAAATCTGCTCCCCTCCATTGTATTTTCTTAATGGTCGCTGTTGCCCTCTGTTCCAGTTTTCCCTTGTTTGGGTGGGAAAAGGGGAGGATTTGTTTCCTTTTTAATAAATCCTGCATCAACGGGCTTTTGAAGTGGTAGGGAGAAGAATCAAAGTAACCTGAACTCCATGAAATACAAACTGGGAGGGTGGATAATAGTGCCGGAATGGGCTCTGAGTGCGTCAGAAAAGCAGTAGCTAAGAAGGCTGGAAACAGGCACAGTTGTGGGGCGGGTTAAAAATCCAGCAGCAGAAATAACCTGCTAGTCCTTTCTGTGTCCTCATTCCCTTTTCTCTCCTTCCCATTATTACCTGATGCTCTTTTTTTCCTCATTATTTTCTTTCTGATTATTTTTCCTCTGTTTCCTCTTTTTCTCCTTCTACCTTTCTCTTCCTTCTTCTTCCTTGACAATGTATTTTCAGGGAGACAGAAAGGAAGGGAAAGAATGGGCAGAACAAGGCTTAGGTAAAAGTAGTAAGAGCACCTTTGATATTTCTTTATGAAGAGGACATTTGCCAGGGCATCATGTCAGTGACGCCTGATGAAACTCCCTCTTTGGAGTCCTGGGTGCTCTCTGAACTTGGTTGTTTGCTTACAGACATAGTAACATCATCAGTGCCAGGGAGTGTGGGGTTTGCTCCCTGTTTGTATACAGTAGCTTGCCCTGCCAGTGTTGGTTTTCTCCTTGGTAGTTCCTTGATTAGGGCATTTTTTTTCTGCTTGATCATTTATCTGGTGTTAATCTCTGCTGATCTGGGTGTTGTCTCCTACCTGATAGGAGAGCAGAGGCTGACAGAAGGGCTCAGGACCAGCTTCATTGCACACAGCTCTGTTCTCCAACTTGTTGCTACCATTCACTAGTTACTGTAATCTATGCCTTCCTAGTTTTCTTATACTGTGAATATTTTAATTTCATGTTATCCTTGAAGTATACTCCTGCTGAGTTTTTTGAGAACCACATGCTGTCTTTTACCACACACAGGCAGTGCACATTTCCTTGCTGCTTTAAGCAGTCTCCATTTATTTGTCATGGGATTTCATACATTTCACTGTGGCCACTTATGTGATCATCCAACATTCTTCACTTTAATTAGACCAGTTCTGGTCTGCTTTTCCTTCCTGTCACTTTCCATGAGCCTTTGCTGCAAATTAATCAAGAAGTATCTATGAAAATAGGAAACAATTACAATGCAATTTCTTGCCAAGGTGATTAAATCAACATAAATTTGCAATTTCTTGTTCAGCATGGTTATTTGCAAAATCCAAAGTTCGTTTTAGATGTAAGGCATGTCCAAAAAATGTTGCTGCCTAAATTAATTCTCCTGATTTGTCAATAAAAAGGAGCATAATATAGATAGACAGGACACATAAAAGTAAAACATTGTATCAGTCAGCAATAGGACCACACTGAGGGGAACAGATCTGCCATTACTGGATGTATAAAATCCAAGGAACGTTTGGCAAGTGACAACCATGTCTTACAAAAAGGAAGGTTCTATCAAACTAATCAGCTGATTAGCATTAGCACAAATCAACCTTCCTCAACTTTGTACCTTCTAGATGTGTTTAACTGCACATCTACCCTAATATACTTAACTTGGTCAGGAGCCAAGTTGACTTTGGAGTTTGGGAAATATGTTTCTATAAATCTGGAAGGCAGTGAGTTGTGAAAAGCTTAGGGCTACCAGATATAGGCCAGAGGACTTATTTAGAGTAGTGTTTTTCAAGCTTGGCAATTTTAAGACATGTGGACCTTAACTCCCTGAATTCCCCAGTCAGCAGGCTGGCTGGGGAATTCTGGGAGTTGAAGTCTACCTGCCAAGTTTGAAAAACACCAATTTAGAGTTTTCTGATTCTTATTGCTACTCTCTAGCACTCCTATGCATTTTGCAGGCCAGATCTGATACTTCTAAACTATTGGAAACTCTATATCAGAACATAAACCTATATTAATTTTGGAAATATGGTATTTTAACTGCACATACAGTACTTTGTGAGGATTTTAATTAAAAGCCCAGACATAGATCACATATAACGGATGGCAGTAAAAGTATGATAGCTGTGCAGTGAAGGACTTTTTATCAAGTGTAGCATTTCTCTCCACTAAACTTTAAATTTATTAAAATTATTCGTTGGCTGCTCTTCAGCCAGAGCTCCTGATGTGCTTCCAGAAAATAAACATAAAATCACAATATAATAACAGTTTTAATAAAAAGTAGACAGGAAATAGGAAATTGCTTTTTACAAGGTCAGGCCTCCTAGCACAGTATTGATAGGGTTCTTTTTTTTTCCAACTTTATCTTGGAAATGGCAGGGAGTTCAAACTTTCTGCAGACAAAGCATGTGCTCTACCATTTGACTTTCCCTTAGAACCAACAAAGAATCTTAAAAATATAGACAAGTAAAAAGGTTTCAACTGGTATTGAAAATACATGTCTAATATGCTACTCCTTAGAGGAGGAACACCTTGCTTTTACCTTCAGAAGAAATAAAAGGAAAGTTTTTGGACTTCTCAGTGGGCTCCAGTTTCCAGACGCCCAATCTCCATGATCTTGTCTCTCAGCCATAGCAATGTAGCCTCTGTAGCAGCTGATGGGAGATGCTCCAAGCCACTGAAGCCATTTGGGCCTCTGAAGTTCCAAGCATCAGCATGCCCACAATGCAGACCTGAGCTGCAACATCTTCTGTTCCTATTTAGACTGCCAGTCTGAAATGTTACCAGGAAAATCAACAAGAGAGCATTGTTCACAATGGAGGCCATTGGCCCAAACCTCTGAAACTAGATTAAACTGGATCTAGGTAAGTACCTCACAAGAGTGCCGAGAATTGCCTAGCTTGAGACTTGTTCAGAAAAGATAAATTAAAACTAATTTTAGCTGTTAGCACAATCCATCAGTTCTAGTCTAGGCAGTTTCTTCTAGACTGAGGGATGGGCCTACTGCTATTTATAATTTATTTTGTGCCTTTGAGTCAGTTTTTGATTCCTGGTGACTGCCTGGTCAAGTCCCTGCAGTTTTCTTGACAAGATTTTCAGAAGTAGTTTGCCATTGCCTCCCTCCTAGGTGTAATGGTTGCCCTAGCCCCAAACGTTACGATGCATCAAAGACATTGAAACGGCGAACATGACATACCGCCCTCCTAAAAATACACTTAGGGACCCGGTTTTGTGGGATAAGCAGAGTGGAAGCGGGCTACCAAAACAGGGGAAGCTACATCTGGTGCAGCGACCCACTCAGGATGAGGGAAATGTTTCCAACGAACTAAGTATTGCAAAGAATTGCGAAGGCGTCTAGAGTCCAGAATTTCTTTAACTTCGAAGTGTTGCTGACCATCAATCATGATGGGGGTGGGAGGTGGAGGTTGACGATGCCAGCGGTCAGAAGGAATAGTCGGTTTGAGCAAGCTGCAATGAAAAACAGGGTGTAAGCGTTTAAGGTTATGAGGCAAGTCAAGTTTAAAAGTCACCGGGTTAATCTGAGCGATAATCGGGAAAGGACCCACAAACTTAGGCGCAAGTTTCTTTGAAGGTTGGGATGACTTGATAAACTTTGTTGAAAGGTACACAGAGTCCCCCACTTGGAATGCCGGTTGGGGGGCCCGCTTCCGATCAGCATATAGTTTATAATCTGCTTGTGCATCTGCCAATGCCTTTTGAATCATTGGCCAGGAGTCAGCCAGTTGTGTTGTCCAATCATCTGGAGTGACTGCACCAGCCGGAGGTTGTGGTAGATCAGAGATAGGTACAAAGTCCTTACCCAGGGCTACCCGAAAGGGGGTTTGGCCAGTGCTTTGATGCACTGCATTGTTGTAAGCCACTTCAGCAAATGGTAGGAGGTCTACCCAATTGTCCTGCTGGTAATTCACAAAAGCTCGAAGGTACTGTTCTAGAGTCGAGTTAAGCGCCTCAGTGGCCCCGTCCGTCTGAGGATGCCAAGCCGTGGATAGGGCTTGTTTCGTGCCTAACAGCTTGAGAAACGCCCGCCAAAATTGCGAGGTAAATTGTGTACCTCTGTCCGAGATCAAGCGGGAGGGACATCCGTGCAACCTGTACACGTGTACAAGGAATAGGCGAGCCAATTGACGGGCCGACGGAATGGACACGCAAGGGATGAAGTGCGCCTGTTTGGAGAAATAGTCTTTGACCACCCAAATGACCGTTTTGCGTTGGCTGGGCGGGAGCTCGACAATAAAGTCCATGGAGATTTCCTCCCAAGGGGAAGAAGGGGCTGCCACCGGTTGCAGCAGTCCTTGGGGCTTGCCCACCTTGCGCTTGGACATTGCACAAACAGTGCAGGAGGCAATGTAGTCTTTGACATATTTACGTAATGTGGGCCACCAGAATTGCCTCCGAACGAGGTGCAAGGTTTTTACAAACCCGAAGTGACCTGCAAGTTTGTCATCGTGTGAACGTAGTAACACATCTTTTCTGAGGCTTTCAGGGACGTAGAGGCGGTCGGATTTCCAAGCAAAGCCTCTGTCAAAAGTAACATTGTCTTTATTTGCAAGCAACCAAGTATCCGTTTTTAGTTCTTTTAGAAACTTTTGTTGCAACTGGGAGGGAATTGACAAAGGACTTGGCTGAACAGCGCTTGTAGTGGGCGGCTGCTGCGCGCGCGTTTGGCTTCGCGTCACAGCCTGCATGCCCAATTGGGGCGCCGTCCATAGGGTGCTTACCACATCTGGCGCTGCCCCAGAGTCCTGAGGTTGCCTTGACAAGGCATCAGCCAAGAAGTTCTTTTTCCCTGGAATAAATTTAAACTGAAAATTGAATCGGTTGAAAAATTGAGCCCAACGAACTTGTTTGGGGCTCAGTTTTCGAGGGGTACTAAGAGCCTCCAAGTTTTTATGGTCAGTCCATACTTCAAAGGGATGATTTGCCCCTTCTAACAGATGCCGCCAAGCCTCTAATGCAGCTTTTACTGCAAATGCCTCCTTCTCCCAAACATGCCAACGCCTTTCAGTCTCAGAGAATTTGCGGGATAAGTAGGCACAGGGCTTGAGGCATCCTGCCTCATCCTTCTGCATCAACAATGCCCCAATAGAATAATCGGAAGCATCTGCCTGTACAACAAACGGCTTGGAGGGATCAGGATGCTGTAAAATTGGCTCTTTGACAAAAGCTGCTTTCAGGCGCTCAAACGCCGTTTGACAAGCAGGCGTCCACCTCAACAGCGCTCCGGGATTCTTGACTCTCCTAGTATCTCCCACCCCTTTGGTTCGCAGCAGCTCAGTTAGGGGCAAGGCAATCTCAGCGAATCCCCTTATGAACAATCTGTAATAGTTGCTGAACCCCAAGAAACTTTGAAGTTGCCTGCGGGTGCGGGGACTCTCCCAGTCCATGATAGCCTGCACCTTGGCAGGGTCCATTTCTATGCCTTTATCTGAAATTCTATACCCCAAGTAGTCAATTTGGGTCTGATGAAAGGCACATTTCGACAGCTTAGCATACAATTCAGCCGACCTGAGTTTACACAATACCTGCTTTACCAGAGCTACATGCTCTTTCATGGTTTCAGTATAAATCAATACATCATCCAAATACACAAGTACACCTTTGAACAGATGTTCATGCAAAACCTCATTGATTAATTGCATAAATACCCCAGGGGCCCCAGCCAACCCAAACGGCAACACCTTATACTGGAAAGCTCCCAACGGGCAATTGAATGCGGTTTTCCACTCATCCCCCTCCTTGATCCGTACACGATAGTAGGCTTCTCTTAAATCAAGCTTAGAGAAGATCTTGCCCTTGGCCAGATGTGACAACATGTCCTTTATCAATGGCAAGGGATATTTGTTGGAAATTGAGACGGCATTTAATCCGCGGAAATCCGTACAAAGTCTCAATGTCCCGTCCTTTTTTGGGCGAAAAAGAACCGGCGCCCCCACGGGTGAATTTGCCGGCTCAATAAATCCGCGCGCCAGATTTTTGTCCACAAATTCCCTCAACAGAGTTAGTTCCTTCTGAGTCATGGAATAAATTTTTGGTTTAGGCAATTGGGTGTTGGGCAACAGTTCTATGGCACAGTCCGTCTTTCGATGGGGGGGCAACTGATCGGCTTCCTTTTCACCGAATACATCAGCAAACATCCAGTACTCGGCCGGCAAGCCTTCCAGAGGAGAGGCCGGGTAAGGCGGAGTCGCAGCTGCCGCAACCCCCACCATCTCCTCTGGGGCACCCTTCCCCTCGGCCGCTTGATAAAACCCATCCCTAAACGTGATAGTTCGGTAGACCCAGTTTATGTGGGGGTTTTGCTGCACCAACCAGGGTACCCCCAACACCACCAATGGCCCCCCAACCGGAGCCACCACAAAAGACAGCCCTTCCTGGTGACTGCCCAGTTGCAAGGCTACACGCCCTGTAAAATGGGTGACCGGTTGGCCCCCTGCCACGGACCCATCCAGCTGAGTAAAAGCGATGGGTCGCTGTAAAGGGAACGTGGGGAGCTCCAAAGCCGCCACCACGTCGGGGTGCATAAGACAGCGGGAACACCCCGAATCAATCATGGCCCATACTTCCACAGTCTTGGATTGGGAGCCCAATTTCAATTTCACCATGAGTATGCGGTAAGTGCCACTCACCGATGGAGGCTCGCGCCCATCCTCTACCACCTGCCCAGCGGCGCCCTTTAGAGCAGGTGGCTGGCGTTTCCCGCCGGCTGCGGGATTTCGGTCTCCCCCTCAATTTCGAAGAACATTACATCGTCTCCCTCGGTTTCAGCCACCGCAGCTTTTTGCTTCCTCGGCAATGCAGGGGACTTTGCTGGCGGTTTTCCGGGCCGTTCCTCCACCTTGGCCTTCGGGCATGCTGCCACTCTATGCCCCTCCTTACCACATCTCAGGCACAAGCCTTTTGCGTACCGCTTCTCCCGCTCCTCGTCCCAGGGTCGTTGTCCCGGTTTCCCCCCGGTGGTCGATGGGCGGCTGGGCTTCACCTCCCGCCCCGACTTGGCGGTCCTCCGCTGGGCAAAGATCTCCTGTGCATGTTCAGCCCTCCCCGCCAGCAGGATCCACTCATACAGCGTGTATGGGTCGTCCCTCCCCAGGGACCAGCGCAGCACCTCTGTATTCAAGCCATCCTTGAAGAGCTCGATAATGGTGGCTTGGGACCAGTCATCCACCTTCCCAGCTAGCGCTTTAAACTCCAAAGCATAATCGGCCACTGATCTGAACCCCTGCTTGAGTTCCTTCAGGGCTCGCTTTGCTCTCTCCTTTGCTAAGGGGTCCTCGAAGTGTTGCTTCAACGCCCAGAGGAACTCCTCGAGACTTTCCAGTTCGGGCGCCTCCGACTGGCACATCTGGACATACCAGTCTGCCGCCCTCCCCTTCAGTTTGGTGGCAATGGTGATGATCCTTGCCTTTTCCGATTGGAAAAACGCCCCCCATTCTTCCATATAGGCTTTCGCGTTCGTCAGGAAGAACGAGAGTTTGGTCGGGTCCCCATCAAACTTGACAGGGAAGTCTCGCATGCCGCCTCCCGCCGCGCTGCGCCCCACCACCGGTGCTGCCGCGGCTTGTGTTCCCCTGGCTTGGGGCGGCACGGGGCCCCGGGGCGATCGCCCTGGCGATGCTGCGATTTCCATCCGGACCGACTGGTCCCCTTCGCGCCTCCGCACCACCCGTCGCCGTTCCGGGGACAGCCCCTGGGAAGAGGGGGTTGAATGCCTTTGGCTTGATTCTTCCCGGACCTCTCGCAACGAGGTCACATCCAAGCTCAGCTGTTTCAATATAGCCTCCAACGAATCCATTTTGGACTCCAACACTCGGATCCGATCCGGAGTGGGTGAGCCCTCCGTTGGCTGCACCTGCACCACGTTGGGGGACAATGGGTATCTCTGCCTCCAGGAGGGACCCCCCGCTGCCGTGGCATCTCCTTGGGTCGTATCCCAGGTGAGCAGCTCGCCCGGAGAATTTACGGTGGTCTCTGGGGCCGTTTTCAGCCCCCCGGCTTCACTCTCCGACTCGGAGCTCGCCTCCTCTCGGATGGCTGACAGCTCCCCACCTTGGGACGGTCGGCCGGACTGCCTCACGGTCGAGTCCGGTTCCCCTTCCTCCATCATCATGATGTCGGGTTCAGTCATCGCGGGCTCTCTCCCTCACAGGGTTAGACGCTTGTCTTTCCTGGACAGGGGCCAGCGGAGTTAGGAACTTAGATTCTCAGCTTTATGTAATGGTTGCCCTAGCCCCAAATACTCAGACTCACAAGAGGCTGCTAAATGAAATCTGATTTATTTAGAGTACTAAAGGCAGATACAGAGAAAGCTGAGAATGAGCAAAAGCACGCCAAATACAAACTTAAACCCTTGGTGCAAACGTATCCCGCCTCCCTCGTAACAGCCCCGCCCGACACAGGTGCTAGCAATCGTCAGAGTTGCTAGCCTGGGAAAGTAACCTTGAGCGCAGTAGATAATACAAATACATTCCAAAGCAAAGCCAAAAGATAACCGTTCCCATCCTCCCGAGAAAGATGAAACACGCATCCAATTAATGACATGCGAAACGTTACGATGCATCAAAGACATTGAAACGGCGAACATGACACTAGGGCTGAGAGAGAGTGACTGGCCCAAAGTCGCCCAGCTGGCTTTGTGCCTAAGGTGGGACTGGATCTCACAGTCTCCCAGTTTCTAGCCTGATGCCTTAACGCCCAGTTGACTCTTGCTATTTATAATAGTCTGGCCATATTACTGTGGGGACTATTTAATTATATAAGTAATGATTTGCATTCCAGGATCCAACTATTAAGCCCTCTCTTGCTAGAAAGCATGTCGTCATACCCAGTATGGTTGAGCATATGCCAGGAACTCACAAGCTGCAGAGGGATCTATTGGGGTTTGATACCAGAAAATAGGGTTAAAAGTAGAATAAAACAAATAAAGGTAAATAAAAATATCAAATCAAACCCAGCAGATTGGCTATACTTCAATAACTTTTGTGCTGTGTTTGTATACTTTTAAGTAGGGAGACATGATCTCAGCTGAAAAACCAGTAGACAGCAGCAACTAGATGGAGGAAAAATTCTAAATCATCTAAGGGCTATGTGTATTTTTACAATCTAGATCTGACAGCCCTAATTTAAGCTTCCTTAGAAACTTGCTATTTAGCAGTAGGAAAAATATGACAGACAAGTGTATCTGGAAGGAAATTTGCCACTCATTATTGATCCTTCCTTAAACTATTTTTAGTTTGATGCAGCAAAGTAGTTTAGTCTCATTTAACTATTTGGATTGCATACAGATTATTCTGTTGTAGGTTAGAGAAAGTTATTAGAAATGTATTTATTTATACCATTTATATGGCCACCCAATTCAAACAATGTGACTTTGGGTGGCATACAAAAGAAAAAAGGAAAATCAAGTCAATATTATAAAATAAACATACTGTTAAAACCAAATAAACAGTAAATGGCAAAAACAACTAAATCCACTGTAACTCATAAGAATGGGAATTCATTCTGGCCCAAAGGCCTGGGGAAAGTATAAATGATAATGTACATTAAAGTAAATTATGAAACGAAAGAAAAATAGGTATGTTGCCTGTGAAACCAAGAGAAAGGGCAAGGATGAAATAGATTTAAATGAAGATGAATTATTCTTGTGGAATGGATAAATTATTGCATTAAAGTGAAAGTTTAGAGTTAATTATGAATAAGAGAAATAAATCCTATGTCAAGATATGAATTGATTCCTTTTACGTTGTTGTGTGCATGTGTATAAATGTAAGAATCCATTGGTAGGTAAAAGCTGCATGTTACAAGGTAGTGAATAGCAATTAATGGAAAAAAATAAGTTTGGGGAAAACTGTGCAACATTTTTAGTTAATATGACCAAGGAGAAAGTTATTCTTATAGGCGACAGAAATGCTGGATGGGAAGGATACAAGAGAACACAGAAAAATGGTTGGGCCACTGTGACCAGAGAACAAATAGGAATAGTGATTGTCTGGTAAGTATTTGCATAGGAAAGTATCTATTTGTTATGAATATTTGGTTTAAGTCTATTCATGATAATTTATCATGATAAATCAGACATTTTTTGGCTTTGAAGTGTAGACTTACTGTACATATACAAATCAGGAAAGTTTTTAAGTGCACATCAGAAAGAAAGTTGGTTAAAGGTCAATTAAAATATATAAGTTATATAACCTTATACAACCTTTCCCAAACTGATAAGTGCAATGGCAATTGTCAAAAATGTAAACAAGACATAGAAATGTGTATTTATTTATTTATCAAATTTTATCATCGCCCATCTCCCCCAAAAAGAGGGTATCACTTTGGTGAGTTTGCCTATTTGCATTTGGGCTAAAAATGAGACTAATTCCCATAAATTGAATGGCTTTATTTTTGTTTAAAAAAATCATCTCCTGACTCCTGATGTGATGATTGTATGGACATTTAATATAGCAAAATAATGTCCTAAGCATTCATTATCTGTGGGTAAAAATCCCATGTGAACCCCATGTAATGACAATAATCAGATTAATGGAAGCAAGAAACACTCAGGGATGGTCTCCACTGTCAGGACACTCTTCTAAAGAAAGTCAGCTTTCTATCAGAGAAGTAAATCTGGACGTAGGCATGGATTACTCACTAAAATCAGAGAGATTTAAGTGGGTCATAGTTGATTTGTTCCATTTCAATTGTTCTCTGCTAAGCCTGTTTCCACACGGTATCAGAGGTTGGCAGATCTCCTTGGGGAAGATACTCCAGAGTCAAAGTAAAAGTCAATAAAAGCAACCAGAGCATGTTCCAGATATTTCACAGAGTACAGGCTAAAGAGGGGAACAATGGTTAGAATGAGCACTGCTGTTAATTGAACTGTGCCTGTACTTCCAATCAAACCGTCTAAGCTTTATAGCAACATAACTACAGGTAGATAATAGGACTGTCTAATAAAATACACTAGATAGATAAAGAGGAAGAAATGGGATTGGGCTCACCGGTCCTACCCCAAATGCAATAGGCTTTTGGTGTAAGTTCCTAAAGAGCCTGTATCTATACCAACTGTACATACACAAGTTCTTTCAGATGTTCTGCTGAATAGATAGGGGGGAAGTGGTAAAGTCTGATGTGAGCAGGCATAATTCTATTTCTTTGTAAGAATTATACTGTATCCATGATCATCCTAAAAAGTTCCAAGCATTGTGTGATTCCAGGAAGCAATGAAGCCTTCATTATAAAGACACAACAGCATGTCGTGGAAGCCACTGGGAAGAAACTGATCAACTACTACAGAAGGATGCTTAGCTGGATTCTCATTTTTCTGAGTAATTGCCACCACCTTTCAGCTAGAAATTTATTTGTTTCAAAATATTTATTATATTCTTATTTACAACTGTTTGTATTGTTTGGGAGGACTGAGCCATAAAAGGAGAATTATGAATAACTATAATAAATAAAATATCATAATATTGAAATAAGAGTATCATGCAACTATGGAACTTATTCTCTGCATCATCAGGTGAGTCATCACTACCACAAATGGTAGTGATGAGTAAAAGGCTGAGTCCTGATGCCTGTTTTGTTTGTTAAGAGATGTACAGTAAAGTCAGTGTTAGGGTCTGCATCCCTAAGTTCAACTACTTTTCTTCAAACCTAAGGACAATTAAGAGTGCACCTAAATTATCTCCTGGTCCCAAAAGATTGCTTCAATTACTTGAATTCATTACATGATATTGAATGATGAACAGGAAGATTCAATATTTGTTTCAGAATATTGATTGGAATACAGTAAATTAATAAAATAAATTCCAAGGACTGTACATGAGAGACTGTCTCCTGTTCTCATTTATGTGTTGTGGTGAATTTTTATATAAATGAACCCAATTCTTAAGTTCCCAAATGAAGAGTTGAATAGAAGGTAGCTATCCTCTGAATTTCACCATTCTCCATATGTAGTGATGCAATTTTCAGCTCAAAATAAATACATTTGTAACTGCATATTTTCTGAGATTACATTCACAACATGAATTTAAAATACATATTTTAATGCAAGTACATTAAATGAATAATGAATCCACATAGAATCTCAAGATGGTGTACATAGTGCTACTTCTTCCCATTTTTCCCCACAGGTGGACTTGCACCTGGGTCTCCCCCATTAAGTCCAACACCTCAGGCAGTAAATCACATTGGCTCAGACATAAGAAATAGGCTTCTCTGACTTTGGAAGAAACAGCTCCCCAAAACAACCTGAGTTGAACAACTAGCTAACATGTGAAGGACTCCTTTTTTTCCTCCTTGGAGTAGTGGGTTGAGGAAGATGAGACAGTTTGAAGGATTCCTTGCCTGAAGGGGCTGTCTGTATCAGTTCCACTTGAGGTTGTAGTCCCAGAATGTTGGAGCACAATATTTCCAGAGGCTTTGTTCTGAGTGATCTCTTTGACACAGGGAGCACCTTTTTTTCTTGCCACTAAGTGGGAGATATTTCCTCTGAAATATCTCCTAAAGGGCTAGTAGTCTCAGTAGTCCCGTCTTTCAGTTCTATAACCAGATTTTTTTTGTTTTTTTGCCAATAAATAAACTATCGTAACTGTAGGTGAGAACTGAATGGAGTCCAGCCTGAAAAGATTTCTAACTTTGTTCCTAAAAAACTGAATTTCTTTAAAACATCCTTCATTGCTTAAACATGGAATCCACTTCCATAATTTCATCTATCCTAGAAAGCTAATGTGGATCAAGGGATTATCTAACAAGGTTTGGTCTGGTCTGTGGGACACAATGATTAAACCTACAGTCTGAAGCATGGCTGGGTGTCCTGTCTGGGGAAATTGACTCCTGCTGGCTCAATAAGGAGTACAGGGTGCACCAAGACACCCCTGCTTCATCATCTCCCCTGGGACTTCAACAGGTGAAAATGGGTAAGTTTGTTCTTCTCAGACCAAATCTAGGGAATTCTGGGAGTTGGTCCACACATCTTAAAATTGTTGTGGTTGAGAAACACTGCCTTAGACTCATGTCCCCTGAAGTTTTAAGCCTGGGCCTTTCCTTCAGCTCCATAGGTGTTCTTGGAACCACAACAGAGGAATCCAGTGAGCTGCTTTTGAAGTGATGAATGAGAGAAGAAGATCTCTTTTAAAGCAGTTTTATAGAAAGTGATTGTGGATTGGGATATTTTACTCTTTCTAGGTTTGTATCTGATCTTCCCTGGAAAACATGCTTATTTTGCTTCTTTCCTTGATAATGTTCTCTGTGGGACTACCTAGACTGAATCAGCTATGTAAAAAGCAATCAATTTCCACCTTGACTACTAAACTAAAGGGAACTGCCATCCTATGGTTAGGGAAAAACCTCAGAAGTCACAGAAAAAGACTAAATCTAAAACTTAATCAAACTTAAGTTTAATCTAAAACTTAATTTTGGCTGGAACTTCCAAAAATTAACTGGAATTATCTAGCTTTATTCCTATGGCTTCCATCCCCAATGATAGATATTTAAGCCTAGATAAGAAATCATAAACCATTCTAATTTAGTGACATTCTATTTGAAAAACACAAGAAAATGCCTTATTCCTACCATAAAAATAATTGTTAAGATTAGTAGTAGAAGGCAAAGATGTATGGCATTCTATCTGGGAATTATAGGAATTGTAAACCAACACATCTGGAGGGCACCTTGATGAACAAAGCTGATATATGGCCACATAATAAAAACATATGCCAGAGAACTGATAGAATTAACAGCTGCTCATATTGCTTATGAAATGAGTCACTTGGGAATGCACAGGAATATTAACGTATAAAGGACTGAGAAGCAGCCATCTCTACAAATTACTTCTCTAATCCTAGATGTAACTACTCATCAGTGATTTCAATGACATTTAGCTGTGTGGGTATACACATGGCAAAACCCTTAAATCTGTTGTTAATACCATGAGATTTTGCATTGAAAATCTTCAGGGCAGAATGCAGAAAACTAATTTTTGGCAGGTCACCATTATTTAATTGCTACTGTACATGTTTTGTATTAATCCAATTATTAGGGCAATCTTATCAGTCTTGAGTTCGAGATTGCCTAGCTTAGGTGAACTACACTCCACTGTAATAAGATCTCATTGGTTTCTGTCCTGTCCATTATCCTACTCTGGGTCACTCACCTTCATGTTGTATGATTCTCTCACTGAGATCCTGCATGACAGAAAAGTAAACTTTACACTTTAAAGTAAAAAAAAAAGCATGTGTGAATTAATGCTTTTGGACAACAAATGCCACAAATAAACAATGATTTTTTAAAATAAAAATAAATTAAATGGCAATAGATTTTTTTTTAAAAAATGTGAAGGTTGATTTAGAACCTAAATATATGTAAAAGAACCATTCCTAGGAACCATTCCTATCAATGACAATGATAATGCCATTGTTTTAGCTCATGGAGAAAATCCATCTATGTGGTCGCTAAGAGTTGACCATGACTTGATGGCACATAATCAATCAATCATTGTTTTAGCATTGTTTAGTAAATTAACACCTTTTATTTGACAGGAATCTGCTATCTTAATTTAGAACCAAACTAACAGAGTTCAAGGGGCAAAGTTTTATACTGGATATTTCTTCTGAAGTGTTTTTGGATGCTAGGATGGCAACCTTTAAGATCAGTAACATAATGAGAAGATAAAATAAACTACTTGTTTCTAAATATTGCCATTTTGTATCTGAGATTCACATTATTTATTCCTTTGCATAGAGAGCAACCATGGAAATCGTTTCCTTACTCAGATGCTATGACAGAGTGGTAAGGCTGACATCTCATGCCATCTGTTACTAATGGCATTGCCATCTGAAAGGGATGGTAAAGTCATTGGTGACTTGGTTCCACCTTCTCCAGTCTGCTCTGGTACCTGTATGGTATCCAAAGCTGCAGCAGCCTCACTTGCTGTCCTCCCTGCTATGGCCAACAGAACACGCTCCACCAAGAAGGGTAGGATCGCACTGCTGCTGCTACACTAGCAAACTGGGATGAATGAACCTGTGGGTTTGGGTTGACATTATTAAATCACCTGATCATGTAAGGACAAAAATGGCACCCTATGTCCATATCTCTGCCGTGAGGAATGTTTTTGTTAATGAGTAGCTCTGTAGCAGAGAGTCAGCTGTCAGGATCCAAGCCTTTGAGAGAGATTTATCATTATCTAAGATACACTATAGATATCAAAATTATTTTAGCTGGGAACACTGCAGAATAACTGATGCTCTCTCATTTTCTCTTAAACATGAGACATAGATTCCTTCATAAGGCATCAATTCTTTCATGTATTCCAAAAATCAGAGGCTTAACCATTCTTGAGTCTGTATCAGCAGCACTCTGCTTTTTCTGTGGCTTCAATAGCTCTGCCATATTTCCTGCTCCTCAGTTAATCAAATGCCTATACTCCATTGATTCTATCTTGGAAACTAAGAAACTCTAAAATGCATACATGCACAATCAGTTTTTCACTCTCTGGCCCATCAACCTCACAAGCTAGTATATCAAACCAGGACACTTTTGAAAAATGGAGTCAGAAGTTAATATTAACAATGTCAATAGTGGTGTCTGCCTCTATGGATAGACTGTGTCCAAACAATGTTATGGAAGATTTCAATTAAAGAAGAACACATAAACTTGACTAACAGTTACAGAACGGCACAAAATATTCTTACACTAGAAATACTGAAGGGCACTTTTGAAAAATGGACTCACTAGTTAATCTGAACAATGTCAACAGCAATATCTGCCTCTATGGATAGACTGTGTCCAAAAGATGTTATGTAAGAGGAACAAGTTTTACCTGACAAGACAGAGACTGAGTTGAAAGTGGATTTACAAATGATAGTCTACAAGAATGACATGGAAAAAGATGTTACACTGGACATACAAAAGAAACCAGCTGATGTTTTAATAATTAAAAGGGACATACAAACAATAAACCAAGAGAGTGACCTGGGTAATTTTTATATATGGGACTTACAAAAGAGACTTGTTAAAAGTTTTGAAGAGTCTTGTGAGAAGGGGCAAAGAAGAAATTGAAAGAAATCAAATTCTATGACATTATTTGAATGGACTAAAGATTAAGATTGTTAGTAGTAAAAGGAAGGAATATAAAGTTGGTTTATTTGATGAAGGTTAAAATAGATATGTTGTTATTTCTGGTAACCCTTAATGGACTTTTGCTGACACCAGGACTGAAATGACGATGCTTTATGGATTTGTTTATAGATAAGAGATGGGATATGGGAAGAAGAGTTCATTTGTTGTATAAGTTACTAAATTTTTTTACACTTGTTATAATGAAGGTTGGAAGTCACTTCTTTATATATTTTTCTTTTTCCTTGTTATATTCTTACTTTTCTCTCTTTTCTTTTTTCTTTCTATTCTTTACATGTTTCCTATTTTTTTCCCTTTGCAGCTTTTACTCTTTCTATTTTTCTATCATTTGGTTTGTATTAGTTTTTACTATTGTAATTATAATCTTTAATAAAATTACTTGGGGAGGGGAAAACTTGATGCACAATTCAGTCTCTGTATTTGCCTTTTAGAAGTATGGCTGGAACCCAGGTTGAGTTCCCCTGGATTCTGAGGCTCACTGATAGATAGTTGTCCCTACCCCATAGCAGTGCTGCAAAGATATCCAGATTGGGTACAGCTCTATCAGGACAAATGACCTTTCTTAAGCAATGGTGAGTGCAGGCAAGATAGACAACTTGTTTTTTTTAAAAAAATCCACATCCAAAACCTTATTACTTAATACTTTGCATGCTTTCTGTCAGGATGGAGCAACCCAGAAGCAATAGTTAATTGCATCCGGATGCCTCACTTGGACATGGGTTTGGTAAAGGGGGAAATAGAGTTTAGACACATGTATAGATTAGAGGCTTTCAGCTTAGAGCACTGTAGAATATAGGAGGGGGAAGCATTCCAGCAGGGCTGTTAGAGAATTGTTTAGATGAAAATTTAACTCAAGGTCAAGTGGCTGGCACTTTCTGGAACAGAGTGAAAGTGGGGTGAGAGTTTGACAACGAAACGACTCAGCAGGCACTGAATTGAAATGGACACTTCCATTCATACTGGTAAAAGTGGTTAACTCAAACTGCATTTAGTGAAAGAAAGACAGCATGCTTCATAAATTAAACAACCCAAATCTAAACCTATCATTAGCAAAAGTCTGATTGCTCTACCCAGAGAAGATAGTTTCCAATATTTATTGAAAGGCCTTGATTCAGTACTGCATCTTCTCTTATGGATGCAATTCCACAATACCTATTCAGGTTAGTTTCCCTTATTGCTATCCTGCATGACAGAAAGCAAGAAGCTAATACTATGAAATTGCTGTTAGCAATTTTGCACAGGAGGTAGCAATTGGCTAATAATTTCTTCAAATTAGCCTGTGCAAATACACAAAGCTTCTATGCAACCGGGCACCAGGTGTCAGTGCAATGCGTGACATATTTCCTTTTAATAAAGTCCCGCCCTGTAAATCAACCACAGCCATCATTTGACAGTATTGTTATCATTACCATATGGACTAAGCATGGTTTGAAGGACTAGTAGTAAACAACCCAAATCTAAACTTATCACCATCAAGAGCCTGATGGCTCTGCTCAGAGAAGATGGTTTCTAGTACTTACTGAAAAGCCTTGATTGTTCAAATGTTTGTTTGTTCATAATTTGATAAGTATAATATGTATTAGTGTCTTGCATGTTTGCAACATATTCCTTAACAGGCCAGTATAAAAGAATATACAGTGTCAGGGTTAGTATCACACTAAATCCTAATGTGGCTTGTTTAGTTTTGGTGTAGTATATGAAATAAACTTGGTCACCAGGGCTTGCAAACTTATGGCTTAATGTGTTTTATGAACCCAACCAATTATGGCTTATTCAATGAATCATGATTTAGCATATGTGAACCAAGGCAAAGACAAGTAAAATAGAAATAGCTCAAGTGAAACCACAGTCATGAAATCAACACGCTGAAATAAAAACAGGAAAACAAGGGTGGAATGGCTTTTTACATGAAGAATTCTAAATAAAATTCAAATAATCTAATTACATTAGTAGGATCTTGTGTTTAATAACATATGCAGAGTTATTACAGAGAGATGGCAAGAGAGCACCCTAGCTTCTGCTTAGAAGTGGTTAGGAAGGCTTTTATTGACAGCAAATTCTCCAATTTTTAATAAGAATCACTGATCAGAGAAAACCATCTGCATAGTACAAAGTGAGACTGGCTGTGTACAAGTCCAATAAGAAAAATTCAATTTGTTTGTTGACAAGACAGCCAATAAGCTTCCACTAATAATTTTTGTCATTGTTGTTCTTATTATTTTTTTAAAAAACTCACAAGTTCTAACAGGATAATTTATTATAAGGAATGAAATAGTCAAGGTAAGAATCAGTCATTCCCTGATTAGAGAGAACTAAGTTGTTAATTCAGATCATGTGCCTTCCAAGGCCATCAACTGTGCAAAGAAGCATAAACATGTTTAGAGAATAAAACATGAGGCCTGTTTAGATTCATAGGTTTATTGACTAGTCACCCAAGGGCTCCTGTGGAGTTAACAACAACAAATATTGGGGTTTGTTCATTTCCTTATATATTTTAGCCCTTTCCACATATTTTGACTTACCACCCAAACAACTGAACAATCATGCACATGAGGCAGAAAATCTTAATTTCAGACATTAGACTGTATCAGATCACTTAAACCAGATAGCACAAAAGGAGAATAAAACTTAATTCAAGTTCATGATATACCTATAGACACATGCTTATTATGTATGAAAATGTGAAAGAAAATAACACTTGCAAAAGTTTTTCCTATAACATTTGTAATATTTTCATGACAATTTTTTCTTTGATCAAATGCACACCCCCATATGCACACTATCTTTATTCTCCATATGTGTTCTTACCTTATCTCAACTGAGTTTCAAAGAACTACTAGTGCCTGGACAGAATTTGAGCAACTGAAGATATATCTTATTAAACTGATTCAAACTGTCCTTGATCAAGGACATTTTCATTTTATTATCTACCTTGTGTGTTCTATTTTCTCCTGATTAGAGTAGAAAACCTTTAATCACTAAATAAATTAACAGACCATTCTTGATTTCAAACTCATCAGCATTCCCTAATTAAATTTAAGTACTCTGTGGGTTGATATTTTTAAATCAGTGCAAAAATACGAACACTATGGAACAATATTAAACAAAATCATAGGATGGGTATAAAGAGAATATCTAGATGGTTTGACAGGCCTAGGTATTGGCCAAATAAGAAAGAACAAAGGAAGAACCTTGGATTAGTTCACATTCAGATGTCAGCTAGTGTCTTGAGTCAGCATTCTCAAACATGCTGCATAGCCTTGGTCACAGTATACTAAATACTCCTCTGTATAATTCCACAAATCTACCTTTTACTTAGAAAATTGCCATTCCAAGGAGATATTATTTCCCTCAAATTGGCTTTAATTTATTGAAGGGAAGGTATTAAACTTTGACTACAGTCTTGATAGAGTGGGCAAAGAGCACACTAGGTGAAGCTACAGAAACAGCTCCTTTTATCCACTTTTCTAATTGGTCTCTTAATCTATCCCATCATTCCCTTCTGTTATAATATCATACTGCAAATTCCCTTGCCAAAAGGGAATGATGCAGCATTGGAGGAGGGAAAATTGCAGCATGGATAAGCGACCTTGTGTTTTGCAAGGGAGAGGAGACCCACCTGACATAGGGATGCTCTTCTCAGAAGCAACTTTAGAGAACTTAATTTATGTATTTATTTATTTACTTCTTGATTCTGCATGTCCAGGAAACTCATAAATGTCCTAAAAACAGGACATTCAAAACAAATACAAATCAAATAATTAGAAATTGAAAATTAGAAACAGAACCTCAGGCCTGAAAAGCCCAATAGAAAAGCCAATCTTCATTGCCTTCCTGTACTGTAAAAGTGTCAGGGCCATACAGGTCTCAAATGGGAGAGCATTCTCAAGCAATGGGGTGCCAGAAGAAAAATATGTTTTCAAGCTGTCCCAAGGCCAGGGCCCCCAAAGCATTGCTTTCCAGGGTGGGCAGATGTTGCTTTGAAAAGATTTCCCTGTAGGTAACATAGCCCCAAGCCTTACATGGCTTTATAGGTTAAAATGGCACTTTGAACTGCGTTCAGATATATTATAGAAGCATCATTGATGAAATGACTCTTACCCATCAGCACAGGAGCTGTAGCATTGTGTACCAACTGAAGTTTCCAGATCATCTTCAAAGGCCACCCCCAGCAGTATGTGTCGCAATAATACAATTTTAAGGTAAAGAGGGAATGAATGAGTATCTCCATGAATGCTCCAAATAGGGCCATAATTGGTGCACTAGTAAAAGCTGCAAAAAGGCCCCTTGGCCTTGGACTCCATCTGCTGGTCAAGAAGAAGCTGTGAATCCAAGACAACCCACAAGTCATGGACTTGCTCTTCAGGAAGAGTATACTCTGCCCAGAGCTGGTCTGCAACAAAACCTAATGGTTTCTGTACAAGAAACTCCATCTTGCTAGGATTTCATTTCAATTGGTTCATCCCATCCAGTTGTTACTTCCAGACGTTGGGTATGATTTTCAGCTGTGTCTCTAGCTTAGCCCAGGGTGGAGAGAGGGAGAGGGAGAGGGAGAGGGAGAGGGAGAGGGAGAGGGATGATATAGGTGATGATACCAGATGATATGACAGATGATATAAATGATAGACATAGGTAGATTGGATGGAGGATGGATGGATGGATGGATGGACGATAGACCAGCTTGACCAGACCTAAGTGTCTATGTTTGAACCTTTGTGGAGATATTCAGTGATTGTTTATTACATAATTAATGATCAGCTTAATGAAAAAAGTCATGCTAGAATGATGTTTGTTTGCTAACTTGACTAATGAAAACAATCTTGCCAGAATAAACATGCCATTCTATCCTAGCACTATTATATCAAAGATGGGTATACAAATGAGGCCCAGTAATCAAACACCCAAATTCTCATTCTGATGGATGGAGATATTGTGGAATGGTGTTACCCAAAGATAATATTTCAGAGGTCACAAATGTCAGGATGTTTCCCTTCCAAACAAAGTAAAACTGTAACAATGTCCAGATATGGATTAATTGAAAATTGCTTTTTGTCCAACACATTGTTCTGCTGATTAGAGAGGAAAAAACTAGTTAATTGTGCTCCTCATTCAACCTTCTGTCCAATACTGTAGCTCCTGACATCTTTTCATTGGTATCATCTTGATGGACAAGAGACCCTGACTGGCCATGAGTTTTTCTTACACCTGCACCTAGAGATAAACTATTTTAATCATTCTTATGTAGGAACCATTAGGCAGGAAATTCAGGATAAGTCTGATTTTTCCTGTCACTGAAAAATCACTAAGTAAATAAAAGTAACTATTATAAGTCATGTCTTGCTGGTGTGACTCATGCATGTGATGCATGAGTGAGACTTGGATAGGGAGTGGGAACAACAGTCTCCCTAAGAGTGACTGAGCCAGAGATATCCATAAGCTCCATATATCAGGATTCTAGCATAGACTGAATATAATAAGCAGGGTTGGGTGGTGGGGACAAAGACACATTTCATGCCAGGAAATCTATTGCAGTTCTTATTGCAGTGGCAGCTTGCCCACCCTGGCTCTGCAGCATAATGATCCATGGGCAAGAGTGGCAGCCCATCCCTCTGGTGGCAAATTACATTCACACAAGTACTATGGCAGTATAAACACTATCTGGATGGAGGATATGAATAGATGAAGACTGCTGAGTGAGATTACATAATCATCTTTCATTTGTCATTCTGAGTTTACTTTCTATGCTTGCCTTCTCCTGTACTAACCTGCACCCTGCTTCCCTAGAACGCTATGCGTCATGCTGGAGATCAACAGAGATAACAGTCTGGATGTTTTAGAAGTAGATCCACACTAGTTTCCCTCTCCATCCAACACTAATAACCAGAAAGAATTTACTATCAGCCACAGGAAAAGATGTAGAAATTCAGGTAGGGAAGCCATGAGGCAACAGATTCTGATTAACTTTCTCCTTACAGCTCAACCTCAGGTAAATACTCTCATCCAGTCATCTGTAGATCAGGAATCTGGATGCAGTCAAAGGCTCACATAAGATCATTGCAAACTCCTTCCCCTTCTTGTAGTTGTAGCTTACGAGATACCTGATATCCAGGTGGATAAATTTCATATATGGGTAGACCCCCATCCTTAGCCAGTTATTTATGCCAGAACTGTTTCTTTCTTTCCAGTCAGGTCATGGAGAGGTAAGGTCTTGTTCCAAACAACAGCCTGAGGCCAAGGCTTCCAGGAATACAACAAGAACTAGGGAATAGGCAGTTGAGACCAAAGTTTTGGAGCGTACCTCCAGCAGGCCCTCCATCCTTCATTTCCAACCACCTAAAAAAACACAAATCCCCCAGCTACCCAACCCTTACCGTATGTAAATACCTTTGCAGAGATTCAAACCTTGCATTCTCTGTTTCCCTAAAGGTCCTTCTTTCACTAGGATTAGGTAAGTTAGCAATGAATTAGTACCTACATTCTTATTTCAGGTCTCTTCTCACTTGGATACTGAAGATCTTAGAGCTTGACCATAGCCTGGGCAAAAACAGAATGTCCCACATCCCCAAAGCATCTCCAGCAAGGAGTAACCCCCACTGGTGTTAAATGGAAAGCTTTTTCTTGGGAAAAAGCTGGCAAGCAAGAGGTGGGAGGAGGAGGTTTCTCTTCTTCAAAGGACTACTTGTTGTACCATAGTGTTGTCTTCTAGACAAATTCAGATGATGTAGTTTTTGGTTTATGAACTCCAGTCAAAAATATTCCAGGAGTGAGTGTCAGACTATTTCCATACTATTGCCAATAAAACAACATGGATGTGTCCAACTAACATGACAAAACTACCTTTAGTTTGTCAGGTGCCATCAAATCAGGCACCTGGGAGCTTGTGAATGAACACTCTCCATTTCAACCTGTATCTGGTAACACTCTGCAGCTCTTCTAACATCATTCCAGTGATATTCCCTCAAGCCATAGTATCAGTGGTTTTCTTCCACTTTCTTCTACCTTCTCAAACAGAGTTTTTCTAGTCCATCATTTGCTTGCATCACATGTTCACTAATCATTGCATCAAGAAATTAAGTAATGTTTATTTTTTCTACCACTGATATATTGGTTCCTTGCAGTATATGGCATTCTTCATAGCTATGTTCAAGTCTGTAATTCAATTGTACATACCCTCTTTTTCTCACTCTTTCCAGCTTTCTCAGCTGTAAGTTACCAATGGGAAAAACACTGCTTTAACTATTATGATCTCTGCTTTCATCAAAATGTTCTTATCCTTCATTATCATCTCTAACTTTGCCATTGCTTTCCTCCCTAGGACCAATCTCCTCTTTACTTCTCCAGAACATTTTATCCATTCTTGAGCCCAAGAAAATAAAATTCTTCACTTTTTTCATCAGCTGTGAATTCATCAAGCATACTGGTTGACGATATTTAGCAATAACCTGGAATTTTCATTTTTCATTTTTACTTTCCAAATGAGCTCTTCTAAGTCTTCATGTTCAGTTACCAAAGTATTGTCATAAGATTATAAAAACAGCTAAATCAGGCAAAAAAAAAATCTTAGTCCAGCATTTTTTTCTCAAAGGGACCAACCAGATGTATCTGGGGTGTTTGTAAACAGGGGATGGAGACGTACCCCTCCCCTCCTTACTGCTGGTATTAGGGGCATGCTACCACCAACCTGGACGGGTAACAGTTGGGTTGATAAGAATAATTCACATGCTAGAGAAGCCGTTCGGTAAATGAGAAGCAGGTGGCAGAAACCGTCAAGGATGGGTAATGAGCTACACAACTCAAAAGGCAAGGGAAAAGGCCCAGGATTTAAACCTGGGGACAAACTCACATAAAGAGCAGCATTTGAAGGTGCTATTAGATGGAGAACTTCTTTATATGTACTACAGGTAGTCCTCAACTTAAAACCATTCATTTAGTGACCATTTGAAGTTACAACAGCGCTGAACAAAGTAACTTAGGACCAGTTCTCGCATTTATGACCATCAACAGTATCCCTGCAGTCACATGACGAAAATTCAGGCACTTGGCAACCAGCATGTATTTACAACGGTCACAGCATCCTGGGGTCACATGATCACCATTTGCGACCTTCCCAGCCAGCTTCTGACAAGCAAAGTCAATGGGGGAAGCGGGATTCGCTTAACAACCATGGCAAAAAAGGTTGTAAAATTGGGCACGACTAACTTAATGACCATCTCACTTAGCAATGGAAGTTCTGGTTCTAATTGTGGTCATAAGTTGAGGACTACCAGTAATTCTTAATGCTCTGCAATAATTCTTTTACATAATTCTGCAATATTACCTAACCTTATTGTGTTGGCTTGGGAATGCAGAGCAGAAAGGGAGTTTAATCACCAGTCCTGGTATGAAGCCTGGATAGGAAGTAACACTAGTCTTCAAGGCTGATAACATTTCAAAGACAGGTCCTTCATGAATTTACTCCATCTCCTTTTAAATCCATCAGAGCTAGTGGCCATCTGTCAGCCCTTCATGGTAAGCCAGGTAAAAAAATGGCATGGATTCCAGAAATGTTCTTTCTTTTAGTAACAGAATAACAGAATTTTGAAAGCCTGTGAGGGTTTTTCTATGTCCCATCTTATATAAACAAAATCATAGTGGGGTTATTTTGAGTTTCTTTCTCACACTTTCCTCTTTCTCAGGACTGTGTAACCTTTTCTGAAAGTCCCCTTTAACAGCTTGCTCGTTCCTTCCCTATCCCAAAGATCGCTCTATTAAATCTTTTCTGTAATTATTCTTGAATAGTCCTGCTTTAGCTATACATTTTGTTGAGATTTCTATGATCTTAAAAAGGTCTTTTTCCTTTTCTTGTTATAATCAGTGATGTTCTTGCCTGAGATAACTTGTCTTTTGTTGCTTGGTACTTACAGTTGGCATTCAGTCACTGCATTTTCTTATTGATCACAGCTTTCATCCTGTTTTTCCCTAGCTTTCACTGTAATCTTTCCTGAAAGCCACTATGATCTTTTCTTTGAAATTTTTAGACTTTTTTCTGCTCTATTTTTCAGTGTTTCCTGTCTCTTCTCATGGTTCTTCTCACAGCCATGCAGAAATTCTGAATTTACTAAATTTATTCCTTCCTTTATTTAATTTTCTAAACTTAATCTATATATTTGACATCAATAATTTATTGGATGTTCTACAAGTTGTGTCTGGGAGGATCCTAGCTGACTGGACTGCACTTCTCCATCTTCTGCTTCCTATGATATAGTTGATTTGATGCCTGAATTCTTCACCTGGAAATGTCCAGGTGAATAATAGACAAATTAACTTGTATATTGTTGCATTTAGCCAATTCAATTCCAGGTTCCTCTATTTCTACAGGTTTAGCATCCCAATCATCTGCAAGTAGTACTACTTCTTCCAAGTTTGATTGTGGAGTTCCTTCTCATGAAACAGTTTCTCACACACCCATAGGGAACTGTTAAGTTCAAAGTCTGACAAATCACCGCACCTGATAGTGTTCTCTTAAAGTGCAAGGTACTCTATGGATTAGCCTCACGGCAAGACATCTTACTTCACATGAAAAGCTTACTGTGGGATCTGATGAGCTGGGTCACTTCTGATTTCTGTATGAGAGTGGCTCCTACCCACACTAAAGAATGTTCAAGAAAGAGTTCACTTGATAGAAGGGGGGAAAAAATACCTCAGAGAGAATTTAACAAAAAGGATGAAAAATACAGTACTCCAAAAGAATAAAATACTGAGATATCACAAAGAATTGCTATAAGGAGACTCTGATAGTATACATGAAACCAAAGATGGCCTGAGTTGTTCTTGTAGTGTGCCTTCTGTCTGACCCACCTAGGAAGGTCTGATCAATTGCCTGTTTCTCATAGGTATCCTGACAGACCCACCTGCTTTCACTCCATGTTGTGGATTGCTTTATTCTTCCATTTTTGACCTTGCCAGCAAGAATGATCCTATCTACAGCACCAATGGGCATTACTGTCATTTGTCTTGCTGAAGCTACCGGGGTGGAAATTCCCTATGAAAAAGTTTATCTTCAAGTTATTTTCATTTGAAAAGATGGGGTAATGTCCAAAAGCCAATGAGCAGAAGACAAAGAACGAAATCATTAATACTATTCCACAAATGTGTAGGCTTGAGGTTTCATGCAAGTTTGCATGACCCGTCATTATTGTCAGTTCAATAATGTGTTCCCCAATCAGAGGAACAATAACTTTCCTGTCAGCCCTATGATGTAGGCAGGCCAGGAAATTGACTCCACAGTACTTTATTGAGACAGGTATCACTAACAGAATCTTGCTAATCTGATTGTGTTTCTCCTCCCTTCCCTCTTATACCCCACGGAGTCAGGGGAACCTATCTGAATCTCTTTCCAATTCTTTCCTGCCCCCACCCCACTAATGCATACTTCTTCTTCTGTCCTGGATGCCTTCTCCAAGGTCATTTCCACGGCTCCCTACAATTACAGAACTTATAAATAAGAGAATGAAAAACAGAACCTACTTAAAAATTCCACATCTCAGTAGGCAAAAACAGGTGGGGGGATTTAAGTGAGCAAAATGAAAATAAAGTCAGAATCAATAAACGGTTGAAATTTGCTAATTATTTTCAATTATGGCTAACATTAGACATGAACCCATCCATCTACAGTATGCAGATTATTAGGAAGAACCTTCTCAGTGTCCAAAGAAGTCTGGTCTTTCATTGCTAAGTTCTAGTGTGTTGCCTTCAATATGCTGCTGAAACTTTTGAAAATTAGAAGAGTGAGGTCACTGAACTTCAGCTGATTCTGACAGATGAAACTCTCATGGCACAAAGATTTTTCCCTTTTTAATTATAACTTTTAAAAAGCCCCTAAAAGGCAGCACAGAGAACTTAATTCAGCTTCACTGGAGTGGGAACACCATTTTTATAAGAAAAGTAGAAACTCCACTGTCAAAATGGAAATTGAATATTGGTTTGAAATGTGTAGCAAGCACCAAAGGTGACACTGCACATTTTGCTGGCAAGTGGAAGCTCTCTTCTGACACAGTACTGCCATCTAGTGGTGCTCTGGTGATGGAATTCCTGAGGTTACATTTTGTTGCTGTGATACAGAACCAAACGTCTGGGGGCACCTTAAAGCCCTCTCAAAGAAAGGGACCAGCTTTTGGCATCCAAAACCAATTTCAAGCAGAAGGAATGAAATCAGCCTTTTGTGGGACTAGATGTAGCAGCAAAGGACCCTCAAACCATAAGTCTATTGATTATTGTTGTTAATTCATTTATTAAATTTGTATGCCACCCGACTCTCATTAACTCTAGAGGGCTCATAAAAGAATAAAAAATGGCAGGGATGACAAAAACCAGACAGGAACGAGAGAAACAAACCCACAGAAATCCAAAGGGTTCATGGATCTTTATTTAAAAACCAGTGAAAACCTTAATAAATGTCTTCTTATGGCTCCATGTACTCACCAGGAATAGGAGGGAGTTTGCAGTAATAGGACCCCACTTGTAGAATATCCTTCCCAAAGGGATACATACAATGTTCATGTTGATACATTCTGGGCACCAGGATGAATGCCACAGCAGCAATCTCTCTCTCTCTCTCTATATATATATATATATATATACACTCTGTGTGTGTGTGTGTGTGTGTGTGTGTGTATGAAAAAAACTACATAGATAAAAGATAAATGTAGAAATATATAAAGAAAAGTTAGAAACAAGATAAAAGAAAAAGTGCAGAAAGCAATTAGAGAAAGAAAAAAGGTAAGATCTTTTTTGCAGCAGTTACAAACTTATTAACCCTCCTCCCTCTTAAGATTACATTACAGAATTTCCTTCTATCCCACATTCAACCATCTTTTCAATCAACAAATCCAGAAATCACCATTTCAGTTTTTTCCATTTTCAGCAAAAAGTCCATAAAAGGTTGCCAGTCTTTTATAAAAGGACATATTGTTTTATCCCTGAACAGACAGGTCAGTTTTGCCATTTCTGCTAATTCTGCCATCTTTACAATCCATTCCTCCATTGTGGGTATTTCAGTGATTCTCCATCATTGTGCATATAGTAGTCTTGCTGCAGTTAGCATATATCTTCCATAAGTCTTTTTTAATTGGTTGTCTATAAGTCCCAGTAGAAAAATTTCTGGTTTCATCTTAATACTAATTTTTAAAATTCTTTGCATCATTGTGTATCTTTATATGCTTGTTCGTTTTTTTGCTTTTTCACAAGTCCACCATGTATAAATGTCCCTTCATGTTTTCCAGCACTAACCAGATGTACCTTTATACATCTTAGATAATTTCTCTGGTGTCATATACCAACAGCACATCATTATAAGAATTCTCTCTTAAATTATAACACAATGTAAATTTCAATTCTTTTACCCACATACTTTCCCATTGAGCCCCCTGTATACTATAACCAAAGTTCTCAGCCCATTTTATCATGCAATCTTTAACCTGCTCTTTTTCAGTTTCAAATCTCAGCAAAAGTTTACACATTTTTGCAATCACACGTTCATCATTTGTACACAATGCAATTTCAAATTCCATCTTACAGGTAGTCCTCGACTTAACAACTGTTTAACAATGGGCTGAAGTTACAACAGCTTCAGAATGGGTGCTTTACGGCCTGTAAAGCACTTCCAAGCATCGCAAAACGTCGCACCCCGCCCTGCGGTCACACGATCACATTTCAGATGCTTGGCAACCGGCTCACATTTATGACCAGTTGCAGTACTCTGCCCTGTGGTTACATGATCATATTTTGCAATTTTTTTGCCATTTTCCAGCAAAAAACACCCATTGGGGAACCTGGATTTGCTTAACAACCGCTGTAAAAATGGTCATAAAATCAGGTCCAGTCACATGGTGACTTGACTTACAACCGCAACAACTTACGATGGAAATTCCAGTCCCAATTGTGGTATTAAGTCGAGGACTACCTGTATATTGTTCAATTCTAGTTACCATTTTTTCTATATTAAATCTCTCAATTATGCAAATGAAAACCATTGTAAACTATATCCCTCTGCAGTCAACTGTTCTCTTAAGAGTTCTCCATATTCCTGTACTAACAAATCTTGATATGTAAGCCATTTCTCTTTGCCCACTGTTTCTTTTCTATAAAATGCTTCTTGTGCTGAGATCAATAGAGGTATTTTCAGGCACAGCCTAGGTTTATATTTAGTCCATATACTCAATATGGCACTTCTCACATAATGATTTTTAAAGTCTACATAACCTTTATTACCATATAAAGCCATGCCAACCAAGGCTTCTGGTGGGAATGTGGCAGTCTGAACAGCTGTGCTCACGGACTCCACGAGCAGAACTGACAACGCGGCAATTTTTCAGGCTCAGGCAGGTTTTTCCTGAAGACCAGGAGCATTTTTCCGGAGAAAGGAAAACACTCGGAATCACCCCATCTGTCCTCAGGAAGGCTCCTCGCAGCCAGAAAATCACAAACAGCGTTCACAATTGACTGGTAAGAGCAGCGGGGAGGCTGGGGCATCATCATTTCCAAGCCACGCTGTAGCCTTAAAGGGACGTTATGACCGGCCACCCCATTTCTAAACCACCCAATTTATTTTTCTTTTAAGCATGTGTACCCTAAGGGACGCAGTGGCGCTGCGGGTTAAACCGCTGAGCTGCCGATCGGAAGGTCGGCGGTTCGAAACCGCGCGGCGGGGTGAGCTCCCGTTGCTCGTCCCAGCTCCTGCCAACCTAGCAGTTCGAAAACACGCAAATGTGAGTAGATCAATAGGTACCGCTTCGGCGGGAAGGTAACGGCGTTCCGTGAGTCATGCTGGCCACATGACCCGGAAGTGTCTATGACAACGCCGGCTCCAAGGCTTAGAAACGGAGATGAGCACCGCCCCCTAGAGTCGGACACGACTGGACTTTACGTCAAGGGAAACCTTTACCTTTACCTTTACCCTAAGAGAGGCTTTCTACAGCAAGGAGAAACACATTCTCTTGGTGTTTATTGTTATTTTTGTGATTAATTTCTTTAAAAAAATTCTTTTTAAGTATTGGATTTTGCTTTCCATCCAAATATTAAGGAAGGTTGAGAGTATGTAATCGTCTCTCTGTTATTACTTCTGTACTAAATTTGAAGATTTTAGCATTTTCCTTCATGTTGAATCTGTTTTGAACTTTCAGCTTTCTGTTGCTACTTTCCCTGGGGAACTGCCTGTTATCATACTTTCACTTGTGTAAACACGTTTTGGAATTTTAAGCAATGTGTTCCCAATAATAATTTTAAATGGCTGTTCAAAAGCAGTAAAATGACCTCAGCATCTCATCTCACTGAATGGCCAGTTCATCCTTGCACCTCTGGATATTGTTATGTTTTATATTGTTTAAAAAATGACATTTTCCAAAGTTAGTAATCACCAGCCTTCATGGCAATTTTAATACTGGGTTTTATTAACAAGAACAAAGACAATTTTTAAAAGTTACTCTTTTAAAAATTGGCCACTTACTTTTGGATGAGGGCTCACTTGGCTTTTGTGAAGCATATACCAGAGGTTATATCCCCCAAATTAGGCACGCTAAAAAAAGGAAACAGGTGGGGCTAGGACAGAATCTAAATTGTATTTAATTCAAATGTAAACGTAATTACTGCAGTATTAAATAGTATTATCTAAAGGTAGTTAATATGACTTTATACTTTCCCCTTCTGGCATCTCACATTACCTTTTGGAAAGATGGCTCTGGGGACTGCAGTGAAAGCACAGGTTTATGTATCCCCCAATTTTCAGATGGATCAATTCAGCTCAGAAAAAAGTCAACACTACTGAAAGTAGCAAACGTCAGATTTACTGGCCGTGTCTAGCAGCTTTTAGCTCATTCTTGGACTCTGAGGATGTTTATTCTGAATCTTGCTCCAGCATCATCTTCACTGCCCCCAAGCCTGCATTTTTGACTCCCTGCATATAGAGACCGTATACAGGAGGGGATGGGGAAGAGTGAGGCATCCTTTCTGGGTTTTGATGGCTTTTCCTGCTTAGAATATTCCAAAGAAACCTCAGAACTATTTTCAAGCTCTTATTTAATTGAAAAATCAACATCTTGCCACAGACATTCTTTTATCTGATAAGTGTAATAAGCAATTCAGCATTCCTAACAATGCATTTTTAAAAAAATTGGGTTAAGACCGCTGATATTCCTTTATCTTCAGTTACAGCTGCTGAATCACACAAAACAGCAAGTTACTCTTTTAAAAATTGGCCACTTACTTTATTTTCAATATTTTTGAGAATGTGTGTGTATTGAATAACTACTCCTTCTTTATCTGAGAATACAATATTCTTTCAGCTTGTTAGGAAAGCAAAAATAAAACCAGAGATTCATCAGAGTTGGATTGTAATATGCTCCTTTAATTAATTTCTCAATATTCTGATAGCGGTTTCTAAAATATATTGGAAAATGATTTGTTCTAGGGATGCCAAATCAATATGGAGGAATTTTAAATGTAAGAATCATGTCCCTGTCATTTTTCAAGTTAGGTTCACCATGATGGATTGCTACTTGCTAAGCTTAGCTTAGCTTTTGCTAAGAATATGACATATAACATAAAAACATCTAAATAGCTGTTATTATAAATGTATAAGCAAATGACACAAACTTATCTCAACTTTTGTGATAATCCCTCAGTTTCTGATGTGTTACAAAGGCTGTCTCTAAAGCATCTGGTAGGTTGATGCCATATCAAGAAACTCAAATAAAATTCATTTTGCTTTCTAAAAAAAAGCTTCTTTTCATATAATTCTCTTTATAGATTGATAAAATTGCTGAAAAACAGGCACATCTTTATTTTTCAACCAAAAGTCATTAGGAAGATGGGTTCAGCTGTTAGATTGCTTTTGTAAATTGGACTATGTTGGTCAGTCCATGACATCAGAGATTGGGCAAAACAGGAGTATTCCCTCAAAGTATTCCCTCCTTTCACTTATTCTCTACATTCTATAAAACTGAGGACAGTGCTTAGGAAAGAAAAAGAAAAGAAAAAAGTTAAGATATGTGTAACCATATCCTAAGCAGAAACCCAGATGATTTTCTCCAATGAATTCTGAACACATAATGAAATTGGAGATCTTGTGCAAGCTGGTAGCAAATAGCTAGTTAACTTAGACTAAACTGATTTTATTTGAAATTCTGTGTAATGACTGTCTTCACTTGTTCTTGCTCTATACATTCCTTTTTATATTGGCTTATTTGGTTTAAGATGGATTAAAGTTCTGTATTTCTAGAGTTTGAGCAGAAAGAACCAAAGCACTTCCTGTTCAATTTTTCTGAGAGCTGAAGAGAAGTCCTTGACAGAAGTACAAGACACTCCAAAAGTGGACAGGCTAGAGCGTTAAAACAGTCGTCCTTATTATCATAATGACCTTTCAATGGAAATCCTTGGAATAACTGTTCTACCAATTGGGTTTTGAAATCACCAATCTTCCAAGCTCATAATAATCTTTAGTACAGATTCTCCTCTTGTGATCATCATCATCATCATCATCATCATCATCATCATCATCATCATCATCTCTGTGACTAAATAAGCTTCACTGAAAATAGCTATGTTCTACCTCCCTAACACTTGTAGATCAATTCCAGAAAGAGTTAGGGAATTACTGGACTCCATATAAAGCTTATGCTCTGGTTTTCTGGGGGTTTAAAATGATATACAGTATTATCAGAATGTTAGTGCTACTCATCTCCATTTCTAATGCTCAACCAATACTAGTGAGATGACAGTTCTTAGTTCCCTGAAAACATCAAGTCAAAGATATAGTTGGTAAGCAATTCATCTAAACAGACATTGTTCAACATGTTCTTGCTGTGTTTATTCTTCCTAAATGTCAGACGCGTGGCCCCAGAAGCCATAAAACCCCTTCTGGGCCTTCTCCTCTGTCATGGGTTGTAAAGGAAGAAGAGAAGCAGAGACAGCACAGACTGCACCAGGAAGCTGATGCCAGAGTGTTGTGGCTAACATCTTATTAGCAAACAATCAGTGAAGAATGCTGCTGGGAATCATGTTGTAAAACCCAATAGCAGTTGTAAATATTCAATTTCAAATGAAGGCAGGAAACTGGGGTGAGTAAAAGGAGGGAATTGGGGAATCTTAGTCACCTGAGTCTTTAGATGTAGGTGGAACTGTATCTTTCAATAAAGAAATACTTTACTGAGATCTGACTGATTCCAGAGAGATTTCTTACTGTTGGGATAATCCACAATCCTCACACTAAAGGACTGTGTTTTCAGGCTGTGGGTGCTGCTAGACTTTGTCTTCACTCCTGATAACAAGTAGACTTCAGCTCAAACTGTCTTGTCCCAACATATTTCAGAGATTTCTCAAAAGATAGGAAAAGTAAAATAGCTTAGGATAAACAAACAGCCGTGGCAATAACTTTTGTCTTGTTTAAAGCAAGGTATGGACCACTGTAGCAAAAGGTTTAATTCTGCTTCTTGGTTAACCAGGAGATCTATTATTATTATTATTATTATTATTATTATTATTATTATTATTATTATTATTATTATTATTTTATCGTATGGCATAGCAGTTCAGTGTTCATGCTGCTTTTTTCTTGCTGGGAAATCCTTGTGAGGTCCAGCAGCCACATGTGTAGACTATTTAGCCATGACAAGTCACATTGCCCAGGGTGTACCACAAGGAGGCTAGGCTACATTGCACCAAGTTGGGCTGAGAGAGACTGACTGTCTCAAGGTCACCCAGCCGGCTTTCATGCCTAAGGCGGGACTAGAACTCAGTCTCCTGGTCTCTAGCCTGGAGCCTTAACCACTAGACCAACCTGGCTCTCATCATCTATTATTGGGTCTGCCTATATTTTTAATAAACACCACTAATAAAGTGATATTCATGACCACTTGAATTTAGCATTTCAAATTCTTTGTCAGTTCTCTTTGTTCCTTTCCCTTTCTGGTCTAACTCAGTATTGTAGGCCTCTCTGAAGATCTGAGAGCCAGTCTGGTCTAGTGGTTAAGGCAATGGGCTAGAAACCAGGAGACCGTGAGTTCTAGTCCTGCCTTAGGGATGAAAGTCGGCTGGGTGACCTTTGGCCAATCAGTCTCTCTCAGCCCAACTAACCTCACAGGGTTGTTGTTGTTGTGGGGAAAATAGGAGGAGGAAGGAATATTAGGTTTTTATTGTAAACTGCCCAAAGTCCCTCTTTGTGGGGGAGATGAGCGGTGATGAATTTGATAGACAGATAGATAAAATGTTCGCTGCCTTGAGTTATTTATAAAAATAATAAAGGTGGGATATTAAATAAATAAATAAATCAATCAATCTGCTAACTATAGCTCTGGTTTTCATACATCTCTTGTGAACAGAAAATATTCTGGAGCTAATATGAGGTGCAAGAGAGCTACAAAAGTTCTCAAACATTTGCTCTAAAATTGTAATATTTAAAACTGAGGAAAGTTTAGAAACATTATACACTTTTATTATTGTTTTATTATTATTTAATGAATAACAAGTTGGAAAATGTTTAGGGGTTTTGTTGTTATTAGAAAATTTACTTTAAATTGGGCCAACTGGTGCATAACAAATACCTACAAAGTAATGCAGCGGATACATATATTTGTAAAAAGTAGTTCTTAAAAGTTGGGATGAGAAAAAAATCGAAGGCCGCTATAGAACAGAAATAATACTAAAAACAGATCTAAGAGTGGCTCACTGAATCCATACTGAATCTGAGAGCTTTGAGTAGGAAGTTTATTGAAGATTGTGCCACCTGAAGTAAATCTAGGAACTGTTTTTAAGTTCTGGTCTGAAATGTATTATTGCTAAAATTTGATTTAATACTTTGCAATTATTTTAATATATTCCCAAAATCAGCTGAATTAACTTTTTAACTTCTATCCTATTCAGTATTCTCCTACCCCGCCTATTCTGTCCCCCACAATTTTAGTCAATGGAAAGTCTTGCATGAGCAAGAGAATTCTGTGTTATCATTTTGGAAATCAGTCACTGATTCATTCCTATAATAGTCACCAAAAATTGTAACTCAGAATGCATTCTAGGAGAATAGAGACTTCTTCACTTGACTGCTGCCATTCCAATCCCAGTGTCTGAAGTCAAGAAAGGGAATGCCATTACAGACAATCCTGAAGTTGATTAATGCCGTATTAGCTGCATTGGGATACTATTTTACAATAAAAACAATTTTGCCACAGCTCCATAATCAGTCACTTTCTATGAATTTTTGCATCCAATATCTCTGCTGAAAACTCCAGGGTGTTTCACTAAAGTTCATCCCACTCTGCTGAAAAACAAACGAAAGATGTAACTGTGTTCTCCATGCCAGCCTAAAGGACAGGATTGTTTTTCAAATCTTGTTCCAGATCAAACTATCTTAATAGTACTTATATCTGACTAAGCTGTTCCCAAAGTCCCAGACCAGCTCCTCAAACTTGAGCAATTAAGCATCTCCATATCTCCATTAGAATACTATGGAAGCATATTTTTTCCTAAATTTTATAGTACTACAAAACTGCAATGTTTGAACAATCAAATTACATAAGGGTGATTAACATCTTATTAATATAAGCAATTTATATGCAAAAACTAATAAAAAGTGGGAAAAGAAAAACAACAAACATTTCAGCTTGCATTCCACTGAGCAACTGAATACAACATTCAAGATCCAACACTAAAATCTCTGTACAGATGTTATCTCTTCCCTTCTCCTACCTATGGATAGCCACTGCATGGCTATAACGTGTGTGGAATGCAGTGCCAGCCAATCCCAGCGATAAACTGCATTTAAGGCTTGATACCCCTCAAATGTCTGGAACTCAGCTGAAACAAAGGCAGTTAACCTGAGACGTTCTGGCAACATTCATGCCACATTCCTGGAGATACCATCTCTTACACTTCAAGAGAAACTCACATAAAACATGTCCACGGGATGGATTTTTAGAAAACATGGCTTTATTTTAATTCTGGGTAAAGTTTTAAACACTTTTACTACAAAATATCAGGAGAGACTGAAATGCAAACCATCAGAATGTACAACACAGCAATGAAAAACATTTATTTTGTAACTGTAAACAGTAGAACTAGAGAGAACCTGGGGAGGCGGGTGGGAAGGACTCCAAGAATTCTTCAGTTTTTTAAGCAGGTGATGATCTTCAAGTGGGTCCAAGAAATATGGATACAAGCTTACATTAGAGATTACTTTCCTGGTCTGAAATAAGATATGTGGTTGTTTATATTAAAATACAAATCTTCCACAACTTTTTTCAATTACGCTAGTTCTCCCACATAATCATTAGGCAGTAAAAGCAGAATTTATGGCTGTTGCTCTAATGTTAATTTATATCAAATTATCTGTAACAATTAAAAGTAAACATGCACTCAAAATGCTATCGTCTGAGTATATGTCAGTCTCATCTAAAATGTTTCTAATTTGAATGCAAATATTTTATGGATATGCACTAAACAGCAAGACATTTTCTCAGTCATCAATTAATTTAAATCAGAGGAAAGGCTCCTTCAAGTAATATACTGCCTTTTCACTACCCTGAATTTTGTAAAATCTGTTTTTTTAATCCTGAGTGTTCTAATTACAATTTAGAAGCCATTTTTCAGCAAGGTTTTACTAGGCAAATTCTATATTTCAAGCAGAGGAAAATATGATGATAACAAAACTCTTCAGTAGACTCTTCCCTTGCTTGTTTTCTTTTATGCAAACCATCCCCTTATATTCCAAGTCGCGGTGCAGTGAAATTGTGAGTAGGAAAAGTTAAGATCATCTCTCAGATTAATTTGGAATTTTCAGGAATGGCCGCATTTATGGAATGTCCCTTCTGTTTAACAGTTGGCAGATTCTTGAGTTTTTCAGATGTGCAAGAGAAATAGCTTTTATATTTAGCCAGGCATTTAATCCTTTCCCAAGTTTGCATGAAGCTGACTACAAAACTCATTTATACTGCAGAGCTTTTCTCCTCCCATGCAGTAATCTTACACCAATCAAAAGGGAATTAAAACTGTGCTTCTTTTTGAAATTTGTCACTTCCGTTAGTCATTCCCTCCACTGTTTTTGTACTTATAATGCAGAGAGATAACGTTTTAAATGAATCTTAGTTGTTTCTAACCTATCTGAGATATAGTAATGAAGTGTCTTTGCAAGCTCACAAAGTCACAAGGATTTCTTACTGGAAAATAAATGCTCCATAAAGATACTTCCTAGCTGTGGAAGTCCAGGAAAGGCCCAGAAGTATATGTGAAGGAGTTTGATAACTCAGGATTATAACCCAATAATCTGTCATATATTAACTTGGAATAACTTACCCCCAGAGGTGAGGCTGGCCCCTACTCTCCCAGCCTTTAGGAAGGGAGTTAAGACCTGGCTTTGCCACCTCGCTTGGGGTGAGAGGGAGGACAGTAGATCATGGAGGTGGCTGGTGCCATGGTGTGGCCCCCGTGAATTCCATCATGTCCATCTTGGATTTTATATTTCATATGTTATATTTATTATATTGTATAATGAATTTTTATTGTCTTATTTATTGTAAGCCCCCCAGAGTCGTCATTGAACGAGATTGGGCAGTGGATAAATTTAGTAAATAAATAAACTTATCATCATCCATCATAGCAGGTAGCAGCACCTAGAGAGCCTTGGCTGATCTTCAAAAAAGCTAAGCTTGGTCTGACCTCATTGGTTCTTGGATAGACCAGCAGGAAATTCCAGGCCTGTAGATTAGCCTGAGAAGTCCAACAAAACAAACCCCATACATACAGCCAGCCCCACCCCAGAAGATGGTAATGGCAAATCATTTCCATTCTGTCGCCAAAAAACATGGAGGCAAATTTGACTTGAGGGAGACTTAAACTTTTATCCCCATCCAGCTATTCTACCTTTATGCCAGCACTAAAAAAATGTTCTCTTTCAAGATCTGTACAAGGAAGATGAGTTTTATAGGTTGTATTAACATTACATATAAGAGCTCGTTTTATTAATCTTGTCATTAAATTAAAATAGTTTCAAGTTATTTGACTTGTGGCTCCACCTCATGGTGAATCTTTGAAATATTTCTAGCAATATACAAACTATAATAGGCTAAATTTTTGACAAAGCTGCTGATTCACCTTTACTTTCCTTTTTACTGTTATCTTCACAACATTTTGCACAATAAATATTTCCAATATTCTGAAGGCATTTTTTTTTCATTTCTCATTGAGTTAAAACAGAATAATCAGATCTGCTCATGGGGCTATGAAAACCTGCTGCCCAAAGAGAAAAATGGAGGATGAAACAAGCATGGTAGTCTGCTTTATAAATACTATATTAGCGAATGTGATGTAAAAGGGTACAAATCCAATGAACAAAATGAAACAAAATCAAGAATTTGTGGACTACTTTGTACTATAACCTTATTAAATCTTGTGTCCTAGAAGTAGGTATACAGATTAATGTTCTTTTTCAGAACATTAATCAAAAAGTGTTTGTGGGGGCGGGGAAGAGAAAAATACTGAGAATCTAGTTTCTGTGCTAGAAATTCAAACTGCACAGTTTTGGGGGTTGAGGAGATGGAAGATCTTCTCCATTACTTGAAGGGAAACTAATGTGCAACACAAGAGGAGAAGGATACTAGGGAGATAATTAAGATTAGTAACAAGTCCCACATTGCAAGTTAGGATTAAAAAGAAGTTGTAGGTCTGAAAAGACAGCAGAATACCCATTAGTAGAGTATCCAAACTTAGTCACAAAGAAATCAACCAGACTTAAGCTAGTCATGAATTTACATCCCTTGATTTCAATGAGTCTACTTCAACTAAAACTAGTTCTAACAACATATTTTTCCTACCTTTTCCTTTCAACTGTGTGAAGAGGATGACGCATTCTTTATTCAAGAGATTACGTATATTGTATATATTCCCTACAATTAAATACAGTTTTCATTACAGAACGAACAATTCAACTGTTTCAGAAATTCAGAAATAAACTGTATCATCATTTAGTCACATCACAATTGGACATTCCTCCTAAGCCTTGGACTACTAAATGACAAAACCCTTCTCAACTCAAATTACTTTACTACCCAGAAATAATTTGTTTTAATTTTTTTTTCATAAACTAGCTATCAAGTACTCACACTTACATCTCCTGGTGTCCTTGCGGTTTGATATGCAAACTTTAACTGAATGGAATAACGAATTAGAGATTCCTATTTTGCTTAGATTAGGGAGAAGAGGGGCTAACATCAATACCAAAATCTTCAGTGGACCTTGGATGATATTTTATCTGGCCTCACTGGATTCCACATTGTTTCTACAGAAAAGGCTTGAGTGAGAATTCATGCTAATGTTCTCAGCTATTCATATTTGAACTATATTCCTCTCCCTATTTTGTGGAGCCTTTCTTGACTAGGCAAAAAAGGAAGGACGGAAGGAAAGCTAAAGCTTTCAGCTAAACCTATAGAGTAAGAACGGGGGTGGACCCCTTCCAGGTGGCTGAAAGGCTCGAGTAAAAGGCTTAAAATACAGAAAATAAGTTTTAAACATGTTTGAAGGAAACCCCATTTGTGTCAGTGAACTGAGAAGAATTCATCTGTTGTCTGGCTGTAAAACCTTCAAGCAGCAGGAATGCAGTCGACTAGCATTCCTTTAAAAAGAACATTCATCCTAATCTCTTCTCATATTCCTTTCAATTATACGTCCCCAGAGCAAAGGAGAAAACCATGACGTCCATAGTTTTATAATGGATGTTTTAAAGGCTTTTAGAAGTTAACATAGCTATGCAACGGTTTGGATTTGGTTCCAAAAAGGTGCTTCCAAAGCAAGTTTCGAGTGTACACATAGTATCTTCCTGCAACTCTTTTAAGCAGCTGTGTCTTTTCCCAGCTGCATATGGTAGTCCTTGGGGTACAAAGAAGACATGCTGTTGTGCAGTTCATCTGTGGACAGAGGTGACTCTGCAGTCCCAGTCTGGAAGTGCAGAGTCCAGCACCATGGGGGCACTGGAGGTCCGTTGTTCCAGTAACTGTGGGTGGTATTTTGCAATGCTTTCCATCAGTTTTTGGTGGCACATGTCTTCAAAGCTGGTGGGGGCTTAATAGCGCAGGGCTCACTAGTGGATTCTGTCAGCAGCCGCAGTTCCTAGTTTCCTTAGCTGGATGTCACAGTGGGGTAGGGTTTCTTTCACGGCATCTTTGTAGCCAACCTCAAAGTCTCTTCCCAGACTCCAGTTCACCACAGGGCAACTGGCGAGGCATACGGTGGTCGTCCATTCTGATGACATGTCCCACCCACTGCATCTGGGCTCTGATAATCAGGGACCCAGTGCTGGTGGACTCCATGCAATCCAAGACCTCCAGGTTGGAGACACGGTCTTGCCAATGAATGCCAAGGATGGAGTGGAGGGCATGCCTGTGAAATTTCTCCAGTTGTTTGATGTGTTGTCGGTACAGAGTCTGTCCTGTTCAGACTATGAGATGGCCAGACAGAATTACTATTAAAATTCTTTATTGAAATAACTATTTACAATAGCAAAAGTCCTTGTAATAGATTAGGCAATACAATCTCAATCAAGTCCACCCAGGCGGCAAGGGACACTCAGGCAAAGCTGCAGGTTCAGACTGTGGCAAGACAGCGAGGCCAAACTCAACTAGTTCTCTGATTGAAGCTGCAAGACTTGAAGGAGCTAGGGTGCGTGGCAACGAGGAGGCTTGAGACACAAATCTGCGAGTGGGACCAGGCTGGACTGGAGTGTCCAGGCAAGACTCGGATCTGGAGACAAGGCTGGACTGAAATGGAGTGCCTAAGCAAGGCTTGGATCTGGAGATAAGGCTGGGCTGGACTGGAACGTATCAACGAGGCAAGGCTTGGAACTGCAGGCTCGGCTGTGCTCGGCAGGGACGGCAAGGAGAGGCTCGGCTGAAGCGGCTGGTGCAGGAAGCAGGTCTGCAACAGCAGAAGGCGCTGGCTCTGGCTCCATGCTGGCTACCAGCAAGGCTTCCGATTGGTGCAAGGACTCTTCCACACGTGCTGTGAGCTCAAAAGATCAGTTGTCTCTGGCAGCTTCCTCTTGGCGTGCCTGCCTTTTTAAGCAATCCTTTCCATGCCTTTTCTCACCTGCAGCCAATCGAGCCGCCTTTTGATTCACACGCTTCTTGGCTTGTCTTTCTCAAGCACTGATTGGAGAATTTAAATCTCTCTCCAAAGTTTGACCAATCAGCGTCCCTGGTTTCTCCTGCTCTGCTGAGTCACTTCTGGGTTTTATTCCTCCAAATCCTTCCTGATAAGTTTTGTTTTCCCCTTCTGACTCTGGATAAGTTTCATTTTCAGAGTCAGAAGCAGGCTCAAACCTCACAGGGTCCAGGCTCACATCCATATAGGAGAGAAGGGATAACCACAGCTCTGTAGACTTTCTCTTCATGGAGAGATGGCTGTTGTGTTGATTGAGCACTCTGATAAGCAGCCACCCCAGTGCCTGGCTGGCCTGGCTGATCCTGGAGCCAATTTCTTTGTCCAAAGACCCATTGCTCTAGATGATGCTTCCCTAATATTTGAAGTTGTTTACATTTGTCAGCTGGGTGTCATCAAAAGTGATTTTCGGTTCTACGAGGTTGGCATTTGGCACAGGCTGGTAAAGTACTTCAGTCTTGTTCAGGCTGATAATCAAGCTGAAGAGCATAGCAGCATCTGAAATTTATTCAGCATCAACTGTAGATCACTGTCTTTGTGTGCCAGGAGTGCACAGTCATCAGCAAAGAGGGTTTCCTGAATGACTGTATGGAGGCACTTTGTCTGTGTGTTCAAGCGGCAAAGGTCAAAGAGAGAGCTGTCCAATCTGTACCTGATGTACACTCCCTCCTTCAGACCCTGGACAGCACATGACAACATGCAAGCAAAGAACAGACTGAACAGGACGGGGCTAGCACACAACCGTTTTACCCCATTGGAAATAGAAAACGCAGCTGATATATCATTGTTGTAAAGACCTGTCCCATCATTCCGTCATGGAGTAGCTGAATCAACTTCACAAATTTCCTCAGACATCCATAACGTCTCAGGATGATCCAGAGAACCTCCCTGTTTACAGTGTCAAATGCCTTTGTCAGGTCAATGAAGACAGAGTAAAGAGGCGTGTTCAGCTCGATGCACTTCTCCTCATGTCTGCTGTACTCCGTTCAGACCAAAAGCCACACTGTGCCTCTGGAAGGTTCCCTTCCTAGAAAGTGACAAGTCTGTTCAGGAGAATGTGGGCAAAGATCTTGCCTGCGATGGACAGTAGTGAGATACCTCTGTAGTTTCCACAGTATGATTTGCTTCCCTTATTTTTATAGAGAGCCACAATGAGCCACAGGTTGTCAGGCATCTCCTCTGAGAACCAAATGTCTTCCAAGGTGTCTTGGGATGTCTATAAGTTTCAAGTATACACATAGCAACTATTTCTGCAACTCTTTTAAAGAGTTGTGCCTTTTCCCAGCTATAAGCTATACAATATATATAAACCCTGCTCCAAGTCCTAAATTGTTCATGAAAGTGGTCTTGAAGTACAATATGATTAGGAATTTATACAAGGTAGAAAACATTTTTGTTTCAAGTTTAGAAAAAATTAATCTCACTTGCAATGTTCTGAGTTGGTTGTATTCTAACAGAACAATACTCTAAGCAACTTAGATGTTCTGTTAGACTGAAACTCAGAAAGTTTTGAATATTCTGGCCTTAAGAGGTTGCTATGAGGAACAACTGGTACATGACCCCACAAAAGATGCACCGATTTAAAGAACTGCAAACAGGAGTTATGTTCACATCCCATGCGAATCCAAGGCACTGCATAGTCTTAAAAATATTCTTTGGCAGATTTTCTTGTAAGTAAACTGACTTACAGCAGATAGAATAGACTGCTTCAGTATCTACTCTTATGGCCTAGGAGTCAAAAGTAAGGAAACAAGCAGCCTTGTTCTTTTCTCCCACTGCTTCCTGTGACTAGAACACTCAAAATCTTTCCACAGAAGATCTAAATTGTTTAGAACTTTGTTCTGACGGAACACAGCCAATTCAGACCATTCCAGGTGAGATTCTTTATACATTTTCAAGAAATGACGTGGCACCAGGTAAATTCTAACCCGTGCCTGTTCCCATGTCTTGTGTGAAGAGATAGAGAGGAAGTACACACCCTTTAGGCAGAAAGCATCCATCTTTGTCCTTTGCTCAAGACCCAGAAGGAATAGGGAGAAACCGTTAGCTACTCATGGTTTCTTATGGAACAGAGGCCATGGCTCTTAAGCACGCAAATATGCATAACACATGCTGCTAGTACCACTAAAAATAAAATTATTTTCTTTATTAAATGCTCATACTTTCTTTTTACTTTAGCACTTTCTAAAATAAAAATATCAGTTCACTTACCTGGTGGAATAAAAAAATAGTTTCCAGCAGTCAGACAATAGTTTTGATCATACAGCGTTAAAAGAAGTTTACCGCAACTAATGTGAAAAACCTTGAAAAATGAAAGCCATAAGCATAATTTTAATAGCATGAATAGGTTTATTCTCTGGCAACATAATGATAACAAATAATTTTCTTTGAATCTTAAGTCTGTCTACATAAAATTGAGAAGACCTACGACATTGGTTGTACTTTGGTTGTACTCCAAATACAAGTTCTATTTGTCAGATCTAGGAATAAGCTCACAGAATCCTACACCTAATAATACTAAGGGACAGTAATGAATGTCTGCTCTGGTGACACACATCATTTAGTTGACTACTGAAATATTATATCCAAGTGTTTTGTACTTCATTCCAGATGCCTTGGAAACTAGGAGTCAAGTAAATTTTGTGCTATATTCTACTCCAATACATCATAGTCCTAATGTTTTCCACTCATTTTCAGGAGGAATCAAACAGTAGCTATTCCTTAACAATAACAAAAACAGCCTATCACCAGAGTATGAAGGATACTGGAGCTGATGTATTTAGAAAGAAAGTAACAATCTTATGAGTCTGTGAATTTTCCTGTAAAGCAACATTTAATGCATTATATTTTTCTCAACAGCACACCAGGGCCCCACATTTTCCACAATTCCTGATAGGAAGAGCAGTTCATTTTGGGATATTGTCATGGTTCCTGTTCCAATGTTCCTGGAAGACATCGTAACGGGTTCCCATGCCATGGTGCTGACACGAGTTGCTGTATGGGAGGGGGCTGCTCCTGTTCCTTGTACTAGGCTGCGATGCAAGGAGTGAAGAATGAGGAATGCATGTTTGGGTTATCTCGCCTTGTCAAGGAGGTTTCCTGCAGACCGGCAGGAACCGTTTTAGGGGCACCTGTGGGCATGGAATTGTGCCGACTTTGGGGGGAGGGACTGGGAGTTGCTTGGGTTTTTATTGGGAGACATCCCACACTTTCACTATTCTCAGCTTTGCTTGTGATCCTGCATACTATTCATTATTAAATCAGATATCCATGAAAGCCTTATGTGAGTCTGATAGTGATTTTGAATAGGTAATCATTACAGATATGTTAATTGGTCTCAAATATCAGAGTTTAGATGAACGAATTTGTGACTGTGCACCCTAAGCAAGTTAGAATTTAATGATAGCAGAAATCAGACTCTTATTTCCTGTCTGACCCATCTATTAACAGAGAACCGAGATGCTTACTTCCCCTGAAGCCTGTTTTATAAGACACAAATAAGCGAATGGCCTTCCTCTCCCCCACTCTGCACTTCAGGCAAATTCTTAAGGTCCTGTGCATAAATGCATTCTCTAGGATGGTTGGAATTTGTGCAGAAATTTGCTAACCCTACCTCCTGTCCTCTATGAAGCTTAAGAGTTGATTTTTGACATGAAGACCTTCCTCTTCTCTAGGAAGCAGAACTGAGACCGAGAAAGAGGGGGGGGGGTTCTCTCCACTAGATCCCAAAGTCTAAGCTCTGCTTCTGACTAGAAGTGGAATTAACCCTTTCCTGTTAGCTCCATCAGTGACCAAGAAAATGATATTTCGTATTCGGGTAGTCCTGGTGATCGTTTGAAGTTACAACAGTGTAAAAAAAAAGAAAAAAAAAAGCTTTGCAATCAGTCCTCGCATTTATGATTGTCACAGCATCCTGCGGTCACATGATCACCATTTGAGCACTTTGCAATCTGTGCCCATCACAGCCTCCTATGGTCACATGCTTGCCACTTGTGTGCTTCACAACTGCCTTCCAACAGAGTTAATGGAGAATGGGGAAGTAAAATTGCAAGTTGTGGTCATGTCTCGCTTAATGACTGCAGTGATTCGCTTAACAACTAAAACCGAAGTGATGTAAGCCCGGCGTGGTCATGTGATTTTCCACTTACTGCTGCACTATGCAATGGAGTTGCCAGTCCCAATTGTGGTTGCTAAGCAAGGACTACCTATATTTGGGTCCCTATAATCTCAATACTAGATTCTTGCCAGAAGAAAACCAGTACAGTAACTCCTGGATTAAGGACATCTTGCAAAAAGCAGGTTCTCTTTGCTTAAAGATTAGTGCACTGTCAGATATCAAGCTTCCATCCATTTCACAAGCCAGAAGGCCTGGGGATTTCAACAGTTTTTAATAGAACAAAAGGTTATTCATATAAACTCCAGTTTCCAATATTTTGATAATGTGAAAACTTGCTCTTCCCCTGGGTGATATTGAGGATGAGGATGTGGGGAAAAAGAATAACTATCCTGAGTAAATTTCCTATGATGGACCTCTCTACTTCTATTGCATTCTGCAGAATCAATACAATGGAGAGACAACATAGGCTCCAAACAGCTTTATCAGACAGCATTACATTATGATAGAAAACAGTTTTATTTTAAAGGAAAAAAAATAAGCTGCCACAGTTCCAAGGAGGTAAATCTATAGGTAATGAATTATTAATACAGCACTAGACACTTATAAAGATGAAAAGCTACAAGGTTAATACACCATGCAGTGCAAATGTTAGTGGGAATAATTTGCTCATATTCTTGTCCCCAGTTTCATTCATTAACTTTGCAGATTTTTTTTGACTAGTAAATGAAGCAAAGGAAAAAAGAATTCACATCATGTTCTAGGATGTCTCCTCTGTGCACAGGAGCTGCAAATACATATAGAGAGAGACAGCAAACATGTGCATGAGGCAGAGGAGCAGACAAAGAATTTTCAACAGAAAGGAACCTCATGATGCTCATGATTTGTTGATCTTAGAGGTTAGCTTTCATAAGTTACATTTTATTTTATTTTATTTAATCCGTTCAATTGTGTCCGATTCTTGGGAGACTGCCTGGACAAGTCCCTGCAGTTTTCTGGGCAAGGTTTTTTTGGAAGTGGTTTGCCATTGCCTCCTTCCTAAGGCTGAGAGAGAATGACTGGCCCAAGGTCACCCAGCTGGGTTTGTGCCCAAGGCAGAACCAGAACTCATGGTCTCCCGGTTTCTAGCCTGATGCCTTAACCACTACACCAAACTGGCTCTCTTCATTTTATATTACATGTTGCTAAACATGTAGATTAAATTTTGGTAAAAGCATTTCAATTTTCAGCTGTTAACATGAACAGAGCATAATTTCTTACTAATATCTATTATCTGTTAGGTACCTGTCTTTATTTAGAATCTGAGAAAAATTTATAAATGAACACCATTTAGAATTACGCTAAAAGGATAGTTGAACTCAGGGAGTACATCACAAAGAAGGTTATTTTCAGCTCAAACAGTAAGTTCTATCAATATACAACAAACACCTATTTTTTTCTCTGTGATTAACTGCTTAGAGCATCCTTTCTGAATGGAAGAAAGCAAGCATGTTACAACAACCCATGCAGAGAGGCAACAGGCAAACTAAGAACACGTAATTCTGCTGTGTTTGCATCAAGTAACAAAATTATTAGCCCACGGGAGTGGGAAGAAATGAGACCAAAGCAGTAAATATATAGAGATGCATTCAGCAGCCTTGTCTGTCAAAGTTCAAAAGAGGCAAATTTCATATAACACATTTAAATGGCATAGCACAAGTTCCAAAATTGTTGCCCTATATACTCTTAACTTACTTAATTTACTAAATGTGTGAAATACTTAAATAAGCGTCACTAAGATAAGATTGAAAGAAAATAGTTAATGGAGAAGAATGTTAATGAAGAAGAATGATAACTGGTCAAAATGCAATGTAATATTAAATATTAATCTTGCAAATACAAATTATTCCATCATGCAAAGAAAATAAATAAAATAAATACTTACCAATGTGTCTGTGTGGGAATACTGATATCCCTTTTCTTTTAATGGTTCTAATATCATTTTTCCAGCAGAAAAGGAAGGAGTACTCAGGTATTTATAAATGGACAATGCTTCATTATTGATGCAAAACATGTGTGAACTACCATTGTTCACGCATTCTGTTATAAAATCAGAAAATAACACTTAATATTCACAGGAGAAGGAAATATTAAATGATATATACTGATCCTCCCAGTTTTACTCATAGGCAAAACCTGCTTACATTTTTACAAAATAATCACATAGGAGCCATAAGCACATACTGTGTCCTAGGCAATATCAAAACTGCAGAGTATATGATATGTAAAGTTAAGAATACTGTATACATAAAAAGGGTTAAGATTCTGACTTGGTCTGTTGTGTGGGAGTTATGCTCTGCAGTGATTATACAATTCTTGAGCATACTGCGATAATGACTGCACAAAGTTTTGCAATGCTCATGGGAGCTGTTGTTGACTTGTCTGCTGAAGGGTGGAGTGTAAGGTCATCGTCTTCTAAATTTTGACAGAAGATTGGCAGGAGAGGTAAGAGTAGATCGTTGTGCCATAGTGAGTAAAGAGGCCAATACAAGATGTTATGGAAGATTGTTTTGATTTCCCTCAGCAGGCAGGGCAGAGACATGTCTGTAGAAGAGTGCCATTAAATCATCCTTCTGGGCATGGAGATGATAGCTCATAACATTTGGCCAAGATAAAAGCTCTGCTAAATGGTGGCTGAAAAATATCTGAAGGATAGGGGGCTGCCAGAAAAAGTTTAGTGGCAAGCTCAACTATATACATTTGAGTCATGTGTTGAAGGTTTGTTGTTTCATTCCTGTTGGGTTTTGTCAAAACCAAATGTATTCAGATATTGTAAGGACACTGAAGATATTCTCTTAGATGGTATGGATGTGTAGCTGACACAAAGGATCAGGAAAGCCAAAGAACTCTCAAAGTAAATTAATGTAAGTCAGTAATTCAAGTGGCTGAACTGAGTTCAGAACTCTACGGAGATCAGGTCAACTTCCAGCCTTAGGAAGAGGACTGGGTACAGATCAGGGAACACCAAATAAACCCCTTAGGGATTTCAACTGAACTGTCTCATGAGGGGCCTCTGAGTGGTATTTTCAGACCTGGGTTTCACAAGTTAGGTGACTCATCACTTTTGCTTTGTTGTTAATTGCTCCTGGGATGTGATTGTTGAAGTTTCATCTCACAAATGCAGTCTGATCTTTTCAGATGCTGATGCCAAAAAGAAAACCTTGACATATTTAAATGATTTAACATTTAAATTTTGATATAAAATGATTTGTTCTCTGCTAATGCCATCAATTTTCCAAGAATGGTGGCATGACTCAGCATTTCTGGAGAACCCAATTCATTTTATTTTAGTATAGTTTATGTCAAGGCCATTATCTCTACAATGGGGCACAAGGGCCCAAATCTTCTCATACATATTATAATATAAAAAGATTTAAAAACAATGGCACATCATCTGCAGAGAGGACCAAGCCAGCTCTATTGGCTATTGCGGTTGACTGTAATTCAGGTCTTGACAGCCTTTCACCCATGGATGTTGGTATACAACCAGTTTCACCCCTTGCTGAATGGGCACAGGGGCAGTAAGAACAAAGTGCCAATCAAAATTGCATGGCATTATTTTCACAGAACTTCAAAATTAGAGAAAGAAGTCATTCACTGTGATGAAGGAGAAAAACTCCATTCCCAATATACTTCTGGGTACTGAGTCAAACCCAGCTTTCAAGTCAATAAAGGTGACATAAAATTTGCCTCATAGCCATTAAGTATATTTTTTGGTTAGATACTGGAGGACCTGACAATGGTTGAGAGTTGAGCTGCCTTCTGAAAGCCCAGCTTGTTCCATTGCTAAGATACTGCCTTGTATTAACCAGTCCACCAATTATAGATGAAAATGCCTAGCACAGAGCTTGCTGAAGATGCTCCACAGGCTAATGGGGCAAAAGTTTTATAGATTTTTAAAATATCAACACTCTGATAGGTTTATACTTGACAGATGTTACTTAAAATGTGCTATTTGGCTATAGCTAAAATTTAAGCTTACCAATCCATGTTGGCCTGTAAGATCTACTCTAATTTTAGCAGATCTTTCTTCTTTTAGCTGGGAGATAAGTTTGGTAACCTCCAGAGCCCAGATTGGTATGTCTTCAAGAAATACGTTGCTGACCTGCAACTAGTGTTGGAAATGATCAGTGCATGTGTAGATGGTCCAGGGGGACCCTTGGTAAGGGCAGGCAAAAAAAAAAAAGGTGATATAATGAGAACCCATATAGGAAAACGATCTGCATGCTTTGTGAATGATCTTATACCAGAATAAAGCACATTTTCTTATACTTGTCATAAACATATTTAAAACTATGTCATATCACTCACCTAGAAGAATCTCTTGATTAGATGCTTTATCAAAAACAACAGCTGGCTGAGAAAGGTCTTTTAAGGAAATTGAGTTATCATGCATGTTCTCTGCAAAACAAAATAGAGAGGACTGGACTTAAGGCCAGACAGTAGTTACAGGTAGTCCTTACTTAAGGATGGTAATTGGGACCAGAACTTCCATAGCTAAGTGATGCAGTCGTAGAGCGTGACTTCATGTGACCGCACCGCTTAGTGATGGCAATTCCAGCAGTCCCCATTGTTAAGCGAGGATTGTAGGTTATTGAGGACCTCATGTGACTGTGACTTGCGACTTCCTGCCAGCTTCCAAAAAGCAAAGTCAATGGGGAACAGGACAGCAGGCAGGTGAGTGCTACAGAGTGCAGATGGGTACTGTGGCGTGGTGGAACTGTGGGCGGGCATTGCGGTGCAAAGGACTACCTGTATAAGGATATGAGTTTCTATTCAGTGAGGGTACTCTAATAATCTTTATTACAAACATCTTTTTTTTTTATTTTTTGCAAGTGTGTACATTCCACAAACATAATGCTGTGATGATCATACCCATCTCCAGAACAAGTTTCCTAGTAACTTTTGGTTTAGGTTTTCCGGGTTCTCTTTGTTCAGGCGATACTATTCCACCAAATACAAAGCCTCCTGAAACAATAGAAAAATTAATTATATTCTATGTAATACCAATTTTAAATTGTGTTAATCAAGATGGGATGGAATCACTGGAATAACAGGGTCACCTACAGCAGATAGCCTGCCAGGTCTATAAACTAATGAGCTGACTTGTCTCCACCCAGAAATTCGTGTTTCCTAATTTCATGATCATAGTCTCGGTTGTAGAAACTAACAGTTTGTGGGGTTATTTCCTAAATGTAAAAAACGCTTCCATTGTGGAGAGGCAACACAAGGGGAAAAATAGGCTATCCACGTCATCAGTAACTTGGGTGATGCCATAAGTGGTTATGCTTCCTGTTACAACATTCCTGAGTAATACCATTTTAAAAGAAAATGATTCCATTTTTTAAGTGCTGCTCTGCAGTAGAAATCTTTGTGCTTTCAGCAAACCGTCTCATGGGATTTCATTGCTAGACAGACAATTCTAGGTCCTATTTTTTTCAAAAAATCAAAAAATACAAAACAAAATCAGAATCCTTCTAGTCCAAATTTTTAAAGTCACAGGAAATTATTTGGGAGGTTATGGAAGGCAAGTACCTCTTACAAACAGAACAAGTACTAACAAGATAAGCAGATCTATGTGAATGCCATTCATTTTAGTGCATGTTACAATGAGGTCTGGTAATACTATGTCCATGGACATGATACTGCTCTTGGGCATTTGCTGCCAATCAAGGCCTTGTTTTGCCCATGTCTTTTTCATGACTGTAGCCACAGCTGCAGACACTGGATCTCTTCATTCCTCTCTGTCAATTTGGGCTCCAAGTGGTCCCAAAGCACTCTTCAGAAAAGAAACCACATGTGGCAGCTATAACCTGGGGCACTGATGCTTTCCATTCAGTCTACCAAATCCAAACTGAAAGGAAAAAACAGAGAAGGGGGGAAGGGTGGGAGTATTGCTATTTGGTAAGCTGTTGAATATTACAACAGGATGGTACTAAAACTGTCTGGAGGATAAAAGGTAACCCAGGGAGTGATGTGCTATGGGAGGCAGGGAGAACCAGCATGGGGTTAGCAAAGGCAGTAAAAGCAGGAAGGGAGAGAAAAAGCATTCGGACGTCAGAAAAGGATGATGGACCAGTGGTCTCTATGGTGTAGGATGGCTAGGGAGCCTAACACTGGGAAAGCAAGGGCAGCATTACTGTATGAGAGAACGGGATCTATGATTATCTAATATATGTGTATACATACAGGTATCTTTACCAAGTAGCTTACAAATTTGTTTAATAAATAATAGCTGATTTGATTGTGTTTGTATCTACTGCAGGGGGTGGGGGGTCGATGGGTTTTTGGTACTGTGGATTTTAATTCTGTAAGCCGCCCAGAGTCAAATAAATAGCTTCTTTGTGCAGGCAATGTTGGATTTTTGCATAATAGGGATTTACGGATATGTGAATTTCAGAAGAATGTACTGTATTTAGAAGAAATTTGGAGAACTTTTCTGTGCAGTATGTTTGTTGAAGCAGAACACTGTAGATTCAAAATAAGCGCATGCCGCCTTTTAGATTCATCCATTTGCATTTCTAAAAAAATGTTCCATTACAAATAATGGCAGCTCCCCAATTCAGAACCCCTGAATTACACACCTGAAGCTCTTGCCTTATAATCAACACGTTCTCCTCGCCAATATTCCAACGGTTTAATACGTATTCTTTTGGTCCGACGAACATTGGGTGTGTTTGTAGGCAGTACTATTAAAAAAGAAATATACAAAAGTGTGTATCTCGGGTAAGTCCCAAAATAGCAAAACAAACACACACACACACACACACATAAATATAAATAAAAGACGGGGCAACATTTTGGTAAGTCACTCTATGCAACATGCTTAATAATTCAATATTGTTTTAACTGCAAGATTTAATCATTTCTTTTCAATGTTTCTTTCCTCTATAATTAATGGTAAGAGATTATATTCGTATAATATGCTTTTATATCTGTTGGAGAAGGTCGGAAGTCACTTTCTTTCTATATTTTCATATGTTTCTGCACTTTTATAGTTTTTCTTTTTTCTTTAGTTCTGTATTCTATCCTCTCTGTATTTTATATTTTGTATTTTAACTATACTTTGAAAATTAACAGTTTTATTAAAAAGTCTTTCCTCTACACTACATTCAGATTAATATATACAATTTCCCATTTTAACCTCATGACTTGTAAAGTAGGTTAATCTGTGTGAATGGCTCAATCATTCCATTAACCTTGCAGCTAAAAAGTAATAGAAACCTAATTTTGCCAAATTTAAGACTCAACACCACATTGTTTGTCATATAACCAGTATTTTTCATATTATATTTGTCCGATGTATGAGAAATTTAGCCAATATTCTTCAAGAGTCCTCAAGTATGGCTGAATATTAAAGAGCAGAAAATCAGAAAAGATACCACCTTTTCAGACTAACAAATTTTATTTAAAAGGCATAAGCTTTTATCAGCTACAGCTCACTTAATTGGATGCAAGGAGTGATGAAACACCTCAGGAATCCAAGCTTGGCATCTTCTACCCACTTCTCAAAATACACAAGAAAGGCAACCCGAGCCATTCAATTGTCTCAAGCATCAGAATATCAAGTTTCATGGAGTCTGTACTTAGATATTATGCCACTGGCACTTCATGTTATACATAAGATACATTACATAAAAGACTTCCAAAGAAGACTGAAATCCATCAGCGATCTCCCTAACAATACCATTTTAGCCATCATGGATATTGAGGCGCTATACAGCAACTTCTCCTACAAACATGGAGTTCAAACCATCATGAACACCATCACTAATATTAACACAGCACACCTTTGCCACCAGACTGCATGACTCATCCATAACTACTTCACCTTTGGCAAAAACATATACTTGCAAATCAGTGGCCCAGCCACAGGCACACACATGGCTCCACAGTATGTCAAAATCTTCATGGCTTTCTCAGCTCTTATCCCCTGAATCTCCTCTTTGAGATTCATTGATTACATTTTCATCATCTGTATCCATAGAAAATAATCTCTCAAGAAATTCCACCACAAACTCAACAATTTCCACCCAACCATCAAATTTAGCCTCAACCTATCTACAGAACAATTATGAACTGAACTACTCACCCACCCAAAAAGAACAATACAATCAATACAAAGAAAACCAAAAACAGAACAGTACTGGTTGTCACATACAGCTCACAGTTCAATCTACAGTATTTAAACACATTATTAATAAGCTACAGCCCATACTGAATTATGACACTGTCCTTTTGCAGGCACTGATTGGCAGGCACATACTTGCATATAGATAACCACCCAAACCTGAAGCAGCAAGCAAAGAACCCCCAAAGAACAACTATGCTAATGGAAACCAGATCATGCAACAAATCTTGGTATCTACTTTGCCCCCACATCTATACACCAACAGTATCAGCACAGGCCCCAACAACTTCACACACAAAATTAAAGGCATCTTCACATGCTCTTTCTCTAATGTAACATATGTCAACATCTGACAGCAATTCCTTTCTGGATTCTACATAGGACAAATAGGACAAACATTGTGCAAACAAATTAACCAATACAAGTTTGACATTAAGCCTCAGGACAAGGACAAAGTAATATCAGAGCATTTTAACCTCCCAGGACACTCCATTACAAATCTCAAGCAGCCATTTTGGAAAAAAGAAACTTTACCAGCTCCACTGAGGGAGAGATTGTAGAACTCACATACATAAAGGGCTATCTCAGAAGGTCTCGACAAACACAACTGTTTTTTTTAACACTTGTAACATTACAATTGTTAATTAATAAACTACTTGCAGTCTGTCTCACACATATTCTGCATTTGTATAACTACCCTCCCCAAATCTCTGTTTAAATCCTACATCAGTTTAATCATTCCATGCATCTAATGAAGTAAGCTGCAGCTCATGAAACCTTACGCCTTTTAATAAAATGTTAGTCTGAAAAGGTGCTACCTGATTTTGGCTATCATCCACTTCTACAGTTGTCCTCCCTATAATGCCTCTAAAGAGCTGAAAAATTTAAAACTCTGCTCCTATAAACTCAAAATCTGCATCAAGTTTCTTAGCAAGTGAATGTTTATATAACTGGGCTTTATCATTTTTTTCCAAGCAGAATTATTATTTCCCCTCTATTAAGAGTAGCAAAACAAAAAATACTATTTCACCAAGAAAAAGATCCATCAAATCATAAAGTAGTTCAATGCATCCAAAGGGAATTTTCAATCTATTTTTCATTCACACATCACTCACATGCTACATGTTGTGAGCCACCCAGAGTTGCTTAAGATGGACGGCCATATAAATCTTTTCAATAAAACTAACAAATAAATAAATAACAACCTCACTCAGGTACTGTAGGTATGTTGATGGGTTAGAAATTCACTTCAAGAATTCTCAGCTGATAACCCTAACCCTTTATTTGAACAGCAGCCAACTGGGGAAGGCTGCTATGCAACAAAGTAAGTTTCACAGATTTAAAAGCTATTTATGTGATATGAAATTAAGACTTATAGTTGCCACAGTGATCAGATATAGTGAGCCGTTTCCACTAAGAAGTACCGATGCCTCTTGCTGACCCTTTTCCATATCTGCCTACATTTTCCCCAACAGGAGTTAAATTATATTGCCAGATTGGTTTTTATTATTGTGCCACTAATCCTATCATGGTTTCACTAACAGACAGGCTTGGACACAGTAACAGCATTTTATTTCAATTTATTTTAGTTCCTATTTTGTGTCCCCCCCTTTTTTTTAGCTCTCCTCCATAGTATTGTTTCAGAATAGGCAGTGATACCACCTAAATTCTAATACAAAATACTCATCTATATCTATTTTCAAAGTTATATTTTAAATGCTTTACATTTAAATGTTAAATATGTTATATTTTAAATGCTGTCATTTAAACAGATAGTCTCCATATGGAGAGAAAGATCCCAGTAACCATTCAGAGGTCTAATACTGTACACCATAAATTTAAACTGAAAATACATGAAAACACACAAAAATATGAATTCATTATCATACGATTCAAAATTCTATAATATTGTTTTAAATATATGCAAGCAGTGTACAAGAAAATGATATTGAACAATACAAAGTACTGTACCTGGAAATTTCATTTTAAAGCTGCCTGTGTTGGTTAACAAGAAACATTAATAACGTAAAAATAAACTTACAGATTTCTTGGTTTTGTATGGAACCTTTCCCATGGAACAGAAGGTTGGTTTTATTTTTTTAGCTTTTGTAAAAAACTAAATAAATAAAACTTACCTAGTTTGTGCTTTAATGAATTTGACACTAGGCCATTTAGATTGTCCTCCAAATCTGTAGATTCATCTAAAAATAATATAGAACATAAGAAATACAGAAAGAAATTAGACAGGTGTCAGATACTTTATTACTATGGATGTAACCTGAGTGCAAATTAGTCTGAGCTTGGAAAAATTGTTTCAGGTGTTCTGTTTTAAAACGTGGCACATAACATCGTTTCAAGTTGCCCTGAGCCATTTGGATAGTCGTTTTGCACCTTACCACTTTTTTTTTAATCTCACCCCGGGGAGAACAGCAGCTGCAATTGTCAGGGGTGGATAAAATAATCTGGAGGCCTGTTGGAATGGTGGGGAGTGGAGAAGCAAAGGAGTACAGATCTCTTAAGTCCCACTCTGGATCTGACTCTGCTATTGGTGAGAAAATGACAAAGGAACAAGAGTGCTATGAGGGACCTGTGACTGGAGGGTGCCCGCTTTCTGCAGCAGTTTCCCTGCATCCCCTTCCGTGCCCAAATGAATGCTACATTTGGGTTTTAGTTTTAAAATAATGTAATGCGATAGATGGTGGAGAATGGGGAAGACAAGGTTGTCTTGGCTGGGTTGCTGGGGTTTTGAAATACAGTACTGTACAGTATATGCACTCTGCTTATTCTTGTGCCTTGTTGGATTCAGGGTGCACTGAAGAAAATGAAAAATCTGTGTTGTTTTGGTTGCTGGTTTACAAGAGCATTGGTTCTTGTGTTTTGCTGATGAGCTGCTAGTACATTTATTTAAATTGGGTTGTTGGCAGAACTGGCAAAATAATAAACTGTGGTTGTTGATGGTGTTTGTTGTGCTTTGTGGTAGTGAAGTTAATGAATGATACTCAGGCAGGTAAGTGGTACCAAGAGCATCTTCCAATACAGTGTTTGGAACCATTTAAAGAAGCCCAAAGGGACAGAAGAAGGTGGCAACTAATTGTCAGTTGAATCGTTTGAGCAGAGTAGCTCTTTGTCCAGCTGTACAAGAGAACACAGCTATTTCCCTGGAATGTCAGTTTAAAGCTGCTGTGTATTTTATGCGTGCATCCTTTTTGCTAAGCTTTCTGTGATTTGGCTGGCTGATACAGGTCAGTGTGATCTTGCTACTCCGCAGGGAGAAGAAATAATAATAATAACAACAACAGCAGCAGCAGCAGCAGCAGCATGCTGCCCAACTCTCAGGGAAGTAAACAACTCATACCAAGTTCCCAGTGTTTCCTATGGCTGGAACATACAAAATACTTTTGAGTTTTTTTCTGACAGAACACAGAAAACTTGAGCTGTTTCAAGTTTTGTTCCACTGCAATACAACCAATCAGGAGGTTCCAACATAATATTCTGGCAGAATGCTGCTTTTTTCAAGTTCAAAACAAAATACATTTTTCATTTTTATTTACTTATCAAAATTTACACCTACAGTGAGACCCAATTTGGTGTAGTGGTTAAGACACCAGGCTAGAAACTGGGAGAACGTGAGTTCTCGTCCCCCTTAGGCACAAAGCCAGCTGGGTGACCTTAGGCCCGTCACTCTCTCTCAGCCCTGGGAAGCAGGCAATGGCAAACCAGGAGTCAACACTGACTCGAAGGCACCAAAACAAACAAACAAACCTATAGTAATCAACCAGATTCTCAGCAGTTTACAATAATGAAGAGCATGAAATAAAAGCATTTCCAATAAAACATCCATTGTAAAACCATAATAATAATCACTCTCAGTCTCACACCACAAACCCTCTGAAACACTCTGATCTCCATTCATTTTTGGAAAGCTAGCATACCCATAACTATTACAATAAATATCTAATTCAAGTATTAACATTTCTAATGCAGTTTACACTAAGTAGGAATGGTTGGTGAAATTGACAGATCTCCCTGAGATGGATAAGCTAACTTCTTTGATTAGAGAAAAGACACTATCTACGTTTATTGGTGATTGGAAACCTCTTACGGACTTTTTGCGTAAAAATGAAAAAAAAAATGAACTTGTGATTTATGGTTCTGATGATTAGACAGGAGAGATTATAGAAAGACGAGTATTATGTAACTTTAGAGAGAGGTTAAAATATAATTTTAAAAGATAAAAATGCAAGGGGTGGAGGCAAGCCCAGTGCTGGCAGAGCCTACCTGCAGGCCCTCTGCGTGCTATCGGCCCAGACTTCCTCTTCCAACGTGAGCTGCAGAGCACACACTGAAAGTGCCCTTGGAGAACTGGTCAGCTGGCTTCAGTGCACTGGAAGCTGCTGGCCGTTCGTGAGGCTTTGCAGGAGGAAGGCTGGGCCAAGAATGAGCAGAGGGCCTGCGGGTAGGCTCTGCCAGCGCTGGGCTCACCTCCACCCTTTGCTGAAGCCTGCAGGCGTTTTCCAGGGGCGCTTCCAACAGAAGCTGCAGAATGCGTCCTGCGCCTCCAGGAAGCCTGCACCTCTCCACTTCCTCCAGTTCTGCCACCACCCCAAACAGCTCCTCCCACACAGACTCCACCTTCATGCGGGGAACTGCCGCTGGCTCTCCTGCCTCACACAGCAATAGAGAACACCACACCTTGCCATCCCACTGCCTCTTCCCAGGCCAGGCCTGGCAAGCTCACTTTGGCAGACTAGGCTCTGCCACCCTGCTACGCTCACCGCGCACATCCCAGGGCTGCACCCTTGCCCAGCGCCTGGATTCCAGGCCAGCAGCAGGAGGAAGATAGCAAAGGTCGGCTGCAGGCAGCAGGGGGCAGTAGGGTTAGGTGGCAGAGTTCAGGGCAGCCAAAAGGGCAGAGAGGGAGGGAGATAAGCGGGTTGAGCGGGTTTAAGCAAAGACAAACACAGCAGGGAATGAGAAGCGTGAGATTCTTGCCTAACAATGGCCCTGTCCTGGTCTAACAACCTCAATTGGGACTACTAGAACTGCTGTTGCTAGGTGGTGCAGTCATGCAATGTTTTGCCTAACAACCGCATTGCTTAGCGATGGAAATTCTGGTCCCATTTGTGGTCGTAAGTTGAGGACTACCTATAATACAAACATACAACACTATCAACTAAAATGGATTAAAATATAGTATATCACTTTATGTTTCTTATATTTATACCCTGCATTTCCTTCAAGAGCTCAAGGCAATGTACACTGTACTCCTTCCTCCAATTTTTCCCAACAACAATAACCCTGCAGGGTATGTTGGGCTTAGAGAGAGAGAGTAGCCAAAGTAACCCAGTGAGCTTTCATGGCTGAGGATGGATCTCTCTGCTCCTACCAACACATACAGTGTGTTGTAAGTGGTAAGTGATGCCGTGACTGCCCTCTCCAGGTACCTGGAGGCTGTGGGGGCCTGGATGGGGAACAACAGGCTTCAGCTGAACCCTGGTAAGACAGAGTGGCTGTGGATTGAGGGAGCCTCGCCTTCCGGGCAATTGTCATCTCTAGTTCTGGATGGGGTCGCACTGCCCCAGACAGACTCAGTGCATAATCTGGGACTTCTCCTGGACTTACGACTCCCGCTCGAAGAGCAGGTGGCAGTCATGGCCAGGAGACTTTGCACAACTTCTATAGATGTTCCAAAGACTACAGCTGTTTGAGTACATACCATGCTAGCAGACATGCCAGAGACACAAATATTTCCGAGAAAAGCCGGATTCAACTATTAGTGGTCTGTATATGTACATGATCAATAGGTGTTAATTCTTGTATTCTGCATTAAAAACCTCAAACCACAAGAATATGGTTTAAACCAAACAAGATACAAAATCTTTATTTATGATGTACTAACACATTTTAGTGGATTAATTCAAATATTTTGTAAAATAGATAAGCATGTATTAAAGAATTCATTTCAAAATAAGGTTCTATAATATAAATTATAGTTTTAAAAATACAGTATAATGGTAGTCTGTAAAACCCTTATGCCTCTGTTAAGAAAAGGGAGCAGATGGAAAACGAGTTCATAGGCTTGGTAATACTCAAAAGTCTAAGCTCAGCAACCATACCTGAAGCATTTAAAAAAAAAAATGCAACACTCCTCACCTTTGCTCACAACTTGCTGAGGGTCAGAACCAGCCTTTCTCAACTTTTTGACCCTGGAGGAACCCTTGAAATATTTTTCAGGCCTCGGGGAACCCCTGCACATTCAGGCTCAAATATAGGCCAGAAGTTACAAAATTATTGTATTTGTTTCATGTGTAGGCCTGTATATATGCATTAACAGTGTTCTTAAACTAAAAATAAAGAATGAAACTTACCTGTTTAATGTGAAGTTGCCTGAAACCCTAGTCAGAACCAACAGTTTGAGAACCCATGCCATATTGGCCTGGTCTACATATAATACTTAGCCATAATGTGTAGGTCACACCCCAAGTAAAACCACACAATGCCTTAGCATTATGTGTGAACCACAGTGATACACAATCCTATTCAGAAAAAGAAACAAAACATAAATATTAACTTTGACAAGTTACCTGAACCAGAAGCATCCTTATTAAATGGATTCCGTTCTCCTGTAAACATTTCATCACTATAAACTGGGCCACTAAAAAAAAATTCCAAGTTTAGATCAGGTTAAATCATTACATTTGCGAAATATACTGCCTGATGTTGCTGTAAATCAGGGGAATATTATAATGTCTCCAAAGTATAATTGTCTAAATTTGTGGAGCTGATAAATACTTATGCATACAAACTGTTTTTCTTCTAAAAACAAAGTCCCAGAGATGGTGTCAGCAGGCTTCTGTCCTAAGAGTACAGTAGAATACTGAACCTATTCCTTTCTCTGTCATCTTTTCCTGCCTTACCCCAAAGACTATTCCCTATCATTCTAAACAGATTACACAAGGAGGGGAAGGGGGACTCTCCACTGCAAGTTCTGCTGATGGAAGCAGATTCACCAGGGGAAGGCTTTACCTGGATTACTATGTGGCACATACCCTGTTTTTTCACCTTAAGATGTTGAATATGATGTTCCGTGCCATGTGAATCAGACTGTAGGAGATACATTGGGCATAATATTCAGAAACGAATACTTTCTGTAGGAGAAGATCTATAAATATTTACTGTACACCTAATAGTGTCTAAGAGAAATATTTTTAATTCCACCTGAATAAAAAAGCTTTTACCATCAAATCTAACAAAAAACATGAAAAAAAGTCAAAGGAAATGGGGAAAGAAAGAAAGAAAGAAAGAAAGAAAGAAAGAAAGAAAGAAAGAAAGAAATAAATAAATCCCAAACTGCAAACATTTCAAAAAGAATTTTTGAAAATAGGAAGTTCTACATATATTGTACTGGAAATTACCTGTTATTCTTATTTTCATCTGATGCACAGGATCTAAAAGAAATTCAACAGTTGTATTTGAAAGATTATTATAATCAGTAAATGCAGGTGGTTACAAGCAAAAGCCACTAACTTTATGATCAATTTATTGGATGTCACTATCCAACCTGAAGCTTTAGATTTGTGGAATATGGATTTAGCCTAACTATCATCCAAACTAGACAGTTTGTAGTTAGAAGAAATGAGGGCAATTTTGCCTGCTTGGCTCTTCAATTTCTTGGCTCATACTCTACCTATGAACCAAAGCCAACCAATACTGAACTGCAGAGCAGTTGCCTTTTTAGCCGTTTAACAGCTAAAATATGGCAAGACATTCTAGAAAGATATCTATGAAAGCCCTACAAATCAAAAACAAACAGCCTAGTCACACTCTAAGACAAACAAATTCATTGTGGATTCCACATGTCCACAAAATGTTTACTCTCTAAGTTATATCAAGATTAATTTCAATTTTTAAGGAAAACCATGGGGAATTTTGTTCTACCCATAAATTCTCCAAGAAGAGTTTATATATAAGGAGAAAAAACAGACCAAAAGATGAAAGATAATTAAGTGGACTACTTTAGCAAGCAGGCGCACACGCATATGATAAAAACAAAAAAGATAAAAATGTATACAAGTTAATGTTCAAGAGCTTTCTAGCTATGACAGAAGAGTGGCAGATGCAGAAAGTTCTTTCTAGAAAAGCACACAGTATGTGCAAATAAAATAAATGTTTTTATTTTAAAGGCCTTTAGTGCTGTCACGAGCCTCAAACCCAGAATGGAGGATCTCTTTGGAAATATGAACTGTTACATACTGTATTCTCCTCTTAGATGATCATGGGAAAGAGCCCCACTCCTTCCTGGAACAAAATGTTTTTTGGCAAGGGAAGAGATTTTCTTCCCAACAGCCATCCTGGAATTACAGCCTTTCTTTGCCTTCTGTACAATTATCTTACAGGCCACTCAAATAAAATATACATTCCCAAAAACTGTTAGTGGGGGAAGTTTATTTTTTACAAAAACTCTGACAGCTGCCTTCATAAATATTTTCACTGTACTATTTTCATGTAACAAAGTCCTGCAGTGATGATTGGTCTGCAAGATATAGCTAGCACAGATGCACAGTTAGATTACATGGCATACCTTATCCCATAGATATTAAATCTTGCTAAAAGATCTACACTGCTTGCCGGTCTGCTGCCAAGCCAGATTTAAGGTCTTGGTGCTAATCTACAAAGCCTTTAACTGGCAGATTACCCCAAAGAACATTTCTCCCTTCCAAGGCCTGCAATATGAAGATAGGGCTTTTCCAAACTGCACCCTCTACAGTATACCAAACCCAATATTGATGAGTTTCAGATATCTTTTATATCTTCCTTTTTTGTTACCCTTCTCCAGTCATCTCTTCTTTGACTTATTTTAACCTATCTTAGCCTGGTCTAAAATTGTAAAATGCCTAAGGATTCCTAGTGATGAATAGTAGCATATAAATATTTTAAATAATCAGTAAGAGCAGAAAGTGCTGTAATGATGTGTGTACCCAGGCCATTATCAAAGCCCCACAGCAGTCCAAGGCATTTCCACCTCAGAAGAGGTCCAAAGCATTTGGGTTGAGTATTCATGGCTTTGCTTGAAACAGAACAATACCCCAATTATCCCAATATACAACGTGCACTGCAGCAAGAATAAGTAGTATTAAAACAAGCTTATATACTTATACAATCAAAACTTACTCCAGTAAAAATTCATCGCTGTTTCCTTGTCTTACTGAAGCATTTAAATGTTTTTCTGCCACATGTTGCTCACAAGAATCCTCTTGGCATAATATGTTACCCTTGGACTTCAGAAAAGAAGTCTGTTTTACTTTTTGAGGTGTTGCCCTCCTTATATCAGTTCTTCTTAGCTCAAAAGCATGAAGGTTTTCATCCTTTTTATCTAACTGTTCCTCTCCAATATCACCTTCAAGGCTTTTCTCTGAAACCAGTCGCCTGTTCTTCCTCCTTCTAGGTCCAACAGTGGATTTTTTCTTTTTCTTTTGAGTTCCCAGTTGTTTTTGGGACGGTAACTTTTGCTTTCTGACTGGCGTACCACAGCATAACTGCTGAGCTAAAGGAACAGGTCTTGGCACAGAACCTAAATTTTCAGAATAAGTATCTGTATTCTTAGATTGTGTGCAGTGCTTTGAGGATAGAACTGAAACTGTGAACTCTTGCTGGTTTTCATTATGCACTTCTGTCAGTGTAGTCAGCTTATTCTGAGATAAGCTTTGTTCTGTACTTTCCACTGGTTGTATCTGGATTAATAAACTTTGGTCTGGTTCTAGTAAAGGTGTAAGACCTTGTGCCTGCTTTCTATTTATGGGGTCTTGGTAACCTCTGTTATGTATTTCTGCTGAATCTTTAACTTTATTTTTGGAATTCATTTGCTTCCTTGTTTCTTGGGTAGTATTTATAACCAACTGTGACTGGACATTCTCCACAGCCATTACCTCATTAGTTCTTGAAGCATTTTGCAATCTGTCAAAAGTTCTTTCACCAACATTACTTAAAGTTGCCTTGATTTGCTTCACTGGAGTTGGCATAACTGTTTTCCCCAATTCCCTTTTATCTTTTCTTCTTTCATTATGCTGCTGGGCTTCCTTGTTTCCTTCAAATGATACAGCTATTAATCTCTTTTTCTCTGGCTTTTGCTTTTTTCGAGATGTTGAAATCCAAGATGCAGAAGATGCCCCAAAAGATTCCTCTATCAAAAATTCACATTCCTCTTCTAGTTCTACATTAGCTGCATTTCTAGGGAGGGAAGACAGCTATGTGAATTCTCACATATCATAGAGGGTCAGTCCCCTGAGGAACTTCACTTTCAGAATAAACTCAGATACTTTACAAAAATATTTTCTGATGAAAACTAGTACTAGTAATCATTTTCCTATTATATTATGCCACACAAACTTCATATGCCTTGACTTTAACCTATATAGCTTTTCTTAACCTTTTGACCCTGGAGGAATCCTTGAAATATTTTTCAGGCCTCAGGGAATCCCTGCACATTCAGGTTCAAATATAGGCCAGAAGTTACACAATTATTATATTTGTTTCATGTGTACAGTAGGCCTATATATAGGCATTAACAGTGTTCTTAAACTAAAAATAAAGAATGAAACTTACCTCTGTAATGTGAAGTTGCCCAAATTTGAAATATTTTTTTAAATAAATTGTGATCTCCTAGAAAACCTCTAGTGACCTCTTGCGGAACCCTAGGGTGCCACGAAACCCTGGTTGAGAAACCCTGAACCCACTGATACAGCTGAAGCCTTGAGATTAAGATTCTAATATACATGTTTGTGTATCTGACAGATCTAGACTTTGTACTTTGTAAGACTTATCTTACAAGAATAAACAGAATTGGCCAAGTGAATACTTCACAGTTATGATCATAGGTTGATACCAGTTGCAGTGTTAAATACAACAATGATAGAATAAGTCTAAACATTCAAAGCTGCATTTACTTGGTAATCAGCACATTATAACAGCAGATGGTTCATATCTAATACATCTCTGAGATGAAGCTATGGCTTTACGGATGTCCTCATAACAGACAAATTACTTAATATGAGGAAAAGTCCTGAATCGTATAGAATCCTGAATATGTACCTCTATGGATCCACATGGAAAGCTTTGTTTGGGCTCCTCAGGATCCCTACCATGTCTTTCTCCCAAAGCACCAACAATTCCAAGCTCCTTACTTAGAAGTGAAATTATAGCTAAGACTTCCCCCTAGGTAGAAGCAGCACACTACACATAGTCTGTACTTTTCATGGAACAAAGTGATTGGCTTAGAACTGCAACAAGCAATTCCAACCCATTTTAACAATTGTGCACACTTTCCTCAAGTCAGCCACTTTAAATGCCACAGCAAAAATCTGATTCTTTTGCTTTCAGTTATAAATGCTGAAATCTTTTATACAAAGCTGATCTTTAAATAATGGCACTCATATCTCACCGTACTGCCAAAGCACTTGTCATGGCTTCTAATGATGATAAAGATCCTGACATCTTTATTTGACCAGAGGTTGGTTCTTCAATATGTAACTCCTTTGTTTCTTTTCCCGCACAAAAGCCCTTAGACTTGCTGAAATTTTTGCTGTTGTGTAAATCAAGTGCCTCTTCATCAAAACACAACCTGTATGGGAAGAGAAATAAACAATTCATTCAGGGTTCTCCAAATGTTCTTAACAATTTTTAAAATTTCCAATTCTTAAAGAAAATACTACACACAGTATTTTCTTAAATCCTTTGCAAAAATTTACATTCCTAATTATCATCCACTTCAGAACTGGAGATGACCCTACAGCTTTGTTAAAGACACTTGGTGTGATAGAGGCGAGCCCATCCCATCGTGAATTACCAAAACATGGAAATAAAACTATTAACCTTTCTCTAAACAGTTGATCATTTATCTTCACTAACTTGAAGTTAGAGAGGAATAGATATACTTTGGTGAAGTATTTAATAGTGATCTGAAGTAATTTACCGTTCTACACATGATTGCTCTCCTTCTTCTTCTAGTAGAAGGGCGGGTGATCCTAAGGGCAACACATCAATATCCTCATCTAGAATTTCTTCTGATTCGTTGCTGCCTATTTTATTGATAAGACAAGGAAAATACATGCAACATTATCATTCCTTGTGAGATAAGAAAAACTATCCTCTCTTGTTGTTACCTTAAATTACAACTGACAAACTTATTGGTACACTTTATTCTCTTAGGAAACTAACTTAAAGTACAGGCGACCCATAGTTAGGAACGGATCCTATTGTAGCAAAATTCGATGATTTGAGTTAAATACACAATGGTTCGAGGTAATTACACAATACTACTTATACAGTATTATACAATAATACTGTTCTGGCTTACATACAAATTCGACTTCAGGACAGACCTTGGGAATGGAATTTGTTCTTAAACTGGGGACTATCTTGCGATACATTGAAAAATGGTAAGTCTTTGACTGCCATCCATCCCCACACAAATTGGTGGTATTTTCCCTATGTCAACAACACAAGAGTACATTTAAATATGTTCTGAAATGTTTAAGTGTACTGTAATATTGACTTTTCAGATTCGGTCAGAATTAATATTCCCATACAAACATCTATCCTTCAGCTGGTCTGGTACTCCAGTCTGCTGCCCAGCAGAGACAAGGTCTTCTACACTTACCTGTTAAGAGATGGTAGCTGGTTGATTCAACACAATTAACCCTGAACCTGAGTTTAATACAACACAATTGCTATGTTCACATAACTTGCTATGTCTAAACAAATAAAGCATATTATGGCTTAATAAGATGGTCTGATTCAAACAGCATGCTAAGACAATAACAAGGTGTATACAACAAGTTGAACCAAAACTACTTAACCACATTTTAGCCTAGAATAATGTGCGGCACATACCTAGACAATAAGTTTCTTGAGATGAGAAATAGGATCAGGTTTTGCCCATACTTTGAAGAAAATGATTGATAAAGGCTAATTAAGGGTTACTCAAACTAAAATGAGTGATTCTCTCAATCAGATAATGTTTTGCAGTGTCAGAATTGCATTGAGTTGACTAGTGTTGGAAGTAGGATACTTAGTTTAAAAAAATTACTTTCCAATAATGCATGTCAAACAATAGCAAGAGACACAGCAATTTTGTTTTATCTTTTAATTAATTCAAAATATTCTCCTGCCTTTTTAATAGTAAAAGGAACAAAGCAGGGATTGAAACCATCACTACTTGCACATTTTAAATCATGCATAAATACCCTGACATTTCCTGTACTTGAAAAATGCTAGTAGCATTAATTTTAAAAATGTAATTTAAAGCCTATATTCAAATGACTAGCAATTCAAAAATAATGTCACTCACCTGAAAATCTTTCTATTCTGCCTGGTGATAGTAAGAAAGTGAGTGTACTAACGACATTGTTCACACAGTTGGCCTCTGCAAGCTCCAACTTAGTCTGTTCTTTCTGATAATCAGGGAATGAAGCGGAAATGGAAAAAAATGTTATTAATAACACAGCAATAAAGACCTTATGAATTTTTCACATCTAAAACAGTTACAGGTAGTCCTCGTTTAGCAACCACAATTGACTGGCAACTCAGTTGTTAAGCAAAGCGGTCGCTAAGTGAAACTGCAACTGTGCTTACAATCTTACTTGTTCTCCTTTGCTTTACAGAGCTGCAAAGGTTGTAAATGTGAGGATTGGTCATAAAGTTACTTTTTCAAAACAGTTGTAACTGTGAACAGTTGTGAAACGAAGCAGTCACTAAATAAGGACTACCTGTATACTGTTGTGGCCATACTAAGGTTATGATGGCTGTCTTATATGGGGCACTCCTTATATAGTCAACACCATAGGTCTATACCAATCTATATGAGATTGCCCCCTTGACAATGTCTGCTCTTGGACAGAGGAATATATCCATAGAAGGTTTTGAGTTATGGTAGTAGACCTATGAAAATAATTGGGCCCCTAAAATTGATGGAATATGACTGGGAAATTCCACATTACATAGCTCAGCCCAGGAGACCCTGTTTATTCTTCCCATATCCACGGGCAAGAGGAGAACTGCTGATCAACATAAGAAAACCCTAATTGAGCTGCAGAGAATCCAGAGATTATAAGCATTTCTCACCACACATGAGTCTCAGGAAGGTAGAATTCCAAATATATTGGGCAACATAAAAGTAATACTAGCCTGCTAGATAAAGCTTCTACAAAAGTACTTGTGAAGCTTATAAGGCTTAGTGAACTGCAGACGACCAATGGCTACTCAAGAGATTTTCTTAAGACAAGACCTTTTCCACCACAATTGCAAACTCTCTGACTAAATTAGCAGCTACTCCATTGCAATATGGTGCTGTTTTTCCAAGTTTTTATATGTTACTGGGTATAGATATAAATTCTTTCCTGCCTCAGTTATGCTACAACAGAGATCAGTATCTTGACAAATACCTTTGAACTGCTAGTATCATTGCCAATGTCTCCTGCTTTAGCTGCATCCATTTCATTGAGGTTCAGAAATACGATGACAGTAGAGACATTTAACATCTTTATGCTTTGCTATATCCCTTCTGGCATTCCTACTGTGCCATGTAGCCTGGAGAATTTTCAAAATGACCCACCCTCTATAGCACCTGTTCTATCTCCACTGTTGGACAGTAGAAAGAATGAGTAGTTTGCTACAGTCTTTATAGCTGAAGGGCTTGTCACCAAAATGCCACACTGCTGGCCTTGCAACATTGGCTGCTTTGGAAAAAAAGGAGTCCAAATTCATTGGATCACATTGTGGCTCTGCAAGTCAAAGGATAATGACTACAGTCAGCAGTTCTTCCTGCCTTTCTTCCTCAGTCACATGCCTATGTGATCCATAATGAATGGGAGAAAGATAAAAGAGATGAAAGGAAAAAAGATTTAAAGAAATATGAGGTATGATCACTCCTTCTATTGGAGAAAACCAGTGTGATGTTTTAGTCCTATTTACTGATCCAAGGAGCAGAAACATCCCTCTTCCCCATCATGAATCACAATGCTCCCTAAAGGTCCTACAAATATCTGGAAAGTGTTGGGGGAGAAATTCTTGAAATATGCTACAGAAGCTAACAGATGGCAGGAGAAATCTTGCTGAATAATTTTACAAGAGCAGTAGGTCCAACAGAAGAAATAAAAGCATGGAAATGTAAATGAAAATACAAATTCAATTATGATGGTATGCACAACTGCTCTGCTCCACATAAAAATAAAATGAAATGCTTTATTACTAGGTAAACAACTTACTTCTTTGCTATGGCATGGAACTTGATCCAGACTAGGGAATGAGCCACATGATATGGAAGGGGAGCATTCTGTAAATTCCTTGGCACAGGCTACAAAGGAAAAGAAGTACTCTGTTAAGAAGAAAAGTGTAGTACTATATATTGTGCTTTTTTTCAGGTGAATTTACTCCAGCTAAAATTATCCCCAACCACATTCTCTTAAGATCCAGAAGTGAGAACTTTTAATAAAATAAGATTGAGGCACCAGGCTAGAAACCGGGAGACCATGAGTTCTAGTATTGCCTTAGGCACAAAGCCAGCTGAGTGACTTTGGGCCAGTCACTCTCTCTCAGCTCTAAGAAGGAAGCAATGGCAAACCACTTCTGAAAAACCTCGCCAAGAAAACTGCAGGGACTAGTCCAGGCAGTCACCAGGAGTCAAAAACAAATTCAAAGGCACACAAAAAAAGAGGTTACTGCCCAATTTTGTACAAAGCTTCACAAAGGCAACTTCCCACCAATTTTAATGTAAACCACCCAGAGTCCCCCTTTTTAGGGGGAGATGGGCAGTGATAGAAATTGGAATAATAAATATGGTTTTGATCTTAACCAGTATCTGAGTCAACTTCATCTAGATAGAAGAAAAAGAATATAGTTTTGTGAAGACTCAGACTTCCCAGAGATCAAGTTGGTAGCAATTTTCATCGTACATTTTTCCTCTGTCATGTTGGCTTGATCAGCTACCGGGAGGAGACTAGATAATTGGTTTCTTATTCTTAATGGCAAGAAACCAGCAAGCTATATCTTGATGTTCAATCAACTGACCCACACGAAAACCACTGAACTTTTCCATGACTCCTGGAATTGCACCTTTTCCAGCCAAGTGCCATACTATAAATTGTGCACTGGTCTAAGCAGCATTTATGGATCTCATATGGGGGTGTCCAGAACATTTAAAATTCAAAACTGCAGTTTAAGCAGGTTGTTCAGACTTTACTGGAAGTGTTCCAAGCTGGAACAACCCATTACAACCCATCTGAACTTCAAACAGCCATTCCAAGCTTGAAAGATTTTCTATACCTTTAGTCCCACAGCCTTGACTACAGTAAGTTACTTTCAGTAATTGAAAACATCTCATTTAACCAAGAATATTGTAAAATCTGTCTTTCATCTAAAATTCAATTTTCTCTTTGCCTTGAAAAGCTGTATTTGACCAAGTAAATTCTAGCCAATAAAAATAGATGAACTAATTTACAGATGAACTAATTGTTAAAAGTGCCTCACAATTCCTTGTTCTTGGAAAACCTTGTACAATTCTTTCCTCACCTCTGTAATGTAGCAACATACTGCACATGTAAAGAAGATACTGTTTAAATATACATACTGTATGGTATTTAAAACTCAAATGTAATACAAAATGTGTTTGCTACTGCAAACAAACATTTGGCCCACAATTCTAATTAAAGTAATATTAATTATAATGTTGTGATAGGACCATACTTCAGATAAGGTTACCAAGACCAACAATAATTTTCCCTTAATTTTATTTTAAAAGTTTATATTCATCCATTGAACTTACTTTCAAAACAGTCTTGTATGCATTCCAATACATTTTCTCCTTGTATACCAACAGCTTTTTTTTTACTGGCATAGAAAAAAAAGTTTTAAGAAATTAGCCATTTCAAAAGTGCTTCTAATCTGCAAACTCTGCCTTATTGGCAAAATTATGTCAAACTATAGTACAGTATTGCATCAAATCAAGCTTTATTTTCCTAGTTTCACTTGTGATTAATGCAGATAACTGACCTTTATAGGCATGTGGTTCAGATTCATACAAATGGCATACAGTAGTCCTAAAACCAATGTATTCCAGCCCAGAACAGCATTCCACTTAATAGCACTTGCTACTAGATATCGTAGAAACAGAACGGGATTTCAGACTTGTGCAGTACCCACACCAGAAGTTTTTGATAAAACGTATTGCTACGAATTCTAATGAACTGTCTCATTGGTTGCCTACTGGCTATTATTTATATTGCTGATTATGTCAAGGTTAAATAGCCTGGTTAAATTTGCCGAACGCTGAAAAAGCAAAGATGGTGCCAGACAAACCTGCTTTGAGAAAACATTGCACAGATCAGGTGGCAAAATGAATCTCTTCTTTATTAGTAAAACACACCTCATTTCACCATATGTAATAATTGCTGAATAAGTGCTGTTAAATGATTTATATGCAAAGATAGCTACCGAATCTCATACAAAAATGTATTAAAGAACATTAGAACATCTAGAAGACTTACATAATCTCATTTACCTTTTTGTGGCCATTGTACTGCCATCATTACTACTGTATAGTCTACTCAGTGGACTGATGATATAAGCTAAAATATGGCTATTTCATAATTCCAGAATTTAGCTGTTCTGTGTATCAACAATCCCACAAAAATCTTTCCCAGCACACCATATAAAACTTACTAGAAGATATCAGATTACTTAAGTGCTATTCTGAAAACATAATAATTATTATATACATTTAAAAATGGAAATATATCAATAAGCCATATAAAACCAAAACACAAACTTGTAACTTTGGATGCCTTGTAATACATACAGCTATCCTGTTTCTACAGGAAGTTATTAATTTAATACTAATGGGGCCGTTCCATTTCTACAGAAGGAAAAAAACAGATCCGATCCTTGCATCAAAAGATATATGGAAATTCTTGCAACATGAGAGTTTTTCTATGCATGCATTGAAGAATGCTTAATAAATCACAAATTTGGAGCAAAGGTAATTTTAGCCATCTGAAATTAAATGAAACTATATATAAAGGAAGTTTGAACAAAATTAAGAATTTCTGACAGGACAAGACATAAAAGATAAAAATAATGAACAAGATTAAAACAGCAAAATGATGTGCAAAATTTTACCTTTCCTTTTTTGACAACTGATACCTATCTGTCATATACAAAATGTTTATAAGAATCTGCTTTATTTCAGAAACAGGCTACAATTTATTGTGATAGAATTTACATTCAAGAAAAACAAACCCAAATTTATCAAACCTTCTGGAAGTTTAGAAGTGTCTGCATAGTTTTTCAATTTTACCAGTATGATATGCAATATAAGATACATTGTATTAGTATACCTCAGTTTTATCTATTTCAATATAAAGTTAATAAATAAACATTAATTACCCTTCTCTGTTGAAGAATCTTGGTCTATACGTGGTTTTTAAATGATTCTGTTAAAAACAGAAAATATATTGCTTTTTGAAAAGAAAAATAAATTGAAACTTCATTACACCGTAGTAGGATTATTTTAATTTCATCCACTTTGATCAGAGGGAAGTCACTGTCAGCAACTTTCTCCCACTTTTCAAGGATACTTTTGAATGGCTTTAATAGGGAATTCGACAAACCCTTGAAGGACAAGAATAAGACTATCAATGCTGTCACTTTAACACCAATTGCTAGGGAACTCAGGAAGGAGCGTTCATTTTCTACTGGTATATGATGGGTACGCAATTACTCTTCTTACACCCTATATTTTAAAATATCATTTATAAAATAATGCATCAGCTTCCCTGACAATTAGGGTTATGATTACCTAATCACCAACAAATGTTACTGAATATAATTGAGATTATTTTCATAATAAGCATGGTGGGTTGGTTATGATTAATTTTCAAAAACACTGACCCTCTACAGCTTCTAAAGGAATGCTCTGTGAGTCTTTTGTGGCAAAAACAGTGAACAGTCCTATGCCACCTTAAACTACAAAACCATACACTTGCTCAGCCCATTAATATGGTATAAATCCCATCATATAAACCATATTGGGGGAGAATCCAAGATGGCCACTGGGAGCAGACGCTAATTGCTGCTGGGGGGGGGGGTTCCTAGTCTCTCAGAACCCTGATCCCCAGCCCCTTTTTGCCAACCGGGGTTTTGGGGGAGAGATTTTCATCAAATTGGTGGGTTCTCTGGTCTCCCTGTGCTGATGTTGGAGACAGCTGGAGCCCCCTCAGGTGGAGTGGCGGAGCATGGCAGAGCGCGGCAGACCCTTGCAGTAGCGGACTCTGGCAAACCCCTGCAGACACCGGTGGACCCTGCAAACCTCGATGGACCCTGCAGACCTCGGCAGTCCCTACAGACCTGCAAACCTTGGTGAACCCTAGTGGTCTCCTGCAGACCCCGGTGGCTTTGTAAACCTCAGCAAACCCGGCAGAACTCAGAGGACCTGGCAGACCTCGGCAGACCCTAGTGGGCCCCTCCAGACTCCAGCAGACCCTGGTGGCCTTGGCGGCCTGGGTGAGGTGGTGGAGTGTGACGGGCCTTGTGGGAGGAGCCCCCCGACTGGAGCGGCGGAGCATGGCGGGCCTTGTGGCAGTGGTGGACTCCAGTGGATCGCCTGCAGGCCTCAGGGGATGCTGGTGGCCTTTGGGGGGGTTTCCAAGCTCCCTGCCCGGGGACTGGTGGGACAGTGAGCCCCTGTATGGAGGGCCGGCCTTGATGTTGCGACGAGTCCCAAGGCTGCAGAGTGGGGTGTGGCGGCGCGGCAGACTGGTGGTGTGGCGGGGGGGGCAGTCTGATAGTGCATGGGACCCAGGTGGTGATTGAGTGGGTTTGGTGTGATACCCCCGTGGTTTTCACAACACAGGCGACCCAATACAGGGGACCCAGTAGATGCAAGGGGGGCAGGCCCCTGCAGTGGGGGAGAAGTGAGTTGGAGTGGAGGACCGGTCACTCCACTCCACTTTCAGAAATGTGCCCGGCCAGGTTTCAGGTGTAGCACCAGCTGAGACACCGGGATAGGGAAGGAAGGGTGGCAGTTGTCATCCAAGAGTCTCTAGTGGCCTTCACGGGTGCTGCTCTACAAGTGGCCAGCCTTTGAGACCCTGTTCTTCAAGTTGCGTTCCCGAGAACAGTTGGGAGTGTTGCTGCTCCCTGCTGCATAGCAACCTCCCTGCCTGAGCTGCTGGAGGCCATCTCGGGGCTGGTGGTGGAATTCCCCAGGCTTATGGTTATGGGGGACTTCAACCTGCTGTCCCTGGGGCATGTCTCCGAGGCAGCTTGGGAGTTCATGGCTACCATGGCAGCCATGGGCCTGTCTCAAATTATTTGGGACCCAACTCGAGACAGTGGCCTCACTCTGGACTTGGTTTTCTTGTCGGAGCAGTGGCAACGTGATCTGAGGGAAGAGTCAGATCTGTCCCCATTGTCATGGTCAGACAATGCCCTGATGGCCTTGAGATTATCTTGTGCTGCCCCCCTCCGCAGGGAGGCAGGGCCCATTCGATTGGTCCACCCCTGGCAACTGATGGATCCGACAGGGTGTCAGAGGGAGCTGGAGGTTATACCCGAGGATCTGCTGCACAGTCTGGCGGAGGCCCTGGCCACTGCTTGGAATAAAGAGGCGGCCGGGGCCTTGGACAGGATTGCGCCGGTGCAACCTCTCTTGCCCCATTCAACCCGACACTCCCCGTGGTTTACAGAGGAGCGGAAGGTTTTGAAGAGGGTTAAGAGACATCTAGAGCGTTGCTGGAGGAAGATGAAGACTGAATTTGATGGAACACAAGCTAGGGCCGCTATTAAGGCCTACCTTGTGGCGATAAGAGTGGTGAAACGTCAATATTTCTCCGCTCTTATTGCTTCCGCAGAATGCCACCCAACAGCCCTGTTTAAGTTTACTTGATCCCTTTTAGGCAAGGTGGACATAGTAACCCACCTACAGGGCCGTGCGGAGGTGTTTTCTGAACATCTGCAGGATAAAATTGCTCAGATCCATTCCAAGTTGGACTCTAAGCGTGAGGCACAGTCTGAGGAGATGCCGAGGGAACATGCTTACCCTGTTATCTGGGAACAGTTTGATCCTGTTGGGCCTAAGGAAGTGGACAGGATCCTCCAGACTGTAAATGTCACATGTAATCTAGACCCATGCCCTTCATGGCTGGTGAACGTGGCCCGGGAGATGACATGTGATTGGGTCCAGGTGATGGTTAATATATCCTTGAGAGAGGGGGGTGTTTCCAGCTACTTTCAAGGAGGCACTGGGTACACCGCCTCCTCAAAAAACCATCACTGGACCCTACTGTGTTGGACAACTTTCATCCTGTCTCCTACCTTCCCTCTTTGGGGAAGGTGGTTGAGAAAGTGGTGGCGTTACAACTCCAGAGGATTCTGGATGAAAAGGATTATCTAGACCCCTTTCAGTCAGGTTTTACGCCAGGATATGGGACAGAGACTACATTGGTTGCACTTATGTATGATCTCTGGCAGGAGTGGGATGGAGGGAGTGCATCCATTCTGGCTCTTCTTGACCTCTCAGTAGCTTTTGATACCATCGACCATGGTATCCTTTTGGGGCGGCTCAGGGATTTGGGGTTGGGTGGCATGGTTTTGCGCTGGTTCACCTCCTTCCTCCAGGGCCGGTCCCAATCGGTGGTGATAGGAGATGAGAGATCTGGCCTTCAACCCCTCTTGTGTGGGGTGCCACAGGGTTCAGTTCTCTCCCCTCTCCTATTCAACATCTACATGAAACCGCTGGGTGAGATCATCCATCATCACGGGATGTGGTAGCATCAATATGCTGATGATACTCAATTATATATCTCCATCCCAGGTGAGCTAAGTGATGCAGTGACTGCCCTTTCTCAGTGGGTGGGGGCTGTGGGGGTCTGGATGGGGAACAACAGGCTTCAGCTGAACCTTGGTAAGACAGAGTGGCTGTGGGTTGACGGCCCCTCTGTATCCAGAAAGTTGTCATCTTTAGTTCTGGATGGGGTTGCACTGCCCCATTCAGAACCAGATCTGGGGGTCCTCCTGGATTCATGACTCCTGCTTGAAGAGCAGGTGGCAGTCATGGCCAGAAGGGTCTTTGCACAAGTTTGTGTTGTGTGCCAGTTACGCCCATTCCTGGATCGAGATGCCCTCCAAACAGTCACTCATGCCGTGGTCATCTCCCATATAGACTACTGCAATGCACTCTACATGGGGCTACCCTTGAAGAGTATCTGGAAGCTACAGCTGGTGCAGAATGCAGCTGTGCGAGCTGTTTTTGGAGCCCCTAGAAGGGCACTTATAACACCGCTGTTGCGCGAGCTGCATTGGGTGCCAGTTTGCTTCCGGGTCCAATTCAAGGTGTTAGTTATCACCTTTAAAGCCCTACATGGCATGGGGCCAGGTTACCTAAGGGACCCTCTCATCCCCATAACATCGACCTGTCCCACCTGGTCATGCAGAGACGGCATGCTACGGACCCCGTTGGTAAGGGAATTCCACCTGGCGGGGTCCAGGAGGCAGGCCTTCTCTGCAATGGCACTCGCCCTCTGGAACATTCTGCCCCCGGAGGTGAGGCAGGCCCCTTTGCTTCTGGCCTTCCATAAGAATTTGAAGACCTGGTTCTGCCGCCTCACCTGGGGTGGGAAGGGCACCAGTCCTTCCTGGGGGTGGTTCGTGCCATAGTGCCCTCCCTACAGAATGAGATCTTACCACTGCTTGGATTTTATATTTATTTATTCTCTATTTATATTGGTCATTTGTAATGTAATTTATATATTTTATGATTTTAACTCAATTTTATTGTAAACCACCCAGAGTCCCCCTAGGGGGAGATGGATGGGGATAGAAATTTGATAGATAGATTGATTGATTGATAGATAGATAATCTTCTGACAATAACATCCCACTACCTTTTACATTAGACAAGCTGGCCAATATCTATGCAGAAGAATAACAGCCATAAGCTGACATCAGAAATGGCAATAAAAAACAAGTGGTAAAACATTTGGCTATTAATCACACAATACTCATCCTTGAGAAAGTTGTTCTGAGATGAAATTATTCTAAATGCATTAGGAACCTTTACACACTTTCTCAGGTATTAAGCAGCAAGTAAAATTACACACGTTAAGCAATTGTTTAATGTAAAAATACCTGTGTCACCCCTGCTTTGCTAATAGCCACTACTTGTAAGTAACTCTCAGTCTTTCACCATTCCCCTCTTCTCTTTTCTCCCACTCCAACAATATGGTGTATTGTGTAAAATATTGTGTAAAACTCTGCTCTTAAAATTATCTGCGATTGATCAGGCAGCCTGTGATTCATGAAAGATTAAGTATTAATATAGATGTTAAGTCTTTGAACTGCCACAAGTTTTTTTTAATTCCAATCTAGTAGTTCCAAAGATAAATGATTGGTGGAAGACTAGAACTAGCTGAACCAACCGTAGTTTAAGAGATTCCTACAGCTTTAAGTTAGTCTTTCCTAGCCCAGCGCTCTCTAGACGAAATAAAACAGTTTCCATTATCCAGAGCCAGCATTTAATCGTTTAAGAACTCCATGTTTTGATTACGATATAACTCAATACGTCTTATTTCGGAGACGGAGGTGGAGAAGAGGCGGCTAGAAACTCTTAAGCCCGATTCCCCAAGCAAACGAAATCCTGTCACAAAAACCTCTGGGGAGCTACCGAAGCGACCCTTCCCCACTACGCCTACCAGCGAATCCATAGCGATCTTCTTCAAGCCCGAGGCCGCAACCAGAACCGCGCTGAGGCCGCAAATATTATCCCGCCCGTCTCGTTTGAAAAGATCGACGTATCCCGCGACGCAAGCGTATCATGGGGGAGATAGTTCATTGGTCAGACGTCCATTGCGTCACAAAAGGATGGGGACGGATGAAGAACAGGAAATTAAAGTGTTTTCATAGATCTATGAATAATTGCTAAATTGGACTCATACAGAGAACACTTTGTGAGAATACATTTGAGAAACATGTTGATCACCGAGTGGCAGAAATTGCCATGAACTTAAAAGATAAGAGAGACATCGTAGAGTTACGATGAGTTCTTTCCTTTTCCAGCAAACGATGACAAAGATTATTATCTTTTAGTTTTCAATATCTGACATAGTAGTGCTAAACATTGTGAAGCTACAGAAGGTTTCGTGTATATACAGGGAACTTAACGGGCAGGGCGCAAAGTTTCGGTTTCCAGCAAAGCTCTACATTACAGACAAAACGATCACCGTTTAGTGTTATTTGAACGAAAAGCCCCTGCTAGATATGTAGGCCTAAATCTTCAGGGATCGCTGCTAGCTTCCGCAACTTACGAAGAAATAAAAAATATTTTCAGGGCATTTAACAAACTTATCGTATCATGGAAAGTAAGACCTATTTCTGCCGCTTAAATCCTGGACTTGTCATTGTTATATACTGTTTGCAAACAGGGCCAGACATTGGGCGTTCAAAAAAACTCGAAGATCCTGCTTCCGCCCTTTCTAAATACATGCGCTAGTTTGCCCCTCTTAATGCTCTGTGTGCCGCTATCCGCCCCTGGAAGAAGAGGAGGAGCTATCGAGGAGGAAGCTGGATCGCTGAAGCTAAGCTGCTCCTCGTAGATTGGCGATTTAGGCTATGAATCCGTGGAGGAACTTGGGCGACTGGCACCCGCCTGAGCAGCGGCTTGACTGAACTGTAACCCGGGAAGAAACATCGTTGGAGCTGGAGAAAGGCTGAGATGAGTAGCCGAATAGCGATTAAAGGACTGGGCTAGGACGTGAATTGGCGGCGGAGAACCGCAGCATCAAGTTCGTCTTCGGCCACGGAAGTTTATTTTAGACCAGTCACGTTGGTTTAGCCCACTGTTTCTCATTATGGACAAAATCTATCTGATTGCTAAGAGTCGACAACGGTTTGATGGCACGTAATCATGCTGGGAATTCTGGGAATTCAAGTCCACACACCTTAAAAGTTGCCAAGGTTGAGAAAAACTGGCTTAGCCCAATCTACTTCCTAGGGTTTGTTGCTGTAGGGAAAAACTGGACAGAGTGGACACCACCAAATTGGGATACAAGTCTAATAAACAACGTAGCCTGTCTAAGCCATACTAAGGTGGCTACTTTAAATTCCACAAAAGAAAATCTGATTATAATTGCAATAAATTAACAGAGGGCTCTAAAATTATATTATTTAAAATGAATATATTTATGCAAAATGTTTCTCCATATCTTTAATAGCACTGTACTACCAGATTTTTAAAACGCTTCAGAAGAAATGTTCAAAGGATTTTGTTGTTTTTTCCCCTCCTCTGCTCAGGAAGTCATACTAGCTACTTCCCTGGTCAGCATAAAAGTATCCTTAGTGCAAAACTGAAGAGGACAGTTGAGGCAGTTTTCTACCTGCAACACCTCGTACATTCCTGAGGCAGCAGCTAAGTACCAAATGTGTTTCCACGCTTCAGAACAAGCCAGCCTCAATTTAAAATAGCCAAGTCTTAAGCTGAGGCTAGTAAGAAAAGTAGCAAATCCCTTTGTTTGATTTGTGTCAGGATACAAATATGAGCTCAGTCAGGATACAAATATTAGCTCAAACAAGATAGAACTGGTACAAGAAACCAGGTAGCTCCTTCCTTTATTAATATATTAATTTGCCCTTTTCATCTCCATAAGAAGCATTAACCACAGTGTGATGGTTTCCTCAGACACTTTGGGAATGGGGTTGGGGCTGTAGAATTACATCATGGGTGCTAACAATGGACACTGGAAAGAGGAAACTCTTGCAATATTACCAGCTTGTGTACTGTTTCTGGCCACAGTCAGTGCTGTTTAACTCTTACCATGCAACAATTATCTCAAACTGCCAGTGCCAGCCCCAGCATTAAGCAGTGAGAATTCACCTCAGTTGGCAGATGCTAAGCGAGAAGTAGCTGTGGAAGCACCTTAATTCCTCTTAAGCGTGGTGGAGGGTATTGCCAGTGTTAAAGTCTATGGACACATGGCATTTTTCTTTGCCCCAGACAGCAAAATATCTTGGAATAGAACTACTATATATGCACATTCCATATGCACTACACACATACATCAAGAGATAATCAATAGTGCCTTGCTACAGACCTCCATGACTATGGCCAAGGGATATTTATAGAACTCAAGGTCTTCTAGGTAAAGAGTTCAAGTCTAGGTAGGATGCAGGAAATACAGAAGTTACTCTTTTACTGCCATTATTCCTATTAAAGCAGTACAATGATAGAACACTAAACACTAGGCCCCTAATGAAAAGGGGAGGGTTTTGATTTCATATTTCAATAAAATTACATGCCTGGTTCTCATTGTAAACCATTAATTATAAAATAAACATATTGTCATTGCAATATGTCCCAAAATACTGACAAAGTCATGCACATGTTGATGTTACCTTTTCAAATTATTTAATATGAAAGACAAAAAGCTGTTTTCATAACCTTATGCTATACATTTTATCTTGTACACACAAATAAAAATAATTCCTTCAAAGTGTATTGAAATCAATTCAGAAATAATGCAAACTGTGGAAGTATAGAATTATAATTATACATATTTTTCTTTTAAACTGAAAGCCCTATTTATGATTACCTGTGTGAGCAAAATAATCCTCAAGATCAATTAACTGGCTGCACCACAGGTATGGAGATTTTTCTGTTGACAATGGCCCTTTTTTGTATGTTTCTATAAACTAAGATCAGCAAGGAAGACTTGCTAGGACAGATTCTTCAGTTTCAAGCTGGCTGATGTATGACATCAAATGCAGTTTTGCATATGCAAATACAGTCTTGTTGCTCCGTTTGAACGCTGATTAGTAACCCCAGAGAAAAACAGACAGCACAAGACATAATCACATCCAGACTGTCAAATAACACACAAAATTAAATCACTTAATACATCCTACTAGAACTTCATGCATTAAATCTTGCTTTATTGCCTCCTAATTTTTAAGCCTTTCTGAGTACATAGTAATTTGCTTTCTCCAAAACTATTTCATACTGAAAAATGTAAAATGTTTATTTGGGAAAGTACAATAAAATTTTGAAGGGTGGTTGTACGTTAAGAGTAACTCCCGAATGTTGGAGTAAATTTGATACGGGTCGCAGCTCACAGAATAATTATCTTTGGTGCTTAAGTGTCTACTGAAACAAGGAACAAGTTGTTGTCATAATCTTCACAATGACCATAAAGGCAGTGGTGGGACAATATATAATGGGCAACAATTCAATCACTCAGGGCTACATACATGAAACAAAAATGAATTAATTATGCTTCTGTAATACATACCTTTTCATACAAATTACTAAAAGCCAAAGCTGTTTTTCTCACTGTGGGTTCAAGCTCAACTCCCTGCATTCCCTAGCCAATATGGCTATTGCTGAGGTTTCCAGGGGTTGAAGCCCACACTTCTGGAAGCTACCTAGGTTTTGGAGTACTGAGCTAAGTTATTTCTCTTGTCCCCTGCTAATATACTTTACATTTAACTTTAGATGTCTAAACTATTTGTAGTCAGATTCATTATAGCTGAAACATACTTGTATCCAAATATTTTACAGAATCACCAGTAGCCAAATCAAAAATAAAAAGAGACAACAACCATTTACACCTCTAGTATGTTTAAGCCTACTGATTTCAGCTTAAGCATTGTGGGATCCATGTTAAGTTATAGCAACAGTATAAAACTTCCAAAAGCTAGGGGACTTATGTAAAAATAAGAAACTCCTCTGACAAAGGGATTGCCAATAAGACAATTCAACATCCTGGACAGATGGAAGTTATTCAAATCTGAACCACTCCTAATTATATAACAATGGGATGCTGCTTGTGGGTCCAATTTTAACAACAAAGAAGTTTTGTTGTTGGGGTTTTTTTTTTTTTTTGCCACCAAGCCTTACTTTCCTACCAATTATCCCCTCAAGTGTTTTTCTCCTAAACCAAGCTCCACTACTTCAAAAATAATACACTTAGGATTAGAGTTTGCAGGAAAGAAATCAACAAACGGGTGCTATGCACCTATATGTCCCTTTTGTTATTAAGAAAGATCAAATCCACATTTTCTTTGTTTGGGACTGGCTGAGGTTTAAAACAAGTGCAAAGCAATGAGTAATGTATGTATGTGATTGCCAGCTAAACTCAAATTTCAAAGCTCTCTAAAAGAAATATAACACATTTCCCCTAAAAGCATGTTAATTCCTTTTTCAATTAGGATCAAATCAGTCTTCTTTATACACAGTTCTTTACAACAATATGTAAAGGATCCATGAAAATCAAATATTTAGGAAATAAACACAACAGTATCTGCAGTTTGTCACATGTTATTCTGGTATTCTGCTTCTGGTGTAAGTGCAAAGTGAACTCACATCACTTCACTGAGCTCAGTTTTTCCTAACTATAATCTGTTCCATTTTTTTAAAAAAACTGCTTTGCATTTTATACAATGAAAAACAGGATAAATATGTGATTGTAATGGAACATTACTGGATGTATGGATTTAGGGCTAGGACGCAGTGGAGAAAAACAGCAGAAAAAATAATCAGTTTGAACGTGGCACAATTTCTCCAGTCGATTGCCACATCACATAATGCTCAGCTTTTTTCAGTGCAGATTTTCTATTTGCCTTTCTGGTCTTTTTTGCAGATAGTAATAAAAGTTTTTTTCTTCCAAAAAAGAGCCATATTTTCCAGCAAGCTTCAAATTTCCTTAAATACAGGTAACTATGATAACGTTCCAATTTATTTTGCTGTAGGGCTACTCAGAAGAGCTCACATCTTCCACTCTTCAATTCTGAATTAAGGCTTTGTATATAGTACCATTTATAAAAAAGGGATGGTGCCACACTCATTTCATATGGTCCTATTACACCATAAACAGTAAACCTGTATCAGTTATTTTCGTGAGCAAAATAATATCTAACTGGTGGTCCTGGCAAGTCTTCTTCACCATCTATTTCTGGAGCAAATGATACTGTGAGGTCCACATATTTCTTATTCACTGCTGGTTTCACAAGTTTTTGCATCCTATAAGATATGATTGAAAAGTTAAAAAGTAACAAACACATGACAAAAGAGTTTCTTGAAGGATCAGAAAACATAATTTTTAGAGATTAACATGGACCTTGAAGAACATAATCAGAAACAAATTGAAAGGTGTTAATAAAAGTATGCTGCAATTATTCAATAGTTAGGGGGGCATTCTTAATCTTTTCTATCAACGTTTAATTGTTTATTGACTTCTCTAAGGTAGGGATTCTAGCTTTCCAGAATAATTGTGCTTCCTGATAAGGAAATGGATCTGTGCTCCAAAGTTACTTCTTTTTATTTTGATATGCTTACGTTATAAATTGAAAAGCTAAGGCGGATGGTTGTTTTCATTCATTATTTAATTATTCTGTTCTGCCTGCTATGCATTTCAGCTCCTGATCAAGCAATATGATTTAGGAAGTGTGAGATGAGGAAGAAAGCCTTGACAATTTCAGGGTCTCACTTCTAATCCTTTAATGTGCCCCTGCCCTCACTTCCTTTGCCAGGCCATATATATACTATTTGTTTATTTGTTTGTTTTCATATTTCTACCCTGTCATAACCCAGAGACTCTAAGCAGTTTACACAGATTATAAAACCACATTCAAGTATAATATCCATAAAAACATTTTAAAAATCCAAAAATAAAACCACAAATAATAAAAATAGAAAGTAAAGATGGCATGATAAAATTACAGTGTTAAAATCCAAGCAGCTTAAATAAACAGGAAAGTATTTTCTATTTAGGATCTAATCCATAATGAATAAGCTGTTCTGGTATAATGTATATAATATTGGTCTCATTGTGATTACTTCTTTTCTACTTTGACAGAAAAAAATCTCCAAATGGATTATTCCCAATAAGCAAGGCTTGTCATGAGTAAGGATGGCGAGCAGGGGGCTCCCACCCAGACTGTCAAGCGCATGCGTAGCACTGAGGAACTGTTCAGCCATTCAAAGAGACACAGATCGGGATCGCCTTAACCCTTGGGGGTTATATGTCTGGGTTTTTCCCACGCTTCTTCAGTTTGTTAGGATTCTTGTTAAGTACTAGTAATAAATATTAGAGACCAGTTCATTGTCTCAGTGTGTTTCCTGGTAGTTAGGACAAGGCTTACACAAATCAAAGAAGTAAAGTTTGCTATGTAGAAGAAAGCACCTGCCCTATTTTAGAACTAAACGTATCTTCAAAAAGGCAGTTATTAGTCTAACTTTATACAACACAGAATTCTTCTCCCTGCTCACATCTTAAGATAGTACAACAGAAAATTATAAGTAGAGTATCTGTGCAGTATGTCAGGTTGTTTCTCGGTTGCAAAACAAGATGGAGATATGTGATGGAACAATAATATCTGCCATCAATGGTAGACCCATATTCTCTCCTTAACAGTCCACTGGACAGACTTATCACAAAAAGCTGAAAGTGCAGTGTTGTTGTTGTTTTTTAACTATGGAGGTAAATATCTTAAAAAGGGATATTCAAAAGTGGTATGCATCTGAAACTGAGACTGCTGGAACATTTGTCCCTGACAGCAACTCTGGAAATAGTAGAAGTCACAAACTCTACGAAAGCAGAGCTGACGACCCTGGCAAAGAACCAAGGAACTGGTGAGTAAACCGGTTCCTTGGACCCTCTTCAGATAAGGAGAGGATGGGAGATCACCCATATATGCTCTGGACAGCTGCTCCCCAGGAGACTGCAGGACAGCAGTTTTCCACAGGTTTGAGCATCAGGAGATGATGGGATTAGCCATCTTGTATCTGTGTCGAAGACATTTAAAGGACGCTATGTTCTGTTTTAAAAAGAAATCTCCTAACATATCCAAAATAAAACAAAACTTTTTGGTAGAAGCTCAAAGTTCCCATGAATTTTAGAGTTACTACTCAGTTAACACTTACGTCAGCTTTAATCGTTTAACGTGGCCAGGCATTACAGGAACATACAACATTTTAACTCCCTGGACCACCATAGTTGGTTCAATTCCATATTTTTCCTGTAACACACACATTTAAAAATATTTTCAGTTGTATCAGATAGAAAATGGAGTATTCAGAAACAAAGGAAAAAACCCAATTCAGTACGATCATTAGCAGAAAAATTTTCAGTGAAATCTAACAGAACATTAACATGTTTTCCAATTATTTCTGCTATATATTTTATTAAATACCTTACTTTGACAGCATTTATGAAGTCCAGCAGTGTGAAATCATCTTTCCCATAAATAGTCCATCTATCCCAGATTGTGAAAGATATTCCATTTCTGTTACAAAGTAAGAATGAAAAACATTTTTGTAAATGCATAAAATAGCGTTGGGGGACAGGGGGTTGCTAAGCTTCAGGTTGCACATTGTGTACATGCTGATATTGCAGTTGAGCTTTCAAGCTGCACGCTAAAGGCAAAAATTATATTGTTTTATTTACTGAATGTTGATAGCAGATTGCCATATAGGTCTAAAAATTAGGACAGCTATAGTAACAGAATATTGCAGGCCTGAATCTGTTTCCCTCCTCCCTCACTTTATGTGAATTAGGGAGGAACCTGCCTGAGGCATTTTTTCAAATTAGTTTCTTGGAATGGACTTAAGCCGCACTTGTCTGATTGTTGCTTTGATCATGATCTTCCCACTGTCCATCAAGGCCATTCCCTATGCCCTCTACCTTGGACTGTTACCCAGTTTACCTTTTTTGACCCAGTCGAAAATGAGAGAAGAAACGTCTTCTTTTCAATTTTCATTGTTTCCTGCAATGTAACCCTATGAACATTTAGAGCTTTGTACCATATGGAATATGGAATACTCAGGGTGTTTAGAGTTCTGTCTTGCTAGACCACAGCCAAGTGGGAATGTTCCAGTGGGACATTTTAGGAATGGCTGTTTTTTTCCAAATTCAGAACAAAACACTGTTTATAATTCATACACTCTTTGTATTTCCTGCCAGGCAGCAGGTGATATTCTAAAAAACTGACTCTGCTGATAAATGTCTTGTCAGTTGTGTAGTAATACTTTAATGTATACAAAGATTTCATTGGGAAACTGCATACTCAAAATATACCCTGTTTAATATCTTAATTTACCTTATTTCTGTTTTTCTAACTTCAGCTGTTTCTGTAAAGACAACTATTGGAATGGCCAAGTTGAAAAAACAGTTCTTATATGCTTGAAACGGATAGACACCCACTACTTTGATCAATTCCAAAGCAACCTAGAGAAGAAAAGGAAAGGAATGTAAAAGCAGGAAAAACTGACATATTTCATCTCAAATGCAGCTAAAATAACCACAGCAACATACATGCAACATACTTAATGAACTACAGACTATAGCCTATGGAATGGAATCTGAAATTATGTTTGAATTTAGCCATTGAAGTATCTCAGATACTTTATTTCATGAAACATATTTTTTTTTGTTGTAATCTCCAGACAAAACTGTATCAAACATTTCCAGTTTTCCTGCCACTAAGTTACAAGTATTAAGCAAGTATGTCTTTAAAACAAAAGGTCACTTTGCACATCACAAAATTCCTATCAAAAGCCATTCCTATGTAGGAATTTAGTTGAAGGAGTTGTGAAAAAAATTATAAAGTATGATCCTACATGAGGATAATTGATAGTGTATACACAACATGCAAATTAGTATATTATGTGAAATTATTTACTATATATTTATATAATTTATCATATCATATTGCCATATACTTAACATATCATCACCCACCTTTCCAAGGTAGTCATCAAAACATTTATAATGTAACAAATACATAATTGTTCACCACAATGCAAGCTGTTTCAAAATTTAACTCAAACTGTATCTGAGAATTTTCTACTTCCCTTTTTTCACCATTTTTCTACAGTTTATACATTATTGTTTGGATTTCCGGCAAAACAAAGTACAAGGCTTGTGCATATCACTCCTACCCACCCTTTTCTCCTCACCTTCCTACCAGCTCATCTTCTTCAACACCTTCCCTTCTAAGCCTCTGCTATTGTCCCCAATAGCCTAGCAGCCATTTCCAAAGGGCCTACTCACCCCATCTTCCCAGCACCTTCCTGTCCTCCACTTAGCTATTGCTCACTCACTGGCCCACCTTCCCTCTTACCCTCCTCTCAGCAACCATCTTTTCTGATGTCCTTGGCTTCTTCCTTACTCATCCCAGCCTCAAACAGCTTCTGCCTGAAACAACTATATTTTCACTCTATTCCACAACAAAACAACACCATTTCATTCCATGTGCAGACTAAAATATATGTGTTTTGCATCTGACTTCACCCAAAAAAGCAACTGTTATGTGCATAAAATAATGACTGCACAGAACATTTTGCACATTTCTACAAAGCCGATAAACAGGTCAGTGCTCCTGGGTTTAAAATATAGACTTTTTCGTCTCACCTTTCCAAATCAACAGATAATTGGCTATTCTCTTGATGCCCTTAGAAGGCATTTGATCTACTACTTCTCTCTAGCCTGGAAACTGCTGGTTCCTACCTCACTAATTCACTTCTTATTTCTACAATAAATCAAAGGATACTAACTAATTGAGAAAGAATTTCCTTCCGTTTAGTTAGTAAAGGTAAAGGTTTCCCTTGACATTAAGTCCAGTCGTGTCCGACTCTAGGGGGCGGTGCTCATCTCTGTTTCAAAGCCGAAGAGCCGGCGTTTGTCCATAGACACTTCCATGGTCATGTGGCCAGCATGACTACACGGAACGCCATTACCTGCCCGCCAAAGCGGTGCCTATTAATCTTCTCACATTTGCATGTTTTCGAACTGCTAGGTTGGCAGGAGCTGGGACTAGCAACGGGAGCTCACCCCGTCACGCGGATTCGAACCGCCAACCTTCCGATTGGCAAGCTCAGCAGCTCAGCGGTTTAACCCGCAGCGCCACCGCGTCCCTTTCCGTTTAGTTACCTTTGGCCAATCAAGACTTAATAGAGAGGCTACTGTACATGGTATATTTCTTTGTGTTTGGATAAAAGTGCACTCACCAGGCCAGATACAGCTGCTGTAGAAGTTGCAATAGCAGGGATAATTTTTCCAGCAATACGTTTTGTTTTCAGTCTGTCTGCGGGTTCAATGTTATACATTTTGGCACGCAAATTGGAAGCTGCTGTTATAAAGTCTATGTGGCCATTAGTGTCATCATCCTTCTCAAAGCTAAGTTCCTTCATCTGTAAGTCACCTATTCAGAAACAAAAGCCTCCATTTCACAATTCTTTAGAAATTCCTGATTATTTTAATTTCTTCTTAAATGCTTATTATTATAACATTGAGCAAAACTACACATCTAACAAAGCATAATACGGTCATGGAAATTTAGCTTGTTTAGCCCTCCTTTTGAAAAAGCAGATTTACAATTTGAAAGAGTGTACTGTTTTATACTGTTTTGCTTCTGGATTTTCTGGCATCAACTGTGGCCTAGAGCATGTCGTTCAGATTTTACTATTGTGACAAGTGTACTCAGTGGTGTGCTAGTAAATGTTTAAGAAACAATTCTGCCAGTTCCACCAACAACACAACTGATTGGTGCGCGAGGCATTGTACCTGAGCTCAGCCCTCTACCGGCTTGCAAAATTACTGAAATTTTAACAATCAGCTCTCATGAGCCAGTACAAGCTATCTCCAGCACATCACTGACTGTACTCCACTCTTGGGGAAGCCAGGTTTGGTCAAAGGCATATAATAAAATATTCTATATGGTGATAAGATTGACCAATCAACAGAAGTAAATCTAAATGGATCTTCTTTAAAAACTGGAGAGGGCTTAACCAGACTATTAACCCGGGCCAATTTCATGGAACACCGAAGTCTTTCACCTGTCACTGGTACTAGTAATTAACTTTCAAGTACTAAAGTTGTGATTAGGATACTTAGTGAGAAACTTATCTTGTATAACCTTACCCATCCAATAAGATTATTGAAAGAAGCCAACTGTATATCAAATCTGAAGTCTGACTGATCACCTCTCTCCTGGCGTTCAAATATCATATAAAATCCTTTTTCTGCAAATCTTTTGCTCTTTTTTTTCTTTTCCATTGTAGCCCTTGCTTTTTTCCTATATATTTATCAATTGTTTGCTGTATCTGTGTTGTAAATTTAATATGCTTGTTTTTAATGCTTACATTCATATACTGATTGGGTCAATCTGATCAAAAGTCAGACTTCTATATTTCTAATAACTGATACTCACTTTTTGTAGCTTCATTGGCCAAGATGGCACTCTCCAATTGAAGAAGAGCATTTCTTTCATCCTCACTGCTTACAGGAATAGGATCTGGTTTCCGTACCGCTTCATCTGTTTGTACAACCTATAAGCATTAACAATAAATAGTACAACAAATATGTTTGTTTAAATGGACTAAGGAATTAGATTGTAAAAATGTAAATAAAACATTAGAAAAAAAAGTTTTTTGTAACAGTACAATGTAAAGTAGCACATTCTGGGAGTGACATCAAACACTCTGAGACTGAGAAGATAAGTGTAGAGGAAGCAGACTGGTAGATTATGTCTGAAAACCTAGTACCAAATTATGATTCAACTATCACAAATTTTAGGGAAGATTCAGAAGTACATTTATCATACTGTGGCTTTCTATAAATGTGGAAAGTGGCGCCATGTATGAACTTAAAGAACATTTGGAAACCACATTAGTATAATATTTTGTATTAGTATATCAAAGAAGGAATTATGCATTAAAATCTGATTTTTGCTAAATAAATATAACCAGTTTATTTTAGATATGTACTGTATGTATGTGTGTATGCATTTGACTTATATGGCTGGCCATCTTAAGAGACACAACTCTGGGTGGCCCACAAAGCAAGATTCGTCATACTATATAGTTTAAATTACTTTACTCAAATGCTCATTTCCATTTCAGTAACACTTAAATGAAATTTAGAAGTGGTACCCAGCGTAACTCACACAGCAGAGGTGTAATATAGGCACACAAAGGCTTCTTGGCCTTTCTGCATCACGCACGACCCACACCAGGCCACCCAAGCCCTCACACAAGACCTGCGCTGGCCCTCCAAGAGCCTCCCCCCACCCCCTGTGGCGCCCTTGTGCTTCTTACCTGGGACTCTTAATGACCCGCGCCTCTTCCGGTTACAAAGGCAACCGGGACTGCCAGGATTGTTGTCTCTAAGCAATGTGGTCACATGACGTCGCACTTTATGACCGCATCACTTAGTGATGGCAATCCTGGTCCCAATTGCTGTCATAACCTGAGGACTACCTGTAGTACAAGAAGTCGGAGATTTGTTCCTTGCCAGGTAAGTGCTGTACCTGAAGGTCCTATCTGTTCTGTCTCTTCAGGTTTCTTACCCAACTTACTGTCACAGAACTTTCACAGATCACTAGTTTTCCCACTATAAAGAGTGACTTAAGCTTTCAGGTCTCTCTTTCCCTACCTTGGTGTGCTTTTATTCTCTCCAGAATTCTGCTAAGGGAACCCACCCAAGTTAGTTCATTCTGTGCTCAGCACAATTTATTTTAGGATAACTGGCATTTGCTCTCAGCAACTATCTATTTGTCTGTCTGTCTATCTGTGGACTATCATAGGCAATAATCAGAAAAAAAGATAGAATGAAGATGTACATACTCAGCAGTTGAACTTACTTTATTAGAAGGTCGAAACTCTTGAATCTTTAACCCAGAAATTATCTTAAAAATAGTGTCTTCTGATACATCCTGTGTTTTGTTAAGAAAATAACAGCAGTTATGAACTGCATGAAACAAGCACTCTTCAAAGTTGTTTCCCTCCTCACCCCACCCCAAAACAAGGAAATGAACAAAATAATTTAAAAATACATTTTAGCATGGAAATATTAGAGCAGAGTTCATGAATCTGTGTTTATCAAAATATGGCTGATGATGCTTCCTAGAGAACATTTCTTTCACAGACATAAACATTATAAAAGTATGTGAACAAAACTGCATTTATTTTAAGTTGCTTATTACCTTCAGTTAGATGTTTTATTAATAGTACAGAATGGGAAGATTCTCAGTCTATCTCAATCTGTGTGCATGTATATATGTGAGAGCAAATTAGATTATAATTTATCAGAATAAATATATTGCAAGAAAAAAACCTGGAAAGCAGAGTATTCAAGAAGTATAATTCAGATAAATCGAAGCAGGAGAATATTCAACTCAGGATTTATTCAAAACATCTCTTATGAGGATTCTTAATCCTTTAAATCCAGCTAAAGACTGGGTTTTTTTTCTCTATGCTTGACTGTCCAAATTATTCTGAAAAATTCACAAAAACAGCTAAGTAGTGCAAACTGTATCGTCTATCTGGAGGCTTACGTTTTCTGTAAAAGTGATGCAATAAATTGCTGCAAACAGTTTTGCTGTACTCAGTATGAAACTGTAGTGCCTAGAGGAAAAGAATGAAAGAGAGATTGCAGGAAAAGTAAAACAAAAAGCATTTCCAATCATGTATACAGCAAACTAGACTTAGCTGAATCTCAAGTCAAATCAGATTGCTTTGGAAAAAATCACAGATGCTCTTAAGCATAGCAGAATTCTGTGTCAAAATGATCAGAATCAACTTAGGCCTTTCTAAAGCTAAGTCCTTCGAAGGACTGCAGAAAGGCAGATAGTATATCTTTAAAAATAGCTCTGCATGACTTATTTTGGAATCACAGGAAATCTTTCATCGAAGTTCTCCAATTATAGTGCTCTGGGGAACAGATGTTGAATACTTAGAGGCAACGTTTTTCTAACACTTGCAGTACAGTCAGGACCAGAACTATTGGAACAAGGGTAACTGTTTTGGCATTTGGCCTCTGTACACCACCACACTGAAGTTGAAAGGAAACACACCCAGATGGGAGCAAACTCAGGACTTTCAGCTGTAACTCAAGGGGTTTGACAAAAGTGGGGCACTAATCATTCAGGAAGTACAGCCAGTGGCATACACACACCCCCATCGTTGGTGGCTGGTAAGTAATGGAACGAATGGCTGACAAGCAGCTGCATGGCCAGGTGTGGCCTGTTTCCTAGGTCCCCCATGACCAATCCAGCAAATAAAAGGCCTGGAGGTGGTTCTGAGTGTTACATTTGCATTTGGTAGCTGTTCACTGGAACTCTCAACATGAGTGTCCATGCGAGTGAAGGAGGCCATCATTAGGCTGAGAAAACAAAATAAACCCATCAGAGAGATAGCAAAAACATTGGGAGTGGCCAATACAACAGTTTGGAACATCCTGAAAAAGAACAAATCAGCTGGCAAGCTCAGCAACAGCAAAAGGCCTGGAAGACCACGGAAGACAACTAAAGTGGATGACCACAGAATTCTGCTCATGGTGAAAAGGAACCCTTTCACAAAGTCTAGCCAGGTCAAGAACACTCTTGAGGAGGTAGGCATGTCATTGTCAACATCTACAGTCAAGGGACGGCTTTATGAATGTAAATACTGAGGGTTCACAACAAGATGCAAACCACTGGTGATGCTAAAGAACAGAAAGGCCAGATTAGACTTTGCCAGCAAACACCTAAAAAATCCTGCCTGCTTCTGGAATAAGATTCTTTGGACTGATGAAACCAAGATTAACTTGCACCAGAATGATGGGAAGAGAAAAGTATGGAGAAGGAAAGGAACAGCTCATGATCCAAAGCATACCACATCATCTGTCAAACATGGTGGAGGCAGTATCATGGCATGGGCATGTATGGCTGCCAGTGGAACCGGGTCACTGGTGTTTCTTGATGACCTGACTGCTGATAAAAGCAGCAGGATGAATTCTGAAGTTTATAGGGCTATACTTTCTGCTCAGATTCAGCCAAATGCTGCCAAACTGATAGGACGCCGCTTCATACTGCAGATGGATAATGGCCCAAAACATACAGCAAAAGCTACCCAAGAGTTTCTCAAGGCAAAGAAGTGGGATGTTCTTCAATGGCCAAGTCAGTCACCTGATCTCAACCCAATAGAGCATGCTTTTCACTTCCTGAAGACAAGACTGAAGGCAGAAAGACCCACAAACAAGCAGCAGCTGAAGGCAGCTGCACTAAAGGCCTGGCAAAGCATCTCAAGGGAGGAAACTCAGCATTTGGTCATGTCCATGGGTTCCAGACTTCAGGCAGTCATTGACTGCAAAGGATTTTCATCCAGGTATTAAAGGCGATCCTTATGTTTGTAATGATGTTGGTTTGTTCCATTACTTATGAGCCACCAACGATGGGTGTGTGTGTACTTCCTAAATGGTTAGTGCCCCACTTTTGTCAAACCCCTTGAATTACAGCTGAAAGTCCTGACTTCGCTCTCATCTGGGTGTGTTTCCTTTCAACTTCATTGTGGTGGTGTACAGAGGCCACATGCCAAAACAGTTATCCTTGTTCCAATAGTTCTGGTCCTGACTGTACAGCTCAGAATTCCCATATTTAGTAGGTTTGGGAAAAAAATGATGCACATTTTCCCATGGATATATGAGTTGACAAAATACAGAGCAAGTCTTGAAGCAATGAGACATTTGGGGAGTTGGAAATAAACTTCAGTATCAGGAAACAGTACCTTGGATCTAGAACTCAAATCCTCATTTTGATGACAGAATGTAAACCAAACTTATACATGAATTTTTGTTAAAATATTTCTGAAATGAGCACTTCCATGTGGTTGGCATGTGTGAAAATATATGTACTGAAAGTAACTGAATGAAGCATTCAGAGATAACACCCAAAAGAAGATTACAGCAGGTCCCCAGTTTAAGAATGAGTTCTGTTCCTAAATCTGTTCTTAAGTCGAATTTGTATGTTAAGTTGGAACAGTTATTTAGCATCAGTTACTCAAACGTTTCTCTTAAACATAATAATACACAAATTAGTATTCTGTATTTAACTCAAAACATTGTACTTAACTTGAATTTTTAATGTAATAGGCTTTACGGCAGTCTGTTCTTAACTAGGAGTTGTCCATAAACTGGGATGTTCTTAAACCGGGGATCTGCTGTATAGCCAAAAAAAAGCAATTCCCCAACACATATATTATATGTCAATGAGTTTTATTGCAGGACTCAGCACTGATTTTCAAAGCCCTAAAAGATCTTCTGACACCATATTTGTATACAAATATCAATATGAAACTAGTATTATAAGTCCATAAATGTAGAGTTCTTTGTTACAATAATAAAATATATATAAAAAGAGAAATTTACTTACAAAGAGTCATTGAAATCAAATTGAATTGGAAAAGGTGGCCTTTTTGGTGACTGCCAAAACAAGCCTGGTAATTTGAAGGAAAACAAATTAATTCTTAAAAACAGCAAAGTTAAATTTGATATAATAATATAAAACTACTGTACTTACTGCCATCTTTTAATCGTGTATCAATGGGAAATGAATGTAATAACTGGAGGGCCTAAGTAAAAAATAAATGGTATAATTCAATAAGCACATATAAATGTTGTTTCATTAATGAAAACTTGAAGCACTGTATGCTGCTCTAAAGTCTATCGGATCAGATCCAAACCTGTGCTATAGAATACACAATCTAGGACTTCTACTGAAAAATTCTTCCCTATATTATTGACATAATTTCACTATAAAAGAATCTATTTCTTGTAAAATCTTCACCTAATCTTAAATAGATGTACCAGTTTTTTTATTTATCAATTTGCCTAATAGCCATAGGCTACCAGGAATGCTATGCAGGTGAGGAAGTGTGCTAGGTAAGAGGCCAACCTCTATATATTTCCTCCAGTTTGCTTGGTTTTTCTGCTTTTGGGGATGGGAAATTATCCCTCAGCTTTAGTCCTCCTCTGCTACTCTCCTTAGTAGAATTCACACAAACACACACATACCTGAACATACATAGGTTAAGAAGCCAGCATTCTGTATTTTTATCTGGCTGCAGTCATAACTAATAAATTCTTGGGCATATTTACAAAGATAATTTAGATGACTGTTCAAAATTTATCTCATTGCTTTTAGCTCTTTGTATGCTGCCCAGGGTCGCTTGTTTGTGAAATGGGCGGCTATATAAATTTGAAAAATAAATAAATAAAATAAATAAAAGACATCTATGAACAAGGCTATTAATCAGTGGATGGAGATTTCCAAAGAGTGGTTTCTCCTCCCACTTGGTCACATATTAGGTGTAGAAATATTATTCTATGCATGGTCCCCTGCAATGGAAGGATTTTCCCTCAGTTTGGGGTACAATGGACTAAATTAAAATAATATCAACTTGAGAGTTCAAGAAATCCTTAACATCTATTTGGTCAATGTCAGCCCCAGTGGGTAGCCTAGTCCATGAAATCACAAGATGTCTATATCTACTTTTATTGACTATAACAACAAAACCTTGCTAATCTGATTGTGCTGTACCTCCTCCTCCTCTTTATAGTTCAGTGAATTAGGGAGGTGTCTGTTGAGCCACTTCCCAACAATATCTAGATGTTCTGGATTAAAATAAAATGTTTTAGCCCGTTGCTTTGGCAATGAAGCCTGCATATCTCTATCAAGGTCATCTTCCTTACTTCGTACAATTAATAAGTTAGAAGGCCATTCAAAATAGTTTGAATTATTAACAAGAAAGTAGTGATGTTTCCTGATTTATATGCCTCAGTGGACAGTATGGACTTGCCAAAACAGCTTTTAAAAGCGTATAGCTGACCAGTGGCAAATGAACCACTCTTCGAGTTTTTTAGAATTCCAAAGTCTATTTAATAATTCTGGGACTCTGCATATGTTAACAATAAATTAATTTTTAAGAATACATAGTTTTAAAGAAGATAGCACTTTTTTTGGCCTTCAGCAGACCTTTCTAGAGTAATGTACTCTAACAAATGTTAAAGTTATAGCCACCCCAAAAATATCTTCTATATCTAGAGTCTTCCAGGTTGGTGGTCTATTATGCTCAAGAGGTGTTTTGTAAGTCTTGAAAAGTTGGATGGAATGGACAAAGCACCTGCAGTTCCTCAAAATTAAAATAAGCAAATGGACCATGAAAGGAATAAAGAACTTTGTAGAACTAACAGAATATTAAGGAGGACTTACATTGCTCTTGCTTAAATGTGTTTCAATTTGAGTATGGTGAAATTATTATTTTCTTTATATAGTTTTATTGTAATCTAATAGTCTGCTACAGAGGAGCAAGTATTATTTTACTACAGCATAGAAACACAAGTGTGATTTGATCTAGTTTTAGTTATTTTGAAAGCTAGCACTAACTTTAATTAGCTTTGCAATGTAACAGTAAGAATCAATACATATTATCTTACAATTCCCTGCTGAAGTTTAGAAAGAGGGAAGTGTTAAAGTTGACATGTCAACAACCAATTATTTCAGTTAAGAAGAAAAATTCAACCCTTTCTAAATTGGTAGCTGGTCATCCAGGATCAAATCCCTCTAGAGTAGCTAGCCATATCCCTCTGCAGAGTTAGGAAGCCCATTTTTGGAGTCTTCTATAAAAGTCAGCCATACAATAACAAAATCTTTCTGCATTTACTGAAGACTGTCTAGCTAAATAGTCTCCAGTCTGTTTCTGAGACAAAAAGAAACCCTAAGAGTACAACTATAAACAGTGAAGGCATCAGGCAGTGGCCATATTATTCCTGAATTAATCAAGACAAATGTGAACTGGCAGGCACCCTCTTCACTTACACAGGCAAGACAATGCTGATTCCTAGGGACTGGGGAACAGCCATTATAATTCCTATATTTAAAAAGTAAGATAGAGATGATCCAGATAGCTATAGATCAAAAAGTCTATTGAATGTCACAGCCAAACTATATACTAGCCATTTATATTAAAAATTATTTGATTATATAGACAAGCGTTTTCTGCTGTTCATTAATAAATTCTACAGGTATACTAACACCAAACTAAGAGTCAGATACAACCTGCTGGGGATGCTGATTTGGTAACTGTAGCGAGATATGACAAACAGGAATGCATCTTGGCACCCTTACTTTTCAAATCTACATTAACTTCCTACCCTAGACTTTAGGTGCAGTGCACCACTATCTACCAAAACTGATAGAGCAAACCATACTAATCTTTTGTATGCCAGTGCAAACTTCTGTGATTTACTCAAACCAGCTTTAGGAAGGCTTGGTTATTCTTGTGCAATATTGCAGAGAGGAGCAACTGCAAATAAATTCTAAAAAATTATTTGATATAATGGTTTTTGGCAAAATGCCCACGGTGTACAATTTGTCCATTGATGGTTACAAGACAGAACAAATAACATGCTTCAAATACTTCAGAGTGGTATTCCATTCTTCCAGGAGTCTGAAAGCTGAAATGGAACATGTAGTGCTAGTAGCTTAAAGTAGCTATTCTTAATTTTTTTTTTACACACATGGCATGGGTTCATACCAACTGCCATTAAACTATTTAATTGACACAACTTTTATATGATGCAAAATTAGGCCCTTACTCCAAACTGCAGGTAACCTGAAGCAGTGCAAACTGTTCCTTAGAGCAATTTTACAGCTGCCCATATGCATTCCAAATGCAGCCTTATAGCTGGACAATGGACTTCAGGGAATGGAAGTAAGCAGTTGTCTAGTAATTTCCAACTATTGGCTGAATAAAAAATTCTTCCCAGCAGGTTAGTTACACATGTGTCCTTGGTAACTTTAAGTCTAGTTGGAAGCAGGCTCTCTCTCTAAGGCTTTACTTGTTTTTTCTCCAAAATTTCTACTTTCTCTGGGCTATGAGCAAGCCATAGTGGCACTAAGGCAGCAAATCAGGGATAGCTTATGAACAGGAACTAGGGTCACAAAAAGAGGAAACTAGAGTGGTTTATGTGCCTCTGAGGAGAACCTGCCAGCCATTTTTCCTCTCTCTTCCCAAACACAGGAGACCATTTACAAAAGATTGATGTGCTTTCATTAGCAGTATTACACAGTAGATTTAGAAACATTCCTCATAATGAAGACGCTCTCTCCGCCTTTTAGTTTTTCTCTTTTAACTTTATATTTCTTGCATTTTTGTACTTTTATAATGGTTTTATGACCTTTTATTTGTAAGCCACCCAGAGTCACTTCCATAGGGAGATGGGCAGTATATAAATTTAATAAATAAATAAATAATAAATGTTTTTCCTCTGTGGGATCAGGAATGGTAGAAAATGTTGCCCTTGTTTTATGTTACAGACCTTTTTACAGAAATTACAGAACCAAGTATGTTATACAATACTTGTTGCATTTTCCCAATCAGAACAACTTTGTTTCCTACTGCTGTCAAAGTGACTCCACTGCATATAATGTAGCAAAATTCTGTGATAACAAGTAGAAACCAGCCTACCTTTGTGAGCTATTTAATTGTCAGCTATCACAACTTAAACTTTACTCTGTCTTGGAGTTCTTTAGATTGTAAATATCTAAGTTTGTACATATGTACATAATGTACAGGCATGCATATATTTTTTCTTAAGATTTATGCGTATAGAGTTTGAAATGTTGGTGCACTTTATAACAAGTGATTCACTGTTTTTATATTATTGCATAATACTTTTAAAAAGATAGTTTCTCAGACTCCAAGTGAAAAGTACACAGACTCAGGCAACTGTATAAAGGTATTTTGATGCCAAGAACAGAATCATGTTCATTATCACTTCATTCATTCATTTAAACAATCCATGTGTCTGCTCATCTCACTACTGCAAGTCTGGATGGCTAACAATTAACTCAAACCAAAAAACAGCAAAAAAAACTCAAATTAATTTTTTCAAAGAAGAAATTATGACAACAATCAATATAGCATGTGCCAAGGTCCAGATAAATCCATCTTACAATCAATAATGAACAAGAAACTGACAGATCAATCAACAGCCCAAATGCCTGAAAGAACCAGGCCTTTAATGCCTTATTGAAAGGCCAATAAGGTCAGGGTCATCTGGGTCTCTGGGGGGATGCTCTTCCACAGGGCAGGCACCATGACAGAGAAGGCATGTCTCCCACAAGATGACATTGCTTAATAGAAGGGACCTGCAGCATGCCCACCCTGTCAGCTCTGGTGGGGCAAACAGGAACAGCTGGAGACAAACAGTCGCACAAATAGCCATATAAGGCTTATCGCTTATAATTAGGACCTTGAATTGTACCCAGAAGCTCACCAGAAGCCACTGCAGTTCTTAGAGCAATGGTGTTATTTGGGCATATCATCAAATGCCCAGAACTGCCACATTCTGGACTAGTTGCAACTTCCAAATGCTCTTTAAGAGTACCCCCATGTAGAATGCATTACCGTAATCTAAACAGGTGTGAATTATTGTGAGTAGGGCTTTCTGATCCAGAAACAGGTGTCACCTGCTCCTTAAGCAAGAACTGTAAGTCCAAGAGAGCCCCCAAATTGAGCAGCAACTCTCTCTGAGAGAATGAAATCTCATTCAGAGTTATTGACAAGAGAGTCCAGATATAAGAAAGCACAATTTAGAAATTAGTAATTATTTGGTCTAACAATTCATCAATACAGTATCAATTAGAGTCGCTCACTGAGTGAGATGGGCGGTGAATAAATTTGACATATAAAACAAATATATAAAATTGCAATTGGTAGGCACTAGGATGTAACCAACAGCTAATGAAAATCGAAGGCAGCAGCAGTGGGATTTGGGGATGACTTCAGGAGCACAGTGACCACCTGTATCATGTATCACTTAAAGACATAGGTTTCCACAAAAATGCTGACACAGAAAAAGGAAAGGCTGCTTCTTCTTGGATATTAGAAGACACACACTGCTGAATTCCTTCTAACTGTAGGCCTTTAGCTACTCTCCCAAGATGGAAGAACTGTAAGATACAGTTTTCAGCCTCCAGCCTGAGAAACAAGGAATCCTGTAATAAAGGTTTAAGAAGAACTGGAAGTATTAGTATAAGTATACACTATGAAAATTGAAAAGACAGAAATTGACCAGATGTACAACAACATATGTTTCAGATTCAGATTTGGGACTGAAACTCCCTTGGCAGATACCATGCACCAAATGGAGGACAGCAATTTTCAATACTCTAACTTCAGGTAGGCAAACTGTGGCCTTTCTATCATCTCTGACTAACTGTATTTGATGGGAGCTGGAAGCCCAGCAATATCTGGAGGATAATAAGTGACCCATCTATGCCACAATACATTGTATCCTTGAACTGCATTCCTGGACTGAAGGCATGTAGTGGCAACGCAGAAGACCATTGTATTTTGAGGAGTTTAAGTGACATATTTTGATTTGTCCTTCATATTAAGAAAATTATAGAAGTATAGAGTTCATTCTGAGTTATGTTTCACCTGCTTGCTTTTCACTCTTGCTTGAAAAGCGGGAAGAAGAGAAAACCCCAAGGTTGTTTATGTTAGCACTAGCTTATCTATATAGTTTCCCAGCTTTTGGATTATGTCATAAACAGGTGAGACCCTGGAAACTATCTAGTCAAGGTCAGATCCTGCAGTCTTGGTACTATGGAAACAGGGTCATGAGGTTTTAGCGCCAAGCCTTCGATAAAAACCTTAGGACTGCCTCCTGAGTGGGGAGCTTAGTCACAGACCCTGGTACTGGGTGCTGTGTGCAAAATTGGCTTGGGAAGCTTCTGCACAGACTTAGGGCTGAGTACTCTGGAAATGAAGCCACCCTGAGGTATATTTCCTGGGGACATTCTGCACAGACCTGAGCGCTGGGAGCTGTGGAAATTGAGCCGCCCTGGGGTATCTCTGCTGTTGTTCTTAAGGGGCTCCTGACAGCCTATGGGAGACGGGGTATCATCTTGCTTGGTATGTTTTTATTCTTCTGTTTAATCTGCCTAAACTGTGTTTCTGTTTAAATCTGTTTGCTTAACAAAAAAGCTTAAAATCTCTTTATTCACTGGTGTGCTTATTGTCTCTGGATCTACAGTAAAAGAACCAATTGTCTGAGCACCTGATCACTGCCTGGCCCTTGGCAGAACAGGGCATTGCATTGTGGTTGTTTTCTTCTTTAAATTAGTTATTTCAATTTGTGGTGGATGTGGTAAGAATATAAATTAAACTGCTTGTAATAGTAGAAGCTTGCTGGCTGGAAAAACAGGAAAAACATTTTAGGTAGCAGAGCAATATCCTAAAAATAATGGGTTTTGCTATTGCAGAATATTGAGAGTTTAAAGGTTGCTTGATGGTCAAATTGCAGTTCTGGACTTATATGAAATACTGGCAAGTCAAAGGTGACAGATACTCTTCCCATTGATACTAGAAATGGCAGATCTTTTAAAAAATACATTTTATTGGTTTCATGTGCATTTTATTACACTGAACATTACTTCAGAAGCCAAATATGGGCACTTCTGTCATTTGCCATATCATGAGAGGATGTGTATATGCGGTGCCCCAAACGCTGAAGATATTGCTTATATCTTATTTGACTGTCAACTGTGTGCAATCAAAACACAGGACCCAAAGCAAATAATCAAGGCTCACTGCAGGCTTTATTAAATAGTACGTACTAGAGGGGACCCCACCAAAAGGATAGTGAGTGACACCCCTCCAAACAAAAGAAATGTACTGATATTTATACATTTCAGAAAAGGGGAAGGGAAAAATGATGCATACGTACATATTCATATGATGATGCAAGCATACATAAGTAATAAGTCTTGGGTTACTTCCTGCCCTTCTGCTAACTACTTCAAAGAAAGCCACTGTACTAGTAAAAAGAAGCAGATCAAAGGGAGGGGGCAACTTAGGGTGCCAAATGCCAGAAGACATCCTTCATGGGTTGCCATGGGAATGTTCTGATAAGAATTACAGCAAGCTGGTGTGAATTAGATGCTAAGCTAGCTTCAAGGCTGTTTGTAAATTCTTTATGTTTCCATTTGGTTTAATCGGTCCCATTCATCTGAAAACTTATTTTCCTCACAAATATATGTCCCTTTTAGGCTTAGATATCTAAAATCCCTACTTGAAACAGCAGTCCACTGAGTCCTGAACAGCAGATTGTCCTATTTTCTCCTGGGATCTGACCTATACATTGTTAGCAGAACTAAGTTTATAGACAAGGCAGTTCAGCTAAGAATCTGTTATATTGAACAGACCAGGGTATCGTGTAAAGGCAATATATTTATCTGAACACTGACTGTATTTAGCACATATATATTTTATTGTATTTTCTTTTACCTATTTTATCTTGAAAATAAACTTTGTATTTTACCTTTATTTATTTAGTCATTAAGAGTAATCAATCAATAAGCTATCTATCAATGTACTACTTTAGAACATATATTTTAAAAATGAATTTTAAAAGTTTAAAACATTTTAAATAAATATCTGCTTAAGTTACATACAAATAAATAAAATAGGTAATTTTAATAAACACAGAGCCTTATCCTATTTTTACCCCCATCCTTTAATAACATCATACCTTATGATTAAAGTATTTCTCAAATTTTAATCTTGCCAATTCAACACACTGGGACCAGCTTCTTGGTCTTCTACTGAGGCATTTAATCACTTGGAAAGAGCCTTCCAAACTTTCTCCAGACTTTATTCTCTAGAAAACATAAAAACAAAAATGGGCAAGCCTAAAACACATGTCACAAATGTGATGTCATTAAAACATGTGTATTCCCACAATATATATTAGTAGAGAATTATAACAGTTGGAAATTTGTAAGATTATAACCACAGGTAAGGTAAAGGTAAAGGTTTCCCTTGACAGGAAGTCCAGTCGTGTCCGACTCTAGGGGGCGGTGCTCATCTCCGTTACAAAGCCAAAGAGCCAGCATTTGTCCATAGACACTTCCGTGGTCATGTGGCCAGCATGACTAAACAGAACACCGTTACCTGCCTGCCAAAGCAGTACCTATTAATCTACTCACATTTGCATGTTTTCGAACTGCTAGGTTGGCAGGAGCTGGGACTAGCAATGGGAGCTCACCCCATAACGCAGATTCGAACGGCCGACCTTCCGATCTGCAAGCTCAGCAGCTCAGCGGTTTAACCTGCAGCGCCACCATGACACCCAGTATAACTGAACTTTTTGTGGAGGTTTTTTTTCCCCCTAACTAATCCCAGACCTGTATGCTGTGGAAATGCACTTCTACATTTTTCCTTGTGTACATGAAATGCTTTATGTTTTACATATATACACAGCTAAGTATTATGTTATGCTTTCTGTTCACTGTTCTTTACATTAACAAACTCTAACCCTAGATCACAATTCAATTCCAACCCTCATTTCAATGAGGAATCAAAAATTACATCTATCTCACTGAATAATCTAAAGTTATTCTAATAACTTTAACAATAATCTAATCTGCCTTTTACCTGACAGATGATATAGATAATTATTTCACAACCAACAGAGAAAAACAGGCAGAGTAGAATGCTGAGTTATTTGCAATAATGAAATTACTTAGATGTTACCGCCCTATCATTCCCCAATACCTTTGAAATATTCACGAAAAGTTTTAAAATGCAATTTTACTCAATTCATACTTTATTTTAACTTAGGACCATTCTAGTTCAAACCTCTGCATAAGTAGCTTATTGGAAGAATATGAACATGTGCTAGAGATATAATCATATTAAAACCAAGTAATATTACCGCAAACATGTAAAATTTACAACAGGTTAAATGACAAATAACACAGTAATTTCACATGTAGTTTTAATCACAATTTAGAAATCACCTGTAACACTTCTTCTGCTGATGGATACGTTTGCCAAAACTTGTTGAACAGGGAAGGTTTGTGTGAAAAAGCACTTTCGAACTAGAAAAAAAAAGTTTAAAATGTTGTAAGAAAATATTACTGCATATCCACCCATTTTCTTGCTAGGAAAAAAAAACAGAGCCAGAACTACAATTCATTTCTATTTTTTCAATGGGATTTATGTCTTTCTAACCTGAATGTATCATGCTCATACTAAAATTTACCTTGTCTCTTGCCCACTGTATTGTGTGTTCAGTGGCAGCTGGGAAAGACTTTAACGTGCAAAATGGTATTTCTTCTTCAGGTGGATCTCGCTAAATATAAAAACAAATGAAAAAGATTGTATACACACAAACATACACACACACAAATATATATTCTGGTTTAGTGTTTCATCTCTAACTCAGTCAATTTCACAGTCTGAATTAAATGGGGCTTATTTTTAAATAGTTACACATAGGAGTCAATGTTTTTGCTGATATGCTCTATTTCCTTTCAAATGAATATATCTTTTCACATTAGATGTTAAGAGTTATTTTAGCAAGGTAAGATTGAGAAGTAAATTGTCATAGCAAATACGATATTGTAATAGTTGGCTTTTACTTTTTTTGAATATAAGTACCTAGACATGGTTTCCAAAAGCCAAACAATTAGATATGTATGCCCAAGAACACGTTGATCTTATGTACAAAATCTGTACAAATGTCTGATAAGCTCAGTTGATTTTTAAAGCACTAAAGGATTATCTCTCTCAAAAGAGGTTAAATAAAATTTATGGTCTCCCACTCAAAGGACAGTGTTTTTATGGCTGAAGCACTTACATGACTATTGTAAGATTCTGTTAGATGAGGCACAATTACTTCTGTATGCCCTTTAGTTCCCATGGTTCCAGAATCTAAGAGAGGACGCAAGCTTGCTAGGCAGCGACTTCACAGTGGATGCAAAGAATAGAAGAATTTTTATTGAGTCATAATAAATAGAACACAGAAAAATATAGTATGATATGACATTAATTATTATAATATTCATCCCCTGCCTTGTCATTAGAAAAAAAGCCAAGGATTGGCCATGTCTTTTAATTTATTTTTGTGCTGATAGTGTTCAGTTAAAGCAATATCAATGTAACAATATATTAAAAGACATGGGTCAGATTAGAAAAGATAAAATAAACCATGTCTTAGCACAATATGTGAATCCAATCATATGATCTGTTCAGGTTGTTTTGTTTTGATTTGTACTGTACTACACAATTCATGCATCATCGCTTAATACCATCTGTGAAATACAAAATGCTTTGTTCAATAAACCACAGATACAACTAATGATGGCGTAGCAAGGTATTAATTATGTAGAAAATGTAAATGTCACAGGGATAGACAAAACATTTTGACTCAGAATGTTCTGACCTTGAAATGGCCTATTTGAGCGTTTCAAGATAGAATCACAATAAAACTTGAATGAACCAACTGGAGGGAAAGGGTTCTGTTAAAGCCAAATAATTATGTAATTGTTACATAAATTTATGTAAATTGTCCAGAAAGATTTACGAAAACAACCAACTTTTCCATTATTTGGGGATTAAGTCCACTGAACAAAGGTCTGAAAGTCAAGCTTTTACTATTGAAGGGTCCTGAATAGCTCAGCCCTAAGCGATGGACACCATAATGAACACCTTAAATTTGGTTTGATAGGCAGGCAGTGAAGCTGTTTCAACATACTAATGAGGGACCTCAAGGAACACCCATTCACCACTGAAATTATTACTTGACACAGCATAAAACAAGATAAATTGTTTTGAATTAACCACAGTTTATACTGAAATATGTATGTAACATGAAGCTATGGTTAATGTAAGGAAAGTAAAAGTAAATTACTGCCTGGGAGGGGGAGGGGGAGAGGGAAAGCAGGAAAAAACAAATCTAACCCTCCAATCTTCCCTCCAATCACAGATTTACCTGTCAATATATCTTCTAGCTTCCACATTGTCTAATGCAGTTACAATTACATCTTGCTTGGTGTAGAAATCATCATTGTATATGTTCTCAGTAGCTGGGCACACTTTGTTAAGATATGAGTCTATCTTTATCTCAGGATTGATGCTACGTGTTGCTGCTGCTGCAGTACAACTCTTGGGTTTCTAAACAAAATTCAAGTTAGTCTGGTTAATATTTTTCTTGGAAACAATGCATACAAAATGAAGCTTCGAAATTAGTATCACATTCAGAAACATCAATGATTTAATGATACAGCATGAATAACTGACAAATCACATTAATTATACTGGGAGGTAGCAACATTTTCAAGCTAATGGCATCATACCATCATCAATTTTCCATGATGGTCTTACGTAAAAAAATAATAATAAATTCCCCAAATCTTGCAACATTAAGGTTACAGGTAGTCCTTGCTTAACAACAGCAATTGGGACCAGAATTTCCATTGCTAAGCAATGCAGCTGTAAAGCATGACATCGCATGACCACATCACTTAGTGGTGGCAATCCCAGCAGTCCCCATTGCCATGCAGGCAGGAGGTGGGTGTTGCAAGGCAACGCAACACAAGTGCAGGTGGAGGGGGTGCCGCGGCGCAAATGCAGGTGAGTGGGGAGTGCTCCAGCACAGCGCAAGTGGGCAGGTGGGTGCTGCGTGAGTGCAGATGGGGGGTGGGTGCAGTGGCACAACGGAAGTGCAAGCAGGAGGGGGTGGGTGCCACAGCGCGAGTGCAGGGGGGCAGGTGCTACAGGCCAGCGCAAGTATGGCTGGGTGGGCAGCCGCCTGCCTGCCCGGGACCCACACTCACTCTGCCTGTGGGCTCCTTGGGAGAAAAAGCAGCAGGAGCAACTTACTAGAGTGACTTGCCTCCTGCTGCCAGCTTCCCCACTGACTTTGCTTGTGGGAAGCCAGCAGGGAAGGTCATAAATGGCAATCATGTGACCATGGGATGCTGCAACCATTGTTAAGTACACGACAGCTGCCAAGCACCCAAATCACAATCACATACTGCAGGGATACTGCAATGGCTGCAACATCGAGGACTGGTCATAAGTCCCCTTCATTCAGTGCCATCGTAACTTTGAACAGTCACTGAACAAGTGGTCATAACCTGAAGACTACCTGTATGTTAAGATCTGTTATGTGGTAAATTGACAGTACACATTAATAATCACATTGATAGAGTTACCCACTGTGTTTAAGCCATAGTGAAATTTGTTTAATTTTGACTTAGTATGGATATGTGAACCCAGCTACTGAGGGTTTTTTTCTTTCATTTTTCTAAGTTAATTTATTTTATTTAACTTCAGAAACATTACAATTAGCATTTCCTTTTAAAAGCTTAATAGGTTTGTGACATTATGTATAAACCAAAACAGCAATATAACAATAGAACTTTATAAATACATAGTTTAAATAAGAAACCCAACCTGTTATATAAAAAGGTTATATGGTGAAGAAGAAAACAAAAAAGAAAAAAGAAACAGACAAAACTATTTAGAAAACAAGTAACAAACAAAAAAAGATAAAAATTTATTATATATATAATTTTTACATTCTTAAACAAATTACATAGATACAACTCTAAAGAGAAAAAAAATACTATAAACTAAACTAGAATGTCAAACTGAAAAAACAAAACACATGAATACCTAAACTGTACCTCTGTTTTTATCTATATGTATCCATCCCTTAAAATTATATGACTTATGTGGCTTCTATATCTTGGCTTATGGTTTAGCATTGTGAACAGAGTATTATAGTTTATTCAAGATTCGGCGATTAAAACTAACCAGGACTTTGTATGATACGTGAAACTAGCTATAAAGTGGCAAAAATTCTTCCCCAAGTTAAAGAAACTCACAGCTACAACTACCTCTTGTATTATGAAGAATATTTTCTTCACAATAGATTCAGTTCTGTTACTTACATTTTAAATATATTGGTGCAGCTTTTTATAAGACTGTTTAATATATCAGATCTGAGTAAGCCATAATTTGAATTAGATATTGTACATGGTAGAGCAAATTTAAAACTCTCATTATTTTAAGCCACCTGTCCCATATTTATGTTGCACATTATGTTGCTGTTTTAATATATTTATTACCTGATCCTTTGAAGACCAGTTTTGTAGACACAATTATGAGGATACTGATCAAGTTTCAGACAGGAGTCCTTCCCACTGATATTATACAACATCGTCTTAAAAGAAGATGTTAAAGACTCAACCTGGAACCTCTCAATATAAAGTGTATCAATATGAAGTATAGTGCCAAAATTAGTTACAAGATCCAAACATTTGCCCCACATTTAAATATATGGAGACTTAGCTTTCTAGTTAAATTAAAATAGCTATTTTCTGAAAAAAATCACTGCAAATTTTTTGTCCTCATAGCTCCAACCTACCTGTATGTGATAAGGCCGGAAAAGAAACTGCCTATTCAAGTTGGACTTTTCAATTAAGTCAGGATCTGTTATTTCAACCTGTATGTTGAACAAATTGATGAAATCATGAGTTAACAGTAAAATGATCAAAACTAATTGTCACATCAGAATCAGTATTTGAAATATTCTGCTTTCTTCCCTCACATCATTTTAAAAATGGGAACAGAGTATTTTCAAAATATTGTAGGTTGTATTCCTTTACCTTAAACTATGCAAGGCATCCTATTTTAAAAAATCTTTCCTGTGTAGCACTTTTCTTACAAGAAAATATACAACAAAAAGAATGTAGACTGATTTTTACATATGAGAAATCAACAATCCAAAGCTTGCCCCCAACTCCAAGTCATAATGGATCTGCTGTTAAAATATTACTGGAAAATGCATTGTGAATACAGGTAGTTCTTGCTTAATGACTGCCCTGTTTAGCAACCATTTGAAGTTATGATGGGGCTGAAAAAGCAACATTACAACTGGTCCTCGCACTTACAACCATCATTTGTCACAACATCACTGCGGTCACATGATTGAGATTCGGGCACTTTGCAACTGGCAGGTGTTTATGACCATCACAGCATCCTGCGGTCATGTGATCGACATCTGCACACTTTACAGCCAGCTTCCAACAAGCAGAGTCAATTGAGAAGCCAGTAATAAAATTACAAGTCACAGTCCCATGATGTCTCGCTTAACAATCTGTGGAGATTCACTTAATGACCGCAGCAGAAGTGAGGCCGTAAGTCCATCCCAGTTCTGGGATGTCTCACTTAACGACCATGTCGCTTAGTGACAGAGTTGTCAGTCTGATTGTGGTTGTTAAGCGAGGACTACCTGTATACTCAGAGGAACTGAAATCAGGAGGGAATATAAAACATACCTTGCCCCTTTCTTGGCCTGTACCAACACCAAGGAGTGCAAAATTTTTTAACATTTCACAGCCTATTGCACCACAACCAACCTAAAAAAGTCAAAACATAACAATATTATATCAGTTCCAACCTTTAATTAGCATAGTGAAGAGTTAGCTACTTTTGTTTGATAAATTTAGAAAACACATTAAAAATTGTTTAAAAGCTCCAAGTTGCTGGAGTCCCTAAAAAGAAATGAAGGTGTTAATTTTAGACACCTTTTGAAATCTGCAATAAAAGCTAACAAGTGCCGCACTGAAATGCATCAAAAGCACTATAGATTATTGATCTATACTATACCACTATGACTTATACTTAGATAAATATTTTGTATGTGCTATACAACTTACTGTATGCTCTATTGGGCAGGCTTAAGTTTCAAATAACGAACAGCACCATAATTTTTAAAATAGATGACCTCTAAATTTAATTCCGGAGAACAGTACAACCCAAACTCTCTACAAAAAGTCATTTAGCATTCCATTTAAGAAATCCCCTATGACAGAGTTATCCTAGAAGTCATACTTACTAAGAAAACATTCAGATCCTTTAATTTCTGGCACAAGGAATCTCCAATGCACACTCTTAGGGCATCATATCTATCTCCTCTATAGAAGACAGAGGATGTGGAAAAGAAGAAAATAGAGACACATTTTAACATTACATCATACCTTGTGTACTCAGTTCTTAGAGTATAAACCACATACAGGTAGTCTTCACTTCATGACCACAATTGGGATCAGAATTTCGGTTGCTACGTGAAGCAGTCATTAAGCGAATCTGACCCGATTTTATGACCTTTTTTGAAGTGGTCGTTAAGCAAATCACCATGGGTGTTAAGCAAACCACATGGTCATTAAGCGAGTCACATGGTTCCTCATTGATTTTGCTTGCCAGAAGCCGGCCAGGAAGGTAAAAAATGGCGATCTTGTGACCATGTGATGCTGCGACAGTTGTAAATGCGAACTAGTTGCCAAGCACCCAAATTGGGATCATGTGACCACAGGGATGCTGCAACGGTCATAAGTGTGGGGACCGGTCATAAGTCGGTTTTTTCAGCACATTAAGTCCAAACCATCACTAAACAAATGGTTGTTAAGTGAGGACTACCTGTATGAGCAACCCACAGGCTGTGCAAACATGCCACCCATGTTTTACTCTTTTACTGATATTTAAAATCAGTGCACATGCCTTCAGATTGTGTGGAATAGTGCTTAGAACAGTCTTCTCCAATCTCTGTGTTGCTATGTTGGCTAGAGATTATGACAAATTCTAACTCATCTGCAGGACCACAGAATGGGATTTAGACCTGGGAAAGCTGTGATCACGTATCTACTCTGTCATTAAGTTAACTGGGTGACTTTTATTAAGCTCCCTTCTATCAACCTACTCTATTTTAGAGAGATATTATGAGGAAAAATAATTAATACAACCAAAAAAGATTCATTAAATATTTACCTTGGGAGGAATTCTTCATCATGGGCTTTTTCTAGAAATGTGACTAATTCTAATACATCAATATACAGCTAAGGAAGAAAAGAAATGCAGTAATCACAAATTACATCTTAAAACAGAAAAGCCAGATTCCAAATAGAACTGTACACTAGGGCTATGCAAATTATTTTGAAAGAGAATTTTACCATGTGGAGTAGAAAATATGAAACAGTCCTCTTTAAAGCACTACATCTTTTTCCAGCCCTGAATGGTGCTTTAGAAACAGCTCCCAGCTGTTTCTGCAAGCTTGCATGTGTGTACCCATCCACTTTGCTTTCCTGACAAAAAAAGGAAAGCAAAACGGTCGGCCATGCACATGTAGGCAGGAACAACCAGGAGCAGCTTCCAAAACAGCTATATGAACCTGGAAAATGATACATATATTTGAAATAGAGGTGCATTCATACCTGCAGTCACATGTTGTGAAATGCCTCTTTTGAAGCATCTGTAAACCCTAAAATATTGCTGTACGGCAATAGAAAATCTTTAAAATATTAGAATAAGACAGGAGACTGGGGTGGTGATTATTAGACTATATCATATTTGACTATAGATGAGGAAAGCCATCGTATCTGTAAATCCTCTTCCACAAAAAAATATTTTTATAAGTAGCAGATCAATACACTGGGGGACATAAATCTCTCTCTCCACTGGGTCAGTAGCTTTACATGCAAGATTAGGTTATTTTAAGATGGGAAACTAAAAACAATCTGCTGTAACTTTTATTTTATTTTCCATTATTTCAGTTTCTATACCCTAAAGATAAGCTCTGGTCCACTTCAACATTTTCTGATACCCTTGCAAGAAGCAGCAGCAGAAACAAACTGGGTCTCATGATATCTGAAATGAAGTGTTCAATCAAGACACTTAAAAGCAACACTCATAACACTTGTATGCAAACATTTAGGCACACTTAAGTGAACAAAAGCTGGCATAAGCTCTACCTAATTAAAAAAATAAACACAGTATTTTTTGTATGTATTTTCGTTTGTTTGTTCGTTGGTGATCACTCGTAGCCGTGTAAGATTGTCTTCCGGGATTAAATCTTAACGGTGGATTCATAAGTGGCTGTAAAGGCCAATTCTCGATCCGCACAATCTCCCACAATGAGGGCATAAATTTCCAGGTGGAAGACGGTCACGATGAGGATTTGCTTGACGTGCCTTCCTCTTAGCTCGCTTCTCCCTTTCGTCCTGTACTCATGCTTCTTCAAAGTCCATAGCTGACCTCCAATTTGAACACTCATTAGTTAGGACTTCCCAGTTCTCAGTACTGATATTAAACTTTTTTAAGTTAGCTTTGAGAACATCTTTATCTCTTTTGCTGTCCACCGATATTCCGTTTTCTGTTCTTAAGTTGGGAGTAAAGTAGCTGCTTTGGAAGACAATAATCAGGCATTCGAACAACATGGCTGGTCCAGCACAGTTGATGTTGGATGATCATTGTTTCAACACAGGTGGTCTTCACTTCCAATACGCTAACATTAGTCCGTCTATCTTCCCAAGTAATTTGCAGAATTTTTCGGAGGCAGAGTTGATGGAATTTTTCAAGAAGTTGGAGGTGGTGTTTGTAGAAAGTCCATGTTTCACAGGTATAGAAAAGGGTTGGTAATACAATGGCTTTGTAAACAAGCACTTTGGTGTCCCTGCAAATGTCCCGATCCTCAAACACTCTATGCTTCATTTGGGAAAAAGCTACACCTGCAGAGCTCAGACAATGCTGAATTACAGCATCAATATCAGCTTTTATAGATAGATGGCTGCCAAGATAAGGAAAGTGGTCAACATTTTCCAGTGATACACCTTCAAGCTGAACTGATGGCGCTGCAGAGATATTAGTTCGAACTTGCTGGTAAAGCACTTCGGTTTTTTTAATGTTAAGCAAGAGGCCAAGCTTATCATATGCTTCTGCAAAGATGTTTAGGATAGTTTGAAGATCTTCCTCTGAGTACGTGCAGACTACGTTATTGTCAGCATATTTACATACACCTATTTATAACTGCAACACTTTGATAAGACCAGAACACATCCCCTCCAGCAGCTAACACTCCCTCTTTTGAGGGAGATGGACAGTGACAAAATTTGACTTTTGAAATATAAATAAATAAATAAATAAATACCCAGATTAGCGGGGATTAGCACCAGATAAACAATCAAACAGAAAACAATACCTTAATCAAGGAACTACCAAGGAGAAAACCAGACTCCCACCAACATTGGCAGGGCAAGCTGCTCTATATAAACAGGGAGAAAGCCCCACACTCATTAGCACTGATGATGTTACCAAGTTGGGTAATGAAACTTCTGCAAGCAAACAACCAAGCTCAGAGAGCACCACCAATACCTTGATAAGGCAGCACTTCCCAGGCTCTCACCACTCAAGTAGTTTAATGCTCCTTCCATCTCTGCATTGTTGGACTTTTGTGATTATTTAAGAAAAAACATTCTTCATATACAAGTTATAGATGAACAATGCAACTATAAATTAAGATAATGCTTATTTGAAAAGTAAATTCCATTAAAGGTTATTGATTTCACTTTCAACAAACGATATTTATATAAAATATATTGTTATTTGTCCAAGAAATCTAAATGTAATCCTATCCTCACAATATTTCTTTTCCAGTCAGTAACAAACAGTAACTTTCAAATTTCAGGATAAATTAGTGGTGCGCTTGCCTGTCAAGTGATTTGAAATTACAGCAAATACATAATGTGTTGTACTTTGGTCATTTAACAATTTCTACTCTAAAGAATGTTGTCACCGTGTCATTTCTTAGATTCATTTTTACCCTACACTTAAGGTAAACAGAAGCATTGCCCACATTTCAATCAGCTCAATAACTGCAAGCGGATGGCACACATACAAGATCTCTCACATACAGTATGTGGCTTAATTCACTCCATTTGGAAGAATTGTTAAACTATTATCTGAACAATTGTCCAAGCCAGAACTGCAACCCTGGTTTAGAAAGCTCTCACTTGAAGCATAGTTTGCAAGTTGGGATGCAACAGCACATTGTGGTTTACTTAAAAGTGAAGTTATGAATTAAGCCAGTCATGGGGAACCTGTGCCCCCCCTCTGATATTAATGAGCTATCGCTCCAAACATCCCATGCTATTGGCTATTGGCTGGCTGGTGTTGCTGAAAGTTGTAATTCAACAACACCTGGTAGGTTATCAGTTATCCACTCCTTAATTAAGTCCTACATGCAAGGAACAACAGGAAAGAAAAGGAGAATAAAAACAGAAATTATTCACCATCTCCTTCATCACGCTTTGGCACATTGTCTGAGTGCAACTAGTGCTCACACAGCATTTTTTTCTACATATTTAATCACACTTTATTGAATCACACTTTACTGAATTTTTAAAAATTGCCAGGTTATTAAAAAGGTACATTACATTTTGGGGAACCAAGTGCTTTGAACAGTGTAGCAGAAACAGGACTCCAAAAAACAGTGGGTAGGACAACAACCCTTATAATTGATTTCATTTACTTTCAACATTAATAAAAATAGGAAGTATTATTTTCCAGTCATGTATTTAATAATTTTCCCCTTATGTTGCATAAAAAGTCATTTTGGGAGGGCTTGAACTCAAGACTTTTGGGAGCTATATGAGCACTGATGCCTCAGGAAATGCATTCTTCCCAAAAATCATGGTTTACCAAATAATGGCTAGAAGCCCACAGCACACTAAGCCAAAACCAAACAAATTCCATTATATTTAGCATATTGTTTGAAACCAGTCATAAACATGAATCACTTAATTCCAAAGCAAAAAACCTTACCCATTGCTGCAGAGGAGAAAATTTTCCTGTCACTGCTTTTAAGACTTCCTGACTAGCAATACCACCAAGTGCAGCTGCGAGAGGGGCTAAAGAGCCCTGAGCCATCCTCGATAGCCATTTCACAATGTCTTTATTTACTTGAGGCTGTAATTAAACACAAATAACTATTTTAGATAGGAAAATAGTTAAATTCTATAATGCAAGTAGCTTTCCAACAACTGGTCTAGACTTTATCCCTCATACAAATTCAGCCCTTCTCACTACTGTAATCATAAACTGGGAAATATTAGAAAGTGGCCACGCAACCCTAAAAATAAATAATTAGGGCATAAAAACAACCCTCTGGCACAGCCCATCATGCTACAGATAGAAAACTGGATTGTTTTTGCATTAGTTAACAGAGTATAATCAAGCTACATCAGAGGAAACAGAAAAGAAATTTTGCTGCAAGGGCTTCAATACATTGGGGCAAAACAGCAGCATTATTGCCATAACTGTAAAATCCTAACAGCCATATGGTACTGTATAAGTTACATGTAGAAGCACTTATTTGCAGAAACAACATTGCATCCAAGAGCTTTGAAGAACAGATGCAGCACTAAACCCCTTTCTCCTGAAGCAGCTGCATGGATATGTTAGTGCAAGAACTGATAAAAGCAAGAAGGAACCAATTAGAAAACTTAAGTGATTCTGTTTTATTATTTGCATGCATTTAGCCTAATCCTATTCAGCCTTTCTGAAAACTATTAGCTTAACAAGTAAGCTGGGATTGACAAAGCCTGTCTATGTGTGTTGATAAGTACACACACATGCACAGACACTCTGTAGGAGGAGAGTGGTATTAGTCTATGGCAGCCAAAAATCAGGAGTTTCATGTCTTTTAATAAAATATGTTATTTTGAAAAGGTGCTACCAGATTCCTCCTGTTTTTGAGACGTATACACAGAGATACTATGAAAATTATGTACATGTTGCTACAGATATCCACATACTCTACACAAACATCTGAAAAGAGGGCCTGTAGGACTGTATACAGGTAGTCCTTGGTTAACAATCACTCTTTCAGCAATCATTCAAAGTTGCAACGGTGTTGAACGAGTGGTATTTACGACTGGTCCTCGAAGTTCCAGCCATCACACCACCCCCGCAGCCATGTGATTGCGGTCAAGACACTTTGCAACCAGGTCACGCTTACAACAGTTGCAGCATCCCATGGTCATGTGATCGCCATTTGCAACCTTCTCTGCTGGCTTCTCACAAGCAAAGTCAATCGGGAAGCCAGCAGGGAAGGTTGCAAGCTGCTCCCACTGCTCTTCCTCTCCAAGAGCCCTGCTACAGAGTATGAGATCACACCACAGTGTCCCCTCCCTAGCCCACACAAACTCGCATGGCACAACAGCAACCCCTCCCCAGCCCACAAACACTCACCCCCTCACTCCTAGTACTCACCTGCCCTCCGGCTTACTCAGAGCCCCCCGGGACTTACAACTTCCAGCTGACTTCCCCATTGACTTTGCTTGTGGGAAGCTGGCAGGAACTTGCAAGTCGCAGTCAGGACATGAGGTCCTCGCTTAATAATACATGATTTTCATTTAATGGCAACGGGGACTGCCAGGACTGCCATCACGAAGCGATGCAGTCGTGTGACGTCACACTTTATAACTGCATCAAGCAGCACAGAAATTCCAGTCCCAATCACTGTCATTAATCTAAGTTACGACAGTGCTGAATGAAGGGACTTCCGACCAGTACTTGAAGTTCCAGCTGTTGCAGTGCCCCCATGGTCACATGAACAAAATTCTGGTGCCTGGCAACCAGCTCGCACTTATGACCAGTTGCAGTGTCTCACGGTCATGTGATCGCCATTTGTGACCTTCCCTGCAAGCTCCCCAAAGCAAAATCAATGGGAAGCCAGCAAGAAAGGTTACAAGTCTCTGGGGTAAGTCCCCCCAGCCTTTCTTTGCTTGCATGCATTGTGCCTTTCTTCTCGCACACACCCTGCACCCTATTTCCATGGCCTCCCTACAATTACACACATGCACGTACCCCACGCCTTCTTTCCATGGCCTCCCTGTGATCACACTCACCCTGCGCCCTCTTTCCTCGGCCTCCCTACACTTGCACACATGCATCCTGCGCCCTCTTTCCCTGGCCTCCCTGTGATCACACACCCCACGCTCTCTTTCCCCTGCCTCCCTGCAATTGCATGCACCCTGCATCCTCATTCCCCGGCCTTTCTGAGCTTGCACCACACCAAGCACTCCCTCCCTCTCTGCGCACCTCCACACATCTTGGGTTTTGATGACAACCGGGACTGCCTGTATTGCCGTCGCTAAGCAATGCAGTCATGTGATATCATGCTTTATGGTTGCATCACTCAGCAATGGCAATCCCAGTTCCAATTGCAGTCGTAACTTGAGGACTACCTGTACACACAAATCTCCACCCAAACTGAACAGAGTTCCTCATCATACAATGGTCTCCACTTAGCTATCATACTCTAACCTTAAGTGTTCAGAGATGCCTAATTCAAAGGAACTGTGGAAATCTGTTTAACATTCTTGGCAGAAATAAACAGTAATCATAACTGAATTTTGCATTCATTTCTAAATAGTAATTTATTAGCCAACATGGTGCATCCCAGTCTCAGAACTTTCAAATATACACATCAATATCTTATCTACTACCTAGCAAAGTCGGAAGTAGGATTATTCTCTAATGATGGGCAGTCTACACTGAACTGAACTGTTTTATAAGTAATACTGAAGTTTAAAGTGCTTACCTTGCCTTCTAGGGTTTTGCTTAAGGACAGGGCTATCTTCAGCATTTCCTCAGAATCCTGAAGGCATCTAGAACCCAAACAAAAATAATGTAGAAACTTTATACTGCTCTTAAAATGAAAGCAAACTCTGAAGTATATATATATAGAGAGAGAGAGAGAGACAGAAAGAGTGCTAGTCCTCACTTAACGGCCATTTGTTTAGCGATGGTTCAGACATACGATGATGCTGGGAAAAGCAACTTATGACCAGTACTCACGCTTATGACTGTCACAGCATCCCCACAAGTATTTGAGGTATCCTCAACTAGTAAGTGCAGAATGCTGAGAATTATAATCTCAACAAATCTGGAAGGCACTTGGTTGGTGAAATCTGACATTTATTATTGGGCTGGTTGCTTGATGTTGCTGTTGCTTGATCAAACCCTTTGGAGAAGGGAGCTTGTTGCTGTTACCTATCACCTATTCCAGACAGTGCTCCATTCCATTTGGGACTAAGACTTGGTGCTTTCATTCGCTTTTGCTCTTTAAAAAAGCTCACTTGACCACTGAATGTTTTAGATATTTTTATACCAATAGCTTATTTTTATTCTGAAAATATGTACTGGATTGATTTATACAGACAATGTTGTAATGCAGGTAGGCCATTTGGGGTGGTTCCTTCTGCCACTTTGTTGTAAAGAAAGCTGTTACCCAGGTACAGTAAAGTCATAAGGATTATGATGCTTGGCACAATCAAAAGAAAACAAGTGCTCAATAAATTTTTAATAACTCTTTCAGTTAAAGCTAGGATATTTGGGCTGACATCCATTATCAATAGAATCTAATAAACAGGAGGCTGATTCATTGAGCGACAGTGTGCCTCTCTGGAGGATACTGATGCATTTGGGATGCTGAAGTCAAGAAAATAAAATCGTAAGATATCCTCTCCCACTTCTGTGCATCACCACTGCTGATGCCTGAGGGTCCTAAGACTTCCATGACATTGTAGGCTGAGATCCTGACCCTACCACTAAAATACAACAGCACAGCTGTCTGAAAAATCCACATTGTAGGAAAGCTTTTAAAGTGTTTTTATACCCATTTTGGAAAGCTCTCGTGATGGTAGATGAATGGAGATAATCTGGAAATGTTTTTCTTTAGAGAAAGAAAAACAGGCCAAAAGAGGTAGAATCACAGAGTTGAAAGGGACCATTTAGGCTATCAAACCTAAGCCGCCTCTGTATAGGAAATCAAATGAAAGCACTCTCAGCAGATGGCCGCCCAACCTTTGCTTGAGTTATTGAGCTCCTGAAATAGTCAGACTGCAATTTTTCTGAGCCATGGTGAAACTGAATACTTTAATTTCCTCAACTAGTCCATTGGACCAAGGACGATGGAAGGTTCCAGCTGCTCAGCTGGAATACAAATAAGAGGCAATTATCAAGAGAAAAAGAGGGAGAGAGACTTTTTTTTTTGCCTTCAAGTCAGTGTTGACTCCTGCCAACTGCCTAGACTAATCCCTGCAGTTTTCTTGGCAAGATTTTTCAGAAGTGGTTTGCCACTGCCTTCTTCCTACGGCTGAGAGGGAGTAACTGGCCCAAGGTAACCCAGCTGGCTTTGTGCCTAAGGCAGGACTACAATGTATGATCTCCCAATTTTTAGCCTGGTGCCTTACCCACTATCCCAAACACAATTAAACAGCTTCAATTCCACTGCAATAAATAAGATGCTTAAGTCTATGCAGAATTGCAAGTCACCTTATTAAGTAAAGAAATAAGCCAATATAAATCTAATAATATTTATACCCACTAATTATAATATTTATGCAACTATGGTTATAGATGTATTACCCAATGTTTGGCATGCGAGCAAAACTCTCCTGGAATTCATTCAAGGCAAGCATAGCAATATGAATCTGCAGCGGTGCCTATAAAGAAAAGACAATAGTATATAGTAAGATGTTAAAGAATTACAGTTTTCCAAAGGATAACCACATTATGCTGTTATACAGCAAAAATAATAATGAATCTTGTGGCACCAAAGTTTAATTGATTTATTGTGGCATAAGCTTTCACAGTTTAAAGCCCGCTGAGCAAAATAGATATTGGCATCTTTAATGTTAACAAATCTGACAAAATGGACACTAATCCTAACAGTTGCTATTAATCTAGAACTAAGAATCCTAAATTCTTAATTAATCCTAAAAATCTAGAAGACTCTTGTTTGCTTTTGTTCAATATATTTTAATTTAAAATAATGTCCAGCCTGAGCTTTTTTTCCAAATATCCACCATTCTTCTTCTTTGTATATCTCAGTAAGAGACTTAAATAAATTCTTTTCACAAGTGCAATTTTTTTTCTTTTACAGCTTTTACTTAATTTTAAATGTAACGTGACAAAGGCAAAGATTTTAAGGGGATGGTCAACTAAGGCAGTAATCAGAAACTGTCATCTTCCTCAGTATTCTGGCATATATACAGTATGTGTGCGTGTGTGTATGCTTTTTAAAGTATTTATTTATACATACATACATACACACATAAAATTTATAGAGCTGCCCATCTCACAGCAGTGGCTCTGAGCAGTGTACAATGATTAAAACCATCATAACAGTATGAACCCATAATGCCCTAGTTAAACAATAACCCTCATCAAAACAAAACTACATCACCAGCAGATTTCACCTAACTGCATGGCCCAAAAGCCTGAGGCACAGCCAGGTCTTCAGAGCCTTATGAAAGGCTAACAGGGTTAGGGCCACCTGGATCACTGTGGGGATGCTGTTCCACATTCAGGGTAATAAGGCCCAGTGCCTGGAGGCTGTATGGGTCTGCAAAGGGGAGAACAGGCTTGGCTCAGCTCTGGCAAGACTGAGTAGCTGTGGGTTTTAAGGCCCCCTGGTTCCGCAAACTTGGCTCACCCAATACCGTCATTGGTGTTCCAGCCACCTCAGCCAAGGGCAGTAGCTCCAAGCTCACAGATCCAGCCAGCTGCCAACCTCCACTAACCCACCTGACAATCTTGCCTCTCCAATCTTCCTGGACACTATCACAATGGCACTGTACTCCTCCAAGTCTTGCTGTTACTGACCATCACAACTTCAGCCGCTAGACCCCAACACCAATGTAGTGCTCCTCTACCTCAAACCAACAACACCCTAGACCATCCAGATCTATGAGCTCCACAAACACACATCCAACCCCAGCACCATTACCATACATACACATATGTGTGTGTATGTATGTCTAATATTAAATATTTAATATTTAAATAATAATAAAGCCTGAAACATGCCATCTGGCCTATGGATCCAGTAATGTGGGTATGGAGTCTATAAGGAGATTATACTGTTAGGGAAAAATGACTGTGCTCTCCCACAAATTTATGTTTTATGGTTTTAATGGTTTTCCTGCTGTTTGTTTTTATGTTTTTTTCATTACTTGTTGTACTCTTCTTTTTTAACTTTGCTGCCCAGAGTCACATATGCAAGACGGGCAATTATATAAATTTATCAAATAAATAAATAAATAAATCCCACTCTCTGGAGTGGGTTGTGTATATGTTTGTGTATAAATACATATATCAACTAAACATGTTTGGTATTTTTTAGTGTATAACAGAAAAGATAACAGAATGAAGTCACATGTTTGTGAATTTACTTATTCTACGCTGCTATGGCACTTGAAATGAAGTTACTAGGTATTGGTAGCATGACTTATCTTCAATTATTATTTATTAGCCTGTTCATTTTGCTCAGTACTGTGATCGGTATCAAATTTAGTTTATCATTATGTTGAATGTTTTGCTGAATCTAAATACTTATAAAATATATTTAAATATTTTTAAATATTTTATAAATATTTAAAGCATGTATGTTTATTTTGCACAATTTTGAGTACAATTCATTTTGGAAAAGCAGCTTATAAACAAAATTAATAATCCAATTCATGTGCAACATCTCAAAATTCAGGCAAAACATTTATGAGCTTTGTGCTTGCCTAAATATCCCTTTTTGGCATTTTATAATTCAAAACCTTCTGGGTTCAGTAACCATATATCCTGTTACATCTAAACTGCAAACCAAGGCTACCACATCGGAGCAAAACAGAATCTAACAATGACATAAAAGTGTCAGGATCAACAATCAAACGATTTGCACACCAATTTTTGACAGTTGCAGCTTTCTCTTGGAATGCCTGCTTCAATCTTCAAATAAAGAGTTTTCTTTTCCTACAATGGGAATGTCTGAGACGACAATATTTGGGATCTGAGTACAGTGATCACTACATAAAATTGATTTGGTATTCTGGCTTGCCCTCAATTTGAATATTATAGTTTCTGATTTGTAGGGAAAAGGAAATGACATTAATTAACCCAGGAATTCCTCAGTAACAAAGCACAACATGAGAAGTTAAGATAAACACAAAACTTGTGTACATTTCATCTTAATAAACTGATTTTAAGCTCAATTATCTTCAAATATTCCAAGTAAACTAACCTCAGGCTTGCTGAAGTCAGCAACAAGACAGATTGGATTAGACAACTGCTTCTCCAGTGGCTCCTAGGAGGAAAAAATAATTTATTTGTATGTAATTTCCAAAACAAAGAAATAATTACAGGCAACCTGAATTAAAACTTTCCACATTTTATAAAAACAAGCATTAATTTTAGCAGAGTACAATAACAGAGACAACCGAAAAACTGGAATGTGCTCCCAAAGACAGTGGACAAATAAAAAATGTTAAATGGGAAAAAGAGTTTCAAGAGGACAAAACCCACTATTCTCCAGAGATGCAAAAATCACTAGCAACAGGGTATAGTTGTTATCCAATCACAACAAACGTAATCTTTATATTGTTCCACAGTATCATTTAACAAGTATCATTGCTCTTACCTGTCAAGCACCCAAATTCTTTTAGGAACTTAAGACAAGAGAACTGAATATTTATGTAAGAGGGTCGTTATTATTCTTGTTAATTTACCTATGATTTTCTCTATTAACTTTTTCACTCTAACCATATGGGCTAGGTTCATACAATACACCAAGAATGAATGCTCTGTATTTTAAAAAAATCTCTTAATGTGTTTTAGCTATGCAACTTCTGAGTCTTTGATATATGTATATCATCAAATTTCCATGGGATCATATTCTTCCTAATTTCTTAGACACACAATCTCTTGCCTTTAAATCATCTGCTCAAGCAAATTTTTTACTGGACATATCCATCACGTTAAAATAGGCTAAAATAATATCAAAAGTTCACTAGTTCATCAATATGACCTTGGATTCACTCCGTTAAGGCTTAACTACCTGAATCATGTAACCCCCATGGAATATGTACTCATTTCAGGTAGATGCCATGGCTTCAGCATCAATTCTTTCTAATCTAACACTGACTTAATAGTTCAAGCTCTATGTTTTACAAGTTTTTATGAACAGAAAACCTGAGATAATTTCTAGTGTCAAATATCTTTATCACTCCCAAGGCAGATTTATGCAGGTACATTCATACCCCTGATATTGAAATCTCTGGGCACTGCCCTGCTTACAACTTTTCTGTTATTTTCTGGAGGTCTGAATACAATAAATTCATGATGTTAACACTTCACCTTTATGATGCTTGCTTATTCTGATTTTACTGACAGTTACCAGATGCCAAGCACACTAATGAAAAATATTTTCTCTTAAATTTGCTTATCAGTGTTTCCCAGAACTCTTTTCTGCATATAATTTGGCTTTTAGGATTAAATATTTTTTTCGTGAAGATTTTTAATATTTAATTCACTAATATTCTCTTCCAAATTAAATTGTACAAGTAGAGGTTCTTATTTGATGTTACAATGCTAGGCTAAAACAGGTTTAGCTAGTTTAGTGTATTGTTTATTCAGTTTATCAGTATAGGTAGTCCTCGCTTGGTGACCACAATTGGGACTTGCAACTTGGTCGCTAAGCACCACAGTCACTAAGTGGAAAATCACGTGACCGCAACGGGCTTATGACCTTAATCCCTCTTTGGTCATTAAGTGAAGTGTTGAGGTCACTAAGCAAAAAATAATGTGACTGTGACGTCCGCCTTCTCTGTTAACTCTGCTTGTCGCAAGCCAGTTGCAAAGCACGCAATTGATGATCACATGACTGAGGGACACTGCGATGATCATAAATGTGCACTGGTTGCGAAGCATGTGAATGGTGACCATGGGATGCTGCGACAGTTGTAAATGCATGGATTGGTTACAAAGTTATTTTTTAGCACCACTGTAACTTTGAATAGTTGCTGCATGAGGCAATCAGTAAGCAAAGACTACCTATAAATCATTTAGATACAGCTGAAACATTTAGATCAGAAGAACATTATATAGTTCATTCAGCTACCACTACTGAACAAGATTTCACTGTCTCCCTCCTGGTTTTCCTGATCAATCTACTGTCACTTTTTATGGGAGACAGAGGTATTGTTTTAATGCAGCAGACTTTATTTGGGTGAAAAATGGAGAAGGCACTGAGCAAAAAAGAGTACCATGAATACATCCACACATAAAACTGTCTTTAGTGAGATACCATGCACCTTTTGCCCAAACATTTCACAGAATCATATAAAGTAATGTATCTTGGATATAACCTAATTAGTACATTAGTTAGATATAACCCAATCCCTTGCCTGGTGTAGAATTCACTACCACAGCACACCCAACCATCCAACCTCTGCTTAAACACCTCCAGTGAAAGAGTGTCCATCATCTCCTGAGGAAATCTATTCCATGCTTTTACAGCTCCTACTATTAGGAAATTCTGCTTCCTATAATTTAAACCTACTGTTACTTGTCTTGGGTTTTGGAGCAACACTGAACAAGTCTGCTCCATCTGCTACATGACAGCCCTTCTAATAATTTCAAGAGAGCTATCATGCTCCCTATAGTCTTTGCTTCTCCAGACTCCAGCTTCCATCCATTTCCCCTAACTTTTTCTTCCACCCTGTACTAAGTAAGGTATTTTTTGCTTCAAATATTTCATACCATTTTTTCCAAATGTATCTTGTGTGGTTATGGCCAAACAGTTCAATTTTTGTTTCATCAGATCAAAGCACTTTGTTCCAAAATACTTCAGGCCTATCAATATTTTTTTTTCCATATTTTTGTGATGGGATTGCAAAAAAAAAAATCTGAGTAGTTTATACAAAATTACCAGTAGTCCTCTAATTAAAAAGGCAACTGGGACCAGAATTGCCATTGTTAAGCAACGCAGTCATAATGTGCGATGTCACATGACTGCACCACTTAGCAATGGCAATTCTGGAAGTCCCAGTTACCATCATTAAACGAGGACCGTGTAGGTCGTTAAGCGAGCACCTCACAAGACCGCAACTTCCGACTTCCTGCTGGCTTCCCCATTGACTTTGCTTGTGGGAAGCAGGCAGGGAACATTGGAAATTGCGATCATGTGACTGTGGGGACGCTGCAGCAGCTGGACCTACAAGGACCCATCGTAAGTAAGTACCATTCATTCAGCGCCATTGTTAACTTCGAACAGTCACTGAACAAATGGTCATAACCCAAGTTCTACCTGTAAATAAACAAACAAATAAACAAACTCTTCCATGCAGATCATGGAACTTAATTTGGTAACAAAACATTTGCAAGCTCAATGAACCTCAAGATCCGCAAAAGATTAGAAAGATTCTCAGTTTGCTACAGGAAACATCTGGAAGCTATTTTTTCTGCCAAAGAACTTGTTATGAAGTAGTGACTAAAGAGTGTCCAAACTTTTGTACCTGCCATAGACACAGTTTTCTTCTTTCGAAACTGTACCAAGTATACATTCAAATTTGCACCAAGTAGGAATTCCTGGATCTCTGCACGTACGTACTTCCTTCACATACAACACATTCCTCTTGCCCTTTCAACTAGCCAGTTTCTTTTAAATAAGTTATACACTTCAACATTGGCATTCCTCTCATGGATTTCATCCTACCAGGGTTCAATAATGCTTACTAAATCATATTTACCTGCCTGCATTAAGACTTCTCATTCTCCCTGCTTGTTTCCCATACTCCTTTAATTTGCATGGAGACAAAGGAACTCTTGGATCATCCAGTGTGATTTGTTTCCTCCTGTATTGATGTTCACATTATTCAGCTGCCTCCACGTCTTGTATATCACTTCTAACCCCAGATCCATTACTAAGCATCACTTCTTTCCTGAACTCTCTTCTACCTCCCCCCAGCATTCCAGATCAGGTTTGCAAGCTTCTTTCAAATATATTCTTCCCAGTCCCATCAGGTACAGCCCACGTCTTGCCAAAAGTTTCTCATCATGGAAATGTGTTCTATGATCAAAGAATGCAATACGTTCCAATTGGCACCATCTGTGCGTAGCCAGCTGTTTGCTTCTAATATGCTTCACTCTCTTCCTGGATCACTTTCTTTGACAGGAAGGAGTGAAGAAACCACATGTGCTTTCAGCTTCTCCACTGTCCTGAAGCATTTCATAGTCTTCAGGGCTGTATCTGGATGTTATTTTTTCCCACATGGAGCAGTGGAATGGGATATTTGTCAGTGGGCTTAAACAGGCTGAGAAGATTCTCTTTTAGCAATGGCAGACATTTTTAGAAATTAAAACCTGTTATATGAAATCCGCATTTCTGAACAAGAGAAGGGCAGGTCTTTTTCTGACTATTTTCTAAGTTTCACAGCCATATGAATCTCCTATACTTGATCACTCATGCAGCTCAAACAGAAGACTCATCCATGTTACATATTCCTAATGCACTAGAAGCTTTTACAAACTGATGTATAAATCATAGCCGTGATGACTTTTACTTTACAGCTGCTCTGAGCCAGAAGCAACAGTGGAAATGAGTAGGATAGGCTGTCTTGAACCAAACATTTCTAAAGCTTAGCACAATGCCAAAAGCTAGGTAGTTGTTGTTACAGCTGCACTGCATTTCTGAAATGCTTTAGGTAACTCCAAAACAGAGCACAGTGTCTTTCCTTTCCCTCCAGCTCAAGCACAGGAAACAAGCACATGATGGCTGAATGAGACAAGGACAGGTTCTTGATTTGATAATCTGAACACTTCTGGCAATTCAGAGTAACTGAAGCAGCAATTATCAGTAGCTTATGCGGTCACTGAATGATGAACAAGGCTAAGATAGATTCATATTCATCAAGTCAATAGAATCTAGAAGCATAAATAGACAACGCACAGACTGCTAATGGTAACCTCTAAAGACACTTACAAAATGAAATACTTTAGGTGTCTTTACTTGGACAGCTATGCCACCATGTAAATAAGGTTCCATATCTGCAGTATTCCCAATGCTGAAGGAATAAGGTGATATCACTGAAAGAGAGAGAAACAAAGTTGGGGGGAAATTTTATCTTCCTTATTCTGGCAATCTTAAATAAAAGGAAACTGAAAATGTTTATTTCATATAGTCCTACAAATCTAGTTAGACTTTTAAAGTTTTACAAGAAAAATAACTCAATTCTGAACCTAATCAACCCATACAATGATAAGTTAATTCTCTATCATATAAAGATGGAACAAAATCTGCCAAGTAATGAAATTCTATTCTATAACTACTAAAAGAACTATAAGTAGAATGAGAAAATATTTAATAGTGGTGTGCAGAACTCTCTGGTTTGGGAATGGAACGTTCCAGAGAAACCTTCCACGGACCGTGTTGTTCCAGGGTAGTTTGGTGGTTTTTTTGAAAATAAATCCTCTAAACCTGAAGTGGCTAGAGGTGTTTTGGGCATGGATTCCAGACAAAACTGACCTGTCCATGCCTAATATTTAACTACTGGCCACTAGCAAGCCTCTTGGATGAAAAGGTAGAAGATATGATTATCAAATTTGTAGATAATGTAAAATTGGGTGGGACTGTGAGATGGAAATTAATCTCAAAATAACTGACTGGTTAGAGAAGTGAGAACAGCCAGGTCTTTAAGGCTTTCTGGAATGCCAGCAGAATGGGAGCCACATGGATATTAGGGGGAACCTCATTCCAGACAGCAGGCACAATAGAGAAAGCATACTTCCTGGGTCCCAATAGATGACACTGTTTAATTGAAGGGACCCGGAGCATGCCAACCCTGTTGGCTCATACCAACTGGGCAGACATCAAGGGAGATAGGTGGTCCCTCCAATAATGAGGACCTACTCCATGTAGGTCTTTATAGGTTATAACCAAGACCCTGAATTACACCCAGGCGTATGCTGGTAACCAGTGCAGCTCACAAAACAGAGGTGTCACATGGACATACCACGGCATGCCCATCACTGCCCACACCGCTGTATTCTGGATCAGCTGAAGCTTTCAAGTGATCTTCAAGTGATCTTTTTTAGCATATCTTCTGAAAGCCACAAAGAAGCTAAGCTTCTATAGCAGAGATGTTTTTACTAAAGCTAGAAAGTTTTAAAAAGCTTAGCTTACCAGTTATCTGATGTGTGGATCCATTTAAAGATGACATTCCATTAATTTCACGGAAAGTTACGAACTGTCCAGTTTCAAGTTTATGAGGATTATTATCAAGGCAAGTGATGATACCAGAACTGGACTGAAATTGCAACCCACCAAACATCAAGGAAGGGAAAGATTTCAGTTAACATAATTTAAACACAGTTCTCATTCTTAATCATTTGCATGTTGTTGTCATGATTCTTTCAATCAAACTTGACTCCTGGTGAGTACATGGACATGCAGTTTTCTTGGTAATATTTTTGGAAGTGGATTGCCAATACCTCCTACTGGGATTTTTTTGACCTCCAAATGTAAGGCTGAGAGAGATGACTAGCTAGCTTCCATATCTAGAGGAGAACTAGAACCTGCTCTAATCCTATTCTAATTTTACTTAGTAATTCCAAGGTATGACTGGAGCATTAGCACAGATGCCAAAATTAAAATTATTATATTTCAACAGTGATCACAGCCAAAACTGTGCATGCATAATCAGGCTGACAAAATTGCAGTGAAAGGTACACACATGACATAACTTATCCTCCCCTGATAGAAATTCTGTTACATGACACTGATGATGTGGGTTGGAAAATTTTCCAAACTAACAAATTAAGGAATTTTTCCATTTTATAAATTTACTCATAATAATGAATGAATATTGATTAAAAATATTTGGTCAGCTTGGTAGTTTCAATGTTTTATTTTTTTGGATGTATAGCAAGTATTTGAGAAAAATCTAAGTCATTACATTGTAAATGGGAGAAATGACCATTTCAACACAGTTGATCTGGAATGATTAAGTAATATACTGAACCTTAAGGACTGCACACGTATGAATTACAGGTAGTCCTTACTTACCAACCACAATTGGGACTGGCAACTCTGTCACTAAGCAGCTTGGTCATTAAGCACGATGTCAAGTGACTGTGCCAACTTACAACATCAGTTCCAGCTGCAGTCAGTAAGCAAATCATCGCAGGTTGTTAAGCACAACATCACATGACTGTGACTTGTGACTTCCTGCCAGCTTCCCCATTTGACTTTGCTTGTCGGAAGCCAGCTGTGAAGGTCACAAATGGCAATCATGTGACCACAGGACGCTGTGACCATCGTAAACGCGTGCTGGTTGCCAAGGGCCCAAATCACAATCACATGCCGCAGGGACACGTTTGGTCTAGTAGTTAAGGTGCTGGGCTAGAGCCTGTGAGTTCTAGTCCCACCTTAGGCATGAAAGCCAGCTGGGTGACCTTGGGCCAGTCACTCTCTCTCAGCCCAACTCACCTCACAGGGTTGTTGTTGTGGGGAAAATAGGAGGAATGAGTAGTTCATGTCTACAATTAACTTAAAATTCTTAGCACAGACACTTATCTTTGCAAGTGTGCAGTATAACAGAAAATTAAGTAATGCAAAACAGTGTAAAAAAAACTAGTATTAGATGCTAAATATGCAATGCTTTACAAAATCAAAAAATAATAATGCTAAATATTTTCAAAAGGATTTGGCATTATTTTTAAAAAGTAACCCTTCTCAACCACTTTATCAAACCCATTGCCTTGTCTCAGCTTTGCCCTTCTAATCATAGCTAAAGATCCCATGAGCAGGGACCATGGCACTTTTGAGTACTGGATCTTGTTTTACTGTCTGCACTGAATGAATACCTTTATTTTCCACATTTCTAACTTTCATATGAATTCTACCACTACTAAAGCCACATTTCCCAAAAAAGACAATTCTGATTTAATATCTGTAACAGTGTAGTATACATCATTATCATTTGCATAATACTGCTGCATACTTTCTCTATATTTGTGAATTTAAAAAATGAAGACAAGGATTTAAGTCAAACCAAATATTTAAAGGAAGCTATTAAATATACCAAAAACATCAATATTTAGAAATGCAAAACACTGTTCTCACCTGAGATATGTTTGAAATGAAGATTTCTTTTGGTTCCTCTCCTGTGGTATCTAGAACTTCAAATTCATCACCAAAGTCACAAAACAGACGTGCCCACATTCCATGCACATCTGCACTTATGAACTGTAAGAAAGGGCCAGACAAGTGACAGTTAAGAGTTCACAATTCTTGCATCAAAGATTTTATTGACACCCCTGATGAACAGAGAAAAGTGAAGGTGTTAATGTTTAATGTTTAGTGAATCGGGATGATATGAGACAGAGGAGAAGAAGGCATAGCAGATTATGAAAAATTCTTATGGAAAATGCTTAATAAATGTACTGTTATTATTTAGAATTACCTTAATAGGTGGATGTTGTGCATGGCAAAAAGCATTAATCTTCTTCTGCAGTGACATCTTCATCTCAGTTACTATGACACACTTTTAAAAGAAATAGTCCAAAGGTAAATCTTAGGTTAACACAAGGCTGATTATAACCTGTACATAGTATATATGAGAGCCAGTTTTGTCTAGTGGTTAAGGTGCTGGGCTAGAAACCAGGAGACTGTGAATTCTAGTCCTGCCTTAGGCATGAAAGCCGGCTGGGTGACCTTGGACCAGTTGCTCTCTCTCAGCCCAACCCACCTCACAGGGTTCCTGTTGTGGGGGAAATAGGAGGAGGAAGGAGTATTAGGTATGTTCCCCACCTTGAGTTATTTATAAAAATAATAAAGGCTGGATAGAAAATAAATAAATAAATAATATCAATAGACACAAAAATGTATGATGTAGAAATCTAATATCTCAGCTAGGTTTCTTGAATAATATGTAATATCTGAAATAAGTTAATATCTTTCCACTTCTGCAATAACTAAAAGAGTGAAATTGGCTCTGCTTATCTCATGTCAAAGGACTAAACAGCTTTACAATCTGTTCTGAGCTCTTTCTATAGTTTTTGTTAAATTAAAAACAGTCTACGTTTTGCACATATGCTCTTTATAACACAAAAATAGCCATTAAGACTAAGGAAAGCCCTAATAACATTTTTAAAAGTTGAGCCTAAAATATGTTAGATCATATCAGCATATCCATTAAAAGTGAAGGCACAGGGGAAGACAAACACAGCTTAGTACAAGCCTACAGAATATCCGAGAGAACTGATCCAGCAGTAAAGCATATAGGAAGATCCCAAACTAAAGACCACCAGGCTCCAGCTAAGGAACATCAGGAAAATTGGTGACATAACTATGTGCATGCTATCTTAATGCTTACCTTAATGATGCACAAAATACTACGGTAAGGATATAAAAGAACATTTCTAAGTTGAGCAAAATGCAGAAGGATCTGTAGCAAGCAGAGACTATTTCAAAAAGACAACTGGAACATAGGGACATCAAGATGCAAATTCTACCTTTAAACACTTGTGTTATGTCTGATGCAAGTCTGTGTGTTGCAGTTTCTGCAACATAACATAATGACACAAGTTTCATCCTTCCTGAGAGTGCTTATGACAAGATTAGCCTTCCTGAGAGTGCTTATGGCAGGATTCAACGCATAAATCTACACGCACGTGCAAGCACATACGCAGACACATACCTGTAATCATTTAAATTCAATCAGGTACTAAAAAAAAAGATCCTTCTGAGGAGATAATATCTGCCACATTTAGAATAAAATTTGAAGTAGGGTTTTAGATCTAAACTGCTTTACAAAATACACAGTCACAATGAACATGCTGAACACACATGCAAAGATGACAAAGCTTACAGTGTGATGCTACTTTCATCAGAAAGGGGAAAATAGTAAGAATCTGTAAATGCTGCTCCTCAAGTTGAAAGTGGTTTTTCTTACTGCAGCATTTTAAAGCATCAAATTACATATGACAGTCTCAATTTGATTAGGATTGTTTTGTGGGGATTCTGCTTCACCACCAGGAGCCACAGAATCAGCTAGAAGTAGTCCAATCTGATAAAGCTGCACAAATTAAAACTGAGATTTTAAAATTCAGTTACCATGTCACAGCTATAATTTAGGTGCAATGACTCCAATGAATTTAAGCTTCATTATAGTCACTGACCAGAAATGAGATGACACCTTTCATTCCATGAGTTCTCTATGTTTGCACTGCACAGGCAAACCAAACCCTTTCCAAATCACTTGCACAAAAGACTCAGGTAAGAAAAGGAGGGAGTCACCTTCTGTTTGTATACAGAATTGGAAGAATACTCAGAAATAATAGAAGTTCTCCCTCTTGCTGCTTTCTGTTACTTCCAAAAAAACGTTAGAGAGAGACTTATCCTCCTTTTCCTTCTCAACCCAACTCCCATCTCAAGTGTTCGGAGAACTGAGAAAAAGTTAGGTTCTAACTTTCTGAATTGGCTTTTCAAGATTCTTAAAAGCAGCAAGAGGAATCGTCACAGTTTTAAATGCCTTCCAATTCCAGAAACAAAAATATTTCCCTGCCCATTTTTCAGGTCTATATATACAAAGCAGAAATTTGGGACAGGGTATATTAGGTATTACAGCTATTAAATGGAAAGATGTTTCAAAAAGATACCACATACCTGATACTGTTTTAGAAAAGAAATGTCAGTGATTTCATTTAATGGATCAGTTGATGACATCACTTGGACATATGGATTCAGCTCTGCAATGTGATGATGTGCTGCTTCAGCTCTGAAGTGCATTTAATAATTGTACTATTAATAGGTGTGACATGCAGGTTCTATCCTGCCTTCTGATGCATGCTGGCTGATCACAAAACATTACAATCAAGTTTTCAAGTTTGCAACACATAATTACACCACCTGCTCTCACATATAACCCAGTCCCTATTAGCATTTCAACAAGAAGAAAAAAACCCATCAGCACTCACTCAAATTACAAAAAATGTTCCTATTTCAAGCGAGTTGTTATTTATAATACTACATTAACTCAATAAAGATGGAGTAAATTTCAGAAATATATAATTTGATTAAATTATACCCTAAATATTACCAGGACTTTCTGGTTGGTTACTTGCTTTCCTGACCTAAAATTGGATTAGCAAGGTGAAATTATAGTTATCTTTCAAAGAATGAGTTACACTATGTATTTTAACTAGCATTTACAGAAAGAGTTTTTAAATAGGTTTTGCCAGATTATCCTCTAAAATTGTTTCCAGTAAGAAGAGAAGGAAAAGTGTTTTGGATCTGGCATAGGTGAATTTACTGTACCCATCAGCAACAGCTTAAGACCGCTTTTCCTGGGCTCACACAGTACCTGTGCGGTATGTCCTGTGTTTGACCTGCTTTTTCAATTAAGACCTGGAAGAGAAGTTGCTTAAACAAGCTAGCTCTTCCTATCTGTTTTCCAGAATAGTGCACCACTTGTTTGCCAAGCACAAGCTGCCAACTAACAAGCTTTCCAGTTTTGACCTTAATAAGTTAATTGTTACTAACTTCAACTCCAGTGAAACTCACACCTTGCTGCTAGAGGCTTAACAAGGCAAACAGCCTATGCTACTGCATACCTTTCTTTGTGGATTCCCATTGTTCTTTTCCTATTCTTTAATTATAAAATCTAAACAAATGAAGTGTTCCATTTATTTTCTGTTAATTTTCCCCAGACCAAGGTGAGCATTCCAAGGGTCCGGGGAAGTGGGGGTGGACTATAAGTTCTGCCCCATAAAGGTAACACCTTTTGTGAGTAGTTGCCATGAAAATTCCTCCTTGCTGCTATTTTGGCTCACTGCAGGTATTCAAGGAAGAAACTCTCTGACGTTTCAAGCATCTGAACTTTCTTAATAAACTGTTACTAATTAAAACCATTCTGGCACCTGGGCATCTTCCTTAGTGTTCACCTTCTTTGGTATCTGACCCACCAATGCTAAAGCCAGCAATAAGGTCCCAGGAGAAAACCCATCTGAGCCCAGAGGAAGGGATGGCATCTTTAAGGAGCCACTGAGAGGTGCAGCAAGCAGGCCTATGCCACATCCAAAGTATTGTTCCAGCTTTGGTTCAGAATATAGCACATCTCTTGTTTCTAAGCTAAGATTCGGGTATAATTTATTTTAACGAAATATTTCATGAGTAAAGTTATGAATACTTTTCTTCACAGCAAAGCAAAGTGGCTGTGTATGCACATGTATCCACAGACCGCTGGGAACAGTTTCTGAAGCAGTCATGTGAACCTAGAAAAAGAAGTAGTTGCTCTGAATATTTAAAGAGAGCTACTTTCATTCCCACACACTGCAGTGTACACCTTGTTGCAAGGTGCCTAAGGATTTGCACAGCTGTAATTTAAAACATTTGATTCCACATCAGTTAAGTAAACATTTTTCATTATTCCATTTCACACTGTTTTTCCCAACTACGATACTTGGTTACTAAAATGGTAACGTATCTACATTAGCCACAAATTACTATTAAAAACTTACTGTTTAGAAAACATAAACCTCAGTAACTAATTGCGTCCTACACACCAGCAGAGAATTAGGATATAGAGGTATAAATTTTATCCACAATTTGGAAATATGATCTGATTGATATTTTTCAGTAGATACAAAAATATAGCTTCTCATTTTATATAAACATGGGCAATGCTCATTGCAATAATTTTCAAGACTGGACCATGAGATTTATTTTTAAAAAGAATTGTAAAATCTATCAACATAGTTAGCATACATTTGCTCACAATGTTTTAAAAATTGTACAGACCTGTTCCTTAGATTTAGAACATCATCTTCACGAACAAAGAAGTTTGTTCCTAAATCCCACGTCTTGCATTGCTTAGTATCATGGATAGTGAGAGCCTTGAAATAGTATTAGAAGAAAGGAATAACGTATATTTGAAACAGCAATGATGCAACATCATTCATATACAGTACATTTTATTTTATTTTATTTTATTTTATTTTTATTTATTTATTTTCTATCCTGCCTTTATTATTTTTATAAATAACTCAAGGCGGGGAACATACCCAATACTCCTTCCTCCTCCTATTTTCCCCACAACAACAACCCTGTGAGGTGAGTTGGGCTGAGAGAGAGGGACTGGCCCAAAGTCACCCAGCCGGCTTTCAGACCTAAGGTGGGACTAGAACTCTCAGTCTCCTGGTTTCTAGCCCAGCACCTTAACCATTAGACCAAACTGGCTCTCATATATACTACACACACACACACACACACACACACACACACACACACAGACGCTATCACACCCATAAATTTATTAATTTTGTTACACATCTGAACTATAAATGCCTTTCTTCGTATTGATATGTATGCATTACTTTCTCTAGAAGAATCCCAATTGCCACTGATATCGTGGACCTAAAGCAATCCATAGGTTTCCATAACCAACGCAACTGGAGTTGGTCAATATTTCTGTATGGTCAAAGTAGAACCACAGAACCTGCTGAATAGCTATCCTATTAAAATAACAATTCTGTTAAAGTTGCACGAGTACAGTATGACATTCAAGTTCAAAAATTTGAGGAATATTTACTTATTTTTTTAATTAAATTTATGTCACCGCCCATCTCCCCCAACAGGGGACTATTCCATCCTCAGAATGGTAATCTATCCATCAAAATTTGCTTTGCAGTTCTGTGCTCTACATAGGAACCTAGATACTTGAATATTATTTTCAAAGACAGAACTTATGTTTTGCTTTTAAAGAACCACTAGTACCAAAAGCTTTTTACAACCAAGCAAGAAGCTCTTCAGAAAATTAATCCTGCACAGATGATTTTGAAGAAGAAATGCTATATTTCTTGAGCTCACATCTAGAAATGAAAAGAACTTAAAAAAATAACATAGGATAAAACCGTGGGAAACAAAACCCACTCTAATGCACACTGAAATGTAATGAACAGATTTTCAGATAAAGAAATCCCCTGCACCAGAATCGGATAAATCTGATAGAAGTCTAATTACTTCTTATACTGTCCTTATTCAGTTTTGGATAATCTGTATTTTATTTTCATATCTCCCCTGGCACATACTATGAACACCTGATCTAAGCACTGTTTAAATTAACATGCTGGAAAATAGTCATAAATAGTCACCAGGAAAAAAGAAAACTAAGAAAGCCACTTCCTACTTTTCTATTTTTCTTTCTTATTTGCTTTTTTGCACCTTCTTTCTTTCTATTTTTTTTTAGTTTGTATTATCTTTTATTATTGTACTTAAACCTTTTAATAAAAATATTATTTAAAAAATAGTCACCAGGAGAACAGTCAGAAGCCCTATCATAAATTAAGCTTCTCTGATATATCTAAAACGAGATACATGAATACTTCTTACATGACTTAGAAGAATAAGATATATATCAGCATCTCAGAATCAAGATACTAATTTAGCAATATTTTGCTAACAAAATGTTTGTGAGTCAAATTTATGACAGCATCATCAGTCTTTTTAGGAAATATCAATGAATACATTAAAATAAGAAATATTACAAATATAGTTATTCTTAGAACTTAGAATATATCTTTCTTCTTACCTTTATTCCTGCAAGAACTATGTTCTTAGCTGAAAAGAAAAGTAAATATCTTATTCCTCTGCAAAAGATAACCTTGAATTTAAGACAATTATCTTATCAAAAGAAAACATAGATAGAAATACAGTATACATATAGATAAATATCTTGTGCAATGTTCCTCATATTGTCAGCCTAAAGTTGCCAGCTCCAGCTAAAACCAGTCCTGAAGATTTCCCAGTAGAAGTTCCAGATAAAATATTAATGATATTGCAAAGAAAAACTGAAAAATTATGTTTCAGTACTAAAAAATTAGAAAATTAGTAGAAAGGTGATATATAGATTCCATTTCTAAAATTATACTATCAAGCAGCACATTTGGGGCATATTACTCCCTTTATATTGAAAATGCAAGATAGTGGATACAGGTAGAAAACCTAAAAAAAGGTAGATAGATCCACAAGCCAATCATTTTTCTTCCAAAAGATTTTATAAAAATAGCTCATATCAACACAATTGAAGCCATGGAGAGACCTCAGTCACTATAGAGTAAGCCACTTCTACAAGAATAAGAAACTATGTAATAAAGAAGAGACAGAGTTTGTTTGTTTGTTTATCAAATTTGTCACCACCCATCTCCTCTGAGCGGAGGAACTCTGGGCGGTTTACAATATAAAACAATAAATACACAATAAAATTTCAATATAAAATACATTATAAAACAATTTTGCAGAGCTACCAAACATAATAAAATCCAGATGGCTATGGTCTCATTCAGTCATTGTATAGGAGGGGCACTTCAAGGTACTAGCCAGCCCCAAGTATGACTATTCTCCTCCCTGCCCCAAGCCCGGTGGCAGAGCCAGGTCTTCAACCTCCTCCGGAAGGCTAGGAGCAATGGGGCTAATCTCACCTCCGGGGGCAAGATGTTCCAGAGGGCGGGTGCTACTGCAGAGAAGGCCCACCTCCTGGACCCCGCCAGATAGAATTCTCTTATCGATGGGGTCCGTAGCATGCTCCCTCTGCATGATCAAGTGGGACGGGCTGATGAAATGGGGAAGAGGCGGTCCCTTAGGTAACCCAGTCCCATGCCAATCCAGGGCTTTATAGGTGATAACCAACACCTTGAATTGGACCTGGAAGCAGACTGGTATCCAATGCAGCTCACGTAGCAGAGGTGTTATGTGTGCCCTTCTAGGGGCGCCAAAAATAGCCCATGCAGCTGCATTCTGAACCAGCTGAAGCTTCCGGACACTCTTCAAAGGCAGCCCCATGTAGAGCACATTGCAATAGTCTCTATGGGAGATAACAAGGGCATGAGTGACTGTTCGAAGGGCTCCCAATCCAGGAAAGTGCGTAACTGGTGCACAACACGAAGCTGTGCAAAGGCCCTTCTGGCCGCGGCTGCCACCTGCTCTATGAGCAGGACTGTGAGTCCACAAGGACCCCCAAGTTATGCACCGGGTCTGTCTGCGGCTGTGCAACCCGATCCAGAACCAAAGATGACAAAGTCCCGGATACGGAAGAACTCTTAACCCACAGCCACTCCGTCTTACCAGGGTTCAGTTGAAGCCTGTTGTTCCCGATCCAGGCCCCTACAGCCCCCAGGTACCTGGAAAGGGCAGCTATGGCATCACTTACCTCACCTGGGATGGAGATATACAACTGAGTATCGTCAGCATACTGATGATACCTCATCTCATGGGGACGGATGATCTCACCCAGCGGTTTCACGTAGATGTTGAATAGGAGGGGAGAGAGAACTGAAACCTGTGGCACCCCACACACGAGGGGTTGAGGGTTAGATCTCAGACTCCCTATCACCACCGTTTGGGAACGGCCCTGGAGAAAGGAGGTGAACCAGCGTAGAACCATGCCACTCACCCCCGACTCCCTGAGCCGACCCAAAAGGATTCCATGGTCGATGGTATCGAAAGCCGCTGAGAGGTCAAGAAGAGCAAGGATGGATGCACTACCCCCATCACGTTCCCGCCAGAGATCATCCATAAGTGCGACCAATGCCGTTTCTGTCCCATATCCGGGTTTGAAACCTGACTGAAAGGGTGTCATGTCCCCCGTTGCAATGCAATCATGCATCACAACGGGGAACATGCCTTTCTGGAAAAGGGAAGGGAGGAGGAAGGAATCATACCAATCCTTCAATCACTCAGATACAAATGCAATTAGAGGACAAAGGAGACATACCTTTGCCCTGACCAGAGAAGCCATCATCATATCTCCCGGACATCTCTGCATTACCCCGGGGACACACCTGCGCCGGACACGGGAAGAAGACAGAGGCGATCAGCGCTAATCCTCCTGATCGCCCATTGAGACCCCGGTATCGCACCCCGATCGCCCATCAAGACTCCGGATCCGGACTGTGGGGCAATGGGGGTGGAGACAGAGGCGATCAGCGCTAATCCTCCTGATCGCCCATCGAGACCCCGGTATCGCACCCGATCGCCCATCAAGACTCCGGATCCGGACTGTGGGACAATGGGGGGTGGAGGAGGGCCAGGTCCGCACCGCGGGTATTTACGGGATATCCCGCACGCCATGTGCTCATTCCCGTCTTTTTCTGTGTATGCATTCTGTTCCCATTAAACCGGAAATCCTTAGCCCATCTAAGTGAGTCCGTGTCTCTTTGGGAGCAAGGCAGCCATCACATAAAGACGGGAATCGGAAAAAAAAAATTTCCACCAGCACCAATCCAGATCTCATCTGTGAGGGACCCAAGTTGGCGATGGAAAGACGCAACCCACGAAGGGGTGGCTACCCGAGGACCGACGACGGGTCACCAGACTCCGCGGCACAAGCGATCGGTAAGAACCCTACTCCCAGACGGCACAGGATCCAGGAGGGTTCAGGATCAAGCTCGGAGGAGGAGGAGACCGGGAGGAGCAGGACACTCGAAGCCACCAGAGAGTCACGGGGTGAGTGGGTCACCCTGGATGAGACGGCGGGATCCCTACCCAGAACGTTCAGGGCGTTGAAGAAGCCGCAGGTCCCCAACGACCGCAGGAGCTGAGGGAAGGCGCCGGAGCGGACGAACCGAGGATGGCTTCCAGACAGATGAGCGGCTAAGCACAGTGGAATCGAGGCTGGAGTCGATCGAACAGCTGCTCCTGAGATTGTCAGTCGAGTGGGAATCCCGAGGAAGGGGTGAGCCGGGACCAGGCACCAGAAGCTCATCACCCCCCCTCCCATCCCTGAGACGCGACAACTGGGGCGAGGACGGAGATGGCAGGAAGCTGAGGCAGCACCGGGCAAAGGTCACCGCGTAGAACCAGCCAGGAGGCCATCTCCCCCCCCCCCCGGGAGACGCGACAGCTGGAAAGAGGCTGGAGCTGGCACGAGACGGAGGCAACGCCGCCCGGAGCCTGGCTGAGGGAATCCCCACACCGAGACCGGAGAACCCCAGCAGCCCGAGGTACGCCCAGACGACCAGAAGGGGTTTGGACCCCACCAGGAGCGGGAGTGAAAGACCTCGGGGTCAAGTTCGATGGGGACCCAGCCACACTATCGTTTTTCCTCACGAACGCAAAAAATTACATGGAGGAATATGGACCATATTTCCATTCGGAAAAGGGCAAAATCAATGCCATAGCGAACAAACTCAAAGGAAGGGCGGCTGATTGGTATGTCCAGCTGTGCCAGGCAGATGCCCCAGAGCTCGATTACGTCGACGAGTTTCTCTGGGCGCTGGATCTGCACTTCAGAGACCCCTTAGAGAAGGAGAGAGCAAAAAGATCCCTAAGGGGAATCAGCCAAGGACAACGATCTGTGGCAGATTATGCCATGGAATTTCAAGCACTGGCTGGAAAGGTGGAGGACTGGTCGCAGTCTACCCTAATTGAACGCTTCAAAGAGGGTCTGAATTTGAACGTTCTGAGGTGGGCATTATGCAGAGACGACCCAAACACTCTAATCAAGTGGATACAGCTGGCCGGTAAGGCGGAAAATGCCCAGGAATCCTTCCTGCAAGCCAAGAGGACGGGGCAACAAGCAGCGACGGCAAAGGGACCCCGAACCACTACAGGACCGGTGAGACCAGCACCCCAACCCTGGAGAGAGGAGAGGGAGCGACGGTTCGCCAAGGGGCAGTGCCTTCGATGCGGGAAAGAGGACCACAAAGCGGCAGCCTGCCCGAAAACAAAGGCAGTTGACAGACCAAGAAAACCGCCGGGCAAACCACCCGCAGCACCCAAAAAGATGCCAGCGGCCAGTGGAGAGATCGGAGCAAAAGATCTACCTTACTCCATTGAAGAGGAGGAGAGCGACGAAGAACAACCGGCGGGAAACGCCAGCCACCTGCCCTAAGAAGCGCCAGAGGGCAGGTGGAGGAGGAGAATGGGCACAGCGACTTCTGGGTGAGTGTCAACTGTCCCACCCTGTATGTCAAAGTTAAACTAAAGTCCAAGATGAAGTCTATCGAAGTTTGGGCCCTAATCGACTTGGGCTGTTCCAGGTGCCTAATGCACCCGGACCTGGCGGCCAATTTAAAGCTCCGCTGCTATCCACTTCAGCACCACATAGTATTTACCCAATTGGACGGTTCAGCGGCGGGAGGGGGCCCGGTCACCCAATTTACCGAAGAAGTGGCGCTGCAGCTAGGCAGCCACTGGGAGAGACTGCAATTTGTCGTGGTACCGGTGGGCCAACCCTTAATCATCCTGGGCATCCCGTGGTTGGTATGAAGGAACCCATACATAAATTGGGAAACCAGGACAATCACGTTTACAGACGGCTTCTACCAAGCACCTACAGGGGATAGAGTTCCACGTGCTGCGGTGGGGAGGGTGGCATCTACAACAACACACCTGGAGGCAGCGGCCCTGGAAGGCTTGCCAGACAGGTACGTGGAGTTTGCAGATGTGTTCGGGGAGAAAGAAGCAGACAAACTCCCACCCCACAGAAAGATGGACTGTGCAATAGAACTGGTCCCCAACACACCCTTGCCAAAACCCAAAATTTATGCAATGACCCAAAAGGAACTGGCAGCATTGCGGGAGTTTGTGGACAAGAATTTAGCATGAGGCTTCATCGAGCCCGCAAACTCGCCAGTTGGAGCCCCAGTCCTGTTCAGAGAGAAAAAGGATGGGACATTAAGGCTCTGCACGGACTACCACGGACTGAATGCGGCTTCCATATCCAACAAATACCCTTTACCCCTAATCAAAGACATATTAGCACATCTGGCAAAGGGCAAAATATTTTCCAAACTGGACTTGCGAGAAGCCTATTTCCGCATATGTATATGGGAGGGGGATGAGTGGAAGACAGCTTTCAATTGCCCACTGGGTTCATTCCAATACAAAGTGTTACCATTTGGTTTGGCAGGGGCACCAGGGGTATTTATGCAATTGATTAACGAGGTCTTGCACGACCACTTGTTCAAGGGGGTACTTGTCTACTTAGACAATGTGTTGATATACTCTGAAACTGAAGAGGAGCATGAACGCTTGGTTAAGCAGGTGCTCAGGAAACTCCGCAAAGCAGAGCTATTTGCCAAGCTCTCTAAGTGCGAGTTTCATAAATCTCAGATAGATTATCTGGGCTACAGAATCTCTGAGAGGGGCATCGAAATGGACCCTGGGAAAGTCCAGGCCATCCTGGCATGGGAGCACCCACGCACTAGGAGGCAACTACAAAGTTTCCTCGGATTTACGAATTTTTACAGGGGGTTCATCAAGGGACTAGCAGGAATCGTTTTGCCCCTAACCAATTTACTCCGCACAAAGGGCTTGGGTGACACGCGCAAGGCACGAAACCCGGGAGCGCTTCTGAACTGGACTCCTGACTGCCAAAGGGCTTTTGATCACCTCAAAAGCCTATTTACAGCAGAACCGGTTCTACAACACCCCGACCCCACCAAGCCTTTTGTAGTCCAAGTGGATGCCTCCGATTTTCGATCGGGGCACTCCTGCTTCAGCGGGATTTAAATGATCAGCTGAAGCCCTGCGCGTACCTCTCCCGCAAGTTCTCCGAGACAGAACAGAGATGGCACATATGGGAGAAGGAGGCTTTTGCCGTCAAAGCTGCCTTAGAGGCATGGCGACACCTCCTGGAAGGGGCCACCTGCCCCTTTGAGGTCTGGATGGACCACAAAAACCTAGAGGCGCTCAGCACCCCAAAACGCCTCAGCCCCAAGCAGGTCCGCTGGGCGCAATTTTTCAGCTGCTTTGATTTTAAGCTGAAGTTCATACTGGGAAGGAAGAACTTCTTAGCCGATGCTCTCTCTAGGCGGCCCCAGGATGCCAGTCAGGCATCCGACATTGTAGGTACTGTGTGGACCGACACACAGCTGGGTTGCCAAGCTGTCACGCGCAGCCAAACTGGAACGCAGCACACCCCGGCACAACCACCCGCAAGGGGAGGGAGACGCATGTCAATTTCATCTCACTTGCAACAGCAGTTCGCACAAGCCTTAAAAACGGATACATGGTTGCAAGCCAATCAACACAATGTTTCTTTTGCAAACGATCTGGCTTGGAAACAAAATAACCTGTACGTGCCAGAGCAATTGCGAGCTGAGGTTCTAAGCCGTTCTCACGATGACAAAACAGCTGGGCACTTTGGGTTCGTAAAAACGCTGCATCTGGTCAGGCGACAATTCTGGTGGCCTACTCTTAGGAGGGATGTAAAGGAATATGTCGCTGCTTGCCCCACATGTGCTATGGCCAAACGAAAAGTGGGGAAGCCCCAGGGACTATTGCAGCCGGTGGCAAGCCCCTCCCGCCCTTGGGAGGAAATCTCAATGGACTTTATTGTAGACTTGCCACCCAGCCAGAGAAAAACGGTCATCTGGGTGGTTAAAGACTACTTCTCTAAACAGGCACATTTTGTCCCATGCACCTCCATTCCCTCCACTCAACAGCTGGCACGCCTCTTTTTAAATCACATCTAGAAATTACACGGTACCCCCTCCCATTTGGTAACAGATAGGGGTACACAATTTGCTTCCAAATTCTGGAAGGCATTTTTGAAGTTAATTGGAACCAAGCAGGCACTGTCCACTGCTTGGCACCCTCACACAGATGGCTCTATGGAGATCCTTAACTCCACCCTGGAGCAATTTTTGTGCTCCTTTATAAGTTACCAGCAAGACGACTGGGTAGACTTACTCCCCTTTGCTGAGGTGGCATATAACAATGCAGTGCACCACAGCACGGGTCACACCCCCTTCCAGGTGGTCTATGGTCGAGACTTCGTTCCGATCCCGGAGTTGCCACAGCCAGAGACCCCGCCTTGTTCCCCAGATGACTGGGCAGCGCAGCTAGCCAACGTCTGGCCAGTCATTCAGCTGGCTCTCTCTGAAGCTCAAGCAACCTACAAGAGGTATGCGGACAACCACAGGGCTGCGCAGCCAGACTTCAAAGTGGGAGATAAGGTCTACCTCTCCACTAAGTTCATTAAGTCTCCACAGCCCTCAAAGAAACTGGCCCCCAAGTTCATTGGCCCGTTTCCAATAGTGGAAATAATCAACCCGGTAACTTTCAAGTTAGAACTGCCACACAACTTGAAACGCATACACCCGGTGTTCCATTGTGCCTTACTGAAACCGGTTACCTCTTCAAAATGGCACAACGACCCCCCTCCCACCCCCGCCCATCATGATCAATGGACAACAGCATTTTGAAATCAAGGAGGTACTAGACTCCCGAAGGCTACAGGGCACCCTCCAGTACCTGGTCCGCTGGAGACATTTCCCCCACCCTGAGTGGGTGCAGGCTCGGGATGTCTCAGCGCAGAGGCTTGTCAAACGCTTCCATGAAGCGTATCCTGCCAAACTGGCGCCTTGAAGTTTTTCTTGGGGAGGCAGTATATCATGTCCCCCGCTGCGATGCAATCATGCATCACAACGGGGAACATGCCTTTCCGGAAAAGGGAAGGGAGGAGGAAGGAATCATACCAATCCTTCAATCACTCAGATACAAATGCAATTAGAGGACAAAGGAGACATACCTTTGCCCTGACCAGAGAAGCCATCATCATATCTCCCGGACATCTCTGCATTACCCCGGGGACACACCTGCGCCGGACACGGGAAGAAGACAGAGGCGATCAGCGCTAATCCTCCTGATCGCCCATCGAGACCCCGGTATCGCACCCCGATCGCCCATCAAGACTCCGGATCCGGACTGTGGGGCAATGGGGGTGGAGACAGAGGCGATCAGCACTAATCCTCCTGATCGCCCATCGAGACCCCGGTATCGCACCCGATCGCCCATCAAGACTCCGGATCCAGACTGTGGGACAATGGGGGGTGGAGGAGGGCCAGGTCCACACCGCGGGTATTTACGGGATACCCCGCACGCCATGTGCTCATTCCCGTCTTTTTCCGTGTATGCATTCTGTTCCCATTAAACCTGAAATCCTTAGCCCATCTAAGTGAGTCCGTGTCTCTTTGGGAGCAAGGCAACCATCACAAAGGGGTCTAGATAATCTATTTCCTCCAGAACCCTCTGGAGCTGTAATGCCACCACTTTTTCAACCACTTTCCCCAAAAAGGGGAGGTGGGAAAGTGGATGAAAATTATCCAGTACAGTAGGGTCCAGTGATGGTTTCTTGAGGAGGGGGTGCACCAGCGCCTCCTTAAAGGCAGCTGGAAACACCCCCTCCCTCAAGGATGTATTGACCATCGCCTGGACCCAGCCACATGTCACCTCCCGGGCAGCTTTCACCAGCCAGGAGGGACATGGGCCTAGATGACAAGTGGTGGCATTTACTGTCCAGAGGATCCTGTCCACTTCCTCGGGTCCAACAGGGCATGATCTGACCATGACAATGGGGATAGCTGTAAATCTCCCCTCAGGTCACATTGCCACTGCTCCGACAAGAAAACTAAGTCCGGGGTGATGCCACTGTCTCGAGTCGGGTCCTGAATAATCTGCGTCAGGCCCATGGCTGCCATGGTTGCCATGAACTCCCGAGCTGCCTCTGAGGCATATCCCAGGGACAGCAGGTTGAAGTCCCCTAGAACCATGAGTCTGGAGAACTCCACTGCCAACCCTGAGACTGCCTCCAGCAGCTCAGGCAGGGAGGTTGCCACGCAGCAGAGAGGCTGGTACAGCAGCAACACTCCCAACTGCTCTCGGGCACCCAACTTGAAGAACAGGGTCTCACAGCCGGCCACTTGTGGAGCAGGGCCCCTGAAGGCCACCAGAGACTCCCAGATGACAACTGCTACCCCTCCTCCCCTGCCCTGAGGTCTCGGCTGGTGCCATGCCGTAAACCTGGCCAGATACATTTCCAAAACGGGCACCCCCCCTTCAGGGCCCAGCCAGGTTTCAGTAATACATGCCAGATCTACCCCCTCCTCAGTGATCAAGTCACATATGAGGGGGCTTTGTTGTTAACAGACCTGGCATTGAGTAGCAGCAGCCGAAGACCAGGGCCCCTATTAATCTGCTGACCAGGGCCTGGGTCTGAGCACAGAGGGCCGGAACACGCCACCAGTAACAAACACCGGGGGCGTCTTCCCCAAAGATGTTTTTCAGCTCCCTCCATAACGTCCCCTACCCGTCACCACCTCAATAGAACGACCCATCCTACAACCCCCAAAGACTCCAAATCCACCTAGCCCCACTCCTGCACCTCCAGAGTCCCCAGCTTGAAAAAGAGGTCCCTCTATCCACTCACACACTCTCACACATACACAGTTACCCACAGGGCAATGGCAGGTCCTCCGGCGCACCAGCTCACACTCTCGCCGCCATCCGGGCCCAGCCATCACCAACTCATTCACTCTTCAGTCACAATGCTCCCTGTTCGGCCTCTCTCACTGGTCGTCCAGGGGCATCTCATTCGCTCCCACTCACCTCCTGCCTCTCACTCAGGAGGTGAGTGCTCTCCCACACCATCAGACACTCCCAGACTCCCCCCCTCGTCTCTCACCCCTAGGAGGGAGTCCTCATTCACACTGTCACAAATTTATTTATTTATTTATTAAATTTCTCTGCCACCCATCTCACACACAACGATTCTGGGCAGCTTACAAATACTAAAAATAGAGAGTCACTAAAACAATTCAATATAAATATATAAAAAACACAAAGTCTAAAATATAAAATATAGCATATAAAATATACAATTCAAGATGGGAAGCTCTTAATCTTGGCATCCTCATGGGGCCAACCGCCTCCATGAATGGCTGTCCACCATCCTATCCCAGGCCGGGTGGCACAGCCATGTTTTTACTCCCTTCTGAAAGGCCGGGAGAGTGGGGGCCTGTCTTACCTCCAGTGGTAGCTTGTTCCAAAGGGCGGGTACTATGGCAGAGAAGGCCCTCTTCCTGGACCCTGCCAATTGGCAATCCCTCATGGACAGGGTCCATAGCATGCCCGCCCTGCCTGACCAGGTGGGACAGGTTGATGTAAGTGGGGTGAGGCGGTTCCTCAGGTAACCTGGACCCATGCCATGTAGGGCTTTAAAAGTGATAACCAACACCTTGAATTGGACCCAGAAGCAAACTGGCACCCAATGCTATCTTGGCTATCATGGCTCCAACTTAAATCCTTTTTGAATAAGAAATACAATATATAAAGGAGTGAGCATCTACTTTGGGGAAATTAATAATTACTCATTCTTCCCAACCAATGGGAAGAATCTGAAAAATGTATAGGTCGGATATAACTGGAATTAGAATTAGGTGGCACACACCCAGCCCCTAGTAGGTTTAAAAGAAGATTCTCGGAAGGAAGGAAGGAAGGAAGGAAGGAAGGAAGGAAGGAAGGAAGGAAGGAGGGAAGTTTGAGATATAGATTTAGGAAAACAAATAGATGACATGAAGAGGCAAATACTATGGAAATCAGGTGTCATGAGTACTGTCGGTGAGCAGGAGGGGGCCCCTATCCAGGGGGGAAAACGCATGCGTAGTACTGAGGAGTTAAGCAGCCATTCAAAGAGACACAGATCAGACCCGCCTTAACTTTTGGGGTTTATCTGTCTGGGTTTTCTCACGCTTCTTCAGTTTGTTAGGATTTTCTGTCTAATGTAGCAGTAATAAAACACTAGAGACCTATTCCTCATCTCAGCGTGGTTCCTGGCTGTTAGGACATCAGGTGGTTTTCTATCTGCTTCAATACAAGAGATGCAGTGAAAGATCACTGGCATTTAACTCCAGTTAGAACAGTACAAATACCTCATAATTACTTATCAAAATGTTTGAGGGACTGCAATCAGAAAGGACCATTTTGTCATATGTGGTGGACTTACAAAAAAGTTACACCTTTCTGGAACAAAATATTCAAAGAAGTCAAAATAATAAGTAAACCAACAGTAGATTCTAATAATGATCTCTGTCATATAAATCAATCCATCAGACTAAGCAAGTGTCAGGAAGATGCAGTACCTACTAGAAGAGGCTACAACAGCAGTCTATAATCTCACTCCAGTCCACTCAATGTAGTCTGGTCATTATTCTTATCCTACTATCATCTAGATTTATCAGTCAGGTTCTCCTACTGCATAAGTAGAAGGCTAAAAGTCTTAGGAGGCTGCCTATACTGTATGTGGCTAATTCAAACAGTGTCCTGTATTATAAACACCCTTCCATGAAACTCACGAAGCTTCTTCCCCAATGAGCATACAGTATATACATTTGTAATTCATTTTCTCTGAGTAATTTTGATGATGCAAACAATGTTTCTGTACTTAATATATTCTACTTAGCAGAAAGTGTAAGTTTGACCTAGTTCACAATAAATTTAACAAATTCTTTCCCATTAAAAAATAAACATTTAGCCAAACAAAAGTTTGTTTGTTTATGCTGTTTACATCCTGCCTGACTCTACAGGCTCTGGACAGCTCAAAAAACTTCATTCACTTACCAATTTCCACTCCAAGCCCGCCCATTCCACTTAGGAATACGTGAGACTGAGCCATCTTGTGCATTGCTGTATCTCCAAGAACATATCTCTGCCGACTACATGCAAGTAATAAAAGAAAATCATAAATAATAATAGTCAACAGCATAAAGTAATGCAGCTTGCAAACCTCTCATTTTTGACAAAGTTCACAGAAGAGGAAAAATTAATTTGCTCTCAAGAAATCACTCTTAATGAATTTTGGACATCATGTAATTTCACAATGAAATTAATGTATCATCAAGTAATAATTTCAAAAGAACATTATGTAACCTATGGTCTTGCATGCCAACAACATGCTAAAGTCTCACTAACAATTTAAGGAGTCTGTCTACTTCAACCAAAGTAGCTATGACTCACAAATGCTAGGATGGATGGATGGATGGATGGATGGATTATCCCTGATTCTGGCCTTTCAAAAGAAATATAGTAATGTTCAGGTGTGAAAGTCCATGAAACTAATTTAGCTTGGAGTGAGAGAGCACATATATGCTCATAATCTCCTTAATACAATCAACATAACACGGAAAATGCACCTTCATCAGACATTAGGAATTATATACAGAGAATGGATTATTAAAGTAGAGGATGTAGAAGTGTAAGCTAATTTCTTGGCATAGCTTTAGAGGAAACATTTCAAGGAAATAACATTCTTTATATTGAGCTTAAAATAATGTGTTAATAAAATAAAGGTTATGATAGAGACAGCATTATGTTCATGTTTGAATTCACTATTTAATCAAGGAAGCTAACTTCACATTAAAACTTAAATATCATTATCTATGGTTTTATTAAAGCAAATTAATCTTTTGTAAAAATGCTTACCTATACAAAGCGTCATCAATTTCCATTGAATCTGCTGCCATTATTATACACTTTCTTGGACTAGAAACAAAAACACAGATAAATACTTTGCCAATATAAGAGCTCTTTACAATTTATGCTGATTTCCTCAATTGAACAAATATATGAAAATATATGAAGTAAATATGTTTCTGGGTGTTTTGCAACACGTGAGAGTAAAGATGGAAACTTCTCTTCAAACATGCAAGAATATGCGAGTGTTGCAGATTATGAAGCAGCCATATAAACTTTGAGAAACACACAGCTGCTTTATAGATTCAAAGAGAGGTGCTCTGTAAGTTTTGTTTTATGATGGATCTCTTTTGAAAGATATGTACAGCCTTAAATAATTATTACTGTAGATTTACTACATAAATCAAAATGAATCATTAGCAAATGTATGCACCTATAACTTCTTTTTTACACAACCCTAAGAGAGTGTAACCATATTTATAATTACTGGATGGAACACAATCACTAAGAGGTGCTATGGTGCTAGCCATCCCCAGGTGGAGCTATCGCTCTCCCCCTCCCAAGCAAGGCGGCAGAACCAGGTCTTCAGTTTCTTCCGGAAGTCCGAGAACGAGAAAACCCGTCTCAACTCCGGGGGCAAGATGTTCCAAAGGGCGGGTGCCACTGCAGAGAAGGCTCGCCTCCTGGACCCTGCTAGATGAAATTCCTTTACTGATGGGGTCCGTAGCATGCCCTCCCTGCCTGACCGGGTGGGACAGGTTGATGTAAGTGGGGTGAGGCGGTTCCTCAGGTAACCTGGACCCATGCCATGTAGGGCTTTAAAAGTGATAACCAACACCTTGAATTGGACCCGGAAGCAAACTGGTACCCAGTGCAGCTCGCGTAACAGTGGAGTCACATGGGCTGATTTTACAGCACTGGTAACTGTCCGCACAGCCACATTCTGGACCAGCTGAAGTTTCTGAATACTCTTCAAAGGTAGCCCCATATAGAGTACATTGCAATAGTCTATATGGGAGATGACAAGGGCATGAATGACTGTTCGGAGGGCATCTCGGTCCAGGAATGGGCGTAGCTGGCGCACCACCCAAAGATGTGCAAAGGCCCTCCTGGCCGCGACTGCCACCTGCTCTTCCAGCAGGAGTCACAAGTCCAGGAGGACCCCCAGATTCGGCACTGGTTCCGAATGGGGCAGTGCCACCCCATCCAGAACCAAAGATGACAACTTCCTGGAACCCGAGGGGCCATCAATCCACAGCCACTCTGTCTTACCAAAGTTCAGTTAAAGCCTGTTCTTCCCCATCCAGACCCCAACAGCCCCCAGGCACCTGGAAAGGGTGGAGACCGCATCACTTACTTCACCCAGGATGGAGATATATAACTGAGTGTCATCGGCATATTGATGATACCTCATCCCATGGATGATCTCACCCAGCGGTTTCATGTAGATGTTAAATAGGAGAGGAGAGAGAACCGAACCCTGTGGCACCCCACAAAGGAGGGGTCGAGGGCTGGATCTCTCCCCTCCTATCACCACCGATTGGGAACGGCCCTGGAGGAAGGAGGTGAACCAGCGCAAAACTACACCACCCACCCCCAACCCCCTGAGCCGCCCCAAAAGGATTCCATGGTCGATGGTATCGAAAGCTGCTGAGAGGTCTAGGAGAGCCAGGATGGATGCTCTACCTCCATCCTGCTCCCGCCAGAGATCATCCATAAGTGCGACCAATGCAGTCTCCGTCCCATATCCTGGCCTGAAACCTGACTGAAAGGGGTCCAGATAATCCGTTTCCTCCAGAATTCTCTGGAGCTACAATGCAACCACTTTCTCAACCACCTTCCCCAAAAAGGGAAGGTGGGAGACAGGGCGAAAATTGCCCAGTATAGTAGGGATGGCTTCTTAAGGAGAGGGTATAGCAGGGCCTCCTTAAAGGCAGCCAGAAATACCCCCTCCCTCAGAGATGCATTAACCATCACCTGGAACCAGCCACAAGTCACTTCCCGGGCTGATTTTATCAGCCAGGAAGGGCACGGTTCAAGCTGACATGTGGTTGCATTCACAGCCCGGAGAATCCTGTCCACTTCCTCAGGCCCAACACAATCAAACCGTTACTAGATAACAGGATAAGTACATTCCTCTGGCATCTCCACAGACTCCGCTTCACGGAGTCCAACTTAGAATGGATCTGAGCGATTTTATCCTGCAGATGCTGTGAAAACTCTTCCGAACAGCCCTGTAAGTAGGTCCCTAGATCTACCTGACCCCGAAGAGATTGAGCGATCTTGAACAGGGCCGTCGGGCGGCATTCTGTGGATGTAATAAGAGCGGAGAAATACTCACGTTTCGCCGCTCTTACCGCCACAAGGTAGGCCTTAATAGCGGCTCTAGCTTGTGTTCGGTCAGATTCAGTCTTCGTCTTCCTCCAGCGACGCTCCAGATGTCTCTTGACCCTCTTCAAAACCCTCAGCTCCTCCGTAAACCAGGGTTGCTCAGGGTTTATCTGGCCTTAATTCTCACATCACCAATTTCACCCTTACATTTTCCAAATCAGGGAAGAAGAATAGTACCTTACCATAGTACTATGACTGCAGCCAGCAATAGCACATCAGAGATTTATTTTCTCTGTTCAAAGCCTCAACCTGATAAGGGACACACTGATACCTTATATTTGTCGCCAAGTTCTCTGGCACAAACAACAGACCTGAGAATCTCTGATGTCCATCAATTATACCTGGTTGACTTCCTAACAATCCAACCCAACCCAATCCAACCCAAAATTTATACTGTAGACATTTAGTTCCTTCCCCATTAATGTGCTACCAGTAAGTGATACATTATTTGTACAGGAATATAAACCATACTGTACAAAGAAGAGAGCAATGGGAGAAAGAACAAGAATTAAATTCATAAATATGAATTCCTCCATTATTTGCTGATAGCTTCTACTAAGACTGAAATATTATTCAAGTTTTTATAAAGATATTGTTAAAGGGAATGAAAAAATGATTTTATATCCTTAACTACCAGTGATCTCCTAAAACCACATCACAAATGCTATTCATAAGGACTTATTAAAGAGACCAATTCTGTATCTGCTAACATCAACCTGCTTTAAGTGCATCACATATTTTTGTTAACTTTGTACATTTTTAACATATACAAAGGGAAGCAAAAACAGACATATAAGATGCCTAAGATGCATTTTTATTATGAGAGTCAAACAAGTGTTGTTCATATCCAGGGTATAAAGGCAGTAATAATCTTTTTTTCCCACCATTGCACTCTAAGTACTCCATTCAATGCTACACTGCTTCAGCCATCACATCCAGCAGCCAACACCAAATTTATCATCCAAGAATGTATAGTTTTTCTTTAAAACTGCTTCAGTTCCTGGATATTATCACCACACAGTTAATAGATTAGAGACAAAACTAATTTGCTATGAATGTTATCATCTTAACGCTTTAGATATGCCTATTCTCTAATCCCATACTGCTAAAATCCTGTATTGGGCAACTTGGTTAAACTAAAAGACAGCACCACTTTTAAAGATGAGATGACTGAAGCCTCCTTTTAACCTAGGTAGTTTTCTTTTGTTTCCACCTGGTTTGTTATCTTGACATCCCTACCCTTCTTTTTGTTTCTTATCATTGTTATTGTCTTGTCTTTCGTGTTTTAAATAATTCGTTGCTGAGAACTGGGTGCTATATAGATTTAATATAATAATAATACGTATTAGATACTAGAACGTTCATGGTACTGAGCATTACGGTGATAACCATCAGGAACACAGAAAAATTCATAAATTAGACTCATAAATCTTCACAGAATTGATCTGAACAGACTTCATCGAGTGATGTCTTTCCACCGGAAAAATAGCATCATTCTGCGGTATGGATCTTCCTTTCATAACCAAGTGCACTATTTCAATCTGAACAAGACCCTCTGGAGAAAATCTGGGGTGCACGTGGGAGCAAGGGTGGAAGGCGAATGACAGTTAAGGTCAGCCCTGAGGTGCACGCGTTAATCCATTCATGCTATGCCAAGTACTGTCCAATATTCCCATACCCCGATAGAGTATTCCTCTGCCTCAGCATCGTTATGGGCAATACACAGCTCTGGGGCGCTTCTTTCCTCCCCCCACCTTCGACCGAATATTAGAGTGAAAGCTCCTTGGGGGAATCCTGCCCCCTTCACGTCCCTAGCTGGATACCCCGTCAGGTCTCGCGCACGCACAAAAAGTAGCCTCTTCCCCCCTCCCCAAGAGAGACGCGGGGAAGGCGAGAAGCGAGTTCCCGCGCGTGTTACTTGAGGCCAGCCGCCGTCAACGAAGGCCCCGAGAGCCGTCTAGCAGACGGGCCTCTGGTCTGCCTCACCCGAGACGCAAAAGCGGCGGCGGCTTCTTCCGCCTCTCCTCACCCGTTGTGGTCGCCCGCCTCGGCTTCCCACTGTCTCTTCCTCCTCACCGTGGCTGCTCCGAAACCAAGGCAGGCGCGCAGGCAAACGGGCAGGCACCCCGAGGAATGAAAAAGCAGGAACTAGCCGCACGGAGCCGGCATAGGCAGAGGCGGGGAGAGACAGCAGGCCTCCTCCGCCCCGGATGGAGGTGGCCGAGCCCGTCACGCCGCGCAGGCCAATCCTAACCCGGAGCGGGAGGTCTCTTCCCCCTTCTCTGGCGAGCGCCCCCGGCAGCCAAGGTGCGTCAGCGCCGCACACCCTCGTGGCCGCCAATCAGGCAACACGGACGCTTTTCAATCATTTCTATTACTCTTCGGTCTACAGAGGAAAGTGACGGTGTTGGAGCAGTTCCAGCAGCGGATCCCTTTTGGAGGAATTGGTAATGCTAAAGCGCTTCACTTGCTCTCGCTCATCAACTCTTCCGATAATCTAAAATAGAAATTGGTTGCTCGTTCGGGTCCTTTCATCCGTGCGAAATTCTGAAAAATGCTGTGCATGTAGCCTTAAAATGTATGCCATTTATTTTAAGCTGCCCTTAAGACTCTTCTCTGCGATAAACAGAGGATTATTTTTGGTGCAGGGCTCAATAATGCGGGGTAAGCCCGGATGGCAGTAATGGGTAAAGAGCACCTGCAAAGGGATCCCCTCCCCACAAATTTTAACATCCATTTATCCTGGTATGGCTTTTATGCCGTTGCACTGAATAGCATCTGGCCCACTGTTTTTCTTACGCAGCATGGCATGGTTGAGCACAATCTGCCCTGCAGTATAGGGCTCTGTACCTGCAAACTGCACCATATGAAGAACGTGTCCTCTGTATAATGGCATTTAAAAGAATCCAAGCCAACATTTTCCAAACATTTATAGCACTGTACATTGCCACCTTTACTTTTACCACCTTTAATGTGCGCTAATATTTGGTAATTGATTTGTAAGGGTCTTTACCCACCCAGATATTCAATTACTGAAATGTAAGATAGCTAGATTTTAATGAGATTTTAAACAGTTTAGTAAGTCAGAATACAAGCATTCTTGGGCAAATTACTAAAACATTTTATTGGAGTAAAGAAAATGAACATGCTCCTATTATCTATACAGGTAGTCCTCACTTAACGACCACAACTGGGACTGGAATTTCAGTTGCTAAGCAAAGCAGTCATTAAGCAAATCCAACCTGATTTTACAACCTTTTTTGCAGGGGTTGTTAAGCGAATCATTGCAGGCATTAAGCAAACCACGTGGTTGTTGAGTGAGTCACATGGTTCCCCATTGATTTTGCTTGCCAGAAGCCAGCTGGGAAGGTTGAAAATGGTGATCACAGGACCACAGGACGCTGCGAGAGTCATAAATGCAAACTGGTTGCCAAGCACCCAAACTGTGATCACATGACCGCAGGGACACTGTAACAGACATAGGTGTGAGGACCAGTTGTAAGTCATCTTTTTCAGCACTAAGTCCAAACCGTCACTAAATGAATGATTGAGGACTACCAGTATGACATTTAGTATTTACCAAATAAAACAGGTTTTAAACATAATTTAGTAATATTTGAAATATATTACTTTTCCATCATACACAATTTAATGATCAGCACATACTGTGTATTAGGTAACACTGACATCAGAGAGAGACAAAAATACTAACACATTTCCACTATATGAAGAACACTACTTAGCAGATTGATAGGTTTTATCAACTGATGTATAACATTATAACATTGCAAATCCTTTCCAAGTAAACTTGAAAAATTCTGGTTGCTGGATAAAGTAAACAATAAAGTGAACAAAAGTAAACAGATTTAATTTCATCCTGACATTTCAACACTTGCCATTTTTACTGAGAGGCTGAGTTTGCAAAACAAGGTAGAGTGGACTTAAGTAGGAGGGATGGTTTATGGTTCAGAATGCTGTGGGAACCAAGCCATTGTCTTAGCATGTTGCATGAATATATGGTTTAGTTAGACAGCATGTTCTGTGAATAGAACAATTGCCTTACATGATCAAAGCCATTAACACTGATACGGGGTTTAGTATGGTGTGTGAGACCAGCCACAGAACCTCAGTTCAGTTACAGGCCATCAGAATAGGGACAGCTCAGAACTGTAGACCAATACACAAACATAATTTTATCAGTGTTGGTACACAGCATGTAGCTCCTCCTCTTTTCCTCACTTTCCTCTATAACACACCTGTTCTCTCACAGATATATACATAAGGTTGGTGATTCATATGTTTTTCTTAATTCACTTTGAAAACCTTATTGGCTAATTCTACATCTGAACTCTTCAAGATGTTAACCTAAAGGATAAGGGAGATTGAGAAACAATTCTTATTAATGGTAGTAGCAAGTACCACATTCCTTAATTTGATCATAGTAACACCAGTTGCTTTGATTTTCACCTACTCTTTGCTTGTCGCAGCTGAAACTAGATTTACATATTTCAGGCACAAAGTACATCATAATTTTTCTCTTCTTGTGCTGTAAAATAAACTGGTAATTATTCTGGAGATACTCGGTGGCTCTCTTCTTTTGACCTCTAATGGAGTTGTAGTTTGCGAATGTACTGAAGGACTATAGACAAAATTCAAAAGCCAATTCTACTATTGGGAGGATGGCTTATTGATAAAAAGTCTGCTGATATCTTGTCCTAAATGAAGAATAGCAATCCATAGTTAGAGACAGATACTGTACACAAGTGGAACCACCTCAGATAATCAAAATAACTTAAATTGCCAGGCTACAACTTGTAAAAATGAGAGAAATTAAACATTATATTAGTTTATGGTAATATTTGGCTATGCCATGAACCCTAGAATTCTCAAGTTTTTAAAATTCACCAATCTGTGAAATGTGTTTAAAGGTAACACTTTTTCCAAGAACACTGAGGAAATAATGGTTTTCGCTTCTATAGCACATAATCAATAAGGATGTATATGTGAACTAGGTTATACAGAACCAAACAATTTATAGCAACCTTTAGTAATAGATATTGCAGCTGTTGGTAAGATTTTCATGTAAGCATTTCATATCCGCATCTTCTTCCTGTTATCTGTTTCCATTTTTAAGAACATTACCTCATATTGCAATAGAAGATTCACATAAACAAGGGAATTATAGTCATCAACAGGATTATTTTTCATGCCACAGCATTCTGTGCTCACATTATTTTAGGATGAAATCCATAATTTGTGTAGGTGTTTACCAATCCTTGTAGTATGATTGTCATTCACAGGCAAGTTTTAAAAAAATTCATTATATATCAATATGTACATAGAAAAGAGTTTGAATTGTTGGGAGTGTGTAGAAAAGTGAATGACTAAACAAACAAGAATATTTGCAGTAATAAATTCCTTTCTTCATCATCCTTCAGAAAGAAATAATATTTTCATAAAAAACAGACTCCTCAAGTCAAATTCAATTCAATTTAATATTCTTGACAGCAATGCAGAAGTGCCCTGCCACTCTCTTCTTCCATAATGTTTTTTCAACTTTGTCTATCCTGCAGCCCTGGATTACCTAGTGGTCTACCACTAGGTAATAATCAGGCCTAACCCTGCTTAATTTTGGGAGTCAGCCAACGTCGGCTAGATGGTGATTCCTGCTTATTTATCTTGCATAAACTTTTATTTTTGCAGATTTGGGTGGAGGGAGCAACTGTAAATGTTGGAATGTTCAACCAATTGTTATAATCGAAGTACAGTATATTTATCAGGGTCGAGCTTTGAAAAGGCCAGCTCTACAAATTTGCCACAGAAGCCAAATGGGCGTAGTGCTGATTGACTGGTGTCCACATTATCATCAAGAAACTTCTGTACCTCTTGTCCCCAGGATATTTTTAGTGTATCTTCTGAAAGCCACAAAGAAGCTAAGCTTCTATAGCTTGCTTTCCTTTCCTTTCTCTTATCCATCTTTATCTTTAGGGTATTTTTTCATGTTTCCCTAATCCTTATACACTGATCACTCAAAAGAATCAAGAGTTTGAAGTAGTAATGAAAGCAGAGGGTTGAGCAAAATTTTATAGAGTTCCAGAAGGCACAACACCTATGTGTATTACTCTGTTTAGAGTGCCAGAAAACATTGCAGGAGTTTTGGATGGAACCCTACCCCCCCCCACCACCACCAAAACTACATCTGCTATTACCATAGTTGGAAATGCTAGGAATCTCATCATAATGTTAATGATACAATAATGTAGCAGGCGCAGGAAGAAAAGCTACAATAATGCTTATACATTTCTGGATATAAAGCAATGCTACTTCATATTAAAATCATGACCTCTTAGGTATGCCTAGCAGTGAGATGTTTCTGCTTCTCATCTTCTGTGAGATAGCCACGGGAAGCTTAACGTGCTTCTCTAGAAATGAGCAAACGCTTTGTGCAGCCCACTTCACTGTTACTAGGAGTGTTGTTGACATAAAGCTGCTTAATGGTTGAAGACAATGCCCTGTCTTGTTAAGACTTAGCATATCCTTCGCTAATGTCTCTCTGAAGAAGGGGGAAGACAGAACAGTTGGAGAGTGAACGGAAGTGCTCAGCCTGTGCAAGAGCACATTTACTCTCTTTTCCCTGGGAATACACACCTTACAATCGGTGCTTCGGTTTAACAGTCCAAGTCCATTAGTTTCTCTTTAACATGCTGGGTTTATTAATGACTGAGGGGATAAGACAAACATTCTTATACAAACTCATTGTAATTTTGTACTACCTCGATGCTATCTATATAGCTTCAAACATGTGCATCTTTTTATACTTATTATTTCAAAGCCCAGTATATTTAGTAATCCAGTCTCGATAGTAAGTCACTCGTGTGTAGACGCCAGGCTTATTTGGTTTTCCACATTCATCCCCCCAGCTCACTATGCCAACAAGGTACCACATTTTTCTTGAATCAGATGTCGTCAGTGGACCACCAGAGTCACCCTAGCAGGAGGAAAAATAATTTTTAGTCTGAAGCAAAAAGAAAAAGTACTTAAATAGCCAGTACTTACTTACCTTCATTAAATGTCATCGTAATGTTAAAACTAACTTTGTGCTCTATACTTGCAATTGCTTTTTCCTCTCCATTTTTATGCATTTCACAAAAGCAAACGGTTATCTCCATAACTATCTGATGATAGTTCTACCAACCCTGAGGAAGAACCATGCATTTTCTCTGAGCCAAAAGAGGCACTGCATACCCAGGAACCGTTGTTCTGTTTGCCACAGGAAGAACTGGATACACAAGAGGACAAGCAGCACATGCCAACACTAGGTATCTGTTTATTTATTTATTAAATTTAGCCACCCCTAAATAATCTTTGGAACTGGCGTTAACAACAATTAGAAATACAATATGACCAGGTACTGTGATTGCCTAAAATAATAAATTAATTTGTGTACTCCTCCATGAATGCTGATAATAACAACAGCAATAATAGTAACAACAGCAACAATTAGATATGGGTGTCAATAGCTTCTGGAAGAATTATACTTTGTCCAGTTGTGTGGGACTTTTTGCATTTGGCAATTCTGTGTGGAAGCCTTAGGCCTGACTATGTAAAGATAGAACCCTGTCAGAACTTGCTGTAGGCTTTCCTTAGACCTGTGGTTCTTAAACTGGGGCAGTTACCCCCAAGGATGTAATTTGGGCATATCCTGGGGGTAATGGAGCAATGTATAATTGCTTGTTTGTGAGTCAAGGATCCAAATTGGGACTGCTGCTGCCAAGATGCTTGTGTAAAATAATATGCTGTTTCTTTTTTGGGGGGAGGGGTTAATGACATTATTCAATATGGGGAAAAAAGGTAATTGGGTCAAATAGTTTAAGAACCACTGATTTAGACAAACTGAATTTCTGTTATATTTCTTCCCTGATCTTTTGGGTTACATAGTAGCTGCCTCTGTCCAAGGTGGGCCACAGACTTCTAAGATCTCTACTTGTTCTACTAATCTTGCCTCCCTGCTTCCACCTTCTTTTCTTTGCCCACATCTCTTCTCCTTCTCTCCCTGACAAATGGAACAGCCTTTAAGAGCCCCAGACTTCCACTGATCCATAGCACCCCTGGTCTTGTGGGTACAAACACCATAGAATAAAATTCGGCCACCACAGTGCCTGTCAGAACTCAGGGCCTTTGAATTGCTGCTCTGCCAACGGTGGGGACAGGAAACCGTAAATGAGGGAAGAAAAGAAGATGGCAGTGGGTGGATTGAGTGAGCAGAACAAGCAGCAGTGGGCTTCAGAGAGCTTGGAAAACCAAAGCCTGCCCTGGACAGAGGCTGATACTGTGACTACTACAATGATCAGATGACTAATTTGTCCAGGCAGAGATGGACCAAGTTGATGAGTAGACAAACATAGGTGGTTCTCATTTAACAACCACTCGTTTAGTGACCATTCGAACTTATGACAGTGCTGAACAAGTGGTAGTTAGATCAGACCTTGTACTTATGGCAGTCATGGCATCCCCACAATCACGTGATTGCAATTTGCGACCTTCCCTGACAGCTTCGCACAAGTAAACTCAATGGGGAAGCCAGAAATCGCAATCATGTGAGGTCCTCGCTTAACAACCTGTGCAGTCTTTGCTTAACGACAGCAATTAGGACTGCCGGAACTGCAGTCACTAAGTGGCATGGTCACATGGTTTTTCAGCTTATGACTGTGTTGCTTAATGATGGAGTTTCCAGTCCCAGTTAGTGTCATTAAGTGAGGACTACCTGTATCTCCGCACTGCATGATGTGAAGATATAGAGACTGAATTCAAGGGCCTGACATACTTCCAAGTGTGATCAATTTTGACCATGCTAGCCACTTATTGGATGCTCTCTTTATACAGAAATGTATATGCAGGACATTCACTGCTTTATGTGTGCCAACCAGTCCAAAATACTGTAGGCTGGTTAATGATAGGATATGTTTATCCATTCTCCTTGAAAGACTCTTTTACCACATAGGCCCTCCACAAGGTCACACATGTTCTAGTCACCTCACAGCTGGACTATTGCAATATGCTTTACATAGGGCTGCCCCTGAATACCATTTGGAAGCTACAGCTGGTCCAGAATGCAGTTGCGTAGGCAGTGTTGGGCATGCTTCAGTATTCCCATATGACACTACTACTCCTCAAGCTACATTGGTTGCCAGTAAATGTCTGGGTGCAATTCAAAGTCCTAGTTATCACCTATAAAGATCTTCATAGCATAGGGCCAGGTTATTTGAGAGATTGCCTGTCTCCCATGGTTTCTGCCCACTGGTATGATTGTGCAGAATTGGTGTGCTTCAGGCCCCCTTGATCAAATAATGCCACCTATTGGGACCCAAGCATTCTTTCTGTATCATGGCACCTGCTGTCTGGAAAGGTATCTCCCCAGAGATCTGTATGGCTCCCACCTTGATGTGGCAGACATCTTTACAAACTTGGATGTTCTTCCAGGCCTTGGGATAGGGTGCTTGTGGAACCCCTGTCATTTATTTTCTGTTATAAGAAGCATGGTTTGTCTGAACAAATAGGATTTTCTTTTTATTGTTTTCCATTTTTTTAAGTGTAATTTGCCCAGAGTCATTCTGGAGTTGGGCAGTCTCTAAATCTCATACATACATACATACATACATACATACATACTGCTCAATACAGCAAAATACAATATATACATGGAAAGGGGTTTTTAATTTTTCAGTAGGGGAATGTGCATCTGCGCTTCATCCTTTTGAGCTTTTCTTTTATAAAGTCTAGAAGACAAGATTGATTTTGACAGATTCAAGGTAATTGGTATTCCACAAATAGGAATTAAATCCTTAAATTTGATTAATGCTGGGTCATTTTTTTAGCTCATTAGTTGAGATACAGTAAGATTTAGACATACCTGGCAGGAATCAATTCCTCCTTCAAGGTATCCGGCACATAGCATTCCAGGTTTTATGGCCCCATTGTACACTTCCCTTCTGTTGCAAACTTTGGAGTCTATGAGCTTTACTGTTGCTTCCTGAAGGACATTAGGAGTTTCACCTAAACAGAAAAATCCAGTTATTTTCCCAGAGTATTTGCTCTAACATAGGCAAGGTATTAAATAACCCATTAGCACATGGAGTTTATAAGAAAAATACAGCTACTGAAACCTGAATATAGATTATGAGAGGACAGCAGGAATAAATCTGAACTTCCCTCTTAGAAGATACTAGAAAGGAAAGGATGAGTGATAACTAGGAAAATTGGGTATTTGGAGCAAATGTACTACCTTTCAACTTCAATGACAAACTTGGGGAAATAGTCTTTTATTAAAAATATCCTGAACATGGAGGATCAGAGCTGGATCATTTTTCATTCCCAAGTGCCACAGGACAACTAGAGCTCTGATTACTTGTTCCTCATTATTCATTGGCTGATTAATACTACTTAAAGCTCTGTTTTTTATTTTTATTTCTTTTAGGTCTAGTAGTAGTATAGCTACAGCTCTGAATTTAGCCCCAAATAATCTTCATTAATCTTTCAAGAATAGGCTGGGAGTGTAAGGAATTAAGTTGGCTAAGAGTGGTTTCCAGGTGAGAGAATCATTATGAAAGCATTAAGTACCGTAGGTGGCTCAGGACTGTTAAGCAAATAGCCAAATCTCTACAGACTCAAAAAGACCTAGAATTTAAAGCTGGGCACAGAGATACATACACTGGCTTTGATTCTGTGTCCTATGGAAAGTAAATCTCCAACTACAGCCCTTGTTTGTAATAATTTTGTTATGATGTGTCTGTGAACTTCTGCCAGAAACAATTTCCTGAATACCATGTTTGAAATGAAGCCTGACAGGAGGTACCTATTTCAACCATCTTATCACTTTCTCACCGATCAGTTCCACTCTGTTCCTCATCATTAATGAGTGAAGGGCTAATTAAAAACAGACTGGCCATTGAAGCTACAATTTTTTCATTTCCAAAAGCAACAGAACATTTAGACTGAAAATCTATTACAAGTGGAATTGCCACCATGATGTATCAGCTTGTTCTGCTTCTGGTTTTTTTGCTGCTCCTTTTTGGATTACTGTATTTCCAAATTCTTCATATGGAAACCATATTGATCACTAATACACAGATGGGTTTGTGAAGGTTTGAAGTTCACCTGCTTCAGTGTTTTCCATATTTAAGCAACCTCACCATATTTCCAAATATAAAAACTAGGCTGCCCCATAACCACAAAAACCTTGCTGTCCTCTAGCCATTATTGCTGAAAACTGGTGGAACAGTTTCATGCCATTCTAAGCAAGGAAACATGCGTATTATAATGAACGTGCTAAAATACGCACATCATAGGTAACCCCTCCCCAAATCCATTCCTGCCCAGGTATATAATCCAGAGTCTCAGTCTGTGCCCCACCCCATGTTAAGTGAAGCCTTGACAAATGTGTCAAGATGCTTAATTTCTGCTTTATAGCCTTACACAAGCATACAGAAAAAGGTAGGAATCAATGTCTTGTTAATACTCTTTCTGAATGCCAATCTAATTCTTGTTGACCTGTAGCAGTTTCTTCTGCATTAATCCTTCTCAGCTATTCCTGTCACTGTCTGCCTTCTGTGCATATTTTTCCTTTCTCTCAATTTTTACTATATTTCTTCTTATTCCCTAGCCTCCTTTCTATCTCTCTGCAACTAACTTCTTCCCTATATTAATTATTTGTGGGGTGAGGAGGAAGAGGGCGGTGACATATTTGCAAATATGTATTTCTTATCTTAGACTTAAAACTGTCTACATGGGTATCCATGGGGTGCACAGGTGACTTAAGAGTACTGCCTTGGGAAAATGCATATGGACTAAGCTCCTTGCACCATATATAGAAACAGATGAAATCAGAAGCAAATTATACTACACTTGATCTTAGCCAAAGAGCTCTTCCTTTCCAATGTTTACTTAACTTTGAATGAAAAAGCCAAATAATCCTAATACTTGTAACCCTGACATCCTAAACTATCATAATATAGAAACAGATGAAATCAGAAGCAAATTATACTACACTTGATCTTAGCCAAAGAGCTCTTCCTTTCCAATGTTTACTTAACTTTGAATGAAAAAGCCAAATAATCCTAATACTTGTAACCCTGACATCCTAAACTATCATAATATTAATAAAATATCCACTTTTTTCCCTCTTCTTTGTATCCAATACTCTAAGCTGTCTAAACAATAGAATGTTAGGAATTTAAGTATATTATATAAATATCATTGTAGCGAAATAAAAAAGAAGCAAATTATAGAAGTATAGTACAGAGACATAGAGACATTTCCAGTACAGCCCAGAGACCAGGCTGGCAAATGATAGATGAATAACAGCTCTGATTCAAAAAAGAATAACCTTCTCTTCCTCATTATCTAAAATTTATAATTAATGAACAGTATAAAATAGTGTAGTCTTCTAAGTTGGCATGCTTACCATCATTATTAAGTGCTCCCCATCCTGTAACCACAGCATCAATATTATATGGAATCTTTTCATTTGAATCTGGGAGACAAACTCGATGAATAGCACTTGTAAACTCTACACTTTTAGTCAACTGCAGAACAGCAATATCATGTTCATGATCTCGATACTGATATTTTTCATGAATTATAATTGTTTTGACAAGCCGTATCATTAGAGGAGGACTTAAATAGGTTCCAAAGCTAACTGTCCATTTATGTGGATTTTTTGCTCTGAAAACAAACAAAAAAGAGAGATGCCTTTGTGAATTATCCAGAGTTCCATCAAAAAGAGATTATTGACAAATATATCAATAACATATCTTTGCATAATAAATCCACAGGAATGGATGTATGTGTTATATCTGTACCTGTGAAACTGATTCATATTGGTGTTTTAATATTCATGGTTGCACAGAAGATCCTGAAAATAGATGAGCAGCATGTGGTGAAGATTCAGAGCCCAAAAGAGGCTGCCATGCACTATTGCTTATCCCCTTTCCCATGATACCAATGTCTGTCATGCTGAGCATTTAATCTCAAAGCATATATTCTTAAATCCATATCTGCTAGAATATAAGAAGGGGGGTGCTTACAGGAGACCCATTGTGCAAAACAATGATTTATTATGGTTTATTTACTCTTCTATATCCCTATATACTCCTAGTCTGAGCCTTGCTAGGGGAAAACATACTATGAAGAAAGGATACTGTTTATGGAAAGAAATTTCAGTTGGGGAAAATGTGAAGCATGAAGACACTTCCCTGGAGGTGGTTACTCCCCCAATGAGGCAAATGTAATTCCTGGAATCCTGTGTTTGCTTCACAATATGTGTTTCTAGCCAAAACCATCATCTTCAGGTCTTCTCCATTATTATATATTCGTTTGGTACATGTATACCCCGTTATGGAACTCAGATCATCTAATTTCATATGGATGAAGCTGTACAAAGTGAACATATTCATATGTATTCTGAATTAGAATATTATGATATACTGTAGTATAACATTCTAAGGCAAGAGTTGTGTTTCAGAATCACTTGAGCCTAGACTGCTGGAATTGTTCCCTAATCTTTTCCTGATTTAAAGTCAAAGACTGCACAATGAAAGACTAGCAATATTGAGAGAAAACTAGCAATTTTGAGACAAGGGCCAGCAGGGTGGGGGGAAAGGCTGCTTAACCCTTTTGCTTCTCTGTTTTTCTCCTGAGATTCACCATCACAATTTAGTTACAAAGGGAAACAAATCGGTGTCAGAATGTGCTCAGCGTAAAATTGCTATTCTTGTTGCAGCTTCTGAAAAAGCAGAAAAGCAAACATTTGGAATCAGCTAGTTAAGCAACTGATCCATATATAGTTTGAGTTTAGATATTTGTTGCAATAATACATTTTTGTTTCTCTTAATTCAAAATAGATTCTATATGATGCCTTGTTCTGTAAGAATATTTATGTTACTGGAAGACTATCACTTGTGATAAGGGATAGATTCTCAATGCAGAGTGTCCCAAATTTAATCCCTGGCATCTCCAGTTAAAATAGATAGGGAAGGACTGCCAATTGAGATCATGGACTAGTATCCACTGCCAGTTAGAATAAACAATAGTGGTCTTACTCCTATATGACAATTTCATAACTAGAGAAGATAGAATTATCAACTTTTGGGTTAATATAAAGATTGAATAGTGGGGGAGGGGGGTTAAAATATATTCTTATTTTACCCCTTTATTGTTTGTTATAGCACTGGATAACTGGCCAGAAGCCTGATGTCTTCTTTTGCTTTTATACACAGATGGCGTGGCAGTGTTCATAGTCATGCCAGCAGAGTTGAAAAGAGCTCTTAAGGCTTTTGTCTCCTCTTGCATAGCTGAAGGGCTGACCCATAATCACCAAAGGACAAAGGTAATGGTCTTCCTGAAGCAACCTCAATTATGCAAATAACAATTATTGGTGTCTCAATTGTTATACCTTTGGAGACACTGGGAATTAGTTCTGGACAGCAGACTACTGCTCTAAGTTCACTATTTCTAAGAAGAGGAAGGCTTTCCCTCTTATTCATTTGAATGCCCTTCTGCTGATCTTGCTTTAAGGCAGATTCGATCAAGCCTGAAATATCTCATAAATGGAATGTTTTTGCTCCTGCAGCACTTGGAGAAAGAAACACTGATTCACGCAAGACAAGAGATGTGTGGGCCAGACGACAGGCCTTCTGAGTGATGGCCTGGACTGTATGGAACATGCTGTCCACAAAGAATTGCTTGGCCTCCTCACTCCTGGCATTCAGAAAGCTCTCAATCCCCTCCCTTTAAAAAAAAAACATTGAAAACAACTTTGAAGTTGACGCTCAGAAGATTGTATTGGCCCACATTGTTTTTATTTATTATGTTGATGGACTTTTTTACTTCGGGATGGGAGATAAATTGCTGGATTTTGTTTTTATTACTCCTAATATACAATGCCCAAAGTCTTGCAATTAAGGTAATCTAGAAATTGTATTAAACTAATGAATAAATAAATAATTTGTTATTAGGTAAAGGTAAAGGTTTCCCTTGACATTAAGTCCAGTCGTGTCCAACTCTAGGGGGCGGTGCTCATCTCCGTTTCAAAGCCAAAGAGCCGGCGTTTGTCCGTAGACAGTTCCGTGGTCATGTGGCCGGCATGACTACACAGAACGCCGTTACCTGCCCGCCGAAGCGGTAAGAATCTATTGCCCCTCTCCAGGTTCATGTGCCTGATAACACCAAAGAGTTTTACAGTATATGCAATATTTCCTTTCAGATTACTGTCTAGAAAGAACAATGATTTTAGTGAAGATTTATTTATTGTCTATATTTCTATACCACAGATTTCCCAAGGACTCATTGTTAGAGTCAGCTGTTTCCATCAAATGAAAGTTGTGCAGGTCTGTTTTAAAAGGTTTACTTGGTAACTTAAGTTAAAATTAATGTATCTTGTGATCAAGAACTACAAAAATAAATGCTGATAATAATGCTGTTTCATAAGTATTAAGGGAGGCCAAATCATTTTTATAAATCTCACTGGAGAGTTGCATTTGCTTAATTTTAGACTTCAGCCAAAACTGTTTAGCATACTCGTCAAAATATACCATAATTTATCCCATTTGGAAACTTACTCTCTAAAACAATGTGCTGCAGATAGGAGCCAAGTGTTGCTGATCAACGTTGCCCCACAACGATGGATGTTGTTTCGTTGGAGACTGGCTTGCCATGGCCATTCTCCAGATGACACTCCTCCAGTTATCCTTGATGTTCCTGAGGATCTGTTATGTCGAAGCCCACAGACTGTTAATGCCAAGGAGAAAAAAAGATGTTTCAGTTTAATAGATATGGTATATATCGGTCATAAAACTGATCAGAGCAGTAACAGCAAAGACAAATCAAAGAAGAAAGTTTACTCACATTTATCTACAGTTGTCAGCTTCACAGCAAAACCTCTATACTAACAAAATTCTACAATTCAGTATCCTCAGGGACTAATCATATTCAAGCATGGTAAATTTAGTAACAAGTCCTCTCAGTCAAAATGTACCTGAAGTACTTTAAAGCATACGGAAATATAAGGTCAATCTATAAACAAATTGATGAACACAAACTTGTAAAACACTCTCAAACTCTAATCAGAGCCCATCCTAGCCAAGGAATCATGTTAAATAATTTGTTGTGTTTTCAAAGCAGCTACATGGCAATTGGCTACTCTAAGAATTAGGTGAAACCTCATATGCGAATAGAGCAGAATAATATAAAATTCCTCCAATCTGCCTGGAAAATCCAGCAGTATAGGGCTAACGTATTTTAAATGCAAGTCTTTAAAGAAATGGCAGAATAATAAAATATGACTTATCATTTCAATTTCCCAGATTTTCATGGGCAGTTTGTCTTCTCCAGAAAAAATTTAAAATATTACCTTGTAAAAACACAGATGGGAGAACATAATATTTAGCCCCAAAGAATGCATTTTGCAGCTTTGAAAAGGTAAATGTGGTTAAATAGGTTGCTGGTTCCCAGGTGGAATTTTTAACCCTACCCTTCTTCTGTGATCCCTATTCACTTTGTTTTGGTGTTCTGTATCTTTAACTCTTTGAAGAAGAATGTAAGAAACTCTGCCAAAAGCCAGTATGGTTGCAACTTTATATCAGTGTTAGCTTTCCACCTTGATAAATGTTTATCTGCCAAAACTAATGGGACTAAACCTGAACTGAAAAAACCTGGATCTTAAAGCAATGACAGTTTTCAAGCTCTCATTTCTATCATTGGCTTCCCATCTCTAATGTGAGTGCTGCTTTGGGTAAGAATCTATGGGCAAAAAAATAGCCCTTAGAAACTTAGTCTGAACTCTCTCAATTTCCTCTCTTTTTATACAGATGCCCACTTGTGCCCCATAAGAGGTTTTGCCTCAAAGAGTTAGATCACACTGCCCATATCCCCAAAGGCTAGATGATAACAATAATTGTTTCAATTTATGAAAAAGGTAACCAAAGTGATCCAGCTAACTACCACCCTATTAGCTTACTGAGCATAGCCAGTAACTATACACTAAACATCTAAAGCATGTTGCGGACCCCGTCCATAAGAGAATTTCATGGCGTGGTCCAGGAAACGGGCCTTCTCTGTAGTGGCCCCCGCCCTCTGGAACATCTTGCCCCCGGAGGTGAGGCATGCCCTTCACTCCTGACCTTCCGGAAGGCCCTGAAGACCTGGTTGTCAAGCTCTGCCTGCTAACCAGTAAAGACACAGACGCTAGCGTAGGCTTAGGTTCTGGCTTTATTGAGAAAACAGAGTGCATGCCTTTAAAAAGCTGAGAGTGAGGGGAGCGCGCCGGAACGGGATTTAAATAGCCCATGCCGGTCAGCGCTCCACCCCACCTTATTCCAGGTGTGTCCCACGAGTCCCACCGGTTTCGTCCTTGTCAGGTAAGAGGTCGTTTAGCCCCCCTGTGCCCCGGGCATCGCCTCGATCGCCTTCCTGAATGGTAATGATTCATTGCCGGGCGATCAGGCTCTTAATCCCTTTGACAGCCCGGGCGCGCCTCTCCTGTTGTTTTGTCAATTACCTTTTGGCAACTTTGTATCTTTGTCTTCCGCGCTGCCGGCTTTGGTTGTTACTTAGTTTCCAGCACCTGTTGCTTTCTTTTTGTTTCATAGTTGCCTTTTGCCTTAATCCGCCAGGGACCCATTTCCCTGTATTGTCATGCGAGCCGTTGAGATGTCACAAGCATCGCAACGGTGATCATGACACTGGTTCTGCCATCTCGCCTGGGGCAGGAAAGTGAATAACCATTCTTGGGGGTGGCTCGCATCCTAGAGTCCCTCCCAAAACCTGGATTTTATACATTCCTTGGATTCTATATTTATTTACTGTATTTTATAATAACTGTTTTTATGAAATTTTAATGTTTATATTTCGTGCTTGATTTTATTGTAAACCGCCCAGAGTCCCTCTTTTGGGGGAGATGGGCGGTGGCTAAATTTGATTAATAAATAAATAAGCAAGCTACAAGATTGGCTGGAATTTGAAACCATATTTGAAGTTGAGCAAGCAGTCTTTGGATCTGGGCATTCAACATCTGACCTAATTTTAGTTTTACACCATGTGATAGAAAAGTATATTCACAAACTCTAGTCTTCCTTATGTGAGGCGTTCTTGGATTTTAAATATTTACCTTGTGCTTTTGACTCCATTTTAAGAGTAACTTTATGCGATAAACTTAAGTATTCATCCATTAATGGGTGACAATTTTTGCTCATTCAGAAACCCTATGCTAACACCTCCCTAAAAGTGAGATGTATCCCACAAGGAATGCTTTCAAAATCAGTACCTACCCAGAAAGAAGTTAAGCAGGGGTGCATTTTGGTACCTAATCTATTCAATTTCTGAATTAATTCTATGGCCAAAGCCTGTGAGAAGGCAGATTTCCATCCTCCCCACTGGTATGCCTCAACATTGCTAGCTTGCTATGTGTTGATGATGCAGCAGTCATTCTGCGTATTCCAATTGGCCTTAAGAGCCATAATTGCTATAATCCAATACTGTAGGGGGAACATACTGGTCATTAACTTTTGTCACCACCCATCTCCCCCGAAAAGAGGGACTCTGGGCGGTTTACAATAAAAGGGTGGTAGTTAGCTGGATCACTTTGGTTACCTTTTTCATAAATCAAATACTCCTTTCAAATTTAAAATTCTGCCAACATGCTAACAAACTAACAGTGCATTTGTGTGTGTGTGACCTTAAGTGTAATGGTTAGTTCTCAGACTGATTTAAAAAATGCAGTTATATAAATAACTAGGTGCAAGCTCCTGTATTATTAGTGAAGATCTGCCACTTCACCAGCTTGCATCAGGAAGAAAGATTCAAGAGGGAGAGAAACCAATACTGTTACTCCTTGGTGGCAATGTTTAAGGCATTAGCATCTTGAACAGATGGCATTATTTACTAAGGAAAAGGGGAGGGACTGAGAATTGTACGTAATAAACCAAACTGGAACATTGATCTAAAACTCCAGTTCCCAGACACCAAAGCCAATCCAGAAATTCACAAGTGCTCCCTTCATAGATGGAGAAGTCAACCAGCAATCTGTCCCGTACAAACTGGAGAAACTATCTAAATGGATCTAATGTCTTTTTTTTTTTTCATTCCATCAGATAAATAAATCTTGTGAGGTCAAAATAAGCCCAGTTTACATTATCACTAGATTAATATGTCTAGTTTGGAAACTACTTTAAAAGGAGACTTCTATCTGTCATAATTAAAATGAAATATTTACTGTACGCTTACTGTCACTGAAGATTCTTTCAGCCATTTCTCCCTTCATATCTGGGGGAAAAAATAAGCAAGATTAGACACCATTGCCATAGCTTTTATCTACCAAAGTTTAGAAATAAGTCTTGATTGAGTTACTTCAGTTTAGACTGAATAACAAAGAGAATTCTTTCAAGAAACCCCATGTTGCCTGTCCCACATCTTTTAAAACATAAAGGTTGGGCATGAGGAGTGGCAGGAAAAAGTAGATGGGCATGTTAATTTTCTTGAGAGAGAGAGATAGAAAAAAGTGTTTGTTTGTTTATTTTTATTTTAAAGCATTTAAAGAATAAAATAAATGACTACATAAAAAAGAAAATGAGAAAAGCCATAGTGATTGGAAAATAAAAGATCAGTAAAAAACTGATTGGCATAAAATTTCAAATTCTTTATTTCATTATTTCTAGTACATAGAGGCAATTCTTGTATATATATGTTTAGGTTGCTTAAAGCAGATATTAGCAATAGAGAATTTAGCAATTCTTTGAAAATTGTTACTAACCAGTTTCCCACATTATTTTGCTTACCCACCCAAGTCTGCCTGTAATCCAGATTGCTCCATTTTTGCATTCCTAATAACTCATTAGTAATACTATTTATTTTCTTTTTTATAAAGAATTTTATTAGTTTAAAGCAAAGATAAAAACTACAAAAAGAAATAAAAAAGTGCAGAACACAAGAAAAAGAATTTTTTAGAATTATATAAAGAAGTGACTTCCAGCTTTCAACAAGAATATTTAGGGGGAGATGGGCAGTGATAGAAATGTGAATAATAAAAAAATATATATATACAGCAATTTACATAATCAAACCCTTTCCTAAATCAAACCAAGATCACATTATTTCTATAAATCATTCCATTAGCAGATACATAAATAATTAAATATAATTGCTCCTTCCCCTTATACTAATAAAAAAAGAAAATATATAAATTTCTAAATCAACTTCCCTCCCCCAAAAAACAACCTTTATTTAACAATTCCCTTCCTAACACTGTTTAATATATTTCTGTCCACTATAATAAAAATCAAATTATAAAATCATATAAACTGTCTACTTTTATAAGTAATAATACTACAACAATCTCGACCTTATTACACCTAAAACCAAACAATTATTATTATACCTTATAAATCTTAAAAATCAAACAAACCTAAAAAAAGAAAAAAGACCAGTAAATCTTAATCTAAGCCATTAAAAAGAACTGAATTCATAGAAACCTCATTATCAATCAAATTAAACATTCTTAAATTTTTACCCCACTTCGAAATAAACGAAAACATTTATATAACTCCATTTTACGCATAAGGCATTTTTCATAGAGAAATCAAACAGCCCAACTGCCCCCCCTAAAAACTCAAAGTTCTCAACAAAAAACCTCCCACAGAACAATGTTGTGCTTTCCCATAACAATCCCTCAGCAAGACAACTCTGTTAGCAATTTGCTGTCCCTTTAACCCCTTCACCACCAGGTAATCTTCAGTAGAAACATTCTTTTCTCTGGTAAAATCTTCATCTACTTCTAAAACGTCCTCAGCCAGATGGCACATTTTAAAGCAGATGTTTTCCATAATGCCCTGAATATCTTGCAAAATAGCTTGGCAAGAATCTGACAAGATCTGTTTGCAGGTCTGCACAAGCTCACAGGGGGACTCTGAAAGAAACTCCTTGCTATCCTCCATTTTACAGGCAGTAGATTATGGCGCCCCCTAGATACTTGACTCCTGCAGATAGGAGTTAATGAGTTAATAGAAAAGGTCAGAGTGAAATTGGCAAGAGAATGTGCATTAACAAGCAAGTCCCAGTGAAACTGAACAGAAAACTGGAGATTCTAAACTGCAGATTCAACTGTAGGAGACTAATAAATCCTTCAAATTCAGTACAGAAAAAAAAAAATAGCAGGAAAGCAAACATTTATTCTCAGTCCTCCTTAATCTCTAAACAAGAAGACAAGCCAAAACATAAAAAAAAAAATTAAGAGTTTAATCCAGAAATAACGATAAGCATCAAGATATTCCGCTTCTTCTTGCTGTAGAAAGCCTCTTAAGGTACATAAACGTAAAAAAAGAATATAAACTGGGTGATTTAGAATTGGGTGGCTCAACCTACTGTCCCTTTAAGGGTACAAATGCTGCTTGGAAATGATGGTGTCCCTGCCTCCCATCGTCTCTTAGCGGATCGTCATGAACACTGCGATTCTCTGGCTGCAAGACAGCATTTTGGAGAGCAGATGGAGTGATTCCAAGCTTTTTATTCACATGAAAAAGCTCTGGGCTCCAGGAAAAAGCCTCTCAAGCCCCCCCCAAAAAAGTGCATGTTGCCAGCTCTGCCCGCAGAACCATGGACACAGCTGCTCAGTCGGCCATGTTCCCACCAGAAGTCAATACTATTTATTTTCTAGATGTTGCCTTTACTGCTTCTTGCAATTTTCCACAGAATTCTTTGTTGATCTCCACCCTTGCATCTGTACTAGGGAGCTATATTTATATAACTTTGATGTCCCTTGGATATCCATTAATTCAGTGGATATGATCCAACCATTTAATGGGTTATAATCAACCACATCTTTAATGATGATCTTACAAAGACCAGAGACATGACCTAGAAATAATTCTTTCCATTAGGCTTAGAATATCATCATGCTTTAAGTCTGAAATATCTTGCTATCTGTGAGTGCTATTAATAATTGAGGGGAGTCCACTTTTTTCCATTAGTCCAGTGAAATGTTGTTGTTTTTTAATTAAATGTTCATCTGAAAAAGGGTGCTTGAGTGTCATTCATAGCCCATACAAACATTGATCACCTTACCAGCTAACTGCTATACGGAATTACCACACATGATTCTTCTCTGGGATTTATCATGTCAAAAGAGAATGGAATGAAAAACCAGGATGAATTCCTACTCTTAAAACGAAGTAAGGTTGATCTATAAATTACATGGAAAAGAGAATGTTCATGACACATAAATAAAATTTAAACCTCCTCTGGGTGGAAGTGAAATAGAAGGGTAATATATATAAAAATAGGAAAGAAACAAATTCTCAAAAATTTATAGCCTGCTAACCAAATAGAAACTTTGAATTTCTTATCAATCTTATAATTTCCCTATTAGCTTCATAAGTCTATCTGAGAATCAGAAAGGGATAAAGTGACAGGGTGGGAGACATGTGTAGAAGCAGTAGAATAAAGCAGTAGAGGTTGTACGTGGGACAAGTAGCTGCTAAAGAAACAATCAGAAATTTTAAGTGCAAGGAAGTGAATGAGTATATGGGTGACTAGTAACTGAGTGTGACTTTCCAACATTTGAGAAATGGAACTAAAATTTAAATGAGGAAGCTGCATCTCAGTGGTAGAGCATAAAATCTGCATGCAAATCATCTGAGGTTCAGTCAATCAATTTGCAATGCATTTTCAGTTAAATGGATTTCAGGTGATGGTGTTGGAAAAGACCTCTGTTCAGGAATCTGGCAAAGTATTTCTAGACAATGTAATTAATACTGCAGCAGTCTCTTGTTTTATCTGCTGGCATCAAATGTCCACAAGGTGGTGCTTTGTATCGTATGAAAGTGTTCGCTTAAAAACATTTATACTCAGCCCTTCAGTTCAGCAGTGTTAAATACAGTGTAATATTTTTAAAAATTATCAGCAGTGAAATAAGCAGTTTAACAGAATACTCTGTAGCAGAGAACTCAGATTAACTCAGACTAAATTCCTAGATTCTTACAACTTCTGAGTTATTTCTCACTATTAGAGAATCCAAGTTTGTTTCTAAGATAAGTCTAGGTGAGAAATCAGACTGGTGGCTCCAGATAATCTGTATCATTCAAATGTGGCTGGGGGCACATGCAAAACATTTGCTTGACTATCTCTATTTATGACTGCTTTTACAGTTTTAGTGGTCCAAGATAGATTTGTTCAGGAGTTGTGCTGACCACCTCTGAATTTAAAAACAAAACAAAAGACGCCTTTTACTTTTTGGACCCAGGCAGCCAATCCTCACCTGCCAGGTAAGCCAGAAGGGGCAGATCTGAGCAAAGAATTATAGAATGTGCTTTTCCACGTATTTTGACTGTATCTTCATCCTTAGGCCTAAATTAACTGAGCAAAATATGACTATTTGGTGCTTTGGACAAGGAACTTCAGGAATACTGCAGATACAGGAGATTTTTATCTCAGAATTATTTGGTTAGTAAGTTACTGCCAGTCTTTCAGGTTTCCCTCCACTCATGTTGTGGGCCATAGTTCAAAAAGTCCTTAATATAAAAACTATTTTGGATATCACTTTCCAGACACTATAGTAGCAGAAACTTAAATTTCATTGATTTCATCAATGCCACAAGGTAAATTCTAGCTCAAAGTGAATTCCGACCTGTTTAGAGTGACTCTGATGAAACCAGGGATGGGTCAATCTGTGGGCCATATCGAGTCCCAGGCCTTGTTTCTGTAGATCTCAAGTTCCCCCCTTCCCCATCATGCTGCCAAAAATCAGCAGCAAAAAATAATTATAAAATTTCACATTGATTTCCAGTTGTTGTTTATTCGTTTAGTCGCTTCCGACTCTTCGTGACTTCATGGACCAGCCCACGCCAGAGCTTCCTGTCGGTCGTCAACATCCCCAGCTCCCCCAGGGACGAGTCCGTCACCTCTAGAATATCATCCATCCATCTTGCCCTTGGTCGGCCCCTCTTCCTTTTGCCTTCCACTCTCCCTAGCATCAGCATCTTCTCCAGGGTGTCTTGTCTTCTCATTATGTGGCCAAAGTATTTCAGTTTTGCCTTTAATATCATTCCCTCAAGTGAGCAGTCTGGCTTTATTTCCTGGAGGATGGACTGGTTTGATCTTCTTGCAGTCCAAGGCACTCTCAGAATTTTCCTCCAACACCACAGTTCAAAAGCATCGATCTTCCTTCGCTCAGCCTTCCTTATGGTCCAGCTCTCGCAGCCATATGTTACTACAGGGAACACCATTGCTTTAACTATGCGGGCCTTTGTTGTCAGTGTGATGTCTCTGCTCTTAACTATTTTATCGAGATTTGTCATTGCTCTTCTCCCAAGGATTAAGCGTCTTCTGATTTCCTGACTGCAGTCAGCATCTGCAGTAATCTTTGCACCTAGGAATACAAAGTCTTTCACTGCTTCTACATTTTCTCCCTCTATTTGCCAGTTATCAATCAAGCTGGTTGCCATAATCTTGGTTTTTTTGAGGTTTAGCTGCAAGCCAGCTTTTGCACTTTCTTCTTTCACCTTCATCATAAGGCTCCTCAGTTCCTCTTCACTTTCAGCCATCAAAGTGGTATCATCTGCATATCTGAGATTGTTAATGTTTCTTCCAGAGATTTTAACTCCAGCCTTGGATTCCTCAAGACCAGCTTGTCGCATGATGTGTTCTGCATACAAGTTGAATAGGTAGGGTGAGAGTATACAGCCCTGCCGTACTCCTTTCCCAATCTTAAACCAGTCCGTTGTTCCGTGGTCTGTTCTTACTGTTGCTACTTGGTCGTTATACAGATTCTTCAGGAGGCAGACAAGATGACTTGGTATCCCCATACCACTAAGAACTTGCCACAATTTGTTATGGTCCACACAGTCAAAGGCTTTAGAATAGTCAATAAAACAGAAATAGATGTTTTTCTGAAACTCCCTGGCTTTTTCCATTATCCAGCGGATATTGGCAATTTGGTCTCTAGTTCCTCTGCCTTTTCTAAACCCAGCCTGTACATCTGGCAATTCTCGCTCCATGAACTGCTGAAGTCTACCTTGCAGGATCTTGAGCATTACCTTACTGGCATGTGAAATGAGTGCCACTGTTCGATAGTTTGAACATTCTTTAGTGTTTCCCTTTTTTGGTATGGGGATATAAGTTGATTTTTTCCAATCTGATGGCCATTCTTGTGTTTTCCAAATTTGCTGGCATATAGCATGCATTACCTTGACAGCATCATCTTGTAAGATTTTGAACAGTTCAGCTGGGATGCCGTCTTCTCCTGCTGCCTTGTTATTAGCAATGCTTCTTAAGGCCCACTCAACCTCACTCTTCAGGATGTCTGGCTCTAGCTCACTGACCACACTGTCAAAGCTATCCCCGATATTGTTATCCTTCCTATACAGGTCTTCTGTATATTCTTGCCACCTTTTCTTGATCTCTTCTTCTTCTGTTAGGTCCTTGCCATCTTTGTTTTTGATCATACCCATTTTGGCCTGGAATTTACCTCCAATGTTTCTAATTTTCTGGAAGAGGTCTCTTGTCCTTCCTATTCTATTGTCTTCTTCCACTTCCGCGCATTGCTTGTTTAAAAATAATTCCTTATCTCTTCTGGCTAACCTCTGGAATTTTGCATTTAATTGGGCATATCTCCCCCTATCGCTGTTGCCTTTTGCTTTCCTTCTTTCTTGGGCTACTTCTAGTGTCTCAGCAGACAGCCATTTTGCCTTCTTGGTTTTCTCTTTCTTTGGGATGTATTTTGTTGCCGCCTCCTGAACAATGCTGCCAACTTCTGTCCAGAGTTCTTCCGGGACCCTATCTACTAAGTCCAGTCCCTTAAATCTATTCTTCACCTCCACTGCATATTCCTGAGGAATATTCGTGAGCTCATATCTAGCTGATCTGTGGGTCTTCCCTAATCTCTTTAGTCTGATCCTAAATTGTGCAAGAAGAAGTTCATGGTCTGAACTACAGTCAGCTCCAGGCCTAGTTTTTACCGACTGTACAGATGTCCGCCACCTTTGGCTGCAAAGGATGTAATCAATCTGATTTCGGTGTTGTCCATCTGGTGAAGTCCATGTGTAAAGCCGTCTCTTAGGTTGTTGGAAGAGAGTGTTTGTTATGCAGAGTGAATTGTCTTGGCAAAATTCTATCAGCCTATGTCCTGCTTCGTTTTGTTCTCCCAGGCCATACTTACCTGTAATTCGAGGTGTCATTTGACTGCCCACCTTAGCATTCCAGTCTCCTGTGATGAAAATAACATCTCTTTTAGGCGTGTTGTCCAGTAGGTGCTGCAGATCCTCATAGAACTGCTCTACTTCAGCTTCTTCAGCATTTGTGGTTGGGGCGTATATTTGGATCACTGTGATGTTAGATGGCTTGCCCTGAATTCGAATTGAGATCATTCTGTCGTTTTTGGGGTTGTATCCAAGCACTGCTTTAGCCACTTTACTATTAATTATGAAGGCTACTCCATTTCTTCTGTGGTCCTCTTGTCCACAGTAGTAGATCTGGTGGTCATTTGATGTGAAGTGGCCCATTCCAGTCCATTTCAGTTCACTGACGCCCAGAATGTCTATCTTTAATCTTGACATCTCACCAATAACTACATCCAATTTGCCCTGGCTCATAGATCTTACATTCCAGGTTCCAATGGTGTGTTGATCCTTAGAACATCGGATTCGCCGTTCACCACCAGCACCGTCGGCCGCTAACCGTCCTTTCGGCTTTGAGCTAGCTGCGTCATCACGACTGGGGCTAGTTGAGCTCATCCTCTGTTCCTCCCCAGTAGCATTTTGACCATCTTCCGACCTGGGGGTCTCATCTTCCGATGGTATACCGACATATCTCTGGTTGTACTGATCCATTTAGTTTTCACGGCAAGAATACTGGGGTGGGTTGCCATTACCTTCCCCAGGGATCGCATTTAGTCTGACCTCTCTGTCATGACCTTCCCGTCTTGGGTGGCCCTTCACGGTTTAGCTCATGGCATCATTGAGGTGCTCAAGCTCCAGCACCACGACAAGGTAACGATCCTTTGCGGAGTGATTTCCAGTAGAAATCTAAAAAATTAATGTGACTACCCAAAACCTCAACATGGACCTGCCTTCTTTCATGATAGTATAACCTCCTGTCCCCATACCAACAATCCATGGTCCCCAGCTGCTGGAAAAAAAAATACATGTAAAAGATCATGGATTTCGTTTTTCTTTTCTCCTGAACTACCACCTATAATTGCTTTTAAATAAGAAAGTTAAATTCTTTAGAATAAGATCTTAATTTTCTTTGGCCAGATATATGCCAGTAAAGCCCCAGTCAAGGTATTAGTATTTGAATACTGGCAGAATTTTAAAAAAAATACTATTTTTCATTCTCTGTGCTACCCATTTTTCTGTTGCACTTGAGGTTCTTTTTTTTAATAATAATAAATCCACTGGTACACTACTTCATTGTTTTTCTAGTCATCTTTGTCCACAATTTGAGTTTTATTAGAGTTGCACTATTTCTAAATAAAAGTAAATTGAAAATATTTACATCACTTACTTACAATCTGGTAACTCAGGGAGGATATATATAATAAAAGAACTTCAGGGTCTGTATTTCTAGCTAGATTCCCCAAATCAACTCCAGAAAGCAGTTTAGTCTAAAGGAGTTTAAAAAGAACAACCAGCTCTATGCTTACAACAAATTAACAAATTTACATTTATAGTTTTGGTTAATTTTATTTTAAGATATCAGAAACATATGAAGAGCTGTGTCTAACCCATACAGGTTTCTGTAGAATTATGACACCACAAGCTCAGCAATGGTTGAAATGCTCAGTAATGCCATATGTCTCCGTAGGTTTAACCGTTAAAGATTCCTGTAATGAAAGCTGTGAAAGTATAGTTCTAGAGCAGATAAAGGATGTGTAACAATTAGCATGAAGTCAGAACAGACTATCTTCCTAGGCTCAGAAATTCACAGGGATGTGACTGTGGATATTAAATAAAGGAATGCCTGCTACTTTGGAGAAAGACTGTGATAGACCTGACAAGGGCACCCATCCCTTGGAATATCATGCCCCCGGAGTTGAGATGGGTTTCCTCGCTCCTAGACTTCCGGAAGAAATTGAAGACCTGGTTCTGCCCCCTTGCTTGGGATGGGGAGGGTAACAGCTCCACTTGGGGGTGGTTGATGCCATAGCACCCCTATTGATTGGGATTCCATCCCCCCTTGGATTTTATATTTATTATCTTATTTTTGTTTTTAAAACTGTGAGTGAGGCTTAGATGTTTTTATTATCTTTTTTATTGTAAACCTCCCGGAGTCCCCCATTGGGGGAAAGGGGTGGTAATATAAATCGAATAAATAAATAAATAAAATATTAAGAAGCAGATACATCCCACTGAAAACAAATTGTTGAGCCCACACTTTTCCCAGTTGTAATGTATGACCATGAAAGCTGAACCAAGAGAAAGACTGAACAAAGAAAATGTATACATATGAACTGTAGTGCTGGAGAAAATTGTTCAAAATAACTTGGACCACAAGAAAAACAAATCATGCAGCACTTGATGAAAGAAAACCAGACTTCTCAGCAGAAGCACCAATAATGAAACAAAAGCTTTACTGTAATATTTTGTCACAGAATGCAAAGACAAGAGTCACTGGATTACAATATCCAAGCTTCCTTAGGAGAAGCCACTACACTGAGGTGGACATCACCAAGAATTAAACTGAGAAGGAATGACAAAGATCTTCTAGAAGATAATAGTTAAAAACAGGTTTACACTTTTGCTAAAGGAAATAAAGATTTTGTTTTGTTTTGCTTTGCTTTTTAAGTAACACAGCAATTCATTCCGTAGTTAAGGGCTGAGTTCACACATAACCATTCTTTAAGTGCTGTTTATTTAGTAAATTACTTTTGTCTAGAACAAAACTCTTTAAACCATTAACTATGATTATAAACAAAATACTAAGCCAAAACCTACAAATCATGCTTTGGTTTAACACAATAAACTTTAATTCCATATATATAGTCCAATGACACATTTATATGATTTGCTAGTTTAGAGGAAAAATCTGTGTCTCTGAAGCAAAATAATAGCTATCCAGTCTGTCAGTCCCAGAAGAGGACAGCATCCAGCTAGCCTTTTCTGGATTTTGGAGCTAAACAAGATCCAGTAGGTTAGCTCTTACAAAGAGATGCAGAATTTTAAAATAACACAGAAAGCTGGCTTTATCCAGAAATTAAAGTGCTAATGCGCTATCTTTCCAGCTTCCAGAATAACAGTTTAAGTGCCCTGCAACTCATTCCATTTCCTGAATTCCTTAGTCTTTATTAACTGTGAAGCTCCATTGGATTGGAGCATACCAAATTACTTGTTCTGCATCAACCAAAGTAGCAAATCTAGAGTAACTAGATGGATTGCCAGCATTCCAATGAGAACTATACTTTCCCCTTCCAATTGCCTCCACTCCTCCAGCAGAGATATGAAATATGCCAAGCACATGTTTTGAGAAACAATGTTATGATACAGTCATCGGCAATTCAGGTCAGATTGTTACCAGCATAGCACCTAAGGATGATCTGATAAGCAGCAGAAAAGAAAACCTCTTTCCTCTGGATTCCAAACCAAACCAACCTCATTGGATTACTTTGTTTTGTTTCCTAAACAAGGAAACAAGTAACTTAGGCAGCTGCCCAACATTTGGCTTTTCTTATTTTCTTTGGGATAAGAAATTGTAATTTAGGACGCTAAAGTGACCTTGACCTCGAAAGCAAAAAAGTGATGGTACTCGTAGCTGGTCTAGTGAGAAGATAGTGCTGGTGGTCAAGAAGAGAGAGCCTCGGGAGGAGGAGATACAACCTTCTTCTGATTTTTCTGGAATATTACTACTTTTGTATGTGAACATGTGTAGAGAATGAAAGTAATCTACCAGGCAATTTGTACATTACCTTTTCTATGAATAATTGACTCTCTGCGTTTAGAGTTTTAAAGGATAACTTTTTAAAAAAAAATAAGGCATTTCAGGATTCAGTAAGAAATCAACACCATTCTTTCTCAGGAGCGGCTTCAGTTTTGCTCCCAAATAAACATTTCTGAAATTAATAGCATACAATGAGATGTAATTATTGTTGGACAATAGCTCCCAAACGTAGCAATATGTTCTTTCTCATTATCAGCACCACTTAACATGTCAGTACTTCATCAAGATAATGTTCTGCCCTTGCGCCATTATACATTATGCCTGTTTTTGATACACATAACAAATGAATTACTCATATGAATGACGATTCATACCAGGTAACAGAAATGTCTTTATGAGGTACATGGCACCTTACTCCCACCTACACCTCTATACTGGTATCTATCTCACAAAGTGCCTCAAAAGAATGTGGACATATCCTGTGTTTCTTACCTTCTTAAATTATTGTGGAAAGAGCCAGATAAATCCAGAGAACTGGGTTTTTGTTTCCCTTTGACTTAGCAGCAGTGTGTGCCTTAGCAATTACGTATAACTCAGGATGTGCACGTTTTCAAGGGAGTGCTTCACTTCACTGAAGGTTTCATGTGAACTACCCTCAAAACGGCTTCACAAACCAATATGACCCCTCACTTCTAAGATCAATGAGAAGAGAAGTAGTCACTTTGCTGTGCCTCACAGCCGCTCCTCTATGCAGAAGGCGCAGTGAGAAGACCGCAAAGCACTGTTCTCCTCTTAAAATCCTTTGATACTTGCAAAACCTGAAAGAGACTCTGGCCTTTGAAAATGCCACAGGATGCTAAAAGAAGAATGCAATGCTTTCCTGTGCAGCCTTCTTTAGAATCCTCCATCACTGGTTTAACAAGCCCCTCTAGTTACGCAAGCTCTCAATGTCCCCATTAGAGCACAGCTAATTACTATAATTAAATAGGTGCTTTTAATGAAAATAGCTACCATTTATTGAAATGTTTATGTAGAATTTTCACATACATAGATGTATCTATGAATATAAGGCCTGTGTGTTGCTGTTTGTTTCTTTCTAGTTTTTTTATGGTGAAAAAAAAGGTAAAAGGTCCCCTGTGCAAACACCGAGTCATGTCTGACCCTTTGGGGGGACATGGCTTATGCGATGTTTTCTTGGCAGACTATACTGGGGTGGTTTGCCATTGCCTTCCTCAGTCGTCACCTTCCCCAGCAAGCTGCGTACTCATTTTACCGACTTCGGAAGGACAGAAGGCTGAGTCGACCTGAGCCGGCTACCCAAGAATCCAGCTTCCGCTGGGATTGAACTCGGGTCGTGGGGAGAGTTTCAGTTGCAGTACTGTTTTGCCTACCACTCTGTGCCACACGAGGCTCTTTTTAGTTTTTTTTATAGCTTTGTGTATTTTTTTCTTTTTATCACATTCCATCAATTCAAAACCAAAAGGAAACCAAATCCCCAACAGACCAACAAGTTACCTGAAATTGACCTGTGTTCTATTTGTTTCAACCTTTATTATTCACCCTTCCTTTCCTGAAGCCTAATCCCCTTCTCTAATCCTAACACACATCTATGCTTCCCTTTTGGAATTGTGTCTTGGGGGATTTTAATCTGGTAATATGCCTCAGAAGGCCTAGGCCTCTTCTGATGGACTACCAAACAGTGGTGCAAAGTGCTGTTGTACTTTACAAGTAGCAGTAAGGGAGAGGCATTTTCCTTTTTTGGAACTTGCTCCTCTAACACTAATCGAGAAGATGAACAGCAGATGGTGACAGCAAGTATCAGCTGAAGGTAATAACTGCTACATCACAAAAGACTCTCCTGGTTGGGTGGGAAAAGCCCCTCTGGTAGGAGAGACCTTACAACTTGGAAAACAAGAGGCTTCTGCACCTGCATAGTACCTGCGCAGAAGCCTCTTTCATCCTGTGCAAGTGATGGGAAAGGCAAAGAGGAAGAAGCAGAAGATAAGAGGGGTGGTTCAAGGGATGTGGAGTGCTTTGAGGAGGCAAATTGCATCTTCTCTTTGCCTTAACAAAGAACATGAAGTTGGCTCCACAGAGCAAAGCTCTTAACAAGACAATCCTAAGCCATCCTCCACAGGTCTATTTATAACATCAGTAAAATCACAGTTCTAGAAATCATATGATGAGTCACAGGTGGGCACCTATTCAGGATATTTGGGATAGCTGAAGGCCACAATGAACAAGGCAATTATATTGCAACAAAACACAAGCAAACAAAACTGGAATTTCCATGTGTGCATCTCTGTACATATTAAATTTAAAAGAGGACTTTGTATACCTTTTGTTGGCTGTTGATGTTTACTGCTGACATTCAATACCAATTCCTGCCCTATATTCTGAATTGGACAGAGAAGTTTGAATAATCATAAATCAAACTTGCATCTTTTTGCCTTCTTTTTAAGTAATTCTCTTTCTTGACAACAAAACTCTACAGTTCATTTCATCACTTTTGTGAATATTGAGCATCAATAATTTTAAATCTATTTCAAGGTTCTTAGCTTTCTAAAGATATATTTGTAATCTCTAGGGCGCCCCATCTATACTTATGCTTACAGTAAGGCCATGTTCTTACATGTTCTAACAAAATGCAACATGAACAATATCTCCCAACTCTCTTCTGCCTATGTTCCATTCTGTGAAATCTGCCATTCTTAGGGACATGCAAGGGCTTCCAACCTGCTTCATAGCTATCCCCTCAGCTTAAAAGGTACCCCTCCAACATTGTCTTAATTCAGGGAGTAACTTGTTCTGGCTTGTTCATAATTCCAAAGCAGTATTTAGGAAAATCAGGGCTCCATCCTAGTAATGCAGATAATCTATTTGTTTGTTTTTTAAATGAGTGGGACAAACATTGAAAGATGAAGCCTTATAAATTTCATAGAAATCTATGCAAGGATTTTTGAATTAGCATCCTTTATATACTAGGTTATTCAAGTGCATGTAATTTTTTTGCTTTTCAACAGAATAGTTTTAGCTTAAAGGAGAGCTACATCACGATAAGAGCATGCATTGTGCCAAATCTCAATGAAATCCGTGCAGGGGTTTTCCACTGAATGATCTTTTAACCAAAGCAACCAACTGTTTGGACTGTTTCTGATAGTTCCTTTGAGGACACTACCTAATAAACTCACAAACATACACAGGTACACACACACACACACACACATTCATCAACAGAGTCAAAATGGGACTGAGGATAGTGAGATTACTGCTTTCAAAGACAAAAGACAGGAAAAATATAGACATGCATAATCTTTGTTTACAATTATTTGCACAGTTTCAAAGTGGACTTTAACAGAATATAGCAAATGAAATGCAGGAAGGATAAATGGATGAGGAAGGAAAATACACACACACACACTAAAATAGTATAGCTTACAAATCATTGTATTTAAACAAAAACACTGGAAGAAGTTGTAAAAAGTAGGGGAGAGAAAGAATGGGAAAGAATGGGAAGTTGGATAAACTAAGTGAGAATAGGAATGAGAACAATGTAACATTAAAAACAGTTTCTTATTTGCAAAAGAATAAATGTTTTATTCTTTTACCAAACAACCCCATGAAAAAAGATCCTGGGCAACAATAAGATGTGCCCCTGTAGACAACACAGATCTCCTCCCATGACATTAATTGAATAATTAATGTCATGAGGTTTTTCTTCAAATTCCATAAAATAAATTTTATTTATTTGTATGTATGCAAAACTGTGATCCTGTACATGGACAGAACCTTCCTAACTCTACAGTATCAGCTTTTTGATTTTATTCAGATACCCATTTTTAATGAAGCTGGCTGGTTTGAATAAAATACATATCCCATGTACAATGCAAACTATAAAGCAGAAAAGCTCAGTGAGATTCACCTTAGTCAATGTTAAAAGTTTCAAGGCACTTGCCTGAAAGGGAGGAAGAGGAGAGATCAATGTGCGCAGACCCAGGATACATCTGCAGCCTCTGCTGCAAAACTCTATTGACTGCCATGCGGAGTGGTATCTCATTTTCAGTACGGGAGAAAAGAAATATCAGCATAACTTGTGCCATCACTCCACCTGTGTCAGGACTGAAAGACAACCAAGCCATTAATCACAGGTGATGAGTGTGCATATGTGATTACCACTAGATTCTGTAATAGGTCAACTGGAAGGGGAAAAAAGGTGAAATGGAAGTATGATGGGTGGGGGGAGGAACACCATTCTAGACAGATGTGAGGGTAATCTGATTAAGCAAGTGTAGTTTTTAGGGGACCAATAAATACAATATTTTTTGTCTTTGACCTAGCAAGACTTTTTAACATTTTTATGACAGGATTCTTAATTTCATATTTAAATACGATAAATGGTTCTACGGGTTTTAATAGCAATAGTTGTTTGTTAACTTCTTAACTTTAGACAACTTGTTGGTATATTCATAAGGTCTAAATTTAAACATCTAATTTCTGAACACATAAAAAAACATAAAGATGCCCTCAAGCTGAGTTTGATTCCAGCTTATTACATGGACACAACCATGCAATTTTCTTGACAATAGTATGGAAGTGGTTTCTGTAGTCTCCTTCTGGGAAGTTTTCTGAATTCTCAGTTTAGCCTACAGTTCTTAATTCACATTATATATGAACATAAAAGAATTTTCAAGAAGCTGTACAAGTAAAGGAGCATATAAGAATATTTATAGTTCTGGACTCAGAAAAAAAATCCATGCCGTTTTCCATGGAGATACTGTATGGAGAAATATATGTATGTGAGTGTACGTTGTGCTTATCAATCTATCTCAGGTCTTAGGACAGTGTCTATTGGCACTTGACTTGTAGTGTAGAGGAAACCTTGTCATCAATCACAATAAAACAAAAACCTTACTTTCCAAAAGAAAATGCCACTCCTGGAAAATTTATTATATCCGCATTGATCAATCCACCATATTCAAATACCTGGGCATCTCTTTTCAAGTTTTGATCATTTTGGAACAAATAATTAAAGGCAATCTTCACTGGGCCCATCTCCACCTGGACCCTACCGGGCATTATCCAAACCGTGAAGGTAATAAACACCCGCTGAAAATCTATACAGCAAAGGTCATGAGCCTATTGGCTGATAACACTCAAAGCTGTAATTACTGCATACTGCTTCCTAAGAAAATCACTAATCTAAAATTTTAAGGGCCTTGCTGTCAGGGCCGCAACTGGGGTCTGTGTCACCCGGGGCAAACATGGATTCTGCGCCCATTTTGGCGCCCCACCAGCGGGGTGCCCGGGGCACATGCCCCGGTTGCCCCCCTCCCAGTTGTGGCCCTGCTTGCTGTAAGTTCTCTGCTGCATTCCGAACTCCTTACTAAAGCTGGAATCTGGTTTAATTTCCATAAAGGCTCATATGCAGCTCTGCCATATGAATGTTTGAGTTTGTTTAAATTTTCTGTGAGATCTCCCAGGCCTCCTTGACCTCAAAAGACAGCTTCACAGCATCATGAATAACAGATATTAATTGGGATCTACAATTTTGCAGCCTACCTGCCCAATATCTGACTTTGAGTGGGCTTCGAGAGCTGAAACAGCATTTCTTAGGTCAGGTTTCTTGGGAAGATCTTTCTCAAATGCTATGCACTTTGCTAACATTTCATCCCCCACTTACAAGACAGTTTTTACTTTAGCTAGATTGATGTCTTGCCATCTGCTTTGCTAGAAAGAGGAGTTAATAGTCTTCTTTTGTAAGAGTCTTTGCTCTTGCCCAGCAAAGCTGAATCCATAGTGCATATCCTTATTCAATATCCCTTTTATACGTAGGGGCAAGGATATAATAATGCCCTTATTCATAAATTTTCGTGAAAGTCCAGGAGGAGGTTGTTCTTTTCCCCTTACTTGACAGCTTGATTTCCAGAAGGTTTGCAAAAATCTGTTCAATCAACCTTGCTCTCCATTCTGAAATACTGTAATACTACCCAGCTGTTCAGATTTTTTTTTTCAGATTTTGTGCTGGTCTCTGTGACCTTTGACTGTAAAAAAAGATTAAATGTAATCTGTATCTGAGTCAGAAGTTAAACATCTACATAAACATCTACATAAATATGAACACCATGCAAATTCACACAAAGCAAAGAGGCATTGTTTTCCCCAGTGCTTCATGGTATGGTTCATTTTTCAGGACCTTCCTGAAATAGATAAATAAGGTTATTAAAAGCATTTGTTTTTGGCATTTTAATTCAGTCCCAATAAATTTATGTAATATGAACAATTTCTTCAAGAAGAGAAGAAACAGCTTCCTGAAGTAGTCCCAGGGTCACAACAGCTAGTGAGTCACTGCTGTGCACGACCCTTCAGCTATAATCAGGAAGAATAGATTTTGAGTTTGATGTTTAAGGGAACATTCTGTGTCTAACAAAAGCAGGAAAAGTATGGTTCTAGAGCAGGCTGTCTCCTCCGGCTAGGTACAGCTAGGCATGTTTTAAAACCCGATTGGCATATGCAAACAACTTTTTGAAAACCAGGTGACTGCGTATGACAATAAAGGAATATATAATACTTACGAATGGAAAGTAATAATGCAAATTACCATAAATTATCAACCTCAAAACCTTTTTCACTCTGATGCTGTACATTCTTAAATTACTTGAAGAATTGGACAGTTTGGTACATTAATTTGACAGATGAAAAACTAAAGCACCAATAGATTGCATTACTTAAGATCAAGCAGAAAAGAGAAAAAAGTTGAACCTGCATTCTCCTAGAGTTGAAATAACGAAGCAGTTTTTCCTTCCTTCTTTATCAAAAGGAACTCTTGAAATTACCTATTATTTTTAGTATCTTCATCTTCATCACCATTATCATCATCACCATCATATAAAGTAATGACAAATTGCTAGAGGAGAAATAACAATCTCTATCAATCTTTACTAGATCTGCTATATTGGTCTTTTTGATTTTGCTATTGTTGTCCAATGCAAAAGAAATGAAAACAAAAGCTGCATCCATGATCACTGCTGAGAGGTAACCTTTATACATTCCTGCATCAGCAAGCCCCAGAATAGTTCCCTGCCTTTTCCCAGTTGGCCTCTTTCCCTATCAAAAAACATTTGCAACATACTATCAGTGACAGCATAGCTGCACCATGCAAACTGTGAATCCATTTTTGCCAATGTCTGAATAGTTCGGAGATTTGATTGAATCAGCTTTCAACTGAATATCTGAACTAAAACTTTGTTTAGACTTTCTGTGTGGATTTTGAGCAAATGACTGAGAAAAAAAGCATTAATAATCCTTAACTTCCCCTAGTTCTTTTTTTAGACCAAAGTTGTCTTCTGAGCACATCCCCAGTGGGGTGGGGAGGAGCTCCTAGAAGGCAAAAGCAGTTTGGCATGGGAGAGGGATGGGAGAGGGCTGAAGAGAATAAGGGAGCCGAATTTCCTCGTAGTTTTTCCTACCTGTTTTCATTTAATCTGAAGAAAAAGAAATGCTTTAGAAATTATTTCAGAGAAGAAGAGTGAATTTCTCCTGCTTCTATTTAATTACTTGATGTCAAGGGCCATGCATGGATGCTCTTTTTCTTTGTAGAACCATCAGCTGCAGCCTCCTTGGCACCCTAAAATTCAATGAAATTCCATGGGGAAGCCCTTCTGGTTGGATTTTTTCTGTGACTGTTGCCACTAAGACTGGAGAAGTTTGAAGAAATCATCCACCCAGTTCCTCTTCCCACAAATTTGAAGGAGATTACAAAAAGACATTTGTTCCCAGCATTAATTAGAATGCTAATTAATCATCCTTATTCCAGATTAAAGTTAATACGTCTGGAGTTTTGTTTCCTAAGTATGACATGAAATTAACTTGTCAAGTATGGCTATAAAGGGCTTATCAAAGATGCTGCGTCAATGGCTCCCGGGCTCCCTCTTCGAAAAGAATGTCAGAAATCAAAGCATTTTCCTGTCTATGAATAGCAAATATGGCAGCTCCTGCAAAGAATACCACAGCTTATAAACAGTTCAGTTTTAAATACAGAGCTGTACATTTTAATATAACATAGATTCATGACCCATTAAATCTTTGATTCCTTAAACACGCATCATTAAATAATAATGGTTGCTTTGGATATGATACATTGGCAAAATAATGATTAACACATGAGTCTCTCTGAAAACCTTTGCAGAATTCTAACTACTTGGAGAGCAAGAGTAAATAATAATACACATTTATAGGCATACGTTTGTTACCAACATACTTTGCAATTTTCAATACTTGACTGTAAAGCTGTCAAAGAGCTGTCACTGCACTGCACTGCACACTTGGCAGCTTTAGGTATTTTTAGAGAGAGACTGCCAGAAAAGTAACTTCTTTAAATTTCTACATAAATATGTACAGTATCTTTTAGCACTATTTTATAAAGAACAAAGGTCACAATGATTTGTCTTGTAAAGTTTGAACTGAGAGCTGGTTTCATATATCATACTGGGAAAATTTTGTGAATTTATCTTTATAGATTATTGCAAACAGGTACATAATCCCTTCAGTTTGTGTAGTAATTCAAATGATGCTTTCTTTGAAGTATGTCCAAAGATCCCCTAATTTTAACTGCACCAAATGAGAACATGTTGGCCCTCCTAAGGCTGCTGCATCGGGGTCTACAAAAAGAATCTGCCACAAAGCAGTAGTATGGATACAGCACAGCAGTTCATCACATATTCTGAACATAGCTCACTATGTAGCTGAAGTTTAATAAAATGTTGCGGTTTATATTTTTATACTGTTACTTATGTTTACATGGTGTGTATTAATTATTTTTGTCAAGGTTATTCTTTATTTTATGATTATTTTGATGACAATTTTATTACTAGCTTCCCAGAGCCTTTGGAAAGGATGCCAAACAAAGTAAATAAATAAAGGTGGAATGATTCAGAGAGCTCATAAAAGTGACCAAACCATCTTGCAAAGCAAAGATGAAAAATTACATCACACATCAGGAAGAAAATTGTGGCAAGGCAGGTAGAAAATATGTACCTTGAATTAGCATAGCAAGCTACATATGCACACCATAAGTGCACATATTGTTTTATAGGAGTGAACTTGAAGGGAAGTTTTTGCCATGTCTCTGAATGATGGTTTTACATACCTTACTCTGACAAGCCGTGAGCCTCTATATTTACGTTTTAGAACAGAATTGTGAAATGTCTCATACATCTGTTGGAAGAAAAAAAGTGGTTTGAGCAAATACAGTAAAGCTTGGATTCAATCAAGGAATGTAAGTAAGAAAAAAATGGTCATTGGCTAGCGACACATATAATTGCTAAATACAGCAAAACAACAGCAAATATTAAAAGTAAAATAACAAACATGACTTTAGCTACTTTTCTTACAGTATTTCCTACAAATGGACTATTGTGCACTTGTGATAAAATGCTAAACATAACACAGGTGCACAGAACACAACTGCAAAGCACTGGAAACAGATACTGTATTTTGGAAGAATGGAACCTCAGCATGATAAACAAAGCACAAGGGGACAAAACTCTAATAAATGAAAAGCTCAGTAAAAGTCCTGGAGAAGCATGCATAGGGGTGCTATGTTTAGCATCCTTAAAATTAATGGAAATTAAGCAATAATTACATTCCCATTTGTTTCAATGGGCTAAAGTGTGACCTCAACCTTTTCCAGTCTTGAGAACAAAATATTACAGTTGATTCTTCTTATCATTGTGTATTAGTTTTTCATTCAAGATGTAATCACACAATGTAGCAATTCCCTTCTTTGAATGCTATCTCTCTTCTGCCAAACTACGCCTCTGTTGATTGGCATTATTTTTAAAAGCTGACCATAAATCCTGCATCTAATTTTGTGCTTTAGATAATAGTAAGATATTTAGAAAAAGTAAATAGTATTATAAACATTATCTTGATCAAGAAGACAAGAAAAAATTGTCCCCTCGAGGCATGTTAGAAAACTACGAATATTTGCTCAAATTTTGTTTGCAGATTGCAGCCTAATTTAAGCAGATGAAAATCACTACTTTATTCTTTCTGTGTCCCACTGTAAAATCCTAGAGTTCACTTTAGTACAGAAGAAGTGGATAGTGATAATGGGTGCTTCCCAGAATAATGCCATGTACGAAGAGACACTCTTTTGAAGCAGGTAAGAACTACTGCATCATACTCCATCTGCTCTTAATTTCACATGCTAACAAAATACTGGTTAGGATCATCCAACACACATTAGAACCCAATCTGGAAAAGGAGATGCCAGATGTTCAAGCTGGCTTTAGGAAAGACTGAAGAACCTGAGATATTGCTGATGCATGGTGGATAATTGAGAAAACCAAAGAATACCAAAAACAAGTCACGATGTGCTTCATTGATAATAGAAAGGCCTTTGATTGTGTCAATCACATCAAGCCGTGGAATGTGAAAAATGGGAATTCCAGAACATCTCTTTGTCCTCATGACAAAACATATATACATGTCAGGAAGCCACAGTATGGACAGAACATGGTAAAACAGATGGGTTGGCAAAGGAGTACAACAAGGCTATATACTTATTTATTCAACCTAGATGCTGAATATATATTAAAGGAAGCTGGACTGGAAGAAGATAAGCATGGTTTTAAAACTGGAGAAAGAAACATCAACAACCTGTGCTGTACTGATGACATTACCCTGAGAGCCAAAAATCCAAAGGATCTGCACATTGTAGTAATAAAAGTTAAGGAACAAAGTGAAAAATAAAATATAAAGAAGACCAAACTAATGACAACAGGTAGAACAACCAGACTTAGAATTGGCAATGAAGATACTGAAGTGGTGGGCAACTTCCACCTTTTAGGATCAACCATCAACAGTAAAGGAACAAACAGTCAAGAAATACACCGCAGACTACACTTGGTAAAGCAGCCATGAAGGCCTTGGAAAACATACTCAAATGCTGTGATGTCTCTATACCTACAAAGGTTTTGGTATTCCCTGTGACACTAGTCGGACATTGAAGAAGCAGGATAGGAAGAATATTGATGCTTTTGAACTTTGGTGTTGGAAAAGACTCCTGAGAATACCATGGATAGCCAAGAAAATAAACAAATGGGTCATCAAACAAATCAACCCAGAGTTCTCACTAGGGGAACATTGACCAGGCTCAAATTATCCTACTTTGGATGTATTATGCGAAGACCTAGCTCTCTGGAAAAGGCTTTAGTGCTGGGAAAAGTGGAAGGAAACAGAAGAGGTCAACCAGCAGCAAGGTGGTGATAAGTACACCATTGGAAGACCTGAAAGACCTGGTTAGGGATAGATTGTCATGGAGAAAATCTACGTGGTCGCTAGGAGTGAAAAATAACTTGATGGCACATAATCAGTCAGTCAATCAATCAATCAATCAAAGTTAGGCTTAGAAAACCTGAAAGAATAGTCACCCTTGTTCTAAATTAGGCAGGATGGAACTAATGCAAGAGGATTCACTATTGGGATTAAGCTCACTGTGAAATTAGAATTCACCTCCTCTCTTTTCAGTTGAAACACCCTCCTCCTCATCCAGAAAGAATGTAATAAGTATCTTAACAATCCAAAGAGGAAGAAAGGCAAGGAAAGAAGTACAAAAGGAGAAGGAAAAAGTAAATGATCCCTGCAGAAGTGTCCCCATCACTCATATCATTCATCAGAGAAAGAAGAGAGAACTCATCCAACACCATTCTTGTGGCCTACCTTCATGCCTTGAAAAAGTGAAGGAACTAACAAGCAAAAAACAGAACTGTATGGTCATGCCATGGGACTGCAATGCAAGAGGGGTTTGCAGAAGGTTACAGAACTCATAGTCCCCTTAGATCTGTACAGCTAAATAACTATGTCCAACGTACTGAAAACTTGACACAAATGAATCAGTGTGTTAAAGGGCATTACATACACAAAAGAAACAGTGTGCTACTGTGATTAACAGTCACACTCAAGAACAATTTGTTGGCTTTCTCACACAAACTGTTTGCAGGCTATTATGCACACTAGCTCCAAAGCAGAACTGACCATAGCCACAGATACAAGCCTAATGGAGTAATAGCACAGAGACTGCAGAGAGGAGAGATGCTCATCTTCAGTAGTTGCCTTCATTACCACTTGTAGATACATGTATACATTTCTAGCCTCACAATTTCCCTTTTCCCAATGGCTGAGGCTACCCCAACATTGGGAAGAGTGGTCTTATGCTAAACAATATCCCCCATAACAGTGGCCCTTGGCTCCCTGATTGAGCACTTTCTGCATGCCAGAAGTTCCTTTCAAAAAATAATAATAGTTACAACGATTTCTCTGTCACCTTATGGGAAGGGCTGGCTCTAGGTTAAGGCCGAGTAGGCACTGCCCTAGGGGGTGAAATTTTACAGGGTGCCAAAATTGAAAAGACTTCTGAAAAGACAATTAAAAAGCGAAAAGCAGTAACGGCACACTCCATGAGCCAGCCCACCCACTCAAGGGTTAGATATAATTTCTCAGAATTGTTGCCATATGACAACCATGGGTGCTGATGTAATTAAAATTGCTTACTGTCTAAATAGGGTGAAAATGTCTGAGAAAAGAAAAAAAATGTCCAGGACTGAAAATCGTAAATGTGAATGTTATGAGCACTGATGGTGAGCAGGAGGGAGCCCCTATCCAGGGGGGGAAACGCATGCATAGTAGAGAGAATTTGAGCTGTCATTCAAAGAGACTCAGAACAGACCCGCCTTGACTTTTGGGGTTTATCTGTATGGGTTTTCTCATGCTTCTTCAGTTTGTTAGGATTTTCTGTCTACTGTAGCATTAATAAAACACTAGAGACCTATTCCTTGTCTCAGCATGGTTCCTGCTTGTCAGAACATCAATCCTAATAAACTCCTACTCCCATTGAAAGAGGGAGGAAAGAAAAGAAAATTTTGGGGGGGGAGAAATGTCTTCGGAAAACTAGGATATTCGGCAAGCCATTCAACAACTGGCAGCAGCCTTGCAACAACACCAGCAACAAGTAGATCTCCAGGTCAACACATTACAAGCAGCTATGCTACAGCAGTTACAACAACCAGCTCCGATCATCCCACAACCAGTGCCAGCAGCAGCAGCTCTGCCAGTAGTCTTGAGATCCCAGGGCAGTTTATTAGAAAAGTTGGGAGGAGAAGCAGGACAGTTGAGAACATTTGTTACACAGTGCACAATGTTTTTCGACAGCAGACCGGCAGAGTTCCCAACAGATCGAACCAGAGTCACTTTTATTTTAACTCTGCTAAAGGGTGTGCAGGTTAAACCGTTGAGCTGCTAAGCTTGCTGATCGGAAGGTCAGCGGTTCAAATCCGCGTGACGGGGTGAGCTCCCATTGCTAGTCCCAGCTCCTGCCAACCTAGAAGTTTGAAAACATGCAAATGTGAGTAGATTAATAGGTACCGCTTTGGCAGGCAGGTAATGGCATTCCATTTAGTCATGCCGGCCACATGACCACGAAAGTGTCTACGGACAAACGCCGGCTCTTCGGCTTTGAAACGGAGATGAGCACCGCCCCCTAGAGTCGGACATGACTGGACTTAATGTCAAGGGAAACCTTTAGCTTTACCTTTAAAGGGTCCAGCAGCCAAATGGGCTATTCCCATGGTAGAGAACGATGACCCAATTCTTGATAAGTACCAGAATTTTCTGGCAGGGTTCCGAGCACACTTTGACCGGATCAGAGAGGTCACTGCCAGCTGGGAAATTCAGAAGCTCAAGCAAGGCAACAAGAGGGTAGGAATTTACATTGCTGATTTCAAGCTGTTAGCAGGAGATCTGGACTGGAATGAGAGTGCTTTGAAAGACCAATTCAAACAGGGGCTGGATGAGGAAATAAAAAATGAATTGGTGCTCCAGGGAACACCAGCTACTTTAGAAGGTTTATATCAGCTGTCTGTGGTCATAGACACCAGGCTAGAAGAGCTCAGACAGATGCAGCCGGGGAGAGGCAGGGACTTCAGAGCACTTCCAGGATTTCCAGCTCTCTCTGCAGCATCTCTCTACTCAGGACCAGAGGAGCCAATGCAGATTGGGGCAAGCAGGAGGCTTACTTCCGAGGCTGAGAGACAGAGAAGGAGAGAGAGAGCCCTCTATTTCTACTGCGGAGCCCCGGGGCATATGGTGAGAGCTTGCCCAGTGAGAAGCCAAGCAAATTCTGTACGAGCCCCAGGGCAAGCAGCAGAACCAAGAGCCACCTCCGCCTCTACTTCCAACCAGGGAAACTCCATCGGTCTCCCTCCACAGAGCTCAGCAGGGAGACCATCAATCAGTTAAGAAGGGCTCATTCCGAGGATTCCAGGCAATCCTTTTACTACTTACCAGTCATAATGCACGTAAACCCAGAGCACCACATCAAGTTAGAGGCTCTTGTGGATTCCGGAGCTTCCACCAATTTTATTGATGTACAGACAGTACAAGACCTGAACATCCCGACCATGGAATTGCTACGTGAATTAGAAAGAGCCTTGGAGTTACTTATATTGTTAGTATTCTGTATTCTCTCAAGATCCCAAGCAAGATATAATCTTTGCAACTGTTTGGCAGATGCCTTGTCTCGATCCATTCAGGCAACCCCCGCTACTCACCAGGAGGTCCAGGCTACTATATTACAACCTCAAAACTTTGATGAGTCTATGAGGGGGAACCAGACAGGGATTTTAGCAGCAGGCAGACAAGCAGAGGACCTCTTTGCAAGGGTCAAAGCTCAGCAGCAACAGGACCCGTATGCCAGGGCCAGGATGGATGACCTCCAGAGGGGTCTACAAGTCACCGCATCCCCATTTAATGTGGAAGCAGGAATCCTCTGGCATAGTGGGCAATTATACATTCCCCCCTCATTGAGGGAAGAAGTACTGAGACTTTGCCATGACCATTAAACGGCCGGGCACGGAGGTGTTTTCAAAACTCTCCATAGAGCTCTGAGAGACTACTGGTGGCCTAAGATGGCTGCAGACATAAAGGGTTACGTAGCTTCTTGTCATACCTGTAGACGAGCCAAGCCTCTTCCAGTGAAGCCTGCAGGACTCTTGCAACCCCTCCTCACCCCCAGTGGGCCTTGGAATACAGTTTCCATGGATTTCATCACTGATTTACCCCTGGTCCAGGGACTGACTTCCATACTAGTGGTGGTGGACCTCTTCACTAAAATGGCGTATTTTATTCCTTGCAAGGGCCTCCCATCTGCACAAGCCACAGCGCAGTTGTTTATGGACCATGTTTTTCAGTATAGAGGCATGATAAATCACTTGGTGAGTAACAGAGGCCCTCAGTTCATTTCCAGGTTCTGGAGGGCCCTTTTCCAGTCATTAGGGGTCCAGATTCACCTATCATCATCGCATCATCCAGCTAGTAACGGGCAAGCTGAGAAAATTAACCAATGGTTACAGCAGTATCTCAGGTGTTACACCACTTATCAGCAAGACAATTGGCCAGCCCTGCTACCCATGGCAGAATTTACATATAATAATTCTGTACAGTCCTCTACCAAGATGTCCCCTTTCCAGGTACTCTACGGGGTTAACCCTCGGGTGTTGCCCACCTCCTCCCAGCAGGGAACTGTTCCAGCAGCGGCTGATTTTCTTAAAGAGCAACAAGCTGCACAGGAGTTGTTAAAGGAGCAGCTGAACAGGGCAAAAAGTGCTTACAAGAGAGCTGCAGATGCTCACAGACAAGAGGGGCCAGCGATTGCGGTAGGAGACAAAGTGTGGGTCTCTACCAAGTTTTTGACCTCTACCAGGCCTTCCAAGAAGTTGGACTCTAAGTTTGTGGGCCCTTTCACTGTGATGCAGCAGATAAATCCAGTGGCTTATCATTTACAGCTGCCAGCATCCATGAAAGTCCATCCTGTGTTTCACAGATCATTGCTAGCCAAAGACCCTCCCCCAAGTGCCTTATGATCGCAAATGCCCCCACCCACCTCCAGTAATTGTGGGTGGGGAGGAGGAATACGAAGTCAAGGAAATTCTGGACTCTAGGAAGAGGGGAAGGGGCATCCAATATTTCATACACTGGTAAGGGTACCCTGAGGAAGAGTGCACATGGGAAAATGCCAGAGATGTGCACGCACCAGTGCTGGCTCAATGATTCCATCAGCTTTTCCCTCACAAACCCAAGCCTCGCACTCTCCCAGAGATTCCTCACTTGGCTGAGCAAGCAGAGGAATCCCAAGCAGAGAAGTTCGTAAGTTGGCAACCTCCACTCCTGCCAGAGGCTCTGAGGCCAGAGAGAGAGGAGGAGGGGGAGCCACAGCCCTCCACCTCGGGCTTGCATTTCCCAAGGGGAAGGGGGGAAGAATCTTCTAATTTTCTAGCTATTTTCCAGAAGTAGCCACCTGAGCCAGAAGCATTATCAGAACTGGAGAGCAGCAGTGATTTGTCCTTGGAGGAGTTTTCCTTTGAAGAATTTCCATCGTTGCCCAGTTCCCATGGGAGCTTGGTGTGGGAGATGGACCCTCATGAGACTTTGGAGGGAGGAGGGAACTCTGGAGAGGAGGGGGCTGAAATGGAATGTGAATCTGGAGGGGAGGGTGATGTCATGAGCACAGATGGTAAGCAGGAGGGGGGCCCTATCCAGGGGGGAAAATGCATGTGTAGTAGAGAGAATTTGAGCTGTCATTCAAAGAGACACAGAACAGACCCACCTTGACTTTTGGGGTTTATCTGTATGGGTTTTCTCACGCTTCTTCAGTTTGTTAGGATTTTTTGTCTAATGTAGCAGTAGTAAAACACTAGAGACCTATTCCTCGTCTCGGCGTGGTTCCTGCTTGTCAGGACAGTAAAGCTCAAAAACTCAAAGACAAAAAGGAACAAGAGGGCGCCTTTTTGAAATTCCTGACAGAATCGGAAAATGAGCCAAACCATAGGGGGCACCAGACTGTGACTTTACCTAGGGCAGTGATGGTGAACCTTTCCAAAAATTCGGAAAATGCCTAACTTGACTGCTGGCGTGTCACCCCCACCCCAAACAAAAAAGAAACAATTAGTTACATATTCATTTATTTTTTAAAAAATTATTGTTATTACCCCTTTATGCAAAGCTGTTTCCTGCAGAAGCCACTTGCAAATTGTGCAAAGGGGCACGAAGGGGAGCCTTTGAGTGACAGGGCATGCTTTTGCAAATTGCAAGCAGCTTCTGTGGGAACCAGCTTATGCAAGAGGGAGCAAGAAGACGGCAAGGTGAGCTGGGGTGGCGGAAGGCAGGGCAGCAGGGTCTTGGAGGTGGCAAGGGCCACTGCAGCTGGGACTGGGCTGGGGCAGCTGGGGCTTCCCAGGGCACAGCGAGCAGCCCCAGAGCCATGCAATTCTGGGGCTGCTTGCTGCCCCACAAGGCAGGGTACAGGGTGGCCAAAAGGGCAGAGTTGGGGGGAGATAGGCGGTTGGGGGCAGTTGCAGTGCCTTTTGTTTGTTCAGTTTCTTTGGTAACTCAAGCAGGGAGAATATCTGTTATCGGGTGTTGGTGAAGGCTGGTGTGTCACCCAAAACTTTGTGTCATGTCACCTTTGACACATGTGTCATAGGTTCGCCATCACTGGCCTAGGGCACCAAAACGTCTACAGCCATTCCTGCTTATGTGTGGTATAAATTCAGGGCACTGAACAAGAGTAGTACAAGAAAAGTGTCCAACAAAGTACTCATGCTAAAAAACCAAAAGTAAAATATTGTACAGCTGAGGATGAGAATAGAATAAGAATAATATCAGCAAAAGGGACTGTGCCATCTTTGGTACTGGATGGGGTTGCATTGCCCCAAACAGACCTGGTCTGTAACTTGGGCATCCTCCTAGATTCCCAATTCCTGCTCAAAGAGCAGGTGGCAGTCGTGGCTAGGAGGGCTTTTGCACAGCTTCGTGTTGTGTGCCAGTTGCGCCCATTCCTGGACCGGGAGGCTCTGCTCACAGTCGCTCATGTCCTGGTCACCTCCCAAATTGACTACTGTAATGTAGTCTACATGGGGGCTGTCCTTGAAGAGTATCCAGAAGCTTCAGCTGGTGCGAAATGCATTGGGGCAGGCAGTTATGTGTGCCCCAGAACAGAATGAGGAATGCATCTTTACTTTGTCTCTAGCCTGCTGATAGTAAGTAAGATAATGTGGGATATATTCATATATTTTAATTACTTTCTTAAGGCTTCAAATTGTCTTTAAAAATTTTCTGAATGAATATTTAAAAAGACATTGTAAAGACCCAATTTTCCCCCACAGTTTTCTGTTCAAACAGCCACTTCCACATATGTATGTCAGAGTCCAGGGACACACATCTTTGTCAAGAAATTTAGTACATTTGTTTTACAGCCGAATATCAAATCTCTTATTTGCCCGAACAGTCTGGTTATGCTAAGAGAAACATGCATGTGGATAGGCCATCCACCCATGGCAAATGCAATAAACCCCAAAGGAAATATCCCACTCACCCACACACACAAATCCAAGCAAACACGATGCATACACACATATGCAGGCACATTGAACAAAACTTATTTACCTAAAAATAATAATACTGCACACTATTTTTTTTAATGTAGCTCCCCACTACTTCCTGTAGCCTCCTAGCGGACTGCCCCACTCCCATAGCTCATTTAAAAAAAAACTTTTTTTCGTGGTATCTGGCATTTTTCTAAAAGCACAGAGCTGCAGCTACCTTGTCCAAGAACAATGAGGGCCCACGTGAGGTCACAGACACTCTTGGGATGGCACTGGAGGCAGGTGTTTGCTTTTTTTAGTATGAATGACTTCAAATTCATTGTAGATTTGTTTAAAACCATCTAAACATAAGCAGTAGGGGAACAGTATTTGGTGGGCGCCAAAGAAGGTGCCCACAGGGACAAATGGGTCCACAAGTTGCAGACATTCCATTAATAAAGATTTCATCAGATGGCTATAAGAAAATCATTAATCCTTGTTGAGTAACATTGTAGATTTTTAATATATCACTAACCTCAAGAACGAGGTTTCATATTTTAAATGTTCTAAATTTGTACGCTTAAGTGTCTCAATACTGCAGCTGTCACTTTTTCCCCCTAAAAATCAAGATGTCTTTAGCAAGCAGAATATGAGTCAACATCATAAAAATGGTAGAATGTACTATGTACTGAACAAGAAACAGGATGATTGTGTTTTACTGCCTTTACCAACCTAATGCCTGCTAAATGTGTCAGCTCTTTAATCCTGAAACTCCCAGCGAGCATTTGTGTGTGGTGGTTAGGAACACTCCCAGCTTATCTGGAGAGCAGCACGTTAGGGAAAGCATTCCAAGTCCAGATTTTCACAAAGCCCCACTTCCTTTCCATCACCGAAAACATGAGCGCCTGTCAGATGCTGCTTTTGAGAAGCCATTTGGAATGACATATTTCCACTGACTCCAGCTGTTTAGAAGCTTCACAACTATCTACATGAAACATTACCACTATCATAACTGATGTTGTGAAATTTAGGTTTGCTAACTAAATTTTAAGAAAGGTTAGTCAGATAATGTTGCATTGTACAGCGAGCAGGATTGCCACACTTGATTGTGGTGGGTCAAGTCTAAAATCTATTGCTTTGGTATAGGCAGATTTTGATCTAGCAGAGTCCCTCTTTTGGGGGAGATGGGCGGTAGCAAAATTTGAATAATAAATAAATAAATAACCCAAAGCAATTAAATTATTCAGATTCCTATCTGATGGAAATTGCTAATATTGTCTGTCCAAGAAGCTGTTAATTAGCCATTTAGTAAGAGAGGGGAGACCTTCTTTAGGAAGAAGCATATTTAATGCCCCCTCACCATTTTTTAAAAATATGATTACATCTGTTATGACTGAAAAGGTTAACTGAAACTGGAATATGGAAAGCTTGTACTTAGTGTCTTGAAAGACATGGAGGATCAGGCTATCAAAAGCTACTATTTTAGATGACGATGCACTGCTGGAAAATTACTGTGGGTAATTCCTAGTTTAGTTTCCACCCAACACACCCCCTATAGCCAGATCACAGCAAACATACACAGGTCAGCCAGCAACAGAAGTAATAGCTTTATATTTATTCATTAAACATCAGCAAGCATCAAAGTCATTTAAAAGTGGACAAAAAGCAAAGAGAGAAAGGCATACATTACAGGCAACAATTTACATTATCTATATATCAAAAGACACAGAACTTTCCTGGGCCCCTGGAAACAATACTGTAGGTAATTACCATGGACAGTCCCAAAGGTTATTTCATTTTATTATTGGTTATTTCAGCCTTAATTCTTTTTATCTACAGAATAGAGATAATAGGACTCTGGGTGACTCTTTATTCTGCACCATAAAAAATGATTTGGGGGATGGGATTGTACTTTCTCCTTGGCCCATTGCCAATATGGGCCACTCACCACTTCCTGAAGGCAGAACAGATGAGGGAACAAACCCTCAAAAGAACAGGCAAGCCCTAGCAGGCCAGTCCACCCGGGAGTCAGCCAGTGAGGTTGATCATCCCTGCCTAGATGGAAAAGGCAAGAAGCAGGGGAACAACCAATCAGGCCACAGACCAGAGTGAGCACAGCCCAGCATCTTTGCCAACCCACTGCCAAATGGACTGGAATTTCTGAAGTTGACTTAAGAAACAACTGGAAGCCACTCAGGAGACAAGCAGCCTAAGCTGTGGTATGGAATTGCCCCAAGCCTCACTCATGGATACATAATTATTCTAGCAATTATATTTTTTCTTAAGCATGTACTTTTGCATACCCAAGCTGACGAAAGCATTTCATGCCCTGTCAGTTTTAATTATCTTTGTTTATTCCTTTTGAAATCCCAACATATCCTCTTGTGAACCATATGACAAGAACTACAACTTTATCCAAAAGAGTGGCTGAAATAATTTACATGTAAAAAAGCGCCAGCCTTTTAATATGCTACTAATAGTTGACACATCATAGTGCCAGTATTCTTACCAGTATATCACAATTTCCTAATAAAATGCAGCTCATAGCATAATATATTACTTTTCAGAAGCCAGTACTTTCATTTGGACCTAGATCTGACCTTCTGTTGTGTACTTTGAATATTCTTCTGTAATTAATTTTCTATTTCTTTATTTCATAAGAAAAACATTATTTATGCTATACATGATTTAGTGATACCAGCATATTTCTTTACTAAACGAATCTTCCATTCAAGGGTGACACAACTCCATTTCTTTCCTTTTGAATGCACAGAATTAAATACACAAGCATGTTGCATTTTTTTTTCAGGGTCTGTTTAGTCTTGCTCAGAATACCACCACTGAAATCAGTTCCACCTGTGTCTGGGATGGCAAGGAAGAAAAAGCAGAAATAGCCAGAGAGGCTGGTTTTAAGCAATAGGTTACACTAGAATTATTGTTCATTGTTATAATTGCTCAAATTAAAGTGAGTCTCAGGGAAGTGAGTTTTGGGCTCATTTACATATGGGGGATCTTTGGGGGGCAGTGCACTTTTGTAACGTGGGCTTCCTCTCCACTCATGCCATAATCTTACCCCATACTTACAGTATCAGGACTCATGAAAGAAACCAATATCTGCTCTGAAGGGTTTCTATTATGGCCCAAAATAGCTCCATGCTTGCTATTTTTGCTTATAATAACATACAATATGTGTCCACTGAAACTTGCTGACAGCGGCTGGCAGGGAGGGAAGGATAAAATGCCAGTGGGAAGCAGTGCTTTATTCTCACTGTCCCTGGAATCAAGTGTTCCTCTTACGGTGTTCAGCCCTCCAACGTCTTACTTATGTACACACACACACACGCAAATGCCCAGACTGGTAGTTTTAAGAAAGCATATCACATAGGCACAACTCTTGTTCCCTCAAATGATAAGCCCAAACACACAACTTTGGCTTTAGAAAAGAGCTGGGATCAGGAACTCACCACTCAGAGGCTGCCTGTTTGCTCTACAGCAGTATGACTTTTCATTGGTGCCAATGGAGCATTGCCTCCTAAAGAAACACAAGCTTCAGCAGCACGCTCTTTCTCTTCTAATAGTTCTCTACCTTGTCCAGCCCCAACTGATTCCATTTTTTTTTATCTGCATGTTCAATTGACATTACCTGCTTTGATTCTTACATAAGCAGTACCCTAATCAGAAATATAGAGAGCCAGTTTGGTGTAGTGGTTGAGGCACCAGACTAGAAACCAGGAGTCTGTGAGTTCTAGTCCTGCCTTAGGCACAAAGCCAGCCGGGTGACCTTGGGCCAGTCACCTTCTCTCAGCCCCTAGGAGGGAGGCAATGGCAAACCACTTCTGAAAAACCTTGCCAAGAAACCTGCAGGCAGTCTCTGGGAATCAGACATGATTGAATGGATTAAAAAAAAATCAGAAATATAAAGTGTTAATTTTATGAAGTGTGTGGAGCTGAAAAATAAGAATATTTTTCAGCTCCACTTTAGAAGCATATTTCCTAGATTTTTCAGTAAGTTACTGGGAGCTCTATTGGCATACCTGGCTTATCCTCCTCCTGGCAAGAATCCTGACATTCCTGTACCTCTTTTGCACGATAAGGAAACCAGATAATTACTTTTGTTCCATGTTCCGGTACTCGCTGGGGAAGTCTGACTAGTGGAAGTTTCTGTTCTGCTTCTCCTCTCCAGTGGCATTCCAAGGACTGCTTTATGGGTCAAAGCCCATGTTTCCGCCTTGGGCCAACCAAAACTGTGGCCAACACATTTTTTCCCAAGGAACAGAGCAAGACTGACATCCCAGATGGCCGGGAAGGAAATACATTCCATTTCTGACTGTGACAAACTAGGAAGCAATCATTATACCCCCACACAGCAGCAGTTGTGCCTGCAAAACTGGGCAAAGATTATGCCTAAAATAGTATTCATTAATGAAATGCTGATTGCTCCCTGACAAATAGGGATAGATTTGCAGTCCAAGAAGCATGGGGGGTGGCTCCTTCAAAGATCAACTTAAGGCACTCCACATGAGAATTCTGCACCAGTTTGAAAGCAGCTCCAGACCTCCGAGATCTTACAACATGGGTAGAGTTTAAGAGTTGAGTTACTTTGCTGCTGGCTCAGCTGTGGGTTGTTTCTTTAAGTGCTTTGAAAAGTTGTGCTTTTGAGCTGTCCAGTTTTCCCACTGGCAGGAATTCTTGCTTCATCCCCTCTCCCATAGAACTTTGGTTTAGAATATTTGTCCAGGGAACTCCTGTTTCAAGGCAGTTGCTTTTTAAAAAAAATGTAGCTAACTGATCAGTACTAAAAAGGAGGAGGAAAAGGACAGAACTCTTTTTAACTTCACTCTTGTTCCCTTTACCTGAGCTACTTTACAGCCTGGAAGAGTTGCAAGGATCTACATTCAATCAAGACAGTTCAGAACCATTCCACCTGTACACCTTATTCCTACTAATACAGCAATAAACAGCCAGGTTTACAGCTATTATGAAAAGTCCCTGGTTGCAAAAATGCCAGTATGCTATCCTTTAGGCTTCATACTGGCTTTTTAATAGAAAGAGAAGGAATAGCACCCTTGCATCTAGGTAGATTCCCCTTGTAGTAACTGCTCCAGAAAAAAACACACACATTGTGAACTGAAAATGTAGATAGGAGCAAGTATCAGTTTATTTTTGCTCCCTTCTGTGTGACAAGAGTGTGCCGTGTGTGTGGTCAAAAGCCTTAGTCCACCATGGTTCTCTCTAGCTGGGCTTAAGAAAAGCTATGGTGATGGAACCAGTGGATTTTTAAAAAACACCATCTTTTTTTCTCAAGGAACAATTCTATATTTTTACTTTTGTGAACTGCATACCAGCTGGGAATACTGGCATATACTTGGGAATCATCCAGTTCATTGTCAATGGGTTCAAAACATAAACCAAAATACCTTTTCCATTATGCATAATTAGCTTATTATGCCACAGGTTACTTATCAGTGGAACAGATGAAAGGGAAGACAAGATATCTGTATCAGTAATATCTGAGTACAAGAGAGCATTTCAATAATTTTGCTTGATCATTAATCACAAACTGCACATTTCAAAATTCTCTAATAGCCCCTATCAAAATATAAGCTCAAAAACATTGTATGCTATTTGAAAATCCTCATGCTTAAATTTTATTTGGCCTCAATCACTTTGTATCAAGTGGATCCACAGACTGATTTTAAGAACAAGCTGGTCACTTGGAGAGCAGGGTTCTAAATCCTCCCCTTAGCCGTAACAGCTTTCCCCATAAACCACTTCCTTTGTATCTCATTCTCAGTGGGGTGGGGGAGGGGGCAGGAAGCAGGGACTGAATAGATTTTAGGCCAATGTGTCAGAGGAGTAACACACCAAAAGTGGATCTGGGTGAGGATACTCAGCCCTTTCCATGACATATACTGTACATACAGGGAAACATACATTCCATTCTCTCACACACAAAGACACACTTGCTGTAGTTAGGGTTTTAAAAAGTATAAGAAAAGTATTTTTTTGGTTGGGGGGGTCAAAGATAAAGCTTAGCCTTTGTATTTTATTTACTTATTTATCAGATTTATATAGCTGCCCATCTCATGAGTGTGCCTCTGGCCGGCGTCCAGTAAAACAAAACTCTTAAAGCAAAGTATTAAATAACCATAAAAAAACAATTAAAACATAAATATAAATAAGACCCCAGGAGAATGCATCGAAGTCTAACACACAGCCATCACACAGACTCTCTGTTTCTACAGGATCCCCAAGCCTACTGGAAAAACCACATTTTAAGAAATTTCCAGAAGGTCTGTTTATTGATTTATTGATTTGATTTGATTTGATTTCTATAGCCGCCCATCTCAGTGAGTGACTCTGGGCGGCTTACAACAATAAAACTATAAAACAATTAAAACAGTTACAATTAAAACAGTTAAAATATAAAATAAATACAGAATAAATATTATTTATTTATTTATTTATTTGATTTCTATAGGGTTGGGGCCAATCTCACCTCCCCACCAGTGTCCCATACCAAAAACCGCCCTCCCATATAGCACTGAGGTTTGAATTAGCATGCATTTATTTAATTTCTCTGTCACAGCACCTGCCCTTTGCATTCCCCCCAATATTCAGATGACCTTGACCTTGTTGGCCTTCTGTAAGGCCTTGAAAACCTGTTTTTGCACCCGTCCATTGGGCCAGAGAGTTGAATGAGCCCATTCTGAAATGTCTGAATTGGAATATGTTGTGATTGGCCTTGGCTGTCCTATGTATTGTACTGTAGTGTTTTGTGGATTATTGGTTCTTGTTTGCCTGCCTGTTTTTGTTTTTGTTTTTAACCATATGTTAGCTGCCCAGAATCACTATTTGCAAATTGTGCAGCCATATAAATAATCTGAATATAAATAAATAGTAAAAATGCAACCTATTTTAGAGCCCTAATGTTCTAAATTATTATTAAATAAAACAAGTAAAAAGGAAAGTTTTATATCCAGAGGCAATATGATTATCATTTTCTGGGGATACTTAAAGGTAATTTCATCATATGTTGTATGTGAGTTTGATATGGGCATCTGATTGGCCACTTTTAGAATACTATGAACAAAGAACTTTAGGTCACTTATTATAATTCATGGCTAAGAGCTGAAATATGCAAGAATCATGCACAACTACTTTTGCTGAGTGGCATTATTTGAGGCTAGGGGTAAGAATGCAAAATACCATCATATACAAAGCTGCATATGTCGACAGATGTAGTCTAAACTTTATTTCTCTCCTTCATGCTGCTGTTGTACAGAGAGATAGAAATCCATTCTTTTCACTCTTCATCTACAGCCTGATATGCTAAAACTGGCAACAGATGTCCCAGATGAATTGCCTCATACCCTCAGAGACCATTGGCCTATCTAGTTCAGTATTCTTGCAATCCAAGGCTTCAGATTTCAAGCAGCATCTCCTTCATGAGCTCCATTAAATGAAAATGGAATGGTAGGACCTTTGACATCCAAAACCTGTGTTAAAGAACTGAACTAGAAGCATTCCTTGAGTGAAATTGATATGAACTCTGTCTACACTGATGAACTGACCTCTTTTAAAGTCCATCCATGACATTGTAAAAAGGAATGTAAGCCTGTGATACCAGTACAGAATGTCCTAATCAATCCACTGGAGAACCTAAATAAACTGAACAAGGGATAATTGGAGAAGAACAGAAAATTGAAAATTCCTAAACAAGTATGAAGGCCTCTAAATAAATGTGTTAGGTAAAGCAGGCATCTTGATTATATGTCACACAGATACTATAAGCAGACTGTATAACCAATTACATTTATCACCAAGCTCTATAGCCACATAGCAAGGATTTATGCAGTTTCAGAATAAGCATGTTTCAGAAAACAATCCAAAAGCAACCAAACTGTCAAAAGCACTTCTCTAAGCCAGTGATCCACAATCAGTGTTGGGTATGATAGGTAAAAAATTGTTTTACTAATGTTTTGTGTGACCTACATATAAGTCCCCATTTTTTTCAGCAGTGAAATAGATTTACTGATAATTGCTGATATATGACATAGAGATTGACCAGATATTATCCACAGTTTTCAATTAATACGCTCAGCAAAATCCAAAAATTGCTGGGTTCCTAAATTATAGTCCTGGTATATTGATGCATGGTATGTTGAAGAAGCCACAACTCCTCATATTTCCATATCACACATGAAGCTATAAACTCTCATTTACAAATCACAATACCTCAAGCCAAACCTACACTGATGAATCCAGAGTGAGGACAAATGAGATGAGATGGACAATGTATGTTAACATCTGGCAACTGATGCAGGAAGCAAGGTGGTAAAGAACAAAATTCAGAGACTTACCAGTTTTTCAATCCAATTTCCTAAATCTCTAAACTGGTCTGAAGTCTGCCGAGACAAAGCACCGTTGTATTGCAAACCAGTGATTTTAAAGTTGCCCTTGTAAAATGATAACTTTTGATCTCTAAAACCTAAAAAGTAAGATTTGTGTTAAATTAGCAATTCCAATATTCACCAGGATCCCTCAAACAATCTGTGTTACTTATTTTTCCTCACTATTTCTATCTTTGGAGTCAGAAGACCACACTAGACAGGGCAGGGGAGGGCGGTCCTTCTGCCTATAAAGCAGGGGAAATATGTAGTCTCATATTAAAAGGAGCATGCTGAAGGAATGGAAGGTGAATGATTTACAGAACCCAAGCATGATGAAAGAAAGTACTAAAGAGGATGACTGCTTGCTCCCCTTTATCAAATAACTAAAATCACAGATATTATTTTCTAGTTCATTAGTGCTACCAGGCTTTTTACATTTTATGAACACTGCTTCAAAAAATTAAATGCTGCACAGAGCTGAAAAAATATAACCCATTGTATTATATGTTTAAAAATGAGTATAGCACCCATCAAAACAGTTATACAATGTTTACATTAAGCATAAATATTTAGAATATAGTCTAGAACCTTCTCACCTGTCAAAATATCATAGATTTGTATGTATGGTGAATTCAGCATATTGAAACAGCTTAATCTGATTTCCAGTGGGTATGAGCACAGCCTTCTCCATATTATATTTCCTCTTCAAAAGTAGCAATTTAAAAAAAATCTAAACCTAGGAAATTCTAACTTTCTTTCTTTCAAATGTAGCAAAATTAATGCTTTAATTGGGAATTTGGATGAACATGATCAGATTTTTGAAAAAATGCTCAGCCAGCATTCCATTGCAAAATTTATTTATTTATTATTTATTTCTCAAATTTTGTCACTGCCTATCTCCCCCAAAAGAGAAAATATCTTAGGCCATAAAATCCTAGGCCAAGACCCATGTTTTAATCTTTCAAGATGTGTTCAGAAGTTCATGTCAAAGATAAATGGTGGATTCAAACAACTGTGAGGTTGTTTGATCATTTGGCTTTCCCTGCAAAAGAGTTGCAGAATCTGATCCATCATCTCACATTTTGCAAGCAATGCTGCAGCCAAAGGAAAAAGTCAGCAAGGATGTTTCTGCAGGCCCGCAACAGAAACATTTAAAGCAAGTGTTCACTCTCTCCCATAGTGAAGCAGAGATCTATCTTTAATTCAATGCGAGAGGAAAATGACTTGTTCTGCTCTGTAGCAAGAACATCTGATTGGCTTGAAAAATAAGCCAAGCTACTTCTATGTTATAAAATCAGGGAAAGCAGAGTTTGCCTGTTTGTAAAAACCAACTACAGATCTGTTCAAAAAGCAGCTCTATAAATTGACCATAAGATGCATTTTACCATACTGTGAAAAATAAGTCAGGAGTCCTATGATGATTGCTGCTGCAATTGTGCTGGCCAAAATGATGACAAGAATTTTCCATGGTTCAAAGTATCTGAGTTTTGTGCTTGCTGGCTGCACTCTGGAAAAGGTAAGATAGTAAACTTTAAAAAGTTCCCCAAATTTTTCTTCTCACTTTGGTAAACATCTTAACTGAATCAATATATGGTATATTAAACAATCTGAAAGTCATGAAAATAAGTTCATTTGATTAAGTGGATCGTTTTCATTCTCTTTTCGTTCTGCCTCTTTTACCTTATGGTATCCTATTTTCATAGTGGATTGTTTTGGAAACCAGAAACAGTATATGAATAGTTGAAATAAGCAAACAAACCAATCAATAAATAAGATGACCTGTAGCCCATTATTGTCCTCCAGCTAAAACTTTAACTGTTGTGAGGATAAAAATCAGTGACAGAGAGATGCATATGCCAGGATAGGCAATCTGGTGCTCCTGGTGTCTATCATCCTGAGCTCCTAGGAGGAGAAACATGTTAATAATCCTATCTACAAACTATCCACCCATAAAAAGGGGAGATCCAAAGAGATTGGGGGAAAGCCAAGATTTGAAGAATGACAAAAGTTCCAGGGTAGAAAAGGAAGAGAACCAAAATGCCAAAAGCAGCCCAACAGAAGTATGCTTGAGTGGCTCCAAATATACCACATGATGCTATGGGGATGGGATAGGATGGGGGGAAGAAATGGCATGGAAAGGAATCATGCATGACTGGCTAACTAGCATCATGAAAAGGAACATTCTGCATAAAATTAGGCATTTTCACATCCCTCTTCAGTATTTTGGTCTAGGACGCGATATCAGAAATGTTGGCTAACAATCTCGATATTTTGAGTGAGGATGCTGGTGATGTTTTTCTTTTGCTATTGCCCAGCGTTCAATGCACCCTAAACGGCAAATTCCACTCCCTGAGCAATTCAAAATTCACAAGGTCCTGACTTATTAAAAACCTATTGAGATTGGCTACTGGATTCATTCAAGTTTGTTAAAGAATAATGCTTGCTTTGTCAAAAATGCTAGTTCTATTAAACTCTCTTGAAGTTTGCCTGCACTGGATGTAAAAAAAAAACCCTCTAGAAATCTACTCTATTTCTCCAATGCCATTCTGTCTAATTTAAAGAGCAAGATATGCAGATTTTCTATATTTCTATTACCTTTCCAGGTTGTGATGTAAATATTAAACATTTGTAGGCACATTTTGTCCTCTTTTTAAGGGAGAGAACATTTCCCATTTTCAGACATATTTCTCCTAGTACTGTAATGGTTTTGTCCTGCATTACTTGTACCATGTGTTAGATCTCTAATTAATTTTTTAGTTTAAAGTTAATTTGTGGTCAAAGACCAAACTATCAACTATTACTATTCTAATTAATATGGGCATTTATTAATTCATTTAAAAGATTTATATGACTGCTCATCTCAGCGTATGGCTCTTGGAGGCTTACAACATTTTAAAACACCAACAATAACAAAAATAAAATAATTATAACAACCATCAACAAAGTACAAAGGCATTAAAGTCTGACTCAAAAACCTCCCAACACAGAAATCATGCAAAGCAAGCTCTCTTAAGATCCTAGCCGAAGGCTTAGAGGAACTGCAGGATCTTTAATGAAGCAGAGATAGCAAAGACATGCAAAAGCCTTAGCAGATAAAAGAGACAATAAACAAAATCTCAGCTCTGGAAAAGATGCCACCTTGATTCCTCATCGTTTAAGAGAGGACACTCTTTCAAGCTTCCAAGATTCTGTTATTATACTCTACAAGAATAGAATTCCAATAATCTTTGCAGTGTCTGATTCCTGACCTGGTCGACCTCAAAAGGCTGATGGCCTATTCAAGGCCAAATTCCCTTACAGTGTTGATATACCTCCCAATTGAGAGCATCTGTTGTTTGTTAAAAGGCACAGGTTTTATCTGTTTTTTTTCCATCTTAAATAATTGTTCATATTGTTTGTAAAAACTAAATTTATATTTTTACCTTTTGCATTTGGTGCATTGTTAGCTCCCTTACATGCTGAATTGAATAGAAGGACAGGATATAAATCAAATAAATAAATCAGATGACTAGATTATGTGGGCAAATCAGTCATGAAGTCATTAACAACATTAGGAAAACATTTACCATAATGAATAACATTTATCTCCCAATTAAAAAAAAGTAATTACTTTAGGCAAGGGACTATCTCATATTTGACAGGTCTGCTTAGAAAGTCTGCTATTCTGCTGGGAATTTCAATAGTGTTCTTAATTCTTAATATACTGGTTAAATTATTTTTGAGAATAGAAATTAGGGTTTTTTTATATCATCAGAATACATTTGTAAATGAAGTAATTGCCATTGCCATCCTTTTATGGACAGGAAACCTGTACTTTGACATCTACAGTGAAAGAAATACTTCAGTTGAGAATGAAATTTTCCTATCTACTTTCTGTCTTTAAAACATCAAAAATTCCACTGTTTCCTTGGAATACTTACATTAATTGTTAAAGATATAAATTAATTCCTCTGTAAATCTACATATATAATTCTCTAACCATTAGAATAAGAAATACTTTCTGGTATAGAAAATAAGGTGTCATTATCTTAAATAAATCACACCTGATTCCCATCAACACAAGGTTCAAATTTATTTATAAGGATGTTTAAACTAACAACTTATTGTTTGAAAATGTCACATTCCTATTCCACCTCTCTGAGAAATATATGGCGGGGATGGTGTTTTAGTTTGAACAAATGAAGGGGAATGCTCTCACCTCCCTATGACTGTTATTGTCTCAAAAAAATTACAGAACTTCCAGAAGTATCCTGGGGGAGCATCTGTGCATGTCTGAATCCTTATACCAAATGCTACCAACTGAATACATGTGGTCTAGAGCAGTGTTTCTCAACCATAGCATCTTTTAAGATGTGTGGACTTCAGCTCCCAGAATTCCCCAGCCCCATGATGGCTGGGGAATTTTGGGAGTTGAAATCCACACATTTTAAAGTTGCTAAGGTTGAGAAACACTGATCTTGAGGTTTGTTTAAGAAAAAACAAGTCAATGCACATCCTTCATATTTCATCACATTGTCTGCTTTTAAGCTAGTGTTCTGCAACTGCATGAGGTGAGCAAGGAAAGGGTGTGGGGGCCTGCTCTATTTGACAGGTTTCTGTTAGCTACTTTTCCTGCTATGCAACACTTAACTGCTGCTGTAATTTAGTCATTTTTTTTTTTTACCACCCACTAAGGGCCAAATTGGTACAAGTTACACAGCTTTATCAGCTACACCTATACGCTCAGTAAAAATCCTGCCCTTTTTATGATTGGGAGGCTATGAGTCTCTGTCCCCACACAGCCTGTCCTCTGAATTCCTTCCTTCTAAGAGGTGCTAGGTCTGCCTGGATTTTCAGTCCCTGTGCTGGAATATTTGTAGTTTCAAGATTTCTTAGAAAGGGGCAAAAGCGCATTTATGTGGCCAAGTACAGTCAGAGAGATTTTTAAAAATGTGGACTGAGGCAGAAAAGCAGCTTTGTTCCTTGTTTTTCTGGTATCTGAACTGCAAGCAAGCAGTACAACAAACCAAACAAAAATCTCTGCAGGCGTTGTTCTATGGACTTCTTGTTATTTTCGCTGGTTAGCACCACTAATCATTCTGAGAAATTTAGTCGTCTCGCCACATTTTCAGGAAGAAAAACCTCAAAAAAGCATGTTTTACAGAAGAACTAAACTGACTGCTTCTTCCCTCCCTCAAAACTGTTGTGCTTTTGAAAAATTGGGACAAACTTTCCAGTGTGCAGCTTTTCCTTTGCACCATCTCTATGTGTACAGTCGTTCCCTTATCTTAGAATTATGGCAGATGCCTCCTTATTTATAGTTAAGCAGATGTCTCTTTGTCTAGAGCTAAAAAAAATGGGCATTTTATCTTTCCTATAGATGTATTTTTCTATACATAAGATATATGTATAACCCTTTACATAGATTTTGCTACATGATATATTCACTTGTCTATACTGACAGGAGCCAGCCTTACTATCTTTCCCATACAAACTTGCCTTATTGTAAACATATAAGAAAAATATTCCAACACTATCCTCTAACCCAAAGATTCCCTACCTTTGGAGGATATGCGACTGGAGACCAGGGCCACAACTAGGGGGGGGGCAACCGGGACATGTGCCCCAGGCACGGTGCTGGGGGGGCGCCAAAATGAGTGCTGGGGGGCGCTAAAATGAGCGCTGGGGGGGCACCAAAATGGGTGCAGAATCCATGTTTGCCCCGGGTGACGCAGACCCTAGTTGCGGCCCTGCTGGAGGCAGGGCCTTAACGAAGAAGGAAGTCAACCTAAACACTGTGCTGTAGGCTAGCTGTTGGTTTAGGCTATTGTCCTGATGGCTGTGACAGCAGCCTGATTCTGTCATTCCCTGATTACATAACAGCCACATCGCTTCATTATTCAAGGTCACACGCCCAGGAGCTTTACCTATGTTTGCTACTCAAGAGCTGCTAAGCACCAGTGATCTAGGAGGGCCTAAGATTGAGTTTTCTCTTTTGCTCTGTTTCCCACCCACCCCCCGCCCCCCAAGCAGGAGCTTCATCCCTGCAGGTCTTTAACCTGTTCCCCTCCACCTGACATGTTATCTAGCCTGTTAGATCCAGTTCATGTAAACCAGTTGTCATGTTGCAGTGGGAGAGCTCTTTCTGGGCTTTGTCCTGAGGAGTGTCATGCTGTGCCTGGTTAGCAGTTGTGCCAAATTTTCATCAGAACTGGTTGCTGCTAATTTAAATTATTAAATTCTCTCCTACCTCCATCTCAATTCTGCCTTTATTTTAGCAGGTACCAAACACTATATACATTAGAATAGCCACAACTTTTCTTCTAGCATTAGTGCACTTATTTTTAAAGAACAAGAATACTATTTTCCTGCCCTCAGTCTCATTGTTTCTACATTTGCTTCTATAGTATTGAACACTTTTCCTTTCATAGCCATTATTTGAACTTAAATTCCTTCATCTGCTAAAGTCCAATCTTAAGAATACCACAGGAATGTCATTTACTTCCAGAATCAAAACTGCAGTCTAACCATTCTTGGATAATAGTTCTAAGCCATGAATAATATGAATGCCCACAAGTAAACAGAAGGCTGTTTCTATACATGTGCGGACAGCTTTTCTGTTAACATTTGGTATTTCTCTGCTTGAGGTTAGAAGTTCAGTAATTTCACTTCCAGGCAAATTTAAACAGTTAAATGCATTAAGTGATATAAATCTCACAGATTACCTAGAATGAAGGATTAATTTCTTATTTTCATTCAAGGCAATTTGTGAAGCCAAAAGCACTGTATACACAAGGGAAAATTATCACTTTTTCTTTTAGGCTTTATTCTGAAAATATTGATTCTGGCACCTACCTAATTAAGTCAGTCCCATATTTTATATTCTCTTCTTTTTCTGCTGCTGATAGCCACCAAGCACTACCAAAGTGATTCTGTAGCAAACTCTATCTTATTTTTTTAAGCTGCAAATCTTTCTTACCTTATTAAAATTATCTGTTTTTTTAAAAACTAAGATCTTGCAAATAATCTTTTTGTTATATTACTGATCAAAATAGAATATAGTCAGTAACTGTAATAAGTCAGTAACGTTCATCAGAATAAATCCAATTAAAGATATTTGAACCACAGTAAAAGAATGAGTAAATCCTCTCACCACCACAGTTCCCAACAGAACGCCTGAGCTTTAAAAAAGCAATAAATAATTCAGTGGGGAAACACCTAGAAGCCACAATTTCATTCTTGCAATATAGAAAAAGATTGATACTGATGGAGACAGAGATGCCATTTTTAATGCAAGAAATGTACAAAGGAACAAGGTTCAGTGAGCACATCTCTTAATACGTATCCTACTAAAAGTTGGCAGTGTTGTTGCAACCAGCATTCTTCAGAAGACCGCCCAATTCAAATCAAGCTCATATTACTTACCTCTGAAGACCCCAAGGTCCATGATGGTAGCTTGGGTAGCCTATGTGAGTTCCTGAAACAGTCTGGACAAAATCCGGAACACAGTGAGAATGCTGCTGAAATACACAGTTCCTACTCTGCCTGGTTTGACAGACAGGGTAGACTGCTAATGGAAAAACCTTCATTGCAATATCTGTGATACAACACCCAGCGATGTGTGGAAATGGAAAATGTGTGTGAGACAAGGAGCAAATTAAAGTAAAAGAAAGATGTCAGCATGGAGAAAATTGTGAGACTCTAGGCTTCTGATAAGTTCAATAAAAATTCCCACATAGCCATGGAGGAAATCAATCAAGCCAGCCACAAATCAGGAGTCTTGGCCTTTTCTAGAAACAATTCCAGTTTTTCTAATTATGCCAGCACACTTTGTCCTAATGGCTAGCCCCTTCTAATGATATTTTCATTCATGGTTGCTTGTTGCCATCTTTTCTTTAAAATCAGCCCAGAGCAGCCAGATGGAATAATTGATTAATAAAAGAGTGATATAGTGACTGTCTAGATACCTCCAGCTGCTCGCTACTCCACAGATATCCCTGACTTTAGTGTCATTATATTGTAGTTATATGTATCTAATCTCCTAATTATGTGTTGTGCTCTACAGATAAGGAACCTCCTATGGGAGGTGTTTGCCATTCCAAAACCCAACCTTCTATTGCCTAATCTTTCTTTTCTCAATAAAAGCGATTATTTCCAGTGAACCACTTGCCAGAAACCATCCCTGTGATAACTTTAAAAAGTAAAGATTGGCAACTGGAGATCCCAGGATTCTCTAAGAATTGCTTGCTGTCCTTTCAAATGGCAAAATGTACAACAATTGTACAACAATTCACTTTACAGAGGTAGATGGTGATGGGAGCTTTGGTTCTCCTTTCCAGTTGGATATCCCATATAGTTTCCTCCTATAATGTTTTCAGACCTCATGGTCAGAGCTAACATTGCAGGAATTTGTTCTTCAGGAAGGATGGCAATCACAAAGGAAAAGAGAATAAACCTGAGAGCCAGGGATATTTCTGCTTGACTTCATGAGAGTTTTCATTACTTGCCCTGTCAACCTGTTTCTAGTATGTTCTTGGCCATTACCTGTTAGATACTGATTGCTGCTCTCACCAGTTGCCTCTCTTCCTGGCTTTACCCTGACTTAGCTGCTGCCTCTGTCCCAGGATATTAATATCCCGGGAGTCATAACATCACTGACTTTAACTTACTTCCTCAAAACATGATGTGAAAAAAGATCTGTTAAGATGGGGAAAATTACAATTGTCTCTTATGTGGAGAATATCTGTAATTAAGATGAATGTTTTGCGTAGGATGTTGTTTCTTTTTCAGACTATACAGATTTTGATGACAGATTCATCATTTAAACAATGTCAGAAGGATATCTTTAAGTTCATTTGGCAAGGCAAGAAACCAAGAATTAAATATAAATTGTTACAAGATGCCAAAGAATGAGGAGGTTTGGGTTTCCCTAATTTAAAATTGTATTTTGATGCTCGTGGTTTGCTTTGGATGTAGGAATGGATAACTCTGAAGAACAAGAAGTGATTGCAACTTGAAGGACATGAATTGAGCTTTGGGTGGCATGCCTATTTGTGGTATGACAAAGTTAAAGTTAATAAACATTTTAAAAACCATTTTGTTAGGAGTGCCATAACGAGGGTTTGGAATAAATATAAAGCAAGATTGTCTCCTAATGTACCATTGTGGTTGTCACCTCATGAAGCATTTGTTAGAAGAGAAAATGTGGGGGGAACAAGTTGGTCAAATTATAAAGATTTGTTCAACTTTGAAGAGGGTGAACCGAAGCTTAAAACAAGGGAACAGTTAGAGTTGGAAGGTTTTACATGTCATTGGTTTACCTATGTGCAATTGTCAGAACATTTTAAAGTGGATAAAAAGAATTTTATATTTGTCAATGAAACAACTCAATTTGAAATGCAACTCTGTATAAATGACAAACATGTTATTACAAAGACATATAAAATGTTGTTACAGATGAATTTACAATATGAACAAGTTAAAGAATGTATGATTAAATGGGCTAAGAATTTTGGATACAATATTATATTGGAGCAATGGGAGAACATGTAGAACAAAGATTTGAAATTTACTTTGAATTATAACTTAAAAGAGAACTTTTATAAAATGATGTATTTTTGGTATTTAATTCCTGATAAGTTGTCAGAAATGTACAATGGAGTAACAAATGTTTGTTGGAAATGTTCTCTTGGTGAAGGAACTTTTTATCATCTTTGGTGGACATGTGAGAAAGCCAAAAAATTTTAGGGTCAAATATGTGTTAATATTCCAAAGATCCTTCAAGTGGACTTACAGAAAAAAACCAGAACTGTTTCTCTTGGGTCTGATGGAGAAGCAGCTTGAGAAACAACATGGGACTTTGCTTTTATATATGATTACAGCAGCAAGACTTTTATATGCACAAAGATGGGAAGATCCACAAATACCTACAGTGGAGGACTGGATTATTAAACCGATGGAGCTGGCCCAAATGGCCAAGTTAGGTGCTAGTATCAGGAAGAACGGCAGGCCTGGAGCCCTGCTTAGAAATGTAGGATTTAGAGGTGCCAGGGCAGCCCTCCTAGTAAGATCACCCCACTTGCTTATCAGATGTTACAGATGTTACATAAGAGCAAGGGTCATGTAATAATTTACATTATCTTTGTAATTCTTTTCTGTCATCTTCAGAGAGTATATAACTTGTAACTTTGTGAGCTTCAGTGCTCTTTTGCGTTCTTCTGGTGAGGAACCCATTGACTGCTGTAGTTGTGAATGCCAATAAAAAATGTTGCATCTCTCTCCAATTGCTTTGGTTCCTTGTTTAGATGGACATTTTCTCATAACATATTAAAAGGAAACAAGCCCATCTTCCTTTGTCATTTGGTTAATCAATCAATATACAGGTATTCCTCATTTAGTGGCAACAGTTGGGACCGGCAACTCGGCCATTAAGCAAAGTGGTTGCTAAGTGAAACCATGATGGTGCTTACGATCTTACTTCAGCTTTCCTTTGCCTGTGAGGAATGGTCATAAAGTTACTTTTTCATTCACTGTTTTAAATGAGGCAGTTGCTAAACAAGGACTGCCTGTACATTACTGTTACAATCCTGGGATGGATAGATGCAGATAGACCATACTGAATGTGAATTGTAGTGTGCAAAAGAGGCAAGATGATCAAGGCAAAGGACATACTTTTGAGGCACCCTGAGATGAAGTTACTGGTGGCTTTATATTAGATAACCTTCCAAACCCAAACTACTTTTTCTTGTTACTGATTGCTTTTCTCCTCTAATTTGATGGATCTCATTAGGAAATCAACATATGATCCAAATGCCATTAAGTCAGAAATCTCTCAATGAATAATGTTCTAGTGACTGACACTTTTCTTTTTACTTAAACTGTTTCTTCTGTAGTGTGCACTCTAGTACTTGCATCTTTTTTAAAATTTATTTTAAATGAAACACTAAGCAATTCAGTGCCACTTGATGGCAGTAAAGTCCTTTAGCATTTCTGTAAAAACTAAGCTTTGTGTTGTAGCCTCACAATAGGTCTGCTTTATAACAAAGAATATTCACAATGCAACCCTAACAAGAAGTAACAAAATTTTGCAAAGAGTATCCATTATATTATAACTTCTATATATTAACATTTCAAGATTATTGTTACTAAGAATAATTAAATATTATTTTTATATGACCTTAGGGGTGAAACTTTTGTACGCAAAATATCAAAGAGGGATTTTGCAATCATGTATAAGTGCATATGGCATGTAATAGAAGAGTATACATATGTTTGAAGAGCAGTGCAAATTTCAAAGAATACTAAGCAAAGTTTAATTAGAAATGCTCTTGTGACCCAAACTTTGTTATGTAATAAACTTATTTAGACATTATTTCTGCATCAGGTGCAAGGCAAACTCTTAAGTAACCTCAATCAGCTTTTCCTTCCTTCCTTCCTTCGTAGAACCTTTTATCTCATGATGCAATATTATTTCCACTCAACAGTATGTCACACAGTTCACTTGTATTCACTCAAAATTGTCTTGAGAAGTTGAACTTGCAATAATTAGTGCCTGTAATCCATATGTGTCGCGTCACGCGACCAGTCCTTCGCCCTTCGGTCTATGGGATTCCCTGGGGGGGAATGAGCCAACGATTCCCTCGCAAGGGTGAGGTCGAAAAAACAACGGTAGGCACAGGATTCTTTTGTGTGTGGTGAGTGACGCTACATCTCAGGAGGTTGCTGGTACTGCCTCCTGGTGCCACGCCCCCACCTCCTTTTATTCAGCAGTTCTATCAGGGCGGGGGAGTGAGTACAAAGAGAATAGGGAAATACAAGTCATGCCCTGAGGCTACGTGAGAGACATGCAATCTAGCTGTGCAGTAATGGAGTCAGGTTCGTCACATTTCCACCTTTTTTATTTAATTTTGTTCCTCCCCCAGAGGGTCTGAGTCGGGGAGCCAGGGACTCTTCAGTCCAAGGAGACCCATCCCAGCGTCCTCTCTCGGGGGGTAGTGTGACCGGGGGTCCTTGTCCATTTCCGATTCACTATCGGAGGACCATCCTAAGAGTGGTGTTTTCTCCATACCTACAGCAGTGACCAGGTGTTGAACAGCAAGCTTTGTCTCGGATACCTCTGAGTCCAATGTATGAAGTCTCTGCTTTAAGAAGCGGAGAACGCGACCCAGCACACAGGGGCCTATGGTGCATACGAGAATCAATAACAGGAGGGGCCCCAACAGAGCGGACAACAGTGTGGTTAGCCATGGAGAAATGCTAAACATATTTTGATACCATGACATGGATTGTTGGCGCTCCAATTCCCTTGTTTTTAAACGGGAATTGAGCTCTTTCATAGAGTCCAATACTACTCCTGAGTTGTCGGCATAAAAACAGCAGTCTTCCTTTAGAGCAACACACAGTCCCCCTTGTTTGAGGAACAGAAGGTCGAGACCCCTACGATTTTGCAAAACCACTTCGGATAGAGAGGTAAGGGAATCTTGTAGCGCCACAATAGATTGTTCGATGGCGCGAAGGTCAGTGTCAATGATAGCACTAAGGTGACGCAGGTTCTGATCATTGACAACAAGGGCTGACACACCAGTGGCGGCTCCAGCCGCACCTAAGCCCAGTAGGACTGATAAAGTTACAGCAGTCACTACTTCGCGCTTAGCCTTGAGGGGATAATGAGGGGGCTCTAAAATGGAGAGAAGTTCGTCAGGGGAATAGATAGAAACCTTGGGGAGTAGGAGCACCTGAATACAAAAGGCGTTAGTTTGTAACAAGGTATCACCATATACACATGCGGTGAGGCCAGAAGAACATGCCCAAACAGAGTTGTTCCCAGGGATAAAGTATTGCCCTGTCAATCGGGCAGAGATATTACCAGAGGTAGTGTAGAGTACACCGTAGCCACCATGGCCGGTGTGACCGTTGATGTTCAAGCGATTTTTTGGAAGATAGAGGGCACAGTGATCATGAGAAGAATTAAGGCAATATTGAATATAGTTAGCAGGAACACGGCCAAGGCAGCAGCCCTGCCCTATTATAGAGGTGATAGTCAACGTGGTGTTTTGCCAGCGGCAGGAGGCGGCTGAGGTAGAGTTTCGGATAGGGTCAGGAGAACCGACTGCTTCATAGAATGGTGGGGAGGAAGACAAGCAAAGCCAACATCGAGATGTGTTAGAAGCGGTGTGAACAAGGGAAAAGGAGGAGTTAAGAAGAGAGACAAGGGGGTTTTTTTGTTTGGTGAGGGGTTTAAGAAAGGTGGAGTGAATGTCGTCGGCATTGGGCCCAACAGGTGGGGACTGAGGGAGAGTGACCTGTCGTTGAATGTAGAATATGTTGCCGTAATGATACCCGGGCCATCCGGCATATATACGACCTCCCCATTTTACACCTGAGTCCCAGGCATTCCCCTGAGCTTTTCCTGCAGCAGTGAATTGTACAATAACCGGATTACATCTATTCCAACCCCCCTGTCCTGCCGCATTCTTTTTGGTTGCGGTGCACCTAATGTCCTTTCTCAACCGAGTGAGGGTGATGTAATCAGTCTTATATGGAGGGGTCCAGTAGATGTAGCCAGTGGAAACGCAGGACCAAGATTTGCAAAAGTAATCTGCTAAGCCTCCGCAGTCGTGCACGTGATCAGGGCTGGTGTCATGTCCTGGGCACACATATAGGGGATACCTTTTAACGGTGGAGTGGCTGGGCTCTGGGAAGCCGTCCAGCCTCCTGTAGGCTGTCACTCCTAAAAGCATTTCTGAAAAGTCAAAATACAGGTTAGGGAAACAAGATATAATTGGGCTATAACAAAAGGAGGTATTCAGGATCTGTCCCAAGGCATCGCGGATTGTCCAGGTGATATTGTAAGGGCGATGCGATCCCTGGGCGTCAAATGCCAGTAGGCGTCGTCCCTGCCAACGGGCGGGCTCAGGAAGGGAGAGTAAAAATAAGGTGAGCGTAAGGCGAGATGAGGTGGCGAACCCCTTAATTAATTTTGTTATTTCACAGTGATATTGTCCTAGATCGGTCAACTGTACGTTGGTGATAGCAAGGGTAGTTTGGCGAAAGTGATAAGTGATGGAGTAGGAATCGCCATCTTGGAGAAGGGTGTTGTTGCGGAACCAGCGCCAGAAGGTGCCTTTTCTTTTGATGGGAGAGCGTTGAAGACATTCCATGGCGTTGGATGCTGAGCTGCGGCCAATAGTGGCAGGGTAGCGTAAACGATGGGTTCGAATGAGAGAGGTTGTTTTAGGGTTCGTTGTGAGGGGAGCAAAGATGGAAGAGAGATAACAGAGAAGGAGGGTCAAGAAGGTGCTTGTCAGGAGGCTGCCCATGATATGGCCGGATGCAGCGAGCAGGAACCCAGAGCACTCGATCAGGTAGTTGCACAGCAGCGTAGCCTTTTCCCCAGGTGACGAGTTGCGCAGGGCCTTTCCACTCAGGGCTGGGCAGTTGCCTAAAATAAACAAGGGGACGGGAAGAGGGAACTACTGGCTTGGAAAAGTGTCGAGATGCAGCCGTAGCAGGGGGGGTACCGGTAAGATTAAGGAAATTCAAGGTAAACAAGGTGAGATTAAGGATATTTTGTAACATCGGGAGGCTTGGGGGGCCTAAGGCCTTTTTCCCCGTTTGCCGATCAAGGGCATTCTTTAGGGTCTGGTTAGCCCTTTCCACAATAGCCTGACCTTGGCTGTTGAATGGTATACCGAATCTGTGAGTAATGGACCACTTACGGCAAAACTCAGCAAAGGGAGTGCTGACGTAAGCGGGGCCATTGTCAGTTTTCAAAGTTTTGGGACATCCCGATGTGACGAAAGTGCGAATACAATGATTGATTACGTTTTTCGTGGCTTCTCCTCTTTGCAAAGTTGCCAGGATGAATCCCGAATAGGTATCCACAGATACATGGATATACTTCCAAGGTGCAAAAGAGGGATAATGAGTGACATCCATCTGCCATGTGTCACAAGCATGGACACCCCTGGGATTAACTCCCTCAGGGATGCACTTTGCCTGCAAACTGCAGGTTGGACATTGTTGAAGAATGGCGGTAGCTTCTTGATATGTAATGCCAAATTGGCGCACCAAGGCTTTTTTATTTTGATGGAAATAAGCATGGCTGTCCCCTGCTGAAAGCGGCGGAGGAAGAGGGGAAGAGGCCATAATTTTGCAAGCCTCATCTGCCATGTGGTTGCCTTCGGACAGGAAACCGGGTAGCTGTTGGTGGCTTCTAATATGCGCTACAAACAAAGGGGATGTTCTGTCCTTCAGGAGAGTTTGAAGCTGCAAAAAAAGCGTCATGAGAGAGGGGGGGGTAACAGGGGAAATATATGCATCAAACATGGCCACAGCCATTTGAGTGACATACATACTATCTAATATAACATTCAAAGGCTGTTCTGGGAAAAGAGACAAGGCTAGCAAAAAGGCGGCTAACTCAGCCTGTTGGGCAGATGCTTGTGGGCCTGTTAGGCGTTTATGCCATTTGCAATTATTTTGCCATGTACAAGCCCCTATGGTTTTGGAGCCGTCTGTAAAAACAGTGAGGGCTTCCTTGAGTGGCTGCTGAACGAACGGCGAGGTTAGTGTGAAGGGTACTGTTCGCAACAGTTGCAATCGAGGATCAGGGGGAAGATGGCATGACACCTGGCCACACCAGTCCTCCAAGGCATCCTGCAGTGCAGTGGAGTTTTGTAGGAGGGGTTCCCATTGAGTAACCTTAAGGGGAATGTACAGGGTGGAAACATCCAGTCCCATTAGGGCTCTAATCCTCTTCCGGCCTTTCTCAACAAGAGAGGCCATTTGTGCTGCTCTGGTGATGATGGATGTCTTAGGTGTGTGTGGCAAGTGTAGCCATTCTAAAATATGTAGATGTTTGTTATCAGACGTTTGGACAATGATGGCAGTTAATAATTGATGTGTTGAAAGAATGGCAAGAGAGGGTGGTTTGTCAGTGAGCGCACGGTCCACCCATTGGGTCGTAAGGACGGCATTGACCTGTTGTAGGGCATGCAATTGTTGTTCTGTAAGGTATACCTTGTCAGCTGGGTTTGTCAAACCCACTAACGCTTGGAATAAAGGTGATAACATGGGTGTAGTTAAAGCAAGGTATGCGCGGGCCCAGTTAATGACCCCCAGACATTGTTGTAATTGGACCAAGGTGGTCGGCTGGGGAAGCGTGAGCATAGGTAGAAGTGGGGCAGCAGTGGAGGCTAAAACTTTGTGGCCTAGATATTGCATTGGATAACGAGACTGGACCTTTTCTGGTGCAACGTGCAACCCTGCCGTTGCTAGGGTGGCTAAAAGAATAGGAAAAGTTTTTTGAACTGTCCCTTTCGGGCCCTCAGCAGCGACTAAAATGTCATCCATATAATGATACACAAGAAAATGCGGAAATTGGGATCTATAGGGTTGCAATGCTTTATCGACAAAAAATTGGCACATTGTGGGTGAGTTCAACATGCCTTGTGGGAGGACCTTCCACTGGTACCGAGCAGTAGGCTTTGAATTGTTAAGTTCCGGTACCGTAAATGCGAAAATAATTCTGTCCTTTTGTGCCAAAGGTATGGAAAAAAAACAATCCTTGAGGTCTATTACAATAAGGTCGTGTCCTTCCGGAATCAAGTTGGGGTTGGGAAGTCCACACTGCAAAGGTCCCATGGGCTGAAGGATGGTGTTGATAGCCCTAAGATCCTGTAGGAGGCGCCATTTGCCAGACTTCTTTTTGATGACAAATACCGGAGTATTGTATGGGCTGGTGGAGGTTTCGATATGGCCTTCAATTAACTGCTGTTGGACCAAGATATGTAAGGCGTCCAGTTTCTCTTTGGTGAGTGGCCATTGATCAACCCATACCGGCACAGAGGTTTTGAGAGAGAGAGAGAGAGACCCTGAAGGGTCCTGTAAAGCCATTAGGGAAGTTGAATAAAAGCGTGGAACTGTGAAAGCAAGTCACGGCCCCATAGGTTACAGTGCAAAGGCAAGATATAAGGCTTTAGATAAGCTGTAATATGAGAATGAGCAGTCACAGCAGAAAGCCAATGAGAGCTGACCTTAGCGGCCTGTGCTCCGCCTACTCCTTGCACCGAGGAGGCTTCAGCGATAGGCCAGGAGGAGGGCCATTCAGCGGAACGAATGACAGAGACGTCGGCGCCGGTGTCAATCAAGCCTTCGAAAGAGCGACCATTTAGTGTGACAAGGAGGGTGGGTTTAGAGGTTTGGACTGGTTGCTGCAAGGCAAACAATGATGGCATATCAGGAGAAGGGAGAAGTATGAGCGTGGCGACAATTGTTCCTTTATTTAAGGAAAAGCACCTATCTCCCACTCCTGCCAGAGCAATTTGTGTCAAATCTGATGAATCATACAAATAGGGAGCAGCAACCATTCCCTCAAGCGTAAGCGAGGAGTTGGGAATAAGCAAAGCAGGGGTAAGAGGAGGGAGGGGTTTATGCAGCGTGACAACAAGAGGAAGGGAAAGGACAGCCCCCGGATCGTCATACAAAAGATCCTCTGCCAACTCCACAGGGAAGCTGGTGATGGGTAATTCAGCCTTTGGGGCGGGGTTAGCTGACAACCCCCGATCTAGTTTTCCGAAGGCTGGTGAGGGGAGGAGTTATTGCGACATTGCGAGGCCCAATGATAGCCTTTGCGGCACCTGGGACAAGGAGTTTTAGGTTTGGAGGGGGGGGGCGGCCCCCTTTGAGTGGAAGGGGGCGCCCCACCTCCCCCGGGTGCACGGCATTGATTCTTAAAGTGGCCCGGCTTCCCACAATTGAAGCAATTTCCATGACGAGTGATTGCGAGGGCTTCCGGGGAATGGAGCTGAGGGGAGGGGTTAGTAGAAGGCAGCGAGGTGGTAATGGCGGCAGCGAGAGCGCTCACTTTGTGAGAGGTGGTACCAACGATTCTGCAGAGTTGCAGGAAGTCTGCAAGCTTTACACCCGGTTGATTGACTGCGGGTTGCAGAATGGTCTGGCAGTCATGATTAGCGTTAGAGAAAGCAAGTTTCATTAGCAGCTCATGTTTAGCCGTGGCATTATCAATTTGTCGGTCTAAAGCAATCTGAAGGCGACTTATGAAGGAAGCATATGGTTCATTTGGTTCTTGCATTATTTTCAAAAACGTTTGGGTGGATTGAGAGTCGGAATCATCCACTCTTTTGAGAGCATTCATGGCGCACATGTGAATAATAGCAAAACAACGACGGGGGGAGTTCTGTTGCTGGACTAAGGTTGCGAATTGTCCCTTTCCTAATAATTGATTTGCGGTCACCCCTGCGGGAAGACCTCTTCTAATTTCTACTTCCACCCCTTTGTCGTATTCAGATTGCCACACAACGTATTGCGCCGGGGTCATAAGCATAGAAAAAAGCATTTTCCAATCATACAATAACATAACAGTGTTAGCAGTAACTAAAGAGTCTAAAACTCCCCTAGTAAAAGGAGAGTGCAAGCCGTAGGTGGTTACAGCATCTTTGATTTGTTTCAAAACCTTAAGTTCAATATTGTTATACAAATTTCCTCCCGCCGCCCCTAGGCCGATGGTCATGGGAAAGGCAGAGGGACTCTCCATTTCCAATGAGAGGGGGGAGGAGAGGAGTTCAGTGATGGCGCCTCCTAGGGGGTGGTGTTGAGGGGATCCGGGGGTTGGAGCTGAAGGGGGAGGAGGAACGGCTGGGTATGGAGGGGGTGGTGGTGAGGCAGCATCGAGATGGGCGGCAAGAGGGGGTGGGGTTTTTGGGCCGGGAGGAGAAGGGCAAGTTTCCGGGGAAGACGGGGGAGGGTAAAGAGTGTTGATGGCCGCCATAACAGCCTTCCAGGCAGTCAGAATAGGCACGGGTGCTCGTGGGGTATCATGAAAATATTTTCCTATCCTTTCCCAAGTGGATGCTTTGAGCGACCCCTCTGAAGGATAGACAGGGCAGTGTCTGTCCATGTACAGTAGGAGTTGAGTCACCGATTTTTTTGAAATGGGAAAGATGGTCGTACCGTTAGCCTTTTGACAAGAGTTAGCCTTCTTCACTAAATCATAAAGTTCGTCCCTATGAACTGACGAAACTTTGGAGAGTGGGGAGCCCATTACTTACGATTGCAGAGCCTTTTCCAGGTGCGTAGTAACGAGAGTGAAGGCAGTGCACCTCTAGACAGAGATCACACCGTGAGACCGAAGGGATCCCGGACGAGCCCCCAGTTGTCGCGTCACGCGACCAGTCCTTCGCCCTTCGGTCTATGGGATTCCCTGGGGGGGAATGAGCCAACGATTCCCTCGCAAGGGTGAGGTCGAAAAAACAACGGTAGGCACAGGATTCTTTTGTGTGTGGTGAGTGACGCTACATCTCAGGAGGTTGCTGGTACTGCCTCCTGGTGCCACGCCCCCACCTCCTTTTATTCAGCAGTTCTATCAGGGCGGGGGAGTGAGTACAAAGAGAATAGGGAAATACAAGTCATGCCCTGAGGCTACGTGAGAGACATGCAATCTAGCTGTGCAGTAATGGAGTCAGGTTCGTCACACATATGAAAGGAGTCCTTGAAGTTAGGATGTGGACTGAACTCGCTGGGTTTTGCTGTGGAGATAAAGACTCATTAACAATGGGAACCTGTTGCCTTCTGGGTATTACTGGGTTCCAGCTTCCATCGCCCCTGGTAGCAAGCCAGTCAGAGAAATGAAGATGTTTTTTTGTTAGAAGATAAGAAGTGAACTGGGTAGAAGAATGCTGACTGTTAGAGGCTAGTAGGAAAAAAAGTTGTTGGACAAATAAAATAAGTCTGTTAAAAAAAAAGTTTAGTGATTATCTTGTACCAAATAACTTACCCAAATACTGTATTTCCATCAGTTTTGGTAGGGGGAAGGGCAGGACAGGAAGGGACAACATTGGCCTGAATATTTTTATTACCTTTGTATACTGGAAGAAATTCTGGTTTGTGTGTCTGAGTGTCTCTGTGCATATACCATATTCAATGAAGCAGCTGAAAATTTCATTTTTTTTTTACTTACCAAAAAATGTTGTCACTGTGTCAAGAAGCAGATGATAGATGACTAGGAACAATCAAATGGCATTTCTCTTTCCCACAGAAAGTCTCTGTCTAAGAATAATGTTCTTCCCAGGAACTTCCTTGGTATTAAAACAAATTAGGTTGCCCCACCTAATTTTTAAATAATGATTCTTACTTATGAAAAACAACCCAGGGCAGCTTTTCTTAGTGTGGTGCCCTTCAGATATTCTAGAGCTCCAGTCATCCCTTCGATAATCAGTAGAATGCCAAATTTGGGAAACCACACATACTGTGCTTCTCAAAATCAATAATTAGCGCTGATAACAAAGGAAGTAGCTAGATCTGGGCACTACAATTTTACAAAATCCAAGTAAAACACTTAGTCCTAATCAGGCCCAGTTTCAGCAAGATTTACTAAATTTGCATCTGAAGTGTAGGCTTGAATTTCAAAAAGGGTTGATAGGAGATAACAAAAGAGATAAGAAAGGTAAAAATAATGACAGCTGTTACAAGATATTTTGAAAAGGATTACAACCCGTATTATTCAAAACATCTCTTGAAAGTAAACAGTTGCTTTTCCAATCACACAATCTAATGCCTGGAGGCATTAATTAATTCCAGAAGTATTCCAAATATCCAGAGAGAACAATGGCTCTAAATCATTTCATTTCATTTTATACTGTATGTATACAGTCATCCATCTCACTTACCTAGTGAGTGAGCACCCTACCATGAATGGCTTCAAGCAATGGCTAGATAGCCCTGTCTGAGATACTTCAACAGTTGACTTTAGTACCCTAAATGGCCCCTTCCGACTCTATGATTCTATTTGCTATCATCATTAGTATTGTATCAACTCAGAGATAAAATTATTAATAATAACACTTCTCTTTTGTAAAATATCTTATTATTCAAGGGTTTCACCTCCTTAATCCTTGAAAATTTCCCCACAGCAGTTACCTAATCAGGAGAATTATTTCAGTAATGCATCTGGTGGGTTGCTACCAAGACAGCTGTAAGTCATGGGCTAAATTTGTGGCTGAAGTAATATTTAAGGACATAAAAAGGCTCTGCTGGATGAGGTAAAGGGCTCATTTAGCCAAATATTTTGTGTCATTCAGTGACCTGCCTGCAGGGATGTCCACAGGGTGGTTAAAAAGTCAAGATGGCAGCTGTGACCCTGCCTCTTTTTTACATGCATCACATAATATGGGCCATACTACAACATATAAGAATGTGTAGGGCTTTGATCACATGATTGTGGCTGCTATCTTAACTTTTCCCCACACCTCTGCAGAATTCCCTACCTTCCTGATGTGTTCAGGAAGCTCATATGTACTAGAGGAGAAGGCGATAAGACTCCACTACTTTTTCTCCCCAGCTAGTACATTTCAAGGACTGATAACCTAGTACAAAGCTGGACTGCCTTAAAGTTGATTGGATTGACGTACTTTATTCTCTAAAATCCCAAGTTTAGCCAACCAGAGCCAGTTACAACAGACATACGCTTAGATTTAAAGAGCGGGATACCTTTGAGTTCAGGAATTTGTTTTCAGTGCTTCATGACCTTTCCATACAGAAATCCATTTTCAGCTACCTCAGGCTTTTAAGTTACTAATAATTTTTACATTTTTTCAAATTAAATTTTATTTTGTGTTCTATATTTTAATTATTGTTAAGTGCCTTGAATATCAGCTGAATACAAAAGTGGGGTATCAATCAAATAAATAATTTTTCTTTATTTAAGCAGCTGGAAAAAGAAAAGATATTTTGCTATTCTTAAACATTTGGGAGTCAGAAATTCTCACCAGTCTGATAAATCATTCAGAAGCCTATCAGTGCTGGCATCATCTTCAGGTCTGAGAAAGTCCTGGACCAGGACTTTAAGCTCTTGCTATCCATCTGACTCTCCCTCCTCCATTGCCTCCCCATTCACCACTTGCGCACAGCATACACCTTTCCTATTTCTTTGCTTGCTCCCCACCATGTACTGGTTGCTTACATTTTGGGGCCCCAGTTGACAGAGCTTGCCTCAATTATAGTCCCCCTGAGCTGATACAATTTCTGCTGAAGTGCTACTGAGTAACTGATACTGGATGAGCAAGCCAGACTGGTTCGTTTCACCGAAGTGTGATTGGAATGCAATTTATATGCAATAGTGATTACTTCAATCATTCTTGGTTCTCTATGCAAAGACCTGGATGAACAAAATCACAGTGGTCTGCTGTTACTCTAAATCTCTAATCAGTGGATGAAGGTAACCCTTTGCAATAGTTTTACAGTTTTAGGTAAATTGCTATTCCATTTACTTGCTGCACAACAATCTCCCTCCCAGGGCAAACTGGAATATTCTCAGCAAAGACGATTGGAGGTAGAGTGGTTGCTGAGCCCCTGATGGTTATTTTGTCAAGGGGAGGTGGGGAGGTTGGCGTGTTGAGTATTTTGGACATATATAGTTCTTTTTTCTATTTTATTGTTTCTTGCACTTGGGTGTTAGCCCCCCAGAGACATCTTGGTCAGCGGTGGTGTTCTGAAATCTGTTTTAGTAATTGTGTGTTTCAAATGCAAAAATGTACTGCTTACAAAGAACAGCAAATATTTCATAGGAAAACGAGAAAAGGCAAAAATCTCTGCTAAGTCTTATGATGATCTTGCCAGGGTAAATATAAGAATAAAAAAATCCATATAAGGTTTCTTCCCTACTTCCATATCTCTAGATATGGTCCCTTCATGCTAGAAAATAGCTCTTGAAAGCTGCTTAATACCTGTAGGAGGAGGTATTATTAACCTGAATGGTTTTAGCTCAGAACTGTAGGGGTTTATTGTTGTTGCTGCTGTTGTTTTCTAAATTTGCCTTCTAGGATATTATCCTTGGGTACTGGACTGTCCCAGTTCAATGCTTTGTTTGTTTTCACTTCAGCAGGTTGCTATAGTTGTTTGAACAGTGTGAACATACACAATTGTATTGTAGGGTTTGACTGTGGCTTGTTCTGGTACAAACCAGAAGTCTGTAAATATGTGTGGCTGTCAGTACTTACACATTCACTATGCTGTTGTTCATCACCATTCAGGGAATAAACTTGTTATATGAACTTCATTAGATTCAGACTAATAAGGGATGGAAGTATTTGAAGCTCTAGTGGAATGTGAGCAGGGCATTGTAATCGTGAATCTAGGTGATAAGGATGTATTCTTAAAACAAGGATTTAGAAGGATGCTGATAAAAAAAAAAACTCCCTTCTCACCCCTATGGGTGGTATGTGTCTTCTACCAGAGGCCTGGGAGTCTGAGGGTTCTGCTCAGTATCTTAGCTGTTCCTAGCACTGCACTTTTCTGGACAGAGAGCTCTGAGATTGTTCCTGGGATCTGTTGGAGCCACTCTCCCAGTTTGGGGGTCAAAGCCCCGAGTGCTCCTACCACCACTTTGGCCTTCACTTTGCACATCCTCTCTAGTTCCTCCTTCAGGCCCTGGTACTTCTCCAGCTTCTCATGCTCCTTCTTCCTGATGTTGCTGTCACTTGGCACTGCTATATCTATGACCACCGCTGTCTTCTGGTCCTTGTCTATTACCATGAGGTCTGGTTGATTGGCCAGTACCTGCCTGTCTGTCTGGATCTGGAAGTCCCACAGGATTGTAGCCCTGTCATTCTCCACAACCTTCTGTGGAATCTCTCATCTGGACTTGGGAGAGTCTAGCCCAAACGCTGTACAGATGTTCCTGTACACAATGCCAGCTACTTGGTTGTGCCATTCAGAGTATGCTGTTCCTGCCTGCATCTTACACCCTGCCACTATGTGTTGGACTGTCTCTGAGGCCTCTCTGCATAGTTGGCACCTCGGGTCCTGTCTCATGAGGTAGACCCCTGCTTCTATGGATCTAGTGCTTAGTGCCTGTTCCTGTGCTGCTATGAACAGTGCCTCAGTGCTGTCTTTTAGTCCAGCCCTTTCCAGTCACTGGTAGGATTTCCCAAGGTCAGCCACCTCAGCTATCTGTTGATGGTACATCCCATGCAAGGTCTTGTCTTGCCATGGCACTTCCTCTGCTTGATGTCAATGAAGATTCTCAGTCATCCAGGTGGAATTGTTTGTAGGTTGACTCATGGCAACTGGATTTCTTTCTTTTTGGTAGATACATTTCACTGCTTGTCCAAGCAGCTTCTTTAGTCTGGGCAAAGGTTGGTGAGGGGACCCCATATATGTCTTCCAGGGTGGCTGCATTGTCCCTAAACCTGAATGGCTGTTAATTGTACCATGGAGGTGTGGATTGTCTTTGGGATGTCTTACTCCTAAATCCTTTGTTCATCCCCAAGTGGCTTGTTAAGAGTGGCCTTCCTGGTCAGGGCCGCAACTAGGGTCTGCATCACCCGGGGCAAACATGGATTCTGCGCCCATTTTGGCGCCCCCCAGCACTCATTTTGGCACCCCCCAGCACTCATTTTGGCTCCCCACCAGCGCGGAAACCGGGGCACATGCTGTGGTTGCCCCCCCCCTAGTTGCAGCCCTGTTCCTGGTGGTCTTAATCTGTTGGCAGAATGCTGGGAAAGCCTTTAGCCCAGGAGAGATCAGAAAAGTCACACACACCAGGCATATCTATAAAAATAATTTATTTACAGAAAGCAAAACAAAAGCAAAACATATTTAAAGGACTTAGCTCTCATTGAGAGCAAGCCTGGCTTGCTACATATCAGCAGAGAGAAAAAAGAGGAAGTAAGAAACAAGTCTGGGCAGGATCCTCCCCCCAAGCGATTTGCATGAAGCACGTGAAAGGAGACAATCAAATACAACCCCTTCACCCGGCCAAAATTATTAGGTACAATAGCATTCTTAATCGTTAGTAGGAAAACCTCAACACTCCTTTTTATACTACAGATTAAGATGCAAACCAATCTTCTCTGACAACTCTATATGTCTTTCCATTCACATTACTTTACCATTATCTCCCCTTTGGTTTAACAGAAAGCTACCATTCTTCTTCCTGTGTTTTTCCAAACCTAGGTTGTTATAATTCCAAGACTTTTTAATGTGAAATGGCTTTCCATGCAGGCTTCAAAATCAAGCCTTTGTTTTTCTGTTGATGTGAACAGCAGCAATTCATCAACATAAATGCAGAGATACATACAGCCTTGTTTGTCCTTCTTCATATATACACAGGGATCTGCTTTTCCTTTTTCAAAACCAAAATTCTGCAGTTTTTCATCTACTTTTTGGTTCCAGGATCTAGCAGCTTGTTTTAACCCATAGATTGACTTCTGCAGTTCAGACTAGATTCTCCCCTTTTTCATAGCCAGGGGGTTGCTGCATGTATAATTTGTGATCTAAATCTCCATAGAGAAATGCAGTTTGAATGTCATAGTGGTGAACTGACATTCCTTTTTGTGCAGCAACTTTTAACAGTAATCTAATTGATTCACCTTTAGTAACTGGTGCAAAAGTCTTGTCAAAGTCTAAATCTTTCCTTTGAATGAACCCTTTTGCAACCAACCTTGCTTTATATTTTTGGATTTTGCCATCAGCATCCCTTTTTAGTTTGAAAACCCACCTACAACCCAGACAGCGCTCATTGGGAGGTAGATTTACCAGTTTCCATGTTTTATTTTCTTTCAAGGATGCTAATTCCTGTTGCATGGCAGAATGCCAATTTTGTGCAATCTCAGGTGGTAAAGCATTCACTTGTTCTAAAGACTCAGGTTCTGTGAATATGTGAAAAGCCTTTACTGTTTCAGCCTGAAAACGTGATGGAGGAATGCCTTTATTACTCCTCTGAGATCTGTGAGGTAATACAGGGCTTAAATTTTGACTCCTATCACTTTCCTGAGAAGCATCTGTCTCATCAGACAGATCTTCAGTTTGCTTTTCTGGTTTAATGTCCTCATCAGGCAAAAGATCACCATCAGCAAGTCCTTGCTGTTCTCTTGTGGTGGTCAGTTCAACTGGAGAGCTAGAATTTAATCTCCCCCAGTTTTGTTCAGCAAAAGAAGCGCTTTTGCTAATTATTAATTTCTCTCCCATTATGAACTTGTAGCTCCTCTGGCTTTGTTCATAGCCAACAAAGATAGCTTTCTTTGTTGTGGGGCCTCCTTTCCTTCTCTGCTGTTTTGGAATGTGAACCCATGCAGTGCTACCAAACACTCTAAGATGGTTTACCTTTGGTTTCACACCATAAAACAAATGGAATGGAGTGTCCTGAATCACAGAGTTATACAATCTGTTTTGTACATAAGTGGCAGTAGATATGGCCTCTCCCCAGTACTTAAAAGATAATTGTGAATCTTTAATCATGCATTCCATCGCATTTTGCAAGGTTCTGCCCTTTCTTTCAGCAACACCATTTTGCTGAGGGGTGTAAGGGTTAGAAAGAATTTGTTCTATCCCCTTTTCCACTAGGAACCTTCTGAATTTGTGAGAAAGGTATTCTCCTCCTCTATCACATTGGAGTGCAGATACAGGCCTAGGGAATTTTCCATTTGCCCATGTCACAAAACTTTTAAAATTCTCAAATGCCTCATCTTTATGTTTTAAGATGTAGATAAATGTGTATCTTGAGAAATCATCAATGATGGTCATTGCATACCTTGCTTGTCCAAGACTTGGAGCAAAAGGACCAATAATGTCAGAGTGTACAATTTCCAAAGGTCTAGTTGTAACTCTGTCACTGTGCTTACTCACAGGAGCTTTTAGTGTTTTGCATTCTTTGCAAACTACACAATCTAAGTATTTATCACAGGGTTTTATCTTTAGGTCAGCACACAGCTGTGGCATTTGTGCTATATACTTGAAATTAGCATGACCAAATCTCCTGTGCATCAGGTGTACACATTGGTCATGATATGGAGTGTTGCCAACTGCAGCCTTGCAGCTTGGCTTCCTTGCATTTTACACAATGTACAAGGAGTCTTTTAACATACCAGTAGCACACAATTTCCCATTTTTTCGTATCTCACAACCATTTTTCTTAAATGTTATGATATACCCTGTTGCAGCCAATTGTGCCACAGATAAAAGGTTTGATTGTAAATTTGGCACATACAACACACCTTTTACAGTTTCTCCCAAGCAGGATAAATACAAGTCACCTTGTCCCATAATTTTGGTCACAGACCCATCAGCCAAAGATACACTTTGTCTTTCAGTTTTAGACAGTGACACAAAAGAGCTTTTACAATTACATAAATGACAACTGGCCCCAGAATCTAACACCCATACATCAGAATTACCCTTCTCAGCAACCTGTGCAATTTGGGTTGTCTGAAGAGCCTTCTTCTGTGTTGCCCTTGTGTTCTTCTTCTCTGTCTTTCTAGTCTTGGGTCTCATGGCACAGTCTCTTTGCAAATGTCCAGCTGAACCACAAGTGAAGCATCGCTGGCTGGCTAGTGCTGTGGCCTCAGGTTCCTTTCCCTTCTTTTCCCTCATTTTCTGGTATTGCAGCTTTCCAGAAGAGATGGGGGGGATCTTTCCTCTCTCTCCTCCCATTCAGCGAGTAAGCGCTGTGTAACATATGATGGGGTGAGGTCTGCTTCAGGCATAGCCTCCAGGGTACAAATCAGCGTGTCCCACGTTGCATTTAGTGAGGACAGGAGGATATAGGATTTTGTGAGAGGTGTAAATTCCATTCCTCTCTCCTGCAACTCAACAAACAGCTGCTGAATATAATGCAGGTGCTCAGGAAGGCTATCTCCTGCAAGGTAGGCTCTGTACAGCTTTTTCGTCAGAGTAACTTTACTCCCTGCTGTTGCCTTTACATATAAGTCTCTCAAAGCGTCCCAAAGTTGCTTTGCAGACTGCATGCCTCGCACATGGACTAGCTGATTGTCCTCAACTCCCAAGATAATGGTGGCTCTAGCCCGCTCATCCTGTCTCAGCCATTCAGCACTGGGATTTGGGGGGTTTTGCTCACCAATTGGCAGCCAAAGATTCTCTCTGCGAAGATACATCTCCATCTTCAGGGCCCAATTCAAATAGTTGGTCTCTGATAGGTGCTCCAGAGGCCTTGCTGAGGGCTGGGAGGTAGCCATGGCTTCTTCCTTCTTTTGCAAGTCACCTCAGCTGGCTTCTTTGTCCTGTAGACCGGCAGTTGCTGGAAAATCTCCAGGCGGCTCCAAAGAAAATCTTCACAGGTCTTTGCTACCTGCCTTTAAATTGTGCATGAGGTGTGGAGCTGATCTCTCTTTTCTCTCTGGATTTTACTGGGCTTACTGGGTTGCTCACTGGGCACATAACCTGTTGGCAGAATGCTGGGAAAGCCTTTAGCCCAGGAGAGATCAGAAAAGTCACACACACCAGGCATATCTATAAAAATAATTTATTTACAGAAAGCAAAACAAAAGCAAAACATATTTAAAGGACTTAGCTCTCATTGAGAGCAAGCCTGGCTTGCTACATATCAGCAGAGAGAAAAAAGAGGAAGTAAGAAACAAGTCTGGGCAGGATCCTCCCCCCAGGCAATTTGCATGAAGCACATGAAAGGAGACAATCAAATACAACCTCTTCACCCAGCCAAAATGATTAGGTACAATAGCAGTCTTAATCGTTAGTAGGAAAACCTCAACATAATCTTCCTGGGAACTGTGAAAGCAACGTAGTATATGCAATTCAGTGCAGTGAGGAGTGTTCTGAGCTCTACATTGGAGAAACCAAACAGCCTTTACACAAGAGGATGGCCCAACACAGGAGGAGCAACACCACAGGACCAGAATCAGCAGTTTACCTTCATCTAAAAGAAAAAGGACACTCATTTGAGGGCAACAATGTTCACATTTTGGACAGAGAAGATAGGTGGCTTAAGAGAGGGGTTAAGGAATCTATTCATGTCAAAGTGGAAAATCCTTCCTTCAATAGAGGTGGAGGCCTCAGACACAACTTGTCCCCCATTTTTCATGCTGCTCTTTCATCAGTCCCCAGGAAGATTAAGACCACCAGGAAGGCCTCTCTAGGTGTTGGACTTGGGGTGGAAGCCTCCATACATTGTAAGGAGCTTCCGGGTCTTCACATTGGCAGCTTCAATGTCCTCCTTTGGCCAACTCACTATAACAGCAGGGTGTCTGATGATTGGCAGGGCATACATGTTGATAGCGTGGATCTTGTTCTTCCCATTGAGCTGGCTGTTCAGGACCTGTCTTATCCTTTGGTGGTACTTGGATGTTGCTGTTTTCCTTGCCTTCTCATTATGGTTCCCATGTGACTGTGGGATACCAAGATACTTGTAGCTGGTCTGTACATCTGCTATGTGGCCTGCTGGTAGTTCTACCCCATCGGTCTTGACTACCTTCCCTCTCTTTACTACCATCTGGTCACACTTCTCCAGTCTGAATGACATCCAAGTCCTCACTGTAGATCCATGTCAGGTGAATCAGTGAGTTGATGTCTTGTTCACTCTTTAACATACAGCTTGATGTCATCCAGGTAGAGGAGGTGGCTGATGGTAGTTCCACTCTTGAACCTGTATCTGTATCCAGTCCTTGTGATTATCTGGCTAAGGGGGTTTAAGTCTATGCAGAACAGCAGTGGGGACAGTGCATCATCCTGGTATATGCTGCACTTGATGGCTACTTGTGCGAGCTGCCTTGAGTTGACTTCCAGTGTTGTCTTCCACAGTCCCATTGAGTTCTTGAGGAGGTCCTGAGTGTCCTGTTGACTTTGTATAGTGCCAGGCATTCACAGATCCATGCATGTGGCATTGAGGCGTAGGCTTTCCTGTAGTCAATCCAGGCTGTGCTCACATTGGTCTGTCTAGACCTTGAGTCTCGGGTGACCGCTCTATCTATGAGCAGCTGGTGTTTGGAGCCTCTGGTGTTGTTCCCAGGGCTCTTCTGAGCTGTGCTCATGTACTGGCCTATATGGTCCTGCAGCTTGGCAGCTATGATGCCTGAAAGGACTTTCCATGTTGTGGGGAGGCAGGTTATTGGCCGGTAGTTGAATGGTGTTGTTCCCTTGTTGGGGTCTTTCATGATCAGCACTGTCCTACACTGTGTTAGCCAGTCTGGGTGGGAACCTGCTGCTAACAGCTTGTTCATCTTTGTTGCTAGGCATTCATGCACTGCTGTTAATTTCTTTAGCCAGTAGGTATGGATCATGTCTGGGCCAGGTCCTGCCCAGCTCTTCATGTTCTTGACCCGCTGTTGGATGTCAGAAGGTGACTAGTTCCTGTTTTGGGAGATTGCTGTGGTCTGCTCTCAGGTCCTGCAGCCACTTTGCACTGGTGTTGTGTCTTCTCTTTCTCCCATATGTTCTTCCAGTACTGTTCAGTTTCTGCTGTTGGTGGGTCTGCTGTTACTGTGTTGTAGCACTGCAGTTGGGAGTACACCTTGGATGGTTCTTTAGCAAACAGGGCATTTATCTTATTGGCCTCTGCTTCTCTGGTGTATCTCCTTAGCCTGGTTGCCACTGCTCTGAGCCTTTGTTTAGCAGTCTCTAGGGCTTCAGATGGAGTCAGGCCCTTGTCTTTTTCTGGAGCTGAATCTTATCCTTAGATGCTGATCTATCTCTATCTATCATCTGTCTGTCTGTCTGTCTATCATCATCTATCATCTATCTCCATTCAATCATGTCCGATTATCAGAGACTGCCTGGACAAGACCCTGCAGTTTTCTTGGTAAGTTTTTTTCAGAAGTGGTTTACCATTGCCTCTGTCCTATCTTAGAGTGAAGAACCACGCTGAGATGGTATCTTGGTCTCAGGGTTTATTCTCTGACTCTAGTAGACAGAAAATCCTGCCAAACTGAAAGACCGTGGGAAACCCACACAGATAAACCCAAAACTCAAGGTGGGTCTGCTCTAAGTTTCTTTGAAGGAAAGTTCAAAGCCTCTAAACTATGCATCGCTTTTCCCCTTAGATAGGGGCCCCCTCCTGCTCACCATCAGTACTCATGACAGCCTCCTTCCTAAGGCTGAAAGTGACTGGCCCAAGGTCACCCAGCTGTCTTTATGCCCAAGGCAGGACTAAACTCACAGTCTCCTGGTTTCTAGCCTGATACCTTAACCACTTCACCAAACTGGTTCTCTTTTCATTTTTTTAATCTGTTCAATTGTATTTTTATTTTATATTATTATATTTATATTTATAATTATATGATAATTGTACTGGTAACAACTGAGCAATCATAATAATACCATCTTGCCGCAGTTACTTACCAAAACAAAACTCATTCAGAACTAAGCTATTTTTCCTTCATTATAGCTAGGCACCAAAGGAGTATTTTGTTGGACAAAGTATGTCATCCAAAGAGAGGTTTAAAATGTCTGTGTTTTATTTCTACAGATTTGGGGGGAGGCAGTGTAGAAACAGGATCCAGTCCTTCCTTTATGTTTGCAAGAAGCAGAGAGTAGAAAGGCAAACCTGTGCTTTCATAGTTGTAAACCTGTAAACACATACACAAAGGTACAGAGCACCCAACACTGTTTTTCTCTCTTACGTCTTTGACCTGTATTTCCCCTTCATTTCAGCAAAAGTGCAGCCGAGCATCTGTTTAACAGTTCTACCTTGTGTCACTGTGGATGGGACATCTCTGGAACCACTGACAACACCTCCTCCTTGTACTAAAAGATTATGCCTAATAAATGATTATTTGATTATTTAACTTTCTCTCTCTTGCATCATGTGACACACATACAAATCTTTTGCATCTAGACTCTTATACAACTTGAAACATCAGATTTGGCCAGCAGGTCCAAAAACTGGAGATATAAATGATTTATATCACATACCTTGATAACAGGATGATAAAGTTTTCACTTTATCATAGTGTTTATTTATGGGACCTGTGATCATTAATGTATAACAGATAGATTGCAGTGCAAATTGATATTTTGGTCTCTGTAGGTTCACCAACAGCAAGAGCGAGTTGAACTTTTTGCTATGAAACTTGTCTTAACAATGGTAATCTCATTGATTTCAAGAGTTTTTACTGCATTTTTACTCAGAATTAATTCATACTGTCTCTACCCTTAAGCATCCTTAGATATTGCCTCAACTTATGCATGATGTAATTAGAAGAAAAGACATAATTTTTTCTACATTGGTTCTCTTTTCTCTCACACTTTTCTGTAAATGTGTGCCATGTAAGAATACAGAATGGAAGGAAATTTATTTTAAAAATATTTCTACCTGTTTAAATAACCTTGAGATGTATTCTGAGCAACAGGAAATACATAGAAAAAGGAAAGGACAGCATTAGAGGAATCTGTTATAAATATGGAAAACAATTATATTTAGCATATCTTCTAACCAAAGTGAATTATAAATAAAAAACTGGAATTTTTATTTATAATAAAAATTAACTCATTACAGCAACTCACATTTTCCTCACTAAATTTCCCCTTCCCTCTCCAAGTAAATGGACTTTGGTTTTAATTGACTGAATACTAGATGTTTCTCATTCTGCCTTCTCAAAATGGTCTAGCAATGTTGGGAGTTGCGGTCTAAAACTACTGGAGGGTACCAGATTTGGAGAAGGCCACTGAAAAGTTGCCAACATTTTCAGAATGAAGTATATAATTATTTTAAGAAGATCAGTAATTGCATTTTGCAGCTTTGATCTTCACAGGTCCCTCCAAGAACTTTTTGTGAACCTGGGTAAATATGATATCTAGACTGATACAAACTAACTGATCATCACTTCAATACGTTCTCAGTCTGCGTGGCATGACCCTTTCCAGTGTTCATGAATTAAGGAGGACCATGGAATACCCTTTGCCCAAGAATCCTCTCCATTCTTGCAAGATAGTTGTAAAAGAGTTACTGTATACAGTATATTTGAGTACTCCCAGTCCCTGGAAGAGATTATGCAGCAATTCTCCTTGAATAGTAGCATGCACTAAAAACAAACAAGCAAAAAAAAAGATTGGCCAAATTATCAAAACAGTTGGGAAAGTGGAACATTCAATGCAATCAAGCAGGCTCCAACAGTACAATCATTTTAAGGATGGGAATCATAAAGAACTACAAACAAAAGTCTTTTGCTGGCTGCAGATAAATGCTTCAATCTATCCATCTTCTTGTATAAGACCTGAACAGTGTTGATAATATAATGAGACTGCTGGATATGGAACAATGTGGAAAGGAATAGTGTTGATGCCTCCAGCAGAAAAACAAATTCTTACTCAGAAACCAGAATCTACCAAAGCAGTGGGACTCTTTGTAAGAAAAATATTTATAAGTAGTCCACAGAGATTGGATCTCACACATTAACTATGAAGTTACTCCTTCTCATTATTTCAGACTCCTGTATGGAGAGCAATCCAGTCTCGATAGTAAGTAACTCGTGTATAGACTCCAGGCTTATTTGGCTTAGCACATTCATCTCCCCAGCTTACTATGCCAACAAGGTACCATATTCCTCTTGAATCAGGTGTCACCAATGGTCCACCAGAGTCACCCTAAAAGGAAAAGAAGATCATTTTAGAAAGACGGGGGGAAAATTTGTAGCTTATAAAATCAGTATGATAGAGCTGTTTTATCAAACATGATACCATCTAAAACTGATTTCCCTTAACATAGTCTTCTTAGAGGAGAAATGAGGGGGTCATCTGAAGACCACGTTCTCCCTCCCAACTCCCATGTCTTCATGGCTAGACTTGCTTGCAAACTTTAAGGGCTTCAAAAATGCAAACTGATGTGGAAATCGAATAGAATAAACAAAAATAATTTTTTTAAATCACATATTTCCCATCCCTAGCCACAGCCTCCCCATTCCTCTCTCCAAATATAACAGTAGAACCCTGGAACTGCAGAGAAAATGGGCTTCAACATTCTACACTCCCAGATCACCTCTTTGATCCAGATCTTTGTTACCTAGTTGTAGAAAAAGGTGGTGGTACGTAAATAGGTGGCTTTTGCTACACCACAAATACTACCAAATCATAACATGTACAGGAGCCCTTTTGCTGACTTCTACATGCTGACTTCTAAGCTGTTATTACACCTACCTGGCAAGCATCGCTCCCTCCTTCCAGGTATCCAGCACAGACCATTCCAGGTGAAATGGCTCCATTGTACACTTCCCTTCTGTTGCAAATTTCATTGCCTATAATTTTCACTTCTGTTTGACGAAGTTCACCAACACTGGGACCTGATTTTCAAATAACAAGGGAGTTTTTTACCCATGAAAATTCATAAAAAAGCTATAGGGTAACACACCCACAAAACATCACATATCGTTACTCTGTGAGCTCTTCCTTAGCACCAGAATTTCCATCCCTCCATTCCTTTAAAAGGAACCTTCCTGTGATAATCTTGCCTTCTACAATATTGAAACACAGAAAACTGCATGAGCAGTCCATGCTCACTCGCCTATCCTCCAGTTGACTAATAGGAAAGGGCCAGGCACATCAGATTCTCAATCATACTCTGTCCAGGAATAACAAAACTCCCTCACACCACTTAAGAAAAGGAAACAAGTAAGTGCTTTAATATAAATGGTTTGTGGTATGTACATTTGTATGCAGTTGTCAGGTAGTTCGCAAAAAAAAAAATCTGAATAGGAACCCTTGCAAGCACCTAAAATCTTTGCTCAGACTGAGAGCTCCACTTCTCGGTAGCTAGGAGCTTTCCCTTGGTTGATCGGCTCTCCCTTGTTTGCAGCTGGGGGGTGAGGTACAGCCTTGCTCTGAGGCTAGGTAAAGGGGAGCTCAGACTGGAATGAACATAAACTGAACTCTTTGCTGATTTCACAGAAGTTTCTAATCCTATTGAACATGAGTGATAAGGAACATTCTTATCTCTAGTGATCTCTGGATAAGGAACATTTTTGGAATGAGCTACTCTGAAAGAAGATATAATAATTGTGGAAGCTATTTCTTAATCTGTGATATTTCCAATATACCTGTCCCATCTATCCCAACCTCCTGCAGCACTTTTGCAACTTTTCAATTTTATATTTTGTTTTCTTAAAGATGAATATGCATGTGAATACATATCTTCCACCTAAAAGAAGGCAAACAGTCTATCTAGTTGACAAGGTATGAGTGAAAAGACTTTATTACACATTGTCAAACAAGGTTTACACTATTGCAAGTGCCACTAATAGGAACTAACACTGTCAGGCAGCTCCAACAGGTCCAGACCCTCAGAAAGAAACATGAGGCCCAACAATTGAGCAGTCAGTCCTGGGCTTACAAGGGAGCAAAGCTCCCCTTCTCTTCATACATGAACTGCAACCTCTATGGACACCTGTGGTTGGGAATGGAGGACAGCCCACCTGACAGTGTAATCCAGTGCTCTCTAGAACCTGGAACCAACCATACTATGGTTAACAAATCAGAATGATTATCCACCCAAGCCAGCTAGCCCCTGATGAATAGGTAGCTACTAACCGTCGTCCCTCAGAGCACCATATCCTGTAACCACACAAGTGGTATTTTCTGGAAAGATATATGAAGCCTCTGGAAGACAAACACGATGTACAGCAGTTGTAAATTCCACTGGGGGTGAAATCTGCACAACAGCAATATCAAATTCATGGTTCATTACATTATTGGCATAATGTTCATGAATGATGATCTGGCGAAGATTCCTTCTCATTGTTGGAGGTCTTATACGAGCCCCAAAACTACTTGTCCACCTTCTGACATCCCTGACACTGAAAGACATTTGAGAGTGCAGATTATACCATAAGAATTCTATTTACATTTTTGTATAGCATTTTGATTTATTGTAGCCTTTTTAGGACAGAACTTCACAACTGTTCCTTTCTAACTGATACAGTTTTCCAGTTTTTCCTGCAACTCTCTCACTGCAGTCAAACTTCAAGACTAGAAATAAGCCCAGTTTAGAATCTGGAGTGCCTAGGAATAACATTAGCTGTGAGCAGAGACAAAGAGTTAAACACCACTCTCCTTTATACAATTTCATATATTTTGAATGTATGAGACAACCGGTATTTGTGGCAAGTGGGAACTTCTGTGCATACAGTAAATGAACTGGGAAAATGTTATCATTTAAGTGTGTTGGTAAGATGTAGTTTTAGAGATAGTAGGGAAGGATAGACTCACCTTCTAAAACAATGAGCAGCAGTCACAAGCCAGGAATTACTGATCAGCGTTGCTCCACAACGGTGAATGCCATTCAGCTGGAGACTAGCTTGCCAGGGCCATTCCCCTTCCCCTGCAATGGTACCTCCATAGATTCTCTCCACAGATCTGTCCAGTCGTGTCCCACAACCTGCCCCCAACCCCAAAACAGCATGTTAGCTAATTTCTTTCCAGAGAACAAATTTTGCTTTATGATCAGAACACTCTACTTTATTAAAGGGGATTTGGGGGATTTGCCAGAAGTATAATTATCATAGCTTTTTAGAAACATAAAACATTGAAAGACAATTTAAAAACAAACCCAAAGCACTCTTCTTTGGAAATATGGAGAATGGCCTAATTTTGTTCATGTTTACCTGGAAGAAACTCTCACTAAACTTGGCAGAATGTTAGGCAGCCATACTGTCATGAGTAAGGATGGCGAGCAGGGGGCTCCCATCCAGACTGTCAAGCGCATGCGTAGCACTGATGAATTGTTCAGCCATTCAAAGAGACACCGATCGGGACTGCCTTAACCCTTGGGGTTTATATGTCTGGGTTTTCCCACGCTTCTTCAGTTTGTTAGGATTCCTGTTAAGTACTAGCAATAAATATTAGAGACCAGTTCCTTGTCTCAGTGTGTTTCCTGGTTGTTAGGACACATACATTACTCATTCACTGAATTTTAAGGGAACAGGTAAGGGAATAACAAAATGTAATTGCCTTCCGCTCGTGTGCTGTCTTGCCACTGCTTTTTTCTTGCCCTAAAATATCCATTCAGAGCAGAACAAGAAAAGAATTGCATAATCCCTTTTGATTAATATGCTAGGAGCTGTCTTTCTGGAAGCACCCTTATTCTCCACCAAATAAATACAGGATTGCATTTCTGGGGTCAGGAAGGGAACTGGATGTTTTCCAGGTCACTCAGCTTAGCTCAAAAATATCACCCATTCTTTCTTAGGGAAAAATGCTATGCAATAGTCCAATTCTATAGAAATCTTCCATCCTTAACAAAATTTCCAGGGGTGACCTGAGTTACAATATTACAAATAAGTGAATTTAAATTTGATTTTCATCACTCATTACCATAGGGAAAAAAAGGCTCCAGTGTCTCTTCTGTCTTCATAATGTTATTTTGCTTTGTTATTTTCCTCATCACTATAAAAATGTAATTCTGACCACGATGGTTAGATTCTAAACATTTTAAAATTTGAAGTACGATCAGTTTTGCTGATCTTTAGTTGTTTACATTGAAACCAACTGGAAATGCATCTAGCTAGGGCTCTCAACGTATTTTAAAATGTGCCATTTCAAAGAACAGTGTTGTGTCCAAAATATACTGTACTGATAAAATATATTGGTAATGCAAGGTCCTCAAAAACTCTTTCTCCTTCCCATGCAGTCAGTAGCACAGCATGAATGTAGGACAGCAAAAACTTCTACTGAGGAAACTTTTACAGTAGCTTACCATGTGATAATCAGGCTGTAAAAACAAAGTGGTTCATGAAGATCGGACATACCAGGAGATTGCGAAAGTGTTTGAGAACTATATGCTAAGGCAGTCTTCCTCAACACTGCAGTCTACCTTATACTGATATGTCCAGTATCCCCAGTTATACTTATAGAGTTATATCTATAACTCCAAAACAGCTGGAGAACAGCAGCCAGAGGAAAGTGAGGCTAAACAAAGCCATTTTTAACAAATTTGTTTTCAAACACAAAGCTGTTCTGGTACTTACAACTGTTGAGAAGATTTGCACCATTTTCTGCATTTATCTCTGAAAAGAAAGATAGAAAGGACAAATACTAGTTTTGGGGTGGCAATATTTTCACCCATCCCTCATCATAAAGTACATAATTGAATAGTCACTAGTAACTTAGGAATATTGGCAGATGATGTTTTCATATCAGTATCTCCCTTCCATTAAGGTTGAAGGCAGAACATTTGAAATGAGTGAAGGTGAAAACTCTACAATATTTTGCAATATTGAAGTTATGAATATATTTAGCCAAAACAAAAACTTTGCTTAAGTTTTCTTGCGCAAAGCAAAACAAATGTCTTTCTGTAAATGCAGTATGAATGATCTTATAACCATATTAGCCTTGTTGTTCTTATTTATTCGTTTAGTTGCTTCCAACTCTTCGTGACTTCATGGACCAGCCCACGCCAGAGCTTCCTGTCGGTCATCAACACCCCCAGCTCCCCCAGGGACAAGTCTGTCACCTCTAGAATATCATCTATCCACCTTGCCCTTGGTCGGCCCCTCTTCCTTTTGCCCTCCACTCTCCCTAGCATCAGCATCTTCTCCAGGGTGTCCTGTCTTCTCATTATGTGGCCAAAGTATTTCAGTTTTGCCTTTAATATCATTCCCTCAAGTGAGCAGTCTGGCTTTATTTCCTGGAGGATGGACTGGTTTGATCTTCTGGCAGTCCAAGGCACTCTCAGAATTTTCCTCCAGCACCACAGTTCAATATCTTCCTTCTCTCAGCCTTCCTTATGGTCCAGCTCTCGCAGCCATATGTTACTATGGGGAACACCATTGCTTTAACTATGCGGACCTTTGTTGTCAGTGTGATGTCTCTGCTCTTAACTATTTTATCGAGATTTGTCATTGCTCTTCTCCCAAGGATTAAGTGTCTTCTGATTTCCTGACTGCAGTCAGCATCTGCAGTAATCTTCGCACCTAGAAATACAAAGTCTTTCACTGCTTCTACATTTTCTCCCTCTATTTGCCAGTTATCAATCAAGCTGGTTGCCATAATCTTGGTTTTTTTGAGGTTTAGCTGCAAGCCAGCTTTTGCACTTTCTTCTTTCACCTTCATCATAAGGCTCCTCAGTTCCTCTTCACTTTCAGCCATCAAAGTGGTATCATCTGCATATCTGAGATTGTTAATGTTTCTTCCAGAGATTTTAACTCCAGCCTTGGATTCCTCAAGCCCAGCTTGTCACATGTGTTCTGCATACAAGTTGAATAGGTAGGGTGAGAGTATACAGCCCTGCCGTACTCCTTTCCCAATCTTAAACCAGTCCGTTGTTCCGTGGTGTGTTCTTACTGTTGCTACTTGGTCGTTATACAGATTCTTCAGGAGGCATACAAGATGACTTGGTATCCCCATACCACTAAGAACTTGCCACAATTTGTTATGGTCCACACAGTCAAAGGCTTTAGAATAGTCAATAAAACAGAAATAGATGTTTTTCTGAAACTCCCTGGCTTTTTCCATTATCCAGCGGATATTGGCAATTTGGTCCCTAGTTCCTCTGCCTTTTCTAAACCCAGCTTGTACATCTGGCAATTCTCGCTCCATGAATTGCTGAAGTCTACCTTGCAGGATAAGGGACGTGGTGGCGCTGCGGGTTAAACCGCTGAGCTGTCGATCGGAAGGTCGGCGGTTCGAAACCGCGCGGCGGGGTGAGCTCCCGTTGCTCGTCCCAGCTCCTGCTCACCTAGCAGTTCAAAAACATGCAAATGTGAGTAGATCAATAGGTACCGCTTCGGCGGGAAGGTAACGGCGTTCCGAGTCGTCATGCTGGCCACATGACCCGGAAGTGTCTATGACAATGCCGGCTGCAAGGCTTAGAAACGGAGATGAGCACCGCCCCCTAGAGTCGGACACGACTGGACTTTACGTCAAGGGAAACCTTTACCTTTACCTTTACCTTGCAGGATCTTGAGCATTACCTTACTGGCATGTGAAAGAAGTGCCACTGTTCGATAGTTTGAACATTCTTTAGTGTTTCCCTGTTTTGGTATGGGGATATAAGTTGATTTTTTCCAGTCTGATGGCCATTCTTGTGTTTTCCAAATTTGCTGGCATATAGCATGCATTACCTTGACAGCATCATCTTGCAAGGTTTTGAACAGTTCAGTTGGGATGCCGTTGTCTCCTGCTGCCTTGTTATTAGCAATGCTTCTTAAGGCCCATTCAACCTCACTCTTCAGGATGTCTGGCTCTAGCTCACTGACCACACCGTCAAAGCTATCCCTGATATTGTTATCCTTCCTATACAGGTCTTCCGTATATTCTTGCCACCTTTTCTTGATCTCTTCTTCTTCTGTTAGGTCCTTGCCATCTTTATTTTTGATCATACCCATTTTGGCCTGGAATTTACCTCCGATGTTTCTAATTTTCTGGAAGAGGTCTCTTGTCCTTCCTATTCTATTGTCTTCTTCCACTTCCACGCATTGCTTGTTTAAAAATAATTCCTTGTCTCTTCTGGCTAACCTCTGGAATTTTGCATTTAATTGGGCATATCTCTCCCTATCACTGTTGCCTTTTGCTTGCCTTCTTTCTTGGGCTACTTCTAGTGTCTCAGCAGGCAGCCATTTTGCCTTCTTGGTTTTCTCTTTCTTTGGGATGTATTTTGTTGCCGCCTCTTGAACAATGTTGCGGACTTCTGTCCATAGTTCTTCCGGGACCCTATCTACTAAGTCCAGTCCCTTAAATCTATTCTTCACCTCCACTGCATATTCCTTAGGAATATTAGTGAGCTCATATCTAGCTGATCTGTGGGTCTTCCCTAATCTCTTTAGTCTGATCCTAAATTGTGCAATAAGAAGTTCTATGTCCTGCTTTGTTTTGTTCTCCCAGGCCATGCTTACCTGTAATTCCAGTTTTCATTTGACTGCCCACCTTAGCATTCCAGTTTCCCGTGATGAAAATAACATCTCTTTTAGGCATGTTGTCCAGTAGGTGCTGCAGATCCTCATAGAACTGCTCTACTTCAGCTTCTTCAGCATCTGTGGTTGGGGCGTATATTTGAATCACTGTGTTGTTACATTGCTTGCCCTGAATTCGAATTGAGATCATTCTATCGTTTTTTGGATTGTATCCAAGCACTGCTTTAGCCACTTGACTATTAATTATGAAGACTACTGCATTTCTTCTGTGGTCCTCTTGTCCACAGTAGTAGATCTGGTGGTCATTTGATGTGAAGTGGCCCATTCCAGTCCATTTCAGTTCACTGACGCCCAAAATGTCTATCTTTAATCTTGACATCTCACCAATAACCACATCCAATTTGCCCTGGCTCATAGATCTTACGTTCCAGGTTCCAATGGTGTGTTGATCCTTAGAACATCGGATTCGCCGTTCACCACCAGCACCATTGGCCGCTAGCCGTCCTTTCGGCTTTGAGCTAGCTGCGTCATCACGTCTGGGGCTAGTTGAACTCTTCCTCTGTTCCTCCCCAGTAGCATTTTGACCATCTTCCGCCCTGGGGGTCTCATCTTCCAATGCTATACCGACATATCTCTGGTTGTACTGATCCATTTAGTTTTCACAGCAAGAATACTGGGGTGGGTTGCCGTTACCTTCCCCAGGGATCGCATTTAGTCTGACCTCTCTGTCATGACCTTCCCATCTTGAGTGGCCCTTCACAGTTTAGATCATGGCATCATTAAGGTGCTCAAGCTCTAGCACCACAACAAGGTAACAATCCTTTGCTGAAGATATTAGCCTTAGGAAACCCAAAGATTGCAAGGCCACATCTCTAAAATCTTCTTGATTAAAAGTTCCTGACTGTCTTTTTCCTGGACTACGTTTTAGGTAATTTAAAACATTTAAATTTGCATCTCTTCAGTATTACAGTCACCAGAAATGAAACAAAACATCTATTAGGAATTTGCTGCCTATATAGACGTTTACAGAAACTATGTCAGAAACTCCTTTTAATCCATTTTGCTTGATATCATCATGAATTAACGAACCAACTGATGTTCCCATTTGTTGACATGCTATATAAGGGTGACCAGTTCATAAAAGTAATCAAATAATATAAAGGTTACTGGCTTTGGCTCAATGAAAACATCTCAATGAAATTTTCCCAGCATTCTCTGGCAAAATACTCTATTAGTATACAACAGCCCAGAGTCCCTCTTTTGGGGGAGATGGGCAGTGGCTAAATTTGAGCAATAAATAAAATAAATAAATTAGTTCCTAATGGTAGCAGACTTTTAGATCCTTAAGTATTAAAAATAAATAAATGAAAACCAGGGAACAATATTTAATAGAAATTGGATGGAAATCAGAAATCTGTAAGTATCTTATTTCCTCACAGAAAAAAAAAACACTGCAAATGCTACACAAACATTGTAAGCAAAAATGGGAAATGGGTAATGCAGTTTTGAGTAAGTCAACAGACATTTCAGTGATAATGCAGGCCAAGTAAGCAGTTTAAAAAAATCTTACCAACATTACAAAGGACATCTATGACACTTGCCTGAGAGCTTGTAAGAAGAAAGGTCAATACTTAAGGGCCATGTTGATACCTTCAGCCTTTTCAGCAAAATATAATAAACATTTGTCCAAAGTATCTCTTTATTATCTGTGGCAATGAACTTAAATATCAGCACCACATCTGCCAGGACACCTCCATTCCCTGGGCTGCAAAAGAATAATACAGTCAGCTGACCAAGCAAACCACATTCCATAGGGGTCTTTTCTCATATACACTCATTCAAAACATTTGGGCAACTAAGATAGAAAATTAAAAATACCATCTCCATCCACCCATAAAGGAACATCAGGCACAAGCCACCAGTAGATTTGCTGTTCAACTCATTGCTTCCTGGAAATGAAAGGGACGTTACAGGCACTAGGAAATGGTTTGGCATAAATTTGGGCTGTGCCCCCACAAATAGCTGTAATTTGGGATCAGAAAATACAGGGATCTTATAGTGGCACAGAGTTTCCCCCTCTTTTAAACCTGAAAAATTAGTAGCATTCTCCAGCAGAACAGGCACAGTTTTAACAGAGATCTATATTCCCTGTGATAAAGTCCTTTGGCCAGACAGAAAAATTGAGTGAGTCTAATACAAATTGTTCAATTAATAAATCAAATGTCCGTTTCTATTTTAGACTTTACACTGTGAAGAGCTATTTGTTCAAGTTTCATTTCAACAAACATAGTCACATGTTTATGTGTGGTTGAGTGTGCTGGGTATTGTGAGTGCCTCAGCTCCATCAAAAGGCACTTGCAGAGAAGAGATCAAATTAGGCCAGATACATATCATGTCACATTGCACAAAAGCCTACGCCTGCCACTTCCTTGCTGGAATACATTGAACTTTTAAGGTGATTTTAGATTCAACCCTGTCAACAAGCATGTCTGGAGGAATGTATTTCTAGTTGTCCCAATTCAGGGTCTGTTCAGATGTTAGAAAAAGGTGAGCTTAAAAAAAAGATTTTGCATGGTCATTGCATAGTAGGAAAGGGCTTCTGTTTTGAGGATAGCAAAGCAAAATGCAGATCAGTGACATAACATGCAAAGATGGACTTCCATGGAAAAAAACTTTAAAAACCTTCCTAAAACATTCTCCAATCCAAGTCAGTTAGAGAGCTAACCCTGTTTATGTCCATCACTCTGTTCATTATGGGATGTTTTCATACCATGAATTTTCCAGCAAACACTGTGGACTGTAGAATAGGTATCTGAGTCCTAGTATTTGTCCACCTGCTGGTCTTGCCTTGGTAATTTCCCCAGGTGTTTGTATGTCAGGGTGAAGAAATAGAATTTGGTCCTGATCCTCACAGTTCATCAGTTCCCAAAAGTGTGAGAGACAAACTCAATTAACTTAATTCAGATAAAATGGTTATGGAAGTTTAATTATGTTACAATTGTCCCAACCATTTTTTAAAAATTCATCTGCAAGTTTTATGGTTGTGAGCCAGATGATACTGAGTCCATGAATTAAAAACTTAATGCATTTATTTAAAACTTAAGGCAGGAATATAAAAATCATCAGGCAGCCAATTATACCAAATGCAATTCAGCTAGTTGGGTTATTTTCAGCATCCATTCTAAATTGTTACAAAGGAAAGATCAGCCTATTCTAATACGCCTCCTGCTCCTAGGTATTGGGCTACAACTATCATAAGCGATCATCACAAATGCTGTGTGTTGCTGATTGATGGGAGTTGTAGTCCAACACAGCTGAGAAACCCTGGGTGGGGGAAGTAGCCCAGATCTATTTTTAATGCAATATTGGCCATTTGATTTATAAATTCATTCTCATGTCATTGTTAGCAATTTATTCAGCATCTATTCCTGAGTAGAATGTTCATTTTACATACCTTAGCCTGACAACACGTGATTTAATTAGCCTTTTCTCTAAGGGAGTAGCATGGAATGCTTGTTTAATCTGTTGAAAGGAATGAAAAGTTATGTTTGATATATAAAGTTTATCAAACAAAGTAGAAATGCAGCAGCATCCCCAAGTGTATGTGTCAAAATCTGCAAGATGATGGATGCAGCATCACAATCAAAGCCCTACTTCTTTAAACATGTTAAGAATCACATGTATGGGGAAAGGGGTGGGGCTTCTATAGTAACATACTCCCATCATCTTGCAGATTTTGACCCCCCTTCTCCATAGACATCCATGTAACAGTGAGAAAACCAATACAGTATGAATGCACTAAAACAATCTGGCCAGGCTCAAAGAACTAACTGATCCATACAAAACTCAGTGGAATTTGGCCACTCTTTCTTTATCAGCTGAGTTACATTTATAAATAACTTGGATGAGAGGTTAGAAATTTGATTATCAAACTTGCCAAGGACATAAAGTTAGGGGGGATAACAAACACCTTAGAAGACAGTATCAAGATTCAGGAGGATTTTGACAAGTTAGAACAATGGATAAAAATCAGCAAATGAATTTCAACAGGAATAATTGTAAAGTCTTAGATTCGTATAAGAAAAATCAAAGAACTGAGTATAAGATGGGAAGGCATACTGGGCAACAATACAGCTGAAAAGGATCTGAGTGTCTTGGTAGCTCACAAGCTGAACTGAGCCAATGCTGTAATGCAGGTGTGTAAAACCAAATGTACTATTGGGGTGCATCAACAGAAGTATAGTGTCAAGAGAAATCTTGTTCCTCTCTGTTCTGAGTTTGGCAGACCACAACTAGAATATTACATCAAGTTCTGAGCACCACATTTTAAGAACACTGAGAATTTGGAGATATTTGGAGAAAGAGCAGTTTAGCAATGGAAAAGACTGCCTTAGAAGGTGGTAGACTCTTTTTCACTAGATGGCCATCTGTCTACAATGCTGTAGTAGAGAATTCCTGCTTTGGGCAGGGATTACTTGATCTCCAAGGTCCCTTCCATTCCTTCCATTCTACTCTTCTATTATTCTAATTATGATTGGATGGATAATAGGGGGTGAACCCCATAAATTACCCATTGCCCTAAGAGAATTCCTTTCTAAAAAGAATATACTTGGATCTGCAATAAAGAAATAAATAAAACTAAACTAAATCAAAACAAACACACACACACACAAGATAAGCCTGCTGGAAAGTCCTTTAAAAGCCTTCAACAAATAGAAGCTATTAAACTGCAGTATTAGATGGTCTGACCAGGATGAAACTTCTGAAAATCTGGCTATAACAAGAGTTGCACATCTGTTTTAACAAATTAGCCTTTATTGATTATCTGAATGGGAACTTTCTTTAAGTTAACCACTAGACTGCATTTGAAACAGGAGTGACAAAACTGTATAACTTCCACAACAATCCCTGGCCCAATCTCTGCCCAATTGTCTTGCCAAAGGATTCTCATGTTGGGCTAATTTAAGTATCTCACCCAATATTTGGCTGGTACTATGACTTGTTCTAAGTGTTCCCCTATAACTGGATGCCTTCTTACTAGAGTTGCCGTAACATTAGGCTGGTCTAGTGTTATGCCATATTTTGTTACTATTTCTCCCTGATACTATATTTCTTGAACTATAAAACAGTATTCGCTTTTTTTTTCAATTTCATATTTGAGGACCTGGCTTTTTCGAGGTCCAGTTTTAATCATTGATCATATTCTTCTATGGCACCCCATGCAAGCATGCAATTCATGTATATGAAGGTTCCTGGAATGCCTTCCATCAGTTGTTGCATGGTATGATGAAACACTTAAAGTAGAACACAACCCAAAGGGCATATATTTAAAGCTGTATCAACTTCATTATGTTCTAAGCATACATAGGCGTGTGCTTCCTTCATCCAGTGGTATGTACCAAACCCAGCAAATGCATCCAGCTGGGAAAATATCTTCATGCTTGCCAGTTTCTGTTAACTTGTGTTGGGATGTGATAATGCTCTCTTTGAATCGATTGATTCTTTGCAATCAAGTTGGTGTCAATTCTCTGTGACCACATAGACAATTTTTTTCCAAGACTCTGTGTTCCTAACCTGGTCCTCCAAGTTTTCCAACAGTGAACTCATTGCCACTGTAACTGAGTCCATCCACCTTGCTGCTGGTCATCCTCTTCTCTTTCCTTCCACATTTCCCAGCATTAGACCCTTCTTCAGAGAACTAGGTCTTTGCATAATGTGACCAAAGCAGAATAATTTGAGCCTGGTCATTTGTGCCTCGAGTGGTTGACCTGTTCAATGATCCATTTATTTGTTTTCTTAGCTATCCATAGTATTCTCAGGAGTCTTGATTGATTAACCAATAATATACTCAATTTGAAAAAAAAGGTGAGGGGGGGACTGCATTCAGACTTACAAAATTCTGTTACTATAACCTTATAATAAAAGTAATATTGACCTACATAACATTGGTTTCCTAGTCTGATCTACCTTGAAAGGTTGACAACTACTAGTTGTGCATCTTTACTATGTGTATTATTATTAGGAGACATCCAGTACTATGCAAACTATCTCCTTAAATATGGAGGTATTTTTTCTGTGTCAGTTCTGTATCGACTAAGTCAATGTGACTTATTATTTGTCAATAATTTCAGATGTATTGTGGCCCAGAATGGTTTCTTTGTGGGTTTGGTACTATTGATGCTTTTCTAGCATATTGAATACCTTTCCATTTCAAAGTGAGTTCATAGCCGCTTAGTAGGCTACTGGGTTTCAGTATATGACTTTAGATGCACTGAGTATAGGCCTGGCTTAGGCTTCAATCTCTTGTAGTCAAGTTCAGCCATTAGACTGATACTGGTGTGCAAGTCAAATTATAAACAATGGGGATTCTCTTAATGGGTATTATTTTAACCCAGACTTTCTGATATCTTACCCTGTCCACATCGACATAATCCTTTGGTACCTGAGTCTATATTTCTTGAACTGTTTTTGTAGTTTTGTACATGTTAGCCCTGTGGTTATACTTGCTGCACTTGTGACTTTTCTGCCTACATGCTAGACATTGTTTACATGCATGCTTCATACCATATCAGCTGGATTTTTTGCATACACTTTGCATTGTTTCCAAGATTTTTTGCCAGCTGCTGTTTCCTTTGTTAGTCTGCAGTCTACTGAACTCCTTCCTTTCTATATCTCTTTATCATGGATGATGGACAATACTGGAGTATTATCATTGTTGAGTCCTATGATTTTCAATTGTGAGTGGGCAACTTCTTCTGCTTGGCATATATCAATAGTATTTTTTAGGAGCAAGTTCCATTCTCTGGTAAGTATTCTCACACTTTCTTATTTCTTATGCCCAAAACAATTTAATATTTGATCAAAGATTCACAACTTATCAAAGTTACAAGATTTATTCTTTGGTTTCAGATCTGTTACAAATTCTTAAGTTGACTCAGGAACTTAACCACTCTTCCTGGTTGCCTTGTTTCTAGAACAGGCAGCCACTATTTCTGGAGTGCAGAAATGGATGGTGTCACCATTAATCTCCCCATACCTTCAAAGCAATCTCTGTGCTTCATTTCTGACATACACTTTTCCCTGTTATGTCACTTCAGGTGCTCCTATCCATCCATCCATCCATCCATCCCTGGAACAGCTCTGTAATTTATTTTTTTACAATACTGAATGTTTGTATTTTAACATTTAAAATAAAAATGGTTTCTTACATCTTAAATTTCCTTTTTTCTTAAATAGAATTTGAATTTTCTCTTGTGAGCGAGATTTATTTCCCATTTGGGAAGGGGGGAGAGAACAATACTCTAGTCACACACCTCTGTGCTACTTGACTAAGAGATTACACTACTGAAATTATTTCACTTTTTAAAATGTTGTCCTTTTAATTGCCTAAATACCAGGACAAGTTGTGAGAGCTCTGTCTCTCACACACATGGGGTTTAATAAAAGAATGCTAAGTGAGGTGTCCTCTAGAAGATAGATAGTTTCTTCCCTCGACTTCCAGAGTGCTCAACCCACTGGAGATCACAATTAAGCAATTTCTATGCAGGGAGCTTCTGTTTGAAGTATGTGTGGGCAATCCTGTCCTCTCCTTGATCCAGAGAGGGTTCTGAACATCTGAAACCTTCGCTGGCTCCCCTTATCTGCTGTGGCCATTGGCTCCACAAAAAGCAGAGCCGTCTTCAATCCGCCTTTCTCCCCCAGAAGTCTCCTCTAGAAGATACATAGTGACAACAGAAACTACCAAGCCCTACCGAAAATCAGGACGTGAGGCCAAGGAACCAAAGGGCTTCTGGGAGAAGAGGTTTGTCTGTGTGTGTGTGTGTGTCTGTGTGTTCTTTTCTTCCTTGAGAATAGAATTTAGTACATTAAATGCATTAAAAAAGAAACCATTCTCACTTACCAAAGTCTCAATGCTTGTGCTTAGTTGTCTAAATTCTGCTGATGTCTGTTTTTCAAAGCTAGGCTGGTATTGCACATTATTGATTCTAAAGGAAGCATTGTAAAATAATACCTTCTGATCTGCATATGAATGGGGAAGAATGAAAACATTATTTATATCATAGTATCAATTAATTTACAGGGACGCGGTGGCGCTGCGGGTTAAACCGCTGAGCTGTCGATCGGAAGGTCGGTGGTTCGAAACCGCGCGGCGGGGTGAGCTCCTGTTGTTAATCCCAGCTCCTGCTCACCTAGCAGTTTGAAAACATGCAAATGTGAGTAGATCAATAGGTACCGCTTCGGCGGGAAGGTAACGGCGTTCCGAGTCGTCATGCTGGCCACATGACCCGGAAGTGTCTATGACAACGCTGGCTCCAAGGCTTAGAAACGGAGATGAGCACCGCCCCCTAGAGTCGGATTCGACTGGACTTTACGTCAAGGGAAACCTTTACCTTTACTATCAATTAATTTACAAGAATGTGGCACAATTAAGTAATCACTGAGAGAGGAAATGTTCTAAAAATTTAGAGGTTTTGGACATGATAATGAAACATATTTTAACCCTGAAGCAAAGGGCTTTTATATACTTCCCATATTTTATAATATGGGAAGGAGGCAGGCCAAGTAGGAGGCATCTGTGTCACAAAAAACTGGTCACAGATAAGTAAAGTTCTTGGGTTCTGGAGCTATCAGATACAGTGTATTTCAAGTGAAAGAAACCATGCTAGTTCAAACAATTCCTCTTCCCTGAAGAAATCATCAACCATGTCTTCTCATGGTTTATGGCTGGCAAGTCTCAAGATTTGATTTTGTGATTCACCCTCCTTCTCAGGATCTCCAATGAAAGGATTAAAATTGCTTGGTGAAAGGCCAGAATCAGGAGTTGGCTATTTTCTGTTAAGATGAAAATGTTGCAATGTACATATATACTTGTGCATATGCACACTGATACACACAGAAAGCCTTTTCAATCAGGTTTCAGTCCTCTAAAACTACACACCAGCAGGTTCTTCCTTTGATTTATCAGATGCCATCCACTGTCTCACCAATGTCATTGGGCTCTGTCCTTCTTCTGCCAGGGATGGCCTTCAAGCAGTTTACTAATTCTATCACCTTATATCCAGTTTCAAGAGATGTGGGAACCCTAATAATGTGGAAGCCCTCCAAGGTAGACCAAGCTTGGAAACCAAAGACAGCAGGCTAATACTAATTTTATAATAAGGTTATAGTATCAGAATCTTGTAAGTCTGAATGTGCTTTCCTCATTTGTGCTGGGCCTGCCTGAATGTGCTCCCCCCCCCTCCCTTTTTCTTCATGAAAACTAGGGTCCTGTCTAAGATGCTTTCTCAAATTACATTTCTGCCCTGGACTCAGATAACTTTTATCTGACCATTGTCTTGGTTGCAGCTCTTCGTCTTGTTCCTCAAGGTTATTCCTTCTGCCCATTACACAATGTCACATATGGCAGGATATAACAGGGTCATCCTCTGCCTTGGGTGATACACCAGCACAGAGATCAGGGGCAGGAAAACATTGCCAATCCAAAATGAATATGTCATGTTGTTTGGCAGATGGCCTTGTCTGAAATAGTCCAGCTGGAGTAAATGTGGCTACAAATCCTTGAGGAAAGAATTGCACTACCCTAACTTGAAAATATAAATAATTTCCTTCTGATTGCTGAAAGATTTTAAAACATAAAGCCATTAAAATCATATAGACTGAATAATTAATATACCTACCATATATCAAAAAATACACGAGCAAGCCAATGGCAGTGGCTAAGACCAGCAACGTTGCTAACACAATCACAGCAATCATCCATGACTTCAGAGGTGGTGTTCTTGACCTAGCCATTCTGAGAAGATGGACAAAAATAAGAGTTTGTAGGAGACACAGTGAACCTTAAGTAGTGCAGTTAATCCCTACTATAGTCTGCTTTCAGGCTGTTGTTTACAATGTTTATGCACATTATGTGTTTCACAAACAGATTAAAATATTGCTTAACTAATAATAAATTAACTACATTAATCTTCATTCATTCATTCATAATTTATTTGTTTATTATATCAGTTTATATAGCCATCCATCTCACAGTTACAACTCTGAGAGGCACACATTGGATTAAAACCAAGCAAACATGCTTGATAAGAAAAATAAGAAAAGTAATGGCAGCTGAAAACAAGCCCAATTCTAATCATAAAAAAGAGAAACTCACAGTGATGGGCTCATCTAACCTCCAGACCCCATGCCCAAGGGAACATCCAAGTCTTCAGGGACTCCCGAAATGCTAGCAGGGTTGGGGCTCCATGAATTTCAGGGGTATGATGTTCCAGCGGGCAGGTTCTGCACCAGAGAAGCCATACTTCCTGGCTCCAGTCAAATGATATTGTTTAATAAATGGGGCCCAGAGCATATCCTCCCTGTTGGATCTAGTGAGACAGGCAGGAGCCAACTGGAGAGAGGCAGTCCCACAAATAATTATCTACTGTGAAAGTGTGCTCTTTTTGCCACCAGACCAAGGCCTCCTTTGTAAATTGTAAATACAGAACTCCTAATTCAGGCAGTGCAGTATAGAGACATTTGTCTATTCAACGTAGTTCCCATACAGTATTCTGCAAAGCTGCATTAGGTATTATTCAACATACAATTAACACTCATCTAAAAGGGGAAAGCTTGATCAAGTCCACTGGTCCTCTTCTGGTCATCCGCATGCAGAGGGTCCTGCACTACAAATACAGGCAGGCCCAGCACAAGCGAGGAAAGCCAGCCATGCTTTGTTTCTGAACTTTTGCCATACACAATGGGCATTAGCTTTCTGCTGTCTTGAATATTCATTCTGAACAATAAGATCAACATTAATGCTTAAAACAGGGTGGGAAACCTGCAGCCCTCAGCTACATCCTGAATCTGCAGATCTACCACCCTGGGCGTGCTTCCTTTTCCAGAATGAATGTATAATGCCGCAGATTCCATTCAGATTTGACTCTGACTCCAGCTCTATTCTCCATAAAGGCGGCCCGCTGCTTCAGGCATACTCCTTGCCTCCTTCTGCTGACAAGGTGGTTGGCATGACCTTGGTTCACACTGATTTTTCTTAAGGAAGAACTCCCTGATCTGGTTTAAGTGCTCAGTTTTTCACATAGATTATATTGCTGTAATCCTTGCAAGAACCTATAAATATTTCTATTATTATCTCCATATTATGTACAGGATCTGAGAGAATTTGTTGGCTAAGACCACCAGATAAATTCATGATAGACAGCACAGCCTCTTCTTCGCGGTTACATTAATGTGCCTTCCTCTGGTCCTTGAGTCTGAGAGATCCCTCCCACATCATCCTGATCCACCTTCCATCCCACTGATCTGTCATCTCAACTTCCAAATATCCCAGATGAATACATGCTCCAGGGGAGTATCAGTGCTTTTAGTAATGGCCATAGGTAGCACCATCCATATATATCCCATGGAGTACACAAAAGGCATTAGTGTATAGGCAAAATGGCAATGCTTCCCTCCCCAGGTAATAAAAAGCAGAACTAAGATCATGGCAACCACCTTGTCAGCAGAAGGAGGCAAGGAGTATGCGTGAAGCAGCAAGTCACCTTAGCCAGCAAATTTAGCAAGTGAACTGGTAAAGCCTATATGTAAACAGCTCCTCACATGTTATAGTTCATGCATTTGACAGTTGGAGCAATGCATGGAAGACAGGGCAGCTCTGTTCTTAATATTCACGAGGACATTTCTCCCCATGATTTAATACACGAAGGGGGCATTAAGCAGTTTTTGGACCTGGAGCACCACATTCTACTATTTCTCTACTATTTGCTCCCAGGGATGCAACAAATTCTAGTACTATTACCCTGGCTCCATTGGGAAATCCAGCTTATACCCATCTGTGGAAAAAAGCTCTCAGTGGCTCAGAGGGTTTCAGAATTGTCAGTATCTTAGTCCAGTATTACTGCCCCTCATTCTCTGACTCTGAAAGGCAAATCAGCATATATGTATATAGACCATTTAATTAATATAAGTTAATGTCAAGAAGGTACAAAAATTCTATCTCAGGCATTTGAATGAGCTGGACATACACCCATGTCATCAACTGAGGCAACCTTACTCAAGTGATGAGCATAGCATGTGTGAACCAGCCTACTGAAAAGTCGCTACCCTACTGAGAGAGCACACCATGAGCCAGCTGTACCATTATGCAGAGTGAAGCAACAGGTGCTAAAGAGAGTGGTAGAATAGGAAGGACAACCATGGTGCATGTTTTTCTGGATTTGGCCTATGTGCTCTCATCTAGATTATTGTATCCAGGTGCAGTGCAGAACATTGCCAGTGTGAAATCTGTTACCTCCTAAATCTATTCACTTCTGAATGTGAATACAGGCTGACACTATTTTGTCCTTTGCCTCAGGCAATAAAATGTCACAGGCTAGTTCTGATGAGGACTGTGGAATTCTGTACAGAGGAAATTGCTAATGTCCATTAGAAAGCATATTAAACTGGCTTCCGGTGGGAACATGGCAGTCTGAACAGCTGTGCGCATGGGCTCCGCAGGCAGAACTGACAACGTGGCAGTTTTTTGGGCTCAGGCAGGTTTTTCCTGAAGACCAGGAGCATTTTTCCGGAGAAAGGAAAACACTTGGAATCACCCCATCTGTCCTCAGGAAGGCTGCTTGCAGCCAGAAAATTGCAAACAGCGTTCATGATTTACTGGTAAGAGCAGGCGGGAGACTGGGACATCATCATTTCCAAGCCACACTGTAGCCTTAAAGGGACATTATGACCGGCCACCCCATTTCTAAATCACCCAATTTATTTTTCTTTTAAGCATGTGTACCCTAAGAGAGGCTTTCTACAGCAAGGAGAAACACGTTCTCTTGGTGCTTATTGTTATTTTTGTGATTAATTTCTTTAAAAAAATCCTTTTTAAGTATTGGATTTTGCTTTCCATCCAAATATTAAGGAAGGTTGAGAGTATGTAAAAGATTTTAGTATCTTCCTACACGTTGAATCTGCTGTTTTGAACTTTCAGCTTTCTATTGCTACTTTCCATAGGGAACTGCCTGTTATCATACTTTCACTTGTGTAAATGCATTTCAGAATGTTTCTATTATCTCCCACTTTTGCTGGTTAAGGACCTAGGGGGCACCATAATCTACTACATGAGACATGGAGGATTTCAATCAGACTTTCTCGGATTTTCATCAAGACTTTAAACAGATTCTTTTTGATTCCTGTCAAGTTTTTATGCAAGGCATTCAGGACATTGTAGAAAACATGAGGTCTAAAATGTGTCATCTAGTTGGGGATGCTGTGGAAGAAATTGAAGAGCTTAACAATGATAGAATTGTTCCTTCTAATAGCGAGATCAGAGCTTCTGCTGAAATGCTAGAAGATTGGATAGTTGAGTTGAAGAAATTAAAGGGACACATCGAGTTGCAAGCCATAAGTGAAATTAATTTTCTGATGGAATGTTATGGAAAAGAAGGGATTATTACGTATGGGAGGCGTTCTGTTGAGAAGTCAGAGTTTTTAAGGGGGGCAGTTGGGCTGTCTGATTTCTTTATGAAAAACGTTCTGTGTGTATTGTGGAGATATGTAAATGTTTTGGTTTATTTTGAAGTGGGGTAAGGATTTAAGAATATTTATCTGGATTGCTTCTAGGGCTTGATTGACGTCATTCATCTTTAATTATTTGGATTAAGATTAATAAGGTATAATAATAAATGCTTGGTTTTAGGCTTAATATGATTAAGATTATTGTAACTGTTGTAATATTAATTATAATGGCAGACAATTTATATGCTTTTCAGTTTGATTTTTATTATAGTAAACAGAAATGTATAGAATAGTAGTAGGAAGGAAATAATTAAATAAATGTTATCTTGTGGGGGAAGCTGATTAGGAGGTGTGTGTGTGTGTATTTCTTCTTCTTTTTTTAATATAAGGGGATGGAACAACTGTATTTAGTGATTTTTATAATGTGCCAATGGAATGATGTATAGAAATGTGATTTTGGTTTAATATAGAGTAAGGGATTGGTTATGGAAAATTTGTTGTATATCCTTGCTGTTAAAAGTCAGACGTCACCTCTTCTTGTAATTGTAAAAAAAAAACATTTCTCTTACATTTTCACACTTTTTTTAGTTTTCTCTTTTTTCTTTTTACAGTTTTTTTCTTTGTTGTAGTTTTTATCTTCATCTTAAATCTAATAAAATTCTTATTAAAAAGAAAGAAAGCATATTAAACTTTGTGCTGCATTATAGCACCAACACCTGGCATTGAGTGAACTTGAATGAGAGCAACTTGGACTATCAAATTATTTTTTATGTATGCAAAGGATTACAAATCTATTTGGAGACTCATAACTATCTGTATTGAAGAACAGCAAATAAATCCTTGGTGTATGCCTGCCCACACCATCTCACAAGACATTGGCTTTAATTAGAAAAAACATGTCTCCTGGAAAAATGGTTAGATTTATGGATGAAATATTGCAATGGAGGCAGCATGTTAACCAATTTGGGAAACTACTTTCTTCAGCCAAGTTTGTAATGTAAATCCAGATCAAAACAAAACTGAAATTCATGTTCTTGTGGCAGTTATGAACTTCATACTCAAAATCACTCAGAATCACAGAATTGTGGAGTTGAAAGGACCCTACAGAACATCTAGTCCAACCCTCTGCAATGTGCAGGAAAACCAGTTAAACTATCCTCAAGAGGTGACTATCCAGCCTGTTCTTAAAAACCTCCAGTGGAGAATCCACAACTTTCATAGGTACATATTTAACATCTAAATAGCTGTGCATTTTACCCATTATTTTTGGTCCTAGTTTCTGTGGCAATGGAAAATAGTTTCTGAACATCTTCTTTATGGCACCCTTTTATATACATGAACATGGACATCATGTCTACCCTCTGTCTTTTATCCAGACTGAACATCCCACGTTCTTTCGGCCAATCCTGAAAGGGCATGTATCATCCTCAAGTCTCCAAATCATCTCTGTTGCCTTCTTCTGAACCTGTTCTAACTTGTCAATATCCTTCTGGAAATATGATGCCCAGAATCTTACACAATATTCCAGTGCTGTGGTCTCACCAGTGCAGAGCAGAGGGAAATAAAGACTTCATGCGTCTTTGATACAGTGCTGCTTCTAATGCATCCCAGAACTGTGTTAGCTCTTCTGACAACTAGTTCACACTGCTGGCTCACATTCAGCTTCTTGTCAATGACAAAAAATCATCAGCATTATGTTTATTAATTTACAAATGATTGCTCACAACTTTGTAATGAGAAACATGTCAATTTGTAATGCAAATTTCCTACTATGTTCAAACAGCTTAAATAATCTGAGGTGTTTCTCCATTCAACATGTGTCACAATGTAAACAAATTTATCTGTTTGATTTTAGTCAGCAAATTAAGTTTACAAATTAAATATGTGGTGCCAGAATTCTTGAGATATTTGATATGGTTCATTTGCAAATTTATAAATGGAGACTTGCTTTACTGTAGCTTAGATAATTACATGCACACATAGAAAAGGGTACGGTCACCACCACCATCTTGACTTTTTTTTGGAAGCCTTGCCCCCGATGCCACTGCTCAAAACAGAATGTTATTATCTGTGCTGCACGGAACATTTTAAGCATAAACATGTAGTGAATCAATACTGCTATTTTATGTTAAAGCTCTACAGCACAGAGAATGAGGCATGATAACTGTCTCATCAATGTAATGTCACTGCATGTGGTATTTTTTGCCATCATCGAAGACACCATGATGCCACAATAAAACAACCTCCTGAAATGCATGGGAACTACGAAGTGCGCGTTTTTTTTCAGAGACATGCACAAGTGAACTTCCCACTTAATGGAATCCATATTTGCCATGAGTGTATTCATGCCCCAATATCCAAAAATATCCAGAAGATTTAAAATCATTATACTCTGAAAAGATAATCAATGAAAGATTCTCTGCCCTTAATTTAGTTCATGTTCAACCATTTCTTTCTCTCTTCCAGCAAGGTTTCGAGATTTGTTTTCAAAGATAAAGAGGAAGATGGCCAGAGGTGCTGACAGGATCCAGCATTTTCATCAAAATGACAAAAGTAGCATTGCACTGTCACAACAAAGCTCTGTGCCTTCACATTACAAGTACCACCCATTCTGTACATGCATGCAACAGCATGGTGCATGTACAAAAGGGAAAGAGCTTGCATTACTACAACGCTGCTTTTGTCATTTGCACCCCCTTGACCTCCACTGAAGACACCTCTGAAGATGGGATTCACAGGGAAAAGAACATCACAAATTATGAAAATACCATTTGTGCCACAATTATGTAAATAATTTCTCCTGCTAATATGTTTTCTTATCTCCCAGCTTCAGTCACATATTACCATTGCTGGTGGCAGAAATGAGTACAAACAGTAGACCGGTGAATCTTGATTTAGACTGATTCCACAACAATGTCAGTTATTTGACAGTACTTAGCTCCCATTGCTTTAATAGCAGTGCAGAAAAGAGGATTTCAGCAGCAAATACTGCTTTTCTTTCTCTCTTCTACCATCTTATCTCTTGCTATCTCCTATCATATTTCATCCCACCCTCATCACATTGATAAAGTCCTTTAGATATCTCCAGAATACCAAAGAAAATTCCAGCGATGTCCAGTTTTGCCATATAACCCCTCACCAAGTCCAAACAATGACTCTGTGTAGAACACCACCTACCGGATAGCATTGGCCACTGTGGTGGCGTTCACGTCTTCAGTAAGAAATTACTTCTAGACCTGACATCTCAAGGTCCTGATGATACCTGATACAAAGGATGTGATGCAGTATCCTGAGCTGTCACTCTGTCTTACTCCTCCCTGTAGCCAAGACAAGAGAGCCTGCAGCTCAAGAACTGCATCTCAAGCCTAGTTCAGGGAGTTTGCCAGATCTGAGGAAACACAAGAAGCATTTCAGGAATCAATGACAAAATAAGGCAAATTTTATAACAGAAAATCACTCCCCATTTGTTAGCAAGAATCTTGGCTCAAAATTACTTGCTGGACAGCAGTAAGTGTAATATGGTCTAAGTGTAATATGGTCAAATAAACCAAGATGCTATTTCAATACATTTTAAAGGTTTGAGTGGCTCAGAGATGTTTGGGGGCATAAAAAACATACTTGGAGAAGACAGTACATCTGCTTCGGGTCTTGTTGGTGTTTTAATACAAGAATGAACGATCAAAAGAAATCTATAGCTTATTAACCTGTGGACCTCATGACATTATATTGACAAAAACATTTAAGCAAGACTTACTGGAATAAGACTACCTGGCAAATACCTCAGGAGTAATTATAGCTAATCCTACCAAACCCTTTGGGAAGGGATTATGCTTGAAGATATGAATCAGAGAGATTTATGCATCAGAATTGAAGAGGAGGTTCCTGTTAGAGACAGGGAGGATTTGTGAGCTTAGTCCTCTGGGCTACTGGGCATAATGAAATAAAATTCACTGCAGGTCCTAGATTCTCAGCATTAAAGCTCCTTCAATGGATCTTTCAAGAAGTAATATTCAAGTTAATTTTATTGTCTTTGTTACTGAGAAGAACAATTACATCTCCTACAACTGTATTCTGGTTCTGATTATCCCTTTGCTGACCTGTTTTCTATATGATTTAAGCTGAAATGCCATGCACAAATTCAGAGATAGGACTGTGTAGCAGTGACAGCTGAATAATTCTCATGATTGTATCATCCATACAGGACATCACATTGTTCAGGCTGCAATGGCTAAATCCATTCCTGGTTAGTTCTTTCTTCCTAGAATGATTTATGTTGTGATTTCCATAATTAAGCCATGCACAACTAAGTTCAATACATATAGTCATTTTCAATCCATATTTAAATCTAAAGACATGTTGAAAGGAGTGTCTCCAATTTTCTTTCTCTTCTTCCAGTCTTCCCACATTCCTTCCACTTCCTGTCTTCTTCCTCTCTGCCCATTTTTAGGTTTTTTCTTTCTTTTTTTCATTTGCTGTAGCTGATTTTCATGTAGCCAACTCATTTTCTGGCCCATCCTGCTCAAACTTTTAAACTTTTCCTTTTCTTTTCTTCTTTCTCTTTTTGTAAACTGACAAAAGTTCTGTGGTGGAAATTATGTTAAAAGATTGTATTTCACAGGGGAGTACGTGAGCAATGCTCTTCTCATTCATATCTTAAAAATCAGTACAAGATATGTGGCCTCACTTAAACTAGATAATATCCCTATTAAGTCCAGCAAATTTATATATAGTGCTGTAAAGGGGCTGCAAACATCACTTTAAATCAGATTCTGAAAAAGATAATGGCATGTGTTTAGCTCTAGACCCCCAGAGCAAATTTGTGTATTAACTAAAAACTGTCAAACTAGTGCAACATATAACACTTTCCAGATTTTAAAGCTAATAAAAGAGTTGGAGTCTAATATTTTTCTGAGGAGCCAGCCCTTATTAAATGTCATAAATGTGGCATTAATTAAGAAACAAACTCCTAAACCCTTTATTGTTATTCCAGGCCCAATATCAGGTGCAGTATCGTCTTTGTTCACTCCTTCTCCTTTTGCTGAACTCCTGATAGAAGCAATCCACAATGGATTATTGTGGATTGTAGATTATAATATTCAGAATATATAGACCATTGTGGGAATTCCTGGTCTTAGCATCTCCATTATGTTCCACTTGCTGATGAAGAGGGATGTATTTGTTGCTTGCCTCAGAGCTAAACTCTCTTTGCAAAATGGTACCTGCTCAAGCTTCAGGCAACCATAGTGCAGTTTCAGTAGATACAACCCTGTAAACCTGCTTTGTGTCTGCTTTGTGTTTGCAGCCTTCCATCTTTGCCTTGAAAGGGCTACCAGCTCCTTGCCTCCTCCCTTTTGCTTGCTTCTATAGAAGATCATCACTTTTTCTTCTCTGAGGTTTGGCAATGTCAAGTTTCTATTCTCGGGGCGGGGGGGATGTAAAAATCTGAAGAATTATGTTTTCCATTGTCCTTGTGGTTGGCAACCCCAAACCCTAATAGCTGTGGTTCATTGGCCTCATTATCAGGACCCAACTGTTCTTAATCTTGTGGTCAAAGCGTGTATCCTGAGTACATCCTGGCTGCACTTTGGAAGCAACTACAATATGTCAATCCTTTCAGTTGCCTTGTATACTCCACTTGGGCTCTGATGAGATTAGGTGCCAAGTTTATGTATCTTTTGTTCAGCTAAAGCTACTTTTTTCTTTTTTTCATGTTATTTTCTATTAATTTTAATACTAGCTTTTACCTTTAGAAGAAACCTGTTCTGTACTTTTCCTTTCTTCTAACATACTAGCAGTAACCTAGGTAGAGAGTGAAATTCTGATGCCTTTTTTGGCTCAGTGGAAAAAGGAATTGATTTTTCTTGTTTGTACCAGGTTAATTATATCCACTATTAGTCCTGGCCTAATTGTTCACATTATGCACATTTTGTTATTCATGACCATGCAGCATGGTCATGAATAACAAGGGGAGAAAGGCTGCAACTCAGATATGCAGCTTGCAGGTTCAGAGGGTCTTGGAGGAAGAAGATTATTTCACTCAGTTCTCAGACCTGGCTATAGCACTGAGACAACACGGATCAAACTTGTTAATGATCTCTGGTGGGCACAGGATAGGGGTGGTACTTCTGTCCTGGCCTTCCTTGATTTCTCAGCAGCTTCCAGTACCATTGATCGTGATATCCTTCTGGATTGGCTTAGCGAGTTTGGAATGGGGGCTCTGTTCTACAGTGGTTCTCCTTTTTTCAAGACTGGTTCCAGTCAGAGTTGGTGGTGGGGGGAGAGAAACTAGCTCTAAACCCCTACTATTTAGGGTGCCTCAGGGCACTATTCTCTCCCCACTCCCATTTAACATCTACAAGAAACTGCTGGGTGAAGTTATCTGTCAGCACTGGATGAAGTGTCATCAGTATGCTGACGATACACAATTATACATCTCCACCCTGGGTCAACCAAGTGATGATGTCAAGGTTCTTCCCCAGTGTCTGGAGTCTGTAAGGGTCTGGATGGGGAAGAACAGACTTCATCTCAACCTAGCAAGACTGAGAGGGTATGGAGCCCCCTGGATATGGAGAGGTTCCATCTTGAATTCTGAATGGGATCATACTCTCTTAAAAAGACTTGGTGTGCAATCTTATTTATTTATTTATTAAATTTATATAGCCCATCTCACGACAAGTGACTCTGGTGGCATACAACAGAACTAAAACAGGTAATTAATAAATACTAAACAATCAATATTATAATTATTAAAACATTAAAAAACTAAAAAAACTAAAAAAACTAAAAAAACTAAAAAAACTAAAAAAACTAAAAAAACTAAAAAAGAAGGAGTATTAGGTGATGAGATGTTAATAATAATGTAGCCACCTTAATAATTCACCAGTCCCCTGATGAATTATTTGGGTGTCCTCTTAGAATCACAGCTCCTACTTGAGGAGCAGGTGGCAGTTGTGGATAGAAGGACCATCTTGGGTGCCAATTCTGCCTATTTCTAGATCAAGAGGCCCCGGTTCATAGTCACTGATGCCTTACTCACTTCTTGCTTGGTCTACTGCAATTAACTTGACATGAGGTTGCCCTAGAACAGTATTTGGAAACTGTAATTGGTCCAGAATGTGACAGCACAGGCAGGTATGCCCACATAACACTACTGCTCCATAACTTGTACTGACTTCCAAGTACAATTCAAGATGCTGATTTTATTACCTATAAAGCCCTACATGGCACAACAGGGTCTGATTATTTGTAGAACTGCCTCTCTCTGATGGTTTCTGCTCATCTCACCAGATCCAGCAAATGAGCATGCTCCAAGTCCTTCTGTGAAACAGTGTCAACTAGCAGGATTTAGGAGATTATGCCTTAATCATTAGTGGCACCTGCCCTCTGGAAAATCATTCCTCTGTAGCTTTGGTGAGCCCTGTCCTTGTTAGCTTTTTGGAAAGACTTAAAGACTTGGTTGTTCTCTCAGGTATTTGGTTAGGATGTTGGGTGAGCCTGGTTGAATGAAACTTTGACAAGGCAGTGTTCTGCCCCAGAAAACTTCTTTAAATATAGATAGATAATATAAAAATACAGTGAATATGAAATGGTATAAAATTAACATTGTTAATGTTTCAGTGACTTTCTGAATTTACTCTCACTATTTGTTTACTGTAGGAAAAGCAGATCCATTCCATTTTTTTGTGCTCAGAAGTTTTGCAACTGTTAACAGATCACAAACGATCTCATGACTGATTTACTTAATCTGACCAACATTAACATTAGATCCTTTTCATTTGTACAAACTGAAGAGCTTCTGACATTATTCCAGGGATCAGGCAGTTCAGGCATACATTCAATACATTTTTTCATGGATTAATCACATCAGAAAATGCCCTACTAAAGCCAGCAGGAATACGTCTAATCCTGGAATTCAATTCAGTTTTAAATACTATACAATTTGAATGTCAAATTTTTAGGTAACAGTAGAATATTTATTTCTCTTCAATAATGGGGAAATTATGCTTGAAAAAATCCATAATAGTTCCTATGTGGAGAATTGATTCACAGAATTATTGTAAAAGGGAATTATTGATCTGACATTTCATTATTACAACTGGTCATTTTTTGCTTTTTTTCCAATGATATAAATAGAATTATCCTTATTCCCTCAAAAGCAAGCAAGTTACTTATTCATTTTTATTTCTGCTTTCAAAGCATGTTCCAGCTGAATCTGCCTTGGGAAAAGAGAATCCCTGTTCTAGCAACAGTATACAATTTTCACTTTAAAAATTAAAATTGCTGGCCACTGATCTTTCTGACTTGCTTAATGAAGCTTCCATTTTTTTTTTCCTCAGTAGGCCTTCAGTTACAAAATGCCTTCTGCACAGAAATTTGTCCCACATGTACTTGGCTCACATTTGGGTGCTAGAATGAAAAGTTATCCTCAAAAGCACTTCAGTGAAATAAAGAGTGAGACAAATGATACTGTAAACAGTAGAAATGAATTTATTTCACTTTGCTGCTGGATTATTTTATATGAATTAATGATTATTCTTTTAATTTATTTCACAAACTGCACTAGGATTGATTTTTATGTAAAGGAAATAGGAATTCTTCAGATAAATATATTGACTTCTGGGGGGTTGCTCCAGGCTTTACAAACTACCAGATTTGGCCTGCAAAAATTCAGATCACCCTTAGATGGCAGCAAAGGGATACAAAAACCTCTAGCTCTTTGCTGCCATCTGGTGATCGGGATTATTCCAATCCTGGTTTGGTAGCCCCCTGATAGAAAGCATTCTGGACGCCTAAGGATAACAGAGAACTGCCTCACCAGTGTGCCTTCTGATAAATCAATACGTTGTGATATAACGACAGCCATTTTGTAAACAGCCAAGCTCTGTAGAGCAACCATTTTTTTAAAAAAATGTCTCATTGCAGCTTGGTGGGCAGGACTGCAGCATGCACAGGCATTGCACAGCATGCACCCCATCACTATACAAACCAAACTAACTGTGCAATGCCTCACAGCACACACCTATCAGTATATTAAATCCCTGGCAGGGAAGAAGCAAATCAGGTCAACAGCATGGGGCTGAATTTCTCATGTTATGCACACCTTCAGCAAACCTGCAGGCTGTTGGTGATGGAAAATACTGAAAAAGGCCAGGTTGTTCAAGGATGGGGTACTTTGCACAAATAACGTGGCCTCAAAAAGATATGAGAGAAGTTTGGTAACAGTGCACAACAGTATGGATGATAATGCAAGAAGTTTTTTCTCAAGGCCCCAAAAGAAAATCTCCCTGCTTTGGAGTAGGACATTTTTCAGGCAGCCTGTAAAGCTTGCTCCTGATTTGGGGCTTTCCTCCAGCCTGGAGCTGCTTTGCTAGGGGGAAAGTAGGTCCTCGGAGTGCATTCGACATCACACAGACAATGTAGGGGCTGAAGAAGCTCTCCAATGTTTCAGTGCACTGCGGAGCTCTGTGCTTCTCCTCTTGATAATTAGAAGCAAAATAAATTATGCAAAGTAGGAAAAAGGTGATAAATATATTAGGCAAGCTGGTTTGCTCTGCACAATATTTATGAGTCACATAGCATCTTTTCTTGACACAGAACATAAATACAGGGTATATATAGTCCCCAATGAAACATAAAACATGGAAACACAACATACTGCATTTTTTAAAGGCAGAACAATAGAACTGTATTTTCAAATATCTCCTCTGCTTCTAAGTCTTACATACAATTGCCTTCTAGCAGAACATTAAGGCTTGACTGCACAGCAGTAAATTGAGGACCAGAATGTCACCATCTAGCAGCTTTACTACATTATGAAATCGTATATTAGGATGGGCAGAAATAAGGACTCCTTACACCACTAAGTCAGGAAGAAGTAGCACTTTTGCAAACTTGTTCCCACTACCTATTCTAATGGCACATATTTCCAAATTTTAAAAATGAGCAATAATTCATCAGTTGCTTAAGGGGACTGTGACGTTCAACCCAGAGTTCTCATTTGAGGCACAAATGTCTAGGCTCAAATAATCCTACTTTGGGCCCATTATGTAAAGACCCAGCTCTCTGGAGAAGGCTCTAATGCTGGGAAACATAGAAGGAAAGAGAAGAAGAGGATGACCAGCAGCAAGGTGGATGGACTTAGTTGCAGTGGTGATAGGTGTACCATTGGAAGACCTTAAGGTTAGGATAGATTGTCATGGAGAAAATCTATCTACTGTATGTGGTTGCAATGGCATATAATCAATCAATGTGGTGTTGGAATAAAACCAGAAATAACCAACTTCTAATCCTCAATTATGAAGTTGATTAAATGACAGTAAGTGAATAAACTTAAATCACTCTGCCATTCCATCCATAACTACAGTCTGCATACCCCTTCTACTTGCCTGCTAAAAAAAAAGAAAATCTATGCTGCCATAAACTGCTATTCAGATGTCACAACATACACACTTTGCCCCTCTGTGCTGCCTCAGATATTCTATGAAATTCAAAGGGTTGCAAAGACAAACTGCAAAGAGCAGATTGGAAGAAGCAGAAAAGCGCAGCTATGGACCAACAGTGAGGCTTGTGTACATCTGTACCCTGAAGCTTGAGAGTCAAATGCTTGGAAACCCTTGAGCAGATTCTTAGGAAATCCCACTTCAGTGGCTGAAGTGAACCATGTCAAACTTTTACTCTCTTTTTCTATTCCAAAAGGTTTTTTTAAAAAAGCCCTCAGTAGGGCAGGCCTCTTATAACCTTTATATCTTCATAGAGACCCAATTGTGTCCTTCCCATTTTTGCTGGAGAGATCCTCTGCCAGCCCTATGGAAGAGATTGTGTTTGTTTCTTGTAGTCTTCACTGAGAAAAAAACTGGAGACAACTGAGGGTAGATTAATGAGCAAAATCAAGGCAAAGTTGTTACCATGCTTCTTTCTAAAGCAATTCCAACAGAGATGTTCATTTCCTTCATCATCAGCACGGCTACTATAAATAAATGATTTATGTCATATGTCCACCCATCTCAACATAGTGACTTGGGTTATAAAATTCTTTGCTACCATGTAGTAGTCAACTGAATTGTCATACCCCAGATATGATAGTCCTAACCGGAATTCAGTACCTTTAAATATTCTCAGGTACTCGACATTACTCCAGCAGTTCCCTTGCCCACTTTTTTGTCCTAAAACCGTTGTGGCAAGTCAGACCCTGTAGGAAATGGTACTGGTAGACACACAGTCTTGGAGACTCAGTGAACACTTTAACTCTAGCATTTCAGTTTTAAAGAGGAAAGGATCTAAGCAAGAGGTTCTTGTCCAGGTGCCCCAAATGTCTATTGGATTTTGCTGTTGCATATCTGAAGAGGTGGTGGTACTAAATGAGGAGATTCACAGCCTTCTCTGCTTCAGTCCTCTGCTGGAGATTTTGTGAGGGCTGGGAAGAAATTGCAAGTCTGCAGCATATCTAAAAGAGAGGTGAGCAGTCTACACAACACAAACCACACATGCCCCACTCACTCTGAGGTCTAACCCCAGAGCCCACTCCTTATTTGCCATTAAACATTAATGTTGTGGCTAAATTTCAGCAGCACTACGGATTTGTGCTGAATTTTGGCAGCAAACTACATTGCTACTGAAATTAGCAACCTTCCTAACCCCAGGACTTCATTTAACTTTAAGTAAAAGAGAGAGATTCCACAAAGATTTATACAAGGCCAGCAAACAGTTCTTCAAATAAAAGGACATAGAACTTTGCCTGGTTTAAATAAAATGGTGCTAAATTGAGCTTGATATTATGGAAGTTGACTTCAAAACTATGTGGGTATTTAACCAATGACATCAAACCTACACTTCTTTTCATTTTCAGTTGGGTGAAATCAGTATATTAATACCAGCCTCTGCCTACCCATGGCTGAAAGGAGCCAAAGTTGATCTTAGAAAGTACTGTCTCCTTGCAGGACTATATCTCTGATTCAGCCTTTTTTGTGCTGCTTTTGCATTTAGTCTTTTATCAAGATTCTGCAACTTGGGTTTCTTACAAAAGCTTCTATTTTGGTCTCATGAAAAGCAAATGACTCTTTTTTTGCATTTGTTAAAAATAATTCTAATAAAAGAGAAACTATTAATTTGGGGAGTGCAAACTATTTAACAAATGTTTTTAGGTTGATTTGGCTGGAACATTTCTTTTCTAATGTTGCTTTTTGTAAATCAATGTTTATTACAGTCACAGACCAGACTTACAAATAAAATACAAATTTGTACAAATACAAATGCATTAAAATGAAATGCATTTTGTAAAATATAGATAACTACTTGTAATTATTGCTAAATTTCCATATGTGCGCATGGAAACATTTGGTACCACATGGGCCTTCCATCTTCTGAGTAGCTCCCCTGCTTCCCATTATGAATCTAACATGTGAATTGTAGTTCAACTCTATGTAAGGAAAGACATGATATATCAGTTACAGTATTTACTTTGCTGTGAGTATAAAGATTGGGAAGCTATTATTCATGTCAGCAATTGACCTATATCTCTGTTTGCAGAGCGATACAGTAGAATTACTCAGCTTCCTTATCAGAGGAATTTGCAGACTGCCTCTTCATTAATGACTGCTCTGGACTAGATTCACCTCCCTCCAAAATCAGGTGATACAATATATCCAGAAGAACAGTTCCTGCAGACACATTGACAATGGGCTCCTCTCAGGATGGGTCAATCTTCAGACCAGCCTATCTCAACTTTCTGACCCTGGAGGAACCCTTGAAATATTTTTCAGGCCTCAGGGAACTCCTGCACATTCAGGCTCAGATATAGGCCAAACATTACAAAATTGTTATATGCATTAACAGTGTTCTTAAACTAAATATAAAAACTGAAATTAAGCCCTTTAATGTGAAATTGGCCAAATTTGAAATAACATTTTTAATAAATCGTGATCTCCCAGGGAACCCCTAGTGACCTCTCATGGAACCCGAGGGTTCCATGGAACCCTGGTTGATAAACCCTGAGTTAGACACATCCAGAAAGCTGATTTAACTTGCTTTCCTCCTATCCCTGAGCAGCAAAAAGTACACCAACATAAATTTGCTCTAACTAGCCAGTTTCTACTCTGCCTTGAGTATAAAGACAGTGAGCGATGTTGCCTTAGCAGTTTATTTTAGAGCAACATTAAGATGTAGCAATGGGTAGATTTCCCTGCCAGTGGGAAAAACATCCAGCGATCACTCTCCCTCAAGTGGGCTGGGGCTGGGATAGGAGGCAGGTTTTGATAATTGGCTAAAGTGGTTGGTTTAGCCATCTGTGAGAACTTGATCTTCTGCTGCTGACAGCCCATGCCAGTTCTTTGGGGCAGTAGAGCCCCACCTCTGCACCACCCTCACTGTGCATCCTGTCTAAAGAGGCAAGAGGAGCTGGGCAGATCACAGCCCCTGCCATCTCATGACCATGCTCACCCTGAAGCCCCACATATGGAATACAGAGCAAGGCATGGGTAGACAGATGATGGAAACACCACTTTCACACTAGATCAAAAAGCCCCCAAGTTAGGCAAGCTCAGCCATGGGCTGGGGATGAGGAAGGCTGTACAGGTAGTCCTCGTTTGGTGATCACAGTTGGACCAGCAACTTGGTTGTTAAGCGAATCAGTCACCACTGTGCTTATGAGCTTACTTAAGCTTTTCTTTGCTTTATAGACTTGCAAAGGTTGTAAATGCGAGGATTGGTCACAAAGTTACTTTTGCGAGCAGTCGCTGTATGAAGCAGTCATTAAACAAGGACTACCAGTATCCAAAAGACAGGGCCTTAAAACAATTATTAGGGAGGCCCTCTATAACTGAATTCAGGGAGACATGTTGATATACCCTTTCTCTAAATTCTGCGATTCACAGAATATTGATTTCAATCTACTGGTAAATTTCTGGGAGATATACAGTAGATCAGCAAGCATTCTGTCTTCCAGTTGTCCAACAAAAGCAGCAACTAAATAATTCCCTTCCCACCCTAAATTGTGCTCCTGAAATCAAAGGAACAAGGAGTGGATTTTTACGAGAGCCATTCTCTGGTGTGCATAAAAAACTTGTCTTTTAATGAGGCCTTAAAAATCTCCACATTTTGGTTAGCCAGACCTCAACTTCATCTTTGGGCAGTTCTCATAATGGGGTTTAAGGAATTAAGCAGTATATGGTCAGTCTTATACTTCCAAATAACTTATGTGAAATATCAGGCTGAATAAAACTCAAATCCATGGAGATTTCTCTTAAAATATATGTAAACTAAATATTACATGCAGTTTTATAAAGTCATTTTTGGAGGCTGAAAGGGAAGTTATAGGTGGAAAGGACATGTTTGCTATTTTTCTACTCAGAATCCAGTTTTGGACAACAGTTTAAATGTTGGTATTCAATAGCAAATGTATATTTTCTAAATGGTACTCTGTGTTTTCTTTGCCCAAACCTGTAATAATGGTTCTGCATAAGAAAGAGAAGGAACTTTTCAAGTTCCACCCTTGAATCCAAGTCAATTTCAGATGCAATTGAAAATAAAAAAAGCTTCAACCATCATCCACTCTCAAACATAACCTGAAGGTGTATTTCAGGGTTTAAAATGGCAGTGGATCTTGAACAGGTCATCTGAGATACAGGGATTCAATGTGTGGAAGACCCAGATCTGGCAAAAGAGAAGCGTTCCAAGGAAACAGGTCACAACCACCGAAGATGTTTATCAACAGGCTAAAGCAAAGTCAGGCTTACTCACTTGTATGAGCAAAGAGGAAGTTTATTTTTCCCCTCCCACCAATCCTCTGTTGCTACAGTGCCAAGCTAAATAGTACAGAGTAGCTTTACACTGGGTTCAGAAGAGCAAGATGTGGGTTTGGAATTGCTCATCTGTGTGCCTTAGAGGGTGGCTGTGGGCAAGTTTTTACCTGTCAGCCAAGCCTACCTTACAAAGTTTGCTGCAAAAATACAAAGGCAGAGAGCTTCCCTAGGAGAATTTGAAAGAAAACATGGGTATCCATGTGAAAAATACATTAAACATGAAAAATGAATTCAAGCCAAACCTTTTATTTCCACTTCTTTATAAAAATAAGGTAGAATTCTCAGCTGTCCAATTAGACCAAGGACCTTGTTACCCATCCAGAATTCCATTCCTCCTATCTGGATTGCTACTTGTTCTTAAGAGTACCTTTACCAATGATGGTGTGAATCAGAAATGACCTAGTTTGCTGCTAATACAATCCAGTAAGTTAAGAACTTTTACTTGAGTCTGTAACTTTACTGAGTCAATAAAGTTGGAGTCAGTAGAACTGAAATGATTAAAAAAGGTAAAAGATGGCCTCATGTCAAGCTCAGTTCCTAATGACTATATTGAAAGAACTCTAACGTAGCTTCAGCAACCATGTGTAAGTGTTTTGCCGTTGCCTTCTTCTAAAACATGTAACTTCCTGTGCCAGCCTTCAACCCTGGGGTTTCCATGCAGTCTCCTGTCAAAATTAGAAGCAGGTTTTCATTATCTTTGGATAGTAAAGCAAGCAGGGCTAGACAGAGTTAGAAGTAACACACACCATATATCCATGCAAGCAATAGGTAACATGCTAGGCTGTGCTCACAAGGAAAAAAACAGAATCTTAAGCATTCAATGCTTTTCAGAGAACAAAAGTGATGCATCTGCTCCAATAGCTTCCAATGGCTCTTCTTGACATCAAGCACAGCTAACAAACCTGGACAGTCCATCTGAAGTCTGCTGACAGGATTACACAAACTATGAATTCTAACCTCTTCCTCATAGATAAGACAAAATTAGAAGGCAATAGCAAGCAACGTATCCTGTACAAACCAATATACTGTGCTATAGCAGAACTTAATATTTGTATAAGAAGTCAAAATGTCTTAGTTCTACATGTTTGCTACATAAACAAAGTAGTGTTTGCTAAAGTAGAATGGCTTCTTGGGTGAACCCTGCTACTATATTGCATATGCGTTATGTATCTAAGGGAGAATTGATCCTTCCACTGCTATTCCAACATTGTTGATAAAGGTGAGGTATTTGTTTACCCATAAAACAATACCAACTTCTGACTTTGAATGGGGCATGGGAAGATTCTCTGCCCTTTTCCTGTGCTCTTCTGTTCTTTCAAGAGTCCTCGGGGTGTGTATTAACTCCTTTTCATGGGAACATCCATATATTGTTGGGTTGGAGGCTCTGGTCTCCTTTCACCTTTGTCACTGATGGCAAGATCTGGAGGATCACATTTTGCTCATATCTATTTCAATTCTTCCTTGAAGTCCATATGCTTAAGGGAAATGGTTAAATAGGTTGCCATATAAATGATTAAGTCAGCAAATAGAAAACTAGTTGTAGATGACAGCTGGAGTTTTTACAGTTTTCTGGATAGATTTTTCTATGTAAAAACTTTGAGAAGGTTCTTGCTCCTGCATTTAAGTTTAATCAGAAATATGGCCTTAATAGAATTTAGAAAGCCAGCCAGGTAATTTAGTGTCTACATTACTCTTTCCACTATGATTGTAACTATAGTAGGTATAATACTATATTTGATGTTAGCCAAAGGCCAAAGTGACTCACCTCAAAATGTTCTTCCTGACTGGCCTCCCCTGTCCTTCCCCTCATTTGAAACTAAAATTTGGAAATACCCTGGGAGGAAATTTTAGGACTCGTGGGCTCTAGTGCTGGCAGTCCTATTTACCCCATAACAGCTCAGCACACTTTCCTGCTGACTGGAGCCATACCATTGTTATCCCATTCTACAAAAACAAAGGAAATAAATTAGATGCTGCCAATTATAGCTTTTAATGCAAGCAGCAAGCTCTTTGTAAAATATATCTACAATATTCAAAATTATTCAAGTGGGTTGAAAGTGAAAATATCCTCACTGAGGATCAGGAAGATTACAGAGGTAATTGATCAACTCTAGATAAACTGTCTGGATCCATCGTTCAGCTGAGAGGTTCCCTTTTTGCAAGCTTCATTGATTTAAATCTGCTAATGATTTAATCCTAAGGAAAAGCAAAGGGGATCCTCAATAGAGAAAAGGTTGCTTCTTCTCATTCAGGCCCTTCATTCCAACACCACTTTGAGAGGCAGATGCTCCCCCAGGAACATTTCTCTGGAGCTGTTGCTAATTGAGAGGGGTAAGGCAGGGATTCTGAGAGTGCCTTGGACTGCAAGAAGATCAAACCAGTCCATCCTCCAGGAAATAAAGCCAGACTGCTCACTTGAGGGAACAATATTAAAGGCAAAACTGAAATACTTTGACCACATAATGAGAAGACAGGACACCCTGGAGAAGATGCTGATGCTAGGGAGAGTGGAGGGCAAAAGGAAGAGGGGCCGACCAAGGGCAAGATGGATGGATGATATTCTAGAGGTGACGGACTCGTCCCTGGGGGAGCTGGGGGTGTTGACGACCGACAGGAAGCTCTGGTGTGGGCTGGTCCATGAAGTCACGAAGAGTCAGAAGCGACTAAATGAATAAACAACAAACAAGGCAGGGATTTAGGCTGGTCCCACAGGTTCTTAGAGACCAGTCTAAGTCAATCTGGTTTTAAAAAGGCCATTGATAAGCTTCAATCCTTAGGATTCTTGTTGGAGAACCTTTGCTTATTAGGCTTTGAACATGCCAGAACTATCCTTAATTAGACACTGATTTTCAAATCAAAGTTTGGTTCCCAGCCTCACAGCACGTGGGGACCTTTCAAAGGGGTATAGCCTCTTACCTTTCACCTATCACAGTCCTGAAATTTCACCAGGCCTTCACAATGGCCAGGACGGATGTATTGGTTTCTGCTGTCCTCTTGGGGTGCTACAAAAATCGTTCCCTGCATCAGATAGATGTCCTTGTGGTAATGGCTCAGTAGAGTCCTTGAGCCACAGAATCCTTCATCCTTCAAAGAATCCTTCACCCTTCAAGGAATCCAAGATGACCTTCATCTACCTATCCTTTCGTGGAAGAGACCATGACTTCTAATTGTCCCTTCTCCTGCCCGACCACTGTCTGGAGGTATCTTCCCAGGTTGCTCAGTTCTGTGCCTTGATATGCACCATCCACCTCTCCCTGGGTCAGAAAATATGTACTAATTTCTTTTACCTGTTTTAGTGTATCTAACTGCTGGCCTTATGGCTGTAATAAAGGTTGGCTTGATTTGATTTTAGCAGGTGTGTTAAAAGAATAATGATTAACATTGGCAATAATTTCCTACATCAGTGTTACCTCTTTTTTGCACCTTCTTTATGACATCCTGCTCTACTCACTATAATAATAATTTAGAAGGGGAAAATATTGCAGATAAACTTATTTATTATTGGTGGCTAGATATAGAAAATGTCTGAAACTGAAAAGCGGAACAAAGAAAACATCCAAAATATAGTCTAATTATTGCCTATTATACAATCTTCTTCTAGTACAGCCAAGGTCATGATGACTTTATGGATATACCTTTGCATAGGACACCAAAATGACAAAAATATGTATTATGATGACATAATGCAAGCTCTGCCATTTTGTACATGTGTCATGATGTTTCACATAAGACTATAAGAGGCAGACCTTGTGTTGCAAATGCACGATGCACATTTTATCACTTGTAACAATATGGAAGTTATGCCTTTGTTCTAGATATTTTTTCAACTTCTCAATGTAGCTACAGGCTTGGCATTTCTTGGTGATCTCCCATCCAAATACAAATCAGGTTTGACTCTTGCTTGTTTTTTTCCAGTTCAGCCAAGCTTAGTTAGACATTGCTACCTAGCTAGGCTTTGACCATAATAAAAATTCCTGATACTCCTCAGGTACTATGTTGTTGTTGTTTTTCAAGATCATTTAAGCCAGGAACAGAAAACATACTTTGATCCAAGGGTTCAGGACAATGGTATTTGGAGCAGCATGCTAATAATATATGGCACCACAGCTTGAAGTGGATAGAACATCCTTAATGCAAGTGAACAGCTCCCAGCACACTCGCCACACACTTACATAAGCTCTAAAATCCTATTCCCAGTGGCAACTGAGCTACACTGATGCTATTAGAGGCTTTTTAAAAGTCTGATTACAGTGTGTGTGTTTTTTTTAAAAAGCCTGATTATGGCTTTTTTCATAGCTTTGGAGAGGGGAGGATTAGCTGTTCTCTCTATATAAGTAAATCCTCCCCCCAAATACCAATCAGCTCTATAACAGCTTCCATTAAAAATATTATTTTCAAACTTTGCAAGGTGAGGGCAAAGCTCACATCACTAAAACACTGCTGTTTAGAAATTTGATTTTTCTTTTTCAGGCCTGGGTAGATTAGGACACCTAGCAGAACTACATTTGGCATGTGGAATGAGATAGTTCACCCCCAGTGCCTTGCTCTGAATGAGTATTTGGAACTGACATTTTCTCCAGAAAACTGCACTAGTCACTTCCCAGCTGTAGCAGCAAGGAAAAAAAAACACCATGCAGTGTTTTCCAGAAGACATACTAGCTTGAGCATGAGGCTTCTCAAAGCAAGGACATTCAAAGGATGGTCATTTTAAGCACCTTCATAGGCAGTCTAGATGGCAGTGTGGAGGATAAGGAGTGAAAGTGTGGCCAGGCACCAATCTACCAGCATCACTTGGGTTGCCACCATATTGTTGCTAATGGTAGGGCTAGTCCTATCAGCCCATCTTTTGAGGGCAGTACAAATCCTTTTTAAGCATTTGCTGAAAATATGAGACTTTGAAAGTCAGTAGACATGCTGGCCCTTCCCCTATTTCTCCAACTTCCATACATGCTGCTTCTAGATTCCATTTTGCTACTTTTTAATTCACAGAGATTGAAAAGCAGAAATGCAGTTGAACAAAGAAGAAGCGTAAATTCCAAAATAGAAGTTAGAGAGATCTCAGTAATCAGTCCTCCCTGACCTCACTAATCCACATTACAAGAAACACAAGGGGATATCTCCATAAAAATACTTGTTCAGTTCACTGCAATATAATTATTTCTTTTTAAATTGCTTTAATATTAATATTAATGTTTTAAAAAGAGAAACAATGCACAACTTTTTAAAAATGATTTTAAGATCTTCTCTTGGGCACACACCTCCTTCCAACAAGTTTGCTAGTCCTGTTTCAGAACTATTCTGAAACTGAGATTTCTACTGGCAGGTGACTCAAGCTGGATTATTTTATAGGAGGAAATGGCTCAGAGTGGCTGAAACAGAGGTGGAAGAAGCAGTTGCTATTCATTTTGAAGAGTCAGTTCAAGTGGTAAACAGGGACAAAAGCCAATCAGCAGCCTAACCTAGAGAAGGGTAGGAGCCCTCTTTCAAAATGCCTGAATAGCTGGGAGAAAGACTAAGAGGGAGAGAGTTCTGACAAATGGTAAATGTGTGCTCTCTTCGTGTGGAACTGGGCAACCCTACTTTTGATGACTTTTCTTGTAAATCAAGTAGGACACCCAGGCCAGAACAAAAAATTGGGGCAATCCTGGTCAAACTACTGGGACATAAGAGAAGCTTATGTATGGAGATTCTTTTAGATGATGAACACAGAAGCAAACGGCACCACTGAAATTTCCTTCTGCTTTTTTTAAACGCTATATTTCAGTTTGATGAAAAATGTTGTTTTTTCCAAAGAGGGAAAATTTTCAGTGAAATTCTCATGTGTCCAAAACAGCGTTCTCTTCTCACCATCTTCCCCAGGTAGAAGATTATGAAGAATCTCTGATTTCTTAGATACTGTCACAGGCAGACACAAGGGAGGAAAGGGCACTGCCTGGGGTTAAGAACAAGAATGGGGAGCTGCATCCAACCCAGAGTTGCATTCAGCTCCCCACTTGTCTGAGCAAGTCAGAAGTCAAAGGCCAGGGCTTAAGTGAAGGATGCTCTGCTACCCAGCATCATCCAGGAAAGGATGGAATTATAATTTTAATTAAATGTAAATGAAATTACATCAAGTTTACTTTAAGTCCTAGTCGAACCCCTTCTTTTGGGAGTGTGCCTCCCCTGCTGGGTATCAGTCATTCAAGGCAGGCCAGGTCACAAACAGGTAGGTAGAGCAACAGAATCTTGAAAGCCTGTCAGATTTCTCTCTGACTCATGTCATACTGAACTAAATCAAGGCAGGGTTATTTGGAAGGTTTTTTGTCTCATCCTTTCCTCTTTCCAGGACTGTGTAACCTTTACTGAAAGACCCCCCCCCCCCCACCAGCAGCTCTCCCATTCCTTCCCTATCTTCAAGATCAGCATTCCTTCATAATAGTCTATTCAGAGGTCAAGCGCTCTCTGCTTAGAAAGAACTGAACTCACAGAGATACTTTTGGGAAACAGAGAGACAAACAGATTTTTTTTTCCTGAGTGACAAAGTATTTGAGCTTCAAAGGCTAGGAAATGTGTTATTCCTACATTAAACACCCTTCCTTGGGGAAAGACCTCTGGGCCAAACAGCAGGTATGTACTAACTGCCTTCCTTGGATTAGCCCAAAGTCTATATCTAGTTTGGAATGCTGTTTTCAACGGCAGCCATCCAGATTTCTTGGCAGAAAACCCTGAAAACTCCTCTTTCCAGAGCTTACAGAAGCTTATCTTCAAACTTTGCAACATAATACAAACAAATACAATGCAACCATTGTTTCAATAGTATCAGCACAGTAGCAGCAGGAGTAGAACATCTTCAGGATATCACGTAACCCAGGTATTTTTCAAAAGCTTACAGACAAGGTAGCCTAGTTTTGTGTAAACTTCCCAGGAAGTTTTGCTGAAATCTACCTATAAATTTTCCAAATACATAACCCCCTTATAATTTCATCCCAAGATGTAAGCATTTAAAAGTTAAATTGTCACAAACAACTATTTCATCTTTTCAAAGAAAAGAAAAAGAAAAGAAAAGAAAAAAGGACAGATCCTAAAGGTACCAATCAAAAACATAATGGTAACTATTCTCACCCTCCTTAATTAATTTTCTGTGATGAGAAAAAGACAGAATAAAGTGGGAAAACACAGCACATTTACGAATGAAAAATGGTGTGTCCAGATCTCAATCCAGTCCCCTTGTACAACTATGTCTGCACAACTAAAATATAGAAAGGAAGGGGGAGAGGGGAAAAACTGACTTAAACAGAAAAATCTGCAAGGAAATATGCCTTCTACGCTAACAAAAGGCAATTTTTTCCTAAGAATATTTGCACTGAATTCAATGAAATTGAATTCCAAGAGGGATAAGAATTTGTTCTCTCTCTCCCTTCCTCCATCCCTCCCTCCTTCTGTCCTAAAATCCATGGAGACTAGAGCTTCTGCAGGAGGGAAGATGATGCATTACGTTCTCATTTTGTGGTCCCTTTTCCATACTTCTGGTGAAGTGCAGTCCGAGGGAGATCAGTAAACATGTCCCCTGGATATCTCCCCAGGGAGGTTGATAAGCCACTCGAGGCAATGGTGCCCCTTGCCTTCCCAGGCTGCCTCCTAGAATCAGCAAATGGAAGAGTAGCTCCAGGAGAAAAACCTGCCCTGTGGTCAAAACTCTAGCTAGAAAGCCACGGCCAGCTGGGAAAGGTGGTCTGCCACATCTTGAAGTATGGCGTGGAAGCCAAATGACACAATGCCTGTTGCTGCTGTGGCAGCTTCTTGTCTTGCCTTTTGAAAAGGAGAACAGCACTTACCCGCTGGTGCCAGCTGTAGCTGAGCAGCCCCTCTCTGTGCTGGGCTGTGTTCACAGTAGGTAATGTGGCATCGCTGCATGGACTGGATTCTTTATGAGCTATATTACGTTAAAAAAAGAAGCCGACAACGAGATAAATAAAAACAAGTTGGACGAGTCTTGGTGACAAAAGTTTCATTATGTAGTATGATTTCAAGGGAGGAATCATAATCATAACAGTGCCTTATGCTCTTAATTCATAATGTATTCATCCAAGAATCTCTGTGACTTTACAAGGAATAATTAATCACTCCTTGCAACACAACTTCAGCAAGGTAAGTAAATATAAATCAAAAGAGCTGTGAAAAGTTTTGCAAGGAAGAATAAAGCTTCTGTCTGTTGCCCAATTATGATCAAATGAAAAATAAATTTGGCAGAGTAAGTTGAGGAATTTGATAGGAGGCTGGTGTTAGAAATGACATTTATGTAAATTAATATATTCATGAGTACATCAGAGGAACAAGTCAGATATGGCATCTGTTGAAAATCTGGACCCACTGATTTCTCTGGAGTTGCCTCAACAGCATGCATCTCACTCTGTAGAAAGTCATTTGCTAAAGGCTTTTGCATGGAGTAGAGATTTATAAAAGATCAACAGCAGTGGAAAGAATAGAATATTGTTTGTATTATTTAGTTCTGAATGATGTGTGAAGACCAATCACAGTTTACTAGTATAAACAACCATTGTTTTAAAAATTCATGGCTATATAGGCATAAATGTCAGCCCCTCCAAAGTGAGAGGAGGCAAAATTCTCCAGTTCTATTGAGTAAATTTTTTTAGCAAAGGATCGTTACCTTGTCATGGTGCTGGAGCTTGAGCACCTCAATGATGCCATGAGCTAAACCGTGAAGGGTCACCCAAGACGGGAAGGTCATGACAGAGAGGTCAGACTAAATGCGATCCCTGGGGAAGGTAATGGCAACCCACCCCAGTATTCTTGCCGTGAAAACTAAATGGATCAGTACAACCAGAGATATGTCGGTATACCATCGGAAGATGAGACCCCCAGGTCGGAAGATGGTCAAAATGCTACTGGGGAGGAACAGAGGATGAGTTCAACTAGCCCCAGACGTGATGACGCAGCTAGCTCAAAGCCAAAAGGATGGCTAGCGGCCGACGGTGCTGGTGGTGAACGGCGAATCCGATGTTCTAAGGATCAACACACCATTGGAACCTGGAATGTAAGATCTATGAGCCAGGGCAAATTGGATGTGGTTATTGGTGAGATGTCAAGATTAAAGATAGACATTCTGGGCGTCAGTGAACTGAAATGGACTGGAATGGGCCACTTCACATCAAATGACCACCAGATCTACTACTGTGGACAAGAGGACCACAGAAGAAATGGAGTAGCCTTCATAATTAATAGTCAAGTGGCTAAAGTAGTGCTTGGATAAATCCAAAAAATGACAGAATGATCTCAATTCGAATTCAGGGCAAGCCATCTAACATCACAGTGATCCAAATATACGCCGCAACCACAAATGCTGAAGAAGCTGAAGTAGAGCAGTTCTATGAGGATCTGCAGCACCTACTGGACAACACGCCTAAAAGAGATGTTATTTTCATCACAGGAGACTGAAATGCTAAGGTGGACAGTCAAATGACACATCAAATTACAGGTAAGTATGGCCTGGGAGAACAAAACGAAGCAGGACATAGGCTGATAGAATTTTGCCAAGACAATTCACTCTGCATAACAAACACTCTCTTCCAACAACCTAAGAGACGGCTTTATACATGGACTTCACCAGATTGACAACACCGAAATCAGATTGATTACATCCTTTGCAGCCAAAGTTGGCGGACATCTGTACAGTCGGTAAAAACAAGGCCTGGAGCTGACTGTAGTTCCGATCATGAACTTCTTCTTGCACAATTTAGGATCAGACTAAAGAGATTAGGGAACACCCACAGATCAGCTAGATATGAGCTCACTAATATTCCTAAGGAATATGCAGTGGAGGTGAAGAATAGATTTAAGGGACTGGACTTAGTAGATAGGGTCCCGGAAGAACTATGGACAGAAGTTGGCAGCATTGTTCAGGAGGCGGCAACAAAATACATCCCAAAGAAAGAGAAAACCAAGAAGGCAAAATGGCTGTCTGCTGAGACACTAGAAGTAGCCCAAGAAAGAAGGAAAGCAAAAGGCAACAGTGATAGGGGGAGATATGCCCAATTAAATGCAAAATTCCAGAGGTTAGCCAGAAGAGATAAGGAATTATTTTTAAACAAGCAATGCGCGGAAGTGGAAGAAGACAATAGAATAGGAAGGACAAGAGACCTCTTCCAGAAAATTAGAAACATTGGAGGTAAATTCCAGGCAAAAATGGGCATGATCAAAAACAAAGATGGCAAGGACCTAACAGAAGAAGAAGAGATCAAGAAAAGGTGGCAAGAATATACAGAAGACCTGTATAGGAAGGATAACAATATCGGGGATAGCTTTGACGGTGTGGTCAGTGAGCTAGAGCCAGACATCCTGAAGAGTGAGGTTGAACGGGCCTTAAGAAGCATTGCTAATAACAAGGCAGCAGGAGACGACGGCATCCCAGCTGAACTGTTCAAAATCTTGCAAGATGATGCTGTCAAGGTAATGCATGCTATATGCCAGCAAATTTGGAAAAGACAAGAATGGCCATCAGATTGGAAAAAATCAACTTATATCCCCATACCAATCCGCTGGATAATGGAAAAAGCCAGGGAGTTTCAGAAAAACATATATTTCTGTTTTATTGACTATTCTAAAGCCTTTGACTGTGTGGACCAGAACAAATTGTGGCAAGTTCTTAGTGGTATGGGGATACCAAGTCATCTTGTATGCCTCCTGAAGAATCTGTATAACGACCAAGTAGCAACAGTAAGAACAGACCACGGAACAACGGACTGGTTTAAGATTGGGAAAGGAGTACGGCAGGGCTGTATACTCTCACCCTACCTATTCAACTTGTATGCAGAACACATCATGCGACAAGCTGGCCTTGAGGAATCCAAGGCTGGAGTTAAAATTGCTGGAAGAAACATTAACAATCTCAGATATGCAGATGATACCACTTTGATGGCTGAAAGCAAAGAGGAACTGAGGAGCCTTATGATGAAGGTGAAAGAAGAAAGTGCAAAAGCTGGTTTGCAGCTAAACCTCAAAAAAACCAAGATTATGGCAACCAGCTTGATTGATAACTGGCAAATAGAGGGAGAAAATGTAGAAGCAGTGAAAGACTTTGTATTCCTAGGTGCGAAGATTACTGCAGATGCTGACTGCAGTCAGGAAATCAGAAGACGCTTAATCCTTGGGAGAAGAGCAATGACAAATCTCGATAAAATAGTTAAGAGCAGAGACATCACACTGACAACAAAGGCCCGCATAGTTAAAGCAATGGTGTTCCCTGTAGTAACATATGGCTGTGAGAGCTGGACCATAAAGAAGGCTGAGCGAAGGAAGATCGATGCTTTTGAACTGTGGTGCTAGAGGAAAATTCTGAGAGTGCCTTGGACTGCAAGAAGATCAAACCAGTCCATCCTCCAGGAAATAAAGCCAGACTGCTCACTTGAGGGAATGATATTAAAGGCAAAACTGAAATACTTTGGCCACATAATGAGAAGACAGGACACCCTGGAGAAGATGCTGATGCTGGGGAGAGTGGAGGGCAAAAGGAAGAGGGGCCGACCAAGGGCAAGATGGAGGGATGATATTCTAGAGGTGACGGACTCATCCCTGGGGGAGCTGGGGGTGTTGACGACCGACAGGAAGCTCTGGCGTGGGCTGGTCCATGAAGTCACGAAGAGTCGGAAGCGACTAAACGAATAAACAACAAAATTGAGTAAATTTACAATTATATCAGAACAAAATAATCAAGGGACTTAAGTCTTATATACCAAGTTAGGATTATACTACTTATGGAATATATTGTATATGCAACCCTAGATGAGTGGCAGTTGAATGTACTGTATAAAGGGGACTTTACTGAAAAGCTTTAAGTTTACGGTAACTTTTTCACTACTTCTTGGTTAATTTCTTGGCACAGAAAACAGATTTTAATGAAGAGGTTTCTGAAGTCTTAAATCTCTGTTTACATTAGCTGTGGAACCACATCTTTCCTTGGTAGATGGCATAAGAACCTGAAAGAATTGGGTGTTTGAGCAAAATACATAGCTGAGACAATATCTGAATAAGTAACTTCCCCTTCACAGCTTAGTTTCATAATTACTTTGAATGTTGTATTAGCAATCACCCCAACAGTACAGAGCTGAGCAGCAGTCCTATTCTTCCAAACCACAGAGCCCTCTTTGAGCATGATTACCAAAATCAACACAGTTCTCTGCCATTTTGAGGTGGGAAATACATGGAAACAAAATAGGCATTTCACAGCTAAAAACAAAATCCAGAACCCCACTGAAAAAAACTGAGGCAAAGTCACATGAGTGACATGGCCCCACTCATATTGCAACCATCAGACAAGTCATGAAAAGGTTTCCTTACTACCCCTGCAATAGTAATAGAAAATTATCCCATCCTTCCCCCTGAATGCGTGTCAGTCTACTGCATGTACCTCAGTGAGATACGTTGATGTGCAAGATGATTTCTAGATTTGATGCACTCTAGCTTGCATAGAGTGGCATGGGCATACTTGGGATGAAATTGGCCTTTGGTTGCACTTGTGGCATATTGGCCAGAATGTGCCCAACTTACCAATACTGTGCATACCATTAGCAGGAAATGCTGCATGTGGTACAGGTGTGACTAAGGCTGGGCACCTGGTCTACACCTTCTCTATCTTACTACAAAAGTTATGTGAAAGCCTCTACTGACCAAAGCCATGATGGGCAGCAGAGTTCAATATCTATGGGCTGGTGATATCTATGCCATATGAAAGATTGCAACTTGGAATGTAAGAGGAGTAATGGTAAAGAGCAAGAAGGAAGAAATGAAATGAAAGAAAGAAAAATAGATGTGCTTTCTTTCTGTGAAACTAGGAGAAAGGGGAAGGATGTATCAATCTGAGTGAAGGTAGTCTGACTCTTGTGGAGTAGAGTTCATAAATACATGTGGAGAATGAAGGTTTAGGCTTAATTATAAATGAAAAAACTAAAAGGTATGACAGAAATTATGGATTGATGCCATACAGGTTGTTCTGTGTGCATATGAAAGTAGAACCCATGCATTGTTGCATATTACTTTCCTGTGAATGGTGTCTGAAGAATCTGAGAAACTGTGCAACATTCTAAATGGATTTTAAATGAATTTAAGGGGAAGGGTATGGTTTTGTTGAGTGGCATGAGTGGGTGCGAGCAAGACAAGAGAGTGCAGAAAAAGGAATTGGGCTATTTAGGGACACCCTCCCAACCCTCTTGAAAAAGAGAATGGTGATAGTTGAGGATCTGCTTTGAAAAAAGTCTGTTTCTTTTTATTGCATTGTTTAAACAAAAATGTATTTATTTGCAAAGTAATGAATATCATTCTAGAAGTGTGGCTGGTTTGACTTTATGATGAAATATTGAGAAAAATGAAATAAATAATTAAGAATGCAAAGGTAATGAGAGGTTCTGAATGCAGGACAAACCATTTTGGGGGAAGTGTTGAGAGTGGATCTTGGGGGGAAAAGGGCATCAAAGAAAAGTGAAGGAACCTAGAATAAAAATAGAACAACTGCAATTAAGAAATCTCTATGAAAAAGTATCAGAAGACAGATTAATCTTAATGGAATGAATGGGAAATGGACATAAGCAAAAATGATATGAAAGCTTCTTGCACTGATTGAAAAAAAATACTATATATTGCAGAATGCCATAAAATTATGTTCACTGGAAGTATAAAAAGGGTACTTGGTGGCATGATGAAGTGAAAGAGTCTGTCAACGAGACAAGCTGCTGCAACAACAACAACAAAAAGAACTAGAAAGATACTGTATAATGTGTCCAAAGAAAATGGATATTTGCAAAGAATGTAATCAAAGAGAACAAGGAACAATCACAATTGAAAAAGGCAATTTTGATGGAAATAAAATTTGTTTGGGAAATAGGCGAAGAAGGCTAAACAAGGAGCCTCCAGAGGAGTTGACAGGATTAAAATAAAGGTGAGGAATTGGGCATGGCACAGAAGTGGAGTGAGGGAATGTTGGAAGCAGTATTTTAAAGTTTGTTGTGCAAATGGTAGTAATATATTAGAGTGAGACTGAAGCAAATGCTATAAATGTTCATGTCCAAGAAAAAAAATAATGAAAAAGGAGTCATGAATGCCATCAGAATGCTGAAAAGTAATAATGCTGCAGGTGTCAATGGTGTAAGTGGAGAAAAGGTAAAATGTGGTTTGTTCATGGAAAATTGTGTCGTTTGCTTAATATATATGCAAAGACTGTGCCTGATAATTGAAACAATGTTGTTACTCTTCCCCTATAAGAAGGGAAAGGTAGCAAGAGTGAATGCTAACCTAGAGGGGGATTTCTTAGGTGCCTCTGGGAAGTTGTTTGGCAGCTTTCTGACTGAAAGGGTATGCGAAATGGCAATAAGTACAATCTAGGAAAAGGTGTGTAGGTTTATGCCAGAGATGTGGGGTGTGAGTCAGATTTCTGCCTTTCAACAGGTAACAGAAATATATGAATATGAGGATGAGCATTTATTGTGCATTTGTTGCTTTAGGGAAAATATGTTAAATGAATAGACTTGAATTATGAAATGTTTTGCATGAATAATAGCTGATTGCTGAATGCAATAAGAGCAGTTTATGATGGAAGTAAAGGATGTGGGAAAATAAACTGAGTGCTCAGTGAATGAATCAACACTGAGCATGCAGTAAGACAAGGATGTGTGATATCCCCTTGATTGTTTAATGTATTTATAGAGTTAGAGGTATGTTGTTTGGAAATGTGAATGAATGTGTCCTTTTATATGCAAATAATATCCTCTTGTTGGCCAAGAACCCAAATGATCTGTGGCAAATGTTAGAAAAACTTTATAATACAACAAGGAGGATAGATTTGAAAATTAATGTATCAAAGATCAAGGTACTTGTGCTTGACAGGAGTGAACAATTGCAGTTTTGCCTAAAGGTTGACAAAAATAGAGTAAGAATGGGTGTACCTTGGTAGAAAGTTTACTAAATGTGGGGAAATTGATAAAGAAATTTTAAAACATGCAAATGCAGATATAAGAGTAGTAGGAACTATATGCTCTAATTTATTTGGTTATTTCGATTTGTATGGCTAGCTGCTCACCCACCCACCCACCCTCTCACTATGCAACTTTGTTGTGAGGAATGAATGTTTGTTGAAAATAGTAAAAGTGGCTGTAGTAGAAGAGCATTCTTTAACCCATGTATTTATATGGAAATAAGAGTTGGTGTCAGGATATAGAGCGAAGAACCACGCTGAGACCAGAAGATTAAGCTCCAATGCTTATTGTTCTACTCTACTAGACAAAATCCTGCTAAACCGAAAAGGCACTAGCAAACCTACCAGACAAAACCCCATAAACCTAAGGCAGTTCTCTTCTGGTCCTCTTGATTGGAAACCGAAGAGATTCAGTACTGCGTGTATGCTTTTCCCCCTGGAGAGGGCCCCCCTCTTCTTTACCAGCAATCTCCATAACAGTTGGCTATGTCAGGAAAAACATACAAATAAGTTGAATGCTGTGGGAATGGGTGACTTAAGAAGTATGTAATAAAACGAACAGAAATAGGGTTAAAAATGTATAGAAGCTGAATGAACAGGGACTGAATATAGAAATAAGGGATCAGTATAAGCCAGTAGGGCCAGCTCTAAACATTTTGGTGCCCTAGGCAAAGTCACAGTCTGGTGTCCCCTATGATTTGGCTCATCTTCCGATTCTGTTAGGATTTTCAAAAAGGTGCCCTCTTATTTCTTTTCTCTTCAAGTTTTTGAGTGTTACACTTAGGATTTTCAGACCTGGGCTATTTTTTTCCTTTTCTCAGACATTTTCACCCTATTTACACAATAAGTAATTTTAATTACATCAGCACCCATGGTTGTTATAGGGCAACAATTCTGTGAAATTAGATTTAACCCTCAAGCAGGTGGGCTGGCTCACGGAGTGTGCCATTACGCTTTTCGCTTTTTATAGTTTTTCAGAAGTCTTTTCAATTTTGGCACCCCCTAAAATTTGGTGCACCTAGGCTGGTGCCTACTCAGCCTTAGCCTAGAGCCAGTCCTGAATATGAAAGAAGTATGTTGAAGTGGTTTGGTCAAATAGAAAAAATAAATGAGGATGAAATTGCAAAGCAAACATATAAAAGAAAAGTCAAGAGTAAAGGGAAGACTGAGAAAATTGGAGTTGGAGATGGAGTTGATGGAGATCTTTCAAAAGAAAGAGGTGAAAAGTTTAAACAACAAAAAGTAATTTATGAATTGGTATATAGATGAAAGCAAGATTGGTTTGCAACAGTAGAAAGATATGCAGAGTCACACTGAATTGCGTAAGTGTAAACTAGATTTGCTAGATTTGCTGCTTTGCTTTCTTATCTCTGCCTTTAATTTCCTTGGCTATGCCCTTCTAAACTTTGTATAACCTTGCCTATCCCAAAAGGGAATGGCTTGATGGATATATAGGTATGTAAATATGCCAACCTTGTTGTGGTTTTGTCTGCAGACAAATAGGGACACGGAAAGTATAAGATGACTTTATAGCTTAGATCTACAGTATTTTTAAAGGGTAAAAAAATAATAATAAGGTGCTCTATTGAGTGGGGGCTTACTTTACACAGGTGGCATAAACATGAGTGCTCTCGCACATGAACTCTTTGTTCTTGTTCAGTTGCTTCTGATTCTTTGTGACATGATGGACTTTGTTTTACCAGGATTGTATGTCAGTAACTGCTTCTTTGAGTTCATGTAAATGTGTGCTTATGTCATTAGCAATTTTATCTAATTCCTTTGCTGTTCACCTCTTTTTCAATTGCCTTTTATTTTTCCAAGTATCAGGGTCTTGTCCAGTGATTGTTGCCTTTCCATTATGTCTCCAAAATATCTACGTAGTTTAAACATCAATTAAAAATAAAAATTCCAAACCATTTGCAAAATGACTTGAGGGTAGGAGGGACACACTGTAAGGATGTTGATGAGAGAAATCCAGAGATATCCATAGGACTTGTACCACCATATGCACAGCAATTCAAAATGCAAAATATGTGATAACTTGAAGGAAATAGCATTTTCCAGGTAACAATGGCCCAAACAACATGGTATGTGGTCAAGTCACATTTCTGAACAGGTGAGGTTCATCATAAAAATATAACAGCCTGCTTACTACTGAGTCATACTATTGATCCATCTAGTTCAGTATTGTTTTTTCTGATTGGCTTTAGCTTTGAGGGTGGTCTCAGACAAAATCTCTCCTAATTTCTATGAATTCATCCAGAGATGCCAAACACTGAAAGTGGAATTTTTTGTGGGAAAGGCATGCATATTTCTTCTGGTAAACTGTGGCCCTGCCCTACTGCAAAACAGAAACAAAGCCCTTGGACTTTGCAAACCCAACCTGGAGAGCAGCTGCTGGAAAAACAGAGAATATTGGACTATATGGACAAATAGTTTGACCCGGTAGAAAGTCCCCTTCTGTGTTCTGTTTTGATGCAGGAAAGCAGAGGTAATATAGAGACTGAAAATAAATTCTCATAAATTTTCTGGACATAGCCGGATGCAAGGCTCTTTTTGTGAAGTTGGGTCACAGAGATCAGTTGGGCTTGCTGCAGATCCCATAGGGCCCCACAGTTTACGGCCAGGCTCAAGGAAATGAAATGACACAAGAGATGTCTAGAGCACAGTTGGAGGAAGATGAGGGATGGAACCAACCAAGCACAGGTACAAGGCTTTATTAGGACTTACAGTACCTTGTGGCAGTAAGAGCAGCGAAGTGTGCTTACTTCTCCGCTCTTATTGTGATGACTGTATTACTCAACTTGCCATCAGAATTGATTCATACGTGTTTTAGTAGAAATCACTTTAATGGAGCGTAGTATACAGAACAGTGAAAAAGTTGCAAATGAAAATTCCCACGCTTTCCCAAAGTTAAACAACCCAATGAGTGCAACCCCCTCCCTTTCCCAGGCATGCAGCCCCCTCTCCGTGCCAGTCAGTTCAGTTCACTGCAGATGTCTCCAATGGCTTGGCAGCCTGACCTTGGATACCAGAGATAGTCCAAACAAGATGCTTTCACACTCCTGGCATGTTCCCCCTCCCATTCGGCTGACCCACAAGTCCCAACATGTGTTAACTCCATTCATACATGTGAGTCCAATCAGATGTTCTGGGAATGTTTGATCGAGGAGCATGACACTTATTGTGTCTGCAGATAGCTGGCCAGCAGCCCTGTTTTGGGTGATCAGGGCCCTCCTAGGTAAGGGGGGACTGGGTGAGCCTCTACAGGGTTGCTGTGAAGACTATTCTAGGCATCTGTCAGATAAGGTCGTTCAACTTCATTCAGATATGGACTCTGGTTGGGCAAATCCAGTGGAAGTGACTGAGGTATGTTTTAATTTGGTTATCTGGAAAGAATTCGAGCCAGTCAATCCTGAGGAAGTGGACAGGGTCATTACTGCTGTGATCTCCGCCCCTGTAGGGAGAGTGGCATGTGGTTGGGTCCAAGGGGTGGTAAATGCCTCCTTGCAGGAGAGGGGTGGTTCCACCAGCCTTGAAAGAGGCGATGGTTCACTCATCCTCAAGAGGCTATCCTTGGACCCTACGGTTTTGGGTAACTTCTGTCCAGCCTCCAACCTTCCCTTTTTCAGGGAAGGTTGTTGAGCAGGTGGTGAGCTCCCAGCTACTGAGGGTCTTGGATGAAGCAGATTATCTAGACTCCTTTCAGTCAGGATTCAAGTTGGGCTATAGTACTGAGACAGCATTGGTCTCACTTGTGGATGTTCTTTGGAGGGCTCAATAGGGGTGGTGTGCCCATCCTGGCCCTTCTTAATCTCTTAGCAGCTTTTGAAACTATTGACCATGGTATCTTGCTGGACCAGCTCTGTGGACTGGGAGTGGGGGGCATTGTTTTGCAGTGGTTCTCCTCCTTTCTCTGGCTGGTACCAGTCAGTGCTGGTGGGGAAAGAGAGGTCCAGCCCTAGGTCCCTATTATGGGGGGTGCCTTAGGGCTCAAGTCTCTCTCCCTTCCTATTTAACATCCATTTGAAGCCACTGGGAGAGGTCATCCATCAGCATGGGGTTGGTATCATCAGTATGCTGATGATGCCCAATTATACATCTCTACCCCATGCCAGGCAAGTGATGCTGTTCAGATGCTAAGTGCCTGGAGGCCGTAAGGGCCTGGATGGGGAGAAACTGGATGTGACTCAACCCTAGCAAAACAGAGTGGTTGTGGGATTTGGGCCCTCCAGGGTCAGGAGAGTTGACATCTCTGACTCTGGATGGGGTAACACTTCCCTGGACAGATCTGGTGCACAATTTGGGGGTCCTCTTGGACTCATGGCTCCTGCTGGAAGAGCAGGTAGCAGCTGTAGCCAGGGGGGCCTTTGCATAAATCCATCTTCTGCACCAATTGCACCTATTTCTGGACGTGGAGGCCTTGCTCACAGTCACCCACGCTTAGTCACCTCCCATTTGGTTAACCTCAATGCACTCTACATCGGGCTGCCCTTGAAGACCATCCGGAAGCTGCAACTGGTCCAGAATGCAGTGGCACACACAGTTTTGGGTGTCCCACAGTTCACCCAAGTACCACCACTGCTGTGTGAGCTCCACTGGCTTCCAGTTACTTTCTGGGTGAAGTTCATGGTGCTGGTTATCACCTTTAAAACCCTCCATGGCACAGAGCCAGGTTACTTGTGGGACTGCCTCTCCCTGAGGGTACCTACCCATCCTGCTAGGTCAGAAAGGGTGGCCATGTTCCAGGTCCCCTCCCTTAAATATTGCCATCTGATGGGACCTCGGAGGTGAGCCTTCTCATTGGCCACCCCAGTCCTTTGGAACAGCCTCCCACTGAAGATCAGAGGGATCCCTAGCCTTTAGCCTTCTGGAGGGCTGTGAAGACCTGGCTCTTCCCCTAAGCATTGGGCTAGGATGTGGGGATTTTGCTGTAAGGATGTTTGGTCTGATGCCTGGGGGGAAGGGTATGTTTTTCACTATGTTTTATTGATTGTTGTGAGCTGCCTAGAGTTATTGTATGAGATAGGTGGCCATATAACTCTTGTAAATACATACCATACATACATACATACAAATAAATAAGTCCACAAAGGATCTCCCAGACTTGCCCCAAAACCTATAATAAGATTCAGAACCCATGGGCATCTAATTCATAACCAGACTGGCCAAGGGTGAAAGAATCTGTGATTAGTTACTTAGCAACATTTAGAGATGTTCCTCCTTTCTCCTTGTGTAGGCTTGGGTAGCATTATAAGCTCAGACATCTTCTCTATGAGATGGAAACAGGCACTGACATTGTCTGTAGCTCAAGTAGAGTCTCTCTCTCCCAATTTGTCACACTCCTGGCTATAGCTTTGCTCTCCAGCTGGGAGTGTATCAGCTGCAGGTGGGAGTAGGTGCCTTTTGTCAAACAGCCTAAGGAGGAACACCCTACAGCAGAATTCCTGACTGAGCTCCCTCAAGGTGGGGCAGTGTTGCTGTTGCAGCCTGCCTAAAACTGGGCAGGGCATCTAGTGGCACAATCCAGCCCATGGTAGGAACAAAAGGATCCAGGAGATAAAATTCTGAGCAAGGTGTCAAGTATAGAAGACAATCTTCAAGGTCCCTCCCAGAACACAAACTTGTGCACCAACATATCACGTACTAAACCAAGGTTCTCTCATCTGCAGACTGCAAGATATGAAGGGGCCCAGCCCAAGTTTGAAACTGAACAGCAAATCTCTACTTCTAGTAATCAGCATGGGATACCTGAACACAGGTAGCACCTTAGAGTGTATCCTTCAAGGTTCCAGTTTTCTGTCAACCTTCAGTCAGCTCACAACTTTTGCTGGAGCAATATGGGTACCTGCTTTGCCAGGAAGTTCATATCCAACTGAGAATTTACCATGGTTCTACATGTAGTTGTCTGAAGCCCTCCTCCTTGCCTGATTCCTGCTCTTGACATGACGTTGCCCATGAATTCTGCCTGAAATATGGTACATATCATATCTCAGAATACATGCAGTAGTACATGCAGAATACATGCAGTAGATATACAGAATTGCTGCAAGTCCAATAAATCAACAGCATTTACTACCTGCCTAGGCTTTAATGGGGCAAATGGTTCAGAGAAACATATGGAACAAGTGTATGCATTATCTTGCATCTACCATCCACCATAAAAAGAAAAAGCTGACACCAGAGTAGATGCATTGTTTGTGTAGTACAGGGCTTATATGCTGCCCCAATCCATACCAATTCTGAACAACTCACATACTGTATACTATTTTTGTAAGTAAAGTTAAAAATATACAATATCTATTATAACCAACATAATACTAACACAGTTAGGCACCAGAGATAAATAAAATAACTCGACTTCTATTATATTAACTCCCCACCCCCCGATCAGAGGAGGAAACAGCTCACAGCATTTCTGCCCCTAAGGCCTGCTCAAAAAGCCATATTTTGATGGCCTTTCTAATCAAATCAAAACCTTTACTTCGGCCTTTAGGCCAGAGAACCCTAGAATAAACATACATAAACCTATAATTATTAATAAAACTAAAAAGTAGACCTAAAATACAGTAAAATCACATAAAAATAAATATAGTAACAATAGTACAGATAACAGTGGCAATCATCATTTGTACTAATCTTCAGTCATAGGTGGGACGGATAGAACAAATGGTGGCACAAAATCAGGCAACCTGGAAAGACATGTCAGAGACCTGGTCAGATTGAAGAAGTAAAAGATAAGCATTGGGCTCTCTACCAGGGTAGTTCTTTAAAATGGGATAGATATACAGTATGCCTTCTGTCTTCCCTGTGAAGACTGCATCCAAGCTGGCCAAGGTGGAGGCCTAGAGAAATCTCAGAATTAGAATCCAGGAGAGATAAGATGATGGCATATGCCCACTTGAAAAAAATCCATGAACTGTTGGATACTAGGCTTAGACTGGTATGAAAATCAATATCCCAAATACGTTGCTTAAGATGACATTTCAGACTTGGTTCTGCTGTCTCATTTGGGGCGGGAAAGTGGGTAACCATTCTTGGGGGTGGCTCGCACCTTAGAGTCCCTCCCACCAGCTTGGAATTGTATAGCCTCTTGGATTTTATATTTATTTATTGCATTTTATAATTGTAATGTGTTTGATTTTTATGAGATTTTAAAGTTTATGGCCGTAGTTTGATTTTACTGTAAACCGCCCAGAGTCCCTCTTTTGGGCAAGATGGACGGTAATTAAATTTGAATAATAAATAAATAGATAAATAAATTTCCAAACCCTAATAGACAGAGGCTTTTCAAAGAGACACCTAAAGACTGGAGTTTGCTATGAGCTCTTGTTAGCCAGACTTAAAATGGTCTCTGAGAATCAGTGGAGCCAGACCCACAGGGGAAAAAATCAATTTTAACCAGAAATTGAGGAGATAGAACCAAGCTCTGGCACCCACAGAAACCAAACCTATCTTTAACCATAAGGCAGCATTCTTGATGCATTTTGGAACTGCAGGTACAGCTCTTACAAATTTGGTCTGGACAGCTTCCAGGTTATTAAAACTTTGTAAAAATGCAGATTTGAACACCATAAAAAAGCTGAGAAATAACCTTAGTGAGAAAAACTTTGCAAGCTGCAGGAATAAAATATGCCCCCTTTAAATCGAAGAATCTTAAGACAGCCATGGAGCTACATTGGGCCACACTTGCCCGATACAAGAAATGTGTGATCCAAGATAAGGAAACCTGGAACTGCACCCCAAGGTATTTATAAGCACATAGCATCAATTTTCTATTTACGGTTGTGTCATGCAAAAGCTAGCACTTTAGTTTTTAGATCATTTACTACAAATTATTGTTTTAGGCAAAAGGAAGCCAATGCCCTCGATGCCCTTCTCATTCTCACCTGGGAGACAGACAAAACTACTGCATCATCTGCATATAGCAAGACCAGAATTGAACAATCTGCTAACATTGGAGAGTGATGATTAGATGAAAATGCCCAAATTATTTTCAGCTAAATGGTGCAGGACCAGACAGTGGTCTAAGGTTGAATGTTCCCCTCTAAATCCCACATGTTCCTCAACAAGAAAATAAATAAATAAATATTTTCACTTTGGACCCAATCCAATAGTTTTAATAAGATATTTTGCATATAGGTTGCTTATTGTATTAAGCAAGCTAATAGCTCTGTAATTGGCAGGGTTAAGTCTATTTCCTGTATTCATATAGAGAGGGGTAACTATGGCCTCATTCCACTCAGATGGAAAATGTGCTGTGCTGTTAATATAAGTAAAAAGAGCAGCCAGTACTGGGGCCCCAACAGGGTAGGGACTATCTGGATCTCAAGGAGAATGCTGTTTCAAATAAAGAGGAGCAGCAATTGAAAAACCCGCTTTCAAGGCCCCTAATGGTGGTAATCCATGAGTGAAGAGTGAAGAAAGCCCCTTCTACGTTATGTTATCTGACAGCAGAAACAATTGGAAGAAGGCAGTCCAGAAGACATCCAGGTCCAGTGCCATGAAGCAGTTTAAAGGTGACAACTAGCACCTTGAATTGAAGCCAAATGGTAACCATTACAGCTCTGGAAGTAGTAGAATCATATGGGCAGTTCTTGAAATGCCTAGGTGCTGCATTCTGGACCAGTTGCAGCTTCCAAGCGGTCTTCAAGGGCAGCCTCATAAAAAGGACATTGCTTTCATCCAAACAAAAGGCAACTAGGGAGTGGGTGAATGAGAGAAGGACTTCCTGATCCAGGAAAGGTTGTTGTTGATGCACCAGATGGAATAGTGCACAGTCCCTCCTTGCCAGAGCTGCCACCTGCTTCATGAGTAGGAGCTGAAGTCAAGAAGGACCCCCAAGTTATAAAACAGTCAGCACAGAGAATTGCAACAACATCTAGAATTCAAGATGGAATGTCCCTGGAACTGCATGGTTTCTTCATCCAAGGCCATTCCACCTTGCTAAATTGAGTGTAAGGTTGTTCTTCCCTATGCAGACCCCAACAGCCCTCAGGCACCAGAACAAAACTTCAATCACATAACCACCCCAGAACTGAGATATAAAGTAGGGTTCATACTGATGATACCTACCCTGTGCCAACCTAAGACCTCTCCTAGCAGTTTCATATAGATGTTGAAGAGGAATGAAGAGTGTGTTGTGACCTGTGGCACCCATATGGAAGGTGGCTTGACTTCTGCCTCCTCACCACTGACGGGAACTGCTCCCTCAAGAAGGAAAGATTCGTGGTTCTGTCAACAGGCCTGGGGACCCCAGGCTGCTTTGAAACCAATCAAATAACTGATATGAATGTGTTTGCTGCCACCAGGGGGGTGTCTATTGTGTTTTTATGGTTTTTAATTGTGTAAGTCGCCCAGAGTCACTGTATGTGAGTTGGGCAGCCTTATAAAATCTGTTTAATAAATAAATGAATGAATGAATGAATGAATGAATGAATGAATGAATGAATGAATGAATGAACCACTGCAATACAGTGCTCCTGCCCACTTCCAACCCTTAGAGTTGATCCAGGAGGATACATGATTTATGTCATTGAAAGCCACTAGAAAGGCAAGCAACAGCAGAAGGCTCATGCTCCCTCTATTCTGGTCACCAAAGATCACCCAGAAATGTGACCAATGCAGTCTCAGTACTTAACCTGGACCTAATGCCTAACTGGAAAAGAGTCTGGATATTCCATTTCTTCCAGTCATCTGTGCAACAACAGCCCCAGTTCCCCCGAACTGGCAAACATGATGACGCTACTCAGGCTCAGCTTGGTTTTGGTGATGCAAGCGTATTTAAGCTCACTACCTCATTAAAAAGGCACCTCTAGCATTTCCTTGGTGGCAAAACAGAGATAAAATATTAACCATGCTCTATCAAGGATGAATATCAAAAAAGTAAACACATACATATTTAGCATCATAAGCAAATAAACAAATACATGCCTGTTATTCAGTGTTCAAATTTAAAACACAAAATAAGTTGTAGTTTTCATGTGTAGTAGCTACATGTTTCCCTTCATTTACATGGTATTATTAGATCCTATGTGAAAATCCAGTGATGACCCCAGATAGACAGTAGTCACATCACTAAGAACATCCAATTACTTTTCCAAAATGTACCTTATGGGAACGTTGGGAGTAGGGATATATAATAATATCTCTTAATAAGTGATGCACATGTTCAAAATTAATCACGGCTAAGAAACAGTGCTCTTTATATTTAATAGACTTTAAAAAAATCAATTAAAACTTTTCATAGAACAATGTTGAGTGCCTTGTCCTACCTCTTTGCTAAGGAACACAAAGATATGCCTCTAAGCAACGTTTTTCCAAGCAAGCATTTTTCATTTTAAACCCCTAGTTCAATACCCATTATGAAAAAAAAAAAAGAAAACTTCTCATAATGCCTGAGAGAATTACTGTATAATGTGGTAGGGAGATAACACACGGTTGAGCGCGATACCCTTGGTATACACATTTAGAATGCAAATTGTTGGCAGCCTGAACAGCAAAAACATAAACATCCAAGCAAGGCTGCTGGCATTATAGCCATTACTTGGGAAGGTAGGGGGAAATTAGCTGCCGATGGATCTTCAAGAGGAGGGGAGAGGTAGCCTGAAGACACGTTAATAAAAGGCTCTTCTGAGCAAAAGTTGGCAGAGGAAGATATCTGACCCTTCTGTAGTTGTTAGAGCTGCAGTGCTGCAAGTTTCAGGAGTCCGGGCAAAGTGTTCACTAATTGACTTCTCTGGCTGTCCAGTATTCTGAGCAATGCAGAGCAAGTGGGCCTTACATTACCCACAGTGACCGGGGGTAAACACTGGAATGGGGAAATATGTAAAGGAAGCCTAAGGCAGGCACCAGACGTTGGCCCTGCCAGCACACTGGGGGTTCAAGCAGCAACCCATGCAAGAGCCAGGCAATAATTTGAGTGCCGATAAGAAATTTTAGTAAACGCTCACTTTAGAGATAATGTGATTTAATATCATTACTAAATAGGTATGCACAATAAAAGGTCCTCCTTGATATCTCAGCTGCCTTTAGCTACCATCAATTATAGTGTCCTTTTGGACCATCTCCAGGGTTGAGGATTGGAGGCATGGTCTTACAGTGGTTCTCCTCCTTCCTCCAAAGCTGGTTCCAGTCAGTGGAGGTGGGAGAGGAGAAGTTGAGTTGAAAGGCCATTTATTGTAGGGTTATGCAGGGTTTGATTTTCTTTCTTCTGCTATGTAACATCTACATGAAGCCACTGAAACAGGTCATCCATCAACATGCAGACAGGTATCATCACTGTGCTAATGATCTTCACTTGCACATCTTGGGCCCAGGCTAAACAGAAGATGTGGTCAAAGTGCTTTTCCAGAATATGGAGACTGTTAAGGTCTGTATGGAAGAGACTCAGGATCAGTCCTGGAAAGATGGAGTGGCTGTGCCTGGGGATTTTCCATCACTGGCTCTGGATGGGGTTGTACTCCCCTGTTCAAACCTGGTTTATAGTTTAGTGGGTCCTACTGACCTCCCAGCTCCTGCTCCATGATCACGTGGCAATTGTGGGCAAGAAAGTCTTTGTGAAACTTTTATCATATAGACCAGTTACAAGCTTTCTGGACCAGTAGACCCTGCACACAGTCACTCATGACTTGGTCACCTCTAGGCTGGACTACTGCAGTGTGCTCTATATGGGGCTAACCTTGAAGACCACTCAGAAGCTTGTCCAAAACACGATGGCTTCAGCAGTTATGGGCACTCTTCATTTTGCCCTTGTAATATCACTACTTCAAGAGCTGCACTGGTTACCAGTAGACTTCCAGGTACAATTCAAGGAGCTGGTTGTCACCTTTAAAGCTATACATGGCTTAGGACCTGGTTATACCTTCTGCTAGCCATTGACATGAGGGAGGGGGGACTCTTCTCGGGTCCTGATTCTATGAGAATGCCACTATCAGGGACACTGAAATCACGCCTTTTCACTTGCCAGCCCTCTCCTGTGGAACAACATTCTCTCTGCAATCAGAGAAGGTCCAGCTTTTAAGGCATTCAGGAAAGCTATTCAGATCTGGCAGTTCCAGGAAACCTTCAAGGAACAAAATGTGGATGCCCATCCCACATAAGTGTGTTCATGATGCATTCAGAAGTGGATGGTTAACATCTTTTTATCTTGCTTTAATCTTTGTCACAAGTGTTTGCTGCTTACAGCTGGCTACAACTGAAGCAGCTTACAAGCTAAACAAATAATTTTTTTGCTTTAAAAATAGAAGGTGGTCTATTTTGAAAGCTATAACACTGATAAATTTGGCAAGATGAAAAAAGCAGGACCAATACATCCAATATATTCTACTTTTTCACACATTAATCTTGAATTATCCAGGAGCGTGTATTAAAATCTTAAACTTTCTTTCCAACCCAATCTTTTTCCAGACAAAAAGAAAATTAAAATCTGTTCCTGGATATTAAAACATAGAGTGAACTAAAATAATTCCAAAAACATTTCAGTTTCCTGGAGCAGAAAAGTAAATAACCTCTTGGACTTTCATTAAAGTAAGGTATTTATTTACATGCACTTGCATGCCACATCCTCAAGTGACTCTAGGCAGCCTTCGGGCCACTATGATCCCACCAGGAAGAAAATAAGGGCTTTAAGTAACCATCCTATATTTAAATTCAGAGTTGTGGTTTGTTCTAGTTAGCTAATGAACATATTTTGTTTACTATCTCATCAGTATGAAAAATTAGATACAGGATTTTTCCAAGTAGTTTTTCAGTTAACCGAGAAACCTATTCTTTCCTGATAATATCATCCAGCTAGACAGAAGCGTAACCCTTTCTGCTACACTAAATTCATATTGAAAATGTTTTTTAATTAAAATAGACATTATTTTGAACATTTGCACCTGTTGCATTTTAAAAAGCCAGTTAGCTGTAGGGATATGACAATTTTTTAACAGTTCTGATTTCTGGGTGTGTGTATATAATAAACTTTTCCCACAAACATTTCATCCCAGATCCTTCTTCAGTTATTAGCTTCCATAAAGATGGTGGTGCCTTTCCACCACACCACCCCCTTTTGCCCTCTCTCCAAGTCTCAGCAATTCAGCAAGTGGAAGCCCAATGGCCTTCTGCCTTCCAGACCTCCCTGTGAAGTTAAACCCACTCAGCCAGTCATGCTATAAGGTTCAATGGTATCCCAGGGCCCTTCCTGGGATTGCTTAACCTCAATACTGTACAGTAGCAGCTCCGTGGGTGGAGTTGCTTGTCCCATTAGTGCAGACTGTGACAGGAGAAGCTGCGCCTGTTGAACCTCTCCCTCATCTTCTTGCTATTCAAGACACAGGAGAGTCTGGGACTCAAATAACAATTACAGCCAGAGGCTTAATTAAGGCTGCACCTATCTTCCCGTTCAAACACCTTGGGTAACAAGTCTTTATGCACCAATTGTGCACCAGTTCTGTCTGGGGACAGGATCTGATTCATGAACTTAGGTGTCAGAATGGGACAAGCAAGGAATGTCAGCTGAGGGAAGGGACAAATGCGGCTGGTTGAATAACCCAATCAGGAAAAATGAGAGAGGCTATTCGGATAAATTAATTGAGAAACCAACAAAAATTATGATCCCTGGGGAAGTCAAGCCCCCCAGGAATGAATGGAAGATGCAGAAGAGATGTTTGGGTCAGCTTCCATCATGGTGTATTTCTATTTGAACTTGCTGCTGCTTCTTTAAAACTATGGGAGCAGACTAGAAGTTTAAGGCAGACCTCTTCTGTCATTCAAACAAGGTTCAATGGGAAGGATAGATTGTACCATTTCACTTTGGATTGCAGAATCAAGCCCATATAATATCCTCTTTTGCATATGAACAGGCAGGGAACAACTTGAAATAAGGGGTAAAAAGTTCGAAGTGAGTGGAGGAGAAACATGGAGTTATTAGATCTGGTTTCTCCACCCATCTATTTGCTGGTTCTGTCTTCCCCAGAGTTACATTTATTCCTGAGTATATGAGGGAACAAAGTGGGCAAAAAAACTAAGGGAGAAGAAGAAATGCAAATTGTAGAGGCTGCATCTTTTCCTGCTGCCTTGGAGCTTTAGAAGGTTTGCTACATGGCTTAACATGTATTAATAATCTTGCTGCACTAAGATTATATACAGTATACTGAAAATCATGTTAAAAGTACAACAGCCATAGCAACAAAACAGAGGTAACAGCTTAAATTATCTCATGCCCCTAAAAGCTTTAAAAAAAAACTAGAAAAGTTTCTATTATGTACTTCTGCATTATTTCAAACTGTATTGTTTTTAAATGTACATGAAATAAATGCAGAAGAGGCTATTTGAGTTAGAGTTAGCAATGTGAATTGGAAGGAGTATGGTTGGAAGTGGGGACCACTGTTTTATGGTGGATCTCCTCCTTCTTCTGTGGTAGGTTTCAGTTGGTGTTGGTGGGGGGTGAGAGGTCAAGTGCTAGGTCCCTGAAATATTTTTTGCCTCTCCTCTTTAAAATCTACATGAGACTGCTGGGAGAGGTCATCTGGTGGCACACAGCATGGTATCTTCAGTATGCTGATGATACCCAGTTGTTCATCTCCACCCCTGGTCAACCAAGTGATGCTGTCCTGGTGCTGGTCCAGTGGAGACTGTAAAGCAGGGTTTCTCAACCAGGGTTCTGTGAAAGGTCACTAGGGGTTCCCCGGGAGATCACGATTTATTAAAAACTTATTTCAAATTCCGGCAACTACCCATCAAAGAGGTAAGTTTCATTCTTTATTTTTAGTTTAAGAACACTGTTAATGCCTATATACAGGCCTACACATGAAATGAATATAATAATTTTGTAACCTCTGGCCTGTATTTGAGCCTGCTTGTGCAGGGGTTCCCCAAGGCCTGAAAAATATTTAAGGGTTCCTCCAGGCTCAAAAAGTTGAGAAAGGCTGCTGTAAGGGTTTGGATAGGGAGGAATAAGCTTCAACTCAACCATAGCAAGATGGAGTGGCTCTGGCTTTTTGGTCCCCCGGGTTTGGATGAGAAACCATCTTTGACTTTGCACTCCCCCAGATGGAGCTGGGATGCAATTTGGGGGCCCTCTTGGACTTGCAGCTCCTGCTCAAAGACCAGGAGGTCTTGCTCATGGTCACTCATGCCCCGGTTACTTCCTAGTTGGATTGTTGCAATATGCTCTATATGGGGCTGCCCTTGAAGACCATCCAGAAATTACTAGTGGTCCAAAATACAGCAGTATGCAGTTTTGGGCACCCCATGGTTTGCTCATTTCACACTATGCTGTGGGAGCTGCACTGTCTTCCGTTCTCTTTCTGGATGCAATCAAGGTGCTGGTTACCACCTTTAAAGCCCTAAATGGCACAGGGCCAGGAAAGTTGTGGGACCACCTCTCCCTGAGGATATCCCCCCACTCCTCTAGATCTGATAGGATGGGCACACTCCTGGTTCCTTTCCTCAAATGTTGCCACTTAGACAGCATGCCTTCTTGGTAGCAGCCCTGCCCTTTCAACCACCATTTCCCCTAAGATCCAGCTGGCCTCTACTCTCACGGCCTTTCGAAAAGCTGTAAAGACTTGGCTTTTCCACAAGCCTTGGGGTGATGTGAGACTGGAACCACTACCGTTTCTTATACATATGTGGGTATGCGCTGTGTCTCAGGTGCTGGGAAGATTCTGATTTGTTTGTTTTTATGCATGTTATTGTTTTTATTCTTTTATCACTGTCTGTGAGCCACCCAGGGTCATGTTATATAAGATGGGAGCTATACAAATCTTTTAAATAAATAAATAAATAACTGCTGCCACATTCTAGACCAGCTGCAGCTTCCAAGTGTGTCTTCAAGGGCAGCGCCATGTAGAATGCATTGTGGCAGTCTGTTCAGGAGATGACCAATGCATGAGTGACAATTAGTAATACCTCCTGATCCAGGAAAAGGCACAATTGATATACAAGACAAATCTGTGCAAACGCCCTCCTGGCAATGGCTGTCACCTGTTTCTCAAAGAGGAGCTACGAGTCCAGGAGGAACCCCAAATTATGCACCAGTTCTGTCTGGGGTAGTGCAACACCATTGAGAACTAAAAATGAAAGATCTCCAGATCCTGGGTGCCTTAAAACCCAAAGCCATTCAGTCTTGCTAGGGTTGAGTTGAAGCCTGTTCTTCCCCATCCAGACTCCCACAGCATCCAGACACCAAGAAAGAACCTCAACAGCATCGCTTTGTTGGCCTGAGGTAGAGATGTATAATTGGCATCAGCACATACCATTCTGGCAGATGACCTCATCCAGCAGCTTTGTGTCCTGTAGACGTTAAACAGGAGCAGGGAGAGAACAGAACACTGAGGGACCTCACAGAGAAGGCGTCTTGGGTCAGATCTGTCCCCTCCTATCAACACTGACCAGAACCAGTGCTAAGCATATCTGAGGAATGCATACATTTTTGGAGCAGCTAGTTCTTATCCCTTATCTTTAATCAGTTGACTATTTGGGCTAGTCCTCTATGCAACAAAGAAAGAGATAATAGGCTGTAGTGTAAAAATGCACTTTGGAAAAACGGATGACACCAAGTAACCAGTAGACAATGTGTGAAAAATATTTAAAATTATTTACAAATATTACTTAAGACTGGAACAATAGAAAGCTGTTAATCTTTTCTTCTGGATTTTGGTATTTTTAAATTTAAATAAATTGTAAAATATAGGAGCAATTATATTTAGTTTTATTCTTAATATGATAATGTATTAATTTAAACTGACATAAAATCTGGGAGCAACATCAGAGCTATTTTTACCCAGACCCAGCCCTGGGAAGAAAGTAGGGCTGTGTAAGAGTGATGTGCCAGAAGTCAAAGACTGAATCTCAGGACTAATTAAGGGTTTGGACCCTGGAGTCACAGGGCCATGTGCAGAACTCTGCATCACACTGAGTATCTCTGAAAGTGTCTCACTGGAACCACAAATAAACCATTATGTTGTATATGTTGAAGACATGTGAGGCTGCTATTGTTTATTACAGTTTATTACAATCATGGACCAGAATCTGAGGCACGTACAGTGTATTTGTGGGCATCAAAACTACTTTGAAGTTCCAGCATCAATTGTGCTGTCCTGTTAGTTTGCTAATCTGAAAAAAATTATTTATTTATTTAATTAATTAATTAAATTTATGTCACTGCCCCTCTCTCCCCAATGGGGGATTCTGGGCCGTTTACAATAAAATAATAATAAAAACATATCCACCTAAGTTATAGTTAAAAATATAAATAGGAAAATAAATATAAAATCCAAGTGGAGATGGAACCATAATCAGTAAGGGGTGCTATGGTGCCAGCCACCCCCAGGTGGAACTATCACTCTCCCCATCCCATGCAAGGCAGCAGAACTAGGTCTTCAATTTCTTCTGGAAGCCAGGAGCAAGGAGACCCGTCTCAATGCCGGGGGTAAGACATTCCAAAGGGCGGGCACCACTGCAGAGAAGGCTCGCCTCTTGGACCCTGCTAGATGAAATTCCTTTGCTGATGGGGTCCGTAGCGTGCCCTCCCTGCCTAGCAGAGTAACCATGCTCTGCATGTGGATAGGGTTCTCAGCTTCACATAAAACTCCTTTGTGGCTACTTTCATCTTTTCCCTTTCCCATTTGAGGGCTTTTCTCATAGCTGTGGATTTTTTGTTTTTTTTAATCTTTGCAATAGAAACAATTTGACAGGATTTTATTCTATGCTACTGAGCTATTTTCTGCATACTACTGAGAATCTGAGTGATAATTCTTCAATGTCATTATGATACTTCTGATATTTGTTATCTGCTGGTAGCAGTATTCTGTTCTTCAGTTAATATATGAAGCATGGATTTGATTTCCTCTGTAAATATCCTACTTAATTTGGGATGAATTGCTGCTTCTTTGCCTAGTAATTACATTACATTATTTTTAGAGTAATCAGATCAAAACCCTAACTCTAACTCTTACCAGGAACAATAAGTAATAACAAGATTTGTGTGTGAAAATTAATAAACATATCCCATGTGTTCTTTAGGAATTTCTCCTTTTTGTTCCACAAGGGAAAGGGGAAACATTAAGGTATTCACAGTTTGAAGGAATGTTTTTAACAAGTTCTATCTTGTGTGTATTCTGGCAGTTAACTTGACATGTGGTGCTCATGGGAAACTCTTCTGTCAACATCAAGTGAGAAATGAACAAGGTGTGGAGCTACCTTGACTTGCAAACCACTGAAATGAAGACTGCATTTAACAATGTCTATTAACATTCAGTAGTGTCATCATAACAGCAGATATTGGGGTGAACTCTGAAAGACCTGATGACTCACTCAAGCCTTTTAAGCAACTGGATTAGTCAACTTAATTGACAGCAATGAACTGTGTGCTGCAAACAACTCCAAGTTTCTAAAGTCTGTTGCATAATAGCTGGGCCCTGATTCTTTGTATAAATGTGTATGAGTAGGTGTTTGTATGTGGAATTGAATACCTCCATGTTGGTCTGGAGGGCAGGGTGCTGAAGATACGGAAGATTCAGTAAGGTAGCAGTGGCTCCTTTGCATCTTAGAATTGATTCCTTTTTTCAGACATATTCCCTGATAGGTAATTTAATCAACAGCTCATTTTATAATCGCACAGACTTGTCCTGAATCATGGAATCATTATTGGGAACTAGTTACAGAAAACGGGTTTGTGAAGAAGTTGAGAATGTGTCAGGCTCATAAATAAGCATTTACGGTATACTTCCATTTGAGAAAGTACAGATCCCATCTCTCTCCAATGTTCTTCAAGGCAATTAGCAATATAAATAGACATCCACAATATTAAAATATTGAAAATGGAAAATAACCTCATAAAAAAGGAGAAAAAAACTTGGAGCAAGAGACAAATATTAAAAGAGCCCTGCCAGACAAATTGCAGAGGGTTGTCAAAACAAATGAAGTGCTGAAAACTCATACATGTAGGCATAAACTGCATCTTCCAGGGCACAGAATTTTAGTTTTATTTCCCTTCTTTTTCCTCTTCTTTCCCCAAATTTCTTATAAAGTGTATCTAGATTTGACCCAATAAAGGGAGAGAAATGGATGGAATGACAGGTGAGTTAAATGAATCACCCACTCCTTGCTATTATAATGGGAAAAAGTACCAAAGATGTCACCAGAAACAACACCATCATAAATCATCCTAGCATCATTTAACATCTTTTTCTGAAATTAAGTAATTGCCCGCTATTGCATTACTGTTGGTAAAGAACAACCAGGAACACCCTCAATGGAACTCTTTTTGTCCTTTTGTGTTTTGTTTAGGTGTTGCCCTTTGCAGCTTATTACTCATCTGCCAGAAGTAGGACTGAATAAAAATATCAACTTTTTTTATTGTTTCCAGGTGACAAGATGAAATAGGGAGTAGCTGCCTTTATGCACAACAGAAAAAAATGCATCTCCTTGATGTTCCAACTTTTTATAAAATCAGTTTTTTTCTCTCGTCATACACTCTCACATACACATGTACACACACATTTGCAGGCAGGAAGAAGCCCAATGTATCTTGTCAAGGAGATAATGTCTGTATCTCAAAAGCAAGCATTGTTGCATTTAACAGGCTTCCTTTTGGATAAAAGCACACAGCATTGCAAGCTTAACTTCATTCTCCTGGATGTATAATCAGAAGGGTGCAAGGGAGAGGTACACATGTACAAAACAGGCAGAGCTTGCATCGTGATGGCACAATGTGCTTTCTGTTGGAAGTCCTGGCAAATCCAGCATGCCTCATTAGCATGTGAATTAGCATGTAAATTGAGTTGTCCCACAATGCAACTCTGAGGAAGCTGTTTGTTGCCACTCCCACTTCCTCTTTCTCTCTTCTCTCCTTCTTCCACCCAGGGAGAAGCAAGCATGCTGCTCTGCTCTCCATACATCAGGGCCATGTGCTCAGGCCTTGATGAAGGATTCTGCTCCTTTCTTCCACACAGCCCTCGGCAGCAAATAGGGCTGAGGGTTTAGGGCAAACTAAGTATTTAGAAAGAAAAGAAGAACAAAGGAACTTCATCTTTTCCACCAAGATGGATGTAACAGAAGCAACAATAAAGTCAGTAAGAAATTATTTTACTTATCTTAACCTAATCTGTCTAAGCATGTGATTCTTTATGCTTGAGAGGGCTGAATGTATAAGAACAATAACCTGTGATTCTCTGATGTGCTCATTGAAGCTAAGATAATTTTCTTTTTCTATGCCAGCTTCTCAGCTGTGTTATAAGCTCTGCTTTATTTCAGTGGTTCTAGCAGGCCACTAAATTGGTTTCACTTTCATCATTTGGACAAGTCTTTGACACCTCAGTGTGTTAAGGTGAAAAAAAACAGTAACAGGGATCTTTTATGGGATGCGAAAATCACTCCTTCTTCCCTATGAAAATTATGTTAGCTGTTGCCAGGAACCAGGCCAAGAACCACACTGAGCCGCTATCTCCAAATCTAGTTCTTTATTGTTCTCACCATATAGACAGAATCTTGCCAGACTAAAGCTACTCCACTAACCTAAAGGGAAATAACCTAGAAGGGCTCTAGGGCAGAGCTACCTTGAACCTCTTAAGTTTCCCAGCGACAGTGTCTGGGCTGCGAAGCCTCTTATCTGTCTGGAATGCATTCTCCCCCTGGGAACCAGTGGCAGTGCCAGAATCCACCACATCACCCCCCTCCTTCAGGAATACATTCCATCACAGCTGTGCTGTTCACTTATTTAGAAATACCATATTTGGGCTGCAAAACATCTGCAAGACCACTAGATGACAGCAAGAGAAACAGGAAACTCTAGTCTTCACTGCCATCTAGTGGTCATCTCAGGTTTTGCAGCCCAGATATTTGCCACCCAGAGTCACTTGGTTTAGATGGGCAGCTATAGAAATTGAAATAAATAAATACATGTTTTGTCTAACATCAGTTAAGGCAATATAGTGTACAAGAATCCTCACCTTGCACTCTCAATAATGGAATTATGCTTTTAACAGGTGTGAGATGGATTTCTCTACCCATAAAACTGTAAGAGCAAGGTAGATGAATTGCCTTTCACTATTATAACTAAAAATTAGGAGTGCCTAGGTGTGTCCCAGCTTATACTTTAAAAACAAACAATAAGTTAAACTTCAAGTTAGAGTGACATATTAGAGAGATATGTTTGAGGATGGCCCCTGCCAATTTTGAGGAGAAAGGTTAAGAAAAGGTTTTTTGATAGGCAGAAACATGTACAGGTAGCCCCAATAATGAAACATGTATTTGACATCACAATGCAAGCTCCACCCCTTATGTATTTGTGTGATGTCACAACAAAATTACAAAATAGGTGGAGCTTAAGTCACAATACATATTTTGTCATGTATCTCCCCTTGCCCCCTTTCTGGAGACCCCCATCTTGATAGGAATATAGAAATGTGACTTCATGAGTGGAGGGGAAGTGTCACTTTTCCCCCTAAAGATTTTGCTGGAATTAACCTTTGCTACTTGATTTCATCATCTGTACTGTATACTTCAGGAATGTATTTGTGTTAGGTGGAGGAAAATGCCTATGTACTTTGTCCTACAGGTACAGTAGTGTAAAATATTCATTGATTTTATTAAAAATATAATTTGCAGCTTCTTTTAATCTCATTGGTGATAAAATCTGTCAAGGTATGGTAGGTGGCCAATAGAAACCTGTGTTGCTTATCACCAGATTAAAATGGTAGAATGGTCTTATGTCAAGGACTAATTCAAACAAAAGTATGCAAAAGCCTGTTTTTTAAAATTATACCATCCAGTAATAAAATCAGTGGAGTCTGATGATTAGCTATCCAGTAGTTGGTGGTTTGAAATATATGCATATTACATTTTACATTTCATACAATTTAAGACCTCAACATTTATCTTGATTTAGATTTCTGGAAAACATGAAGTGCTTAGAAAAAGTTGATCTTGTTAAAGGCATTACCATGTTGTGATTATTGAACTTAGTACATCTAGTATCTACTGCAGGGAAGAACAAGGGAAGATTTGCAAAAATTTTATTTTATTTATTATTCAAATTTCTATTACCACCCATCTCCCCCCAAAAAGGGGAACTCTAAAAATTGAGCAGATATTAGTACTCTTAACTATAACTAGGATTCAACAGAATTCATTGTTGAATGTTAAGAAGCTCCAATGCAATTCTACACTGTCAGTGCTTTCTCTTTTTTAAATTTCCAATCCATCCCTTCCCTATCAGCAATCTCATTTGAGCTGCTTAGAGGATTATATGTATCATTTGAATCATTCTTCTGTGGGCAGCTGAGCAATGTATACATAGGTCCCCTACTATTTGCTCCTACTTCCCATAAATTAAAATAAACGTAAAGAAGGTAAAAGATTTAAAGAGATATTGAGGGAGCAATAGTGGGGGGGAGAAGATGATGTGTATATACTTGTGAACTGTTAAATAATATCTCAGCTGAAAAAAGACTGAGAGAGAAACATTCAACCATAAGGAGACAATGTACATATCTGTGTATGTATGCCTGTGAACCTTGTTCAGGGTGAGACAGATGAACCAAGTTCTATTATAACCAGATATTGGAGTGAATTAAATGCTTTGCTTTATATTTAAAAAGCAGCTCAACAGATAAGGAATGGGATACACAGCAGAGAACATGCTTATCAAAGCTCTTAAATATTTAGCTGATAAATTTAATAAAGGACCTCACTACAATATTTACAATTGTGAGTGGGGGGATAAGGTGAAGAAAAACCCCGGTATGTGTCTCAAACTCATGAAAAAGGGAAATATGCCAAGGGACATTTAACACAGAGGGGGAAGGAGAGTGGGTGAAGGATATGGGTGTTAAAACACAGTCATTAGGTTAAGAATGAGTAGCTCATGGTGTTGAATAGCTGGCACCAGCAAGGAGATGTTTGCATGGGATGAGACCCTGAAACAAGTAGGTGATAAGTATGATAAGTGCTGCAGGAACATCCTGCTGACATGTAAAATCCAGCAATCAAGGATACTTGTGAAGTAGGAAGATTGTGAGCTGAGCCCTCGGAGAGGGGGAGGACAGATAGGGTATAAAAGTTTTGTGTTAACTTCGTTCAGGGTTCCTTCTTGCACGGAGGGATCCGCCTTTGCAAACGCGTTACAAATAAACTCTTTTCTCTGCATCATCGAACCTATTGATTGGAATTCTTTTGGGAGGTTTTCCCGCTGACACAAACCTGTGCACCTTTGGTCTGTGTATCTCAACAGCTACCTGGCCATGCTTATTATCATGGTGACTCACAAAATGCAAAACAGCATCCTGGGATTTGGAATCTCCATAGACACAATCCTTATCTGTTCTTTACAGGATGTTGATGCAAAGAGGGAAGCCCTAAGATATATAAAAGACCAAGCCTAGTGATACTTTCCAGGAGTGATTATGTACAATACTGTAGCACTTCCTGAAAACACACCTACTTTGTCACGACTGATGATGAGTCCATTTTCCCTGTAGGAGGGGGAAAGAGCCCAGAGACACCTTCTCAAGACCATCTGAGATACAGAGAAAATGGCTGCCTCATCTGCATACAGTAGAACCAAAACAAATTTGTGACACTTTTGCTTTGACAAGGCTTGCCCTAATACATTTCTATAGTAGATGAAAAGAAAAGGTGCCAGAATGTAGCCTGTTTCACCCCTTAAGAACCACAGTAGTCGTTCACTGTATTCTTGTGAAGTTTCATAATTAGAACAAGGAGATGGTGATTGACAGAAGCAAAAAAAAAATTCTCCCATCACTTACTTTGGTATTAAATCAAATGCTGTCTTCAGATCTATGAAGGCAACACATAGTTTTCCCAAGTTTTGGTAGCATATTTCTCAGCTAGTTATTGAAGAACTAAAAGCAGTGAACTAGAATTGTCTGAGTTAGCTTGTTTCCTCAGCTAAGACATTATCCAGCAACATCAGTCTGGCACGTAATTTTTTTATGATACCCAACAGAATGATTGGTTGGTGCCGTGATCGACTATTGTTTTCGCATCTTTTGATTAACAGAACGCTGACAGAACTGCCCCGGAATTGCACTGGTATCTGAAGTGTGCAGCCAATGGATGGATGGGAGGGAGGGAGGGAGGGAGGGAGGGAGGGAGGGAGGGAGGGAGGAAGGAAGGAAGGAAGGAAGGAAGGAAGGAAGGAAGGAAGGAAGGAAGGAAGGAAGGAAGGAATTTGGCCAGTCAATATTAGCCTGCAGTAATTTTGCAGAAGAAGGGACACGGTGGCGCTGCGGGTTAAACCGCTGAGCTGTCGATCGGAAGGTCGGCGGTTCGAAACCGCGCGGCGGGGTGAGCTCCCGTTGCTCATCCCAGCTCCTGCTCACCTAGCAGTTCGAAAACATGCCAATGTGAGTAGATCAATAGGTACCGCTTCGGCGGGAAGGTAACGGCGTTCCGAGTCGTCATGCTGGCCACATGACCCGGAAGTGTCTATGACAACGCCGGCTCCAAGGCTTAGAAACGGAGATGAGCACCGCCCCCTAGAGTCGGATTCGACTGGACTTTACATCAAGGGAAACCTTTACCTTTACCTAATTTTGCAGAGATTAAATCACCTCCAATCACTTTACCTTTATTTAGTTGGGAAACAAGACTGGTAGACTCAGGGAGAGATGCAGGATCTCAGTTAATAGTGTCATCAATTAGATATTAATTGATGCTCCTGTCATTTTCCAGATAAGTGTTATCTGGTTATCTGGTAAGGGTTTTATCAATAGAGGAACTTGGTCACTATCTAGGAAACTATCAACCCAAATGGAAGTCATGTTGAAAAACAGGGTAAATGAAACCATTAGGGGGAAAAAAAGATCAGTGGAACTGGAACCATGCTCGTCCCATTAAGGAGGTGTTTCATATCACTAACTCTCAACTAATCCATTTAGAATAAAAAGATCAGATTTGGCAGCTGTTTGAAATAGCTCCAGCCCCTGTAATTTATTCTAGACTATGAGCACCAAGGAAAGAAAGGGCTAGTTTCATTGTGATAGAGAGGGACACTATTAAATCATGTAAGCGGTAATTTATTGCTTGCTTGAAGTCTTGTATTAGTACCCCACCATTAGAATACCCGTGTCAGGAAACTGCAGAGATGGATCTAAAATAAACTCCTCTAGGTACCCCAGACAAAGGGGAATACAGATGTGAATAACATAAATCAATAAGTTACCCCTTCCAGACTCAAGGCCATGGCAAGTAGAGGACAGGCAGGCAAAACAGAGCCAATTAGTTGTGATTTATCTGATACTAATATACTGAGACTACCCTAGGGTCTCCCATCATTAGAACTAGGTAATACCCATAATGAAAGGGACTTAAAGCCTTCAAGTGCCAGGAATTCATATTCCCAGGTCACTTGGAAAAGAATGTATCATATTTCTAATTTTGTTTAGGGGGGAAAAAGGATCTTATATTTTAGAGCACCATCTAGCAATGTTCTAGAAGATTATCAAGATTTAAAAATCTGTGGCCTCCTCTCAGTATCTAAATTTGATATGATCTGAGGGAGCACAATCAGAGAATTCTTGACTTAGATTTACAGAGAGGTCTAAGCTTCAGCCCCAAACTGTATTACTCTAGTTTATTTAGCAGATCTTTTTGGCAGCTCTGTATCTTGCCAACATCCTATGGCCAAAGCACAAGAGTAGGTGCTGTGGTGTGGTGACATTTTTTCACTCTTGGATCATTTGGGTGCAAATCAGTGACTCACTGTGATCTGCTGCCATTAAAATTAATAAAATGATTGTTAGATCCTCTCCAGTTGTTGCTGTTTTCTATCACACTGAGACAGCTTGAATTTCCAGTTACAGTAGCCTTTTGTATGTCCAGGAGTATTTGCATTTTGTTTGTTTGTTAAGCATCAGTTTGTTTATTCTCATCTAGTCCATGACTATCATCAGACACTGGCTTAGTACTTGAACAGTTTTTAATTTTAAAAAGACAGAGAGATTAAGTGCCATCATAATACTGATGCCCCTCCTCGACTTCTCTCAATAATTGTCAGGCCCAGCCCAAGAATGACATAGAAGCAATCCAGCCAAAGTCCAGTTCTTTGTTTGCTTACACCGTATAGACAGAATTTTGCCAGACTAAACCTGTATTACTTTAATCTAGTGGATATACCCTGGGAGTGGCTATTCTAAATCTCTTCCTCTTCCCACGATCCAGTTCAGGACTGTGTTGTCTCCTGTCTCGCCCCTCTCCTTAGGTTGTGCTCCCTCCTTCCTGAGAACCTGCTGCATTACTGTAATCCATCACAATAATATTGGGACAAATTGGAATCATAAAAGACAGTCTGTTACCCAGGAATATCAATATTTAGCAACTAAAAAACTCAGACATTCTGAGGTTGGTTCATAGAAAGGACCCATTCTCTGGCCTCCTCATATTTTCCCTGTGAGATGTCCTCTTTTCCTGCAAGTCCCCTACCTTTCAACGCCTATTATTTTGGACAGATAGGATTAGGGTTACAATTTAGATATTACAGTCAAGAGCTGTACTATCAAAGAAGACTCCCCAGTGCCACCTTCTGAAATCATCCTTTCAAGACAATTAAGAGCCATTGTGAGACAGTCCCACCAAGTTCATCTCAGTCATGTGGCTCATACAGTTTCCTTACTCTGTGGTGCTGAAAGCTGCTGAGAGGTCTAGCATAAATAGCAGAGACAAACTCCCCCTTTCTAAATCCTGATGTACATCATGCACTAACGCAGTCAAAATAATGTGAGTAATTTTTCCATTAACATCAGTTATTTTCATTTAAGCATGAGTAAGACTTGATTCAACCTCTGAATTTCTGCCTCTGGTGCAACTATTAGAATTACAAAGCATACCAAGAAAAAGAATCTGGAAACTCCCTCTTTCTTTTATATATAATCACCCAAGGAAAATAAATGGGCCAAAATACCATATGGGTTGCTCTGACCTTTTCTACAGTTTTAAAAACTACCTTGTAATAGGCAGAGTTCAGCAGCTCTGGAATCAGCAATCAGTCGGATACTTTTGAAAACTAATAAACAGACCATGAAGGTTACTCCATGTTTTTTGAGCCCAGCAACTGACTCAGAAATCAACTGCCCTGGGTGTGCATGGCTAGGTTTATCTTCCCTGACAGATGGATTGTCTTTCCTAATCTTTCTAAAGCAGAACTGAAATACTAGCCCCCATTTCTGTGTCATCTAAAGTATCCACATAGTATACCACAAAAATTCAGAGGCAAAAACAATTATTTTAATAAAAGAGTTTTTAAACTTTTTTTTAGCTTCTCAAAAGTAAAAATTGAGTGCACTGAGCCCCTACGAGGTTTATCTCACATATTTTGCATTTTAGTTTTTTTCTAAACAGAAAAAAAACATGCCCTGCCCCAAGTGATATTATTATATCACCAAGCACATGCCCTACAGCCCTCAGAGCTGAAAACAAAAATAAAAATATGGCCCATAACCACAAAATAGTTGCTTTTCCCATGCTATCATCTTGCAAGCAATAAATGTTTGTATTTTTTCAATATTGCTATGACAAACATATAGTTGGATTTTGGACAAACCTATTTATCATTCCCATTATCATCAATCTAATAGCCTTTCATTTACACAGAGCTTTCTGGGTGTCTGTAATGCTTTGAACACAGAGAACAGTTGCTATTTGTTTTTTGTTTTGTTTTTGACCAGGTACTAAGTTTATCACCAGACTGCAAACAGTCATCAGAATTTCATTCACTGTACAACTTGTTCCTCAGTGGCAATTATTAAAATGTGTTGTTGAGAGTCTCCTAAGGACAAAGAACAAAGATATTTGAGTTCATTATACAAATTAAAGCAGAAACACATTTGACTATATCTTCCATATCTTTTGCAGTCTAATCCTTACTTAGTAGGAGCAGTAATAAAAAAAAATTAAAGGTTTTTCTAATGGCCTTTATAAAGATACAGTGGTATGCTGAAACATTATTTTTTAAAAAACATTTTTCTTGTCACTGCCATTATCTATCCTATTAAAACGTGTTTTCCATATCCTCATTTGGATTTCTGATAGCATGACAGCAGGGACAGAAAGTTCTGTTGATGCTGTAGAAGCAAGAAACAAAAAAGGTGGGACAAATGTTCTCTGCTGCCTGCCTGTCTCCCACCCCAAGCAGAGACCCCAAGCTGTCCATTATAGCAATCCCTGCCTTTCACCTCTGCCTTTGCTGGAGATCATGGCTACCACAGCAGCAGCAGTACTCTGTAACAAGGACAGAGGTAAAAGTAGGGATCACTCTGGTGGGAGGTGGTGTAGACTACTGGTGAGAATACCCACCTCCTAGAGGTTAGAATCCCTATCAGAGTGCAAGAAAGAACATCTGGTCTGCCAGGAAAGGGTCTCTGGCAGCCAAAGAAGAAAGAGCCACAGAGACACAGCCCTCTATGGGATGAGAAGAGGCAGTCTTGCAGTGAGCCAACTGCAACCCTGCAAATTACCAACCTCCCCAAGGCTGCTCCTCCATGACAATCAGAATATTTGCAGAAAGGACAGCTTGTATGGTTTTTCATTGGAAAACATTACTTTCTTGCCAGATCACCTTGATAGAGCTTCAGCCTGCCTCAGTGGTAGGCTGACCTCAAGACGGAGGCTCTGGTTTGAGGATATGTTCTCTTTTTTTTTTTAGTAAGAATTTTATTAAGTTTGAAACAAAGATAAAAACTACAAAAAAGCAAAAAACTACAAAAAAGCTAAAAGTGTGGAACACAACAAAAAAGATTTTTGAAGATTATATAAAGAGGTATCTTCCAACTTTCAACAAGAATATACAGCAATTTCCATAATCAATCCCTTACTCTATATTAAATCAAGATCACATTATTTCTATAAATCATTCCATTAGCACATAACGCAATTGCTCCTGCCCCTTATATTAAAAGAAAAAGAAATATATAAACCTCCAAATCAACTTCTCCCCACAAAAACATTTATTTAATTATTTCCTTCCTACCACTATTCTATATATTTCTGTCCACTATAATTGTTGTTGTTTATTCGTTTAGTCGCTTCCGACTCTTCGTGACTTCATGGACCAGCCCACGCCAGAGCTTCCTGTCGGTCGTCAACATCCCCAGCTCCCCCAGGGACGAGTCCGTCACCTCTAGAATATCATCCATCCATCTTGCCCTTGGTCGGCCCCTCTTCCTTTTGCCTTCCACTCTCCCTAGCATCAGCATCTTCTCCAGGGTGTCCTGTCTTCTCATTATGTGGCCAAAGTATTTCAGTTTGGCCTTTAATATCATTCCCTCAAGTGAGCAGTCTGGCTTTATTTCCTGGAGGATGGACTGGTTTGATCTTCTTGCAGTCCAAGGCACTCTCAGAATTTTCCTCCAACACCACAGTTCAAAAGCATCGATCTTCCTTCGCTCAGCCTTCCTTATGGTCCAGCTCTCGCAGCCATATGTTACTACAGGGAACACCATTGCTTTAACTATGCGGGCCTTTGTTGTCAGTGTGATGTCTCTGCTCTTAACTATTTTATCGAGATTTGTCATTGCTCTTCTCCCAAGGATTAAGCGTCTTCTGATTTCCTGACTGCAGTCAGCATCTGCAGTAATCTTTGCACCTAGGAATACAAAGTCTTTCACTGCTTCTACATTTTCTCCCTCTATTTGCCAGTTATCAATCAAGCTGGTTGCCATAATCTTGGTTTTTTTGAGGTTTAGCTGCAAGCCAGCTTTTGCACTTTCTTCTTTCACCTTCATCATAAGGCTCCTCAGTTCCTCTTCACTTTCAGCCATCAAAGTGGTATCATCTGCATATCTGAGATTGTTAATGTTTCTTCCAGAGATTTTAACTCCAGCCTTGGATTCCTCAAGACCAGCTTGTCGCATGATGTGTTCTGCATAAAAGTTGAATAGGTAGGGTGAGAGTATACAGCCTTGCCGTACTCCTTTCCCAATCTTAAACCAGTCCGTTGTTCCATGGTCTGTTCTTACTGTTGCTACTTGGTCGTTATACAGATTCTTCAGGAGGCATACAAGATGACTTGGTATCCCCATACCACTAAGAACTTGCCACAATTTGTTATGGTCCACACAGTCAAAGGCTTTAGAATAGTCAATAAAACAGAAATAGATGTTTTTCTGAAACTCCCTGGCTTTTTCCATTATCCAGCGGATATTGGCAATTTGGTCTCTAGTTCCTCTGCCTTTTCTAAACCCAGCCTGTACATCTGGCAATTCTCGCTCCATGAACTGCTGAAGTCTACCTTGCAGGATCTTGAGCATTACCTTACTGGCATGTGAAATGAGTGCCACTGTTCGATAGTTTGAACATTCTTTAGTGTTTCCCTTTTTTGGTATGGGGATATAAGTTGATTTTTTCCAATCTGATGGCCATTCTTGTGTTTTCCAAATTTGCTGGCATATAGCATGCATTACCTTGACAGCATCATCTTGCAAGATTTTGAACAGTTCAGCTGGGATGCCGTCTTCTCCTGCTGCCTTGTTATTAGCAATGCTTCTTAAGGCCCACTCAACCTCACTCTTCAGGATGTCTGGCTCTAGCTCACTGACCACACCGTCAAAGCTATCCCCGATATTGTGATCCTTCCTATACAGGTCTTCTGTATATTCTTGCCACCTTTTCTTGATCTCTTCTTCTTCTGTTAGGTCCTTGCCATCTTTGTTTTTGATCATACCCATTTTGGCCTGGAATTTACCTCCAATGTTTCTAATTTTCTGGAAGAGGTCTCTTGTCCTTCCTATTCTATTGTCTTCTTCCACTTCCGCGCATTGCTTGTTTAAAAATAATTCCTTATCTCTTCTGGCTAACCTCTGGAATTTTGCATTTAATTGGGCATATCTCCCCCTATCGCTGTTGCCTTTTGCTTTCCTTCTTTCTTGGGCTACTTCTAGTGTCTCAGCAGACAGCCATTTTGCCTTCTTGGTTTTCTCTTTCTTTGGGATGTATTTTGTTGCCGCCTCCTGAACAATGCTGCCAACTTCTGTCCAGAGTTCTTCCGGGACCCTATCTACTAAGTCCAGTCCCTTAAATCTATTCTTCACCTCCACTGCATATTCCTGAGGAATATTCGTGAGCTCATATCTAGCTGATCTGTGGGTCTTCCCTAATCTCTTTAGTCTGATCCTAAATTGTGCAAGAAGTAGTTCATGGTCTGAACTACAGTCAGCTCCAGGCCTAGTTTTTACCGACTGTACAGATGTCCGCCACCTTTGGCTGCAAAGGATGTAATCAATCTGATTTCGGTGTTGTCCATCTGGTGAAGTCCATGTGTAAAGCCGTCTCTTAGGTTGTTGGAAGAGAGTGTTTGTTATGCAGAGTGAATTGTCTTGGCAAAATTCTATCAGCCTATGTCCTGCTTCGTTTTGTTCTCCCAGGCCATACTTACCTGTAATTCGAGGTGTCATTTGACTGCCCACCTTAGCATTCCAGTCTCCTGTGATGAAAATAACATCTCTTTTAGGCGTGTTGTCCAGTAGGTGCTGCAGATCCTCATAGAACTGCTCTACTTCAGCTTCTTCAGCATTTGTGGTTGGGGCGTATATTTGGATCACTGTGATGTTAGATGGCTTGCCCTGAATTCGAATTGAGATCATTCTGTCGTTTTTTGGGTTGTATCCAAGCACTGCTTTAGCCACTTTACTATTAATTATGAAGGCTACTCCATTTCTTCTGTGGTCCTCTTGTCCACAGTAGTAGATCTGGTGGTCATTTGATGTGAAGTGGCCCATTCCAGTCCATTTCAGTTCACTGACGCCCAGAATGTCTATCTTTAATCTTGACATCTCACCAATAGCTACATCCAATTTGCCCTGGCTCATAGATCTTACATTCCAGGTTCCAATGGTGTGTTGATCCTTAGAACATCGGATTCGCCGTTCACCACCAGCACCGTCGGCCGCTAACCGTCCTTTCGGCTTTGAGCTAGCTGCGTCATCACGACTGGGGCTAGTTGAGCTCATCCTCTGTTCCTCCCCAGTAGCATTTTGACCATCTTCCGACCTGGGGGTCTCATCTTCCGATGGTATACCGACATATCTCTGGTTGTACTGATCCATTTAGTTTTCACGGCAAGAATACTGGGGTGGGTTGCCATTACCTTCCCCAGGGATCGCATTTAGTCTGACCTCTCTGTCATGACCTTCCCGTCTTGGGTGGCCCTTCACGGTTTAGCTCATGGCATCATTGAGGTGCTCAAGCTCCAGCACCACGACAAGGTAACGATCCTTTGCGGAGGTCCACTATAATAGAAATCAAATTATAAAAACATTTAAATTGTCTACTTCTATAATTTATAATACAATAACAATCTTGACCCTATTAAACCTAAACACCAAGCAATTATTACTGTATCTTATAAATCTTAAAAATCAAACAAACCTTAAAAGCACTCCAGTAAGTTTTAATCCAAATCATTAAAAAAATGGAATCATACAAGCCTTAATATCAATCCAAATAAACATTCTTAATTCTTTACCCCACTTCAGAATATACCAGAGCATTTACATATCTCCATATTACACACAAGGCATTTTTCATACAGAAATCAAACAGCCCAACTGTTCCCCTTAGAAATTCAGACTTTTCAGCACAAAATCTCCCACAGAACAGACCCTCTTCTTTCCCTTAACATTCCATCAAAAAAACAACTCCATTTGTAATTTGCAACTCAAACTGTCCCTTTAACCCCTTCAACCCCAAAATGTAATCATCGCTAGGCATTTCAACAAAGGCTTCAATCTTGCTGCCAGTAGACACATCTCTTTCTTTGTTAAAATCTTCATCTTCTTCCACATCCTCAGCCACATGACACATTTTAAAGCTGATATTTTCTGCAGTGTCCTGAATATCTTGCAGAATAGCTTGACAGACATCATAAAAGATCTGTTTAAACTCCCAACAAACCTCACAATGGAACTCTGAGAAAGTCTCCTTGAAATCCTCCATGTTTCAGGCAGTAGATTATGGCGCCCCCTAGATACTTGACTAGCAAGAGTAGGAGTTAATGAGTTAATGGAGAATTTCCAAAACTTGTTGACATAAGAGAAAGTAAGCTCCAGAAAGCTGAAGATTCAAAACAGCAGATTCAACATGTAGGAAAATATTAAATCCTTCAAATTCAATACAAAAATAATAACAGGGAGACAATTATTTATTCTCAGTCCTCCTTAGTATTTAAATGGGAAAACAAGCCAAAGCTTATAAAGATTTTTAAAAATTAATCCAGAAATAATGATAGGCACCAAAAGAGTTCACTTCTCCTTGCTGTAGAAAGCCTCTCTTAGGGTACTTAAACTTTTTTAAAAAGTATAAATTAGGTGGTTTAGAAATGAGGTGGCCGGTCTTAGTGTCCCTTTAAGGCTACAGCGTGATTTGGAAATGGTGATATCCCAGCCTCCCGGCATCTCTTACTGAATTAGTACCAAGGCTGTTCGCAATCCTCTAGCTGCAAAGCGTTGTTCTGGAGGATAGATGGGATGATTCCGAGTGTTTTCTGTCCATGAAAACGCTCTAGGGCTCCAGGAAAAGCCTGCCTGAGCCCCCCCAAAAAGCTGTGTTGTCAGATCTGCCCACACAAGCACAGCTGTTCAGACTGCCACATTCCCACCAGAAGTCCCTGGTTTGAGGATATATTCTCAATGACTGGTAAACTGGCCATCTCTGAGCCAGGGCAAGAGGGCTGTGTGGATTAACTCCTTAGTTCAGTGTAATTCATTCATCCAACAGTGGGAGATTAACTCTTCAAAAATAAAACAGCCAGGTACAACTAAATACTCAAAAGAAATTCTACTGGTCATTTCTATTAGCCCACATATAAAAGACTAGAGCCATCCTTAGGATGTTTACTCTGCCCCTTCTTTCAAAGGGTCAGCCTTCTCTTTTTTCTGCTGCTTCACAATGAATCTCATTGATCCTAAACAGGTCTGTCGACCCTTCAAACATTTTTCCCAACCCTGCTTAGCAAATGGACTTCCGGATGAATGCCTCCCACTTGCAACGTCTTGTAATGAGCTCCTCCAACAAGTTCCTTTTATTTCTATTTTACTGCATTTTAAATTCTCCATTCAACTTTAGATAGTTTGCTTTCCTACTACGGAACCTCCCTTGCTTATTTATATTTTACTTATACTACATATTTTTTGATATGGGGAAAAGGAAGAAGAGACAAAGGACTCCCTCGGCAATGCAACTCTCATCTAAACCGCTGAAACAACAGAAGGTGGACAGAACCTCATCAGTAAACTATGATTCCCTGACCTACCTACTGTCATGTTCATCGTTCCAATGTTCTGAATACATCGTAACATTTCGCATGTCACTTTCCCGATCCGTGTTTCACATTTGCTGAGTGGAGATTTCCAGCCGTGCCGGGCTGTAATCTCCTTACTGTAACTGTGGAATGTGTTGAGGTTTTCCTACTAACAGATTAAGACTGCTATATGTGCCTAGTCATTTTGGCCGGGTTAAAAGGTTGTATTAGATTGTCTCCTCTCACGTGCTTCATGCAAATCACCTGGGGGGGGAGGAAACCTGCCCGGACTTATTCTCACTTCCTCTTTTTCTCTCTGCCGGCAATGTAGGCGAGCAAGGCTTGCTCCAAAGGGAGCTAAGTCCTTTAAATGTTTTGCTTTTGTTTTTGCTTTCTGTAAATAAATTATTTTTATAGAAATGCTTGGTGTGTGACTTTTTTGACCTCTCCTGGGCTAAAGGCTTTCCCAGCATCTGCCAACAGAATGTATGTTCGGGTTATTGCCTGTGTTCAAGGTTACTTTCTCAGGCCGATGTGTGTGACGGTTGCCAACACCTGGGAGGGGGTGGTTGCTAAGTGGGAGCAAGGGCGGGATCGGGTTTGAAGAGAGGGTTTTTAGTTTGTATTTGGTGCGCTTTTGCTCATTCTCAGCTTTCTTCGTATTTGCACACTATTCTTTCAATAAATCAGTTTTCCTTAAGCACCTGCTTGTGAGACTGAGTCTGTCCGAATAGGCAACTGTTACACCTACTGAATAGAAAGGATTTTTTAGAATGGGACTTACAGGCTGAGCTTGTCCTAACAGTCAGGAATCACACTGAGACGAGGAATAGGTCTCTAGTGTTTATTACTGCTACATGTCATGTTCACTGTTCCAATGTGCACTGTACATCGTAACGTTTCACATGCCATGTTACTGACCTTGTGCCAAGCTCTGTATCTATGTTCATTTTAATGGAATGTGTTTGGGTTATGTGCTCAGCTCAAGGACTTTTCCACCGCCTTGCTTGAGCTTCCGAATTTCCCGGCTGGCAGTGACGTCTCTGATCGGGTCGTCCAAGTGTGCTTGGAACCCTGCCAGAAAATTCTGGTAGTCGTTGAGAATCAGGTCGTTGTTCTCCACCATGGGAATAGCCCATTTGGCTGCTGGTCCCTTTAGCAGGCTTAGGATGAAGGTGACTCTGGTTCGGTCTGTGGGAAACTCTGCCAGTCTGCTGTTGAAAAACATTGTGCACTGTGTGAGAAAAGTTCTCAACTGTCCTGCTTCTCCTCCAAACTTCTCTGGTAGACTGCCCTGGGATCTCAAGACTACTGGCAGAGGTGCTGCCGCTGGCGCCGGTTGTGGGTTAGCCGGAGCTGGTTGTTGTAACTGCTATAGCATAGCTGCTTGTAATGTGTTGATCTAGAGATCTACTTGTTGGTGTTGTTGCAGGGCTGCTGCCAATTGTTGGATGGCTTGCCGAATTTCCTGGTTTTCCGAAGACATTTTCCCAAATATCTCTCCTTTATTTTTCTTTGTTCCTCCCTCTTTCAATGGGAGTAGGAGTTTGTTAGGATTGATGTCCTAACAGTCAGGAATCACGCTGAGATGAGGAATAGGTCTCTAGTGTTTATTACTGCTATATAAGACTGAAAATCCTAACAAACTGAAGAAGCTTGGGAAAAACCCAGACAGATAAACCCCAAAAGTTAAGGCGGGTCTGATCTGTGTCTCTTTGAATGGCTGCTTAATTCCTCAGTACTACACATGCATTTTCCCCCCTGGATAGAGGCCCCCTCCTGCTCGCCATCAGTACTCATGACAGAGATAGTCAGTCAGCAATTGTTGGAGTTTACTTCATCATTGCTAGAAAATACTCCTTCCCCACAGGCTGTTGCTGTTTGCACAGCTGCTGAACAATTAAATAAGGAAGGACTCCTTGATCATAAAAGCTTGGAAGTCCAAAACTTGTTGGAATTTATAACCAGACACACTCTATTGACGGCACAGACAGTTCTCTCAATCTTTGATTTACTGACTACGATCAAAACTCAAGTTGATTCTTTAAAAGACTCCCTTGTTGAATTTGTAAGAATCATGCAAATCAAACTGAGACCTCCGATAAAGCTAAGGGCTTACACTTACATTGCTCCTCGCAGTTAGGCTGCGGAGGAAGGGAAGTTTCAGCCTCTGAAGTTAACCCTTTATTAGGAGCTAAAAGGGAAGATATGAAAATGACAAACAACTGTATAGAAATAGATGAAAAGGGTAAAAAACCTGTATTAGGTAAATGTTATTTACAACTCAATAAGATAGCCCTTCAAATACAAATTAATAGAATTAATGGAGGCAAATGGGAGACGAAAAGCACTATACTCCAATCATTAAGTCAGTTACTACAATGTGAGAAACGATTTGTGGATTTACAAAAGATAGACTGGCTACCAGCCAGAGGCAGCTTTAGATGGATTCTGTTGACTTTTGGTCTTTCTGTGATACCTAGTATGCTTCTAAAAATGAAACCTTTTCTGAATATATTCTCAATATTTCCAATCCGAGTTTTTCATTCAGAGGAAGTTAGTCCCCTTATAATTCAGCATAATCAAGAGAGTGCTAGAATTTTAACTCATAGTAGAATTATTCCTGCAGATAAACCCAAGGACACCTCGTTAATGGAGACTATGCCAAGGAACAATAATAGTAAACATTCTCTCCACCTGATAACAACTCAGTTGCCTCCTGATCCTTTAGAAGGAAACTTAATTAATGTATCCAGTGTTCCACCAGATAATGGACAAGTTGACACACTTAAGAAATTAAACAACTTAAAAGGAGCTTTAATGGCAACTTGCCACACAGCGAACCCTCTATTAAATTTAACACTTCAAACAATGCAAGAAGAAAATCCTCACCTGGGACAACAATATGAATGCACTGAAAAGAGAGAGCAAACTAGCTGTAGGCAGAAAGCTGTCAACGAGAACCAAGAATTACAAAATCCAGACGTAATATCTGATATAGAGGAGCCTTTTGCCCACACTACAAGTATTAATATCACACAGAAGCAAGTGGAAACAACGAAAGCAAAAATTATTACAGTGGCCCAAGTTCACGAGCAACCCTTAGAAATTTCCAACCTTGGATCTTTAGAAGACGGGGATATGGATGGGACCCACTTGGGTCATAAAGACGGTTTGTCTAGATCAAGGATATTAATGCATGTGGCCTGACGGTATGCAGACCAGTATAAGATAAATCCCCTGCAAATTATTTTGTGGAATATAGCCGGATGGTATCGTAACAAAGGCCTTAACCATTTAGATCACTTGTTAGATATGGATGTCCTTTTGCTACAGGAATCTTGGACAGCCGATGATCTTGTATTCAATGGCTATTATTCGTACAAGTTGGAGGCAACCGTTGGCAGAGGGCCAGGGCAGATGAAAGGTGAACTGAGAATTCTTATTTCTACTGCTCGGAGAGTAGGTCATAAATCCATTCAGCCACTTAATCAAATAACTATGGCCGTACTCTTAGATCTGGGAAATATTTATTAATTATTAATGTGTATTTCCCGCCAATACAAAGAAGAGCCGAAATTGAGGCAATGTGGTCAGATCTAGAGCAGTACGTGGATAACCTCCTTCTGGAATACCCTAGTTCTTTGGTACTACTCGGGGGGGATTTCAACGCCAGGCTAGGTCCTGGTGACCATACACTGTTCTCTAAATTTCAGCAGTATCCGCCAACCCATGCTCCCAATTTACCTGATGCCACTCTTGTATGACTTTTTAAAGATAAAAGATTTAACTATGCTGGGATTTGTCTAGCCAAGTTTGCAAACAAGTTTAATCTATACATACTAAATGGCTCTATTAAAAGTGATCACCCAGGAGAATATACATTTATGGCTGGGACTAGGAAAAGTACTATTGATTATATGCTAGTCTCTATTAACTTATTACATTCAGTGGAGTCCTTTAAGGTGCTTCTGCATCTAGAAAACGACCACCTTCCTTTATGTCTACATTTGAAGACATCTACTACTCAGATGTGGCCGGAGACATATTTTACTCCTGTCATTGTTCCAGCAGGACAAGTAAGTTGTTGTGCCAGATGGACCTTACAACTTGATCAAAGGGTGAGGAAGACATTGGCAGAGGATGATTTTCAAAGAATTCGATCGTTTATATCTCCCAATACCTTACAAGACCCATTGATTTTGTATAAAAACTTAATATAAGAATTACAACCAATATTAACTTGTGTTACTAACGCTGACATCAAAAGGGTTGTGACTTTCTTTAAGGCATGGTTTGACAAAGAATGTGTTGAAGCTAAGAAAGCCCTTACTGCAGCTTATCACCTATATAAATCCAAGACAGAGTCTAATAACAATGCAAATACAAACTCTCTTGAACACCTTCTTGCCATCAAAAAACAGTATGAGTGACTGGTGGCTGATAAGAAGAAGCAGGACATGAAAACCATGTGGAAACGTCTTATTGAAGCTGCCAAACTGAAGAATGCCTCCCTTTTTGGCAACTATTATACAACCAGACAGCTGTCATGTTCACTGTTTCAATGTATTTCAAACATCGTAACATTTCTCATGCCATGGAGCTGGCACGTGTTTCTGTATGGGAAGGAGCTGCTGTGAAACCTTGTACCAAGCTCTGTATGTGAAATCAGGACAATGGAATGTGTTTGGGTTATGTTCTCTGTTCGAGGACTTTTCCCGCAGACCATCAGAAACCATTAGGAGCACCTGTGGTTGTGGACTTGAGAAGATTCTAAGCGGGGAGGGATTTCGTTTTCACCGAGAGTTTTTAGTTTGAATTTACCTGCGCTTTTACCATTCTCAGCTTTCTTCGTGATGCTGCATGCTGTTCTTTAATAAATCAAATATCTTTGAATTTCTACTTATGAGTCTGATTATGTTTTAGAATAGGCAATCATTACATAAAGCTGAGAATCCAAATTTGTACCATTAGCTCCTGCCAAGATTAGTTTCTTGTGAGGGAATATAGTTAACAATGACTGAGTCAAAACCCACAACCAGTGGACTTGAGGAGCCAACTAGCTCGATGCCTGAGTTGATGGTCAAGAGCGGAGAGCTAAACGTCACTACAGAGCCATCGGAATCTTGAGACTTCTTGGGGGACTCAAACTCCAACTCAGATTCAGAAGAATCCAAAAATGGGGGGGAACCAAAGCCACCGCCACTGAGTGAATCACTCACCAAATTGATTACCCTGGATGAAGTAGGGGACCCAAAACCAGGGACATCAGGGATGTCCTGGAAATATTGGTTCCCACTAACCCCTGACAAAGAATCTACCATGGTGTCAACAGAGAAAAAATCAGGCACTCGAAGGAGAAGGGATTCTCAGACCCCTGAGAGTCTACGAGTGATGGAAGCAAAGATGGAATCAATAGAGTACTTGTTAAAAAAAAAATATTTGACAATGGAGGGGCAAGGGAGATGAGGAGATCCCAGCCTTCTGCAGCCATCCCCCATCCTTCCATCTAGACCAACAGCAGAGCAGGGCTGGAGGTGATTCCGGGACGAGTCTCCATCCCGCAGAACCAGACCATCAGTATCCCCACCTCATAAACCTAAAGCTACAGTAACCTGGGGCCACAGTCCTCAGGTGCCTACTGGGTCTACTCCAGCAAGAGGTGGAGTGAAAGACTTTTCTGTCAAATTTGATGAGGATCTGACAAAGTTATCATTTTTTTTTACTAATGCTAAGAGTTATATGCGAGAGTTTGGGGCATACTTTCCTTCTGAAGAATCCAAAATAAATGCAATTGCCACCAAGTTGAAGGGTCGAGCAGTTGACTGGTATGTCCAGTTACATGACACTGACTCCCCTGCACTAGACTATTTTGATGATTTCATCTGGGCATTAAAATTGCATTTTGAAGACCCTCTGGCCAAGGCACGAGCCAAGAAGGCATTGAAGGATCTTACCCAAGGCCAGATGTCAGTAGCCGATTATGCCCTGGAATTCAGAGCTCTGGCTGGTAAAATTACTGACTGGTCTGAATCGACCTTAATAGAGCTTTTTAAAGAGAGGCTCAACCGAGATATCCTGTGCTGGGCGTTAGGTCGAGACGACCCCGAGTCGCTTTATGACTGGATCTGTCTGGCAGGGAAGGCTGAGAACTCCAAGCATACCTTCCTGCAAACCAGAAAACCCGAGAGACCGCACCCAGCTGTGAGAGGGCCCTGAAGCACTGCAGTGGCTGTCCGGCAAAGCTACAAATCCTGGGACAAAGAGAGAGATCAGCGCTACGCACGAGGTCAGTGTCTTCAGTGCGGGAAGGAGGGCCACCGAGTGGCTGATTGCCCAAAACCCAAAGGTGAGGATTGGGCGGGGAAGCCTCTGGGCAAGTCGCCCCCTGCTTCGCGATGAATGACAGCCGCCAAGGGAACAGCCGACTCTGAAGAGTTAATTTATTTTTCGGGAGAGTCTGAAGGCGAAATTAAGGAGCTGGCAGGAAACGCCAGCCACCTGCCATGACGGGCGCCAGCTAGCAGGTGGGAGAAGATGGACGTGAAGATGCTATGGTGAGTGATGACTGTCCCACTTTAACAGTAAAAGTGAAGTTGAGTTCCCACACAAAATCTACAGAAGTGTGGGCTTTAGTTGACTCTGGGTGTTCCAGGTGTTTAATTCACCCCGACTTGGTTGCCGCTTTGGAACTGCCAAGTTTCCCTCTTCAGCATCCTTTAATCTTTACCCAGCTAGATGGTTCAGCAGCAGGGGGGAGGGGCTGCAATCCATTTTACTGGAACTGTTGCAATGCAAATGGGCAGCCACTTTGAGACTTTGAAATTTGTCATAGCCCCAGTCGGCAACCCCTTGGTCATCTTGGGGATATCCTGGCTGATGCATCGCAGTCCCTATATAAGTTGGGAACATAGGACTGTGACGCTTAAAGATGGATTTTACCAAGCTGCTGCCACAGAGATGGCTGCATGGGCTGGGGTTGGAAGGGTAGTGATTGACACGCCGCGCCCTACCTTGCCACATTTAGAAGGCTTGCCTGCTCAATATCAAGAATTTGTGGATGTATTTGGGGAGATGGAAGCAGATCAATTACCTCCTCACCGGAAAACTGACTGTGCAATTGAGTTGGTCCCCAATGCTCAGTTGCCCAAACCAAAAATTTATCCGATGACTCAGAAGGAGCTCAAAGCGCTACAGGACTTCATTGACAAAAATCTGTCGAGGGAATTCATTGAACCTGCCAATTCTCCAGTTGGGGCTCCTGTGTTATTCCGGGAAAAGAAGGATGGCAAGCTTCAACTCTGTACTGACTATCGGGGGTTAAATTCCATCTCAATTGTCAACAAGTACCCTCTTCCCCTCATGAAGGACATGTTAGCTCGTTTGTCAAACGGCAAAACCTTTTCCAAGCTCGATCTTCACAAAGCCTACTTTCGCATTCGCATCAAAGCTGGGGATGAGTGGAAAACTGCTTTTAACTGCCCACTAGGGTTGTTTCAATACAAAGTTCTCCCTTTTGGGTTGGCAGGGGCACCCGGAGTGTTTATGCAATTGATCAATGAAGTATTGCATGATCATTTATTCAAAGGGGTCTTAGTTTATTTAGATGATGTTCTGATTTATACTGAAACTGAGGAGGAACACGAACGTTTCCTCAGACAGGTGTTAAGCAAGCTTAGAGATGCCAAACTCTATGCCAAACTTTCCAAGTGTGAGTTTCACAAAAAACAACTTGACTATTTGGGCTATCGGGTATCTGATGGGTATAGAGATGGATCCTGCTAAAATCCAGGTGATTTTGAGTTGGGAGCATCCCCGTACCTGGAGACAATTACAAAGCTTTCTAGGATTCAGTAATTTCTATAGGCAATTTATCCCGGGGTTCGCTGCCTCTCACTGATTTGCTTCGTACCAAAGGCTTGGGTGAAACGCATAAAGTTAAGAACCCCGGGGCAGTGTTAAATTGGACACCTGAATGCCAAACAGCTTTTGATAAACTCAAACTACTTTTCACTGCTGAGCCCATTCTACAACATCCTGATCCTGAACGCCCCTTTGTGGTCCAAGTCGATGCTTCTGACTCTTCAATTGGGGCTATTTTGTTGCAAAGGGATTCGGAAAATCGTTTAAAACCTTGTGCCTACTTATCTCGGAAATTTTCTGAGACAGAGCGCTGCTGGCATGTTTGGGAAAAGGAGGCTTTTGCAGTCAAGGCAGCTTTGGAAACCTGGCGCCATCTCCTTGAAAGCGCTAAGTGCCCTTTCAAGGTTTGGACTGATCACAGAAATTTGGAAGCCCTTCGCACATCAGGATGTCTCAGCCCTAAACAGATTAGCTGGGCTCAATTTTTTAGTCGCTTTAACTTCCAGTTAAAATATATTCCTGGGCGGAATAACTTTCTAGCTGATGCGCTGTCACGTTACCTCAAGATCACGACCAGGTGGCTGATGTGTTTGATACAGTTCTCACTAGACCACAATTGGGCTTGGCTGCTGTCACTCACAGCCAAACCCGTGCACAATCCCTCTTGCCCCCAGCGCACCCTGGGAAGCAGAAAGTGCAAGTCCCTTGTCAGTTACAAAAAGACTTTCTTCAGGCACTGAAATCTGATACTTGGTTGCTAGCTAATAGAGACAATGTTTCTTTTGAGGACGGTCTAGCTTGGGTGGAACACCGCCTTTATGTGCCTGAAACTTTACAAGCTGATGTTTTGCGGCATTCCCATGATGATAACTTGCTGGACACTTTGGTTTTGTTAAAACTTTGCATTTGATTCGCCACCAATTTTGGTGGCTGACATTAAGACGTGATGTCAAAGACTATGTTGCTTCCTGTCCTGTTTGTGCCATGTCTAAATGTAAAAGGGGGAAACGTCAAGGACTTTTACAGCCAGTTGCCAATCCGTCCCATCCCTGGGATCAGATTTCCATGGACTTCATTGTAGATTTGCCACCCAGTCAAAAGAAGACTGTCATTTGGGTGGTAAAGGATTTTTTTTCTAAGCAAGCCCATTTTATTCCATGTGCTTCCATACCTTCAGCCCCGCAGGTGGCGCGCCTGTTTTTCCACCACATCTACCGGCTCCATGGTAGCCCCTCCCACATAATTTCGGACCACGGCACACAGTTTACTTCCCAGTTCTGGAAATCGTTTTTAAAATTGATTGGCACTAAACAGGCGCTTTCCACATCATCCCATCCGCAGATGGACGGTTCTACTGAGATTCTAAATGCCACACTTGAACAATTCCTTAGAGCGTACATTAACTACCATCAAGACGATTGGGTTGAACTGTTACCTTTTGCTGAGGTTGCTTACAACAATGCTGTGCATCAAAGTACCGGACAAACTCCTTTTCAAGTTGTTTCAGGGCACAACTTTGTTCCCATCCCTGAACTGCCGCAACCCCCCTCCCCGGCATGTTCCGCATCTGATTGGGCTACTAAATTGTCTAATTCCTGGCCAGTAATTCAGCAAGCTTTGGCTGATGCCCAGGCTGCTTACAGGTCTCAGGCTGACAAACATCGCTCTCTACAAAATGACTTTAAAGTTGGAGATCAGGTTTATTTGTCCACTAAATTTATCAAATCTCCTCAACCCTCTAAAAAATTTGCTCCCAAATTTATTGGTCCTTTTCCTATCATTGATATTGTTAATCCAGTTACTGTTAAGTTGCAACTGCCTCACAATTTGAAGTGCCTGCACCCTGTTTTCCATTGCAGTTTGCTAAAGCCTGTACACCCATCGCCACATTGGCACCCTCTTCATCCTCCTCTGACTCCTATTATGATTGACGGGCAACAACACTTCGAGATCAAGGACATCGTTGATTCTCGCAAGCTTCGAGGCACCCTGCAGTACCTGGTCCGATAGAAGCATGTTCCCCATCCTGAATGGGTGTCCGCTCACCATGTTAATGCTCCTGATTTAATTAACCATTTTCACATTGCTTATCCTTTGAAACCTTCTGCTTGATTTTTTGTGGGTTTTTTTTCCCTGGGGGGCAGTATGTCATGTTCACTGTTTCAATGTATTTCAAACATCGTAACGTTTCTCATGCCATGGAGCTGGCGCGTGTTTCTGTATGGGAGGGAGCTGCTTCCCTTGTACCAAGCTCTGTATGTGAAATCAGGACAATGGAATGTGTTTGGGTTATTTTCTCTGTTCAAGGACTTTTCCTGCAGACCATCAGAAACCATTAGGAGCACCTGTGGTTGTGGACTTGAGAAGATTCTAAGGGGGGAGGGATTTCGTTTTCACCGAGGGTTTTTAGTTTGAATTTACCCGCGCTTTTACCATTCTCAGCTTTCTTCGTGATCCTGCACACTGTTCTTTAATAAATCAGATATCTTTGAATTTCTACTTATGAGTCTGATTATGTTTTAGAATAGGCAATCATTACAACAGCTAGATCATCTACTATTCCAGACTCTCACATTTCACCAGAGGTGTGGGAATATCATTTCCAGAAAATGTATGAGGATCCTAATAATGAGATGCTGACACAAATGAACGAAGGTCTAACTGAGTGGCCTCCAGTCTCAGTGGCTGAAATCACATCTCTTATTGGACAAGTTAGAAAAGGGAAGGCTCTGGGAATGGAGTTTATTTCAGCGGAAGTATTAAAGAATAATGTTGAATGGTGGTCCCCAATTTTAGCATCACTTTTTACTTATATTGATAATTCGGGGAGAATCCCATAGGATTGGGGCCTGGCTATTATAGTCCCGATTTTTAAAAAAGGGAAGACAAATGATCCTGCCAATTACTGGCCTATTAGTCTACTGAATATAATTAGCAAGCTTTATGCTAGACATTTGCAAGAAAAACTCAAAGACTGGCTGGAGCAGAGAAATCGTATAGTGGACAAGCAGGCTGGCTTTAGAGAGGGCAGAGGAACTATTGAAAAATGCCTGATTCAACATTTGATTCAAAAATATTGTTCCAACAAGATATCATCATTGTATGCTGCCTATATAGACTTAAAGGCAGCTTTTGATTCTATATCTAGGCCTAAGCTGTGGGAGAAGTTGGAAGCTGCCTCAGTAGATAGCAGGCTTCTCTACCTAATACATGCCCTACACTCTGATACGGCCTTGAAGGTCAGATGCAATAGATCTGGGTCACTGTCCAAGCCGATTAAAGCACAAAAGGGGGTGAAACAGGGCTGCATTTTGCCCCCCCTACTTTTTAACTTTTACATTAATGATATGGTAAGATGCCTAAGTCACCCAGACTTTCACCCTCCTAAATTAGGGAACCGAAGTATTGCCTTGCTGCTTTATGCAGACGATGCGGTCATACTTTCTAGGACTCCTATAGGTCTCAAGAGAGCTTTGACATCCTTGGCCCAATATTGTATTAATAATCAGTTAGAAATAAATTATCAGAAAACAAAGATAGTGACCTTCGCTAAAAGGCTGAAATTTCACTCCTGGAATATAAATGGGCACAGAATAGAGCAAGTGTCTAGCTTCAAATACCTACAGGTAGTTGTGCATGCCACTGGATCTAGGAAACCTCACTTTGATTATGCAACTGATTCCAGACAAAAATCACCCAATGCCATTCTAAAGTTTTTCCGGAGTAAAGGCGGACACTATATTCCAGCAGGTCTTAAGTTCTTCCAGGTGAAGACATTAGCCCAGCTCCTCTACAGGTCCTGTGTTGGTGCTCAAGCATTACACCTCTGGAAAGAGTGCAGTCAAAATTTATTAGAGCAGTACTCCAAATGCCCAAATGTGTGCCAAATGCTCATCTTTGATTGGAAGTTGGCATGATATAACTTGAGGCAAGAGCGCGTCTAGCCTCCCTGAACCTTTGGCTAAAACTCAAGCATTATCCCCAAGGTTTAGCGCCACTCATTTTTCAAGATTACTTCCAATTTTCTTGGTTAAAGGATATTGAATTTAGTCTTGCAAAGCTAGGATTTTCCACAGATTTAATTCTTAGGATGGATTATGAACAGGCAAAATTGACCCTGAAGCAAAGGATAAAGGACACAGAGAGACAAATGGACTTACAGAAGGCTCCTTACTTCCTATCTTCAGAGCATAATAAATATATTGTCAATACTGCTAACTGCCTTTCTCAACTCGAAATTCCTAGCCAGCGGAAACCTTTCTCCCTAGCTCGAAGCCATGTACTCCCTTCTGCAGTCCTGGAAGGCAGATACAAAAAAATCCCAATAGCTGCAAGGCAGTGTCCTTTTAACAAGGGAGAGATAGAAACCACAGGCCATGTGCTTCTCCGTTGTCCTTTTTATAAAGAGCTCAGGAGTAAATTAATATTACCTTTGATTAACAAATACCCTAGACGGAAAGAAATAGATTATATGCAAATGTTACTTATAGACGAACATCCAACTGTCACAGTGCAAGTAGCCAGATTCTGTGCAGCTGCTATGAAGATACGTCAGATTATGATTGGAAAAATGTAGTAATGTACCCCTTGGAATAACTTTGTGGTCTATATATCACATTTTATATATGATATTTTATTTTTTTATTACTCTTTTTAATATTTTACATATCATATTTTTATAGACACTTATATTTGATAGAATATTAGTCATGATAATGCAAATTAATAAGACTGTTTTTAAATTTAATTAAGGGGCTCATTTACACTGTGATCTAAATGTATTTTAACATTTAACTGGAACTTGTAAATTCACATTTAAAATTCTTTTAAATCAGATGGCTCATATTTTAAGGGTAAGGCTAATGTGTGTATGTTTATAGAATTGTACCTTGTACTGGTCAGTGACCATAATAAAATTGAACTGAACACTTCTTTACAACAGTGAATCAACTGTAACTGATGCTCTCCCCTTTTTTTCCCCTATAAACTCTTCCTCTCTGGATTCCAACAGCATGCTCTTAATATGATAATTCTTTTTTTAATTTTAGAAATACTGATTCTCTGAGTAAGTCTAAAGGATGGAGCTAAGCAGACCAGGAAATTCAGAGAGAGAACCTCGTATATCTGGAGTTTTCTGGCTGGCTTTACTGGTTCAACTAGTCACTATTGCTTAGTTTCTTCTAGTTTATTCAACCCTCACAAGAAAGTATACCAATATATGTAGTGATTCATATTGCTAAACTTAAAGTATGACACTCTTAGCACAGAAACTGTTGATGAACCTACATATCTGCCACTTGAACAGTTTCTCTTTTTTCCTTCAAAAAGTGAATAAGGGAAGCCGGGGATCTACCTTAATGCTGAACAGCAAGGAAATATGCAAAACCAAGTTAGAATATTTTCATTTTTTTCCAGATCTATTTAAAAATTAACAACCTTTTATCGTGGTATATTGATATTTCTGCACATCTAAAACTTTCAGCAAATGGCAACTAATCAGCATTCACTCTTGCTGCCTCCAAGCTAGCTAGTAGCTGAGTATCCTCCCTATGAACTTCAGTGGTTGGTGAATTTTAGAAATTGCTTCCTCCCTTTTCTCCTCCACAAAAATAAAATAATATGGACTCATAATCAATGTACTTATCTATAGGTATTTGTGACAGGTTCCTCAAGGCAGGTACAAACTCCCACAGTCTCAAAATGACATGAGTAGGACTGTAATTGCAGAGCCACTCAAGACTTAGCCATTACAAACCATTCTCAGTCACTGAGCCATAAAGGGTTATTTTCCTTCAAGTCCAAATCCAGCACCTTCTATTCCTGTGTTTCCTTCTGTGTAACAATAATCTGGCTTTTTGATCTTCTCATTCAGTCTAAACTGCACTTAGCTATATACACTCTCTACATTCCTGCTCTGGAAATCTCTAGCTACTAAAAACCTCTGACAATTTGTATATTTGACTGGCATTTGCAAAACATCCTAAGTGTCTGCTGTGAATGATGGTTAAAAAATGTAAATGAATATATTCAAAATAGAAAATAGTTGTGCTGGTGGCATAATGGTAAACCTCCATTCAAATATATTCCACGTGGCAGCACATTAACTAACTGAAGAGGAGGTTGTGGGGAGGAATGGAGGAAGATAATGCAAAGTCTTGTATAATGTCTGAGTCTGTCATCAGAAAGAGGTTTTAAACTTCACTGATGTTTTTTTTAAAATCCGTTCAATCGTGTCCAGTTCTCAGACACTGCCTGGACAAGTCCCTGCAGTTTTCTTGGCAAGGTTTTTCAGAAGTGGTTTGCCATTGCCTCCTTCCTAGGGCTGAGAGAGTGGGACAGGCCCAAGGTCACCCAGTGGCTTTGTACCTAAGGCAGGACTAGAACTCACCATCTCCTGGTTTCTAGCCTGATGCCTTGACCACTACACCAGACTGGCTTTCTTGATGATTTTTAACTGAAGCAATAAGCAGGTCAATTTTTAGATTGAACTGAAGCAATAAGCAGAGAAATGTTTAAATTCAAGACAAAGGAATTGGAAAAGACAAAGCAAAGAAATATATGCATTTGCAACAAATGATGAAATCAGTCTATGGCCTGCCAACTATACACTTTTTGCGTATGTAAGATTAACAATGTAAAATTGTCCATCAGATCAAGAAGCTACAATTTTACAGTTTTCCAAGTGTGATGTATGCTCATCAAATATGCTGAACTGGCAGAGAGGAGAGATACCTCTTCCCTCAAACGTATTCTGTATAATAGCCTATTTAGCTTGTCTCTGGGAAGAAAACAGCCAATAACGGAAACAGAGAAAGAGAACTTAGTCTATCCAGTTGCATCCAGACTGCCTATAAGAAGGTAAGCTACGGATGAAAGGGGATAGATAAAGCCATGGATAAAATATTATTTATGTCTGTTCTGCTTTGCCCTTATTCAAAGGTAATGCCAGTGAGATGGGAGAGAGAGAGGAAGCTATCATAAATGATGTAAACACGCTTCAGGAATTCTAGTTTATAGTGCAGCTTGTATTGACCTGGATTGCTCCCATGTTTGTAATTGCCCATGTAAAATACACAGAGGCATAATTAATCTGAGATTCTCCTTCTCTTCAGCACAAACCAGTCTGCATACAAAGCTTGACTACTTGGGCCTTTTTTTCATGTGCCACCTTGGAAAGGATATGGCTTATTTAAGCCCAGTAGCTAGAAGACAGGGAGAGGCAAGAATTGCCACCAATGGGAAAACAAACTGTCCACAAGCTTCAGGCTTGATCAGTTTTAAATGATCTGGCACAGAGGAAGAAAAAGCCAACTCTGCCCTCCAAAGAAGCCATTATAATCAAATCAGACAGATCAGGAGCTGGTTTTCAACTGGCACAAAGCCCATAGAGGCGCCCTGAGTACAGTAATTGAAATTTCTGTGTTAATTTCTCCCCACACTAACTATTTGGATTTTTGTGTGTGTGTTTAGGTCTGCGAAATAAATCAATTTCCTTTTAAACAATTGGTACAAGTATGATTCATTGTGAGAACTGGCCAATTACGTGTACCGCCAATGTTTAAGATCTCTTGACTTACCTTTCAGAATGTAAATTTAGATATGTACTTGAAGGTTAGAGATAGTAATAAATTCTAGGTTTTCCTGGCTGAACCTGATCTGGATGCCTGTTTGTTTCCCTTCAAGATAGGAACGCTTGTTTATCCTGCTGGATTTCTGCTATGAAGTGGGTACAATAAGTGTGATTCATCTGAAACTCTTAACAATATTCAGTACAGTTATCTTCAACCTTGGTATTCTTCTGTGGTGAACCATAATCTAGTTAGACCTAATGTGACATTTGAAACAAGGCTAGAACATATGATTAATAAGGAACACTTTAACCATAATTTTAACTATGGTTTGTCAAATGATTACTTGTGGTCCAGTTTCATGTAATATCCAAATTGGGGTGGGGTGCATTTATCTATTTTTAAAGTGTCCTTCCAGATCCACAGCATAGAGGTAGGAGTTGCAAAATATTGCCTCTGCTGTTCTCAGCAATGCTTTCAATCTATGTTGATAAGCAGAGGATGAAACAGGGATACAAAGAGGGAAGAACATGGCTCAAGTGTTCCTCCAGACCCCCTGTTATGATTCTGACTCCAATTAGGCTTCCTCGCAATTTGTGTGTGCGCTTTGTGTATTTACAAAAAAGAAAAAGCATCCGCTGGCCACTGCAGTGTATACTGGCCAAAATGGTAGGTAATCACAGCTGACACCACTTGTCAGATATATTACAGTAGATAGCTTAGCTGTCATAAGCACCTGGCCTGGCTTAGTATGTCATGCAAAACATGTTCTGTATGTCAAGTTGAACTACTACTTTGTTAAGCCTTAAATCAAACAAATCATATCTGGCTTAATTTATTGAACTTTGTAAACTATGGTTTATGATTTAGCAGGTTGTATAAACAAAGGCAATTGCATGTTCAAAAAACCATATATAAGTAAGCCATACTTTGTACAATCTGTGAATCAGATCTATGTATTGATTCATAGTGATACAAAACTGCCTTAACTAGTAACTGAAGGATGGCTGAACATTTATGATTTCAGAAGATGCCATGTCATAAGCATTCCTTTTTTCCATCAAAAATGACCTTCTCCAAAATTTTTGAATTTTTTGAAATTTATGAATTATATGCACAACTTGTTTAATAAAAAAACGATTAACATACATAAGCTGATAGTTTATCCCTCTTTGTACATGTATATAAAGTAGACTTTGTGGTTTATTAAAAACTGGCACTTGCAACCAAGAATTCTCACTGGTTACAAGTCCCAGTTTCTAGAAATCCAAAATGCATCCATATAGGACTAAGAAAATACAGTAAGCCACAACGTATCAGTAAAATGCAAAGTGCAACAGCTGATAAAATGGTGGCATGCACTAATAAGGCAACTTTTTAGCTTAGCATATAGCCTCTGTAATGTACTCTGTTTACAGAGATGGAAGGTTACTGAACGGGCTATACGGTAGAAGGCTCTGTCTCATCATCTCAAAATAAGCAGTCTCAAAGATAAAGCAGCTTGAAGTGTTTGAAGATCTTTCAGAATGTCTCAAAAAGTACCACAGCTGCTGGATATTATAAGCAATTATTTGTAAATGTAGAGCATTTCCAATCTTATTCGTAAAGCATTTTGAAGCTGACTTGCAGTTGCCTTTACTGCCTCCAGTCCTGAAATGTGAGCCACTCAATTCTTTCTTCCAGTTGTCTAATAGGGCAGGACAAAGAATAGCACTCAATCAGTGCCTCACTGATTAACACAAATCTTGTTAATAATGTTAATTTATTAATAAACACCTAGTGTATTCTAAAAAAAAAAAAAAAAGCATCACTATAATAAACATGTGATAATAGCACCATCTAGTGACTAATCCCTCAATTGTTGCTTTTGCAAATATATGCAAAAGCTATTTGGTGGTCGCGTGTTAAATTATGAAGAATATAATCAGCATGATTTTTTTTTGCTTTTTTCCTGTTCTTATTGCTTCTTGTGCACCGTCTAGAATGATCATATGAGATGGACGGCCATATAACTTCTCTAAATAAATAACAGGTAGAAGAGTAAATCATTATGCTTACCTACTTGGTTCTACTTACACCTTGGCTGAGTTCCAAATGATTAATTCTCATAGACATGTATGGATTGCCCTGCAATCAAGGGACAAGTGAAGAGAAGCAACTGAAGACTGGGCCATGTTTTAGAGCTGTGCAAAACATTTTGACTTAAAACATTTCAAGTTCTAAGCACCTTGTTTTCAGTTCCAAACAGCCATTCCAAACAGAAATTCACCAAGTTTGAAAGATCAGAACAGTTTCAAAAGGTCAGAGTAGCTGTTTCAAACTCAAAATGAGGTGTTTGGAGATTGAAAATTTTCAGACATGAAACTTGCACAAATGTACCGTACCTCCTATTTCCAGAACAGCAAAAATTTGTCCCCTTCACTAACATACAGAATTAAGATCATGTTTGCATACAGAATTAAGACCATGTTTGCAACACACTAATCCAAGATGCCTAACTAATAAATGTATACACACCACTATCTTAACCGCCACTGTGCATGGCTGTTCCACAGATGTTTTAGCTAATTCCATCATTCAAGCTACAACAGTATAATTGGGGTTGAGGGAAACCAGAATTTGAACCAAGGATTGTCTAAGGTTTCAATTTCTGATATTTGTAATCCTAAAATGGTAGTCACTTTGAATTCAAATGACACATAAGCCTAAGACTTCGGATAAAAGTAAAGGTAAAGGTTCCTGTTTAGTCGTGTCCGGCACTAGACTTTGGGTGAAGAGCCACATAAGACAGGAGATAAGATTGGATTAAGTATTTATTCATTAATCATACTTTACTGCTTAGCGTTTCTTGTGAATAAAGCTTAATTCTTGATGGATCAGAAAATTTTGTTGCTGAGTTCTCATGTAACTATGGGTACTTCCACACAACCAGATTTTCCATCTACCTAATGCTTCTGGTGAAGCATTAGGTAGATGATGACGGTGAAAGAAGAAAGTGCAAAAGCTGGCTTGCAACTAAACCTGAAAAAAACCAAGATTATGGCAACCAGCTTGATCGATAACTGGCAAATAGAGGGAGAAAATGTAGAAGCAGTGAAAGACTTTGTATTTCTAGGTGCGAAGATTACTGCAGATGCTGACTGCAGTCAGGAAATCAGAAGACGCTTAATCCTTGGGAGAAGAGCAATGACAAATCTCGATAAAATAGTTAAGAGCAGAGACATCACACTGACAACAAAGGTCCGCATAGTTAAAGCAATGGTGTTCCCCGTAGTAACATATGGCTGCGAGAGCTGGACCATAAGGAAGGCTGAGAGAAGGAAGATCAATGCTTTTGAACTGTGGTGTTGGAGGAAAATTCTGAGAGTGCCTTGGACTGCAAGAAGATCAAACCAGTCCATCCTCCAGGAAATAAAGCCAGACTGCTCACTTGAGGGAATATTAAAGGCAAAACTGAAATACTTTGGCCACACAATGAGAAGACAGGACACCCTGGAGAAGATGCTGATGCTAGGAAGAGTGGAGGGCAAAAGGAAGAGGAGCCGACCAAGGGCAAGGTGGATGGATGATATTCTAGAGGTGACGGACTCGTCCCTGGGGGAGCTGGGGGTGTTGACGACCGACAGGAAGCTCTGGCGTGGGCTGGTCCATGAAGTCACGAAGAGTCGGAAGCGACTGAATGAATAAACAACAACAATCCTTCTGGTTCTACTTTAAAATGCAGTCAGGATTAAGTTGGGCTATTTTGACTGTTAGTGGACACTGAGATGCTATGTATATGTTTGCAAGAAAAGTGATAGTCAATTAGCATTTGCCCTTCTTGGTCAATAACTGAATACAGAAACACTAGTCAATCATTGCTTATTCACTGACCAGTGACTGAGTGCCTTATCCACACCCTTACTTTCATGCCTATAAACCTATCCCTGCCGCATCTTAAAAAAATAATAAAATAAGGGAAAATAAATTGCTAGGACTGCTCTGGCAAAATCTTTTCTCCTTCCAGCTTCTTCTGGAGGTTACCAGCTATTTTTATTTGACCTTTATGCCAGCATGCTGCAACAGTCACATAATAGCAACTAGGAGATGGAGTGATCCAAGGATGCCCCCAGATGAAAGTACAACCTATTCCTTAAAATCTAAGCCAGTGATATGCTGCTGCTGCTGCAATCACTAATTAAAAACACAATTTCCTTGTTGGTGACCAGACTAACCACACTAACAATGCCATCTCACGGGATCCTAGAAGCACACCTTCTCCACCCCCGCACCTGCCTTCTGGAATGAGGTTTCCCCTGAGATCTGAACAGCCCCCACCCTACTAGTGTTTCAAAGGGCCCTGAAGACCTGGCTCTTGGCCCAAACCTTTTTTCTTTGTTCTCATCTGGACTTGCTACCTCTGCCATCTTTGTTCTTTTTTTGTTTTGCACTGTTTTGTTTTAATGTTAACAATTTGTAAACTTCCCAGAGTCACTGGGAGTCAGGCAGCATATAAATTTAATAAATAAACAAACCCCTGCAATCATGGGATAATTGTTGGCAGATTGCTGGGAAAGCCTTTGGCCCAGGAGAGATCAGAAAAGTCACACACACCAGGCATTTCTATAAAAATAATTTATTTACAGAAAGCAAAACATATTTAAAAGTTTTGGGCTCTCAGTGAGAGCAGCTTGACTCTCTACATGTCTGCACAGAAGAGAAAAAGAAACAGAAACTAAAACAAGTCTGGGCAAGTTTCTCCCCCCCAGGTGATGCAACCATTAACACATGAAAAGGAGACAATTAAATTCAACCTCTTCACCCGGCCAAAATGATTAGTTACCATAGCAACCTTAATCTGTAGTAGGAAACATTAACAATAATTACTTGTGGGATTGTTCTAATGAGAATATATACAAAATGTTTTGAAAAATGAGTATGCTAACTGCAGTTTGCATTTCTGCTGCCCAAACGAAAAGAGCAGTAATATCCATTTGACAATATAGATAAAGGATTGGCCTTTTCTTGTGTGCATGTGCCTTCAAGTCAGTTTTTTCACTCCTGGCAACTGCCTGGACCAGTTCCTGCAGTTTTCTTGGCAAGGTTTTTTGGAAGTGATTTGCCATTGCTTGCTTGCTTGCTTCCTAGGGCTAAGAGGAAGTAACTGGGCCAAGGCCACCCAGCTGGCTTCACGCCCAAGGCAGGACTAGAACTCAGTTTCCAATTGTTTCTTAACCATTACCCCAAACTGGCTTCAAAGAATTACGTTACCATAGAGAAATACAGGCTGGTATTGCACATTCTAAGCCAACAGAAACAATCCCCATTATGGTTTATCATGATAGCCTGGTTCACATAATATGCTAATATATAATGTGGTCTTGTTTGATTTTGGCTTAGTTATTCATGTGTGAACTACACATTTCGGTTTAAAAAGTTGTGAGACTATAGTCACAGAAGCCAGTGGCCAGTCAAATACAATAGTAACAAATACAATATAGAAATTAAGAGCTGTAAAATATGTTCCAAAACACAGCAGATATTTTACTAACTTATTATGTAGCATTCTTCAAACCCCATTTTCTCAGGGTAACCTACAAACCTTCCAAAATGTACATCTAAAAGAAAAACCAAACAAAACCTAAAATAGCATTATAGATTTTGACAAACTATTAAAACAATTGTTAAAAGTGACTTTCTGCTGCTAGCTCAAGTCCAGACCAAACTGAGATGGCAGAATTTTTTTTCTTTAATTTTGTAAGTTTTTTATATTCCCTCCTTAAGGTCAACATCTCAGCTTGTATATGAGCAGAGGGACAATTCGGCTATATTCTGGCATTCCGTAGCAGGAATCCTAAAGGAACGGAGATTTGCACTCGATATACCAATCTCTGCTGAAGATTGGGAGAATTATTATTGAGGTTTATTTGCTTTAACAGATTCTGCAGAGAAACAGTCGAGTAGCGATTCACTACCTACTGAAGCCTCTCCACCCTGACCACCAGTCTCAGAAAATGAGATACGGCCCATTATAAAAGGTCTAAAGAGTAACAAAGCCCCGGGGGAGGATTTTTTACCAGCCGAACTATTTAAAAAATATCCTGACTGGTGGGGTCCTCTATTGGGTCTATTTACACATATAAACACCACCTGCCAGATCCCAGTAGGGTGGAAGATGGCAACAGTGGTTCCCATATATAAAAAAGGGAATAAAAAGGACCCTAGCAATTATAGGCCTATCAGTTTAATAGATATTGTTGCCAAAATATATGCTAGGTTACTCTTGAGTAGAGTTGAAAGCTGGGTCGATGAAAAAGGTATCCTTGCAGAAGAACAAGCAGGTCTTAGGCAAAGCCAATCTACCATTGATAATTGCTTCGTTTTCAACCACCTGATTGCCAAATATGCCTGTAAGAGGAGACACTTGTATGCTGCCTTTATCGCTTTTACTGAAGCATTTGACACGGTGAATAGAGAAGTTTTGTTGTTTATTCGTTTAGTCGCTTCCGACTCTTCGTGACTTCATGGACCAGCCCACGCCAGAGCTTCCTGTCGGTCGTCAACATCCCCAGCTCCCCCAGGGACGAGTCCGTCACCTCTAGAATATCATCCATCCATCTTGCCCTTGGTCGGCCCCTCTTCCTTTTGCCTTCCACTCTCCCTAGCATCAGCATCTTCTCCAGGGTGTCCTGTCTTCTCATGATGTGGCCAAAGTATTTCAGTTTTGCCTTTAATATCATTCCCTCAAGTGAGCAGTCTGGCTTTATTTCCTGGAGGATGGACTGGTTGGATCTTCTTGCAGTCCAAGGCACTCTCAGAATTTTCCTCCAACACCACAGTTCAAAAGCATCGATCTTCCTTCGCTCAGCCTTCCTTATGGTCCAGCTCTCGCAGCCATATGTTACTACAGGGAACACCATTGCTTTAACTATGCGGGCCTTTGTTGTCAGTGTGATGTCTCTGCTCTTAACTATTTTATCGAGATTTGTCATTGCTCTTCTCCCAAGGATTAAGCGTCTTCTGATTTCCTGACTGCAGTCAGCATCTGCAGTAATCTTTGCACCTAGGAATACAAAGTCTTTCACTGCTTCTACATTTTCTCCCTCTATTTGCCAGTTATCAATCAAGCTGGTTGCCATAATCTTGGTTTTTTTGAGGTTTAGCTGCAAGCCAGCTTTTGCACTTTCTTCTTTCACCTTCATCATAAGGCTCCTCAGTTCCTCTTCACTTTCAGCCATCAAAGTGGTATCATCTGCATATCTGAGATTGTTAATGTTTCTTCCAGCAATTTTAACTCCAGCCTTGGATTCCTCAAGGCCAGCTTGTCGCATGATGTGTTCTGCATACAAGTTGAATAGGTAGGGTGAGAGTATACAGCCCTGCCGTACTCCTTTCCCAATCTTAAACCAGTCCGTTGTTCCGTGGTCTGTTCTTACTGTTGCTACTTGGTTGTTATACAGATTCTTCAGGAGGCATACAAGATGACTTGGTATCCCCATACCACTAAGAACTTGCCACAGTTTGTTATGGTCCACACAGTCAAAGGCTTTAGAATAGTCAATAAAACAGAAATAGATGTTTTTCTGAAACTCCCTGGCTTTTTCCATTATCCATCGGATATTGGCAATTTGGTCTCTAGTTCCTCTGCCTTTTCTAAACCCAGCCTGTACATCTGGCAATTCTCGCTCCATGAACTGCTGAAGTCTACCTTGCAGGATCTTGAGCATTACCTTACTGGCATGTGAAATGAGTGCCACTGTTCGATAGTTTGAACATTCTTTAGTGTTTCCCTTTTTTGGTATGGGGATATAAGTTGATTTTTTCCAATCTGATGGCCATTCTTGTGTTTTCCAAATTTGCTGGCATATAGCATGCATTACCTTGACAGCATCATCTTGCAAGATTTTGAACAGTTCAGCTGGGATGCCGTCGTCTCCTGCTGCCTTGTTATTAGCAATGCTTCTTAAGGCCCACTCAACCTCACTCTTCAGGATGTCTGGCTCTAGCTCACTGACCACACCGTCAAAGCTATCCCTGATATTGTTATCCTTCCTATACAGGTCTTCTGTATATTCTTGTCACCTTTTCTTGATCTCTTCTTCTTCTGTTAGGTCCTTGCCATCTTTGTTTTTGATCATACCCATTTTTGCCTGGAATTTACCTCCAATGTTTCTAATTTTCTGGAAGAGGTCTCTTGTCCTTCCTATTCTATTGTCTTCTTCCACTTCCGCGCATTGCTTGTTTAAAAATAATTCCTTATCTCTTCTGGCTAACCTCTGGAATTTTGCATTTAATTGGGCATATCTCCCCCTATCGCTGTTGCCTTTTGCTTTCCTTCTTTCTTGGGCTACTTCTAGTGTCTCAGCAGACAGCCATTTTGCCTTCTTGGTTTTCTCTTTCTTTGGGATGTATTTTGTTGCCGCCTCCTGAACAATGCTGCCAACTTCTGTCCAGAGTTCTTCCGGGACCCTATCTACTAAGTCCAGTCCCTTAAATCTATTCTTCACCTCCACTGCATATTCCTGAGGAATATTCGTGAGCTCATATCTAGCTGATCTGTGGGTCTTCCCTAATCTCTTTAGTCTGATCCTAAATTGTGCAAGAAGAAGTTCATGGTCTGAACTACAGTCAGCTCCAGGCCTAGTTTTTACCGACTGTACAGATGTCCGCCACCTTTGGCTGCAAAGGATGTAATCAATCTGATTTCGGTGTTGTCCATCTGGTGAAGTCCATGTGTAAAGCCGTCTCTTAGGTTGTTGGAAGAGAGTGTTTGTTATGCAGAGTGAATTGTCTTGGCAAAATTCTATCAGCCTATGTCCTGCTTCGTTTTGTTCTCCCAGGCCATACTTACCTGTAATTCGAGGTGTCATTTGACTGCCCACCTTAGCAATCCAGTCTCCTGTGATGAAAATAACATCTCTTTTAGGCGTGTTGTCCAGTAGGTGCTGCAGATCCTCATAGAACTGCTCTACTTCAGCTTCTTCAGCATTTGTGGTTGGGGCGTATATTTGGATCACTGTGATGTTAGATGGCTTGCCCTGAATTCGAATTGAGATCATTCTGTCGTTTTTGGGGTTGTATCCAAGCACTGCTTTAGCCACTTGACTATTAATTATGAAGGCTACTCCATTTCTTCTGTGGTCCTCTTGTCCACAGTAGTAGATCTGGTGGTCATTTGATGTGAAGTGGCCCATTCCAGTCCATTTCAGTTCACTGACGCCCAGAATGTCTATCTTTAATCTTGACATCTCACCAATAACTACATCCAATTTGCCCTGGCTCATAGATCTTACATTCCAGGTTCCAATGGTGTGTTGATCCTTAGAACATCGGATTCGCCGTTCACCACCAGCACCGTCGGCCGCTAACCGTCCTTTCGGCTTTGAGCTAGCTGCGTCATCACGACTGGGGCTAGTTGAGCTCATCCTCTGTTCCTCCCCAGTAGCATTTTGACCATCTTCCAACCTGGGGGTCTCATCTTCCGATGGTATACCGACATATCTCTGGTTGTACTGATCCATTTAGTTTTCACGGCAAGAATACTGGGGTGGGTTGCCATTACCTTCCCCAGGGATCGCATTTAGTCTGACCTCTCTGTCATGACCTTCCCGTCTTGGGTGGCCCTTCACGGTTTAGCTCATGGCATCATTGAGGTGCTCAAGCTCCAGCACCACGACAAGGTAACGATCCTTTGCGGAGGAATAGAGAAGTATTATGGAATAAATTGACTGCCCTCAAAATTGAACCCAGATTGCTGGTATTAATTAAAGCTCTACACACAAGCACTTGTTTGAAAGTGCGGTTTGGGGTAAATGGAGCTATGACAAACAGGATCAATACATACAAAGGGGTAAGACAAGGGTGCATACTAGCACCACTATTATTCAATCTATATATCAATGACCTGCCAGGGAGTAATGAAGGACCCTGAAGCACATATGCCCAAAGTCCTAAATACATATTGTAACATCTTGCTATATGCTGGTATGATATTATCATATTCGCAAGTTGGACCACGTAGATTGTTAAGAAGACTTAGCTCCTATTGTCTGGATAATTCTCTATTCATCAATAAATCAAAGTCAAAAATTATGGTGTTTGGAAAAAGACAGCAGAGACGTAGACGGCAATTAGATGGTGAAGAACAAGTGAATACCTTTCCTTACCTTGGGGTAATTTTCTCTAAGACTGGATCTGGGATTTTTCATTACCAAAGGAGCTCACTTAGAGCAAAGGCACGCCTGAATTTACTACTTAAATTAAAAACATATAGCTACCCAGGTTCCTTAGCACCAATAATCAAAGTATATAAAGCTAAGGTTACTCCTATGCTTTTATATGCAGCAGAAGTTTGGGGCTTAAATTCCATTACATTAATAGAACAAACACAATCCCAGCATCTGAGAAGCATCCTGGGTGTAGATAAAAGGACTTCAGCTGCTGCGGTTAGAGCCAAATTGGGAATTTACACAATCTACTCACAGTCTAAAATTAGAGCATACAATTATTGGTGTAAAATCAATGAAATGGAGTCTGACAGACTTCCAAGATTGTGTCTATTAGAACAGACAAAATCCCAACTACAGACCTCCTGGATTACACAATTAACAAGTTATATAAGGAGCTGTGGTCTCCCTGTCTCCTGCGCTTCCAGAGATCAAAAAGAGCACTGCACAAAGAATCTCGGATATAGAAGCACAAAAAGATATAGCCGCCCTTAGTAAGGTTGGCAATTTGAAATGGCTGACCTGATATAAATGCACTTTTCAAATTGCCAACTATTTAAAAATACCAATGCCAAGACATCTCAGAGAGGTATTCACCTGAGCTAGTTTTGATCACCTTGATACAATGGTCAGATACAGGGGATTCAACAGCATCCCTTATAATGAACTCATTTGTATATGCGGAGCACCTAAAATAAAGGATATAGCACATATATTATTCAATTGTAATTTGTACAAGGAGGAGAGAGATCTGCAACTTGGCCCATATATTAAAGGAATGACCCACTGGGAATCACATATTAGAACGTATTTTATGTTTGGCCAAGACCTAAAAATAACATATAATACAGCTCTCTATTTAAGCAAATCAATAAGCTTGAGATCTACATATGTGGGGTTGATCAGGGTAAACTGTAAGGGTGACACAAAAATGTGTATTTTCATTTATATGTATACTTATCTACTGTATGTTATTTACTATTCATTTAACTTGTCTTTTTCTATTAATTTTATATAGTTTTATTAACATTCATTGTTTAATCTTGTATTCTGATATGGCCTAAGGGCTAATCAATAAACTTTGACGGATTGATTGAATTGTTAAAAGTGGGGGAACTGACACTATTTACCTCCTTTAGGAGCAGTGATCAGAGCTTATCCTAGCGATTAGCGTGACTTTTCTGTTCCAGTCCCAATACGTATCCGACAGCTATAAATGATCAAGCTGAACAGGGAGGAAGGTGAAGCATGACTGTTGGTCTCACCAGGAACTTTTAGGGAAGGGGGTGACTTTTCCCACGAGCTCGGAAGCAGCCGCATTCTGCCGCTGGCGCCTGTTTCCCATAATCAAGACAGGTATTTTCAGAAGCTCCCTTTCTTTCACTTTCGTTTCTTGTTGTCTAGACCAGCCGGCATAGCGAAAACTGAGAGCAACGCCCAGGAAGACGACCAGGCTGCGTAAGGGCTACCCTAGCTATGTCTGAACCCCCAGGAGCGTCAAGGAGACGTAGTAAAGCCCAGCGCTTAACCCGCTCCCTTTGCAGCTATAGAAATGGAAATGGTGAGAGTAACGCGCTTTCTGAAACGGACTTTTGGCCCCGCGAGAAAGAACAATATCTGAATATATTTGGGATTGGACAGATCTTTCGTTACAAAGCAATGAAGGGAGAGGTCACTGGATTCAAAACCTCGGCCTCTACTTATCCATTGCAACAATAAATTGCACATTAGTCCTCCTTTTTCTCCCTCGGCTCCCACCAATTTGCTAGGGGCGATAGCTCTTCGAAGGCAAATGCAGTCCGCTGCCTTTTAAAACGGCTTTTCAGCTGCGCGCCACATCTTGCAGCCCAGAAGGCAACCTTGGGTCTAAAGCGCAGGAGCACCGGAATCTACCAGTGCTGCTTTCGGACGGGAGGAGGGAGGGCGGAGGTGACTCTCTCCTGCTCCCCCAGGCTCATCCTAAAGTGCTGGGCGTGATCTCACTGGGCGGGTTTCGCTTCAGGCTGGGAAGGAACTGCAGGCTTTCAGGGTCTCCGCGCGGGCAAGGGGAGAGAGCGGGTCTCTGTGTGTGCAGCACTCCCGACTCCTCTATGGTGCAAACAGCCGGTTCCGCGGACACCAGGGCCGTGTCTTGTGACGTAGGTGGCGTCCGTCGCGTGGGGCATTGTGGGAGAGAGAGAATTGTCGCGTAGGAAGTCAGGACGGAAAAGAGGAAGGAGAAGGAAGAAGTGGGCTCTGGAGCGAGCCTCCATTTTGGCCGGGCAGCCGCTGAAGAGATTTTTTTCCCCCCCGTTGTTGGATCGTTGTTCCGTCTTTCCTGCCGCTTGCTTTCTCGTTCCACCGTCACCCAGTGGGGTTGTCTTTCTCTGTGAGGCAAGCTCTCTGCTCATATCCGGGAGCGGCTGTGGGAAAAGGATGGCGGCCGAGAGCCGGGAGGAAAAAGGTACGGAATGTATCCCTTTCCTCTTCATCATTCCCCTCTTCCTCCTCAACCACTTGCAGCCATGGCAACGGGGCTGTCCATGGGTCCGTGGGAGGCGCGGTTAGCTGTGGGAGCGTCGCGCAGTCGGCCCGCGACCCACTACTGGCAGTCCTTCCCTGCCCGGAGGTAAAGCACGCCTTTCTCTCCTTACGAAAAGCCTCAGCCAGGGTTTAAGAGTTCACGTTGATTACCACCTTCCCTCGTCTGGAAAGGGTGCAAGCTGGGAGAGCTTTCGGGCATTAACAGAGACGACGGTTTTGGAGGCTCCGGCCAGGAAACCGGATGGGAGTGTGGGAAAGAGTTTGGTTTCATTGTATGGGATCCAGCCGGAAGGCGAGCATGGTTGGAGTCGGAAAGAGTTAAGCTTTTCCTTTAAAATCTGTAGGACATTATGATGCCTAATTTTCGTGAACTGCGTTTATTGTCGTATTAATGACTTTGGTTTTTATTACCTGTTTTCTGTGTAACATCGATTGTTTCAGTAATCACAAGTCACCTACAATGTGAGCCTGTCCTATTATCCACGTATGGAAGTGAAGCTAAAATGATAAAGCCATTATTTGAGGTAGCATTTGGAATACGGGAATCTGAGTTATAGCTTGCACATGCAGTTGCTGTGGTACATCTGCTTTTTGATTTCATGTACAGTTTTTAGGGAAAACACTAATGTTCACCATGTCTGTTAATATTCAAAAACTACATGCTAGGAAAAAGCTGTGTTTTCTAGAACATGGGGAAAGACATCCAGTATGGTGTAGCAGTTAACATGTAGGATTAAGATTGGGGGAGGCCTGGCTTCTAGGGCAGCCCTACCCACAGGAGCTCATTAGGTGATTTTGGGGGATTCACTCTCTCAACCCAGCCTGCTCACAAGGTTGTGAAGAGAGATCCATATGTAAGCTGCTTTGAACTCCTGCAGAAAACATGAGATAAAATGCAAACCAATAAAATTATTATGCCTCTATGTAAACTCAGGTCCCTTGTTCATCTGTGTTTGAAGATCTGGATTACTGGAAGAGTCAGCATTTATTTCAGTGACATTACAGAATTAGATACTACAGTAGACTAGCAGGTGATGGACAGTATCTGGTTAGAGAGTTTGCAGTTCTTCTTTGGAAATTGAGAATGGTATGAAATAAAACAGAGCACCTCTTTCTGCTCTGTCTTTTCTCAGAAACATGTGGCTGTCTGCTGCAACTGCCAGGTGATCCAGGGAAAAGAAGTAGCTACTTTAAGTAGTTGCAGACAGATGCTGCATTTGCACCCCCACATACTTGAAGTGCCATTAAAAGCATTGGCATCTGCAGGGGTAAAAAAGTCAAGATGGTGGTTATGGCAAAGCAATCAGAGTCCCACCCCTTTGTATACACAAAGGGGTGGGGCTTTAATCACACTGTTGAGACTGCCAGCTTGACTTTTTCTCACACACACACCACAGAAACACTGTTAATTAAAAGTATTTATTTATTTATCTTCTATCCTGCCTTTATTATTTTTACAAATAACTCAAGGCGGTGAACATCCCTATTACTCCTTCCTCCGCCTATTTTCCACACAACAACAACCCTGTGAGGTGAGTTGGGCTGAGAGAGAGTGACTGGCCCAAGGTCACCCAGCCAGCTTTCTTGCCTAAGGCGGGACTAGAACTCTCAATCTCCTGGTTTCTAGCCCACTTTTTAAGCTTTTACATCTGTGCCCAGACTTATTTCATGCATGTGTTAGCTTCTTACACCTAAAGAGATTTAGTGAAGCCTTTTCCTTTTTTCCATTCTATGAGAGCAAAATAAACATGGAGTGGTGACTGCAATAGTTCTGCATTATTTATGCTTAGAAGAATTTTATGACAGTAAGATCCAGTTAATTTTTCAAGGTTCAGGGTATGTATTTTTAATATGAAGCCAACCAGTTTGGTACACTGGTTAAGGTGCTGGATTAGAAACAGGGAGACCATGAGTTCTAGCCCTTCCTTAGGCATGAAAGCTGGCTGGGTTACTTTAGGCCCGTCACTCTCAGCCCAGCCCACCACAGGATGGGGAAAATAGGAAGCGGGACTATTATATATGCTGTCTGGAGTTGCACAAAATAAAGGTGGGATATAAATCTAATAATACCAACTAAGGGATGGTGGTCTGCATTTTCATATGTATCACTGCAGATTAAAACAACAAGGCTCTATAATAAACCCTCTGTAGACTTCAGTTACAACAGACAAAATCTGTATACTGTAGGCTTATGCATATGCATAAATCCTGTTTGCCACTTTACACATGCATAAATCCCATTTTTTATTTTAAACATGCATGAAATCCCATCAGGATTTTAAAATTTTATTTATTTAAACAATTTATATGGCCACCCATCTCAGAAAAATTACTCAGCATCATACAAGGATTGAAACATTTAACAGGCATTTTAGTTTAATGAAACTCCTTCCTTCATTAGTCCCTTAAACTGAATTTTTACTGAGAATAGAAGACAAAGACAGCAAAGTCTGAAGAAGTCCTGGACATTCCATCAAAAACTGAGCTGGCCCTTAGATATTTTTCTTGGAATAATGTTTTTGCTCATATTTTGAAGGCTTATGTGTGCATAGCAAAGAAATGTCCTTAATTTGTTTTTAAAAAATCCTACCTTCTGGCTTTTTTCAACCTGTATCTTACATATTGTGCACATTCAAATTAGTGAATGTTGTACTTCTAAATAAAGATTTATATGTAAGTGGCATACCAGTAAAGATTCACTTAAGGGTATGCATTCTCAGAGAAATTACTTAAATTGTTTCTTTGTTTAATGTTTTACCTTATGGGGGGATTATTGTAATTCCAATGCCATCTTCCATTCTAATAAATGGAGGATCTGCATGAATCTCTTCTACAGAGAGAACTTCCACTAAATGTACAGGTAGTAAATAAGATAAGTTCCATATTTTTTAATCAATGTTGGCTACTAGGATATTCCCAGGCATGTCTGTCTATTACAAAGTTTCCTAAAATCTGGCCTTGATCCACAACCCACTCAACTATCTGCAAATGTACATTCCCTGTGTTCATGCCAATTTTCTTCTGAAACTGAAGAAAGTTGTTGCTCTTCAAAGGAGAAAAAATTTAAATGTCTCTGGGCCTGCCCTAAATTCTTGGGACCTCCCCCCCTTGTCCATCACCCCATGAGTACAAAAGTAAGTGAGGTTATGGTCCATGCTGAAAGCTACCAACCATCCAAGCTGCAGAAAATTTGGCTCAGGATTATTATAAAAAAAATTTTTTTTTAAACTTTGAATAATTCCCAGAGGAAAAAACAGTAACATAGCTATGTTCTCACCTAGTAAGAATTTCTATAGATTAGAATGAGGGTTTAAAAAAAAAAAAAAAACCTTCTGCTTTTCCTTTTTTTTTTCCTTTCAGATTATACCAATCTCCCAGGTTCAGTTGAAACACTCACTGAGCAACTTGTGAGTGCCACTTGTGTTTAAGCCAGTATTTGAGTCAGCAGATATAGGCACTCACCAAAAGGGAGATTAGTTCAGATTCAGTCATACAAATACATTAATAATGAAGTAAGGTCTTGAATTAAGATTCATAAAAATCTGGATTGGATAGTTTCCATTAGACTTAACCTTTTATAAGCACATACCTGGAAGCCTTATAGTATCTAGGAGATTTGTTTTTGCTTTGAAGTCTTAATAGCTGCTAATATATAGTAACCTCCATACAGCCTTTGCATTCCTGTTGCCTTTTCAGTACTTATCCTAATTAGTTCTCTCCAGGTTCATGGAGAAATGAAACATCAGTGCAAGATATTCAAAGACCTGGTTTGTTCCCTTAAATTTCATTTATTTGCCAGAAATACTAATGATGTGAGGCTCTCTTTGAAAAATCGTAACTTTACTTTTGAGGTAGGTAGTAGTTAGCTTTTCCTCATCATAAGGGGTTGCAAAGGCTTGAAAACTTCGGAATCCAGTCAGTAAAATGGAGAGGGTAGTGATGTCATCAGCATAAAGAAGCACAGCTACCTGGCTGTTACCTAGTATGGGAAAATAAAACTCACTTTTAGTTAGAGCTGAAACTATAGAATTAAAATAAATGTTAAAAAGGAAAGTACAGTCTTGATTCACATCTTTCTCTATGGGGATTTCAATAGACAGATGACTCTTGCTGACTCAACTTGGATGGAGGCATTTTTATGTAGCTTTTTAATTGAGGGTAACCATCTCTGATCTATACAGGAGTGGGTCAGTTTCTACCAGAATGTATTCCTAGGTATAAAGTCAAATGCTGATTGAAGATGGGCAAAATATATAGAGAGAGAGTGTGTGTGTCACAAGGTGGGAGAAGGGTGATCTATTTTTTTACTGAAAAGTATAAAATGAAACACTTCCCTTTCTAAATCCTGTTCATTCATCTGCTAAGACTTTTTCATACTGAAGTCAGTCCAGAAGTTTTCAGGAAAAAAATGTTCATATAGTTTACTTATAATGATCAAAAGTTTAATTGGGCAATAAATGGCTGGATCAGACCTGTTCTCTTTCTTCTACATGAGAACCATACAGGGTAGCTCCAATCCTTAGGAATATACAGAGTATCATTAAGACATGTAAATATAGATGCCAAAACTGAGGCCTGCAATCCATATTCTTTTTCACAGTTCAGGGGAAATTACATCACACTGGAAGTTTCCCATTTTTAAGTTGTCCATTCAATTTGGGAATGTGAGAGGGAAATACTGGGATACCAACAGGAGGAGGGGGAGCAGGTCAGCTTAGAATACAGTTGGGCTGCAGTGGTGGGAGCTAAAGATTTAAACCACAAAATAACTTAACATAAATTTCTGCCTTCTGTTGGTTGTTATTTTACCATCTGTGTAAGTACTCCTGGCTGTATATAATTCACAATAATCGCCAGGAAGGTATTAGATTTTTTTATTAGCGGGCTTAAATAGTTCTTCCCAGCTAAGCTGGGACATCTTTTGATTAGAGCTTTATATATACTTTTAAATTCATATCTTTGCTTCTATGAGAATAATTTTTGGATTTGTTTATTCTGAAGGCTTCCACTAGATTAGCCTTGGGATGTATGCACCCATGGTCAAATCAGGGTTTCATCATGAAATGGGAGGGTTTGTTTTTATTTTGTCCCTGAGCTAGATGTAAAGCCTATAGGACAGTTTGGAAGTGTCCATTAATTATGTCTGGATTATTTTCCTTCAATTAAGATGTTATTCAACACTAGACCCTTCTTGGAGGTTAGATATGTTTGAATTAATTTTTCCAACTTTGCAAATCATTTCATTCAGGAGTTGCCTCTGTCATTCTCTATGCAGGTTATTTTCTGTTAACCATATGACTTTTTGTTGATACCTAGGCTAATTATTAATGGACAGTTTTCAGTATTAGCCACATAAAAATGCTAAAGGATAAAGTTAATTTTAAAAGTTCATATGAAACCATAGCACAATCAGTGGTGCTGGAACTTCGTTCCCACATAAGTATAAGCTTCAGTAGCATCACTGACCATCAAAAAGTTAAGATGTTTACCATTTGTATTGAACACCAACCTGCTAACTAATTCCATGACCTTTACAATGGTGAGGTCGACAGGCAGGAGCACCATTAGAGAGAACAAATGCCTTAATGACAATAATGGCATTAAGATCTGCCAATACAGTGGTAGCATCTGGATGTTCTTATATTAACTTTTACAAGGATTGCTTTAATCTTTTCCCAGCATTGAATGGTACATCAATTTGATGTATCAATTTCTTAGGAGATAAGTATTAACAATCAAGTGCAAGTACCTGTCTGTATTAATAATGATTGCAGGTAGAAGGGAATCACATGTAGTACACAAGAAACCTGCAGACTATTTTGAATACTAATACCTCCTCATTCACCACCTGCCCTTCTGCGAGGGAATACACAATAAAAATCCTGCAACACAATTACCTCTGATAACCAAATCTCCAAGCAGAAGAATATTATTACAAATTATATTCAGGAATAGAAATCAGCCAGTTCACCTAGCCTAGTAATGCAGACAAATTTATGGTGGGCTATCACAGATAGCTGTATGTTCAAGATACGTCTTGGTTAATATGCAGTTATCAATGAGATATCAACCATACAGCCTGGTGCAACAGAGGGTTAACCAGTTGAGCTCCATCCTATACTTTGGAACACTCAAACATCAGTAGATGGCCATTCCTTTCCCCAGATGATTTAAATGCTAGATGTAATTTCAGTGGCTTCCCTTCTTTAAAAGCTGTAAATGACTCAGTGAAGGCCAACCAGCATTTTTTTTTAATTTCCTGGAACACTGCTGACTGTAAGGCTAGAAAGAATATTTTTCTAGTGGATTTTCTGTCTCTGCTACTTGTAGAACATTAGCTTCATAAGTTCTAGATTTATGGGTTAGGGTTATAGCTCACTGTGCTTGCATTTGAATTTGTTGCTAAAGAGGGGCATTATCTGGTGTAAGTAGACAAGCCAATAGAAGCTTCTGTGTTGTCCTTCTCTTAAGATAGAAAGGTGGTGATTCATCAGAGTGAAAATATGGCCATTATATTGAAGCTCCAAATCTTGTCAATGATCAAATTAAGATGAGAGATTTACTCAGTAAAATCCAGGATATTCAGGTTCCAGATTTTATTTCTATGCAGCCTCTATTCTGCAGCCTGTGTGCCGGATGCAAGTCTAGCAGAAGCAATAATATTGTTCTTTGCTGATTGGTTTCTGTTAGCACATTTGAGTGATTGCTGATTGCTGCTGTTCTTAATTCTACAAGTAACATTAACATTAGAAGGACAAGGCAGAGTGGACACAGTACCTAAGCATGCCAAAGCTCAACAAACCAGCCCTCTTCAACAAACAATACTTGGATTTTTAAATGCCTCCTTAAGCTCAACACAGCAGGATACATGAGGGTGCACAGAGTACATCCAGAGCTTAACAAGTCATCCAAACCAACACTGTACTAGTAATCTTCATATTTATATGGCCCTATCAGTTTCAGCAAGATTTGCGTATGAAGCACATCTTTATATTATCTGCATGCAGAATAAAGCATAACGTAACAAATCTGTAGTCTACCTCATGAACTGATAAGTTCCTCTGGTATTTTTTTTAAACAAGCAGTAATAACTTACCAGACGTGTGTGCAGCTAGGAGCAGTCACCTTTTTTCATTGGGCCATGTGCCTAACTGTTCCTTTCCTTTCAACCTCTCTCACATCACCTCATCCATTCAAACCAATAGCAGCAGGGATATGATTGCTCTCTGCTGCTTTACTAGCTAGGGTGGACAGAGTTTGAAAACAACACAGTCACAAGCCACAAAACAGCAGCTTAGCTGCAATCCTTAGAACAGTCAGAGCATTCAATATGATTGTGTTTGAAACAACCAGGTTTTGTTTCATCGCAAAACAAAAATTCTTGAACTGTGAGTATTTGGTTTTATGGCCAGAATACTGGAAATGTTTGACATCAGAAGCTTTCATGGTCAAAACACTTTGCATAACAACAACAACAACAACAATAATAAAAGGATCAGAAGTCATTCCTATTAGATTCTCTAAACCAGGGTAACACTTTTTTTTTTCCAAACCAAGGGCTACCCTTTACTTTTTGAGTGATGAACTCCAAAAATAGGAAGGGCCAAGAAAAATACTTGTATTTACTTAAGTAATCATATTGGTTACTTACCTTAATTTCCCCCTACAGTTTTATGGTTACCTTTGGCTACGTTCTGGGGGGCATAGATTATGGTTTTTGGTTTGGTTTGGGTTTTGTGCCTTCAAGTTAATGGCAACTACCTGGACAAGTTCATGTAGTTTTCTCTGCAGGATTTTGGAAGTGATTTGCCATAAATAATAGTCAGCTATGGGCTTAGACTCTCATACTTTGGGCACATCGTCAGGAAAGACCAATCACATGAAAAGGGCATCATGTTTGGTAAAGTCAAGGGCCAGCAGAAAAGAGGAAGACCTTCAATGCGATGGGTTGATACAACTACAGCAACAGTGGATGCAAACATTGGAACGTCAGGCATATGGCGCAAGACCAAACAGCATTTCATTCTGTTATACTTAGGGTCACCATGAGTTGTAAACAACTCGACAGCAACTAACAACAACAATCAATACAGAAACTTGTTAAATCAATACAGTGATGAAAATGGCACATTTTTTACATTTAAAAAAAATCAGTTTCTTGTAAATCAGATTTTTTTTTTTGTCACTAAGTGAGATGCAGGTGGGGTCATATACTGGACTAAACCATGGCTTGTTTTAATTGGTTTATTAAGTAAGTCCCAGTAGCTGGGTTCACACATCACATTAATCCTTAAATCAGTGTTTTCAAATCATTGTGCTTGGACTAACATCACATGCTAAGTTAAAGCCAAGTGACTATAGGTGGTTATTTTGCAAAGAAGAGATTATTAGAATTTGGAGACCATTTCAAATGCTGTTTTCTCCAACTTCTTGACAAAGTGTGTGTGTCTGTGTTTAGCAGTTGAGAAACTTTTTGTTGATAGATTTTTAATGGGGACATTTTAAGAACTCACATAAAGATATTCTTGAAATAAAATAAGCTATTATGGACTAAATTGATGCTTCTTCAGTATCATCTTCAACATAATTGATAATAGTAAGTATATAAAATACAGTAGGTGACTGGCAGATGAATATATAAATTGGCTCTGAAAAGTTTTTTTAGATCTGGTACTACTATTTATAGTTATTAATTTATATACTTCTATACACATACTAATCATTATTTGATACTGCACTTAAGAAATGATATTGTGTGAATCAGCTTTCACAAGACTATAACATTAATATTACATCATAATGCAACTTTATTCATGCAAGTTGCTTCAAACAACATACACTCTGAGATTAAGTACTTTGTAGGCAGTTTTTTTAATATTTTGGGAAGGATATTACAGTTGGTTTTTGAGACTTAGTCCTTAGTTCTGATCGGAATTGGAAGACTTCTTTGACTTAGTGGGGAATTCAGACTCAAAATCGCATATTACAGAAAAGATAATGGTTTGCTTATCTTTTTTTCAAGGTCCAACTCTTCACTATACAGGTAGTCCTCGCTTAGCAACTGCAATTGGGACTGGCAACTGGGTCATTAAGTGAAGTGGTCGCTAAGTGGAAAAATCATATGACCGTGACTGTGCTTACTATTTTACTTCAGCTTTCCTTTGCTTTACAGTGTCAGAAAGATACAACCCCAAACAGCTGGGTGAGCCCCAGGGGGGTAGGGGGAGGGTGTTTTCTGGAACTTGACTCAGGGTCTCTGCTCAGGCAAGGGGAGAGAGCAAATCTTATAGCCCTTTTCCCCCACTCCCCTGCCCTTTGGAATGCTCACCAGGGCACTGGGATAATTAGCAAGTAGAGAATTAGTGTTCATATTTACATTAATTTAAGTGGAAGGGATTACAATAAACAGGCACACAATGGGGAATACACATTGAAAGGAATGCACCAGGGCCAGCTGTTTACCTAGTGTGCTTGCCATTCTGAGCCACTAGCAGCTTAGGAGGCAAACAGAAACCTTTAGTGTGAAACTGATTTAGGGTCTTGTCAATTTCAGGCCAAACTAAGATGGCAGAGCTGAGCTTGTTAACTTGTGCTGCATAGAGAACAGCAGCTCAGGAAGAGATAGCTTGTTTAGGTAATCCCTCTGCTCTGTTGTGGGGTGGGAGAGAGGAAAGAAACAGGTCAGGTACAGGACAACGTGTACTGACTGACTAATGGTGAACATGTGACAGAGAGAGAGATGCTGTGAAGGTTGTAAATGCAGGCGTTGGTCACAAAGTTACTTTTTCATCACTGTTGTAACTATGAATGGTCGCTGTCTGAGGCAGTTGTTAAACAAGGACTACCTGTATATTGGCATGTTTCATCTTGGTGTGGATTCAGTAATATATACAGCACTATGTTAATCAGTTCAATATGTTGACCCCTAAAGGATATTTTATTTTTGTATGTGTGCCTTTGAGTCAGACTTGACTCCTGGTAACTACTTGGACACATCTTCTTGGCAACATTTGCAGAAGTGCTTTGCTATTGCCTTCTTCTTGGGGCTGAAAGAGAGTGATTAGCCCAAAATCACACACCAGGCCTTGTGTCTCAGGCAGGACTAGAGCTCACAGTCTCTTAGTTTCTAGCCTGGCTCTCTTACAAATTGTGGTTCTTTCCAAATCTTTTTTTTTTAACAAAGTACTCATTATCGTAAGCACAGGTTGAGATAAATGCCTGGGTACTGAGTCTTTACAGGTAGTCCTCAACTTACAACAGCAATTGGGACTGGAATTTCCATTGCTCAGTGATGCAGTCATAAAATGCAACCATATTGCTTAGTGACAGCAATCCCTGAAGTCCCAACTGCCATTGTTAGCTGAATTCCACGGTCATTAGGCAAGACAACTTCCTGTCAGCTTCCCACAACCAAAGTCAGTGGAGAAGCTGGCAGGAAGTTGCAGATCCCATGCCTGCAGGAAGTGGGGGAGCAAACAAGGGAGTGTGTGGGGGTGCAGGGGAGGGTTGGGGAGGGTATGCAAGGGTGCAAGAAGGTGCGTGAGAGATGCTAGTCAGGGAGGGTGCAGGAGAGGCACCACGTGGATCGGGGAAGATGTGAGGGGGTGTGGGAGAGGCGCCACGCAGATCAAGGAGGGAGTGCTAGGGTAAGGGAGGGTGCACAGGTAAGGGAGGGCATGAGAGATGCCATGTCGGCCAGGGAAGGTGCAAAAGAGGTGCCACATGGGTCAGGGAGAGTGCATGAGGGTATGATGGGGTTCATGAGAGGTGCCAGTCGGGGAGGCTGCATGAGGCTGTGTGAGTAGCAGAGGACTGAGGGAGAGTGTGTGGATGGAAAAGACTTACCCCAGTGATTTGTGACCTTCCCTGCTGGATTCCTCATTGACTTTCTGGGAAGCTGGCAGGGAAGATTGCAAATGGCAATCACATGAGTGCGAGGCACTTGGCAACCAGTCATAAGTGCAAATGGGTTGCCAAGCACCCAGGTTGCAATCACATGACCATGGGGGTGCTGGGGGGTGCTGGGACGGCCAGAACTCCAAGGACTGGTCATAACCACTAGTAGTTCAGCACTGTCTTAACTTGGAACAATCGCTGACTGAATGGTCGTAGGTCAAGGACTACCTGTATTCCCAATAATAGTATACGCTGCATGCACAATTATTAGGCAAGTTGTATTTTTGAGGATGAATTTCATTATTGAACAACTACAGTGCTCTCGGTCAATCCAAAATGTTAACAAACCTCAAACCTGAATATTTAAGAAAGTAAAAGTGAGGTTTTGGCTTTCTTAGGAGCATATCTATGTATGCACAATTATTAGGCAACTGTTAGTGTGCAGAATTATTATGCAACTAAATGAAAAATGAAAATTCCCCCATCTCACTCGTTTATTTTCATCTGTTAAAGTGAGAATAATAAACAACTCAAAATTTACAAATAAACATTTCTGACATTTCAAACAAAAAATCAGTGACCAATATAGCCACCCTTCTTTGCAATAACGGTCATAAGCACCTTCCATTCATGGAGTCTGTCAGTTTCTTGATCTGTTGACGATCAACTTTTTGTGCAGCAGCAACCACAGCCTCCCAGACACTGTTCAGAGAGGTGTACTGTTTTCCTTCACCATACATCTCCCGTTTGAGAAGGGCCCACAAGTTCTCAATAGGGTTTAGGTCAGGTGAGGAAGGGGGCCATGTCATTATTCTTTCATCTTTGAGGCCTTTACTGGCTAGCCACGCAGTGGAGTACTTCGAGTCATGCGATGGAGCATTGCCCTGCATAAACATCATGGTCTTCTTGAAAGATGCAGACTTTTTCCTGTACCACTGCTTGAAGAAAGTGTCTTCTAAAAACTGGCAGTAGGTTTGGGAGTTGATTTTGAGTCCATCCTCAACCTGAAAAGGTCCAACTAGCTCATCTTTAATCATACCAGCCCATACCAGTACCCCACCTCCACCTTGCTGGCGTCTGAGTCGAAGTGGAGCTCTGTGCCCGTTACTGATCCAGCCACGGGCCCATCCATCTGGTCCGTCAAGAGTCACTCTCATCTCATCAGTCCATAAAACCTTTGAAAAATCTGTCTTCAGATATTTCTTGGCCCAGTCTTGCCATTTCAACTTATGTGTCTTGTTCAGTGGTGGTCAAGTTTCAGCCTTCCTTACCTTGGCCATGTCTCTGAGCACTGAACACCTTGTACTTCTGGGCACTCCAGGTAGGTTGCAGTTCTGGAATATGGCAGCACTGGAGGATAATGGGTTCCTGGTAGCTTCACATTTGATTCTTCTCAAATCTTTGGCAGTTAATTTGCGTCTTTTTTTCTCAACACATTTCTTGCGACCCTGTTGACTATTTACAACAAAACAAATGGTTCTGTGGTCACGCCCCAATATCTTAGCTATTTCAAGAGTGCTGCATCCCTCTGAAAGACTGTTTACAATTTTTGACTTTTCAGAGTCAGTTAAATCTCTTTTTTGGCCGATTTTGCCTGAGGAAAAGAAGCTGCCTAATAATTATGCACACCTTGATATAGTGTGTTGATCTCCTTAGGCCACACCCTCCCTCATTACACAAATACACATACCTGATATGCTTATATCCAATAAGCATTCAGGTTTATACGCTTGGAGGTGGAAAATATGCATAAAGATGATGATATGGTCAAGATACTCACTTGCCTAATAATTGTGCACACAGTGTAGACTATATATTCCTAGCTAGATATATCACAATTACTCAGCAAAAAATCCCTAGTAGTTCTTAGAACAATTATGCCTTATATATAAAGCATATTTATTTATTTATTCCACCACCCAATCTCATTCAACAACTCTAGACATTTACAATAAAAGAATAAAAATGCATTATACAATATAAATATGAATAAATAGAAAATATAAAATGTAAAGTATAAAATATAAAATATGAAGTCCAAGATGGTCTTAACGGAATTTACCTCAGTACTCGGTTTCCACTTCGATTCTAGATAAGCTTGAATGGAATAGACAAGGAATGGTACTGATAAAATGTGTCAGATATTGGCTTGTATTTTTTCATTCACCTTTTTGAAAACTGAACTATGCCATATCTAAATGTCATTTGTTATTTCTTCATAGATGGTGAATTGAATGTTCTTGATGATATCTTGACTGATGCACCTGATCATGATGATGAATTGTACAACCCTGATAGTGAGCAAGATAAAAGTGAGAAAAAGGGTATGCTACTTTACAACTTGGCTGTGTCTCCAGAGAGCTGAGTAACCAGATTTTGGAGCCAAACTAGATATGACACCTGTTGGATAATTTACAGTTGTGTGAAAGCTTTGCATCTAGTCAGGGCCTTACAGTGGTGTTCTGGCAGCAAACTTGAAAGCTTTTCTCAACACACAAGAGGTCTTGCTTGTGCTTGCTGAGTACTCTCTTTTTTCATTTCCTAAAAATTTGTGTTGCAAAATCCCTGTGAAATATTCTCTCTTCCCATCACTCCTGGCTTTTCAAATGTAGCTTGGGCTATTTAGAGTATGTTATCTTGACACTCCAGTGTGTGCCATTAGATTATTGCAGAATATTCAAGATTATATCCTTCACACTTTTAAACATTCTAAACAGTTATTCAGACCCCTTATGCAAAAGGATATGCCAAATAAACTGGTACTATTTCTTGTAAGTAATTGCTATCCTTAGTAAACAAATATAGCTAATAATTTGAAGTCTTTGAAGGCAGGTATGTAGGAAATGTTTCCCTGTTGTGAAATGGGAAAAAAACCCCTAGAATTCTGTTCGAGATAATTTCCTATATTACTCATCTTCATCCAGTAATTTTCGCAAACATACCTTGGTTCCCCAAGCTTTAAATAGAGATCCTAGGATTTTTCATGAACTGGCTAAAAAGTTAATAGCTGCAGAATTATGAATGTCAAAAATTTAGATCAAATATCTCTTTATGCTTTGTCCTATGCTAAATGAGAAAAAATTGTTTTCTGAAAGTATTTGCAACAAGCTTTTTAACATTTAAGTAACAAAAACTTTTATTTTTTTAAGGTTCTAAAAGGAAAAGTGAGAGGATGGAAGCAGCTGAAATTAAAAAACAAAAGCCATCTTTACATTCCTCAAGGCAGATCTTACCCAAACCTCCAAGCTCTTCTGTTAGCAACAACAAAAGAATTGTGAGCGCAAAAGGAAAGCCAGTATTGGAATACAAGAGTGAGGACTATCGAAGGTCTGACAGAAGTAAGCGTCCAGAAGGTGATAGAAAGATGCGTATGACAAGCAGCACTTCCAGAGATCCCTATAAGGGACAGCCTGAAAAGGCATGTATGAGGAAAAGGGATGCTGACAGAAGGGCAAAGTCTTCTACTCCAGATGCTTCTTCAGTAAGTAATGGAGTATAAATCTGTTTGTACTTAAATGGATAGGATCTTTTCTGCAACAGCATGTTCCTTTATATTATTAGTTCCTTAGGCATTTCAGATGGTTACCTTCCTTGCTCAATTTTAAGCAGTACAAATATTTGGCTGTTAATTTTTACTCTGTTCTCTACTACATTTAAAGAGAGATCTGTTTTTTAAACTGAATAAATACATTGCAGCCACATTAAATATATATTTAAAGCAAGTGCTTAGAGCTCTTTATCTCAAAATAGTAGGCATTGATTGCTGATTGTTTTCTATAAACAGAGGCTAAGGCATGATGTGGAGAGACGGCCAAGCAGGTCGAGCCACTCGTCAAAAGAAGAAGTAAATTCTGAGGACTATGGTTCAGACCATGAAACAGGGAGTAGTGGTTCCTCTGATCCAGGAAATACTGAAAATGAAGAAGAGGAGGAGGAGGAAGAGGAGGAGGAAGGAATGGAGGAGGAAGAGGAGGAGGAGGAGGAGGAGGAAGAGGAAGATGATGATGGAGAGGAGGAAGAAGAGGAAGTAGAAGAAGATGGAGATGATGAGGAAGAAGAATATGATCAAGATGAAAGAGAACAGAAGGAGGGAAATGATTATGATACGCGAAGTGAAGCTAGTGATTCTGATTCTGAATCTGCATCCTTTACTGATGGGTCAGTCAGATCTGGTTCAGGCTCCGATATATCAGGTAGGAAATAAACTCTTTCTGTCCTGTGTCAGTATTCAACAGTTCGAGTTAAAAATACTGGCTTTGTTATGAATAGTAGGGACAGAAAAAAACGGATAACACCATGGCAGACTTCATTGGTTTCCATCGTACAGTTGGATCTCCAGGCCAAAGTCAGTGAAGAACAGAAGCAGTAAGCGTAAGATGAATGTTCTGCTGGTGCAATTAATTATTTTTGCCTATAATTCTCTTTTTAGGAATCTCTATATTGGTGAGGAAGATTCTTCAAACCAGAATGTAGTACAGGTTCTATTTATGTTGAATACTTGTACCTATTTTAATCATAACAAACAAAGTGAGCTAAGATTTAAACCTACAGTTTCCATCACTAAACAAGGCTAGTAAAAATTACAGCGAGAATAAAGATAAAACAAATAGCAAAGATCTAGCAGCTTTTCAAATTGTTAGCCATCCATAAAGCATATAAATTCTTGAAGTAGTTCAAGATAACATGGGGGTGGTCTGGCCCTAAATCAGGTCTATGTAGTCTTGGAACACCATGTCTAGGTGATCTAGACTACATTCAGTCTGGAGGATTTACTTCCAGAAACCACTGGATTAGTTAATTGTGGGGAAAAAATAGTATGGTCCCAAGGGTAACAGAACATTAAATGTTTTCCAGAACATTCTATTCCTGAATCATTGAGCTTTGTTCAATCTATTAGCCATCAGGTAGTCCTCAGTTAACATCCATTTGTTCAGCAACCGTTTAAAGTTACGACCGCACTGAACAAGTGGTACTTATTGACTGGTCCTCAAAGTTCTGGCCATCCCAGCACCTCTACAGTCACATGATTGTGATCTGGGCATTTGGCAACCGGCTCGCACCTTGCAACGTCCCATGATCACATGATTACCATTTTAAACCTTCCAGCTTCCCACAAGCAAAGTCAATGGGGAAGCCAGCAGGTAAGGTTACAAGTCACTCCAGTAAGTCTCCCCCATCTGGCAGCAGCCATCCCCGGCCAGACCACACTCCTCTCTGGCTACCTACGCACCCTCACCAACCCAGCAGCAGCTACCCTCAGCCCAGCCGCAGTTGTGCCATGCCAGCCACCTGCATACCCTCCCCCACCTTGCAGCAGCTATGCCTGGCTGCACTTGCACCGTGCCTTGCCAGACACCTGCACAGCAGCCATGCCTGGCTGCACTTACACCAAGCCGCCTGGGACGTGCAGTTTCCTGCCGGCTTCCCCACTGTCTTTGCTTCTTGGAAGCTGGCAGGAAGTTGCTAGGAGGTCCTTGCTTAACAATCCGCAATCCTCACTTAATGTTGGCCATGGGGACTGCCAGGATTGCCATTACTAAGCAATGCAGTCACGTGACATCCAGCTTTATGAGTGTATCGCTTAGTGATGGAAATTCTGGTCCCAATTAGCATCGTTAAGCAAGGACTACCCATATATTTTTTTCTGTACATGCATTTGCTAGTTCCTATTTTATATAAGTCATGTGTTTTTTTTACTCGTGTCAAGTCTTTTCTTGTTATTTCTCTAATCATTCTAAACATTGTGATTGGAATAATCATAAGACATGACAAGTGATTTGGTTGTCATTTTTCAGGGTATAATCTCACCCAGTTCAGTGTTACTTGAATATGGCAAGCTTTAATTTCACTTTGAAGACAAAAAATCTAAATGTTCTTCACAGTGGAGAGGTGAAATAGACACCTGGCATTCTGTCTTTTTTTCTCAGTGTTCATATTTCCGATGGAGAATCTGCAGCATTGATACAGGAATTTCCTTTGTGATTCTGTTATTCAGATATAACCAGTGGGACTTTAAATTATGCAAATGAGGCAATTACAGTTAATTCATATGTATACATTGGGACCTAATTTAGACGTGCAACTATGTTTATAAATAAGAATATACTTAATTGCATTACAGCTATGACCTGAAGAATTGGTGATATTCTAAATGGAGGTTAATACTCTTTTATTTTTAACTTTGAGCAGTAGCCCTTACACGCACACTCCAGAGGTTTCCCTGAGTTTCAAATACAGCTTTGGCTGGCAGTGTTTCTGTTCAGAGCAAGTTGTCTAAACTTCTTGTGTTTTGGGAACAAATGTTATAGTTCTCCGAATTCTGGCCTAATAAGGATTTTAAATCTTTTGCGAGTCAACTGTATCCCTAAATATTTCAAATCATATTTTCTTGCAAATATTTCTTTTTGGTGTGAACCTTTAAAGTACTGCTGTTGCTTATTTTGATGATCTTAGATGAGAAAAAGAAGGCAAGGAAAAGAGCTAGAGGCATCTCTCCAATTGTTTTTGATAGAAGTGGAAGCTCTGCATCAGAGTCATATGCAGGTATTCTGTTGTTGCTTATCTCTATTGATACGATCTGTAGCAAACCTTTGAAATACATCAGTGAAAATAAACTGTAGGCCATAATAGGCTTTGGACATGTAGCTGAACCGACTTAGTTGGTATTTTGGCATGTTCTGTGTGAATAATTTGGTAAAGTGGGCTTTCTTATGTTAATTCTATTTTGTTGCTTAAATGGAATTTTCACTTTTTAAACTTGGAAGATGATGATTCATTGACTAGTTTTCTTTATAGAAAACTGGTCCAACAAATCAAACCCAAAAAGAAACAACTAAAAAAATTCAAATCCAAATCCTCGTGCACATTGAGCAGCATTCTTTTTGTGTGTGTGGGTGCGCATCAGGAGGAATAATTTGTCATGAATGAAAATAGTTTGTGAAAAGATTGTAGAATTTGTATCGTATCTCTATTAAGGCTCAATCTGAACAAATGTACTTTGGCTAAATACAGGTTCAGAAAAGAAGCATGAGAAATTATCATCTTCCGTTCGTGCTGTCCAAAAAGGTATAATTTAAATTTGAACTTTTTAATGCATGCATCCACTGCAAGCTGTTGTATTGACTTTGTTAATTAATATCAAATAACATAATGTTCCGATGTACAGTGAAATGAATACTAGTGGATAATTCAAATTATTTGCATGGGGTTTTTAGTGGAAAAATTATTTCATCACTGAATTAGCAAGCAAACAACCAATCTAATTAATCTTTTTGAAAGACAAACTTCATAACAATGATTTGGCTGGTCAAGGCTATACATTGGCTGTTATAAATAAAAATATTGGAACATTATTAATGTCACATTGACTTTTACCTTAAATAGCTTATTTTGCTTTTAAAGTTTGGCATTGCATGGTATGAAACAGATTTCAAGTCTGAATTTGGTGGGATTGAGCTATTCACTCATTTGAAGAGCACAGATTCTCTGTTTTCTAAATATAGCTTCCTTTTATTTAGAAGGAATTTGTGGGATGAAACTGCATATGCTCTATTAGAGGCTACTTTTGCCATTATAACAATTAGACTTTATACCCCAAATCCTACAAATATTTATGTTTTCTTGACAAGAAAAGTTTACCAATACAATTATCTATTTTGTTTTTTCCTTCCAGACCAGACTAGCAAACTTAAATACATTCTCCAAGATGCAAGATTTTTTCTTATAAAAAGTAACAACCATGAAAATGTCTCACTTGCCAAAGCTAAGGTATGTTGGATTCTCCTCCTACTTCACTGTGAAGTCAATTATATATGCAAACCATGGAATCAGATTAATTGGTTTTCTTTTTAATTATTACACATTTTAGTTCCTTGCCTGATCTGAGAATAGATAATGTTTTTTCCCTAGCCCATGTTTCAAATTATTATTTCCAATCACCAGAAGTCATGGGAGCTTGGTAGTAATGTCACTGGAATGAGTAATAGCAAATTTTTTGTTCCTGTTTCCCCCCATAATTTGTAGGTTTTATGCAAAATAGGTGCTTTACGCCTCTTGAGAGTCATAATACACCTATTTTAGAGCTCAAATTTTAAAAATGCAGTGCTGAAAATCACAATTTTGAGCTTAAGGTTCTGGGAAATGCCAAATAGATCTGCAGAAGCATATATGTGTCACAGGCTGTTCTCCCCCTAACTGTTAAAAATAATTAAGTAGTGTCTCAACTGTTTTATTTTTTCTTTGTTTTTGTATGTGTGTGTGTTGGATAGGAGAAAAGAGGAATATCACATCCTGGTTTAAAATGAGTTATATTTTCTTATGCTTTAAACTTAGTGAATGTTATCTGTAGGTTACTGAAAACATGAATATCTCTGGCTCCTTCCCAAATTTCCTTTTGCATGCATAAATACATAAAGCACACTCTCTCTCTTTTTAATCCATGCATTTAATTGTGTCCGATTCTCGGAGACTGCTTGGACAAGTCCCTGCAGTTTTCTTGGCAAGGTTTTTCAGAAGCAGTTTGCCATTGCCTCCTTCCTAGGGCTGAGAGGAAGTAACTGGCCCAAGGTTACCCAGCTGGCTTTGTGCCTAAGGTGGTACTAGAACTCACAGTCTCCCGGTTTCTAGTCTGATGCCTTAACCACTACACCAAACTGCCTCTAAAGCTCTCTTAGTTGGACATTATTTGAGCTTGTCTCATACTTTCTGCACTTTCTGACAGTAGTTCTTTTATGGTTCAGACAGATATCTGTCTTGGATCTGCTGTCTGGATCTGGAGATTGCAGGGATAAAAACTGAAGCCTTGTTCAGATAAAATATGAAGTTGTGTTGCTGAATGTATTCCAAACTTGAACTTGAACCCATCAGATAGCTTTTTGTTTGTAAATTATCTTTTGATATCTCCACAGGGTGTTTGGTCAACCCTTCCAGTCAATGAGAAAAAGCTCAATGCTGCCTTCAGATCAGCAAGAAGCGTGATCTTGATATTTTCTGTAAGAGAGAGTGGAAAATTCCAAGGTGAGTAAAAGGAATACATGCATTCAGAAATCAAAAGTTATTTGGATAAGTGGCCTCATCACAATGTTTTAATTCTTACAGGATTTGCAAGGCTTGCTTCTGAATCTCATCATGGAGGGTCCCCCATACATTGGGTGCTACCTGCAGGAATGAATGCAAAAATGCTGGGAGGAGTATTTAAGATAGATTGGATATGCAGGTAAAATTGGTGGAAATTAGAAAATGAAAATTGTGGTTGGATAGGCTATTTGGTATAGAACAGATATATAATGTTTAGTTACAAGTCACTACCTAACCTTGACTGATCTTAACAACAACAACAACAAAATAGTAGTGTCAGATCTAGTCAGTACTTGGATGAGAGATCAGCAGGAAATCTTGGGCTGTGGGATCAAATGGGAAGTTGAAAAAATCTCAGAAGAAAGCAGTGTGAACATCTGTATTGTTACCAAGAAAACTATATGGACATTTCATGTAGTCACCAAGAGTTGAGCCTGACTCAAGAGAGACTTGACTTTAAGTATGGCATTGAAAGATATAATCATTTAAATGGCTTGGAGGTACTGTACATATTTTGGGGCATAAAGTCAGGGATTCTTATACCCCATTTTCTTCCTCCTGTATAATGTACTATTGCCATGCTTCTGCTGTGGTTTTTGTTTTAAGATATTGACAGGCTCTGAATTAGTGCTTTTTGTTGTAGAATCATTCTTATTTGTCTTCTGTTGATAGATGGCTTTCTTTCCTACCCCTGGGTGGATTTTGAAGACATTAAGTGTAAATGGGAAGAGGAGCCAAAGATTGCATTTTTTTTCCTGCAGTGGGAAATTGTGCTAGAAATGTGACTCTGAGACTCGAAGAAAGATTGTTTGAAAATTTAGGGATTATATGTTTTGTCCCTTCCAGTTCATTAAGGATTACAATCCCATTTTTTCCAAAGCTTGGAATTCCTTCCTGTTTTTTTCACTAGAAATATAACTGAAAATAGTGAAACTTAATTATATCAGTTTTTAAAAATTGCATAGAGGATTTTGTTAATAATGATAAACAGGTTTGCCAAAGTTAAGCTTGGAATTTGATTCCAAAAGATAATACCTCATACTCTTTCCCCAAACTGAATAGAAAGCTTAGTTCTCTGAAATTTCAGTAGATTAGCCTATTTCAGTAGATTAGCCTGTCTCTGATTGATTATCATGGAGAAAATCTATGTGGTTGCTAACAGTCAACAACAGCTTGAGGGCACACAATCCATTAATCAATCTGATTGATTAAGGTGAGAGGAAAACAGGACTGATCATTTACCTGGTCCCTCCCATAGCATCCAATATTTTCTTTTCTGCCCCAGATACTTTTTTTTTTCCTTCTCCTACCTTGCTTAACTTGGGTGGTGTTGGGTGGCAGACAGGAGGAGCACTGGATAACAAAGTTTTCCAGCATTATGTTATGTCATTTATGTTGGGAAAGTTACATTTTTGTCACTCTTCGTTTGCATCCTCTGTTGCCAGAGCAAGGGTTTGGGTGAGGGGCTCACAGGGTTGTGGAAATTGGATAGGAAGGAAGGACAAAGGAAAGTTTAAGTTATTATCTGCCTCAGAACTACTTAATCAGAACTGAAGACAAATTTTGGAGATTGTAATATTTGCTTTCTGAGGTGAGCATTATGACCCCATGGGATTTAGCCTCTGCTTCATTGATTGATCCATTGCTAGTTGGATCCTCATCGTATTTTTTTTTAAGTTACACTTCATTGTATGAGAAAGTGTGTCATATCATATTTTTAGGCGTGAATTGCCATTCACAAAATCTGCTCACCTGACCAATCCTTGGAATGAACATAAGCCAGTAAAGATTGGACGTGATGGACAGGTTTGTCAACTGCCTTTGATTTCTCTTCAAAACATTAAGCCCAGTATTTCAAAATATTCTTAATCCTTTTTTTATGATACAGTTGTCCATCTTTGAAAGCTGCTTCTGTTAATCTTGTTTGACAGTTTCATAAATAAATAATTGTGATAATGTCTTGGTAAAAAATTGCACTCCCAAATATTTTATTAAAGCATCTGGGGAAGTACAGCAAGTTCATTAAAAATAAAATATACCACTGTAAGCAGATTTCTCTAACAAAATTTCTTGAAGCCAGAGGAATTGTCATTCAACTCTTTAGTGAAAGCACTCTTAATAAAGGAAAAATAAAGATATAACAGGTACTGAGCTGGTGGGAGGGAAGATGACAAAACAGCAGTGGTAAGCATATCACAGCCACAGCATATCACATGACAGATTGGCATTCTCCCTTTTCACAAATTGAGGTAAGAACTTGTATGAAAATGGTCTATTTTACCAAACATGAATATTTACAGTTGGGGTCTGTGCGTGTGTGTGTGTGTGTGTGTGTTAAAGGAAACATATACAGGTAGTCCTAGACTTATGATGGCAATTGGGACTAGAATTTCTGTTGCTAAGTGATGTTATAAAGCACAACCACATTGCTTAGCAATGGCAATCCCTGCCGTTCCAGTTCCTGTTGTTAACTGAATCCCACCATTGTTAGGTGAGGCAACTTCCTGCTGGCTTCCCACAACCAAAGTCACTGGGGAAGCCAGCAGGAAGTTGCAAGTCCCAGGCCAGCAGGCAGGTAAGTGGCTGCTGGTGGGGGGGATGAGGGGGTGCACGGGGATGCAGGGGAGGGTGTGAGAAGTGCCACGCAGGTCAGTGAGGGGGTGCAAGAGGCACTACATGGGTCGGAGAGGGTGCGCAGGGGTGTCACATGGGTCAGGGAGGGTGCGCAAGGATGTGTGAGAGGCACTGTGCAGGTTGGGGACAGTGCACGGGTGTGCAGCATAGGTTGGGGAGGGTGTGTGAGAGGCACCACGTGGGTTGCGGAGCGTATGCAAGAGGAGCCACCTGGGTTGGGGAGGGTGCACGGATGGCCAGCATGGTGCGAGTGCAGAGTGGCTGGGGGAGGGTGTGTGGGTGGGAGAGACTTACCCCAGCAACTTGCAACCTTCCTGCTGGCTTCCCCATTGACTTTCTGGGGAAGCTGGCAGGGAAGGTTGCAAATGGCTATTATATGATCACAGGGCACTTGGCAACTGGTTATAAGTAAGAATGGGTTGCCAAGCACTCAGATCGTGGTCACGTGACTGCGAGGGTGCTGGGACAGCTAGAACTCCAAGGACCATTGTTCAGCACCATTATAACTTGGAACAGTCACTGACTGGTCATAGGTCAAGGACTACCTGTAACTATACACCTGCCTTGATCCATCTCTCTTGTTGATTTCACTAAGATCACTACAACATATACAACTTAAGTGGCTTAATGAGCTTTTGTTAAGTTGAGCTTTCACGTGTTTCTTAAATTAGTGTTAGAACTCATAAATTGTATACATATTGTCTTAGAATGAAACCACATAATTAAACATTGATTCCCTTGCATGGGCTTGAACATGAACTTATAACATCAACATTTAATTGTTACAGGAAATTGAGCTTGAATGTGGAACCCAGCTTTGTCTCCTATTCCCTCCTGATGAAAGTATTGACTTGTATCAAATCATTCATAAAATGCGTCATAAGAGAAGAATGCACTCTCAGCCCCGGTCAAGAGGACGCCCATCCCGTCGAGAGCCACTCCGAGATGTGGGAAGGTTAGAAACATTCTTTGGACTGATAGTAGGCACATGTGTCAGAATAACGTGATGGAGGAATATGATTCATCAAAAAGCTTTCCCTGCAATCAAGAAGAGAGAAAATCCTCACATCAAGCTGCATGGACGGGTTTGTGGCTTCATTGAGGATTTCACATTGTCCCTCTCCCCCAGTTTGTCACTTTCAAGAGGAAAATGGGGACATTTTGCTTACACAGAAAATAAGTACATGTAAATCTAGCTTTGACTAGATTTTTATGCAGATTATATGGATCTGTTAATTGTAGGTAAGCTGATTTTTTTTCAAGACCAGGTTAGGTGGAGGAAAATCAAGTCTGTGTGTTCCAAAATGTGTTAATATCTTGTAAAAGCCTTTTCTTTCAGGTATATCTCTGGATAAGCCTTGTCAAATATGGGACTTTTATCAGGATCACTTATAATTTTGCAGAAGACGGTCGCCTCATTTTGAGGATAAAATATTTGTAATATTTTGCTGTTCAAGAAGAGCGTGTTTGGGACTGTTTCAAATTGTATCACCGTGCTGTGGTTAAGCCCATTGCCAAATATTCTCTTACATCTTGCTGAGCTTCTGGAAGCCGTAGGTTCTCTCCAAAGGAAGTAGCCCTTGGAGACCCGGCAACAAACCAAAAAGAATGGCTGTTGCTGTGTCTGTGTACACAACCTTTCCAGATGCTGGCAGCACCTGTGGACTTAAAAAGTGGTTTTAGAGGATCGCCATGGTTATTGATCACTGCTCTATGAACTTACCAACATTCCCCAGAAAGAAGGGTGTATCTTGTTACAGAATTGGAGGAGTCTTTGCAAAGGACTGATAATAATCCCTTCTATCCAACACGTTTCCCTGATCCCTGTGTAGCCACTTTGCTTTCTGATAAATCTAAAGCTTTTCTGCTAAAGACTGTGTGGTTTGGGCTGAAACTTTTTGGTTAGAGTTTCCAGTTGTGGAAGTGTCCTGTGGTAGGTACAGATATCCAACGAGTCCCCATATCCCTGCTCTTAAAGGACACTGTAACCTGTAGGTAGGAGGAATCCTGGCAGCAACCCCCCTTTCTTTGGGCATAAAAGGACTGAGCACCAAGATGGCTTTTGAAGTTAAGCCCTAAGAGATTTCCAGTGCAATAAAGTATTTACAAGTGAAGGTTTTGCAATGGACTGCAAACTATACATTATAACACCATCACACCTTCTCAAGCCTGCCAGGGCCTCCATTTATGTATGTGGCTTTCAGCTTAAAGTCAGTAGTTGGACTACTATATGAACTGTTACTATCATATATTATACCGGTCGTAAGTGCACACTCAAACTACAAGAAAGCGGTATGTTTATTCTTTACACCAGCTATTTTCTAAATCTCTTTTTTGCTGTACATACAGTTGCTTTATTTTCTCAGAATTGTGGTACTTGTTCTTAAGAATGATAACTTAAATAATGTGGGGAGGCGAGAGGAATCATTTCGAGGTCTGTTCGTGTTTCCTTGTTATAGAAATCATGAAGGTGCATTTGGAAGGGAACATGCAGTGACATGCTAATGAACAGTGAAGAGCAATCGAGAATAAGAAATCTGAAAGTACCATTTCCAAAAGCATCCAATTTCTACTAGTAAAATGAATTTAAAATTCATTTTACTAAAATTAATCAAAAAGCCTAAAATAACAGGCTCCAATTCCAAGAGTATAACGTTGTTAAAATATTCATGTCTTAAATGTTTTTCTCTGTAACTAGTAATTGTGTCTAGGCAGGGGTGGGATTTGCATGTTGGAAATCGATCAAGTTTTTCACAGACCAAGTAAGACAGTTAATCAGATCAAGTGTATAAAATGGTGTTCACAAATTGGCTTATGCTTGCAGGATAAACTTCAACATAGAAAATGTGTAAGCATCAAGTAGATTTTATGCTGAAAGTTTTATGGACACAGGAGACCAATACCCCAAAAAGTCAGTGGGATTTTTAAAGACATTCATATTAAGATTGGATTTAGGTATGGTTGGATCAAGTTCCATGTTAACAATCTAAAATCTTCACATCATAACATTCTAGTTAAAAATGTACATTTTGTTGCTACCAGAAATACAAATTCTTTGTGACAAATTCTGTGAAACTCACATAGGGAATTAAAGAAAACACACTAAAAAAGCCCCCAAAAAGTTGTTGTGGGCTGTTCTGGTGGGTCCTTCTGAAGATGTTTTATTTATGCTGGTTGTTCCAGACAGTTCTTAATTATTGTCTAATTTATGTAGGCGTCGACCAGAGGATTATGATATTCATAACAGCAGAAAGAAACCAAGGATTGATTATCCCCCTGAGTTTCACCAAAGACCAGGTTAATATCTTACTATTTAAATGTATATGCACAAATTTACAGATTTGTGTATTAAAATAGTCATAAGATCATGTGGGAATGTGAATATTAAATAAAGCATTTAAGGACAGGGTCTTAAGAGCTCTGATTAAGATAACTGCAGATATGAGAATATAATGGAATGCATTTAAGAATACAGGGTCCTTCTTGGAAAAACCATCACACAAATGAAAGTCTAAAATAGTCATGCAACAACATGGCCCTTTTTGGATGAATAGAGAGGCATCCTAAGACAGTAATGCAGAGGCATTCAAAAGAATGTACTAGCTTTTGTTCATGTGTAAGTTAAACCAAAACTTAAACAAAGGAATCAGTTTACATAAACTGCCTTGTATTCTGAATAATCCCATGCATCTTACAGACTGTTCACTTAATTTTACCCAATGTCTGGTGGTGGGGTGGCAGCAGTGGTCTTTCATATATGGCTAAACAGATTCCAGTAGCCCCAGCCAGTCTGGCTAAAGATACAAGATGGTATTAATTAAAATTTAGCCTCCTGGAGGGCAACATCTTTACTGCCTTTGCCATAAAGTGTTACACAGTTATCCTAAAACTGAAATTAATGGGCCAATTGGGAAGAGAAGGATCACTCCTTATGAGTAGCAAGGCAGTAGCATGCTTAAGGTAAAGATGGTAATGGTTATTTATGTTGCCAGATATAATAAATATGATACGCAATGCTGCTTGATTTTAAACAGGGTATTTAAAAGACCCCAGATACCAAGATATAGACAGGTAAGAGATGTTTTAACAATACTGTTTTCTAAGCTAAGGTATCTGACTATTTGTGTCTAATTTAACAAATCTTATTCCCAACAGACGATTTTCGGGAGTTCGGAGAGATGTCTTCTTAAATGGGGTAAGTTTATGGTTTTTCATATGTGGTAGCTGTAGGTGGCTTTAATATTGCTTGATTTTGACATTCTTGCATATGTGTTTTCTTTTTTCTAGTCTTACAATGATTATGTGAGAGAATTTCACAACATGGGACCACCACCACCTTGGCAAGGAATGGTTTGTAATTTTGTATTCTTTACTTTTAGTACAAGTACAACCATAGCATTATCAGGTGATGTTACTGTTCACAGCTGTACTTCTCATTTATGTGGGAAACAGCATTTTGCTGTTGCTTTAAGCCTCACTTGGGAAGTTTGAGAAGAATTTTATGGTGTAACTTCCTAATTTTAATTACTATTTTTAATAAAAGGACTGAGTTAGAGAGGTCCAATCAAGACATAATTCTTGTGAAAATGCATTCTTGGCATAGCAATTTCCACCTATGAAATCAGTAGGATAGAAGTTAAAGTAGCAACTATACATTTCATGTAATGTTCTTCATGCCATAGTCCATTTAAAAGTTGTTATACATGACCTTAGTGGGAAAATGAGTGTTTTAAGCATCCCCAAAGCTTTTTTGCGGGGTGCTTACCCCTTTTTTCTCTCTCTCTCCCCCCTCCCCCCTCTCTGACACACACACATACACACCCCAGGGCAAAAGAAAGGGCCCATGTTTTGTCCCTTACACTTTGGGAAGAGAGGCTCCTGGGACCACAAAAGGGTACTTAACAGGCTGTGTGTTTGCACTCTTGAACTAAATAGGAAACAGTGGGTGAGAAGTATTTGGGAAGTTAAAGCTCCTAATACCAAACTGATTTTTTAAGGCTGCCAAGACTATAGGCAAACCAAAGCCCCTGAAAAACTAGAGAGTTTCATACTCACACGGTAAACCTGCAAAACAGTTCAGAAAAGACTCTGCTGTATATCCGTGGAATAGAGATGAAAAGAGAAACTGGACTAAAGTAGCTTACACATTCAAAGCAGAGGGGTTGTACCCCAATTGGCCAATAATTGAAGAAAAGCAATAATAAAACCAATAGCTGAAAAACAAATCCAAGTCTTCTCCAAAGAAATGCTGTGGTAGAAATAGTAGCACTTCAGATGAGTATGAGGAGAAAAAAAATGGTCTCGACTAGTCAATTCTTAAGAGGCCATCGAAGCAACGGTATGTGGGAATGACCTTGGAAGATGGAGAAGAGCCCACAACCAGGGGAACGGTTAGATAAGAAGCAGCTTAGCTTGCAGCAAGAATGTGGGTGTGACAGACACCTCAGAAGGGTCCCTCCCTGGTTTCTTGGGCTGTAAAGGCAATGTGGGAAAATGTAATTTCAGACTTGCAAGATTCTGTTAATGTAACTTTACAATAAAGTAGAATTAGTTCATCTGAGTGTGCTTCCTGTCTGGACTACCTCGCAAGGCTGACATAAGCTATGTGATTCCAGAAAATTTCCAGAACATTCCATTTCTCCTCCAGATGTTCTGGGGTGATCTAGCTGTTTTCTTGGGGAAGTTAATCCCCCAAATTGAAAACGATTTATGGTATTCAACATGGTGGTTTTCCAGAAGGATTAACTTTTAAAAAAACTACCAAACCATGCCACAAAACTGTTCAGCATGGTTTGAAAGAGAAATGGAACATTCTAGGACATTCAGTTCCAACACAACTGCTCTTACAGTTTCAGTATTTTAGTTTTCCTGATGCATTTCTAACAAAGAAACACTTTTTAAAAAAATTTCCTGTTGAGGCAAGTTAAGAGCTTCTTACCACCAATCACCTCCATTCTCATTACTCCAATATCTTTTTTTAAGTGGGTCTCATGAAAAAGATATATGCAGTATAACTAAAACTGACTATTTGGCGTAGATGATTTCAAATATGTTTTATCATGCAAACTGACTAATCAGCATTCATATCTCAAACAAGTAGTAATGTAGCAGTTTCCAGAACAGCTACTGAAGCTAATCTAGGGAAAAGAGATGCATGACTTTTATCCCAATATTGAGATCTTGATGCCAAGTAGTATGAAAATCTAGTCATCACCTTTAGGTACAATATGCTAAAATATACAATATTCTGAGAATACCTGCCAGATAGGTTTTCTGTTGCAGTTCACATCCTCTCCTGTTGTATTTTCTGATTTTGATTCCACTTGATCTGAACACACACACACACACACACAAAAACCTGAATCTATTTTTCATTCTTAATTTCCTAGCTCTTGCAGCTGTCCTTGTGAATTTTTCAGATTCTCATATAGTTTTAAGTGCAACATATCAAACTGGTTTACTCATTCCTCCTTTTCCTCAATCTTCCTAGTGCCTGTCTTTCCCTATCTCCCCTTAGATATCACCAACAGACTTTTCTCATTCTCTAGCCCACACCCACCCCAAAAAATACATCTACTCAAAATGCATGTTTTGTTTGGACTACCATTGACCTGAAATAATCTACTTTGTGCATGGAATGTTTTGCACTAGTTAATGTTTACTGTTTTAATAAACTTAGCCACAAAAAGTCTACTTTGGGAGTCTCCTTTTGCACAGCTTCCCTAGGCAAATTCGTATGAAAGTTGGCAGATACAGTCTTGTAATGGTCAACCAGTATTCATTTAATTCTGTAAAAAATTAAATTGCCAGCAGTTTCTTTCCTTTGAAAAGTGAATTCCCATGAACCTATTGATATATAATTTGGTACATGGTATCCTTCATAAGAGATCCTCCAAAAAAAAAACATGAATAGTATCAAACAAAAAATCATTGTTTGTCTCTCAGTGATAGAGAGAGATATGGGAATTTGGGTTTTCTAATCAAGATCCAGGTGAAGGAGGATGCTTTGAATGATCCCAAAACAAACCTTGTTTTTGAATGACCAAACTGGGTCTGAAACCAAGTTTGTAGTTGATGCACAGTCCTGATGCAGTAACATTAATTAGGGTGATTTCAGTTGAAAGTTTTATTGAACAACTGACCTTTCTTACTCATGGAATGCTATTAAGAGAGTCTTTTACTAACAGTAGCTATAAGAAAGTGTTCTAAGTAACTTCAGCCTCTTTTTGGGGACAGTTGTGAAAATGTGCTTTTTGCAAAAAGGTTTAATCACATGAGAATCCAAATACCATCTTAGACATACTTCCTTTGAAGCATTTTCATGCTTGCAATATTGCTCAAATGTTGAATTACACTTTCCTGTTGATGCTGCTATGTTCTGAGGGTTGCAGATTACTGGAATAACAAGGAAATGTTTCTTTTTAGCCTCCTTACCCAGGTATAGAACAGCCTCCCCATCACCCATACTACCAGCACCATGCTCCTCCTCCACAGGCTCACCCTCCTTACTCAGGACACCATCCCATACCACATGATGCACGGTACAGAGATAAGCGAGTGGTAAGTGCAGCCTGAGTGACTGCCAAGTTAGGGAAACGCACACATCAGATGTGGTTGAGAACCATTATGTTCATTATGAAATAGCTAAGGCTAAATAGCTAGGGCTAAATATTTACATATTTCTAAAATTCAGTGTGGTAAGGTTTGCAAGCAGCATATTTCAAAATTTGCACTTATAAAAAATAAAGATCAGCATGTGAGTAAAGAGGATGGTCTTGAGGGAGAGAGGGGAGAACCGTTACCAAAGAGTTGAGAAGAAAAACATAGATTACATCCGGGACATGTACAAAGTGTACACAAACGTCTCCGACAGACACTTCCCTAAGTCACATGGTGATAAGAGAGAGAGGAGGGGGAGCACAATCAGACTTGAAAGATTGTTACTATCTAAATAAAAGTAGTCTTTAGTATATACTAACAACCTTATTAAATATGCCAAGATTAGAACAGTGAGGCTATCTTTTTCTGGATAATTGGTAGCCCTTTAGATCAAGTATTTTTAGGAACTCCAGGTTGGTAGAAGGACGTGTGATTTGAAACTCTGATATTTAAAGTCATTCTGTCTCCTATAGCATGACTATGACATGAGGGTAGATGACTTTCTACGCCGGACGCAAGCAGTTGTCAGTGGGCGGAGAAGCAGGCCTCGAGAGAGAGAGCGGGATCGTGAACGAGATCGGCCCCGGGATACCCGAAGAGACAGAGATCGGGAACGGGGGAGGGAGCGGGAGCGGGAGAGGATATGTGATCGGGACAGAGACAGAGGAGAAAGAGGAAGATACAGAAGATAATGTATTGTGAAACTGCAGTTACTTAAGGAAGCAAAGGCTTGTATATTTGCGTGTTTACAGGTAGTAAACTTTTATTTTCCGAAGTCGTCAAACTTGATTGTGTAGAAGGATTTATAACTGACCCTGTTTGTTCCAAGCATGCCGTAAGCTGTGAACTGGAAAACTTCTCTTGGCCAAAAACATGTGCAAAGCTTGACTCTTCAGTTGATATTTTCATTTGAGCAGTTTAGAAGACAAACATTTAAAGAATGTAGATAAATTTTCCCAGTATGTTTATCGTAACAGTAATTTAATTATATGTTCCTTTGACTCCGAGTTAATAGCTGCCATAACTTTTGCTCTGGTTTTCTGACATGTAGCTTTTACTATTTCTTTGCGGGGTGGGGGGGTGGAATGCTGCTATCAAGTATGCAAAAACTGGGTGTGTGATAGTTGGCTGTATGGCAGTTTTGAAGCAGTCACCTTTTGTTTTCTGTTTCTGTTTTTTTTAATTCCTGTAAAGTCAAGCTTGTTCAATAATGAAAGCAATAGTAAGATATTGAACCTGTGCTCTGATGGTATTTTGGTTAATGCTCTTGTCTAATCACCTCTTTTGCACCCTTCTTTCCTCTAGATTGTCCATACTGTTTAGAATGTCCACCGTGTGCGTGTGTGCGTGAGCACACTGTTGTATTCTACATTGCTACCATTTCCTTTTTTATAATAAAGTGCTAACAGTCAACTTCCATGGACTTTCATGCTTTTTGGCTTCTAAGAAAAGGAAGATATGAAAATGTCATTTCATGCAAATTAACTTCCTCAGGATACTGTTGGAGAGAAAAGGAGACACCACTGGGGTTGTCCTAGGTAGTGATGATTACCTGAGTAAACTGAATTTCCATTCCTATCTAATATACTTAATTTTGCGGCTTATAAATTAACAACTGCCTAAAGTAAGTGTGAGAATCTCTGACTCAGGAAAATCCAGTTTTGTTATAAAAATAGGAAGCTTTTGGAGAATGGTGGCCAGTGAACAGTTCCATGCTAGTTTATTTAGCCAAGCCCCATGTTATTTATTGAAGCTTACTGCCAGTAAGAACTCTTGTTCATGGCTGAGAGGAAGCAAATCAATTATAGTAATACTCTAATGAGAAAGCTACAGGTGTAAAGTTTCTGGACATTTTGATTCCAGAAAGAACGTTTCTCCTTTTTTCCTGATTTAAATCCAAAACAAAACAAAAAATTGAAAAATTTCAATACCTAGCACCCTTTACCAATCTTGTTATTTTGTCACCATAGGAATATAATACAGTTTATGTATAATTGCTCATAAAATCATTTTAATATTAACATTAATGTTGATTAATCAGTTTGAAAGTGTGGTTGGGTAATTTTTAAACAAGCTATTAGAAATCAGTTATAATTTATATTGAAAATGAAGATACATTGATGTAGCCAAAAAAGGGTTAATATCCTGACTTCAGAACCCTTGTATTTCAATGAAAATATATACAGTGTTTTCTTTGAACATTTTTTGTGGTGTTTTCTTCTTTTATGGAATAAAGGGAAGAATTACAAGGCCAGAGAGAGGAATTTGTTCCTAAGTCTTTGCATTTACAGTGTCTAGAACATGTAAAGCAATTGGTTAACTCATGCCTAATATTGCATGTACTCAAAAGAGACCCCTGAATTTAAAATGATCCCCTTCCAGAATGGAAATAATATATCTAGGAGAACAAATTGACTTGCTGTTCTCTCCTCTGTACTTTCTATCCTTTGAAGCCTAGTCACACTAGCGGGAGGACTATAATAATATAATAAATGAATTATCCCACTGAGGGTAGAAATGAATTATGCTCTTTCAAGGACCACATATGATGATTCTGGGAAGCACTATTTTCCCTCTGCATAGGTAAGGAAGGTAATTTTATTAGAGTTAGTTTAAGTTTATTACAGTCAAAAGACGCAATCAGCTGTAGGAAGGAAAAGATTTCATATACGAATATCTTGTCTTAAACATTTTATTCACAATTGTAAGAAAATAAGGCATAATCCACTTTTTATATTTCTAAATATTAAGAAAACAAAAATCTTGAATTTTCTCCCCAGGCTTTTACATCTGGTAAAGGCCATGTGTTGATAAGAATATTGGACCAAAGAGGCAGTGAAGTGCAGTGAAGACTCTCAGAGACATTGGGGGGTTTGCTTAAACAAGAGCAGGTATGTTCAGGTAGGTGTCACAGACAGTGGTATGGTGAATGCAGCAACTTTTGGGTATTACAAGTAGCAAAGATGTGTCCATCTGAAGAGCTAAAACAACACAGAACCAAAAGGACATAGGGAGTTGTCTGAACTCTACTAACGTATAATGTTGACATGGTATTCTGAATTCTGTACAGATTACTCTGCTTTAATCTGACTTTTTTCCTCATGCTTGTTATGGGACACAGCAAAGGAGTAAGTACATCCTCTAGATCTTTCTTAGTTATCTCTCTATCCTATATTAGATACTTCCCTGCATATTTTTGTAAACAAGTGATTGGCACTTTGGGGGAAAAATATAATACAGCTACATTTCTAAATTAAGTAACAATTTGATGTAGAGAATTATAGAGAAGCTACCATTACTTGCAAACAATCACTTCTTCTTATAGCTCAATTTCTCTCTACCTTCATAATTAAATTTGAAAGTAAATTTGTTAACCATTTACACATACAAATAAAATTTAATCTTATGAATGGAACCTAATTATATGGAAGCAGTTTACATAAATCTCAGTGTACTAGGAATGAGCATAAACTATGAAAATCATGTGCTGGAGGTTGAGTCCCAGAAAAATTAATCTGTTTTTGATTTTTGTAACATGTTGCCACATTTCCAAAAGCAGTATGACCAGCATTTAAAAGCTATGAATGCAAAAGCTACTGTGCAACCAATCAAGAAAGCTATGACGTCCAGACAGTGATACTGGTACCAAGTCAAGTGATAGGCAGCTGATCGCAAGTGCTTGGCACCCTTGTGACGCATGACAAATTCAATCCAAAAGACAGCCCGGTCCAGTGGTCTTATTGGTTGATCATGATGGATCTGTGATATTCTTAGCGCATTTTTCTTAAAACTGGAGAATGAGAGGGCAAGGGAAAGGGGGGAAAAGGATAAGAACAAATTGGGAAAGAGCCAGAAATCAACTTTCTGTTGCCTTTAAGAACTGCAATCTTCAAGTTCCTATGAGCATATTCTACTGCTATCTCTTTATAGTTATGCAAGAAGAGGTTAAAATATGTAGCCGCAAATCTTTAAATTCCATTACAAGCTGGAACGATGCTTGGTCGAGATAAAGCGTCAGAAGTGGTAGGACCAAGAATATACAGCAGTTTCCATAGTCAAACCCTTACTCTTTATCAAACCAAGATCACATTATTTCTACAAATCCTTCCACTGACACACACACAAATCACTAATACAATTGCTCCTTCCCCTTATATAAAAAGCGTGTGTGTGTTTATAATTTCTAAATCAGTTTCCCTCCCCCTTAAAACAACACCCATTTAATTATTTCCTTCCTTCCACTATTCTATATATTTCTGTCCCCTATAATAAAAATCAAATTATAAAAACATATGAGTTGTCTGCTTTTCTTGCTGTTGAAAGTTGGAAGTCACCTTTGTCTGTAATCTTTAAAATTCTTTTTCCTTTTGTTTAACACTTTTTAGGTTCTTTTTGTAGTTTTTTTTGTTTTTCTGTAGCTTTTATCTTTGTTTTAAACTTAATAAAATTCTTATTAAAGAAAGTGGCAAAAGCAGTAACCAAAATTATAACTTTTGCAAAAAAAACAAAAAAAATCATGACAGCAAAGGAAAACCAGCAGAGTTGATTACTATGAAGTAATATCCTAGACATAATTTACAGACAGTAATCTATATGTCACTTTCATAAGACAGTTAGAAACAACTCACAGAGCATTGTGAATGACAGTGTTCACAGCATCTACTAAATCTTCTGTTTTCATTGTGTGGATGTCCAGTTCCACAGCCATTCCTTTTGCCTTCATGTGGAGAATATTATCAGTCTGGTCTGCAAACAGGGGTATCCCTACCATGGGAGTCCCATGGTAAATAGCTTCATAAATCCCATTTGTTCCACCATGTGTTATAAAGGCTTTGGTCTTTGGGTGGCCTGGAATGGAAAGATGAAAATGTCCTGACAAAATCCTTTAGGATATGAGCATATCTATGGTTTTATAAAGCAGCATAAGATGTCTCACCAAGAAGATCATTTTGTGGTATCCAATCATATGTCCTCGTATTGGCTCCAAGCATGTCTGGCTTTTTCCCTTTGTACCGCCAAACAACCTAGGACAGAAATAATTGGAATGCTGTTCTATGTTGCCCAAGTTGCAAACAATGTTAGGATTTTTGCTGGCCCATGAATTTCAGATTTTCTAGCTTGTGTGGGTTTGGGGGATTTCATTGGACCATGGATCTTTTAATGTTTGCCTTCTTGTGAAACTGCTGAGATTCCTATGGGAGTACAAGATAATTTAAATGCAATAAGTAAAATAATTGTGCATGTTGTCATTCTTTTTCATGACAGCAAAATAGTGAACTCATTTTGCCCAACATTTTTTGAATGCCACTTGCCGTTTTAAAAAAAATATGTTGCATACCAGAATTTAGCAGACGCTTCTTGTAATTCTTGTGCCTTTTACCATAAAATACATAGAAAACATGAGTTTTAACAAAAATGATTTTACAATCCCTTCCCTTTCCCAGTACTATGGGAATTTTCAGAAAGGGGAGAGTGAACTTACAAAAAATTAACTGAAATTAATTTTCCCATACAAACAATGCACAATGCATTAATTTTTCCATACAAATAATGCACATGTTCTAAATTGTCAAACTCCAAACAAAAGTTATCAGGATAAGAAAATTTCAATTTATTGGAGAGGAAGATGACTAGGTCCTGTCTGCAGGGAGTATCTACAAATAGTGTTCTATCTCCCAGGAAATTTTTATCTGTAACTTACATCCAGGAAACTGACCTTCTGCGGAAGCTGGCTGAGTGCTGATGCAATTATATTATTTTTTTCATCTGTTAAGTTTTGAACCATTGAACCAAGGGAAAGTACTACAATACCATGTTCACCTGAACTCTGTACAAATTCTTCCATTTCCTGTTAAAAGCAAGGGGAAGAAAGAATCAGACCTATCATAGCATGAAATGTTAACAAGTTTTCCTTGGTTGGCAATGATCAGTATGTGCAAACCACATACTTTTGGTCATATGATGCAAGCAGATGATGGACTAGGGAGAAAAGTTGCATTTGGCAAGAAGTAGAAGAAATAAAATCAAATTAGGTGCCTGGTCAGGATTACAGAGTTTCTTGGGTTGTCCCTGAAAGAACTACAAGTACCTGCTAGGGAGAAGTTGAGATGGGGAATATTTGTCCAGTCACCAGACAGTCTGCATTTCACCGAAGGCTGATTCCTTGGTAGGGCAAGACTAAGGCCAAGCCTCAGTCAGGTGATTCTGCATGTCCTGACATTTATCAAAATTGTTTGGGTGCCAGGAAATTTAAAAGCATCTTAAGAATCAAAATAAAAATGATTGGTTATTGTTGTATTTTTACTCTCTGAGAAAAATGCTTGTATCTTCTGCACTGCAAAAATAGTTCAGTTGGTGCTGTTATCTTTAAAGGCCTATTAGAAAAATGTCCATGCTTTATAAACAACCATGTAGGTGTTAACAGTGTACAATCCAAGTGTCTTTACTACTACGTAAAGTTTTATCTAACAGTAAACTCTTCTGAACTCAAGGGAGTTTAATGTTACAGAGTACATCTGTTTAGGACTGTCTTATTACACTTGTGACTGCATTCATATGCTGTAGAACAGTGAGAAGCAAGGAAGCAGAAAGATAAAAATACATAAAGATAGAATACATGCTCCTAAAATATTCATAAAAATAAAATACATACTCCTCTCAATATGCTGCTTCTAGAAAACATGTCAAAGAAACAGAAAACCTTTGCAAAGGAACAGAAAACTTACAATTTAGCATATATATGCATATATAATACACCTTAAGGCAGCCTTTCTCAACCTTTTGACTCTGGAGGAACCCTTGAAATATTTTTCAGGCCTCAAGGAAGCCCTGCACATTCAGTCTCAAATATAGGCCAGAAGTTACAAAATTATTATATTTGTTTCATGTGTAGGCTTATATAGATGCATTAACAGTGTTCTTAAACTAAAAATAAAGAATGAAACTTACCTTTAATGTGAAGCCCAAATTTGAAATAATTTTTTAAATAAATTGTGAACTCCCAGGGAACCCCTAGTGACCTCAGCAGAACCCTGATTGAGAAACCCTGCCTTAAGTTATCAAAGAACTTCCATACACAGCATCTATAAACCACTACAACATGTCAGCCTTCACCCCTAGAAGCACATATTTATATTTATATTCATATTCATGGGATAAGATGGATAGTTAAAGCAGGAGCTGGAAACATGGTGGCTTTTATCTTACAGTTTTAACCTTAAATTATATCAGTTCTTTATTCGTATTGGCATTCAAGACAGGCAAGCTCTCAAGGAATCTTAAGAAGTTATGGTAAGTAATATTTATTGAAGAAAGTTAGGAATCCATAGCCAATAGAATTTCTGCAACAGCTATAATTCATGATCCAGCCCTTTATATAGAAACAATGTTCAAACTCTCGCATTTCTTTTCTCTTCCCACCCTCAGTAACAGACTACTTGGCCCCCCCTTTTGAATGCCTAGCCTGTCTCTGTCTCTCCTTTGTTTTTGCGAATGACATATTTTCTCTTACCCAATGTTTCATTATGAAGCCATTTAGTGGCCTGCTAGAACCACTGAATGAGCAGAGTTTAACACAGCTGAGAAGCTGCACACAGAAAAAGAGTATTATCTTAAATAGCTTCAATGAGCATGTCAGAGAAATACAGGTTATTGATCGTACACACTCAGCCCTCCCAAGCATGAAGAATCACATGCTTAGACAGAGTAGGTTCAAAGTAAAAGTTAAAAGAGTCTTACTGACTTTATTCTTTGTTGTTACATCCATCTTCGGTGGAAAATGAAGTTCCTTGTATCTTCTGTTCTTTCTAAACTTAATTTGCCCTAAACTCTCAACCCAGCAGCTGCCAAGAGCTGCTTGGAAGAAAAGTGGGAATTCCAGGCACACCGCATGGTGCCCAGAAATGGAGGAGAGCAGCACACAGCTGTGTGCTTGCTCCTGGTGGAGAAGAAAAGAGAGAGAGAGAGCAAGTGGGAGTGGCAACAAACAGCTTCCTCAGAGTTGCATCGTGGGATGAACTCAATTTACATGTTAATACAAATGCTAATGAGGCATGCTGGATTTGCCAGGACCTCCAGCACCCCTTCTCAAATCATGCATGCATCATGCCTACACAAGATTTAACTCACTTCGTAGGCCTTGATAGACACCCTTTGCAAGTGGCTTTGTCAGGATGTCAGCAATCATGTTCTCTGAGGGACAATACTCCAAATTTATTAGTCCTGTCTCCTGTGCCTCTCTAATCACATGGTAATGAACATCCATGTGCTTGGTCTGCCCTCCCACCTTCTTTGATAGAGTCTTATAAAACTTTGGTTGTCCTCAAAGACTCTTATTGGAGCAGAAACACTAACCCACCAAACCTCAAGTAGATACTTGAGCCATTGTACCTCTGCACATGTCTCAGCTGCTGAGACATACTCCGCTTCAGTAGTTGAGGATGCCAATATAGTCTGCTTGCAACTAGTCCAGCTCACAGCCCCTCCCCCAAACAAAAATACATTCCCACTAGTGGATTTGTGATCAGTTGCATCTTCTGCCCAATCTGCATCGGTGTACCCCACCAGTTCAGGAGAATCAGTTGCTGGCAGCTTAAGCTTCAGGTCTGCAGTCCCCTTCAGGTATCTTGCCACCGGCTTAATGCCTGTCCAGCCCCTTTGGGTGGGTGTGTTCGTTTTTCTGCAGAGGATCCCCACTGCAGTTTAAATATCTGGCCTTGTTGTGGTTGACAGATTCAACAGCTTCCCAATGGCCTCTCTGTGGCTATTGTTCTGAAGCAACAGTTCACTAGTGTCCTTTACTTTGTGAAAGTCTGTTTCCATTGGAGTTGGTACTGTGTTTGCATCTTCCAGCCCTAGACTCTCTGATAACTCTGGAATCTTTTGCCTCTGACTAAGGAGAAAACTTGCATCCTCTTCTCTGTCAATTTGTATCCCCAAGTAGTAGCTCGCCTTCCCAGGATGTTTTACCTCTACTTCCGTGTTCAAATTGGATACAATTTCATCAATGTCCCTTTGATCCTCATAACAGAGAATCAGATCATCTATGAATGTCAAAATGAACTCGTCTCTGCCATTCTTGTGTCGTGTGTAAAGGCAGGGATCAGCTTTGCCCTGAATGAAACCTCGCTTTATTAGCATCTGGTTTAATTTCACATTCCAGGCCCTTGCTGCTTGGTTCAGCCCACAGATCCCCTTCTGAAGCCTACACACTAAATGCTGGTTCTTTGGATCAGTGAATCCTTCAGGTTGTTGTATGTACAACTCCTCCTGAATTTCTCCATGCAAGAATGCTGTTTTTATATCTATATGTTCCACTTGCATGTTTCTACTTGCTGCTAGACTTAAAAGAAGTCAAATTGTTGTGTGGGTCACAACAGGTGCAAAAGTTTGGTCACAATCTTTCCCATACTTTTGTGAATAGCCCTTGGCTACCAGTCTAGCTTTGTATTTTTGGACTTCTCCCTTCTCATTCTGTTTGGCCTTAAAGACTCATTTGCAACCAATTGCCTTTTTGCCACTAGGTAACTTTGTGAGTGTCCAAGCGTTGTTGTATTGCAGAGCCTCAAACTCTTCTTGAGCTGCATTCACTTACTTGCTTCAGCTGGTGGCAGCTGTTGCACTTCCTTCCATGATGCAGGCTCTTTCAGCAACACCACTCCTGCGAGGTAGGACAGTCACTTGGCTGGAATTCCCTTGCTGGGTCGCAATGAGCGCCTCAGGCCCAGAGCAGGACTCAGGTCTGGATGATACTGCATCTCTGCCCCTTCTGTTCCTCCTGGTTCCTCATCATCTAACTCAGGCAGAGTCTGTCTCGATGTCCTCTCTCTGGGCTTGCCTGCTTGCTACATCTGGAAACACTGGGTAAGGTACTTTGAACAAGTCATCATCACCTACCCCTTCTGTGGTGCTATTGGTTAGACGATTCTTATTGCTTTTGTTGCTAATCTATTTTGTAGGTAAGTAACTGTCATTGCTACTTCCCCCCATCTGTTACCCCCAACAGATGCCTGAATTGGCCCACACAGCTCAGTGTGAATCTGCTCCAGGGGCTGCTTGGAGAGCCTGGTGCTTTGTTTTGGAATTGCAAGCCTAGTGGCCTTTCCCTGTATGCAGGCTTTGTGCCTTGCATCAGTCTTACCACAGTCTTTGACTTCCAAATCACTTGCCAAACCATTTTTCTTCATTTGAAGAATTGCATTTGAATCTCTGTGTTCAAATCGTCTGTGCCAGAGGGTGGCACTGTTGTCCTCCTTTCCTCAGTGACTAGCCACGCATGCCATGTCTGGCCTCTCACAGTTGAGAAAAATCAAACCTTGATCTAGGACTCCTGTTAAAAAGACACCTTTTTGATCCATTATTTGGCATCTGTCACCTTTAAATCGAAGGGTATGCCCCTTTTTCATGAGGGCAGATGTGCTAATCAGGTTCATTCTCAATCCTGGAACATATAAAATGTTAGTTGCAATCATATTTCTCTGGGTGGTTCCATTTCCACACCTTAGGAGGGCGCAGCTCTCCCCTTCCACTGGGATTTTTCTTCCATCAGTCAAACCAATCTCTTCCTTTGAATTTGGGTTCAATTCAATAAAGAAAGAAGGATCATTAATCATATGCACACTGCATCCACTGCCTATAATGAATGAAGAGCAACTTTTATTAATGGCTGAAAATGCAACAAGAGTTGTTTCTGAAGCCTTTTCTCTGTTGGTTTTCTGATCTGCCTTCCTGGCCCAACAATTTTTCTTTAACTGCCCACTCTTTCCACAAAAATGGCATTTGATGGCTTTTTTCCTCTTTGAATCACTTTTCTGCTTCTGACAACCAACTTTGCCCTGACACTTTGAAAAATAGCCTGCCTCATGATGGGTCTGTTTTGAATTTGTATAGAAGTCCTTCCTGCTATGCTCAGACTTCAATTGTTGAATTAAGTCTGAGAGAGGCTGTGTTGACCCTCTATAAATGGCAGCAAAGCATGAATAATTCTGAAGGAGAGATCCTAATAAAAATCCAACTTGAATTCTATTATCCAAAATCACATCATCACAAGCAAACTTGTGCAACAATGACTGAACTTTAGAAATATGCTCATATCTGCATTTGGTTGTAGTTTTACATTGGATAACTCTCTCACCAAATTAACACCTTGGGAATCTCCTCCTTCCCCAAAGAGTTTAAACAATTCCTCCATCATTCCTTTTGCAGTTTCTCTGTGCTGGAACTGTACCAACACTGATCCATCCAAGAAATTCATAATTAGTCCTTGGCGTTTCAGGTCACTGGCTTCCCAGTTTGCATAGTTTTCTGAATCTAGACTAGGAGGATCTTCCTTTAAATTATTATACAAATTCAGAATCTTTGCCTGCCTCTCCACCCAAATTTTCCAGGGATAAAACTCTCTGGGTTTGAGTTTAAAAATCACCAGATTATAAAGCAGTACACTTCAAAAAGAAAAAAAAATCTTCACTTTATGCTTAAGGCTTTTTCTTTTGTGTAAGATAACCCCTCAGCAATCTGGACTGAGTATTCTCTCAAAAACAATGCTCATGCAAAAACAAAACAAGTCCAAAAAGAAAAATTCTCTTTCTGAAAAAAGCCTGGGCCCATAACCCGATGAAGCCATTTAGTGGCCTGCTAGAACCACTGAATGAGCAGAGTTTAACACAGCTGAGAAGCTGCACACAGAAAAAGAGTATTATCTTAAATAGCTTCAATGAGCATGTCAGAGAAATACAGGTTATTGATCTTACACACTCAGCCCTCCCAAGCATGAAGAATCACACACTTAGACAGAGTAGGTTCAAAGTAAAAATAAAAAGAGTCTTACTGACTTTATTTCTTGTTGTTACAACCATCTTCGGTGGAAAATGAAGTTTCTTGTATCTTCTGTTCTTTCTAAACTTAATTTGCCCTAAACTCTCAGCCCTACAGATGCCAAGAGCTGCATGGAAGAAAAGTGGGAATTCCAGGCACACCGCATGGTGCCCAGAAATAGAGGGGAGCAGCACACAGCCGTGTGCTTTCTCCTGGTGAAGAAGGAAGAGAGAGAGCAAGTGGGAGTGGCAACAAACAGCTTCCTCAGAGTTGCATCATGGGACAAACTCAATTTACATGCTAATGCACATGCTAATGAGGCATGTTGGATTTGCCAGGACTTCCAACACATTAACTGTGTGAGAAGTAAGTCACAAGGTCTGTACAATTAATTCCTAACTGCAGGAGTGATGATGGCAGGGATTTTTGGTCTCAAATAACTAAAGATCTTCTAAGGCCATTTAGACTCCAACCCAGCTCCCCAACCCAACTAAAATTTAAAGTTATTAGCTTTTAGTTACAATTGGCTCATACACAAGAGCCAATTGGCTCATACACATTCCTATATAAGGAATTTCATCTAGCGGGGTCCAGGAGGTGAGCCTTCTCTGCAGTTGTGCCCGCCCTTCGGAGTATCTTGCCCCCAGAGTTGAGACGGGTCTCCTCGCTCCTGGACTTCCAGAAGAAATTGAAGACCTGGTTCTGCCACCTTGCTTGGGATGGGGAGAGTGACAGTTCCACCTGGGGGTGGCTGGCACCACAGCACCCCTTATTGATTATGGTTCCACCTCCGCTTGGATTTCATATTTATTTTCCTATTTATATTTTTAACTATAACTTAGGTGGATATGTTTTTACCTTTATTTTATTGTAAACCGCCCAGAGTCCCCCATTGGGGGGAGATGGGCAGTGATATAACTTTAATTAAATAAAAATAAAATAAAAATATTGCCTCAGAAATAGTTTCAAAAAGGCATATGTCTACTTAGCTGTTTTCAAAGGGATTTGTAATTGATTTTATTTTACATTCTATGATGTATATTATATGATACCAGTTCTTTATTTGTGTTGGCATTCAAGACAGGCTGGTGATTCCAAATTAACTTTTGGAAGCAGACTAAGTAAATAATGCAGAAAGAAATGCAGATCAACATATTTTGATTTACCTGTAAACTTTGTTTCAGAATTTGAGTTACATGAAAAAATGGGATTTTCTAACACAGAGAATGTGTTATGCTTTGCACCTAAGCAAGAGGGGGATTAATTAATTATGTGCCATCAAGTCAATGTTGAGCAAATACATAGATAGATTTTCTCCATGACAATCTGTCCCTAACTTGGTCTTTCAGGTCTTCAAGAGAGGGCCAGAACTCAATTCCACTCATCTTAACTCTTCTTGTTCTCCCACCAACACACAAAAAAGGAAACATATATGCACAGGGAACACTATGGTTCCCAACAATATTTTTTGGTTGAGCTTACTTTAACCCAAAATCTATGAAAAAGGTGACACTGAGGAAAGTAATAAGATGCTCCCTCCACCTAGTTTTTTTAAACCACAAATAATTTTCATTTCAAGAGTATCCGTAGTATCTCTGGTCAAATCACCATACAAGGGTCAAACTAATCTATAGAACCTGGAAACAAGTTTTGGAGCACCCATCCAACTAGTGACTACTATTCAGGAGTAGAGTGAGATTCACTTCACCCTTGCCCAAGTCTGCCAGTTCAAAAGCAAAGAGGCAGAAGAGAAAGATAACCAAAAGCTTATTGAATTTTTTTAAAAGGCCCAATGCCTCAGGTATGTTAAGGTTTCCCTACTAACAGATTAAGCTACTATTATACCTAATCATTTGGCCGGGTGAAAGGTTGCAAGTGATTGTCTCCTCTCACGTGCTTCATGCAAATAGCCTGGGGGAGGGGAGAATCCTGCCCGGACTTGTCTTCTCACTTCTTCTTTTTCTCTCTGCTGGAAATGTAGCTCAGCAAGGCTTGCTCCAAAAAGGGAGCTAGGTCCTTTAAATGTTTTGCTTTTGTTTTTGCTTTCTGTAAATAAATTATTTTTATAGAAATGCTTGGTGTGTGACTTTTTTGACCTCTCCTGGGTTAAAGGCTTTCCCAGCATCTGCAACAGGTTATGTGCCCAGTAAACAACGCAGTAAAACCCAGAGAGAAAAGAGAGATCAACTCCACACCTCATGCACAATTTAAAGGCAGGTAGCAAAGACCTGTGAAGATTTTCTTTGGAGCCACCTGGAGATTTTCCAGCAACTGCCGGTCTGCAGGACAAAGAAGCTAGCTGAGGTGACTTGCAAAAGAAGGAAGAAGCCATGGCTACCTCCCAGCCCTCAGCGATGCCTCTGGAGCGCCTATCAGAGACCAACTATTTGAATTGGGCCCTGAAGATGGAAATGTATCTTCGCAGAGAGGATCTTTGGCTGCCAATTGGTGAGCAAACCCCCCAAAATCCCAGTGCTGAATGGCTGAGACAGGATGAGCGGGCTAGAGCCACCATTATCTTGGGAGTTGAGGACAATCAGCTAGTCCACGTGCGAGGCATGCAGTCTACAAAGCAACTTTGGGACGCTTTGAGAGACTTATATGTAAAGGCAACAGCAGGGAGTAAAGTTACTCTGACAAAAAAGCTGTACAGAGCCTACCTTGCAGAAGGAGAAAGCCTTCCTGAGCACCTGCATTTTATTCAGCAGCTGTTTGTTGAGTTGCAGGAGAGAGGAATGGAATTTACACCTCTCACAAAATCCTACATCCTCCTGTCCTCACTAAATGCAACGTGGGACACGCTGATTTGTACCCTGGAGGCTATGCCTGAAGCAGACCTCACCCCATCGTATGTTACACAGCGCTTACTCGCTGAATGGGAGAAGAGAGAGGAAAGATCCCCCCCCATCTCTTCTGGAAAGCTGCAAGACCAGAAAATGAGGGAAAAGAAGGGAAAGGAACCTGAGGCCACAGCACTAGCCAGCCAGCGATGCTTCACTAGTGGTTCAGCTGGACATTTGCAAAGAGACTGTGCCATGAGACCCAAGAGTAGAAAGACAGAGCAGAAGAACACAAGAGCAACACAGAAGAAGGCTCTTCAGACAACCCAAATTGCACAGGTTGCTGAGAAGGGTAATTCTGATGTATGGGTGTTAGATTCTGGGGCCAGTTGTCATTTATGTAATTGTAAAAGCTCTTTTGTGTCACTGTCTAAAACTAAAAGACAAAGTGTATCTTTGGCTGATGGGTCTGTCACCAAAATTATGGGACAAGGTGACTTGTATTTATCCTGCTTGGGAGAAACTGTAAAAGGTGTGTTGTATGTGCCAAATTTACAATCAAACCTTTTATCTGTGGCACAATTGGCTGCAACAGGGTATATCATAACATTTAAGAAAAATGGTTGTGAGATACGTAAAAATGGGATATTGTGTGCTACTGGTATGTTAAAAGACTCCTTGTACATTGTGCAAAATGCAAGGAAGCCAAGCTGCAAGGCTGCAGTTGGCAACACACCATATCATGACCAATGTGTACACCTGATGCACAGGAGATTTGGTCATGCTAATATCAAGTATATGGCACAAATGCCACAGCTGTGTGCTGACCTAAAGATAAAACCCTGTGATAAATACTTAGATTGTGTAGTTTGCAAAGAATGCAAAACACTAAAAGCTCCTGTGAGTAAGCACAGTGACAGAGTTACAACTAGACCTTTGGAAATTGTACACTCTGATATTATTGGTCCTTTTGCTCCAAGTCTTGGACAAGCAAGGTATGCAATGACCATCATTGATGATTTCTCAAGATACACATTTATCTACATCTTAAAACATAAAGATGAGGCATTTGAGAAATTTAAAAGTTTTGTGACATGGGCAAATGGAAAATTCCCTAGGCCTGTATCTGCACTCCAATGTGATAGAGGAGGAGAATACCTTTCTCACAAATTCAGAAGGTTCCTAATGGAAAAAGGGATAGAACAAATTCTTTCTAACCCGTACACCCCTCAGCAAAATGGTGTTGCTGAAAGAAAGGGCAGAACCTTGCAAAATGCGATGGAATGCATGTTAAAAGATTCACGATTATGTTTTAAGTTCTGGGGAGAAGCTATATCGACTGCTTGTTATGTTCAGAACAGGTTGTATAACTCTATGATTCAGGACACTCCATTCCATTTGTTTTATGGTGTGAAACCAAAGGTAAGCCATCTTAGAGTGTTTGGTAGCACTGCATGGGTTCACATTCCAAAACAGCAGAGAAGGAAAGGAGGCTCCACAACAAAGAAAGCCATCTTTGTTGGCTATGAACAAAGCCAGAGGAGCTACAGGTTCATAATGGGAGAGAAATTAATAATTAGCAAAAGCGCTTCTTTTGCTGAACAAAACTGGGGGAGATTAAATTCTAGCTCTCCAGTTGAACTGACCACCACAAGAGAACAGCAAGGACTTGCTGATGGTGATCTTTTGCCTGATGACATTAAACCAGAAAAGCAAATTGAAGATCTGTCTGATGAGATAGATGCTTCTCAGGAAAGTGATAGGAGTCAAAATTTAAGCCCTGTATTACCTCGCAGATCTCAGAGGAGTAATAAAGGCGTTCCTCCATCACGTTTTCAGGCTGAAACAGTAAAGGCTTTTCACATATTCACAGAACCTGAGTCTTTAGAACAAGTGAATGCTTTACCACCTGAGATTGCACAAAATTGGCATGCTGCCATGCAACAAGAATTAGCATCCTTGAAAGAAAATAAAACATGGAAACTGGTAAATCTACCTCCCAATGAACGCTGTCTGGGTTGTAGGTGGGTTTTCAAACTGAAAAGGGATGCTGATGGCAAAATCCAAAAATATAAAGCAAGGTTGGTTGCAAAAGGGTTCACTCAAAGGAAAGATTTAGACTTTGACAAGACTTTTGCACCAGTTACTAAAGGTGAATCAATTAGATTACTGTTAAAAGTTGCTGCACTCAAGGGAATGTCAGTTAACCACTATGACATTCAAACTGCATTTCTCTATGGTGATTTAGACCACAGATTATACATGCAGCAACCCCCTGGCTATGAAAAAGGGGAGAATCTAGTCTGTGAACTGCAGAAGTCAATCTATGGGTTAAAACAAGCTGCTAGATCCTGGAACCAAAAAGTAGATGAAAAACTGCAGAGTTTTGGTTTTGAAAAAGGAAAAGCAGATCCCTGTGTATATATGAAGGACAAACAAGGCTGTATGTATCTGTGCATTTATGTTGATGATTTGCTGCTGTTCACATCAACAGAAAAACAAAGGCTTGATTTTGAAGCCTGCATGAAAAGCCATTTCATATTAAAAAGCCTTGGAGTTGTGACCAATTACCTAGGTTTGGAAAAACACAGGAAGAAGAATGGTAGCTTTCTGTTAAACCAAAGGGGAGATAATGGTAATGTGAATGGAAAGACATATAAAGTCAGAGAAGATTGGTTTGCATCTTAATCTGTAGTGTAAAAAGGGGAGTGTTAAGGTTTCCCTACTAACAGATTAAGCTACTATTATACCTAATCATTTGGCCGGGTGAAAGGTTGCAAGTGATTGTCTCCTCTCACGTGCTTCATGCAAATAGCCTGGGGGAGGGGAGAATCCTGCCCGGACTTGTCTTCTCACTTCTTCTTTTTCTCTCTGCTGGAAATGTAGCTCAGCAAGGCTTGCTCCAAAAAGGGAGCTAGGTCCTTTAAATGTTTTGCTTTTGTTTTTGCTTTCTGTAAATAAATTATTTTTATAGAAATGCTTGGTGTGTGACTTTTTTGACCTCTCCTGGGTTAAAGGCTTTCCCAGCATCTGCAACAAGGTAGACATTTCATGTATATATTTTTCTTTCTTTACTGGTATCTATATGGTAGCATATATTCCAACAGCTAACACAACGTCACTTTTGTGTAGTTGCTAAACTGACTCCTGCTATTGCTCTTTTCCTGTCTGATACTTAAATGGAGGAGTTCCTACTCTTTCTACCCCACTGGGGTTGTTATTGCAGCAATAGAATCCCATTGCAAGTGGCATTAAATAGTCAGTTGATCTACAAGGTAGCTCTGAATGTACTCAAATTCTTTCAGACCCTCTTTCATGTTTGACTCCCTACTGAAATCTCTTTTTACCAATCCATTTCTCTTTTTCAATCATCATTGGGATGCAAGCTGCAGTACAAGAATAGATTGTATCTATCTGTCACCCAATCTTAATGTCATTTCAAATCAGCTTCATCTATGGCTCCCTGTATTTTTCAGCCGCAAATAACTGGAAACCACAAACTATCTCAGGCAGGGAAGAAAATCCACAACTTACTTTACTGAAACAAATTCTGTTTCTGAGGCTTTTTTTCCTATTGTACTTTCTTTGAAAAAGGTCTGTGATTACCAGGTAAATGGCAAAGGATATACTTACCTCAGGCAAAGGCTTGGCTGGCTGGCAGTGCAGACCTCCAACAAATTCAAAGTTTGGTAGAAAGGGCCGTGGGAATTCAAAATCCCAGTAGGTTCGGATCAACCATATTTCTGCTTTACCCATTGTTTCACACAGAGTTGTGGGTCTTCCTACAGATAGACAGGACTGAGATTATGTTCTGCTTGTTTCTCCTGCATTGATATGTAACAGGTTTGGCAATGCTGATTTCAGAGATATTGAAAATCAATACATTATATTTTCAACTGAACATTAGTCATAGTTTTAAAATACATGTGCTCGCTTCGGCAGCACATATACTGAAATTGGAATGATACAGAGAAGATTAGCATGGCCCCTGCGCAAGGATGGTGGCAATTTTGATTCAACTGGTGTTTGGAGAGCTATAGGCCCCCCAGTCCTGGAATACTTTTCAGTACTCTGTGCTTCTTCTTGACCAACTGTATGGCCAACTACTCAGATCACCATCTTTTTCCTGTGAAGACCTCAGCTTTAAGTGAAATTCAAAATGAAGCCTAAATCTGAGATGCCAATCTGTTTGGCAAAGGCAGGGCGGACAGATCTAACACTATCCATACATAGAGATTTAGAGGCCCACCTTGTGCTGCAAGCCCATTTTTATTAAAAAAAATAAAGCTAATATTTGAGGAAGTTTAGGATACCTTATTTTTCTATATCTATATGAGATGACCCATATCTTCTCAATGTTGCAGAAAGAACTTTTGAAAAGTAGTGTTCATAATAAGGTGCTGTCCCCTAATACAGGAAAAGGACAGGAGTATACCTGTTGTTAAAAACATGACATTCAGCTGGCCCTCTCTTTGGTTTAGGTTTTATTGTTTTTTATTTACTATACTGTACACAGAGCCCAAATTTAAAGTGAGACGGTAGTTCCAGTTTATAGGACTTGTGAGTTTCCATAGGAATCACATCTCTAGGTCTCAGGGACAGGAAACAAAATATGACAGCCACACTGCCATGTTTGGCCAGAAATAGAAATTAAGCAGTCAGAAAAATAGGAAGCTTAAACAAAGGGGCCAAAAGGAACTAAAAGAGACAGGGTGTCTACAGGATAAGGTCAGAAAGGTCAAAATGGTAGCCACAATGAGGTGGTCAGAGCTCCACCTGTGTTTTATGTGTGTTGCACACATGATGCACATAAAAAACAGGTGGAGCTTTGATCCTAGGAGGGTAGCTGCCATTTTGAATTCACCTAGTGGACACCTCTGAAAAGAGAATAGTTTATCATCTAGTTTTTCAATCCAAAAAATGCCAAACCTGCTCAAAAGAAATTATGCTCAGGCATTAAAATTAATGCACATTAGGATTCCTTTATCGTACCACATTTTAATACTCACTTTGTATAGTATTCTCAATGTACAAATTACTACCGTTTTTGGTTATCTTGTATTTTTCTTCCTCTTCTACACGCCTCTCTTCTACTTCTACAAATGTGCATGACATATTAATCAAAACCAAAAAGAGAAACAAATGTTAATGTGTTATATATTAATTGGATCAATATTGCTTTGTGTGGCCTTGTACTAATGCGCATATGTGTATATCAGTAAAACATCGCACAAAACAGTCTGGGTGCATGAAATCATAGATATAGTCACATTAAGGAAGTTTTTTTTTATTGTTTTGAGTAATATGTATGCAAGAAAGAAGGAACTGAAAGTTGAAGCGGTTCTGAAATTAATCTTATAAATCCTGCAAGTTAAACCAGAATTCAGCAGGAGGAGAAGTCTAATTGGAGTAAACCTAACAAAGACGCAGAACAAATTCAATCTATTCCTTCTCAGCAATTCAGATTCGTAAGCTTAGAACTACCTACCCTAGTTTTTTCTGCACATTTTGTACCAAAATTCCCAGCGACTCCAGCCAATAGAACACAAGTAGGACTAACAAAGGGACATCCATTCCAACCAGCAGTAATGGGTTTAACTTATAGCTTCAGAACGAGGCTTCTCTAATTCTGCTTCATGAAAGTTCTTTTAATTAGAGTGGGCTACAACTGAACTTTTTGCTTTCTGTGCTGAAAGCTAAACCAAATAATGATACTTGGGAAATAAATAAATAAATAAATCTGACTTACCCAAAACCTGACTGTAATAGGAATCCCATATCCCCCAGTATTTCTGGAAAACATAGTCTTGAATGTGGTAAGTGATCATATTTTTTATCCTTTCTCCAAATGACAATCTGTCTGTGAGCTCAGATAAGGCAGCTGGAACATAAGAGGGAGGGGCAGGCATTTTTCCACAATGTCTCTCCACTGTTGAGGCTGGAGTGAACCTCAGTGTGTACAAGAATGGGATGTCAAGCTTCAAAGCAATTAGATCACCACATAGCGTCACAGGATCAGAAATGAGAACATCATATTCTGCCTTCTTTAGCTTAGACATGAGTTCTTGATTAGACAGAACTGCTTCGCACATTTGCCTGTTGAATTTATTTGCTTTCTCCATCAGTTTCCCTAACCCTTGATAAAACCTGTGAAAGGTTGAAATAGTTGGTTTGTTATTCCACCACAACTTTATAATATCCATGATCAAAGAATCAAAGTCTACCTTCGTAAAGGGCACAGGATACACCTCAAACTTGGCAGCTGAAATATCTCCAGATGTGATGAAGAGAGATGCTGTTGAAACCAGGATGGTGACATGGTGATCTCTGTCTATCAGTTCCTGAATGATGATTTTAATATTTAGCCAATGGCTGGCTTCTGTTGGCCAAATAAGCACATGCCCACCTAAAACATTTCCTACCAGCATTACCTGAACCATCAATAAACCAATGAAAAGTTTTATTACAGCTGGTCTTGCTGAGGAAGAAGTCACTATATGCTTTTCTTGGACAGCCATATTTTCTTCACAGATTCTTCCTCAAGTACATCCAGTGAATTATTTCTGTAGAAAGCCTCCTGTCCTTAACCAATGTTGTTAAGTTCAGTTTTTAAAAACCTCTAGTCAAATTCTGTTGTTCAAGGACAATTTCTGGAGTAAAAAGACAAAACATTTTTTACTACGTCACAATTTCAGCTAAACATGTGTTTTTACATCACAAAATCGATAATAGAATAGAATAGAATAGAATAGAATAGAATAGAATAGAATAGAATAGAATCTTTATTTAGTCATTTGACCATATCAAAAGTATAAAACCAATACAAGTATACAAGTAAATACAAAGAAAACAATAGAACAAATTCATAATAAATTGTCACCCTACAGTTAACCCCAATCTGATCTAGATAGTCTGTCCTCTTCGAAATGGCCTTTGATATAAAGAGTGCAGTCTTACTAGTGATATGCAGGTTTGTTATATCAATACAGTATCAAGATATGAAGATGAACTAGAACTTCAGCAGGATCCCAGCTTTGAGAAAACTGGTACGGAAACAGATAATAAAACTTGTAGGTATTGTATAAGAGAAGTTTCTAAGCCAGTGGTTAGGTCAAAGCATAGTCATAAACTGTCAAGATTTGAGGATGAACTTGAAGTGCAAGAAGATTCCAATGTTGAGAAAGATGCTAGAAGAACAGAAAACAAAACTTCTAAGTATAGCATAAGAGAAGTTTCCAAACCAGTGGTTAGCTCCAAATATATCAATAGAGTATCAAGATTTGAAGATGAACAAGAACTTTATCAGGGATCAGATGACTCACAGGTTTCAGTAAAAGAGAAAACTGATGCTTCTGTTGGGCAGAGGAAAAGGTTTTGGAAAGAAAATTGCCAATCAAAGCACAAATTTAAAAGCAAGTCTAACTTTTCACAAGTTGGAGAGCAAAAAGATAGGCAAGTCTCTCCTAAACAGCTAAGTAAAACCTCTGATGAGAATATTTTTGCTAGCCAAAGTAAAAAAGAATATTGGAAATCAGAAACCCACTTGAGATGTGTATCTGAAGATTCAAAATATGAAGGTGAACAGACCAAGCAGAATAGTACAATCAGAAAGCTCTTGTAAAAGGTGTTAGTACTTGTACAAAACAAAAAAACATAGCAAAAGATAAATGCATTTCCTCCACTTCATCTAATGCACGAAGTGATGCTACAGAGAAGTTTGTGAATTTCCAGAGGACAGTTATTGTTGAACCCTCTCCAGAACCAGTGTTAATGGATGATTCAGAAACAGATAAACAATGTATGGAGGACAAGAAAGAGCTTTTAGCTGAAAATGATTGGTCTGACATGGAGGACGGAGAAACTCTGGTTTCTTTTTCACAAGAAGATTCCATCCCTAACAACCATCTTTCAGAAATAATGGAAATGTCACTGTCAACAACAGAATTTGTGATGTATTCTCCTCATTTGTACAGTCAGAAAATGAGCAATTATGCAAAATACTGGACAAGCAGTCCAAAGCCAAGATGTTCTTTTTCAAGCCCCACTGAAAACACTTCGTATTCCAATAGTCTCTGTGATATTTCTTTGGATAACCCAATAAATACATCAAAGGATAAAAAATGTTCAGTGGAAAGTACGCAAGAGAGAGCGTGGTCATATGGTTCTCTACTGGACTATAAAGAGAGAAACAGATGCTGGAGTATGGAAATAGGAACATATGATCCTATCTTCTCTTCATCGGGCAAGTCAGACTCTTTCACTAATAATTGTGCAAACCAGGATTTGCCTAGGAGCTTGCCAAAATATTTAGAAGAAGGGCTTATTGATATGCACTGCCATTTGGACATGTTATATTCAAAAACAGCTTTCAGGGGCACTTTTTCTGAATTTGGGAAAACGTATAGTAGCACCTTTCCTGAAGAATTAAATTGGGTACCTGAGATGCAGAAAGGAAACGGAGTGCTTGCCATGACTTGAAGACTTACAGCAGCAAAAAGGCTCCACAAAAAAGGTTAAGTGTCCAAGAAGATTAATGCCGAAGAAGAGGAGGTGGCTTAACAATGGATTGGATATTAGCCCAGGGAGTGGCGGGTTCAAATCCCAGCTGAGATGTTTTGAGTGTTCTGGCTGATTGAGCCCTCTTTGATTCTTATTGATCAATTTTAACTGGCCTACCTGTGTGCTCACCTCTCAGGGGCCTATAACTAGATGTGAATGCTGTGGTAGCCTTAGGTAACTTTGAACCCTGCACTTAGCAGTCTCATAAGGAATCCGTTCCTTTTAGAAGGTCATGAATGTCATACTTAAAAACCAGTACTGTAAGCTAGTCCTGTTGTAATTAAGGCTTCCCTGTTCATCCTGCTGACTGGACCATTAAGTATCTGCCCTCAAATCCTGTCCTGAATATTCTGTTGTTTGAACACAATATCATAAACCCAACATGTTACCTTACTGTAAATCTCATATAATTTTGTATCACCTGATGATTTCTGGTATTTCCACTCGGTTTTTTGCCTTTTGTGAATAAGGGTTTGGCTCCAGAAATTAGCTGATGTTATATTAATTGTCAGTGGTGGGAACATCGTGATTCATTCTTCTGCAGTCTTAGGCCTAAGAATGCTGAGGGAACCATCCCAGGATTTATTATGTGCCACTGATGTTCACCATTTCAAGGATTTCTTTTTTCTTTCCGCTTAAAAATGAATTGGGGATGGGAAAGATAAGCCCCAATTTGTGCAATAATCAATAAATAGGAAAATCATGTTGCTTGCTACTATACTGTAGCTGCATGCAGGTTCATGTGGGAAGGGGAGGAGTCTAGTCTAGAATGTCAGTCACTGATTTAACATGATACCAGTACTCCATCATAGCAGAAATTGTGTTTTCCAGTTTAATGAAATCTTTACAAAAGATTCAAAATTTCACATTATAGGAATCCCAATTAAACTAGTTGGGTCCACAATTCTCACATTGGCTTATGAACCTTGACAGCCCATTTTTATATTTGACTATTATTTTTACTAATATTATCAAAATGTTACTTTCTTCCCTTTTGCTTTTTATATTCACTTCTTTTTTTTTTTCTTAATCCATTCAATCATGTCCAATTCTCAGAAGACTGCGTGGACAAGTCCCTGCAGTTTTCTTGGCAAGGTTTTTCAGAAGTGGTTTGCCATTGCCTTCTTCCTAGGACTGAGAGGATGTGACTGGCCCAAAGTCACACGGCATCACTGTAGCACACAAACCAACTAAAACCCTTCAAAACTTCTTAAGTAACCCAAAAGACCCAATAGCCCAAGAAGAAAAAACAGGAGTCATCTACAACATACAGTGTAAGGACTGTAGCAGCCACTATGTAGGACAGACAGGCAGAAGACTAGCAGAGCACATCCATGAACACCAACTAGCAGCAGAAGACACAATGCAAACTTCTTAATCTCACAACACATGGACAGGCTCAACCATACTTTCAACTGGGAAACTGAGCATCCTAAACCAAGCCAAATCCAAAAACACTAGAGAATTCCTGGAAGCTTGGCACTCAGACAAAGCAGCCATCAACAGACACATAGAGGTAAACAACATTTACATACCATTCAAAGGAGACAGTAGAAAACCAAAAGACCAGAACACCTCCTTGCCAGCAATCAACACCCAGATATGCAGAGATTAACACCAGGATTAACACCAGATGAACATTCAAACAGTACATTATACCTTAATCAAGGAACTATTAACTCAGTTAATCAATCAAGTAGCAAACAACAGCCCAGTCAAGGAACTCCCAAGGAGAGAACAACACCTCCACCAACACAAGCAGGACAAACCACAGTATATAAACAGAGAGCAAGTCCCACTCCCTTTTCGCACTGAAGATGTTGCCCAGTCTGGCAATGAAACGTCTGCAAGGAAACAACAAGGCTCAGAGAGCACCAAGGACTCCACAGTTCAACCCTGAGCTACAAATATTCTCTTCAAGATTTAAAATTATCTGCCAATATTAGATGGGTCAGTCCACTGGGGTTGTGATGTAATTTTAACCAGTAAGTAAGGATATGGGCCATGTGGCGCAGAGTGGTAAGCAGCAGTATTGCAACCAAAACTCTCCCCACAACCCGAGTTCGATCCCAGCGGAAGCTGGATTCTTGCATAGCCGGCTCAGGTATACTCAGCCTTCCATCCTCCTGAGGTTGGTAAAATGAGTACCCAGCTTGCTGGGGAAGGTGACAACTGGGGAAGGCAATGGCAAGCCACCCCGCTATAGTGTGAGGTTTTTATTTTAAGGCCTAATTTCAGAAACTCACAGCACAAGCCACAATGGATATGCGAAGTTCTTTATTAGGTCTTTACCTCAGACTGTCAAAGCCACAACTGGATCCACTTCCTCCCGCCTCCCTCCTTTGTCTTCCTGCCATTTCTTTGTCCCACCCCATCCTCTGCGTTGACAGCTTGCGCGATGGTGGCCTCTCAGTCTCTCAGTTATGAATGGGGTTGCTGCCATCTGCTCTCTTCTTATCCCTTGCCCCTTCATTGCTTGTAGTCTCTCCTCTATCCTTCTTTTGATGTGTAAGGTTAGAGCACCCAGGTACAATTAACCATTGCCCCTGGGTTCTCCATCCTTACATATAGTCTGCCAAGAAAATGTCGCGAAAGTGGTGTCCCCCCAAAGGGTCAGACATGACTCGGTGCTTGCACAGGGGACCTTTCACCTTTCACCAAGTAAGGATATTTTTCCTGAGGTTAGATTCAAGTTTACTGACTCCTGCTTCCCGTCAAAGTACAGGATTTGGGACACAGCAGGTAACCTGGAAGATATTTCTTAGAAATTTTGTTTGGATTCTTTCTAAGGCAGTCATGTTGTTATATGGTCCCAATTGACCCCCATATAGCAGTTGTGCTGGGGTGCTAGCTGAAAACAACTTAATTGCAGCAGACATAAATTGTGCTCCTCTGGTAAAGTAATAGCTTTGGATAGCTGATGCAGATCTCTGTGCATTGCAAGATACATAGTCCAGGTGGGCATTTCAGCTTCCTGTAGCTTGAAAAACTATCCTGAGATATCTAAATATCTTAACCTGCTCAATGGGCTGCTCACCTAAGTTCCAGTTTCTCTGTTTGGGACATTTGAAGAAATAGGTATCTTAGTTTTGGTATAATTTATTAATTCCTCCTCAGTACAGTATGTGTAAGTGATCTCAAGCCTCTTTTGAGGCCAATAGAAGTTAATGACAGAATTACTGAATCATCAGCATAGAGTAATAATTTGACATGTCTTTGGGCTAATTTAGGGGGATGAAAAGTAGAGTTACTTAAATGAGGGACCAGTGAGTTTATATAATAGTTGAATAAAACTGGAGCCAATAACATCCCTGTCTGACTCCCCTCCTTACAAGTATTTCCTTTGTGACATGTCCTTGATTACTGCACCTGACTTTCAATCTTGTATTCTTGTGTATTTTAATGAGCAGCAGGAGTAAACTGTGGAATTTTGACCAGTTTATACCACAGTTTGGTTCTAGATACTGTGTCAAAAACTGACCTAAAGTCAATAAATGCTGCATAAAGGGATTGTCCTGATTTATGGGTATATTTTTCTACCAAATGTTGCAGCATCAAAGCATGGTTTAACTTTGATCGTCCTACTCTGAATCCAGCCTGTTCATCCATCAGAATGTCTTCAGATTCAAGCCAGTCATTTAGTTTCTCCTGGAGATGTTTAGCATACATTTTTCTGATCTGACTTAACAAATTAATTGGGCAGTGGTTAGCTGAGTTGTCTCTCTTACCCTTCTTATACATTGGTATTATAATGCCAAGCCCAGTCCTTTGGTATCAAGGCTGAACAGTCTATTGCAGTGAAAAGTGAGGGATCCACCATTCCAAATTATTTATTACTTCATACATAACTGTAATAAAGTCTGAACCAGGGGCTTTCCCTGGTTTGAACTGTTTAATTATATTTCTGATCTCTGAGCATGAGACTGGGGGCCAATGGGGGAGGGAGATCACATCCAAGTCCAACTCTGCCAGGGAATTCTCTGCTTGACCATCTAGGGTAACAAAATAGTGTTCCCATATACTGGCTGGTATATGTGGTGAAGAGCTATAAATATTGTTAGAAAAAGAAGGGGCTACCAACCTCCAAAAGATAGCAGGGTTTTTCACACTGGTGGCCACTATCAAGCATTGCCAGGCTACCCTCATAGCATTCCTTTTTTTTTGACAGGTTAACTGTTTATACTGTTTTTTCAACATCATTAACTCAGAAATTGTACCAGAACCAGGATTCTCTTCGTAAATTTAAAATGGCTGTTTAGAGAATTCCAAGCTTCATGACATTCATGGTCAAACCAGGCATGACGTATTCTTGGATCATGCCTAATTGTAACAGACTGGGGGGGGGCAGGGTTTTAACAATGATTGAAATAATTTGGTCAAGTTATTAAAATTAGCAAGTATGATGTCATCTTCATTTCACATGCCACTCAAGATCCTGCAAGGTAGACTTCAGCAGTTCATGGAGTGAGAATTGCCAGATGGACAAGCTGGGTTTAGAAAAGGCAGAGGAACTAGGGACCAAATTGCCAATATCCACTGGATAATGGAAAAAGCCAGGGAGTTTCAGAAAAACATCTATTTCTGTTTTATTGACTATTCTAAAGCCTTTGACTGTGTGGACCAGAACAAATTGTGGCAAGTTCTTAGTGGTATGGGGATACCAAGTCATCTTGTATGCCTCCTGAAGAATCTGTATAACGACCAGGTAGCGACAGTAAGAACAGACCACGGAAGAACGGACTGGTTTAAGATTGGGAAAGGAGTACGGCAGGGCTGTATACTCTCACCCTACCTATTCAACTTCTATGCAGAACACATCATGCGACATGCTGGGCTTGAGGAATCCAAGGCTGGAGTTAAAATCTCTGAAAGAAACATTAATGATCTCAGATATGCAGATGATACCACTTTGATGGCTGAAAGTGAAGAGGAACTGAGGAGCCTTATGATGAAGGTGAAAGAAGAAAGTGCAAAAGCTGGCTTGCAGCTAAACCTCAAAAAAACCAAGATTATGGCAACCAGCTTGATTGATAACTGGCAAATAGAGGGAGAAAATGTAGAAGCAGTGAAAAACTTTGTATTCCTAGGTGCAAAGATTACTGCAGATGCTGACTGCAGTCAGGAAATCAGAAGACGCTTAATCCTTGGGAGAAGAGCAATGACAAATCTCGATAAAATAGTTAAGAGCAGAGACATCACACTGACAACAAAGGCCCGCATAGTTAAAGCAATGGTGTTCCCCGTAGTAACATATGGCTGCGAGAGCTGGACCATAAGGAAGGCTGAGAGAAGGAAGATAGATGCTTTGGAACTGTGGTGTTGGAGGAAAATTCTGAGAGTGCCTTGGACTGCAAGAAGATCAAACCAATCCATCCTCCAGGAAATTAAGCCAGACTGCTCACTTGAGGGAACGATATTAAAGGCAAAACTGAAATACTTTGGCCACATAATGAGAAGACAGGACACCCTGGAGAAGATGTTGATGCTAGGGAGAGTGGAAGGCAAAAGGAAGAGGGGCCGACCAAGGGCAAGGTGGATGGATGATATTCTAGAGGTGACGGACTTGTCCCTGGGGGACCTGGGGGTGTTGATGACCGACAGGAAGCTCTGGCATGGGCTGGTCCATGAAGTCATGAAGAGTCGGAAGCGACTAAACGAATAAACAACAACAACAAACATGATGTCATCTGACTTACCCTCCACTATTGCTGAATAAAGAGACTTGGCTGGTTCCCTGTTAACAGAGTTAGTAACTATTGCTGCTTGCTGAGATGTCCATTTAGCACAAATGGGACAAAGGTCATCAGCCACTGTTGCAACATGGCAGGAAGGTAGACACAGTCTATCAGAGATTTTCAGGCACAGAGTAATCGGGAAATGGTCACTTTCAGGTCAACTGACATTACAAACTTACATAGATAGGGGATTAAACTCTGAATGATCCCAGCATAGTCTAGCAGGGAAGGCTTGGTGCCAGCCCAGTGGGTATACTCAGCTGGGTAAACATCACTAGTAGACCCATTTAAAATTACCAAATTCAGTTTTGTGAAAGTTCGAACAAGGTAGAGCCCTTTATAGTCACTGTATACGTCCTTAGATTGGCGGCATAGAATAGGGGGTGTTATTATAGAGGGTAAAGGTTGGTGATGAAATTTAGCAAAAAGTGATTTGTTATTCGCTCCAATTCTTGAATTGAAATCACCAGCCAATATTAATTATGCTGCAGGGAATGCCACCATTAGATCTTCCACAGAGGTATCTATTCTATCCCAAACATGTCTTATCTGTGAACAAATACGCAGGGGTGGGATGTACACATTAATCAGAAGGAGTTGACTCCTATTGAATTGAAGCAGAATTGCCAGTGCATACTGGTCTAATGGTTGTAAACGAGTTCTCTGAGCCTGCAGGGAGGTAGATGTTAAGATACCTAAACCCCTGCAAAGCCTCCCATGACCTGCACCAGGCACAGCTTCCAGTGTGATTGTCTCAAACTCCTCTGCTAGCAATTCACCTGCGTGCCACATTTCCTGAAAAAAAAAACTATGTCATAGCTGGATATATATGCCAGAAATGATGGATCTCTAATCCTGGATTTCCACCCTGCAATGTTCCAGAAATGAGAGACAGGGAGGTAATAGTGGTTAAATGTCATTTGGTTTGGCCAGACAAAAGTATCACTGTAGACGCATCCTGGGATGCACTGGGGTGATTATATCCCATGACTCCTGCACTGCCAACTGCAGCACTGAAACAGCCTAAATAGGATGTCCGGGTGCCCTTTAGTGAAACAGAGAGAGTCCTGTGAATGCTGGTCTGCAATCTCTGTAGTTTGTGGGGCCAAGTTTACATTTCCCAGTGGTATGTTTAAATCTTCAGTGGTGCAATCTAGTTGTCTGTCTGTCTGACTGCCTGTCTTCTGGGGGTGTTGGAGTAGAGCTCATATTAATACTGATTTTGCAGCCTTCTGCATGGGGCACAGAGACCAACTCAATTAGTGGAGCGGCTGGTATTCCATTCTCCACTAAGGGGAAGTCATTTGTGCCAACAATTGGAGACGCAAGGTCTGTAAGTGGCTCTGCTGTAGCAATTGTGCTCATTAAAGTTGTCTTCAGTTTTTCTAGCTTGTGTAGAATATTATTCTGTTCATTCCTTGGTAGAGAGCTGAAAGCACTAATGAGACCTGCTTCAGCTGGGTCTGAAGAGTCTTCATCAAGTGAGTCTGACTCTCTCCCATAGATTAAACCTTGCGTTCTCAAGGCCGGGGGTCGGGGGGCAGGGAGGCGGCAGCTTTGGATGCCTCTGGAGCCGGCTTAAGGTAGTTATTTAATATAGGTGACATGGAAAAAAATAAGGATTTAATCTTTTCCTGGTGGGAGAAATTTGGAATGAAGCTAAGTATGCCCTCATCTTAAGGAACATCAATGGAATAGTGGATTGTTCAAAAGTCAAAAGAATCCGCTTGTGATGAGAGGCACTTCGAAGCCATTCAAAAGCATGCAAATCAATTCGGTGGTACTGGCAATGAAGAAGTTGTCCTAAAGAAACTACAGTTACCCTCCTAGAATTCTAACGGCCAGTGTTATACCTATTCAGAAAAATGCTGAGAGCAATCTGGTGTGTTTTCAATATGCGATTTGGTTTCATAGGGAGTACTTCTTTAATATCCAGAAGAGCTTTGGTGTATGAATGGTTCCTGTTCTTTACCTTTTCTGGCATTACAGTTATTGTTGCACACATTTAGTTGCTGTGGCACTTCATCAAGTTGTTTTACTTTATCTTTGGTTGCTTGCTCTTTAACAGCACTCATGCCCAGGTTACAGGACTTAATTGAAGCTGTTGCATACTCTTTAGCTGGAGTATAAAGTCCGGTTTCATGCTTTTGAACGTAAGCTATATCTCTTTTCAGCATTTCCAAATCATATTTTATGGCTGACAGCTGCTCAGATATTGAAATAACAGTCTGGGCTGTGAGCAGACATTGTTTTGCCATGTACTCAGTTGTATTTTCCCAAGGAAGCTTCTCCCTGTACTGGTTTCACTTCTTATCTTTAAAGTTATTTTCAGTTTCCCTGAGGTAATGGTTGGACTGTTTATTTGTAGTGGTGATACACTATGAGAGCCCATAGAGGACTCTCCTCTAACTCCTCCCTGACAGATAGAGAGAATGCTAATAGCTGTTGTTTCTCCAATTCTGTTTGCAAATCCCATTCTAATACTTCAAATTTGTTGAATGTAGAAGGGAAGTTTGCTTTACTCCCAGTCCCTTTCATGCAAAGTGTTCGTCAATCTTTGGTTGTTTAGCTGACTTCCGTGAGGGGAGAGATCTGATGGAGTTTTTAAAGGTTAATAAAACAACTCCAAGCAGCTAACACCAATCTTGCAGAGTAAAGGCATGAACCAAAAAGGAACTTGCACATTAAGCTTAATTACGTTCAGAAACAAATTCAGTCTTCACACTGTAGTTAGATGAAGAAAATAGAGCTGGTACCATGTCGTTTCTCTCTTTTCCAAATTGTTCAAAACAGAAAATCCTTGCTCTATGTCTTTGCCTTTACTTTCACCTCACCCAGAGTAACATAATTTAGATTAAAAAGAGTCCAAAAATCATTTTAAAAAATCATTTAAAAATCTATGAATATGATTAAACTAGGGAGAGCTGTGAAAATGTGTGCTACTGGGCTGGGAAGAAGGGGACTTGTCAAAGTCTCTTGATCTTAACAAAACCGTAGAAATATTTAGGGATGGTGAAGAAAAGTGTTTAATTTTCTTTGAAATGCAAATTTATCTAATTAACTAATGGAAGCTGAAATCATTCATAATTCACCACATTTTTTGCATTTTATCAAAACCTGTCTATCTAGTTAGGAAAAGCCTATACAAAATATTTAAATTTGTGAAAACAGAGTATAAAAATTATGCATTACATTAGAGAAAATGTAAATTGCAAACAAAAATGTACATGTTTGGAGAAATGTGCACCAAAGAACATACAGTGCCAACTAGAAAAAAAACAGTATGACAAACTGAACGTGCCAAATTTGCAACCATAAGAAAGAAAAACCAAAATGAATTCAATCCTGTCTACAAATTTGCTTCTTGCTACAAGAACAGGTGATTTCAGTTTTATTAATAATACAAATAAGCAAGTCACCTTTGGAATGAGGAGGCTTGGATTGGGAGTTAGACATTCTATAAGGCATGAAAGCTTCAGGCTAGTTTAGGTTATAGGGTAATTCTTAACCTTTGGAATCCAACTAAGATATTAGTTAATCGCACTTTTCTGTAAAGGAAGAAGTTCCAGAGCTATTTTCCATGACCTGCATCAGTCCAAAGCCAGGTTACAAATATTTGTTACCAAGTAAACATACATGTGTCTTTAGATATATAGGATCATTCTGCTAGGAGCAAAATCACTTTCTTTTGAGATACTGGTACAAAATTAGAAAAATAGCTAAATAGTTTTTACCTTAACTGAAATCATACGGCCATGTTTATAATCAATAGGAACTCCTTTTTTTAAAAAAAGTCAACAAGTTACCTCATATTCCACATCGTCCTCCTAGCTTCTTCCCTCTCTTGCAGCCTTTCTTCATAATGTACAGGAAAAAAGAACCTTAAGTAAGATTTGTTCTGAATAGAGGTCTTAAATGGAAAAAGAGACATGTGAGAACTGGACAAAAGAATATTCACTGAGGCAAGATGATATGCTATGCTTCAGTGATTTAGTGACTGAGATTACATTCTTCAAAGTGGATTGTGCTAGCATGATTTGATTTCAAACTCTACCAATGAACCAAATTAATATGACATGTTTCGGATGCCTCAAAATGCCATCTGTAATGATTGCCTATTCTGACATACTCAGCCTCACAAGCAGGTTCTTAATGAAAACTGATTTATTGAAAGAATAGTGTGCAAATACAAAGAAAGCTGAGAATGACCAAAAGGACGCCAAATACAAACTAAAAACCCTCGCTTCAAACCCGATCCCACCCCTCGCCCCACCATAGCAACCACCCCCTCCCAGGTGTTCGTAACCGTTACACATCGGCCTGGGAAAGTAACCTTGAACACATGCAATAACCCAAACATACATTCCTCAGTAACAGTAAGGAGATTACAGCCCGGCACGGCTGAAATTCTCCTCCCAGCAAATGACAGACACGGATCAGGAAATTGACATGCGAAACGTTATGATGGACCCAGACCATTGGAACGATGAACATGACATACCGCCCCCCTTAAACAAACCAAACTAAGGAGCAGGCTTAGCAGGATAGGCAGTATGAAAACGGGTAATTAAAACAGGGAAGTTAACATCGCGGGCAGCAACCCACTCAGGATGAGGGAAATGTTTCCAACGGACAAGGTATTGCAGGGTAGAATGAAGTCGTCGAGAATCAAGAATCTCCTTCACTTCAAAGTGCTGCTGACCATCAATCATAATGGGCGCAGGGGGTGAAGGCTGTGGGTGCCAGCGATCCGACTGGTGGAAAGGCTTGAGCAGGCTGCAATGAAAAACGGGGTGCAAACGTTTAAGATTATAAGGTAAATCCAACTTAAATGTCACAGGATTAATTTGGCCCACAATAGGAAAAGGGCCCAAGAACTTGGGTGCCAACTTCTTAGAGGGTTGAGGGGATTTGATAAACTTGGTGGAGAGATAGACTTTATCCCCGACTTTGAAAGCTGGTTGTGGCGCCCGCTTGGTGTCAACGTGACGTTTGTAAGCAGCCTGGGCATCTGCAAGAGCTTGTTGGATTTTGGGCCAGGAGTCCCCCAGATGTGTTGCCCAATCCGTAGGGGATGAGGGGGGAGATGTTGGTTGAGGCAGCTCAGGAATGGGAACAAAATCTCGGCCAAAGACGATACGGAAAGGGACTTGCCCAGTGCTTTGATGCACTGCGTTGTTGTAGGCGACCTCAGCAAAGGGAAGGAGATTGACCCAATTGTCCTGCTGATAATTCACAAAAGCACGCAAATACTGCTCCAGTGTGGAATTAAGTGCCTCTGTAGATCCGTCAGTCTCAGGATGTGACGCAGTGGACAATGCCTGTTTAGTGCCCACCAATTTCATAAAAGCCCGCCAAAACCGGGAAGTAAATTGTGTGCCTCTGTCAGTCACCAAATGGGCGGGGCTCCCGTGGAGCCTGTACACGTGTACAAGGAAGAGGCGGGCCAGCTGTTGAGCAGAGGGAATAGAAGTGCACGGAATGAAATGGGCTTGTTTCGAGAAATAGTCTTTTACAACCCAAATCACAGTTTTCCTCTGGCTCGGAGGTAAATCCACGATAAAATCCATAGAAATTTCCTCCCAGGGGTGAGAGGGACTGGACACTGGTTGCAATAACCCTTGGGGCTTACCAACCTTCCTTTTGGACCCAGCGCACACCGGGCAGGAGGCAACGTAGCTTTTGACATCACGCCTCAGCGTGGGCCACCAGAATTGGCGCCGAACCAAGTGGAGAGTTTTCACAAACCCAAAGTGACCAGCCACTTTATCATCATGGGAACGGAGCAAAATGTCTTTGCGCAAATTGTCAGGGACATAGAGACGATCGTGCTTCCAAGCAAAGCCCTGGTCAAAAGTAACATTGTTCATATTCGCTTGCAACCAAGTGTCAGATTTCAATTTGGAGAGAAACTGTTGTTGCAAGTCAGAGGGAATTGGCAACCTTCTTGCACAGGGTGAAAGTGAAACGTCGGGCTGCTGCGCACGAGTCTGGCTGTGAGTCACAGCTGCCATGCCCAATTGGGGTTCAGTCCACAATGTACCCACCACGTCAGGAACAGAGCTTGAATCCTGAGGCAAGCGGGAAAGGGCATCAGCTAGAAAGTTTTTCTTTCTCGGAATAAACTTTAACTTGAAATCAAAACGGCTGAAGAATTGAGCCCATCTGATTTGCTTTGGGCTGAGCTTCCAAGGCGCGCTGAGCGCTTCAAGGTTCTTGTGATCAGCCCAAACCTCGAAAGGGTAGGTAGCCCCCTCCAGCAAGTGCCGCCAAGTGTCCAAAGCAGCTTTAACTGCAAAAGCCTCTTTTGCCCAAACGTGCCACCGCCTTTCTGTCTCAGAAAATTTATGGGATAGGTAAGCGCAGGGCTTTAGACACCCCGACTCATCTGCCTGCAGCAGGAGTGCTCCAATAGAAAAGTCAGAGGCATCCACTTGAACCACAAAAGGTTTGGTTGGATCGGGATGTTGCAGAATGGGTTCAGCTGTGAATAGCTGTTTAAGTTTGTCAAAAGCCACCTGGCATGCAGGAGTCCATTTAAGCAACGCCCCAGGGTTCTTTACCCTTCGGGTATCCCCCAACCCTTTTGTTTTGAGTAACTCAGTGAGGGGCAACGCTACCTCAGCGAACCCCTGGATAAATTGCCGATAATAGTTAGCGAACCCCAGGAAACTCTGGAGCTGCCTATGCATACGTGGCCGCTCCCATTCCAGGATGGCTTGAATCTTAGCTGGATCCATCTCAATACCCTTGTCTGAAATTCTGTAGCCCAGATAGTCAATTTGAGATTTATGAAATGCACATTTAGATAGTTTAGCATACGGTTTAGCTTTTCTCAGCTTGCTGAGTACTTGCCTCACCAGTTTTTCATGTTCCTCCATTGTTTCAGTATAAATCAACACATCATCCAAATACACCAAGACCCCTTTGAATAAATGGTCATGCAAGACCTCATTGTTCAATTGCATAAAGCCCTGAGGTGCTCCCGCCAACCCAAAAGGTAACACTTTATACTGGAAAGAGCCCAGAGGGCAATTGAAAGCAGTTTTCCATTCATCCCCCTCCCATATGCGAATGCGGAAATATGCCTCCCGCAGATCTAACTTGGAGAATATTTTCCCCTTCGCCAGATGTGTTAACATGTCTTTGATTAACGGTACAGGATATTTATTTAATATTGATACTGCATTTAATCCCCGGAAATCTGTACATAGTCGCAAAGTTCCATCTTTCTTTGGTCTGAAGAGAACAGGAGCACCTGTTGGTGGGTTGGTGGGTTCAATAAAACCCCTAGCCAGATTTTTGTCGACAAACTCTCGTAGCATTGCCAGTTCCTTCTGGGTCATAGCATAAATTTTTGGCTTAGGCAATTGTGCATTAGGGATAAACTCTATGGTACAGTCAGTTTTGTGATGCGGCGGCAGCTGATCCGCCTCCTTTTCGCCAAACACATCTGCAAGGTCTTGGTATTGTTCCGGCAGCCCGTCTAGCGGACCGGCGAGGAAATGCGGAGTTGCTGCTGCCACCCTCCCCACAGCGCCATTGTCCACGTCATCCCCCTCGGGCTTTGTAGAACCCATCCGCAAAAGTCACAGTCCTGTGCACCCAATTTATTTGTGGGTTCTGTTGGACGAACCAAGGCATCCCCAAAATGACAAACGGACCCCCCCACAGGTGCCACCACAAAAGGCAGTTTCTCCCAGTGGCTGCCCATTTGCAATGCCACCATCCCTGTGGAGTGAGTCACCGGTTTCTCCCCCACTGTAGATCCATCCAATTGGGTGATCATGGGCCGTTTCAACGGGAATGTGGGTAGCTCTAATGCAGCCACCACATCAGGGTGCATTAAACACCGCGAGCACCCCGAATCCACCATTGCCCATACTTCAACAGTTCGTGTACGGGACCCCAATTTCACCTTCACTGTCAGGGTAGGGAAATTTCCACTCACCAAAGCGTGGTCGTGCCCTTCCTCTACCACCTGCCCAGCGGCGCCTCTTAGAGCAGGTGGCTGGCATTTTCCGCCGGCTGAGACAGCTCGGGCTCCCCTTCATCCCCATAGAAAGGGGCGTTCTCAGCCTCGGTTTCAGCCATCGCTGCCTTCATCTTCCTGGGCACAGAGGGGGATTTCCCTGTCGGCTTTGCCTGACGCTCCTCGGTCTTCCTCTGCAGGCATGCTGCTGCTCGGTGCCCCTCCTTCCCACATCGGAGGCATTGCCCTTTCGCAAAACAGCTCTCCCTCTCCTCTTGCCAGGCTGTATGTCCCGCTCTGCCAGTGGTGCCCGGTGTCTTGGCCGTCCTTGTCATAGCCATTTGCTTGGGGCCCTTCCTGGTTTGTGCAAACTTAGCCTGGGCTTGCTCGACATTCCCCGCTAGTTGAATCCAGTAACATAGGGTGATCGGATCTGCTCTTCCTAACACCCATCTCAGTAACCCGGGTCTCAGTCTGTCTTTGAACATCTCTATTAGGGTAGTTGGTGACCAATCGTTGACCTTTGCCGCTAGGGCTTAGAATTCTAGGGCATAATCGGCCACGGACTTTGATCCTTGGATCAGTTCCCTCAGAGCCACCTTGGCTTTCTCCTTTGCTAACGGGTCAGCAAAATGCATTTTTAGCGCCCACAGAAAGTCTCTGAAATCATCCAACTCCATGGCGCCCATCTCGGTTAATTGGACAAACCAATCAGCTGCCCTCCCCTCCAGTTGAGTAGCTACCGCGTTTATCTTTGCCCTTTCCGAAGGAAACAGCCTCCCAAACTCCTCCATAAAGCTTTTTTGCATTAGTCAGGAAGAATGACAGCTTCATGGGATCCCCATCAAACTTGACAGTGAAATCCCTATACCTGGCCCTTTGTGGGCTGCTCTTCCTCCTGGGCTCTGGAGACCTTTCCTCTCGAGGGGGGGGGGAATTCGCAACCCCGACTTTGGGACTTCTCTTCCGATCTCTGCTTCGTCCCCTCCCTCCGTCCTCAGCCCACCGCGGGCTGCACAGTGGCGATCCCCCCCAGTACCTCCTCCGGTCTTTCCTCCTCACATTCGGGGGGGGGAGGGAGAAACAGATGGGGACGACCATCTGTAATGATGTTCCCTTCTTCCTCTGTCCTGGCTGCCCCTCGCAAATGACATCCTCGCCATCATGTCTTGTAAAGACTTTACCCTGGCTTCCAACCTCTGTGATTTCTCAGTGGCCCTGGAGACGTCCGACCCACTCCTCTCCATTATGGCCACATCTGGGGACAGTGGATACCTTGGCTTCACAGGTGCCTGGGGCGCTCCGGACAGGGTTCCCTCCTCCTTTCTGACCACCTTGGACTTTACCGCTTTTGCAGTAGCTGAGCTGGAGTCCGAGGTCTCCGACAGTTCCTCCAATTCCGGAGTGAGGGTCCTTTCCCTTCTTTGCCTCATGGAATCCTTTTCCCCCACGCTGGAATCCTCACTCTCTCCCGAGCGGGAAGTAGGTTCAGTCATCACTAACTTTATTTCCTCACAGTAACACTGGAAGGAGGTTAGTGGTAAGAGTTTTAAGTTTCTCAGCTTTATGTAATGGTTGCCTTATTCTGACATACTCAGCCTCACAAGCAGGTTCTTAATGAAAACTGATTTATTGAAAGAATAGTGTGCAAATACAAAGAAAGCTGAGAATGACCAAAAGCGCGCCAAATACAAACTAAAAACCCTTCCTTCACCCCGATCCCACCCCTCGCCCCACCATAGCAACCACCCCCTCCCAGGTGTTGGTAACTGTTACACATTGGCCTGGGAAAGTAACCTTGAACGCATGCAATAACCCAAACATACATTCCTCAGTAACAGTAAGGAGATTACAGCCCGGCACGGCTGAAATTCTCCTCCCAGCAAATGACAGACACGGATCAGGAAATTGACATGCGAAACGTTACGATGTATCCAGACCATTGGAACGATGAACATGACACAACTAATATGAAACCACAATCCCTGCAAATCCTACCCACCCAGCCCCTGGTTCACAGTGCATCCACTTGACATTCAAGTGACCAGCATAAGGTCACCCTTCTAACCTGGGATGTGGCTGGGTGGTTCACATCCACCAGAGACCCGTGCTTCACTGACTTCCTCTCCCGCCACATCATATTGATCCAGGAAACATGGACTGCTGATGAACTGATATTAAACAGATTCCATGCATTCTCAATTGGGGCAGAACCAGGGGTAAAGCACGGAAGAGCAAAAAGAGACCTAGGGGTCTTAGTCTCCACCATGCTACATCAAGGCCCCTCCCCCTACTCAAGTCATGTGCTATGGCAGTGCTAATCCAATTCAAGCACCATGCCCCCCAGTGAGGCAGAAACCCCAGATCAGAGCCTTGTGGGCTGAAATGGAAACTTATGCTGCTGACCTTATACTGCAGAATTCAAATGCATCTGTAGTCCTGGGGGGGGGGGGGACCTCAATGCTAGATTGGGCCCCAATGACCACATCCTTTATGCACGGCACAAATGTCCCCCTCCTAACCCTGAAGACGGATTCCTCCTCCTGTTGCCCAAAAGATCAGAAATCAAACTTTGCAGGTCCCTGCCTGGTTCAAACAGCCTTCAGGCTAAACCTTCACATCCTAAATGGTGCCCTTGAAGGTGACCATCCAGCTGAATTCACCTACTTATCTGGCTCCAGAATGAGCTCTATTGACTATATAACCATTTCTAGGGACCTTCTCCCTTATGCCCCAGAAGTTATGCCTAAATCTGATAGCAATAATTTTCCAATCCTGCTTCAATTAAATGCCTTCACTCAAGAAACACACACTGAGGACTGTTACCAACCCTTTTTAATACCAGCAGGAAGAACTTACTGCAGAGCCAAGTGCACCCTCCATCTAAATCAAGTGATAACTGAGCTACTGGCCTCAGATCAGCTACAGAGCCTTCAATCTGCCCTGACATCAGCTGCGTCTCCTGATGCACTCCTGGAGAACTATAGCACCCTTACCCAAGAGCTCCATCAGCATCTAAACTGTAGTAACGCAGCACCCTGGAAGCAACCACCACCACCACTCCAAGCCATGGTTTGACAAAGACTGTGTCAATGCCAAAAAAGCACTTGCTACCACTTACCAGGCCTATGTATCCAACACTACACCAACACTACATAGCACAGGACCTCATCCAGCAGAAGAGATACTACAAGCAACTGCTGGCACACAAGAAAAAAGAAGCCATGAAAGACAACTGGACACGGCTTATTCAAGCAGTCAAAACCAAAGACTCAGCCACGTTCTGGCATATCACACTAAGCTCCCAAAGCCCATCCATGGTGGACTGTCACATCCCACCAGGGACCTGGGAAGCATACTTCCAGGAACTCTACATGAACACCTCTGTTGGAAGTGGGCGACCTAGCCAAACTATAGCAAATCTGCCAATGCGAGCACCAGTGACAGTGACAGAGATCAAGAATCTTGTTGCTCAATTAAGACTAGGGAAGGCTCCAGGAGAAGACCTAATCCCTTTGGAGGCCATCAAAAACAATTTGGATTTCTGGACCCCCACTTTAGCCTCACTTTTTACCTGCATTGACATTTATGGCCAAGTCCCCAAGGATTGGGGGCTTGTGATCATTGTCCTTACATATATATTTAAAAAAAGGGAAAAAGGATGACCCTGAAAATTACAGACTGATCAGCCTCCTCAACACAATCAGCAAACTCTATGCAAGACAGCTACAGTGGAAATTCCACAACTGATTGGAACAAGAAAACATACTTGCAGAGGAGCAAGCTGGCTTTAGGGAAGGCTGATCCATCCTTGATCAGAGCCTAGTACTCCAACACTTCATTGAAAAATATTCCTCCCATAACACAACCTTTATACCATCTTTACGGACTTCAAAGCAGCTTTTGATTCCATATTCTGAGCCTATGGGAAAAACTGGAGGCCTCTTCAATTGACCGACGTTTATTTAATATGTATGCTTCATGAAGGGACCTCACTCAAAGTAAGATGTAACCCACAGGGCCATCTCACCAGTGCCATTGGAAATGAGAAAGGCGTCAAGCAAGGCTGCATACTGGCCCCTCTCCTATTCAATTTTTACATCAACTCCATGGTGGACCATCTCCACAACACGAACTTTAACTCCCCAAAACTTGCTGGAAGACACATCTCGGTTCTACTCTATGCAGACGATGCGGCAATACTTTCAAGAACACCTATTGGCCTCAAAAGAGCACTGAGAGCACTAACACAGTACTGCAAGGAAGACCAGCTAGAACTCCATTATCAGAAAACTAAAATCATGGCATTTGCCAAAAGGCCCAAGAGCCACTCCTGGAGCATAGATGGCCACAGAACTGAGCAGGTCTCGTGTTTCAAATACCTGGGAGTAGTCCTCCATTCTGCCAGCAGTAGAAAAGCCCATGGGGACCACGTTGCCGAAACTGCACAGAGGAGCTCATCTGCCACTTTTTTTTTTTTATTGCAAGATTTTATTCATTAAAAATTTCTACAAAAAAAATTCTACAAGACATATATACAAAAAGATTTTTCAACAAAACATATTAACAAAAAAATCAACATACATTTCTACACATCTTGCTATAATGTCTTATGATTTTAACTTTTCTTTTTCCTAAGGAAAATAGGTGTGTCAACATATACAAATCATATAAATAAGAGGTTTCCGACTAAATTAGCTAAAGATATATATTAAAACCCCTAATGTAACTCCCAATAATTTTGAACTCTTATTTTACTATTTGTTTCAAAATATTCACTTCTTTACAATACAAAACCCAATATCATTGATTCATTTTCATCAATTGCATACAGGTAATCTAAAATTGGTTGCCACATTTCCTTAAATTTCAAAATATTATCTTTCATTAAACATGTTAATTTTGCCATTTGTGCTAATTCGATGAGTTTTATTATCCATTCTTCCATTGTTGGAATAGTTTCCCTTTTCCAATACTGTGCATATACTAATCTGGCTGCTGTGATCATGTAAAGCATCAAATTACTATATTTTTCTTGTTGATCACCATCAAAGAGACCTAATAAAAAAAAATATGATTTTTTCCCCATCTTTTTCTTAAAAATTTTCTGAAACATATCATGAATCTGTGCCCAAAATTTTTTTGCTTTGCTACAAGTCCACCACATATGATAGAACATTCCTTCAATTTGCTGACATTTCCAACATATATTTGAGGTGTTGTTATACATTCTTGCTAGTTTTTGTGGTGTCAAGTACCATCTATACAGCATCTTATAAAAATTTTCCTTTGAATTATAACATAATGAAAATTTTAAATCTTTAGTCCTTTTTTCCCATTTTTCTAATGGAATGTCATAACCAACATTTCTTGCCCAATTAATCATGCATGTTTTAACCTGTTCATTTTCTTGATTTATTTGTAACAAGATTTTATACATTTTTATAATAATATGATCATTATTTAAATATAATTGTTTTTCAAATTCTGATTCTTCTTCTTTAAATTTATAGTTCTTTTTATCTAACTTGAATCGTTCGTTTAATTGGAGGTAAGTAAACTAATTACACGTGTGGCCTTCATTTTGTAGTTCCTCCCGAGATTTTAGAATAGGCAGACCACTGTGATCGAATTTTAATAGATCTTTATATCTTAACCATTTAGTCTGGTCCCCTAAGCTTTCTCTTCTTGATAGGGCTTCTAATGGTGATATCCAATTTGGTATATTTGGAAGTAATCTTTTTTTGTATTTGTCCCAGGTCTTAAATAACGTTTTTCTAATAATGTGATTATTAAATTCTTTGTTCAATTTTACTTTTTCATACCAGATATAAGCATGCCAACCAAATTTAATTTTGTGTCCTTCTAACTGTAAAAGTTTTTGATCTTCCAATATTAACTAGTCTTTGATCCATAGAAAACAACAAACTTCCAGATATAACTTAAGATCAGGTAATCCCAGGCCTCCTTTCTCTTCGGCATCTTGCAATAGTTTAAATTTAATTCTTGGGGTTTTTTCCCTGCCATATAAATTTCAAAATGTCTTTTTGCCATAACTTAAAAGTTTTTTCATTTATCAAAATTGGAATTGTTTGGAACAGAAATAACATCTTTGGTAATATATTCATTTTAATTGCAGATATTCTTCCTAAAAGAGATAATTGTAACTTACTCCACCTCTCTAAATCTAATTTAATCTCAGACCACATTTTCTCATAGTTGTTGTGGAATAATGCATTATTATTAGCTGAAAGTATTATACCCAAGTATCTAATTTTCTTTTCTATTGTAAAGCCAGTTTTTTCTTTTAAAATTTCTTGTTGTTCTTGGATCATATTTTTACTCAGTATTTTAGTTTTTTGGTTATTAATTTTAAATCCTGCTACCTCTCCAAATTCTGTTATTTTTTCCAATAAATAGTCTATCAAATCTAATAGGTTTTGTAAAGTAAACACCAAGTTGCCTGCAAATGCTTTCAATTTAAATACTTGTTTTTTAATTTTTATCCCTTCTATTCATTTATCAAATCTTATCTAATAAGAACTTCTAAGGCAAGAATGAATAATAAAGGTGACAATGGACATCCCTGTCTCGTTCCCTTTTCTATTTTACAATTCTCTGTTACTTCTTCATTTACTATTATTCTACCTTTTTGTCCTAACAACCAGGAAACACACTGAGACAATGAACTGGTCTCTAATATTTATTACTAGTACTTAACAAGAATCCTAACAAACTGAAGAAGCGTGGGAAAAACCCAGACATATAACCCCCAAGGGTTAAGGCGGTCCCGATCTGTGTCTCTTTGAATGGCTGAACAGTTCCTCAGTGCTACGCATGCGCTTGACAGTCTGGATGGGAGCCCCCTGCTCACCATCCTTACTCATGACACTTTTTGTGATGAATAAATTGCTTTGATCCCCGTCGTAAAGTCTTTTCCAAACTCCATTTTCTCCAATACCTTGATCATAAATCTCCAATTTAAATTATCAAAGGCCTTTTCAGCGTCCAAAAATATTAAAGCTATTTGGCTTTCATTATGATGATGTGCATATTCCAAAATATCTATCACTGTTCTTGTGTTGTCTTTTATTTGTCTTTTTGGTAGAAAGCCATTTTGTGTCATGATCACCGTTGCGATGTTTGCGACATCGTAACGGCTCGCATGACAAAGCGCGGATGCGTGTCAATGACTGGAGAGGTGCGGGCGATAAACAGGACAAAGAAGGTAATGGGTTTTGGAGATCTATTAAACACCAAGGTCTCATCGCCCGGTAATCGACCATTGACACCATTGTCAAAGAAATTATCAGGGCGAGGTTCGGAAGGGCGCGTCCAGGCTTTCGAGGAATATCGAGGTCTAATCACCCGGTAATGGACCATTACCTCGCAGGAAGATAAACAGGGCGATGCCTGGGGCGAATGGGGCTGGACGACCTCTCACCTATCAAGTCTTGATGGCCTGTCACTCTGTGGAACTCGTGGGGCACACCCGGGGAGTGTGGGGGCGGAGTGCTGTTTGGCGCAAGACTATTTAAATCAACTTTTGGCGCGCTTCCCTCACTCTCAGCTTTTTACTGGTGTGCATTCTATTCTAAATAAAAGCCAGAGCTTAAACTTGATTTAGAGTCTGAATCTTTTATCTAGTCTTAGGCATTCCTTACATTTTGATCTTTATTTAAAATTTCTTGAAGGACTATTTTTAATCTTTCAGCTAATATTGCCCTAAAAATTTTATAATCATTGTTAAGCAAAGAAATCGGCCTATAATTTTTAGTTAAAGTGGAATCTTGTTCTCCTTTTGGGATAAGAGTGATATTTGCTTCAGACCATGACTCAGGTATCTTGTACCCCATCAAAATCGAATTCATTAAATCTTTAAGTGGTGTTAAAATTTGTTCTAAAAATAATTTTAGAGCCCGTGGATATACCATCAGAGCCTGGTGTTTTTCCTATTTTAAGTTTTTTTACTGCATCTATAATTTCTTGGTTAGTAATCAGGCCGTTAATACTAAGTTGTTGACTGAGTTAATTTGGGAAGATTTTGGTTATTAAGATACTTATCAATTTTTTCTTCTGAAATTTCCTTTTGATATAGCTATGAGAAGTGAAAAATGCTTTTTTAATTCCTTTGTTATCTACCACATCTTCCCCACTGTCTCTTATTCTAGTAATCATTTTTTTCTCTCTCTCTTTTCTTAATTTGTAAGCCAGCCATCTACTTGGTTTATTAGCAAACTCAAAATTTCTTTGTTTTGCATAGCGTAATTTTGTTTCCATATCCTTTATTGTAATAAGCTCAAGTTGTTGTTGTAACAGTTTGATTTGATATATTAAATTTTCGTCTGATGAATTTTCTTGTAATTCTCTTTCCTTTATTTTAATCTGATTCATTATTAATTGAACATTTTGTCAATATTGTTCCTTTATTTTATGGTTCAAAGATATAAAATGTCCCCTCATTACAGCCTTACTAGCATCCCAAACAGTTCTAATATCCACTTCATTGTTCAAATTTATATCAAAAAATTCTTTTAATTTCTTTTTACACTCTTCTGTTACTCCCACTTTTTTTAAAATACTCCCATTCAATCTCCATTTTATAGCTTTAGAAATCCTTGTGAGTAACTTTCACTGGGTTATGGTCTGAAAATGTTTTTGGTAAAATTTCAGCTTTTATTATTTTATTTGCTAAGTTTTTAGATACCTATACCATATCAATTCTAGAAAAGGATTTGAATCTATCAGAAAAAAAAGTATAGTCTTTCATTAAACTGTTTTTGTCTCCATGCATCTATCAAAGCTAAATTTTCCATTAATTAAAACAATTTTTTTGGTAATTTTCCCTGTTTATCTTTAATTTGTCTGATTTTCTGTCTAATGCCGGTATTATAACCCCATTCCAATCACCCATTAATATCCAGCTGATATAAGAATATTTTAATGATTCTTCCATTAAATTCTCATAAAAAACCTTCGTGTCTTTATGGGGTGCATATACTCCCACTACAATTATTTTCATATCTTGAACTTCAATTTCAATTCCTAAAAATCTTCCTTGATCATCAGAAAATAGCAAACGTGGTTTTAAATAAGATTTAACATATACTACTACACCATTTATTTTCTTATTGTTTGCTGTTACAAATTCATTACCCAATTTTCTATTAAGTAAATACTTTACATCCTTTTTTTTAATATGTGATTCTTGAAGGCAAATAACATCATTATTCAAATTTTTAAGATGGTGAAAGATTTTTTTCCTTTTTTGGGGACTATTTGCCCCATTGATATTCCAAGTAATATAACTAATACCCATCACACCAGTAATTCTTCGTATTCTTTAGAAGTTGTGGCTGACTCTTCTCTGCTAGTTTCTTTGATATTTGTCTTAATATGCTCTAAATCCTTTTTGTTATCTTCCTAGAAATTCTTTAACCTTGTGCATTGAATTCAACTTAAACCTCCTTTCCTGAAAGGTAAAGCTTACCCCCTCTAATTTCTCCCAGCAAAATGGTATGTTGTTTCTTTTCAACATTTCCGTTAAACCTACATATTCCTTTCTTTTTCTCAAAATTCTTATCGGTATTTCTTTAAGCACAATAATCTCTTTTCCTTTAATTCTAATTCTATTGTCAAAGTGTGCATGTAATATCATCTCTTTAGTTTTTCTCCTTGAAAATACAATCAATAAGTCTCTAGGTTTATTATGTGTCTGTGCATATTTTGAATTTATACGAAACACCTTCTCAATTTCTTCTTCCATCTTATCTTCTTCCCAATTTAGTAAGTTTGCTAGTGTTTGGACTATTATTTCCTCTATCTCATCCTCCTTTCCTTCTGGTATACCCCTAAACCTCAGACTGAATTCCTTGTCTCTTAGTTCTAAAAGGGCTATTCTGTCTAATTCATTTTCTTTCTCTACTTCCAATTCTTCTACTCTTTCAATCACCTTTTTTATTTCCCCATCTATTTTCTCATTTATTTTATCTAAATTTTCTTTCAATCATTTCTCAAAATCTTCAAAACATTTTTCCAACATTATATTTACATTTTGCAAGATTGTTTGTGAAGTCTTTCCAGAAAACTCTTCAAACATTGCTCGAAGTCCATCATTTTCTCCTGTTCCCGATTCTCTTCTGTTTTGCCTCCTGGTATTCATTGTTAAAGTGTTCATATAATATACAGAGTATTTTAAAGGTTATATCCACCACGTTATAAGGAGAAACTTGCTATAGAGCTTTTGTCCACCAAATCCACTATATGGCGAGAAGTAATATAGACGCAAGAAAATGGCTACTATATATTAATTAACTTGCACTCTGTTACTGTAGTCCTTATTTTCTCCTTTTAATCCCTCTACAGTTCATCCACCTGTTTTGAAATAAAGCAATTCACCAGGCTTTCCTGAGTCTCTACAGCTACATTTAGTCTCTTCTTCTTTCTATTAAGTTGTAAAATAGCCAAGGAAGCGGGGTGGTCGAGGGTATTGTCTTTTACAAGACGTTCAATTGCAGCTTCTGCTTACTGAAAAGAAAGTGCTTCCCAGCTGAATCTCTGCTTTGCAAAGAAGTGACGTCTGCTGTTTTTCTTGCTTGTCAGCTGTCTGGAGAGCACTTTTGCTTTCTCACTCACAGCTCCTTTTGCCAGAAGTTGCTTTCAATCTGGAAAAACCTTCCAACTCGTCATATCAAGCCGCAATGAGAACTCTATCTGTAGAGCTTCAGTAGAGTTCAGCCCGACGCCATTGCTCCCACACTGGAAACCCCTCATCTGCCATTCTTAAATACCTCAAGTCAAGAGGTGGCCACTATATACCTGCAGCACTCAAACTATTCGAAGCCAAGCCAGTAGCACAACTCCTGTATGGAGCCTAGCGTGGCCCCTTCTCCAATTTTGCACCATTGGAACTTGTGCAATACAAATTTCTAAGATCAGCCCTTCAAGTCCCAAAATGTGTCTCTAATCCACCCTGAGACTAGAGACAGGCCTCATGAAAGTGGAGGCTAGGATGTGAGCTAAACTATTGGCTCAGATTATCCCTTTTTCCCCTTGGCCTTGCCCCATTAACTATGAGGGATGACTTTCAGTCCACATGGAACCAGGCAGTGGCAACTAAAATCTCATCCCTGGGCTTCTATCCAGGTCTCCTACTCAGCATGGGATATGATCGGGCCAAAGCACTCATTAAACAGCGTGTAGCAGACACAGAGTACCAACTGGATTTAGCCAGGTCCCCATCCTTTATTGCCAGTGAATCCAGCAGGTATTCTGCCTCCCCTATGACATGCGTAACTAAACTCGAGGTACCCAACCATCGGAGGGCCTTCACCCTGGCACAATGTCACACCCTCCCCTCATCTGTCCCTGAAGGCCAATACAGGAAGACTCCTTACCTGGAGGGACGATGCCCCTGTGACTCTGGACACACAGAAACAACAGAGCATGTGCTCCTCCAGTGCCTGTATTATAGAGACATTCAAACTAGCCTCATTTTACCATTATTGTATAAATACCCAGAGTGCTCTAATGTTTAAACCTCCTGCTGCTGTCAGATACCAACCCTGCTACAACGTACAGCGTTGTCAGGTTCTGCGCAGCAGCACTCAAAATTTGCCAGATGATGACCAGTGCCACAAACTAGCATTTAATTTTAATTTAATAGAGTACTGTATTTACAGATACACTAAACATCATGCTCCCCCACACTCATCTAATGCTCCTACCCCTCCCCTAGATTTTTTTTTCTTTTCTTTCCTTTTACTTTCTCCTTTTCCTCTAGACTTTTGTGTTTTAGCTTTTTATGTCAGATTTTAATATATTTTCTATTCCTGTGTTGTAACTTTTTATATCAGATCTTAATGTATTTCTGTGTTTTAGTTTCTTATATTAGATTTTAATGTACCTTCTATGCTTTTAACTGACCCTACGCCCCCTTCCTTATGCTGGTCTTTGATGGTAATAAAGATTTGTTGTTCCTAGACTTGTTTATCTAAAGTAAGAATGCCAGACATTTCAGTTTCCTTCCTTTCTTTCACTACTCTTTTATTTTTGGCCATAGTACATGATGAATTATATGTAAATGGCAAGTACTATATTTTTAATTAGGATGTGTTAAGTCTTTGATGCAATCTTCCATTTCGATTTTTAAACATATATTAACTAGCACAACAAACAGGAAAGATTATGTGAATAGAAATTATATAATTTTTCTGAGAAATAAAAAAGAAAATCATAGTCCAGCAATTTGAAGCATTTACGGCATTTACTACTCTAAATATGTTACTCCCTTTTATAAGACATATAAAAATGAAAGAAAGAATAATAAAATCCAAGCAACTGAACTGTCCGATAAGACTCTCCAAGAGTATGGAACAAGTATTTACATCTAAATCCTTTCACTCAGGAATCATTTCAGTTTTGCTGCACATCATGATTCATAAGAAACTATCAAATGCTGAAGACTTTCACTAGAGAACCAGTGCTATTCCTCTACCCCATTAAAGATATCATTTTATTAAATGAAAATATCTAGTAGGAAACATCACCAATAGAAATCTGCACATAGCATAGCATGTGCAATATTCAAATCCAAGATGTTTCTGCATATAGCATCAGCTCCCGTGAGAAGAGTATACAAAGTCTTTAAGAAATTCTACCCATGCTAAAAGAATACACTCTATCTGTTCAATTTATCACTTCCACTGTAATTTTCCCCTCCTTCTCAGATAGTGTAGTTCAATTTGTGGTGAATTTTGCCTGTACTTGACAGCTAAGCAGGGGTGTATCTGGTTGGTATTTGAAGGAGAAACCACCAAGAAATTCCAGTGCTATAAATTCTAGGGAAAACAATCCTGGAAGACAATTGGCAAATGATTTAAATACTGTTGTCCAGGAAAGTACATGGCCATGGCCATGGAGTCACTAGCAGTACAGCATGACTTGAAGGAGTCTTTTCTTAGACACCAAAAGCCAAGAAACTGTGTTAAGGCAGTATAAGCCATGGCAATTTGCAGTCCTCTCGCACTATACATATTTACAGTCTTACTTGTGTAAAATAAATGCATGTATATTTTTTAGGCTAAAATCATATGCATGCTTAATATGCTTTTGTTTGCTCCTCTTTTGAATTTCATTTAACTTGACTTGAATCCACTTTATGGTGGGAGCCAGTGGTGGGTATATATCTATCTCCTCACTAAGCCACAACCTATTAGCTGCCACCTCTCTTGATCTGAAAAAGCAGCCTGGATTTTCAGCAGCAAATAGGAGAAACCAGGAAGGCTGCAGACAACTGGAGAAGACTTCAGAATGAAAGACAGGACCCTCCCAATGATCTCATAAATACACACCTTATACGCTACTTTTTTTTTTGCAGTAATTTCTTTTTCATTTTTCTGGATAAGAACTGAAGTAATTTATTTTCATCCAGTTGAATGAAAATTATCCAAAACTGCAGAAGATATTTTTAGCATAATCATGGCTTGCTTTTTCACAGATTTTTAAAAAATCTCACTAGAATTTCATCCCCTCCAAAGATGGACAAATTCATCTGAAGAGTCTAGGTTGGGAAGGCAGATCTAGAGAATGTGTATATTATTCTACTCCATTTTTCTACTGGCAGCTTTGTTTCACAGATTCATATCCATGTTTCTTCACATGCAGCCTCAAAAATCTATGCTTGCACATTGCCTACAGAAGTAACCATTGCTTATGTCTGTGGTATTTTGTAATACTTTATTTCTTTAAATTCAAGTATTCACTATTTTTTTTTCATTGTTAGGTCAACGCTTTGGAGCCATCTTTATGTGTAAGTGCACAGATAGTGGTGCTGCTCGCCTTGGTCCTTTAGGTACTCTGCTGTTCCAGGAAAAAAAAATAGGAATGGTTTAGTCCCCCTCATGTTTTAGAATGCAAAAAACGTTTAGTAAAGCTAAAATTGGATTAGAGGGAATCTACTTTCTATGGTGTAGAATACATTGTTCATCTCTCTTGCTTGTCTCTGATCAAGCAAGTTTTGTTTGCTTTGAAACAATATCCATACCCAACACACCTGTTTCTGAAAAACAAAACTGTCATATGTATATATAATATAAACAGCTGATTTATCATGCTGCTTGGAACTCAGAATAAAATATTAGTCTGAGTACAGACTACATTAACTGCTCTTAGGTCCCACTGAAATGAGTATGAAATGGTAACACAAGTTTGCACTTAATGGGCCTTAGGACCTACAGGAGTGGATCCAGTCTATTATGTTTCCTAACTTGCACAGATGGCTTCCATATTACATATTTAATGGACTAAATATTAGTCCATTCCATTTTTACAACGAATCTAGACAGTGACATCACCAATCCATCACATTCAAATGTTCCAAACAGCCCAGAGTTGTCACAACATGAGATGGGCAGTGAAGAAATATAATTAATTAATTAATTAATTAATTAATTCATTCATTCATTCATTCATTAATTCATTCATTCATTAATAGTTTTCCTTGTCATCCTTCCTTTACTCAGAACCAGATTTATAGCAACAGTTTGTTCATTATAGACAGGAAAATACTGTTGAAGTTTCACAGACCTTTCAGTCTTCAATTATTGTCGTTTATTATTTCCTCTTTACTTACCTCTCAAGAGGCAATGACATATCTGCAACAAATTTTAATTACTCCTTCTTTAATTAATTTAAATTTAATTAATTAATTTTAATTAATGCCTCTTTGCAGCAAGTATTATTTTTGGAGTTTTTTCATGATTAAAATTGTATAATTGAAATGACAGAAACATAATTTAAAAAATAAAATGTGAACTATTGCTTTGGCTTCAAAGAAGATATCAGTAATTAAAAATAGAATATTCTTTCTTAGCACTTTTACTATCTTCCACACTGAGATAGTTGGATTTCACTGTAGGTATCAACACATAAAAGCCCACACTTAGCTCAAATCCACTTCTGTTTACCCTGTAAAGATCTTGATAGACAAAACAATTTGTGAACCTTTCAAAAGTCCCACTTTCAGCAGACTTACTAAAGAGCCTGTGGAGTTAACGAATACTGTCTTAGACCGAGGTCAGGAAGACATGAATTAAATCCTGTATTATCCATAATGCTCACTTAGTGACCGTGAACTATGAAATGTTGAACCAGCTCTAATATATATGAATAGGGAAAACAACCTCACAGGTATCTTTCATAGTACTGTTTTCTGTTACATTAACAAGTAGTGCTGAACAGCAGGAGCACATTTGAATAATATGATTCTGGGTTGCATAATTTGAGACTGCGGATGGGGCAGTCAGATATACGAATGCTCTTCTCAGAGGTCCTACAAGCATATTTATCAGGTATCATGGGCCAACAATGTTCTCATGAGACTCCAGAAGGTCAAGGGTGTCCCAAACTACATAGAAATAAAGAGATACTGGGAAGACTGGGAATCTGGAAAGGTGCAGGTATTTCCCCTCACTGTGCTTTGACTTCAAAGAAGCTCTGAAAGGAGTTTGGAATTAGGTAGGAAAGTAGTATTATATCTGTGTTTGAAAAGCTCGACATACTAAACCTCATCACTCAGCCAAGGGCCACATTCAGTGATCACAATTTTTTCCTACCTACGAAAGCCATATAAAATGTAGGGAACCCTTACTTTCTCATATATTTTCCTATTTATAAAATACTGTCTGCACATTCAAAACAAAAATGTCAGGAGAAAGCCCACCTAAAATCTTTCTCTCTAGCTTGGTACACACAGAGAATAGTTTATACAGGGGAGCCCCTCAACATTAAATCTTCTGCCTGCAGTCTCAAATCATGCAGTCCAGCCACAGCAAGGCTTCTGTTCATCCATTTAGCTGTCAGTCCTAGAAATAGGTAGAAATCATGGAAGATATGGAATAAAGCTATAGCAGAACACTCTGCCTTTCCTTACCTTTTGGCTACTATATGATCACGTATGGCTGGAATCCTGTCTTTCACACGGACTTCATGCGAAGAGGTTTGCACCTGTGCCTCTGTACATATGCGAGACGAACGCCATTTCTTTCCCCGTGGTATGTCAACATATGAGGTCTGAACCTGAGCTTCAGTAAATACAGGAGTTTTTGACTTCATCTCCACTTTGGAAATCTGACCTAATTTTTTTCCCTCTTGTATTTTAACATCTGCAATTTTCACTGGACTCTCTACTAGCCTTGGAAATAATCGCAAATCCTCCTCAAAGGATAGGCCAAGATTGGTAGTCTGCATTTGGATCATTGCTTCCTCTCTCATGGTCCATAATTCGAGCAATGATTTTTGCACCAGAGCACTACTCTGTTCTAGGCGGAAAGTCTCAATTTTTGCACATCCTGATGCAGGAGTTGGTGGTCTCTTTGGACTGGAAGTTCGTGATGGAACAGGAGACTCGGCTATGTGTGGAAGAATGGGAGACTGAGTTACGTGTGACACAGCAGGAGACACTTCAAAGCCCAGAGGAGCAGGAAACACTTCAGTGCTTAAAGGGGTAGGAGATACTTCTGTGGGTAAAGGAGCAGGAGACACCTCCATGTGTGATGGAGCAGGAGGCACCTCAATGCGCAACGAAGCAGGAGGCACTTCCATGTGTGATGGAGCAGGAGACACCTCTGTGAGCAAAGGAGCAGGAGACACATCCATGGGTGATGGGATGAAGGACACATCTGTGAATGATGGGGAACTTGGTAAAGGAGTCCCAGGAGATTGTACCTGGGCATTTGGAAGCTCATCTGGAGCCTGCATATCAGTCGGGGAGGTTTGAGCACTGGTAACTGGAAATTCAGTCATAGTGGGTTTTATCTGACCTTCCATTGGCTCTACCACCCTCAATATTTCAGGTGTAGGTGGTTGTTTTGAGCTTTCAGTTTGTGGTGAGAGAGGAAATACCTCAGTAATTGGTGGCAAATAAGACAGGGAAGTTTGAATTTCAGTATCTGTTAGATTTTTTGTCTTCCATAGATCAAGGGAGGAGGTCTGCACCTGGGTAGTGACTTGGGCTGGAGGAGGAGATTCTGCCTTTACAACCAGGGATGGGTGAACTGGGATCTCAAATTTAGAAGGGAAAGAAGAGTCTTCTGTAGATTCTGGCAAATCAATCCAAGATGTTTGCAGCTGGGCATTATTCAGTTCTTTTGCTTTCCATATGTCAAGGAGAGACGTTTGTACTTGGGTGTGCATCTGTGGTGCTTCAATTTTTGCCTCTTCTAGTTCAAGTGAAGTCTGCTGTTGAAAATCAGCATACAAGTGAGATGGATGCCACGAATCCTCCCCAGGCATGTCAGTATCTGAGGTCTGCATCTGAGCATCCATTTGTGACACTAGATGAGACTCTTCTTTTGCTTTCCATAGGTCAAGGAGAGAGGCTTGTGGCCGGGTATCCATTTGTGATGGTGGAGGTGACTCTTCTAGTTCAAGTGAAGTCTGCTGCTGAAAGTCAGCATACAAGTCTTGTGGAATATCAATATTTGATGTTTGCACCTGAGCATCACCAGTCTGAGATACAAGACAAGGCTTTTCCTTTCCCTCTAGTACATCAACAAAGGAGGTTTGTGCTTGGGTGTCAGACTGTTCTTTTTTCCTCCATATATCTGCCAAAGATGTCTGCATTTCAAAGTCAGCTTTCAGCTGGGGAGAAGGATCCACTTTTGCCTCCTCTAACTTAGTTTCAGGTATCTTCTGCTGCATGTTAACCAATTCTTTCGCCTTCCATACATCAAGAAAGGAGGTCTGAGCCAACTTGTCTACCTGTTCTGTGGGAGGAGATGTAATTCCTTGCTTTGACAATTCACTTACAGAAGTTTGCACTTGAACGTCCATTTGTTCTTTTACTTTCCAGATGTCAAACAGTGATGTTTGTGCCTCGCTGTCAACTACTAATGGAGAAGGAGACTCCACTGTCCTGGGTGAGTCTAATTCTGAAGTATGCATCTGGGCATCAGCGAAGTCTCTTGCTTGCCATATTTCAAGCAAGGAGGCTTGTTTCTGAGGTTCAGATTGTTTTGGGGAAAGAGATTCTATTTTTTCTCTGGACAATTCAAGTCCTGCAGTCTGCGCTTCAGCTTCAGCTTGCAGGCGTGATGCCCGCCACCTATTTCCAAATGGTATTTCAACATGCGATGTTTGTACCTCACTGTCAACTGCTGGTGACCAAAGATGGTCTCTTTGGAAAGGAGTCTGAGAAGCTGATGTCTGAACTTCTGGAAGCTCATGATACCACTTGCGGATCTGAGCTTCTATTACATGTGGTGTAATAAGGTACTCCTTTCCTTCTGTTACCTCCTGCGTTTCATTCTCAGCCTCAATCAAGGACAAAGAGGAGCACTTCTCCTGGAGTTTGGTCTGTGACAAGGAAGAGGGCTTTTTCATTAGTTCTAAGTCAGATGTTTGCACTTGAGCTTCTTTTTTGACTGATGAGGAAGAAAGTGGTCTTGCAGATTCATAATCTGAGGTTGGTAACGCTTGTGCTGAAAAGGGACGCTTCTCCAAAGACTCATCACTGAAGACCAGGTCTTTGGCCTCAGTATCTGACCAGGAAGAAGCCTTCCGCACTAATTCATGGCTTGACATTTGCAACTGGGGTTCAGCCACTGACAGTGAAGAAATTTTCTTTAGTAATTCAGTACGGGAAAGTGGTTCCATGGTCTCAATTTTTGATAGCAAAGAGAGCTTCTTTAGCAATTCAATGGTTGATGTTTGGACCTGCACGCTAGCTTGAGGATGTAATAAACGCCACTTGTCCCATTGCCGAATCAAAGTGTCAGATGTTTGTGCAGAAGCTTCAGTCAACTGAAATGGGACAGGTTTCTTTTCTATGAGCAGAGGAACTTCCAACACTTCTTCTTTTTCTAATTCAAGCTCTGATGGCTGTACCTGGATTTCAGGTTCCTCTATCACTGAAGTGAATGAGGTCTGCACCTGGGCCTCAGCATTCAATCGTGCAGTGCGCCAATCATTCCCAGGTGGTACCTTCACAGGTAAAGTCTGCACTTCAGCATTAACATATGTAGGGTATAAGTTGCTTGGTTCCACCAGTGATGATTGCGAAGATGACAACTTAGTCTGGAACTCATTCTCAATAGAGGATACATCCTCCTTTTCTGACATGTAGTCTGAAAATGAAGTCTGCACTTGCATGTCTGTCCATGAAGGAATGAGCAAATCAGCAGGTGACGTTTGCACTTTAGCCTCAACTAGTATTGGCAAAGAAGCAATCTTCTCTAACAATTCTAGATAAGAGGGTTGGGGCTGGATACACTCTGCCAAAGATACTGCAGACTCCCTATCTGGTAGGGAAGTAAATGAGGTTTGTACCTGGACCTCCTTTTCTTCAGGCAGTGACAGTAGTGACGTTTGTACCTGGGCCTCCATTCTTCTTGGTAACGACAGCAGTGATGTTTGCACCTGGGCCTCCTTTTCCTCAGGTAATGACAACAGTGATGTTTGCACCTGGGCCTCCTTTTCTTCAGGTAACGATAGCAGTGAGGTTTGCACCTGGGCATCCATTTCTCCATGTAATGACAACAGTGATGTTTGCACCTGGGCCTCCTTTTCTTCAGGTAACGATAGCAGTGAAGTTTGCACCTGGGCCTCCATTTCTCCATGTAATGACAACAGTGATGTTTGCACCTGGGCCTCCTTTTCTTCAGGTAACGATAGCAGTGACGTTTGCACCTGAGCTTCAGCCTCAGAGATTCTTTGTAATTCAGCAAATGAGGTTTGGATTTGGGTATCAGTTTCAACTGGGGTTGGGCTCCTCAGGGAGAGAAATGAAGTTTGTGCATGAGCATCAACCTCTCTAGGTATGCTTGAAAATGAAGTCTGGATCTGAACATCAGCCTCAGATGATGACTCTGCCTCTGCAATGGGTACTGAAATTATGGAAGTTTGCAGCTCAACTTCTTTATGTAGTCGTGACCACCGCCACCTATTTCCTTCTGGAATTTCCACATTAGATGTCTGTACCTCAGCTTCAGTATATAAGTCATCTTCATCCTGTTTGGAGAAAATATGATTATCTTATATTCAAAGTAAATGTTACCTTCTGGAGTTGAGAAATACTTTTTTTGCTTGCAAGAGCCAAAAATCTGGATTCTTAAGTAATGCACTGCTTGAGCCTTTAGAGGGGTGCCAAAGGGAAAGGAACATCAAATTAAATAAATAGGGCTGTTTTTTTCTGGCTGCACTGAACTGCTAATTCACATCAATAAGCAGAGATCTAGCCTTTGGGCATGTCAGTTCTTAAATCTGGTTTGACAATACTCATTTTTCTCAGGAAACCCTCTGAGATAATACTCTCGCCAAACTACAATTTCCTGCCCTTTGGGTGATGCCAAGGTATGTATGTATGTATATATTTCACAGATTTATGTGGGTGCCCATCTCAAATAAATGACTCTGGGCAGCTTACAACATTAAAACAATAAAAACATTTAAAAACTTAAAACCCATAGCAGCAGAGAATCATACACAACAAACAGCAATCAACATAAGCAGGATACGGGCTCCTTCGTGCATCCAGAGCCCCAGGCTCAAGCACAGAACCACATCTTCAGAGCTTTACAGAAGGCCAACAGGGAAGGGGCCAATCTGATCTCCAGAGGTGTGACGAAGTGGATCCTTCAGCTTTTAATGCAGAAACTCCCACTACATGTTACGAACGGTTAGGAAAGAGTTCTTTATTAAAGCAAGTGATCCTCTCGAGGTAAAGACTAGACTGAATATTCCCACGCAAAACGACATTTATATTTCTTCCCTACATACTAGCCCCTCCCCTTATTTTGAGTGGTGCCACCAGGCAGGCCTAAGATTCCAAATGAAAATTAACGGTCTATTTCCAACAGCTTCACATTCAAATTAGGTTGCCGCTGCAGAGTTTCTCCATCGACCCTGCTAGCGAGCGATTCACTGCAATAATCCTGATGGCAAGATGTCCATCCTGACAGGAGGGATGATACTCCAGAAGGCAGGTGCCACGACAGAAAAGGCTCTCCTCCTGGGCCCTGCCAGCCGACACTCCTTGGCAGCTGGGACCCAGAACATGCTCCTTCTGCCAAATAGTTAAAATTAGTATAAAACAGATTCAGCATTATAATGTACAGTACATTAAAAGGACAAACAAATATGTATTACTCTACTTTTTTTAAGGGAGAGTGTTGTGCTACCTTAAAATTAATTAAGTTATTTGTATCTGTGGTGTAAACCTTGGTGATCAGTTGAACCTGGCTCTCAACACCAAGGTTTAGGGCCTATCACAAGACACTTGCTTATTTTTGCTGCAAGAAATCCTAGCATCCCTCTCTGGAATCTGCTGCTTTGTAACAGTGTTAGGATTCCCTAGGGGAATTTCTTCATGGCAGTAGATTCATCAGTAGAAAAACTCCAAACCCAACACATAAAACATGTAAAACATGTCAATACAGTAATAGACCCCCACCTATTCATATTGTTCAGTTTTTCAGTTGTGACTTTAACTGGTGTATTCTTGAAACCAATTAAAAATGGAGCAATTACTGTTTTTTAAAATGAAAAAATGATAAATATACATATCTGAGAAAATAAAATAATAGGTATGGATTTTATTAATAAAAATCCAGAATATTCTCCTGCACTGTATTTCCCCAGAAAGTGTAGTAAAAAATTGGGAAGAAAGAAGTGATATAACGCATCACATCCATACAGCTCAGAAAAGGTTAGCACACGGAAATTGAGTTGAACTTTTAACAATCATATGCTGCCTTTAGAGATAAAAATCCTTTTCTCATGGTGGAAAAACCATTGGCTGTTACTGCTTTTCTAGATGAAATAAAATATCTGCTTCCACAGAACGAAATAAATCACTTAAGTTATTTCTGTCTCTCTCCTCCCCACATCCCATTCCTTTATTAATAATGGCAGAGCCACTCTTTTTTTCTCTTTGTAAAAAACAAAGAATTTTGAACAAAGCAAAATTGGAATTTGACATGGAATTTCAAATGATGTTGTTACATGGGAAGATGGACTTGTAAAAAGCTTAATAATGAAGGCAAAGGCACTATCAAACTTGTATCAGAGATATTATTGCAAGGGCTACCAACACATAAACAAAACACCACAAATTGTTCAAAAATTCATACTATACACAGAGTAGACAATAAACAGAGAGAGATCTAAAACAAAATATTACAACATGGAATATTGTTCCTCAGGATTTCAATTCTCTCTTTGCCTTTTCAGTCTCTATATTTTTTTTCTTTTTTTTTCACTAAATGTTACTCCAACAAACATGTTGATATCTTTTTTGTGTTATTTTGGTTAACCAATAGCATTCATATTCTGACTATTGAAAATAGAAGGAATTATAGTACAAACATTTGAGCAATACTAATTATTCCGATGCTCTAGAATCACCCATAGCCAGAAATGATGAGTTTGATTCATTAATAGAGCTCTCCTGAGGTTTAGAGTTTACTGGCAATTAAATTAAACTTAATAAATAAATGTTTCCCTATAACCTAGTGATTTTGAACTAACAATTGCTAGAAGGCAGAGAGCTAAGCAATCTTTCTGCCTCCTTTTCTTCAACTTTCAGCCTAACCAAGCTGATTTTCTTCTTTTACAGTACATGCAGAGGAAAACCATTAAAAACAATAGCAGTCATAGTGGTCATGAGAGGAAAAAAAATCCATTTGAAGGTAGCACCTTCATTAAACCAGTTGAAAGTTCATAAAATAGTTGCAAACTTTCCAGTTTTCAAGAACTCTTAATCAGGCAAGATAGAATTAAGAGGAGAGAAAAAGAGAAGACCCAGCTTGCATTTCTAACCCATAGATGCACTGTTGAAAAACTATCCCCAAACCAAATTTGAGTAAATAAAAATTAGTCACATCCAGATTTTCAAGAAAATATGTAAGTCATTCAGTGATGAAGTTTTAAAAGGAAGATAGTTCCCAAGTTACCAAATCTTATGTCTTTCAACAAAATCTGTCACTGCATACATTGTTTTGATTGTTACCATGTCCAGGAACCTTATTCATCACCAGCAAAACAAAGCTTCAATAAATTTATCTGCATTTGGTGTACATGCATTCCGCCTTGAGCTTTTCCCAAATCTGGGGACAACATTTCTATCCCCATAACAGGGAATACAATTTTGAAGTGGTAGGAAGAAATATAAACATTTCTTAAATGTTATAAATATAAAAATTATACTAATTTTCCTCCTCCCTTTTCTCATACAGTAGAAACAGCTGCTTAGCTAGGCAGGAGAGAAAAATTTCTGGTTTTCTAGATAAGGTAACCTGTTGCCAGAACCATTTGGGGATTAGTTTGTCAACACTATCAACTTTCAAACTTTAAAAAGAGACATTATTGAAATAGATGTTGCTGTGGCTTTTAAGTGTAAAAGGCAAGAAGCAGCCATCATTATCACCATTCTTTCCCCAGTTGGTCTTCCCAGGCTACCAGGTACAAGTGTAAATAAAGAATTCATAAAGTACATTTCAGTAACTTAAAGACTAAATATCTGTAATGACTTATTGACCTGTTAATTTCCAATTTTGAGGGGAAACACTGTAAAAGTAGGCACATCTACTTTAAAAAGAAAATCCTATAAATTATCTTCTCTTTACAGACTTTATTAAATAATTAAAACTGCATCCGATTTACTGAACATGAGGTTCTTTGCCATTGCTCAGGTAATGTGTTCTTCTGTCCATGAGCAAGAAGAAAACTTACTAGCACAGATTCTGCTGTCCCCATTGCCAATCCCAGTGCTGCTGTTATGGCTTGCAGCCAGAAGGCAGTGTCCTTGTTTTCCTTGCAGGGAAGGCTGTCCCTCCTTCTCAGTGGCACCAGCCAGTGAGAAAACCACTCACCATTGTTGTGACTGGTGATAGTTTTGATAGATGGCTAGATCCATGGGCTTAGCCATCTGTCAGAATTTGCTCCCATCTTAGAGATCAGCTAAGATCACAACCTCTCTCCTCCCTAAACTCCCTTTCAGCTACAGGTTTCTAGCTTCTTCACTGAATTACCTCATCCTGGTCTAGCTCCAGGTCCGGCTCAGACAGCTCTGAAGAAGATTTGAAGTGATCAGCCACAGTAATATTAATGCTGAAATATATAAGACACAAAAACTTTCAGAGCTGGTAAGCAACCACATCTTTATCAGATACCAGAGACTTCAGAACTATAAATCAGCATTATGGAAAGTTTTTTAAAAAATAAGTCATTGGGAAAATGTTACAGAACTAACTAAAGAAATGCTAGCTTATGAATTAAATTGTTCTATATTTACATTTGAAATTGTAAAATTTGTGACAGACCTTTTATGTCTTTCAAGGATTACTGCAAAATTGAAGAATAAGAAACCCTTCACTGCTAACCTTTTTAAAATAAAAAGAGGTATAGTTGCAGAAATAAAACTTGGGATGAATCCAGGACTGAATCTCTGAATATTAACAATCCATGAGTGTAAGACTTAACAATTCCTACTTTATGGCATTATTTCAGTTTATAAAACTGATCTTTTTAATGAGGCATAACAGTTTATTAGGTATAGAGTTAAATATATATGCTAGTTTATTAAGAGAAAAACTTCCTGTATGGACAGAATCTTGAATAGGCTGATTTAGTAATTGTTGTCAAGGTAACTGGGGAACTAATTGCCTCACTCTAAACCATTTTACAGAGAAGCTTATACTATACATTGTCTTTATAGACATGAAGGCTACTTTTGATTCCATTTCAAGGAATGGAAACCATTCCACACTTGTGAACTATCTGCAGTACATATCAGTCTGATAATATTAGCTTCACACCACCACTAATTTTCAGGACTCTTTGTATAAACCAGGCTTCCCCAAACTGGCAGACTCCAAGTATACTGGGATTGCAATCCCAGCATTTCACACCAATGTGGTAATATGCCATGCTGAATGTTCCAGTTCCAAAATACATCTGGAGTATCCAAAGTTAGGAAAGGCTAGTGTGGAGATTGACTACCCTGCTAGTCTTAATACTTCAGTGCTCAATTTGCATCTGCAGGTTGCATGAGCAAGTGTCACAATACAGACCAGCACTCACTAGAAACAATGAAGAATATTTTTTTAAAACATATTTTCCAGTACAACAGTTTTGGCTGAGCAATGTATAACACAATCTGCAAAGTCTGAGTTATTTGTCTTTAACAAATTGTTTCTCTTAATCAAATCACTATGATAGCAGAATGTACATCCATTAATTTTACTCTTTTGTTTTATCCTTTCTCATGAGATTTATCCCACAAGCAATTTTTGAGAACCACACGAAGAGACAAACTATAGCTATCATACATTCAGTGTATTCATACATTACATATGTACAGTATTATACTGTAGCAGTAAGGCATAAAATTAATGTCTGAGGCAAACTTCTAAACGGTACCATTGACTAAGAAAGAGGGAAGGATCTTACCAAGTTGAGGACTGAGTTTCTGGTGGAATAGCACAACAAAAAAATTTTCTCCAACTGCCTGTAAAACAGATGGAAGACAATTTCAGGAAAACATGTCTTGATCTGCATTTTATTAAGAAAACATCCAGAGAGTCAGGTAATTAATAACGTGATCTCTGAATTTAAGTAATTGCTATAAATCTCAATATAGATACAGAATTGTACTTTCAGGCATGCAAGATTCTGTTAATGTAGCTTTACAATAAAGTAGAATTAGCTTACCTGGTCGTATTTCTTGTCTGGTCTACCAGGTAAGGCTGACATCAAACTTGCAAGTCTGAAAGTACAATTCTCCTGCCATCTCCTTTACAGCCTGAGAAACTAGGAAGAGTCCCTTCTGAGCCTCTTGCCCCACCCATTATGCAGCTGCAGGCTATGCTTTCTCTTATTTGACCATTCCCTAGGCAGCATCTCTTCGCCTCATCTCCCAAGATTTTTACCACATACCATTACATGAACCTCCATTACTCCTATTCTCCTTCCATGGGGGTGGCTAAGGAAATTAACATAGCTCCTTCTATGGTTTACTTAGCATGTCATTTATTTATTTATTTATTCATTCATTCATTCATTCATTCAATTTGTATAGCCACCCATCTCAACAAGTGACTCTGGGCAGCAGTCATGTAAGCCCCAGAACCCAAGAACAAAAATTTTGGCTACTTGCTTGATATAATCCTCTTTTGTGTAGAATGTAACCCAGTGGTGGATCAGAAGTCACCAATTACTGAATGCCAAAGTGCTAATAGATGCCAAGGAAGAAGATTGTAAAAGATATACCTACCTCCTTGAGAACATTTTCCAACAAAATACTGTAGTTCAAAGAATTTTTTTTAAAATTACAGTAAAATTGTAAATAGCAACAGCTCCCCCAATCTAATTCATAAAAAAAGTAATTTGTACAATTATTTTTTATGCTACCACATGGGATCCTGCTATAGAATCTATGACTCCAGCTATGTTCCCCAAAGTATAGCCTGTGGGCACCAATGTGCCCATGAACCATATTTCTTGCTGGTCATCAAACTCCCTGCCTCATATTTATTGATAAATAAAATGCTTAGCACCTAGCCATATTGGCAGATTTCAGAAAATCTAAACAAGTGCAGATATGGTTAGTATTTGAACAGAAGACCACAAGAAATTCCAGACTTGTAGGCTAGACTAGAATGTTGAAAATGGAAGCTGTAGCAAGCAATTTCCATACTATTGCCAGGAAAACTACATGGACATGCTCATAAAATCACTAGGAGATGAGCTTAATTTGAGTCACTCAGTTTGAGATTCTATAAAACAGCCCATTTGCACCAATGCCCATTTGACCCCAAAATGACTAAGATAAGCTAGGAAGTCAGAAGATGGAAGGGAGCCTCACTACCAATTTGCTTCTGGAAAAAAATGTTGTTTTGAGACTGTCCATGTTTAATGAAATAGCCATTTTGTGACAGTCCCTGTAACGTATCCTCAAGATTCCAAATGCATCCACCTGACCCCAAAGGTGGAGATTTTTCAAATAGTAATCAAGTGCCCAATTTCCTGACACACATCACACTCACACATCATACTCATAAGGAGTATCCCAACTTGTAACAGGCCTAACCAAGAAAGCCAAGAAATAGTTTTTACAGTTGTCTATTTGTAAACAAACTTTTTAAATAAAACACAGTTGAATAATCACTCATGAGAAGAAGCAATACGCTGCCTATAGTGTTGAAAAATTCAGGGCAAGAAGAGTGCAATCATGTGATTTTTTTAAAAATCATTCATGTATATCCTACAAACTATTGATTGATTATGTGCCATCAAATAATTTTTGACTCCTAGCGATCACATAGATAGATTTTCTCCATGACGATTTGTCCCTAACCTGCTCTTTCAAGTCTCCCAATGGTGCACTCATCACCACTGTAACTGAATCCATCCATTTTGCTGCTGGCTGTCCTCTTTCTGGCTTTCTTTCCACCTTTCCCAGTGTTAGAGCCTTTTCCAGAGAGCTGGGTATTTGCATAATGTGTCTGAAGTAGGATAATTTGAGCCTGGTCATTCGTGCCTCAAGTGAGAACTCTGGGTTGATCAATGATGTTAGTTTTCTTGGCTGTTCACTGTTTTCTCAAAAGTCTTCTCCAACACCAAAGTTCAAAGGTGTCAATAGTCTTCCTATCCTGCTTTTTCAAAGTCCAACTTTCACTTCCATAGAGTGTCACAGGGAATACTTGTATGATTCTGATCTTTCTACGTATAGACACACCACAGCATTTAAATATCCTGTCCAAGGCCTTCATGGCTGCTCTACCAAGCACTAGTCTGAGCCATATTTCTTGATTGCTGGTTCCTGTACTGTTGATGGTTGATCCTAAAAGGCAGAAGCTATCTACTACTTTGATATCTTCATTATCAATTCTAAGTCTGGTTGTTTTACTTGTTCTCATTAGTTTGGTCTTCTTTATATTTAATTTTAGTCCCATTTTTTCACTGTGCTCTTTGACTTTTAGTACCAGGGCTTGCAGATCCTTTGCATTTTGGGCTATCAAGGTAGTATCATCAGCATAGCATAGGTTATTGATGTTTCTTCCTCAAATTTTAAAACCACACTCATCTTCCAGTCCAGCTTTCCTTAATATATATTTAGCGTATAGGTTGAATAAAAAAGAAGAAAGTATGCAGCCTTGTAGCACATCTTTGCCAACCTGGGACCAGTCTGTTTCACCATGTTCTCTATAAATGTTTCTCATGAGGACAATGAAATGTGGGATTCCCATTTTTCTGAGCACTTTCCACAGCTTGACATGAACATAATCAAAGGCTTTTCTATAATCGATAAAGCATAGTGACTTCTTTTTGCTATTCTTTGGCTTTCTCAATTATCCAGCATGCATCAGTTGTGTTCCTCAGCCTTTTCTAAAGCTAGCTTGGACATCTGGCATCTCTTTTTCCATGTAGGGCTCTAATCTGTATTGGATAATCCTAAACATTATTCTTCCAGAATGTGAAATTAAGGATATTGTATGATAGTTTGCATACTCTGCTAAGTATCCCTTTTTTGATATTGGAATCTGGACTGACCTCTTCCAATCAGTTGGCCACTGTGTTGTTAGCTTAATGTAGTTTAAGGCTGCATACTTTCTTCTTACATAACCAAGACTTACATAACCAAGGAAAAGATAAGCCCAGCACACTATGGCCAATAAATTCTCTCAAAGGTTGCCTTCCTCTCCCTATAGAGTTACTTTACACAAGATGTCAATCTATGTCTTCTTCGTCTGGCCCCCTCCTAGTGTTTTGGGATTGCAACTCTCAGAATTCCCCAGCATACTCAATCAATGTGCATGAAACAGAATGAACCCTTTTGTGTTCTTCTAATGTACTACGATTGGGTCTGTGCAGGGAGCAGAAATGGGAGGCCAGGACTACAAAGGATGCACATGTTGAATTCCTTACAAGTGAATCATTAGGGATTTTCAAAACCCCATGTTAAGGAAAGCTTCAGATAAGATACTACAAGAAGTAGATTTGGCTATGTGGAGAGACAGACTATGGGTTCTTCCTCATGGTTCATTTAAAATGTTATCTACCTATACTGGAGACTGACCATTAAATCAGAAAGTACATCATTCACAGTGACAGTTATGCAAACGACATAAAATGATGCAAATACAATGAAAGCCCATCTGCTGCATTCAAAGTATGTTACATTGAAGTCTGCTAAATCAAATTTTTATTATACTTTAAAACCAGAAAAGCTAAGAACTACTTAAGGCTGCCTCAGTAATGGGGTAGAGATGAGATGAAGAACATTTGTGGTCAAAAAGAGGTTACCTATATCACAGAATCAAAAGGATCCTCTTTTGAATATTTACACCAAGATTTCTCAACCAGGGTTGCATGGAACCCTGGGGTTCCACTGGAGGTCACTAAGGGTTCCCTGGGAGATCACGATTTATTTAAAAAAATATTTCAAATTCAGGCAACTTTACATTAAAGAAGTTTCATTCTTTATTTTCAGTTTAAGAACACTGTTAATGCATATATATACAGGCCTATACATGAAACGAATATAATTTTGTAACTACTGGCCTATATTTGAGCCTGAATGTGCAGGGGTTCCCTGAGGCCTGAAAAATATTTCAAGGGTTCCTCCAGGGTCAAAAAGTTGAGAAAGGCTGATTTGTTTTTAGATGTTTTTATCCCACTTTTATTATTGTTTTGTAAATAACTCAGGACAGTGAACATACCAAATACTCCTCCCTCCTCCTCCTTTCCCCACAACAACCCTGTGAGGTGAGCTGGGCTGAGAGGGAGTGACTGGCCCAGGGTCACCTAGCCAGCTTTCATGCCTAAGGCAGGACTAGAACTCAGTCTGCTGGTCTCTAGCCTGGAGCCTTAACCACTAGACCAAACTGGCTCTAGTGGTTGTGGTGGCTTCATCATGGTTTAACACTGTTCTCACATTTCATCTGCCAATTTCTCAGTTTCAACATTACCAGCCTTTCTCCCTCACTCCAATATGCTGGATGTCACATAATCTTTATCTTCCCAATAAAGAGATCTGGAGATCTCAAAACTTGTTTATATTTGTGATGTCTCCATCCGCCTTATAATTGTATTGTCTTAAGAATGACTTTATATTTATTTATTTGGTCAATTTGCACCTCAGCTTTCTTCCAGGATCTCAGGGACGCACTTTCCTCAGGCAATAGCCTTATGAGGTAGGTAGGACTCATGACTGTTCCAAAGCACCAGGAACTTTGCACTTTTCCTGCAGCTGCTTTATTTTGTGTAATTATGGGAGGTTATCTTGAGAGAATCAGGGGTCAGGAGAAGATGGCAGTCTTTCCTCACCCTCACTTTTATCTTCATAACAACCTACTCCTGTCTGTGAAGCTGGAAACAAGGTCTGGGTTCGCTTCAGTCATAATGGGGTTTGTTTGCTCCTATCTTAGTATGCAATATGTGAAACTGGCTTATTTTATTTATTATTCAAACTTAATTACCGCCCATCTACCCCAAAAGGTTAATGACTGATGCAGAGACATTTTGGGTGGCTAAATATTTGAAACTGGCTTTCAAGTTGTCTTCGCAGTCCTGTTCGGACACTTCTCCAGCACACCAAGTCGCCTCTGAGTTTTGGGGGCATCCCTCCCTATGACCCAGAGGTCACCGTGGGTGGTAATAAACCGGTCCTTGGACCTCTCCTGCTCGCACATAAGCAGCCCGATCCTTCCAGCAGGTTTCCCACGTGCGCCGCTCACCTTTATTCTTCGCCATGGTTTCAATACCCGCTGTAGTCCCGCATGTAGTTGGTAACACGGCAGCAGCAGGAAGGTGCGGGTTGCAGGCTTCCCCCGGGCCCGCCACTGAGTGCCTCCAGTATCGCGCCTGGCCTATCAAGGGACGGTTCCGCACGACGGCGGACCTCACGTCACCGGTAGGCTTTTTGACATCACGACATCGGGATTCTCTCCCAGGCTTTGCCGCCGCCCTCCTCCCGGTGGGCCCGCCGCCGCCGTTTCTCGGCAAGCGCCCCCAGAGAGCGCCTCTGCTCGTTTGGCTCCTGGGAGAATGTCCGCTTCGCCTAAGCCATCCCTTCGCTAGACCTGCTCCCAGCGCCCCTGCGGAACTGGCTGCGGGACAAAGCAGGCGGGAAAGCTGGAGGGCAGGCTGACCAACTAGGCGGGCAGCCAGGCTGGGGTCTCCGGGTAAGAAGCTGCCATCGAGCTGGAATTCAGCCAGACGCCAAAGGCAGAGAATGGCACCTCGGACGTCTTCAGTAACGACGCCTTGGGCCTTTTGAAAGGTGGGAGGCTGGGGATAATGCCAACTGTGTGAGCGCCCTCCCCAAGGAGGCTCCATCCTCCTGTGTTTGCGGTGATTCGATGGGTCAGTATTTTTCATGCAATGTAGCAAAACTTGTAAGGTACAAAAGAATGCCAAGAATTAGTTCAGGTTTCCTTCCTGAACTCTGTATTTGTTTGTTTGTTTGTTTGAATTTATTAGCTGTCCAATTCCAATGGACTTTGGGCAGTGTACAAAACTAGAAAAACATAGAAACAGATTAAAACACCAAATCAGATGGACAGCGCAGTCTAAAATGATCTTATAAACAACAAAATCAACCAAAACTAAAGCCAGGTTTTCAGAGCTTTCCAGGACCCTAGGAGAGAGGGTGCCATCCTCATCTCTGGAGTGATGCTGTTCTAGAGGGTGGGGGCTGCGACAGAGAAGGCACGCTTCCTTGGTCCCACAAGATGACAACATTTAATAGAGGGGACCTGGAGTACACCCACTCTTGTCTGTTTGCAGTGTCAATGTCTTTACAGATACCACTGCAACTCTGCTTCTTGTCTCTTAACAGCCATCTTAAATTTCTCTGTTAAGTTCCTTCCTAAAATCTTTTGTCTTTCTTGGCTTTGGCTTCTCTCTTCTTGGAAATTTCCAGAGTTTGATCTGACAGTTTGCTTTATTCTGCTTCCTCTTGGCAATCTCTTTTCACATTCATCCTTAACAGTTTCTTTGATTTCATTCCATGGTTTCTCTAGTTCCCTAACACTGAGATTAAGGATTTCAAAGCAATTCCTGATGTTCTCCTTGAAAATGGTGGGTATATGTGCATATGGAAACTGGTTAGCTTTGGTTTTGTGCTAAGTTTGACTTGGAACTTAAAAATGCACAATGATTGTGATCTGTTCCACTATCAGCCCTTGGCAACCTCTTTGCTGTTATAACTGAGCTCCTCCATCTCCTTGTACTAATTAATACAGTCAATTTTATTTCCGTGGACTTCATCTGGTGATGTCCATGTATCTAGGCATCTGTTAGCAATGAAGAAACCACTGGATTGGCAGAAACTGTTAAGTCATTCTCCTGATTCATTTTGGTTTTCTAGGCCATAGAATCCAACCACATTTTCCTCCTTAATATTTCCAACTTTGCATTCCAACTCCAACCACAAGCAGCATTTTGCTTGCATGTTCTGTTGATTTCAGGTTGAACTTGACCTTAAAATTTATCAAATCTCCTTTTCTCCATTAATGATTGGAGTATACATTTGGATAATTGTAATATTAATGGGTTGTCTAATTGGTATTATTTCATTATTGATTGTATTGTAGCCAAAGACTGTTCTTGCTATACCCTTCCTAACTATAAAAGTAACACCATTCCTTGTTTTTCATGTCCTGAGTAGTAACAATATGCAGGCCCACAACTAAGGTCTGTGTCACCCGGGGCAAACATGGATTCCACACTCATTTTGGCATGCCCTTCCACGCTCATTTTGGCACCTCCCCAGCACTGCGCCCAGGGCACATGCCCTGCTTGCCCCCCCCCCAGTTGCAGCCCTGACAGTATGATCTTCTAACTGTCCAATTCCAGTCTATTTCTATTTGTCAATACCAAAGATGCCAATGTGTAGTCCATTTGTTTCATTTTCCACTGTGTTAAAACCTTTCCCAGGTTTGTGCTTGTGTTCCATATTCCCACTGTAATTGTCTTTCAAGCTTCAGATTTTCTTTTACTGCATGACATCAGCAACTAGAATTTATTTATTTATTTATCAAATTTTGTCACCGCCCATTTCCCCCAAAAGAGGGACTCTGGGCAGAAGGTGTCCCAAAGTTTTTAATCTAGCCATGTCATAAACACCATTAGCATTCTGAAAGATCCTCAGCAATACACTGAATGCCATCCAACCTGAGAGACCCATTATCCATCACTGTATCATCACTGGCGTTATACTATCATGAGGTTTTCCCGATAAATACAGGAGTGCCTTACCATTGCCTTCTCCCACACATTATGAAATAAGGCCTTTGCTTTTGTCACTAAAGAGATCATCTACCTCCAACATTTTTTTTAATCAGTGCTTGCTTTAGCTGGGCTCCCTGGGGTGACCATGGCTGATTTTTCTGGGAGTATATCCCACTGGTGTACACTTCTGGTGTTACTGTTCTCTCTCCCAGGAACATACACAAACAGTCATGATGAGCCAGAATAGTAGGAGTTGAGGGGGGCAATCACAGCATTTATTATTTATTCCATACATTATGATTTTACCACTTTACCAGTGCACTGAAGACAGTTCAAAATCTTAAATCACTAAAAGAAACAAACGTTTCAAAAAAGAACTGACTTTTTCCTGCAGGCTGAAGGTGCCTTCCAGAGCTGTCTGCTGCCTGTCTGGATCAATGTTTTAAAAAAGCATTGTGCTAATCAAGTTGCTTGCAATCACTGTTTTCTCTTAATGTCATATATGTAATTATAGGTGTGACCCCTATTGATTTTAGTAAAACTGCAGTGTATTGGGAAAAGAAGTGTAATTCTTCTTCCTGCAACCCAACCACTCTCCCATCCTCCCTTATGAGTTGGGAACTGGGTTTTTTTTCCCACCCAAAGGCTCAGAGAAAAAATTTATTGTGGTGGGTGGGAGAAAAATGAATCTGTTTATCTTTGTCAAGAGCAGTTGTTAACTGCTTGCACTTTCAGGCTTCAGACTAAATGGAAACCCATGTGTATACATTTGCTTGTGCACTGGCCTTCTCAGTTTAGTCATTGGTATTATACTGACATATGTTTCAATGTGACATCAATCACATTTTAATAATTCTTATAACATGTGATAAGGCTGACATTAGTTTGCTGCTTTTCTGCAGTTCCATATAGGACATTTAAATTTAAATCATCATAAAGGAACAAACAGAAACAAATACGATTTAATTCCCCCATATAATCACAACAATCAGAATCACTTACATGAAACCCTGAGAAAATGGATTATAAGACAGATTCTGACTGAAATTCTTTTCTTTATTGCTGTTGTTATATTTTTAACCTGCCTTTTTTATACGTTTGGCCAACTCAAGGTGGAGAACATACAGGTAGTCCTTGTTTAGCAACTGCCTCAGTTAGCGACCATTCACAAATACAACTGTAATAAACAATAATAAAAAAAATCATTTTCTAGTCACTTTCAGAAATTGCCTACTTAGGCTGACCATACATCCCGACTGTCGTGTCGTTTTAATATAAATGTCCGTTTTGTCCAGTTTTCTTAAAAAATGTTACAGCAGCAACAGGTTTGCAATCCAGAGAAGCCATTCACACACGGAAATTTGACTTTGGGGAGAGGAAAAACACACACACACACACACAAGCCCAGTTTCCAGCGCCCTGGGAGTGTGTCAGGGACGGAGCTTCACGTTCGTGCCCGCGCTGAATTGGAGCTGGATCCTCTGTGCTCTGAGAAGCAGACGATGAAATTAGCAAGAGAAAAGAAGAGGAAAAGAGAGAGGCAGAGGAGGCGGAGTTAAGACAGCAAGAACACAAGCAGATGCTGGAAGAAGAGGAAAGCCCCGAAATGCCCTCACCCCCCAGCGCCCGCGAAATAAGATCAGAAAGAGCGTAGAGCAACAGAAGAAAAGGGAAACCCTCGCGCGTCAGGAAAAAAGTCTGGAGAAACGCGCACGCACGGACGAGCCAAGAGGAAAGGCTGTATAAGGAAGGAGCCAATAGTGAAGAGGTTGTCAGGGTCAATCGATCCGTTTACGATCTGCCCCCTGGTGCTGAACCTGAAAGAAACTCAACTGTCAGCTGCTGAAACTGAGAGGAACTTAACTGCCTTGCTCTGCTCTTGTACCATGAACTAACAAGGAAAAAACAGGTTGGTATTACTCCTAGCCAAACTAGTATTAATTTTTTAATCTTGGTATAAGTTAAAGTCAGTAATATTTAGTGGAATACTTGTGAGGTAATTTGCCCCAAATTCATTATTAATAAAATTCAATTAACTTTGATTATTGTGGAAGCGCTTCTGGTTGGAACAGGACAGAGTGTCCCGAAGGGAAGCTAGCGGGAGCAGAGCACGTCCTTCAGGTGACTGAAAATAAACTTTTGGGAAAAAAAAAAGAAAGGGAGAAACCGGGAGGCGCGCGGGCGCGGATTTGGGGGCCCGCGGAGCGTGCAGAAATCCCTGGCATTTCGAGGGGGGCGTCCGGACACGTCTGGATGGGGCACAGGGTGCATTTTGCATGAGGGGCAAAAAGCAAAGCAGGAAGCCTGGAGATGGAGGGGTTGCGCGGCCGGTTCGGACTCACAAGCAGGCTGGGGATCCGGCAGCCCGGAGCGAGGCGTGTGCAAGGCCCCCGACGGCTCGGGCGACCACCACACCCTGCGGAAAGCGCTCCTAACCAGCCATTAAATAAATACAGGGGCCAGCCATCCGAAGGCGGACAGTGGCTGGGCTGGAGTCAAACTGCGGGCTGGATTCCGGGAACGGACCGCGGGGACGATGGCGAGGTGATCTGGGTCAACCTACCCCGCTGCCCCCGCTTGGATCCGTGTGTGTTGTGTGTGGGTGTGAGCTGTGCAAAGGGATGAGAAGAAGAGGCCAGATCCAGGCCCCGCCCAGGAGGAAGGAAATGTAACTCAAAGGTGTGGACTCATTTTTTTTTTCTTATTGTCAGTAATCATTGAAATGGTAATCATTTCGTTGCAATGGAATGACCTAAGTATATCCACAAGACTTGTTGCATTCTCTGCAGGAGAAGTGTACAGGGAGTCCTCGCTTAACGACCATGATTGAGACCAGGATTTCTGTTGCTAAGTGAAGTGGTCATTAAGCGAATCCAACCCGATTTATGGCCTTTTGTTGCAGTCATTAAGCGAATAACCGCACGTGTTGAGTGGTCCGCGTGGTCATTAAGCAAATCACACGGTTCCCATTGATTTTGCTTGCCAGAAGCCAGCCTGGAAGGTCGGCGATCGCATGACCACATGATGCTGCAACGGTCATAAATGCGAACCAGTTGCCAAGCACCCAAATTGTGATCATGTGACTGGGGGGAATGCTGCAACAGTCTTAAGTGTGAGTACCAGTTGTAAGTTAGTTTCTTCAGCAGTCATAAGTCTGAACCATCACTAAATGAATGGTTATTAAGCGAGGACTACCTATATGTTGTATGCAGGTTTTGTTCCCTTTTTTCATGTGTGTGTGTATTACACAAGCAGGACTGTCAATCATCAGCCTGCTATTGTCCTCCAGCCTTACAGTTTCTTCCTCTGTCCTCCAGCAAGGGTAGGGAGGCTTCTCCACGAACTCAGCAGGTCTAGCTGATCTTAGCTGAGCTCAAAATGCAGGATCAGGCCCAATTAGTATTTGGATGGGAGACCACAAGGAGATCCTAGGGCTGCAAGCTCAGCAGGGAAGTTAAAAAAAAAAAACTATAGAGGAAGGCAAAGCAATCCACTACTGCATTATTGCCCAGATAATTATATGGATGGATTTATAAAGTTTTTATTTAAAAATTATTTATTTATTTATCTATCTATCTATCAGACTTTATCACTGCCCATCTCCCTCCCAAGGAGGGACTCTAGGCAGTTTACAATAAAATATTTATTATTATTTATTTATTAAATTTAGCCACCGCCCACCTCCCCCCGAAGATGGGACTCTGGGCGGTTTACAACAAAGATAAAAACATTTAAAACTTTTTTTATCATCTTACTGTTTCATGAATGCGGAATATTACATAAGTTTAACCCCGTCCCATTTTGCCATCCCAATGTCCCATTTTTGTCTCAAGGAAATATGATCAGCCTATGCCTACTGTATTAACTGTTCAAAAGCTATTAGAGACAGTTGTCTACCCAAATTGTTTTTTTCCAAGCTGCTTTTAAAAAGAGCAAAAAGGATGAAGTGCTGCTACGGAAGTATATTAAAAGAGGACTATGACCTGAGTCACTGCCAAAAAACAACCAAAGCCCAGGAAAGTCACAAAACATTCTTGCCCTTTAGTCTGAAAGCATTTGCCAAATCCATGTACATATTTTCTGCAACCTGCCAAGTCAGAATCTGCTTTTTCTTTTAAAATCAAGGACTTGCAACAGTCCAAAACACTGTACTAAATGACATATCCTATATGGAACTGCAGAAAAGCAGCAATTCTGTCACAGCTAACAGGAGCCTCAGATCTCCATTCGGAATTGCAATGTTGTATCTGCCATTTTCTTCTTATAGTCCTCATCAAATGCCTCATTCTGAGCCACCGTAAAGTAATTCTTCCAGTCTCCAGCAATTCCTAAAATGCAGAATAATATGAATCAAACGTATGTGGAAAATACAGAGAATGAAGCATATATACTGAGATATTGCCTCTGATCCAACATTAATCAGCTGAAAATGAGTGATAAAGGAACAATAGTTCACTAAAAATGAGTATATGTCCCTACTCAGAGATTAAGGAATAATGATCAGAGAGGTCATACAACCCCTTACCCTTTCGCATGAATGGGGAGATACTATGATCCATTACAGCAGCTGGAGCCATCCTGTAGTTTGTCATAGGATTGTTCTTCATCATATCAAAAGATGTGTGATAGACAATCTTATCCACAACTGATTTGTCAAGGTTCTTTCCCAAGAAATGTATGATTTTCTTAATCTCACGCTTTGGATCCTATGGAAAACCATATTAAAATCATATCCATATTGATGAGGTCCTCATATTCATTTCATGAGACAAAGGCATTTCCCTTCACAAAGTTTTGCTGCCCACATGAAACCTCTTAGAGGATAAAATAAACTTAATCCTTTATGTTTTTGTTGGACTAAATGGATCCAATATCTGACTCAAGAAAGGGATTCTTAAAATATTACACATAAAAGTCAAGCTATTATCTCTAAAAAAAAATGTTTCTTCTATGCCATTTCTGCCCTAATAGCCCTGACCCTGCTGGCCTTCAGGAAGGAACAGGACCTGGCTCTTCTAAGTTAGTTTTATGTGTTGTTCTGGTAAGCACTAGCAAAGGTCTAATAATCTGATTCCTCCCAGCATGGTTGCTTTTTTAATGGGTTTTCAAATGGTTTTAACTCTCTGTAAGCTGCCCAGAGTCATCAATAAGCGGGCTGCCTTAAAAAATTGATCAGATAAATAAAATACATCCATCACTGATAAAACACTTGGAGGGATTCTTATTCTATTACCTCTTTCATGTCCTCATAAAATAAGTATATCATGGGGTGATCATTCCTCTTATTCCACCAGCTTTTCACATGATTGAACCAGGAGCCAAAGATTACTGCGTATTGAAAGAAAGAGACAAGCAGTTGCAAGTTTAAGAACCTAAAGTATGAGCTAGGAAGTCAGTATTTTAAATCTCACCTCAAGCACAAATGCACTAGAAATGTTTAGGAAAGTCACATTCTTCTCAGCCTCAATTCCATCTGGAAACTGGCAAGAATAACCTGGCCTATATGACAGAATATGCATAAAGAACACTTAAAAAATCTCTAAGCTGTAAATGTTATTAGTAATCTCATAGCTATTTCAGCCTGCAGTTAACAGCTTGTACTGACTTCTGGCAGTATTGTTGCCAGCCACCTCTATGCATGCTCTGAATTTACACCAGTCAGCTTTTGGGAGAAAGATGCTAATAATTTGGCCAAGTCAGGCTTTCAGTCAATATGTGGCTGACTAACAGTCTGTAGCTACATCAAAACTTAATGAAAACTCTGGCTATCAGGGGTCAAACTGATTGTGAAAATAAATCCATACTCTACTCAGGTTCACTATTATGTTGGTGTATGAACATTTTGATTCAGGCTGAACCTAATTACTATAAACTGAGAGTTTGGTGTAGTGGTTAAAGTCTTCAGGCTAGAAACCAGGAAACTGAATTCTAGTCTTGCCTTAGGCACCAAGTCAGCTGGCCAGTCATTCTCTCTCAACCCTAGGAAGGCACTCCCCAAAATTGACCCCAGGAGTCAAGATTGACTTGAAGGCATAACCCTCACCCCTGTAGAGAACAAGAACACATGAGTATTGTCAGGTAGGATATATAGACAAAGTAAATAATTAAACTTTGGTACTAACACTGCTTTCTCCCAGCTGCATAGTTGAAAAGGAAAAGTGCATAATGACAAATTAAATATTAGTTCAATTATCAGGCTTGTCTTTTCCACAATAAAGGTTGCCCTTAGCTTCAGGCAATGCACATTTCTATGTTCATTTGCCATCTTATTAAAATAGGCAGCTGCTGAAAGTGAAAAGCTGTTTAGGATTGAGGGTTCTTAAGGCTGAACATGTTAAATTAAGCACAAAGCTGAAGGCAAGATGCAGCATAAAAAGAATAGATTTTCTTTAACACCCTCACTCCATTGCTTCAGACACAAACACACAAACCCTCGCAATCTGAATTGGTGGGGAAGGTTTTATTCACTCCAATGTGTGGAATTAGGAGAGATTAGCACAGCCAGACTTGCCTGAAATGTTGTGGGTTTTTTTTCAGAACTCAACTTGGGAGACAAAGGATATAATGGATTTGAACATATTGAGAATACATTAATTTCCTTTACTATTCTTGTGTATTTTCAGCCACTATTATCCAGATATACAAACATCACTCAGATGAGAGATTTCCCACTTGAAAATAAGAAATTTTCTTTTTTTACTAAAAAAGAAAAAAAAAGTTCTATCTATAATCTGACTTGGGTTAGTGTTCTGTTAGTGAGCAGCAAACTCACTCAGTCTCATCACTTTATTTCCTGAAAACTTACTTCTTCCTGCCATGAATTTCTCCAGGTAGTCACCCCAGGAGCCAGGATCTGGATGTAGCTTGTTCATCAAGTCAAAGTGATAAAAGGAGACAGCAACATCCTTTGCATTGCGAGCCATATAGATCATCTTCATTGGAGCAAAGAAAAAAAACCATACAGTATATACAAGATGTACTGCTAGTTTTTTTTACCACTGATGAGTCTGGAGCTGTGAAAAACCACCCGTGATTATGACAGTCTTGTAAACCAGGCAACCTCACAGAATTCCTTGTGGATGCATGGAGCATCTAGGCTTGCCCAGGGTCCTTAAACCTTTATTAAAATGTATTTTAATAAAATCGTTAATCCGAAAAGGTGTTTCCAGATTCCTCCTGATTTCTAGTATAACTAGTAAATACTAAAATGGGACTGCAAATCAAAAAAATTAGTGATCTTATGTCTATATCTCTGCATCTAAAGTGGGTTCAAATGCAGAACTAACTTGGAAAGCAGCCATGTATATATTCTTCTATAATATCAAGTGTTTCATGCAGGAAGTAATAAACAGGATTTCAAAGTGTTCTTTTTATACTGTCATTTTTCAGAGGGAAAGGTACATCATCTCCAAATCTTCCCCTCATGGCTTAAGATCCTATTCAGCCATTTAGTTTTATTAGAGGGATTTTTATTTATTAATCATAATTATATCTGCAAGACACTTTACTTTTTTTTTCTTTTCCCAAGACCTTTCTGAGGAAGGTATAATAGCAGATACCAGATTGTAAAAACACTTCTCCTTATCTGTTGCACACACACATAATCTGGATTTGGCAAGTAAAGGCTGTTAGTACCTATCAGTTGTTTCCACTGGCTTTAAGCAAGCATTACCCTTTCTCCACTTCATGAGAAATACCACTGATTTCATCTCTTTAATCTTTTTAGATAGGTTTTCTAAGCAGCCTCAGTAAGGAACTCTGACCAATAATTTAAAAACATTTCTGTTCTACATGGCAGTACCAGCAAAAACAGTTAATTTTTTTGATTCTACTATTACGAAAGAAATAACAAGACAACCGCTCCACCAAAAGGACAACATTACATGAAAAGAAGAGTACAAACACATAATTCTGGTGTCAAATAAGCCAGATATGCTGATGTAAGGACAGGCAGCTGACATCCTCCAGATGACATCTAGTCCTTGGAGAGATATCACCTAGTCCCATAAAAAGATGTAAGTAAATAGCATCTCTGATGACAGAATCTGAGGGAAACTTATTTCTAGAGGGTTTGGGGTGCTTTGAAATAGAAGCCCTTTGCCATCCCCACCCTTTGACAATCTAACATACTGACAAATGTATTCCCTTGCAGCCATTGTCCCAGAAAGACTTGGGAAGCAGGTTCACTGGAAGGTGGGTCTTCACCATGCGAGGAGAGGGCATCTGAGCTAACTGCTCTGTGCCTTACAAGCAAAATAGTGAGAGATGGTAAGGCATATCACATAGACACTGCCAATGTAGAAAATAATTGGCAATACCGGAGGCGCCCTTTAAACTAGCTACAGAATTTGGGGTGGGGGTGTGTGCCTTTAAGTCAGTATTGACTCCTGGCACTATTTACTTCTTATTTAGTGGTTAAAAAGGAGGCTATAAGACTACTGATAAATATTGAAAAATATAGTATGACTAAAAGAGATCATCCAAAGGTGAATGATTATTGAATTTTTTCAAAACTAAGAACTGAACTTTACAATCCACCTGGGCAGCAGTCCCTGCACACCAGTTTCATGTTTATTGTTGGATAGCCTTTGACATAAGCAATATTTAATATCAGTTTCCACTCAGCTTTAAGAACCCTCTCTCAAATTGATGCATAGACATCCCTAATACATTTGCACTCAGTATTGCCTGCCTTTTCCCCAATTGTTGGAGAATTCGTGGGAAACTTGGCATATCTATAGGTATATGTGGCTAATGATGGAGTTAATAAACGTTAATAAAAGAACTCCAAGCAGCTAACAGCAATCTTGCAGAGTAGAAGCATGGACCAAAAAAAGAACTTGCACATCAAGCTTAATTATGTTCAGAAATAAATTCAGTCTTCACCCCGTAGTTAGATGAAGAAAAATAGAGATAGCTTACTTTTATTCAGTAGATCTGGATACATTTAGGTTCATAGTAGAAAGCACTTAATCATCACTGGTTCTTGGACTTTCTATGTGGAATAGAAAGTCTGTGTGCAAGCAAGATGGTAGGGAGAGGGGCTGCAATCCTGCAGCCCTCCTGCTTGCATGTCTGCTCATGAGATAATGGAGACTGTGAATCTTCCAAGCTCAAGAAGAGGAGGAAGAGGAAATCAGGTGACCCACGTGACATCCCACAAGCACAATAGAGACACACCTACAGATAAACCCTCTTACTATGCTTGTGAGACAATGCTGAGTTGACCCCTGATAATTCCAACAGCTAACCTCCCCCCCCAAATTAACAAATTCTGGGGAAAAGTCTTGTGAGCAATTGAGGATACAGCAAGCTGAAGTATTCAGGTTTGCAGGGCTCTCATTCTTTTATGTTTGTAAAAGAAAATGAGTCTCTACATCAGGCCTCTACAACATGCGACCTACCAAGTAGCCTTGTGTGTCCCCCCAGCATTTTTGAAAAAAGTCAGTAAATTCACTGCTGCCATTGGCCGAAAAGATGCACCGCCAAACTCCTCCAACGCATTCAGGCCTCACTACTGCTGCCAGCTCCAGCTGATTGGTGTGCTAGGTATTCCTTTGCAGCCTGCGAGGATTTTAAATTTATCAGTGTGGCCTTTTCTCCTCCAAGTGTGCAGGCCTGTTCTACACTATCAGGTTTTCAGTTCTCTGCTGTTGCATATAGTATGCCTAAACTAGAAAGAACAGCCCACTGGCAATCTACCTTAGGAATGGTTATGGACAATGAGGATTTTGGGTGTGGCTTCCAATATTAAAAACATGAGAATGTTAAACAAATGTCTGCCCAATCCAATGCTTTTGTTAAAATAACAAAAGCAGCAGCATACTATCAAAGTGAAGTTCTGTCCCTTTCAAATGTCTGTGCGTCATCAAGAGGCATGTACAAGCTTACAATGCATTTATCCTTTGTCCTCCCTTGATTCCCCTGTGTATGCCTCTGAACTTAGAGATTTGTCTGGATGACATTTAATCTCCTTTTATGTCTTTTTACTTCCACTATCCACCCAGTGGACTCAAAATTTTCTTTTGATAAATGGCTTTCAGAACTAGTATATTTTGCTTTGTGTACTGTAATGTTTCCTTTTTGTAGTGATGTATTTTTTATATCAAATTTAAAAAGAGTAACACCTGGTGGCAATTTTTCCTATGTGCTATTACTCTCAACTCAGACCAGAGGAGAAAAAAGGAGATCTATAACATTAACTAAGGAAATATCTTTGTATTAATATGCTGGATCAATGCAGCTACTATTACAGATTAATTCCAAAAAAGCATCAAGTAAGCCTTGAAGGAGCTGGGTCTGACAGTTATGCTATAAACCTGGATTCGTGTTTTTTTTTTCATTTTACTTTTTTTTTAAATTTGATATTAGTAGGAGAAACAGACTGTCACACTGAATAGCATTCTGTTTTAATACAGATTAGCAGGTCCAACTTAGTGATTTCACCATATGCTTTGAACACCTTGGGATGATGCCCTCTTAGACAAGCACTGACAAGTGGCTTTTTCTTTCAGCACCACACCATATGATGCTCCACAAATTCTTCTTTCTATGGGCAATCCTGAAAGTACACTAAAGGAACAAAGAAGTAGGACCAGAAGCAGCACATCTATTTGGATTGCTGTTCACCATTGTCATGTTTATTCCATGCCATGCAATCTCTGCTTACCTTCCTTATATTAACAGACTATGCACAGATCTTTACCTAATTTTCCATGTTTTTTTCTCCTACTTCAGGCAGTAAATGGACAAAGACAAGACACTCCTTCAAAAATACTTTACTTACATATTTCTACTCCTCACAACAGAAATGGTTTGATTCAGTGCTAGGGGTTAATTAAGGGAGGACAGAACATGACTTGCCAGATGCACCTCTTGATCTTTCTATCCTGTCTCTCTAAAATACACATTAATATAGTACCAAAGCTTACCTGCTGGCATCTTCCCTGGGACAACAAATTCTAACATAGGCACTTTATTGAAAATAGCATCTCTTTTGCATTTGTCAGGATCACCATCATTCAGAATCATATCCACAATTTCACTTATCCATGTTGTGCCTGGAAGCAAACAGACCATTAGGTTTGCCAGAAGTTCTACTGGAATCTGCATCCCAAGAAAAAAACCTTCATTAGCACATCATGAAAAGGTGATACACTATCAAGCTGCCCTTTTCTGGCACTGAAAACTCACCAGATTTGGGATATGTGGATATAACAATATCATCTGGCCTGCTCTGGAAATTATCAATTCTATCCCAGTCAAAAGAGAATGCATGGGTCATGGGAACACCATGGACCATCCGGTAGTCCTGACGCAAGTAATCATGGGTAGTCATCTCTGGAGAAATGTCAATATAGTCAGACAAAATAAAAAGAATATATGCAAGAATATCCATTCCTTATCAAACATTTTACTAAATGAAACCTGGTTTTAGCAGATGCAATTGATTAGTATCTACTCCTTTGCTTGATTTCTGCTTCTGTATAAATTTATTAAAAACCTTTACCATCAAGCCAACTAAAAGACTTATTTTATATTTTAGCTTTCTGATTAGATATTGTAATGTCTTCTTACCAACATTTCACATTTTAGGGCTTTTAAAGGCCAGTTTTCAACACCATTCCATGCATATTTTAAAAAAAATCACCTTAGTAATATTGTTAAATACACTCATACTCATAACAGTAGTTGTATAATTAGAAGCCCACCTTGTACTTTATTATGATGGAAATATTTCTTTAATAATTCCAAGAGAGATGTTGCCTATGTGTTCAAAGATACTTCTTTTGCAACACCCTATCTGACTTATTTATTTAAAGATTCTTTCGATTTAAAAATAATTGAATGAAAAACTAGATGGTATCATCTTTGTTTACAAGGATGCCCATGGGCCCCATGTAGGCCCTGCTGGCATTCTTAGAAAATAAAAATGATGGCTGGGATAGCATAGATTACACTTGGGGTGCATTCATAAGTTTGTCTTCTGATAAATGAATGTTTTGTTCCTGGCGGTTGCCCTCATGGAACCAATCCTTACCAGAAGTCATTTTGTGAGACCACCTATGACATGCTTTTAACATCGGAATACTGTCCACCAAGACAGAACGATTACCTACTCCTATGTTAACTGTCAGGGTCATATCTATACCTTTCCCTCTTTAGATGGGGGAGGCAACCTGTTGCCATGTTATACAGCTCTTTCAAGCAAGGTTGCTATTTCCATGACTTTCTATTCTCAGTTAAATCATGTGACCAAGATTTATGTACTGGTGATAAGCTGGAACTGCAGATATCATGAAATTGGAACACAGACACAGGAAGAGCTCAGGAGGAAATCAAAAGCAAACACACAAGTAGGAGTATAGTGAAAAAAGTCACAAGTTGCTAAGATTGAAGGTTATAGGTGGTCCTCATTTAATGACCACTTGTTCAGCAAGCATTTGAACTTACAGCGGTGCTGAACGAGTGGTAATTATGACTGGACCTTGTACTTACAGCTGTCGCAGCATCCCCGTAGTCACATGATCATGATTTGTGAACTTCCCTGCCGGTTCCAACAAATCAAGTCAGTGGGGAAGACGGCAGGAAGTCAGAAGTCACAGTCACATGAGGTCCTTGCTTAACAACCTGTGCAGTCCTCACTTAACAGTGGCAACTGGGACTGCTGGAACTGCTGTCACTAAGCAGCACAGTTAGGTGGTTTTTCGACTTACAACTGTGTTCCTTAACAAGGGGTTTCCAGTCCCAATTAGCATCATTAAGTGACACTACCTGTATTTTATTTGTTTCCTGGAAGATGGAAATCCACATTAATATTTATAAATGCAGTATTTAATATACACATGCATAATATGATGTGCATGAACAGCCACAAGTTTGGGGACCTAACTAAACATGTAGTTATGCTGCAATTTTTGACTGCTATGCTTCTGATTTACATCAGGCCTCACACCAGTTTTCTGCAGAAAACAGCATATACAATAGGAAGCAAATGATGCAGCTTGCTAGAGTTGATGAAATCTAACTTGTTCTTTAGGATTCTCATCAACTGGAGTCTGCCTATTTCTCATATGATCATAAATGTACCATAGGCTTAATTATTCAGGGCTGGCATATGAGAACTTGGTGAGGCTGGGCAATTTCTAGGGTTTAGCATTCTGAGTTAACAATTAGCGTATGCATCTTGTGTTGGATGCAACATGTTTAGAGGCAGTACAGTCAGCCTGGATTATCCCTGCCCTCCTTAGCACCAAGATAAGGAACATCAAAATAGGTCATCATGAAGCAAAGGATGGACACGGTGCTATCTGCTGATAGATTCCACTTTTCCTGTTATTTATTGGCCATGCTTTGATCATTTTTTGTATAAAAGTCAAATGCTATCCTAATATGCTCATTAAAGGTTTATATTAGGGAAGATTGTATATGAAAATAAATATGATTTTCTTCCAATAAAATGACTATAAAATAATGTAGAAATATGACAGGCTAATGAAGATGAATTCATGTAATATTGAAATAGATTAGATATAGATTGGTCTGTAGATGCCCAGTTTACAGTTGCAAGGATAGGAGCAGTACTATCAGGAATGACTGAGAAATACCACTCGTGTAACAGGTTGATCACAGAGGGCATTCTTCCAAATTGGGTCTTTTTATATGTTTTCTATATCTGAATGGATTTAAAAAAATCAATACTTATCCCTTCATCAGCATAGGCTACGGATGATGACAGATGGAAATCCAAATATTAAAAAAGGCAATGTGTTGGAGAACAGTCAAAGATAGGGAAAGGCTGCAAATGATCAAGAACTCAAACCACTGGGGATTTGGTTAGAATTGATTCCAATATAAACTAATGCAGGTGTTGCTAATGCAGTGCCCATTGATACCAGGCCACCAAAAAATCTCAAAAGATACCCACTACCTCCAAATTTGCTGAGATTTTATGTAAGATCTCATATGATTTCTCTTTCTTTGACCCCCACTTTGGCCTCACTTTTTACCTGCATTGACACATATGGCCGAGTCCCCAAGGTTTGGGGGCTTGCGATCATTGTCCCTATATATATATATATATTTAAAAAAAGGGAAAAAGGATGACCTGAAAATTACAGACCGATCAGCCTCCTCAACACAATCAGCAAACTCTATGCAAGACAGCTACAATGGAAATTCAAGGTAACAATCCTTTGCTGAAGGGAGCTCCTCTTAAATTCTTAAATTCCTCAAGTCAAGAGGTGGCCACTATATACCTGCAGCACTCAAACTATTCGAAGCCAAGCCAGTAGCACAACTCCTGTATGGAGCCTAGCTTGGCCCCTTCTCCAATTTTGCACCATTGGAACTTGTGCAATACAAATTTCTAAGATCAGCCCTTCAAGTCCCAAAATGTGTCTCTAATCCACCCTGAGACTAGAGACAGGCCTCATGAAAGTGGAGGCTAGGGTATGGGTGGTCACACTCAACTCTTGGCTCAGATTATCCCTTTCTCCCTTTGGCCTTGCCCCATTAACTATGAGGGATGACTTGCAGTCCACATGGAAACAGGCAGTGGCAACTAAAATCTCATCCCTGGTCTAGCATCTATTTTATCACACTAGAGTACTGTATTTACAGATATACTGTACTAACCTTTATGCTCCCCTACACCCATCTAATGCCCCTATCCCTCCCTCTAGATTTTTTTCCCCTTTTCTTTTAGACTTCTGTGTTTATTTATTTATTTATTATTCACATTTCTATCACCACCCATCTCCCCCTAAAAGGGGGACTCTTAGCTTTTAGCTTTTTATATTAAATTTTAACGTATTTTCTACGCTTTTAACTGACTGTACCCCACCCTCCTTATGCTGGTCTTTGACTGTAATAAAGATTTGTTGTTGTTTGTCTCTTTCTCTGAGTGGAACAGAGAGAGAGAGAAGAAAAGCTGGCTGAGTTATTGTGTATAAAATGGTGGGATAGCTCCCAGTGTCAGAAAATCCCTAACTATGGAACATAGAGATTGGAGCACCAATTTAACAATAACATGAAGCCAACTGGATCTGGAGCTAGATTAGAATATGGACTGATAAATTTGATTTTAGTAGAAATACCTTGTTTGGTGCTGCTCCTAATGCTCTCCATTCTCTCTTGGAACATATCCTAACAGATGCTTGAGGAAGTCACTTGAAAAAAAGTTCTTTCTTTCAGTTGCTCTTTATTGACTTTCCAGAAAGCCCAAGGGCAAATTTAGACACCTTCCATGAAAGGTCTGCTCCAACCTGGTATTGGAGCAGTTCCCTGTGTTCCCAATAAAATAGTTGTGGTTTATCAAACTGCAATTTTCTATTCTCTCTCCATAAAAGAAATTATGATGAGTGAAAGGTCCCCTGTGCAAGCACCGAGTCGTGTCTGACCCTTTGTGGGGATGCCACTTCCATGATGTTTTCTTGGTAGACTATAGCGGGGTGGTTTGCCATTGTAGTTTCTTTGTAAATATCAGCCCTACAAGGTAGACCAGACTAAGAAACGAATGCCATATGCTGTATATACTCGTGAATAAGCCCATCTGCAGATAAGCCAACCCTGGAATTTTTAACCAAAATACCATGAAAAATGCACCACCCACAGATGAGCCAAAGCTCAAAAGTTTCGTATGTTTTATTTTCACAATTGGGTTAACAATGTCAGGGGTGGCTTATTCACAGATGGGCTTTAAAAGTATTACTGTTTATACTCACAGATAAGCCCATCCACAGATAAGCCTAACCCAATTTTTTGGGTGTATTTTGGAACCTAAAATCCTTGGCTTATCTGCAAATATATATGGTTGGGACAATTTTTATTGTAACTATAGGACAGTACAGTATATAGTAACAGAATCTTGCAAGTCTGAATGTGCTTCCCCTCCCTCATTTTATCTTTGTGTGAACTAGGGATGGGCTTCTCTGAGACATTTTCTCAAATCAGTTTCTGGGTCTGGGCTCAAGTCCCACTTGTCTGATTGTTGCCTTGGTAGCAGTTCCTCCTCCTGTCATTCAAGGCCATTTCCTTTTCCCTCTGCAAGACCAGACTAAGAAACAGATACCATGTAGACCTAAAGATACTTTTATCTTTATCTAGGCAGACTGGGAGAACAGCTATAGTAACAGAATCTTGCAAGTCTGAATGTGCTTCCCCTCCTCCCTTTTACCTTCATGTGAATTGGGGAGGGCTGTCTGGAGTGTTTTCGTAAAGCACTTTCTTGGTCTGGGCTCAAGCCTCATTTATCTGATTGTTGCCTTGGCAATGGATCTTCTGTCTGTCCTTCTAGCATCCTCTATGCTCATTACAATAATCAAAACATGTCTTGATATTCTTGTTTATGGAAGCTGTATTTAGATACTAGAGAGCCAGTTTAGAATAGTAGTCAAGGCATTAGGCTAGAAACCAGGAAACTGTGAATTCTAGTTCTGCCTTAGGCCTGAAGCCAGCTGGGTGACCTTGGGCCAGTCACTCTCTCTCAGCCCTAGGAAGCAGGCAATAGCGAACCACTTCTGAAAAACCTTGCCAAGAAAACTGCAGAGACTTGTCCAGGCAGTCACCAGCAGTCAAGACTGACTCAAAGGCACATGCGCACGTGTGCGCGCGCGCACACACACACAAATTAGATACTATGGGAACAGTAGTTTTGCAAGTGGAAGGCTTTACATTGGCTGTGTTCACGCAATATCTTGAACCACAAACCAGCTAATCATAGCTTAGCTTATGTGGTATACAAACTCAGCTGGTTGTTAGTTTACAGTTTGGTGCATCATCACCATAAAAATCAAGTTAACCGAACAGACCATGTTTAAGATCACCATCATCTTTCTCTGATGGCCATCTTTTCAAAAACAGCACTGTAACCTGAAAGCAACTAGTTCACACAAGATCTTCAAAGCAGAAAACCTTGCAACTGAAAATATTTGTTTAATTAATAAAAATAAATTACACTTCTCACACAAGTAAACGGTTTGCTTATGGGGAAGAATTTTTTGAAGTTGGCTACTACTCTATTCTTACATAGATAAAACCAGGCTGAGCATGTATTTCAGCATACAGACATACCAGGCTTTTCACAGCAACCTTTGTTCCATGTAACAACCCAGATTAGAACATTACACATGTTGTTTGTTGGGTTTTGACTCAGATGTGTGAACCCACAATTATGACTTGTTCCATATGCCATAATTTAAAAATTCAAAACACAATGTGTAAACCCATCTTAAACGATTTCAGTAAATCTGGAAGTGGGGTTGCACTCCCATGTCAGAAGACTCTCCTCAGTATTGCTTCAGAGGCTAGATCCACTAAACCATTAATTTGTTAATAACCCACAGCTGACTGGATTCCAAAGCTAATCCAAAAGCATAGTTTACAAACCACAATAGCTAGGCTCACACATCAGACAAGCCATAAAATGGTAACTTTGGGGGAAGTTTGCTTTAGCACATTGCCTGAAGCCAGCCACAAGTCCCACTCCTCCATCACAGAGCAGCAGATCAAGGCCTTAGCCCCATTCCCCACAAATCACTCTAAAGAAATTGCAGCAGAAATACTGTAGTTTCAAGCAGCCCCTCCTTAACCTGTACCACAGAATTCTTCTATAAATCCTGACAGCTGATTTTTCCTCTTTGCTTTTTCAACTTTTGGGGGGAGGGGGGGTCATTATTTTCCTGGTCTCAAATCATGAAAGAAGCCTGAAGATTTGACTAGGAATTGTAGAAAACAGGCCCAAAGTTTCTGCAAGCCACATTACTACACTGAAAATTAGAAATAAAGCCTTACCTTTTCTTTTGTGGCCAAAACTGACAATCAACAATAAGGCAGTGTGATTTCCTTTCAAGTTCTACAGACTGAGAAGGAATTGTGGAGGGTTTTAGCCAGTCAGAGGCCCTCAGAAACACAGTCAAGGAAACCAAAGGTCCCTGTTGCCTAATCTCTACGTGCTCCATGGGAGGAGCTGGGAAGGCAGACTGGGAGGAGAGCTGGTGAGCAAAGCTGAATGACTTGCTTTTTCTTGCCGAAGAAGAAAAGATAGAGAGGGTTCAAAAAAGTAGGGAGCAGTCACAGTGCGGAGCCTTCCGTTACTGATTCCTGTTTCACTTTTCTGTCCAGGCATTTCCAAAAGACTCCCTCTTCCTTTCCTACCATTGGAAGGGTTTGAGACACCCTCCCCCCCCTGCTCATACTGCCATCTTCAAAATGCGTCTTCTCCCATGGACGCTTCCCACCAAAAACACTTCCCCCAATATTGCCTTTCCCTTGAGCAAGGTAAAAGGTTGTTGTTGTTAGTTGCCATCGAGTCATTTACAACTCATGGCGACCCTAAGTATAACAGAATGAAATGCTGTTTGGTCTTGCGCCATATGCCTGACGTTCCAATGTTTGCATCCACTGTTGCTGTAGTTGTATCAATCCATCGCATTGAAGGTCTTCCTCTTTTCTGCTGGCCCTCGACATGATGTCCTTTTTAAGCGATCAGTCTTTCCTGATGATGTGCCCAAAGTATGAGTCTAAGCCTAGTAAAAGGTTAAAAGTTACAAAATAGAATGGGTTCATACAAGAGGATGCAAGAAATTAAAATACGACAGGAAACCCCAACTGTTTAGACAAAAGATTCCCTTCAGATTTAATCAGAGACCTTGTAAGCCAGAAGGTTGCTCATTCACAGAACTTAGCAGAGCCCATTCAGGTAGACTTCTTCCCCAGCCAAACAGGTCTCCGTACTCAAATAACAAAAGATTCCTTCCAAGGTGAACAGTCCAGGCTAGTAGACAAAGCCACAGCCCCACAGGGAACCTGGGCTTGGGCTATCAGAACAGGAAACACAAACAGCAGGGGGCCTGACCACAGAGCGCCTCCTCTCTGAACTCCAGTAAACTGCACTTTTCTCAGAAGTTCCTAGAGGGCAGGAACACTTTTACATAACAACAGCCAAGCTCTCCTATATAAAGAGCTTGTGGTGGAAATACAGGTATGGCCACCTCCAACCAGCAGACTCTGTACATGCTCTTGGAAAATAAAATTACCTCTGTTCAAGCAATTGCCTAAGAACTTTCATTCCCAGCTCGGAACGGACCTGGTAAGATTTTCTTCCAACACCACGAAACTTTAGAAACAGCTGGCAAAGCAAATAAGTTTACATATTCTGGTGCAGTTCTTTTGAGACCACAATAAAGTAGTAGGTTGTCTTCTTTGGTGCTTCTCAGCAGCCAGATGTAGCTCAGTTGAATGCAGAGATATCCTTTGATCCATTTGTCACCTGCTTTTCAGCACTGTAGTACCCCAGGCACAAATTTAAAATTGCATCTACCCAAATATGGTTGGAAATGTGACTTGGTTTCTGCATGAGAGGCAGATCTGGTGGAGGGTCAAAAAGCAATCAGGGAACATACTGTACCATAGATTCATCAATTTAGCAGGGTTACCAGCTCTTCCTCAGCTGCTTGATCACCTGTTGACTGCTTGTTTGCTTTGCTGTTTTCTTCCTGAAACAAGATGTCCAGAACACCAACACTGACCTCAGCTGTTTCACTTTACAATTTGTACCTGAGGGCGGAATTGCACCACAACTGTAAATAAGATGGCCTGAGATTGCTTAGTGCTAGTGGGATGAGTGGTGCTGAGTCTTCTGTTTGCATCAGAAAATCTGGAGACAGCATTTTCTTGAGGTTCTCCAAAGTTTTATTTATTTATTTATTTAATTTGTCCCTGCCCATCTCCTCCCATCAGGGGACTCTGGGCAGTTGCTAAACGTTGCTAAATGGGAGGAGAATCTGATCATTTCTGACTAAGGCCGTTTATACAGAATCATTTTTTAAACCTAACCTGATCAATTAGGGAAGTCCCAAATAGCACAAGCATAGATAATAATAATAATAATTTCAAATTCAGTCCCTGCCATTTTTAATTTCTCACAGTGCCTAAGCTGGCCCAACATACAGTCACTCAAGAGCATTGGGAAAGTTGAAGTGACCGTTTCCAGTCTCAGCTGCCCCATATGGAGGGCACAGCAAGTTTTGTGCTGGTGCCTTCATCTTATATACTGTGGTTAATAAATCTGATTACAATATATACTTTTGTATGTATGTGACTTGACACAGGGCAAGTGTTTTTCCAAGACATTTGTTGTTTGACAGCTGTTTGGTCTAAGTCTGGATTAAAGACAAGTAACAATAAAAGGGGAGTGTGAAATTCCTTCTCAGCAGCACGTGGTCATTCTTTTCTTGAGAATAAGTTGCTATATGATATATAACTTGTTGGAAGGAAGTCTTACCAGGGTCCGTTCCAAGCCGGGAATGAAGATGCGCAGGCAGTTGCTTGAACAGAGGTGATTGCTTTATTGTCCAAGAGCACGAAATACAGAGAAGTCAGCTGTCGGAGGTGGCCACACTTGTATTTCCCCACCAGCCCTTTATATAGGGACAGGGGTCTTACTGTTAGTGAAAGAGCGCAGAAGACGATGTTTAGCCGGATCGCACTTAGTTGGTTTCCTAGAAAGGGGGCGCTCTCTAAGAATTCTTAGAGAGTGTAATTGACTAAATATCAGAGGCATTCCTGTGGTCGCACCCCCTATCATTTTGTGGTTTCTTACTCTTTGGTCAGTTAGGCTCTCTGCAGGGCTGTGGCTTTTACCCATTGGGTTTAGATTATTGTTGTTCTGAGGGGAAGCCCTTTTCCTTTTCTTATGCTAAGGTGTTGCCTCTCTGCCTTTGTCCTCTCAGTTTCCTGACTTGATCGGCTTGCGGGGAATTTGATCAGGTTATCAGGAGGTTCCTTTATGGATCATGTTAGTATTCTCCTATTATTCTATTGTGATCTTTTATGTTAATAATTTCCCTTCTATTTTAATCTTAGTCTTTTGTCCTGGAGTTTCCATCTTCTTACCCGATTTTGGGGAAGCGTTTTTGGCGGGAAGCATCTATGGGAGAAGACGTGATTCAAAAATGGCAGTTTTGGAAGAGAAGGGGGGTCTGCTTGAACCCTTCCTATAAACTTTAATACTAATTCAAATTTACGTCTCATCCTAGGTTAGCACATACCAGTTTTATAAATATTCTCCTTTATATGCCTTTTGTATTATGTATTTCTTCTTTTTTGGTGACAAAATTAGCCACTGAAGTATATATTGAGTGTAGTGAGATGGGCAGCCGTATAAATTGTTTAAATAAATAAGTTATTGTAGCCTGGATGTTTTTGTTTTTTGTTTTAATGACAGGCAGAAAAGCAAGGTGTCTACTTTTTTCCAGCCAAAGTTTTCCCCACTTTATATCTCATATAAAGAGACTTTCCTAGCTGTAGCAGAAAATGTTTGCTCCTCCACTTGCCATTTGAAGAAAAAACAACAAGATGGATTCTTTTGAATAGACATTCTCCTCATCAAATTTCTTATTCAGAATTACAGTGAAGTGGGGGGTTTTTTCCAGTTACTGACAATCCTGGTGATGAGGAAACCAGAATCCTAGGTCAGCTTAAGGCCTATGACTTGTTCTGAAGTTAAATACCAATGCTGAAATCTCCTTAGCACAAAGGTAGGGTCCACTGGTCCCATCTGTTTCAGCCTGAATGCACTCATAAGACTGAGGCTATTTATTAACTAGAACTAATAATCACCTGGTACTTCTTTTAAATTGGAGTGATTTTAAGAGATATAAGCATTTTCATAATTTAGTTTTACAATCTGATAATTCTTACAGCTGTTGAGAGTATTTTGAAAAAGTGATACAAATAACTCAGCAGAATTTAAGCCAATGTCCTTACAAAAAAATGATCTTACATCACCATTTTTGAGAAATTGGTAGTTTAAAAGTTTCTTTTCTCATGAAGTGTGTTAGGCGATGATGCATTTCAGCAATTGTTGGCATTTCCTACTTTGAAGCAGAATTCTTCTGCATTTTGTGGAATGATGTATAGTGAAGTATTCTCTTTGTCACCTCATCTAGCACTTCTATTTCCAGAAAATGAATCATGTTCTGCAATTCCCTTTTGGGATCCTGCAGAAAGAAAGTCAGTCCTGTCTGAACATACATCTTTTTTGATAGAATGCTAGCAATTGTTTCCTTACTTATTGGTTTGTTTTCTGTGTCCCCAAAATTAGGAATTTAAATGAAACCTGCCACAGATTCTTTTGAGAATGAATTTGGGTGTCTTGATTCTATGGGATCTCTGGTGAAATGAATACTAGCAGCAATAAAGTCTGGCTAACATCTGTTTTGAACAGTATTTCATTTTCAAAACAACTCAAGTGTTCCAGCCAGGAGTCTTTCTTATCCAGGTGTTGGATAAGATACCTGGGGAGGCCCAGGTTCACCTATGGAAACTCACTGGTGAGTTTGGGGAGGTCACTCTCTCTCAATCCATGAGAGAGTATACTCTGAGGAGTATAGTTGTGGGAAGGATTTGAGGGTGGAATTCTATGTATGCTGCTTTGAGCTCCTGATGCAAAGTAGAATATAAATTCAATAAATAAATAAATTCAATAAATAAATAAATCTGCTTAAGAGTCTTGTGTCTCAATAATTTATCTCAATAGTTTATTTTCAAAATCCTATTGTCCTATTGTGCCCAGAGAGAAGCTCAAGCAAAACCATTGTAAATCTGTGTCAGGGCCAGCCTCGCTTCACAATAAGACACAGACTCACTTAATGGGTATTAAGGATTTCTGGTTTATTGGAATGATAGCTGACAGAACGAAAAACGGGAACGGGGTAGGTAGTGTGGGGGTGCCCCTTTTATACCCTCCTGTATTGCCCCGGGCTTCCCCACCCCTCAATGCCCCGATCCCTCTTGATGGGACCCTTGATGGCGGCTTGGGCGTTTTCCCCGGTGTCCTCTTTGTCTCCCTGCGACGGTTGTGTCCTCCGGGGCACCATGTGCTTCTTATCTTCACTCCTCTGACGTCTCTCCTTTCAGTTGTTTATGGGTCCATGGGTGTGGGTGCCTTTGGGTGCTTGTGTTAATCCCTGGTTTGATTATCTTCTTCCCCTTTTCCTTAATGATCATGATCCACGTTGTGAGGCTCTTTGTGCCTTGCAACGAGGTCATGACATGCTGCCCCCCCAAAGATGTTCTATGGTGCTGGTTTCTCCGGGTATGCCTCATGGAACTGTCTTGTTAGTTGTCTAGCCATGACGTGTCGTGCCTGGACCCACTCTGGGTGTGAGAAATGTTTCCATCTCACGAGGTATTGTAGTGTTCCTCTTTGCTTTCTTGAGTCCAGTATTTCTTTTACTTCAAAATGTTGTTGGTTGTCTATCATTATGGGTGGGGGTGGAGGTTCTTCCGTATGCCATTTGGATGTGCTCGTTGGCTTCAGTAGTGCACAGTGAAACACTGGGTGGACCCGTCTCAAATTGTAAGGCAGTTCCAGTTTGAAAGTAACTGGGTTGATTACCTGTATGATTTTAAAAGGTCCAATGAATTTTGGTGCCAATTTCTTCGAGGGTTGCGAGGTCTTTATGAACTTAGCGGAGAGGTAGACCCTATCTCCCACTTTGTAGTTCGGTGCCTCCGCCCTGTGGTTGTCCGCATATTTTTTGTACGTTGTTTGTGCGTCTGCTAGGGCCGTTTGGATGATTGGCCAGGTTGTTGCCAGCTGTGCCGCCCAATCGTCTGGTGAGCAGGGCAGGGTTTCAGGTTGCGGCAATTCTGGTATCGGTACAAAGTAACTTCCGTAGACCACCTTAAATGGGGTGTGGCCAGTGCTCTGGTGTACCGCGTTATTATAGGCCACCTCTGCAAAAGGTAGTAGGTCTACCCAGTTGTCCTGTTGATAATTTATGAATGCCCTCAGGAACTGTTCAAGTGTTGAGTTTAGGATCTCTGTAGATCCGTCCGTGTGTGGATGCCACGCAGTGGACAGTGCTTGCTTGGTTCCGATTAGTTTTAAAAATTCCCGCCAAAACTTTGACGTGAATTGTGTTCCTCTGTTGGTCACCAACCTGTAGGGGGCGCCGTGGATCCTGTATATGTGTGTTAGGAATAAACGTGCCAGCTGTTGTGTAGAGGGGATAGTTGCGCATGGGATGAAGTGTGCTTGTTTCGAGAAATAGTCTTTTACCACCCATATCACAGTTTTTCTTTGGCTGGGTGGGAGGTCCACAATGAAATCCATGGAAATTTCTTCCCATGGCCGGGAGGGGCTGGCTACCGCCTGTAGCAGCCTGTGGGGTTTCCCTCCTTTCCGTTTGGTGGTGGCACATATGGGGCAGTTGGCTACGTAGTCTTTTACGTCCTTTCTGAGGTTTGGCCACCAAAATTGCCTCCTCGTTAGGTGGAGGGTTTTTACAAACCCAAAATGCCCTGCAGATTTGTCATCGTGCGCTCTGTGTAAGATTTCCCCCCGCAGTGATTCGGGCACGTACAAGGCTTTCTCTTTCCAGGCGATGTTGTCTTTGAAAGATACATGTTGTTGGTTATTCTGCAACCATGTATCTTGCTGTAGTGCTTGTGTGAGTCTTTGTTGCCAGTTCAGTGAAATTGAGCGTCGGCTCCGATCGCTCCCCGCCGTTCGTGCTGGCGTGCGCTGATTCCTTGTCTGGCTCCGTGTGACAGCTGGGCAGCCGAGCTGTTTCTCGGTCCATACTGTTCCCACGATGTCGGAGGCTTGCGTGTCGTCCTGTGGCCGTCGGGAAAGGGCGTCTGCCAAGAAGTTTTTCTTGCCCGGTATGAATTTCAGCGTGAAATTGAACCGGCTGAAAAACTGAGCCCATCGCACCTGCTTCGGGCTGAGCCGTTTTGGCGTGCTGAGTGCCTCCAGGTTCTTGTGGTCCGTCCAGACCTCGAAGGGGCAGGAGGCCCCCTCCAGCAGGTGCCGCCACGTTTCCAAGGCTGTCTTTACTGCAAACGCCTCCTTTTCCCATACGTGCCATCTCCGCTCCGTTTCGGAGAATTTGCAGGAAAGGTAGGCGCAGGGCTTTAGGTGGTTGTCGGAGCCCTTTTGGAGCAGGATGGCTCCGATGGAAAAGTCGGAGGCATCTGCCTGCACCACAAAAGGCTTGGTGGGGTCGGGGTGTTGTAACACTGGCTCAGCTGTGAAGAGGGTTTTCAGTCTCTCGAATGCCGTTTGACAGTCAGCTGTCCAATTCAGTAGCGCCCCCGGGTTCCTCGATTTGCGCGTGTCCCCCAAGCCCTTAGTCTTTAGCAGGTTAGTTAGGGGCAAAATAGTCTCTGCCAGCCTGGGCGTGAACCCCCTGTAGAAATTAGTGAATCCCAGGAGGCTTTGCAGTTGTCTCCTCGTGCGTGGGCATTCCCACGCCAGGATGGCTTGGACCTTGCTGGGGTCCATTTCTATCCCTTTAGCAGAAATCCTATACCCTAGGTAGTCAATTTGTTTTTTGTGAAACTCGCACTTGGAGAGCTTAACAAACAGCTCTGCCTTGCGAAGTTTCTTGAGCACGTCCTTTACCAAGCGTTCGTGCTCACGTTCTGTTTCTGTGTAGATCAATACATCATCCAGGTAAACCAAAACCCCCTTAAAAAGGTGGTCACGCAGGACCTCATTAATTAACTGCATGAATACCCCCGGTGCTCCTGCCAGTCCGAATGGGAGTACTTTATATTGAAACGCCCCCAATGGGCAATTGAAAGCAGTCTTCCACTCATCCCCCTCCCGTATCCGTATGCGGTAGTAGGCTTCCCTTATGTCCAGTTTGGAGAATACCTTACCCTTTACCAGGTGGGACAAAATGTCCTTTATTAAGGGTAAGGGGTATTTATTTGAAATGCTTGCTGCGTTTAATCCGCAGTAGTCTGTACAGAGCCGCAATGACCCATCCTTTTTCTCGCGAAAGAGGACTGGCGCTCCCACTGGAGAGTTTGCTGGCTCGATAAAACCTCTCGCCAGGTTTTTGTCTATGAAGTCCCTTAATGCAGCTAGCTCTCGCTGGGTCATAGCATATATTTTTGGTTTGGGTAGGGGTACCCCCGGGACCAGTTCAATGGTGCAGTCCGTCTTTCTGTGGGGGGGGGAGTTTGTCCGCCTCTTTCTCGCCGAAAACGTCGAAAACGTATTTGGTTGGCAGTCCCTCTGGCAGTGCTGTCTCTCTGTGTTCCGCAGTCGTCGTCGCCCCCCCCCATGGCTGCTCGGGGAACCCTGTTCCCTGAAGGTGCTTGGTAACGCCCGTCAGCAAACTTAATCTCTCTGGTTCTCCAGTTGATGACTAGGTTTTGCTGCACGAGCCATGGGATCCCCAGTATGAGTCGGGGTTGCCCCACCGGTGCCACGATGAAAGCCAATTTTTCCTCGTGGCTGCCGAGCCGTAGCGCGGTTTCTCCGGTGTATTGGGTGACCGGGCCCCCTCCCGCTGCAGATCCATCGAGCTGCGAGAACACCAGGTGGCGCTGAAGTGGATAGCAGCGGAGGTCGAGTGCGGCTGCCAGGTCAGGGTGCATGAGGCTTTTGGAGCAACCCGAATCAATGAGTGCCCAAACCTTTTCGGTTTTATTTCGATGGGTGAGGGTGACACGGACATAGAGGGTGGGGCATTCCTCACTCACCCCTTTGTCGTAGCGCCTGTCAGTGTCCTCCACCTGTCCTTCGGCGCCCCTTAGGCCAGGTGGTTGTCGTTTCCCGCCACCTCATCGGGGTTGCTTTCCTCCTCCTCTGAACTGTAGGGGACGTGTCTGTGTCGGTACTCCCCCTTTGCCGCTGGTCGCTTTCTTGGCGCTGGGGTTGGTGCTGTTTGTGCCCTCCTTGGGCTCTCTCTGGGCATCGTTTTGGGGCATGCGGCTGCTTTGTGATCTTCCCTGCCGCACGTGAAACATTGCCCTTTTGCGAAGCGTCTGTCCTGTTCCTCCTTCCAGGGTTGGGGTCTCGCCCTCACCTGCCTTGCGCTGGTGCGTGGGGGTCTCGCTGTCTCCATCTGCTGCGTTTCCCTCCTTGCGTGGAGGAACGTGTCGTGAGCGTTCTCCGCTTCTGCTGCCAGCTGGATCCAACCCGTGAGGGAGCTGGGGTTGTCGCGGCCGAGTGCCTACCGGAGGACGTTTAAGTTGAGTCCGTGTTTGAACTTCTCAATCAGTGTCGATTGAGACCAAGTGTCCACTTTTCCGGCTAGGGCTTGGAACTCCATGGCATACTCTGCCATGGAGCGCGGGCTTTGTCTGAGTGTCTCTAGCGCCCTTTTCGCCTTTTCTTGCTCCAGGGGGTCCCTGAAGTGCCGTTCCAGCGCCTGCAGGAATCCAGTGCTGTCCTGCAGCACCCGGGCGCCTGATTGGCACAATTGGACGTACCAATCGGCGGCCCGCCCTTTTAATTTTATGGCCAGGGCATTGATTTTGCCCTGCTCAGTTCTGAAGCAGGGACCCCATTCTTCGAGGTAGTACCTTGCGTTAGTCAAAAAAAAGGAGAGTTTCGAGGGGTCCCCATCGAACTTTATGCCAAAGTCCTTGGCAGGTGTCCTGGTCTGGCTCCTGGCCCCCTCTACGTCGTGCCTCGGGCTCTGCGGGAGCTGCTGCGGGTCGGGTTGTCTCCAGTTCTCTTGCGGCATTGGTGCCTCTCTCTGGGTCTCCTCGCAAGGTCGTCATCCCGTCGCTTGGGGGGGAGGGCGGGGTGTTCTCCCTCAGTCAAGCTCCTGGATCCAGGCTCCGCCGTCGCCGTCGCCGCCCGCCGGGTCGTCCCTCCGCCTCTCAGCCTGGCGCATCTCCCGTCGTGGGGTGGGCTCCTGGGGCCGGGCGCCGCCGCCGCCGAGGTTGTCCCGCCGTCTCACGTCCGGGCGCGCCTCCGATCGTTGGGTGGCCTCCTGGGGTCGGGTCCCGCCGTGGTCGCCGCCGTCCGCTGGGTCTCCACCCCGTCTCGCATCCCGGTGCGCCTCCGGTCGTCGGTTGGGCTCCTTGGGTCGGGTTCCGTCACCACCGCCCCGCTCGCCCCGCCGCCTTTCGTCCGGGGGTGCCTCTGCGCCGCCTCCGCCGCAGAGTCCCTGCGCCGCCGTCAGCTGTTGGAGCATCTGCCGCACCGCCTGCATCCCTTCCTCCAACGCGTCGAGCCTCTCTGCCGTCCCCGGCTTCCCGCCGAGGTGTTCGCCGCTCCGCTCGCCCTTGCCGTTGGCCGTGGTAGAGGACGGATCGTCCCTCGTTCCCGCCGCGGTGCCAGGCGCGCCCTCGCCTTCGAGTGCCCAAGGTGGCGGTTCGTCTCGCGCTTCCTCCGGGGTTGCCTGCGGGCTTGGAGAGGGTCCCCTCGTCTCACCCCCGGTGCCTCGCGGGCTCCGGGGCGCCGGGGTAGGTCCCTCCCCCGCTGCTTCCCCCCAGCTGGGTCCCATACTTACCGGGGCGTTGCATCGCCCGGACCTCAGCTGCATCCCGCCCTGTGAGAGCGGGGCTTCGTCGCCGGGCGCCGAAGGGTTGCGCCTCCTCGGTTCCTGGTTCTCCATGCCTGGCTGGGTCCCTCACAAGCTCATTGGATAGGTACCAGGTGGAAAAAATTTTTTTGGGGGTTCCCGTTTTTATGTCCGGGCCAGCCTCGCTTTGCAATAAGACACAGACTCACTTAATGGGTATTAAGGATTTCTGGTTTATTGGAATGATAGCTGACAGAACGAAAAACGGGAACGGGGTAGGTAGTGTGGGGGTGCCCCTTTTATACCCTCCTGTATTGCCCCGGGCTTCCCCACCCCTCAATGCCCCGATCCCTCTTGATGGGACCCTTGATGGCGGCTTGGGCGTTTTCCCCGGTGTCCTTTTTGTCTCCCTGCGACGGTTGTGTCCTCCGGGGCACCATGTGCTTATCTTCACTCCTCTGACGTCTCTCCTTTCAGTTGTTTATGGGTCCATGGGTGTGGGTGCCTTTGGGTGCTTGTGTTAATCCCTGGTTTGATTATCTTCTTCCCCTTTTCCTTAATGATCATGATCCACGTTGTGAGGCTCTTTGTGCCTTGCAACGAGGTCATGACAATCTGCCAAAGTCAGGATTTCCTTGGTCCTTCAGAAACATGCTTTTTGTCAAACATATCTTCTTAATATCTCATGGTGGGACTCAAGATATAAAGGGGCCTAATAGGCACTATGAAGCATAGGACAAATGCAGAAAATCAAGAGTTTAAAAGCACTGAAGAGTTTTTGGCCCAATCCATACAAACCTCTGACAGAGCAATGAACCAGAACTATTTTTTCCTACATTATAATTTGACACTTGCTTGAATAACTGTTTCAGTAAATTGGTAGCAGATTATTTGCAGACAACTAAGAAATATACACGTTTTCACACAAATGGAATTATCACAAAGTTCTGTGAAATTATACTTTGAGTACATTTATCAATTCTGATCAGGATGGCATGGTTTTCCTAGTGCCTGACAACTTTGAAGATTCTCAAGATTTAGTTAGGATTCACTTTCTGGATATGCCAACAGTAACATGTGGATGCTGAAAATATTGCATTGAATTGTGTAAAGTTTGTCTCAGAAAATGCCTCTGTAAAGTTTGGCAAGTACAATGAATCCTGAACATGCTACAGAAGAAATAAAATAGTAAGAAAAGTTTTTGCTTTGTTTGCCAACAGCAAAATATGGGGTAAAACTTCATTCTTTGAACCCACCTGATTTTTTGGTAGACCTTTATTATCATTTTGGGGGGAAAAGTACCAAAACAAAACAACTTCTCAGAGAAAGTATTTTATTTTGTTATGAAACAGGACTCCATAAATGCTGCAACCTAATCATTAAACGTGTTTCACTATGAGGCATAAACTATCAGACATGTAAGAGAAAAAAGACAATGTGCTTTCTGTTGACAATCGCAAGATAGATTTTCAGAAGTCAGACCACAGCTGCTTTATTGGTTTTGCTGCATTGCAAATAATTGAGAAGCTGGATCCTGATGTAACATCTGAAATTGCCAAGTTACATGCCTGAAGTGTTATAGAGAGCCAATTTGATCTAGTGGTTAACACTCCAGGCTAGAAATCAGGAGTCTGTGCGTTCTAGTCCTTAGGCATGAAAGCCGGCTGGGTGGCTTTGGGCCAGTCCCTCTCTCTCAGCCCACACCTCAGGTTTGGGCGGTTACTTTACTTCAGACACCAGATAGGGCAACATGATAACTTTATGACTCTAATTTATCACTTTAGCTGGTAGATGGTTTACTACATGGCCTGTTACTATACAAGCTTTTCTCAGAGAGGACGGAAGGTGATACAAAGAATTAAAATGGCTGAAAATACAAAATGGCTAAACTCTGGGTCATCGGAAAAAGAGATTTTTCCAGAATAACCTGTATATGAAGCAAAACCTATTCAGTAATTGCATTTGATCCTGTAGAAATAAAAAATCTGAGCTACTCACTGATACTAATTTGGAAAATTTCTTTATGTATTACTACAAAGCAGTTAAAATAATCTTTACGTGGAGTGCATACAGTATTAAAGCTTCACAAATTTATTTGCCGTGTGTTTTGAGAAAGTAAAGAGTAATAATTTTGGAATCAGTTGTCCAACGTGCAACTCTGGACAACCAGTTTCCTGAGGCTGTGTAGTGCTTCAGATTCAAATGGAAAAAAAAGGCGCTTCAGAGTACATGTAGCACGCAAGTAGCATCTGTCTGCAACATCTTAAACCAAATGGGTTTTTCTTACCTGCAGCCACAAGTTCTTGGCAAAAGATGGAGATGCAGCAATTGTGCCTTGTCAAAGGTAGACTTTGTAACCATGTAGTTACTTTAGTTACTTTTCCATAAAAACTCGGGGAACAATTGTACTGAGAGGTTATTTTTATGCTGAGAAGAAGACACCTTGGCCAACACATCCTAAAGTGCTAGAAATGATAGAAATCAAACTCTCTAATTTGTCTTTTAAAAATGGGATGTCTTTGCGATTGGCCTTGCTTAGCGTGGCAGCTGTTTTATAAAAGGGAAGCCCATTTCCCATGGCTACAATTGAATGATCATGCCTACAACATGCTGTCCAAATTCCTGAAGCCATTTAGTGGCCTGCTAGAACCACTGAAATGGAGCAGAGCTTAACACAGCTGAGAAGCTATACACAGAAAAAGAATATTATCTTAAATAGCTTCAATGAGCATGTCAGAGAAATACAGGTTATTGATCTTACACGCTCAGCCCTCCCAAGCATAAAGAACAATTAGACATAGTAAGTTTAAAGATAAGTAAAAAGAGTCTTTGTTGTTGTTTATTCATTCAGTCACTTCCGACTCTTCGTGATTTCATGGACCAGCCCATGCCAGAGCTTCCTGTCAGTCGTCAACACTCCCAGCTCCCCCAGGGATGAGTCCGTCACCTCTAGAATATCATCCATCCACCTTGCCCTTGGTCGGCCCCTCTTCCTTTTGCCCTCCACTTTTCCTAGCATCATCTTCTTCTCCAGGGTGTCCTATCTTCTCATTATCTGGCCAAAGTATTTCAGTTTTGCCTTTAATATCACTCCCTCAAGTGAGCAGTCTGGCTTTATTTCCTGGAGGATGGATTGGTTTGATCTTCTTGCAGTCCAAGGCACTCTCAGAATTTTCCTCCAACACCACAGTTCAAAAGCATCGATCTTCCTTCTCTCAGCCTTCCTTATGATCCAGCTCTCGCAGCCATATGTTACTACGGGGAATACCATTGCTTTAACTATGCGGACCTTTGTTGTCAGTGTGATGTCTCTGCTCTTAACTATTTTATCGAGATTTGTCATTGCTCTTCTCCCAAGGATTAGGCGTCTTCTGATTTCCTGACTCCAGTCAGCATCTGCAGTAATCTTCGCACCTAGAAATACAAAGTCTTTCACTGCTTCTACATTTTCTCCCTCTATTTGCCAGTTATCAATCAAGCTGGTTGCCTTAATCTTGGCTTTTTTGAGGTTTAGCTGCAAGCCAGCTTTTGCACTTTCTTCTTTCACCTTCATCATAAGGCTTCTCAGTTCCTCTTCGCTTTCAGCCATCGAAGTGATATCATCTGCATATCTGAGATTGTTAATGTTTCTTCCAAAAAGAGTCTTACTGACTTTATTTCTTGTTGTTACAACCATCTTCGGTGGAAAATGAAGTTCTTTGTATCTTCTGTTCTTTCTAAACTTAATTTGTCCTAAACTCTCAGCCCTACAGCTGCCAAGAGCTGCGTGGAAGAAAAGTGGGAGGCACACACAGCCATGTGCTCTGCTCCAGGTGAAGAAGGAGGAAGAAGAGAGAGAAAGTGGGAGTGGCAACAAACAGCTTCCTCAATAGCACGGAGAGTTTGCATCCTACAGCAACCATCCATATGCTAATGAGGTATGCTGGATTTGCTAGGACTTCCAACGATTCCAAGTATGCTTATTGATCCCAAAAGATAGCCTATCTGAAGAGAGGCTCTGACATCACAGCAGTCTTTGACAGACATGCCTTTGTAATAAGGTTGGAGGCAAATTGCCTCACTAGGATGAGGCATATCATAGAGACCATTATTCTACTGCAACTTAATGTTGAGATGAGGACAACCTGCCTTCAGCCTCCATCCGCCTTACAAACTGTGGCTTCTGTACATGCAAATGTACTGGCCACTCCACTGGTTAGATGCAGGGCACTACGTTGTGACATTACTTCGAATCAGCACTTTACTAAATAATTTGGCAAAGCAAAGTGCCCCTCTGAAGTGCTATGCAGCCTTAGTAATTTCCTTTTCACTTACAATCATCTGACCTCTATGTTTATGCTTCTGTAAGAGAATTCTTACTATAAAGCATAATGGTATAGGGTTGGGGAGAAACTGCTGCTTAGACAGTTCTTAAGGTGGCAGCCGTTTGGAGTGGTTAGCTTTAAAGATAATAAACAAGCAAACTGGAGAATGTCCAGTGTTCCAATTCAGGAGTGGGGAATCCGCAGCCCCCCCAGTTACTGCTGGAGGACAACTGGTAGCTACAGTCAACATGGGGGGAAAAAATTGAGTGTGCAAAACTTTCCATTGCAGAATGTTAAGTCAGTGTTTCTCAACCTCAGCCACTTTAAGATGGGTGGACTTCAACTCCCAGAATTCCCCAGCCAGCAAATTCTGGGAGTTGAATTCCACCCATCTTAAAGTGGCTGAGGTTGAGAAACACTGGTCTAAGTATTCCACAGTTGGTGTGACCTTGAGATGCATTGTTTTGTTACCTGTTGGCTCTGTTTGCTCACTTCAGGAACACTCAGAACAGCCTGCTCTGAGCTTGGAAAAACCATTTTTAAGGCTGGGCCATTTCTGGAATACTTGAAACAGTCTGTTCCAAAGTAAGAATGGTTTGTTCCAGAATCAGAACATTCTAGGGTGGAATATTTTGTGCATTCCTGTTTTGAAAAAAATCTATTTCATAATATTTACAATTAATATAATATTTTGGCTCAGTAGGTATTTTTGTATATATTCATGAATATTTAATATTTTGTATTCAACAGATATTCTGTGGTCAGTAGTATTTTGTTCATTTTATGGGGAAAAAATTGCATTCCTCCTCTAAGTCAGTTTCCAGAAGTTGTAGCCAGCATATTGGGCATGTCTGAAACATAATCCCATTCTTTTATTTTGTGAAATGAATTCTTTACCCAGTCAAGATTAAACTTGCCTATAGATTAATAACAGAAGTATGTTGTGGTTTATATGTCATAACAAGCAAACACTTCTGCAGGCCTGAGTGAACGTATTTGTACAAAATTTACAGCAACTGGAAACATTTCCTTATTTAACATTTATTACTGGAAAGATTGTTACTAAAATATGTTTTATTTAAGACGTTTGAGATATAGACTAGAAAAGCTGAAGTAGTCTATTGGGACCTCAAGCAGCTTCAAAGTGGTTTGCGGTTTTTTTAAAAAAGGAAAGTATGTAGGGCAGCTTGGACATTTTTCTCTCTTTCTTGGGCTAAGTATAGAAATATTCCTCTTGCTGCAAGCAATATACAAGCACATGGTAGGACACAAGTGGGGCACCTAAGACCATTCACATGTTGCTGGAACACAACTTCCAGCAGCCACAAAGAGAGATGCTGAGAGCTATAATTTAGTATTATCTGAAATACTACAGTGGGTTAGAGTAAGTAGGACAACTATATCAGCTCATTCCTGCATTGTGTGTAAAGCTTTCATAATGACTTCTGTAACGTACTGTGTATCTCGGGCCAAATTGTATTACACAAAATGAATTTTAAAAAATCATGCTCCTTTGCTTATGACTACCATAAGGGTGTCAACAGGCAAAATGGGAACCAGCACCACTCATGCTAAACAGAACTACGTGGAAGCTTAGAGCAGATGCATTCCAGTCTGATGATGGGGAAACAGATGGCTAAGTATCTTTTGACTTGAAAAGGCAGGAGGAAAAAATTTAACATTTAAATACTGGGACTAATGAGGGAGAGGCAGATTTCTATGTTATGCAGCAGGGCAATCTGTGTGTGTGTGTGTGGAGAGAGAGAGAGAGAGAGAGAGAGGATGTTGTCTGCAATAAAGTAATTTAACTAACCCTATCAAGTCCTTGAAGTTTCCACTGTTAACTAGTTCCTGAATGCAGGTTTGACTTTCTGTAAGAACAGAGTTTTTTAACCATGCCTGATCTGAAGACTACCCTATCTAAGTGCTAGGCTGCAAAAATCCAGGGGGCCACTAGATGCAGCAAAGAGTTGCTGTTTTCTATATCATTTTGCTACAATTTAATGGTCATCTAGGTTTTTGCAACCCATAGACTGTGGTCCCATTTTTGCCATCAGTGGAAGAAAGCAGATAAAAAATATATCAGCAACTATTCTCCCACCTACAAATATGCTTTGAAATGAGATAGGCCTTGAAAAGTAAAGCAGCATGGATTTCTAGTTTTGTCAAAATTACACATATACCCTAGTTATGAAATCCTGTGTCATTATTACACAGAAGGATTATCTGCAATAAATAGGACCCATAGGAATAAATAAAAATACAGTGATGTAAAAGGAATTTATGAAGTTGAAATCTCTCCCAGCTGCAGGGTTTCTGATACATGTATAATCAACCAGACTAATGCTTTGTGGTGGCTTAAGGTACCTGGATAATGGCAAGGAGTTCTAATTTCCATGACATCATTGTTTACTTAGTAATAGCAGAAGACCTTGGAGATTAGCCTACCGAACAGCCATGAATCTCTTGGCTGTGAAAAAGTATGATTAACCCACAATTGCAACATGAAATATGGAGAATACTGCAAATTATGTAGAAGCGACCAATGCATTCTTTCATTGTTTAATAACAATGCTGATTTGTGTTTGGCTCTGCTCCAGGTCACCATGAAACCCTCCTTCGCAGCAACAGTGGACAATTCCTTCCTATCATATATGAAGAACCAGGACCAGGATATATGGGTCTGTCAGTTTTAACAGTTACCGTGGTATGCAAAGGAAATGCTTGGATGATAAAGTGTTAAGCCTGAAATGTTTGAAAACCGCAGGGATTTGAACAGAATTTCTCCTAGGCAGGGAAAGAAGCAGCTGTAGAGCTTCTCTCACATATCTTTCTTGTGTTCTTGGGAAAATCAAAGCCCTGGGGATTATCACCATGGTGCAATCCTGTTACCTAACACACTTTTATATAACCCTGTTGCTCACTGAGCAAGATGAAAAATTAGCTGTATGAGAATTATTCAGTCACACTTACTGTCTTGCTTCTGCTATGTATTATGATACTGTGAGAAGTTCCTCTTTCTTTCACCAAAGATCTTGCTGTTTGAAGAATGGAGCCAGGATAAGTAATAGATAGGACTGTGGATTTAGATTAGGATGGCCTGGATACAAATTTTATCTGGACAATGATCATGTCACAATCTCGTCTGTTTTGTATAGTTATTTGAATTACAGTACCGTAAGAAGTTTGGACATATCCCTGAGCTCCTGGAAATAGTGGTGAAAAACAGAAGTAATAACTGAAATAAAGAATACCTTACCCTAGTGAGCTTACTGGGAAAATGTATATATACTATGGCAGCTTCAGGATTGGAGCCTGCACTTTCAGGCACTGAGTAGCTATCACTTCCCAATTTCTAGTTCCTCTAAGAAACTGTATGGAGAAATTAAGCTCTAACAATGCTCAGTTTTTACCCTGGCAGTGATCATCAGTGGTATCTGAATTGCTTCAGTGCTGGCTTACTGCCATGGATTTCGTCTTTCTAGTGACTGTCACTGTAATTTTGTCTTTTCATCAACATCTGGAACATCAAAATTCTTAAGACCTCTCCAGTGTAGCTCTGTTCTCATGAGCCACTCCGGCATTCTAGTTCAGACTCCCAGAGACAGTTGCACAGAAGCAACAATCCTAGACAGCCGTCTGTTAGGGATCCTAGAGTGGCAATTTTGTACCGAAGAACCTGTATTATGGAGAGAGTTGTGCTAGATGATCTTCATGATCCCTTCCAGCTCTGATTCTATGATTCTAAACCACGTGCCTAAACACGCCATTTATAATTTCAAATATTCAGAGGAACAGAAGTAAATAAAAATTCATCAGTTAGAATTAATTATTCTCCCGAAATCAAAATAGGTTTTAGAGTGTGCCATCCATAGAATACTGGCAATACTGAAGATGGTTTAATTAGCTCTTGATAAAGAAACTTGATCTGTCAGTAGTTTTAACTAAGCTTTCTTACCTGTCATTAATTTCAGTCAGTCAGTCATAATTTATTTTTATTCTCTCCTCCAAAATATAAAGTGATTAGAGAACCCTGGGTGTAGCATTCTCCATGAACAAACCATTTTATTGTTGTTCAATCTAGGGCATTTATGATAAGTAAAGACATATCACAATGGCAACAGAAAAGAATTTCCTGGTAATCTCAGAGCGCTAGGCTATTGTACTTGGGCAACTGTTGAGGAGAGGGGTTATGAGGTCCATGCAAAGGGCAGCAGAACAACACTGATTGAGTTTCTTTACAAGGTCAGATCCATTCAGATGTGGGGATGTAACCATACTTGCCTTTCAGAAGTACTAAGGGTACTGAAGTACAGAAATGGAACAAAGAAAAACTCACTGATGCTACCTGTAAGATTTTGCAGGATGTTCAGGAGCATATAGAATCCTGAAGTATGGCTCTTAGAAACCTAAACAGAACAACTTCTTGGTCTTAGAGTAATTAATATTCAGAATTCCTCAGTACAGTAAAGTGGTAGAATCTGAAATCATCTCAAATTCATATTTCTTTTAGAGAGAATAGCTATATAAAGATATACGTACTAGCCTATCACCCAACTTAGGGGGGTAAAATTCTGTTTTAGGCAGTAATGATTCTATAGAATTCTGATAAATATTACATAGAAGGAATATGGCCATTAAATAAACAACAATTAACACACATAGACACACACTTCTGCAAAGTATAAAATGTAGTATATTTAATGTTTGGCAAAATGTAGTTATTTGATTTGAAGCTGAGATGCAAGTTTACCGCTCTACTTATACATTTTAAAATGCTCAGCTTAAATGCTCCTTCAGTTTGATCACCCCAGAGTCTAAATGACTCTTACCTTTCTTACTTGTTGTTTGTAAAGCCTAGCATTTCCCTTCCACGATATTGCTATGTCTTCAGTCCCTCTGCAAAATATGCCTTGCCCATAAAGCCCCTGATGTGATTCATGAGTCCTCATTCGCAGAATTGGCCCAAGAGAAGAATGTGGAACCCCCTCTTCCATACAGGCAGTCCTCACTTAACAACCATTCATTTAGTGATGGTTTGGACTTATGATGGTGCTGAAAAAAACGGCTTACAACCAGTCCTCATGCTTACGACTGTTGCAGCGTTCCCGCAATCACCTGATCACAATTTGGGCGCTTGGTAACCAGTTCGCATTTATGACCGTCGCAGCATCCAGTGGTCACATGATCACCATTTTCAACCTTCCTGACCAGCTTCTGGCAAGCACAATCAATGGGGAACCATGTGATTTGCTTAATGACCACATAGTTCACTTAACAGCAGTGGTGATTTGCTTAATGACTGCCACAAAAAAGGTTGTAAAATTGGGTCAGATTCACTTAATGACCACCTCATTTAGCAATCAAAATTCCAGTCCTTATTGTGGTTGTTAAGCGAGGACTACCTGTATATAAAACCTGAAGGTCCAGATTAGCTTAAGGCACACACACAAAGCAGTTTTCTGCCTCTTAAGTTGTCAGAGCTACAGTATGGCTGACACCATTCTTGAAATAAGCTACCTGCTCCACAAGTAAAATTAATCCAAATGTAATAATCACTGGATTTTATATCATTCTCCTTCCATCACCGATTTTCCACTCTCTCCATTTGTTAGCCTCACCTTCTTTCATTGTTGCATGTCTGCTCTCCACTGGAGCTGAGGGCATGTCATACAGCCACATCACATAGCTACTGGCCTTGCTACTCTCCTCCTCTGCAGCAACTTCATGTCAACATATACTTGGCTGCTGTTCCCTGGAACTAGGGAGAATGAAGAACAGAGGACATAGACAGGCAATCAGTGGGAGGCAGAAAAATTGGCCCACCAGCTAGTCCCTGTCCCCAGGCATGCTTGTAGATGGGGCAGCAAAACAAGTGTACAGTCACTTCTAAAGAATGGTAGACGGTGGCTAGTGTGATGGTAAAAATCCCAGGAACCAGAAGGGAAGATAAAATGGGAGACCCAGGGGGAAACCACTTGCCTACAGCTCTAGAAAAAATGCTGCAAAACTGTCTTTGGCAGCATGTTCTTTTTGATCCCAAAATTAATTTCTCAACTTGGAAAGACCTCCAAAAACCCATGATACTGTGGAGACACAGGAGCATAGTGCCAACCCAAGAGCAGCAGCACCCTTGGCTATAGGAAGAATCTAAAACTTTCTTGGGATAAAAGTTGTCTATTATTATGCATATTGATGGCCCTGTCTACATAATGATCATACCTGTTATTCTAAACCCAAACATAAAGCTACATCTAAAAGCAGCAGCAGCAGCAGCATAGACCAATGAAAATATCACAAGGTAGTAAGAAATTCTGAATACCACAGAACTCTTTCTTAAGAGAGAAAAAAAAGCAACAAGTGGTAGGAGAAGTAGTTGGCTGGCTTATGACAGGGGTGCTTATGATAGTCTTAACATGAAATTGAGAGGTGTAAGGAAACTTGATGCTTTTACTTCTTTATTTAGATACATAAAAAAAACAAGATCTAATCCAATTAAGTTTGCATAACACCTCCTCCATTTCATTTGGTAAGTGCTAAAGAGATCTTTATTAAAGACTTGTTATTTCCCTTTTGCAACTCTAACATCTTGCAGACAGGGATACTACTCTGCCTGCTACCAGTACAGCATGTTGATTCTTTTACTATACCCACTTCAATTCTGTAATTTTTATTCAACATCCAGACTGAAGATTTCTGTGAAAATTAAAAGCTAACTTTTTTTATGACCTGCACCAAGCCATAAGAAAGATATGATACACATTGTGTTTGAACTATATACTGAGATCTAAGAAACTTTTGGGCAGGTTTTGGCTTTCCCAGCTGTGATCTCTGTGCTTATTCTCTAAGGTATGCTTCTGCAGTACCGTAAAAATAAAAGGAAAAAGAAAGATTAACAGCTAGGATAATTTAAGGCAAAAAAGGATCATGTTGCAGAAGTCTGGCCTCTGGTGTTCAGCAAATGGAACTGCACAGGAGCATACTTTGAACCAATGTCTTTCAGGCATTCTTGAGCAGACAACCAGAACTAAAAACTGCCCTAAGTCTCAAGAGAAGAAAAGGGATTGTAGCTGCAGACATAGAATAAGATGCACCAGACCAACAAGTAAATACTCCATTGAAGTCTATATTCTAGGCCCTATACAATTTTTAACAGAGATTCATTAGATTTTTAATAGTGATTCACTCTTCTAATGGAACCTGGGAACTATAGAAGGAATCATAAATGGGTTTTGGATGGCCATATAATTATACAAAGAGTTAGGTATAAATTCTTAAGAATCCTGTAACATCTATCATTTCACTGGATATCTTAGAAGAAAATATGCTCTTGAAGATGCTGCATTGATTTTCTTGGACACAGAGAAGGCCTTTGACAATTTGATCGGAGCTTTCCTGTTTAAAGTTTTGGAGGATATGAATTTTGGAGATAATTTTATTAAATGGGTAAGATCAACTTACACTTCACAGAAAGCACAAATAATTGTCAATGGAGCTCTAACAAAACCCTGTGAGATACAAAAAAGGGACAAGATAGGGATGCCCACTGTCTCCTCTCCTGTTTATTTTAGTTCTTGGAATATTGAATAGAGATATAAGGCATGATGAAAGAATTGTGGGACTAAATATTAAAAAAGAAACTTATAAGTTAAGAGCATTTGCTGATGACTTTGTGTTGGCTTTGGAGGATCCACTAAAGGGAATAGAAACATTAATGGGAAAATTAAAAGGATTTGGTACACTAGGTTTTAAGATGAACAAGCAGAAGAAAAAGATGTTAACAAAAAACATGAAAATAGAGGTTCACACATAACTGATTAAGAAAACAGGTTTTAAGATTGGGGAAAAAAGTAAAGTAGTTGGGTATCACTATAACAAACATAAATAATTATGTTTATGATAAACACAAAGAGCCTCATAAAGGGCCTCATGTGGCGCAGAGCAGTAGGCGGCAGCATTGCAACCGAAACTCTCCCCACGATCCGAGTTCGATCCCAGCGGAAGCTGGATTCTTGGGTAGCCGGCTCAGATCGACTCAGCCTTCCATCCTTCCAAGGTCAGTAAAATGAGTACCCAGCTCTCTGGGGAAGGCGACGACTGGGGAAGGCAATGGCAATCCACCCTGCTACAGTCTGCCAAGAAAACGTCGTGAAAGCGGCATCCCCCCCAAAGGGTCAGACATGACTCGGTGCTTGCACAGGGGACCTTTCACCTTTCACATGACAAACATGAATTGTATGTTATTACAAAATAATTATGTTAAGACATGGAATGAAGTTAAAAAAGATATGCTGAGATGGGAGAAACTACAATTTTCATTGTTGGGGAGAATTTCTGTGATAAAAATGAATGTCTTACCTAGAATGATGTTTTTGTCTCAGATAATACCTGTTTTGGCAACTGATGTACCATTTAAACAGTGGCAAAAAGGTATATCTAAGTTTGTATGGCAAGGGAAAAAGCCATGAGTTAAATGTAAGGTATCATATGAAGGAAAGCGGAGGATTGGGTTTACCTGATTTGAAATTGTATTTTGCAGCTTGTTGTTTAGTTTGGATGAAAGAATGGATGTTGCTGAGAAATAGAAGACTTTTAGAGTTAGAAGAACATGACCTGAGATGTGGGTGGCATGGATACTTGTGGTACAATAAAGTCAAGGTTAATGTAGATTTTAAAAATCATTATGTTAGACATGCCATATTGAGAATATGGAATAGATACAAATCCAGGCTGTGCCTGAAAACACCTCTGTGGCTCTCAGTGCAAGGAGAATGTGTGTTGAAAGGACTGAAATTTACACTATGTTATAATTTTAAAGAGAATTTCTACTTATTATGTGACAGGTCCCCAATATTTTCCACCCCAAAGGAAAGTCAATACACTCTGTCATAAAATATTTCACCCACCTTTCTTTGTAATGCTTAATTCATTTCTGGAATATGCTACTTACTCCTTATTGCCACAAATTTGTGCATCAATTTAGAATTTGCAGGGCAAATACCCCAGAACAAGAACACCATAGGAGAGGCCAGGATAGCAGCAAACTTTTAAGAAAGTTTATTAAGAAAATGTCCCTGAATATATTCGCAGCACCAGGAAATTCTTTTGCAATATGCTACAGTAACCCCAAGTGATGGGGATATGGTAAGCCCAATCTCCAGAATTCAACTCACTAAGGGGTTGTTTTCATTGAGCAAATTTTATAGCCCTTTAAGTTCTCTCTCCCCCTCCACCCCCAGAGTTGCTTATTTTAGGCACCAGGAAGGGAAGGGTACATATTAATAAGGATTAAGTGTCTAGCAGGTTTGTTTGTTTGTTTGTTTGTTTATCAAATTTATCACCGCCCATCTCCCAAAAGAGACTCTGGGCGGTTTACAATAAAACATACATAAAAATATAAAACTGTAAAACACAATAATACACAATAAAATAAATATGATAAAAACTCTGATGGCTAGAAGTTCTCTATGATTTGCAAACAGAGCAGGGTCCTTCTAAGAAATTAACCATCCTCAGGAATGGCTAATTACAGAACCAGGTCTTTAGCTGTTTCCTAAAGTCCAGGAGGGAGGGAGCCAATCTCACTTCCAGGGGAAAGATATTCCAAAGGGCAGGGGCTGTTGCAGAGAAGGCCCACCTCCTGGACCCTGCCAGATGGAATTCTCTTGCAGACGGGGTCTGTAGCATGCCCCCTCTGGGTGGGACGGGTTGATGTGATTGGGAGGAGACGGTCCCTTAGGTAACCTGGACCCGTGCCATGTAGGGCTTTAAAGGTGATAACCAACACCTTGAATTGGACCCAGAAGCATACTGGCAACCAATGCAGCTCACAGAGCAAAGGGGTGACATGTGCTGATCTTGGGAAACCCAAGATCACCCACGCAGCTGCATTTTGCACCAGCTGTAGCTTCTGGATACTCTTCAAGGGTAGCCCCATGTAGAGCCCATTGCAGTAGTCTATATGGGAGATAACCAGGGCATGAGTGACTGTTGGAAGGGCCTCTCACTCCAGGAAGGGGCATAACTGGCACACAACACAAAGTTGCACAAAGGCCCTCCTAGCCATGGCTGCCACCTGCTCTTCGAGCAGGAGCCGTGGATCCAGGAGGACCCCCAAGTTACGCACCAGGTCTGTCTGGGGCAGTACAACCCCATCCAGAACTAAAGATGACAATTTCCCAGAGATCAAGGAGCCATTAATCCACAGCCGTTACGTCTTCCCCGGGTTCAGCCGCAACCTGTTGTCCCCCATCCAGGCCCCCACAGCCCTCAGGCACTCGGAAAGGGCAGCACCACTTACTTCACCCAGGATGGAGATGTATAATTGGGTATCATCTGCATATTGATGATACCTCACCCTGTAGTGACGGGTGATCTCACCCAGTGGTTTCATGTAGATGTTAAAAAGGAGCAGAGAGACTACCGAACCCTGCAGCACCCCACTAAGTAGGGGCCACGGGCTGGATCTCTTGCTCCCTATCAACACTGACTGGGACCGATCCTGGAGGAAGGAGCTGAACCAGTGCAGAACCACGCCGCCCACCCCCAACTCCCTAAGTCGGTCCAGAAGGATACCATGGTCGATGGTATCAAAAGCCACTGAGAGGTCAAGAAGAGCAAGGATGGATGCACTGCCTCCATCCTGCTCCTGCCAGAGGTCATCCATAAGTATGACCAATGCCGTTTCTGTCCCATAACTGGGCCTGAAACCTGACTGAAAGGGGTCTAGATAATCTGTTTCATCCAGAATCCTCTGAAGCTGCAAAGCCACCACTTTATCAACCACCTTCCCCAAAAAGGGGAGGTGGGAGACTGGGCGAAAATTGTCTAGTATAGTAGGGTCCAGCGATGGTTTCTTGAGGAGGGGGTACACCAGCACTTCCTTAAAGTCTGCTGGGAACACCCCCTCTCAAGGATGTATTTACCATCACCTGGACCCAGCCACATGTCACCTCCCGCGCTGCTTTCACCAGCCAGGAGGGGCATGGATCTAATTGGCAAGTGGTAGCATTTACGGTCTGGAAGATCCTGTCCACTTCCTCGGGTTCAACAGGATTGAACTGGTCCCAGATAACCTGGTAAGTACCTTCGCTGGGTATCTCCTCCGACTCTGTCTCACGCTTGAAGTCCAACTCAGTCTGGATCCGAGCGATTTTATCCTGAAGGTGCCCCGAAAATTCCTCAGCACGGCCCTGGAGATGGATTTCTGACTCCTCTTTCCCCAAAAGGGATCGGGTAATCTTAAACAGGGCCGCATTCTGCAGACGCAATAAGAGCGGAGAAGTACTGGCGCTTTGCCACTCTAATCACCACAAGGTAGGCCTTAATAGCGGCTCTAACCTGTGTTCAGCCGGGTTCAGGTTTTGTCTTCCTCCAGCGGTGCTCTAGGCATCTCTTAACCCTCTTCAAAACCCTCAGCTCCTCCGTAAACCACGGGGAGTGCTGGGTTTGGGTGGGCAAGAGAGGCCGCACAGGCGCGATCCTGTCCAAGGCTCCAGCTGCCTCCCTATTCCAGGCAGCAGCCAGGGCCTCTGCTGGACCCTGCAGGAGAGACTCGGGGATAATCCCCAGCTCCCTCTGAAACCCAGACGGGTCCATCAGTTGCCGTGAGCGGACCAATCGAATGGGTCCTGCCTTCCTGCGGAGGGGGGTGGCACGAGAGACTCTCAAGGCCACCAGGGCATGATCTGACCATGACAAAGGGGAAAGATGTAATTCTCCCCTCATATCACCTTGTCGCTGCTCCAACAAGAAAACTAGGTCCAGGTGCCTGCTAAAACAAAAGAGGGAGGTAATTATCTAATTAGGGTTAGAGCTGGAAGTTTGTTATCTCACAACTCACAAGAGTAAAAGGAACAGCTCGCTTGTCTAAGCAGCCTCTCTTCCAGGCATTAATTAAAAAATGCAGGACACTCCTACAGCCTTGCCCTTTTCTCCTCCAACTCCTCTCCTGACCAGCAAATTCAGTGGGACGAAATATATTATGGGCTGATTATCAGATTTGGACATTGAGTCATTTTGGAATGTGCTGAGACCACATTCCAAAAACATGGACAGAACAAAGCAAAAGAATCTTTAAAGAAAGAATTACGTTAAATAAATGCATTTGATTTCTCACTGTGCATTTAGTAAGATCCTCCCTCCTTCACATTAAGAATAATTCAGCAATTTTTGAAGGGCTCTGAGACCACACCTAAGTGGTTGGGGAGGGTGCATGAGGTCCTAATACTACCTTGCTTCTACCCTTTGTACCCCACTGAAACTTTCCTCTCTAAAATTAGTAGTCTGTTCACTGCCAAATCCAAACACAAAAGGGTGTCTGGGTGATTTGAATACAAGGATCACACTGACTTGAAGGCTCATATCTTGGTCTTTGAACCCAATCCTTGGAATAGAGCAGACTCAGAGTCAACCTGCTTTACTCAGACAAATGAAAGTCTATTGTGAATTACTTCATTCTGCCTTGAGAGCCAAGACTGAGACAAATCTGTTGTACACTCTAACTAGCACAATTGATTCCCTTTATTCCCTGTGCCTTAGCCAGTTCTCTTCTTGCTAATAGCTCTTTCAGTTTTCCCTTCAATGGAAAGTCTTTTTTGGTTGTCTTCTTGACCACTAGGGTCCCTCAGGGAACAGTGCTCGGGCCTCAGCTTTCCTTCCCCCCCAAGCTTTTTCTGAATGAAGTCATCAAATCCAATAGCTTTTAGTACCACTCATATACAGATATGCAATTCCAACTGTTTAAAACAGCTCGCACTGAACATGTTGCCTACTCTGGCAATGAAATGTCTGCAAGAAAACAAGGCTCAGAGAGCACCAAGGACTCCACAGTTAAAATAGGGATCTCCAGTATTTTAGCCAGCAGGCACAGATGATATTTAGAAAGCATGTTGTGGGAAATAAAAGAAAATGTTAGCCATGTGAGGCTTGCCCATTGAAAAAATGGCTGCCAAAATGCCTGGGATGATTAACAAAACACCAGTCATCTAGAAGGAAGGCCAAACTGCTCCTGCCAGAAGTGCGTGTTGTGGATTTCAGCCCCAGAACTGTCTCTCTTGATTGAAATGCATTTGTAATAGCTTATCTGATCATTCTGTTTGGAATCTTCACTGTTATCTCACCTATAATTTTCCCTCAATTGAGCTTTCATCTTTATTCCCACAACTCTTATCTTTATACACTCTGTACCTACTGATAATATCACCAGCCTTTCTATAAAGAGGCATGGAAACTTGGCTTTATCTTTAACACTCTTATTCTCCTTTAATCACAGGATTAATTCTGCTACCATGTGGAGTCTTTTTTTACAACATAGGGAAAAATAACCTTTGTCCTCCATGGGTATTTTGATTGTTCACATTCTTGTAATTTCTCACCATCAGTCACACCTATATAACTTCTTCTCTTTTCTCTTGTCTTCTCTTAATCACCTTACTATTACTTTATTGCCAGAATTCTCTTTTTATTGTTTTGTTCTATCTCCCTTATCTGAATCTGACCCACCATTAATTTTGACTTAAAGGACCTTGATTTAAAGAATCAGAGTGATTCTGTGCATGTCTATTCAGATGTAAAGTTTGTTGGAGTCTGTGGAATTTACTCCTAGTTAATTGTGTAAAGGATTTCAGCCTAAAATTCCACTCAGGAAAAAGTATCTAGGAGCAAATGTAGAACTGTATTGCATTCACAAACATATAGTCAAATCATTAACAGTACATTGCTGAATGAACTTTATAAAACTATCTTGTAAATGAATTCCATTCACACTTTAAATACATGACTCACACTTTACTGGTGACAAAGTTGTTATTTTTCTGTACTTAGCTTTCACGGTACAGTAGTAACATCTGAAATGGGAGAGCCAGCAATCAATACTTCCATAATGTTCAAATATGATTCACAATATGTTTAAAAGCTTTTGAGTTTCACAGAGCCCTATGATGCTGAACACAACAAATTTTGCATAAATTTAAAATAACCTGGGTCTCCTAACAGATTATTTCTGAGAAAATGTGTCTTTTGAGCAAAAAAAGCTCCCCTGGTTTAGTAGCGGATTTCTTCAACAAAAGACTTGCCTCAGGGCCAGACCAAAAGGATCTTTGACTTCTTTCCTAGAACTAGTGATATAGTTGAAATAATAATTCTCCACTCCCCTACTGGACAACCTGAACAAGGTTGCTTGGAGGCAGCCATGATCTGCCTTTGACATAATAACCAACAAACAGGAAGGAGAACTATTTGAAAAGCTGTATCTTCCAACAGAATTTGTAGGCCAGGCTTCTCCAATCCAGCACCTTCAGAAGTATTGAAAATATAACACACAAAATTCCCAGTCAACATGTCTGATGGCTCAGAATTTTGGGAGTAGCAGTATCAACACATGGGGGATGGAGGGGAAGACTGAGGGCTGATCTAGGCAAAGCTGCTTCTCCTCTCCCCCAACGGACTGTCTGCATATAAATACATGGGATCTATCACCAACCATTCACCTATTTCTATTCTCTATTTCCCCATCCCAATTCTTTGCTAGAATGTAAGCATGAACACTAAGGACCAGTCACCCTCCTTATTCTAAAGGAAATATGATTGAAGAGAAAGGGGCATTGCCCAGGGTGTCCACAGTGTAGTCAAAAAAACTGTGTGTGTAAAAAAGGGGTGGGGTTTTGATTACATGGTAGCACTTGCCACCTTGATTATTTTAATCTCCCCTATGGATGTCTCTGAGAGCAGATATATATTTCTAGTGTTGGTCTAGGCTTTCTAGTAAATTGAACATCAGCTGTTTTCATGAGCACAACAATGAACTGGTTCACATATGATTGTTTACCATATGACAGAGTACAAATGATGACTGGTGTGGGTAAAGGGCCATCACAGATCTAAAATGGTACAAGTACCATATGAATGCAAATCATTTTAAAAGGGCAAAGTACCCTTTGAAGAGCTTCAAGGACTGTCCTCACTTAGCTATACATCTGTGTACCTGCCCAGTCACAGGGGAGGTTTCTCTGTGTATGCACCCAGAGACAAAGATCATACGCATATACTGGTAGTCAGGGACAGCCTTTGAAGCAGCCATGTGTCAGCCCTTCAAGGTAGATCAGACTAGGAAACCAATGCCATGCAAGTCAGTGCTACTTTTATTGTAAACTATAGGAATAGAATCTTGCAAGTCTGACTGCGCTTTCCCTCTCCCTCCCTTTATCTTTGTGTGAAATCAAGTCATGCAGGCATGCATGCCTGAGCTCAGATGAAATAACAACTGCAGAGAAGGACTGCGTGTTTGTGTGCAGGAGACCTCAGATCAAAATAGTGTGGAACTAGCATTTCAGAGGATCAATTGGGGAAAACTTCACTGAGAACTTTTACATCTCGGTAAGGTTGAGGTCACTTGCCTTTTAGCTGTATTATGCGACTGTATTGTTTATCACATCCAGACTTCAGATGGTGAAGATTGTCACCAAGTTACCTTGTGCCTTACTGTTATGAAAAGAACTCAACCATGTGTTGGTTTCTATTGATATTTAACAACAAGAAAGCCCACCCTTGGTGTGAGCCCTCACTAGGCACACAGCATGCAGTGATTACCTCCATGGCTTGCTAAGGGAAATTGCTTCAGCTGAGTCTTCCAGTGGGGACCCTTGTTTCTTCCTCTAGAGATGCTGATATCCCAACAAATATGGGGCATGAGGCCAATGCCTCCTTTGCCCAGAGGCAAGTCTTTTCTCCAGTTACTACCATATTCAGCAACAGTGCACACCATGTGCAACAAAAATCTGCAAAGGAGTCTTTTTTAAATTCTCAGAAGCCTAAGTGGGAAATGAACTGTGACCATACAAGGAGTGGGGTAGCAGATGGGGGGGGGGGTATTTATCTCCAAAAAAAAAAAAAAAGAAGCATGGGAGGGGAAGACTTGGAAAAACAGCAGCAAACCTAAGATAAAGCTGGGCATTAGTGGACTGCTGCCTAAGAAGCTGGAAAGAATGTAAAGCTCTTAGCTGTGGGTTACTTTCAGCAGAGTGTGGCGGAAAACAAAGAGGGATCATGCTGGGCTGCTCTTCTGTGTTCAGCAGGATTCTGGAGTTTCCCCAGCTAGATGATGACCCATCAAAACAAATGAGTGGTGGGAGTTGTCTCCCTGAATAACTTTATTCACAAGGGCAGGGAGGGTTCCACCTTAAAAAGGGAGAGTGCGAGGTGGCCAGTCTGCATGTTCTGCACACGGAGACAGAATTCAGAATTGCAAGGGATGGCTGGGACTGTCTTAATTTTGAATGCTGGCCCTAGTGAGCGGGGAGGGGGAGCAGCTTATTGTTGCCTGTAGTTAACTTACTGAGGAAGTGATTATGGTAAATGTCTCCTTCTAGTGTGCAATTTGCTACATTCAGAGAAGAGGACTTGGGTGTAACCAAACACGTATTTTTTAATCATATGTACACATACACACACACCTCTTCACTGGCAGTGAAGAGAGTAAGAAAGATGGCCTTGACAGAGAGATGGAGGAACTGTTACCTAGGCAAAAGGGGCTGCATTTTTTTTAAGTCCTGAGAAACAAGGTAACATTTGGAAGCAGCTGCCTGACTCATTGGAGTATAAGGGGGGAGGGGGGATACAGCACAATCAGACTTGCAAGATTCTGTCATTATCGCCAATCTTAATACAGTGTACAGCAGTTATGGTTATGCTGTGGAACTATCAGCCTTCCCAGGTAGACCAGACAGGGAACACAACCAGATGAGCTACAATTCTACTTTATTGTAAGGGTACATTAACAGAATCTTGCAAATCTGAAAGTATAAATCTCCTGCTGTCTCCTTTAGAGCCTGGAAGCCAGGGAGGGTCCCTTCTGAGCCTCTTGCCCCACCCATTGTGCAACTGCAGGCTATGCCCGCTCTTATCTGACCGTTCCCTAGGCAGCACCTCTTCCCCCGGGCTTTCAAGGTCTTTCTCACATGCCATTACAGGAACTGTTCTGGTCTACCTAATGGGGCTGACAGGCAGCATACGTCTGAAAGGATAGTTCAGAAAGCTTTTGCTCATTCCCATGCTCATAGGCTTATGGAAACTGTTATGAGTACGGATGGTGAGCAGGAGGGGGCCCCTATCCAGGGGGGAAAACGCATGCATAGTTTAGAGGCTTTGAACTGTCCTTCAAAGAAACTCAGAGCAGACCTGCCTTGAGTTTTGGGGTTTATCTGTGTGGGTTTCCCATGCTCCTTCAGTTTGGTAGGATTTTCTGTCTAGTATAGCAGTTATTAAACACTAGAGACAATCTCCTGGTTTCAGCGTGGTTTTTTGCTTAAGTCAGGACAGAAACCCCCTCAGCCTTGAAACTCAGTTTTGAGGCTGGCAAGAGCATGTCTGCCTTTCATGCACAGGTAGTCTGTCTAGATGAAGACCATGCTTCAACTGAGACTTGTTGGGCCATCTCCCAATCATTTGAAGGGGGAGGGGCATTATCTATTTCTGTTGAATGGAGGGGAAAGGGGAATTAGACGACCAACCGGGGACACAGTCCTTCTCCCCACTCCAGGGTGTGATCCATTTTCAGGGAAAAAACTCAGGCCCAGCAACAGCTTGTCATGCCCAGTTGCTAATGCTCCAGAGATCAGTGGAGTCCTTGTTTTTCCATGCCTAATCCAGAAATCTAGATAACCATACAGACAAATACAAGGCAAATTATGACCACTTGCAAGTACTATTTTTTTAAAAAGTATTTTCTATTTATTTATTCCGTTTCTCCGTATCAACATTATAGAAACTGAAAAGAGGCACACGTTTTTCTCCTGTTTTGACTTTTGTATCTCCTATATTCCTGGCCCCCAGAACAAACTTCCAGACATCCTGTCACATAATCCTGAATATGACTTACCTACTCATCTCCCCCAGCTGCCATACTGCACTGAGCAACTTTAAGTCCCCCAGAAGCTGGGTCTTCCAGAAAGGCTGGGAGCAGGTAGGCAGGCTGTTGATCACTTAGGCTAAAGCTGAGCAGAAGCATGATTTTTATGCCTGGGCTCGGATGGATAACCTCCAGGGAGCCGTGGAAGACAATTCTTCACCTTTCACAGTGGAAGAGGGGCAGCTGTTGCCCAGTGGTGACTTATATGCTGCCCTTCTTTTAAGGGAAGAAGTACTGCATCTCTGCCATGACAATAGGATGGCCAGACATAGGGGGTGTTCAGCCTTGGGTCCTTAAGGACTTCTGGTGGCCAAGAGTGAAGGCAGAAATCAGGAATCAGCTGCAACCTCTGAACTCCCCTTTACAACTCTGGAACACTGTATCACTGGATTTTATTATTTTATTATTATTATTATTTATTATTGATCTCCCTCAATATCATATACCAGCATTCTGATACTAGTGGATTTGCTTATACAGTTGGCCCATTTCAATCTTTGCAAGAGCCTCCTGATAGCTCAGGAAATGGCACAACTTTTTTTAGACTATGTTTTTAGATACAGAGGCCTACTCAATCGGCCCTGGAACTTGTATACCAGTTTCATCTGCAATACCCAGGGAAACCCCATCCATGTGAACTGCCACTGTTCAAGAGACTTGAGCAAGACAGGATGAACAAAACTCTGTGTTTCCAGAGTGGAGGGGGCCACAGAGCAGACAGGGCACAAACTGGGGAAAGGGAAGCTTTACCAGCTCCATCTACTTGGGGGCTACAAGATTGGGGATGTGTTGAGTGATCTAGGGAAGCTGCCAGCAGAAGAGGAGAGCAGGGAATCTGCCATTCATTCCCATGACCCTGATTCTGAGTTTTCAGGGCATGTGGGAGAATGCCCTGAACAGGGGAGGTGATGTAGAAAGTAAGGAAGATGGCCTTGACAGAGATATGCAGGATCATTGCCAAGGCAAAAGGGGCTGAAGCATTTTTAAGTCCAGAACAAGATAACTGCTGCTTAATGCCAGATCAGTCTGTAATAAAGCCACCCTCATCTGTTAACTGATCATGGATAAGAGGGCATATATTACCAAGACCTGGCTAAGTCCAGAAAGGGGTGGAGGTGTCCCTTTCAGAAGTGTGCCCAGCTGGGTTTCAGGTGTGGCATCAGCCAAGAACCCAGGGCAGGGGTGGGGGAGTGATTAATTGGGAGTCCCTAATGAATTTTGGGGGTGCTACTCCACATGTTACTGGATGGAAGACCCTGTTCATTAGGCTGGGCTGTAGGGATCAGTTGGGATTGTTGCTACTCTACCAACCTCCCTGCTGCATAGCAACCTTCTTGCCTGAGCTCCTTGACTCTATTTCTGGGTTGGCAGTGGAGTTTCCCAGGCTTATGGACCTCAGAGACTTCAATCTGCTTCTCTGGGGGTGGGATCTGAGGTTGCTCAGGAGTTCATGGCCACCATGGCAGCCATGAGCCTATCCCAGGCCATCCAGGACCCAACACAAAACAGTATCACACACCTGATCTGGTTTTCTTGTCGGAGCAGTGGCAATATGATCTGAAATTGGGGGAATCTCTCTGTGGCTCCCCAGTCATGGTCAGATCATGCCCTGACAATCATGGGATTTTCCAGTACTATCTGGATAGGTTCCAAAGGGAGCTGGGGGTTACTGTAAATACTGTGTTACCATTTCAGTTGGACAAAAGATTGCACACTTAAAATGCCCAGGAATTTATGAGGCATTATGACACTATTGCATGACTCTCTATTAAAAACAATAAAACGTTTTACTGTTCCATCACTACAATGGCATAATCTTTTAACATGAGAAGTCATCTTAAACCTTTCTTCAAAAACTGAGGGTAAAATAATAATGCGTGATACTTAGGTACAGTAATTGATCCACATGACTAGCTAGCTTGAAAGTGTTCAGTTGGTATCTGAGTATTCTGTCTTCTCTTCAGATCACATCAGTCTTTCACTTCCTACATGTTTATGTGTAAATGTATTTGTGTCTATTATGCATTTATAAATTATTTGTCTCTCTATGGGTCTAATATTCATTATACCCATTAGAAATATCTCCCTGTATTTAATTTCACAGAATCCAAACAGATGTGGCACTAGAAATTATCCAAACTTGTTAAATGTTCCCACGGTGAAGGCAATTTTCACCATCTCTGGTGGACTTGTAAGAAAGGTAAGAAATACCAGGAACAGATATGTATTACAATTCAAAAAATACTTAAGATGAATGTACAATTTTAACCAGAAATTTTCCTTTTAGGTCTGATGGACAAACAGCTTGAAACAAAATTTGGGACTTCATTTTTATATATAACAGCAGCAAGACTTTTGTATGCACAAAGGTGGAAGGATTCACAAATTCCTACAGTGGAAGAATGGATGGTTAAATTAATGGAACTGGCAGAGATGGTGAAACTGACTATATTGGTCAGAGAAAATAATCTGTCTAGCTTTGTTTCTACTTGGAAACCATTTTTGGACTTTCTGCTTATAACTGAAAAAGATGAAGTTTTGATTTTGGGATTTATTAGGTTGGTATAGATTATAGAAATAACGTTTACTATAACTAAAATTAGAGTAAGAGGTTAATGTATTCTTTATTTGTATCTTTTTGCTGTATTTCATTCTATTTCCTTCTGCACTTTTTAGTTTGTTTTTTTTTCTTTAGCCTCTCTTTAATATTTCTCTACCTTTTTTTTATTTTACCTTTGTGTTGAAAAATAAAGTTTCTCTTAAGAAAAAGAAGTTATCCAAACTTGTTTAATTCTAGGGCATTTAAACCAATAAACAGTGACCCCACAGTTCCATAAAGCTGGTATAGACAGAAAGCATGCCAGTGATATTTTAGTTCCTGGCTGGTTGCTTTATTTTTAGAAGAGACATCTGCTAATGTTAAGCTCTGAGTTAGCTGGAGCTTTGTTATTAGTCCTGCATGTACCAAAATGGTTCTTGCACATGTCCCATGACAGGGCCACACATCATTGCAGGACTGTCAGTTTAGAAACTACTGCATTATTTAGAGACATTGATCTCTCTGCTATTTTTGCAGAATCCTTTCTTTCTACAGCTACTGTTACACAGCACTGTCTTGTTATAAACAAGACAGCTGTTCCTGTAGCTTACAGATGGATTTATACCTTTAAAGCCAGTGATTTCTGATTCACTCTCTGCAAATGCCTGGCACCTGAACCATTACAGCAACAAACCAGCATGAAACCTAAGCAAAACCCAGCTATGACTCTGAGATTAACTGTGATTTATATACTTTCAGTGAGACAGCTAAGGTTTTGCCAGGTGCAAAGACAGATCACATTAATCAAGCCCCAAACATGGCCAAGAGGTTAAAAGTCTGTTCAGGCTATAATTATGTTTCTGCAGCTGGACTTAACATGAGTTTGTAGACTCAACCACAGGCAAGAAAACAGGTACAAATCTGTCTAAACCAGTGTTTTTCAAACTTGGCAACTTTAAGATGTGTGGACTTCAACTCTCAGAATTCCCCAGCTAGGAAGTTGAAGTCCTGACATCTTAAAGTTGCCAAGTTCGAAAAACACTGGTTTAAAATAATCAATGGTTTAAAGTAAAACGTTGGTTTAAAGTAATCAATGCAACATACCATTCTTGGTCACAGAACAGAAAACAGGCAACAGCAGATAACCAGGTCAGTTCTTATGCCCTGGAGTAGTGGTGGTAAGCTTTGAAAACTGAAGCGGAATGGCTTTCTAGATGTGTCTTTTGCTGAAGATGATGTCCACTAAGCCACAAGTACCATGCATGCCTCAAATAAGGGCAACCACATACAAATATGTAGCTTTGGATCATTTTCCTCAATGAAAAAAAGAACAAGTCTAATGTTTTTGACTCATTTGCTTAATTGGGTTCTCTTTATCTACTTTTAGGACTTGTGTGAAGAACAGGTCACATTTTAGGTCATATTTATGCAGAAATATTGAAACTTCAAAAGGATTCACAAACTTTTAAGCACTAAAGTATAGCTGTCACCTGACGACTGCAACATTTACAACCTGAAAAAACTGCTACCAAAGGAACCTTGATATGTGGGACTTTTCAATGCAGTCAGTTCACACATTATAGGTTCAGTCAATGTATAGCAATCAAGTGAGAGATGTGCATGTAAGGTGTCATCTCCTGTTAGAGTTCTCACATTGTGTCAGATCCTTTCACAGCTGCCTGAGTTGAAAATTACTTTTCCCGGGGCTTCTGGTAGGAACATGGCAGACTGAACAGCTGTGCCCACAGGCTCAGTAGGCAGAACTGACAATGCGGCAGTTTTTTTAGGGCTCTCTGGTTCTCTTGGTGCTTAACATTATTTTTGGGATTTTTTTAAAAAAAAATTCTTTTAAGTTTTGGATTTCGTTTTCCTTCCAAAGGAAATTCCAAATATTGAGAGTAAACAATTGTCTTCCTGTTACTGACTTCTGGTGGGGATATGGCAAACTGAACAGCTGTGCCCATGGACTCCGTGGGCAGAGCTGACAACGCTGCAGTTTTTTCAGGCTCAGGCAGATTTTTCCTGAAGCCCAGGAGTATTTTTCCAGGAAAGGAAAACACTCAGAATCACCCCATCTGTCTTCCAGATGGCTGCTTACAGCCAGAAAACCGCAAACAACATTCACGCTCGACTGGTAAGAGTAGGCGGGAGGCTGGGACGTCACCATTTCCAAGCCACACTGTAGCCTTAAAGGGACACTAAGACCGGCCACCCCATTTCTAAATCACTCAATTTATATTTTTTTAAGTATATGTACCCTAAGAGAGGCTTTCTGCAGCAAGAGGAAGTGGGCTCTCTTGGTATTTGTTATTTTTAGGGTTAATTTTTAAAAACTCTTTTTAAGCTTTGGCTTGTTTTCTATCCAAACATTAGGGAGGACTGAGAGTAAGTAATTGTCTCCCTGTTATTTTTCTACTAAATTTGAAGAAACTAGCATTTTCATACACATTGAATCAGCTGTTTTGAACTTTCAGTTTTCTGCTTCTACTTTCCCTGGGGAATTGTCTGCTAATCTCACTTTTGCTTAAGTAAACACATTCCTTCGTATCTTTGACTTTCGCTGGTTAAGCTCCTAGGTGGCACCATAATCTACTGCTTGAGACATGGAGGACCTTAAACAGACTTTCTCTGACTTCCATTGAGATTTTAAGCAGATTCTTTCTGATTCTTACCAAGTTTTTATGCAAGGCATTCAGGACATTGTGGAAAATATGAGCTTTAAAATGTCTCATCTGGCTGGGGATGTTGTGGATGAAACTGAGGAATTTAACAGCAACAGGATTGTCTCTTCAACTTCTGCTGAGACATTGGATGAAGATTGGATAGTTGAGTTGAAGAAATTATAGGGAGAGATCGAGTTGCAAGCCATAAGTGAAATGGATCTTTTGATGGAGTGCCTTGGAAAGAAGGGGTTATTATGTATGGGAGGTTTCCTGAAGTGAAGGTGGAGTTTTTGTGGGGGGCAGTTGGGCTGTTTGATTTAAGAAAAAAGCTCTGTACATATTGTGGGGATATATAAATGCTTTGATCTATTCTGAAGTGGGATAAGGATTTAAGAATATTTAACTGGATTGCTTTAAGGGTTTGGCTGATCTCATTCATCTTTAATGATCTGGATTAAGATATAATAAAAAATGTCTGGTTTTGGGTTTGACATGATTTAGATTAAAATTGCTGTATTATCAAGTATAATAGTAGACAATTTATATATATATATATATTAGTCTGATCTTTATTATAGTAGACAGGAATGTATAGAATAGTAGTAGGAATGTTAAATGTTATCTTTGGGGGGGAAGTTGATTAGGAGGTTTATATATGTATATTCTTTTCTCTCTTAATATAAGGGGAGGGAGCAACTATACCTAGTGATTTTTATAATATGCCAATGGTATGATTTATAGAAATAATGTGATCTTGGTTTAATATAGAGTAAGAGATTATGGAAAATTGTTGTATATCCTTGCTGTTAAAAGTCAGAAGTCACCTCTTTCTGTAACTTTAAAAAAAATTATCTTGTGTTTCTAGTTTTTTCTTTTTTATATAGTTTTTTGTTTTTCTGTAGTTTTTATCTTTGCTTGAAATTTAAAAAAAATCTTATAAAAATTCTCATCCTGTTATTATTTTTGTACTAAATTTGAAGATATTAGCATTTTCTTACATGTTGAATCAGCTGTTTTGAACTTTCAGTTTTCTGCTTCTACTTTCCCTGGGGAACTGTCTGTATATCTCACTTTCACTTATGTAAACACATTCTGGAATCCTTACATATCTTCGACTTTCTCTGGTTAAGCTCCTGGGGGCACCATAATCTACTGTGTGAGACATGGAGGGTTTCAAACAGATTGTTTCTGACTTCCACCAGGATTTTAAACAGATTTCTTCTGACTTCTATCAAACTTTTATGCAAGATATCCAGGACATTGTAGAAAATATGAGATCTAAAATGTGCCATCAGGTTGGGGATGTGGTGGATGAAATTGAGGAATTTAAGAGCGACAGAAAGGGTTTTTTTAAGACTGAAGTTGGGATTTTTATTGAGATGCTGGATGAAGATTGGATAATGGAGTTGGAGAAATCTAAGGAAGTGATCTGCAAGCCATAAGTAAAATCCATCTCCTGGTGGAGTGCCATGAAAAGAACCTGGAAGAAATAGACAGGTGGCAACTACTGTACTAACTTGAGAGCAGCCTACTTGGAAAAGCCTGCTCTGTCTCTGACCTTTGTTGTCAGTTAAAATGATTGTATTACCTGAAGTCTCTTTTTAAAACTGATGGGTGCTTTATTTGTAATTTTTCAATCTTGAGAGCAATTTCTTTTGAATTGTACACTGCCTGAGCTATCTTGTACACATGGAGTTCACATGGAGAAACGCAGACCTTGTATCTAAAGTAAAATAGAACAGTGTGATCTTTGAAAGTAATGCTGGACAAAGGATTTGCCTTGCATACTTCTTAAGCAGAAAGTTGGGGAAGTATGTCCACACACAGACTGGATCATTGAAAAAGTTGCAGAACTAGGAGCCTGGCACAGGGTTAAATCTGGGCCCAGGTCAATAAACAGACCTGAAGGTGAAAGGCTTCTCTTTTAGTCAGTAAATATACTATTAGCTGCTGAGATACATGACATGTATTGCTAAGATATTGGCAATGCCCACAAAGTATAATACAAAGATAAAATTATCTCATAACAACATGGAAGCTAAAGGGGAAGTAATACTGCTGTAGTATGATTAGATACAATGCTAATGGTACCCAATTAATGACCAGTGATTAAATCTAGAAAATGATGTAATTCCCTACGCCCATCAAAAAGAGGGAATACTTGAGCATTGAACTTTGATTTACATTTACACTAAGAGAATTCACAACAATTTTTTATTCACCTGAAAGAGATGGGCAACTCCAATCTGCCTATACCAGCCCCAGTATCTCCTAAATATTTTAAAACCTTTTGGTATTTTCGTGGATGAAATGCCGTTATGAAATAGAGAAGGGTAGAACTGGATTCAGGGATGAACAGGTTCTTCAATCAGGGTGACTTGTGATTAATCACTGTTAATCACCTCAGGTTTTGGACAGTGGTAAGATAATAGGTTAGAAAATTGCCTATGGCCAGCCAGAGAGATTGTGGAAAAGAAGGTAAGAGCAGAAGTAAAGGATTATTGGGAGCTTTTAGAAAGATGAAGGATGTGTGAGCAAGCAGCTGCTGTAGTCAAAGTCTGAGTTGTCTTGGCTGATTCTGATCTGGTTTGGGAAACACTGAGATTGTGTCCCGATGGGTCTTAGGGGTAGAGGGCTCCCTTTACCAACTACTTTGTTCTACAGTCTCCAAGAGACTGCACAGTCATGTAGTAAAAGCTGCTTGTTCTCTTGAGCTGTATCTCTCTCTCTCTCTCTCTCTCTCTCCCCTAGGGAAATTTTTCCCAGCAAATCAGGGAATGAATTGGGCCAAACTACTTCTAGGCAGACACAGACTGACTTGACTGTTTCCAGAGTATCGTATTGCCAATAGGAACTATGTTGGGCATCTCTGCACAGTCCAACTCAAGTAAAGAAAAGTAATTTCAGTGAACAAGTGATCTCATATTTCTCACTGTCCCAAATATGTGTGTTGTACATGCATATTAAATACACCCCTGCCTGTGCCTCAGTCTGTGGAAATATCTCTATGGTTCTGCAGCTTTTACTCAATTAAGAGATATAGTCTGTTTTAATTTATACTTCTCAAGTCACAGAACTATATATTAACCAAGTTAATTCCCACTGTCATATTAGAATACCAATGCACTTAATTGATTACAGAAAGTCCTTTGATTATGTCAATCATGACAAGCTGTGGAATGTCCTTAGAAAAGTGGGAATTCCAAAACATCTCATTGTTTTCATGCAAAACCTATACACAGGCCAGGTAACCAGTCTGGACGAGACATGGTGAAACCGTCTGGCTTGGATTGGCGAAGGAGATAAGGCTGTATACTGTCCCCTTATTTATTCAGTCTATATGTGGAATATATACTGAGGGAAGCTGGGTTGAAGATGAGCGTGGTTTTAAAACTGGAGGAAGACACATCTCTTTGTAATCTCTTAAAAAGAAACATCAGTAACCCACCCTAAGCTGCTGACACTACTGATAGCTGAAAATGCAAATGATCTACAAGTTCTAGTAATGAAAGTTAAGAAGCACAATGGAAAAAATGGGTCTAAGGTTAAATATAAAGAAAACCAAACTAATGATAACAGGTAGAGAAATCATCCTTAGAACTGACAAACAGCAATGGGTGCTTTGGAAGATCTGAAGGACCAGGTTGAGGACAGAGAGAAAATCTATCTGTCGCTAAGAGTCAGCACCAACTTGATGGCATAGAAACATAAATCACTCTGTCATATTATGTAGCTGAATGCCTATCACTCTGGAAACAAAAAAAATAAAGGAGTGGTTTCCTCATACTTAATGATGCAGATACATAGATTTGTAAACTCTTCTTTTAATGAACGACAAGCTGCAACCTCACAGGATGTACAAAATGTTGGAGCAAGTTAGGACAAAGAAAAGTAAAGGGCGCAGGGGTTGGGGAGAGAGAGAAAATAAAGTCTTAGCCTGCTCAGGACCCTGTTAGTTAAGAGCGTAAGATAATGGGTGAGAGAAAACAAAATTGGGAGGATTATGCAGACAAAGAGTTCCTTTTCTGCTTTATTAACATAATATTTTCAGAAAGGTGGAAAGGGGACACAGTTTTTCCTCAGTAATACTGCATGCAATATTTATTTATTATAAATAACAGCTGTTTAATTTATAAGGCTGAAAATCAGCCAAGTTCTATTTAATTCAACAACGAATTTAAAAACAAACTCTGAAGATGGAGCACATTATTTGTTGAAAACTTTTGTAAACAGTCCAGCCAAGAATGTTTACCAAACCTAAAATGCACTGAAAAATCAAACATATACACTGACTCCTCCTCTACTTAGGTGGCAGTTGCTCACCTAATGTACCTAGGCTAGAATTTTAAAAGGTACCCTGCCACTGTGATTTCTATTATTTGAGGTTCAAAATAAATTGTTTTCTCTAGGTGGCTGCCTTTTTTTGCAAGTGCAACTAACAAAACTTGATTAAATTGGTTAAGTTTCACCAACAGTGTTTGTTAACATGCAGGTTGCGCCATTAGTAGGTTGAGCCACAATAAGTTGAGCCACATATGTTCACATTCAGAGGTCTGTGATGTCAATATTATGCAACATTTGAAAACCAATGAACTACAGTGGCACTGACTTGAAAGGAAGGTGTAGATTTTTTTTTCAAGTTTTCCTTTTTCCAAGTATACTTGTGACAGCAATGTGCAAACATCTTTTTTCTCTTATTTGTATCCTCATGTATGAAAAGTTCGTAACAGCATTGCTACTGAAAGAGGGCTATAATAATTCCAATGGGGAACTGGATCCTGGAACAAACAGTCCCAAGAGCAATAAATAGAAGCTTTTGTTTGTGCTGCACAGAGCTGGGCTTTATTTAGACTTTGTCACTTGGTATATAAGTGAATGTGTGTGCACACCTCTATTGTTACAAAATTCTAAACAAGCTCACACAGAGGGAGCATAAATAAAAGGATTATAACAAATGCAAAATAAGAAGGAAAGTTTGGTGGTAAACAAGCATCTTCAATTGAGCTGGTATCAATAGTAAAAACTCATGGACCAGTGACAATAAAAAAGGCTTAAGCAGCAGTCTGAAGGCAATTTATTCTTTTATTATAAATTTAGGATGAATGACCAATGAAAAAGGATCACAATGGATACCAAGAAAGCTCATATATCAAAATTTTAGCAGCATTTCAACAGTTCAGACTCCCAACATTCTCTAAGCACTGCTTCCTCAAACCCTTTCCAGTAAATACAATCTGAATACAATTATAGTAATAGGTTTTAAACGACAAAGAGCAGTCTTCTGGGAGTCTTCTGGGGAAAAAACCCAGGAGTTGTACAAGCATCGTGATTAATGCCAGAAAACTTCCCAAACATTAATGCTTCAGAGTTCCACAGCAAAAAAAGGACACCAAATACTGTCTCTTACTGCTACTCAGGAACACCTCATTAGATGCATAGCCAATGAATTACAGCAATTTGCAGCTCTATCGATAGATCTATCTACTAATATCTATTTTATAAAACACACAGGACTGGCAGACTAAAATAATTCCTCAAAACTGATTTCTTACACACCCAGTCTATATTGTCTTTACCAGTGCAGGAACTGCAACATATTCAGTCTTTCTAGTCCTTGATGGCATCCTGTGTCCTGGTGAACAACATGCTGTGGATGTTTCCATGTCAGTACTACCTGGAGCAATGTGGGTACAAGAAACTGCTGGGTGGACTCTGCTAATTGGGCCTGAGATGACTGCTACAACTGAGATATTACTGATGGATAAAAACTATGCTGCAGCAGATTTCACTTCACCAACTATTAGTATCAGAAGTAATCCTTCCAGATGCTTCTTGGAGTTAGTGGTGATATCAAAAGCTCTCCATAGTGACTTTTAACTTGCAAACCCTTCTTACTTGAGTAGTTCACGTCCCTTTTTCTTTAGACACTGAAATGTCACAACTAATGTACATGCTACCAGTATTGCTCAATTACACTGCATAGTTGAGATTTACTGCATGTATTCCTACAAGCAAGGCAGAACCTCGGTTTCATCTTTCTTTCCTGAACTTGTTCATAGATAGATGTTTTTGAGCCAGAATGAGAATCATATACAAGTGATGGCAAACATCTTTTGAAAGGAATTTGAACTCATCACATATAAAAGCAGAGAGTTGGGTTTTTAAAAAAACTAAATCCAGTGGTTAACAGTTGATATACAGACTGCAACAATATGATACTTTCCTACTTATAGGAAAACATTAATGGTATTATCTTGGCATTGCTGGTGTTTGATGGGTAGAAAAGAATGTTAATTAAAAATTATTTAGGGAAGGAGAGCAATAGCATATACACATACTGACAAACAGTATAATACTGTCAAGCTATTCCCCTTCTTTGGTACTGTCTAAACTTTCTTATCCAAAATATATAAGGGAAATGCAACATTAAAAAGCTATATTTTTAAAAGTATTTATAAAATCAATGTTCGTACAGTATTATACACAACAATATGATATGAACCACATTTTTACCAATGTACTTCTGTACTATTTTGTTCCAGTATCATTAGACAGTTTTTCAAAAATGAATCTTACCTAGTTTGCACTTTGCTTCATCATGTATCAAATTGACAAACATCCTGCCTTCTCTAAAAGATTTTAAAAATTGCCACTAAATGATACATTATGTACATATTTTACTAGAGATTAAGTTCTAGGCAATTATTTTCACCTCACTTATAATTTAAGGTAGCGTTATCAACTAAAAGCATATATATATATATATATATATATATATATATATATATATACACATATATATATACACACACATATATATATATATATATACACACACACACATACACATATACATACATATATATATATATATATATGTATATATATATATATACACATACAGAAGAAACGGCACCAATGACACTGATGATATGTACAGTAGATGTTAAATACTGAGGGTAAAAGCCTCGCTCTTACTGTATGTCTATGGTTGATCAGGGAGCTCTGCATTCTGAGGGCAAGATGTTGTCTTCTTTTAGTTAAAAGAGATACTCCCTTTTTTTCTGGAAAGAACATTGAAGTATCAGACATATCGTAATATTCCATACATTAAGATTGCCATGACGCCAGCACTGAATAAGCCAGCTACAGGAACAGTCACAAACCAGGCTAGAAAGATATTGCGGAAGAGATGCCAGTCAACAGCCTTCTTGGACCGTATCCAACCAACTGCTACCACAGAGCCAACCTTGGAAGTTTGAGAAGAAAATCAGAATTAAATATATCTTAACATGGGTAATACATACTTATGACTGAGGGTCAATAAATTTTGCTTGTCTTAAATAGCCAGGAATTCTTGGTGATCACCATCATCCTACTACCCTGTACATAGCAGTGACTGGGGGGAAGGGATGGGTTGGTTGTCATGCCTGATTTTGGACACAATCAGGGTAATGAGTGATATTCTGAGCATGTCTAATGCCTGATGTAATGGAAAACTGTTCACTTTAAAAAGCTATATTCTAATGCCAGGCTTTGGTGACATCTCAACCCTCCCATTTTCTCAACATTGCCAGAAAAGTTAATGTGCTCCTGGCCATTAAACAACCGCATTTATGGACCCTAGTCTACAAGAAATGCCAGTCAGCTGATGCCCAAAGTTATAAAGCTTCTGAAAAACTGCTGACATACAAATTTCTGCTTCATTTCTACGTGGAGCAGTTTTATAAATGCTGCCAAACAAAGATCTTTTCCAGCTCTGCTACACACAGTAATTTTTACTGAAAACTTCTGAAACTGAATTTAGGTTGCTCTGTGTATAAGCACCTGTTCTGTAGGTACATGAAACTACAGAAAAGCATATATTCATCTCTGCTTATCATTTCTTGGTTAAATCAAGTCATATTACAAAGATTCTAAAAAGTTCCAGTTCAAACCAATTATTGTTGACAGCATAATCTACTTAATATATCTTAAAAGCTAGTCAAATGACCCTTTCTGATCAACCAATTCTGACACCATGACTTTGGAAATAGCAGTAATACGGACTTCCTGGCTGAAACTCAATACTTATAAGGTGATTGCATATAAATAAATAAGAGCTAGGCAGAGCTTTGGATTCAATTCCAAAAAGCTGCTGTGTGATCCCAGAAAAAGGTGTGGCTGCTTTAAAAAGTTGTAAACACATGCTATATTAGGTGCTCTAAAGCACCTTTTGGGAATCAAATCTGAAACACTGCAAAGCCTTAAAAATAAAAATGCATAGAAGCTAATAAGTTGCTTCTACTCATTTTTATCTGGAATCTATGATTTTTCAATCCCTTTTAATTGCCAGCTGAATGATTAGAAGCAAAGATTAAGAGACCATCTAGAATGGCATTCCATGAAACATCAGCACCTATTTCCAAAGAAGAAGTATGGCTACACGCTTCCTCATGTGCACAAGAATGAATTTTCCACATGGACTTGTTTGGATCATGTGATACACATTGGTAGTGTTGTTGTAGCAGCACATTTTTTAAGCAGCACTGAGCAGGTGCCAGGCACAGCAGAAACAAATGCAAGTATTGGAGGACACAATTTGTAACATTCAAGAATGACAGATGACAGTGTCCCATAACTAAAGTTCAACTGCTGCACTGGTCAGCTACTGCACACTGAACGGGAGGATAGTTACTAAGCTCTCCTATTGCCCCCCGGCTCTGTCACACCCAGATCTTTTATTTCTGTTACAAGGGCATGAACAGTGTTCAGTTATTCTCTCACCTGGACCTGAAATCTGAGATATGTGACTGCTAATTGCAGTATCAAAGCCCACTATTTCAATATGTTTCAAGCTGGAATATAAACAGTATTTATCTTCATCCTACCATATTCAACAATCAGTACTATCACAGAGATGCTTTCTACTATCTTTCTGCTTTGTTCATTCCTTTAGGATTTCCTTCTGATTTCCAGCTGATTGGTCACACCAATTGTGCCTCCATCACTTTTTTTGCTAGCTTTTTTCTTCTTTTCAACAAAATGAGGAAAAAGACGAGGGGGAGAGGGACATGCAAAAACTGACAGATGGGTCTGAAGTACTAGCCTGGGTTTAAAAGGATTTTATAGAGAAAGAATAAGGAATGCTACTATAAATTGAATATGAAAAGCACCAAATTTTATTTAAAGATTGAACTGAACAATGCAATTTATGCTCTTTTAATTCATGTTTTCCCCAAATTTTAAAAGGGCATCAGTGATACTGGCCTTTAGACGCAATTTTATACATTATATAAGTTTAGTGTACTATATTTTAATGAAAGTATATATTAGAGAAGCAGTTAGGTTAATCACTGAAAAGCTACAGCAATTTCTAGAATTTCAAACAGCTAGGTTTTTATTGGCTTGAAACTAAGCACCATTTGCCTTCAAACAAAAAAGCTGTGACTTAGACTGAACTGCACTTGTGGTGCTCCCCCAATTTTTACATCCTACAATCCACAAGTGTTTAATAAGAAAAACTTTTAAACTCTTTTTGAGAACAAAACTATTAATGCAAAGCTAACATTTAAGTTTAATATGCAGAAGCAAGAATACTAAGACGTTAAGATGCTTATTGCTTGTTAATTGACTATTAAATGAATACTACAATGTAATTCACAAGTTGCAATAAAAGCAATAAGCAATAAAAATAATAAACTATCTATCATTTGTCCAATCTAATATTTGTTTTAAAAATCAGCATCCTAACATTTGGGAAAATTTATTACTCCAATTTTTCAAAGCATTTCTGAAACTAATTCAAAATTCCACATTTTGAGTTTTGGCTATTGCTCTTATAAGCAACATGTTATACGTCATGAGACATTACATAATGAAGGCAAAATGGGGAAAAATCAGGATTAACTATTTATATATGTTCTTAAATGATTGTGAATGTGTTTAATTAGCACGACCACTGCAAACTCCAATACCTTGCAATGAGTGGAGCTTATTGGAATACCCACATTTGAGGCTACAAGTACGGTTAGCGCACACATAACTTCAATGCAAAATCCACTGTGAAGAAATAAAGAGAGACAGATGGAGACTTTGTAGCGTAAAAATGACACATAGGAAATCCCATGCCATGCATTCATCCGGAAAGTGGCAGGATGAAGGGTGTGAAGTGTCAGAACCTCTGAACAAAGAAGAATGCAGCAGATCAAAGTTCATGTGGCATGACCTACAGGAAAAAACACTGCTATTCAGAGCCAAATCTACCAACAGGCAGGCTAAAGCAGCACCACTTGAGATACCATCAGGGAAAGCCTAATACAGATTTTTTTAGCTTGCTGTATTCACAGTAATGAACAACAGTCATTTAGACTTCCTGTATCAGGCCATAAAACGCCTCAGTCCTATTCTCATGACTAGATCTTTTTTCTTATATTTACATTTTTAAAATGTACATAGAAATTTTATTTCGTACTCTTGTGCAATTGCAGAGTTATATAAAAACTGGGCATTGAATAAGAAGCACATTAGTTTCTGCACAAGGTCTATGAAATTAACAGGGCATGCAAAACCCCAATGACTGATTTTTAAAGGAATGCATAACTTCATAAAATTGAATGTGGATGTGCATTTAGTTCTGAATAAGTGATGGCAAGTTTAAAAATTCTCAGTTGCATAATATGAGAAAGGAAATGAAATGTGTGAGAAGGGAAGTAAGACCTCATATATCATGTATTTTTTAAGAATAGAAGGAATGTCTTCTACATCCAATTTAAATTTCCTGCTGTGGTATCATGCCATTATAAACTGATCTGAGCAGCAAGGTTTAAAAAAAAAAACGAATAATCCAGACTGGCCTGGCTGCAGTCACAGGGCAAAGGCATACCTTGCAGTGTGTAGTACTGACAGGAAGTCCAACATTGGAAGCTATCACAACTGTGAACGCCGAAGCCAACTCAATAGTGAATCCACTGCAGGAAGCATAAGAAAACACTTCACAGTCACACTTCTTTAAAAAAAATCTTGATCTATCAGTCTGGGCTTACACCATGCAACATGCCAAAATCTTACCCGTAGCTTCTTCAAATGCTTTCTTCCGATGTTTGGTCATTGAGTTATATTAAGAGAACAAGAAGCTGCTGGATAATGAAAACTATATACACACACATACATCCAGATTGAATTAGTGAAGCAGGTTTCTGATACTTGAAATCTTATTTACATTCCAAGGAATCAGGCTTAATTAGCAATTAGGTTAGCAGCAGAAGTCTAGTATGCATTAAAAGCAAACAAAAATCATGGATCCAGTTTTTAGTTTTGGGGAAGCTCATGGCAAACTACTTTGATTTATGCCTTTTCTCTATGCTATTCAAGACACCGTCAAGACTTTTCTGCTCAACTAAACCTCAACAATTTAAAGATATCATGTTAGTTTAAAGACAAGATATTCAACTCAGTTCAAAAGCAAAAATCATTAGAGGCAAAGATGCCATGGCAAAACTTATCAAAATAAGCATTACCCACTCAACATGCGTTTACCTTGATGGTGTGATAGGTGTCAGGTCTTTTCCCATTGTTTGGATCACTCTTCGCCCCCAGACCCAGAGGCCTACACAGATGCCAATGCCTCCATATAGTAGCAGCCAAACAGGAGTAGGAGCATCTTGCATTACACGACCCTGATCATATATAAGCCAGAGGGCAACCAAAGGGCCTATAGCATTGCTAGAGAAGAAAATATAACATCAGATCCTAAATACTTTGTGAAATTGTCTAAAGACCATCTTAAAGTTCATCAGACTAATCTCTTACAAACAGCCATTTTTCTACAGCCTTGTGCTGTCTCCTTAATCTCCTCCAATGTTCTTAAATTAAATTCTTGCCTCCCTGAACATAGCAGCCATGCTGTTATGCTCTTCCCTGCTTCTCTTTATTGGAAGAGTGGCACTTTTGCAAGACTCGTGTTACTTGGCAAAAATTGAGAGCTAAGACAAAATCCAGTCATTAAAGCATTTTGGGGGTTGTTTATCATTAGTTTTATGATATTTATGTCCAGATGACCTCAGAACCATTGATTATTTAATAGTTAGCACAGCTACACTGGCACTAAGTTAATTTCTGAGCTCAAATCCAACAGTTGGTTTGAAGCTCTAAATGGTCTCAAGTCTGGGTACCTCAGGTAATGTTTTCTCTGTTACGAATCTATATATTTACCAAGGGGAGGTTGAAAGAGACCTTGTTTTATATTAATCTCTTATCCAAAGTTAGATTGGTGAAGAGAACAGAAAGCAGAGCCTACTTCCTTCTCCTCCTCCTCAATGTGTTGCATGGGCCATTTAAAAATTTGTGGACTGGATTTTTAAAATAAGGTATAAAATATAGGAACCAGTACATATCAACTTGGAATACACAAGTGACACAAAAAATCCTGGGAATTTTATGAAAAGTAGTGTTGGACTTTAGGGCTGTCCAATCTCAAAAATGAACCAGAAGCAGCTCTTCTGACTTCATACAAGCACAGTGCCTTCCTTCTATTCATTGAGCAGCCGAACCTCTGTGCAAGCCTGGATAAAAGTTGTGGTTGTTTTAAGGAGTCATTCAATGGATACAACAACCATCTACCATCTTGATGCTAAAAAACATACACTGGATCCTGTTTATCTTTTCCTGAGACTGGCTGTAATGCCTGCTTAAAGACAGCAATTACAGTAATTCAGAAGCAGAGTTATGATTTCATTGGGTTTATGACCCATGATTAAGATGAGATGAGGGATATTCAAAGATGATCTGAAGGAGGGAGAATCATGCTCTTTTACTTTATATCCCTTATTAACACACAGCAATTCTGAAAAATGTCTACTAATAATTTTGTCCCTTCACTGTACTAACAATTATAGGTATGCAAACATTTTTAATTTGAAATGTTTGAAATGAATTTCATACAAATCTGAAATGAGCTTGCAATGGAGTACAGCAGGTCCCTGGCTTAAGAACGTCCTGGTTTACCGACGACTCCTAGTTAAGAACGGACTGCCATAAAGCCTATTACATTAAGCATTCAAGTTAAGTCCAATGTTTCAAGTCAAATACACAACATTACTTTGTGTATTATTATGTTTAAGATCTTTTAGTGTATTTGGAAGTGTTTCTTAAGCATTCTATATGCATAGAAAGGTAAAATACATATTATATACTAAGACAAACATTTGACTAAGTGATGCTAATAATTGTTCCGACTTACCTTCAAATTTCACTTAAGGACAGACTTAGGGACGGAACTCGTTCTTAAACTGGGGACCTGCTATATTTGAAATTCTAAATAGAGTATTTCAAGCTTCAAATGTTTCAATTTTAAAACATTTCGCATATGGCTAATAAAGATATATGTTACATTATAGAAAAAAAAATTCCCAACTACAGTTTAACATTTTGATATTTTTAAAGCAGCGAAAATGAAGGTGTGGGAGAAGGACAGGAAAAGAGAAGAGAGACTTATTGAGGTTGATTCTTTTTCATATAGTTACAAACAGAGAAGAGTTCTATCCATCTATTTATTAGATTTGTATCCTGGCTTTCATTCAGGAGCTCAAGGCAACATAAATAGTGCTTCCTCTGCTGTTTTTCTTCACAACTACTAACCTGTGAGGTACTTTGAGCTGAAAGAGAATGACTGGTCCAAAATCACCTGGTGAACTTCTCTGGCTGAGGGTGGACCAAAACCAGGGTCTTCCTGCTCTTAATCCAAACCTGAACCATTACTCACTCATTCACACTATCACAGCATTTTTTTAATTCAGTTTCAGCAACTTTCTATTCTCTGAAGCTCTCAAATTTATGCATGAAATCTGTAAAGTCATAAATCTAAAATTGCAATTGGAATTGGCCCAACTAGTTCAGTCTCCCCCCCCCCAAACCCACTTTACTTTAGGAATGTGAGAGGAGCTAAAGCTTAGCAATGCTCTTTTCAGTGTTTCTTTGGAATGATCTTCTAGCAGACATCCAGTTGGCTCCTATCCTGATTGGCTTCTGGCAGCTCCTCAAAACAGAGCTCTTCCATAGAGCATTTGGGCCTTGACACCATCTTGGTTTGGTTAATTTAACTTTACTCTGAGTTTTTCATTAGTTTGTTTGTATGGTTTTTGTTCATTGTGTATTGTTTCTTACATATCTTATCTGAACACCACCAAGAGGGATTTGGCAGTCTATAAATGTAATTAGTAATAACCACCATCATCACCACCACCTTGCTGGACACATGTTGTATCTTATAACATTACTTGGATAATTTCTAGTTCCTGGCTGGAACTCTTTGTATTGTGTTATTCCTTAATGAATAAAAACGTAATAAAATATATACCTCCAAATATATATACAAATAAGAAATCTTTGCATATATAGTAACATATACATAACCAAGACTGACTTGCAGCTTGCTGTAAGTGTAGACTTAAACTGTGATACTGAGGTCCTATAAGACACAAAATTCCAAAATAAAAGCTTGTAGCAAGAACACTAAATTGAAATCAGATCAAATATTTTTGGGGAGTTTGGCAAAATGGTCCAAAATGTTTATATGGTCTACTAAAGACACTCTAGAACAGTGCAAGCAAAAAATAAGTGTTTAATAAGACATTGACTTGGAATGCTCACACAGACTATATTAAAATAGTAACAATAGGAGCAAGTATGACGTTTTAAATGCAAAAGGAAGCAAAATAACTGATCCAATGTTAAAATTGCTCTGCAGGAAAATCATCCTGCAAATGCTGTTTAGAGCAAAAATTTGGGGGTGGAATGCCCATTACACCAGATTTTTAGAAACTACAGAAAATCACCTTTGCAAAAGATTATTTGGGCTTCCCATAGGAATGCCTGTCCATCTTCTATGAGCTGAATGGAGCTTACCTTCAATTTAAAGTCATGCTGCTTAGCTTTTTTACGGCCCCGCTTAGCTTTTTAAAATGTATCACTGTAAAAGAGTTAGGCAATGTGTTAATTCGTTAATCCAACAAAGTGGCTGAAAATTTGCCTTATGTGAATTGTTGGATAAGTATTCATACTTAATACCAACTGGCCCTTTGAATTTAAGGAACTGTGACAGTTGATTTGTAATATGGACACTAGGAGGGTAAGAAACTTATGGTGACAACAAGGTCCTCACCCTGGTATAGCTAGACCATAGAGAGAGCCAGTTTGGTGTAATGGCAAAGGGGGATGGCCTAGAACCAGAGACTGTTGAGTTCTAGTCCCACCTTAGGCATGAAAGCCAGCTGGGTGACTTTGAGCCACTCTCTCTTTCAACCCAGCCTATCTCACAGGGCTGTTGTTGTGGGGAAAATAGGAGGCAAGAATATTAGGTATGTTTGCTGCCTTGAGGTATATCTAAAAAGGCAGGAAATTGAAATCACCATCATCATCTAGCTAATATAACCTTCTGCCAAAAAAGACTGAAGCATCACAGCTTTTAAGGTTGCAAACTTAACCTCAGACATGATTGAGGGCAGATATTAGAAAATTCCTGTTGTACATTGACTTCTCTTGTAGCCATTCTCAATTTAAGCATTTACTGCATTATCTTTTATATTTTATATTGTCTAAATCATGTAGAAGTTAAACAGTAGCAGGTGTTGGGCCACTAAGGAAACAAGATCGGTTTTAACTGAATTTTTATAGTGTTAATAAGATGTAATGGCCTATGGCTACACCTATTTAATAAATAAACTTGAAACATGAAGTCAAAAATGGAATGGTGCCTGGCTGTCACAATGTTCTCCTAGGCTAAGAAAGCATCAATTTGATTATCAGTAAAACAACCTAAAATGTTAAATACAATAGCTCAAGTTTAGTACATTAACACCAGCCCTTCCCCAAACCACTGGCAATGGAGAATGGAATCCAGAGAATGTACAATTCAGAGATTGAAGATAATATCCCAAGACCATCACTGACTATATTTAGTCTAAGTGACTTGCCAAAATACACAGCTGAAATCAAGGGCAATGGTTCTGCCTGACACAGTGCGAAGCAAATAAGAAATGGTTAACAAAATCTTTTAAAACTGGAGCCACTGATTTCAAACCATATAAAACAAAACATTTGTGGCTAGGTCCAGCAACTTCCTTGGGCACTGGGGCCAAGTTGTTTGCAGTTTCCTCCTGGAAGGGGGAAATAGAAATTTTAGTTCCTGGTTGCTTATTAAATTTTTGTTGTTTTTAACTGTATTGTTTACTTGTTGACTGTACGTTGCCCAGAACTGCAACTGTTCAAGCTGGGCAGCCATACCAATTTCTTCAATAATTAAATAAATAACAAAAATAAATGTACAAAAAGCATTAGCTACTGACAAAAAATAAACTCTTTCATTTCTTGTGGCTTTTACCTTAGGAGTAAATAATTTTAGTGCAACTCAAAAGAGATTGTCAAAATAAGCTGAAGAGTTAACTGGAGTAGGTCATAACTAACCTCACCCTATTGGATAAAAAGGAAGACTATAAAACCTCACCCCATTGTATAAAAGGGAAGACTATAAATCTTGTTAAATCATCATTCAACAAAAGGCACTCAACACAACAAAGCCCTTTTTTGCGTATAATGCTTCCTCTTCTATTAAAAATAACCCATATTCTGAAGCCAATATATTTGGTACCAATTATTGGCCATTCCAAGTTTTTCTTTTAGCCAGTTGTCACACTTACAATTTTGAAAGCATGTCATGGATGCTTTCACAAAATGAAGGCCATGGGGAAATAGCCAATCAAAAACATTTTTCCCCCCAGAAAGAAACTGAAATTTCTCTCCGTTACCACTAGCCTCTCAGGATGCAATGTATCATCCAAGCTTACTTTTGTCTTTTTGCTGGTATCTCCAAACAAAGCTCTGGCCTGCAGCCATCAAGCACTTTATTTTCTAAGTGTGCCTATTATGCCTACACTGGGGCAATACACATTTTGGAAATAACGTTTCTAGCTTTTTGTTTAATTTTCATTATAGGAATCTACAAAGTAATAAAGGCAGGTATGTCGGGGAACCTGACAGACACCAAAAGATATTCATGGACACAATGGGCACTAAGCTGTCTATTTTTGTATCATATTTCTATCTGGTTTTCAGCATGTATCAGTTTACAAAGCTGCTCATCCTTAAAATTCACACAAAGGTACAATATAAATAAAGACAGATTGTATCATTCTCTTCCGTCCTCTGGTATTTGGGGAGTTAACCCAGGTTTTGATCAGAGGGAAAGAAACCCAGTAACTGTAGATGCACTTAGCTGAGGCAAAAGATGTCAACTCCCAACAGCTGTACCTTGGGCTTCTTCTGGGATTTCCTGAGGAGAGCCAAGAGTAGGGAACTACTCACTCCCTAAATATTCCAGAATTCACACTATATTATGAAGACCTACTCAAGGACAGAAAACTGTGTAAGCTTTTAAATTCTAAGGAATTCTTCATTAAACTGAACAGTAGCTACTCTTCTTCCCTTCCCCTCTTCCCTTTCAGCACAACGTGACAATGTCCCGGCATCTGATGGAGCCTAATATGAATGCCTAGAGTCCATGAAACTAGTCTCTGAATAAACATGGATAGGACTGTAACTAAATGTAGACAAGAGATGACTATAAATCACAGCTTCTCCCCAAAATAGTGATGTGCAATATTTTTCAATTAGGAGTGAATGAAAACACTTATATGGAAAAAGGTATTTTGGGAAAAAGGTTTCCAAAGATAAACATTGCTTAAAAGACCTTCCAAGTGCAATGGAATAAACAAGGGACTACTCTTCCCACAAAAACTAAAAACAAGCAAAATCCTCCTATATTGTGAAAATTGCTAAAGGGAAAGAACATCCCTTTTGACAATAGTGACTCTAAAAAAGCTAAATTATATGCAACTGCAAATAGGCCACAAGAACTTCATGCTATGCTTGTAACCCACTTAGTAGCCAATGTAAAATTGGAAATTACCTATTAACAGGATTTCTATATATTCAATTTCCTATGCATGAACAATGTTCCATGCCTGCAATTTTCTACACAAAACATTATGGGCAATATTTCCGCCAAAAAGAAACAGCATGACCCTGTCTTGTTAATGCAAAGATGGTTCCATAATAGCAATAAAGATGCCTCTCAAGCTGTTTACTTGCCACTAACGACTTGTTGCAGAAAGTCCAGTAAGCACCCACAGAATATAATCTGAGAGCTGCTATTCTATTTCTAAAGAAGATGATGAAATAATAAAGAAGCAGAAACTATAAAACACATACACACAAAATTGAAACAGCAACACTTGAATGTTGTAGCTGACTGGCATCTTCAAGCCAGGATGGCTGATAATAAGCATCTGCTTTCCATCCTCCCTAGAATGAGCAGCTATTCTAGCCTATCCAAATGATATTATTTTCCTTTTATAACCCTGGGTTTTACAATTGCTAATTCTACTTTTCCTCCTAAAAATATTTCCAGAAGAAGGCAAGGAGTATTTTCAGATTAATAGCAACAGCAGGCCTCTGTCTGGAAGCACTCATAGACCAAAGCAAGACAGGACAGACTCTCTTTGTTATGGGAATTTTGATGACTGTATCGGCTTATTAGATTTATATGCACATGCTGTTTTTTTTTGTTGTTGTTGTTATTGCTGAGCAACTATTCCTTGCTTCATTCTCTCCCGGTAGGAGTGAGACCCTTGTTTACCAGTGTATTTGTTTTTCATGCAAACAAGTAGAAACCACAGCAAGAAATAGATAAGAGTTGTGACATAAAGCCACAGATAAAAGTATTTTTAATACTTTTGATCATTTAATACCTTAAATGTTTAAAATTGTTGAGACAGTAAATTTCTGCAGAAAACCGTAACATTTGTTATAAGAACTCTCAACAACTGGAACCAATTGCAACACTAAAAAAATTGCTATATTATGACATACATGAAGCCATCATTACCTACCTGACATCATTGCCTCCATGAGCAAAAGACCCAAAGCAAGCTGTCAGGATTTGGAGGAAGTGAAAAAGGAGGTGGACCTCTGAGGAGTCCCGCTCATCTCTCTCTTCTTCTGCAGTATCGTCATTGGGATGATTAGGATCTACTAACTCAGACGCCAATTTCATCTCTACACCTCCTTCCTCTGCTTCAATTTCTGCTTCGGCCACAGCATTGCAGTAGCTGGAGTAGCTGTCATAGCGAATCCTCTTTTTGGAATAAGATACTGTGTCTGCAACTAGCTTTTCACTGTCTTCTGGGGTGGACACGTCGGCAGCCTTGAAGGAAGAATGCACAGGCATCCCACATATGGCAGCGGTGTAACAAGTGTAGCTATTGTTGCGCCGCAGTAACTTGTAGTTATTTTCTTGCGAAGGCCTATCCTCATTCCCTCTATCTAGATGTATTTTGTGCAGTAAATCTTTGTACAATCCTGAGTCTTTGTGCACAGTGTGGTACACATGGATGTCACTCTTCATGTGGCCATCAAAATTAAATGTGCCATTGGAGACAGGTGATTTCACCATACTGTGAGTCATTGAAAATGCCCTTCCTGAAATATTAGAGAAAAATCTTATTTTCCAAAGAAAATTCAAGAGGTTTGTAACACACTCCAGAAAATATTGCTTCTTTATTTTCTATTTTTCACTAGTATTCAGTAGCCAGTACAAATAGGACAATAAAAGGAATAAAAGCAGTAGAAGCAATAGATCCTATTTACCCACTAGATCAGAATTAAAATGCACCAGAAGTACCAAGCCCCTATGTTCAACTGCCAGCTAAAATACAGAAAAGCAATAGAAAACATCCAGAACTGGGTGGACTCTGTCAAAGTTAAAAGGGAATAAGGTTACAGTCAATACAGTAACGTAAGTATGGGGCAAGGATAAAATAAACATATTTAACTAGTGCTGTATTCAGTACATGCCCACCGAATTTTGCAAATAGTGGCACAAAATTTTGCGACGTTAGCCACGATGCAGGGACTATTACCCTCTAATAGAAATTGGACATAGGCCAAGTCTGGTCTATCAGGGCATTCCCCAGTTAGGGGAAAAATAAGCCTAGCGCTTCTCTCTCTATAAAATGGGCAATGGAGAATGACATGTTCCCAAGTTTCTACCTCTCCCGTGTCACAGGGACAAAGCCTTTTAACCATTGGGCACCTTTATATTTGCTCTCCAGTATACCAGAGGGTGACAGTATTCCAGCTGAGCTATTTAAAATCCTAAAAGATGATGCTGTTAAAGTGCTGTACTCAATACAGTATGCCAACAAATTTGGAAAACTCAACAGTGGCCACAGGATTGGAAAAGGTCAGTTTACGTTCCAATCCGAAAGAAGGGCAATGCCAAAGAAAGTTCAAACTACTGCACAATTGCGCTCATTTCACATGCTAGCAAGGTTATGCTCAAAATCCTACAAGCTAGGCTTCAGCAGTATGTGAACCGAGAACTACCAGAAGTACAAGCTGGGTTTTGAAGAGGCAGAGGAACTAGAAATCAAATTGCCAATATTTGCTGGATCATGGAGAAAGCAAGAGTTCCAGAAAAACAATTACTTCTGCTTCATTGACTACACTAAAGCCTTTGATTGTGTGGATCACAACAAACTGTGGCAAATTCTTAAAGAGATGGCAGTACCGGACCACCTTACCTGTCTCCTGAGAAACCTGTATGTGGGTCAGGAAGCAACAGTTAGAACCGGACATGGAACAACCGATTGGTTCAAAATTAGGAAAGGAGTACAACAAAGCTGTATTTTGTCACCCTGCTTATTTAACTTGTATACAGGGTACATCATGAGAAATGCCGGGCTGGATGAATCACAAGGTGGAATTAAGATTGCCAGGAGAAATATCAACAACCTGAGATATGCAGACGATACCACCCTAATGGGAGAAAGTGAAGAGGAACTGAAGAGCCTCTTGATGAGGGTGAAAGAGGAGAGTGCAAAAGTGTCCTGTTCAGACTAAGCACCAGACAGGTTCTCAAAGAATATTCTTTATTAAATAACTATTTACAATAAGTAAGTCCTTGATATGCGAGACTGGGTTAAGCAAGCCCAACTGGGCCGACTGGATCCGACTAGAACACGAAGGCTGGAAGCAACAGTTCTTGAACTGGAACAATACTGGAATGACACTGATGCTGAATCTCTGACTCGCTGGATCTGGGATCAGGACTACGAACAACAGGGATGAACTGAAGACTTGGATCAGGACTCGAACTCAGAGCCCCAGACTAGGCTGGATTCTCTGAACTGGAGACTTGGAGCCAGGCTTGGAACTTGTAACTAGGCTGGACTTGGCTAGAAGCCCCGGACTAAGCTGGCACCCAGATCCTGAACACGATAGGTGTGAAATTCCTGGACACAACGGAGCATGCAAAGTGTGGGTGCACAGGACTGAAGGCAAATGGTGGTGCTAGAATGCCAAGGCTTGCCCACACTGCTGAGGAGGCTGCTGGGCACGGCTTACATTCCTCGCTGGCAGCAGATGCAGGATTCAATTCATCTTTGGAGTGGAGCTTGAACGCTGGTTCCTCTTTGGCCACAGACAGACTCCAATACCGGTAAGGACTCTTTTCCTGAAGCTGCAGGCTTAGAGGATCGGTTGTCTCCAGCAGCTCGCTCTCTGCGCGGCTGCCTTTTATCCCGGTCTTTGGCACGCTTGGAGTCTCCTGTAGCCAATCAGGCCACCTTCTCCTTCACGTGCTTTTCAGCCCGTCTCTGGCGCACTGATTGGTGTATTCAAATCCTCCTCTGGATCTCACCCAATCAGCGTTGTGGATTCTTCCCGCTCTGCTGAGTCATGCTGGAGTTTCATTTCTCCAATTTCAGCCCAGTAAGTTTCCAATTCCTCCTCTGACTCGGAAATAGTTTCACTTTCCTAGTCACGAGGCAAGCTTGGTTCTGACAAAAAGCTGGCTTGAAACTCAACATTAAAAAAACTAAGATCATGGCATCTTGTCCCATCACTTCCTGGCAAATAGAAGGGGAAGAAATGGAAGAAGTGACAGGTTTTATTTTCTTGGGCTCCAAGATCACCATGGACGGTAACTGCAGCCATGAAATAAAACAACACTTGCTCCTTGGGAGGAAAGCTATGGCAAACCTAGACAGCGTATTGAAAAGCAGAGACATCACCTTGCTGACCAAGGTCCATATAATCAAAGCTATGGTTTTCCCAGTAGTAATGTATGGCTGTGAAAGTTGGACCATAAGGAAGGCTGAGCGCCGAGGAATGATGCTTTCGAACTGTGGTGCTGGAGAAGAATCTTAAGAGTCCCTTGGACTGCAAGGAGGTCAAATCAGTCAATCCTACAGGAAATCAACCCTGACTGTTCATTGGAAGGACAGATACTGAAGCTGAAGCTCAAATACTTTGCCACCTAATGCAAAGAGAGGACTCACTGGAAAAGACCCTGATGCTGGGAAAGACTGAAGGCAAAAGGAGAAAGGGACGGCAGAGGATGAGATGGTTAGATAGCATCACCAATGCAATGAACGTGAATTTGAGTAAACTCTGGGAGACAGTGGCGGACAGGAAGGCCTGGTGTGCTATGGTCCATGGGGTCACAAAGAGTTGGACATGACTTAATGACTGAACAACAACAAATACCAGAGGGTAATGCTCGGCACCTCACCAGTGTAAAAGCTAAGTTATCTAGTCAATAGCAAATCATTCTGAAATGGACAGGAGGGGGGAGACAGAGATAGAGCATGTGTGCATGCCAGGTCCTGTCTCCTAGCTTGCTTGGCCAGCCACCAACTCCCTCCTTCTTGGACTCCAGAACTTCGTATGGGATGGCAGAAGGGGCTTTTTCAATTGGCCTTTCACTGTTATTTATACTGGCACTATTTACAAAAAAGTTTTGCTCCGTCTTGTTCTTTTTACCTTCCCTTTGTAATTTGTCTTGTCTTTACCATTATGTGGGACGCGGTGGCACTGCGGGTTAAACCGCTGAGCTGCTGAGCTTGCTGATTGGAAGGTCGGCGGTTCAAATCCGCGTGACGGGGTGAGCTCCCATTGCTAGTCCCAGCTCCTGCCAACCTAGCAGTTCGAAAACATGCAAATGTGAGTAGATTAATAGGTACCGCTTCGGCAGGCAGGTAACGGCGTTCCGTTTAGTCATGCCAGCCACATGACCACGGAAGGGTCTACCGACAAACTCGGGCTCTTCGGCTTGAAATGGAGATGAGCAACGCCCCCTAGAGTCGGACACGACTGGACTTAATGTCAAGGGAAACCTTTACCTTTACCTTACGATTATACTCTAAGTTTGTTGACAGTGCATATATCCTTTCAAGCTAGCAATTTTAATGATCATGATGAATGTATATTTTGCTTCAAGCATAAAAATGGTTGACTGTTAGTGTAGCAGCAGGAATAATTCCTGTTCTGGATCTCTGAAAAAGATGAACTGTCCATATAAACAGATTTGCAATACTCAGAAGTAATAAAACAAGAAGAGATTAGGAACCCTGACTAAGAGAACAGAAATACATTAGCAAAATTAATTGAGAGATAAAGAAGGCACTGCTTGCTGGTGTGGCAGTGACTGAAGCACAGACACAAGGCAGATGCAGAACTGGAGAGGTCTGGTGGAAGCTGGAGCTGTATATAAGCCTCAACACACATTATTCAGAAGAGAAAAAAATATACGAAATTAATTTTTTACTTGTATTAATTGTTTTTGTTGTTTATTCGTTTAGTCACTTCCAACTCTCCGTGACTTCATGGACCAGCCCACGCCAGAACTTCCTGTCGGTCGTCAACACCCCCAGCTCCCCCAGGGACGAGTCCATCACCTCTAGAATATCATCCATCCACCTTGCCCTTGGTGGGCCCCTCTTCCTTTTGCCCTCCACTCTCCCTAGCATCAGCATCTTCTCCAGGGTGTCCTGTCTTCTCATTATGTGGCCAAAATATTTCAGTTTTGCCTTTAATATCATTCCCTCAAGTGAGTAGTCTGGCTTTATTTCCTGGAGGATGGACTGGTTTGATCTTCTTGCAGTCCAAGGCACTCTCAGAATTTTCCTCCAACACCACAGTTCAAAAGCATCGATCTTCCTTCTCTCAGCCTTCCTTATGGTCCAGCTCTCGCAGCCATATGTCACTACGGGGAACACCACTGCTTTAACTATGCGGACCTTTGTTGTCAGTGTGATGTCTCTGCTCTTAACTATTTTATCGAGATTTGTCATTGCTCTTCTCCCAAGGATTAAGCATCTTCTGATTTCCTGACTGCAGTCAGCATCTGCAGTAACCTTCGCACCTAGAAATACAAAGTCTTTCACTGCTTCTACATTTTCTCCCTCTATTTGCCAGTTATCAATCAAGCTGGTTGCCATAATCTTGGTTTTCTTCAGGTTTAGCTGCAAGCCAGCTTTTGCACTTTCTTCTTTCACCTTCATCATAAGGCTCCTCAGTTCCTCTTTGCTTTCAGCCATCAAAGTGGTATCATCTGCATATCTGAGATTGTTAATGTTTCTTCCAGAAATTTTAACTCCAGCCTTGGATTCCTCAAGCCCAGCATGTCGCATGATGTGTTCTGCGTACAAGTTGAATAGGTAGGGTGAGAGGATACAGCCCTGCCGTACTCCTTTTCCAATCTTAAACCAGTCCGTTGTTCCGTGATCTGTTCTTACTGTTGCTACTTGGTCGTTATACAGATTCTTCAGGAGGCATACAAGATGACTTGGTATCCCCATACCACTAAGAACTTGCCACAATTTGTTATGGTCCACACAGTCAAAGGCTTTAATAAAGCCAAGTCAATAAAGTCAATAAAACAGAAATAGATGTTTTTCTGAAACTCCCTGGCTTTTTCCATTATCCAGCGGATATTGGCAATTTGGTCCCTAGTTCCTCTGCCTTTCCTAAACCCAGCTTGTACATCTGGCAATTCTCGCTCCATGAACTGCTGAAGTCTACCTTGCAGGATCTTGAGCATTACCTTACTGGCATGTGAAATGAGTGCCACTGTTCGATAGTTTGAACATTCTTTAGTGTTTCCCTGTTTTGGTATGGGGATATAAGTAGATTTTTTCCAGTCTGATGGCCATTCTTGTGTTTTCCAAATTTGCTGGCATATAGCATGCATTACCTTGACAGCATCATCTTGCAAGATTTTGAACAGTTCAGCTGGGATGCCATCGTCTCCTGCTGCCTTGTTATTAGCAATGCTTCTCAAGGCCCATTCAACCTCACTCTTCAGGATGTCTGGCTCTAGCTCGCTGACCACACCGTCAAAGCTATCCCCGATATTGTTATCCTTCCTATACAGGTCTTCTGTATATTCTTGCCACCTTTTCTTGATCTCTTCTTCTTCTGTTAGGTCCTTGCCATCTTTGTTTTTGATCATACCTATTTTTGCCTGGAATTTACCTCCGATGTTTCTAATGTTCTGGAAGTGGTCTCTTGTCCTTCCTCTTCTATTGTCTTCTTCCACTTCCGCGCATTGCTTGTTTAAAAATAATTCCTTATCTCTTCTGGCTAACCTCTGGAATTTTGCATTTAATTGGGCATATCTCCCCCTATCACTGTTGCCTTTTGCTTTCCTTCTTTCTTGGGCTACTTCTAGTGTCTCAGCAGACAGCCATTTTGCCTTCTTGGTTTTCTCTTTCCTTGGGATATATTTTGTTGCCGTCTCCTGAACAATGTTGCAAACTTCTGTCCATAGTTCTTCTGGGACCCTATCTACTAAGTCCAGCCCCTTAAATCTATTCTTCACCTCCACTGCATATTCCTTAGGAATATTAGTGAGCTCATACCTAGCTCTTCAGCAAAGGATCGTTACCTTGTTGTGGTGCTGGAGCTTGAGCACCTCAATGATGCCATGAGCTAAACCGGGAAGGGCCACCCAAGACGGGAAGGTCATGACAGAAAGGTCAGACTAAATGCGATCCCTGGGGAAGGTAATGGCAACCCACCCCAGTATTCTTGCCGTGAAAACTAAATGGATCAGTACAACCAGAGATATGTCGGTATACCATTGGAAGATGAGACCCCCAGGTCGGAAGATGGTCAAAATGCTACTGGGGAGGAACAGAGGAGGAGTTCAACTAGCCCCAGACGTGATGACACAGCTAGCTCAAAGCCGGAAGGACGGCTAGCGGCCGACGGTGCTGGTGGTGAACGGCGAATCCAATGTTCTAAGGATCAACACACCATTGGAACCTGGAATGTAAGATCTATGAGCCAGGGCAAATTGAATGTGGTCATTGGTGAGATGTCAAGATTAAAGATAGACATTTTGGGCGTCACTGAACTGAAATGGACTGGAATGGGCCACTTCACATCAAATGACCACCAGATCTACTACTGTGGACAAGAGGACCACAGAAGAAACGGAGTAGCCTTCATAATTAATAGTCAAGTGGCTAAAGCAGTGCTTGGATACAATCCAAAAAACGATAGAAAGATCTCAATTCGAATTCAGGGCAAGCCATCTAACATCACAGTGATCCAAATATATGCCCCAACCACAGATGCTGAAGAAGCTGAAGTAGAGCAGTTCTATGAGGATCTGCAGAACCTACTGGACAACACGCCTAAAAGAGATGTTATTTTCATCATGGGAGACTGGAATGCTAAGGTGGGCAGTCAAATGACACCTGGAATTACAGGTAAGCATGGCCTGGGAGAACAAAACAAAGCAGGACATAGGCTGATAGAATTTTGCCAAGACAACTCACTCTGCATAACAAACACTCTCTTCCAACAACCTAAGAGATGGCTTTATACGTGGACTTCACCAGATGGACAACACCGAAATCGGATTGACTACATTCTTTGCAGCCAAAGGTGGCGGACATCTATATAGTCAGTAAAAACAAGACCTGGAGCTGACTGTAGTTCCGATCACGAACTTCTTCTTGCACAATTTAGGATCAGACTAAAGAGATTAGGGAAGACCCACAGATCAGCTAGATATGAGCTCACTAATATTCCTCATTTCACATGCCAGTAAGGTAATGCTCAAGATACAGCAAGGTAGACTTCAGCAATTCATGGAGTGAGAATTACCAGATGTACAAGCTAGGTTTAGAAAAGGCAGAGGAACTAGGGACCAAGTTGCCAATATCCGCTGGATAATGGAAAAAGCCAGGGAGTTTCAGAAAAACATCTATTTCTGTTTTATTGACTATTCTAAAGCCTTTGACTGTGTGGACCATAACAAATTGTGGGAAGTTCTTAGGGGTATGGGGATACCAAGTCATCTTGTATGCCTCCTGAAGAATCTGTATAATGACCAAGTAGCAACAGTAAGAACAGATCACGGAACAACGGACTGGTTTAAGATTGGGAAAGGAGTATGGCAGGGCTGTATCCTCTCACCCTACCTATTCAACTTGTACGCAGAACACATCATGCGACATGCTGGGCTGGAGGAATCCAAGGCTGGAGTTAAAATCGCTGGAAGAAACATTAACAATCTCAGATATGCAGATGATACCACTTTGATGGCTGAAAGCGAAGAGGAACTGAGGAGCCTTATGATGAAGGTGAAAGAAGAAAGTGCAAAAGCTGGCTTGCAGCTAAACCTGAAAAAAACCAAGATTATGGCAACCAGCTTGATTGATAACTGGCAAATAGAGGGAGAAAATGTAGAGGCAGTGAAAGACTTTGTATTTCTTGGTGCGAAGGTTACTGCAGATGCTGACTGCAGTCAGGAAATCAGAAGACGCTTAATCCTTGGGAGAAGAGCAATGACAAATCTCAATAAAATTGTTAAGAGCAGAGACATCACACTGACAACAAAGGTCCGCATAGTTAAAGCAATGGTGTTCCCCGTAGTGACATATGGCTGCGAGAGCTGGACCATAAGGAAGGCTGAGAGAAGGAAGATTGATGCTTTTGAACTGTGGTGTTGGAGGAAAATTCTGAGAGTGCCTTGGACTGCAAGAAGATCAAACCAGTCCATCCTCCAGGAAATAAAGCCAGACTGCTCACTTGAGGGAATATTAAAGGCAAAACTGAAATATTTTGGCCACATAATGAGAAGACAGGACACCCTGGAGAAGATGCTGATGCTAGGGAGAGTGGAGGGCAAAAGGAAGAGGGGCCCACCAAGGGCAAGGTGGATGGATGATATTCTAGAGGTGATGGACTCGTCCCTGGGGGAGCTGGAGGTCTTGATGACCGACAGGAAGCTCCGGCGTGGGCTGGTCCATGAAGTCAAGAAGAGTCGGAAGCGACTAAACGAATAAACAATATATCTAGCTGATCTGTGGGTCTTCCCTAATCTCTTTAGTCTGATCCTAGATTGTGCAATAAGAAGTTTGTGATCGGAACTACAGTCAGCTCCAGGTCTTGTTTTTACCGACTGTATAGATGTCTGCCACCTTTGGCTGCAAAGGATGTTGTCAATCTGATTTTGGTGTTGTCCATCTGGTGAAGTCCAGGTATAAAGCCGTCTCTTAGGTTATTGGAAGAGAGTGTTTGTTATGCAGAGTGAGTTGTCTTGGCAAAATTCTATCAGCCTATGTCCTGCTTTGTTTTGTTCTCCCAGGCCATGCTTACCTGTAATTCCAGGTGTCATTTGACTGCCCACCTTAGCATTCCAGTCTCCCGTGATGAAAACAACATCTCTTTTAGGCGTATTGTCCAGTAGGTGCTGCAGATCCTCATAGAACTGCTCTACTTCAGCTTCTTCAGCATCTGTGGTTGGGGCATATATTTGGATCACTGTGATGTTAGATGGCTTGCCCTGAATTCGAATTGAGATCATTCTATCGTTTTTTGGATTGTATCCAAGCACTGCTTTAGCCACTTGACTATTAATTATGAAGGCTACTCCATTTCTTCTGTGGTCCTCTTGTCCACAGTAGTAGATCTGGTGGTCATTTGATGTGAAGTGGCCCATTCCAGTCCATTTCAGTTCACTGACGCCCAAAATGTCTATCTTTAATCTTGACATCTCACCAATAACCACATCCAATTTGCCCTGGCTCATAGATCTTACATTCCAGGTTCCAATGGTGTGCTGATCCTTAGAACATCGGATTCGCCGTTCACCACCAGCACCGTCGGCCGCTAGCCATCCTTTTGGCTTTGAGCTAGCTGCGTCATCACGTCTGGGGCTAGTTGAACTCCTCCTCTGTTCCTCCCCAGTAGCATTTTGACCATCTTCCGACCTGGGAGTCTCATCTTCCAATGCTATACCAACGTATCTCTGGTTGTACTGATCCATTTAGTTTTCAAGGCAAGAATACTGGGGTGGGTTGCCATTACCTTCCCCAGGGATCGCATTTAGTCTGACCTCTCTGTCATGACCTTCCCGTCTTGGGTGGCCTTTCACAGTTTAGCTCATGGCGTCATTGAGGTGCTCAAGCTCCAGCACCACAACAAGGTAACGATCCTTTGCTGAAGGTATTAATTGTTAGCATATTACAAATTGGTTTTACTAAAATCTAAATTGTAGTCTTTTCAGTAGCTGACACAGATTAATGAACAACAACAACAAAAAAGTAAAAGTATGTCTTTTTTAAAATAAACCTGTGGTGAGTACATACAATCCCCAAGAACTCAGAAGCAGTGCCTGAGAAAAACCATGCTTCTTTATTCACTCTATACATTAGAAAGATTGGGATGGACGTTAGAAGGCTAGTGAATCTTGATGGACTGCTTTTTTAATACCATCAGAATAATTCAATATGCAGCAGCCTGACACTACACGTAAAAAGTAGAGAAAGAATACATAAGCTCTTGATTTCTCACCATATGGTACACGTGGATGGCTACCATTTGCTATATTATCTGATACACCTGCCTCTTCTGTTCCACAGCTAGTCAGGGGAATAGTACTTTCATCACTTTCTTTTACACCAGGAAGTTCTTTAAAGACAGGCATATCCTCTTCTTGAATTTTGTCAAGGCTTTCATCAGATATTTTTGATAATGCACTTTCCTTCTTTAAACGACCTAGATAGAACACAGGACTCAATAAAGAATAGTTCATTTACAGAACTCCCTTTCAGTGTCAACATGATTAATGTCTTTTAAACAATCTGACTATAGTGATACCATGTTTTACTATTTTGTTAGCCAGACACAATCTTTTCATCTATAACTTATCACTAAGAAAACAGAAATCTTTTTTTTTTTTTTTTGCATAATCATCATCATCTATCTAGTTTGGAATACCAAACTTTAATTTGTGTTCTAATCTTTCTTCAAGGTATGTTATAAAGAAGTAAAATACTTTTTGCCAGGACCAAAACATTCTGCAATTAGCTAAAAGCAATCTTGTACAAGTTAATTTTCTTTTACACACCATTTCCCCTTCTTGAATGTAATAAAATTGCATTTGGAATCATGGCTTGTATATAGTTGTTAAAATGCAAGCAATAAAATACCACAGTCTTACAGTACTCAATAAACAAAATACTTATAGTGTATTATTAAAATATTACTGCAGTCTTCTAGAAGTTCACATGTGAAAGATTTAAAACAAGATAATTTTAATACATCAGCCTATGAAAAGACATACTTGCTATTTTTCTTTTCATCCATGGACACACAAATATCCATACCAAGGCAGCAAATACAATTGATACACCAATTGATATTAGTGCTATTGCCCACATAGGAAGCGTGATTCCTAGGACTGAAAAAAGGAGAAAATAAAATTATGTATTTCTTATGTATGCATCAGCTAAGTGCTATAGGGCTTTAGAGAGGATCTGCAATTGCTTCAGAAATATAAGCCAGTAAATCAGGAACTCAGAAACAGGAAATTAAGTCATTTTCTCTGTAATGTAAGGATATAAATACTTTTTTGCAAAAAAGGTTGGCATTATTGTAAACTCGTAAGCAGAATATTGCATCCCATCCCCCCTTTTTGGATTACTTGGAACAATTTGTTATGACAACTGAACTTATTAAAACTCGTATTAACTGTAAAATTCCAACAAAGTCAACTTGAACTAGATTTAATGTTTAACCTATCATAGAAAGATATAGCATTCTTGTATGAATTCCCCCCAAATAAAAAAGGATATATGTAATTGTGGTTTTTTGAGCCAAATATTGCAAGTGTTGAGGCTCAATTCAAGAACCTCTGTGGCACCCAGCAAGATGAGGATTAATAGCCAGGAAGTGCCTATCTGGGCTTACATGCTTAAGGTATTACACACAGCTTTCTCCTTGTCTCAGTTTAATGCTGTACCCTAAAGTCTAAAGCACTTCTAGTTTGGAGCAAATATTGCCATGGGAACTAGCCCAGCATTTCTTACTTTATAAGATTCCACACACTTACCTTGTAACTCCCCTTGTACCTAAGAGATTTGATGGGCTACACGTTTATCACCCCAGCAATACATTAGAATCTATTACAAAAGCCAATCCTACAGTCAGGACCAGAAATACTGGAATAAGGATAACTGTTTTGGGATTTGGTCTCTGTACATCACCACACTGAAGTTGAAAGGAAACACACCCAGATGGGAGCGAAGTCAGGACTTTCAGCTGTAACTCAAGGGGTTTGACAAAAGTGGGGCACTAACCATTCAGGAAGTACAGCCAGTGGCATACACATACCCCCATCGTTGGTGGCTCGTAAGTAATGGAACAAACCAACATCATTACAAACATAAGGATCGCCTTTAATACCTGGATGAAAATCCTTTGCAGTCAACGACTGCCTGAAGTCTGGAACCCATGGACATGACCAAATGCTGAGTTTCCTCCCTCGAGATGCTTTGCCAGGCCTTTACTGCAGCTGCCCCTTGTGGGTCTTTCTGCCTTCAGTCTTGTCTTCAGGAAGTGAAAAGCATGCTCTATTGGGCTGAGATCAGGTGACTGACTTGGCCATTGAAGAGCATCCCACTTCTTTGCCTTGAGAAACTCTTGGGTAGCTTTTGCTGTATGTTTTGGGCCATTATCGATCTGTAATATGAAGCGGCGTCCTATCAGTTTGGCAGCATTTGGCTGAATCTGAGCGGAAGGTATAGCCCTATACACCTCAGAATTCATCCTGCTGCTTTTATCAGCAGTCAGGTCATCAAGAAACACCACTGACCCGGTTCCATTGGCAGCCATACATGCCCATGCCATGACACTGCCTCCACCATGTTTGACAGATGATGTGGTATGCTTTGGATCATGAGCTGTTCCTTTCCTTCTCCATACTTTTCTCTTCCCATCATTCTGGTGCAAGTTAATCTTGGTTTCATCAGTCCAAAGAATCTTATTCCAGAAGCGGGCAGGATTTTTTTAGGTGTTTGCTGGCAAAGTCTAATCTGGCCTTTCTGTTCTTGAGCATCACCAGTTGTTTGCACCTTGTTGTGAACCCTCAGTATTTACATTCATAAAGCTGCCTCTTGACTGTAAATGTTGACAATGACATGCCTACCTCCTCAAGAGCGTTCTTCACCTGGCTAGACTTTGTGAAAGGGTTCCTCTTCACCATAAGCAGAATTCTGCAGTCATTCATTTTAGTTGTCTTCTGAGGTTTTCCAGGCCTTTCGCTGTTGCTGAGCTTGCCAGTTGATTCCTTCTTTTTCAGGATGTTCCAAACTGTTGTATTGGCTACTCTCAATGTTTTTGCTATCTCTCTGATGGGTTTGTTTTCTCAGCCTAATGATGGGCTCCTTCACTCGCATGGACACTCATGTTGAGAGTTCCAGTGAACAGCTACCAAATGCAAATGTAACACTCAGAACCACCTCCAGGCTTTTTATCTGCTTAATTGGTCATGGGGTTCCCAGGAAACAGGCCACACCCAGCCATGCAGCTGCTTGTCAACCATTTGTTCCATTACTTATGAGCCACCAACAATGGGGGTATGTCTATGCCACTGGCTGTACTTCCTGAATGGTTAGTGCCCCACTTTTGTCAAACCCCTTGAATTACCGCTCAAAGTCCTGACTTCACTCCCATCTGAGTGTGTTTCCTTTCAACTTCAATGTGGTGGTGAACAGAGGCCAAATGCAAAAACAGTTATCCTTGTTCCAGTATTTCTGGTCTGACTGTATGTCACTGCTTATTGGTGTATGACATTCCTTTTCTTCCCACTACTCAGTTTAAGAACATTGCTGATATTTTAATTTTCATTTCTCTATATAATAAGAATATTGATCAAAATAAATAAAACAAAAGTTTTTAAGTCCTAAGATACTGCAAGTGAGAATCTCAAATGCAAATGGGACAAATACATTATTTCAAGACATGCATGATTCCAGATTTAGCATTCATTTGACGAGCTGTCCTTGTCTTTTGGGGACTTTTCCAAAAACCTTTGCTTACAGACATTACCCCTCTCATAGAAATAAAAGCCAACCTAAATTGGTGTTTTTTTGTTTTTCAATAATTATTAAGAGTACAAAATCATTTTCTTTATGTGTCAAAAGGGTAATACAATCTTTTCATAGTAGACTTCATCTACTCACCTGGAGCACCTGTATACATTATGGAGAACACATTAATAGTTATTGTAGCAGCATAGAATATTGGAAGGACACGAAGACCATTTGGTACAGGATCTTCCTACATTAAAAAAAAGCACCAAGATTTTTGAGATATAATTGATAAAATCAGATTTTAAAAAAATCAATACATTCAAATCATCATGCTCTGAATATTTTTTAATACTAAAGTTACTTCAGCCTGCTTAGTAAAACACTGCACTGATCAAAAGGCAACGTGTGGCTTCTCAATTCTGACATCAACCCCATCATCATAAGCTCAAAATGAGAATATACAATGCTGATCTGCTGTATGACTTAATTTTAAAATTACAGGAGGTAAATTTTGGCTGGTTGTCGTCTCCCCTAGAAGAGGCAAATATTGCCACGACTTACAATACACACAACTAACAGCTTGTTACTAGGGAGTTTTATTTTGATATAGAAGAAAAAATATGATGGTCCCATTAGCCCAGGAGAATGGAAGACATATTTCATTTTATAGAATGGTGGTAGGATTTGAAGATCTGAATTACTTCCCCTGAACTAAATATAATCTATTCCCTAATTTATCATTTTCTTTCCTATTTTCTTAGTTCAGTAATCCATTCAGGCTTAGGTATACAGAGAGTTATCCTGAACAGACATTACAAAGCATTAGAACAAGGTCTTCAAGAATTCACCTCCCAAAGAGAAATGGGAGAGGTAGAACTATTGAGATGTTTGACCTTTTCATATCTCAAACGGAGAAAGACAGACTACCAAACTACCAAGCAATTTCAAACAAAAAATAAGTTTGTTTGCTATTATTTATGATATAATTGCTGGGAGGAGTGGTAGTTCAAAGAAGAATTGCTTCTTTGAGCTGCTTTCAAGAACTTCCACCCTACCAACATGTACTACCTTATCTGTTGCTTCCCTCCAAGCTAAGGATCAGCTGCTAAGATACCATGTTTCTTTGTAATGTTTTAGCTTCAGCCTTCCAATTTCAAGAAAATATTTAAATCCTACACTGAACTCCTTCACTTTTCACTTACAATTTATGTAAGGGAAAATACAAAGTCTTGCTAGGGAGCAGGGAAGATCTTAACAACAACATTTTTCACCTGCACATAAGATATAGTTTAGTATGTCAGAAATAAGGGACTATGAACCTTGGGCTTTTATACTGTTTACCTCCTCTCATTTTTCGACACAATTGTCAAAAAAATGACCATTTTTGTTTTTATCCCAGGCTGTTATGGAGCCTTAGTCTATATATTGAAAAAACTCATATCAAATACACACACACACACACATCTGGGCACAGATGTTTCTCTGTGTACAAAATGCATTACACACAATAAGGAGGGATTCTTCTGAGAGGAGGCTGAGTCATGCTTTATTAGAGAGGTCAATAAGCTTTGCCCACTAGAGAAGCCAGAATAGATATAAGATACATATAAAGTGCATAATTGTACTTGCAGTGTCTGGGAGAGGTGGAGTAGTGCAGATTTTTCTCATTCTCATCTTAAAGCCTACATCCTATTTAATTTGTACCACTATATTTAGTGAAAATTATTACTACCCCTGGAGAGTTACTGACAGTTTGGATTTATTTCTTAGTGCAACATTAAAATGCATTTAACAAATAGATGATTTATTATTTTAACCAAAACAATTTAGGTGCTGCGGATCTACATTTTTAGATGGGCTAGGTATGCAGACCTTCTTCAGACAAAGTTATTATTATATAAATATTATAATATGAATTAGTTGCTCAAAGGTCAGACAAATCTTCAGAAATTAACAGATGTTGCTTGTGTTCCATTCTAATTTGCATATTCCACTTTCATTTATATTATTATAAATATATGTTATCGTAATGTAATTTTATTATTTTTTGTTTTGTTCTTGTGAATCACATAGAGTATACAAATTCAGTAAAATAAACATAAACATCCATTAAATGCAGTACCTTTATGGCAAAGAATGCCTTTTAGAGTGTCTGATGGTGATGAGACATAACAAATAGCGTTTGTTATAGTATCAACAGTACTAACCTTATTTAAGATGAAAAATCTGATCAAGAGAAACAGCGCACCAGACATCATACCAGATAGTAGTGGGGAGATAAACCAGGAAGCAACTGAATATAAATGAAAGAAAAACATACTCCATTTGTTAATTGGCAACGTCCCATCCAATGTGAAGTTTTGCCGAAGAACAATTTTTATGTTATCTTCCTAGTAATTGTTCAAATAGACTCGAGTTATTGTTTTAAAAAAGTATAATACAGCCGAGATAAACACGTTTAAATCCATCTGATTTCAACAGAGATGTTATATGTCTTCTTATATTAAGTAAATTTATATCTAAATGTACTGTTAAATATGCTCTTTTGCAATTCCCAAGTTTCATCAGGAATTTACTATTCTGCGCTCTCATTTTGACTGAATAGTCAAGGGTGCTTCATTTTTAACTAAATAAAAGTAACTACTACTGAAGTTTAAAATACTGAATTTATAGTTTAAATTTTAAATAGCCCTTTAAAAAAACACCATATACTTTGTAGGAATATAAACATAATGAGATTCTGTTGAACACAGTGTGAAACCAATATGCATATCCCTAATTCTGGTCTACCTCAACTAATTCTACCAAATTCAGTTGGTTGCAAAAGTAGAGCAACATATAATACTTCAGTAATACAGTAATTCCTACTGACCATTTTACCAGACAACTGATCTAAAAAGTTTCTGTAGCTTAATACAATTTTAAGAATGCTTTATTTTTTTTAATGCAAGTATATTATACTACAAATAAAAGCATGCGTATTATAAATAAAAACTGTGGTATGTAATTCAGGTCCCATGACACATGAAATGGTGTATCAATTCGTAAATGTCTTTTTTGTCATAACTCTGAGACTGCATTAATTATTAGAACAAAAATACATAGTATTAAATAGAGTTAAATAGAGTTCTAATAGGTTCAATCTAGCTTGCTCTAGCTTAATGCATTATGGATACACAGACCTTCAATTATCAGAATTCCTGTATATCTCCGGCTATGCTGCCTGGACATTCTGATTCTTGTATATTAGCCTAATGAAACCATAGTTTACAGTTATGTCTGAACTGAAAAACAGTAGGGCTCTACACAAACCACAGACAACTCAGAGTTTACACAAAGTATCTGAATACAGCTATCATATAAAAGCATAGTAAAATTCTTCAAAACACTTTAAAATTCACTGAATGCTATACATAAAAGAGAAATGTCATTTACCAATCTTGACAAGTTCCATCCACTGGACTCCTCGTGTGCCAATTGCAACCAACGAGAAACCAATAGTAGAACCCACAATACAGTGAGTTCCAGATATTGGAAGCTTCAAAAATGATGCTATCAGCTGCCAAACAGCAGATCCTAAAATGTAAAGGTGCAGGAGAACAATGATAATAATTCTTTTTAAAGAATATTCATTTCCCAACTTTTAAACTTTTCAACAGCATATACTTCATCACAGAACATTTCTGAAAAGAATTAGAGAGCTCAAAAACCAGCTTTGTTTAATGAAATTCTGTTCATCTTTGTGTTGCACAATGTATTCTCAGAATACTGCATGGCTTTACCTTAATATGCATGTGCTGCATTTATATGCTATGCTAATTTGCCACTGTCCTTTACAACAGTTTAGTAATTCATGTTCCATTATATATGAAACTTCATGCCTCTGCAAGTTACAAAATAGGGTATTAACATTCTGGTATACCAGAATTCTAAGGCATCCATACAGCCTTGCAAAGGCAGGAAGAAATTTCTTCCAAAGGGTCAGTAGAATAGGTAAACTTACTGGATGCTGCCAATTCAATTGTAAATTATTTGCTCTCTACTGATTTCAGTTCAAATATTCTCCATTAATTTATTTGTCATATAAAAAAGATCTTCAGGTTAGCAAATATTTTTATATCATGATGTATCTTTACTATTCCATTTTTATCAGTACATGCACTTAGTAATGTTAAACAACTAACAGGTGCACAAACTACATTTTTTTTCTTTTCTTTGGGCAGTTCCATCCTTATATATGAGATTCTGATGATTGCCTGGCCTATACCATTTTCAGTAACCCCATCACTGTCTACCATTTTAGAAGTATCTGATAGAGTTCTAGCCATATCATATTTCAGAAAGACCTAATATCTCACTAATAATTGTAGAAAAACATAAGAGACTTTAGCATTAAATATGGCTCAGTTGGTTTAGACAACAAACTATCAATTCTATATAGAACTCATATTACTTTACCATGGTTCAGTCACTTCAACAAGGATACAGTCCAGCCAACCAAGCAGATATTACAAGGTAATCATTGGATGAAGTGTATAAGGTAGAAACTATGAAACATGCAAATAATCTATAATCTTGATGGGCAGAGTAATCCTCACAATTATTCCATCAAATGTGCCCTTGCAAGAAGAGAGTGTATTTCTTATAAAAATAATTGCTACATTATTTACAAGCAGTAGTAGTATAACGAATTCACAAAAGAGTTTCCAATGCCTACTACAGAGCCCTATAATGGATAATGCCGCAAACACATCCAAGATAAAAAGAACTTTAAAAGAAAGTGAACAAGTCCAAAACCAAATTGTGCATGTTGCAATGTTCATTTAATGCACAGTCTAGCAAAAGAAACAGGATAATTAAGTACAAATTACGAAGTACTTCTGCAATAACTTTACAAGAGCCGTTGTGAAGAGAGTAAGGGTAATACGTTGGGGGAGATGGGCAGTGATATAAATTAAATAAATAAAAATTTTAAAAAAAATTAAGTCTCCCACATGCCAACAAACTGGAATACTACTTTGATGGCAGCTGGTGAACAAAACTGTGAAGAAATTGATGGAACTGTGAAAGACAAAATCCTCAGAATGATGCAAAAGGGGAATACTGAGTATTTGATAATAATCCTAAAACCCATTTCTCTGGAATGAAACAAAATGCAGAGATACATATATTTCCAATGCTGTTGAAGTATGGAAGAATGGAGCATAGTCTTGAAAAAATTTAGACCATTTTTAGAATACGACTAAAGACAATAAAAAATGAATAGAACAAGCACTATCTCTATCTCATTTTCTTTCCTATATTCTCAATTGTTTCCAAGCATCATCTTTCCATTATACAAACGATAAATGTCAGGGAAAAGCATGATCTATTCAAGACCACATTTAACAATTTATTTCTTATTTTTATATGTAATATTTTAGTTCATTTGTTTCACTATTTGGAAATGTACATGGCTCTTGTCATTGACCACAATAAAGATTTGATTTGCTGATTGCCACTGAAGAAGTAAACAGGACTATTAGCAACGTTTTAAAGGAAATCATACCAATGAGCTGGTGGAAGTAGCTCAAGCATTTAAAGTGTACAGGCTTAAAAGGTCAGGCACTGTAATAAACAAGGGAGAGAAGAAGGAATCCCACATGCCAGTAAAAAAGCATTATTATGGCATAAGACATTCCAGAAAATATTCTTTTTTCAGTTGTACTTCTGGAATGTCTGTGAACTAATTGACTAGCATGCTCAGCAAAATCGAATGGGGTAGAGGCAAAACCTGACTAAATAATTGTTTTATATGATAAATATATCCTAAAACTAAAATCTATTTTGTTCTAGAAGTATTGAATAATACTCACACCCTAAGGTATTATCAAAAAAGTGCCCAGGTTTCACTCACAAATTTCTTCAGAGTGGCTTATCAATAATTATCTACATGCCATTTGTATCAATCAAGCTGAGCAAGGATTTATTACCTTAAAAGTAATAAAACAATGATGACATCTCCCACCCAAAAGAAGTCATTCTATTCTGCTTTAAAGTAATACATTTAGCATAATGTACAATTCTTTTATGAATTCAACAAGTAAAACACATGACCTATGGAATTAGCTTGCTAAGCAAATTAGTTTTCTAACTCTAGCATAATCCCTCACTCCCAAAGCTTAAAACCAACCCATATGTTTTGTAATTTATGGTCCCTAATGGGCTTATTTTAGGCTAACAATAAACTAACACAGCAACCAGAATGCTTCAAGAATGCCTTCTGGAAGTGAAAAAACTTGATGAAATGGTTTAAAAGTTCATTTGACAACCAGAGAATTTAAATGAAATACATTTGATAAGACAAACTTTTAACTGTAACCTATTCTTACACAAATACATTAGATGTGAACTGAGATTCTTGCTTCAGTTCTAATCAAACATACACATCATATATTAACAAAAGTACAGGACATCAAGACAAACCCAGCATTCCAATGTTAACTAAGCCACAATTTGCATTCAAATATCTTTGCAAGTCTTATATATAGGCCTACACTCTAATCGCTCTTAAAATGGAGAGAGGAAGGAATGTACCCTTCATAAATGAACTAGGTCAGAGTGACCTAATATTTTAAGCAGACCACATTGCTCTAGCATTCATCTAAAATTAGATCTGGACGTTAATTGGTTAAAATGTTTAATTAGTTATCTGGTCAAATAATAATCAACTTATTTTAAAGAACCTTAATTTTTAGCATTTATTTGCAACTGCATAGAAGGCTCCATCTCTTATAAAAAGATGATGGAAATTAACACAACTACAAATAGCAAAAAGTTTTTTTTTTATGATGCCAATAGAAGTCAGGAAGTATTTGCTTTTAAATGAATGTTTATTTTTCTATCCATACAGATTTCTGCAGGGTTAAGAAACAGGAAGTATCCCTCCCATTTTTGTATTCATGATCAAACATGATACAATTTAAGACAGCATTTTTATCCCCAACATTTTCTCTTAAGGTTAAATATTCCTATAAACTAGTAAGTCAAAATATAGCACTTGACTTGGTTAATTGAAATTCCAATCCTGCTCTCAAGCCAAAAAAGGAATATCTACACTTTGGGGGGGGGGGGGTTATCTGCCTTCAATGCTCACTCCTCAGTGAGACAAAGGCAGCATTCAAAACAAACATACTCTGGGAGTTCTCCTATGTACACTTCAAGTGGGAGGGAGCAACAGTGCAAGCAACAGAGCATAATGCAAGCTCAGAGTTGCAGACAGCCCCAGGACAAGTAAGCCAAGCTCCCAAGAATATCCTCCTGCCCTCAGTCTCGGAATGGATCCCAGCAAATGTTTTGAAATGTCATCCCTTGAGGGCCAGCTGATCTGCTCACCAGAGGCAGAGGGCTCTGTTCTCTCAGTAAGATCAAATCTCCTTCTACCAGCTCGTACTTGCATTGTAGTATGGGAAAGAATGTAAGAGCAGTCTTTTGTGTGGCTTTTTCTCCCCAAACTTCAGTGCAAGGAAGAGAAATTACTCTCTCTCCCATAAATCCTCACTATGTTCCAGAAGAACAGGAGACACTGGTTGTAAGCACAAACAGAAGTAGGCTAATAAGGCAAGCTAGTGTTTTGGGAATGTTTTCTTTCATGTAAAAATTCATAAATTTGCCAATATACATCTAAGTCACCAATATTTTTTTAAATATACTGCAGTGCTACATAATGTCATGTTGTCCTACTAATACCTTCTTTAAAAACTTGTATAATCTTATAATTAACTGTATTGTTATACATTACTGGTTTTAATAGTTTTAGAATCTCCCATACTGTAATGAAGTAGTAAATAACCAGAATCCTTAATAAGAACCATTTATATTTCAAGCCTTTTAATCTTAATAAGGATTGGGAAGTGGCAATTGGTCTGAGAGTTCCTTTCCTAAAATCTTACTAGTTAACTATAGTTAATGCTAATCTGGCTCTAAATCAACTTCAAACTGTGATCTGAATCTATGGTTAAAAAGGAGTTATAAAATTAACTTCTATTAAAATTGGTTCCAATAAACAACTGAAAGGCATCTATCCAGGGAGGAGGGGGCAGAACCTGATTCCAGGGCCTGCTCTTGACTACTCAGTAACCACTCTCCCAATCTCTATAGGAAATGTGAATAACTATATGCAAGCTATTACATTAGTCTTGCCAAGAGGACTATAAGAACTTTTAATTGTTTGAAGAAAATAATTAAATACTTAGAAAAAGAGGGTTACTTACCAACCATTGCACTCACTTCTCCAGCCATAAGTAGACCTGTTGAGTTGTCATACAAGTTCACATCAATTATACCTTTACGAATAGTTTCACCTACTTTTGCTCCCAGCAATACTGAACCAGTAGTTTCAAAAATGGAAGCAAGGATGCAGGCTTGGCGCAAAGTAACTACACCAGAACCCACAGCAGTACCAAAAGAATTGGCAACATCATTTGCCCCAACTGAAAAAGCCAAGATAAAAGCAATGATAAAACCCACAATGACCATCCACAGATACTCTTCCAATGCCATTTTTTCTCCGAGCTCTTGTAGATAGGGTTCCCGTTTAAAACTATTTAAATTAGACAAAGCTGAATGGTAGTGAGACAGATTTAAAAAGCAGATTTTGTGCACACAATGAGTTCTCTCTGGAAGTGCTGTGTGGTACTGGAGCGTGAAGAAACTGCTAACTGGTGATTTTTAAGCTACTGTCAATACTGTTTGTTTGGCTCAATTCAGACACCAGCGAAACCCATTCCATATTTTGCTTCAGTAGTTTTACAGCTGTAGTGCTCTCTCCTACAAAACAAAAAAAGACAAAAAAACAGAATCAAACACTACATAATTATAACGAAGAGAATCTAGAATGACATATGATATATCAGTGAATACAGACAAAATTATTGAAGTCAGATTACAAGTGACAGACAGTATTTAGGGGACAATGACAAATTCTAATTGAGACTTTTCTGCTGCCTAGAAAACTTAAAAATATAAATGGGTATGTAGGCTGTAATCTTTTGCTTTTTACCAAGTACCTGTAAGAAATGATGTATTAATTTTACTCTGATTCATTAAGAATGTCCTTTAGAAAGGTTGCCTGCTAAGCATAATTACTGAATCTGTGTAAAACATCCTGAATGTGCTCTCTTTCTGTGTATATTATCATACTTTAATTTATCATCTCTTGTAAAATAGGAGAGACCGATGTTAATTCCCTGTGCTGTTCAGAAAATTGAAAATTTATTCTTATTCCTTAACTAACTTGGTCAATAATGTAAAGGCTACTTGATGCAGATTAAAAGTAATGTTACTTGCAATACTTGTCCATTCTCCTGAACAGTTTGGGACTCACTAACCTCTGAAATACACTACATGAATTGTAATCAGGATCATATACGTTTTATCATTAAAGAGAGATTTCTGCTGCAATCCTTGCAAAACATGAACTAGAAAGTAAGCTCCATTAGAAACTCTGAACCTACTTCTGTCTTAACATACATAAGATTTTACTGCTAATATTTTGTACCCAGGTAATTGAAATTCCATTCCTAGAAGAGTTAAATTCTGCTACTTGAATGACTTTGAATACTGGACAAATGATATAACTTATTCTGGCTCTACAAATCATAAGAAAGCACTAGCAAAGAACCATCCTGGGACACTGAAGCCTCACATTCAACTACCAGAATTGGCTTCTTTATTTTACCAGGCTGCCCATACAGGTAGTCCTTGTTTAGTGACCACAATTGGGACCAGCAACTTGGTTATTAAATGAAGCAGTCGCTAAATGAAAAATCACTTGATTGCAACTGTGCTTATGATCTTACTTCATTTTTCTTTTGCTTTACAGACCTGCAAAGATCATTAATTGGTCGCAAAGCTACTTTTTCATCACCATCATTAACTGCGAACAGTAGCTGTCTGAGGCAGTTGCTAAACAAGGACTGCCTGTATTATCAAAAATCTGTGTTTAAAGGAGTAAGTCATGGAAATATTGGATAGGAGGTATCAATGAAAATGGATGTTCTAGTGCTCTTTTTAGATTCCTGACCTTCGCAGGTCTGTAAAGCAAAGGACAGCTGAAATAAGACTGTAAGCACAGTTATGGTTTCACTTAGCAACTGCTTCACTTAACAACCAAGTTGCCACTCCCAATTGTGGTAGCTGAACAAGGACTACCTATATAACAATCATTCCAGCATAGTACCAGGTTATTAACTGAGAATATTCCAATCCTTGTCCTCTATTAAATGTCTGATATTGTTTTGTTTAGGTAAAGGTAAAGGTTTCCCTTGACATTAAGTCCAGTCGTGTCCGACTCTAGGGGGCGGTGCTCATCTCCGTTTCTAAGCCGAAGAGCCGGCGTTGTCATAGACACTTTCGGGTCATGTGGCCAGCATGACGACTCGGAACGCCGTTACCTTCCCGCCAAAGCGGTACCTATTGATCTACTCACATTTGCATGTTTTCGAACTGCTAGGTTGGCAGGAGCTGGGATTAACAATGGGAGCTCACCCTGCCGTGCGGTTTCAAACCGCCGACCTTCCGATCGACAGCTCAGCGGTTTAACCCGCAGCGCCACCGCGTCCCTATTGTTTTGTTTAACTGAGGAAAAAAAAACAACTTTAAAATTACCTTCAACTTCCAATTTTTCATCTTTAAAATCCTAATTTTAACATCTAATTTTGCAAAGTTTTTTTAATCTAGTGCAGCTCTAGCTTGCAAGATGTTAACAAATAATGCCCCTCCTATACACAAAAATGCCACTTCTGTACCAAAGCCGTTTTTCTCCACTGAGTAACCATTCAGTACATTGTAATCCCATTTAGACACATTCAACTGATGGTGTGGCAAAGCCATATATATATATGGATGAAAGGGAAGCACAAGACTTGCTCAAGTAGCATCTAAACACAGTCTGACACTGCCTTTAAACCAGAACTTGTCCACCATTTCATTTCCTCATAAATTGTGGAAAAAATAAGTAGCACAATAGATTAAATTGGAAGATGAGCACAAGAAAAAGATAAACACAGAATAGAAGCCCAATCCAAAAACAAACAGCCATGTGTTATTCCTATGAAATAGACCTAGAGTATTTAGAATATTTGATGGCTGCACAGTGGGATTTTATTCTCCTAACAGTAACAATACTACCAAAAAAAAAAAGCCTAAGCTTTATTTGAGGAAGATGGGGGGGGGGAAATATGAAGAGAGAAATGGTACCTGTTTAATATATAATTAAATATGTTATTTATGTTTTATACAGAGCCTTTCTGCCACATGGTGCACAAAACGATTTTCAAGAAAGATTACACAAAATAAAATTCAAGACTGAATAACCCAGGTACAAAATAATTAACTATCTGAACTTGTTACTTGCAAAGATTCCAGGAATCAGAACAGATAATTATTTTGTTTATTTAAGTATCTGAATGCTAAATGAAGCAACAGGTAAGGCTAAAACCATATATCTAGCATTCTTTTCAAACATGAAACCTACTGGCTTTGTTCATCATAGACCTTGTTCAAACAGTACTTCCACAGAATGATTTTGGAATACAACCTTAACATTTTTGGCCATTTATCAACAATATATGGTATCCACAGTATTTTCAGATAATAATGAAACCTTGAAAAACCAACTTAAGTAAATTCTACTTGGTAATGGAGTTGATAATGGCCTTAGCAACAGTTCATAGCATTTGTGACACTTTTTTTTTAAACTAAACCTGAACCAGTTCATATTCAATGTAATTCTCAATACATTTGAGGTTAGTCAAATTTTAAATAATTACATTTAAACTTATTAAACCAGCACTTCCTATTTTGTGTACTTCCACTCACACTTCTATCACAGATCTATTTTTCCGTGGCTGAGATTAATAATAAAGTGAAACTACGCAATCATAAACCTGACTACCCCAATGACTTGTTTGCCATAGCAAACCTCCTCTCAAGCTTATCAGTTTTTTAACAGTAAGACATTTTTTTTCTTCCTATCCAAGTTCTGTCTTCATTTAATTTTAAAAGAATCAAGTTATCTAGCACACCATACAAAAAAATAGAACTGAAATAGTATCCCAGCAGCAAGCCTTAGAAAGGCAAAGAAAGCTGACAAATTCTCCTATCCTGAAAAGGCCTGGAACACTGACCCTGTTCCACAGAGCCTAAGAGAAAGGACTGGATGTTGCTTTATCACCGCAGCCAACTAAATGCACTGACTGTGATTAGCCAAAAAGGAACAAGAATATGTCCAATGTAGAAAGAATTATCTTAACTGTAAAAAGGTAAACTCTCCAAATCAAATTCGATTCCTGGCAATTTCATGGGCAGAACTGTTTATTACTATCTTCTGGTTTTCTTTTGTTTTTGTTTTTACTTCCCAGTATAGCTAGCCACCCTCAATATCCTGGGAGTCTCCCATATAAGTGCTACCTAGGTCTGATCCTCCTAAGTTTTTTACTATCAGCTAAAGAAATTCCATAAATCTGCCTTAAGAGATTCATATCCATTACAATCTAACTAAATACTACTGGCCACTGTGGTCAGTAATACAGTGGTTACCCAAAAGGCCAGATACCTTGGAAAAGCCATCTAGAAGCATGTATTAAGCCCAGGGAGGTGGGAAAGTATTAGAAAAAGACTCAAACAGGGTCCCTTCCTGACTCCCTGGAATATTAAAGGAAGGAAAGTTAAAACACAAGTAGACTTCAAAGATTCTGTTACTGCAGCTTGTCTCAAGTACAGGTAACCCTCGTTTAATGTCCACTCGCTCAGCAACCATTCAGAGTTATGATGGTGCTGAATGAGGGGAACTTATGATGTGTCCTTGTAGTTGCGGCCATCACAGCATCCTGTGGTCATGTGATTGCCATTTGCTGCCTTCGCCGCCAGCTTCTGACAAAGTTAATGGGGAAGGAAGTTGCAAATGGCGATCACATGACCATGGGACCCTGCGACCACGCAGGATTCGCCTAACAACTGCAACTGGGACTGCCGTAACTGCTGTCGTAAGTCAATGCAGTCACATGATGTCGCAGCTTACAACCACGTTGTTTAGCGATGGAGTTCCTGGTCCCAATTACTGTTGGTAAGCGAGGACTACCTGTACAGTTCTAGTCTTTCTGTGGAGTCAGTGGCCTGACCTGGTTTACTTTGTATGTTTGACGAGAAGAAACACTAGAAACTGGAAAAATGCTATGTCTGCCAGTAAGCCAGACATTTAGAAAAGAAATAGAAAAGAATAAAAATACTGTCTATATGAATTTACCAACTTGATAAAGCAGCTGTGATTTTAATGCAACTCATCATAGCTGTCACCTCTTTGTTGATGAGCCAATGAAACAAATCAAGTGAAGTTGCATTAGGTACATAGGCAATGCGGGGGGCGGGGGGGGAGGTTGAAGCATTTTCTTTTAAAAACTTTGTTAATCTTACTTGGGCCCTGCAATGCAGGTTTTTTTGTAATTCCTGCCTCAAAATAGTGGGAAATTATACCACTCATTTTCTGCAAGTATATTGCCAAAACTCAGAGGCACAGTCCAATGTGGTTCCAATGGCTGCCAAATAAAGGTTTAGATCCAATGGTTGCTTATACTGATTTAGGCAAACACTACTCACCAACAGCAGGAAAATCCTATTTCCTAAAAGATAACAAAGACCAAACAAGATGGCACTCAGAAAAAAGTATCTCAATCTTACCATGCAGGGAGGTACACAAAAGAAAAAAATACACCTAAGATAAAAATAGTTGGTAAGTGAAAATATAAAGGTGTTTAGTACATTAGTTTTAAGTTATAACAAACATGAAGTAGCTTTCAAAGGAGCAACATATCAGATTAGCCAACTCAAACAGCAAAATCATCATTATCCAACTGCTCTTCATGATCTTTGTTGAACATAACAGGTAGAGTGGGCTTCCCTCCAAAGCAATCTAAGTTCAAGAAGGATGGGAAGGAGAAATAGAACGACAGAGAGGAATTCCACCAACATGAGTCAGCCCATGCCCAGGATCAAAAGGAAGGAAGATCCAAGACATCTCTAATAAAAGGCTGACAGCCTACATTAAAACAGAAAAATTGGGTGGATGCTTTAGTATGTGGTGATTTCAAAGAAATAATCATCCTGAAGAAAGATCTGATAAATAGGCAAGAGGAAACAGAAAACTTCAGGAACTCTCATTCTAAATCTTTATTCTTATTTTGGAGAAAGCTTTTCATTCTTGCCTCCTGGTATCCTTATCACTGAATGCTCCTTTTCTTAAGTGAAAAAAAAAAATAGATGCTCCAATACAAGAGAAGTGATATAAACACAGTAACAACAACACGTTTATTACAGCCCTAAGGCCAGATACAATTATATAATAGCAACAGTCTTACATTTACATATACAATATATAAAACAAAACAAAAAAATAGTAGAATAACGATTTAAAATTAAGAATGAAAATACTAAAATAAATTGAAATAAAATACTATATTAAGAAATTCTGAATCTAAGTGATGCTGCGGCGTATTGTGCAGATGGTAGCACAGAACCAGGCAACCTGGGAGGATATTTTCGGGTCCTTGTCTGAAAAAAGTAGCATTAAATAGAAATCACACTCCCTGCCTGGAAATTTCTTCAATAACGGACACACACACACACACACACACCCTTTTCAGCCAGGGTTCAGGCCGGGTTATGGGACTGAGACGGCACTGATCACACTCTTAGATGAACTCTGGCAGGAGTGAGATGGGGGCAGTGCGACCATTCTTGCTCTTCTTGACCTCTCAGCAGCCTTCGATACCATCGATCACGGTATCCTTTTGGACCGGCTTCAGGAATTGGGGGTGGGCGGCACAGTATTGTGCTGGTTCTTCTCCTTCCTCTGGGGTCGGTTCCAGTTGGTGTTGATGGGGGGGGGGAAGGTCCAGCCCACACCCCCTACTTTGCGGGGTGCCTCAGGGCTCGGTTCTCTCCCCTCTCCTATTTAACATCTACATGAGACCGTTGGGGGAGGTAGATACCATCAATATGCTGATGATACTCAGCTTTATATCTCTACCCCAGACCACCTGAGTGATGCCGTGGATGTCCTGACCCAGTGCCTGGAGGCTGTGCGGGCCTGGATGGGGTGCAATGGGCTTCGACTCAACCCAAGCAAGACTGAGTGGCTTTGGGTTTGTGGGCCTCCCGGTGGAAAGGTTTTTCCATCTTTGGTTCTGGATGGGGTTGCACTGCCTCAGACAGACCTGGTGCGCAGTCTGGGGGTCCTTGTAGACTCACGGCTCCTGCTCAAAGAGCGTGGCTAGGAGGGCCTTTGCACACCTTCGGGTTGTGCACCAGCTGCGCCCATTCCTAAACCGAGAGGCTTTGCTTACAGTCACTCATGCCCTCGTGACCTCCTGTCTGGACTACTGTAACGTGCTCTACATGGGGCTGCCCTTGAAGAGCATTCAGAAGCTTCAACTGGTGCAAAATGCAGCCACACGGATAGTAAATGGTGTCGGATACTCGACACATGAAACACCACTGTTATGCGACCTGCATTGGTTGCCAGTGTGCTTCCGGGTGCAATTCAAGGTGCTGGTTGTCACTTTTAAAGCCCTTCATGGCTTGGAACCGGGTTACCTAAGGGACCATCTTCTCTCAGTTGTTTCTGCCCATCGAATTCGATCTAGAAGGTTGGGTATGTCACAGGTCCCGTCAGCCAGGGAGTGTCGGTTGGCGGGAACTAGAAGGCGTGCTTTCTCTTCCGTAGTGCTTGCCCTCTGGAACATTCTCCCTCCAGAAATTAGGATGTCCCCAACCCTGTTGGCCTTTCATAAGGCCGTGAAGACCTGGCTTTGTGCCCAGGCCTGGGGCCTCGAGTGTGTGGATGGTCCCCCCTCTTGGCTGTATTAGCATTCATACATTGCTTACTTGGCAGCCATGTATACTTATTTTGTATTTATTTTATATTTTAATTGTTTTAATTGTAATTGTTTTAACTGTTTTATAGTTTTATTGTTATAAGCTGCCCAGAGTTACTTGCTGAGATGAGCAGCTATAGAAATTGAATAAATAAATAAAAGGATCAGTCTAAAGTCCTTATGTAGGGAACAGTATAACAACATATGGCCTAGGGTTTCTATTGAGTCGTCACCACATGGACATAACTGAAGGTGCATAGGAATACCCTTAAAACGTCCAAAAAGGACTGCTGAGGGCAGTGAGTCCAGCCTGGCTAAAGTGAAAGCTTTACAAAATTTCAAAATTGTGATGGAAGATAAATAAGAAGCTGGAATGAACCGTTCAGGAAGAAAATGACAGATATTGGGGTGTAGCACCTTACGTAAATTTGTTTGGAGATCTATATCCCAGATTCGTTGTTTCAGGACAGTTCTAGCATTATCAAATCCTAATGAGCACAGACTTTCCATAGAGAAACCCAGCAATTTAATTTTATCTAAGGCTTTTTTTAGCCATGACGACTTAAAATGATCTCTAAATACTAATGGAGCTAAACCTATAGGCAACAGAATTAACTTTAGCCAGAAGGTAAGAAGAAGGAACCATGCTCCGGCATCCAATGAAACTATACCTATTTCTACCCGTAGAATTGCTTCTCAGCCTTTTGGCTAAGATGAAGTATAGTATCTGTTCTTACCAGTTTAATATCTGATATGTTCTCTATTTGAGAACTACGTATAAGCACTGTGAATCCCAGCATATCCTTTTTCGTATTTGTTGATGCAATATCAGTGCTCTTTGGCCACAAAATAAATAATGAATAAAGCAAAAATTACATTTGAAGATGTGCTGCCTCTAAACAGCACAACAGAACAGGCTTGGTAGAAATATGCAATTAAGCTTGTATAATAGCTTTTAAGATTGCAAACATCATAACCTTATTCCCTGGTGTGGGTCATAGGGACAAAAGTAGCTGCTATGCTACATCAAAAACAATAAACCTGAAGCACTACTGTGTCAGCGCAAAACATTTACAGCCTACTTTGACAGGAACATGGCACCATGTTCATCTCAGAGACTTGGGTGCCTGGCACAACAAAAACCAGTGAAGACAGTTTGATGTATTTATTTTGGTCTTCGACTAGCATAAATTGTAAAACAGAGGATACAAAATTAATCCAGTGATTTTATAATAATACTACTTTTATTATTTTTTATTATTTTTATTTTATTTTTATTATTAATGCTATTATTATATAATAATACTAGATGTTAATAGCCTTAAATACTATAAAAGAACTAATACTGTAAACAAAATCTATAACCTAATCTGAAAATTAATGATTTCAAGTAAGTATGTTAAAAGCTGTACAAGCTTTATATTATAAAAGACTAAGACCAATAAAATTGAGAGTTACAGTATTAAAGGAACAAATCAGTAATGTTAAGATCTAGCAATTGCTTTAAAGTTTACTGAAGATAGATTAAATAATTTAAAATAACCTGGCCATAGTTCTAGTGCTACTCTAGGGTAGCATGTAATAAAGTTAAAATAACTGTTATTTTTAAAAAGTTTGCAATAACATCAGTTATTATGAACTAAATGCAATTATATGTTTCTAGTCCGATCAACTCTTACTTGATATAAATCCCCACTGCATTTTTTACACTGCTGCACAAAATTTCAAGTCTCCCAGCTTCTAATCCAGCACTTTTAACCACCACTTTTAACCTCTAGCCTGGTCATATCTCTTTACAGATAACTGTGGGGAAGGAATGCTTTGCTATGGATTATTTAATTGTAACACATATTTTGTTTACTTCCTCTGCATACTTCTAATAATAACTTCTAACAGTAACCTGGCATGGGTCCAAGTTATCTGAGGGACCATCTCACCCCCTTACATCAACCCATCCCACCTGGTCAGGCAGAGAAGGCATGTTATGGACCCTGTCCATGAAATAATGTCCATTGGTGGGACACAGGAAGAGAGCCTTCTCTGCTGTTGCCTCAGCCCTATGGAACACTATTCCCCCAGAGGTGAGGTAGGTCCCCACTCTCTCAGCCTTCTGGAAAGGGATGAAGACCTGGCTCTGCCATCTTGCATGGGGCATGAGGAGGGGTAATCAGTCCTGGGGGTGGTTAGCATCTTGAAGATGCTCCCATAAATTAATTTTTTTAACAGCTATAACTTGGATTATATATTTTTATTTAAGAACATTGTTTTTATTGTATTTTAATGGCTATTTATTCTGGTTTTATTGTAAACTGACCAGAGTCACTCTTTGAGTGAGATGGGTTGTGACTAAATTTGAAAAACAAATAATTAATTCTATATATAGCATCAGAGATAGTGACTGGTTCAAGATCTCCATCAATTTCACAGCTGAATAGAATTAAACCTTGGTCTCTAATCATTACTGCATGCTTGCTTTCTATGTAAAATTGTATTATAAAATATATTTTATATATATAAAATATAGAGAGCCAGTTTGGTTTAGTGGTTAAGGCAATGGGCTAGAAACCTGGAGACTGAGATTTCTAGTCCTGTCTTAGGCATGAAACCTGGCTGGGTGAACTTGGGCCAGTCACTCTCTCTCAGCCCAACCCACCTCACAGGGTTGTTGTTGTGGGGAAAACAGGGGGAAGGAGGAGTATTTGGTATGTTCGCTGCCTTGAATTATTTATAAAAATAATAAAGGCAGGATAGAAAAATAAATAAAAATATTTCCTATTATTCATATTGTAGGAACACAGAGAAGGTGTGTGTTCAGGGGTCAATTAAACATTAATTAAGAAGGAAGTGTAAAACGTAAGTTCTGCTTTAGTAAACTATAGTGTTTTGGTGGATTGGTAATATATTCCTTATTCTGACAGCTATTCTAAAACCATTTCACTCAGGGTTCTTCCTATTAACATTTTTTTGGCAGTTTCAAGTTAAGAAACAGAGCCAAACTGATTCATCTTATTTGGGCAAAGGGCATTCCACCTGAGCACTGATGTTGCCCTTACTGACAATGCACAAGTGATTGTGAGCATATTATTACTTGTGTTGCAATGCAGTTATAAAAGATACTGATATGTACCATATGGTTCTTACATACTTTGTGCCATATATCTGTATAAAGACATGAATGGATAGACAGTATATGAAAGAAGGAATACATGAGAACTTCTCAAAAGTGGACCATAGAGCCAGAAAAAAATCTGTTCTGGATATTTCAGCTAATAAGTACACACATGACAACTACAAAGAAAACACAGCAAGCTACAATCAACCCTCTTTATGACCCTCAGTGTGATGTTAATCTGAAACGGTATTCCCAACAGTTTGCTGTCGTAATATTTTGCTACTGAACTGTTCAGAGCTTTTTATACCACTTTGTTGGCATTAAGGATTTAAATATGTGCTTTACTAATCTCAACTTTAGAACACATTTGTCTTATGACAACTTATCAGGGAGTAGCAGGCATACACAGTGACCTTTTTAGCCTTATAGGGAAGCACCACTTTTCAACACTACTTCCATAAGCATTGAAGTTTCACATTTTAATATGAAATGTGAGATATGAAGATATAAAGTATAACAAATATATATGCATGCATGGGGAGGGGAGAGAGATACCAAATTATAATAAAAATAAATGACACAAACTAAATTCCCTCTCCATTTAAAATTAACCCAATTTATAAAATACTTATTTAACACAACGGTAAAAAATGTACTTTCTACCTTCAGTGCCAAGACTTGCTATCATTTAAATTCTGAGAGTCAACTCCTAGCACAAATTTTAAATCCAGAAAATTCTTGCTAATACTTGATACACCATTACAAGTTCAGTTTTCAACTTATCTCTGCTCTCTCCTTCAACAAAATATCTGCCCTTCTAATACACTCTTAGCTCCTGTGTACATTCATTCTCTCATACATCTGAAAGCTTCAAAAGAAGAATTAAACAAATGGCTGGTTTTGTCTATTATAACTTTATCACATCCTCACCATCCTACTCCTAAAGTGCTGTATCTCCATGATTCAGTTCAACACAACTGCAACTGCTCTCTTAATTTTTGGTATTTTGCCAAGAATACAATAGAATAGAATATCTGTAGCTCAGGGTTGAATTGTGGAGTCCTTGGTGCACTCCAAGCTTGGCTGTTTGCTTGCAGACATTTCATTACCTGACTAGGTAATATCATCAGTGCCGCTGAGAATTTACACCCTGCCTTCCCTTCCTTCCTTAGGACTTTGAGGGGTACATCTAAGGATACCTTACAGAGGTCGCCCTCTCCCTTTTTCCTCTTCCTCCAACACTCCCTTCAATCTCATCTCACAACCTGAGTAGCCTGTTGTCCTCATCTAACACGTTGGCACACTCACTTCATTTTTATTTCCTATCAATCCCATCTCCCGTACCCATAATCCTTCATCTTCTCTTCCATATACACTACTTTTCTCATCACTGGGTCTTCAGCGTTATTCTAAGATAGCACCATTTTCCACAGTCTCAAAATAACATTTCTTGAACCATTCTGTCTCTCCAGCTACTAGCCAATTTCTCTTTTAGTCCTTCTTGCCCTTCTAAAATTTCATGTCTGCCTAATTAAAACAACTCATTGCTACAAAACATTATTCCAATATCCTTATTCCACACTCCTCCCTTGCCTCTCCTTCCTCTTATTTTAAGCTGCAGATTACAAACTGATTTTGGCCAGGTATGTTATCTGGTTTTGATATTATTTCTATGTTTTTGAAAACCTTACAGGGAGTTCACATCGATTATGTCTCACCAACCATTATACAATGTTTCTCAGGTTTCTTTCCATGTTATTGGAACATTGTTATAAGACTCCACATATATTGTCTACTCAGTTCTTCCCAGTAAACTTAATGCAACAAATCTTAATTTGGCTTAACAAAAAACCACAAAATTTTAGTTAAGTATATTTACAGTTAGACAGGTTAATAAAAAAAGAGTTACTAATGTATTTATTTCTATTACAAGCAGCCAGCTAAAGTCCTTTACAGATTTAAACAAAAGAAAGGTGGGGGAAGTATTTTCCTACCAGGAACATTGGCTCTAAATTTTATAAATGCTCCATGTTTAGCAATTTTATATAACTTCACAGACTAATTTCCTTTTTTTCCCCCTTCCTTCTTCTTGGATTATAAACCTTCAGGTACAGACTTGGCTTTTTAATACTTCATAAAGCACTACATTTTAAGCACTATTCAGGCACATAATAATCTTCAAGACTGGAGAACATTAAGCAGGTGCCAGGTCTTAGTGGTTTTAGGGAAAAATACAGCTACTAATTTTTCATTAAATGGATACTTTTTTTTCTAGAAATATAGGAAATTTAAATTTAGCCAGGCAAACCTAGAGCTGATTTGATCTTTTCAACCATCCAGATGGCATAGCTGAGGCAAAGACAATATCAGAGCTACAGGTGTTCAGTCAAGCAGCATGTTTATAGAGCCAAGTTCAGAATTCATGGAAGGGCAGTTTGTCAGTAAATATTGTACCGAACAGGAAATCAGTAACTACAAAGGGAATATAATGGTTAAGGTTTTAAGTTTTATCTGACAGCATTCAGGGCAAGTTATGGAGCATGTTTACATGAGGCAGATTACTGTATTGACTATAAGCGCTTTGCAAGATTTTAAAGAAAGATTTGTTCCATCATGCTCACACAGAAATTCCATGATGGAGAATTCCAGTCCCTTCAATTTAAGTCTAAAAGCACTTACCCTGAAAGCACAGGCCTTTTACCCCAAGAAAAATGAAGCAGCATCTGAACATTTGAATATTATTGACAGTCTAATTATCTAGGGACAAATATTGCCAATCAATAAACGCTATTTTTGCCTTATTTTTTACTCAGTAACCACTGTTACCTCTGTATAATTGCTGTTAAGTATCCACTGAAAAGCATTTTTGTTACTTAGAAGTAAAGAAGCAGGCATAAACATAAACTCTGAGAAATAACACCCAATCTACCCTGCAGAATAACTTTTCACTGTTAGCTATGGATAATTTTATAAAAGTAACAAACTGAGTTATAAGGTAACTTTACCTTTGATAATAAAATCTTCAGAGTATTCAGCTTTTGTCTGGACTATAAGAATATTTTACAGAAACTTCTGTTTTTTAGTGTTAACTTATATATTACTTATATAATAAATTTTGTCAGTCTTTTACAATTAAGTGGCAATTGAACCTAGCTTGTAATGCCAAACATAAGCAAGACCATGAAAAATTTATTTTTCCCACTTAATCTAGTTGTAAGCAAATTACACCCCTACATAGTTCTAACTTCATACACACAAATGCTGTAATAAGAATGAGAGAAGATTTATATCCCAGGAAGTAAAGATATCTTAACAACTTTAAAATAAACATCATTTTTTTAAAAATAAAATAAACAATAAAATAAAAATAAAGTTTTCTTTACACACCAAATCATGTTTTGCTTACACATCCTTAAATTGCTTGTTTAATTGCAAGCCATCTTGCAGGATAATATATATATATTATAATCCAGAAATTCTTGCTTGCATCTGTCACATTCAACTATACAGTGGAATGCCTTCATTTCTTAGCTGCCCAAGAACTTTCATCCTGCATTTGATAATTAGACAACCATTCTCTTTCAATATACATTTTTCAACTTACAGAGAGAAAAGACAAAGTATTCTGTCCCAATCGGGCAATTCATGAGATTAACACATCTGCATTTACCAGAAAAAACCCTCACGATATTTCAAGAAACTTAACATTTGTCACAACTCAAAACATTAGAATTGTATTTTTAGAGCTTTTCCCCCTTATTAAGAACTTAAAACATTTTTCTGCCAGGAGGCACATTTCATCAGCATCATAAAAGTGGGATCATGCAAGAGAATCAAGTTTTTTATTCTTTTCTAATTCAGTAAAAAAGAAATATATGTTTTTTTGTACCGTATGAATTCATTTTGTTAAAAAAGAGAAATAAACTCACTCGGTACTTCTAGGCTGTTTCAAATAAATGCCAAGTTAATTCTTTCAGCAACTATGCCTTGCTAGTCACAAATGCATTCCTAATGTCTAAAATAGATACCCTATCATATTCAGCAGTCACACCTCAGGAGCAGAGATCACAAGCAAAGTGAAATGTCCTATAACTTACAGAGCAACTCCAGATAAAACTCACTGACAGAACTGCAAAGCAAGACAAGGCTCTTAAGTATCAACCAGGGTTTATACTCAAGGTAAAAATATGCCTCCTCTTAGCAGGATATTTTAAATAGGGTGGGTACTTAAAACACAACATAACGTCATGATTACACTAGTTATACCAATTTAATTTAATTCAAAGTGTTCCTCTCAAACTGCCTCCCTCCTCTGAATGAATACAAGGGAAAATTTATTTTAATTCTGGGCTATGTTTTAAGATCTCCTTTTCACATACATTATCTTTATAATATTTTGCATTACTCACAATTTTAGTACTAGATGCAAAATATATATACATACAAATAAATAAAACTGCTAGGTAAAGACTTCACAAAAAACCCTTAACTATAGTAACTTGGTATCAGAAATGCTGTCTATTTCTAACACTAGCTGGAATTCTAGCAATTGAAAGCAATTTTTAGCTATTCCAGTAAATAATTTTTCAAACTGAGTTTTTCAGCCAATTCAAATAGTTTTATAAAATGTCAAACTCCATTAAATGAATAGACAATTATTTTGTTATGACCCTAAGATGCATGACAAAAACTCTATGTTGTTAAATTAAGCTTCTGTTTATCATTTGACTTAAGAACTTTCACAAGCAGCACTCAGCAATTTTAAAAGAGATTGGCTGTTGTGAGGATAGTTTGACTACCATCATATTTAGTCTACACTGCATGTTGTAACATGATTTTAACTGATGCACCTTCTTCATTCAAAATTAAAATGACAACCCAAAGGATGCACAGAACTGCAAGTCGGAGCACATTTTATGGTACAGGCAGAAACAACAAAATCTTTTGCTCTTTTTGGTTTCAGTCTAGATGTATTCATTTGCAGTTTCTTCCCTTTCACGGTAACGTTTTACACTTTTTAATATAGCACTGCATAAGAATATTGAAACCCACAAGCAAGGAAATACCAGTGTTCTTTGACTTCTCCAGAACTAGGACCCTGCTTTAACCCTATTGATGATATGGAATCTGGACCTGAATTGTGTAACTACTAATGCAGATTTTTTGCTTTTACTTCATTTCCATCAATGTCTATAGTATCATCAGACCAATCAGAGCATACTCTCAATCAGGGGATGTGAAAACTGACTATTATCATGGTCATACCACTATTTGGTGAAATTTGGTTTCATGGCATCAGTCTCTCCCTGCAGAAACCAGGCCCTATTAAGAGATACCAATCCTGATCAATGGGGAGGCTGTGGGAGACAAATTAGCTCAGAAGACAGTTGGAACACATCACTTCAATTAACACGTGGTGGCGAAGCCTGTGATGAAGCCTTATTTTGCTTATTCTACTGCATCCTCAAGTAATCACTTCATATACTTTATATGAAGCTTGTTACATATATGTTGAGATATCAGGTGTACTGTTGAGGATTAGGCTGTGTGGATATGTTTCTGGATTTATGCATGCTACTTGAGAGGATCCAGGAAAAGAATAGATGTACTGTTGTTCAGTAGAGTATCCTATCAGCCTAGAAAGGGGAAGGCATCTCTTACTGCTGAAGAATCTACTCTGAATCCAGGAGCTTTTATTAACTAAAATTCCTTTCTGGGAGCACCTTGACTGAGAAGAGGAAAGTAGTTGCAGACATTTTGAGAGACTACCATATCTTGCTTATTTTAAACCTGGTTTCAAACCTCATTTTGATCATATAAGTCTTATTTATCTGAGGGAGAGACAGAATGATTCTGTTTGTACTTTCAGATGTATTGTTCTTCTATGCTGTTCAATAGGTTTTGGATTTGGAGCGCACTTAGAGTGGTTCCATTTCTACTTGTAGAACAGCACTAGAAAGTAACATTGGGTAATGGAACTTCTGCTTCTAGCAGCTATGTTGGTTACTACCAGAGGCTATTATTTTGTCCTTAGTATATTAGACATGTATATGAAGTTGCTAGAGATTATATTTAAGAGTTTAAGGACAAGGACATATGCGGATAACACCCAGCCATTTCTCTGTGACATCTAAGGCAGGACAGGCCATTGATTATTTCTGTTCTACCCTGGGCTGCATTCCTTTAAGAAAAAATAGGTAAGTTGTTTGGAGGTGAGACAGAGTTCATTATTATCATTAGAGTTACAACTGACCTTTGCAGGAAAACTTATTAATAGCTTCATTCTAGTATACCAAATATGGCCTTTCCTAGACAGTGGTAGCATATCATTGTGTAACTGTGCTTACAGACTGCAGAAGAGCATTTTATGCAGTTATCTTTGTGCATAATCCAGAAACTGCAGCTATTAACCATGCTGACTGAGGCACCCAGCCATATATAAACCTAATATATCAAATACACTAACTGTATATTAGCTAGGGAGCCAAGTTCAACACATTAGCTATTTAGCCAAGTTCAAGATCATCTTGCTAGCATAAAAAACACTCAACAAATAACTAACAATCCGTTTCCCAATGCAGATCTGTACAATTGTTGAAAAGATATTACAACTTATAAAGTGGCAAATTACTCAAAATATGGAACTTTTCTGGGGTGGTGACTGCTAGGAGACACCAATTTTGGTATGTTTTACACGCCTGTTTAAACCATTCTGTTCACCCTAGACTTCCCTTTTCTTCCCCTTCCCCCCACCCCAGTTTTGATTTTAAATAAGTGAATAGTTTAATTGCTGCAATTCCCTAACCTAACCGTAATCTTCTATTTTGTTAATTCTGGAGTTTGGGCATATAACAGTGGTGTAGAACCTGCAGTTTGAGTGTTGAATGTGGGCCCCAAACTCCTGCACCTCCCTTCTAAGCAACCATTAGTTCTGAAAATATCTGCCACTACTTTTTTCTGGATTTTTAAAAAACTTTCCAGTCTAGTTTACAGTCCTATTATTTCTTTGAGGTCTCTTATCCAAGCACTAACAACATCTGACTGCTAGCTTTTAAGACCACTTAAGGTCAGTTAAGTGCTGCCACCTAGCAGGCTTCACATTAATATTCTCTTTTTAGAAAGGATGCAGCAAGGCTGCTAGCAGCCTTGCCTTAGTGTTGTAAATTTTATGTGAAGATCAAAACTTTAATTGTAAAAAAGATTAACTGGTGAGTAGTTTATTATGTTATACTCCTACAGAGTTTGGATATGAGCCTGTCAAGAATTAAAAACAATTCTACAAGCTTTCCTTTACTACCATTAAGCCCTCTAATAAAGTCAAACTCTCACTTAAAGGAGTGGGAAAGCCCAGCCCTGATTCTAAATTCCCACAAGCCTCAACTCATCCATCCAGTTATTAAATCCCATGATTGAGCCAACAAACACAAAAGACTATATTACTAGGGGGAAAAAACATTTGTTTGGTTTGAAAGGATGTATTTAATTCTAACCCAATCAAGACAACCTCTAGTCACATGAATCCATTTAGTCCTTTAATAGTTGTATTGTAGAAAGACTCCAAAATGTTCCCACAGACAACAGATAAAGGGTTGGCCTAATCCTTAAAATTACATGTACAGGCAAAATAAAAACAAATGTTTATATCAAAATGTAAACAAGGAATGGAAATATTTCATAAGTTTGTCATTAACATAGACACCATGACATGGGAAAATGTATGACTGATACACATCTTCCAGTAATACAGCATAAAACTGATTTATAATTACAAGATACAAGCAAAAGTAGGGATTTAAAATCCACACAAAAGTAGCGATTTAAAATTGGTATCTTCAACAGATAAATCACTATACTCTAGAAACAGTTTAAAAACAACTAGTGTCACAGAACACATTTTTATTTTAAATTACCCATCATGTTTGAGAGCAGTACTAAAACTTACCTGTCTTCAAAAAAATATATTAAGACAATGATCAGGAAAGAAGCCTCTATTGTTAATGCCATACCAGAACAGTTGAGATGAGAAAAACTAGAAGAAATACATTTTAAAGACTTGGTTATCTCTTAACTGCTCTTTTGAAGAGGAAAAGAACACTGTAAGAAAAGAATCACAGGATTCCTCCTCCTCTACTCCATGTGTCTTTAGTTTGAGGTGGTACTTGAAGAGTCAGATAATAATTCTCGGGTCAGATTTGGCCCTGAGACTGGTTATCCCTGTTACACCAATCTATTTTGGGTTATTATTTTAGGAGCAGATACAGTAGCATCTCCAACAATGCAACAAGCTCATAGGAAGCAGGCTCATATTGAACAAGCAGATATTCAGAAAATTCGAAGTATCACATGCAACCTGAATACTTGTTAACTAATTAGCATGGACAATCTCAATACTCAAGCAGAGGATCAAACTCAACCTGTCAGCCAGTAGGGACATCTTACTATCTCCCTCCCTGCTACCTGATACAGAGAAAGAGAGAAAGGGTGGGAAGGAAAGAAATTCAAAAGGTGGCACTTTTCCTAGATATAACAAAGCAAATAAGCGTGATGAAAAATGATTAGACTATTTTAGCACCAACTGTCAAACCCACTTGGTAGACCAGGTCAGAAACTCAACTTGACAGGAAGAGTAGAATTGTACTATATTCAGACAGGCTATAACAACAGAATCTTGCAAGTATCTGATTGTGCTGTGCCTCCCCTCCTTATACCCCAGTGAATCAGAGAGGTATTCGCCTGATCTGTTTCCACATATTACCCTACTTACCAAGACTTAAAGAATGTTTCATCCCTCTTTGCTTAGGTAATGGTTCTTGCAGAATTCAAGGCCAACTCTCTTATTCTCTGCACCAACACAGTAGACCAGGGATATTAATTTTTTTTCCCCCTGTAGGAAACTGCGTTACAGTTGGAATCTTATCACCTGAGATTCATTTGGCCCTGACCTTTTTGTCATTTTGTAAGTCCTTGAAGACCTGGATGTTTCTTTGGTCATGAGGCCTGCAGTTGCACTCTCTCAACCTAACCAATGTGATAGGATAAAATAAAAGAGGAATAATCATGTATACTACTATTAACTCCCTTAAAGAAAATGTGATAGCAATGTAAGATACGAGTAAGATAAATCAGAAATTTGAGGCAAAGCATTTGCTAAAATATACTGTGACTAAAAATGGATTTTAAGTAGTTTAGTCCAGTTTTCAAACCAGACAAATCAGGCTTCCAGAATAACTCTTTAAGTTGTCAAAAGCAGTAGTAGTTCTTTGTTTTAAGGCCTAAATTTAATGTATCAACTTAGCATTATATGTTCTTGGAGAGTATTTGTCTAGTAAAATTGTATTACTGACCTATGCCTTCATTTAAAATAGACAACAGTACAGATAGTCCTTGACTTAAGACCTTTCTTTTAGCGACTGTTTGAAGTTATGACAGTGCTGGGAAAGTGACTTGCAACCAGTCCTCGCGCTTACAACTGTCGCAGTGTCCCTCTGGTCACATGATCAAAATTCAGGCGCTTGGCAACTGGCATGTATTTACAACAGTTGCGGCATCCTGGGGTCATGTGATCACCATTTGCTACCTTCCCAGCCAGCTTCTGACAAGCAAAATCAATGGGGTAAGCCAGATTCACTTAATGACTGCAGTGATCCGCTTAAGAGCTACAGCAAAAAAGGTCATAAAATCGGGTGTGGCTCACTTAACAACCTCCTCGCTTAGCAACAGAGGTTCTGAGCCGATTGTAGTTGTACAGTTGTAATCAAAATTATTCAACCCCCATTGCAAATCCTCTGGTGGGATTTGAAGAAGGCAGTTGTAGCATGCAAACCCAAGAATATTACTGAACTGGAGGCCATTGCTCATGAGGAATGGGCTAAGATTCCTCAGGAACACTGCCAGAAGCTGGTGTCTGGCTCTGCATCTCATTTGCAGCAGGTCATAACAGCAAAAGGGTGCTCTACTAAGTACTGAAGATGCTTGCCATGAAGGGGTTGAATAATTTTGAGACGGGAGAAGTCACGATAAATTGCATGTTCAGTTGACTTTGGGGACACCACTTGAAGCTTTCGTTGTGTTGAGCTATTTCAATTGCTGAAAGTCTGTACATTTTGACAATCAACCTGATTTGCAATGGGGATTGAATAATTTTGACTAGAATGCAAGTTGAGGATTACCTGTATTGTGTAAAGTCATCAATTGTTGAATAAAGGTAGTCCTCACTTAGCAACCACAATTGGGACTGGCAACTCCATCGCTAAGCAAAACATCACATAACCAAAACAGGCTTACAACCTCACTTCCACTGCAGTTGTCAAGCAGATTACTATGAATTATTAAGCAAGACATCACCTGACTGCAATTTGCAATTTTACTGCTGGCTTCTCCATTGACTCTGCTTGTCGGAAGCCACTTGTGAACTACGCAAAAGGCAATCACATGACCACAAGACACTGTGACAGTAATAAATGCCCACCGGTTATGCAGCCCCCAAATGTTGATCATGTGACCGTGGGGATACTGTGATGGTTGTAAAAGCGAGGGCTGGTTGCAAAGATACCTTTTAAGCACCGCTGTAACTCTGAATGGTCACTAAATAGGGCAGTTGTTAAGTGAGGTCTATCTGTATATGAATTACCTCAACACACATACTACCACTTACAGTCGTGTGAAAAAGAAGGTATATCCTCTTTGAGTTCTATGGTTTTACGTATCAGGACATAATAAAAAGCATCTGGTCCTTAGCAGGTCTTAAAATTAGGTACATACAACCTCAGATGAACAACACATGACATATTACACCGTGTCATTATATATTTTACAAAAATAAAGCCAAAATGGAATGCATCCATGAACACCAACTAGCAGTCAGAAGACATGATGAAAACCCTTTAATCTCACAACACATGGACAGACTCAAGCATACTTTCAACTAGGAAACTCTGACCATCTTAAACTGAGCCAAATCCAAAAATGCTAGAGAATTCCTGGAAGCTTGGCACTCAGACAAAGCAGCCATCAACAGACACATAGAGGTAAACAACATTTATGTTCCATTCAAAAGAGACAACAGAAAAGCCAAAAGACCGGAACACCTCCTTGCCAGCAATCAACACTCAGATATGCGAAGATTAACACCAGGATTAATACCAGATGAACAATCAAACAGTACATTATACCTTAATCAAGGAACTATTAACTCAGTTAATCAAGCAAGCAGCAAACAACAGCCCAATCAAGGAACTCCCAAGGAAAGAACAACACCTCCACCAACACAAGCAGGACAAACCACAGTATATAAACAGAGAGCAAGGCCCACTCCCTCTTCGCACTGAAGATGTTGCCTAGTCTGGCAATGAAACGTCTGCAAGAAAACAAGGCTCAGAAAGCACCAAGGACTCCACAGTTCAATCCTGAGCTACAAATAGTCTCTTTGATTAGAGCCATAAGTTTATCCTTGTTGAATATTTATTTGTATTACTACATAAAATTAAACATACAAAAGAGAAAGTAGTTAACCTCTTCTGCGCTTTCCAAAATAGTTCAAGTTTACCATTAAAATATTTAATAAGCAAAGAATGATGCCTACAGAATGTCAAAAAAAAGTAAAACCCACTTAAACAGATAAAAGGATGTATCTTCCCAGTGTTAACAATTCTTGAATTTGATGACACAGGCTTCAATCTATAACCACCCATGCTACGATAACTGTTATTTGTTTAAGATAATATAAGAAACAGATTTTGTTTTGACTAATTTACACAATTATACCACTAAAATTTTAGTCTCACAATTATTAAGAATACATCGAAGTTCCAGCTAAAATTAACACTGTGGTAGAAATCAAAATACTGGCATTCTATGTGAATGTGTTAAGGTTTTCAGCTTCATTTTTTAAACTTTATATTGTGCATCACTGATATAATATTCTGGTTATTTATTTCAGTTAACAAATTAAACCTAATGTTTATGTAAGGAAGATACTGTTCCCCATTGTATTCAGTTAAATGCTCCACTACCCATACCGCCAAGCCAAAGGTTTTCTAAAAAATAGTAACGTGAGAAGGAAAGCATAATCCATTCCATTGTTCACATATTTTTGAGACTTCTGGGCAGTTTATCAGCTTGTTCTACTTTTTCAATGTATCCAAGAACACTGGCCAGAAACCATTTCTGAAAACATGTGTCACATCTGTAGAATATTGGGTGACTGTTCTTTCAGTTTTTACAGTTTTTATTTATACAAACATTCATATTTCATGTATAATGATTATCAAAAGTCATCTTGATCTTGCATATTTATAGATTTTGGAATTTGTACTGGTTAATATTTCTCATGTACAAAGGAACAGAATCTTCCTCCCAGACCTGAGCAATAGCAGACCATATACAGAAGCATGCAAGGAGGACAGACAGAATTAGAATATAGTACCTACCAAAGGACGTAGTAAAACGTCTCCTTTAATAGGAGATGGATGTGCAATTTAAACAAATGTAGTATATCCGAGATTCTAGAGTCCCTATTTAGTGACTGGAGTTTGATTTCTGAGACTAATGCACACAACATCTCATGTACTTTACAGCTTGAATTCTTGGTACTTCAGAGAGGATTCCCACTGTGCTATGGGTACCTCAAGAGCAAAACAGGTTACTACAGCAAAATGTGGAAGACAGTTTGCATCTGAATCTTAAATAAAATCCTAATTTTCAATTGATGTTTTAGGGAAAAATACAATGAATTTAATGAGACAAGGTACAAATATAACTTTCAGTTTCTATCCTCAGAGTTCTACGAACAGAATAGCACCCTGTTTTAGCACTGTAATCAAGATGAATGATGCCCTCCTAGTTTGGTAGAGTAAGTCGCTTGCTTGCAAATGAAGCAACAAATCAAGCTACTGTGTATGATGTTACTGATTGTAGCTTTAGGTTATTTCAAGAGGCAAACCTTACCATACAGTGAACACTACAGAGAGGTGGTTGCCACATCCTCTACCTGCATGGCAAACTGAGTATTATCAAATCTTTACTATTTCCCACAAATACAGAAAAACGGAAGATAAGATCAAATCAAATTTCTTTCTGGAAGATGAGAGGCAACAGCTCTTCACATTTTTAAAGCGGTTCTGAACTTACAACTGTAAGAACACAACAAAGAATTAAAACAAAGAAATGTAAAACAAAACCATTTCATTTACAGAATTAATATTATGCCTAATTTCATACACACTGGGTGGCTCACCTGAATGCGATATAATAGATATACTGTAATTTACAAAATCCATTTGAAAAAACAAAGGTAATTAAAAGAACAATGGTGGTTGTGGGGAAAAAACAGGAAGACCCCACTGTACCTCACACTAACTCCTGGATGAACTAGGATATAAATCTAACAACAACAGAAAATCATCAATTTCTTCTAAATTAGGGGACAGGCTTATCTCCTCTATTGCTAAAATAGTGTCTGGTCTTATGCCCCAAATCTCAGACCAAAATAATTTTCACCTTTGGCATTAAACAGATCTTTCACAAATAATAATTCAAATTTTGCTGTATCTGTAATTCCAGCCAGCACTATACAAGCACACCTGCATACAACCCAAAGCCAAGAGTCTGGAGAAACCCGGTTTACCATGAATGAGATGAGGGCAGTGAACACAGCCTGTGTATGTTGACTGGGCTACTCTTGCTTCTAAGGTTGACTAAGAGAAAATGCCCTCACCTCATTCATGGTAAACCATGAATTTGTATTTTATGGATTCATATAGTTAGCAAGATTGAACACTGCAGCATTTTTGCGCTACTGCGTAATTTACTTGTTACTGTAAGCTAGCTGAAGCTCTTCACAGCTGTTTTATTCATGGAAAAACATGTGAGACAAGCTCTATAAATACTATCACATGGAACTCTTAACAACATGCATCCTTCTTACACAGGATCTCAAAACTGACACCCTACACTCTTGGTCAGAAGTCCACAGCAACTGCTATTTTGGGGGAAACACTAGTGATATTTCGGTCAACAGTTTGTCCTCACAGCAGATCATTCTCTCTGAAAATCTTAAGTAGCAGTACTAAGTTAACAATTGCTTACTTTAGTAGATGCTACAACACTTGTGTGAAGAAGAAAGTACACCCTCTTTGAGTTCTATGGTTTTACGTATCAGGACATAATAAAAAGCATCTGGTCTTTAGCAGGTGTTAAAATTAGGTACATACAACCTCAGATGAACAACAACAAGTGATATATTACACTGTGTCATTATTTATTTTACAAAAATAAAGCCAGAATGGAGAAGCCATGTGTGAAAAACTAAGTCAACAAGATGGCTAGCAAGAGTTAAATCCCAGTTTGAAGAAGGAAACGATGTATTTTCCAATTAAAAGGAATTATCATGTAGACTTTACAGTCTCCAGTTTGAGCAAATGGATGCAATGATGATGCAACAAGGCAGATTCCAAAGAATCTCTGTGCAAGATAGAGTCTGTATATGTAGAGCAGGTGAAGGAGCAGAACTGGCACATTTCATAATGGAATGCCAACTGTATGCTAAATATAGGGTCATTATTTTCATTCCTTAATGATATGAAAAATTGGGATATTGAAAGTAAATTACATTTCCTCTTACAAGTACCAAGTAGTTTGTGAGACACTGGGTTGCTTTCTTTGCAGTTAAGGCTAAGAGGGAAAGGGATAGTGGAATCTGCCTGATGTGATGAATTGTGTAATGCATCAACCTTATAGGGATTTGACTAGGCGTATTAAAGTTTGTATTCTACTTTGTTAACCATTTTAAAGTATTAAGTGATATATGTTAAAAGACTTTAGATCTAAATTTTAATGTAACTTATTATCCAGATCTGAAGAGGAAAAAATATTCAGAGAACACATGGACAAAGGCATCACTTCTGTTGGCATTTCCTTAAATCCATTGTGCTTTCTAGAACCACGTGGCTGTAGTTTTATTTGTTTATCCTAGTGATTGCTTCAGCAGTCATTTGACTGCGAGTAGGATGTGGTCTTTGGATGGAAATCAGATGAGCCTTGGTGCAGGTCAGAAAGGTCAAGATGGTGGCCATGATGGGGTGATCAACGCTTTTGTTGTGGCTGTCACCTTGATGTTTTTGACCTCACCCTGCAGGCACCCCTGGTTGGGATGATGCAGGGCACGGAGAGCCAAAACTGACTGGCTCTTGTCATTCCGCCGTTAGATTGAAAAATATTTTGACAGGCTTTGTGAAGAATAATGGATCTGGACTCTGACGTGCTTTCTTGGATCTGCCAAGAAAAGATGAGTTTCTTTAAAATGCTGCCAACAGTTGTGACAAATACACCCCTGCATGTTTCCCTTCCAAATTCAGATGACTGCACAGTAATAGCAGCCCTATTTGTATTTATTTTAATATTGGATGTACATATATACTTTTACATCTGCGTAAGGAAACACATCAGTAAATATGAATAGCTACTATACATGGATAGGCATTCACTCTATTTTCAATATTTGAAAAATACATTTGAGATTTAAATAATTTAATAGGACATGGTTGTTACTGTTAATTAAATAATTATTACTAATTATTAAATTAAATTACATTATTAAATTAAGTATTGGTAAATAATACTATTACTAATTAGATAGGAACATTGTAAAATCATGAGAAACAACCTAATAAATCTGATGAACTATGTTTATCCTCACTATACGCAACCAATCAAGAGACAGTAAGTGTGCCAGATCAATATTTCTGTAATTATTGTACTTGAACTGTTAAAAACCAACACATTACTAAAAGTGCATACAGCAGTATTTAGATACCATATACAATATGCCCTTTTCCCTATTACATAAGTAACAAGGTACAAAAACTCAACATTCATAATGATGATGGTAACAACAATTTATTAAACTTGTATGCTGCCCAACTAGAACTATATTAATTTCTGTCAACAGAGTTCCATATTCAGCATAATAAAAACTTTTGTGCTTACTGACATAGCCAACGTATAGCCCAGCCTGATAAACTCTAAATCCAAAATAATTATGGGAATTGAACCTAATCTTCACAGTCGCCAGAATCAATTAGACACATTTTCTATGACAGCTTTAACACTATTAGAAAAGAGATTACATAAAAATTAGATGCTGTTAGCACTGGAGCAATAAATTATATTTCTACACATAAACCCCAGTAGGATGGACAAAAAAGCAACACAAGCATTATGGCTTCCAAAGACAGAGAATACTGTTACCATAGATTCTGTTTTTAAACCTTGTCACAAGCAGAATTTTTGATAAGAAATTAAAATGAGCATAAAATGAAATTCTTGGTGGGGGGCAGTATAACTAGCCTCATGCTCTGCAGATCCTTTGGACTAAAATTTCATAAAGCATTGCCAGCACAGACAATGGTTCCAGCTTCAATAGTTCAACATATATGTAGAGCACCAGACTGTCTATCCTTGCAGCAGATTAATTCCTCACATTTATGTACAGAGCAGCTGATTCTTTCAGCACTGAAAATTTGCAGACACATACAGAAGCATGATCCAAACAAAGATGGCAAAATATGGAGAACACAGTCACATCTGAGTTCAAAGCAATGAACCTTCTCTAAAATAAGGTTAAAATAGAAGCTAAAATAGAAAACCAGAAAGAACAAATCTCTCCACAATTCGTAGAATGTATTTAAAATCTCAACAACAGAAGCTCAGCAAAAGTGTGTACCAAAGGTTGGAAAAGTCCCAAGAAGTCCAAGAAGATGCCAGTTTTGTTAGTAAGTAGAATTAAGGAAGCCATAAAAGGCAAGAAAGCTTTTTCCAAATAATGGAACGGTTGCCCAAATGAGGCAAACAAGGAGCACAAACTGGGAAAACAAATTAAAGTTGATGATAATGCCAGAAAAAAAATTGAGTGTATTGCTAGGAGCATTGAAACAATTGTAAAGGTTTATTTAAATGTCAGAAAATAGGAACTTGGTTAGAGAGTTGGACCATTACACAGCAAAGAGGAAAGATAAATAGTTAACATGCATGAACTGATTTGTTTCAGAAACAGCACTGGAAAAACTAAGTCCAGTAAAAATAAGAAATTGCAGAATCCAGATGGCATCCAGCAATTATCTTTTAACCAAATATGCTTATCTCTGAAAACATTCTCCATACTAAAATACTGCAAAGAAACGTGATCTGATAACTGATAATAAAAACATGTGAGTTATCAAGTACAAATAAGATAATCAGCTGAGAATCAGCTTTGCATCTACAAAGTCCGACCTCGCCACCAAAATATTATTGTAACGGCACACGTACCTGTGAAAAGGATGAGCAATTATATAGTTTAGAATTTTGACAATGGCTAGCAAATACAGCAGCCATAAGTGAAAGGATGAATGAATAAAACAGATAGATCTCACAATGAATAAAGCCATCAATGACGCAGATATGCAGCTACGAGTTATGTAGTGTGAGGACTAACTGTAGTGCAATTGGTATTTTCTGTACTTCAATCATTAAGTCATAATCAAATCTATACTATACCATTATACTCCCTTTAGACACAGTATTACCATTATACATAGTTTATTTATGGATTTTAGTGATACAATTTTATATTTCCTGTTAGCTGTTTTTATTACTATGTTATCACTTAAACATTACATATTTTCATTAAGATTTTAAACATGAGAGTGAATATAAACTTATAATTTTAGATATGTTGATAACACGATTTTAAAGGTTATGTTAGTGATTAAAAATGTTTAGTCAATTTTTATAGTATATACATTACACTATTATTTCAATGGACAGCTGTAATCCTATTTTTCAAAGTTTGTTTTGCTGGTCAATGACCAGAATAAAGAGATTTGACTAAAGCCATCAATGAGATTCTTCAAAGGTTTTTACTGAGAGAAACATTTATTAAATGAACTTCCAATAATAAAAGTCATGTAGCCCAGTAGGAAAAAAAAGTGTCTAAAATTAAATATAAAGAAAACCAAACTAAGGATAATAGTTCCTAGTTCTATTAAGGACAATCAGACTTAGAATTGACAATGAATATATTGAAGTGGTAGACAGCTTCTGCCTTTTAGGATCAAACATCAATAGTAAAGGAACAAGCAGTCAAGAAATATGCCGCAGACTACACTGCGTGCACAATTATTAGACAAGTTGTATTTTTGAGGATGAATTTCATTATTGAACAACTACAGTGCTCTCGGTCAATCCAAAATGTTAATAAACCTCAAACCTGAATATTTAAGGAAGTAAAAGTGAGGTTTTGGCTTTCTTAGGCGCATATCTATGTGTGCACAATTACTGGGCAACTATTAGTGTGCAGAATTATTATGCAACTAAATGAAAAACGAAAATTCCCCCATCTTACTCATTTGTTTTCATCTGTTAAAGTGAGAATAATTGTCCTAACAAGCAGGAACCATGCCCAGACAAGGAATAGGTCTTTAGTGTTTTATTACTGCTACATTAGACAGAAAATCCTAACAAACTGAAGAAGCATGAGAAAACCCATACAGATAAACCCCAAAAGTCAAGGCGGGTCTGTTCTGTGTCTCTTTGAATGACAGCTCAAATTCTCGCTACTACACATGCGTTTTCCTGCTCACCACCAGTGCTCATGACAATAATAAACAAACAACTCAAAATTTACAAATAAACATTTCTGACATTTCAAACAAAAAAACAGTGACCAATATAGCTACCCTTCTTTGCAATAACAGTCATAAGCGCCTTCCATTCATGGAGTCTGTCAGTTTCTTGATCTGTTGACGATCAACTTTTTGTGCAGCAGCAACCACAGCCTCCCAGACACTGTTCAGAGAGGTATACTGTTTTCCTTCACCATACATCTCCCGTTTGAGAAGGGCCCACAAGTTCTCAATAGGGTTTAGGTCAGGTGAGGAAGGGGGCCATGTCATTATTCTTTCATCTTTGAGGCCTTTACTGGCTAGCCACGCAGTGGAGTACTTCGAGTCATGCGATGGAGCATTGTCCTGCATAAACATCATGGTCTTCTTGAAAGATGCAGACTTTTTCCTGTACCACTGCTTGAAGAAAGTGTCTGCTAAAAACTGGCAGTAGGTTTGGGAGTTGATTTTGAGTCCATCTTCAACCCAGAAAGGTCCAACTAGCTCATCTTTAATAATACCAGCCCATACCAGTACCCCACCTCCACCTTGCTGGCGTCTGAGTCGAAGTAGAGCTCTGTGCCCGTTACTGATCCAGCCACGGGCCCATCCATCTGGTCCGTCAAGAGTCACTCTCATCTCATCAGTCCATAAAACCTTTGAAAAATCTGTCTTCAGATATTTCTTGGCCCAGTCTTGCCATTTCAACTTATGTGTCTTGTTCAGTGGTGGTCAAGTTTCAGCCTTCCTTACCTCGGCCATGTCTCTGAGCACTGAACACCTTGTACTTCTGGGCACTCCAGGTAGGTTGCAGTTCTGGAATATGACAGCACTGGAGGATAATGGGTTCCTGGTAGCTTCACGTTTGATTCTTCTCAAATCTTTGGCAGTTAATTTGCGTCTTTTTTTCTCAACACGTTTCTTGCGACCCTGTTGACTATTTGCAACAAAGCGTTTGATGGTTCTGTGGTCACGCCCCAATATCTTAGCAATTTCAAGAGTGCTGCATCCCTCTGAAAGACTGTTCACAATTTTTGACTTTTCAGAGTCAGTTAAATTTTTTTGGCCCATTTTGCCTGAGGAAAAGAAGCTGCCTAATAATTATGCACACCTTGATATAGGGTGTTGATCTTCTTAGGCCACACCCTCCCTCATCACACAAATACACATCACCTGATATGCTTATATCCAACAAGCATTCAGGTTTATACAGCTTGGAGGTGGAAAATATGCATAAAAATGATATGGTCAAAATACTCACTTACCTAATAATTGTGCACACAGTGTAGTACTTGGTAGAGCAGTCACAAAGGCCTTGGAAAAGATATTCAGATGTCATGATGTGTCTATACCTACAAAGATCAGAATAGTGCCAGCCATGGTATTCCCTGTGATACTCTATGGAAGTGAAAGTTGGACTTTGAAGAAGCACGATAGGAAGAGTATTGATGCCTTTGAACTTTGTTCTTGGAGAAAACCATGGACAGGCAAGAAAACAAACAAATGGATCATCGAACAAATCAACCAAAAGTTCTCACTCAAGACACAAATGAACAGGATCAAATAATCCTACTTCGGACACATTATGCAAAGACCTAGCTCTCTGGAGAGTTAGCGAAATGCTCTAATGATTGGAACGGTGGAAGGAAAGAGAAGAGGACAACCAGCAGCAAAGTGGATGAACTCAGTTACAGTGGCAATGAGTGCACCATTGGAAGACTTGAAAGACCAGATTAGGGACAAATCATCATGGAGAAAATCTATTGATGTGGTCACTAAGCTGACACTGACTTGATAGCACATAATCAATGTATTAATGAGCAGTCATGCAATCTGGATTTAATAGAAGAGTGTAACATTTGAGTCTGACTCTGACTTGGAAATCAAAACTTATGTGTGCCAAAAGGGGGAAAATAAAACTTATCTGGAAGGAATTGGGGAAATAGAAACCAGGAGTGACTCAGCACAGCAGGAAAATTCGGAGACACTGATTGGGCAGAATCCGGAGGGAGGTTCGAATCCTCCAATCAGTGCTTGAGAGAAGAGAACTGAGAAGCGCACCAAGCAAAAGGCAGCCCAATTGGCTACAGAGGAGAAACAGTGCGAAAAGCATCATATAAAAAGGCACCAGCTCAAAGAGCAAACTGCCAGAGACAACCGATCCACTGAGCTAACAGCTTCTGCAGAAGAGTCCTTGCCGGAACCCAGAGCCTTGCCTGTAGCCGACACGGAATCAGTGCCAGCTCCTTCCACCAACGTGGACCTACCTTCCTTGCACTCCGTTCCAGCCAAGTCCTGTCTTGCCTCCACAGTCAAGCCTTGTCTTAGCACCCTAGCCAAGCCTCGTCTTGCCACTCCAGCAGAGCCTTGCCTTACCTCCGTCGCCAAGCCTAGCCTCCATGCCACGCCCTGCAGTCGAACCTCAAGCTTCCTCCTTGCCACTCTAGCCACACCCAGTCTTGCTGCTTCATTGAGAGGGTTAGCCAAGTTCTGCCTTGCTGTGTTGCCACAAACTCCTTCTACTCCTGATCTTGCAGCCTTGCTCTGTTTTCCTCCACTGCCTGGGTGGACTTGAGTGAACTGTACTGTCTAATCTAATAAGGACTCTCATCTGTTGTAAATGGTTGATTGTAAATAAAGAACTTCCTTTTGTAATTCTGCCTGGCCATCTCTTAGTCCGAACAGGACAAAGAGAATATATGTAGCTCAGGGTTGAACTGTGAAGTTCTTGGGGCTCTCTGAGCTTGGCTTTTGCTGGCAGAGCAAGCTAATATATATACATAAACAGGCAGTGAACCCCATACTCACTTGCAATGATGGTGTTACCTAGCTGGGTAATGAAACATCTGCAAACAACCAAGCTCAGAGAGCAGCAAAAACACCACAATCTGGATTTTTAAGTGAAAAGTAAGATGGCTAAATTCAAGGTGGAATAAATCCAAGTCAACAGTTCCAAGTATTCTCTATAAAATGTACAAATAGGTAAAAGAACAGTGAAAGAGTTTCAAGTTAAGTGTCAAGTAATTAAGTTTCATTCAAATAAATTGTATGTTCTTTATTCAATGATGGGAATTTAACTAGCAATGCCTAAAATAGGAAAGAGATCTTCAGGTTCATGCTGAATAGCTGAAAAATACATCAACTCAGTGTGCAAGAGTAGAAAAAAGAAAACATACTCCATGATAGGAATGAGGAAAACTCAAAGTGAATTACACAATATTGTAATCCCCCTAAATAAATGTATGACAGTGTTGCTTTGTAGAGTTGTGTGGTATTGGATCAGGCTTGGGAAAATCACATTTGAGTTTCGGAAGTGCCTCCTAACCTCAAGCTAGTATTTCCTGAGACTGCAAGGGTAGCAGGCAAAGAAAAGGCACAACTCCTTTAAGGTGACAGATACAGTGAGCATGCTCTGTCCAAATCTGATACACCATTGCCCACTTCAGCTCTGAATACTGTACACCTGAACTGCTTTATAATATGCTGCAATTTTCTAGTAGTTCCAGTTCATATTATAGAATTGGAAAATACACAAAATATCAAGCAAAGTATCAAGTGATTTGGACAAATGTCTCATAAAGAAAAGTCATTTACAGCTTTTAACATTTATTTACTCAAGTTTTATTAAATGATATGGTAAAAACTTTTCTTCTAACCCAAGATTTTAAAAAATGCTTTCTTTTCTCACAATTTATTTAATGAAACAGATTATCCTGCATCTGCTACCGGACAAACTGAATATTTCTTCACACAAGATTAGTGACAACTACTAGTTTAGTTTACTTTATCAAAGATAAAGAAATTATACAATATGGATTTATCAAAACTATATGACACTTTCATATTTAGATTAAGTATATACCAATGAATAACAATTGCTAGAGAGTAATAATGCCTTCCAAACCATGTTAGGGTGAGACACGCCTTCTCAAAGTGTTAAAGTAGTAGTGTCCTTTGGAAGGCTTGCATGACTGCTTCAAAGGTTTTCCCCATCTGTCTGTGAATGGCCAGCTGCTTCCCTTCACTGACAATGCTGTCAGCTGTATTGTCTGTGTCTACTCATGCACATACAATCAGGGACAGCTTTCAAAGCAGCCACACGACTGTTCCAAATGATGTGGTGGCTCTAACACTTTGAAGAGGGGTGCTTTGCTGATGTTGACCCACTCTGTGAAGCGTCTCTTTCTAATGCTTTGTACAACCCAAACCATAACGTTCATGTTCTGTTTGCAAATTTCCCAGAGTTTGGGCCTTGTAAAAATCCAGGCTGCTAGATTAGATGGCTCTTTGACATGATCTACCAAGATTCTTCTTCTGTTTTTATGTGTTTTATATGTTCTTGCAGAGCAGATTTGGTACATATAGAAGAACCTCATTAGCTGCCCTTGCCTTGCCCTTTGGAATTCCTGTTCCACTGAACATATCCCATATCTTCCAAATATGGCACACATTTTATTCAACAACTCCATATTCTTGGAATAAATTAAGTTGTAAATCAGTCAACAAATGCATTGTTTCTCAGAAGAATCACTCTTTTTAAAATGAAGAATAATGTATTTGCTTGCTGTTAGATTACTATCTTCCCACAAACTTGGTGGTCACCATGCTAGTGTTGCACGCTTTGGAGTAGTTCTACTATACTCTTAAAGGGTAACCTGCCCTAATATCTTGCCAAAGAAAAGCCTGTGTTCTATAAATAGGGAGCAGATGGACTGGATACACTCCAGTATGTTTATGGAAGTATGACTGTAGAATTAAGGAACATGCATCATATTCTACAGGACCCAGAGACCACATCAGGAAATGAGGAAAAAGTAATTAAGGGATATTATAATTGATGGAGTTTTTAAAGGTTAATAAAAGAACTCCAAGCAGCTAACAGCAATCTTGCAGAGTAGTGTGAACCAAAAAAGGAACTTGCACATTAAGCTTAATTACGTTCAGAAATAAATTCAGTCTTCACACTGTAGTTAGATGAAGAAAAATAGAGATAGCTTACTTTTATTCAGTAGATCTGGATATAGGTAGATTCATAGTAGAAAGCACTTAATCATCACTGGTTCTTGGTAGCAGAGGATAGTTGGGGGAGGGCTGCATTCCTGCAGCAGCTCCTGCTTGCATGTGTGCCAGAAGGGTAATGGAGACTATTAATCCCCAAGGCCAAGGAGGAGGAGGAAGAGGAAATCAGGTGACCCACGTGACCTCCCACAAGCACAACAGAGATGCAATTTGCTAGAGCGACCCCCCTTATGCTTATAAGACAATGCTGAGTTGATCCCTGATAATTCCAACAATAATAAGCTATTTAGTAGAAGCAAGCAATAACATAAGGCTAACATTCAATGAATAATGCTTTCATTTTTACTGGGATCACCACAAACAAATATATAATATCCAATAAACTAAACTAAAAAGCATTATCTAAAAATCCAACATATTTAATCCAGGCATGCAAAATGTGCAACAATTCCAAAGTTCAAGTGGTCTGGTTTAAGATACTTTTACCCAGTATGCTGCCAAAAAGACATATATAGCAATTACATTTTTATTTACTTGTAGCTGTTTTGAATTTGCTTGCAGAAATGAAAAATGCACTATATTAATGAGAGGGCCTTGAAATATACAGCAGATGACTGATGCCCAAAAAAGTTTGAGAGTACTGCTAAATGCATAGCTTGATGTACTGGTTTTTATGTCACTGATTTGTTTTTTGGTTGCAGACTGGTTTTTAGTTTTACTGTATTATATTGTACCATAATTTGTATTGTCCTTATATATTATTATATATATACATATAATTATATATATAAAAGGGACGCAGTGGCGCTGCAGGTTAAACCGCCGAGCTGCTGAGCTTGCCGATCGGAAGGTTGGTGGTTTGAATCCGCGTGACGGGGTGAGCTCCCGTTGCTAGTCGCAGCTCCTGCCAACCTAGCAGTTCGAAAACAAGCAAATGTGAGTAGATTAATAGGTACCGCTTCGGCGAGCAGGTAACAGCGTTCCATTCAGTCATGCCGGCCACATGACCGCGGAAGTGTCTACGGACAAACGCCCCAGCTCTTCGGCTTTGAAACGGAGATGAGCACCGCCCCCTAGAGTCGGACACAACTGGACTTAATGTCAAGGGAAATCTTTACCTTTAGTTATAAAAGGTAAAGGTAAAGGTTTCCCTTGACGTAAAGTCCAGTCGTGTCCGACTCTAGGGGGCGGTGCTCATCTCCGTTTCTAAGCCTTGGAGCCGGCGTTGTCCCTAAGGACCCGTCCATGGTCATGTGGCCGGCATGACTCACGGAACGCCGTTACCTTCCCGCCGAAGCGGTACCAATTAATCTACTCACATTTGCATGTTTTCGAACTGCTTGGTGTGCAGGAGCTGGGATGAGCAACGGGAGCTCACCCCGCCGCGCGGTTTCGAACCACCGACCTTCCGATCGGCAGCTCAGCGGTTTAACCCGCAGCGCCACCGCGTCCCTTACCTTTAGTTATATAATATGGTAAAATATAGGTTAACCCTTAAATAAAAGTTACAATATTATTCAACTCTTTAACATTTGTTTTGTTTGCTCTGAGCCTAATTACTAATTTTTTTTTTTTTACTGACTTTTTAAAGAAATTGGAATTGTGAAACAGTCATAGATGGGCAAAACCTTGACCCATAAAGTTATTCTTTGCAGATTTTAGATAATTACATAGCATTTGCTTACATTCAGATGTCATAACATCTTTTTAGCAATACAAGGCAGCCTTTCAGAAAAATAATTAGTCTCACATATTCTTCAAAAGAAATACAACTACAAAATCTGCTTCAAAGTTTTAAAAAATTATTTTACTTTGTCCACTGAAAGTCTCTTATCCAACAAAAATGAAAATCACCTGAAGATTAGAAATTAACTTTATTACTTTACTACATAGAAATAAAGAAAAATAAGCAAACAAGAAAGAAAAAAATAAGACAAAAAGAAAAGATTTTTTTAAAAAGGGCTCCTTACATACATCTGGCTGGACCCAAGAAGAGAGTTTTTTCTGTCCTGGGGCCCACTCTCTGGAACATCATTCCCCAAAGATTAGACTTGCCTCAACCCTACTGGCTTTCCTTAAAACCTTGAAGACCTGGTTGGTTACCAAGCCTGAGGCCCTAGGTGTATGGCTGAGCTCATACTGTGGTTATGTTAATTCTGTTGAGTGGTTTTTACTTTAGCTACTATATATGTTATTTATGATTTGGCTATGAAGTTTTTATCTTGTTTTTTTTTCACTGTTAGCAGCCCAGAATCATATATTTGAGATGGGTGGCCATATAAATTGAATAAATAAAGAAAATAAAGAAACTATGGACTATTTCAACATAGCTGATTAATTGCACCAGTACTAATGATCATTACATTAACAACCTCTATACTTTCATTCCTTTTTAAATAATCAAGAATAAGTTTTTTTGCAAAGTTAAAAATTCTGATATGGTTTAAACATGCCTTTGTCTTGATGCTCCCCATCTGCTGAACTTTGACATTGTCCATCACCAACACCTTAACTGAGGGGTAATAAATGTAGTAAACTTATTTTAAACAAAAAAAGAAAGTATTTACCAAGCTCCTATAAGTTCTAAACTATTAAGTCAAACATAGATGAAACCAACATAGGATAACAGGTTTGCAGCAATGTGCCACTGGAACAGAAACCCAATTCTGGTTTCTGCTAAATGGAGAACACTTCAGAGGGCATCTCAAAAAAGACATGCATACATCCAAATGCATTCTGAGGTGCTCTTCATTTAGCACTGCAGACAGTAGATACAGAACAGTTCATTCATCCACACACATATTCAGAGGAAAATGCACCTTCACGTACAAATGAATGAAATGCAAATGAAATGACAAGCATTACTATTAGCAACAAGTAAACAGAAAGCAGAGAATATGATTAAATGAGCTGTGTTGACAATGGAAAACAATAGAGTTCTCAAAAAATTGTGTTGAGACCAATAGTTGTCATTTAGTTCATAAATAGTCTAAAATGAGGGGTGAGCAGGATAGACAAAACCAAATTATTCCAGATGATTAAAGCTAAAGTATGCTGCAAGAGCTCCAAACAGTAATTCCAAACTATGAGGATAGACAGCAAAGTGGCAGATATCTTCCTCTCAGCCCCAGGGAAGAAGGGAGGGGGAACATGCAATCTTGAGTCTCATTGCTGTTTCTGTTTCTCATATTTAACTAGCATGATTTTCAAATGCATTACATTAAGCACTAGCATCATTCCCACTTAAGAGGCCCAAGGTATCCAAGAGGTATAGAAGTCCTTCAAAACTAAATATAGGAAAGATATTGATAACAAAGCTGTCTCTCTTCAAAACTACTCCTGGGAATGTGAGGCTACTGCCATCCCAAGAAAAGACAATCCCTGAAATTCTGTGAAAGCTACTGGTTCTCTGTGCAGCTATTTTCATGCTTCAATTATGAGCCCAAGTTGCTGCAATAATACCTAATCACTGAAAGAGATGTAAATGGCTGCCTGTGCTACTTGCACTGGCACTGTGTAAAGCATCTGAAAGAGGTGCTCTGAAATGTTCAAGTGCAAGAACAAAGCATTTCTCTTTGAAGTTACCACTAATGCAGCTATTTCTTTTGCAAGCTTTTTGCACCTGCTTTAACACTTTGTTCCCAGTTGTTTCCCAACGCATGAAAAACAAATGAGACGGCCAGAAGCAGCTTTTGAAGAAGCCCTTTTCAAAAGAACCCTGCAAAGGATGTGGCTGCTCTAATAATTTGAAGAGAGGTGATTTGTTCATGCGCCTGTACAGTGCATAGTCCTTCAGGTGGTTTTGGCTCCCGTGCTTGTATGTTATTAATTTTCTGTTAAATACCATTTTTTGTAATATATTTGCAAAAAAAAGGTTAATCTCAACTATTTTATTTTAGGTGAATTTCATTTTGATTTATGCTTGATTGAAAGTATCTGCTAGCCAACAAATCATTCCACCTCAAACAACTGGTGTTCCAACTCTTCTAAACAGACTATAACAGGACAAAACCTCTCTCTCCTCACACCAAACTTTCAATTTGATTCAATCCTCAATACTATTTTGCTTTGTGAAAGTCATGTGGTTAGCCCTCGTGCATGAGATTAATAACATGCCTATGTCCAACCAACAGAAGTAGCATTCCGTGACTAAAAGGTCTATAATACAAAAGTCCAACTCTCCTTTAGTTGAGAAAGCGAAGAATGGTTGAATGGCATGCTGACTTTCTAGCTCATTGTAGCAGATGGAATAATTAGGTGTCCATTTATAACATGCAAGCAGACTGCCTTATAAATGAAAAAAGCAGCAGCAATTTTGCTCACAGTCAGAAATTTAAATCCCAATGAAATCACTTAAAGCCTGCTTATTCCAAGGAATGTTTAACTTAAAAGTAGAACTGCCATTCTTGGAGGGGGAACATCCTGTATAAAGGCACTCAACTAATAACCTAAAAATGTCCATTTGGAGCCCCAATTTACATCCACCTTACAACAACAATTTAACTTTTTGCTGTAAGCATGCATCTTTTGTCCCTTAATTTTTCATTCTCTTTTTTCTGCTATTCACTTAAAGCAGGAGCACAGGAGCACAGAGTGATCATGTGATTCCTCACACCAGTCGTGCGAGCTAATTGCTTAAGGCCAGATTACACTAAAGCCACAAGATCAGGAGGTCTATAAGCTGCACATAAAGTGAACCAAGAAGTAAGATGACAAAAGCACTAGGCATACATGTTTAATAGCAAACCAAACAATAGAGCAGTTAACGGAAAGTTCTGATTCCTCCCTGGAAAGGGAAACAACTGGCTGGAAAAAAGGCGCGCTTCAACACAGGAGTAAGCGCCACTTCCCTTTTTTATGTCATCACCTGGGTGGGAGAAGCCAAACGGCAGCGTCGATTCAGCACCTGCTTTTCCACAGTACTTCTCTACTGGCGTAAGCCTCGCTGCACCCAATAATCATTCCGCAATATTGGCTGCAGCCTGAGACTCTGAAGACATTTCACGACTATCAAGCTTTTCAGGGTTTGGAGACGCAGCAAGCAAGTCCTCTCCCCTCCAGAAAAATCTGGGCTTGCTTTCACTTCTTTCTACCTAGCATTCGCACCGTAAACCGCCATCGGGCACGAGGATAGAAGAAAGCGGGCCCGGAGAGAAAGCGGAATGTGGGCAATGCCTGCAGACAGCAGACCGGTCGCTACCCGCGGGAGTTCAGGTCACCGCGACCTGGACTAAGAGTGAGTCTAATTCCCAGGCAAACCGTCCGCCTCTTCCTACGGACGGCGCGGCGAAGGCACAAACGCAAAGAAACTCACCTTCCAGCCACGCGCACGCTGCACCCGGCGCCTCGCCTACCCGCTCTCCGCAACAGCCGTCAAGCACGCCAGCAGGACCCGGATATACATCAAACGAAGAAATAAATAAATAAAACGCCCAACGGAAGTGAAGAAAGGAGGCGCGAATACTACGGAGATCGAGAAGGAGCACAGTCCGAACTTCTGGTTTTGGCTTTTCCTACCGCAAAGCGGAGAAGACCTGACCCCCAAAATTGGTTAAGAAATCGAGGATTTTAAGGTCGCGTCAGCATGTCCCCAAGAAGCAAAAGCAAGCTCCTATTCTAGAACATCATAGGTTTATTTTTTTCAGTTGTATGAAATGCGGCCTCTCTACCTGCAAGGCTGCACTTGAATAATGGAATGAGCCGAGGGGGTTAAAGGGGTCATTCAAGCGGTTGAGGTTTCCGGAACAACTTTAAGTCACTTTGAATAAGAGATCGGGGAAACGGAAATGGGAGGGAGAAAGGAATCTAAATCCCCTTTAGCCGACGATAATGCAGTATTCCAAAGGCTGCAAATTAGATAAATAAAATAAAAATAAATAAATAAAATTTCTCTACCTCCCCGCAAGAGAAAGCGCACCAATTGAGCGCGCAAGAAAGGGCTGCCCACAATCCCGAGCCTGGGCGCCAGTGCCCTCTATCCTCTGCCTAGAGGAACAGGGACTACCTCTCGCTGGAGGCTTGGCGCAAAGGATCACGGAGATGCAACAGCGAAGTGAGCTGCAGGGGGTTTCTTTGTTCCAGCCTGTGAGTCTCCTTTCCAAAACGTTTCGGACCTGAAGAAATAGCCGTTTCTTGCGCCCTGCTTAGAGAACCTGGGGAAATGACAACAGACGTCTTCCACTCATGAATGCACCCGCCAGCGTGTCCCCCTTGGGGGTTGGGGTGGGAGCAATGTTTTTAGCACAAATAATACAGCTTTCTTTCCCGTTTAGTGGCTATATAGTTTGGGGAAGAGAAAAATCCCGACATATTTCAGGGTTCCTACGTTATATCCTGAAAAAATTGTGTTCTTCATACATTGCCCCATTTTGCTCCCAAAGTAGTCAGCCTAAGCTACCCAAGCTCACTATTAGAGTGAACAATAAGGACCTGAAAGAAAAGCTTATAGCTGAGTCCCAAGTATGTCAATCCTTTCAGTTAATTACAGTTTAATTAACCATGGGCCTGCTGACTAAGCCCCAAATTGCTAAGGTTACACAACACTAAACAATAAACCAGAGCTTACATGCTGCAGTGACTGGCTTCACACAACATGCTGTCAAAGCCGAACAAACCAAGATATCTGAATTCAGTCACTACTCATTTAACTCCAATTCTAATGCCCCACCAATGACAGTATAGAAATGCTTTGAAACTCTACTCCCTGAGATCCTATGATATAAAAACCAAATATATGAAAATCATATTAAAGGAAAAAATGGAAACATCACAACTATGAATTATATATGTCACCAGAATGCTTACATCAAATGAAGTCCCAAAATTAAATTTAATTGGAATCCTTGGTATCCATTACACGGTCAGTATCTTTTTATTTCTTGCCTATTTGTTCCCAGTGGAGTCCAAATATGTTAATTTTGGTTTTGATCTGCCAATTATCCTATGCATGTTCAAGTAATTTCCATTGTTTCCAATAGTAATTGCACACATCTTTCAGTCAATATTTTTCCAAGATGTTATTGCTTCCCCATTTTAATTTAATTCTGAATTTGAACCTAACCCTTTAATGACCACATTAATAAACCACATACCACTCCTCCTCATGCTTTCTAAAGGGAGCAGATATGCTTTAAAACAGGAGCACAACCTTTTTTGCTTTAAGAACATGGGGCAGACTGTTAATATATAAAATTTTATCCACCTGCAAGGTGAAACCAGTAACCGCCCAAAGGAAACAGCAAAATCCAGGGCTGAAGATCATCTCTTCCTTCCACCCCACAAAGTAGACAAAGCTAACAATAACCCTAATTTAAGTATTGTTTTTAAACATTTAAAATGATTTCAGATAAAAGTCAGTAGCTTTTATCCACTGCTACAAAGTAGCTAAAGAGGTATTCTGGAATGTGTGTTGAACTGCTATCTGCTACTTCCCCTTTTGTTTCTGACATACTGCTAACATTGAACACTGAAAAAATAGACAAGCTCACAGAATAAAACAACTTATATATAACCTATAATTTAAAACAAAAATTGTAATGGGAAAAGAAGAAAAGTCCCCAAGTCTTTCTGACTCTCTGGGGGACGCCACTTTCACGTTTTCTTGGCAGACTGTAGAGCGGGGTGATTTGTCATTGCCTTCTGCAGGCGTAATTACCTTTCCCCCAGCAGGCTGGATACTCATTTTACCAACCTCGGAAGGATGGAAGGCTGAGTCGACCTGAGCCAGCTACCTGAGAAACCAGCTTCCTCTGGGATCGAACTCAGGTCATGGGGAGAGTTTTGGTTGCAATACTGCTGCCTACCACTCTGTGCCACACGAGGCATGTAATGGGAAATAGGATTTAACAAAAGTTTGGCCCCTTAAATTGCACTCATCAGCAAGTGATGTGTGAGGGAGACAGTAACACAAAGTTTTGCTGTGCTATTGCAGATACACCACCTTTGGTCTGATAGGAGATAAGAAATTCAGACTCCCTGCCTGGAAAATACATTAAAAAGATGTAATCAACATTTTTATCAACTGGACAGAATAGGAGGACATGGTTCACCATCTCAACCTCACCAATTCCACAGATGGCTTGTTCAGAGGGTATCTTCTGATATCTGGCAGTCATTAGCACTGAAGAAATGGGCATTAAGTTGAGCTAACAAAAGCTTTATAATAGTTCAGCAATGTGATTTGGGAAAGGTATGAGGCAGAGGCAAAATTACTGAAAATTGTATGTTTATTTCTTAGTAAACCTGAACACAAGATACATCGTTGGATTTTTCTTTTGACATTTTCAAAACCCAACATGGTAACAAATCCTGGAGAAAAATATAGGACTGGAGTTTTTCCTCCGTGGTTCTGTTCCAATAATTTTAACACTGTCTTTTAGAATTAAAGGGCCCAACTGTTTTTACTGGTAAAAAAGTTTTTAGCCAAAAATTAAAAACAAAGAACCAAGTCCATGTTGTTGCTATTTGGCATGCCAAAAACGATTGTCATTCATCTCACAAGAATGCAGCACGCCTTAACTGTTTACTACCCCACTACTCTTTTTATTGAGCTGCCAGCATCAGCTCCTTTAATTGTCCAGTTGTTTCTTCTCTTACTCTTCATATGAATTTCTTTCATGAAAGAATGATGCAAATGGATATTATTCCTACAGGGGAACTGAACTATTGTCCATTGGATGCTTTTCAAATTTGTTGTGTGAGAAAGCATATAACACATTTGTTATATAAGTCTTAGACTGAACATAATTTTCAGGTATTCATTATGTACACTAACTAAAGACTTTTGAAACTCCAGTAAAAGGAAAAATTTTGCTACTTAACACTTGCAAAGAAATTTATGCATATTTCACAGAATTAGATGTCTGACCAATAGTTATTAATGTATCAGCTCAGAATGTTCAACAGAAAATCCTTGTAATGAAATAAAATTATGCATATTAGTTCTCCATAACAATATCTGTCCTGAAAAAATAAGATTCACACATATCCAATTTTAAATATTTTTTACTTTTGTAAAAAAAAATTATACACTGGGGCCATCAAAATATTTTACAAGAGCACACTTACAGCTAACATTAATTGTGGTATTTAACATATTTAACAGTACAAGGAAAGTGATACTACTTTCCAAATATACCATACACAGAATATAAAAGGATGTACTTTAGTTTGTCTTCCAACATACAGGCTGTATTTTGACATAACTCAAAGCCAACATTTAATCCAGTATGGTTTGCACATGACACTAGAAAAACAAACACATAACTTAGCAAGATGTACAAATCAGGCCATCCATGAGAAATTTGTTTGTCTCACTTGTCTTCTATTTCTACTGCATGAGCATTGTTCATACTGCTCAAAAAGTTAATTCACTACGGTAATCAGTGCAAGTGTAGGACAATTCTTGCAACTACAAATATGAGCATCACTTCTTAGTGGTCTGACAGGCATCTTTTATGATTACACTAGTATAAGTGTGAAGCCTATCTTCAGATTTAAACTGCTTGAACTGTACTACAAAAGGATATCAGAAAGAAATCCTCATAGGAATAATTACATGGTACAGATCAAACATGTATGAAAGGCTATGTTACTGTAGCCTTTCTCTGTCCAATTGGTCAACAGCCCTTTAGTTAGAACAATCACTTTAGTGCTGCACCCAAAGAATCTCAGAATCAGTGCTTGCAAAATTCAGGAACTCTTGCTGCATTCAGAGACATAACAGAGTTTAAACTTAGAACAGGCAATAGGAGATATATATGGGTATATGACAAATGTATCAGAACTGGCCATTTAACAATAGCCTAAATTAATTTGCCTTTTTGTTGTCTATTATTGGAAGAAGAATAGTCCATGTTTAAGGATGTAACTCAAAATACAATCAATCAAATATTCAAGTTTTCAAACATGCCCAAATCAAGTATTCTTCAAATATTTAGGCATCTAGTCATTTTATATTTCCACTGTCAATTTTGCTTGATGTTTTTGATAAACCAACAAATAATAGATAATTATTCATTACAGATAGATGTTTTATAAGTCTAGTTTTCCCTGACAAAAATAGTGCTGTTATCTGTACTCCAACTTAGATAATCCTCTTTTAGCATTCCACCTTTAAGTCTAAAATGCCAAGTTGCATCCCTCTCATAAAGTGTTACAGACTACAATAATCATTTATCAGGTGAGGATTTCTGAAAGAAATTATGATTTCAGAATTTGGAAGACAAAGATAAAAGAGAAACAACTAAATGGTCAATTGCAAAAATAGTCTTGTTTCATGAAGTCCCCATCAAACTGGTCGAATGGGCTGTTTGTTCCTCACTCTAATTTGTATCAGATCAGAAAAGAAGTGCTTTTCCTAAACTTTTCATCTTTTTATCTATATCCAATTACTCATTAAAATTTAGTAATTCTGCTCAGTGTTTATTAAAAGTCCCACCATATGAGGCACTCTGTTCATTTACAGAAGTAGCTGAATTACTGGCCACATTATGGCACATCAAATACCAGATGCCTCCATCCCTCTTGAAATGAAGACTTGAAACAACTGCAGAAACTGCAGTGATCATCTCAGTGCTCCTGTGAGCTCATAATTTCACTGGGAATGTATATGGAATACAAATTAGGAAATAGGACCAGTATATATTTCCATATTTTTCAGATCTTAGAGAATCATTATGCAATAATACATAAATATAGAGCCTATCATCAAGACATACCTTATGCAATTAGTGCATATTTTAAAAAATACTATATACCATTAAAGTTGCACTGAAAGTGACTATCATCAATGCTCTGGCATCCTCAGCACTTGACTTCAGAAATTCAAGATTTCATTCCACCAAAAGCTGTACACTATCAGTCTGTTTCTGTGGTTGCTGCTGGTGGTCATATTTCCTTGCTAGAAAAATAAATGTATTTAGATATTAGGCTGTAATCCTAATGTACTTACTAGAAAGTAATCCACACTGCATACAGTAGGGCTTACCTCCAAGTAAACATACATAGGATTGCTTTCTAAATCTCTGTTGTAAGATAAAGTCTTGAGTTGGTTGAAGTAACATTTTTGAACCAAAATTAATCATTTCTCACAACTGTCAAATACCCATTTTTAACTACAATGACAGTTCTCGTGCCTGATACTGAATTACTGTAAACCATAGTAGCAGCAAACCTAAAAACATGTTCAGCAGTTATAGAATAAGAAATATGTTGTTTAGTTGGGGCCTCAATCTACTAACCAGGCTTGACTTTAAGCATATACATGGGGTCTTTTTATGTTTTTGGAAGAGAGATGTAATGGAAGCACACCTACACTAAGAGCCATTAAGGAACACTACTGACATTAAAAAAAAAACCCACACTGCTTTCACTTGGTAAACTGGAGTTTGAAAATCACTTTTCACATACTTAAATAAATGTGGGCAGAAAATGGGCAAAAATATTGATCGAGTGAAATTAATAGTTTATATCCTTAAATCTCCCTGTATATATAAAAAAATATTTCTAGACCTTCATTATATGGAGGCACTGTTAAACTTCCAACTAACTGATTAGGGCTTGGCTTTGAATAAGCCTCACTCCTTTGTTCCCATCAAAGTGAACAGAAAACCTTGTCTGGAAAACATCATTTCGCTTTGTGCTGTAATAGGAATGCACTAATAGCAATCTCATTCCCAAAGTCTCATTCCTTATTTAGCCAAAATGGTCCAACTAACACAAAACAGCTCTGCAGGTACTTTACCACCACCCACAAGTCTCAGGAAGTAAACATTCCCAAACGGAGCCCAATAATGATGAAGCATGCATAGAATGCTAAATACTGGGGATGAGGATAAAGGAGAAATTGAGAATTCTAGAAAAGAACTTGGTAGGATCCTAAACTGGAGCACTAGACATTACAACATTTTATAAGTATCCAATTCAGGTGTCTTTTAAAGATCTTTAGATCCTCTGTCTAACATGATTTTAACATCCATTTCTCAGGATCATGTAATAAGAAAGAACACTATCCTGACTATTAACAGAATAGGAAGAGAAGCATGACAAACACACAAGGGATAAAATGGGCTACTGTACATACAGCATTTCATACTGTATGAAATGTAGAAATGCAAAGTATGTATCAAGGGTCATTAGCACAGCAAGCCAGTTAACAATCCTGCAATCCATAATAGGATTTAACACCTGCATGATCCATACACATTACAGTTCTATGAGTAGATGAGCATAACAATCCCAACCCTAGAGACATATTTTTATGTTCAGGATAATAGTAAATTCAAGCCCTGCTAATGTCAAGAGTCAGATTTGGGTTTTATCACATATATTTAGTATCAAATTCCATTTTTTTTTAAATGAGATCTATAGCTTACTCAAACCTTAAAAGCCTCAAAGTAAATAATTTATACTTACCGATAGAATACATCTCTAATTGCTGCCGAAGACGGACTTTTTTCACACTGTCATAAAAGTTTGGTTCAGATGGTATTTCTATTGTTGGAGGTAATGTAAAAATCCTCATAATCTTCCTCTTATTTCTGAAGTCCAAAAGGAAAAGAAAAACATAAGTAATACAAAAGCAGATGTGTTTCCCTTACTGGTAAATGAAGTTAGCAACCTGTCTTAATTTCTACAGCAAAGGAATAGAAATACAGTTGGGATTTCAATTAGAAGTAGCAAGGATTATCTCCAATTTCCTGACAAAGCAAACCTTACCATCACTGAAAAATATAACTTCAGAAATTAGGCTATAAATGTTTAAATGTCACACAGTAGCAAGGCTTCCTGTTCACTCCATTCTAATACCATACTTCATGCAAGGACCGCTACTAGGCATTTATGCATTGTGAAAGAGCCTGCGTGTTCACCTACATGGGAAATGCATAGGTTCAGTATTTAGATACTGTACTCAGGACATGAAAGACAGTATAAATTAGCTATATCAGGTTGTACAGATCCTTTGAATGGAGCCTCAATTCTGCAAAGTTATGCAATTACAGCAAGGTTATGCAGGTGCAGTGTCTGCTTCTTTGATTGGTACTCAATTAGCTAATATAGATGCTTCTCAAAAGGAAGAGCTAACGTGCAGTAAATGTTGCAGAAACTTAGTTTGTAAACTAAGAAATGTCCAGTTCAAATCTCAGATGTCCCATAAATTGTCTAAGTCATTCATGGACAATTCATTCTGTCTCCTAACACTCAATGAAGGATCTTTAATATTAATTAGATTTTATCAGGTTACAGCAAGATAAGATGTATGAAGCATTTTGAAAACCCTGCTGAAAGCAATATATAACTGCTTATTATTTCACCTTCTCACTATTCTACTTGCAGATGTTACTGTTATTCATAAAGGTAGGTACTGTTTTCCTCAAAGAAAGAAAAAATAAGTTTATTTTTGTAACACAGTAGCAATAAAAATGTGTTTTTATTTTTATTAAGTTTGTTTTCAATATTAGCAAAACCAGACTTACCCTTACTTATTGAAAAGGTAACAATTAACTACTGAAAAAGAATAAGGAAGTTGCAAAACTCTATGAACCCTGAGGCAGCAAAAGCTTTCCAACAATGTGTTGAAAACAATAACACAACACTCATAATAAACATTTATTGGACAGTAAATTGTGCAGAGCAATGCCTCACATTTTCATTATAGTATTGTTGCAATTTTTATTTATTTTATTTTTTATCCCACCTTTATTATTTTTACAAATAACTCAAGGCAGGGAACATACCTAATATTCCTTCCTCCTCCTATTTTCCCCACAACAACCCTGTGAGGTGAGTTGGGCTGAGAGAGACTGACTGGCCCAAAGTCACCCAGCCACTTTCATGCCTAAGGTGGGACTAGAACTCAGTCTCCTGGTTTCTAGCCTGGAGCCTTAACCACTTTTTATTTTCACAGTGAATCAGACTCAGGCTTAGTCATGAGCAATAAACATTTAGTCATCCTCATAAAAATGCACTGATAGGAAGGGGTTGCTGACTAGTGTATAGTGAGGTGTGAAATGCTGAGACAGAACCAAGAATTTTCTCAAATTGGGCAGAGGCATATTCTATAAACAGAGTATGTTTCTCTCTGATATCCTCCCCCATCACCAACTAAATAAATAAATACCTATTCTATTCACAGAAGCTCCTGTTTTGTAGCACTTCCAGAGCAGACAAGAAACTTTGCAACTGTCAGCCCAGAAGTATGCACCTAAATCCCGAAGTAACCAATTGTTGATGCAATAACAACGAGAACTTGCAAGCCTAGTCATGTAACCTGAAAGCTTGTAAGCAGATATTGCCAGAAGCTTTGCCAATATCGCAACTTTCCACTGCTAACAACTGAGACTATATGGGAAAAGGCATCCCGACATTCCAGGATGAATCGTGAATTAGGAAGCCGCATCTCCAAATCAGAGTTCAACAGTCAGTTCATAAAGCGGAGTGTGGTTTCTATCCGCCTCGGCACCTACAGCGGAAGGAAAATAATACCGATCTGCCGAACTAAGATGCTTAGGTATTCTAAATCAATATACAAACAGGAGTCATAGGAGTCACTTCCTTCCCTGCAGAGATTCCCACCTGCGGGCGTACACCAAGAGGGCCAAGCTGGCGAGCACCGCCAGCAGGTAAATGTTGGTGGCTTCATTCCAAGCCTCGTGTACTGAATAGTCCATAGCGGCTGCACCACCCCCGCCGCTTTCGCCCAGCGCCCGGGCACCAGCCATGGGTAATACAGGAAATCGCAGAGTGCCGTCCTCCAAACAGGAAACGAGACGTGACCTCACTTCCTTCAGACGATCGAAAACAAAGGCTTGGAGAGAAGAATGGGCTCCTACGCAGTTCTCAGCTTCCGGGTTGACTCGACGCCACCGCTTGTGATGGAAACGAAAACTGACCAATCCGGGGTGGAGGGAGGCTTGCGCAATTGCTACCTGATATTATCGTTTTCTTTCTTATCCCTCTGAATCGCCGCCCCTGCCCCCAAAGAAGTCGCAGTAAAAGTAGGGGTTGACTTTTCTGTGTCAATTCTTTCGTGCGGAAAAACGTGAGGCTTTGAGTGTTCGGCAGGGCAAAACGTCCGAATGGAGTGCAAGATTTCGACTGGAAAGGAAATCAGAAGCGAATTTGGCGATGAAATTTAGATCTCCCTTTAACCAAGAGTGGCCTATCTTGGAGAACTTTTGCCACGTTTAGAGGAGCTCTTTTTTGCTCATACTCACATACGTTTTGCTATTAAAAAGCTATATGTATTGTTACTAAAAAAAAACCCAACCCACCATGGATTTTAAAGGAAATAGTATAGCTGCAGGGCTGAATCCGATCTTGGAGGTCTCAAACCTCTCCCAGCAGCTTTTTGGATCTACAGTTCCAATTAAGTCCACTGGCTTCTGACAGCAATACAGGTGGTCCTCACTTAATTACTTTAATTAAGAATAGAATAGAATAAACTTTTATTGTCCCCCCATGAGGGGGAGATGGGTGGTGAATAAATTTATAAATAAATAAATAGCGTATACTGGAATGACAATAAAAGTTTATTCTATTTTAATTGGGACCAGAATTTATGTGGCTAAGCAAAGCAGTCATTAGGCAAAACATCAAATGACTGCACTGCTTAGCGACAGCAGTTCCCAATAGTCCTGGTTGCGGTCATTAGGTGAGGACTGCACCATTGGTAGGCAAGGACCTCACGCTTCTTTTCCCCTGCTGCACTTGCCTCCACTTAAACTCACCTCATCCACACACCTATCTCCCCCCCCCCATCTCTGCCCTTTTGGCTTCCTTGCATTCCACTGCCTAACCCTGCTGCCCGCTGCTGGCCCCAACTGACTTTCACCATCTTCTCCATCCTGCTGCTGACCAGGCGGGCCCAGCTGAGGCAGCTGCTGGCCTTTCACAAGAACATGCTGTTATTGAGTGCCAACTCGGTTATTTGCAATCGGCTTATCAGTTCCATTCTCCAGGAATGATTGATTGGGCAATCCAGATGTACATGAATAACCATCTCAGTTTCACTATCAGAGTGGATACACAGTTGCTCTTAGAAGGGAATGTTATTATCTCCCTGTTAACATCACTATGGGGAAATACAGAAATTTGGAAGGTATATTTGGGAGTGGTTGCATCTCTTCAGAATAATAGATTCTGATTCCAATAGAAGAGAATATCTGTAGCTCCGGGTTGAACTGTGGAGTCCTTGGTGCTCTGAGCTTGGTTGTTTCCTTGGACATTTCATTACCCGACTAGATAACATCATCAGTGCTAGTGAGTGTGGGGTTTGCTCCCTGTTATAAAAACAGGGAGAAAATATAAGCTACTCTTATATAGCTTGTCCTGCCAGTGTTGGTGGGGATGTGGTTTTCTTCTTGGTAGTTCCTTGATTGGGGTATTGTTTTCTGCTTGATTGTTTGTCTAGTGTTAATCCCTGCTTATCTGGGTGTTGGTTGCTGGACTGGATGTGTTCTGATCTTTTTGTTTCCTTCTTAGCTTTTTTACTGTCTTTTTTGAATGGTGTCTAAATGTGGTTTATCTCTATGTATCTATTGATGGCTGATTTGTCTGAATGCCTATTCATCCTTAATACTTTCCAACTAACGTATTTCCTGTAATTACCACAAATGGGTTTAAGATTTGAAATGCTTACTAATTTTACTTCTTCTTATTGGCTTACCCAACCCCCTGACATTCAAAGAAACTTTTGTGTGTATTTTTTGCCATCTCTAAATTATGCTTCTGCCATTCCTGTTTCGCTTACCAAAAGTATAAATTGTATTCATCAATAGTGAAAACCCAGTTATGGTGTAACCAAGTGAATCTGCCATTGAATTAGTAAAAGCTTTGGAAAATATTTTCCAGTTAAGTACCCTTTTCCCCACTGTCCTATCCTTCCCCACCCTGACCATTTTCCCAAGCCATTCATCTCCCCACCCCCACTTCTAACTCTCCCACCCCTCTTAAACTGTACGTGAACAAATATTCACAGAAATTAATAAATCCTGTACTTGGTCTAATATGGGGTGGTTCTATGTTGGGCCTGAATCTCTCCTGTTCCCGGCCAATTATAACTCTATATTAACTTAGATAAATTGCTTAGCCATTCCCTTTATTTTCTTTCACTTCTCAGTTATATTAAACATTTATTCTGTATTACTTAATATTCATATACTTCCTTAGCTACGAAGTGTTGTTTTCTCTTCTTAAAAATTATGTCAATCCCTGAATATCCACAGTCATCCACTGAGTATTCCTAAGCTTTGTTAAGACTCTGTTCGCTTCACAAAGAGTTGAGATACTTTCTCTTACTTGTGGTTTAAATATGGTTAGTTTAAAAGGAAAGCCCCTTCTATCCACTTTTTAATAATTCTTGGGGGAGGGGGTTAAATAGGGAGTGGCTAGCCACAGGGGAAGATGATGTGCTAAATTGATTGCTCTCCTCCAGCTCTTCTGATAGGGTTAGCCATTAAATTTGGCTGGACCCCTCCTAAGTGTAAGATTAAATAATAAAACTGTTTTTAAAGGGAACTTTGCAAAGAAGTAGAATATTCAAAGTACACATGGGTGAATCAAAGAAACAGAAGCAGCAACTGCCTTTAGTAATGAGGAAGAAAAAATGGAGGAGAAGGAAGATGTCCTGAGAGAGCACTCTCTCAGGTTATGCATCATTCCAGATGGAGTTTGGACTTTGATTCAATGGCATATAAGATTAAGCAACCTAAATAAGAAATGAAGATGGAATGGGACAAGTCAGTTCCTGCAGTGCAAAAGGATAAATTAATTAGTAAATAAATCAACAAACAACATGAAGAAATGTCTGTTCAAATATCAGAGCTTGCTCAGACTGATAGTAAGGTATATGACATCGCTATGAAAAATGAGCTTGATATTGGAACAGTTCAAAAAGATATTAGAGGCATTAGATTAGAACTGGCAGATACCCAGGACCAGAACAGAAAAATATTTAAAACTTAAAGACATCAGAGAGAATGCAGAACATACCAATTTAATTGGATACTTATCTCCAAGATTAATCACCTTATGCCAGACCTGCAGCTTTGAAACAAAGATGTGGAAGGTGCACATAGTTTCTTTTTCTTGGCTCACCCAAATGCAAAAAACAAGAGAAGTTATAATGAGATTTGTAAATGCTTGCAGGAGAGGAAAAATTATGCAGAGAGCTTGTGAGCTGGATGAAATAACTGAGACAGAGATAAAGTGTTACTTCTTTCAAGATACTAGCCATCTGTGTAACCATTCTTGAAATATTTTTCAGGCCTCAGGGAAGCCCTGCACATTCAGGCTCAAATATAGGCCAGAAGGTACAAAATTATTATATTTGTTTCATGTGTAGGCTTGTATATGTGCATTAACAGTGTTCTTAAACTAAAAATCAAGAATGAAACTTACCTCTTTAATGTGAAGTTGCCCGAATTTGAAATAATGTTTTAAATAAATCGTGATCTCCCAGGGAACCCCTAGTGACCTCTCATGCAACCCTAGGGTTCCATGGAACCCTGGTTGAGAAACCCTGATTTAGGGACTACACCATGTTACCCAGGCTTCTAATCAATGAATGTCGTGGCTGAAATGAGATGAGAGTTTATTTCTCCCGATCTTGCAAACATGACAGCGACCAGGTTCAGTTCCCCCCTTTATCTAATTCTGTTAGACCCAAAGGAATCCTTTCCTTGCTGAAAAGAAAGAAGTATTGCTCAGGGTTAACAAAGGCAGAATGAAATTGAGTAGAGGCAGCAAATATCCAGCCTGATGTGATTGATTAAGGAAAACTTAATAAGGAAATTGCAACAAAATGCAATATGTGCCTAATCCCATTAATGTTCTTCTGCTGCTGACAAGAGACAATGGCTACTTCCAGCACTGCTGCTGCCTAAAAAAGAGCAGGTTTTGTTAACTATAAAAAGGCTCTCCTTACACAATCAAACTTATCCGGTTTTCCCTGCATGGTCCCATGATCCTGTCAGCAAATTTCCTGCCCTACAATTCAAAATTCTTATCAAAGGCCTTACTTTTCTATTGTTCTCTGATCCTCTTTCTTGTAAAGCTGAGACCCAACAATAATTGAAGAAATGGTTGTTTCTCCTCAGTGTTGTGCTCCATTCTGCTGAATTTTCCATGACAATGCAGACTTCTGAAAGTTACATAATTTCCTCAAAAACACTTGTTGCCATTTCAGTCTCTTCTCAGGATAAAAATTATGCCAAGCCCAGTGTTCAAGAATAGATGTGTGTCTTCTATCAGAATCCCAATTCTATCAGCTAAAAGCCCATTGTTTCTGTTGAAAAAAGTCTTGATATGTCTAGATCCCTTCTTATTGTTTATAGAATTTAGCTCTGAGATTTGAATCTTCTTTTCCTTGTGTGGGCCAAATACCCATCTTTTAAATGGTTTCTTTATCAAATTTCAAGAAGTTTGCCCTACAATATGGAAGTGACTTGCCACTCCCTTCTTCCATTTTGGGGGCTGGGTGGCGGTGGCGGTTTGTTTATTTGTCCTGGGTTTTTAAAACTTTTTCTGTTTTGTTTTGGGTTTTTTAAACTCCCCAGTCTAACCTGCAGCCCTAAGATTTTCTGTATCTCTCATCCTAGTACTAGTTAGGTCCAAACTTGTTCAGCTTTGTGAAATCCAGATTGGCTAGGTACTACCAAAGCAATGGTGGACCAAAAGAGCCAGACTAGGTGACAGATTAGGAACTGCCCATATATATACTCCTCCTCAGCGGGGGAATCCCAATCTCTCCCTCCCAGCAATCCTGCTGATCTCTGCTTCTCACTCTCCACTGGCAGTGGAAAAGCAGAAATCCTGAGGGTGAAGGAGGGTGTCCTTGCTGCATTAAGGAATAGTCATTCCTGGAATCCTGCTAAACCACTGATTGGTGGGCTGCTAGGAACTACTTGCCCCAAAGTAGTTGTTTGGCTGTTGCTGGGGAGCTGGCAGCAAACACAGGCATCCAAAGCAAGCCATCTACCTGTGGCTTAAGGCCCACAACTTTCATTTGGGATGAACAGCTACAGGTACTAGATTCTTCAAGCCAGAGGAAATAGATGAAGTGAGGTGATGGCACTTAAGAGAAGACACACTTCAGATACCACTACATTAAGTCCTACCCTTCATGCCCTCCAGGATATATGGAGGGCTGGATCTGCCCTCAGACCGATTCCATTTCCCACTCCACCCCTCATTAAGTCAGCATTAGTTGTGGATAAACAAGTATTGTTATTGCAGAGAACTAAGAGAAAAAAATTAGGAAGGGTAGGGTAAGGATGTTGATTTCTGATCTTTGTTTTTTAAAAAACTTCAGGAAAACACAAAAGATTTATATGGTCTGAAGAGAAACTATAGCATAAAAATTTAATAAATTTAAGTATTAGAAATATGGGTTTCATTTTTAGGAGTCCTCTCATATCTTACAAATATGATAAGCAACTGGACAATAAGATAAAGTGCATATAAAAAAGTTTTCTCATCTTCAGAACAAAGTCTGAAAAACAAATAAAGGGAAGAACAAAGAGCCTTCATTTTCCTTTCACTGGAGAAAAAGTAAGTTAAATAACACTCAGAAATGATAAATAGCAGTTAGACATAAAAATTAAAGCACACCAAAGAAACACTATACTGTTACGAGAATCACTAAATACAGCTTTCTTTCACACACATTATTTGAAACAATGAATTGAAACTTTTGTTCAAGAAAATTACAGTAGAATGGGCCTTCATAGTCCATAGATAACTTTGCAAAGGGAAAATGGATCTTCTCATGGGAAACCCTGGAATGAGACAAACCATTTGTGGTGTACCATCCTGGAACCCCTGTCTTGCCTGAAGCTCATGCAATCACTTCTTTAGTCTAACAGGCATAATTTAGGAATACAACTGAAAAATAAAACTAGAAAGTTCTACTGGTGTGAAAGAGATAGGAAGGAGCAAGGGGGATGTAGCAGTGGTAATGTAAGTGACAGAATAATGCAGGGGTCAAATGTCCATCTCCAGATACGTTGCTAATAACTATCCATTACATTAGGAGTTCATAATTAAATCATCCTATAGATAAATTATTCCTCCTCCTCCTCCTCCTCCTCCTCCACCACCACCACCACCACCACCACCACCACTGGATTCAGCAAAAATACTCCTGGCAATTTACAACATAAAAGCATAAAAACAGAATAAAAGCATAAAGACCAACAGAGACATAAACAACTATAAACAACTACTGCTCAACTTCAAAGCCATAAGTACAAGGCAGAGTATGTTGAAATGTAGAAAATAAACAAGGAAGCAAGATTTAAAATGCCATAGGTTTAGAGGAAATTGTATTCTCATACTGACAAAGAGCAATTACTGTTAATTGTACCTTCATTTTATTTTGCAGTAAATCTTCTTATCTAGCTGTGTGGTGTGGTATGACCGAGAGATTTCAGCCGAGTCTGAGCTTAGCAGCCAAGTTGAGCAATGTAAAGTTGAGAGATTGAGATTTACTGCCAGGTCATGGTCAGGAGAGCCTGACACATAATTTGTTCAGGGATAGTGTATTATGTGAACACAGAATTGTGCTTTGTTGATTCAGGTTAAGGGTTTAGCCTTTGAGTACAAAAAATTATCATAATTACAATTTCTTAGATTCCAGTTTAGGAAATCCAATTTAGGAAATGGTCTGGTTTGGTCAGACTTTTAAAAATGACTTTTAGTTGTTAGAACATAAAGACAATTGATATGATGCTTGACAGACATCAGCCAAGCAACCATCTGATCACCTTCCCCGTTATGGCTAATATGGCAAATAGGGAGAAGATGACCAATGGGTTCCAGAGATCCATATATTTCTTTTTAGGAAAGGGAGCAGTCTCAGCTTCAATAGGAAGCAGTAGTGAAACTATTGAAAGAAGTATTGTTGAATCAGGAGACCTATTAGCTAATATTCTTTTCCTGGGCAACGTATTTTAATTGAGGTTTGTCTGATGAAATCCAAACATGCCTGGCTGAAATAAATTTTCCATATTCATTCCAGCTGGAGTATAGGCCTGGTTTTGGCCCTAAAACTGCTTTGGTTGCCCTGCAGCATTATCTTTAGTAGGGCAAACCAGGGGAGCACAGGCTTATGGATTTCTTAGGAATTTTTATTGCAATACATTGACATGGCATCCTACTGTAGAGATTCTCTGAATAGGGTATGGACCAAGTGATTGGTTCTACTCATATGAAGATGGCCTTCTCTAGAAAGTGGTGCTGGAACATTTCTGCTCAGATTCATGCTTGTGCCATCTATATAAAATCACTGAAGTCATTTTTGAGATTCAGAACATTGCCATCATTATGCTGATGGCACTTAGTTTTGTTTTTTCACCAAATCCAAGTAAGACCATAGGTCAGGTGTTATCGTAATCCAAATTTTCACCATGTGATTGCTCCTTTATGTATCTACTTTGTCTAGTCCTGGGCAAAGATGTTATATTCTCCCGGGCCTTTTACTGACTTTTTATTTATACTGAGAGTTTTAAATTAATTTTATTTCTGCTAACAGCTGTTTTATTTAGATCTAGTTTTTCCCCACAACCACCACCCTGTGAGGCAAGATGAGAGTGAACCAGGAAGCTTACTTGACTTGGGTGGACTAAAACCTGGGTTTCTCCAAACTTAATCTAGCATTTTAACCTCTACCCCCATTGGTCTTTATATATTTTAATTGCTTGCTCAATTTATTAAACATTATCTGCTTTTAATTTGTTAGATAAAACTTTTGTAAATATTTATAAGCTGTTCTTTGAAAATATTTGCTCAAAAGACTTGCTTTAGAGAATTTTAAAAGTAAAACTTTAATTTTCATTTAGATTTTACTATTCATGGAATTTTGCCATACAGAATAAGTAATTCATGTGTCTTTAACTCACTGAATTTGATCTCACAACATGTAGAAATAATCTGGAATTAGACAAATTAAAGGACAATGAGGTTATTAACCAAGAAAGTTAGATGGAACATTCTGATTTAAAAGTAACATCCCTTTGATTACTAGTTGCTTGGGTGCAAAACAAAACAAGGGTTTGTTATTTTGATGCCCTGCTTAAAAACCTCTCATATGGCCACCTATGGTGGAAAACTTTTGTTTCCTAGGGCTTCCAGATACATGGAAGATAAGTATTACTATCTCCAGTTAGCAGATTGTGAATATCTGGACTAGATTGATCTTTGGCTTGGGCATCAGATCATTTATGCTAAGATTCTCTAAAAGACAAACTTTTCTGAGCCTGAAAGTGTCTTTTCAGAACTTCCTCAAATTCTACATTTGTGCAATCCTCTTGAAACATATAGGATACAGTAAGGCGGGCACTAAAACTCACTTTTTAATGTAATTTGGCTGGATATTTTCTCCAGACCTAGCACAACTACTATTCTTTTTTTTTAATTGCCCTTGAAGACTTATTGCTCTTTTCTAAGATTAATTAAAAAGTACTGCTTTTCTCAAACATCAGGATAAGCTTTGATTCTGAAGCCTGTTCCAAAAGACATATACTTAAGAGTTTAGGAAGGAAGAAGCCTGGAATTTATTTTGAATAGCAGATCTGAGCTGATCTCATAGTCCTTCCACAAGAAAAGTAATTCCTGGCTGTCTAAAATTTCTTATTTTATCCAAAAATTTAGGGAGAATGTTATTGTTAAATAACTAGGAGCTAGAAATTCTACCAGTAGATTCAGATTAACCTTCTGCCCATCCCTGCCGCATGTAATAATTTTAAAGACATTTCTCTCTATAAATTCAATATGGAAAACATGCAAAATGTATAATGTGCAAGGGCTAACTTAAGAATAACAGGTGTATTGTAAATAATATTCTCTTAATGGTACATTATCACAGTTTGGTACACAGATTTACAGTACTGTTTAGGTAACATATGAAGTAGTGTTCATGGGAAACATGACTTCCTGCTGAAAACATTCATCCTTTGGGAAAATGTTTATCCACTCAATACAGTACCTGAAAAATGGCTTCAATCAGCACTGTTTTCTCCCACTTAAGTTCATTTCGAGTTTCAAAGCATTTCTTGGAGTGGGTTTATATCATTATAGATTGGAAACAGTGCATTTGCCAAAAGATTAAAACCTTCTCATATTGGTATTCTCATGGAAATAACAGATGTTTACTTTAATGTTACAAGGAAACATGGAATTTGTACACTGGTTTGTTTCCATTTGAACTACCTTAACTGAGCAGCAATGCTTCCTTAGGCCACAATAGTTATATCTGAAACCATAACATTCCTGCACCTGTTGTAACTACATACTAAACTGTTCACTCTACATGTATTGATAACATGAAACAGATCCTAGCACAACTTATTCAAGACCACATTTACATTCTGATGGAATCAAAACCCAAGGAGCAATTTTACTAGGACAGAGATGAAGGTTAATGGGGATGTGGTTAAAAAAAATGCGAAAGACAAGAAATGCACAATCAGCAATTATAAATTTAAGAGCCAGTGGGATTGCCTCTATCGAATGATTGATCTTTAGTGCACCAGTTCTACCATGATTCAGGAATTTTTATTTTAAATTTAAATATGAAAAAAAAGTAATTTGCATTTTCAAGCATACATTTTTGTTCCATTTTCTATACAAATTCTTGACAGACATTTGAAGAAGTTATTTGAGAATTTCCCCATTTATGCTTATATTTTAACCATCTCAGCTACTTTTCAGAACAGGAAAAATCAAACAATGGACGCTCAATCTACCTAATATTAGTTACGCTATCAAAGCATTCTATTAATCTTTTTATAACATGTCCCTTGTATTGGACGTGGTTACTTCTTTCACAAGTGAGGCAAGTACATTTTTATATGTGTCCAATACCATCTGAGCAGAAGGTCTTTCAGATGCCTTCTTTTTACATGCTGCATGGATGCTGAATAAGTGAAATCTGACAAGATCACTCCCATCAATGTCTCCCAAAAGGAAGTTAGAAACATCAGGGATTTTCCATATGTCTATCATTTCATTATATGGAGGCATAAGATTGTCTTCAAAAGATACTTCTCTTCCGTATGGCCAAAGCTGCTCAGGAGCAACAAATTCACCTTCCAGTTCCTGATGGCCACACTTGATCAATTCACCAGCACTCCTATTCAAAAGGGGCAAGGCATCCAAGTCATTCACAACCACACGAAAGTTGCTTGTCAGCAAGTATTGTGACAGTGTTTTATTCAAATCACTGGAGTCACACATAACAAAAGTACCAAGGGGGTTGTTGTGTAAAAAATGAATAATGCTCACATAGCCTATGGCAAGCAGGAACCTGTTATGCCATGTATTATAATTTTTGTATTTTGGAAGGTTCAGTATCTCATTCATATTCTTCAAGGACCCAAATGGGTGATACTCCGTAAGAATTGTGAACTCCTCTTCACAATATCCAAGGAGTCTGACCACATGCTTGCTTTGTAGCTTTTTTAGCATCTGAAGCCCATGAATAAAGTCTTCTTGTAGCTCTGGCACAGTTAGCTGAGAAAGTGCTACTTTGTTTTCTTTCCATTCAGAAAGGAAAACCTAACAAAAAAAAGAGGAAATAAAGAGGACTGATTATTTATTGATTGATTGATTGATTATCCCGCCTTTATTATTTTTATAAAAAACTCAAGGTGGAGAACATACCTATCACTCCTTCCTCCTCTTATTTTCCCCACAACAACCCTGTGAGGTGAGTTGGGCTGAGAGAGAGGGACTGGCCCAAGGTCACCCAGCTGGCTTTCACGCCCAAGGCGGGACTAGAACTCACAGACTCCTAGTTTCTAGCCTGTTGCCTTAACCACTAGGCCAAATTGGCTCTCATATATGAATGGATATCACAAACACAGCCACTAATGTTCTCTATTATTTAATCATGCTATTCATTTTATGAGTTGAGGTGATCCACACCCTTATTAAGCATCCAATTATAACAAAGGTCACTACATTTCACTATTTTGAAACAGAATATGCATAATAGAATTGATTAATTAGCACCATTTAAGTAATGCTTGCATTGCCCATAAAGGTGGGCCAAATCCAGTACTATAATCATGGCAAGCTGATATGGAGAACTTTCCAAAAATGAACCAGAAATATTTGTATTACAGTAGTTATACCTACACACATTCCCAGATTTTATTCTACAGATAGTTATATATTAAAGTACAGTATATACCCTTATACTGTAATGTATAGCTGTGAGAGTTGGACCATAAGGAAGGCTGAGCGCTGAGGAATGATGCTTTCAAACTGTGGTGCTGGAGAAGAATCTTAAGAGTCCCTTGGACTGCAAAAAGGTCAGATCAATCCTACAGGAAATCAACCCTGACTGTTCGTTGGAAGGACAGATACTGAAGCTGAAGCTCAAATACTTTGCCACCTAATGCAAAGAGAGGACTCACTGGAAAAGACCCTGATGCTAGGAAAGACTGAAGGCAAAAGGAGAAGGGGACAGCAGAGGATGAGATGGTTAGATAGCATCACCGATGCAATGAACATGAATTTGAGTAAACTCTGGGAGACAGTCGCGGACAGGAAGGCCTAGCGAGCTATGGTTCATGGGGTCACAAAGAGTCGGACACCACTTAACGACTGAACAACCAATATACCCTTATTTACATTTCTGAACTTCCAATTGCCTCCTTCAGAATATGAGCTTAGAATATTTTTCTGTATTTCTGAAATGGGTGGGTTTTGCCTAAAGCTCAGCTCAGTCATGCTCAGTATCTACTAAAGCCAAGAAGCATAAAGGGATTCCACTGAGTTCTTCTTTTCCCAATTAAGTGGAAAAAGAAGATGAAAGGAGCAGCTAGGAATTAAAATTCAATTGTTTTCTAATCTGGGGGGCAATAGCACTGTTTGGCAGGGCCAATTCTGCCTTTAAGAGAGGTGAGTTCATTTATCATTATATTAGTAATCACTACCAATTGGATGTAAGCAATACAAGAAAACCTTAGCAAAGATCACGTTTATGCCATATCTCAAGAATGTGAAGTATTGACATTTTAGTGTCTAGAAATAAATGCTTCAGTAAATGTAAATAACTTTACTATTATTATAAGCACTTGTAAAACATGCATAAATGTGTATTTCTTTCTAGACATCTTCCAAATTTCTAGACATCACAATTTACTTACAAAAATATTTCACCAGATTTCAGGTGTAGAGTGAAACAAAAATGCATACAGCATGTTACTTAGAACTTTTTCCAAAAGAAACATTAAGAACACCCATTTCTTCAGCAGCATCTTCATGGGGGGAGGGGAAAGTGACAAAAGTAATGTGCTGATGTGACAAATTCCACCCCTTTTGTAAATGCGTTGTGCCACTGCTTCCCTATACAGAACAGTATAATATTACTTTCATCATTTTGACAACAGTGATGGATCCTGAGGATGCCTATGCATCTCTCTGTAGATTGGGGTTATCAGTAGTCATAAAGGGTGACTTGTGAATGTACAGAATAATATTTTTATTATTTTTGAGATCCATTATGTTAAACTAACCCTTTTTACAGCACCTTCACCAACACGTTTCAATTTACGGACTTCTCTTTTTATAGCCTTGCAAGACAACCATGATGAGCAATTCTTCATAGTTCCTAATCTGAAGTAGCCATGTGGACAGAAATTTTGTTCAACACTGGATTCTCCATATGAAAAATATACATTGCCGAGGTATTGATACAGGAACAAGATCAGAAGTAGCACAGCTAAAAGCAACAGCAAGGCTAAAAGGATCAGCTTTTGCATAACATCAGTTTTTAAATCATAAGCCTTTTTCATCCATGTTGTCACTATCATCTTTCATAATTTCTGAAAAATAAAGAGTAACAAATTATTAATTGAATATAACAAACCAGCAAAAGAGAGGATAGCCAAGCTAGATGTTTCAGAATAATTTTTATACTGTCAAGATTTTATTTTTGTGCAACACTGTGGTCTCAAAAAAAAAATGAATTATACAACCCCTGGAAAATGAATGATTCTGTTCATGTGGTAATTTCAAATTATATTTGCTGAAGCAAAATATTCCATTGCCTTCTGGAGAACATGAGAAGATATACAAAAGGAATAAACTTGCACATACCCCTTGTGGAGCTGGAAGGAAAGCAGAAGATTGTCCCTGTCCTGCTACTGCTCTTCTAAATTACATAGTGGCTTTACTATTTTGTGAATATCTTATGATATCCTGATTAACAATAATGTTTGTTCGGCTATCAAATTCTATGGACCTCTGTTAGAAACCATTAATGAATGTTCTCATCATTGGTACTATTCCAATATTTTAAGCCCTGCCAGTTTTAATGATTTCAGTAGGAAATATTTACTGTCAATGGTATACACAACTACAGAGAAATAAGTTCAGTTGCATTCACTAGGGCTGGCTTCCAAATAAATTTTAAAGATTTGCAAATTTAAGCAAATAATGAAAACAAAAGAAACATAAATTTATGCAGAACACATTGCCATTTCTAATTCACTTTTTTAAAAAAATCTGACAATTTCTTAAGGACTTTTGAGTGTTTTCACAACTTCTGTTTACAGGAAATCCATCTTCTTGGAGATTATTTAATACAGATCCAACTAAGATATTAGAAAATGTAATGGAATGTATTTCTTCTGAAATGCCCAACTTAATTCATAGATCTTAAAGGAGCAAACAGGATTTGGAAAAAAGAAGGCAGAACTATGAGTAAAAAAAAATTAAAAAATCCTTCCTGTTTGCAACATCCCAGCATGTCTAAGCAGAATGAAAGAAACTATTATCCAGTAAATTTGTCGTACTGTATTACGCTTACCTGTTTCCTAGCTTTACAGCTTACAAACTTATCAACATCGGCATAATAAAATCCCAGTATTCTCTGCTTTGGGCCACACGAGTGGCCCGTCCTTTGCACATAGAGATAAAACAGTGTAGAGTCACATACCCCTGTTGTTTTAGACACTCAGACTCAGATCAAAATAAAGCCTGACTGCACTGAAGGGAACAGAGCAAAGATGTCTATTTACTTCATGACAAGAAAATTTGGAAAGATAAAAATATATTTGGTTGACCTTTACTACAAAGTGAGATTTTTGTGTGTTTCCTTCTGTAGTTTCAATACAACCATTTAGGGACATTGACACGTTCCTAGATAGATCTTTGAATGGACAAAATGTACATTTTATTACCATAGCTTCTCAGAGCATCCACATATCAGTATCCTTTACTCATCAGAGAATGTTTTTTATCCTTTCATCCATTTTTTAAATCTAATGTGGATTTTTTTAGACATAAAAATGCAAAATAGAAATGCAGATCTTGGAAGTGCATGTTCCTTAGTTCTTTGGTCCCCTTACCCTTCCACCATTCCCTCCCCATAACACCCAATATATTGTAGAGTTTTATTTTTACTCCATTTTTACACTGAGCCACGCCTCTGTCAATATTTTCCTGGATATGTACAGAAGCAAGCAATGTACTTGCAAAAGAATGTTCTTCATGAAAAAATTATTCCTGAATGCTTGTATGACACTGGTACATGAAGCAATTCATAACTTCTCATAAATGTTTGTTCTCTAGAGACATTTCTTTTATATATTAATCTCCTTTAGGTGACCTCATTATTAAAGTTTTATTGCTACTAACTGCTTCTTTCATTATTAGGAAAAACAGAACTATCAATATTGTGATAGGAAGGGTTCTTCAAAAGAATATCACCCTTATCATAGGAGTCTTTCAAGTCATACCAGAATTCCAGCATATGTGTGTATATGTGTGTGCGTGTGTATGTACAGTTTCACTTAACTGCATACCAACTCATATCTACTGTTGTATTTTGCTCAGGGAGACTGGCAGACTGAGGTACAGGTAGTCCTCGTTTAACGGCCACAATGGAGACTGGAATTTTGGTTGCTAAGTGAAGCAGTCATTAAGTGAATCCAGCCTGATTTTTGCAGTGGTCATTAAGCGAGCCATGTGGTCGTTAAGCAAATCACATGGTTCGTCATTGATTTTGCTGTCCAGAAGCCAGCTGGGAAGGTCAAAAATGGTGATCACATGACCACAGGATGCTGCAAGTCATAAATGCGAACTGGCTGTCAAGTGGCCACATCGTGATCACATGACCACAGGAACACTGTGACAGTTATTATGTGGGAGCACCGGTTGTAAGTTGCTTTTTCAGCATCATCATAAGTCTGAACCATCACTAAACGAATTGTCATTAAGTGAGGACTACCTGTAGGCAGGATACAAAAGAAAAGTCTGAGTATATCCTAGTATCACACACACACAGAGGATATAACAGGCTTCTTTTTGTAATGGAAAAAAAAGAATATTGGCTCTTCTTTACAGTTCTGCAATCTAAAAGAAAATCCAGAAAAGCAAAGGTATAACATAAAAGAAGATACATACCTGAATATACCTCTTAGATATACTACTACTACTAAAATGAATTAATTGAAATACCTATTTATTATATTATGCTACTGTTTTCCTATTTGCTTGCACCATAATAGTGCGTATGTACTGCGCACATTTCACCAATTAAGATCAAGACAGTGACAACTATCAAGAAAATGATCTACTTGTCTCAACCACTATTTAAAATGCAGAAGTCATAATTTCAGGGTAGATGGAGCTCTTACCCCAATCTAAAATATGAGATGGAAAGAACACTATGAGCCAAACTGAATTAGGAGCAAGAATAATGCTGTAATCATGGGAACCCTAAATTTAAGCATTATCATTTGTATTGTTCCAATGAAATTAATCGAACTGCTACAAGAGTGCAGCAAAAGTGGACCTTGGTCCACCTACATGCTGACAGAAGTATACAGTATAGACTAAAATAAATTGTTAAATGTTGATCACTGTTAACAGTACTATAGATTGAGAGTTTATTTATTTTCCATCCCTTTATTATTTTTACAAATAACTCAAGGTGATAAACATACCTAATACTCCTTCCTCCTCCTATTTTCCCCACAACCCTGAGGTGAGTTGGGCTGACAGAGTGTGACTGGCCCAGCCGGCTTTCATGCCTAAGGCAGGCCCAGCACTCACAGACTCCTGGTTTCTAGCCTGTTGCCTTTTATTTTGTAAGTGTCGAATTAAAATGTGTAATTAAGATTGTATGTATTTGGAAATGTACTCTCTAGAACAGTGCTTCTCAACCTTGTCAACTTTAAGCATCTGGCTGGGGAATTCTTGGAATTGAAGTCCTCGCAACTTAAACTTGTCAAGGTTGAGAAGCACCGCTAGATTATGTTACCGCAGTGATTTAAAATGAACTTCAGAACTGGTAGAAGCATTTAAAAGCGAATGAGGAACGACAAAGCTCAGAGCCGCCTGACTGAAAAAAAGGATGATTAATTAAGCCTCGTCACTGCGCTTCCTCGACCCCCGTTTCCGCGGCCTTTCCTGCTTTCTCCAATGGTCGAGACCGATTTATCCGAGGCGACTGGAGCGACTATCCAGTAGCGACACCCGCCTGTTTTATTCCCAAATATCGCGGGGGGTGGGGAGCAGGAAGCCGCCTCCTTCTACTGCTCCGGGAGGGCGGCCAGGCAGAGCGGTGCGCTCGTCCGCCTTCAAGCGAGCAAGGAAGGAAGGCAGCAAATATGGCGGCGTCGGGCTGTCGGGGCCACTCGGCTTCCTACCTCGGGGGGGCGCTTGTCGCCCTCCTTGTGTCGGGCTTAGCTCAGCCCCACGGTAAGCCTCGTCTTCCCCCCCAGCAGTATCTCCCCTTGTACCTCGTAGGCGCTCCCTCGTTCGCTCCTGCCGCCACCTCTACTGCTCCTCGTCCAGCAGATCTAATAGGAGCCCTTTAAAGGCGCAGAATTCCTTACTTTCTGCTTTGCCTAACGAAGAGATGTCCGATTACAGGTTCCTTCCAGAGGAGCTCGCTCGTTTGTGGGAATCAATCAATCAGTGGGAGAGGAGGGAGCGACGGGAGGGAAGGCCGTGCTTTTAGGGAACGGCTTCATCATTCCTGGCGTAAACGGCGCGGGTTTCTTGCAGTTTCAGTTATTTTAGTATTTTCACTTTCTGAAGACATTAGGAGGTGCTTAAAAACACAACACTCAAAAACTAGAAATGGACTTAAATCCAAGCATAAAATAAAAAAGCTGTGAACCAGTACTTCACCATTAACTAACGACTGGTCTGCAGGGATCATCAGGCCTTTTTCTGCCGGTTGTATTCATTCTAGCCTCCAGCTTTTGGCTAGTGATCATATTCGATGTCTTACCTGTCCCTAAATCCCAGGTTGCTTCTTTGTCTGAATTAAGTCATCAATTTTGCAAATGTTAAAAATTTAGGGATATCGTATCAAGAGTGAAAAAATCTGGACACCCATTAGCACTTTGATTCCATCTTGTGGTTGTGTGGATTATCTAATGTAGCCCAGATGCATCAGCACTATACCAGTGGGTAATTCCGATCAATCTTATTTATCATTTGCTCACTAAGGTTTTATTGCATCTTCTACTGTCACCCAGCCATCATCTTCTTGATATATAAATCTAAATAAAAAATGAGGAAATAGTGTTTCTGCCTGTGAACTTGATTTCAGCTTAACAAGCATTTGTTTTTCTCAAAAAACATTCTTCAGTAATCAGTGCTTTTCCCTTAATTTTTTACTTTCAGAAATGAATAAATTCTTCATTCTTTATTTCTTAACCTTAAATAAAATTAACTTCATGCTCAGAAAAGTATTTGAAGGAGAGGATATGAAGCAATGATTATCTAAAACCTGGAATTTCCAGTTAAAAGGATTGCAGATACAATGTGGATACCACAGACTGTGGGCCACTGGAAACTGCAGCTGGGACAGAAGCAGTGTGATGACTGGAACACTTGTGCATTTATTCAGTTACGACTCATAAGCTTCTGCTTATAAATCTATTTTAATGAAGCGTAGCGTTCAGTACAGAGAAAAAGTTGCGAATGGAATATCCAGCGTGTTTTTACATTTTAAAATCACAGTAACTTCAATGTTCCCCCCCACTGCCCCCTTAGGTATGTGCACCTCCTTCTTGATCCAGCAGATGGCTGTAACGGTTCTTCTCAGATGACCTTGGTGTGAAGAACAGCTAGCCCAAACAAGATGATTCACACTCCAACCATGCTCACCCTCCCTGCTGGTCGATTTGCAGGTTGACATGGGTTTCTGTAAGATGGATGCAAGTCTGATAAGATGTCTTGGGAACATTTGATCAGGGAGCATGACAAGCAGCCCATTTACAGGCAGATATTACTTAGCAGAAGCACATTACTGTATAGATATGTTAAATAGACTAAATAAGTTACACCAGTGCTACTGGTTTCTAGGTGCAATTCAAAGTGTTGATTTTGACTTATAAAACTAGTACTTTGGCTTGGTACCTAGTGAAGAAGAATACAGAGATAATCTTGAAGAAGGAATGCAAGGGAGGTTACATAAACATCAGCTTAGCCTTGAAAGTGAAGAAGGGGTGAGAAAGGTGCTGAAGATAGTTCTGCCTTGATTCTCTTTGGTATAAGGGGGAAGAAAGAAACCCTATCTGGCTTTCAAGATGCTGCAACAATCAAGTAGAGATCTAGCAGTCTTTATGGAACCTGTTTCCTCACCCAGCTTTCCCTGAAGGTGTGCAAAGCAACAGAGACCTTGGAGAAATTATGTGGTGACAGTGAGGAAAATATTTTAAGTCCAGGAAATGAAGAAAACATTAAGAAGTAACTCAAACTGGCTCTGCCTTAACTCCCTGGGGTATAAGAGGGAAGGAAGGGAAAACACAGTGAGCCTTTCAACATTCTGTTACTGTAGCCTATCTCAGTAAAGTAGAGTTCCAGTCATTCTTGAATAATCTATTTCCTGATCTTGCCTACCTCAAAGGGTTGACAGAAGGTCTGTGTCATGTTCACTGTTTCAATGTGCACTGTACATTGTAACGTTTCACATGCCATGGTGCTGACATGCATTTTTGTTGGGAGGGAGCTGTATCTATGTTCATTTCAATGGAATGTGTTTGGGTTATGTGCTCTGCTCGAGGACTTTTCCTGCAGACCATCAGAAACCGTTAGGAGCACCTGGGATTGTGAGCCTGGGAAGATTCTACGGGGGGAGGGATCTCGTTTGTACCGAGGGTTTTTAGTTTGCATTTGGTGCGCTTTTTCCATTCTCAGCTTTCTTTGTGATCCTGCATACTATTCTTTAATAAATCAGATATCTTTGTGATCCTGCTCATGAGTCTGATGGTGTTTTAGAATAGGCAATCCTTACAGTCTGACATGTAGATACCTCCAGAGTCTCCAACCAGAATCCAGTATGTTTTGTCCCAGGAGCAGCTCTTAGATGCACTCTATTTTCATGAAAGGACAGGAGCAAAAGCGAAAGGTGGTGTTTTTCTGTTGCATCCCATTTGATGTCTTATGGAGTAGCCCTCACTTAGAAGTGAGGGTTATCCCATCTGCCACAATTTTCTGGAGGTTAGTTATGATACAGCTCTTCTGGAGGGCAGTTAGTATGTTGCTGCCATCTTTTATTATTTGCTATTTTGGTTAATGATAGCTCCATCAATAATATTACTAGGCTGTTTTATTATAATATATTGGTTAATTATGTTATTACTATATAACGCACTATACTGTTGTGTTGGCAAGGCCACTGGGTATAAAGAGAACTTCCTACAACAATCACATGACATTGCTGATTATGCTTTCCTTTGCGAAATGTTTTTTGAGGCCTCAGAGTACACAAGAAAGAAAAAGCAATTCCAGGATTCTCAGTTCTTTCAAACCAAATAGACAAAAATATCCAATTCTGATTTTTTATATATAAATATTAAAACACTCTTTCATTTTTAACTCTAGATATATCCAGACGACCCTCCTGGAATTTGAAAATGAATCAAGCTTTACTACAAATTCATAATGAGTTGCTCACTGAGAACTTGACCGTCTATTGGGTCTCAGATTATTGTTATGAGGTAACTATAGTCTTGGGGGAAGGAGAGAATCCTATAATCAAAATACCTATAAAGTGATTCAAACTGGATTCAGTGTATCCACTGAGTCAAACTGCGATTCAGGTTTGTAAACCATGATTCATGTTTGAACTGAGTGACAATTTTGGAAGAAAACTGGTCTAATCACAAGTAAATATACAGCCAGTTCAGTGAAGTACATTTTATTTCTGATACTATAACTGAATATATACAATCAAGGTAATTTTTAAATCTTGGAATATTACTGTATAGTTTTACCCAGCAACTGTCTTTCAGAACAAACCAATTTGTTTGTTCCATATCCAGTAACCCTTCTATTTGCTTTTAATTTTAAAGTTGAGAATGTTGGTTCATCTATTGTAAGGCAAATCTATTTCTTATTATCTTTATTTTTTTTTCTTTCTAGTGTTTGAAACAGGAGTTGATTTCTGTCCCAATGAATAGAACATCCAAAGAAATTCACGTTGTAGCTGTTGATTCTCAGCATGCCCTCACTTTGGTGGTAAATAATACTAACGAAGGAAAAGAACTATGCAGGTTAGTACTTTATGCTAGTATGATCAGTACTAAAATCACTCAGACTGTAGACTTTGAGATGCTTAGATTTCTGCTATGTGGTTATTACTTAGAGAAATCACAGAGTTATTGTAAGTCATTTATTTAGATAATTTACCCAAAAAGGGACTGAAATGTCTATTTCAGTATATTATTTAATTTTATACAAAGATATGTAAACAAAGTTCAACAGGCAACTGTAGTTGCTGACTCTATAGCATATAAAAACTATTTTGAAAAGGCAAAATGAAATTTGAAATAAAATAGAAAAAGTGAGGTAATAAAGGGTAGGATAAACTAGGTACAAACAGAGATAGAAATCACTGCAGAGGACAAAAGAAGCATAAAATGAGGAAAGTTAGCAAAAGACAATAGAAAATGAAGAGATTCACATATATTCCATAAGCTTACAGATCAATAAGAAAACATCCAAGTATATTCACAGTGCTTAAAGTGCTCTGTTTCTACAGAGCTTGTAAAGTGGACATGTATCATGTTGGAATCTCCCAACTTCGTAAGCAGTAATAGCATTTGTGTGTGAGACATACGGATCTTCTTTAACTTAAGAATCATGATAACCTAGTGTATGGAAATATTAACACATTCAGAAAACCCTGGATGAGATCTTGAGGTCATGTTTTACAGAGTAGTTTATATTTAGCTCTTTTGAGCTTTCAAGCACACAAATTCTGTTAATAATTCTGTTAATATGTTGTCACAGTGGTTCTAACAGATTAACATATTGAACTAACATTGCAAGTATTTTTTTTCTCTTTGCTGTCTCTAGGATTCATTATCATTTTGGAGAATATGGAAACTATTCCTTAAGGATTAGGAATCTCCACAGCAACATCCTGAATATTTCATGTGATATAGTTATCAACCAAAGTCCCCTCAACAGCTATCTCCGTATGTTGTTTTACATTTTTATGGCTTAACTGTTGTTAGTTGCCTTAATACTTGACTTAATTTATTTAGAAAACTGACTAGTTGCTGTACAGTCATGTTTGGCTTGAACTGTTCAAGTTTGCTGCAGCATCTCAGTTCACCCTCTATCCTATGAGCAAGAGGAGCCTAAGACTTGCAGAGTGGAAATCCACCAACTAACTTTGCAGTCACTGCTGAACCAGTTCAACCTTGTGTCTCCGACACTTGCTAATCTGAGTAGCAAGAAGGTACAATTAACACATGGAAATTACTTGAATTGGGGCACAGTCATACCCTGGATTTCACATTAAAAGGCTTATTAGCTGCTGGAGATGGAAAAGATAAGTAGCATAAGAAAAGAAACAAAAGCGTTTACTTTCTCAGTAATCTAGTTCAAAAGGGCTTAAAAAGCAATCTCAGACTTAGTTAGGAGGAGCAAGGAGATAGATGCTGGCCTGACACTCTGTTGAGGCTTCAGATCTGTTTTGAAAGCATGGACTGAATCTAAGTAGACACAGTTTGCTAGTCAGAGCCTTTCTACAAGAGGGGTGAGATATGGATGGACAAATGAGGGCTAGACGGTACATTGGACCAGTGAATTTGCAACTGAATGATCAAATGAATCTCCATTATCCTGGATGGAAGTATCAAGTGAGGCCCTCCAGGGTTTCATCCTTGATCTGGTACTATTCATCATTTTATAAATTACCTAAAGATTGGAATGGAATGTTTATCAGATTTTCAGTATGATGCTAAGGGGATTGGCTAATGACGTAGAGGACACGATTACAAATTACTTTAACAGGCTTCTACAATAGATAATATCTAGTAGCATTATGTTCAGCTATGACAAATGCATTGTTCTGCATTGGACAAGACTTGGGGAGACTTGGCCTGGCAACACTGAGTGTAAAAAGAATCTAGGATCACCAGGTGAACATGAGCGAAATTTCAACTGCATTAATAGATACATTCCATCCAAATCATGGGAGCTAATCATTCTATTATACTCTGTGCTGATTAGGCCGCTCTTGAAGCCCTGTATCCAATTCTTGGCCCTCCATTTTAAAAGGAAGAAAGTGGAGCGTGTTTGGGACTTGTTCTCTGTTGAAACTGGGAATAGAACCAGAGCCAATAGGTTGAAATTATAGAATCAAGCTGAATATTAGAAGGAATTTTCTAACTTTAAGAGTTGTTAAGCAGAAAAACAGTCTGCCTAGAACAGTGGTAAACTACCCCCCCCCCATTGGAGGTCTTCAAATGGGAAGGGATGGCTATTGTTAAAGGTAATTAGTGGATTAACAGGAGTTGGACTAGAAGACTACTAACTGTAAGACCCTTCTAACTCATATGGTGTGTGATTATATGAGTGGTCCACTTGGCTCAAGAAAATGAAAGAATTAATGTAATCAATTATAAAATAAATAAACATGACTGGAAAGGTAAGCATCTTTCCCCCTGCTCCCTTCCTACCTCAGAGCAGTGTGTGGTTGACAGCTGGTACTGGAATAAAACTCTGTGGATGTATATTTAGCTGTTTAATTATCACAGGCATTTTTATATTTGGTCTTAAAGTTTTGTGACCAACAGATATAAAGTGGTTTAAAATATATAAGCAGCAAAAATGGAATTACTATATAAAACAAACCATGACAGAGATAGATGAATAAATAATTTAAAACTTTTAAATATTTAAAAGCTAAGGAATCTCAAAATACCAATATAAATCTCAAAAAGTTCAGGACAGTCAAAAATGTTTGCTTTGTAATGATAAGCTATCACTAAGAATGCTTTGTTCTCTGGTGGTCACTTGGAAAGGTCTCTGAAAATGACTTCTGGACCTGAGTAGCAGATTAAAAGCCAATGTTGCTGACATGGCACTAGTGTTTTGAGTCATTCAGCCTTACTAACTTATTAGTTATGGTTTCCAGATTATGTTGCACTGTGTACAATGTATTATAGTTATAGAGAGGCTACTTTTGTTAGGCAGGATTCTGGATAGCTTATCAAACAAAGCTGATAACATCTATTTCAAGCCATTAGGACTAGCTGTGCCTTTAATTATGCTGTTTGATGAATGAGCACTCCCAAATATGAATCAGAAGTGTGAGATAGCTGCAAGAAGGGCTAACACAGCTCTGGAATGCATCAGAAGAAACAGTGTAGCCAATGAAGCCTGAAGTCATTCCTCCCTGCTAGGCACTGGTGAGACCAAATCTCAAGTACTGTGTACTATTCTGGGCACCGTAGAATAGTAGGATATTGACGGAGAGGGTTCAGAGGAGTGCAGCAAAGATGATATAGGGACTTCAGTACATGCCCTACGAAGTTAGGCTGAAAGAACATAGGATGTTCAGTCTGAAGAAAAGAAGACTGAGGAGAGACATGATTTATTTATTTACAGATTTAAACAATTTATATGGCTGCCCATCTCACAGTAGTGACTCTAGGCAGTGAATTGAAAATTAAAATCAAAAGACAACTCAATATATTTAATTGAAATAAACAACCAAGACTATCATTATAACACATACCTGAGGTCTAAAACCATTCCATATTTGCCATCAGTAAAAAAACACAGCCTAACAAATCAATTAGCTTGCTTAAAACCTTGCCCAAAATGTCTGAGGGACCAGCTAGAACTTCAATGCTATGTGAAAGACCAACAGAGTCATGGCCATCCTGATCTCTTGGAGGATGCTATTCCATAGGGCAGGTGCTAAAACAGAGAAGGCATGACTCCTGGATCCAAGACAGCATTGCTTAATAGAGTGGAACCAGTGCATGCCCACCCTGTTGATTCTGTCAGGACAAGCAGAAACAACAGGAGACAGACAGTCCCACAGGTAACCTTGAACTGCACCTGGAAGCCCACTTGAAGACAGTGTACCTCATGTAGCAACAGTTTTATATGTGTGTATTATGAAACACTCAAAACTGCTCACGCCACTGCATTGTGGCAAGTTGCAGCTTCCAAATGCTCATTAAGAGTGGCCCATGCACAGCACATTACAGTAATGGAAACAGGAGGTAGGTAAGGCATGAGTCGCTAAGAGTAGGGCTTCCTGATCTGGAAAAGGGTGCAATTGGCACAGAAAATGGACCTGCAATGATCCCTTTGGCCATGACTGCCACATGTTCTTTAAGCAGGAACCATGAGTCCAAGAGGGCCCCCATATTGTACTTACTCTCTGGTGGAGTGTGTCAGGGCCAGCCTCGCTTCGCAATAAGACACAGACTCACTTAATGGGTATTAAGGATTTCTGGTTTATTGGAATGATAGCTGACAGAACGAAAAACGGGAACGGGGTAGGTAGGTGGGGGTGCCCCTTTTATACCCTCCTGTATTTCCCCGGGCTTCCCCACCCCTCAATGCCCCGATCCCTCTTGATGGGATCCTTGATGGCTGCGTGGGCGTTTTCCCCGGTGTCCTCTTTGTCTTCCTGCAACGGTTGAGTTCTCCGGGGCACCATGTGCTCCTTATCTTCACTCCTCTGACGTCCCTCCTTTCAGGTGTTGATGGGATCATGGGTGTGGGTGTCCTTGGGTGCTTGGTTTAATTCCTGAAAGATTATCTCCTTCCCCCTTTTCCTTAATGATCATGCTCCACGTTGTGAGGCTCTTTGTGCCTTGCAACGAGGTCATGACATACTGCCCCCCCAAAGATGTTCTATGGTGCTGGTTTCTCTGGGTATGCCTCATGGAACTGTCTTGTTAGTTGTCTAGCCATGACGTGTCGTGCCTGGACCCACTCTGGATGTGAGAAATGTTTCCATCTCACGAGGTATTGTAGTGTTCCTCTTTGTTTTCTTGAGTCCAGTATTTCTTTCACTTCAAAATGTTGTTGATTGTCTATCATTATGGGTGGGGGTGGAGGTTCTTCCGCATGCCATTTGGATGTGCTCGTTGGTTTCAGTAGTGCGCAATGAAACACTGGGTGGACCCGTCTCAAATTGTAAGGCAGTTCCAGTTTGAACGTAACTGGGTTGATTACCTGTATGATTTTAAAAGGTCCAATGAATTTCGGTGCCAATTTCTTCGATGGTTGTGAGGTCTTTATGAACTTAGTGGAGAGGTAGACCCTATCTCCCACTTTGTAGTTCGGTGCCTCCGCCCTGTGGTTGTCCGCATATTTTTTGTACGTTGTTTGTGCGTCTGCTAAAGCCGTCTGGATGACTGGCCAGGTTGTTGCCAGCTGTGCCGCCCAATCGTCTGGTGAGCAGGGCAGGGTTTCAGGTTGCGGCAATTCTGGTATCGGTACAAAATCTCTTCCGTAGACCACCTTAAAAGGGGTGTGGCCAGTACTCTGGTGTACTGCGTTATTATAGGCCACCTCTGCAAAAGGTAGTAGGTCTACCCAGTTGTCCTGTTGATAATTTATGAATGCCCTTAGGAACTGTTCAAGTGTTGAGTTAAGGATCTCTGTTGATCCGTCCGTGTTTGGATGCCACGCAGTGGACAGTGCTTGCTTGGTTCCGATTAGTTTTAAAAATTCCCGCCAAAACTTTGACGTGAATTGTGTGCCTCTGTCGGTCACCAACCTGTAGGGGGCGCCGTGAATCCTGTATATGTGTGTTAGGAATAAACGTGCCAGCTGTTGTGCGGAGGGGATAGTCGCGCACGGGATGAAGTGTGCCTGTTTCGAAAAATAGTCTTTTACCACCCATATCACAGTTTTTCTTTGGCTGGGTGGGAGGTCCACAATGAAATCCATGGAAATTTCTTCCCATGGCCGGGAGGGGCTGGCTACCGCCTGTAACAGCCCGTGGGGTTTCCCTCCTTTACGTTTGGTGGTAGCACATATGGGGCAGTTGCTTACGTAGTCTTTTACGTCCTTTCTCAGATTTGGCCACCAAAATTGCCTCCTTGTTAGGTGGAGGGTTTTTACAAACCCAAAATGCCCTGCAGATTTGTCATCGTGTGCTCTGTGTAAAATTTCTCCCCGCAGTGATTCGGGCACGTACAAAGCTTTCTCCTTCCAGGCGAGATTGTCTTTGAAAGATACATGTTGTTGGTTATTCTGCAACCATGTATCTTGCTGTAGTGCTTGTGTGAGTCTTTGTTGCCAGTTCGGTGAAATTGAGCGTCCCCTCCGATCGCTCCCCGCCGTTCGTGCTGGCGTGCGCTGATTCCTTGTCTGGCTCCGCGTGACAGCTGGGCAGCCGAGCTGTTTCTCGGTCCATACTGTTCCTACGATGTCGGAGGCTTGCGTGTCGTCCTGTGGTCGTCGGGAGAGGGCGTCTGCCAAGAAGTTTTTCTTGCCCGGTATGAATTTCAGCGTGAAATTAAACCGGCTGAAAAACTGAGCCCATCGCACCTGCTTCGGGCTGAGCCGTTTTGGCGTGCTGAGTGCCTCCAGGTTCTTGTGGTCCGTCCACACCTCGAAAGGGCAGGAGGCCCCCTCCAGCAGGTGTCGCCACGTTTCCAAGGCTGTTTTTACTGCAAACGCCTCCTTTTCCCATACGTGCCATCTCCGCTCCGTCTCGGAGAATTTGCGGGAAAGGTAGGCGCAGGGCTTTAGTTGGTTGTCGGAGTCCTTTTGGAGCAGGATGGCTCCGATGGCGAAATCGGAGGCATCTGCTTGCACCACAAAAGGCTTGGTGGGGTCGGGGTGCTGTAGCACTGGCTCAGCTGTGAAAAGGGTTTTCAGTCTCTCGAAAGCCGTTTGACAGTCAGCTGTCCAATTCAGTAGCGCCCCCGGGTTCCTCGATTTGCGCGTGTCCCCCAAGCCCTTAGTTTTTAGCAGGTTAGTTAGGGGCAATATAGTCTCTGCCAGCCTGGGCGTGAACCCCCTGTAGAAATTAGTGAATCCCAGGAGGCTTTGCAGCTGTCTCCTTGTGCGTGGGCGTTCCCACGCCAGGATGGCTTGGACCTTGCTGGGGTCCATTTCTATCCCTTTAGCAGAAATCCTATACCCTAGGTAATCAATTTGTTTTTTGTGAAACTCGCACTTGGAGAGCTTTATAAACAGCTCTGCCTTGCGAAGTTTCTTGAGCACGTCCTTTACCAAGCGTTCGTGCTCACGTTCTGTTTCTGTGTAGATCAATACATCATCCAGATAAACCAAAACCCCCTTAAAAAGGTGGTCACGCAGGACCTCATTAATTAACTGCATGAATACCCCCGGTGCCCCCGCCAATCCGAAAGGGAGTACTTTATATTGAAACGCCCCCAATGGGCAATTGAAAGCAGTCTTCCACTCATCCCCCTCCCTTATCCGTATGCGGTAGTAGGCTTCCCTTATGTCCAGTTTGGAGAATACCTTACCCTTCACCAAGTGGGACAAAATGTCCTTTATTAAGGGTAAGGGGTATTTATTTGAAATGCTTGCTGCGTTTAACCCGCGGTAGTCTGTACAGAGCCGCAATGTCCCATCCTTTTTCTCGCGAAAGAGGACTGGCGCTCCCACTGGAGAGTTCGCTGGCTCAATGAAACCTCTCGCCAGATTTTTGTCTATGAAGTCCCTTAACGTAGCTAGCTCTCGCTGGGTCATAGCATATATTTTTGGTTTGGGTAGGGGTACCCCCGGGACCAGTTCAATGGTACAGTCCGTCTTTCTGTGGGGGGGGAGTTTGTCCGCCTCTTTCTCACCGAAAACATCGGCGAACTCCCCGTATTTGGTTGGCAGTCCCTCTGGCAGAGCTGTCTCTGTGTGTTCTGCAGTCGTCGTCGCCCCCCCCATGGCTGCTCGGGGAACCTTGTCCCCTGACGGTGCTTGGTAGCACCCGTCAGCAAACTTAATCTCTCTGGTTCTCCAATTGATGACTGGGTTTTGCTGCACGAGCCATGGGATCCCCAGTATGAGTCGGGGTTGCCCCACCGGTGCCACGATGAAAGCCAATTTTTCCTCGTGGCTGCCGAGCCGTAGCGCGGTTTTTCCGGTGTATTGGGTGACCGGGCCCCCTCCCGCTGCAGATCCATCTAGCTGCGAGAACACCAAATGGTGCTGAAGTGGATAGCAGCGGAGGTCGAGGGCGGCTGCCAGGTCAGGGTGCATGAGGCTTTTGGAGCAACCTGAATCAATGAGTGCCCAGACCTTTTCGGTTTTATTTCGATGGGTGAGGGTGACACGGACGTAGAGGGTGGGGCATTCCTCACTCACCCCTTTGTCGAAGCGCCTGTCAGTGTTCTCCACCTGTCCTTCGGCGCCCCTTAGGCCAGGTGGTTGTCGTTTCCCGCCGCCTCTTCTGGGTTGCTGTCCTCCCCCTCCGAACTGTAGGGGTCGTGTCTGCGTCGGTACTCCCCCTTTGCTGCTGGTCGCTTTCTCGGCGCTGGGGTTGGTGCTGTTTGTGCCCTCCTTGGGCTCTCTCTGGGCGTCGTTTTGGGGCATGCGGCTGCTTTGTGGTCTTCCCTGCCGCACGTAAAACATTGCCCTTTTGCGAAGCGTCTGTCCCGTTCCTCCCTCCAGGGTTGGGGTCTCGCCCTCACCTGCCTTGCGCTGGTGCGTGGGGGTCTCGCTGTCGCCATCTGTTGCGTTTCCCTCCTTGCGTGGAGGAACGTGTCGTGGGCGTTCTCCGCTTCCGCTGCCAGCTGGATCCACCCCGTGAGGGAGCTGGGGTTGTCGCGGCCAAGTGCCCACCGGAGGACGTTTAAATTGAGTCCATGTTTGAACTTCTCAATCAGTGTCGATTGAGACCACGTGTCTACTTTTCCGGCTAGGGCTTGGAACTCCATGGCATACTCAGCCACGGAGCGCGGGCTTTGTCTAAGTGTCTCTAGCGCCCTTTTTGCCTTTTCTTGCTCCAGGGGGTCCCTGAAGTGCCTTTCTAGTGCCTGCAGGAATTCAGTGCTGTCCTGCAGCGCCCGGGCGCCGGATTGGCACAATTGGACGTACCAATCGGCGGCCCGCCCTTTTAGTTTTATAGCCAGGGCATTGATTTTGCCCCGCTCAGTTCTGAAGCAGGGACCCCATTCTTCGAGGTAGTACCTCGCGTTAGTTAAAAAGAAGGAAAGTTTCGAGGGGTCCCCATCGAACTTTATGCCAAAGTCTTTGGCGGGTGTCCTGGTCTGGCTCCTGGCCCCCTCTGCGTCGTGCCTCGGGTTTTGCCGGAGCTGCTGCGGGTCGGGGTGTCTCCGGTTCTCTTGCGGCATTGGTGCCTCTCTCTGGGTCTCCTCGCAAGGTACTCGTCCCGTCGCTCGTGGGGGAGGGCGGGGGGTTCTCCCTCGGTCGGGCTCCTGGATCCAGGCTCCGCCGTCGCCGTTGCCGCCCGCTTGGTCGTCCCTCCGCCTCTCAGCCTGGCGTATCTCCCGTCGTGGGGTGGGCTCCTGGGGCCGGACGCCGCCGCCGAGGTTGTCCCGCCGTCTCACGTCCGGGCGCGCCTCCGCTCGTTGTATGGCCTCCTGGGGTCGGGTCCCGCCGTGGTCGCCGCCGTCCGCTGGGTCTCCACCCCGCCTCGCCTCCCGGTGCGCCTCAGGTCGTCGGTTGGGCTCCTTGGGTCGGGTGCCGCCGTCGCCGCCGTCCCACTCGCCCTGCCGCCTTTCGACCGGGGTTGCCTCTGCGCCTCCTCCGTCGCGGGGTCCCTGTGCCACCGTCAGCTGTTGGAGCATCTGCCGCACCGCCTGCATCCCTTCCTCCAACGCGCCGAGCCTCTCCGCCATCCCTGGCGTCCCGCCGGGGTTTTCGCCGCTCCGCTCGCCCTCGCCGTTGGCCGTGGTAGAGGACGGGTCGTCCCTCGATCCCGCCGCGGTGCCAGGCGCGCCCTCGCCTTCGAGCGCCCAGGGTGGCGGTTCGTCTCGCGCCTCCGTCGGGGTTGCCTGTAGGTTTGGAGGGGGTCCCCCCGTCTCGCCCCCGGTGCCTCGCGGGCTCCGGGGCGCCGGGGTGGGTCCCTCCCCCGCTGCTTCCCCCCAGCTGGGTCCCATACCTACCGGGGCGTTGCATCGCCCGGACCTCAGCTGCATCCCGCCCTGCGAGAGCGGGGCTTCGTCGCCCGGCGCCGAAGGGTTGCGCCTCCTCGGTTCCTGGTTCTCCATGCCTGGCTGGGTCCCTCACAAACGAGTTGGATAGGTACCAGGTGGAAAAAAAATTTTTGTGGTTCCCGTTTTTATGTCAGGGCCAGCCTCGCTTCGCAATAAGACACAGACTCACTTAATGGGTATTAAGGATTTCTGGTTTATTGGAATGATAGCTGACAGAACGAAAAACGGGAACGGGGTAGGTAGGTGGGGGTGCCCCTTTTATACCCTCCTGTATTTCCCCGGGCTTCCCCACCCCTCAATGCCCCGATCCCTCTTGATGGGATCCTTGATGGCTGCGTGGGCGTTTTCCCCGGTGTCCTCTTTGTCTTCCTGCAACGGTTGAGTTCTCCGGGGCACCATGTGCTCCTTATCTTCACTCCTCTGACGTCCCTCCTTTCAGGTGTTGATGGGATCATGGGTGTGGGTGTCCTTGGGTGCTTGGTTTAATTCCTGAAAGATTATCTCCTTCCCCCTTTTCCTTAATGATCATGCTCCACGTTGTGAGGCTCTTTGTGCCTTGCAACGAGGTCATGACAGAGTGCAACTCTATTTAGAGGTACAGATAGAAGGTCTCTCAATCCAGGGGGCCCAAAACCCACAGCCACTCTGTCCTCTCAGACCTAATCTCAAGCCTGTTTTCCCCATGCAAATTCCAACGGCCTCCACACACTGGGAGTGAACCTTGGTGGCATCACTTGGGCGACCCTAGGCAAAGTTATATAGTTGAGTATCATCGGTATACTGATGATATCTTACCCCATGACGATGGATGACTTCACCCAGCAGCTTCATGTAGTTGTTAAACAGGAGCAGTGAGAGAATAGAGCCCTGAAGAATCACACAAAGCAGGGACCTCAGGCTCACCTATCCCCACCATCAACCCCAACTGCAACAGGCCCTGGAGAAAGGACAACCACTGCAACATTGTGCCTCCTATTCCCAGCCCCTTGAGCCAGTCCAGAAAAATACCCTGGCTGATGGTATCAAAAGCCATTGAGAGATCAAAGAGGGCCAGGATGGATGCAATACCCCTATCCCACCCCCACCAAAGATAATCAAAAGCATGATTAATGCCATCTCAGTGCTATAACCAAGTCTGGATTCCAACTGAAAAGGGTACAAATAACCCACTTTTCCCAGGATCCTTTGGAGCTGCAGGCCAACCACCTTCTCCAACCACCTTCCATATAAAGGGGAGGTTGGAGACTGGTTGAAAATTGTCCAGTGGAAGCTTCTTGAGGAGAGGGCAGACAACTGCCTCTTTGAAGACAAATGGAGTCACCCCTTCCCACAAGGAAGCATTAACCACCACATGGATCTAAAATACAGGTGGCTGAACTCACAGCTCTAAGGACCCTGTCCACTTCATCAGGACTAACAGGTTCAAACTCTTCCCACATCATCAGTCAAGACCATGCCTCAAGCAACACCATGGGACCTGTACAGCTAGAGTCCAACTCCAAGTGAATCTGAATGACTTTATCCAACAGTTGCCTAGGATAGTCTTCTCTCTGTTATGTAAGGGGTGGGATTGAAATTGATTGTAGAAACTGTTCAGTATAAGTAAGGACTTCATAATTGAGACCATATAGCAGCCACAAGTGGGTATTATAAAGAATGACTGTGAATATATTCAAGTCTCTTGCATATTACTTAGAGGGCAGAGTCTATGTATTTCACAGCTGAAAAAGACCAGGAACAGTATTCATTTATTTTTTAGATTTCTATCCTCCTTTTCCCTTAAACATTTCAATCAAGACATTTGGCAGTTCCTTGATCTAGCAATTAACACATAGTTCTAGTAATCTGGATGATGTATCTTTTGTTTTTCTTCATCCAGCCTGTATCTGATATCAAACAATCCTTTAGGATTTGAATAACTTCCGTAGATTTGAGTTGTTAAGGATTTGAAACACAGGCAGAAAGAGGATTCTATTTCCCAGGTTTCTTCATTGAAAAATTAGGGATAAACTTAATATTTCAGTTTTTTATGGTCAGGCCTTTTTGTCTTGGTAGACCAGTCACTGAAGTTCCTTGGTCACCAGAATTACCAAAGATTGTAGATCTGTTTTCCGATGCTGTTAAGTGTTTTTTAAAAGTAAAAAATAAGTATGCAACTAGGCTCAAAATCTGCAGTTCCAACAATTAACATGCAGTTCCAAGAGCAGAAATGTATAAAATTCAGATAATGTTGAAGTATTATGTCAGCTGATTAAGAAAGTGGCTGATCAAGGATCTCTCTGATTGCAACAGTATAGAAATGTGAAGCAAAAGGAATCACGGACTGGTGCAGTAGCCATTGCGAAAGGGAATGTTGGAATTCAACTTTGCATGCACCAGCTTTTTGCACCTATAACTGTATTGACCACTAGGGGCAGTAGATGTAGAGATACAGGTAGTCCTTATTTTGCGAGTGCCTCAGACAGTGACCAGTTACGACGGTGATGAAAAAGTAACTTTGCGGCCAATGCTCCCATTTACAACCTTTTCAGCATCTCTCTCAGTCATGTGTTTGCCATTATAGTCAGTTAGTACATGTTGTCCTGTGCTTGACCTATTTCCCCCCACAGAGCAGAGATTGTCTAAACAAGCTATCTCTTCCTAAGCTGCTTTTCTCCAGAGCGCAGCATGTCCCTAAAAAGTGCTAAGAGCAAGTTAACAAGCTCAGCTCTGTAACCTTAATTGGTTGATTAGAACCCTCCCACTTGCTAGCTGCTGCCTGACACTGACAAGACCCTATCAGGTTCAAACTAAAGGCTTTTGTTACCTCCTAAGTGACTGGCTAGGCAAACAGCGGCGCTAGCACATTCCTTCCAATGTGTATTCCCCACTGTGTGCCTGCTTACTCTCTTATAATCTCTTCATCTCCTATGAATGTAAATACAAACATTAATTCTCGCTAATTATCCCAGTGCCCTGATGAGCATTCCAGAGGGTTGGGGAGTAGGAAAAAGGGGCTATAAGATTTGCCCTTTTACCCAGCTTCCTTGTGAGTCAAGTTCTGGAAGCCTTCCCCGCCGTTTGGGCTCATCCAGCTGTTTGGAGTCGTATCCTTCTGATGCTATAAAGCAAAGGAAAGCTGAAGTAAAATCGTAAGCAAAGTCGCAGTAATGCGATTTTTCACTTAGTGGCCGTTTCACGTAACAACCAATTTGCCAGTCCCAATTGCAATTGCTAAACAAGGATTCTCAGCAGAAGTCAAGACATTCCTGACGCTGTTAAATTCCTCAATTTCACCCACTATGTCCCCAGCCAGATGAGACATTTAAAGCTCATATTTCCACAATATCCTGAATGCCTTGCATAAAAACTTGGTAAGAATCAGAAAGAATCTGCTTGAAGTCTCTATGGAAGTCTGAGAATGTCTATTTAAGGTCCTCCATGTCTCAAGCAGTAGATTATGGCGCCCCCTAGGAGCTTAACCAGCAAAAGTCGAAGATATGAAAGAATGTGTTTACGCAAGTGAAAGTAAGATAAGCAAACAATTCTCCAGAGAAAGTAGAAGCAGAAAATTGGAAGTTCAAAACAGCAGTGTGTAGGAAAATGCTAATATCTTCAAATTTAGTACAAAAATAATAAAAGGGAGACAATTATCTACTCTCAATCCTCCTTAATATTTGGATGGAAAACAAGCCAAAACTTAAAAAGTTTTTTTTAAAAAAATTAATCCCAAAAATTACAATAAGCACCAAGAGAACCCGCTTCTCCTTGCTGTAGAAAGCCTCTCTTAGGGTACATACACTTAAAAATGTATAAATTGGCTGATTTAGAAATGGGATGGCCAGTCTTAATGTCCCTTTAAGGCTACAGCACGGCTTGGAAAATGGTGACGTCCCAGCTACTCTTACCAGTCGAGTGTGAATGTTGTTTGCTATCTTCTGGCTGCAGGCCACTGTCCAGAGGACAGATGGGGTGATTCCAAGTGTTTTCCTTTCCCAGAAAAACATTCCTGGGCTTCAGGAAAAACCTGCCTGAGCCTGAAAAAAATGACGTGTTGTCAGTTCTGCCCACTAAGCCCGCAGGCCCAGCTGTTCAGTCTGCAATGTCCCCACCGGAAGTGAACCCTTGAAATATTTTTCAGGCCTCAGGGAACCCCTGCACATTCAGGCTCAAATACAGGCCAGAAGGTACAAAATTATGATCTTCGTTTCATGTGCAGGCCTGTATATATATGCATTAACAGTGTTCTTAAACTGAAAATAAAGAATGAAACTTCTTTAATGTGAAGTTGCCTGAATTTGGAATAATTCTTAAATAAATCATGATCTCCTAGGGAATCCCTAGTGGTTTGATTTTAGAGAAATAATGTTACTAAACGTTTAATAGTAAGAGATTAACTTTTTAATATGCTTTTATATTTGTGTTGAAGGTTGGCAGACACTTGTCTTTTATGTTTTTCTATCTATTCCTGCACTGTTTTAGTTTTTCTTGTTTCTTTTTAGTCTTGTATTCTATCTGTTCTATATTCTGTAGTTTGTATTTTAATTATACCTTGAAAAAATTAATAAAGCTTCAATAAAAAAGTCACATAATATTATTTGATTATATTTGAACCTACCTTTCTCATCTTGCTTGCGTAGTTTTAATCCAAATATTTCAGTACATCTAGCTACACCTTGCTATGCTGTAATGTCTAATCATTATTCTTCCTCAGCTGTTCCTTTTCCTGTAAGCCCACATAAAAATGTTTATTGCAGTGAAATCCTTCTTGAAAGAGTTGAGTAATTTAGAAGTTTCACAAAAAATTGGTCAGAGTGTGAAAAAAATTAGATAATGTGCTTAAGCATCGAAACATCATCTTTTTCTTATCTGTGCTTTTACAAAGTTTTGTTTCCAACCTTGGAAATAAAATAAGGTAATTTCAGTTGGAAACCTGATGAATATAAATGGACCCTAATTTTTATCTTTTTTTTAAATGTATGAAAGAATCTGCCCCAGAATGTATACTTTGTTATTTGAAGTAATTAAAATTGTATTTTCTTTTATGCAGCTCTTTTATTTGCATTTCTCATCTACATGGGTATTTTCACTGTTCTGATGATTGGACAGATGTGCATGAAGTAAGTAAATATCTTAAAATGAGAGTGAGTCAGATGTATACTTTATTTTTCCTTCTTTGCATGTTAAGCCTCAGTTTAACTATTGAGGAATATGGCAGTGTATTAAGATTTTCTTAGAGGCCTTTCTCAAAATACAAATTTTGCAGAGGTATTTTCTGTGTTTCCTAAGTAGAGGGCCTTTGGTGGGGACTTTCTTCCCCCAACTTAGAACAATATAGGGGTGGAAGGATTGCCAGTTGGCTCCCAGAAATAATTAATGTTTCCTTATGAGAAGGAATGATTTCAATAGCTTTGAAGGAATCTATTGTGACAATGTTCTCAGGATGATTTAGTCAGGATGATGATCTTAGGAGAGCATCACATAGGTATTGTGATGAGAAGAATAAAGTTTGATATTTTTTTATTTCTGTTTTACAGCATGGAACCAATCAGAAATTGGCTTTACAAAAAGATGAATCCTAGAGAAACTGATCGACTTATTAATTCAGTAAGCTCTTTAATAGTGTGAATGATCATTTAAAAATATTTTTAAGAGTTCACTCAGCCGTTTTCTGACACAAGTCATGAAAGCTTAGCTACATGGCCTGATAACTAGATACTTCTCTTTACAAAAAAGTTGTCTTTAGATCAGTTTACATGTGCATGTTGATCCTAAAACCTGAGAGCTTTATGATCATGAAATAGCTGTGTAAAAACTATCATAGATCAGATAACCTTCAAAGCATTTGTAGATAACCTGACATCACCTCAACCGCAGTCGCTTTTCATGTAAGTGCTTCAGACATTAAATGACATAGCTCTTTTATGATTTTGCCTAAGAAGAGATAAAAGTCAATCTGAGTTTAGTAAAGCATATACTCGCATAAGTGGATATAGTTTTTTCAGCCTAAATATGTTGGCTAAATATCACTGGTGTGATATTAGTATTGACCTCTAGTTAGTTATGTTAGAGAAGAATGCTATACCTATTTTTTGTTTTTAACAAGATTTGATCTATAATGAGGCCAAATAAAATTAAGAGAGCACCAAATGTGTCTGAATTCCTTTGACAAACTTAATTACCTATTGATATGGTGGTGAATGTACAGGATTAGCCCAAGCTGTTTGTATTAATGGGTTCATTTGGACATTTAAGAATAAAGGAAGCACTGGCACCAAATAGTTGCTTTGAAGGTATGACTAATAATAAAATATCTACTTCTGAGATGGCAAACTCTTGAGGCAAAAAGGAAGCAGATTGATGAGTCTTAAAACCAGCTAACTTGTCCTCTACTCCCAAGAGCTGAGTTCTGAACCCCAAATATCAAACCACGTATTTTCCCACACAAAGCATAACAAAGTATTTTATTTTATTTATTTACAATCAATGACCAGCAAAATAGCTACAACACATAAAAGCAGACTCATATACAATAAGAGCAATAAAACCATCATCAAGACCTGCTAAGTAAAAATTACATGTATACGAAGAAAAAAAATAAAGGCAAAACAAAATAGATAAAAATAAAATTAAGATAAAAGAAAGGACTTTAAAAGACTTCCTCATGACATAGTTCTAAGATTAGGAAACCTTAAGCCTGTGTTTCTCAACCTCAGCAACTTTAAGACTTCAACTCCCAGAATTCTCCAGCCAGCCATGGGAAATTTGGGAGTTGAAGTCCACCCAGCTTAAAGTTGCTGAGGTTGAGAAACACTGCCTTATGCCTTCGTACAGCAAGGGGAATGTTCTCCTGAGGGTAGAACATTAAGGCGGGCCAAAAAGAAGTTTGCACTCTGCTGAACAAACCACATTGAACAGATAGTTTGCAGGTCTGAAAGCTTTCTAGGAAAGAAAGCTGGCTAGAAAGGCTGAAATAATATAGGTCAGCCATGATTTTTACTTTCCATCTTGATGTGAAGTCATCAAGAAGAATTAGTGGGGCCAGTGGGCCAACAGACAATAGAGGTTCGAGCCAATAAGAGAGACAGCAAATACAGGCTCTCATCTCCAATGGGATCATTCCTCTTTCCATGTGAATTAGATCTTTTGGGACACAACATGGAATCTGGAAGAGTGTTTGCAAAAACTTAGATTGAACAGCTTCCAGATTCTTTAGATCATTATAGTTGCATATTTCTGTGCCATACAGTATTTGGGATATACTGTAGATTTAGCTTTCAAGAGCTTAAAGGCAGTAGATATACATCTACCTCCCTTAGAGTGAAAAAAGCCCAGGATTACCTTGATACTATTGTTGGCTTTGGCAGAGATGACTCTAGATTGTTTCTACCAACTTCAAGTGGCCTGAAAAATTACTACAAGATATTTAAAAGCTAGAACCTGTTCTGTTTTGTTAGTTCCTATTTGCCAGCTAAGTCTTCCCAAGAAAACTGTAATTTTAGTCTTGGAGTGATTAATTGTAAGTAGCCATTTCACAAAAGACTGAGTTTACCTACTGCCATCATCTATAGTCATACTCATTCTAGAAATGTAAACGGTATATGCAAACTACAATATATAATTAAAAAGAACAAATAAAATATCCAGAACATTTAAATACAAAAAATTCAGATGAAAAACTGAAGAAGAGGAAAAAAATAGGCAAAATTAAAATTGTAAACCACTCAGAGTCATTGTTGAGATGGGCGGCGGAAAAATGTGATAAATAAATAAATAAATAAAACCCATGCAACAGACAAATGAAGCATTTAGCGTATTTTCATGAGCCCTTTCAAAAATGGCAAAACGTACAAATGCACAAACAAAACCCTCTTCTCACTGCTCTCTACTCTGACCCCATCAGAATGCTGCCTAACACCCACCAGATTGCATTTTTCGTGCATGTTTCAAAATGAAATGCTAAGCAGCCCTCAACAATTTCTTTTCAAAATATTCCTTCTGGATGTATGTGTTCTTCAAATGAAATATTGAACTGGAGGCTGGAATTCTGTTTTGTAGCATGCCAATTTTCCAGATAGGTTATAGTAAAAAAAAACCCTTAAATACTATATTAAAAATATTTTAAAAACTGTAAAATGAATTTAAAAATCAAGAAAGATAGGAAATTGGTAGGGTTGAAGGAAGACAGAATGCTGACCATTGGCACAAAGCTGGGGAACTAGAATTATCCAGTTCAATACAGAACATGGCATGTGAAAGAAAATACATACAGAGAATATATTATGAAAAGACAAGACCTTTTTCAGGCTTTGTTGTTTATTCATTTAGTCGCTTCCAACTCTTCGTGACTTCATGGACCAGCCCACGCCAGAGCTTCCTGTCGGTCGTCAACACCCCCAGCTCCCCCAGGGACGAGTCCATCACCTCTAGAATATCATCCATCCACCTTGTCCTTGGTCGGCCCCTCTTCCTTTTGCCCTCCACTCTCCCTAGCATCAGGATCTTCTCCAGGGTGTCCTGTCTTCTCATTATGTGGCCAAAGTATTTCAGTTTTGCCTTTAATATCATTCCCTCAAGTGAGCAGTCTGGCTTTATTTCCTGGAGGATGGACTGGTTTGATCTTCTTGCAGTCCAAGGCACTCTCAGAATTTTCCTCCAACACCACAGTTCAAAAGCATCGATCTTCCTTCTCTCAGCCTTCCTTATGGTCCAGCTCTCGCAGCCATATGTTACTACGGGGAACACCATTGCTTTAACTATGCGGACCTTTGTTGTCAGTGTGATGTCTCTGCTCTTAACTATTTTATCGAGATTTGTCATTGCTCTTCTCCCAAGGATTAAGCACTTTCTTCTTTCACCTTCATCATAAAGCTCCTCAGTTCCTCTTCGCTTTCAGCCATCAAAGTGGTATCATCTGCATATCTGAGATTGTTAATGTTTCTTCCAGCGATTTTAACTCCAGCCTTGGATTCCTCAAGCCCAGCATGTCACATGATGCGTTCTGCTTACAAGTTGAATAGGTAGGGTGAGAATATACAGCCCTGCCGTACTCCTTTCCCAATCTTAAACCAGTCCGTTGTTCCGTGGTCTGTTCTTACTGTTGCTACTTGGTCGTTATACAGAGTCTTCAGGAGGCAGACAAGATGTCTTGGTATCCCCATACCGCTAAGAACTTGCCACAATTTGTTATGGTCCACACAGTCAAAGGCTTTAGAATAGTCAATAAAACAGAAATAGATGTTTTTCTGAAACTCCCTGGCTTTTTCCATTATCCAGTGGATACTGGCAATTTGGTCCCTAGTTCCTCTGCCTTTTCTAAACCCAGCTTGTACATCTGGCAATTCTCGCTCCATGAATTGCTGAAGTCTACCTTGCAGGATCTTGAGCATTACCTTACTGGCATGTGAAATGAGTGCCACTGTTCGATAGTTTGAAGATTCTTTAATGTTTCCCTTTTTTGGTATGGGGATATAAGTTGATTTTTTCCAATCTGATGGCCATTCTTGTGTTTTCCAAATTAGCATGCATTACCTTGACAGCATCATCTTGCAAGATTTTGAACAGTTCAGCTGGGATGCCATCGTCTCCTGCTGCCTTGTTATTAGCAATGCTTCTTAAGGCCCATTCAACCTCACTCTTCAGAATGTCTGGCTCTAGCTCACTGACCACACCGTCAAAGCTATCCCCAATATTGTTATCCTTCCTATACAGGTCTTCCATATATTCTTGCCACCTTTTCTTGATCTCTTCTTCTGTTTGGTCCTTGCCATCTTTGTTTTTGATCATACCCATTTTTGCCTAGAATTTACCTCCGATGTTTCTAATTTTCTGGAAGAGGTCTCTTGTCCTTCCTATTCTATTGTCTTCTTCCACTTCTGCACATTGCTTGTTTAAAAATAATTCCTTATCTCTTCTGGCTAACCTCTGGAATTTTGCATTTAATTGGGCATATCTCCCCCTATCACTGTTGCCTTTTGCTTTCCTTCTTTCTTGGGCTACTTCTAGTGTCTCAGCAGACAGCCAGTTTGCCTTCTTGGTTTTCTTTCTTTGGGTGTATTTTGTTCCACCTCCTGACCAATGTTGTGAACTTCTGTCCATAGTTCTTTCGGGACCCTATCTACTAAGTCCAGTCCCTTAAATCTATTCTTCACCTCCACTGCATATTCCTTAGGAATATTAGTGAGCTCATATCTAGCTGATCTGTGGGTCTTCCCTAATCTCTTTAGTCTGATCCTAAATTGCGCAATAAGAAGTTCGTGATCAGAACTACAGTCAGCTCCAGGTCTTGTTTTTACCGACTGTATAGATGTCTGCCACCTTTGGCTGCAAAGGATGTAGTCAATCTGATTTCGGTGTTGTCCATCTGGTGAAGTCCATGTATAAAGCCGTCTCTTAGGTTGTTGGAAGAGAGTGTTTGTTATGCAGAGTGAGTTGTCTTGGCAAAATTCTATCAGCCTATGTCCTGCTTTGTTTTGTTCTCCCAGGCCATTGTTGTTTATTCGTTTAGTCGCTTCCGACTCTTCGTGACTTCATGGACCAGCCCACGCCAGAGCTTCCTGTCGGTCGTCAACACCCCCAGCTCCCCCAGGGACGAGTCCGTCACCTCTAGAATATCATCCATCCATCTTGCCCTTGGTCGGCCCCTCTTCCTTTTGCCTTCCACTCTCCCCAGCATCAGCATCTTCTCCAGGGTGTCCTGTCTTCTCATTATGTGGCCGAAGTATTTCAGTTTTGCCTTTAATATCATTCCCTCAAGTGAGCAGTCTGGCTTTATTTCCTGGAGGATGGACTGGTTGGATCTTCTTGCAGTCCAAGGCACTCTCAGAATTTTCCTCCAACACCACAGTTCAAAAGCATCGATCTTCCTTCGCTCAGCCTTCCTTATGGTCCAGCTCTCGCAGCCATATGTTACTACGGGGAACACCATTGCTTTAACTATGCGGGCCTTTGTTGTCAGTGTGATGTCTCTGCTCTTAACTATTTTATCGAGATTTGTCATTGCTCTTCTTCCAAGGATTAAGCGTCTTCTGATTTCCTGACTGCAGTCAGCATCTGCAGTAATCTTTGCGCCTAGGAATACAAAGTCTTTCACTGCTTCTACATTTTCTCCCTCTATTTGCCAGTTATCAATCAAGCTGGTTGCCATAATCTTGGTTTTTTTGAGGTTTAGCTGCAAACCAGCTTTTGCACTTTCTTCTTTCACCTTCATCATAAGGCTCCTCAGTTCCTCTTCACTTTCAGCCATCAAAGTGGTATCATCTGCATATCTGAGATTGTTAATGTTTCTTCCAGAGATTTTAACTCCAGCCTTGGATTCCTCAAGGCCAGCTTGTCGCATGATGTGTTCTGCATACAAGTTGAATAGGTAGGGTGAGAGTATACAGCCCTGCCGTACTCCTTTCCCAATCTTAAACCAGTCTGTTGTTCCGTGGTCTGTTCTTACTGTTGCTACTTGGTCGTTATACAGATTCTTCAGGAGGCATACAAGATGACTTGGTATCCCCATACCACTAAGGACTTGCCACAATTTGTTATGGTCCACACAGTCAAAGGCTTTAGAATAGTCAATAAAACAGAAATAGATGTTTTTCTGAAACTCCCTGGCTTTTTCCATTATCCAGCGGATATTGGCAATTTGGTCCCTAGTTCCTCTGCCTTTTCTAAACCCAGCTTGTACATCTGGCAATTCTCGCTCCATGAACTGCTGAAGTCTACCTTGCAGGATCTTGAGCATTACCTTACTGGCATGTGAAATGAGTGCCACTGTTCGATAGTTTGAACATTCTTTAGTGTTTCCCTTTTTTGGTATGGGGATATAAGTTGATTTTTTCCAGTCTGATGGCCATTCTTGTGTTTTCCAAATTTGCTGGCATATAGCATGCATTACCTTGACAGCATCATCTTGCAAGATTTTGAACAGTTCAGCTGGGATGCCGTCGTCTCCTGTTGCCTTGTTATTAGCAATGCTTCTTAAGGCCCACTCAACCTCACTCTTCAGGATGTCTGGCTCTAGCTCACCGACCACACTGTCAAAGCTATCCCCGATATTGTTATCCTTCCTATACAGGTCTTCCGTATATTCTTGCCACCTTTTCTTGATCTCTTCTTCTTCTGTTAGGTCCTTGCCATCTTTGTTTTTGATCATACCCATTTTTGCCTGGAATTTACCTCCAATGTTTCTAATTTTCTGGAAGAGGTCTCTTGTCCTTCCTATTCTATTGTCTTCTTCCACTTCTGCGCATTGCTTGTTTAAAAATAATTCCTTATCTCTTCTGGCTAACCTCTGGAATTTTGCATTTAATTGGGCATATCTCCCCCTATCACTGTTGCCTTTTGCTTTCCTTCTTTCTTGGGCTACTTCTAGTGTCTCAGCAGACAGCCATTTTGCCTTCTTGGTTTTCTCTTTCTTTGGGATGTATTTTGTTGCCGCCTCCTGAACAATGCTGCCAACTTCTGTCCAGAGTTCTTCCGGGACCCTATCTACTAAGTCCAGTCCCTTAAATCTATTCTTCACCTCCACTGCATATTCCTTAGGAATATTAGTGAGCTCATATCTAGCTGATCTGTGGGTCTTCCCTAATCTCTTTAGTCTGATCCTAAATTGTGCAAGAAGAAGTTCGTGATCTGAACTACAGTCAGCTCCAGGCCTTGTTTTTACCGACTGTACAGATGTCCGCCACCTTTGGCTGCAAAGGATGTAATCAATCTGATTTCGGTGTTGTCCATCTGGTGAAGTCCATGTATAAAGCCGTCTCTTAGGTTGTTGGAAGAGAGTGTTTGTTATGCAGAGTGAATTGTCTTGGCAAAATTCTATCAGCCTGCGTCCTGCTTCGTTTTGTTCTCCCAGGCCATGCTTACCTGTAATTCCAGGTGTCATTTGACTGCCCACCTTAGCATTCCAGTCTCCCATGATGAAAATAACATCTCTTTTAGGCGTGTTGTCCAGTAGGAGCTGCAGATCCTCATAGAACTGCTCTACTTCAGCTTCTTCAGCATCTGTGGTTGGGGCATATATTTGGATCACTGTGATGTTAGATGGCTTGCCCTGAATTCGAATTGAGATCTTTCTATCGTTTTTTGGATTGTATCCAAGCACTGCTTTAGCCACTTGACTATTAATTATGAAGGCTACTCCATTTCTTCTGTGGTCCTCTTGTCCACAGTAGTAGATCTGGTGGTCCTTTGATGTGAAGTGGCCCATTCCAGCCCATTTCAGTTCACTGACGCCCAAAATGTCTATCTTTAATCTTGAGATCTCACTAATAACCACATCCAATTTGCCCTGGCTCATAGATCTTACATTCCAGGTTCCAATGGTGTGTTGATCCTTAGAACATCGGATTCACCTTTCACCACCAGCACCGTCAGCCGCTAGCCGTCCTTTCGGCTTTGAGCTAGCTGCGTCATCACATCTGGGGCTAGTTGAACTCATCCTCTGTTCCTCCCCAGTAGCATTTTGACCATCTTCCGACCTGGGGGTCTCATCTTCCGATGGTATACCGACATATCTCTGGTTGTACTGATCCATTTAGTTTTCACGGCAAGAATACTGGGGTGGGTTGCCATTACCTTCCCCAGGGATCGCACTTAGTCTGACCTCTCTGTCACGACCTTCCCGTCTTGGGTGGCCCTTCTGAGTTTAGCTCATGGCATCATTGAGTTGCTTAAGCTCCAGCACTACAACGAGGTAACGATCCTTTGCTGAAGTTTTCAGGCTTACTAATCTTATTAACTAAGTTTTCATTGCTAATCTTTCCTTGTCTCCTTTATTTTTCAGGAGCTTGGATCCCCAAGCAGAACAGATTCCATTGGTGGTGATCTCCCAGTAGGAGTATGGAACACTGCTTCCTCTTTACAGAGACTTCGTTCCCTGGATACCTTCAGAGGGTAAATAATTCCTTACAATTTTTCTGTAAATGTCTTCAAGGATATTATCAGCTAAGGCTTCTGGTGTTACTTTGTGCAGTAGTAGCAGCTACCAAGAGTGGAACCCACTTATCCTAGAAAGAGATACCGTAAGTAATAGCAGAGCAATAGAAAAGTAAGAACTGGTACAGTCTGGACACTTCCTGTTTCTTAGCTGTGTTAAGGAACTGCACCCAGCTGTAGATTTACCTCATGTGTCCCTGAGCTAACAGAAATCATTACCTTGGTTTTGGAGGTTCTGATTTCCTGTTAGGCTGTTGTCTGTTGAACAACTGAGGCTCTTTTGGCTGGGATCACCAACCTGGTGCCTTTGAGCAACATCATGCCTGTTTTAGCACTGATCAGACTTTCATTTTGGGGACTAGGGAGGACTTTCCATTTTCCTTTCATTTTCTTTTTTTTAACTGGGAGGCTGCTGCATCATTTTTCTTTTGAGAAAATCTAAATTGTAGGCAGATATAAGATAGATACACTCCATATTGACTTCAAAAGCATTTGTGGGGAGTAAAAATAGCTGCAATAACACATCATTTTGAAACATGTGCACGAGAGTGTGTCAGTGTCATGATCGCCGTTGCGATGTTTGCGACATCGTAACGGCTCGCATGACAAAGCGCGGATGCGTGTCAATGTCATGTCCCCCGTTGCGATGTATACATACAGCACAACGGGGAACATGCCTTACCGATTTAGAGGAAGGGGAAGGAAAGAATCAGGGCTAATCCCGTAAGCACCGAAAGACAATACAAGACAAAGGACAAAGGAAACATACCTTTGCCCTGACCCGGGAAGCCACCATCTTATCTCCCTGACATCTCTGCATTACCACGGGGGACACACCTGCTCCGGACACAGGAAGAGGACAGAAGTAATCGGCGCTAATCCCCCTGATCGCCCATCGAGGCTCCAGAATCGCCCCTGATCGCCCATCAAGACTCCGGGTTCACCATTGGGCAGGACTTTGGGACAATGGGGGGTGGGGAAGGACCACATCCGCACCGTGGGTATTTACAGGCTACCTCGCACGCCATGTGCTCATTCCCGTCTTTCTCAGTGTATGCATTCTATTCTCAATAAACCGGAAATCCTTAGCCCTGGCTAGTGAGTCTGTGCTTTATTGGAATAAGGGCAACCATCACAGTCAATGGCTGGAGAGGTGCGGGCGATAAACTGGACAAAGAAGGTAATGGGGTTGGGAGATCTACTGAACAAACAAGGTCCCATCGCCCGGTAATCGGCCATTGATGCCCCTGATAAAGAAAGGATCAGGGCGAGGTTCGGAAAGGCGTGTCCGGGCTTTCGAGGAATATCGAGGTCTAATCGCCCGGTAATGGACCATTACCTCGCAGGAAGATAAACAGGGCAATGCCCGGGGCGAATGGGGCTGGACGACCTCTCACCTATCAAGTCTTGATGGCCTGTCACTCCGTGGAACTTGTGGGGCACACCCGGGGAGTGTGGGGGTGGAGCGCTGTTTGGCGCGAGACTATTTAATTCAACTTTTGGTGCGCTTCCCTCACTCTCAGCTTTTTACTGGTGTGCATTCTATTCTAAATAAAAGCCAGAGCTTAAACTTGATTTAGAGTCTGAGTCTTTTATTTGGTCTTAGGCATTCCTTACAGTCGGGAGTGATATGAAAGAGGTCCTATATGTTGCTGATTTGGGAGGAGGGTAAACTAGTCTGTTGGGTTTCTTTGAGGGAATGCATGAATACGTGTATTTACTTTGAATACATCTATTTCTTTGATCAGCTTTCTCCAGCCTGATGCCATTCACATAGCAGCATTGGCTGGCAATTAGGGAATTGTAGTTCCAACATACCTAGAAAACTGATGTTGAGGGAGACTGTTTTCTACGATCTGCAGTTTTCTGTGTATGAAATGGGAATTTTGTGGGCTGGATGGGTGGGAACAAATAATGTAATTTGGCATTTGCAACTCAGATCTTACTTCTGCCTACAATTTAGATTTGTTAAGCCAAGTTATTTGCCTCAATGCTTCATCAATTGTCTTCTGTGAAGTGTATGTTGTTTGTAAACCAGGAGTTCAGAAGAGTTATATTTGGGACTCAGAATTCACCTCTTGAGGAAGACTTTTTAGCCTCAGTAACCTCTGTTAGGAAATGAGCATTTGAGATTGATCGCATCCTTCTGGCAGCTACAGTTCGGATAATTCCTTACAATCTTCTAAATTTTTCTGCTGGACCCTTTTGAAATCTTCTAAATTTTTCTGCTGGACCCTTTTGATGTTGATCAGTCCCAATCTCTATAAAAAATTATCTGGTAATGTGTAAATGGCAATATTTTCTTCCTGTATTATCTCAATTTGGAAGGTAAAAGTATTGATCAAATCTACTAGTTTAAGACTTGCTTGGGTATAATATTTCATCATTGGAACAGTGAACTAAGTTCATTTAGAGCCTGTTAGTAAGTATATGTGTTCAGTGTGTGATCATGATTTCCATTTGACTTTGTAGACTGGCACTTATAATTATGGTCTTTGTGAATTATGGTGGAGGAAAATATTGGTTCTTCAAACATCAGAGCTGGAACGGTAAGATATTCAAAATCCATTTGTCCTCCACAGTAGAGAATCAAACATGCCTCATTTACTGTTCTGCTTTGGGAGTTTGGGAGTTTTTAAGATCTCAGAGTTCCAACTAATGCTTAGGAGGGCAAACAGATATTTGTAGCTGGACAAGCAACACTGGGAGAGGGAGGAGAGAGGGAGAAGAGAGGGCTGTAAGTAGTTTGAAATAGGTTAGAAGATTTGGAAAAAGTGCTGTAACGCGGTGGTGCTGCGGGTTAAACCGCTGAGCTACCGATCGGAAGGTCGGCAGTTCGAAACCGCGCGGCGGGGTGAGCTCCCGTTGCTAGTCCCAGCTCCTGCTCACCTAGCAGTTCGAAAACATGCAAATGTGAGTAGATCAATAGGTACCGCTTCGGCGGGAAGGTAACGGCGTTCCGTGTCGTCATGCTGGCCACATAACCCGGAAGTGTCTCCGGACAATGCCGGCTCTAAGACTTAGAAACGGAGATGAGCACCGCCCCCTAGAGTCGGACACGACTGGACTTTACGTCAAGGGAGACCTTTACCTTTACCTTACCTTCTTTTTTAGCCTATTTCACTCTAAAATGCTTTCTCTCAATGGGGTGACCTTGTGTTATGTATTTTAGAAAGTTCAAAGTGTGGAAAACTGTTGGTAATATACTTTAGGACTAAATATTTTATTTAATTAACTAAGAATAGTTAGTAGTTCTCCATTGTTATGAACATTAATGAATATCTCTGTTTCTCTTTGTAGGTCTAACGATAGCAGACCTCGTCTTTCCATGGTAATTCATGTTGTTTGCTAATATCATTGAACTTAACTAAGTCCATTCAAACGAGATCCATACGGGAATATCTTTAATTGCCCATCAGTGTGATCAGAACTTGGATTCTTAATCATCATAATAGTTACGTTTTCAGTGTCTTTGTTTAATGTCTAATTTTAGAGTAAAGCAGTAAGTGCGTGCAATCCCAATCTCTGTTTTTCAAAAATTGTTGGATTTTTAAACAAAATTTCCAAAGCTGTTTCCAAAACCTAAAAACCTATGCATCATCATGCAGTTCATCTAAACAGAAGGCTGATCTACACTTCCTATTTCCCCAGCATGAGAGAGACCCACTAACTGTTTCCCAAGGAGAGGAATGCATGAAGTTGCCCTCATCTCAGCCCCAGTCAGCTGCAAATGCGGCTTCGGCCTGTCTCTTTTTGCTCTGAAGTGCTTTCCCCCTTCTGCTGGCACAGGCTTCCTGAGCAGTCTCTCTGCTGAGCTGCATCCACTGTAGGCAGATGTTTCATTGCTGAGGCAGAGCTGAGGTTGGAAGTGCATGCAGGGAGCACTTCTATGAGCTGGCATAATTTTCTGTTGGTTTCTATCTCTCCTTTGTACCTTGTTCTTACTTCTTCAGTTTTCCTCAGGCAATCTGAGATTCATAGCCAGGTATTCATCCTTTCACAAACACATGTATAAACACATACATGGTTATAAGTCAGCTATAAGTTATATTTGGTATTTCAGTAAAGGTCTATTTCAGTCTCTTTTTTCCATCTTAGGATTTAAAGAACTTTCATCCAGTGGCAGTAATGTGATTTCAATGAGGCAGTTCTGTTGTTTCCTATACTACAAGAAGTGGGAACACATCACTTCTGTGTTGATGGTGCCTATTCCTGTAAATTGTAACTTCCTATGTGATCTTTTGTTTTGCTTCATTTGTGATTGCACTTTGATCCAAAAGCCTCAAAGCAGGTGTTGATACAGAGCAAAAGCAACATATAATATGTATAAATGTTTACACTTTAGGATGTTAAGATGCTAAGCACTTTGGGTAAAGGGGGGCTTTTGGATGAAAATTTGGAAAGTGATAGATAGAGGGGAGGCCCTTACCTGATCCTCATCTGACTGGTAAGTGTAAGAAATAGAATGCTGGAATAGTTGACCTTTGATCGTATAAAGAAAAATGGTTCTTAACATAGGATTGTACTCTGGAGCCAACAAAAGAACTGCTATTCGTACTTTGTGCTGGGTGTATGGATGTCAAAGACAGCTCAAGTCTTGCATTTTCTAGTAATACTAACATAGAGAATGAGTTTTCTGGAATCTGTTGTAGATCTTTGAGGAAGAGAGGAATGTGCATATCTGTTCAACTATTTCTCTAATATTCAAATTATTCTTCTTTCATTGCATACACAAGATTCATACCTGCTTATCTACGGCTTCTCAGTTCTTGGAGTTAATTTTATCCTTAAATACTGTATGTCTTGATGAGATATGATTCTCTCTCTCTCTCCTTCCTGTCTTAGGTTTGTATTTATTATGGGCACCTCTATTTCACTGTCTCTCAGTGCCATGTTGAGACGGGGTTGTTCCAAATGGCAATTGCTGGGCAAAGTCTTGTGGAGAAGTCTCCTCCTCTTTTTAATAGGACTCATAGTTGTGAACCCAAATTACTGCCTTGGACCCTGTAAGTGCTAAGAGATTTATTTTTTTCATGATAGCTAGAAATGTTCCCCTTTGTATATCAGAATAAAATTTTGAGAAAAACTGAAATTCCTGCAGGCGTAACTGTACAAACAGTTGCAGCTACGTCAGTTCTTGAAAAGGCATTATTTACCTTTCATGTTGCTTCCAAAGTCATTGTATTCTGCCCCACCTTATGGCACATAGAGACAGGAAAACTATGTACTGTAAGGGAGTAGAATACGATGACTTTGGAAGCAACATGACAGTTTGGAGGATAAATTCATTCATATTTAATTCAGGAATTAGAATTAACAGTTTTTTTTCTTCTGACTCATTTATGTTTCTAATACACTGTACAATTTTGGAGACACCTAGTCATAAAGGCATGATTCTTTTTTATTCTATTATGTTACCTCAGAAGCTGCATAAATGAGTACAGTTTGTAAAATTCTCTTATTCAAGTATTGAAGACCCTCCCTCTCCACACTCTGTACCTTGAGATCTTTTAACTTACTCATATTATCTTCCATGTCCTCTATGTTAGCTTTGGGCGCTAAGATTAAAAGAAAATTTTGCCTAAAGAAAGCTTTATACTTTCTTTCATACAGAGATACAGAATATGCCAGTTGAGTTACCTGGCCTTAAAATCCATGCCATGTAAGCAGTAAAAGCATATTGTTACACTTAGTTTCTAGGCATAAATTCTTTTTCTTGATATTTCAGACCCAGTCTTTATCTTCAGACACATTACACGGACAATGGCCTTCTTTTTTTTCCACAGAGAAATGTAGATGGCCCTCCACGCAGATATAAGCATGATTTCTCTCACATTTAAGTATATGTATAGCACATTCACACACAAAGTAGAACCCCTTTTCTCTTCTAATATAGCCAAAGGAAAAATGGGTTATTTCTGGGTGGGCAAAGTAATGTAAGAAAATAGGGGAGCTCTGCATTTCAGTGGTTATTAAAAACTAGTAGTATACCCTAGCCTTTGTTACTTTGATATTTCCACATATTGATGTATTTTTATCCAGCTACATATTTATGTCATTGTGTAAATTGACAGGATGAATAATCTTAGCTTTATGGTTAAAATTTTGGGCTTTATAATGCTGAAAAAATCTTAACTATACATGTTGCCTTACAACTTTATAATCCTATTTTTGGAAAATAGGCTGAATGGCAAGGGAATCCAGTGGAGAAATTCCATAAGTGTTCTTTGTAAAGAACCTTATGATTTATAGCAATCCAGGCAGGATAGCTTGAGCACCTAAATAGGATGTGATAACAAGAACTTGATGATACTGAGGTTAATACTAGAATTCTAGTGGTAAAGGTGCTGGGCTAGAAACCAGGAGACTGTGAGTTCTAGTCCCGCCTTAGGCATGAGAGCTGGCTGGGCGACCGTGGGCCAGTCACCCTCTCTCAGCCCAACCCACCTCACAAGTTGTTGTGGTGGGGAAAATAGGAGGAGGAAGGAGTATTAGGTATGTTCGCCGCCTTGAGTTATTTATAAAAATAACAAAGGCAGGATAAAAATGAAATAAATAAATAAATAAGAATTACTAACCTCAGTAGTCCCCCTTAGAAAAATGACATGTTAAGTTTCTTTGTTTCCTTTCTTGAAATCATTCAGTTAATTTGTTCAGATTAAAATACAGTTATAACACTGTTAATCCTGCAACAGTATATATTGGTCAGCATCAGACCTACTTTTGCATCCATTATTTCCCTCAACTATCATGCTCAGTTACATTGCCTTTTATATTTTTTTCAGTGGCCTTCGATAATCTACGAATTCCAGGTGTGCTCCAGAGACTGGGTTGCACATACCTTGTCGTTGCAGCACTAGAACTCCTCTTTGCCAAACCTGTGCCTGAGAACAGCACCCTGGTCAGTGAATGGTGTAACAGTTATGCTTCAACATAAAGTGAAGAGAGTACTGGCTTTTCCTGATTCACAATCTTTAATTAACACTTCAAAGAGTGCTTCAGTCTGAAACTTAGAAAAGCTGAATTAGACATCAAATGTTCTGAGCACCAATATCAGTTTTCTCCCTTGCTTCATTAACTCAACTACCCCAATACTTTACAAAACCCAGTGTGCTTCCTATTTTACAAATCAGATAGAATAATGAAACTGGATGGTAAGTGAGTAGGACACAGTTTTGTAAACTAAGATGTGAATCTCACCGAACACAGGGAAGGCCTTATTATTGACCCTGCATTGTAATGGTGGTAGTGGCAAGGAAGCAATAGGGCTTCAGAAATGATTTAGACAGCCATGTATTTTTTTCAGGATGCTTGAAAGAGGACTCCTATTCAGAAACACATCTGAGTAATTTCCAGAGCATGCCTAGCCCTGTGGAACAGGGCTTCCCTGCTGGTATCGCATTCTCAGAGTGCCATCTGATGGAGCTGTTCCTGAGAGTTTTAAAGCATTCTTTGATTTGGCCCAAAAGGTGACTTCAGGCAACCCATAGAAGCCTATCATGACGAAATTACTGAACTTTTCAAGGATAAAGTTGCTAATTTCTGCCTCTTGTTCCTGCTGTTCAGTATATGAAATGTGTCTAGAGTACAGAAGGTTTACCACCTGGCCACAGTTACCTGATCTATTTTTGAGTAAAAGATAAAAGATACACTTAGCTTTAAATCCCAAAACAGCCTGGAGCCATTCTCTTCCACATTGACTGAACCATGTATTAGCATGAGTGTTTAAAGCCCTCCTTCAAATATCCAGCTAGGATAGATAGCAAGCAAATGAAAGGTGTGAGGAAAGGGCTTTGGGATTAGGGGCTGCCCTTAGCTTTGAGGTGCCGGGCAAGGGATTTAACTCCAAGTCTCATTTAAAAACAGGTGCTTTATTGTTGCTAGCTATTTTAATGTTCAATACTGTTAGTATTTGCTTAATCATTGTTTCCTTTGTTAATTAATGTATTGCTACTTCGTGAACTGCTCTGAAAAATTAAAAACAGAAGAATGATAAAATTAAGTAAATAAATCAGAACAGTTATGAAACTATGATGCTTGATCTGGACTGAGATCCATAGAAATAGCCCAGTCTCTGAATACAAGCATATGAGCTTTTGTTAGTTCTCCTTCTCCATTCTGGAAAAAGACACTGGACCAAAGCCATGTTAGTCAGTGGCTGAAGTTAACTTCAAGATATTTAATAGAGAAGGAACTCTTGAAAGAACACAGATAATTTTAACAGAGTGAATACCTCCAGCAAATCCAGCGGTAGGGATTTCCCAATGAAACTTGAATTACTCAAGTTTTACTTCTTTTCCTGTCTTTTAATAGGAGGCTCCATACCCTGCTCTCCAGGATATTCTTCCATACTGGCCCCAGTGGCTTTTCATGTTGGCCCTTGAAGGACTTTGGCTGTACCTCACCTTCCTTTTGAATGTACCTGGGTGTCCAAAGTCAGTTGAAGTTTAAATCGTTTTTCTTTTTTCAATGTTATCTTTTCCAGATACCTGTGGGGTTTAAATAGACTGGTCTCATTAATACTATAACACTTCAGTGTTCAAGACTGAACATTCAAATAATATTTCTCTCCCACTAGTTAACTTGGGGACAACAGGATATTCTCATGAAAAAGCCTCATTGAAATCAGTTGGAGCTATTCCAGGAGTACTGCTTATCCTTAGGCTGTCTTGTTTTTATAGTGATCCTCATATGGAACTCCTAAAGGGCTGTGAGCATGGCTCAGATTCTGGCAGCTCCTATTCTGCCATCCTTTTTTTGGTGCTAAAGATCTGATACATTGTCACATACAGTCAGGACTAGAAATACTGGAATAAGGATAACTGTTTTGGCATGTGGCCTCTGTACACCACCACATTGAAGTTGAACGGAAACACACCCAGATGGGAGCAAAGTCAGGACTTTCAGCTGTAACTCAAGGGGTTTGACAAAAGTGGGGCACTAACCATTCAGGAAGTACAGCCAGTGGCATACACATACCCCCATCGTTGGTGGCTCGTAAGTAATGGAACAAACCAACATCATTACAAACATAAGGATCGCCTTTAATACCTGGATGAAAATCCTTTGCAGTCAACGACTGCCTGAAGTCTGGAACCCATGGACATGACCAAATGCTGAGTTTCCTCCCTCGAGATGCTTTGCCAGGCCTTTACTGCAGCTGCCTTCAGCTGCTGCTTGTTTGTGGGTCTTTCTGCCTTCAGTCTTGTCTTCAGGAAGTGAAAAGCATGCTCTATTGGGCTGAGATCAGGTGACTGACTTGGCCATTGAAGAGCATCCCACTTCTTTGCCTTGAGAAACTCTTGGGTAGCTTTTGCTGTACGTTTTGGGCCATTATCCATCTGCAATATGAAGCGGCGTCCTATCAGTTTGGCAGCATTTGGCTGAATCTGAGCGGAAGGTATAGCCCTATACACTTCAGAATTCATCCTGCTGCTTTTATCAGCAGTCAGGTCATCAAGAAACACCACTGACCCGGTTCCATTGGCAGCCATACATGCCCATGCCATGACACTGCCTCCACCATGTTTGACAGATGATGTGGTATGCTTTGGATCATGAGCTGTTCCTTTCCTTCTCCATACTTTTCTCTTCCCATCATTCTGGTGCAAGTTAATCTTGGTTTCATCAGTCCAAAGAATCTTATTCTAGAAGTGGGCAGGATTTTTTAGGTGTTTGCTGGCAAAGTGTCATGAGTAAGGATGGCGAGCAGGGGGCTCCCATCCAGACTGTTAAGCACATGCGTAGCACTGAGGAATTAGGTAGCCATTCAAAGAGACACAGATCGGGACCGCCTTAACCTTTGGGGTTTATATGTCTGGGTTTTTCCCACGCTTCTTCAGTTTGTTAGGATTCCTGTTATGTACAAGCAATAAAACATTAGAGACCAGTTCCTTGTCTCAGCGTGTTTCCTGGCAGTTAGGACACAAAGTCTAATCTGGCCTTTCTGTTCTTTAGCATCACCAGTGGTTTGCACCTTGTTGTGAAGCCTCTGTATTTACATTCATAAAGCCGTCCCTTGACTGTAGATGTTGACAATGACATGCCTACCTCCTCAAGAGCGTTCTTCACCTGGCTAGACTTTGTGAAAGGGTTCCTTTTCACCATGTGCAGAATTCTGTGTCATCCACTTTAGTTGTCTTCCGTGGTCTTCCAGGCCTTTTGCTGTTGCTGAGCTTGCCAGCTGATTTGTTCTTTTTCAGGATGTTCCAAACTGTTGTATTGGCCACTCCCAATGTTTTTGCTATCCCTCTGATGGGTTTATTTTGTTTTCTCAGCCTAATGATGGGCTCCTTCACTCGCATGGACACTCATGTTGAGAGTTCCAGTGAACAGCTACCAAATGCAAATGTAACACTCAGAACCACCTCCAGGCCTTTTATCTGCTGGATTGGTCATGGGGTACCCAGGAAACAGGCCACACCTGGCCATGCAGCTGCTTGTCAGCCATTCATTCCATTACTTATGAGACACCAACGATGGGGGGGGGAGCTGTACAGCCCTACTGGCTGTACTTCCTGAATGGTTAGTGCCCCACTTTTGTCAAACCCCTTGAATGACAGCTGAAAGTCCTGACTTTGCTCCCATCTGGGTGTGTTTCCTTTCAACTTCAGTGTGGTGGTGTACAGAGGCCAAATGCCAAAACAGTTACCCTTGTTCCAATATTTCTGGTCCTGACTGTATCTCTATCTCTGCATCTACTCCTACACCTATATCTACATCTATATGAGAGACACATTAATATACAGTATATGACACATTGTCAGGCTTAGAATTGTGTCATGAGGTCCCTGTCTTTGGGATCTTGATGGACAGTGGGAATGACAGCAGAGGTGGGATGATGGACATTGGCCAGTTCTGGAGATTATCGACTTGACACCTTCTGGAAACAATCCTACTCTCTGACAGCTCACAGAGTTGCTTTTGTTTTAGCACTACACAATAAGGGCTCCTGATCCTTTCAAATCACTCGGCTCACATCCATGCCAACATATGGCTCAAAGATTTTTCCCCCCACTTCTAGAGGCTACCTCGGACCTGGAGGTATTGGCAGTTTTGGAAAGTTCCCCAACTGTACAGGAGGGGCAGCAGCTTACATTGATCGTTTGCTTCTAGGAGAGAAACATATCTACCAGCATCCATCTTCTAATGTGAGTTAAACATTCCACACATCTGTCAACTATTTGTGAAATGTTACAGCCTGCTTAAAAGTTTTATCACTGCTTATGAAGAATATTGGAAGGCAAAATGTGATCTGAATTTTTGTAACTCTTCAAAGCTGTTGCCAGCTCCTTGAAGCTAGCTCGTTTTCTGTAGTTGTTCCTTGAAATTTCAAGTAACTGTTCCTTGTTAATGTATTTAGATAATATTTTAATAAAAGTAGATTATCTTTAAAAGGTAAAGAAAATGCAGCTTATCTGACAGAACTTTCACTCACAATTTCATTCAAAATAGGAAATCAACATTAACAGTCCATAATTTCTTAAAATTATTTTATGACTGCGCATTGCAGAAATAGTTGAGGTTCCCTGCCTCCTGCCAAGACTTCAGAAAAGAGAATAGATAAGAAATACAATGGCTGGAGCAATCTCACCTATTTTTCAGTGAGCGCTAGTAGCAAGTAGAATGGCATGGCTGTTTTTTCCCTTTCTTCACTTTATTTAACTCAAATAAATTGTCCCATTTGAAGTTAATAGAAAGAAATTCATGTACACTACTTCCAACAACCATCTTAGAAGTGTAATAGAGGCTATGAAGACTTTGGATTCAACAAATATGTGGTAGCTCCCAGCATGTCCTCTGACCCATTCACAGCAAGTTTCCTGTTCCAGTTTTGACATCCGAGTCCCAAAATTGGACAGAAGTGGCCTGGATGTTCTGGGAGAAGTGGAATGGGGGTTCTTTAATTACTTTCTCCAAAGCTCTTCTTAGAGCGTTAAAAAAATACAAAAAATCCTGTGGCTTATGGGATACTGTCCTAAAGGACATAAAATTGCATACTAATACTGAGCATTAATTAATTAATTAATACTGGATATTTTTAAGAGTAGACACTAAGGATTTCATTCAGTGGATTGCTACTATTGCTACAAGAGTTACGCATTTGTAACAATAACTCTGAATTTATTTTAGGTTTCCTGAGATGCTCTTTTCTCCATCCAGATGTCTAGTAATAAGTGACTTCAGGCATGGGTAACGCCCATGCACTTTTTTCTTCCTGGAGATGGAATAGCCACGCCTATGTGTTGCTCCCAGTCTCATGACATGGAGGTTCAGGGTCAAAAGTAACATTTGAAAAAACTACATTTCTGGATCTAAAGTGTTGTTTCAGTGCTAAATCAAAATGTATTTATGTTAGCAACTAATAGAAAATATTTATATTCAGTTAAAATACAAAATTCAAGTTTAGGCGGATTTCTAATATACCTTTCTCAATCTATAGGTGCTTTATCTTACTGTGGTACCCTTTGACCCTGAAGGAATTTTAGGAACAATAAATTCTGTTGTTATGGCATTTTTGGGACTTCAGGTATTGTACTCTCTTGCCCTACTTGAGCAGAAAAGCTTCATAAAATGTTATTTAGACAGGTGAGAGTTTATAACTCCCTATATGAGTGTTGGGGGAGGGAGGTCCTTCTGTAGGGATAACAGACTGATCCAAGGGACCTACAGTATAGGCTTCTTTGGAGCAACACAAGGAAATACTTATTTTAACATTTCAGACAAGTCGCAGAAGTTCAGAGTTAACTATTTAATAACTGCTCCAAGAAGATATTATTTCTCTGTATCACTGTGTCATTAGATTACAGTAGATTTGCCAACAAAAATGAAGACAAGAGGCAAAAGACAGGAGTTTGATGGTTTCTGTAGACAGCATAAGCGTTTAGAAGAAGCAAAGTCTGTATTTCGACTACAATATAGGAAAACGTAATATCAAGAAAAACATACCTGAAAAAAATCAGAAAGATTACATCAAGAAATTAGTAGAACTATTTAATACTACTGTACATTAGAGTGTAATGCATATATCAACTAGTTCTCAATTTCACTCTGCCTGTTACAGCTATTCTAGGCCACTTTTAATGTTGTTTTGTTTTGTTTTTATTTTAAGGGAGGAAAAATTCTTTTGTTTTATAAAGATCAGCATAAGCAAATAATGCTTCGTTTTTGTGTGTGGAGTGTAATAATGGTAAGTCACAAATATAGCCTTGTTAGGTCTTTAATTAGAAGAATTTATCTCCCAGTTCTTTTAAAGCTTCTGTTACTTTCTGGAAAATTTGGCTCAAAAGAGATGAATATTTTCTTAGTTGCAATAAACTGAATGGCAGTTCTTCAGAGGATCAGACTTCGAGCAAAGCAGCAGCAAAACACTCTGGTGTAATTCAGTGCAAGTTAAGTGTGCTTGCTAAGCAAGCAAACACTGACAGCAAATAGGAGTTTATCAGGAGAGCTGAGCAGTAGGAAGAGATAAGGAAGCAAGAGGTAAAAAAAAGTCTGAAAAGTTGTTGATTGGAAGAGCTTGTCTTGAGAGCTCCTATTGCACATTATGGATGATTGTGATTGCTTATTGAGTAAGCAGAGACTACACATTTAAGGCAGTGTTCCAGAGAATGAGCTAACAGGTAAGTGAGCAGGGAAATTGAACAGGACATTCTGTGTAAGTTCTTCATTTAAAATGCCTTTTTTTTAGGGTGTCATTTCTGTGTTGTTGACAAAATGCTCCAAAGATCAAGGCTTGATTCCAGTTAACAAGAATTTATGGTGAGGAACGTACAGAATCATTTTATTCTGTAAACTGATATTTGATAGATAAATCTTGAACTACTTTTTGACATTTCTGCAGGTCAATTTCATATGTGACAACACTGAGCAGCTTTGCCTTTATACTTCTGCTGTTGGTATACTACCTTATAGATGTTAAGAAGGTGTGGTCAGGGGCTCCATTTTTCTATCCAGGTGAGTACATTGAAAAGGAAAATATTTTAGTTTAACTTTTTTTAGACTTAAAACCTAGGTGCCTCTTCAGAGTTTATTTTTTTCTCTTTAAAAATGTCTTTCACTTCTTATTCCTGACCCAAATGAATTTATTTGGGAGATGAATCTATTTTCTTTATTTGTTGATTCAGACTGAGCAGTTTCTCTTTCCCCCCACCCATTATGCAGTGGCTTTACACAAGTTTATATCCCTCTACCTGCCTCACCAGATGCATTGTACAATTCCTCTAGCTGGAAATTTTTGCTAACAAGTTGACTGAATTTCCTGGAATCATCATGAAATATGCCTTCATCAGGTTACGGTTGCATTAGTAACTCCCTGGAATGTGGGTGAAATAGCTGTTGGGATGGTGATAAGGGTGGGGCTACCTAACCCTTCCCTCTTCAGTCATATATCCACCAAAAATCACCATCCCTAACCCATCTTCCTCTCATTGGTATGAAAATTGGAATGAATATTCCTTCTCACAAGGATGCAGAGGATGATTCTGAACAAAAACAAAGTCGAATGGCCTGTTCTTTATTACATTTCTTGATCAAAAATTTGTAGTCTTGTTTTTAAAAAAGCATTTATCTGTGCAATAAAAACCTGAATCTCTCTTTTTCTAGAATATGGTATCCCTCTAACTACAGATAATTGTATGTAACAAAGAAACCTTCGTCTGTACTGACGATCTACTAAGTACAGCCAAGAACAGTCAAGTTCCATCTATCATATTTGAGATGAAATCAGCGTAACTTTTAATTTGTTGCTTGACTATTCTATAGGAATATCTTGGAATAAAAGTTACTCTAATTAAACTTGGAGGAATTATAAAAGAAATTTGAAACATTTTAGGGACACCTGGAAATACTGGTTGGAGGACCTGTGGGATTGACGATAACCATAAGTCATCTTGCAAACAAAACTTTTTGTCCTGTTGTGATATTATGATCTTCATAGTTTATAGGTATTACTTTACTTCCTTGATCATGGGCCATCTGAGCAATTACTGCAGTTTGATGTAAAGGTCATTACTTGTGCCTTATGGAAATTTTCAAGGTGTTAGAAGCCATGGAAGAGGATTGATGTGAGGCTGGAGCTATAAACACTGTAATCTGTTACTACTTTTCTTTACAGGTATGAACTCCATTCTTGTTTATGTTGGACACGAAATATTTGAAAACTATTTTCCTTTTAAATGGAAGCTGCATGATACACAGTCACACAGTGAACATTTGACTCAGAACCTAATTGCTACATCTTTATGGGTTATCATATCATATATGCTCTACCGTAAAAAGATATTCTGGAAGATTTAACTCAACCCAGCACATATCAAAAAGTATGGGTTACGAGAACATTGTAACACCACCACCCCATCATATTGATGTCACTTTTTTTTTTAAAGGGTCATGTATTTGGTTTACATTCCGGATTATCTTGAACTGAAATCTGTATTTTAAGGGTTTGTTGACTTGCCATTTAGCTACAACAAGGTTTTGTTCAAATTTTATTTTTTACATTATTCAATTTCTAAATAAATATACTGAGTATATTCCAATAACTGGGTATTTTCAAAATAATTTTCATACACAACCCTGTTCAGAAATTTATTTGCCTCATAGGAATCATATATTCATATCACACAGGGGTATCTGAGACTATCTAGGTTTGGGAAGATTCTGGTAATTTGATGTGTGCGCCGCTACTCCTTGTGAAATCACTCAGGATTGCAGAAAGGAATGAACAATCAGTACTCTTTGGGCTCCACCGTGGCTTTAATCCTGATAGCCTATTTGTTTTGTGAAGCTAAGGGGCCATTAAGCAATAGCCAAGTCTGGCTTACAAATTACTTGCATCTTACCTTCAACTTGCCTGTCCCACTACTTAATGGTCTCCGGCAGAATGCTTGACCATGATGAGTATCTGTATCCATTTTGCATGACTCATGAATTATTGCAACGTGACCACAATGTCATGAGTACTGATGGCGAGCAGGAGGGGGCCTCTATCCAGGGGGGAAAACGCATGCGTAGTACTGAGGAGTTAAGCAGCCATTCAAAGAGACACAGATCAGACCCGCCTTAACTTTCGGGGTTTATCTGTCTGGGTTTTTCCCACGCTTCTTCAGTTTGTTAGGATTCTGTTTAATGTAGCAGTAATAAACACTAGAGACCTACTCCTCATCTCAGCGTGATTTCTGACTGTTAGGACACACAATGGGATTATCAATTTATACTGTTCATCCACAATTTTTAAATCCAGTATTGGGTCTCAACCAGATATTTTTTAATGAAAGCATGATTTTAATTAATTTTGAAAGCTACTTTATTTACAATGCCAAAGTCAAAGGTTTACCAAAAAGTGCATGAAGTTTTGACTGTAGTTTTCAAGCAACTTTACTTCAGCAGCTAAGGATAACAGGCTAGCCCTAATGGAATGACAATGATTTTCCACTTTCTCTGCTCCTTCTCAGCCAGAAGCTCCACTGACGTCTATAACACTCAGCTCAGTGTCTGAAGAAGCAAAATCTTCTCATTCATACAGAATCTATGCAATACCATCATCAGGTTTTCCCCACAGCGTGATACTTGGCGCTCCATTGCCAGACGGAAATCCTCTTTCACACCTTTGGTTATTCCTCTGGTGATTGTGTGATGCCTGCAATTATAATACACAAAATAATTAAAGGCCATGGATGTAGATATAGATATAAAGAAAACTGCATAGCATTTGCTGTAGAACATTCCAGCTTAATGTTTCAAAATATTTATGGAATGAAAATGTTCTGTGATAGTATCATACATGTATCATAAGGTTTTGTTTCAAATCCCCAACTGATTTTAAAGGTATGGAAACACATCCTAGAATTCTAAATCATAGAATTCCTGTATCTCCTTGATGCAGTATGTTAAAGTACCAATGCTAAAGACAACTGTACTCAGGTTTAAATTTGGCCACAAGGATGTTTTCATGACTGCAAGTTAAAAGAGTAATAGAACTAACAGTAGATTTCATTTTTAGTATACATTGTGTACCAAAGTAGAGTAAAAGCAGATCAAGATATATGTAGTAATGTAACTGTAAAGTTCTGGAGATGTCACTGCTAATTATCCCTGTCCAAACACTCTGCATAACTCTCTCCATTAGAAATTAAATAATTCATGGCCTTACAAGGGGAGATAAATCAACAGTACCATTACCAATTATAATTCTAAATTTTCACTATAACCACTACTGCAGCACCAAGAGCTACAGAAATGACTCATGAGATTATGTCATTTTATAATCAGGATTCTAAATTTCATTGTAGTTGCTCCAGACTTTCTGCTTTTTTCTCCGGTTGCAATGATCTTGCACTCAGCTATGACCTATGGATTCTCAAGCAATTAGAAAGGACAAGATTTAACCGTGTTTCAACACAAAAGCCCTCCCCCCAAAAGAATTATCTTAACAGATTGGGAGAATGTCAGTACATAAAAGAGCTGTTAAGAGGCCAGCAACTGCTGCTTATCCACTGTGGACTACTACAGCATATTTTGTGTTGCACAACCTCCAATTTGGTGAAGATCGTTCAAAATAAAAATGGGCAGAAAAGAGGGAGGCAGAGGTAGGAATGAATTGCAAGCCGTTAAGTCTTCAGACATTTGGCTTACAACAATCGTGACCATTTTTATTTTAAAAACAAAACTATACAATTTCAAGAATTAGCTGAGATTAAAACCAATGTGTAGTTAAGTGACCTCAATTCCATTAAAATTCTTTACATCTTAGTTTTTAAACCACGTATTAAGTGTGCATTTGGCTGATTTTAAACAAGACTTCATATTGTCATATGCTATCTTTTCATTGCCTCTATCTTGGCCATATAGTATTTGGACAGAAGACTAGTTTCTTGTTGAAAAAACAATTTGTAGAAACTGCAAAACAGAAATCCGACAATATATATTTCCAGTATTGAAGGATTACTAGCAAAACTTGCATAGGTGAATTTTTTTTCACTGCTAATAGTCAAATTCGCATCTCAAGAGGCAAAGAAAATAGGAGCAAGCAAATGCAGTGAAAGAAAAGAATATGAAAAATGCGGTGAGAAATTTGTGCCCATCTTAACAAATTAGGGTCAATGTTTACCTAAGTTTTAAAACCGTTATAAAAGAATGGACTAGATTGCCCAGAAAAAAATAGCCAGGATATCATCATTTTATTATACAGAGATCCACTTAAAAATTGAACATACATGGGCCAACAACTTATAAAAAAATAACAAATGTTAACAATAGTAAAACATAACTTGCCAAATGATGTAGGCACAAATGAAGAACAAAAGCATGGATAAAACTACTGAATTAACAAAGGTCTGATAACCATGGCCAGTAAAACATATTGACACAAAGACAGCACACTATGAGCAGGGATGTCCCCCTGCTTGGTACCTGTCAGCAGTCTGCATGCTGGGCTGTAGTACAGGTATGAATTCCTGCTGCAGTAACCCCAGCGGAGGGCTAGAAGTCCTTTAAAAAACAGCAAACAGCAGCATTCAAACACACACACCAACTTCCCCTGTGCTACAAAATCAATTCTCCGGTAACAGATAGACACACAGAGGAGAAGGACTACAAATCAGGAGTCTAAATCCTAGTGCAGGCAATCAATGGATTTTTTTATTAGAGATGATGAAAGAGAAGCAGCTTCACGCAATGCCTAGGCATTAAAAAAAGAAGATTCAAGAAATCAGTTGCGGATTTAAATCCTTTTTGCATGAATAATGCCTTTACCAAGAAAGACACAATTAATGGGGAAGCAATCCTTGGATAATGTACCTCAGCCCCTGTAACATTTCAGTCAGAAAGACCAGCAACTGTTTACCATATTGAAGAGAATATAAGACATTCCCTGAAACACACACACTTTGAATCTCTCTCCCTTTTTCAAATTGGAGAAAACTTACTGTTAGACTAGGCTACCAATATAACAGATAATAAAATATCAGTCTTCCCTTTTCTCTTACAAAATAACTTTGGGAAGTATGCTGACTCCTTTGCTTGTCAGGGCCACCTCTAGGGAAACTCCAGTTTCTATAACTCTTCCCCCAAATATATATTTTTAGTAACTTCATTACTAAACAAAGCAAATTTCAAAAGAAACCAGGCCAACAGCAAAGCCAGGATATTTTGAAAGGAGAAGAAAACATTTCATTTCAATATTTAGCTTGACCCTGAATACACATTCCAGAACAAATGACTTGCTCTACAAATGCTCCCAAGCAAAAATTTAGCAGTAATTTAAGATGTGAAATATATTCTCTATTAGCAATAGTTGCAAGGATATGTCACTTGAAGTTTATTATTCATATGCATTGCAGTAAATACATATTTTAATTTTTGCCTGCTCCAATATTTTTATTATTATTTTTTCCAGTATTTTTCTTAATTGCTGTTGTACAATAAAAAGCAATAATTTCATTGAATCCAACTAAAGCAGATAAAGATTCTGGAGGATGCTTTAGAGATGCCTCCCGCCAAGTAGCCAAAATGGCAGCTGATTTGTTTCATGTATCTATTAAAAATATAAGAAAAAGAACATACTATCTCACTCACATAAGCATTTGAGGTAAACAGAAGAAAACTGTCTGAAAATTTGAGTCCCTAAGCCCCGTTGGAAAATTGAGTCCCAGTATAACATCTCTCCAAAAGGTGGACTTCTAGCTTTTAATAGAATTCTACTGAATCTAACTTTCATAACCTAGAAAATGAAACATCCTAGTACTCTTGATACACAAACCAGCCAGCCCTTTTTTAAACAATAAAAAATCAGATTTATGTTGGCAGGACCTTTACTAAATTTCCTTTCTGATTCAACCCAAACACGACAATGTCTATTAATTCCTTACAGAAATAATAAATAACAAAGTACCAGATTAACCACATCACAACACAAATACAGGAATATATTGAAAGTTAGCAAGGCAGTACTATCATTACAATCTTCAGCAAAGGATCATTACCTTGTCGTGGTGCTGGAGCTTGAGCACCTCAATGATGCCATGAGCTAAACCGTGAAGGGCCACCCAAGACGGGAAGGTCATGACAGAGAGGTCAGACTAAATGCGATCCCTGAGGAAGGTAATGGCAACCCACCCCAGTATTCTTGCCATGAAAACTAAATAGATCAGTACAACCAGAGATATGTTGGTATACCATCGGAAGATGAGACCCCCAGGTCGGAAGATGGTCAAAATGCTACTGGGGAGGAACAGAGGATGAGTTCACTAGCCCCAGACGTGATGACGCAGCTAGCTCAAAGCCGAAAGGACGGCTAGCAGCCGACGGTGCTGGTGGTGAACGGCGAATCCAATGTTCTAAGGATCAACACACCATTGGAACCTGGAATGTAAGATCTATGAGCCAGGGCAAATTGGATGTGGTCATTGGTGAGATGTCAAGATTATAGATAGACATTTTGGGCATCAGTGAACTGAAATGGACTGGAATGGGCCATTTCACATCAAATGACCACCAGATCTACTACTGTGGACAAGAGGACCACAGAAGAAATGGAGTAGCCTTCATAATTAATAGTAAAGTGGATAAAGCAGTGCTCGGATACAATCCAAAAAACAATAGAATGATCTCAATTCAAATTCAGGGCAAGCCATCTAACATCACAGTGATCCAAATATACGCCCCTACCCAAGCAAAAGGAACATTCTATCACCTATGGTGGACTTGCAAGAAGGCTAAGAAATTTTGAAATATGGTACATAAGGTTATTCAGGAAATTTTGAAAGTAAACGTAATAAAAAAACTGGAACTATATTTATTGGGATTAATGGAAGAGGACTTAGAAAAGAGCCATGGAAAGCTTTTATTATACTTGATTACAGCTACAAGAATCCTATATGCCCAACTGTGGAAAGAGGAACAGATACCGACGATAGAAGAGTGGACTATTAAAATAATGGACTTAGCCCACATGGCAAAGCTGACAGATTTGATGAAGGATAAAAGTTTGGCTGAATTCACGAAAATATGGCAACCATTCCTTGATTACATCATTAATAAGGAAAAAAACTGTGTAATGATTGTAGGTTTTACAGACTAAAAGAGTAATTAAATAGAAATGGGGTAGATAGCTAAAATAAAGATAAGAGGTTAGGACTTTATAGTTAATAATATAGTCACATTTGTGATAGTCAGAAACCATATACCTTTGTTGTTTGATTTCTTGGTTATGTATGTGTTATGTGTTCGCAATTTTGTAAGTGTAATACATCTGTTTTTGTATTCTGTTTTTATTACAAGATGAAATAAATAAAGGTTTTTAAACAAACAAACAAACAAAAAAAACAAATATACGCCCCAACCACAGATGCTGAAGAAGCTGAAGTAGATCAGTTCTATGAGGATCTACAGCACCTACTGGACGACAGGCCTAAAATAGATGTTATTTTCATTACAGGAGACTGGAATGCTAAGGTGGGCAGTCAATTGACACCTGGAATTAGAGGTAAGCATGGCCTGGGAGAACAAAACGAAGCAGGACATAGGCTGACAGAATTCTGCAAAGACAACTCACTCTGCATAACAAACACTCTCTTCCAACAAACTAAGAGACAGCTTTATACATGGACTTCACCAGATGGACAACACCGAAATCAGATTGACTACATCCTTTGCAGCCAAAGGTGGTTGACATCTATACAGTTGGTAAAAACAAGACCTGGAGCTGACTGTAGTTCAGATCACAAACTTCTTATTGCACAATTTAGGATCAGACTAAAGAGATTAGGGAAGACCCACAGATCAGCTAGATATGAGCTCACTAATATTCCTAAGGAATATGCAGTGGAGGTGAAGAATCGATTTAAGAGACTGGACTTAGTAGATAGGGTCCCGGAAGAACTATGGACAGAAGTTCGCAACACTGTTCAGGAGGCGGCAACAAAATACATCCCAAAGAAAGAGAAAACCAAGAAGGCAAAATGGCTGTCTGCTGAGACACTAGAAGTAGCCCAAGAAAGAAGGAAAGCAAAAGGCAACAGTGATAGGGAGAGATATGCCCAATTAAATGCAAAATTCCAGAGGTTAGCCAGAAGAGATAAGGAATTATTTTTAAACAAGCAGTGTGCGGAAGTGGAAGAAGACAATAGAATAGGAAGGACAAGAGACCTCTTCCTGAAAATTAGAAACATCGGAGGTAAATTCCAGGCAAAAATGGGTATGATCAAAAACAAAGATGGCAAGGACCAAACAGAAGAAGAAGAGATCAAGAAAAGGTGGCATGAATATACGGAAGACCTGTATAGGAAGGATAACAATATCGGGGATAGCTTTGACGGTGTGGTCAGTGAGTTAGTGCCAGACATCCTGAAGAGTGAGGTTGAATGGGCCTTGAGAAGCATTGCTAATAACAAGGCAGCAGGAGACGATGGCATCCCAGCTGAACTGTTCAAAATCTTGCAAGATGATGCTGTCAAGGTAATGCATGCTATATGCCAGCAAATTTGGAAAACACAAGAATGGCCATCAGACTGGAAAAAATCAACTTATATCCCCATACCAAAAAAGGGAAACACTAAAGAATGTTCAAACTATCGAACTGTGGCACTCGTTTCACATGCCAGTAAGGTAATGCTCAAGATCCTGCAAGGTAGACTTCAGCAATTCATGGAGCGAGAATTGCCAGATGGACAAGCTGGGTTTAGAAAAGGCAGAGGAACTAGGGACCAAATTGCCAATATCCGCTGGATAATGGAAAAAGCCAGGGAGTTTCAGAAAAACATCTATTTCTGTTTTATTGACTATTCTAAAGCCTTTGACTTTGTGGACCATAACAAATTATGGCAAGTTCTTAGTGGTATGGGGATACCAAGTCATCTTGTATGCCTCCTGAAGAATCTGTATAATGACCAAGTAGCAACAGTAAGAAGAGACCATGGAACAACGGATGGTTTAAAATTGGGAAAGGAGTACGGCAGGGTTGTATACTCTCACCTTATGTATTCAACTTGTATGCAGAACACATCATGCGACGTGCTGGGCTTGAGGAATCCAAGGCCGGGGTTAAAATCGCTGGAAGAAACATTAACAATCTCAGATATGCAGATACCACTTCGATGGCTGAAAGCGAAGAGGAACTGAGGAGCCTTATGATGAAGGTGAAAGAAGAAAGTGCAAAAGCTGGCTTGCAGCTAAACCTCAAAAAAACCAAGATTATGGCAACCAGCTTGATTGATAACTGGCAAATAGAGGGAAAAATGTAGAGGCAGTGAAAAACTTTGTATTTCTAGGCACAAAGATTACTGCAGATGCTGACTGCAGCCAGGAAATCATAAGACATTTAATCCTTGGGAGAAGAGCAATGACAAATCTTGATAAAATAGTTAAGAGCAGAGACATCACACTGACAACAAAGGTCCGCATAGTTAAAGCAATGGTGCTCCCAGTAGTAACATATGGCTGCGAGAGCTGGACCATAAGGAAGGCTGAGAGAAGGAAGATAGATTCTTTTGAAATGTGGTGCTGGAGGAAAATTCTGAGAGTGCCTTGGACTGCAAGAAGATCACACCAGTCCATCCTCCAGGAAATCAAGCCAGACTGCTCACTTGAGGGAATGATATTAAAGGTAAAACTGAAATACTTTGGCTACATAATGAGAAGACAGGACACCCTGGAGAAGATGCTGATGCTAGGGAAAGTGGAAGGCAAAAGAAGAGGGTCCGGCCAAGGGCAAGATGGATAGATGATATTCTAGAGGTTACGGACTCATCCTTGGAGGAGCTGGGGGTGTTGATGACCAATAGGAAGCTCTGGCATGGGCTGGTCCATGAAGTCATGAAGTGTCAGAAATGACTAAACGAATAAACAACTATCATTACAATACCTCACTAGCAACCAAGAAATTAGAAATATGAGTTACTGTAACATCAGCAAATGCTCCTTCTGGAGAGAGAATCCCCCCTATGTTTGGGATAAGGCTATAGTGGGATAAAGCTGAACCACTATTCAAACGTAAATATCAGAAACAGAACTTTCTAATAAAAATCAGACCCTACAGGGGTAAACAGGTGTAACAGTGCTATATTGAGAAATGAGCCAAAGCAGGCAAACAGAACTGCTACTGTTCTGGGGAAAGACTGCCATTGCAACTAATCCTTCCTCACTACTTCAGAATGAAAGTCCAATATCCTGCCTGCTGATCAAGTCATTTTAGTTATTTTCAGTGAGGAATAAAGGAAGAGGACAAAACTGCCAGGCTCACTGCACAGGACAGGACAGCTATGCCTGGCTTCCCAGAAGCTATTGGAAAACTCTGCTATCAAAGGAAGATTCTGCTATGACTTGAATTCCATACAATTACCATGTAATGACAGATCATTGTCTCATAATTAACTACGGGAGGGACATTAGTAGTCAGAATAGGAGGGATAGCAATTTAAAAATTGAGTAGGATGGAGTCAGTTTTATTTGTATATCACAATGATGCATTCCATTCCATAGCTGCCAATCTGATCACTGAAATTCACTGAGTCTGAAAAGTACAAGCGTAACTGGAATATAAAATGTAGACCTAGCACATGTCAAACCTGTGTCTTAAGAATGCATCATTCGGAAGAAAATGGTTCAGAAAAAGTTTTGTAAAATTAACTCCCATTTTCCTGCGAACAGGTTACCTGAGGGACTGTCTCATCCCCATTATAGCGGCCCATCCCACGTGGTCAGGCAGAGAAGGCATGTTGTGGACCGCGTCTATGAAAGAATGTCAACTGGCAGGGCCCAGGAAGAGAGCATTCTTTTCCAGAGATGAGGCAGTCCCCCACTCTCCCGGCCTTCCGGAAAGGGGTGAAGACCTGGCTCTGCCATCTCGCATGGGGCGTGAGGAGGCGTAACCAACCCTGGGCATGGTTAGCACCCCGAAGATGCTCCCATAAATCAAGAACTTATTTACCATCTATGCCTAGGAATATATTATTTATTTAAGAGTATTGTTTTACTGTATTTTAACTAGTATTTATTCTTGTTTTATCGTACACCACCCAGAGTTACTCTTTGAGTGAGGTGGGCGGTGACTAAATTTGAAACATAAATATAAATAAATAAATAAACAGAATGGTACAAGGGATTACCTTGTCACTGTGCAAGATACAAAACTCCTTCCCTATATGCAGAGTATCTGATTTCCATAATCTTTTCAACCAGTGGCATGGGTATCATAGGTAGGTTGGGCATAAAATTAAATCCCTGAAACTTTTAAAACTTACTGCAAACAATGTATTTAAAAAATGACTGTAAATGTTCTTGGATAAAATAGGCCTTTTTTAAATCATCGTGGAACCCAGGGTGTTTCAAATGTCCCCCAAAATATTGAGAACCAATGTTCTAATAAACATGATAAATGTTATAATAAACATAAATTACAACGAAATTTACCTTCTGGGGTTTACTGTTTTGAGTAACTGAGAATCAAATGTTATTGCCGTGGAAGACAAAAATGGTCTGAAATGCCTATTTAAAAAAACAAACCCTTCTTGTAGTAGCTGATAGAACTCAGTATGCTGACTTGGAGTTTCATTGGATGTGAATGGCAGCATGAATCCAAGATTAACAGGTTAGATTAGAAAGGGGTTTAGAAATATCAAAATCTCTCACATCCAAAAAACCAAACTGTTCTGACTAAGCAAAGACCATGCCGAGATGAGGAGAAAGTATCTAGTGTTTTATTACTGCTATTGTAGACAGGAAATAAAGCCAGACTGCTCACTTGAGGGAATGATATTAAAGGCAAAACTGAAATACTTTGGCCACATCATGAGAAGACAGGACACCCTGGAGAAGATGCTGATGCTAGGGAGAGTGGAGGGCAAAAGGAAGAGGGGCCGACCAAGGGCAAGATGGATGGATGATATTCTAGAGGTGACGGACTCGTCCCTGGGGGAGCTGGGGGTGTTGACGACCGACAGGAAGCTCTGGCGTGGGCTGGTCCATGAAGTCACGAAGAGTCGGAAGCGACTAAACGAATAAACAACAACAGACAGAAAATCCTACCAAACTGAAGAAGCATGGGAAAACCCAGACAGATAAACCCCAAAACTCAAGGCGGGTCTGTTCTGGGTTTCTTTGAATGACAGCTCAAAGTCTCTAAACTACACATGCGTTTTCCCACCTGGATAGGGGCCCCCTCCTGCACACCATCAGTACTCATGACAAAAACTAAACAAAACTTACTAAGGCCAGAATGGAACCATCATTATTTTCCTTGTGGATCTCTCACTTTGCACAAGGTATGTCAGGGACAGAAATTAGAAATGTAGCAAGCTTAGTAGACGTTGGTCAATCACCTCTTCAGCTTTCCCTCTGCTTGAAACTTAAGAGTCTGTTTTTATACTTTCCCTTGCTGGTGGCATATCACTATGATAAACTTTAGCTAATTATAAAAAAGTAATCGATAAGCATGTCCTTGCACAATGAGAAAAAATACCTTTTGGACGGCAAGCACATTTCCACTGTTCAAATTTCCCAATTTCTGTCATTCTGGAAGCCCAAAAGATAGCCTACATTGATAGAAAATTCACCTCTGTCTGCCAATGCCTACCATGCAAATGTTTTCAATTACAAATACTATTAGTCATAGTCATAAGCAGCATGGCAAATAATAAAAGAATGTGGGAGCTGCAGCCCAACGCATCTGGAGGGCACCAGGTTAGCCACCCATGATGTGGGCTTTGTGGTGGTGATACTAGTTCTTACTAAGTTGTATGTACTCCACTTCCAAATAACTGAATTCTTTTAAATGGAATCATAAATATTGGGCTATACCCTACATGTGATGAACTGTATTATGAGGAATGTATGTGGATGGGTCTCTTCAGCAAAGGATCATTACCTTGTCGTGGTGCTGGAGCATGAGCACCTCAATGATGCCATGAGCTAAACCATGAAGCGCCACCCAAGACGGGAAGGTCATGACAGAGAGGTCAGACTAAATGCGATCCCTGGGGAAGGTAATGGCAACCCACCCCAGTATTCTTGCCGTGAAAACTAAATGGATCAGTACAACCAGAGATATGTCGGTATACCATCGGAAGATGAGACCCCCAGGTCGGAAGATGGTCAAAATGCTACTGGGGAGGAACAGAGGATGAGTTCAACTAGCCCCAGACGTGATGACGCAGCTAGCTCAAAGCCGAAAGGACGGCTAGCGGCCGACGGTGCTGGTGATGAACGGCGAATCTGATGTTCTAAGGATCAACACACCATTGGAACCTGGAATGTAAGATCTATGAGCCAGGGCAAATTGGATGTGGTTATTGGTGAGATGTCAAGATTAAAGATAGACATTTTGGGTGTCAGTGAACGGAAATGGACTGGAATGGGCCACTTCACATCAAAGGACCACCAGATCTACTACTGTGGACAAGAGGACCACAGAAGAAATGGAGTAGCCTTCATAATTAATAGTCAAGTGGCTAAAGCAGTGCTTGGATACAATCCAAAAAAACGATAGAATGATCTCAATTCGAATTCAGGGCAAGCCATCTAACATCACAGTGATCCAAATATATGCCCCAACCACAGATGCTGAAGAAGCTGAAGTAGAGCAGTTCTATGAGGATCTGCAGCTCCTACTGGACAACACGCCTAAAAGAGATGTTATTTTCATCACGGGAGACTGGAATGCTAAGGTGGGCAGTCAAATGATACCTGGAGTTACAGGTAAGCATGGCCTGGGAGAACAAAACGAAGCAGGACATAGGCTGATAGAATTCTGCAAAGACAACTCACTCTGCATAACAAACACTCTCTTCCAACAACCTGGCTTTATACATGGACTTCACCAGATGGACAACACCGAAATCAGATTGACTACATCCTTTGCAGCCAAAGGTGGCAGACATCTACACAGTCGGTAAAAACAAGACCTGGAGCTGACTGTAGTTCTGATCACGAACTTCTTATTGCGCAATTTAGGATCAGACTAAAGAGATTAGGGAAGACCCACAGATCAGCTAGATATGAGCTCACTAATATTCCTAAGGAATATGCAGTGAAGGTGAAGAATAGATTTAAGGGACTGGACTTAGTAGATAGGGTCCCGGAAGAACTATGGACAGAAGTTTGCAACATTGTTCAGGAGGCGGCAACAAAATACATCCCAAAGAAAGAGAAAACCAAGAAGGCAAAATGGCTGTCTGCTGAGACACTAGAAGTAGCCCAAGAAAGAAGGAAAGCAAAAGGCAACAGTGATAGGGGGAGATATGCCCAATTAAATGCAAAATTCCAGAGGTTAGCCAGAAGAGACAAGGAATTATTTTTAAACAAGCAATGCGTGGAAGTGGAAGAAGACAATAGAATAGGAAGGACAAGAGACCTCTTCCTGAAAATTAGAAACATCGGAGGTAAATTCCAGGCCTAAATGGGTATGATCAAAAACAAAGATGGCAAGGACCAAACAGAAGAAGAAGAGATCAAGAAAAGGTGGCAAGAATATACGGAAGACCTGTATAGGAAGGATAACAATATCGGGGATAGCTTTGACGGTGTGGTCAGTGAGCTAGAGCCAGACATCCTGAAGAGTGAGGTTGAATGGGCCTTAAGAAGCATTGCAAATAACAAGGCAGCAGGAGACAATGGCATCCCAGCTGAACTGTCCAAAATCTTGCGAGATGATGCTGTCAAGGTAATGCATGCTATATGCCAGCAAATTTGGAAAACACAAGAATGGCCATCAGACTGGAAAAAATCAACTTATATCCTCATACCAAAAAAGGGGAACACTAAAGAATGTTCAAACTATCGAACAGTGGCACTCATTTCACATGCCAGTAAGGTAATGCTCAAGATCCTGCAAGGTAGACTTCAGCAATTCATGGAGCGAGAATTGCCAGATGGACAAGCTGGGTTTAGAAAAGGCAGAGGAACTAGGGACCAAATTGCCAGTATCCGCTGGATAATGGAAAAAGCCAGGGAGTTTCAGAAAAACATCTATTTCTGTTTTATTGACGATTCTAAAGCCTTTGACTGTGTGGACCATAACAAATTATGGCAAGTTCTTAGTGGTATGGGGATACCAAGTCATCTTGTATGCCTCCTGAAGAATCTGTATAACGACCAAGTAGCAACAGTAAGAACAGACCACGGAAGAACGGACTGGTTTAAGATTGGGAAAGTAGTATGGCAGGGCTGTATACTCTCACCCTACCTATTCAACTTGTATGCAGAACACATCATGCGACAAGCTGGGCTTGAGGAATCCAAGGCTGGAGTTAAAATCACTGGAGGAAACATTAACAATCTCAGATATGCAGATGATACCACTTTGATGGCTGAAAGCGAAGAGGAACTGAGGAGCCTTATGATGAAGGTGAAAGAAGAAAGTGCAAAAGCTGGCTTGCAGCTAAACCTAAAAAAAAAACAAGATTATGGCAACCAGCTTGATTGATAACTGGCAAATAGAGGGAGAAAATGTAGAAGCAGTGAAAGACTTTGTATTTCTAGGTGCGAAGATTACTGCAGATGCTGACTGCAGTCAGGCAATCAGAAGACGCTTAATCCTTGGGAGAAGAGCAATGACAAATCAATAAAATAGTTAAGAGCAGAGACATCACACTGACAACAAAGGTCCGCATAGTTAAAGCAATGGTGTTCCCCGTAGTAACATATGGCTGTGAGAGCTGGACCATAAGGAAGGCTGAGAGAAGGAAGATCGATGCTTTTGAACAGTGGTGTTGGAGGAAAATTCTGAGAGTGCCTTGGACTGCAAGAAGATCCAACCAGTCCATCCTCCAGGAAATAAAGCCAGACTGCTCACTTGAGGGAATGATATTAAAGGCAAAACTGAAATACTTTGGCCACATAATGAGAAGACAGGACACCCTGGAGAAGATGCTGATGCTAGGGAGAGTGGAAGGCAAAAGGAAGAGGGGCCGACCAAGGGCAAGGTGGATGGATGATATTCTAGAGGTGATGGATTCGTCCCTGGGGGAGCTGGGGGTGTTGACTGACAGGAAGCTCTGGCGTGGGCTGGTCCATGAAGTCACAAAGAGTCAGAAACGACTGAACGAATAAACAACAACATGTGGATGGGTCTACAGCAGGATAAACCTTATCCCCTTGGAAGTTATACCTCTAAAAGAGCTGATGCTGTTGAAAAAGTAACTACAACTGAGGGAGGCTGAATTAGAACCTTGACAAAAAGTGTATTTAATTATGTCACCTGTGGATTGCCAACATGCTACAGGATCCCCCAGTTCATAGTGATAATCCTACTTCTCCTCTGCTAGCAACAGCAATATTTTCTTCATATTATTTTATTTGGCAAATTTTTATAGCTGCCCATCTCACAAGCAAACTGGTAATCAATGTAGCTCGTGGAGCAGACGTGTAAAGTTCATTGATCTAAGCGCAGACATAACCGCCTAAGCCACCGCATTTTACACCAGCTGAAGCTTCTGGATGCTCTTCAAGGGGAGCCCCATCTCGCTCCTGCCTGAGGTCATCTAAAAGCACGACCAATGCTGTTTCAGTCCCGTACCCAGGCCTGAAACCCAACTGAAAGGGGTCCAGATAATTAGTTCTATTCAGGATGCTCTGAAGCTGCCGCATGACCACCTTCTCAATAACCCTCCCTAAAAAAGGGAAGGTTGGATACTGGATGAAAACTGTCCAGTATGATTGTATCTAGTGATGGCTTCTTGAAGGGGGGGTGGACCAACACTTCTTTAAGGGGCTGAGGAACCATCCCCTCTCTCACAGAAGAATCAAATCAAAAATCAAAATCAAATCAAAAATAAAAAAGCCTTCATACCTAAGTTGATATATCCTCCAGATTAGCTCCAGACAGTTCTTGTTTCTTACTCTGATTGGGATTATTTAATTGGCATGGGGTCCAGACTAGGCTCATATGATCGCTGTACCCATCTGGAAATAAAATATGCTTGCTTTCTCTTAGTAGTTTGTACTAAGAGCAGCAGAAGAGGTTCTCTAAACTATTTTACATGATAAAGGGATGGACAGAAAGTTTAGCCATGGATTGAAGATGGAACTGTTTAGTGATTTTAGTGATTAAGATACTGATTTCTAGATATAGCTATACTCTCTAATAAGGATCTGCCTTAAATATACTTCACCTGCCCACTTTAAAACCTCCTCTGGGATACCATATCTGGAGGGAACTGAGGGAAGAAAGACATGTGTTTCCTTAACAGCAATGCCTAACACCTACCCAATGCCTTTTTTAAAAAAATAACGGCTCCAAGCCTGGTTGTGATTGATGAATAGGCTCTACAGTAGTTGTTGAGTTTTTTTGCTTGAGCATGTTTGCAGAGTTGGCAAGTAATGAGATGCTGGAATCCCCAAGCTTTCCTCAGGCCAGATGGCTGGATGGGACTGGACCACATTTTGCTCAGGCTAGAGTGGTTCATATCCTTTGCTGGGCCTTCAGGTGACTTGGGACAGAAGTACATCCAGCAACTGTCTTTTGCGGTGCCCAAGCAATCAGGAAGTCTTCAAAGAGTTGGCAAAGGCTGGAGAGTTGGGTGTGCTGATTAGCTGTTTGGCACTCAGCAGTGCAGCACAAAGATGAGTGGGGCTAGCAGTACTGAAGAGGTTTCACAGGCTCTAAGTTGTGGCTATGTTCCTGGGCATGGGAGTCAGAGTGTCAGAGCCAGTCAAGTGGTTATATTAATGGAAGTTTGCCAATTATGTACTTATTTTTTCTTGATATGCTGTGTTTTTAATTGTTGTTAGCTGCCTAGAGTCACTGTGATGAGATGGGCAGCCCTATAAATTGAATAAAATATTAAAAAATTAATAAATAGATCCAGCTTAGGATGGTCTTGTTTCTTCTGTTACAAGAACTTCCAACACATTTTGTGTACTCATTAGCCATTGCTAAATTAGAAGTAAAGTTAACCACGTGATTCCTCATTTTGAGAAACTACAATTTTCATAGTATAAATGAGGCAATGGTATTTTCTGGCTGAGAGTGTTTCGTTTAGTGGACTGTCCCACTTCTAATAAAAAAAGATCATTAAAGAAATTCCTGCACATAGAAGTGTTGGATTTGTCCCCTCTAAATAGGGTATTTTTTCCTTTGCTACTTGTCCACTGGGACATATACAGTAGTGGGAACAAGGTAGTAGAGATTACTTGGATTGGGTACTGGAAAGCAGATGCAAGTCTATTAACTCATCTATAGCTGACAAATGGCAGAATGGCTGCCTCCCTTTAACGTTATTGGATGAAGCAGAGGGAAGATGTATCTACTGTCCATCAATGCCTTTCCATGCTCCCTATTGGAGGAAAGTGGATACCACTAAACAATTAATAGAGGGAACCGGAATGCACCCACTCTGCTGGAACGTACCGGGCAGGCAGAAACAGCTGGAGACAAGCAGTCCCTCAGATATCCAGGCCCTGTGCCATGCAGGGCTTTATAGGTAATACCCAACACCTTGAATTCTACTCAGAAGCCAAATGGCAACCAGTGCAGCTCGTGTAAGTAGTAAGACACATGGACACACCAAGAGGTGCCCAATACTAATATTATTAAAATTGTAATGAACGTATTAGACTATGTTTGTAACTTGCCTCTAGATTAGTGTTGCTGAGCCAATTATGGATTCATCATGCTAGAACTTTCATGCCAGAATCCTACACATCTGATCTATAATTTTCAATTATTTACTTATAAAATTTCTTTATCACTTTAGTCCAATATACTAAGGCTCTCTCTTAGTGAAAATTACGTCCACCAACCCTTTCAGATTAGCTATTTTTACAGCAAGGTGAGGTGGAGCACTTAAGCAGCACTTAATGCCACATCATCTTTACTATGGGTAAAGGAGCTAGAATATTGCTAACTCAACTAAAAAATTCCCATTTCCACACAGCACACACATCTGAATAGCTAAGATGTACTCAGAAACAAACCTAACACTGAGCTGCATGTTTTCATAAATAGTGCTTTTAACATCAGTTTAGGCTCAACAGGAAGCTCTGGCGTGGGCTGATCCATGAAGTCACAAAGAATCGGAAGCGACTGAACGAATAAACAAAACAGGCTCAACAAATAAATTATATCAGCAATCAGAGTAAGGGCACAAACTTTTAAAATTGGGAAAAATATTTTCTTACTTTATTAACATTCCCTGATTTGGCAATAATTCCAAATGAATTTTTCCTCCTTCTTGTGTTCTTAAGTAGGCAAATTCTTCCAGCATATCAATATCTGAAAAAAAGTGTTCAGGTCCAAAAGAAACTATCTTTGAGAACAGTGAACTTACTATGATCCATTATGCAATTCCTCTACTCTGTTCTACTTTATTCCTCATTACTGGTATCTTTGAAGTTCTTATCTTCATTTTCTTCACAAACAAGATGCAAAGTATCTATTAGTTTATTCTAAAGCCCTAATTTAACTGTTGCTGTAATTTGGTCAGTTTTATCCTTGCAACAGACTAAAGTAGCAATCTTTCATATCCTTATCTAGGAATAACCCTTCTTAAGCTGCAAAGACTGACTTAGGAACATATATGATTAAACATGGGACTCTGCTGCAAAAGTTCCTAGCATCAGGTAAAGCATACCATATGTTAAAGCATACACTTGTTCTTTCCATAGAATAATAGAAAGGTTCCGGCACCATTCATAATGGTTTGTTTTAATCCTGGTTTCCTGAATAAATTACAATTGGTCAGGTTCACACCTAATACAAAGCACTAAGTTATGGTTTACAGAACGCAATGACTTGGTTCATACCATGTTAAGTCAAACCAATGAAATTACATTAACCAGCCTACCACTGATTCAGCATGTTCTGAAATCTCAGCAATATTACTGAACCCATGTTTCTCATAGCACACTGTCAAAATTCCACTGTCCCCTTCATTTATTTGCTTTTTCTTTTTGTTTCCAACTATTCCCTATTACATTCCATTAGATTTTACATTTCTTAATAGGAGATCACAATAATTTGGAAAATATGGTTCCCTTGAAGAAACTGTCTATCTCCAACTCTGGTCCATTGAAAACAAAGGATACTTGTAATATAGGTGAAAAAATTTTCATACTGGAAGTTTGCTTGCTGGCAGATTTTGTTAATTGCTTTCAAGAATAAGTTTTCACCTCTTGGCCATTCATGCTGAAGCAACACAATCACATGGCCCAATGCCATATCATCCCTGTTGTCTGTGAAAGCTCTCAGCTGTTAGGGAATGAATGAATGAATGAATAAACAAACAAACCAAGCAATTTTAACAGTATCTCACACTGTAAATTCCAAACCAACACTTAAGGGACAGATAGAGTTGCTTCACTTTTTATGTTACAAGAACTTTTTCTTAGTATTCAAAATATTATTCATACTTTCCTCAGTGGGCTATTCTAAGCAAGATATACAATTTGTGGGCTGTTATTAGGGTGGAATATATTGAAAGACAAGTGTTTTAGAGTTCTCAAAAGAACTATGTGGATCTTAGAATGAGGCTAAATCAGTCAACGTGTAAGTCCCATTCAGGCAACATGTTTGTTTGTAGTATTCACCAAGAAGTAAAACTGAACCTTCTCTCAAGTCACATGGCAGTACTCCACAAATGTAAATATGTATACAAGGGAAGCCTTCAGGTGTAATATCCTACATACGAAAGCTATCATGTGAACTGGAATCCTTAGGACTGTGTGGAAGTCTTTGCATGTAGGGCTTAAGAAAGGGTTTCCCCACTGCAAACAGACATGCAGTACTCATGCAGTCTGGCAACACAGCACAACTTGAAAGAAGGGATCTGTTCAACTTCGTTCAAATAATGAGTACTATAAGCAAATGTACTACCCGAATACAGAATGGGTCTATGTTGTGCTATGTAGCACATAAGTACAAAAAAAAAATGGGAAAGTTCTAGGCTTTGGTCAGGTATCATAGATAGTATAAGGGACAAAATGAACTTAACCCTGCAACACTCATTCAGGATGTTAGCTTAGAAAGTTTGTAATTTTTATAAATTCCTTTTACCCAAAACATAGCAAAATCTTTCCTACAATTTTGCAGCATGACTGTAATGGCCAAGCCTTCCATGGATGAATATTCCTCCAGAGGTAATTCTGTGAGTTTCATGTACCATTTTGACATATATATGTTAAGGAGGATTTTGCTATGTATCAGGTACATATGCAACTGACAAATGGTATATCAGAATTGCTATCTGTATTAGCTGAGGCAACTAGCTTACCACAAGGACAATATGCAATAATGAAATGAACAGCTGAAATGTTGAAAGTACTAATGCTACAACGTTCTCAATGTTAGCTAATAGTACACAATTTATCCTTAATAATAAAATAATTATTCTATTGCTGAAGGCAATAATGAAGTCAATCCCCTATGTCTCTGAAAAGATCTTTATTATCACATTTTTTCCAGTCTGTTATAATGACGCTTCCCTGATGTAGCAAAGAATTAAGATTGCTCCAACATTTGTCATGTACACGACACACTGAACATTCATATTTTAAAAAAACATGCATGCCAAATCAGTCATATTTCAAAACACATTCACAAATTTGAGATGACCTTGGTAGCCAATTATTTGTAGTTAATAGTCCCCAAAAAGCACATGGGGAAGGGAATGAGACTCTCACTTCATGGAGAGCTGCGCCATCCCTGGGACTAACATGAAGTGCAGGGCCATTTTTCCTTCCACATTCTCTAAGAGTGAGGTGATCACTCAACTCACACTCAGCTAGAAGGCCCCCAGAAGTGGCCTGCTATGTGACTGAGTTATCTTTCCCCTTCCCAAAGAAGGAATCAGCATTTATGAGTCTCTGCAAAACACAGTTTCTAAGTACTTTCTCACTGCAGTGGTAGGGGAAGCTGGCTCCTCTCACTATGCAAGAACACTGGGAAAATGGGGGGAGGGGGAGAAATAAAACCCGTTAGCCATATTTATTAATTTCTTACTTGATTCAACTATACAATTACGAAGTGGCTATAAAGCTGCACACTTAGCTGCATCCCAGGTCACAGGGTTCCTCTTTGCCCTTTGCACGTAAAGAAATGGTTTCCTGCTGCAGAAGTTATCCCTCAACTCATAAAGGGCCTTGAAGTCTAAAGAAAAGGTTAACATATAGCCTCATAGCCCCTTTGCATTTGTACTGATGTGCTGCATAAATGAACTTTTGCTTCTACAAAAGTATCTACAATGCAGATGGCTAAGAAAAGATTCTTCTCACTAATGGTGCACTTATACATGGAACTCTTACCTAAACTGAACACCCTCCCCCCACCAAATATATAGAAATGTGCTTCTTTTTAGCAGTTGCTTAGTAATTCATTTTCCTATAAGAATGTTTGTTGTTCCTCAGTGTTCAAGCAGAAAACTGTTGAAACTTCAGTTAGGACAGTGACTTGATTACTAACTGGGGCCATATGTATGGAACATGTTTAACTCTCTTAAAAATATTGCTCTGGCTCACTGTTCATTTAATATCAGTGGTTTCACTACACTGATTTCAAGTAAGTTGTTTGTATCATAGTCAGCAGTGCATTAATATACGCTACCATTATAATAAAGATACTGAGGCCACGATGAACAGAAAGACAGACTGGGGGGAATTATCCAAAAATAGTATTATAATAAAAATTCACTCCACTATAAATGGAACAACTTACCTTAAAACAAGCTAACAGTAGTCGTAGGCAATATGGCATAACAGTTTTACTGGTACATGGCCAAAGCTTCAGCTCTGAAACTATAGACAAATAATAGTTTTGCACATATTAAAATCAAATAGAATAAAAAGTAAGACAGTCTTAAACATTTATTGGCTTCAACATCTATAAAGTGTGTTTAAGTTAGAGAAAGGCAGATTCCAATTGAAGGTTAGGGAAAAAACCCTTCTAACAGTAAGAGCAGTTTGACAGTGGAAATGATTACCTAGAGAAGTGGCAGGCTCCCCTTTACTGGAGGTGCTCAAGCAGAAACCAGGTATGAATGCTTTAATTTGTATTCCTGCACTGAACAGATGATGCTTCTTGGTTTAAATGGTCCTATCTCTAGGAGTCCATAGTGTCAGTTTGAGTAAGCACCCACATGCCGATTTTACATCCCAGACAAATGAAATAATTTCCTTGCCTGAAGTGTGACAGGCTACTCAGCTTTCAGTTGTTTTCACCTGTGTAGTGGTGTAAAGAACAATCACTCCTAGACCTGCTGTTACCATATATCTCCTCCCATTGACAGCGGCTAATAGCTATCAGAATCCAGGGAAGGAGCTTGGTAAGAGATAATTCCTTTCTTACCATTATCAGTGGTAGTTCCAATGGTCAATTCTTTTCCCTGAAATTATCCACTCCTTTGCCCAGTTCTGGGAGTAGAGCACATAACAATTTCCAACTAAAATCTGTAGGCTACTCTTACTTAGTCCTTCCTAAAGAACAACATATTATCTCTTGTCAACAGCCCTTTCAGGATTTTAGAATTTTCAATATTATTTCAGTAATTTAAAATATTTCCAATTCACTTACTCCTCTACTCTCTTTCTTCACCTGCTATTCAGAGATAAGGTAATAATTTACCTTTCCTGAATTTTGACTTTAAAGTAGGCTGATCTTCTTGTATTTTGGCTCCTTCTTGTATGGGAAGTGTCATGTAGCACATTAGATCAAGAATTTTTTCACAAGTCAACTACAAAGGAAAGGTGAGATTAATTACAGGTGAAATCTACACAAATTAGAACAAAGAAAAATAACAAGTGCATAACCAATACTGTTCTTAGGAATCAGAGAAAGTACATTCATAAAAGTAAACAGACTTTCTTGATTGCCGAAAGCAGTACTGGTGTGCAAGAAATATCGTCCAGCTCTAGAAACTGCTTGCAACATCAAAGCAATCACAGAAGGAATAGTCTTTCTCCACTGGCGCATTCTATCCATGCTGGTCAGCTTCCAATTGGGCTGGTCAGCACAGACACCTAGCTCTTTTTTCCTGGCCCTTATGGGAATTTATGACATCATTTGTATCTATCGGGTGAGGAAAAAGCCCCAAGTAGTAGTAATACTGAAGAGTGAACACTGATGACTACCACTATAGGTTGTACAACCAATATATAGCTTTCAGCTCCCAGCTTTGTACACAAAGGAAAAAAAAACCAGTCCATCTTGGTCAAAATAAACAGACTTGGGCCCTTTTAAGGTAAAGGTAAAGGTTTCCCTTGACATTAAGTCCAGTCGTGTCCGACTCTAGGGGGCGGTGCTCATCTCCGTTTCAAAGCCGAAGAGCCGGCATTTGTCTGTAGACACTTTCATGGTCACGTGGCCGGCATGACTAAACGGAACACTGTTACCTGCCCGCCGAAGCAGTACGTATTACTCTACTCACATTTGCATGTTTTCGAACTGCTAGGTTGGCAGGAGTGGGTCCTTTTAGCAAGGAGCGAATACGGAAATGTTTGGGATTTTTTTTATGTCAAAAGTGCTGCTTAATGTAACTTAATTATTTTTTTGGAAGCCAAGAACCTGTTTAGTCATCACTGACTGTTACTGCTAAAAGAAAATTTTGTGTTGCTGAACGTATGAATTTCCCATAAATCCCAGTCTTATTAGCAGTAAAAAGCATCCAGAAGAGAAGGAAGGAAAGAAGGAGTTGAACTAAAAAAAACCCCAACCAAACAGAAGAGCTTACATGATATTCTCCGAGGGCAAAATGACAGGTGGCTAACTGGATTAGGGGTCGCTGATTCTCTAGTGATCCTTGTCCCATGATTTGCTGTGAGGAATGAGAGCCTTGCAGAGCTGCTAAGTGATGCAAACTGGCAATTGCTTTTTTATATTGACCCTTTTAAAAGAGTAAAAAGTCAAATCACTAAAAAATAATGTTCCATTTTGGAATGCAATTAATTTACAAATGTTCCAAGATTTCCAGAGAGTAAATTTCTGTTCTCATACAGAAGTAAACACATATTAATAGTGACAAGTATAGCACGTCACACAAATAATTAGCTTTACATAAACTTTTATAGATCTTAAAAGAAACAGTGTTGATGAGCATTATCCTCCTTATATTCCAGTTTGAAAGAAAACCAGTATGCCTAAAGCCACTTCATGAATTTATGAAAGAGGCAAGTTTTGAATTAGTGGTTTAATAATTTACCAGCACTTTATACTTTTTGAGTGTTCAAAGTGCTTTAGATATTTCTTTATTAAATCCTTCAAGGACTCAAAGAGGGGGCTACTACATTTTCTTCTATCTATGATCCATTCAATTGTAGGGAGTTATAGAGAGAACCTTGGAGAAACCGTCCAGAAACCATTAAGACAATAACAGGTGCAAAAGCATGTGTTAAATCTAGGAAGGCAGGACAGTATTAGAAAGAGACTCAGATTGGCTCCCGTGTCCACCCCCCCACCCCCCGTCTCCTTGGAGTATAATAGGGAGGGAAGGGGAAACACAGGCAGATTTGCAAGACTTTTTTGTAGCCTATCTCAATAATATATAGTTCTATTCTTCCTGTGGAGTCAGTTTTCTGATCTGGCCTACCTTGTAGGGCTGACACCAATAGACAAATTTCTTTGTGAAGATTGTAACATTACTTAAAACATTTAGTTAAAACATGTCATCATTCATCTAAATCAGGGTTCCCCAAAGTGGTCAATATCAATAAATGGGGGTGAAAAGGGGGTCAGCAAATATCTGGGGATCAACAGTTGGTTGATAATGATGGAAGGTTTATTGGGGTCAATTCACCTTTTGGTGTCTCTGTAGAGCTCCATGCCAGTCCCTAGTCCTGAAGGTGAGGTGACTAGCGGTGAGACAGTATTACTCAGGGTTGGATGGTCAGCCATCAGCAAGAGCAGCCTTAAGTTGTCTCTATTATTATTATTATTGTTAGTAGTAGTAGTAATACTATTAAAGTCGTATTTATTAAATTATTTTCATATAATGAATGTTTGGGAGTTGATGAACAATCTGAAACTTCACGAAGGGGGTGATGAGCTGAAGAGTTTGGGGAACCCTGATCTCAATGCTTGTGACAGAGGCTTAATGAATAGAACATAAGTGGATCTGTTTAAGGTTTGCTCCTGCACATTCTACCTGATAGATAATCATATCTGTGAGGAAGATTCTCAACCAAAGCCAGGTATCTGTCTTCCAAGACACACAAATTCTTGTAAATTCTGTAAAATGAAGCAAAGTAGATGAAAATATAAGACAGTGTCTTTGAAAGAGTTCTTTCTGTAAGTTGTCCAGGAAAAATGGCGTTAGTTCATCAAGTTAAATTTGATTATAAACACTCTTTTGTTCTGGGAATTAAAAAACTGCCACAAGTTGCCCCAGCTGCTTTGAAAGATCAAAATATTTGATATTCAAGCAGATTCATGACCAAAAGGGAACAGTTGCTACTGAAACCAATAGTAACAGATATATTTTGAAACTCAGCGAAACATCATCAGCCCAGTAAAAATGAAACAGCATAGGTGGCATTAAATTCATTGCTATTTTAAAATGTTCAGCAAGTCTCATTCAAGGAAGGATTAAAGAGGCCTAATTCCCTGCCAAAAATCTAAGGCCCAAATAAAGAAGAAAAATTAGCAATGTACAACAAACTCTCTAGGTATTTTTTCATATTATAGTAAAAGCAGGCAAGGTGAAAGAGTTTGATAGAAACCAAATATGTTTACCTTTATCTAATGATTCCAATGAGTGCAGAAGTTCCCAGCTTTCTCTGGCCAACCTAAAGCTCTCCTGCACTTCAACAGAATTTGGAAGATCTGCTGCATTTATTGTAATGAGCCTGCTTTTGCCCTTGCCAGAAGGATCTTCATCATCAGAGCTCTACTCCAAAGATAAAACATAAAAATCTGAACAGCAGTCAACTGGATAAAAACCAAACTATAAAGCTTACATTATTGTAAAACAACTGATTATCCCATCAGTGATAGCAAGCTTTGTCTTCAACCAAGAAGCAGGATAACTTTAAAAAGTTAGTAGCATTTATGGGCTCAAATGGTTTTACAGGGCAGAGGGTATAATAGATTTTCTGGCATTTCAAAATGCCAAATATTAGTTTATCAACAAATACTAATATATCAGAGATTCTAGAATCATTTATTTTAAATGCTGCTTTTCTACTCCATCATCTACCTGTATCACATGCCCAAAGTATGCCAGATTCTGCTTGTTGTTCATTGTCTCACGGAAATGTCATACATTTCCCTGAGACAATTAACAGATATTGAATGTATTTTTAATTCTTAGTGTCAACTAATGCAAAATCAAATGTCACTGATATCTACTGGAATGGAATTACCATTTTGAAATCATGATGTCTGAATTATTACATAAGGCCAAATATTTATAGTTCTTTATTAAAGTCAAAATTATTTATTAGATTTATAAAGTGCCTCACTCCAGAGGCTGTTGGCAATGTACAGAGTCAAACACAATACAAAGCACTGTGGGGAAAAAAACCCACAATAAAAAAAATATAAGTAATAACTAAAAATAATGGTATGGATCTTCCTTTAGTTGCTTACCATATATACTCATGTATATGCCCATCCACAGATAAGCTGGCCCTCAAATTTTTAACCAAAATACCATGAAAAATGCACCACTTGTGGCTAAGCTGACCCTTGAAATTTTTGTATATTTTAATTTTTGCAATTGGCTTATCCATGGGTAATCCATGGATTATCCATTTTTCATGGTATTTTGGTTAAAATTTGAGGGTCATCTTATCTGTGGATGGGCTTACACACAAGTATATAGGGGATATACGGGTACAGTATTACCATATATACTTGTGGATATGCCCATTTGCAGATGAGCTGAACCCAAGTTTTTGGCACCTAAAATTCTTGGCTTATTTGCAAGCATTTACAATAATCACCAAAGGCCTTCCAGAAAAGCCAGGTTTTAACTATTCTCCAGAATGCCAAAACAGTTGGGACTATCTTTGCCTCAGGGAGTAAGGTGTTCTAAAGAAGTGGAGCAGCCAATGAGAATATATCTTGATCTACTATACAAGGTTTGAAATTTCTCTTTGGCAAGTTTACTTTTTGTATCACACTACATCAGAGTTTTGGAAAGAAAACTTGAACAATGTTCTAAATCCTGCACCAAATTACATAATATCTATATAAAGAATGGGGGAAAAATCACCATTGTTTTCTCTCTCCCTTCAGTAAGTTTCCGTTTCTTGTGAACGTGTTTGCTGCGTTCAATATCTGTATCACCATAAACATTGGACACATCCTCTATGAGAACCAGTGGAACTTGGTTTGAAGCATTCGACCCTGAGTTTAAAATGAAAACACTACTTAACTCTCCTAACTGCTATAATTGGTTTATCAAATATATACTTCAGCATACTAAGTCTAGTGATTAATACCACAAATGCTTATGATCAAACCGCAAGCAACAGTACATGTTTCCTTGATTAAATAGTTAAACACACTTAAAGTGCTCCATGTTGGGGAATGCTGCCTTAGGAGAACTCCAAATCCCAGTCAGTTGTGACAATAACAGAAGGCAGCCCCTAAAGTTCTAGCAATCAAGTATTTTCTGCTCTCACCTCAAAAAGGGAAAAAGAACTATGAAAGCTTGCACAGACTACGACCATATGCCCAAAGCTCACATGGGAAGAAAAAGCTTGTTTTTTCTTCTCTGCCAGTGTAGGTGGATAGTTCAAATATGTAGTGCAGCTATCACTAGTTTGACTAATCCTTTATTCCAATAATTTCATATGTCATAAACTGTTTTTGTGTGCTGCTTTCTGTTGGAGGAAGGAACCTCCATCGTTATATAGCCATTCCATTTAATTCTACATTAGTTAGATACCATCTTGCACACAGCATCCAGTTTTGGTTAAAAAATACTTTAAAAAGAACTGAGAGAAACTGGAATAGGTTCAGAAAAGGAAAATGCACATGATCACGGGACAAGAAATGAACACCCATGTGAAGGAGTCTGTTTAATCTGGAGAAAAGATGACTAAGAAAAGGACTAAGATAACATTCTTCAACCATCTGAAAGAATATCACCCATAAAAAGTGAAGACCTGTTCTCTTCCATTCCAGAGTATAGAAAGCAGAACAATGAACTTATGGAAACGTAGATTCCAATTCAACATTAAAAAAACGGTTTTAGCAGTAACAGTAGTTTGACAGTGGAATGAACTACGCAGAGAAACAGCGGGAACTTATTTAGGGGACAGTGGTTTTACATGCTTCACTTAATTTTTTCAGGCAGCTCACCATCTATTCATGCAGTATACCTAGGATCTACTGCCCAAGATCAAACAAGGTAGTACACTAATATGGAGTATGAGTAGACAACAGTGCAAATGTGATCCCAGTGCAAATACTTCTTTTCAAAACCCCAATACCGCTATTAAGTTAGACTGCACACAAAAGCAGTTCTGGCAAAGATGCCCAAAGGGACACAGGGAAGGCATAATTTCAACACACCTTGAAAAAGAGAAGGCTGGATGCTGCTGACATACTGGAATGCATTCTTGAAGAACACCAGCATTGTGGAATACACCACTTGGGTCTTGTACTTTGCATGAGCTTCATTATCATAATTACTTATGTATCTGCAGACATCTTTCATTTTCAGCAATATGTCACCAAAGCTTCTGAGGATAAAAGAACATTCAGTTAATAGAATTTATAAATTACAGTAAACTAAGGCATATTCCTAAACATTAATTTAACAGAAAACCAGAAAACCAGTTCCTAATTATTTTCCTCTTACATTATCTTTATTCTCCAAAAATCCTGTCCTGGATTTAGGGGATCTCCCAAACAATATAAAACAAGGGTGGCTCACCTAAGCCACCTAAAGGTGAGTACAGTCCTAAAATCATTTTTGTAACCCCAGAGGCTTGTCAGGGCACAAGCACTGAATGCCAAGGACGTGTTTCCCACTATTTTGAGTCAAGAAACAGACAAAAACATAGTATAAAACATAAACATAATTTATGTCAACAAGCAGACAAAAACATAATTTGACACCATTCAAAGCAAAAGAAAAAAATAGAGCATTAGGAAATCCCTCAAAATCTTAGTTCTGCTTATGTGCCTGACATAGCATTGCTCATTATGCATGATCCCCTGACCTATTGTGGCTTTCCACTCTCCAAAAATGTTAAATTCATCTCCTGCCCATCAAAAGGTTGCCCAGATCTTGTGAGAGACTGCTAGAGGAGAATCACCCAGATTTAAGCAGAGACCTGTCCAGTTTGAGGTGACTTCACTTCCCCAGTACATTTGTCCTATGTACCCTAAATCCCCCCATCTTTCAGGAAAGAACGTAGGCAGCTGAGGAAGTAGCTGGGAATATTTATAATATTTCTAAGATCTGTTGTTACTTATCTTAGAACCAAAATATTTCTCTTTAAAGCTATGCACACTTATTTCAAAGAACATTCTATTAAGATCTTTAGTTTTCAGAATATGCTCCACTGTTGTAAAAGGCCACACTGAGTTAACTTCCAAGTAGTAAGGCAGAAAACTACATGGAAATTGTAGCAATGATTTGAGGGGGGAAAAAAGTTCATTCACTGTATGTAAAGAAAACAATTATAGAATAGCTTTGAATCATTCTTTTTCTACGTTCAGAAAGAACACATGTAAAGTTTTAGTATTAGTAACATTTTAATACAATACAGCTTTCTTATTCCCTCAAGAGAAGCCTAAACATTAAAACAGACACCCTTGAAGGTATCTACTACATGATTGTCAATCAAACCTAATAAACTGGTTCCAATATAGGTAGTCCTTGTTTAGCGAGCGCAATTGGGACCAGAAACTCCGTAACTAAGCAAAGTGGTTGCTAAGTTGGAAATCACATGACTGCGACCGTGCCTTCTGTCTCAAAACTGACAAGACTAATCAGTTTCACACCTTCTGCTTTTGTTTGCTTCCCAACCACTCCATCCTTTGGAATGCTCACCACAGTGCTGGTATAATTATCAAGGACACAATTAATGTTTGTATTTACATTCATTTGAGAGGAAGGGATTACAAGACAGTAAGCAGGCACACAATGGGGAATACACCAGAATGTTTGCATAGTGCACTTCAGCGCCCAGCCCCAAGCACACTCGGGGCTGCCGGTGACACATTGCTTTCAATGTGCATTCCCCACTGTGTGCTTGCTTATTCTCTTGTAATCCCTTCCTCTCCAATCTCTCCACAGCAGGACTAAAATCAATTAACCCTAAAACTATGATTTCCAAGCAATACCTTTTACAAAATTTTTAAGGCTGAAGAAATGTGCTATTCTTTTTATATGCTGTTCTGCCAAGAAGAATCAGGCCAAAATTCATCAAATCAGTTAATTATATGTAACTTAAGAAATTAATAACTTATCAAACCTTCTTGCCACGTCCATCTGCCATTCACATCTCACACCTACTATGGACAGTATTTTGAATATCCTTTCCCAAGGATCTGTAATCTGAGATGATTTCTCAGTCAGACCTTCAATTATGTATTTCTGAGCACTTCGTTTGTTAGGGGACACAAGATCAGATGTGTCCTGTGTTCCTAGAAATGAACAGAAACAGTAACTTAATTTATTATCAAAAATTAGTCTAATACCCAACACAATTTTTGGTTCTCTCTCCTGCAATGTATATTTATATGAAATATATAATGATGTGCCCCAATGTTATGTTAAGACCAAATATTGGCCCAATATCAAGACAAACATGAAGAAGAAAACAACCACGACATCCTATAAACATTTTTATCTTTAATCTTTGAAATCCATAAAGGTCTGATTGCTTCACATACATTCTAACACATACTTGACTGTGATTTTCATTAATCCAGCTCTGTTAACTTCTGCTGCCCCTAAGAGATCTGTTCTTCAAAGACATCCTGTTCTTTTTCCCTTTCTGTCACTCATGATTTGAATTGTCCACTATAAAACCCCTTACTATATAGGCAGGACAGAGTACATACAAAACACAATACAATCATTTTTCATCTCTTTCTTTCTTCAGTTTCTCTTCCTTTCCTTTGCTATCTCCTCTGTTTAAATTACAATCCTCTTGAAGCAGGAATTCCATTCCTTGTCCATAAATGTACACTGAATAATAAAAATCTAGTGGTTTTAGACCAAAAAGGATCTAATTCTTTCCTTTTATATTGCTTGACTGGTTTAAGACTAGAATCTTACTTTGCTTTAGACAACAGTGATAATTTTTTCAAAAGAATGCAGATTTTCTGATTGTCCTTAATAATTATAGTTTCCAGTTCTAATACTTGGTGGAGGGGACAACAAGCCAGTAGGCAGGACAGAGATGAGAGAAATGAAATGGTAATCATTATATACAAATGAGCTCCTTGGTAAATCACAGTCCCAAAATTTACATTCTCCTTTATGAGGCAAGATTAAAATTAGTATTCTGTAGCATACTGAGAAGTAACTAAGCATGTCACTTGGCCAGCCTTGTGTTGGCTTAGAAGCTAAACAGGATTGGACTTGGTTAGTTCTTGGGCAGGAATGCAGGGAATATCAGGACTATGAGAAAAAGAAAAAGCATCTTGGAAGAAGGCACTGACAAATCACTTTCATACTACTGCCATGGAATCATCACGAGGTGAACTTAACTTGAAGTCCAGATGCTGTAGAATCCTAGACATTATCTTAGCATGTTGTAGAAAAGGTATCATAATGATAACCCATAATATAGTTTGTTTCTTTCCAAGTGGCATACAGGTAGTTCTCAGATAACAACCATTCTTTCAGCAACTGATGGTGCTGAATGAATGGTATTTATACCTGGTGCCCAAAGTTACAGCCATTGCAGCAGCCCCCCGTCACGTGATCAAAATTCAGGATCTTGGCAGCCTGCCCACATATATGACTGCAGGGGCGCTTCAACTCCCCCCACCTGCCTATCTACCCCCCCATCTCTGCCCTTTTGCTGCCCTGCACAGCAGGGTGGTGGCAGTAGCAGCACTAGGGCTGAAGTAGAGGCCTGGGGTCTTGAGCAGTCTCAGCCAGCTGCCGCCACCCCCAAGCCTCTACTTCAGCCCCACCACCGCCAAGGAGTGCCACCTCAAGCCCCACGACATGGCCAGCCAACCCAGTACCATCGTGCAAAGCCCCAGCCACCCCCACCGCCCTGTGCTCTGCTGGCTCTACCTGTATTACAGTATGTGAACATGGCAATTCTGCTTCATTAACCTTGGTTTAAGATTCTTGAATAATATTCACACGATGAGTGAACCTACCACTGTTTTGAAGTACATTAATCTCTCTAGTTTTCCGTTCCTAATCTGTTAATGTAATTTGCTCTAGCGCTTTTACCTGGATACTGGTTTTCTGCTGGTGAAGATCTAGTCACATAATTAATATAAAATTCTGCAGCTTTATTCAGATACTTGTATAACAGACTGGCAGGAAGCCGTACATCAGGGTTGTTAATGATTAATGGCAGAACATCACAAACTAAAAATGATAATGAAATCAAATTAAACTTGTCAGTTACCTGCAACATGTCATTATTTAACAAGGCAATATTTATATTCGTTAAGCAGAAAGCATTTAGTGACAAGCTATTTGAGATTCATTTAAAATAAAGTCCTGCTAACAGCAGCTAAAAGCTTATTTAAATTAAGCAGCAAACAGACAATCTCTTGCTTAGGCAGAAGAAAATGGTTCTTCAGAACTGCTTTTTCTGCCAAAGTAGGTAAAAAAAACCTACTGCATTACTTTACTCATACATTAACATATGAAGATGTAATTAATTCACCTATGTTTGGAATTAACCACCCAGAGTTGCTGGGAATTGGGCAGTATACAAATTAAATAAATCAACTGCATTTCTAACATTACCAAGTAGTCCTCGGCTTATGATGGCAATTGGGACCGGAATTTCTGCTGCCAAGTGACAGCAATCCCTGCAGTCCCGGTTGCCATCATTAACCAAATCCCGTGGTCGAGGCAACTTCCTGCCAGCTTCTCTCAACCAAAGTCAGTGGGGAAGCCGGCAGGAAGCTGCAAGTCCTGGGCCAGCAGGCAGGTAAGTGACTGCTGCTGGGTGCGGAAGGGAGTGAATGGCCGTGTAGGGTGGAGCGGGGGAGGCACGGTGCGGGTCAGGGAGGGTGCAAGGAGGGCGTGCGAGAGGCACAGTGCAAGTTAGGGAGGGTATGTGAGAGACGCGGCGTGGGTTGGGCAGGCGAGGGGGTCACAAGAGGCACGGCGTGGGTCAGGGAGGGTGCACGAGGCACGGCATGGGCTGGGGGTGGTGTGTGAGAGGCATAGCACAGGTGCACAAGGGTGCAAGGGTGTGCGCGAGAGGCCAGCGTGGCACGAGCACAGAGGGGCTGGGGAGGGTGTGCCTGTGGGGAGGACTTACCCCAGCAACTTGCAACCTTCCCTGCTGGCTTCCCCACTGACTTTCTGGGCATGCCAGCAGGGAAGGCTGCAAATGGCCATCACATGATTGCTGGGCACTACAATCGGTCATAAGTGTGAACCAGTTGCCAAGCGCCCAGACTGCGATCATGGACCACAGGGTGCTGAGATGGCCAGAACTCCAAGGACTGGTCATAACCACCATTTGTGCAGCACCATCATAATTTCAAACAGTCGCTAAATGAATGGTTGTAGGTTGAGGACTACCTGTGGAGTTTCTTTCAACATGTTTTTTTTACTATGGTTTTGCTGCACAAGCATGTCAGCATCATTATTCCCTGTTCCCAAATAGCTCATAATAAAAAAAAAGGATAGAGGAGCTTCAAAAAAAATACAGTGCCCTTATTATTCCCCATTTACCCAATGTGATTCTAAACATTTAAATAATTTTGATCATGACCCTGTATCTTCCTGATTGCGCTGTCAGTTGACAAAAGAAAAAAGGTGACTCAGATGCGTGTTAATTTGCTCATACAACTTAAGCAACATTATATACAAGCAAAAAATTTTTAAAATCACAACTAAGATTATCTCAACCTTCAGCGTATAAAATAGTGCAATATTTTGCCTTTTAGTTTTGGAACAAAATTATATTCTTACCAAATAATTTTCTAAAGCAATTAACAGACGATTCTTGATCTTCAATATTTTCTGCTTCTAACAATGTCTCCCCAAGGCCCACCTTTGCAAAATGTAAATAAAATCAAATTTGTATCTTATTCCTTATACATGTTTTCCAGATTGTTTGCAACATATTGCATGAAGAAAAACTGAAGAGCTCTTTCCTCATTTCTTAGTACTACAAACCTGCAGCTATATTAACATGCTATGGCCAGCACAGTCAAAAATATCTTTATAAGTAAGTTTAAGATTTTTTCCTTGCAAAATAAAAAGGAAGCAATATACAGTTGTAATCGAAATTATTCAACCCCCGCTGCAAATCAGGTTGATTGTCAAAATGTACAGACTTTTAGCTGTTTGCAATGAACAAATCAAGCAAAAGCTTTTGAAATAGCTCAACACAACAAATGCTTCAAGTGGTGTCCCCAAAGTCAACTGAAAATGCAACTTATCATGACTTCTCCAGTCTCAGAATTATTCAAGCCCTTCATGGCAAGCATCTTCAGTACTTAGTAGAGCACCCTTCTGCTGTTATGACCTGCTGCAAATGAGATGCAGAGCCAGACACCAGCTTCTGGCAGTGTTCCTGAGGAATCTTAGCCCATTCCTCATGAGCAATGGCCTCCAGTTCAGTAATATTCTTGGGTTTGCGTGCTGCAACCACCTTCTTCAAATCCCACCAGAGATTTTCTATGGGGTTCAAGTCAGGTGACTGTGATGGCCACTGTAGAATCTTCCAGGATTTCTTCTGCATCCTAGCCTGTCTGTACATTTTGACAACCTGATTTGCAATGGGGGTTAAATAATTTCAATTACAACTGTACACATAAATCTACATTATCATCTCAATTAAGCATTAGGATAACTTGTTTCCTCTATTATTTTATTATGAAACAGGCCAACAATCATGCTCCCAATATTGGTTATCGCTGCTAGAAACTGCCTTTATTTCCATCCGATCAATCTGTGCTTTCATCTACTCATTTGGTTCAAAACACATACACATTCGTTTTGTGAAGCTTCACAATATTTTAAAGAGCACATATGCAAGTGTTTAGCATATAATCTTCATTCTCTTACCCCATGTTGAACCACAGTCTCAGGAAAACGTCGTAAAAGCAAAAGCAACATTTCTGCCCGTTCTAAAGTATTGAAGCACTGGTCTGTAGCTTTTAATAACATTTCACATTGAACTCGGCCTGGAAGAGTTTCAAATAAACCTAGAAGGAGAGGGTGGAAAGCAATAATGAACTAATGTTTTTGAAACATAGGACATAGGTAAAAATTGGAAACAGAAAGTATGGGTGTGAACCTAGGAGAAAAATAAACATAAAAATCTGAGGAAGATCTAGACACATTCACTGAGGTATTTTGTTTCTGTGAAGCGAATATACTTTTTCTAGATTTATTTATATATTTATATTCATATAGCTGCCCATTTTGTAGAAAAGTGACTCTAGGCAGTGCCCAATAAAAACAACTGTAAAATCAAAATATTAAAACAAGTACAATTAAAAATACATCAGCAATATTAACAATAGCAAGATAGTAGGAAAAAATTGATGTTAAAAACAATGCAGCCATCTTATTAGGTCACAATTTCCTTGAGATCCCCAAGCCTGCTGACACAGCCATATTTTGAGGGACTTCCGGAAAGATATCAAGGATGGAGCCAATCCCACCTGGGTGGGGGGATGATGTTCCACAGGGCAGGCACCATGGCAGAAAAGGCCTGTTTCTGGGTACTGCCAGATGAAATTCTTTTGCAGACAGGACCCGCAGCATACCTCTTCTGCCAGACCTGATGGGACAGGCAGATGTAATCGGGTGGAGGCAATCCCTCAAATAGCCCGACCCCATGCCATGAAGGACTTTAAAAGTCAAAACCAGCACCTTGAACTGGACACAGAAGCAAACTGACAACCAATGCAGTTTGCGGAGCTGAGGTCTAGGGACACATGTAACTGGCTGTGCAGCTGCATTTTGTACTAGCTGAAGTTTCTGGATACTCTTCAAGGGCAGCCCCACGTACAGCGCATTACAGTAGTCTACCCAGGAGGGGACCAGGGCATGAGTGACTGTGAGTAGAGCCTCCTGGTTCAGGAACAGGCGCAACTGGCACACAACATGAAATTGTGCAAAAGCCCTTCTGGCTACAATTGCCACCTGCTCTTTGAGCAGGAGTCGTGACTCTAGGACGACCCCCAGGATGAACACCAGGTCTGTTTTGAGCAGTGCAACCCCATCCAGTACCAAAGGTGACATAGCCCCTGAACCAGAGGGCCTCAAAACCCAAAGCCACTCAGTCTTGCCAGGGTTCAGCTGAAGCCTGTTGTTCCCCATCCAGGCCCCCACAGCCTCCAAGCACCTGGATAGAACATCAACAACATTGCTTAATTTGCCAGGGGAAGAGGTATAGTTGGGTATCATCAGCATTCTGATGACATCTCACCCTATGGCAACAGATGATCTCCCCCAGCAGCTTCATATAGATGTTGAATAGAAGGCGGATAGCACCAAACCCTGCAGGACCCCACAAAGCAGGGGCGAAGGGTGGGATCTCTTCCTTCCAATCACTAACTGGAATTGATCCAGGAGAAAAGAGGAGAACCAGCACAATACAGTGCCACCCACTCCCAATCCCTGGAGCCAATCCAGAAGGATACCATGGTCAATGGTATCAAAGGCAGCTGAGAGATCAAGCAGAGCAAGGATGGATGCACAACCTCCATCCCTTTCCTGCCAAAGATCATCCAAAAGCGCAACCAATACTGTTCCCATCCCATACCCAGGTCTGAATGAAAGGGGTCCAGATAATTTGCTTCATCGAGTCCTCTGAAGCTGCTGCACGATCACCTTCTCAATTACTTTCCCCCAAAAGGGGAGATTAGATACTGGACGAAAGTTGCCCAGTATGGTGAGAGGCTGGGATGGTTTCTTGAAGAGGGGATGGACCAGCTTCTCCATTAAGGTGTGGAGAAACAACTCCCTCACTCAAAGAAGAATTAACCACTGCTAGAACCCACCCATACAATACCACCACCCCCTGGCAGCTTTAATTAACCAGGAGGACCATGGATCTAAAGAACAGGTGGCTGAGCTCACAGTCATAAGGACCCTGTCCATTTCCTCAGGCCCAACAGGTTCAAACCATTCCCTGATAACAGGGCAAGATTATGTCCCAAGAATCTTCCTAGGACCTGCAAAAGCCGGCATCCAACTGAGAACGAATTTGAGCAGTACTGTCCAACAGATGCTGTGCAAATTCTTCCGCATGACCCTGTAGGGGGATCTCTAAGCCCCCTCTACCCAAGAAGGCATGTGTCACCTGAAACAAGGCTGGTGAACAGCTATCTCTGGATGCAATAACAGCAGAGAAGTATTGGCGCTTTGCCGCCCTTACTGCCATGAAGTAGGCCTTAATAGCGGCTCTAATATGTGTTCGGCCAAGCTCGTCCCTTGTTGAGCACCAATGATGCTCTAGACGTCTTTTCTCTCATTTCATCTTCCTTAGTTCTTCCGTAAACCATGGAGAGTGACAGGATCCATGAGAGGGAGGTTGCATAGCGTGATCCAATCCAAGGCCTCAGCAGCCTTTTATTCCAAGCAGCCACCAAGGCTTCAGATGGGCCATGCGGCAAACCAGCAAGGACAACCCCCAGCTCCCTCTGAAACCCATCAGGGTCCATCAGTTGCTGAGGGCAGACCAATCCAATTGGTCTGTGCCTCCCTGTGGGGGATAGCAGCACTGAGAAATCCCATGGTAATCAGTGTGATCTATGACAAGGGGGACACTAAAAGCTCCCCCAATTCTAGATCCCATTGCCACTGCTGTGACAGGAAAACCAGATCAGGTGTGTGACCACTCTCCTGTGTCAAGCCCTGGATGACCTGGGATAGGCCCATGGCTGTCATGGTAGCCATGAACTCCTGAGCCGCCTCAGACCCCACTCCCAAGGAAGGCAGATTGAAGTCTCCCAAGAACTAAGTTTGGAGAACTCAATCGCCAACCCAGAAATAGAGTCAAGCAGCTCTGGCAGGGAGATTGCTATGCAGCAGGGAGGCTGGTACAGTAAGAACAATTCCAACTGATTCCTAGAGCCCAACTTGATGAAACAGGATCTCACATCTGGCAACCCCCTGAAAGCCTCAAGAGATTCTCAAATTACAATTGCCACACCACCACTCCTGCCCTGAGTCCACAACAGTCAGGAAAACCAGTCTGCTGCTACAACCTCCTCCATTTTCATATGCAGTTCCCTCTGCCCTACAAATGTTAGCATGAAGGTGCTGGTGAACTTTTGCAAACTGTGCAATATTATGGTGCAGCAGACTATTAGTGGAGTAGTAAGGTAGGAGAAATCACCTTCCCATTCCCTCCATCATGGCTCCAAATTAAAGTTAGGGGGCGACCCAACTGAGATTGCTGAACCACTGCATCTGAAACAAACTTGCCTAAAAGAGCAAGTATCTCTTGTTCTATCAGTCCAAGAATAATCCTGATGGGAGGACCATGGAAAGCAGGAAAAACTCCAACTTTCTGGCTGGGGAGTAGCCCTTTAAGGATTCTAATAGTTCAGGCATGGATGGATGGGATGGAACACAGAACAGGTAGAATGGATTGATGGTCTCATAAGCTTCACTTTGTCAAAGTAAGGTAGTCACTTGGAGTTTTCCCTGATGTTGCTGTCATTGAGCTGCTTTACCTTCTGGAAATCTGCTGTAAAGTCATCTCACCTCTCTGTGCCCTTTTATATCAACAGAGGAGCAATTTAGGATATAAATATTTGACTTCTCAGATTATTTCTTAGATTATGGAATACAGTATTTCTTATGGTATTTCTTAGATCACAGAATACAAAAGACTACAAATTGAAACAGGCTACTATCTCAGGGGGAAAAACCTGTATTTTAGATGTAACTCTATGGGTGGCATAAATAAAAATGCTCTTTCATGTATTTTAGTTCACCAATTATCTCTTTGAGAAGAGAATCAGCTGAGCTCCTACTTAGGATCCTACTAATAGTTTCATTAGCAACAGTAAGAACAGACCACGGAACAACGGACTGGTTTAAGATTGGGAAAGGAGTGTGGCAGGTTTGTATACTCTCACCCTACCTATTCAACTTGTACGCAGAACACATCATGCGATGTGCTGGGCTTGAGGAATCCAAGGCTGGAGTTAAAATCACTGGAGGAAACATTAACTATCTCAGATATGCAGATGATACCACTTTGATGGCTGAAAGCGAAGAGGAACTGAGGAGCCTTATGATGAAGGTGAAAGAAGAAAGTGCAAAAGCTGGCTTGCAGCTAAACCTCAAAAAAAACAAGATTATGGCAACCAGCTTGATTGATAACTGGCAAATAGAGGGAGAAAATGTAGAAGCAGTGAAAGACTTTGTATTTCTAGGTGCGAAGATTACTGCAGATGCTGACTGCAGTCAGGCAATCAGAAGACGCTTAATCCTTGGGAGAAGAGCAATGACAAATCTCGATAAAATAGTTAAGAGCAGAGACATCACACTGACAACAAAGGTCCGCATAGTTAAAGCAATGGTGTTCCCCGTAGTAACATATGGCTGCGAGAGCTGGACCATAAGGAAGGCTGAGAGAAGGAAGATCGATGCTTTTGAACAGTGGTGTTGGAGGAAAATTCTGAGAGTGCCTTGGACTGCAAGAAGATCAAACCAGTCCATCCTCCAGGAAATAAAGCCAGACTGTTCACTTGAGGGAATGATATTAAAGGCAAAACTGAAATACTTTGGCCACATAATGAGAAGACAGGACACCCTGGAGAAGATGCTGATGCTAGGGAGAATGGGGGGCAAAAGGAAGAGGGGCCGACCAAGGGCAAGGTGGATGGATGATATTCTAGAGGTGACGGACTCGTCCCTGGGGGAGCTGGGGGTGTTGATGACCGACAGGAAGCTCTGGCGTGGGCTGGTCCATGAAGTCACAAAGAGTCGGAAGCGACTGGATGAAGAAACAACAACAATAGTTTCATTATGGAAAAGAGCTTTAGAAGAAGCAATCTGAAGAACAAAAATAGAAATCAGAATCTAATTTGAAGAACCATAATGGCTAAAATACAACCACAGTTGTATCCCAGATGAAACTCCACATGATATACTAGGACTTACTTCAAGTAAATATTGTAAGGGATTGTACTGTAAGAGCTTCTGGTAAGACACAACCAACTTATTGGGTAGGGCAATTTAGAAGAAAAGTTACCACCACCTAGGTTCTCAAAGCCTTCTACAAATCAAGCCCATTATAACACTACTAAATTCTTTAACCATTCTGCAAGGAATTTAAGTGCAGAAGAAATGTATACCTTTTAAAAACTGTGTTTGCTTGTCCTGTGAGTCATTGCGTAGTGCTGATGTGATAACACTAATCTCCCGCCATACCACTGGTTGATCTGGAAAATTTACAAACCTGAAATAAAGAATTGGGGAAGAGGGGGATTTCTACTTGAAATTATTCACGAACAGCTGAAATTTTTGCTATGAATAGCATACTACTAAAGTGAAAAGGTTTTGCCAAACTGGTCTCATTGACAGCAGTACAACTTATGCTAAGGAACAGCAAAAATTTTAACTGTCCAAAGCATCAGTGTTCAAAAACTGGCAAGCAAAAAAAAAAAAAAAGGACAATATGAAGATGACAAAGTTCATTGGTTGAGGTATAAAGAAGGGGGAAATAGAAACCAAATAGCTTTTTAAACTTTTTTTTAAAATATGCGTAAACAATAATAAGTAAAATACAGTGAATACGTCAGTATTAATTATTAAGCTTAAGAAAGAAATCTTTATTATATAACAAATAATTTAATGCATTTTGCAGTTATTTATCAATGCTACACTCAGCTCTAGTTGTAATTATCAACATTTTAGAAAACATAGTTAATATTAACATAACCTTTTTTCTTGGTCTTCAAAGGTTTATAAGTTATCTAAATCATCAGAGTGTCAATAATCTCTAGTCAATACCGTATAAATAACACTGTACCCAAATAATATAATGCACTACTTGTGTTTTATAATAATACAATAAAAAAAATAAAAAAACTCAGGAAGCTACCTACAGTCTTTTTATATAAAAGTCTCAATAGCATGACACATTCCAGTCATTTAAACAGTTTCTTCTAAGAATTATTGTGCTTGAAGTATATAATTTCAGTTTACTATCATAAAATGGATTAAGACACTTCTAGGCTAGCAAAAAATGTTATAATGAAGAATCATAATGAAAAAGCTGCAAGCCTGAGACATGTGAAATTTTTGGCTTTCTATGGACTGATAAAACTCTTTTTTAACAGGGCCAGCCCAGAAGCTTCTAGGACCCCAAAGCAACTCATGAAAGTATTCAATATTCCCTCCCTTACCAGTATTCCCCTACCTTTGAAGCTTGAAGTTCCATTAAGCCACTCTAGCTAACAATTCTATTCCCTTTTTTTCAGAGCCATCTAAGTATCAAAACACATTAGCAAATTCCATACATTAATTGCACCCTGGGTGAAGAATTTCCTTTGGTCCATCCTGAATTCATTGCTCATTCATATCATTAGATGACGAATTCTATCCATGCCATATATATGTTAGGTATTTTGTTCCCCAAAGTATCAGCATTTGGATCCAAAGCAGAAAATGTACTTTGACTCCAATGTGGGTGTACACATTATACCTGTCAGTGACAGTTAAAAGAAGCCTTGCCATTGCCTGGTGGCTACTGTGTGGTACTAGGGAAATGTATATCATCCTGGTACTGCATGGGTACCATGAGTAACCTGGAAAAAGCAAGGCTTCTGATAGGTACAAGCATACCCATGCTGAATCCAAAGCACCTTTCTCATACATCTTTATTTCATTTCCACACCTCCACAAACTTAGATGTCTTTCTTCTAAAAAAAATCTTACGAGATCCTGCTTGTCCATCATATTAGATTAATTTATTACAAGTAATCTTCACTTAACATCCATTTTTTCAGCAAACATTTGAAGTTATGAGTGTTGAAAAAATGGACTTGCAACAGGTCCTTGAACTTCTGACTGTCACAGCATTCCCACGGTCACTTGATGAAAATTCAAGCCAGCCCGCATTTACAACTGTCCCCCCTTTATCATCTTCACCTGCCTCCCCTCTGCTGGGGAGGTACCATGGCTCCGGGGCTTCTTCCTCACCAGCCACCCATGCACCCTCCTCTAGCCTCTCTGTACTCATGCTGCACTGGCCACCCGCACACCCCCTCCTCCAACCAGCAGCAGCCATTTACCTGGCTGCCAGCTTGCTTACAAGCCGCCTGGCACTTGCAACTTCCTGCCAGCTTCCCCATGGACTTCGGTTGTTGGACGCTGGCAGGAAGTTACAAGGAGGTTGCTTAATGGCCCACAAGAAGTTGCTTGACAACCCACGATCCTCACTTAATGATGGCAACAGGGACTACAGGGATTGCTGTCACCAAGTGATGCGGTCACGTGATATCACGCTTTATGACTGCATTGCTGAGTGATGGAAATTCCGGTCCCAATTACCATTGTTAACCAAGGACTACCTGTAGAGTAAGAAAGATTAGCACAGAGAAGTTTCTCACAGAAATACAATCACATTTGTCTCTATTACAAAACCAAGACATCCTGAATTTATCTTCAATATTCTGAAAGTACACAAATGTGTGCCATACCTAGACATTAACCTGCATTAAATAACAGATTATGTGCAGAACAGAAGGATATTAAACCAGACTAACATGAAGTACTGGCAATTTCAGCACTTTAAGAATGGAAAGGTAAGAGGTAGGTATGAAACTGGTCAGAGACTATGTACCCATGCCAAGAGCACAAATTTGTATTTTTACAAACTTATGGCCAAATGTGTCATTTAATATTCTTTCAATATTAACATCTGAAGGGGGAAAAAAATCTAAGATTGAAATTAACTCACTAGCATCTATTTCCACACCGAATTAAACCTGTCTTTCAGAAGTAATGGAGAGAAACCCACTAGTGTAAAAAAAAAAATTAGCATAAGCTGAAAAAACAAGAAACAAGTTTGCACCTTTGCTGACACAAATCTTACCTCCAGGCATAGGACACTTCAGAACTGCAAGAATGAATTATACAATTTTGGACTCTATTCCCTCTAAGAGCACATATTCCTTATAGGAGCAAATCTGCATTCTCTAGGAAAACTGGTTAAAACTTTTACCTCTTTCAAAGAGCAGGGACATGTTAGCCATGTCTTGGTGCAGAAGAATATAAAAGTAGCAGCCACACTTCTCTGAAGACCCAATATGGAATATGTGGTATGTGTCTCAGATTTCAAAGCTTGAAATATAACTCACAGATATTTAAAATGCCTTATTCATTGAACTGGATTCCTATTAATTGGCATCTGTAAGGTATTTTTCCGCAAAAATCATAATTTTAGTTACAATTACAATAAGAGGCAATTGTTCATAAAGCTATTCTCATGTTGAGCAAAGTTTCAGAGAGGAAGACTCGGTCATCTGCAGGTGAGAGAACAATCACATCTTATTATCAAATAGGTCAATTACAAATGAAGTAGCTATCCCATCCAGTCCTTATTTGGGAAAAATCCAGTAAAATATATCTTACATGTCATATAGCAATCTGCCTGCTGATGCTGTTCGCTCTGCATTCCTCTCAATGGAGTACATCTCATACTAGGAAACAAGAAAGAAGAATGTGAAGAGACAGAAAACAAATCCCTTCACTGAACCTCTCAGTTTTGCATATTTTTTCTACCTTAACATAACTAACTTCAGCAAAGGATCGTTACCTTGTCATGGTGCTGGAGCTTGAGCACCTCAATGATGCCATGAGCTGAACCGTGAAGGGCCACCCAAGACAGGAAGGTCATGGCAGAGAGGTCAGACTAAATGCGATCCCTGGGGAAGGTAATGGCAACCCATCCCAGTATTCTTGCTGTGAAAACTAAATGGATCAGTACAACCAGAGATATGTCGGTATACCATCGGAAGATGAGACCCCCAGGTCGGAAGATGGTCAAAATGCTACTGGGGAGGAACAGAGGAGGAGTTCAACTAGCCCGTGATGACGCAGCTAGCTCAAAGCCGAAAGGACGGCTAGCGGCCGACAGTGCTGGTGGTGAACAGCGAATCCGATGTTCTAAGGATCAACACACCATTGGAACCTGGAATGTCAGATCTATGAGCCAGGGCAAATTGGATGTGGTTATTGGTGAGATGTCAAGATTAAAGATAGACATTTTGGGCGTCAGTGAACGGAAATGGACTGGAATGGGCCACTTCACATCAAATGACCACCAGATCTACTACTGTGGACAAGAGGACCACAGAAGAAATGGAGTAACCTTCATAATTAATAGTAAAGTGGCTAAAGCAGTGCTTGGATACAATCCGAAAAACGATAGAATGATCTCAATTTGAATTCAGGGCAAGCCATCTAACATCACAGTGATCCAAATATACGCCCCAACCACAGATGCTGAAGAAGCTGAAGTAGAGCAGTTCTATGAGGATCTGCAGCACCTACTGGACAACATGCCTAAAAGAGACGTTATTTTCATCACAGCAGACTGGAATGCTAAGGTGGGCAGTCAAATGACACCTGGAATTACAGGTAAGCATGGCCTGGGAGAACAAAACGAAGCAGGACATAGGCTGATAGAATTTTGCCAAGACAACTCACTCTGCATAACAAACACTCTCTTCCAACAACCTAAGAGACGGCTTTATACATGGACTTCACCAGATGGACAACACCGAAATCAGATTGACTACATCCTTTGCAGCCAAAGGTGGCAGACATCTATACAGTCGGTAAAAACAAGACCTGGAGCTGACTGTAGTTCTGATCACGAACTTCTTATTGCACAATTTAGGATCAGACTAAAGAGATTAGGGAACACCCACAGATCAGCTAGATATGAGCTCACTAATATTCCTAAGGAATATGCAGTGGAGGTGAAGAATCGATTTAAGGGACTGGACTTAGTAGATAGTGTTCCGGAAGAACTATGGACAGAAGTTTGCAACACTGTTCAGGAGGCAGCAACAAAATACATCCCAAAGAAAGAGAAAACCAAGAAGGCAAAATGGCTGTCTGCTGAGACACTAGAAGTAGCCCAAGAAAGAAGGAAAGCAAAAGGCAACAGTGATAGGGGGAGATATGCCCAATTAAATGCAACATTCCAGAGGTTAGCCAGAAGAGATAAGGAATTATTTTTAAACGAACAATGGTCGGAAGTGGAAGAAGACAATAGAATAGGAAGGACAAGAGACCTCTTCCAGAAAATTAGAAACATCGGAGGTAAAATCCAGGCCAAAATGGGTATGATCAAAAACAAAGATGGCAAGGACCAAACAGAAGAAGAAGAGATCAAGAAATGGTGGCAAGAATATACAGAAGGATAACAATATCAGGGATAGCTTTGACGGTGTGGTCAGTGAGCTAGAGCCAGACATCCTGAAGAGTGAGGTTGAATGGGCCTTAAGAAGCATTGTTAATATCAAGGCAGCAGGAGACAATGGCATCCCAGCTGAACTGTCCAAAATCTTGCGAGATGATGCTGTCAAGGTAATGCATGCTATATGCCAGCAAATTTGGAAAACACAAGAATGGCCATCAGACTGGAAAAAATCAACTTATATCCCCATACCAAAAAAGGGAAACACTAAAGAATGTTCAAACTATTGAACAGTGGCACAGTGGTAACTTATTCACATGCCAGTAAGGTAATGCTCAAGATCCTGCAAGGTAGACTTCAGCAATTCATGGAGTGAGAATTGCCAGATGGACAAGCTGGGTTTAGAAAAGGCAGAAGAACTAGGGACCAAATTGCCAATATCCGCTGGATAATGGAAAAAGCCAGGGAGTTTCAGAAAAACATCTATTTCTGTTTTATTGACTATTCTAAAGCCTTTGACTGTGTGGACCATAACAAATTGTGGCAAGTTCCTAGAGGTATGGGGATACCAAGTCTTAATGCCAGTTCTAAACCTGTAATACAGAAGAAAAGGACAGGGGGCAACCTGTTGCTCTTCTTGGAGAGGAAGCATGAATATTTAAATAATGAAAGCAATGATCTGACAATCCGTTTTCCCACAGAGATTCAAGTCTGAAGGACTATGAACTGTTTTTATTTCTACGAAAGGAGGCAGGAGAAAAATACCAAATAATATAAATAATACAATCTTGGATTTCTCCACTAAAGTCTCTTAAAGGAAGCTTTTTTCAATATTATCTCTTCAAACAAGGAAAAATACCCGTCAAAGGAAACGAAGATAGTCAAAGGAAATGAAGATCCAAACGAAAAGGACAAACTCCTTGCGCTTCCCAGCATCACAGGAAAGCGGCAGAAATGCGGTCGGAGGAGGTGGGGCTTGGCTGGAGAGAAGCTCCAGAAAGCAAGTAGAAAGGAGGCGTTCCTGACACCAACCAGCCAACCAACCTGAATGTTGAAGTCGGCAGGATAGAGACTCCGCGCGGTGATAAGCCAAGCCTTGGCGGCCCACAGGTCTCCTTGGACTAGTTCCCGGGCTCGCTTCACTAAAAACTCGCAGTCACCCTGGGCCGACATCTTGCAGGCCTTTAGAGCCCCGCGCATGCGTACATATGGTCCAGTAAGGACCGACAATCCATTACTTCCCAGAACCAATGAAATCGAGGAACAGTTCTGCGCATGCTTAATATCTGAAGTTAAGAGGTGCTTTTTATGGAACGAAGTAAACGTCAGATGGATTGAATATTTGATTTTCGTGTCAGGAGCCTTTCAGATTACTGTATAAGCCACTCTTTCCTTTCTGGAAATACATTTCTCAAGTACAGTCAGACTGTTCACTACAGTAACTCTGAAAGTATTCCCTGGGATTTTGTGTCCAAATTCTAGCCTCCGCTTCATCAAGCACATGCACAATCGGTTAATCCTGTATATGAAGTTTCCGAGTGACTTTTAAAAAGTAAAAGATTTATTAAAATAAGGAAAAATTTAAAATTGGGTTTGTAACTCTTCTTCTACCTGTTGGCCAGAGAGAGAAGCTGCTGTCTAAGCACAGCTACGTTGACATTCTGAACTTTTTCACTGTTTTATGTACTCTTGCTATTTACAACATGCTTCTAAAACGTTGCCATGATTTTAAAGTAAAGGTATTTCGCCTTATATGTGACCATGTAAGTGACAATTTACAGGCAACTCCTGTGTTTTAAAAGGGGTAAGTACATTCAAAGTGCCTTTCTTGATTCAGAGAAACCCAGACCGTTTGCAAGACATTGCAACAGTGATATAGGAGGATTCAAAGCAGAGTTGAGATTACTTCCGAAGTTCTAGCACAGGACTTCAAGAACTTGGATGGGAAAAAATTACAACTTTATTTTTACTAACCTCTAATAACTGAAATGTAGCTTTTCATTATTAATGTATGTAGGCAACAAAATAATTTAGGACCTCCAGACTCCAAAAATGTTTGTTGACTTCAATAAATTTCACTGCTAAAATTATTATATCCTATTACTATATTATTATATCCTAAAAAAGAGTATTGCCTTGTTATTGATTTATTTTATTATTGCTTTATTTAATTATTCAAATTTTGCTACCACCCATCTCCCCCAAAAGGGGATTAATTAATTTAATTAATTGATAAAGTTTATATATCACTATATTACATATTTGTTATTTTTAATATTTTGAGAACTGTATTTGAGCATACTGAGTTTCTTTTGTAATACCATCCACATCTATGTATTTTATTTTATGCATCTTTCTTTCCCCCCATTCTTTTATTAACTCAATACAAAAAACAAATAAAAAATACACAAAATTATAAAAGAAAACAAGAAAAGAGAGCTAAAAAGAGAAACAAAAACATACAAAACATATATTCATAGACATACATACATATATAAAGTTGTACTGTAAACATTTCAATGACTGGAAACCGTAATTCATTACAATCATCCATAGCTAATCTATATTGATAAGTTATTGATTCCTAAATTGCTGGTAACATCAATTCTGCAGATCACTGAATAGTTGAAGCCATGTTTGTCTTTCCAATGCTTAACAAAAAGTCTTCTAGCTGTAGGTAAGGTACAGAAAATTCACTTTCTTTGTCCAGATGTCAACTCCCATGTGATAGGAATAAACTTTAAAATAATATGAAAAGCGAGTTGCGACCAGCAGGACTCTGTCCAGAGACAGTCTGGTCAATTGAGTTGATCGAGGTGATAATATGAATACCTGAAAATATTGAATCTCAGAGCTGAGTTAATGCATTTAATAACTTCTTTCCTAAGTGGAACAATTGTTGGATACTGTAGAAACACATATTTAAATAAAGCATTAATTTCATTACATCTCCAAACTTTTACTCAACCCTTTTCTGTATAAATGCAATGAAGTCATTTCTGAGATATTACTTCTTGTTGAAAAAGATGTGATTTAAAATCTACTTAAGTTTTTGGTATTTTTTTAACATTTTAAAGATTTTAAAAATTATTTTAAAATGGCATTCTGGTAGCTCCCCCCCCCAACCTTCGGATGTTACAGGAGCGGTTAACCACTTTGCCAAATTTAATAAGAATAAGACAAATTCATCTTCTGCAGATATTGTATATTTTGCCTCCATTTTCCTGTCTCACTTGCTTCCCACTTGATTTAATCAATTGACCAATCTGATTGACCAGACTCTGGATAAACAACAGCAGTCTTGGCTCTCTAACTTAGCCAGGGATTGTCTTGTCTCCATTTGCTCTGCTTCCTCTTACTGACTGCTAGTGTAAATTTGGAGGTGACTGTGCCAGTACTAGCTCAGAAATAAGTAACTAAATAAGTAATAAGAAATAAGTTTTGGAAGAAATAAGTTGCCGGTGTGCTTTGTTCTGCCTAAATTGTACATAAGGTATTTAATGTCCTTTTTGTTTGGAAGCAAATTTATTTGGGAGCTCTTCCTTGTTGTAATTTGAAATTTGATAAATGCTCTCTTGCAATGTAAAAAGCAAACTACTATATCACCTATTTTCACTTAGATCAGTAGGATTTATTTCAGAGAACATAAGTTGGATGAGTTCTGCTGGTTGCCCTGAGATGCCCCATCATTCAAAAATTTCTAGAGTTATTGCTGAAAAAAGCACCATTAATCTGAGAAAAGAAAAAGGGAGGAGGAGGGAGCAAGTTTCCTTCCAGTCAGTGGAAAGGGTATGCCAAATTCATATTAGAAATCTCTCTTCAGCCAGGGCTGGCCAGTTTAACAACTCAGTTCCCTGTTCTGATTTGCACACTGAACTCTTTGACGAACAGAAAAATACCTCTCCCTGCCCCCTCTCATTTCCTCTGAAACTTGCCTGGGGCATTTGAAACTTGTGGGATTCTGCTCCCGCTCCTCCGTCAGAAGCAGGTTTATGTGATAATATTCTTCTTGACCAGTTCAAGAAGAATATTGGAGCTGCCTCTTCCCTTTCCTGTTTTCCATGTCCAAAAACTGGAAATGAGCACCAGTTTCTTACTGCCGATCCAGACCACCGACAGTACCTTAGCAAGTACGGCGCTTTGCAATCTGGTGACAGCTTGGCAGTACTCATATAGTACAGCCTGTGAGAAGTTGTCTTTAGTGTGGATTAAAAAGAGAAAGATTTCCATGATTTCTGGAGTGACTTATGCAAGATAATAAATTAACCTTATTTTGAAACAACTTGGAACAAAGCCACAGCTTGCGACTTCTGGAAGTTAGCATGGGCCAACACAGATCAGTGTATTCATGGTACTTACTTGCAATTTCGTAAGTAACAAAGAATTTAAAAAGTTAATTTTCATTCTTCACCTCTAGTAACTTTGGTATTCTGTATGTGTGCTGGTATGTATTTTTTAGCAAGAGTTATAGCAGATGTTCATTTCAAACTTTTTTGTTCTTGGCTTCCTAATCAAAACAATGCCATAATTTTCAGTGCAAAAAAGATTACTTGCTTATAACTGAGGTGCATTTATTAACCTTTTTTAAATACAATTATGTTATAATCAACTACATATTTTTTAAAAATCTTGTATTTCAGTTTAAGATACTTTCAGGGAAATATGCATGCTTATTCAGAACCAAGTTCTGTGTTCAGTGATTTTAGGATAGTTGCATTAAAACTTGGGATATGATTGTCTACAGTACAGAAAAGACTTCAACTTGGGTAGGAGACTTTTAAAACCTGTTGCAAATTGATCATACCTTTTTGGTGAGTGGATTTTGGAGATTCAAGAAGATAGGCAAGAGCAACAAAAATGTTTTCAATTTTTCACCTGTGAAAAACGTTTGTATCAAATGCATTTTTATTAAGCATGCATAGCTATTTCCTGTAGTATTGAAAATAAACTACATGACTTATAGAATGTTAAGAATTGGCCAATTTAGGAACCATCATGCAAACTCCAGTTTCCATAATTATGTACATGCTTCCTGGATTTCAGCTGTTCATAATATGATTGATTGTATAGTTATGAGAGAAAAAAAATATTTAGAAAAGTGTACCAGATTTGCAGAACAAAAATGAGTTTCCTTCATTTTATTACTTTGTTTGATGTAAGAGAAAAGGATCTAGGTGAGGTAAGCATATGACTAAATATATATAGAAGTTATGAACCAAAATGTATGTTGAGGCTTTATATAGTCTGATTCACAATTTGTCTAGGTTTCATAGACAGAGAGTCAGTGTGATGTAGTGGTTAAAGTACACACTTGATTTTAGCAAGAAGTCAAGAAGTCCAGTTGCTGTAAAAAAATTGACAATAAATTATTTGACAGAATACCTTGGATGGGACAAGCTCTCATAAGGATTTAAAAGCATTTTATACAATTTGTGTTTAATCTTTGATTTTAAATAAAGAGTTATGTATAATTAAGGTGTTGGACTAGTGCTAAAGAGACCTAGATTCTAGTCCACCCTTAACTACAGAAGCTCATTGGGAAACTTTGGGCCAATCACTCTCTCTGAACCCAACCTACTTCACAGGATGGTTGTTGTGGGGAAAAATAAGAGAAGAGAGTGCTGTCTACACCACCTTGAGCTCCTGAATGAAAAGGTGGGATTAAAAAAAATTAACAAATGATGAAAATGTCTTAAGTGCCAGAAAAATAATTAAGAGACAGTGTGGTGCTAGGATGTGGGTCTAGGACAGCCTAGGTAAAGGAGAAGCTGCCAGAAATCTTGTAGGGCTGCTGTGCAGATTATTCTAGGCTCCTATTGGATAAAGTTGCTTGGATTTGCTTGTCAGATTCCCTGATCAAAGGTTTCACAGAAACCCTTATCAGGGCATCTCCCATCATGTCATTCTCTAAGGTTGCCGGCTGGGAGGGGTGTGTGAGGTTGGAGTGTAAAGGGGTTGTTTTGGCTATGGAGCACATCAAGGACATGAGGTTGAGATACGGCAGGAATACCATCTGGATGGGAGCGGGAGTGACATGCTTCATGGGAAAGGGGACTAGCTAAGGGAATGTAGTTTAAATTAGGTTTTGGTGGGAATTCTTTATTCACGGCTTGCCTTCTGTACTGTTCATTACACTTCATTAAAACAGTTCAAAGAAATCCAGTTTCTTGACTGTGTGTGTGTGAATGCTTGAATGAGCAGGTGCTGACATTGCTCAGAGTTGGAATCCAGCTATACAGGTCCTATGGAGTTACCTGTGGCACAGTCATGCCCAGTTATTTGGGAGAGAGTTCAAACCTGTTGGCCCTGATGAAGTGGACAGTGTCATGAGTAAGGATGGCGAGCAGGGGGCTCCCATCCAGACTGTTAAGCGCATGCGTAGCACTGAGGAATTGGGCAGCCATTCAAAGAGACACCGATCGGGACCGCCTTAACCTTTGGGGTTTATATGTCTGGGTTTTTCCCACGCTTCTTCAGTTTGTTAGGATTCCTGTTATGTACAAGCAATAAAACATTAGAGACCAGTTCCTTGTCTCAGCGTGGTTCCTGGCTGTTAGGACATCAATCCTAACAAACTCCTACTCCCATCGAAAGAGGGAGGAACAAGAAATTAAGGAGAGACATTTGGAAATGTCTTCAGAAAATCAAGAAATGCGGCTCGCCATCCAACAATTGGCAGCAGCCTTGCAACAACACCAACAACAAGTAGATCTCCAGATCAACACATTACAAGCTGCCATGCTACAGCAGTTACAACAACCAGTTCCAATTAACCCACAACCGGCGCTGGCAGCAGCACCTCCGCCAGTAGTCTTGAGATCCCAGGGCAGTCTACCAGAGAAGTTTGGAGGAGAAGCAGGACAGTTGAGAACCTTTCTCACACAGTGCACTATGTTTTTCGACAGCAGACCGGCAGAGTTCCCCACAGACAGAACCAGAGTCACCTTCATCCTAAGCCTGCTAAAGGGACCAGCAGCCAAATGGGCTATTCCCATGGTGGAGAACAACGACCCGATTCTCAACGACTACCAGAACTTTTTGGCAGGGTTCTGAGCACACTTTGATGACCCGATCAGAGAGGCCACTGCCAGCCGGGAAATTCGGAAGCTCAAGCAAGGTAACAAGAGGGTGGGAATCTACATTGCTGATTTCAAGTTGTTAGCAGGAGATCTAGACAGGAATGAGAGTGCATTAAAAGACCAATTCAAACAGGGGCTGGATGAGGAAATTAAGAATGAATTAGTGCGCCAGGGAACACCAGCTACCCTAGAAGCCTTATATCAGTTGTCGGTGGTCATAGATGCCAGGCTAGAAGAACTCAGACAGATGCAGCCGGGGAGAAACAGGACCCTCAGAGCGTTTCCAGGATTTCCAGCTCTCTCCGTGGCATCCACTCACTCAGCACCAGAGGAGCCGATGCAGATTGGGGCGAGCAGGAGGCTGAATTCCGAGGCTGAGAGGCAGAGAAGGAGAGAGAGAGAGCCCTTTGTTTCTACTGCGGAGCCCAGGGGCACATGGTGAGAGCTTGCCCAGCGAGAGGCCAAGCAACATCAGTAAGACCCCCAGGGCAAGCAGCTGAAACAAGAGCCATCTCCGCCTCTGCTTCCAACCAGGGAAACTCCATCGGTCTCCCTCCACAGAGCTCAGCAGGGAGACCATCAATCAATTAAGGAGGGCTCATTCCGAGGATTCCAGGCAAGCCTTTTACTACTTACCCATAATAATGCACGTCAGCCCAGAGCACCAGGCCAAGCTAGAAGCCATCGTGGATTCTGGAGCTTCAACCAATTTTATTGATGTGCAGACTGTACATGATTTCAACATCCCGACCAGAGAATTGCCATGTCCCATAGAAGTGGAGACCATTGACGGCCAGCCCCTCAAGGCAGGGCCGATTAGAAGGCTCACAGAACCGGTGCAACTGACAACGGGAGACCACACTGAGTGGATCCAGCTTTATGTTATTGCATCGCTTAATGTGCCTGTAATCCTAGGCACGCCTTGGCTGAGGATCCACAACCCGTTGCTGAACTGGACTACGGGAGCAATCTCCTTCCCAGCTAAGGAATGCCAGCACCACAAGATTCAAGCCACTATCCACTCTCCAGCAACCAACGCAGTCACGGAAGCAGGGGGGGTCCAGTTGCCAGCCAAGTATGCAGATTTCGCAGACGTTTTCAGCGAAAAAGAGGCCACGGCACTACCCCCCCATAGGGACTGTGATTGCACCATTGAGTTGATACCAGGAGCCAGGGTTCCAGCAAGGAAACAATATCCCATGTCTCCCAAGGAACTAGCCACCTTAAAGGATTACTTGGACGCTAATCTCCAAAAGGGGTTCATCCGACCATCTACGTCCCCAGTCTCTGTTCCTACCTTCTTTGTACCAAAGAAGCCTGACCCGTTGGCACCTGCAACCCAGGAGACACCCATGAGAGTGGTCCACGATTTCAGTTCCCTCAATAAAATAACAAAAAAAGAATCCTATCCTCTGCCTTTAATCTCGGATCTGCTAGACCGCTTACAGAAGGCACGCATTTTTACCAGGTTGGATCTCAGGAGTGCGTACAATCTGATCCGGATGAAAGAGGGGCACGAATATCTGACTGCCTTCAACACCAGGTTTGGTAAATTTGAGTACCTTGTTATGCCCTTTGGCTTGTCTAACACAGGAGCCATATTTTCCAGATGTATGAATCAAGTTTTCTCTGATTTACTAGATAAGTATCTGGTCATTTATCTAGATGACATATTAATTTTCTCTGAGGATGCTACAACTCATGTAACCCATGTACGTAATGTCTTGCAAAGACTGAGAGAGAACAGGCTGTTTGCCAAGCTAGAGAAGTGTGCCTTTGATTTAACTGAATTACATTTCCTGGGCTATAAAGTATCAACAGAAGGCATATCCATGGATCCTTCTAAGGTCCAGGCAATTCTCTCTTGGCCACCTCCCTGAAATGTTAGAGGTACAAAGATATCTAGGATTTTGCAATTTTTATAGGCGGTTTACAAAAAATTACAGTGATAAGGCTAGACCCCTCACACAGCTTTTGAAGAAAGGATCAAAATTCATTTGGGGGGAGAGACAGCAAGCAGCCTTCCAAGAATTTAAGCAACTCTTTGTATCCCAGCCGCTGTTAAGACACCCTGATACCACGAAGCAATTTATAATGCATTCAGATGCTTCAGATATTGCCATTGGGGCAGTATTATTGCAATATACAAACAAAACCGAGAGTACATTGCTTCCTTGTGCCTTTTTTTCATGCCTGCTCTCACCAGCAGAGAGAAACTATGATGTTTTTAACAAGGAGTTGCTGGCAATTAAAGCAGCATTCCAAGAGTGGAGGCACTGGCTGGAAGGTGCAGCCCTTCCTGTGAAAGTTTGTACCGATCACAAGAATTTACAGCTTCTACAAAACACCAGATCCCTCACCCCACGCCAGATCAGATGGAGCCAGTTTTTCTCCCGTTTCAATTTTGTTATTTCTTATGTGCCCAGGGCGCAAAACTGCTTGGCAGACGCCCTGTCTCGATCCTTTCAGGCAACCCCCGCCACTCACCAGGAGGTACAGGCTACTATATTACAACCTCACAACTTTGATCAGTCTATGAGGGGGAGCCAAACAGAGATTTTAGCAGCAGGCAGACAAGCAGAGGACCTATTTACAAGAGTCAGAGCTCAGCAGCAACAGGACCCGTATGCCAGGGCCAGGATGGATGACCTCCAGAGGGCCCCGCAAGACACCGCCTCACCATTCAATGTGGAGGCAGGAATCCTCTGGCATAGTGGGCGATTATATATTCCTCCTTCATTGAGGGAAGAAGTACTGAGACTTTGCCATGACCACCAAACGGCAGGCCACGGAGGTGTTTTCAAAACTCTCCATAGAGCTCTGAGAGACTACTGGTGGCCTAAGATGGCTGCAGACATAAAGGGTTACATTGCTTCTTGTCACACCTGCAGATGAGCCAAGCCTCTCCCAGGGAAGCCCACAGGACTCTTGCAACCCCTACCCACCCCCAGTAGGCCTTGGGATACAATCTCCATGGATTTCATCACTGATTTACCCCCGGCCCAGGGGCTGACTTCCATACTAGTGGTGGTGGGCCTTTTCACAAAGATGGCGCATTTTATTCCTTGCAAGGGCCTCCCATCTGCACAGAGGCCCACAGTTCACTTCCAGGTTCTGGAGGGCCCTTTTCCAGTCATTAGGGGTCCAGATCCACCTGTCATCAGCGCATCATCCTGCCAGTAATGGGCAAGCCGAGAAAATTAACCAATGGTTACAGCAGTATCTCAGGTGTTACACCACTTATCAGCAAGACAATTGGCCAGCCCTGCTACCCATGGCAGAATTTACATATAATAATTCTGTACAGTCCTCTACCAAGATGTCCCCTTTCCAGGTACTCTACGGGGTTAACCCTCGGGTGTTGCCCACCTCCTCCCAGCAGGGAACTGTTCCAGCCGCGGCTGATTTTCTTAAAGAGCAACAAGCCGCACAGGAGTTGTTAAAGGAGCAGCTGAACAGGGCAAAGAGTGCTTACAAGAGGGCTGCAGATGCTCACAGACAAGAGGGGCCAGCGATTGCGGTAGGAGACAAAGTGTGGGTCTCTACCAAGTTTTTGAACTCTACCAGACCCTCCAAGAAATTGGACTCTAAGTTTGTGGGCCCTTTCAATGTGGCGCAGCAGATAAATCCAGTGGCTTATTGTTTACAGCTCCCAGTATCCATGAAAGTCCACCCAGTGTTTCACAGAGCCTTGCTAGCCAAAGACCCTCCCCCAAGTGCCTTGCGATCGCAACTGCCCCCCCCCCCAGTAATTGTGGAGGGGGAGGAGGAATACGAAGTTGAGGACATTCTGGACTCTAGGAGGAGGGGAAGGTGCATCCAATATTTCATACACTGGAAAGGGTACCCTGAGGAAGCGTGCACGTGGGAGAATGCCAGAGATGTACATGCTCCAGCACTGGTTCATCGTTTCCATCAGCTTTTTCCTCACAAACCCAAACCTCGTACTCTACCCGAGATTCCTCTTTCGGCTGAGCTGGCAGAAGAATTCCAAGCAGAAGAGTTCGTGAGTGTGCACCTCCCCCCCCCCCCCCGCCTGAAGCCTTGACTCCAGTTACAGAGGAGCACCAGCCACCTGGGCCAGAAGCGTTATCAGACCTGGAGAGCAGCACTGATTCGTCCTTGGAGGAGTTTTCCTTTGAAGACTTTCCATTGTTGCCCAGTTCCCATGGGACCTTAGAAGCAGACGGCGAATCTTATCAAGACTCTGGAGGGGAGGGGGCTGAAATGGAATGTGAATCTGGAGGGGAGGGTGATGTCATGAGTAAGGATGGCGAGCAGGGGGCTCCCATCCAGACTGTTAAGCGCATGCGTAGCACTGAGGAATTGGGCAGCCATTCAAAGAGACACCGATCGGGACCGCCTTAACCTTTGGGGTTTATATGTCTGGGTTTTTCCCATGCTTCTTCAGTTTGTTAGGATTCCTGTTATGTACAAGCAATAAAACATTAGAGACCAGTTCCTTGTCTCAGCGTGGTTCCTGGCTGTTAGGACAGACAGGGTCCTCAGTGCTGTGAGCTCGGCCATCTGGGTCAGATCCCTGTCCCTTCTTGTTGATTAAGGTATCCTGGGATAGGGCAGGTGGTTGGGTCCATGCAGTTGTGAATACTTAGCAGGAAGAGGTGGTTCCATCCTCCTTGAAGGAGGTGGTTGTCTGCCTCTTCCTTAAGAGTTTGTCACTGGACCCAATGGATCTGAACAATTTTCATCCAGTCTCCAACCTTCCCTTTTTAAGGAAGGTTGTTGAGAAGGTGATTGGCTTACAGACCCAGAGGGCTCTGGAGGAAGCAGGTTATCTGGACCCTTTTCAGTCACAATTCACACTTGGTTATAGCACCAAGACACCATTGATCATGCATGTGGATGACCTCTGGCAGACTCGGGATGAGGGTAGTACATCCATCCTGGTGATCTCTCACTGGCTTTCAGTACATTGATCATGGTATCCTTCTGAGCTGGCTCAGGGGATTGGGAGTGGGAAGCACTGTGTTATGGTGCTTCTCCTCCTCTCTCCAAGGCTGGTTCCAGTCAATGTTGGTTGGGGGAAGAGGTCAAGCCTGAAGCCCCTGCCTACTCTTTCCCCACTCCTATTTAACATCTACATGAAGCCTCTGGACAAGGTCATCAGTAGGCATGGTATGTGATATCAGTATGCTGATGATACTCAGTTGTACATCCCTACCCCGCGTTGATAAAGCAATGCTGTCAAGGTCATTTCCCAGTGCCTAGAGGCTGTGAGAGTCTGGATGGGAGAGAGCAGGATTCAGCTCAACCCTGGCAAGACTGAGTGGTTGTGGGTCTTAAGGCCCCCTAGCTCTGGGTATTTTTCATCTTTAACTCTGCATGCGGGTGCACTTCCTCAGTAAGAGTTGGTGTGCAATTCAGGGGTCCTCCTGGACTCTCGCCTCCTGCTCAAATGGTAGGTGGCAGGTGTGGTCAGGGGTCTTCTGCACAGTTTCATCTTATGCACCAATTATGCCCATTCCTGGACTGGGAGAACTTGCTCATGGTGACTCATGCCTTAGGCACCTCTGGTTTGGATTGCTGTAATGAGCTGTACATGGAGTTGCCCTTGAAGAGCACTGGGAAGCTGCAGCTGGTCCAGAGTGCAGTAGTATGGGTAATTTTTGGCATTTGTCATTATGCCTATATAACACTGCTGCTCTACAACTGCACTGGCTCCCAGTAGGATTCTGTTCAAAGTGGGATAATACCACTTTCTAGGTATTACTAGGATTACAGTAAGTTAAGGTACAGTATGTAAAGCTCTTTGGGTACAAATGAAAAATATTAAAAGGTCTGTAAGTTCCATCTTATCCAGTCAGCAGTGCCATTTGCCCTACTTCACTGAGGAAAGATGTGATAGATCTGAAGAAGGTGATCTCATTTTGTGAACTGGTATTAATGAATATATACAGGGAAGTAAAAGATAGGTTTAGGGGTTTTGTTTGATTTTTTTTTTTTTTTTTAGTCAGAGACCAACTTAAACAGTCAAAACAAATGAAAGAAAACATTAGTATAGCATTAAAAACTTGAATCATTAACATTTGCAAAAAAAACCCTCCTCCATTGTTTCAAGACTTCTGTACCAAAGATTGTCTCTTTATTGCTGTTAAGCAAAATCTTTGCTATATTATTTGTACTTGAGTCCTTCTGATCTAGCACAAGAAAATTGCAGATCTTTGCTTCAACAACGGTGTAATATATCTTCCTTGAATTTTATCAAGGACATCACAGTTATGAACTCATGTTCAGGCTTATCCTATGCCAAAAGGAATGGGAAAACATTCCTTTTCTTACTTCTCCATTTGTATTGCATCTACAGTCACGAGTCCTGTAGCCCTGTTCAGGCTCCTTTGTTGCCTTTCGGGGAGGAGAGGTTGGGACAGTGCTCTTCTGTAACACATTTGTGAGGGTTTTGCAGACAAAATTGCTCCTATTTGCTCCTAGTTGGATGCTGCTTGGGCAGAGTTTGAAGTGGATACAGTCCTCTGTAGTGTAGCTCCACCACATGTCAGCTAGATTCAAGCCCCTTTTGGCTTCTCTGGGAAGTTGAATTCAAGAGATGGTAATGTCTCTTTGAGGGATAGTCTAGTGCCATTAGCCTTGGAAGAAGCAGCGATACACACCCTGTTGAAGAAGCCATCTCTTCATCTGGCCATAGCTGACAATATTTCACCCAAAATCCAATCTTCCCTTTCTGGGGAAGGTGTTAGAAGGTGTTGGTGAATCAACTACAAAGGCTCCTCAATGAAAGAGATTACCTATGTCCATTCCAGTCCGTATTCAAGGCTGGCATGGGAAGGCATTGTCACTTTGGCAGACAACTGCCAGGACTCCAAAAGTAGGAGCTGGGCCCCCTCAGCCCTATTAGACCTCTTGGAGGCTTTTGATACCATCATCAATAGTATCTTATCAAACTATCTGCAAGAGTTGTGAGTTGGGCTCAGTGTTTTACAGTGCTTCTGTTCCTATCTCAGGATATCATTTCTAACATGGGTAATGGGTGATGAGTGGTCAGACACATCATTACTCCAGTACAGAGCGCATCAGTACTCAACTCTCTCCCCATTGCTGTATGAAATCATTGGCAGTGGTCATCTCTCGGTTTGGGGTGAGGTATCATTACTGTGCTGATGATTAGTGTGCTCAAAACTATTGCAGGCCAAATTTAAGATGCTGTAAAAATCTTTACTTGGTGCTTGGAGGGTGTGAGAGTCTGGATGGTCCAAAACCAGCTCAGATTGAATCCCACGTAGGAGATGCAGAAACATTTTGGCCCATTGATAGCCCTGGTAATTGCTTTGGACAGGGTTGCCCTTCCACTGGGTGGGGGGCTGCAATGCAGGGATGGCTCCTGCTGAAACAGCAGGCAAAGCTGAGGGACTTTTTTGTAGTTTAGGCTGGTACTCCAGTTCTGTCTCTACCTGGACCTTGAAGCCCTAGTGACAGTGACTCATGCCTTTATTACCATATATCTAGACCATAGTAGTATGTTCTACATGGGACTGCCTTCAAAGAAGACCAGAAAGCTGCAATTGGTGCAGAATGCAATAGCCAGAATGATAGTGGTTAGCAAACCAGTGAGCTGCTCACTGCATATACAGAGCCATGGACGAAAATATTCAGAAGCTGTTACAACAACAAAAAGGGTAGAAGTTTTCCTTAAGCCCTGGGAAATAGTATTAGGAAGAGACTCGGCCTAGCTCTTCCCTGACTCACTTGAGGTATAAGAGGGAGAGGAGGAAAAACACAATCAGACTTGCAAGATTGTGTTAATATGGCCTATTTCAATAAAGCTTTGTTCTAGCCTTCATGTGGAGTCTGTTTCCTGATCTGGACAACCTTAAAGGGCTGACATTGCATTGGCTACAAGACAAGACAAGATACTTTATTTATAGACCAGCTCAAAAACAGAAGAAAACAAAATGTGAGACAGCAAATAAAAACCACAGTATAAGCTAATAAGTATAAAACTGGTCTGGTCAGGATGTGATATATTTTATACATAGTAAAACAAAACTTAGCCACATTGATGCATTGGCTATCAGTTAGCTTCTGAACCCAGTTCAAAGTGCTGGTTAAAAATGTGTATGGAATCTGTCCAGTAGAATCTGTCCAGTCCATAAATTCAAGCAAAGAGAGATTGCTTAAGGTCCTGTCCCATGAGAGGTCAAACATAATGGTCAAGACATTGGCCCAAAAGCAATTGGGACCCCTTGTTTTAGAACACTTTGTTTCCAGAGCTGTGTCAGGCACCTTCATTATTGGCTTTCCATAGAGTCATTAATAGTCCTGTTACAGTGGTGACTAATTCTTAGTTGTCTATCTGACGCTTTTGATATTGGGCCTTCTTTTTATTCTCTTGATGTTGACTCACATATTTGTTTTATTTTTAACTGGTAAACCTCCCAGAGTCTTTGGAGCTAGGCAATAAACTCCTGTAAATAAATAAGAGTGTAAGACGAGAATGTGTCCAATGAACTTGATTGTCCCCCATGCCACATGAACAAAGTTAATTTCTAACTCTGATAATTAAAGATGGAAAAATGTTACAGAGGGCCCAGGGGAATGCTCTTTTATGCTACTCTGTGGTCAGAACATAGAGATAGTAATTGTGTAGAGGGCATAGGGAATGGTCTTGTAAAACAGGAGGAAGAGCTGCTACCAAGGCAATGGTCAAATAAGAGGGTCTTGAGCCTGGGCCAAGAAAATAACCTGAGAAAATGTCTCAGACAAACCCCTCGCTAGTTCCCAGGAAGATGAAGTGAGGGAGGAGGAAGCACATTCAGACTTGCAAGATTCTGTTACTATGGCTGTTACAGTAAAAGTAGTCCTGGTGAGTATATGGCATTGGTTCCTTTGTCTGGTCCACCTTGTTGGGTTGACACTTTGGGCCCAATAGCAATGAAAATAATGACATGGAACTCAAATATTTTGAAGCTCTGTATCACTTTTTCTTTGTTTTAGGACCACTTTAGCTCTGTCTTCCCCCAGAGAAATTACAGACTGAGGTGAGAAATGGCAACCATTAAGATCTTGTATTAATGTTTTTCTCCATTAAGAGTGCAAGAAGTCAATCAGGGTTAGAGATGTTAAAGGAGTGTGACAAAAATATTAAATTTATCTGGTAAATTAAGACATGAGACCTGTGCCCTTGTCTTAAAGGCTTGTAAGATTCTAGGTGAAGAATAATGTTTGAAACAGATCAAGGCATTAAGAAAACATCCCTTAAAAATGTATTCTGTGTTGTCTCTAGCAGACAAAATTTAGTATTTGTACATGGACAAAGTTGAGCTTTATAAAACACTTGACTTATAGTCTTAGTCTCAAAAACAAGTAAAGCAGCTAGAAGTAAACCCTTCTGCCAATTTTTTACAAAACAGAAACATCTGCGGAGCTTCTTGAGTTACTGTCCTTAAAGAAATGTATTTGGGTTTTCCAGCAACATTGCATTAAAATAGATTTCTTGATACTTAAAAGTTCAATTTAATATTTAAATATTTAAATATTTAAATATTAAATGCATTAATTTATTAAATATTTAATTTAATATTCATCAATCATTCAGTTTCAGCTATGGAAAGTCAACAAATGTGAAACACTGTAGATTGAAGCAAGTCTTGGGACATATTTCCACAATATGTTGACAGAGAAAAAGTAGGTTATAAGAGTATACATAATAGTTTAATTTCCCACATGCCATTTTATAGCCAAGATTTAACTTAGTTAAATCCAGATGCTATAGATAGGGTTTGTTGGTGACAGTGTTCAAGTCGGAGAGATCTAAGATGACCATATATTTAGAATTCACACAGTATGGTGAGTCTGAAACCGTGGATAAAGATCAGCATATAGCAATTTAAATTGAAATGTGTCCTAATCTAGATGTCACTATAACTCAACTAATCATAGAAAATGAATTGTGAAGAGATCAAGCACTTGAAGATGCTGAATGTATCTCTGGATATTCCCCCAGTTGAGATTGAATCCAGACAAATGGCTGGTATAGCAACAGGAAAGGAAATCTGAATAAGAACTTGCGTATTTAAGAGGGTATAGCTCTTGGTAACTTTTTGACAGTTTATGTTTGGGAAATTTGCTAACCACTAAATGCTATTGCTTTCAAAAACAAATACAGTATTTATCCAAATCGGTGTACCTTATACTTGTAGTACAAATAAGCCGTTCATAGGCATCCAGCTTTTATCAGTGGTGTCAAAGGCATAATTGTGCAAAAATGAAGTGTGTCAATGCAGCTGTATTTCATGGTCCATGCTGACCTTATTCGATAAATACCAGAAGCTACTGTACTCTAGACTAAACGTATGGGCATTTGGCAAATAGATAAAGCATTAAAAGTTTTTATGCCATTGGCACTCATACAGGATGAAGGAAAGAAAGGTAGATCTTCAAGTGCTGCAAAGAAGCAGTATTTCATCTTATAAGAAATATTCAGTATGTTTTGACTATAGGACTTATTCAAGGGCATTGAAACAGATGCCACATTCTTGAAAAATTACATAAAATCTATACTTCTAATAATACTAAAATAAGTTCTAAATATCCTAGAAAGTTTAAATGATAGATTATTGCTAAAACAGATAAAATGTACAGGTCACTATCTATTATAAAATACTATAATTAACATGCAGAAGTCTGAAAATTGGAGAGGATAGCATATGAAGGTGACTTCAGCTGAATTAGTGCACTTTTTCCTGTTCTGATTGGCAGAAGCTTTCCATGACTCCAGGCAGAAGTCTTTCCAATTACCCGCTACCAGGTTCTTTTAAGTGGAGATGTCAGAGATAGAATTCAGAACGCTCATTGTTCAAGGCAGTGACCTTGAGCTTTAAGCAATGGTCTTTTTTGCTTTTCAAAGATGAACAACAAGTCAAGATAAGACGAAGATGAGAAATCAGTCATGTCATGGAGCTACATGCAAGGGTTTTACTCAAAAGGTAGGGCAGATAAGGGCTTGAGAAGAGGGGAAAATAAAAAATGCTCTAGAAAAATTAACAAAACACAGATACACAGCAAAATAGGTATATTGACATATTTAAAGTAAAGATAACAATCAGCAACTTTTTCTAAAATCACTAAAATGTCTTAAAACCTAGGTAAATGCAGTCTCTTAGTCAGATCTGTATGTTGTAACAAGTCAGATGTGAATCAATCACACCAGTCAGTGACTGCTTCTTCTGAAGATGGGTTTCTTCATGCAGGAATGAATCCAATATGTCTTTGCTTTGGCTTTCAGATCACTCTCTCTCTGTTGTGGGTAATTATCAAAACTTTACCAGGATCAATAGACATCCTTCAAATGCCAACACTGGCCTTTCAATGAAGCTTTTGGTACTGCTGCTAAATGACCCTGCAACATTGTCCAGTTGTCAAATATTACTGTAAATACATGCTATATTGAAATTAAACAAAAACTGTTGTATCCATGTGTATAGCTTCTGAACTGAGTTCTAAAAAGGCTGCAGGAAATTTCAGTCTGTTACAGGAATGTGGGTACTACCAGCTGCTTAGCAGATGATGGTTCGTCGTGGGACAGTAGCATGGCTCCCTCGGATAGTAGTTCTGCTTGTGTTCCTCTGCTGTGCAGCATCTGTGTTCTACATGTTGACTTGCACTCCAAGAGGTAACCATCAGCAACCTGCATTCCTCAGCGTTAACAGCCCAACAGGAAAAGAGGAATATCAGGCAATCCTACAAGAAAGAGAAGAGCATTACTGGGATCACATCAACAGTCTGAAGAGGCAGATTGCTGAGCTGAAGGATGAGCTTCAGAAAAGGAATGAACAATTGAAGAACATGCAAGGTCATGATACTGACTCACTGGGGGTTAGACTAGACCCAGGGAACTCTGAGAAGTCCCAGAAAGCCCTGTTGCAGTTCCTCCATTCCCAGATAGACAAAGCAGAAATACATACTGGCATCAAGCTATCCACTGAGTATGCTGTACTGCCCTTTGAGAGCTTCACCCAACAAAAAGTGTATCAGCTGGAGATGGGACTTACACGTCATCCTGAGGAGAAGCCTGTGAGGAAGGACAGGAGGGATGAATTGGCAGAAGCGATTGAGTCAGGCCTGGAGATTTTAAATAGTCCAAAGAGTAACAGCAACACACACCATCGAATGTACTCCATCTCTGACTTCACAGAAGGTGTGTTTTCTGGGAAGTCACTTAGGAATGAATGAAGAAAGTGTGCATGGGGATGTCTGAAATGCATATTTCTGTCCTCAGAAGGCTGTTCATAAGTTTCACTGGGCTTATTCCATTGTCCCTTCATGTGTTTTCTCAAATAGCAAAAAGGGAAAAAAGCATCTAGAATGTATGAGCATCGCACAGTAGCAGAGGGCCATTCCACATATTATCTTAAAACAAACTGATTTGCTGTTGGGCATATGGCAACTATGATTGCATGTATAGGTACTGAGAGATCATTTCTTGTATTATGAATCTGTCTCGCCATTAAGAGCTGCTCAATGCTCCTACTCTCAGGGACTATATTCATTGCTCCCAAGCTATGGAGTGCACTCCTGAAGGAGTTGCATTTGGCCTCTAGTCTCCCATCTGATTTTTAAATTATTTCAAATGTTTTTCTTATATAAAAAAGGAAAGAAGGAAGGAAAGAGTGAACACAAAGGCGATTAGATACTAAACAAAATTAGTAGTATCTAATGTCATCCCCACTAGGTAGACCAGACCAGAAAATCAACTCCAGAGGAAGACTAATACTACTTTTATTGAGATTGACTATAATAACAGAATGTTGTAATTCTGATTGTGTTGTACCTCCTCTTTCTTATAGTTCAGTGAAGTAAGGAGGTGCCTGCCTGAGCTGCTTCCAAATGCTGTCTTGCTCTGGACTTTAAAAATGCTTCAGCCCCCTTTGCCTAAGCAACAGATTCTGCATTATCTCCATCAAGATCACTTTCCTTATTCTCTACGTATTTATGTTATGCAATTAAATTATTTACTTGTATTTCATCTTTCTTAAGAATAGAAATAAAAACATAAGCTGATGTACAATCTAGATGTTCTCAAAGAGGACACTTAGTGGTAAAATGCTTTTCAAATATAAAAAGAGAAGTGAGTTCTTTAGACTATTATATTCAAAAGGAAAATGGGTCCTCCTTTCATCTTGCAGAAACACTTTTTTGCAATCATGAAAATGCACAATATCTATTGTCCTCTTGTTAGTTTTCAAACTGTTGGTGTATAAACCAAGATAAGATAAGCATCTATAAAAACCAAGATGATAAAAAAGAAACATGTTTTGCCAAGCGTTTAATTATTCATGTTAGTATTCCATTTACGGTTTATGTATTATGTAAGTTTAATTGTTTGCCACTTTCTGGTTTGATCAAAAGCGGGATATGGATTTAATTGAAACAAACAAATAAATAGAATTACAATAAATCTCTATGGGCAAGATACCCATTGATTGTTTCACTGAGACATTACATCTTTAGGTGTATACTTTAAAATATTGACTTCTAAACTGGGAGATTATTCTAGTTTTTGAAAACCGATTAAAATTTGCCTCCCTCTTCCTTCCCCTGGGGCAAACAAGAACAGTCAGCTTGTATATATCTTAGCGATTACAGCCCTTAATAACTGTTACAATTTTATTAACTGCTGATGAAGAGATGATATTGGTATACATTTGCCTGAATAATCAGCCTTTTCTCTAAATATCCCCATTTTCTTATAAATATCAGATAAAAGAAAAGCTATCTGAAAAAAAACTAATAAGAATTTTTGCTGATACTACATGTTCTAATGTCACTCAGAGCAGTAGATAATTTATAATAGTAAAGGAATAATTTCCAGATACCTTGAATTTCTTATCTTTCTAAGGAATTCACAAGACAATAAATTATAAAATTATATATGCCTGCTGCTAAAATTACAAAAACAAAATCATGAGAATTATATATAGAAATATTTTTACCTCTTTAGAAAATTCTAGCTAATGGTTGCCTTCCCTTTTCTAATAGGCATTCACCGGACTGAAAGAGATAAAGGCACTCTATATGAGTTGACATTCAAAGGAGACAAAGAATATGAATTCAAGCGCATTGTTCTGTTCAGACCGTTTGGCCCCATCATGAAGGTTGTGAATGAAAACCTCAATATGGCCCACACCTTTATTAATGTCATAGTGCCACTGGCAAAAAGGGCCAGCAAGTTTCAGCAATTTATGCACAATTTCAGGTTGGTATCATTGCCATTCTCCACTCTTCTGGCAGATAAGAAGTTGTAGGACAGTGTATCTAGGGTTTGTGTTTTTGAAAGAGATTTATTTTGTAATGTTAGATTTACAAAAGGAATATTAATTTGAAATATTTATCTATGTAGTAGCTAAGAGTAGACAACAACTTGATGGCATACAGTATAATCAATCAATCATTTCCCTTGTAGCAATCTAACTTGAGGTAAACCACATTATTGGTGAACAATATGTATGAACCTAGCCTGAGTGTGAAGCATGATCTCAAACATTATGATCCAGAATTATGTGTGAACAAGGCCATGGTTAAGTTAGCCATTGCTTAGGATGATTTGTGAAAGTAGTAAATCTGAGGCAGTAGACAGTGGGAGAATTGTACTTTCAGACTTGCAAGATTCTGTTAATGTAGCTTTATAACAAAGTAGAATTAGCTCATCTGGTCGTGTTTTCTCTCTGGTCTACCTGGTAAAGCTGACATCAATCTTGCAAGCGCGAAGTACAATTCTCCCACCGTCTCCTTTACAGCCTGAGAAACTAGGGAGGGTTCCTTCTGAGCCTCTTGCCCCACCCATTATGCAGCTGCGGGCTATGCTGTCCCTTATCTGACTGTTCCCTAGGCAGCATCTCTTTGCCCCATCTCCCAAGGTCTTTCCCACCTACCATTACAGCATGCCTCAGCATGCCCATGTGACATCTCTGCTTTGTGAACTGCATTGGTTGCCAGTTTCCTTCCGGGTGCAATTCAAGGTACTGGTTTGAGCTATAAAGCCCTACATGGCAATAGGCCTGATTACTTCAAGGAATCACCTATCTCCTGTGGTGTTGGCCTGGCAGGTTCATTCCAACACAGTTGGCACACTCCAGCTTCCTTTGATCAAACAATGCCGTCTCTCAGGACCGCAGAAGCCTGCTTTCTCTGTCGCACGGTCTGCCCTCTGGAATGAGGTCTTCTCTGAGATGTGTGTTCTGCCACCCCAATGGCATTCTAGAGGAGTTAAAAACCTGGATTTTCTCCCAGGCTTTAGGCTAGGGTGGTTGGTACCCCTTGTTGCATATTTGATATGTCGTGTTGGCTGGAGCTGCCGTTTCTTTATTGCTGTGTTTTTATCTGGATTGTATATTTGTTATTCTGTGTTTATGCTCTGAGCCACCCAGAGTCAATTGGAGCTGGATGGCATCTAAGTGGAAATAAGAAATAAATAAATAAACCTTCAAGGAGAGAGACTGCATTTCAAAGTGCTGTTAGCCAGTTTGCTGCCTGATTCACATAATGTGATTGGCTTGGTTTGGCTTAGCATGATACGTGAACTCAGCTCACTGTAATTTGGATACCAGATTTATGGCTTAGTACAATTGCCAACCCAGTCAATTGTGCCTTATTTAACTAATGGTATTTAAGCAAACCACAGCTTAATACAATATGGTGTGAAAATGGAGTAAATATATCTAATTAAGTTTTGGAAATATCAGAGAGAACTAGGTGAGGCCTCTCAGCATTTGGCTGCCACTATGTTGGCTTTCTCCCGTTGCTGTAGGATACTTCAAGAATCTAGTTTAACAACTTGCATTGAGAAAACTTCATGCATACAAATGCAGTTTTGTGGGGGAAAGCCAAAACATCACAATAATTCACTTATCTGGTTGGTACGAGGGCTGAACATACTGGGTCTGCGGCTGCTATGTGATTTGTATAGTCAGATCCACTGTGAGATTTTAAAAGCCCTGTTAATATTTCATAAAATGTTTTGAAAAATAGATGGTACCTCTTGTTTTAGAGGTTGAAAAAATCTGACCTAGAAATATCCTATTACAAAATGAAAGTCAAAACATCAATTTTAAGGTTTGACCACTTCCTATAGACAGCCACTTTGGTGTAGTGGTTAAGGCATCAGGCTAGAAACCAGGAGACTGTGAGTTTTGGCCCGCCTCCAGCACAAAGCCAGCTGGGTGACCTTGAGCCAGTCACTCACTTTTAGCCCTAGGAAGCAGGCAATGGCAAACCACTTCTGAAATCTTGCCAAGAAAACTTCAGGGACTTGTCCAGGCAATCTCCAGGAGTCAACACAGACTCAAAAGGACCAAACAAACAAAAAACAAAACCAAAGAAACCCATCTTCCTATAAGGTTGAAATTACCCAAACTGATGTTGGAACATTTTGGTGAGAACAGGTGTTCCAGGTTCCTAATGAACCATTTTGGGATCAGAACAGTCAACCTCAAAACGTTTTACACACCTACTCTATGGGTACAGATATAGATAGAGAATAAACCAATGCCAGAAGTTAAGGTGCAGCATGAATATATACGGAGTTATGAGTTAAAATTGTAAGAAAATATGCTTATTTTCCTCCACTGATATCTGTTTCAGGGAGGTGGGTATGCAGCAAGATGGAAGAATTCACCTGACTGTAGTTTACTTTGGAAGTGAACAAATGAGTGAAGTCAAAGGAATCCTAGAAAACATATCCAAGTGAGTAAAACCTTGGCTTAATGACATTTTTATTTTAGAAACCAAAGGAAAATGACAGTTGGAGTTGTTAACATTTTCAGAAAGAGATGGTAAGACTTAGGATGATCTGGAAGCCTTGTTGTTGTTTGGCTGAAACCTTTGCCTTATAATTCTAGTCATCTATGAACAGAAAGGAACCACTCAGCAATCTGTGTGTGCTTAGAAGCATCACTTAAATAATATTAGAAAAGCTATAAGCAAAATTCCTCTCAAAATTGTTATTATTTGATAAATCAGCATCATTCAGATAATTTGTCCTGCACTGTCAACAGTGAGGTCTTAATTAGCCTTTTTCCCTCTAATATTAGAGTCTGGGAAGAACCTTATCCTTCCATCTATTTTCAGCAAAATACATTGTCCAGTTAATGTTTTTTAATTAAAAAAGCATTATCTCTTTTCTTTTTGCCTGTATTATAGAGCTTCATCATACCACAGATTATACAACAGACTTCTGAATTAATTCTTAAGCCCATCTACCTTTTCCACTAATAATGGAATGAATCCACACTAAGCCATCATTAGACTAGATCTATTGCAATCAACAGGACCAAGCAAGCCTGTGCTAAACTCAATGCCACTGATTTCACTTGGTTGCTCTATGAAGTCTGGATCCAACCCCATATTTCTATGCCAGTTGATTTGCATCATATTTTCCTTGTAAAAATCAGTTGAATGCTGCTGGTGCATTTCAAGAGGAAATGCTGGCAACTAACAGAGAATGTTGCTTAACATAAATTAAAAGGTAACATTAAAAACCAACTAATATATTATGGTAAAGGTTTTATGGACTTGAGCTCAAGCCATCAGATAGACAAGGATTTTCTTTCCTGTTTATAAGATTCTGCCATGATAAATGTGTTAATCACTAAGTCTCTGTTTTTCTTAGGATAAAAAAATGGTGCACAAATGATAATTGGGGTGAAAACCAGATAAAACTTTAATTTTTCTTTATAGATCAGCTAACTTCAGGAATTACACATTTATCCAGCTGAATGAAGTATTCTCCAGAGGGAAAGGCCTGGATGTAGGTGCAAGATTTTGGAAAGGAAACAATGTTGTACTTTTTTTCTGTGATGTAGATATATATTTCACAATGGAATTCCTGAACACGTGTAGACTGAACACACAACCAGGTACAGTCATCCATGGTATGTTGGATAGAAATTCAATTTGTGCCATAATCAGCTTGTTGTTCTTTATAATACTAAAGATACTTCATACATACATACATTCCTTCAGAGGTCTGTCAGCTCCCTCTAGCAAAACCATAAGCATGACCTGAAAGGTAAACTCTCTCCAGTGTACGTTTCAGAAATTAGAGGTTGCATATAGCCATCATATGTAATGATCATGGAAAATGCTCTTCTCTATAAATATGATAATCTCATTGTGAAGATGAGGGGGAAATCTCATTCCAAGAGATTCAGTCACAGGAACAGTTAAAGGAAAACAGATCCAGGTGAATTGGGCAGAGACATCTGAAATCGATGATGATCAAACTTTGAGATACAAATTGGAAGGTTCCTCTTTCAGGTGGGCTTTTTTGAAAAAAGCAAACTGCTGACTCCCATTCTTCCTTTTGTCTTCAGAGCATTTCCTTAGGACTGGCTAACAACTAAGTTAGAAAATAAGCTTCAACCCTATAAATCCATGCTGGAGATAAAGCAGACAAAGGACTAATGAAATCTAGATATGGATTAGAATTTTATTTTAAGGACTGTGATTTGAGCTGTGGGACTTTGTGCACATGTGTGGTAGATCTTGTGCTGCAAGAGTGGTTGGCTGAAAGCAGCCTCTTCAGAAGTCATTGTTCGTTTCTTCTTTCTTCCCCACCCCCTTTCCCTTTTCAACTTCCTTCTACTTTTTAACCTTAACAAATCAGTGGCAATCATTCTGGGAAAAATGAACCAGCCTTTAGGAAGGATTGCCATTTGCCTCTTCCTAAGTAAACCAGGGCAGAAAGGGATTTTTCTGGGGGAAAGTAGCTGTTAGGGAGGTGACTCATCCCAAGGTGCAATAGGAATGTGGGTGGAGAAGTTAGGAACCCGCTGGTGGGAGCCAGTTGGGCTAAGCCTTCACATCCTATGCATGTACATAATCATGTGTCATGTTCTCATTCTAATGTCTGGTTAACATTGTAACGTTTCACATGTCATTCTCTGTTCCGTATCCCTTCACCCGGGGTTTTTCCATTCTGTTGCACTCCCTTGTTTTCAGGGCTTGGAATGCATGTTTGGGTTTGCGCTCCTGTTCAAGGTTACGTTCCCAGGCGCGTCTAACGGCATTCAGCACCTGGGAGGGGGAGCGTCCTGACGGGCGAAGGGGCGGGACCTGCCCACAAGCAAGGCTTTTAAGTTTGTATTTGGCGCGCTTTTGCTCATTCTCAGCTTTCTCTGTATTTGCATACTATTCCTTTAATAAATCAGTTATCTTTAAGCCCGAGCTTGTGAGACTGAGTATTTGGGTTTAGGCAATCATTACATAAAGCTGAGAATCATTTTTTCCATTTTCCGCTGGCCCCATCCAATCCTTGGATAAGAGGGAACGCCAGCGATGACCGAACCTCAACTTCGCGTATGTGAGGGAGGCGAAGAGGAGCGGGAGGTGGCCAAAAGCCGGCCAGCGCTAACCTCGAGAGCGCAAAGAGCAGCACGTCGGGAGTTGCGAGATACCCAATTGGACGAGCTGCTGACATCCATACAGGAGAGTCTCAGGAGTGAACAGAGATCTGTTATGGAAAGAACCACGGGGAGGGGGTCTCCCCAATTGGCCTGGGAGCACGAAGTCCCCTTGTCACCGAAGGTGGTGATAACCAACCAACCCCCGGAGGAGCCGGTCACTCCGGCCCGTATGAGGGCATTGGAAGATAAAATGGATTTAATAGTGACGATCCTCAAGGATCTACCCAGAGAGGATCAGCCCAGAGTGGCAGAGCCCACCCCGGAGGATTGGGAGGAAGAGCCGTCACAGTACCCCAGGCACAGCACCCTGTCGACCCGGGGGAGAAGTAAGACTCGATCAGCCCATCAAAGGGGAGAGCGAGAGGCAAGACCCCCTAGGGATCGACCACTTGTGGGGGCTCGGCGTACGCTGTCATTCGCGGCACCGCCACAGCCAGCTGAGCCGGTAAGAACCTTCCCACCATTTGGAGTGAAGTTTGATGGGGATCCCGCAACGCTCTCCTTCTTTATTACGAATGCCAAGCATTATATAGAAGATTGGGGTCGGAACTTTCAGTCTGAACATGGCAAGGTCAATTTCATTGCCAACAAGCTGAGAGGAAGGGCAGCGGATTGGTATGTGCAACTATGCCAAGCTGAGGCAACTGAGTTAGAGGACTTCGATGAATTTTTGTGGGCACTCAAGGAGCATTTCGAAGACCCCCTAGCCCAAGAAACGGCCAAAAATGACCTGCGCAAACTCTACCAAGGGTCCCTCTCAGTTGCTAAATATGCGTTGGAGTTTAAAGCTTTAGCAGGAAAAGTGGAAGACTGGTCTGAGCCAACAATCATCGAATTGTTCAAGCAGGGGCTAGAACCCGAAATCCTTCGATGGGCGCTAGGCAGAGACGATCCCAAAACGTTATATGGGTGGATTCAGTTGGCGGGAAGCGCAGAAAATGCCCTACGAACCTACGCCCATACCAAAGAGCTTAGACAAACACGTCTTGCTAGAGGAGCGCGCACATCTGGACTTGCCAGCCGCCCCAAACCGAAAACCTGGGAAGAGGAGAGGGAGCAACGGTTCTCCAAGGGTCAGTGCCTCAGATGTGGGAAAGACGGGCATCGAGCCACGTCGTGCCCGAGACGCCGTCCTGAGGAACGACAGACGAAACCCACGGTAAAGATGCCTGCTCCTGCTCCACCGCGAAAACTGAAGGCGGCCCTCGCAGAACTGGACCCCCCCGACCTATCCTTAGGAGAAGAGGAGGAAGAGTTGCAATTCGAGCAGCCGGCGGGAAAAGCCTACCACCTGCCCTAAAGGGCGCCCTAGGGCAGGTGGAAGAAACCGGGCGTAACCATGATTCGGTGAGTGGAAACTTCCCCACACTGACTGTTAAAGTTAAACTGAGCTCAAAAACCAAAACTGTGGAAGTATGGGCTATGCTAGACTCGGGTTGCTCCCGTTCCTTAATGCACCCTGACGTGGTAGCAGCTCTCGAACTGCCCACGTTCCCTTTGGCAAGACCCATGATTTTCACCCAGTTGGATGGAACTATGGCGGGAGGGAAACCAGTCAATCTTTCCACGGGACTGGTAGCTTTGCAGATGGGCTCCCATCAAGAAAAGCTGCCATTTGTGGTAGCTCCAGTGGGGGGCCCTCTGGTAATCCTGGGAATGCCTTGGTTTGTGCAACAAAACCCTTTCATCAACTGGCTCCATAGAACTGTAACGTTTGCAGATGGATTTTACAAAGTACCCGAAAAGGACTTACTGGAGGACATGGAGGGTGGGGGGGTAGCGTATACCACTGTGCAAACGCTTCACCCTCTTGAAGGACTACCCAATCAGTATCAGGATTTTGCTGAAGTATTTGGGGAAAAAGAAGCGGATCGCTTGCCACCCCACCGAAAAACGGACTGTGCCATTGAGTTTTTACCAAATGTAAAATTGCCTCACCCAAAAATATACCCCATGTCTCCCAAAGAGCTTACCACGCTAAGGGAGTTCATTGACAAAAACCTGGCTAGGGGTTTCATTGAGCCGGCAAATTCCCCGGTAGGAGCTCCTGTCCTATTTCGGCCAAAAAAGGATGGGTCATTAAGACTCTGTACCGATTTTCGCGGGCTCAATGCGGTCTCAATATTAAATAAATATCCTTTGCCCCTGATCAAAGATATGTTATCACATCTGGCCAGAGGCAAAATCTTCTCAAAACTGGATTTGAGAGAAGCTTATTTTCGCATTCGCATAAGGAAAGGGGATGAGTGGAAAACAGCATTTAACTGTCCTCTTGGGGCTTTCCAATATAAAGTCTTACCTTTTGGTTTATCTGGGGCACCCGGGGTTTTTATGCAGTTAATCAATGAGGTCTTGCATGACCACCTATTTAAAGGGGTACTGGTATATTTGGATGATGTATTGATTTATACTGAAACCATGTCAGAACATATCCACTTGGTGCGTCAAGTATTGGCTAAATTGGAAAAAGCACAGTTGTACGCAAAACTGTCAAAATGTGCGTTTCATCAGTCGCAAATTGATTACCTAGGTTACCGAATTTCAGCTCAGGGCATTGAAATGGACCCTGCAAAAGTAGAAGCTATTGTGGCATGGGAGCCTCCTCGCACCAGGAGACAATTACAAAGTTTCCTTGGATTCTCTAATTTCTATCGGGCATTCGCCCAAAATTTTGCAGAAATCGCCCTCCCCCTTACGGAACTGTTAAAAACCAAAGGACAGGGGGATACGCGACGTTCGAAGAACCCAGGCGCGCTCCTTAAATGGACTCCAGCCTGTCAGCAAGCGTTTGAAACGCTCAAACAACTTTTTACCACAGAACCAATTTTACAGCATCCAAACCCCTCTAAACCCTTCGTGGTACAAGTCGATGCTTCTGATTTTTCCATAGGCGCAATCTTGTTACAATCTGACCAATCTGGCGATTTAAAACCCTGTGCCTACCTCTCTCGCAAATTCACTGAAACAGAGAGACGATGGCACGTTTGGGAAAAGGAGGCTTTTGCTGTAAAAACGGCTTTAGAGACATGGCGACACCTATTGGAAGGTACTTCCAACCCTTTTGAGGTCTGGACTGACCATAAAAACCTGGAAGCTCTAAGCACCAGCCGAAAACTCAGTCCGAAACAGCTGCGCTGGGCTGAGTTCTTCAGCCGCTTTGACTTCACTCTTAAATTTATACCAGGCAAGAAAAACTTTTTGGCTGATGCACTCTCGCGTAGACCCCAAGATGCTGGCCCAGGGCCAACGGTCCAAGGCACCGTCTGGACCGACAAACAATTAAGTCTGGCAGCGGTGACTCGCAGCCAGACCCGAGCACAATCGACTCCGCCTCCAGCCGCTCCGCCTTCCAGCGGCTCGCCTCCCTTGTCAATTCCCTCCGATTTGCAACAACAGTTGCTCTCCCACCTTAAAACAGATACTTGGTTACAAACCAACAGACACATGTTAACTTTCACCGATGATCTTGCCTGGCGCAACGATCGTCTCTATGTACCCGAAGCAATGCGAAAAACCATACTCCAGCGCTGCCACGATGACAAACTAGCGGGGCATTTCGGCTACGTGAAAACTTTGCACCTCGTTCGCCGCCAATTCTGGTGGCCCACTTTACTCAAAGACTTAAAGGAATATATCACTGCGTGCCCTGTATGTGCGGCGATAAAGCGCAAACCGGGCAAGCCCCAGGGTCTCCTTCAACCCGTGGCCACTCCGTCTGTCCCTTGGCAAGATATCTCCATGGATTTTATCGTTGATCTACCCCCTAGTCAACGAAAAACTGTCATTTGGGTCGTCAAAGACTTTTTCTCCAAACAAGCCCACTTTATCCCATGCGCTTCTATCCCCACCGCACAACAGCTGGCACGCCTCTTCCTCATCCACGTGTACCGCCTCCACGGTATCCCCGCCCGTTTGGTGAGTGACAGAGGCACACAATTTACGTCACAATTTTGGCGGGCATTTTTAAAACTTTTGGGTACGAAACAATCACTTTCTACTGCTTGGCATCCAGAAACGGACGGATCTACAGAGGCGGTTAATTCTACATTAGAACAATACCTCAGAGCTTTTGTTAACTACCAACAAGACAACTGGGTCGATCTACTCCCATTTGCTGAGGTCGCTTACAACAATTCCATTCATCAAACCACTGGTCAAGTTCCCTTTAAAACAGTTTTTGGACGTGAATTTGTTCCTATTCCTGAACTTCCTCATCCTCAACCACTCCCAGCCACCCTCGCTGGCTGGGCAGACTCTCTCAAAGACTCATGGTCTAATATTTTACTCGCTCTCCACCATGCCCAAGCTACCTATAAACGCCATGCTGATGCCAAGCGTTCCCCAGAACCATCCTTTGCAGTCGGGGATAAAGTCTACTTATCAACTAAATTTATCAAGTCCCCACAACCCTCTAAAAAGCTTGGTCCTAAATTTGTCGGTCCTTTTCCAATTGTTGCTCAGCTCAACCCTGTTACGTTTAAACTTGACTTACCTCACAACCTTAAACGTTTACATCCTGTTTTCCATTGTAGCTTACTCAAACCCTGCCTGTCATCGGACCGTTGGCATCCGCAACCCACTCCTCCACCTCCCCTCATGATAGACAACCAGCAGCACTTCGAGGTGGCATCTATTCTCGATTCCAGACGCCAGCGCTCTACTCTACAATACCTCGTTCGCTGGAAACATTTCCCTCATCCTGAATGGGTTGCTGCTCCAGACGTGCATTCTCCTCGTCTTGTAGCCCAATTTCACTCTGCCTATCCTGACAAACCGGCTCCCTGATTTCTTTTGGGGGGGCAATATGTCATGTTCTCATTCTAATGTCTGGTTAACATTGTAACGTTTCACATGTCATTCTCTGTTCCGTATCCCTTCACCCGGGGTTTTTCCATTCTGTTGCACTCCCTTGTTTTCAGGGCTTGGAATGCATGTTTGGGTTTGCGCTCCTGTTCAAGGTTACGTTCCCAGGCGCGTCTAACGGCATTCAGCACCTGGGAGGGGGAGCGTCCTGACGGGCGAAGGGGCGGGACCTGCCCACAAGCAAGGCTTTTAAGTTTGTATTTGGCGCGCTTTTGCTCATTCTCAGCTTTCTCTGTATTTGCATACTATTCCTTTAATAAATCAGTTATCTTTAAGCCCGAGCTTGTGAGACTGAGTATTTGGGTTTAGGCAATCATTACATCATGTGACCTATTACACTCCTTTTAAAAGTTCTCAGCCAAGACGTTTGTTGTGCAATTGCCTTGCTTCATTCACAGAATTTAACCTAGTAGGGGGGGTGATGGGTGCAATCCTCATTCACTTGTAATTCTACAATATTTTCCCACTGCTGCTTCCTTTCCACAAAAGCAGAGGAATTCACTCATTAGGATTGCGGTAACTGCCATCTAGACAGAGCACTTTGCCAGCTTCATTGCCAGATCAGCTTGTTGCTCTTGTTGTTGAAGAACAGACTGAAATCTGGGAAGCAGTTTCTTAAGCCAGCCCCATCTCTCACAGGAGGCAAGCAGCTTAAGGCTGCAATGTTGAAAAGCCTTCATGCTGCCCTCCACATATAAAAAAATTCTACAGTGGAGAGCTTTCTTTCTGCAGAGACTGTCCATGTGATTGCAGATATGAGGCTTCGCTTTCATACCTGGAAGATGTCATGAAAAGGGAAACTTAATGTACTGTGTCCCCCCCCCATCTCAAATATGAGTTGAGGCAGCTACCAGTTTCCTCCTGCTTCAGTTGCATGGTTTTGTTGGTGTGCTGTCATGGGTGTTGTGATCTTGGAAGGTGTTTTAACATGTCAGATTTTGCTGCATTGGACTTTAAAAAGACATTATTGTTGGGGCTCTTTAATTTTAGAAGAAATATGTGTTATTTAGAGCGAGTTTGGTGTAGAGCCGCATGTAATATAGAGCCATTTTGGTGTAGCGGTTAAGGCTCCAGGCTAGAAACCGAAAGACTGTGAATTCTAATCCCACCTTAGGCACAAAGCCAGCTGGGTAACTTTGGGCCAGTCACTCTCTCTCAGCCCTAGGAAGCAGGCAATGGCAAACCACTTCTGAAATCTTGACAAGAAAACTGCAGGGACTTCTCTGGGTGGTTGCTGGGAGTTGACACTGACTCAAAGGCACACACACGTGTGTTAACATTTATTTATTTATTTATCAAATTTATCACCGCCCATCTCCCAAAAGGGACTTTGGGCAGTTTACAATAAAACATGGAAATCATACTTTCACTGCTCTCTTCTTACTCATATATATTAAAAAATGAAGCAATGGTGGCATTTAGATTGTTTCCTACAGAAGGATATAATTCCTCTTACTACATATATACCTACTCATCACTGTACTCTGAAATCTACCTTGTTCAAAATGTTCAAGAGCAGACCTAACAGAAAATAACCACATTTTTTCAACTCTTATTTCTAGGAAAGAAAGTATTTTATCCTGTTCTTTTCAGCCAGTACAATCCAAGTCTAATATATGGATACCACAATTCCATTCCACCCTTAAAACAACAGCTGGTAGGTAATTGGGTGTTCAACCAAATGCACAGACTTGAAATTCTTTGGAATTCAGCAGTATCTGTGGAGCCTTTTTCTACTCTAAGTTAGTACCATAACTGCAAATTTACCTAAGGAATGTGGCTTGAGTCTCAGACATGCATGTACTAGGTAAATAGACCTTTTCAGTGCATTCTCTATGAGGCTGCTTTTGAAGATGGTCTGGAAATTTAAGTTCTTGGAGAATGGATCTGCTTAGAGAAGATGCTCACTGGGAGCAGATAGTCTGAACAGCCTGCACTAATTCAAACAAGTTGGACCATTTCAGTCTGCTAGTTTAGGGTTTCAAAGACTTAATGGAATACTCTTTATTTTTATTTATTTATTTAAATTTATTGGCCACCCAACTCCAGTGGACTCTGGGTAGCATGGAAACCTAGAAAAAACATAAAATATTTAAAGAACTATCCATGCCCATATGAACGTGCCAGTGCTTTTAAGATTACTGCCAGCAAATACATTTATTAGCTTGTCTTTAAGGCAGATACTCTAAATCAGTGAGCATCAGACTGGGTTTTTTTTCAGTGATGGCCACCAATTCCTGATGATTCTGCAGAAGACCTCCCTTAATGGCAGCATTTAAAATGGCCTTGGAAGCCTATTGATTACAAATGACTAATTGATACGTGTTTTATTGATTTTTTAAAATACTTGGCTGAACAGATTATGTATTGTTCTATTTTAAAATTGCATTGGAATACATTATTTTACCTTTTATTTGCATATTTCTATAGTTTAGATATAACTCACTGTTTAAAAATTGAACAGTATAATATACTATTACTATTTTGAAACTGTAGAACGATTGGGTTTTTTCTTTTTTTCCTTCACTCTTTTCTCTCTCATTTCACTTAGTAGCTTTAATGATAATAGTTTAAAGGAAATGAAATCTAGCAGTTTTATTTGCAGTTGTTATTAATTTACTATCTCTATTGCTTTCATTAATTTAAAAAAAAAATAAAAATAAAAACATGTTTGCCGTTTGTCACTTTGGATGGGTTAGGTCTAGAGAAGAGCTTTATATGGATATAAATAAACATATAATGTTAGGTTATCTTTGAATAACCTAAAGCTTGATACTATTTCTTGGTCACATTACATCTCAGATTCTAAAAAAAGTATGCAATATACAGTATACCAGTTAGGATGCAAAGATTTCTGAGAGCTGAAGTCTGGGAATGAACGATGGATCAGTTTGATGGTCTTGAGTTTAGCCCCAGTGGATATTATTTCAGGGCTGTCAAATGCAGCTCAATTCCTCAGACACAATTTCCCCCTAAAGCAATACGGGTATAATACGGATGCGGTCTGCACTAATTGCCACCATAATTTTTCAGAAGTTAAAAAAGAAATCACATTCTCATCCACTGGGATATCCAAATGAGAAAGTCTCGTCTTCCTTTCTACATTTCTGTAGTGGCAACAATGTAGAAAAGGATGGCAGCAAACCGCTGCCTTTTACTCATTACTATGCTAAAATCCAACATTTTCCCCTATTATTTCTCCAGTGGGGCAGAAAAAAACAATGTCAAAAATAATGAGCAAGTCTTATCTCTAGAAAAAGCAATTGTCAGATTTTTATAAATCTATACTGGCAGGGGAAGAGGTGTAACAATTTAAAGGAGGTGCCTCATTGATTACGAGACTGAGTGCAGATTTGCATTGAGCTAAAAATAAGGATTAGATCAAAGGAGGATTATTTAATTGTAGCTAAAATATACACTTGTTTCTTCCAGGTAATAAAAAAAGAGACAGGATTTTGGAGAGACTTTGGGTTTGGAATGACTTGTCAGTTTCGATCTGATTATATCAATATTGGTAAGTAACTATGCTTGCTTAAATTTGCCAGGTATCAGTCCCAGAATACCATGTCTTTTGTTTTGTTTGTTTCTGACCCATCTGAGGCTGTTCCTTGATATGGGGAAGGTGTCCACAGCCACACAATCACTTTGAATTAACTTTTCCCTTAAAATTAGCATATTTAATATTTAAGCAAATCAGTCTATCCTCACTATCTGTCATTGGTTGAATAAAACATACCTATTGAAAGGAAGAAAAAAAAATCCATGAAATCATCTCAGATGTAGACTTCCTTGAAACAGGATTTCTAAGGGAATGTTCTCCCAAATCCATTTCCAGAACTCTCTCTCCCAATTTCTGTTGCTGTAACTTGATAGTTTTGTCATAACTTTAAAAATGTCCTAACAACCTTTTTTTAAATTAATATTCACTTTCTGAATTCATAATAATTTCATAGAGATCCATAGTCTGTTATTAATAAATTAACAAAACTGTTAACTTGAAAATACTGAAAATAAGGTGGATATGTTTACAAATTGATTCAGCGATATTATTTGTACATATTCTGTATCTCTATGCTATAAAATATTGTACTTTCTGACCATAAACCTGGAAATAATTCATGTCTGACTTTTATTATATACTGACAAAATTGGTTTGGACTATAACATTCTTCTCTTCAGCAAAGGATCGTTACCTTGTCGTGGTGCTGTAGCTTGAGCACCTCAATGACGCCATGAGCTAAACCGTGAAGGGCCACCCAAGACGGGAAGGTCATGACAGAGAGGTCAGACTAAATGCAATCCCTGGGGAAGGTAATGGCAACCCACCCCAGTATTCTTGCCGTGAAAACTAAATGGATCAGTACAACCAGAGATATGTCGGTATACCATCGGAAGATGAGACCCCCAGGTCGGAAGATGGTCAAAATGCTACTGGGGAGGAACAGAGGATGAGCTCAACTAGCCCCAGACGTGATGACGCAGCTAGCTCAAAGCCGAAAGGACGGCTAGCGGCCGACGGTGCTGGTGGTGAAAGGCGAATCCGATGTTCTAAGGATCAACACACCATTGGAACCTGGCATGTAAGATCTATGAGCCAGGGCAAATTGGATGTGGTTATTGGTGAGATGTCAAGATTAAAGATAGACATTTTGGGCATCAGTGAACTGAAATGGACTGGAATGGGCCACTTCACATCAAATGACCACCAGATCTACTACTGTGGACAAGAGGACCACAGAAGAAATGGAGTAGCCTTCATAATTAATAGTAAAGTGGCTAAAGCAGTGCTTGGATACAATCCAAAAAACGATAGAATGATCTCAATTCGAATTCAGGGCAAGCCATCTAACATCACAGTGATCTAAATATACGCCCCAACCACAGATGCTGAAGAAGCTGAAGTAGAGCAGTTCTATGAGGATCTGCAGCTCCTACTGGACAACACGCCTAAAAGAGATGTTATTTTCATCACGGGAGACTGGAATGCTAAGGTGGGCAGTCAAATGACACCTAGAATTACAGGTAAGCACGGTCTGGGAGAACAAAATGAAGCAGGACATAAACTGATAGAATTTTGCCAAGACAACTCACTCTGCATAACAAACACTCTCTTCCAACAACCTAAGAGACGGCTTTATACATGGACTTCACCAGATGGACAACACCGAAATCAGATTGACTACATCCTTTGCAGCCAAAGGTGGCGGACATCTACACAGTTGGTAAAAACAAGACCTGGAGCTGACTGTAGTTCCGATCACGAACTTCTTATTGCGCAATTTAGGATCAGACTAAAGAGATTAGGGAAGACCCACAGATCAGCTAGATATGAGCTCACTAATATTCCTAAGGAATATGCAGTGGAGGTGAAGAATAGATTTAAGGGACTGCACTTAGTAGATAGGGTCCCGGAAGAACTATGGACAGAAGTTTGCAACACTGTTCAGGAGGCGGCAACAAAATACATCCCAAAGAAAGAGAAAACCAAGAAGGCAAAGTGGCTGTCTGCTGAGACACTAGAAGTAGCCCAAGAAAGAAGGAAAGCAAAAGGCAACAGCGATAGGGGGAGATATGCCCAATTAAATGCAAAATTCCAGAGGTTAGCCAGAAGAGACAAGGAATTATTTTTAAACAAGCAATGCGTGGAAGTGGAAGAAGACAATAGAATAGGAAGGACAAGAGACCTCTTCCAGAAAATTAGAAACATCGGAGGTAAATTCCAGGCCAAAATGGGTATGATCAAAAACAAAGATGGCAAGGACCTAACAGAAGAAGAAGAGATCAAGAAAAGGTGGCAAGAATATACGGAAGACCTATATAGGAAGGATAACAATATCAGGGATAGCTTTGACAGTGTGGTCACTGAGCTAGAAACAGACATCCTGAAGAGTGAGGTTGAGTGGGCCTTAAGAAGCATTGCTAATAACAAGGCAGCAGGAGACGACGTCATCCCAGCTGAACTGTTCAAAATCTTGCAAGATGATGCTGTCAAGGTAATGCATGCTATATGCCAGCAAATTCGGAAAACACAAGAATGGCCATCAGACTGGAAAAAATCAACTTATATCCCCATACCAAAAAAGGGAAATACTAAAGAATGTTCAAACTATCGAACAGTGGCACTCATTTCACATCCCAGTAAGGTAATGCTCAAGATCCTGCAAGGTAGACTTCAGCAATTCATGGAGTGAGAATTGCCAGATGGACAAGCTGGGTTTAGAAAAGGCAGAGGAACTAGGGACCAAATTGCCAATATCCGCTGGATAATGGAAAAAGCCAGGGAGTTTCAGAAAAACATCTATTTCTGTTTTATTGACTATTCTAAAGCCTTTGACTGTGTGGACCATAACAAATTGTGGCAAGTTCTTAGTGGTATGGGGATACCAAGTCATCTTGTATGCCTCCTGAAGAATCTGTATAGACCAAGTAGCAACAGTAAGAACAGACTGCTCTAAGATTGGGAAAGGAGTACGGCAGGGCTGTATACTCTCACCCTACCTATTCAACTTGTATGCAGAACACATCATGCAACATGCTGGGCTTGAGGAATCCAAGGCTGGAGTTAAAATTGCTGGAAGAAACATTAACAATCTCAGATATGCAGATGATACCACTTTGATGGCTGAAAGCGAAGAGGAACTGAGGAGCCTTATGATGAAGATGAAAGAAGGAAGTGCAAAAGCTGGCTTGCAGCTAAACCTCAAAAAAACCAAGATTATGGCAACCAGCTTGATTGATAACTGGCAAATAGAGGGAGAAAATGTAGAGGCAGTGAAAGACTTTGTATTTCTAGGTGCGAAGATTACTGCAGATGCTGACTGAAGTCAGGAAATCAGAAGACGCCTAATCCTTGGGAGAAGAGCAATGACAAATCTCGATAAAATAGTTAAGAGCAGAGACATCACACTGACAACAAAGATCCGCATAGTTAAAGCAATGGTGTTCCCCGTAGTAACATATGGCTGCGAGAGCTGGACCATAAGGAAGGCTGAGAGAAGGGAGATCGATGCTTTTGAACTGTGGTGTTGGAGGAAAATTCTGAGAGTGCCTTGGACTGCAAGAAGATCAAACCAGTCCATCCTTCAGGAAATAAAGCCAGACTGCTCACTTGAAGGAGTGATATTAAAGGCAAAACTGAAATACCTTGGCCAGATAATGAGAAGACAAGACACCCTGGAGAAGAAGATGATGCTAGGAAAAGTGGAGGGCAAAAGGAAGAGGGGCCGACCAAGGGCAAGGTGGATGGATGATATTCTAGAGGTGACGGACTCGTCCCTGGGGGAGCTGGGAGTGTTGACGACTGACAGGAAGCTCTGGCATGGGCTGGTCCATGAAGTCACGAAGAGTCAGAAGCGACTAAACGAATAAACAACACAACATAACATTCTTCTAGCCTCTTTTTTTTTTTAACAATACCTGATTCAGTTTTTCTACTGGGTTATCTATTTATTGTTGCTCCAAAGCAAACATTCAGATATCCAACAGGATATTATTTTTTTTCAGTATGGCAAAAAGCCAGTCCACTTTGACTACTTGTTCTATATTGTGTATTAGCAGCAATGTGTAGTTTTTTTCCTCTGTCCCTAAAATGTGAGGGAATGTGAACTGTTGCCAAATATATATACATTGACAAAGAAAACAACAAAGATATATTTCAAAACAAAATAATATCCTTAAGTCTCTTTTTCCTCTTTAACGAAAGTAAAGAGAGAGAGATGGGGGATGTTTGGGGGCTGATATAACATGATGGTTTTGTTAAAACAGGTAGTCCTCACTTACTGACAGCAATAGGGACTGGTAACTCAGTCACTAAGCAGCACAGTCATTAAGCGTGATGTCATGTGACCACTCCAACTTACAACATCAGTTCCTTCAGTTCCAGCTGTGGTCGTTAAGTGAATCGCAGAGGGTCATTAAGCACAATGTCTTGTGACTGCAACTTGCAACTTCCTGCCAGCTTCCCCATAGACTTTGCTTGTTGGAAGCCAGCTGCAAAGGTCACAAATGGCAATCATGTGACCATAGGATACTGCAATCGTCATAAATGTGAGCTGATTGCCAAGCACCTGAATCGCGATCACATGACCGCAGGGACGCTTTAATGGCTGCAGCTTTGAGGACCGGTCATAAGTCTAATTTTTCAGTGCCGTTGTAACTTTGAACGGTCGCTGAATGAGTTGGTAAGCAAGGACTATCTGTACTTGGATAAGAAATCACTGAAATAATTGCAGCATGCAGAGCACAGGCATCTAGTCCTAAACCACAGTGGTACCAAAATGGTGAAAAATATATTGTGACAGCACAACACAAGCTCTACCCTTTCATACTTGTGTTGTGACATTGCAATGCATGTTTCATCAATACTTGCCTACCCATGGATGCTTGCATGCAAAATGACTTTGCCTAAACTGTAGTTCTTCTTCAGTCAAGGACTTCCTCACTTCTCTATTTATTGTAAATATACTCTCTTTTTCTTTTCTCATTAGGAGGATTTGATCTTGGCATTAAAGGATGGGGAGGAGAAGATGTACATCTGTACCGTAAATACCTTCACAGCAACCTCATGGTGATCAGGACACCAGTCCGGGGCCTTTTCCACCTCTGGCACGAAAAGCATTGCTTGGATGAGCTGACCCCAGAACAGTATAAGATGTGCATCCAGTCTAAAGCCATGAATGAAGCTTCTCATGACCAGCTAGGCTTGCTGGTCTTCCAACGGGAGATTGAAGCTCATCGCCACAAACAAAAAGCAAACAGTAGGAATGTGTGAAGCCAAAATGGGTCTTTCACAAAGCAAAAAAGTCAAACCTAGAATGGCCCTCTAAGAACAGTTTCGGGGGAGAGGAAATTCCTGGACCTGCAGAGCTCTTCAGAACGTTTTAGGCTTGTGATACCGAGTATTGTACAAATGAATTTCGACTGGTACGACAGGCCTTCTCTCGGTTTCCCTTGCCTTTCGTCCCCAGCCCTATGGGCTCCCAATCTCCAGAAGAGATTTGGGGCCACACAGAGGGATGAAGGATGAATGCATTTTGCTGAAATACAACATTTCACCAGGGAAGTACTGTAGCACCATTTATTTTTGGCAATTGCTTCATATTTGGTTTTCCAACTTCAGTCAATATATGATTGGATTGAACAAAGTGTTACATTTTAGCAGGTGGGTAGCCAGGTGCTTATGAATTGTCACGAATGGGAATGTCTGTGGAGATGGAACACCAAGAAAGCTGTTCAAACGAGACTGATGATAACAGACTGTATCAGTTCTAGCTGTGCTCCGTATATACCTCTGCATAACCACACCTGATCACACTTATACGCCCTGTTCAGTGAGAAACTGGATGAGCCATATGGAGTGAACTTATAAATATTTCTTTCTGGCCTGGGCCACATACGTTCTGGACTTGAAGCTGTTCAAAGAAAGTCAAACACTCCTATGTTCCAGAAGCCATATTCTGGAGAAGTTACCAAATTCTGTAAGACTCAAATGAAGTAACATACGCAATCTTAAACCTGATAGAACAAAATACAATCAGTTTCTATTTTACATTAATGATTAAAAAGATGGATTTGGGGTAGGTAGAATGCTTAATACCTAAAGTTGAAAAGGGACAAAGACATGACATACTATATATCTGTATGGAATCTAAAACTATAAAATATATTCCCCCAGTTAAAAAATAAAAAAGCTCTATTTGTTTAAACTGTGAATTAAGTCATATAGTTGCTAGCTCTTGGATGCTATGAAGTATTAGTTTATTTGACCTCAGTTACACACTTTTGATTTTGTACAACTTTGCTTCTATTTAAACGTAAAAACTTGCTGAAAGTAACACAATGTAATACAGAAGAGAGACACTTTACAAATGGATTTCACTTTATCAAATAGATTTACCGCTAAGTATGCCTCTCATTTAACAACTGTAGTGAAAAGTAATTGGTATATGAACTTTATATATCTATAGAGAGATATTTAACTATATTTCTTGGATAAGAATCCATAAGCTTTGGAAGTGGACAGACCCATTTCAGCCTAACAAATAAGAAATACATGAAAGTTCAGATGAAAGGGTCATCTGTTCACTTGTTTGTAACTCCACCTATTTCACTGCACAACTGTCGTGCCCTGCCCTCAGTCCTTCACTATGATTTTATACAATGCTTCAGGTAGAACTACTCTTTATAAGATAAATGCAGGTTGTTGTAAGGCAAAGGCAAGGCACTGGGGCACTTAGAAGAGAGCGCCAGTGGGAAGCCACTCTAGAATACCATGGACAGCCAAGAAAACAAACCAATGAATCATTGAACAAATCAACCCAGAGTTCTCACGTGAAGCACAAATGACCAGGCTCAAATTATCCTACTTTGGGCACATTATGTGGAGACCCAGCTCTCTGGAGAAGGCACTAATGCTGGGAAAGGTGGAAGGAAAGAGACAAAGGGTAACCAGCAGCAAGCTGGATGGATTCAGTTACGGTGATGAGTGTATCGTTGGGAGGCTTGAAAGAACAGGTTAGGGATAGATCATCTTGAAGAAAATCTATGTGGCCTCTAGGAGTCAAAAATAACTTGACGGCACGTAATTGATCAATCAAACACAACGGCAGGAAAATCTCAAAAATGGCAGCCATTTCCTAGCTCCGCAGACATACTGCTAAAGTAGCTCCACTGGTCAGTGTCATGAAGTTGTTCATATGCCCCACATACAGGGTCAAATGAGCTCAAATGAACAGGCCATCTCTATGCATCAACCAGCATATGAAATCACAGCATCTTAATCCAGCTGGGAGAAAAAGTAAAAACAATTGGGAAAGAAGGTTGCAGAGAAAATTAAGGGCCAGATGAAGACTTAAACACTCCCACTGGCTTCCCACTGGCTCCAACACCAAAGTTCCTTTGCATTTTCACCTATCAAGTTAGGGTCATCAGCATAGCACAGGTTATTGATGCTTCTTCCTCTAGTTTTAAAACCATGCTCATCTTCCAGTCCAGCTTCCCTTAAAATATATTTAGCATGTAGGTTGAATAAATAAGGGGAGAGTATACAGTCTTGTTGCACGCCTTTGCCAACCTGAAGCCCCCCTTTTTGCCATGTTCTGTATATATAGTTTCTCATGAAGACAAAGAGATGTTCTGGGATTCCTATTTTTATGAGCACTTTCCGCAGCTTGACATGATTGACACAGTGGAAGGCCTTTCTACAGTGAATGAAGCCATAGTGACTTCTTTTTGGTCATCTTTGGCTTTCTCAATTATACATTGTGCATCAGCAATAGTGTCTCATGTTCCTCGGCCTTTTCTAAAGCTATCTTGAACATCTGTCATCTCTTTTTCCACATAGGGCTGTAATCTGCGTTGGATGATCCTAAGCATTATTTTGGTAACATGGGAAACTGAGGATATGGAGCGATAGTTTGCACATTCCGTTTTTTGGTGTTGGAATGTAGATTGACCTATTTCAATTTGTTGGCCACTGTGTTGTTCTCCAGATTTGCTGGCACAACTTGGTTAGAACCTTCTGCTGCTTGCCATATTTCAGTGTGTATTCCATCAGTTCCTGTAACCTTCTGACTTGGTAGCCATTCTGCCAATATAATACAGTATCTGCTATACTATTACACTATGATTTTAATATACTTGCCAATTCAGCTTGCATTTTTTTTACATATTTGAACTTTGGAAAATGTGCCTGAAAGTGGAGCTTCAATGAAATAGAGACACAGATGAAAGTAGAAGTGTATTTTCCAGATGTATTTAAATATTACAATCAGATAAAACTGATGATTAGAAAAATAAACTTGGGACATGTCCCAATTCTGCCTGTAGAATGCATATAGCCTTTCACAATATTTTAGTCCCTCTGCTTCTATTAGAACAAATAAGTGCTTTTCTCTTGATCTAGCTGAGATTATTTTCAAGTAAATCGAAGAAGTAAAGCACAATTAGAATAGGCAATGGCTGTGGTTGTACTGTTACAAAGAACATTTATTTCTAAAATTTTCAGAGAAAATGGCAAAATGCGGGGGCACTTGTAATACTTATTTTTTATGCTATCACGGTTTTGGTACCAACTGCCATACTTTAGTGTTTATTGCTAACAGCTCTCCTCTCTCTGCTGTCTATTTACTGTGCTTGTCCATCATTGACCGGCTTCTTCAACTGAAGACCCATCTGTCCTGGTAAGCTTGGAAGCAAAGAAAGGGAAGAAAAAGCACAGGGACACATTGTACCCCTGCTTACAAATTTATATGCATCCATGCTAGAACAAAAATGTATCTGGTTCTCTACCCCCCCACCCACCTGCCAAGTCTACGCAAACACTCATTTTCAAAAGAACTAGGCCAAAGACCTGAAAGTGAAGAGTTCTGGTCTATTCCATATCTTCTAACAATTTTTAAAGGAATGCCCACCAACTCCATATGAAACAACATTGTGACTAACCAAGGATGTTGTTTTAGCAGAGAATATTGCAAGAAAGAAGCGAACAGTTGGAAACTATGATGCACCCATAGCACTCTACAGACATGCTTATACTCACCATTGGATCATGCTGATGAAAGCCACCCTCTGTCAGGGTCAGGCTTGCTTCGCAATAAGACACGGACTCACTTAATGGGTATTAGGGATTTCCGGTTTATTGGAATGGTAGCTGACAGAACGAAAAACGGGAACGGGGTTGCGGTGGTGAAGCGCCCTGTTTATACCCTCTTTCGGGGTCCGGTGCTTCTCTACCCTTCATTGTCCCTAATCCCTCTTGATGGGTGCCTTGATGGTTGCGTGGGCGTTTTCCCGGTGTCTTCCCTTGTCCTCTTGATTCCGGAGGGTCCTCCAGGGCACCAGGTGCAGCTTATCTCTGCTCATCGGAAGCCCTTCTTTTCGGCTGTATATGAGTCCATGGGTGTGGGTGCTTTGGGTGCTTGTTTAAATCTCTGATTTAATTATCTCCTTCCTCTATTCCTTTATGATCATGATCTACGTTGTGAGGCTCTTTGTGCCTTTCAGCGAGGTCATGACACCCTCTCAGAAGTCATAAAGACACTTCTAACTACTACTGCATTTGTGGCTTTCCTCAACAATACAATTCTTTCAAGAATGTATCAGAAATGTCAATTACTCTTTGGAATGGTTCCATATAATTTCATTAACAGCAACTCATAAAGTCAGGTTTCAATTTGAACAAAGGAAGTTTATTACCACAATTGCCTATCATGGTGGTTTTATTCTTTTGCTGCTTTCTTTAGGATTTTGATTCCTATTTCTTTTTTGCTTGGTTGTATTTATTTATTGTTATTCAAACATACTTGTATCATAGTTTTGCAGTTAAGCAACTGTTGTAATAACTAAAGGGTTCTGGCTCCATGTCGGCACTTGCCCATTCCATTAGCTTCCTCCATATGGTGGAGCGGACCAAATATCACTCAAAAAGATCGAGATAATCAGGTAACAGTCCTTGTTGTCCACAGGGGTAATGAAGGAGTTCCTTCCCCAAAGATGTGATGGGCTCATCCTGAAAGAGAAGGGCACTGCAGATAAGAATTCATTCTTCTAAAATCCTATCCCAGAGATCTAAACCCCAGTAAAATTAGTACTTAATTTTCTATTAATGAGTTAGTTTAATTACAACTGGCTTCAAAGCATTTTAGGTAGCAAGATAAACTGTATTAATACACTTGTTAAAAAAAAATTAAAATTTTAAGAGCAGTCATGGCAAGTTTCTCACCCCACTGAATTGGAGCTTAGTTCTGAAATCTGAAGTACACATCAAGTGATCTAATTTATACCAAATTAACTATCTACCTAGATTTTAAGCTCTCTGTTTCTGACTGTTTTTTTCTCTTAATGGCTGCAATGCATCCCCTGTATTTCTATTCCTTATCTTACCACACATTTAAAAAAGCAATTCCAAAATAGCTTTAGTGAACTAGGAAGGGGGATGATACCATCAAGACATCACAAACACTAGGCAATATGTATTCTTCATAGCTCAATTATCCCCAATTTAAAAATGACCACAGAGAATTTGCAAAACAGTATTTCAGAACTGGCCCTGTAGGTAATGCAGGTCACCAGACCTGGCATTCATGGAGCTTATTGGAGTTAAGGGAAACTGTCACTTGGCCCATATGCTCAGTCACTTGGCTATGGACTTACTGACAGTTGCTGACATGTTGCCATCCTTTTTGGTTTTCCCAGAATGCCCTCATCAGATATTGTATGTATGCAAGAGCATTACATGAATGAATAAACAACCAGAGAAAAGATTAAATAGGCATTTTGCCTTCTGACTGGCTTGTAGCTGTGGGATTGAAAGAGACATATTTGTGTTGAAAGCAGTAAGGATAATTTCAAACCTGTCCTTTAAAACAAATAAAGAATTGCATGGGGCACCCTGCCTTTGTACTGTATAAGTCCTACAGAAAGAACATTTCATGCGTGAGAAACCTCTAACTTTGGCGTAGAATGTGCTGAAAAATAAGAGAGACCCACCTTGTGATAATCAACCAGGTCAGCTAATGTTGAATGTTGCAGTTGGTCGACACCAAGGAAGCTATACGAATCTCCAGAAGCATCTATCAGGAAATGTTTGCAGCCCTCTGCTGACAAATATGAGAGAACGTAGCCTTTGATCTTTTCACTGACCCGGATGAGAAAGCTTCCAGGTGCCAAACCCTCTAAAAGTTCTTCTGCTCTTTTGGTGGTTAAAATACCTGTTCTCAAAACAAAAGCAATATAAATCAGGACTCTGTGTGTTATATGGAAAATATGGCCTAAAAGAACAGACTAACCTTCAATCTTTGCCATAGCTTGTTAGCCCAGAGTTTTCATTCACGTAACCACTTTCCCAGTTGCATAGTCTTAATGCCACAGGGCAGGTTTTTTTAAACTGTTCTGCAGAACCCTAGAGTACCATGAGAGCTTGATGGGGTTCTGTGGGAGACTAAGGGCAAAAAACACTTCTCTTGAATGCCAGACTTGCAGGGGCATCCATAGCACTTTTTAAAGGCAGAAAGGGCAGGGCTTGTCAGCTGACATTCAGAAGCCCCACCTACATAGGAGGTGTTTATGCTCATGATGGCTCGTCACTCTCGGCCTGAGAGGCAGGTGGCAGGGGTTCCAATTTTTAATTTTTTTTTAAACTAACAGGTTAAAAACAGGTTGAAAAAAATTGAAAACCCCTGAAAGAATCTTAACAAGAACTTTCATTATATGATAGGGCTTGTACTTTTTGCAGCATGAGACAGAAAACCTGTTACTCTCATCTGCAGTGCTGCAGTGTTGAAGTTACAGGTCTGATCTTTCACATATAGTTTCCCCTTTTCCAAGGCTCATGGTTGATCCTGGCCTAGGAGGAGATTATTTATTGTAAAATAATCACCAGTATTTATATATCATATTTCAAGTGCTGAAAACACTTTACAGATACTAATCCTCATAGCACCTTTTGTATGAGAGAGGTTTATTATAGTCATAGACCCATAATTTATGACAGCCAAGAAAGATTCAGCCAGCTGAAATATTTATTTATTTATTTGATTTCTATAGCCGCCCATCTCAGCTAGTGACTCTGGGTGGAAATATTTTATTATAGTACTTGTAATATTATAATTACAACTAATATTGTAATTATAAGTCAATAACTTCGTAACTTTAAACAAGGTTATTTCTTCCTGATGATAGAGTTAGAGACTTGTTAACTATTTCTACTGTATACACTTTTTCCTTATTAAAAAAATAACTGGCATTTTATTCTAACCTTACAGGATTTTTCTTCCTATTTTAAGAACTGGATGGCTGATAAATCTAATCTTTCTGATAGGCACTGAAACATCCTGGTTTAGCATATTAAATAGGGGAAATTTGATAGAAGTGTTCTTTATTTTGTTGAAATAGTCCTTTGTTTTCTCCTCACATGAATGAGGCATTTCTGTATTAGTTTGGGTAGTTCCCTGAATTTCCATGTCTGAAATGTAAACTTGTTTCTAGACAGGAAAAAATGGGGCATGATATTCTTGTGTCTGATGGAATTCCTTTATGCTTGCAATATTTGGAATCACATCAGTTGCATTACCAGATAACTTAGTACAAGTTTTAAAGCAATGTGTAGCTCTGTATCTGTGGTAAGAACAGAGTCACTAGTTTGAGATTGGCAGCAATATCAATTGAATGAATGAATAAATAAAATAATAAGGAAAGCTGAACAGTACATCAGTATGTCTGTGCAATATAAGTCTTCAGTTTGGGGAGAAGTTGGTGCACAATTAAGAGAGAAGGAAGTGTCAGTAGACCTGTGAATGTTCCATTCTGCACTGCCTCTCAGGCCAAATTCTCATACCCTTTGACTGAGACAGGTCAATACCCGTACCATGGAACCAAGGTGCTATCTGATCTGTTGATTTCTCAAAGCCGGCTCGGAGATTGAACTGCTCTTCTTTAAACCACTGAATGATATTCTCCTGAGTAGAACTGGAGATAGATCTTTGTAATGTCTGTTTTCTGCCATGGCAAAAGAATAGGTGGTTTAAATATTTTGCTGGATTTAAGTTCAGTTCTAATGCAAAAGAAAAATCAATCATTAGGAAATGTGCATAAAACACTAATTTTTAGACTAAAGTATATTGAAAAAGAATTTTGTACAGGATTAAAAACTACAGGAATGTAAAGAGAAAATTAGAAAAGAGAAAAAGATAAGAAAAGATAAAGTGAAAAACAGTAAAAGTCAAAGAAAAAGAGCAAGAAAAATAAAAATATTTAAAGAAGTGACTTCCAATCTTTTTTGCAGCAGTTACAAACATGGTTATTACTTTTTCTGCTCTCCCAAATTACATAACATGGTTCCTTTCTTCCCATAAATAACCTGTTTAATCAATAAATCCTGAACTCACCAATACATTTTTGTGGAGGCACCTCTTCCTAAGCAGAAGGTGTTCCTCCTTATCACTACTGTGACAATCATTTGCTTGGCATTTTTTGCATGTCCAAGCTGCATCACCAAAAAAAAGAAAGGAGAAAATGTGAAGCAGAAGCTTGCTTTTACATGTAAATTGGCTTGTTGTGACAAGCCAAAGGCCTTGCTTGTGCTAACAGCCTCCATGTTAAACATGAAGCCTTGCTTTACTTTAGCATCAGTCTTAGAGAGCAGGAGTCCTTCCTCCCCTGTCTTCTTTCTGTCTTCACCTTTCATACTTCTTTAGATTTTGCAGGAGAAATAAAGTTCTACAAGAAGTTAATAGTTCTTAATAGATGTGAAAAGAGGGCATCAGACCTAGAGTAATGCCACATAAGAAATTGTAGCCAACCACTATCAGCAGGAGAAAGCAATATAACCAAGACATAGATAAAGACAACCAGTTCCCACGTGCATGGAAATGGAAAAACTAAGAAGGCAAAGAAAGAACATCAGAATGGTTCATACATGAAGAAGTGTGGTAAAGAATCAGTAAAAATGATGTGGAGGTATCAGAAATTATGATGATGTACCCTAAATGGTTTAAGGAGAGACATATCCAGAACAAAGTATCTAGCCACCTAAGGCCCTGTTCTACCCAGCAGCTGTCCATCAGACCTGCTGTGAAGAGATCAAGACTGTCTCAGATGGGAGACAAGCAATAGTTGTATTTAAAGTTTCCTGGGAAGATCTCTGAGGACCTTCCCTAATCCTTGTCTTCCTTTTTTGTTCCCCTCTTCCCCTCCCAGCTTTATATTATGATAATGAATTTCATAATTACTTTTCACCATTAAGTGCTCAATTGTAATCTTTCATTTAATAAAGTAAAAGAAAAGGAACAAAGGAGTTTAACATGGTTTGATTCTTACACTGTATACTCACAGTTTGCTCAAATGAACATAAAAGAAAAAGGGCTCTAAATGTGAGTAGCCCAAAGGGGCAGTCTCGGAATGTGGTCCACTGATGGACATTGATGGTAAATGTGAGTAGCCCAAATGGTGGTTCCTAGAGTATGGCTACTGACAGGTTAATGTGGGAAGACATTCTTAGAATATGACCTACCAACAGGTTAAACTAGTAAACATGAGAAGATGTCCCAAGAGTAAATGGTGGATCGGCAAATGTTAATGTAGGATATCTGGAAAAGTTAATGTAGGGATCCCTAGAGGTAGGACAACTGACAATCCATATGTGAGAACGTATGAAAATATATATCCAGCCCCAAATTAGATACATTTAAAAAAAAACAAAACCATATAAGCTAATAGTCAGCACTGTATATCTTGTACAAAAAATGTAAGATTAAATAGCCCAAGCTACCAGCATACATGGGAGGGCATTAACTGGTTCTTCAGTGCCTTGGCTTAACCTAAAGCCTTTTGGTTTTCATACCATGTAATGAAACTATCCAATGAAATCATTTAAACAGGCAAGGCTTATTGTCCCCAGTCCAATTTCATAGAGCAATTCTAAAAGGAAGAAAGGTGATATTCAGCAGAGCCATCTTGGGCTGTACATGCTTTCCTCAGCAGTACAGTGAACCCTCCTCCAAGTTACTCACCTGTCTGGTTTCCCATTAGCTCTTTTGGCTGTGAGGTTTTTAGGCTTTGGTGGCAGAGGTGGGGGAAGCGGCTTTCTTTGCTCCCCTCTCTTAAAGGCCTTGGAAACATCAGCTGTTTTGCCTTTGTGGATGCCCTGTAATGACAGCCTCTTGTAGTCATCTCGTGCATGCTTGGCAAGGGATCGTCGCCTTTCATCTGCTGCTTTGGACCTCCGTACTGAAATAGGAAAAGAACATTGTTACCCAGTCGTTTTTTTCAAGATCTAGAAGCACCCATAGGAATTATGAAATCATGCCAATGAGGGGGAGAAAGCCAGAGAGAATAAACCACGTGTAACATTATTCTGCTGCATGAATGAATTTCCATAATGAAGGCACTTCCACATGGGACTTTACAGCAGTTCAGAATCAGCTCTGAACTTGCTTGTTCTCATGATGCTGGCTCAGCTCCTGAGTATAGCCAGTCTGTTGCTGGATTCACTGCTCTGTACTGTATAGACAAACTGTTTTGCCCCCTACTTTCCCTTTCCTTCTTTATTTTTGAAGCAGTGCAGCTCAGCAAAGCTTTTGGGCAGGCCATCCTCCATTGGTGGAAAACCCCACCTCCCAGCTCCTTTCTCTCATCATCATCATCATCATCATCATCATACTGTACTCCATGTTTTGAGGTTGGCAATGAGTGACGAGAATCACATACCAGCTTCACAATGCTTTTGAGGGATCAGGGAATGGAAACTGCAGTGGAAATCTTGAGGGATGGAAGTGCCCTCAGTCTGATCAGTGCTTCTGTGCTGCGCCTTGGCATTTGACTTGATCAGCACAGCTCCGCAGATAGGTGGATTCCTTGGAGGCCTAACAGTGTTGTGTAAAATTTGAGGGGTTTTATTTACAAATAAAGGGCAGGGGCATAAACAGAAGGTGAAGCTTCATTATTCCAACAGAGAGCCAACATTACTGCTTCTACAACAGATTTTTAGAAAGACAGATACCAAGCACTTCCTTTTTAAAAAAGCCTTTGCTAAATGTAACATATAACCCTTACAGTTGAAATTTTAGAGCATTATTTTGTATCATTGGCCTTGTAAATCCTTTCTCCATTCAAAATTATAGGCAAGGCAACATAAAAGGGCCAATATTAGTGTGTCATACAAGATTCCAGCCAATCAGGATCTTCTTTGTCCAGTTTTTGATTTGATTCAGCAGTATGATCTAGAGTTATTTCTTCTGCTGCTCTGGTCTCAGTGATGGTTGTCTTCATTGGCATTTCTCTGTTCTGTCATAGATAGACAAAGGTAATGGTTTCATTTAATGTACCAATAATTTTCTTCCATGCTAATAATTCACATTTTGACTTTATAAACAATTTTAGCACTTGATCCTATCATAGCCATAGGTTTTGAATGCTGTCATTGGTTGGTGATTCAACTAAAACTTAAATTGCAGATGAGAATTAGCTCTCCAGCTCCTCTGCTGAGCAACCTTTCCTGACTTGGTACCTCCAGGTATGTTCAATTGGCCACAATGACTGGAGAGGATGGGGATTCATCTCCAAGACATTTTGAGGATCAGCAGATGAGGGAAGGCTGCTCTGGGACCAAGAATATGCTACTGTGCAAGCCACTTTATAAGCCAATACCTCCATTCAATGGTAGCTAGCACTTTTTCTTGTATGAGCTGAACATCTTTGTGTCAAAAGAACATAATGTATGTTAATCAGTAATACTAGAAATTACCTGTCTTTGAAAAAAAATGTTATTGCCTGATTCAAATATACACATCTCCCCCAATTTTGAACTCTCATGTTTCCCCAGGTAAATGTAATAAGACAAAGCTTGTTTAAAGTCTCTTTTTCACAGCGCCTCCATGCCACCCTGCCTAACAAGTTCATCTGGAAATGTAAGCTTGAGTGTTTACATGTGTGCATGCTGGTTTTTTTAAAGGTGACAACTGCATTTGCATTGGATCTGCATTCAGAAAAATGATATGCCAACTGGAGGTGAAGACAAAACTTTATTTGCATTGTATATGCCCAAAGAGATTTGCTTTGTTTCCTTACATGCTGAAAACTATATCTGCTTGAATTAGGGCTACAGTTTACCAATATCTGTTCCACACCTCTCAGTTTAGTCACAGAAGCCTAAAACATCAATGAGATAGGAATAAACAAACGTCAATTTTCTCAAATTATTCCCACTTTAACATATAGCATGTGGAAAAAGAGAAAGCACCCACCATCCTCTTGTTTATATCTCATACTCTGAGCATTAACATACATATATAGACAATGATGGCCACAAGCTTTAGGAGCCAATATTCTAATTTTTTCACTAAGTGGTTTTTCAGTGAAACCCCATTTTCAGCAACAGTCCCCTTTTATCTGAAATCTTTATTTCAATAAGCCATGATTGACTGAAAACATCTTTGAACTGAGGAGCCTTGGAACCAATCTATAGTAGGAGATTTTCTTTAGTTCTGTGTTGGTTGATGTCAGCAAAGTATTTCCTAAACCATTCTTCCAACTCTATTTATACCTTGCCCATCCCAAATATTTTTGTGACTGCCGATTTGCTATCAAATCGCATGTGGCTTTTACAGGTGGGAGTAATATCAAAGCTGTAGAACCTGATCTGTTCTGAAACATTCCCCCACCCCTCTTCTGTTTTGATTGCAGGCAGCAGAGGAAGAAATTTTCCAGTTGCTTCCTCCACTCATCTATTTTTTACTGTTCACCTTCGCAACTGTGACCACCCGCAGTTTTTACTCTGGAACCGGCATCACTGAGGAGATGTGTGTGCAATTACCAAATACAAAAACAACACCTAATTGGCTGCACAAATAGAAAGCAAATAAAACCTGGACTCAGCAGGAAGGGGTAATTAAAACTGGGCTCAGATTCCATTTGGAGCTACATCACCCACACAAACCACCTTGCAACTCAGCAAGGCTGTGGAGGCATGCATGCAATTTGCAGACTTTAATGCTGTGCACTTTAAAAGTTTATAAACTGGTGCTAATAGCACTAATGCTAAAATATATGTGACTAGAGAGGACATTATAAACACAGTAGATACCACATTTCAGAAAAAAGTCCAGTGGTTCTTCAGAAACTCAAGAGAGTAAAATCCTCTAGTAGATCTTGCTTACTTCAAATTCCTACCTACTTGGCAAATTCATTGCACAATATTGAGCCAACTACTATCTCTCAACCTCATCTACCTCACAGAATTTTGTGAAATGGAGGAGAGGAAGTATAGGCTGTCCCGAGTCCTTTGCAACCAGGGCAAGCTAAGAAAAATAGAAACAAATTGATATCGAAGTATTCAAATGCAAACCCTTCGAGTTCATCAAGAGTAGAAGAAGTAACATTGCATATTATATTCTTAACCCAAACTCAGCTGAACACAAGCAAAATAACAAAAGGAAAAATGGAAAAGGCCATTGGGTCAATCCCTTACAGGAATGTTTTTTGCTTCTTTTTGAATGTTTGGTTTTCAGAAAGAAAGAAAGAAAATGAGTTCTAGTCCTGCCTTAGCCATGAAAGCCGGCTGGGTGACCTTGGGCCAGTCACTCTTTCTCAGCCCAACTCACCTCACAGGGTTGTTGTTTTGTGGAAAATAGGCGGAGGAAGGAGTATTAGGTATGTTCACCACCTTGAGTTATTTATAAAAATAATAAAGGCGGAATTAAAAAATCTAAAAAGAAAATCTCAAATTACGTCAAACTGTATATACCTAGTCCATTTAACAGTTACTGACCACAGGGGTTGATGCACATCAGAAAATGCAGCCAGCTAGCTGAGTATAAGATGAGTGAGCTTAGTGTCACAAGCATCCCGTTGAGCTAGAGAAGTACTTGTTTCATTAACAACTATGCTACTGCAGAGGCCACTTTTCTCTCTCATTCTCTCTCTCACACACACACATAAACACACACGTCTTTTCCTTGATAGGTTGAAAGTTCTTAATATTTTATCAATGGAAAAATATTCACAGAGTTTTGTACCCAACTACTGGCCAGAGGTCGACTTCCATGGGAGGTACGGCAAACTGAAGATGGCTCTGTGAAAGTGGAGCTGATGACCATGGCAAAGACCAAAGAACTGGTGAGTAGACCAGTCCCTTGGAACCTCTCTGGATGAGAGGACAGGAGATTGCCCGCATGTGTTCCAGATGGCTGCTCCCCGTGAGAAGACCACAGGATAGTGGCTTTCTGCAGGTTTGAGTGCCAGGAGACAATGGGAACAGCCATCTTGCTTGTGGCACAGACTTTTAAAGGACACTAAGTTCGCAACCCTCATTTTCTAATCACTTTTGGAAATTGCTCATTAATTACTTCTAAGCTCTTAGAGACCTTCAGACTGACAAGTCTGAAAACTCCAGGTAAGTCTGCCTTCAATCCTGAATGAAAGAAAAATTTAATCATAAGCTCAGGAATTTAAAGAATCTGAAATAAACAGCAAAAAGCTAAATAAGATTTTGATCTTGGAAAGTTATAAATGGACTAAGGGTCAGATAAAATTGGAATACTAAAACTTTAACAGTAAGATTTTGGAATTAATTATAAAGAACAAACAGCTTTTTGTGGGAAATAGATTCTGCTTTGGTTTTCACAAGACAAAACAAAGATAAGCAATTTCATGATTTCAAAAACTGGACACTATTGGGGACTAAAGTTTTAATATAAATGTGCATTTTGTCCCGTTTTCTTAAAAACCTTACTTAAAAATTTGAAAGTTCCCGTGATCCTGTCAGAATGCAGTCTGACTTTGAGTGGAAGGAGGGGGAGCTCAGCAGAAACGGTGGGAAAAAAGCCACAGAGCTCAACCTGGCAGGAAACCTAAAAAAGAAAAAAACAGGACCAGCTGATAGGCAGTGATCAAAGGGTGAGTCAACTGGCTCCTGCCTTGAAACGGCAGGAAGAAAAGAATGTAAAAGCACAGCCAGAGGAGGAATGGCTTGTCGGGGACAACCATTCACTAGATTCTCCAGCCCAGCCTTGCTTCTCGCAAACAAAGGAATCCCAAGATTCCCAGCCCAAGAAAACCGGAGAGGTTCCTGCTTGCCGATCCAGCCCGTCACCCAGTCCTGCCCCGTTTTGCCATCCCAATGTCCCATTTTTGTCTCAAAGAAATATGGTTAGCCTATATTGAAGAAATGACAGATCTAGAAAAGAAATTATCTGACAAGATAGAGATGGTATCAAAAGTGGATTTACAACTGACAGGCTAAGAGAATGACTTAGAAAAAAATGTTTCACTGGATCTACAAAAGAAACTGGATATCCAAGGATAGCTTCTTGAGAAGGGAGCATACCCCCACCCCCACCTGCAGTGAGGCATTAATCATCACTTGGACCCAATCACATGCTGCTGCCCAGGAGGCTTTAACTAACCAGGAAAGGCACAGGTCCAGATCACTGGTGGCAGAACTCACAGCTCTGGAGACCCTGTCCACTTCCTCAGGAGTAATCAGCGCAAACTCTTCCAGATAAAAAAACTCATATGTGCCCCGATCACCTCCATAGGGTCTGCCCAGCTGTCATGTCCACTGATTCAATGTAGTTTATACATCATAACGTTTCACATGCCATGGCGCTGACGTGCGTTTCTGTTTGGGAAGGAGCTGCTGTGAGACCTTGTACCAAGCTCTGTATGTGAAATCAGTACAATGGAATGTGTTTGGGTTATTTTCTCTGCTCAAGGACTTTTCCCGCAGACCATCAGAAACCGTTAGGAGCACCTGGGATTGTGAACTTGAGAAGATTCTATGGGGGGAGGGATTTCATTTGCACCTAGGGTTTTTAGTTTGAATTTGGCGCGCTTTCATCATTCTCACCTTTCTCTGTGATCCTGCATACTATTCTTTAATAAATCAGATATCTTTGAATTCCTACTCATGAGTCTGATGGTGTTTTAGAATAGGCAACCATTACACAAGCCAGCATCCAATTCTGAGCCAGGCTGAGTTACTTTATCTGAGATATGCTGAGAATATTTCTCACAGTGGCCCTACAAGGGCTTCCCCAGTCCCTCCTTACCCAGAAGAGACCTGGTCACCCTGAACAGAGCTACAGGCCAGCTATCTGCAGATGCAATAAGACAGAGAAGTAAGCTTCCTTCACTGCTCTTATTGCCACGATTTAAGTCCTAACAAAGGCTCTCCCCTGTGCTCAGTCACCCTCACTCTGGTTGCCCGTTTTCCCCAACCTTCTAGTTTAGTCTACAGCCTTGGGATTACCTGGAGATGACTCATCCAGCTACTAAAAGGGTCTAACTCTGATCAGCTTTTTAAAATCAGCCATGATTAGCCAGGTGCTGCCAGCTTCTTTAATTGCAGAAAGGAGAATGGAGGCATCTTGCAATAAGTCAGATGCTACTGAGATGCTATTCTGTCCTTCTATTGAGTTATGTTCCAGAAGAGCCAGGGGCTCACACTGTAAGCTTATTTTGGGGTATGTAAACTGCCCCGAGTCTCCCGACGGGAGGAGATGGGCAGGGATTAAATAAATAAATAAATAAATAAATAAATAAATAAGTGATTGCAAAATACCAAAAAGACTAACACATTTAACATAATGAATCTTTTTCTAAAAAAAATTGCAGGAGATTCCTCTATTTTCTACTCTTTATTGACAAGCCATTATAAGGCTTATAATCTTGTACTCCAGACTCACTAGCTCAGAGCTTTTTTCAAGTATTTCCTTCCAGTTTTTGATTCAACTTCTTTTGTCAGCCCAGTAAATAAATGTGCCTGTTTCCTCCTTATCTACCAGCCATGTGACCTAGTAACCAGCCTTCTTGACAAACATGCCTTTGTCTTAACCATTAGCATACAGACACATGCGTTCTACTCAGGGGTTTCACTGAAAATCCATTCTTGACAGAGCAGTTCCTGCTCTTGTTCTAAAGACTTTAAAAGGCAATGAGTCTAGTCTCAACCCCGATGAATTACTACTATTCAATACAAGTAAAAATAAGCAAGTAGAAATCCCTGCCAGAAGGGCTGTGGCTAGTTTGTATACGTTACATTGTTCCAGGATAGAGGAGAAAAACAATGGTATCGGGGGAATGTTCCTCTCTAGTTATTTTAGCCCCCTCTTAGTACAACCTGGTGTAGCCTTGGGGTGGGGGTGGGATTGAAAACTGAAGTACAAGGATGTAGTGCCTACAGAAGTCCCAATTTTTCAGGACCGCTCAAGGATATTCCTTTAATTGCAGTGTTGAAAAGGAGTTAATCTTCAGATAACTCTGTTGAGTGATTATTTGGGGAAATTGGTTTAGTCCCCCAACAAATCCAAGCTCAATTAGCTGGGTTGATTGTCTTAAGTTTTAGGCTTTGCATGACAGCCTCACTCCTCTGACCCAATCAAGTGTATAGCGCAAACAGGACCATCAAATTTCAGTGACATATCATTTAAAAGGATTATTCCCTGTACGTATAATACCTTCCTCATTCTGTAATATTAAAACTGTGGGCTGCAAAGCGAGGGGACACAGGATGAGCACCTTGGCACAAAGAGGCTTTCTTGGTTCAACTTGCTACAGCAAACAAGCAAGGTCACTTTCACCATTCCCTCAGTGCTAACATCCTGATCCATTTCAGTGCTCATGGGGACCTCAGTAGCTCATAAAGGCATAATTCATTGGATTTGCAATGAATTCTTTCCACCTCAACTAACTTTCATTTTAATGTTTGAATAGTAAGAAAAGATGAGAGCATTACCTGGACATATTCTAGATTTCTGTGATTTCCAACAGCTGCTGTGTTTTCCACTCTCTTGGGTGCATCTCTTTTCACAAAGGTTTTACTGCCTTGCAGTATCTCAGATCCAGGTTGGGGGCCTGATAGAAACTGTGGAGGAGATGGTATTGAACCCTCTGTGACTCTTTCCACTGGGGTTCTTCTATAAATGAAGAAAAAAAAAGAATTTTTCAAGGAAACACAAGTTTTTCAAACAATTTCTCTTTTTTACCTGCATGTGCTGCAAATACAGAAACTGCAATAGGAGTTAATGCAAAAAAATGTTTTGACACTCATATATACACTTTATATTCTAAATCTTGATGTAGTATAGCACTGAAGTGGTACAATATGATCTCACAAAATGGGCTCTACCACTCTAAAAAGCAGATATAGGCTGGTCCTTAAATTATCCAAGACACACAAACCACTGTTGATACTTCCCCACATTTGGATTATATAGAACACCCATATGATTGTAATTGAAACTCCTTCCTTCCTTCCTTCCTTCCTTCCTTCCTTCCTTCCTTCCTTCCTTCCTTCCTTCCTTCCTTCCTTCCTTCCTTCCTTCCTTCCCAAACTGCTGGTTCAGATCAATGGCATTTCTCTGAAACTGTTGGTAGCTGCTGTTGAAAATTATAGATCTGGGCCTCTAGGCCAGCACCAGATTCATGAAGTTAGATTTAGAACTAGACATTGAAGGAAAGGACTGAATGTCCCCTTCCCCAGCATCTGCATTCTGACCAACATGACAACCAGCAGCAGCTGTATAATTGTAGTTATAAAAAAATATGATGAGAGACTTCCAACACAGAACTTCTGTCTGCCTCAAGGACCTGTCAGCAATCCCACCCCGCAAAAAATGTACTATTACATAACCCATTCCTGTTTTATTTAATCACATATATGTTCGTTCTCCTGTCCTGAACATTTCACAGTTGAAACTAAGGACAAATGTTACAGATGGTGCCCTCTTGTCTCCCTTCTTCCATTCCACATTGTTTAAAGCTCTTGTCAGTCTGCTGTGTGGACTTCATTTAACAACTTACACAATTCTACGCTACACTGTTTTAGAATTAAGTACAACAGTGGTCCTTTGGGTTTACATTATACTGAAAAAACTCTATCATTGTCCTGCATGATACTATATATTCTCTGTTGTTCTCTGTCTACATATGACTCTTCGCAATTACAGCATGAGACATGGCAGATTAGAGCATACCATTTTGCTATTAACTACAGTGGTTGGGTATTTATGATGCTTTTATTTGCAAATGCTGCCTTGAGAGGGCTATACAGTAGCTATACAGGCTATACAGTAGTCTTTAAAGGCAACATAGAAATATTTAAAGTTCATATACAGTATATTTATGTTCTCCTGCAGGTAAACAGAGATTACTGGATGGATGTAATGACCAATCTTCAAAACATCAGCTCTCCTAGGAGGGAGCAAAAGGCAGGGCAGATTTTATGAAAAATGCTATCAGATGCCATGCAGGGCCCAGTTTGATTTTCATAATGGAAAAATAACAGCTTTGAAGCTAAAAGCTAGAACAATGCCCTTATTTAGTAGTATGTTGTCCCCATTATTTTGAATACTTTGGACAGTTTTTTAAAAATTGAAACAGCTTAACATTTGCTTATTCCTAGGAATTCTGGGAGAAGAAGGCACAATTGATCTCATGGATGCCAAATAGAAAAGATTGGTTAGATTCTCTGTCATATGAATTGAAAAAGGATCTTTGCCACATCCACTTTGGACTGCAACCTGTGATGTGCAATTTCAGGACCTGCCCCAAAGAAATCCTGTTTGGTAATAACAAAGCCAGATTTGGTGTATTATTTTCAGTATTTGGAAGGTTATACTAACCTTATTGCCTCTGCTTGCTGAAGTGACTGCTGCCTTACTCTTTCAGCAAGAATTTCACTACACAGAAGGTCATATGGTTTATCCAGTATGTGTTCTCCCATTACCCATACCCAGACATCACCATCTGCACCAAGCTTCCATTGCACAGATTTTCCATGGTCTGCAAGACAACAATAAAACTGCTTTAACATCAATGAAATTATCAAAAATGTGCAGTCCTTGGTGCTCTCTGAGCCTTGTTGTTTTCTTGTAGACGTTTCATTGCCACACTGGCAATGAAACATCTGCAAGAAAACAACAAGGCTCAGAAAGCACCAAGGACTCCACAGTTCAACCCTGAGCTACAAATATTCGCTTCGATTATCAATAATCAACAGCCTGTTCAGTATACCAGGTTTTCCTACCATCCATGTCAACTTTCATCTGTGTCTCTAACTCTCTAATGAAATGGTAAATTAGGCCACCAATATTTTACAAGCTTGAATGAATTAAAAAATGATAAAAATTCCATAATGGGATTCAAAGGTGTGGATAAGACACCCATTTATTTATTTATTAAATTTATATCACCGCCCATCTCCCCCAATGGGGGACTCTGGGTGGTTTACAATAAATAGCATTAAAACATAGCCAGATAAAAATTACATTAAAATATACATAAAAGCAAACATGAAATCCAAGTGGAGATGGATTACTAAGGGGTACTATGGCGCCAGCCATCCTCAGGTGGAGCTATCTCTCTCCCCCTCCCAAGCAAGGCGGCAGAACCAGGTCTTAAGTTTCTTCCAGAAGTCTGAGAGTGAAGAAATCTGTCTCAACTCCGGGGGCAAGATGTTCCAAAGGGTGGGCGCCACTGCAGAGAAGGCTCGCCTCCTGGACCCCGCTAGATGAAATTCCTTTGCTGATGGGGTCCGTAGCATGACCTCCCTGCCTGACCGGGTGGGACGGGTCGATGTTATGGGGACGAGACGGTCCCTCAGGTACCCTGGTCCCATGCCATGTAGGGCTTTAAAGGTGATAACCAACACCTTGAATTGGACCTGGAAGCAAACTGGTACCCAATGCAGCTCGCGTAACAGTGGTGTCACATGGGCTGAATTTACAGCCCCGATAACTGTCCACGCAGCCGCATTCTGGACCAGCTGAAGCTTCCGAATACTTTTCAAGGGTAGCCCCATGTAGAGCGCGTTGCAGTAGTCTATATGGGAGATGACAAGGGCATCAGTGACTGTTTGGAGGGCATGTCGGTCCAGGAATGGGCGTAGCTGGTGCACCACCCGAAAATGTGCAAAGGCCCTCCTGGCTGCGACTGCCACCTGCTCTTCGATCAGGAATCGTGAGTCCAGGATGACCCCCAGGTTCCGCACTGGTTCCGAATGGGGCAGTGCCACCCCATCCAGAACCAAAGATGACAACTTCCTGGAACCCGAGGAACCATCAATCCACAGCCACTCTGTCTTACCAGGGTTCAGTTGAAGCCTGTTGTTCCCCATCCAGGCCCCCACAGCCCCCAGGCACCTGGAAAGGGTGGAGACCGCATCACTTACTTCACCTGGGATGGAGATATATAACTGGGTATCATCAGCATATTGATGATACCTCATCCCATGGATGATCTCACCCAGCGGTTTCATGTAGATGTTAAACAGGAGAGGAGAGAGTACCGAACCCTGCGGCACCCCACAAAGGAGGGGTCGAGGGCTGGATCTCTCCTCTCCTATCACCACCGATTGGGAATGGCCCTGGAGGAAGGAGGTGAACCAGAGCAAAACTACCCCGCCCACCCCCAACCCCCTGAGCCGCCCCAGAAGGATACCATGGTTGATGGTATCGAAAGCTGTTGAGAGGTCTAGGAGAGCCAGGATGGATGCTCTCCCTTCATCCTTCTCCCGCCAGAGATCATCCATAAGTGTGACCAATGCAGTCTCTGTCCCATATCCTGGCCTGAAACCTGACTGAAAGGGGTCCAGATAATCCGTTTCCTCCAAAATTCTCTGGAGCTGCAACACAACCACTTTCTCAACCACCTTCCCCAAAAAGGGAAGGTGGGAGACAGGGCGAAAATTGCCCAGTATAGTAGGGTCCAAGGATGGCTTCTTGAGGATGGGGTATACCAGCGCCTCCTTAAAGGCAGCCGGAAACACCCCCTCCCTCAAGAATGCATTAACCATTGCCTGGACCCAACCACAAGTCACTTCCCAGGCTGATTTTATCAGCCAGGAAGGGCATGGGTCAAGCTGACATGTGGTTGCATTCACAGTCCAGAGAATCCTGTCCACTTCCTCAGGCCCAACAAGATCAAACCGTTCCCAGATAACAGGGTAAGTACATTCCCCTGGCATCTCCCCAGACTCCGCTTCACACTTAGAGTCAGAATGAATCTGACCCTATAGCTTGTCTAGTATGAAAAGAGAATCTACGGTTTGATTGCTTTCTGCTATATCCACTGGAATTTCTGGTTCCCCTTGAAATTGCTTCTGCCTGCCACGGGCAGTGGGCGGGGCCTTCCTTTAAAGAACATCTGATATGGCAGCATCAAGAAACTGAATGTATCTTGGAGTGCTATCAGCACAGCTTGGTAGCTGATTGGTTGGGAAACCAGTTTGTCTAGAGCTCCTTCAGGCCAGAAATTTGTAATTCTATTATGACAATAGCAGAAGTACTAGATAAATTCTAGCACTTAATTAGGAGTGAGCTGTTTGTAAAATCAAGGGCAACTTATATTAGTGAAAAAAAAGTATGATTTATGCTTTTTTAAACTGTATTATTATAAAACATTAGTAGTATATTATCTGAGTACAGTGGTATTTATGCTATATTGACTAGAGATTATTAACACTCTAATATTTAGATGTGTTAAAGCTTTAGTGATAAAGAAGATTATATAAGTACTAAATTTTGCATCCAAAGATAAATGTGACATTAATAAACAATTGCAAAATACATCAAACTATTTGTTATTCAATAAAGGTTTCTGTCTTAAGCTTAATTTGTTGTTTATTTGTTTAGTCGCTTCCGACTCTTTGTGACTTCATGGACCAGCCCACGCCAGAGCTTCCTGTCGGTCATCACCACCCCCAGCTCCCCCAGGGACAAGTCCGTCACCTCTAGAATATCATCCATCCACCTTGCCCTTTGTCGGCCCCTCTTCCTTTTGCCTTCCCCTCTCCCTAGCATCAGCATCTTCTCCAGGGTGTCCTGTCTTAACCTTAATACTTAGTGCTAAAATCTCTATTGTACTGTTACTTATTATTGTTTGTACATATTAAAGAAAAGAAAAGAAACTACAAGGGCAAAAAAAAATGAAATTTGTTTTCTAACTTCCTCCTTTTGTCCCTCTACCAGTTTGTGGTGTTTATAATCATTTAGGTCCCCTTAGAAGCCTTACTGTAAGTGTTTATATTTGCCATGATGCATAACATATTGTATATATGGGAACCATTCTTGCTTGAATTGGTTAAACTTCTGTTGTAAATACATGCTCTTAATTTTGCCATTGCTGCATATTCTCCAAGTTTAAATTCCCTATCAGATATCATTGGAACTGCATCTTTCTACTTTGTTCCTGCTGCTATAAGCATGTATCTTAGTAAATTGTGTTATCTTGTGTTGATATTACAGGATTATATCTAATAAAAAATAATTGTGATTTCATTTCAAATTTAATTTCCAAAATTTTCTGCATGGTACTATACAGTATATATAATGTTCCAGTACTTTTGAGGTTTTTTGAATGTGGTAAAATGTTCCTTTCGTTTCAAGGCATTTCCAACATTTGTTACTCTATGATTGGACCTTACTGATTGAGTTGTGTACCAATTTTTAACATTTTGTACCAATTTTCTCTTAGATTGTAGCTTGGAGTAAATTTTATTGATTTGGTCCATTATTCTTCCCATTGTTGTGTTTTATCATACTTTTTTTTTTGTGGTTCGGTCTCTGTGTCATATCTAAGTAGGAGTTTATATATGCACCCTAACAGATGGTATTGGTTTTGTATAATTCTATTTTCTTAATATCCCTCCCTTTTTCTTAAGGTCAGATTTTATACTTCCAGCAATTTATAAATATATCAAACATAGTATGTTCTAGCCTTCACTTAATAATTCTTGCTGTGTCTTTGATCTATTCATTGAATCCGGGTGGATCGTGTCTGCATATGTAATTAGATTTTTCTTACTCTAATTATCTCCAGCATTGAAAGCATTTCAAGGAGAAGCTAACAGTGAAATTGTTGGGTGTATTATTTTCCTTATAGAGTTCCACACTTTTATCAAACTTTATCTAATAAGTACAATTTATTCTATCTTGTCTGTGGGCCTTTCTGGACCTACTAAAGTTGACATAAATTATCCTTCCAAGAAATTGAAGTTATACTGTACCAAAAAAAAAAAGACATAATATCAATGTATTTCAGACATGGGTACTGAGGTTGCACTCATAATTTCCTGGTTCCATTCACATTTATAGAGACCCACAGTGATAGAAATCAGTAATCTTGATTTATGTCAATTAACAGCATTCATCTTCAGCAAAGGATCGTTACCTTGTCGTGGTGCTGGAGCTTGAGCACCTCAATGATGCCATGAGCTAAACCGTGAAGGGCCACCCAAGACGGGAAGGTCATGACAGAGAGGTCAGACTAAATGCGATCCCTGAGGAAGGTAATGGCAACCCACCTCAGTATTCTTGCCGTGAAAACTAAATGGATCAGTACAACCAGAGATATGTTGGTATACCATCGGAAGGTGAGACCCCCAGGTCGGAAGATGGTCAAAATGCTACTGGGGAGGAACAGAGGATGAGCTCAACTAGCCCCAGACGTGATGACGCAGCTAGCTCAAAGCCGAAAGGACGGCTAGCGGCCAACGGTGCTGGTGGTGAACGGCGAATCCGATGTTCTAAGGATCAACACACCATCGGAACCTGGAATGTAAGATCTATGAGCCAGGGCAAATTGGATGTGGTTATTGGTGAGATGTCAAGATTAAAGATAGACATTCTGGGCATCAGTGAACTGAAATGGACTGGAATGGGCCACTTCACATCAAATGACCACCAGATCTACTACTGCGGACAAGAGGACCACAGAAGAAATGGAGTAGCCTTCATAATTAATAGTAAAGTGGCTAAAGCAGTGCTTGGATACAACCCAAAAAATGACAGAATGATCTCAATTCGAATTCAGGGCAAGCCATCTAACATCACAGTGATCCAAATATACGCCCCAACCACAGATGCTGAAGAAGCTGAAGTAGAGCAGTTCTATGAGGATCTGCAGCACCTACTGGACAACACGCCTAAAAGAGATGTTATTTTCATCACGGGAGACTGGAATGCTAAGGTGGGCAGTCAAATGACACCTGGAATTACAGGTAAGCATGGCCTGGGAGAACAAAACGAAGCAGGACATAGGCTGATAGAATTTTGCCAAGACAACTCACTCTGCATAACAAACACTCTCTTCCAACAACCTAAGAGATGGCTTTATACATGGACTTCCCCAGATGGACAACACCGAAATCAGATTGACTACATCCTTTGCAGCCAAAGGTGGCGGACATCTGTACAGTCGGTAAAAACAAGGCCTGGAGCTGACTGTAGTTCAGATCACGAACTTCTTCTTGCACAATTTAGGATCAGACTAAAGAGCTTAGGGAAGACCCACAGATCAGCTAGATATGAGCTCACTAATATTCCTAAGGAATATGCAGTGGAGGTGAAGAATCGATTTAAGGGACTGGACTTAGTAGATAGGGTTCCGGAAGAACTATGGACAGAAGTTCGCAACATTGTTCAGGAGGCGGCAACAAAATACATCCCAAAGAAAGAGAAAACCAAGAAGGCAAAATGGCTGTCTGCTGAGACACTAGAAGTAGCCCAAGAAAGAAGGAAAGCAAAAGGCAACAGTGATAGGGGGAGATATGCCCAATTAAATGCAAAATTCCAGAGGTTAGCCAGAAGAGATAAGGAATTATTTTTAAACAAGCAATGCGCGGAAGTGGAAGAAGACAATAGAATAGGAAGGACAAGAGACCTCTTCCAGAAAATTAGAAACATTGGAGGTAAATTCCAGGCAAAAATGGGTATGATCAAAAACAAAGATGGCAAGGACCTAACAGAAGAAGAAGAGATCAAGAAAAGGTGGCAAGAATATACAGAAAACCTGTATAGGAAGGATAACAATATCGGGGATAGCTTTGACGGTGTGGTCGGTGAGCTAGAGCCAGACATCCTGAAGAGTGAGGTTGAGTGGGCCTTAAGAAGCATTGCTAATAACAAGGCAACAGGAGACGACGGCATCCCAGCTGAACTGCTCAAAATCTTGCAAGATGATGCTGTCAAGGTAATGCATGCTATATGCCAGCAAATTTGGAAAACACAAGAATGGCCATCAGACTGGAAAAAATCAACTTATATCCCCATACCAAAAAAGGGAAACACTAAAGAATGTTCAAACTATCGAACAGTGGCACTCATTTCACATGCCAGTAAGGTAATGCTCAAGATCCTGCAAGGTAGACTTCAGCAGTTCATGGAGCGAGAATTGCCAGATGTACAAGCTGGGTTTAGAAAAGGCAGAGGAACTAGAGACCAAATTGCCAATATCCGCTGGATAATGGAAAAAGCCAGGGAGTTTCAGAAAAAGATCTATTTCTGTTTTATTGACTATTCTAAAGCCTTTGATTGTGTGGACCATAACAAATTGTGGCAAGTTCTTAGTGGTATGGGGATACCAAGTCATCTTGTATGCCTCCTGAAGAATCTGTATAACGACCAAGTAGCAACAGTAAGAACAGACCACGGAACAACAGACTGGTTTAAGATTGGGAAAGGAGTACGGCAGGGCTGTATACTCTCACCCTACCTATTCAACTTGTATGCAGAACACATCATGCGACAAGCTGGCCTTGAGGAATCCAAGGCTGGAGTTAAAATCTCTGGAAGAAACATTAACAATCTCAGATATGCAGATGATACCACTTTGATGGCTGAAAGTGAAGAGGAACTGAGGAGCCTTATGATGAAAGTGAAAGAAGAAAGTGCAAAAGCTGGTTTGCAGCTAAACCTCAAAAAAACCAAGATTATGGCAACCAGCTTGATCGATAACTGGCAAATAGAGGGAGAAAATGTAGAAGCAGTGAAAGAGTTTGTATTCCTAGGTGCAAAGATTACTGCAGATGCTGACTGCAGTCAGGAAATCAGAAGACGCTTAATCCTTGGAAGAAGAGCAATGACAAATCTCGATAAAATAGTTAAGAGCAGAGACATCACACTGACAACAAAGGCCCGCATAGTTAAAGCAATGGTGTTCCCTGTAGTAACATATGGCTGCGAGAGCTGGACCATAAGGAAGGCTGAGCGAAGGAAGATCGATGCTTTTGAACTGTGGTGTTGGAGGAAAATTCTGAGAGTGCCTTGGACTGCAAGAAGATCCAACCAGTCCATCCTCCAGGAAATAAAGCCAGACTGCTCACTTGAGGGAATGATATTAAAGGCAAAACTGAAATACTTTGGCCACATCATGAGAAGACAGGACACCCTGGAGAAGATGCTGATGCTGGGGAGAGTGGAGGGCAAAAGGAAGAGGGGCTGACCAAGGGCAAGATGGATGGATGATATTCTAGAGGTGACGGACTCGTCCCTGGGGGAGCTGGGGGTGTTGACGACCGACAGGAAGCTCTGGCGTGGGCTGGTCCATGAAGTCACGAAGAGTCGGAAGCGACTAAACGAATAAACAACAACAACAACAGCATTCATATTGTAACAAATATAGTATGGGTTGTAAGTTAAAATGAGCAAGATTAACAGATTTAACATCTAATTAAATATTCAGACAGCTGTTGGCCATGCAAAATTCTATTATCCAAATCCTCAATTATCTTAGCTCTTACTTCAAAGCCATGTGCAAAACACCTTCATGAATTTGGATAGAGAGGAACCCCTCTATCATAACCAATGGCCATCTTAAGGGGGGAAATCCAAACAGATCCCATTTTATATCACAACTTCCATGTTTTATGATATGTAAGACTGGCAAATGACCTAAATAAAATACTTTGATTTTGACTATTTTTTTTAAAGCCCCTCAATGACCTCCAAATAGGAAATAACAAACTAAAAGTGTTCTTTGGTATGTTGAACTGGTGCACTCTTACTTGGATTGTGTGAGGGTCTTGGTTTTAAGATCTAATTTTAGAAACTCACAGCACAAGCCACGATGGATATGCAAAGTTCTTCATTAGGTCTTTATCTCACTCTATCAAAGCCACGACTGGGTTCTACTTCCTCCCGCTTCCCTCCTTAAGCATCCCGCCTTTTCCTTGACCCACCCCTTCCTCTGCGCTGACAGCTTCACAGTCTCTCAGTTGTGAGTGGGGTTGCTGCTAGTTGCTCTCTTCTCATCCCTTGCCCCTCCATTGTTTCTCCTCTGTCCTTCATTCCCCTTGATGTGTAAGGTTGGAGCACCCAGTCGCAATTAGCTATTGCTTCTGGGTTCTCTGTCCTTACAGATTGTAGCAAGACTACAATTAAAACATTTGAATAAGCTGAAGCTCTTTGTTGGCTGGAATTCTCAGTTCCATCTGGACGTGTTTTCCTTTCCTTACCATCCCACTTCACACAATGTGGCCACTATTATTTTGTTTCAAGGTGTTTTATGTGGAACTGGCATGTTTCATCACAGAGAAAATCTATCTATGTGGTCACTAAGAGTCAACAACAGCTTGATGGCATTAATCACTTTAAAAAATACTGTCAGTATTATATCACTATCTGTGTTTTCCTCATACATCTATTTTCAGTTTACAGAAAATCCCCTGATTCTCTGCAGAAGAATGAAACATAATGGCACTTCCTTCTTCACCCACAGACTCTCACTCCTGAAATCTCTACAGGAAGCCTGAAGGCAGTTTCTAGTCATCATTACTTCTGAACACTGAGAAAACAAAAATCATTGCCACACCCAAAGCTGCTGCAGTGACAAAATTCTCCTCCAACTCCACTTCAGTCCACTCCACTGAAAAGAATAACATGTCCCACACTGAAAAGAAGGGGACAAAACATTTAAATTTGTCTTTTAATTTTTTCTGGGCTACAGAGAGGGAGACACAAGTCATGAAGCTAGTATGGCCCTTACAAGACTGGAGAAAAAAACCATCCTTATCAGCAAGCAAGCCTGCAACAAAGATCAGCTCAGCCCTTTAACACTGGTGACCTCATGGGAACATGGAGGTCCTGAGCCGCTTTCAAACTGGCACAGAATCCACTAATGCAAATGCCCTAAGGCCTTCTGGCGACCACTGATATTACCTTCAGCAACAGACAGTAGGATTCTTAATAAAAGAACTGGAGAACCTAAAAGAAAGGGCAGTTTTCAGTTTGGGTCCTGCTCAGTTGGTTTCACATAGGCATCTTTTTGGTAACTGTTGGACCTGAAAACTAGACTAGATAGGCCTTTGGTTAGGACTAGATTGGCCTGTGCATCTGGGAAGTCCAATCTGAGGGAAAGCAGTAGCTACAGGACATAGCAGCTGCATCACTTTCACTGTTACTCTTCCAGACAAGGCCATTTTATCAGCACAGATTTATAAAAAAACATGTTTTTAAGTTGTGCTCAGTTACTGAAATATTTCAGTATTGTGTTAGGAATTTTTCTTTAATTAAAGATGTATTTATTTGTTTGTTTGTTTTCAATCCCACCTTTATTATTTTTATACAAGTTCAGTGAATCTTTACTTTCTCTCCCACCTCCACTTCTCCCTTTCATACCTATTAATATGGCAGGAATATATACTGTATTAATAACATGGATTTAATATGGAAGGATGAAGACACACAACAATACCAAAGTCAGTTGCAAGCCTTCATGAAGTTTATACCAGAAGAACTATGACTGGCAAACATCTATCAAACAGGCAGGAATGTCTGGGTGAGGTGGGGTGTCAAAAAAGTCAAGAAAGGGACTGCTACTCCACAATCAAAACACTGCATGTTCAAGAAGGGCAGGGCTTCGATCATGGGGCTGCCATCCCCCTGCCACCACCAGGGACCCTCCTGCAGGCAGGAATGATCTTATGACACCTATAGTGGTGATCATTCGTGCAGAACAAGCAGCATCTTCCAGATTGGACATCTCTTGTGTTGACGTGTCAGGCAAATAGGATAATGGAGTGGTTAGAAATAACAACTAGCCAAGCTAGTATGGACATGCTTTAAAATCAACTTAAGAAATCCAGTGTTATCATTCAAACAAAGATTTTAAAAATCCACAGAGAAGGGGGTTAACTCATAATAGGCTCCTTCCTACCTATCCCAATGCCCTGAGATATAATGTACGGCTCCCATGGGACTTCTGATTGAGCTGAGTCATCGTGACAATGTTATTTGTATGAATCAGCAGGGCCGCAACTGGGGGGGTCAAGTGGGGCATGTGCCTCGGGCGCAGTGCTGGGGGGTGCCAAAATGAGTGCTGGGGCAGCACCAAAATGGGCACGGAATCCATGTTTGCCCCAGGTGACACAGACCCTAGTTGTGGGCCTGCGAATCAGCATATCCATAAAATGGGGTATTGAAATGTGCAAAGTTGTTATGGTACATTGTAACTTAAGCATAAACAAATACACCCAAATATATTTTCTGCAAAGAACAAATAATCTGCTATAGTTTGGTTGTATTCTAACCAAAGCAGAGCTGTCACTTTGGAATTGTTTAAGCAGATGTTATCCTGCTAAATGTGACCCAAATGCCCAAAAATTTAGCAATCAAATACTTTCAAAAACAGAGCTACAGTATATGGAGCCTTGAGCAAAGCAAAGCTGAGGAAGATCCTCTCCCCATAGCTGTGTTAAAGTGACAGATACCCACACTGGACTCAGCAGAAAACTATACTTCCATGGTATTTGTTGTCCCATTGCTGATCCTATGCTGCTGGTATTTATTGTCTCTGATTCCCATCATCTGATTCTCCTACAAAGTAACGAGTGATGAAGGCTAACCAATTTCACAGAACTTGATGGTGCCCTTGAAGGGTGTCAGAATAAGGGGGAAATCCACCACCCCAGTTAAGGCCTCTTATGGCTCTCCCACTCATGGTCTGGGGATGAGATGCCGATAGATCAGGGGGATGTGGTGGAGAAAAAAGGTTGCCAGGGCATGTCCCTGCCATGATTAGGAGCAACATCCATGAGGCAATATAGAGGAAGTACAGCAGAGAAATTTCTTCCCCTAAAAAACCTCCTGGGATTGGATCAACCTGGCAGAAAAGATTCTGACTCAACAACTGGGGACTTAATTTAGCTAATGATTAAAGGAACTTCCCCTTGAAGTCTTGGTCAGTTAAAAAAGCTCTGGATGTATTTGAAATCACAAAACAAATCAGCTATGTTTGGCCGTTAAGTCATTTTACTTCTGGCTCTGCTGAAGTATAACCCGAAGAAAGGAAGAAGTTTTTAGAGAGCTGGGCCTGCTGCCCTCTTGGAGGGGAACTTGTTCCCTCACCCTTCCAGTTCCTGAGTGTCAGCCACTCTGGCAGGGCCTTGCAGGGGAATGCTGGACTGAGCGGCAGGGGTGAAAGGGAGAAGCGTTTTTGTTGACCCCATCTCTACCATAGGGCTTGTATGCAAAGTACCAGGCTGCTTATTTTTTAAAAAAAATCTCTTTTCTTGTCTTTCCATTTTGTGTGGAGGGGCGGTAATTGGAACGTGAGGGAATTTGGGTTATCAGAAGTGTCTGCAGGGCATGGTTAAATAAGTCAAGATGGCAACCATAATGATACAACCAAAGCTTTGCTTGTTTTTTATGTGCATCACAAAACTTCAGGGACACTGTTGTGGTTGCCATCTTGAACTTTTTGATCATACCCTGCAGCTGCCCCATTGGATAGCCTTCTCCCCCACTTCAGCTGCTGCTGCAACAAGCAACCCAGTTTGATGCATTGCGAAAAGTGCTTGGTTGCAACATGTGTGACATGATATCATGCCACAATTGATATGAGAAGAATGACAGCTTGATAGCCCAAAAGCTTCACTTCATTACAAATACTCCTTCTCTCTCCCCACCCCCACTTTCCACAAAAACCTTAACACACACAAACATGCTGGAATATGGAAGGGCAATGCTGGTAATTTATATCATCCTTTTTCTGTGGAATACAGCTGAAGGGATTTTTTATTGCACCAGAAGTAGCTTGGGTGGAGAGCTCCCAATTCGTTTTTCAGGCCCCTCCTGCTCAGTGTGTTCTCAAGGCCCTGCAGTAAGAAGGAGTGAAGATCATTGACAGGTCTGCTTCAAAGTGCTTGAGAGGGATGAGGACTAGAAATGGGGCCATGTGGATGCTCCCCATGAGGCAGCTCTGAAAAAGTCCTCCTGTCAAACCTTACCTCTTCTAGGGACTCATTGCTTAGCTTCACCAGTCAGTCTCACCTTTGGCTCACTTCATACTTGAAATTTAGGAGGAAGACTCACCTGGCTAATCAGCTGGTTATTTAGATTAATGCTTTAAAGATTAATGTAAAAACACACATCATTTAAAGCTACAGGATAATGCTTTTTTGTTCAACAACCAACTCCTATCCTATGGCAAACTGTCTTGAGAACAATGCTTGGAAAGTGAGAAAAACTCTGGACAAGGAATAAGAAAGAAAATGGTCATGCACTGACCTTCCTTCAGTGTTGGCTTCAGGGCAGTAGCCACGGCTTCTCTCTCTTTCCACCTTCTGACCTGCTCCTGCCTCATCTTGAAGAACAAGATCTGCTTTTGCTCCTCGCTGAGCTCAGCCAGGAGCTCTGGGTCCACATACATGTCTGACAGGATCTGCTTCAGCATGGCTGGAGAAGGCCTCCCGGCATGAATCAGAGCGGGCCCTGGTGGGAGCGGGGCACGTCACTCTTCGCCACTCAGTCAGGCACACATGAAGGGCTGAAGGGGAGGCACAAGTCTATCCCCATCCGGGAAACACAGCAGGAGTGCAGGCTCTCCCCATGGCAATTACGGCCCCCGTGGCTGCAGCCTTATTTTACCTCAGACTTCCTGCAAGGATGCGGGGGGGGGGGGACCCGAAATAACAACCTGAGAAAAAACAGGAATGGAAGATTCAGCTGCATTTACACAGAAAGGTAGTCTCCAGAATTAAGGAGAACTTAATCAAGAAGGAACAAGGCGGGGAGAAGACTGCTTTAATCTGATACCACGTCAAACCACTCCCTGCACAACTAAAGTCGCAGGTGTGGCTTCCCTCTCTCTGACTCAGCAACCAGAAAGTTAATGTACCAGTCACCGAGAAGTGACCTCTCACCCTCAATTTAAGAAAGGGAGCTCTGACACCCAGCAAAGGAGAGTATGCCTGCAAGCAAAATGACAGCAGCAAAGGGAGAAGAAATATAGCAGTTGTGAAGCCTCCCCTACCCCGTTTTCTTAGCATTCCCTGGAAATAACTGGTGCCAGTGAAGGATTCTGATGGCACTATCTTCCTACATCAGAGCATAAAACCGTATGCAAAACATACAGCCTGATCAACAGATATTAAGCAATCACAGCAATAGGAAAAACCCTCACCCAGGAAGAGCTGTAATTATCAAACACTGCTGAGAAATAGATGTATTGTTATATATTAAGAATAAAAATGTCCTCTGATGGCCAATTTCTTCATAGCCAAAACAATATCTTCTGCTTAAAAGGGAGCTATCAATAGGCTTCGGGTAACCCTGAGATTTATAGAAATAGCAATCAATAAGTTAATCTCTTCTATTCTACGCGTGGGGAGAGAAACCTAAGAAATAATGAGGACTGAGAACGTTCAGTGATCTCACTGGCTACTGTGAGAGGAAGTGAGAAGAAGGAAAAGAGGGAAGGGGAACGGAGTTTCCTAGAAGAGGGTATGGCAGGAGGCCTCCATGAAAAAAATCACTGTATTCTGCCACCTTGCTTTGTGGGTTCTGCTTGGGGATGCTAAAAGCCAACCCCAAGAACTCTGACCTGAGAGCTTAAAAGAGGGGGCATTAAGAAGAAACAGAGCTATCAGCATGCATGGTAGAACCCCAAGATTGACACAAGAAAAATAGTGAACAAGATCCTAAAGAGTCAAACAAACCAAGAGCCTACAAGAAAGAAGCACAAAGAACAGCTACAGGATGTTGATTATTTACTAAAAAGTGGGAAATAAAAGTCTGGTGGAAAAATAGATTGGGATGTGGATGGCTAGTTGGAACATGGAATAAGAATCCTATTGCTGCAGCACTTTATTACAGGCCAGACTCCCATTAACAGTGAACCAGAAAGCTGGCTGCTCAGAGCCTTTGGAGCCCAAATGAACCCCTGAGAAACAGTTGTTTCCTTTTTGCTTTTTGCAGTTCTGCACAACTTGCAGTTCTTTTGAGGAAGCTGACTCTCCAAGTTATTAGAATACCTTGCTTAGTGCCATCCCTACTCATGCAGAAGTAGAATAAAAGAGCCACAAAGAAAAATAAGGGGAGCAAAACAAACAAACAAACAAACCAGTAACAGCTGGGGTTAATAAGGAAAGAACCTAGTCAATAGCTTTTATGAACTACAGATGTTTAGAATCCTCCCTCTGACTGAGAATGATGGGAGTTGCAGTCCAACTCCTCTGAGGCAGTAGGTTAGCAAAAGTCAGATTTACTCTCTAAATTCAACACTGTGAGGGCGTATTTGAACCCAGACCAGGGTTTTCTGTTTTTGAGTAACTGTTTTCCCAAAGAAATAGCAGTGTTGCAGTTCAGACTTGACCTGCAAACAGAGGAATGTGTTCAATAAACACAGAGATAATTATAAGTTATCTTTCATGAGAAATACTGTGGTTAGAACAAAGAGGCTATTTTGGTGTTATTAAGAACATCAAACCCTGCAGTTCATCCTGGCTGGGTCTGCTTCCCTGACTAAAAGCAATACTTTCCGTAACTACCTGATTCCAGAGCTTTGGCGAGAACATCTCATGGATCTGTTTTAGGATAGTCTCGGAAAAAAGAACTCCACCTTTGTTAAGGAACTGCAGCAAAGATTTGGTAAGCATAGGCTGGTCACTATAGTACCTTTTACTTGCATGAGACAAAGACTGGATTTGAAGGGAGCATCGTGTTTCTCTGTAATTGCTAGGTGGTCACCTCTTGTGCCTGAACTGCATCATCCAAGTTTCCTAAAGGCAGGGGGTTTCCTCTGTTACTGTGGTCAAGCCTTGAATGATTTCCTATGGAGGAAGTGTGCATGCTAAAATTCAAGAAACATATCGGGTCCCAAAGAAATATGTACCTTTAGTGGCAACATGGGCATGTGCGAGGCCATATCAGCTTGCGTTTCATTGAGGAAGCACAGCTACAGGATAGGAATGCCGATTCACAAGCTGCAGGAGCTTCAAAACAAATTTAGTTGGCTGGCCCCTACTAATGGCCCTACCATACTGTAAACAAGGGTTTAATCAAAAGCGTATCTAAGGTTGCAGTAGTGGAGGAAACATACTTTTGAATTTTAAAGCAGAGGGAAAGAAAATAATCAGTTTTCTCTATTTCCCTTGCTGTCATAATGTTCATATAACATTGGGTATAGTGTGATATTTTTTAATGATATGCTATGTGTATCTGTGCATCTGCTCACTTATTAGAAAGTAATTGTGTAGCACAAACTTTATTATGGAGCCAGACTGTGACAAATTAGTCCCATTCTACCCTTTTTTATTATTAGTCTACCAGCTGGCAAGTAGAATGACCATCTCCTAAGAGCTTAAGATATCGACAGTGTCTAGTATTATGGTCTGTCTAATGGTTATTTCAGTAAACTGACAGAAATGGAACCAAAGTTTCCTTAGGGCATGTCTTTATTCTACTGGTTAAATAAGTGAAAAGGAAAACTTAAAAATTGTGCTTTCCTGCTCAATTCAGGGAAAATAGTATAATGATACAGCGGAAATGCTTGCTTAAATGTGCCTGCCAACAATTCATTGTTGAAATTAATTTAAATAACTTTTAAGTAAGTTATATATACTATGTTCTTCTTTGCAAAGGGACATCAAACTTTAAGTCTTCCTTAGGCTCTACATTTTCTTCAGGGCTCCAGTTCCAAATCTGAATGCCTGCAGAAACTGTGCTACTAGTAAGCCAGATCAAGTCTGGCTGAAAATGGAACAGGAACCCCTTGTTTATAGAATAATCTCTATCAATAGGGAACGAGAATTTGTCACCATCTAGATCCAGATGTTTCTGGATGCCAATTCTCAACCGCCCCAGCCAGCATGAGCAAAGATCAGGTTGACTGGAAAAAGAGTCCACACCATCTGAAAGGCCACTGATTCCAATCTCTCTGTTGGATCAGCAGTGAAATCCATGCCCCACAGTGAACTGGGAAATTTGTACTATTTTTAATTATTGGCTTCAACCTGGGTTGCTCTACTCTGTTTTAAATGATACCATCAGATCCACTTGGAAGAAGTCCTTTAAGCAGAAGTTCCTTTCATGTGGCCTTTTGTAGACCATTTTATGTAACCTTGGCTAGTCATGGGATAAAAACCTGATTGCCCAATGGTTATTTGAAACTGAGCTGCAGTTTAATTTGAACAGACTGTAAATTACCAAACACAATTAATTGAAGAGGCATGGCTCCCTACATTTACATCCTGATTTACTCAAATTACTTAGAGTTTTTGTTTTGTTTTGTTTTACCAGGACTCACTGTAATGCCCTTCCTTCTGCATGGTTACAGTAGTTATTTTAAATTCCCCATGGCTCATTGTCTTTTCCCTATGGCTCACAAGAGGTAGAAGCAATAACATTCTTTTATATTGCAGGTTTTATACAACATCACATTAAAATCTTATTTTTCTCCTTCTATCAGCAATCCCCAGACAATCAGACAGCTCCTATGTGGATTTTCTGTTTGCTGACAAGGTTTTTATACAACCTCCAGTGCTGCAAAGTTTTGGTCTTTAGTGTTAGGTTTTACAGGGGATCTATAGCAGGATTTAAGATGGGTTGCTGTATATGCTTATTTTTGTTTATCTATTTTGATTCCTTTCCCCCTCTCTTTTATCTCTGTTTTACTTGCTGGCTAAAAGCTGTAATAAAATTGAAACTGAATTGAATTGAACTGGGAAATTAGAAATAAGAGATTTTCTGGCTAAAATGTTCCTTTCTTTTAATTCCTGGCAGGCATTCAACATGATGAAACTCACATACACATATTTCCTCCTCCTTGGGATTTTTGTGTTTTTATCGGTGAGTATTTGCCAGTGTTCCTTTATCAAGTAGTGCAGTCAGTATTGGAGTCATTGGGTTTAAAACCTACTGCACATTCTTCTGCAAATTCATCTGGAAGTGGTGGACTATATATTCTAAACAAAACTACTTTTATTTCCCAATGATTCTGGAGTCTGATTTTTAAACACCAGACCCACAGCAAAGTATTAGAAATTTGATAGAAAGCAGCACTGAAGGGTTACTTTTAAACTGGTTCTTAAGAATTGGGAGTAACAGTAGTGGAGGCATGGATGTGCTGACACACATCCATCCAGTACATCCAGCACATCCATGCCTCCACTACTGTTATTCCCAATTCTTAAGAACCAGTTTAAAAGTAACCCTTCAGTGCTTCTTGTCTCAAAATGCCAAGAAAACCATAAGCCAAACCTTGCTGTCTTCAGAGCAAAAGCCAGCATTCAGTCACTCTCCTATCCCCTGTCCACCGTTTAATTTCCCCCCAAAATCTGAGTGAGGTGAGGGGGAACAGCAAAACCTCCAAAGCTTTAATAATCCTGTGAAATGAAAGTGTCTCGCCAAGGTACTCTAGTGACTTAACATCTTCAGGCAGGAGGGAACAGCCTGGATCAATTCCAGGAACCAGGAGCCAGATTGACACAAGAACTGCTAATAGGAAAAGTCCCCAATCTCCAGAGCTTCAGTATCTCAAAAGGAAAACAGTTTTGGTGGTGATCTGAGATGCACCACCAGAGATCAGTGATGAACCTAAATGCAGTCTTGATTTGTGGGGTGCTACATCTCCTGAAAGGAGCAAGCACTTGTCTCTCCACAAATCCCTATAACTTAAATTTATCTGTACACCTCTCCATTTGCCCCTCCAGAGTATCAGGGGAGCAACTTTTGTTTTAAAAGTACAGTATCTCAGAAACAAGTCATGATATCACATGCAGTTGCACAACGCGTTGTACCAGGGAATGTTTACATCTAAAATTTGGATCCCCTGTTTTGATGTTGAAACATGTGCAACAGATTAGTGCATAACCGATTCATAGTCATCCAGCAGAAAATGGAAGTTCAGACATGCCCAGATTACTCCCATCTATTTTGAATCACAACAGAGGTTGTGCAAGAGGTGACAGCTGAGGTCTTATTCAGGTAACCAAGCTGCAAACAGAACCCCACAGAAGATTTTACACTGATCAAAGCCAATTCCTCCCCCTATTTGATATATTTGAACTATTTGCATTGCTCAAACGGTGGTTAGAGGTTCTTGTGACAATTACAACCTAACACTATTTGTGACAGCAGAAAACCAAAAATTAACCAGACCATCATTTACAACAGGGGTTCTCAAACTCTGAGGCACTAGAACTTCCTAAAATAATAAACGAATGTGAGCCTTCTCCATGAATAGAAGTTACAAGTTCACTGAGTTTAGGGTTGGGCAAGAAATACACCATGGACTTTCAAGCATTACATTTCAATCTATAAACTGGGCACTTCAGATGTTGCAGAATTGCAGCTACCAGCAGTTGCAGACAGTCTGATGAAGGTAAATGGATGCTAGGTCTTGTTGCTCAGCACCATCAGAAGGATACAGGCTGTTCCTTGCAGACAGACTGTCTTTCAGAAGAAGGCGTCAGTTTCCAAAGAAGACACATTAATACATGCTAATTCCTAGCCAACGTCCAAGCCTTTTGCTACTGGAAGCAAAAATGGAAAAAGCCAGGATTCCTCACTCTGTCCTTCAGTCCTTTTGGCAGAAACTCCAGCCAGAGTTGTTGCAGCTCTCTCTTTCTGCCTCCTTAGGCACAAAGCTCTCACTTTGCAGGGACAACCTGCCTGCCTGCAGCTTGTCTTATGGAAAGCCTCCAAACTACATTTTGAGGTCCCTTTTACAAGATCGCTGCCCTGTCCTTAATGATGAATGTTCTCCTCTGTTCTTTTTCTTCCTGGGAAGAGAGTACCTTTTGATACAATGGTTTTGTTCCGTCAGAACTATGAGGATGGAGCATAGCTGGAACCCTGTCATATCTCCTAAAAAACATTGCAACCAACCCCCTTCACATTTGGTTTAGACCTCTCCCCATGTCACAGCTCACAATTTGAGAATCCCAATTTATAGTCATTCATAAGAAAAAGCAAGGGACTTAACTGCAGGCAGCATGAAAAGCCACCCTATTCCAGAGAAGGTTGGGTGGATCCTGCAAATTTGGCTGGGATCTTGCTAAAGGGAAGGTCTTGGCAGCAGAAATCACCAAGAAAAAAGACTGCTTGTATTTAGACCAGTGAAGAAGTCTGATTTAGGCGCCTTAATGGGGGAGGCAAACATGTTCACCTGACTTATTCTGACCTTGAAATAAGAAGCTTCTTAAGAAGCAGATATTCTTGAAACATGGTGAGAGCAACAGATTTTGTCAATGCCAATAATAATGTTTTTGGCTGACTCATTGAATATATATGTGTGTATGTATGTATGTATTTGGCTTGGGTGCAATGCTTAGAATCAATCATCTTTTATGGGGTAGTAAGGGGTGCCAAATTTTAGATGCATGCCACAAACCTGTGTGTCTTTTAAACTGAGATACTTTTATTAGCAAAATGCTGGATTTTTGTTGTGAAAAACTCCTACTGGGTAGAGGAGGTCCTCACTGAGAAAACTTAAGGGCAGGTTTCTTTTTTTATCCTGCAAGGGAGGAAGCATGTGAGTGTATTTTCTCCTTCCATAGATATTTCAGCAATTTACATAATATGTATATTAAAATAGCATCCATTATGGATATGTTCCTGAACAATCAATATGAACATTTCAAAAGAAGGTTAGGGAGATATGATGAATGACTTTTGCATTATGTTCAGTTGCATCAAAGTCCTAGAAGTGCAGTGATGGAGGTTAGATAGGTAACATATAGAGGCAGCATTTCCACCTCTTGAATGTTTACCTTTTTCAAAGCAAGACCTGATGTTATACTCTTCCAGGCCCACATTTTAATGGTCTTGCTCTTGAACATCCCAGTTTGGAATATTCCTGGGATATATTACTTCATCATCCTGTCTCCAAAGACCTGTGATTGCAGAGTAAGACCATTCACTGAGATTAGGATTTAGAGCTGTCAATCATATAGCTTCTTCCTCTTCCTCTCTTCACTCTGGGGTTTTTCTTAAATGGAAAGATTGGTAAGAAATACTGTATGTCTTTTGAACTCATTAATCAAAATTTGGGATTATCTAGATTCAGATCTGGGCTGCTTTGGAGTAATCCTGCTTCAGTTTTGGATAGCTGGTGAATCTGCCTGAACCACTCAAATACAGTGTACATTTTTATCAAATACAAACAGCAGCGTTGTGTCGTCCCTTTTAAATACCAAATCATGCAATAACCACATGTTTATGTTTTCTTAATATATCTTGGACAGATTACAACTGCCTATCCTGCGTCAAAGTATGGAGCTCAGTATGCACAACTGGTAAGCACAAGAAGTTATTCATCAGTAACAGCTCTTGCACTAGAACATTAATGCAAAGTGTTGCAGAAGAAATTCCCTTAAATTCAATTCCCAGAAAGATGGACTCAGTTACTTAACATACAGAAAATCTGCATCCTTCACCTAATTTGAACTCTGCCTCTATAACCTAATAACTGCTGATGCTATGTTGTCCATGCAAATTTGTCTCAAATATTATTGGAGGCTGTTACTCTTATTTCTGCTATTCTATTGTAACTGCACTCAGTTTTCACTCAACCCACTACACTGTTGTGTTGGAATAAGTGAAAGATATTCTACACATCCAATTTGAATCATATAAGACTGCTTATCCGGATGTCCCTTTCTTGCCACCTCCAGAAACATGGCTCACTTCTCCACAGAACTGGAAAATCTTCTCAGTTACTCACAAGCTATGAAACAGTCTCTCTCAGGAATTGCACTGAGCCAACTCCCCCCCCCCCAGATTCCTGCCTTTAGGAAGCAAATCAAAACTTTCCTTTTGTATCAGATCTTTGGGTTAGATGAATAATAGTTTGACTGCTCCTTTAACTGTCTCTGATCTGTCTCGTTCCTTAAGTCCCCTGAATTCCCTAGAAATAGAATACTGTAGTGAGCTCTAAATTGAGGAAATAAATGAATAAAAGAGGAGTGGATTGTTGCCCAGTTTTTTCAGTTTAGCACCACCTGCAAATGAAGTTCTGACACATCACTGCCTGGTGGATGTTAGGAGTAACAGTAATGGAAGGAAAGGTCAGCCCAGTGAATCATCCATCATACAAGCATTAATTGGATCCATACAGTAGTAAACAGGATTAGGCTAAAAGAAAATTCTTTTTTGATTCCTCTTATCCCTACTTTTACATGTCTGCAGTCTTTTTCTTTCCCTGCCCTCAGTGAATAATAGTTATGGAGACAGGGGAGGATTTAAGTCAGGGAAATAAAACAGCAGACACAAACTATTAAACATGCTGCTTCTAGCTCTGCAGCCCAATGAAAATTCTCTTCCCTATCACTGGCCTTTGGAAATCTAGCAGATTAAGGAAGGAATTTGCATCTGATTACTGTAATTATGACAAGGTGTGAAATTCAGGCCTTGTCTGTTTTCAAGCCAGTAGTCAACAAAGTAGTATGCATCACCCTGACACATTCCAGATGTGCTGGCACAATTTCCAGAATTCCCAGCCTGAATGCTCTTCTACAGAGGCATTTCCTGTGGGAAGGAGTCAATGCCACGAGAAAGGTCTAATCAAAAACAAAGGTGACAGTGCTGCTGGCCCGCAAGCCAATCTGGCAGATTTCAAGGCAGGTTTGGTTAACCATGAAAATGAAGAGATTATGTCTATTTAAAATGGCTTGTGTAAACACTACTTATGATGATGTTGTTTGAAAATAGAGCAGTGTAAGTCTCCACTAATGCTCTTTATTTTATTTACAACCTAAAATCAGCAATACAAACAACCAAATAAAATCAAACAGTTAAACGAAAAAGAAAGAGAAAAGATTGTCAGGCTAAGTTTGATGTTAATTGCTGACTTGTTTTAACTGCTGCCACAATAAATGTGGCTAACATGTAGGTGGCTTCACAATTTGAGGCTGAAAGGAAAAAGTTGGTATAAAAATCATCCATTCTCCCAGGTGCACTTAATAAAAGGGGGTCTGTGATGTACCTTAGAACAGTGGTTCTCAGCCTCAGCAAGTTTAAAATGTGTGGACTTCAACATGCTGGCTGGGGAATTCTGGGAGCTGAAGTCCACACATCTTAAACTTGCTGAGGCTGAGAAACCCTGCTTTAGAAGATCCTTATAAAAGTTACAGTAGAGAGGACATGTTGGGTTGAGTCAATTTCCCCAGAGTCACCAGACCCAAATGTGCTGAGATAGAGGAAGGTGGCACGCCTGCCAAATAATAACGCAGATGCGAGAACGTTGTGCCTGGCCCTGAAAAACCCTTTCCTGAAGCTAGAGGAAGTGAGGGTGTACAGATATCTTGCAGGTTCCCAGGAGCATACAGTATGTTTAGGAGCTACATAAGTCAGACTAGAAACAAAGCTAGCATTAATGTTTGTTCCCTTCCTTCTTGGCTCGTCTTGCAGGTCTTCCCATCGCGTGGGATTTGTGTAAGTGTTCACTTATCTTGAACCTTTTCAGAAAAAGTTTTCCAGCCCTTATGTGAGATTAGATATTGATATCAGTCGTCACTGAACTGTATTGTTCAGCTCTTGGTGGCACAAAGACGGTTCTTATACTGATACTACCTAAGCCTTTCTCGTGGCAGCAGCATTTCTTTCCAAAGTCAGAGGAGAGTAAGACAAGCAGTGTGGGCTGCATAGTTTGGTCATAGCGTATCACCTTTGTTTTCAGAAATCAAGAGGCAGCCTCACACATCTATCCTTCTTTCCTACCTACAGATTGGAGGTCGCTTGTTTCTTGCAGATAGCAGGGACAGCAGCAGTGGGTACAGAAGCTGCATATTCCAGATGCAGGTAATTTATCACGAACCTGTTTTTGCCTACACCAACCTTCCCTCACTGGTGCTTCACCAAATGGGCAGGGACTCCATTTCTCATTAATTCTCACTGGCGATGCTTGTCAGAAATTCTAGAAGTTGTACTTCTGAGCCATGGCCTCTCTATAGACATTATAGGAGGAGAGCTGTGTGAGTCTACGGCAGCAAAAAATCAGGAGGAGTCTGGTAGCTAACAAATTTTATTAAGGGGTATAAGTTTTCATGAGATGAGGAAGACAGGTTGATTATGCGGATGAAGGTTACATGTGAGATAGACTACAGGTACCTTATCAATTAACAATTGTAAATGTAATGTGTTAAAAACTCATTGTGTTTTAGACCTCATAAGCGACAAGGAACAACACAATAATGAGGCTAACATAGGAACCAGATTCTGCAATAAGCCCAGAGGTCTACTTTGCTCCCACATCTATACCAACAGCACCATCACAGGCCTCAACAAGTACACACATGAAATTAGAAGCACCTTCTTATGTTCTTTGTCCAATGTGACTTATGCCATCATCTGCCAGCAGTGCCCCTCTGGATTCTACACAGGACAATTGGGACAAATTTTGTGCAAAAGGATTAAAGGATATAGGTTTGACATCAGGACTCAAAACAAGGGTAAAATAATATCAGAGCATTTCAACCTCCTAAGACACTCCATGGCAGACTGTTTTGGGAAAATGAGACATCAACAGCATAATTGAGCAAGAGATTGCTGAACTCATATACAGGTTTCAGGCTATCTGAAAAGGTCTCAACAAACTTGATGGATTTTTAACACACTGCAATTTTAATTGATAAGGTACTTGTAACCTGCACCTGCATAACCAGTCTATCTTCCCCTCCCAGTGCTGCTGATGCAAATATTTGCATTTTTAGAATATTTAGAAGGAGGGGTGGCATTGCTGCCCTCTAAACTTTGGCACCTTAGGCCAGTGCCTACACAGCCTTAGCCTAAAGCTGGCCCTGTCCCCTCCCTTTTCCACTTTGCATCATCCCAATTTAAATCCTACATCAGTCTAGCTCCTCTATACATCTAATGAACTGAACTGCTGCTCTCAAAAGCTTATGTCTTGTAATAAAATGTGTTTGTCAGAAAGGGTGCTACCAGATTCTTTCTGATTTATGGCCTCTTTACAAAACAAAAAGTATTTTTCTATATACAAGATTACCAAACAGTTACTCCATCTGTACTGAATTTCCATTGTCTGCATTATAACAAGAGGAGATGCAACAGCTCAGGATGACATTGTGTGCCGTTCTGTGTGTCTGCCAGTGTTTATTTTCTCTGTAACTGTTTTTGCCTGTTTTCTCTGTGACTCCCCAATGCACTCCCCACTCTTCTGCCATTAGACAATAAGCATACATAATTTGGTGCTGGAGGGGCAAGATAACAATTACTATGCCAAAAACTGATTTTCATGTTATGGGTAAGAGCCCCCGGGGTATGGGTATGAACCCCCTTGGGGATTTGTAGTCTGTGGCCATGACCAAGGAGATGGCTGGAATGCAAGGCTGGTAGGAGGTAAAAGGTTGTCTCATTTTTGAACATTTTGCTGCCAAATCTGAAACAAGGGCTTCAATTTTTGCACAGCAAGATCCCTCCAGCACATCATGCCTCTTCCCACTGGAAGAAGGGGACAGCTCTGGTTGGGGAGGACATGATTGTGCTGTGCCATAAACTATTTTTATGGGGGAGCTGTTGAGACCTTCCAATGAAGAGCTTGTTTAGTAGAAGTCCTTGCAGTGAGGACTTCAGATTTTTTTCAATGAAGAATGTTCAGCTCTTGAGAAAATTCCCTTCTTAAAAAAGATAAGACAGCTCCTTTTCAGATATGGCAGAAACTGCAGGGGTAGAAAGAGCCCTATGACTTCCTGGCCTCAGTCATTGTGCTCAGTGTCAAATTTTAGTCAAGATTATTCTGTAAGCACATTCTACAGTGCAATTTCAACTATACCTGTTGCTGTATTTTTATAAGGCCAAGTAATAGTGCTTGCAGGGAAACAGTGCCATCTAGTGGGAAATTATATGAACTGTATGCGACATTGGAACACTTCTAGTACTTAGCCTGGCGTGCTAGGAACAAATTTTGAGGCTTCCAGCTTATCAACTAGAAATTCAAACTGTATTAAAAAATGAGCAGATCCTCCTCATTTGCTTTGAAGTGCAACGTATCTGGATATCTTTGGTGGGATATCCTTGTATATATCCTGATTTACTTTAGAACTGAATTTCAGTTGAATATTGAAAATGTCTTCTATGTTTTCAGGGCACTCTCTTTAAATCTGATAGAAAGAATATTGGTTTCATAATTCTTTCCTAAAGGGAAAGAAACAGTTAGTGGAATTCTCAAGAATGGGATACAGGTTTCTCTTGCACTTATCTTAGTTGCAGAGTGTGCCTTTCACTGAGAAATCATATTTTCAGAGATCTCTCGGCCTCTCTGGCTTCCAAAGCTTCAGTTACATCCTAGCAGAAGGTATCATTGCCTATTGCTGGTGTTATTTTGTATAAACCAAGCAAAACTGCAACACAGGACAGACAGAAGGCTGCAGAGTGATGGAGATGTTACGGACACTAATTTGCCCTCTTGAAATCATTAAAGCAAGCTCAAAAACACCACCTACATAAATTCTACAGCAACCTAAGGATGAAATAGAAAAATATAAGTCTCTTCTACAAGAGAAGGAAGCTTAAGGAAATAAGAGGACCGATTTTCCAATAAAGCTGCATTAAAAGTTCTGCTAGGCTGTAGTATGTAGGCTTATTCTGCATCCTGAAAACATCTTGAAAGAAAAGGGGCCTTTTTACTAGGTGCCCAGATACTGCCACCTCACTGCTTCCTGCCTAAGTCTACCTTGTGCAAGTGAGAACTTGCAGCTCCCATAAGCCCCAACCAAAATGTCAGTGGTCAGGGATGCTGATGTCCGGTATCATCTAGAAGGCTCATTCTGTCTATAGAGGCAAGCTCTGTTCACAGACTAATTTCCTTATTTAACTCTTTTATTCTAGAATTCAAAAATGTATCTGCATTGCCATTATGGTTAATATTAGAGTGGTTACTGTTTAATTGGTTGACAATTGTAGTGATAGAAATGAAGTCCAGCATTTCATAGATATAAAATCTCTGCAAATTTCTTCACAGCCTTCTAAACAGCTTACTCCAATGCCCCAAATCCCCAGACAACCAACCAACATATTGGCAATGAAAACTCCAAGCGTTCCATCTTTTATGACTCTAAAACCAGGGGTAAGAATAGATTTTGTTGGAACTGCAGCACTTTCTTTTCTGAAGATCCCCTCTCCTCGTTATTGGTCCAGACCCAGCACTACTCCCACCACACTCATTAATGCCAAGGGCTCAGCACCAGTTTCTCATCCTCCAGGAAGCAAGTATCCTGCAGTCACACGTGGATTTTCTGTAGATGCAACAAGGCGTGCCACTTTTCATACCACTGAAGTGCCCAGAGGTGATGCTTAATGTCTCTTAAGATCTAAGAATTAAACCTCAGGCTTGTCCATTAATTCAGTTGGTCTTCAACAAAATGACACCTAGGCACAGCACTTACCAAGTGATTTGCAGCTATTTGACAGACTCCAAATTATATGAGAAGGGAAGAATGTGGATAATACATTTAAATGTTGGGAATACATAAGAGTTATGTCAATACTCCTTATGGTTGTTTCTCTCAAGACAATGAAATTACTTTTGTACTCTATGATTTCCTATAAGATCATTTATCCATTGATGTATCGCCAGTGATGTACTTGAGTGAAGGAATGTAGATCTCACTTGGGGAATGGGGAAGGGAAGGAATGAGTGAACTGTTAAGGTAGGAGTTTTAGAAATGATTACTTAGTCCTGAGAAAGAAATTCAAAATCACCCTGTCTTGATTTTTGTTTGGTGTAATACGGGGCAGAAAGAAACTCTTGACAGGCTTTCAAGATTCGGTTATTCTACCCTACAACAATAAAGAGCATTTCCGGAATTCCTGCTGTCTGTTTTTTGACCATGCCTTTCTTGAAGTGCTGACAACTTGTCATTTTGTTCTGTATTGCACCCAATCTTAAGATTTGTTGATACAAGGTAATTACATTTTAAGAAATAAACAAATAACAGAGATATAGGGTTTAAGCACCCTATATGTGAAAGTGCATAAGCACAGCAGAAACATCAAAATCCCAGTGGTATGTCATTTCCTCTTTTGAAAGCCACATCTCCATTTATGTCACTTCTAGGGTCCACTTTAGTTGACTTAACATTCAAACAGAGACAGCTGAGTGGAAGACAATACATGATCATGACAACTTACCTCCTGCAAAAATTACCTCCTAGAAATGATCTATATGAACTAGATGCCTTGAAACATACGTTGCCATTATTTAGAAATAGGTAACACCTAATATCCAATGACCATGGGTAATTAATTTTTTAGTAATACATCTTATAAAAAAAGAAAGAGTACATAAATAGATTATGAAACTTTTGATGGAGCGGACTGAAATCTCTGACATCACCACCATTTTGCATACTGCCCAACTCTCAACAACTCTGCATGGACAAATTATAAGACAATGAGATCAGTTGCATATTTGACTGCCAGTACAGTACAAACAACTATTAGCTGAAAAAAAAGTTACAAATCTCTTTTTAATCCTTGAGATTTCTTGTTGAAAATATTACAGGAAACAAGACTGGGTATTTTGCTTGTCTGAGATCCTGAAGCGTTGCTACCAACCAGAGTAGACAATAAGATAAGGAACTTCCTAGGCACCAATCTGTCATCTACAGTTAAAGAGGATTGCAGAGAAAGTTAAAAAGGGAAAGTCTTCTGCTTCAGAGAACCAAGAGTTGTTGTGAGTCAGAATAACCAACTAAATTAGATGGACCTGACTTGATATAATGCAACTTGTTAAATGTCATAAAAGAATTCAACAGTTGAATGTTCTCACTCTATGAAGTCAAATTAGTTCTGTGGACAGGATGTAATACACAGAGCACATTTTTTGCCACTCAGGATTTAGCTTCCTTTGGTGACAAACTGAAATTAATCCTGGATTAGATTAAGAAAGCATTGGGCACCCTTCTATTTTCAAAGAGGAATATTACAACATTGAGGTAGCATTCCAATTTATTTTGCTGCAACTCAGCATATGTTACCTGCATCTTAACAAACTGGTAAGCACAAAATGGAGTATCTTAAATACATCTTTGCATAGTACCAACCTAAATCCTACTTATTTTACAAATACAGGTAGACATTGCTTATCAACTGCCTCATTCAGTGATCATTAAAAGTTACCACAGTGCTTAAAAAATAACTTTACAACCATTGCCCGCATTTACGATCTTTGCAACATTCCCTCAGTCATGTGATCACCATTATAGTCAGTACGCGTTGTCCTGTGCCTGTTTTCTTTTTTCCACCCTTTGCAGAGCAGAGAGATTGCTTATTTTTTCTCCCCCCCCACCCCATCCCACCCCAGAGTGGAGAGATTGTTTAAACAAGCAGGGGGTGGGGAGGAAAAAAAAGTGATCTCTGTAGGCAGTCTCTGCTGTGTCTGACCCATTTTTTTCCTCCCCACTTCTTGCAAAGCAGAGATTGGAGAGGAAGGGATTACAAGAGAGTAAGCAGGCATACAAAGGGGAATACACCAGGCTGTTTGCATAGCACACTCGTGGCTGCCAGCGCCAAAGCATTCCTTTTGCTGTGTATTCCCCATTGTGTACCTGCTTACTGTCTTGTATAGGCATACGTTGTTTTATTGTGCTTTGCTTTATTGCGCTTTGAAGATACTGCATTTTTTTTTTTTTACAAATTGAAGGTTTGTGGCAACCCTGCATCGAGCAAGTCTATTGGCACCATTTTTCCAACAGATTAGCATTTTTTAGCATTAAAGTATTTTTAATTAAGGTATGTACATTGGGGTTTTTTTATGAATGCTATTTCACTCTTAATAGACTACGGTATAGTGTAAACATAACTTTTATATGCACTGGGAAACCCAAAAATTTGTGTGACTTGCTTTATTGCAATGTTCACTTTATTGCAGTGCTTTGGAACCAAACCTGCAGTATCTCTGAGGTATGCCTGTGATCTCTTCCTCTCCAATGAATGTAGATACAGATATTAATTCACTTCTTGCTAATTATCCCAGTGACAAAATGAGCATTCCAAAGGGCAGGGGAGTGGTTAGGAGGCAATCAAAAGCCTAAGTTGTGAAACTGATTAATCTTGTCAGTTACAGACAGCAGCTGCTAGTCCATCCCAGGGCCTGGGTGAGCAACCCAACTTGCCAGGAGTGGGGAAAGAGAAAGTACAGTCAAAGTCAGTGATTTCCCACTTAGCTACTGATTCGCTTTATGACAGAGCTGCCGGTCCCAACTGTGGTCACTAAACGAGGACTACCTGTAATTAGGGACTACTCTGGGAGCCAAGTCAGTCACTGGAATAAATAGAAATTCCACAAATTTTGCAAACAAATTTCTCAATTGTGCAGTCTCCCTGATGAAAGATAGCACCCCCAATATTTTTTCTGAAAGATTAAATGTGAACTTATTTGGCCTATTCAAAATAAATAGCATTAAAAACATGATAAAAAGCAATCACAAATCAGTCAAATAAATGCTACTATATATGTGTGTGTGTGTGTGTGTGTGTGTGTGTGTGTGTATCTTTATTATCAAAAAAGTAAGTTGATATAGCAACTGCATTTCTTTTTTTAAAATCTATTGGGCAAAAAGAAACTCAATAAATTATCTTGAACCACTATGGGACCTTAACAAAACAAACATGTTTTTAAAATAATCTGATAGCCTTTTAAACTTTTGCATGGGATTTTTGCTAAAAAGGTTTTTCTTTAATATACTATCAAATATTGCTCTTTATCTATGAAAATCCCTCTGTACTGTTTCAGCTTTTACTCCTGAGGTACAGAATGCTGCCATTTCAGGGGCAAGGCACTCAAGGCTGAACAGTTCCTTTCAAACCAAAATCCACTGAGAAGAAAGTAAGAAAACCATTACTCCCTTAACTTGACCAAACTATTACCTTCAATCTTTTTTCAAAGATATTAAGAAAAAAACCCATAAGATCTCTCCAAGCTGAATACAGGAGACAATGATTTCATTCAACGGATGTTAAGCCATATGCATACCATATTTAATCACAATAAAATCCAAATTAGGAAAATTAAGTAATGACAAACACTCTGAAAATATGCAAAAGGCAACACATTTTAATTCAACATATTGTTACCTTCTGACAGTTTCTAAAATGGTTTCTAATGTGTTAATAATTCAGTTTGGTATGAACGTGAAACTTAACATACTAGACTTCTCTTTCAGCTACAATACATTTCTGATCATATTAGAAACTGAGGACAATTTCTAATGATTCCCTGCTTTTTTATCAAGGTGTTTTGCATCACAAAGCCATCCAGATTGGTTCTTACAAAGCATTACTAGATTCCATATTTAACACAATAAAGCATTATCTTCTTCTTCTCCTTCCCCATCCTCTTCCTCCTCTTCATCTTCTTCATCCTCACCATGGTCACCTAACTCAATATCATCTTCATCTTCAACCTTTAGGGGGAAAAAAGAAAGAAAAATGCTATTTAGTGTATTGTGTTAAATGGACAGCTTATTTCTATACTCAAGCAAATAATTAAGATTTAAATCTGTGTCTATTATATTTTAAGTTCAAAGACAGCATTTCTCCAGCATCTGAGACCTTAACATTTTTGTTTTATTATTATAGAACCTATAATATAGAAATTAATTTATCCTATTCTGCTGCAAAGTCCTACCTCACACCTCATAGTGATGCAGCAGTGACCCTGGCTGTCTGATGGTGAAATACGGTGGAGTGTATTCTCTGGCAGGTTCTACCAAGCCGTGAAGGGATCAGGCTGTTGGCTAAAGAGTTTTATCCTTTAGGTCATGGCTAGCTAAGTTGAGGAGGCACACAGGTCATCGACAGCCTAGCCAGCGGGTGACTCAAATCTATGGCTAAAACAACTCGCGAAAATGGGCCTCAGTTCCCTGCAGGTCCCTCAAACTGTACTAATTTGGTGGTGCGGAGCTCAATCAACCAGAGGCTGCTAAGAATCTCAGGAGGCAGGCCACCATCCCAATCAACCATGGCCCTCTCACTATGTACCTACAGCTGTAGAACATTAGTGAGAGATGATCATCTAAACCATCTCATGGAAGAAAAAGCCAAATTGAGGTGTGACATCCTTGGTTTGTGTGAAATGCGACGGAGGAAAGAGTTAGAAGCAACCTGGAAAGACGGAAGCACAGTAAGACTTGGTAAAGGAGATGGCCCACAAACAAGTGGAGGAACTGGTTTCATTGTTAGCAAGGAAAGGTCTTCAAAAATCATATCATACAATATTTCATCAGCAAGATCAGATCTCTTCTTATTAAACTAAGTCCCAGCAGCACACTCAAGGTCCTTCAGGTATATGCACCAACAAGTCAGAGTGATGACGATGGACAGCTTTTATGAAGATCTCTCAAATGCTCTGTCTCAGAAAAAAACATACAATGGTGATTGGCGACTTCAACGCAATAATCAGAAAACAAGCTGTAGGGGAAAAATTTATTGGGAAGTATGGATCCGGTGAAAGGAACAAAAGAGGCAAGAAGCTTGCGACAATGGTGGAAACCAGCAAACAATATGTTGGCAACACCTGGTTTAAGAAGAATATTAAAAGATGATGGACCTGGATCTGTCATGAGTAAGGATCACTCCAAATGCAAGGAAGAAGAATGAAATCGACTACATTATGATCGACAAAAGATCGCTGAAAGATGTCTCTGTAGTGCCTTCATCTAATACATGCAGTGACCACCGGATGCTAAGGGCAAGACTAATTTTTGACGAAAAGATCGAGAAGAAAATCCTACGATTTGCAAATCAAAAGTGGTTACCAAAATTTTTGACAAAAATGTCCTGAAGGAAAGCATTTCAAAGATGAATTGGAACATGGTAGAAAATCATAATGAAGACTATAACAACTTCATTGAGAAGCTGATACAACATGCTAGAGAAGTAAGAATGACGAAACCAAGAGAGACAAAAGGAAGAATTTTGGAAAAGATGAAATGCTTCTTCGAAAGAGAATACAGATGGCTAGAACTGCTTGGAATAACATTGAATACTTTGTCCTCTGCAAATTAATACAGAGGAAACTGAAAAAAGATCTGGAGAAATTCCGAGAGCAGAAACTTCTTGAGGCAGCAAATAAGCGAAACAGCATCAGAATGTGCAAACGGGAAATAGCGCTGTGTAAAAGAACAATAGCAGCATTAAAAGATAAAAATGGGAGAGAAAAGATGGGAAAGCAAGACGTCGAGCAAATCTGCAAAGAATTCTACATGGACTTGTTTGCATCTTGTTTGAACATTCCAATGCTGCCACTGACCGCCACGACTGAGCATATACCGCCCGTTCTAATAAGTGAAGTTCAGCACACCATCCATCAGATGACACTGGGGAAAGCTCCAGGAAAAGATGGTACAACAACAGAAATATTGAGAGCTGGAGGTCACGAACTATGGAAAGCACTGGCAGAGCGCTTCACCAGATACATAGAGATGTAAAAAATTCCTGACTGCTGGAAGGAGTCTACTACAGTCCTACTGTACAAGGGAGATCGCAAAGATCTCAAAAATTATAAGATGATTTGCTTATTATTGACTGCCTTTAAGCTATTCACGAAAGTGATTACAAACCATCTTAAAAGAAATTGTAAGCCACCCAGAGTCACCTGCTGAGATGGACGGCTATAGAAATTAATTAATTAATTAATTAAACTTTAGATGGCCAACAGCTGCGAGAGCAGGCCGGCTTTAGAAGCAAGTACAGTACTACTGATCATATATTCACTCTTACTCAGCTCATCGAACGGTCAAGAGAATATAAATTTCCACTTGCGATTGCATTTGTGGACTATGAAAAAGCATTTGACAGTGTTGAAGTCAATGCAGTAATGCAAGCGATCACTGAACAAGGAATCAACTCCGACTACATTGAGATGCTCAAAGAAGCAAATACCAACTGCTTCACGAATATTACTCTCTTTGAAACCGAAATACGAATACCAGTGGAGAAAGGTGTAAAGCATGGCAATACGATCTCACCTAAACTTTTCAATGCTTGTTTGGAAAATATCATGCGCAAAATGAAATGGGAAGAGGGAATTGATATAAACGGAGAGAAGATAAACCATCTCAGATTTGCAGATGACATTGTACTGATCGCAAAGGATGCTTGAAATCTGCAAAAAATGCTTCAACAACTTGACACCAAAAGCAGAAAGGTGGGTCTAAAGATGAATCACAACTAAAACAAAATATATGCAGACAGGGAACCTTCCAAAATTCCAAATGAAGCTTCAGAATAAACTTATTGAAGAGGTTGACCACTATGTCTACCTGGGATGGCTAATCAAAATGAACAAAGATCAAAGAGAAGAACTGGTCAGAAGAAAGAAAGCTGATGGGCTAGATACAATGCCATTAGGGAGGTCTTAAAGAATGAGAAGATCGATGGAAAACTGTGTGCTAATCTTTTTAATTCTACTATCTTATCAGCAGTGCTATATGGAAGTGAAACATGGTTGCTAACAAAGGCAGAAGAGGAAGAGGTTTCAAGAGCAGTAAGGGTTATGGAAAAATCCATGCTGAAAGTTCCTTTCCAAGACCACATCCCAAGCAGCCAGATTAGAACACGAAGTGGAATAAATGATGTCATCATCAAATATCAAAAATGGAAGCTACACTGGGCAGGACACGTCGTGCGCATGTTGGATGGCCGTTGGAAAACAGCAGTTGCTGAATGGTATCCAAGAGAAGTAAAAAGACCTATCAGCCGACCTCCAAAGAGATGGGAAGACCCAAAAGTCAAGGACTTTGGCTGAACCTAGAGAAGAAAAGCCAGGATTCGAGATGAATGGAAAGAGAGTTGTGACCAGCAGGACTCTGTCCAGCGACAGTCTGGTCAATAAAGGTGATCAAGGTGATTTATCCTATTATGACAAGAGAACATTACTTTCATCAGGCCAAGAATCACATTTCCTTTGAACAGCATATCAAGACTAGACTCCATTGAAAGAAAAGGTTAGTCAAAATGTCAATAAAGAAATGGATAAATTGACTTGTTTGATCAAAGAGGGAACAATAACTATTTTACTAAAAGACTGGAAACCCTTTATGGACTTTTTGCTGAAAATGGATAATAATGATCTGGCGATTTCTGGATTTACTGATTAAAAAGGGTTGTATATGGGGAGAAAGGAACTATGTCATGTAATTTTAAAGAGGGGAAAAGGTATTAAGTATGTCTATAACTGCTGTAAAGATCGGAAGTCACTTCTTTAAGTATTTTCTTTTTCTTCTGTGCTTTCTATTGTTTTCAACACTTTTTTTGTTATCTTCCTTTTATGTTGATTTGTGTTTAACTTTGTAAAAAATTCTTGAATAAAAGTTGTATTAAAATGTAAATAAAGTTAGTTAATTTTAACTTCTGATTATACAATTATGCAGATGTAGAATACAAAGACATCTCTAGTTGCAAAATTAATTGCTGAAAGCCACAGACATATATTCCTTTTTAATTTCTGTTCCATGACATCACTGAATATAGATGTCAGAGCATGGTACTGGATTCTCTGCTATTCCCGTTTAGAAGCTAGGTACCAGGTAGAGAAAGAAGTATTTACTGAATACAACAAGCACTTAAACTAAATCTTCACTTTTTTCCTTTTTCAATTTTCCTCTCCTTCCCCTTTTGTGATACAGTAGCACTGCAGAGGACAAAAGTAGAGGAACAATGCCTCCAGTTATACCTTCTCTTTCCTTCATGTACCATTCATGTTTTGTTGATAATGATCTACACACTTTCTCTTCCTAACTTCCCTCTTCCTATCCCAGAGCTAACAGATAAGGGAGCATGGCAGTGGTTGCCCCAGAGATAGTCCTCATGCGCCTTCTCCTTCTCCAACTTCCAAAGCATCCAGGGGATTGCTTCTTTTCTTCTTCCTCTCTCTCTCTCTTTTTTTTTAAAAAAAATCATCATTCCTGCATGGAGGAGGAAGTTGAAATTACCATATCTTGGGAAAGTGGCTGCTAAACCACACTCTTCTAGAGCAGTGGTCTTCAAACTTGATATACCCAAGGAACCCTTCTCAATGTGAAAAATCAGTCTGTAACCCATTAATTATTTCATGTAATATATTTTAACAAAATGTTATGATTAATGTTGTAATAATTCATTTCATACAATATAAACCAAAACAGTCATGTTGAACCCCTGGATGATATTCATGGAACTCTGAGGTTCCAGGGAACACAGTTTGAATACCACTGTTCTAGAGGATTGGAGGAATTTGGAACAAATTTAGGGACACCCAAAGAAAATAGCTTTGTCATACAACTAAAGTCACATAATAAATATAGCCCTAAAATTGTTCCAGCTACTTCAAGTCTCACACCTGCTTTTGCAAAATTTGTATCCTACCGGTTCTCCAAGTTCTTTGAGTTTATTCTTTAATGCAATTATTTTCTGATCCTGATCAGCCAGAAGAACCAGGAAATCATCTTGTTCTTTTTTAGATTCTGCAACTTCCTGCTGCAGTTTACTTCTTTCATTTTTCAAAATTGCCACAGTACTATTGGATGATTCCAGCTGCTGTTTAAATGATGACTTTTCCTCATTGAGTGTTGCAATTTCATTCTGACATAGGAAAAAATAAAATATCACAGAGACACATTACCATCCATGAAAAAGTTGTGCATCTGAAAGGAAGTGGCATATATTTCATATACCATAAAAATTAATATCCATTTAAGGTGATTTAAGTATTCCATATAAATGGCCATGTACAATGCTTTATGGAGTCTCATCTAAAATCTGTTTTTAGAAGTTTATGCTTCATTCTTGATCTTTAATAGCTTTTTCATATCCATTTCCCAAATGCCATTATTCTGTTAGTTTTTTAGAAACTTGACAAATGACTCTAGAACAGATCTTTGAAGATGGAAAAAAAGGAAGTATAGGAAACCTCAGCATGCATTACTGACTGATCCTCTCTCATGTCAGAGCAAAAACGTTTGATATCTCACATGCATATCACAGAATAAGAGTTTTAGGCTGAGAAGACATACAATTAAGATTCCAGCAAAAAAGAACTGTGACTCTACATACTTTAAAAGCACTTTTCTGACCAAGGTTATGGGCAATTAGATCCCACAATCCTTACCGGCTGAAAGACTCACTGTATTATCAATGCCTGAACATACAGGTAGTCCTCAACTTATGACAACAATTGGGACCGGACTGCTTAGCAACGGCAATCCCTGAAGTTCCAGTTGCCATTGTTAACTGAATCCCATGGTCATTAGGCAAAGCAACTTCCTGCAGGCTTCCCACAACCCAAGTCAATGGGGAAGCTGGCAGGAAGTTGCAAGTCCCAGGCTGGCAGGCAGGTAAATGACTGCTGCTGGGTGGGGAAGGGAGTGAATGGGTGTGTGGGGTGGAGCAGGGGAGGGCGCGCAAGAGGCGCTGTGTGGGTTGGGGAGGATGCATGGGTTGCACGAATGGCCAGCACGGCGCAAGCGCACAGGGGCTGGGAGGGTGTACGGGTGGGGGAGACTTACTCCAGCAAATTGTAACTTTCCCTGCCAGCTTCCCTAGAAAGTCAACGGGGGAGCTGGCATGGAAGGTTGCAAATGTCGTAACTTTGAACAGTCATGGAATGAATGGTTGTAAATCAAGGACTACCTGTACTCTGTAAGAGGAGATTAGCAAGAAGTAAATACACGTGATAATCAACAGTGAGGATTATAATTTTTTTCTGGAATGCCCATTATAATCTAGGGTTAATCCATCAATTATTACATCCTTCCAGAAGCAATAAAAAAAGGAAAAACTATTCTGTGCCAAGAATCAAATTAGACTGCAGTTATCACCAAGGCAAAACTAGACTCTAACCCTAAAATTAAGTTAACGATGCAGTATGTTTTATTAGGGAACAACCTTTAATTCTTTATTCTCCTGTAGGACCACTGAAAGCCGTCCTTCCAGGTCAGCTGTCTTTGCTACCATAACAGTGCTATTGTCTTCTGATGCAGGAACTGAGGTCAGGCTCTGCAAAACAAGTAACACTGAATAAAACTATAAAGATAGTAATTTTCAGATAACTGTAATAATTGTGATTGTCTTATATGATACAGTATAGTCAATAATTAAACCTGGTTACTTATGGATGATGCTGAACAGGGCAGAGATTAAGGGGGTTACTTTTATTCATTATAGTTCACACACAAAAAAAACCCCTAAACCCAGAACCTAAAAGGCAGAGCAAAAATCTTAAGATACTACCATTTTCTGAAGAAGTTGTTGCTTCTCACCCTGAAGCTTAATTATGTCTGAACACTGTGACTGGATTTGGGCCCTCAAGTTTTCAATCTCCTGTGAGAGAAAAAAAAAATTAAATTCAGATAAAGACATTATACAATATTTATCTATAGGTACATGGTAGATATAGTAGAAAACATTCATGGATTTTAAGCAGACTTCCTACTGAAGTGCAGGTAACGTTCAATCAATCTATTTCTCTCAAATACCAGGGAAGCTGTTGATGCTCTGTACTGGTGCCTAATTGTGGCGATAGCTAAATGATACTTTATAAATTGAGACTTAATCCAGATTAGACTCCTAGTCAAGGAAAATATCAATGTTGTTTTGGATGAGAAAAGATCAAGATGATTCTTAGGGCTTCTTTTGGATCTGACTTTGTATATGGATGCCCAGTTCTCAGCTGGGGCACAAAATACCTTTCCCATCTCAGACTGGTCCAATTATAATTTTTATGCCTGAATTTTATTTTATGCAGCAATAGTAGTATGTGCTGTAGATATATCCAATTTGGATTTCTATGATGTGCATCTCACTGAGATACCTTTGAACAGACTTTGACTCACCAAGAATCTGAAACCAAAGACAACAGATGACTGTGAAATCAGCAGTGATCCTCATATGAAACACATAATAGAAACCAGGTTGGTTCCCCTCCACCCCCCAAATTATCTGACACGGGGAAAAAAAGGAAGTGGACTGTGCAAATAAAGACCCACAGGACTTAGTTCCAAAATCAAGGCAAGGGTTCCCCTTTTGTTCAAATGGTGGTCATGCCTTGGGAGCAAGTAATGCATGGTTTTTCCCACTGTCATTCAGAAGTAGCCCAACCAAATGCTTTAAATAGGCTATAGGAATTTCCTACCTTACATAGGTCACTATTTAACTGAGCTCCACCTGATGTATTGGTTTGTGAATATTGTTCCGTGGTTCCTTCCATTGTTGTTGAAAGTTTCTGCAAACATCAGACATATACATATATACACATCAGTTATTTGAAAGCATAAGCATTTTTTTAAAAAATAACACTTCCTGTTTTTTTTTAAAAAGCAGCAAGCAGGATTATAGCTTCAGTTACAGATTTTCAATCATGCAGCAATGGTTGGTGCCATCTTTGAAATTAGGAAACTAAGGTTTCTGTATATTGCATAGCTTGAGAGAAAATAAATTATGCAAATTTAAATATTTAATATTTAATACTTTTTTAAAAAACTCCTATGCTAACAAATATGCTGTGAATGCCAGGAAGTGTTTGAAATATTCATACTTTGAAAAAAGTCCTATTTGTACTACAGTTACTATAATAATGTATTTTATATGATTTTACTGCAATTTTTAAAAAGTTTTATTAATAATTACAGGAGTATGTATTTTATTGTTGTGTTTTCTGGCCCAAAGGCTGTAATAAAATCAAAATAAATTTGATTTGGTATTTCATCTACAAACTCAGATTTAGTTTTTAAAATAAAGCTTTACTTATCAGGAATCCAATTTATCCCTAATGAAATGAAAATAAAATTCCTTAAATTGATGGGTAGTCTCCCACCTTCTACTACTTCTAAAAATAAGTTATAGAAAAACCTTTAACTTTTTCTGTATCACAGATTTCAATTTTATGAGTCTAAATCACTGCCAAACAAGTAAGCTGATTGTTTTTGTAAAATGCTTATTTTTCAAAAAAACAAAACAAAACAGTTATCTGTACAAAACCACATTCTAAAAAGCAGCAAGGATTCCCTGAAACTATCAGTAAGTTTTATCCTAAGAGGCTAATTTTCCTCCAAATGCATTATTTAAACAATATTTCTCATTCATTCATTCATTCATTCACTCACTCTTTGCATACTGCCTAATCACACATTGAGATGGTTTAGAATAATTGAAACAGTATATAAAATATAAAACATGAAAAATCAATTGATTTGAATCTGAATCAAAATTAAAATACCATAAAAATAAATTAAGAGCTGAAAGTTTGGGAAAAAAGAAAATGGCTTTTGCCATTTTGCTTAAATATTAGGAAAATGTGTGCTAAACAATCCCATGGGAAGGGCATTCCATTCCGTGGAGCCTCACAGGGGAAGCTATGATAGACAGCTAAACATCTGGTAGTGGGGGGAATCTTCAAATGGCCTCTTCTACTGATCTCAGTAATGGGGCAATTCCATGGTGGGAGAGGAGGTGCCTCTGAGTCAAACCCTAAATTACTTAGGTTCCAAAGGTCAACAACAACACCTTATATTGTGCCCTGGAGGCAATTCATATCCAATGCAGATCTTTCAGTACTGGCACCCTGTTAATGACAAACATTCAGAAAAAAATACAACAAATTCATCTGTGATCAACATGATAAGTCTCTTCAGAAAGTATATAATTTTCAGGCTATCATGGCAGCCTTTTGATGGCCTAAGTACATCCTTCATTTTATAGTGAAGTCACTTGTAAAAGCTGACAGAAATAGTAATGTAGGAAACAAACTTAAACAAACAATTGTTCATAAATTATGTATCTGGCAATTATTAAGTCTCAGCTATTTGGATAAGTCCCTGCTTGGGAGCCACTTTTTGAGATTAAAGATGGGTTTCAGAAAGGGGCCCTTCTCAGTCACAGTGTTCATATGGCCCATTTCTTTCTGACAAGCTGTATTAGGATTGTGGCCCAGCCATTCCTCACCCCGATATAAAGAATAAAAATGAACTGCTTGGATTGCTTTCTTTCCCCTGATTTGAAGAAATTATGGTCTGCTGTAATTTGGGAGCAAGAGAAGAAACAATTTCTTAATCACCATTTTAAAGCTGACCAGGAAAAACGGATGGTTTCAGACCAGATCAGATGCTGATTACTGAGAATGAAACTGTACTACTCACCAGGGTTTCAATCAAAGAATCTTTTTCTCTTAGCTGTTCTTCCAGTAGCTCAAGCTTGTGCTTCTGTTCCTCTATTTCTTCATGCAATTTGCTGATTTCTTCTGACTGAACACCATTCATCTGAGTCATATCACTGTGGGAACTATGGTGCTGATTGTCTTTTCCTATTCATCAGATTGCAAAATGGTTTATTTCTAGCATTTTCAGACAGAACATTATCTCACAGTACAATTTAGCCTTGATAGGATGGGCTTTTTTTAGCTATCTGTCTAAATGTTTTTTTCCACCACTATATCTCCCTTTGTTTTTTTCTGGTTTGAGGGGAAAAAAAACCTCTCTATAAAACTCTGATGAAACTGAGATTGACTCCAGCACCTAAACGGTCTATTTTTTGACAATGATCAATGCCAATTCACAACATTCCTGAGCTGTTCAAAGTATATGCAATACAATGTAATTTGAAATCCCATGGCCTGCAAGTTTATTCCTCAGGAAAGACTGTAAAATACTATAAGCATTAGTACCTAGCTGTATTTTAAGGAGGTTATATTGGTCCTTGTGTTGCTGGATTTGTGACACTTGTTGTGTAACTGTTGTCTGCAACTGTTCATTTTGAACTTTTAAAGATTCTATTTGTTTCTTCATTTCCTCAAGCTCCTGATCCTTTAAAATAAAATAAAAACAAACAAAATTAAGTTTGCATCAGTTTTTTTAACATGGATCTACTGCCTAATTATGCCTGGGACCCTGAGTCTTTTACCAGATTTCTAAATGGGATGCTAAACTGAGCAAATGTATCTGGTTAATGCAGAACAGATAAAAACTTTTTTTTTAATTCACCAAAACATGGTGAGATAAAAAACGTACCAAAGACTAAACTATTCTACTTCTACTATTTACAATAAGAAATAACACTCCCCACTGCATCAAGAGGTTATTCCAAAAAATAATTCCTGAGGGAATATCAAGAAATATACAGGTAGTCCTCACTTACTGACCACAATTGGGACAAGCAACTCTCTTGTTAAGCGCCATGGCTATAAAGCAAAAAATCACAAAACCCTGCCTGACTTACAATAGCAGTTCATCAGTTCTAGCTGCAGTCATTAAGCGAATCACTACGGGTCATTAAGCATGACAAAACATGACCATGACTTGCGACTCCTGCCAGCTTCCTCACTGAATTTGCTTGTTGGAAGCCAGCTGTAAACGTTGCAAATGGTGATCATGTGACTGCAGAATGCTGCAACTGTCATAAATGTGCGCTGGTTGCCAAGTGCCCAAATCAAATATGATTAACTGCTGTGTTATAGCTCTTTTTAAAGCTTACTCAACAATGTAATTTTTAGCTGCAATTCTTATCTAGTAGTAAATGGAATTTGGGTGGCATGTTTGACAGCAGAGATGTAGATATAAGAGATGTACAGTAGATATAACATTATGAACTATATAGCCAGTTTGCTGTAGTGGTTAAAGTGCTAGAATCCAGGAGACTGTGAGTTCTAGTCCCACTTTAGGCATGAAAGATGGCTGGGTGACTTTGAATGAATCACTTCTGTCAGCCCAACCCACCACACATGGTTGTTGCTGTGGGGAAAATAGGGGGCAGGAGCATTAGGTATGTTGACTACCTTGAGTTATATTCAAAAAAGGCGGGATTAAAAAAATCTAACAACAACAACCATGGCCATCCTTATGGAGGGCAAAACAACAGGCTGCATAATGAACTAATGGAGGAAGAGGTATTTGTTAAAGCAGAATGTCCATCAAATCTCAATGGGATTTATACAGTACATGTATATTTTGCATATTTTATATATTTTACCCACATATAAAACAAGCAAAGGATTTTGCATGTTTTACCTAATTTGTACATTTTATGCATCCGTGAAATGGCAGTTGGGATTTTATTCATGCCCTTAAGCATGCAGTGTATGGATAGATTTTATCCCATGCATCCAACGTGCGGTAAACTGAAGTCTGTTAAATTGACAGTTTATTGGATGCTATTGAAATATACAATTTTACAAAATGCCCCCTAAAAAAAAGCATAAGCCCTGCCAGAATTGAAATTACAATGAACGTGAGAAAGTATTAACTTCCATGAAAAATGAAAGTGCCTTTTGATGATCCCACACTTTAAGGATATGTATGAAAGTACAAAGTTAAACTTCTCTTCCTCCATGCTCAATACAAATCAATCCTTTCAAATATTTTTTTAATTAACAGATGCTGTAAATTTTAAATGCAGTCTCAATATAATGTGTAGCTCGGGCTTAAGATATGCCTCTTTAAATATGCACTGTATTCCTGAGAGTAAATGCAATTTACTTATAACAAGATACAGTATTTACCTGTACTCTAATGACATTTTTATAGTGTGTCACTATGTTGTCATGCTGTTCTAATGTTTTTTTCACTTCTTCTTCCTTTTTATCTTCTTCACTTGACTTATAAACTGCCTTTGTTATAACTCCTGTGAAATGATTGTTTGTAATATTAGACAATTTAAGTCAAATGTAGCATTCCAAATGACTGTAGAGATTAAGAGTCTAAAAGGTGCCTTCTTGTGGCTATTATCTTGATAATGGCTACTCAGTATTTCTCAATTACTCAGATTTTTTCTTTACTATGCTGAAAAAAAAGTTCCTATCCAATAGTACTGTTACTTTAAAATGAAGAATACGTTTTGATAAAAATTGTTCAACAAACAATGGATCAGGAAACACTTAGTAGTCATGATGTGGAGCAACTAAACCTGCTGCAACTTTTAATCCCCCCAATTTTCCACTGAGCTTAACTCTAGACAACTGTTTCACATTTTAAGGAGCAAATAAACACTAGTCTAATAGTGCACCACAAGCATAACCAGTAAACTCTTTATAACTATTTTGGTTTTTAATTCTATTTTATTGTAAACTGCCCAGAGTCCCTCCTTGGGAGGGAAATGGGTGGTGATAAAATTTGATAGATAAATAAATAAATACTCTTATTTCTGTGGAGAAATATGAAGGCCTCAGAAAGAACAAATCATTTTTCTCAAGGCTTCTGCCCCAAATTGAAAATGAATATATATATATATATATATATATATGAAAAATACATATATGAAAAAATTGCTGTTTTGAAATATTCATATCAAATCATAAAATAAATGAATATGCAAAAAGTTTATCTCAATATAAGTAAAAGTTTTCAGAAGTCCATGGAAAAATAAAGCAGAAGAAGCAGGGCCTGCTGAGAGGGACCCTATTCAGACCCAGAAAATGAGACTGGTGGGACAATGTTTCATATGGCAAAATTTAAATTCTGAGATCTGGTGTCCCTCCCCTATCTTCATTTTCTCAGGGTTTTTTTGAAAATTAATGTCTTCTGTATGTATCCATAATATATAACTTTCTTTGTTTACTACAAGGTAGATAATTTATTCTGTTCTCAACATTAATTTTTTGCTAGCCTGATGGTCCTAAACAGGTAACAATGAAGAGATGCTACATTTCATAGTGTTCAGAAACATTCACCTCCATGGTTAGAAACTTTTTAAAAATTAAATTCACTGAACATATTTATAATTGTTGTGTGAATAAACCATACCAGATAAACTTTATGAGCAAACAATTACGCTTAATACATTTTTTAAAAATAAACTGACCTCTTACCTCTATATAATACAAAAATAAAGACTGTAAATGTATAATTTTTCTGATATTTTTTCCTCTGAATGCCTTTTTTGTTTTCTGTTGCATCAGAATTTCCAGAAATTGTATAGCTCTAATCTATGTAAAATTATTGATTTTGGTATCACAAGACTTTTTAAAAAGAATTAGAACTGCTGGTAAAATGTATTTTCTCCTTCTTTTCAAATTTCTCCAAGAAATAAATGAAAAAAATCAAGAGAAATGATGTATCAAGTCTCACCTTCCAGTTCTTTTACCAGCTTTGTAAATTCGTGATCAAACATCATATGATCAGGGCTAGAAAAGCTTGGCTGAGGTTTCTGAGCAGCTCGGGAATAGAATTCATGTTTGCTAATGAATCCCAATTTCTCAATAAAATTTTCCTTGCCAATCCTCTTTTCTATAAGCTGCTTTAGTTTCTCTCTAAACGGGAAAACAGAATTATATAATAATTCAAGCTGAAAAAATTATCCTGTTTTTAATCAAATCCCTGACCCCCATAGTCTTACTGTTCTCTTTAACAAATAAAAAGGTAGAGAAAAACAAGATTATCAGTTACATAGTATGTAATAGAGTCAAAAAATAGGGAAGAAAAAGGATGCCTTCAGATCAGGCAGTGAACTCAATTTCAGTGTGAAATAAATTGAGACAAATTACAAAACCAAATCAAGCGTTTTCAGGATATTGGAAACAATGAGAAGACCGGCTAAATGGTAGTTTTTTCTTAAAAGGATTAGTTATATGTTTTTTATTTCATTTTTTCAAGCCAACATTACCCTTAAATACCACTGGAGAATCTCAGCCTTCCAGGGTATTTAAGGGTAAGGGTATTTCACTTCCAGATGAAATTTTGCCAGTTTCAAACCTTTGAGACCATAAAGTCTATAGCTAATAATAAAAAATATATATGTTTGCCTTAATTTTTATGGAAAGTTCAGCTATTTCCTAGTATTTACAATGCAAATCATATTAAATATGAATGCCAATGCACTCACTTCTTACAATTCTCAAGTGAATTGTCATTGTAATAAATGGAGATTCCTAGTAATAGAGCACACAAGCCTTGAACCAACTGCTCCTCTTCTCCAAGGTTTTCTGCTATTTGTCCTGTTAGCTAGATCTTTGGTAAGGATACTAGACACTCAAATCCTCTTCTTTGCATCACACTTCAGAGGTAAAAGGTAAGAATTTCCTTGACTTGAGCTCAACTCTTGGTAACTCAATGGCCACGTCAGTGCAGGTTTCTTAGTATCAGTACAAAAGTGGCTTGCCACTGCCTTCTTCCACAATGTTTTCTGATTTCCCAGTCTGGGCTACAGCTTTGGGACTTCCTGGGAGACTTCTATCTTAGTTCTAACTTAGGTTTTTCACCATCAGCTAAGGTTAGCTATGTGCTGCTACTTGCTGTGTTTTTAGCCAAGTTTTTATATTAATAGCTTAAATGCAAATCAGATGTTTATTCATTTAACAAAAGCAAAGTTAGCGAAATACAGTTATTATACTAAAATAGAAACATGCAGCATGCCAATTTTAACAGAGGAAACTGAAAATCTATTGAGCACTATGTGGGACATTTTACAAAGACTTCTTCCAAAGATAATTATAATAAATGTCAAAATTGGAAACCTTTGTTAAATCATTGAAAGAAACACATTTCTTTTAGAGTACTGTAGCATCTGCCCTTCAATCAAAGCTTTACATAATTACTACCCAATCAATGAAGTTTCCTTAAGTAAAAGCATGCATGCTTCCATAAAATAAACACTGATTCTAGGATACACCCCATAACCTCAAAGTTCTAGGACAACTCAGTACTGCAAGCAATAAACAGTTATGGCCTTTTTTATATCAGATATATTATTTATTACAAGAAACAATGTAAAAACAACCTGTCACATTAAGTGAGGAAACGGAAACACACACACACACACACAGTCAGGATCAGAAATACTGGAATAAGGATAACTGTTTTGGCATTTGGTCTCTGTACATCACCACACTGAAGTTGAAAGGAAACACACCCAGATGGGAGCGAAGTCAGGACTTTCAGCTGTCATTCAAGGGGTTTGACAAAAGTGGGGCACTAACCATTCAGGAAGTACAGCCAGTGGCATACACATACCCCCATCGTTGGTGGCTCGTAAGTAATGGAACAAACCAACATCATTACAAACATAAGGATCGCCTTTAATACCTGGATGAAAATCCTTTGCAGTCAATGACTGCCTGAAGTCTGGAACCCATGGACATGACCAAATGCTGAGTTTCCTCCCTCGAGATGCTTTGCCAGGCCTTTACTGCAGCTGCCTTCAGCTGCTGCTTGTTTGTGGGTCTTTCTGCCTTCAGTCTTGTCTTCAGGAAGTGAAAAGCATGCTCTATTGGGTTGAGATCAGGTGACTGACTTGGCCATTGAAGAGCATCCCACTTCTTTGCCTTGAGAAACTCTTGGGTAGCTTTTGCTGTATGTTTTGGGCCATTATCCATCTGTAATATGAAGTGGCGTCGTATCAGTTTGGCCACATTTGGCTGAATCTGAGCAGAAGGTATAGCCCTATACACCTCAGAATTCATCCTGCTGCTTTTATCAGCAGTCAGGTCATCAAGAAATACCAGTGACCTGATTCCATTGGCAGCCATACATGCCCATGCCATGACACTGCCTCCACCATGTTTGACAGATGATGTGGTATGCTTTGGATCATGAGCTGTTCCTTTCCTTCTCCATACTTTCCCCATCATTCTGGTGCAGTTAATTTTGGTTTCATCAATCTAAAGAATCTTATTCCAGAACTGGGCAGGCTTTTTTAGGTGTTTGCTGGCAAAGTCTAATCTGGCCTTTCTGTTCTTGAGCATTACCAGTGGTTTGCACCTTGTTGTGAAGCCTCAGTATTTACATTCATAAAGCCATCTCTTGACTGTTGATGTTGACAATGACATGCCTACCTCCTCAAGAGCGTTCTTGACCTGGCTAGACTTTGTGAAAGGGTGCCTCTTCACCATGAGCAGAATTCTGCAGTCATCCACTTTAGCTGTCTTCCATGGTCTTCCAGGCCTTTTGCTGTTGCTGAGCTTGCCAGCTGATTCCTTCTTTTTCAGGATGTTCCAAACTGTTGTACTGGCCACTCCCAATGTTTTTGCTATCTCTCTGATGGGTTTATTTTGTTTTCTCAGCCTAATGATGGCCTCCTTCACTCGCATGGACACTCATGTTGAGAGTTCCAGTGAACAGCTACCAAATGCAAATGTAACACTCAGAACCACCTCCAGGCCTTTTATTTGCTGGATTGGTCATGGGGTACCCAGGAAACAGGCCACACCTGGCCATGCAGCTGCTTGTCAGCCATTCGTTCCATTACTTACGAGCCACCAATGATGGGTGTGTGTGTTATGCCACTGGCTGTACTTCCCAAATGGTTAGTGCCCCACTTTTGTCAAACTCCTTGAATTACAGCTGAAAGTCTTGACTTCACTCCCATCTGGGTGTGTTTCCTTTCAGCTTCAGTGTGGTGGTGTACAGAGGCCAAATGCCAAAAGAGTTACACTTGTTCCAATATTTCTGGTCCTGACTGTATATACACACACACATATATACATATATATCTATATATTCATTCTTAAAATGAGCACACAAAGACACTAATTTAGTAGCATTAAATGGTAATTCTTTTAAAAGGATACAAATGGAATATTTGCTGGATTGTGGAGAAAGTGTGTGACAGCAATGGGGCAATTGCTTAGCCAAGTGCAAAGCAGCATTAATAATCCAACCCTTGTCTGCACTTTGCTTCCCTGGAAAAAAGGAAAAAACAAATGTTATCTCTGTTTGCATCACTTCTATATTTTTCACTCATATTTTGATTCATAATTGTCAAGCTCAGCAATCAATCAATCAATCAATCAATCAGAAACCATTCCTAAAAGTGAGGAATGCACAGGCCTAGGGTGAAATTTGAAGTACAATAAGTTCTCAGAAAAAAAAATCGAGAATGAAGTGCCAATGCAGCTTGATGAGAACTGTGCATCCTCAGTACTCACAGCTGGAAAAGAAAATGGCGGTGAAGGTAGGCTGGGGATTATTGCCACTTATCTTCTGGCAAAGGAGGCTGTATAAAGGTGAAACGTGCCTTTAATTGTGTAGTAGCAATCCTATCTGGCTTTTTAAAAAAAAAAACTGCAATATTAGGAGCAGGGGACTGCAGCATATGAGGCGGTCTAACTTAAGATCTCTTATCCCAGTTATAATGCTGATGAAATGGTAGGAAAGGGGAGTTTTTGTTTTAATGTTTGATCATTTGGGGTCCTGGGAGGTTGAGGATAATTTCTCTATTGTCCATTTCTTTCCTTCCATTTCCTGCTGTGTGAAAAATAAGCAATCAGAATGGAAATGCACACATAATGAAGAGAATGAGAACTTTCTGAAAAAATTGAAAAGAGATTTCCTGATGTATGTTAAAAAACACGTTTACCCAATCACTAACAGAATATTTTCTGTAATGAATAAATTTTTGGTTAAATATACCAGTCAAATCAGGTGTAAAAAATGTATTTTCATCAAATAGCTATCCTTTCTTAATACAAAATATAATTGCTTAGAAGACATCTGGATCAGTTATACCCAACAAGTATGTTACAGTGATAAGAACAGTATATGTGGTCTGTCTGCAATAATTATATATTTTGAATTACCTCTGATAACAAATTGCACAGAACTTGGAAACTTGAAAACAGAGTATTCAGTTTTCAAGCATAATTTAGAGAGAGCCAATTTGGTCTAGTGATTAAGGCTCCAGGCTAGAAACCAGGAGACTGAAAGTTCTAGTCCCGCCTTAGGCATGAAAGCCAACTAGGTGACCTTGGGCCAATCACTCTCTCTCAGTCCAACTCCCCTCACAGGGTTGCTGTGGAGGGGAAAATAGGAGGAGGAAGGAGTAATAAGGATGTTCCCCACCTTGAGTTATTTATAAAAATAATGAAGGCGGGATAATAAATAAAATAAATAAAATAATAATTTCACAACAGACCTTTCATGATAGGCAACCTAGTTGTATAAAGCACACTTAGTGCTGTGAATGCTACAGTCCAGTCAACCACTGAGAGGACATCTCCCCTACCTTTGCCTTGCGCAAGCTTTCTATAATCAAACCAAGGCTGATCAATGAGAGAACTGGGTGCTTTAAGAAGAAACCTTTTTGGAAAGTTTACACTCTTGTGTCTTGTTCATCAAACAAAATACTTTGGCATCCAACATGCCAAATTTGAATAAAGAAGTTAATAACGACTTTTTGATCATTCATACATGGAGACTATTTAGCTTCAGATATTTATAAATACCTTTAACCTTATAATAAATGAATTGTTTACTATTCTTTACTTTTACTATTACTTTACTATTTTACTATTGCCAAAGGCCAGGAGGTTAAAATACCCTAGAAGAACAAAAAAGACAAGACAGTGAAGTGATATAATACTACAGTACATTATAAATAACGCAATGCATAGCAAAATAATATGATGAAGAGTAATAGAAGATTATGGACCAAGGCTGGAGAGGGAACCAGGATTACCAGATATAGCAATGTCTCCTTATTTTCTGTTGCTAGACTCTATGTGGGGCTGCACAAAATTTAGTTACATTACAGGTAGTAGCAGGCTGCCATTCCCAAAATAGAAAGGTGAGAAGGGATTCATCTGGTCACCTGGAAAGTTTACTAAAGGGGAGAAATTAGCTTATTATGTAGATCCATACAGAATTCACAATCAGCAAGACATACCAACTGTTTCCAGAGCCTCTGAAATAGTTCCTCATAGAGGGTCCTAGCAAATAACCTTCCCAAGGGCAGTAAGCTCCTCATAGGGTATCTCAGTAAATTAGCTTTCCAGCACAGCAGGTGGAAAGACCTTAAATCAAGCCTGAGAGCAGCTGCTACAATGGTTAAATTGTTCCAGCTAACTATTAAATAGCTGCTGACTAGGACTCTGCTACCAGGACCTAATGTTGGAGGTGAGGGCCACCTCAGTTGGTCATTCACTATCCAGGACTTGGTGTTTAAGAAGCATCCTGGTTTAACTGTGGTACATGGGCAGCAAAAGTTCTAGGGAAAGGCCATTCATCAAATATGTTACTCTTCCATGGTGAATTAAATGTATCAGGTATTATTAAAGCGGCCAGATCTGAGTACAGAAGTTAGCTGTTGCCAGAGGTTGAAGATCACTAGCCAAGTAAGAGTTTCTACTTCCAACTGGAAGGCAGCATTACTACTTGGAAATTTGAAACACTACCCTCAGGAACTTATGTAACACTGTTTCCAGACAGGTGTAATTAGGGTATGGTATGAGCTCCATATTTAACCTGAATCAATAAAATACAATAAAAGTCTCAAATAACCTAATAGCAGCATTTTTCTTTAGTGGAAGAACTTTAAATCCTCCAATGTTTCTTTGTGCTATTTGTACTGCATTTTCAACTTGGGCCCTCTTCTTACCTGAGGCAGAAAATAAAACCTCCAGGTTTTTAAAACATTTAATCTGCTAAATTATTGTACCTTGATGCTCCAATTATTCAACATGACAATCTTTGTCTTCTGATAATTAATCACACAATGATAATCAGTACAATACTAAGCAAGGGTCCTCAATGCTCTCTGAGGCTGACTGATGTCTGATTTATGATCATCAGCATGAAGTAGTATTAGTAAACTTTTCATAGCCATCCTATGAAAAGAAGATGCAAGGAAATGGCAAAGAAATTAATGCAAAGGAGCCAGTAAATAGCACCATTTGACTCATTTCTGAATGGGGATACAAGCTGTGCATTGCTTTAATGGCTTGCACCTTACTTGCAAGTTTGTGTTCACATGTAGCTTATAGATAATTGTGGTTGTGTATGTGAAAGAAAAACATTAAGGGTAAGGTAAAAAAAATGAAAAGAGGTAACTACCTTATTATCAGTGGTCATTTACGAAATGATCTGGGATATATTTATGTGTGTCTGTGTGTGATTTGTGTGTGTATTAATGAAAAGCCTTTGTTTCCGTTCAGGCCACAAGAGACAGAGCTAAATCTTGAGATTAATAGGTGAACATTCTGCTATCATAATATAATCTGTTAATGTTAAAAAAATGCCACCTTGGCATCATAGCATCTCTGAATGATCCATCACTGCTTTGTTTGAATAAAATGTGGTATAAAGCAAGAACCTAAATTCTAAGAAAACTTCAGCAGTTATCATATTGCCAAATGGAAACATGACTTTCTGAAATTGGGGAAAGGCAATCTTCATAAAATAATTATGGAAAGGCAGCTTGGTTTTTTTTTTTTTCAGGCAAACACAAGCACTAGCTACTATTAGCTTTTGCTTAAGACACTTTAGCTACCAGAAGATTTACGTATATTTATTTATTTTTTTTACTCCTGGAGACACATAATCTCAGGGAGTTAAAAGTCTCCAGGGAATGATTCTGAGCTGTCCATCAAAATCAATGAATAAAACTAAGATTTTAAAATAGATGGAACTCAGTATCAGAAGATACACTAACTCCAACCCTCATACAAGAACAATAGCAAAGAAGATGGTTCCTGTACTTTCTAATTCATTTTTTTTAATACAAATGCAATTCATTGCCCCAGGTGATAGTCAGGAAAAGCCTATGTCTGGGATAATGAGATACCTATGAACAGCCTTAAAACATTGTTCATACTGAAGAGTACAAGTCAGATTCTGAATGTTGTAGAGATAGTCTGTAGTATTTTCCAAAGTATTGAACTTGTATTGCAGGTTGGTATAAATTTGAAAGAGTAGCTTCTAAGAATTCTGTAGTGTTTATGTACCACCTTTATTCCCACACTGTACTTTGGGCTGAGAGTGTAAACAGCAACCATGAAGATAATTTACTGTTACTATTCCTGCTGCACAAAATAACTTATAGTATACCTACAATATAATCCATTATTAATACTGAAAGACAGAGATAGAATTATATTGATTTGGATTTCCATCCAATATCCCAATACTTCTCAGGCTGAAACAAATACCAGTCTACTTAAATTTGCTTTGTAGTCCTTTTTTCTGACTAATTTTCAACTGAGTTGTTTGCAGAAGCTCAATGCCTCCTGGATTTGCATGCAGACTGGGTACACTTTTAAATATCCACCATTCAGCTAAAGTAGTAAGGTTCATGAAATAAAGACCTAAGTTAGAATACAAATTGCTTTATTTTTGTTTAGCTCTTTTAGCTACAGATTCAAGTAATGCACTATAATATTTTGTTTCAGCTTCCTCTTTTAAGCCTGTTCACTAAAACACTACTCCAGTCTATTGACAACTACATCCAAGTCAAAATGAACTCTGGTCTTGGTAAAGATGTAACATTTTTAAATTATTTCAACATCAGGAAGAAATTAGGTGATCTACACAGACTCATGAACTCCACTTTCCCTTTCTTTTTCAGAGGTATAATTACCATACTACCTACATTAACTTGAATCAAAAGATTGTTAAATAGAGTTCAATTTAAGCAAGTACCAACCTTGTTTTTATCTATGGCTTCATATGCTGTATTAAAAGTTACCTAGCTTTTCATTCAGTATGAATAAAAGCACTCTTCAAAGGGAAGAGAGAAAAATCTGTTATGACCCTATTTGGGACGATCTCCACTCTACTAGCAGCTCTCTGTGCCCTATTCCCATTCTTTGGAAAGCATTCTGATATTCCACAGAAGCTACCACCAGGGAATACAGTATAAGAAAGTTCCTTCTGTGAGTTTCATAAATTATCTTTTCATGGGATTTCAGCTCTTACCTTGCTCATGTCAAGTGTTAATTTGTTGTTGTCTACACATATACAAAGTAGCAATAAATAATGCTACTAGAGACACACATGGCATTACTGATGTTAGTTTAAGATCTTTTGCCTTCAAGAAAGAAATTTATCAAAAGTTATCATTCTGCACATATGCAATTTACATACAAAACATGAAGATTACAAACTCATCCATTCCATATGCATCTTGAATAAGGTATAACAAGCATATTATCAGTGTCATTGTTTCTTTCACCCTTGTTGCAAAAACCCCAATTTTTCTTTGATATGGTACAACAGTGCTACCTATAGAGAAGTATGGAGATGTAGTTGAAGAAAATAGATGGGAATCATTAGGAAAACATGAGCTTAGTCCTGGAAAATCAGAAAGTGTGAGAAATAAACTCAAAATTGCCCCCCTTGACTCTCTTTGGTATAAAAGGGAGGAAAAGAGAAATGCTGTCAGGTTTTCAAGATTCTGTTATTGTAGCCAATTTCAATAAAGTGGATTTCTAGCATTTTTTTTTTTTGCGGTGCTGCTTCCTGACCTGGTCTACCCTCAAAGGACTGACATCATCTAAAGCACTAATCTCATGCTAAGAGGCCTCAGTAGACTGAATATAATCACTCCCATATAATCTGCTTTATAGAATGAGACAGTTGGTAAAAACTAGCCAGTATTTTTATTATTCAGCCCAAGAGTCATTGGAAAGGTGGACAGAAGATAAAGGGCCCTTCTGTGGTTCTTTTTTATTTTACAGGTTACAGCTACATCATCAAGGGAAAATACAGAACTGCTTTAAAAAGATGTAGACAAGTGCTGTTTTCATGCCTCCCCACAATCTGAAGCATTTTTTTAAAAAAAAATTGGAATTGACTGTACAGCTTTAATAGACAAATGTTTCAATAGTTATACACTCTAAGTATATTTATATTCCTACAAATCTATTCCTGATTATTTCTATTTTTGATTAAACAAACAAAAAAAGGATCAAGCAGATCCTTTTTTCTTTAACTGCCCGATAAAAAAAAGAAAGCTTATATTAACAATAACTGATTCTGCAACTCTATTTTGCCGATTCTGTTCCTCGTATAACTTAAGCAAAGAACTTTATTAAGTCTAAAATTATCTTTCTATTGTCTGTCTGTCTAATCCTTCATGGTCAGCAGAAAATACTGATCAAGAACAGTGAATCACTTAATAAAACAAAATTTAATCTGAAAATAGTTTAATCTGAAAATAGTTTAAGCAGCGGATGACAATTTTTAAAGAATACTAGTCTGAAATATCATAGTTTGGAAATATCTCTGATTTTGTGCTCTCTAGTCTGGTTATGAGGGACGCGGTGGCGCTGCGGGTTAAACCGCTGAGCTGCCGATCGGAAGGTCGGCGGTTCGAAACCGTGCGGCGGGGTGAGCTCCCGTTGCTAGTCCCAGCTCCTGCCAACCTAGCAGTTTGAAAACATGCAAATGTGAGTAGATCAATAGGTACCACTTCGGCGGGAAGGTAACGGCGTTCCGTGTCGTCATGCTAGCCACATGACCCGGAAGAGTCTCCGGACAACGCCAGCTCTAAGGCTTAGAAACGGAGATGAGCACCGCCCCCTAGAGTCGGACACGACTGGACTTTATGTCAAGGGAAACCTTTACCTTTACTTAGTCTGGTTATGAAAAGCAAGAAAGTACTCATTAAACTTTGTAGAAAATTGATGCTGAATTTACATTGAAAGGAGAGGAAAGAAGTCAACCATATTTAGGACCCAGTGGTTAAGCAAGGACTCCCTGGGAAAAATGCAGCCGTAACAACCATGTTTCCCTTATCATAGTCACCAAGAACACCAAGAGAGATAGACAGCTTGTTACTAGAGATAAAACCAGGCAGCAGGCACAAACTGTAAGTACAAAAAAACCTCAAAGCAGTTATTTCATAAAACACAGCAAAGCTGAAACAGCAGACAGACCCTGCTACAATAAAAGGAATGCTTCCGGTGCACCAATACATACCCGTCTGTCGATCTTATCACCCTGTGAATCATACATTAAATATTATAAGGGAATGTTGCAGGATGTTTAAATAAGTACAATACAGAGGTAGGCTCTAATTTTTTGTTTTCATTGATCAGAACAGTTCTGAGACTATGTATATGGGTGACACAGAAGTTTATATATTTAAATAAAACAAATAAGTAGCAGTCGCTGTTCAGAACATGTACTTTTGAATGAGACGAAAGATTAATACTGAAACTTATGTATAGTTTAACATCAACCAAATGAGTTTTGCTTGGTTCATGGGGATTTCACTGCATTTAAATCTAGCTACCTACTCATTTAAGTTGTTTTCAGACAAAACAGTTTGTATACGAAACTGTGGAACACGCCCAAACTATGTTCATAGCAATTTCCCATACTGCTCTTGTATGGAGGACAATAAATTGTTGTCGCATATTTTAATACAGTAAATAACATTCTTTTCTTCAAAAAGAATGTCATTTACTGTATTAAAAATATGCAAGAACAATATATTCTCCTCCATACTAAATGTATAAAAAAAATGTTTGAAGCACACACATATTCTACAAACTAACAACAAAAGGATTGAAAATCAATGTGAAAGTTATTGCCTTTTGTATTATTGGTAGAATAAAGAAATGCAGAAGAAGACAAGCCCACGTGCGGTCTCAACAAGTGGCCAAATACAGATTTAGTGCAGGTTTTTTTGTACTCATTCGTTTCTTGGCTTTACACATTCACAGTTAAGATATTTACCATTGCTCTGACTGAAAAAACAAAAGCACACACTATTTTTGCCGCACTCTTCAGTCCCTTATTCCAGTTTTTACTTCTTTCAGAGACATATACATCAAATAGATTACACATGCATTTCTGATTCTTTACTATTTGCTTCTCTGTTAGTTAGATGTATACCCACCACTTTCCTCATGGAGCTCAAAGCATAGCAACTCCTCCTCCAATATTTCCTCACTATAACCCTATGAGGTAGGTTGGACTGACAGAGTGTGACTGACCCCAAGTCACCCAGTGAGCTTCTATAGCTGAGGATGGATTTGAACTTGGGTCTCCTTGGCCCTATTCCAATGCCTTAATCCTCACACCACACTATTATTTTCCATGTACAGTATATTAGCCACAGACACTACTTATATCCCAGCAAACAACTGATTTTAATCATTCTAACCATTGGTTCTACCCCATATTAGAATTAACACAAATTGATATATATTAGAAGCAACAGTTTGTGCCCAAGATCATTTAATAGTACCTAAATGCAATCACCAAGAAATTTTATAACCGCTATCTTTTTAAAGAATGTTTCTTTAGGGGTACTTCTAAAGGGGTTCAGAGATATGCAAGTTAGAGACCCATTATGCTGTACCTGAGACAGAATGTTAGTGCACTGCTGAAGTAAGGACACTGGAGGGTTTCCAATACTAGTTGCTAGCTGTACCCGTAGTAGCTGTTCCTTTAGAGTGGCATTTTCTTGCAAAGCATGGGCCAATGCCACAGCTGCACACCAGTTCGAAAGAGAATCTGTAGAAAAGAGTCCTCCACATAGTAGTTGGCCAGCTGAGACAGAATTTCCAGTAGCTGTAAAACAAGCAGCCAGTTTATTGACAGGACTGCTATTTCAGACATGTTCACCTACATAAAGCTTTTGAAACTACCTGGGAGATTATCTAATGTAGGGACATTTTGACCTTGCTTGGGGGCTTCAAGGAGGGGGCTAATTCAAATGGTGAAGAAAAAATGTTCAAGCCAATTTTGGGAAGCTCTGTAGGAGTTATAGGGAAAAACTGGAGGGGTTTCCTCAGGAGGGGTTAAGGAGAAAACTGGCATCTTAACAGTCTACAGAGATTTAAGGCAGCATACTTACCACTTAAAATGACTTTAAAATGAGGAAAATATCAACTGTTTTTGTGTGTGACAGTTTTCAACATTGGAATCCTGTCAACTGGTCAGCACCAGCTGGGTATATAGTTCTTTAACTGAAATGTTCAAAAGCAAACCATTCTCCATCACTTAACCTATGTTTAGAAAAACTGCTGAAAAATTAACACATAAAATAAGATGTACTAAAGGATATGCTGACCCAAAAGATGTTTATAATGTGTGGCATCCATTTAAGAATTCCTCAGGACTACAGAATACTCTTGTCAAATATTTAACCTGATAATCTTATGTATCAATATTGTGTTCGTTGATTATTTCTTTTTGTGAATTGTATTATTTTTTTCAATGAAGCATGTAATAGAAAAAAAAACAAATGAAAGGTGCTAGGAGAGTCTAATGCTGCTCACTGCTGCTTTAATATTTCTTATCGTCGTTTCTGGAATCAAAAAGGAATTAAGTGGAATGGGCCTCACATTTAAGAAAAAGGCTATTTCACTACATCAAAGCAGCGGAAGGGTTTTGAAGCACCTTACAGAAGGATCCAATATTTCTATTACGCCATTTTATCTGTTACTCCAATACTGCCAAGCTAGTTGCCACTCTACTGCTTTCTGGAGCAGCTGCAAACGAACAGAACTGGAAAACTCTACAACTGCCTCTCATAAGGATAAACCTCCAGAAAGTGAATAGATTTCTCCTCCCTCCCGCCTCCCCACAATAATGTATTTTTGCCCCCTAAAGGTAAAGGTGTGAATTTAACATTCCAATACCATACCATCAATGGTTGAAGGTAGAAGAGTTGATACAATTTCTCCTTGCCCTTTCTGGTTTTTGTATAAGAAGCATTGGAAGCAATAAAGGACAGCACAGCGCAGCACAAATGGTTGCCTCTCATTTACCATTGACATAAGTAGCACGACAATTGCAGGCCTGTGATTGAAAGAAGAACCTTTTTTTAAAGTTTATGTCTGTACACTTCTGTATGAATATGGTGCAGATACACATAAAATATGACATGTTAATAGGTAAAAGAAAACATTAATTAACCCAAGCTGTCAGAAAATATGGGAAGTATTCATTCGCCCTTATTTTTGTTTTTCAAGTTCTTCCAGGTAACTACTACATCTTATATATTATTTGTATTCTTTATTGCGACTCTTCTTCCCAGAAGAGCTAAGAGCAGTTTACAAAAGTTATTTGCAAGTAGAAGTCCCAGTTCAATGCTTGAGTTCTCCAGAAAAAGGTTAAGGAAGATGGCAGAGGGGCAGGCTAGAAGCAACTACAACTCAGTATCACTTTCAGATCCAAGCCCGCCTTTAATTCCATATACTCTTGATTAAAAAAGGTAATGTTAGTGACAAAGTGCATTCCTTCTGACACTAAGGAACAGACTATTTGCAATTCATAAACTGCTGATAAAAACCATACTTGAGCATGTGAAACAACTGACTATACCACAGTAGCATCATGAAAACTCAGAGTAACTTCTATATCAATTCTCACTTCTTATAGTTATATATAACACTTCAGGTTTTACACATTCAACTTACACACTTAAAGGCATCTTGCTGCATATTCATTTTTACACTAAGTTGCATTAAGTTTTCTTTACCATACCTTGGGGGATTTGAAGGTGCATTCACTGAAGCAAAGTAATCTTGATTCATTTGAGATCCTCGAATTACTTCTGATACAGTGTTAATGGTCTAGAAAATAAGAACAAAAGAAAAAAAATCAAGCAAGCACCAGAATCAGGAAGTGAACAATGAATTGGTATTGACTTTATTTCTTTGGACTTATGCTATATTATGCAAAACACACACTGAAATTATTCAAAGTTCAGTAATCTCTGTAGGCTTGCTCATGTAGCTGTTTCCATTGATAATATGGGTTGATTTAGATGTGGTCATGTGATGACATATTCTGCAGACAACCTTTACATGCTACCCCACAAAATCTCAAAAACAATGAGAATGAATGAAATCAGTTGCAGTTCACTTGCAAATGATGGAAAGATGCCATAAAATATTCTAAAGTAATAATATTTTCCTTCAATAACATTGTTAAAATGAAGGTTACTTCTGTAGTAGCGTAGGAAGACCCGAACTCCTCTGTTTGTCAAAACAATTTTTCAATAATCTAAAATTATTTAAATCTACATTTCAAAAGCTGAAATTGAAGCAAATAATAATGTGTGTCAATATCCTAAAGTTCTACAGAAATTTTAAAAACTTCAGAACCCCTATTGAAAGCCCATGATAACTTCCTCTTATTATCTGATCATTAACTTATCTTGCAACAGCCATTATTCTCTAGTCTTTTACCTCTGTAAGGATATCAGCAGGAACTCCAGTTGCCATCAGGATTGTACAAAGCTGCTGTAACAACCCACAATGAAACATGGTTTTTTGACAACTGTTGGTGGCACCAGGAGGATTTGTAGGTGATACCAGCACACGTACCAGCTGTAAAGAAAATAAACAGTGACTTAGGTATGCTGAAAAGTATCGTGTTGACAACCGACAGGAAGCTCTGGGGGGGGCTGGTCCATGAAGTCATGAAGAGTCAGAAGCGACTGAACGAATAAACAACAAAAAAAGACAAGGCTATACAAATTAACATCAGTACAAAATTTAGTTAGACCTCATTTAGTTGACTCTTACTTTATACTGATAAGAAGTTACCTGCAGCATTAAGTGCAAATTGGTTACTTTCTGTGCAGACCAACCAGCATTATCATCCCCAACTTCAAACCATGGCTTCATACGCTGAATATAAGAACCTTCCTTAAAAAAATTCTGATTTGAATTGTTATTCTTCAGCAAATTTTGTAGCAACAGAAGACAGTCCTCCACTACTATGCCTGCAAAATAGAGTGATTAACAGACATTAATTTCAACAGCCCTGTAAATCTGAACTACCTGAACTCATAAACTATGGTAGCAAAATTGCAGATTTTAGGGACATACCTCCGTCACTGTTACCCTCTTCTGTTATGATATCTAATAATCTCTCAAATGCATTTTCAAAAGCAACTATTTTCTGGATGGCTGCATTACTTTTTGTTAACTGCTGAAGTAATAAAACACCCTGGAGGAGAAAGACAAACAAAAAAATTGACAAAATGTTCACTGAAGTTAAAAACAAAAAACAAAACCCAGCAACCACAGACAAGACCTAGGATAAGTACTTATGTATATTCCACAAAATCACTTAAAAGTTTTTAAGAATCTCAGATCTTCAGTCAAATTTAATGCAAATGTTAATAATAGGATGGCTGATTTTGATATGCTTTTTCTAAGTTAATACATTTCATGTATTATATTTTACTATTACTATACACTTTGCATTTTATTCCAGATTAAAATAATCCTTGGCTAAAGAGAAGATTAACTTGCTTACAAATTCACTCATTTGTGAAAAATTTGAACATTCTTGCCTATATGCCCACTATAAAACCAATTAATACTTTCTCTCATATACATGATTTCACCCTTTGCTGCTCAAATCTCCTCCAACAAAAACAGAAAATGAAGGGAAATTACATAATTTTTTTATAAGCACTCCCTCATGCTGCTTCTCTAGTTGCCTTCTTCCTTGCCTATGTGCTGGGAGTTTTTAATGCTACACTATGGACTAAAAATATTAGAATTCGATGAATCGTTCACTTGAATGGCAAGGAGAAAATGTTATAACATCTTGTGTGGATCTACTTTTAAAAAAAATTACAGTGCCATCTCTTCTTCTCACTCTAATTACATTTTACAATGCTGTCTCAAATTATTAAGTAAGTATGAACTTGCAGAAGGGAAGTTCAACTACTGCAGAGCTATGGTAATTTTGGTTCCTGGTTCCTTCTTTGCTTGAACGTGCACAAGATGAGCAGATACTGGATACTGTCTAGTGATAAAGAAGCAGAATGGTAGCTGCTGCACCTGAAAACTTATCCCTAACTCATCTTCAGGCATGGATTTATCTAGACACTTGTTGAAAAAACTTTCCAAAAACAAGAAAGAGATTCTGCTCTAACTATGCAAAACACATTTATGATAATTTATAAAATTAGAATAGCAGTCAAAACATGTAAAGAGAGTAAGGAGAACATAAGACTTAGGGATGTGAAATGCAAGGTAACACATTTATAGGCAAGGGACCTATCAATTCAGATTTAATTAATAATCTTCTGTGCAAAAGAACCAGCACTTCAAAATTCAAGAAAATTGGTTTATCAGTTTACAACAAATCTGCCATTCCCTCAAGATTTTCAGCATGAGGTTACATTAAAAATAAACATATTTTCTGCAAACTCAGTCTATAATATTCTTCTATGACAAGTCAACATATACATCACGCATTTATAATCTACTCCAACTATATCATCTTTTCATTGGAACATAGACGCTAAAAAGAAAGGCTGGTTAAAGAGGGCTGGTTTTGCAATTGAGAAAATAATGTCATTACTAAAAAGTTGACTGAGTCTAAAACTTCTACTCACATCATTCCGTATGACCTCTCTAGAATCTGCTAGTAGATCCATTAGCCTTGAGACTCCTAGAAGAAAATAATGGTGATAAATTTGAGTTTAAGGTAGAATTGTCTATTTTAACCAGAAACAGACATTCAAGGTCTCAAGCAAAAGCTTGTCTAGTCTGGCCAGTAGTGATCCTTCTAAATTGAAATGCCAAGGTCAGAACATACGAATTTCTACATTCACATCATATGAGCCATCACTGAAGTATGACTCCCCCCCCCCCGCCCATATCCTTTTCTTGACAAATTAAGAAAGCAACTTCTGTAATGACTTATTAGCATCCAGAGAATGAAAAATAGTCAGATCTAGGTATTTCTTGTACCACTGTAACTTAACTAAATATTCTGGCTAGAAATACTGCTATCAGCAGACAACAATACTTACATCTGATATGAAAGATCATGCTCAACTTTTAAATAGATTATAAACTTCTAAGGATGAGGATTGAAGCTTAGAAGTGCAATTAGATCTAATCTTATCACTGGAATTCCAAGCAAGAAGCATCTTTTAATAACTTATACCAATGAACCAGTTACACCTTTTCATGGACAAAAAACAGGTTGTCCACAATTATTATTGTACCAGTAATATCCATTTTAGATTATTACAATACACTGTATATAGGGCACTGAATATCTACCTACCTACCTATCACCTTAATCACCAGAGAAACTCTAGTTAGACACTATGAATAATAATCTACTTGCCATATTCTGTAATAAACTAAATTCAGTTGGGCAGATATAGCACAGTCCTTAGTTTTGAAACAGCTACATAGTTCTTAATCAGGTTCTGGGCCCTATTCAAGGGGCTGATTATATAACACCTTAATTGGCTCTGAAACAGGATTCCAAAGCCCCTCAGCCCTTGCCCCACACTGCCTGAATCAGGGTAAGGCTTGATCCGAGGCTTCTGTTTTGTGGCACTCCATTACTCAATTATGTTCTCCAAAAACATTTGCTTATAACGACTCTTATCTTTTCATATTAATGAAAACATTATTTACCAGAAAGTTTACTGATGACCTCGTTTAAGCTTTTTATCAACTGCTTTGGATAGCTGTTACATCTAAAAATGTATGAAAAGGTTTAAAAGAACTTTTTTAAAAAGTACTTACCCATAGGACTGACTAGGATTATCTGCTGCACTTGGGGACCCTGCTGTTTTAACAACACTGTAAGAAGTTTTACTCCAGGCCACCGGACATGAAAATCAAACTCCTGTAACGATCATATATTTCATTGCTATTATTATTCTAAAGAGACCAATATTTATTTATATTTTTTCTAAGCAGGGGTAGGTAGAAGATAGAATTATTGATTGAAATATTACAAATCAGCCAAACAATTAACATCAAGCAATAACAATATATAAAAAGCTTTTCTCCAGTAAATTAGGTAAGGTTATAAGGAAAGAAAAGTTTGAGGTGAAACTAGGAGAGGATATATGTGTGAAATTTACTTGTGGTAGTGATAACAAATTCTCGGGATGAACGTAATACTCAGGGGAAAACTGTTGCTTAATCTTATCCACATAAAACTGAAGATCAAATTAAGTACACTCCCACACCATTTGCCTAGTGCTCCAGATCCTTAGAGCTACACTGTATTGGATACTAATATTTTACAGTTGTAATTGAAATTATTCAACCCCCATTGCAAATCAGGTTGATTGTCAAAATGTACAGACTTTCAGCTGTTTGCAATGAACAAATCAAAAGCAATCGAAATAGCTCAACACAACGAAAGCTTCAAGTGGTGTCCCCAAAGTCAACTGAAAATGCAACTTATAATGTCTTCTCCAGTCTCAAAATTATTCAACCCCTTCATGGCAAGCATCTTCAGTACTCAGTAGAGCACCCTTTTGCTGTTATGACCTGCTGCAAACAAGATGAATAGCCAGACACCAGCTTCTGGCAGCGTTCCTGAGGAATCTTAGCCCATTCCTCATAAGCAGTGGCCTCCAGTTCAGTAATATTATTGCGTTTGCATGCTGCAATCGCCTTCTTCAAATCCCACCAGAGATTTTCTATGGGGTTCAAGTCAGGTGACTGTGATGGCCACTGTAGAGTCTTCCAGGACTTCTTCTGCATCCAAGCCTTAGTGGAATTTGAGGTATGCTTGGGATCATTGTCCTGTTGGAAGGTCCAATGACGCTCAAGCTTCAGCTTCCTTACAGACGGCATGATGTTTTCTCCTAGGATTTCCTGATTGAAGTATGAAGTATGAATCCATCTTGCTGTTCACACGCTGCAGGTTTCCAATGCCAGAGGATGCAAAGCAGCCCCAGAGCATCCCCGAGCCACCACCATGCTTAACTGTAGGCAGAGTGTTCTTTTCAGCGTATGCTTCATTCTTCTTCCTCTAGACATACCGTTGATCCACTGGGTCGAAAAGTTCCAGTTTTGTTTCATCGCTCCACAGAACAGATTCCCAAAACTTCTGTGGCGTATTTATATGATTTTGAACATACTGGAGCTGACTTTTCTTGTGCTTTTGGGTCAGTAGTGGTGTACGTCTGGGAGTTCTGGCATGGAAACCTTCTGTGTTTAGTACGAGCCTTACTGTGCTCACTGAAACCTCAGTGCCTGTTGCCACCAAGTCTTGCTGCAGGTCTTTTGCACTCGAGAGTTTCTCTCTATCTGCCTTCCCAGAAATCTGGTTGCAGCCATTGACAGCTTCCTTTTTCTGCCCCGTCCAGGTAGTGTCATCACTGTTCCTTTGACTTTGAACTTGCGAACTATGCTTCCAACTGTGTCTCTAGGAACATTCAGTGCCTTCGCTGTCTTTTTGTATCCTGTTCCTTGTTTGTGAAGGGCGATGATAGGCAGTTATCTATCTTAATTGTGAGAGAAATAGACACTAAACTGGAATATGCCAAACAGAGACATTTTGAATTTGCAAATAAACCAGGGAGATGGTTAGCTTATAAATTAAGGAAAGAGAGAGAAAAGAAAATATTAAAGATTCAAGGAGACTGCTTTAATAGACAATGAGAGAATTCAAAAGTCATTTCATGATTTTAATTCTAATTTATATAAAAAAACAGGAGGTCTCTTTGGAAAAGATTGATGAATATTTGGGAAAAAAAAATTACCAAAACTCTCACAGTAACAGAGACAAATTATGAACAATCCCATGAACAACCTTTGAAATAGCTGAAGCTATAAAAAAGATTAAACTAGGGAAAGCACCAGGTCCAGATGGCTTGTCAAGTTTATATTAGAAATGTTTTGAGGATCAACTTCTTCAACCTTTTCAAAGGCTGATGAATTCTGTATTGCAGGGATCTGCAATGCCAGATGCATGGAAAGAGGCCAATATAGCATTGTTACCAAGGGAAGGACAGAATTTGACTTTAAGAATTATAGACCGATTTCACTTTTGAATAATGATTTACTTCAATATTGGCTGACAGATTAAAGATTTTACAAAACTTTATTCATGAAGATCAAAGTGGTTTTTCTTTACCTAAACAACAACTAAGAGACAATGTGAGAATAGTGTTGGACATTATTGAATATTTACAACATCATAATGATAGCTCCACCTGGGGATGGCACTGCTTAGTGATCCATCTCCACTTGGATGTTACGTTTGTTTTTATGTATATTTTAATGTAATTTTTATGTGGCTATGTTTTAATGCTATTTATTGTAAACCACCCAGAGTCCCCCACTGGGGGAGATGGGCGGTGATATAAATTTAATAAAGAATAATGAAAAACAGGTGGTGCTGATTTTCTTGGATGCAGAGAAAGCCTTTGACAATTTGAATTGTCTTTTATGTTCAAAGTTTTGGAAAATATGGACTTTGGAGAAAATTTTATTCAAGGAATTAAGTTGATATATACAGGCTTGTATTATTGTTAATGGTGAACTAACTAAATCATGTGAAATACAGAACAGGACAAGGCAGGGATGTCCCTTGTCTCCTTTACTTTTTATTTTAGGCTTGGAAGTGTTAAATAGAGATATCAGACAGGATGAAAGGATAAAGGGTCTGAAGGTTAAAAAAGCAGCTTACAAGCTGAGGCCTTTTGCCTTATTTTATAATGATTAAAGACTGTATGATCAAATGGGCAAAAAATTTTGGACATAATATTATGCTTGATCAGTGGGAGAATATGTGGAACAAAGGCTTGAAATCTACACTGAATTATAACTTGAAAGAGAACTTTTATAAGAGGATGTACTATTGGTATTTAACACCTGATAAGTTGTCAAAGATGTATAAAGGGATATCAAATGTGCTGGAAATGCTCCCAGGGTGAAGGTACATTTTACCATCTTTGGTGGACCTGAGAGAAGGCTAAGAAATATTGGGAACAAATATGTACTATAATCCAAAAGATTTTTAAAATGAATGTACAATTGAAACCAGAACTTTTTATTTTGGGTTTGATGGATAAACAACTTGAAAAAAAAATTGGGACTTTGTTTTTGTATATGACAATGGCAGCAAGACTTTTGTATGCGCATAGGTGGAAAGATACACAAATTCCCTCAGGGGAAGAATGGATGGTGAAAGTAATGGAACTGGCAGAGATGGCAAAATTGACAGCATGGATAAGAGGGATAACCTGGATGGATTTGTTTCTATGTGGAAACCGTTTCTGGACTTTTTGCTTATATCTGAAAAAAAAAATGAAGTTTTTGGGGGGTTTTGACAATTAAGTTGTTATAGCTTATAGAAATGTTTACTAATGTTTAACAGATTAATGTATTATATATCTGTGTTGAAGAAGGTCAGAAGTTACTTCTTTAGTATTCCTAATTATTTCTACACTTTTTTAATTTGTCTTTTTTTTAGTCTTTCTTTCAATCTTTTCTATACTTTGTATTTTATTTGTATTTTTGAAACTTTAATAAAGTCTTATATAAAAAAAACAGCTATCCTGTATTATTCCCACAATACAGATGTGGGCTGGGGAGGAAAGCAAAAAATGTGAACGAGAGATTGTTGCAGTTTGTTATGACCCTCCCAGAGGAATCTTCATCCTTAGAAGAGGAGGAACAAGGGAGTATACAAGATGATTCCAATCCAGCATTTCACACATGGTCAAACTATGGCCCACATGCCACTGGGTTCCCACCTCTTTTGGGGCCCCTAGAATGCCCCAAATTGCACATCTGAAAAAAACGAAGTACAATATCTCCTTTTTTTTCTGGTAGAATACAAACAAAATATGTGGGTTAAACCTGTTTGAGTAATTGGTTAAACTGAGAATACTCAAGTGAGTCATCAGAGGCAAAAGGAAGCTAAAATATCCCTCATTTTGTATCCACCTTCCCTGTGCAAAACAGTGGTGGGACATCTGTAGTAGAGAAGTGGTTACAGTGGGGATCTCTCACTAAAATTTTTCCACTGCAGTTCGTTCTTACCAACCTTCATCCACTGGTCCAGTATTAGAAGTATGAAAAAGAAATGGTAGGAATCACCTTAAGTTCTGCCCCTTCCCCTACTCTCATATGTATTTCATATGACTCCTTGCAAAATGCCTCTTTCAAAATACGTATCAGAAAGAAATGGTTGACTGGGAATTCTGTATTTGCTGTTAAATATCTAGTCCTAGCTACAGTGAACAGTAGAATGTGTGACTGAGGTTATCTTATCTCTGCCAAAAATTTCTGAAATAATCTGAAACATTGATATAAAATACTGTTGAAATTACTATACTTTATTTATAGCAATGTCACAGTTAAATGAAATGTTTATTTAATAATTAAAGAAAAGCAACTCTCACCTCTAAATAAGTCAGCAGAAGAGTGACATTTTCATGTTGCTTAATGAAAATTTCAGTAAACTGACTTCCAAAATCTTCCATTTGTTTCTGTGAATTTTCTTCTGTAATGTTAAAGACCAGATATAGTACTGTTTAGAGCTCTCAACAAGGACAATTTGCAATAATTATAATAAAGATATAAAAAGGTGAACTTCAGTTGAACAACATACGCTATCACCAATTATACATACATTACATGTTATATAAGAATATCTCATGACTTTAGGTATTAGACTTAATAGTAAATGCTAAAGGAAAAGTAAAACAAAATTGATGCACTGGTAAGAATGAACATGTTTTGATAACAAACATATGCATTCCTAACCCATTCTTTCTAACAAATATTTATATTATATAAACATTCAAAAATATGCTCTACCTAAGTATTTGTAGTAAAGCAATATGATATGGTGGCATTAGTCTGTTCATATTCAGAAATTGCCTAATAGTGGTTCTACTCCTTCCTTCCACTTCCAACTAATATTGTGGGGGGAGGAGTCCCTTAGCCTATCTTTGTGGAGTGCCATAGGTTTTGCTGGTCAACAACTATATGAAACTGCTGGGAGAGGTTGTCCATTAGTTTGGGGTGCGGTGATAATTGCAGATGTAGAAGATACTTGTTATGCATCTCCAACCTAGGCCAAGCAGGAGATGCTGTGGATTTCCTCATTGGGTGTCTGATGCCTGTGAGGGACTGGATGGGATGAGATAAGATAAAGCTGAATCCTAGTGAGATGGAGTTACGTTTTTATGAATATAACACAGCTTTTTGTCCTCTCCAATTATGCCTCCCAAAGGAGAGATCTGCAACATGGAAATTTTCTCAGACTGTTTTTTTCTTGATTGGTAGGTGGTAGCTGTGACCAGGAAGGCCTTCACCTAGCAATACCGACTTCATCACTGCATGATTGAATTACTGTAGCTCTCTCTACTTCAGGCCTTGAAGACTGTCTAGGAACTGCAGCTTGTTCAGAAACTGTCAGCCTGCTTGCTGGCAAGTGAGAGCCGTTACAGCAGGATAACACCTGTGCTGTAGATACTATGCTGTAAATTACACAGTAGGTTTTCAAATATAATTCAATGTCTTGGTTGTGATCTATAAAGCCCTTTAGGACTCACATTCCTTTTATCTGTGGGATTTATCTTCTCTAAATTGAATCTGTTCTATGAATTCAAACTGAAATGATGCTTCAGAAATTCATGGGATACTAGGGGAATGGAAGTCAAAAACAGGTCGTCTCTGTAGCATCCCTGGCCTTGTGGTATAGAGTGCCCTGGGAAGCCAGGATGGCTCCATGTTGCTTACTTTCAGGAAGTCAGTGAAGATAGTTCTTTTTCACTGTGTGTTTGGAGACTAAATGTCACTTGTGGGATTGTTGTTACTGAGTCGTTTTTTGAGATGGGCGGTGTAGAAATATGATAGATAGATATGGTAATTTGTGTTTTTTTATATATATTTCATCTAGTTTTACAGTTAGTGTTGTTAATTCTAAGCTTACTTTAATGGATTTATTATTTTTGCCATGAAGTTACATTCTATTATAAGGTTATTCTGAAGTATGATTTTTCTATCCTGAGACACCCTAAGTCTTTAGACGGGACAGCATATCCATCTTGAGATGTATCTGAAATAATTTATCATTATTTCATTGACTAGTTCTAAATTTCATACACTATGTACCATATAGAACCCTTGTACAGAACTGCACAATACAGATATTCTACTTGTTATACAATGGATTAGTATTGGAGCCAAATTTTATGATATATTCATGAATAAACTAATATGAATAAACATTATGATTTAATTCTCAGTTTCTCTATTTTTAAAGATTGAATTCTTATTAAGATGTCTCTTGGCTTTTAGTCAACAGTAGGGTTCTTTTCTTGGACTAGTATTGTTGGTTAAGATAAAAGTTGCAGATACCAGTCCACTCCACCCTTTGGTCTGGTCTTCATCTTGCAGCAGTTTCCAATGGAAAGTGTGTTCCTCAAATGAACACTGCCCAAGAGATGTGAATGACTTTGCAGCAGGAGAGTGACTTCTAGAACAAGAATGATTGCAGAAACCTTCAATGAGCATTGTCCAATACACTATGCCAACTCCTATTGGCTGTTCCAGTTGTGAGAGTCTGGAACCTATCTCTGGCTAGATCTCTGAATGGTCACTTCATTAATGCTGATCTGAGCGGCCTCTTACTTATATCAAATCACAGCTTCTCTCATACTGGCTGTTCCCTGTTAAGAAACTCTTAATGGGAAACCAGCCACTTATACAATGCTGGTTACATACTGGCTACAAATACCGTTTTTGTTGCCTGACTTTCCTTCTTCAGAACTGAAAAGGCCAAAGTGAAGAGTTTCCCACTCTGACCTTGCATGAGTTGCTACTCCTTGCACTCAAGAGGTCAGTATCACTGACATATTTCATTTCAGAATTATAAGACTGTGTTACATAAAAAAATCTGTAACTATCTGCTGAGCAAAATGGATAATGTAGTTGAGATAGATACCTGTTCATTGTGAAATCTATTTCATAACTACAGAATATATTACTCATTAACTACGAGACAGATACCTATTAACTATGAAATAGATATGCTACGTACCATTGAACATAAAAGTGTATAATCTATCATTATAAAAATACAAGAATGAAAAAAGTGCATTACAGTAACAATGGTAGTGACAAATAATCCTGAACTGTAAAACAAGCCATAGAACATCCTCCCTCATCTCCACCTCCAATTTTTGAATGAGAAAACAAAGGAGAGCTGTCAACATATTTACTAAAGGATTGACTCAATGTTTAAAGTAGATATGTTTTTTTAAAACAAGTGCATCTCATAGAGGAGGCCTAGTGTGAGAAATTGTCATGAGCACTGATGGTGAGCAGGAGGGGGCCCCTATCCAGGGGGGAAAACGCATGCGTAGTAGTGAGGAGTTGAGCTGTCATTCAAAGAGACTCAGAACAGACCCGCCTTGACTTTTGGGGTTTATCTGTATGGGTTTTCTCATGCTTCTTCAGTTTGTTAGGATTTTCTGTCTTATGTAGCAGTAATAAACACTAGAGACCTATTCCTTGTCTCAGCGTGGTTCCTGACTGTTAGGACAGAAATGAAGAAAATACTAGAGACATGATCTTATTCTCATACCAGGAGGATTTAATCACATCTGCAAGTCTTGCCTATGCACCAAGTCATATTTCTTTCCACTGTTATGCATATTCCAGTGCTTGCTAACTGTCTACAGCAAGGTCCTGTAGTGTGCAACAATTCACCCCTAACAAAGGGTAAAGTAGGAGATGTGCTGGCAGCCACATATACAGATTCCTGATCCAATGGAGTACTGTACCCCATTTGATCATGTGTATTCTCAGCCTACCAACTGGTGTAAAAAAAAGATGATCTAAGGCCTTCCCTGTTGTACTACAGAGCTACTCTTTCGTGTCAATGTCTATGCCATTCCCCACAAGGCTTAAGTGTGCTTGCCTCAGTTCCATTCCAGCAGAAATTCTATGATTTAATGCTTTATGCAGTCCTGGGAATAAGTTTTACTTTGCTTTGCTTTTTCTAGTCCTTCTCACACCATTTTACCACATTATCCTAAAGACAACTGCAGGTGCAAGATGTAGCAAACAAGGCTTTAAAGTCTATTTGCAGTCTTAAACACTCAGAAAGGCTCTTGGCAGGAGATCATGCTCTATCCCCTAAGAAAAATAAAGGAGCCTAGTATAACATTGCTATTTCACAAATTTAGACAGCATGGGATCCGATAAACTCAGAAGTTGAAGAGTATCAAAATGCTGTACTTCCAATTCCATGGATGGAAGATGATTTGAGTTTCAAGAAGTTAAAAATAAAAAAAAGAGAAGATTATGCAGGAAACGACAGCAAGAATTACAGTGAAGTATAAAAATTGGTAGAAAGATGAAAAAAATATTCTTCTTGTGTATTGACTGCATATTGATTCCTAATTAGTAGTTTATTAATTGATTAGTCCTGTGACCTTATCAATAAAATAAAATTGAATAAAATAAAATACAATACATTGTCTAATTCCAGAAAGAAGATAGACAAAAGAAAATACAGTAATACAATACATATGCGATAATACAAGGAGTCAGTAATCAGATGTATGAATCTCCCTTCAGGATATCCCAATTTGTTCACTGTATTTGGTTCTTATGATTGCTGCCTTAGTTATAAACTTAGCAGTTCTGCATACAATATGCACATTAGAACCCAGGAGGAAGTAAGACAGTCTATGGTTTGGATCCCAGTGTACTGTTCTTTCTAACAGGGATGATAAGTATTTAAGCCTAATGGGTACATATAATTGGCAATTGAACAAAATATGAAAAATATTTTCAATGGCTGGTGAACCACATATGCAGGTTCTCTCATGAAATGGCAAGTGGTGGAAGCGCCCGTATTTGTCCATGGAGTCCAACAACTCAAATCTACCTCTAGAATACTGGTCTGAGACAGTAATAAATGATGATGATGATGATGATGATTCCTAATAAAAACATTTTTGTGTATAACCTTTCTCATGTTCAACTTCCTTTTGTTGTCATGGTGGTGGGCATAACATGTATTTGTATCTAAGCAGAAACTTCGGTGTAATAGCCTTTCTCTGTATTTGACGGAATAATAATAACAACAATATCAATAATATCAACAGTGTAACAGCCTTGAATTTTAGCACTAGCCTGGCAAGATATAGATAACAAAGAATTTTATGCAGGCTACTGAGCTTATATGGGACGCGGTGGCGCTGCGGGTTAAACCGCTGAGCTGCCGATCGGAAGGTCGGCGGTTCGAAACCGCGCGGCGGGGTGAGCTCCCATTGCTAGTCCCAGCTCCTGCTCACCTAGCAGTTCGAAAACATGCAAATGTGAGTAGATCAATAGGTACCGCTTCAGCGGGAAGGTAACGGCGTTCCGTGTCGTCATGCTGGCCACATGACCCGGAAGTGTCTACGGACAACGCCGGCTCTAAGGCTTAGAAATGGAGATGAGCACCGCCCCCTAGAGTCGGACATGACTGGACTTTACGTCAAGGGAAACCTTTACCTTTACTTACTGAGCTTATGGTAGACAAAGTACAGAGAATTTTGCCATTCATCTACAACTCTGGTGGAGGGAAGTTCTTTCCTCTGTTCCAAGCATATACACAGTAATTGGCTACTGGAGCTCTTCCTCCTCTCTTATGCCTTAATAAGGCTAGTAAATATTCTGCAGGCTAGTAATTTTTCTGGACCTGTCTACTTACAATATTACATTACATTCACAGAAATCTCATTAAACTTTCCTAAATAAGTTCCACAATTCTATTGAATAGGGATGATGGAATTTCAATTCAACCCTGTTTTACCTCTAATTAACCTTATTCCCCACAACTGTGGCAAATAAACAGCTGTTAATTACAGCCCATCATTGATCTTTAGAGACCATCTTCTCCAACTGGCTCCACTCCTTCAGACACTACGGGATGGAGCCAAGATGATGGTGCTCAAATAGAGTTAGGGCAACATTAGCAACTGCAACTGCAAGCACACTGGATACAAGGAAATTTGCATCTGTCCCATTCAAGATGTGGCAGTCTATAAAGCATTTAAAATTCCTTGGTGCTATTCCAATTTTTTCCCAACATTTGATAAATAAAAGTCATTATTAAAACAATCTAATATCCATATTCCTTAAAAATACTGGGATAAGTGCTTTGGTTAATCTTTTCAATATTAATAGCTCATAGTATACATTTAGGAATTTTCTGAAGAACAAATACACTCCCAAAATGATAACATAAGCAAGCCCTATGTATATATAATGAATAAATATGCTATTAACCATGTTATACTCTTTCTAAAATCCTTAGTAGAGGATTAGAACAAAAGTTTCTGAAGATTAGCTGCTTGATAAATCAGGAATCACATACAATGTTAAGTAGAAAATAACCCCTATGAAAGTACATGAATGCATGCTAATGGATCCAACACTGTTTAAAAAGGACACTGCAAAGAAGTCAATTTGCTCCTATAGATTCTTCAAGGAATAATGCCTTTAGCAATTATTTCTAAAGAGCATAATGACTGAAAGCTCTTTAAGTAAGTAAAAATATTCCAGGTATTTTACTTCAATATCTGATATAAACCATATTTGTTTCCAATAATAACTGAAATGATTGCATGGCTCCCCTTGACATGAAGAGGACCAAAACAGTTTTGAGTTAGACATGTGTGTGGATGTAAGAAAAGTACTAAAGCTAACACTATTTTCAAATATATAGTATCCTTTTTTCAAACTGGTAAGTGTTGTGAATAGTTAATACTTAGAACTACAACTAAAATGCATCATGCTAATATATACTCAGTTTCTTTTACCTTCAGAATCATCTGTAAAAGCAGAGAAAGAAAGAGAAAGTTTTAAAAAATAAAGCAATCTTCTATTTAATACTGCAAAGAAGTGCAATTAATTTTATAAAACTGATTTTGAAAGGAAGAATCCAGATTGATGCTAAAGAAAAGAGATTTATTCCTCTTCTAGTTAGAAGTCAAAGTTTAAGATTTTTCCTGTGGATGAAGCCCCTCCCTTCAGACACATACACTGACTTCAGTTCAGCATAGTGCAACTTCTTTATTGGATAATTTGAAATGGAAGAACAATGAAAAATAGTATAATCCTTGGTCACTTGAATAACTGCCTTTCAGTGACTGTGAAAAGCACTAAGTCATTAAACCCAGCTACCATACTTAGTCACCAAAGATGGAACTGGAAGAACAAGATGCACTATACTAGTATGCCCAGGAAGGGTCAGTTCAAAGTTAAAGCATCCTCAGTATTGATCTATGGAGCCTCCCTTTTCTATCTTAGAATGCTTAATGTATGTGGATGGTTTGGTGTCTTACAAATTAGAAGAATTCCCAGTGTTAGAGCTGTTGGTGTAGCTGGCACTCTGACCAGGTGTGCTATGGAGAGGAGCTGTGCTGGCTGAACATGCTACAGCAAAACATTCTCTGACACACTCGCTGATGGTGAATTCTCAAGTTTATAGATGACAGATAGACCCAATGCCTATTTAGTATATGCTTGTGGTATATTCTAAGCACTCCATGCACACCCAGCTTGTGCCAGCTTTGTTCTCTAGGGCAGGAAGGGTCTAGACAGAAATCCCTGTCTCAGTGAAACTGAGACTCAGTGTACTCAGGGGAGTACAATCCCTTGTGCTCAGTGGAAATTGGAACAGACATTGGGCATGAAGCAGAGGTCTAGTCTTAGCACCATCTTATCTTGACATGTATAGATTTTCTCTCACAGAGACAGCCCCTCATTCTCTAACCCTCAAAACTGATAATATGGCTACCAAAAAAAACCCGGTCTTCCAGGTGAGTATGCTATTGGGCATCTGCCTAATAGATTTGATAGCAGCAAAGCCCTAAGAACCAATGATACGTTTCATGAGGAGAAGTGGTGAATGATTGGGAGAGAGAAGATGCTGGCACTCTGAGGAAGGGATGCCCTTCACCTGACTAGGAGGACAGAGCCCAAAGTGGCAACCCACTGATATAATGCATTAGCTGCTAGCCTTTGTCAAGACCCATATAGGTGGCAAACCCAAGATAGGCAGGATAAAAACATAATATTGAAAACTGTACAAGTTCGTTCTCAGGCAGACTTATAGCAAACCAATTAAGGTGGGATTTCTGGGTTGTACTGCCTCTTCTCACACTCACTGAAATCCTCTTCCTCCCCCACTGGTTCCCATAGTTTCTCACAGCCCTCAATCTTTGGTCCTGCAGTATTTGTAAGAATCCCAGTAGTTCCAGGACTGCTGCTGCTGGTGCCACAAGTCTGTCTTCTGTGCTACTAAAGGTATGCCAGTCACTTAATAGATACTGGTGAAGGCTAGGTGCCTAGAGATGAAGATGGTTTCCAATAGGGGAGGATGGAATTCATAAGATGTTCCTGTTCAACTTCCAAGCACAAAACCATGTGTAGAACTGGGCCTTCAGATGGGATGTCCAGACTTTTCTGGAAATGCCACAGAGATTCTCTGTTATCTCCACAAGGATGGAAAACCATAGATTTCTGGGAAGAAGGGAGTGATTAACATCAACTGTGCCTTCAGCATCTCCACCTTGCATGCTACTCTGGATAGCGGTGGTGTCAACAAGAAAGCATAAGAGCAGCTCCTTCAGTCATGGTGAAACCACAGAATCATATCTATGATATCCTATGCATTGCTAACTTTTATTATCTGGTCTTGGACTGTAATAAAATATACTTTTGATGGCAACCCTATGTTTTGTTATTTTAAAACCAGAACCTCAATTGTCTTGAGGATGAACTCCTAAGACAGGAAGGGTTTCTTTTCCTTTGGGTTGATGTTGACCCCCAGATGCAGGATCTACTACAAAGGCATTCCCCCAAGGTTAGGAAAGAGCACACTTGAACAATTTACTTTGTTTCTTATTGGGCCTATTTAATAAAAGAACAGGTTCAGTTCCAATCCCTTGCCCTCATCACACTGGATCCTTTATGCTTAATCTTCAAGATTGCTTTCTCTGACATGAAAGGATTTTTAAAACAGCAAAAGGGTATTTAGAGCTTGTAGCTTTCAGGAAGATAGAATGAAACACCTTAAATGTGGTATCAGTAAATAAAATAGTTCAAAACTAGAGTGAAATGAGAACCTTTAACTTTAGAAATTCCAACATAATTACTTCATTTATTTTGACTTATAATTCAAGCTAGTTTCTGTGACCACTGTGCTTCAGTATGCACTTCTAGAATTTAAAACAATGTTTTATGTATTTATTTATTCATTCAGATGCTGCCCATCTCACTTTCATGATTCTGGGTAACTAACAGTACATTAAAAATAAAACATGAAAATCCAAAACAAAAAGATTATGACAATTTTTTTTCTGCAATAAGAAAGAGATACTGGATTAGCTTGGATGCAACCCTAAACTATGATCTAGAATTACATGAATGTGCCTTCGTAAGAGCTGGGCACCCACATTATCACGTTTTCTCATTTCTTCGCAGCTGCACTAGAGGTTGGAAGGATTCAGTACATTCCCATCCAGTAATTAGTTTACAGAAGATGGGGGAGAGCGGAAATCAAACCCTGGATTATAACTTATTTTTTCTGAAATAGTCATAGTACCTTGAGTTCATATATAATAAGTACCTTTTATCAACTTAAAACTGGATTTATATGCATCACATCTACTGTGGCCATAACGCTGCATAATAGAAGGGGACAGCCAAATCTTCATGCAGTCTTGCATAACCAAAGCAGACCACTGTAATTTTTAAAAATTATTTCACAAAATTAAATAAACTTAAGTAAATCTATTTGTTAAGGACATATTATTTTTACAAATCAAGTGCATACCTTGTTCTTCCTCTTCCAAATCATTGGACATGATATTGTAGAGGGTATCCAAAGCATAGCCAATTATTTCAGAATCTGAACTATAAATAAAAGGACAATCTCTCATTGAATAAACTGTATAACATCAACAGGTTGCAAATATTTGTTCATTAGAATAATTATAATCTTTGGTGTCAATTTAAGGCCCATTTATTGTAAAGTACCCAATACTAGATAAGGAACATGTTCAGGAGTTGTGCCAGTCTTCTCTACTACTACAGGTAGTCCTCGCTTATCAAGTGCAATTGGGACTGGCAACTCTGTCACTAAGCAACATGGTCATGAAGTGAAAAAATCACATGACTGTGCCTGACTTATGATGGCAGTTTAGCAGTTCTGGCTGTGGTTGTTAAGTGTGATGTCATGTGACCATGACATGTGACCTCCTGGTGGCTTCCCCATTGATTTTGCTTGTTGGAAGCCATCCGTGAAGGTCGCAAATGGCGATCGCATGACCATGGGACGTTGCAACCATTGTAAACGTGCATCAGTTGCCAAGCACCCGAATCACAATCATGTAACCACGGAGATGCTGCAACAGCCGCAACTTCGAGGACCAGTTATAAGTCTCATTACTCAGCCCCGTCATAACTTTGAACAGTCGCTGAACGAGTGGTCGATAAGCAAGGGCTACCTGTACTATGCATTTCAGATCAATTTTCTTACAATTAATTTGTTAATTGATAATTTCTGAGGATTCTTGGATTTGCTAAAGTAGAATGAGATATAAAAACCCATTATTGCAGAAAACACTGATTGGACAGATACTGATCGATTTGCTTCTCATGAATACATTACTTACATTTTAATCAGAATTCAACTGCAGCTTTTATTATAGGAAGATCCTATTTGCATATTTTAAAATGCTATCACAGATCTTACCGGTCTGTCTGGAGAACATGTATAAGATGAGACATAGCTTGACTCCCCACTTCCAGGCGATATTTCTGTCAAAGTCAAGAACAGAGCAAAGAATTAAAACAAAGTTACCAAGTCCTATTGAAAATAGATGCCACATGCAATGGAAGTTTTATTTAAGGAACAACACATACATACCTTTGAAAGAGATTTAAGGGCACGTACAGCATCCCTGCGATCATCAAGTAAGGTGGAGGATGCTACTCTGTCACATAACTTTTGAATCTGTAACAGGAATAAAATGATTATAAAGGGTTTCAAAAACTAGGGTTCCATGATGCTGAAATTCAAGGGCAGTTACAGCTCAGAAGAATTTATTCATATAGATTTTCTCAAATCATAACCAAAATTAAACATGGTACAGTTACATGGTACAGTTTCTATATAAAAGGAGTATGAATTCTTCACCTGAATTCATACAGAGTGCAAAGCTACACAGTGGTATGCCTGATTTTGACTTAGTGTGTTGTGCAAACCTATCCAATTGTTGTTTCTTTGATAAAAATGATTGAACAAACCACATTTTAATGTAATGTGCAAACTTAATTAAAATTAATATGTTCTTAATGTACATGTATGAGGAATTTCATCTTTTTTGGCATACAAACAATTAAAAATACATGTCAACTGAAAATATAACCCAGGAAACCCAGGAAATTTGCATAGGATTGAAAAGCTGTTAAAGAACTGAGGTAACAATTCCAACTCATGCAGGAGTTATTACATCTCTCATGTGTTTTTCTTAGTTCAACTGCAGTTATCAATTTTTAAATCATTTATCTTCAGAGTCTTCAACTTAACTTCCTTTAGCCCTCACTGGCCCTCATACTTAATGATAATAATAATATGAAAAAAAGAGGTGGTGGTGGTTTTAATATATTTTAGAGTTTTTTAAAATGTATTTTAGAGAGGCTGGTATGCTGCAAAACCAAATGCCAGCTTCCAGGGCCACTTTGATTTCAATAATGTATCTGAGTCCCCTGTGAATTTCAAGTACATTCTTGAAAAATAAAACTAACAATATACTGCAGCCAAGTGCTTTGTTTTGAAGATTGCACAGCTGTGTAGAAAGAAAAAAGGCTGAAGTAGAGGGGCAAAGAACATCAGGAGAACCTAGAAATCATGAAAGGAGCATTTTGGTGAGGAATAGAGAAGCATTATTTATCTGTTTCAGTTAAATGTGTGCACTACCTGGTGTGCTTGTTTTGCTGCAGGATATGCTTTTGTGTTCTTTTTGGACAGTGTGGCATGTATTTTGCCTTGTGTGGAATATGTTTTCTTTGGAATTCATGTATACTATCCTTCTGCGAACTAGGTATTTTTTGCCTCTTATGAATTAAATATGTCCTTTGTCATTTCAGACAAATAAAAATAATTAAGGTGGGATATATATATATGTAAAAATAAATAAAATCCCACTCCTGATTGCCTCTGAATCTTCATAATCTGTGAAATGGATCTGGGGGATGAAAACTTGGGTACAAAATACTGTTTTTGAATTTTGAGAGTTATACCATTATTGCTGGGAAAGGTACTTATCTTTCAGTTTCATGGAAAACAAGTGTTTATGACTGCTCACCCCTCCCATTTCAGCCATCTCCAAAGCCAAACAAAGCATATGAGAAGAGTTTTTGCTACTTGGGTTCATTTGATATTAGTTCTCCATTATCAAGGAATAGTTTTTATTAATTATTAGATTTAGATTCCACCTTTTTACAGGAGTTCAAGATGGGATGCATAGTGCTCCCTTCTCCTATTTTCACATACAACACTGTGAAGTATATGGGCTGAGAGAAAGTGACTGGCCCAAAGTCACCCAGAGAGCTTCCGTGACAGAGGGTGAACTAGAACCTGGGTCTCCCTGCTCCTAATCTGTCATCTTAACTACACCACACAGTCTCTCAAAATTTATTCATTTGAAATGTATTTATTTCAAAGTTCTCAGTGCTTTTTATTAAAAGGAGATGCCTGTTTATGTTTATGATCACAGCCATACTAAAGTTATGGTACAAATCAGAAGAGTTATTCATCATTAAGTTCTCTTTTTCCTCATGCACATGTAAGTCTTACACTGGAACCTCAGCTTTATTACCCCAATTTTTTTGAAAAAAATCACAACCAAAGTTGATAGGCTACACATTTCAACAGAAAAAGGCAAGCAAAGATGCTTGAACTTCTTGTATTTTTTTAGCTCTAAGTAGGAGAAGAGAAATCCACAATACCCATATGTTTGCTTCGGTGAAAAACAACTGGGCATTACATTGAAAGATTACCAGACAGACAAGAATTAAATAGCCTGTCTCCACTCATCTTTCCTCCTCTCAGACTTGTAATCTACCAACAATGATTTGCTTTTTTTCCCAGGAAAAAAAAAGATCCACAGTACTGTTTAAATCTCAACTATTATCAAATGTATACACTACTAATCACAATTGCAATTGCTTTTTGAATAGTACTTTCAGCTCAGGTCCTTGTTAGCTGTGACCCATCTACTGCAAGTGGAATCTGTCCTTCCAATATGTGCTACCTGGGAGGGAAACCCTGTGGGTTCCCATACTCTGAGAAAGATGGCCTTCTCAGTGGCTGTTCCCTCATTCAGGAACAGCTTGCCCCCATAACAGTTCTTAACATTTAGGAAGGCAGAAAACTATTCTTCTGCAGAAGCTTTGGTGAAGAAAACCTAGTTAGCAGAAATATCTACAATATGCTGAGAAAATAAGCAGAATGTTGTTTCTTCCTTTGACATAGCAATATGATCAAAGGTCACAAAATATTATCTTCTACTGAACAATGTGGGAGGCAATTTGTTAGTGCTGTCTCCTTTAAGTCACACTCAACTCCCAGTGACATATCTATCTATTATTTTAGCAACAATACAGATGTGGTTTGGCATTACATTATTCCAGGATGTTTTTATTTTTCCAGCTTAGTCTATAGCCCTAATACATCTTGGTGGTCTTCTATCAGGTACTAACTAGGTCTAACTTTGCTGAGTTTTTTTTTAGGTCAGTCATGTTTGGCTAGGTGTTATCATCTAGCTGGGTGCAATAAGAAGCATAAGGGTAAGAAAGATACAAAATGTTTGAATACATGTTTCACGTTACTTTCTCAGGACTTATTGACAGTATCTATAAATGCAAGAACTTTTGCGCAGGAATGTATACTACAACATTTTTTAAGAAACTCACTAAATAAATGACTTTGTATTCATAATTTGTCAATATGGTGACACAAGACAGAATGAAAATAAAATTCCTTCTTAGGAACAACTATAATAATAGAAGTCCTCTCATCTCGTGCTCACTCTGCTGAAATGACACTAGATAAAAGAGAGAGAGCAGAGCCAGCGGCCATTTGTTTGATAATGGGCGACTACAGCACTGGCCCTCAGCTCACAGAAGCCAAGGTGGCAAGTTAAGCAAATGAATGGAAATGTTTTTAAAGATATACTTACCGTACTAAATACAATATTAACGCGTCCTATATCATCCCAGACAGTGCTTCATTGCGATACATTTTGTTTACGTGGACACAGCCTCCTTTATACACTATTATACAGAAACACGTACGACAGACCGGTGACCTCGGAGGCATCGCCAACCTCACGCCTCTGTCAAAGCTCCACTCGGCAGTAGCAAACGTAGCGAAAAGGCCACCCGGTGTGCCAAGGAGCATAATGTGGGTCTATAAAGCAGGGCTTTTGCCGGGAAGAGGGTCCCACGAGCCACCGTGCAGAGAAAGACTCGCAAACCAGGCCTTTTTTTCACCAGATCGCCCAACTCACCGTCTCAGCTCCGGACGGCTGAGGTCCAGCGCTCTGGCCGCCCATGACGCCCCGTAAGAAATTCATCTTGTCTCCGCGGTCTCAGCACCGAGCGCTCCTCAGGCCGCAACTCCCCACTACGGCCCCGTCAACTCCCGTCAGCACTAACTTCAACGCGCCTGCGCCAAGACGTGGCAGAACGGTAGTCACCATAGAGATAGAAACCAATAGACCACAGACAGAACTTCCGTTTTCAGTAGATCTTTCCATCTTTTTCCCTTGGGAAGTCGTATGCTGTCGAACGCAGCCCAGTTTTAGCTCAACTCCGAAAGAGCAGTCCGTGTCTTCCCTAAAGCAAAAGATTCTCGTTTTATGTTGTGTTTCGTCATTTTAGATATTCAACATTTAAAGCGCAATCAAGTCAATGGAAAGCAAAGCGTTTGTTGCCACTGAACTCTGAACTCTACGTTTGGCTAAAAGGAAAGTATTGGAGCAAGGTCAATGAAAAGTGAACTTTCCTGTAATCTGAGCGATATCATTAATAACGATCTGGCGATAGAAATTCAAACTATCCTCAGCTTCACATCTTAATGCGTTAATAGTGGACTATTCTTAAACGATCGCCCTAAAATATAGAGGTGACGCCCCCATGTGCAGAATGTGAGACAAATAGTCTACGTTTTTAAAAGTTAAAAACTAAAACGATAAATTCTGAGGTTCAGTCTCTGAACACGTCACGATGTCTTAGGTTGCTGCATTAATCTTGGTGGGCAATTCGCAGGAAGGGAAAAATGGCTTCCAGTACGAAGAGACGAATGCTATAAATGTTAGTCTCCAAGAAAAAAAATGTGAAAAAATATTTGTAAATGCTGTGAGACAGTTGAAGAATGTTGAGGCTGCAGCAGTATACGGTATAACTGAAAGAAGACTAAAATATGGATAAGGTTACTTTATAGAGTGTGACTTCAGCAAAGGATCGTTACATTGTCATGGTGCTGGAGCTTGAGCACCTCAGTGATGGCATCAGCTAAACCATGAAGGGCCACCCAAGACGGGAAGGTCATGACAGAGAGGTCAGACTAAATGCAGTCCCTGGGGAAGGTAATGGCAACCCACCCCAGTATTCTTTCCATGAAAACTAAATGGATCAGTACAACCAGAGATATGTCAGTATACCATCAGAAGATGAGATTCCCAGGTCGGAAGATGGTCAAAATGCTACTGGGGAGGAACAGAAGATGAGTTCAACTAGCCCCAGACGTGATGACGCAGCTAGCTCAAAGCCGAAAGGACGGTTAGCGGCCGACGGTGCTGGTGGTGAACGGCGAATCCAATGTTCTAAGGATCAACACACCATTGGAACCTGGAATGTAAGATCTATGAGCCAGGGCAAATTGGATGTGCTTATTGGTGAGATGTCAAGATTAAAGATAGACATTTTGGGCGTCAGTGAACTGAAATGGACTGGAATGGGCACTTCACATCAGATGACCACCAGATCTACTACTGTGGGCAAGAGGACCACAGAAGAAATAGAGCAGCTTTCATAATTAATAGTAAAGTGGCTAAAGCAGTGCTTGGATACAATCCAAAAAACGATAGAATGATCTCAATTTGAATTCAGGGCAAGCCATTTAACATCACAGTGATCCAAATATATGCCCCAACCACAGATGCTGAAGAAGCTGAAGTAGAGCAGTTCTATGAGGATCTGCAGCACCTACTGGACAACACGCCTAAAAGAGATGTTGTTCTCATCACAGGAGTCTGGAACGCTAAGGTGGGCAGTCAAATGACACCTGGAATTACAGGTAAGCATGGCCTGGGAGAACAAAACGAAGCAGGACGTAGGCTGATAGAATTTGGCCAAGACAACTCACTCTGCATAACAAACGCTCTCTTCCAACAACCTAAGAGATGGCTTTATACATAGACTTCACCAGATGGACAACACCGAAATCAGATTGACTACATCCTTTGCAGCCAAAGGTGGCGGACATCTATACAGTCGGTAAAAACAAGACCTGGAGCTGACTGTAGTTCTGATCACGAACTTCTTATTGCACAATTTAGGATCAGACTCAAGAGATTAGGGAAGACCCACAGATCAGCTAGATATGAGCTCACTAATATTCCTAAGGAATATGCAGTGAAGGTGAAGAATAGATTTAAGGGACTGCACTTAGTAGATAGGATCCCGGAAGAACTCTGGACAGAAGTTTGCAACATTGTTCAGGAGGTGGCAACAAAATATATCCCAAAGAAAGAGAAAATCAAGAAGGCAAAATGGCTGTCTGCTGAGACACTAGAAGTAGCCCAAGAAAGAAGGAAAGCAAAAGGCAACAGTGATAGGGGGGGATATGCCCAATTAAATGCAAAATTCCAGAGGTTAGCCAGAAGAGATAAGGAATTATTTTTAGACAAGCAATGCGTGGAAGTGGGAAAAGACAAAAGAATAGGAAGGACAAGAGACCTCTTCCAGAAAATTAGAAACATTGGAGGTAAATTCCAGGCCAAAATGGGTATGATCAAAAACAAAGATGGCAAGGACCTAACAGAAGAAGAAGAGATCAAGAAAAGGTGGCAAGAATATACGGAAGACCTGTATAGGAAGGATAACAATATCGGGGATAGCTTTGACAGTGTGGTCAGTGAGCTAGAGCCAGACATTCTGAAGAGTGAGGTTGAATGGGCCTTAAGAAGCATTGCTAACAACAAGGCAGCAGGAGACGACGGCATCCCAGCTGAACTGTTCAAAAACTTGTGAGATGATGCTGTCAAGGTAATGCATGCTATATGCTAGCAAATTTGGAAAACACAAGAATGGCCATCAGACTGGAAAAAATCAACTTATATCCCCATACCAAAAAAGGGAAACGCTAAAGAACGTTCAAACTATCGAACAGTGGCACTTATTTCGCATGCCAGTAAGGTAATGCTCAAGATCCTGCAAGGTAGACTTCAGCAATTCATGGAGCGAGAATTGCCAGATGTACAAGCTGGGTTTAGAAAAGGCAGAGGAACTAGGGACCAAATTGCCAATATCTGCTGGATAGTGGAAAAAGCCAGGGAGTTTCAGAAAAACATCTATTTCTGTTTTATTGACTATTCTAAAGCCTTTGACTGTGTTGACCATAATGTCAGGGTCAGCCTCGCTCCGAATAAGACACGGACTCACTTAATAGGGATTAAGGATTTCCGGTTTATTGAAACAGTTCTGACAGAAAGAAAAACAGGAACGGGGGTGTGGTGGTGAGGTGCCCTGTATATACCCTCTTGCGGGGTCCCGTGCTCCTCCACCCTTCATTGTCCCCAATCCCCCTTGATGGGTTTCTTGATGGCTGTGTGGGCGTTTTCCCAGTGGCTGTCCTTGTCCTCTTGGGTCAGGTGTGACCTCCAGGGCACCAGGTGCAGCTTATCGCTGCTTATCTGAAGTCCTTCTATTCAGCTGCATATGATTCCATGGGTGTGGGTGCTTTGGGTGCTTGGTTTAAGCGCTGATTTAATTATCTCCTTCCTCTCTCTCTTAAGCTCCGATGGAGAAGTCAGAGGCATCTACCTGCACCACGAAGGGCTAGGTGGGGTCGGGATGTTGTAGTACTGGCTCAGCAGTAAACAGGTTTTTTAGTCTCTCGAACACCGTTTGACAGTCAGCTGTCCAGTTTAGCAGCGCCCCGGGTTTCTCGATTTGCGAGTGTCCCCCAAACCCTTGGTCTTTAGGAGGTTGGTCAGGGGTAGTACAATCTCTGCCAGCCCCGGGATGAACCCCCTGTAAAAATTCGTGAATCCGAGGAAACTTTGAAGTTGCCCCCTCGTGCGTGGGCGCTCGAGTTTGCAGGCTCAATAAAACCCCTTGCCAAGTTCTTATCTATAAAGTCCCTTAACGCTGCCAGCTCCCTCGGGGTCATGGCGTATATTTTGGGTTTGGGTAGAGGTACCCCCGGACCAGTTTGATGGAGCAGTCTGTTTTTCTGTGAGGGGGGAGTCTGTCCGCTTCCTTCTCGCAGAAGACGTCTGCAAAGTCCGCGTAGTTTGGTGGCAGGCCGTCCGGCCACGTCATTGCTCTGTGCTCCGAGGTCATCGTTGCCCTTCCCATTGCTGCCCAGGGGACCCTGTCCCCTGTGGGTGCTTGGTAGCGCCCATCAGCAAACTTGATCTCTCTGGTTTTCCAGTTGATGACTGGGTTTTGCTGCACGAGCCATGGGATTCCTAGTATCAGTAGGGGTTGCCCCACCGGTGCCACGATGAAAGCCAATTTTTCCTCGTGGCTGCCAAGCCGTAGCGCGGTTTCGCTGGTGTATTGGGTGACCGGGCCCCCTCCCGCCGCTGTTCCATCAAGCTGAGTAAACACCAAATGGTGCTGAAGTGGATAGCAGCGGAGGTTAAGCGCGGCTACCAGGTCTGGGTGCATTAGGTTTTTTGAGCAGCCAGAGTCAATCAGTGCCCAGACCTTTTCAGTCTTTTCCCCATGGGTGAGGGTGACACGGACATAGAGGGTGGGGCACTCTTCACTCACCCCTCCGTCGGTGCGCCTGTTGCTCTTCTCCACCTGTCCTTTGGCGCCCCTTAGGCCAGGTGGCTGGCGTTTCCCGTCGGCTCGTCGGGATTGCTTCCCTCCTCCTCTGAGCTGTAGGGGAAATGTCTGCCTCGATACTCCCCCCTCGCTGCTGGTCGCTTTTTTGGTGCTGGGGTTGGTGCGGCTGGTGCCCTCCGTGTGCTCTCTCTGGGTGTCTGTTTGGGGCAGGTTGCCGCCTTATGATCGTCCCTGCCGCACATGAAGCACTGCCCTTTTGCGAAGCGCCGGTCCTGTTCCTCCTTCCACGGTTGGGATCTCGCCTTCCCCGGCCTTGCAGCTGTCCGTGGTGGTCTCGCTGCCTCCACCTGCTGTGCTTCCCTCTGGGCTTGGCGGAACGTGTCGTGGGCGTCCTCTGCTTCCCCTGCCAGCCAGATCCACTCGGTCAGGGAGTTGAGGTTGTTGCGGCAGAGCGCCCACCGGAGCACGTTCAAGTTAAGTCCTTCTTTGAATTTCTCAATCAGGGTCGATTGAGACCATACTTCCACTTTTCCGGCTAGGGCTTGGAATTCCATGGCATACTCTGCCACGGAGTGCTGTCCCTGCCGTAGCGTTTTCAGAGTCCTTTTTGCTCTTTCTTGCTCCAGGGGGTCCCTGAAGTGCAGTTCCAGCGCTCGAAGGAATTCTGTGCTGTCCTACAGCGCCCGGGCGCCTGATTGGCACAATTGGACGTACCAATCAGCAGCCCATCCTTTTAATTTTATGGCGAGGGCATTGACTTTGCCCCGTTCAGTCCTGAAACAGGGACCCCATTCTTCGAGGTAGTACCTCGCATTTGTTAAGAAAAAGGAGAGTTTCGAGGGGTCCCCGTCAAACTTTATGCCAAAGTCCTTGGCTGCCATTCTGGCCTGGCTCCAGGTCACATCTGGGCTGTGCAGCATGCTGCGTGGGGGCTGGTGCGGGTCGAATCGGCTCCGGGCGTCCGGTGGTGTCGGTGTCGTCTCTCTCTGGGTCTCCTCGCAAGTAGGTCTGCTCATCGACAGGGTGGGAGGGTGGGATGTTGTCCATCTGGTGGCCTCTTGGAATCGGGCTCTGCCGTAGCCGCCGCCGTCTGCTGGGTCGCTGCTCCACCTCTCGTCCGGGTGCGCCTCCAGTCGGGTGGGCTCCGCTGTAGCCGCCGCCCGCTGGGTCGCTGCTCCGCCTCTCATCCGGGTGCGCCTCCAGTCGTTGGGTGGGCTCCTTGGACTGGGCCCTGCCGTAGCCGCCGCTGCCCGCGAGGTCGTCCCGCCGTCTCTCGTCCGGGTGCGCCTCCACAATGCTGCCGCCGCGGGGTTCCTGCGTCGCCGCCAGCTGCTGGAGCAGCAGCCGTATCGCTTGCACCCCCTCCTCCAGCGCGTCCAGCCTCGCCGCCATCCGCAGACTCCCGCCGGTGTGCTCGGCTCTCCGCTCGCTCTCGCCTCCGGCCATCGTGGATGACGGTCCGTCCTTCGGTCCTGCCGGGGTCTCGGGCGAATCTAGAGGGGTTCCCCCCATCTCGCACGACGCGGCCTGCTGGCCACGGGATGCCTGGGTGTCCCCCCCCACTCCTCTTCCTCCGAGCTGGATCACATACTTACCTGGGCGTTGCGCCTCCGGGACCTCAGGCACATCCCTCCCGAGGGGAGGGGAGCTTCTCCACCAGGTGCCGAGTGGTTGCGCTGCCGTGCTCCGTGGCTCTTCATACCTACCTGGGTCCCTCACAAGCTGGTTGGATTGGTGCTAGGTAAAAAAAAGTTTTGTGGGTTCCTGTTTTTATGTCAGGGTCAGCCTCGCTCCGAATAAGACACGGACTCACTTAATAGGGATTAAGGATTTCCGGTTTATTGAAACGGTTCTGACAGAAAGAAAAACGGGAACGGGGGTGCGGTGGTGAGGTGCCCTGTATATACCATCTTGCGGGGTCCCATGCTCCTCCACCCTTCATTGTCCCCAATCCCCCTTGATGGGTTTCTTGATGGCTGTGTGGGCATTTTCCCGGTGGCTGTCCTTGTCCTCTTGGGTCAGGTGTGTCCTCCAGGGCACCAGGTGCGGCTTATCGCTGCTTATCTGAAGTTCTTCTATTCAGCTGCATATGATTCCATGGGTGTGGGTGCTTTGGGTGCTTGGTTTAAGCGCTGATTTAATTATCTCCTTCCTCTCTCTCTTAATGATCATGATCCACGTTGTGAGGCTCTTTGTGCCTTGCAACGGGGTCATGACACATAACAAATTGTGGCAAGTTCTTAGCGGTATGGGGATACCAAGTCATCTTTTCTGCCTCCTGAGGAATCTGTATAACGACCAAGTAGCAACGGTAAGAACAGACCATGGAACAACGGACTGGTTTAAGATTGGGAAAGGAGTACAGCAGGGTTGTATACTCTCACCTTACCTATTCAGCTTGTACGCAGAACACATCATGCTGGGCTTGAGGAATCCAAGGCTGGAGTTCAAATTGCTGGAAGAAACATTAATGATCTCTGATATGCAGATGATACCACTTTGATGGCTGAAAGCGAAGAGGAACTGAGGAGCCTTATGATGAAGGTGAAAGAAGAAAGTGCAGCTAAACCTAAAAAAAAACAAGATTATGGCAACCAGCTTGATTGATAATTGGCAAATAGAGGGAGAAAACGTAGAAGCAGTGAAAGACTTTGTATTTCTAGGTGCAAAGATTACTGCAGATGCTGACTGCAGTCAGGAAATCAGAAGACGCTTCATCCTTGGGAGAAGAGCAATGACAAATCTCAATAAAATAGTTAAGAGCAGAGACATCACACTGACAACAATGGTCCACATAGTTAAAGCATGGTGTTCCCCGTAGTAACATATGGCTGCGAGAGCTGGACCATAAGGAAGGCTGAGCGAAGGAAGATCGATGCTTTTGAACTGTGGCGTTGGAGGAAAATTCTGAGAGTGCCTTGGACTGCCAGAAGATCAAACCAGTCCATCCTCCAGGAAATCAAGCCAGACTGCTCACTTGAGGGAATGATATCAAAGGCAAAACTGAAATACTTTGGCCACATAATGAGAAGACAGGACAGCCTGGAGAAGATGCTGATGCTGGGGAGAGTGGAGGGCAAAAGGAAGAGGGGCCGACCAAGGGCAAGGTGGATGGATGATATTCTAGAGGTGACAGACTCGTCCCTGGGGGAGCTGGGGGTGTTGACAACCAACAGGAAGCTCTGGCATGGGCTGGTCCATGAAGTCACGAAGAGTCGGAAGCGACTAAACCAATAAACACCCACCACAGAGAGAGAGAGAGAGAGAGACTTGTTCTTTCATTTCAGCTTGGGTGAAACAGCCCAGGGCAACACAGAGGGCGGCCATGCGGGGTCTTTCTTGCCTTTGGTCTGTGCTTGGTGGGGCCAACCCAGGGAACAGGCTTCTATGGCAGTCCCCTGGGAGAAGCCTTCCCTTGCCGGTGGGTGACTCGCTCCATCCGGCATGTCCCTCACAACTCCTCCAGGGCACCTGCAAACTCAACCGTGCCATAAAATTAAAGGTCACCTTCTGTAATGACGCTCATGAATCGGATCCATTTCAGCGAATGTTACACCCTGAAAATCATAATTATGTTCCTTAAACTGTGGCGGAGTCTCTTGACGTAGGTGGCTACAATCAGCATCAGAAAGTGCAAACGGGAAATAGCACTGTGTAAAACAACAATAGCAGCATTAAAAGATAATAATAGTATTTTTTTTCTTCCTTCCTTTAATTGTAAATTAATGGCAAAATATTTATATCTGTATTAAAAATAAGAGGCCAAGTATAAATAGAAAATGATTACATCTTAAAACCTTGAAAGGGGAGATAGGGATTTCCCAATATGATATACAGCTTTCCAGCTGAGAAGCCCTGTTTAAAAAGGGTAGAGATCAAAGAATCCCTTTATATACTTGGATGTAATTTCATGTAATTTCATGAATTTCATGGACTTGGATGTAATTTCATGAAATAAGAAAACAGATTTTAAGTAGCCTGAAGAGAATCTATAATAATGTAATAATAATATTATATAATATTATAATCTATAATTTTTATTTTATTTAAATCTGTCTAGGCAGATTTTGCCCATCCAACCTGGATATCCAGGGAGCGCCTGCTTTAAGTCCCCTCCTTTTGCATGATAGGAAGGGGCTCAGCCCAGATATGAAAAGAGATTAGTATTCCAAATTTAGACTTATAATACTCCAAATTATTAGAAATAGTTTTAATGGAAAAGTTACAGACACAGTGCATACAATTAAATATATAATATCTCTTTTAACCTAATTTGGAAAGATGTCATCCATTTTGCTAAAAATTCAGAATCAGTTAAAAGACATTTGTGCTCAGTGATAATGTAGATTTTCTAGAGTGGAGATGAATTATCATTTTGAAGAGGAGGATTTAAAGATATTGTGAACCTGTTATGTATTGTACTATGTGTTTTTTATTTAATAATTTGAAGCGCCTAATTATTCTTATTTCAGTGTGTTCATTGTTAATCGTCTGTTATGTTTGTATTAATGAAAAAAGAAAAACTCAGAGAGGATGGATGGTAAACGTGTTCTTGTGGAGTGACAAGGTGGTAAAAAGAGTTATCTACCCCTATGCAAAGGCTGTCACATGTAACTCCTGTAAATTCCTTTTATTCCATGCTGTTGAAAAATTTAGTACTTGAAGAGAATTGCTTATTACTGGTAAAAAAGGATCCTTTAAGATTAATAAACCACTGACTTTTATTCATACATACATAACTCTCTTGCAGAATTCATTGCCCTGAATACCAGTTGGATTTTAAAAAATTTACTAAAGAAGATAAACCAATGAAGTAACTACCAGTCATGGTAATTATCACACCAATTGGTGTAAAATAGGAGCATGAAATGCTATTATGTTCATATCCTGTTGTGCTTTCCCACTGGCGTCAAATTAGACAAAGTAGTGACAAAATATTTGATTAGATATGCTCTTGGTTTGATTCAACGTAGCACTCTCGGATTTTATTCTTAAAACATAATTCTTCTATTTATCAGCATCTCTCTTAAAATAAGTTTGTTTCAGGACTGCTGTGTTTTGTTCTGAAACGATTCTGGGTATAATCGGATTTATAAAATTGCAATATTGGACGAGTTTCAGGTCTAAAATGCTGTAATCTCTGTTTTCGTATTTAGTATTGTTTTGGTTTTGTACCTACACTACTTTGACTTCTCTTTTTCTTTCTCAGGCATTTGGATAATAAACAGAATGGGTGGGGCTAGTGGAATTCAGGATAGGATTATTTCAGAGCATTACAAAGGTAGAGATCTTTAAATAGTAGATTAAAATTATGGTTTCTACAATAATTCCTTTCTGCCTGTCCAGATATGAAAAATTCTCATCGGAACCGGAAGTGAGGTTTGTGCGGTGCTGCTTTTTTCAAAATATGTCTCTTGGGGGAAGGGAATCACAGAAGCCGTTCTCAAAGGACGTCATAGCTCGGAGCCTCTTCTGATTGCCTGCAGCCGAGATAGTGGAATTCTTATCTCCGGAAATAGCGGAGGAAAGAACTCATAAAGATAGATGAACAAGCAGCGCGAGAGACAACCATAACTTCCGGTCAGAGTTGAAAGCTGCTATTGGCCCGTTAACTTAAAAAAGTCTGGTATTTTTTGCTTTCACTCGAGTGGCCTCTGTTGTGACCTCGACTCCGCCCACATCTGGCCACTTCTCGAGGCTGCGCGCACGGCGCGCTCTTCCCTCCACACCGAGCGCGCGATAGAGACATCCGGTTCCGCCCCGAATCACTGTGAGGGAGGGACGCACAGCATCAGTCGCTCCTCCCTGTGCCTTTGCCTGGGAGCAAACCGGACCCAGAGATCGAAGAGAGTGTCTAGGTGGGTAACGGAGTAAGATAGGATGAGAAGGCCCTTCCCGGGAGGAGGTGACTGCTTTTCCTTTGAGGGTGTCGGGAGGGTATCTCTACAGCTCAGAGAAGGTTCTTTGCTGGGGCGCTTTTCATGAGAGAAAACAGGGATGTTGGGGGGTGGGGGAGCTGCGCTGCTGTCAATAGCACGCAGGCCGCCTTCGTGGTCTAAGGAATTTAGAAAAAGGCTTCCCTTACTCTCTTTCCTGAAAAAGGTCAGGAAGGAGAAAATAAAAATTCAAAGCTCCTTAGGCAGCTTATAACGTATCTAGAGCTGGCCTTTGAAAGCCATCAGTTAGAGTGTATGTAGCCTGAAAATACATACGTGTACGTATAGATAGCCTTAAGACCCTTTACTAAATCTTATAATAGAACATCTTGTAATCATGGGAACAGCCCTGTAAGGTAGATCAGTATTGGGTAATACTGTGAATATGTTGCTGCTTGGTAGCTGCTGACCACTATGCTACACCAACTCTCATTTCACAGATGAAACAGGGATGTCATGTGCTTATATTCCTAGTTGCACAGCTAGGGTTGCTTCCTGGGCATGTTATCATATATGCTCAAGCACACACTGCTTGAAGACTTTTTTCTTCCTCTACAACTGTAGTAGTTTAGTGAGCAATAGAACTGATGCTGCACTTGATGTAGAAACAAACCTGGATGGTCTGCTTAAAAAAAATCCCATTTTAATCATCTTGCATATCTGTCACTACAGAGTTTAGCTAAAGGAATTTGGAATTTGTGTGAATATATATATATATATATATATATACACACACACACGCACATACACACACACACACACACACATATACACACATACTCTTATCCTAGAGATGTATTGCTTGCCAACCCAAGTTATGTGCACGTTACATGTGTACCTAATTCACATCTGAGCATTCTAAGAGCTCACTAGTATCAAACTAAGGCTTGATTCACACATTGCATTAAGTTATAATATGGTTTGTTTAGTTTTGTAAATGGTATGGGATTGTACTTTGTAAAGCTTGGTTTATGTCTTAGTGTAATGGGTGAACCATACTTATTTTAAGATTTAGTGCAATGTGTAGATCCTCCCAGTCCATCATCATATTTCCCATAGTAGCTGACAAGTTCTGGAAAACGCACTTCTGGTCCCAAAGAAGATGGGAGATGACATATTATGTGGGCGTGAAGATCCAGAAGGGCCTGAATTTGGCTGAAATTTTATTAATGATTATAACAGAAGCCGCAACTATCCTTTAAGAGTCTCCTAATAGTTCTTATTTTTATTATTGCACTTAGATGGAAACAGATATAACTAATACAAACCTTATCAGGCAAGTGACAGAATTAGAGCCCAGCCTCTGTTTTGCATGCTTGGTTCTCCAGCAGTCATAACAAAAGGAAATAGAAGAAAAAGCAAGCGAAATTAACACATGTATTCTACAGAACCACTGTAGCTGAAAAGAGAAACATTTCTCATTCCCCACATGCTGGCTTATAGACCTAGCTGTATATTTGGCAAATGAAAGCATTGTATGAGGTGTTCTGTCGCTCCTGAGCTTCATCTCTTTGAAGTTTGAACCTTTTATGTCAGGTGTATATGAAGGAGAAAGAGTGATCCTTAGTTGCTGAAGCCTACCAGTACAGAAGCATGAGCTGTAATATGTATCAGTATTGGAAAACAGAATGAATTATCACTCCTTATCATCTTTTCTCAGTAGTGTTTCTATGAAACAGGAAAGTTCTCCAGTATTCCATTTCCATGCCCATGCCCATGCATCTGCAAAGCTACTTGAATTCTGTGGAATAGGAAAGCTGTAATACCACATGGAAATAGCTCGAAGAGCACTGTCCATGACAATATGCCATGTTAGATGCTTTTTTTTTTTTTTTTTGGTATCTGTGTGGTATTGGATATTCTTTCCCCTGCATCTATTGGACAAGTTCTGTAGAGAGCCAAGGTAACAAGAAACAGCAATACTGAAAGGCTCACAGTTTTTGCCTGGTACTGGTAATAGACAGAAGGCAAGACACAGAATTCACCAATAGAGTTTTCCTGTATATGAAGATCAAGCAGCAATCACCACAGTCCCTTCCTGACTAGTGTATTCTTATCCTGTATGGGAGAGGGGAATTTGGTTAATATGGTTAGTTAAGCCAAGAAACAGATACATATTGAAAATAAGGTATGGGAGAGCTTTGCAGTAATCATATTCAAATGCTTGCTTTCATTCCTTTCTGCAGCAAGACATTCTACAGGTACATGATCAGTGACTGATCTCTGTAGTAGTTATTAATGGACATAGGGAGTGATGCAGGCTGCTGGTCCTTAATGAGAAATGGTTTGAGATTTTTTTGGCAATTACTGTAGTTTGAGCTTACAAGGAGTAGTTCTGGCAATATGTGACACAGCATTAATGTTTGCAAACTCATGGATGGCTGTTTGCTAAGTCTCTTCCAGATTTTGATGAGCTAATCTAGCTGATGCAGTATCCAACTGGATGAGTGTACTGTTTCAGGGCTGATAGGATCGAGCAATAAAATCCTGATGTACCATATAGACATTACAATGTGAGATTCTCCAGTGAAAATGATTTCTCTCTGATGGCTTACTTGACTGTTTCCACATTCAGACTGACACGCAGACAACTATGTCCATGGGGTCAGATCCCTGAGAACTTCAACCATAGGAGGATGAGCTATAGGAAGATTTGAAATTTCTGAGACTGTTTTTTATTATATGGGACTGAGAGTTTCTGATTCCCCTTTGCTTTTAGGAAGTCAGTTTATCATCTATGTTTTTGGTCTGTTGGCAGATGTGACAGTGCTTGCATCTTGGGATTGTCCAAGTGCTGCAGAGCCCTTCAGAAAATTTTACTGGCTTTCACTACTTTTGAGAAAATTCTCTGTTTACAAAGTTTCTTTCTTGGGGCTTTTTGGTATGCTGATTCTGCTTCCATAGCAACAGTTGTGGGCAGCATTTAGTTACTTCTTCATAAAGATCATGAGGGCAGTAATTTTCACTTCTGTAAGCTGATAGCCTTTGAGAGCCAGAAAGCTAGAAAGTGTGCCACCACATTAAAAGTTCCAAATGGCCTCCATCTGAGAGTTTAAAGAAAGTTAATCTAAAGCAGGTTCTGACCTTTTCTATAACTGATTACTCTATATCTGCCGTTTCTATATCTCTTACAATCCACATCTCGTTTTGCGAGTGTTACATCTCTAGTAAGCCAGAAATGTTCCTTAATAATACAAGTAGTCCTTGCTTAACAACCACAATTGGGACTGGAATTTCGGTTGCTAAGCGAAGCGGTCATTAAGTGAATCCAACCTGATTTTACAACCTTTTTTGCAGGGGTTGTTAAGCAAATCAGCACAGTCATTAAGCAAGCTGGAGGATTGTTAAGTGAATCATGCAGTTCCCCATTGATTTTGCTTGCCAAAAGCCGGCCAGGAAGGTCAAAAATGGTGATCACATGACCATGGGATGCTGTGATGGTCATAAATGTTAACTGTTTGCCAAGTGCCCAAATCATGATCATGTGATTGCGGGGATACTGCGACAGTCGTAAGTATGAGGACCAGTCGTAAGTTGGTTTTTTCAGCACCATTGTAAGTCCAAACCATCACTAAATGAATGGTTGTCAAGCAAGGACTACCTGTAGGTGAAGAAGGATACAGTGTTACAGTATTGTCTTTTACAAGCCTTGAGGGTATATCTGGGTAAGCTCAGTTTGGAGCATATGCATCCTTTTCTTATGGTGTCTGTGTGTGTAGCTTTGATCTCTTTTTTTTAATCACTGTTGCAATTGGAATCTTAAGCACATTTCTGGAACTGGGTCTATGATAGAGCCTTCTGCCATTTGCATTGTTGCTACTTTCTAGCCCCAGCTAAAGCCAATAGAAAACAAAAAAAACATGCAAATTCCTGTGTAAACTTCTACTTCCAGCACCATTTCTTGGTATTTATTTTAGATGATTTCACTTTTCATTTCTTACAAAATTCTTCAAAAAGTAAGGAAGATCATCAACCAACCAGTTTTTATAACTATAAAAGGAGGGTAATTATATATGCCTAGAGACTTTCTTTACTAAGATTCTTAAAAAACAAAAAAGGGACAGTAAATTTAGACTACATTTTTAAGCATCGTTATAGCATCCATAAATACATTGCAAGTAGGAACTTGTTTTTGAAAAATTCTTTCTAGTAAGAAATTTGGATGAGTGGAGGAAGAGGTACATATATTGACTCATAAATTTGAAAAAAGCAAATCACATCTCAAATCTACTAGTGTTCAATTTTCTTCTTGCCAACAGAGTCCATTAGAGTTGAACAGCTAATAGATTCAAATAAATAAAAATAAATACTTGATTATTATACAGGAACAACTTAATGTCTCATACTCAGAATAATTAATCATAATGAGAAATGACTTTTTGATTTCCAGTGATTTCCAGTGAATTATTTCTAGCCTAGCAGGAATTAATAATATATTGAATCCTTATGCTGTAATTTCTTAGAGTGTGAAAAAGTGACAATAAGCCTATTCCTTACTTAAGGTTTATTTTTCAGAAGGGAAATTAACAAATGATGTTAATTTCCCAAAATATTTACATTATTAATGTATATTCTGAAACAAAAATGAAGATTTGTGTGTTAAATTTCCTGGGAGAATGCTGAAATGACACCTGAGGGGCACAGAATACAGCCATTTCTCCTATTTTTTTAATGATCAAACATTTAGAAACAGGCTAATCATAAAGAAGTGCAAAGAAGTTCAAAACATATTTTATGATGGTTCTATTTTTGTTCAAAGATCTTCCATATAGAGGGAAAAGCTTTTAGTTGTGTAGCTATATACCTTCAGGCGTTGTACTGAAGGTCTCATGGATGGTCTTTTTGAAAATTATATATATTATTTTGATTGTGAAGGCCAATGATGAATATGGATATAAGCAAAATTTTTTGTGGGGAAGGATAAGATATATTTTTAAAAACTGTTATAGGGAAGAAGAAATAATGCTGCAATGGTCAGTGTCAACCAAGTGCAGATACAAGGCATCTTTTCTGTTGCTGTTATTATTTGCTGCGCTCTGGTTATTTTGGGATGTGGGGGCTGACTTACGAGGCTCTGGACTGTGTTCCCAAAGTCCATTTCTGGTTGCATGGCTAAATAGCTACTGAAGTACAGATTTGTTGTTTATTGGTTTAGTCGCTTCCGACTCTTCGTGACTTCATGGACCAGCCCACGCCAGAGCTTCCTGTCGGTTGTCAACACCCCCAGCTCCCCCAGGGACGAGTCCGTCACCTCTAGAATATCATCCATCCATCTTGCCCTTGGTCGGCCCCTCTTCCTTTTGCCCTCCACTCTCCCTAGCATCAGCATCTTCTCCAGGGTGTCCTGTCTTCTCATTATGTGGCCAAAGTATTTCAGTTTTGCCTTTGATATCATTCCCTCAAGTGAGCAGTCTGGCTTGATTTCCTGGAGGATGGACTGGTTTGATCTTCTTGCAGTCCAAGGCACTCTCAGAATTTTCCTCCAACGCCACAGTTCAAAGGCATCGATCTTCCTTCGCTCAGCCTTCCTTATGGTCCAGCTCTCGCAGCCATATGTTACTACGGGGAACACCATGCTTTAACTATGTGGACCATTGTTGTCAGTGTGATGTCTCTGCTCTTAACTATTTTATTGAGATTTGTCATTGCTCTTCTCCCAAGGATGAAGCGTCTTCTGATTTCCTGACTGCAGTCAGCATCTGCAGTAATCTTTGCACCTAGAAATACAAAGTCTTTCACTGCTTCTACGTTTTCTCCCTCTATTTGCCAGTTATCAATCAAGCTGGTTGCCATAATCTTGTTTTTTTTGAGGTTTAGCTGCAAACCAGCTTTTGCACTTTCTTCTTTCACCTTCATCATAAGACTCCTCAGTTCCTCTTCGCTTTCAGCCATCAAAGTGGTATCATCTGCATATTTGAGATAGTTAATGTTTCTTCCAGCAATTTTAACTCCAGCCTTGGATTCCTCAAGCCCAGCATGTCGCATGATGTGTTCTGCGTACAAGTTGAATAGGTAGGGTGAGAGTATACAGCCCTGCCATACTCCTTTCCCAACCTTAAACCAGTCCGTTGTTCCGTGATCTGTTCTTACTGTTGCTGCTTGGTCGTTATACAGATTCTTCAGGAGGCACTTCTCATTTTATTGCGCTTAGTTTTATTGAGCTTCACAGATACTGCATTTTCGAACAAATTGAAGGTTTGTGGCAACCCTGCATCTGAGGGTTGTGGCAACCCTGCATCTGAGCAAGCCTATGGGTGCCATTTTTCCAACAGCGAAAGGCTCAGATGGTGATTAGCATATTTTTAGCAATAAAGTATTTTTTAATTAAGGTATGTACATTTTTTAGATGTAATGTGGTTGCATACTTAATAGACTACAGTATGGTATAAACATAATTTTATGTTTATGTTTAGCACTGGGAAATCAAAAAATTTGTGTGACTTGCTTTATTGCGATATTTGCTGTATTGTGGTGGTCTGGAACCAAGCCTGTAATAACTCCAATATTGGAGATAATTAGTTGTGGATATTGTTGAAGAGGCATCCAAACAATTATAATGAAATGCTTCTATGCCTCTTGGAGAAATGCAGGTCAAAAATACTCAGGGCAGTCTCCATTTCCTTGGGTATGATATATAGTGGTCTAAAAAGCAATGGGACTCACTGGAAATCTTAAGACATGCACAATATGTATCTTGTGAGAGCTTTACCTGAACAGCACTTATGTAAACTTCCTTTTACATATTCACTTTTTAGTCTGAAATTCTACAACATTGCAGTAGTTTTACATGAGTTTGTCAACTTTTTGCTTTTTCTAAACCTTCCTTGAATTAAAGCACCCTGAAATACAGAAACTATTTCAAATATTCATTTAGTATAAATTGTTAAACTTTATGCAAAGTTTGGCAATAATTTCCAGATGCTTTACAGCAAAGGCTCCTCTAAGCTTTCATGAACTACAGTATAATCTGTCAGTTGCAAAAAAGTTATTCTACTTTTATTGTTTTTTCATGGTGTTCTTTTCTTAACTTTGCTATATTTCTTTTTTTCTAGTATAGTATAGTATGCTATAGTAGACAATTGAAAGCATCAATTTCTCTTCTGGATAATTAATACTATTGTAAATGTTAACATCTGTTCAATATAGAATCTTGTGTGACTCCATTGTGAAGATTATCAGTTTGGTTCTACTTGTTAACTTCATTCTTTTGAGAAAGTATTAAATGTGTAGTATTCTCTCCAAGAGAGATTTTAACAAATGTTTACTATAAATATTTAAATGTTCAAATTTTATGTAATATATTAAATTTACTGAACTGTTAGTTCTTTTGACTTTGAAATATTTATTGCAATGGTCATACCTGCAGAAAGTGATTAGGAAATTCTTCCTATAGACTTCAAAGCAGTGTTATTGACTAAATCATATATAAAAAATTCTTGAACTGTTGACTATATACTATAATGTGCTGCTTTGGTTAATTAATCTATAAATGTTTCCTGAAAAATAAATTCCATAGTGCTCAGTGGAGTACAGTTTGATCTTATCTTTTGCATGCTTAAGCTTCAAATAACTCCTGCTATGGTGCAGTGGGTTGGGACTGGAGAGATCCAGATTCAAAGTCTACTCTCATCTGTAGAAAGCCACTGGGTGACTTCAGGCCAGTCACTGTCTTTTTCAACCCAGTCTACTTCACAGAATGCTGTTGTGGAAATTAAACAAAGGGGGTTCCAAGTATAGGCTGCCTTGAGCTGTTAGAGGAAAGGTAGGTGTAAATAAATAAATAAAATTCAAAGAAGCTTGCATGGGTTGAGATTGTTAGATGTACAGGCTGTTGGCTGGTCATTAAGGTCTTCATGGCGTAGCCTGGAAGAAAAGACATCTCTCTTTCCATTTCAAAAACCTTTTAAACATTTTTCAAAATTCTATTACATTTAAATCTAATTATCCATGTTCCTTATATTTTCTTTATTCCTCCTCTATTGCAGCCTTTGACATTGTTTACCAAAGAAATGGTGATGGAGAAGCCAAGTCCGCTGCTTGTAGGGCAGGAGTTTGTGAGGCAGTACTATACCCTGCTAAATAAAGCACCAGATTTCTTACACAGGTACTTTCTTTAAAAATCTGCATCTTATGCAATCAATATCAATTAAGCAAGCTGGATTGATTTCCCCCATATAATTTAGCTATCATTGTCCTTAAAATAAATTGAACATCACTATGTATATCCTAAGAATGTTTTGGTATGGTCCTTGGACACATTCTTTAAATGAGTATTTTTAATGTTATCTATTCCCAAATATTTGTTTCCAATGTTAAGAAAAATCCTCTGCAGTATATTATAGGAAATTCATAAATTATTGTATTTAGGTTTTTAACTGTTAAATTTGCATCAGATTTATGTTCTGTGTTATTCTTTGAAGTTGATGGGATAATAAACTGAACAAATTATAGAAAGCAGGACTGAGTGGGAGAGACTGAGTTGCCCTGTCTGTTCCTCAGTTTTAACTTTCAAGGGGGTTCACAAAAATAGTAAAGCAATCTATGTGCCCAGAGTCGTTGAAAGCGGGGCAATATACAAGTTTAATAAATTATTATTATACATACAAAAAACATATAAGGCAAATGCCGCATCATAAAAGTGCCATAAATTGTTGCAGATTGAAATAGCATATAAAAAGCTTGAGAAAACTAAAATGCATGCTTCATATTGATAGAAAAGTACCTGGCAAAGATGTTAATGAAAATGAATACATGAGACAGATAGGGATGTGTGGTCTTCTAAATGTCAGTTATTATTAGCTAAGAGTATTAGAATTTAACATAGCGTAGAGGTAACAAAGCCAATCACATTGTTATATCTGCATAGATTTGTGAGTCATACGTTTGTAAAACTGTATTTATAAGTTGTATCTCATAGTATTTTAAGTCAACTAACATAGGGCTCTCCATCAATTTCTGACATAACGAATTCAGAAACAAATTCCAAGAGCCTACAGTCTTCAGAGACACCTCACGTAATAAGAACAAAATCAAGGTTTGATTCAGCAAAACCTCATAGAGGTAGAAGCAGAATAATACTGCAAAAATTATTTTTAAATTTATTTCTTCAGTAATACAGATTTTCTTCCCAAAGCTGTTTAACCACCAGTCATTTAAGCTACATATAAAATCATATGCCTACTCTCTCATGTTCCCTCCAGCACATGGGAGAAAAGGCAGATAGAAATCAGTGTAACTTAACAGTGTAACTTAAATATCACTAGTGCAATAATTGGAGTCAAAGCTCACATATTTCACTTGTTTAAAGGACTGTTTAAACCGAATACCATTCCAATGTCAGTCTGGTATTGAGAGGGGAAGATCCATCCAGTCACCAAAGGTGGAGATATATTACAATGGAATCCAATCAACAAGCTGTAGGTAGAAGAAATTTCATTCCAGGATGGGAATTATAAAACAGTACCTAAATTATCAAATGGGATCAACGGTTTTGTTGCTGCTGCTTCAGCAGTATTTGTGTATGTGCAGATGTGTTCTTTTGAGTATCCTTGACTCCTGGTAACTAACTGGACAAATCCATGCACTTCTCCTGGCAAGATTTTTGGAAGTTGTTTGCCACTGACTTCTTCCTAGGGCAGATAGTTTGACTGACCCAAAGTCATCCAACTGGCTTTGTGCCAAAGGCAGGACTAGAACTCACAATCTCCCATTTTTTAGCCTGGTGGCTTAAACTGCTACACCAAACTGGTTTCACTGAGTAGAGAAACCGGAGTGATCTAGGAAAGGAAGGAGGGTAGTAAGGCCAAATACTTTATCTAGAAATTCCAGTTGCTAAGGGAAGTCTTCAAAAAGAATGATTATAATTTAACCCTGGCTTTTCTTGAATTTAGAATACAGTCAGTATGCCCTCAGTTATATAGTAGTTAGTCTAAAGGAAGGAAGGTAGTCTAAGGAATGTTAGCAGAAATAGGCTGGCTCTGTGTTCTTGAACTCTCAACAAGACACAGTCCTTTCAATCAGTTACTTCCTTCCGACATTCTAGCAGAAAATGGTAAATTAATCCCAATCAGTCTATTAAAGGGTTACTATAATTGGGCTGTACTGTGAGCTGGTGAGGAGGCTTCTATTCTTGGGCCTAGCCCTAACAACAACAACTGGAACTGCTGCAACTGCCATCAAGACAGCGGAGTCACATGATGTTGCGCTTTACGACTGTCACTTAGTGACAGAGTTGCCAGTCATTAAGCAAGGACAATTTCTATTAGTTTTTAACAAATACATCCATTGGGTCAGTTTGCCATGCTGGTTAAGGTATGGTTAAAGTATGGAACTTACTAGATGAGTTTGGGCTTTTCGGTATCTCTCAGCACCGTGTACCTCACAAGGTGTTTGTTAGGGAGAAGAGAACAGAGTGCTATGTACACTGCTTTGAGATCCTGTAGAAAGGCAGGATATAAATTAAATGAATAAATGAAGTAACATTTTAGGGTCCTTTTATCTACATCTTAAATGCAATATTTTGGAGCAGCTTTTTGAATCTGCTGCTTCATTTGAAAATGTCAGAAAGAAAATATTTTAGAATGTGTTTCCATATGATAATCTTAAATACTGTTGTTTAATTTCTTTAAAGGTTTTATGGCAGGAATTCTTCATATGTCCATGGTGGATTAGATGCCAGTGGCAAGCCCCAGGAAGCAGTGTATGGCCAAGCTGTATGTAACATAAATCCTATTTGAAGTTCAGTTGCTACAAATGAGCCTGACTGTTGACAATTAAAAGTAATCTGCATTAAGAAAATGCTAAATTTGTCTGTTTCTGTTAAAGCTCAGAATAATCTTATGTACCTTAAAGTCAGGAGGAAAAGTTCTTCCCTTGCCTCTCTTAATTTCTCCTCACTACATTCTTCTTACTAACACTTAAATGTATGTGATTTTTTTTTGCCTAGCCTATGCTTCCCATTTCATTGTCTTTCTACTCTAATTTCTTGTAATACTTCGTCTTGTAGTTACAGGTAGTTTTCACTTACTAACCATTCATTCAGTGAGTGTTTGAAGTTACGACGGTGCTGAAAAAATAACTTTACAGCCCATTTACAACCATTTATGACCTTCACAGTGTCCCTCAGTCACATGATTGCCATTATAGTCAGTAGGTGTTGTCCTGTACCTGACTTGTGGTCCCCCCACCCCGGGCAGAGCAGAGAGATTAGAGAGAAAAGGATTGCAAAAGTAAGCTCTTTGCCCTTTTACACACTGAAAGCAATGCGATTGCGCCGACAGCCTGGAGCTGGGAGCCGCAGGCATACTACGTAAACAGCTTATGGTACTCTCTTGAAATCACTTCTTCTCCAATCTTTCTGCTCTCGGTGGGGCGGGGGGAGGTCAAGCAAAGGAGAGATTGCCCACAGAAATTGCTTGCTTTTTTTCTCTAACCATACCCCCCCCCAACTTGAAGAGCAGAGAGATTGGAGAGAAAGAGATTTCAAGAGAGTAAGCTGTTTGCACAGTACGCCTGCGGCTCCCAGCCCCGGGCTGCGGTGTGGTCTCATTGCTTTTGATGTGTACAAGAGAGTATGCAAGCACTCAAGCATTCCAAAGGGTTGGGGAGTGCTTATGAGGCAGACAAAAGCTGAAGGTGTGAAACTGAGTAGTCTTGTCTCTTTCCAGCTGGAAAGCACAGTTGCGGTCACATGATTTCCCACTTAGTGACTGCTTTGCTTAGCAGTGGAGTTACCCGTCCCAATTAGGGTTGTTAAGTGAGGACTACGTGTTCTGCCACGGCAAATTATATCCCTCTGTGCTGCAGAAGAAAGGACGTTAACATAGAGCCTAGATTGTAGCTGCCTTGTTAGCCTGCCAGATTTTAAAAAGTTGTCTTTGTATTCACTGAGAAACTCACAGCTAAGAGCATTGGTTTTCAAATTGGCTAATATGTTTTTAATAAAGTATATCACAAACTACTATAAAGGAACATTTTAAAAATGTTGAATGACAGAATTGTGTAACTGTTGAATAATTGTATTGTTTTTAAGTGCTATTTTTTCTACATAAATGTTTATATTGTAGAAAGTTAAATTTACTTGAAAGTGTTTCCTTTACTGTATTTGTGTTTAGGACATTCACAAAAAGGTGATGTCCCTGCAGTTCAGTGAGTGCCGCACTAAGATTCGCCATGTTGATGCCCACGCGACCCTGAACGATGGAGTAGTTGTACAAGTCATGGGGGAGTTGACAAACAACGGACAACCAATGAGGAAGTTCATGCAGACTTTTGTGCTGGCTCCAGAAGTAAGTAGCATCTTGAACAGTTGGTTGGAAGCAGCAGAGCTAGGTAGACTCTAAGCATGAGGCGATTGCTTTACTTGAAGAGCTTCGTTTGCAATGAAACTCTCCCACTGATGTGGTTCAAATAAATCTTCTAGAACTAAGGACATTGCAAATTTGATTAACTTACCTGTTGTTCGTTATTCTGGAGAAACTATTAGCACTTACCACTGCACCACACCGCCTCTCTATCACAGTTAAGTACACCAGTTAAAAAAGTTAAAGAAATAATATTTGGATATAACACGTTAAATGTTGCATAAATGTATTCTATTTTTTTGAAAAGCACATTTTTAATGGGGTTAGTTTTTATTCTTTCAGTTACCCTAAAATAACAGACTATCTCAAGTTGAGCTCTGGTCTTGAGGCAGCAATAAGGAAATGGCTTGCCACTGCCTTCTTCTAGGTTTGTTTGTTTGTTTATTTATTTATTTATTTAATTTATTTTCTATCCCGCCTTTATTATTTTTATAAAAACCAAGGCAGCAAACTTCCCTAACACTCCTTCCTCCTCCTATTTTCCTCACAACAGCAACCCTGTGAGGTGAGCTGGGCTGAGAGAAAGTGACTGGCCCAAAGTCGCCCTGCCAGCTTTCATGCCTAAGGCGGGACTAGAAGTCATGGTCTTCTGGTTTCTAGCCCGTTGCCTTAACCACTAGACCTCCCAGTCTAGCCTACAGCCCTGAGATTTCCTGGTCTTTTATCCAGAAACTAACCAGGACAAATCTTGCTTAATTTGGGGGGGAATCATTTATGGTTGGCCAAAAAACCCACTTCCTGATAGATGGAAATTACCCAACAAACACTTTACCTTAATGTAGAGGAATTTTTTTTAATAACTGATAAGTTATTTGCTCTAGCTATACCTGTTCTTGTGAAATTGAACTGCCATTCATAAAAATCTTTCTATGTCTTCTGAGGCCAACACTAGTTGAGTTATTTTGCCTCTCTTGCTTTCCTTCTCTATTTCTGCCCTCCCCCCCCACCAAAAAAACCCTAGGAAACTATTCAGTCATATTTTTAAGGTTACTCTTGATTAGCATCTTATAAAAGCAAGCATAGCAAATTTTGCTTCAGCATTTCCTTCTCAGGATGCTACTGCTTTCTGAATACACGCAATACCTGCTTTAAGTGCTAGTCTTCCTATTATTGGTATAATAGATTGGGTAGCAACTACAAACATTGACAGTCCATAAGTAAGTTATTTGATAGTAGACAAGTCTATTCCACGATTCTTATCCATTACTTTCTCTACCCAAGGATAGCTATGTATGGGATAAATTGAGTCATTCTTTAGCAAACTCTAGAGATTTAATTGATTTTTCATCTTCCTCACTACCCTAGAATATTTGGGGGATATTACCTCTTCCTCAACTTTGAGAATGATATAAGTAGGAAACCTCCCTTTATACAGAACTGCGAACTTGGTCAGGATTAATAGCATATAGGTAATTCTTGATTTACAACCACAGTTGGGACTGGAACTTCCATCGCTAAGCAAGGTGGTAGTTAAGTGAGTCACACCTGATTTCACAACCTTTTCCGCCATGGTCGTTAAGTGAAACGTGTGGTCGTTAAGTGAAACATGTACTTGTTAAGTGAATCTGGCTTCTCCCATTGACTTTGCTTGTCGGAAGTTGGCTGTGAAGGTTGCAAATGGCGATCACGTGACCCTGGAATGCTGCAACCATCGTAAGTTTTTGGTTTTTGGTGCCCCTAGAAGGGCACATGTAACACCACTGATGCGCGAGCTGCATTGGGTACCAGTTTGCTTCCAGGTCCAATTCAAGGTGTTGGTTATTACCTTTAAAGCCCTACATGGCATGGGGCCAGGTTACCTGAGGGACCGCCTCTTCCCCATTACCTCATCCCATCCCACCCGATCATTAGGAGAGGGCATGCTGCAGACCCCGTCTGTAAGAGAATTTCATCTGGTGGGGTCCAGGAAGCGGGCCTTCTCCGCAGTAGCTCCTGCCCTGTGGAACATGCTGCCCCCAGAGGTGAGATTGGCCCCATCGCTCCTGGCCTTTTGGCAGTCTGAAGACCTGGTTCTGCCGCCTCGCTTGGGGTGGAGAGGGGAATAGATCTACATGGGGATGACCACTCCTCCCACACTTGGACTGTTTGAGATTCTTCACCACTTGGATTCTTTGTTTTTACCTCTATTTATATTATTTATTACTGTATTTTATTCTGTGTATTTATGGTTATGGTTTTTAATTGATTGTTGTAAACTGCCCAGAGTCCCCCGACGGGAGGAGATGGGTGGGGATAAATTAGATAGATAGATAAATAAATAAATAAAAGAAGTGTGAGCTGGTTGCCAAGCGCCTGAATTTTTATCATGTGACCGCAGGGATGCTGCGGTGGCCATAAGTGCGAGGACTGGCCATAAGTCATTTTTCCCAACACTGTTGTAACTTTGAACAGTCGCTAAACGAATGGTTGTAAGTTGAGGACTACTTGTATTTTGTGTTCCTTGCTGGCCATCTACTTCTTCCTTCAATTATTACAGAAAATGATGGGAAAACTGCTGAAGACCAGCATGCGCAGTTTCACCTTCATTAAGAGGAATTGAGCTCCCTGAAATTGTGGGGGGGGGAGATGTGTCTAAGTTCAAAACTGTAGAGAGCAAAGGCATGTACTCTGATCTACTTACAAGAATCGTGGAGCCCTCACCTCATTTCTATTCCTTCATCAGACTTTAAGGCAAAGATAGCAGAGATAGCAAGCCATAGCCCATGAACTACATGCCTTGTGTGCTTTCCCAGAGCTGCTCCAAGTTGTGTGCAAAAATTTGGATTTTTGAGGGAGGGGCAAGTGAAAATTGAAAGCAATCTTACGTTTTTGCTAGGCTTTTTTTTTAATTATTATTTTTCTGAAAACCAAAATCCTCAACTAGTAGAAAAAAATGCCTCCAAGCTGAAAATTTCAGTACTAGCCCCTCTGCTGACATCTTGCAGCATTATCAAGAAAGGGAGTTCTAGCAGAGTGTAGACTTTATTTAATCAAAGGAGAAAAAGAAAGGGCAAAAGATCAGACTATAGCTAGAAGTGGGGGTAGGGGCCAAGTTTGATGTCATCAGTTTGAACTAGCAATTCCCCATTGTTCTTGAAGTGTGAAGATTTGAAGACTAGCTGAGGCTAGGTATTTCTTGCTCATTTCAGTGCACAGCAGGCTCACAGATCCTGCATTATTATAGGACTCACTTTGAAGATATGTAAAAAGTCTTCCTATTGATAGGCAAATCTCAGCTCTGAAGGGTCCCAGGTTTAGAAATTCTTCCCAGGAACCTGAAAATCTTGACAATCAAGCATCTTTATGTTCATGAAGAAAGAAAGGGCACATCAGAGTGTTGTTCTCTAGTTTCTAGAGGAGTAGCTGTGTTTGTCATTTTTAGTTAAAACGATAAAGATCCAGTGGGATCCTAAAGACTAACAAATGTACTGTTACACAACCTTTTTTGAGTCACAATACTTTCATTAGATGCTCTGTACCCAAGTCTCCCTCAAGTTGAGCCCAGCTCCTGATGACTTCATGGACATGTCGATGGAGCTTTTTTGGCAACTATGCACTCCATAGATATTAACTTAATTATATTGTTATGTAAGGGTAAAAGGAAAAAGCATATGGACATAATTTACACTCGCTAGAATGTAAATCCCAAATTAAGCTTTCTTCTATCTATGTCATCTTTGTTTCCTCAGGGGTCTGTTCCAAATAAGTTTTACGTCCACAATGATATATTTCGCTATGAAGATGAAGTATTTGGTGATTCTGAAGCTGAACTTGATGAAGGTAGGGAATATTAAACCTGAGAACATACATGTGTTTTTTGGTGGCAGCAATTTTGGAAAGAAGCCTGAGCACAACTTCATGTAAAGGCAATGCAAGCCCAAGTGCTGCCTCTTTCCATTATGTTTTATGTTAAAGCAATAAATTAAAGCCCCAAGATTGTATAAAGGTTTTGAAATTCTTGGGGGCTATCCCCAAAAGTTGCCTCCAGAATGTACCACTAAATTGTAATTTTTATTTAACAGAATAGGAAAAGTGTTAAATGCACAGGGAGGAATATATTACTATATATAAACAATTTAATTTTCATTTAGATACATTTATGTGTAAATTAACAAGAGCCAGTTTGGTCTAGTGGTTAAGGCAATGGGCTAGAAAACAGGAGACTGTGAGTTCTAGTCCTGCCTTAGGCACAAAACCAGCTGGGTGACCTTGGGCTGGTCACTTTCTCTCAGCTCTAAGAAGGAGACAATGGCAGACCACTTCTGAAAAATTTGCCAAGAAAACTGTTGCAGATGCTGGGAAAGCCTTTAGCCCAGGAGAGGTCAAAAAGAGAGGTCAAAAAAGTCACACACCAAGCATTTCTATAAAAATAATGTATTTACAGAAAGCAAAAACAAAAGCAAAACATTTAAAGTACGTAGCTCCCTTTGGAGCAAGCCTTGCTGAGCTACATTTCCAGCAGAGGGAAAAAGAGGAAGTGAAGAAAACAAGTCCGGGCAGGTCCTCCCCCCAGGCTATTTTGCATGAAGCACGTGCGAGGAGACAATCACTTGCAACCTTTTTCACCCGGCCAAAATGACTAGGATATAGCAGTCTTAATCTGTTAGTAGGAAAACCTCAACAAAAACTGCAGGGACTTGTCCAGGCAGTCTCCAAGATTCAGACACAATTGAATGGATAAAAAAAATGTATAAATTAACTCAACACTAGGGTTTTTGTCTTGACCTTGAATATCCATTTTTTCTCTCTCACTATTTTCTGTAGAGAATATGATCCCTGAAATAAGCAGCTGTTAACCCCCCTTCCCCAATTTGCAATCCTGAAATAACCTTAAAGGTAAAGGTTTCCCTTGACATTAAGTCCAGTCGTGTCCGACTCTAGGGGGCGGTGCTCATCTCCGTTTCAAAGCCGAAGAGCCGGCGATTGTCTGTAGACAGTTCCGTGGTCATGTGGCCGGCATGACTAAACGGAATGCCATTACCTGCCCACTGAAGCGGTACCTATTCATCTACTCACATTTGCATGTTTTCGAACTGCTAGGTTGGCAGGAGCTGGGACTAGCAACGGGAGCTCACCCCGTCATGCGGATTTGAACCGCCGACCTTCTGATCGGCAAGCTCAGCGGTTTAACCTGCAGCGCCACCACATCCCTAACGAAATAACCTTAGTCTGTGAATAAAAGGTTTATTGATAGTCTTACTCTGATTTCTGGTTAGATTAGAGGCTACACTAATGTAGTCTGATCCAATTTGTGTTATACTGTAGTTCTCACCAAGATTTGAGGCATTACAGCAATTTAAAACAGACAGGCATGAAATCAAAACCAAAATCCAAATACAAGATGTAGAACTAAGAATTATGCAATCATCAAGCTCTAGGCTATAACTGATAAAAGAAGATTTGGGTTGCTTTTCTGGAAATAAAATCAACAAAAAGAAAACAAAGATAATAAGACATTTAACACCTGAAGAAGAAATTCTTGTAAAAAGAGACAGGTTGGGAGATGACAAAAGTTCTAATGAAGTATTTAGGGTTTTACTGGACGGAATGTAATAAAGACATATTTTAAAACAACCAATTAGGGAAAGAAATAAAACAAGACCTTGAAAGATGGAAAAGCTTAAAACTTTCCTGGCTAGGACTTACCATGATAATAAAAATTGATGTGTTACCAAAGATAAATTTCCTGTTTCAAATGGCACCAATTCAAATCTCAGAAAAAATTATTTGGGACTAGTGAAGAACACTGAACAGATTGTTGGCAGATGCTGGGAAAGCCTTTAGCCCAGGAGAGGTCAAAAAAGTCACACACCAAGCATTTCTATAAAAATAATTTATTTACAGAAAGCAAGAACAAAAGCAAAACATTTAAAGGACTTAGCTCCCTTTGGAGCAAGCCTTGCTTGCCTACATTGCCGGCAGAGAGAAAAAAAAAAGAGGAAGTGAGAACAAGTCCGGGCAGGTTTCCTCCCCCAGGTGATTTGCATGAAGCACGTGAGAGGAGACAATCTAATATAACCTTTTAACCCGGCCAAAATGATTAGGCACAATAGTAGTCTTAATCTATTAGTAGGAAAACCTCAACACAGATTTATATGGAGCAGTGAAAAAAACCAAGTGTAAGATTCAAAATTTTGCAAGACTCAAAAGAGAGAAGTGGATTAGCTTTTCCCAATCTCAGGCTATATTATAGAGCAAGCTGTCTATCATAGATAACATAATGGATAAAATCTCCTAGCAGCAGAATAGCAACTACAGAAGGGGCAGGCTTAGTCAACGGACTTCATAGATACAGTATCTATGTGATAAAGAAACAGAAGAAGGCAAGGATCTGAATGGACATAATATAAGAGAAAGTTTGTTTTAAAAAATTCTATCCTTGAAAGCAAGAGTAAGTCCAAAGATTTCACCATTATCACCTTCAAATGCTTTTTTACTTCAAAGAAAATTATAGTAAGATGGATCTGGTCATATATACCAATATGATAATTTGGACTCAAGAAATAGAATAAAGACACAATTGAAAATTGCTTAAAGAAGGTAGAAATCTACCATGATTAATGTATTTGCAAACTGGAAAAATAAAAAGCGATCTCAAAGGAGGGACCTGAGAAAGATGACAGAGCCAAGATAATTTATTAGGCCATATCTACATACTCTGGTTTCTCTTCAGATTGTATAAATCTTTTGCCTCTTATTAGGCCATATCTACAAATTGTTACTGAACTATGATATGGAGGCAGAACAAATAAAAAATCGCATGATAAAATGGAAGCAAAACTTCAAAGAAGTAATTTATATTGGAACAATGGGAAGAATTATGGAAAATATTGATAAAATTCACACCAAGTCACAATCTGAAAGAAAATTGGTACAAAATGTTCTGTAGATAGTCTATAACTCTGTCAACAATTGCCAAAAGAGAGAAATCATACAACAATAAATTTTGGAAATGCCATAATTAAGAAGAAACATGTTATCATATCTGGTGGTTGTAGAAAAAAATTCAGAAGGAAGGGAAGGGAAGACTTGTGCCTTCAAGTCAGTTTTTGAGTCCTGGTGACTGCCTGGACTAGTCCCTGCAGTTTTCTTGGCAAGATTTCAGAAGTGGTTTGCCACTGCCTGCTTCCTAGGACTGAGAGAGAGTGACTGACCCAGAGTCACCCAGCTGGCTTTGTGCCTAAGGTGGAACTAGAACTCATTGTCTCCCAGTTTCTAGCCTGATGCCTTAACCACTACACCAAAGCATCCAGAACATTCTGAAAATAAAATTTGAATTGACACCACAAATATTTATTAATTATGACCCCAGATAGTACAAATGAAAAGCATGACAATTTACTAAGTTACTGCGGCAAGAATCAATCTGGCACAACACTGGGAAAGAGAAATTTTGCTGACAATACAAGAGTGGGAAACCAAAATTGGAGAACATGTGGCAATGGAAAAATTGACTGTATATATTCATAACAGAAGTCTAACCACATTCGAGCAGGAATGGTTCCCTTATATACAACATATTATATAGCAAGGCAAGCTCAGACATTTAGAATATGGTTTTTGAAGGAAAAGAGAAACTGTTTAAAAATAATTAAAATGATTTAAATAGAAATTATAATTAATGGTAGATGTTTAAAGCATAGTATAGTAAGTTGCAGTTAGCGGTTGGGGGAAAAAAGAGAAGAGGAAAAAAGAGGAAAAGAAAGAGTGGGGCTGTTTGAATGTTTTTTTCCTATAGTCTCTTTTTAAAAATTTTAGTCACTGTATAAAATCTTATCCTTTAAATTTTCACTTAAACCTCTGCCTTAGTGCAATTGAAAACAAAAAACAAAATCCAAAAGATTCAGATAGGATATAATTTTATTTTGTAAGGATGGCTTTATAATGAGTATCTGTAATTCGTGGAATGTTTATCAATGAAATAAGCACAACTTAGTTGCACAGCTTAGTTTCATAGAATCTGTATCACAGTTGTTAGGAGTCTAGTAGCACCTTTTTCAACTAACGATTTTTATTAAAAGACATACATTTTGTAACTATAGCTTACTTCATCAGATGTATCAGCTAACAAAGGTAAAAATTGTTAGTTGGAACAGATGCTACCAGACTCCTGATTTTTTACCACCATAGATTAACATGGTGCTCTTCTTACAGTATCACAATTCTGGTAAACTATTTGATGCAGTCAAATATTGAGATATAGGCAGAAGTTTTAGAAATAAATGGAGAACGGTTGTCTAAAGAAAGCTACATACCTTGGAAGCCTGCTTTGTGTTTTCAGTGTCAGGCTACAGATTATACGAGATGTATCATTAATCCCACATACTACTGCTTGTCTCAACTCCCAGAATTTTGAACTGGTGTGGCTATTGGGAATTCTGTGACTTGTAGTTCAATACCAAGTTGATAAATGCAGTGGTAGACAAAAATTGACCAAGTGTTCCATACAATGTTCCCAAACTTAGGAAGTGTTGAGAACATCTCAGCAAAGCATATTCTAAAAAGAAATTGGGGATGCTGTTCCAAGGCAACTGGTTATTTTATCTAGACTTAGAGTGGTTATGTATACTTCGTCACTGTACTTTAAAGCTGCTGTATTACATGTGAATTCCTGAATTAATATGCTCCCTTTCATTTTCAGTAAAATTGAAAATATCAGCAATTACTGTAGCAGGCATCACACTTTTTTGAATTATAATGTTTTAGAGTCAGATGATGAGGTAGAAGAGGAGAATGAAGAAAGGCAGCCATCACCTGAACCTGTGCAAGAAAATACAAGCAGTGCTTACTATGATAGTCATCCTGTAACGTAAGATAATTCTCCATGCTTATGTTGCAGACAGTCTGTGCAAATGTGTTTCAGAATCCTATGAATCTGTATGTTAACGTCTTTATCCTTAGCCTGTAATAAGAGAAGAGAAGAGAAGGTAAAATGTGGGATCTTGTAATCAAAAGGAGATGAAAGCTTGTTCATATTTTCTAGAATTTCTGATACAGACAGTTAATTACATGGTTAAGTATTAATGGACCTCTTCTGAAATGATATCATGAGGTTTAGGGTTTTTCAGTGATCCTTATAGCATCTGTAATAATTGAAATCGGAATCATATAAGATAGGTTTATTTATCTTTTATTACAGTTCCATGTAAGAAGGCTTGTATATAAAACTAGGAAACGCTAGTGTGTTTTAAGTGCTGCAGGCAGTATTAAAATGCTTGGCAGTTCTTACGAAGCCTTTCCAGATGCAGTTTCCTGTCAGGTTTGCTAATTGAATGATAGATTATAACCTTCGTTTGTTTGTTTGTTTTATAGTCTGGATTCCCAATATGGTAGCCATGTGCCCTGTGACACACCCTTATGCCTACCCAACTTCCTCCTTTACCTGGTTTATTGTTAATTTATTTTCAATTACAATAAATAAATGGAAAGCTAACTGCTTCAGGGAACCAGTTTCAAGCATCATTCATCTTTCCAGAAATCCCTTTGGTGTCCAATACTTGTCCAAGGCATTCTTAAAAAATAAAGTCATGGATGCCTGCAGCTCAGTGTTTTGTATGGAGCAAATGGACCTGCCCAGGAAAAGGCTGAACTTCCTGGGAGCTAGAAAGGATGGTAGATCTTTTCTGACTGGCCAGATTCACCATTGTAACCACCAGAAATGCCCATCTGCCCCAAAAGGCTAAGGATCTCTGCATTACAAAAAGAAAAGGCTAGTTAAATTGGGCATCAACAAAAGGAGTTCAAGCAAAACTACTAATGTTAAATGATGTATGAGATGCATACATAGCAATAGGTAAATGGTAGCAGTAAGATTTTTTTTCCAAAAATTGGCTTTCATATTAGATAATACTAATAATTTATATTAATAGAAACATTGAAATATCTTATTATTCTAGTAATGGAATAGAAGAAACATTGGAAGAGTCTTCTCATGAACCTGAACCAGAGTTAGAATCTGAATCAAAAACTGAAGAACTGAAAACTGAAGTGGAAGAAAAAAACCTTGAAGAATTAGAAGAAAAATCTCCATCCCCACCTCCTGTAGAAACTGTTTCTCTACCACAGGAACCACCAAAGGTTGGTTAAGTCAGTACGCTTTGTGTAATTAAATTGAAGCTGTTAGCAAAGTCTTGATTATGAGGGTGCTCTGAATGTTTTTATTCACAAATGGACCTAAAGAGATCATAGCTTGCACTGATAATTCAGTGTTTGTCAGCTGTATTCACGTTGCCCAGCATGTGCATACAGAGATTAAAATTACACATTGTCTAAATCCAAAGGATAAATATGTATAATTGATACTAAGGTTCATAAGTGTGTGGAGTAGTATTTAGTACTATAATATTTAAACATTGTTAGAATATAGTATTATGCTTTTATCATAATCACTACTTCATTTTTCTCAGTAATTCAGTTTGAAATAATCCAATCCTAAAAGTAATCCTTTGTTGCTGAATAGTAGTTTGTAGTACTTTGTTTGTAGTAGTAGTAGTACCTTATTTGTTTTTTTGGCTTTGCAGTCTGCAGGAAAACATTAAGAACTTTATACATAGTCCTTAAATTCTTAAATACTTGCATCTTGGTTTTGGTAATTGAAGATTACATACTATATTCTTTTCTTTTCTGGTACAGACATAATATTCTTGCTTTCTTAAAGAAGGGTAAAACATCTTGAGTGAACTGTGCATACATCTTTCTCTTACTGAATTTAGCTGCACTTAAGCATTTTATTGGCTCTGATGTTAGTCAGAGTTAACTTTAAAGTTAGCCCAGGATCTCTTCTAACTTGGATTTCAGATTTGGTTTGAAGAAAATTAATAGTACTAGTTTTGTTTAAATTTATTTGTTTAAATTATTTCTGGCCCACTCATTCTCCAGAGGATCTTGGAGTGGATAACAGTGTGTAAAAACAAACAAAAACAAACCAAATAGAATAAATAATGAACTAACTTAGAATATCAAATAATAAATGTGACACTAACAGAGGCACTTAAAATATGCTGTGGACATGAAGTCACAAGTGCAAGAGTAAAGCAGAGTTTTCATTTGGAGCTAAAAATCAGATAATTTTGGTCTCATCCTTGCCCTTAGGGAAGAGCATTCCAATATCAGGGTATCACAACAGATTATTTTTTTAAATCCAAAATGTTAAAACATTATTTCTTTAAAACAGAACCAAGCTTTATACACTAATCAGTAAAAGAGAATAAGCAATAATTGAATAAAAGAATCCACAGTTCAGCTATTTAAAAATGATAAATAAAAATATATTTTATTAATCTTTACAATAGTACTGAATCACCCAAACAAGTCTTCCTGTGAATAGCATTTTAACTGTACAGCAATGAACAAAGAAGCCCATTTCTGCTTGTTATCCATCTAACCTGTAAAACCAGGGGACCTAGAAAATGGAGTTAGATTATTTTCCTTTGGGAGGTTTATGTGGAAGAGATGCCCATTCCAGGTACCGTACTGCCAAACTGTAAAATGTGTTACAGTAGTTAAAACCTGCTGTCTGAATTAAATAATAGGTCCCCAATAAGACCTATTGGGGAATTTAGTTTTTTTGTCAAAAACCAGGAAGATTTGCAATACTTTACTCGCTGCATTTTTAATAAGTTTAAGTTTTTGAATGATCCTCAAAGCTCCACAGGTCAACAGTACATTAGTCAAGATGATACACGATTTTTTTTTCCCCTGGGAATACACCCACTCAGGTAGATTGTTTAGTGCAGTAATCTCAGCTCGTAATAGTTTGTGCTGTAGATTTTACATAGGCATTAAGAAAAAGATGGAGCTATTGCATTTCTAAAGTATCCTGTTAGTGAAAAAGCTCCTGATTAACTTTGCTTACAGTTAATTCAGGGGCTGATATCCCATACTGCTGCCATAGCCAAGGCTAGCAGGAAAGAAGTTTGCTTTCAGTTCCAAAAGAGAAGGGATTGAGAGGGTGTATTATCCTGTCATCTTTTTGCAGCTTCTTAAATGTGGGAATGTTAAGTCTGTACTACCTTCAAAGAAAACAGTATTAAAATGATTGAATAATTGACATCAGTATATGTTTGAGTTAGTAAGCGCATTTGTAACCTTACACAATGAACCTAAGCATGGTGCTCACTTAAGTTTATGCTGCACAAGTGAATAGACTCAAAATACATTGTTCTAACAAATTTTGTCAGTTTTGGAATAGAACAGGAATATTTTCATAGTCCAGTTTTTCCTTATGTAACGCCAATGGTTTGCCATGATCAGTAGACCAGGTTTGTTGCATTTCCTGCAGGCTTTCTCCTGGGCTTCAGTGACCAGTAAAAACCTGCCTCCTAGTGGTACTGTTTCTTCCTCTGGAATTCCAGCTCATGTTAAAGCACCAGTCTCACAGGTAACCAGTCTGTGAATGCCTTAGATTATTTTCTTGTTTACATCTGCAAACTGTTTCACTAACAAAGCTATATTATTTTTCTGCTTCATATACAGCCCATGATCCTGTATTATGAATGCTTGTTTATAGGCTGCAACACTTGATCTCAAAGTGATTGTCTCCATTTCAGGAATGCTTGTGAGGGAGTAATAGGGGTATCTGGAAATAAGAGGGAGGGGAGAGAACTGCCTTAATAGAAATCTGGCTAAGACATTCCAGGGACAATTTTCATAATGTAGAATTTCTCATTTCTTTACATTTATGTCAAGCCTTTCTTCAAAGAAACTTAGAAAACTATGCACATACAGTAATTCCCCACATATTACTTTGCAAAAGACTTAAATCCAGATGTTTTGTTTGCCTAAATGCACATTTTCAAATATTCATGTTTAAGATTTGAAAAATATTTTTATTAGAAAAAAGTAATAGTGATAGTTTATGTCATTACTGCTGTTTACTTCCTATGATAGTTTTGTGACATAACAAAACAAAAACGTATCTTTTCTGTATATCCTCTTCAAGCTAAATGTTTGTTTGGATGGATTTAATGAGTCTTTACTTTCCAAATAAATAAACAATATTAGAGTTTCATGGTAAAAAGAGCCAGTTTGGTGTAGTGGTTAAGGGTCTGGCCTTGAACCCAGGAGACTGTAAGTTCTAGACCTCAGTTACGTATGAAAGCTGGCTGGGTGACTTTGGGTCGATCACTCTCTCTAAGCCCAACCTACTGTACAGGGTTGTTGTGGGAAAATAGGAGGTAGGAGGTATGTTCACCGCCTTGAGTTGATCAAATTAAAAAAAAAGGCAGGATAAAATAATAATAATAGATTGTCTGACTGTGTGGACAACAATAAATTGAAATTATTAGTTTACTGCCCAACCATACTGATGTTGCATGAAAACCCCCCTACATCTCTTGAGAGTGTGCATAGTGAGTTTTTCTCCAAAAATGTATGATAAGCTCCAATTCCCATCAGCTCTAGCAAGCAGGGCCAGCATTCAAGCAACAACTGGATGGCTACACCTGCCTTGCTGTGCCCTAAAGCAAATAGTAGCACGTACAGATAGTCCTTGCTTACTGACCACTTGTTCAGCACAGTGCTGAATGAGTGGTACTTACGACTGGTCCTCGAAGTTACAACCATCACACCACCCCCAGTCACATGATCCCAATATGGGCACTTGCCAACTGGCTCACACTTAAACGGTTGCAGCGCCCTGCAGTCACATGATTGCCATTTGCGGCTTTCCTTGCCGGCTTCCCACAAGCAAAGTCAATGGGGTCACAAGTCACTCCGGTAAATCTCCCACACCCGGCAGCAGCCACCCCTGGCCCTGCCATGCTTGCAGTGTGCCTCTCTGGCCACCTGTGCACCCTCCCCCACCCAGCAGCAGCCATTCCCAGGCCCAAAATTGCTCACACAATGCTACAACCACCCACACACCCTCCCTCACCCAGCAGCAGCCACTTATCTGCCTCCCAACCTGCTTGCAAGCTACTTGGAACTTGCAATTTCCTGCTGTCTTCCTCACTGACTTTGGTTATTGGAAGCCAGCAGGTAGTTGAAAGGATCTCGCTTAACAATCCGCGATTCTTGCTTAATGAAGGCAACAGGGACTGCCAGAATTGCCCTCACTAAATGATGCAGTCACGTGACATCTCATTTTACAACCTCATCTCTTAAGCGATGGAAATTCTGGTCCTAGTTAGCATTCTTAAGCGAGGACTACCTGTAGAGTTAATTTAGGAGCAGAGCTTCCAAAACAGATGACTAAAAGTAGGTATTTAGGAATTTCTGAGCATTTCCATTATGTTTTTCCCAAAACACTGTATTGCTAATAAATGCCATGTGCATATGTGGGAATGACCTTGGGAGACTGGGCCGTGATACACTGCCTAAGGAACAGTCGGATAAGAGACAGCATAGTCCGTAGCTAGATAATGGGCAGGGCAAGAGGCTCAGAAGAGACCCTCCCTAATTTCTTGGGGGTAAAGGAGAGGGGGTGGCGCTGTGGCGGTGGTGCTGCGGGTTAAACCGCTGAGCTGCTGAGCTTGCCGATCCGCGTGACGGGGTGAGCTCCCGTTGCTAGTCCCAGCTCCTGCCAACCTAGCAGTTTGAAAACATGCAAATGTGAGTAGATTAATAGGTACCGCTTCGGCGGGCAGGTAACGGCGTTCCGTTTAGTCATGCCGGCCACATGACCATGGAAGTGTCTACGGACAAACGCCGGCTCTTCGGCTTTGAAACAGAGATGAGCACCGCCCCCTAGAGTCAGACATGACTGGACTTAATGTCAAGGGAAACCTTTACCTTTACTAAAGGAGATGGGAGGAGAATTGTACTTTCAGATTTGCAAGATCCTGTTAATGTAACCTTACAATAAAGTAGAATTAGCTGATCTTGTCATGTTTCCTGTCTGGACTACCTGGTAAGGCTGACACAATGTCCCTTAAATACTATCTAGTTAAGAACACACATGGAAAAAAATCTGCTTCTATTTGAGCAAAATGATTTCAATAGATTTTCAAGCATACTGTTTTCTAGAACGGTTGCCTTATGCTTCAAATAATTAAAGCATTACTTTAATTCTTGAGAGTGTACTGGCTTGCTTTGGGGAGAACAAGGAAATGAATGGTGTAACCACTGAATTGTAATGTGTATCTTCATCACGGACTGTAAAATGGTACCTCTGCAGACTTGATCTGAGGATAGGAAATCCAGAATGGCTTTTTATCCAATGGAATAGAGTGGTAACTAGAAGTTCATTGCCACTTTACCCATCCTAAATAATACTTGTTTTGAACATTCCCATACTATCTGTTCTTCTTGAAGAGGAAAAAAAAGAACTATTAGACTTAGGTATTGTCAGCCCTTTACAGGTATAAATACTTATTCTCAAGTTAGAAGGTTGTATATGCTTCCAATAGTCTCTAGTTCATACTGGTTTCAAATGACGTTTACCCTTAAGCGGTAAGGTTTGCTTCCTTCGTCTATTTATGATGGTATTCTCTAGTCAAGATATTTGGTGGTTTTCTTCAATTTAAAACTCTGCTTTCTATTCTAACAATCCGTTGATTTCTGGTGCAGGTGTTGACCCAGTTCAATGTTTGGGGAGAAAGCTTCTGTGACCTAAAACTAGATTTATTTTTCTTCTCCGCCGTAAGGGGCTTAATAAATCCAGATGTATTTTCTTGCTGTAAAGTAAGCTAAGTCCTGCATAGTCATTCAGGGTCTCATTACCTAATTTATCATGAACAGCGTCCATCCTGCTTGAAAAGTTTCAGGATGATCCATGTCCCTCCAGAGATTAATAATGGTAACATTCAGTTGAAGTTCATATTAATTAATAGATTATCAAGGCTTTTCATTATTCATAATTCTACATACCCATGATACTCTGAAAACCATACAGAAAAGCAAATGCTTTAAATTTCATTTATTTCTTTTGATTTGATACTACAAGCAGTTGATTCGCTTGTAACAATATGGGAACAATTCCAAAAGGAGTATCAAAGATTTACCATATGTAAGCAGAATTTATCACATATTGATAATACCCTTGTCTGAGAAGCAACTGTAGTAAACCAGTCTATCTGCTGCTCTTTCCTCAAAATTACTGGTTCATTTTATACAGTGCTCTCTAAAATAATAATTATTTAGCTTTTGTATAGTACATCTGAATATACAAATATCCAGTGTCTCTCTTACAGTGATCTGCTTAAAGTGTAAGACAGTTATAGCAGATTGTGGAATAGTTAGAGGTTTATAGCAGAGACGACATTTCTCATCCCTAATCACTAGTTTGGGCAAGCTCTCACTTACGGCTCTAGTACTGAGGCTAATTGGTTCTGAGTTAGAAGAACCAACTCTGTGCAGGTTTGGTTGTTTTCAGGTAAAGAGGCAAATGGCCATTTGCAAGCCTAGAATTTAGGCTACTTCTGTTATTACAGAGAATGCTTGTACCAATGAGTTCTTTTTGTTTAATAAGTTATGGTTTTCTTGTTTCGGATTAATAGCAAACAGCAACATTTGCATCTAAGTAATCTAATTTATTATATCTTTGCATCTAAGTAATCTAGTTTATTACATTTGTGGCTTTTTGCAGAAAAATTGCATTAAGTATGCATAGAATTCACTTGGATCAATATAAAGCTCCTTTTAATGTTGTCTTATCCTTGGGAGAAGAGCAATGACAAATCTCAATAAAATAGTTAAGAGCAGAGACATCACACTGACAACAAAGATCCGCATAGTTAAAGCAATGGTGTTCCCCGTAGTAACATATGGCTGCGAGAGCTGGACCATAAGGAAGGCTGAGAGAAGGAAGATCGATGCTTTTGAACTGTGGTGTTGGAGGAAAATTCTGAGAGTGCCTTGGACTGCAAGAAGATCAAACCAGTCCATCCTCCAGGAAATAAAGCCAGACTGCTCACTTGAGGGTATGATATTAAAGGCAAAACTGAAATACTTTGGTCACATAATGAGAAGACAGGACACCCTGGAGAAGGTGCTGATGCTAGGGAGAGTGGAGGGCAAAAGGAAGAGGGGCCGACCAAGGGCAAGATGGATGGATGATATTCTAGAGGTGACGGACTCGTCCCTGGGGGAGCTGGGGGTGTTGACGACCGACAGGAAGCTCTGGCGTGGGCTGGTCCATGAAGTCACGAAAAGTCGGAAGCGACTAAATGAATAAACAACAACAAATGTTGTCTTATTTCTAAAATAGTAAGCTTTACTACTGCGGCTTGGATGTTTTAAACTTTAAATAAGCTAACAAATCAGTTTCTATAATGAATGCCCCTATACATATTTTTTAAATCTTACATATTCTGAAAATAAGTGCATTTTCAAATAAGTGTGAATAAGATTTAACCTGAGTTACTGCCTCCTATAAAATACTAAACCTACATCTACTGCAATCAAAAAAATCCATAGAAAGTTCAGAAATAAGTCTTCTCTTGTCAGAAACTAAGGGGACAAGTCTTCAGAAGCTCATTGAGAAATGTATGAATGTGAAAAAGGAAGTTTATTGTAAGATTGATGGCATGGTGAAAGAATGTAATTAACTGAATAGGCTTGAGTTATGGAATGTTTTGTGTGAATATGAATTGAAGGATGATTGCTGAATGCAGTAAGAATGATACTGTGATAGAATAAAACAGTCATGAGGAGATTGAATGGATTGCTTAGCAAATGGTTCATCATTGAGCAGGAGATAAGAAAAGGATGCCAATGTCCCCTTTATTGTTCAACGTATTCATGTGTAAGGAATATTTGTACTGACATTAGAGGTACATTGGTTGAAGACATGTATGTATAGTTTTTGTGCAGATGATGTTTTATTGTATGAGAATCTCAGTGATTTGCAGTGAATATTAGATTTACTGATGTGTCAAGGAGTATGGATCTGAAAGTTAATGTATCCAAAGACCAAGGTAGTTGTGCATGGAATATTGAGTACTCTTTTTAACAAATAGTACTGGTGCCTGGATGACCTTTATGGAATTTCCTGACCTCTCCTATATTATCATTGTGATTATGATCAGCCTTCACAAAGCAGCCCCAAAATAAAATTACCTCCTTTTAATGCTAAAAATTTTTGTCAGGCTGCACTGGTTGCTGGTTTGCATCCAATCTGAATTGAAGGTGCTGGTGTTTACCTGTAAAGCTCTTTATGGCTCAGGTTATTATTACCTTCATATCTGTCTGCTCCAGGTAGAATCTCTCTGCACAATACTGGCAGGCTGAGGGACAAAGTACAAGTCCCCATCCTCTGGTGTATAGGAGTATAGAGACAACCTTAAAGAAGGAATGCAAGAACCATTAAGTAAATGTCATGTTAGCCCTTGGAACGAAGAGCGGGTGAGAAAGAAACTCAAGATCACCTCATCTGGTCTGTTTGGTATAAGAAGGGGCAGAGGAAAACTCTGTCAGGCTTTCAAAATTCTGTTAATACATCCTCCAATAATAAATAGAGTTCTAGTAGTCCTTGGATAGTCTGTTTTCTGACCTGGCTTACCTTGAAGGATTGATACCTGGGAAGCTAAGTATCCTAACAGTCAGGAATCACGCTGAGACGAGGAGTAGGTCTCTAGTGTTTATTACTGCTACATAAGACAGAATCCTAACAAACTGAAGAAGCGTGGGAAAAACCCAGACATATAAACCCCAAGAGTTAAGGCAGGTCTGATCTGTGTCTCTTTGAATGGCTGCTTAATTCCTCAGTACTACGCATGCGTTTTCCCCCCTGGATAGAGGCCCCCTCCTGCTCGCCATCAGTACTCATGACACTAAGGGTCTGGGGGACCAAAGCCTGACATTTGTTTGCAGCCTGGGGTCGGGGAGGAATGAGGAAACAATGCCATTAATGTATGCTAAGAGTTAATCCTAGCCAGGTCACCCGAGGAGTGAAAGTCACCCCAGCTGTCCAGCTAAAGTAAGCAGGCACCTATATTGGGCAGCAGCAATATAGGAAGATGCCGGAGGTGAATGATTACTTTAGTGACAACAGCAAACACGTTATTTCATACTGCGCAGAAGAAAGCAAGAGTAAATCACTCCAGTATTTTACCAAAAAAAAAATCACATGGATAGTATTAAATCATTGATAATATAGTGCTAAATGATGGGTTCCTTAAGTCCAGTGGCACTTAATAAGCTATTGGGGAAGAGCTGAGGACCTTTTGGAGTACTAATGATGCATATGACATGGATAAATAAAGGGCTTTGGGATATCTAGTTGCTAATGTTGCTGTGCAGAAAAAGGAAGTCCAAAGCTACAAAGAATTATAATATGAGTTTGGAACATAAGCAACATGAACATGAGAAAGATAGACACAGTGAAAGATGAAATGAATCAAATTGACATCTTAGATATCAGAGTTTTAAAATTGACTTGAATTGGACACTTTCAGTCAGAGAATCATACTGATTACTACTCAGGACACAAAAAACAAGGAACTGCATTGCTTTCATAGTTAGGAAAGATATAACAAGGACAGTACTTGATTACAGTGCAGTCAGTGACCAGATAATATCAGTTAGACTTCATGGACAACCTTTAATATGATGGTTATCCAAATCAAATTCAAATCAAATCGAACTTTTATTAAAGTCATAGACCAGCATAGACATTTATCCAATTTAATGCTCCAACCATTGATGTAGAAGAAGAGGTTAAGAGTTATATGGAAAATTTCAAACTGAAATCGACAGAATATTCAAACCCATGTGCTGCTTGTGGTTGGAGACTGGAATACCAAAGTTGAAAATGCTAAGGAGAAAAACACAGTTGGACTATATGGCCTAGGAAACTGAAATGAAGCAGGAGAACAAGTTTCTGCCAAACCAGTTATTTCATTACTAATACAGTCTTCTAACAATCAAAACAATGCTTACAATTCCTATGTGTATACATCTAGATGGCATACACAAATCAAAATGACAATTTGATAGATATAAAGAGGTGGATATAACAGCAAAAATCTGGCCAGGGCTGACTGTTTAACAGATCACAAACTGCTCATGTACAAGTTCCAAGTCAAACTAAAACGGAAGAAGAAAACCATCCAGTTTCCACAATATGATCTTGAACTTGCACTTATACCCACTATTTTCAAGAACATCAAGAATCAGTTTGAAGTCCTGAACCTCATTGATAGGGAACCAGAGGAACTGTGAAATGAAATCAAACGAATTGTTAAAGATTAATATAAAAAGTGACTGCCAAAGACTAAGAAACAGTAGAAAGCAAACTGGGTATCAGAACAAACTATGGAAATTGCCAAGAAAAGAAGAGAAGCCAAAGCCAAGAAAGATAAAAATCTCAGGAAGGAACTTCACAAATAATTTCAGAGAGCTGTTAGAAGACACAAGGAGAAGTATTACAACAACTTCTTTAAGGATGGAAAGAGATATACAGTATAAAAACAAGGAAAGTCTTTCAAAACATCTCTGAATTCAAAAGTAGGTCCCAACCTCAAGTTGGTATGCTAAAGGATAGCAGTGGCTAGATAGTAATAGATTAAAAGAAGACCAAACAAAGATGAGGGAGTATACTGAAATTCTACACAGTACACATGTCACCTTCAAAGATACTACCTTCTTACAAGAACCTCTAGTATTAGAAGATGAAGTTAAATCAATACTCTGTTCATTTCCAAGTTGGAAGACTACAGGAATTGATGGAATATCTACAGAAATATGGCAAGCAACAAAAGAAGAATACATGATGGTTCTAACAAAACTACACCAGCAAATCTGGGGAATGACAGTGGCCAACAGATTGGAATACATCTGATTATGTCTTAATCATGATTATAATCAGACATAATTATAATTATGACATCATGATTATATGATTATATACCAACTGTTAACAGAGTGTGCAAACTATTGTACAATATCCTTAATTTCACAGGCCAGCAAAATAATATTTAGGATCATGAAAGCCCTGTATGGGAAGGGAAATGCCAGATGATGAAGCTGGTTTCAGAAAAGGGAGCAGAGACATTATTGCAGATGCACACCGGATAATTGAGAAAGCCAAAGAATGACAAAAAGAAGTCAATATATGCTGTATTGATTATAGAAAGCCAGTTGTGTCAACTCTGTCAATTGTGAAATGTACTTAGAAAAATGGGAATTCCAGAACATCTCTTTGTCCTCATGTAAAACTTACATACAGGTCAGGAAGCCCAGTCTGGATGGAACATGATAAAACAGACTGGCTCCAGGTTGGCAAACAAGTGAGGGCTATATATTCTCCCCTTATGTACTGTATTCTACATATATACTTAATATATATTGAGAGAAGCTGGATTGGAAGAAGATGAGCATGGTTTTAAAAGTGAAAGAAGAAACATCAACAACCTGGGCTATGCTAATGACACTACTCTGATACTGAAAATGCAAATGATCTGGAAGCTCTAGTAATGAAAGTCAAGGAACACAGTGAAAAAATGGGACTCATATATAAAGTAGACCAAACACATGACAACAGGGACAACAACCAGCCTTAGAATTAACAATGAAGATATTGAAATGATTCATAGCCTTTTAGGTTCAACTGCCAACAGTAAAGGAACCAACAGTCAAGTCATATGCCGCAGAACAGCACTTAGTAGAATAGCAATAAAAGATATTCAAATGCCATGATGTGTTCTATACCTATACTTAACAAAATCAGAATTGTGCAAGTAGTGGTTTTCCCTGTGACACCCTATGGAAATGAAAGTTGGACCCTGAAGAAGCATGATAGAGAGAGTATTAAGTAGGTGGCATACAAATGATTAAATAAACAAACTTAAGAGATTGAGTGCTAACCATGCTGGAGATGAGAGCACTGAGCAATAAGAGGGAACTATTGGATGCTCAAGGGGAAGTATAAAAAAATGGTTAAGCTAAAGTGAGTGATTCTCCCCTACTCAAATCAGTCCATTGAGGACTGAATGTGTTGCATATTCAGTAGCTATAGAAGGTAAAATAATTAGAAAAGCAGAATACAAGGATAGAATTATTGAGCTGCTAACAGCATAAAATAATTTTGAAAAGCGCATGGCTTATTTATTAGAGCCCTGAAAAGGTACATTCCAGCTTGGAAGTATTGTTATACTGTAACATCGTATTTCAGGTCCTTCTTGTTCCCTCTAATATGTAGTGTAGCTATGTATCTATCAGTTTGGAAGCATATAGGATGGTGTTGTAAATCTAACCTGCCTGCCAGCCCTTCATGCCACCCTTCCTTGTCAAGCCACAGCTCCACAAGGGAAAGCAGACAGTTTTTTTTTTTTTTGGTGCAAGTTGTAGAACTGGATGTTTAAATTTAACCTGTCTCCATCCTTCAGACTGTACTAACGACATTGTGATATTTCTATAGAATCTTGTTGTAATCTGCAGTATTTGAAACCTGTCCAGTATTTTATTGTCTGCCTAGAGCATTGCTTTTGGATTCCTTTTTCTGATCTAAGTTACCAACTGGTTCCCCGTGGGCTGGGTAACACCAGGTAACACTGTAATTTACTGTTACAGAACTAACCTTCAGAATTCGTTTGCATTCTAGTATTTAATATCAACAAGGTGTTTTAAATTTTTTTTATTGAGTTTGATCTTGTTTATCTCTTGTAAGATTGGTTTATTGCCCAAGGGTGGGGGAGAGCTGAATCCTCTAGTCATCATGCCTCTACTCTATATGGCAAGGAGGTCTAATGGTAAAAATTATTTTTTTTGCTCTTTGACCTTTCAACTGCCAAAAAGTCAGGAGAGGGTCCCCAAAGCCTTTGACATATAAGAGTTGTTGCTATTAATTATGGACACTGGGTTGGCTTCTTTTTTAAAATATCTTTATACTTTTCTGCAATTTTGTTTGTATTGTAAACTGCTGAGAGTTGTTTGAAATGTTTTGGTATATATCAACTATCAGTAAATAAATGTGATTTATTTATCACATAGCTAGATATGTGTCATGAGTGCTGATGGTGAGCAGGAGGGGGCCCCTATCCAGGTGGGAAAACGCATGCGTTGTAGTGAGGAGTTGAGCAGTCATTCAAAGAGACTCAGAACAGACCTGCCTTGACTTTTGGGGTTTATCTGTCTGGGTTTTTCCCACGCTTCTTCAGTTTGTTAGGATTTTCTGTCTTATGTAGCAGTAATAAACACTAGAGACCTACTCCTCATCTCAGCGTGATTCCTGACTGTTAGGACAATATGTGCACTGAACAAGTATGGTTTGGAAAAGAAATCTGGGCTTTGTGGGTAAACCTAGGCAACTGTAGCTAATTTAAAAACATGGTTAAAATGAATAATGACCAAGCATGACGTGCAAACAGCCTAACTGTTTAGAGTAAATATCTTAAAAGAGACAGAATATGGTTGGAAGATACGTGCAACGAAATTAGAAAAAATCCCCCCTCTTCCTCAAGGACAGAGAGAAGAAAAGATAAAGAAATCTGTACCATTTCCCTTCCTCCAGACACATTGTACTTATAGCTATAAAATTCCAGATTCATTAGTGGGAGGATAAGAAAGAAAAAAATTCCCAATTTCTGAAATTTCCTCTCCTCTATAATATCTGAAGAGAAGTACAAAGTTCCCATTCCTTCTGGCTGACTTTAACTTGACTCAAATGTAATGCAATTGCTTTTTCCTTTTTTATATTGGTTACTTGCCTCTGTGATACAAGGTGTGGCCTAAAGTGTTTCAGTTCATTCTGGACTGGAAAAAATGAATGATTGGTACATCTAAGGTATAGGGTAAAATCCCAATCTACTACAGCTCTTGTGTATGTGCAGGATGGTGGATATTTTTCTTCTGATAGGAACCCTTCATAGCTATTCACCTATAGGGGAATACTACTGGGTAATAATGGAATGGAGAGCTAAAAATCTCTCATAATGCTAATCTTCTAGTTCCAATCAATATGAATACAATATAGGTCAGAACGTGGTTTACCACATGTTTTGTTTGTGATTTTCTTTGCTGGTAGAGCAACAAGTTACTGGAAATGTGAAATAAACAGTGAATAGTTTTTTTCTATTACCAAATAAATATATAATGCTGATGTTGTTTTGGATTTTGTTATCTTTTAAATTTTACAAATTATTTATTTTTTGTTTCAGCAAAGAGTAGAAACAAAACCCGAAAACCAGTCCCAACCACCTCGTGTGCGTGAACAGCGTCCAAGGGAGCGGCCAGGTTTTCCATCCAGGGGACCCAGGCCAGGTATTGCTTTCATTGTTGTGAATTTTTCTGGATTTCCATGAAAATCAAGATGTAAATTTTACTTTCACTTACTTAAGCATTACAGGCTTAATATGTGCAAGTAAAAGATACTCATGATACTCATGATACACAGGACATGACAGAAGTACCTTGTTAAAGTTGAGTAGGGGTAGGACTGTTCATGGATGGATGGAGATTGTGTGAGAACTGAATGTTCCATCTTGAATTCCATGATAAAATATAAAAGAAAATATCAAATAAATAAATATGCTGGAAATTAAGGAATTAAATAGGTCTATGCAAAACACCTTCATTTTTCATTTTTTCAATTTCACTTTGAATCCACAATTTCATGAAACTGACAATCTGAAGGTAGAATCATTGTTCTGAGTGGCAAACAGGTTGTTTCATGCATTTGGGAAGTATTCCAAACTTAACATGTTACTTCAGGTTTATAGCTCCTCTAGAATGCTTTGCACTCAAGACAAATTGATTTGTCCTGGATGTTTCATGAAATTTCATTCTTGAAATATTTCAAAATGAAATTTTTACATACTCCTGGAAAAAAGCTTTTTCCATGTAAACATGAATGTATAATGACGTTTTTCTGAGCGAACCTACTCTGGCAAATGTTGTGGTTCTTCACATACTGTGATATAGAGGTAGTCCTCGTTTAGCGACTGCCTTGTTTAGCTACTATTCACAGTTACAACTGTAATGAAAAAGTAACTTTGCCACCAGTTCTCACATTTATGACCTTTGCAGGTCTGTAAAGCAAAGGAAAGCTGAAATAGGATCATAAACACAGTGGTGGTTTCACTTAATGACTGCTTTGCTTAAAGACCAAGTTGCTGGTCCCAATTGTCACTAAACAAGGACTACCTTTACTAGAAACCTGAGTTCCTTGCTCTTTTTAAAAATTCCATTATGAAGATAGTTCAGATTTATATTCTTATACAACAACTCAATAGAGATTTAAATACTTTTGTTTCTGAATAAGAAATAACTTTGCATTAAAATCAAAGGAAAATGACAGTGGAAATCACATTATTGCATTATGAATGACACAAAATTGTCCTCCTTAAACATATGAAACAGATCATAATGTTCATATAAATATATTTACTGTCACGGTTTTCCAGGGAAAGAAGGAAGCTATTTGCTGAAATATTAGGGAATATTGTTCCATGGCCCTTTGTATAATCAAAGCCCATAAGCAGCAACTTGTGAGGCTAAGTAAAGCTGCAATGAAAATCTCTAATAGAAAATAAAATACGTTGTGGGTTCATAAGAATTTTTCTTGATCAGACAAAGGAGTTCAGTTCAGTATTCTGCATGCCAGTAGCCAGCTAGATCTCTTCTTGTAGTAATGACTTTCATAGCTTTCTCATTGGTAATGAAATGAATAACAATCTATTAATTTCTTTACATTAAACATAGTTTAGACAGAATACATTCTGTAACTAAACTAAAGACATCTTTACAAAAAATTCCAGGGTAGGCTTACAGTGATTACATGTACTACATGCTTACAAAATGCACATCCTGGCAGACTCATGAAAATTAAAGCTGACGTCAACAATTTTTAGTTAAAAATATAATCTTTTTTGTTTTGGATTTTACATGAATCTGGCAGTGACCTCCCCAACCTATTTCCAGTGAAAATCATTCTGCCCTTCAAAAATCAGAAGTCATTGCTCAGATTTTTAATTGTAAACTTGCTGTTATAAGAGCTAAACAGTTCATATAAAAATAGAAATTTAGCAGGAATTGGGCACACAGATTTTTATTTATATTCTCCATATCTTTGTCTAAATTATACTTGCTATTTAACTTGCTAATTGACTAACTTGCTATTTAACTTGCTAATTGACTAGCAATGTGTTTAAGGAAATAAATCAATTTTGAATAATGATTCTGAACTACAGCAGTTTTATATTAATGTAAATATTAAGTATAACAATTTATTTAACAAATATTGTTAAATTGTGGCATGGGTTACTGCAAAATCAGAATTGGAAAAATCTGACAGCCTGGATTAAAAAAATGTTCTACATGTCTATCTGGGTTTCTGTTTATCAATTAGATTGCATGACATGCTTCTTTTTTTAACCAAGATATTTCTTTAGTTGTTCATTGGATATAATTCTAGTTTTGGGTGCTGCTAAAATAGTTATTTGGGTCATGGCCAGTAGGGTTTGAAGCACATATGCATAGGATCTTGCTTCTGACTTGACTGTTGGTCCATCTCATCCAGTGTTGACCACACTTACAGGCAGCAGCTCTCCAGAGCTTAAAATAATTTTTTTCCAGTCCTACTAATAATTGTGCCTGGGAACTTCTGTATGCAAAGCCAGATATCTCCCTACTCACCCACAAGTTTCTTTGCAACCAAAAAGGTCATCTTTAGATTAAGCTATACATGTTGTATATGGTAATAAGCCCTTACTTTGAGTGGACATGTATAGTGTGCTTTCCTGATTTTTTTTTCCGGGGGGGGGGGGCATTTTATTTCCTGTAGCTTCATGGCTGATTCTATTTACAAGTTTGATACAATTGCAAAATAGAACAAAAAGAAGCAGAAACCCGTGGCAATATTATTGAATTGTTGTGGATAGATTTAAATTTATTAGAAATCTGGTAAAATGTTGTCTCATGATTATTTTGTCTCTTGAGATTACCAAAAGTTTTCCTAAAACATATTTAAGATTCCAAAACAAGGATTGTGTGATTCAGATACCAATATCAAATTACCATTTTGTACACATGCTAAAATATATGATTTTACATTAATCTTCATATTTTAATTACTATAGGCCGAGGGGATATGGATCAAAATGAATCAGATAGTCGTCGAATAATTCGATATCCCGATAGCCACCAGCTCTTTGTCGGCAATCTGCCACATGACATTGATGAAAATGAACTGAAGGAGTTCTTCATGAGTAAGTAATTCCTCTTTTACTTTGCTATGAAGCCTAGTGGAGAAAAAACCCCAGATGGTTAGATTCTTAAGCCCTGTTATAATTTCAGACATTAAACTTTCTCCATAAGCAACATGGCATTTCTGTTCTACGTTTTTTGCTGTTTAATCCATGCCATGCATTTTTTCCTAACCACTTGCACTGTGCTTTCACAGGTTTTGGGAATGTTGTGGAGCTTCGCATCAATACAAAAGGTGTTGGAGGAAAACTTCCAAACTTTGGGTTTGTGGTGTTTGATGACTCTGAGCCAGTTCAGAAAATTTTATTGGCCAAAGTAAGTAACTTGACTATAGTCACTGGCTGGTGATTACCAGAGTTAAAGAGATTTTGTTTGAATCACTTCTGAAATTTGTTCACAAGTCCTCTATTGCCTTGTATCAGTAGATTTTTCTAGATAAAGAAAAAGCAGTGAAATATCAACTCTTGGGAAATTTCCTTCTTGAGATGCCTGCTCTTTATTTGTAGGAATTATTTTACATGGGAAATGTTCCAAATAATACTGCCTGTCTGCAGAGTCAAATAATAAAATCCAGTATAGTAACTCATTCTGTTAGACAAGTAAGGGAGCGCCAGTTTTTATATAGTACTAGTTTGCTTTCCTTATGTCATCCTGTTGTAGTAAGAATGTACATTCTTGCTAAAGATCTCTTTAGTTGACTTTCATCTGCTCCTGCTGTATTTTTATCGCACAGTAAAGTCCAAGAATAAATATCTACCCCCATCTCGTTAAATAGAAATTACACATTTGGAAAGAAAGTTTTCTTGAAACATGGGATTGCCCTGGTCCCTCAGTCCAGACCACAGGTGAAAGAAGGCTTGGCATTGCAACTTCAAGAAGATCTCACAGTTAACTATGACTGCTCTTAAACCAACAGTTAAATGCTATATCTCGTATGACCAGTCCTTAACAAATGTGATAGTAATTTCATCTCCAAATCTCAGGCTTGATCACATATACTAGAATTTGAGACACAGGTGAAAAATGAGAATGGGGCAGTTTAAATGGCAACACTTTTTTACCATGAATCTCTACTACAGAAAATATTGAATGGGAATAGAATGAGATAAACTTAAGCATAAGACTATTCATTAAAAATAAAAATAGAGCTACAAGGTACAGTGTAGCATGCTTCCAGAATTTGTTGTTTATTCGTTTAGTCGCTTCCGACTCTTCGTGACTTCATGGACCAGCCCACGCCAGAGCTTCCTGTCGGTCGTCAACACCCCCAGCTCCCCCAGGGACGAGTCTGTCACCTCTAGAATATCATTCATCCACCTTGCCCTTGGTTGGCCCCTCTTCCTTTTGCCCTCCACTCTCCCTAGCATCAGCATCTTCTCCAGACGGTCCTGTCTTCTCATTATGTGGCCAAAGTATTTCAGTTTTGCCTTTAATATCATTCCCTCAAGCAAGCAGTCTGGCTTTATTTCCTGGAGGATGGACTGGTTTGATCTTCTTGCAGTCCAAGGCACTCTCAGAATTTTCCTCCAACACCACAGTTCAAAAGCATCTATCTTCCTTCGCTCAGCCTTCCTTATGGTCCAGCTCTCGCAGCCATATGTTACTCCTGGGAAAACCATTGCTTTAACAATGCGGGCCTTTGTTGTCAGTGTGATGTCTCTACTCTTAACTATTTTATCGAGATTTGTCATTGCTCTTCTCCCAAGGATGAAGCGTCTTCTGATTTCCTGACTGCAGTCAGCATCTGCAGTAATCTTCGCACCTAGAAATACAAAGTCTTTCACTGCTTCTACATTTTCTCCCTCTATTTGCCAGTTATCAATCAGGCTGGTTGCCATAATCTTGTTTTTTTTTTGAGGTTTAGCTGCAAGCCAGCTTTTGCACTTTCTTCTTTCACCTTCATCATAAGACTCCTCAGTTCCTCTTCGCTTTCAGCCATCGAAGTGGTATCATCTGCATATCTGAGATTGTTAATATTTCTTCCAGCGATTTTAACTCCAGCCTTGGATTCCTCAAGCCCAACATGTCGCATTATATGTTCTGCATACAAGTTGAATAGGTAGGGTGAGAGTATACAACCCTGCCATACTCCTTTCCCAATCTTAAACCAGTTCGTTGTTCTGTGGTCTGTTCTTACTGTTGCTACTTGGTCGTTATACAGATTCTTCAGGAGGCAGACAAGATGACTTGGTATCCCCATACCGCTAAGAGCTTGCCACAGTTTGTTATGGTCCACACAGTCAAAGGCTTTAGAATAGTCAATAAAACAGAAATAGATGTTTTTCTGAAACTCCCTGGCTTTTTCCATTATCCAGCAGATACTGGCAATTTGGTCCCTAGTTCCTCTGCCTTTTCTAAACTCAGCTTGTACATCTGGCAATTCTCAGTCCATTAATTGTTGAAGTCTACCTTGCAGGATCTTGAGCATTACCTTACTGGCATGTGAAATGAGTGCCACTGTTCGATAGTTTGAACATTCTTTAGCGTTTCCCTTTTTTGGTATGGGGATATAAGTTGATTTTTTCCAATCTGATGGCCATTCTTGTGTTTTCCAAATTTGCTGGCATATAGCATGCATTACCTTGACAGCATTATCTTGCAAGATTTTGAACAGTTCAGCTGGGATGCCGTCGTCTCCTGCTGCCTTGTTATTAGCAATGCTTCTTAAGGCCCATTCAACCTCACTCTTCAGGATGTCTGGCTCTAGCTCACTGACCACACCATCAAAGCTATCCCCGATATTGTTATCCTTCCTATACAGGTCTTCTGTATATTCTTGCCACCTTTTCTTGATCTCTTCTTCTTCTGTTAGGTCCTTGCCATCTTTGTTTTTGATCATACCCATTTTTGCCTGGAATTTACCTCCGATGTTTCTAATTTTCTGGAAGAGGTCTCTTGTCCTTCCTATTCTATTGTCTTCTTCCACTTCCACGCATTGCTTGTTTAAAAATAATTCCTTATCTCTTCTGGCTAACCTCTGGAATTTTGCATTTAATTGGGCATATCTCCCCCTATCAGATGTAGTCAATCTGATTTCGGTGTTGTTCATCTGGGTGAAGTCCATGTTTAAAGCCGTCTCTTAGGTTGTTGGAAGAGAGTGTTTGTTACGCAGAGTGAGTTGTCTTGGCAAAATTCTATCAGCCTATGTCCTGCTTCGTTTTGTTCGCCCAGGCCATGCTTACCTGTAATTCCAGGTGTCATTTGACTGCCCACCTTAGCATTCCAGTCTCCTGTGATGAAAATAACATCTCTTTTAGGCGTGTTGTCCAGTAGGTGCTGCAGATCCTCATAGAACTGCTCTACTTCAGCTTCTTCAGCATCTGTGGTTGGGGCGTATATTTGGATCACTGTGATGTTAGATGGCTTGCCCTGAATTCAAATTGAGATCATTCTGTCGTTTTTTGGATTGTATCCAAGCACTGCTTTAGCCACTTTACGATTAATTATGAAGGCTACTCCATTTCTTCTGTGGTACTCTTGTCCACAGTAGTAGATCTGGTGGTCATCTGATGTGAAGTGGCCCATTCCAGTCCATTTCAGTTCACTGACGCCCAAAATGTCTATCTTTAATCTTGACATCTCACCAATAACCACATCCAATTTGCCCTGGCTCATAGATCTTACATTCCAGGTTCCAATGGTGTGTTGATCCTTAGAACATCAGATTCGCCGTTCACCACCAGCACCGTCGGCCGCTAGCCGTCCTTTCGGCTTTGAGCTAGCTGCGTCATCACGTCTGGGGCTAGTTGAGCTCATCCTCTGTTCCTCCCCAGTAGCATTTTGACCATCTTCCGACCTGGGGGTCTCATCTTCCAATGGTATACCGACATATCTCTGGTTGTACTGATCCATTTAGTTTTCACGGCAAGAATACTGGGGTGGGTTGCCATTACCTTCCCCAGGGATCGCATTTAGTCTGACCTCTCTGTCATGACCTTCCCGTCTTGGGTGGCCCTTCATGGTTTAGCTCATGGCATCATTGAGGTGCTCAGAATTAGCAGGCACTTATTTCTGACATTCAGATATAAATATATACTTCATCTTTGTCAAAGATGGCACAAAAACTTTGTACTTAAGATTGAAAATGTAACAGTACTTGCTTGCTGGATTTCAGTGAAGAAGAAGAAAATGGGGAAAGTATGAGATTAAAGCAAGCAAATCTGCGCTCTGCTTCCTAAAGTTACATAACTCTTATAATGGTCAGCTTGAATCGAATAGGTCAGTGTAGGGAAAGAATGAAATCTCAACTGAGCAATCCATTCCATTGTACTGCAGTGATTTATTAAATTACCTTTTGGAATACAGATCATGTTGGCTCACAACATCAACTGTATTAATATATTCACAACACATTTTTAAAAAATTGTTGAAGCTCCCACCCTTCAATGATCCATCCCTTAAAGCACTTACTAGAAATATATTACAATTAAAATTAGGACTGTCCAGCTGGAATAGTCTCTGAGAAATCCATTTTCCTGTTTCCTTCTGTCTTCTGAAGATTGAAAACTGAAAACAACTAAATTCAATTCAACAACTAAATTCTCTGATACTGTATCTTGTGAATACTTAAAAAACATGATGTTCCCTGCAATGGCCATCTAGCCCAATATTACCTTCTGTAAGTGGTAATTGTCCAGCGAGATAATTGGTATGGTTTAGTGGTTAAGATGTAGGACTAGAATTGGGGAACCTCAGATTTAAATCCACTCTTAGCCATAGAAGCTCCCTAAGTATCTCTGGGTCAGTTACTTCCTCCACCCAACCTACCTCATGGGGTTGTTGTCAGGAAAAATGGGAGGAGGGAATGTTATGTATACTACATGGAGCTCCTCAATATAAGATGGGAAATCAATCAGTCACTCAGTCAAATAAATAATTGCAAGATGGAGAGAATCCTTCATTTGAAGTTTCTTTAACTGAATATAGAATAGATAGATTTTGAGCTAGAACATGTTTTGCATGTAAACTATTATTAGCCTATGTCTTTTGGACATTCCACTAACTAAGCTTTTCGTATCACCATTTTTCCCTTCCTCCCTATTTAAAAGCCTATAATGTTCCGTGGTGAGGTGCGCTTGAACGTAGAAGAAAAAAAGACCCGAGCTGCTCGTGAAAGAGAAACTCGAGGTGGCGGTGACGATCGCAGGGATATTCGACGCAGTGACAGAGGTCCTGGGGGTCCACGTGGCATAGTGGGTGGTGGAATGATGCGAGACCGTGAAGGCAGAGGACCACCTCTGAGAGGGGGCATGGCCCAGAAGCTTGGCTCTGGAAGAGGAACAGGGCAGATGGAAGGCCGGTTCACAGGTCAACGTCGTTGAAGATTCAGTGTTGGCAGGCAGTCTTGGCAGTGATACATTATTCGTCATGTTTGCATTCTTGTTAATTTTCTGGCTTTGGAATGTAACACAGCCTTTTTTTAATCATTTCTTTGATGTGAGAAACATCTTTTTGTTACCAGTTAAATTGAGGTGGACATTCTTTCCCTAATTTCACAAAGAAGTCATACTGTTAATTTATAAATTAGACTTGGAAATTAAGGACTGAGAAATGACCATTTAAACTTTCTGCAGCAACAACAACAAAGGACAAAGGGTATGCCTAATTGAGTTAAGGTTCTTCCAGTGTGTTAAAATCCTTCTGCTGCACGTTTTGTGTAAGTGTTACTGCTGGAAATGCAAATAGTGCAATCTTTGCAATTGGAAAAGCTTGCCCTTTTCTTTTTTCCTTTCAAAACACTTGACTCCAAACTACTCATGTTTTATGAACTTCAAATGCACTAATGGGTACCTGGCTCATTTTACGTTGACATCTGCTGAAAGCAGCAAGGAAAAATAATAGCTTGTGAAACGATGCGGGCATCTGCTCTGCTTGCTGTGACCAATATATGTACACATAAACCTTAACAAGACTACAGATATATGTTCCAGAAGGAAACCATTTAGCTGTAAACACAAATGTAAAACTTCAAAAATCATAGTCCTGAATAGAAAACAAGTGTTTTTCTTTTTTAAAAAATCTTACGAGCTTCCTGCCTCTCTAGACAGGGATGGCTGATTGCTCAACACACTCCTCTTACCTTTTCCCTTTCTGTAAGCAGTGTACAGTGAAAAATTGTCTTTACTGTATTGAGGTCTCTGGTAATGTAATAAGCATGATGGTGCCTTCTATTAAATACATCATTCCAGTCTTGCTGGTGATTTTGTACAGTATAGTGTATGAATGGCTGTGCTGCAAAACTTTAACAACTGTAAAAATGTTTATAAAATCATTGTATAAAATTGCAGTATCTTTAAATCAGTAAAGGTTACTGGAATATTACTTGCCTAGCTCTACAGCTAAGTTTCTGAAGCCTTTGAACAAGGGAGGTATGAAGTATTAGATGCTTTTTAAAAATGGAAATGGAGTTATAGAATTGAGTATTCATTCTTGCATAGATAAATCCAAAGTTATTCAAGTGTGTCCGTTTGTTTTAATATACTCCAAATAACATATTTAACATGCAACTTGTTACACTCAAGGATACTGCAATTTTCATAGAGCAGGGAAATAGCTCAAATACTTGCTAGTTTCAATTTTTGAACTATCACCCATTTTGCACAAACTCTGAAGTGACTTTGCCTACGTGGCTCAGATTTGTACATAGAGGAAAGATCTCTTCTTGTGTAATTGGACTTGGTAGAGCATCTTGCATTTGGGTGAGAGGTTTGCTGTTTCCAGTTCCTGTTTGCATAGATAGCACATTCCAGAAAACTGCAAATGTAGCAAACAGTACTCCCCAGCTTCATGCTAGACAGCTCCACAAACCCTCAAGCTTACTCTTGAGGAGGGGAGGCAAAAGCATGTGACCATTCAGAGCTGCTCTAAACATGGAAGACCACACTTGCTATAATGTGACAAAAATGTGTAATGAAAGGAGCATTTGGTTAAACTAATCATTTGCTGTTTCCTAAAAATGTGGAAAACTTTGCCTGTGTTGGGGTGGAGTAAGTTTATATCATTTTTTTTCCTCCCCAAATTGAGATCTTCCATGTTTGATGGTAAGTCTTGCACTATTTTCATACACTTTCTGGGGTACATTTCTCTATTTCCATGTTTATGTTGGCGGGGGGATTATGTTGAATTGTTTCATTTTCAGATGATACCTGGATATGTAGTACTTGAATGCCTCTCCATGAACCATAATACTAAGTTGGAAGCCTTTTTTTTAAACTGCCTTTCTCAACAAGCAGTTGCTTACCAGTGTTTCAGTGTTTATGTTCCTTGACTTTTTTTTTTAGTGCTGTAATATTGCCCTACCATCTTCTATAAAACTGTTAAGGCAAATAGCACTAATGGAATAATCAGAAAAATATGTAACTGACAGTTAGAGGAGCTACTGAGCCATTCAGCTTTCCAGTTTGCTTCTTTAAATGCCATGAATTAACAATATGGGAAGCATACACAGAAGTTTACATGGTGATTGTTCACCTACTGTACTGTGGACTCATAGTGTTCTTGTCCCTCCTTTCAATAAATGTACCTCTAGAAGAAAAAAGGAACAGATCTCTTCAACCTGTTTTACTGCTGATTTGTTGATATAGGTAATACTGCTGTTGTTACAGTCCTATGTCAACAAACTTGCTTTAATCATCTTTTGGCTTTAGTAGGTATGCAAACAGTGGACTACCATCTTTATTGCTGTAATGTGTTGAGCATTATATGCTAGTAGAATCTAGTTTAATTGTTGCAGGTGGAAAGTATTTACTTCTAAGTTTCCATTTTTGAATGTGTTTTGATTAAACATACCAATAAACTACTGATGTCTGCAGCATTCACAAATGGTCCAGAATTCTCTCTCAATGGGATTTAGTGTTCCAGTTTGGCGATTTTCTACACTGAGAGGTAATCCTCCTTTGGTGGTATACAAAACTACTCTCATCTGTATCATTTCACACTGAACTGTATTACAGGTAGTCCTTGCTTAACACTGGTAAGTGGGACCAGCAACCCCATTGCTAAACAACACAGTCATAAAGTGCAACATCACATGACTGTGCCCAACTTACAAAGGCAGTTGTGGCAGTCCCAGTTGCCATCATTAGGCAAATCCTAGCGGTTGCAGCATCCCACAGTCACGTGATTGCCACTTGCAACCTCCTGCTGGCTTCCCCATTGACTTTGCTTGTCGGACACCGGCAGTGAAGTTCACAAATGGTGATCACATGACTGAGACGCTGCAACCATGGTAATTGTGAGCCAGTTGCCATTCACCCAAATTGCGATCACATGAGCCCAGGGACACTGCGAAAGCAGCAACTACAAGGATGTCATAAGTCCCCCTCATTCAACACGGTTGTAACTTCGATGGGTTGCTGAAAGAGTGGTCGTTCAACAAGGACTACCTATAGTTTGGTTTGTGTTGATTGCAGCAATTTAATTCTATACTTACACAAATACCAAAATATTTCTACTATATTTTGACCACTCATTGCTGCTTAGAATTCAGTGTTTTAATTTCCCTCAATGAAATCATGCATCTCTTAAAGCTAACTAGAACAGCCAAATCTTGACTTTAAGAAACAAAACAGATGTAAGAGGTCACTTAATGATTCTATACTTCATTGCCACCTGTGCTGGCGAGCTCTCATTTCTGTATTGCTATGGCTACTTCATACAATTAGTTTGTATGTGTTTTTGATTATGTGCCATCAAGTTGGTGTCAATTCTTGGTGATCACATACATACATTTTTTCAAAGATGATCTATTCCCAATCTGGTTCTTTAGGTCTTCTAACAGTGCACCTTGCTGCTGATCATCATCTTCATCTCTTTCTACCTTTCCCAGCATTATAAAGTTCTCAAGAGAGCTTGTCTTCCCATAATGTGTTGAAAATATGATAATTTGACCTTGGTCATTTGTGCCTTGAATGAGTTTTTGTGGGTTTTCACTGACTAGAAAATGGCATGTTTTTCTACCTCACACAAGCAGAGGAGGTAAAGCAGTTCTTGGATTCTGTCATTTGACACTTTGATTCTACTGGGATTGCAATATATGTTTGGGGACTGATGAACCCTTATTATGTATATTTAAAATGGCATGCATAATTGATTGCAAAATTGCTTCTTATCTCATCTTGGCCAAGGAAAACTAGAAATCTGCTCAATGAGCATTGAAACTGATTATATTTTAGTGTCCATGAAATTCATTGTATCTAATCATGCTTTGTAGTTGCATAAGACTTGCTTCACTATAGATGAGTTTTGATTTGCTTCACTGACTTACCTTGTATTTTTTTTTCCATTGGACTGAAAGACAAGGTTTTCTCTATCCTGCAAAGTTACTTTATATGTTACTGAGAGAGTATGCATGTGTGCTGAGGAGGACATTTGTAATATGTTACTATTAATGTATTTCCATACACTGTGGAAGTTTTTATAAGTTTATAAAATGAGGATTTATTCCAAACTAAAAAACCTTTCGCTTTCTAGATAGAGGGCTAGCTATAATACCTGTGATTAGGATTTATGAACCTGTCCATGAAGTTTTCTGGCAATATAAATGTAGTCTGTTCCTAACATCTCCAGATGTTTTTTTTTAACTTTCTAGTCTAGATGTGGGATTTCATGGTGGTGTCTCATTTAAGTGCTAATCTGGCCTGCCCCTGCTTAGCTGAAGGTCAGCCAAAATAATTCTAACAAAAAACAATACAAAAACCTCAAATAGAGCATGAACCACACTGTGAAGCTAGATAATAGTATGGATAGTTTTGCTTAGCCATACTATATACACAGTGAGAATATTTAAATCTTTCATATCTGGAAAGAAAGCAATTATTCTGCCCAAGGTCATAGAAAGTGAGAAGATGAAGCACAATTAGATGAAAAGAATGGAAAATGGATATATCCAGTGAGAAATATACAAAACCATTAAATGTTTTGAAAAACATTGCAAAGGGGATCTGTGCTCTTCTGATCTGTTGATTATGATTTCTATCATTGTTAGCCACCATGGCCAAAGGTAATACAATTGGAAGGCAGCTGGAATACCATTCAGAAGCCATCTGTAGTGAACACCGCAACACAAATTGCACACAGTGAACAAATAAAAAGCTACAACCAGCATAACATTTACCTTTTGACATGATGAATTAATATACATGTCTTTCTCAGAGTCTGAATCAGCAGCTTAGACAAATAAGCTTGTACATCTTGCGCCAGTATGTACTCAACATCTCATCAGGAGGTGTAGCAGTAAAATGGAACTACAATACATACTACTCTTTTCAGTGTGTAGAGTACTGATGTTAAACTCTGAAACAATAGATGGACTTCACTGTCTGCTTATATGAAATCAGATTTCCAGTCTTTTGAGTCAGACAAATTCTGATTAAAAAAAACACCTTGTAGTTCTGCCAGGAAGCTGTATACAAGCGTATTTAAAATTATACAGCAGCAACAATATTTGAGTGGAGCCTAGATCAGCTCTCCAGGTTGTCAGCAGTCACCTCAGGGCAATATAATGGCCCTGAAATCAAGGATAGCAAGATGCTTGGGTAATTTGATGTCAGACCTGAAATATTCATGCGTGTAATAGGGTGATACATACACACACAAACTTTCCTAAATCAATCATCTACTTAGATTGTACCAGGATCCCTACAAGTCTTATATCCCCTTGTCAAGAAAATGTACATCTGGATTCCATAGAATCAGTTAAGTATGGTTACTGCATATTGGGAAGCTTTTATAAAAACACCAAATTTTCAGCTCGCTTCCCTTTTAGGTTGAAATGCAGTGGGAGTATTTGCTTGAGACTGGATCTTGATTGTCTCTTCTGTTCTTTCAAGTACAGACGGCACTGTGATGAGATTAGAAATGTTGAGTTATCTATAAGGCTGGATAAATATGTATTCTTTCAGCAAATATTTATTGGCACAATGTTGAAAGTGAAAGACGTAAGTGATAAAGTGGCATCCAAAATTCATGTATCTACATACAGTATTTTTTCCAGAATAGTATGAGGCTCAACTCCTGCTCATTCAGTTTTACCAGGTGATGTGTTTTGGAAACTCCCAGTAACAGAAAAAGTGGACTCAGTTACTAAAAGCATGAAAAATATTGAATCCCAAGTTCTTGGCAAAGTTTCTTTGAAATTTATGTTACCTTCACCTGATTTGTATATTGTTTACAGATCAGTTCAAAACTACTGCTCAAAACGGAGCAGTACCCAGATAACATTTGCCTTCTGGGAGAAGAATCACCTTATAAACACACTTATCTTTAAAAGTAATGAGCTTGACATTTAAACTAATGAGATTGATCTTGACAAGACTCTGGACAAGCAGAATTGATCATAATTTGATCTATAGCTACTTTATCAGGTTAAATATAAAAAGCACAATATAGTGTCTTCTGGTACATTGTTCCTGCAAAGCTTTATTTTGCCAGAAGAAATGAAGGTGGGAATGTTCCACATGCCAGGTTCTTGAGCCTGTCTGCTAATTTTATCAATAAATTTTGTACATCATATGCAAACCTGAACTCTTGTGCTGCTTCATATTTATTTACCTATTGCATTTATGTCCATCACAAAAAGACTCCCAACGATATCTTTATCAAAATTACTCTAGCTTCACATTCAAATATTTTTAAACAATTATACCAGCAACTAAACGTTTATACAATGGAAGATTCAGAAATAACATATGCAAGACTTTTTTTTTCATCAAGCAAGATGGCTAATCCAAGAAAAAAGGAGGGAAATATAGTTGGTATTTAAATCAGATCTGCAGTGTTACAGTCTTAATGGCTATTTGACTAATGTGCAAACATGCACACTGGCATCTATGGATTCTGAAATATTGTCAAGTTGTACTAATGACTCTTACAGAACTTTCAGGGGAGAAGGAAGAAATAAATACTTGTCCCCCTTTAGAAATATAAAATCCAAGTGTTAACACGTGAAAAATAATAATCATTTACAACTTTAGCATTTCTGGTATTTTTTCAAGCAACTCCCTTTTTTGGGCAAAAGCCTTAAGACCAGTATTTAAAATGTGGGAAGTTTCAAGGAAAATCATCTTACTTTTTCATGCCCTGACAATGATTATAAAATATCACAGCCTGAGCATGCAGGTAACGTGGAGATGCTCCCAAATCTATTACTACCAGTGGAAGTATGTAGCACCAGCTATTTCTAGATAGGGATAGCCTGACACAGTAATTAATGCATTAGTAAAGTAGGGGTTATTACAATATGCTTGATGCAGAGCTACAGTAGTTTTCAGATGGATCTGGAAGCTACAGCTTGCCACTGTTAGATTGTTACATGAGTGTATCATGAACAAATTACACCTGTTCTTAAGCATGCTACCAAATAAAGTTCAGGGGTTCATGCTGACATAAAGCTCTATGTAAGGTGGTACTTGGCTATCTGGTGGATTGCCTTCTCCTTTGGAGAATTAAAATCTGATAAAGACATCCCCTTAACACCACTATAGAAATTAATTATGAGTCAACATGAGAGGTTCTCAATATAACAATCCAATTATGGAATTTTCTCCCTGCTAACTCTTATTGGCAGGATAAATATGTTCAGCACATCTTTTGTTTGTTGCTGTTACAGTTCTTTTGCTTGTTATCTTGTAGTGTGACCTTAACTAGGGTTGTGCAGTTCTTTGTTGCTTTGTCAGAGATGTGAGCAAAGCATCTCTCTGAAGTAACACCACAAAGCAGTGCCGTGCTTTGAGTCAGCAGAATGGCTGGCTCATTTTCTTTCCTCAGTAAGAGGTTTCTGTGCATGTGGTGCAAAAGCAAAAATGAAGTGGCTAAGCAAGGTATATAGCCCCTGTGAGCATTTTGCCATTGTTGAACTAAAGTCCTACTACTTTTGAGTTGGGACAAAATGCAAGCATAAAATTTGCTTCCCCCCACCCTCCAGTTGACAATTTTATGCTGCCTGTACTGCTTCTGTTCCAAGTCATTGCCAAATGATGTTATCATGGTTTGGGAGTGTGCTAGACATTATGGGCAAGCGTATTTGTTTTCTACTCTGGTTTTGTTGTGATTTCAGCACATCACCATCCAGTGCGATAAACATCTTATCAATCAGGGCACCTCAGCAGGAATGGGTTAGCCTGCCCCTCCTCCCACTTCCCATTTGGGCATTTACCAAGTTTTATTTTTTAAAAGGCAAAATAAAGAACATATGGGAAAACACCAAGGCAGAAATAGCTCCAGAGAGGAGGCAGGCAGGTTCTGCAACTACCTTGGCCCTGCAGACTGGGATAACTGAAACTGACTAGCTGCTGGGTAACCATTTCTTGCTTCACAGGGAATAAAGGAAGTGACTAAAAGTGACAAATATAAGGAAACTGGCAAATAAAAGAAGCTGAACTAGATACATAACATTTATTTTGGTCAGTGACCAGATTTTGAACTAGATTTTTGTTGCTTATTATTTTCTAAAAGATACTCTGGATTCTATTTCAGAATTCTGATGAAGTAGAACAGCACTATTATCCCTTTTCTTTATCAAATCAAATATAATAAAATATTGCTAATCTTACCCTTTTTGGAAGAGAAGCTTATTTCAAAACAAAGAAAGAGGGAGAAGTCATGTGTAAAAGGAAACAAAGTGCTGATGGAGAAGGTGAGCAAAACGGCTGAGGCTGGCTAATGATCAGAAGGGAGGGAGCACGCTTGCAGTTCCCAATGCTCCCAAAACACCTCCCTGCTCACACAGGTAGTCCTCACTTAATGACATTTGGGACCAAAATTTTGGTTGCTAAGCAAAGCAGTCATTAAGTGAATCCTGCCCAATTTTACCTTTTTTGTAGTGGTCGTTAAGCAAATCACAGCGGGCACTAAGCAAACCACATCGTTAAGCGAATCACACTGTTCCCCATTGATTTTGCTTCCCAAAAGCCAACCAGGAACGTCAAAAATGGTGATTCCGTGACCACAGGACGCTGAGACGGTCATAACTGTGAATCAGTTGCCAAGTGCCCAAATCGTGATCACATGACCACAGAGTCGCTGCGATGGTCGTAAGTGAAAACCAGTCATAAGTCATTTTTTCCAACACTGTTGTAAGTCCGAACCATCACTAAATGAATGGTTGTTAAGTGAAGAATACCTGTAGCTGCAACAGGTCACCTGATCTGGCCTCTAAGGTAATGGCTGGTAAAGCATTAGATATACAGTAATAATAACAGCAACATCTATAACTTTATTTGTGGTCTGAGAACAAATAACAGAAAAGTTACACATTCCAATGAAACACAACCATGAGAAGGGTAAAAACCAGACAAGGCAAAGAAAATAATCCTATATTCTGTTTTCTCTTCAGGACATTACAAATTTTACACACCCTGCAGTTATGCTAACACTGAGTTGTCTTAAGGAGGAAGGTTTTATATGGGAATACTTGGCTTAATGACAGCTTAAGGGTGTTCAAGTCATGGACTGGGGATGAGATGAGACCTACATCTTGTAACGCAGGTGGGCGGATTGGGGCTGTCAGTGCAACATGATGGTTATGTGGTAAAATGCAACTGGGGACAAGACTGTCCCAAGACAGGGGCTCATTCCACCAAAGTGAAGTGCCTTGTCAAGGTGGATTGCAGCTGCACAAATCTAGTTTTAACCTCTTGTAACTTTACATGGTTGCATTATTGTTATATAGTGTACCCCAATTTCCGAACTTTAATGTATTAAAAGTGGGCATAATGGTGAAATGGAAACTTTCCCTTGCTCTAACAGTCAGCCATAGCTCTCCGACTGCTTTTGGCGCCAAAAGGAAGCAGCCGTTTTCTCACTTCAAATGAGGTCAGACGGGATTTTGTATTAAAATGGTTGTGGTCCAAAGTGCTTTTCAGTTATTTCATTCAAGAAATAGTGGATTGTTTCTACCCTCACGAACGGTGGGAACCCATTTAAATTCCGGAGCCCCCACTACTGTTTTGATGCTCTATCTTGGGAGAACAGCAGCCTTGGGAGAAATGGCGCGCTGTAAAAAATTGTCTGTTCCGAACTGGGAAAGAGGTAAGATAATGCGACAATCGGAGGATGCTTCGTGGCAGTTGCCCTGATCCTGCTTTCCTTCGGAGTCTCTGAGCCTTTCATGTAATAATTTGCAGCAACCTGCAAGCTGCTGGCAACCCAACTTTGACCTCCTTCCCCCTTAACATGTCCCAGCCCACGTTTTGCGCAGCCATATCCTACCGTTTTCCCTATCGCAAAAAAAAGAGACTAAGGAAGAGAGAAGCAGGGCAAAGCAGCTCTTGCCAGCCACCACGAAGGCTGGGTTCTGTTACGGATCGCTGGAGAATCTTTCTTCCTCAAAACCCTGGGACGCCTCTCTCTGTCTGATCTACCCTCCATTCCCGGGAAACGGCACTTGCTTCTGCATAGGCTAAACATCCTTCGACCATACAGCGTTATGGACTGTGCGGATTTGCAACAGAGAAGTTGTACCGCCAGTGTGAGGAGCGCAGGGTCCTCACTGACACCGCCTCCACCTGAGCCTGGAGTTACCCCTCCTTCCCCGGCGGAGTGCTTCGTCCTCTGCTCCGGTATATGTTGTTGTGCAAGAGCAAGCAGGCTGTTGCCCTTGGTTACTGCCTGGGCCTTGGCGTTCCATTCTCGCAGCAGCGGCTAAGCTCGCGTTGTAAAGATCCCTCATTCCTTCCCATGGGCTTGTGACTCCCAGAGAAGCCTTGCGGCTGAGGAGTGGGTGATGGTGGTAGGCGCGGGCAAGCTTCGCCAGGGAGCTTTGCAAGCGGAACAGGCCCGGTGAGTTTCGTGCGCTGCTGCAGGAGCAAATAATTCCGGGATCAGAAATGGTACGACCTGGATTTTATTTTCAGATAGACTGTTACTGTTCTGTTAGGAGGAAGAAGCTTTGGGAGAGCGCTGCAGCAAGGTCTGTGCTAAGGAGAGGGTAAGGCCCTCTCGACAGCATGCTCAGATTGTTCACTGTCCTTCCTGTCCTAGAGAGTCCAGTCCTGCCAGGGAGAGAAGGCGAGTCGGGGAAATCTTCCTCCAGCTCAGCAGTAGCGGCAGCTGTAAGGAGCGCTTGGTCCCCCGTTTACCTACGATCTTATTCTCTCCCTTCTAATTTCGGATGGTGCAGCTGATGGAATGTTCGGGGGCCGCAGCGTTGCTGTGCTACGAAAAGAATGAGGGGCAAGCGGTGGTAGAGGCGGCTGTTACGGAACGAGGGTGAAGGAGAACGCGTTGCAATCGAGTGGAGGCACTGGCTCTTGCTAGTCAACCTGCTTGCCCTCCGAGTTGCAGTGTTTTTGCCCTTGGGGAATGGCTCTGGAAGAGCGGGCAGGAGACGGAGCTCTAATGGGATGGGGCGACGATCCTGTAGGGATTTATAGCGCCCCCGCTTTAAACATCTACATGAAAATGTGGGGTGAGGTCCTTTGAGTTTGGTCGCATCAATAGGTGATTTTGGCTCTCCATTCCCTCAGGTCGGACGCGGCATGTCCGCCTGAAGTGAGATCAGAAATTCGTTACAGTATTACCAAGAGGGAGGCTTGGGTGGGTGGTGAGTCTAGGCACAGATGTGATTTCAACAGTAGGTTTGCCGTTTTGGAAGGCTTGCTAGGACCGATGAATGCAGGCTTGTGTGGCACAGAGTGGTAAGGCGGCAGTATTGAAACCAAAACTCTCCCCACGACCCCAATCCAGCGGAAGCCGGATTCTCGGGTAGCCGGCTCAGGTCGACTCAGCCTTCCATCCTTCCGAGGTCGGTAAAATGCGTACCCAGCTTGCTATAGACTAGTTTGCCAGTTCGGGCGTGTATGTTCTGTATCTTCTAAATTATTGCTGAATTCGTTGTAACAGGCACTATATTGCGCTTCCAGTCAGTTTAGTTTTACTTCACCTAGTATTGAACTATTTGTTCTTCTTGTGTTCCAAGTTACTTTCAGTTTTCTTCAGCAGCTGGATGTGTGTCAGGGGTGGGGAGAGTCAAAATCAGCAAGAGGGGGCTTGCATTATAACACTGCCCATCACCTCCTTCGTAAGTGTGTCATTGCATGCATGTTCAAAAGAGGTGAGACCTATCTACCATCTTGCTGATTTTGACACCCCCCCCATACCACAGTCCAGAACTCTAATTCAAAGGAACAGGGTTTTTTTTCCATTCAGCCTTTTTAATGATCCAGCTTTCTCAGTCATACCTTATATCTAGGAAAATCATGGCCTTGACAATATGTACCCTTGTTGGTAGTGTGATGTCAGCATAATGCTTGTTTTCGTTGGCAATCAGGGTTTTATTAAGGGAGACAGTAGGGGAGACTCCCTTCCTATGGGAAATCTACTGGGACTACACTTTTGCAAACCATTAAAGATTGGTAAAAAAACAACACATATTGCCAGAGATTTTGAATTGCATGTTGTTGATGTTTTAACTTCTCTCCCTTTATTTTTATTATATATTGGTGACTTCAGATTGTTATTCAGGGTTTTGTTACTTGAAGTACCTTTGAAGTTACATACCTGTAAATAAATGTATGCATATAGGTAAAAATTGTGTATTTCTGGAGCACCTGCTGCAACATGATAGTACAGTCAGGCTGGCCTAGAATTGTTTACAGTGACGAACGGGATCTGAGATAGATTCACACATTTTCCACCCAGTGTTTACCTATTTCTTTGCTATCTTTGTAGTAAATATGAAGCATACTTTACTAGCTTTTTTCCTGATAGTTTTATGATGAACTTGCACACTATCATTTATTTGTTTTATTCTTTAGGATTCTTTTTAATTTGTTGCTAATTATTTTTCATCCTAAATTATCCTCAGCATCATTTTAATTAAACACAGAATAAAATCATTGAATAAAAGGCCACCAATACAAAAAAGTGACATATTAATATAGTGAACAGTCTGTGTTTTGTAAAACTAATGGAGCTGAACCAAATAAAATTCAGTGGGATGTTTTACTTTGTTCCATTTATTTCATTGTGTTTAAATCAACCTACTGAAGTGAATAAGGTAGGAATAAATAATTTCTTCCTTCAGTAGACAATTTAAAACATATTTCAAATCTTATTTAGTTCACTAGATGTTCAATACCTATTGGCAAGTATCTATGACTATACCAGTATGTTTTCCTCATATACTCATCCCTTGAATATTTCTCAATTCTTTTCTTGCAAGGTGAAGATTGGTGAGTGCATATATATTACCCTTTATACTGTTTTGAAACCAACTTTATTTAAACAGGGAGGTACGTTTGTGGTTTTAGGGGCTTTTAAAATAAATGCTTTCCCTGCTAGATACTGAACTTAAAAGTTATAGTCATTGCTGACAATGTTAATTACTTTTTAAAATAATTTTAAAATATGTTTTATTAAATACATTTTTAGAAGAATAAAAACAATACAAATTTTGAAAGAGAAAAGTAAGGAAAATAAAGAAAAGTAGTAAGTGAAAAGAAGTTCAAAGAAAAGAGAAAGAAAGGAAAATAAAAAGTTAAAGAAGCGGCTTCTAGTCTTCTTAACAGCAGTTACAAGTACATTTGTATTTCTCCCTTGCTAAGGTTTCCTAACTTCCATAATTTAATTTCCATAACTTAATTTTATTCTTTCTACAGTCTACCCTTTCTAATCAACAAACTCATAAATCATAAGTTCATTCTTTCTGTTTTTCAGCAAAAAGTCCATAAGGAAATGGACAAAATGTAGTTATTGTCCTTCCTCTAATCAAACAAGTCAATTTTGCTCTCTGCTAATTCTGTCATCTTCACCAGCCATGCCTCCGTTGTGGGTATTTCAGAATCTTTCTGTCTTTGTGCATATAATAATCTCGCAGCAGTTATATAGGAAAACAGTCTTCCAAATGTCCTGCTATCTACCTTAAATCTCTTAACCATGCATACGAAAACCATTGAAAACTAAATCCCTTTGCAGTCAATTGATCTCTTGATTTCATCTTATGTTGTCCGTGCTCTTTTTGGAACAACTCTCCATAGGTTAACCATCTCTCTTTGCCTGTTGTTTCTTTTCTTGAAAATGCTGCTTGTGCTGAGACCCATAAAGGCATTTTCAGGTAAAATCTGGGTTTGTATCTATTCCATATTCTCAATATGGCACTTCTATATAGTGATTTTTAAAGCTACATTAACCTTCAGGGTTGTTGTTGTGGGGAAAAAAGGAGGAGGAAGGAGTATTAGGTATGTTCGCTGCCTTGAGTTATTTATAAAAATAATAAAGGCGGGATAAAAAAAAATTAAATAAATAAATAAACTTTATCATACCTGTGAGGTTTGAGTCTGACCTTGACTCTGAAAACGAAACTTATCTTGAGCCAGAAGGGGAAAACAAAACTTATTGGGAAAAAACTGGGGAAATAGAAACTAGTAGTGACTTAGCAGAGCAGGAGAATTTGGAGATGCTGATTGGGCAGAATCCAGAGGGAGTTTGTATCCTCCAGTTAGTGTGCGAGAAAGGAGAGTGGAGAAGTGTGCAAAGCAAAAGGCGGCCCGATTGGCTACAGAGGAGAAAGGGCATGAAAAGATTGCATAAAAAGGCACCAGCGCCAAGAGCAAACTGTTGGAGACAACCGTTCTACTGCACTAACAGCTTTGACAGAATCCTCGCCAGGAAACGGAGCCTTGCCTGTAGCCGACACGGAATCGGTGCCAGCTCCCTCTACCGATATGGACCTACCTCCTTCGCACCCTGATGCAGCTGAGTCCAGCCTTGCATCCAGTTCTGAGCCTCGTCTCGTCGTTCCAGCCAAGCCCAGCCGTGCTTCCAGTTCCAAGCCTTGTCTTGCCAATCCAGCTGAGTTCAACCTTGTCTTCAGATCTGAGCCTTGTCTTGTCGCTCCAGCAGAGTCTTGTCTAGCCTTCATCGCCAAGCCTAGCCTCACCTCTGTGCCGCCTCCTGCAATCAAACCTCAAGCTACCTCCTTGCCATGCGCTCTAGCAACACCCAGTCTTGCTGCTTCACTGAGAGAGTTAGACGAGTTCTGTCTTGCTGTGTTGCCACAATCTCCTGCTACTCTTCATCTGGCAGCCTTGCCCTGTGTTCCTCCACTGCCTGGGTGGACTTGATTGAATTATATTGCCTATTAGTAAGGACTGTTTTCTGTTGTCAATACTTGGTTTTTAATAAAGAACTTTCTTTTGTAATTCTGCCTGGCCGTCTCATAGTCTGAACAGGACAATACCGTAGAAAGCCATGCCATCCAAACCTCAGGTCATGCTCTTCTAGTTCTAAAATTCTCTTATTTCTCAACAGCACCCACTCCTTCATCCAAACCAAGCAGCAGGCTGCAAAATACAATTTCAAATCAGGCAGACTCAATTCTCCTCATTCCTTTGCATCTTGGAGGATTTTATATTTAACCCTTCCCCCCCCCAATATTAATTATTTTCTTGTATGAGTGCAATGCAATCTGTGAAGCTGCCACCGTGAGCTGCTTAGAATGTAATCAGTCCTTAATGACAAACTGAAATACTTTGTTTAAAAGAGTGAATCATTGGTACTGGGACATATACAGTACTTTCCTTATACCGTGTACACTAACTAGTTATAAGCTATCTGCTAACAAATGGCTTAATTCTATACATTGACTCTTATTTGTATGTTATAGGCTACAGGCCCATTTGTTTGAATTCAGATGGAAAAATATGAGATCCTTGGACTTGTGGGAGAAGGAAGTTACGGAATGGTAATGAAGTGCAGAAACAAGGAGAATGGCAGAGTAGTTGCCATCAAAAAATTTTTGGAAAGTGAAGATGATAAAATGGTTAAAAAAATTGCCATGAGGGAAATCAAACTTCTCAAGGTAAGCTAATGGCTGCTAACTTCATATTTCCTTAGCCGTAGTGCTCTTTCACTTAAATCAATATCAGTGATACAGTTCTAGATATTTAATTTCAGTTACATAATCAGTTATGTATTAGATACAGTGCAGCATTACCTTCTCTTTTGTCTTTACCATAATGTCATACTTGATTTTTATTTTATTTTTTTCAAATAAAAATTAAAAATACAGGAGATGGCAGAGATAAAATAAAACCAAAAGGATATGTGCAAATGCAATTACTTATGTTTAGTTTCAGATGGGTTTCATACATCATTTGTTTAACTTCCATTGGCTGGATTCCCAGGACAAAAAAGCCATAATAATTTATGAACCATAATAGTCATAGCCAAAATCCAAACTACATGATGACTAATATGTAGTGTGAATTATGCCCCAGCATGTTAAATATTAAACAAAAGCTATGTAGAAAAGTGTTTTTAGAGAAAAGGAAAAGATAAGTGTTACTGGAGGGAGCAAGAATGAACAAGTAATAGGAAATGCACCATTTATTCAGTTGAAAAGTAGAAATTACAGTTTTTTTGAAAAAAAAAAACAAACCCTGGGTTTTGTTTGGTCTTTAGATAATTGCTAAGGTATGCTTTGGTTGCTGGAGAGTTGTCAGCTAGTTACAAGAAAAGATTATAATTTTTTTTAATACATTTATTAAACAACATCACTGTATATTACCAAACTATCTGCATAGGCTTTCAGATACAAAGTTCTGATATTTAGAGAGATCTAATATTTAGAAAAAGAGATCATTTTTTTTAAATGCTAATTTTATATTACTTTATTTTATTGTCATGACCTAATAGAAATAGGGCATAGAATTTAAGCAATTCTTAACTTTGTTCTATCAGTTAGAGTTTGCTGAACAAATAAGTAGATTAAATGTTCCACCTTTAGGGGATCCTCTCTGAAAATAATTGTGTGGTTGTAATGGATTGCTGAGTTAAATTGTTTATAAAGTGCTTTGGAAAAGAAAGTCATTGTGTAAATACTGAGACTGTAATATTACAGTAACTTGTGAATAAGACCTGTTGAATACATTAGGACTGATTACCTAGTAAACAGGCACAGAACAAGACTGGAAGTATTTGTATGATTTACTTAATAGTGTACATGTTCTTCAAGAGGCAATTATTGTGAATGTTCTCACTCAATGCATTGCCACCACCTGTTGTAGTTTTATGACGCATTTTTTGTCTCCTGATAGCAATTAAGGCATGAGAACTTGGTGAACCTGCTGGAAGTCTGTAAAAAGAAAAAACGATGGTATCTGGTGTTTGAATTTGTAGACCACACAGTCCTTGATGATCTTGAGATGTTTCCCAATGGCTTGGATTATAACAGAGTTCGAAAATACTTGTTTCAGATTATAAAGGGGATAGGATTTTGTCATAATCATAATGTAAGTAAACTGCTGCATCTAAGCTATTTGTATTGGCATTGTTTTTGATTCAACGTTGTGTTTATTTTAATAGTTTTGGTTTTAGTTTCACATAGAAATAGGTTTAATAAGAGTTAGAAATGAACAAAATAATTGTTAGCATCATTATGGAAAGTTTTGTTTGTCCATTTTCTTGTTAGGCTCTTTCAGAGAGATGCCAGTTCTGTGTCTGAGAATACATTTACATTCCTAAGGATTTAAAATACTCAGATACTGTATTTTCATATTTCTCACATACAGCTATGAAACTTGATGGTCTCTAATGAAAAACAAAACTACGTTCTTACGCTTCTGTCCACCTTTGTGGAAGTGATATGTTTGTGCCATGTTTTCCCTCATTTAGTTGATGATGTAATAGCTGCTTCAGAGCTAGTATACAAAGCATATTATTCTTTCAAAGGCAAGGGTAGATGATTATGCATGTCTGAACATCTTTGCCTATCGCTTATATGCCCATATAAAGTAAATATGTTTACATGTTGTCCCTTTGAGGTAGCATGATATTTCACAGTTGGGTTAGAACCTACTTCTGGGACTAGGAAGGCAGTTCTTTAAAAGACATTTCTCCTTAGGTGTTTGGAAAGCCCATTCTGTTAATCAAATAACGAATGTGTAAAATAGGCTGTCTTCTTTACGTTGAAGTCTGAAGAACCTAGATCTTTCTTAAGATTTTCCACGATGGGTTTATAGCGACTTTGCTAACGTACATACACATCCTTTTTTAGATCATACACAGAGATATTAAACCTGAGAATGTATTGGTCTCCTGTTCGGGAATTATCAAACTCTGCGATTTTGGATTTGCTCGAACACTGGCAGCTCCTGGCGAAGCTTACACAGATTATGTGGCGACACGGTGGTATCGCGCTCCTGAGCTGTTAGTTGGTGATATCAAATATGGCAAGTAAGGAACTGTAGAATTCAGCATTAAGGTTTCCTTAGATTTTTAAACACACAAGAAAAAGGAACTTAATGGGTAAGCATTACAATGAATGGTAGCCCAAGCAGAGATTTGAAAGCATTGTTACGGCTGTAATGTACTCTCTCTTTGGAGATAATCAGACAGAATGAACTTCTTTTCCTATTGTCACAAACAGAATATTATGGCAGAGCTGGTTCTGCATAAGTATGTTTTGTTTGCAGGGCTGTTGATGTATGGGCCATTGGCTGCCTGGTAACTGAAATGCTTACAGGAGAGCCCCTTTTCCCTGGAGACTCTGATATTGACCAATTATACCATATTATGAAAAGTCTAGGTAAGAATGCATATTGTCTTTTCATCTATGCATCTAATATATATTTTTTCTTTTTGTAAGGTTATGCTTTTAAAGTCTTATTAGTGATATAAATGATTATAAATTCCAGGTAACTTAATTCCAAAGCACCAAGAGCTATTCTATAAAAATCCTCTCTTTGCTGGAGTGAGATTGCCCGAAATCAGAGAGCTAGAACCTCTTGAAAAACGATACTCCAAGCTGTCCGTTATAGTCATAGAATTTGCAAAGGTAATTTTGAGGTCTCTTACCTTTTTAGTATGTTCCTATTAGAATCATGTCTTTGTTTGGGGGGTCTTTAAGTTTCTTTGAAATTGAATATTGATTGGAAAATCAGACATTTCAGTACTGGTGATCTTTTCCCAAACCCACATGGCTGCTTTAGAAGCTACTCCTAGCTATCTCAGCACATGCACATGCACAGCTATTTTGCTTTGCAGAGAAAAAAGCAAAATGAAGAAGCTGTATGTATGTGCACATGAAAACAGCTGGGAGCCACTTCCAAAGCAGCTATACAAGTCTAGAGAAACACACCTCTCTTTTCACTTTTTAAAAAGAGATGCTAATGTTCATTCTGAACTCTTGTACAGCCTATTCGGTATTAGCCTCTGGGTTTGACTGACAACTTAAAGCTTTTGGAATATCCTGACACAACTGAGCTAGAATTTTTTTTAACCTGCTGTTCTTCGAGTATTTGCTTGCTCACTTGTTTTATTTTCTCAGTGTTTGTTTTGTTTCCAATAAACATTTTACATTTTGTGACATGATGTCCTAATTTCAGATACAGAACTTCTTGTTGGCAAATGTGTGACTAAGTTTGTGTGACTATTCTTTGAATCTGTAATGCAAAATGTTAGATCTTTTACTTCATTTAACTGCAAAAATACAAAGAGCTAGTTTAGACTTACTAAAGTTTTGGAGTGCTGAATGAAATTTTTGACTTCTTTCATTGCTCCCTCCCATTGCCACTAAATCGTATCATGTTTTTAAAAAAGTTCCTTCTGCTTGAAAAATTGTTTGCTATGTGATATGAAAGGGATTTTTAAAAATCCACACTGAATTATCCTTAGGTATGTAGAATAGATGTACTGATACTGGATCTTGGTCAATAGAGGTTGGATCTTTTTGTTTGATTCCATTGTATTTAACAAGATAAAGTTTTAATCTTACTTCAGCAATGTCTGCAAACTGATCCAGAGAAGAGGCCATCTTGTAATGAGCTGCTGCAGTGCAACCTCTTTAACAAAGATGGGTTTACTGAAAGGTAAGCTGAGTTTCCTTATTTTGTCAAGGTACATGTTAAAAAGAAAGAATAGTGAGATGTTCTGTGGATATAATGCATTCTTCTTTTAGCATATACAACACAAATCCGTTTTAAGATTGAATAGATATTGGTGACTTCTGGAACTGCAAAAGGGTTGGCAGGGTTGGCAGTGTCACCAAAGGGAAATAATGGATGGGAAGAATGGTGCTTAATCCTTGCCTGCTCCTTTTCTATTGCTACTTCATAATCTCAGAAATTTGGTAAGGAACATGGTCTGAGAGCACAACTCAGGAAAAAAAATTGGCATAGGGCATGATCTGGCCCAGCTAATTCTTCTTCATTGCAGAATAATTTTATCTCTTCCCACTTCCTATATTAAATGCAAACCAGTTGCTCCCTGTTTGCTATCAAATATCTAGGGCCAGGTCTACATGACCAAACAGAACAATACCCAGAATTTCTTTTTAACAGGAAGTGAACTTTGCAAATGATATTTAATTCACATTAGTCACTGCCCCTTTCCACATCTGTTTAGCTCACATAGACAGTTTATCCTTTTGAATAACATAAACTCAGAGTTCAGGTACAGTAGTTTCCATGTTCAGAGAAGATTTTTTAAAATGTCCTTGTTTATTTCTTGGAATATTTCCAGTGAAAATCTGTATCTTTAACTCAAACATTATTGATTTGTGTGAATAGATAACTAGCTTTAGCCAAAAAATAAATGGAGTTTGGGGAAGACTGAAAAAACATACGTCATTTATAGTTCTTTATTTCAGTCATAGACCAGCAAGACAAAGCTTTGAAACTTAGGATTGCAGCCAGGATGTTGAAATAATAGTGTAACCAACTGTATATACTATAAATATTGACTAATTTTTTAATCACTAGCACAACTCTAAAATCGTAATACTGATACAACTAAAATTAGAAATTTTAGATTTTAAACACAAGAATGAAATATAGTGAAATTTTAATAGGTTAGGTCAGAGTTTCTCAGCCAGCGTTCTGTGGAACCCTAGGGTTCCACAAGAGGTCACTAGGGGTTCCCTGGGAGATCATGATTTATTTAAAAAATTATTTCAAATTCAGGCAATTTCACATTAAAGAGGTAGGTTTCATTCTATATTTTTAGTTTAGGAACACTGTTAATGGATATATATCAGGCCTACATATGAAACTAATATAATAATTTTGTAACTTCTGGCCTATATTTGAGCCTGAATGTGCAGGGGTTCTCCAAGGCCTGAAAAATATTTCAAGGGTCCAGGGTCAAAGATTGAGAAAGGCTGGGTTAGGTAATACTATAGAGTAATGACAGAATAATAGAGATACCTTACATGACATATAAAATAATCTCACTAAAATCTATAAACTGTGTTTAATATTAATATTGGGCCTATAGTTAATCCAAGAAGGTAGAGGTTCTGGCATTTGGGAAGTCAAAAAGATCTTTCAAAGTTAAAATGTTTTGCATCATTTTATATGTCCCAGTTAATTAATTGTTAATCAGACTTGTGCATTTTTCTCCTTTAATTAAAATCTTTAGTTCCCTCAAGTATCCAATGTTTACAATTGTTTATCTTCATTTTGTTTTGCAAAAGTCCAAACAAATCTATTTCCTACAGGAAGTATTCTTTATAATTAATTCCAAAATCTTATTCCAAATTTATCTGGACCCTTAATCTGTTTATAACTTTCTAGGATGAAATCTTATTTAGCGTTTTGCTGTTTTTTAAATTCTTAAGATTAATTTTTTTTTTCATGAAGGATTGAAGGAAAACTCACCTGGCATTTTCAGATTAGTCAATCTGAAGATCTCTAATAGCTTAAAAGTAGTTAACAAGCAATTTCTGAACGTAATTAGAAAAAGAAGTTTGAGAACTTAAGTGTCCTTTAAAAGGTGCTGACCGTGGTTGTGAGCAAGATGGCTATTCCCATCATCTCCCAGTGCTCAAAACCCACCAGGGACCATTGTCTTTTGGTCTTCTCATGAGGAGCAACTGTTTGGGGTACACATGGGTGATCTCCCATCAGTTCTTCATTCTTCGCCACAGTCATCGGCTCAAATTTTTTGTGGAGATAAACGATAGCTTGTACCTTACAGTAGTTACAGGAATATCTTGAAACTATTGGACTCGGCCTCAGTTATTATGTGCTGGACATGTCCAGATTTGATTACACCTATTACTGTATGTGAGGTTGTCTCTGAATATAGTTCAGAAGATCTGATTGGTCCGAAGTTTAGCAGCCAAAATGTTGATAGAAGCCAAAAAATTCAAAAAATGTCATTTTCATTTTGTGTCATCTGCAATTTGTGATAAAACTATTTAGCCTTTTAAACATTAATAACTACGTTAGAGGGCCTTCTTTGATGTTTGCTGTAAGAAGTTTAGATTTGAAATAGACAATAGGTGATGGCTTATTAACATGTATCTTAACTTCCATACAGGTATCTCAATGAACAGGAAAGACTGTTCTATTCCTTCAATTGTATTTGGCTTGTAGGTTTAGAATAGCCTCACAGAGTTTTCCTTACACTTGCTTAAGTGGCAGTTTTATTAGTATCTCACAATTTGTCGTCTTGATGAGTAGCTACTGTATGTTAAGAAATGATAAATAAAATGCCAGAATTTCCAGAACCATATTGAATTGTCTTTACTTACCAACACAGTAAAGATTGTTTTTATCTGTTTTTTCTTACAACAACTTTAAAAGATTTGATAATAGTAAATAAATCTTATTTATTTATTAAATGTGAATATACGATTGGTAAATGCTTTTGTTTATTAATAAAAGTTTCATTTTTATATTTTCATTTAAACATGGAAAATAAGGTTTGTTCAAGAACTTAAAGTGAAGATTCAGAAAGAAAAAGAACACTCTTTACGCAAGAAATCTAGAATAAACAGGAATGACAAAGATGATACAGGTGATGAAAGAAAAATGCTTTTAATCCAGGTTTGTGGAACCCATTATTGTATATGAATATATAAAAATGCCTTATTTTCTGCCAGGCCATTGTCCATCTAGCCAAGTTTAATCTGTGGTGATGGGAAATTACTCCTCATTGTTTGTGTTGGGACTTTCAGATTATTGTAACTAAGAGCTTTCCAACTGGAAATCGTAGAGGTTGAACTTAAGCTGTCTGGCATACCAGTTTTTTTCCCATGACTTAAATAGCATCCTATTTTGAATGCTTCATATGTTCCTCTGAAATCCTTCCTCCTTCAGCATGTATACACTATTCCCTGGTAATTAATAAACATATTGTTTTAATTATATTGATAATATATCAATGCCTTTGATAACATAAACTTTTGGATAGACTTTAATTTCCTTTTGTTGGTACATGTATTGGTTTTTTAGTTTCTTTGTTTTCTAGATTAATATTTCATACCCCTCTCAACCCACATCTACATATCTATGAATGGGGAAAACTGTTGGTATTATTTTTTTCTGCTTGGAAAGTAAGCTGCAGAGGAACATAAGGTATCCATGATAACAAATTGTTTTCTTAAGTGTTTGGCAGGGTCAAAAGGTCAGGCCTCATTTGGTTAACAAGGTTTAAGTGTCCAAATGACCTTATATGGGAAACTGAAACCATCTTCTACTTCCTTGGTTGATTTGCATTTAAATAAGCCAGCTCTGCCAGCTCCTTGCTTGCCTGTTTCTCCTGTTTTGCAGCCTCTCTTTCTGCTCAGCACACTTGGGTATGTGCGTGTACTTGTAAATATGCTTTTTTGTATTTAAGGATTTTGCCCATCCAGGGCTCTGGATGAGGAAACTGTTTATCTTCTATGCTTTGTTTGAATACAGATATTTTTGTTGAAATGCCTGGTATCTTCTTTCTGATCTCTTGGGCCAAATGCTTTCCAGCACTCTGCACAAACTCCAACAAAAACCACCAAAATTTCACAGATTACATAAACTAATAATATGTGTATGGCAAAGCATATCTACAGTAAATAACATTGACATGTAATTCAGGACAATCATATCTAACAAACGCAATTGTTTTTTTTGTGGAAAAAGTGTTTTAATGAAATATTAGGTTTGTTTTCCAGGAATATCTTCAGATTTAGCATTCTATTTGCAATAATTCCATATAATCTGGGCTTTTTCAGATATAGATTTAGGTAACAGAAGCTGGATAGCTATCAGTATACAAGGTTTTACAGAGACACAGGGATGGGTTTGAACTGCAGTTTCCTGAGGAGCTGTCAGGATATAAAGTGAAGAACCACGCTGAGACCAGAAGATTGAGCTCTAGTGTTTATTGTTCTACTCTATTAGACAAAATCCTGCTAAACTGAAAGGCACTAGCAAACTCCACCAAGAAACCTAAGGCGGTTCTCTTAACGGTCTTTTTGATTGGGATCCAAGAGATTCAGTACTGCGTTTGCACTTTTCCCCCTGGAGAGGGCCCTCCTCTTCTTCACCAGCAATCTCCGTAACAGGAGCTCATCTGTATCAGGTTGCAGCAGTTTGATGTCTCTGATTATTCTTCTTCAGAGTGAAGATTATCAAAAACTTTTATGAGGGAAGCTGCTTCTCAATTTATGTAACAGAACACATGGGATAAATTCAACTTCAAATTTGGTTCAGCTGCTGTCACTGAAGTACTAAACGGGCTTTATTGGAGAATAAGAGACCAAGTATAAATTAGGAAAATTGCTGACTAAGAATGAAACAATGTGACAATATTACTATCCAGCATATATTGTAGAACTAGGTGTTTATTACGGTGATGGTTAAACATCTCATCCCCATTGTTGTCTCTATGATGGTTTGCCTCTTCATTGCTGCCTGCTGGTACAGAGTTAAGAACAAAAGAATGACCAGAGTGCTAATTTAGCATGTTTAAATGTTGATGCTCAAGAATTAAGACCTCTCCTCATCTCCAGAGAGTTTGATGATTTAGTATAAGGACCTTAATTTGTTTTACACCCATGTTTATATCTTCCTTTCCTTCTTTCCACCTCTGTGTATTTCATTAATAAAGGAGTTGGCATTTTCAGAGTGAAATGAAGTGGGGACAAGAGCACCTATTAATGTTTTTAAAGAAAGTATTTCATTTAAAAAGAAGCATATTAACTCTTGTAGTAAATCAAATACCTTATTGAGAAATTCTTAACTCTGTTCTTCCAGAGTAACATAAGCCTTTCTCAACTATATCCAATCACAGAAACTCCTGTATTCTGAATAGAAAGGTGTTTTGTCATGAGTAAGGATGGCGAGCAGGGGGCTCCCACCCAGACTGTCAAGCGTATGCGTAGCACTGAGGAACTGTTCAGCCATTCAAAGAGACACAGATTGGGACCGCCTTAACCCTTGGGGGTTATATGTCTGGGTTTTTCCCACGCTTCTTCAGTTTGTTAGGATTCTTGTTAAGTACTAGTAATAAATATTAGGGACCAGTTCATTGTCTCAGTGTGTTTCCTGGTAGTTAGGACATGTTTAGACATCACATTTCAGAAAACTAAAGTAAGTTTTTTGCTCAAAGTCAGCATTCGGCTGTTAAGTTTGCCTCAAGTATGATAATGGAATATTTGAACATGGAAATAATTGGAAATAAATGTATATATCATGCAAACAAACTCATCAGAGAACCAGGATTGGCTTTAGCTATTTGTCAAGTGCACACTTGATAACAGACTCAGATTTGTTGCCATCTCTGTTGAATTCTTATAGATTTGACTTTTTGTTAGTTTCAGTGACGAAAAACAGAAGCTGTATTTTTCAGGATGATTGTTCACAAATAGAGCCATATTGTGGATTTGAATGGTGATTGGCTGCTTCTTGCAGATAGAAGTATTGTTTTTTTCCATGTAGTTCCCCTGGTGTCACTAAATGATGCAAATGTTAACGGAATTGGCTTTTTGTGTCCTTCACATACTGCCTATTCATTTTCACTTCAGTTCATTTGTGGTACTTGCTTGTGTTTTGTAACAGGATTTAAGTGTAGATTCAAAGCACAGAGATTCCAAGCTGTTCAGAACGAAAGTATCTAAGGCTGACGTACTGAAATCTGAGAGATCATCATGCATGAGTTTCCTGTATGATAACACTGCTGGACAAATTAATGCAATTCCAACATATCTGAAGGATTCAAATAATAGTCTAGAATATGCGAAGAATCCAAGCATGGTAATTCCTCCCATTGCACAGAACTATTCCACCACACCATCCAGCATCAGTGGGACCCCCACAATAGGGACAAGATTGGCAACCCATAATTACAGGTACAAAATCAGAATAAAGTATCAAATTGGTATCAGCATTGCAGATGACCTTGTAGCTTAGCCATTTCTATTTAGAGTATACACTTCTTTGCATCCTGTGTAGTGTTACTTGAAGACTAATTTATACATGGCTCTCCTAATTATATCTCTACAGTGTTCTAAATGTACAGTATACTTCCATATAGGATGAAGGGGTCATCCTATGCAAAGTGAGGATTGCTCCAGCAGTGTTTTTCTTAGGTTTAGGCCTCAAAGTCGGTTTGGTAAAAACAAACAAACAGAGCAGTAGTAGAACAAAAGACCAATAACTGAGTGGATGTTACAGGGGGGAGAAGGGTTGAATAATGAGGGGGAAAACCCTTACCTAGCTATTGGCATCTGTCAGCTCATGTCTCATCTCTGTACAGCACAACAACTCTAACATTAACTCAGGTTAGCAGTCTTTTATACAGACACTGACCCAGACCTAGACCTAATTAATTTCTGCAGCGTTTCAACATCTTGTGCCTGTAGATCAATCTGGGGCAATTCTGTTTTTCAGTTATATAGTCTAGGACCTGGCTTTTAAATTTAAGGATGACCCATTCTCTGTGTGTTTATTCCTAGAACTGATGAGAAAACCAAAATTTATTTCAATCCTTGCTTCAAGCAAGGCAAAAAATCACCAGCAGGTCACTACAATGTGAACTTAACAACATCGGTAAGCTCTTCTTAAAAATATTTGAACCTTCCTGACATTTGGTGTCCATGTAGCCAGATCTTGTGGGAATTTGCAAAGCATAGGTTGAGCATGCAGGCCTTGGAAAGTGGGCAGAGCCAGAGAGATAAAGTTTCCCTTGCCTCTTCTACCTGTACCCAGTGAGTAGGGCCTTTCTTGAACATTTTATCTCTCCTCCTTATATTGGTATTCTTTTGTTTATGTAAAACATTCTACTCATCAGCCAAAAGTGCTTCTTGTGTGGTTTAAATGAGAGTTTAAATAAGTTTAAATGAAGCCATCCCTACCAGCAAACTTACAATGAAAGATGCACAGCACCAGGAAAAAACACATAAGGAAGGAACGAACGAACCTAGGCATCTTTTCTTAAAGGTGAAAAACATTTCTTGGGGGAAAAAAGTGGAAGAGTTTCTTTAATCTTACTCAGTTACAAATTTGTAACAAAATTAGTGCTTTTTCTGAAGTATATATATTGACTTCTTCGTAACTATATCTGTCTAATTGACACAAAATATTATAATTTTTGTTATGTGTTTCCATAATTAATTTAGCATCTGCTTTGAAAGCTCATTAGGATGTGGGCCCAAACCACTTTCCATTTGGAGATTAGGATATATTATGCAAAGTGTGTCTATTTCTTAATGGGGAGAATGTCCTTCATTAGTATCTGGAAGGTCTGCCTTCTACTATTAGATGCAACTCAAGCTTTCAGCTTTTCTTAATAATAGAGAATAGCCCTCATTTAGTTGATTTAACTTAAGTCTTTTCCCCAAAACATCCTTCCCTAGCCAGTATTACAACATTAGATTTTCAATAGCTATCACCTGTTTCTGCAGATTTTTGCAAATCTTGATGTCCCCGACCCCACTGCTGCTGTCTCTCTGCTATGCTAGTTGGTGTTCTTTTGTCCATTAAAATGAGCTACCTATTGATATAGGATGGAGCAGATGTTTAGTACTATTTGTATAATCTCTGTATAAAATGTTTCACTTTAGGATTTATTTTTTGCAAAACAACCTTCATATTTTATTTTCTTGGTAATAGATGTCAAAAGAGAACAATGCCCTTCAGTCCCTCAAGAAAAAGTGGGAGTTTTCTAAAGCAGATGTCCATTTGCCAGAGCTTAATTCCAGCCATCTCCCTGAACTCAAAGGTGTGGATGGTAAAGGTTTGTGTTTGATTTCAGAGTGTTTATGAATAATTTTTATTAAGAGAAGATTGTACGAAGATTTAAAAAGCTACAGAAACATAGAAGAAGAAATAGAAAAAGATTATAAAAGGGTAGAAGTGAAGAATAACAAGAAAAAGAAAGATATCTAAAGAAGCGACTTCCAATCTTCTTTGCATCAGTTAACATAGCAATTACCATCTCCACCCTTCCACATTGCATACCATAGTTCCTTTCTTCCCATAAAGAAACCTTTTTAATAAATTCCAAAATCAGCAGTTCATTTTTATCCATTTTCAGCAAAAAGTCTATAAAGGGATTCCAGTCTTTTATAAAAGTAGTTGTAGTTCCCTCTTTGATTTCACAATTGATTGAATAATCATAACATTCAAAGGTAAAAAAAAAAAAGTACAACCCGGTGTACCATTGCCACACATTTTTCTGAAATGTGATAATTCTAAGCAAAATAGGAACATCAGTTAAATTCTACCCTGCTCTATCTAAATTAGGAACACTAAATGACGAAGTTGGTAGTTGAGATGTTTTGCATTTGCAGAGTGACTTTTGAATTCATTTGTGTCTGTGCAAGTTCCATATATGATATATCCTAACAAGTCACTATGCTTATGCTTGTGTACAGATGTTCAGCCCATAAAAGACAGGCCATCTGTCTCTGCTGCAGATGTGGAGAACTGTGACTGATGCTAGTCTGACCATCTGTCTGGAATTATTTTAGTCCATATTAGTTTTTTAATTAAGGGAGTGGAAAATATTCCAGCTAAACGTAACTAAGTAAGCACACTTGAACAAAACTCATTTAAAAGGGTATCATGTAACTCTCTAGCTTCTGTTAAACTTCAATTACCTTCTGTCTAGCCAGCATGACCAGATGTGATGATGTGAACTGTAGTCCAGTAGTCTTAGAGGGCCACAGGTTGTCCACCTTGTTATAAATCATTGGCTGGCAAATGATAGTTTGTATCAGTTAAATCAAAAGAAAAAGTGGCTCAAAGTCATATGTAACATTGGAAGAATGGCACTTTTGCAGAAGGTAATTTCTGTTAAAGATCAAATGCTTCCTTCATAAATAGCTTGGAATTCCAGATTTCTGAAGAAAGAAAACAAAATTGTTCCAGAGTCTCGCATGCCATCCCTTGCCACAATAGATCTTCAAAATTCAAGCCTGGGTCTGCATCAGGTACTCAGTTCCTCTCAGTTGGGGAGTAAGTAAATGCATACACAGCTTATCGTATCCATTTTTCTCTCTTGTTAACAAAATGAGCTAGTAAGTCATACCTGTGAAGTATGTATCTTTCCAATACGCAGCCTTGCCTCCCTTAAAAAAAATGCAAGGTATTCCTTAGGGGGAAAAACACCTTGCTTTTACCTTTGTAATTTTTAGTAAATGTATTGAAAATAAAGCAAGGAAGCTCATAATGACATTATTTAAATTTGGTACAGCTCAGTTAGAACACTGTTATATCAGTGTTATCTCAGAAGAAACATGGTAGAGAACCTTTAGAGAAAGATAAGTGAAATATTTATGAACTTGGACTTTTTAATTTATAAAAAGATGACTGAGGGGAACATAATAAAGGTTCATAAAATTATCTTAATGGGATCAAGCACGATAACAGAATCTAGTTACTATTATTTCTTACTGAGAGTTTCTGGTAACACTAACTGCTGCCAAAACATTAGCATGCTTGAAATTCAATTAACATTTATTTGATTGATTTGCAGATGTCTGGAAGCTCCTTGCAAGATACTTCAGAAGCCACCTTCCCCAGAGTAGAGCATTAGTAACAAGTGGAATTGGCAACTCTTACATGATGCCCACTGATATGCACCTGCAGCACTTTCATACCCTTAACATGGAGGTACTTTGAAGTTGGGGGATGGGGAGGCAGTTGCAAGTATTTTGCTATAGCTAGGATAATGGCAGTAAAAGGAAAAAAAATCAAATTATTTTATAGTAACCATGGTACTAAGACTACTACTTCTTTTATAACATGATGTGTATGAACAAAATAATCTACAGTTAATCATTTCAGTGATCTTGAAGACTGATATAATTCAGTAGGAAAGTGTTGAGGGAAGGGATCTGGGTTCACATCATACAGTAAGTCAGGCTTTTAAAAACATTTAAAAAAAACTAGCTGTTCACACATCATGGTAAACAGCAAACAAATCAGACATAGGCATCCATGAAGGCCAAAGCTGAGCAAGTGATGAAACATGTATCACAACATTGCAACACAAACTCCACCCCTTACATACTTTCATTCAACATTGCAATACAAATTGCAAGGACAGAACATGTATTGTGATATTCCAACACTTATTTCATAATTTTGGCATCATGGCTATCCGTAGATGCCTATGAAATTATATTATGTCTTAGCATGAAGTATGAGGTCAAGCATGTAAGTACTTGGACAAGGGCAGGCAGATTTTACAGCACTGTGGTCAATAATGTGTATTTTACAGGCATTCATTTTTGTTTCAACTTTTTTATTTAAAACTTGCTATGTAATTTGCAAATTGAATTGAAGTCATAAAGAAATCAGCAATATTTAAATGACAGAAAGGAAGCAGGACAACTTCAGTGCATTCAAGAAGAGTAGGATGAGGGTATAGTTATGCGATAAGGCTAAGTTGTCATAATCATTCCATTCTAAAGAAAAATTTGTACACAGGGAGCTAAGTATTTCTTAACAGATTTTTTTTTCACTTTCACCAAACTGCAGTTCTTAAGATCCTCTGGAGTAGAGGTAGAGACATATCATACTGTTAAATTCTAGATGTGGGGGAGCAAAATTATGGGGAGGGCCATTGACTTGATATCCTGTTCTGTAGCTTTCTTTGAAGAACCTCGTTCATTCCAGTGGAAAATAAAATTTTGGGCTAATTAGCCTTAACTCTAATCTAGCAGGGTTCTTCTGTAAACCCTTAACGTGAAGCAAAATTAGTATAAGTTCCATTAAGAGAAGCCCGCAGTGAATTCATACCAGTGAAACTATGGACTGATTCTGACAGTATACAACAATATAACCTAGTTTGTTTGGTTTTAGCTTAGCATTTTGTATAAACCCAGCCAGTTGTGGTTTATTCAAGACAGCATGCTTATGTTAACTATGACTATGTAAACCAGGCCTAGTAATGGTATTTTAGGAAAAAGAGCAGATGATGCTTTGCTATAAAACTATTCCTTAATATTATTTTTATGCTTTGGGTTAAAATTTATCAGTTACAGTTCATATTTATGGCAATGTCTATGACAAATATTTTCCCTCCATAATAAACTAACTTTGGATGATTTTGAAAAAAACTCAACAGGATTTGATGTGGTTAGTACTTGTATAAGAGATCACCAAGAAATTGCAAGGCTATAGACTAGACTGGGAAGTTGAAAAAAATTGACCACCAGTCAAGCTCAGCAATGAAGTAACCAAGAGTCAAATTCAACTCAAGGGGTACTTTTCTTTTGTGTAAGATTTCTGCCAAGACTGAGAGAATATTTGCAGACATGCATAACTGTGTGTTTATCTATTCATCTTCTGGTTTACACTGAATTATCTTCATGCAGTTACAAGCATGCACTCAAGGAAAATCAGCATTCCCAAACGTTGGGTTTGAAAACTGGCTTTCTGTAAACTAGCCTTGCTCTCTATTTGCCCTTCAGTTATCCTTTGCCATGGATCTAACATAATGACATACTCATAGCTCTTTAACACTGTGATAGTTGTATGAAAATTGAAGTTAATGTTATTTGAGTAGTACTTTTTTTTACCATCACTGCACCCAAATAAAGTGAATTGATCATAGGCTTTTCTAAAGCATTCTTAGTATAAGATATATTATTGAAGATGCTTAGAAAGTGTGTTGTGAATATCAGTGTTGTTTGTATATATTTGCCTTTATAACTCTTCTCAACACATTTGGAAGTTCTCGGCATTGTTACCATTTTGAATAAACAGATAGGTGACATGTTTAACTGCCAGATAATAATAAAATTGTAATTATTATTGTTAGAATACCAGTGGTATTTCGTATCTACACCAAGGATGGGCAATCTGAGCACCAGGTGGGTCCTTACCCACCCACCAGCTTCCCATTGGCAGCCTCTCCAGATTGAGCAAAACTGAATATTACAGAGCCACATTTTTTCCATTTTGGTGATTAAGGGAACTTTAAAGGGCAAATCCAGTGCTTTGCGGTACCAACTGCCCTGCTTACAAATGCCTACATCTCCTCCCATAGCTATTTTGTGAGTACAGAGGCAAAATAGGCCCTTAAGTCTCCATAAGGCTTAAGGTAGCAGTTCCAACTCAACCCCTTCGCCAAACAAGTAAAAATGTTTTTAAAAATTTAGATTCTGTCCACATCCTAATGTTACTGGCTGTACCTCCTGGAACCCATAGTAGGCCAAAGAAATTATGAACTCTAGTCTGCAACATAGACTTGCACTAGTTTAATACTGATTCCTTCTCTTCAGGAAATACCAGAAGTTGATTCTGGTTTGCTGAACACTCAGCATTCCACAAGCCAGAGTTAATTTTAAAAAAGGCACTTAAATTTGATCTGTAGCTGTGTCCTTTATGTTTGCTATTGTAATGAGCAATTTGACATCACTTATGAGAAATGCAAATTTGTTTTCTATGATCTTGAAGATACTGACTTAGAAGATGATGACACTTTGAAGTTTCTCTTATTGGCCACTAAAAACTTCGTAACAGATAATGAAGGAGGGGTTTCTACAGTTAAGGTGAACCCCTTGATGTTTGGATGCTACTTGCTGGAATTTGGATGAGGAAGTTTTATCTCCTTTGGCCTCAGTATTTTAATGAAAACAAAGCAGTTCTTTTATAAAAAAAGTGCCTTTCAAAAATATGGATGGATATAATTATATGTTAATTTAAAAAAAACCCTTACAGTATGTTGAATCATAGCCAGGTCAGTGGTAAAAATGCTCTTTACTATCATAATGGATGTACGTACTGCCCAGCCTAGAGCTCTGGGCCTGCTGATTGAAGCTTATGCTATAATATGCAATATCCCTTTTCCTCTCTTCCTTTCCCTTCTTCTGTATTTATTTTATCTTTCCAGTGTAAGAGTCTTTGTTGAAAAGGCACTTTCTTTTTGAATAATGTATAAATGAGTCAGTAAGATTTTATGTATTCTAACAATACATTATATTTATGCTTGTGCACAGATCTTCAACACATCTGTCTTTGCTGCAGATGTGGAGAACTATGACTGGTGCTACTCTACCAATCTGTCCTGAGTGATTTTAGTCCAAATTTTTTAATCAAGTGAGTGGAAAATATTCCACCTAGATGAACTTGAACAAAATTTATGTAAAAGATATTGTGTAATTCTAGATTCTGTTAAACTCCAATTCCCTTTTGCCTAGCCAGCGTGATCAGATGTGATGGTGATGTACGCTACAGTCCAACGGTCTTAGAGGGCCAGATATTGTTCACCTTATTTTAAACCCTGTAAAGGACCTTAAGGGGGAATTCTGAAGTCAAAGTGATACTGGCTTGTTTGTTTATTTAACTTGTGCACCGTGTTATGCTAAGATTTCTTGCTAAGGCTTACAATAATCAGAAAGCACCTGGAACTACATCTAAAAAGAGAGCCAATTTAACAAAAATGTACCTTTTGCTTTTCACTTCCCGCTGCAAATGACATGAATAAGAGCTGTTTTTTTTTTTTTTAAATAAATAATAGAAACTGCAGGACAGAGAAAAAGGCTTAATTTGAGGTCATGAAAGCAACATTTGGAGCTGTTTCTCCTTGGGGCAGTATAGTTTGCTGTGCAAGTGTTACATCATTTTTTAGCTCCACATAACCTGTAAATGGTTTCCATAAAAACAAAAACAAGCATATGATTCTTTATTTAGGTGTAGCAAGATGATTCTCTGATCGTACCTTTGTATTGGCATGTATGCAGAAAAAAACAAGCAAATCTTATGTGTAGGCTATTACACATTTTATAATGCACAATAGGCTGCATAGTTATCAGTGTAAGAATAAATATTTAGCTTGTATTTTTGAAAGGACACCCAGTTTAATACTCCCTGCTCCCCATCAGCGAAACTCACTGTGTATGGCTTTCTTCAGCCTAATCTACTTCCAGGATTTGTTATGAAGATAACATGCAACCTTTTTGGAATTCACCTAAACGTGATGGTAGAGCGAAGAGTTGTCTATTAACCTAGACCAGTGTTTCTGAAAGTGTGGTCTTAGGGCTCCTGGGGGTCCCCCAAGACCCTCTCAGGGGTTCTCAAAATCAAAATTATTTCCCAGCCTATGTTGAAAAATAATACAATATTAAAATCCCATCAAACAATTGTGAGAAGCAGTAGCAGCAGCAAATGCATCAATTTTAATTTTTAACACGGTAAATATCAATAAATATAACCCATACAAACAAAAGTTCTTTGCTAAAGGAAGAACAGAATTCTAGTGTAACAAAGGTTCAACCTGGTACTTTTTAAAAAACAATTCGTTCTGGATTAAATAAAAATAACCAACAGCTGTTGCTGAGATCCATTAAATATCTGAATATACAGTAACTATCAAGACAAATTAATGGATTCTCTTACCTGCTCCTTAGTGCTTATAGCCTGAGTTTGCTACATGTCCTCTTCCCTCTCCAATTTGCCTTTTTTGCCACCTCACCCCAGATATTATGATTTCTATACGAGGTACAAAACAGTATAGTGGTAAAGAATCTGCTTTAAATGAAAAAGGTTCAGTTCCAAGTGACTGAGGTAGGGTGGGGAACCAATTGGACTAAAACTCTGGGATACTGCTGGTGGTCAGTGTAACTAATACTAACTATGAATCTGACTTGGTGGAAGGCAGCTTTTAATGTTTCAGTGAGGTGAACATAAAATTAAATATCTTAGATACAAACAATTTACTTCTGAATAAGTATTGTTAAACTCTGCAGGCGCTGTTAAGTTGACAGACCCTTGAAAAAAATTCTATTGAAGTTTGCTCCACAAATATTTATACTATACTGTATGGGTAATATTACATCTGAAGTGGGAAACTTCTCTCTAGTGTCTCATTCTTTCCAGAAAAATAAATAGGTGTCTAGAGCCAAAAGTGAATGGGTCCTACAGATTTCCTATTTTTTCCCTCTTTTGCTCACACTTACCCATTCATTTTATCCCTTGGTTGCAATTCTCTGCCCCCAATTTTTCTCCTAGGCCTTCTCTTTTCTCTCTCTTCTTTTACCCCAGCATTTAAGCCAGGAATGCCCAACTCAGTGGCCAAGGGCACCAATATGTGAGGAGATGCATACTTTGATTTTCTTAGAGTATATCACTTGAATTCAAAAGGACATATTTGTTATGATTAAAGGGACTTTGATCACATTGTTTCTTTTCTAACTATGACTTTAAAAGTATGACTTATTTTATTGCACTAGGAGAAAAGACCTTCCTATTATCCCCTGTGTTATCCCCTTTATCAGATAGGAATATTGACTCTTAGTTTAGAAATACCTTTTCATAGACATATAATTCTTTTAACTGATTATTTGTTAAATGATTTGGATAAAACAATTCAGAGATTAGAAAAATAATGTATATATTTTTAAATGCATCTACTATCCAGAGAGATTTTTTATATTAGATTTTGTTTTTATTAATTCACTGATGGCGTTTTTTAATATGTGAACTTCGTATATTTGATACTGCTATTATAGCTTATGGCAAATAAGCAATTCTATTTGTAGCAGAAATATCCAGCCTTTGAAAAAACAAACCGTCTTTACTGGATGAAACACTGGCCAATATTTATGGTTGACCTGTCAACGTATGAGAAATAGTTTTTAAAAAAAGAACCAGATCTGTATTCAGACATGAAATACTGCCATTTTTATACAAATACTGACCTCTCCCCTCTATTACCACAGAATACCATTCTGATTTCAACATTTAAATAACCTGTAATTTCTGAGCTCTGTGGCTTTGCAATGTCCAAACATGTATTTCTCATCATGTAAATAAAAATGTTAATTAAATGTCTGTCTCGTCTTTGATCAGTGATTTGAAAATCAGTGATGCTAAAGCAGAAACACCTGACTTGAGATGGTGAGTTAACGCTTTGAAATAAGTGAGATGCAGCACTGTGCCGGCTTTTTAGGCCTCCTGCAGAGCAGTTCTTTAACCACTGAACCTTCTTTTCTGTAGGTATGACTAAAAGTGGGGAGTTTCTGCATTTAAGTAGGGAAAGAGCCGAAATGAGTGGGCCACTTCTGCCACTCTTCTGCTTTGCCGTTCCCCTGCTGGCCATTTGTAAAGGTTCACCAAGTGAATTCAAAATTGGGTAAATCAGGATTCTGAAGGAACAATTCTTTTTCCATATGCAGTTGGCCAGGGAAGGGGAGAGCAAGGATGCTCATCACCATTTCTCATCCTTGCACAGAGCATTCCTGCCACTTTTACTGATATCTGGACAGATCTGCCTGAATACACCTGTCCTGTCTCAGACCAGGCACACACATACACAAGAGGTAGTTGCAGACTCTTTCTTACAGCAAGCAGCAACAGAAAGTTATGTACAAACAAACGCACATAAAAGCAACCAAGTTCTCACAAGTCCAGCAACTTGTCTAAATAAAAGAGTTCAAAGTCCAGGGAGCAGGCACAAGAATGGTCAGACAGTCCAGGAGTCTGAGGAGGTTGTTGAGGTGGTCAGCCGGACTGGGTTCAGAGTCAAAAGGCAAGGTGCAGAGTCAGAGTTAACGACTGGCTGTTTCCAACAGCAGTCTTGGTCTTGCAGCTCTTCTTAAAGAAGAGCAGCCCCGGTGGGGCTCATTTAGGAGGGTAAGACTGCTTCCTTGCGAGTAACCTCGCTGACTTCCTTTGTTCTGCTCTTCGTTCTGCTGTCCATGCTCTTGCATTGGGAGGGGGTGGCAATTCCAAGTCCTTCCCTGAGCAGTGGCAGCTGTCCGCACTGATCACTGGGTGGCCCTGCTTCCTCTGCCTGCTCAGGCAGCTGTTCATCTGGTGACCTCAGAGCTGACTACTGCTCATCCTCCAAGGCCACTTCAGGGGCTGGCTGTCCTTCATCTTCTGACTCTGAATCCAAGCCCCCCCATGACACCTCCTGTCCGTAGGGCAACTGCCTCCCAAAACATACATGGTGTCATGTTCAGCATTCCAATGGTTTGCATACATCGTAACGTTTCGCATGTCATGTTTCTGATCCGTGTCTATCACCTGCGGGGTGGGGAATTCCAGCCCTGCCAGGGTGTTACCTTTGTGCTGCCCTGAAGGAATGTCTGTTTGGGTTATGACATGTATTCAAGGTTACTTTCCCAGGCAGATGTGTGACGCTTGCCAATGCTGGGAGGGGGTGGTTGCAATGTTGGGGTGGGGGGCGGGATCGGCTTGGAGGCGAGGGTTTTTAGTTTGTATTTGGCGTGTTTTTGCTTATTCTCAGCTTTCTTCGTATTTGCATACTATCCTTTCAATAAATCAGTTTTATTCACTAAACTCTGGTGAGACTGACTTCGTTGGGATAAGGCAATCATTACACATGGCTTGTCCCAAGCTGTCACTTTATATTCTTACAAATCTTTTCTCCTACCTTTATGATTTATTTATTTTTATCCTGCCTTTATTATTTTTATAAATAACTCAAGGTGGTGAACATACTTAATACTCCTTCCTCCTCCTATTTTCCCCACAACAACAACCCTGTGAGGTGAGTTGGGCTGAGAGAGAGTGACTGGCCCAAGGTCGCCCAGCCGGCATTCATGCCTAAGGCGGGACTAGAACTCACCATCTCCTGGTTTCCAGCCCAGCACCTTAACCACTAGACCAAACTGACTCTGGCTTCTGATGGCTTTGAAACAATTGTGTCTTCTGTATCTTGCCTACAGTGCATACATTTCAAAACTTGTGGAGTTAGGTTTACCTTTGGGGTTGTGCTAAAGGTGTGATATACTAGTTACTAATCTTAGAATATGCCCAGGGAAACCCAAACTGAATATTACTATGTACTGAAGTACATTCAAAAAGATACTGGACTTTACATCGTTCCAAGCAGATTGATTACAAAGGATTGGCAGTGATTAAAATGCAACTGGAAGCTTTAAAAACATTTAAATGGAACACACAAAATATGTAGCTTTGGATCATTTTCCTCAATAAATAAATGAACAAGTATAATGTTTTTTACTCCTTTGTTTAATTGGATTCTCTTAAGCACCACTGTATATGGTAAAGAACTAAATTTTCCTTTCTACAGATTTAAAAATAAACCTAATATTAGACATAATATATACAAACCGAGATGGGGGAACTAGGCTCACTCCTGTCTTTGGGTTTATGCAGGCATGCAGCCTCTTAATTTCACACCTTAAATTGAATACATTTCAGTGTTGGGAGCTAAGATGAGAAAAGAGCTTTTATTCACATTTCCTTGAATGTGTATAGGAGTCTCTGCATGGTCATAACATCTTTCTGCTTTTAGTTTTCATATGAGCAGGCTGAAAGGCTGCAGTCTAGAGTGGGAGTGGAATGATGCTTGACTGTTTTATCTTGGAAGATCTTTTCTCTTAACTTTGTTTTCCACTCTCCCTCAGCATCACCTTAAACCATATTCCTCTTCCCAAAACTGTATTAACAAACATACGGATATTAAACCAAATTGTGACAATAGTAAGGCAAGCCAATATTAGATAGGAAAGCATACAAGCCATCATTTTATACTTCAAGCACAAGTATAATACTTGACAGCTAACCCTTTTTAAACATTCATATCCAATAAACATAAATACTTTATTTAAATATTCTCAAAAACAAAAAAAATATTCTTTAGAATGTTTAAGAACTGCTTTGTTAATATAGAAACTCCAATTCTTTATTCCAAAGTGCTTGCAAGTATCTAATATTTACCTTAGCAATACTCTAGTTATCTATTTAAAAATTGTAGATTTGGAATAGTCCAAAATAGATTTCAACCATGATGGTTATTCAAGAATTTTAGATGCAGTTTACACATCTGAACCAAATTCTGAAATCAAAAGATTTAACTGAATATGCTGCCATTCTGCAGGTTTTGATGATCCAAATTCTTGCAATAACATCTAAATATTATCTCTATTAGTCCATATATTGTAGCCCCAAGATCAGAATAGTGCAGGCAATATTCCCTGTGACTCTCTGTGAAAGCAAAAGTTGGAGTTTGAAGACATAGGATAGAGTATTGATTCTTTTGAACTTTGGTGCTGGAGAAGACTCCTGAGAATACCATGGATAGCCAAGAAAACAAATGGATCATTGAACAAATCAACCCAGCGTTGTCACTCGAAGCACAAATGACCAGGCTCAAATTATCCTACTTTGGACACATGTGAAGAGCTTTGGAAAAAGCTGTAATGCTGAGAAAGGTGAAAGGAAAGAGAAGAGGACAACCAGCAGCAAGGTGGATGGATTCCATTACAGTGGCAATATGTTCACTGTTAGAAGACCTGAAAGGACAGATCCTCATGGAGAAAATCTATTTATGTGGTTGCTAAGTTGACACTGACTTGATGGTACATAATCAATTGTAATCCCAACAAAACATTTACCTGCAATTTTCAAACTAGGATTATCCCAGAGTGTCATGTGAATAAGGCTCAAAATGTCCTGTCCCAACATCTTTAAGATATGCTTTGTGACCCTTAATGCTGGAATAGAACTTTAATTAAGAAAGGAAACAAGCTTCTGCCAAGATATTGGAGGGGTCACATAGTAGCTTTCTAATTGTATTGTAATGGTTTTGCGACTTGATCACATGGATTCCATAGAGAAATAGAAGTCAAAATGTATGTCCAATGATAAATGTGAAAGGAAGATAAAAATCATCACCATTACATGATAGCTGTAAATTGGATAAAGAAAATCTACAGACTTACACTTCTCATAGAAACTTTTTAAGGAAGATCAATCTACTTAAAATTCCTTAAAAGAATTAACTTTAGGTGTGATCAAAGAGCAAATAACAGAAAAGATATATCCACCCCCCCCCCCCAAAAAGTAAGGAACTGGAGAAAAGTAAAAATTAGAAATAATAGAAATTCTCCTTAAGTGCACATACCTGTCTTCAAGAAATATTTATTTTTATAAAATTTATCTTTCCTCAGAAGTTCATCAGGATTTTGTATTTATATCTAGATTAATCCGAGACAGTGTAATATATTTACATCTTACAAATGAAGACATTTCCTTTGGGATTATGCTCTTAAGATTTTTTTTTAATTCCAACATTAAATAAACCCCTAATTTGTACAAATGCCCATAAACACATTACAGCCTATGGAAAATATATGAGACTTCACCCCAATTAACTGAATAATCTGAAAATTTACCAAATGTTCTGTATCAATACATTTTGATATATAAGATTCATAACTATCAGTAAGACATAGTAGATCATCTGCATGGGTTCAGTTCCACCTACCTTTTGCTTAGAATGTCCTTCAGTTGCTTGATAAGACAGGCTAATCAACAGTAATAAGACAGAACCAATTAACTATTAGGTGATAAAGAGCCTCCTTGAGCTCCATTAGACATCTGAGGGAATCACAATAAACCTGGCTGAAGGATAAGACTATAAACGTTTTAATCAAAATAAAATTTATATTTGCTCCAGATATTCCCAAAATAATGGCAAATCTAATTTTCAGAGAAGTGATTTAAAATATACCTGCCATGAAAGAATTCTGGACAGCTAGTAAGATATGATTTCCTTAGCCTATGCATATAGTACAGCAGAAGGGTCCAACTGAGAGCGCACACACACAGGTGTCACTTTGTAAGATAATTACAGCAAATTGATTTCAAGATGAGATCAGACGCCTGAATCTTAGTTACTTCTGACTACACATTCTGCCCAGCGCCAGTATTTTAGCTTTGGGTCCCTAAGTAGATACACGTGTCTGTCTAAATATCAATTAATAGTCTAATATTATCCAAGACTTGTCACCATTTTATAAAATTGGATTGCACTGGATGGGCAATCAAAGGTCATATTTTTCTGTAATCTATACGACAGAATGTATTGGCATCAGTATTTAATAAGGAAATGAAATCTTTAACCAGCCTTCAACTACCATTTATATAAGCCTCATTGAAGGAAGCTGGAAAAAACATTATTCAGAAGAACATCATTGTAAACCTCCAACAATACAGGAGCAAAAAAAAAAATCAATATATGTCTCCTATTACCCATTAAGATACCATCAGGAAAGGGAGCTTTTCCTGTGTTCATGGATAAAATCTATTATTTCCTGAAGAGAGAAATGTGCAGCTAAAAACATTGCTTGATCTCATGTAATCTTTGGAAAAGCTATAGCATTTTAAAAATGATTAATTTCAACCTCAGTGACCTTTGACTGTTACAAAATTGAGTATGAAAATCAAAAAGCAGATGTATTAAATCAGAACCATTATATAGCACTCTTGATAGTTAGAAATAAGCATTATTTTGTTGTTGCTGTTTCAACTCATTCTTCTGATTCCCATTATCTTTGCTTCACATGATTCACCTGAATGTTCTATAAGCAGGGCATAGTGGGAATTAAGTTCCAGTTAGTAGACAGTTCTAGTGTAGGCGGTCTTGCGTATGAACTCAAAAGTTCCTTAGCAGAACCTGTTTCCTGTTTTTCCTTTTGAACAACCCAATCCCATCATGGAGGCTGCAGACTGGAGCGGGAGTCCAAATGGCAGAGGAAGTTGATGCTTGACTGTTCCATTTTGGGCAATCTTTCCTCTTACCATGGCTTTCCACTCTCCCCCAGGAAAAGGAACCACCCTGGGCATCCAGTGTAATTTGCCCTCAGGATCTTGCAGCGCCAAATGGAAAATTATAGTTCAGTAGCAGATTTACAACTAAATGCTGGCTGACAGATCTACTCCTTTGGAGTGTCCACTTCTCCAAGATACAGCAAGAATGGAACCAATCAAACTCAGCTTTGCACAGGGATGGGAGGAGTGTTGGGTGACTTGAATCAAAGCCCATTAGCAAAGATAAGTGCATGTGTAATTCATGATTTAATCTGTTCCTTCTGTGGTCTGTTTCTGATTCATGTGCACTGAATATATCAGGCAGCAGGTTCAAGATTGTAGTCATCTGAGTAATTATAAACTGGAGCAGAAGCTACACTCAGCACTTCTTTGGTGTGGGTTTTGTTGCTGAATAAGATTTTGGAAGGAATATTGCTCTGGTGTTCAGGCAGTAGTTCTCCCCCACCCCCCAATCATCAGTTTGCAACTTTTACCTAGTAGTGGCACTGGGTTACTTACCCCATACACTTTGAAATCAAATCTCAAATTTTGGGGCCCTGGAGCAGGCATTGCTATTTTGCCAAACAATTCAGAATACACAGCACTCAAATATATTGCTCAAATATACATGATCAGATTTCTCATATTTTTAGTGCTTTGCATTCATGGGACTATTACATCTTTGAGTTCTTTTCCTAATGCCTCCCAGAGGACTGATTCATAGGTTGCCACCAGAGACATCCACAGAGGGATGTGTTTGTGTGTCAAAAAACTCAAGATGATGGCTGCAACCACAAAATGGAAGCCCTGCGCCAACACATGTAAAGAGGGGTGGGGCTTCAATCACAAAGGTTGCTGGTAGCATTTCTGCATGCATCAGGAGCATAGTCCCTGCATCCATTGGGTTTGCCAGATCACCTCTGTCTGTAGTGCACTTTGCTTTTATTTTGCTTTGGTCTAAGGCCAAGAGAAAAGCGAGAGCAGCACAGTGGGTATGTTTCCAAAGCATTCTGAGGACGTTCTCAGTGGCAACTGCTTAGGATAACTCTATTGCAATAGTGCACCAAAGCATCTTACCTGCTTTTCAGGTGATCTTGGTGCCTTACTGTGTCAATACCGAATAAATATTGTATCCATTTTCAGGGATGTTACTTTTTCTTTGGATTCTACATGAAAAAAAATTCCAAATCCTATATTGTAGTACCAAATTGCAGGCACAGTTCCAATAATGATCAGATGGATATTGTGGATGGAAAGATAAGTCTTTGGTTTGATCAAATGTAAACCTTGCTTACAAAAATCTGTTCAGCAACTATGCTCTGAACCTCCAAATCTGTGTACATAGGCTGATTCCATCTCTGAATGTCTTGTTCAAGAGAAGGTCTTCAGCAAGACTGAAAACTGTGCACTGTTCTCAGTTGGTGAGGAGGATTTAAGCATGTTTATTAAACATTCAGTGTGGAAGGATCAGCAACCCGGCACTCAGGGGAGTGTTGAAAATAATCTATACAGGTCTTGGTAATGCAACAGGTTTGTTAACAGGTTTTTAACTCTACTGTAGCACATTCCTATTGCAGAAGTCCCTTTAACGGGGGAAAGTTTAGAGCTTGTGCATCTTAAAGCAATGCCTTATATTTTTTACTGGGTCTTATATTACTACGGTAACACTTTGGTAAAGGATGTTTGGGAAGGAAGGGCAGGCTGTTGACTGTATCATTTATACTGTCAATACATCTGTTTCTGGAGAGGATTGGAGCTAACTAGAACTCATGAAAATGACTCATACCAATGTAATCTATGCACGGAGTTTTGATTACTGTATTCTGTCTTATAAGGGAAAAACCCAAATTGCTGTAGGGGTTAAATACACCAAACCTACAGTTGTTAGTTAACAGGGATTAATCTTCCTAGTTCAGTGATCTGCTTACTAATGGCTTATTGAAGAAAGCATAATTGACTGGGTTCTCACATCATGCTAAATTGTAAACCATGGCTATCAAACTACAATGGCTGGGTATAGAATCATATAACAATCAAATACAGAATGTTCTATATTCTGTATAGAACATGCTATATAGAATCATGTAACATTCTGAATTTTAGCCAGAATCTCAAACATTGCAACTTTATATGATGTGTGAACTCAATAATTTCTTTCTGCCCAAGAATTCTGGGAATTGTAGTTTAATGAAAGAACTGAGCAGTCAGTAAGATTATTGGCCCCTAATTCCTTCATCCCTAACCACACAGAATATGCTTTCCACATTTGCCAAGGAAGGGAGAAGAGACCTACAGCCTTCTTTCTCATTTCATTATTCTCTGCAAGTAACTCATGTGGATCTTTGCCAAAAGCCTGATAAGTAGAGAAGGCCAGAAAGAGAGAGTAAGCAAGGGCCAAGCCTTAGACCCCCCCAGGTTACTCAGGCCTTATACCCCTTATGGAATGAGGAAGGTGATCTAAGCCTACCAGATAAGGGCTGCAAAAATCTGATGACCACTAAGTGGTGGCAAAGAAATTCTTATTCTTGCCTTAGTGCTTTACTAAATTTTGTGTAAATGAAAACAATTCAGTAGAACTACCAAATAGTAGTTTGGGGGTTTTCCTCTAAAAGCTTAAAAACAAAACACCAGGAAATGTTACCCTTTGGCCCTATTCTCATGACACACATAACTGGGTCACTGGATGAGGGGTGGAGGTGGGCAGGTTTAAGCATGTTGAAAAGCAATCACTTGACCAGTAGATTTAACCTAAAACAAAGCCAGTTGTACACAGGGTTAAACTAACTCCCCCTAACTCCTATGCAGTCATGCACAGGAACATCTGAAAATGAATTATGTGCTGGTCTTTGACTGTAATAAAGGTTGGTTTGTTTGAAAATGAATTGACCCAAAGAGATAGAAAAGATAGAAAAAGCCACGGTTTACCATTTTGACATGCAGCAGTGGAATCCAACAGGCAATGAATATGTCTTGCATGCCTGCATGGGAACCAGCCTATCTCTTCCACCAGAAGTTGCTTGAAATCATATCTGAAAGCACTTACATCCCGCAATGAAAGCAAATGGAGGGGGGAAAAAAAACTTTAGAGCAGCATCTCTAACTTAAGTGACTGAATCTCACACACTTCCAAAGTTAAATAAAGAATACTTGAATATAGATACAGCCATGGCACTCAAGAACCCAAATATCCCCAAGTGAAAATGAAAGCTTTCTCACCTGGCAAGATCAACATCCTATGATAGTCATAGCCAACCTCCCCACAAATGAGACAAAGGGCACAACTAGTTTCTTAATAGTCATCTTGCCATCAATCCCCACAGCACACCACCAAAAAATTCCCCTAAGTACTTCACCTATTACCCCCACTCCATCTGGCAAGTGCACAGCAGCATGCAGAATGGAATGCCCACTCTTCATTGTCCAAGTCCATGCACAGAAGAAATGGGGGAAGACCTGGGGATCCATCTGGTCAAAGTCCTAATCAATGGAAAAGTGCAGGAGACAAACCAGAAATCCACAATGCAGGATGTTATCATAACTTGGACCATAAAAAAGAAAATAACGAGAAAGCTTTCTACAGGTAGTCCTCAACTTACAACCACAATTGGGACTGGAACATCCATCGCTAAGCAAGGCAATTGTTAAGTGAGTCACGCCTGATTTTACAACCTTTTTGCCATGGTTGTTGAGCGAACCATGTAGTCATTAAGTGAATCTGGCTTCCCCATTGACTTTGCTTATTGGAATCCAGCTGGGAAGGTTGCAAATGGCAATCACAAGACCCTGGGACTGTCGTAAATACATGCAGGTTGCCAAGCGCCTGAATTTTGATCACATGACCACAGGGATGCTGCTATGGTCATAAGCGCAAGGACCAATCTTAAGTCACTTTTTTCAACACCATTGTAACTTTGAATGGTTGCTAAATGAATGGTCAAAAGTCAAGGACTATCTGTACTACGCTTAGCAATTGGATGCAGAAAAGCTGTAAGCCATGAAAAACAGTTCGAGAAGTTTATCATGTACAGCAATAAAAACAATGTTACAGCAATATTGTGCACTCTGCTGCACGGTAATCAGCTGGTCACCATGTTCTTGGAGCAGACAGATGTCCTGAGGCATGGGGATGTATTACTGGATGACATCCCTGATTTGCCTTGTGAAGGTGCCATGCAAGATGCCATCCTGATGGATGAAGAGCAGAAGTTACTCCAAGTGCCCCGGTCTCGTAGTACCAACTGCTTGATGTAACTGATTCAGGAGAGATCTCACATCTGTATGTCATGGCTACCAGGTATGTGTCCCAAATTCCTTGGATGTATTCCTTCATTTCCTGTCTTCCCTCCTAAGTTGTCTTGTGCCTTTTGGTGGAATTTTTGTGGTTTGGTGATGGTTGTCTCCTTTGCAGTCACTCTTCTTTCTCATTAATGGCTTTGATTTCCTTTCAAGACACATGTGACTGTTTTTTCCATGGGCCATTTCTGGAGTGCTGGGAAGAGATTAGGGGTGTAAATGCAGTGGCTGGGTATATAGCTGCTTGGAAGGAAGATGCAGAAAGGGATGGTAGAATGAGAATATAAGTCCCACATCAGTGCTTGGTGGTACTGCCTTTAGAGTTTTTTTTTTCTTTCAACATTAGGCTCCCTTTCTGTTCTACATCCATTGCTACTTGCCTAACCAATAGGGAAGAGACTGCTAATGCAAGATATGTTCCTGTTGTGAGGGCTCATTGAATACTAGATGTTTCTGTCTCCAGTGGATGGGGCTCTGATTCTCTGAAAATGGTGACTTTTGACCCAGTTACGGTTGTTGTGTCCTGACAGAACCAGAAGTAAGGAAAATTAACTGATCCCTGTGTATGATGACAATAGGCTCTGTTCATCATTAATGAGAAAACTTTTCTCAACTCCTTCCTCTAACCTGTTCATAAGTAGAACTTGTTTTGTTTATTTAAAGATTCAAAAGTCAGTAAGTCCACCAGCTGATTCATTCTTACTTTCAGTCTTGGTTATAAATTCATTGTTGAATATTGTCTTTGTTGTGACTGCCAAAAGGAAGAAAAGCAAGAAAAGTGGCAATTGCAAAGATACCAAGTTGTTACTTCATGGAGGTCTTGCTTTTTTTCTCAATTATCAGTGTGTCTCTTTTCCTTCTCTTTTCTTCTGAAGAGTCATCTCTTAAGAATTTGTTATTCCAAATGGTGTTATAACCATTGACACCTTTACTGAAAGGAAATATAACATTAAAGACAGTGTGTGATTGACGTGGATAATAGGGCAGAAAATATAAGACCTGAGGTCTGTCTTCTGATGATTCTGTTTCTATTGTATGAGTTGTCTTCTTCAGCTCTTTGGTTGTAGTTTGTACTTTGGTGACTGGAGGTATTGTAGTTGTTACTGGAACAATCTGACAGTTGGTTTCTTGGCTGTCGATGCCTCTAAGCTGTGATAGATCAAAGGAAGTGGACCGCTTTGCTAATTCTGTAATAAATACAGTTCATTTTATTTAGAACACTTTCTATTGGACTGCCTAGGAACATTTGACATATTATTTGGCATAATGTTTAAAACAGTAAGGTGTATTGTACCAATTGTTTCTGGTACAATAAATAGACATAAGCATCCTTCTGTTGAACCAAGTACATGCAAAAGCCCTTTCAGTTCTTATAGCAGATTAAACATTTCAAGCGTTTCATGCTCTTCCCAGTAATCCCAACAATTCTGTAATTGTAATTGTGCATAAACTTTTTCATGGACACATGATGTATTTTTATTTTCCTTGGCAGTAGTACAGAAGTGGCTTCCATTGTGACCTTCAGGAATTCTTTTTGACTCCCAATCTTATCTACAGCCCTTAGATTTTCTGGTAGTATTAACTAGAGTCAGCTAAGGGTTGACTCCACTTTTCAAGCTTAGCCAAGATACCACAGCTCAGCTGGTGCTAGGAGTACACTTTTCAAAAGATCAACAACGTAGCTTTATAGGTTGGGCTCTCTAGTATTTATGCTGTTTCTTTCATACTTACTTCTTGGGCTGCATCCAACTGGGAACTCAGTATAGTCAATGGGCTCATTATCTGTCTTGGTTAGCTCCATACTGACATCTCTCTTTTCTTCTCTGTGGAAAAGGCTTGAAACTTCTCCTAAAAAGGTTAATGACAGAACCAGTCTAACAGTCCATGCAACTTGCTCTCATCTCCCCCCCAATTCAGTTTGTACTGCTTTGAGCTTGCCTTGCATTTCCCATCAGATAGAAGCCGCATGCTTGTCACATATACACCAAAGAGTAACAGATGGATCATTGAAGTTAAGAACAGAGATGTGCCAGAAGGAACCAGGTAGAGTAGCCTTAACTGATTATGCAGGTTGTTTAACAGAGGGGAACCTTCAATGATGGTTGTACTTTGCACCCTCCCCCCTTCTAAATCTCTAGAACAATCCCAGCCTGTATTGCTGAAATGTAGTGTAATGGCATATAGATCAGGGTTTCTCTACCTTAGCCACTTTCAGGTGTGTGGACCTCAACTCCTAGAATTCCCTAACCAGCATGTCCACACATCTTAAAGTTGCCAAGGTTGAGAAACACTGATATAGAGTATGAAAATAGATTATGAGGGGATGCCAGTTGAACTGGAAATCCAGCTCTCCTTCCAGTTATAGTAACTCATTTCCTGTTGCTTCTATGTTATTTTCTGTTTTATTATACATTGGACATTTGATCCCTGAGGGCTGTTTTATGTTGCTGGCTTTGGGCCAAATAAAGAATTCATTCATTCATTCAAATAAGAGTCTACGGCAACCCATATATTTCTCTTTGGTCCCATATCCATCTGTAGGAGCTACTTGCCTATTCAGTAATGGGCTGTCCTGGGCAGTGAATGAGTAAAATTGGGCTCCAGATTAATTTGGAACATTCAGTTCTGGTTCAAATAGCAGTTGAAAGGAATATGTGTAAAGACCGCAGAACTATTTTTTTAACCCGTTAGAGTTCTATTAAGTCCCAAAGTCTTCTGTCAAATCAGTTTCTTGTAAAACTACATCTACCTTATCTCCTCAAATGCAACCATTGGTGAAGAACAATTGTGCACTAGGAACATTCATACTTGTACTGGCAGGAATTAAGAAAATCTGGCACACTGATTAGCCAAGGAACATGAGGAACAATTTCTTTGAGAAAGACCAAAATGATCCCCTTTATCAAATCTGCTATGAGTTATTTTGGCATCTATTTCTTTCATATGATTTGTCTCCTTGACATTAAAACAACTCGTTCTGCACACCCATTAAGTGCAGACACAGAACAGGTAGCAGGCTGCAACTTGCTGTTTGCCATCTCAGGGAAGTGATAGTTATAATTACATGGACAAAATAAAGTCATCAAGCGTATTATAAATGTACCTGCTTAAAACAAATTCATTTCAGATAAATTAAATACTATTCATTTGCCTGGAACACAATATGATTTGAAACTGTTTGCAGAATAAACATCAACACAGAATCAGTGCCCAGGGAATGCACTAATTAAGGTTACAGTAAAAGAGCAGCAGCCTGATTAGGAATGGCAGCTGTAGCTGCTCTGGGAGCCCATTAGGCCAAGTGACAAGGAAGACCCTTCCTCTCATGTGCCAGTTATGCTCTGGGAAACACTAGGATCCTAAAATGCAATCCTGAAAACACTTAGGCCAAACATGGCATGACATTAATGGCAGGATTGCAGTGCCTGAACATTTTTCATTACCCGAACAGCAGCTTGGGGACATGGGAACAATCTTTTGACCATGGGGAAGGGGTGAGGAAGAGATGTCCAATTCTTTCTTTTTGCCACTGCAGTGATGAAAACAGTGTCTCTGAAGCTGTTCTCTTGTATCCTAAGCTTTGAGAAGATCCCCCATCTCACCCCCTTCCATAGTCCAAAGCTGTCTTGGGCTTATTTTACTTAGGGTTGGCATATGCACATATATGTGGTTGGCATATGCACAATAAAAACATTTACACAGCTGACACTACAATTAATTTATATCTAACTTAAATATAATAGTAAACGATTCTGGGGTCAACCAAGTAATGCTCAACCCCCCTAATACTGCCTTCTCTTGCAATAACTCTAGAGTGTGTTTACTACTTCAAAATATTTAAGTGGGAAATAATATTTCTACTGCTAACGTTAGAATATTAAGCCTTTTGGAGCCAGTTTGCTATGGTGAGATGAGCTGGGTATGAACGCTGCTTAGACATGCTGCTGACTGCTAAGTGATCTTGCTCCAGTCACATGTTTTTAAGCCCCACTGATCTCATACATTTGTTGCAAGGATAAAATCGGGTAAACCCAAGGAAACTGATCTGAGCTCTATAAAAGGAGTCAGCACTATTTCTTCATTAAAATCACCGAATGTTTGCAACTTGAAACTTTGGAATGTTTTTTTCTCATAAGTACTTGTAGGAAAAGCATTGGAATTGCTTTGGGAGTAAGCTTGTTTAAAAAACAGGTTAGCTATAAAGACATTTCCAAAGAGCCTTTTAATACTAACTGTACCAACCAGCCCTTCCCTGCAGTCACAACCAATACATTGATAATGACCTTAAAGTGATGAGTTTAACATCTGACATTTACAATCATGCATTCTTCCTTATACACACACACACAAGCTCTGTATTAACCTGAAAAATATAATAAAGCCAGAGAACCTTACCTTCTACAGTGGACAGAGCTAGCCAGAAGACCAGCCACCTGAAGCAGAAACCAGCAGTTTGCTCAGAAGACATTTTCTATACTCTGAGCATCCAAAGAGGCCTGCCTTTACCAAGAGCTTAGGACTATCATGGCTTTGAGATGGATTTTTTTTTAAATATATGTTTGGAATGTGAGCCACAAGTTAAAAAATGGGATGCCTGATGCTGATTTCCACCTTGGATCAATTTATTAAATTGCAACCCTATTTCTTGTCTGGAAACAAAAACAACCAGCCAAATGAAAAAGTCCAAATGGAGAAAAAGATATGAATACTTCTGTTTTCCATCTTGGCATCAGAGAAACTTGATGCTCTCTCCAAGGAGAGAGTGCTGCAGATGGCTTGATTAGAGGCACCACGAACACAATGGACTCTTCTCCAGCTTGGCAGCAAGGTGGTCAGTAAGCAAGAAAAGAACTCCACTCAGCAAGCAAGCCTAGCCCTATGTACACATTGTGTGTGCAAGTGAGTCTGTCTAGCTCCAGCAGCTGGGGTCGAAACTGCATAGCCACGGCAGGAGTGTAGAGTGAGGTTCATCCAGCTACCCATATAATCATGCCCTCCCTTCACAAAGTCTGCAAGAATTTTTCTGGGATGGAGCAGGGTGGGGTGGAGGCAAGGTGTGCATCTAAAGGTCAAGATGCAAGGAGAAATCTAAACACACACATGCCAAGAGTTTTATATTACAGTATATGGGAGGGGGAGCAGTTTCTTTCAAGCTGCTTGATTATTTCTGCTCTTCCAAATGTCAGAATTACTCTTAAGCAGTGTGGGCCAGACAGCTTGGTCAGTCTGCAAGACATGTGGAATATGGCTTGGTTGGAGTGGCCGTAATGCAGTGTTTCTCAACCTCAGCAACTTTAAGTCCTATGGATTTTAGCATGCTGGCAGGGGATTCTGGGAGTTGAAGTCCACACATCCTAAAGTTGCTGAGGTTGAGAAACCCTGCCCTAATGTGTGGGGGTGGGGGTGGGGGACAGATGCTTATTTATTTCTAACTATTGAAAGATTGTTAACATATATTTATACTGTGTGTATATACATATGCAAATTTTGCTCTACTATTACATTTTTAAAAAAAAATAAACAATATTTCTTCTCAGCTTGTCTGAATTATAGATGCCAACATAATTTTTTTTTATTTACTAGTAAGGAACCTTGCTCACATATACACACACATACAAAGCTAAACAATGCAGTGATATCACAGGGGGGAGGATTGACTTTTTTCAGCCTTTTTTGTTTTTCTATGTGATTTTGCAGGTGTGACAACCAGGCTGCTTAGGGGTGGGATATAAACAAATACCTCTGCAAGGATTTAAACCAGCCAGTGGGGATATTAGGTGGTCTGTGAAACTGGACTGGCACCCAAAGGTAGCCCATTGCTTCTTCAACCAAATTATTCAGTGAAAAGCAGAAAAGACCTTGGCAGTGAGCAAGATAGATGCTGCCAGGAAGATTTGCTCAGCATCTTGGTTTACCCAAGTGCTGAGAATTAGGGTGCCAGGAGGAGTCAGTGGAAAATTCATAGTCATCCTACTCACCCATTAAGGCTCCTCTTTAACCCTATTACATCGCAGAGTTGATGACAAAGTGTGAAGGACTATGGCAAGGAGTTGGCTTGGCTTACACACCTGCTCATATTAATCCCTGCATTCTCTTTGATTCCTTTTGGATTTTGTTAAGAGTGGGTACAGTATTCTTCATTTTTTTTCTTTTGATTTTCCCCTCAAATAATCCTAACATGGATGAAGCTTTTAGAATGAGAGGGTTTTAATCCTTGGTTGGCTTTTGAACTGTACCTCAAGCAATAATGATGGCTTAGTAGTATGTAATTTCCTAATTCTCCAGCTATCTCGACTGAGAAAATGCTGGGTATGTCTGCTGGCTGGCTGTGACTCAGCGGCTGACCAATACTTAAAAGCTTAAGCCAATGAATGATGCATGAGCATGATTTTCCACAATTTTGCTGCTACTAAACACATTAAAAGATTACAAAAGGTGTTTGCAGAAAGCCAGGCTACAGTGCCCGACTCTCTTACTGGCTGCTTGAAAAGAACAGTGATATATACAGTGGCTATATTATAGAAGCAAATGTAATTTTCAGAGTTGAGTCACTTGGAATAATCTCAGTTCACCTCATGATGTTCAAATCAGAAATATTTTGCCCAAAAATGCTTTTATGGGTCTCAGCACAAGAAGCATTTTATAGGAAAGAAACAGCAGGTAAAGAGAAATGGTTAATCTGTTGATAGTTGTTAGAACAAGCGCATGGATAATATAAGATGAAATCTTATATTACAACTGGCTGCAGAGGAATTTAGTTTTCAATAGCTTTTGTATGCATAGTTAAGAGAAAGATTAAGGCAGATAACAGGACATTTGGAATTGAGCAACAGAAGACAGAATTTGAAATTGAATTATGTACAAATGATGAACATGTAATTACCAAAATGTATAAACTCTTGCTGAAATCCAAAATGGAGGATGAGCAAGTGAAAGAGTGCATGATAAAATAGGCTAAGAATTTTGGACATAACGTATTGTTGGAACAGTTTTCCCAATTGTGGGAAAACGTGGTTGAAAGAATTGAAATTCACATTACATTATAATCTAAAAGATATTTTTATAAAATGATATACTGTTGGTATATGACTCCAGAAATATTATCTAGAATGTGTAAAATTATGTTGGAAATGTAGACAACACGAAGGGTCATTTTGTCATGCTTGGTGGACTTGTAAAAAAGCCAGAAAATTTTGGGTTGAAATACATATACAAAGAATTTTGAAGACGAAGATTCAACTGAAACCAGAACTTTTTTTTTGTTGGGATAATGGACAGACAATTAGAAAAAAGCCATGGCAGATTGTTTTTATATATGATCACTGCTGCGAGACAACTATATGCACAGAAATGGAAAGATTCTGAAATACCCACAATGGAGGAATGGTTTTTGAAGACAATGGATCTAGCAGAGATGACAAAATTAACTTGTTTGCTTATAGAAAGATCAACTATTATGTTTATTAGAGACTGGAAACCCCTTATGTACTTTTTGCTGAAACAAGGAAAAATGAACTGATGATTTATGGATTTGATTATTAGAAAGGGTAGATTATGGAAAGAAGAAAACTTTGATTTAACCTTAGAGAGGGAGAAGGCAAAATATTGTTGTTGTTTATTCGTTTAGTCGCTTCCGACTCTTCGTGACTTCATGGACCAGCCCACGCCAGAGCTTCCTGTCTGTCGTCAACACCCCCAGCTCCCTCAGGGACGATTCCGTCACCTCTAGAATATCATCCATCCACCTTGCCCTTGGTCGGCCCCTCTTCCTTTTGCCCTCCACTCTCCCTAGCATCAGCATCTTCTCCAGGGTGTCCTGTCTTCTCATTATGTGGCCAAAGTATTTCAGTTTGGCCTTTAATATCATTCCCTCAAGTGAGCAGTCTGGCTTTATTTCCTGGAGGATGGACTGGTTTGATCTTCTTGCAGTCCAAGGCACTCTCAGAATTTTCCTCCAACACCACAGTTCAAAAGCATCTATCTTCCTTCGCTCAGCCTTCCTTATGGTCCAGCTCTCAGAGCCATATGTTACTACGGGGAACACCATTGCTTGAACTATGCGGACCTTTGTTGTCAGTGTGATGTCTCTGCTCTTAACTATTTTATCGAGATTTGTCATTGCTCTTCTTCCAAGGATTAAGCGTCTTCTGATTTCCTGACTGCAGTCAGCATCTGCAGTAATCTTCGCACCTAGGAATACAAAGTCTTTCACTGCTTCTACATTTTCTCCCTCTATTTGCCAGTTATCAATCAAGCTGGTTGCCATAATCTTGGTTTTTTTGAGGTTTAGCTGCAAACCAGCTTTTGCACTTTCTTCTTTCACCTTCATCATAAGGCTCCTCAGTTCCTCTTCGCTTTCAGCCATCAAAGTGGTATCATCTGCATATCTGAGATTGTTAATGTTTCTTCCAGAGATTTTAACTCCAGCCTTGGATTCCTCAAGGCCAGCTTGTCGCATGATGTGTTCTGCGTACAAGTTGAATAGGTAGGGTGAGAGGATACAGCCCTGCCGTACTCCTTTCCCAATCTTAAACCAGTCTGTTGTTCCGTGGTCTGTTCTTACTGTTGCTACTTGGTCGTTATACAGATTCTTCAGGAGGCATACAAGATGACTTGGTATCCCCATACCACTAAGAACTTGCCACAATTTGTTATGGTCCACACAGTCAAAGGCTTTAGAATAGTCAATAAAACAGAAATAGATGTTTTTCTGAAACTCCTGGCTTTTTCCATTATCCAGCGGATATTGGCAATTTGGTCTCTAGTTCCTCTGCCTTTTCTAAACCCAGCTTGTACATCTGGCAATTCTCGCTCCATGAACTGCTGAAGTCTACCTTGCAGGATCTTGAGCATTACCTTACTGGCATGTGAAATGAGTGCCACTGTTCGATAGTTTGAACATTCTTTAGTGTTTCCCTTTTTTGGTATGGGGATATAAGTTGATTTTTTCCAGTCTGATGGCCATTCTTGTGTTTTCCAAATTTGCTGGCATATAGCATGCATTACCTTGACAGCATCATCTTGCAAGATTTTGAACAGTTCAGCTGGGATGCCGTCGTCTCCTGTTGCCTTGTTATTAGCAATGCTTCTTAAGGCCCATTCAACCTCACTCTTCAGGATGTCTGGCTCTAGCTCACTGACCACACCGTCAAAGCTATCCCCGATATTGTTATCCTTCCTATACAGGTCTTCTGTATATTCTTGCCACCTTTTCTTGATCTCTTCTTCTTCTGTTAGGTCCTTGCCATCTTTGTTTTTGATCATACCCATTTTGGCCTGGAATTTACCTCCAATGTTTCTAATTTTCTGGAAGAGGTCTCTTGTCCTTCCTATTCTATTGTCTTCTTCCACTTCCGCGCATTGCTTGTTTAAAAATAATTCCTTATCTCTTCTGGCTAACCTCTGGAATTTTGCATTTAATTGGGCATATCTCCCCCTATCACTGTTGCCTTTTGCTTTCCTTCTTTCTTGGGCTACTTCTAGTGTCTCAGCAGACAGCCATTTTGCCTTCTTGGTTTTCTCTTTCTTTGGGATGTATTTTGTTGCTGCCTCCTGAACAATGCTGCCAACTTCTGTCCAGAGTTCTTCCGGGACCCTATCTACTAAGTCCAGTCCCTTAAATCTATTCTTCACCTCCACTGCATATTCCTTAGGAATATTAGTGAGCTCATATCTAGCTGATCTGTGGGTCTTCCCTAATCTCTTTAGTCTGATCCTAAATTGTGCAAGAAGAAGTTCGTGATCTGAACTACAGTCAGCTCCAGGCCTTGTTTTTACCGACTGTACAGATGTCCGCCACCTTTGGCTGCAAAGGATGTAATCAATCTGATTTCGGTGTTGTCCATCTGGTGAAGTCCATGTATAAAGCCGTCTCTTAGGTTGTTGGAAGAGAGTGTTTGTTATGCAGAGTGAATTGTCTTGGCAAAATTCTATCAGCCTATGTCTTGCTTCATTTTGTTCTCCCAGGCCATACTTACCTGTAATTCGAGGTGTCATTTGACTGCCCACCTTAGCATTCCAGTCTCCTGTGATGAAAATAACATCTCTTTTAGGCGTGTTGTCCAGTAGGTGCTGCAGATCCTCATAGAACTGCTCTACTTCAGCTTCTTCAGCATTTGTGGTTGGGGCGTATATTTGGATCACTGTGATGTTAGATGGCTTGCCCTGAATTCGAATTGAGATCATTCTGTCGTTTTTTGGGTTGTATCCAAGCACTGCTTTAGCCACTTTACTATTAATTATGAAGGCTACTCCATTTCTTCTGTGGTCCTCTTGTCCACAGTAGTAGATCTGGTGGTCATTTGATGTGAAGTGGCCCATTCCAGTCCATTTCAGTTCACTGACGCCCAGAATGTCTATCTTTAATCTTGACATCTCACCAATAACCACATCCAATTTGCCCTGGCTCATAGATCTTACATTCCAGGTTCCAATGGTGTGTTGATCCTTAGAACATCGGATTCGCCGTTCACCACCAGCACCATCGGCCGCTAGCCGTCCTTTCGGCTTTGAGCTAGCTGCGTCATCACGTCTGGGGCTGGTTGAGCTCATCCTCTGTTCCTCCCCAGTAGCATTTTGACCATCTTCCGACCTGGGGGTCTCACCTTCCGATGGTATACCGACATATCTCTGGTTGTACTGATCCATTTAGTTTTCACGGCAAGAATACTGGGGTGGGTTGCCATTACCTTCCCCAGGGATCGCATTTAGTTTGACCTCTCTGTCATGACCTTCCCGTCTTGGGTGGCCCTTCACGGTTTAGCTCATGGCATCATTGAGGTGCTCAAGCTCCAGCACCACGACAAGGTAACGATCCTTTGCTGAAGAGGCAAAATATAAACGTACTTATAACTGCGGTTAAGAAGACCGGAAGCCACTTCTTTATTATTCTTTCTTTTTTTCTTTTCCCTCCTTTTCTACTTCTTTTTCTATATTTCTTTTTCACTTTTCTATTACTTTTCTCCATTTCTCTTACCTTTAACTTGGAATTTGTATTGTTTTTACTCAGTGGGAAATTTTCCTTATTAAAAATTCTATATATAAAAAGGATTTGACCACTCCCCCATATGTGGATTTAAGGAAGATCCATTATTAACACAGCCTCCATCTGGCAATGGAAGTATCTTTCTGGATTTGAAAGGAGACTTGGATCCAATTACTTTTGTTCTGAGATAGAGCAGGCTGGAGGAATAACTTGCACAACAAGGACTTTTAACAATTTCTTGCACTCATTTCTTATTATCTGTTTATTGGAAAGTTGAGTGAGTATAAATGGATTTACCAGAGTATGAGTCCTAGGTTGTCCTAGTGGTAAAATTATACAGTATGGTAAAGACTGGCAAAGCTCTGGCCTGGCTATCTTGATATCAGTAGAACTCAAGGTGTCCTGTTTTGAGGTATCCCCACCATCTAGTAGTAGTAATATATAGAATAGTTTAAGAACATCCTGTTTTTTGTTCTGCCTTAATGATTTGAATCTCATTTGCCTTTTCTTTTGTTAAAAGAATATTACTGTGCACTGCACTGTAATACCTTCGGTCATCAGCTGGTGTTGCTCAAGACTCGGCACTGGAAACATATGTCTGCTAGCCTGCGCAGTGGCAGTTCTTTCAGTCAGGGGCTTTCATTTGGCTATATACAGTACTTCTTGGATCTGCCCATGAATTTTGGGCATATTCAGGCATCTACCCTATTGGTCAAGTATTTTATTAACACAGTTGGCAAACTATGAGCATACTCTTAAAGGAATTTGCACCAAAGTTCTGACCCTGTGGTCAAAGTCCCCTTTCGTAACTCCTAAATTGCATACCTCATATCAGGCCATGATTTGATTTACCTTAGTTTATTAACTTAGCTACAATTGGCCACATCCTTACCATAAGGTAAGCCATAAATAATGTCTCCCTTGAGTCACGTTCAACATGTCTATATAGGTTTCTTGGCAACAATGTGGTTCTGGTTTGTTATTGTAAATGGCCTGTGAGAATATCCTGGAGAGACAGCAGGAGGAGGAGGAGGAGGCGCCATAGACTAGGCAATGGTCAGACAAGAGGCAGCTGAGCCCGCAGGGGGAATGGGGATGTGGCAAATATCTCAGAAGGGACCCTCCCTAGTTTCCTGGACTGTAAAGGCGAGGGGGAAGAGAGATGTACTTTCAGACTTGCAAGATTCTGTTACTGTAACCTTACAGTAAAGGTAGTGTTAGTACTCATGGTTGGTGCTTCCTGCCTGGACTACATCGAAGGGCTGACATCAATCATGCAGTCAATCAGACCATTACAGTTATTGCCTTCTCCTGAGATTTTTTAAACTTTCCAGTCTATCCTGTAATGCTGCAGTAGCAGACTTAACCTTATTTAGCTTCTGAGTCCTGGCAAGATTAGCCAAGTGCTGCTGACTGCTGAGAAATCACAATCTATGAACTACAGTGGCTACATTTTCACAAATGTCAAACCAAAATTGAACAACATACCTGGCTAGCATGATGTATAAACCCAACCTGCACATTCAACTTTGCCTGATTGTCCTCATCCCCTTCCGGAACACTGGTTCCAAGGGCAAAGACTTCATTTTTGCAATTGTCCAGAATTTTAGTTAGCCACAGTCCAGTCCCCCCCACTTTATTGATTGATTGATTGATTGGTATAACAATAGAGGATATGATGAAGTACAACCAAAAATATAACAGCACTAATAAATTCAGAAAAGAATTTACAGAATGGTGATTAAATGAGTGACATTTGTAGAAACTAAAAAATATATCCATAAAACATTAACATGGAACTAGCTCAATCCTTTAACATGTTATTAAATCTAGCCATATAGACCATCTATTTTTCCATCTTCTCAGTTCTGGGGGTTTTAGTTAGCCACAGTCGCCCCAATACAACCACCTTTAAAGCAACTAGGATCTTTTTCAGGGCGGCTTCCCATATTTTAATAGCTTGCTTTGCACTGTTCAGTGAGAGTCTTGTAGCCTGTCATAGCAACAGCTGAGGTGTCATGTGTGGTCTGCTATTTTCTAAGGGCACTTGTTGATTTGTTCTGGTCTGCCTATGTAACTCTACCCCCATGATCAACCACATTAGTCTCCATTCAGCTGCTTTTGGAAAAGTGCATTCCAGCCTCTCTATATACTATTCTTAGTTGCTCTTATGTTAAAATCAATTTCTCTAGGAAGATTGGTGTAAGTATTCATCAAATATACCAAGCATTTTAAAATTTTTAATTCTATGTTTAGGGGTACTATTGAACTGTAAAGGCTGTATAGTTAGTCTGTTTGGAAAGAAAATGGAATAGAACCACTTTTGAAATTTCGTTTTTGGAATGAATGTCATACGTTCTTCTTTTTTTTAATGAATGTAGAACAGCAATAAGGAAGATGTAGAATTCACAAGATTGCCTAGAACGTATGGAAAGGATAATATTTTTGTCTGGTCCAAGCAAAGAAACTATGCAGGTGCCATATAAAATAAAGGACAGTTAGTGGAAGAAGAGCTCTTCCTTTATCTCCAGAGTTACACTCCCTCCTCTCTGGCCATTTGTGTCATTTATAGGGTATGGCTGTGAATATTCAGTGGAATAGAATTAATTTCAATCATTCTCACCCATAGTCTATCATGAGGGATGCCTTTTTGAACACAACTAGGGGGAACTGGGAGCCATTCTTCAAATATGAAAGCCAGCTGTACCCATCAACCTCTGAGGAGAGCTCGGAAAGTAACCTTTTTGGCTGGCTGACAGCTGGCTTGCATATTTCAAGAACCTGCTGTATCCCCTCCAGCCGAATGAGAATCCTGAAACCATAAATGGAACCATATAAAAGATGATTTAGATCAGTGTTTCTCAACCTCAGCAACTTTAAGAGGTGTGGACTTCAACTCCCAGAATCCCCCAGCGAATTCTGGGGGTTGAAGTCCATGCATCTTAAAATTGCTGAGGTTGAGAAACACTGATCTAGATTCCGTACTTTTGTCTTTGTAGGCTTGAATTTGGCTGGTCCGTTCCATAACTCTATCTTGTGTGTGGCCCCCAGGTGATTTTTTTTTTATTCTATGGGCTAGTGGCCCATGAGAGAAGAAGAGTTCCCCACTCCTAATTCAAACCTTTTGGAATCCTAATCTGGAATAGTTTAATTATAAACCACATCATTATCAAATCTTTATTACGGTCAAATAGCATAGGGAGGGTGGGGTACAGTCAGTTAAAAGCACAGAAAATACATTAAAATCTAATATACATACATACATACATACATACATACATAGAAGTGTAAAAGAAAGAAAAGGAAAAAAATCCGAAAAGGAGGGTAGGAGCATTGGATGCGTGTAGGACAGCATAAAGGTTAGTATGTCTATCAGTACAGAACACTCTAGTGTGATGAATTAGATGCTCATTAAAACTAGTTTATGGCACCGGTCATCATCTGAAGAATTTTAAGTGCTGCTGCGCAGAACCTGGCAACACTGTATGTTGTAGCAGAGTTGGAATCTGACAGCAGCAGGGAGGTGTAAAATTGCTCTGAGCACCCTGGGTATTTATACAATAATGGTGAGATGAGATGAGGCTAGTACAAATATTATAAACCACAAACCTATTGTTAAGACTGAAACCCTATACATAGGGCTGTTCCTCATAACTACATTATTGTGCATTCCTTCAGCACTTGAGTCAGCAGGAAAATATGCCAGCATAATTTGTACTACTCTGTTAGCCGAGCTTCAGGCATCTGCTTCATTAACAAGGTTTGCAAATAGTCCTGTCCTGCAGTTTTATTATGAGTCAATTTAAGGGTGACAGTACATTCTTCTGGCTTCCTTAAGGCTATAGCCATCTTTCAAGTTGTCTGAATCACAGGTTACCAGTGTGAAGATGTTCCACGTGTTCACCTGTCATTTGGGGTATTTCTGAAGATGAGCAAATGGGAGGAAGCTTTCTCGATGCTTAATGGAAGATCAGTAAATGTGTGTCCAAAAATAGCCCAAGTGACAGGTCATTTGGGTAGAAGAGGGTATGGGATGAAGTGGGAGAGAACTCCTAGGATGCACTGAGGGCTCTTTCTGACATCATCATGGCCTGTCCTTCATCCCACCAGTGCATCAGTTGGACTAATTTGGGTATGGAAGTGTATGAATCTTCCCGAAGACTGATGGATAGATCTACTAGTCTTCCTGTCACTTGGATTATAAGGGGAAACTGAAGAACTATTGTTAATTTCATCCCAACCTGCCACCAGGAGCTGATAGAAGCCACTCTCTGACTGCTTCATCTTCAGGACTGTGAATGAAATGTCACAGATCATTCTACCCCAAGACTTTTGTCAGGAGAAGATGGAAAACACTATTTAAAACTAAACCAGCTAAAGATGAATTTATGATGCCACCATGGCAGTTGGGGATGAGATAAAGGCTGCATCAGGCTATGTCCCCCAAAAACAGCTAGTGGAGAATCTCCAAACTGCTGAAGAATCTCTAGTTATCCAGGAATAGATCCCACTAAATTCAGTGGGACTCCCCTCTTTTGATATGTATGAGATATACTAAATACATTAGAAATTCACTGGGAAATCATATTTAAGAATATTCCATTGTCTGGTGGCCAGTCACTGTAAAGATATTTAGGATACTAGCAGGAGTGTTCCACAGACTGCTCCTTGCTATGGAATATTGTCTGTATCTTCTGAGACACATTCACATCCATTCACTGAACATCTGGGGACCTTACCAAGATTAAACAAATAATGGTTAGTGGTCATTATAGTTTGGCAATGTGTATAATAGACTCATCTAATGTAATTGAAATGCCACATTCAATTTTCAAAAATTAAGCAAATACTGAAAAAAATATCCTGCTTTGTTTCTGATCCTTTTTTCAAGTACCAGATTGGCTGACTAAATATTAATGGGATAGGCCAGTTTCCTGATATTTCCCATAAAGACTTTGTAAACATTTAGAATATGACATTCTGGCTTCCTTAAGTCAATGTAATTGTAAAAAATATTGCTGTCTTGGTTGATTTTTGTTTTAGAGTGTCTGCAATTCCATTGTAAATCTTGAGGCACTTGGCAGAGTTTGACAGCTGTATGTTCGAAAATATCTGTTGGAAATCAAATAACGTATGAAGTACAGGCAGTCCTTGTTTAGGGACAATTGGGACCAGCAACTTGGTTGTTAAGTGAAACAGTGGCTAAGTGAAACTGCAACTGTGCTTATGATCTTACTTCAGCTTTCCTTTGCTTTACAGACCTACAAAGGTTGTAAATGCAACGATTGGTTGTAAAGTTACTTTTTCATAACTGTTGTAACTGCGAACAGTTGCTAAATGAGGCAGTCACTAAACAAGGACTACCTATAATTGCAATAGCATCCAATCGTATGCAACTTCTATTATGGGGACTGACCTTTGGGCATACTTAGGAATATAGATCAGTGTTTTTCAAACTTGGCAACTTTAAGATGTATGGACTTCAGCTCCCAGAATTCCCCAGCCAGCATGTTGAAAAACACATATAGACTATAAATTAGAACTTCCACAATAGAGATCAGCCTGCCCAGTCCCCACCTCACAAACATAAGGCTTACCAAACCTGGGCTTCTGAAGTCCAGACAATCATTATATGGCATAACAGAGTGAAGAGTGTTCTGTACCCCTTGCTGCCATAGAGGAGTTGGAGTCCTCCGGATTTTTGCAGTCCGGATATATCAACCACACATAGGCTATTTTGTGCCTCCTGGCTGCTAAGAACTCTTTCTGGTAATGCTGTGCTGAACAACTCTTCTGGGAAGGGGCTGGTTTTGTGCTCACCTCATTAATTCTGGAAGTTCTCTGAGAAATCTGTCATGTTTGTATGTGTTCTGATTCTTCACAGGTTCCTAATATGGTCCAAAAGTGTTTGATTAAATGTCTACTGGATCATGTGACCTAGCACATTTACTCAGTAAAACATACAGGTATGTTTTCTGTTTTCTGACGTTTAGACATTGCCACTTCAAAGATATAGGAGTCAGAGCTGAACTAGTTAAGAGATCTAGTGGAAGTTTATTATCTTTGAGGACTACTCAATCAGACTGGTCTACAAACAGTTGGATGTACTAGCTTATGTGTAGGACTATTTCACTGGATGTTGGTGAAAAAGCTAGTGCCTATTTGGCCACCTCCCAGTGATAGATCCCATCAGAACAGATGCAAGACCGAGTGATAATCAGTGGCTTCTATTACAATTCTCCAAGGTTTCATTGATACAGTATGCCTTCTTATGCATTTCAGAGTCCTGCTGCCAATTTTTCATTTAAAACATTCTGGTGCACGGCCAGAACTAAAACTTAAACTGCAACAGTTATTAGTAAATACATGTTTTTTTAAATCTTGCAGTGATGATAAATATGCTAGGCCCTCCAAATACAAACAGCTAGGAAATTTAATATCAGTTCAATTACTTTATTACAGGTCATGGACCCAACATATAAGAACAATTAGATTAATACAGTAAGATAGTTACAAGAGTAAAAATAAGGAAAAAAAGAAAAAAAAAACTATATAATAAATTAGGACAAAAATAATATAATGCTCTAGTGCTTTATGCAGTAATCAATTCTACACAGCACAGCCAAAAAGTCAGCCCAAAATTAAATTAGAAAATGGGATATATTTATCAAGCTATGACATCAGCTTTACATGGGTGTCCAGCATCAGTGCTGGATCCAGGAAAGCTCCCTGATAACTTCCTCCCTCCCTCCCTCCCTTTCCTGCCCATTTTCCAAATGATTCTGGGCAGTTTACAGCATATAAGAGATAAAACTGACCAGAAGAGCAAAATATTCAAAACAAGACCAAATCAAATGAAAACAAAACAGGCAAAAGGACAAAATGGGGCTGCATAATCACCCCGAACAACCAGAGCTTCAATAGTCTCTTGTAAGACATAAAGACGGGAGCTACAGGAATCTCTTGGGGGGCGGGGAGATCATTTCAAAGGGCAGGAATTGCAACAGAGTAGGTGTGCTTCCTGGGTCTCCTGAGATGATATTCTTTAACTGACAGGACCCAGAGTACACCCATCCTGCTGGTCTGTACCAGACAGGTAAAAACAACTGGAGACAGGCAGTCCCTCAGATAGCCAGGCTTTTACTTTGAAGGGTTTTAAAGATGATAACCAGCACCTTGAATTTCACTCGGAAGCCAACTGGTAACCAGTGCAGTTTGCAAAGCAGTGGTGTGACACACACATAATGTGGTGCCCCTATGTTGCCACATTCTGCAGCAGCTGTAGCTTCTGGGTGGTCTTCAAGGGCAGCCCCAAGTACAGTGCATTACAGTAATCCAATTGTGAGGTAACTAAGGCGTGAGCGACTGTTTGAAGGGCCTCTTGATCCAGGAAAGGATGCAACTCAGCAGAAGCTGAGAGTTCAAGAGGAACCCCAGATTGTGCACAAGCCTCAAATGGGGAAGAGCATTTGAATCAGCAATGGAATACTACTGGATCCAGAGGGCCCAAATAGACAGAATCACTTGGTCTTGTTATGATTGAGCATGAGTCTGCCCTTCCCCATCCAGACCTGCCCAGGCTTCAGGCACTGGGTGGGGACTTCAACTTTCTTGGCCAGCCAAGGACATCCACATATTGATGATACCTGACTCCAAACTGGCAGATGACCTTATGCAGTGGTTTCATGTGGATGTTAAATAGAAGAGGAGAAAACATTGAGCCCTGTGGCAGCCCACAAGTAAGAGGCTGTGGGCAAGATCTTTCCCCACCTGTCAATACCAATTGAAACCAGCCATTGAGAAAGGAGGAGAATCCCTGTAAAACAGTGCCTCCCACCCTCAACCATGATTGCCAGTATTGAAAGTGGCTGAGAGATCAAGGAGCACAAGGATGGATGACTACCCTATCCCAGCTCTGACACAGGTCATCACAAGTGTGGCCAATGCCATATCTGTACTAAACACTAGCCTGAAACTCAATTGAAACAGGTCCAAATAATCCACTTCCTCCAAGGTCCTCTGGAGCTGAAGCCCAACCACCATCTCTACCACCTTCCCGAAAAAGGGAAGGTTGAAAACTGGACTGTAATTGTCCAGGACCTTTGGGTCCAGTGATGGCTTCTTGAAGAGAGGGTGCATCACACCCTCTTTCAAGGCCAATGGAACCATGCCTCACCCAAAGCAGCTGACACCACCTCATGGACCCAACCTCAGGTCACCCCCTGGGCAGCTTTAACAATTCAGGGGGATTGTAATCTAACAAGCAGGTGGCCAAACTGGAAAAGCCTCTCCACTTCCTTTGAAGTCACAGAATCAGACTCATTCCAGATAACAAAACAAGGCCTGTCCTGAGCACCTCAACTGGAACTGAGCAGTTGGAGATCAACTCTGAACAGACCTCAGTGATTTTATCTGCCAGATAGCAAGAATATTCCTCTCAGCAGCCTGAAGATAATCCCATGGCCCATCCCTCCCCAGCAGGGTGGCTGTGCAGCTACCAGCAGACACAATAAGAGCAGAGAAACATTTTGCTGCCTTTATCAACATGATGTAATCCTTAATGTGTGATGGAATCTGTCCCTGAAGAGGGGGGTGATGTGATGGAGCTCAGAGATGAGGGAGTAGAGAGTGCATTCCAGGCTGATAAATGTTCCCACAGCTTGCATAGTTTGGAGAACGTGGGAGGCCAAGGAAGAAAGTTAGACTAGCACCATCCTAGATTCCCAAGAGTATTTTTCCCTTTAACTCAGTTAAGGAACCTTTAGTCTGGCAAGATTCTGTATAAGGTAGAAACAATAAAGGAACTAGAGTTGCAATTCCGACTCAATGTGGTTTCTTTACCAGATTTCCCTGACTTGTGCTTGGTAGGATCCACTTTTTGTCTTCCTTGAATGGTGCTCCAGGTGCAGAGATGGCTAAATTGACTTGTTTGATTAGGGAAGGAGCAACAACTATTTTTATAAAAGACTGGAAACCATTTATGGACTTTTTGCTGAAAATGGATAAAAATGAACTGGTGATTTGTGGATTTACCAATTAAAAAGGGCTGTATATGGGGAGAAGGGAACTACGTTACACAATTTTGAAGGGGGAAAATGATATTAAGTATGTTTATAACTGCTGTAAAGATCAGAAGTTGCTTCTTTAAGTATTTTTCCTTTCCTTTTCTTTTTTCTTGCTTTCTATTCTTTCCAACACTTTTTTTCTTCTTCTTTCTTTCTTTTCTATCTTTCTTCTATTTGGGGGGGGGTTATCTTTTAACTTTGTATAAATTTCTTTAATAAAAAGTGTGTATGCGTGTGTACATATATACATATTTTTATGAATGCTGCTCCAGGCATCTCTTCATTTCTCGGAGCTCCTTGGAAAAGCAAGGCACATCCCGGGATTGACACAGGGAGAGAGGCTGCATAGGGGCAATACAGTCTAAGGCCCAGCCACACGCCCATCCCATGGTATGACCAGCCAAACAGCCCACCAGGCGCTTGGGGAAAATGCCAAGCTCCCTCTGGAACTTTACCAGGTTGATTGTCACCTGGGTGGGCAGATCTAATAGGCCCTGTACCCCTGTGAGGTGGGGTGGCACCAGCAAACTGAAAAGAAATCAAAAAGTGATTACCCACAAGTGGAGCTGACAACCGTGGCGGAATGAAGAGCCGGCAAGTAGACTGGTTCTTCATAATTCCTCTCCGTACAAGGAGAGGACTTGAGATCCCCACAAGTGCTCCAGACAGTTGCTTCTTGCAAGGAGACCACAAGACAGTGGTCTCTGGTGGGTTTAGAGCTCCGGGAGACGAAGGAATAAACATCTTGTTGAAACCGCAGTCGGTGCCTTCAAAAAGGACACTGGGTCCGCGTACTTCCTTTTCTAATCACTTTTGGATATTGCTTATTAACTGTTTTTCAGCTATTAGGAACCTTTGGATCAACAGGTTTACATCACCGGGTGAGTTTCCTTTGATCCTTAGCTAAAGAAATTTTAAATACAAGTTTAAGGACTTAAAACATTTTTTTTTTGAATAAACACAAAAGGGTAGCAGCATTTTCAGTTTCTGAGACACCTGAGATACTAGAACAACTTGTTAAACCTTTTAAAACTAAAAAAACCCTACTATTAGTTTTTATAGATATTTGCTATCAATAAATCAATTTGATATGCAGATGCTAAGAAACGAGTGGAATTAAGTATTAGAGGTTCCTATATTACTTAGATAATGGGAGAGCGTTTTAACTTCTATTGCAGGAGTGTCAGTGGACCTTAAACTATGACTTATAAAACAAAAAATAATATTTAGAATTTATTGGACTCTATAGAAAAGGATTGTCTGAGACAACATTCTGTTGGAAATGTAATAAGGACAATGCTTCTTTAAAACACATTTTTACAATGCCCTATACTTACTAAGTTTGGGAAGAAAGCAGTAGACCATATAAATCAGACTGTGTGACAAAAGCTAAAACTTTAAGTGGATAATATTCTTTTGAATTATATACCTAGTACATGGAACTTGACAACTAGACAACGTAAATGGATTCTCTGTGCCCTTACTATGGCTAAAAGACTGATATTGCAGCATTGGAAAGATAAATGCACGGCCCCATTTACTCAATGGATTGAGGACCTGATTGCACTGCCACTTATGAGCAGATTGCCTACAGACGTAGACTTTGTATGGACAAGTATAATGAAATATGGCACTCCTTTATTCAAATTACAGTAGGTTAAAAAAAATGATAGTCATACAAATGTATTAGAAATATATACATCCTTGAATAATATTTCTGTTAGATAAGTATATATAGAATTGTAACTGGTTACTGCTATATCATATCACCTTGATCACCTTGATTGACCAGACTGTCGCTGGACAGAGTCCTCCTGGTCACAACTCGCTTTCCATTTGTCTCGAATCCTGGCTTTTCTTCTCCAAAGTCCTTGACTATTGGATCTTCCCATCTCTTTGGAGGTCGGCTGATAGGTCTTTTTACTTCTCTTGGATACCATTCAGCAACTGTTGTCCAACGGCCATCCAACATGCACATGACATGTCCTGCCCAGCATAGCTTCCGTTTTTGATATTTGACGATGACATCGTTTATTCCTCTTCATGTTCTAATCTGGCTGCTTGGGATGTGGTCTCAGAGAGAAAGTTTCAGCATGGATCTTTCCATAGCCCTTACTGTTCTTGAAAGCTCTTCCTCTTCTGCCTTTGTTAGCTACCATGTTTCACTTCCATATAGCACCGCCAATAAGACAGTCAAATTAAAAAGATTAGCACACAGTTTTCTGTCGATCTTCTCAATCTGTAAGACTTCCCTAATGGAGTTGTATCTAGCCCATCCAGCTTTCTTTCTTCTGACCAGTTCTTCTCTTTTTCTTTGTTCATTTTGATTAGCCATCCCAACCTCTTCAATAAGTCCATTCTGAAGCCTCATTTGGAATTTTGGAAGGTTCCCTGTCTGCATATATTTTGTTTTAGTGTGATTCATCTTTAGACCAACCTTTCTGCTTTCGGTGTCAAGTTGTCAAAGCATTTTTTGCAGCTTTCAAGCATCCTTTGCGATCAGTACAACATCGTCTGCAAATCTGAGATGGTTTATCTTCTCTCCGTTTATATCAATTCCCTCTTCCCATTTCATTTTGCGCATGATATTTCAAAGACAGTAATATTTGTGAAGCAGTTGGTATTTGCTTCTTTGAGCAGCGCGATGTAGTTGGACTGGATTTCTTGTTCCCTAATCGCTTGCATTACTGCATTGACTTCAACACTGTCAAATGCTTTTTCATAGTCTACAAATGCAATCGCAAGCGGACATTTATATTCTCTTGACCATTCGTTGAGCTGAGTAAGAGTTAATATATGATCAGTAGATGTCATGAGCACTGATGGTGAGCGGGAGGGGGCCCCTATCCAGGGGGGAAAACGCATGTGTAGTTTAGAGAATTTGAGCTGTCATTCAAAGAAACCCAGAACAGACCCGCCTTGACTTTTGGGGTTTATCTGTCTGGGTTTTCCCACGCTTCTTCAGTTTGGTAGGATTTTCTGTCTACAATAGCAGCAATAAAACACTAGAGACTTCCTCCTTGTCTCGGCGTGGTCTTTCCTTAGTCAGGACAAGATGGTTTGTAATCACTTTTGTGAATAACTTATAGACAGTCAATAATAAGCAAACGGCCTATAATTTTTGAGATCTCTGCGATCTCCCTTCTTGTACAGTAGGACTGTAGTAGACTCCTTCCAGCAGTCAGGAATTTTTTGCATCTCTACGTACCTGGTGAAACGCTCTGCCAGTGCTTTCCATAGTTCATGACCTCCAGCCCTCAGTATTTCCATTGTTATAGCATCTTTTCCTGGAGCTTTCCCTAGTGTCATCTGATGGATGGCGTGCCGAACTTCACTTATTACAATGGGCAGTATATGCTCGGTTGTGGCAGTCAATGGCAGCATTGGAATGTCCAAACGGGATGCGAACAAGTCTGTGTAGAATTCTTTGCAGATTTGCTTGACGTCTTGCTTTCCTGTCTTTTCTTTTCCATTTTTATCTTTTAATGCTGCTATTGATGTTTTACGCAGTGCTATTTCCCGTTTGCACTTTTTGATGCTGCTTTGCTTATTTGCTGCCTCAAGAAGTTTCTGCTCTCAGAATTTCTCCAGATCTTCTTTCGGTTTCCTATGTGATATTATGTTTTTTTTCTTCTTTGTTTTTGTTGCACTTTTCCCACTTTTTTTAAAGCACTTTTAATGTTTTTTTCCTCTTTATGACAATGTATTTATCTCCATCTGTATTATCATTGTGTTTTTTTTCTTTTTTGTTATTAATTGAAAAGCAATAAATAAAAAAATAAAAAGCAAAAGAGTGATTAGAACGTTGATTTTGGAAAGTTACAAATAGACTAAGGGTCCAGATGGATTTGAAATAAGATTATGGAATTAATTATAAGAATCCCTCCTGTGGGAAAATGCTTTTGTTTTGAATTCTCTTTAAAAAAACATGTTAGGATGAGACTTTGAAGGTTGGACACTAGAGGGAACCAGAAGGAACTAAAGATTACAATTAAAGAACTCTTGAATTTGACTTACTAATAAAGAATGAAGCAAAATATTTTAACATTGGACATATTGAAGGACATTTTTGAACAATGGACTCAGAAGTTAATTTTAAGAGTATCTGCCTCTATAGACAGACTGTGTTTAAAAATGTTATGAAAGAGGAACAAGTTATATCTGACAAGATTGAAACTGATCTGAAAGTGGATTTAAAAATAACAGGCTACAAGAATGATACGGAAAAAGATGCTACATTGGACATTCAAAAGAAGCTGGCTGATGTCTTAATAATTAAAAGGGATATACAAATAACAAACCAAGAGGGTGACCTGGATAATGTTCCTATACTGGATTTACAAAAGAGGCTTGTTCAAGCTTCGAGGAATTTTGTGAGAAAGGACCAAAAAAAAAAAAAATGAAATCAAGTTCTGGGACATTATTTGAAGGGACTAAAGATCAAGATTGTTAAAAGTAAAAGAAAGGAATATAAAGTTTGTTTATTTGATCAAAGTTAAAATAGATCTGTTGTTATCTCTGGTAACACTTAATGGACTTTTGCTGATCAGGACCGAAACGATGAGGCTTTAAGGACTTGTTTATAGATAAGAGATGAGATATCGGAAGAAGAGATCATTTGTATTTTAAGAGAAGGTGATAAGTTACTAAAATTGATTATGCTTGTTATGATGAAGGGGGAAGTCATTTCTTTATTTCTTTTCTTTAGTATTATTTTTTCTTTCTTTTTTCTTATTTTCTGCACTTTTTCTTTTCTTTTCTTCTTTTACTTTATATTAGTTTTTATCTTTTTAATTCTAATTTTTAATAGCATTACTATAAAAGCTATTTCTAATAATTTGCAGTACTCTAAGTAAAAATTTGGAATATTAATCTGTTTTCATGTCTTGGCTGAGCCCCTTCGTATCATGCAAAAGGAGGGGACTTAAAGCAGGCGCTTCCTGGATATCCAGGTTGGATGGGCAAAATCAGCCAAGACATATTTCAATAAAATAAAAAACATTATAGATTATAATATTATATAATATTATTATTATATTACATTATTATAGATTCTCTTCAGGCTACTTAAAATCTGTTTTCTTATTACATGAAATTACATCCAAGTCATAAGTATATAAAGGGATTTTAAACAAGCAATGCGCAGAAGTGGAAGAAGACAATAGAATAGGAAGGACAAGAGACCTCTTCCAGAAAATTAGAAACATTGGAGGTAAATTCCAGGCCAAAATGGGTATGATCAAAAACAAAGATGGCAAGGACCTAACAGAAGAAGAGATCAAGAAAAGGTGGCAAGAATATACAGAAGACCTGTATAGGAAGGATAACAATATCAGGGATAGCTTTGACGGTGTGGTCAGTGAGCTAGAGCCAGACATCCTGAAGAGTGAGGTTGAACAGGCCTTAAGAAGGTAAAGGTAAAGGTTTCCCTTGACATAAAGTCCAGTCGAGTCCGACTCTAGGGGGCGGTGCTCATCTCCGTTTCTAAGCCTTGGAGCCGGCGTTGTCCATAGGACACTTCCGGGTCATGTGGCCAGCATGACTCACGGAACGCCGTTACCTTCCCGCCGAAGCGGTACCTATTGATCTACTCACATTTGCATGTTTTCGAACTGCTAGGTGAGCAGGAGCTGGGATTAACAACGGGAGCTCACCCCGCCGCACGGTTTCGAACCGCCGACCTTCCGATCGACAGCTCAGCGGTTTAACCCGCAGCGCCAGAGCCAGACATCCTGAAGAGTGAGGTTGAACGGGCCTTAAGAAGCATTGCTAATAACAAGGCAGCAGGAGACGAGGGCATCCCAGCTGAACTGTTCAAAATCTTGCAAGATGATGCTGTCAAGGTAATGCATGCTATATGTCAGCAAATTTGGAAAACACAAGAATGGCCATCAGATTGGAAAAAAATCAACTTATATCCCCATACCAAAAAAGGGAAACGCTAAAGAATGTTCAAACTATCAAACAGTGGCACTCATTTCACATGCCAGTAAGGTAATGCTCAAAATCCTGCAAGGTAGACTTCAGCAATTCATGGAGCGAGAATTGCCAGATGTACAAGCTGGGTTTAGAAAAGGCAGAGGAACTAGGGACCAAATTGCCAATATCCACTGGATAATGGAAAAAGCCGGGGAGTTTCAGAAAAACATCTATTTCTGTTTTATTGACTATTCTAAAGCCTTTGACTGTGTGGACCGTAACAAATTGTGGCAAGTTCTTAGTGGTATGGGGATACCAAGTCATCTTGTATGCCTCCTGAAGAATCTGTATAACGACCAAGTAGCAACAGTAAGAACAGACCACGGAACAACGGACTGGTTTAAGATTGGGAAAGGAATGTGGCAGGTTTGTATACTCTCACACTACCTATTCAACTTGTAAGCAGAACACATCATGCGACATGTTGGGCTTGAGGAATCCAAGGCTGGAGTTAAAATTGCTGGAAGAAACATTAATGATCTCAGATATGCAGATGATACCACTTTGATGGCTGAAAGCGAAGAGGAACTGAGGAGCCTTATGATGAAGGTGAAAGAAGAAAGTGCAAACGCTGGCTTGCAGCTAAACCTGAAAAAAACCAAGATTATGGCAACCAGCTTGATTGATAACTGGCAAATAGAGGGAGAAAATGTAGAAGCAGTGAAAGACTTTGTATTTCTAGGTGCGAAGATTACTGTAGATGCTGACTGCAGTCAGGAAATCAGAAGACGCTTAATCCTTGGGAGAAGAGCAATGACAAATCTCGATAAAATAGTTAAGAGCAGAGACATCACACTGACAGCAAAGGTCCGCATAGTTGAAGCAATGGTGTTCCCTGTAGTAACATATGGCTGCGAGAGCTGGACCATAAGGAAGGCTGAGAGAAGGAAGATAGGTGCTTTTGAACTGTGGTGTTGGAGGAAAATTCTGAGAGTGCCTTGGACTGCAAGAAGATCAAACCAGTCCATCCTCCAGGAAATTAAGCCAGACTGCTCACTTGAGGGAATGATATTAAAGGCCAAACTGAAATACTTTGGCCACATAATGAGAAGACAGGACACCCTGGAGAAGGTGCTGATGCTAGGGAGAGTGGAGGGCAAAAGGAAGAGGGGCCCACCAAGGGCAAGGTGGATGGATGATATTCTAGAGGTGACGGACTCGTCCCTGGGGGAGCTGGGGGTGTTGACTGACAGGAAGCTCTGGCGTGGGCTGGTCCATGAAGTCACGAAGAGTCGGTAGCGACTAAACGAATAAACAACAAGAAGTAAAAATTTGGAATATTAATTTGTTTTCATATCTTGGCTGAGCCCCTTCCTATCATGCAAAAGGAGGGGACTTAAAGCAGGCGCTCCCTGGATATCCAGGTTGGATGGGCAAAATCAGCCTAGACACATTTCAATAAAATAAAAAACATTATAGATTATAATATTATACAATATTATTATTATATTACATTATTATAGATTCTCTTCAGGCTACTTAAAATCTGTTTTCTTATTACATGAAATTATATCCAAGTCGTAAGTATATAAAGGGATTCTTTGATCTCTACCCTTTTTAAACAGGGCTTCTCAGCTGGAAAGCTGTATATCATATTGGGAAATCCCTATCTCCCCTTTCAAGGTGTTAAGATGTAATCATTTTCTATTTATACTTGGCCTCTTATTTTTAATACAGATATAAATATTTTTGCCATTAATTTACAATTCCAGGCTAAGAAGGAAGAAGAAAAAAAATACTATTTCATCTTTTAATGCTGCTATTGTTGTTTTACACAGTGCTATTTCCCGTTTGCACTTTCTGATGCTGATTGTAGCCACCTACGTCAAGAGACTCCGCCACAGTTTAAGGAACATAATTATGATTTTCAGGGTGTAACATTCGCTGAAATGGATCCGATTCATGAGCGTCATTACAGAAGGTGACCTTTAATTTTATGGCACGGTTGAGTTTGCAGGTGCCCTGGAGGAGTTGTGAGGGACATGCCGGATGGAGCGAGTCACCCACCCGCAAGGGAAGGCTTCTCCCAGGGGACTGCCATAGAAGCCTGTTCCCTGGGTTGGCCCCACCAAGCACAGACCAAAGGCAAGAAAGACCCCGCATGGCCGCCCTCTGTGTTGCCCTGGGCTGTTTCACCCAAGCTGAAATGAAAGAACAAGTCTCTCTCTCTCTCTCTCTCTCTCTGTGGTGGGGACACCACAGGGCGAGGGGGAGGCACTCTGTTTGAGATCCAGTTTCGCAAAGCAATCTTTGTAGGGGCGGATATGGATTTTTTATAGGAATATTCCCACGCTGCAGCCCAAATCTTTCAGCATTCAGCTTAGGAAAAACGAGTAAAAGCAGCAGGGAGAGAGAGATTTGCCCCCTCACCCAAAGCTAGCTACCACTTTCACTTCTCTCTCTCCCTGTCTCCCCATCTCTTTCCTCCCTGCTGCCATCCGGGGCTCATCTGGATTTTTGCAGCTATCCCACAATGATTTTTCTGAGCACCAATCCAAGGGCTCATCCTCCTGTCCAAGTGCTACCGACTCCTTTAACTCCTCTGATTCGGAGGATAAAAAGGAGAGCCAGGTGGACTCTCAGCCTGCAGTTCAGAGGGCAGCAGGCTGTCAGCTGTCTGAGTAATTACTGTGACTCAGTGCAGGTAGCTGCTGATTCAGAGACTGGCCTTGGGAGGGTGCCAAGCCCGAACTCACACTGTCAGCTAGAGAGGGCTGAGCAGTGGAGGTGGCATGGCACCTCAAGAGGAAGTGGCATCAACTCCTCTCATCAACTCCTACAGCCAAGGAATCTGGCTACCTCCAAGCAGCTCCAGACCCCGCTCCTTGCTGGATACAACTAGCCTACTTCCTGACTGTTCCTGTGACACCATCCTCTAAGTTTCCCCTGCTGCTTGCCCTGAGATGGGACTTCAGCTGACTTTCAGATTGGCTTCTGTGGAACTCTCTGGTGCTCAGCCTATGAGTTGTCTTAAATTACTCTTTCACCATTCCCGTCTCCAAACTCTCCTGGCCAGCAGATTGTAGCACTGGCATAATTATGAGGGAAGTAACTCTTCAAACCTTTGTGGATCTTTCCCTCTAAATAACCTTATCTCTAGCTTAAGTTTTACAACACACCAATAAATGCTCTCAGATTTAATTGCTGTGCTATGTCTGCACTAGTCTTTTTTTTTTAGTTTTTAAAAAGTTTTAGTTTTTTAGTTTGTATTAAGTTTTTATCTTTTAATTGTAAATTTGAATAAAATTGCAATAAAATAAAGGAAATGTAAACATGGATAGAAACTTTCTACGTGTAAAAATGTGTAACGAAAAGGATTACCCAGAGGCTCCTGCAGAAAATAAAACAGGTTAGGAGAGAGATTGGGATGACCAGGACTGGCCAGTGACATTTTAATGCCTTTCATCAGGGGTCACAGTTCTCTGGCCTTGGACTTCATGCCAGGGGCCATACCCTAAAGTAGCAGTCTAGACAAATATTAATTTGATCTAATTTACATTTAAGTTTAACATACCTAATTGAGAGCCAACATGGTGTAGTGGTTGAACAGATGGACTGGCTCTAGCGAGACTCAGATTAAAGTCTAACCCGGAAGCTCCCTGGGTGATTTTTGGCCAATTGCTCTCTCTCAAGTTAAGCTATCCCACAGGGTCATTGTAAGGATAAATGGGAGGAGGGAACTTGATGTATGCCACCCTGAGTTCCTGAAGGAAAGGCAAGATGTAAACCTATAAATCTAATAAATAAACGGACAGAAGTTACATATAGTTAATGATTGTTGTCTCATCATGTATTACTCCCCTGTCCCCATTAAAATTAATTTGGTGACAACACTGTGAAGGCTCCAGGGCTTATCTCCATGGCTTTCAGGGCCACACACGGGCCTCCGGTCATGTATCTCCACTTGACGTGGACAAGCAAATGCTCTCCATACCTTCATGGTTAACTCAGAGCTGGCTGCTACCTCTCAGCCTAATCTATCTCATTGCGAAGATAAAACTGAAGAGCCAGGAAAGTTGAAGTTAAAAACATCAGATATATTTGGGAAACAACTGCACTTCATATCACAAAAGAGTCACAGCAATGTTTGATTGGATTAACTTTAGCCAACAGAACACTGTCCTTTATGTACGTGTGAAAGGAGGTGAGGGTGTCAGGGACCAAGGCTACTGGGCTGATGCCATTCAGGTAGCAATGAAATCAGTGCAGCAGTACAAGGCAGGAATTTTTGTCTGCAATGTGGATCTGCTCCCTATTAACCAGCATGCACGCACAATGAACCCATCTGGTTTTAGCAATCTTGGTTTAAATTAAATAGGCTCTATTATGATGTCACTATGTTAAATGTTCCATTTTTATGCTAAGACCAAAGGGGACAGCCAGTATGCCTAATAACAACACTTTACCAACATAAATCTGCCCCTGAAATTACCAGTGTTTTTTATTTAACCAGTTTTGATGATAAAATGGTAAGAAGTAGCAAAGGGTTTTTTAAAAACTTACTCTGAATAATGACAAAATTGCAGCCAATTGACATTTCAGATAACAGCACAAAGCATGTATATAGAATGGCATGCAACCAAATGACTTGTTGAACATTAAACGGGGCAGTATGGTGATAAACTAAACTAAACATCATGAATGCTGAGAAAATGTCAGTTTTAAAATATTGTAAGACTGCTTAAATAACTATATCTCAAATATACACATTGTATAGTAATTAGAGCATGGAAAGACACAAAAACATCTTAAATTACCTTAAAACTGTTTATGACTTCTAGCTTGTGTGTGTGTGTGTGTGTGTGTGTGTGTGTGTGTGTGTGTGTGTGTGTGGCTGGATAGCATAGTGGTTAGAGCACCACCTTTGGAGCAGGAAACGGGGGTTCAAATCCCAGCTATACCTACCTTACCAGTAGGGGTCCTTGGGCAAAGACCCGCTAACGCTTCACCTGCCTACCTCAAATATGAGAGTGACACAAACTAAGAGAGTCATGCTGGCTTGGACGTCGCCCAGATTAACAAGGTCTGTGTCAGATGTTGGGGAACCAGGACAATCTGACGATAAGTGGGCTACTGGAACAAACCATACATGGATGAGACAAGAGGATCTGGAAGTGATGAAATGCTACTACCACAGTAGACCTAATGAGAGGGGATGTATGAAACGCATGAGGGAACTATGGATGGACAGAAGACCTGCATCCACACCAACTGAGAAACAGCTAGTTAGCCAAAGCTTCAACATAGTGAAGAGGAAGCTGCTCTCACAACTTGAGATAGACCAACTACACATTATATCCCAGACTCAAGAAGACCCAGAAGAACAACTGGAGGTGCAGCCAACACCTGAAGTTGGAACATCACTGCCACCCCCTCCATTACAGTTAGTCAGCTGGTAGAACTACAGAAGGGTGTGGAGATTAAGGATAAGACTTGGCTACTGAAAAAAAAAAATACAAGGGCCTGACTCCATCTGAAGCCCTAGAGACTGCTAAACAAAGGCTCACAGTGCTGGCTACCAGGCTAAGGAGATACTCTAGAAAAGCAGAGGCCAAGAAGATAAATGTCCTGTTCGCCAGAGAACCATCCAAGGTGTACTCCCAACTGCAGTGCAACAACACAATAACAGCAGAGCTACCAACAGCAGAAACTGAACAGTACTGGAAGAACATATGGGAGAAAGAGAAGACACATAACACCAGTGCAAAGTGGCTGCAGGAGCTGAGAGCAGACCACAGAACAGCTAAGATACTGCCCAGAACCCTCAAACTCCCAGGCCTCTGGTAGAAGGCTCAAGGTTGAGGAAGGCACATACCATCCATAGGGGTGAGAAGGGAATTTTTTAAAAGAGCTATATTGAAGCCTGAGAGAGAGAGAAAAATAATAGAAATTCACAACTGAACTATTTTTATTTACCCAAATTGGTAACATATAAATTGGCAAAGGGAAATAGCAGAAGCTATTATTTAAAACAATGGATAACACAAACAGATGAAAATGTTGAAGGGAAACCCTTTTAACCGTTTTGTCTGACCCACTTCTGAATTGAACTTTTAAAATTTGACATTTACAGTTGTCCCTGCAGATGTACTGCAGAGTATGTCAAGAGGTTTGGACCATTTTTTTTTACCAAGCATTACTATCTGCTTAAAAATTGAGTCATACTTATTAGAGAGAGGGATGATCACCGCTAAGTTGGCTTTAAATCTGATTATACAAACTGAATGTAAATAGGTGTATCTGTGGAACTCCCAATTCATACCAAGGATCTGGTACAAAAAAAGGCTATTGGGGTAATGGCCAGAAGGGAGAAAACCTCAACAGGAGTCCAACTCCATACAGGCCAGAGCTCATCGTAGAGCCATCTTTCTCCAAATCAGTCTATAACCTTCCCCACTGCCTGCCAGTATAACCCATTGCATGCTATGGTCCAATGCATTTTAAGGCAACCAAGTTAGTGGTGGTCATTATAGAGCTTTTTCCCACCAAAGGAAAACAACTATCGAATTTTTGGAATGTCTAGCATAAGTTTTTTGTGCAGCATGCTAAGCTGAAAATACTCATTCTCATGGTCCTATTCATAGGCCATAATAGTAGGATGGTGCAGAATATGGAGACAAATTCTGGAATTCTTTGGAGGATGGGGCTTGTTAAGAAATGATGGTAGCAATCCCTCTTCTTAAACTAATTTTAGAATACAGTTTGTTGCCGTTATCCTCTGAACTATACAAGCAAAGGCAGAAAATCTGTTGTCCAAGCCCAATTTCAGTACTCAGAATTTATTATTCTCCTCCAATTTCCTAGGTTTTATTTTGTGTTTAATGTTTTTACAGCCACTTTTCAATATTAAAACCTAATCCTAAAGCAGATTCTCCTCCCTTTTTGCCCCCTCCTCCAACATCCAAGTGCACTTTCTACTTCAGTCTTCTATAGCTGGAGACCAGGTTTAAGGAGGCTCTTAGCAGATGGAAGTTTCTATCTGTACAACATTGTTACAGTATGGTCTGCTTTGTTTGGAAGAATTTCAGATGTAACCTGAAATATAGTTGTGCCTAAGAAAATGGGAAGAGTGCTTGATGAAGTAGAGTCTTCCTTACTATTTTGGGTTGTGTTTGGGAAGGTTAAGAAAACACTTGAGAGATGCCACTTGTCTCACACACTCCCCCACACCCCCATTTATTAGCAAAAAACTGCTAGGGAGGACAAATTAGAGGAGTCAAGCTTCATTGGTATTCCAACATTGACCTCTATTTTTCTTTCTCATCCAGCTGAGGAATTGTGATGCAACTTTTGAGCTACATTAAGGTCAGTAATGGCTTGGATATTAACAAATTAATACTGAATCCAGAAAATATGGAATTGTTGATAGCTGGTACAGATCAAAGAGGTAATATTCTATTTTGGAAAGAATCTCATTCCTTATGTATCAAATCTATTATTTTTTTGGGGGGGTGAGAATTGTTAATCTCATTCCTTAAATTAGATTATTTGTGTGACATCAATGGGCCTGAGAAGAGAGCACTCAGGGTAATGAGAACATGACACAGGGTTTGCTGAAGTTGCATGATGGAAGGAGAGGGAGGCAACTTGACATGGTACTACCATCTATAGCAACTACTTAATAAAACAGTTAACAAGAACTTCAGTGAAATATAAGACAGTTCAACATTCAATTGAATTTTAATAAGAACACTCTTCTTACAGAGACAGCCTGGTGAAGGCAAATCAAACAAGAGCCAAGATCTGGTATCAATCTTCTGAGACTCCTATTGAGCAACTGTTCCCATAAATGTTTGCTGATGGACAACTAAAGAGGCCATACTGTTTCTTCCTGCCAAATCTGCCACTAAAGCTTCACCTGTCGCAAGTTGCTAAGAAGTCAAAGACTGCAGTTTTATTAGAGCATTCCATAGATCTTCATCTTTTTGCAGAAATTGTAGTAATTTATTAAATATGACTTGAGTTATTGTAAGCATCACTTGATTCTGATTCACGCTGTAGAGTTTGGCTTATGTTAAACTTGAAAGGTTCAGTGGAAGAAACAGCAAGAGGAATAAGAATGCAGGAGCTGCATGTCAAAAGATACCAGGACATAGTACTTTTAGTGAATTAGGTGCTTCATAATACAAGAACAGTTTTGCCTCAGCTAACGTTCTTAGGAGTCATCATACAGAGGGTTGTTGTAGTTTCCCCAGGATCCATAATCATGGTCATCAAAAAGTCTGCCATAAGAAGAATGCCTAGAATGAAAAAGAAACAATATCTTACTCAAGTTAGCCATCCCGTTCACTGTGCCTCCATTACAGATGTTTCTCTTTACCATGCTCAGAGCAAGGCAGAAAATGATCAATCCTATTCGTACTTCTGGAAAATAAAACTCTTGGTCCACTTAGCATCTGTCCTTTATGAATTAAACTGCCAAGTTAATGAGACATTGTAATTACGCTCTTCTAATTAGTTTGGAGAATCAACTTTATTAATAGGTAACTCGCCTCCCCTTAGTTCAGTACTTGCTCCATGGTGATCATACTGTCAATTTTAGGAATAAGTTCAGGAAGACCATCAGCAATGCAGAGATCTACCTCACTTAGTGCTACTGCTGCTACTCTTTAGCTTCCTGGACAAGAACTACAGACCAAGTTCCATATAATAAATGTAAGCAACTATTGTAGCTGGGAGGGAAAAGTGAAGGCGGACTGGAATTGTGGCATTTTGGGGAGGGGAAGCATTAACCACTGCTTCACTTATCACCCAGTCAACAGCAGCATTTTGTCTCAGGTGGGAAGTTCCTATCTGCACAAAGAAGGAGAAGATGAATATACAAACAGGGAAAGAAAGAAAGAAAGAAAGAAAGAAAGAAAGAAAGAAAGAAAGAAAGAAAGAAAGAAAGAAAGAAAGAAAGAGAAGGCAGAAAGTTATGTGGTCGTGCAGGGAAGATCATGCCAATTTGGGTTGCAGAAAAGTATCTTGGGTAGCCAAGAGATAATGGAGCAGCGATAGAAGCAAGTGTCGGGATGCAATAGGAGAAAGAGGTAACAGAAGACATGTAAATCTGTAAATGAGGAGACAGCAAAGATAGAGCGTCAGAACAGCAGTGGTGCAGCAAATGAATGAGAGAGAGAGAGAGAGAGAGAGGAAGGGGAAGGTTAAGAGCGTTTGGAGGTACAGTGAGAGAACAATGTAAATGCAGAGCAATAAAGGATCTAAATGAGGGAGACAGAGTTAACACCAGGACTTAATACAAATGTATGAACGGCTGTGCTCTTGGAGTGATTTAAACTGTATGGAGAATGAGGTAAAATCAGCCACAGTATGAGATGGGCACCATCCCCTTTCAGCAATAAAAACAGTTAAAAAGCCAACCTCTCCCCAAGAAATGACTGCTTCTCCTCTAAATAAGAGGTTGCCAAATCTTACCTGATCTTTAGAAATGCAGCTATGCCGAACACCAGTATAACCACTGCAATCACCGTTATAGTAATAGCTGCAATGCTTCCTGCATAGGAGAAATAGTGCATAAATTGGTTGGATGATCAGTTATCATTTCATGGTATTTTTCATTTTTGATTCATATCAATATAATGTATTTGCATAAGGTGTTCTAATGTAGGAAACGTAGCAATGCAAGAAAAGTTTTTAGGTATACACTGTCGCAAGAATGATCTCGAATTATGCACTAATACTATATTGTGTAATCTACAAATCTTCACTTCAGCATAAATATATTCTTTGCATACTTTCTTACTGCCACACCATTCTTCAGAAGTGCCAGATGGAATTATTCCTTAAATAATGTAGTATAATCATCATAAATTGCACAGACATAATGCAGTAAAAGCTGCTCACGTAGATCAGTATTGTCATCTACGTGCTGAAAGTGGCAGGGGAATAGCTGCTTGCCTTAAGCTATGAAATGACTTCACAACTATGAGATACGATCTGTGTGCTTCTCAGTTTTAAATTTATATCCTTAATTGGTTGCTAAATGCTGTTCCAGCTTCTGCACTAGCTCAGAAAGGAAGAAAAGGGACTTCAGAGAGCAGGTAGTGAATGACTTCCATTCGGGAGTTCTTTATGTCTTCTATCTCCTTGCCAAGGTTGAAGAAAAAGAGCTAGCCCAACTCCCTGGCTTGCAGGGGTTCTTCCCATTTCATTAATACTTGACACACACACGTATCTTTTAAAAGGTTGTACTTGCTATTAATTCTCCTTTGAGTTGTTCCACATATGTAAATTATGTGGGGGGAAAAGTAATTCCTTGACAAAAGTAGCATCCAGGAACTTCTGTGGACTTCTGTATAACTTCGATAATATTAAACAACAAGAAAAGATTTCCTTCAAAACCCAAACTGGCTTTATTTCTGGATTAAGGGGTTCCTACCATATGCAAAAAGTTCAAACAAACAAAAAAGCTATTCCATTTTCAAAAGATTAAGTTATTCATTGGGTGTCTAAATCAGTTATGTCATTGATGAGTTGGGTGGTTTCTATGTTGTTTTTTAATTGTCTGTGAGCTATTCAAGGTTATGTTGCATAAGATGGGAGGCTATATATGTTTACAAACAAATAAAATGTGAATGATAGATAGATACTTTCTTTTAAAGTATTTTACTAGAAAGAGAGGCTCACATAATTTCCAAGCACTGGGAAGAAAGAAGGCATAATATAATAATCTTGCTATACAGTGTCACTGTGGAACTGCTTGTAGCATACTTTCCTGCCAACCATGGGCAGAGCAGGAAGGACAATCATTCCCCAATTTTATGCCCTTTACATATTTTAGACCTCAGTTCCCAGAACTTCAAGAGAAGTTGATTTTTGGGAGAGGGGTTAGTGATGAGATCTTATACTCTAAAGTAACAAATAAAAAGGTAATTCACAGAAAGCCATTGTTATGCAAAGAGTTAATTGAATTGGCTCACCTGAGCTCAAAGCCTGCTGAACCTCTTGCATGGTTACCCCTGAGGAGAACGTGGTACTGCCTGTAGGGGAGGTCTCAACAGTGGCTTTACTTGCTAAAGTCCCTTGTGAAGATGTAAGCTTTACCACAGGGCTTGCTGAGGTGAGAAAATTAGTAGTGTCTCCAGAGGTAGTTCCTTCAGTAGGGTGTTTCTCGGAAGTCACAGGCACTGTTGACACTTCTATACTTGATAACTGGGTAACCCCAGTGCTGGTGTGTCTCTCAGGAGCAGATGAGCTGCTGATGGTGGATGACACACTCATAATACTTGAAGTGGCAGTGGCTAGGGTTTCTGCAGTGGACATATTAGTTGTTGCTGACCTATCAACTGACATCACTGAGGTCGACATGTGTTCTGTGCTTTGTAATTCAGTGCTTGGCGGTGATAATGAATTAGTTGATGCAATCATGTCTGGTGTATTTGATGGGACAGAAGTTTCAGACAACGGGATCCTAGGGACAAGAGTAACAGGTCTTGTAGCTGCTTTTGTGGTACCCGTTGTTATACTACTGATGAGCATAAAGGTCTGACTGGCCAATTCTGTTCTTACAGAAGAGACTATGTTTGAGGTGGTAGATGTACTCGTTGAGGAGGCTGAGTAGATATTTAGTCCTGCATAGGCAAATATGAACAAATATATTAGTAGCCTTCCATCCAGCAGATTTACTTACGTCATTGCCTTTTAGTTATCTGAATGAAAAATAAGTTCCATTATCAGTGTATTAATTATAACTGGTTTTAAATGGCCATTTATTTGCCCTCCTTAATTTATTTTCAGTAAGTTAATTATTGTCATTGAACCCTGAAGGTAAATATAGAATGAGAGAAAAATCTTAAAAGTAAAATAAAACAGAAGTTGCTATTTAGTCCTGTAGAGAAATGAAAGCACTGTACTTGGATAAATTGTTGAGATGAGAACCAAACCTACTTTTCCATGTCAGTATTTATGTTGTGAATTGCAATTCATCAAAATAGGGGCTCAAAAATACTGAATACTGGATGAATACTCCTATCTATATTACTCAGTGAAACAGGTGCATTCAAATGGAAACCAGAGCTGCAACCTTACGAACTGTGTAGAACAAATGTTTCTCTACTTAGCATCAGAAGACAATTAGAATTTCTCAAACTCCCTTAAAAGACCTGTGAGCTAGGGTATAAGCTTTATGGCCAGTAGCAATGATTCCATTTCTGCTTCTCTTCAGCTTCCGTGGTGAGAGTTTCCTTGGCTCTAACGTGACTTGTCTGTTGCTGGCAGCAATGGCTCCAGTTTCCTCAGTCTGCTGCAGGATCCCTACCCTTCTCTCCTGCCCTATGGAGGCTGAGAGTCATCTTTTCACTATCTAATGTCCCTATGGACTCAAAGAAGAAATGATGGAGATTATCATTAAAGAATTAACTAATATATTCAGTACACCCCCCCCCCAAATTAAAAACAGAATTCATGTTCTAGGGGATTCTGGCAGGCTTTCATTCCTATAGTTGCAAACCCAAGAGAGTGTGAGCCATGAGAAGGGACTCTGAAATTTAAGGAGTAAATGAATCAGAGTTCTAATGAGCAGATGTTCTGCCAGGTGCTTATGAGAAGACCAAGAGTCCATGGTAAAAAATAAGCGGCACTGCAAATTTGAATCATTCATACAGATTGCAGCATTGTATTTCTCTTGGTGAAAAAATCAGGACTCTCTGTTTTAGTAGAAAACTGAATTTGGAGAAATTATTCAGAAACTGCTACAAAAACAAAATGTTCAGAAGCATGCTCTCTGGATTTTGTTTCCACCCAAGTCTGAAACATCCCAAACCTTCTGGGTTTTGCTTCTGTAAAACTGTGACTGATCTGAAATGGTATGGCAGAACTTTTGGAATGTGATGCTCTGTTTTGCATTTGAGACAAAACATATTTCCCATTTTCTACACACCATTTCATTTAGCTCTTATGCCCTTTCATTTTAAGGCTGCCTTAGGTACACCACACACTGTAAGTTCCTATTTCTGAAGAACACAGGGAGGTAGAACTTTGCAACAATGACAGCAGCAGCATTTCTACCTGCCGAGTGGGGTCAACTTCAGTCTGACTTTGCAATGTAATTGCACAACTACTGTGTGCTATTCTTCTTTTGATCTTGCACCTTACTTTTCTGCTTCAGGCAAACTGTTTTTAAAAATAAATTAAAACTGCACACACGTCATAAACTCACCTTCCGCCTCTTCATTAAAACTAAACAAAACACAAAAGCTAAACTTGCTGATCTACTCCAGGAATGGCAGAGAAGCTGCATGAGCCAACTGGTGCCATTTTCATTGGCTTTTTTTACTCTGCTTAATTGTTACTTTTTAAGTTGAATTTTTTTTCAGAAAAGAGTATAAGCAAAAGAAAGTACAAAGGAGACAGAAAGGAAAGGAGACAAAACACAGGTCATGAAAAACATATTGACAGGTAAAGAGTCTAAAGTATCATAAAAACGATGATGTTCCAATATATCATTAGTCACTTATAACATTGTAAAATATATATCCATTTTTTGAACAAAATCCAAGAGTCCCTATTTAACTTTCAAGTTCATTCACACACTGTAATTCACTTATAAAACTATAAACTACAATACATCAATACTCAAAGTCTAGTTATTCATCAAATTAAAATATAGACTCTGTACATTCCCACTCCCCCCACCCAGCCCCAACCGTGGATGTGGTACAAATGCATGTAAGAATACTTTCAAGTTAGAATTAAAATCTACATCAGATTTGCTTTTTAAACACAAAATTATTCTGGAGATTGAAGTGTACTCCCACAATTTAGTTAGCCATTTTTAAAGAAGGAATCAAGCATCTTTTTCAATAAAAGCATATAAAATCCTTGCAGCCATTAATATATTCACAAAGCTAGTTCAGTAAATTTTAAAAGGATATATGGTTTAGTGAAATTCTATAAAAATATCTCATGTTGCAATAGAATTACCATATTCAAAATCTGTTCCATTCTACTATGGATAATTTTCCAGAATTACTGGGTTTTACAGTATGAAAAAAATGATCCAATCCATTTATTACATTTCCAGCATTTTTAAGAAAGGGAATTGTTCATTTTAACAATCAAAACTGGAGTAATATGCCAGTGGTAAAGCATGCTGTACCAATTCTCTCTAAGCATAATTGTCAGAATAAATTTAATATTCATCTTCCCTTGAAATTCCTATTGTTGTATCTCTATTACTCTATTCAAATTCTGCATCCATTTAATCAGTCTTTGACTTGTTCAGATTCTGAATCCTACTTCAGTAGTACTTTATAAATGAAGCCCAACAGCTCCTTAAAGCTGCAAGAGACCTGATTTTTTCTAAAAATGTGAGATTGAATTGGTGACTGCGCTTAAAATGTTACCAGGTTTTTGTCAATTTTTTTTTACTTTCCTAGGAAGTTTATTGCTTTCAATTCATTCTACATCATTTTCAGTTACTGCCCCTTATTTAAGGTTTTCTATCCAATCATTTCTTTGGACTTGGGTCATCATGTAAGAGTATCTGTAAAATCATTTCTTTTCAGAAATGATGTGTCTATTGTGTCTATTGTATTATTATTGTGTCTATTATTACTATGGGGTGTCTATTGTGTTTTTATGGTTTTTAATTCCGTAAGCCCCCTGGAGTCACTGGGTGTGAGTTGGGCAGCCTCACAAATCTGTTTAATAATAAATAAATAAATAAATTTCTTTTATCGCATACTGTATATCACATATTCAGATAATCTTCTGGCAGAACCGTATATGAAAACAATTCAGTGGTCTTAAAATGTTAAGTCTGGCATTACCCTTTATTTAATACTAAGTAAATGAACAGGAGGGCCTATTGTTGAGGGCCACCAATAATAGTCTGGTGGCCCTCAACAGAAGTTCAAACAGGGAGAAGAGGCAAGAGAGATGACTGATGAGAGAAACTGTACGTTCTTAGGAACAGTGTGCTCAACTATGTGGGGTGAAAACATCACCCCCTGAATAACTGCAAGAAGTTCATTGTAAGAGGGGCTGATTGCCTACAGTGAGTCCCTAACAACTTTTCTCTCCAAATGGATAATGGTATTGGACTGATAGTGATAATTGGACATCAACCAGCAGTTGTGACATGCAATTCTTGGGGCAAGTTTGTCTTCCAGCCTAAAAACAAACAAAGCATATGTTTACTGCAAGTACAACCTGGTAGGCATACCTGAAGAAAAAGTATCAAGACTGGAGAAGCTGCTACATTTCAACTGACAAGAAAGGAGGAAGGTTATTATATAAGGGGTTGCCCAATTACAGATTGTGACCCCCCGGGGTTCACAAATTTTGGGGGGCACACAAAGATGGAGTCCTGTCATACCACACTCCATGGATGCAAGAAAAGTTGACATGGAAGCTGCTTGAAAAAAAGTAAAAAGAATTATGATACGGAGTGCCACAAAAATGTGTGGAGTTATGCTAATGAATGTTTATGTTAGACAAAACAAATGAAGCCCTATAATAGGAGTTGACAAAGGACACTATTTCTGCATCACTGGAACACAGAAACATCCTTTAGACCTCACAGAAGAAATCTCCTAAGGGAGTTGTTTTAAGTCATGTGGGGACTGACAGCACAATAGGGTTGTTAAGTCTCCAATAGCAATCAGTACCTTGTGAATATTTGATTTTTATTTTTGGTAAATAGTCATTTATATCTAAGGAAAACTGCAACAGTAGGAACAGTTTGATAGTGGAACCAGTTTAGTGGTTGGCTCCTCTCCGCTGCTGAAGAAGGGGCTGGCTAGATCAGAAGTTTAGACTCAATGGCCTCTTCCAATTCTATGATTCTCTATACAGTGGCTATGTCTGGACATTACTTAAAATGCTGACTTAATGATGAATAATCCTGAACATTTTAGTTTCTCCTGCCAGAAAAGATGGTTAAAGAAACCAGCATAATGACTTGTTCTCTTAAGAAATTAGAAGTATGTGTCAAGACTTGTTCTTGGGTTATTAGGAGAGCAGCAAGCTAGCTAGAGAATCACATGACTCAAAAAACAGTGTGGGCAACCTGTAGCCCCAACGTAAGATGCAGCCCTTAACTCTACTTTTTGCAGGTCTTAGATACCTATCTAATCACAATGATTAAAAACTTACAGTTGTTGATTCCCACTACTTAAGATAAAAACCATGATGTAATGCTAACTATGTTTTAAATTATAAGTTTTAAATTCTAAAACTTAAATATCACAGTGAAAAAGCAAAGATCCACACTCTGCCCCTAGAATGAATTGTCTCCACATGCATTGTGTGGCCCCTTCCCCCTTTGTGGTTCCTAGGCCCTTCAAAAACATTAAGCATGGCCTTCAGCTGCTCAGAGTCTCTAGAAATGCAGCAGTATATAAGTTGCAGAAATAAATAAAGACCTTGTAGGAGGAGAGCCATGTTAGTTTACCGTAGCCAAAAATCAAAAGGAATCTAGTAGCACCTTTTCAGAGTAACACGTTTTATTAAAAGGCATCAGCTTTCATGAGCCTTTCCAATAAGTAACAAATGATCATTTAGATGGTACCTCTTCTTGTGACACTAGATGGCTTACAATAAATCCTCAGTGCTAAACAATCTCATTCCCAATCTGCTTGTGCATGTTTTCAATGTAAAATGTTCAATCTCCATACTGTATTTCTCTGAAGCCCTGGGGAGCTGTTGATAGTCAATAGGAACAATACTTAATAAACTCTAGTTGCTTTGTTGCTATGCTTTAATGCCTTTGCCACATTTCAGCTGTTTTAAATACAAAAACAGTAATTAAGAATGTCTCTAAAGTTATCCTGGAACTGACATCTCAAAAGAAAACAAGCAGTACCTAGAAACAGCCTAGCTTGCGTTTTTTTTTTTTTTTTTTAATGTTAATGGTGTTTATAAACAGCCCTGTGTTTCTAACCTGCTTTTTAGATAGAATAGAATTTTAGCCAAGTTGAAAGCTAACATATTTCTGTCTTAATTGCTAGAAAGTGTAATGTTTTGCCCTGGGGTTTTAGAATCATCTGTAACCTCCAGGTCAGATTACTTCTAGGTCATTTTTGACAAGGAAGGCTTTGAAACTGTTACCAGAGAAAAATACATTTAAAGCAACTTCAATTGCTTCTCATTTTAGTACAGTCTGTGTATGGCTTCTCACTTTCATCCTGAGAAAATGGAATAATCATTCTAAACTGAATCTCTACTGCTTAAAAAAACTCCTTGCGAATTATAACTTTATAGAGATTTTAAGTGCTAAAGATTTCTGTTGTTGTTATGGTTTTCTGTATGGAACTCTCCTGAGAGTTTTCAAACATGTGGGCAAGTATAACCGTGTAAATTCTTTTTAAGGATACATTTCAGACATCTGTAGATGAGGTTTCTCATGTTCCACCCGTGGTATCAAGCCCCATGAAGCTGGGCAAGATCAAGGAAGCAAGAACCACAGATTTCAGTAACTTACCTTTAATGCTAGTTTGGGGTAGTGGCAGACTCTCGGAAACTGTAATGGGAATTACTGTAATTCATTTATAGTGCGTTGATTAAGGTTTAGTCTCTTGGAATGCTTGAAACCCAGATTCATCTTCATCTGGGCTATAGTAAGTTGTTATTTATTTGACAACTGCCAATTGACTTGCCTGCTGTCTCTCCACTGTTTGTGTCTGCATTCCTTTCCCACGTGGGGTTTCAGCTTTCCATTGTGAGAAGATTTGTTTTTCTTTAAACTACATTTTCTTAAAATGTTTGTTATTTAACCCATGGAAGAGAATTCATGTGTGTATCAATGCAAATGGAAGAATCCATCGTACAAATGTAAAGCATAAAAAAGAGTATGGCATGTAGGTCAATAACAGTACATTATAATACAAATAGATTAGAGAGATTGTGCAGAAATCAGACTTTTCCAATCCCATTTTTGAATTATGGGGAAGAACTGATGAAAGGATTTTTGTTGCCTTATGAAATGACACGGAACGCTGAGTAAGAATTAACTCTGACGTGCGTTGCTGGTTTTTCCATGAAGCTTAAACTTCTTGATATTTCAACACTGAACAGGCACTAAAATGTTACCTGAGCAGCAAATAATAGACAATAACAATTTGTATTAGACTTTTAAATTTTCCCAATTAAATATCTGTCAATAGAACTATGCTGAAAGTTGGTATCAGGAGCTGCTGGATCATCATGCTAATTTTGCTAAATTTGAATAAATCCCAGGTTAGGTATATTTATGATATTTAACTGGAATTTGAACTTTAAAGCTAGCTTTTGCTAGAAGATTCGATAACTAGCTGCTGGGACATTTAGAATTTTCACAAACTGGAGCCAATAAATACAATTTAGGCAGAGCTGGTTTTGGTACGGAACTCCTGTCTTAACATTTTCTCACAATGAAGAATGCAGCAGTCTTCCTCCTCCTGCTCCTCCTCTTTTTTTGGTTCTTGGTCAATGCAAACCCATCTAAAGCTACCTAGCAAGTCTGGTGCACCAGAATGACTGGGCAAAGAGCTCCATCCTGAACAGTGCTATTTCTCAATCAACCTTTTATCTGGGACGAGAAGAAGAGCGTGGCTAATCCACCAGCCCAATTTTCTCTTTCCTTCAATCTTTATAATATGAATTGGAAAAAGGAAGTCCCATAGACTAAGCAGGACCTCTTAAGTGAATTCCTTGCCCTCTGTAAGAGCCAGTACAGTGACATCTGACTAGCTCTGGGAGAACACAAGTTCATCCTCAACCATGGATGATCATTGATGACTTCTGAGTAATTTTGAATCGATCATTACCTCTCAGCCCAACCTACCTCATAGAATTATTACTACAGGGAGAAAGTGAGCTGCTGGAGTAAAGGCAGATTATCAATCTAATGTATAATAACTGTTTATAGTCTAGGTGCAAGATGATATCCTATGCCAAAAGAACTTGCTGCCATTTTTAGGACAAATAGATCCTGTTCATTCTATTGTCCAAACACTTCTCATAAAACTTCCTGCTGGCCCAGAATTTGCAATTTATGAAAATTCAAACATGATGCTATTGAACTAAGGTAGCATAATATTTAATCCATATGTAAATTATGTAAATATATACACGGTATGTGTGTGTGTGTGTGTGTGTGTGTGTGTGTGTGTGTGTGTGTGAATAGATCCATGTCCCTTCTGGCTGGTAAAGGCAGCTCGGGAGGTGACGTGTGGTTGGGTCCAGACGATGGTAAATGCATCCTTGTGGGAGGGGGTGTTTCTGGTGGTCTTTAAGGAGGCTCTGGTGTGCCCCCTCAAGAAACCATCGCTGGACTCTACTGTACTGGACAATTTTCATCCAGTCTCCCACCTCCCCTTTTTGGGGAAGGTGGTTGAGAAGGTGGTGACATTGCAGCTCCAGAGGATTCTGGATGAAGCGGATTATCTAGACCCCTTTCATTCAGGTTTTAGGCCCAGATATGGAACAGAAACAGCATTGGTCACACTTATGGATGACCTCTGGCAGGAGCGGGATGGAGGCAGTGCATCCATTCTGGCTCTCCTTGACCTCTCAGAGGCTTTCAATACTATTGACCCTGGTATCCTTTTGGGTCAGCTCAGGGAGTTGGGGGTGGGCAGCGTAGTTCTGCGCTTGTTCACCTCCTTTCTCCAGGGCCGGTCTCAATTGGTGTTCTTTATTAATTTATTTAACAAACAGAATTACATACAAACAATAATATCTTACAATACAAAAAAGAAAAGAGAAGAGAAGAAAAAAGAGAAGAGGAGAGAGGGGAAAAAAAAGAAAAAAGGAAAAAATAATAAATAAATAAATAAATAAATAAATAAAAATAAAAATAAGGGGAGGATAAGATGAAAAATAAATAAATAAATAGAAAGATTAGGGTTTCCAACTTTCTAGATGGTACAGCTTAGTATCCTAGCGCGTTATTATTTTTTTCCTTAATACTCTAAATTGCCTTCATTAATTCTAATAAGAGATTAAACAATTAAGTAATTTACTATTTATATACTATATATTCATATTAACTTTTTGAGTCCATTCCACATATTTGAAAAAAGGTGTCCAGTCCTTTTGAAAATCTTCCATATTTTTATCATTTAGTTGGTCTCTTAGTTTTGCCATTTGTGCCAAATTTAGGGATTTAAGGATCCATTCCTCCACAGATGGGATTAATTCTTCTTTCCACTTTGCAGCGTAGAGAATTCGGGCCGAAGTAATCAAATACAGTAGAAGTTTTCCATAGTTTTTTTTCCAAATCTTTGTTCATAAAGCCCAATAAATAAAGTTCCGGTAATTTATCAATATTAACTGCCAGCATTTTACAAATTATATTATGTATAGATGACCAAAATTTTTTCGCTTTTTTACAGGTCCACCACATATGGTATAAAGTTCCAGTTTCTTTTTTACATTTCCAAAAGACATTTGACGTATTTCGAAACATTTTTGATAATTTTTCAGGGGTGGTATACCACATGTACATCATTTTATAAAAATTTTCTTTTAAATTATAATTTGATGTAAATTTTAATCCCTTAGTCCACATTCTTTCCCAAACATCATATTCAATATTATATCCAATTTTTCTCTCCCATTTATTCATACATTGCTTAATTTGTACATTTAGTATTCTCATTTGCAATAACATTTTATATATTTTAGAGATCATGTGGTCATTATTAGCATAGATTTGTTCATCCCACCAAGATAGTTTTTTTGTAAATTTGTAACTTTTAGCATTTATTTTAAATTGTTCTTTTAATTGAATATATGTAAACCAATGACATAAATATCCTTCATTTTCCAATTCTTCTCTTGTTTTCATTGTAAATTTAGTCCCTTCAAATTTTATTAAATCCGAATATTTTAGCCACTTATCATTTCCTATTTTTTTTCGCCTTACAAAAGCTTCTTGTGGGGAAATCCATAGTGGTATTGTCGATGTTAGAGTAGATTTATATTTTCCCCAAATTTTAAGAATAGACAATCTAATACAATGATTGTTAAATGTTTTATTTACTTTCAATTTGTTATACCATAAGAAGCCGTGCCATCCAAATTTTAAATCATGCCCTTCTAAATTTAGTAATTTATGATCTTGTAGGGTGATCCACTCTTTTAACCATAATAGACCACATGCCTCATAATATAGCCTGAAATCAGGAAGACTCAAGCCTCCTCTTTCCTTGTCTTCTTGCAGTAATTTAAATTTAATTCTTGGTCTTTTCCCTTGCCAAATAATTTTTAAAAGATCTTTTTGCCATAATTTAAAAGTTTTATCAGTTATAAATATTGGAATAGTTTGAAATAAAAATAGCATCTTTGACAGAATATTCATCTTAATTGCAGAGATTCATCCCATAAGTGATAAATTTAATTTTTCCCACCTCAATAAATCTTGTTTAATTTCCTTCCATATTTTAACATAATTATTTTGGAATAAATCACTAGTATTGGTTGAAATCTCTATCCCTAGATATCTAACTTTTTTGACACTATTAAATCCTGATTTAATTTCTAATACATTCTGATTATTTTGTGGCATATTTAAATTTATCATCTTCGTTTTTTGATTATTTATTTTAAAACCAGCTAATTCTCCATATTCTTGTAGTGTCTTTAATAAGTAATCAATTGATATTAACGGGTTTTGTAAAATAATAACTAAATCATCCGCAAAGGCTCTTAATTTATATGTTCCTTGTTTAATCTTTATCCCTTCAATTCAATGATCCTTTCTAATAGCTTCTGTTAGAACCTCCAATACCAATATAAATAATAAAGGAGATAGCGGACAGCCTTGCCTTGTTCCTTTTTCTATTTGACATTCTTGTGTTATCTCTTCATTGATCACAATTTTGGCTTCTTGAAATGTATAAATTGATTTTATTGCTTTTATAAATATATCACCAAAATCCATCAATTCTAAAGTCTTAAACATAAAATTCCAATTTAGATTGTCAAAAGCTTTTTCAGCATCTAAAAATAACATAATCTGTTTTTCATTATGAAATTGAGCATACACTATTATATTTAAGACCATCCTTATATTGTTTTTTATGTATCTTTGGGGTAAAAAACCATTTTGGTCATAATTATTTCTTTCTTGAAGTATTGTTTTTAGTCTTTCAGTTAAAATTAAAGTAAATATTTTATTGTTGTTGTTTATTTGTTTAGTCGCTTCCGACTCTTCGTGACTTCATGGACCAGCCCACGCTAGTCATTGTTTAATAATGAAATAGGTCTATAATTTTTGCATAGTGACGGGTCTTGTTTTTCTTTTGGGATTAGTATATTTGCCTCTGACCAAGATTTTGGTATTGGATTTCCTAACAGAATCGCATTCAATAAATCTTTAAGTTTTAACAAAATTTGATCTTGAAAATATTTATAATAACCTGCTGAAAATCCATCTGGACCTGGAACTTTGCCTATTTTCAATTTTCTAATTGCCTCTATAATTTCCTGGGTTGTGATGGGATTATTAATTAATGCTTTTTAGTCGTTAATTTCTTTAAATTTTGTTTTAATAAATAGTTCTCAATTTTATCAACTGAAATTTCTTGTTTCTTATATAAATTTGTAAAGAAATTATGAAATGCCTTTTTAATGTTTTCATTGTCAACTAATTCTTTCCCATTTTCTCGAATTTTAGTAATATTTTTTTTCCTTTTCTTTTCTTAATTTATATGCTAGCCATTTTCCAGCTTTATTAGCATATTCAAAATTTCTTTGTTTAATATATCTCAATTTTCTTTCAATTTCATCTGTTGTAAGTATTTTTAATTGCTGCTGTAAAAATTTTATTTGATCGTTTATACCTTCATCTGATGGTCTTATTTGAAGATTATTTTTTTTTATCATAATTTGGTCAAGAACTGTTTGAATTTTTTGTTGTGTTTTCCTCTTTAAGCAACTATTTAAATACATAAAATATCCTCTCATATATGCCTTGCTAGTATCCCATACTGTCCCAATACTCACTTCATTATTTAAATTCCATTCAAAGAATTCTTTCAATTTCTTTTGGCAATCTTCTACAAGTTCTTTATTTCTCAACAAAGTTTCATTTAATCTCCACCTATAACTTTTTGGGTGGAGTTTTATAGCCAATTGAACTGGATTATGGTCTGAGAAGGATCGGGGAAGAATTGATACATTTAAATTTTTATTTGCCAAATTTTTAGATACCCATATCATATCGATCCTGGAGAACGATTTGAATCTGTCTGAATAAAATGTATAATCTCTAGCCGTACCGTTTTTATATCTCCAGGCATCTACAATAGCCAAATTTTCTGACATATCAAAAAAAGATTGGGGCAATTTTCCTTGATTTTTTAAAATTTGTTGTTCAGATTTTCTGTCAATAATTGGTAAGGTAACTCCGTTCCAATCTCCCATCATAATCCAATTGTTATAAGATAATTTGGAAAGTTCATTTAATAAATGTTGATAGAATTTATTCTGATTATCGTTAGGGGCATAAATTCCAACCAGTATTGCTTTGGAGTTTTGTAATTCTAATTCTATTATTAAATATCTCCCATTTTTATCAACACTTATTAATTTAGGATTTAGATGGGGTTTTACATATATTGCAATTCCATTTATATTTTTTTCATTTGCTGCTATAAATTCATTTCCTAATTTGTTATTTACCAGATATTTACTATCTTTTTTCGCAATATGAGTTTCTTGAAGACATATTATATCTTGTTTTAATTTGTATAAATAGTGAAAGACTTTTTTCCTTTTAGCTGGGGTGTTGGCTCCATTTATATTCCAGGAAAGGCATTTTAATTCACTCATTGGAAAGGAGCATTGCAAATTCTTTAGAACTTGAAGCTAGTTCCTCTGCACTTTGTTCCTCTGTATTTAAACATTTCACTTTACTTTCTTTACTTTTTGGCCTTTCCCTTCTATCTGTTTCTGATTCTAAATCTTTCTTATATTTTCTGAGAAATTCCTGAGCCTTAAAAATAGTATTTAATTTGTATCTTTGTTGTTGGAATGTGACATTCACTCCTTCCAGTACTTCCCACCTAAAGGGGGTTTTATTTCGTTTAAGGACTTCAGTAAGAAAGAAATAATCTCTTATTTTTTAAATATTCTCAGTGGTATGTCTTTCAATAGCATAATCTCCTCTCCTTCAATATTAATTTTTTCCCCCCAGGAGGCCTGTATTATCAAATCTTTGGTCTTCTTCCTCGCAAATTCAATTATTATATCTCTTGGTTTCCGATTAATTTTTGCATATTTCGAATTAACGCTAAATATTTTTTCTATATCTTCTTCTAGCCTTTCTTTCTCCCATTCAGTTAAACTTGCAAGCATTTGAACCACTATTTCTCTTATTTCTGCCTCTTTTTTTTTCCAGGTACACCTCTAAGTCTAACACAATGTTCTTTTTCTTTTAACTCTAACACAGTTAATCGGTCTAATTCTATATCATTTTCTACTTCTAATTTCTCCACTCTTTCTCTTACCTCTTGAATGTCTGCTTTTATTCTTTTGTCCATTGTCTCTAACTTATGATCTAACCTTTGTCAAAGCCATCTATTTTCTCCTCTAATAGCGTTAAATTTTGAGTAATATTTTGAATTGTTTTTTGTGTAAAATCTTCAAACATAGCCTTCAACCATTCTCCTTCCCCAGTTTCTGAGCCTCTCCTTGTGTTCATTTTGTCCTTATAAAAATCTTTATTTACCTATCTTAATCACTACACCTAATGTTATATTTATCTATATAAAGCAGTGTATAATATTTATATCCAAACATACAGAGCATACAATTCAAGATAATCTTATAAACATCTGCAATATAGTCCAATATGGCGTTAGAAATTAATTAATTCAGTTCCTTTTAAGTGAGGACTGGCAGTAAAATTTTTTGGTCTCCAAAGTATAGAAAAGTTTTTTTTTTCCCCGCCTCCGCTTAGAAAGTTTCTTCTTTTTCACTTTTGTAGTCAAAAGTTGTTGTTTCTTTTACTAGAGATGAAGGGGGCTGCAGAATTGCCTAGATGACTAGGCTACTCACGCGGGTTCTACAGATGTACCTCCAGGCTTCCTGGCTGCTTTGTTGTTGCGGTGAAACTGAAATATTGAAATAGAAAGCAAAGCTTTCGCCTGCCGCTCCGAAGCCGCTGGAGTCTTTCGTCGGCAGTGCTCCTTTTCTCGCGCTGCCTATGAGGTCTGCCCGTCTCTCTCTGACTCCGCAGAACTCTCGACCTCCACGTGGTAGATATCAATTTTTCCGAGCTGTTACAAGGCTCGACCAGCCGCCATACTCCTTCACCGGAAACCCATAGGGTTGATAGGGGAGGAGAGATTGGGCCTGCGGCCCCTCCTTTGTGAAATGCCACAGGGCTCAGTACTCCCTCTGCTCCTTTTTAACATCTACATGAAACCATTGGGTGAGATCATCTGTTTTCACGGGATGAGGTATCATCAATATGCTGATGATACTCAGCTATACATCTCCATCCCAGGGGAAGTAAGTGATGCTGTGACTGCCCTTTCCAGGTGCCTGGGGGCTGTTGGGGTCTGGATGGGGAGCAACAGGCTTCAGCTGAACCCTGGTAAGATGGAGTGGCTGTGGGTTAATGGCCCCTCAGTTCCCAGGGATTTGCCATCTTTAGTTCTGGATGGGGTTGCACTGCCCCAGACAGACCTGGTGCGTAACTTGGGGGTCCTCTTGGACTCACGACTCCTGCTCGAAGAGCAGGTGGCAGTCATGGCCAGAAGGACCCCTGCGCAACTTCGTGTTGTGTGCCAGCTACACCCTTTCCTGGAGCAAGAGGCCCTTCTAATGGTCACTCATGCCCTGGTCATCTCCCATATAGACTACTGTAATGCACTCTACATGGGGCTAGTCTTGAAGAGTATCCGGAAGCTTCAGCTGGTACAGAATGCGGCCGCACGGGCGATTTTAGGTGCTTCAAGATCAGCACATATAACACCTTTGCTCCACGAGCTGCATTGGGTGCTAGTTTGCTTTATGGCAGAGGTCCAGGTTACCTGAAGGACCGTCTCATCCCCACTACATCAACCCATCCCACCTGGTCATGCAGAGAGGGCATGCTACGGACCCCGTCTGTAAGAGAATTCCATCTGGCAGGGTCCAGGAGGCTGGCCTTCTCTGCAGCAGCTCCGGCCCTTTGGAACATTCTTCCCCCAGAAGTGAGGTTAGCCCCCTCTCTCCTGGACTTCAGGAAAGAATTGAAAACCTGGTTTTGCCACCAGGCTTGGAGTGGGGGGAGGAATAGCCATTCTTGGGATTGGCTGGTTCCCTAGTCTGGCCTTCGACTGGCCTCACTGGTTTATGAGCTGAACTAGATCTGCCATTACTTGGATTTGATTATATTTTTATATATTTATTAATAGTATTATTTATGATTTTTATTGAATTTTAAACTGTTTTTATTGTGAACTGCCCAGGGTCCCTCCTTGTGGGGGAAATGGGCGGCGATAAAAATGTGACAAATAAATAAATAAAAATATATATTTTAAAAACGAATCTAATATGTCTTCTTGGTCCATGTTAAAAAGAAGCCAAGATTTGTAACCATAATGTACTGAACAAGCTATAAAAACAAATTTGCATGTAATGCTAGGGCATAACAAATAGGTAGGTGTACAAATATTAAGGCAAAAACAAGAACTTAGCCTTAACCAATATGTGATCATAGTCTTTATGTATTATTTCAACTGGGGTTATTATAAACCATGACAGATAGAACAGAAGTATTTATGTAAAAAAAAAAGTGATGGTCATCAGGGACATTTCCTTCTTGCTTCATTTCATACCCTACAGCTGCTATACAAGGATATTTCTTACCTGTTATGTTAAAAACAAGTATTTTGCAATTCTGAAACTTTTTAAAACAAAAATATAGAATGAGAATCTGTGACTGGTTACATAGGCTTGAAAATGTGGTTAGTTCAATACAATGAATTGTATGGTATTGAAATGCAGTTGTATGAACTGAACGGGGGCACTTTGTACAGGTGTGCAACTGTTTTCTTTTTTTCTTTTTCTTTTGTCAACTTTTCTCTTTGGTCATTAGACAAAGAGCAAAGTGGTGTGTATGAAGCAGCTGAGCTGCACATGCCACCTGCCAGTCTCAGCCTTTGTATATGCTTGCTTGCTGGATCCATTAACTGTGAAGCAATAAGGGCCTCCATGGACACACAGTACGGCAAAGAAGCTAAACTATACATCATGTACTATGCATGAGTGAGGACTCTTTCAATGCCTCTCTGTGTTTTTTTAATATATAATTTTATTAAAGATTTTTAAAAAGGAAGATAAAAACGAATACAAGTAAGATATATAATAATATAAAGTAAGAAAGAAAAAGAAAAAATCAGAGAGAAAGCTAAAAGTGCAAGAAAGGGGAAAAAAGTAAAATAAAAATAGAAAATAAAGAAAAAAGGATACAAGCAGCAGCTTCTGATCTTCTTCACAACTGTTGTAAATACAACATAACTCTCCTCTTTCAATAATCTGTCCGGTCTAATCATCAAAACCATAAATCACACGTTCATTTTTTCTGTTTTATGCAAGAAGTCCATAAGGGGTTTCCAGTCAGTTTTAATGCCTCTTTGTAAAACAGGTCTGCCATCTGAACCTTCTGAAAAATTGAGACTGATCTGAGCACCCTTGTAATTTGTAACTCCTTTCCCCATGAGAACAATTCTGTCTGCTGGGAAACCTGGGCAGGAAGGTTCTCCAAGATAGTTTGCAGGGTAGAAACAGGAAATGATACTGTGAAGACAGAGAATGTAGTGATTATAAAAATTCTGCTTCCTTGAGGCCTTTCTGATTGGGTTTGGTGCTTCACAGGTCAATGACCTCGCGGCGTTCACCTGTTTTTCACTGTTCCTTATGAACTCTTCAATCATTTACCAACATCTCTGCTTCTGGAAAGTGGTACACAAATCAAAGTTGGCAAGATGGCAAACAGAACGTTGCAATGCAAGCTCTACCCCTTTTTCTATGTGTGACACTGCATGCATGGCTTGCATCACAATGCTCCATCTCCTTGTGGATGCTGCTGTACTGATACACTTTTCTTTGGGCACCCTGTTCTCAAAGTGAGACCCCAGATCATTCTAAAATATGCCAGGAACTGTAAATCAAAAACAAACTGTTCTGGATTCTGGTTTGTAATGAAAGCAATGCAACAAACAAATTGTTCTCCATTTGTTCAGTGGTCTTGCTTGCAGAGAAGAGCAATTTCAGAAAAATAGCTTATCTCAAAGTGTGAGAACATCACCACTCAGGGGACTTCTGGGGAAGAAATGGCGAACTGAAGATGGTTCCACTAAAAGTGGAGCCGACAATTGCGGTGGAACTTTTGAGTAGACCGGCTCTTCATAATTCCTCTCCAGACAAGGAGAGAACTTGAGATCACCCACAAGTGCTCCAGACAGCTGCTTGTGAGGATGAGACTTTGAAGGGTGGTCACTAGAGGGAACCAGAAGGAACTAAAGATTACAATTAAAGGAGAAGAACACTTAAATCTGACTCACAAATACAGAATGGAGCAAAATACTTCAAACACTGGATGGTATTTTTGAACAACGAACCCAGAAGTTAATTTTAAAAGTGTCTGCCCTTATAGATAGGCTGTCTTTAAAAGATGTTATGGAAAAGGAACAAGTATTACTGGACAAGACTGATTGGAAAGTGGATTTAAAAATGACAGGCTACAAGAATGATATGGAAAAAGATGTTACACTGGACATACAAAAGAAACTGGCTGATGTATTAATAATTAAAAGGGATATACAAAGAACAAACCAAAAGAGTGACCTGGATAATGTTCCTATATTGGATTTACAAAAGAGGCTTGTTCAAGCTTTGAAGAATTTTGTGAGAAGGGACCAAAAAAATAAATAAAAAGAAATCAAGTTCCAGGACATTATTTGAAGGAATTAAAGATCAAGATTGCTAAAAGTAAAAGGAGGGAATGTAAAGTTGGTTTATTTGATCAAGGTTAAAATAGATACAATGTTATTTCTGGTAACCCTTAATGGACTTTTGCTGATTAGGACTGAATGACATAGCTTTAAGGATCTGTTTATAGATAAGATAAGAGATATGGGAAGAAGAGATCATTTGTTGTATTTTAAGAGTAGGTGGTAAGTTACTAAAATTATAGTTGTTGTGATGAAAAAGGAAGTCACTTCTTTATATATTTCCTTTTTTTTCCTATATTCTTAATTTTTCTATCTTTCTATTTTTTTCTTTTCTGCACTTTCTATTTTTTCTTTTTTAGTTTGTATTAGTTTTTTTATTTTTTTAATTATATAATGTTTAGTACAATTACTATTTTTTTAAAAAAAGAACATCACTGTGTTAAATAATCTTAAACTGCTTGGAAAGAAAAAATAGACAAATTGATGGTAGAAAAGCAGGGAACTGAAAGATGAGCCTTTTGATCTGAGGTGGAAGGAATTTTTAATGGTCCTGATGATCTGCCACTTCCTATCAATTCCTCTCAGAACACAAGAATTTGAGAATCTTAAATTGGTTCAGGACAACCTGTAATGAGTAGTGCAAGTAGGAAGTATTATCTGCATGCTAAATGATCCAGGACAAGCTTAATTACTGGCATATCAAAGCAGAACTAGGGCAACTCACACCATTATCTTAACTTGAAACCTGCTGCCCATGTACCTTTTATGCTCTCAGGAGGTTCGAGGCAAGTTAAATAGAAGTTCTACTAGAAGACCAAGGTACCTATCAGGTACCTATCAGGTACCCAAAGCAAACAATGCCTTTGGCAAAGTTTTGGGCTCAGGCTTGTGCAAAATGCAAAATGATTACACACATATAAATAAATATTTCTAACAGCAGGGGTTGTAGGTCTTGAAACATGAAGCATGAACTTTATAAGCATCATGGACATGGTTTGCTTTATTGATCAGGTAATACAATGAAGTTCTGTCTGTCTGAACCCAGCCAGAGTAGAAGATACCTTTTAGATGGAACAATATTCAAGCTTAGCACAAAACAGCTTCCTATGATTCCATAATACATCAAGAGCATCTGTATATGCAGCACATGGAATCGTATTAGCAAGTTTTTGTGGCGCCCAATATCCCTACCTTACTGGTCAACTCCCTCTGCCAACGGATACGTCATCCAAGTGCACATAGCATTATTTGTAGAAGACCTGATGTGCTTCCACTGGGGACTGCACATGTGTTTGCCTAGAGATCAGAAGTTATGGTGCAAGCATCAGAATTACTGTTATACTGGAAGATTCAGAGGAAGAACTTTTCCAGTCTGGGTCCTCCATATGCATTTGATCGTAACTTCCATCAGTCCAAGGTGATTATTGGCTGTACTGGATGCAGAGAATCCAGCAGGGTGGGTAAGGGTTGTGTGCGCCAAATGGTGGAAAAAGTGTTGCACCATCACAACATAAACCCCAACCCTTTTGTATGTGCATCATGATGCTGCATGCACATATGAAAGAGTCAGAGCCTGTGTTGCGACACTGCTTTTGTCATTTTGACAAAAGCATCAGATCCTGTGGATGCCTCTGACTGAATAAGCTCGATAGGAATTCTTTCAACAGGCAATAATGTTCTAAGCAGAAAGAATCAAGGATTCTAGAATCAGGGACAAACTAAGCAAAGAAGCTAATCAAAATGTGATCAGGTTTAGCTTGCCAACAAACTGTAGCAGCATTCTGTAGTTGACAGTACCCATGAAAAACTCAAGGCTGAAAAAAGAAAACATGGCAGCTGTAGAACTGAAATGGAATGATTTTGCAAAAGCTGCCACAAACCTATCATAACAACTTCTCAGTTATGCAAATACTAGGAAACTGGCTCTTGATGTGACTGTTAGCATGAAATATCACACTTGCTAGGTTATATGGTAGAAGCTGGAAAATTCTTAACCTTCTTGGTTACAGAGGAAACTTCAAGAAAACCCCCAGTTATTATCTATTAACTCTGCATTTATCAAGGTCTTCGCCAGCAAATCAGACAGCTCAATAATGTGTTTCCTGGAGGTGGGGCTAAATCTGATCACGGACTTGACAAGCAGAGTGAGAATATTTAGCCCTTTCCTCCCACACTGGTTTCCTAATCTAAAATTATCCTCCTAAAGTTATTACTTATTCCCCAGGAAGACGGGGAAGAAGTTCAGCTCCTCTACCTGCTTCGTTCTCCTGCCAGCTTCTGTTGCAGGAAGGGGGTTAGATTAGGAAAAACAGCTTGGGAGAAAAGGTCTCACCCCCCACCATCCATGTCTCCCTAATCAAATTAATAGCCTCAAACAACTTCTCTCAATTAAAAAAAGTAAGCAAACCAAATGTTTTGGTTTGGAACAGTCAAACCAAATACAAAACCTCAGGTCATAACTGCAAGCCACATGTTCACTCACCAAAAAGAGCAGCAGGTGTTGATTTGTGAGACTGAAAGCTGTCCCCCCCTTATTTCTATTTATTTATGTATTCACCTATTTATATACTAACTCCTCAGGTGTTGACACCCACAAGCTTAGAATATTTTAAAATGACTCTTTTATGTAAACCAGCCTTTAAGTTCTGCCGATCACTCCCATAGACAGTAGTTAGGGTTTTAAACTGAACGACAACACTCCCTGGCCAAAACTGATGTGGATCACAGGTAAAGGGAATCTGATTCTTCCTCGGAATCCTACAGTACAACACTGCTGATTCCCATGGAAGCACATCATGTCTTCTGCTAGAGATGTAACCTCAAGTTGTTAGATGAAGAAACAAACTTTGTGTTAGCAAAAGGACCTTACTCGGGGGGGGGGGGTGATCTGTCTCTTAACCTTGCTATTGTATTAAGGGAGAAAAGAACAACAAAACATTAAGTATTGTGAAGAACCCTAGAAAAGGGGGGGGGGTAGAAGAGGAAGCACCGGGACTATTGGCTCTTTCCTTTCTCTTCCCCCCCCCCAACATGATGCAATGTAGGTCCCAATTTGACTTCATACTTAAATTAATTTTAAGTTTCTGTCTTAAGCAAATTCTCTGAAGTTTAGAGTTCCTTTCCCTTGAAAAGAACATGACTGGTATAAATCACTACTGTGACAATTGTCTTTTGTAACTACAGTAGGTATATACACCTGTAGTCAAATACCATTAAGGTAATTATGATACAATGCTGAAACATGGCTTACATGTTGCTTTTCTTGTCCATTTCCTTTCCTGTTTGTCAAAAAGCATCATGTGTACCTTGATGCAGGCAAAGATCTGTTTTGTTGTTGTTTTGTTGTTTATTCATTCAGTCGCTTCCGACTCTTCATGACTTCATGGACCAGCCCACACCAGAGCTTCCTGTCGGTCGTCAACACTCCAGCTCCCCAAAGGACGAGTCCGTCACCTCTAGAATATCACCTACCCATCTTGCCCTTGGTCGGCTGCTCTTCCTTTTGCCCTCCACTCTCCCTAGCATCAGCATCTTCTCCAGGGTGTCCTGTCTTCTCATTATGTGGCCAAAGTATTTCAGTTTTGCCTTTAATATCATTCCCTCAAGTGAGCAGTCTGGCTTGATTTCCTGGAGGATGGACTGGTTTGATCTTCTTGCAGTCCAAGGCACTCTCAGAATTTTCCTCTAGCACCACAGTTCCAAAGCATCTATCTTCCTTCTCTCAGCCTTCCTTATGGTCCAGCTCTCGCAGCCATATATTGCTACCGGGAATACCATTGCTTTTTAAATCCTTTATTGCCTTCAGTTTTTTCTCGTATTTCCCCATTTTGAGGAAGCATATAACCTATATGAAATGGCAATCTTCATACCTTGGTGTCTTCCAAATGTAAGGAAAACAGTAGTCTCAGTTACAAATTACTGATTAAATCTTGTTGCTCTTTGCCTATACTCGTGAACCTTTTAGGACAAATTAGGAGTAAAATATTTTTGCTGTATTCTTGTGTTTCTCTTCTTAGATCTGTGAACTGCTTTAAGCACCATTTTTGTATATTAGATAAAACATTCTTCAGTGGAGAAATTTATCTTAATTATGCCCATGATCAGAAGAATTATCACCTAATTGAACTCTCCAGAAGCATTTGTTGAGATAATAAAAATATTAGCAAAGATGTATACAAACTGCCTTTTGGAGAAAAAGAAGACAGAAACCATCTTCCATTTTTACTAAGGTCCAATGTTCAACTGCAGCCATCCTGACCCAGCAATCTAATAGCACATAATCCACCTACCCCATGTGCACCCACAACAACAGCCCTTCACTAAGTTCCCACATAATTAGTCAGTCAAGGAAGACAGCCCTCATACAACAGCACCACAATCCCTGTTTCTTATTTTGAATTAATGGGAACTGATCAGTTTCTATCAACCTAGAGAAATGAGCACAAAGACCCCCAGCTTCTTGAATAGCTTGATTCAGTGTTTCTGAAAGTGTAGTTGTAGGACCCCTGGGGGTCCCCCAAGACCCTCTCAGGGGTCTGCAAAATCAAAATTATTTGTCACCCTATGCTGAAAAATAATACAATATTAAAATCCCATCAAACAATCCTGAGAAGCGGTAGCAGCAGTGAATGTATCAATTTTAATTTTCAATAGGGTAAATATTGATAAATATAACCCATACAAACAAAAGCTCTTTTGGGGTCCTCCATAATTTTTAAAAGTGGGAAGGGGTCCTGAGAGAAAAAAGTTTAAGTAACACTGGCTTAATTCAAACTAGCATCTCAAGCTGGGACAAATCCTACTGCTTTTCCACACACACCAAATCCATACATTTGGAAAGCTAGTTTTCATGGAGTAGGGGCTTGCTATGGATGCCCATCTGTTTTTTATATGCACATTTTTTTAAAAAACTCTCCTCAAGTCTGACAAGGCACAGTCCAGACAGAAGTTTACCACTTCACTGAGACATTGATCAGAGCCTCAACAGCTTGATGGCTTTGAATGCTAGATAAAGGCACTTGGAGCACTCAAGTTGTAGCCTAGGGATTTTGCTAAGTGATTCCAGTACAGAGCCATAAAAAGGCTGAACATGTTTCATTATACTGGAAGAGGCAGGGGAGAAAAGAAGAGATTTCTAAGCCTCACTCTCTACAATCTACTTGTTTATGATTTAAAGCAGCCTGCATTCTCCCAAAGTAATTGAATGTCATCTACTGGGAGTCATACATCCCTGTCTGCCTTGCATAAATCACCACCTTCCACATTCTGGCCAGCTGCTGTTTGAGCCCACATCCCTTCACCAGGCCAAAAAGCATCACAAGGCTTTTTCCGCCTTGGCCAAACAGGCTTCTCCGCCAGGCCTATTCTGTTGAACAGAGCAGTCTGCTTTGTGTCACTAAGTCACTCTGACAAGTCAGGTGACATTTCAACATGCAGTCCTTGGAGGTGATAGGGAATGACCTGTTTCTGTACTATTCTTCCTGTACGAATATACAGTTAACACAAGCTATAACAAAAGTGCTTTCAGATCCAACTGTGCTTTCACTATAAACATATTTAACCACCAATGCATTCTTACATAAGCAATTTTTTATGACCAATGAAACCCTATAATTAACTATGGTCCAGGATCTCTATTCCACATTTCTGCAAAAAAGCAATAGTAAAGTAGTATCGACCTGAGAGTTTGATTACCTGACTGATTCAATTTTTTCTTTTAAACGAATAAAGGATTCTACTCCCTAGGATTTTGGACAATATCAGAAGCCAAAGTAAATGCTGAATAGATCACCCAGTAGTCAGAGGATGGAGTTTTAGCTTGTTGCTCCACATAGGAAAACAGCAGAAATTGTTCCAAATACCAATTGTTCCATAAAATAAAGAAGTAAATAAAGCAAGCAATGGAGATTCTACAAATTTGCATAGCCAGCTTAACTTCCATAGGCTACAAAATTCAGATCTTTATTTCATAAGGAATAAATGCAAATATTTAGCATAGGATAAAAGTCCTTTAGGCTTTCTTTCACCCTGATTTTTTGTTCTTTGTAATTATTTTCTCTCTCTTCTGAAAGATCAGTTCAGGCTCATATTTGTTTGCTATTATTTACAGTTGCTCTGACTGAAAATTACTATATTGTGGACGTTAAATGAAATCTTAAGAGTACTGTAGCCTCTTTCCTGTATAACAGCAACATTTCAACAAGACTGGTAATAGTTTACAAAAAGTCTTTAGAATCCAGAAAAGCAAATAAATCAAAAGTGGAAGAAGATGAAAAAGAAAAGTACTTAGGAATTAGGGTAAAATGAACCATGAACTAACAAGGAAAAGGATAACAGAACCTAAAGAAAGAACAGCCTCTCTGTTTTGCTGCAATTGTATTGTTGCACTTTTTCATAAAGAGACTTGCTCTGAAACACGCACATTTTTGGTGGTTCTAGGATGAATTATTCTATCACTTGATTTTTATGTGGAATTTGTTTTTTGGATACTGTTTGTGATGCAATGATGTAACCAATTTCAGGGAATTCTTATGGAGTTTTCTTTTGAGGTATAATAATCAGAAAGCAGCATTTACTTTATCCCTATCTTCTCCCAAATAGCAGTTATTGCTAAATGCAATGAGGTTACAGTATCAGACACCTCAATTAATGCTAAGTTATATCCCTCAAACCTATTAGGTTACACTTTAGATGTACAGCTCAAAGTGTTCTGTATGAATGAGGTGAAGAGATTTTGGGGAACACTTGTAACAAAGAGCTATACTGAACATAGACCCGTGACTGGTTGTGTTTCCCAGCTGAGGGTACACAATGTGGAAGCCACCTAAATGAGCTAATATATGTTGGTTAAGCAAGTCAAGGCACAAATAATCCTCTACTCCTTTATGGAGGATGGAAGCAAATAAGCCATGAAATCTATTATTCCTAAATTGAAAAATGAATGCCTCTGAATAAGCCAGGATATCAATACAATTTCAAACTACCATATTATATCTCAGCTTGCTCAAAAGCCATTAACTCTAATTTTCTGATTCAGATGAAAGAGAAAACTTAAATAATGGAAGATTCTCTTTTTTATATATACTTATTTAATTATTTGAGAGACCAGCATAGTGACCATGTGCAGAATTCAAAAGGGTTTTCTCTTATTACATCTTACTAAGCCGATGTATGATCATTTGAATATTACCAATGTATGAAAAAGATCTTCCTACTCAACATTCCTTGATGCCCAAATTACTTGTGTCCAGTTCTAAATGTTTCAAAGGATTTTACTACACAGCATTCTTAACTAGGTTTTTTCACCAAAGCAAAGATGAGTCTTGTCTCAATGTTTCTACTTGGGCCTGTCTCCTCTTACCACTTAGAAATTTTTGTCATTGACATAGATCCATCTTGTACATCTGATGCCCTCCAAAAGTGCTTCAAAAGTAATTCAAAAGCATGGTTTTAGGACTGCTGGCTGGGGAATCTGGGTAAGACAGTAGGTTGGGGAAGGCTGAATGGGCTATGCTGCTTAATTCATGCCTATGCAAGTATAGTTAGCAACAAAATGAACTTTTATGCTTATGTGTGGTTGATTGGGGTGTCCAGAAAAGAGAGAAAACAGTTTGATTGATTCTTTATATAATCTTGTCCTCCGGGGCAAGGATGGAACACAGCTATGCTCATGGCAGTGCCATCTAAACTCACTCCCTTCTTCCCCTCCACTGCTGCTGCTTCAAAAGCTGGTCCTGTTGCATGCTGGTTAAAGACCATAATAAAGTTTGCCTGCCTGCCTGCCTACCTACCTACCTACTGCCTCTTCAACAGCATGGCTCTTTCAAGCAACCCAGCCCCACAGTTGCTGGAGCTGCCACTGCTGCCTCCTGTTCTGGCTTTACTGACCCTGCTCTAACTTCTGGAACAGCCACAGCTTCAAGAGTATCCTCAGGGAATAGTCAATACCCAGCAAGTGTACCAAGGAAGAAAACTGGAGAGGGCATAAATAATCCATCTGGTCTTCCTCAAGAGCTTGGGCTTCACCAAAGGCACCATTATGGCGCTGCAGCAACTGGAGAAGCAGGAATGGGAAAGCTTAAGGAGGGAGTGAAGTGCAATTCAACATCCAGAATGTTCAAGCACCAACCTACTTCTATTTTTATACTGATGCATGTAGGTAACATCTTGCCAACCTGGGACTTAAACAAACTTGAAGCGTTTAAATTAGGTGATCTACCTTGGCCTGTGCCCCGCACCCTGGTGAATGAGTTATTCTTCACCTGATTTCTGAGGCTGGCTGAATCCTCTGATCCCAGCCATCCGAAGGAAAGTAGTAATGGACATTTTCAGCAGCGATGCCTTAAGTTTGGAATTCTCTCCTCACAGACACTGACTATACTCAGGCTAACTGTATTCTGCTCAGCCCTAGGCAATGTTATTTCTATTCTTTCCGCTTTTGAGATTGAGTTATTCCTTCAGCATATTTTAGCCTGGAGGCAGTGTACAAACTAAGAATTAAAATAGTAAATTACAGTATGTTAATACACAAAGCATAAGGAAATCATACCAGTTAAAGGTTAAATAGATAAAATTCTGCCAGTTTAACTCCACAACTTTCTCCATAAAGGATAAATAGACATCCCATGAACGAACTAAAAAATAACCACTTTCTAGAAAGTATTTATCACATCCTAATTATATTACCCCTACGCCTACAAAGTAATTTGGCCCTTGGCAGTTTAGCAAATGTTCCCAGCACGTCCACAAAGGGAAGGTACTATCCAGCAACTTTTCAAAGCTGTTCTCAGCTGATAAGTCTCTATAAAGAACATGTGATCTACAGTTTGAAACAGCTTTCAACGTTGTTTGAAAGTCTATACTGTATATTGTGAAAGCTTTGATCTCTCTGGTATGCCCACACACTACCTCTAGTCAATGAAGAGGATGACAAAGCCCCTAAATTTAAAAAGTCATGAACCACTGCTTACAAACCTTTAACTTCCAATGTAAAAAGATCTGCTAATGGGGGGAAAAAACTCTTTAACTAAAAAGACACTGCAATCTTTTAAAACAAGCAATTTAATTGTAAGGGCCTTGGCTCAGTTTGATACACTCCACGTTTTACTCAAAAAATTACTCGGGAATATTTCCAGTAGTGCTTTCTCAGCTAAGGCTCAAAGAGGGCACCATATAAAAGAAAAGGTAACACCCTTCCTTTGCATAATTCCAAAACTGGAGGGATCAATTTAATAACTTTGTGACTGAAAAAGTAAAATTCCATTTACAATACTTGCCAAAGATCATGCGACCTGCTTCCACATCTGACTGCTCAAACATGATTCCCAGATAATCCAACTAAGGGCTCTTCTGCACAGCAGACTTAAGCTGCTTTCCTCCCATCTCAAATGAGCTGGAAAGGAAGCTAGCTTAAGAAATGGCTGTCAAAGTGTCAATCCATTCTCCAGCTCTGACTATTTTGGTCATGGGTTCTGTCCAGATCGAAGTTACCATAGCCCTTGACAGGTGAATTCCCTGCTCCTCTGCCTCTCCTGTTTGTGCCTGAAAAGCAAGCCCAAATTGCTTTTCTTTCCTTGGTGGTTCTTTGAGGACATCTGGTTTCCATGGAGAAACCTTCTGTACCAGCCCCCTCTTTGCTGATTTCCGCTCAACAACAACAACAAAAAAAGGGGGGGGGGAGTTTTGGTTTGGCACATCCAGCAACATAACCCTGAAAAACAACAAGAGGGTTATCTTGGTCTAAAAGAGAACACTAGTAAAACCTTTTATCAATTTCACTTGGTTTAAAAAAAGTGTTACCATTTCACTGCCCTCCCAGTGAACCAATTAAAAAGAAAAAGAAAAGATTTAGCATTTCATCAGTCCATAGGTGGCAGGAAAAAAAAAGAAGTCCAGCAATTCATTGTTACTCTCTGACCACTTATTATTTGCCCTACATTGCAAGACGTGTGACTAGCAAATAGAGGGAACTCATGTAGTACCTAAGACTTGCCTTGCAAAACACAGCAAGGTTCAGGCACCTTCCATGGGACAGTCCTCTCTTCAGTTGATGCAGACATCTTGACAATGGCTGTGAGGGCAGCACACAGAGAGGAAGGAGTGTGCTGGCAATTTCATAAGCAATGAACAGCAGTGCAGGTATTACCTAGACTGAATGAAAACACAGCCAAGAAACTGCACTAAGAACACCACTTCTGGAGTAGAGTTTTGCAGGCTGTCTCTGCATAGGGACAGGGGTGAGCTGAGGCTGACATGCTCTCTCAATGCAACTGCTTAAACACTGTCCCCGCCCCCATTAGTGGGTTGTGCAGGTGTAAAAACCAAAACAACAGTGCTTCCTATAAAACATCTGGAGTTCTTCTTTGATGTATATAATGGGTCCTTCAGCAATTCAAGGTTCTAGAGATCCAAGATAGAACAGAACACACACACAGACCTGATCTGTAAAATAATCCCTTCTACTTCAAATAAGGAGGTCTAGGAGGGTCAGTTGGCTTAATCCCTGAAGAAGCACAGTTCTTCTCCCCCTGAACTTAAATAACACAGGAGGATTTGTTCTCTGAATCTCCTCAGGAGCAGTATCTGGCTATGGGGAAGGAAAGAAGGAATTTAAAGCTGTCTCAGGCTGTGGGTGTGAAATTTTAGGATCTAGGAAGGAATATAACTTAACCCAGATTTCTAGATATAGGGAGTAATCAGAGAAAATCACATTAGGGTTGATTTTATTTTGCCTGTGTTCAAGACAAGTTTTCTTTCAAAACCTGTATTTTTCTGATGCTTAAATGAATGGGCTTCTCCAGTGTTCCGTTGTTCATCCTACTTCTCTGAAGCCTAATCTTTTTTTTAAAAAACCACAATACCCACTCATACATTATTCTTTGCTGTTGCACATTCTTAACGCACTCTAAACATTATTTTAAATAAATATTTGTCACCAGGAAGTAACTTGTCAAGTATGATTCTGCCCATTCAGTCTGAAGTGCTGGAGAAGAGTCCTGACTCCACGTGAGGTACAGGATATGGATTTTCTCTAACAGCCCTGCATTTTGGAATCCCCCCTCCCCCAAGTTAAATTTGGCCCTGACTCTCCTTTCATTCCAAATGTCTCTGAAGCCTATTTTATTTCAAGAGGTCTTCAGCTCTTGCTATAACTGTAGATAACCACTGGGTTAGCTTTTATTGGGTTAGAACAGCGTTTCTCAACCTTAACAATTTTATAATATGTGGACCTCAACTCCCAGAATTCCCTAGACAGCATGTTGGGGAATCCTCAGGTGGCTTTATTGTCTTTAGTTGATGAAATATTGCCTTGACATTGACATAAGTAATGGAGTGGGGCATAACCAAACTTTTGCTGCAATTTAGACTCCAAATCTTCATTATAGGAATAACAACAAGAATGAAATGATTTTCCCACACATGCAAAGACAACCAAGTCTGCATACAACTTAACTGGCCCCTTAAAGTTAAACTATATGCCAAAACTGAGTTTCATCCCTTTGTGCCAGACAATGCCTCCCTCTGCAACTTGTAGTATCAGGTTTTCTAACATTTAATCAAGTGTGTGTGTGTATAATTATATATTATATTATATTATATTATATTATTGTTAAGTATATATATGCTTTATGAGTTCAAAATATTTTTGGCAGACACATTACATTTATTTTTTTTTCTGGCTTTGCACTCCAAATCAAATTATTGAGGCTGATTCTCTGTTTTTTGTTTTAAAGGAAATACTACGTTTTGTTTGCAGTGTTGTAAAACAGCCTTGAAAACTGATGTAAAAACAATTAGAAAATGGGTCTGTAAATAGGAATGAGAGATTTGTTAAATTATTATTCCTCCCTTTTCAGCTAAATCAGAAATGTAAGTTGACCGATTAGATGTGGCCAGAGCTAGGTTCCTTAAATCATCTGGGAAAATTATTTTGTTTACTTTTATTAAAAATCAAAACTGAGTCCCAAAGATTTGACTGTTGTGGTCCAGTAACAGTAAGAAAGGAGCATTTAAGGAGTGGATAAACTGATTGTCCACTGCCATGGCCACTACCCCTCCTGGCCAAAGGCCTGTTTCCAATGTCTGTGTGAAACGGGGCATGTGGAGAGACTCAAGCAAGATTCACAGGTTTCTTTAAAGAGGCCTGTTTCCTCCCTAATGAATCTTTAGCTCACTTACTGGATAACTAAGCACATGTTCCAAAAGTCCCAGCAACAGAGCAGGTTGCAAAGTTAGCCAGCAAATACTAAACTGCTGCATCATGTAAGAACAGTATCTGAGTCGAAGCAGAATTTTAGAACAAGATCCGAAGTGTCACTTTTTAAGTCTTTTGAAGCCTAGAACAAAATGAATTTAAGGCAACAATTCCATACCCAAAGGTGGAAGGGTTCATTTTTTCCCCTCTAGGATATTTTGTTTTCCTCCCAAAAAGGACGAAAATACTGTACAGAAACTTTTATGTAAGACAACATACAGTATCAGATCATTATAACTGCTATACAGAGAAGACAAACTACACAACTCTCAAATGTAAGGCTTTCTCCGGTTTCTGAGGGCTCTTCTAACAAAGACAATAAAGTATTGAGGAAACTTAAGGATGAACAGAAGTATTATTGTTTAAACTTCCACGGACTGCATATCTGAAAAAGCAAATTTCTACTAATTTTTCATTTGTTTGAAACCCCACCCCACCCCATCCTATTTTCCAACTGCTTCAGAATTGCTGTAGATGTTTTATCTCTACACTTAACTAGGTGCAAATTCCAATGAACTTAGTTGGAATAATTCTTGAATGTGCGTGCATAGGATTATTCTGTGAAATGCTGTTTTCTTTCTCTTTGGGGTGGCAAGGACATGGCCATTCAGAAGACTACCTCAGTGTTCTGTTCATCGTTCCAATGGTCTGGGTACATCATAACGTTTCGCATGTCAATTTCCTGATCCGTGTCTGTCATTTGCAAGGGGGGGAACTTCAGCCGTGCTGGGCTGTAATCTCCTTACTGTTACTGCGGAATGTATGTTTGGGTTATTGCATGTGTTCAAGGTTACTTTCCCAGGCCGATGTGTAACGGTTACCAACACCTGGGAGGGGGTGGTTGCTATGGTGGGGCGAGGGGCGGGATCCGGTTTGAAGTGAGGGTTTTTAGTTTGTATTTGGCGCGCTTTTGGTCATTCTCAGCTTTCTTTGTATTTGCACACTATTCTTTCAATGAATCAGTTTTCATTAAGAACCTGCTTGTGAGGCTGAGTATGTCAGAATAAGGCAACCATTACACTCAGCTTCAGTGGGATGGTGCCCACCTTGTTATACAGCCTCGTGTGGTGCAGAGTGGTAGGCGGCAGTATTGCAACCGAAACTCTCCCCACAACCCGAGTTCGAGCCCAGCGGAAGCTGGATTCTCAAGTACCCGGCTCAGGTCGACTCAGCCTTCCACCCTTCCGAGGTCAGTAAAATGAGTACCCAGCTTGCTGGGGAAGGCGATGATTGGGGAAGGCAATGGCAAACCACCCCACTATAGTCTGCCAAGAAAATGTCACAAAAGCAGTGTCCCCCCAGAGGGTCAGACATGACTCGGTGCTTGCACAGGGGACCTTTCATACTGCCCACCTTGTTAAAGAGCTTAATACAGTACAACCTTCTTCTACCTGGTACTTTACAGCTGCATTGGGGCTCCAACTGGCTCAGAATTATGGGAATTGCATTCCTAATTCCTCTGTAGCGTACAGCCTATCCTGTCTTAATATTATACTCAGTTGGCAGATAAACATGCATACTTATCATAGTAAAGTTATAAACAATCTTGGGCAAGATTGAGCAATAAAATAGAGGAGCTAGACTGGACTCCATGGCATTCCTATGTTGAATCTAAATATATGCAAGATAAGAGTCCCCTGTTGGGGGAGATGGGCAGTGATATAAATTTAAACAAATAAATAATAAAATAAAATAATAATGGAATAACAAGAATAGATTATTTGGGAAGAATAACTGTCCATGTTAGTCTGTTACCTTATATAGCACACTGGGGAGCAAAGCACAAGCCTTAAGCAAGCATGAATATTTTTTGTGATTGCAGGAACTGTTAGACTCCTTTCATCAAATATGCCTTGTCTCAAGCTTTCTGGAAAGTCTTGTATGCCAAGGCTACTTTATATACAAAACAGTTAATATTGTCATAACAAAGGACAGGACAGACTACCCCAAATTATGGCAACAAGCAAGAATGCTTTTCTATTCCCAGGCAACCACAACATCTGTGCACATTTTAGCATGAGTATTGGGAGGATACTGTCATGGCTGTGAAATTGCTGTGAAAAATCCCTACACTTGTCATTTGATGATGTACAAGTGAATTAGATACCTGTCCTAAATGTAGCCAAGACTTCAATAAACTTCATTAATGGAGCCCAATCACAGGCTGCTTTGGTTAGTTCACACTAATAATCAATACGTTATTCCTCAGCTTTGCTGCTCCTGACCATTTGAAGTTTCCTTTTCAATCAGTTCTCTCTTCCCCAGTTTTTCTTTGCTCAGTGCAAAACCAGATCTGGTGTAAAGTTTCCACAATGATACTTTCCAACCTTTTTTCAACCAGAAGGCATTCATGGGGGCTCTGTTTGTTATGGGAGCAGCAAGGATGAGGAGGGGAATGGATGCTTAACCTTTGTGTCCTTTCCTGGGTCCTAATCCCGCCCCCTGGACCGAGCCTGAGGCAGAGAACAAGACAGCACCCCTTCTGAATTCATCTGTAAAGCCAGCTAAGCAAACAGATGGGAAGGCAGCAGGCTTGCTGAGGGGTGCAGGGCGGGACACATGTGCCCAGCTTTCTATTGCAACAGCTTCGTGCCACCTGTCATCTGAGGCTTAATGGCAAAACTGTCCCTTTCACCATCCTTCCTCTACAGGCTGCAGTTGAAAAATCCTAGGTAATAAATAACATTGGCACAGTACAGCAAAGAGCAGTATCTGCTAACAGCAAGCTCACAATTAGGACAATTTAAACCTGGAAAATGGTAGAGAGGAAACATTAAAGACAAGAGAATAATTTCCTTGCTCAAATAAATATCTGCATGCACCCTAACAATGCTTTTCAAGTAAACTAAACATCCAACAGTGACTGAAGTGACAGAACAGATAAACTGATTAAAAGGTTAGGGAATTATAGGCATATGGGCACCTGCCATGAATCAAAACAGACAGAACGGGCAATTCTCCTTGGCTTCATGAAGACTGTAATAATTCCCCCAGTATTTAGATGAACATTTGACATTTTCCAATATTTACTGGATATTTTAAATAAGGCACATTGACATTTCATAGATTCTTAGGTGGCAAGGAAAAAACTTTTGCAATACTGGGAAGTTTGCACCTTTAATCCATTATGGCGACTCTAAAAGCAATCACCTTATATGTTGACTCCTAACTTGTTGATTGCACCGAACATCCAATAAAAGAGTAATTTTTCTGGCAATGAAGAAAGTTATTTTTCCAGGTCTAAAACACTTAAACTTTTAGGGTTACATTCTGGGTAATTTCCATATACTTCCTTTAACCTTCTTGTAGTTCTCCTCCCCATTTCATTACTGTTTATTAACATATCACTGGAGAGCAGAAGTAACGAACATTGTGAGGTTCTTAGTTGTTATTTGCCTTATTTTTTAAAAAAACTTTTCTAACCTTTTAGCACTTGCTGAAATCAAGAGTTACCAAACAAGTTTTCTTTTAAGCTGGGACAGCTCCTTTGTTTGCTCATGACAAACAAAACTCAAAATTATGCAAATTCACTAAAGAGCAAGGAATGGTAGGCCATGGTTGCTCAAACACAACCAAACGGTGAAGGCTTCTAGAGACCCATGTCCCTAGTACATCTTCAACCCAATTAAGGAAATCTTAAGCAATTATGCATGTAATTAATGCTCTCTCAAGATAATGTTGTGCCATCATAGATATAATGAGCTCCCTAGCCACACTTGCTAGCTACAGGATAGGAGAGCTTCTCTAACTCAGTGTGTCTCAACCTCAGCGACTTTAAGATGTGCGGACTTCAACTCCCAGAATTCCCCAGCCATCATTGCCAGCATCGCTGAGGTTGAGAAACACTGCTTTAACTGCAGTGTACAATTCCATACATGTCCGTCTGACTAGCTGCTCGCTGATACAGCTTTCTCCAAACCTGTACCCTCCAGATGTCTTGATCTGCAATTCTCCAACGGTAGAAATACATGTGGAGAGTGCCAGGTCAAGGAAGGCTGTTTTACATACCTGCACATCACAGTGCATGTTGCAGAAAATACCAGTGGAAATGTAGGTAACGTAGCTGCTTTACCACAGTGAAACATCTCTTCAATACATTTTTCCAAATGTATTCAGTACTTTACATGGTAGTTCTTATACCTACAATGTTTGAATATATATACGATGGTTGCTAAAATGCATTGTTTTATTATATAATATAGAATTTTTTTTGCTCCAGCAAAGGATCATTACCTTGTCGTGGTGCTGGAGCTTGAGCACCTCAGTGATGCCATGAGCTAAACCGTGAAGGGCCACCCAAGACGGGAAGGTTGTGACAGAGAGGTCAGACTAAATAAGATCCCTAGGGAAGGTAACGGTAATGGCACCGCCCCCCCCCCCACCAATATTCTTGCTGTGAAAACTAAATGGATCAGTACAACCAGAGTTATGTTGGTATACCATCAGAAGATGAGACTCCCAGGTCGGAAGATGGTCAAACTGCTACTGGGGAGGAACAGAGGATAACTTCAACTAGCCCCAGATGTGATGACGCAGCTAGCTCAAAGCCGAAAGGACGGCTAGCGGCCGACGGTGCTGGTGGTGAACGGTGAATCCGATGTTCTAAGGATCAACACACCATTGGAGCCTGGAATGTATGAGCCAGGGCAAATTGGATGTGGTTATTGGTGAGATGTCAAGATTAAAGATAGACATTTTGGGCGTCAGTGAACTGAAATGGACTGGAATGGGCCACTTCACATCAAATGACCACCAGATCTACTACTGTGGACAAGAGGACCACAGAAGAAATGGAGTAGCCTTCATAATTAATAGTAAAGTGGCTAAAGCAGTGCTTGGATACAATCTGAAAAACAATAGAATGATCTCAATTCGAATTCAGGGCAAGCCATCTAACATCACAGTGATCTAAATATATGCCCCAACCACAGATGCTGAAGAAGCCGAAGTAGAGCAGTTCTATGAGGATCTGCAGCACCACCTGGACAACACACCTAAAAGAGATGTTATTTTCATTACAGGAGACTGGAATGCTAAGGTGGGCAGTCAATTGACACGTGGAATTACAGGTAAGTGTCCTAACAACCAGGAAACACACTGAGACAAGGAACTGGTCTCTAATATTTATTGCTAGTACTTAACAGGAATCCTAACAAACTGAAGAAGCGTGGGGAAAACCCAGACATATAACCCCCAAGGGTTAAGGCGGTTCCAATCTGTGTCTCTTTGAATGGCTGAACAATTCATCAGTGCTACGCATGCGCTTGACAGTCTGGATGGGAGCCCCCTGCTCGCCATCCTTACTCATGACATCAAGCACGGCCTGGGAGAACAAAACGAAGCAGGACATAGGCTGACAGAAATTTGCTAAGACAACTCACTCTGGATAACAAACATTCTCTTCCAACAACCTAAGAGACGGCTTTATACATGGACTTCCCCAGATGGACAACACCGAAATCAGATTGACTGCATTCTTTGCAGCCAAAGGTGGTGGACATCTATACAGTCGGTAAAAACAAGACCCGGAGCTGACTGTAGTTCAGATCACGAACTCCTTCTTGCACAATTTAGGATCAGACTAAAGAGATTAGGGAAGACCCACAGATCAGCTAGATATGAGCTCACTAATATTCCTAATGAATAAACAGTGGAGGTTAAGAATCGATTTAAGGGACTAGATATAGTAGATAGGGTCCTGGAAGAACTATGGACAGAAGTTCGCAACATTGTTCAGAAGGCGGCAACAAAATACATCCCAAAGAAAAGGAAAACCAAGAAGGCAAAATGGCTGTCTGCTTGGACACTAGAAGTAGCCCAAGAAAGAAGGAAAGCAAAAGGCAACAGCGATAGGGGGAGATATGCCCAATTAAATGCAAAATTCCAGAGGTTAGCCAGAAGAGACAAGGAATTATTTTTAAATAACCAATGTGTGGAAGTGGAAGAAGACAATAGAATAGGAAGGACAAGAGACCTCTTCCAGAAAATTAGAAACATCGGAGGTAAATTCCAGGCCAAAATGGGTATGATCAAAAACAAAGATGGCAAGGACCTAACAGAAGAAGAGGAGATCAAGAAAAGGTGGCAAGAATATACGGAAGACCTGTATAGGAAGGATAACAATATCGGGGATAGCTTTGACGGTGGGGTCAGTGAGTTAGAGCCAAACATCCTGAAGAGTGAGGTTGAATGGGCCTTAAGAAGCATTGCTAATTAACAAGGCAGCAGGACATGACAGTATCCCAGCTGAACGGTTCAAAATCTTGCGAGATGATGCTGTCAAGGTGATGCATGCTATATGCCAGCAAATTCGGAAAACACAAGAATGGCCATCAGATTGGAAAAAATCAACTTATATCCCTGTACCAAAACAGGGAAGCACTAAAGAATGTTCAAACTATTGAACAGTGGCACTCATTTCACATGCCAGTAAGGTAATGCTCAAAATCCTGCAAGGTAGACTCCATCAATTAATGGAGTGAGAATTGCCAGATGTACAAACTGTGTTTAGAAAAGGCAGAGGAACTAGGGACCAAATTGCCAATATCCACTGGATAATGGAAAAAGCCAGGGAGTTTCAGAAAAACATCTATTTCTGTTTTATTGACTATTCTAAAGCCTTTGACTGTGTGGACCGTAACAAATTGTGGCAAGTTCTTAGTGGTATGGGGATACCAAGTCATCTTGTATGCCTCCTGAGGAATCTATATAATGACCAAGTAGCAACAGTAAGAACAGACCACGTAACAACAGACTGGTTTAAGATTGGGAAAGGAGTGTGGCAGGTTTGTATACTCTCACCCTACCTATTCAACTTGTATGCAGAACACATCATGCGACAAGCTGGGCTTGAGGAATCCAAGGCTGGAGTTAAAATTGCTGGAAGAAACATTAACAATCTCAGATATGCAGATGATACCACTTCGATGGCTGAAAGCGAAGAGGAACTGAGGAGCCTTATGATGAAGGTGCAAGAAGAAAGTGCAAAAGCTGGCTTGCAACTAAACCTCAAAAACACCAAGATTATGGCAACCAGCTTGATTGATAACTGGCAAATAGAGGGAGAAAATGTAGAAGCAGTGAAAGACTTTGTATTTCTAGGTGCGAAGATTACTGCAGATGCTGACTGCAGTCAGGAAATCAGAAGACGCTTCATCCTTGGGAGAAGAGCAATGACCAATCTCGATAAAATAGTTAAGAGCAGAGACATCACACTGACAACAAAGGTCCGCATAGTTAAAGCAATGGTGTTCCCTGTAGTAACATATGGCTGCGAGAGCTGGACCATAAGGAAGGCTGAGAGAAGGAAGATAGATGCTTTTGAACTGTGGTGTTGGAGGAAAATTCTGAGAGTGCCTTGGACTGCAAGAAGATCAAACCAGTCCATCCTCCAGGAAATAAAGCCGGACTGCTCACTTGAGGGAATGATATTAAAGGCAAAACAGAAGTACTCTGGCCACATAATGAGAAGACAGGACACCCTGGAGAAGATGCTGATGCTAGGGAGAGTGGAGGGCAAAAGGAAGAGGGGCCAACCAAGGGCAAGATGGGTGGATGATATTCTAGAGGTGACGGACTCGTCCCTGGGGGAGCTGGTGTCATGAGTACTGATGGCGAGCAGGAGGGGGCCTCTATCCAGGGAGGAAAATACATGCGTAGTACTGAGGAATTAAGTAGCCATTCAAAGAGACACAGATCAGACCCGCCTTAACTTTCAGGGTTTATCTGTCTGGGTTTTTCCCACGCTTCTTCAGTTTGTTAGGATTCTGTTTAACGTAGCAGTAATAAACACTAGAGACCTACTCCTCGTCGCAGCGTGATTTCTGACTGTTAGGACAGCTGGGGGTGGCGACGACTGACTGGAAGCTCTGGCATGAGCTGGTCCATGAAGTCACGAAGAGTCGGAAGTGACTTAATGAATAAACAACAATAGAACTTTTACATTGCTGCAAAGCAGCCTGGATTTCTAAAAAATAATAGATTAAAATATATGGCTGCAGTAACACACCCATTAGACAAAGCCAACAATATTAGACAAAGCCAACTATCAGCAGTAATCTACTTTAAATGGAGACCAAACAGCATCCTGTGTACTTATTTATCAAGCCACCCTCTAGATCTCCTGCTCTTTACTACACTATTTGCTGTCTCATCACTCAAGCTAGATTTGCAGTGGTTAACTTTCAGTTTCTCCAACTTTCTCTCTTCCGCCTCTTGATTTCTTCATGTTGTTCCTTTGAAGAACTTTGCCCTCAATTCCCCGCCCCCTCCCATCACACACCCTCTTTTAAAAGAACCTGAAGTGGAGTACTGTATTCACTTTAAATTATCCATTCAATTCCAGCACTTCCATTAGGACAGCATGTCCTATTTGCTGGGTATTTCTATCCAGCCATTTCAGTGCCCCATAGCACCAAATATGCATGCTTAGGACCATAACCCATTTTGAAGAACGGACCCCAAACAGTGCACTTGAAAAATCTGTACTTGCAGGCTTTGAAGATGAAAAGAGGGGGAGGTATTTTCGTTTTAGAAAAGAAATCAATTGGAAGGTTCTTCGGATGACCCATGCTGGCTAGCAGCTTCAAAAAGTTCATTTATGTTATACAACCACAGAACTGAAAGGGAATTTTCTAGACCACCGAGTCCTCTCCTCCATTTAAGTAAGAAATCCAGAATTACAACTTCCCCAACAGACGGCTGCTCCCCCGAGAAGGAGCGTGGAGAGAGAGACTCCCGTGGCAATTGGCTGCACCGCTGAACAGTCGCTTCCATTACAAAGTGACTTCCCTCCTAATGCTCTAACAAAAACCTATCTTGCCTCCTTTGCCCAAACCTGCATAAGGGCCTCCGGATATTTGCAGACTATCTGCCATCCAGCCTTACCGCTCCTACCTCGTCTCCCCCCAGACTGACCATGCCCACTTCAGTTTCACCTTACAGGAGCGGCTGATCATCTTTACACTCTCTTCTGAACCTTTTTTTTTTTTTTTGGTACAATCTTCTCCCATTGCGATGCTCCGACTCGGGTGCGGCAGGAGTCTTTAAGCGTGAAATGCAGCGGAACTATTATTTCAAAGGACTTCGAGAATAAGATGGTCTTAAATCAACCTAAGTATTCGCTTTCCTTATTTTCGGCTGCATCGAACTGCTGACTCACGTTCAGCTTCTGATCAAGTCTATTTATATCCCGACCTGGCCAGAATTGGCGCCTCTGATCTTAATAATAGGCTGACACGCTAGCAGTGTTTACATGACGCTGTGAACCACAAATCAGCAAATCTCATTTTAGCATAGCTGTTGCACCCTACACTAAACCAGCCGGTTAGTTTATGACTCGTCGCCGCGTTGTGAAAATGCAGAAAACTGGTTTGAGCAAAACACGAGTAAGTTAACCGTGAGCGCGTCGTGAGAACAGAGGCCACTTACTATTGGTTAAATACAAGGCTATGCGCGAGCGACTACACTCATAAACTTTCTTTAACAAACCGCACTTCCCGCTTCCTTACCGGCCGCTATGACAATCAGGCAAAGGACAGAGGGAGCCCGGCCACCTTTGGGCGACATGATCGTGCCAACCCGAGGTCCTGGAACGGCAAGGCGGCCTTGCTGGCTTCCGAGTCGCCTTCTTGCGCGGTTTTGTGAGAGGCGGGCAAAACTCCTATCACCCGAATTAGGAGCACTTCCTCTGATCGCTTCAAGAAGCGCGTCTTCTCTCTCGTCCAGGACTGCGGCAGTGAAACGCCTCCCTCGCTGGGTCTCGGTCCGCCGCCCACTGCCACTTACCGCCCTTCGCCGCCGCCGCCGCCCGCGCTCTGTTCCAGGGCGGCCCCTGCTGGACGGTGCGTACAGATTTAGCAGTGGCGGTTGGTCGAACCGGGCGGCAGCCGCTTCCAGTCACACACCCTGATGCTTACTCCTGGCGGTTTTGTCCTCGGCCATCGGGTTGCAGGGTTTCATCTGTTCGGCACCCGGTGCACAGCTAGCCCGCCTAGCCACTTCAACCTTTGGATGTTTGTGCGTCCAAAATAACCGTCAAGCATGCTTATCTGCAAGTGTGCAAATTCTGGCTGTCTCTGCACTACACTGCTCTACACTCTTAAGCCGTGGCTTACCAGCCAATTCATATATCTAGCGACTCTATAGACGTGCATCCCACTAAAAAGTAAGGCCTACAGAATTCTTAGGACTCCCCGATCAGCCGGCTTCCTAATACAGTATAACAATATAGTTGTCTAGTGTAGCTTTGCAAATACTTTTGAAAAACGAATCAGCGTTGTTCCAACTTTGCATCCTTACAAATAATGAATTAAATTTAATACATTAAATATAGTTTATTAAGCCTACACGCAAATCAAAATAGCACCGTCAGCATTTGTAATGTGATACCTAAGAACTCTGTCCCCAATTTGCAAGATTCAGCTTGCAAATGAACTCTGCAGCAGGTTTCTCACCATCTGCTGAAAGAGGGGTTGATTCTACATGCAACATTGCTCTAAATTTCTATAATATCAAACAAATTTGAATTGCAGCTGAAAAAAAAGATGAGTGTCCCATTTGACAGTTTACAAATTATACCTAATATCTAGACTTGTTTTGTTGTTTATTCGTTTAGTCGCTTCCGACTCTTCGTGACTTCATGGACCAGCCCACGCCAGAGCTTCCTGTCGGTCGTCAACATCCCCAGCTCCCCCAGGGACGAGTCCGTCACCTCTAGAATATCATCCATCCATCTTGCCCTTGGTCGGCCCCTCTTCCTTTTGCCTTCCACTCTCCCTAGCATCAGCATCTTCTCCAGGGTGTCCTGTCTTCTCATTATGTGGCCAAAGTATTTCAGTTTTGCCTTTAATATCGTTCCCTCAAGTGAGCAGTCTGGCTTTATTTCCTGGAGGATGGACTGGTTTGATCTTCTTGCAGTCCAAGGCACTCTCAGAATTTTCCTCCAACACCACAGTTCAAAAGCATCGATCTTCCTTCGCTCAGCCTTCCTTATGGTCCAGCTCTCGCAGCCATATGTTACTACAGGGAACACCATTGCTTTAACTATGCGGGCCTTTGTTGTCAGTGTGATGTCTCTGCTCTTAACTATTTTATCGAGATTTGTCATTGCTCTTCTCCCAAGGATTAAGCGTCTTCTGATTTCCTGACTGCAGTCAGCATCTGCAGTAATCTTTGCACCTAGGAATACAAAGTCTTTCACTGCTTCTACATTTTCTCCCTCTATTTCCCAGTTATCAATCAAGCTGGTTGCCATAATCTTGGTTTTTTTGAGGTTTAGCTGCAAGCCAGCTTTTGCACTTTCTTCTTTCACCTTCATCATAAGGCTCCTCAGTTCCTCTTCACTTTCAGCCATCAAAGTGGTATCATCTGCATATCTGAGATTGTTAATGTTTCTTCCAGAGATTTTAACTCCAGCCTTGGATTCCTCAAGACCAGCTTGTCGCATGATGTGTTCTGCATACAAGTTGAATAGGTAGGGTGAGAGTATACAGCCCTGCCGTACTCCTTTCCCAATCTTAAACCAGTCCGTTGTTCCGTGGTCTGTTCTTACTGTTGCTACTTGGTCGTTATACAGATTCTTCAGGAGGCATACAAGATGACTTGGTATCCCCATACCACTAAGAACTTGCCACAATTTGTTATGGTCCACACAGTCAAAGGCTTTAGAATAGTCAATAAAACAGAAATAGATGTTTTTCTGAAACTCCCTGGCTTTTTCCATTATCCAGCGGATATTGGCAATTTGGTCTCTAGTTCCTCTGCCTTTTCTAAACCCAGCCTGTACATCTGGCAATTCTCGCTCCATGAACTGCTGAAGTCTACCTTGCAGGATCTTGAGCATTACCTTACTGGCATGTGAAATGAGTGTCACTGTTCGATAGTTTGAACATTCTTTAGTGTTTCCCTTTTTTGGTATGGATCTAGACTTGTAAAACGAGCATATAGAATCCCAGAGTGTTGTCATATGGTATTACTTTGGAGTAAATTGCAGTACCTCAGTGCCATTTTTTTTTTTACTTTGAGTTGCTTTGTATTGGGACCCATTACAAAAATAAGACTCTCTTAACTTTTGAAAGCTGCTCCTTTGACCTTTCTGCTCACAGGCTTGTGTCAGTATGGAATTCACATCGCACTCCTGCATTCCCGCAACATATTGGATATTGGGAACAGTCAGCAACTGAGTCCCTTTTAACTTAGGTGCTGCTTGAAAGGAAATACTGCAAAAATAGTGTGTTTCATGTTGTGGGACAGGCTGTAGGTTGAAAGTCTTGCCTTATCTATTTATTTATGAGCTTATGAAACCAGAAAGACTCTAGGCGGCTTACAAAAGTTACATATAATGCAATACAAGGCAATGTAATATTTTATTTATTTATTTACAGAATTTATATGGCTGTCCAACCCAAACATTGCAACTCTGGGTGCTGTAAAATAAACCAAAAGCAGAACAATTCCAATTAAAATCCAACCAGACCTTAAGAGGCAGCCAGGGACTCACATGCCTACCCCGCTCAGGATGGGGACTCCAGTCATCCTGGTCCCACTGCTGGAGGAAAAATCCAGCAGAAGTGCAATGTGGCAGTATTGTGACTGACCGCTGGGCCTGCATGCTGCTGCATTCTGGCCTAGCTAAAGTTTCTGAGTGGTCTTTAAAGGCAGTACAGTAATTTAATCTAGAGACAACAAGGGCTTGAGTGACCCCCTTCGGTACATCCTATTACAGGTAAAGCCACAGCTGATGCACTAGACAAAACTCTGCAAAAGCCTTCCTGGCCATGGACTCTATCTGCTCTTTGAGCAGGAGCTGTGAATCCCGGACTCCCAGATTGTGACCCTGCTGTTTTTACTCCATCAAGAATCAAAGATGGTACAATCCAGGAATCAGATGTCACCAAATCAACAGCCACTCCGTCTTGTTTAGGTTGAATGTGAGTTTGTTTTTCCCCAGCCAGACCCTGACAGACTCCAGAGACTAGTCATGACTTCCGCGGCATCTCCTGCGGGAGAGATGTATACAGTAATTGAGTATCTCACCTTCATCTAGATACTATGAAAGCAAAGAGGCTATATAATTCCTCAGTAATTGGACCTGTTACATTACAAAGATGGGTCAAACAACTTTGTACCATCAGAATGTAAAAGAAAATAATTAATATAAAATAGCCATCATGAATCTTACTGCTACCCATATAGTTGAATCGTATGAGTTCCTTGAGTTTCATTTTCAAAAACCAAGGACATTTCAGGATGAAAGTGCTTTTTTATTTTTTGTAACCCAGTGTTTCTCAACCTCGGCAACTTTAAGCTGCATGGACTTCAACTCCTAGAATTCTCCAGCCAGCACTGGCTGGGGAGTTCTGGGAGTTGAAGTCCACGGATCTTAAAGTTGCTGAGGTTGAGAAACACTGTTCTAACCCAAAGGAACGTTGGAAAGGAGCTATATAAAAGTCTCAGGAACTCTGGGATTTTGTCCCTCTGTCAGTCAGCAGGATAGCTCTCAGAAAACAAGGAGAATTGGTCCAACTTTGGTATGTGGGGAGAAGCCAACCAAAGAAAGAAGGTCAAATTAAAAATGGATCAGATCTAGTCAGGAGCTGCAGAGAAAACCCTCCCCAAAATATCCCTAGGAGAGAGACAGTTAGTTGGCCTGCTCCATTCCACCTCCACCACCACCCTCCTCCTGGTTACATGCTGCAGAGCATATGCAGTCTGCCCATAAACACCTGTAGATGTAACATAACAGGAGGGCAGAAACACACACACAGATGCAACACATTACTTTAGTGTCCTGAAGATAATATGGATGCTTCCTATAGCCACTGCTGTTAAGAGGGTAGGAAAGAATTCCAGAAGCTGTGCTGTGCATGCTGCTCCACCTTATTTTTAAAAAATATGTTGAAAGATGAGTTAAGATCTAAGAGGGCCTTAAGGTATAGAAACAGCAAGTTGGCCTTGCCATTGTGCTCAGTGTCAACAGTGTGCAAAGGCAAAGGATTGCTGCTGAAAGACTGATGGAAAACGGATGCATAGATATTAAGCTTTAAATTAAGGTGCTTACACATTTAATAGAGTAACAAAATTTTACAGCAGTAACATGTTAAGACTTAACTCTCATATTGTAAGTGGTAATATAGCATATTGCTCACTTGTACAGCCTATGGCACAATTCTATGCATGTCTTCAGAAGTCCCACAGAATTAAATGGGCCTTACTCCTAGACACGTGTCCCAATCTCATGGATCCTTAATACGTAAGCAGCTACTGACAAGTAAAATTTCCTAAGCAGATCCCTGCACTTGACAAGGGAAGATGTGTATGTGGGAGGGATTGTTGAGTGAGTGTAAGAGTGTGAAATCAATGGTAGATGCAGCTCCCCTTTTCTATTTATGGATGAGCCCTGTATTCAAGAGTAGCGTGTCTAGGCTTTGAGCGTGTGAGGCGCGAACAGTAAGCATAAAGTTTACTGCAATGGCAATCTATAATGCATCCCACCCATCTCTATGACATCAAATCACAAATGCAGACAGGCTTTATATCATAACAGCAGTGGCGAGGTAGCACTATAAATTTTTTGCACAGCATGTTCTGCGGCAGACAAGAAATCCACATGGGCTATGTGTATTTTTTTAAATGCTACTGCATTATGACTTGCAAATAACAAAACCTTTTAAAAAAATATGTAGAATGCAGCAGCCTGGATACTACAGTAACTTTCCAATATTGTCATATAACACCAGAACTTGGGAGCTGCTAGTAGTTTGTTTCTGGTTACGATTCAAGGTAGTAGTAACAAAGGGAGCCAGTCTGGCCTAGTGGTTAAGGTGCTGGGCTAGAATCCAGGAGACTGGGAGTTCTAGTCCCACCTTAGGCATGAAAGCTGGCTGGGTGACCTTGGGTCAGTCACTCTCTCTTAGCCCAACTCACCTCACAGGGTTGCTGTTGTGGGGAAAATAGGAGGAGGAAGGAGCATTAGGTATGTTCGCCGCCTTGAGTTATTTATAAAAATAATAAAGGTGGGATAAAAATTAAATAAATAAATAACATATTAGAGTCCTGTTGGGCCTGGCATCTGTTTATCTGTGGGGCTGCTTACTCTTAAATAGGATCTGCTGGCCAAAGCAAGCTGTGAAAGACACTGTGCTAAGAGTCCTCACTCTTGTGTGTTTTCTGTGCCAGCTTTCTCTTAGTTTCCCCAGAAATAAGATAAGCATGTTCACTGTTAATATCCAAGAGATTAGTAAAAACTTGGCTAATTAAGCAGGCATTTAAGGATGAATATGAAGAATGCATATACCTAGGATGTTTGTGGACTGCTCATTCCGTTATGGTTAGTGTGATTTGATAGTGGTGATGTTTCTTAATATGTACCATATAATTTGTTATATATCACTTCTGTGATGTTAACATACTTGGTACCACGCACTTTGGGGTGGGGAGTTCATTTAAGTTACTAAAAGGACCGCATCAGGGACTTTGGGATTTTATCATGCAAACCACATGCTGTACCACTCAATATTAGTAACCTCTTCCCTTAGTCCTCTTCACCAGTGACACAATTTGGGGCTCATGGCATTGAATGCATCTCGAAAACTAGGAGACCATCTTACCAGAAGCTGAATTAATCTCTTTTTTAATCTTCTCTTATGCAATATGGAAAGGGATTGCCAAATACATGTCAAAGCCTGAATATGTATTTTACGAGATAAATTTGGCTCTAGGAGATGTCACAAGCTACTGACTCCCTGCTTTGCTGGTATCTCCTCTCTTTTATCACACTAAGCAAATCCTGCAAATTTGACAATTTGCTTGAGAATAATCCACATATTATTACTTCATTATTCATCTGCTTCATTTTTAAGCTGTTTTTCAGCTAGCAATCTTATTGAATAGCTCAAAAAATCACAAGTACTGCAAAAATAAAGTACAGCTTTCAGTCACAGGATCAATAAAATACAAAATAAAAACTAGCTAAAAAAATAACGGTCAGACTGCCCTGGACAAATAGAAGAGTATTTTATGTGGACATCACAGCTGAACAATCCTCTCTCCCATCACCAGATATCCCTTTGCTTGAGACAGGGGACTCAGAATAGTCTCAGATGAAGAACATCGTGGTCAGACAACTTCATGTAGTAACAGGTGGTCTTTCAAACACTTGGATTCCATGCAACCGAGGAGCTTCAAGATTCGCAGCAGCACTTCAGACTGTGTTAGTAATGGATGGCAGATACAATGATTGTTCGAGAACAAATGAGATGTCCCTATATTCCACTTCTATTAATTCTAAATAAATAGAAATTCTGATACACACTACAGATATGCTATAGTTGTCTAATCAGGAGATTACAACAGCATGAATCACCATGGCCAAAATATCTCTGTTCAGAAGAGGTTTCAAATTGTCACATCAGCCTAAAGTGATGGAAGGTACTTGATACTACAAATATGGTTTATAATTTCCCATAGCATAATGACTTATATGAGCATTCCTTACCTGCATCCCTTATCTGTGAGAGCAAAGAATCCCATTTAGCAGGATGACTCAACGACCATCAAAACTCCATCTTGTCCATGCTGAGCTTCAGTTATTGGAGTTCATCAAGTCTGTTGTTTCTCCCAAATATTGACTCCACAACTGCTTGCCCATGGCACCTTACTTCAGATCTCTAAGTGACTTTACCCAATGCTTTTATTTAGGTGTTGATTAGCTGGGAGATAAATAGAACTTGGTTCTTCTGTAAAACTCTACTCTTAATCCAGTCTACCAATCCATTGTACGTGATGATACTGAAAACAATATCACGTTGCTTCTCTTATTTTCCCAGTTCCATGAAATTGATCTGGTTAATCAATCCCAGGGTGTCTGACATTGCAACGAATCAGTAATTAGGAAATGGGTGTTTGCTACTATCTAGCAATTGTTTACATTTTTAGAAATTATAGGAGGTTTCCATAGAGCATCCACCTCAGAACAGACAGTTGTGCAGCTGCAGAATTTAAAAGCAGCTACGTAGCCACCTACTGTATATCAAAATGACTACAGTAAAGGCAATATTGCCTAGTGACTTCATGGACACATCCAAGTAGTTTTCTCAGAAAAAATACCAAAGTGGTTTCATAGGTGTCTGTTCCTACCAAAATGACAAAATGTGTTGTGACCATAACACAAGTTCCACCCATTTGAATTTGCATTGGCTTGTGGTACATGAGTACATAAGAATGGAATTTACATTGCAATGCCTACTTTGTCATTTACTGTATCCCCCCCGCTACTGCTTTTTCCTGAGGATACCTATGAATAGGTGGCCATTGCCTTCTTCAAGGTAGCTAGGTCCTGCACAGTGTTGAAAGGTACATTGTACTGGGGTAGACTAATAGGTAATGGATCAGATTCCCCTAAGTGTATCTTCAAATTGCAGAAACTAGAAACTATTTGTAAGACTTGACACTAAATATATTTTCTGAACTGCAGAACATGACCAATTTTATTTTCACACGTTTACTAAGAAGCTGCTGTTGACTGACATTAACCTATCCTTGGCCAAGCTGAGAAAGGCCTGCACCATGCAGAACAACTCTTGAACATCACTGTATCATTTCTTCAGTTCCTGTACTACCCACAGAGAAAGTTTAAAGGTTTGCTCTTACCTTCTGTGTTCATGCCATCTCCCAAATCTGATTTATTGTCTTGCTGTTCCTGGTAAACCAAGGAACCGAGAGAGTGCTCTTCAGATGGACAGGTTCCTTTCAAAGTTATTGGGAACTGTTGTCATAAATATAATGTTATATATATAACACAGAAGTAGTGTAGTATCAAAATAGATAATGTCATGGGTTTAATTTTAACATACTGTAATGGATTTACTGTAGCTATTTTTTGAAAGTCTGCTAGTACAGTATTTCTTTTAAATGCCCCTTCAGATGTACTACTTGTAAAACAAATCCACAGATTACCGATTAACATCCTGATTTTATGAATTTTAAAATAGTTGTATACCAGGGGTTAATTTTTGGTCATACTGATTTTTTAGGGTTATGTAATATATATATAGTGAAATATATATACAGACTTAATCTGCATTTGCTTCTCTGGGTCTCATGATAAATTTTGGCTGCCACCTACTGGTCAAAGAACCTCCGTAGTGTCCCTTCATTTAGGAACATTCAAAACCCAGCACAATTTTATTTTATTTGAAACTATTAATAAAAAAGTTGCCTATGAAATATGCCACAGTTATGAAATTCTTTTTTTAAGATAAGATGAGCTGGCATCATTTTACTGATTTTTACATGTCAGCGGAATTAATCCTTTTCTGCCATTTTCTTCCATGATTTTTCAAATGTATTTCAAACCTTCCTGCTACTTCCATCTGCTCTTTAATGTTTTGTTTTCTTTTGTAAATAAAACCAATTCCTATCATAAATCATTCAGATGGCTTTTAAATGAAAACGTGGTCTTAGGGGCACATGCCACAGCTTTCACACGCACCTTGTGACTACTATCTGCTGTTGAACTAGAAAAGATTTAGTTTCTCCATGCTACTGTATAAAAAAATTGCAGCAGAAGTAAAATGTAGCTGAATTACAATAATAAATGCTAGAAAGCCATGAATATGTCCCTGTCCTGGAGATTCCTGCAGCAGTTGTCAGTGTTACATCCTATGCTATAGATCAGCATTCCTCAACCTTGGTGACTTTAAGATGTATGGACTTCAACTCCCACAATTCCCCAGCCAGCACACAGCTTAAAGTTGCCAAGGATGGGAAACTCTGCTAAAGATGATTGCTGTTGCTACAGAATTTTCCTGAGCAGGTTTTCTGCTTATGTGTTTTGACATTTCATGTTGGTAATCAAATTACTTCTATCAAGCTGAGCATTGTCTCTGCTGTCTTGAGCTAAAACTCCACCAGAATGGCAAGCACTGAATTTTATTATGTTTGGCTTTTTTCTTTGACTTTATGCTTCAGCTGACCATTTCTTTCTTACTGAGAACTGATAATTGTTTTTGAATGTGAATAAAATGGTAGAATTGCCAGGCTTTTGACTAGAACCCAATATCTATCTACAAGCTTCATTTGGAGCTGAATTTATTAGTTCTAACATTTCAGAAAATAAAATTTCCCCTGGAGTGATCAGTTCAAAATTTCATCCTTCCTTTTACTGCTGTGATTAAATATAGTGAATAATAAAGGGGAGGGGAGGATTGCAGCCACACTACTGACAGGGACTAGCTATGGGGAGCAGATCCAACAACTGCACTGGCTCCAAATTTCTGTACAGTTCTAATTATGTTCTAGACAGCTTGGACCCAGGTATCTAGTTGCATGCAAACTTTACATAACCTGGTCAACGGAATCCAGACATGAACAGAAGCTGACCAACCCCTACCTAGTACAGAGTTAAATTTGACATCATTCTGCAAATCCAAATGCATGGTTATTATTCATGTGCAGTTTTATAGATACAAAATAAGAAAACTATGAGTAGGGCAGGTAGAGGGGTTTGAACACCTTTGAACATGTTTCCAGCTTATTCAGTGCTCTCTTTTTTTTTACTGTGAAGTTGTTAAAGAAGTCCCCAAAAGGTGATTTCTCATCAGGATATAGTTAGCCAGGTGAAGGTAATTCCACAAGTGAACTAGCACTGGTGAACAACTAGCTGCTTAGAAGTTATGGCAGCTACCACCCACCTTCCAGGTGACACCTCTCATGGCCTCTTCCTCCTAACCCCAGTCTGTGTGTGTGTGTGTGTGTGAGAGAGAGAGAGAGAGAGAACTCCCACAATCTGTATTGCCCTTCTGGCATATTGGAAGTTAAAAATGAAAAACAGAAAATGAAATTGTTTCTATAGTACAGTCCCCTAGCCCCGTAGCACTGAGGCATGCAACTAGAGGTTTCAGCTCCTCCTGCCTTCAGAGGTAAAACAATCTTGCAAGAGATGTTACAAGAAAGAAAATATTGTGAGAAATACATGAACAGAATTTGAACCTGAGGAAGAATGCAGACATGCAAAGGCGGGTGAAATGCAAGGAGGCAACCAGATCACGTCTGGATACCAGTTACCAGAGGTACGAATTTCCATGCAACAGATCACAGGGAAGCATTCCATCAGGCTCTGACAGGTGCTGGAGGACAGCAGCCAGCTATAAGAAAGTTAACAGTTAACTGCAATGCAGCAAGTCATATGTGTCCCAGCAACCTAACAGGCCAACAAGACTAAAGTGACATGGAAAAGAATATGTGACAAATATTGCTGCTGCTGCTGCTGCTGCTGTTCAGTTGTTAAGTCATGTCTGACCCTTCGTGACCCCATGGACCAGAGCACGCCAGGCCTTCCTGTCCCCCACTGTCTCCTGGAGTTTACTCAAATTCATGTTCATTGCATCGGTGATGCTATCTAACCATCTCTGATTGGTTATCAAATTATAAATAGACAAGCTTACACGTCCTGTCAGATGGCCCCCATTCATGCACACAACTGTCATCTATAGAGTACTCCTGTCCTCCCCAGCCCCAGTACATCCCTTGACCAGGACAGGTGAGTATGAATAAGCATGATCCTGTGCATGTAATACTTATGCAATTATAACGAATAAAGCTTTTGTAGATCAATAGAAACTCTTTGTGTGCTGTGTATTCCATTGAGCGTTTCATTACTGTGTAAGATCCTAAACTCCTGTATCTCTGTTGAAAGTGTGTACGTGTATCCATTAATAAATCCCCCCTCCCCCAACCAAGGTTATGTGCCACAAAGCCTCAGCTACACCTGTCTGGTCTCTGGAGTAGGTAGAATAGAAGGGAGGCAAAAAGCTCATGTGCCTCAATGGGATATCTGAAAGAGGAAGATAATAAGCAAACTGTAAATGGAGAAAAACCAAATTTTATTTTAAATAAAGAAACCAAAATATGTTATTTAAAAAATCCAATTTACAAAAATACATGCATTCAGCAGACCACCAGATGATGCTGGTCTACTATAATCAATGAGCTTGGAGAGGATCTCTGTTTCCACATTAGATTTCTACTCACAAAAAATTAATAAAAAGCAAAATAAATCTTCTTGGCCCCAGAGAGATATTATACAGAATGCCCTACTTATGCAGAGAAATAACAACAAGAGATAAAAAGACTTAACTAGTACACACAAATACAGATCAAAATTCTAATGCTAAACTTGGTTACTTATTTTTTCTTCCTAAAAAGAATCCTCTGAAAGCAAAAGTCCCCTGCTTCTTTTTCTTGACCCTGCCCCAGCTTTTTGGGGTAATTCCAGCTGTTCATCAGAGCTGTTAGGGAGATGGTATACCCTACCTTTAGCTGGCCCTAGTCCCCCTAAACACTTTTCCTATGCTGCCCATCCCCTGAATATCATCATCATCAACAGTAACCACAGATGTGGAGGTCTGGACAAGTCCTGAGTTGGGAAGGCTGAGGCAGGTGTCACAGTAAGCCAGAGTAAAAATCTTCTAAATTTAGATATTGTTATATATCTCAAACAGTTTACTGGTTTAAGGAGCAGAACTGCTTAGAGAGAGATACTGGGGTAGGGAAGCAGAATTAGCTTGCCATTATGTGTCCACTATATGGGAACTTATTGTTTTGGCTACCTAGTCATAGGTTAGCATATAAAGGCCTTTCCAAGATAGGCCTAGTGAATGAAGTGCTTTTTCCATCATTGCTCTCCAGCGTATGATGGAGATACTGTATTGCCCAATGCAAGGGAATCAGTCCAGCTGAGTAGAACCTTTTTAAAAGACCAAATAAGAGGAAGGCTCAGCTTTCGATTGTCTTTATTTTTAGTAGCCCAGCTTCCCTTCGCAAAGCTGCATTTGGGACATTTCAGGGGACTTGGAATATTTTCCACAAAAAAATTGATTGAACTACCTCTGAAGAGGCAAAGTTGTAGTGCAATCCTGGTTGGGCTCCATGTAGTAACTGGGAGATTACTTTGGCCAAATGAAGTTTTATAGCTCCTGGAATGAAAGAAGCACCATTATTTTGATGGAAGGTAATTATGGCTGCAGCAGACTTTGAAATGTTTTGTACAATGAACTTTTTGTGGGCAATACAACGGCTGGATGCTTGAAGAATGACTGCTAGACATTTAAACATTTTTATTTGTTCAATGTCTTGTCCGTTTATTTGGCACTTACAAGAAAACTAAAACTTTAGTTTTAGAGTAATTTATCAGTAGCTTTCCTCCTTGCAAAATTCCATAAGGGATCATAATGCCTGCCTTAGCCCCAATGAGCCAATAGCCTGAACACAATTTTTTATAAGAAGCTTTGACTTTCTTTAGCTCAGGATTTTTTCCACTGCTCCAAAATAATGAGCAGACCAAATGCAAATGGATGCAGGTTTTTGGCCAGGGGGCAAAACAACTATCAGTTTTCTCAGCTGCCTATCCTGCCTTCTCAGTGCAGCTTCAGCTCTGCAGCTGGCTGTCTTTCTTTCTTTTTATTTCAGTTTAATACCACCCAATTATCATCCAGTGCTGAGGAAACCACTCACTGGTGGTTCCATTTTTTTTTTTTTTGGCTTCAGTTTTTTCTTCTTCTTTTCTCTCTGAGCTTTCTTTTTCAAGAGACTTCTTCCCATTGAGACTTCTTCCCTCTCCTCCCCTAAAACTTTAGCTGCCTCCTCTTTTCTCCCCATGGGGCACTAGTAGTTACTGCCACTAATCTAGCCTTCTCCATGACTCCTTTCTGATCCAATTCTCACAAATAGGAAAGTCGGTTCCAATTACCAAACTGCAGGCTAATTTGGGGATTATATCTACCACCATAACTTAGTCAATATCTTTTATTTATACCCTTATGCTAATTAGTGGGACTTATTCTGTCTGGCCAAAAACACTAGTTAGATGCTCTTTTCCAAGGTGTGGATGTACTCCCTGCATCGAGGCTGTTATGGTACAGTTTCCCCAATCCCCCCAAAAGGAGGAAGAAGAACACAAAGGGGCCCCAATGAAGTAATCCACCTGAGCCTGCAAATCTGAATCCTGCTCTTGCTAAGCACGGATTTGATTAGTTAAGGAGTCCTGCTTTCTGCTCATAGAGTCTCACAGGGTATGCCAAATGTCAGGGATGGGTGGTTAATGTGATAAAGCATCAGCCTGCCTATTCTGTGAGCTAGAAATGTAAAAGTTTCTAAAGTTCAAACATGAAAAAAAGCCATATGCTGTGTTAGATTGGGAGAAGTTTCTGAGTGGTCAATTTGGATCTTTATAGGTGCATTTCAAGAGATGATACCATTGCTAAAAAGCTTCTTTGATGGCCAAATGCTGATGAAAACCACATATTCCTTTTGGCTGGGAGAATTTGCCAGAAAAGGACTGCACAGGGGAGAAGCTGTCCCCAAATTATGAGGTGGATTGTAGAAGCACAATTCTTACTGTGAAATCAGAAGGCCAGGTTGGATTGGGATGATGGTGGATGGGCTGAAAACGAATGTTGCAGCTGGAAAAGAAATACCTTTTGAGGGTTGGAATATCACTTAAAGAGAACTATAAGATGAATCTATTGTGTGGTCAAAGATAGAAAAATAGAAATAAATTTACAGTAAAAATTGCCCCCTCCCCTACATTGTATGTACAGAGAGCATAGGGAGGAGAGCTCCTAACAGAAAAAGGAATCTTCCTTAGCTGAATTTATCTGAATTCCTTCTGAGGAAATACATAATGAAACATAGGTACATCAGAAGAACATTTCTCTAGCTTAGCATACAATACGTAGACATGAAAGCACTGAAGAACAGTTCAAACAATTCCACCAAGTAAATCAGCAGTTCATATAAATAAACAATAAAAATGCCTTGAAATCATGGGAAATATGATTCATAACTCTTTGAAAAGCCCAATGCATTGTTACCCAATCCAAAGGGTATTACTGTATATTGACAATTCGTAAAACCATCAAAAACAGTTAAAAATATTCATGACTCTTATATAAATCAGATTATAAACTTCTCTGAGTCCAGTTTGGTAAAAATGTGTACCATCAGAAATGAGGGAAAAAGATAATGATCCCCAAATAGTTACATAGTAACTAGTAGCCACAGTCATAGACTACATGTAGGAAACCATCCCTTTTAATAAAAAAGGTAAGAGCACTGGTAGCACAGGAGGGTGCTGTAAGCTGCCACTAATACATTGTTTTAGGCAGGCCAACTCTATTTTACATTGGGTAGAACTGCTTTGTGGGAATCTAGACACAAGAAATGGCTGATTGCACACAACCAATGGAGTGGGTGAGGGTCAATATTCCCCCTCCCTGTAAAAAACATTAGTTCAGCCCATATAGTTGGCAGGCAAGGTAGGAGGGTGCACTTGCAGAGGGCTAATAAGTGGTTGGGATCCAAGGAACTGCAAGTTACAAGTCTTACATCCAGGGGAATCAAAGGTAAAGTCATCTGGGTTTCAACCAATATGCATTTCCAAGACTTCTGAAACATGTAATGCAGCAGGCAGAGCATAGTTGCGTAAGATGGAGCAATGAAGTTGCTCATGGCACCAAAATATACTAAGACCTGTGGCTGTATTTCAAAACCAGTCTGGCTCTATAAGGTAAAAAGACTGAGTAAATGTCAATGCTTAGCTCTGCATATCTGGGCTTCACTTAATTTCTGATTGCTCCAGCCTATGGGTGCTGGGGATGCCTTATTTCCTAACAAGCCAGAGAGGGTCATAATTTAAGTGCAAAGTGGGCTGTTTCTCTAAAATATAGACACAGATCTTGTGTGTGTATCAATGCAATTTTTATGGATAGTTACCTCCTAGGTGCATGGGTGGGGCAGGGGGGCGTCTTCTCTTCCCACCATACTGTAATTCCCCAAGTTTTTCATCAGTGCCTAGGCATTGGTGGGTTAATGCTGCCATAGTTTCTAGTATGTTTGATAAATGAGTTAGTCACATGTTTTATCTGATAGTACCTCAGTAAACTTTTAGGTAAGCATCTTTCATGCCAGGCCACATCCTAATCTAACAGCTCCAATTTAGCAGCATACTCCTGCACCAAACACATTCAGGTTTCAGAGTGGGCAGTCACTGGTTTGACCAGATCTCTAAGTTAGCTTTCAGGCATGCCACAAAATCAGTGCAATTGTTCAAGTCTGAGTTGTTCTCAAAGAAGGGCAATTGTCCATACTACAGCTCCCTCAGTCATTAGGCAAATTATATATCCTATACATGCTTAGTTGGTAGGGAAGTCATCTATCCCCAGGGAGACAGTTTATATTGAGCAAAGGAAGCAGCTTGGATTCCAATCATAATTGTCCCAAAAGAAGCTGCACCTTTTCCTGGGCTTGGATGGCACTCCTAGGAAAATACATACTTGAGTTAAGAAGATGCCAACAGGATCAGAGGGAATGTAGCTTCTTTAAATCAGCATCAGCAGTTCAGCAACCACAACAATATGCCTTCTGAAGCACCTTTTCCACTTCAGATCTAAAAAGCTGCATATGCTATTTGAGATACAGAGATCCAATGGTTTCCCAGGGATTAAATGCAGTTCAAGGCATCCTGGCAAACTACATTTATTAACTGGTTATTCTATGCAGGAAGGTCTATTTCACACTGTTGATAGGTTTATGACCTACATCTAAACTAAATTTGTTTCCTCTTTTCTCATCATTCCTTCTTTCCCTTCTTCAGTTCCCAGCAACAGCTGTGTGTATATAATACTCCTCACAGGACTCTACTCTGATGCAAGACATTTTAAGTGTGTACTTAAAACAGTACATTATGAATTTCACAGTAATAACCAGCTTGTATATCTTAGTTTATTATGCTTGTTTATTAGTTAGAGAACCAGCGTAGGGAATGACTACTGAGCATATTTTCATAGAAAACTCTTTCTGCTATGATGTAATATGTAAAAAGACAGTTACAATAAAAACAAAACACATCTTTTAAGCAAAACAATTTGTTTGACAGTTCTAAGGGCTACCTTTCCCCCCAAAGGTACTAGTATTAAAACACTTTTATCCAGTCTTCTCCCATTGTACTGCCTTGTTTTCATTGCCAGCTTCAGCAGAGAGGCCTAGGCTGATGCTGAAAGCCTCATCCTACGTTTTCCAGTTACTTAGTTACTAGAAATGTTACCCTTAAGAAGTGTTGTGTAGAAACAATGTCTGTTTCAGCATTTGAGGCTGTTTCATTTCTTTCTACCTAGGTTTGTTCTCATATCGAAGGACACCAGATCATTCCAATAAATAGTATCAGGGGTATCATGACAGCTGGTTTACTTAAAGGTGAATGATCCAAACCTGTCCTTGAGTTGTATAGCTACCTAAAGGATAAGATTGTTTTGCTACTAACTCCCATGTTGGAGGAATGCCAAGTTAAATTGACATTTGAAAATTATTATGAACTTACAATTATCACTTTTTGACTAGAGCCAGTATTAACCCTATTATGCCATTTTACCTAAACCAGCAGAACAAAAGGTTCTTGGATTAAGGAGGTATCACACTTCTTCCATAGCTAGGATCTTCCCATGAGAAGTACGTTGCTTTTGCTTCCAATCTAAAGCTACAAAAGTAAAAAAGAGAGAGAGAGAAACGCTGGCATAAGTAAATAGAGAACCCAAGATGGCTGCATCTATCTTCTTCCTACTCCACTTACATTGTTTCAGGACAGCATAGGATAACTTTGAAGCCTATCATAATATACTCACAGTGCATCCCAATGATTGCAGGACAACTGATAATGATAGGGTAAACAAGACAGCCTCTTTTTCTAGCTTTTAATGTGTTTATTTTGATGATGGGAATTATAATATAATGGGAATTATACTGTAAGGCATTTAGCACAGAAAAGGAGTACTTCACAGAAACAGCCTAGCTGCTGAATCAGTATGAAGCTAAGCACTTGTTGTTCTGGAATGCTTATGTGTACTTTGCCTCAGGATTCTTGGTGCAAACATGCAACAACTAAGAACAAGGAATTCCATTCTCTTAAACTTATAAAAACTGCATGCGTGGACACAGGAAAGGGTTTACAATGACTCATTAAACAGAGTTGAGTTCACTGTGACTTACTGCTGTCTCAACCTGGAATGCCACCATTTTGGTTCTGAGGAAAGCAGAATTTGAAACTGTTTTCACTGTGATCTAGTTTGCATATTATCTCACACAAGTTTGCTTAACTGTAGGCTGTCGAATAAACACACTAGGCTGAATTCCCACAAATTGCTAAGCCATAAATCACATTAACCAGCTATGGTGATTGAGTTCATTCAATATGCTATGTCAAAAACAAATGAGATACTAGCTTACTTAGGCGTCCAGTACAAGTCATGCTGTTATATGCATTACATTTGTGTTATATGTGCAGTAATGTCATGAGGCACATAATGTCACTTGTTTCCTCCTCTTCTCATAGAGGACCATGATCTGCATATAATTCACTGTTAGGGAAGTTATTGGCTGTTCAATCCCTAAAGCAGGTGAAGATTTAAACAAATAATATACCTATTCATTAAACTACTAAAAACCTTTTATCGCTTCTCACCTCACTTTTTAAAATTTTGAATAGAACATAATTTGTCAGCTCCAAATTCCAAACCATTTCCCCTAAATCTAAGACTTTAGAGTCATGCTTAATTTTGGAATTTTATATAATAACGATAAGATTCCATTTCTATTAAATGAAGTACGTAGTCTTGCGTTTAAAGAACTGGAGCTTTTGTAGTGTACAGTAATGTTTAAGATGTTGGACAAAGACTGGGGGGGATCCAGATGCAAGTCAACCTCCAGGTGTGAAAACTCGTTGAATGACTTTTCATTTCAAGAAAGTCATACTTTCTCAGCCCAACCTAACTTACAGGACTATTGCTGTAGGGATAAAATCAAGAGAAATCCCTATCCAAGCCACTCTGAACTCCTGGAGAAAGGTTGGATTCAAACCTAACAAATATAAACAAACAAGCAAGCAGATGTACACTACTGTACTCAATTAACGGTATTATTTTAAGTGATGAGATGTAGGTCTTTTACAAAAAAAAAAAAAAAAGACTTTAAATGAATATTTTAAACCAGGCTGATTTTGTGATCATTCCTTTTGCAAAATATATTCAGTAATATTTATACTCATACTTAAAAAGAGAATGATCAAAGAATAGGAGAAGAGAAATATCAGAAGTGAAAAATTGTTTCCATCCTTTGCAAACTTCTAAAGTAAGTTTTAAATACGTGTATGAGACAGTAGATATGCATTTCTTACTGGCAACAAGGAAGGTTACTGCACTAACCAACAGCCAATCCAGAGCTATCTCAAACTATACCCATTGGACATTTTTCATATCTTAATAATGTAAATGTTCTTAGTCAAGAAGCATTAAAATGGTATTTCAAATTTGATAGTACCATATCTCCACCATGCTTTGGTTTATTCTATATAATTTGTCTAATCTTATTTTTTAAATATTTATGTGTAAATGAAGAAAAATATATTTGTATATACACAACCAAATAATAGAATATTGAATTTGGAATGTTTGAATCAAAAACAAGATTTTTAGGAAGTACAGTTATGTTAACTGTAGTTATTCTACTAATCAATGATAAAGAAAAATATTGCTATGACTAGTTCAGTTTTAATTCTGCAGTGAAGAGGGTTATTTTTAATTTTTGCCAGTACATTGTAGCAATTACTCCTAATTTTAATTCAAACTACAACCGAGATATATTACCATCTCAATTTTTAAGAAAAGTGAGCATATCATTTACAAACAGATTACATGATCTTCAGTTTTTTCTATTTTAGACTTGAGTATTCTTATTCTTCCTAATATTAGGAATAACATTTCTAAAACAAGATCAAACAAAATAGGTAGAGTAGATATTCTTGTCTGGTGGTCTTATGCATATAAAAGTACCTGTGTCTAATCCGTAGATGCAAATTAGCGCTTTTGCCCATGAATATAACTGTTTAATTATACAAATGATTTTGTGTCCAAATCCAATTTCTATTAATACTTTTTTAAAAAAGAATTCAACTTACAGTTTATCATATGCTTTAAAAAATTCAAAAGTCAGCAGGGCCAGTGGAGTTCTGATATATTTGCCATATGAATAAATCCAGACTGATGAGGTGATATGAATTTACATAGAAATGTAGTTAAGCTTGGGGTAATAGTGCACTAAATATTAATCTTGATTAGCGGTGGGATATAATGTCTCTATTGATCATTATTTAAGAACAATCAGAAGTTAGGTTTGACCTGACAATATCTACATTTGAGACAATATCCACATTTATTGATGACTGGACCTTACAGACTTTTTGCATAAAGAAGAAAAAAATGAACTGTGATTTATGGTTTTGATGATTAGACAGGATAAATTATAGAAAGAAGAGAGTCATGATGCAACTTTAGAGAGAGAGGTTAAAACATAATCGTACTTATAACTGCTGTGAAGAAGATTGGAAGCCACTTCTTTATATCTTTTTTTCTACTTTTCTTCTACTTTTTTTTCATTTTTAGCTTTTTCTATTCTCCCTTTCTCTTTCTTTTTTGTTCTGCTTTAGTTTTTATTAGTTCTTACTATTGTTCTTGACACTTTCAATAAGATATATACATATATGTGTGTGTGTGTATAAAAAGTTAACTTTGACTCAAGAGGCAGGGAGTTTGCAGTTGTAAATATACAGTGTCAGATATAGCATTTAAAAAAAACACTCTATTATTCAAGTCCCAAACCATGTGGAGTGTTACCATTTTTTAATTGCAGCACTTGTCCTGTAGGTCCTCATAGTCATCCAGGGGGTCTTTTAGAAACGCTTATCTATAATTCCAGTCTGAAGAATCAAGGAACTCCCATCTTTCCCCAGAATAAAAGTGAAGTATCCTTGGGATTGCTCCGGAATCCCAATGACTTCATACATATAGTTTATTTAGCAATAACAGTGGTTTTCCACTGCCTTTTCTGGGATTTTTGTTTTCCTAATCCAGCCTACAGCCCTGGCATATTTAGCAGTCTCCCATCCAAGTACTGATTAGGCCCAAACCTGTTTAGCTTCTGAGCCTAGACAAGATTAGCTAGAATGAAAAAAACAAAAAAGAAACCTCTTACTAAAAGAAACATTATTAAAAGAAACGTATTATAGGGTTTTATAGTTTTATATTTTTATCTATGTTTTATTGTAAACTGCCCAGAGTCCCTTTAGGGAGATGGGCAGTGATAAATTTGATTAATAAATAAACAAACAAACAAACAAGAACACTACTTGTTCTGGCTTTTTGGGTTAAGCCCAAGGCAGGCTTGTGCTAGTTAAAGAAACACAGGAATGCAGCATCGGGTCTTCTGCTTTATTCTGCTCTGCAGGGATGCACCTACTAAGGGCAGGATTGCTGTCCCAATTTCCCCTCTCCCAATAAAAGCTCTCAGATATCAGATATCTAGTCCTCTGAGCCGTGGCGTAATTGCCCCAAGAGCAAGAAGTAGGACGTGGGAAAGATTTCCCTATATCCCTGCAGGAAAGAGGCTGACGCCAACCCCCGCCCCGTCTGTGCCAGAAGGAAAAGGAGCTGTAAAGGCGCGGGGCGTTCGGGCGTCTCCGGAGCGGGCGGGGTGGCTGAGGGTTCTTTTCGCGCAAGAGCGTTAAGGGCGGACGGGCGGCGAGCGCTGAGCCCCGCGCCCTCCAGCAGCGGCGAGCAGGAGGAGGGGGAAAGCCCTGCCTCAGGTTGCCACAGAGGCTGCGCCTTAGCGCCTCGGCGGCGCCTCCCGACTTTTCCAGGAGGCGGCGGCGGCTGCTTCGCGTAGGTTGCTGCAGTCCGCTGGCTGGCTGAGGTGAAGGCCGGCTTGGATGGCCCCAGACGCGCTCCTGGGTTGTGGCCCGCGGTTGCTCCTGGGTGAGGATTGACGTTTCCCTTTGTATCTACCGCGGTTTGTCGGGTGGGCTCCTGGTTACTTGCTGCTGTTCCTGCATGGAGTACCTTCTGATAACTTCGCGACAGGCAAACGTTCAACAGACCCTGTCCTCACATAGGGTTATGCAGTTATTACGCACAGGGGCCCTTGCCAAGAAAGGGAATGGCTTTTGTAACTCAACCCCGCTGCCAACTTTTTTCTCCTCTGGCAGAAATTTCCAAGCAATTTATAAGTTAATAAGCAAAACCCCCGGAGGACCAGCTTCACTTAGAGTGTTCCTGCTTGTCCCGGGTAGGAAACCCGCTAGAATAGAATGGTTGGTAACTTACCCGCGTCTTCTGTCTACTGGAACAGTAAAGCGCTTGCGATTGTGACTTTTCATACGATTAGCAAGGAAACAGCAACAGTTGCCTGGGAAGAGGGACCATTTTTTTAGCTGCGAAGCCCCGTGGAAGGATAGCTTGGGCTGCTGTTGGCCAGAATTCATCCCTTCCTCCTTCGAATGTGGTCAAATCCATTCCATCAGCTGAAAACCCATGCTCTTTAATGATAAAGGCAGGCTCTGTTTATTTAATATTTATTTTCACTTAATAGAAAGGCACCTTGGGCATGTTGAGATAAAAAACCTGATTACATCATTGTGGTGCTAAAGCCAGGCCTTGCTACTGAAACCAACAACCCATGTTTTTTTCATGGGTGGAGAAAGCAGAAGCAGGAGGATTTTTTACTGTGCCAAGTATACCATCAATTAGATTTGGCTTTAGATTAGGCCTTAGCTACAACATTGCCTGGCAGGATACCCATTAAATAGAGTACCTAAGTGTCTATTTTTAGCCTGTGTGTTTATTTTAAGGGGCCTTAGAACCCAGGACAGTTTGAAACAAGTTAAAAGTTAAAGACCAAGCTTCCTAGTCCTGGTGTAATCACATGTACCTTAAATAGTTTGTAACATTTCTTGCTTGAGCGTTTTTGCTATAATGTGGGGCTGTAATGTTTATTTAACTATACTGTTCGTTAACTAAGTTTTGCAATCATATCACTACATATCACTAACAATCTATTACATTGCAGAGAATTAAAAGTAATTACCGAGTTAATACTTTCCATTATAAACTCATGACATTTCCTAGTATCTGTTTGCCAGTGAAAAAGAATCAGTGTAATTTATAACCTACAATGTATTAATTAGGGTTGTTTGAACGTATTGTCATAACAGAACATTTGTCTGGATTTGTTTATCTGATAGTAATAATCTTTGGGAGATACTTTCTGCCAATTAATTTAACTAAACATCACATTATTTATATTGGTAGTAGATTAAAATATTGGAATCTTTTCCAGTTCTGTGGCATTTGCCTTAAGATATTGCAAGTGGTTTAACTAGATTACATGTTTTTCTGGAACTCCTGGAATGTTTTAATACCAGTAGTCAAAGCTTAGTGATGAAACACCCTGTTGAAAACATCCATGAGTTTCTGTTCCTATTTACATCCTTTGCTGGGACACAGTTGACTGGCTGGTTTGCTAAGAAATAGAGTGTACTTCTGGACAAAGATCTGTTCTTACATCTGGTGAATGATGCCCATTTTATAAGTGTTCCAAGATAGATAAAGTGTCTCTCAAGTTAAGCTCAACTCCTGGAGACAACATGGACACATTCATGTTGCTTCTTTGACAACAGCATGGAAGTGGTTTGCTGCATTCTAGATTTTTTTTTTTTTGGTCTTCTTTTCTAGTCTACCAACCCACAGTTTTCTTAGATCTCACATTCAAGTACTGTGATGGAGTGCCTAAAAGACCTTTGGGACTCAAAGGAGGCAACAGGACAATTATTGGAGGAAACAGGGCTGTGACTTGAGTCCAGGGAAAGAGGGAAGTCCAAGAAAGAGACTCAGAGTAACTCCACTTTAATTATACCTTAATTACACTTGAGAAAAACCTATACCGTATAGAAATTTTAAACTATTAATAATTTCTACAATTTACAAACTAATAATATTTAACTCACAGAGAAGTAGGTGAATGCTACGTGTAGCCAGAACTTCACTGCCAAGTTCCAGACCTTAATCTTCCTAGACTCCAGATTTCTCTTTAATCTCAAAACAGTTGATGCATAGTTGCAAAATATGTTGAAGGTTCAGACATTTTTTTTCCTTAGGATTTCCTATTTGTCTCTATTCAAATACTGACATGGTATTTTTCAAAATATACTTTTGAAATGCTTTGTCTTTTTCTTCTCCCCAACTGAAGGTGTAATCATTTTCAACTCTGTGACTAGCAGTGAAAATGCAACAGCTGGCCCTGAAACCAAGATGCTGTCCTGCAGTTACATGAATGGAACTTGTACAGGTAACTTATGTATTATAATTCCTCACAGTGGTGTTATTTTTCAATAATAGTGAGTGGAACTGTTCAAGATAGTGAATTAATTAACTGATTAATTGATGTAGTGATTAAGATGCTGGACTAGAAGCCAGGAGACTGTGACTTTTAGTTGTCCCTTAAGCATGGAGACTGGTTGGGTGACTCTCAGTCACTCTCAGCCCATCCCAACTCACTATTTGTTTTGGGGAAAATAGGCAGAGATAGCATTATGTATGCTGTCTTGAGTTGTATACAAAATAAAGGTGGGACAGAAATCTAATGAATAAATAATTTCTATTCTAATTACATGTAACAATGTACAACATTTTAGAAAATTGCCAAGTACCAATCACAATTAGTAAGCTTTTGTTTTACAATTTGTTGTTGTTTATTCGTTTAGTCGCTTCCGACTCTTCGTGACTTCATGGACCAGCCCACACCAGAACTTCCCGTCGGTCGTCAACACCCCCAGCTCCCCCAGGGACGAGTCTGTCACCTCTAGAATATCATCCATCCATCTTGCCCTTGGTCGGCCCCTCTTCCTTTTGCCTTCCCCTCTCCCTAGCATCAGCATCTTCTCCAGGGTGTCCTGTCTTCTCATTATGTGGCCAAAGTATTTCAGTTTTGCCTTTAATATCATTCCCTCCAGTGAGCAGTCTGGCTTTATTTCCTGGAGGATGGACTGGTTTGATCTTCTTGCAGTCCAAGGCACTCTCAGAATTTTCCTCCAACACCACAGTTCAAAAGCATCGATCTTCCTTCTCTCAGACTTCCTTATGGTCCAGCTCTTGCAGCCATATGTTACTACGGGGAACACCATGCTTTAACTATGCGGACATTTGTTGTCAGTGTGATGTCTCTGCTCTTAACTATTTTATCGAGATTTGTCATTGCTCTTCTCCCAAGGATGAAGCGTCTTCTGATTTCCTGACTGCAGTCAGCATCTGCAGTAATCTTTGCACCTAGAAATACAAAGTCTTTCACTGCTTCTACATTTTCTCCCTCTATTTGCCAGTTATCAATCAAGCTGGTTGCCATAATCTTGGTTTTTTTGAGGTTTAGCTGCAAGCCAGCTTTTGCACTTTCTTCTTGCACCTTCGTCATAAGGCTCCTCAGTTCCTCTTCGCTTTCAGCCATCAAAGTGGTATCATCTGCATATCTGAGATTGTTAATGTTTCTTCCAGCAATTTTAACTCCAGCCTTGGATTCCTCAAGCCCAGCATGTCACATGATGTGTTCTGCGTACAAGTTGAATAGGTAGGGTGAGAGGATACAGCCCTGCCGTACTCCTTTCCCAATCTTAAACCAGTCCGTTGTTCCGTGGTCTGTTCTTACTGTTGCTACTTGGTCGTTATACAGATTCTTCAGGAGGCAGACAAGATGATATCCCCATACCACTGGTATCCCCATACCACTAAGAACTTGCCACAATTTGTTATGATCCACACAGTCAAAGGCTTTAGAATAGTCAATAAAACAGAAATAGATGTTTTTCTGAAACTCCCTGGCTTTTTCCATTATCCAGTGGATATTGGCAATTTGGTCCCTAGTTCCTCTGCCTTTCCTAAACCCAGCTTGTACATCTGGCAATTCTCACTCCATGAATTGCTGAAGTCTACCTTGCAGGATCTTGAGCATTACCTTACTGGCATGTGAAATGAGTGCCACTGTTCGATAGTTTGAACATTCTTTAGTGTTTCCCTGTTTTGGTATGGGGATATAAGTTGATTTTTTCCAATCTGATGGCCATTCTTGTGTTTTCCAAATTTGCTGGCATATAGCATGTATTACCTTGACAGCATCATCTCGTAAGATTTTGGACCGTTCAGCTGGGATACCGTCATCTCCTGCTGCCTTGTTAATTGGCAATGCTTCTTAAGGCCTGTTCAACCTCACTCTTCAGGATGTCTGGCTCTAGCTCACTGACCCCACCGTCAAAGCTATCCCTGATATTGTTATCCTCCCTATACAGGTCTTCTGTATATTCTTGCCACCTTTTCTTGATCTCTTCTTCTTCTGTTAGGTCCTTGCCATCTTTGTTTTTGATCATACCCATTTTTGCCTGGAATTTATCTCCAATGTTTCTAATTTTCTGGAAGAGGTCTTTTGTCCTTCCTATTCTATTGTCTTCTTCCACTTCCACGCATTGCTTGTTTAAAAATAATTCCTTATCTCTTCTGGCTAACCTCTGGAATTTTGCATTTAATTGGGCGTATCTCCCCCTATCACTGTTGCCTTTTGCTTTCCTTCTTTCTTGGGCTACTTCTAGTGTCTCAGCAGACAGCCATTTTGCCTTCTTGGTTTTCTCTTTCTTTGGGATGTATTTTGTTGCCGCCTCCTGAACAATCTTGCGAACTTCTGTCCATAGTTCTTCCGGGACCCTATCTACTAAGTCCAGTCCCTTAAATCGATTCTTCACCTTCACTGCATATTCCTTAGGAATATTAGTGAGCTCATATCTAGCTGATCTGTGGGTCTTCCCTAATCTCTTTAGTCTGATCCTAAATTGTGCAAGAAGAAGTTTGTGATCTGAACTACAGTCAGCTCCAGGTCTTGTTTTTACTGACTGTATAGACGTCCGCCACCTTTGGCTGCAATCTAATTATAAATATATCCTGTTTTAATGATTCCTTAAAGAAAAATAGATGCATACATTGTTATTGACCATCAATAACTTTGAATTAATAACCCCATAATAAGCAAAGCATCTGCATAAAACTTTATATAAGTGGAGAGGGTAAAGAGGATGACCTTGACAGAGATATGCAAGCTGTTACTTAGGGATTGAAACAGATTGAAGCATTTTTAAGGTCCAGAACTGCCAGATAACATTCAGAAGTGGCTCAGATACTTCCCCAATTCACTGAACTATAAGAGGTAGAAGGAGGTACAGCATGATCAGACTTGCAAGACTCTGTTATTACAGCCAATCTCAGTAAAGGTACCGTTAGCCTTCCGGCAGAGTTGATTTCCTGGTCTGCTCTACCTCGAGAGGCTGACAATAAACTTTTCATAAATCTAAAAGAGGAAAAATCTTATTTTTTTAACTTTGGTAAACAGTAATAGAGTCATGTAACAAGTTATATACAAATAATGATATAGTTCATTCATTGCCTGAGTATTTAGAAATGCCGCCATCTTTCTGAGCATCTTCTATGAAATAAATTTATTTCTTAGCAATAGCTACATTATAATTCCTGTATTACATTCTTTTATCTTTTGCAATGTCCCAAATTAAGTTTACATTTCTTGGTGTTTGCACAATCCCATCTTTTAACCATTTTTATCTTTTCATTCATAGAAGTATTGTCCATTAATAACTCTGTATTATGTAAACCCTGTAAACAAAAGTTTTATTTGTAATTATAACTCATTCAGTAGTCAGGCTGGTATCTCCATATCTTTCTGTTTACTCTGTCTCCTTCCAAATATTTTAACCTATTCACATTTCAAGATTTAAAACTAACTCTTTAGATCAGCAGATTTTTCAGTTAAAATAATTCCATCCATCTGGAAGAGCTTATCCTGTGAGGTCAGGATGGCTTCCACCCTGCTGACATTTAGGAAAGCTGTAAAGACAGTGCTTTTCTGCATGGGCTTTGGTGTGAACCCCAGTCAGGTAGAAAGCACTGATGGCTTTTAATTGTGGCTTTAATTGGCAATTGTTTTATTTATTATGTTTTATTATTGTAAACTGCCTAGAGTCTTGCAAATAGGTAATATGGAGATGATTGTATAAGCAATTAAAAATATTTATCAAAGGTTAAAATGTGACTCTTAATTATCTTTGTCAAAACTGAAGTTTTCTTTACAGCATATAGTCTAGGCCAATAGATATATTGAATTCCAAACTGGAATTCTGGTTGAAAATTATGTTTTTCAGAAACTCACACTGGTTTAAATTGGCTTTTTCTTTTAATGGTGAATCCCTAATTGGTGATTTGGTCTGCCTCCTTTAATTGGTGTCTGAATGGAAAGACTACATTATATACAGTTTCACATTTCATATAAGAAAGATATGATGAATCTATCTGCTGTAGAAAATAGCCAAATTTTACTCATTTAACATGGGAATATTAGTCCTGATGTTGTTCCTCAGCTTGCTTCAAACTTTGGCCACTAGTGAGAGGGTCAGATTCTTTGCATGCAGCACACTACCCTCTGATAACTTTCCCTTGCAAAACTCTGGCTTTTCTGCTGCTTTTTGAAAATATTCAGTTTAAGGGAGATAGCTTCTTTGTTGAAATCACAATCTGCTGTGGTTGTCACTGTGTGGATTCCTAACAAAGTATTATTCAGTATCCAGCCTGGTAACATTATCTGCACAGCTAATTATTCTTTTGTAATAGCATTAATCTCTAGCCCTTCTGATGATCATTCCTGTAATAGAAGATATTTAATTTAAGTTGTTGTGCTGTCAATTTTAAGAGCACAGATTTCGTACTACAGCTTTCAGATCCTGAATCATAAATGGTTTGGCTGAAATTGTTTTAAACTGGTTCCATAAAACTGGCTGAAGCAGATAATAACAATATATTTTCAAGGTTTTTTAAAGTGTGCTTTCCAGTTAAAAATAAGATTTGGAATGTATTCACTTACTTACATAATGCTAACATACAGCATGTGGCCTTCTATTCAAATCGAATTAGCCATTCAGTTGTATCTGATTCTCGGCAATTCTGTAAGCCAGCTCTCTCCTTCTATTAGGGAATATTAATATTAATATTCTATTAGGGAAGGATTATAAATTGATCTCTATTTGCTATCCAGAACAGCTGGCAATTGGTAGTATTGATAATATTGAAGTAGATTTTTCAAAAATTCAGTGAGGGTTTTTAAAGGATGAGGCCACTTAAATGTAAAGGCATAAAACTTAAGAAGCAACATCTATTGTTTATTGTTAAAAGAAAAGCTGTTTCCTAAACATCAAGTACTGTATTTTGTCTATTGAAGCCACTTTGAAACTGCCAGAGAAAGAACAATGACACATGGTATTGGGTTACCATTGAAACTGAACCAAATTGTGGCTTTGCTGTCAGGGCAGTTGCACACTGTGATTATTTGCAAATTGAATTGTATATCAAACAGTATGGATAGAAGGAGATGTGAGTTCTTTGGGGCTTTCGCATAGCTCCATTGAATGGAAGAGGCAACATGGCACCTGTGTCCTTAGGATTCCCATAGTATGAGTAGATTGTGTCTACTGACCTCCACTATAACTGTCTGTCTGTCTGTCTGTCTAGCTAGCTACCTATCTTGTGAATCTCAGAAGCCCAGTCTCAAAAGAACTGTGCTCTCATATGACATTTTAGCAATGTTAATTAATTTTAACATTTTCAATGTTAAATTACTTTTCACATAATGAAACAATTGTTTTTAATTTTTTTGGGGCATTAATGATACTACAGTACATGAAAACACATATGCCTACTGTTTGAGAAAGCTCCTATGACAGAATTTGGAAAGCCAGAGGTGGTCCCTTCCCCGCTCCACACCACACCCCCAGGAATACTGAATTTGTTATAAACCTACGACTCCTTTTGGGACAGTTTACCAGAAAAGTTATGGCAGGATAGGGACAGTCCGGTGGTATAGTGTTACTCTGGAATATAGCTGAAGTTGCCCTAGCATCAGGTCAGTAATAAAAAGATTTGAAATTTATGCCACTTTTTAAAGCTCCCTGGTACCTCTCAAGACATGAATGCATTAATGCAGGGGAGTAAGAAAGTTCCTTTTGGGATAGACTGCAATTTGTAATCATTCATTATTTACTCTCATTTCAAAAACTTGCTTATTATATAGCTCCTAAGATCCAAACCAAGCCAAATGATACCAATCTCTCCTGCAATTGGAATATAAGTTAAATACAGAGAGTTCGTGTTCAAAATCTCTTGTAATACACTAATTCTCTGTTTTAGAAATCTTGTTTCATCCAGTGATTCCACTGAGAACTTTCAACTTAAATGCTAGGATCAAACAAAAATTCCTACCCAAGAAATAAAGGTGTCAGGGCCAGCCTCGCTCCGCAATAAGACACAGACTCACTTAATGGGTATTAAGGATTTCTGGTTTATTGGAATGATAGCTGACAGAACGAAAAACGGGAACGGGGTAGGTAGGTGGGGGTGCCCCTTTTATACCCCCCTGTATTGCCCCGGGCTTCCCCACCCCTCAATGGCCTGATTGCCCTTGATGGTATCCTTGATGGCTGTATGGGCGTTTTCCCCGGTCTCCTCTTTGTCTCCCTGCAACGGTTGAGTTCTTTGGGGCACCATGTGCTCCTCATCTCCACTCCTCTGACGTCTCTCTTTTCAGTTGTTGATGGGATCATGGGTGTGGGTGTCCTTGGGTGCTTGGTTTAATTCCTGAAAGATTATCTCCTTCCTCCTTTTCCTTAATGATCATGATCCACGTTGTGAGGCTCTTTGTGCCTTGCAACGAGGTCATGACATACTGCCCCCCCAAAGATGTTCTATGGTGCTGGTTTCTCTGGGTATGCCTCATGGAACTGTCTTGTTAGTTGACTAGCCATGACGTGTCGTGCCTGGACCCACTCTGGGTGTGAGAAATGTTTCCATCTCACGAGGTATTGTAGTGTTCCTCTTTGTTTTCTTGAGTCCAGTATTTCTTTCACTTCAAAATGTTGTTGATTGTCTATCATTATGGGTGGGGGTGGAGGTTCTTCCGTATGCCATTTGGATGTGCTCGTTGGTTTCAGTAGTGCACAATGAAACACTGGGTGGACCCGTCTCAAATTGTAAGGCAGTTCCAGTTTGAACGTAACTGGGTTGATTACCTGTATGATTTTAAAAGGTCCAATGAATTTCGGTGCCAATTTCTTTGATGGTTGTGAGGTCTTTATGAACTTAGTGGAGAGGTAGACCCTATCTCCCACTTTGTAGTTCGGTGCCTCCGCCCTGTGGTTGTCCGCATATTTTTTGTACGTTGTTTGTGCGTCTGCTAAAGCCGTCTGGATGACTGGCCAGGTTGTTGCCAGCTGTGCCGCCCAATCGTCTGGTGAGCAGGGCAGGGTTTCAGGTTGCGGCAATTCTGGTATCGGTACAAAATCTCTTCCATAGACCACCTTAAAAGGGGTGTGGCCAGTACTCTGGTGTACTGCGTTATTATAGGCCACCTCTGCAAAAGGTAGTAGGTCTACCCAGTTGTCCTGTTGATAATTTATGAATGCCCTTAGGAACTGTTCAAGTGTTGAGTTAAGGATCTCTGTTGATCCGTCCGTGTTTGGATGCCACGCAGTGGACAGTGCTTGCTTGGTTCCGATTAGTTTTAAAAATTCCCGCCAAAACTTTGACGTGAATTGTGTGCCTCTGTCGGTCACCAACCTGTAGGGGGCGCCGTGAATCCTGTATATGTGTGTTAGGAATAAACGTGCCAGCTGTTGTGCGGAGGGGATAGTCGCGCACGGGATGAAGTGTGCTTGTTTCGAAAAATAGTCTTTTACCACCCATATCACAGTTTTTCTTTGGCTGGGTGGGAGGTCCACAATGAAATCCATGGAAATTTCTTCCCATGGCCGGGAGGGGCTGGCTACCGCCTGTAACAGCCCGTGGGGTTTCCCTCCTTTACGTTTGGTGGTAGCACATATGGGGCAGTTGCTTACGTAGTCTTTTACGTCCTTTCTAAGATTTGGCCACCAAAATTGCCTCCTTGTTAGGTGGAGGGTTTTTACAAACCCAAAATGCCCTGCAGATTTGTCATCGTGTGCTCTGTGTAAAATTTCTCCCCGCAGTGATTCGGGCACGTACAAAGCTTTCTCCTTCCAGGCGAGATTGTCTTTGAAAGATACATGTTGTTGGTTATTCTGCAACCATGTATCTTGCTGTAGTGCTTGTGTGAGTCTTTGTTGCCAGTTCGGTGAAATTGAGCGTCGCCTCCGATCGCTCCCCGCCGTTCGTGCTGGCGTGCGCTGATTCCTTGTCTGGCTCCGCGTGACAGCTGGGCAGCCGAGCTGTTTCTCGGTCCATACTGTTCCTACGATGTCGGAGGCTTGCGTGTCGTCCTGTGGTCGTCGGGAGAGGGCGTCTGCCAAGAAGTTTTTCTTGCCCGGTATGAATTTCAGCGTGAAATTAAACCGGCTGAAAAACTGAGCCCATCGCACCTGCTTCGGGCTGAGCCGTTTTGGCGTGCTGAGTGCCTCCAGGTTCTTGTGGTCCGTCCACACCTCGAAAGGGCAGGAGGCCCCCTCCAACAGGTGTCGCCACGTTTCCAAGGCTGTTTTTACTGCAAACGCCTCCTTTTCCCATACGTGCCATCTCCGCTCCGTCTCCACCCCGCCTCGCCTCCCGGTGCGCCTCAGGTCGTCGGTTGGGCTCCTTGGGTCGGGTTCCGCCGTCGCCGCCGTCCCACTCGCCCTGCCGCCTTTCGACCGGGGTTGCCTCTGCGCCTCCTCCGTCGCGGGGTCCCTGTGCCACCGTCAGCTGTTGGAGCATCTGCCGCACCGCCTGCATCCCTTCCTCCAACGCGCCGAGCCTCTCCGCCATCCCTGGCGTCCCGCCGGGGTTTTCGCCGCTCCGCTCGCCCTCGCCGTTGGCCGTGGTAGAGGACGGGTCGTCCCTCGATCCCGCCGCGGTGCCAGGCGCGCCCTCGCCTTCGAGCGCCCAGGGTGGCGGTTCGTCTCGCGCCTCCGTCGGGGTTGCCTGTAGGTTTGGAGGGGGTCCCCTCGTGTCGCCCCCGGTGCCTCGCGGGCTCCGGGGCGCCGGGGTGGGTCCCTCCCCCGCTGCTTCCCCCCAGCTGGGTTCCATACCTACCGGGGCGTTGCATCGCCCGGACCTCAGCTGCATCCCGCCCTGCGAGAGCGGGGCTTCGTCGCCGGGCGCCGAAGGGTTGCGCCTCCTCGGTTCCTGGTTCTCCATGCCTGGCTGGGTCCCTCACAACCGAGTTGGATAGGTGCCAGGTGGAAAAAAATATTTTGGCGTTCCCGTTTTTATGTCAGGGCCAGCCTCGCTCCGCAATAAGACACAGACTCACTTAATGGGTATTAAGGATTTCTGGTTTATTGGAATGATAGCTGACAGAACGAAAAACGGGAACGGGGTAGGTAGGTGGGGGTGCCCCTTTTATACCCCCCTGTATTGCCCCGGGCTTCCCCACCCCTCAATGGCCTGATTGCCCTTGATGGTATCCTTGATGGCTGTATGGGCGTTTTCCCCGGTCTCCTCTTTGTCTCCCTGCAACGGTTGAGTTCTTTGGGGCACCATGTGCTCCTCATCTCCACTCCTCTGACGTCTCTCTTTTCAGTTGTTGATGGGATCATGGGTGTGGGTGTCCTTGGGTGCTTGGTTTAATTCCTGAAAGATTATCTCCTTCCTCCTTTTCCTTAATGATCATGATCCACGTTGTGAGGCTCTTTGTGCCTTGCAACGAGGTCATGACAAAAGGTCACTATGTCATGTTATTTGGAGGAGAGATTTCTCCAACAGTTTAAGGGAACTAGTGGCTTTTTTGTCTTTGAGGGGGGCAATAGCTGAGATTGAAATAAAAGCAAGTAAATAAAAATAAATAAAAGCATATACTATCCGTCAAATCTCTAAGAGAACATTATTCCTGAAAACCCAATTTGCCATCTTTGAATGGGACACTGAATTGAAGTGAAGACCGTGATGCTCAGCTCCATGTGGAATTTTCCACTGAGAGTGACATTCAAAGCATTAACGATACCTTCTCTGAAACATTTTCCAAATGACAGAACTATTAAAAATATTAAACTATTTTTAAAAAACTATTAAAAATAGAGCAGGAAAAATTTGTCATAAGTAATCTAGATGCACAATTGTCTTTATGGTAGAACCTAATATATTTTTCATTTTCTTATTTCTAGATGGCACCACTGATTTAAGACTGAGTGGGCATTTTTCAGAATGTCCTGAGGAGTACAAGTACTTCTGTATCAAGGGAAGATGCCGCTATGTTGATGCAGTACAAACCCCAGCCTGCATGTAGGTTCCAAAGCACTAAAACACATGCCATTTACCAAGAGCGGAATCTGAGCATGACAGATTCTTTGGAAATATTTGGCTAATAGTCTGTTACTTATTTGAATGTTCCTTTCAGCTGTTCTTTCAATTCTGGAGTGAATACTGTATGAACTCTTATTTTAAAAATCATAATGCAGTTGTGAATGTCTTTCAATTATGGATCCCTCCCCAGGTTGTCTTTAATGTTGATGAGTAGACAAAATCTTCCCTATACAATGATGATTGCTAAAACTTTATTTTTTATTAAGAAATTCATAAAATTTCTTAGCCACATTGACTAAGAAGAATGCCCATGAAGAGTCTCCCTAGTTTAGAAGTTCACCTTGCATATGAGGAATCTGATGAGATTGAAGATGAGGTGGAGTGAGCATCCTGATTTTTTTAAATTACTCCTTTAAGGTTATGAGGTATAACTTTTAAAATTACTTTTCTTTGCAAATAAAAAAAAAAAATGCCAATATCTTGGATTTGATATTGCAAAATCCTGGACTTAATCATATTTATGGTACAACCTATACACATCCTCTATCTTCCTTCAATGTGTGTATTGTGTAACTGCTGAACTGGAAGATCCTATGGACAAGATTTTTTTAAAAGATTTAGAGTTAGCACAAGTTCATTAATGAACGTTCATCTACCTGCTTGTAGGTAGTGGGAGTGATTGAATCTGTCCTGATCTAACAATTATGCTTTACTTGGATGCGTGCATATATATCTTCTCCATTACTTACTAGTTGTGGTAGTGGTAGTGCTTCAAGGATCGTTGACCGACAGAAAGGAAAGATACGTCAAATTTTAAAATATTATCAGGGATCCTCAGTAAAGACAACTGAAGTTTCCTGATAACGTGTCAACTCTAATTAGCATTCCACTGCAACATACAACCACAGGAAAAGTAGTTCTGGGTGTCCATATTTTTATTTTATTTATTACTATTTATCCTTATATTTAAGATTCTGACAACAAAAAAAATTACTCATTTTGGGTAGTGTTTAAACTGGAACTGCTTTCTTCTGTGATCTGTTGCTCTGGTGGTATTTCCTTTAATACAACTCCTGCCCTGCTGTATCAGGAATTCCTTTGGATGATAGTTTTCAAGCCCCGGGATCCATATGTATTTGCAGTTTATGTGCAGGTCTACCCAAGGCTTCCCCAGTCTATACTTCTCAATTGTGTCAGGGTACACTTTTCATAATCACCAGCTGGCATGGCTGATGGTGATGGGAGTTGTGGTCAAACTCACCTGGAAGGAACCAGGTTAGGAAAGATTGCTCTAGGCAGAAGTGTGTACCTGGGATAGAGGCCAGTTTGCAGGAGTAGACTTTAATCCTGAAGGAAAAAAACTCTTAACTTATAATACATTTTTTCTATCTTTTTTACAGCTGTGAAAGAGGCTACACTGGGGAAAGATGCGAGCGGTTGGATTTATTTTATCTAAGAGGGGATCAAAGTCAAATTGTGGTGGTTTCTTTGATAGCTGTTATGGTAATGCTTATCATCCTGATTGCATGTATCTGCACTTGCACTCAGTGAGTACACCCATATGAAAGTTTGGCCTCTATATGTATTATCATGAAACTACGAATGTAGCTATTAAGTTAACCAGCCTTTAATAATTATACCTTTTGGAAATTTCCAATACAGGATGCGCGTGCACATAGACACACACACACAAAATATGTACAAAGAAAGTAAAAGTGAATTTACTATTCCTTATTGAGGTAAAAGGTTCATCCTCAATCCTAGCTGTGTTGATCCAATAATCTTCAATATTGTTCCATTATGTAAAACTATCCAAAGAACACAAAAAGAGATTTCTTTAATTAAATTATAAATTTAATTAGTTCCACATCTATTTTTTTACAATGGTTGTATATCTCTAGGCATGAGTTCAATATTCTGTTATGCTGTTGCTCTAAAGAAATGGTATTCCATGGTAAATTCCATGTAATTCTTTTTAATATAATACAAAAAATGGACAGAGAAATAGAACAGAATTCTGTGTAACCTGGATAATGTACTTTTTGTTATTATAGCTTTTTTAATAGCTGCATCATGCTGCTGACTTACATCTTGTTATAGATGACCCATAATATCTGATTAGCCCATGTAGAATTTTGGACTAAAGAAGCCTTTGATCTTGTCTAAGCAGGGTGGCTCAACGTATGATTAAGAGATTTTTTTTTTCATTCATATTGCTAAGCTTAACTTCCCCATTCCATACTGCTTTATTTTTTTATGCTTAAAACATATTATAGTTTTTTTTTAAAAAAATTGATTTTGACTCAGTTTTACAACTTACCAATATATACTGATTCTTGGTTTGGTTTTCTGTGGCTTTAGTTATTCCTCCCAGCTTCCTGTCAATTGCAAAGTTGGTAGCCTTCTTTCTGAGCCTGTGATAGACAGCCTGTAACCTTGTATAAGTTGCTGGATGACATCTCTAACATTTCTCAGTATTGGCCATACTGGCTGGAACTACTAGGAATTATAGGTCAGCAATATCTGAAAGGGAAGAGATTCCTCAGCCTTGTTCTAAGTCCTCATCCAAATCATTTATAAAAGTAATGAAGAGCAGAAAGTCTAGAACAAGACCTGTGGCACTCCACTTAAGAAGCCCCTCCAGGTTGATACAGGACCATTAATGAACATTCACTGGGAATGGTGGTTCAGTGAGCTGAAATTGAACTCGTACAACTAAAAATACAAGACTGTTTTTTTTATTATTATTCTTGTATTTTTGAATGTATGAGGACTTGACAGTAGATAGAGGATAGGGCCATGCATGCAGTCCTTCCCATACTCCCTCTGACCTCCATAAGGTCAGTTGGCAGGGCTTGTGTTTGCTTGAAGTCAAGGACAGGGCTCCATGTGTTTGGAGATGAATAAAGCAGGTCTGTCCTAACAGTCAGGAATCATGCTGAGACAAGGAGTAGGTCTCTAGTGTTTATTACTGCTACATTAGACAGAAAATCCTAACAAACTGAAGAAGCGTGGGAAAACCCAGACAGATAAACCCCAAAAGTTAAGGCGGGTCTGATCTGTGTCTCTTTGAATGGCTGTTTAATTCCTCAGTACTACGCATCCATTTTCCCCCCTGGATAGAGGCCCCCTCCTGCTCGCCATCAGTACTCATGACAGGTCTCAGATCACATAGCTGCATTTGAGTTTATGTTAATGCAAGTGTTGCTCTCCTTTGATTCCAGTTGGAGATAACATTCTCCTTCTTCATAGAGATACCCTTGCAACGTTTATCCAGATTTATAAGAAATCAGTTGTTTACAAAATGTACATATTGGTCAATCAAATAATTTCTGATCATAGGTAGCAAATTTGCACTATGAATCTGTGACTCATAGATGTAATTTCCAACTTCCTTTCAAAGTTATTGTCGAAAAAAACGTAGAAAGAGGAAACAGGAGGAAACTGGGACGTATGATAAACGGCAGCCTATTAAAAGTGATGATATTCTTGAGATGGATATTGCATGAAGGTAAAGAAGGCTCTGAAATTTTACATGCTTGAAATACAAGAATACTAATGTAGGGTTAGCTAACCTCTTTTATTGCCAAAATTAAGTAAATTAATTTAATTTGGAGTCATAATTTTTATCTTTAAATGTAAATTTGTTTTAGTTTAATGGATTTGTTATATTCTCACTGAATGAATGCTTTATGGTCGTGTAATGGGAAAGCAGTGGCAAGCCACCCTGCTATAGTCTGCGAAGAAAACGTCGCGAAAGTGGCATCCCCCCAAAGGGTCAGACATGACTCGGTGCTTGCACAGGGGACCTTTCACCTTTCAATGGGAAAGCCATATTTCTCTGTGTGGACATGTGAGTCATTGAGGGTTTCTTTTCTTCCTAAATATTGTTTTCTTTCATATAGGAGAAAACAGTGATGAGGACAAAAAATCCACACATATCAAACAGTATATATTTATACAAGTTACACTGTATGTGTTCCATTGAGAACATACACAGTCATCATCATCATCATGTTTATTACAGCCCTAAGGCCAGACACAATAAAACTATACAATAGCAACAATCTTACATTAATACACACACACATATATATATATAAACAAAAACAATCAATATACTACAATCCAAAATTAATTAAGAATGAAAATACTAAAATGAATTGAAATAAAATACTATGTTAAAAAATTCAAAATCTAAATGGTGGCATGGAGTATTGTGCAGATGGTAGCACAAAACTGGGCAACCTGGAAGGATATTTTTGGGTCCTTATCCGAAAGAAGTAACATTAGATAGAAGTCACTCTCCCTGCCTGGAAATTTCTTCAATAATGGATATATAAGGATCTGTCTAGAATCTTTATGTAGGGAACCATATAATAACATATGGCTTAGGGTTTCTACTGAGCTGTCACCACATGGATATAGTCGAAGGTGCATAGGAGTACCCTTAAAATGTCCAAAAAGGACTGCTGAGGGCAGTGTGTCCAGCCTGGCAAAAGTGAAAGCTTTACAGAATTTCAAAATTGTGATAGATGATAGATAAGAAGCTGGAACGAACCCTTCTGGAAGAAAATGACGTATATTGGGGTGTAGCACCTTACTTAAATTTGTTTGGAGATCTATATCCCAGATTCGTTGTTTCAGGGCGGTTCTAGCATTATCAAATCCTAATGAGCGCAGACTTTCCATAGAGAAGCTCAACAAGCTCAATTTTTGTGAGTAGTCAAAGGGGATGCTTTAAAAAAGCAAATGGTTTTTCTGTTCTTTGAGCTTATTACAGACACTTTTAAAAGACAAACACATGAATGATAGTATCACACTTGCGCTGAATTCATCTCACCATCTCTTTGTGGCTTTTTCTTCATCAGGAGCTGAAAAAAAAAGAGTAGTTGTTATGAGCCCAATGATTTGCTGAACTGCAGTAGATTATAAAAGCTACTCTATCATGCTTCCATCTTTTTGTTATAAGATTATTTTTCAGAAACCTTTTCATCTAACCATACATTATATTGTACCAGTATGATGAATAACAAGACTGTAGTTCTCTGTACACTTACCCATAATAAGTGACTGCAAGGAACAGAGAGGGATTTGTATCTGCAGAGGTTCTGAACAATACAGTAATAATTCTGACAATTGCTTTCTTTCTTAACTCCACAGGTTAACAAAGGTGCCTGCTGGCAGGTTCCAAAGACTTGTGCCCTTTTCCTTTTGATGACTTTCCTGAGGACTAGTGACTTGAAAATAAATAAGGATAAATAAACACGGGTATATAAGTTAATGTTCACTTGTAACTATTTGTGATACCTGACAGGACAATCTAGTATTGGGAACCCAGGAATTTTCAGATATGTCTGAAAGATTTTAGAAGCACAGTATTTGACATTTAACTCCCTTCAGTTGTCAAGTTGAAAAGGAAACAGGTGTTTTATCTACCGTCAAAACAGGTAAGACATCTGGTAGTATTTTAATGTTCTAGAGTAACTAAAATGGGCAGTTATGTCAAGGTTGCAGTTTTATGAACAGCTATATTTTTAATTGGTGATTTAATGATCTGTATGGCTGTTTTGAACTACCTATTTCCTATTATATTTTGCTTTGCTGTCATCTTTACTGAGAGGTGGACTATAACTGTAATAATTTTTGCTTTGCAAAATTTCACTGTTCTGGGTCTATGTCTTAGGTTGGACTTGGGATAGTATCATGCATAGACAGGTTAGGTGATACACAGTTTATTGGCAAATTGGTTGCAGGTTGGTAGTATAATTCATGCCCCATGTTGCCTTCTAAGGGTCTGGATGCCTACCCTTTCTGCCCCACTTAACTGGGTGGGAGGTGGTATCCTTGCAGCCCCACTATGAACCACCAGGATTTAGTCTTTAACCAAGCTAAAAGCTTACTAAGTAAGGCTAAACGAGCCTATGGAGTCTGGGGCCAGCCCTAACCTAGGCTTTGTCCCACCAGGGCCTAGCCCTCTCCCAGTCAGTCTTAGCTGGCCTTGCAGCTGCTCTCTGCCACCAAACCTCTGCAGTGGCTCACAGCTGCGGTGACTGCTTTGTTCGGCCTCTGCCAGGGGCCATATTGGCAAATCTTAGTTGCTGCAGCTGGTGTGGTGAGCTACCACTCCCTCTGTTGGCCTGCCACCCGGGTCTCTTTCTTGGGCTTTGGCTGCTGCACTACATACCACTGTGGGGCCTTTTTAGTGGCCTCCCCACCAAATCTGGACTGCAGGTGGACCCCTTCCTGGCCTTGACAGACCTCATTTTTGTAGCAGCAGCTTTAGGCTGGCTAAGCTGGGCTGCGGTTTTCCTTTCGGCTTGTAACTCTATTCAGGTGTTGGCTGAAAAGAAAAACTTCCAGCTTTCTTTACATCTCATTTCAGCCAGCTGCAATCTACAAAGAAAAAAATATCTCCCATGTCTCTCTTCTGGGGTATAAATTCCTGCTCTTCTCTTTGCTGATGTCCTCAGTGTTGCTGGGTGGTAGGATTGCTTAAAGGGAACAAAGGAAGGAGAGAGCTGGAGGATACTCCTTCCTCCACAACAAGCAGATTTGTTCACCTCCACATTTTTATACCTGAAAGACTCTTAAGACAGACATGTGCAGGTGATATTTTGCAGGACAGCCCTCCAGGGCTTCTGTATAGCACCATTCTGAAATAATATTTTATGGCTTGTTCTAACCAGAGTCATCGGGTCTTCAGCACTCAGGAGGGTGCCAGGCCTTGGAAGTACAGATTGCATTGGGGTCAGTGACAGCATATGCGATACTACCTCCTTGGGGATCAGGCCACCAGCAACCAATTGTGCCTGGCGTTAAGCTATTGATAGATGAGTTCTTGTGTCCTAGAGTTGCACACTGTGATTTCCACAGGCCTTCTAAAATGTAATTGTTCATACACATGGTGCAAATCTGTGGGTTATTATAAATATAAGGTGCCTTGGTGTATCTATAGTTTCAGTATGTGTCATACCTTTCTATATACTATGCAGGGGAATGGGAGTCTTACATTATTTTCTGAGTGAGATGGGTGGTGACTAAATGATGTGTGTGTGTTTGTGTGTGCGTGCGCGGATAAATATTTTCTGAAGCACATTACTCCTTAACAGCACTCTATCCTTGAGCCAAGAAACTCAGACTGTGTTCAGCAACATGAAAAGAATGATAAATCTTATAAGCTATGTAGAAAGCCTTTTGGACATGTGTGTGTGTGGGTGTGTGTGTATCCAGTTGCAGTGACTCAACCTACAGACATACACACACACACACACACACACACACACACACACACTGTATAAGCTACATTTTTGTAAATGGTAGTTTGTATCAATGTTCTAAGCCAGCCTTCCCCAATCTTGTCCTTTTCGAATATATTGATCAACAAATCTGATAGTCAGTTCAGTGTCTACCAAATTAGGGATGGCTGTCTTATACTGTTAAGATATATTTCTGTAATTATGGTTTATATGTAAACAACAATGAGAGACATCAAAATCTCAAGTGTTGCTAGTATCCTTCACAGTTGCTAGTATTTTTCATCATGGTCTCTATGATTCACACATGTAGGTTATCAGCCTTTGCAGAGCCCTGTTCCAAACTTCCTAGAGCATACATTATTGTTTAGTGGCTGAGTCTTTTTGCAGTTAAACACTGCTTCTGTCAAACCTCTTCAGTTTGTTTTTAGCCACCATGTGTAGACAGGTTGAGTTGATCAACCTTTGGTTTTATTTTTTTCTTCTTGTTTTAACCATCTTTCAATTCTTCCTTAAAGTTGATCAGTAAACTTACCCTTTACCCTGTCCAGATAAACATAAATTGTGTATTTTCTGCCTTGTGAAAAGCATGCAGTAGTCTGCCAGGCATTTAGTAAACATTGCCGGGTGTTTTCTAAATAGGCTTGTTGAAATTTCTTTTTTGCGGGCCAATCTTGGGAGCAAGATCTAAAGGTGGAAAATTTTGGAGCTATAACTCTGGATTGATTCTTTTTGGGAAATGATACAGACCATAAGCAAGGAGTGAAGTTTTGTCTCCCTTTGTTGCAGGGGAAATTTAGTACAAAAATAAGAATTTCTTTCCAAGCAAAACTGAGAATATCCACTTACTTTATAAATGCTACTTCTCTATAATATCTATATTCAGCTTATTCTCTGTGTTTTTGGGGGTTTATCCTTATAGGTTATCTTACATTTAAAGGCACGGAATCTCTGTACTCTCCTTATTTCTGCTCTTTATCACAGAATCTCTCCACCAATGGCTGTTTTCAGTCTCTATTGGTATTCCCTTTGCACCTCCTTCCCTAATGTCTCCTCACCACCAAATTTATGGGAAAGTCTTGAGCTTCAGTTTGGCAGCTGGCTTAATTTGAATCCGTATTCTCATATATAAGGGAAACAACTTTAAAAGTGGTTTATAATATGCCAAATAAACTGTTATATGTTCAAAAAGCAGTGTAATATTTTTGTTGAAAGGGCTGTCATGATAAGAATACTTACATGGGGAAAAGTGGCCTTTTTGGGAATAAACTCTTTCAAATTTTACATACTAATACCAGTCAGCAAACTGAAAAAACACAACTGATGGCTTTGCTACAAATTTATGATAAAGCAGTAAATATTTAATGTAGCTTACATAGTATTCTTAAAAATTATAATTACTAGATACCTGTTAACTAAGATGGTAATGTCTACAAAATAATAAAGCAGAATTTATTTTTACTGGGATGTTTTGGTAATCTTGTTGCATCATTTCTGTAATCTTTAATAACATTTTTTTCCTAAAAAAAATTGTGTTGCATCAGTAAACTTAAACTCTTCACAGTTTAGAAGGAACTCTTGGCCTTCCAAGGCTGTCTCTGTGGCCAACATATTCAGTATGAACTGGAGAAATCCTTGAACTGGTGGTCTGGTATATCACTAAAGAAAGGGCTACAAACTAAACCCCTTTTTGCATTGTACATTACATATTTAGCATTGATGCTTCCATCACTCCATCTTTATCCTGGCTATCCACATGCCTGGAAGTGACAACATTCTTGCCAACCAGCTCAGCCATAGCAAAAGAGTCACTGTGAATAGAAACTGCATCTGTTGATGATGGCAATAAATCATATAGACAACATCAAGGTCAGTTTGTTTGCATTATGGGACAACAACCAATTCCTAATATTTAGCAGCAGTGATAGAATAGTCTTTTGGTGAAGACCTCCATTTCTTTTGGAATGGATTCCTATTTTACACATTTCTACCCATTCCTCTGCTAGTCACAGTCCTGGTGAAGATTTGACCAACTGCATTTTTGTCACATCTTGACAGCTATGGTAACCCCGTTTTGCACTTTTGCTCCATCTCATCCATCAAAAGTACTTCCATCTTCCAAATTAACTCAACTCTCTATGCATCAGGGGAAGTCTTTTGTCTGGGCTGTAAGCTGTTTTGGAACTAGAGTTTCCCAGAGTAGGAATGTGATTATGTCAGCACCAACAGCCACCTAGCATCAAGCCTGAGAAGTACAAAGCAGTCCATTAAGTCATGGGAAAAGTGGAAAAAAGAAATGTCCAATTTAAACTCCAGTGGGCATAAGAGAGAACTGCACCCTCATAGTGTCAGCGCCACTAGGTAGACAAGACCAAGAAATCACCTCCACAGGAAGGCTAAAACTACTTTTATTGAGATTGGCTATAATAACAATCTTGCAAATCTGATCATACTATACCTCCTCCCCCTTCTTACGCTTCAGCGATTAGGTGCCTGTCTGAGCTGCTTACAGATGTTATATGTCTGTTGTGGACTTAAAATATTTTTCTCCCCTCATTGCCCTAGCAACAGATATTGCATATCTCCATCAAGGTAATCTTCACTCTCTACACATGACGACAGAGGGCAATCAGCTGCTTAAAGTGGCTTCATTCTAATATGATATATCAGAATGATATATACACTTTACCTTCCTCAAGTGCTCAGAGACATAGGTTATGTCATGTCCTAATCTGCAAGGTTTGTGTGTACCTAACTGCCATTACCCTTCTTGGGTGAAAAAACTTTCTGTTTTTGAATAGGGTATATCTTGTGTGGTATTTTTACTTACATATAGCCTCGTGTGGCGCAGACTGGTAGGCGGCAGTATTGCAACCGAAACTCTCCCCATGATCTGAGTTCGAGCCCAGCGAAAGCTGGATTCTCAGATAGCCGGCTCAGGTCGACTCAGCCTTCCATCCTTCCAAGGTCGGTAAAATGAGGACCCAGCTTGGTGGGGAAGGCGATGACTGGGGAAGGCAATGGCAAACCACCCTGCTATAGTCTGCCAAGAAAACATCGTGAAAACGGTGTCCCCCCAAAGGGTCAGACCTGACTCAGTGCTTGCACAGGGGACCTTTCACCTTTCACAGACCACCAGGATGTGGTATGTGACTGGTTTTATCCTGTATAGGGACTTGTCAGACACGTGTAGCCAAACCCTCTACCAGGAAAGATAGATTCTGAAAGATTTGATATGTCCCTTCCTGAAACACCGCTGAGCACCAGGACTGGATAGCTGTGATGGAATGTGACAATAGCTCCTAAAGCTAATGCACTGTATATACTCCAATAAACTACGTGTTTAATTCCCAGTAGAGGGTTTAAACCCCACAGAATAAAACCTGGCTATGTACATCTGATGAGTCCTAATATAGGATGAAACTGGTCATGTATTGCTTCCTGGTAGTCTATATAAGTAAAAATACCACAAGATACTCATTCTAATAAGTAGGGTGAGGACTTCTATGACATGTCATATTTTTTTCTGGAACCTTTATTTGAATTTATAAGTAAGTTAAAACATGTTTTAGAGTAATCTGGTGAGAATTAGATGCTTTTTATTTTGCCTGAAGTTATATTTTGACTTTTTAAAGGTGTTATGTCATATTTCTACTTAATTTTGTAACAGACGTCATATTTTGGTCATTGACAACCCTCCTGATAAGCCAGCAAAGAAAGTGAGAATTTGCCTGTTTTTTTTTTCCCTTATTCGCTCCCCCACTCGGTGTGTGTGTGTGTGAGACAGAGAGAGAGAGAGAGAGAGCGCGAGGTGGGAACAAAGGCTTCTCCCCTGACCAGGCCTGGAAAAACGGTGAGAATTTGACTGTTTTTTCTTTTGCTTATTTGCTCCCCAACTCAGGGCTCTCTCTCTCTCTCTCTCTCTGTGTGTGTGTGTGTGTGTGTGAGACAGAGGGAGAGCAACCTTTTTTAAAATGACTTCAGCAGGCAGAGGCTTCTCCCCTGACCAGGCCTGAAAAAAAGTGAGAATTTGCCTATTTTTTTTTTCTTTTTCTCATTTGCTCCCCAACTCAGGTGTGTGTGTGTTCAAGGTGGTGAAGTCATGTGAGAGCTGCAATCTGATTTCAACATGCCTAAAAGTAGATATTCAGCGAGTGTGAAATTACGGTGTCTTGTTCAAGAATTTGGGGAGCAGATTTTCAGTAGCAATGGTGATATTTTGTTTTGTAAATTGTGTGAAGTTAAGGTATTGGCCCAAAAGTGTTTTAATATTCAACAACACTGTGACACCGCAAAACACAAGAGTTGTTTAGCAAGATTTACCTTCACTGAGGTAATGTCTTCTTTTCAAGAGAGCTTCTTCTTTAATTGCAGGTTCATCAAATACCAAATCAGAATTTTGTAAGGATCTCTGTATAATGATGGTTACTTCAGATGTTCTCTTAAGGAAATTAGGTAGTGGTAGCCTCAGGCATTTTTTGGAGAAGTACACCAGTCACCCAATTCCAAATGAATCAACTGTAAGGAAAAATTACATCTCTGCCTGCTATGAAGATGTGTTAGAAAAGATAAGATCTGCTGTTGACAACCATAAGATACGGGTTTCAACAGATGAAACAAGTGATGTAAATGGAAGATATGTAGCCAATGTTATTATTGGCACTCTGAATTATGACAAGCCTGGTGAAGAATTTCTAACATGTGAAACTACAAAAAGTAAAAAAAAATCCACTATTGCTATGCTCTTCTATGAAACTACTCTGGCCGGATGGTGTAAAAAGGGGAAGCATCCTTCTCTTTATAACAGATGCCGCTCCATACATGACTAAAGCAGCCAAGGGACTTAAACTTCTTTTTCCAAAACTGATCCATATCGCATGTCTTGCACATGGTTTACACAGAGTGGTCGAAGAGATTCGAAGCAACTATCCTGCTGTAGATAAGATAATTTCGAATGGGAAAAAATGTTCATTAAAGCTCCACTTTGAGTACAAAAGTTCAAAGAAATTGCTCCTACTTTGGCTCTCCCTCCCCAACCAGTTGTGACGCATTGGGGGACTTGGCTGGATGTGGCTATGTATTAATTCACAAATTATGCTTTCTTGCAGCAGATAGTTAAAGAATTTGACTGTTGTGAATCTTCCTCCATCAAGATTGTGCAAGATCCCTTTTCTGAAACCTTAGCTGGAAATTTAGCATGTATGGGATCTAACTTCAGTGGATTATCAAAAGCAATCACCCACCTTGAAACTGTAGGAATGGAACTTAGTGATGCACTGAACATTGTAAAACAAACAGAGTGATTTAAAGCCAGCAAAGGGGAAAGTGGCTGAAAAAATTAGTGATAAACTGCAAAGAGTGCTGCAGTCTAATCTGGGTTATTCAACACCTTGCAAAATAAGTAATGTTCTAAATGGACTCGAAGCAAAATTTGAAGACTTCGAGCCAGAATTTTCTCCAGACAAGTTTGCTTTTTTCAAATTTGTTCCTGTAACCTCTTGTGATGTCAAATGGAGTTTCTCCAGATATAAGAACATACTGGTGGACAACAGAAGGGGTTCTGAGTTTGATAACCTCAAGATGCATGTAGTCATCCAATGCAATTCTGCTGTTAATGAAAACTAATCCAGGGATGACCATTTTACTCTCAAAATGTTCATTTGATTCCTTCAATACTAGCACTTCTGCAGTGGAAGTGAAGAAGAATAAACCTTTTAATTTGTGTGTGTGTAAGCATAGATTTTTAAAAATTGGATGCTAATTTCAGAAAAATTGTAAAGTCATATTTTTTGCTTTAAAAATCATATTTTGGGTTTAATTGGTCATATTTAAACAGTTTTAAGGTCATAAATGCTTGCATATTTCTAACATTTTTAGGTCATAGAAATCCTTGCCCTACTAATAAGCCATGTCAAGCAGCTTGATAGCTATTTCCAAGTTTGAACCAGTGAGACTGATACAGAGCTTAATTCCTTCTCCTTTATTGCTATGAGATTTTGATTCCATAACCCTTCTGGGACGAGATAGAGAAGGTTAAGTTGGTTTCTCAGAAATTGAAATCCTTAGATGACACCATCCAAAAACAGTTTAATCCCTTGCAATGTTAGGTTCATCATATTTTGGCCTTTCTCCTGGACTGAGCTTGGCTCTCACTTCTATAAAGGTTTACCCTGCAGCCATCTCTTCCTTTTCTCTTTGATCAAGAGGTAGTTCTTTTTTCTCTAGCTCACTGATAAAGCATTTCAGTAAAGGTGTAATGCATCTCTGTTCTCCAGTATCACTGCTGCTTTTAGTCTGAAGCTTCTCCCTAGTTTTCTCTAGGTTAATGTCAAAACCATTTGAGCCCATGGCTGCTGCCCTTTTGAACTCATAAATGGTGGCTCTTATTTTGTTTAATGGTACAATAAATAGTTCATGTTAATCAAAATGATAAATTCAATCTAGGTTTTGCATACACATAATTAGAACTCACCAAAGCAAAAAGCTTCCAAAAGGTCAGCAAGAGAAAAAACTAGAAGATAAACTAATTGGTTTCCAAGGCAAAGGACTAGGAGTTCATGAAGGTCTTCACACAGTGCCATTCTAGCAGCTTTACCAAGCCAAGGTTCCTCCTTAAATACCAGCAATCTCCAACTCTGCCCAAGCACAGCTGATCTCAATCAGGTTTGTCTGAACATGCTTGTGTCTCTGTCCTGCTGTTCTTTTTTCAGAAACAGCATTCTTGAGGGCTGGGCAGAGAAGGCTTCTGAATTTGCTGGGTCCTAGTCCGTAATGGTGAGGCTGTTTGCTGGCTCAGAATCATTGCTGATGCCTGGTCACATAAGTTCTGCTTCTGAGGCTGCCTCCTGAGGCTCTTCCTCATCTGAGAGGATTATTGAAACTAAAAGGTGACACACCCAAATTTAGCTCCTATTATGGAGGATAGTCTTTTTTGTAGTCATGCTGCCATCTTGTCAAGCTGGATGTCTTACATGTTCCCACTTATCACCTGGACAATATGGCACCATTTTGCTTGACCCGTTGTGTAGCCCTGGCCTTCCAAAGCTCATTTAAAGGGCACTGTCTTTAGCTGCAGTGTTTCTCCAAATGGATACTGACAACTATCAAGTTTTACTCTGAACTGGCCATGCCCCTTCTGATTGCATTCACTTCACAAGATGAGCAATTGCATTGGCTGCTTTCCTCCAGGATTTTCACTTCAGGAGCTATGCTGGGTAGTCATATGATATCCACCTTTATCCAGCACTTTAAGGCTGGATCTCTGTTCCCAGAAAAATGCAGCTTTTGGAAGGGCCATCCTCTCTTTAGTCATCTTTGGACAATCAGATCCTCTTCCAGATAGAGTATTTCCTACTTACGGATGTATTTACAAAGCAGTAAATGGTTATTTACCTGCAATTTTTTGTGTGGTTTTCTGTGAATTCACACAATACTCTATCTTGTTTGGTCTTATTGCTTTGGATTTATTGTGTCATTCTTAAGAACTAAAGGAGTTAAGTAGGATTCATTCCTAGTTATGCAGTAAGGCTGAGAGCGGATTCCTAACCAACAATTTTGTAAAGTCTAGAAAGTTCTGAATAGGACCCTCCACAGGTACATAACTCATGTGTCTGTATTCATAGATGACTCCTCAAAGAACTGCAGATACAAATAAGGAACTAGTTCTTTGGTTTTCTTCCCAGATAATTATTGAACCAAATTTACTTTGCATGACCATACGGCATAAATTTCAGCTTCAAAAATTACCAGACACCTTAGATTTTCTCCAGTGCATTTCCTCAGTCAAATGGGAAGATATTGTTCAAGGTTTTTAATTAAATAGGACGTTTTAAACCACCAACCACTATGAGAAGGGGTTGGACTCCATAGCCTAGAGGAGGCCCCTTCCAGTGCTGTGATTCTCTAAATCAGTAGTATTTCAATTCTTCATAAAAATGGATGGTTTTTAATTCTTGTATACTCATAAGTGGAAAGGTTTTTTTTAAACTAATAATAAAATTGCATGCTGGATTATTTATCAGTCCTAATAACTGTACCTTGAATAACCACTTTTAAGAAGGAAACCATTCCTTTTGGTCAAGGGCTGCATTCTTGCAGGAATAAAAAATGGGGCCATACTGCATGCCAAAAGTAGATGAAAGCACCTTCTCCCTTTTCTTTCTTCGACTCTGTTTATTCTCCTTCTCCTCGCACAGCAGATTGTGAAGGAACGGGCTGACTGATTTGCCAGAGGTGTGAATTGCTTATGTCCAAGGGGATTTGAGGTTATGCTGATTAAAGGCAACAAATGCCCCCCCCGCCCCCCGTTCTTCACATCCTGTCACATACATACGGGGCCTAATAAATATCCCATAAAGAAATTTCAGTCTCATCCAACTATCTCCCAGTTTACATCTTTGGCCTTTCAGGTGTCCTTCTGCTCCTCTACATCTGGTAGCCTCATTTAGCTAATCCTTCCAATGTTGGCAAGAAATAACTTTCTCTTTCTGATAGACAGATAATGATTTGAAAGGAAAAAAGCCCTTTTCATCACTTTTTATGCACAAATTAAGTTTTTGGTCTGCATTATAACTGGATCTGCAAAACCAAACATGGGCAGGTTCTTCTAAAAGAATTGCCATCATGTAGAAGAGTTCTTCAAGCCACCCTCTCTGTCTGCAGCACCGTCACTCTCGGACTGTCCCAGTTAAGCAGGATGTAACAAATCTTTGGGAACTAGATCCTCAGCTGAAAAAGGAGAGAGTCTGAAAGAAAATTCTGCTCACTTTTAACTTTCCAGTAAGAGATACTTTATTTTGCTTTCCTGCTTGGTTTTGGTAGCGAAGAGCCATGTTGGACTCAGAAACAAGATGACATCTTTACAGTGCTTGCTGGGTCAGGGAAGAAACTTGGCTCATTTTGTGTACAAGTAACACAGGTGATGACTTTGGAGTTGTCGGTAAATATAGGCAATCTGATTAAAGCTACACTTTGGAGATAACCTACTGTCCCATTAATTCACTATATAAATATCTGTGGAGGTGCATGTAGCTCTGCAACAATCTTTTTTCTTTGTGTACAAATAAATATTGTCATAGTAGATAGAGGATTATACTTTTGTTATATTTGTGTTCTGTATTACAACATTTAACCCCTGGGAGTTCAAGGTAAAAAAAGTTCAAGGAATATTTGATCTATAAAACGGAGAACAATACCTTCAAAATGGCCTCCTTTTGCAGAGGTTCTATTATTAATATGTGTTAATTGTGACTTCTTTTCTTTGCTCTGTGGCTCACTCTGTGAAAAACAAGAGTGTGATGAAGTTCAGTAAGTAAATACAAATTTTAGAAATGTAAATCATGATAATTTAATTACTTTGTTTTAGAAATAGATTCCAATTTGTTCTTGGAATCTAAAATATGCGTATCATTATCTTCCATGTACACTTTTGTTTCTAATAGCCATGGTAGCTAAGTCTCCTAACTAGGCATAATTCATGCAGTTTCCCTAGTGGTATTTTGCCTTTTGAAGATATGAAAACTGATATTTCATGGACAATACTTGACACAAGGGTGCTCTCATCAATCACATGTAATCGATTTCGCTCAGGGAAAGGAAGTTTATATTTGTATAGTCAAGTATCTTTATTGTGGTCAAAAACCACAGTACCCACTTGTGAGCCGCCTGGGACTTGGAACTTTCTGCTGGCTTCCCCATTGACTTTGCTTGTTGGAAGCCGGCAGGAAGTTGTGAAGAGGTCCTCGCTTAACAACCTGCAATCCTCATTTAATGATGGCAACAGGGAGTGCCAAGAATTGCAGTCCTGAGTGATGCGGTCATATGAGTTCACACCTTATAACTGCATCACTTAGTGATGGAAATTCCAGTCCCAATTACCATAGTTAACTGAGGACTACCTGTATTCAGAGAATTTTAGAAGTCAAAGTTGAAGTGAAACCCCAATTCTTAACCAGGCCTAATTCCAAAACATATTAACAAAAATATCACCATTTACTAAGGTACATGTTCATGTCTGTGAGGATAAAGTTAGCACAACTTTGGAAAAGAGATATATTACTGATAACATCACACTCGGAACTTAAACTTGGAGAATGTGCAGTGATGGCAAAACTAACATCATATATTCACAACAGAAGTTTAACTAAATTTAAGCCAGAATAGCTTCCACACATAATATATATTATGCAGCAAATATAAAACAGATTACAGTACATATAAAAAGGTCATAAAATTAACTGGGGTTATCGGTTGGCTGGCTGCATATTTTGCATATGATATAGCAGAATTTAGCTATATTTGGGGTAACAGAATCATGGATATCAGAGTAAAAACTGTAAGTAAAATTGATCAGAATGTTCAGCAAATTTGCTTCAATGTAGGGTTTTCAATTCTGACCATGTGCCTGCATAAAATGGCTATTATAATAAAATGCGTTTAACAATTTTGATAGCCTCTTTATCACATGTGCAAAACCTTAGCCCAAATGCCCTTCTAAAACTGCCGTAGGAAGGACATCAAATCAAGCCCGTTAGAAATAATTCTGAGAAATTTTAAATGTAAAAGTAAAGATCCTATTTTGGATTTATGGCAGTTTCAACAAACAAAAACATTTTTTTTTCTAGAAAATCTTCTTTGGCATTTTATAATGTAACAAAACATAACCAAAAATGGCTTTGAGACTTTTAACAGGGATCGATTGCTATCTTTTGTGCACTATCACATTCTGTTTCAGTTTCTAAAATAGTCTCCTCAATCTGATGCCCTCCAGGTTTGTTAAGACTATTAGATTTCCCAGTTAATAAGGTCAGTAGAATACTTGGTGCTGTTGTGGTAGTATCTCTAGAGGGCAACAGGTTGAGGAATATTACAGGTAGTCCTTGCTTACTGACTGCGTTGTTCAAAGTTATAATGGTGTAATAGCTTTGTGACCAATCCTTGCATTTATGACTATTGCAGCGTCCTGCAGTCATGTGATTGCCATTTGTGTGATTCACAACTGCCTTGCAACAGTTAACAGAGAAGGTGGAATTTAAAATTGTAAGTCATGGTCATGTGATGTTTCGCTTAACAACTGCGGTGATTTGCTTAATGACCAAAGGGGAAGTGAGGTCATAAGCTCGTCACGGTCACATGATGCTTAGCAATTGCAGCCCTTAGCAACAAGAATTGCTGGTCCCAATTGTGGTTGCTAAGCAAGGATTGACTGTGTTAATAGTTTCAGTCTATTTCTCCAGAGGCTTCTTTTGAATCTTTCATGTTCAGAAAGCTGCCTGCCTGAGATGTCTTTCTTAGCTTCCTCTGTTAAGCAATTGAATTTTTTTTTAATGTATGTGCAAAGAAGAGGACACATATGTTGAAGAATAATACTAAAAGACGTTGTGCATGTGTATGCCAACACTCATACAAAGGGCATTGTTTTATCTCCATCTATCTTGCATTGCCACAAGAGTAGCTGGAAGTTATCTTTCTGCAGCATGACAAACAATGCTTATGCCTAATTTCAAAGAAATTATTTAATTCCAAGGCTTTATTTTGGGATGTAATATAGTTTGAACTGTGAATTCAGGATGTGTAGCTAATACACACACAGAGAGAGAATGCCATTTTGCCAAGATACTTTAAAACAACGTAAACTGTCATGTCTTTGTGTACAAAATTTGGCACATGATGGAAACAGTGACTGTATAATACATTTCCCAGATGAGAACATATGGTTTTCTACTTACAGCATTGGCATTATCCAGATCTGGACAATGCATTTCTGTGTATTAATACCACATTGTGAAAATATGTTCTTCGTGTACCAGAATAGGGACTCTTCATGAAGTGACACTGCAGAGTGATAACCAAGAAATCTTTCATCCAGAATGCTCTGTCAATAGCTTCTGAAGATAACTCTCATTCATTTAATTATACTAAAGTGTTTAGTTTTATTTATCACTATAAACTGATTGTGGCTTCTACCACTAGACATTTAATTCCCATTTAATCCCTGATAAAATAGGACTGACTTTGAGTGTTTGCCCTGTGGCTCAGTGTGTTATTAGACCAACAATCCATGCTGGCATGAAGCTAAATGTTAGAGCAACAATCTCTTGGCATTTACTGCTATAGAATAAACTTTTAAAGGACATTGGAGTCACTTGCCTGCCCTTTTTCAAGCTAGACATCTTTAACATTCCATCTTGATTCTAAGGATCACTAAAATGGAGGGCTTCATTAAATCAATAGCCTTTGCATTTGATTCCTATATATTTGGAATCAAAATTCCTTTTGATTCTGTGTTCAAAGATATAGAATATTATCAAGAGATGAAAAACATCTCAGAAAAAAATCTTTTGCAAACTATTTTAACCACCAATTTGACCAATAGTACAAATTAAGCTACAGTGCTTGTTTAGACAAAAACAAGGCCCCTGGAATCTGCACTAAGGAAAACCTGTACCCACATACCAGGGGCTTAATTTCACTGAAACTCAGCTGGATTAATTTATGGATAGACTTACATAGAATTGTGCAATTATGCTGTAATTTTGGTGGAGCTAAATCCCATAGGATTTCCTTTGGAAGTTATGAGTAAAGTGATATGGCCAGACCACATCATGCCTCCCTAATTGCTTATTTTTAAGCAATCTCAGATCTATAAATCTATAATTTGTTGTAGAAAACATCAGTTACATTAGTGGATACATTTAGACCAAAATAAGTGGTAGTATCCTCCCAAATTACTTCTCAATTTGTAAGTGGCAAGAGAAATGGAATTCCAAAGAAAATGCCATTTCAATTATATTAGAGATGAATGTGTGTCATAGAACTTCCAAAGCCATGACTAGTTGGAAAATGATCCAGGGCCTTCTCAACTACTGTATTCAAGTTGCAGAACTCCCTTCCTGCTGAAGTTTGGACCTCCTTTTAAAGCTTCAGGTACATTATTAAGACCTTTTCATTTTGCCAAACTTATAGTATGGGATAAAGCTTTGTGTCATATAAGACAAAAAAACAATATATGATAAATTATGATGAATTGTTTGATGCTATTCTTATCAATAGTGCTTTTATTAATTTAAATTGTGTTCATTATGTTTCATACATTGTATGCACTTCAGGTTTATTTAAAAGATATGAGTTTATTTTTTTTTAATGGAAAATTTAATAACCTGCTGAAAGCAGCCTGATTAAAACTATAGTAAAACCAAGATATATTGGTTTATGTGAGCCACTGAGAGTCATTTTTTATTGTGATGGCATCAGATATGTTTAATAAATAAATATATTTATCTAAATATTTCTATAGGATCAGTGTCTTTACTTCTTCAGCACACCACATCTTTATCCATTCTTAAACCCAAGAAAACAAAACCACCTACCACCTTCATTTGTTCACTGTTACAGTACTTGTAAGTTAACGAGGCATGCTAGTTGACAGTAGCTTTGTATTCTTAATATTTGATACTAATCTAGATTTTTGACTCTCTATTTTTATTTCCATAATCAACTTTTAAAAGTCGTTCAGATCAAATCAAATCTTTATTACCATCAAAGACCAGCATTAAAAAGTTACTTTTGGCTAACAAACTACTGTTACCTGTATATCTCATAGTGTTAGTGTTTCAGCCTCCTATTTTGATACCAGTTGTCATCTCTTCTAGTCCTGCCATTACAATATATTCCCTCTATGTTAAACAGATATAGGGACAATATGTATCCTTGTCTTACTCCCTTTCCTATTTTAAATTACTCATTTTCTCCAGATTCAGTTCTTACAGTTGTTTCCCATTGTTTGTCAAGTTTCCACAAAACAAATGTGTTCTGGAACATTAGTTTACATATATTCCACATTTTCAAATTATCTACACAATCAGATTCTTCTCGTTCTAAGATCTTGTCAAACTTTGCTTACCTGAGGAATAAGTATAGTGCTAAAGAAATGTATGCATTATCTTGAATCTCTTTCATAGGTATATGTATATACTTAAGTCCGTAGACCATATAACTCTTATTCCATATTTGTTGACATAGTGCTGTAATTGCTTCTTTTGTAGCTTTAAACAGTTAATTGGATATTTCATGTGTATCTGGTGCTGTCCTATTTGATAGCTGGTGTACTTCTTGTCATATATTAGATATTCCTGAATATCTGCAAATGCTTCTGTCTACAAAGGTTCTTATCATGGTGGGGTTAATGTATTGTTATTCATTTCTTACATTTATAACCCACCTTCTATTTTATCATCACAGCACCTCTATAAGATTAGTAAGCCTATGCCTGGCCTAAAATCTCTAATGAATTTCATGTCTGACTAGGAATTTGAAAATACATACATCTCCCTGATCTTAGTCTAATAGTCTTACATGCTCATTTTCTACTCTTTCATGTCTATTCTCCACAAAGAAATAATTAGCTTTTGAAACTGATTCACATCTTGTAAATGAAACAGCCAGTTGTTTCTAAGATGAGAAAACGCTCCAAAGTGGAGAAACCAAATACAATACAATATAATGTATGGCAATCTTCAAATGGTTTCATTTCAGTTCTTTGGCTATTTGTTATGAAAGCTTTGGAAATATGGACAAACAGTTGAACAGAAATCTCTTCATAGTTTTTCAGAAATACCTAAAATACTCTTGTCCATAAGTTGAAGCTTCAACTCATATGGTTTGGTCTTGTTTTGTTATCTTCATATTTTGGAACAACTTTAGTAGGATTGCTAATATAACTTTGGACAACTTGTGTGGTAAAGATGCATATTTTTGTGGCTATATTCCCAGTATTCTGAATCTATCAAGGTATCAAGAAATTTATATGTTTTCAGACATGGGAGTTACCTGAAAGAATCAATGGATATATTTTGCTTGTGAAGATATGAATTGGGGTGTGGGGGTGTTGGTGTTGTTCTGCTCATAACAATTTGCCAGGACCTTTTTTCTCTTTTAAAATAATTGCTATGATTAAGTTTGAAGTTATATTGTCACCTCTGCTTTATGTGTATATACTTTTTTTTGTTAACTAGTTCAGTATAATAAAATAAATAAAATAATCAAAGTAGCCTTGTCAAATTCTGCCATTATCTCCCACGCATATAAAAATAATAAAGGCGGGATAACAATTAAATAAATAACAGAACTGTACATTTCATGTATTCATCAGAGTAGCTCAGGCTACATTTTGTACACTAGTTTTGGCATTTGCATTTCTTGTTGACCATATCTGAGAAAACAGGATATCATGAAATAGGTGTGCCAATAAAACAGTATATACGTATCAGACTTTGAACAATCCTATTTCCTTTACAGGGCAATTTTTACAGATATCGTATATAATTATATTAAGAAATATAGTTGATAGCACTCACTGAATGCAACAGGATTTGAATTAAATTAACTTTCCTGTTTTGTTTCAATAGTCACAACTGGCACTAGTAGTTACATTGTTTATTATTGTGGTTGTTGTTACAATTCATTGTTTTTGACTGCAGTAAAATCAAATAATCCCTGTTAGGATTTCTTTTAAAATACATTGTAAGAGGAGAGCCATGTCAGTCTATGGTGGAAAAAATCAGAAGCCTGGCAGTCCCTTTTCCAACTAAGACATTTTATTGAAAAGCATAAGCTTTTGTGAGCTTCAGCTGACTTCATTAGGTTTAAAATACAGTGATGGTTGATGTTACACCACATGGTGGGGCTATATTATCACATTTTTAGGGGTTGTGTGAGTTGCCTCCATATAATCTTGGCACCTTTTCCAAATATATGGAGTAAATGATAGCTTATTTAGGATTATTTATTTAGATATATTAATAGATGAATAAGCTCTTTTTACTGGGGGTCTGAGGTCAGATTGTTCTTCAGTTTCAAGGCAGATTTACTTTCCATTGTCCTTCCTGATGTGGCTGCTTCAGTTACCTTACAGCAGTTCTGCCAGTGGGGCTTCTCTTGCATTCAAGGTCGAAACTGGTGGCAGGAATCTCAAATTAATCCATAGCAGGGGTAAGGTCAAGTGGACCTTTTATGGCTCTACTCCATGAAAGGAAGTCCAGTATCAAACCCAGAAGGCGGCAATGGCAAACTACCTCCGTATTGTTGCCAAGGAAACTGAATGAACATGGCTGTAACATTTAAATTTAGGTACCAGATTGGAAGACATTCCTCTAACTACAGAACTTTTATCAGTATATCTGGAATGATGGTGTGATGGTTACACAAAGCCAAAGGAAGTCTGGTGGTGTCAATACTGAAAGGAATAGGCAATCGCAAGCAATTGAGCCCAACCTGATGTCACCTAACTAACTTCAGTGATTCCAGTGTTGTTTCAGAAGTCTGTTTTCCTCTTCTCTATGCTTTTGGTGGGTTATCTGGCTTCTTAAATATAGGCCACATATATATTCTACCAAATGTTCATTAGTACTTTAAAAAAAATGATCAGTTTAAGAAATATTTGGTTCCTAAGAGCGGGGAGGAAGGATGCTAATAAGCATGATGAATTGTAGGATCTGCTTTAGATGCTGAACTTGCAATCAGTTGCCTCATTTACCAGTTTCCTGCCTGTTTTATCCAATCCAATTAATTAGATAGGCCTGTTAGAAAATGTAGAGGTCAAGCTTAATTACAAACCATAACAGGCTGTTTTATTGGACTCTAGCAGGAAATTTTTATTGGACTCCAGCAGGAAATTTTACTTGGCAGTGAAAAAAAATAAGAGGAGAAAAAAGTGAAATAAGACTTGATTTAGTTGATTATCTCCCTTCTCCTATATAGTGTAGGGCCTAGGCTGTAGATTATAGCCTATCCTATGACAGAATCAAATGTTTCCATTTTACATTGGCAGTATGATGGGTAAGCACATTTAGAGCTCAGGTGACAGCTTTGTAATAATAGCCAACTAATTCAGGACACTGATGCTTTTATTTATTTTGCTTGTTTAAAAACTTGAAATAACTTATCAAATGTACCTAAAGCACAGTAAAAAAAGTCCAAATTACAGAATCTAATTTCATGTAATAAAAGAAGAGCAGGGTCAAACAAAGCACCACTGAAACAGGGATAAAACTCAAAGCCAATAAAATTAAAATGTTTTAATAGGCTGAAGCTCAACTGAGAGAAAGCTGAGTGAATCTCTATCAGTAGGATAGTAAATAGGATTGGAATACCATAAACGGAAGGTACCAAAAAAGGCCCTCCCTTGTACTATGATCTGGTGTATCTCCAGAGTAGAGCAATGGCAGATGCAGAACATATACGCACAGGAATTTAGGGAAGATGGCTTGATCTCAAATTACTTTGGGCTTAGCAGCAAAACTCTGGATATACATTTTTTTTTTTTAAAAAGTTGGAATATGAAAGAAAAAAAAGAAACAACATCTTGTATCTTACTCTTTAAAACATTGAACTCTGACCACATGGAATAATATTGATCCATCTTTGCATTTCGTCTATAAAGAGCCAGTTCATAGTGGTTCTTTATTATTGATGAATTCCAAATTTTGGTACACACCTCAAAATCACATTCACACCTTCAAACTTCATTACTCTTCCCAAAACTATAGTAGCAAATTTACAGATAAACCAAAATGGAGCAATAGTGGGACAAGGACAACATGCGTAAGTGCTCACTCCATAATTTTACATTTCCAACATAGTGAAGCTGACAGCCAATTCCTCAGTATCGAAATAATCCCATTTTAAAAATGGTATGGAACATAATATTCTTTAAAACCTTAGACATTTGTTTATTGGGCATTCTAACTCCTTATAATAAAATTCTTGCAAGAGTTGACATGCTTTAATTATCTATACAAAATTCTGTAGATTTGATCAGTAATCACTCTGAGCCTTGCTGGTCTTTTATAAAGCCAGATTGCACTGGGTGGATAGTCAAAGGTAATAACATCTGTAGTGCTGGGCTTTTTAAGTGTATTTAAACAGAAACTGGATTCCAGAGCAGGTGGTTTAAACTTAGAGTAATGTGATTAGAAAACCAGTAATGTGATTAGAAAGAAAATAGTCTGGATACACATTCTGTGCCTGTAAAACCTTCTGAATATTAGTGCAGTGCTAATCAGCATATTAGCATGATGGAAAATAATAGGGAACAGGAAAGACATAAGAGAATCTGTAGATTTGTGAAGTTCTATTTCATGCTGACAGTCCATTTTGTAGTCGTAGTCGTAGTCCAAGTTCTTTACCAATATCCCAAATACATTAGAAATTATTAAGATAAAAGCTGAAGATGATAAACGAAAGGATTTGGTAACTTTTCAGTGGAGCCTGAACTACGGTAAATGATTTCTATGTAAACATCCTATGTAAACATATGGAGCTGTCAATCTGTTATTACAAATTACTTCAAGTTCTCAAAATTGTTAGCTCTAGTTTTGAGAACTTAACTCTAAACCCAGTTCTGTGAGACTTCAAAATGTGAAATTTCTGTCTTAATTCCTTGTTATGTGCTAAACAGAATGCTGATCAGAGAGTTCCAAAGTCTGTACCGTTGGTATTTAACTCCTGATAAGTTGTCAAAAATGTATAATGGGGTAACAAATATATGTGGAAATGTTCTCTTGGTGAAGGAACCTTTTATCATCTTTGGTGGGCTTGTGAGAAGGCCAAAAAATATTGGGATGAAATGTGTGTTAATATTCAAAAGATTCTTAAAGTGGATTTACAGAAGAAACCAGAACTGTTTCTCTTGGGATCGATGCATAAACAGCTTGAGAAACACCATGGGACTTTGTTTTTACATATGATAACAGCAGCAAGACTTTTAATATGCACAAAGATGGAAAGATTCACAAATCCCCACAATGGAAGAATGGATGGTTAAATTAATGGAACTGGTTCAAATGGCAAAGTTAACAGCGTTAATAAAAGAAAATATGGTGTCTGGATTTATCTCTACTTGGCAACCACTTTTGGATTATATCCTTGTGTCTGAAAAAAATGAAGTCTTGATATTGGGTTTTGATGATTAAATGGTTTGATTTTATAGAAACAATGAAACTAAGGTTTAATTAATGGTAAGAGATTATATTTGTATAATATGCATTTATATCTGTATTGGAGAAAGTCAGAAGTTACTCTTTTTTCTGTTTTCTACCTAATTTATAATTTTTCTTTTGTCTTTAGTTCTGTATTCTATCTTACCTATATTCTATATTTTGTATTTTAACTATACTTTGAAAATCAATAAAGTTCTTTATAAAAAATTAAAAAAAGAGTTCCAGAGTCTACTGTTCAATGCATTAAGAATACTGTAATGGATGTTCACCTTTTCGTTCATTTTATTTGGTATCAATGCAGGAAGTTGCACGTGGAAAGAATGTTTAATGTTTCATTTAAAATATACTAATATTTATTTATTAATTTTTCAGATTTCTATTTCTATCTAATAATATTCCTTATTTATTGTGTATAAGTGCCATTTTAGCAGAAAAGATAGCATGTACATATATGAAAAAAGTAAACAAATATTTTTAAAAGCTAAAATAGGGGATTGACTGACTTCTGCTAGATTGTTTCTTGCTAAAAGTACTACTAAAAGGCTCTCTTTTTTTGGTAAGTTGTATGTCTCTCTCTCACTACTGGACCTGTTCCACACAACTAACACAACCTGGCTGTTGCAGCAGTTGTTACCTTCAACTGGTATTTACTTCTGCAACCTCCCTCCACCCCAAGTTATAGGAGCAAGGCTGAAAGGAGAAAAATGGCTGCTCCACCTGCTATTTGAGAAAGGATAGGACAGTGTAAGCCTGGTAGTCAATCAGAAGTGGACTAGGCATTTACAGGTATGTTACCAGATTACAACTCTCCACCAAAGCTGTAAACTGGCACCACAAATGTCTGTTTAAAATAGAATTTAGGTTCTTAGAAACACACAAGAGCAGAGAAAATACAGATGAGTGTTTGGCTTAGAGAAAAAGAATTAGGATTCAAAGAGCAACTATGAAAAAAAAAAGTAGGTAGGCCATAAAAAATGGAGATTAAGCCAGAGTGAAAAAACTGTGAAAGAAATTAGGCAAGGCATGAGTATATCTAGAATAAAAAATTTTTAAAAAATGCACTTCTGGCTGAAAGGAAGAAAGTGCTTTGATGTGCACATGGACACACAAATAGCAGCTGCTGGCACCTCCTTAAAACAAACACATGTTTTCCCAGGTTTACACAGAGACAGTTGTGCAATGCTGGTAGAAGATGCAGCTGCTTTAAAGAGTTACTAATAGGTGCTACATGGCTGCTGCCTACTAGGAAAAGACATAGCTGCTTTAAGGGAGTTACTAATAAGTGCTATGTGAGCTCCCCACACTCTTTGAAGTACCTTTGACTCTGTAGTACTACACATCCCTACTAATAACTTATTGCATCTAGAAATCTGAGTACACTGGATTCCTTCCTGAGCCCTAGAAAATTTCATCCTGCTATCTGGGGAATGACTAAATTCTTTCCTTCCCTTCAGCTACCTGCTGAAGATTCAAAGAAACAAAAGCCTCCAGAAAAGTCCTCTCTTACTTTGTAAATCCATTTAAGGGGAGGGGAATTACCTGAGCCTTCTAGGGGCTTCCTTAACCAGAGGTAGAAGGTATTAATTTACAGATTAATTGCAATAAAAGTTACTATACATATATCAACAGTAATTTCAGTTTGTATCCCCAGGCTATGGAATTCATCTTTTAGTATGATAAAATTCGGCTTACTTAGTTCAGAAGTTCAGCACAGAGTGTTACTTATATTCACAAGCAAAAGAGTATTTACTACAAGACAAGTAACACTTTTTATGTTCTGGTAAAGTCTCCCAAGTGGCAAGCAAAGCTGTTACATATCTTTTTAGAAAGTGATTCCTGCAAGGTCTTCTGGCTTCTGCATACTTTTACAAATTTCTTAGATGGGGACCTATAATCAACTATAGGGTCCACAAGGGGATATTTTCAGTCCCTGGTCTTCAAATACATCCCAGCATAACTCTGATCGTATATGAAACAAATGCATCATTGTTTAATTTTTTTTAAAGGACAGCAGACGGTATTAAATGTTAATGGACATTGCATACCACTCGTACCACTTAGCAGCTGTTGATCCCTGACAGGCAGAAGCATCTGGTTTCTAAAAATACTTGCCAGAATGCACACTATCTTCCCAGTAGGCGACAGTAAACTGAATGTTGTAGCTGTTGCATGCACATTTTTTTCAAGAATAATAGAATTTTACTCATGGTTCCATGAAGCCAACCCTGGTTGTGTGTTGCCTACCTTTCTTTCCTCTCTGCAAAGGCTCTTTGATGAGCTTAAAAAAGCCTTTTCTGTTCCCCATGGAAGTTGGGTGCTAATTGGGAGGTCCTGAGACTGCCCATTTATAGGATTGGTTCTCTGAAAGTTGGGAAGTCTTTAAAGAGCAGGAGGGATACAAAACCTGAGTCATTTGGAACCTTCCTGTGTTGAAAGCTTGGATGTGTTGATTTAGAAAGAGGAGACATGGAAACAGTTGAAGTGTTCAGTCCAGAAGGCAAAGGTAGAGGGCTGAAGGCAGCAAAAGAATTTTGTGCTGGAGATGTTATTTTTGCAGAGCGAGCCTATGCTGCGGTGGTATTTGACAGGTAAGCAGGGAAAATTAATGTTTGCATTGTTAGGAAGCAAGAGGGAGATGGTAGAAGATTCATCACACCCTAATCAGGGAGAATGTTATGACTCCTTGTCTAACAGATGAGAAAATAGGAGCAGTTGAGGAAGAGACTTCCTGGACAGAGCTAGTTTTCTTGAACAGGGGTGAGAGATAAGATTCCTCTTTTCACCTCTGTCTTGAAGCTATTGGGTGATCTTTAGAAAATCACTGTCTTTCAGGCTCAGACACCCTCTCCCCCAAATCATGCAATGGCAGCCTAATATGGTCAGGGTATATACAGAACATTTAACACCTTGGTGGTGCTACACAAGTGCTTAATATGTATTAGTTATTACAGCCAACTGGCAGCAATCTGGTGTATCAAGAGGCTCATACTGGCAGTGCTTCACTGAGGCTATCAAATAGTAGCTATTACTCAGATATTATTAATCCAAAATGATGAGAACAAGATTCATGAAACATTTTCTTCACTGGCTTCCTTCGAGGTCCCTTCTTCTCTACAATTCAAAGGATGCTTTAAATCCCTGGTGGTGGTGGTGGTGGTGGTGGTGTGGTGGTTTAATATGTATGTTTAGATTTGAATAAGATCTCAGGTTGAATCTCCCAGAATTACTGGATGACTCTCACTCCTTCATATATCATGGATGCATGGGCAATGAGGGTGGAAAGAGCCTGTAGTTGTAGGGCTATGCCTTTGTGGTTTCCCCTGTTTTATAATCCATAAGTGAATATGGATCTATGAGATAGGGAAGCCTGTTTACCTAGATTACTTTGTTCACAGATTTCTGCAGGTCCTGGAGCCCTGCACAATCAGCAGTCTGGAGAAATATGCTGTCCCTGTCTTGCCTGCTTTTGGATGTGGCCAGTGCTGTCATGTGTCCCTGAAGCAGGAGTAGGGATGCCACTCCTTTTCTACCCATATTGCTTCTTCATACTAGCAAAACCCAAAAGACGTAATTGATTTTTCACAGGGAACTTAGGTTGAACTGGAAAAAGAAAATGATGTAAGACCAACAACATTGGCTTCACCACTAATTCAGGCCACCACACATTAAGGCACTAAATGCTTCTTTAATCCCTTCCTTCCAAGTGTGAATAGTAACAGAGGTTTTATCGGTGCTCTGCTTGAGTCGTGGTGCTATATTTAGGCATGCTGTTTTGCCCCTTTAGTTCAGCCTCCTGAATCTCCCTGAGCCTTTTCCCATAGGCTGAGGGTCGGGATCAGTGTACGTGACTTCCTCAGCTTTGGAATCACTGCTAGCTTCACCTACCACCATCACTGTACATTGTTGCTATTCTCCCCAGACAAGAAGTCTTTGGATCTTCATTGGAACATTTTCTTCACACATATAGCCCAGTGAAAGAATGCTCCTATGCACAGTTCCTCCCATATATTCATTCAGTGTGTGAAAGGCCTTGTGTGCAACCTCCATCTGAGAAGCATACTGGAGACCTGAGTGAAAAGCTTGTCATGATGAGGTTATATAACCAAATTAGTAAAGCCCATTTATTCAAAGAAGCCTGGGATTTGTTCACGTATTATAGCTCTTCCCTGGTAAAAAAAACCAAGAGTCCTTCCTTTGTACACCTTATCTTTCAAATACCGTTCACTAGATACACAGAACAGAACTTCATTCTAGTTCACATACACGTGTCTATGCGTGTAGATATGTGGATAGGTGTCTTTTATCAGTTACTAGTTCTTGCATTCCTTCCCAGTGTTATTTCAGCCTCCATCTACAGTAGGTGTGTGTACTTCATTCATAAGTCCAAATGGCTATGGTGATGTACATAGCAGTGCATGATTTTGGGATCAGAAGTAGGGTCAAATGAAAATGGGAGTGAATGATGATGGTAAGGTGTTACTTGGAAGGTGCAGCAGAAATTGAAATGGTTATTGAAACAATATTTTATATTTCAAAGAAGTAACTAAATAGTGGTCTGAAAATAATTGATTGCCAGAAGCTAAACTCACCCTTTTTGTGAGTTCTGAGAAAAGAATTACTTGGTCTACAGACTACAGAAGGACTACAGAAGGCATGTCATTGATGCCATCATATTGGTTGAATGGGTAGGGCCAGAATTCCAGTATTACTGTTTTGGGGAGGGCAACAGGGAGCAGTTTAATTGACAAAACGGATACCTTAAGCTTTGCAGAACAGTCTATAGAAAACCGGTGTCTGGAGGTTAGGGTTTGGGCCAAAAGAAGCTTTGGCTGAATCCCAGCACGATGAATTTGTGTTTGTCCAGAAATACCTTGGCTCATTAAATGATTGCTCTGAATGGGGTCATCTCCCCTCTGAACGAAAAGGTCCACAGCTTGGGGGTTCTCCAGGACTCATGGCAATGACTGGAACAGTAAGTGGCAATCATGGCCAGGGGCTCCTTTGCCCAGCGTAGGCTGCTGCACCAGTTGCAGACATTCCAGGACTATGAAGCCCTGATGACTCATGTCCTCATTACCATGCATCTAGACCACTTTAATGCACTATACATGACAATAAACTTTGAAGATAACTTTGAAACTGCAGCTAGTTCAAAATGGTGGCTGCTATTGTTGAGTGAGAATAATTACCGTTGTATAACATCAATTTTCTGGTCACTGATCAGAAATAGCAGGGCTGGTGAAACAACTTAAACCCAGCAAAGCCCCAGGCAATGATTTTATTAGAGCTGAGGTTATTAGTGGTAATCTGGAAGGGTGGACTCCGGTGTTAGCATACCTGTTCACTTTTATAGACCTACTGCACAGATTCCAAGGGAGTGGGCCTATGGGGATTATATTATTCAAAATGCCCCAAAATCTGCTACAGTCTTGCAATCTTTCCATTATTCCAGAGGGGCACTATTTGTACCAGCTGCCCTTAAAATTTTTCCAGCAAACGTTTGTGCACATGTTTTATTTGGGGTGCATCTAGGACTGTATAGCTCTTGTGCCTTTCTTGAGAGAGTACAAGCTAAATTTTTCAGTAGTATTTTATAATTTATAATTATAATTTTATAATTTATAATTATAAATTATTCAGTAGTATTTTCAGTAGTGCTCAGCATATCCTTCGCTGTGAGACAGGTATGATTAGAATTGAGATCAGTATAGGGCTGTGTACATTTTCACACTGGCTAAAGTTAATGTTCTTTCCCATGGGCCTGAGGCCCCTAATTCTTGTGGATAGTTATGAATCAGCTTGGAGAAGAGGAACTCACCAAAAATTACAGAGGTGCAGCCTGTTAAGGGACATATTACTGATAACAGGTTAAAAGAAGTCAGTGGATAGTTTAAAACAATGTGTGTTTGATGCAGAAAAGCAATTAGATTTGTCAGCTCTTTCTAGAGATGTGTTTTGGAGTAGACAATCTCATTTTAAACCAGCAAGTTATCTAAATAGGATAACTATTCCCAAATTTAGGAGAGCATTAACCTGAGCTCATTTTTAATGCACTCCCAATAGCTGTACTTGATGGAAAGCTTTGGAAAACTACCTATTCTTCAAGACTTTGTTCTTGTGGTGGTATGACCCCTGTATTACTTTGCTGTTCATTCTGTAAAGATGCACAATTATAGTTTATAGCCCTTTATTAACTACATTTCCAGGTCGTACAGAATTATTTATATACAATTTGTATAAGCTGACCAGTATGATTCAGTTTCTTTGAATATGGCCAAATTTTGTTTTATTGTCTGTAAAATTTGTCACCATCAATTGCATTGATAATTTAGACATAGCTGTTTATTTTATTATTTTTTTATAATGTTTGTTTTCTTTTATTTTTATTTGGTATGTTTTAACATTTCTGCTTTTCTAAATGGAATACTGGTCATTGACTGTAATAATAAACTGACTGATCACTGCATTTCAAAGAGCTTATCACCCATAAAGCTCTATGTGACTTGGCTTGAGGTTATCTTAGAGAATGTCTTCTTCAGGTGGAATCTGCCCAGCCCATGAGGTCAAATTTGAGGGTATTTTTAGGTTTCTGCTTCATGAAAGATGAAGGCAGTCCTTGTAACAGCCTGTGTGCTGTGGAACTCCTTGCACAGATACAGGTAGTCCTCACTTAACAACCATTCATTTAGTGATGGTTCGGACTAACAACAGTGTTGAAAAAAACAACTTACAACCAGTTCTCACACTTATAACCATTACAGCATCCCTGAGGTCATGTGATCACGATTTGGGTGCTTGGCAACCAGTTCGCATTTATGACCTTTGCACTGTCCCATGGTCATGTGATTGCCATTTTCAACCTTCCTGGCTGGCTTCTGGCAAGCAAAATCAATGGGGAATGCATGATTTGGTTAATGACCACATGGTTTGCTTAATGCCTGTGGTAATTCGCTTAACTACTGCATGTCCTGTTCAGACTATGAGACAGCCAGGCAGAATTACAAAAGGAAGTTCTTTATTAACAACCTAGTATTTACAACAGAAAAGAGTCCTAATTAATAGGCAATATAATTCAATCAAGTCCACCCAGGCAGTGGAGGAACACAGGGCAAGGCTGCCAGATGAAGAGTAGCAGGAGATTGTGGCAACACAGCAAGACAGAACTTGGCTAACTCAGTGAAGCAGCAAGACCATGTGCGGCTAGGGCGCGTGGCAAGGTTGTAGCTTGAGATTTGATTGCAGGACGCGGCATGGGGGCGAGGCTAGGCTTGGCAATGGAGGCTAGGCAAGACTCTGCTGGAGCGACAAGACAAGGCTTAGATCTGGAGACAAGGCTGAACTTGGCTGGATCGACAAGACAAGGTTTGGAAGTGGAGGCAAGACTGGACTCAGCTGGATCGACAAGACAAGGTTTGGAAGTGGAGGCAAGACTGGACTCAGCTGGATCGACAAGACAAGGCTTGGAAGTGGAGGCAAGGCTGGACTTGGCTGGAGTGGCAAGACATGGCTTGGAACTAGAGGCAAGGCTGGACGTGGCTGGAACGGCAAGACGAGGCTTGGAACTGGATACAAGGCTGTACTCAGCTGGAATGGCAAGATGAGACTCGGAACTGGATGCAAGGCTGGACTCGACTAGAACGGCAAGACGAGACATGGGACTGGAGGCAAGGCTGGACTCAGCTGGATCCAGGTGCGAAGGAGGTAGGTCCGTGTTGGTAGAGGGAGCTAGCACTGATTCCGTGTTGGCTACAGGCAAGGCTCCATTTCCTGGTGAGAATTCTCTTGTCAAAGCTGTTAGTGCAGTAGAATGGTTGTCTCCAGTGGTTTGCTCCTGGCGCTGGTACCTTTTTACACAATACTTTTCACACTGTTTCTCCTCTGTAGCCAATTGGGCTGCCTTTTGCTTTACGTGCTTCTCCACTCTCCTCTCTCGTGCACTAATTGGAGGATTCAAACCTCCCTCCAGATTCTGCTCAATTAGAGTCTCCGAATTCTCCCACTCTGCTGAGTCACTACTAGTTTCTATTTCCCCAGATCTTTCCTGATAAGTTTTGTTTTCCTCTTCTGGCTCAAAATAAGTTTCGTTTTCAGAGTCAAGGTCAGACGCAAACCTCACACTGCCCGAAAAAAGGTCGTAAAATTGGGTTGGATTCGCTTAATGACTGCTTCACTTAACAACCAAAATTCCAGTCCCAATTGTGGCTGTTAAGTGAGGACTACCTGTATATGCTGCACAGCATCCTTACTGACTTTCTGTAGAGCCATTAAAATGATCCTGTTTCAGCAAGCTTTTAGTGATTGATTTTTAGGTGATTGTGGGCATTGGGCCTGTTGATGGTGTGTTGCAGATATTTTATTTTTTAACTTGTAAACTGCTTAGAGGCCAATTTAGCAGATTATCAACTTAGATTCTCTGACCTAGTACTACAATCATCTGCCAGAAAATATTTATTTATTCATTTGTTAGATTTATAGGTCACCTTTGTCCAGGAGCTTAAAGTGGCTCCAATTTTCCCCAGAAAACAACCCTGTGATGACAATTGGGCTGGGAAATAATACCTGAGCTTCCATGGTTGAGAATAGGCTTAAACCTGGATCTCCCTATTCTTAGTCCATCATTTTAACTATTACACCCTGCTGGCATGCACTGGGAAACCATGGTTTAAATGATGGGCCTTTCCTGGTCCTGAAAATATTGAAGGGTGTTCTTTCAAAAAATCTGTAAAAGGATTGTTTCTCTTTTGTTGCTCTCACACTGAATGAATATCAGTTAGATGGAAGAAAGGAAATCAATGAAATTCAGGCTTGTTCAATCATTTGTCTTCAAAAAAGAGCTGTTATCTTTAGTTTTATTAGAAATGTATACTGATAAATAACCATGTTTCACTTCCTGGACTGCTGGCACAATTGATGGATTTATGCGGTCTACTTTTTTCTTCTCCCAGTCACTGCAATGAAGTCTTGGAAAAGGGCATGTGTGATTATGGTGGATTTCATTTCAGGCATTGAAGAGGTCTGTACACAGCTGGTCTAGAAGATCGCTTTTGTACTTTACTTTTCTGTACTTATTTTGAGAGGATGTACACAGTAGCAGCTTTCTGCATTGGACTATGTTAGCAAATGTTCTAAATTTTGTATCTCCAGATATGTTGGAAATCCAGCACCCAGAAGTACCAATAGCAACATTCTGGAATTGTGAGAACACTGGCTGTGTCATGCCAACACAGCTGGAGAACAACACATCGGGGAAATTAGCTCAGTACACACTTAGATGATTTATAGAATTCCAACATGACATTTTATTTCAGTTCTCAAATTCAAACCACATTTTAAATCTCAGATTAGCTATATGGAGATTTGTTTGTGGGTTGATGTGATCCTTTTGGCAACTCATTTACTAAAATTGGAATGCTACAGTGAAGATTGACAAAGCTCCTGTACAAGAACAACAGTACAATCATGTTTATGTACATGACAGAAAGAAGTGTCCATCTAACACGTGTGTGCATCTAACAAGTAGAAGGGAAAGCAAGGTCACACTCACATTCCCTCTTTCCTTTACAGTGCTATGGCCCTTTATACAGCATCTTCATAGCATAAATAAATTACCCAGCCATCACTGAAGTGATATAAAGGCTGTCCTCATGACTGTTATTTTGGCCCAGCAATGGGTGGCAAGAAGAAAGGAGGCCTTCCCTCGTCGTCATTGTTTTGCAGCAATGACAATTATGGCCCAGCCTGGAAGAGTGGGATCTCTCGAATTTTTCCCAGGGCAATTAATGGGAGGGAGAGAAAGGGAAGATGCTTGCTCTCCTCTTTTCCTCTCGCAGGGTCCTCTGCTGCTTTTGCCACCATCTGTTCGAAGCCGGACTGATGGTGGGGTGATGGTAGTGGTTTGCTTTGGAAAGTGTCAGCTATTAGAGACAATTTTTGGCAAGGAGGTGGGGGAAAAAAACCTATATTGAAAAACTTTGTTTTACAGTGTATAAAATATTACCACATGTGGAAAATGTAGATTAAACGGTTTTTCCCCTCTCTCAGAATGTTACGGTGTGTGGTCATCCTTTGAAACTAAATGCAGAGAAGCTCAGGACCAATGAAAGTAAACACATCTTTATACAACACATACCTTAACTGTGGCCAGCAGATGGGGTGATGGCCACCAATTTAGAGCCAGAAAAAACAAAACAAAAACAAAACCCAAGGCTGCTTTAATGAGTCACCTCATTAAAGCAGTTACTGTATATTGTTCTTCAGGCTCATGAGGAAGACTGAAAAAAGATGTGGCTGCTGCAGTTGCTTTAGAGAGGTGCTGCCCTTGCAGTCCTCCACGTTCTGAAGCGCTTTTCAGAATCATTTTTGAGGCATACACAGACCTGTTAGGCAAATTCATGGTGCTTCAGACTAGCAATGGCTACAGTCCTGGTGGTAGTATATTGTGTCCTGAACTGCAGGCAGCATGCCAGCTACTGGGGAGCATCATCATGGCAGAGGGCTGCAACTGTTCTGTCCTTTTTCCTGAATGGAGTTGATTAGCCACGCTGGGACCCAGAATACTGATCTAGAGGGAGCTTGGCCTGATCCAGAAGGACTCTTCTTAAGTTGTCACTTGCATAAAAGGACGGTTTAAGAGAACAAAATGAGACAGCGAACAAATTTACTATATTTTCTCATTTTGTCCCTACCAGGAAACTATGGTTGTAAATTTTAGAACAAACTAAACTATTAAAATGTAAATCATTCTTCAATACTGATTGGTTCCCATTCAGATTATATTGGAAAATATAACTAATGAAGATGTCCTGATATGTTGCTGTCTCATGCAAAGGGTGGAATGAATAGGTTAATGCCTGGAGGAAAGGCTTGTTCATACCTTGGCTTATTCAGACTCTTCTTTTATTTTAGTAATCTATATAGCTACCTAGTGAGTTCAATAGGAATTACTCCCAGGTAAATAGATTTCCAGTTTCTATGAGCCCAATGGGATTTATTTCCTGGGAAATGTTGCTGCCTGCCATCCTCCAAGGTCTCCTCCAAGGCAGCTGAATTGAGCTATAACTGTTTTAAACCAGGCTTTTGTCTCTTTGTTTCCACATAAGGAGAACAAAGTCTGCAGCACCTCTTCACTGCACAGACTTGACAATTGATAGAAACCAGTCAGGTACTTCAGAATGATGTCTGCCCTTGCCTAGTGCATGCCATAAGGATTCTGCCTGGGTTTGTGTGGCTTCTCCAGAGCAAGTTGAGCTTCCTTTTTAAAGCTGAGAGTCTGGTTTATTCTTCATTTGTTATCAGCCTTGCTAAACACAATGACCTTATCTTATTTTAATCACAGGAAGAAAAGCATAATTTATTAGGTTAGTGGTGGACTTTGCAATAAGAAGAGCAAGATAAATATATTTCAAGTCTCTCTTATTCTTTCCCTCCTGCGTTTGTTCTTCCCCCTTTCATTAAGCGTGCTGGATGCCTAATTCCTAAAGAAAGCTGTTAAGACAGATCAAGAAGGGATGGCAGAATGCTCATGAAATGGACTAAGTATTAGAGATTGATGAGCGAGACCACTTTGCATTCTATAGTCCTTCAGGGAGAGCTGAGAGTAGCTCTTTCTGGCACAATGTGTGGGAATCCCACCATTATCTCAATCCTGCATTTTGCTTATGGGGAAGCAATTGTGTGAGGTTGTGGCTGTCTGATCCGGAATCTGAGCCTGCTCCTGCAGGCTTTCAGAAAGTGGGCTGGAGTTTAGTTCACCACAAAATGAGTTCATGACTGAAGTGTCTCAACTTTCTCATCACAGGCAAAAGATATAAGCTTAAAGGTAATTTGGGTTGAACCAACCAACCCTGTACCATCAAGGGAAAAAAACAAAAAGATATCTATTCTGAAAGGGAAGATGCTTGGTTCCTTAAAGTGCTCTTACCTTAAAGTTGGTAAAAAAGGCAGTCACTTTATTTATTGTTTTTACTGATTATCCAGCCTTCCTATTGAAGAACAAAATTCCAGAAGGCTAACAACAATAGAATAATACAATAAAACAATGTAGCAATTAAAGCACAATAAAGCTATAATAAATACATTAAGTAAAGGTAAAGGTTTCCCTTGACATTAAGTCCAGTCGTGTCCGACTCTGGGGGGTGGTGCTCATCTCCGTTTCAAAGCCGAAGAGCCAGTGTTTGTCCATAGACACTTCCGTGGTCATGTGGCCGGCATGTCTAAATGGAACGCCGTTACCTGCCCGCTGAAGTGGTACCTATTACTCTACTCACATTTGCATGTTTTCGAACTGCTAGGTTGGCAGGAGCTGGGACTAGTAACAGGAGCTCACCCCGTCACGCGGATTCAAACCACCATACATTAAACAGGGACAATAAAACAAAATTGCAACCAGTTCAACAGGCAAAACCTGTTTCTGTCCCACAGGTTTGTCTAAATACTGTAAAAGTGTCTCCCCAGAGGGGGACACCCAGCCAACCTTGGCTGAGCCTGGAAACCAAAGCAAGAACTGGGTCGTGCCCTGGTTACTACTTTTCAGGAAGGGCTGCCTGGGAGTTCCAGGGGTGGAGGCTAGGCTGCAAAGTTGCAAAAAGATCCTGGAAGAAGACCATGGCAGGGCATTTCCGTCACACTGCCCAGACCACAGTCACCGGGAGTCCAGCTTGCCTGGAGAGTGTCTGTACCTGTTTAAAATAAAAAAGTAGGTCCTCCTTAGCTTTGTCTTGAATTCCTTGTGTTCCCTTCTAATATGGTTTGCCAAAGAAGCTTTCCTTAGTGCTAGGATTTCTCAAAGCAATCTTTTATCATCACACACCAAAGATAAAGGTGTTTTAAAAAGCATGAAATAAACCAGGCCTACTTCTTTTTGGCTTCCAAACCTTCTCATGCACTTCTCCGCCCTATACAGTATCTTAGTGCTCCATTTTCTGAGGCTGCAAATTCATGGCCCTGGGCTGATTTGGGAAGCTCCAAAGGTCCAAATTCATTCTATTTCCAGAGACTACCAAAATGGAGGATATATTCTGGCCCCAACAATTACACTGTCTGATGAATTCTCTATTTTTCACAATCCAAGAATATATTTTATTACCCTTTGAACAGTTTTTACTAGTTAGCTCTTGAAAACTTAAATGCCATAAGTTTAAGTGTAAACCCCAGATTTTAACAGCATCAACAGATTCTGTTGATAAAGGCTAGTCTGCAACTGTTCATCATCTTTGACAAAGTGTACTTCGCTTTTAAAATGGTATAATTTATGGAGAGAGAGCTTCTCCTTAGGCAGCAATCAGCTGACCCTTTGCAGCATAGTATAAACCCAGGCTGATGTGCCAGGCTAGAATGTTAAAAGGACCAGATATGCAAGGCATGCTTTTGGGGGCGTGGGGGGGGGGTTGAAAGGCAGTTCATAAATAGTTCATGAAAGTAGTTCCATAAATACAACTATTTCTTATAACTGTAGTATTCTTCCACATGTTTCTCTCGTGCTGGACAAGTGTAATTAAGGTCCTTTTTGCTTCCTCTGAGGGAAGGAGGAAAGAAAGGCAATACCCTTTTCAGCTCGCCCTAGTTATGTTGGCCTAGCAAGGAGGCATTACTTCTTGACTTCCCGCAGAACCCCTTCAGGAGGGCCTGGGACACAGGCCTTCCCGCCTCTTCTCTTGTGTTTTACCAGCTGCCAAAGCTGCCAGATTCTAAATAATAACCAATACTGTAGACATAATGACTGGGATCTCCTGTGCAGCTACAACCATGATCAGTAGGTGGGCTGTGTGGCAAATCCAGTGCAAACACACAGTGTTCTGGTCCCTGCTGCCTCTACCAAATTATTGGGCCTAAATAAGCTGTCCTCTCATTCCCTGAAATAGGCAAGAAATCTATTTTAGTGTAAGAATAGTTCTGATAGTTATATCTCTCTTTTGCACTTTGAAGGTAGGGACCCTGCCTGAGTCCTATGTAGCTTGGAAGCCATTATAATGCAAACTGGTTATCAATTTAATTATAAAGCCAAACATGTCTGAGTTAAGTGTGAGGGGTGGGAGCAAAAGTTATGTTTGATAGCCCCTGAAGGTTCCTTGCTTTTTCTAGCCACTGCTTCTCATAGCCGCTATACTTCTAGCAGACTGTTCAGACAACTGGCCATGCAGAGCAAAAAATGACCATTTTCTTGAGACCCTTGGTTGAACTTTTTTTTCCTTTGAAAAAAGGGTATGTGGCTTCTAACTTCATAATGTTACCGAAGAGAGTAAAGCAATCTTTTTGGCCTGCCTTTTTTAGGGTTTGGGGTTTTGGAAACTACAAAATGTAAAGCATCCATTTATCAAAGTGATATAATTTGGGAATATGTGCTCAGTGTTTCTGTACCCTTTTACCTCTTAAACTTCTAAGAAAAAGAAGCTGAAAATACTAGCTCCAAGCACCTGAAGGGTGCTCTGGGGTGCTGGGATGAACCATATATGTCTTACAAAAGTTGTTTCCCAACCTCACATCCTCTAGCTGTGCTCGACTTCTGGCATGCTGACGATGCGCTACAGTCTGCTGCCTAAGGGTAGGCAAGGCTGTTTGTGCCCATGTACCTTACTGTCGAAATTCTGCTGCTGCTGCTGCTTCCCTTCATCCAGGACCACCACCACTGGCGGATGGTACCTGGGTAAAAGGGTGGAGCAAGGGACAGGAGAGGAGAGGAGAGGAGATTTCAAAACATGCGAATGGGAGAGGCTGTAACAAGTGACAGAGGGGGAAGGTTTAAAAGGGTTATAGGAAGAACAACAACAATTTAATGAAGCTCTTTAGGAGTGTTGAAGGTTGTCTTGTATGTGCATAATCTATTTTATTTATTTTTTTACTTTATTTAAAAAAATACATGCTACCTTTCAAAACAAGGTGGAGTTTTAGGAGAGGTGTGTGAACCATGGGTTGTTGAGATTACATCCTGAATTGTACTGTCTCATTCCAGAAGGCAATGCATTTCATGTTAATGTTATTGCATGTGTATATGGAACTGAGGTTGATGAGATAGATTTTATGCCTTGGACATAGAGAGATCTTTGACAGAACTTGCTCTGCCCAAACCTAATATTTCTTCAGTGTCACACCAAGACTAGGCTGACCCAGGTTCAAGTCTGCCCTCAACCGTGAGTGACTTTGGGTCAGTCATTGTGTTTCGGCCCAACCAATTCACAGGGTTGCTGTTGTGAGCAGGGGCATCCGCCATCTTGACTTTTTTTTTTTGATACAGAGGATAAAATTAGAGAAGACTGCTTGAGCTCTTGAGGAAAGGTAGGGAATAAATGAAACAAAGGAAATTAGTACATATAAAATGACATTGGGAAGGGCCACTGAAAAGTCTGGGAGCATGCTGTGTTATCCTGTTAACTAAGAGTTGAACTGCAATTTCCAGGTGACTGTTAAGGCACTATTTTCCTCCTTTCAGCCTCACACATCTTGTCTGCCACACTTGCTTCAAGAGGCATGAGAAACTCCATCGCTGTGGCCAGTGCAAATTTGCCCACTACTGTGATCGCACCTGCCAGAAGGATGCCTGGCTGAACCACAAGAGTGAATGTTCTGCAATCAAAAAGCGTGGGACAGCCCCAAATGAAAACATCAGGTGAGAGGGACCGCACTGGGAGACTGAGAACAATTGTAATGAGTTTGTAATGAAGTACCCAATGGCTTGAAAAGGACAGCAATATCAGCTTTGTTCAAGGCTCAGGCAAGCGGAAATGCAGGGCAATTTTTAACCCCCTTTCCCCTGGAATGAAAGTCTGTATGGCACAAATTTCCTTTTATCCACTTGAATTGTTTACTCTGATTTATTTATTTATTTATATTTATTATTCAAATTTTGTTACCGCCCATCTCCCCCAAAAGAGGGGAAAAATTTGCTTATTTTTTTCCTGTGCACCTCTGAAATTTGAAAGCTTTTGAGAGGGGACACCAAAACTGAATGAGATTTGCCTATGAAAATGGAAGAAAGGCAGCGTTTCGATGTTTTTCTAGTTTGTAGTGGTTGCTTATATGCAATTTTTCTCACGATTCCACCCATTACTGTGCTCATGGAGAAGACCCATTTCTCGGGAACATTATGGTCCAAATGATGGTCAACCCACCTATGCTTTCATCCAAAACAGTGACATGAAAATGACAACACATGTGGAGTGAAGTTATCATAGAAACATTACAATTACATACTTTCAGTTCAACACAAAATAGGCAAGTCTCAGCATTTGTGAGATGATATCATCATACATGTGCTGTCATTTGCTCCCCTGCAGATGCCCATGAATGCTTTTATTACGATCTCTATCCCATTCTCATCTGTTCAACTTATTTTGTCTAAAATACTTCTTGGCCCCTTTTCAGTTTACAGCTTCAGTTTTCAAAGTTATTTTAATGTTAAATAATTCATTTAAAGCAACAAAGAGGAATAAAACAAGTTAAAGCTGAAAAAGATGTAAAACACATTTTAAAGACAAATTGTGATGTATAAAACAGGTTTTTTAAAAATCCCAAGGGGGGTCTTGTTCAGACATATAGTTTCACCATTATCCCCATTCCGACATAAAAAAGTGCAGTCCCCAGTGGACATCAAGTTCAACCCTGCTTCCTCACAACAATACTCAACTTGTGTTTTCCTCCTGATAAAAAAGGCTACTGGCTTATAGAGAAGCCAGCATAGGTTCAGTTGTATAAAGTCTTCTCTCCTGCCGAAACCACAAATATCTGCGGGAAGCTGAGACAATTTTAGTTCACTGATGGGTGGGGATTTCATAGTGAGTGGGCATAGGCATTCTAAAGGCCTTTTTCTGGTCTACCAACATTCAGAAGATGGGAGGATCAGGAAAAGGCCTTCTGGAAAATGATCTTGTTGAGAGATTTTTTGGATGCCAGTCCTAACCACAGCATGCTTATGGCTTAATGGCGGTATAGTCCTTTGCATTCTGAAGTCCCTGCTCAGAGTGCTGGTGACTGTAGCTGCTCCTGCAACCTGGAGAAGGATAGGAATCTTCAGCATTGTGGCTGGAGGATTCAGAGGAAAGAGGACTACATGGTTGTTACAGTGAGCTGTGTGGATATGTGGGCCATGAACATCACTGATATCCAGCAGTGTGATCAAGATGCCCACCTGTGGGAAAGCAATGCAGAGCAGAGAGGTCTGTGTGAGCCAAGTGGTGTGAACAGGGCAACTTCCTCCATAACCAGCCAAGAAAGATATTGGCCAGTTTCTGCAAGGAAGCCATATAGAATCTCACACCTGGCCTGATCCAGCAAGATCTGCTGGGATTGATTAAGGAAAAGGAGGAGCAAATATATTGTACAGACAACTCCAATAGGAGAAGAAGAGAGGAGGTGCTTGGAAAGAGAACAACCATAGGCTCTGGAACTTAACCCCCAAGTTCCATTGACTTGGCCTTTTTATTTCCATGTTTTCACACTGCAACAGAACCACCACAATAACAAGGGCTACCTGTATAATGTCTATAACGATTGTTGGATTTGGTTCTCAGTTCTATTGCAGTTGCTCATTAGATTTGTTAAGTGATTGGATAGTCAATATTCAAGGCAAATAAGCTGGAGGATATCTTTGACTTTCCCACTGCTTACCACAAAAGGTGCTAGTAGAAAGTTATTTTTAAAAAGATAGGTAGGCATTTCAAGCATTGTATGAGCATGTTAATATTCTGTTAAAGGAAGACAGCTTGAGAGAAAGTCTGAAATGCCCATTTGCACTCTTTCCCAGGTTTAACTACTATGGAACTCCATACTTATCAAGCATCCTATTTATAGGAGCTGGATAAAAATATCCCGTTGTGATGTATAAGACAGGAAGGCATTGTGAGCTGCAATGGAAACTATGCTTCTAGCTAGAGAGTTAGTTCTTCTGGAAGGCTTTCAACAGTATATTTGTAGAAAAACTCAGGCTGATTTTTCCATTCTTTGTACACAGATCAACTGCTGTTCACAGGAGCAGCAGCAAAACTTCGGTCAACCATGTAGCTTTGCTATGCAGCTCTCAAAAGAGAACCCCAGCTGCTGCCCAATATTGGTATTCCCCCCTTCATATTTTTTCAGCAGGTCTGAGCAAGCTATGACCATCCTAATGTAGTTGAACTTCAACCCCAGCAATTGCAGCCAGCAAGGGCAATGTGAAGCATTTATTTATTTATTAACAAGCTTGATAAGGCTGCCTAACTCAAACAATGTGACTCTGGGCATAAAAACGAACAACAAACAAAAAGTAAAAAAAATAAAAAGTACCCACTCACATGCCATATCTCCTTAAACATATACAAAATATAAATACAAAATATGAAATGGCAACCAAGCAACATAACAGAACAACCAAATGCTAGTGATGCTAGGATTTGTAATTCAGCAGCTAGAGGAAAAGATCCTCCCAGATGGTTCAGGACATCCCTGCAAGTTGAAGTAGCTGGGCTATCCCATGAGTCATGGCATGGCCATGCCTACAAAATGCTACATTCATCCTTTGCTTGTGAGCATTCCAGAGGCCAGCACTTTTGGAAACTCTGAGGGTTTCTAAAAATGAGGCCATCAATCAGCTGATGCTGTTTCACTAACTCACCATTCACACATCAGCAGGGAATCCCTCTCCTGTGCAGACTAGGGCAGAAACTCATTAAGAAAAGGAGGCTAGGGCTACAAGATATGGCTGGCAAAAATCTAGATAACCATTAGATGTCAGCAATATTGCCTTTTTAAAAAAAAATTCTTTGTTGCTATCTTATGATCATCCAGATTTTTGCAGCCCATATCTGGTAGCCCCAAGGCAGACAGGTGCAGGAGAACTGAATGACGCTGGCAACTGATGGATACAATCCCTGAAATGGGTGTATGCAAAATGGGTTCACTGTACAAAGTTCTTGCATAATTCCTAATGTTTGAGTTCATTTCCATGCCTCTTAAAAGAAGAAAGATTTAGAAGAAATTGGATATAACCCAAATGGGTTGTGCTTCTTAGAAGAGCCAACAACCAGTTTCTCCTGGCCAACAAGAGAAAGAGGCTGCAGATTACTTTTTGGTACATACATAAAAATGAATCTCAACTTAGAAAGAAGAGTCTGCTTGATTCTAAACATCGTACCAAGCATTGTGAAATACAACAGGCCCACAGTTTAAGAAGGTCCCAGTTTACAGACGACTCCTAGTTAGGAACAGACTGCCATAAAGATTATTATATTAAAAATTTGAGTTAAGTACAATATTTTGGGTTAAATACACAATATTACTTCATGTATTATTATGTTTAAGATGTTTTAGCATATTTTGAAGTGTTTCTTAAGTGTTTTATATGCATGGAAAGGTAAAATATATACTATATACTAAGACAAACATTTGACTAACTGATGCTAAATAACTGTTTTGACTTACATACAAATTCGACTTAAGGACAGACTTAGGAATGGAACTTGTTCTTCAGCCGGGGACTACCTGTATTCTGAGCTTGGAGTCAGAATCCTTTTACCTGCCTTTCCTGCCCTAAGGGCCTTTGTGCATGCAGGAAGGGCCAGTCTAATTTGATTACAGTCTGTCTCTCTGCTGAGAGTGTCACAATTCCACTTCTCAGAGTATTGAGAAAAATAATCAAGCTTTGCAATTCATTATATAGTTTCTATATCTACATACTGTCATATACTCTCTCCTTCTAGGCTGGCTGCCCGAATCGTGTGGAGAATTGAGAGAGAAGGAGGGGGCCTTACCGAGGGGTGTCTGGTCTCCATTGACAGCCTGCAAAATCATGTGGAACATTTTGGGGAGGAGGAGAAGAAGGAGCTGCGGAGAGATCTGGAGAGTTTCCTGGAGTTCTGGCCACCTGAGAGCAAGCAGTTTGGGATGCAGTACATCTCCCACATGTTGGGTGTGGTATGTATGCATTGTTGAAGCCTGGAAGGACTTGTCGGGAAGGACTTGGGCCAACTAAAGCAAACCATTCCACCTAAATGATTTACATGGCAGAACACAGAACAATTCACCTTAGACGTTTGGCTCACCTCACTTCATTTTTCAGTCTCAGATGCCATCTCTTCATGTATGTATGTATGTAAATTTTTATTAAGAATTTTTAACAGAAGATAAAAACTAACAAGAACTGATACCAAGTAAAAAGAAAAGAGAAAGACAACAAAGAAAAAGTCAAAAGTGCAAAAAGAAAAAATAGAAAAAATAGAAAGAAATTGTTTCCAATTTCAAATATAATTACAAATACAAAATTACCTCTTACTCTATGGTTACAAACACAATCTCTCTTTTTTCTATCATCTATTTTTTTCTGATCATCAAAACTGCAAGTTCATTTTTTTCTGTTTCACACGAAAAGTCTATAAGGGGCTTCCAGTCAGCAATGAACATAGATAATGTCTTTTCTCTAATCAAAGAAGTCAATTTAGCTATCTCTGCAAATTCCATCATCTTCACCAATCATTCCTCCATTGTGGGTAATATCAAGTCTTTCCACTTTTGTGCATATAATAATCTTGCTGCAGTTATATATAAAAACAAAGTTCCATGACTTTTTTCAGATGCTACCTCTTCTAATCTGAATAGGAACGCTTTCTAAAATTTAGCAAAATAGGGACAGGGGGTTTGTGTAAGGCAAGTGTTTTAAGTCTGCAGGTTTTTTAAAAAGGGGTGCCCATCTCAACATATAATTTTGTGGGGAATTTGTTCTGTGTCTCTGAATTTGATTCACAGATTGTGCTAAGCTATAATGTAGTTTCTTTGGTTTTGTGGTAGGTATTGTGTGATTCAAGATATGATGGCTTGGATTATGGATTATAGTGAGCATATTGTGCAAACACAGCCAATTATATTCAATAAGCCATGATTAAACAAAGCATGACTTAGCACAATGTGTGAACCCAACTAGAGAGCATTGGAGCAATGTTTGGTGCATTTCATAAAACTCTTGAATGCTTATAAAGAACTTCACTCTTTCAAGCAAAGGTTGAGGTTTGGGCTATCTGCCATTTATAGCAGAATTTGTAGCAAACCAAGATGATGCCAAAATGATGGCGTATGTGCTAGGATGTCATTACACTAGTGTTTGTTACCCCTTCCTGAACACCTATGGCTGTTTATTTTTTAAATATGAGTTCTTTCTCCCATCCCTTTTCCTTACTACCTGGTTACTTAATGGATCTCCTGGTGCTCTGACACACCAGTGTGGTATGCCTTTAGAGCAGGAAGATGGTACTTCACTGGGTGTCTAAACAGGAAATGCTGGAAGCTTCTGGGGCAAATCTGAGGTCTTGGTTATTACACATTTAATTACTTACTTAATTAATTAATTATTATTTTTATAAATAACTCAAGGCGGCGAACATACCTACTCCTTCCTCTTCTTCTTTTCCCCACAACAACAACCCTGTGAGGTGAGTTGGGCTGAGAGAGAGCGACTGGCCCAAGGTCACCCAGCCAGCTTTCGTGCCTAAGGCAGGACTAGAACTCTCAGTCTCCTGGTTTCTAGCCCAGCACCTTAACCACTCTCAGATGCTTCCTGTGAGTTATTTCCAAGATTGCAAAAAGGAGCTTCAGTTGCACTCCATAGCTTGTTTCTCGGCTCACCCCTGGTTTCCCTTATACCACAGTGCTGAGTCCTCAAGCTTTAGTTACACAAAAAGGGAGGATATATTCTTCCTTGACCTTATCTACTACTCTGATCCTGAAAGTAAAAGAGGAGGAGGAGGAGGAGGAGGAGGAGGAGGAGGAGGAGGAGGATCTACTGGTTTAATCATTCACGATTTCCTATTTTTCCTGAACAAAGTTTCTCTCTTACACTACACACTTATTTTTAGAGGATGCAAAGGTGGGAATAACTCATTTTTTTGCATGAGCACCAATCTCTGCATATCTACACACACATACACACTTATACAGTATATATGTATATATGTGTGTGTGTGTGTGTATAGATATAAATATAGATATTTTGTTGTTAGTTGCCTTTGAGCCATTTACGACTCATGGCGACCCTATGTATAACAGAACAAAATGCTGTTCAGTCTTGTGCCATATGCCTGCCTGTTCCAAATAGACAGATACAGATATAGATCTACACACCAGGTATCCACTGAGTAGGCAAAGTTGGACACCATGTTAGCTCAGTTCTTAAGCTATTCCAGGGAGCCCAAAATGCTGCTGTTTTCTCCCCCCACCCAAAAAAAAGCAGTGGAAAAAGAAACAGCCCTTGATAAAGATAAATCTGAATTCTTCACAAACCTTGTGAGATTGGAAGATAAAGCAATCAGTCATAACCCCCCACCACCATATCTAGTTTGTCAAAAAAGGCAAGATAGAAGTTGCAACCACATGATCAAAACCCTGACCCTTTATACATATGTGCATTGCAGGGTTTTGATCATGTATTTTTGATTGCCATCTTGCCTTTTTTGACCCCTGTTATGGATGCTCCTGCAGTTGATTAAATTGCCTTCATAGTAGATTATGTGCCTTGGATCAATGTTTTTTCACAATCCTATAACCTACCTCTAATAGCCCCATTTAGAGCCATTTCTATCTGGCTGCTTTATTGGACTTATAAATCAGGTTACCCAATGGGCTAAGGGGATTTTTCTGTGGTTCATAATCTACCAGCTGGCCAGCCCTGATCTAGACTTTGGAATATTTGTAACTAGTTGTAAATATTCAGCCAGCAAAGCAGACCACTTGGCTATTTTAGAGCCACACTCTGTTTCATGAGCCACCAAGAACATTGTTTACACTGAAAACAAATTAGGAAAATACATTTCTAAAGTATGCAAGAAACACAGTGAGAGAGATAAAGGAAAAGAAAGAGAGGGAGATGACTGTTGTACATATTCTTGGGATTTATACAGGTATATACTAGTAATTTCTAGTAATTTCTTGCTTATTTTAATATAATTCTTAATAGCTGGAATGAGTTGAACTGCATCAATCTGTATTTCTGTTCCCAAATTCTGTCTGGGAAGTAGATCCCTTGTAGATACAGAAACTGGTTGTCTCTGATCTAGAAAATGATGTTTTTTTCTGATCTATCTTATTTTTTTGTTTTTGTGGGAGCAGATTAACTGCAACGGTTTCACCCTGAGTGACCAAAGGGGACTTCAGGCAGTTGGTGTAGGTATCTTCCCCAACCTTTGCTTGGTGAATCATGACTGTTGGCCCAACTGCACTGTCATCTTTAACAATGGCAAGTAAGTATTCCTTCTCTGCAATTCTCTTTTCAATTCACAAAGCCCTTCAGAAAACAATTTGCTTTTCATAGGAAAGATTGCCTGACTCTTTTGAATAGCAGTACTGACAGCCATTTCCAGAAAATATTTAATGTGAAGGCCACTGCTGCAAGCTTATTTCTGAACTCACCTAGAAAAATGGGGAACCCGCTGGAAAGTTATCTTGTGGAAGTCCCATTTCAGTGAATGGGGAATGGGAAATGCAGGAGAGCATTACTGTGCGCTTGGAAAGCTGAGATTTATTCAGTGGAGACAGTGCCAGTAAATATTCCAGTGGCTTGAATTCAAAGGGTATCGACAGCTCTATTGAACAATCTTGGACCTGGATAAATAAATTAGGAAAATTGTTGAATCTAGTAATACATTTAACGATTCTGAACTTAAATACTTTAACTACTTTAGTTTTTTCATTGAGTAAATTCCTAGCATGATTTAGTAATGTCAATTATGAGGTTCTGATTCACTAAGATTGTGATCACTCTGTTGGTGGAAGCCACTAAGACTCATCATGGTATTTCTAAAAACAGAAACATAGAACCAATCCGTCTTAAATCTGTACTGTCCAGCAGGGTTCCTCAGTCAAACAGGGTAAGGCTTATCCAGTTCTGTATGGAAAGACAGCACCCAGTAATTGTCTTAGAGAGGGGATAATGAGAATTACTTTCTCCCTGAATTTGTTCTATAGATAATCTGTTTGATTGTAATAGGTGTAACAAATCTACTTCTAGAGAACATGGGATAAGAGTTGGAGGGCCAAACTTGATCCCTCTCAAATGTTGCTGTGCATATATTCTAGCTGCATCATAAAACAAACTGTGAATAGCAGGAGATGCATTTGAATTCCCAGCAAGAACCAAACCTTAAGTAAATGTTGCCATTGCTCAGTGATGAGCAACTCATAACCCATTGGTTGTTTACGGCTCCCAGACCTTTGCCTGCAACTCTTGGAGTTCCTAAATCACACTACCAACATTCAGTGGCAAATCACTAACGTTCAGGGCACAACTTCTGTGGTCTTCTTCTTCAGAAAGTAGAAACAAAACAGGTATGTTAAACTTCAGTAGGCTTAAGACTTTTAGTTTATTAAAATCTACTGCAGCTCCCCTTAATCCAGAAAGAACTAAATACTGCCACTCCACTTCCTTGGGTGATCTCAGTGCATCTGTCCTAACAGTCAGAAATCACGCTGAGATGAGGAGTAGGTCTCTGATGTTTATTACTGCTACATTAACGGAATCCTAACAAACTGAAGAAGCGTGGGAAAAACCCAGACAGATAAACCCCGAAAGTTAAGGCGGGTCTGATCTGTGTCTCTTTGAATAGCTGCTTAATTCCTCAGTACTACGCATGCATTTTCCACCCTGGATGGGAGCCCCCTCCTGCTCACCATCAGTACTCATGACAGCATCACTACATGTCCCTGCAGTCCTCGGGGCTGCTTAGAACAAACGAACACAGTCCTGGTGCAGAAGGGCCTGGCCGTAGCGTGAGTCAGAATATCAAACTGGTATTTTTAATGTAATTGGAGGCTTTGTCTCCCACTGTAACTGTGCCATTTACCTTGAATAGGAAAAGGATTGCATGGAACCTTTCGGCCGTGGGTGGGAGAGGGTGATGCACTTGTCACTCCAGTCTGTTTGACTGGCTGGGGTGTTATTTCTGAACGTGCTTGAACGGAACCCCGTGCAAGGAGGGAATTCGAGGTGTGCAGGGTCAAGAACTGAAGCCATGGACAGGAAGCTGTTGAAGAACTCCTGGTATGCTCTAGCAGTTCTCTTTGTACTGTGAGGGGCTGCTTTCCTGGCTATTTCTTGATTGAGAGGCATTTGCACTGGGCCACAAATTAATAAGGGAGGTGGGGAGTGAGAACTACTGGTGCTAGTGCCCGTGTAGCAGCGGCTCTGGTCAAAACTGGCTTTTTGCCATTCCTTTTGATCCAGGCTGAGTAAGGATAGGTCAGTTCACGAAGGGCTCCTAATGCAAAAGAAAGCAACAAGGGAAGGTTCTTACCTAGCCAGTTCTGTCTTCTGCTACTTCTGCCCAGGGAAAATTTTTCAATATAGATTTTGAGACGGAGTAACAGAGACTGGGAGAGAAAGCCCGGTTGGAAATCATCCCCAGCAATACAAACAAGAAGCTACTGAGTGGAGGGGTCCATCTTTCTCTGGTTCAACTTGGAGACTGCCTTTCAGGCTGCCAGAGAAGAACTGTTTTAGTACTTGCCACCCTCCTCCTTTCAGGAGGAGAATGTGAATCAATGAAACTTGCTTGTAGACTTGTGGTGTTTAATCTTAGCTGCCTGAAAATAATCTCCCTGAGATCAGCTCTCTTATAAGGTTCTTGGGATGGATCAAAGCATAACAGTAAATTATTCTGGTCCAGCAAGAGGATTCATAGGGTTAGGGTTATATATTTTATATACATATAAGTTTATATCTATTTAAAATATCTATCATCCATCCTTTCTAGTAACTCCTGGAGGTTATGTATCCTGTCAGTAGGTCCGGATGAGCATACATCATGTGCCAGAGGAAAACCTGAAATCAGATAATGGCGTTAAAGACAAAACATTATTTCATTGTGTCTTGCACTACTTTTTATACTGATGAAAGCACTTTGCAGCATGATTTCAGAGAACTCAGTAAGGCAGTACATGTGTATTTCTTAACTGGCAGTGAGTATGCTAGAAAAAGAGTTCTGCTTGCTGCTACTTATGCTACAGTGCTGAAGCTGATCTGCTAAGCAAGGCCAAGGGAAGGTTCTATTAAGCCTAGGAGCTTAGTTTCACCAAATTCTCATTCATAAATCTAAAACCTTCTCTTGGATGGGGCAAGAGGGAGAACAGGAGGGCCAGGAGGTAGAGTATCCAGGCATTGTGCCTCCTTTCAACTCTCACACCCCCACCATCAGAGAAATCAGTTAGTCAGTCAATCAATCAATCTTGGTGAAATAAAAGTATTCCTGTTTGAAAAGCCTGTTTGAGAGGGACAATTGTCTAGCCCGTTTAAGCTGTACAGTCTTAGGCTTCTAGCTTACAATTTCAGATGCGTCCTTTACTGTTGTCTTTGGTCCATGCATGTCAATGTACAGCTGCCTGCAAGCATTCAGTCTGCTAAATGTCTGGACTCAGATTGCTTTTTCAGTGTTTCTACCTCTGTAAAACTGCAGGTGTCTGTTTTTTTCTTTCAGTCATGAGGCTGTAAGATCATTGTTCCACACCCAGATGAGGTGGGTCAGTCTTGAAAGCATAATACTCTCCCTTTGAACACTACTGCTCTCTCATCCTGCATCAGCACCAAGAAGCACAGACAATAATAACCACACTTTTAAAATGTCTGTTGGCACATAATTCCACTGTTTCTGTTACCTCTAAGCTAAGTCCCACTAAACCCAGCCCTTCGTTTAAAAATTCCTGCATTTTGTAGTGTAATAAGTAATATTAATTATGATTGTCCTTATCAGATCAACCTGTCCACACATCTTAACACCTGTACCATCTTCTTTTTTCCTCTCTGCTTTCCACAGCAATGACAGCATGAAAGCCTACACCGGTGGTAATAAACCCCACCAGTCTTTCATCTTATTTCAGATGTGTGATTGCCTGAGACTCCTTTCTCTAATTTTGGTTGCATTGATTAGAACTAATTCCAGCTGAGGTGAGGGACTGGTCAAGTGAGCCTACCCATCTTCCACCCTATGATGAGTTTTTGATTGTAAACTCAGGAGGGCCTAACAGGAGCAGGGAAGACCACCCTGGAACCCTGGCCTCTGGAACCCTTCAAACATTTTGTGAGCATTCTTGGCAAATCTTTGTACAATCCTTGGAGATTTATTCTGTGTACTTGCCAGGAATATTCTCAAAACGTTTTTTAAATAAAAAGGGATTATTTGCATGTCTCTGGTATAAACTAAAGAAATCCACTCCTTGATTCGACTGGTGATAAACGAAGCCCTTAGTGGAAGGTGTTGCACATTCAGAAACCAAGCATCTTCACAAGTGATGTAAGAAAGCATGATTGTCTCTGTATGTGTGCGTGTAATTACAGTTAATGTGGCATGTAAAGAAACACTCTTTCCAAAAAAGGAAAATGAGCAATGAGGTGTATTGGGCAGTTGTGGTTGAGCTCAAGTGTGCTAACAGGTGTGTTACCATGATCTGGAAAAGTGGCATGAATTTAAAAATGCTATTTGTTTAATGCCTCTGGGATAGCATTGCTGAAAACAAAACTGGAATGGACCAGCTCAGTACCTGTATGTGAGGTTTATGGAGGCCATTCCAAGTGTTTTAAGGAAGAGCGGAGAGAGAGAGAGACTGAGAGTGAGGAAGAATGTAACTCTTTACCTTACACATTTGGAAGCAATTGCTTTTTATGTTCAGATAGACATAATTTAATTGCCTTGCACCTAAACGTCTCCAGTGACAGTACCGTTGGAGGAGAAGAAAGTTGGAATGATAAGCGTGCATGGCAGGAATGCATTCATGTGCTCAAAAGCCGAATGTTTAGGAATGGCATGGTTTCTGTATCTGGAGGTGTGCACGTAAGCGTTCTTTTGCTTATTTTTTACAACAGTTCAGTTTCTGAACAATGCACCTCATGTACATGATCTCAGGCCTGATTCAGTTGGCCTAGAGAGTATGCTGAATCCCCCAGGTTCAAATTCTAAAGCTAAGATGGTCCACCCTGCACAAATACCTGGAGGATACCACCCAGAAGCTGTCTGCTGTTGGCAAGGATAATAGACAAAAAGTATCCTCAGGTGAACCTCTTCCTCATCCCCACAAATAAGTGTACACAGGGCCATCTCTTTAGCATGTACTCTGGCTGACTAACTTACTAAAAGATTATCTATATGTTAACTGCAGCTGTATAAAGCAGTAATCATATGGGATGCAATTTTCAGTGGCAGCTGCAAAGTGCAGTATTCAAGTGAGTGTGCTGAGAGTGAGAAGGAAAATGTCAATTAAAAGATAACTTGTATAACAAAATAAAAATGGGAAAGCATGTACCAAGAATTTTGTAATGGTGCTTTCAACATTATACTCTAGGCTACACCTGAGTATGCTGTAGACTCTAGTCTTCTCAAAATACAGGAAGGTTTAATTTGTTCCAGAATTCAGTGTACTAAGAATTCTAGTTTTAATTAAAGGACAATAACATTACATTTCTGACTTTTGAAATTTTGAGAATTCATTCAAAACTAGGCACAGCATGCTGAAATTGTAGAGGTTGTTGAATGAGATTTTCCCCTTCGTCAGAAAGCAAGGCCACTTAGTCCTACAAAAAGCAATCTTGAGCAAAAGCAGTGAAAAATTCCAGAATAGGGAGAAAAATCCTTCTCAATAAATTATGAAAAATAAAAGAAATCTAAAAATTGTTTTGATTTCCATAAATTTATGCAGGTATCAATTTTACCTTTCCTTATTACAGAATTTTGGTCACCCTTGTGCAGAATTTAGTGCAGAAGACAGAAAATCCTAGAAAGTAGTCCCTGGCTTTGCTAGGGGAGATAAATCCTTAAAGAGTTTCATTCCTAAGAATCTTATCTATAGAATCAGATAATTACTGCAATTGATCTAATGCTGCCGCTTGCCTTATTTAAAACTAGGATAGAGCTGCGTGCACTGAGTAAGATCTCTGTAGGAGAAGAGCTGACTGTTTCCTATATAGACTTCCTCAGTGTCAGTGAAGACAGAAGAAAGCAATTGAAAAAACAGTATTATTTTGACTGTACCTGTGAGCATTGCCAGAAAGGAATCAAAGATGACCTGATGTTGGCTTTGAAAGAGGGGAACGAAAAGGTATGACTTTGACAAAAAAGTTAAGGTCTTGGTTTCAGAATATTTCCAGGGATACGGATGGATGAGGTGTTGAATTGGAAACAGGAAGGTGTGAGTTCAAATGTGCCTTCAGCTATGGAAGCCTACTGAGTAACTTTGGGCCGATTACTGCCTCCCGTCCCAACCTACTTTACAAAGTTTTTGTTGTGAGGGTAAAGTTGGCAATAAAGCAGGATGCAAATCTAACAAATGAATAAATGTAAGCAGTAGCACATGTCTTGTTTCAGTCAAGAACTTTACAAGGAAATACTAAGATGCAGTCTGTTTTTCTGGGTGTTTTCTGCAGTTCCTGGGCTTCAGTCTCTGATGAAGCACAATGTATCTACCCTCACTGAACTTTTTAACAGGTTGATTTACTTATAGAGAAATATTTATGTGTTGCAGAAGATTAGCAGGGAGAGTATACTGTGGTGTAGTATCACTTGATCCAGCAGGCCAGCTCAGGTCTGTTGGCTCACCCTATCTCTTGGGGCACCAAGGATATCTAGGGAAGGTGAGTATACAGGTAGTTGAACCAGTGGGAGAAAATTGGTATAGTGAAGTAAGCTGTTTTACAGTGAAGTATGTGTCCTGTTACCTACCTTTTTCTTAAGAAATATTTAGTGTCCTTGGTCTCCTAAGAAAACAAGGGTTCTGCTCTCCTCCGCCTATGGATGGTTGTAAGAAGCGCCCAATATCTTCACTGCTAATCTGCTGAATAACTAATCTGTCCAGAAGTAAGCTGCCAGGTGTTTCTTAAACTGCTCTGGCTCTCACTATAACATGAAAAATGATCACACTAAGTATTTATCGATGTGTATATTGTTGCCAGACTCACTGTTAGTCAGTTCCATAAAAACTTTGCAAGTATTGGGCTCCATGTGAGAAACTGTGGGAAGAAAGTGGAGGATGAGTGCAGTTTAGGTGGAGAACAGGCAACACAGACCAGATATGAGAGCCATGGGAAGAAAACATTTCAAAGAGGCTCTGCTTTTACTCTTCCTCTCTTTGTGTGTGTCTTTGAGTCAGTCTTGACTCCTGGTGATTGCCTGGACAAATCCCTGAAGTTTTCTTGGCAACATTTTTGGAAGTGGTTTGCCACTGCCTTCTTATTAGGGCTGAGAGAGTGGCTGGTCCAAAGTCACCCAGCTGGCTTCATGCCTAAAGCAAGATGGAATTCACAGTTTCCTGCTTTCTAGTCTTAAACCACTACTCCAAATGAACTCTCCTGTCTTTAATAACTCACCGTAAGTTTTTTCTAACATTCAACTGGAATTTGCCTTCCTGTAAATTACATACATTATTCTTTTCCTGTACTCTCTGGAAAAAGAGAGAAATTCTTAGCCTTCTTCTGTGTGACATCCTTTCATTTATTTGAAGGGTGCCATCAAAATCTTTTTGTCAAAATCTCCTCTCAGTGTCTTCTTCTCAAAACTGAACCTGGCCTCCTCCTTCAATCTCTCTTCTAGGACTTAGTGCCCCGTTCGCCTTCATTACCATTCGCTGAATCTGTTCCAATAGAAAAATGAATTAAAATTAATCTGGCAAGATTTGTTCCAAGTTGTTATTTTGATAATAAGAGGAAAAATGGATTTGTTTTATGATGCTCTTTGGAGAACTTGATAAAAAAAATGAAGAAGCACACACCAATAGTTTCCCCTTATTTCTCACAGCCATCCCAGGAAGCAGTGAAAGATGTCATTCACTTCTCCAAGGAGACCATGGAAAAAGTTGATAAAGCTCGTTCTGATGGAATATACCATGAGGTAAGTCACTGAACACCAGATTTTCTGCTGTGACTTTCTTCACAGTAGTTTAATGAAGCCAATTCAGTGGCCTGCTAGAACCACTGAAATGGAGCAGAGCTTATAACACAGCTGAGAAGCTGGCACAGAAAAAGAAAATTACCTTAGATGGCTTCAATGAGCATGCCAGAGAAACACAGGTTATTGCTCTTACACATTCAGCCCTCCCAAGCATAAAGAATCACACGCTTAGACACATTAGGTTAAGAAGTAAAAAGAAGCTTACTGACTTTATTCTTTGTTGCTTCTGCTACATCCATCTTGGTGGAAAAAGATGAAGTTCCTTTGTTCTTCTTTTCTTTCTAATTACATAGTTTGCCCTAAACTCTCAACCCTACAGCTGCCAAGAGGTGTGTGAAAGAAAGGGGCAGAATCCCTCATCAAGGCCCAAGCACATGGCCCTGATGAAGAGAGCAGCATCCATGCTGCCTCTCCCTGGGTGGAGAAGGGGGAAAGAGAGAAAGAGGAAGTGGGAGTGGCAACAAACAGCTTCATCTGAGTTGCATTGGGGGGCAACTTAATTTACATGTTAATGAGGCATGCTGGATTTGCCAAAACTTCCAACATTTAAGTGGTACAGGACAATATTTTCCCATGTCCCTAGGACTCTATAGCAGTGTGGGCCACCTGAACCCATTTTCTGTGAATCTCAAAATTTAGCAACAAAGAGCAACTGCCTATCATTTTTTAAAATAAGGAAACAAAAGTGACCTTTCCAAAATAGTTAATAAATGGGGAAAAAAGCTCAATCCTGGTTCTTCTAGGGACCATGCCTTCCTTACTGACAATAAGAAGAGAAATTTTAAAAGTGTATATTCTCACTGCCAAAAATTGCCTACTCCTGCTTCATAGTGTGGGACCACTTTAAGGCAACTGAAGGAAACCTGGAGTTTTTTCTTTTAATGTTCAAAATAAAATATTTTCCCCACATTATCTTCAAATGGCTCTGTAATATGTATCTGCCCACACATTAGGATATTGCATGTGTGTGTGCGTGTGTGTGTGTGTGTGTGTGTGTGAGAGAGAGAGAGAGAGAGAGAGAGAGGCTCTTCAGCACCCCATGTCTGAGAAAAGTGAATTATTATGAAGTATGGGAGAGGGCCTTTTCTGTTATCCCCCACCCATAGCCCCCAGGTTTAGAATGTCCCTCTCAGGGATTCCAGGCTGATATGCCAACATTGTCTGTTTTTTGGTGCCAGTGAAGATCTCGCTCTTTACTGACGCATTTGGAACTTAGCAACCCATCATATCGCCCCTTACTGTATTGTAGTTACTTCAGTTTAAAAATAAATATGTGAATGAAGTTCCCATTTTGCTCAATCTCAGCAGGAAAGACGTGTCATTCATTGGGGAAGCAGTCTAAAGGGCCTTTCCTCTTAAATTAATTGGTACAGAAGGATAGCTAAGGCTGGCTGCCGCAAGAGAGAGATTTTAACCCAATGTAAAATAGACCATTTATATTGGTTATTGTCTTTTCAACTACAGTATTACATTTCAATTGTCTTCTCCAGGATTTTAAAAAATTGGAGCTGCCTTTTATGGAAATACGAGTTGAAAAGATGGTGCCAGTCTAGGCAAAATAAATGTGACTTTCTCTGATGGGATTATCCTCCAAATAATCTAAGATATAAAGCATGTGGTTTTGTTTTGGTGCTTTCAGATTATTGGTTTTATATCTATGCAGATTTGTGCACATTTATACAAGTGTTTCAGTTTCAATTTACTACAACCAAAGATCAGCCAGAAATACTACAATTCAGTACAAAATACAAATGAAAACATACATAATATATAACAGTAAACACCATTTGTACAGATTAAAACCCTACCATCTTACTGCATTGCTGGTAAGCAAAATAGCAAAATTTTGCAAGCTGAAGTGTTATTTCATGGATTGAAGCTGAAAATAATAGTATAATGGATTGACTTAAGATTCACATAATTAGATTTCTTTTATTATGTGAGGAATCCTTCATTTACAAAGTCTTTAATTTACAAAATTTCTTTAAATAAGCCCTAAAATATATATCTTATGGGCTTTTATACAGAACTACCTTTCCAGTATAATCTAATTTCCTATCCACTCCAATATTGACTGCCAGCATTACGGTTGGTGAGTTTCTGCTTGCAGAGTTTTACCTCTTTCAAGCCCACAGAAAAATAGGGCATATTCCAAAACTGACAAAATACAGAGGGAACATTTCAACAAGGTCTAATCTAATCTAATCTAATCTAATCTAATCTATTCATCTCATCTCATCTCATCTCAAGAAATAAAAACAGTATTTAACTAGGAGTTCATGCCATCAGTGAATAAAAAGCCCACTGGTGATATGAAAGAACTTGACTGTAAGTTTCTTTCCCAGTCTCTCCGGTCTGATGCAGAAGTGGAAGAGTCCAAGGGATGATGCTCATGGTTTCGAGAGTCCAGGACCCACAACCTGTAAGGATAGTTAGTTTGTCCCTTCAAAGTGTGAAGGGAAGGCAGGTGAAGTAAAGAAAGGGACCACTACGATGCTCATGCCATCACCTCTTGAAGAGACTAAAATTCCTGGGACAAATCTGCTCTTTTATAGTTGCAGTTTTATTTGGTGTTAGGTAATTATAAGATTAGCAAGTCCTCCCTCCTTTCCTCTAAGGGACACACACACAACATTAAAAATAATGATGTAAGTAAGGGAAAAAAACCCAAAGTGGCAACAAGTAATTTAACTATACTTCGTTTAATAGTTTAATTTAACTGTACATACACAAACAAAAGGGTTACAAATCATCCTGTGTCGGGGCCTCCTGAAAGAGCCCAGTTTTAAAGGCTTTTCTAAAGCCCTGGGTACACACGGATTTCAACGCTTAGAACGTGTAAAAGAGTAGAACTGTACCCAATGCTAGTGTATTATTCTTGTTCACTAACATGGAACTACTCCTTTACATTTGTTCCAGATGAATTGTAGAACATTCTTTTAGAAAAGTGGGGGAACTGGTTACAGAAAATGAATCATATCCGTGCTCAAGGCTGACCTGTCATCAGAACTATGTACTGTAGAGGCAGACCTCTTTATCCTGTTCAGTTCCCCTCTCTGATGATTTTGTTCTTTGTGGTTGTGGCAGGTGGTAAAGCTGTGCCGAGAGTGTCTGGCGAAGCAGGAACCAGTGCTGGGAGAAACCAATATTTATCTGCTGCGGATTCTTAGCATCTTGTCCGAAGTTCTCTCTTACCTCCAGCTCTTCGACGAGGCTGCTGGCTATTCAAAACAGATGGTGGATGGTTACCTGTATGTGACCAAAGTCCTCTTCCTTCTCTCTTCTTCAGTAACTTACTTATAGAAATAATAAAATAAGCAGACCTGGTAACTCTGTTTTACTTAATCGCAAGAATATCCATAATTGAAACAAATGAGTGAAAGCATTTGTGATTCTTAGAAATTAATAAAATCTAGTTAGGGGCCTAACAGTATGAGGGCTAAACGTGTCAATGAATAGAATAGAATAGAATAGAATAGAATAGAATAGAATAGAATAGAATAGAATAGAATAGAATAGAGTACTTTATTGGCCAAGTATGATCAGACATACAAGGAATTTGACTTCAGTGCAAGAGCTCTCAATATATTTACATAACATCAGAAAATAAACAATAATAAAGTAATGTTATTTACTAAAACTATACAATCAAGAAAAGAAAAGAATTGAAGGAAAGTAATACTATGACTATTAACTAACACTCATATTTAAAGGGAGAATTAAGGGACAATATACTGCATCTGTTGTCTAACGTATGTTCACATTACTGGTCACATCTTAGCAGTCATGTCTTACCATAAATTATCAATCATTATATCATGCTACATTAATTAGGTGTTCAACAGAGTGCTTTCAAGTGGAAAGAGCATATAAATATTTTAAATAAGTTAAGTGTAGAGAGTTTTCTCCCTCTGTATGTAACCAAAATAGAAATCTGATTACTTAGACCCAGATAAATTTGCAACTGTGGTGCAAATCTTTGATTCCATTTCTGGCTTGCTGGAAGTGGGTTAGTAGTGTGCTATTCTCCTCTCTGCATATTTGTGTCCTGTATATCAGTATATCCATCTATATCCTTTTTAATTCAGTGTTTTAATAACAGTGAAATTAGTCAGCAGGGAACTGTGGAAGACTCAATTTTTTCACTTCCTAACTCTTTGACCTGCTCCTTGGAGATGCAGGGAAATTTAAAACTTGCACATGTAATAGATTAAATGAGAGGCTGAAGGGACTTGTATACTATGTAAGAGGGAGGAGGAACTATAAGATTATAACTATCTGTTGAAAAGAAGGTCGGAAGTCATTATATCTCTTAACCTTTGTTTTTTTCCTCCTTCCTTCCTTCCTTCCTTCCTTCCTTCCTTCCTTCCTTCCTTCCGTCTTTTATTCTATGAAAAAACTTATATATATATATATATACATATACATACATATACATACATACATGTATTTTTTAAAAAACCCTTGCACATGTAGATTTTTAGGTTGTGCAGCTTGTTTTTTCTCTTTTGCCCTCAGGAAACTTTACCATCCCAAAAACGCCCAGCTTGGGATGGCCCTTATGAGAGTGGGGGTTACCCACTGGCATGCTGGACTAATTGAAGTAGGCCATGGGATGCTTTGCAAAGCTTATGCTGTTCTTCTGGTGACACATGGCCCCACACATCCAATTACCAAAGACCTGGAAGTAAGTGATTTTCACAGTGTGGTGAAGCTCCTTCTGGATTCAGAGATTATTCATGTGATTAATAGTATTTTGTTGGTGATGCTTATTGTTCAATCTGTTGGAAGTAGATCTATGTAGCAACTTGTCCATGTGCAGGATTAGCTATAATTCCCTACATGACTAGCAGTTGCTGAAGTAATATGAAGGCATAATTAATACACATAGCAGAGTTTGATTGATTATTGATTTGCACAGAGTACTATGACAAGATAAGCTGTTTGTGATAAAGACTGAACCTTGAAAGTGAGGATTTTCCTCCACAGACTACAGTTAGGATGGTATACCAAAAATTGAATTTCCTGTCACTTGCAGCATCTCTGTTTGCATTCATTTAGGCCATGCGTATTCAGTCTGAGATGGAGCTGCGCATGTTCCAGCAGAACGAATTTATGTATTACAAGATGAGAGAGGCAGCTCTGAAGAACCAAAAGATGCAGATCATGCCTGAGCCCTCCAGTGAGGTTTCACTTGGCCTCTTCCAGAAGAAGCAATAGCAAGCTCCTTTGCTGCTCTGAAGATGTATCCTCAAATTCTTGCAGCTGCTGCACCATCAGCATTTCTGATGCTAAAAGAAAGAATGTGACCCATCAAGGGAAAAATGTTTGATCCTGTGACAGCTCTAGTTCGAATAATGTCATATACTTATTATGTTATTTAGGTATGTTTCACACAGTACTGAAACTTACCTTTACAATTATTAATAAAACTGTTGCAATTTTATACACACACACACACACACAAATAAAATTTTTAACACTTATTTCATTCAGCTAAGTCTGGTACATACGTACAAAAATGTCACTTTGTCCTGCTTCATGTGTGTCTTTTGAAGGTAGAGTTGAAATGGTGTGGTGGAGAGAGCAATTGCATACAGACAGGGGTATACTGTTCCCTCCACAAGTTATCTGAAAGCTTCCTGTGGGCAGGTTTTAGCTGTCAAAGTTTTATTATGAGCTGTCCATGCTGTTCTTAGTGACCCTTCCTTCCTAGGTAAGACTTTAAAATTTTGGTACTGTTTTATGAGTTGGGACTGGAACTCTGAGAATTCCCATTCAACGTTGAGTTGAAGGTTGCAGTCTTAACATATTTCAAGGACATCAGGCTGCCAAATATTGTGTAATTGCAGCCACACAGATTTTTAAACTGAGCAGTACTTAATATGCAGAGGTACTACTACTCTTAACTTGGTGAACACAAACTTGATAGCTTGGCATCTTGCTCTGTGCAGATCTTACATAATGGCTTAAGGCAATGTGCATTATAAATCTAGGATGCCATGGATTAAGGCTGTGCAAAGATTGGAAACCGATCCTCAGCCCAGGATACTGCCTCTTCTCAATCTGGAGGCAAAAAATCAGAAGGAGCCTGATTTCTCTTTTCTCAGTCTGGGGGGTAAGTCATCATAACTTCTTTCCAATTTTGGAGCATGAACCAGAAAAACAGAGCTCTACACTCCATGACCTAGAATGGGAAGAACAAATACCTACCAGACTACTTTTTTTTTTAAATCAGTGGTATGGAATTTGAAAGAAAGGAAATCAGAGAGAAGGAATTAAGTATGTCAAGTTTAGTCTAAATCAGTTCAGCAGGTTTAAATTTACACTTTCTTGCACTTTCGCTGTGTTTCCAATGCTCCTAGTAAACGTTGGCTAGTGCAGTTTAACCAGCATCCATCCCCAGCCTAATAAGTAGGCTGAATAATAATAATAATAATAATCTCCAGCTGCCTAATAAGTATGTAATTAGATCCTTGTCATCAGGGCCAACTTGGGATGAGGGAGCAGATACTGCTTACATTTACATCTCTGGGAGTTGAACTCCACACTTCTTAAATTGGCTAAGGTTGAGAAACACTGGTATAGGGTTTTCTGGGCCAGCTCAGCTGCCTGCTAGAATGTAAACTGGCAGGCTATAAATCTGCCACAGCCAGAAATGTGAGCTCAGGCTGTTTCACAGTTCGTAGAACATATACAGCCCTTGAAAAAGTCCTTTTCCTGTACCCTGAGGCTATCCTATGCTTGTAGTCAAACAGGTCAGGCACCTATCAAGACCAGTAAACAAACAAACAAACAAAAAAGACCAGTAAACAAACAATCAGGCAATGAATCCAGAGGACAGGCAAAAGACAAGGTGAGATGAAATCCAGGGTCTAAGAGAGGCAAAGCAACACACATGCAAGTCAGAACTGAATTTTCAACAGTTGTTCTCAGCACTTTTCACAGGGAGAGAGTACAATAAATAAGCCACAATGAGCCTCCACCTGGTGCGCAGCTGAGACACATCACACAGGAGCTGCAGAGTCCACTCTCCTGTTAGCATTCCCATGCCTCTCAGATCCATGAAGTTCAACTCTCTGCTCATGAATCTCCATTAGGCCCCTCTGCCTAAAACTAGGGGCCTGAACTTCTGAGTGGGCAAAGGTTAGGGGTCCTGGGAACCTGCTGATTCTGCAAAAGTCAGAGTGGGGTCTTGTAGTACTGTTGGAAACTCCAGTAGCAGGATTGCTGCTATGGATACGTCAGGTTCTACTTCCTCCCATCCTCTTCATCTTATATTCTCTAGCAGGGCCATAACAAAAGCTAGCGGTTGACATGTTGGATTGGAGAGACCACAGCTCAAGTTCCCCTCAACCATAGACCTCACAGGGTGACTCTGAGTCAGATATTCTCATTCAGCCTGGCCTCCAGAACAGACTTGAAATGAGGGGAGAACTTTATGTACGTGGCTTTCAGCTCCCGGAGAAAAAGCAGGAAGTAAATACAAACATAAATGAACTGGCAAGCAAGCTGTGGCAATCTGCTACCTTGCTGTCCATGTAAAAATGGCAAGCTTTCCTACTTCAGTTTTTTTGGATGTAAAATCCAGTAAATGTAAAAAAAAAAAAAAAAAGATAATAAATGACATATTTAAAGTTGCTGGTAAGCAGAACTTTAGCTACCTATTATGGGTATTTTCAGGGGTGAAGTGACATCACATGTATCATCATGTCATTGTACAAATTATGCACATTGTGTCAGAATGTGTGTTGTAGTTGGGTGGCTATAACACATTTGAATAAATAAATTTGTATAATGACACAATATACATAATTGACTATTAATGTGACATCACCATGGCTTCCTGTCTGCTCTCTGCCCATGTTCAAAAGAGATGATCAGTAACAGGTTTACATTTCCCTCTCTTATACAATGCTGCTAATGAAAGAAACCCTATTTTCTATGATAACAGTATTTGAATGGTTAACTTATTACTTCAATCCAGCCCTTCCATTAAAACAAAGTTTTCTCCAGGTCTGCAAATAACAAAACACAAATTTTCACAAAATGATTTTGGGGAATAGATACAATTTCAATATGCATTCTACTTCTGCCAGGGGCTTTTTATTTCCGAAATAAAGCTGAGTGTCCAGTATATTTCCTCAAAAACGTTCACTGGAAATGAAAGAAAACCTAACCATATATGTACACACATGTGCACATGAATGTGAGTGCATACCTATATAAAAATGCACATATTCAAAAAATGTGGGGCTCAGTAGTGCATTAATGGGGAGCACTAGCTGTAAAAATGTACTGCAATCATCTTTACCCCAATAGATACATATAGGAAAGGACTGTATTCATATGTCACCCATCATCTGGAAAGTGATTTGAATAGATCTAGTGCCATGAAAAAGGCAGTTTTCTGGACATCCATATTAGAAAAGACAAGTTATCTTAACTGAGCAGTAGAATATGGCTTCTATTTTGTTCCTCTATTGCCCTCTAGAGCACTGTCCCTGAAACTGAGTTGAAAAAAGAACAAAAGACAAATTCTGAGGCCAAAACCAGTTGGTTATGCTGCCATGTTCAATAGAGTTTGCTTTCAGATAACTATATATGTGATTTTACTACATGGTTGAAATTCTACAACCCCCACTTCAGAAAAAGCAATTCATACAGTATGCAGGGCAGGAGGGTGCAACCTGAGACCCTGAGCAGCATGCAATGTTCCTCTCCCAAAGCCTTGTTACAGCCATGAGAGTACCTCCAACTTGGCACTGAAGGAAGTTGATATAGGTGATCCTACTGACCTTTGTAAGATTTTGTTCTGATGTCTTGAAATTATCCATTGGCATGTTTTAAGACTGATGCGTTACTGAATTTGTCCAGTCTACTGATCTGAACACTGATTTATAATAATTATCAGCTGCAGTACATGCCAAAGAGCTGTATTGACAATGAAGAATGGACAGCACTGAAGAGTCTTTTGTACACTTTATTGTATCTGTCTTATACAGCACAGTAAAGAGATGCCCAGGTTACCTAGATTCTCTTACTGATCCTCTTGTAATGAACGTCACCCACACTCATTACCTAGAAGAAGAAAACAAGAGCTTTACTTTTTCATGCTTATCTTCTGAAGACAGCCAACAACCTAAATCCTTCCTATGCACGGAGAGAACCTAAGATAAGCCAACAACATGGGTTATGTGGAATGCAAAGCAATGCAGTTTTGGGGATGCAGCTCTGGCTGTAGGCCGTAGATGGAAATCTTTGTTAAGTGTGAAGTATCCTCTGCAATTCTGGACACCTCACTGTTCCATTCTACTGAAGAAAAGATTGTAAAGCATTTGGAGAAATGCCGTAGAACAAACTAAAATACTGTAGAACAATGTGTAAACTGACTTGAATGGCCCTCTGATAGAAAGGGATATATCCTTTCCTTTTGTGCCCCTTTTGTAACTCTCTGCCCCTCCTTGGCCTCTTTTTGCCTTGACTTCTAGGCTGCAAGGCCTTGGGAAAGAAGCCAAACATACCATGTTCCTCTGTAAAATGCAGCACGTATCAAGTTGTTTGTGTTGCTGCTAATACATCATCATCATCTACAAACATTAAATATATTTAACCTTTCACTGAGCCATACTACTTTTGAACAATTGATGGACTCTCTTGTAAGTGCTCAGGGGGCCTATATATATTCCACTTTTCCTCCGCTGAATGTAAGACGGCTTACAATAAAATTACAGCAATGCTATAAATACAAATAAAAAGCTAACAAGCAAAAGAGAAAAAAAAGAACGCAAGAGCAGAGACTAAAAGATATGCAGTCTACAGCATGCATAGTGGATAGTCATGTACCCAGCACAGTGCAGCCTCCAGGTACTTATTATGAGATCTGAATAGGTATGTGTGCGTATATATGCATTTCTATGTGCATATAGAACACACACAGTCTTTTACTACCACAGTGCTGTGTTGATGACATATTCAGTATACACAGGTAGGCCACAAACAGTTATTCTGCTAATTTGGGGGCTCTCTTAAGGTCGTAGAGATGATCAAACATCTTGTGTGCAACACCCAACAGAGATTGTGTTAAATAAAACTGGAAAAGAACAAATTATGTTAAGGCTTGCCTTCAAGGTTAAACACACAACAGTATGATGATTATTTTTTCAGGGTGACATCAAGCCATAAATTAGCCACCTCAAGCATGTGATAGGTAATTACAGTATAATAATAATAATAATAATAATTATTATTATTATTATTATTTCAAGGCCAATTTCCACTCAGCCGTGCTTCTGAATTTTGTTTTACTGAAATATGTACATTCCATCTGAATTTGAAAGCAAACCATCAGTTCCACTGGAACTGGGGAAGAGTGCATATTTTATAGCAGTGGAAAATGTTTGCTTATAAATATTTTACTGTGACTATGGATGGTATACCAGCTCATCTGCTGTACTAGCCTCATTGGCTTCCAGACCCTGCAGTGGACAAAAATGATCAAGGTCACAAGGGGGATGCTAAAGTGGCTTACATTTGTAGGTAGACTTACATTAATGATGGTGTCTCCATTGATTTCTGTAACAGACTTGATATCCTTCAAGTTTACAACCAACTTATTGTCTCCTTCCATTTGAACAACAGCCTGTGTGAAAACGAAATAAAAGAAAGTGATAATGAAGCAAATCATCATTTGGACTCTAGTTCTGAAATAATCATTTCTGGTTCTGAATAACTTGTTCATGTATAATGAACTTAAATAAATATAATGTTGGGAGACCTTTTGTTTCCAACATTTGTGTGCCACCTACTCATGACTCCAGGTGCCTTCCAAGATAGGCAGATCCATGTATAGCAAGGGCTTATGTTACTGTCTTCAGCACTTCCTGGTTCAAGTGGTCAAAAACTATCATGTTTTATGTAAACTTTGGCTCTCTCTATATATATTTGCCTCTGTGTTTTTATGAAGTGGGCAATATGCATGCAAAGGGTCAAGGAATAAGATTTCTCGCCTACAATAAATCTCCCCATTGAGTATTTCCTTCTACCTGATTCAACCTTTTTCTGTGGAAGTACTATATAATGACTATTTGCAGGGTACTGTATATCTGAATTTGTTTCAGGAGAAACCACCTTGTCAGAAAGTAATGCTATAAAGTAGTTAGGAGCTTTGTGCCCTACCTTGATCTTTTCTCCTGTTGGAGTCTGTAGCTCAGCTTCTTCTCCAATTGTAAACTCATTTGTGACAACTTTGCTTCCAGTTGTCACAGTGACTTTGAATTTCTTGCCATTTTGTACAATTTCGGAGACGCTTTTGATATCCTTGCCTTTTTCAATCAACTCGTCAGAAAGACCTGGGTAGGACCAAAACAACCATTATAATGGCACTCTCCATAAAAATGCACTGAATAAGATATCCAGAGAGCAGGCTCTCAAATCTACAATTGATGAAAATTTTTTTAAAAGGCCCATAAAGAAAATTAAGACATAACTGCACTGTATGGAATGAAGGAACAGCTTTTTGAAGTTTGTTGCAGAGAAGAGACTTCCTTATGAAGTCATCTTTCCTTTGTGAAGTTTTCTCCCTTGATGGAGTGGAAATGCAGCTCCCTCCACAAATATCTTAAACAAGATTAAAGTGCCTTTTCTTAAGGAAATGGAAGGAAAAGAAGGTAACTGATGGCTGTATGGATCACAGGAATAAATCTCCTTCCATATGCCAATGTTAATACCTATGCCATTAGAGATCCAGTTGTCCTTGTGCCTGACAAATGAGCATAGGTCCACCAGGCTCTTTTCTAAAGGAGAGGGTATGTGACATATGGTTTTAGTGGCCTGGCTTGGTTGCTGGGTGCTGGCATGAGTCATCAGAAGGAGAGAGAAAAATGGGGAGAAGAGGCTCAGATATGGCCTTGGAGTGCAGCTGTGTTGTCACGAGGGCAGATGAGCTGGCCTGGCTGCTAGCCAGGACTGTTGTGGGCAGATGGAGGCAGCCTTCCCATTGGTCAAGCCTCACATATAGGAGTTGGGGACTAAAGCCCTGGGGGGAAACCCACCACCACAGTTGCTGGGGGACATATTGCCCATCTGACCTGTGAAGGAAGGAAGGAGAGAGAGAGAGGAGAGAAAAGGATATGTTGCCATGTTTTAGCAAATACTGTGCAATGTGCTGTTGCGTTAAAAGTTTTCACTGAGAGAGACATTGTAGTAAGAGTGTGGGAGAGTTTGTGTGTGTGTGCCCAATTTCCTGACTCTGCGAGGGAGAAGTCAACGGGAGGCCTTCCCTTGGCAGAAGAGAAACAAAACTACACCCCAAACCGAAGTCAGATGGGAAAAGAGGGAAATGGCTGGCTGCAGATGGAAGCTTGAAGTCTTTGAGGAAGCCCCAAACCAGGAAGGGTTGGGCAGAAGCCTAGAGGCAGAAGATGCATCATGCAACATCTATGCAGAGGATGGCTGATGAGATCCTAGAAGTCAAGACGCACTGAGCACACGCCACAGTAATTTAACCAATTCCCTTCCTATCTCTTAGTAAGGAACTAAACTGGAGGGAGGACGAGAAGGCAGGGGAGCTGGTAGCCTAGCAACCAAGGGGGTGGTTATTAGTGAATACCCCTGAGAAAGAGACTGGCAGAAAGTGACAGTTTTGTAAACAGAAGTTCCTACTGATATGAAAATAGTAGATAGTAAGAAACAAAACATAAAAGCCTTCATCATCTCAGTCTCAGTTGTTGTGCTGCAATTGTCCTCCTTATGGTAAAAGGATATCCAGCTTCCAAAGAACCCAGAGCCACACTATGACAATGTATTTCCATGAAAGGAGAGAAGTTGATCAAAAAGTTGCATGTCATTGGGTGGGTACTCACAACTTTTTTAGATCAGTATTGTTAGAAGTCAGGGACTGTAGTTGGAAATTAGGGGGGCTATAGCAGGCAGGGCAGCAATGCCGCAGAGCAGTATTTCTCAACCTGGCTGGGGAATTCTGGAAGTTGAAGTCCATACATCTTAAAGTTGATGAGGTTGAGAAACACTGCCATAGGAAAGAGGTAAGTTTTTCCCTTTTGGAAGGGGATTCTAAGTTTCCATCCTTTAGATGCAACTAAGATTCTTTGAAAGCTTAACATGTCTTATTTCTTCTGTGCCCCACCAAAAAAATCAGCAGAAAATCACACTTTTAATATTTGCTCCATGAAATTCCATTCTTAAACATATAAACTAGAAGTAACAACAAGGCAAGTCTGAGGCTAAAACAAGTTATTTGTTATGGAAAAGCTTACCAATGGCTTTCATGAATGGCTCAAAATTTTCATGGGACTGAAGTTCATACTTTCCAGTGAAGCCCATTATGGTTTGGTTCTCTTTGTGCCCAGTAGAAGGGAAGATAGTTTCTGGAGGCCAAATCTCCTTTTTATGCAGAACATTTACCTTGGAAGTCAGACAGAGGTGTGCCTAAATGATCAAGATTATCACTTAACCACTCCCATGTTTAAAAGCTACAGATTTCTTTAAAAAAACCTTGTGTGAATTACAGACTGAAACTGTAAGTAAAGAATCATTTTTAAAACTTGGGCAAAAAGGTATTAACTGATGCTGAACTCTAACTTGCATTCTCTTGAAAATACTAAATACTAAAAGTTATGAGGTTACATAGCAATTATTGCAATTAATGCTGTGCCTCCCCATTTGATTTCAAAGTACTGGTCTGGAATAATTCAAAAGACAGAACAGAATCATTAATAGAAATTACAACAACAGCTATCATAATAACTTAGTATTGACATTAATATCAGAGCCTTAGTCACTTTTTTCGGGAACAGACGTTTAATAGATATGTTGACTTAAACTAAACCTTGCTGGGAAGAAGGCAGAATCAAACAGAATATCATGACTTGGAATGGTCTGCTTGTAACTGAGATCAGCCAAAAGGGATCAGTGGAAAAATTCACCTTGAACCAAGACAAGATTCTACAAATCATGTTTGTGGAGCTAGTATCTAAGGGGTTTTCCCAGCATATGTCACAAACCCACCTGGCACCAGAAAGATCTTCATCATGAATGAGACCAGTGTTAGAAGGCATTACATCTACACATGGAAAAATAGTCAGATGAGTCTGTTTCAAACACATAATTAACATGTGTTAGTGGAGTTGTACCCAGGACCCATTATCTGTGCCACAGAGCTATCAAAGGAGGTTGATATGTGGACCAAGTTCCAAATTCATTTGGGATTTAATGAATTGCCTGGGTGAGTCTTTTGAAGAGCATGATTGTTTTAACCAGAGACGGAGTGGGTCACACTGGAGTAATAACCCATCATCCTCTATGAGGCAAAATATTTTCCAGTCAGTTATTGTAGTGTGTTTAAGCCCATATAACTCTGACATAGATTTGGAAGCCAAATGTTGTTTTATTATTAGGTTGTATAATCAATGGATTGGTATATGCTCCTGCTTCAACCACCACTTCATGCTTTGTCAAAGTAATCTGAGACAACCTGCTAAACTTATGTTCCCCTTTTGCTTGAGGGAAACATAATTCTGAAGTTTTCACCAAGTAAGTGGGACACTACTTGCTAAACACTGCCTTTGAGTCTAGGGCTTAATACTTTCTGGTTTGTTTTGACGCAAATTCAATTATATTATCAAAAATCATGGAGAAAGGATGTCTTGGCTCATCTTGTTGAGAATGAGCAAAGAAAACTAGTTCTGTTGAGTGAGAGATTTACTTTTAAATTGGAGATGCCAGGAATTGAAGCTCAGATTTTGTGTACAAAGCAGAGATTTTTCTATCAAGTTTATGGATAGACAAATTGAGTAGATGATTGATTGGGGAGGGGGTGGAGAACAAAATCTCCAATTTCTAAAGAGCAGAACAATCCTTTAGCAGCTACTAAAAAGCTACTGAGAAGAATTCCATTATCAGTTTTTCCCTTTGGGTTTATTTGAAGTGTCAGAAACCAGGCAAGCTGCAGAGCAGTGATAAGATGATGAAAAGTAGGTTATTCACCACAGATTTCCCACTCCCAGTTATTTCAGAAACAAATATATGTAAGCTTTTCTAGAATCCTCTTCTCCTTTTAAAGAATTCTTTTTTTTAATTAAACATTTTGGATACAATAAAAGTGTAAAAAAATTGTAGAAAGAAAGTAATTAGAAGGAATAGAACTATGACTTCTGCCCTTCTTTCTATCCAGTAGTTACCATCTTACTCTTTCCTCTCCCCCTTTTTTTCTTTTCTTCTTACTTTATAATTCCCTTCCTCCTCCCTTTTAACCCTTTTTAATCCCCAAATCCATAGATCATCAATTCAGTCTTTTCTTCTTTCAACAAAAATTTGATATAAGGTCCCAGTCTTTCAAGGTCTTTGTCGTTTTTTCCGTGACCAGGCTGGTCAGCTTTGCCATTTCCACAAGTTCTCCCAGTTTTATCAACCAATCTTCTACTATGGGTATTCCATTATTCTTCCATCTTTGTGTATACAATAACCTTGCAACCATTACCATATATAATATTAATTTCCCATATTTCTTTTCTAATTCAATGTCCATAAATCCCAATAGAAACAATTCTGGTTTCATCATACAGCATATTAATCCGCAATATATTTTGCATCGTTATGTGAATTTGGACCTAAATGTTATTTATTTATTTTTAAATTAATTTATTTTTTGGTATACAGTTGTTCATTCATACATGACAGGTGTTACATTTTGTAAGGCATGTCTTTCTTAAACCTGCAGAATAAATATCTGACCACCGTAAAGCATAATTAAGCCACCTTACTTCATTGAAACTGATCAACTTATTACAAAAAGCTGAAGGGAAACTAAATGTCAGCCTTCCCCAGCCTGGCATCTTCACAGCCTTCACTGAGTCATGTTCATACTTTTCATTGTTGCACTCCATTTCGGGCTGGTTTGAGCAGGGAGTTAATGGGATGTGTGTCAGGCTCTGCCTGCTAGCTCGGGCGTGCCTCGTGGTCGGGTGTTGTCAATTACCTTCTTTGCAACATTGTATCTCTTCCTTCCGCGTCTCCGGCTAGAGTCGTTACTTTGTTGCCAGCACCTGTTGCTCTTTTTTGTTAACCAGTTTCCTTTTCCCTTAATCCCCCGGCACCCATTTCCCTGTATTGTTATGTGAGTCGTTGCGCTGTCACAAGCCTCGCAACGGTGATCGTGACAACGTGGTGGTGAAATCACCTAAGGGCACATTTGAAGGGCAGAGTTGAAATGCAGTCTCACCTCTGCAGGTTAAAAATGTCACAAGCATTCCATTAGGGGAGCTTAGGACTGGGGGTGGAAGGAAGGTTGGCCTTGAAATATGGGGCTTTTAAAAAGGACATGGGAATGGATCAATGGCTATGTTCTGCCAGGATCTGCTTGAGAATGGCTTGTTGAATAAGCTGGTTTCGTCAGCTATAGACCATGGTTTACAAACTCCAATGGCTGGCATTCAACAACACCAAATAACCTACAATAAGGCTTCATGCAATGTGTGAATCAGCCAATGCTAAGGGGTCCTATTTCTGTTTTCGCTAGCTCATGTTGCTTGCAGTCTGAGTCTGATTTTAAAATCCAGGACCCACAAAACCCTTCCAGATGTCACTCCTTTGATTAGTAGGTATAAGCATTTTCCCTTTGAATGTTTTCTGCATTAAAATAATGTCCTTGCATAGTAAACAGGGACAATCTCATAAACTTTATTACAACATTTTTTCTCTCTCCTTAATAGTGTGCTAAATGATATAGCACTGAATTGCTAACAAATTTGGTGATGCTATGTTGTATTGTTAATGGGACGCAGTGGCGCTGCGGGTTAAACCACTGAGCTGCTGATCGGAAGGTCGGCGGTTCGAAACCGCGCGGCGGGGTGAGCTCCCGTTGCTCGTCCCAGCTCCTGCACACCAAGCAGTTCGAAAACATGCCAATGTGAGTAGATTAATTGGTACCGCTTCGGCGGGAGGGTAACGGCGTTCCATGTCATCATGCTGGCCACATGACCCGGAAGTGTCTACGGACAACGCCGGCTCTAAGGCTTAGAAACGGAGATGAGCACAGCCCCCTAGAGTCGGACACAACTGCACTTTACGTCGAGGGAAACCTTTACCTTTACCTATGTTGTATTGTTAATTTTCTAGATGAGATCACTGCAGTAGATGGTGGTTGATGGTCTTTATTCAAATATTATAGGCCACCTGCTTGCAAATTGTATATTGTTCCTGAGAAGCTTATATCTTTTTAGCTTTGCTCTAGCATCTTCACTTCAGTTCCCTGTTCTGACTGGAGAGTTTAGTAAAGTAGGAGACTTGGGCACAGCCAGGTCAAGTCAGTTGTTGTTTATTGTAGGCAGAAGTCTCACAAATCTGAATAACTTCATGAGACTCCTGGACAGTACATATACCTTGAACCTGCTCAGTCTGCAACTTCACTAAGCCATGACAGACTAAAGTACATTTTGCCTTTGTTGAGTCTGGAGTCCTGCTGAGGGAAGATTCCAAGCCTGATTACATTGATATCATTGCCACCTTAAACCTTAGATGCTAGCCAAAGGCTCAAACCCTAGATGCTATCAAGTCCAGAGTGCTGTTCCCAAGTATGACCAATTAGATGTTTCCAACTCCCACCATAAAAGCAACACCAATGTTCATATGTGAAAGGCAATACAAGCTTGTTCTCTACAGTATATAGGATATCTGACGGCAGTTATACCATCAATGTTTCCCTGACTTTCTCTATATCACATCCTTTGTCTCCCACAACTTCTCTTTCTGAGATGGCTGCACTGCTCATGACATTCTTTGTGTTCTAAGTTCTAACCCCTATCGGGTTTGAATGGCTTTCTGGTATTTTCTAGTCTCCTGTCTCTGTATTTGGTATTAAATTTCTTCTGATTTCCCTAACATGGTCTTTCAGGTTTTCTGACAGTGCTCCCATTGCCGCTGTAGTTGAGTCCATTGCCTAGCTACTGGCTTCCTCTTCTCCTCTTTCCTTCCACCTTTCCCAGCATTAGAGCCTTCTCCAGAGAGCTGGGTCTTTGCAGGATGCATCCAAAGTAGGATAATTTGAGCCTGGTCATTTGTGCCTTGAATGAGAATTCTGGGTTGATTTGTTCGATGATCCATTGGTTTTCTTAGCTGTTCATGGTATTCTCAGGAGTTTTCTCTAACATTTAATTTCAAAAGTGTCAATACACATTTTATTCTGCTTCTTCAAAGTCCAACTTCCATTTCCATAGAGGGTCAGGAGGAATACCATTGCGTGAACTATTCATATCTTTATAGGTGTAGACACATCACGACATTTAAATATCTTTTCCAAGGCCTTCATGGCTCCTCTACCAAGTGCTAGTTTCCAATAATTTGTTGACTGCTGGTTCCTTTACTGTTGATACTTGATCCTAAAAGGCAGATGCTATCCATCACTTCAATATCTTCATTGTCAGTTTTAAGGCAGGTTGTTGTACCTGTTGTCATTAGTTTGTGTTTTTTTTATATTTAATCTTAGTCCCCTTTTTTCCATTGTGCTCCTTGACTTACATTTTTGGCTATCATAATAGTGTCATCACTTCTATATCTTCCTCCAGTTTTAAAACCATACTCATCTTCTTCCAATCCAACTTCCCTTAATATATATTCAGTAACCTGGTGCCAATCTGTTTTGCCATGTTCTGTCTGTACTGTGGCTTCCTGATTGACAATGAGGTGTGTGTGTATGTGTCTGTCTGTCTGTCTGTCTGTCTGTTGGTCTATCTAGGATCAGCTAATTTTTTATGGGTAGCCAAGGGCAATACTTCATTTTTTTAAGTTGACATCATCAAAAGGGGGAGCAGGCCCCTAATTATCAACCTGTTTATCCATCATTTTGAATGTGAGAGGAGACTTAGTTTTTCCTGTTCTTTTAGTTTCCCATTGAAAATCTGAATAACTGAATATCTGCATTTTGTTGCTGATTTTGGCAATGTGACTTTGAAAGTCTCTGGGGATTGTAAAATAGAGCTGGGGACTACATGCAACCTGTACTTCGCTCCCCATCCTGCTCTAGTCCACTGTCTGATTGCTGATTCTCCATCACTTAAGGCCAGTTCCTCACTAGTGACTTCTAAAACCTTCTAGCATCACCTTCTATTTCTGCTTGGCATGAGGAGGGGGGAGATAAAACCACAAGATCATTTGTTGTAAGAATAAGCCCACTCCTGCAACAGCCCTCCAACGAGAACCCCCCACCCCCGTTGGCACCAGCTTATCTGTAGGACTTCCCAGGCTCTTGTAGGCAGGTGTTTTGGGCTTGAGAAATGGCCAGCCAAGGTCAGGTCTCATAGTCTGCAACCATGGAAACATGGTCACAAGGTTTGAGGGCCAGACTTGGATAAAACTCCTGGACTAGCTTTTGGGGTTTGGGAGCTTCTGTACAGATCCAGTGCACTGGGTGCTGTAGAACATTTGCCACCCTAGGGGCATCCCTGTTGCCTTGGTCCAGAGGCTTTTGGCAACATAAAAGGGATTGGGTATCAACTTGCTTGGTACGTATGATTTCTTTCTGTATGCTATGCTTTTTATACTTTTGTTTTATCTGCCTAAACTGTGTTTCTGGTTTAAACTGTGTTTCTGTTTAACTCTGTTTGCTTAAGTTTATAATATAGCTTAAACTCTCTTTATCCACCAGTGTGCTTATTGCCTCTGGATCTAAAAGAACCAATTGTCTGAGCACCTGATCACTGCGTGGACACTTGGCAGAACAACAGGCCATCACTGAGATGATATAAAGCCTATCCTCATTACTGTTACATTGGCACAAGGATGGTTGGATGACTCTAGAAGACACCATAGGCTACTACTGGGGTTCCTGCCTAAACTTCCCTACAACATAGATATACTTGTTCTTCTAGTTAGATGCTCTCAAACACCAATCCCTCTGATACTCATGAATATAAGTTAAGTGAATTTGGACTCACTGCAGCAATAAATACAGTTACATACTAAAATACTGGGGTGCCCCATTGCTTTCTCTTTAGCTCATGATAAGGTTTATATCTTTTAAGTGAACTGAAAATGAATTAATGTAAATTGCTTTATTAACATTTTAAATTTACATTTTATACTCAGTTAATTTGAGGAAAATGTGGAATGCAAATGCATTGACTATGAATATTAAACTTTATTCTGAAAGCTTCTGAAGAACTGGTATGATGCATATACTTTGTAGCAGCTCAAATGGAGTAGGCCATTGTTATTGAAAGGTGCAGGGAACCAAAATGTGCTAAATTATTTATAAATCACACTGGTCAGTTGTCTTGGTGCAGAGCTATATAATAAGACATTACTCGAATGTCTTGAGAGCCAGTTTGGTGTAGTGGTTAAAGCACCAGGCTAGAAATTGGGAGACCAGGAGTTCTAGTCCCACCTTAGGCACAAAGCCAGCTGGGTGACCTTGGGCCAATCACTCTCTCTCAGCCCTAGGAAGCAGGCAATGGCAAATCACTTCTGAAAAACCTTGCCAAGAAAACTGCAGGGACTTGTCCAGGCAGTCTCTGAGAAACGGACATGATTGAACGAATTAAAAAAAAACTTGGACGTAGGTTTTAAGTTTTTTTACTAGTTTTAATACTGTTTTAAACATATTTTATTCACATTATTGTATGATTACTGTTTCAGCAGCATTAATTGAGGCATGCCAAGGGGAGAGTGAAGAGTGAAAAATGACTCTTATTCATTTATCAAATTTATATGGCTGCCCATCTCACAAGAAGTGACTCTGGGTGGCATACAGCAAAAAAGTATAAAACCATAACATGTCAAACACAGTCATATTTAAAAAGTTTTAAACACACACACACATTCAAGAGATTTGATCAGCAACAGAGCCACTTCAAGATTTCACTGGTCCCCTGAGATAGACAGATAATGTTGACCTTAAGAGCATTATTTTTAAAATTTTATCTGTACTTCCACATCAGCACTGTCTGTGCTGATCAGCTGTGCTACTGTGCATTACTAATACTGAATAAAGGAAGGTACTTTCTTATATCAAGATACTGTCATTATTTCCAGGGATTTCCAGGTGGATCCAGAATTTTCTTAGCTTCCACTTGTTTCTTCCTGTGCCACTGTAATTAATACATTTAAGAACATATGCAGTATCCTGCTGGATTGGACCCCTGGCCCACCTAGTGCAGCAATCTGTTCTCACAATGGCCAAACAATTTCACAAGGAAGCCCACCAGTGTCCCAGCAGATGGCCTTCAGAGACGGTCACACTGCCATTGAGGCTAAAAGCCATTTATCCCCATGACTTTCATCAATTGGTCGAACCCTTTGTATTGGCTACAATAATATTGTATACGATCAGGATCCATTTCTATGCTTGGGCCAATCAATTTCCCCCCACTCTTGTTTGGAACATCCCTTTGAAACCCAAATCTAGCCGAACTACCCAGCAACTTTTCAGAAATATACCTGTTTGAGCAGGATTGCCTAATTGGTCCATGAGCAACCTTTGGCTCTGCAAATTAGTGTTGTCTTGCTTCTTGCCCTTCAGTCTCAAAACAAAAAAATGCTGTTGAGCTGTCTTTCTAATGTCTTTTGCAAAACTCCTGTTATCTTTTGAAACAGCAACACAAAGGCCTTTACTGCATTATCACTCATGTTCTTTCTGATTTTCTTCTAGTAATCTTAGCAACTCTCAAAACGAATGGTGGCTTATAGATTCAAATACAAGACTTCACTCACAGTGAGAAGGTATCATTTATTCCTCACAGATCCTGGCTCCTCATTGATTTGTGCATCTACTGTTAGCCTGGTCAGATTACGTTAATAGGTACATATGTATGTATGTATTTATTTATTAAATTGATTTGTATAGCCACCCATCTCGTTTTGGTGCCTGTTGATTTAGTTGCTTTGTGGCTTGGAAAATATGAAGAAATAGTGTTTCCAGTCTAGTTGCATGTCCAATAACCTGACTAAGTATTTTAGGTCCAGAAATACAGAAAAGACTGAATGACCAGTGCAATAATTCATCTAAGCTAACGAATAAGGCACGTAACAAACAAACAAGTTTTTATTACAGTCAAAGACTTTGAGGTATGGTCAGTTAAAAGCATAGAAGGTACATTAAAATCTAATATAAGAAGCTAAAACACAGAAATACATTAAGATCTGATATAAAAAGCTAAACCACAAAAGTCTAGAGGAAAAGGAGAAAGTAAAAGGAAAGAAAAAAAAATCTAGGGGAGGGGTAGGAGCATTAGATGAGTGTGGGGGAGCATGATGTTTAGTGTATCTGTAAATACAGTACTCTAGTAAATTAAAATTAAATGCTAGTTTGTGGCACCGGTCATCATCTGGCAAATTTTGAGCGCTGCTGGGCAGAACCTGACAACGCTGTACATTGTAGCAGGGTTGGTATCTGACAGCAGCAGGAGGTTTAAACGTCAGAGCACTCTGGGTATTTATACAATAATGGTAAAATGAGGCTAGTTTGAATGTCTCTATAATACAGGCACTGGAGGAGCACATGCTCTGCTGTTTCTGTGTGTCCAGAGTCACAGGGGCATCGTCCCTCCAGGTAAGGAGTCTTCCTGTATTGGCCTTCAGGGACAGATGAGGGGAGGGTGTGACATTGTGCCAGGGTGAAGGCCCTCCGATGGTTGGGTACCTCGAGTTTAGTTACGCATGTCATAGGGGAGGCAGAATACCTGCTGGATTCACTGGCAATAAAGGATGGGGACCTGGCTAAATCCAGTTGGTACTCTGTGTCTGCTACACGCTGTTTAATGAGTGCTTTGGCCCGATCATATCCCATGCTGAGTAGGAGACCTGGATAGAAGCCCAGGGATGAGATTTTAGTTGCCACTGCCTGGTTCCATGTGGACTGAAAGTCATCCCTCATAGTTAATGGGGCAAGGCCAAGGGGAAAAAGGGATAATCTGAGCCAATAGTTTAGCTCACATCCTAGCCTCCACTTTCATGAGGCCTGTCTCTAGTCTCAGGGTGGATTAGAGACACATTTTGGGACTGGAAGGGCTGATCTTAGAAATTTGTATTGCACAAGTTCCAATGGTGCAAAATTGGAGAAGGGGCCATGCTAGGCTCCATACAGGAGTTGTGCTACTGGCTTGGCTTCGAATAGTTTGAGTGCTGCAGGTATATAGTGGCCACCTCTTGACTTGAGGAATTTAAGAATGGCAGAGGAGCTCCTTTGTGCAGTTTCAGCAACGTGGTCCCCATGGGCTTTTCTACTGCTGGCAGAATGGAGGACTACTCCCAGGTATTTGAAACACGAGACCTGCTCAGTTCTGTGGCCATCTATGCTCCAGGGCAAATGCCATGATTTTAGTTTTCTGATAATGGAGTTCTAGCTGGTCTTCCTTGCAGTACTGTGTTAGTGCTCTCAGTGCTCTTTTAAGGCCAATAGGTGTTCTTGAAAGTATTGCTGCATCGTCTGCATAGAGTAGAACCGAGATGTGTCTTCCAGCAAGTTTTGGGGAGTTAAGTTCGTGTTGTGGAGATGGTCCACCATGGAGTTGATGTAAAAATTGAATAGGAGAGGGGCCAGTATGCAGCCTTGCTTGACGCCTTTCTCATTTCCAATGGCACTGGTGAGATGGCCCTGTGGGTTACATCTTACTTTGAGTGAGGTCCCTTCATGAAGCATACATATTAAATAAACGTTGGTCAATTGAAGAGGCCTCCAGTTTCCCCATAGCTTGGCTTGGGATATGGAATCAAAAGTTGCTTTGAAGTCTATGAAGGCGGCGTAAAGGGAGGTTGTATTATGGGAGGAGTATTTTTCAGTGAGGTGTTGGAGTACTAGACACTGATCAGTGGTGGATCAGCCTTTGTCTAGTTGCATGTCTGATCACCTGACTAAGTATTTTAGCTGCAGAAATACCAAAAAGACTGAATTGACCAGTGCAATAATCCATCTAAGTGAATGAATTAAGCACATAATTCCTGCTGGGATGAGCAACCGAGGAACAAATTTTATTGTTTTATTTTTATTTATTTATTAAATTTGTCCCCACCCATCTCCTCCCACTGGGGGGACAAAATATTCATGATATGATATCATGCTGTGACTTATATACTTGCATCTGATGTTGGGGTGCAACTACATAAAGGTGGCATTTGTGTGATAATGTCACCATATAGATGCCATATAGTGCCATCAACTTTTGGAGTAGCATATACAAGTTGGGGCTCGCACACTTTGAAAATAATTTGGAAAAAGTGATTCAGATCTTGCACAAGCATAAAAGCCACTACTGTTCATTAAAGTGGCCCAACCTTTTTCAGGCTTCTGTATAAGCCTGAAAAGAAAGTGGCTGCTTTAAGAGTTACCTTAACTTCAAAAGGATTGTGTTACAGACTCACTGAAGTATGTGGAGTTACACTAATGGAAAGCATGAAAAAGGATGCTTGGTGGAATGAGGAGGAGGCTGTGGATGATGAAAAATGCAGATAAAAGAATGATCACAAATGGTGATTAATTACTGTATAATGGCCATAAAGAAAAAAGATAGTTGCAAAGAAAGTAGTCAAAGAGAACAAATAGTCAAGTTTAAAATCAGAGAAAATGCAGAGGAATTTTGATGGAAATAAAAAAAATTGTTGTGGAAATGGGTGAATAGGGCTAAATAAGGAGCCTCCTACCGAGTGAATGAAAGTAAAAATAAAAGTGCTTTGGGATGAAACCGAAGTGAGGGAGTCCTGGAAGGAATATTTTTAAGATTTGTGTAGGAATGATAGTGATATGTTGAAGAGTGGATGTGAAATAATTGCTAGAAATCTTAGAGTCCAAGAAAAAAATGATGAAGTCATCAATGCTGTGACAATGTGGAAAAATGGTACGGCTGCAGGTATAGAAGGTGTATCTGGAGAAGGGTTAAAAAAATGAATGTTGTTTGGTTTTGGAGTGGTTGCATGCAGAAGTGTCTGCAGGGGGATCAAGGACAGGGGCAAATGGTGAGAGCAGCACTGTGCTGTGGTGATGCAAACTCTGCCTCTTCTGTATGCATGTTGGGACACTGCGCACACATAGAAAGGGGGCAGGACTTGCATTGCAATGGCATGATACTGCCTTTGTCATTTTGATTACAGCATTGGAACCCGTGGATCACTTTGGCTATTACTGATTAACATGTGTGTGAACATTGCATCTGTGTCTTAAGATTGGAAGAATGCTGTTTTTATTCCAGTATAGAAAGGGAAAGGTAGCAAAAAGGAATGTAGAAGAGGTCAGATTGTTAAGTATGCTAGGAAAGCTGTTTGGAAAAATTACGATTAAAAGAGTTCAAGAGGTGACAATAACCACAATCTAGAAAATGTAGTGTGGGTTTATGCTGGGCAAGGGGTTGGCAGACCAGATTTCTGCACTTCAACAGATCATTGATAAACGTATGAATGTAAGGAAGAAAATGTATTGCATGTTTGTGAAATTTAGAGTAAGCATATGATAAATTGAACAGGCTTGAATTGTGGATTCAGTATGGAAGGTATATGATAGATGTATAATATGCATGAAAAATTGAATGCTTACTGAATGTTTTAACACTGAGCATGGAGTAAGACATTGGTTGCTTAATGTATATATGGATAAATGTATAAGGAATGGTTGTGGTGATATCAGAGGTATATGTGAATGTATTTGTTCTTATGCTTGAGAGAAAAGGGAAGATTGAGAAAGTGGGTGGGATGGAGTTGATGAGATCCTCAAAAAGAGAGAAGTCTAGAGAAGACAAACGGAGTATAGAAAAGAGCTCCACCCCATTCCTGCTGCAATGTCCCAACTTATGGATGTTCCCCCCACCTCACAACTAGCTGGCGATGTGTTGAGGGGGATGGCAGTGATGCCAAGGAAAAAATCAGTGACCTTGGCTATAACCAGTGGCACACTTAGTCAGGGCAGCATCAGGCAATTGAACAAGCACAGGAGAGATAGGAAGGGGATTGGCAATTTATTTATCTATTCATTTATTGAAAAGATTATATAGTTGCCCATCTTATGTAGCATACCCCTGGATGGCTTACAAACAATAATACAATTAATAAAATCTTCACCACCACCATAAAATCTCCTGGCACCTCCAAAAGCAACACACCCCTCACATCTAGCAAAGAACTTTTTTGGCTCCAGCCACACACTACCCCAATGTTTCTGGGAAAAGTCAGATCTTCAAGGCTAGGAGAGCAGGGGCTGCCAGATCTCAGGGGGAAGGGTATTCCAAAGAGCAGGGGCTGCTGCTGAGGAGGGACACTGCCTAGGTCCTGTTAGATGGCAAGACCTAAGGGAAGGGATCTGGAGCGGGCCCACCCTATCACTCCTTCTATAGGCTGGTTGCTGGGTGCAGCTAAGGGATGAAACGCTGGGCTTGTAACTGGAGTGGCTCCACCAACAGTGGACAGAAGAAAAAGATCAGCTTGCTTCTGTGTCTGGTGCTGAGCAGCATCCTGAAATTCTTTGTAGGTTTTAGCACAGGCTGGAAGAGGAGGAGGAGGTTAAAATGAGGCTTGCAGAGGTGACCAGGTCTTGCACATGAACGAACAGGTGAGAGCTGCTTAGGTGTGCATGGATGGGTTGCACAATTACACGCATGCCTTAATGGAACTGCTGAGGCTTTTATTTAAACACTTGGTTAACATGTTTTCCTGTCCCTGTGCAACTCATTCTTATGCACATCTGTTCCAAAGTAAATCCCTCTGCATTCAGATGGGCTTCCTCCCACATTTGTATAGAACCAGGAACCTCTTCTTCGTTCTGCATTTTTCTTACGAAGGAGAAATAACTTGGGCAAAGACATCACCATCCACAGTCCTCTAAACCAATTGGTCACCCTTTAATAAGTACAACAGCAAGCAAGAACTATTGAACCGTTCTCGTAATGGAATGTCAGTCCAGATGATCACTTAAAAGCCACGTGCAGCGTCAGGAAATCGGCAAACGACCACAGGACACCGCAACTGAACAACAACAAAAGGGCTCCGTACGCTCAGTTGGGCTCTGTTTGCAGTATGAGCCGTTTCGATTTAGAACTCGAAATGTAGGTACCAAGTTCCCCCGCCTCTAAGGTTTCCCTGAATGCCATTTCCCGCTGGCCAATGAGGAAGCCTTAAATCTTCAAGCGACTCTCTAGGCAGGAAGGAAGTCTGCTTCTCTTCCCGGCTGGGAGAGGAAGTTCGAGAGACGCCTTCGCGGGAGGCTCGCTGTTTCCCCGTCCGCGGCGGAAAGGGTAGAAGGCGGGCGGCGGGCGGCGGGCGGCGGGCGCATCGGTGTCGGGCGGTTGAGGTGCGATGCTAGCACCTGGTTTAAGGCTGCTGCGAGGCTTGATTTGAAGGGACGCATTTTAAAAACAAAAGGAAATGTATGTGTTCATTACAGTTGCCTGGGTGGGGTCTAATTAGTGCCCCACCAAGGCTCAATTTTCATATTTGGCCTGGAGAATCCGGTGAGAGTGCTCCTGAGCGGCTGCAGAGGATTTTCCCCTCGACTGATAAATGAGGCGGCTTTCAGATTAAAGGCATGGACTTCCTCTGCGAACGAATAAGTACTATTGATGGTTAGAAGTTCAGAAAAGAATACAGATGCATTACAAGCAGGCTTTCAAGTCTGGCATGTATTTCATATTGCACTTTAAACAAAAACTTGAAGCAAAAATAAAAATAAAAACCAAGAAAACACTATAACTGGCATATAAATTAATAAACAGCAGACCACTCCTGGAGTAGGGATTTTATGTTCCCTGCGTTTCTTCTTTATTTTCTGTTGTTACTATTATTATCATTTAATAAGTTAAACTAGATGGGTGTGCATTTTAGCAAAGAAGTCTGGGAAATTTTAACCTAAAATTAATGTTTTTTTAAAGATGACATAAATATTTGGCATAGTTGTGGTTTAAAACTGCAATGTCTATAATTTCAACTGATCTTAAATGGCTCTGGACTTATGATCCCAAATGTAAATTTTATGGGTAAGGTGGCCTATGTTAGCCCCAGTGATGTCCGGCCAGGGCCCTTTGTCAGTTGCTGCTGTGCAGAAAAGCTACAGGAATCAGCATCTTTGTTTTTTTTTTAAAGTATGAATAGTTTGTCAGTTTGTGTCTTGCGATTGAAGAGAAGTACCTGAAATTTAGTTTCTGAAGTATTTTTTCCAGTAGCCAAAAGATCAGCTTGCTTCTGCACCTGGTGCTGAATGTCTTTGATATTTCATTTCCCTCTACATGATTAGCAGAGGCAGAACGAATTCCATAAAATATAATTTAAAAATTGGATAAATTGTTAACATTTGCAAATTGCATAAGTGAATGATGATAATTGTCCTTCGTGTGTATTTATACAGTTTATTATGCAGTACATAAACTGCAGAATATTTTTATTGCTTTATGTTGCTACAGTTATGCTGTAGTTTAGATTATTCTAACGTGTATTGCAGAACAAATTGCAAAATAGTGATATTATTTAAATAGCAGAACATTATTCTGCATATTTGTATTCCAGAACTTTGCAGATTTCTTGTGTCTGTGAGATACAGAACTGGGATTGATGCAGAATTGTTCTTAGCCTGTTCAAGACTCTGTTGGAGGATCTGGCTATGTGACAGAGAAGGGAGTTTGTGATTTCACGGCACCAGTTCTCCTGGGACTAAGGGCTACAGTATCTGGCTTCTCTAGGTACCCGTACTGTATTGGGAGAGGCCAAATGGACTTCAGGCCTGGTGACTCTCCTACTTGCCCCTACTTAACCGTGTGGAAGAGCTGGGACTTGAAAGGGCTAATTGTCTTCATTACAATTCCAATTTATGTCATATCTTACATTGTAATTGTTCATTTGAAGTAGATTACCTTAAGTACTATCGCAAAAAGGAAGTAGATAATGTTGCAGAGAGTAGTTAGGTATTCTACACTGGCAGGGTTTTTTTAAAAAAACTTCCTCATTAGCAGGCCTATTACCAATTTAGAAGAATGTAGCTGTCAAAACCAAAGTAACCTAAATGCAGATTTATTGCTTGAAAAGCAGACATCTGGTACCACAATGACCACTTTACTTTGTTTCCCTTCCTTCCCATGAAGCATTCTGAAGAAGGGAAAAGCCTGCATGTGCCTCTTTAACTTGCCCTAAATTAACACAGTATTCTTTTTATGGTCTTTATGGAGCCAGTTGTGCAGTTTTGTCACAGCAGGTGGCAGCCCCTAACCGAGAATATTGCCACTGAGAATTTTCATTCAACATAATGGAAATTCTTTCCCTGAGTTCCAATCAAGTCTTTCCACTTTGGTAAAGAGGACTAGATTGTACCAGGTAATTTTGATTTTAATTCAGGATTCCCAAATACTTTTTCTCTCAAGTTGCTAGAGAGTCTTGCCATTGCAAGGCAAAGTTTCCTGTTACAAAATGTTTTTTGTTTCTCCTCCAGCCTGAAGCTAATTTATTGGGAATATTATGTGTGTTGTAGGGACTGGGAAGATAAATATGAAGTATATCAGTAGCCGCGGAGGAGCAGGAAGTTTCGATTTTGAACATGCTCTCTTCTCTGGGTATGCAGCAGATGGGGGCCTTTTCATGCCTGAAAAAATCCCAGTCCTGGACAGTGCCAGACTTCGGACATGGAGCACCTTTTCTTACTTGGAGCTGGTAAAGGAACTGTGTTCGGTTTTCATCTCACCTGAACTCATTCCAAAGGCAGAGCTGAATGGTAAATTAAAACCAGAGAGATATAAAATGAGACAGCTTAAGCATTATTATGGTAGTCCTCAACTTAACGATGGCAATTGGGACCGGAATTTCTGTCGCTAAACAATGCAGTCGTAAAGTGTGACTGCATCACTTAATGATGGCAATCCCTGCAGTCTGGTTGCCATCGTTAACTGAATGCCACAATCATTAGGTGAGGCAATTGCCTGCTGGCTTCCTACAACCAAAGTCAGTGGGGAAGCTGGCAGGAAGTTGCAAGTCCCAGGCCAGCAGGCAGGTAAGTGGCTGCTGCTGGGTGGGGGAGGGAGCTACGGGGTCTGGAGGGGTGTGGGGGAGGGTCAGGGAGGGTGCGAGGGGGTGCACAAGGGTGTGTGCAAGAGGTGCAGTGTGGATTGGGATGTGCAGGGTGCAGGTTGGGGAGGGTGCACAGGGGCGTGCAAGGGGCCAGTGTGGCATGAGTGCAGAGGGGCTGGGGGAGGGTGCGTGGGTGGGGGACACTTACCCCAGTGACCTGTGACCTTCCCTGCTGGCTTCCCCATTGACTTTCTGGGGAAGGCAACAGGGAAGGTTGTAAATGGTGATCATGTGATCACAGGGCACTGCAACTGGCTGTAAGTGCAAACCAGTTACCAAGCTCCCAGATCATGACCACGTGACTGCAGGGGTGCTGGGACGGCCAGAATTCCAAGGACTGGTGGTAACCACCATTCGTTCAGCACTGTTGTACCTTTGAAAAGTGTTTCAGAATTGGTTTTTCAGGTTTTTCTTCAGTTGCTTTAATATTTTTTCATTTCCCACCAACTATATGCTAGCCTGTTGGGTTATTTTAACCAAAAGAACTTGGCCAGAGTTCTGCCAGGTTTTCCTTCTAGCCCATGTGATAGGAAGAATGGTAATAATCTGTGTATTTTCCACCAGTCAATGGTGAACTCATCAGATGGGAAGGTGTCAGGGATGAGGGGGAGTCAGTGTGGGTAGCTCATATAGTCAGTGAAAACTACATATCCATGGAAGGGAAAGCAGTTAGTGCTTGCTTCCCCAGCACAGGTGGGAGGAGCAAAGAAACAGAGAAATCCACCTGTCACAACTGCCATCTGAGCAGAAGATCTGGCCAGTGTCATTGACAAAGTTGAAGAACAGATTGAAATCTGGATAGCAATTTCTTAAGCCAGTTTCATTTCCAGCTGATTTTAGGATTGGTCACGAGAAGCTTAATGCTGATGTGCAAAAGAGCCCTTAGAGAGATACTATGCATAAAACCCCCTAAAATGTGGTTTCCATAGGTTGAGGACATCGTACATTATCTTTTACATGTTCCCTGGCTAATGAGGTTTTTCTCTCTCTCTAGGCCTTATTGATAGAGCATTTATCAGGTTCAGACACAAAGATGTTGTTCACTTATCAAGACTAAAAAATGGCTTGAATATCTTGGAGCTTTGGCATGGGGCAACATATGCATTTAAGGATTTGTCATTGTCCTGCATGGGGCAATTCTTACAATACTTTCTAAAGAAAAAGAAGAAACATGTCACGATTCTAGTGGGTAAGTTTGCAACCAGAACCATCTTGACAGATTTGGGCTTATTTTTAATAGTGCGGTATTTTTGTTCAGGATGTATTTGCTGGCTCAGAATGTAATGATGAATTTGCTGGCTGAGAATTTGCTGGTTCAGAATGTAATGATGGCCACTGATACGGAGGATTAGAAAGATAATACCAAATGGATCCTGTTGGTATATATGAGGAAATATGCTTGCCACAGAACACTGGCCACTAGAAGACCATAGGAATCTCAGGCTATTGCACTCATGCCTTTATCACATGTGAGCTTCCTAGAAGCATTTGGGAATGTCCCTTTCTTCAGGAGAGTCCTCAGCTGAAGATTGGGCTTATACTTTTTCCTAGAAATGGTGAACGGTTCCCTGTGCAAGCACCGAGTCATGTCTGACCCTTTGGGGGGACGCTGCTTTCGCGATGTTTTCTTGGCAGACTATAGCGGGGTGGTTTGCCATGGCCTCCCCCAGTCGTCACCTTCCCCAGCAACCTGGGCGCTCATTTTACCAACCTCAGAAGGATGGGAGGCTGAGTCGACCTGAGCCGGCTACCCGAGAATCCAGCTTCATCTGGGATTGAACGGGTCGTGGGGAGAGTTTCGGTTGCAATACTGCCGCCTACCACTCTGCGCCACATGAGGCTTGCTTTCCTAGAAATACCAGCTTTCAAATTGATTGTAAAGGCAGCACCAGGACCATCTCCAACCATCATGGATGATTCCAGTTGGGATTCATGAACCTTTCCATTGAGCTCTTGTGAACACAGGCAACTCTGAGTGCTGAATCCAGAGGCAGAAAGGAAGGATATATTGCTTCAGGTGGCAGAATCTTAGAAGTAAGATCTCTAGGAAATCATCTATTGCTCCCAAGTGATCCTTCTACAGGATGAGCCCTAGGATGCTGCAGCTGTCAGAATGGAAGCCAAAGCATAAAAATCTTAAGCAGAGAACAGACAGGAACTGGGATATCAAGCAGGATTGCAAACCCACTGAATGTTCCAGGTTTCCTTGGTTACTGGCCTAGGTGTGACCATACTCTGCTTGTTGTTGAACTTGTTCTCTAACTACTGTCTACTGTAGTAGTGGCTATTGAACTACCCTCCCCTCTGCTTTCACATTCTAGATTGATTTTGCTGTTTTTGGAACCTCAATCCTGGCTGTCTATTAGAATTCATTGTTTCCCCATTTGTGGATGTTGTATCTTTGAGACAGGATGTAGAAAGAAAATGCTGGGCTAGATAGCTCCTAGCCTCCTATAGAAGTCCCATTTTATGTCTGTGTGGAGAGAGAGAGAGAGAGAGAGATTAAAACAACAATATATAAATATAAAATTACTCTTAATAAATAATTATAAAATAAAAGTAAAAATGTCCAAGTGGCAAAAGAATCTGACACAGGCCGTATGTGGAAGGAGTGATCTAAGATAGCAGCCATCCCCATGTAGAACTGTTCCGCTCTCTGCTCCAAGTGAGGCGACAGAGCCAGGTCTTCAGACTCCTCTGGAAGGCCAGGAGTGATGGGGCCAGTCTCACCCTTGTTCATCGTTCCGCTGTATTGCTTTTTTATTATTATTTGAACTTCACAGTCTTAGAGTCTCAAAACAGTTTTGTCCACAGATCTAAAAATGTATCCATGGAGATTTAAAGTGGATCTTTGGTGGAATTTAAGTTTTGATTTCTACTGACCTAAAGATTACTGCTTTACAGTAGTTCTGCTCTTTCAGGGTTTCAAAGTATATAAATTGTCTTCAACTATTTTGGAACAGGGACTTCAGGAGATACTGGCAGCTCAGCAATTGAAAGTGTCCGGGGTGAAAAGAATGTAGATATATTTGTTCTGCTACCGCATGGCTTTTGCAGCCAAGTGCAAGAACGACAGATGACAACAGTGATTGAGAACAACGTCCATGTGTTTCTTAGTGAGTAATTTGATAGCTGTTCTATTTTAGAATGCCTGATTTGTGTCAGTGTAAACTGCTGGACACTTTGCCTTTAACCTCTTCTGCAATGTCAGGCAAACTACAAAATAGAGCCTTCTCTTGCATTTTGAACTTTGTCAGCAGAGTTTTCTGGCCTACAGCCAGATTGAGAAATACTTTTAATGATCTCAATTTCTAAATCTCACTTTGCACAGTATGAAATCTAATTAGGGAGGGGAGTTGGAGAGAGAGTTAGATCATCTGTATTTCTGATCTGAAGGAACATCTCTTTCCCAGATTAAATCATATTTTTGCAAAGTGAGGGTGTAAATTAGAAATCTTTGCATCTCATATGAATGAATGCTTTCCAGAGGTGTCTGCATGTTCATAGCCCTAGAAGATCAGTGAAAGTATTACTTTAGTCAGAAATAAAACCTTAGCACCTGGGTATAATTGCTGAAGAAGGATACAGGTAACTTAAAGAGGAACGTAAGGGAAGCATAGGCCAAACAGATAGAGGAAAAAAGCTATGGAAGGGATAAAGGTGGGACTCTGAAAAATCCTTAGAACATTTCAGAAGTGTTGATGTGCTTTGGACGAGGAAAACAAGAATACAAGGAAGACAGATTAAAAGGTCCTTCCAAGAGAAAGGTAAAAAAAAAAGAGGAACAGATACGTAATGGACTCTAAAACTAGCACCTGAAGAAACAACAGGTAGGGCAATAGGTAACTGGAGAGGGAAAAGGCTAAGGAATATGAGTGTTCGACAAACAAACAATGTATTATTGGAAGAAAGAAATGGAAACACCATAGAAAAGTATAGGGCTGAATACAGTGGGCCAGGGAAGCCAAGTAGACATTGGGTTGCTGGCCATTTGTTGAGTCTAGAAGCAACAGGAATTGTGCAAGTCCTAGCGGTGGTTGTCACTGCAGCATTGTTATCTAACAAACTCAGGAGATAGGTCCAAGAGACCCTGAATGTAAGGGCAGCATTTTACAATTATTTGGATGACAGGCTTCTACTTTAGTATACGTTCCTTGTATTCCCTTTTCCTGAAAAATCTCTGCTCCCACTCACACTTGGCCCCTCCTTCCACTGCTCATGGAAGTAGGCACAGCAGAGGGAAGGTTCCTTTGGTTTGTGATATCATGGTGCTGGGCAGAAAAGGAGGGTTGGGTTTTGCTCGAGGCTTATCGTCATATAGATGTATAGTGTGACCATTGGTTTTGGGCATCTCAGTTACTCTTTCATAATGGGCAGGGCACAGATTAAATCAGACTGGCTACCATGAAGGTCACCTGTACTTAGGAGAGTAATTTCACATTGGCAAATCGGGCAGATCCACTTGGAGAAGGAGGTGGGGAGTGACAAATCAAGGCTGATCTTTTCACAGCTTCCTTCACCCCTGGGGAGGCAGTGGGGTGATATGTGAAGTATACATCTAGATGGGAAGAATTGGCACATGACATCTGCTCTTCCTTTTCTTGCTTTTTCCTTGCTCTCCAGCTGAAGGAAATAGTGATGAAATTGATGAACCCATCAAAGAATTGTTTGCAGATGAGGATTTTTCAAGAAAACACAATCTAATAAGTTTGAATTCAATTAATTGGTCTAGGATTCTGGTGCAGATTGCTCATTATTTCTATGCTTATTTCCAATGTGCACCAACTATGGAGGCTGTTCCACTGCCAACTGTGGAAATTGTTGTTCCAACTGGGGGAGCAGGAAATCTCACAGGTCAGTGAAATTTGGGAGAGATGGGCGGTAATAAAATAAATAAAACAAAATAAAATAAATAAATTTATCAGTATATTTGTTGGCTTTCAATGAGTTTGCCTAAAACAAGTGTTCTCAAATGTGTTGGATTTAAACTCCCATTACCTCTTACAATTGGCTGTGCTAGCTGGAGTTGACTGGTTTTGTTAATGTAGATCAGCCTTTCTCAACCTTTTTGACCCTGGAGGAACCCCTGAAATATTTTTCAGGCCTCGGGGAACCCTTGCACATTCAGGCTCAAATATAGGCCAGAAGTTACAAAATTACAATATTTGTTTCATGTGTAGGCCTGTATATATGCATTAACAGTGTTCTTAAACTAAAAAATCAAGAATGAAACTTACCTCTTTAATGTGAAGTTGCCTGAATTTGAAATATTTTTTTAAACAAATTGTGATCTCCCAGGGAACCCCTAGTGACCTCTCACAGAACTGTGGCTGAGAAGCTCTGCCTTAGTGAGAAGGAGGATCTTCATGACCTATGGATTTTGCCTTAGAATTCATGAAAGCAGATGGCTTTTAAGTTTCTCACTTGGAATACAGATCTGTAGTAAAGATGTATTGATTCATCTCTGTTGCGCAAAAATACTGAAATTGCAGTTTTTTGTCCAGCTGGGTGTATTGCGCAGAAGATGGGATTGCCTATTGAACTGGTGGCTGTGGTAAATGAAAATGATATTGTACACAAAACTATTCAGCAAGGTGATTTTTCGGTGTCCAGGAATGTGAAAAAAACACTGGCATCAGCAATGGATATTCAGGTACAGTAAGCATCTGCTTAATTGGAGATTGGCGTTTTCTTCTGTTTAAAATGAAAGAACTATCAGGGCCAGTTCCCCCTAAGTGCCCTTAAAGTCACTCTGCTCTATTGATTTTCTCTCCTATCTTTCAACAGACATGTCTCCTGACACGATTTATTCCCAGTATCAGAAAACAATTTTTTACAAATGGTATCTAAAAGGTTTAAACTGTGAACAGCAGCATAAAACAAATGTTAAGAAAGCTCAAACAGTTAAACAGTCAGTTAAAACAGCCAGTAGAAAGCAAAAATTAAACAGCAGAACTAAGATTAATTCAGCGATTACATTGCAGCCCAGAGTTAAACAGTTAGGAAAGAAGCCTTCACCTATGCCCGAAACACAATACGGTAGGTACCATATGTATCTTGACCGTGAAGGGTATTCCAGAGCTGAGGGGCCACCACAGAGAAGGCTCTCTTCTTGCCTCTACCTACCACACTTCGGTATGGGCAGGAACCCAGAGCAAGGCCTCAGATGACCTTGGGGCTCAGATGGGAAAATAAAGGAAACAATGTCCCAGTTACCATGAAGTCAGAATTTGTATTCTTATAGAAGCCCCTCTAGGAGTTTTTTTCAAATGAGTGAGATAAAAAATACTTTTGTCACTAGCCCATGACAAGAAATGCCCCCTTACTCACTGCTATTGGGTGGAATTAGTTATTTCCCCTTGTGTCTGTAAAAACACTGAAAAGTAAATGACTGTGTGCTACAAGAAAGAAATTGATTTAAGATTTAAGATGCTGAAGAAAGGCTCAGTTTTCTTTCGTTATAGCAGGCAATTATTTCAGTGAATGCTTTTAAAAGTCTTTGGTGAAAACAACTTCCTTAGTGCTTGATAAATGGTTGCAAATTGTTAAATAAAGTACAATAATTAGTCCCCTGCCTCCAGTTCCTTCACCCTTCCTCTGCGTTTTTTTGGGTCAAATTTAAAATTTCATTTTGCATGATACATAAATAATAAGATTTCTACACAGATAACACATGAATCCAACACTTGGAATAAGAACTGTGACTGGAAAATTCATTCCTGGGATGCATTTAAGAATATGAAACACAAGTTGAAAAAAGATGTAGCAGAAATGGCTGATGCACAATCTTTTCTGTGCAAAGGTACCTTACAATATGGAGAGGATTTTTTGGCTATTCTCTGGATCAGACAGTAATTTGGTCAAAAGTCTGATGGAAGAATTTTATACTACTAAGAAAGTAAAACTTCCTTCAGAGTTGCAAAATAAGGTTAGTTTTGTTTTGATTCCATATTCATAAAAATTGATTCCTGCCCTTATTTACATGTGGAACTTCACTTCCTCTGTCAGGATCCAGTCTGTGTACTCTTCTCAAAGTTGATTTAATTAAACTAATAAAACTTTATCCATGTTATCAAAATTGATGAGTTACAGATTTAAATTAGGTTCAGTATAATTTGTTCTTCAGAAATTAGGAAAACTAGTTTTATGTTAGGCCTACTTTATTGCTACAACCTTGTGAGGAAAGTTATAAATTTGATAAATAAATGAATAAATATTGAGAAGGTGATTGGGCAGCAGTTGCAGAGTCTTGGTGGAAATGGATTATCTGGACCCATTCCAGTCAGGTTTCAGGGCAGGGTATAGTACAGAGACAGCACTGGTTGCTCTTGATGAACTGTAGTGGAGCCAGGATGGGAGTGGTGCGTCCATCCTTGTGCCCCTTGCTTTCAATATTGTTGACCACAGTATTCTTCTGCATTTGCTGTGGGGGTTGGGAGTGGGGGCACTGTGTTACGGTGGCTTGCCTCCTTCCTCAGTGGTTGGTTCCAGTCACTTGACAAGAGAGATTGCATCTGAGGCCCCTCACTTGTGGGATCCCTCAGGGTTTGATGCTCTCACTCCTCCTGTTTAACATTTACAGGAAACCACTGGGTGAGGTTATCTGTCAGTTCAGGGTTTGGTATCATCACTATGTTGATGATACCCAATTGTACATCTCAACTGCAGGCTAAGCAGATGAAGTTGTCAGGGTACTGACCCAATGTCTGGAAGCTGTCTGGGCCTGGATGGGGAGGAACAGACTTTGGCTTGATCCTGAAAAGACGGAGTGGCTGTAGCTGTTTGAGGCCCTGTGGTTGGGGACTCTTTTACCTTTGATCTTGGATGAGGTTGCACTTCCCCACTTGGGACTAGTGTGCAACTTGGGGGTCCTCCTGGACTTACAGCTACTGCACAATGGTAGCTGTGGCCAGGAGGACCTTTGCACAGGTCCAACTTGTGTACCAGTTGCACTCTTTCTTCAGCTGGGAGGCCCTTCAGATGGTTACTCACACCGTAATCACCTCACGATTGGCCTACTGCAGTGTGTTCTACATGGGGCTCCCCTTCCAGACCATTGGGAAGCTATAGCTGGTTCAAAATGCAGTGGCATGAGCAGCAGTGGGCACTTCTCATTATGTCCATGTGTCATCGCTGCTACGTGAGCTGCAGTTATCATTTGGCTTTCAGGTGCAGTTCAAGGTTCTAGTCTTTACCTATAAAACACTTCATGGCATAGGGCCTGGTTATGCATGGGACAACTTGTCTGGTGCATTCAGGCAGAGTGGGTGTGCTCCAGGTCCCCTCAATTAAACACTGCCATCTAATGCCTTCTCTGTCTTGGCCCTTGCCCTCTGGAACAGCATCCCCCTAGAGTATGCTGAGCTCCCATTCTCCTGGGGTTCCAGAAGGCTTTTAAGACCTGGCTTTGTTCCCAGACCTGGGATTAGGGTGGCTGTGGAGCTCCTGTTAAATCTTTCTTGCATGTTGGGGAGTGTTGTTTTAGTCCAGGCAGTCATGTGGTTTTTAGTTGGTGGTGGTTTTTAACATATGTATTGGACATACCGTAAGTCACCCAGAGTCTTCTTGGAATTTGGCAGTCTTAACAAATCCAATCAATCCCCTAGGCTTAAAGGTTTAAGGTTTGAAAGTATGTCACCAGCACTGTTGATCTTGGCATATGTTGTTACTTTTGTCCCACTCATCCATATTAACAGATTTTGCTCTTTCTGAAATTTCAGTAAGGGTGCACATGTGTGTCTGAGCAATTTCTTAGTGTCAACAATGAAACACTTCAAAATAATTTAAAATAGAATAGAATGGGGTCAGTAGATAACCAGAGTGAATGAATGTTAAATGTTTCAACTTGGCAGATGGAGTCTTGAGTTGGATTGGAATTGTGGAGTTCAAATCCCAGAATTTGGTAGAATTTGCCTAGTGACTCTACTTTAGAGGGATTGTCAGGTGATTGCATAAAAAACCCCCTATGAACTTTGCCTTGAACTCCTTGGACAAACAATAAGATTTAAAAAGCAGTGGTACTGAAATGAGTGGTTAATTGTTATACTTTTTCACTGGCTGGGTGAAATCTCAGTTTCTTTATGTGATTGCAGATCCTTGAAGGTGTGAGATCTTGCAAAATCTCAGATGAAGAAATTATTCAAACCATGAAACACTGCTGGGAGGACAACCATTACCTTTTGTGTCCCCATACGGCTGTTGCTGTTTCCTACCATTACAAGCATGCCAGTTGCCATCCAAATATGTAAGGAGAATATTACACTCTGCATGAAAAACTTTGTCTCTAATATTGGCCACTTTCTATTCTCAGATAGGGAGGTTAATGTAATTACCAAGTTATGAAATGGATTCAGAGAATTTAAGGCCAGTTAGCTTGACACCTGATTGAAAGCAATGTATTTTTTTAAAAAAACTTGTTGAAGATGATCAGCATTATTTTTCCAAAGGTAAGCCATGTTTCATTAATGATTTAGATTTCTCGGAGATTATCCAGGAGGAACTGTGTACTTTCACAAAGCTTTTCAAAAAGGTTTCTGAATAAACCTAGCATTTATAAGAGGACAGAATCCAGTCATAGATTAATAACTTGATAAAGGAATAAATGAGTTTAGGCAACCTGATGATATCTAGATGTTTTTGGGCTTCAACTTCTGTCAGTCCCAGTAGTATGGCCATTAGCAAGGAATTATGAGAGTTATAGTCCTACCACTAGAATAAATATACAGTTAATGGAGAAATATAAATAGTAAGGCCTTCACTGAGACCAGTCTTTTAATTAGTTCATATATTGGAATTGGAATAAAATTTGAGAATGAAGTGGTGAAGATTTCTGATGACAGCAGATTATTTGGGGATAAAAACAAAAGGATTCTGATGTAATGATTGCCTAATCCCAAATACTCAGTCTCACAAGCTCGGGCTTAAAGATAACTGATTTATTAAAGGAATAGTATGCAAATACAGAGAAAGCTGAGAATGAGCAAAAGCGCGCCAAATACAAACTTAAAAGCCTTGCTTGTGAGCAGGTCCCGCCCCGTCGCCCGTCAGGACGCTCCCTCTCCCAGGTGCTAGAAGCCGTTAGACGCGCCTGGGAAAGTAACCTTGAACAGGAGCGCAAACCCAAACATGCATTCCAAGCCCTCAAAACAATGGAGGGCGAAGGAATGGAAAAACCCCGGGTGAAGGAACACGGAACAGAAAAAGACATGTGAAACGTTACAATGTTAACCAGACATTAGAACGAGAACATGACATCTGATGAGTTCTAAAGGTCTCCAGAAATCTTTTGGAACATGGATGAAAGGACAACAGAATTGCACTTCAGTGTAAATAAATATGAATCAGTAGTGAAAAGGAAGTTGGGAGCCTAATGCAAACATCAGGTAAGTGTCCAACTGCTGTGAAAAAGAGTGAATTCCATAGTAAGGAATGTTAAGGAAAATGTAACTGGCAATGGTGCTTTTATAGTAAATCCATTTATGTTGTGACCACAGTGCATACAGTGAAAGTTTTGCAAGGTTGGACAAAGTAAAAAAAAGCGACCATACACAGCTCCATCCTAGTGCTTTTTCCATTTATCCAAGTGGGGCGCAGAAACGTGCTGGAGCGAATGGGTTGTTTTGAAGCAAGTGTGAGTCCTTCTGTAGGTCTCTGGTCCATCGCTTGGAAATGACCCGATGACTTTTTTAGTAGCAGAAAACCCTTTATAGTAACAGAAGTAAGTCCCACTTTGATTAGTCTCTGGTAAGCAGGTGGAGGAGTGCAGCCTTGGAGTCTTGCTACATAGATGCGTCTGACGTCTTTCTTACCTTCACTACAGTTTGAGATGCTGCTTAGCTCCTGCCTCTCCTGTTAAGTTTGAAGATGCGGTTTGCAAAGCTGACCTCTCTCTGGAAGTCTCAGCTGAGATCAGCAAGCTGAAAGATATGGAGACCAGGTCTTGCACTCTGAAGAGAGGGGAAGACTGGGTTAAAATACTGCATCATCAGATAGAGGAAGTTACCAAGCAAAGATGCAACAACCAGAGTTGAACTTGTGTGAAGAATAATTGTAACGCCTGTGTGGAAACTGTGTGATAGTGGTGGAGTTGCTGCTGCTTTTGCTGATCAATGAAAAATAGTTTTGTTAAGATAAACCCATGCAAAATTACTAACAGTGATGATATTCTTTAATCCTGCAGAAGAAAAAAAGGAAAGTGAGCTGTGAGGTAGGCTTATACTAATAATGTTGATGTCCTTTACCATAAAGGTCTTACTTTGCTCTCTTCCACTGACTTTGGAGAGTTTCACCTGCTCCATCTGGGCATCCAAGAGAGCATTTTGTGGGTGACCTGCAAATGCTTATATGCATATCATTTACTCTTGCAATATACCCTTTGAAGCTGAATATGCCCAATATTCACAATAACATTTTGCATTAATTCTGTTTTTATCAGACACCCTGGTGAGGTCCCCAGCCTTTTCCTTTACATTATTGTTGAAACTTTGACAACTACCACGTTAGTCCGGTATCAGCAGCATAGCGTACCAATCCCAAGATTAAATAAAACATATTTCTAATTTAAAATTATCAGGTACAATCCAAATCCCCTATAAAGCCCTTCATGGCATAGGGCCTGGTTATTTGAGGGACTGCCTGTTTCAGTTGTTTTTGTTGTCCAAAATGATCGGGCAGAGTGGGCAAGCTCTGGGTCCCATTGGACTTTCTTTGGTTTTATGTTGTTTCTGGGGCCGTTCATGATCATTGCGTTTTGTATTTTTTAAAATTTGTAATTGTAAGCCGCCCAGATTTGTTGGGAGTCAAGCAGCCTATAAATTGGAGAGTATAGAGCACTTGTCAACTTTAAGACGTGTGGATTTCAACTCCCAGAATTCTCCAGCCAGCCATTCTGTCATACACCCAGTGCTATGGTTTGAAATGGAATAAAAGAGACAGACAGACATATGGGATATGAAAGTTGTATGACAAACTTCCACAAGGGGGCAGAATAACTTAAGCTTTGATTTATTTTGCTGGCAGAAACCAGGCTCAGTTCAGCTGCTATCTCATGGCTTAAAGTAGCTAAGCCTAATGTTTGGACTTTCTAGCTTCTTCTATATCACCCTTTTTGCCTGATAAGAAGAGTGTGGAGAACCCAAAAACTTGCACACCCTTTGTATTAGTTGGTTGATCCTTACTGGCTACAGATTTTTTTTTTTTCATTTTCCCACCATGGATCAAATTGTCTGTGATTGCCTTTTACAAACTGAGTTTATACATGCTGTACTTTCTAATGATTGAATTCCGCTAAACATGTAAAAATGCTGGATCAACTCTGTTATTCACTCCCTTGCCCTATCTCCAAAAGTGATCAATACTGGAATGAAATTTCTCTTGTGTTGTTAACAGGAGCTATCACAGCAAAATGTATTTCCCTCTGTACATCCTGCATAAAGTTTCACTTGTTAAATATTGTTTATTTCAATCTGATTCTGAAGGTACAGAAGTAGGCCAAGAAAATTGTAACTTGAGTCCTTGGGCAACACAACTGCATTCATATATGTTCCATGAAGAGACAAAAAAATAAAATTGTCACAGCTGTGAAATGTACACTATCTAGCATACTCCCCTATGCAATGCCACAAACAATGATTCCATGGAATCATTGGTAGTGACTCCATTTCTTTATTTCTCCCCTTTCTGCAAATATGTTGGATTGCAATTCTCATTATCCTCTTTTGAAATGCTGGGTGGAAATAATTGAAACTGAAATTCACTATATTCGCAGGGCATTAGATTAGCAAAGACTATGCTGGATCACTGAGACAAGTTGTGACTATTTGCTTTAGTTTAATTAGTTTATTTCTTTACTTATGTATTTATTCTGTTGCTGGAACTCATCAATACTCCAGCAGGATACTCTTCAGTTTAAAATGCAGAAATAATAAAGTAACAAAATGGCTCAGCCCTGTGTGGTCTCCCCAGAGCCTCATAAGGCTGTGTAGAGGCCTTGCAAGGCTTTGGGGAGGACCTAGGGAAGCCGCATGTGGCCTTGTGAAGGGCTTGCGAAGGACCAGCAGCTGCCTCGTCCAGGCACACCTCAGCAGCAGCAGGACAAAGAAGATGGCGAAGGTCAGCTGGGGTTGGTGGGGGGCGGCAGGGATAGGCAGTGGAGTGCAGGGCAGCCAAAAGGGCAGAGATGGGGGAGATAGGTGGTGTTGGGAGTTGAAGTGGAGACAAGAGCAGCAGAGCAGGAGAAGCATGAGGTCCTCACCTAACAACTGTACGGTCCTCATCTAATGACCACAGCTGGGACTACCGGAACTGCTGTCGCTAAGTGATGCAGTTATGTGATGTTTTGCCTAATGACTGCTTCACTTAGTGACAGAAATTCTGGTCCCAATTAGGGTCATTAAGCGAGAACTATCTGTATTAGTAATATCAATTTGATTTCTGTGTGCTCCATGTATGTAAGTGTTGTCCATGTATATAGGTGTTATTTTAGTTGTTTGAAGAATGTTATTAGCAATTAAGAAATCAGTGGATTGGCACACACTAATTAAGTTGTTCTGCTTCATTTCTGTTCGCTCAGCTGTACAATCCAACTACATTTTCTTCGCTGTCTCCAACTTTGGCATTCCAGTCTCCAACTACAAGCAGCACATTTTGCTTGCGTGTTCTGTGGATTACCAAAATACCCTTCTTTCTCATTATTCCATTTCCCTTGATATTCTATGATTTGTATTTGTTAAATAGTCAAGCCTTTCACATTTCAAGCGGATGACAATAATATTTGAAAAGCTACTGAATTTCAGCACAGCACTGCTTCATATTCAAGGTGAATGTGGATGTGACTGACTTAATGAGTCTTCTGCCTTTAACCTAATGTGATTGATTAAAAAGGAAAAAATGGTAGTGCTGCCTTATTTATTGGTAAAATTGTTCAAAGCTGCTGTTTAATTGCCAGAGAACGGGTATCCTCCTAACTCTGTAGTATCAATTCATTCATATAAGCAAGCATACAGTATCCAGTAGGTGGCATCCACTGTTCATACTTTTATTGGACTGTTCCCATCATGAAGTTCAGATTTTTATACAATCTGCATGACTTTACATTTACTATTCAGTTGCCTTTTGAAGTGTGTTGGAACTTACTTAGTATTATTTACTTCTGATTCCAATTATGAATCAGTTAAAAAAAGTCCAAGTTCTAATGCAGATTGCTGAAAACCGGGACTGCTCATTGCCCAGCGTTGTGACTTTCTGCTTTTCCTCCTTTAGCCAGTTACTTGACCATAAGGAGATTCATCCATTTAATCCAAGTCTGTTAAATTAGGAGCCTTGGATTATTCATTTTGATTAAAAGGCCTATTAGTTCATTCTTTGCCCTTCTCAGAGGACTGTAAAAGATTAGAAAAGTAAGACTTAGCTTTACAGATGCCATTTTAATTCTTCACCTCAGCATTTATTTTTCCATATAAATGATGTTTTCAACATAATGTTTTCCAGCAATAATCCCAGAATGGTTACACCAACTGATTTGTCATTTCATGCTTCCTTTAAAAAAATCAGATGTTATGTTGGTTATTCTAATTTTTATTTAATTTTATAAATTGCATGTATGTTAAGAGGTTAGAAGTTTCACATTTGACTTTTTTCTTCAGAGTCTTAGATATATGCCATCTGAATTTTTAAGTCATTAATTAAATCTCAAACTTCATTTCCATTCTGCATGATGCAATTACCAAAACATTCTTCCTGAGGCATAGGCTTTTGGTCAACACTTAATCTTTTGAAAGTGAACACACACAATTGACTGCTCTGCAAATTCCTGATCCTTCAGGAATCATTCATTTCTTTTATCATCAAATATTACAATCACATTCCTGACTATTTTTCAGCTTCAGATATATTTAAATGTCACTGCCCTCCCTCCCTCCCTTCCTCAGGGTGGAATTGTTTGGGGGGCTTGTTTGATTTGTTTTTTTAACTGGGGCAAAATATATGCTTTTTGTGACAGTATTCTTGACATTTTCTGTTTCTTGAGTTCTGTTTATTACTCAGCCATATTAGAGTATCTTTACTGATATGTGGTTTGTATTCTGCCTAAATCTCTGTCATTGTAGCTGTAAAGAACATCTAGTCATTGGGAAAAGATCTTCCCCTCTTAATTCTCTTTCAGCTTACAAACCCTTTAGGATTGTCTAGGAAACTTATTTCTCTATTTCTTACATTTGATATTATTGTGGACACAGTTACCAGTTCAAGACTTGCATCAAACATTATCCTTAGTTTGGCAGTATTATGTGTTTTTTTTAGACCAAATATACTGTCCCAGGGTTTCAAGTTCTCCTGAACTTTTCTTCAGGCTACTGGCAGTTGTTGTAGGCAGGATACTGAAACCACCGAATGTGCATTAAGTTATTTAGGCATAACTGAGTCAGTCTTGACTCTTGATGACTATGTGGTCAAATGTCCACTATCCCATCTGAACACAATAGTAACTATTTAGGAACAGTCTTAGAATGTGGGATAAGTCTTATTTAATAACACTTGAATTCTACTACTCTACTAGGAATTATGTAGGTTCAGATTCTGCACTTAGGACTGTCCCAAGTGGTCAGAGGAACACCGGTTGAACTCTGACTTTTGAGAATTAAAGTTCAGCTACTGTATTTCCCAGATAAGTATTCATGTTTTCAGTTCTTTTCATTATCAAAACTGGAGATTGATTTTAGTTCAGATACTATGTTTTACTGTTGTAGTTATAATCTTTAATAAAATTGCTAACCCCCCCCCCAAAGGTACTATGCTAACCCCCCCCAAAGGTACTATGTTTAAAAAAAAACAGTGAAAACCAGATTTTGTAGATTTCCAAACAGCTGAAGGGAATTACCTTCAAACTATGAAGTCCCTATTTCAGAAGTCATGAAATCCTCTTCCTCCAATTTAGGAATTTGTTTTTGAACAGTTGAATTCTTCAGCATATACAGAAATGAAAAATGGTCATGTTGGCTGATGGGAAGAATGATAGTAAGATGATATCCTTTATTATGCAAACCAAAATGCTGGATAATAATGAGCAACTGTTCAAATTTCCTAGAACTTTTAAGCAGGCTAGATGCCTGTATCCTTGGTCTATTCAGGCTAAAGCCAAAGGTCATCTCACCCTGGTGATAACCGTGGTTACCTCTTCCATGAAGCCATTAGTGGACAGCTAGGACCACTGAATGGAGCAGAACACAGGAAAAGATGCGCACAGAAAAAGAATATTATCTAAAATAGCATTAATGAGCATCTTAGAGAAATATAGGTTATTGATCTTACATACTTAGCCCACCAAAGCATAAAGAATTACACACTTAGACAAAGTAGGTTCAAAAGTAAGTAAAAAGAGTCTTACTGATTTATTTGGTCCAGTTACATCCTTTCAGAAGAAAAATGATGATTTTTGTTCCTCTTTCTTTTCCCTAAATTGAACTGACCCTCAGTCCTCATTGCTGCTGAAGGCTGCATGGAGAAAGAGGGAACCTCCTGACTCTAGGCCCAGTCATGTGGCCCAGAGATGGAAAGAGCAGCTGCATGGTGCTTCATTCCCAGATGGAGAAGAAGGGAGAAGAAGGAGGAAGTGAGGACAAGGAATGTGGGATGGACAACAAACAGCTTCCTCCAGAAGCACACAGAGAATTCACATTCTAGAGCGAACTCATCCACATGCTAATGAGGCATGCTGATTTGCTGGGACCTCCAACATTCCATTTATTATTTATTCTATTTAGTAATTCATTCTTTTGTCAGATCCTTAACATGCATTTATCTAGTCAGTGTAGGATTGGTTGCTGTTGCACACTATAAAAACATCCATTTATTTCTCTACCTCATTCATTTCTTTTTTCATCTCAGGACCAGCCTTTGAGTTTTGACTAGGGAGGAATAGGCTGTTCCCAGAACTAAATTATTCCATCTATAATGCTGTGGAGCTCTTTTTGGAAATGTTCTATGGGATTCTAATATGCAGAGCACTACCGTCCCAGGACAGCCTTTCCTTTTCTGTTCCCTCAGTAGTTTATATGATCTTTTCCCAGCCTTGTGTCATTTAACATCAGCTTGGGGAAGAGTAATTTAATGCAGTAAGAAGGTTATCACAAGGTTTCTAATATGCCCATGTGCCTACTTCCATATGTTTTTATTGTATCAAGCGCTCTGGATTCCCCACGTTCTTTGATTGTCTGCCTTTTAGAGCAGGATTAGACACTAAGTATGCCACATGATCTACTATCTCAAGGTGTGTGTGTGTGTGTTTTACAAATAGCCTGCAAGGGGGTTGGAGGGATTAACTGGATCATGATCCCAATATATGGAGTTACTCTTCTTCCCCATTTTCTTCTATAAGTTACCAGAGAAGCAATTTCCTACACGATATAGGGGAAGTAAAATAAAAATGATTCATAAAAGTATCAATATCCTCTCTCCTCTCTACACCAACTCTTTCTGTGTACTAATGTTTATATAACAACTCTTTCTGTACTATTTTTTTAAAATAAGAGAAAACCAGGACAGATGGGCAAAGTATTACTTAGTCCTGGACTAAGATAAACATATACATACATTGGAGAGGACAGGATATTCTCATATGTACTTTTTTCTACACTGGCCCAATCTTTTTTCTTCAGACTTAAGATAAAACATGTAGAATATATAGTTATCAACCATACTGGAAAATACGAAAAAGTACCATTTAACACTTCTTTAACAGAATGATATCAATTCTAAAAAAAATTGTATGAACTTAAGATTTATGGATGAACATTATATTGTTAATTTTAGTGCTTTTCTCTGTATTTTGTTTATCCAATTAACAGCACAACAAGGCTTTCAAAATGACTTGATGCCCTGTGGCAGTGCCAGGTGAAGCAGGAGGAGCTCCGGGAACCACACCAAAGCGTCAGCAGGATCCCACATGTGACTTAATACCACTCTTAGCTGTCTCCCTCCTTAATTCCAGAGTCTTATTTGTTCCGTAACATATTTGGTATTGGGAAGTGTGGAGTTGTATGCATGTTTTCAAACTTTCTAGGGAACTCTGGGGGCCCCATTGGACTGAAATATGGAGAAGTCATACCTTCTGGACATTTTCCAAACTGCATCATGTCCTTGTAAGATCACTGCTAAGTTGCACTCTATGTCCATGACAAGAGGATCATACAGGGCACACGTTGCATGTATATGACGCTCTGCCCAGCTATGCTCCACTTCACTGCTGTATGTAGTCCACGAACATCAAGCATCTCCTTTCTCCTAGAAACATACACCAGAATTGTTTTTTGGTTACGATATTATGCAAAACACAATATGTGGATGAATTAATTGACACAAAGCTCTTCCTCAACTGAGGAAATTGAAGGAGGTTGAGTAAGAAGTAGAAACTGATTCCCAGGGTAGGGTGGTCTCCTTTAGTAGTGGTCCTTCTGTAGTTACTACAAAACAAAATGAACATGAAAGGGCGGTGGTGTTAGGGTTTTTTTTTGGGGGGGGGTGTCAGATCCTACATTCATTCCTTTGAAGGGAAACTCCCAATAAAATAATGGAAATTTTCCCTGCCAAAGGATAGGACTTCCAGATTTTAGTAATCCTTGCCTGTATCTCACTGTATAGCAATACAAATTGTCAATAGATCTGGTGCCTCTACAAGTTGTACATCTGTAAAAGAACTCTCACACACTCATGTAAAAATGTAAGGAATAATTATATTTCTAAAAATCCCCTTCACATCAAAAGCATTCCATAATTGGGGGATTAATTGTAAGCTCTGCTAGCATTTGGCAGGTTAGAAGAAAGCGCTATGAAGTAAATAACATGGGATTTTATAGGATAGAAAAGAAGAAGAAAGACGTTCCCTTGAACTGAGTTGTTTTTTCCCCCCTGTATGTTCTGTAGCCTTTCTTCACATTTCCTCTAATTGGGGTGGGGTGGGGGAGAGAAGAAGGATTTCCTGCGCCTCCTTTCCCTCTGATGAAGGCCCTGATTCTGAGCCATATGGGAATCAGCTCGTCCCTTGGAAGAGATCCAAGGCTGCCAAATTCTGCAGTACTTTGCTGGATTCCACTCAGTGTCAGATTTAGACTTACTGGGGCCCTAAGTTATATAAAGCCTGGAGGCCCCTTGTTAAAAAGTTACCCCAGAAGGTCTCACTAAGTTATGTACCAAAACAGGACTTTGGGTCACCACAAAAAAATTGAAAACAGATATATGCCTTTTAATTATTTAATAGCAAGGTATTTAAAGTGAAAAATTATTTTCAAATGAATGCATTTACTGATTACGTATTTATCCTTTGGCTGACTTGATCTCTCTCATAGATTAAAATATAATATACCCTGGAAACAATACTTAAATGCAATTTAAAAAAAAATTAAGATACATTAATATACATACAAAATGCTGACAAAATAAGTAATCAGGATCACTTTTATTAATATAAGTAATAATGAACTGGTTTGCAAAATCAGAAGACTGATATTCTGAAATTTTGTGAGGCCCTGCAGATTGTGAGACCCTAAGCTAGTGTTTCTCAACCTTGGCAACTTTAAGACATGTGGACTTCAACTCCCAGAATTCCCCTGCTGGCTGGGGAATTCTGGGAGTTGAAGTCCACATGTCTTAAAGTTGCAAGGGCTGAGAACCACTGCCCTAAGCTGTAGTTTGATTAGTTTATGCCTAAATCTGGCACTGATTCCACTGGGTTTTCTCTGAAAAGGCTTCTGAGCACATCCACATGAGCCTAAGCTCAACGCATTTTCTAGACTTTTCCTCAAATTATCATAAAAATTTGTCCAGTTATTTTTTTTACAATATCATTTATTTTAATATCATTAGCCTATTGAGATTTTTTTTCCATTCTATGTATGCAACAGGTGTGGGGACCCTGTGGTGCTCTAACTGTTGGAAAATGGAAATACCTCCTTGAATTGAATACTCCTGTAACACTGGATGTTTTTTCAACCTCACTGTCTAGCCAACAGCACATGGTCTCCCATCCAAGTCATAATAACCTTGGATGTTATGATTTAGATTGTTGAACTGGTGTTTTAACACTGCCCAGAGCCACTGCTGTGAGGTGGCTGGCCATATAAATAATATAAATAATATAAATACATAAATAAATAATTATTTCCATAATTCCTTTCTTTGGCTATGCTGTTTGGAAATAATGGGGCAGGGAGGTCCTGCAAGATCTACAGAGCCAAAGGTTTTTCACCTGTGTTCCATAACAACCTAACAAAACAAAACCATCTGTGGTAGCCATTGGCATATTATGCAAATGAAAAAGCAAGCACAGATGATACAATAGATACTGTAAAGAAATATAATTCATTTACTAAAAGTATAACTTTTTACTAAGTATAATTTTCTTTATAGTAAAGAAATATGTATGTATGTATCTGTGTGTGTGTGTGTGTGTGTAATTAAGAATTCAGAAGGCTTTTGGAATGGAGAATAACTAAGATGGGCTCTAACCTTAAGTCAACCCTGAAAGGAAACACAATACACTAACTCAGAATGTAAAATCAATATAGCCTATATCCACCTATATCCACGACTGCTACAGGGCTCATATTCTCTAGATCAGTGTTTCTCCACCTTGGCGACTTTAAGATGTCTCGATTTCAACTCCCAGAATTCCTCAGCCAGCATGCTGGCTGGGGAATTCTGGCAGTTAAAGGCCACATCTCTTAAAGTTGCCAAGGTGGAGAAACACTGCGGTAGATGGTAAGTGACTGTAATGACGTATACCATCTTCTAGCTTCACTGAGCCACCCGCCATTACTATGGCAATAATCTTGTTGTTATTAATAGTTGGCACTCTGCAGAGGCATCTGTGGGGAGCCTAAGTGGGGCAAATGATGAAAGGAGCATGATGTGGTGACTTCTGCCCATTTTACATTCCTAGTGACATTGCACACATACCCATCTGTGCTCATAGAACAGATGGACCTTGTGTTGCAACAGCATAACGTTAATTTCGTTGCTTTTCACGAAAGCGTTGCACCCTGCAGACACCTCCTATTGCTACAATAGCTGGATGACTCTAAAGAAGGCTTTAAGTCCCTAGTTGTGGTCCTGCCTGTGAAAGAAAGAGGGCATCTGCCAGATTTTTATGGGACAGATACACTATTCTGCCAGTACCGTGACAGAAGGAAAGTCCTAGAGCTCCTGAAATATTACAGAGAAGCTCAGACATGAAGCTCTTTCCAGAGCTTGTGTTTTCTGTTATTCTCGCCCTGATCCAAGGAAGCACAATTTGCTGTAAAAAGTAATTTGAAAAAAGAAAGCTGCTTTTTACTTAGGGAGAGGCAGAGTGGCTGAATCAGCCTTTGCAATGATAACCTTCAAATTGTTGGGCATCTGTAGGAATGAAGTGGGGCTTCCCCAATGGAATAAAAATATTAATCCCCACCCACCCCCCGGCCAAATTCTCCCCCATCCCTCCTAGGCATGCACAGGCTGCAGCCCCGCTCAGGGTATTAAGGCCAGGGCTTTTCGCAAGTGGCTGCTCTTTTGAAGGGAAGAGTTCTGGCTGGCTGGCTGTGGCCACGCTGCACCCTGGGCTTAGTCGGCACCCTGGTGCCCTCCAGCTCTCCACTTCATGCCTTTGAGCCCCTTGGGGGTTCCCCCTCTCAGGCCTGTGGTTCTTTCTTCTCTCTGCAGACAGGGAGGGCTGGGTGTCTGTATTTAATTACAGCCTGAAAGAGCACCATTTAAAAGAGAAACGCAAGGCATTTCATTATCATTAACACATTTAGGAATGCCTCCCAGCAAATTGTAACTACAAAGCTTGGCCATTTGATTTATTCTCTTCCCCCCACTTTTTTTTAATGCAGGAGATGTTTATCTAATTTTTTTTTTAATCAAGGAAGTAAAAAGTTTGCACTTGGTTTACCCAAGTGATTCTCCACTGCAAAAAAACTGGATCCTTGCTCTCTTTTGGCATGGATCTTTTCTATTAATTTACTTTGCCAATGAATGATTTCTCTGCGCTGCCTCCCTGCCAATCCCATGTTATCTGGGCAAGTCACGTTTGTCAACACACTGACTTGCTTGGATTGCAAAACCTATGGGCTTTGGGCAAGTGATTCTACCAGGTTATGACCACAAATTTATATAAGTAGTTTATTCACTGTTGCCAAAATTGCCATCCTTTCTTCAATCTTGAAAAAATAACACTATTTAACTATAACCCTATGAAGCTGTATTTATTGTAGGCCTCATAGAATTCAGTGACAATTTCTCTAAGGGGCTGTCCTTCCACAGTCTGATGGACTCCAGAATTAATATTGCCCTATATCCATGACTCATACAGGATTCACATTCTTTATCTTTAGCAACGAGTAAGCCAAATATTGTTACCTTGACCACATATCCAAAACATAGGAGCAACATATCTGTCCTGTTCAGACTAAGCACCAGACAGGTTCTCAAAGAATATTCTTTATTAAATAACTATTTACAATAATTAAGTCCTTGATATGCAAGACTGGGTGAAGCAAGCCCAACTGGGCTGACTGGGTCTGACTGGAACACAAAGGCTGGAGGCAACAGTTCTCAAACTGGAACAGTACTGGAATGACACTGACGCTGAATCTCTGACTCACTGGATCTGGGATCAGGACTATGAACAACAGGGATGAACTGAAGACTTGGAGCAGGACTCAAACTCAGATCAAGGTAAGACTTGGCTGGGGTTTCTAGACTAGGCTGGGTACTCTGAACTGAAGGCTGGAAGACAAGGCTTGAAACTGGAGCAAGGCTGGACTTGGCTGGAATTCCCAGACTAGACCAGATTCTCTGGAATGGAGGCTTGGAGCAAGGCTTGGAACTTGGAACTAGGCTGGACTCAGCTGGAAGCCCTGGACTAGGCTGGATTCTCCAAGACTGGAGACTTGGAGCAAGGCTTGGGGACTGGAACTCGGCTGGACTCGGCTGGAAGCCCCGGACTAAGCTGGCAACCAGATCCTGAACATGATAGGCGTGAAATTCCTGGACGCAACAGAACATGTGAAGCACGGGTGCTCAGGACTGAAGGCAAATGGCGGCGTTGGAACATCAAGCCTTGCCCACACTGCTGAGTAGATTGCAGAGTTTCATGGCTGGAAGCAAGGCAAAGGCTCCTGGGCATGGCTGATGCTGATTCCTTGCTGGCAGCAGGCGCAGGATTCAGTTCATCTTCGGAGTGGAGCTTGAACGCTGGTTCCTCTTTGGCCACAGATGCTGACTCCGATACCGGTAAGGACTCTTCTCATGAAGTTGCAGGCTTAGAGGATTGGTTGTCTCCGGCAGCTCGCTCTCTGCGCGGCTGCCTTTGGCGCGCTTGGAGTCTCCTATAGCCAATCGGGCTGCCTTCTCCTTCACGTGCTTTTCAGCCCATCTCTGGCGCATGCTGATTGGTGTATTCAAATCTTCCTCCGGATCTTGCCCAATCAGTGTTGTGGATTCTTCCGCTCTGCTGAGTCATGCTGGAGTTTTGTTTCTCTGACTCCAGCCTAGCAGGGCCGCAACTAGGGGGGGGGGCAAGCGGGGCATGTGCCCCCGGCGCCGTGCTGGGGAGGCGCCAAAATGAGCACTGGGGGGGGGGGTGTGCCAAAATGGGCCCCGAATCCATGTTTGCCCTGGGTGACAGAGACCCTAGTTGTGGGCCTGCAGCCTGGTAAGTTTCCAATTCCTCCTCTGACTCGGAAATAGTTTTACTTTCCGAGTCAGAGGCAAGCTTGGTTCTGACAATATCCTCATGCAACTCTTTGTAAATTCTTAGTGTTTAGGCAGGACCAGTCTAATCTGAATGATGATTCTATTACAATTGGTGCCATTTTATCTAGGTAAAGCCATTCCCACTCATACCACAAACTAAATTCTTGCTTTCAACCAAGAAGCATCTTTTCTTGGCAGACAGGCTATGTTTCTTAGCCTTTGCTTCCAAAATAGGTACAATTAAGTTAGCTTCCTGCACTATGTCCAAAAAAACAGATGCCAACGTCAGCAGTGTTACTGCATGATTAGTCATCTCCGTGTGGCAGTGTGCATTGTGTCATTGACTGTAATACTGTTGTATGAACTATTCTAGGAGACTACACCATAGCTCTCATGGCTTCCATGGATATTTCCACAGTTGACCATTCTAGAATTCTGATAAACCTGTTAGTTCTGTTATCTCCTTCTGACCTGCACAATTCATTCTAGATGAAATAATGCATGTAAGAGACCATTCTACGTCCCAGGAAAGACATCTCAGAAATTCACTGCAGACATCATAATAACGTTTTTATTACTGGATTTGTCAACAAACCAAACCAATCAACCAGACCAGACTAGATCTTTATTAATTAATTAAATGTATAGGCCACCTGACTCCTAAATTACTTGGGGCAATTTACAGCTAAAAAAACAACATATGAAAAGAATACAAATAACCAGAAGAGCAAAATACAAAACCAAAACCAAAATATATCAGGAAAAAATAAAACAAAGCAAAACAAAACAAAAGTGGGGCTTCACAATCACCCCATCCCTCAGGCCTGGGAGAACAACCGGGTCTTCAGTGGTTTCCTATATGACATAAGGGTGGGAACTACACAAACCTTGGGGCTGGGGAGCAGATCATTCCAGAGGGCAGGAATTGCAACAGAATAGGTACATTTCCTGGATCCTACAAGATGATGTTCTTTAATCTATCCACCCACCCACCCAATTTGTCCCCACCCATCTCCTCCCATTGGGGGACTCTGGGCGGTTAATTGACGGGACCTGGAGTACACTCACTGTGCTGGACCAACCAGATGGGCAGAGACAATTAGAGTCAAGTAGTCCCTCAGATAGTCAGGCCCAATGCCATGAAGAACTTTAAAGGAGCTGAGAGTCCAAGTGACATGGACAATCTGGAATGAATTATGTGTAAATGTGATTGTCATAAAAAAATGAAATAAACAGTCCAATCTGTTGGATCCAATTTGTGGATCCAGTGAGATCCACAAATATGAAAAATGCAAAACATGGCAAGTGTAACTCCCCCTCCCCTTCATTAGGGCTAGGGAGAGACATCATATGAATGAAATGTGTGTCTATGGGGAGCACTGAATTTTGCAGCCAACATTCTAATGATGTCTACATTCACCTTTCACAGGTCAAATGTGGACACTTTCTGTCCACATGTCTTTAAGGGTGTTCCTTAACAGAGTTAATGTTCCAGTGAAGACTACTTCCCCCCCACAACCCCCACTCATTTATTTTTAATAGAAGCATGGCTACCAAAAGCTGAATCTGTGAAGATTTTTTAAAGCAAGAGATATATACATGGGGAAACTTTTCATTTCTTTGCAATACTCTACCAAGTGAGGAATAAAAGCAGAAGAATATAGCAAACCTGAAAAGTCATTGGTCCTTCATTTACCATAATTGTTTCTTAACACTTTGAACAATGTCACATCTCCATCTGCGAACCATTCCCAATGTATTTTAGGCACAACCTGTGTCTTCCCCACACTGTTTTGACTTGCAGATCAGAAATACATTTGGCAGGATGCTGTCTAAACGCTGACAGAAGCCACCTTCAGCTGATCATTGCTCAGCCTGAGCAAGCCAATAGCAGAGCGTAAAGAATGCCAGCCAGTCATCACTGAGTCTCTCTGCTTCAAACTTGTCATTTACTGAGTTTACTGCTTGCCTCTCTGAGAGAGCACCACAAATTGATAATGATTTGTTTCCCCTCTCTTCATCAAAATAAATGAAAGTAAAAGCAAGTCAGTTTTTAGCCCTGGCCCCATAAGCAATCCATGAATTTATCCACATGTATTTGTGTACACTTTCCTGCTGGTTCATCCTAAGGATCTGGCATGGGGTGGGAATGGGGTTGTTCATATATGAGAAGACAGAGGAGCAAGAGCTGAACTGATTGTGTTTATTCAGATCAGCTGGGAATCAGCTCTGACCTGAAACAAAAAGGGCTTAACATATTGCAAAGAGCAATATTCCCCATTGCACAAGGAGATTTAACTTTTGGTAAATACCAACCATGTGGTCTTCAAACAACCAAAACAATGCCTCTATACATGGACATCGCTGGATGAAGTATATTGAAATCATGGAGAAAATCTTTCTATGTGGTCGCTAGGAGTCAGAAACGACTTGATGGTACATAATCAAATATCAACATTTTCAGGGGGTGGGGTGGGGTGCAATTTCAAAGGAATATTAATTTTTGAAACTATGAGCAAATGCACTGAGAAGCCTGAAAAACCTTCTTCTCTCTATTGTGCCAGGGCAGCATTACAGGTAGGAAACCCAATAAGCAGGAAAACAAATGAGAGCTTCATGTTCACGGGATTTCATTTGAGAGTCTTCACTTGAGCTGGGCTATATGAAATGGAATAAGGAAGTTGGGAGGGGCAGATCCCCTGACTAACCAGGAAGAAAATATCCCATCCTATCATCCCTTCAAGGTAGGCCAGACTAGGAAACCAAAGTTATGAATGTTAATACTATTTTCATTATAAGGTTACAATAACAGAACCTTGCAATTCTGAATACGCTTCCCTACTCCCTCCCTTTATCTTTGTGAGAACTAGGAGAGGTCCAGTCTGAGATGCTTTCTCAAATTACATTTCCTGCCTGGACTCAGATTTATTTTATCTGACAGTTGTCTTGGTTGTGGCTCTTCCTCCTGTTCCTGAAGGTTATTCCTTCTTCCCATTAGAAATCCACACAAAGAGAGGATGACTTTGAGTTTCATTCCTAGTAGAAGTCTGAGAGAGGGGGCTGGTTTTGTGAGGAACCAGAGGTTTTAGGTGTTTGTGATGGATCAGTGGTAGTTTGCCCTTCATTCATATAATCATCAGGGGTATGTGTAGCAACAGAAATTCAGTAGCTCATCATATAATACAGCTCTTTGTAATAGGCAGAGATTCTAAAAATTAAGTAGGTGAAGTTTTCCCCTTATCTCTTGAATTTGGAATATTCAGCCAAGAAAAAAGGATAGCAGTCCTAATTTTTTTAGATAGCTGATAGCATTTATTTAACCCTATTAATTTTTAATTCTAAAAATAATCATATGGTCTTGATTTTCTCTAAGGAAAAAAAGTCCTGCTTGTTCTGAATTTCTTAAATGCCAGCTTTTATAAACTTTTATAATAATTAATAATTATAATTAATTTTCAGCTGTTCTGAAGAGAAAAAAAGAGGGAAGGCTAGATTACTACTAATTATATGGGAATGTTGGCCATACTTAGATGGAGAAATTGATAACTGGTTACTTAACCAGCAAATGATGAACAGAAGTTTGTATACTGAAAAAACAAACACAATCTGGGATCAAAATCTCTCTAGTAGAACAGAAGAGTTAAACAACCTATTGTCATTCCTCTTCACCTATAAATTCTGTAAGGCATCAAACAGCAGGGAAAGAGTAAATAAAGGCACTTGCAGTGAACACCATGTTTTACATTCTCACATATATAATATAGCTAGTGTTTTGCTTTACTAAAATTCTTTGTGTCCCTGCTGTTAAGTGAACTTCCAATTATTATAGTCAGAACCCCTCAATTCCAACACCCACTCCTAGAATTGAGTCCCGCATGCTACATGGAGTGCCAATTCAAGGGGACTAAGAGATCTATCAGGATCAGGCCCCGAAAAAACCGTGCTGCATGCATCACCCTATGTACATCAAAAGCTCACTAAAGCCATTGTTTTCTACTTCCTTTCTAGGATGTGTCTGGAACTGTGAAATCTCTTTTAATATCGCCCGTGGGGGCGGGGGAAGGGAATGCTCCAGGTAATGACATTCCGTCTCCAAAGTTTAAAGGAAAAAAACACCTTTTGGAACGAAGTTATCTCAAAGTCACATTTCAGCCTCCGGAGATGTGTCCCTGAGCCCACTCTGACACTTATCAGCCATCATCTCTTCAGTGGGGCAGCAGCAGCAGCCCTCCCCTCTCATTCCTTCTTAATTGGTGTGAAATTGGAGCAAGTTCTCAGGTGATAATGTGTTTGCATTTGCTGCTTCACTGAGCCGCCCTAGACACCCTATCCCAGCCAGCTTCATTAAACCTTTGGATTTCCACCCCCAACCCCCACCCCTGTCATCCCCTTTGCTCCTAACTGTGAGCTTCATACTTTATTTTCTGAGTTCCAGATGTGCAGCATGAAATAGGAGTGGGGAAGGTAGCAGGTTCATAACTGCTGATGACCAGTAAGATTCTAGCCAACAACTTTTAAAAGGGGAAAAATAGATTTTATTTAAGATAAAGATAAACCTGTGCCTGGATATATTTGGTAAAGCTTCAAATGGTTTGCAGGATTCTCTAGCTTGCAAGGGAACATTTAATGTTCTTTAATTTATTCTCTCTCTCTCTCTTTCTCTCTCTCCTCTTATTAATATCCAATCATGCCCATTCTTTAAAGAATTGAATTTCAAACAGTTTGGAATAATAACATTCTTTGACATACCAAAGATTTAAAAGGTTGAGGGAAAGTACTTCAGAAAACATCACTATAGTGGAAAAAAATAATAAATAGTAAGTGCTATTTAAAAAAAAAAGAACTCTTTTTTTGAAGTAAAAATATGATGGATCCTAGGATTTACATTTTATATTTATATGTACAATTAGTTCCCCAAAGACACTCCTTGATTACTAAGCAGTCCAAATTAAAAATATCATTGCAGTCAGAGCACTTTTTTTGTTAAAGTTATAAACACAGATAGATAAGGGAACTTGTATATTGGACTAATATACATTGAACTCATCTTTGCATGTTCTCACCTGTAAGGGTATTATTTCAGTCCCTGGAAGGTCAAACTTCATAGGTGAGTACTTATTTATTTATGAAATTTCTATCACCGCCCATCTCCCCCTCAAGGAGGGACTCTGGGCGGTTTACAATAAAAATAAAATTTAAAATTCAGTACAAACTATAAATAATACATTAAATATAAATATAAATACAAGTAAAAATATAAAATGCAATAAAATCCAGATGGCAGTAAGGTTCTACTTAGGGGCATTCTAAGGTGCTAGCCATCTCCAAAAATGACTATTCCCCTCCCTGCCCCAGGCTCACTGACAGAACCAGGTCTTCAGTTTTTTACTGAAAAATGTTTTTCAGTTTTTTTTCAGTTTTTTTTTTTTACTTTTGCCTTCTTAACCTCCTGGTGGGGCTGGAAATTATGGGAGCAGAAATGTAACACATCTGGAAGGTATCATATCAGGGCAGACACTTTCATATCTTCCCATGGCACGCTACTGCTTCCTATTCTACATTAAATAGCCTGCACAAAGAGTAAAAGGGAGGCTTGAAGTTGCTTCTGGAGCCACATATAGCATTCGAATAAACTAACTCTAATGAGAAAAAAGTAGGGTTTTGGAAAGTGTACTGCATATTACCAGACCACTGAGTAAGAATTCTCACATAACCCACTTTAGCAGTTTCATAAATACAGATCTAAGATATTTGCTATTGTACTAGAACACTAAGTTTTGGGGAAAGACGAATCTACTATCAAACCCCCCCCCCATCCATTTGGAGAATTAGAATCTCATTTTATTACCAAGAAAACAAGCTGGGTACCTTTACTGTTTCAAAGGTAAAACTAGAATAATCTTCTAATATAATCCATAAAAAGGATTACGGTACCTATTGCTAAAAGTACTTGTTCTCTTTCATATCTCTAAATATCTCTGAAACGGATATTTGGAAAACACCACATTCCTGTATTTTTCAAACCCACCAACACACTGAGACAGAGGCTTGTACACACTAAAGATCCAACACCAAAACATAAGAGGAGCAACGTAGTATATGCAATCCAGTGCAGGGAGGAGTGTTCTGAGCTCTACACTGGAGAAACTAAACAGCCGTTGCACAAGAGGATGGCCCAACACAGGAGGGGCAACACCACAGGACCAGAATCAGCAGTTTACCTTCATCTAAATGAAAAAGGACACTCATTTGAGGACAACGATGTTCACATGTATTGATTACTGCCATTATTTATGATTTTATTGAATTTTAAATTGTTTTTATTGTGAACCGCCCAGGGTCCCCCATGTGGTGATAAAAATATGATTGATAAACAAACAAACAAACAAACAAACAAATAAAGGTGGTTTGAGAGAGGGGTTAAGGAATCCATGCATGCCAAAGTTGAAAATCCTTCCCTCAGTAGAGGTGGAGGCCGGAGACACAACTTGTCCCCCATTTTTCATGCTGCTCTTTCATTAGTCCCCAGGAAGATTAAGACCACTTTACAAGTTCACCAGGAAGGCCACACTTAACGATCCACTTGGGGAGGAGCAAGGGATTTTAGGAGTAAGACATCCCAAAGACAATCCCCACCTCCTTTGCCCAATTAACAAGCCATTCAGGTGTAGGGACTATGCAGCCACCCTGGAAGACATATGAGGGGTCCCCTTACCAACCTTTGCCGAGACTGAAGAAGCTGCTTGGACAAGAAGCGAAACATTTCAACCAAAAAGAAAGAAATCCAGTTGCCATGACTCAACCTACAGATAATTACACCTGGATGACTGAGAATCTTCATCGACTTGTTCTTTTACAGTATATTCTATAGTATTTGCAAGCTGTCTGCATTACTTTAAAAGGGAATGCTGTTTTAGTCATTAAAAACACTTTGCACAATTGTATGCTGCTTTCAGGAGACATACAACAATGCTAAATAAGTAACTGAAAATATAATTTGATTGATTTAACATATACACAGTATATCCCATTATTTTATTTTTTAAAAAATAGTTATAAGCTGAACAGGTTTGTAATAATTATAAATGTGTAAGATAAACCCAGGATAAAATAGAATGGAAATCCATAAAAAGATAAATATTAGGGGGAATTAATGGGTGGAGAAGACTTTAAAGTAATCAAAAATGCATCAGTTTAGGGGTCTGACATTCCACAACCTTAGTATGCCATCTTAAGGCTTGTCTGTACTGCCCAGTTGCCAGAATAGGCAGACAACTGTTCCTGAAGGGCAGAAATGGATGATGCCCTTTATTAATCCCTCACTCAAACCAACCTCAAGGCACATTTTTCTGCAAGGTTTCTGAAGTACATTTTTCCCTATTACATCATCAATGCTCCTGACCATTTGGGATAGTGAGTTCCGTTTGCTGCAGGTGACTTCCACCAGTTTCTTGGCTACTTTGCGGAGGATGGGCCACCCCTTCAACTGAGCCAGTGCTTATCAAGTACTGTAATAGTTTCTATAGCTTCCTTACCAACATTGGTGAAATAGCATAGTGGTTATAATGTTTGCTTAGCATAGTCAAGGTTGTTGACTGAATCCTGGCAGGATTTAAATATAAATAAATAAATAAATACACACACACACACACACACACATTTTTATTTTCTTAAGTAGCTAGCTTTCTCCCAGGCCTTTAAAAAAAAAAAGTCCACAGTTGCACTATTTTACCATTTTTACCAGTCATCGATCTCATGTGTGCTTTAACACTTACTGATATACTGAATGTATGGAAACTCATGACATCTGACTTTTGCTCAGACAGTGCATTTTTAGAGACTCTGCAGAGGTAGATGAAACATATATTTTAATTAATATATGATGGAAATTTTATTTAAGGATAGACATTTGCATGTCCACAAATTCTACTGATAGAATATTTGGGCATTTCATTCCACAAATTTTAGGAATACCATTAATACTAGTATGATATAAATTCCAGCTAGTGTTTTCTTTCTCTGATGAAAGAAAGAAAGAAGAAAATTCACTACTAAACATCGCATATGAACATCAGTAAATTATGTGTTTTTTTAAAAAATAAACCTACATGAGGGATGTTCCCTTTAAAACACTTGCTTCATAGAAATGACATGTAGTGAATCTAAATGGTATCAATTTTTTCTATGGACTAAAAAAACTTTAAAAGAATTCACAAGATCAGAATATTTCCCAGCTAATGCAAACTATAAAGTAAATATGATTTTATCCCTAGTGGATAGAAAACATAAGGATTATTGTCTCACCAGTGCTGAATAAAACACTAGAAATGTGACTATATTAAAACCTAGGGCATAATCCTAGAGAAATGTATCTAACGTTTTGGCTATGTACACATGACCCATTAAGACAAAGAAAAGGATTGTTAAGGATACACCCACCACCATCTTACGATTTCCTCCAACATGCAGGCTTGTTAATTAAAGGCTTGTGTAGCACTTAGTATGCCATCGGAATCCAAAGGACCTGCTACTATGTATTTTTAGAACCAGAAATGTCAAACATTATAACAGACGCATTGCTATGCTATAGAGTGGCTTCCTCTAGCCTGATTTGATAGACCAAAGATTTCTCAGCAGTTAGGATCCGGGGCATTCACAGAGACAGTAAAAAAAAAATCAAGATGGTGGCCACAACGACGTGATCAAAACCCCACCTCTTTTTAAATCTGCCATGTTGTATCTGTTCTCTCTGGCTAGAGCAGATTTAAAAGCTCAGTAAGAACTATTCCTTTAAGGATTAGAATCCTGGTGGCTCCCTTGCTAGGCCAACCCGATAAAGGAGTTAAGCGGAGTTTTTTGTTGGCGGCTTTGTTGTTTAACCTTAGTGATTTTTTAATTCTTATCTGGCCTACCATATGTCCTTTGCTAACGTTTCTTTTCAGAGAATGTTACTCAAAAGCCTTTTAGATTATACTGATGAAAAATTCTAGATAAACTATTGTAGAACCAGCCCTGTGATCTGACAATAATAGGAAGCAGTACGGTTGGGTTTTGGATTGTCAAAAGCTTGAATATGCCCTGCTTCTGGCTAGCAGAAAATTACAGTTCTGTATAATGAGGTTAAAGGACTGTCCAAAGGGTATTCAAGTCCCAATCTAAGATGAGGTCTCCAGGAGAGGCAGCGCTGGAGTCATCAGAAGTTCAGACACAAAGAGCAGAAGATCACAGCTATTTTAAAAGCAGTGCTTTGCCACAAACTGCAGGCTTTTATGCTGCAGCCTACTGGTCTTAAGTATTTCAATGGCTACAAGAGCTGTCCAGTAATAAGACTTTCCTAGACCAGTTCTTGCCAGGCAGACCCTTTGATCGTAGACCCTCTTGAACATCTGAATTAGGTTGCTGGGGTATCATTTTATGCTTCAGCGAAAGGAGCCATGTTCTGCTGGGCCTGCCGAGGAGATCCTGATGTTCCCTTCTCTGCCAGCCTGGGCTATCGGGTTCCTGAGGCTTTACTTCAGCTTCAGGGCATGACTCACCTATAGGGTTCATGACACTGCAGTTACCTGGGATTGTGTTTAAAAATCAGGAATGGGGAAGAAGCATGTGCAAGCTGTGGCCCAATCCTCTGTAAAAAAAAAAAAATCAGTGGAGTCTTAACCTTTCTCCACCATCCCAGATGATAAATGGATTAATTTCGGAATTATAGAAAGGAGGGCTTTCCTTTTTGTTTTAGCTGGAGCTGCAGACTGGGTCTTTTCTGACATAATAGTATATTTTTGAGGAAAGCTTCGGTTCTTCCAAAGGTTAGTCTTTTCATGATATTAAAAACTCACACTGTGGTGCTTATAATTAAAGCATTGGTTTTAAATTCTGCTGTTCTTTTTGGTTAAGAATAATTGTTCAAATAGTATTGAAGAACCTGAAGATTTACTTCAGATGAGCTTGGTGAGCATTTTGCATTACATTGGGGATCGTTTCTCATTTGTTGCCTGGAGGTTAAGATGTGGCCCATCTGGGAACTATCAAAGTACCTACAAGATACAGATTTCAGACTAGGCTGGCAGCAGTTTCAAACTGTAAATCAAATGTCCTTTATAAGAACTTACCCATCTAGTTTAAGCAGATTCCAAGACACTTTTATCTATCAAATCTATCTGTTGAGTACAGCTTTGACTAGATGCCAGCTAAATCTCCTTCCTTTGAGTGACTTGTTAGAATGTTATGCCAATCTGTCAAGGATTTCAGTTTCCCAGTCTAGCCTACAGACTGGTATTTCCTGGTGCTCTCTCATCCAAGTACTAACCAGGTCTGATCCTGTCTAGCTTTTCAAGATCAGCTAAGGTCATTACAGACTAAAACTGAGCCCATAATAATGATAGCAGCTGGCAGCTGCATATTCTTCCCTGCTTATAGATTTACAGAATTGAATGAGTTGAACCCTTCTTCATTGAAGAAATCCAAATTAAAGCTGCCCTGACAAATACCTAAGCAGCCTCTATTGGAAGACATCTAGGGAAGGGAACCCGGTCAGCTCTTCAGATAACTGGTTCCACTGTCCAAATGCTCTTAACCATTAGGAAGTTTTCTGTAGGAATCTATTAGTCATTTCCAAACATATAAGCTCTGATGATGAAAAAGGGTGAAATGTGTTTCACAATGGAAATTCCAGACTTTTCTTTTTGCACCCCAACATCAGATACATATACATAAATCACATGGTTTGCATAGTGATGCTTGTTTTTGTCAGTTCCTCTACCCTGCTCCCCCACAGATGCCTATGTTTATGAGAACTCTGGAATTCAGAGTTCAAATATCCTATTTAATTAATCCTTGGCTAAGGGAACACAAATAATATTAAGTATATTTCTTATGATTTAAGATGGGACTAACTGAAGAAAAGATTTTTATTCATGTTTATTGGACTGCCCAGAGAATGTTTCAAAAAGATAAGCTATCATTGTTATAACAGTCAATTTGGTGTAGTTGTTCAGGGCACCAGGCTAGAAACCAGGAGACTGTGAGTTCTAGTCCTGCCTTAGGCACAAAGCCAGCTGTGCAACCTTAGGCCAGTCACTCTCTCTCAGCCCTAGGAAGGAGGCAATGGCAAACCACTTCTGAAAAGCCTGCCAAGAAAATTGCAGGGACTTGTCCAGGCTGTCTCCAAGAATCAGACACAATTGAACGGATTAAAAAAAAAGATTTTTAAAGGGAGTTTTCCCTAACTTTCCAATGGAAATTCCTGCCTTGTAACAAGATTGTTCTGTGTCCTGCTCCTGGAATCATAAAGAACTAGACAATAGAGAATAGTTCATTTCACTTTGGAACTAGCACTGTAATATTCTTGATTTTTGTTATTCCAAGAAATCAACTACCTATACTTATATTAGTAGAGGCTAAAGCCCACTCTTCCTGATCATACCTTTGGGAAAGAAAATGCCACCAGTGCCATACCCAGATTGTGAATAATATTTATCCTTGTTAGTGGGCTCTGCATTTCAGAGATGGAACTTATTCTGCGCTCAGTATATTGGATGCCTCCTGCTGTATTAAATTACCAGTGGAGAGCATACTCTTTTGATCCTAGACTCCTGAATATTTTTTTAACTTAAGATTCCTGCTGCATTAGGCAGTGCTGAATGGCAACTCTCATAAATGGGGGTTTAAGACATACATTAGAAACTGATTAGGCCATATCAAGAGCTGTGGCTGCTTTAGGTCTGTTGCGCTCGTGGACATCAAAGGGCAGACAAGAATATGCTGGGAGGGGTAACTGGTGTTAACATAAGTAACAGGAAGGATCTAGACCTGCAAAGCCCCACCCATTCTTTAATGACACAGGGCACTGAGTATCTAGTCTTCCTCTACTGGTCTTGGCTGAAGGCGTATTTTCTCACTGATGGGTTAAGAGCATTGGGCATAGTTCTCTGGAAGGTTCCCTTAAGCAAGGGATTGGAAATGAGTAGGTGCTGCTCAAGAGCCAGAAGACATTTCTTACTGATTATGCCAACTAGGTCATGAGCTGGAAGCAGCAGATTTTTTTTTTTTAATAATTTGGAAATGTGCTATATATTTGTCTAGATATCACGATTAGTATGACTCAGCTGCTTGTTCATTTACAGAGCTCTTACACTGTTTTCCTCCAAACCCATGAAGTTATTTTGCTCTGGCATCAAGTTAGAAGTATTTGGGCAAATGCTTTCAGATGGCACTGCCTTGCATTCCCTTGTCAACCTAACTTGTGGGTATTATTAGATCTTCCTTCAAAGAAGTTCAGTTAATACATTCACATTGACCTTATGAGATTGGTTAAACTAAGAAAATGTTACAAACCCACATTTATACCTTCAGCTTCATGAGTGAGGGGGAATTTCAAGTCAGGTCCCCAACAAATTGTCCAAAAGCCTATAAGCTCATCACAGTCACATGATTTTCTGCTTAGCAACTGCAGCACTTAGTGATGGAGTTGCTGGTTCCAGCTGTGATCACTAAGTGAGGACTACCTATAAACCTATCTCAAATCAGTACACATTCCCTGTGATATTTGCAGGGAATATTATCCCGTTTTTACTATTATTTTAATTAAGGCTAACATCGTATGTATATGCACATGTACAGTATATGTGTCATGTTACCGTTACATCGTAACGTTTCGCACGTCATTTGGCTGATGTGTGTTTCGTCTGGGAGGGGAGGAGGATTCCATCTCGTGGGATTGTTATATGTTAGCAGCTGGATTGGAATGTGTTTGGGCTATCTTGTGTGTTCAAGGTTCCTTTCCCAGGACATCAGCAGAAACGGTTACCAGCACCTGGCCGGGGGGGGGGGGGAGTTTGCAACGGCAGGGCGAGGGGAGGGATTACGTTTGAGCCGAGGGTTTTTAGTTTGTATTTGGTGCGCTTTTACTCATTCTCAGCTTTCTCTGTATTTGCATACTATTCTTTAATAAATCAGATATCATTAAGTCCCTGCTTGTGAGTCTGAGTCTATTAGAGTAGGCAATCATTACATAAAGCTGAGAATCAAAAAATTTACCGTTAGCCCCTTTCCAGATTTATTTTGTGAGGGAGAAGTGCTACCGATGAGCAAACCAAATCCCCAAACCATGGAAAGCGAGGATTCAAGCGAGGGGGAACCTGACTCCACAGTGATAAGAATGGAGAGGGTCCCTCCTTGAGAGCTTTCAGAAGTTCGAGAGGGGTCGAGTTCCAGCCTAAGAGAAGAGGAGGTTGGAGGTAAAAGAGCCCCTGAACCGACTGGTGAGTCACCAGGCAAGCTGACCACATGGGATGAGACACAGGGATCCCTACCAGGGACGTCCAAAACGTCTTGGAAGCAGCGATACCCGAGTTCCCCAACTGTGGTAAGGCAAGAGGGAAAGGAGGATTCCCAAACCCCTGACCATATAAGACTGGTGGAGGCCAAATTGGAGTCACTAGAATTTATGTTTCGAAAGATGTCCATGGACTGGGGTCCCCGGGAGAGGAGGAGAGAGGAGTCTAGTACTAAGCATTTGACTCCTTCTTTGCCCCCAACTTCCCCGGAGGAAAGGAGTAGGACCCGGCACAGAGAGGGAGCAAGAGTGCCGAGGGTGAGGATTTCAAGGTCCCCTCCTCGAGACCAGAGATCCCTGGGAGCTACAAGAAAGCTCGACCACCCAGCTGTGGCAAAGGGACCACCCGGAGTGGGGGTTAAGGACTTTATCATTAAATTTGATGGAGATCCAACTAAGCTATCGTTCTTCCTTACCAATGCAAGGAGTTATATGGATGAGCGGGAGCAGTTTTTCCGTTCAGAAAGAGCCAAGATTAATGCCATTGCCACTAGGCTCAAGGGGCGGGCAGCCGATTGGTATGTGCAGTTATGTCAATCGGATGCCCCTGAGCTGGAGGAGTTCGAAGAATTCCTGTGGGCGTTGAAACTACACTTTGAAGACCCGTTAGCTAAAGAAAGAGCAAAATTGGCACTGAGGGAGCTGTGCCAGGGGCCACGATCGGTGGCAGACTACGCTCTGGAATTTAAGGCTCTGGCTGGGAAGGTTGAGGATTGGTCCCAATCCACATTAATAGAACTTTTTAAGGACGGTCTGAATACGGAGGTCCTGAAGTGGTCGCTCGGCAGGGATGACCCAGATACCCTGTATGAATGGATACAGCTGGCAGGGAAGGCTGAGCATGCCCATGAGACCTTCGCTCACAGGAAGGTGATGAGATATGCTGGGCTCAGCAAGGGTTCCCGCACTGCTGCGCCCACTGGAAAGTCCGGTCAACATGCCTGGGAAGAGGAGAGGGAGCGCTGCTATGTGAAAGGGCAATGCCTCCGATGTGGGAAGGAAGGTCACTGTAAGGATCGTCCTATTATAAATAACGCGCAGACGCTGCTTCGAGCAAACAGGTTCAGGGTTTATTTAGATAGGTACTTGTCCAGTAAAAAGCCGAGAGTAGCGTAGCCTGTTACAGATTTCAAATATATCCCCTCGTTCCCGCCAGAGTTCCTCCCCCCCACCCTTGCTCCGCCCCTTCTCCGGATTTCCTTATTTGGTTGTGATCGAGCCATGACTGCGCATATCTCCACCACACCCTACCTGTTCCTGCCCTGCTCGAGTGCCGGCTCCTCTCAGGTAGGATATTTCCAGGCTATTGCTTTCTTTTGTTTTTCTAACTACTTCTCCTTTTCCTCTCTCTGCTTGAGGCTATCTGTTGTCATGTGTGCGCTGCCATGCATTTGCCCCGTGGCAGTGCACTCGTGACATACTGCCCTTCCCCAGCGGAAGGTGAGGGTGGTGTTTTGGGGAAGAGGGGGGGGGTCCCAAGGGGGAAAAAGTCCTTTTAAACTGCTGGTTTGGCGGGGGGGGTCCCAAGGGGGAAAAGGCCTTTTTAAACTGCTGGTTTGGCGGGGTATGCGTCGTGGAACTCGCGGACTAAGTCGGGGGCTCGCATGTTGCGGGCCGCTACCCATTCGGGTTGGGGAAAATGTCGCCATTTTATTAAATATTGGAGGGTGCCCCTGTACTTGCGGGAGTCCAGTACTTCTTGTACTTCGAAATGCTGCTGCTCGTCGATCATGATGGGCGCTGGGATTGGTTCTTGCGGATGCCACCGCGAGTGTTGGATTGCTGGCTTGAGGAGGCTGCAGTGGAATACTGGGTGCAGCCGTTTTAGGTTATGCAGGAGGTCTAGTTTTACCGTGACCGGGTTTACTATTCCTGTGATGGGGAAAGGGCCTATGAATTTTGGCGCTAGCTTTTTGGAAGGTTGGGTTGACTTGATAAATTTCGTTGAGAGGTATACCAAGTCCCCTATTTGGAAATTCGGCTGTTCACGTCTGCGTTTGTCAGCGTGGAGTTTGTATGCGGCTTGCGCTTCCCTGAGCGCGTCTTTGATGACTGGCCAGGACTCTGCAATTTTTGTGCCCCATTCTCCGGCGTCTATCGGTGCCTCTGATGGCTGCGGGAGCTCAGGTATGGGGACGAAGTCTCTGCCCGAGACTACGGCGAATGGGGTTTCCCCGTGCTTTGATGGACGGCGTTGTTGTACGCCGTCTCTGCGAGTGGAAGTAGCTCGACCCAGTTGGATTGTTGGTAGTTCACGTAAGCACGTAAAAATTGTTCTAGTGTCGAGTTAAGGACTTGGGTTGCGCCATCTCCCGCAGGGTGGTTCGCTGTTGTGAGGGCCTGTTTGGTACCGATGAGTTTTAGGAAGGCCCTCCAGAATCGGGAGGTGAAGTTTGACCCTCTATCTGTGACTATACGGGATGGGCAGCCATGTAAGTGGTACACGTGGGTCAGGAATAGCTTCGCCAGTTGCTGTGCCATTGGGACGGAGGCGCAGGGCATGAAGTGCGCTTGTTTGGAGAAGAAGTCTTTGATGACCCAGATGATCATTTTCTTTTGGCTTGGTGGCAATTCGACGATGAAATCCATGGAGATTTCTTCCCATGGTCGGGCGGGGCTAGCTACTGGCTGCAGTAATCCCTGGGGTTTTCCCAGCAGTCGTTTGGTCGCTGCGCAGACAGGGCAGGACTTTATGTATTCCTTGACGTCTTTCCGCATCAACGGCCACCAGAATTGGCACCGGAGCAAATGGAGAGTCTTAAGGAATCCAAAGTGCCCTGCCTGCTTGCTATCGTGTGAACGCCCAAGTACTGTTGCTCGCTGTGTGTCCGGGACATACAGCCGCTGTCTAACCCATGCGAGTCCCTGCTCCATTGTCACTTTCCCGGGGTTTGCCAGGAGCCATGGGTCAGATTTCAGTGCGGACTCGAATTCTGCCTGAATCCCCCCCAGTTCTCGTGCGCGCCTGCGGCCCAGGTTGAGTGGCTCTGCCGGTGTTCGTGCGGCATGAGGGTTGGCCCGATCCACGGCGTGGCTTCTGGTAGTCGCTGTCAAGCCCAGTTGGGATGCGGAAAAGACTGTTCCCATAACCTCGGGGGCCAGTTCGTCATCCTGGGGAAGTCGAGAGAGTGCGTCTGCTAGGAAGTTCTTCTTCCCTGGGATGTATTTCAATGCAAAGTTGAACCGGCTGAAGAATTGTGCCCAGCGGATTTGCTTTGGGTTTAGGCGTCGATGCGTCTGAAGGGCTTCCAAGTTCCTATGGTCTGTCCATACTTCGAAGGGGTGGGTTGCCCCCTCCAGGAAATGGTGCCAGTGGTCTAGGGCTGTTTTCATGGCGAAAGCTTCCTTCTCCCAAACGTGCCAACGCTGCTCCGTTTTGGAAAATTTCTTAGACAAATATGCGCAGGGTTTGATGGCTCCAGCGGCATCTCTTTGTAGTAGGATGGTTCCAATGGAGAAGTCGGAGGCATCTACTTGCACTACAAATTCCTTTTCAGGATCCAGGTGGGCTAAAATGGGTTCGGAAGTGAATAGGGTTTTCAACCGGTCGAATGCTGCCTGACATTCGGGTGTCCAGTTGAGCACCGTCCCTGGGTTTTTCACTCTGCGGGTCTCCCCCATGCCTCGCGTGCGTAACAAGTCCGTGAGTGGCAGTGCAATTTCAGAAAACCCCGGTATGAAATTTCTGTAGTGGTTGGCGAATCCTAAGAAGGATTGTAGTTGTCTGCGCTTTCGGGGCCTTTCCCATTCGAGGATGGCCTGGACCTTGCCCGGGTCCATTTCCACCCGCTGTACAGATATCCTGTAGCCCAAGTAATCTAAGCTAGATTTGTGGAACTCGCATTTCGAGAGTTTAATGTACAGTTTGGCGTCTCTGAGTTTAGCAAGTACTCGTCACACGAGTTCCACATGATCTCTTTCATTTTCTGAGTAGATTAAGATGTCGTCGAAATACACCAGCATGCCTTTAAACAAAAACTCATGTAACACTTCGTTAATGAGTTGCATAAAGACTCCTGGGGCTCCCGCTAGGCCGAATGGCAGGACTTTGTATTGGAAAGAGCCCAATGGGCAGTTAAAAGCCGTTTTCCATTCGTCGCCCGCTCTAATTCGTACCCGGTAGTATGCCTCCCTCACATCCAACTTGGAGAAAACCTTCCCCGTGCACAGGTGTGCCAATAGTTGCTTTGCTAGAGGCGTTGCATACTTGTTACAAATAGATACAGCATTCAAATTTCGATAGTCCGTGCAAAGTTGTAGAGTCCCATCCTTCTTTTCGCGGAAAAGTACAGGCGCACCGACCGGGGAGTTTGCCGGTTTGATGAAGCCCCGCGCGAGATTTTTGTCAATGAATTCCTGCAAAGCCGTCATTTCACGCCGCGACATGGCATATGTTTTTGGCCTTGGGAGGCGGACATCGGGGAGGAATTCAATGCGACAGTCCGTTTTCCTGTGGGGGGGTAGTTCGTCGGCTTCTTCCTCCCCGAATACGTCTGTCAGGTCGGCATATTGTGCCGGCAATCCTTCCAGTGGGAAGTCCTCTCCGGGGGGTTGAGCGATTTCTCCCCTCCCTACTAACACAGCAGAGTCTTTGATGTTGGTCGGCACTTGGTAGGTCCCGTCGGCAAGTTCGATCGATCGGGCCTTCCAATCGATATGGGGGTTGTTGCAGGTTAGCCATGTGATGCCCAGCACGACCATGGGCCGGCTTACTGGGGCGACCACAAATTGTATAGCTTCCTGGTGTGTGCCCAGCCGAAGGGTAACTACCCCTGTCCCCAGGGTTGCTGGTCCCCCTCCCACTGTGGAGCCGTCTAGTTGCTGGAATTCCAGTGGTTCCGGGAGGGGAATGCAAGGTGACTTCAAGGCCGCGACTATGGAGGGGTGGACTAGAGTTCTGGAACAACCAGAGTCTATAATGGTCCCGGCTGCGATGGTTTGGCCCTCAAAAGTCAGTTCGATGATGATCCTGAGGATCGGGGCATATTTACTCACGCTGCTAGCCCTGCGCGTCTCCTCTACCACCTGTCCCTCTGCGCCGTTCAGAACAGGTGGAAGTCGTTTCCCGCCGGTTGCATTGGTGAGTCGGAGGCATCCTCCTCAGAGTAGAAGTCCTCTGTCTCCGTTGTGGCAGCGACTTTCCCGGCAAGTATTCGCGGCCGGGGTTGGGGTCTGGGGACCGGTTTTGGCGTCATCTTGGGCGGTTGGTTCCTCATCCGAGGTTCACTGCAGTCCACCGCTCTATGGACCTCTCTGCCGCATTTGAGGCATAGCCCTCGGGTCAGCCGCCATTGCCGTTCTTCGTCCCATGGCGTTCTCGGTGGTGGTGTCGGTCTTCTGTCTCGGGTGGCCATCTCGTCGCTCTGGGTCGCCATACGGAAGACGTCCTTCGCATGCTCAGTCTTCCCGGCTAAATGTATCCATTCGTTTAGCGAGTCCGGGTTGTCCCGGTACACCGCCCATTGCAGGATGTCGCGGTTAAGGCCCCGTTTAAATAAGTCAGTCAATGTAGCTTCCCCCCATTCCGGGACTTTACCGGCTAGGACTTTAAATTGCAGCGCGTATTCCGCTACGGATTTCTGTCCCTGTTTGAGTCCCGTAAGGGCGACTTTGTCTTTGTCCTTAGCTAGTGGGTCTTCAAAGTAGTCTCTCAGTGCCGTTAGAAATGCGTTACAGGTAGCCAGGGCTGGGTCCCTAGAGTCCAGCATCTGTACATACCAATCCGCGGCTCTGCCCTGCAATTTGGTGGCTATGGCCGAGACTGTTGCCCTCTCAGAGGTAAAGTTATGGCCCTGTTGTAGTACATAATCAGTCGCATTTGCCAGAAAGAAGGAGAGGTTTGCCGGCTCACCGTCAAACTTCACGCCAAAGTCTTTCACGACTTCGCCCCTCGGGTTGCTTTTCGGGCGCGCTTGAGTCGGGGTAGATGCGGCCGGAAGATTCGCGCGCCGGTTGGCTACGAAGTCTTGCACCTGGTCTCCATGCCTCGGGGCCGGCGGTTGGTGAGGTGAGTTGCCGTTGGGCCCCCTTGGTCTTGCTGCCGCTACGTTCGTCGCGATGTCTCGGAGTGCCTGCGCCATGGATTGCATCGTGACCTCGATCGACCGTATTCGGGTCTCGATCCCTTGGCACCAGTCTCTTTGCACTTCTGCCGCCTGCTGCTCCGTCTGTCGTTTGGTTAGTACTTTCGCTGATGTTCCGATGGAGTGGAGTTGTTCCGCTCCGCGGGGTGACTCTGGTTGGGGTTCGGAGGCGTCGTCCCATTCCGGTGTGTCCGGCTCGTCCAGGACTACTTCTAGGTCCCCCAGCTGTATGGAGTCTTCTTCGTTGTGGCATTGTGCCGTTGCTGTCAGGGACCACACTGGTGTGGCCATTGCTAGCTTATTCTCTCACAAAAAAAAATTTCTTGGTAGAGGCTAGCGGGTTTGGAGGTGACTCTCGGCTTTATGTAAGGATCGTCCTATTATAAATAATGCGCAGACGCTGCTTCGAGCAAACAGGTTCAGGGTTTATTTAGATAGGTACTTGTCCAGTAAAAAGCCAAGAGTAGCGTAGCCTGTTACAGATTTCAAATATATCTCCTCGTTCCCACCAGAGTTCCTCCTCCCCACCCTTGCTCCGCCCCTTCTCCGGATTTCCTTATTTGGTTGTGATCAAGCCATGACTGCGCATGTCTCAACCACACCCTACCTGTTCCTGCCCTGCTCATTGTCGGGACAATGGCGTTGATGGTCGAGTGCCGGCTCCTCTCAGGTAGGATATTTCCAGGCTATTGCTTTCTTTTGTTTTTCTAACTACTTCTCCTTTTCCTCTCTCTGCTTGAGGCTATCTGTTGTCATGTGTGCGCTGCCATGCATTTGCCCCATGGCAGTGCACTCATGACAGTCACCAAGTGGCAGCATGCCCGAAGGGAAAGACCGATGATCGTCCAGGGAAGCCGTCAGGGAAATCTCCCTCTCTACCCAGGAAAATGAAGGCAACCATGGCTGAAACTGAAGTGGAGGAAATTCCTTACTTTGGGGGCGAGGGGGAGCCCGATCTACTCCAGCTGGTGGGAAACGCCAGCCACCTGCTTTAAAGAGTGCCTCTGGGCAGGTGGTGGAGGAGGGGCGTGAACATATTTCGGTGAGTGGCAACTATCCCACACTGACCGTTAAAGTGAAGTTAGGCTCCTGCACAAGAACCGTTGAAGTTTGGGCATTGATCGATTCAGGGTGTTCGCGTTGCTTGATGCACCCTGACGTGGTGGCTGCTTTGGAGTTGCCCAGCTTTCCACTACAACGTCCCATGATTTTCACCCAGCTGGATGGTTCTACGGCAGGGGGGAAGCCAGTCACCCATTTCACGGGCATGGTGGCGTTGCAAATGGGCAGCCACCATGAGGGGCTGCCGCTTGTGGTGGCATCTGTGGGGGGTCCCTTAGTCATTCTGGGGATTCCTTGGTTGGTCCAACAAAACCCATATATAAATTGGGTGCACAGGACTTTGACTTTTAGGGATGGTTTCTATCAAGCCCCTGGGGAGGACGATGCTCTGAAGACTGCAGTGGGGAGGGCGGCGGCAGCAACCCCGCATTTTGCTGTCACCCCACTGGAGGGCTTGCCGGAGCAATACCAAAGCTTTGCGGATGTGTTTGGTGAGAAGGAAGCGGACCAACTTCCACCTCATCGAAAAACTGACTGTGCGATAGAGTTGGTCCCCGACGCGCAACTGCCCAAACCAAAAATCTATGCCATGATGCAAAAGGAACTGGTGGCGTTGCGGGAGTTTGTGGACAAAAACTTGGCCAGGGGTTTTATTGAACCAGCAAATTCGCCAGTGGGCGCCCCCGTCTTGTTTCGAGCAAAGAAGGATGGGACATTGAGACTTTGTACAGATTACCGTGGATTAAATGCGGTCTCGATATTAAACAAATATCCTCTGCCAATAATAAAAGACATGTTAGCACATCTGGCTAAGGGGAAAATCTTCTCTAAGCTGGATTTGTGGGAAGCCTATTTCCGCATACGGGAGGGGGATGAATGGAAGACTGCTTTCAATTGTCCTCTGGGTTCTTTTCAGTACAAGGTTTTGCCTTTTGGGTTGGCGGGGGCACCAGGAGTGTTCATGCAATTGATCAATGAAGTGTTACATGAACATTTGTTCAAGGGTGTACTGGTCTATTTGGATGATGTTTTGATTTATACTGAAATGGAGGAGGAACATGAGCGCTTGGTGAAACAGGTGCTTAGCAAACTGAGAAAGGCTGAGCTCTATGCTAAACTTTCTAAGTGTGAATTTCATCAGACTCAGCTTGACTACCTGGGGTGCAGGATCTCTGACAAGGGCATTGAAATGGATCCTGCGAAGATTCAAGCTATTTTGGGGTGGGAGCGCCCGCATACCCGCAGGCAGCTCCAAAGTTTTCTTGGATTTTCCAACTATGTCTGTTTGTGTGCATGTGCGTGTGTGTGTGTGTGTATGTGTGTGTGTATGCGTGTATGTGTGTGTGTGTGTGTGTGTGTGTGTGTGTATATGAAAAAAGATACATATACGTATTACAGTCTTAAACCAGCGAAATATATAGTTCTCTGTGTCACAATGCTATCATGTTAATTGTTTTAGAATTATTAAAGAAAACTCTTCATCATCACCCTAGAACCTATTGCTGAAAGAGCAATGACTGAAAAGTGTTTTTACCCTCAGCTTAAAGCATTGCAATGTAATGCAATAATGTTAATGCAAACATTAGCCTTGTGTCTTTCATTTAAAACAGAGTTGAAAAAGTATTTTATCAAAGGTCCAGGAAAAACGTTGCCTCCATTTTCACTATACCCTTGTACAAAGGGTACAAAGGTACAAAGGGTATAGTGAAAATGTGCTGAGTTTCCCATCCAGAGAAGCTATGCCATGCCAGGTGATGTGGGTGGGGCGTGACTGGACGTACATGTAGGAAAACTGCATTACCCTTGCTTGTGTGAAAATTCAGTTATAATTCTGCTTATAGTTTACAACCAAAGAACAATGACTGGATCTGGAAGTAGCTTGTGGCTGAGAGCTTGCTGCCAAGACCCTTATTTCTGCCATGCTGCTTTCTTGCCACTTGTATTCTGTGTAGGCCGCAGTTACACATGAAAAAAGAGAGGAATAGCTATCTTTCATTAGCACACGACTGGCGCACCCTGCCTGCCTGAGTTAAACAAGACAATGGGCTGATTTGACACATAAGAAGGCAATAGAACTAACTACTTTGCTTTTAGAAACTGGTCTGAGGAGGGTTTACTTGATTTGTGTTAGTTCTGATATAATAATCAGAAGGATGGAAAACATCTAAGTCTTGGTACTCCATAGGAATCTAAAAGCAAGTGATGATGCAGGCAGACAAGAATAATAAGGGTAGGTCAGACGGAATGAGAGTAAGGGTGTACTTATTTATTTATTTATTTGATTTTTATCCTGGCTTTATTATTTTTATAAATAACTCAAGGTGGCAAACACACCAAATACTCCTTCCTTCTCCTCTTTTTCCCACAACAACCACTCTGTGAGGTGAGTTGGGCTGAGAGAGAGCGACTGGCCCAGGGTCACCCAGCCGGCTTTTGTGCCTAAGGTGGGACTAGAACTCCCAGTCTCCTGGTTCCTAGCCTGGAGCCTTAACGACTAGACCGTGGTGCAAGCAAATTCTTAGTTCAGTGTACATTGAAGTGGTAGCAACTGGCTGGCCCTCTCTGGACTTGGAGGTTAAGCAGTATTGGACTTGGTTAGTATTTGGAGGGTAAACCACCAGGGAATACTAGGGAGATAGGCTAGCTAGACTGTGAAGTTGAAAAATATTCCCAAAGATGGCAATGGCGTACTACTTCCATATTGTTGCCAAGACATAATGTACGTATAAGGCAGTAGCTCCACCTAAGGGAAACTTGACTTTATAAACCCAATCTGTACCCATTTTCTTGAATGGAAAGCCAATAAAATTAGCAGAACTCTCAGGCCATTCTAATATTCAGGAGATCTGAACAAGGGAGATAAAGGTGCTGAATTAAGAAGCATAACCTGTGAGCTACCCGCCCCCCCCACACACACTATTGAAGAACACAGATGGCCCAATCCAGATAATATGCACAGTGTAGTCTCCTTCCCTGTCCATGATCTAATGGGCATACCCTCCTCCATACTGCATGTTTCTGAAAGACATATCACATAGCAGTTTGGCTCTCTTTCGAGGAAGACCTGAGTAGGATTAGGTGTTAGAATTTTTATTTCCTTACCAAGTTCGTTTCTGAGCCGGGACCAAAGAAACAGGCAGTTGCATGAAATTAAGTTCTTTATTCTTCACCCAAGAGCAAAAGCAATGACAGCAAGCTGTTAGGTGGGAGGCCGTGCAGGACCCCTTTCCTTATAGCACATTATATACTGTACATTCCATTCAACTCCTCCTTTAGAATACCACCCCTTACTCAGTTACCCATACTCCACCTTAACCTCATTCCATATAAGGAACTTCCTTCTGTCCTTGCTAGGGCCCCTTGACCATTATTAAACAATACCTTTCCTCTGAAGAAGCTATCTTTGGAATGTACACCTTATCTTTCTATGGGCCTAGCTATTTATAGACCCAAGATGGCGATCGGACACCAGGAGCCACTCTAGGACGGGAGACTCCTGTTATTTTTAAGTTTTTTAGACACTTTACCCCCAACTTTGGCCTCAGGCTAGGGTATTGGGGGAGTTCGGAAGAGCTTGACCCCCATACCTGATGTGTGGGTGGTGAGAGCGGGGGAACCCTCCTGGACAAAGCAGCGGCAGCGAGTGGCGGTGAGCAGCAGTAGGCGGGAGGTGGCAAGGAACCCTGGTTGGCCCCTTTGTACTGCAGCTTGATAGCTGCTACCTCTAACATTGTTGGAGGTGTGAGCTCCCTGCCTTTGCTGGAGTTTTTTCTCCTCTCCAGCCTGGCAGCGCGATGAGCAGCAGAGCAGCGGAGTAGCGGAGCAGTGGGCCGGTCCTTTTGGAGCTACTTTTGAGTAGCTGTGTGGCACAGGAACGAGCCCTGGCGAGGGCTCCCCCACACAGGTGGAAGATCGATCCCAGTGGCACGGTATGAGGAGGGCTGGTCAGGGCAGCGTGATGAATGGCTCGACGGATGGTCGGCCCTGGCGGAGATGGAGTGGTAGACTGGACTGGTCTTGGCCACCAGACAAGCCCCGTGACAGTGATTTGGCTGGGTGTGGTGGAGGACAGACTCGGCCTGGACCTTGTCATTATCCTGGACTTCGTGGACAGCTGGCTGCATAGAGGGACTTTTTGAGGTCTCTGTTGGCTACATCACGGACAACGCTGGGGGAACTGCCTGGGGCCTTTGACCGATAGACTGTAAAATCGCTAGAGTTTGGCTATCCCCCCCCCCCCAATCTCTTTATCCTTTCAACAACAAGGTGTGGTAGAGATTAATAAGGTCCCTCCAAGGTGAATGGGGGCTCCTTCCCTGTGTGTGAGAGACGGGGGTGGAGTCCGAGTGTGAATGCGCTGGTGTGTTAGAGCACTCCCCCCGAGAGACAGGGGGGAGGGGTAGTGGATGTGATGCCCCTTGTTGCCTAGTAAGAGAGGCTTGGGGGGCATAGTGAGTATCTGGGTGATGGTTGGGCCTTGCAGCGCCAAGAGCGAGAGCTGGTGCACTGGAGGGCCCACCATTCCCTTGTGGTTGTGGGAAGTGTGTATGGTTGTATGATTGTATGAGAGGATGGAGGGACCTCTACCTCAAGCCAGGAGTCCTAGAGGTCCAGAACTGGAGGCAGCTGGACTGGTGGAGCCTGGGAAATATGGGGTGGGACATTTCATCGAGGTGGTGAGGGGCAGGGGATGTTATGACGGAAGCTGGAGGGTGAGTCATCATAGAGGAAGATGCCCCAGGTGTTAATTACCTGCGGCGTGTTCTGACCCTCTGGGCTTAAACCTAGGCCCTGGACAGCAGACTTATAGAGGCCCTGGCCTCCGGCTGCTGCTTCTTAATGCCAGGTCAGTGAACAACAAGGCCCCTCTCATATGTGACCTGATCACAGAGGAGGGGGCTAGACCTGGTGTGTATTACCAAAACCTGGCTGGGCCTGGAAGGAGGAGTGGCTTTGTCGGGGATGTGCCTGGTTGGGTTTTGGGTGTGGCACCAGCCGAGATGCCGGGGCAGGGGAGGAGAGGTGGCAATTGTCATCAGAGAGACTCTAGTGGCCTTCAGGGGCGCTGCTCCACAAGTAGCTGGTTGTGAGACCCTGTTTTTCAAGTTGGGTGCCCGAGAGCAGTTGGGAATGTTGCTGCTGTACCAGCCTCCCTGCTGCATAGCAACCTCTCTGCCTGAGCTGCTGGAGGCAGTCTCAGGGTTGGCAGTGAAGTTCCCCAGGCTTATGGTTCTCGGGGACTTCAATTTGCCCTCCCTGGGGCAGGCCTCGGAGGCAGCTCAGGAGTTCATGGCCACCATGGCGACCATGGGCCTGACTCAGATTATTCGGAGCCGACTTGAGACAGTGGCCTCACACCAGACTGTTTTCTTGTCTGAGGAGTGGCAATGTGATCTAAGGGGAGAGTTACATCTTTCCCTGTTGTCATGGTCAGATCATGCCCTGGTGACCTTGGGATTCTCATATGCCACCCCCCTCCGCAGGGAGGCAGGACCTACTTGATCGGTCCACCCCCGGCAACTGATGGACCCAATGCGGTTTCAGAGGGAGCTGGGGGTTATACCCGAGGATCTGCTGCACGGTCCAGCGGAGGCCCTGGCTGCTGCCTGGAATAGCTGGGGCCTTGGATAGGATTGCACCCGTGTGGCCTCTCTTATCCTGTTGAACCCGACACTCCCTGTGGTTCATGGAGGAGCTGAGGGTTCTGAAGAGGATTAAGAGACACCTTAGAGCACCACTGGAGAAAGACAAAGACCGAATCCGACCGGACACAAGCTAGAGCTAGAGCCACGATTAAGGCCTACCTTGTGGCAGTAAGAGCGGCGAAACACCAGTATTTCTCCGCTCTTATTGCATCCGCAGAATGCTGCCCAGCGGCCCTGTTTAGGGTCACCCAATCCCTGTTGGGGAAAGGGGATCCGGAAAATCATCTATAGGGCCGTGCTGAGGAATTTTTGGGGCATCTGCAGGATAAAATCGCTCGGATTTGCTCTAAGTTGGACTCCAAGCATGGGACAGAGTCTGGGGAGATGCCTGGGGAGCGTACTTACCCAGTTATCTGGGAACAGTTTGATCCTGTTGGACCTGAGGAAGTGGACAAGATCCTCCAGACTGTAAATGCCACCACCTGTCAATTAGACCCATGTCCCTCCTGGCTGGTGAAGGCAGCTCAGGAGGTGACATGTGATTGGGCCCAGTCAATGGTAAATACATCCTTGTGGGAGGGGGTGTTTCCGCTGGCCTTTAAGGAGGTGTTGGTATGAACACTCCTCAAGAAACCATTGCTGGACCCTACCATGCTGGATAATTTTCGTCCAGTCTCCCACCTCCCCTTTATGGGGAAGGTAGTTGAGAAGGTGGTGGCACTGCAGCTCCAGAGGATCCTGGAGGAAGCGGATTATCTAGACCCCTTTCAGTCAGGTTTCAGGCCTGGATATGGGACAGAAACTGCATTGGTCGCACTTATGGATGATCTCTGGCGGGAGTGGGATGGAGGCAGTGCATTCATCCTTGCTCTCCTTGACCTCTCAGTGGCTTTCGATACCATTGACCATGGTATTCTTTTGGGTCGGCTCAGGGAGTTGAGGGTGGGTGGCGTAGTCTTATGCTGGTTCACCTCCTTCCTCCAGGGCCGGTTCCAGTTGGTGTTAATAGGGGAGGAGAGATCAGGCTCACTGCCCCTCCTTTGTGGGGTGCCGCAGGGGTCAGTACTCTCTCCTCTCCTTTTTAACATTTACATGAAACCCCTGGGGGAGATCATCCGTCTCCACGGGATGAGGTATCATCAATATGCTAATGATACTCAGTTATACATCTCCATCCCGGGGGAAGTAAGTGATGCTGTGACTGCCCTCTCCAGGTGCCTGGGGTCTGTGGGGGCCTGGATAGGGGACAACAGGCTTTAGCTGAACACTGGTAGGATGGAGTGGCTGTGGGTTAAGAGCCCCTCTGCTCCAAGGAACTTGCCATCTTTAGTCTTGGATGGGGTTGCACTGCCCCAGACAGACCCAGTGCGTAACTTGGGGGTCCTCTTGGACTCACGACTCCTGCTCAAAGAGCAGGTGGCAGTCATGGCCCGAAGAGCCTTTGCACAACTTTGTGTTGTGTGCCAGTTACACCCCTTCCTGGAGTGAGAGGCCCTCCAAATGGACACTCATGCCCTGGTCATCTCCCATATAGACTACTGTAATGTACTCTACATGGGGCTACCCTTGAAGAGCATCCGGAAGCTACAGCTGGTCCAAAATGCAGCTGTGTGGGTGAACTTGGGTGCTCCAAGATCAGCACATATTACTCCGTTGCTGCGCGAGCTGCACTGGATGCCAGTTTGCTTCCAGGTCCAATTCAAGGTGTTGGTTATCACCTTTAAAGCCCTACATGGCATGGGTCCAGGTTACCTAAGGGACCGTCTCATCCCCATTACATCAACCCGTCCCACCCACTCATGCAGAGAGGGCATGCTGTGGACCCTGTCTGCATGAGAATTCCATCTGGCAGGGTCCAGGAGGTGGGCCTTCTCTGCAGCAGCTCCCACCCTTTGGAACACCCTTCCCCCGGAAGTGAGGCTAGCCTCCTCTCTTTTGGACTTCAGGAAACGATTGAAGACCTGGCTTTGTCACCATGCCTGGAGTGGGGAGAGGAAGAGCCATGCTTGGGGTTGGTTGGCTCCCTAGTCCTGCCAAGGCCGGTCTTGCTCCCCTCTGGGTGGTATTAGATCTGCCATTACTTGGATCTCATTACATTTTATATTTATTTATTGATTAATGATATTATTATGATATTATCAAATTTTAAACTGTTTTATTGTGAACCACCCAGAGTCCCCCGTATGAGGGAGATGGGCGGTGATAAAAATATGATAAATAAATAAATGAATAAATATCAAGGCCTGTTAGAAAGGAAGACTAAGAAAATCAACAAAACTCTTCAAGAAAATAAAACATGGTTTCAGAGCCATAATACAAGTGCAAATGTTCTAATATATGAATACTAAATATAAAATATATTTGTATGTAAGTTCGATATATGTAAAATCTTCTAACATAGGCTCCATGTTTTTGGAAGTCCTGGCAAATCCAGCATGCCTCATTAGCATATGGATGGTTGCTCTAGGATGCAAACTCTCTGAGCTATTGAGGAAGCTGTTTGCTGCCACTCCCACTTCCTCTTTCTCTTCCTTCTTCTTCCACCAGGAGTGAAGCACACGGCTGTGTGCTGCTTCATCTCTGGGCGCCATGCAGTTGGCCTGGAATTCCCCCTTTCTTCCATGCAGCTCTTAGCAGCTGTAGGGCTAAGGGTGAATCATGTATAGGGACAAAAGAGGAACAAAGATTTCATCTTTTTCACCAAACATGGATGTAACTGGACCAAGAATAAAAATGACTAAGATATCCTTTTACTTACTTTTCAAGCTACTATGTCTAAGCATGTAATTCTTTATGCTTGGGAGGGCTAAGTGTGTAAGATCAATAACTTGTGTTTCTCTGACATGCTCACTGAAGCTATTTAAGATAATATTCTTTTTCTGTGTGCAGCTTGTCAGCTGTGTTAAGCTCTGCTCCATTAGGTGGTTCTAGCAGGCCATTAATTGGCTTTACATGTAACACTGATTCCATGGATCATTTGAATTCTAGGGTAAGCTGGATTGATATTGCCTGGGTTTACAATGTTGCTTTATACATAGTTCACAGTGAGTTGAGAAGAATAGAAAGAAGGGAGAGTAAGAATATTGTATAAAGTCACATACTGAACTAAGCCAATCAGTTTTCCCCAACTGATGCCTTTCAGATGCAGTGGGATTGCAGACACCATAATTAATTCCAAGTGAGTGGCCATGCGGGCTAAGAATCCTGAGAGCTGCAATCACGGCATATCTGAAGGTCACCAGGTTGAGTGCTGATATTGCACTGACCTAAACCAAACAAACCACATTTGGCTCAGTACATTTGGTTCCCTCTTTCTTTTCTTTCAGACAGTGATTTCAAATTACTTATTATTCTTGTGCTGGAAACTCCATAAATACAAAAGTTTGGAATTGGCTCAAGTCTCTTCAGTGACATAATTAGAAGGCTTTTGATATACCAGATTGGCTGATCTCTGTTACTTCCCTCTGGTGCTGGGGAGTGTCAGCAAAAGGATTAGCCTGGAGCTACTTCCTGACACTCTGCTAAATCTCTCCTGCTTTGTTCTGTATCCAAGTGATGGGAAGGAGAAGGGAAGAAGGCAGTTAAAACAAGATATTGCAGCAAGCTTGGATCAAAGACTCTCCAACCTGCCTTTGGTTTACATGGCAGGATCCTCTGTCTGTCAAGACTCTTATAAAGCAATTGTTGCCAGTGAAACATATACTGTCTGTGTGAGCCAGAATGAAGCCCTGGAGAGAGAATTGAAATTTGTCCAGGAAGACACAAATCGAATTCACTGCTCATTCTTGTCACTTGCTGGGTTAACTTGGAGACATTCTCCCTGAATCTACACATAGCTTATCTGTTGTGAAGCTAAAATGAAGGAGATATGACACGCAAGGGGTACCATGGAAGAATGACTAGTAGTTTTTTGTCATTTTTATTTCTAAAAAGTTCCCAGTATCTATGAACAGGGCAATAAAATTAACATATGTATATAAGGGTTAAAAGGGAGACAAGAAAAACAATTCATAAAACGACATATTAATAATTTCTTAATATTCCTTCTACACATTAACATATTCCTCTGGCATAAAACAATTATGGTTCCCCTTGTTAAAGTAAAATATAAAATTAGACCATATGTTTGTTGTTGTCTATTGGTTTAGTTGCTTTCGACTCTTTGTGACCTCATGGACCAGCCCACGCCAGAGCTTCTTGTTGGTCGTCAACATCCCCAGCTCCCCCAGGGACGAGTCCGTCACCTGTAGAATATCATCCATCCATCTTGCCCTTGGTCGGCCCCTCTTCCTTTTGCCCTCCACTCTCCCTAGCATCAGCATCTTCTCCAGGGTGTCCTGTCTTCTCATTATGTGGCCAAAGTATTTCAGTTTTGCCTTTGATATCATTCCCTCAAGTGAGCAGTCTGGCTTTATTTCCTGGAGGATGGACTGGTTTGATCTTCTTGCAGTCCAAGGCACTCTCAGAATTTTCCTCCAACACCACAATTCCAAAGCATCTATCTTCCTTCTCTCAGCCTTCCTTATGGTCCAGCTCTCGCAGCCATATGTTACCACGGGGAACACCATTGCTTTAACTATGTGGACCTTTGTTGTCAGTGTGATGTCTCTGCTCTTAACTATTTTATTGATTGGTCATTGCTCTTCTCCCAAGGATGAAGCATCTTCTGATTTCCTGACTGCAGTCAGCATCTGCAGTAATCTTCTCACCTAGAAATACAAAGTCTTTCACTGCTTCTACATTTCTCCCTCTATTTGCCAGTTATCAATCAAGCTGGTTGCCATAATCTTGGTTTTTTTTAGGTTTAGCTGCAAGCCAGCTTTTGCACTTTCTTCTTTCACCTTCATCATAAGGCTCCTCAGTTCCTCTTCGCTTTCAGCCATCAAAGTGGTATCATCTGCATATCTGAGATTGTTAATGTTTCTTCCAGCAATTTTAACTCCAGCCTTGGATTCCTCAAGCCCAGCATGTTGCATGATGTGTTCTGCATGATGTGACCATATGTTTAAGAAGGCTTTAACTTTAGCTTGACCAGAATGCAGATAAAGAGTATAGATCGATTTCTCAGCTATGGCAATATGCCAAACATTTTCACACCAGAACTCCAACATCACAGTTTTATCTTTCTAGTGTTGAATGATGCACATTCTAGTGACAGTCAACAAAAATACAGGTAATCCTCATTTACAACTGCCTTGTTTAGTGACCGTTCAGTTACAACGGTGATAAAAAGTAACTTTGCAACCAATCCTTGCATTTACGACCTTAGCAGGTCTGTAAAGCAAATGAAAGTTGAAGTAAGACCATAAGCACAGTCAGTTTCACTTAGTGAATGCTTCACTTAACAACCAAATTGCTGGTCCTAATTGTGATAGTTAAATGAGGACTACTTACACCACTAATCCTCTAGAGTAAATATTTGCATTAGACCCTAAAAATTTATTCAGCACAACAAGTTGTGGACAAATATTAATCTTGTGATTTATAACGTTACGAATCTCCAAAAACACCTTGGATCAGAAGTTAACAGCTGACCAAAAAAACAAGGTTTCCAGTGGGGAATGGCAGACTGAACTGCTGTGCCCGCAGGCTAAGCGGGTGGAGCTGACAATGTGGCAACTTTTTTTGGGCTCAGGCAGGTTTTCCTGAAGCCCAGAAACATTCTCCAGTTAAAGGAGAATGCCTGGAATCATCCCATTTGTCCTCTGGATGGCTGCTTGTAGCCAGAAGATTGCAAACAGCGTTTCACATTCAACTGCTAAGAGCTTTTAGCTGGGAGGTGGGGCCATCACCATTTTCCAAGCTGCACTGTAGCCTTAAAGGAACACTAAGACCGGCCACCCCATTTCTAAATCACCCATTTACGTGTATGTATGTATGTATGTATGTATGTATGTATGTATGCGTACCCTAAGAGAGGTTTTCTACAGCAAGAGGGATATAAGGGGGAGGAGTAACTATACTTAGTGATTTTTATTATGTACTAAAGTGGGATGACTTATAGAAATAATGTGGTTTTGGGTTAATATAGAGTAAGAGATTGATTGTGGAAATTTTGGACTTCCGGTGGGATGGCGACGCAGAAGCCAGCACATATGTGAGCACCTCTAGATAAAATTAAAATTTATAATATAAATATTAGACAGGAGCTTAGTTGAAGCATACAGCATTAATATCAGCTGTGGTTTTTTTGAGACAAGCCAAGTTATTGTAGACGCGAGGTATGCTGATAACAAAGAATGTAAACTAAAGGTGGAATTTAAAGTGCCATAGCCCGCAAAACTTTATTTTAGCTCTCCCAATTAAAGTACAGTTAAAGTACAGATTATGGAAATTTTTGTATATTCTTGCTGTTAAAAGTCAGAAGCCGCATCTTTTTGTAATTTTGAAAAAAAAATTATCTTGTGTTTTCACACCTTTTTAGTTTTTTTCTTTTTCTGTCTTTTTTTGTTTTTTGTAGCTTTTATCTTTGTCTTGAAACTTAATAAAATTTTATATTAAAAAAACAGCTGACCAAAAAAACAAAGCTTCTTCATATACCACCTTTAGAATTTGTTGCTATGGGATGGGGACAAAGGCTATTGTGGCTATGTATTCTGGTATTGCAGTCCGAGCCATTTATAAAGTAATGGTGGGCACACACTGAAATAGTCTAATGCTTCAGAGTTAATGCTAGGGAGAAACAATAGAAGGTGCACATCACTTTGATGCTCTGTTAGATGCCGAATAGAGGTTAGACAATCTTATTCTGAATCGACAAAACTATTTTAGATTCTGTAGCACATTTGTATTACAGACTCTCCAGCTAAATAGTATTTAAAATAGCTACCCAGTTATTTTAAAAAGCTTATGGCAGTGTTTCCCAACTTTAAGATGTGTGGACTTTGACTCCCAGGATTCCTCAGCCAGCATCCACACATCTGAAAGTGGCTTATGGCATTATCAACTGCAAGGGCTTTCAAACCACGCTTCAAGGAAAATTCGGGATCCTTCTGACAGTATTCTAGAATTTCTCAGTGGGAATATCTATAATGGTGATTTCTTTTCTCCAAAAGAATTGCTTTGATTCATACTTGCCACTTGAGTTCGTGACCTTGGAGGTCAATTGAGCATTGCATGTCAACTTCTAGTTCATGTACTTCTAATTAGTTGATGCAGCTGATGGAGAAGTCCAACAACCTGCCCAGCATTCCATACGGACTGAATGTGCAGCCCAGCAGGTTCTTTTTATTTTGGCACTGGGTAGGAGAGTTTTGCAAATCAAAGGTACCCCAGATGTCTTTGACAGAAGTCCCATAATTTCAAGCCAACACACAGCAGGTTATTAAAGATGTATAGATGCTAGCCTTATATATTATGCACCTTGCAATAACAAAAGTAAAATATTTAAAATATTGTTCAGTTTAGAGAAAGTACCATTTATGGAATCCTTGGCAGTGCTGAAAATGTCTCCTAACGATTGAAAACTTGTTAGCTTAGCATAAAAAATGTGGATATAATGCCGGTTCATTCTCTAGAAAAAAAAGAACATTTAATTATTACTTGCTTTTTGACTGAATTCCCTCAACTTCTGCACAGCCCCAGCTGCTATGTGGAGACAACAGGCACTGAGACCTTGAAACTCTACCAGTATATTCACAACAAAAAACAAGGACTTGGATTTCTTTCCTAACCCATAGCAAAGGTATGCAGGGCCACCTAAGGGATGAGAATCCGTTTACATGCTGTATATCCAGCAGGTTCAAATGGTAAGGGGGCATCCATGCTCTAAGTTACTGATGGAAAACAAATAGCAAATATATACAAAATTAGCCAATCAGAAATTATATTATAAAGCAGGCTTCTGCCATGATGATGTATAATATTTCTATATCTAGGCAGGTTTATTTGTTTCATTTTTTAAGTGAGTGGGGGAGCAGGAAGTATTTCAGTATGCAATACCCGAGATGGGAAATTAAATAGACATATATATTAAATATACATATAAATACATATATTTTAATCTATTACTCTTTGGTTCTGCTGATTGCATAAACTGACCTTGGTATTTTTTTTTTAATCTGTTCCATCGTGTCCGATTCTCGGAGACTGCCTGGACAAGTCGCTACAGTTTTCTTGGCAAGGTTTTTTCAGAAGTGGTTTGCCCTTGCCTCCTTCCTAGGGCTGAGAGAGAGTGACTGGCCCAAGGTCATCCATCTGGCTTTGTGCCTATGGCAGCATTAGAACTCACAGCCTCCTGGTTTCTAGCCTGGTACCTTAACCACTACACCAAACTGGCTCTCTAATTGGTATTATTAATGTACAGGAAACTGTGTAATTTTCTGTAGGCTGACTAGCAAACATGAAACTGTTTTGTTGTTGTTTATTCGTTTAGTCGCTTCCGACTCTTCGTGACTTCATGGACCAGCCCACGCCAGAGCTTCCTGTCGGTCGTCAACACCCCCAGCTCCCCCAGGGACGAGTCCGTCACCTGTAGAATATCATCCATCCATCTTGCCCTTGGTCGGCCCCTCTTCCTTTTGCCTTCCACTCTCCCTAGCATCAGCATCTTCTCCAGGGTGTCCTGTCTTCTCATTATGTGGCCAAAGTATTTCAGTTTTGCCTTTAATATCATTCCCTCAAGTGAGCAGTCTGGCTTTATTTCCTGGAGGATGGACTGGTCTGATCTTCTTGCAGTCCAAGGCACTCTCAGAATTTTCCTCCAACACCACAGTTCAAAAGCATCAATCTTCCTTCGCTCAGCCTTCCTTATGGTCCAGCTCTCGCAGCCATATGTTACTACGGGGAACACCATTGCTTTAACTATGCGGGCCTTTGTTGTCAGTGTGATGTCTCTGCTCTTAACTATTTTATCGAGATTTGTCATTGCTCTTCTCCCAAGGATGAAGCATCTTCTGATTTCCTGACTGCAGTCAGCATCTGCAGTAATCTTCGCACCTAGGAATACAAAGTATTTCACTGCTTCTACATTTCTCCCTCTATTTGCCAGTTATCAATCAAGCTGGTTGCCATAATCTTGGTTTTTTTGAGGTTTAGCTGCAAGCCAGCTTTTGCACTTTCTTCTTTCACCTTCATCATAAGGCTCCTCAGTTCCTCTTCGCTTTCAGCCATAAAAGTGGTATCATCTGCATATCTGAGATTGTTAATGTTTCTTCCAGAGATTTTAACTCCAGCCTTGGATTCCTCAAGCCCAGCTTGTCGCATGATGTGTTCTGCATACAAGTTGAATAGGTAGGGTGAGAGTATACAGCCCTGTCGTACTCCTTTCCCAATCTTAAACCAGTCCGTTGTTCCATGGTCTGTTCTTACTGTTGCTACTTGGTCGTTATACAGATTCTTCAGGAGGCATACAAGATGATTTGGTATCCCCATACCACTAAGAACTTGCCACAATTTATTATGGTCCACACAGTCAAAGGCTTTAGAATAGTCAATAAAACAGAAATAGATGTTTTTCTGAAACTCCCTGGCTTTTTCCATTATCCAGCGGATATTGGCAATTTGGTCTCTAGTTCCTCTGCCTTTTCTAAACCCAGCTTGTACATCTGGCAATTCTCGCTCCATGAACTGCTGAAGTCTACCTTGCAGGATCTTGAGCATTACCTTACTGGCATGTGAAATGAGTGCCACTGTTCAATAGTTTGAACATTCTTTAGTGTTTCCCTTTTTTGGTATGGGGATATAAGTTGATTTTTTCCAATCTGATGGCCATTCTTGTGTTTTCCAAATTTGCTGGCATATAGCATGCATTACCTTGACAGCAACATCTTGCAAGATTTTGAACAGTTCAGCTGGGATGCCGTCGTCTCCTGCTGCCTTGTTATTAGCAATGCTTCTATAGCCCACTCAACCTCACTCTTCAGGATGTCTGGCTCTAGCTCACTGACCACACCGTCAAAGCTATCCCCGATATTGTTATCCTTCCTATACAGGTCTTCTGTATATTCTTGCCACCTTTTCTTGATCTCTTCTTCTTCTGTTAGGTCCTTGCCATCTTTGTTTTTGATCATACCCATTTTTGCCTGGAATTTACCTCCGATGTTTCTAATTTTCTGGAAGAGGTCTCTTGTCCTTCCTATTCTATTGTCTTCTTCCACTTCTGTGCATTGCTTGTTTAAAAATAATTCCTTATCTCTTCTGGCTAACCTCTGGAATTTTGCATTTAATTGGGCATATCTCCCCCTATCACTGTTGCATTTTGCTTTCCTTCTTTCTTGGGCTACTTCTAGTGTCTCAGCAGACAGCCATTTTGCCCTCTTGGTTTTCTCTTTCTTTGGGATGTATTTTGTTGCCGCCTCCTGAACAATGCTGCCAACTTCTGTCCAGAGTTCTTCCGGGACCCTATCTACTAAGTCCAGTCCCTTAAATCTATTCTTCACCTCCACTGCATATTCCTTAGGAATATTAGTGAGCTCATATCTAGCTGACCTGTGGGTCTTCTCTAATCTCTTTAGTCTGATCCTAAATTGTGCAAGAAGAAGTTCGTGATCGGAACTACAGTCAGCTCCAGGCCTTGTTTTTACCGACTGTACAGATGTCCGCCACCTTTGGCTGCAAAGGATGTAATCAATCTGATTTCGGTGTTGTCCATCTGGTGAAGTCCATGTATAAAGCCGTCTCTTAGGTTGTTGGAAGAGAGTGTTTGTTATGCAGAGTGAGTTGTCTTGGCAAAATTCTGTCAGCCTATGTCCTGTTTCATTTTGTTCTCCCAGGCCATACTTACCTGTAATTCGAGGTGTCATTTGACTGCCCACCTTAGCATTCCAGTCTCCTGTGATGAAAATAACATCTCTTTTAGGCGTGTTGTCCAGTAGGTGCTGCAGATCCTCATAGAACTGCTCTACTTCAGCTTCTTCAGCATTTGTGGTTGGGGCGTATATTTGGATCACTGTGATGTTAGATGGCTTGCCCTGAATTCAAATTGAGATCATTCTGTCGTTTTTTGGATTGTATCCAAGCACTGCTTTAGCCACTTTACTATTAATTATGAAGGCTACTCCATTTCTTCTGTGGTCCTCTTGTCCACAGTAGTAGATCTGGTGGTCATTTGATGTGAAGTGGCCCATTCCAGTCCATTTCAGTTCACTGACGCCCAAAATGTCTATCTTTAATCTTGACATCTCACCAATAACCACATCCAATTTGCCCTGGCTCATAGATCTTACATTCCAGGTTCCAATGGTGTGTTGATCCTTAGAACATCGGATTCGCCGTTCACCACCAGCACCGTCGGCCGCTAGGCGTCCTTTCGGCTTTGAGCTAGCTGCGTCATCACGTCTGGGGCTAGTTGAGCTCATCCTCTGTTCCTCCCCAGTAGCATTTTGACCATCTTCCGACCGGGGGGGTCTCATCTTCCGATGGTATACTGACATATCTCTGGTTGTACTGATCCATTGAGTTTTCACGGCAAGAATACTGGGGTGGGCTGCCATTACCTTCCCCAGGGATCGCATTTAGTCTGACCTCTCTGTCATGACCTTCCCGTCTTGGGTGGCCCTTCACGGTTTAGCTCATGGCATCATTGAGGTGCTCAAGCTCCAGCACCATGACAAAGTAACGATCCTTTGCTGAAGATGAAACTGTTTACTTCTGTAAAATATTCAGCATGCAATAGTAGAGGATATGCTTTGCATTCGAACAGTTCCAAACTTAATTCCTGTTTTTTCCAGTTAGCGGTCAAGAAGGCTCACACCTGAACCTCTGACTAGTTACTGTCTTTTAGTATAAATGATGGGCACACACTGGATCCATCTGCATCCTGATTTATTGGAGGTGACTCAGAACCCTCCTGAAGCTTTGCTAGACATTTGGGATTTGGAGAGGCAAGGAAGCCTTGGTCATTCCCCAGTTACTGAGTCAATGTGTCTTCATAGCGTCATTTTGCCAATGCTGAAGTGATGTGCTCATACTGCTATTTTGACCCAACAACACTTGGATAACTTTAGAACACACCGTAAGTGACTAGTGGGGAAATGGGGAAATGGCCATAGATAGCATGCCTCCAGAAATTAAATACATTACTTCCCATTCTTCATATGAGAAAAATTCAAAAGGGGTAAAACGAAAGGAAGGAGTGCCAACCTCCATTTTCAACCTGATGCTTCTAAGAGTTACTCCCAGTGAAAGATTTTATCAGGGCTCATCCCATCCTTGGGAAGGGAAGTTGAAGAACTTTCTACTGTTAAATGTGGTTTGCGAATTTCCTGTCTTGGTACTCATTTAGAAAAAGACTGCTGCTGTTGCTCTATGTTCCACTTCCAATGTTCACCCCTGTCTTTGAAACACTGGAGTCAATGGTGCAGGGAAAAAAAAAACTTACTTAAAAAGACTCATTATAAATTCCTTAGCTTCTGCACCTATCCCTCTGAAATTTTGTAGAAATTCTATAATTTTGCCTAGGGACATACCTGTTTTCAGGCACAGAGAGAAAGACGGGAAGGGAGAATGACTCACTTTGCGCCTAAAAATCTGCTCTTCCACCAAAGTCACTGCAACCATTGTTTTAATATTCCGCACATTAAAATACGATTTTGAACATCAGTTAATCAGACTGCCTGATACTGTCACATTCTCAATACTTTCTGGTCATGATCCTGATCTCTTGGCCTCCACTTTTGAATCTAATCTCCAAAACAGAATGGAAATGTGTGAGGAATCCAGTATTTATCTTTCTTTTTCTGTTTTTCAAAGGGAGCTGAGCCCATTCCATCTGCTGGGGATCATCCCTGCTGCATGCCTTCTAGGTTTCTGTGATGTTTGATGCTTTCCTGCTTTGTGCTTAACTGCCTTTTGTCAAGTGTATCAGCTGTAAATCACCCAGTTCCTGGCTAGAGTCCTGCCCATTGTTTACTGTTCCTTGATAATCCATATCTGAATGTCATGCTTTGCTGTGCACCTTTAATTTTCCAGGCCAAAACAAAGTAATAAAACTGTTCATAATCTCCTAGCTTTTCCAAAATCCTTCTAGAACTTGCATTAGCCATTCCATCCCTTTCTTTTTAAAGGACACTACTTTGGAGGGATTCTTTGTAAAATGCAGCAAGCCTTTATCAGTGGACTGCCTTCCCACCTGTTTCAAAGGACGGCATCTATTTTCCTTCTCCAGCTTAGTACAGAAGATGAGTCAGGCTGAAATGGCAACAGAGAATTTCATGATTAACAAGAAGTTAATCAGGGAGGCTGAGTTTGGCAGATTTGTCTGAAACTAGCACTATCTCTGTCTCTGTCTAGGCAGTTTATACTCTTTGTTTTGCTTGCAGAATTTTTCTTTTCTTTCTTTTTTGCTCAAAAAGAAAGCAAAATACTTGGACTCTTGGACTGGTTGGAGTCAAAGGGTAAAGCCTGGCAGCGGGCAAAGGCTGAAAGACTTGGGAGTTAGTGGCTCCGGCCCCTAGATCTTCTTACTTGCGAGATCATTCTTTCATTGTTTAGCGTTAGATCACTTAAACACCGGAACCACATATCAGCTCATCTAAATTGTCCTAAGATGCTTCTCATATAGGGAAATATTTTCTTACAGTGGCCAATTGCAAAAGAGGACTACATCTTTAACAACTGTAGAGATTAGCATGGAGAATGGGAATGCAAAAGAGATTGCAGGGGGTTTTTTGTTTTGGAGGAAGAAGAGAAAAAAAAGAACTTTACGTTCTTGCTGTAAACACCAGTGAGTCAGTTCCTTGCAATCAGTGGAATGCAAATTTGGTAAATGAAGAAAAATATAGACAAAGGGAGAAGACCCCACAAGCCTTTGAACAAGGCTGTGCCTGGGATCCCTGTTGCTGGCTTTAACAGGGCATCATATAGAAGCATCTTTCCCAGGATTCTTCTGTGTGGCATAATGGCTTCAGAAAAAGAGGAAGCGTTGAATGAAAATCTCAGAACTGCTAAGAGAACAGCTATTAACATATGAAAATACAGTTGATGTAGCTGTATGTCAAGAACTACAACTTGAATCTTTCCAAGTATTCATATCTATGCAGCTGTCCTATGTGCTGAGTTATCAGAACGTCCACTTACCCCTTGGAGTAAATGCTGCTGTATTATCTTTCAGCACTTTCAGTGCTAAGTGTGGATCTCCTTCCTTCCTCCCTTCCCTTCCCTTCCCTTCCCTTCCCTTCCCTTCCCTTCCCTTCCCTCTGCCCTTGGTGGAGAGCACTGCCAGCACCCTGGTCAGCAGCAACAGCAGAAACCATCACCTTCGTGTAAGAGCACTGATGCTGTTAACCTTATTCTAGAGGCAGAGCTGTGAGGGCAGCAATTTGCAGGTTGGCCTACTTTCCTCCTATCCTGAAGATGGGGGGAAAGCATTGTCTCAGGGCTATGTGGATGAGCCCTTGGTTGAACCTAAATTTACTCAACTCAGCAGTCCTCTCTGTGAGGACTCAAAACAGGATATGCTAGAAGAGGGTAGCTCAAAAAGGAACAGGCTGGTCCCAGACACTGTCATGGTTCAGATAGAAAATGCCAATGGCATCCTTCCCCTAATTAACTAGGTACCAGGATATTCTCTTCTTTAAGGTTCCTTCTGGAGCTTGGCAAGAGCATTTAACCTCATACTGTAGGTACATATATACCCATCACATTCTTCTCTTTTAAGGTAAGCAGCATTATGCAGAGTGTAGAAAAAGAGTCAGAAACAGTAAATAAAACAAATTGAAGGCATGAGAGAAGAAAAAGCAAAGGAAACATACTAAAATTAGTTTATACCTGATATCCTTACATATACCATGTCAGGGCATCATTTCATGCGTATTGCCTTTTGTTTTTTAGATTTCTCACTTCTGTCTTTTTCAGCACCTCATCAACTCTATCCAGTCACTACTTTATTAGTCTTCCCCTTTCTCTCAAAATGTTCAGTCTTTTATATATTTATTTTGCAATTTGATCCTCATTTATTCTCTGTACATGCCCACACTACTTCAGTGTACTTCCTTCATCCTGCCACTCACTGTTTATATAAACTTGTAACTGTTCACTCAATTTTCCCTACCAAATACAACATGTTTGATATATTAATTTTTAACATCATGCACACTAAAGATTTGGACTACCCAAGCCCTGCCAGCATAAAGCCAGATTACCCTACCTTACTGTAACCTCTGCCATCCATCATGACTTTGGTCAGTCAAGGCTTTCACATAATGCTTTTTAGTAAGATAAACTATATACCAGGTTATTGCTTTAATTGTAGTCATTCTACATGCAGCATTCCCTGCTAATGATAACAACAGTATTGGCCAGTATTGCCACAATTTGGCCAGTATGTCACAAGCACACCAAAGCAAGTTTTATCCCAAGCATGCTCATACTATGCTATGTAACATAGGATTTCTAAACTAGGGACTACCTTGCAAGCCAATATTCTGTTGTCTGCATCCCACCAACTAGGAAGTATATGTAGTGTATTAACATACACTCATTGAACTGCCTTTGGATCTTGATTCAGTCATACAACAATTCCTCAAAAATCACAATCAAGGAAACTTTATTGAGTGGTTCATGCAATAAGATTTTAAGATGCTGCAAGAATGCTCATAGCCTACATTCATCAGTTTCTCTAAGAGACACAGTCTTTATTGAATAGATGAAATTCACATAATAAATTGAAACCACTGGTCTGGAGACAGGCTTTTTGTGTGGAACAGAAACTTAACTGTTGTCTTCATAAAATCTCTGCAGTATTCCTCTGTACATATCAGGATCTATCACACTAAAAGATCTTTGTGAAAGCCTTGTTGCAATACATACAAAATATATAAAAGCTATGCAATGAATTGGGATCTATAAAAGAGAACTGATCATGGGTTGTGTTTGATGGAACAAATCTTTCCATACCATGGTTTTCTTAATAGCTTCCCAAATTTGCTGTCTGTGATTGGGACTGAAAATGGCATGTAGTGAAGCTTGAAGTTGATCTTAATTTACATTGCCAGGCCTTCTGGCCAGTTAATATTTCTTTGGTGCATGCCATCTTTGCAATACATAGCCAGTGTATTGTGTCATGGAGAGTATCTATGTACATTTGCTTGCAGAAAATGAAGCCAATCCCCCATTCCACCCACTGTTACTCAGAGCTGCTAAATAGCTTAAAAGGTAAAGATCAAAAGATAAAAGTGGTACTTTCTTCTATTAAGCTTATAGATTTATATTAAGGGAGCCAAAGAGACCACACAGATCTCCACTTTCAAGCAGAGAAATGTCCCAAGCCCACCTCCAGCCCTGGATTTTTTTTAAATGCATGTGTGGTCTTGAACAGTTTTGCATGGCAAGTCTTTATTTGAAAGTCTAAGTAAAGCTTAATTATCGCTTTCTGCAACATAAAATAAAATAAAAAAGCTTAAAATTTTCTACTTAGGGCCAAACTACACATGATGCTGAGTCATGTGATTTTTTCTCCTTCTAAAGGAAAATGCCATGGTTAGTATGGAAAATGTTAGTACTTACCAACATGCAGAATTGTTACATAATCATCTTACAAGTTTATAAAAGTTGCATGGTTGCTTCAAAAATGGCAGCATACAGCCCAGCCAAGTAAAAGAAGTGTTTCTTGTCATTTCTCATCAAGATATGACGGACCTTTCCCAAAGTCACAAATACAGTTTTCTAAAACAAATATCACTGAGAAGCAGAGGTTATTGTCGTCCTCCTAGTCTGGCTTCTCACTTCATCCCAACAACCCTCCTAAGGATTAGTGTTCAGGAGGGAGATATGTAGAATGGGTGTGATGGTGTGTGCAAGGTATAATTCCCAACCCATTGCTAGAAAACATGTCCAACCATTGACCAGTAAGGGTATCAAGGAGTGTGATTAATGTTCTCTAGCTGTTTTCATTCCCTGAGTTATCCTTCTTCATGCCTAGGTTGTAAAAGTAAAGCACAGTTCCCATTGATATCTATGGAAAGGTTTTCTTCTTTTTACTTTTCAGTTTAGACCTGTTGACTTGGCAGAATTTCAAATATACTGAAATAGATATATTGAGTTAATGTATCAATAAAGCTTTCCTTTATTAAACTTTTGGAGTTTAATAAAGGAATGAAGGAAGAAAACCAAAAAAGAACAATCAAACAGCTAGAGAGAGGATAGTAATTTCCCATCTCCCAGGGGTGTCTGCATGAAAGGGCTCAAAAGTCAAGAAGGTGGCCACGATCATGTGATTGAAGCTCCTTCCTTTTTTACACAAGCCATGATGCTCATAACAAAAGGGGCAAGGCTTTGATTGTACAGTTGTGGCTGCCATCTTGACTTTTTCGATCCCTTTGCAGACACCTTTGTCATCTTTGTAATCTCAAAAGCACTCAACCAGTTGCTGCTACCTAGCTAGGCTACGTTGTGATACAGGTTTTTGATTATTGGAGACTGTGGCACAGAATATTAGAAAAAAAAACTAAATTTAAAAAAGCACCTTTAGATTTTAAGGAAGCTATTGCCAGAATCAACATGCGTATAGTTAAATTTTCTTCTTCCTCCTTAGCTATCATCCTCTAATGTTTTCAAGCAGAAGTTGTTACAAGAAAGCAGGATGCCAAACTGTGTAGCCTAATCATCAAATAAAGAAGGCTTCAAACAATCACTTTTACAAAGTAAAATTTAGGAATAACTAGTGTAAGATGGACGGCTATATCAACCAACCAGCCAACCACTTCTATCTCACTAATGCTTCTCTCACCACCAATGGGTTGCTAAGGCCCACCAATTTCAGAATTCAGAACCAAGAGATTTTCCTTGCCCGTAAGAAAGCATCCACTGGTTTGGTTTGATTAGCATATTGTTCTCAACAGAACTCTAGTAGAAGGATTATTGCTGACCATGGCAAACTTTTCTGGGTGACAAAGGACACGTTAGATATATGTATACTCCTCAGACTGCAAGGATGTTTTTGTTCATGTCAGTGGAAGTCACCCTTTGAGCACCTCTTCTTTTACACTTTCCCCATGGCTTCCACAAAGTATCACTGAAGCACAAAAACATTTCAAAATACTTCAGTAGTGAATTCAAGAACTAACGAGAACACATTTGCCTCAGTGGACAATTAGAGCTGTCTTATGGAATCGCTTTGTTGGGGAGCAGGGCAAGACTGCAGTAAGCATTTATTCTACCCTGTTGTCCTACTTTTGTTTTTTCTCTGTATGTAAGTCTAAACATTTATCTAGATATTGTCTTTCTTTTTCTATGGTCATGTAGAGCCTCCTGCAAGTCAGCCTTGACCCCTTGGACACTTCATGAATACAAACAAGTAGCTTTTTTGGCTTGGCAATGAAACAGAAGGGACTTGCCATTGTTTTCTTCCACAATGCATGTTCATCTTCCTAGCTATAGCTTTGTATTTTCCAAAGGAATCTCCTCCAGGTAGGAGCCACACTTGACTCTGCTTAGCTTTGGAAACCAGACAGAATCATCCAGGTACTGCCACCTACTGAGATAGGAAAAGTTATTTTTAAAAGTGACAAAAGCAAAACAAATCTGAACATTTTGCATTTTCAGCTTGGCAACTGATGGTTTGTGTTGCAGTTTGCTGAGATCCAGTTACATGAAATCTTCCTGAGAAAACTTTGTGGAGTCCACTGGAGCTATGGTGAAAAATTAATCTCAGTAGCACAGTCATTTCTTAATACTCTAATCCAAAAATAAACATCCTTCCCCTTTAATCCAGTTTGCATTACACTTTCTTTGTTAAGGCTGTCAGATGTAAAGGCATCGCTGAATAAATGAGGCCATGCAGGCCAGTCAAATTCCTTTAGATGATTGCCACCTCTCATTTGTATGGTTGCTTGATGGTTTTCCTACTCTTTCCCTAACAGATATTGTTGCATCTGTACTAGCCTTATTTCTTCAATTACTATCCTTTATTCATTCACCATTTATAGGAATCCATGGAGTTACAGTTCAGTGATTTCAGTTCTCCTAGGACTTGGTGAAACTATGCCTATTTCCCCACTAACCACTTACAGCATCGCTCAGCCCTCTTATCACTCAGCCCTTGTGGAGGAGATATAAAGCCTGTTCTCAGTGCTGCTATTATTTAGGCACATAAATGATCTGGCAACTCTAGAAGACGCTATACATACGTATTCAGGGGAGATGTGACCAAAAAATAATCAAGATTGGGACTGCATCTGCAGAGATGCACCTCTTTTTAATGTGGGTTGCTAATGACACATGCAAAAAGGTGTCACTGCTGATTTCCTACCCAGCCAGTTTTAAGTTTTGATTATGATTGATTATGTACCACCAAGTCAGTGCTGACTCTTAACAACGACTAGATAGATGTTCTCCATGACTATCTGTCCCTAACCTGGTCTTTCACGTCTTCTAAATGATGCACCCATTTGCCACCTTCTGATCATCCTGTTTTTCTCTTTCCTTCCACCTTTCCCAGCATTACAGCCTTCTCCAGAGAGTTAGGATAATGTGTCCAAAGTGGGTTAATTGGAGCCCGGCCATTTGGGCCTCTTGGGGATGAATGGAAAATGCAGACTGAGAGAAACCATAACTGATGGAGTGTCCTTGTACCTTTCTCCCTGCACGGAGCCATTTTCAGTGGAAGGGACATCAGAACTCAAATGAGTTTTTCTACCTCACCATTCAGCCTTTCACTGTTTTCAGCCCTCACAACTGCATTTGGTTTTTAAAAAGCAGGAAAAGCTAACTACATATGTGAACATCATATGTGACTCTCTCTCTCTTTCACATACAGATCTGTGAACTTTTGCATGTGAAATGTGAACAGGGGGCGAAATGAACATTTCATTTAAATAGTACTAGCCCTATCTCAGCTGTACCATTTGTGACGGCTATGGAGAGAGAATGGACATGCGGTGCTGTATTTTACAAGGGTCTCTTTCGGTGACCTGGCAAAATGAACATCTGTCTCACAGACACCTGGGGGTTGGGTTCAAGCTTTGATCCCAGACTGGCAGTTTCCAGCTTCCAGGTGTCAGTGGTGGAGGCTGAACTTACTCTGGTTTCTTTTCCCTGGATGAGGAACACGCATTGAACAGCCAAGTGAAATTCTTGGGTGGCAAAGAACTTACCATTAAAACCCCCCGAATAAATTGGGCAAATACAATCATTTCTATGTAGCAGCATTAATTAGCCCTCCCTTTTTTTTAAAATTAAAAATCCCCTTTTCTCTCTGCGGCAAAGGGATTGGGTGTACTAATTCTGCGCTGTGTGGACCAGGCACCTGTTGCCCTGAGGGGGAAGTAAGTTGCCTCAAGATCCAAGGAGAGCGTGTTCCAGAATGGAGCAAACTGAAAAGTCCTGAGAGAGAGAAAAAATATGGCTGTAAAGCAGTATGAATATTAAAATGATTATAGAGCTTAATGAAATGATTTAGAGGGAAAACAATAAAGAGTACTGTTGGCAGGCATGATGCTCTCTTTCTCCTGGTTTTTATGCCTTGATAACAATCACACTATCTTTTTAATCATCATTAGCTGCACATCTCTCCCTGCTTTGGAGAGCCACACACATTCCAGACTGGCCTTTGATGTCTGTTTTAAAGCACAAACCTGCCAGTTCGAAGCAAGTTTCACAGAACGGGCAGCCCCCCGTCCCCAAAGCAATCTGCACTGAGGTGGGAGAGAAACAGCAGCCGTTCCTTTGCTGCTAAGCTTCTCAGCACCAGGTTCAGAATGAATTGGATCTGCACATTTCTGGACACCTGCTAGCATTTGTTTCTAAGAGGTAGGATCCCGGCTGAGGCTGCAAAGAACCGTAATGCCTTTGCTGGGCATTTAGGCAAAGAGGAAGGGGAAGAGGTGGAAGCGACTGTAGCTCGCTTGAAGTGGCACATAAGCACCTTCAGTTAGACCCAGAACACACTGCCTTGCTCAGTTTGCAGCTGAGGAGGAATTTGAATCTAGGCCCTCGCCCAGTTAAGTCTAATGGTCTTGTCTACAACAGAATACCAGCTCCTCACCTCCCCACAAAAGAATTTTGCATATGTAGAATCATAAACCTTAAAGTAATTTGGGGAACAACTTGCTCCTTTAGGTTTCTTAAAAAAATGTTTTAACTTGCTATTCCCCAGAGTTATTTTATTTAATTATGAAATGTGTATATTATCCCATTTTCAGGGTTTTGGTAATGGGATAATATATGTACATTATCCCCCAAAATAATAGAAATGTAAATGTAATGTAAAAAAATCAGCCTAAGATTAATAAATATGTCAGTCAATAATGTAAGCCCCACAGTCAAGTATTTGTGGAAGTCTTAAAATGCCTAAATTTTCCAACTTTTGAAATGTTCGAATATCTTTCAGAGCCTACAAATAGTCCATAAAGCACTCCAAGGAAAGAATTCACCAGTCTCCAGAAAGAGGATCATGAAGGTGCCAGGCAGGCCTCTCATGGGAGGCATTCCACAAAGGGGGTTCCCACAGGGGAGACCCTCTACCTAGTCTCCAAACCTTAAAAGAAGGGCTACCCAGGTAATTAGAGACTACTACTGTAATCAGAGTAGTTACCTACCTTAACTTGGTAAATGTCTGCAAAATATCTATGAAACAAAGATCCCAAACTATAACGTTTTGCTTTATTTGCAAAATTTATCTTTAGAGATAAATTGGTTTTGAAAACATTTTGGAGGAATTACAGGAATTGCAGATACCCTTTTATCCCAGCACTGTAATGTCTGGTTCATGGTGGAACACACAACATACTCACAAGATCTTCACATATATTCACAAACAGTTTTATCCAGCACTACTTCTAGTGTTCCATTTTTCTCTCCAGATGGATTTTATGACTCCTGGGTGACTGCAGTTCCCATGTCCCATGTGCCATGTTTCAGCATCATGTTGTGATGCTCTTACTACCAGGAATAGTCCCAAAGGGCACATCCAGGTGCATGCGTTAAAGTATTATCCTCCAGTGCATGAACTGCCTGCAGAATATGCCAGCATAAACTGTTCAGCCTTCATTGTTGATCCCTATTCTGCCCTAGTAACAAAGCTGGGGAGTAGCACTGTCCTTATCTGATTTGGTTTCAATCAATTTTTCAAGAGAATGCTAAATGTGTATAAATAAAGAGCCTGCATTAGACCTGCTAAACAATTCAGAAAGCACCCATCAAGCATTCTGCAAGCAGATACCTCTGCAAAAGCCGGGGGTCCAGTCTCTCTGCAACCCAAGCCAAAATGGCTATGGTGGGCTATGCCTAGCAACCTCTAGGAAAGGTAATGTCCACACAGACCAGCCTAAAGTGGCCAATAGGAGTTGTGCAGATTCCAGCCTCTGACCATGTCATCAACCATGTCAGTGAAGCATGGCGATCATATCTATGGTAAAAACCGTGTTAGGAGTAGCGGGAAAATACTATCTTGAAAGACAACTTGAAGCCATCTCAAGTGGGGGATGGAGATGAGATGAAAGTAACATTATGAGAACATGGCATAAAACATGGTTACTGGGGAACATTCATACTGGACGTATAGGGATGAGAGGAAGAGGCCAAACCCTGGTTACATATATGGGCATATGAACAGAATCTCTCTACTTGGCTGTGGAATATCCAGCTTTGAGACCTATGGAGGAGCTTTACACCACAGTGGGGATAAAGTTTAAAGGGAAAAAAAATTAGTGAGGCCAGTAGTGGAGGAGGAGGAGGAGGAGGAGGAGATGATGCTCGAAAGAGAAGTACTCAACTCCATACTGTCCACAGGAGGGACAAGACATATACACAGAAAATTAGGGATATTTATTTACTGTTCATTTGTTGCGGATTTTTTCCACCACATACCCACAAAGTTACAACACATCAATAACCACACATATGCAAGCAAATAATGGACTTCAGAGGTAAAATAGTGAAAGGACACAGTTACAATCCACAGACTTATAAGTGGTAAAATGTATGTGACCTTTTAAACATCTCCTATTTCTCTTGCATTGAAAATGCTATGTACAAGTGCATCCCTCACTGTAAATACAGTGGATATTGCATTGAAATCATTGTCATGAAACCACTGAACAGCAATTTGGAACAGTATTGTGATGCTCCATATTTGAAAGGAAATCCAGGGCGGAGATTGCCTTTGTGTATGCAGCTAGAACTGCAAAGACCTTCCCTGCTGGGTTTTAATCCTTCTCCGCTTGTTGTGTTTCCTTGTGCTTTTCCATTCATGTTTTCCTCCATGGAGAATCAGGGGCTGGAATTCACATGGCTGAAGGACAAAAAAAGGTGGAGGGTGGATTGGAGGGAGAGAGGAGATATTTTTCCCTCCCCTGACCATGTTATTCAAGTTATCTCAGCAAATAGAGTTGAAAGGCCTATATGGCTTATGATTTTGCCATATGCCAGTGACTTCCATTTTTTCCCTTTATGCTGACCACTACATAGTCGTCAAGGATGCCCTACTTACGCCACGCATTTGGACTCATTGCAGTGCACTCAAAATGGGGCTGCCGCTGAAGATCACTCAGAAATGTCAACTGGTCCTGGATGCAGCAGCCCGAATACTGATGGGTGCCACTAGGCGTTCCCAGGTAACACCTCTGCTTTGGGAGCTGCACAGGTTACTGGGTGCAAGTCAAGCTGCTGGTTGTCATCTATAAAGCCCTACATAGTTTGGGACTTGGATTTCTTCAGGACTTACTGTTTTTTGCCCATCCAATAACTGGGCCCTCTCTTTACCCCTCTCCTACTTTAAGACGTTATCTACAGGGATCCTGGGACAGGCCTTCTCTGTCACAGCCCCACTTCTTTGGAACAGCACCCCCCCTACCCCCCCGCAAGTTCCTTCCCTGTTAACATTCCTGAAAGCCATTAAGACTTCCAGAGGACTTAGGGTGGGGAAAATGTGAAGTATGTTGATACCTATTTATTGCTTTGGCACAAAGTTTATTGCAATTGCAGTTTGGTTTTTTTGTCTTTTTTATTATGATGATGTAGTGTTTTTAATCCTCTTACTGGGGAGAATTTTGTAAGCCTCTCTGATTTTCCATGGATTAGAGTGGCATCTGCAGGCATGCATCTGCAGGCACCCTGGCACATGATATCTGTGGGACCCCAAATTTAATATTCTGGGATGTTCATATTCTTTTGAACTGTATTCCTATTGCATAGAAACTGACATCTGGACAAAGAAGTTGGATTCTCTATGCTCTACTTAGTTAAAAGACTTATCCTTCAGCATTTGAAGGATAAACGCATGGCCCAAACTACACATACCATGAAACACGGCTACCATTTATTGAAATGCTGATGTAGAACTTTTGTATATGTTTTCTTGAACATATGCTTTGTATGCTTTTGTTTTTTAGTTTTTCTTTTTAACTTTCTGTATTTATTTTTGTTTGCTTTTTGTATTCAATTAAATAATAAAGGAATAAAAATAAATAAAGGAATAAAATTAACATTTTACTTAAATAGCCACAATAAAAAAGGCAAAAATGTATGAGATTTTGAGAGATAATACTGTAGGATTTTGGCTCTCTCTGTGCGAGTGCACATGTGGGATTTGCACCACAAGCCATCCAAAGTTCCGCTACAGATGACCTTTGTCCCCAGCCCACAGATTGCGATTAGGATTATTGACCTAAACCTCTTATGTGTAAGTGTCATGTTCCCCGTTGCAAGGCATAAGTGCATCACAACGGGGAACATGCACATCAGGAAAGAGGAAGGGATAACCATTATCCTTTAAACACACACATCATCCCTTAAGCACCCAAACTCCTAAAACAATCACCAGGACAATAGAAGCGCACCTCGGACAGGACATGGAAACCATTAACAGATCAGGGGAACTCCCACACATTACTCCGGGGGACGCACCTGCACCGGACGAAGGCAAAGAGACAAAGGAAACCATCGGAGATCACCCGAATCGCCCATCGTCAGACCCATACCAATTCAAATCACCCATCCGGACCCGGCTTGGGGAACAATGGGGGGTGGAGGAGGACAAGGTCCACCACCAGGGTATAAACGGGGTACCCTGCTACCACGCCCGCATTCCCGTCTTTTTCTCCGTATGCATTCTGCTTCAATAAACCCGGAAATCCTTAGACCCTCTAAGTCTTATTCGAAGTAAGGCTACCCTGACAGTAAGTTACTGCTGAGTTACACTGGTTTTGTTGACACAACACACTGAAGTGGGTCTGTGAAAGAAAATGGTAGCATTTGTACAACTCAAACAGTTTGACTATTTAAAGCTCATTTTTGTTTAGGTATGTGCAGCTCAGTCTACACTGCAAATCCACTCATTTGGTTAACATATGCTTCAAATTATTTTGTGAATCCAGAAAACTGGGATAATTGAGAACTGAGTGAAGCATGTTGTGTGCATACAGTAGCTGGGTATGGCTATACTTACTCACCCAGACTACACTTGACCCAAGCGTTCCCAATCTCACTCCATCAAAAAGGGAAGGCTTTTAGCATCGGAGAAATAGGGCAACCATATGGTATACTGTACATGATTGTATTGGAAGTCTGAACCAGCCTTCCTCAAATTAGGGCTCTTCAAATGTGTTATTATATTCACTGGAAATTTTGGGAAGCTCTATTTCTGGGCAACTACAGCATTCTGGGGAAGGCTGCCTTAGAAGTTTGCATAGCTCTGCATTTATGTCACACCTATACAAAAACATAGAATGTCAAAGCTGTATGCTAACAATTAAGATGGTGGCTATAACTGCATGGATACCGCCCCCCTGAAAAGTTCAAGGTTGGACCAGTAGATAATATTTATTTTATTTTTTATTTTATTTATTTAAATCCCACCTTTATTATTTTTATAAATAACTCAAGGCGGTGAACATACCTAATACTCCTTCCTCCTACTATTTTCCTACAACAGCAACCCTGTGAGGTGAGTTGGGCTGAGAGAGAGAGACTGGCCCAAGGTCACCCAGCCAGCTTTTCATGCCTAAGGCGGGACTAGAACTCACAGACTCCTGGATTCTAGCCCAGCACCTTAACCACTAGACCAAACTGGTCTAGTATCATTAACCAAACATCTATCACTACAAAAAGTCCTGATCCTTTTCCTTGGACATTATAATAGGAAACAGCTCATAGCATTTGAAACAGACTAAACACATTGGAAGAAAATAAGCCAAGTAAGAGCTAGGTTGAACTGAAAAAGAAAGGTAGAGAAAATAATTTACCCCTCCCAACCAAATTCCAAACCCTGACCTGATATCCCCCAAGCTGGAAAGACTTCATTATTCCATTTACATTCCCTAAACATCATCCCAGCAGGGAATCTGTCTCGGTTAAGATCTTCTTGCCAGCTAAGCCTTGAGAAGTGCCAACATCAATCTGTGGATTGTCCCAAACACTATAGTGCTGTTCCACTGGGAACTGTTCATTTTAAAAGAAAATACAGTCCCTTATTCACACACACACACACACACACTCATACACCTACCCAAATGCACACAGAGTAGCTCCTCCTATGGAGTGGAATGTTTGTCCTGACATCAAATTAATTTTATTGAGCTGAAATCCAGGCTGGCAGATTGTTCACTCAAGACTCATTCAAATGGTGAGAAAGGGAAGTTCTAGGGCATAACAACAGTTTGGCTTATACTGAAAGAATTTAATGTGCTTTTTCTTTTCTTTTCTTTTGCAGGGTTGGGAAAGTTGTGTCCTCAGCTAAAAACTGAGATTATCTAAGATAATCATTAGCTGATGTGTCAATTCTACTGCTTTATAAACAATACGTTCAATATTTTCAAGGCTACATTTAGTCCCCTTTTTTGCAGGGCCTGGAGTTCTCCTAGATGGCCATGGAAATTCAATAGCAAACACTGACATTTTAAATTTCAGAACCGAAATAGCAAGCAAAATAGGTATGTTAGGACTTCCAGTAAGTTTAATCTAGCCATTTGCTTAAAGAAAAAAAAGAATCAGAAAGTTTCAGAACAGGAAGAAATGTATATCTGGAAAATAGTCCCGGGAAAAGGTTAAATCTTGGACCCTGAGTGCCATAGCTAAACTAAAGGCAACTCTGTACAGTTATTTTAAAAAGAAATTGTACAATCCTATGGCCTCTGGGACAGCACTCAGAGGTCATACCAGGGCTGTCCGTAGCAAGGCAGCGGGGTGTCAAACAATCAAGATGGCAACTAGGACCAGAAGATTGAAGCCCTACATTTTACAACCATGCCAGAAAAGCTTCTATATATACTTCTATGGAAGTTTGCAAATGGAGCATATTTGCATGATTCGTCATCAGACAGGTCACGCCTGTGAATATCAAAGAGTGGCTATGCGGAACACGCATCTTTCTCCAGTCTCTAATCTCTGGGGCTCTTCTGTGTCCACTCCTCTCATCTGAATTTTCAGCACATTCCTGCACATTCTGGAGCACATCTTCTCCGCTACTTGCAGCTGCATTCTCTTGTTTTCTTGCATTCCCGTGCACTCTGCTTTTTCCCCCCGATTGTGTCATATATTCCAACCTGCAGGTGCAAATCAAATACCAAAGAAAAGAAGCTAAGGAGCAAAAGTCTGGAAGCGATGATCATGTGTTTGTAACAATCTGTCCAACGTTAAAGCTTATGTCAGGGAGGATAAAACTACTAATCTTGGCAAGTTCGGATTGCTGGGTGAATTGTTTAAAAAAGTGAAAAAAAACTACAACAGAAGAGCAAGGGTTGATCAGGCCAAAGCCTTACCTTGTATGGCTTCTCTCTCCCTTGTGGTAGCTCAGACTCATCTGGGACTCGTACAGGCAGAATGTGAGTGCAATGGCTGGCACTTACTCTCTACTCCAGTAATCCCATTGGCCAAACTCTGCTTAAGCACAGCAGTAACATTCATAGCAGGAGCAGCAGAGTGGCTTGGTGTGAAGTTGCCTTCCTCTCTGGAGCCTTGGATAAGGAGATTCAATATCTATAGAAACAATTGAGGCACCTTGGACAAACTACATTTCCCAAGGTTCTTCATGCCAGGGATGTTGCTATAGGATTGGGAAGGTAATAGGTGCTGTATGTGCCACCCTGTCAAACAGATAGGAAAACAGGCAAGCCATGGAAATTAGTACTATTGGTGCCATCATTACTCCCAAGAGTTTGTTTTTGGAAATAAGGGACTACAGTATAAGACCTCTAGGAGAGCCAGTTTGGTGTAGTGGTCAAGGCATCAGGCTAGAAACTGGGAGACTGGGAGTTCTAGTCCCACCTTAGGCACAAAGCCAGCTGGGTGACCTTGAGACAGTCCCTCTCTCAGCCCTAGGAAGGAAGCAATGGCAAACCACTTCTGAAAAACCTTGCCAAGAAAACTGCAGGGGTCAAGACTGACTCAAAGGCGCGGGCACACACACACACACACACACTTAAATAAAATACTTTTAGGACAGGTGACTTTGATTCAGTTTGCTCTTAGTTGAATCACAGATGATGCATACCAGGAGAAAAGGCATACAAAACCCCCGTACTCCTGCAAGTAAAGAAATAAACTTTTATTACAAATGGTGGGGTAACATAATTCCCTATGACATTTTCCATTATACAAATGGGGTCAAACAAGGATTCCAGTGGAACTTGTGTGTCTTTCTGGTGAACTGTGCCTACTATCATAGAAAAAAAGGCAGTGTTTGTCCAATTATTCAAAAGAAATAAAAACAAACACGACCTGCCTACTACACATACTTATAATGTGACTGTAACATGTATCTTTGCTTGCAGTAAACATGACCCCTGCCTTCCTCAGCTGTAATGGAGCTGGCATGTTGATGCTGATCTCAAAACATGCTTCGGATCTCCCTCGTTCTGCTGAGATCAATTGACATAAATCCAAGCAGGCAATGTGGCTGTGTTTATTGGTAAATATAGTTCACTGTACTTTTGTGAATGGAAGCAGGCATGGAGTTTTCCCCCCTATCCTACTTTTAATACCTCCAGCTTTGTGGGTTTTAGAGCCTTATTTAACACCATTTATCATTGGCCAGCTGGCCTGGGATTTTTTATTAATGTATATCAAAGATAACATAACAACTCACTGGGTTTTAGAATTAATGTTCAGAGGAATTTAAGACCTTCTGAAAAAAGGAACTTCATAATTCAGATCCATTCTTGAATTATGAATTTCATGGTCTTCCATTTTCATTCTCTTACATACCCTTCAGCACAATCCAGTACATATCTCCTTAAAATGGTACCCTCCTGAGTTCACATTGGCTTACTTCCCTGTAGCTGTACCCCAGCTAGTTACCTAGTTTTATCCATTAGGACAATTCAAAGAGCACTGAGATTCAGGGTAGCTCTGCATTCTGCTTATGGCACAGCTGGTTCTCAAACCTTTTGAATTCATCTTTTTCTAATGTTTTTGAGCCACAATCCAGTTCATCTTGTAGACTCTCTGGGACATACCTTACAATATTTGTAACTTTGCTATCTTAAATTCTAAATTAAAACATGCACACTTAAGAAGAAATGATGGCTGAAATCTGAGACTAACTCCTACTACCGCATAAGTTTAGAGCTAGTCTGGATATTAATTAGTTAAGTGGCTAAGGCAACGGGATAGAATCCAGGAGACTGGGAGTTCTAGTCCCACCTTAGGCATGAAAGCCAGCTGGGTGACCTTGGGCCAGTCACTCTCTCTCAGCCCAACTCACCTCACAAGGTTGTTGTTGTGTGGAAAATAGGAGGAGGAAGAAGTATTAGGTATGTTCGCCGCCTTGAGTTATTTATAAAAATAATAAAGGTGGGATAGAAAATAAATAAATAAAAATAATTAATTATTGTAATTACCATACCTGGACTGCATAATCTATATGCCCACTAGAAGGTAGCAAAGCAGGTTTTCTGTACCTCTTTGCTGCTTTCTAGTGGTTTTGCAGTTTATTGCAGCCCATTTATGATATGTCTAAATTAATTTATCTTCATCTCTGTTGTTCTTATCTGCCTAGAGGCAAGGAAATGCCTGGAGGCAAGCAGAATGCAATTTACTGTAAAGACAGGCAATGGCAACTCTCCCTCCCCCCAAATTAATTAACTTAATCTAGTTAAAATTTGGAGGAGAGTGCAGGGAAATTCCGTATGCTGAACATTTCCCTTTTAAGCTAGGATTATATGATCAAAAATGGAAAACCACAAGAGATCTGATGTCTCCCACCATGAAATGATACAGGCACATTTCACTGATGTCACGGCTTTGGAATGCCATTTCATCCATCCTCTTCCCCTTAATAACTTCCATGGTTTCAGAAAGCGCTAGCAAGCACATTGGAGCTCCCTTGCAATTTCTGTGTCCTGTGGAAATACTGCTGATGTGGGAAACAAGGTGGACAATAACAATGAGCATACCTGCTGTCTGTGGAACATTACAACTGCATTCAGGGGCAGCCATGCTTGTGGTTCTCCCAATACCAGTTCTTCCTTCCAACAGTCCACCGAGCTCTTTTCTGATCAAATGAACTTCAGTTGCAATTACAGTATTCAGCAAGGCTAGCAGCTTTGGCTCAGGTGTTCTTAGAACTGTGCCCTGAGTGATAGCAGAATTCAGGGGAGATCAAGAAGCCCATTACTGTAGGTGCTAGGCTGCCTGTGTGCATCTCATCAAGAATTACAGAGACCCAGGCAACCTGACCCACTGACAGAACACATCGCTACAGAATTTACAAAGCACACACAGAAAGTTCTTGATTTACAATGGGAGTTCCGCCCTCCCCTCTGTTTTTCTATATAGATCCATTTTTTTAGAGAGCTACAGCTATTCTTATTAGCTGTGTTCATTCTTCCCCTTAAAGCAACTTGGAAACGTTTTTTAAAAGCTGTACAATTGTTTCTGAGTTTGGGGGGTGAGATGTTGGTGACATCATAATGGTAGCCCTTTAAGTACCCTCTACATCAGGGTTCCTCAACCTTGGCAACTCTAAGCTGTGCGGACTTCAACTCCCAGAATTCCCGAGCAAAGCTGGCTGGGGAATTCTGGGAGTTGAAGTCCATACAGCTTAGAGTTGCCAAGGTTGAGGAACCCTGCTCTACATGCTTCCTCTAATTATTTTTCAAATTATAGAAGTCTTTCAAGATGGGAATACAAATCTGCATTTAATGCAGATACCAACCTGATCGCCTTAGGAATGATGTCTGCTAGACAAGAGAGGTGACAGTGTTTCTTGAAGTCTCACTGTCTTTGATGGTATTAGCTATGAGGTATCCCTGGACTAATAAGGGATGTGGTGGCGCTGTGAGTTAAACTGCTAAGCTGCTGAGCTTGCCGATCGGAAGGTTGGCAGTTCGAATCCTCGTGACGGGGTGAGCTCTCGTTGCTAGTCCCAGCTCCTGCCAACCTAGCAGTTTGAAAACATGCAAACGTGAGTAGATTAATAGGTACCGCTTCAGTGGGCAGGTAACGGCGTTCCGTTTAGTCATGCCGGCCACATGACCATGGAAGTGTCTATGGACAAACGCCTGCTCTTCGGCTTTGAAACGGAGATGAGCACCGCCCCCTAGAGTCGGACATGACTGGACTTCATGTCAAGGGAAACCTTTACCTTTACCTTTATCCCTGGACTGCCTAGATGAACTGGGAGCTAGAACCAAGGTGATATTATCATTTCACTGATCATTGGCAGGTTCAGCAACAGAAGATACCATTGGAGACTGTTTGTCTAATTACTTTGTGTTAAGAGATTTCAGAATTCTATGAATGATTTATTACCCCTATAAAAACACTATAAACTCATTACGTGTATACAGCTTTCTTTTGCCCTGGTAACTGAATTGGATGGCAGCATAGAATTGCTGAATTCAGTGATGGACTGGGCGTGAACTCAATCCTGCCAAAATTACATGCAGATGATTCACTGGGCCAGACAAATGGTATGTGAGATGTGGTTCCAAGATTCACAATTTGTTAATATTTCAAGATCCAGTTTTGTTACTTGCTGCTCAGGTGCCCCGGTATTCTTTTAATGAACATACACTGCTATGCTAATTGAGACCTCTCATGAATAGGGATAAATTAACTGATTATGATTAATACACTGGTCACTCCCATGAAGACTAATGTGTGGACTCTCTTTGAAAGTGTTTTGAAAGCTCACTTGGTTCAAAATCTAATACTGTGGTTAATATTCTCTCTATGAATGTTAAGAACAAATATAATCAGTCTGGGGAAGGGGAAAATCCAACTTTTATCATGTGCTATGAATTCATTTGCAAATCTAGTTAACCTTTAAAGTTCTACATAGTTTAAGATCCAATTACATTAAGAAATTCCTTTTACACTGTTGACTTGTCTGGGTGTTTAGAGGCTGTGGGATTCCTCCCTCTTAGAGAAAGGGTTTCTTTGGTGTGGTGAGTCTCTGGCGGCTTCCAGGGGTCCTGCTCCAGACTTCACCAGATGTGAGACCCTCTTTGTGAGGCTGGGCCATAGGGATCAGTGGGGATTGTTGCTCACTTATCTTCCTCCCTGAGATGCAGCTGCATCCCTGCCTGTGCTCCTAGACTCTGTGTCTGAGCTGGTGGTGGTAGAGTTCCCCAGGCTTATGGTTCTGGGGGATTGCAACATGCCACCTCTGGGCCCAGGGTCTGAGGCAGCACAGGATTTCATGGCCACCATTGCGGCCACCTGGTTCAACTTATCCATGGCCTGACTCACACTGGGGGGCCACATGCCAGATCTGGTGTTTGCCTTGGGGCAGTGGTGTTGTGATCTGGATTTGGGGGGCATTAACATCAGTCCCCTGCCATGGACAGACCACTCCCTGTTGGCCCTAGAGTTCTCAGCAGCTGCCCCTCACCGCAGGGAGGTGGGCCTATTAGATTGGCCCACCCTAGGTGCCTGATGGACCCAGTGCAGTTTCAGAGGGAACTTGGGGTTTTTCCTGAAGCTCTGGCATGCATAGCTGGTTGGAATGAGAAGGCGACAGGGGTGCTGGACCAAATTGCGCCTGTGTGGACTCTCTGTGCACATAGATCTCATAGAGTGCCATGGTTTACTGAGCAGCTCTGAGAGATGAAGCGACACAAGAGATGCCTAGAGCACCGCTGGAGTGAAGAGTGAAAGAATGAAGCTGAAAGAATGAGCACAGGTAAGAGCCTATATTAGGACTTACCTTGTGGTGATAAGGGCAGGGAAGCGTACTTACTTCCCTGCCCTTATTGCATCTGCCAATAGTTGTCCAGCAGCCCTGTTTCAGATGACCAGGTCCCTCCTGGGTAAGGAGGAGCCAGGGTTGCTCCTGCAGGGCTGCTGTGAGGAATATTCTCAGCATCCCATGCCCAGTAGCCCAATGGCGCTGCAGTCGCTCCCTGTTGGGGTCCCTTCATCGTGGAAAGTGGTCTGCCATGCCGTCTAGCTTGCATGTCGGTACGCTGGGCATGTTCGGCCTTACCAGCTAGACAGATCCAATCGTGCAGCGATTCCAGGTCATCTCTGCCCAACGCCCACTTCAGAACGTTGCGATTGAGCCCATCCTTAAACCTGTCAACTAAATTTGCCTGTGACCACTCGGGGACCTTACCCGCCAAGACCTTGAATTCCAAGGCATAGTCGGCAACTGACCTGGGACCCTGGATGAGATCCTTCAGAGCCTCCTTGGCTCTTGCCTTAGCAAGAGGATCTTCAAAGTACAGCTTTAAGCCGATCAAAAATTCAGCAAAAGAGTCAAGTTCAGGGGCTTTAGCCTTGGTCAACTGCACATACCAGTCCGCTGCCCTGCCTTTGAGCTTTGTGGCCACTGCCGTGATTTTAGCCTTTTCAGACAAGAAGCAATGTTCGAATTGTTCCATGTAGCTCTGGGCATTTGTGAGGAAGAAAGACAACCTGGTAGGGTCCTCGTCAAACTTAACAGAAAAGTCCTTCGCGACCCCTCCTGCTGGTGTGGGTCCGACGGCGGGTCGAACAGGAGCCCCCCAGGATACCGAAGGTGGTCCCCTCCATGGCGGAGATGTTTCCCGCGGCCGTCCGCGGCCTCACGGCAGCTGTGGGTGGGGAGGGGGGATGGGGGAAGGTTGATTGGGACCTGGACTCCCAGCGTCTCTCACCTGACCGCTCACCGCCAAAGAAAGTGATTTCAGCATATATTCGATAGACTCCAGCTTCACCTCCATCAATCTTATCCGTTCGGGCATGACAGACTCTTCCTGTCACGGAGCATCGGGTTGTCTTCCCGTCGCCACCGTTGTGGACTCCACTTTGGGAGTCAGGGGAAAACGGAGTCTCCAGGACGTGTGGGACGTCCCTGGTCGGGGTTCCCCCATCGTATCCCACATCATCTCTGGAGGGGAGCCAGTTGTTACGGGACGATCTGGTTCTCCCCCCTCCACTGATCCCCCCAACTCCGGGCTGGAGCTAGAACCTCTCGGGTAGCAGGAGAGGTGAGAAGGGAGGGAGCTCGGGTCCCTGCTCAGGAATGCCGATTCGAGTAGCTGTCTAGTCGCTTCTCCGAACCCCGTGGACTCCGGTTTCGATTCTGCCATCGCTAACTTCTTCTTTCACAAGAAATTTTCTTGGTATAGACTAGTGAGGTATTTTAGAGTGATTCTCAGCTTTATGTAATGAATGCCTTTCCCAATAAAGTACTCAGACTCATAAAGCAAAGTTTAAGTTCTGATTTTATTAGGAATAGAATGCAAACATGATGAAAGCTGAGAATGAGAAAAGCAAGCCTAAAATCAAACTAAATAGCCCCGATACAAACAGAGTCCCCCCCCCTTCAAACGTCTCAAATTCACATTCCCAGGTGCTCCTAACGAGTTCTGCTGATCAACGGGCAAAAAGACCTTGAACCAAAAAGATAACCCAAACACATTCCTGCCTAACGAACAGAGATAGAGCACTTGGTACAAGGCTTCTCAGCAGCTCCCTCCCAGCTAGGAATGTGTGTCAGCGCCCTGGCATGCGAACTGTTACGATGTACCATGCACATCGAAACGATGAACATGACACTGTCAGATAAAGTCACTTGACTTTGCTCAGAATTGGACTCTGGCTGGGCAGGTCTTTTGGAAGTGACTGAGACATGTCTGAGCCCTGTTATCTGGGAGGAGTTTGAGTTGGTTGATCCTGAGGAAGTGGACAGTGTCCTTACAGCTGTGAGCTTGGCCACCTGTGTTCAGGACCTATACCCTTCCTGATTGGTTAAGTCCTCCTGAGAGGTGGCCGGGTCCAAGCGGTGGTTAATGCCTCTTTGCGTGGGGGGGTACTACCTGCCTGAAAAGAGGTGGTGGTGCACCCCCTTCTCAAGAGGCCATCCTTGGACCCAGCCATGTTAGACAACTTTCATCCAGTCTCAACCTTCCCTTTCTGGGGAAGGTTGTTTTGAGGGTGGTTGGCATTCAGCTTCAGAGGGCCCTGGATGAAGCGGATTATCTGGACCCTTTTCAATCTTGGATTCAGGCCAGGGTACAGCCCTGAGATGGCATTGGTCATGCTTGCTGATGTCCTTTGGAGGGCTTGGGACAGGGGTGGTGCAACTGTCCTGGCTCTCCTGGATCTCTCAGCAGCTTTCGATACCATTGTCCCACCATTTTGCTGTTGGTCTTCTCCTTTCTTTGTGGCCAGTGACAGTCAATGTCAGTGGGTGAGGAGAAGTTGAGCCCTACGTCCATGCAATGTGGGGTGCCTCAGGGCTCAGGTCTCTCCCCTCACTTCTTTAACATCTGCATGAAACTGCTGGGTGAGGTCATCCAACAGCACAGGGCACAGCTATACATCTCTACCGTGGCTGGGCAGGTGATGCTGTTATTGTGCTGTCCAAGTACTTGGAAGCTGTACAGGTCTGGATGGGGATGAACTGACTTTGGCTGAACCCTGGCAAGATGGAACATCTCTGGGTTTTTGGCTCCCCAGGGTCTGGTGGCTTGTCATCTTTGACTCTGGACAGGGTTGCATTCCCCTGAGTGAGTGAGCTGGTGCACAGTTTGGAGGTCCTCCTTGACTCATGGTTCCTGCTTGATGAGCAGGTGGCTGGGGGCCTTTGCACAGATCCATCTTGTGCACCAATTGCTCACTCACACCTTAATCACTTTCTGTTTAGATTACTGCAATGCTCTTTACATGGGGCTGCCCTTGAAGACCATTCGGAAGTTACAACTGGTCCAGAATGCTGTGGTGCACACAGTATTTGGTGTTCATAGGTTCACCCATGTTACACCTCTATTGTGCGAGCTGCACTGGCACCCAGTTTCCTTCCAGGCGCAATTCAAGGTGCTGGCTCTCACCTTTAAAACCCTACATGGCATGAGACCTTGTTAGTTGCAGGATCGCCTCTCCTTAGAATATCTGCCTTTCCCACTAGATCAGATAGGGTAGGCATGCTCCAGATCCCTTCCCTGAAATCCTGCCACCTAGTGGGACCTCAGAAGTGTGCCTTTTCCGTGACTGCTCTTAATTTATGGAATACACTCCCCCTGGCAATTTGGCAGGCCCCAACTCTTTTAGCCTTTCAGAAGGCCATCAAGACCTGGCTTTTTACTGAGGCTCTGGGACAGGATAGAATGGAATAGAAAGAATGGAATGAGGGTAATTGGAGCTTGTTGTGGGGCATCCTAAGTGGATGATTAAGGTGCAGGGTTTTTTTTTTGCTCGTTTTACTGTTTTATTGTTGTTTTATAGTTGCTGGTTTTACTTTTGTTGTGAGCCGCCCAGCGTCGTTTAAGATGGGCGGCCATATAAATATTTTAAATAAATAAATAAATGAATGAATGAATGAAATAAGATTACATTTGCATTTTTTTTACCATTGCATCACACGATCTTCACCTTGTGAGCCACCAAGGTATCAAGATTTTTTGTGCATGTATGTTCCTCATGTTCTATATTGGTGTTTTTTACTTTTCCAATATAAATGTAGGATGCTGCGTTTGTGCCTGCTGAAATTCATCTTCCTGGTTTCAGCCTTTCATTCCAGCTTGTGATCCACCTGAATTTTGATACTGTCCTCTAAGGTGGTTGCTATCCTCCCTGTGTAAGGGAAGCTTCTCCTTTAATTGCATTTTCAGAATTCAGACAATTTTCAAATATTGTAAGAGATTTGTCACTTTCTATATTTCCAACTGAAACTACAGTGAATATGTGGGCCTGCCTTTCATGGAAGCACAGAATCAAACAGTTAGAGAGAGTCCAGAAGTCATCCAGTCCAACCCCCTGCCCAGCACAGGATCCACCAGATCATCTAGCCTTCTTGAAGACTTCCAGCAAAGGAGAAGTTACTACTTCATGGGCAGCCTACCTCCCAGCTGAGAGCTCATACATTCAGGAAGTTAGTACTCACCTCTAGCAACTGATGCAGAATTTTTTATTAGTTTTAGATGTAGAGTTTAACAATTCTTAGAGATAGTTTATTAAGTTTTATTCCTATCATTACTAAGCACTTTATATAATTATATTCTATGAATTGTATTTTATCATTTAGATTAAATAAGTTAATTAATACTAACAGTACACTTTTACTTACACCTCTAGTTTTGTGTCATTTTATGTTGATCTTGGATCAAAGTAAAGACTCCTGATGAAATGATCTTGTCCAAAATAAGGGTTAGCATTTTATCATTTGATTTTGCTGCTCCTAGGCCAGGCTTTCAGAAACACTTGATCAACAAATAATGAACCAAGTAATGGTGGTAACATAGCTTACAGACTACTGAAGGCTTGTAAAGATTGCAAAGAGAACATGCACACACACACACACACACACACACACAGATATTTCTCATAAGTGTAATTCATCATTTTTAAGCACTTAAGGAGACTTACAGCGGCTGAGATGATGAATTCATCTTTCTCTTTACATGCTATAACAAGTTTCCCTTTTGAACAGTGCCACTGACAATCTGAGCCTGGATTTTAAAAGCTCTTAACTGCAAAGATAAATTATACCCTGATCTTTGCCTAAAATTTGGCTCCTTGCCAAACAGTGCCTCAGCCTCCCAGTGAGTCACATAAATCATAGCTCAAGAAGCCTCAGGTGGTTGGATTAATACAGGATCAATGCAAATGTGCTACAAAGTTATTTGATCACTACAATGCTGGTATTGACTGTTATACACCTGTTATATCATTACAGATTAGACCTATTGTAAACAAGCCGTTTGATGTTGCAGACTGTGCTAACCGCATGCTCCATAATCATGGCTTGTAGCTGCTGTGGAGGCCCCAACATGCCTGGATCATACTCATTTTCGTGTTGTGTGGGGTGGCCAAACAATAGAGATTTGTTCATCATTATTTCAGGCAGAACCTAGTCTAGGCCAGGCATGGCTGACTGGGGACCTGAGGCTGAATGTGGCAACCTCATCTGGCCTTTGGGGTCCCTGATCAATTTAAATCATAGAGTAGAGATCAAAAATCAGCCACCAGCTCTACTTGTTAGCAGAATAGCAGCAGGGGTCTATCTATTTTCATATAAATGGGACATAGTTGCAATCAGGGAAGCAATTTTGGGAAGGCCCCCAAATCAGCTTTCTGGCTTCGAAGACAATTGTCTTTCAGAAAACACAGCTTGTCCCCACCAACAGCATTCCACTATCAGTTCATGTGAAACCCTCACTGTTCTTGGATGATGTCAGTTTGAAGAATAGAGTTAGTCTGACTTTTTTTGAGGAGCTGTATACCTCTGGCCCATAAAGCCTTCACAAAGCAATTTAAAGTTGAGTGACCTGCAACTTCTTGAAGCTCTGAAATGCTGGGAATATACAAAGAACACCAGGAGTCAGTTGGTGCTCACCTTCCAGATGACCAGTGCAACAACACTCAGAATAATAAACCAATCAGGAACCCAACCTCTGAGTTACCACAGATTCTGGAACAAAATGGAGTAAAAAAATCTCATCACCCCACACTCTGCTCCAGTTGAATTCTGGACTTCAACTCCCAGAATTCCTCAGCCAGCATGGGTTGAAGTCCACCCATCTTAAAGTTGCCAAGGTTGAGAAACACTGCTCTACTCAGATAAAATGCTTGTGGCTGCCTCTACATTTTCAGTACATGTTGTCTATGTTTGTCTAATTGCATGCAATTTTTTTTTCTTACACTTGACCTACTTAACTGCAGAATCCACTTGTTCTGCAGTGCACTCACTAGTTCTTACAGTGAAGCTTACCAATTCAAGGTGCAATGATGGTTTTGTTTTTCAACCAGCTTATCACAGAGCCTGACACTGACTGGGGCTGAGAGGGAGTGACTTGCCTAAGGTCACCCAGCTGGCTTCCATGCTTAAGGGAGGACTAGAACTGGGGTTTCCCCACTCTTAATTCAGCACTTCAACCACTATACCATGGTGGCTGTCTTGCAAAATAAAGAAGAAACAAACAAAGAAATAAAAACTGAGCAGTTACTGTGATGATAAATTTCCTGGATGTAAAAGCGCTATTCATTTATTGGATTTAAAAGTCTCTTGCAAGTTGTGAAGTTGAAAAGCCAGCATTATTTCAACTTGACCCTTTCTCTAAAACCTGTAACCATGGCTGTATGCATGAAAATCCATGGGGGGCATCAAGGTAGGGTAAAATATTGTATCATGTGTATCATGATATCATGATGCCATGATGCAAACTTTGCCCCTTTTGTACTTGCACTATGATATCACACCAAGTTCCTAAAGGATAGAGTTTGTGTTGTGACATCAAGGATCACACTTCATCATTCTGGTTGATGCAAATGCCCATAGCTGCATGTTGGTGCAAAGGCTGGAAATGAAGGAACATGCTAAGCAACATCTACAAACAGGCACTACTAACTGGATGCTAAAACTATGTAGCAAGTGGAGAGCAATGGTTGCTATGAGTCCAAAAGCCAGGAGATGGAGAGAGGCAAGAGGAAAAAGGCCCACTCAGAATCTCTGCTGAGCATCAGTGCTGCAAAAGGAAAACCCAGCTTTGCTTCAGTTTGAAACTCATTGATGCAGAGCCAGGAACGCATTGACCCAGCTCCCCAAACCAGTCAATGTGTGTTTGGAAAGATCCAGAGATGCTGGAAGCCCTCATGTAAAGATGTCCTTAGTTCAGCGGCGTCCCTAACAAGCTGCAAAACATTAAAGGATGAAGCGCATGTGATGATGTCATCACGCAGTTGCCACCATTATGTATTTGTGCCACTGATGCCTTTGTTAAATCTGATAGTGACTATAGTACCTCTTTTTTTGATTGGTGTTCGTTAGATTTACTACAATCAAAGGAAAAACAAGGAAAAAATGAAAAGGAGAAATGGAAATAGAAAGGTATTTTACAAATATTGTAAAATCAACTTTAAAAAAATCAGAATGACATTGATATAAATCTATACATTAGAATATATGGCATTTACCAGCAACAGTTCAATACCAAGGCCACCAACAATCCAACCATCTGAGCACTAGGTTGAGAGAGCTGGGCCAGAAGAGAAAACGGGCACGAAATTGTCCATATCCTTTCCCCTGTAATGGCCTGTGCTGTCCCTCCTCCCATATCCTTCCCCACAAATCACTACGCAGATCAGTTGGCCTGCTGAAGTACCAACTCCCAGTCCTGGGTCTGCCTTCCCTTCCCAGTCTCAGTGGCCTCAGCACCCCTCAGAGAGTCTGTACTTCTCCTCCTAACATCCCACTATCCCCACCATCCATTCTCCTGCTCAGGGCAGTATCTGACCCAGTCACTCACACTGTCATACAGGATCCCAGTTGCCTCTTTTACCTCTAATCCCCAGATATATAAACACTTGGTGTCTCATCTGTTCTCCAGGGTTGTAAGAAATGGTATCTGAAGGTATTTGGCAGTTTCCAAGTCAGTGATAGCAGTTGAGAGTTTCTTGGTCAAAGTATAAGTTTAAACCTTTGACACATTATGGTGTTAGGTTATCATAGCTGTATTATAGAAAAGTACAGTAATTCATATTCACACTAGTTTGCTGGCTTGTTTTATTTAGATTTTAGTATTTTGTTTTGTTTGAATTGTATTCACAAGTTTTGGTATTTTACTTTCATTTGTAATTGTAATAAAATTAATAAAATGATTTAAAAAAAAGACTTTGTTACAGTGATGGATAAACAGACAGACAGATAGATGAACACAGACATTTTATGCACATACCACACACACATATGCATAGGCTGGTAACTTTGAGCCAGTCATTTTCAATCCAACTCACCTCACAGTTTTGTTGTTGTAAGAAAGAATAGGAAGCAGGAGTAATATGTATACCATCTTGAGTTGTACAAGACATAGGCAGGATGATATTTTTATTTTTATTTTATTATTTTATCTACAGTTAGATTCACAATCTCAGACTGTGGAAACTTAATAATTCAAGTCCTAACCAAGGACCAAAGAATTATTAAGGTAGCATCTAAGAATATAGGCAGTTCCAAGCAGGGTGTTTTTTTAAAAAAATTAGGGTGTTCAGGTCTGATAAATTCAGTATTTCCAGATATCAAGGGAGTCCTTTAGGTATTGCTCCAAGGGCTCAAATCATGATTTGTGTAACAACAGATTCCTTTTTCCATGGGTGTTCAACTTCAATCTGCAAGTCCCGGTATTTTGTAATTTTTTCCAATTGTTTTTTCTTAATCCTAGCATCACCCGGTATAGCAAACATCAATGAACCAGACTTTCTTCTTTTCAGTAACGATTATATCAGGTATGCCTTGAACAAGATGCCTTCCATTTGGATCTTAAAGTTCCATAAGATCTTAACCTGCTCATTTTCCAAAACCTTCTCAACTTGATGGTCTCAGTAGTTTTTATTATATTTGAATCCAAAACTCTGGCAAAGTTTCCAACAAATAATTTTGGCAACTCGGTCATGACATTGCTTGTAGTCAGTCTGTGAAATTTTGCTGCAGCCACTGATCAAATGGTCAGTTGTTTCATCCTTTCCACTACGAAGGCAACGTTTGCTGTTGTTACACGTTGAATTTTCGCCTTTATGCAGTTAGTTAACAAAGCTTGTTCTTGAGCTAGTTCGTTAGCAAAGCTAACTGCTAAAATAAAGCTGCTAAAATAAAGCCTTCAGTTTCTTTCTTTAACACTCCTGATCTTAACCAGCTCCATATGGGGTTTTTATTGGCTTTTCCTTCAAGTATTGACCATGCATTGACTTGTTCTTCCAATTAACAAATTGGTTTTCAATTCTTTCTTTTCTGCAGTCAGCCTTCACCTTTGTTGTTTTCAAGAGCTTTCCTTGATTGACTTCCTTCAATAAGAGTTCTTGGCTTTTCTTAATCTAGTCATTCAGGCCATACTTTTCCTCCTCCACAGTTTATTTCAGCTGTAGGAGTCCTCTACACACTTTGGCTCTTGGCAAATACCATCGATCAATATCACTTTTTGGGTGCAAAGCATGGTGCATTGTCATTAGTTTTCTCATCTTCCAATCCAAGTTATCAAGTTCCATCTGGGTCCAGGCAACTATTCCTGCTTTATATTGAATAACAGGGACTGCCCAGGTATAAAATACTTTAATGATGTTTTCACCATTTAGCTTTGATTTCAAAATTTTCCGAACTTGTTTGATATATTTGGTAGAAGTATTTTCTTTGACTTGATTCTGTAATAAATCGGAAGCTTCCAAAACTCCCAAATATTTGTAGCCTTCTTCTGGTGCTACTGCCTTTATCAAGTCTTCATTGTTAAGCTGTATTCCATCATCTTCAACAATTTTGCCTGCCTTTATGGCTATGGTTGCACACTTGTTGTTGCCAAATTGCATTCCAATATCTTTACTGAATTCTTTTGTGCTTTTTAATAAGGAATCTAGTTCAGCCTTCATTTTCCCAAATAATTTTAAATCATCCATATAGAGTAAATGTGAACTTTTTACTCCTTTTTTGGCCAATTCATATCCACAATTTGTTTTGTTCAAAATTGTTGTCAGTGGGGCCATTGATAGTATAAAGAGTAAAAGTGAAATGAGTCACCGTGGAAAATTCCACATTTGATTTTGACTTCTCCTAACTCTTCCCCATTAGCCATCAGCTTCATTTGCCAAAACGTCACTGAAGTATTCATAAAATGCTGAATGTTTCTGCTGATTTCAAAAATTTTGAGACATTTCTCAATCCAGCTATATGAAATAGAATCAAATGCCTTTTTATAGTCTATCCACAAGCAAATTTGTTCTTTTTTTCGAATTCTTCAAAACCAGCTTGTCAATCAATAAATGGTCCTTCGTTCCTCTTGAATTTTTGCAGCACCCTTTTTGTTCTACAGGGAGTAAATAATTTCCTTTTAAATAGCTGTAGATTTGGCTTGCATAAGTAGCTTGTATGTTGTTGGCAAACAGGTTATGGGTCTGTAGTTTCCAGGTTCATTTTGCTTCTCCTTATTCTTCTGAATTATTTTATTTATTTATTTATTTGTTTGTTTGTTTATTTATTTATTTATCAAACTTTATCACCACCCATCTCCCTCCCAAGGAATGTTTTAGGAATGTTAGAACATTCCAAATTAGGAATGTTCTTCCAATTGTTAGCCATTCTTTGTTTTTTGGTGCTTCCAAAACCCTATTCATGTGCTCTGCCAACCTCAAGTGTAGATTTGTCAATTATTTTAGCCAGAATCCATGGAGCTCATCTGGTCCAGGAGCACTCCAGTTTTTGACCTTCTCTGATTGTTTTCGTGCCATTTCCTCAGTTATCCTAATGTCTTCCATCTTGAGTGTTTTCACTGCATTTTGAACTTGCTTGATCCATGCTGCATTCCTATTGCGACTCTTGTTGTTTTCCCACAAACAATAAACAAACAAATAAATAAATAATTTGATTCAATTTTGGCAAAAGTATTCTTTCGGCTTCTTTCATTCAGTCCTTGATTTTCCCAAGTAGTTCTTCGTTAATCAGTAGTGCTTGCAGTTCTTTAGCAACTTCAGTTTCTTCTCCTTGTTGCTCTTCATTAACATCAATAGTCTCTTCACTTTCTGCTGTTTGTTGCTCACTTTGCAAATTATTATTATTAGGGTGAGGATTTCTATGACCTAAAAATGTTAGAAATATGCAAGCATTTATGACCTTAAAACCATTAAAATATGACCAATTAAACCCAAAATATGATTTTTAAAGCAAAAAATATGACTTTACAATTTTTCTGAAATTAGCATCCAATTTTTAAAAATCTATGCTTACACACACACAAATTAAAAGGTTTATTCTTCTTCACTTCCAGTGCAGAAGTGCTAGTATTGAAGGAATCAAATGAACATTTTGAGAGTAAAATGGTCATCCCTGGATTAGTTTTCATTAACAGCAGAATTGCATTGGATGACCACGTGCATCTTGAGGTTATCAAACTCAGAACCCCTTCTGTTGTCCACCGGTATGTTCTTATATCTGGAGAAACTCCATTTGACATCACAAGAGGTTACAGGAACAAATTTGAAAAAAGCAAACTTGTCTGGAGAAAATTCTGGCTTGAAGTCTTCAAATTTTGCTTCGAGTCCATTTAGAATGTTACTTATTTTGCAAAGTGTTGAATAACCCAGATTAGATTGCAGCACTCTTTGCAGTTTATCACTAATTTTTTCAGCCACTTTCCCCTTTGCTGGCTTTAAATCACTCTCAGTTTGTTTTACAATGTTCAGTGCATCACTAAGTTCCATTCCTACAGTTTCAAGGTGGGTGATGCTCTTGATAATCCACTGAAGTTAGATCTCATATATGCTAAGTTTCCAGCCAAGGTTTCAGAAAAGAAATTTTGCACGATCTTGATGGAGGAAGATTCACGACAGTCAAATTCTTTAACTATCTGCTGCAAGGAAGCATAATTTGTGAAATAATACATAGCTGCATCCAGCCAAGTCCCCCAAGGTGTCACAACAGGTTGGGGAGGGAGAGCCAAAGTAGGAGCAATTTCTTTGAACTTTTGTACTCAAAGTGGAGCTTTAATGAACACTTTTTCCCATTTGAAATTATCTTATCTACATCAGGATAGTTGCTTTGAATCTCTTTGGCCAGTCTGTGTAAATCATGTGCAAGGCATGTGATATGGATCATTTTTGGATAAAGAAGTTTAAGTCCCTTGGCTGCTTTAGTCATGTAGAGAGTGTCATCTGTTATAAAGAGAAGGATATTTCCCCTTTTTACACCATCCAGCCAGAGTAGTTTCATAGAATCATCAAAGAGCATAGCAATAGTGGATTTTTTTACTTTTTGTAGAGTTTCACATGTTAGAAGAAATATTTCACCAGGCTTGTCACATTTCGGAGTGCCAATAATAACATTGGCTACATATCTTCCATTTACATCACTTGTTTTATCTGTTGAAACCCATATCTTATGGTTGTCAACAGCAGATCTTATCTTTCCTAACACATCTTCATAGCAGGCAGAGATGTAATTTTTCCTTACAGTTGATTCATTGGAATTGGGTGACTGGTGTACTTCTCCAAAAAATGCCTGAGGCTACCACTGCCTAATTTCCTTAAGGGAATATATGAAATAACCATCATTGTACAGAGATCCTTACAAAATTTTGACTGGGTATTTGATGGACCTGCAGTTGAAGAAGAAGCTCTCTCGAAAAGGAGACATTGCCTGTTCTCAGTGAAGGTAAATCTTGCTAAACAACTCTTGTGTTTTGTGGTGTCACAGTGTTGTTGAATATTAAAACACTTTTGGGCCAATACCTTAACTTCACACAATTTACAAAACAAAGTATCACCATTGCTACTGAAAATCTGCTCCCCAAATTCTTGAACAAGACACCGTAATTTCACACTCGCTGAATAACTACTTTTAGGCATGTTGAAATCAGATTGCAGCTCTTACATGACTCCACCACCTCAAACACACACATACCTGAGTTGGGGAGCAAATTGTCAGGACCAGGCCTGCCTCTGACTTGGATTCAGTTTCACTTTCCGAGTCAGAGGAGGAATTAGAAACTTATGCTGGGGTTGGAGAGATGAAACTCCAGCATGACTCAGCAGAGTGGGAAGAACCCACGATGCTGATTGGGTGAGATCCAGAGAGGGATTTGAATACGCCAATCAGTGCGTGCCAGAGGCAAGCTGAAAAGCATGCAAAGGAAAAGGCAGCCCAATTGGCTGCAGGAGACTCGAAGCGTGCTAAGGAATGGGATAAAAGGCAGCAGCACAGACAGTGTGCTGATGGAGACAACCGATCCTCTAGGCCTGCAGCTTTGGAAGAAGATTCCCTACCGACATCAGAAGCAGTGACTGTGGTCGATGAAGAAGCAGTGCCAGACTTGAATTCTGAAAAAGGGATCTTTGCACCCACTGCACTTGAGGAACCAACATCGCCCGAGCCCAGCAGTTAGTGCCTTGCCTCCACCTTCAAGAGCTTGTGTTGTCTTCAGCAGAGCAACCAAGCCAAGGGTTTTTCGTGCCACCGCCTGTCAGCAGTTTACTACAGCTGCTCTTCGCAAACCCCTGCGAATTTTGGGGAGTGTTGTTCGCCTTGCTCAGGATCTGAGTTCGTGGCACACACGGTGCTTCCAGCAGAACCCAGCCTGGTTCTGAGTTTCAAGCCTAGTTCCCAGTCTCCTGCCCAGTGAATCCAGTCCAGTCCAGAGCTTCCTGCCAAGTCCAGCCTAGTTCCAAGTCTTGCTCCAAGTCTCCTGCCCAGCGAATCCAATCCAGTCCAGTGCTTCCAGCCGAGTCCAGCCTAGTTCCAAGTTCCAAGCCTTGTTCCAAGCCTCCTGCCCAGCGAATCCAGTCTAGTCTGGGGATTCCAGCTGAGTCAAGCAGTATTCTGAGCTCCAAGCCTTGTTCCAGGTCTCCTGTCCAGCGAATCCAGTCCAGTCCGGGATTTTCAGCTGAGTCAAGTCTGGTTCTGAGTTCCAATCCTTGCTTTGAGTATCTTGCCCAGAGAATCCAGCCCAGTCTGGGGCTCCCCACCGAGTCCAGCCCAGTGCCAAGTTCCAAGTCACGTTCCTACTCGTCTCCTTCAGAGATCCAGCCCAGTCCGGAGATTCCAGCCGAGTCCAGCCTAGCTCTGAGTTCGGATCTGGGGCCCAAGATTCCGTGTTCAGTTGGGTGATTGTAGCCTTGCATCCTGATCCATCGAGTTAGCCATTCTGTGTTGTGCTGTTCCAGAATTATTCCAGTTCAAGATCTGCTGTCTCCAGTCCTTGTGTTCCAGTGGGATCCAGTTTCCCTTCCAGATAATACCTAGTCCTGCTTTGCTACATTGTCTAGCCTTGATTACTCCAGTCTCCTTACTTTAAGGACTTATTGATTGTAAATAGTTCTTAATGAAGAGTTTTATTGAGAATTGATCTGGTGCATGGTCTGAACAGGACACAAATGAGAAAAAGAAAAAAAAAAAGGCAAATTCTGACTCTTTTTTTTCAGGCCTGGTCAGGGGAGAAACCTCAGCCTGCTGAAGTCATTTTAAAAAAGGTTGCTCTCCCTCTCTTACACACACTCACACAAACACACACACAAACACAGAGCCCTGAATTGGGGAGCAAATAAGAAAAAGAAAAAAACAGGCAGATTCTCACCTTTTTTTCAGGCCTGGTCAGGGGAGAAGCCTTTGTTCCCACCTCTCTCTCTCTCTCTCTCTTGCACACACACCCCTCCCTGAGTTGGGGAGCGAATAAGAAAAAGAAAGAAAAAACCAGGCAAATGTTCACTTTCTTTGCTGGCTCAAACTTGCTGGCTTACCAGGAGGGTTGCCAATGACCAAAATATGACCAAAATATGATGTTTGTTACAAAATTAAGCAGAAATATGACATAACACCTTTAAAAAGTCAAAATATGACTTTTCAGGCAAAATAAAAAGCATCTAATTCTCACCAGATTACTCTAACACATGTTTTAACTTACTTATAAATTCAAATAAAGGTTCCAGAAAAAATATGACATGTCACAGAAATCCTCGCCCTACTTATTATTATTGACTCTGAACAGACCTGAGGCTCAGGAGCCGAATATTCATTTAAGCCGTCCATTCCATGCATCCAGTGCAAATGTATTTTCTTTCCCTGATTTTTCTTGTCCATTGAAGTCCATGTTTCAGTAAACAGGTGTGTGTGGGGATATGCTACTGGTAGTACTAATAATAAGATCAACGCCTGTGATTTTATTTCAACAGATTTGTTTTACTTGCACAAATGAAACATATAGATTTATCTGATAGTTTCAAATACTGAATCGTGCTTTGAACTATTGCTCCCATCATGCCCCACTGGCTTCTAAGAGGATCCAAACCTGCATATCCTCTTCTCACATTCCTCACCACTTGGAGAAATATACTACATTTTTGGACCACTAGTAATTTAGTTTATTTTTTATCCTAATAACACTACTGTGGATCACAATTGTTAATATCTGTGAGTCCGTGTGGTAGCACCAGGGCAGACGCAAGTGAGAGTTAGAATAAAAGAAAAATAGTAGAGAGCATGAATTAACAAATGAAACAAAAGAAAGCAAGATAGATATATTGTATGTCTGTGAAACTAAGAGGAAGGGGAAGGAAGTAATAGAGCTGAGTGAAGGCAGAGCCCTACTTGTGGAGTAGAGTTGATGAATATATGCAAGGAAATGGAGGTAAAGGTTTAATTGTGAAGGAAAGAGCTAAAATGTACATCAGAAATAGAAACTGGTGTCATCATAAAGTAGGAATCCATAGGCTGGCAACAGTTGCATGTTATACTGCAGTGAAGAGTGATAATGGAAGAAGACAGGGTAACTGTGGGAAAAACTGTGGGAAAAACTGTTAACATCCTGAATGAATGCAGTCCAGAGGAAAAATGGTTCCCTTAGGTGACGTGAATACATGAATAGGAATGAGATCAAAGGCTACAAAAAAAGTGGGCCATTTAGAAAGCTAAGACTGGGGAGAATCTGCTTTGAAAAGATCTATTTGTTTCAACTACACGGTTTAAGCAGCCCTAGCTCTGGAAATATGGCACCCCTCGACCACATTAACTGATGGCGCCATCTCCCACCGATGCAAAGACTTGTATTTTTAGAATGATTCAGAAGAAGGAGTGGCATTGGTGCCCCTAGGCCAGTACCTCTTCAACCGTAGCTTAAAGCCAGCCCTGGGTTTAAGCATAGATCTATTTATAAGTACATGTAGCAAAGGAATGAATATAAAACTAAAAACATTATTAGCTTGAACAACTAAAAGAAATAATGGAGATATAAGTGTGATGAGAGGTTCTAAATGTGGGACAGATCGTTACTTGGTAATGTCAAGAATGGATTTTGCTAAATAAATAAACAAATAAAGGATATGAAATGGGCCCTATGTGGAAAAGGATTAGAAGACACCTTAATTCTTCAACAGAATGAATGGAAAGTATACAAAGGGAAAGGGGATGTGGAAGCTGCTTGCACAGAGCAAAAAGAATTACGTTACAAGTACACAGAAGTCGGTGTCAAGCTGTGCTAACAGGAAGCATAAAGCAGATGCTTGGTGAAATGATGGAATGAAACAGGGTATAGATTTAAAAAATTCAAAAATAAGGAGGACAAGGGAAAAATAAAGTATAATGAATCTATAGAGAAAAAGGTAACTGCAAAGAATATGATAAAAGATAGCAAGTTTAAAAAAGGCAGAGAAAATGCAGCACAATTTCGAAGGAAATACAGAATTCTTAGGAACAGGTTAAACACAAAGCCTCCCGCAGAGTGAATGGAATTAAAAACGAAAGTGCTGAAATGATCTAGGATGAATCTGAAGTCAGGGAATGAGGGGCGGAGTATTTTAGAGGCTTGTATGGGAATGGTGGTGATAGGTCAAACAGTGGAACTGAAGTAAATTTAAAAAATGGATGAAAAGCAGTCACCAGTGCTGTAAGAATAGTGAAAAATGGTAAGGCTCTAAGTGTTGTATGGTGCAACTGGAGAAATGTGGGAATGTACGTTTGGTTTGCTCATGGTAACTGGGCAACTTGTTGACCAAGTGTGTGAAGACGGCATCTGTGCCTGGGGATTGTAGGAATGCAGTTACTGTTCTGTAAAAAGGGGAAGGTACCAAGGAAACCAAAGTTTGCTGAGTTTCCCTTGGAAGGTATTTGGCAGAACTCTGACTGAAGATGTATCAGTGGTGACAATGACTAAAATTTAGGGGCTCTGATGCCAGCCAGGAGGTGTACAGATCAGAGTTTTGCTCTTCAGCAAGTCCTTGATAAAGGTTTGGATTGAGAAAGTTTATTGTATATTTGTTGATTTAGAGAAAGTGTATGATGAAGTGAGTAAGTTTGAACTATGGCACGTTCATACAAACATGGAGATAAAGGTTGGTTGCTGAATGCAGTAGGAGAGTTATATGATGAAATAAAGCATGTATGAAAATTAGTGGAATGCTCAGCAAATGATTCAGCATTAAGCAAGGATTAAGACAAGGATGTGTGATGTTCTTTTGTTGCCTCTTTTGTGTTTATGGATAAATAAATGAGGAATGCTGTGGTGACATTAGAGATATGTTTCTGGGGACATGAATATATGTGTAGTTTTGTTTTTAAATTAAATCATATTGTTGGCAGAAAACCTGGATGATTTGCAGTGAAGATTAGACTGATTGCATGATGCAATGAGGAGTACAGATCTGAAAATTAATCTATCAAAAATAAATTAGTCATACTTGACAGGGAAAATGGAATGAATAATTGCAGGATGTACATAAATAGTGAAGAATTAGAATAAGATATGAATTTATGGACTGTGGTATAAAGTTTACTAAAGACAAGGAAATAGATGCAGAAATTTTAAAATGTGCAAATATTGATAGAAGGTAGTTGGTAGTGTATGATTTGCTGTGAAGCATGAATACTTGTCAAAAGAAACAAAAATGACTGGGTATAAGAGTGTGCTTCTAGAGATTTGTTATGTAAAAGTGATGGTTGAGAATAAAATCAGTTGAATAGTGTGGGAATGGGATACTTAAGTAGTATGTGTGTGAATGACCAGTATAAAAGAAATACATTCATTTCTCACTATTCACGGATTCCGTATGTGTGAGTTCACCTATTCGCTAAAATTTATTTGTAGCCTCAAAATCAATACTTGTGGCTCTTTCATGGTCATTCGTGGACATGCCCAGAGCAGTGGAAAATTTGAGTCACCCAATGTGCATGTTCCCAGTTGAGGTCAGTATTTGCTAATTCGGTTTGCAGCGATTTTATAGAACATAACTACCACGAATAATATGAAACAACTGTAAATTAAGAAGGATTGGTCATTGGGAGAGAATGAATGGGAGTCCAGTCCCAAAACAACTATGTGAAGGAAGAGTGAAAGGATCAAGAGGAAAGGGAAAGCAGGAACTTGTGATCTGATGAAGTCAGTGAGATCCTCAAAGAAAGAAAAGTGAGAAGTTTAAGGAAGAAAAAGCAATGCATGGACATGCTGAAATCAAGGATGGTTTCCAAGAATAGAAAGGTATTTCCTTTCCTTTTTTTTATGTCTTTGATTTATTACTAGTTCATACTCCTTTTTTGTACTTTACATAATGTTGAATGGTGTAATGGGAACATATGTACTGTCTATATAAATGAGAAATTATATTTTGCATATATATATAGGTGCAATTGGACTACGTGGTGCTGTTTCAACCAGTGGCTCAAAGATTCACCTTGGGAGAAAAAGGTCATTTTGATGTGTGTGAAATCACATTTCTTTCCTACTCCTTTATCCCTTCTCTTTCCACTAACTTTTTTTTTTAGATCTTTAACTAAAGGTATAATAACTTAACTAAAGTTTGCTTTTCCTAATGATATGAAATACTTCCCACACTATTATCTTTCCTAGACATTTGAACTTCAAGTTCACTATAACTGGCCTTTTGGTTTATTATTATTATTTTTTAAATGAGCCATTCTTTTATTCTGTCACTACAGTCCACAAAACACCCTCCCACCCATGCTCTCCCTCCATTCTGATTTATCAGGAGAAACTCATAATTGAGCCTTTGACAATAGCAAGACTGTGCACTTTTAGTTGATAACAATGAAATGCCCAAGTTCATTACAAGAGGTTGTTTAAAAATTGATTCACAAGGCAGTAGTAGTTATCACTGGGCTTTGCATTTGCAAAATGCAAAGCTTATTATATAGCATAAGTGACAGTGAAATCTGGATGGAGGTCAAATACATTGTTCAACAGTCATGTTTAATTAGAACAAATGTCACCCACATTCCTGGTGGAGCCACATTAATGAATTAGTCCTACCACAAACTGAGAGAGGCTCACTAGAGCCTAATACCTTTTGTTCCTAAGAATAATTCAGCATATTTATAGAAAGAAGAGTGCAGTAAAAATAGCATTCCATCTATTAGAAAAATGGGGTTTTTTACTTAAATCAACTGTTAAGATCAAATAATTGCACATGTTAATTTATGAACCAAACACATACATCTATTTGTGTTGGCACATATTTTGTTACAAAGAAGTAAGTACTTTCTGAATTGGTTTCCATGACATTTTGGATGCTAATTTAATTTGCTTTTGTAATCTTGCTCAGCTCCATCCTTTGCAAGGATTCCCAGTTTACAATGGGTTGACCCTAGCTGAACTTTTCCTTTCAGCGTTTAATTGGACTGGTATGCTTGTGGTCTGGATTTTCTAAAATAATCCATGGTGGTGGAGGTCTGACAGATCATTGATCCTGCTTGGTAGACATAGGGTAAAGAAATGGTTGCCACTGCTTGGTTTGCCACTGAAAGTAGGGAACATCTGTTGGGGAACAGTCATGGTTTCCCTGGAATATAACTTGCATTGTAATTCTCCCAGAAAAATGATTTTGTATTGAAAATTTGTACCATGCATTTCAAAGCTGCAGAAACATAAGATTGTTTAACATTTACTTGTGATCAACAGAACACCAATTTTTTTTAAAAGTCAGAAAATAAAACAGGACCAACTACACAAGAGCAAGAAAAATAACTCCACAAATGTTAAGAGTATATATAAATACATCTGTAATCTTAAGAACAGGTATACATATCCAATGAATATCCATATTAAATATTTCTATCTCAAAAGACATTTGTATACAAGAATATAATTTCTTAGGAATTATGTTGATATAATTAAAGGTAGAGACCAAATGTGAATATAACAATCTTTAAAAGATTCTTTGAGACTCACTGCTGGCTGTATTGATTCTTCAGTCAAAAAAGATATACTTGAATTTATTGGTGTTTGGCTATAGTAAACCTGGCTATATGTTGAATTTCTCGGGCTGCACCATTTTATATGACCTGAGAAAAATGGCCAGTAAAACTACACTAGCATTAATAATGGATGATTATTGTATAATTGTTTCAATTTCCTCAAAGAGGAACGAAACTGAATGAGCATTGCCATCTGAGGTGGTAATATGTAAATTAGACTAAACTGTTCCAACATAGTCTAAAAAGACTTCATAATACAATATTAAGGGACTGTGAATAAAGTATTCTTTAACCCAATTGCTAATGCTTTGGCAAAATACACTTAAAGATAATTATACTATGTATAAAAAGTTCTAAGCTGACTCATTAAATTCAAATCCAAAGTCCAATACTTTTAAAAATCTTTCAAGAGTACCTGTTATATAATATAGTGAAGTGATTTCTTTTAAATGATACACATATGCATCATTATTTAATTATAGTTAATATTCTTGCTTGGTCAGATATCATGAACATAAGAAGAAATTATTATACTTCTTGGATTTGAAACCAAGTTGCAACATGTAGCCAATTATTCTGCAGAACATATTTAGCAGAAATAGATTTCCTATCAATAAACACATCTGTGATTCTATAAATTCTTCTATAACCCTATTCCTTGAACTAATATTTATCTGAACCTGGGTGATAAAGGAATTGGAGGAAAGGAAGAATCAGGGTCCAAGACCATTTCTGTATTTTCCCAAATTTCTAATCTAAATTTTAAAGATTGATTTATGGTAACAGATATTAATTTCTTAGTAGCTGGAATCAATAGTTATTGCCCCCAAACACTAATTGTGTGCCATCTAGTCAGTGCTGATTCTTAGTGACCACACAGATAGATTTTGCTGCAGTATACTCCCAACCTGGAACTTCCAACAGTGCACACATTGCTGCTGTAACTAAGTCCATCTACCTAGCTGTTGGTTATCCTATTCTCAGCCAAAACTTTCCCAGCATGACAGACTTCTCTAGAAAGTTAGGTCTTTGCATAATGTGTCCAAAATATGATACTTTGGGCCAGGTCATTATATCTCAAGTGAGAACTCTGGATTGATTTGTTCTATGAGCCATTTGTTTCCTTGGCTAACTATGGAATTCACAAGAGTCTTTCCCAATGCTGAAGTTCAAAGTTTCAACATTCTTTCTATCCTGCATCTTCGACTTTTGCTTCCATAGAGTGTTACAGGAAATGTTACAGGGGAAATCATTGCCTGCACAATTCTGATCTTTGTAAATACATACACTTCATAGCATTTGACTATCTTTTCCAAGACTTTCATTGCTACTCTACCAAGTACTCGTCTGAAGTTTATTTCTTGACTGCTGGTTCCTATATTATTGATAGTCAATCCTGAAAGGAAGAAGCTATTCACCACTTCAATATCATTGTCTATTCTATGACTGCTTGTTGTACGTGTGATCATTAGTTTGGTCTTCTTTATATTTAGTCTCATTATTTCACTGTGCTCCTTGACTTTTATTATTTGAGTTTCCAGATCATTTGCATTTTCAGCTATCAGAATAATGTCAGCATATTGATGTTTATTGAAGTTTCTCCAGTTTTAAAATCACACTTATTTTCTTCTAATCCATCTTCTTTCAATATATATATTTAGTATATAGGTTGAATAAATAAGAGGAGAGTGTGCAGCCTTGTTTAACTCCTTTGCTGATCTGCAGCAGGTCTGTTTCACCATGTTTCATATACTGTGGCTTCCTGAATTGCATACAGATTTTTTTAGAGCAGTGAGGTGTTCTGGGAATCCCATTTTTGTAAGGACATTCTACTGTTTGATGTCGTCAACACAATTGAAGGACTTCCTCTAAATTAATGAAGCAGAAACTTACTTATTTTTAGCTTTCTCAATTATCCAGTTGCATCAGCAATGATTTCTCATGTTCCTTGGCCTTTTCCAAAACCATCTTGAACATCTGGCATCTCCTTTTCCAAGTAGGACTCTAATCTGCATGGGATGATCCTAAGCACTATTTTGCTAACATATGAAATTAAGGATATTGTATGATAATTTGCACACTGTGTTTAGTTTCCTTTCTTTGGTATAGCTATGTTGATTGACCGCTTCCAATCTGTTGCCACTGTGTCATTCTCTGGCATAGTTTGGTTAGAACCTTTACTGATTCTTCTTCTGTTGCTTCTATTTTTCTTCTGTTCTGCTTGTCATATTTCTGTAGATATTCCATCAATTCCTGTAGTCTTCTAAGTAATTCACTCTGTAGCTATTCAATTTCTTTTTAACTTTGGAACAGTGCTGGTCTATTTGTTTTATCAAATAATGTTTTATGTCTCATATAGCTCAACCACTATCATATTTTATATTACATGGTTTGCCTGATCTCATTTTTTTAATATATTTGTGTATAGGTAAATGTTTCTTTGCCAGGTGTGAAACCGAATAACAGATAAGTGAACCATAAGAATGCCAAAACCCCTGGGACTGTGAAGAGTGAAGAAAATGGTAAATCTTTTGAGTGAAGAGAATGGTAAAGTAGGCATCTTTTGAAGTAGGCAAATCTACCTATTTCAATATAATCATGCTATTTTCTCTCCAGGGAAAAGCTCTGAAGAAATAATTACATTTGTTTTCAACATGGTTTAATTAGAACCAGGCAAATACCTGTTAATATTGGTGCTAGAACCATCCTCATCAACAGGACACCATTCCCAGTCCCAGGATGTCTGCAGGGGGATGTGTGAAAAAAATCACGATGGTGGCTGCAACTATTACATGGGTCATCACATGTAAAAAAGGGGCAGGGCTTCAATTGCATGGTCACAGCTGCCAACTTTACTTTTTCACCCTGCTGCTGATCCCCCTGCTCGATCCTCCAGATTGCTGCCATATACTGGGAATGCTAGTTACACATGAGGCACATGCAACAGGTGAAAAACTCACTGAAACTGCTCTTAAAATCTTAGCTTATTTTCATCCTGATGCATTTACATCCTTATGGAACAAAATTCAGTAGCACCATTTGGAGGACTGTAACACATTTTGTAGGATTTTTCTCCTTTTTTATTTGCTGAGAATTCTCATTAGTCCAGTCACTGCAAAATGTGTTACTTTAAAGTAGTGGGTTGTCTCTGCTAATAATCTGGCCCTCACATTCTTTGGCCACATAATGAGAAGACAGGACAGCCTGGAGAAGATGCTGATGCTAGGGAGAGTGGAGGGCAAAAGGAAGAGGGGCCGACCAAGGGCAAGGTGGATGGATGATATTCTAGAAGTGACGGATTCGTCCCTGGGGGAGCTGGGGGTGTTGACGACCGACAGGAAGCTCTGGCGTGGGCTGGTCCATGAAGTCACGAAGAGTCGGAAGCGACTAAACGAATAAACAACACAACACATTCTGTACCAGCTGCAACTTTCAGGTCATTTCAGAGGTGGCCCCACATAAACTGTGTTGTAGCAGTCCAACTGTATGGTAATCTGGGGGTGAATTACCATTGCAAAGACTCTCTGGCCCAGGTAGAGTCATAAGTGGCAGACTAGCTGAGCTGGACAAAGATCCCTTAACTCACAGCTTCCACTTATTCATTAGCAGGTGCCCTGTGTCCAGCAGGACTACTAGTTGTAGAATTGCTGCTCTAGGGGAAGCGCAACCCCATCCAGAGCAACCACCAGAATCAAAGTTCTTGCAAGATCTAGATGTTTCCTGTTGAACAGCATCTTCATCTTTCTAAGGTTTAGTCTGAGAGCTTTTCTCCCCATCCAGTCCCTTTACTGTCTCCAGGCACTGGTTCAAGTCCTACAGTATCTCTGGCCTGGCCTGGGATGGCAATATATAAGTATGTACCATAAGCAGTAAAGTATATGCTTACTTGTGCCCTACTAAAATCAGCAAGTCTTCAAAGTGCTAGAAGTTTGCTACTTTAGTGATAACTTAGAATGGTTTCCAGTGATGACTGCAACTGTTTTTAATAACGGTGATGTCATTTTTCTGCATTTTAAATTGTTAGAATATTTGTGACCGATGGGAAAGCATAATGGATAATATTGTTGTAACAATATTATCCATTATGCTTTATGTAACATTTATGCCCTAAAGATAAGTGAGTTGCATGTCACTGGCAACATTCTACCTCTGCTGTGGATGATTGCTTGCTTCATGCTCCCTTTTGATGTGACCAGGTCCTCACATTGAGCTCTCCCACCACCTCAAGGAAGAAAATGTAGTTCTCAGAACTACAGGTTATTACTAGAATCAAATTGAGATGGTCAGCACTTGTATATGCGCTCTCCAGCACTTCATGCTCCCTTTTGATGTGACCCTACCAGGTCCTTGCGCTGAGCTCATCCACAGCAAAGGTAGAATGTGCAGGTGTGGGGGAAGCCAACTCCTCAAGGAGAAGAAACTCCAAAATCAAACAAAAGAAGGCAATGGCAAACCATTCCTCTACTGTTACCATGAGAACAGTAGGGATGTGGCTGTAACCTTACAGTGCATCCTTCCATCTTTGACATCTGTAAAGCAAGCTTCCATGTTGGGCATAACCTAGAAAAGGGAGGAACTTATTACGGTTTTATGCATTTTCAAGATAAAAAGATAAGCAGAGCTCTACTGGATCAGAACAAAGCAATAGACACGTCTTGCTGTTATTCTTCAGTGATGGATATTCAGAGGCATGCTACCCTGGAGACAGCCTATAGCCATCATGTCTGGGAGCTATTGATTAGCTTATATTCCATCAATTGCCTAAGCTTTTCTTAAAGCTATCCTAGTTGGAATCATCATCACAGTGCCTTGTGGCGGTTATTGCTTGAGATTTGCTGGACTCCCCCCTCCCACTGGGCCGTGCTAAGAGATGCTATGGAGATGCTCCTTCACTGCCAGCTCCGGAAATACATGTGTGTGCCCACCCTGGTCTGTCTGAACTCTGGCATGTAATTAAAGCTCCCCCTGGCAGATGGAGCATAAGGACAGGAAAGAGACCTTGGCAGTTCTCTTGGATACCACCTCTTAGCGAAGAGATTTTCTACTCTGTTATTTGTAAATGCTGAAGAAGGCAACAGAATCTCTCAAGCAAGCTAATTGGAGGGGGAAACAAGCAGTTCCTGAACAGATAGTGATCGCCAGTAGTCATTAGGCTTCCACGATAATGGGCATTTATCCTGCTTAATTGTTACCTGCCTGGTAACTCTCTTCCATACTCAGTGTTTAATTCATTGTCTCACATACGTGTAGCCCTCACTGGCACATTAAGAAGAATTGGTGGGATAACCGTGGGGAGAATTGCCCTTTGAAGCTCTCTGCCAATTTGTGTATGAAGTAATATCTGTGAGAATGACAACAGTAGACAAAGTTGTCTTTACTTCTACTGCCCCATTTGCTTTGCTTTTAAAGATATTATTAGCGTTTTCTCTCTTTCTCTCTCTCTCCTCCCCATTTTTGAAACTTCTTATAGAACTGAAATGGTATTTATAAATATTCAACGTTTGCTGAGTCACCCAATTTTTAAAAAAACTCTGTGAAGTTTTTATGCTGAAATTTTAATTCAGCCTTCAACGTCTGAATTTTTTTAGACTTCTTAGCTTCTCCAGTTTTTGTAGCATGAACTATGAGGTTTCATTATGTCAATTGCTCAGCAGTATTAGAAGCCATTTATTAGGAGTACAATCCAAATTTGTTCTCAACAGGGAGGATCAACCCTTGAAGTATCTTCTGTCTACTTCTTAATTTTAAGGCTTTTAGCTATGTCTAAGGTAAAGGTAAAGGTTTCCCTTGACGTAAAGTCCAGTCGAGTCCGACTCTAGGGGGCGGTGCTCATCTCCGTTTCTAAGCCTTGGAGCCGGCGTTGTCCATAGGACACTTCTGGGTCATGTGGCCAGCATGACTCACGGAACGCCGTTAGCTATGTCTAGGAACAAATAAAATATGAGCTATGTCTAGGAACGAATTAAATATGAGAATTATTCATATTAATTTGTTTAGCTTGTGGTGTTACAACAGCTATACTTGCCCTAGTTTCATTCAGGACAGATAACCAAAATGCCTCCTCTGTGGGCTATCTTTAAAATGTTCTGGATGTTCCAACTGGTGCAAGTTACCATAGCCCATTTGCTCACAGGGGCCATGTAAGAAAAGTACCATAAAATGCCTACTTTATGTTGGTACATTGGTTGCCAATTTGTTTCTAGGTACAATTTAACATATTGGTTGTTACTTTAAAGCCCATCATAGTCCAAATTATTTGACAGGCTGTTTCTACCCACCTCTACCCCTGCCCCCAAAAACTCTGTCTGGTCTTCTTCTTCCTCTTAGAAGTTAATATCAATTTTTTTGTTGCTTTCCTTTTCATTAATTCCGACTTTAGTGGACTAAAGCTAAAATGCTATTGAACAGTCCTTGAGTCAGCAAAAAAAGTATGTGAACATAAATTTTGCTGTTCTCAGCGTTGACTCCTATTTTGTCACAGTAGTAAGGCCAGATAATGGCACTTTATTTCTCCTCCCACCAAGTGTTGCCTAGACAGATGCTTAGAATGGCAGGCTTAGCCAACAGATCATAGGTGTGGGAGCTAAATGTAGTGAAATGGGAGGAACTGCTCTTGATGTTCCTCACACACCCTTGTTAGCTGGGCTACTTCCAAACACAGGTATAGCGCTATTCTGAAAGAATGCTAGATCTGTGCTAATTTCCCTTGCTGGGAAATAACAAGTATAGAGAGAGTGCAAGGTGAAACCAGAGGAAGCGACTGATCGTTAATAAATGAGTACTGTTAGGGAGTGGTGGTGCTAGCAGCAAGTGACCAGATGTACATAGTAAGAAAGATGACCTTGACAGAAATATGCAAGAACCAATATTTAGACCAGTATTTCTCAACCTTGACAACTTGAAGATTTGTAGACTTCAACTCCTAGATTTCTGGGAGTTGAAGTCCACACATCATCAAGTTCCCAAGGTCGAGAAACATAGTCTAGACAAAGGGGGCCAAAACATTTTTTAAGCCCTGAGGGAAAAAGAAATATAACATTCAGAAGCAGCTCAGGCAGACACCTCCCTGATTCACTGGCATATAAGAAGAGGGAGGAGGTACAGCATAATCAAAGTTGCAAGATTCTGTTATTATAGCCAATCTCAATAAAAGTAGTTTTAATCTTCCTGTGTAGCTGGTTTCCTGGTCTGGCTGACCTAGTGGGGCTGACATCAAGAAGTCCAGCAGCACCTGAAAATAGCCAGGGGAAAGCCACAGAAAAGAAGCAAGCTAGAGCAAACTTCCAGAATCCACTACTGTGAGTAGCCTGCCCATAATAAAAACAGTAATCTCCACAGCACCTGGTGCCACCAAAAGCCAGAATGGAACGGCCAAAATGGCACACACACCTCCCTCCACCTCCAGTCCACCAAGGAACATAAGTAACTATGGTGCATTGTACAAGCACCCAGATAAACTGCAGCTGATTCAGACTGATTCCCACAGCATTGTCCAATTAGGGCAATTGTTGTAGCATACTTGCAGTCCAAGTCTCTTGTCAGCAGAAGCATCAGAAATCCAGAAATGCAAGCAGCGGTGATAACCAGCAACACACAACTGGCAGAACCTGACTCTCTTTTCTGGCTTAAATCAACCTTCTATACAGCACAAAGCTAGAGCTCTTTTGAACAAGTGTGAACTATATGAGGAACATGTTAAAGACTTGACAAGCACTATGGGAAGTACCAATCAGGCATTTATTATTTATTTATTTCCCGCCTTTATTATTTTTACAAATAACTCAAGGTGGCGAACATACCTAATACTCCTTCCTCCTCCTATTTTCCCCACAACAACAACCCTGTGAGGTGAGTTGGGCTGAGCGAGAGGGACTGGCCCAGGGTCACCTAGTCAGCTTTCGTGCCTAAGGCAGGACTAGAACTCTCAGTCTCCTGGTCTCTAGCCTGGAGCCTTAACCACTAGACCAAGTTGACATTACCAAGATTACCAAACGTTGCTTGACAGAACAGCTAAGCTTCAATTAGACTCTTCCTGGGTAGTGCAACTTACAAATTAGATTAGGAGTTGCAGGCTTCCTGCCACTTGTTTTGCAGCACCAGGACAAGTTAAGAAAATTGTTGCACAAAGAATCCTTGTTATAAAATCTATAACTACTCTCAGTAAGCTGGTATGCTGAAATGGATTACTTGCTTCACATTGAAACATGTTTACGTATTAAAATGCCCAAGTATCTTAGGAAGGTGTTTACCCATAAAAGATTTAAGCAACTAGACAGAATGGTAGAACAGGGAAGGTTTAACTGAGCACCTCTTCATGAAGGTACATGTATCTGTGATGCACCGGAGACTGAGGGTATAGAACATATATTATATGAATGCCAGTTGTATAGCACAAAAATAGATAATTGTCTTGAACCATATACAAGACAAGCAGCCCACTGGGACCCATATTTCAGAACAACTTACTTTACTTGCAATCAGAATTCAAATATCACATATAAAATGGCCTCCTTTCTGAATAAAACAGTGTAACTGAGAGCTGCATGTGTTGATCTAATTAGGCTAAATGGTAAGGGTCATAAGGATATATAAACTGAGATTTTGTTTTGAGGTATACTGTTATGGATGGTTTTATTTAATCTTTTGTACTTTGATATGGCCATATGGCTAATCAATAAAGTGCTACTGCTACTACTTTCCTCTATCTCTTGGGAAAGCTGAAATATGTTTCTCTGCAAGTACTACCCATGTGCAGAAGCTCCTTGTGGCTTTTGCGAGTGCCAGGACACTCTGAGAGAGTCCTGCCCAAGAGCATGGATTCCTCTTAGCATCCTTTGGTGCTTGGAATATCTGGGAAAGGCTTTAAAGAGCCTCCTCTTCACTCGAAGACTCAGGGACCATGTGGCTTTACAGAGTAGCGGGGGGGGGAGGGGGTTGCTTGAACCTCAATCAAAGCAAAGCACCCCATGGAGCTTTGCACTACTCTAAAAACAAACATAAAATAAACGTAAAAATAATGACATTTCAGGGTTCTTAGAGACCCAGTCAAGACTTCAGAAAAAAAGAGAAAGAATAGCACAGAATATTGAGAAATATTTTTAAAGAACATTTAATTCATCTATATATTTGCTATTTCTTATATTGCTATAAGACATACATTTAGGCGATACTTATATACTCATTTATCTAAGAATAAGCCCAGTTACACTTATGGAATTTACTTCTGAGTAGACATGTACAGGATACATTAAACACTTTGAGGATTTTTTATATATAACTCACATTGCCTTGAGAGAGTTTTGATGTAAAAGAGCAACATACATCTATTTGCATATTTCAAATGTAATAAGTTTTGATTATTAATTTCTTTTCAGAAACAGCCATGTTTATCTAGATTTTTTTTTTTTGCTACAAATAAATCATTTTGTTACTCAGAATTATTTTCAGGATGGCATTTTAAAAGTATTTCTGAAATAGGGTTTGTAGTTTCTGTGCTTAAAGAGCTTACCTGCACTGCCCACCTGCCCTGTGGCCAGAAGAGGCAGGCCGCTGTTTCTGCAGAGAAACCAAGACTAATTCCCCACTCACCTTCCAAGCAACCTCAACATGCGTTTCTGTCCTCTGCTTCTGGGCATATCCACACTTACGGTTTAAGCCGCTCCTGCCCTGTGCTCCTGCCAGCTTGACTCTAAGCCAGTTTAAGAACATTTTTTCCAGGCTGTAGTGTTTTACAAGTAATAATGTGTCACATCACATTATGTCACATCACAGAAAGCTTATCAAGAAATGGTTGGAAACCACTGAGAAGACCCTGGGATTGTAGAAGCTTATAGAACAGACGCTGTAAAATGAGGTCCTTGCAGGTGCCAATGAATCTGTGAAGGATTTGCAGATTCCTTGACGGATCCCCCAAAATGTAATTATCTATTTAAAAAAAAATGATGTCAAAAGTCTCAGTAGATAGCTACTGTAAAACTCATGAGATTCCTATACGTGATCTCATGAGATTTCTAGAGAAAACACCGCAACCTTGCAAGATTTTAGCATTCTTTTGTCAGGTGCACAAACTTGAGGAATCACAGGGTTGGAAAGGACCTTGGAAGTCTTTTAGTCCAACCCCTGCCCAGAGCAGGAATCCTCAGACAATACCAGACAAATGGCTCTCCCACCTTTGCTCGAAAACCTGCCCACAACTCCAGCAGGCAGGCTATTCCACTGCTTAATAACTCTCATAGTCAGGAAAATACTTATTTTGACTTTGGATCTCCCTCTGTAAAGTCTCCCCTCACTGATTCTTGTTCTGTCCTCAAGCACACCCTCTTTCCTATGACAGCCTTTAAAGTATTAGAAGACTGCTATTATGACTCCCCTTTGCCTTCTCTTCTTTGGGCTGAACATGCCCAATTCTTTTAACTGTTCTTCATAGGATTTAGCCTTCAAGCCCCTCACTATCTTTCTTGCTCTTCTCTTTCCAGTTCCTCTGAATCCTTCTTGTATTGTGGTGACCCAGGCAAGACACAATATTCCAGTTATGATTTGAACAGTGCAACATCGTGGGAACTATCAATTCCTGCAATTTTGACATTATACCACTGTTGATATGGCCCAAGATTTCACTGGCTCTTTTGACAGCTGCAGCACTCTGCTGGCTCGTGCTTAATCTGTGGTCTACCAGATATTGTGATTCTGCCCATCTTGGAGAACAGCTGGAGGAATCAGTACTGACCTTCCACACAACCCCAAAACCATGATCATGCCATGGAAGGAGCGTTCCTCCTGTCACACAAGTCTCCTTCATCTGACATGACAACAGCAACTTTCCTTGGGCATGTGAATCCTGAGTGGAAATCAGAGCTCCCTTTCCCAAAGGGTTTTCAGCTAGCTTCAGGGCAAGGAGCCATTCAAATGCACGTGCAGAACCTTCATTCGTTCTTCACTGCAGTGAAAGGACAGCCAGCCGAACCAGGAGCCTTGCATAAGTACATTATAGCTCTTGTGAGTTTCTGGAATAGGGTTAAGTCGTTATGCTTGGTGGCATTAACGTATATGTTTCTGAGAGGTGCAATATCTTCCGGTGAAGGTAACATTAGAGAGCTAAACTGATGTTGCCTATATCCAGTATCTGTATTTTCTGGCATGAGATCTGAAATAAAGATTGTATCTGCAGTAAGCAAAGGGGCTGAACTCATGGCCAACTGCCAAGCACATGACTATATTTTATCCAAGTTAATTTGGCAGCCAAATAACTCACATCTCAGAAAATGACAGAAAATTGTGGTGATTTTTTTTTATTACAGACACTTCTGCTAATGAGTCATATACATGCCTATATCTTTGAGCTCTGTGTGTGTGTGTGTGTGTATGCATAGAAGAGTTAGAAGAAAAATAAAAATGATTTTTTCCCCCAGAGATGCATACTGTGGGGAATGGAAATGTTTGAATGGCAGTGGAAATCTGACTCCAGTTGTGAATCCTAGATATGCTTGACTTTGAAGAAAAGCAGTGTTTCAAAAACTGTTTGGGATATGGCATAAGCCCTGCATGCTGTTGCAGGTGTTTGAGAAAAAGAGTAAAAAGTTATGTGGGATTGAACATTCCTGCTGAAGGTATGGAGACAACCATGCAGTTTTCCTAGCAACAGAGCAAAAGCGGCTTCTTCTTCCGAGATTTTTTTGCGGGGGGACAGGAGGAGGCAATATTCGTATTCTAGCACTGGTATTCCTTGCTGATTTCTTTTTCAGGTTTAGCAGAAGCCTACCTGTATGTGTGAAGAGGCAGAAGCCAAATTTCCAATCATTTACTGTATATTCAGGAAACATTAATAGCAACTTTATATCTGCCATTACCAGTCCCAGATTACATGGCAGAGCACTGTTGAGCTTTTATTCTGGCCAAGTGACATTCCTTATTATCCATGTAGCTGAAAGGCAGATATCAGAACATCACGTCTAACCAATATTTTTTTCCTGCGTGGGACATGACAAATAGAAACAATGCCGGTTTGACAGAGCCAGCCATGCACCACTGATTCTGCCTTTTCAAAGGAATCTTTCAGGAAGGAAAAAAGAATTTTGCACATTTTATCTTTTATCCAACCAAAAATGGAGTTTTCCCAGCAGCTGAGGCAAATTTTGTACAATTGCCTCTTTCAGCCATAGACAACTCTTTACTAAATAGTAAGTATTGATAAATAATGTGCAAGGTTTTGCTAAGACAGTAGGGTTTTCAAGATTTTGTTATGTTGCATTAATTTTATTTATTGGTCTCTGCTCAAAGCAAAATAATTCTATTCTGTTTGGATCCTGGTCAGTATTTTCAATTTAAATATATCAAAATAAAACTATTTATTTTTTCAAAAAAAGCCAACTAATGGTCTACAGGAAATTGAGAATTAAGAAAGATGCTTGTAGAAATTCTCTGTCTATAAAGTTCAATTTCTTTATTTAGCTCAGTAGGTCCCAAATGGCGGTTCCACGTCTTAGGGCATAAGAGAATTACTCTTAAAAATCCATAGAAATGTTCATCAGAAGGCAGAGGATGAATCAGCAGCTGTATGAAGTGGCCAAGATGTTTTGAACTGTAAAAAAAACACATCATTGTGTACTCACAGCAGCCTGGAGATGTTTGTAGACGGGCTTCTGTTTCTACCATTCTTTCTGCAATGATAGGTGAACATACAGCCTCATATAGTTACAAGGTCAGTCCTGGAAACATAGGAGAAGGATTCTGTACAGAATCCCACAATTTTGTGAGACTATGGAGCACTTTTGCAGGTTAAAAACAGAAAAAGAAATCTTGTACATTTGAAAAATAAGCCCAATTCCCCTCATTTCCTTTTACAGCTGGATTTTGTTCCTGATGACATTTTTCCTGCCATGGATCTGCCTGGATAGCAACATTCAAATCTATTTCCATAAGGTTCCATGGGTAGAATTCTTCTTAATTCCCAGTGGGGCTTGGAAGCATCTTGGAAATAAAAATGGTGCTAGAAGCTTGGGACCTACTTTACACCATGCTATCTTCTCATTTAATTTTGTTATTTTTAAAAATGTTCTAAAATGTAAATGGCAAATGTTGCATGTAGCCTGTTGGTCTCCCAAGTAATTATCCATGGGCACACTATTGCCTATAAGCACTATACCTTATATACTATAAGTCTGTGCAAAGTTTCTAAGAGGTGTTTCACTTCAATTAAACTTTGAATGAAGCATATCCCCATAGCTCTTTCCTGAAGCTACATTATGCCCTTGTTTCTAAGAGTAAAAATGCCTTATTGTTTCATATTGCCCCAGTTTGGAACCCCTTTCAGTCTTTTCCCAAACACCTTTCACTAGGGTAAAAGGCTGGGAGATGCCATCTTCCATTGGCCAAGGGTTTCTAAGCTGGACAGTGTTAGTGTGTGCTGAGGTCAATAATGCTGTGAGGCAGGTGATAGGTGCCCTCTTGATTGATTGATTGATTGATTGATCGATCAAATTTTGTCACTGCCCATCTCCCCCAAAAGATGGACTCTGGGCGGTTTACAATAAAGCTAAAAGGATTAAAATATAATAAAAACAAGATATATTACACAACATATAAATATAAGTATAAAGTATATGATGCTCAGGAAAGGTCATCTAAGCCAGGGAATTGCAGCCTGTACTATGAGCTATTCCCACAACATGTTCCTAAGGAAGGCAGCTTGAAGAACATCTGGTCCCCTTGCTGAGGGGGTCACAAGAAAGCCAGGAGGAAATCACTGGGGCTTACCAAAGACGCATTTGGCAAATACTATGGGTAAGTGCTTTTGGCAAGTGCTACTTCTGGTGAGACCATAAACTGAAAGAAACCACAACAGGACAGGATTCAAGGAGCTGCAGCTTCTGATAAGAAAGGTGTGTAGTGTTAATTAAAAAAAACTAATTAAATGTTTACTAAAGAATTTCAGTCACTGCTAGATCATAAATGCAAGCCTTATCTGTAGTAAAATCAAGATGTAACGTCTTGAAATTTTTCTCCCATCTCAGTGGTGCAATCAGTTTGAAGCAAGACTCTTTTGGATGGGAGGCATGGTTGTTGTTTGGTAATGGACTAGTTTGGCTTTCAAGCTGTTTGTTTTTGTCCTTGTTTTCTAGGTTAGATAGCGATAGTGCACGCTGCATGCAATCCACAGGACAGACTGAAGACAGCCAATCTTGAGCCTCCTCCATGCATGCTTCCTGGCTGGGTGGCTCCAGTGTGTGCTGCAGGTAACCCCAAAGCTATCCAGCCTGAAGCACTTTGCTCTGTGTTGGGGGAGAAGGTGAAGATAAGCCTTTTCCTACCACACTGACCCAAACTGGTTCGAGGCCCCATAAATAGCTTTGTTGGGGTAAATCATGTAGCCTCTTCATTTTGATGAAGTGAATCATGTTGCTTCCATGAGGCATGACATATAACTAGTCTGTTTCAAGATTAATTGATCTGTTAAATAATATTCATTTTTTTAAAAGTTGATGATGTTGTAGTGATTCAAAAGTTAGTACAGGACAGTCTATAACAGAATCAGTGGATGAAGGCAGCAGAGTTCTCAGGTGCGTATGTGTGTGAATCTTGATGAAAGAAAAAGCGTAAGTCTATCTGAGGCAACTTGACAGAGAGCTTTGCACCATGGAAGTGAAATGATTCTCTGGCTTGAGGCAAAGCCTCAATGTGATTTACCTTGATGGAGGAGGCCTTGAGGATTCACACAGCCCACTGTGAACTAATTTCATTTCCTGTCACAAAACGTTGCAGTGTATGACAACCACATGCAGCCAACTGGGTTATCTCCTTTGAGGAGAAGAACTTACTTCTCCAAAAGGATTACTATAATCTCTTTTTTCCTCTAGTAACTATCTTCCTATCTGACCAGCTCACATGCTGGAAAATGAGTGCAGGTGTGGGCTATGCTTTGTTGATCACAATCCCTTCTGCAGAGGAAGCTTTGAATATGTTTGACATAATCAGCGCACAGACTTTGCCCACTCGCTTTCATAAACAGGCTGTTTTCACATCCTTTTCATAGGATCCGACAAGCGGAAAAATAATTAATGTTACCTCAGCCTAAGAGTGACCTAACTGGGATCCAAAAAGACAGCCTGTTGCATAAATGAACCATTTAACTGAGTGACAGAGGAAGATGACATGTATCATTTCTGCCACTGTGCATTTAAAGAAACTACAGGTTTGATGAAGATTAGATGCTCTCAGAGCCAAAAGGAGTTTTTATGGATGGAAGGCCATGCAAGAGCCTCTTCTTTCATGGGGGTGGGGGGTGGGGGGGGGAGCAGGTTTGTGTGATGAATACATAAAAGGTGAGGAAACCTTTGCCGCCAAGATGTTATTGGACTTCATATTCCTGACAGTTGGCCACTCTGCTTGCAGATCATGGGAGCTGGATTCCAACAACTGGAAGGCTGCAGGACTTCTGCTGGAAAAGTGTTGGAGATAAAGGGATAATTCTGTTTCAAGGATAGCTTTTTCACCTTTCTAGACCATCCATTTACCATGTGCAGTACCAGAACAGAATAGGAAGAGAGAGGCCAATCTGATTCTTGGGAAGTACTCCTGTGCACATTATATTGAAAAGAATGGGAATGGGGAAGAGTGTCAAGCGGCTGTGGGGTTACTGTTCTTTGCAGGATGGAAGTGGGAGAACTGCAATGACAACCTTAAACAAGACATAAATGTTTTAATCAAGAGCGGAGATGCATTGTGCTCACCTGAGTTCTTCCAACTTATGTTCAAAGCATGCATTACTCCCATACAAATATTGGTTTCATCTGGGTATAACTGTAATGGAATGCAATGAAGCATCAGAGGTTGTTTTTGGAGATGAGAGCACTCAGCATTTGCAGTTAGATATTCCTCACAAGACAATGATTCCCAAGGATCTGGGAGGACAATGCATGGAAAACATATTTCAATTAGTACTATATAGTTATATGAACTGTTGGGAGGGGTGTTTTCTGAAGCTTTAAGAGTATTGCAAGACAATATGAGAATTTTAAAGGAAAAGATACAGAAACCTCTAGCTCTTTGCTGCCCTCTAGTGGTTGACTCAACTTTTGCAATGCGGTTCTAGTAACCCTAGTCATAATGAGCTATGGAGAAGAGTAGCTGAAGATGGTATCATCGTGGCCACACTCTCATGTTCATCCAGTAACTGAACTTACGATATGGACCCAACATGGACTGCTGATGGGTTTAGAGAAAAGAAAACATGAGCTTAACTCACCTGTCAGAGCCAGCTCATCCACCAAGCTAGGTAAGATGGCTACTTCAGTGATTTAAACTTATATTTTACTGCCAAGAATGGAAAGAGGTGTTTGTTTGACTCTCAGCCTCATAAGTCATATATATATATATATACACACACACACACACACACACACACACATACATATATACATACATACATACATATATTTCAATGTAGTAAATATACAGAACAAATAAAAAGATAGAAAATAATTTTTAAAAAAAGAAAAAGAAAAAACATACAATTATGCCTATCGAGTAATTATCATCTTAAACTTTTTCCCAACCTCTTTGTCTTTTTGAATCCTCAGATCCCGAAATCATCAATTCTATTTTTAATTCTCTCAGCAAAAAGTCCATATAAGATTTCCAGTCTTTCAGAAAAGTCTACATCATTGTTTCTCAGACCAAACTGGTCAGCTTTGCCATTTCTGCAAATTCAATTAATTTTATGATCCAGTCTCCCACTGTAGGTATTAACCTAATGAGTCAGAATGAATTGGCTTAAGAAGGAAAATATTTTGGTCCTCCATGTTCACACTGATATCAGTGGGATGTACAAAGGCTTAATTGTGTGCTGCATTAGAACTGAAAAGTTTAATCAATACATTCACCAGAAAGTTGAAGTCTTACTATGAGCATCCTTGAAATGAGACATACCTGCCTGGAGGACACCTGAAAAGGAAGAGATAGAAGTCAGGTTTTGGTTTTGCTTGGAAGAAGCAGACTTTGGGTACCAGTTTACTTCCTTCTCATTAAAAGTGCATACTTATAAATAAGATCTTAAAAAAAAAAAGCAAAACTTTCCAATATTCTCCTCGCATAAGCACCCTCTGACAATCAATTTAGTTAGCCAGAAAAGAAGGAAGAAAACCATATAGCTGTTGCAAATAATAATAATAATAATAAGCTACTTTTCTCTTGGTTCTAACTGGATTTATGGACTCCATTCATAAATGTTTGATGCATTATCAGAAGCAGAAAAAAAAATTAAATCAACACATAGCTAAACACTGTAGTATAATATATTATAAGTGAAGCTTTCTGAAAATCTGCAAAAATCTAAAGCAGTGTTTTTCAAACTTGGCAACTTTAAGATGTGTGGACTTCAACTCCCAGAGTTCCCCAGCCCAAACACAATAGGGAACAAGTAGTCATCCCTTTATTTATTTCATTCCACCCTCCCAAGTATTTCAGGTGGTTCAGAGAATATCTGAGCTGGCAACTGGGAGCAGTGCCATCTGCATGGGGTGCTTTGACCCATAATTCTGCTTGAAATACTTCGTCTGAAACATGTTCTTTCATAAATCCTTGACAGGGTTTTATGTGTTAGGAAATTTGCTTAGGATCAAAGAAGCTGAGGTTGTTCATTGGTGATGAAGGAAACTGCATTCTTCACATTCACAGAGGCACTTATTATGGGTCAGATATAGGCTTAATCATGCTTAGAGCAGGCACATTGAAATCAATGGGAGTTAGGCAGTCATGGCTAATTTGTCTGAGTGGTTTCAGAGGTTCTATTTTACAAACGGCTACAGGCATTTGCCCCTTGCATGTAACCGCAGCACAAATATGAACTGACAATATTTTTCTTTCTGCTGTGTCCCCAAAATATTGTCTTCATTTTATCTCCAGTTCATAGGGCAAGCAAATGACTCACAGGAGAAGGTCATCCTTAACAGTACTTATGTTAAAATGATATTTTCCCCCTTATTCCAACCTGGTTCAAGGGCATCTTTGAGGTGTATAAAAGATTTATTAACTATGTCTTACATTACTTTGATAGGAAGTCAAGGTAATGGACTTGAAACAGGCAGGACAGAGATCAACAGTGGGAACAACGAAGTTAATCATGGGTTTTTCTGATGACTCAAAGGTGAGTGGATGGCACTTCAACTCAGCCGTGAAGAAAGGCCCGAAGTTTGACTCCAGCCCTCTATTCCAGAATGGCTCCTTGATTAAACCATATGCTATCAGTTATGTGATGTTTGCATTTTAACAGCAAATTATGTCCTGTATTAGAACAAAATACTTTCTCAGTGTTGCTGATGCATATGCTGAACTTCTCATATTTGTGTATTTACTACATGTGTAATTTTTTTTGTCTAACCAAACCGATCACACTGTTTAAAAAGCCTGATTTATTATGACCCTGCCTCTTGGGAAACCTTGACCAGTAACAAGTGCAAGGAAGCAATGTAACAGGTAACATTTATTGCTTATTGCAGACTTTTTCAGATTGAGCTCTATGGACCACAAGTCGTTTGAAAGCTCCAGTTAGGTGGCCCACAAAAAGACGGCAAAACATTCAAGAATATATGTCTACCTGATTCCCCCCCCCCTCTTTTTTTCCTAGTGCAAGGAATCAATGCCCTTTTTAAATGTGTTTAAATTCCTTTATAGAACCTGTACGTTTTTAACAGTAGATTTGTGTTCCTGCCCTGGGGCCAATTTCCCTTAGGGAAATTTAGTTTCTAATAGGAATTTAATCCCCTTTCATTCCCTTAAACAGAAGACCTGGAAATCTCAGGGAGGAGAACCATGGCCATCACTGGGTGGAGAAGAAGGTTGATGCTCCTTTGTTCTTCCAGCTCCCGCTGTCATTGCTTTGCCCTTCTTGAAAGGTGAAAAGGGAGCAAGTAGAATCTTGGAATCTGTGACAGACAGAAATTTTCAACACTTCTTTTGAAGAGGAAGAAGACTGACCACCGGACTTTTAAAATGTTGTTTGTGACAGTTGGAAAAATGCACAAATAAATTGAATGACTGCCTCAAGGGTTAAAACATACATCAGAAAGGAAACCATCACTCAACTCCAATGACCTGCTGAACCCATGCCCAGCATCTAACCTCCACTGTTGAGGCAGGCCTGAACGTAGCCAGAAAACAGGGCCCACTGCCATTTTTCAGCTGCCATTGTTCAAGATCCATCTCTTTGCCTCCAAGAGGTCAGCACCAGCATCAGCCGCATCAGCCACATCCATTATTGTGGCCAAGGGCCAGGAACAGTAAAGATTAGTAAAAATAGTAAAACAAAACATTGGATCACAAGGAGGTCAACAAGTAAACCAGGTTATAACTATGGGAGACATTGCATTACTTGATGTGTCATTTTTATTGCCACTGCATAGTATTTTATCATCATCTGGGTTATACAGGATTTGAAATTTGAAAAAAAGTAAACTCGCAGAAAAGTTACCTGTTCTTCCTAGGTGCAAATGAAGCAGAGGTAATATTATGTTGTGTGTGTCCCCATAGATGCCGCAGTAAAATAAAATATGTTCAACCATTTCAGTGTCTCTGTTTCCACATAGGCAAAAATCTTCCCTCCCTCCCTCCCTCCCTAGATTTGTATAGATGCCCATCTCACACAAGTGACTCTGGATGGTGTACACGGACTAAAAACACACAACCCCCCCCCACACACACACAACATATGACCCCACTCACAGAAACACACAAACACATTGACAACAGCAGAGCTCATCTAACCACCTGACCCAAATGTCTGGGAAAACAGCCAGGTGTTCAGAGGTTTTTGAAAGGCTCACAGGATTGGGGCCACCTGAATCTCTGGAGGGATGCTGTTTCACAGGGTAGGTGCTGCCACTGAGAAGGCACAATTCCAGGGTCCAACAAGATCACATTGTTTGACAGAAGGGACCCAGGACATGCCCCTTCTACTTGATCTGGTGGAATGAGCAGAAACATATGAGCTGTTAGAATATCTTCATTTCAACAGTGCTGAAGGTAAAATATTATCCCTGGCCCAGAAAAAACAGCTTTCCTTAACTTGGGAAATATAAGTGAGGAGAGATAATTGGCCACTTCCCAGAAGTATTTTGCCACCCAGATCCTGCTTCCCTGTGCCAAGTTGTTAACTTCCATCTGAAATTCAATATTGTTTAATCTTTGAAGAAGTGTATGTGTGGCATGATCATAGCCCAGGAATCATATAAACCTTGTTGATAATCCCCAGGTCATTAATTTTTGTTCTATGACATTGTTCCAACTTGATGGAAAGTCATCCAATATCAATGGGAGTAAACCTGAGGGGAAGAATTGGAGCTATAGCCAACAATTGAACATCAGCCTCCATGCCCTGACCTCAATTTTAAGCATCCCTGTTTCTCACCTAAAAAGGGCATTTGCTACTGTCTGGGTGTAGCAAACATAAACCTCAGAAATTTGGTTTGAATGACCACAAGAGTATTCCTCCCCACATAAAGACCCCTCTGGGCTCTATACAATACTACTGGGGCCAAAGTTTTAGCTTAGAAGAGTTATAAGGCAGCTGGTCCTATTTTGCCTCCTTTAGTAATTTAATGGCTGTTGCAGATCTTGATACTTTGACCCTTTCAGCACATACTATCAGTTTGGATTTTTGGAAGTACCAACCTATTCTATCTACAGTATTGGACTATAGAGCTCATTGCCTTTCTAAGCCTATAGGAGAGTAAGAAATAAGGACAGAATCTTCTGCATATAGCAGCATCAAGCATCTTATGACCTGCTAATTTGGGAATGTGCCACAAAGAGAAGGGCAGATGCTGTCTTAGGCATGGTGTTTTCTACAGCTGATCATGGCAACATGTTCTGAAGGTTTTTATACTGTGGGAAGATTATGAAATCAATCTGATACATGTCCCTGATAATTTTACTATGCAGACTATTGAAACATTTATGTATTAGCCAGCCCTGCTCTGGTTAATGAACTATGCAAGATGGAGAGTAAGATGCTGAGATAGCCATTAGCCATCCGCAATTGGTTTGGCCTGTCTTGTGAATTAGGTCTTAAGATCACATGCATTATCTGATAAGCCTTACAATATTCTTGTAAACTAGGCCTACAGTTCCATTCCCATATGAGACCACAGGCTGAAAGAAGAAAAGCTAGTATAAGGCCACATACGGCCAGTTTAGATGACATCACGGAGGAGCAAAAAACAGGTGGGAATTATTTTTATCAAAAGAATGGAATGGAAACAAAGATATAATCAGATTCCTCCTTTTTTGCAGCTTCTTTTTGGAGAGAAAAAAATGACATACAAAAATTTGAGTACAGTACAATATCAGCTCTTAGATTCACGTCTGAGAAAGATGTGAGATTTGAACTGAAAAGTTTCCAAAACAATATATATACAAACAATGAACAACAATTACAGTGACTGAGGTTTTGTTCTGTTTTTAAGGAAATGATACAGTACACAATAATGTGATTTAAGTTAATATAATTGAGACACCTGACAAAGATATGATTCAGGCTTATTGTTTGTACCTGCTAGTAAGATACCAAGCCTCCATTAATTTTACCAGTGGTAAATGATCCAGGTCACAGTCCTTCCTGTGGGGAAAACCATACCTTGTTTAATGTTTAACAATTGATACATTGATTCATGATGTACATGGTCAAATCAACCAATATTTTTAATATGTGAACTAGTGACTATGCCTGTCCTTCTGCAATTAAAGTACAGGGTGAATTTTACTGAGAATCCAGCGCATGAGGAGGTTTGATCCTTTGCTTCCCTTTACAATCTTGGCAAAACTATCCCTCCTGTGTGGCAATTCACCTTAGCAAACTGGGAGGGGTGTGTGTGTGTCCTGTCGTTAATTGCCACATGGGCAGAGCGGGATTTTCATCAAGACTGCAAGGAGGGAGGGAGAGGTCAGGCCTCCCCATGTGCTGCTAGTCTTACTAAAAACCATTTTTCCCCAGGCTTGGTTTTGTTCTTGTTTTTAAACTGATGGTTGCTAACTGAAGCATGAAAAGTGTTTGGCCCTAGACTTCCCTGGCACAGCCTGTCAGGAATAACCTCTGTACAAAAAGATCCCACCACCTTACAGCATGAAATATGCAAGTATTTAAAGAAAAATTGGAGCAGAAGCAACTGTAATGGCAGTCGCTACACAAAGACAGCCATGACTACAGTAACAACCGTTGGACCCTACACATTCAGCCTCATTCACACCAAAAACATTTTTCCTGTGATTGTGTATTGGGTAGTCAAGGAAATTTGTGTAAATAAATGACTGTCTTTGCTATACAGTGAAAGAGTGGAGAAGCATTTATAAGGTTACATTAGGGGTTTTTCTTTACATGATTTTCATATGGGTTATTTCTTCTTTTGCAACAAGTTTTACCATCTTTGTCTCTGTATTTATCTAGATCAAAGGCTGGTCACCTCATATTCAGATGTCATAGATAATATGTCCACAACTGCATGGTGTTGGCCTGCTGGAGGAAGTTGGTCCAAAATATGAGGAGGGAATTAAATTATTTATTTGTTGCTCGGACTCTTCCAATTTTGCCTTTAAGCAACCACCACCACCACCACTGGGTTTGTGCAGGTATCTTTTCCAACTTTATTTAAGTTCTGTTAAGCATGGTTACATACTGGACCAGTCTTTGTCAATCTGGTGTCCTCCAGATATGTTTGCCCTGGCTGCAGATAAACTGGAGATGGAGAAGACCAAATTTGGGGATGCTCAGGTAGATACTTTTCCAAACTGTAATACCAGGACATCCTCTGGATGACAGCTGCTTCCAGCTCAGATGTATATAGAACAATGGCCAGGAGATACCTATTCCATCTTTAGGCAGTGGCTTTACTCGGCCTGAGACAGCTCCTGTTTCTTCTGCTGTCCTACTCTCTGTCTCTTCAGTTCACCAGGTGCTAAAGGGAACCCTGGCTCCTTTTAAACTGTTTAGCCTAGCAGGCTGCTCCACAAAGTGCATCCCACCATTGTGGGAACTCTAGAGTGGTTCTAGAGTTCACAGGGAGAAGTGCTGGGATGGCTGTTTGGGGTTCTGGAACCCAATGCCCTAATGGAACAATTCTCTGTAGGTTTATTCATGGAGCTTCTTTGACCCCTCCTATAAACACCCCTTCAGCAAAGGATCGTTACCTTGTCGTGGTGCTGGAGCTTGAGCACCTCAATGATGCCATGAGCTAAACTGTGAAGGGCCACCCAAGATGGGAAGGTCATGACAGAGAGGTCAGACTAAATGCGATCCCTGGGGAAGGTAATGGCAACCCACCCCAGTATACTTGCCGTGAAAACTAAATGGATCAGTACAACCAGAGATATGTCGGTATACCATTGGAAGATGAGACCCCCAGGTCGGAAGATGGTCAAAATGCTACTGGGGAGGAACAGAGGATGAGTTCAACTAGCCCCAGACGTGATGACGCAGCTAGCTCAAAGCCAAAAGGACAGCTAGCAGCCGACGGTGCCGGTGGTGAACGGCGAATCCGAGGTTCTAAGGATCAACACACCATTGGAACCTGGAATGTAAGATCTATGAGCCAGGGCAAATTGGATGTGGTTATTGGTGAGATGTCAAGATTAAAGATAGACATTTTGGGCATCAGTGAACTGAAATGGACTGGAATGGGCCACTTCACATCAAATGACCACCAGATCTACTACTGTGGACAAGAGGACCACAGAAGAAATGGAGTAGCCTTCATAATTAATAGTAAAGTGGCTAAAGCAGTGCTTGGATACAATCCAAAAAACGATAGAATGATCTCAATTCAAATTCAGGGCAAGCCATCTAACATCACAGTGATCCAATTATATGCCCCAACCACAGATGCTGAAGAAGCTGAAGTAGAGCAGTTCTATGAGGATCTGCAGCACCTACTGGACAACACGCCTAAAAGAGATGTTATTTTCATCACGGGAGACTGGAATGCTAAGGTGGGCAGTCAAATGACACCTGGAATTACAGGTAAGCATGGCCTGGGAGAACAAAAAGAAGCAGGACATAGGCTGATAGAATTTTGCTAAGACAACTCACTCTGCATAACAAACACTCTCTTCCAACAACCTAAGAGATGGCTTTATACATGGACTTCACCAGATGGACAACACCAAAATCAGATTGACTACATCCTTTGCAGCCAAAGGTGGCGGACATCTATATAGTCGGTAAAAACAAGACCTGGAGCTGACTGTAGTTCCGATCATGAACTTCTTCTTGCACAATTTAGGATCAGACTAAAGAGATTAGGGAAGACCCACAGATCAGCTAGATATGAGCTCACTAATATTCCTAAGGAATATGCAGTGGAGGTGAAGAATAGATTTAAGGGACTGGACTTAGTAGATAGGGTCCCGGAAGAGCTATGGACAGAAGTTCGCAACATTGTTCAGGAGGCGGCAACAAAATACATCCCAAAGAAAGAAAAAACCAAGAGGGCAAAATGGCTGCCTGCTGAGACACTAGAAGTAGCCCGAGAAAGAAGGAAAGCAAAAGGCAACAGCGATAGGGAGAGATATGCCCAATTAAATGCAAAATTCCAGAGGTTAGCCAGAAGAGATAAGGAATTATTTTTAAACAAGCATTGTGTGGAAGTGGAAGAAGACAATAGAATAGGAAGGACAAGAGACCTCTTCCAGAAAATTAGAAACACCGGAGGTAAATTCCAGGCAAAAATGGGTATGATCAAAAACAAAGATGGCAAGGACCTAACAGAAGGAGAAGAGATCAAGAAAAGGTGGCAAGAATATACAGAAGACCTGTATAGAAAGGATAACAATATCGGGGATAGCTTTGACGGTGTGGTCAGTGAGCTAGAGCCAGACATCCTGAAGAGTGAGGTTGAATGGGCCTTAAGAAGCATTGCTAATAACAAGGCAGCAGGAGACAACGGCATCCCAGCTGAACTGTTCAAAATCTTGCAAGATGATGCTGTCAAGGTAATGCATGCTATATGCCAGCAAATTTGGAAAACACAAGAAAGGCCATCAGACTGGAAAAAATCAACTTATATCCCCATACCAAAAAAGGGAAACACTAAAGAATGTTCCAACTATCAAACAGTGGCACTCATTTCACATGCCAGTAAGGTAATGCTCAAGATCCTGCAAGGTAGACTTCAGCAATTCATGGAGCGAGAATTGCCAGATGTACAAGCTGGGTTTAGAAAAGGCAGAGGAACTAGGGACCAAATTGCCAATATCCACTGGATAATGGAAAAAGCCAGGGAGTTTCAGAAAAATATCTATTTCTGTTTTATTGACTATTCTAAAGCCTTTGACTGTGTGGACCATAACAAATTGTGGCAAGTTCTTAGCGGTATGGGGATACCAAGTCATCTTGTATGCCTCCTGAAGAATCTGTATAACGACCAAGTTGCAACAGTAAGAACAGACCACGGAACAACAGACTGGTTTAAGATTGGGAAAGGAGTACGGCAGGGCTGTATCCTCTCACCCTACCTATTCAACTTGTACGCAGAACACATCATGCGACATGCTGGGCTTGAGGAATCCAAGGCTGGAGTTAAAATTGCTGGAAGAAACATTAACAATCTCAGATATGCAGATGATACCACTTTGATGGCTGAAAGCGAAGAGGAACTGAGGAGCCTTATGATGAAGGTGCAAGAAGAAAGTGCAAAAGCTGGCTTGCAGCTAAACCTCAAAAAAACCAAGATTATGGCAACCAGCTTGATTGATAACTGGCAAATAGAGGGAGAAAATATAGAAGCAGTGAAAGACTTTGTATTTCTAGGTGCGAAGATTACTGCAGATGCTGACTGCAGTCAGGAAATCAGAAGATGCTTCATCCTTGGGAGAAGAGCAATGACCAATCTCGATAAAATAGTTAAGAGCAGAGACATCACACTGACAACAAAGGCCTGCATAGTTAAAGCAATGGTGTTCCCCATAGTAACATATGGCTGCGAGAGCTGGACCGTAAGGAAGGCTGAGAGAAGGCAGATCGATGCTTTGGAACTGTGGTGTTGGAGGAGAATTCTGAGAGTGCCTTGGACTGCAAGAAGATCAAACCAGTCCATCCTCCAGGAAATAAAGCCAGACTGCTCACTTGAGGGAACGATATTAAAGGCAAAGCTGAAATACTTTGGCCACATAATGAGAAGACAGGACACCCTGGAGAAGATGCTGATGCTAGGGAGAGTGGAAGGCAAAAGGAAGAGGGGCCGACCAAGGGCAAGGTGGATGGATGATATTCTAGAGGTGACGGACCCGTCCCTGGGGGAGCTGGGGATGTTGACGACTGACAGGAAGCTCTGGCGTGGGCTGGTCCATGAAGTCACGAAGAGTCGGAAGCGACTAAATGAATAAACAACAACATAAACACCCAGTTAGAATTATATGGAGCTACACCCAAAGGGGCTGTTCTTACGCATCCATCAGCTATAGTAAGGCTGCAATCCTCTGTATGCTTTCTCTTGGGTGTAAATTCTATGGCAACATTCTGGGTAGATACATAAGACTGCATCAGTGTTTGTGCTCAAACACAATGCTTTCCTTGCACGGGCTACTTTTTGAGTTGCAATCCAATGTCCTTCAGGCCACAGATGTTTTTACATACATATTTGTCTAGGACTGAGCAGCCTGGTTTTTCACTAAAAGGGTGGCAGTGGCAAGAACAGTTTAGATATACTGTAACTCCAATAATCAATCAGTTAACAACATCCTCATCATATCAAGGACAACTGATTGCCATAACCCCTTATCTGCACTTACCTTTCTGGTGACTGCTGTAGTTCAGCACACATTTAGGAGTCCCCAATCTGACTTGTACCCATCTCAAATACTTCAGTTCCTTAGATTAGGCTGAGACAACAGAAACAACTATCACTAGAGGTAACATATGGACTCTGTTCATAACTTTTGTTCTTGGCAGGGCTGAGGATTTAAGGCCAAACTATAGTTCAAGAAAAAAACCTGACCCTACTGTACTTTATTGAAAATAGCACCTTTGTGTGCAAATAGGATATCTGTTATGTCTTTTAAAAAGGAAGGAAAGAAGAATATCTTCAAAATAAAAATGGCAGGATAAATGTTTCTGTAACTTAATGAACCCTAAGAAGTAATTTGACTCTTAATTCCCACACTGAAAAGGTAAGTTGTTCCAGCCCAGAATTCATTTTTACTAAAATTCTGATTGATACTAATTAGGACAAATGTGAGCTCCTTTTGATATGATGCAGATTTGTGTGTTTGGAGATCTCAGGTTTCCATCAATTCAAGGAGAAAAAAATCCATGCACACAAAGTATCCAATCAGAATGAAAAAGGCTAGCAGTGCTTTTTTGAGACATATACCTGGGGCAGATCACTAAAATGCAGTGGTTGATAAAAAGATGGGAGCAGTGCAATTGTGGTTTCCACTCATTTCAATGAAATGTCCATAATACAAAAGGTCTATATTCTAAAACTCTATCATCTATCTATCATCTGTCTATCTACCTACCTACCTACCTACCTACCTACCTACCTACCTATTTATCTATCATCTATCTATCTATCTATCTATCTATCTATCTATCTATCTTCCTTCTATCTATCTAAACAGTTTCTCCAAGTCCTATTTGCAAAAACAAAAACACACAACAGGGAAAGTTGAAGAAATGTTTAAAAATGTAACAACTTGAAAAATTTATTAATATACTACCAAAGAAAAATACAAACTTTCCAAAAAACATTATAAATAAGTATTATTTCATAATTTACAAATAAAGACATGTAAAAATAAATTTACAGTGTGGCCTATTACAAAGTAGCATGTATTTAAAAAAATACTCAAGATGTTTGTTCTGCTAAAAATGGAAGGTTAAAAGTGTATGTCTTTGGCAGAAAGCCCTATCAAACTGATGTTTTCACAAAAATTAGTTCTTAATCCTAGCAACCAGGCAGTCACATGTAACATGGAAAGGAGGGCTCACAGGAAGATATTCCACACTCATGTAACACAGCTGACTGGTTCAGAATGTGGTTCTTTTCAGAAGCCATGCGTGTTGAAAAAACACAGGAAAACAACAATACAACACAAAAGACTTACTGGGGCAAAGAAGTTTTCTCTATGCCGGAAGTTTCTGATATAGCAGAGGTTCAGATATTTGATTTCCCCCACCATAATATAGTCCCAAGCCAACTCTGCTGCACGACTTTACAGTCAGTCCCGAGTGCACCAATTTCTATAGAATTTATTTCCATGAAAATGTATTTAGTAATCACGACTTCAGCATATGACAAGTGGTTTAGATTGCTCCCTTGCATAAAAGTGCACAGTACTTTTGTCTGATAAACTATGACAGCGTGATGCCTGGCTGAGGACTGGCCAACAGGACTTTAGTGGGTTGTCAACTTGGCAGATACACTGTAGGATCTATTACAAACTTCAAATAAGTTATTATTGTCAAAAACATTAAGGGCTTTTTTACACTGATAAAGGGACTTCATAAAATCTCTTCCTCTGTTTCTTTTACACCACTGTGTCTGTAAACAAAGGCTCATAAACTAAAGAAAAATGTGGCCAGCAAGCAATGTACTATTATTATACATTTAATTTCAACCCTGAAAGCTTTCTAAATTACCCCTTCCAAGAGAACTCTCAATTATCAAACTTGTGACATGCTCGCAATATGCAGAAACAGCTGAAAGTTGTACTATACAATGTTTTTCAAAAAGCAGGTTTCCAAAAGTCTTTCCACTCCTGGGCCTTCCAGGTATCTGACACAGACTTTGTTTCAAAAGGAGGAAAACGCCGAAGAAGCCCTCCAGGCAGCCTTGCCAGGCTGGGCAACTGGTCTTATACTTCAGTGCCTTCCCGGGCGTAGATGAGGCTGTTGACGGTGAAATTGTACAAATGGTTGTACTGTCCGGCCTGGCCCCCGCTGCTAGGATGAAAGGGGCCGTAGTAGGTGCCAGCCGGCCCCGAGGAGACTCGATGCAGCTGCTCTGCTGAAGGAGCTTCCTGGCTGAAGCTGCCGCCCCTAAGTGGGCCGCTGGGGTGGCTTCGATGCTGCAGTTCGGGAAGGCGAGCTCCGCTGCTCAGGGAGTTCATGCCACTGAAAAAGGTGCTGAGACAGCCGGGGGTCGGTGAGGCGATCCCAGGCGGAGAGCTGCTCTTTGCGGGGTCCCTCAGGGAGGCCGTGGGCTCCAGGGCCAAGGAGGGACTGTTGCTGCAGGGCTTCCCCGGGTCTGAGGCCACAGGGGGCCCTTCCTGAGCCTTCAGAGTCCCCACGGTGGAAGCCCCGGATGCCACGCTGGAGGCATTGGGGTCAGAGCGCCTCTTGCGCTTGCGGCGGAAATTCCCATTGTCAAACATTTTCTCACAGTTTGGATCTAAGGTCCAGTAATTTCCCTTTCCTGAAGGACAAGAGAAAAGGGGTTGAAAAAAGGAATCCATGCCTGACACAAGCAGAACCCCACACTCCTCGGCTTTGGGGATCAATGACCCTTTGGTGTAGTTGGATCAAAATACCGCCCCCCGAAAGGAGAATAGCCATAATCCCTCCAAACTCTAAAACGAGAAAAAGAGGAGACCAATGAAGAATATGGCTAGCAAGCTGGTCTTTTGACTATTTACTGAACAGAATTTTTAAAATAATGCATATTACTGAACCTTAAAAACAGATGCTTTGTATTGCAGGGGGAAATTGGGGGGAAATATACAAAATGACCATAACAACTCAATCCCTATTACAATAGCTGCAATCTTTTAAAAAGTGAAAAAGTACATGTGTATTTTTACAGCTGGCTCAAGACTGTGTATCTACAGTACAGCAGACTCTCAGTTAACCGGAACTCAAGCAACCGGCACTCTCAAGCAAGCAGCACAAAAATCAAACCGGAAAGCACTCTCAAGCAACCGGCAAAAAAAATATCTGTATCTCTCTGCTGCCACCTATTGGGTATTAGGGTTTAATAGCAACTCTCAAGCAACCAGAAACTACATTTATCCAGCATCTACCAATCCCCATGGGTGCCAGTTAACTGAGAGTCTACTGTATATAAAACTAAAGCCCCCTCCTGTGTGAACATTGGTTAAAACCAGAAGGAACCATTTTTAGAACAAGTTTCATTGTGGCCATTCTAAAGACTGGCAATGGTAACACAGGGTGCTCCCAGGAAATGAACAATAGCTGGCATTTGCTGCTCTGCATACTGGTTTCCAAGAGATTAAGGAATTTCCAACTATAGAAATTATTACACTGCCTGTATGGCCACACCCCAAATGACTTAATGATGTAACCTCCAAATATGGACCTGTGACTTCCATATATGGGAAGGTGCATGAGTCAGTGGCAATGCATAATTTGCAACTGTGCATTGCGAAGTTCAGAGCTGTGGATGTTCTTGGTGAATGCAGGGGAGTTAAACCTAGAACACTGGTGAAGCTCCCAAGCCATGCACACAGCCATGCAAGAGTGGATGGATTACAATCCAAATTATTTCATTTCCTTTCTTTTGTGCAAGAATATTCATTGTGACCTTCTAGTGTGGAAGCAGTTAACTGTGGGAAAGTTCAGGGTGGGAACTGCAACTGGCTGGGTATATTAGAATTTGTAGCCCAGTATAAGTTGAACAAACTAGGGAAGGAAGGATATTGTATGTGCTGAGAAACATGAAATTTGAAGTACAGGTTGCTCAAGTTTCACAAGGGAAGAGCATCACATCAGCTTGTATTTGAAATTATCCTTTGGAAATTTCCATGGATAATCAAAATGCACAATTATTATCTTTATTTACATTTACTAGTTAATCCACAGGTTCAGTGTAGGTTGTAGTCCTGGCTGACCTTCTCTGGTCTCAAATGCTAAGCTGGTTTGCGTTTGGTTAGTGCTTGAATGGAAGCCCACCAGAGAATACCAGGGCTATAGATCTGACCAGGAAGTTGCATGGATGTTTTCATAAAGCCACCAAAAGTTGAGGCTGATGTGAAGGTATCTGTGTGTATCTGTGTGTGGGGTTTTTTTTTTTTTTATTTATTTCACACATTACACATTCTAGATCTGGGTAACAAAAGAGAGCTTGAATCTTTTCAAGGAGAACAGATGAAAGAGAGGCTAGCATCTAATCTCAGGCCAAAGTATTACTGAGGAGATGTGAGAGACTTAAGGTGATCTGAATTTTTTCTCCCTTCGCCATCAAGTATGTGCTTTTCCTAGCAATCATGCCCAATTCGATAAGAGGCTTTTTAAACATCTCTGGATGAAAGAGCTAAATAATTTTATGCCTGTAATATTGATATCTTATATTGTAATTAATATTGACAGAATATTTTTTCTTCTGTTTTCAATACCCTGAGCTATCTAAATAATAGAATGTCAATAATCTTTAATTATATTATATAAACATCACTGCACTGAGAAAATACAATGTATCAAGTTTTATAATAATGCAATAAAAAGGTGGGGGGAAGCTGCATCATAATCTAAGCATACCTCAGCATACCTCAACTAGGAATTAACCCAAGTTACAGCCAGGGTAGTTAATCACAGCCATGTTCATGCTGTTCAACAGTCCTTCACATGAGTACACACCCACAGCTCCTCATGCTCATTGTGGATTGCAATCTCTTATACACCATAGATGCCACCCTAAAGTTCTGGCCCATGCTTTCAGAAGTTTTTTTTTCCCCCCCTTGGCCAAAAAGTTTGGTACAAATGCAGAAATCCTTTTAAACCCACCTGAAATACACAACCTTTTCTGTATAACAGACTTGACATTCTCGCAATTCAAATACAGATTAAACAAACCAGTTCCTTAATTTGGTTAAATTAATTTAATTTAATTTATCAATTTGGTTAAATTAATTCCTTACTTTGTTGGTTATCACCTTTAAAGCCCTACATGGCATGGGTCCAGGTTACCTGAGGGACTGCCTCACCCCCATCACATTGAACTGTCCCACCCGGTCAAGCAGAGAAGGCATGTTACAGACCCTGTCCATGAGGGATTGTTGATTGGCAGGGTCCAGGAGGAGGGCCTTCTCTGCCATAGCCCCCGCCCTTTGGAATAAGCTACCCACAGAGATAAGGCAAGCCCCCACTCTCCTGGCCTTCTGAAAGGGGCTCAAGAGGTGGCTGTGCCACCTCGCTTGGGGTGGGAGGAGGGATAGTTTGTCATGGGGATGGCTGGCACCTTGATGAGGCCCGGGAATTTTATCAAGACTGCAATCTCACCATCTTGGATTTTAGATCTCATATTTTATATTTTAGAGTTTTTAGTATATTTGTATATGTATATTTTATAATCTATCTCTTTTAATTGATATTTAATTTTTTACTGTTTTAAATTCACTTGTAAACTGCCCAGAGTCATTGTTGAGATGGGCAGTGGAAAAATGCGATAAATAAATAAATAAATAAATAAATAACGAGTGCATTCGCCTTAGGTTTCTGGAACTCATTTACTTCAGCCTCTGGTTAGAGCATGTAATCTCCATACTCAAATTCTGAAGTTGCACAAGATCAAGAGTAGGCAACCCATGGTTAGCAAGCCAGAGGTGACACCAAAACCTGCCTTGATGCTCTCAAAATTCCTTGGAATTCATATCCCAGATTAGTGAAAAAACAAAGAAATAAGGCATGTTTCTGGTTTGGGGAAGATTATATGATTCCCCCACACTCACTTCCATAAAAAATGGGGGGAAACAACATAAAAAGGCTCTGCCCACTTCCATGATGTGATTATATCTTCCTCTTGACCTCTAACCCACCCAAAACAAGAGGAAAATGTGTAGTCCTTGGCTATTAGAAAATCTGCCTGCCCCTGGGCGAACATACTGAGCTTTGCCCTCAATATGCAAAGTACTGAAGAAGAAGCCATCAATTGCTTAACTCTTCCTCACTTCCCACTTTTCTTCTGTTTAAACCTCAGGTTTACTGATCCTGTGTGGAAAACTATTTGGAGGAGGAAAAAAAGTTCAGTGCCACCATAAACATTCTCACATGTGAAAGTTAAATGGTTTTTGTTATCATTGGTTTGTGGCCGGACAGGAAAAACTACATTGCAAAGCTCCTTTGCATTACAAATGCTTCGCCTCAGTTTTCTCTCCTGTTTTAACAATGGCCTGACATTTACAGAAGTATCCAAGTAACCTGAGCTGACATATAAAGCTTTCATTATCTCAGCCTGAAGAGAATATAGTTCTGTTTAGCAACTGGATGTGGATTTTGTCGAACTGATCGTTTGGCAAACAGTTATGACGTTATTCAGCTTTATGTATGGCATTTTATGAGAAGATTAAACAACAGCATCTTCTATGTGTTTCCCACTCCTTTCCTTTTCTTGTGGATACAATATTCAGAAAGCAAAGAGAGAAGAGTCATATCACTTGCGTTCCACAGCAACCCTGAAGTACTCCAAACATCTATGCACTACATGGGGGCAAGATCTGTAGAGGTAAAATAAATCTTCTGCCTTCATTTTGAAAACAACCCCCAGTGGTAATTTAGGCATTAATTCAGATAATAGCTTTGATTATGCAAGAATTCAAATCTCCCCCTAACTCAGTGTAATACTATGGAATTAGCAAATTCTCCTTTGTTTCCAACTTATTTTACCAATCACTATCCAACCAAAAGGCCCACTATGTGTCAGGACACTAAATTCATAAGTAAATTTCAAAACAACTGCTGCTTAGGGAGATAAATATAGCCTCTTTTCAACATACTTTCTTCCTCAATGAACCATAGGGTAAATATGCTTAGTTTCTCAAAACTAAATGTGAGATTTTGACCACTACTACAACCCTCTGGAAATGCAAGACACCTAATAAATCTATTTTCCCATGAAACTTCCTCATTCACACACACACTCTCCAAAAAGTACGGGTTGCGGAATTTTTCTGCATAAGATTCCCATTTGTCATGCTTGTTAAGCCATCTGGATGAGTTCTAGTAACCACATGCTTTATTCCAGAAGCGGGTGAAGCCGCCCCCCCACCTTTTTTTTTAACCATAGCAGATAATATTAGAATTGGTGCTTCAAGTCTTCTTAAGGATTGAAGCAGATGTCATCTACCAGATGGAGCAGAAAGTGTCACTGGCTCTCTGAGTTCCTTAGCTTGCCTCGTCTCATGAGCTATGGAACGCAGGGATTGAGTTCACACAGTCTGCTAAACTGTGGTTGTGGCTTTGTATAGTTTTGGCTTAGTGTGTGGTATGGAACCTTTTCAAAGTGTATACCTCATCCAAATATCCAGCATGTATTTCAAATACTCTTGGATACTTTGAATCTGTGCTGCCTCTATTCTGAGTGCCTTTACTGAACAGGATACGAGAACTTTCATGATCTAACGATTTCTGAAAAAGGCTTTCAGTTTTAGTCCAAAGGTGAGCACACAAAATTTCAAGCAACATAATGAGATTAATTTTCAGAGGACATTTAGCCAACAACTTGGTAAATTTCTTTTCCTTCCTGTCTCTTCTTTCAGATCAGTTCCCAGCTGAATTTGCGAGAGCCATGTCTCTCAGAACAGACCCCCACTCCACCCCAAATGACATTGCGGCTTCTTAAAAAGCCTTACAGGCCTATCTGTCCTTGGTCTATAGGCATCCTGATTCTTCCTGCTCTGTCAGTCGCACTAGATTAATGGTTGAACGTAGGTTTTCAAATTGTCTATCCCTTCTTCATTGCCAGGGACCCTGAACAATGTGTGCTGGAGGATCCTGCCTGGGATCCAAAATTCACACACAGGGTACAGGGCAGACCTGCCAGGCCTCAATGCAACTCACGATTATGATGGTTTATTATTTCTATATAAAAGCAGTTTACTATTTAAAAATAATTTAAAGAATACAAATGGAAGGTTAAACCTAGGCATGAGGGAGAAGCCAACCATCTCTCTGCTCCTTCACAACAAAAAGGATGTGTCTGTCTTATTTTTGATCAAAAGGAGCACACACGTGGTTCACACTCTCCCCACTCTCTGAGCTTCCAATGATCTGTCAGCCTGGTACATTTCTCTCTTCTGATACTAACAGTGAGCCTGAAGAAGTAAAAGTTGATGACTGTATCTAAAGAAATAGAAGGTAGAGAAGACATCAAACACAAAGCCTCTTTGACTAAAAAAGAAAAAAAAAGTAATTTCTCCATTTGATGCAGAAATAGGTCAGAAACATGGATAAGTGCAGCTGTTCCGATCACATATATCTTGGCTGTGAGACTGTGAACTGGAGTGCATACAGCAGCTCTTTCCAGACACTTATCCCAAGGGAATATTGGTCACGGAAAGCAACATCTTCCAAAGAAACTTGAATACTGCTGCTGAACTTCTGAGGAAGCTCCAGTACGCTTCAGAAGGTCCTCAGAACAACCCAATGATTCAGGGCCAAATAAAAGGTGGCGGTATTGATCCGTCAGCAATCTTTTGTAAATAACAATAATGGAATATATGGGCAAGAGCAAAAGGTTAAAACCTTCTCTATCCTCCACTGTCTCTAACTGACCTTACAAATTCCCATCCAAATGCAAGAATAGTGTCATATCTAAAGTAGTGTCATATTTAGTTTGGCCCAAATTGACTCTCACTAATAATCTAGAAGCAACAGGTTAATGCGTAGAAGCCTGGGGTGGAGGAAATGCAAGGAGAGAGAGGGAGGGAGGGAGGGACTGGGCAAGTTAAGATAGCTGTGAGAACAAAGTGGCTCTTTGAGACTCATCTTCTGTGGATGCAACTTCACTGAAGGGAAGCTGTGTAGCAACTTCTAAGAGCCTATAGACGAGGCAGCCAACACTTTGTTCTGTGGAGTGGTGGGTTTTTTTAGGGAACAACCACGGAAAAACCTGGGAAGAAATCCACTGACATGTCGTTCCATGCTCTGGATGTGTTGCACACAAATGATTGGGAATGTTAAGAAAGTTGCTAAATTATTCCTAATAGCAAGCTTCTTATTTTACAGTTAAATGACAATCAACACAATGAATGTTGCGTGTAGATTACCTAGCGTGCTCCACAAACTTTATCCCAGTAATCCTCCCTAGAAACTTGTGACATAGGTCGTATTATAATTCACGGTATAGGCTGTTTTTCTAACAGTCCCAAAGCTGTCACAATTAATTCCTGAGTGTCCATGCACAAATTATATTTTTAAATAGATATTTTCTTCCACTATGAATCTAAAATTTAAAAATGAAAACAGGCAAAAAGTGTAAGTAACCTCTTATATCCCCCTAGGGATCAAGATGCAGAGATAGTTCATAGGAGTCATTTCATTAGTGAGAAAGAAAATGTTCAGGATTGCATTTGATTATACATCCTTGTATCTCAGTTCACACATTTAGTGTCACTTAACAAAGATTGCTTTCCTCCAAACACATCCAGTGCAGGTATGTGTGAATGGGAAAATCCATTTGTGTTTGTTAGCGACATAGAGAAGAACGAGTGATTTTAAATATCTGGAATCAGTTGATTTGAACTGAAAGGAAGTCCCCTTCCAAGACTGCAGTAATCTCAATTTCAGTAAACTAGAACATAGCTCTAAGGCATGTACGATCAGAGAGCTTGAACACATACCACACACGTGTCTCCTTGCTTCCCTTTCCTTTTAATTAATCCAGAATAATTCTGGATCACTTCAGCAGGCTGGAACCCCCACGTAATGGCTCCATATGGGCCCTTGGTAATCTCCTACGAAGTGTGCCAGGGCAACTAGGAACGTTTTAAGGAGGGGGATGGCTGGCACTATTTAGCATGAGTTCATCGGAGAAGCAGGCTTCTCTTCTAAAAATCCAAGTAGCTCAATCCTATGCACATCTATTCAGAAATGATGCCCACTGAGTTCAACTGGATTTACAGCATAGCCTACCTCGGAACAAGAATGCTGAGCAATTTGATGTTCCTAGGCTTATTTAATTGGGAGAAAATCCTGCTTGATCTAAAGGGGCTGGTGAAAAACAGATGGGGGTGTAGCTTGAGCTGGAAACTGGTAAGTCTGAACCTTATTTATTTCTGAGAACCTGCACCTGGGACCTGTCTTCTGTTCATCTGTCTAGCATTGGGAGCTGCAGCGGCTTCGGTACTCCTGGGCGCGGAGGCCCAGCCTAGACGGGACCGCGGCAGCTCAGAAGACAGTGGAATTAACTCCGCATCCCCGCAGGGCTCGGGAATCTGGCTTACGTCCCTATCCACACGTACGCACCCACCGCCTCCAGCCCAAGAGAGAGGAGACACGCACCGGGATCGTCCTCGTCGCGCGGCACCTTGCGGAAGCAGTCGTTGAGGCTGAGGTTGTGGCGGATGGAGTTCTGCCAGCCAGCCTTGCTGCGCTTGTAGAAGGGGAAGTTCTCGGCCACGTACTGGTAGATGTGGCTGAGCGTCAGTTTGCGCTCGGGAGCGCTCTGGATGGCCATGGCGATCAGCGCCGAGTAAGAGTACGGCGGCCGTACCAGGCGTAGGAGTTCCTCTTGGCTAGCCAGGCTCAGCCAGCCCAGCTCCGACGTTGAGCCCGAGCCAGAGGCAGGTCCGGGCGAAGGCAAGAGCTGCGGCCCCCCGACGGCCCTCGGAGGGCAGCCGTAGGGCAAGAAGGGCGCACCCGAGCCCCCGCCGCCGCCGCCGCCGCCGGTACTTTGCACGTAGGGCCCAGCGCTGCTCACGCCCCACAGGTAGCCGGCGGCTCCCGGCGGTGCCCCATAGTCGCCCAGCGCGTATGTGGTGGCGGAAGGCCTCTGCCCCGAGGGGCCCGCAGCAGCGGTGGCTGTCTGCGGGTAGACGCTGAAGGCTTCGCTGCAGTAGACGGCCATGGCGGGCTCCTCGCGGACGCCACTGCTGCGCGACCACGGAGCCAAAGGGCTGCCGGCAGCCGTCGGGGGCGAACGGGGAGCGGACTGCGCTGGTGGCGGCGGATCGCTGGCGCTCATCGCTCAGTTGGCGAGGAGCCTGGAGAATAGAAAGGTGCGCTCAGGTGTCCAGTCCCCGCCCAGAATTTTGCTTTCCCGGGGAGCCCCTCTCCCGCCCCTTTCCCCCCTCTCCCGCCGTGAATTGCCGAACAGCGCTGCCCAGCCTCCCTGCCCGGGCCCGGGGCTGGCTCAGCCGAGGAGGAGGAAGAGGAGTGGCTCTCGGACTAGCCGGTCGGGGGTCGGCTGGAGGGGTTGGCAACGCCCGACCCCAGTACCCCCCCCCCCGGCGCTCTCGTCCGCACCTCCTTTTCTCTCACTGCCTGGAAGTCGAGGGAACCGGGTCCAAAGAAGCGCGTGCAGAACAGAAGCTCCCCCTTTCTTTCTGCGGGTTGCCTTTCTGAAGAGGGGATTGGGGGAATCCCAGCTCAGGGACACCTTTGAAATGTTAGGCTGCGTGTTTCCTCGAGAATGAGTCCGACTGAGTTAGAGAGGACTTCCAAGGAACAGCAGGTTTGCATCATTAACGACGGGCTTTACAGTATGGACACTTGCTGATTAATTGCAAAACCCTCTGGAAGAGGAGAGAAAAATGAGTACTCTTTATTTACTCTTATTCATTTATTTAGGAGAAAAGATCCTGATCTTTCTTGCTTACATCAGTGAAGAGTGAATAAAGAGACGCTGGTGAGCCATTCAGTTTGGCAAAAGTAATTTAAGGAATGTATATATTCAGTTTCACTTGGAGTGATTCGAAAGTGTACTTCCTTCTAGTCCCTTTTGGAAGAATGGGCTCGGAATATGATTTGAAATACGAATTGCTTTGGCAAAAGATAAAGCAAACTCATCATTGCCCCCCCATCCCCCTCCTGTTCTTCATGTTCTGATTCAAAAGTGCGTTCCTGTTCCCCCATTTTTTAAAAAAGGAGAAATCTTCAAAATCAACTACAACAGTTTTTGAGAGGGATTCTACAATTTGGAGTTCGTGCACTGACTGAAAACAATTCCTGAACTACTACTACAACTACATTTTTGTGTCCTCCTCCTCTTCCTCATTGTTATTATTGGCACGTCTACTTCTTTCCTGCCCTTGATTGCCAGGACTCACCCTCCAGTAACGAACTTCCTTCAGTGACTTGTCATTAACATATGAAATAAACTTTAACGGTGCAATCCTGGGCATATTTACATCCAGAGAAGGAAACAGTTCTGCTAACTGCAGTAAGATTTCTTCTAAAGTAACAAAGTATTCCATTTTTCACTAAGTGGAAAATAATATAACAAAATCGTATAAAGGAGTAAACTCATGAACAATATAGTTTTATATCACTTTATATAATAATATTCCCTTGGCTGAATCACCAAGATACATGGACGTGTATGTATCAAATCGGTTCTCCTCCCTGTCTTCAGTTACCCAAGGAGATAGATTGTAGTCAAAAGGCGTGCAAAAGGAAGCATCTGAGAATAAAACCAAAATCTGTGTGATTAAATTGTGCTGAATCAGGAAACAAATCAAAAAAGTTTATTTTGCAGTTAATTTAAAATGTAAGCAATCGTTTTAATGTTCCTTACTTGCTAAATGTTTAGGAGCCGTTCAGGACGGAGCTCACTCTGCAATCCCTGTTAAGCTGTTTGTTATATAATAAACGCCTTCCTTTCAGCATCTCAGCATCGCACTGTTTGTCCTGCTGCACAGATTAACGTTGCTACTGGATGTTCTCAGAAGCCTTTGCTTACCTCATTACATGTCAGTAAATTGTAGTGGGACTTATTTGCAAGAAGTGGTGATGACCAGCTTACACATTGATTTGGAAAGGCTTTTTATGCTTAAGGTGAAATTAATCTCTACTTCTGTTATTTTTTGGCACAGATATTCAGCACACAATCCAGTCAAAATTATGCCATTACACTGGTTTTAAATTGTGATTACTTGAAAGCCTTTGGGCTAAGCACCACCACTGTCTCCCCTGACATTTGGGGAACTGATCACTTTGGGGGAAGTTAAAATTTTTGAAACTCAAATGGCTTTTCTTTCGTACCCCCCTCTTTTTGTGTGTGTATATTCGACCACTGAAATACACCCCAAACTGGCAGAATAAGGTTTTTCAAAGCTGCCTGGAAAATCTTGTGAATATCGATTGGGAAGCTACTTCTTTAGACCTCCGAAAAGAGAGAAATCGCACCTTGAGGGAACGGTGTGCATACGTCATTCCTGCAGTTCCAAGATTTTTTTTAGAAAATACTACTCTGTCGTAAAACGACCTTCATTTGAACAGCTGACTTTAAAGTCTACAATCAAGCTTGGGAACAGTGCCTTTATAAATATGGCCTAGTTACGCGAAAAGTAATTTCTATTTAAACAATCGGCTGGTTTTCAGTTGAAAACGGGAATTCCGTGCGTGTTATATTGGTAAAGGGAATTGGGAGCATCTTCCGAGCAGCAGAAGGAAGGAAAGCGCGGCCACGGGTCGGGACCCACGGAGCACACGCACGAGAGACCACACGCTCCCTCGCTACTTTATTCGTTTCCGTGACAAGCGTTACAACTTCCAAGTCCTCGTCATCCTCGTTTGGATTTCAAGTATTCCCGGAACATCTTCCTTCGATTTTCCTTCGGTAAATTTAAAAAATCCTCACATACACTAAATACCTGTCCTAGAAGGATCGGGCGCGTGGATCCCGAAATAAAGGGCGCTTTAGAGCGCTATTCCAAAGCAAGGGCCGCTTTCTCCGCACCGGCAGCATCCGAGAGCGTCGCTGGCGGGAACCGCCCGAGGCCGCCGGAGTGCTCGTGCAGGACCTTTGCCAGCTGAGTGGAAAGCGGGGACAGAAAGCACCTGGCCGCGTCCCTTCCGTCGCTCTGTTTCGGCAAATGGGCTCCGCGCCGGGTCCCGTTTCCGCAGTCATCTGAGCCGCCTGGAGGCATTTTTCGGGCATTGCAGGGAGGAGAGATTGAGACCAGCAGCAGAAAAGGCCGAAATGAGCGGTGCCTTTCAAAGTTCGAAATCAGCATTGTGTGTGCTGATGCACACGCATCTGCAGAGCAAACGGGGCGATTATATATAGGATGTTAAACCACAGTCTGTTCACATATGACATGCTTGCCAACCAAAACTGCCCCAGGGAATACCAGAGGCTTGGCTATCTGGTGCACCCTGGCCTTGTGCAGCCTTCCATAAATCTATCAATGTGATCAGCTCAACCCTGAGTTTATCGGCTGTGGTGATGGGTCTCTAATGACCTATTCCTAAACATTTGCAATAACAAAATTGGAGCGAATTTAAGAATATGCATATGTAAATGAGCCTTTATTAATATTGATTACATATTTGTAAGTCCAAGTTTTCCCTGCAGTTTCTTTTATGTTTTGCACTATATTTTTTAAAACTTCTTAGTTGTGTGTATCATAAATAAAACAGTGATGTTCATAAGCTGAACACGAAATGTATGCAGGCTGATTCAAAGTTATGAAATTGGTTGCTTGCTTTCTTGACAAAAATAATAAGAACTAGAGAAAGACTACTTTAATTGCACAATTAATTTTATTTTTAATTTAATTTTAATCCAGTGTTAATATCAATTTAATATTAAATATCAAATGAATTAAATATGCTCTTATTTTATATTATCTTTAAATACGTGCAATCATGACATTAGATATAGTGAATTCAACTGGTTTCCGCTTTCTATATTTACCAGTGACTTGGCAATAATAATATAAGTGATACAGAGTTTTCAGTCTTAAAAAAAGTTAAGGGCCTGGTATTGACAATTGTGGTAATACACTATTTAATAAATGGTCACAAGTGTCTTGTCTTAGTAATCTTTAGAGCAACCTGGCCAGTCTCACTCACACTTGAAAGGAGGGACAAAAAGACCCTCATTCACTAAGGAGGGTTTGTGTATTTGGAGCAGTGGTGTGTTTTGAAACTGAATTACTTACATCATATGGAGGCTAAATAGATGGCCAGCAACCACAAACTATAGTCTAATCACTACCCATTTTTATTCCATCTCAGCATATACAGACCTTGCAATGCAGCCCTGGATATGGGCCTTTAACAGTACAGGTAGTCCTTGTTTAGCGACCACAATTGGGACAAGCTACTCAGTCATTAAGTGAAGCGGTGACTAAGTGAAACTGCGACTGTGCTTATGATCTTACTTCAGCTTTTCTTTGCTTTACAGACCTGCGAAGGTCATAAATGTGAGGATTGGTTGCAAAGTTATTTTTTCATCACCGTCATAACAGCAAACAGTCGCTAAATGAGGCAGTCGCTAAACAAGGACTACCTGTAACCTTTTTCTAGGTTGCCATTCTTTCATGGTATTTGGGGGCTCTTGGTTGGTCCTAAACTGTGGCCAGTATTTTTACTACGTCTATAGCTTTATAGGCTAGGGGTGATAGGGATTGTATTCTAACACATTCAGAGGTTGAATTCAGAGACTGATACAAAGCCATCTTAAGGGCTCCAGTCTTGAGTGAGCAGAAAAATACATCACCATAATTTGCCCTGTTCCAATGGCTGAGACTATGCTCTAGCTGCAGTGATAAGGCTGATGACTGGTGCTGCCCTTAAAGGTCAGTAACTCCCCATCTCTCCAGCATTACCTGCCTTGGTGAGAAAAGCAGCTGTGCTTAATAGGTGGTATGGTGAACTAAAGTGACAGTGGGTAGGTGACTGGGATGGAGGCATTAACCATTTGTTGCCCACGTATCAGGGTGCCAGTACCAGGGATTGGCTATTAGGGCTATTTTTGGACATCGGTTTCATGATCTTCCTGAAGACCACTACATTTGTATCCAAAAATGTCCAGCTTACAGGTTGATGGAGCAGATGAAGGGTGGTGAGGAGCATCAGGTGATCTCCTTCCCACTGCAGTCTATGTCCCTCCACCACATTTGAGACATTCAGGCTAAAAGGGTGAATAGACAGAACTTCTGTAAATTTTACCCTTTCTCCCCTATCTCCCAAATCCATGCATACTCAAGGAAATGTCAATGCTGGCAACAAATGGCTATAGCTAGTAGCACCCAGAAGCAACCCATGGAATAAGCACAGTAGTGCTGGAGTAAGCAAAACAGAGCCTTCTTGTAATGATTGCCCAGCCCAAATACTCAGACTCACAAGAAGTGCTTAAATGAAATCTGATTTATTAGGGAACTTAGGACAAATACAGAGAAAGCTGAGAATGAGCAAAAGCGTGCCAAATACAAACTTAAGACTCCTCCAGTGCGTGTGTGTCCCGCCCCCGTTGCAACAGCCCCGCCCGGTCCAGGTGCTAGCAAACGTCAGACCTGCTAGCCTGGGAAACTAACCTTGAACATAACAGATAAGAGGAAAACATTCCAAAGCCAAGCCAAGAGATAAGTACACCCATCCTCCCATGAAAGATGAAACACGTATCCAATTAATGACATGAGAAACGTTACGATGTCTCAGAGACATTGAAACGGCGAACATGACATACCGCCTCCCCAAAACAAAGTCAGGGACCCGGTTTTGTTGGATAAGCAGAGTGGAAACGGGCAACGAGGATAGGAGAAGCCACATCCGGTGCTGCAACCCATTCGGGATGGGGAAAATGCTTCCAACGAACTAAATACTGCAAAGTATTGCAAAGGCGTCTAGAATCTAAAATGTCTTTAACTTCAAAGTGTTGTTGCCCATCAATCATGATGGGGGTTGGAGGCGGAGGTTGATCATGCCAGCGGTCAGAACGAATAGTCGGTTTGAGCAAACTGCAATGAAAAACAGGGTGTAAGCGTTTGAGATTATGGGGCAAGTCAAGTTTAAAAGTCACAGGGTTAATTTGAGCAACGATAGGGAAAGGACCCACAAATTTAGGTGCCAATTTTTTAGAAGGTTGTGATGACTTGATAAACTTAGTGGAGAGGTAAACCAAATCACCAACTTGAAAGCCAGGCTGAAGGGCACGTTTCCTGTCAGCAAAATGTTTGTAATCCAATTGGGCATCAGCCAGTGCTCTTTGAATCACTGGCCAGGAGTCTGACAGTTGCGTAGCCCAATCTCCCGGTGAGGTAGATACGGCAGGGGGTTGGGGCAAATCCGGGATGGGTACAAAGTCTCTGCCCTGCGCCACACGAAATGGGGTTTGGCCAGTGCTTTGGTGGACGGCATTGTTGTAAGCAACCTCAGCGAAGGGAAGGAGATCCACCCAGTTGTCCTGCTGATAATTCACAAAAGCTCGGAGGTATTGCTCCAGAGTAGAATTTAAAGCCTCCGTGGCTCTGTCCGTCTGGGGATGCCACGCCGTGGACAGGGCTTGTTTCGTGCCTAGTAGTTTGAGGAATGCCCGCCAAAATTGCGAAGTAAATTGTGTGCCCCTGTCCGAAATTAAGCGAGAGGGACATCCGTGTAACCTGTACACGTGTACGAGAAAGAGGCGGGCCAATTGCCGTGCCGAAGGAATGCCCACGCAGGGGATGAAGTGGGCTTGTTTTGAGAAAAAATCCTTGACCACCCAGATGACCGTTTTTCATTGGCTGGGGGGTAGTTCAACAATAAAGTCCATGGAGATTTCATCCCAAGGGCAAGCCGGGGTAGCTACGGGCTGCAACAGCCCCTGTGGTTTGCCCACTTTGCGTTTGGACATCGCGCAGGTAGTGCAGGAGGCGATGTATTCCTTAACATCTTTGCGCAAGGTAGGCCACCAAAACTGCCGCCGAACCAGGTGCAAGGTTTTCACAAACCCAAAATGCCCGGCGACTTTGTCATCGTGTGAACGGAGCAACACCTCTTTTCTTAAGCTTTCAGGCACGTAGAGGCGGTCGGATTTCCAAGCAAGTCCCCGGTCAAAAGTAACATTGTTCTTGTTTGCCAGCAACCAAGTGTCAGTTTTTAATTCCTTTAGAAACTTTTGTTGCAACGGGGAAGGGATTGACAAAGCGCTCGGCTGGGCGGCGTCTGCAGCGGGTGGCTGCTGCGTGCGCGTTTGACTATGCGTCACAGCCTGCATGCCCAATTGGGGCGCCGTCCACAGGGTGCTAACCACCTCTGGCGCTGCCCCAGAGTCCTGAGGTTGCCTTGACAACGCATCAGCCAGGAAATTCTTTTTCCCCGGAATGAACTTCAATTGGAAATTGAACCGATTAAAAAATCGAGCCCAACGGACTTGTTTTGGGCTTAGTTTTCGAGGGGTGCTAAGAGCCTCCAAATTTTTATGGTCAGTCCACACCTCAAAGGGATGATTCGCCCCCTCTAACAGATGTCGCCAAGCTTCCAACGCGGCTTTTACGGCGAATGCCTCTTTCTCCCATACGTGCCAACGTCGCTCAGTCTCGGAGAACTTACGGGACAAGTAGGCACATGGCTTGAGGCATCCTGTCCCGTCTTGTTGCATCAACAATGCCCCAATGGAATAGTCGGAGGCATCAGCCTGAACCACAAAAGGTTTTGAGGGATCAGGATGTTGCAAAATGGGCTCTTTGATAAAAGCTGCCTTAAGCCGCTCAAACGCCGTTTGACAAGCAGGCGTCCAGCGCAACAGCACCCCTGGGTTCTTTACTCTCCTTGGTTCGGAGCAAATCGGTTAGGGGTAAGGCAATTTCGGCGAACCCCTTTATGAATAATCTGTAATAGTTACTGAACCCCAGGAAACTTTGAAGTTGCCTGCGGGTGCGGGGACTTTCCCAGTCCATGATAGCCTGGACCTTGGTAGGGTCCATTTCAATGCCTTTATCTGAAATTCTGTACCCCAAATAGTCAATTTGTGTCTGGTGAAATGCACATTTAGACAGTTTGGCATACAATTCTGCTGATCTGAGTTTACTCAACACCCTTTTCACCAGAGACACATGCTCTTCCATGGTTTCGGTATAAATCAATACATCATCCAAATACACCAATACCCCCTTAAACAGATGCTCATGAAGTACTTCATTGATCAATTGCATAAATACCCCAGGGGCCCCAGCCAACCCAAAAGGTAACACCTTATACTGGAATGCTCCCAGCGGGCAATTGAATGCTGTTTTCCATTCATCCCCCTTGATGCGTACACGATAATAGGCTTCTCTTAAATCGAGTTTAGAGAATATTTTGCCCTTTGCCAGGTGTGACAACATGTCTTTGATCAAGGGCAAGGGATATTTATTGGAAATTGAGACTGCATTTAACCCATGGAAATCCGTACAGAGTCTTAATGTCCCATCCTTTTTTGGGCGGAAAAGGACTGGTGCCCCCACTGGCGAATTCGCTGGCTCGATGAATCCCCGCGCTAAGTTTTTGTCCACAAAATCCCTTAACAGGGTTAGTTCCTTTTGGGTCATGGAATAAATCTTTGGTTTGGGCAATTGGGTGTTGGGCACCAGCTCAATGGCACAATCCGTCTTTCGATGAGGGGGCAATTGGTCCGCTTCCTTTTCTCCAAACACATCAGCAAACCTTTGGTACTCAAGCGGCAAGCCTTCCAGAGGAGGGGCCGGGCAATGCGGAGTCGCAGCTGCCGCTACCCCCACCATCTCCTCTGGAGTACCCCTCCCTTCTGGCGCCTGGTAGAAGCCATCCCTAAACGTGATAGTTCGGTAAACCCAGTTTATTTGGGGATTCTGCTGAACCAACCAGGGTACCCCCAAAACCACCAAGGGCCCCCCCACCGGAGCCACGACAAATGACAAGCTTTCCCAGTGGCTACCCAGCTGCAAAGTCACACGTCCTGTGAAGTGGGTGACCGGTTTGCCCCCTGCCATGGACCCATCCAGCTGCGTAAAGGCGATGGGTCGCTGCAAGAGGAATGTGGGTAGTTCCAGAGCTGCTACCACATCTGGGTGCATCAAACACCTGGAACACCCCGAATCAATCATGGCCCACACTTCCACAGTCTTGGATCGGAAACCCAATTTCAACTTCACTGTGAGAATGCGGTAACTGCCACTCACCGATGAAGGCTCGCGCCCATCTTCCACCACCTGCCCCGCGGCACCCTTTAAAGCAGGTGGCTGCCGTTTCCCGCCGGCTGCAGCAGTTCGGGCTCCCCCTCGTTCTCGAAGAACATCACCTCGTCTCCCTCGGTTTCCGCCACCGCTGCTTTCTGCTTGCTGGGTAGGGAAGGGGATTTCATTGGCGGCTTCCCTGGCCGGTCTTCCCCCTTTGCCTTCGGGCATGCCGCTACTTGATGCCCCTCTTTACCACATCGCAGACACTGGCCTTTCGCATACTGCTTCTCGCGCTCCTCGTCCCAGGCTCGCTGTCCGGGTCGCCCCCCAGTGCTCGGTGGGCGACTGGGCTTCATCTCCCGCCCCGATTTGGCAGCTCTTCGATGCGCGAAAATCTCATGGGCATGCTCAGCTCTTCCCGCGAGCTGGATCCACTCGTATAAGGTATAGGGGTCGTCCCTCCCCAGGGACCAGCGCAGTACCTCGGTGTTCAGGCCGTCTTTGAATAACTCAATGATGGTGGCTTGGGACCAGTCCTCCACCTTCCCGGACAACGCTTTGAACTCTAGCGCGTAATCAGCCACGGATCTTGACCCCTGCTTGAGTTCTTTCAGAGCCCGCTTTGCCCTCTCCTTCGCCAGGGGATCCTCAAAGTGTTGCCTCAACGCCCAGAGAAACTCGCTGAATTTCTCCAATTCAGGCGCTTCCGACTGGCACATCTGGACATACCAGTCTGCCGCCCTCCCTTTCAGTTTGGTGGCAATGGTGAGGATCTTTGCCTTTTCCGATTGAAAAAGCGACCCCCATTCCTCCATGTAGGCTTTTGCATTTGTCAGGAAAAAGGAGAGTTTCGTCGGATCCCCATCAAACTTGACAGGGAAGTCTCTCATCCCGCTTCCCGCCGGGCTGCGCCCCAACCCCGGGGCGGCGGCGGGTGGCGCTCCCCGGGGCGCCGGCGGCGCCGGGGCGGGGGTTGGCCGCACGGGTGAGGTGGCAATTTCCATCTGGACCGTCTGGTCTCCCTCTCGCACCCGCGCCATCCGTCTCTGCTCCGGGGACTGCCCGTGGGACGAAGGTGTCGAATGCCGTTGGCTTGACCCCTCCCGCGTTTCCCTCAACGAAGTCACGTCGAGACTCAGCTGCTTTAGAATGGTTTCCAACGAGTCCATTTTCGACTCCAGCACCCGGATGCGATCCGGGGTGGGGGAGCCCTCTTTAGGTTGCACCTGGACCACTGTGGGGGATAGTGGGTACCTCTGCCTCCAGGACGGACCTCCTGCCACCGAGACATCCCCTTGGGTCTCATCCCAGGTGACCAGCTCACCCGGGGTGGTTACGGTGGTCTCCGGGGCAGTTTTCATGCCTCCAGCTTCACCCTCCGACTCAGAGCTCGCCTCTTCCAGGATGGCTGATAGCTCTCCCACTTGGGACGGTCGGTCGGGTCGCCTCACGGTTGAGTCCGGCTCCCCTTCTTCCATCATCATGATGTCGGGTTCGGTCATCGCCGGCGCTCTCCCTCACAGGGTTGGACACTCGCCTAATCCTGGAAAGGGGCCAGCGGAGTTGGGATCTTAGATTCTCAGCTTTATGTAATGATTGCCCAGCCCAAATACTCAGACTCACAAGAAGTGCTTAAATGAAATCTGATTTATTAGGGAACTTAGGACAAATACAGAGAAAGCTGAGAATGAGCAAAAGCGCGCCAAATACAAACTTAAGACTCCTCCAGTGCATGCGTGTCCCGCCCCCGTTGCAACAGCCCCGCCCGGTCCAGGTGCTAGCAAACGTCAGACCTGCTAGCCTGGGAAACTAACCTTGAACATAACAGATAAGAGGAAAACATTCCAAAGCCAAGCCAAGAGATAAGTACACCCATCCTCCCATGAAAGATGAAACACGTATCCAATTAATGACATGAGAAATGTTACGATGTCTCAGAGACATTGAAACGGCGAACATGACACTTCTCGAAAGTAATAAAAAGTGTAAAAAATATGGCCACATGAAACCTTTTGTTGGCAGAAACGGCAGAAACATATAATATGCTCAGTGATGACATATCAGCAACACACTACTGGCAGAAGTCAGCTGTGTTTCATGGTTGAAATCAACTAAAGCCAAATCCATTTCTGTAACTCTAGTGCTCTTTCAAAAGCCTGTTAAGCAAAAATACTTCCAGAAGACCGCTAAAACTGTGCTTATAAGAAGTCCATGTGGGGATCCAGGTGTCCAACTGAACTTGCAGCCCAAGCCAAAATGCCCATGGAGAGCCGTGCCCCACAACTGGACAGGATATAGCAGCCTCAAATGGCCAATGGGGGCTGAGCAGATCCTATCCCATGGCTGTGAGGACTCATGGATCTTTGCACAAGCCCTGCCGTGGGGGTGGGGGTGGGGAGTTCTACTTTAAAACTGGACCAACTAAAGACAGAATTGGGCTGCCTTCATGGTGGGCTGGGGTTGAGACAAAAGTCATGTCATGAGGATATCCTCCTTTTGGGGGAGATGGGCGGTGATAGAAATTTGAAAAATAAATAAATATGTGCTTTAAAAAAGGTTAGTGAGGGATCCTTGTGCCACAGTTAGCAGGACACTTAGAAGAGCCCTGAGTAGCCATGGTTTCCAAGAAACAAGCCATCGTGACTGGTGGAGATAGCACCAAGCAGAGAAGTTATATTTACAGCTTCAGATGCTAAAGATTGGGGTGATTCTTGTAATATTAAGGCTGAAAGGTAACAGCAAATGGAAAGTAAATGGTCTCATGGATGGTAAAAAAGAGCATGAGATAAAACAATTAAGTGATCTATTTAAAAACCCTCTACATATGAATTTCCCGGAAGTGAAGTGGATGCTTCATTTGTTTCTCTCTGTAAGGTTCTTTCTTTTTAATTAAATGCAGAGATATCCTACTACTCTCCCTTAAGAGAGGACCACCACCCAGTACTCTAGGTCAGGTGAAATAGAAGCAAATCCCCTAATCTGTTAAAATGGATAATTTCTGGAAGATCAAACAGTGGGCTTCCCAGCTAAACCAGAATTTAGGCCCTTCTATAATTGAAAACTTTGCAACTGTCTCTTCACCTCAAGCACTCATGGCAAATAGTCCACATCAGCTGATCATGATCACTGATATCTTAATTGGTTCTTTTCTGAGGGATGAGTATCTCCAGAAGAGATTAGTTAGAGAGATTGTCTTGACAAAGATGGTATGCCCAAAGACCTGTTCCTCTCCAGTTTCAGCCAGAGCTTGTTATTCTTAATGAAACTGAACACTTAGAGAATATTCTGCTTGCCCCCTTAGGATGACCACTTTTCTTGCCAAAGGGTGTGCATGTGGAATGCACGTGTCTGTGCATGAGTGTGTCTGAGAAAATTCTGTGTAAGAATTGTTTCTACTTAATTAGGTCTTTCTCCATTCCCCCCCCCCCCCACAATCTATGAAGCATAAATTTAGGTGACTCTATCTCCCCCTCCAGTTACAGTGCTGAGTCAATGCATTCATATAAGCTTGGATGGGAATTAAGCACTGGAACCCACCTCACAGGAAGGACAAATGCTCTCAGCATCCAAATAATTTGCAAATGAAGTTTGTGTGAATTGCATCTACCGTAGTAGAACTTGGCAGTAGAGCATTTGCAATAGGGAAGGGGGAGGAAAGGAGAAATGACTGACCATCTGGCCCACTCTTTTTCTAAAGTGATTCGAGAACAAAATTAATTGTAATTTGGGTTTCTCTCTCTCTCTCTCAATGATTCAGTCAGAATGATAGCTAGAGTTTCATAGTGGGATTCCAGTAATGCCTACTTGTCCCTATCCTCCTCTCCTTAGGCTTAGATATTCCAGTGTGATTTTGCAGCTGAATTTCTAGACTTCAACAGGTCCCAGAATAAAGAATCAAATCAGAAATTGGTGCCAAAAGCAGTTGGATGTTAGATGTTTCTTAGAGAAGAGCTTTTTGAGGGTCCTTGCTGTTTTGAAATTCCGGCACCAACTGAAAGGCACAAAGTGAGGAGGGTGTGTGTTTAGAATGAATAAATGGAACTATGGAAATAATTTAATTCTTCAGTAGCTACATTAGAGCCTGGAAGGACAAATGGAAACATTTATCTACCTTACTTTAAGCTTTCCCAATCTATTTTCCATATTTTATATGTTAATTTTGCAGACATTCATCATGACTTACAACAGATAGTAATACTGTTTCAGCCAATATCCATTCAGCTCCAAGAGGAACAACCACCATGTAGGTCTGTCTCGCCTAACAAGTTGTACCAAACAAATTACTCACCAGATGGAAATAGCCACTGGGATCTCTGGTAGCCATCAGAGTTATTTATTGCTCTACTATATAGTTGTTATTGTTGCTATACAGCAGGAAGTGAAGTATCTGGCTCTCAAGCTCAAAAATATCCCATAGCTTAGATCAGTGTTTCTCAAGCTTGGCAACTTTAAGAGGTCTGGACTTCAGCTCCCAGAATTCCCTAGCCAACAAAGCAAAGCTGGCTGGGGAATCCTGGGAGTTGAAGTCCAGACCTCTTAAAGTAGCCAAGCTTGAGAAACATTGGCTTAGACAGCCAGTACAGTCCATCATGTAATCTGAAACTGGAGTAGAATTCTTCTTCCCTTGGTGGTGTCAGTGGTTCAGGAAACAAGACTGAGGCCTGGCTCATGGAATTTGCAGTCCAGGCTGCTATTCAGTTAGCACTGAACATCACTGAAGCCTATTTTAAAAATAACAGGAATGTTCCATGTGGCTGGAGTAATTCAAAGTGGCTTTGTGTTGCCTACAATAACAAACAACAGTAACAAATCCAAATAAAAACCACTTGGCCTCATCCTTAATTTGGGCATAACTTGAAGGCAGTGAAGAAAATAGGGAAAGTTGAACAGAAAAACGAGAGCCTGCTGGATGGGCATCCACATCCATGTTTTGAATGCTCACAGTCTGCTAATCCTACTCATATACCTCGTAAGTGAGGAATGCTCTTTAATTTTGACTGGTAAGAACTAACTCCTCTTTTAAGGTGCTGCTGCTTGATGTCTGTAAAGTCTGTTTTCATTCATAAAAAGGCACCCACAGTTCCTTATCTTCCTGCCATCATTTCAACCATATCAGTCTGTCAGCCAGTGTGTCCAGTTCCTCTCCTTCTAAATGTTTCAGCAACTATCCCACCAAAACTCTAAAGAAACCAGTGAGGTTAGGTTTCTTCTTTTACCTGAACCTTTTAGCACTAATAACTTTGAATCTAATCCTGATGCATAGCTCCTTATTTGGCCTGTTCCTTTCCTCACCTGTTGACAGGGTGGTTTCTTTTCCTTTTTCCTTTTTTGCAAGTTACCTTTGATTTAGCTGTAACAACATCCCAGTACTTAGAAAGGTTCTTGGCCTATAATCCTTTCAGAAGCCCCTATCAGTTTGTAAGGTAACTAGAGAAGGGTTTTTTACTTCCCCCATGATGTCTTTTCTTGCTCACACAACAAATAAAGCTCAGCTTCACAATCACAGCATTTCTCCTCTCTGAAAACATGGTAATTTCTTTGAACCAAATTTCTTGCACGGTTACTATGGCATACCACTTCTTTATCTGACAGCGTGCTAGGCCTCTTATTTGAAAAGGTGATGGCAAAAATTTGCTAATCTGATATAAACTTATATTTGCTTTACAGAATATTAACTGGCTTAAAAAGTGACAGATTTCTAGAAATTAAGCTCCAGAATTGACAAACAGGGAGAAAGGCAAACAGAATTTCAGGCTCTGGCATAGGAACTCCTAGCAAATTTGTTCAAACAATTTGAGGTAATTGTGTTGTATTTACCTCAACATCAATGCCACTAGGCTTGCCATTCAGTCAAGGATGTATTCAGAAGACCACCTAGTCTTCTTTTAGAAGGTGAAGCTCATTTATTGAAGCCCAAAATATCAGAAAGAATATGGTCTACAATTATTATTATTATTATTATTATTATTATTGTATGAATTTATTTAAATTTATTGGCCGTCCAACTCCAATGGACTCTGGACTACTTTATGTACAGTATGTATATATGTATGTATGATAACTGATTTATAAAACATAGTTCTCTACCAGTTCTGCTTGCTCAACTCTTGATTTTTTGGCATGTTTTAGCATCTATCCAGACAATAATGAATGCCGCATTACAGTAAGGGCCAGAAGCTACTTCTGAATAAGTCTTTCTAGGATCCACAAAATTTCAACAACTTGATCACAGAAATTGAGAAGGTGCTAAATAAAAACACAAAGCACTCTATGATGAGACCAAATTATACAGATCCTATTTTGGTCTGCATTTGGATCTAGTTCAGCAGGAAACAAATGTTGATATTTAAACATCTAGATGGATGGATGTGATAGAATTGGACTAAGGTACAGGGGTCACAAATCCCAACTCCATAATTAAATGAACTGAGTAACTTTGGGCCAGCTATTATTTTTGAGGCTAACTTAACTTTATATGATAACAAAATGGGAGGGGAATATGATCTCCATCAGTTTGAGCTTCTAAAGGAAACATGGGATACAAATGCAATAAATAAAATTGGCCTTGGGCTGTCTGGTTTGGAATGAAAGCTCTGTGATTTGGTGGTTTTTTTGCTTACTGGAAGCTAGCACTGAGGGAGTTCTATTCAGGAGCAGTCATTTATGCTATACAGTTCCACAAGATTCTATTCTGGCCCCATGTTTTAAATTTTTACATGAAACCACTTAGTAAGGTCATCCAGGGATTTGATATTTGTTTACTTGTTTATGATTTAGAAAGATTCTCAAATTGCACACCTGTTGGGGGGGATGCTACTCCATTTATAATTAAAGATGGAAAATCCATGCTAATTTCTGTTCACTTTTCTTTCATGACTCATAGGATGGGTAGAAGAGGGCCATTCAAAGTTTTCCACTAATACTCCCTCAAGTTTCCTGACCTGCATTCCATGATCATTTTCATGAAGAGAGTCATAAATGCCAGAGCAAGTCCCTGCTTACAGAAAGGAAAAAGGGGCATCAATAATCTAGAACTCAGAATGGATTCAACTATCAGGTTTGCTTTTTTTGTTACTTAAATAAGTAAATAAACTATAAATAGCAAGGGTATAAAATGCAAAGGCACAGTGCAGTTTGCACATCATATAAGACAAAAACTAACAAACCTACATACTAAATGTGATGTAGCCTACTATGGCTTATTCAACAAAAATATATATTTTTAAAAATCCTGCACTGGATTGTAGGAATGTCCATGTAAATATAACTGATTTTGGATAGTGACCACTTGTTATTTAGGCAGATTAAATATAATAAATAAAGTGTGTTTTAATCATTAATGATGATTGACATGGTCATTATCCATTCAAAATATTTAAATATTTAAATCAGGACACTATTAATCTTCTGATTTTCTTATTTCTTTTGTTATTTTAATGTATATTGCATATTAGGGAGGGAACAGATAAAAATAATCAAAATAGACAATAACTGAGGGTTTTTTTTCATTCAACAGAATGCATACATATTTACACACACAAACACACACATACACACTCAGAACATTTCATGAAATGTTTTGTATTATTAGAAGAAAGGCATGCTTAAAAACATTTCATAGGGAGATTAAGATAGTTAAGCGCACAATCAAGTGTTCCAGTTATATGATAAACCATATTGTCCATTATACCTTAATCATTTAACAAAAGAAGACCAATTGCTTATATAGGCAATAAAAAGTAATTACTTCAGACTTAGTTCTCACAATACAGAGGATTTATAGGACATTAATGTAAGAGGCAACTAGGAAAAAAACTGATAAATAAACATTGGACTTCATGTTTCTAAGAAGAGAGTGACTGAGAAAAAATAATGAACTAGAGACAATAGTCTTAACTCAGTATTGATAGCTGTTAAGAACATGTGAAATATATTTAAAATTAAGAGAGACATTTAAGAAATTATCAGCTTTCTGGACCTCTCAAACACAAAAGACAAAAATTCCACAATATTACTCATTTGATAAATTGAAACAAATCAAGAAATTTAGAAGTTATAAATAAAGCCCATTGTAATGGTTCAGATGTTGGAGGTTCTAGCAGGGGAGCACGGCTATTGTATTCCCTTGACCAAAGATTGGTACACTCCTCCTATCTGGGATGGTCATCCTCTTCCACCGAGAGTGCAGCTTTGAGAGGGATGCACATGGAACAGTGAGGGAGGAGGGGGACACCTGCCTAGCCAGCCAGATCAGCCGAATCAACTCTGGCGATCAATGGGGTGACAGATGTCACAGCCAGATCGCCCTCATGTCCATATTGGTTCAGATGTTGGACTTGGAAGAAGAAGGCCTAATTTTACTTCCATATTCTACCATGGTGTTCTGTAGATGACTTGGGGGCAGTCACTATTTCAAATGAGAGGACATATTTATGTATGCCATCTTGAATTGGATACAAAGGCACTGGGATAATTGACAAACACTTAGGTGTTAAACATGTATTATTGTGCTGGGCGTGGGTGTTGTTCTTTTATAATGACTGTACTGTAACCTCCTCTCCCTCTATATGTCTCTTGTTTTTCATGAATCTCATATTGTGGGACCAGAAACCTAATTCGGATAATTCTGGGATAAACCAGCACAAAGCAGTTAGTGCACAGTCAGTTGGCAGCAGATGGTCGGGGTCATTTCCACAGTTAAGGCAAAGGGTCCTGGTATCCATAGCAAGGTTCAAAGAATGAGGCAGGAGAACACTGTAAATTTCTGGCAAAGCCCAAGAGATGTCAGTAGCCACAACAAAGATTAGATCTAAAGTACAGAAAAGTCTAGATCAAGCTGTCACAGATATTTTTTTCAGCTTCTAGTGAAAGTGCCTTGCTTCCACTCAGTCACAGCCGATGCTGTCAAGCCCAGCTGTGACTGAGGTGCTGAGGTAGCCTGACATTTCTCTGCTTCTTCACCTTTTGGCTCTCAATGTGGTGATCCCGTTGTGGACTTGAAAGCTGTATTACTGTGTCATCTTCAGAGTGGTGCAGAACTGCAGAATCAGGGTCCAAGGAACCCTTTCTGTTAAGCTAAGGATCCTCAGGCTCTTTATCCAGCTCTTGCTCCTCCTCTCCTGCCCCTTCATATGAGGACCTGTCTCCAGGAGCCATGAAACCCCTAGACCTTTCACCAAAGTCTTTTAGGCTTTGAGCCTGTAAGTCTAATATTGTGATGTAATATTTTCTAATACATATATGATGAGCAGATTCCAGAAGTACCACAAAGAATAAATTCAAAGATTCACTGTTGAGTTTATTCTTGAGTGTATGCACAGAAATCCCATATTATCTTAGCCTTGGTTAAAATCCTGTTGATAGTCTAGACCCACTAGTGAATGGGGGTACCTGACATGATTAACAGTGTATACAAAATTGTCTTGCAATTAACCAGTTTTGAGTCATCAGTGTAACGTAGTTATCAAAAAGGCAAATGCAATTTTAGGCTGCATCAATGCAGCTACTGTTTCCAAATCAGGGCAAGTCATACTCTGATTCTTTTTTGTCTTAGTAATATTATGTTAAGTTCTGTACCATACTTTAAGAAGGATTCAGACAAGCTGGAATATGATCAGTGAATGGCTATGAGGATAAAGAGTTTACTGGAAACCAAGCCCTCTGAGGAGAGATTGAGGGAACTGAATATGCTTAATCTTGGGGGAAAAAAAGATAAACAAGGGGAGATATGACAATGCTATTTAAATAATTGAAGAGGTATCACACAGAAGATCATGACTTGTTTTCTATCATCCCAGAGGGCAGGACAAGGAATAATGACCTTCAGTTACAGGAAGACAAGAGTTCAGCTGACAGGAAAAGATTCTAAGGGTAAGCACTATTTCTGAGGAGATACTGGAGTCCCATCCTCATTCATCACTTGTCTACTGATGGTGTACAAGCAGAGGCTGGACAGCTATCTATTGCGAATGCTTCACAGGTCTTAAAAATTGGAGTTGGTCAAGTTAGTGGACTACTTCTTTAAAAATCTAGCAAGTGTCATTTTCGTGGCCAACTTGGGAAGGCAAAATTATATGGCTGGATGGGCTGAGCAACAGAGGAACAAAAGACATGGGGACTCAGAGTAATTGATTCAGAACATATACATTGTAGGTGCTTTTTTCACCTGGAGCTGAATCCGAGGGAAGTAAATATAAGAGCAAAAAATAGAGATTCTACCAAAACACATATAGGCATTTTTTAAAACAAACCACTACGGGTCTCTGCTGTCTCATTCCAGTTCATTTGAGTAGCTCATTTGAGAAGTTGCCAGCTGTTCTGTTTTGTTTTCTTGGTACTGGTTGACAAAGCACTTAAGCCTCCAGCCACATAACACTGATCTGCATTTCTTCTCTCCACCTATCCTTTTGGCCCTCCCTTTGTGTTTTGTCTATTAAACCATTCTAGAAATGACTGCCTGATCTACAGGCAAAGTTTGTTCCTTAGAATTTTGGAGTTCTCTGCATATTTTTTTAACTTATCTCTCTAAATGTTTTAGTTCACTTTTGTTAGCCAGAACAGCTAACAGAGTTAAAATTAGACATCTCAAGGTGCTCAGGGGATAAAAGAAGGGGAGAAAAACAAAGGGAAACTAAAGACCATAATGTTATAGGCAATCTGATTTTCATGTTTTATTTCAAAAGCTTTCTGGGGTTGACAGGAGATCACATCTCTGAATCTTCCTCACCCCAAAAGTTAACCATGCCAGAAAGGATGCATCAACTCTTCTGAAAGTTAAAGCCATGAATACTTGATACAAAGATGTATTGCTTTACAGAGGCATGTTTACTTTAGGCTGAGTGACAGGAAACCTTTTAAAAGACTATCTTCCTCCTCTGGCCAAATGATGAGGAAAGAGGCACTATTAATGGCAGTCCTGCATTATACTTTATAATGCATATATATCTGATTTAAGTATATATTTATAAATAGCACATTTAATGAAAGGCACAAATATTAAGCATAACAAATAGATGTATTTGTAATTAAGCAATAAAGAGCATATGCCTCTGATTAATATATTAAGCCACCCAGTGAAGAGATTTGAAATTTATTGCCATTTGATGAATGATTCTATTCTACTTTGTATGCATGTTTGTTATTCAGCCTGAACCCTCATGATGAAATGGAGATAAATAAACAAATAACTTCCACATTATAATATGAAATGAAAAGCTGCAAACACAATTCACTTTTATTCATAAAAAAGTAATACATTTGCCTACCATGGCATCATTTTTTGCATGCCTTGTTGATCAAACAATTCCTTTTTATTACCAGTTTATACATGGAGAATGTGGCTTTGCTTGAACCAGTGGCCACTGACCAGCCAATATCTCATTACGAAGTACAGCTTAGCAATTGATACCATCAATAAAATGCCAAGTCACTGAATGTCTTGGAACCAAATGAGGTATCTTATGGCATGGAATACTATCTATCTATATGACCTGGGATGGAGGGAAAGATGGATAGATGATGATGATGATGATGATGATGGATAGATAGATAGATATCCCTCCAGAGTTTCATTAGTATCAGGGCATATGAGGAACTTAATTAAGGACTTTAATTTGTTTCCTGTTGGCCCCAAATCAGTATAAATTCTGGCATGGTTATCTGGGGGGAATTCGATCAGGTTGCACCTGAGGAAGTGGACAGGGCCCTTGCAGCTGCTAGTTCAGCCACCTCTGTATTAGATCCGTGCCCCTGGTCATGGCTGCCCGGGAGTAGGCATGTGATTGGGTCTGGGCAGTAGTTAATAATTCCTTGGGAGAGGGGTTTTTTATAGTTAATGTGATTACCTTCCAGCTCAGAATTTAATAATTTCCTACTGTATTTCTGTTACAATTGAGGGTGTGTGTGTGTGTGTGTGTGTGTGTGTGTGTGTGTGTGTTATATATAGCCCTGTCTCCTCAACTGTGCATTTCTGCTATATGAGAACTGTTTGTACTATATGACTTCAAAATATATGAATGCTACAGATAATATATTCAGATTAAGTTTCCACTTTGTGCTAAACCATAGTGGAATCTACTTGGTTTGGGGTTTATTTAGTACAGTAGTTGGTAACCATGACTTGGTGGTTTATCCTAGTTTATTCAGTGAACCATGATTAACCAAAACATGACTTAGGAACTCAGTCTATGTACAAAAATGTGATCTCGAGGAACAGAACATTCAACAGAATTCACTAGTTTCCTTCTGGAACTTGCTAACTTACCCACTGAAACTAAGAAGCAATTGAATAAATTGAGCAAAATGTTCAGCCTCAAGCTATTGCAATAAGCAACTTCCTAAAAGTTGTTCTTATTAAACTGTAACCCAGGTTGACCTTGAGCTGCCTCCCCAAATCTGTCAATACTGACATAAATTCTCTCTTTGCAGATGATTCTGTTTATGTGTAGTCAGGAGACAAATAGAGATCTTTCTATAGATTATGCACATTGTATGGTCTCATTGCTCAGAATAAGGATGTTGCTTACTTTTTTTCCTCTTTCAACTTTTGGAACATCTGTCACCTGGAAAAAGACTTGTTAAAAATGTGATAGTAAGATTTTTAAAACACTTCTAATGAATTTAATTGTCTTCACTCAATGAGCTGAAACTTCCACAGAACTTATTAAATAATGAACACAGAAAAAGCAAATATTGTCTTCATTTTCACCAGTGCAGTGACAGAAACAGGAATGTGATAATAAAAGGACCAGAGGGTTAGATCTGCATCTGTGCAAAGAGATAATCAGGGTACATTTAAATGTAAAGTCAGCAGGCATACTGAAATTAGTAACTTAATTGATTTAATTTTCAAGGTTAAATCCATTTTCTTGGCAATGTTTCTCCTACCATGGATTTCTACTAGTTGAGGGAATGACAGACACAGAGAATAAGAAAGTTGATGTTAAACAATTGTTTGTGCCGGAATACGACACATTTCTGCTCGCTGCCACCACACATTTACCTCTGGTTGCCTCCGAACAGCCTTCTCGTTTCAAGGCTGCTGTTTCAGTACCCAAAGGCAATCATGGTCTCAATTTTAGCACAAGCTCAATTCACTGCTGCTTTTGACTTCTGAATATTCTGGTGCTACGCAAGGGATTTTAGAAAGAAAAAAGAAATCTGTTTTGTTAGCATAGGAATTTAGGCAGGACTTTTGAAGACAGGAAGAGAAGAAAAAGGAAATCAGCTTCCTTATTGGGTGTTTTTGGTTTAAGACAGGGGTTTGTTCTTAATTAATTGAATAAATGCTTAAATCCCAGGCCTGAGGGTTTCCCCCCATGAGCATTAGCTGGATTAAGGAGGAAGTAGATTGTAATCGCTTTAGTGTCAGCAGAGTTTTATGTTTACGGAAGAAAAAACTCAACTGTTAATTTGGCCTTCCTATACTATGCTAAAAAGAATTTTACATTTAATTTATATTAGTGTGCATATGAGAGCTTGATTTTTGTATTTTTTGGTTGTATATGTGATTTCATTTTTCTAATTATATGTTTCTTAACTTGGTATTTTTAGATGTATTGGGGGTTTTTTATGTTGCGATTGTTGTCCACCAAGGGTCTTCAGGAATGAGTGGCATACAAGTACAGTAAATAAAGAAGTAAATAGAAATAAATAGAAAGATACTACATTACTGTTGAAATAGTCATAAAGTGCAAAATAAAATGTGATTCATTGAATTCTACAATGGAACTAACTTCCCAAGTAAACATAGGCTTTCCCCAGACTGAAAAACAGTCTGAAATATATGGATTATGGTGAAGTTTAAGGAAATGTGCAAAACCATTTATTACCCAAAGAATATTTATTTGATACTGGAATTGACTGATTTTGGGAACATGTAAGTTCATTATATAGTACAGATATATTCTGGTAGAGTAACTCATGCCCTTCTCAGTTTGTGCTTAGATAGTTGTAATTCATTCAACATTTGGCTGCCCTTAAAGATAATATGGAGGCTATAACTGGTCCAGAATACAGCTGTCCATCTGCTGTCCAGTCCAGGACTTGAGAGTACAGCAAAATAATATGAAGCTTTCATAAGCTGCATACTGTAGGTTCCTATAAGGCTCTTAGGTATAGTTCAAGGTATGGTCATGATCTCTCAAGCCCTGTATGGCTTGGTTCCTTGATACCTTCGAGATTGTCTGACCTAGGTAGAGTCTATCTGTCCACTTCGTGCAGGCCATGAAGACAAGAGGAAGCAGGTCTGCTTGGTGGTGTCCTCCTCACTGTTGAACAGCTTGCTCTTGAAGTGAGGATGGCCTCTTCCCTGTTGTCCTTTAAGAAAACAGTCAAGACCACACTTTTCTAACAGGTCTTCAGAGAAAAAGACTTAGAAGCAGACAGCCCAGGGAAGAAATATGATGTAACTTAGGGGTTAAATGATGGGCTTTATTTCATTATGGTTGTTTATGGTTTTTCTTTATTGTGAGCTGCCTAGAATCCTAGGAGGAGGCCACATATATATATTATTGTATAAATAAATAATTTTTGAAATAAAATCCAAAATGAAGAACATAATATATTATTCTTTACTGAAATGCTATTTTCCACTTCTGTGACTCAGAATCTTAGACTACGTTTTGTAAGAAATGTTAAAATGATTATCTGAGCAGTATAATGATTTATCTCAAATTCTGCATTTAGCTAGGAGCAGCTCAATTTCAACATTTTAAAGCATATAAATAAATATATTCGAAGGAGTTTTGTCTAGTCCTATACAGTTTCTGACTCAGGCCAACTGATCCATTTGCCAGCCAGTCACATCTTCATAAAGTTCTGCATATTATCTGCACAGTCAATGCCTTTGGACAATGGTTTCTGATGTTGAGGAAGCCTATTTTTCATCCAGCTGTTCAGAACTAACCAGCCCACCCACCATTCCTTTCTGTTTTCTCCATGGACAGAAAACTGGCTGGCTGGAAATGTTAGGCCAGTAAAAGAAAGAGAGAGAGGAAGGTGTTCTACGGTTGGGGTTGTTTGTTCTGCCTTCTAATTGAAATGATTTGGCTCTGTTCTTTTATTTCCACTGTCAGTGCTTCGGGGGAGGGACACTACTTTAGATTGGGCAAATCAGGAACATTAGACACCCTCCAAATACTAATTGGAGCTTTTTTCCCAAGGAAGGAGCAACAGCACATGGGAGAGCTTAGCACACAGTTATATTGGAGCCCATATGAGAGCAATGGGCTGACATTTGGAAGCTTAATGCACCTTTCTCCCTGTTGCTCCTTTTACAGGTAAAATAAGGCACCTCTGCTGCTCACTGTCCCAAACAAGAGTTCTCCTCTGTACAGGGACTTGATAAATAAGTGTCCACATCATTGCTTGCACTTTTCCTCTTTCTTCTGCTCTTTACATTTAACCATTGCCTTCATACGGTATATTAAGTTACTCTCTTCTTTGCTTTACTAAAAATATTTTTTAGTGTTTCATTTTTTTTAGGTGGGCAGTATGTCATGCTCCCAGATCAAATGTTCTCAGAACAATTGATTGGACTCGCATGCATGTTTCAGTCAACACGTGTGTTCTTCTTGCGAGTCGAAGGCATGGGAGGGGGAACATCGTTGGAGTGTGAAATCATTTTGTTTGGACTATCTTGTAATGCCAAGGTCATTTGCGAGGAGCCACTGAAGACAACTGCAGATGCTTACACTAACTGGCATGAGAGGGAGGGGTGCATACCTGAGATGGGGAGTGGGGGGGAAATTTGAATTCACTGAACATGTTTAATGGGGGGAAAGCGCGGGCTTTTCCATTCGCAACTTTTTCCTTTGTACTGAATGCTACACACCATTAAAGAGAATTCTAAGTAAATGCTTATGAGTCGGATTTAATGGGAAGTTGAGTGTTCCAGTCATCATAGCTTGCCCAAGAAGAAGCTGTTATTCCTCACATGCTGATCAAAGGATTTGTCCTAAGTTTTGAAGAAAATACTGTAGTAGGCACTCTGCATGTTTCAACTGAGGAGCAAAACACAAACTTCAGAATGCATGGAAGTTCTGATGTGTCATAAAGGGTGGAAAGTTCTGCTTCCCTGGAAACAGTCCTGCTTCACTCTTGGGGCCTAGTAGAGCCCATTCAAGCAATACTGCAACAATGCCAGAACAGCCAGTGGCACAACCTCTGCTCACAGGTATTCCAGTAGCTCTTTATTTAGGGTGGCATAAATAGGTAGCCATGAGATGGTGCAATACATTCTGATTTCAGCTGAAAATTTCAAACTGATTTCAGTTCCACATGAAGTTGTGAGAATGATCCACTAGTATGAGGAATTCTTAAATTGCTTTCTCTAACAATTCTACATTCCATCTTAGCTATTTTAAAGTGTTACAGTTCATTTGATCACAGAAGGTCTGCAGAACTTCATCCTATTACCCTTGTAGATTGTTCAGAAGGCTGGTAAGAAAACAGGAGTTGATCTCTAATTTATAACACAAAAAGAAAAGGTTGCTCTGAAAATAATGGGAGAGAAATTGCTTTATTTACTGTTATGAGAAGGCACAGATGCTATGACGCAAAAATCAGTACACGTATAGGCCAGCCTTCCCCAACTTCATGCTCTCCAAATATGTTCAGCTCCTTTTCCCCCATTCACTGACGTCAGTGATGATCCAGCTTCAGATCCACACCTTTCACAGACTTGGAGAAATCAATCAGATTGAAGTGGGATGTTCAGCGTCTGGCAGCCTGGAGACTGTACTGAACTTGTGCTGAGGGTGGTATATCAAATGTTAGTGGGACCAGTACTCTATTTTTGGGGTGAGAGTTTCAGGGTTCTTAACAGGTAAAATCTATTTAGAAACCTATCCAGGAGTTTTGCTCCTGAAAATCTTCCCAACTTACTAAATTTAAAAAATGCTCTGCCAACTCCTGGGATAACAAAAGAGGTGCTATGGGATGTACACCTTGCCTCCTTAGTTTAAAGGATCCCAAGCACTCCTGCTCTGGTAAATGAGACAAAAATTGCATATCACTATATGTAGTTCTTCCACTACATGTGGGATGTGGATACATTTGGAGCAGATAATTTATCTGTCCCCATCACTTGGTATTGAAGGGGCTAGAGGTAATACATATATCAAAAATACCAGAAAAAGAACTCTATGTATGCAGCTAGACATGTGCTAGAAAGAAGCACCAATTACATTTGCCCAACATACATGGAGCCTTGACAGTATATGTGAATGGCCTGGCTGAGATAAAAAAATTAGTCTGAGACAAGCATCTCTACTCCTACTTCCACCACTCCCAAATACATCACAATGCCTTTGAAATTACTGTTATTTAGATCAGTTTGGATGCCAGATTATGGAACTTGTCTAGATCAGAAGGGACTTCTCTAGTTCATGGGGAAAATACTAAACTTACAGAAATAGATCTAGAGATGGAGATCTGACAAATCAAATCTGTAAGAAGGCCAGGAATGGATGGTGCCTTTATTGAAAGAGAATTACTCATTTTTCATTAGGAACGTAGAATGTGAGTAACATGAACCAAGGAAAGCTTGATTATTAAAGAGGAACCTAACTGTATTGAATTGGATGTTTTAGGAATAACTGAATATAGGTGGTTCTGAACTGACTATTAAAACACAATTATATGAAATGTGATTATTCAGGACATAAAACCATACAAAGGAATGGAGTGGCTACAGTACTCAAAAATTACCCAGCGAGATACAGTATGTGCTGAACAATAACCCAATAAATGAAAGGAATACATCTATTAGAATGAGTGGATATCAATTTTATACAAGTATAAGCCCCTGCTAAAGACATGATGGTGGAAAGCATTAAGGAATTCTATGCAAAACGGCAAGAAGTACTAGATGCAACATCTAGAAATACATCATAATGGGTAACTGCAATACAAAAATCAGAGACAAAGAGGGACCTGGAAAAACAGTAAGGTTGGATAAATGCAATAATGCAGGAGATGGGTTAGTAGAGCTTTGCAAAAAGGATTTTTTGTTGCCAACACCTGCTTCAAGCAACTTAAACATATATTCTACAGTTATATATTACCCAGTGGACAACATCAGAATCAAATAGAGTACATAATGGGAAACACAAGAAGGACAGTTGCTATCTGGTCAGCCAAACAATTTTGGCTGCAGATTGTGAAGGAGACCATGAGGTAATGGTGTCAAATATATGTTAGTTATAAAAGTAATGACTCTGTGCATGCAAGACTTGAGCAGGAGGATCAAGGTCAGAATGTAAGATTGCTTTAAGAAACATATTCAGTATTGGTAACTTATGTAAAAGGAAATCCAAGGAAAGATAAGACATTGTGAAAACATTTTTTTAAAAATTGTGAAAACATCCAAGTGGCTTTCAGGACAAGCTATCAAGGAAAGATAGAAGATGAAAATCTTAGGCCAACAGAATGGCATATGACAGCTGAATGCAAACTTCCAATTTTAAGCAAGAAAAGACATGGAAATATACCTCATTCAAGAATATCAACAAATAGAAGAAAATAACATAAAGTGAGGATGAAAGAACTTTTTAAGAAGATCAGATTGTCCCAAGAAAATGTACAAGTAAGATAGGACTGTTTAGAAGTAACAGAGAGCAGGTCTTCTTTGACATAAACTAGTGCTAGGTGGAGGGGGGGGGGGAGCCACCATGCAGCAGTGATTCATCTCTCATCACTACTAGATTGGACTATTCCATGGCACTTCCTTTGAAAATAATTTGTTGGCATGAACATGTTACATTGGTGTTTTGAGCCCTACGCTGATTTCATATGGTATATGAAATAATACCTGGTATAATTAAAAGTGCTGGATTTGATGTATAAAACTCTATATGGCTTGGCACCAAGATACTTTCAGGACCATCTTCTCCAACCAGATTCCTACCTAATCCATGTCTCCTCAGAGAAACTGCTATTAGTCTCCAATTTTTGTGAGGTAGAGTGGGTGCACCTGGACTATGGAATAGCCTTCCCCCTGGATATTCAATTGGCCCCAGTATTGCTTGCCTTTCCCTAAGCTTTTCAAAATACAATTAATTTGGAGAGCCTTTGGAAGTTGAGATGATGGTATTGGCTTGGGTCAAGGATGGGTTTTGTTGCTGTTCTATTTCTGTCCTTAATAATTTTTTTTAATTCTGTGTCATGGATATATTATTGTATTGTTTTCATGACTGTGAACCACTGAGAATCTTTTGATTGCATCAGACACAAATTGAATAAATTAATAATTGTGGAAAAGATGTAATGGGGCAAATGGCCTAAAAGAAAGATGGAAAGACTATTACTGAAACCAGTAATAAAACCAGTAAAACCAGCTATATGCAGGATTATAGATTAATAGAAACATTTGTACAGAGAATATATATTCAGCAACATACTCCACTAAAAAGTGACATATGGGAGGTAATAGATTAGCGTGAATTAGGAAAGTAGCAGGCACAGAGGAAATGCCCACTAAAGCTGTAGGAGAAGAGGCAGTTAAGTTCCAATAGCTCTATGTCAACAAATGTGGAACAAGACTGGAAGGTTTTGGTTTATACACCCAGAGTATATTGAAGAAGGGAGATGCAAGAGAATGTGCGAATTAACAAACCATTCAATTAACTCCCATAAGCAAAGCTGTGCCTAGCCTTACAAAGACAAATACTGTAGAGCTATAGATGGAAACAGAAACGGACATGCAGGTTTGAGAAAAGACTGAGAGATACAAGTGAGCAGACGATAGACTACAGAACACCCCCACCATACCTAGCAACAGAGGAGACAGAAATAGAAGAAAAGCAAGTCAGCAGATAAGGCAGGTGGGTGAGAGCAAGGAGATCATTGGAATCCTACTGGACGAACTATGGCTGACCACTGAGCATAGCTTGAGATGGTTGGCATTCATCTGTATGATTGCCAGGGATTGGGCCTGTCTCTGTGACATCTAACTGACTGTCAAAATATCAAATAGCACCTGTGTATTTCTCTTGTAGGTGACTGAATATACAATTCACATGAAAATCTACAGGACTAATCTGATTTGACATATTACGTATATACCACTGGATTATATTGGTCTGTACTTCTCAAGACATACTCCCAAGCCATTGTAGATGTGTAAAAGGAGACAAGGTTTTCGGCAGCTGTAGTCCAAAATTTGTAGCTCTTGCTAAATTTTGCAGAGTTTTTTTTTATTTTAAGGCCCTTTAGTACTTGAGACCCCACTTGCCTCCAGAAGTGACACAAGGTGGGGGTGGGGGTTGCCAAGGGGGAATGAATGACAAAGGAAGCATTGTGCAATCATAGTGCAAACCCTGCTTCTTTTGTATGTGTGCCATGGCATTCCATGCATGTACAAAAGGGCTAGAACTTATGTCACAATGGTGTGATGCTGCTTTCATCATTTTGAGGAAGCCTCCAATGTTGCAGACACCTTTGCTGGTTTCTTCACCCAATTTCTAAGTTCACTATCTTCAAAAAGTACTTCATAGCCCATCTGTCACTGAAAGTGGCAATGAAAGTGCCTCCTTAAGGGTAGCACTCCCCAGCCTTGGAATTCCTTCCACAAACAACTTTTCAACCAGCAGATATTCTTTTCTTTTTAAGTCATTTAAACCATATTGTACATTATTTTTATTTCATGGATCACATCTGCTTTGAATTAAGTTAATGCCCTGCTTTTATTTCTCTGCATTGTTTTTAAGTGATGCAAAGTGATGTTTTCATTGTTGCCTTGTTTCTTTTTATAGAAGTTTATCTATCTGTCCATGTGTCTACCTGCAATTTTAGATAGTGTTTGACTTGATTCTAGGAAAGCTTATGCCAAAATACATCTATCAATATTTAAGATGTTATTTTCATAACCATGCCTTTGATGTTTAAAAATGTATACCACATCAAAATAACCATGATTTTTTTTTATAAAAAGGAAGCAAGGAGGACTCTGTCTATAGTATCTCCCTGAATTATACAGATTAAAACATGGCAAAAAGTCTTGTCATGATCAAAGAAAACATGTCTTCAAATATTTCAGTTGTGCAAAGTTTGTAAGGTACTCTGGAACCCTAGAGTTTTATCACGGAGACAATCTCTTGATTTAGTTGTTTTTCTTTGCCAGACAATCGGTGCAACATGACAGATACCATGCAGCGAATTTCTCTTTCCAAGGTGAGGCATGAATTTGTGTGGAGTTTTCCCCACAAATCCCTCTCTTCCTTCCTCCCTCCCTCCCTTCCTCCCTCCTATCCTGTTCAAAGCAAATTAAAGGTAAACTTGATTTAAGATAGAGTAGCTGTTCAGGTGGATTGAATGACCAGATTTCTATTAAGCAAATTCCTAGGAAGTTCATTTAATTTTTTTTAATCCACCTCAAATTCAGTTCCACTAGATTTCATCATGATAATACACTGTTCTTCCATTGCATCCCATTGCTAGCTTGACAAAGTCTCAGTTTTATATGGAATTTAGATGTTATCCAATAACATTAGGGTATCCAACAATACCTAATCAAGGAACTACCAAGGAGAAAACCAAACCCCCACCAACACTGGCAAGGCAAGCTACTGTATATAAACGGAGCAAACCCCACACTCACTAGCACTGATGATGTTATCTAGTCGGGTAATGAAACGTCTGCAAACAAATAGCCAAGCTCAGAGAGCACCAAGGACTCCACAGTTCAACTCTGAGCTACAGAAATTCTCTTCTATTAGTTTTTCTCTCTCAAGTAGTAGAAAGCTATGGGATGGTGGCTCACATAATAGATTTAGTAGGAGAAGGAAACGGGATGATGGCTGACATAATACATTTTTGGGTAGCATCCTAATTTCTAGTTTGCTTTCTCACTATTAAGTTATTTAAACTTGATACTAGTTTTTTTCCATATAATGATATAACTGACAATTCTGACCATGTGAGGTATAATGAAGTTATATTAAGCAATTTAAATTGCCCCATCAAGTTGGAGTTTGCATTTATCTTATGTAAATGGATCCAAGTAATCCAAAGCTACAGAAAGCAGTTTCAGATGTATAAAATGACATTCACATTTTAGTGATTAAATAATTGCTGAGTTGGAATCAAAATTCAGTTGTTCATTAGACAGAAAGCTTTAAAACTTTTAGAGAAAAATGATGAAAATTAGTAAATGTAAATAGACTACCACTATGACTGATTATTAGTTTGTTGCTATGTAACTTTCAGTCCAACCCTCCCTATTTACATCTTACCTTACTGCTAGAATGCTGGAACTACCTGTCCCCTTGAGTTGAACGTAGGACCCAGCTTGAAAAGCAGAACTAAAGTATCCTTGAAAGCTGTTGGAGCTCTGGTGCAGAAATTATTGCAAAGGAGAAAATATTTAGCCACAAGATGTTACTGAGGAATCATGTTTAAATATCAGAATCTATAGCACACACCTACATTATAGACACAAGAGATCTACCCAAACTATGGAGGAGATCTACAGTTTTGAATTATTTGTGGTAGTGCATTGCCTGTTCCATGAAGATAAGGGACCAAACAGAGCATCCCTGTATCTTCAGGTTTCAAATACGCTGAGAAAGGAGCTATCTACTGACCACATATTTTTGAGAATGATCCTTGACGTGCATCCCTCTTTTGCAAAGTCCTTATGGATACAATATTGTGGGCTAACAGTATTTCTCCATTCTACTGCTTTATTGGGCAGTCTGATTACAAAAGTCTTGGTAATGTGAATATTACCTTTTCCTATGTCTTCTCCACTATTCAGCCACCAGTGAAACAGAGCATGTACAAGACTCTGTATATGATGGACTACAAACCATACGCTGAGGGCCAGAACCAGCTACCCATGATGGATCTCTCAAAGGTATGCAATATTTTTATCAATTTTTCCTTAATGTTCTTTGCCCTTAATTAACTTTTTTTCAGAGCTAACATTAGGTGTATAATTATTTTTTTATAGTAAATTTTATTAGATTTCAAAGAAAGGATAAAAACTACAATAAAAACAAAAAAATTACAAAAAAAGAAAAAAAACTTTAAAAGTGCAGAAACACAAGAGAAGTTTATTTTTTTAAAATTTACAGGAAGATGTGGCTTCTGACTTTTAACAACAAGGATATACAAAGTTCCCATAATCAATCTCTTACTCTATACTAAACCAAAACATCACATTATTTCTATAAATCATTCCCCTTTAACACATAATAAAAATCACTAAATAACTAAGTACACTTACTCCTCCCCCCTATATTAAAATAAAGAAAAAAAAATTATAAACCTCCTGAACATCTTTCTCCCCTCCAAAAGATAAAACATATTTAATTATTCCCTTCCTACCACTATTCTATACATTTCTGTCTACTATAATAAAAATCAAATTGAAAGGCACGTAGGTTGTCAGATATTATACTTAATGATATAACAATTTTAATAATCCCAATCTTAATAAACACAAAAAACAAAGCCAATTCAAAACAGTAAATCCAAATCTTTAAAGGCAAATAACATCAGTCGAATCCTTAAAGCAAACCAAATAAACATTCTTCAACCCTTATCCCACTTCAAAATAAACCAGAGCAGTTACATGTTCCCAAGATATGCACAGAGCTTTCTTCTTAAGAAAATCAAACAGCCCAGCTGCCCCTTTCCAAAATTCCAGGTTCTTTTCACACATTCCACCAGGAGATCGACCCTATTTATGGCTTGCAGATCACTCTCTCTCCTAGATTTCTCCAAGTCCATTATCCAATCTTCACCCAGCATCTTGATAGAAATCCCAGTCTCAGTTTTAAAAGAAACCTTTCTATCGCTCTTAGATTCCTCAGTTTCATCCACCACATCCCCAACCTGATGGCACATTTTAGCTCTCATATTTTCCACAATGTCCTGGATATCTTGCATAAAGGTTTGATAAAAGTCAAAAGATATTTGTTTGCAGTCCTGGTGAAGGTCAGAAAGGATCGGTTTGAAATCCTCCATTTCCCACGCAGTAGATTATGGCACCCCCTAGGAACTTAATCTGAAAAAGTCAAAGATATTGGAAAGTTCAAAAGTTGTTTACACAAAGTGAGAGTGAATAGCAGACTGTTCTCAAGGGAAACCGAAGACAGAAAGCTGAAGATTCAAATCAGCCGATTCAACATGTAGGAAAATGCTAGTATCTTCAAATTTAATACAAAAATAATAACAGGAAGACAATTATTTATTCAATCTTTGAAATTTCCTTTGGTAGGAAAACGAAGTCCAAAATTAAAAAAAAAAATTAAAAAGTAATCCAAAAAATAACATTAAGCACCAAGAGGACCAGCTTCTCCTCACCGTAAAAAGCCTCTCTTGGGGTACATATACTTTAAAACACACACACACACACAAATTGGTGATTTAGAAATGTGGTGGCCGGACTTAGTGTCTCTTTAAGGCTACAGCATGGCTTGGAAATGGTGACGTCCCTGCCTCCTGGGTACTCTTACCAAACAAAAGCAAAATGCGATCTTCTGGCTGCAAGCTGCTGTTTCAGAGGACAAATGGGATAATTCCAAGTATTCTCCTTAATCTGGAGAATGTTTCTGGGTTTCAGGAAAGCCTTCCCAAGCCCCAAAAAAGTTGCCGCGTTGTCCACTCCGCCCACCAAACCAGCGGGCACAGTTTAGTCCGCCATTCCCACTGGAAGCCCCGTTAGGTGTATAATTATTATCTACGTGATTTAATAAGGCCTGGTTTTGGCATTCAGACATCAAAACATGATATAAATATACATTTCATATTTCAGAGTTGTCCAGTTTTCTTCATCAGTTCCCCTCCCCCTGCCTCCAAAGTTTATGTCAGTTTTGAGATGACTTCCATAAATTTCAAAAAAGAGAATGATGTCTCCCAAAATTCATGAGCTTCCGCTTGCTAATCATCAATGGAAGACATGGGTGATGAGGGTGGAGGCCAAGAGGGGGACATATTATGAAACATGCATTGTGACATCATGGTGCAAACTCCACCCCTTTTGTACACGTGTCATGATGTCACATGAACCACTTAAGGGATGGAGCTTGCATTATGATATTATAACACACGTTCCATCATTTTGACAAAACTCTGCTTGCTGCAGGGATGCCTGGCCCAGTTTATTTTTTGGTCCAAGACTGATGGACCAAAATCAGTTCTTTTTTGGGTCCATGGTACTACTGGTAACCAAATCCCTTATTTGATGGCATCTTCTTTCTTTCATTCATTCTTTCTCAACACCCAGCTTTTACAGAAAAACATTATCCCTGGAAAAACCATTGTGATGATGATAATAATAAAGGAAAGGACATTATTCAGTGTGTTTGCCCACACCCCAGCTGACTATCATTTTGCAAATTTTAATTGCCACCACACAAAATTTAGCTGCATTATATGTGATAAATGGTTTCATGTCAGACAAGAGAAAATCTACAAACAGGCTTTCATTTTGACCTATATAGTGTGGTAGCAGGGAGGAAATGAGAGTTTGGTGACTGTACTGATAATAGTGACAGTAGGGCAGCATGTGTGCGGTCATTTCAATGGCTCCAGTGCAGCAGGGGCAAGTTCTTTGGCACATGGGGATTTTAGCAAATCTCCCATTAAGGGGAGCACATCAAGGCCAGCACTGAAAAAAACCTCTTCGTTGGGCAGGAGAAATTAGGGTTGTTAGATATCTGCCTGATTCCCATGTAGAGTCCATTGTGTGATTTCTGATGTGCACTGAAACGTGGCTGAGCTCTTCCGGTGATCGGCATCTATGCCTCTTTCTCTAATGGTTCTTTTCACTTGGGCATAATCCAAATGGAGTTGTTCAAGTGACGTTCTATAGCAGGTGAGTTTCCCTACTGTTGCTTGATGCCAAGAAGATTGAAAATGATCTGCGTTGGCCAAGGCTGGTGATAAATGTCTGCCAGAGAGTTGCTCCTTACCTGTTCTTTTCTTTTTTTCCCTCCTCCTTCCCTCCAAACTGTTGTTTCCTTGTTTACATGCTTGTTCCCTTTCTGCTTTCTCTTTCTCTTCTCTGCCTTTTGTTTCTCTACTGGACCATCTCTAGTAGCAGCACTGCATGAAACTGACTTATATGCACAGCCTGCCAAAGCCCTCCCTTTGCAGTTAACTCTCCACCATGCTAGTCACTCTGACTCCAAGGCAGAACTAGCTGAGCCAGGTGAGCAATTTGCTGCACCTTCCGAGGCGCATTGCTGGGAGGGGGCTGAGACCACCAAATGGAATGCAGCTAGGAAGCACCCCAAGCCACTGGGAGGGTTGGTGGGAGACAAGAATAGAATAGTGACAGACCAGAGACAGGAGGAAAGCTGGCAGACCACAACAGTCTTAAATGGTCAGCAAGTATCCAGCTGATCCTACTCACTACGTGTTATCTGACGCCCTGGAACGGACACTGAAAACATCAGATGTTATACACTTCAAAATGCTATTTGATAATGACAGCTTAAGGGGAAAACATTATTCTGCTACCATTACAGTCAAGGATAACTTAAGGCTGTCTCACTCATGAGTAGAAGAGGAGATGAAGGAAATATCATGAAGTGTAGGAGGGGGGAAGACACTGTCAGGGAAACTTTGTACTGTGGGTAGGTGCAAGACCCTCACTCCCTTCCCAATTCAGAACTACTCTGCTCTTCTGGACTCAGGGTTTTTTTTTCATGTGAAGATTAATTAGAGGCATAATGTCTTGTTCTGGCACATTAATTAAACCTAATATAGTCCACATTCTGGCATCAGCCACATGGTTAAAGGCCTTCCTGTAGTCTATAATGCAAAAGTAAATCTCCTTCCTGGGCATCAACAAGGGGAGCAAATGATGAAGCATGCATTGCAATGGAAACTCTGCTGCTTTGCACTTGCATCTAATAGCTATGTACCTATTGTTCATTGGATTACAAGTGAACACATACTGTTCTTTTTGTTTATCAGAGCCATTTGATTCCTTTCCATGCTTTCACACCCTGAACAATAATGCCATGTACTCATCTGTTTTAGTAGCCCATTCCAGACCCCCCAAGTTCACTTATTTCTGGTCCATTTCTGATACATACAGCTCAATATACTTAATTTCCTCTTTGTTTCCTTAGTTCATGCTTCTTACATTCCCACGTTATGTGTCCTTGTAAAATGAGGAATTCCTCTTTCAGTACTAGCATCATCAGTGACCAGGTCTCCTTGCAGTCCTCTCTTCCATATTTATTCAGGAAAGTTTGGTGCTCTTTCCCAGTAACTAGAGTATGTTATCTGACTGGAAAGTTTGCATCAATACAGAAGTGGTTGGCTATTGCCTTCTTCTAAGTTTGATGTTGGGATTCCTCCTCCTAGCTGGGGCTGTGTCCCTCATGCCTGAGGAATCCCACCTGCCCTCACCTGTTGTGGATATCCTTAGGTTCATTCACCTGGCAAGAGTGACCACCCTATCAGGATCTCACTCTCCTGCTGGCATTACTCCCAGGGTACTGGAGCTCCTGAGCCTTCCTGCCATTTCAAAGTTATAATGTGGTAGGGAAGGGAAGTAAGAGGAGAGAAAAACAGAAATATATAATTATCTATTTAATGCCTTTAGATTTCCAGAACTTAGAAGTTTGCACTGTTTTGTGCCATTTGGTTAGATTATTACCATCCTGTGGACAATGGATTTTTTTCCCCTCATGGACCTACATAGTTATAATTCTTTCTCAGTCATTAATTATGATATACTTTATGATAAATGGTATCTAAAAACAAATATTTTAGAGCAATTAGTATAGAACTATATGTCATATAGTCTGTAATCTTAGAGGAATTACATCACCAGGTTGAAATATATCCAGTGACTTTTACTGTAAACGACTTAATGAAAGAATTACATTTTAAAAATAATCACAACTGTTTTCTTCTCAGCTGCAATCTTTTTGTATGTGCTAGCTGCAGATATTTTAAATAAATCTCTGATTAATTTAATTGATTTTGTCTCCATCTCAATAGCTGTGGAATATTGATAATCTGTTACAGTTTTCTCCAACTCAGGGTCTTCAGATATGTTCATTTATTTCTTTATTAAATTTGTTATGGCTTCCAACTTTGGTAGGCTCTGGGCAGTTTACAAAATCTAATCCATGGGTAAAACAGTTAAAAATAAAACAAAACAAGAGAGCCCAATAACAATAATAAAACATAACAACCCCCCTGCCTCCCAACACATTAACCCCAGGCCTGGGGACAAAGCAAGATTTTAAGGGATTTCCAGAACCCCAGGAGAGGGGGTGCCATCCATAACTCTGGGGGGATGCTGTTCCAGACACTGGGGCTGCAACAGAGAAGGCAGACTTCCTTGGTTCCACAAGGTGGCAACATGTAATAAAAGGGACCTGGAACGCCCTCTGCCCGAACACACCTAGTGGGCAGAAACAATTGGAGAGAGGCGGTCCTTTGTGTTAGCATATAACTCTCTTACCTACTGTAAGATGGTAGTTCAGTTAAGTTCAAAGTTGATTTCTATCAAAAACCAAAGAACAAAACAATCAACAAGCTGTTTAAAAGTAAAAGAGGAAGACCAGGCATAAAACACAAGTTAAAAGAATAGAACAGAATATTATTACCACTGTCGTTACCAGTATAAACTCCGTCTGTGTTTTTGTCTTAAATACTTTACATTAGTGACCTAAAAGTAAGATTCTAGGACAGAAGTAGACAAAAAAATTATACACACACACACGCACGCATACACACATACACATACTAATTCAGTGTTATTCAAGGGTTAGCCATAGTAATGTTATGTTAAGGAAAATGGGGATTAGTCAACTTGGATCTTACCTTGCTCGCAGCGTAAACAGAATTTCAATGTCCAGGGAGGTAGAATCCATTCGATCTGAGACAAGAGTTTGTATATAGAAGGTATCAGGATGACTGACTTAAATTGAGTAGATAAGGGGAAATAAAATGGATTCTAACTTCCTTATAAAAACAGCAGTACAACAGTATACATCTGAGATGGCATTGTCTGAAAGGTGGCAGATTAGGGAAGGCAGCCCTTTCAGATTGTTACAAACACCGCACTTCAGTTTTATAGGTATTCCTTATTCCACAGGGCTTCATGGTTGCAACATACAGAGTTAAAAACAAAAAAACAAAATCTCCACCTGCATCTGCTGCTTGTGCAACTTGATTTTGCAGAAACTGCAACTGGAAGCTCAGCTGAAAAAGAAGGAGTTTGCAAGGCTTGTTGAGAAGGAACCCATGAAATACACTGAGGAGCCCATCTGCCAAGAGGTGGAACCACCTTATCCTGTAAGAATAGATGAGAGTTTGTCAAGCAGCCAAGAAGCTCCACTAGCATTCCAGCAAGTACAGGAAGGTCCAGAAAAGTACTGCCTTCCTTTGGAGCCAATTGCAGTCCAGAAAAAGGAAGCAGAGAGCATAGCTCCGCAGACAGACACATTTGCCATGCCAGGTAAAAAGGCCCATCCTATAATTCTTCACCTCAAGGATGAAACTACTGAACTTTTGTTAAAAAAGGGCATTCATATGTGGTTAGACTCAACATTATGTGGCATTAGGAATACAAAATTAGATTATGAGGTTTTGATCCACTTAAGCTCCTTGATTGTTCTAGTTTAGCCTGCAGGGAGAATGTATGTGAATATTTAAAGAATTCATTCAGTAAAAATTACATGCACAGAGAACACCAACATGTTAGGATGACAACCTCCACATAATTGTTCATCTGGTATATTGTTTTTCAGTGAACTGAAAAGCATTTTGTGAGACCATCAGTACCTCTGGTGGGTGAGGCAACCTCCATCCCCCACAAAAGTATGGGAATCAGGATTTTGTTAAATGCTACTGATTTCTTTAAATATAGTATCTTTGGGCCTCTTGACTTGCAGTTCCTTCATCTCTTTGAAGGCAGGGTACCTTTCCTGAATTCTGCCTCTAAGGAAAAGGGTTTTGGAACATATTGGACATTCTCTTTTTCAGATGACCCTCAGAATGGTTTCTCTGACTGCTATATCCATTAGATGGGAATGCTGCCAGACTCTAATCTATTGGCTTGATTGATTGGCTTCAGGATATTCATGTTTCTCATTAGCTTCCAGCCAGGGAATTCAGAAACAATAGCCCTTCTGTGCTATCTCTTAAGTTCCATTAAATTTGAACAATGGTTTTCCTAAGCTTATTGTGCAATTAATGGTTTAACTCAGCTACTAGTGCTCCATCTTCAGAAAATCTCCAACAGTTATTCCTTGTATTAAATACATTAAATATAAGTCAACACTGTATTTTAGGAAAAGCAAAGCACTATACAAATAAAACCAAAACAATTATCACTAAGGATTTTCATTGGGAAGGAACCCAAAATTTGGGGGTCTTCACAAATATGTAAGGCTATAATAAAGGATAAATGTACTTCTCCATGTTATTTTTGTATCTGTTCTTATCTTTAACTGTTACAATAATTCTGTACTATTAGCTTTTCCCATAGAAATATAACCACTGCTTTTACTTTTACTAAAATTTATGTCACTAAATTTGTTATTTTTCTAAGTTAACTGTGATACCTGAATTTTCACTCCACATACTGATGTCATTCCATACAATGAATGGGCTGGATCAAAGGAAGTTACCAGGAAGTAAGTGTTGCTCTGCTGAACGCAGTTGGGAAATAAAGAAGCTCGTCTAAGGCAGGAGTACGGGCTCCAGGTGTGGCTAAATTGGCCTGGGTTTTTTGCTCCTTATTCTCAAGTGCAGCATATAGGTTGTTCCATCATCCTACTCGAAAAAGCACAGGAAAAATGATGAATTAAATAGAAGACACTTAACTAGCAAGCAAACAAACAAAAGGAGAGAACTCTCTTAAGTTATGGGGGAAAATGGTGAAGTGGAAAAGGCCATCTGCACTGGCTTTAGGGACTGCACATTATATCCTCTTAGGATGGGAACCAAGGGAAAAAGAAGTCATCCTGCAAATCAAAATCCACACTCACACTTGTTTTTAATAAATCCGCACATCACCTAAACCATGGTGTTCTGCTCCAGAATCCAAGGGCCCAACCTCAAAAAGAAATTCATTGTTTGGAGACCATCACCTCAGGGAAAAAATAGCTCATAGTTAGCTATTCTGAAATGCATCCTGACCATGCCCACAGCATTCTTATAATACTTTGATACAGTGTTGGTAAATACATTTTGCTCCATCCATATCTTTATAAGATATTGTACACATTGTACATAGTAAGCCATTCTCTGAATGTAACTGGCCCCCAGTGATCTTTTGGGTATGATGGGAAAAAAAGTAATATTACAATGTGAGATTTTCCTTTTCCTGGAAGAATAGGTGCTCCTTGTATCAAGCAAGAATTGGGGCAGAACTGGAACAACTATCAACAATTTATGTTAGAAATGCGGCGGGCTAATCAATCACAACTTAAAGAAATTAAGAAATCGCATTTGGGATCTTCTATTTTTCAGGCAGGTTAGTTGAATTAAGTAAAATACACATAGTTGCTAAGATGCCAATAATTATGGAAATATCATCCACCCCTTTCCCAAAGACAAAGAAACAATCTTTAATTCATGATAACTGAAAACTTTTGCTTCATATCTGCTCTTTTAATAGATTTTGCCACCGCTGCTGATGCAAGTACTTACCAAAGGGATTATAAATATTGGCCCAGGGTCCGTAGTGGCTTTTATCGAGCAAATCGGAATTTCTCCAGCTTTTTTTTCCATGATGGCTACTACAATGAGTGAGCATTGTTGCATGGATTTTGATGGTAGGAAGAGGCTAAAGGTAAAAGGACAATGCCACAGATTAGTAAAGTTTACATTCCTGGCCACAGGATCTGTCTAATTTAAGGAATCCTCAGCCCACATTTATGATGTGAATCTTCTAAACAGTGAGCAAAAGTATCACCACTGATCACGTACAGAGGTTACAGCAAGCACCACGATCCTTCTGGACGTATGATACCATACATACCATTCTGCATGATACCATCCTTTTATTTACTGGATTCCTCTCTTTTTGTGATAGCATTCCTGAGAGATAGCATAGCAACAATATCTTTAAATAGCTGAAATAAGATAATTGAGCCATTATTAAAACTACTTCTGGCCATCAAAAGACAGCATAAATGATGCAAATCAGTTCTAGCAATCTTTCTGAATTGGGTCTTTGGCAGGTCTTCTGGGGAGGGAATTCCACCAAAAAGTGCCACCACTGAGAAGAAGTACTAACAGTTCTTTGATGCACCCGTATGGCTAGAAAAATAAGACAGTATCCAAAAGTTTGTTTTTTAATAATTCCCATTTGTCATTACCCATCCATTCTCTTCTTTGTAGGAACCCCTGGATGTCAGAATACATGGATAACTATAACATCTTCTTGAGGAAGCTGGACTGGAAAATTCGGAATCCTGTGTCAACTTTCTGCTCCGGAGTCAGGCCCATATCCCATCTTTCCCCTGAAATATCCACACAGACTCCAATAGCTGTGAACACTGCACTTTAAAAAGGTGCACAGTGTTCTATCTGACAGCTGCATTAATTATGGTATGAATTAAATTTGACCATACAGCACTTGTGCATGTAAAATAATTCATCCATTCCTTCTTCAATTCCGTTATGACTCATAGAAAGAGACTGTTTTTGAGCCAACCTTTCTATCCTGGGCTGTGGAGTCCCTAAGTAATTACATAATGGATGAAATTATTTTCTTTCCTATATAGAACATGGCTTTTCTTCTTTTCAGACAAAGTATTATCTTTAGAATCTGAACATACTAAAATACATGTTACATATTTCTTTTTGATTGCAGTTCCACAAGCAACATAGGACACCTGCTACAGAGATTTTGGCATGGGATCAGGGCAACTTGAAGAACATTTGTAAACCAAAGGCAACTGTTTATATTTCAGTTATTTATACATTTATATAGTTGTTAAAGCTTGTTTTTGATAATATATTTACCAAAACAAAACCAGGGCACTGATTTGAATTGTATATGGAAATTGACAGTGCTACTGTGCAATAGACTTCTCTTAGGATCAATAATCCACGGATAGTTTTTCAGGTTATGCCTTTTAAATAAACAGTAGACAAAACATAAACAAACTGTGTTATGCTTATTTAGTATAAGAGTGCTGACTCCTTGTGCTTGTTTTGTTTTGCTTTAAGTTGCGTAATCATGAAGTCTGTCACAAACAGGAACACAACTGGCCAGATCTTCTGGGACCTCTGCTCTCCTACCCTTACACTGAGTTGCAGGAAGACTGAATACAGCTATTCCCCCAGCTGAAAGTGTTCCAACTAGTTCAGGAAGCTAAGCTGGCACCACCTATCCTTCAATAGGGAGATTCCTTTTGCAATCTGAATGAGGACGCTAGAAGCTTTCCCCTTCCCCAGGATTAAACAGTTAGAGAAACTGCTCGAGTTTTCTCTTTTATCCATAGTTACCAGACTCAAACTGCTTTTGGCTGTGTGATGTTAGGAGAAATCCATTACTAGAGTAACAAAGGATACTCTTTATTTTAATATGCGCAGAAAAGAAAGGACTTGGGGAATAAGGTAGCTGCAGCAAGTCGTAGGAGGCTTAGATCTATGTGCAAAGTTAGCATTCATTAACCAGCAGAGACACAGGCAGAAACTACAGCACTAAGCAAAGCAATACTGAATATAAATAAAAATAAATAACACATCCCTGATATTTCTGCCTACTGTATGCTTTCCCTGTCACCCTTACCTTGCTGGTCCAGTTTTCCCATAGCTTTTGAGCAAAGGGTCACCTTTAACTGCTCAGTATTTTCAGCAATTAAAATGTTTCTCAGCATGTTGCCATTATCAATAAAGACTGCTGGGTTGAGAGCGTTAATCCCTCTAGGGCCTAAGGGGCTATGTTGGGAGAAACCAAAAAGCTGTATGTTTGGTGTTTGCAATAACGAAAACAGCTTTCAAATATTCTTGAAGGCTACTTTTTAAGATCAAGAATACCAAAAAGTACTGTAAATCAGGACCACACAGTATTTCTTAGAACCTTTTCCCTTTTAAGTCCAGAAGGCCGGGGGTGGGGGTGGGGGTGGGGGCAATAGCAGTAGAAAAAGACTGAAGATACAGGCGCTTGCAGGTTCTCCTGTAAGTGTTTTGTTCTCATCTTCTGGCCATGAAAACTGAAAACGATTCCCCAGAACTGAGTAAAATGATGTACTGGACACTTCATTTGGACTTGTAAAAATGGCCTCCAACAAATATTTACTTACTTATTTTCTATCCCACCTTTTATTATTTTTATAAATAACTCAAGGCGGCAAACATACCTAAAACTCCTTCCTCCTCCTATTTTTCCCACAAAAGCAACCCTGTGAGGTGAGTTGGGTTGAGAGAGAGTGAATATGTTGCTGCAGAATGTTGAAGATGGTTAGTCAGCCTTTTCTGGGATAGATGACAATTTTCCACTGCCTGAAAAAAATCTCATGTTAAGATTGTAGAAGTGGAAAAGTAAGACCTCCTTTTCTTCCTGCCACATAGTAGATTTGATAATGCAATCTAAAATGTGATTGGTCAATTTCACTTTAATTCAGTGCCAGGAAAAAAACAGCAACCAATCAAACTGTACACAAGAGATGTTTGTATGCTCAGATTTTCAGACCTCCAGCAGCATCTAGTGGTCATAGATGCTGTGGAAGTTTAACTGGCATTCTCAAGCTAGTGCCATGAGCAGACCAATGGAAAGCACATATTGCAGGAATTTATTTAGCTGTAAATTCCTGTAAATACAACCTGACCTATCAATTTTTTTTGCTTAACCTAGAAATAGCAAGTATTTAGAGCTGAGATCCCCATACCCATTTTCTAGTGAAAAACACCCACACATATATATCTCAAGTTATTTGGTTCCAGAGATAAAAATATACAGGTACTTGTAGCTGTGTATTTTCCTCTCTGTAGTTCGTATCAGCAATATTACATAAGGGAGTTAAATTAAGGAATTCATCCCAAGGCAGAGGCTCCAAAACAATTTCTGCAGTCTGGAAGAATGGTCATTAAAGTGGGAAGTGTGGTTCAGTGTAAACAAAGATAAAATGATGCACCTTGGGACAGGAAAAAAAAATCACATATAATAAGTGAGGTCTCAGCTAACAGAGACTAACCAGGAATATTCTTGGATTGGATAAAAGGCTGAAGGGAAACACCTTATTGAGGAACTAGTCTGAAAAGCACAAATTGCATATTGAGAATCATTATGAAATCAGTGAATAACAAAATCATAGTTTTTATTCAAACCTGTATTTCAAATACATTTTGCAAGATTGTTGGTATACAAGCCTGGTCTTCGTACCTCAAAACAAGGGTATTATAAAGTATTCTAAAGATGGGAAGATGCCAAAAATGTCAAAGATTTGGACCATTCTTGGATGGATGGATGGATGGATGGAGGAATGTATGAATGAATGAATGTACAAATCATTGAAAGTGCGGGTTTTTAAAAAAATCTCTTAACTCAGACTTCAGGTCATCCAACGAAACAGGATGGAAATTGATTTAGAAGATGAAAGGAAAAACTTCTTGACGCAGCACAAAGCTACACTATACAAATATAGAGCAGTTATAAAAGTAGTTTTGCCCAGTAATTTGAATGAATTTCTGAAGGAGGGTAAGAATATCAATGGCTTTGAAGCATGATAGCTATTTTTTATTTAACATCAGGGACAATATGCTATCAAATGTTTAGAAACAGTTTGTGTGTATGCACAGATGGATGGTGATGAGAGATACTAATGTACTATTAACATCTGCTAGGCCAATGAGCATTTGTAGTGAATTGCTATGATCTTTTACACCAGACAAAATGGTATTTTCCTAGAGTGCCCTTACATCAATGTTCCCACACTCCACTGAACTACTTAGCAGTAGACTGCACACACTCTCAGCCAGTGCCAGAGACCTCAATCTTGCCATTCTCATTTTTCAGAGCACAGGGAAACATCCCTCTAAACAGGGACCAAAAGTAAGCATGTTTTGGCAAAAGAGCCACCTTTAGTATAGAGGCTGCAGCAGCTGTCTCAAGATGCTGAAGTTAGCCATGTATTCTAGTTGGCTCGTTTTGTGGCAGGGGGCTGACTTTCACACAGCATTCACATATTGGTTAGCCCCCCCTTCCTTCTTAACTTCAGTATGAGACCAGGGTTTTAACCAGAATTTACCATTAATGGAATAACTTTAGTTGTTTCTAGACATATCATTTCCTCAAATGTTGTGACTTTCAGTACATTCACTTGACTTTTACTGAGCTTTTTTTATACCTTAATTTTGCACTATTACCAGTTTTGAGAATATAAGAACTCGTAAAAGTGAAGACAAAACCCTTGAGTACCCCTGTATCACATCTGCAGAGGATAATCTTGAAAAAAAGAAAGAGAATGCAAGAATTGTGGACACAGCTCTCTCTTTAACACACAAATATGCAAACAGTTCAGAAACATACAAAGACAAGCAATACATACCAATACATACATATAATGCTGCTTCCTTTCCCTTGATCTACTTTCTTTTGCAAATCACCTTCATGATTTGGTGGGAGCCATCTAATTTTGAGAAGTCAGGAAGACATTCCGGCACTAATGTGCACTACAGTACCACTTGCTGTATATAAACTTTTGATTAAAATAGGCATTTTAAGCAAACTCGTACTTTAATAAATATTTGATGGATTTTTTTTTAAACTGGCAGAGATATTTGCTTGAATTTTAAAGATATGCAAAACATTGTCTGAACTTGGAATCTGCGCTTGAATGGGAAACAAGTATTCATCCATTTCTTATGTGACCTGTTAGAAGTTTAGCTAGCTCATTGGATAGCTTCTGTACTAAATTTCAGACCACTGGAAAATATTTATAATTTATAATGGCAAAAATACAATGATTTATTTTCTGAGGATGAAGCCTGGAAAAGGCAGTTGCAAGGATATTTGTACATGGAACCTTTCTATTTATTATTTGTGTCTGTGTTTATAAGTTTATGTAAAACATGCCCCTTTTCCTCCTGGGGTTTTCCATCTGCTATGAATGACTTGGAGAGGAGACTAGCCTAAATGAGGGTGAAAGTGATGTATGGAAATGGAGGCTGAGAGATACCAGCATGCCTGGGAAGACAGGGCAGAACAAGCTAGTGTGCAGCAGGGGAGAGAGTTAGGAAGGTTAGCAGGGTGTTTGGAAAGCTATCATATGGAGATGGGGATGAAATCACCAAATTAAGCTATTTTCTTTCAATCTTGAAAGACAACACAATCACATCTAAATAAAAAAGTTTTTATTAAATCAGACTTGAAAGAAGTCACAGTAGTTTAATGCACTTAACAATTACTTCAAGTGCATGCTGTACACCACCAACCCAAATGGATTGATCTTGCAATTTTATAAATAAAAATTAACATATTTACACTGAGAAAAAGGTGTTATTAAATAATAACATCTTAGCTGAGAAATGCGTAAGACTTGATTACTACAAAATTGCAAGATTATATTAGTCATATGTTTCTGGAATTACAAAAAGAGAAATTAAATGCTTCATTTGGTTCTGTTGCAATTCAAAACTGTATCCAAGGCAGCTTTTTTTTTAATCAACATATCTTAAATCCAATCTAAACATTTTTTTCAATTAATTTCTCTGAACAGAAGTCTATCACAATATTGCTCTAAACATGGCTACTGACAGTAAAACAATTCTCACTTTGTGTGTTACCCACCAGGGACAAAATCATGAGATTTACCTATTTTAGCTTCCTTTCAGATCATCTTCATTTTTTTAATTTAAAGGAATCAAGACCTATATATTGGCATTAAAAGCCACTGTTTCTATTAAAATATAGAATTTTATTTTATTTACATAACAAGCTTCATTTAAACTTTTCTATAAAATATGTACAAGATTCAAATGCAAAATAGTGTATCACAATTAAAATAGGCCAGGTTTTGAAGTGAAAATCATTCACTCGAAAAAGACCGAAAGCATTCAATTCTTAAGTTTCGTTTGGTAATAATGCTGTGCATGAATCAGACATGAAAAAAATGAAGCTTACAATATGCATATTGCAGGAATGTTTTAAATGGCCATTTAAACTCTGTTCAAGGTGCCTGTAATTGTGCCAGATTATTTACTCAGCTATCTTGAATGCTTGACTCCAGATGAACTCATTGTCCGTGATCGCTGCCTGAGCACTGGTTTTGCAAGGAATTCCAAATCTTCAAAGAGAGGATTTTCGATAATGTCTGCAGCCTCTGGTCTTTCTGTGGGACTTGGAGACAGCATATGCTTTACCATCATATGCTAAACCAACAACAAAAAAGAATGCAATATTATTTCAGACAGTGAAACCTTCTCAATTGCTATCATTATCTAAGTGCTGTCCCGTATTACAAAGTAAATGCAAAGACCCTTTCCAGCCAATGACAAAATAATTTTCTGCATAACAGGTATGCATCAATCTTGTCTCATTTGTCTCACACTCTTTTAGAATAAATAACAAGAGTGTGGCTACAGTTAATAGTATTGCTCTCAAAGTTAACAGCAACTGGATAATTATCTGTTTATAAACTCTATACAAAAGGTGGTAAGAAAGTTTAAAGAGGGATGAAGATGTAATCAATTCAAAGTATCACAGAGGAATTATTAAGTTTCAAGAACTCGTGCTTTCCATGGAACACGCTCATGGCAATTAGAAATAAAATAATAGAGTATGGAGAAAAATACATTATCAAATCAAAAGACAGTAGATAACAGCAGGGCCTCACAGTTTAATTTACATTTGGAGTTAAAAGAAAAATATTCTCTGAAACTGAAAATATATTAGAATGCTGGCATTAGACAGCACATCTGCAAAGGCGTTACCTGTACCATTTTCAGTAGATGGCAGGAAAGCCAGAGGAGGGTCTCCAAGTGTGATCTTTCAGGTATTTGTGTTCTAATGAACTATCAGTGCAGCTGTTTTAGTAGCAATGACATAAGCACACACAATGGGGGCGGGGGAAGCAGCTTTATTCTAGAGTGGGTTAATCAGCCTCAGCTGGCAGTGTGCTCCATACCATGGAGACCATTTGGGCTATGTTAAAGCTAAGCTTAGGAACAAGTTCAGTCTATTCTAAAGCAAAAGTTTATAATTTGAACTCCCCCTTCCCCAGATTGATAAAAGTGCCATCAACTGTGCCTAGAAAAGTAGTATTTTTGGGGGGAAAGTTCTAAGAGAAGTCTTGCAAGGCTTATTCCTGCAAGGATGTATTCATTATCTCTTGGACCCAAGTTTTCTTTCCTCAGTTAATGATGGAAGTCATGAGGGGCAAGATCAAGCACAGGAGAGTAATACCACAATTCACCAAGTATGTTTATGATTTTCAACAATAAAATAAATGCAGCTTGGCCTAATAAAATCCCAAAGCTAAAGCACAGCTCTAAACTGAGAATATAAATTCCTACATACCTCCTGTGCATATTCCTGAATGAAGAGTGGTGGAAAAGTCAAGTTCCTTACTTCACTTAATATCTGTAAAACATTTTTAAAAGAAAAAGCTATTTGCATTGAAATATGAATTGCACATACTTTAGCTTTAAGTCCAAATTGTACAAGTTTAGATACAAGCACAGAATTTTCAGTTTCTAAAAGCAGAGAAGATACTGCAACTTTCTAATAAGTAATACGTTTTAATTTATTTCAGTCATAGCATCATAAAACTGTAAATTGTCCTTCCTCTGAAATTTATTCCATCGTATCTTTTTTTTTAGATTGCAGAAACACTTGATAACATTTTTGTTCTTGTACAAGCGTCTACTACTACTGCTACTGTACTGAGTCCAATTCATTATTTCCATTCACTCAGTAGTTATATTTATATAAGCTTTCAGACTTCTTGGTCTTGATATAAGAAAAACAAAAAACGTATTTAAAAACAGTATGAAAATCACCCCCAATTTGTGATAAAATTTTAACAGTTAAGAATATTAGTAATTTGGAATAGTACATATTTGACAAGGCAGTATTATTTTACAAATATACTCATGGCTATTTCAAGCAAATTGTTAACTTCAACTACAGCTTCTCCAGAGGAATTACAAAGCCATAGCTAATAATAATAATAATAATAATAATAATTTTCTGCTTTTACAATATTTGTACCTAATGGAAAACTCACAACGTTCGTTTTATTGCTAAGGTATAATTCATTCTCTGCCAAGAATATTTCTAGAGGGGCATACCTACCCTGACTCTCTCCATTTGAGTGCTGAAAGGGTAAAGAAGCTCAAACAAGATCAGTCCTAAGGAAAATATATCGACTTTGTGCGAATAAGCATTTCCGTAGATCTGTAAAATTTAAGATAAGAAATAGCCATCAAAAACTGAACCATCAGAACTCAAGCTACATTTTTCTTTACCACCACTATTTCTACCAAAACCCTTAATATTTAACATAAGTAAGACAAGACAGTACTCTGCATCAAATAACATCAAACAAATCAATTCATTTTAATAAACGTTTCTGCACTGTAACAGTTACATAGTAAGATATTTGGAACACGGATATTAAAACCAAATGAAATCTCATGAACGAGCTAATAGAATGTCCCAAATAATAAAAAGACTAAACACTATGTGCATTTGTAAAATGATGCATTTAATTCATGTATGTTTCATTCAATGCTCTGGAGGGATGTGGGATACGCATTTCACACATTTATATTCCTCTAAGACTGAGAACAGTGAGTGAATGTATTTCCTGTTAAAGGCTTATTCATAAAACTAACTGCTCCTTCTGGTGATGAGCGTTAACAGGAATGTAAACAACATGAGGCTGCTGAAAAACAATAGGAAACTATTAACATGCTTAGAAGAACCTCAATTTTGCAAGTTTAGAAAAAATCCTCAGGGAAAAAACAAAACAAAGACAAAAATTAAAAGAGCTGCATGCTTGCTGGGTACCAACAGGGTAGAAATTGGGTATCTGGAAAGAGGAGGTAGCTGGCTGGCACACTGGACAGGAACTCCCACACTGCAACACTGATTTTTGTAGGTTGCATGTTATACTTGTTCTTTATGCATTCAATGCCTTCTGCAGTGAAACACTCTTCACTCTAAATATCACAATATTGATGTAATTTCTTTAATGCACTAGATTAAAAAAAACCCTCCAAAACTATAATAAATGCCACTTAAATCCTAACTGGGGAAGTAACAAGCATACTGCAAACATAAAGCGATTGAACACATTAAAAACACATTATATAGTTCTTCTGAGTATTCTTTATTACCACTTTCTAATAAGGCAGAAAGTATTATTTCCATGCTACAGATGGGGCAAAGTTCAGAAGAGGGAACTCTCTGACTCATGCTTGATATGTACTCAATACTTGTACCAACATTTGTGCCTTAACTTCTGGAATGCCATTATGAGAATCCTGTAAGTAAGACTGAGATAGAAAGCATACCTGTTCTGGACTCATATAGAGTTTGGTCCCAACTTGCCCTGTGTGCCTGTCATAAGCTGGCACTGGTGTTAGAACAGATTCTTCCTCCTCATCATGGTCCATTGCAGTCACTAGGCCAAAATCTCCAACTTTTACTATGTTATCCATTGTAAAAAAAATGTTGGAAGGCTATATACAAACAAGTGAACACAAAGAAAATTACAATAAAGGGATTGACAACCTACTTTATGTCATATAAAATTGCATCATTAGAGTTTTCAAATCTATCAGTTTTTACAATACTGCTGGAAGAAATCCTTGCTTCCTTCCAAAGTATAAAGCACACACATGCACATTTAAAAACTATCTTGAGGAACTGATTGTAATATGCTGTAAGGTGTTTCTCCAAAATAAAATAGAGATGATAGAACACCAACTAACAATCTCCCCACCCCCTAATTCTCCTATATGGGCTTTGTCTGAAATTTTAAAATATTTATTTCAACAGTGAAATACAGGTAGGTCTTGATTGGTGCAATGAATGAATCCCACAAAATGACTGCATTATCTGAATTCACACTATTTAAAGTGATCTTTCTATGGAAAATATGCTCAATGGAAATAGGCAATGAATTTTTAAAAAATGTTTGCCACTACAATTATTTTTCTATTTATGATATATACTCTTCTTAGATGATCATGGGACTGTCTAGCATTGGGGTTAAAAAAAATATGGTCAGCCTAAAATTTAAATGTTTATTCTGGTCACATCAGACTACACTAACCTTTCTTTCAGAGGACGGCCCAATGGGTCACAGGGTTGTCTAGTTTTATAGAAAACTGAATTGTTGGTTTCACTTCAAATGCTGCATTTCTTAACAGAATCTAAGATTCCAGGTATTTGAGAGGCTTCTAAAGCTTCTGGACCATAACATTTTGCAGTATAAGTTTCAACTGTGTATCTTATGAAGCAGATGTTATGGGTAAATCATACTTAGAATACGAAGTCTTTAAAACATCCTTTAAAAATCAACTGACTTATTCCTTTAGTCCACATATTTCCATACAACATCCTCCCTACTATCTTCAAATTTGGATTATTCCACAATGTAAATTTCTCATGTGATTCTGGATCAAAATGAATTACTTACCTATTAATAATCAAATACGTGTAGCAGCTTTCAGCTTGTGAGCAGGTTTCAAAACAGGAAGCAAAGATCCCTGCTCTCTAAAGATTCACTTTTCTCTAAATGGGCCCAAAGAGGGCAATAAAGGCAGAAAACCTCCCATTCCCCAAGATTATAGGGGTTAAAATAAAAGCCCAATACTAAAGTTGACGTCTTCGTCCTTTTCCCTAGATTCATCAGACAGATTACATCTGTTGTAAAGCTCATGAAAGCAGAAACAGACCATTTAATCTATTTCTACATTTTGAAAAATGTACCCCCTTCCAATCTGGATTTCCAAGACAGTTCAAATGGGACAATGAAGAAGACAGAAAATCTGTGACAAAATTCCCAGGAGTCCAAGCCACTCCTGATTGCTTTGAAACCACCTGAAATATCCTCTGGTAAAAGTTTTGTCATCTTATCTGAGGGGGATAGTAGAACTTAGCATGAAGGAGATGAAAAGTAGTTTCAAAATACCAAAGGAAACTTGACACTGAATAAACTAAAAACATGTTTTGAATACTTCCTCAGTGGCCTCAAATCTTAACTGTTCACCAAAATCTAAAAACAACATTGTTAATGTAACTGAAATCACAATTCAATACAGACATTACTAAACGTATTGGATGTATTAACTAGCAATGTGGTGAATACTGGAATTATTTGTAATGTACAGTATTTCAACAGTCTGTATTGAACTGTGATGAGAGAGGGAAAGTGGCGGAGGGGAGAGGGATTCATGCCCATTAATTGTTAGCAACTGCCCAATGTACTGTGGGTGCTATTCTGAAATTTTTCTATTCTAAAGGAGGGCAACTGGTAGCCCTGGCAGTTAAAAGATTTCAAGGCAAGGTGATTGCCCAGATGTTGCATGGGACTGAGATCTGGGGGTGGGATGAGAAGGTTACTGCCCAACTGGAAGTAGTCCAAACAACTTCATTAGGAAGATAGGGCTATCTTCCCTCACTGTTAGAATACATCTTGCATTGTTGGGGCACAATAAGGAACTAGAAAGCCTTCAAGAATCCCCCTTTGCCAAATCCTGTTTTCTCCATAACGCAGTTGGGAACCAATGAACCAAACTTTTGTCACTATTCTCTACTATCTTTGGGAGAACTTAGTTTTTGGAACAGAGAAAATATTAGAGAGAGGCTTTTTGAAAGGGATGCTAATAAAGATGCCACGCAGTACGATCATCCAAATTTTCATCTTGGTACCATCATTATAAAAAACATAGAACCCTCTCCCAGTGCCTGGTTAACAAAACCAGTGCTTCACTGAGAAGGGCTTTAACATCCCTTTGCTGGCAAAGTTATGCCCTCCACATAACTCAAAGGGAGATTTTGTAAACTGCCTGTCGAACAATGTCTCTGTCCTTGTGGTGTTGGTCGAGTGGAGGACATTATCCACTTTGTCCTCCACTGCCCCATGTACAATGAGATCAGGGCCAAATTACTGAGTAGGGCCAAATTTATTTTTTATGCTTTATTGAAATTTGTTCGATTCTTGTGAGCTACCCACAGCCGTTGAGAGTTGGGCAGCGTACAAGTTTAATAAATTATTATTATATAATTTGCTTTATGTTTACACTGCAGCTAATAAAGATTACCAATAAATAATTTAAATAACTATAAATAGCTGGTAAAGCTGATCTAGTTTTTCCCTGACATCCTTCTTAACATAGAGCAATGAAGGAATAATCCTACTGAATATGAAAGGGCTTTTCAAATACGTACATATAATTAAACAACTTGCTTCAGGGGGGTGAAGTATTACACCATGTTCTCAGTACAAACCTTGAGGTCCCGATGCATTAACCCTTTACAATGCAGGAACTGGACAGCTTCAGCTATCTGCAGGAATATCAAAAGGCACTCGGTCCTTTTTCTTTCCTCTATTGTATATCTTCTGTTCATCCAATCTTTAAGGTTTTCCTTTCTACAAAGTTGCATCTGGATATAAAGATACACTTTTGGAGTGGTAGGGAAAAGTTTTTGCACAGAGTTGTTAGAGCAGTCCAAACTTAAAGCTGTTGGTCTTGGTGGAGAAATGGATAAGGAGCTTGCTGAGGAGGAGTTTCTATTATTTGACCCTCTTGCGCTTGTTGCTTTGTCTTCACAGTGGCTATCGTGAAGTGAATCAGTACTATTATCTTCTTTATTAGAAGAATTGTCACAGCCAGAGTCTTCAAAGACAATAGAAGAAGATGTTCGCTCCCTCATCCTTGCTACTGATTTAGTAGGAAGATAAACTTCAAAGGAATGTACAGGATCATTATCATCAACAGGACTACCTTCTATATCACAGCCATTAATGAAACTGTCTTGCATGTTTGACATGGGATTTTCCAACTGGATCAAGTCTCTGTTATCAAAGGCAGAAAACTCCAAAGGAGAAAACTGGTTCTCTGATGAATCTGACTGGCCACCAGGTATTCCTACCGAAAGCAAAGTCTTCTTTTCTACAGATGTAGCAATGACTTCAATGTGTTCTTTAGCAGAGAATGGCTCTGTTCTAATTTTAAATGATGGCACCTCCACCGGACTGGGAGAACTGAGTGGCCAATCAATACTTTAAATACATTAAGAAAGAAAAAAAGCAAATGATAACATTACAAAGTTGAATTAATCTTAACCTATGTTGCCCACAGAGCAGTAATACAAAGTTTTTCCCATTTCTAAGCATTAGGGAACACATGCTTCAAAAATGATTTGGAATGCTTCGGACCTTGCAGGAGCACAGAAACCCTCTGCTGTTCATTAGAGCAGCCATGTATTTTTGCAACCTTCCTTCTGAGCTTGAAAAAAAGACGTCACTGCTTTAAGAGTTGCTTTAACAAGATGACTTCTTAAAACACCAGCATCTTTTTTAGGCTTATGTGGAAGTCTAAACAAGGGTGTGGTTGTTTAATTAGTGGTAGAAATGAGCTGTGTTTGCACAAGGTCTGGCAGCTTTCTTCCAAATTATATTCAAAGCATGCATACCCTCACTAAATACTTTTAATTCATTAGATTCATCAAGTTACTTTTTACAACATTCAGAGTATAAAGAACCTTACAAAAGAATGTTCTTCTGAACATTTTAACAAGAACATTTCAAGATTTCTTCTGAGATAGCAAATCTATTTTCAAATCTTCCAGAAATCCAACTTACCTGAGCAGAAGAGAGCAGCAGATCTGGACTCCTTCCCCGTTTTATGGCTTCTAGCATCTTTTTATTAATGGGCCTATAGTAGGAAGTGCTATTTAAAATTCTAACGATCTCATAAATGTATTTAACATGATTTCTAAAACTAATTTGACATATCTCATGACCACCAAATGAAAGGAGGAGCACCCTATGGATCAATCCTCTTCCTTCTGCCTCCCAGCAACACTCCCTCTGCCTCTACCATCATGAGAATGTTAATGTTGATAATGCAAGTGCTGGAGTGTTTTTTGAGTTTAAATATATTTGTACAATCATAGTTATTTCTCTCCACCTTTGGAGAGGAAGATCCAACAGACCTTATGGGTCCCCAGGAAGTCCTAGGAAGCATACAGTTGCAGTGTTACTTGCTTTTGAATCATTTTTAAAATATGCAATATTCCAAATTCATTTTCTTTCCCAAGCCATTCAGAATTACAGGAAACAATGGCAAGTCAGTTGAAAAATGTCTTACATCCTTCTACCATTGCATTAATAAGACAGGACCAAACAGTTTATCTGAAATTTCTATGGAAGATTTTAAAGAAGGTGGGTTCTAATGTCTATCTCTTCCCCCTGAGGGAAAGTCCATTGCTCATACCATGAGGAAGTGAATATGTTTCTTATTTTCTGTTTCTGATTGCTAAAGCCCAAGTCCAGTACTGAATGCCCTTGTAAGGCAGCAGAAATAGAAACAGCCTTACTAAAGTGTTGAGCAAGCAAAGAGTCTCTTTTGAAAAACTGTCAAGTACTGTAAAAAAGAGGAGCTGATGGGTGGAGACCACAATGAACAGGATGTACCAAAAAGGTGATCCTATCAGGCAAAAAGCAAAAGTCCAAATAATGTGGGAAATGTCCAATACACATCTGTTACAGTTAGGGAATAACACAAGATGGACCAAATCCTAATTTGAATTATACTCCAAAATAGCATTAAAGAGAAAAGTGATACTTAATTTAGGGATGGATAAGAAATTTGTTTCATTTAAATTCTTAAAAATTAACCATATTTGCACCTTTGAGCAAAAGGCACATGCCTGCCAAAATCTGCATTCCATGAATTTTGTGATACAGTTTGCAACTCAAAAACCTCTGCCAGAATATCTTTGCAACAGAAGAAGTGCCTCTGAAAATGCATGTGAATTTTTGTTTTTAATCTGCAACATTAAGAAACTAAGCAAAACTGAATGTGAGAGGTTTGTATATCCCAATCTCAACTGAAAAACCATGTTAGACCTATAAAGGCACAAATATGGCAGACTTAAACAAAAGACTTGAAGTTCACTGACACGTTGTGACGAAGTGACAGTAACCAGACACCCAATTTTTTAATGCAGCAACAGATCACAGTTGATCAAAAAATTTCAAAGTAGTTACTGGAACCACCATACTAACAAATAAAAACAGATTAGTAATTGAAGTCAGTAAGTTCCATGCTTATGTATGTAATGTTTTCTACAGTGCTATTCTGGAGGGATCATATTGTGCTGCACAAGGACTACTGAGGGGAGAGTTTACATCTGGGTTTCTCAACCAGGATTCTGTGGGACTGTAGGGTTCCACAAGAGGTCACTAAGGGTTCCCTGGGAGATCATGATTTATTTAAAAAATTATTTCAAATTCAGGAAACTTCACATTAAAGAGGTAAATTTCATTCTTTACATATACAGGTCTACACATGAAATGAATTGTGACTTCTGGCCTATATTTGAGCCTGAATGTGCAGGAGTTCCCTGAGGCCTGAAAAATATTTCAAGGGTTCCTCCAGGGTCAAAAGGTTGAGAAAGGCTAGTTTACACTGTCTCTGATCTCCTTTCAGCTTCTGAGTTATTTAGTGCATGTGTATCCTGACTTTTATCCCTTACTGAACCCAAGATGCAATAATGGAATAATGAAGCTGAGATTCCCATCTGATCTCCTATCCAGGCATTACACCAACCAGATTTCTCAGCTTTATCAAATGGCTATATTATATTCTTCTGACTATGTCTTGATTCCTCTGCAGATACTATTCTGCAAAATTCTGGTTTAACATGATTAGCTAACACAGCTAATATTTCCACAGCCTTTTAACGAACTTGCACAATTTCTAAAAACTACAATAAATACCTTTCATCTTTCAACCACAGCTTGTCCATTCTTTCTTGCCAGCTCTCAGGTGGTGCTTCTAACCAAGCATTGAAATATCGAACAATAGAAGGATGTTCAAGTTTTGCTAATGCTTTAACTTCACGCATAACTTTTTCACGTGCCAGCTCTCTAGAATTTGAGAGAAATTAACAAAATAAGACAAAAAGTCGGTTTTATGCAGGATAAATTGGACAAATATTACCTACCTACCTATTTACCATATCTTTCAGGTGGTAAAAGAAATTTTCTTTCTTTAAGTTCCTTGTCTGGAAACTATAACTTCCTACTCAGTAATTAATTGGAATAGCCTATTACAAGAGAGATTTTCTTGGAAGAAAATTCAATCCGAGATTTCATTACAAGAACTCCTTTTATGTATAACATTAGAGTGGCAGGACTGAGCCCTTTGAGTGAAAGGTGGAGATCTCAAAGTTCCTCTCCCAGTAGTCCTCAGGGTCTACACGCTCTGTACCCTTCCTGTTTTGGTGTCCCCCTCATCTGTTTTAATAATTTTAAGGAAGAGAGAAAGTTAAATGATTTACAAATATCAACATACTGAAAAGAAATTGAACTGCATGGGGGTAGTGTGTCCGTCAGCAGCTTTCGATACCACTGACTGTGATATCCTGTTGAACCAGCTCTGGAGATCGGGAGTGGGAGGCATTGTTTTGCAGTGGCTCTCCTCCTCTCTCCATGGCCAGTACCAGTCAGTTCTAGTAGGGGAGGAGAAATCCAGCCTTAGGTCTGTTATGCAGGGTCCCTCAGGGTTCAGGGCTCTCTCCTGTCCTATTTAACATCTTGGCAGCATGAGGTTCGGTATCGTCAGTATGCTGATGATACCCAATTGTACATCTCTACCCTATGCTGGGCAAGTGATGCTCTTCAGGTGCTTGTTCAGTACCTAGTGGCTGTAACAACCTGGAGAAAAACCAGCTGTCCCTCAATCCTAGAAAAATGGAATGGTTGTGAGTCTTTGGCCCCCCAGTGTCAGGAGAGTTGATATCTCTGACTCTGGATACGTTAACGCTCCCTTGGACAGATTCAACGCGCAACCTCAGGTCTTTCTGGATTTGCGGCTCTTGCAGGAAGAGCAGGCAGCAGCCGTGGCCAGAGAAGCCTTTGCACAAATTCATCTTGTGCACCATTTGTGCCCATTCCTGGACTGGGAGCCCTTGCTTGTGGTTATTCATCTCTTAGTTACCTCCTGACTGGATTACTGCAATACACTCTACCTGGAGCTGCCCCTGAGGACCATCAAGAAGCTGCAACTGGTCCAGAATGCAGCAGCACGCACAGTTCTGGGTGCCCTGCAGTTCACTTGAGTTACACCACTGCTGTGTGAGTTGCACTAGCTCTCAGCTGCTTTCTGGGTGCAATTCAAGGTGCTGGTTATCATTTTTAAAACTCCACAATGGCACAGGGCCAGGTTATTTGCTTCTCCCTGAGGGAATCTGCCCATCCCACTTGGTCAGATAGGTTGGCTTGCTTCAGGTCCCCTCCCTTATGTGATGGCACCTTGGAAGCATACCTGTCCTAACAGCCAGGAACCACGCTGAGACAAGGAATAGGTCTCTAGTGTTTTATTACTGCTACAGAACAGAAAATCCTAACAAACTGAAGAAGCGTGGGAAAAACCCAGACATATAAACCCCAAAGACTAAGGCGGGCCCGATCTGTGTCTCTTTGAATGGCCACCTAATTCCTCAGTACTACGCATGCGCTTTACAGCCTGGATGGGAGCCCCCTGCTCGCCATCCTCACTCCTGACAATACCTTCTCTGTAGCCACCCCAGCTCTTTAGAATAGCTTCCTACCTGAGATTTGGGGGGTCCCTGCCCTTTTAGCATTCCGCAAGGCCAAGAAGACCTAACTCTTCCCACAAGCACTGGGCTAGGATAGGGTTTGAGTCAGGAGGCTAATTGGTCTGCCTGGTGGAAGGGTGCTTTTTTAAAAAAAAAAATCTTGTTTTTACTGGTTGTTGTGAGCTGCCTAGGATCATTATATGAGATATGGCAGCCACATAAATGCTTTAAAAATAAATACATTTTTTTTCCTGAGCACCTTATTAAAAATATGCAGAATGGGGAGGGGGATTTTTTTTTAAAGGAACAGATACTGAAATGAGATACTGAACTGGAACACAGGACAAACAAAACCTCTACCTCCTCTTAGATAAAATATTTCAGAGTGCAACAAAATGTTTTGACCATGGTCCACTTTGGAATTTTTTTAAAAAATGTAACTTAAGATCTTACATTTTACAGAAGGTTCCAGGAGAATGTTCAGAGATTTACTGAAAATATATTATTATACGAAAATTGACACTGAAAATAGTAATACTAATTTCTTATGATGTCCAATGTTATTTTTTAATTTTTAAAAACCTTCTCAGCCATTGAATAAAATAGTTCTAAAACAAACAATGCCACCCAGTAAGTGAATCTCAGTGCCATCTCAGGCAAGCAGAAAGGTATGTATTTACCTATTTGGAAGACGAATTCTTTTAATAGCATAGTTACAATCATCAACTTTGTTTCTGGCTTCAAATACTACTCCAAAACCTCCACGACCTAGACACTGAACTGGTTCAAAATCTGTTAGATACCTGCAAGGAAACACAGAATTTGATTTTTCCTGTTTTTGCACAACACTGATTCAACACAGGCTTATATCTGATGATTTACATATTTGAGTTGTTAGTTATCTGGTCACATATGTGAACAGACATTCAACGTAATGACCTGCCAATGGTTGGTGGACTGCTTGATTTCTATGCTTGCTACAGAAGAAAGCAAGCCATTTCTTTTATGACTAATATGGCAGGTCAAAGAAGCATGGACTGTATTATTCCTTCCACTTTCAGTTCAGTAGAGTATTTTTTAAACTGGTCCATTAAGAGACCAGTGGTCTGATCTCTAGATGTATGCTGGACGTGAAGTTAGTATTGTGCATTGACAAATGAGTCATTATGGAGGCTCCAGCTACCAATAATGGTAAGCTTGAAAGCACAAGCCTTTTAAAAAGCTGGTAATGGGGCTTTTAATTGTTGTTACTTAGTAATCTCTATGAGTTTATTTTTAAAACTGGTTTCACATTTTATTTGAAATTCCCTTTAAAAATGTCAGGAAACAGAAAATTAATCCCTTTGCATTTAAAGCACTGGGTTACAATTTTCCCAATGTTATCTTAATATAATGCCTTCCTGCATTTAAATATTTTTTTTGGAGGGTTAGAAAATGCATCACAGAAATCCATATGCAAACCATATTAATAATGCATTATTAGAAGTAGCACCTTTTAACTAAGGCAGTTGCCCCTACAGTTTTTATAATCCCACACTCAACAGCTTACCTGACAGTTTACAAGCACACCAAAACTTTTCTTTTTATTTCTTCTCCTTGCAACAGCAGCTCCTTCTATTATTATTAATTTCTATATTACTCTTCTTATAAAGTAGCATTTAATGACCAGCTTGTTGAAAGGAGATGAAGTTACATTTTAGAAAGATGGATTTAGAAATAATTCAAGTCCTCCTCCAACATAAAACGCACCCACTATGTTTACTACAAACTTAAAGCAGATTAGCTATCAATGTTTCGTTTTTAAAGGCTATTGCAGTGAATGCATTTTGTCAAAATCTAATGATTACTTTTACCGTGAGACATATCCAGAGTTCTTAAGGTCATCCCAGCTGTTATCTTTAGTTTGTTCATTTTTATTATCTGTCTGACACTGAGTTTCAGACTCCTTCCGCTGCTGATAAACAAAACAAATAGAAGTCAACCAGACTGAAATGTTAATAGTGAAAATTATACAATTTCAGATGTATATTCTGGATCTCCAAAGCATGCAGCCAAACCACGTATCACAAAAATCACTATCATAAGCAGATTCTACCCACTCAAGCTCAGTAAACAGAAAATGGCTGCTGAAGATCTCCACCCACAGAAAGGGAGGGGTTCTGAAAATGGGCACTTTCTGTGGGGGGTCTCCTTATTTAGAAAACTTGCCACCAAACTGACAGTGCCTGTCTTCTGGTAGTTTGCAAAAACCTAACTATTTCAGAAGGCTTTTGGAATCCGTTTGTGGGGGGAGCTTCCAGTGCCAGATGAATAGCTGTTAATATAATGTATGTTGTCAGGTATTATAGTATTTTGTATGTATTTTAATGGTTGTGTTGACCTTGTTATTCTTCTACACTTATAAGAGTCCTTCAAGACTGAAGCAGTTTATCCATTTCATATATAAATGAATAAAGAGATATCCTCAGCTACTTGGATATGAATTAAAAAAGTGACGGTCACAGAACTTTTTAGGATACAATTTTTCAATGTCTGGCATTTGTTGTGGAGGAGTGGTATCAGGTATTACCCCTGAGGCCATGTGGTGTGAAAGTGTGAAAAGTGTGTCTAAAGATATTATTTTCAAAGTTGAGGCCATATGATTTAGAGATATTAATTCAGAACCTAGAAGCCTTGTAAGCATTTCTAAATGTCACCTTTATTTCACTAAAAGATGAACCAGATAATCAGTTGATCTGAAATGCCTTTTAACTGGTTATTCTAATATTGATGAACAACAGATTATAAGGTTCTCTAGAAAGGAAATATGTGTGATTTCACTTCCAGAATCAAGTCCTATACCTACCTGGTTACGAGCATCAGGATGGAAAAGTCTGCGCACAATTAAAGTTGTGGCCATAATACAGAATAAGATGGTACTAGCAATTTCTTTCCACCAGTGCAGAAGTAGAACTGGATCTTTTTTTCGGATGGTCTTAGAATTCATGTTGTCAGAAAATCTCACAGTTATCTGTGTGCTTCGTCTATTCCTCTCCCGTGTGTAGTATGGTAAAAAATAGCCATTATCTATAATTAAAATAATGAATATCACTACAGTTTTCTTAAACCAAGTTCTTAAGGTCTTTATTTACCCCCCCCCCCCCCGCAGTACTCAGGCTTGAGTCTGAGATGCCCAAACTGAACACAGGGCATGGACACTATCAGCGACATACTGAAGGTGAGATTTTTCTCCTACAGGGTTATTACTGCTAGTCTTACGTAATGACAATTACCTTCCATTATGGACAAAGTAGCAGAGCAGAAATTAAGAACATCTGGGATGCCTGCCTGTTTAACTGTGGACTATATCCAGGCCAAAAAACCTGGTGCTACGAAGACTGAACAACATCAAATATCAGTATGAACTCAGTTCACTCTCTCAGACCTCTAGTAGGCTAGAAATAGGTTCCTGAGTACACCCTTACTTTCTCTAAATTGAGGAAAGGAATCCAAGCACATTCTGCTCCCATTCACACTATTATCTGGCAGGTATGCCAACATTCCTCTATCTCAGCGCATTCATGCCTTGTGACTTTGTGTCTTGTCTTGGTCTTCTCTATTATAATTTTTATAAGGATCTTTGAAAAGATATCATAACCTGTTTTTTATTCAGTGCACCTGGGAGAATGGATGATTTTTACACCCTCATTTTACTCTCAGCTTCACATGACCTGCATGGAAATTTTTTTGTGGCAGCAGTTAAAATGACAGCCTTTTCTTTTTCCGTTCCATTTAACTGTTTGATTTTAGTTGGTTGGTTGTACTGCTGATCTTTGATCGCAAATAAATAAAAATAGTGTTCTCATATTTATAACTGTAAAATTCTCAGAGATAAACCAGATCCTTCAAGATTACCCAGCTTTAGGCATATCCAGTGAGGTTTTGGACTCTCCTACTTATCTGGCTGCCCTCGATGTCATGCAAAAAGCAGGGTTTGACAACTCAGGTGGGGAGGGTCCTCTTTGATAAAATAAGCTGTTGTAAACAATGAGTGGGAGGTGCAAATGTATCAAACATCATTGCTGCCAAGCTGGATCTTTTGAAGATTACCACAGAAAGGGCTTTTCCCCTGGTGAATTAAACTTTTTTTGTAATGCTACACTTTTTTTCCCTCTGTGCCCAAAGATTTTTTCCTCTTGCTTCATCTCCATCTAGCTTTCTTTGCTCCTTTGTCTTTCCTTCTCAGTAAAACTACCCCTTTCCCTTGCTCCATCACAATCTTATTTTCCCCTTATTTTACCTTTTGGAAGGTGGGTGGGGAGTATGAATGCATGTGCATGTATACACTTGCCCATTTCTGTATGAGTGTGGTTTGTGTGAGAGGTTTTTTTAGTGTGGTTTCTGAGAAGTATGTACAACTAAGTATATACATAGACAGGTACTTAATTTCATCATGTGGACACTCAGGCAGGGGGATGGGGGGCAAGTCCCAGGAAATCTCCAGGAATGATTTCAGCTGGAGTTGGCAACCCTATGTGCACAAGATAGAAAGCTCCACACTGCACATGACTTTTGCCTGTATTTTTTTTAAAAAAGTTTTTTGGTCTACTCTTCCTTTTTTAAAGTATCACACTAAATTCATGCTGTCCTTCTTTAGGAACAAGTCTCCCTGTTCTAAGTTATTTAGTGAATACAAAATGGTATCCTTAATTTACCTAGAAACTTAATTTACCCAGAAGCTAATAATAGTTTTACAGCAATAAACGTATTGTGATTTTGGTTTAATTAGTGAAAGCCATAGCTCATGTACATGAAATAATCATTTGAAGCAATAATTGAAAACAAAGCACAATTCACACACACCATAGGGATACTGCAGGACTGACAGAGCACCATTACTATATTCTTCATGAGAAAACTTGTCATTGCTGAGGCATTTATCAAACTCATCAGATCCTACCAGCACAGGTGTTCTTGAAGGAGAATCTAAAAAGAAAGCAATCTTTTTGTAAGAGCATTAAACTACCCTTAGCATATTTTTTTTTAGTTTTATCAATATTAATTCAAAAATGATCAGTATTAAAATCATCTAATTTTTGATGTTCTTACTTTTTCTGCCCTTTTCAAGAGCATTATGGGAATGGAAGTTACCTTTTAGAACACATTTCTGACTGTTATAAAGGACCACAACTAAAGAGCTGGCAAGAAGAGACCACCCAAGTTCAGTTAATGATTATTTTAATTGCCCAAAAATATTGAGAGTGTACACAGCTGTGCCACAGTATCTTAGCTCATAGAAGTCTCTGCAACTTAATTATTTGTCTCAGTTTATACTGCATTTGTATGAGAACAGTAATATTCTAGATGTATGCACAACTTTTTAAAGAGAAATTCTAACTAGTGTCTTCATGGTTTCTTCCTGGCATCCAAAATGGATACTATCATATAAAGAACTGGATACTAGCATTTTTTCAAAAAGTATGTGTTCTTTTATCTCTGCAAATAATATAAAATCTATGTTCCCCTTAATATTAAATGAACTTTTTCCAGGATGATCAGTGGACTATGATATACTCGTATGGAATTCTTCCATTTTTTGATGGCAATATTATATTCCATGTTAATGTACAGACTTCCATATGCAAATTCCAATACATTTTTCAATGCACACTGTTTCAGAAAATCTACCTAGATGCTTATTCTAATTCTGTCAGAATATAGAAATTCCTTATTGTAGTTTTCATCAACAGTAAACAGCATTACCTTTTTCCCTGATAGCACTATCATACCTAATAGCATAGGAATGTTCAAATACTACTTTTGCAAGTTAATAAACTATGAAATACATAAATGTTTCAGTATACAACCTGATAGCTTAGAAAAGATATAGAAAAGTTTCCAATAGCTAAAAATCTGTCATAACTTTTCTATCAAAAGTTATTCTCTATCATCTTCCAGTTTTGAAAAATTGGTAAGTCCAATAAGTTACTTACGAATCAAAGGCTTCCACTTGATCATGGGCAAAGGAATAACCGCATTATCATTTCTGGACTCCAAAGCTTTAGGATTAGTAGGGAACTTATCAGAAATTCTGACCGATGACTGAAGATACAGCTGACCTCTATACATTCCTGCATATTAAATCAGAAGTCATATTTTTCCTGTAACTGATAAGATTCATCCTTTAATTTTGTAACAGAATCTCAAGACTTTTAGTATTCCCCAAAGAGAGAAATAGTATTTAGATTTTTTTTTTAAATCCAGTAGTTGTCCTGACAGCCAGGAACCACGCTGAGACAAGGAATAGGTCTCTAGTGTTTTATTACTGCTACATTAGACAGAAAATCCTAACAAGCTGAAGAAGCATGGGAAAAACCCAGAAAGATAAACCCTAAAAGTCAAGGCGGGTCTGATCTGTGTCTCTTTGAATGGTTGCTCAACTCCTCAGTACTGCGCATGCGCTTTCCCCCCTGGATAGGGCCCCCCTCCTGCTCACCATCAGTACTCATGACATCAGTGAACCGATTACAGTAATTATTGTATATTCTCAAGAGCTGAGGAAAGAGATAGCATCATTATACCACTTCATTAGGAGCTAATACAAGAACAGATACTGTCAAATGTATTGGTACCCCTCCACTTTCCCCCAAAGAATCTCAATTTGCTGTGAAATAAGTTAAAACTGACACAAGTAAATTGCATCCACCATGACTGATTCCATAGGCCGTACAGCAGACACTTTGCTTTCAATGTATGACTTAACATAAAATGAAAATGGCATGGACATAATTACTGGTACCCCTAACCTAGTATTTCATAGCATACCCTTTCTGAGGCAATAACTGCAATCAAGCACTTTCTGTAGTTCTGAATAAGCCTTCTACACTTCTCAACTGGCAAAACTCTTCTTGAGCAAACTGCTCTGGTTGTCTTAGGTTTGATGGGTTCCTTCTCCCAACTGAGTTTCAGCTCTTTCCATAGATATTCTATTCAGTTCGGATCAGGACTCATAGCAGGTTGCTTCAAAACAGTCCATGTTTGCTCTTCAACCATTCTTGGGTACTTTTAGATGTACTGTATGTTTTGGGTCATTATTCATGACTTGCGACTGAGATGGAGCTTTCTGACAGTGGCCATTATATTTCATTCCAGAATGCCTTCATAAACTTCTGATTTCATTTTGCCCTGCACAGATTTAAGGCACCCAGTGCCGGAGGCAGCAAAGCAAACCCGTAACATCTCCAGGTTTCCCAGTAGAGATGGTGTTCTTTTCTTTAAAAGCATCATTTTTTCTGTGAACATAGAGCTCCTGTGACTTACCCAAAAGCTCTAACTTTGTTTCATCTGTCCAAAGGATATTGTCCCAGAAGTATTGTGGCTTGTCAACATGCATTTTAGCAAACTGCAGTTTGGCTTTTTTTTGTGTCCATCTGAAAGAGTGGGGTCTCCCTGGGTCTTCTACCATAGAGGCCACTTTCAATCAGGCAGCGACAGATGGTGCAACTTGATATTGTTGTACCTTGATCTTGGAGGTCAGCAGGAAATATTTTTAAGTTTTCCATGGTTCTTTCTCCACCGTTCACACTATTCTTCTGTTCAATCTGGGATCAATATCCCTCTTGCAGCCATATCTAAGGAGGTTGGCTATGATCCCATGGACCTTAAACTTCTTGATAATATTAGTAATGGGGGTGACAGAAATATGAAGCTCTTTGGAGATGGTTTTGTAGCCTTTACCTTTACCATGCTTGGCTATTACCTTCTTTGTTTCTTCCTCAGACAACTCTCTTTTCTTTTTCTTGTCCAAGTTTACTGTGTCTCACACAATGACACAAAATGCCTGAGTGAATACTTTTCTCCATGCCTTTTTCACTTCCTCTATTATTTACAAGAATATGTTAAGTCATAAATCAAAAGCAAAGCATCTGCTCTATGGACTGTGGAATAAAGCATGGTGGATGCCATTTACTTGTGTCAGTTTCAACTTATGGTACTTCATGGAATATTGGTAGTCTTTAGGAAAAGGTGGATGGGTATCAATACTTTTGGTCACATCTGTATGTCAAGGATATGTCTATACAGAAAAGTCTAAAAATGTACAATACAGATTTCCCACCAAAAAAGCAAGTTTAGATCTCCCATCTAAGCTTCCCACAAAAGGATAATCTCTACTCAGCATTTAATTGTGTAAATAGGTGTATACAAGGAGAAACACCTTATGTATAAATAACTAATATATACATAAGGAGAAACTGTCTTTCCAGCTCCAAGCAGTCAGATGAATCACTTAAGGAAGAAAAGTTAATTTTACACAAGCAGAGCACAAACACCAGCAGCACAGTCAGATCAGAGAATTAGGGGTGTGTTACAACAATCACTATTGTTTCTATACCCCACGTTTTTTAATTATTAAACATGATGCCGTTAATAGGACCGTGCTTCAGAAAATATGTCAGCACATTTAAAGCATCTTTAAACAGTTAAAGCAACTGCTTCCTTTGGAAGGCTTACATGACTGCTTCAAAAGGTGTTCCTGAGGACATGGCTGCTTTAAAGGTTTAAGGAGTGGGCCATAAAATGGGGGCTGCTAGACTGCAGGTATTACACCTTGCTCAATAACTACAAACTATGCTTATAATTTAAAGATTGCAGCTTGTTTCCTCACCCCAATTAAAAGAAATGTAACCTCACTGTACGCAATGGAATTTACTTCTGGATAAATATGCATAGAATAAGTGTCAAAATTTATCCATCTTATCAACACACAAAGTACTGGTCATATCATATACATGAAGCTGCAAATGCCAAAGCACAGGTCAGATTCTAATCACCATTTTTCCTCTTAAAAAAAAAATCAAAATCCTCTTAAAAAAATAAAATACAGAATTTGTCTATAGAGTTTGGGACAAAACAAATGATGTAATATGTTGAAGGAGGCAGCATACCTAAATAGACACTGGATTCTGTGGCTCCTCGAGCAGCTTCCACAAGGTCTTCTTCATCCTCTAAGATATCATTATTAGAGGTGTAGCTTGTATCATCAAAGAGGCTGATTGGAATTACTTTGCCATCTTTCACCAACCAAGCAGAAGCAACTGGAGTGCAAAACTGCAAATAAAATAAATCATTGTTTAAAAAGTACATCCAAAAAGGTTTTAGTGCACAGGTTTTTACAATGCAAAGGATAATTTATACAGAAGATAACTGTTTAAAAAAGCTTAAATTCCACAATATTATCTAAAAGAAAATGAAAATTGTTTTGACAACCTTATAGCATATCTTAAGAACTATAACATATTTCCCATCTCTAGTACCTGGTATTCCCATTCCAGATGTCCTTCCTTCTTATTAAATGCCATAACCTTCCAGTCAGCTACTGAAACCTTTATCACTGTGTCCTTCATTGTAGCCTCTTGTTCTTCTACTTCCGAAATGATTTTAGAATCTTCTTTGTTAATATTTGATTTCATATTCCCTTCAAGAAATCCTACCCTTGATTCAGTCTCCGGGAGATAACGTAGTTCAAAATGACCAACGCTAAAATTCCACCTTTAGAAAAAAAGGTCAAGATTGTGACTCCAAATCGGTTCTATCTTCATAATATATAATAGATGTCATGCCATTTCTGAAATAATGCACCCTAGTATTCTGAATTGTAGTAAAACAGAGGGTTAAGTTATAATACTAATTTGGACCAACTAATCTCCAATGTAGTATTATCAGCTGGAAGCTTCATTAAGGGAGAAAACCTATAAGCTTGATAAAAAAGTGTCTCAATGTCTGGCTTTTCTTTGCATGATTTTTTTTTTCCAGGAGGAAGGAATTAATTGACTGAATTATGTCACCTGTTAATTATAAAACAATGAAGCTAAATGTTGATATAGAAGATAATATTCACTTCCAATATTTTATCTTTAATTTCCAACGTTTTGCCCTTCTATATTTACAGAACACATCTGGATACATTCTAATGTCTTTCCACTATTAAATGCTGTTGCTGGGGTGGCAACTGAAAGGAAAACTGAGGGGAAAGGAGCTTATGCTTCATACTCAACAGTCTTCTATAGCCCTAGAAGATTCTAATACTGCCCCACTGCAGGTACATCATGTGCAGAGACCATGGAGAAGAATTATTACTTCACTAAGACATAAGATAACAGTACTGTACATACTTTTCATTGCCACTGCGGGGCCCAACAGCGCGAACTGTTTTCTGAGTTCTATGCAGGAGAAGAATATCTTCCTGCTCTATTTCACCATCATCCCAGCGGCGACAGCCCATTGCTGAACATATGTACTTAACCTGGGGCCAGAAGGAAAGATTTAATTCAAGAGGCTCTTCCTTAGTTGCTGATATCCTATTCATTAATTTAGTGAAATTGTGACATTTCATGTTACATCTCATTTGTACATTTGTATTCAAAAAGTAAAAATGGATTCCCCATGTCACACAGAAAATGGTGCTTCATTTTGGGCAAACTCTAAAGTTAAAGCATTCACATTCCCCCTGCCCAGGTACTTTTGAGAGTAAATATTTTGTGTTTTTATTATAAATCATACTGGTAGTTACTGAATTAAAAGACTATACAGAAATGAAATAAACTAAAAATGCAACTTGCAATATGACTGAAACTGACGACAAGCCAGCTTTTGCAAGTTTTATAAAATCTTAAAAGATAGGTTGGTAGTGTTATTCTGTGCAAGAGGAGGAAAGACCTTGCCTAAGTTCACTTGGTACTGAGATGGGGCTGAGATGAAATTTGGAGACAATCATTACTTAAAAATATTATTTAATTTGATATATAAATGTAATAAATACAAAAAATGAAACAAAACTATCCTAATTATTAGCTGCATTATTATTGTCTAGCAGTAAACCCCAGTCTTTCTCAACTGAGGTTCTATGGAAGCCCAGGGGTCTGCAAGAGATCATGATTGGAAAAAAAAAAATTCATGTGCCACGCAATGCTAGTGCTCTCGGCAGTGGGAATTTTTACGTGCTATGACTCAGCTGCTAGCCTGCCACTTTGCTGTTGTTGTAAAGGTTCTAAAACATGAATAGTCTAGGTTAGAAGTGAATTGTACTGTGAAGTTTTCAAATTTCTTGCCATTTTTATGCAGCGATTCCCTAAAACCTGAAAATTATTTCAAGGGTTCCACCAGGATAAATGGATATTTTAATTTATTCCCTAATTAGTCAATCACTGTAAAATTTTACCGGAACCTTGTATATATGCACCCTCTTTCTACTTTCTAGTTCCTCTTTGTCCTTCTGAATATATGTGTGCTATTTCAAAGCAATTTAAAAACCACAAAAACATTAAAAGTCAAAAGTCTGTTACCAAATGATATACTATTTTACCTTTCCTGAATATGAACTCAACCCATATGTTGTCCGGGACTTTCCTCCAACCAGAACTACATCATCTCCAAATCTGTAGGATGATTCAAGAAGTGACTCAACAGTGAAAGGAACAGCTTCAATACTCTCTCTGTCACGATCCCACTGGAAAAGGTCTCCATCCAAGGAGGGAATTATCATCTTATTCCCAAATACCTACAAAGTATTCAAACAGAAGTATACATTTTAATAATGAAAAAAAGGATACAAACTGATCAGAATCCAGAAATATTTAAAATCAAATGTGATCCAGATTAATAGAAAAATACCATAATAATGACTCATAAAGGTATTTAACCAATGCATATACACAATTGTGCTCTGATCCATGTTCTTTTTCAGATTGACTACGTTCTATGACACATACCATTTTTTCTTTCAACTATAAATGAAGGAAAGACTTATAAAAGTGCTTCATCACTTCTTTAGAAAGAGATTTAAGCAACCTCTGGTTTTGGTGCAAAATCATAATCAGTAATTTCCTGAGAATGGAAGGTAGTGTGAAGTCTAATGATATACATATGAGCTAGGCCATGAGAGAAAGAATGGAACAGGAAGAGTTTCTTCTAGAAAACTGCAATGTGTGACTCTGGGATTTTTTTGTATTTTCAAATAGCAGAGTCCAGTGTCATTCTACAAATTGCTTTCAGAGCTAAAATATGTAATTTGTTATGGGGCACAGTGGGTCTGTTATTCAAAAATCAATATTTATAAGCCCCTTTAACACATAAAAAAGTTTTTCAGGATTGTTGGATCCCAGCCATTGTCTTTTCCAGAAAGAAGAAAAAGAACTGATTTGTTGCTCTTAGATAGGAGACCCACTGTATTTCAGATCAAACACAAAGAAGTGTCTTGCTCTGAAAATAAAAAGCCCATGCAGAGTTTCAGCAATACATGGAACAAGAACACGATCTGGAAGAAATATGAGCTGGAATCATAAGAGGCAGAGGAACTGGAGGCCATATTATTAACATGCAACAAATGATAGACACTAAATTTGATCTTAGCCAAGATCAAGAATGGAAAAAGTAACAGAATTCCAAGGATGGATGGATGGGTGGATGGATGGATGATTACTCATTATATAAAGGCTTTTGACTGACCATAACAAATTGTGGTTAAAAATGTGTTCATCGGGCTACCTCATCTGCCTACTGAAAAATTTCTAAGATGACTTGGAAGCAACATTTTGAATGGAATATGAAACAACTAAATAATTCAAACTTGGGAAAGGACTGTGTAAAGCTTCTATACTGTAACCTTAATTATTTAACTTAAATGTAGACTATGTAAAGAAAAATGCTGGCCTAGAAGAAATAGGAGAAACAACGAACTCGGATATGCTATGGATACTATTTTGATGGCTGAAAGCAAGGAAGATTTAAGAAATATCTTGTTGAAATTGAAAGAGAGTACAAAAGACAGTCTTCTGCTTTATTAACTCCTATCTCCCCAAATAATATGTCAAAACTTCATCTTCCTAGCCTCAAAAATTCACACAGGTGGTGACTGTAACATGAAATTCAGTCATTCTGACCAGGATACATCCCACCCAATACAGCATATATTGCAGAGAAATTGTTAGATAAAGCACGTAAAGAAGAAAGTGAGAAGTGTGCAAATAATATAGACCAGAAAGTAATCATCCATCTTGATACATGCAGCAATATGCACAACAATTCCATCATATTTGCTTATGTCTCCTCACTGAAACTACTGAAATCTTAGGAAATGAATATGCTACAAAATATTTATAACAACACTGAAGTTACTAAGTTATAAATATCTGTACAGGTAGATCTTGAGTTACAACCACTCATTAAGTGAATCTTCAAAGTTACGACAGCGCTGAATGAGGGGGACTTAGGACTGGTCCACGAAGTTGCAGCCACTGCAGCATCCCCACAGTCTCATGAACGCAATCCGGGCACTCAGTGCCTCGCTCGTGATTATGACGTTGCATCAAGCTGCAGTCACATGGTTGTAATTTCCAACATTCCCTGCTGGCTTCCCACAAGCAAAGTCAATGGGGAAGCTGGCACAAGTCAGAAGTTGCTCAAATGTCTGCCACTTTTTCACCTGCCCACACTCCGTAGCACCTGCGTGCACTCTAGAGCACCTGCCAGAGGCCCCTCCCACACTCTGGAGTGCCTGCCCATGGTATCTGCCAGCCTGCTCGCCTGGGACTCCCACCTCTTCCCGCTTAATGACCAGCACAGTCCTGGGGTTACGACAGCAACTGGGACTGCAAGATTGCATTGCTAAGCAAAGCAGTCATGTGAAGTTGTGCTTTACTACCATGCTGCTTAGCAATGTAAATTCCAGTCCCAATTGTCATTGTAACCCCAGGACTATCTGTAACAGAACTGTAACTGAACACTAACAAGCCAGGTCATCCTACCAATATTAAAAATAATAATAATAATAATAATAATAAGCAAAAGTAAAAGCTACTGAGGAAGCAGAATGGCAGAAGTCAGGGAAGAAATCTGGAGAGTTTCAGCTCAAGACGAGATAACCTTATATAAGTTTTAGAGCTTATTCCTGAAACCAGCTATAGATTATTCGTATCTCTAGGCTTACATACATCTTGCTTATAAGGATTTTTAATTCTCTCACATTTCTTAAAAGAAATGAGCAGATTAGCTATCCTAGCATGCACCTTGGTGGCAGATAAAGACAGACAGACAGGCAGACACACAAAGAGTAACATTATGCTTTCCAAAACCAGTCAAGGAAATTGTTTTGAAAGAACTCTGAACTGGTAATATAAATGGCTTCTGAGAATGTTTGTTGGAAAATAATTGGTTACAATTGGTCACACTCTGAATGTGAACTATGAATTCTTGAAAACCCACATTAAGAATTGAAGGGATTATACTGCTGCTCCTGGTTAATATAAATTAGTGTCACAGAACTAATTTATAGTTCTAAAAGAAAAACAGTAATTCCAGACTTGATTATTTAATAAGACCACAAGAATTCATCTGAGTGAACATTTGTGATTTTTCCTCTTATTCATGGTAGAAAGAAGGATGCATCAGGTGGTGAAATCATCACAGTTCCAAAAAGACTAGGAATATGGGCTCCCATTGAAATGATAAAGAAATTAAAATGTCTACTATACTAAGGAATCAGCAAGGGCATGCGATTTAGTTACAGAAATGACATCATCCCCTTTCCGTTTGTGTTTAAGCATTACCTCATCTCCTAATGCAAGAATGAGTCATCTACAATTACCCTGATCCACAGAATTTAGGTTATCTTGAAGTTATTTCATGTTAAGTTGTTCAACTTCAGTGAAAAGAAAATACATAATAATTAATACTAATGGCAAGCTTCGGAAAGTGAGTACCTTTGAGTTTGCCATAAGACCCACACAAAAATAAGACATACTTAGATTTCGTATGTAAACAAAAATGGGTATTTGTAATTTATAAGTTTGTTTAAACATATACCTACCCAACAAGCATTAGTAAACCGTGAAGAAAGTTTGAGGCAGCAGATTAGAGATTTACAGCAATTAGAGCTTGCTTCAGCTCTATTTCTCCAATTCTCTCAGTTTTTCTAATTTTCACTTATTTTCTTATATATGTGATTCTACTTAGCCTGCAGATGGGGACTCAACAAAGTTTGTATGGGGAAACTAAAGTCTATTTAGATATATTTGGAGGAGGGCAGAAAATACAGATGAGGTTTCAGCAATTCAATTACTTAATAGTTTATAATGAGTATGCTGGAGAAAAGCATTAGATTTTTTTTTGGTGACAGTGCATTACAGGTAGTCCTAGCTTACTAACCACTCGTTCAGTGACCATCTGAAGTTACAATGGTGCTGAAAAAGTAACTTCACAGCCGATTTACGACCATTTATGACCTTTGCAGCATCCCTTAGTCACATGATCACAGAGAGACTGGAGACGAAGGGATTTCAAGAGAGTAAGCTGTTTGCTATTCTACACAGAGAAAACAATACGATTGTGCCAGCAGTGGGGAAAGGTAAAGCAAAGGAAAGATTGCCTGCAGAAACTGCTTTTTTTCTACCCCCTCCCTTGCAGAGTGGAGAGATTGGAGAGGAAGAGATTTCAAGAGAGTAAGCTGTTTGCTCTCCTACACATCAAAAGCAATGCGACTGCATCAGCAGCCCAGGGCGGGAGCAGCGGGGATGCTACACAAACAGCATACAGTACTCTCTTGAAATCTCTTCCTCTCTGATCTCTCTGCCCTGGTGAGGGGGTCAGGCAAATGAGAGATTGCCTACTGAAATTGCTTGCTTTTTTTCTCCCACCCCCGCAGAGAGACTGGAGAGAAAGATTTCAAGAGAGTACTATAAGCTGTTTGCATAATGCACCCACAGCTCCCAGCCCCAGTCTGCCAGTGTGATTGCACTGCTTTCAATGTGTAGAAAGCACAGTTGGCACAGTCACGGTCACGTGATTTCCCAGTTAGCAACCACTTTGCTTGGTGGCGGAGTTGCAGGTCCCAATTAGGGTTGTTAAGCGAGGACTACCTGGTACGAACTTAACGGTCCGCGCTAAAAGTAAAGGATTAAGAGAAAATTAAATAATGTATTTCTTTTTGCTTTCTAAAACCCTTTTATATTAATAAGTAATAATAAAAAGTCCAAATTTGGGCTGAAAGCATGGGAAGGAAAATGTTTCCGCAGGATGGGAATGCAACAAAGCTTTCCTAAAGCTTTAAAATAGGAAAAGTACCAGTAGAAACCAACAATAAACTGTAGTATTTTGTTACAGAATCTGATTTTTATGGCAATTAATTATTAGTAAGTACACCTTTGAAAAGTAACTTTTGAGCATTAATTTAAAAAAGGGTTGGCAATCTTTTCACCCCTGAGGCTCCCCTATGGTTGTCATCACTAGGGAAAAAAGGGAAGTAGTCAGTAACATATGACCAGATTGGGTGGGCTTTCCCCCTCCCCCCATGTGTTAAGGAGCAACAAGCTTAAAAGAGTCTTAAAATACTCAATTTGTCCCTTAACTCATTTTCCACTTATCCAAAATGGGGAAAAAAATTGGACTGAGGTTTGGGGGAGGGAGATTCAAATTAGGGCACCCATTTCATCCTAGAAACCACTCCTAAAAATGCAAAAAAACAAAAATGTTCAAAAACATCAGCTCCCTTACTCTGGTCCATGGCCTACTCACCCCAATTTAGAAGACTTTGCAAAAATACTATCTAGAGAAACATAGAGTATAGTAGTCTAGCAGACAGCAAAAGCCTAAAAAGTATGTTCTCACATCTTTGGTCTAGACTTTTGTATGGAAAGATGCTCAAGACAGTATTTCTACAGGGATACATATTAAAGTCACAAAAGCAACTATCCATCCTACTCTACTGCCTGATGCAGCAAATGAAGCAGTAAATTAAGACTGAGACATGGGTATTTGTACATTTGGGAAGGCCACACAAATACACAGAAATTTAGTGTTCAGACAGAGCTACTACCTCTAGGAGAGCCAGTTTGTTGTAGGGGTTACAGACAGACTGTGAGTTCTTAAGCATAAAACTGGCTGGGTGACTTTGGGCCAGTCATTCTCTCTCATCCCTAGGAAGAAGGCAATGGCAAGCCATTTCCAAAAACCTTTCCAAGAAAACTGCAGAGACTAGTCCAAGCAGTCTCCAGGAGTCAAGGAACACACACAAAAACTACCTCTACACCAGGAGTTGTGGAATCTACATACACATTTTAATCAATGATTATTTCTTTGTTACTTGCAATTATTTATTTATTTTATGTAATTTAATTATGTTGAAATTGGAGTGACCAAATGGTCTACTAAAAAGATTCTTATGAATTTAATGAACAGAAAATTGGAATAGGCATCTTCAATTGCTATTCTATGATCACTAGTAAAGTACTTCAGAATTTTCTGATTTTCCTGTTGGAATACAGAAAAAAAAATCCAATTTCTATATTCTACATCCAGCTTCAACAGAATCTATGTTCCTTATTCTCTCCTCCTCTCTCCTGTACCACATCAGAACTCCATCAACAGGAGAGGCAAAAAAGGATAGATCTATGGGTGGGACAGGATTCTGTTGCTGCACAAGGTAACCTGTGAATACACAGACTTCCTTGTTCTCAGAACTTAGCTGCTATTCCATACCAGTCCTGGAACTGGTTAAATTAATTCCTTCCCACTGATTTCAAAAGGAGGAAATTTACTCTAAAACAATCTCCACCTCCTTATTCAAAGAAACTAAGCAGGTTTTTGGAAGCGCTTCATATTTTTAAGCATTTTCTCCACATTTTGAGATTTTACCAGGAAACATCACAAATATTCAATATGGGAGTTTCAAGAATTAGAAAATAAAACCTGAATGTGAAGGTCTGCCAGTTAGATCTTGCTTAAAATACTAATGTTTAAATAAATTTTATTGAAAGTGATATCAGATTTCCAATAAAGAATCTTTAGGAATTAGATCTAAGTTCCCAGCATTCCTGATACTTCAACTTGCATAGAGGCAAAGAAATATCACAGTGTAATAAAAAAAATCTACAAATTCTAGAAACCAGTGATTAAACATAGTAATCTTACCTCTGGTTTACTGAGACTAGATGAAACAAGAGAACCTGATCCCACATCCAGATCCCACTGTTTTCTACCACTGTTTTCTGGGTCTAAAGCAGCAATCCGTCCATCCAACGTACTTATAATTATTAATGATCTGCAAATAAAAAATATGTTCATAAGGGAGAACTAAAAATCCAAGACTTACCTAACATTAATCTGTAACCAACTTTTCAATTTATTAAGCTGTATAATTGTTTTTTCCCCCCAGCTTTATTGCCATCTTCTCCCTATCAACTTTTTCTTCCCCATAAAAAATAATTAATCAAAAGGAAGTAGTGGTTATCAATTATACAGCCCAGCTAAATCACAGTGGTCCCTAAAAAAGGTTGACAATTATCTAAATCACTTTGAGATCATTTTATAACATTAAATGTCTACATGCAATTATATAAAGCTACAAACTGGATATGTGAAAAATTTCTTTTTTTTAGTGGGCATTTTATTTTCTTCCTAGTACTTTATAGTACCTTCACTCAAATAACGATCTTTAATCTATACAAGTTAAACATTACCATTATTCTGAAACTTTGCATTCTATTCTTATAGTGCATTAGATTTGCACTACTCAAGGTTTCAAAGCTTATTTCCTGGAAAGCAACTCCCAATGGTTTAGTATTAATGCTAAACTTTATTTATTTAGCATTTCATAAACCATACCATAAGCAAACAATTTGTTTGAACCATTACAAGACAATTCTAGCCATACTGTTTCCAGGGATAAAGTATTTAGAGCAAGAATCAAAGCATCAGTTAAATATTACAGATCTGTATCTATTCATAAAATACAGTACAGTATATGGTGCTATGGAACATTAATAGTTTAACTACAAATAAATTTGCTACAATTTATGACTGAACTTTAACTGGCAGGGTATGCACAATATGCTAAATCAAACCAAGCAAGCATTTTATGCCTTGGTGAATTTAAACCAGGGCTAAAAATTGGCACCAGAGCTATTCACTGCTTCAGGTTCAATTGGGAAGAATGTGTTTTGGAATGAATGGAAGCAAGCACAAACACAACGCCTGTCTGGTATCATTATACAGGTAGTCCTTGCTTAACAACCATTCATTCAGTGACTGAAGTTATAACAGTGCTGAAAAAAACGGACTTATGACTGTTCCTTGCACTTACAACCGTTACAGCATGGTCATATGATCAAAATTTGGGCACCTAGTGAGCAGCCCGCATTTATGACAGTCGCACTGTCCCGTGGTCATGTTCTCCCACCCTGAGTGAACTGTCTCTGCTTCAATTCTCCCCATCCATCTCCCCTCCCCATCTCTGCCCTTTTGGACATTCTGCACACCATGACAGAGACGAAGAAGCTGCTGTATTCCTCCACTGCCTACCACCAGCTCCAGTGGGCTTTCCTCCCTGACCTCGTCCTTGGTGCCATCATCTTCCTCCTCCTCCTCAGTGTCCATCTCGCCTCCCCTCTGCTGCCACCAGATGGCCTCAAGCCCCATGGTGTGGGGACTCTGTCAGGGCTGGGCTCACCCCTGCCCCGTCATCCACCTTCCCAGCTGCTGGGCTCCGGATGGGCCTGCCCCACTTCAGCCAGGGGTCATACAGAGCCCTCCCTGGTGGGATAGACACCAAGGAGGAGGCAGCAAGCCCAGTGGAGAGGAGACGAGGTGAACGCAGAGGAGGAGGAAGACGATGGCTGCACCGAGGAGCGCAGGAAGGAAGGCCTACTGGGGGCAGCGGGTAGGCGGCAGTGGAATACAGTGGCAATCTTCATCTTGGCCATGCTGTGCAGGCTGGAAAAAAGGGCCCAGATGGGGGGAGATAGGCGGGTGGGGGAAGTTGAAGCAGAGGCAGTTCATGCAGGGCAGGAGAAATGAGTCAGCCTCTTCTGGCTCAGCGATTCCCTTGAAAGTGCCCCTTGCCTTGGAAGAACTGAGGCTTGGGGGTGAGAAGGATCAAGCCAGGAATGGTTTGGATCAGGATGGATGCCGTTGGGAGATGTGATCACCATTTGCAACCTTTCCAGCTGGCTTCTGACAAGCAAAGTCAATGGGGAAGCCAGCAAGAGGTCACAAGTCATGGTCACATGAGGTCCTTGCCTAACAACTGTGTGGTGCTTGCTTAACAACAGCAATCGGGATTGCTGTTGCTAAGTGGTGCAGTCATCTGATGTTTCACTTAACTACCGCTTCACTTAGCAATGGAAATTCCAGTCCCAATTAGGGTCTTTAAGCAAGGACTAACTAGCAGTTTCTTCTAGGATCATACAACTGCTGTAGAGAAGTTTCTGCTGCAGCTATACAATCCTGGAAACTGACATGGCAGCTTTAATGAGTAATATAACAGTGCTGCATTCATGTTTGCACCCATGTGTTCCAAAGCATCTCTTCCCAATAAAATCTGAAGCAGTGGACAGTCCTAGTTGGCAATTTAAGGCCTCAGGCAAACAAAAAGACTAGAGATCAGCTTCTAGAACAGGGCAGATTAGGAGAAAGAGATACATTATATTTATAAGACACCTTTTCCATATTTCAGCAAACATGTTATTTTACATGAATCAATGGTTAGATTCTATAGCAGGGAGAAGACTCTATAGCATAATGAGTCTGTTCACCTGCTTCTCTCAATGACAAGCAATTCCAACAGAGATGATTTGAATGTTAGGAATTCATAGGACCATTCATAGAGTCAGTTTGGTCTAGTGGTTAAGGTTCTGGGCTAGAAACCAGGAGTCTGAGTTCTAGTCCCTCCTTAGGCATGAAAGCCAGCGGGGTGACCTTGGGCCAGTCACTCTCTCTCAGCCCAACTCGGTGCAATGTAGACTAACCTTCTCGTGGTGCACCCCAGGCAACATGACTTGTCACGGCTAAATAGTCTACACATCTTGCTGCTGGACCTCACAAGGATTTCCCAGCAAGAAAATAGCAGCATGAACACCAAACTGCTATGCCATACGATTAAAAAAAAAAAAAAGGAGCTAACTTGACTTGTAGTAGCAGATGACAATATCTAAATCAGTAACAAAATCCAAAATGTGCCTTTTAGCCATAACTTTATCTGCCCAATATGAGTCCACCACAGATTTGGAAGAAAGGGAGATATGGCATTGATGACATGATCCTAATATGAAGTACACATTCCTGAAAGCCATATCTGATTATTATTGAATTCATTTTCTGAATTTCACAATAGCCATCTTCCAAAATTGCCTACTATATATATAAAACTTTTAAACCTAAGAATGAAACATCACTAATCAATATGACACAATTTACTAAAAGGGCAAATAAAACTTATAATGGAATTGTTTTTTCTTTTGATTATGTACCATCAAGTTGTTGTTTACTTTTAGCGACCACATAGATAGATTTTCTCTGTGTTGATCTGTCCCTAACCTGACAGATTTTTCTTTTAGTTTAAGCTATAAAAAAGATGCTTTCCAGAAAACCTATTGTGAATCAGCAAATAATTCCCTAAAAGGCAACACATGGTATAATATTCCAGTCAGAATCCCATACAATGCATGAACAGATGACAAACCAACTGCTACGGAAGGCATTTTGAACACTACATGGAGAAAGTGAGTTTTAAGAATTTGAAAAAAAGAGGCGGCCTGGCCTCTGAGTCATTCTGATTGCTGTGGGCTGCCCAGTCATTTGAGAGTCGGGCAGCATACAAGTTTAATAAAATTATTATTATTATGGACCATAGTAAAGGTAAAGGTTTCCCTTGACATGAAGTCCAGTAGTGTCCGACTCTAGGGGGGCGGTGCTCATCTCCGTTTCAAAGCCGAAGAGCTGGTGTTTGTCTGTAGACACTTCCACGGTCATGTGGCCGGCATGACTAAACGGAATGCCATTACCTGACCACTGAAGCGGTACCTATTCATCTACTCACATTTGCATGTTTTCGAACTGCTAGGTTGGCAGGAGATGGGACTAGCAATGGGAGCTCACCCCATCATGCGGATTCAAACCGCCAACCTTCTGATCAGCAAGCTCAGCAGCTCAGCAGTTTAACGCGCAGAGCCACCGCGTCCCTTTTCATTATGGACCATAGTATATGTAAAAAGGTGAAGTAATGGAAGAAGAGAACTAAGGGCAATGGAGCTGGATCAAAACAAAAACAAAACAGGAAAGGTTTTGAAAATACAGATGGGAAGTTAGTGCAAGACCTGGAATGAAGAGGAAGCAGTGTAAGGATTTATATAAATAATTTTGTAAGAGTGATGAATGCACACATGTTGGCAAAATGTTCTGAATATATTGTGAATATCAAGGTGAGGCAAAAGATCAAGACTAGAGAAAATATAGTCAAGAAGAGAGATGACCATTTACAAATAGTTTTCTGCACTGTGGCAGAGTGAATTTTTCTAACAGTGTAAAAAGAAAAAGGGAACCCTGCTACTGAAATCCATGAGGTATGTTGCTTTACATGCAAACTGTAAGTACATGAAAAACTCGAAACAGCAAAATATAACTGAACCAACAAATTATCAGTCTCTACTAACATCTGCAATCAACATAATTAGTAGTGTGAGAATTGAAGCTTAAAAACATTTCACCTATAGCAAGAATATGATGTATTTTTACATTATTAGTTCACATAAAAGTTGTTTTAAATATCTTAATTTGTTTTTCCCCAAAGAAGGCAGCTTTTAAAAACATGTAAGTCAACTAAAATGGGCAAGTTATCACTAATCAGAAAATAGCAGGAGGTAACATCTTTAATGTGATGATATCAAAATATTTCTCAGTTTGTGATTTTTGTTATGCATTTGTTTAGGAAAACCATTTAATGAAACTCTTCCTCCATGGAATTATATTTTTAAAAGTTTCCATAAATAAGCTTTTGGCAACTTGGCAACTTATACATTTCAGCTTCTATCAGTCCTAGCCAGCATAGCAAATGACGATGGATTTTGGAGCTTGCAGGTGGAGCTTTGAATTAAAAAACGCAAATGTAAGTTCTGAGACCTCCAGGGAGATTTGGAACTCTGCCTAAAAATATACAGAACCACTACCAGTTGACTATTCTGAGCTAAGTGGAACAATGCAGTGACACAATATAGTAAGGCTATTTCCTAAAAAACTGTTTCAGTTCTGGTAGACATCATTATGAATAAGCATGAAGCCCAATTTTCAATATGCTACTCAGAGACAAATTGCTCTCCATTTAATTGTCTTACTCCAGAATAAATGTTCAAAGGATGGCAACTTTAAGGATCCCTGTTTGGATCTACAGTCTTGCATAACATCTCAAGATCATTATATCTAAACTGGCACCTGGGTGATCAAATGCATTGAGTTTATCAAAATGCAAAATAAAACAAAACAAAAAACTTAAGAATCGACCAGAAAAAAGAAAACACAATTACTTTATACAATCTCAGGAAACAGGAAATTTCATATACTGCAAACCACATCCTTGCAAGAAGTAACCATAGCACATTTCTACCTCCTAGCCTGCATATCCAAAAAGCTGACCTACAGTAAGAAAAAAGTACTATCAGACTAAGTTAGTCTGACATATATATGAAAGCAGTTCTTATGAGTAAAAAAGTGAATAAAGAGTAAAAGAGAGAATAAAAATGCATTCCAACCCAACATACTGCTCACATAATTTGTACCATGTGGAAGAAAATAGGAAGCAATGGACATTTTAATGACTCTATATGAGCGTTAAATGACATAATCAGGCACTCAAATGGCAATTTAGTTATTGGATTACTGAAAAGGATAGACAGTATACTGGAGGAGGGGGAGAGGTGGTAGAAAAGGAAGACTGAAGTATAGCCAAAGCGATTCCGTCCTGTGCTGGGATGCTCGCTTTCCCCATCATGCAAAGCATTTGTGTCTCTGGAGAGAGACCCTGATTCTCCGAAAATACTGATCAACCTTTCATTGCAAGCCGAAAAGAGTGGCAAGGAATGATACCCTGTTTGGCAACACCTCCCACACCTCTCAGCCAACATGACCGACAGCCTCCTGATTTGGGAATTATAGTTCCCCCATTAGAGAGCAGCAGGTTGGGAAAGACGGAATAGAGGGAGGCGCAGAACAGGACAAAGCGACCTATAAAAGACTTCCCGATCCTTTCCCGCCTCACCTGCAACTGCCGCTTCGGGCGGGAGCTTCCACTGCTTCTTCCTCCTGCTCCCCAGAGGACGGAGCCTGGGCCACGCCGCTGGACTCATCGTCCTCCACGATCACGTCGGCTACCACCGGAAGCGCCGCAGCTGCAGCGCCACCGAGCCCTAGTCCGGGCCGGCCATCACCCTCCGAAAACGCCGCCGCCTCCCTCACGGGGACGCAGAGCGGCAAGAAGAACCAGAGGAGCACCAGGGCGGCGACGTTAGAGGAGGAGGCGGCGGAAGGAGCAGGTCGAACGCTCGGGCCTCGCGGCCCTGGCATGGAGGGACCCTCCCTCCAGTAACCCCAAAGACGTCGTTATGGCATAAGCTCCCGTTTCGCTCGGCGCAACCCCTGCCAACCGCTACCAAGGAGGATTGAATCGCTTCCCCTCAGCAGATCGAAATTTCCAGTACGCACGCGCACACCGCAACCTAACTTGCTTATGGTTTGCCAATCCCACCCCTTGTTGGCCACGTACCGGCGCACTTGTTCACAACTGAACGTGCTTGGCTTTAGTTACATATTTGTTATTATATCAATCTATCCAATCGCTGGATTGAGACTTTTTGGAGGTTCCCGCCTCTGTGGAAGAAAAGGGATGAACGCATGATAGTTGTCAACATGTATACAGAACCAATGATAATGACGCTTCTGGCTTTCTCCCGCCAATAAAAAGGCTCGTGTCTGCAAGGTTTCCATGATTGGATTAAGGAGCAACACCACTTCTGCGATTGACTTTCGCTCTTTGATTGGAGAATTTGGAGATAGCTGGTGGACTTGAGCGATTGGCTGTCGCTCTTTTCCTCTTCCTCTTCATTGGGCAAGGCCGATGCTTCCTACGTGGCCGATTCTGAGTGTTGACGGTATTCTCCAGAGCGGAGGGCTGGGGGAGGGGACGTCTTAAAGAAGCCGCAGCTCTTAAACCTCATGGGGTTACAGAAGGTAAAAATGTCCTCAACATAACGTTTAACAATTCTTTCATATCTGGCTGGGACCGAATAAGGAATGTTCATATATTTCTGTGTATAGAAATTCTAGTTCTACATAGGAAAGAGGAGCCAAGCTCAACCAGATCTGATCTGGACGCACAACATAACGAGTTGGGAAATGATAAAATGAATGGTACACTTCGGACAAGGAGGGGATGTATTTGAATGCTGCATCGGTTGTTTCCTGCAATTAAAACATTCGTAGCTGAGGAAGAAGTGGAGAGAACCGAAAGCGTTTTTTACAGATGCTCTTGTTTTATTTGCATGCTTGTTTTATTTGCAAGCAGGTCTTCATATGGGGAAGCATTCAAAACCAGACCCCTCAATTGCTCCCTGAAGTGGTTCAACCCAGCGTTAGGACTCTGACGCTCTTCCAGATGCCGAGTCTAACGGCTTCTTTCTAGAGGTGACTAGTTTGAGCAGGACTGGAAAACCTCAAGGGGATTAAAAGCAACCTTTCTGCCAATGGTTTGAATCATAGCAACAATGATATGGCTTCTATACCTGGCGGTACCATTCCGTTCCCATGCTTAAAAACTTTCTAGACGCCGTATCTTTGATGAATAAACACGAGAGAACTCTGCTGTCCTCAAAAAAGGATCAAGAAATAACAGCACCCTAGTAATTTGGCAATATGAAATATACATTCGTTTGCAAAAAAAAGTTACATGTTAAGAGTGGAAATACAGTAGATTAGTGCAGAAAAAAATGTGAGAATGGAATAGAACATTGATTGTGTGCCATCAAGTCGCTGTCGACTCCTAGAGAGCAGATGAATTTATACTGTGTATTTAAAGGACATTTTATTTCATTCCAAAGATGACGTTACTCTTACTGGAAATTCAGCCCCCCCCAACTCCAATTTGAAAGAAAATTCTGTCCATGTAAATTATATATGTACAGCAGTTTTTCTCCTGATAGGGGTAATTTCTGATCACAGAAATCGCAACCGAAGAGATAAGGGTTAGAGGCCAGATCTGCAAAGAGGTGCAGAAATCTGTTTCAACCCTAATTACTGAGGATATTTAACCGTAGGTGTGTCAGACACCAGGTATGACGTTTGATATTGAGGTCTGGCAAAAAGACATTTTAAAAGTACATAGATACATTATTGTGTGATTAAACGATTAACCCTGTAGCAGCGGTTACTCATTGTGGCTAGAATACATCTACTCATGCCACCAGGAAGAAAAAAAATCCTTGCGTTCAAATCAGCTGAATGCCGGGATGCAGCCTTTTGGCGGTCTCGTGCAATTGTAAGCGGTACTCTAACTCCCATGTGCACCTAGAGGAAGTAAGCGTTTGCGAGGGGAGAGGCGGCCTTAATCAGGAACCGAGTCCCCGAGTGGTGGTTCGGGGTAATCGCAAGAGCCAAGGTGAAGCCCGAGGGGGCGAGAGGCGGCGGGCGGGGTCTCGTCATGCGGCACCGGACGGAGCCGCTCACTTTTCTCTATAGGACGCTGGCAGCGGAAGGGGGAGTCGAGTCGAGAGTTCTGCAGAAAGCGCGCGTGCAAAAGCCGAGGCTGCTCAGCACCAGCCACGGGGGCGAGAATATGACAGAAGAAGCCAAAAAACTGGCCGCCTGTGCTGCGGTAAACAATCACGTGCAGGTAGGGACCTCTTTTTGCAAGGAAATACATTTCTTTACTATTGGTTTTGGAACTTTGCTCTTTTTAGGCGTTATGAAATTCGTACCCTGCCATTTATAGACGGCTGCAATTAGTTTTCACCAGACAAGGTGTGGTTTTTACAGATTTTATGTGTATCGAAACTGCCGCTTGTTCTGAAGTTGGTTGAACGATTTCTGAACAGATCAAGGGCAAAGGACTTGTCTTGCTCAAAATGCAAAGCACTACGATTCTCAGCAGTACCTCCACCATTGGAATTGGATTTGCTGGGAGTTGTAGTTCATACTCAGGTGAAGGACTTCGTCCCATACCGTGAGTTAGATGGTCCCATTTGTTCCAAAAATGACCCATTGATCTGACTGGAGTTGTAATTTGGGTTACCTTGCTTGCAAATTAAATATGTGTTCTTAGCTCATTCTGTGCATACTTACTGAGAAGTAAGGTCCCTGATAAGACTCTTCAGGTGTTGGTTTTTCAGGTGCCACACAATATTTTTAAGGTGCAAAGCATGATTATGAGAAGCAGTTGTTTGAAAATGCATATCATACACACAGTCGTCAGACAGCTACTACATATATTAGGTTAACTGGTAGCCAATTGTATTATTTAACTGTACAGATTGGTATTTCTTTTAGTTTAGAGAAATTGGGTTTGATGTTTGCCTTTTTTTTTTTAGCATCCTGTTCACAGAAGAAGAATTAGGTTTTTATACTCAGCCACGCTTGTTTTACTTGTCTATATGAGACACATTTTTGCCTCCTTTAGAAGCCAGGACTATCACTACTTGAAAGAAAGAAGTACCACAACATACTGTTTAGTAATCATGTATTACAATTTCTGTGTTGATCTGCCAAAGGGAAATGTTTATGCTCCTTTGTAGACTAATCATGTCCTTGGAATTGGAAGTGGATCTACAATTGTTCATGCTGTACATAAACTGGGTATGTATTACTATTACTTATTTTTTTGCCCAAAGTATTTATTTTTCTAATGAGTAAAACAGTTGGACAACCTGCCTCTGAAGGAATTCTGGTTCTGTGTTATCTGGTAGATGAGCCCAGGGCAGGTAAACTGTCCTGTGCGGAGCTTATTTATTATTTATTAAATTGATTTCTATCCTGCCTTTCATTTAGGAGCTCAAGGCGAAGTATGCAGTGTTCCTTCCTCCTGTTTTTCTCCACAGCAACAACCCTGTGAAGCTGTTGTGCTGAGAGTGAGTGGCCCAAAGTTACTTAAGAGAGCTTCCATGGTGGAGGGTGGATGAGTCCAACCCCTTAACCACTGTACCACACTGGCTGTCTAAATCATACTTACAGTATTTAGATTCTTCCTACATGAGTACACATAAGTAGGGAACATATGCAATCTTCAGCTGCTGTTATTCCTTCGATTTTTATTGGATTATTACTATATGTGATCGATTCTGCCTCAGCGGTGAACATAAGCCAAACTGGATTCTAGAAACGTTTCAGTTTAAAAATCCTTTTAAGTTATATCAACTAATTCCCACACATGATACAAACTGAAATGAAAAGTTCCAGGCTTTACTTGCCATTGATTCTTTATAATTGGTTTGTATAAAAAAATAACCCCCCAAATTGTTACAGATTTCAGACTGGTGGTTAACTACTCTACAATTGTATAGTACTGTACTTTCAATTTCTACATTTGGGTAAACCTTGAGACAGTATAAGGTAATGGTTGTCACTGCACTGACATGCAAGACTGTTGGAGAGTTTTTCATTTCAAAAATTTTAACTAGCCAGTGTGAGTTGAATCATTGTTACGACACAGTAGTTTGTTGAGTAATTAAAAATAGTCTGTTAGAAAGCCTTTAGACCTGTCATTGGCTAATACCCTGTTTCTGCAAAATCAGTCACGGGTGGCGTTTGCTCTTTTGTACCATGCTAGGCCCTGGGGATGATCAAAAGTTGTATGAACTTCTGGGAAGAACAGTGAAATGCGACCCAAATTCCTCTGGAATGTGGCTTTGCCCAATATAGAAGAAGCTGCTAGGAAGATTCAGGCATATCTATCACATTATTCCCTTTCCGGGTGAGAATGTTATATGGAGCACAAAAAAGTAGTAAGAAATATTAGGTCAAATAAATTAAAAGCCCAAGAGAAGATAAAGGGAAGGAAGTATATCTGAAACTAATTTATACCGACATAGTTCACTGTACCTTTACATATTTTCTATCCTTTCAAACGATCCTTGTTTCCACCACATCCATATATCGCTTCATACATTACTTTTTCTTTTTTAAATTTCTCACCACTTTCTCAGGAACTCATCAGCTTCATCTACTTTCTTGGTCTTAATTCTCATCCATTCTCTCTATTGACCAAATCACCGTAATCTGCTTTTTTTAAACACAAGTCACTCTCATACTCAATCTACTTTCATTCAGTGCCCATTCCTTCTTGACCCTCTTGCTTGTTTTACCATACACACTTCTTAATCATACGTTTGTTCTGACATACCCAATTTTCACTTCCAAAAAAAATAAAATGGGCAGAAGCATGATCTTATATACAGCAATTTTAACTTTTTTTCACCAAATACTCATTTTTCTTTACAGACCACATAGTACCTATTACCTGTTCACTCCATTTTTCATGTCAACCACATCCACCTCAGTCTTTCATATGTTAATTTTCAGAACCGTACTCCTTGTTGCATCATACAATCTCTTTAACATTTGCTGCAAATCATGTATATTCTCAGTCAACAACATGGCATCATTTTCATACAAGAGTGCACATAGTACATTCATGTTCCCAACCAACAGGCCACTAGCATCATCACAAGCATTCTTATGCATTTATCCATAAATCCATGTTAAAACCAGCGGGTGCCAGCCCTCTGCAGTGGAGCATCACACATTCATTTTTTATCAGTCAAAGCAAATATTTGTAGCTCTGGGTTGAACTGTGGAGTCCTTGGTGCTCTCTGAGCCTCGATGTTTTTTTGCAGACGTTTCATTGCCAGACTAGGCAACATCTTCAGTGCAAAGAGGGAGTGGGCCTTGCTCTCAGTGAGGCACTTTTTGATAAAGTTGAGCAGGTATCCATTTTGTTGGAAGATGCTATACAGATGATCTTTTTCTTTTTTCTGGTATTCTGGGTTGCTGCAGTGTGTAAGTGCTTATCTGAATAATCTTCTTACACAGCTTCTCTTGTGTAACAATCCAACCTCCCTCACCACCCAACCCACTACAACCCAACCAATGGAAACTATGGAAAGGATAACACTGCCATACATCAGAAACATCTCAGAAACCACCAACAGACTGTTAGAACCACATGGCATCACTGTAGCACATAAACCAACTAAAACTCTTCAAAACATATTAAGCAACCCAAAAGACCCAATAGCCCAAGAAGAAAAAACAGGGGTTATGTACAACATACATTGCAAAGACTGTAACAGCCACCATGAAGGACAGACAGGCAGAAGACTAGCAGAGCGCATCCACAAACACCAACTAGCAGTCAGAAGACACAGTGAGAACTCCTTAATCTCACAACACATGGACAGACTCAACCATAGTTTCAACTGGGAAACTGTGAGCATCCTAAACCAAGCCAAATCCCAAAATGCCAGAGAATTCCTGGAAGCCTGGCACTGTCGCAGCAGCCATCAACAGACACATAGAGGTAAACAACATTTACATACCATTCAAAAGAGACAATAGAAAAGCCAAAAGACAGTACATTCCCTTGTCATCAATCAACACCCAGATATGCAAAAATCAACACTAGGATTAACACCAGATGAACCATCAAACAGCACAATACACCCTAATCAAGGAACTATTAACTCAGGCAATCAACCAAGCAGCAAACAACAGCCCAATCAAAGAACTCCCAAGGAGAGAACAACACCCCCACCAACACAAGCAGGGCAAGCCACGGTATATAAACTGAGAGCAAGGCTCACTCCCTCTTTGCACTGAAGATGTTGCCTAGTCTGGCAATGAAATGTCTGCAAGGCTCAGAGAGCACCAAGGACTCCACCATTCATTTTTATTTCCTGCTCAGTGTTGACCATTTGCTAAGCTTTCCATTTATTTTCACACTTGCCTTCTAGGAATTTATATCTATTCCAAAAAGTCTTTCAGATATGTGCCAAGTGACATACCAATTCCCTCAAAAATCACACTATGAAGCATTCCATTCCAAGTGTCAACACCCTTCTTAAAAAATAATACTTGGTAGGTTCTCAGCTACAGGGATTTACTCAATGATGTATATTCCTGTTATTCTGCATGGCTTCTTGTGTGTTTTTGCAGGTAGCAAACGTTTCTTTGAAAACCAGTAACTCATCCTATTGATTGATTGATTGGATGTATAACTTGTTATCTGATTGATTGGATGTATATGGCTGCCCAGCTCACAAAAATGCAACTCTGGCCAGGATAATAAAAACAGAATTACAGTAAAACAAAAACAACAAAAGACATGTACTATACCTTATGGGTCAATCTTATTTAATATCCTGGCACCAATGTCTAGGGAACAGCCAGGTCTTCAAAACCTTCCTGAAAGCTAACAGCATTCATCCCATTACAGGTAGTCCTCGGCTTACGTCCATTAATTAAGTGACCATTCAAAGTTACAGCAGTGCTGAAAAAATGGACGTACAGCTGGTCCTTGAAGTTCCGGCCATCGTGGCACCTCCATGGCCACATGATTGCGATCTGGGTGCTTGGGTGCCTGGCTAGTAATTATGATACTGCAGGGAGCTGTGGTCACTTGATTGCCATTTGCAACCTTCCCTGCTGGTTTCCCACAAGCAAAGCGAATGGGGAAGCTGGCAGGGAAGGCCTGGTAAGTTGCTCCTGCTCACAGTATACACCCCTCGCCTCCCAGGCCCTCCCCCAGCCTCCCATTATTTATGTGCAGCTTGTGCCAGCCATCCCAGGCCCTCCCCTGGCCGCCTGTGACTCACATGCAACCTGCACAGGTCCTCCCCTGGCCTCTAGCCTTCCCCTGTGGCACCCCCACGGCATCCCCGCACTCGCTTAATGACCCACATGTCTTGGGGTTATGACAGCAACTGGGATTGCCCAGGATTGCTGTCGCTAAATGATGTGGCCATGTGATGTCTCGCTGGTAGCTTAGTTGAGAAGGACATGGGTAAGTGAGGGTGAGTGAGTGAGTGTGTCTGTGTGTGTGTGAGAGCGAGCGAGCGAAAGAGCAAACATGCATTGTAACCAGTATGATAAAGTCTTGCTGCTACTTTAAATTCTCTGGGTCTCGGCGTATTCCAAAGAACCTGATGTGCCTCAAGTGTTCCAAGTGATTTGGGTGTGTTCCTCATTATTCCCTGCTGTTCACCAGGGCTGTGTGTCTTGTCTGCTCTAGCTGCACCTATCTGGAAAACCCAGGTGGAAAGCAAGGGGGGCTTACAAGATCGGTGTGCCTCAACAGGCTGTGAGTGTGTGAGTGAGTCACCATAAGCCATATGTAACAGCACCTCCCAGAGGAGAGGAACTGCCCGAATGTAGAGGCCACTGCCAAGAAAACATGTCTCCTTCCACATGATGTCCTGGAATGGGCTGTCCCTCGATGCTCAGGGAATCTTTTCTGAATGCTTCAATACAAAACAATTTTTAGAATTGATTCCAGGGAGCCACTTTAAAAAAGAATATATTTAATAATTTTGCAGAATGGGTGTTGGATAGCTAACTCTTTGCTTCTTGTTGCCTAATGATACAAGTGATTGGCATTTTCACCAGAGATTGAGACATAGGAATTGTTTTTGCTGAATAGAAAGTAAACTATGAAGCAACAGTATTGTGATTTGTTTACTTAATGTTGCCCTCTTTTGCAAGCCAAATGAAGCCTGGTAACAAGCAATTTTTAAATGGAGACATTTGAGCAGAAACCTATTAATATGGATTGTTCTTATTGGTTTACATCATAGTAAATCCAGTAATTTTTCTCCTACAGCTGAGAGAGTGAAAAAAGAGAATCTCAACATAGTTTGCATACCTACATCTTTTCAGGTAAATTCTTCTTTTTAACAATTTATTGACTGTTAGTGGGTGATTGGCAGTTCTCATCTTGGAATCTATAATTCAGATTTCTAAATTCCATTGAATTCACGGGGACTGACTTTTTAGCAGACCTACCTAAGTCTCTTCTAGCCATCCTATCCACCATCTTTCTTTGTCCTTAGCTCTCTCTGTCTCTCTTACACACTCATGTAGTACATTCCCTTTCTCCTTAACCTTATTGAGTCTGCAATGGGGCAGGAAGGAAAATCTCTAGAACTCTAGAAATCCCACAGTTGGAAGCCCCATAGTCAAACCTAACTGAGAGTATTAAGAGAGGTTATTGGGCTCTTGAGTCAGCATTTGCCACTTCTGTCTCCCAATCTCAAACCTCAGGCAGGTCACACACAGACCAGTCTATGTGTGGATGGGTCTTCAAGGCCCAGGACTTAAAGCTTAGGAGAAGTCAGTGATAAGAACAAACCATAAGTTGCCTGTAACACATCTGCCCCAGCAATCTATTTCTTCATGGAAAATGGTGCATGTGTGTGCGTACACATACATATACAGTATATACATAGTTTAATTGGCTTTGATTTTATAATATGAATGAATCACTTTATTGGCCAAAGACTATGACAAGATGCATACAAATAAAAGTTTTAAAATAGAAATAACAATAAAATAATAGTTCCAATCAAATTACTGAAATATTTTTATAAATACTGAGAAACAATCTTTCCTTTTAATTTCTCTGTAGGCACGTCAGTTGATTCTGCAGAATGGGTTAACCTTAAGTGACTTAGACAGACATCCTGAGGTAAGATGGTTGGATTGTTCTTAGGCTCTTTGTCCCACTGTCCAGTTCTCAGTTAATGCTTTTTAGTGATGATCTAATCATCAACATAAAAGAAAAAAAGTAACAGGAAATAAAATAACAGAATATTTAAAATCTTGACTCTTGTCAAAACAAAACTAATTCAAAGGTGACTTGTTCCCCCCCTGGAAAAAAATTCACTGAACCAACCTTTACAACCTTGTACATAAATAACTCTCTAGGAGTACACTGTCACCTTACCAGTAGTAGTCCAACCACAATTTATCTAAAGCCTATCATAAATGGATAATTACAAATACTGAGAGAATATAATTTAACACGTTGACGTATTTGAACCTTAATTTTCTTCCAAAGAATCTGGTTCACCATAATATTCATATCCAACCAATAAGGAACTGCCAGTAAGTAGAATTGATAATTGGCATTGTGCGTGCACACTCTTGCTCTCTCTGTATCAGCCTAGATACATTGTTCATTTTTACCACATTTATTCTATCCCACAAATTTAGGTATATTTTCGCCTATCTCTTAACGCCTCCTTTGATCTGGTTTTAAATATTTATCTCCACTAAATGGATACTTTCATTGTTGTTTATTCGTTTAGTCGCTTCCGACTCTTCGTGACTTCATGGACCAGCCCACGCCAGAGCTTCCTGTCGGTCGTCAACACCCCCAGCTCCCCCAGGGACGAGTCCGTCACCTCTAGAATATCATCCATCCATCTTGCCCTTGGTCGGCCCCTCTTCCTTTTGCCTTCCACTCTCCCCAGCATCAGCATCTTCTCCAGGGTGTCCTGTCTTCTCATTATGTGGCCAAAGTATTTCAGTTTTGCCTTTAATATCATTCCCTCAAGTGAGCAGTCTGGCTTTATTTCCTGGAGGATGGACTGGTTGGATCTTCTTGCAGTCCAAGGCACTCTCAGAATTTTCCTCCAACACCACAGTTCAAAAGCATCGATCTTCCTTCTCTCAGCCTTCCTTATGGTCCAGCTCTCGCAGCCATATGTTACTACAGGGAACACCATTGCTTTAACTATGCGGGCCTTTGTTGTCAGTGTGATGTCTCTGTTCTTAACTATTTTATCGAGATTTGTCATTGTTCTTCTCCCAAGGATTAAGCGTCTTCTGATTTCCTGACTGCAGTCAGCATCTGCAGTAATCTTTGCACCTAGGAATACAAAGTCTTTCACTGCTTCTACATTTTCTCCCTCTATTTGCCAGTTATCAATCAAGCTGGTTGCCATAATCTTGGTTTTTTTGAGGTTTAGCTGCAAACCAGCTTTTGCACTTTCTTCTTTCACCTTCATCATAAGGCTCCTCAGTTCCTCTTCATTTTCAGCCATCAAAGTGGTATCATCTGCATATCTGAGATTGTTAATGTTTCTTCCAGAGATGTTAACTCCAGCCTTGGATTCCTCAAGCCCAGCTTGTCGCATGATGTGTTCTGCATACAAGTTGAATAGGTAGGGTGAGAGTATACAGCCCTGCCGTACTCCTTTCCCAATCTTAAACCAGTCCGTTGTTCCGTGGTCTGTTCTTACTGTTGCTACTTGGTCGTTATACAGATTCTTCAGGAGGCATACAAGATGACTTGGTATCCCCATACCACTAAGAACTTGCCACAATTTGTTATGGTCCACACAGTCAAAGGCTTTAGAATAGTCAATAAAACAGAAATAGATGTTTTTCTGAAACTCCCTGGCTTGGATACTTTCATAGGGATTGTAATTCCTAGGTATGAGGGGGAGATGGGCGGTGAATAAATTTATAAATAAACAAATTTGGTAGATTCTGAACAGTAAACAAATCCTAAATCTCTACTAACATCCTTAGAAACTTCACTTCCAATAGATGACTTGATAGAAGAATGTAGTAGAAACAAGGATGGTTTGCAAGTAGTGTAGTGGGGTGGTCACCTTAAGTGGGGTGCCCCCCAGACATGTAATTCCCAGAATAGCCCTTTGGTCATGTTGTCTGGATATTCTAGGAATTGTAGTCACCGCATACCTGAAGGACAATAGAATGGATAAGGCTGCGTTAAGGTCATAATTGGAAGCCTTTCCACGGATGTCATCTCTTTCCAACTAGACATGTGAAACCTCACGATGCAGTGATGGTGGTCTCCTTTGTAGAAAACTTCCCAGGGAGAATCCCTGGAACCTACCATTTTCATTTTAAAACCAGATAAAGATGTCTTCCTACTTGACTGCCCTTTAAATCTCAGCTGTGTTAATTTCTTATATTGTTGCCTGTCGTAATACTTCCATTGCTTTTACCATTCATTTTAGATGTTACTGTTGTCTGGTTCTCAAGAGGTGTAGCTACCACCCCAGAATTACTTTCTACTAGGCTTGGGCAGATCATTCAGCAAGATTATGCCGGGCTGCTGTGTGTTTCTATTTTTGTTTTTATATTGTGTATTTTGTGTCTTTTTATTATTATTATTGTAAGCCACCTAGAGTCACATAAAAGGGAGATGGGGGGGCTATATAAACTGAATGAATGAACGAACAAGCAAGCACAAGGGCCTCCTGTGCCCAGATGACTTTTAAAGCAGCCACTTGACTTTTCACCTTTGAGAAGCAGATCCAAAGGGCTGCCTTACTGAAAGATCTGCACTGGCCTACTTTCCTCCTCCTCGAAGTGTTTTGTGTATGTATTACAAATTGTTCTTTTTTATGTAGTTGAATGTTGCTATTGATGGAGCTGATGAAGTTGACTCAGACCTCAGTCTTATCAAAGGAGGAGGGTAAGAAATAATTTCTAATTCTGTGTTCATAGATAAAGTACAAAATGGATAAGTAGATATTATCAATTAGATAAAAATATCTGAGTTGATCTCCAGTAGTATATGCAGGTCTTGATCTGAAAGATATAATTTGTAGGTTTATAAGTTAAATGTCTCATTATTAAATTGCTGAAAGTAACTTGTAATTGTGGTTGCTGTGGTTAAAAGATAATCATTTTTTTTTCTGTTGAATTCTTGTAACAGGGAATTAAAAGGAGTACCTGGAATGTGGATTTTCCTTCTAACAATATTTGCTTGAATATATACATGAATGTCTTATAGCTTCAGAGATACTGTCTGCCTTCCTGTGCATAGCTCAGTAACTCTTACTGACTACAGTGGAATTTAAATGCCCTGTCAAGGCAGAAGTGAAGAAACGTACTTATGTTCAGTAAATATTACCTTTTCTGTTGCTGAGGACAACTATTTGGAGAGCATGTATGTGTACTGACCCTGTTCTTCATGTGGATTGCCATTATTTTGTGAGGGAGATAATGAGTGATCTTGTTTTTTTGTGAATCCTTGAGTACAGTGGTGAATTAATACAATTTGTGGGTAGAGGAAAATAAAACATGCTTGAATTTAAATTTGGTGTTCAATCTGCTGATTGGTTTGTGTAAGTAAGCTTGCAAACTGTTCTCGTTTCCTTCAGGGGTTGCTTGACACAGGAGAAGATAGTGGCTGGTTGTGCAAAAAGCTTCATAGTTATTGCTGATTACAGGTAAAATGATCTAGCACTCCTTGTTGCTGTTTCCCTTTTCAGGAGCTGCAGAAAGGGCTATTTTTATTCATAGTGGGTTTTCACATGAATTTGTATCAGAATGATATATTTGGTCCAGTTTTACTTAAGCTCTCAGAGATTGAGACGTTACATTATGTGATGTCCCCATGTATGAGGTTTTATGTGACTTCCATGTAAAATGCTCTATTTTTACACAGTGTATATCCTGTGTGGTATTTTTACTTTCTATAAACCACCAAGAGGCAGTACACAACTGGTTTCATTCTTTATTGGGCCATGTCAGACTTATTTGGCTACATACATCTGATGAGTCTCCATATAGGATGAAGCCAGTCACATCCTACTTCCTGGTGGTTTCTATAAAGTAAAAACACCTGAGCTTGTATGCAACTTCACAAATACGTAGATTATATATCTCATTTATTATGTATTATATAATATCAATATTAAGCAGTACATATTTAGTATGTATGTAAAATGTTCTCACACTGACATATTGGTGCCTTGCTTACTCCTCTGTGCCTCCCCTAACACTCTGCTGTATAATGAATGGCTCATCCTTTCAACCCAGCTCAGATGTTCATTAGATAATCAGCAGTGTCCTCTGTAGTCACACACACAAACCTGAAATTCTGTATCACCTGGTGAGCATTTGCCTTACTGTTGCTCGGTGTTTGAAGGCAATGTGTTCTGGCTTTCAGGAGTAGTCAGGATGTCCTAGCAAGTTGAAGTTTGTTTACAGATTTCTGATGTTATTGCTACCATCATCAAAAGAATAACATTTGCTGTAATATTAATGCACATCTTGTTTTAACCCATGTTCTTGTAGAAAAAAGTCTAAAAACCTTGGAGAACAATGGAAGAAGGGGATTCCTATTGAAGTCATCCCAATGGCCTATGTACCAATCACTAGGCTTCTGGCAAAAAAGTTTGGAGGTTTTACAGAGCTGAGGATGGCTGTCAATAAAGCTGTATGTATAAATTAAGGTTGATAATCTGGATGATGTTGGTGTATGGAAACAGTTATTGTTTCTTCTTGCCTTTTCTGAGTGGGTGGGCAGGTATACTTTTGCTATTAATAAATTACTAGCATTACAGAGGTTCAGGAAGTGCCAAATAAAGAAAAGTTCTGCTTGAAGCTGTCTATACTTGCATAAGTCAACATAGTATTGTTTATTAAGATTTGCCACATATTAGCTGGATGAGTAAATTTATTGTTCCAGGTTTTTTTCCCTTACTGTAAGCCTTGGGACTGACTCTTAAAATACTGTACTGGCTCCTAGCTGGCTCCTGCTAGCACAATTCAAAGACCTGAGACCAAGATGAACTTTCTCACCTCCTATCCATTTGCAGGGAGTGTTATATTGGCATCTTGACAGTTTTGCAAATGGAGACAGGGAACCAGCCACCAGTAGTGTTCCTAGCAAGCTTTTCTCTTCAGATGACACACACAGGAGCACCACTGCTGTCAAACAGTAAAGCTGATTCTCCTGGGGGATCAAAAGCCTATCACAGCCTCCGAAGTTCAAGCCAAGTGTTTACTATAGTAGAATTTTAGCTTGGGAATAATTTTAACAGTCTTTGCCAGCTCTGTGCCCTCCAGATATTTTATTTTATTTTTGAAAATTTTAACCTGTCCAGTGGCCAAAGCTGTCTGGAAAGGTTACAGTAAAACACACTAAAATGCAATCTGAATGAAAAAGTATATAATAGAATTTTAAAAATACAAAATAAAAACACGTGCAAATAGGCAGCAGCATGGCAGTCATTCAAAAACCAAGAACTAACAGCCAATTAAAAAGCCTGAACAAATAGGAAGATCTTCATCTGGTGTCAAAATTATGCTAATGTGGGTGCTATTTGAGCCTTTCTGGGGAGGGAATTCCATAAAAGAGGTGCCACCACAGAAAAAGCTCTCTGTCTTGGAAAGACCCAGCTCTCTTCCTTTGGTGAGAGGGGATCTGGAGGAAGGCCTCATTAGATGGTCTTAAAGTCTGGGGAGGTACATGTGGGGGAAGGTGCTCCTTCAGGAGATTTCAGGACCATAATTCCAAGCCAGCATGGTGTAGAATTATGAGGATTGAGACCCAACAAAACTGCAGGCCACAGGTTTGAGAAAAGCTGGTTTTAACTTTTAGTTTTTAACTTTCCAGAGTAGTAATTCCATTAGTTGGTAGAAGTTGATGCTAAGAGCTTTTAGGGTTTTAAGGACTATCTGTCTTACCATGCATAAGCTTTTGGGGTGCAACCTGTGGGAATAAATAGCTTATAAGGGCCCCAATAATTTAACATCTTTGTTTGATAAGCAAAGAGGATAGGTATTCTTGATCTCTGTGTTTGCTGCTTGTTCTGTTGTTTTTTGGCTCAGAATTACACAAAATTAACAAACCTGGGTATGACTTTTTCCTCTGCAGGTTAGTTTTAGATAAATTAATGTTCACATGCAAGTCTCTGTGTATGTGTGTAATATGATTTATGACTTAAAATAAAAGGTCTTGCACACAATATTGTTACTTTTGTTAGGGTCCTGTGGTGACAGACAATGGGAATTTTTTATTGGACTGGAAATTTGATAAAGTCCATAACTGGAATGAAGTGAATATGGCAATCAAGATGATACCAGGTAGTCTTCATATTCCATTTGGTTTTAATAGTGCAAAGGATTAATTTGTAGGTCTCTGAATTATTACTTTCAGAAGCAAGTAAGGTATATTGCCCTTAGAAGGACACACATGTTCAGTGTCTTAAGATTGGGGCAAAATTGAGACTAAACTTATCCTTTCGATTTAGTTCTATAAAATCTGTAGCAAAATGATAGATAAAAACATGAATTCTTCAAATTATAACCAAAGGTTGGAGGAGTGTTAATGATGGATTTGTGAACTTTGGTGTATCCAGCAGGTGGCAGTATTGTTTCACCAAAGTGAGTTGTGTCAGAGCGATGCAAAATTCAGTGTTTTTTCCCTCATTTTCTCAATCCACTTATGTCTGGAGTCTTAATTGGTACTGGGCTAGATAACCATCTGTAAAATAATCCCTTGTTTTATGCATGGGTGCTGTAAGTACTGTGGGCAGTAAGGAAAACTGCTGCTCTATAGAAGTGCTCAATCTAGTCTCTGGATAGTGCCATGGCATAAGACCCCACCCTGCTGATCTTATATAACTGGCATAGAGTGATTTCCAAAGAGGCATCAGAAATCTTCCCTAGTGCCTTGTCTGGCTTCTCTTGCTCATATTTTGAGGCTGCAGTTTTTCTTGTTTCTTTTGCTTCTTTTTTCCTGTGAGAAAACTAGTGAGATACATGTGGGGGAAAAAAGGAAGGTAGGCAAATGTGAACTTTGCCAGGAAAAAGGATGCTTTTGCTTCTAAATGATCCCAAGATGAAACAGAGAGAGAGAGAAAATGTATTAGTATCTCTCTTGACTCCTCTTCTCCCTTCTCTCTCTTGAATACCCAAGGCAGTAGAAAAGAGAGTCCCCTGCTGCAATGCCTTTCAACCTCAGCAACTTTAAGATGTGTGGACTTCAACTCCCAGAATTCCCAGCATGCTGGGTGGGGAATTCTGGGAGTTGAAGTCAACGCAACTTAGTTGTCGAGGTTGAGAAATACTGCCCTGATATATGTAGCGTTTTAATATAGGGCATTTGTTTTTGAAGCTTTCAATATACTTCATCTCAGCTGAATTTGTATTGTAACGTGTGGTGAATATTTTCTAATGTGCAGTATTTTAGTAATGATTAAAAGTAATTGAGCTTTTTTCTTCTAGGAGTGGTGGAAACAGGTCTCTTCATCAATATGGCAGAGCGGGTTTACTTTGGCATGGAAGATGGCTCTGTCAGTGTACAGGAGAAGCCAGTCCATTGACTCCTCTCAGCTCCTCAGAGCTACTCTGCTGTCTTACAGTTCTGTAGAATTATCATCCTGACGCTAGCCTGACAACTTGCCTTAAAGCATTCAGTCTGGATCTCAGCAAATGGAGTAAAAGGTCCAGGGAATGTCATCTTAAAATCTTTTTTTTTTTTTCATGTAATTTTTTTAAAGTCATAATTTTGAATGTTTCAAACTTCATATTTTTTATATAAATAATTTGCCAAAAAAGTTACTTTGTGCAGTATTTTGATACTTTGACTGCAGTGCAATATGAGGGGAAGAAAATAAATGAAATGTGTGATATGTTTAAGTCCAAAAAAAACAAGATATATTTATGTGAAAGGGCTGTATCCAGCTAAAAACCTTTTTGGTTCTATATTTTATGCCTTTAAAAATATTTTTTAATCACAACTTTTAATTAGAGGATGTCTAGATTCTTTACAATGCAACTAATATTTCAGCAGTTGACTTTTGTAACCTGAATTGAATTTTAAGTTCTGCTTAGAACTGACTCATCATATTTTGTTTACATGTTGCCATGATCATTAATGTGTGAAAAACAGACTATGTGTCTGGACTGGCAAAATGTTTTAAGTCCAAGCAAGTGCCGCTGACACTACTCAATAGTGGCTTGAATTTATCTATGATATCAACACTGTGTGGTCAAGCCACATTTTCAAATGTTTCTGAAATAGCATGGAAGAAGCCTTGCCACAAAGATTGTTAGGCCACCATGAATAATGTATGGATTAGTCAACATTTCGATGTGTAAGTTCAGTACTCCATTATTTGTTCCTAGTAGCAAAAGATTCCAGTCTGTTTTAACAGTCATTTATGTATATGATTTGGAGTTCAATTCTTACTAAGAATTGTTAATAATTGTATGGTGATGTTAAACAAGGTGCTGTAACTAATTGCAGACAAAAAATGGACTCTTCTTGGATGAACTATAAATGTAGCAAGAATAAGACACTTAATTGTGTCATATTTCATTTCTAATGCTTTGCATGGTCAGAAATATGACTCAGTGCTTCATCTGTTGTAACACTTAAATAAAGTGCTGCAGTGCCAGCCATGTGCTTGTATATTTGAATGCCTTCCTGGTTGATTTTATTAAAAAATGCCTTGTAGGGTAAGTCAAGTGGTCTTCCTTTCTCCCTCTTCCTGTTCTAATGGGAGCCAGCTTGATATTGTTAGAAAACCACAAATAGGACACACATTATTCCTTTAATGCATCCAATGCAAAAAGTCATTCCCCTATCTTTTTAGTGTATTTTAACCCTACAATTGTTTTTCACTTAATCATTTTAATAAAACAGATAAAAGATAAAATAGATTAAATAATAATAAAGAGTTTGTGGCTATAATTCCCAAGTAAGTGGACAGAATCCTCAGGACTGCTAATCCGACCACTTGTTTATCCATGCCCCTCCTGGCTTTTTATTGGGATTCATGCCCTTCCCAGGAGGTGGTGTATAGCTAGGTCTCTTTGTAGTGTCAGCTTCTTTTAAGGAAATGGGTGATCCGCCCACTCCTCAAGAAGCCATCACTGGACCCAACAGTTCTGGACAATTTTTGTCGTGTCTCTTATTGAGAAAGTGGTTGTGCTATAGGTTCTGAGGGTCCTGGAGGAAACAGGTTATCTAAATCCCTTTCAATCGGATTTCAGGCCAGGACGTAGGACTAAGATGGCACTGTTCATGCTTTTTGATTAACTTTGGAGAAGCCAGGATGGGGGCTGTGTGACTTTCCTGGTTCTTGGTCTCTTAGTAGCTTAAGATAACTATCAACCATGGTATCCTTATGTACTGCCTGCAGGAATTAGGTTTGGGAGACACTGTACTTAAGTGGTTCTTTCTTCCTCCAGGGTTAGTCCCAGTTGATGTTGAAGGGGGAGGGGAGATTGAACCTGGTATCCCTGATATGTGGGATGACACAAGGCTCAACACTCTTGCCTCTGTTGTTTAACATCTATATGAAACCACTGAGCGAGGTCATCTATCACTTCCTGAGTTAGGTATCACCAGAACACTGATGATACCCAGTTGCATATTTCAGCCATGGGCTGATCAAGCAGTGCTCTCAGCTGTCCCAGTGTCTAGAGGCTTGAAGGTCTATCTGGAGAGAAACAAGCTCAGGCTCAATTGTGGTAAGACCAAGTGGTTGTGGTTATTTAGACTCTGGCTCCAATCATTATCGATCATTAATTCTGAGTAGGGTGGCAGTACTGTACTCAGGGTAATTTGGAGGTCTTCATGGACTCACAGATATTGCTCCAGGAACCAGTGGCAGTTAATGACCAAGAAGGCCTTTGCACACATTCATTTTGTGTGCCAATTGCACCCTTTTCTGGATCAGGAGAGCTTCAGATAGGTAGTTCTGCTTTGGTCACCTTGTGTGTGGACTACTGCAATATGGTCTGCATGGGGCTGCCCTTGAAGGCCATTTGGAACCTGCAGCTGGTCCAGAATATAGCAACCCGGACAGGGGCATGCTTCTGTACCTTTCTTTACAGGTCTGCTGGTGCTGTCAAATGGTGGCTTTTGACATTCGATACTCTAAAGGAACAGAAAGTCATACTTGCATTTCATCTCTACCCTGGTCCATTGGCCAAGAGTACCACAGTGCTGTGTCAGAACCCACACTGCTTACAAAAATGAAAGTTCCTCCCATTTGAGGTCACTGCTGAAATCGGAGGGGAATTTTTACAACTTGTGTACATCATAAGCGTTTGTTCTTTGACCTCTAAGAACTGGGTACAATTATTTATAGTGACTATAAAATGACATAATGGATTTTACTGGGTTTGGTATAGGAAAAAAAGACATATTTCCCATGTAGTCTCTCTCTCAATTCAAAGCTGAATTGTTCCAGCTTTCAAACAACAATTTGAAGCATCTTTTATGTGTCACATCCATGTTATAATATTTATTTTCTATCCCTTTATTATTTTTATAAATAACCCAAGGTGGCAAACTTACCTAATGCTCCTTTTTCTTCTTATATACTACTAAAACTGTATTTTGTAACTAACTGGGTGAAAAGGTGCATCGTAGGGCAACAATTTTTGAATCAAGGTACCTCAAATGGGCTAACTTACGGAATGCGTCCAAAATCCGGGATCCATGACTCCTGTGGAACAGACATTTGGCAAATTTTATAAAACATGACAAAAATTATCATAAAACATTTTATGACATAATACAAAACGTCATAAAACATTTCCTGTGGTCAACTCCTGATACTTGACTGTACTAAACAGTTATTTTATAACTCTTTTCATGCTATTTTCAAGGCAGATACATCTCTCCCAGAATTTTTGAGAACTTTTCAAGTACATTAGAAGTTCCGCCATTGTTGAAGGATTGAGGAATCTGGTAAGGAAATATCTCTGAAACAATGACCCAATGGGTCACAGGTTGTCTAGTTTGTATTAAAATGTTTCTGCCTCCATGAAGATACACTAATGAAAAGAAAAACAAGGAGGATTGACATCTAGACTATCGAGGCATCTGTCATGTTCACCGTTTCAATGTGCTTAGTACATCGTAACGTTTCGCATGTCATTAGCTTGTTGCGTGTTTCATATTTGCAGGGAGGACGATTCCTGTTGGGAGTATCTTTATCTCTTGGGTTTCAGCTCGGAATGTATTTGGGTTATCTCATGTGTTCAAGGTTGCTTTCCCAGGCTAGAAGAGCTGACGGTTGCCAGCACCTGGGACGGGTGGATCGGCTGGTAGGGGGGCGGGCTTACGTTTGCAGCGAGGGTTTTTAGTTTGTATTTTGCGCGCTTTCTGTCATTCTCAGCTTTCTCTGTACTTGACATAAGTTTCCTAATAAATCAGATTTCATTTAGCAACCTCTTGTGAGTCTGAGTATTTGGACTAGGCAACCATTACATAAAGCTGAGAATCATAAAACTCGAAATTCCGCTGGCCCCTTTCCAGGAGAAGACAAGTTTGTCCGACTCTGTGAGGGAGAGTGCTAGCGATGACTGAACCTGACATCCTGCTACTGGAAAGTGAGGAGTCGAGTGACCGGGAACCGGACTCGACCGTGATGCACCCCGACCGGCCTCCCCAACTGGGTGAGCTCTCAGCCATCGAGAGGAGGCGAGTTCTGGGTCAGAAGGCAAAGCAGCGGGCATGAAAACCGCGCCGGAGACCACCGTAACCACACCGGGCAAATTGGTCACCTGGGATGAAACCCGGGTGGACGTCTCGGTGGTGGGGGGCCCGTCCTGGAAGCAGAGGTACCTGCTATCCCCTACAGTAATCCAAGTGCCACCCAAAGGGGACTCTCCCACTCCGGACCATATCCGAGTGTTGGAGTCAAAAATGGACTCGTTAGAACTGATTCTGAAACAGATGAGTCTGGACCTGAGCTCGCTAAAGGAGACGCGGGAGGGGTCAAGCCAGCAGCATTCGACCCCTTCGTCCCATGGGCAGTCCCCTGAGCGGAGAAGGGTGGTACGTCCAAGAGAAGGGGACCAGGCTGTCCGAGTGGAATTAGCGTCGCCGCCCGTAAGGTCGCCGCCAGTCCCTGAACGGCGGCAGGCAAGAGAGGTTGGACCCACCGAAACGCCAGTGGGGGGGGGCGCAGCCCGTCTGCGGGCGGGATGAGGGACTTCCCTGTCAAATTCGATGGGGACCCGACAAAACTCTCATTCTTCTTAACAAATGCCAAGGCGTACATGGAGGAGTGGGGGTCGCTCTTTTGCTCGGAAAAAGCGAAAATTATCACCATTGCTACTAAACTTAAAGGGAGGGCGGCAGACTGGTATGTACAGATGTGCCAGTCGGAAGCGCCCGAACTGGAAAAATTCAACGAGTTCCTTTGGGCTCTACGGCAGCATTTCGAGGATCCCTTAGCGAAGGAGCGGGCGAAGCGTGTCCTGAAAGAACTCAAGCAGGGATCGAGGTTGGTGGCTGATTATGCGCTGGAGTTTAAGGCGCTGGCGGGGAAGGTGGATGACTGGTCTCAAGCAACCATCATTGAGCTGTTCAAGGATGGCCTGAACACAGAAGTGCTACGCTGGTCCTTAGGACGAGATGACCCGTACAGTTTGTACGAGTGGATCCAGCTCGCGGGGAGGGCGGAACACGCACACGAGGTGTTCGCCCAGAGGAGATCAGCGAAGTCGGGGCGAGATGGGAAACCTAGTCGCCCGCTGGGCACCGGGGAGAAAACCGGTCAGAGATCCTGGGAAGAGGAGAAGGAGAGGCGATATGCCAAGGGGCAGTGTTTGCGATGCGGTAAAGAGGGACATCGTGCGGCGGCGTGCCCGAGGGCGAAGGGTGAGGAATGACCAGGGAAGTCGACAGCGAAGTCCCCTTCCCTACCGAGGAAAATGAAAGCAGCGGTGGGCGAGAGTGAGGTGGACAGCGTACCGTTCTATGATGACGAGGGGGAACCTGAATTATTGCAGCCGGCGGGAAACACCAGCCACCTGCTTTAAAGGGCGCCGCAGGGCAGGTGGTGGAAGAAGGGCGCGAGCCTACGTCGGTGAGTGGCAGTTATCGCATTCTCACGGTGAAGTTAAAGAAATTTTAGACTCTAGACGGCTTCGCAATACTCTCCAATATTTAGTTCGCTGGAAGCATTTTTCTCATCCTGAGTGGGTGGCTGCCCATGACGTGGCTTCTCCTACCCTTGTTGCCCGTTTCCATTCTGCCTACCCATCTAAACCGGGTCCCTAAATTTTTTTGGGGGGGGGCGGTATGTCATGTTCACCGTTTCAATGTGCTTAGTACATCGTAACGTTTCGCATGTCATTAGCTTGTTACGTGTTTCATATTTGCAGGGAGGATGATTCCTGTTGGGAGTATCTTTATCTCTTGGCTTTCAGCTCGGAATGTATTTGGGTTATCTCATGTGTTCAAGGTTGCTTTCCCAGGCTAGAAGAGCTGACGGTTGCCAGCACCTGGGACGGGTGGATCAGCTGGTAGGGGGGCGGGCTTACGTTTGCAGCGAGGGTTTTTAGTTTGTATTTTGCGCGCTTTCTGTCATTCTCAGCTTTCTCTGTACTTGCCATAAGTTTCCTAATAAATCAGATTTCATTTAGCAACCTCTTGTGAGTCTGAGTATTTGGACTAGGCAACCATTACAGCATCCTAGTCCAGGTAGGGTTATAACTCATACATCAGTCAAAACTGTCAGATGTCTCTGACCATGGCTTCCACTTATTAAGCAGTAGCCATGAGTCCAGAAATACCCCCAGATTATGAACCAACTCCATACAGCATGATACCTGGGTTAATGTTCCTAGATGCTCACTGATGAAAAGCAACTCAGACTTGGAGCAGTTTAGTCTGATTTTATTTCAGGCCTGACAGTCTCAGGACACTAATGGCCTCCCAGTTTGGAGGAATTAGGAACTAGTATAGGGACGCGGTGGCGCTGCGGGTTAAACCGCTGAGCTGTCGATCGGAAGGTCGGCGGTTCGAAACCGCGCGGCGGGGTGAGCTCCCGTTGCTCGTCCCAGCTTCTGCACACCAAGCAGTTCGAAAACATGCAAATGTGAGTAGATTAATTGGTACCGCTTCGGCGGGAAGGTAACGGCGTTCCGTGAGTCATGCTGGCCACATGACCCGGAAGTGTCCTATGGACAACGCCGGCTCCAAGGCTTTGAAACGGAGATGAGCACCGCCCCCTAGAGTCGGACACGACTGGACTTTACGTCAAGGGAAACCTTTACCTTTACCTTTAGGGCATGGCTTGAGCCCGCAGGCATCAGAGCTCCGCTACAAAGGATCCTATCCACTTCCACAGGCTAAAAAAACCTCAAATACTAGGTACCAACACTAGACCTTGCTTTGTTCACCATGCTGGATCCTGTCCAACTGGCATCAAATCCAGAGTAGATGCAAGTGACTTTATCTGTTGAGATACTCACAAAGTAATCTGGTGAGTTTTATGCCTCCTGGGTCACTCTTAAATGTCTGAAAGCATCTTATTTTCCCCTAAGAAAGCCCAGACTCTGGGTAACTGAACGTGTATGTCAGGTAGGAATTGTAGATGCCCTACGCATGCCTTTATTGCCACTGTGCAGTCTGAAATATGAGCTCCTACCAGTGGTTTTCTGCCACTGTTGCTCTAGGTGCCTTTACAAGAGCTTCATTTCCCTTAGCTACTAATAAATAAAGGAGCTACTTGGGTTCAGCGACTGGTCAGACCTTGCAGAATCAGTCTTATCCAGCACTGTGACCATCTCCATATTCCAGAGATGGACCTGCCTGCCAGATTGTTGGAAGAACCCTCAAGCACCCTCCAGAATCTAACTGGATCCATCATATGCCGGGGAGGACCAATAAAAAAAGTCAACCAATCATACAAAGGTCTGGAATATCTGTGAAGCATCATTTGACAAGGAAGGGATCTGATCATGGCAAAGAACATGTGTCAAGGTCCTCCATCTCCAGATCACATTTCACCTGCTCCAAAGTAAAGACCAGGTCTAGTACGTACCCACAACTCAGGCAGCTGTGGTCCCAAGGTCCAATCCCAGTCTCCACCTGAGGCAGCCAGTCTGCATTGTTCCTATCTTTTCACTCACTGTGGTAGTTTGCAGGCACCAGAATCCACTCCTTCAGGGTACGTTGTGTAGATCTTTTGAGGTTGCCTGTGTAGATCTTTCTAGTTTTCTGTTATCATAGTTTTCATACCTTCCTTTTTCATACTCTTCCAGCCGCTAATGAGCCAACCACCATAATTTATCCTCCATCTTGTCACAGCACTTTCACTTCCTTAAATTCTTCTCCAACACTTTCATGCTACCCCTTCAGTTACTTTCTCTAGACCTGAATCCAGCATTTATCATCTCCATCTCCAAATCACCAAAGCCACTGCAACTAACATTGGCTGTAAATAACCAAAGAAATCATCATGACCACCACCACCAATTTTATGAACTAATGAAGTATGTAGCTTAAGTACAATTAGTACAACACCATATTTATTTAGGTAATGTGGTCATATCTTTCTGTTATAAATACAGCCTATAGTATATATTTATGATGTATTGTTTTTATTTGTACTATTTGTACTGATTATAATGACAGTCTCTAATGGCCTATTGGGTCAGACAAAACTAATTATCAAGTTTTTTAAAAATTATTTTTGGCATCTCATTTTATGATAGTGTTACCAGATCCCTCCTTTCCCCCCTTCATTGCAGCTTTTGTTGTTATGTTGTTGCTTTGTTGAGGGATATCTTAGAACTGAGGGCTGGCACACAAAGCAAGACTTTAATTATTTATTTATTCTTATTGATTGATTGATTGTATTTAGAAGCCTCCTGACTCCAGTCAACTCTGGGCAGCCCACAGTTAAAATAGAACCATAAAATGAAGGAAAAAAGAACCATGTATGTCTGGGAAATGTACAGTATAACAAAAACAACCAATAAGAAGGCAACACCTCCTCTAGGACTCCTCTGTTCTCCAGGCCTGGGAGAACAGCTAGGTCTTCAGAAACCTTTGGGAAGTTGCATTGGTCCTTTTACCTTAGTTACCTCTTAGCTGATCAGAGTGATCTACTCTCTTATAATGTTTAGTGCTTAATGCCAAATTCTGTTTAATAGTGTGCAAGTTCTGTCAGGACCTTGCCAGGAACAGTTTGATTATATTTTTTTATTTGCCTTTATTTTATCTCATGAATCTTATTCTGCTATGTTACTCTAGTTTGGTCAATGACCAAAATAAACTGCTTCGACTTTGACTTTGGAACGCCACCAGGGTGGGAGCCAAACGAGGGGACTGGAAACTTCTTAAATTGAGGTGTCCTTGTAGCTTTATCCTGTCTCCTTCCATCCCTAAGGTTCTTTTCTGTTTGGCAATCAGATATCTGTGGATGTGTGAGGCAGCCCCTGACAGGGGTTAGGAAGGGATACGGAGAACACAGGATGTGTATTTTTATGCCTCCTGGGTCACTCTTAAATGTCTGAAAACCAATTTATGATTTTATGAACATGCTACATGGATACCGAAAAATTTATCTCTATTTTAAGCTGCCAAAATGATTAAGAAAAAAACATTAATATGAAGACAATCATGGCACCAAGAAGGACATGAAATTATTTTTTAGAAAAAGCTACAAGATTTCAGAAATTCCATATAAGCTGAAAACATGCACTGAATTGGAAGCTAGTATTTTTTCAAGGTTCTTGTTTCCTACTCACTGACAAAATAATTATCTGAGGGAGACACCAAGTTTCCCCGCTCTACCAAAGTTAGCATAACTCTTCCCAATACATCTTCATATTGTAAATCATCATCATCACCACCACTTGGGTCAATAACAGAGATATATTTCACTTAAAGAAATATTTCATGTACAAAGCAGCAACAATGTCTTTGTATGGAGTGTCTGAATCAGACTTGGTCCGAGGTAGGTGGCATAATTTACGGAAAGCAGGAGAACGCAGCAGCAGGTTGTGCAAAAGGCCTATGAAGCTGGAGGATACCCAGTACAAAGCTAGTATCTGAAGGGGGAAAAAAAAGGAAAAGGAAAAGGAAATTTAAAAAGATATACTAATTTTAACAAAGTGAAACTATAATAAAAGTAGTACATTCCCCAAGTGAACAGTCATCTTAACATCCCTCATTAAGAATGTCCACAAGTGAAAAATAGCTTTTAATAACATTTTATCCCATTTTCCTCCAAGGAATTCAGAGTGATATTCAAAGCTTTATATTCCTCTAATTTTATCTTTATAATGTGTTATATATTAGGATGAGGAATAGTGAATAACCCATGGTTCCATGAGAACTTACTCAGAATGTCTACCTGTAATATCCAGCTCTTTCCACACAGGAAGCCATCTTAAAAACTGAGCTTCATAAAATCACGGTTTACACAGACCACTTGGAATTAATGATTTTAATATGTCAGAGTTTTTCTTCAGTTAGCATTATAATTCAGCCATTTATCATCAATCAGTTTATCAAAAACCTTAGATGCTACCCTGACTCAAAAAGACATTCTTTCAGGTAGGTCATTTATATGGCAAGAAAATATATATAATAATCTGCAGCAAGATTTAATGACTTATTTTATGTCCTAGATGGTCTCCAAACTTCACCTGTGGCACATATATCACTAGTTGGGTACCATGAGTTTAGTAGATAGAAAATTGGATTTGGTGAGAGGAAGGTTTGAATTCAGATCCCAACTAAGCCATCACACAATGTAGGAAACACATACACTATTTATAACACTATTATAAGTATTAATAAGTTAGCAATACCAATGTAGAATGCTTATTTTTGCAAAGGAAAAAACAAAAATATTCTTGTGATTTCCTCTTGTTAGAGCTCCCAGATCAAATTGTTCAATGTTGAAAGCAAAAAGCATTTGCAGCTAATATACTATACTATACTAACGAACTTACTGAAGGAACACTTGAAGCAATGGGGACCATTAGCACAGATGCTGCTCGAAAAAAGTTGGTCGCATACTTCCAAAACTGAGATGGTTCAGTTGTTCTCAAAGTAAAAATCTGGAAAGACAAATTTCATTCTTAGGAACAGCAAGAAAAAATATCAGCTGGGATTATATTTAGTCAAATATGCGATTTAGATGTTCTGGACAAATGAGCTACTTATTTGCATATTCATATGTATCACCTGATACATATGTGAGTCTTTAGAGTCATAGTATGCCACAGTATGATCACGGGCCTTTCTTTATGACAGGGAATTGTAAGACAAGAGTTGGAGATTTTGATAATCAAATACAATTATAGAAATATAGAAATGACCACTTATGTAAAACTTCTGTTGAGCCATGCAATTTAGAAGATTAGGGCAGGAGGTACTGATGCCAAATAAGCAGTTAAAGTACAACTGCCAGAACCCATTGCTACTATGATTTTTGTATGTATTTTTTATGTCCGTTTTTTTTCATTAAACGAAAACTGGAGTTTTTAACAGCATAAAATTTGTTTAACAAGTTACCTTATAAAATTCATTTACAAAATTAACATTTTAGAATTCTCAAAATGCTCAGTAATCTCCTTTATATCAAACTACCCACCACATTTAAAACTAATGCTCTACACATGTTGCCACCTTAAACAATTTCCTTTCTTTGGGTGAGATCACCTACACTCTAGTAGTGTGAATGGATTTTGTGGTCACTTGTCTTGAAGTCTCACAACAGGCTCTCATATTTATGCCAATTATTATTATGACCCAGGATGTCTGAGCTATTTTCTGACTGAGAACTCTAGATTAAACTCTACAGTATGGAGAAATATATAACCTCTGACAATGATATCCACACATACTAAGTCAGTCAGTTCCTAACATGGCCACATGAACAATTACAGAGAAATGGACTACAGGTCTGCAAATCAAACCTATGTAGGCAGCCATCTGACTGTTTAGTTGGACTATCTACGGACTATCTGCTCTGATAGATTTTACAATGATAATGATAGAAATTAGGATAAATTCTGTCCAGGAGATCTGGAACTAGACAACTTGTTTACAATAAACCTTTCACTACTGAAGTAACTGAGAAGGACAAGTAAACAAGTAAACATGAATCCCCCTTACCTAATAGCTTAGGTAAGCTATTACCTCAGTATTGGAAGAAAAATAAAAATAAAAATGAAGTCTTGAATTAAAGATTGCTTCCTTAGGCACAACTTAGGTGTTTTTGACAAGAACTGTTGATATGCTTTCATGAGGTACAGAAAAAAAGAGTTATGTGCCTTAGCTTTTAGTAATAAAATGGATTAAATCTCAGTGAGCAGAGAATGTCTGCTGAAGGTTCCCATCTATCGTGAGGTGCAATGGGAGAAGCATGAAAGTGGACATTCTGCAGGAAGGATCATTCTTCTCCTTTTGAACAGCTGGGTTCTTAAATGAAGGGGGCTTCCATTCTCAAGGTCTTCCAAAAGTTTGTTACAAGAGATTGGGTGGCTATGATTTTGGGAGCAGTTATGGGTAATTGCTTTATTACTTTATTATCTGCTGCATCTGTTTGAATACCATTGCTCTTGTATACCAGTTAGTGTCTTTTTAGTTCAAGCTGGTGTATAGATTTTATTCATACATCATTTTAAAAAAAGGAACCTGAGATTTTTGGGGAGGAATGAAATCAATATCCTGAACACAATGAAAAACTGGATTCCTCAGATAATGCAAGGATATTGCTTTGAATCAGCATTTTGACAGGAAAAGAAGCCCCTTAAGAGACACAGGTAAGTTCTTAATAACAACTTCTTTGAATGGTTTGAATCAGCTGATTATTTAAAATATTTGTATCCAGCTAGGTAAAACTTCTGAACATTCCTCTTACATGCAGGACACTCTTGTGACCAAAGCTGTATAAAGGCATGTAAAGGCTTGGCCAAATTACAGGTATCTTGTTTAAACACAATAAACAATATTTTTCCTATACTTAATTTCTATACTTAAGAACAAAATGATTTTACAGTATGCTTATTTGTATCAATACAAATACAATACTGGATAATTTCCAAAATCTTCTACCAACTTTTATCTTTATGGGTGGGGAACTTGACTGGCCACCTGCTCTTCTTACATTTGCACCAAGGATAAATTATTTCATAGACTCCACTCCTTTCATCATTCTTGAATAGGAACAACTAGGTAAGGAATTTAAGATTAAAAGTATGTTCCTTTAAGTGTGTAGCCAGTAACTTGCCAATTGCTAACAGAGTTGGGTCTGGCTAGTGTAAGTGATGAGAGAGCGAGCTGGAAAAGGAAGCGAGATCTATAATCCTCCTTAAGGGTACAGGAGCCAGAGATACACATAAGCTCCAGATGTTAGGATTTCAGCAGATTGGCCACCATAAACCAGATTGAGCAACAGTATGGACACACTTTGTGCCAGAGGATCTGTTGTAGTTCTGCTCAGGTATCAGTTTCAACTGTAATGATCCAAAGACAGTCGTCTGGCTATTAGTCCCTCCAGTGATAAATTACTTTCACCCACCCACAGGAGTAGGATAGCTGGGTGGAGGAAGGGAACAAATAATTTCCTCCTAATTATCATTCTCAATTGGCCTTTTCTGCACTAAGCTGACCAGCAACCTCCTTAGAATAAGAGGGCAATAAGACACTTTCCCAGTAGTCCTTATTAGGATGCAGATGCCTCACTGAGGATGCAGTGCAATCAACTGTGGATGCCTCTGGGAGGTTTGTGCTGGAATTGAGGAGTCTGCAAAAGACGCAGATGTAATTGTAACCTGAAATAATTATCTGTGGAATTGTTCTGACCATTTCTTATTGACCTCTGAGACCATATGCTCACTGAAAACACGGATCCTAATATGGAACAAGATTTGACCTGAACAAGATACGCAAGCATCATGTTTAAGGTGAATGAGAAGGAACAATTCTCTTGTCTGTTTCTAAGCTATCTGGAAGAAGGGTGCATACTGAATATCCTACGGTTGGCTCCCAGGGCCCCTCTAAAACTCGCCATTAGATTATATTTTTTAATGTGACTGAAGGAGAAAATTATTAACTACATGGGAAATAATAATTAATTGTTGGTGATTACTTTTAATTATATGCCAGTTTTGTTCTAAGTCTGGTCATTTTTGAGTGACTGCCAGCCTGCCAAAAGACCAATTGAGGCTGTAGAATCAAAGAAGGTTGCATCCCCCTGATGAAATCTACTAACATAGCGTTGAACTACAGTCCAAAGGGATGAAAACCATTATTAGATTATATATAGGGAAGCAGTTAAATGACAAAGAAGGAAGAACTACTGCAACGTCCTCTATTTTAGAATACTTCCTAAATACCCTTCAAAAATTATTGATCTGGAAAGAGGAGGAGCTAGGATAGCAGTATTTCCCATGCATAACCATATATTTACATCTATACATTTAATTGAGCATATTTATTCCTTTGGAGCTGGCAGAATAAACCAAAATGCCTTAGTCTATTTTTTATAAAAATAGCACCTGGGTTTATTTATTTTCCTGTGATAAACTTTCTAGAAGTTCAAACCCTGTTGACAAGAAAGAGCAAATGTGGTTGAGGTCATCTTAGTAACTAATTACGGATGTCCCCTAAGACACACTTTTTGATGTAGTCTCATCTATAAAGACAGAAATTGGCTTTTCAGGCAAAGAACAGTGAAGAAGCGTCATAAACTGCATTGTTTTGCATAAACTGTCAGATTCGTTTACTACTGTCCTTGGAAAAAACCTCTTGGTTTATGAGAATCAGCTTTCTAAAAAGAAGCTGCTTCTTCTACTCCTAATATAGTAGCATTATATATCTGAAAGAAGAGCAGAAAAGACAAACCTAGTAAAGTAAGGTTTGGGTTCTAGAACTCTTCATTCTCTTCATTGAACAGTTTACTCTCTGAATCCTCTGCTATTAAAAAAATTAACCATTGTCTTTTGTTGGTTTGTTTTCTTACCTGTTTTTATTCTTGTACGCCACCCAGAGCCAGGCAGTCTGTTATGTTAAATATGTTAAATATATTTTTTAAAAATGCCCTGCATTCTATCAGACCAAAGTATCTTGTGCGTGCATTTGAAAGAAATTCCCTGCCATTCCCCCATATATTTGTGGGAATTATAGAAAGCTGGACAGCTGTTTGAACCCAAACTATCCTCTCTTCTGCTAGCTTTGCAATATTTATGCTGTTTTTCCCCAAACTAAATCACCCAGATCCTTAAACCTTAACAAATACTAGTCCTGCCTGAATTGTGACAATTCAGCTTCAAAATGATTGACTAGCAGATCTTTAATCCAGTCAACAAACGCAAAGTAAGGGGACACCATCAACCATCACAACTGGAAAAATAAGAACACAAGAACATGCCCTGACTCTCCCATGATTACTATTAAGACTCCCCCCACCCCCCAATGGGTAGAGCTGTTTGCTCTGAGCTAACTGTTCCTCTGGACTGGTTAGGACAGAGAGAACAAGTTTGATGTGGTGTTGTATAATGCTGCATCTGAAAGCAAGGAACGAGGCTCCCCACTCTGCTGTGGTTTAGAAAAGTTGAGAAGACTTGGCTCTTCACACAGGCCTTTGGTGAGCGGGAGACTCCTTGCGCTTGCCATCTTTTATCTTTATTTTTTATTGATTTTATTGTAATTTCTTTGTTTTTTGTGAGCTGCCCAGAGTCGCTGAGAGTCAGGCAGCATGCAAGTTTAATAAATTATTATTTCTTCTTTGGTGCTATCTCAATCTTAAACCTACACCAGTTGTTGTCAGCAGCAGCACCAACAGCAGCAGCAGCAGTCATTGTCACAAATTATTGGAAGCAAGCAAATGCATAAAATTTCCAAATGAAAATTAACTATAAGGGTGCTGCTGGAACAGCATCTTGACATTTCACCAAGGCCTGAAACGCAGAAGTGCAAATGAAGGCAATTGCATACCTGCCCCAACTTTATTTTATTTACTACTATCATCCTGTCTGTAACTTGATTAATAATTGGCTGTTTCCAGTTGTATATATACTTATTGTGGACACTGTACCTATTTTCTGTTTATTGTTTTGTAAACTGCCATGAGTCTGTATTAATTGGCAGTATATAAACAGAATAAATAAATTACAAGCTATTGTCCTATTTGCAGTACAACACGTTATAATGCACCCAATGATTTTATAATAGACTTAATACCTCTACTATCAGTAGATTGAGGAGTCCAAGAGTGATTGGCAAAATCCAAGTTGGGTCAGGTAGAGTGAGATCCTTAAACCAGAGTATGCCCCCTGTGGAAAACTGTTGCTGAATTAAAAGCCCTGTTGAAAACACACAAACAATTGGTACATTATTATTACTTATTGTGAATCTGGCAAATACTTTAGAGCATTGGTGTTGAATAGATATGGTGCATCTAAACTAAGAATGATTGCTAGAAGATTATGCAAAAAGGACTAGCAATAGCAACTTCTGGATGTTGGCTCTCTCCTACTGAATCAGATCTGCAGCCACTGGAGCTAGATCTATCAATGGGCTAGACTGTAGCAGTAGTTGAGAAGTCATTGCAATTTGTCTCTTGAATCCAGATCTTAAATTACTAACAGCAGTGAAAATTATGGTTACGTGTTAAATATTACTCAGCAGCTTCAAAGGCAACTAGATCACCTTACATACAGAGACTATTATTATTATATTTTTGTCTATCTGTCTCACATACCTTAATACTCCTGCCTACTTCCCCATAACAACAGTCCTGTAAGGTGGGTTGGGATGAGAGAGAATCACTCAGCTGGCTTTCATGCCTACATAGCATGTGCCTTTGAGTCAGTGCTGACTCCTGGTGACTGCCTGGACACATCCCTGCAGTTTTCTTGACAAGATTTTGCCTCCTTCCTAGGGCTGAGAGAGAGGGGCTGGCCCAAGGCCACCCAGCTGGCCACGTGCATAAGGTAGGACTGGAACTCACAGTCTCCTGGTTTCTAGCCTGGTACCTTAACCACTACACCAAACTGGCTCTCTGTGGAAAGCTCACTGCTGCACCAGATAAAGAACTGTCAATAACAATCAATGAATAGTTTTTGCTGATTAACTGAGGAACTATCTCATTGCTCTACCACAACTATCAATGCACTTACACTTGAATAATTATGTTAGATATGATTTATGCTCCTCTCCTCCTCATGCACTGGCTTCAAGAAGAGATATTACTTTTCTTTCCTATCTCAGATATTCTGTGTTTTGAATACTTATTCAGATCTTTATCATGATGAGAAGCTCTGCTTTACCCCTAACATTTCATTTAGTTACATATTTATATATCACATTTATATCCTGCTACAATTGTAATCAGACTCTTGGTAGCACACCATATGAAAAAAGAGTAAATAACAATAAAAATTACAAGTACAAAAACAATTACAATCAAAAATACAAAATTACGATCAAAAATACAAAAACATACAAGTCAGATAGCCTCTGGTGTCAGTCCCCAAACATCTTCTGGAAAAGCTTTGGTTTTAGAAACTACTGGAAGGTGACTAAAATGCACTTCTCACAGGGACCCTTCCAGAGGGCCAGTCTGATAAGGGAAAGACAACGCCTCCACGCTTTGGTCTTTCTGTCCTCCCAAAAATGAAGGATACCAGCTGCTTCTCCCAGCATGATCAAAGGGGTTGGGCTGATTTTCAAACAGTTAAATCTGGATTTCTTAAAATATATCTGTTACAGTCTGAATTTAGTATCTTTTTTTACTATACAGACTCATATTTAATTTGCTAATATTATAGAACTCTGCCATCTGTACAAATATGAAAAATCATGATTATGCAATTTAAATAAAAGGTGCATCATCAATATGTTATTTTAAGTGTTGAATAGCTAACAAAATATCCTTTTTTACATTTAGTTTTTATTACTCAGAATAAAAGTCACAAAGAAATTGTATTGATATACAAGAAAAAGGGGGAAAAATAGAAATGGACAAAAACATTATTAAGAAACTACTTGGTTACAAATTATATTCTTCCCTCCTATTGTTCCCCAACTGATAATGGCAGTTTATATATTTTTAAACTTTAGAAGTTGTTTCTGATTTCTATGTAAGTCTTTTCATCTATTTCTTTTTTCCTTAGAAACTGTACTCTAAATATCTAAGTTTGCCTTGTTGTTTAATATGTGATACACACACACACACAGATGGAATTGAAATTATTCAACCCCCATTGCAAATCAGGTTGACTGTCAAAATGCACAGACTTTCAGCTGTTTGCAATGAAAAGCAATTGAAATAGCTCAACACAATGAATGCTTCAAGTGGTGTCCACAAAGTCAACTGAAAATGCAACTTATAATGACTTCTCCAGTCCCAAAATTATTCAACCCCTGAATAGAAGCCATCACAACAGCACATATAGAGTGTGCAAAACAGGTTTGTCGCAAGCACACCTGATGCAACCAATCAAGGGCTTCATTAGTTGCACCAGGCGTGCCTGAGCTGGAACACATGAAATACCTGAAGTGGCTGGGGGTTTGTTGAGTGTCACATTTGACTGCACATTAGAAATGGCTAAGTCAAAAGAATTGTCCAAATAGGTAAGAGAAGAGATCATCGCCCTTCACAAACAAGGAACAGGATACAAAAGACAGCGAAGGCACTGAATGTTCCTAGAGACACCATTGGAAGCATAGCTTGCAAGTTCAAAGTCAAAGGAACAGTGGTGACACTACCTGGATGGGGCAGAAAAAGGAAGCTGTCAATGGCTGCAACCAGATTTCTGAGAAGGCAGGTGGAGAGAAACCCTCGAGTGACTGCAAAAGACCTGCAGCAAGACTTGGTGGCAACAGGCACTGAGGTTTCAGTGAGCACAGTAAGGCGTGTACTGAACACAGAAGGTTCCCATGCCAGAACTCCCAGACGTACACCACTATTGACCCAAAAGCACAAGAAAAGTTGGCTCCAATATGCTCAAAATCATATAAATAAGCCACAGAAGTTTTGGGATTCTGTTCTGTGGAATGATGAAAACAAAACTGGAACTTTCCAGCCAGATGGATCAGTGGTATGTCTGGAGGAAGAAGAATGAAGCATACGCTGAAAAGAACACTCTGCCTACAGTTAAGCATGGTGGTGGCTCGGTGATGCTCTGGGGCTGCTTGACATCCTCTGGCACTGGAAACCTGCAGCGTATGGTCGGCAAGATGGATTCATTGAAGTATCAGGAAATCCTAGGAGATGTCATACTGTCTGTAAGGAAGCTGAAGCTTGGGTGTCATTGGACCTTCCAATGGGACACTAATCCCAAGCATACCTCAAATTCCACTAAGGCTTGGATGCAGAAGAAGTCCTGGAAGACTCTACAGTGGCCACCACAGTCACCTGACTTGAACCCCATAGAAAATCTCTGGTGGGATTTGAAGAAGGCGGTTGCAGCACGCAAACCCACGAATATTACTGAACTGGAGGCCACTGCTCATGAGGAATGGGCTAAGATTCCTCAGGAACGCTGCCAGAAGCTGGTGTCTGGCTATGCATCTCGTTTGCAGCAGGTCATAACAGCAAAAGGGTGCTCTACTAAGTACTGAAGATGCTTGCCATGAAGGGCTTGAATAATTCTGAGACTGGAGAAGTCATAAGTTGCATTTTCAGTTGAATTTGGGGACACCACTTGAAGCATTTGTTGTGTTGAGCAATTTCAATTGCTTTTGATTTGTTCATTGCAAACAGCTGAAAGTCTGTACATTTTGACAATCAACCTTATTTGCAATGGGGGTTGAATAATTTCAATTATAACTGTGGGTGTATGTGTGTATGTATATATATATACATACAGACATACAGTATATATATATATGTATATGTATATGTATATATATATACATAGGAGTCATTCTTGCTTGAATTTAATTAAGCTTCTGTTGTGAATATATATAGTTAATTTTGCCATTGCTGAGTATTTTCCATGTTTAGTTTCCCAGTCTGATATCATTGACAAAAGGTCTCTTTTCCAGTGTAGTGTCTGATTTATCCTTGTGGCCATCAACCTATACCTTAATGAATTCCGATATTTCTTGTTTATACATTTTGGAACTATTCCTAGTAGGAATATTTGAGGATTCATTTCAAATTTTACTTTTAGAATTTTTTATATAATACTGTATATTTCTTTCCAGTACTTTTGAGTTTTTTTACATAGCCACAACATATAAAATGTTTTTTTTTATCATATTTCCAACATTTTTGTTGTATGATTTATCTGTTTTTCTGATTACTGATGAAATTATATACCATCTGAAAAACATTTTGTAACAATTTCCCCTTAAATTATAAGTTGGGGTAAATTTTATTGATTTTTCCCCATAATTTTTCCATTGTTGTATTGTAATTGTTTCTTTAAAAATTTGTATCCACTTTATCATGCAATGTTTGGCACGTTCAGCCTCCATGTCATATTTTAGTTTGTTTGTCTGTGTGTGTTTGTGTGTGTACGTGTGTATGTATAGGTATAGGTATAGGTATAGGTATATACATACATACACACATACATACATACATACATACATATATATCTCCATCCCAATAGGTGGTCTTCATTCTATATAAGTGTTTCAAATCTGTCATCTTTCTTAAAGTCCTTCCTTCTATCTTAAGGTAACTTTTTTGTTCTTCCAGCAATTTGTAAGTACACAGTCATCTGTCAGTTTGGGGTTTGGCATCATCAGTACTTATTTATTTATTTGATTTATATAGTATGCTGATGATACCCAATTATATCTTTCAACCCAAGGCCAGGCAAGTGAGGCTGTGGAGGTTCTATCTCAGTGCCTGGAGGCTATACAGGTTTGGATGGGGAGGAACCATCTCTGACTCAGTCCTACCAAGACCAAGTGGCTCTGGGTGTTTGGACCACCCAGATCTGGGGATATTCCATTTTTTACCTTGGATGGCATAGCATTTCCCTTTTCAAAATTGGTGCACAATCTGGGAGTCCTGGACTTTCAGCTCCTGCTTGAAGAGCAGGTGGCGGCTGTAGCTAGGAAGGCCTTTGCACAACTTCATCTGGTGCCCCTTTCCTAGATTTGGGGCCCTTCAGACAGTCACTCATGCCCTAGTCAGCTCATGGCTCAACTACTGCAATGCACTGTGAGACTAGGTTGAAGCTGCCATAACTTAAAGATTAAGCAAGAGAGGAATCTTGTCTAAAAGATCCCTTTGGGTGGCTGGGTGGGGTAGACAAGAAGGAAGCAAGTCGTTAAGGAAAAAAAGTCACTTGAGTGACAAAGGAAATTGGGCCTGAGAAAATGGACCTGAGCAAGGAAAAGAATGTCACCTGAGTGACAAAGGAAATTGGGCCTGAGCAAATGGAACCCCCTGTCATGTTCTCATTTCAATGTGCTGTTAACATTGTAACGTTTCACATGTCCTCTTCTGTTCCGTGTTCCTTCACCCGGGGTTTTTCCATTCCTTCACCCTCCGTTGTTTTGAGGGCTTGGAATGTATGTTTGGGTTTGCGCTCCTGCTCAAGGTTACTTTCCCAGGCGCGTCTAACGGCTTCTAGCACCTGGGTGGGGGAGCGTCCTGACGAGGGATGGGGCGGAACTTGCTTACAGGCAAGGCTTTTAAGTTTGTATTTGGCGCGCTTTTGCTCATTCTCAGCTTTCTCTGTATTTGCATACTATTCCTTTAATAAATCAGTTATTTTTAAGCCCGAGCTTGTGAGACTGAGTATTTGGGATTAGGCAACCGTTACACCCCCCACCCCAATCCCATCAACAAAGCAAGGACTTTAGGGGATAAAAGGGGTCCCAGAGCCCACCGATTCCTTGAGTTGTCTTTGGATCCAGACTGGGCAGCTTCCGTCCCTCTAACAGGTGCCTGGAGGCCTAGTTTGGAAAGATGTGGGTAAGTGTGGATGAGCGTGTCCGTGTCCGTGTGAGAAAGAGCAAATGTACCTTGCAATCAGTAAAGTTTTGCTGTTATTTTAAATTCACTGGGTCTCCATGTATTTCAAAGAACCTGTTGTGCCTCAGTGTTTGGTTGGAAGTTATCTGTATGTGTCCCTAATTCTTTCCTGGTTGTTGACCAGGGCTGTGTGTCTTGTCTGCTCAAGCCGCACCTGTCTGGAAAACCCAGGTAGAAAGCAAGGGGGGCTGCCAAGATCTGCATGCCTCAACAAGCTGTGAGTGTATGAGTGAGTGACCATAAGCTGAACCTGGGAGCGTGTGTGCAACAGCACTCACCTTGGGGCTGCCCTTGACCACCACCCAGAAGCTTCAACTGGCCAGAATGCAGCAGTGTGAGCAGTAATGGGCATGTCTCAGTATCCCCATGTAACACCTCTGCTTTGCGAGCTGCACTGGTTGCTAGTTTGCTTCTGGGTGAGATTCAAGGTGCTGGTTGTTATCTATAAAGCCCTACATGGCATAGGACCTGGTTACTTGAGGGACAGCCTGTCTCCCTTAACATCTGCCTGGCCAATTCAACCCCGCAGGGTTGGCATACTCTAAGTTCCATCTAAAAGGACCCCAGAAGCATGCTTTCTCTGTAGCAGCTCCTGCCCTCTGGAATGAGGTCCCCCCTGAGATTTGGATGGCCCCCACTCTGTTGTTGTTCAGAAGAGCAGTGAAGACCTGGCTCTTCACCAGGACTTTGGTGAAGGAGAATGAGACCCCTCACTTCATGCCATCTGGTCTGTTGCACTTGCCATCTTTTATTGATTTTATTGTAATTTCTTTGTTTGACTGTTGTGCTACCCAGAGTCATTGGGAATCGGATGGTATACAAGTTTAATTAATTATTTAATTAATATATATTTATTTTATTTTTATTTATTTATCTAATTTATCCCCGCCCATCTCCTCCCATTGGGGGACTCTGGGCGGTTTACAACAGTCGATTAAAAACCGTAACCATAAATACACAGAATAAAATACAGTAATAAATTAGATAGATAGATAGATAGATAGATAGATAGATAGATAGATAGATAAGACAGACAGACAGACAGACAGACGTAAAAATAAAGAATCCAAGTGGCGAAGAATCTCAAACAGTCCAAGTGTGGGAGGAGTGGTCTATAGCAACCATCCCCATGTAGCTCTATTCCCCCCTCCACCCCAAGCAAGGCGGCAGAACCAGGTCTTCAGACTCCGCCAAAAGGCCAGGAGCGATGGGGCCAATCTCACCTCCGGGGGTATTTTACTGTGATTATTAGAGACAGAATTCAAATGGTCTTACCTAGCCTCCTTTTCAGACCAACCATATTGCTTTACATCAACCAGGGTAAATTTCTGTCTTCATTGAATACATATCTGTATATGTAATTATAGTTACGTTGCTGTAATCATTCCCAGAATAAAAATCATTTAATGGTAAAGCTAACAAAATATCTTCAATCTGAAAAGAAGCATTTCTATTAAGCAAGTGAATCACTGAGAAAAGGATTTTAGACAACACAATATATTTGAAGCAGTACTATAAAACTATTACCTTCAGAATCTGCTCTTCCAGTGCTCAGGTTACGCAAAGCTATGGAAACGAAGACCCATACTGGAATCTGTACCCATATGAGCAGGGTTGCCTTGAAAGGGTGACAATTATCTCGAATGTACAACTCTGAAACTATTCTTTTTATATTCCTCCTGTAGCATACCCTGGATGGAAAGACAAATAAAAGACAATTTTATACATTAACAGCACAGACCTTTGTATGCCTGCTGTGGTTACTTCTATTGAGTTCAGTAGAGCTTCAATATATCAAATTAAGTCTACCTTGACTTTAAATGTTGTGTCAGGTAGATTAGACATGTTGAGGATTAGAGTATATATATATATCAGTATTTCTAAGGTAAGAAAGAATAGTTCATTACATTAAAGCTATATCTTGTGGAACTACAACCATTAATTTTGAACTATTTCTTTTCTTTTTTTTAATATAACTACCTATGGAAAACATTTGACTGGTCAGTGGCAGCTATTCAGCCTTTTTACAAACTGTAGGAGGTCATTCAATAACATTATGATGACATGCTTTTTAAAATTTTATTTTAAGACTAAGGCACAAGAAAATCTCCAAGAGGTAAATTATTCGATGGTCACAAAAAGAACAGGAACTGTAAAAATTGGTGGCTGAATTATTTTATTCTTCCTCATTTCCCATCCCTTTTTTCTTAAAGAGGTGTCTTTTACATTGCACACCTGAAAGCGGAGATTGCCTTGTTTAATTTTAATTGATTCGACAGTGACTCTGAGAACCTTTTGGTGAAAAAACTGGGCAACTAAATGCCTCAAATAAATTTGTAAGTACAATCTATCTATATAGTCTTATCTGAGAAAAATTAATGTGAGTGTAAAGAAAATATTCTTCACAAAAGAGAAAAGATCAGAAAAAATAGTTTACTTTGACGTCTATAAAATGGTAATTAGAAAATGTGCAAATGGCTGAAACAAAGTATAGAAAAGACAGACCAAATCCCAGAACGGGACCCACTGGCAACCCATAACAGTAGGATAACCAATAATAGAATATGGTACAGGCATCTTGCAAATATGTAAGTTCACATCTCAAAATACCGATGACCAATCTATATATGAAATCTTGAAGAACATATACTGGTATTTTACTGTGATTATTAGAGACAGAATTCAAATGGTCTTACCTAGCCTCCTTTTCAGACCAACCATATTGCTTTGCAGAAACTGAAACTTCATAGCGAAGCTGGTTGGCTAGGTATTCGATTTCAGGTTGCAACTTTTCTAACTAGCTGAAAAGACACAGAAGTTTTAGTTATATAAAGTACATTTTTTCTCTGATATTACCTTCTAAAGATTCATACTTTAATGTATAGACTGATTTACACCTGCATATTTTGAGCAACAAGTATTATAGAAGTACAGGTTGTGAAGTTGCCATTTATGAATCCTAAAAGCACAGTGAAGTGTCAATTTAACAGACATCCATTTCAGGACTTTGGATGCAATGGACCAAATTTATTTACTTAGTTATGCGGCTTATGTACTGCTTGAATTGTAACTGACTCCCAGTGGTGGGCATACCTAAACATACTAATACAATTAAAACAATACACAGAAGCACACAACAAAGTACTTCAAGCACCCACCAAATTTGTGTTCGCACTTCACTACACAGTAATGCCCAAGTTGGCTGTTTCCAGAGACTGGATAACTGATGTAATTTATTTACTAATTTACTTTTCACATCATTTGTATTAACAGATATTTTCCCTTCAAATGGTTCACTAAATTGAGGTTTTAGTGGATATAAAAAGTACAGGCAATGAACAGTCAAATGAGGAATGTGTTTGAAGGGTATGCACAGTGGGCTTCTGGAAGATGACAAATAGGATGAATATACTAAGAAAAGCATTGTGCACAATAAGAAAGGAAGAAAAGAAAAAGGAAGGGATGGGAAAAGCACAGACATTTATCCAGACCAGGAGTCACTGCTAGAAGCTTACACGATTCAATGAAACGAAGTATCTTCCATGAATCTCAATGCATTCATATATGCAGATCACTACATATATCTGATACTATTTCTAGGTGAGGCAAACTGAACGTTACCCACCAGGTGTTCAGGAGCTCAAGCTGTACTCATGACCTGCAAATCCAGAAAGTCTGATTGATGAACATACAGGTACCACCCTCTTTGTGCTGCCACATGTATCTCACAAGAATTTAGACTGCTCCTACACATTTTATTGTTTGTATACTGTCACAACCTAACATCACTCAATTTAAAAAAAAAGTGCATCCCACTTTCCTCGGAAGCATCACCTGTTCCTTTAATTCCACACTTCGTAGGTAGAGCACATTTTACCAGGACAAGAACCCTCAGCAAATGCTCACTGGCACCCTCTCCTTTTAGAACTCACGCTGGCGAGGACGCGCTTCTGGAGGACGCTGAGAGGAAGGGTAAGGCCAGTGCGCAGGATGGCGGTAGCTGCCAACACGGTGGACCACCAGGGTAGCCCGGACGCGGCCTGCAGAGCTACCAAACCCGATTCCATCGTCGCGACGGCCACCGACGAAGACAGTGTCTCATACCAGGAAGGGTCTCTGAGGCTTTGCTCGACACCGCCAGCGGGCGTAGGCGTACTATGGGATCGGGCTCCCCCACAACGCCAAAGGACGTTGAGGCAGGAGCGGGAGCGCAGCCCGTAGGCGATCCTAGAAGCGATCCTAGCTCCAGCAAAGGAGAAGGACGCCATCTCCCTCGTTATAACAGGCATGCGCCCAGGCGACAGATCGCTTTGTCGCCAAGGCGTAGGTTAGTGTTTGGCTGAGGAATTCTGGGAGTTGAAGTCCACGCAAGTTGCTAAGGTTGAGAAACACTGGCGCTGCTTTTGAAGCTTCCGGTTCGGGTTCTCGAATGCGCTTTTGACGCTTTGCTTGGGCGGAAGTGGAGGATCATACAGTTGACGGTTAGATTTCAGCGCTGCGCGAAATCTAACCCTTTTCGTTTTTCACACCTGGAATGGCTTTAGATGAAGAATGAGGTATTTTATTTTATTTAGCTGAAGAATGAAATATATTTTTAATCTTTTAATTTTTTTTTAATTTAAGAGAGACTGGATTGCTTCAAAAAGGACAAGCATAAGGTATTATTATATTTTTTCAACGAATGGGAAGTGGTGCTTTTGGTCTCAGGCATCAGTGTTGCTTATCGTGAGCCTTGATTTGAGAAAGTAAGGCTTCTTGCAGCAAGGCCAAATAAGGGTGATACTGCAAGGAGGGCCATCCAAGAAAGAGAAGTTTTGATTCTCTTTGTGCGGTATATTATTCAGTAACATCGCTCCACCAGCCCCAAACTGGGGAAACTATTCTCAAGGAAAATCGCATGGAATGAGCGGGAAGGGAGAGATGAACCCCTTCTGAGCAAGTCACATTTGATAAGTACTGTTTATCTCTACCATGGAACCTGCCTTAGTTTCTATGGTGATGTTCAGTTTTGGTTGCAAAAATAAGCAGAAAGGAAAAAGATTATATGCATCATCTCCCAATGCCAGTTCAACTATAATAATTTCCAGAGGGATAGCAATGTTAGTCAGGGCTGCCTTAAAACCTTTATAGGCCCTAAGCACATTTCCTTTGTAAGCCTTGGTTGAGTGATAATCTGGATGCTTGAGGTTATAAAGGTATTCCCTGGACCTCTGTTCTTCAAGTAAATTGCAGGGAATTTTGTTCTTTTGTAATGTTTTCAGTTCAAGCATTCACTTACATTTATTTACAAAAGTGATTGCAAGGTGGAAGTTTACTTCACTGATTCCCTAACTTCCCACTAGATATCTGTGCACTGATATTGAGCCTATTGCATGAACCGGTTTGGTTCTTGCATTTGAGACTTGAAAGCAAAATAAGTATTCGGTTTATTTTTTACTGTGGAATATTGAATTCAAGTCCAAAATCAAATTCAGTTCTGCTACTTACACAGTGTCATGTCAAACAGCCAGTGAAAAACTTACCATCATCTGTAGAGCTGAGCATATTTTACAGTTTATTGCAGTATTGTGGATGTGCTTTGAGAATTAACTCTGATCCATTGCATAGGCGAGTGTCAGATTTCTATGATTATTTAAAAATAGAATCATGCAAGTTATTTTTAGTAATTGATTTCTTTACCTTCAGTTTTTATTGTATTGTCATTTCTAGGATTTTCTAAACCATTTAAAATGAAAGTAGAAAATATTTAATTTAGTAATAATTTTAAAATATTATTTTTATCCTTAGTTTAAAATTTCCTGACTAAGAAAACTCATGAATCTGGCTGTGAAAAAGAAAATAGAATGGAAGAACTTTTTTAAAATATGAAGAGTTTATTACTCAAATTTGTCACCATAAATAAATCGTTCCATTTCTTTTGCAAATCTTCTCTGCACTGATATAATGTGAATTGGTGCAGATATTAGAGGAAATGATGGTGATGAACAACAACAAAAGGAAAAACAAGTTGTAGCATCATAGGTTAGTTCAGAATACAAGAAGATGATGCTCATTCCAGTAGAGCAGGTAATGAGTGCTCTATTAACTATTGGAAATATATAAGAATTGATGCAGAACTGCAAAAGGAAAATGAAAGATTATGTACAATAGTTGCAGGCCAGTTTTTTCCTGAAGGGAAGTTAGTTTTCTGTGGATATTCTTATTTACACATTGTTCTAATCTTGGATGTATCAATCTTTTATCTGAATTTGATCCATTCCTTTAAAATTATATTTGAAGGCATGAAAATCCTGGAAGAGGAAGTGTTTCATACTTTTCTGCAACTACATGTGATGAATTTATAGATGTGTTAGGATCTAAAGTAACAACACAGTATCAAAATAGAGATGATAAATATTATGGAATCAGTTTAGATTCAAAACATCACATAGATTTTAGGTATCAATTACATAGATAGTGACTTGAGTCACTATGTAACTGATAATGACTCAAGATACATATTATGTACTCAAAAATGGAAGGTGGCTGAGAGATTCCCTAAATTTATCCCTGTTGAACAATATGATGGGAACTTTATATTTTATGTTGCAGTCTCAAGCAATATGATACAAACATAAAAAATGGTGGATCCTGATCATATGATAACACAAGCAGTATGAGTGGCATGTAATCTGGAATGCAAGCAAGATTTTGTTCAGTTCAGCTACTTGTGCTCCACAGAGTTTAAATTTGATTGGAATAAATGTTGCAGAGTTTGAAAAAAACTATCTCTAATCACAGACAAAATTATCATCCCTGTCTCTACTTTCTATGGAAAGTGATGTATTAAAACAAATGCCCATTGACGATGTCATTATTGAATTTGCCAGTAGGAAATGCTGCAGGGTCAACATTTGTTAAATGTAGTTTTAACTTTTGAACAACCATTTTTTAAAAATGTTCTTTAATAAATTGTTTGTCTGATACCTGTTATTTACTTGTAATGTTAGACAAAATGTTATGCAAAACATTAAATGTTAATGAACATTATTTATATTGAATAATATAATTATTGGATGTTTAAATTATTAATTCAGAAAAAGTAGAAAATTAGTTTTGTAGCTTCAAAAATGGGCACAATAATAATTATTATTATTCTTGCCAATATTTTAGCCTCACTCTTTAAAAATAAAAATTTTAAATGATGCTGCAAAGTCAAATCACAGTGGATACTGTATAATAAAGAAGTACTATCTTAAATAACTTTAATTTTAGGATATACAAAATTTGATTTTACTGTTACTTTTTCTATGTAACTGAAAAACATTTTTGTAGACCTGTTAAGTTCTGTAGGTACTATGCGTATTATGCCTAAGGGATAATATGAACATAGTCTTTTACACTACAGCAATGAAGAATCCTGAAGAACCTTAACACTTATTCAATGTATTATATAATTTAATACATTATATTGTTATCTGAATTACACTCTGCTTCATCAAATACATGGAGTTTTGTCTTGAGGAACAGTATTTTAAGGTGTGCAGAGAAACCTGTTTGCAGGGGGGGGGGAATAGAGGAGAGGTGAGAGACAAAAGTGACAATTAACAAAACAGTAGTTATGCGTAAGAGACATTATTCCAGGGATGACATTAATGTGTGTAAAGTGATAGGAGATTTTGATATTTGATATATGAGAAATTATGTTAAATCTTCTGTTGAATCTTAGATCAGCTACTTGATGAAATTGCTATTTTAATTAGTGGTAGAGTTCAAAAATCTAAGCAGTGTCTAACCTGAGTAGTATTTGGATGTGAGACCACCAGGAGGTATCATGGCTGCAAGCTACACCAAATCAAAAGAAAATCCAGGAAGATGCCCCTGGATTATTGTATTCTGCATTACTGCCAAGAAAATTACAGTCATTATCAAATCTCCATGAGTTGAGGTGACTTGAAGGAAAGTTTAATTCAATTTTTTAAGGATGACATTTTGAGATCAGTGAGAATGTATTCTGAGACCTGAACTGTTTCCCCAGTGTCAGAGGATAGACCACTGAAGAAAACAAGTATATTTTAAACTGGGTGCATGGAATTCGGGTATCTGGACTTTGCTTCTTCATTACAGATTATGAAGTGAGGGTGTATACGTGGGAGCAGTCCTGTTTTAGAGCAGAGTGGTTCTTGGAGTAGCTAAAGCAAGAAGTTGGAGGAAGGTATAATTTCCAGATGGAGAAACAATTCAGAATGATTGTGGAGGATGCAAACTTCCTTGAAAGACATAATCGTTTATTAACACCCACTATGTACTTTTCACAGGTAATAGTGGTGAATCACAACTATATGAGAGTTGGATACCAGGGTAGCTGGAAAATAAAAATCCATAATTTTTTTAAATTATTTTTTAATGTTAACTGTTTTTGTTTTCTTAGATTAGCACATGACACATAGACTATCAGATATTTATATTTCCAGCCAACATGACCAATGATCACAGCTAGTCTGGTTCAACATTTGGAGGGCCAAATATCTTAAGAGGAGATGGTTGATTTCTTTCAGCTGGGAGATGAAAGGGATAGGGGTCAGAAATTATGCTTGCTACTGTTTCTGGGATATGATCTTGCCTCCCTGAAATCCAGCTAGTCCCTGTTCAGTCAACTTCGAAATGCAGTAGAAACATAGCTTTTCTGACAGAACTTTGGAGAATAACATCTATGCTTTGCTCCCTATCCAATTGGCAGTGGGTTATTTTAAATTTTATTGCCTAGAGATGAGTAATGGTGCTGGTATATTCATGTGAGAAATTGTCTAGAATCTTTAAAATCCTGTTGGATAATTTGATGCAAGATCAGGGGGGTCTCAGTATGGCTTGGTTTCTATCTAAATCAGAATGGGCAGAATGTCTTCTTCCAGCAGCCTATGCTGATGTTGACATGTGGAGATACGGCTCGAATCATAGACTGTAAGAACTTTGAAGTTCACCTAGTTCAATCTTGCACAGTACAGGAATTCATTACAGCATCCCCAGCAGGTGGCGTTTCTTTGCAAACATGAGTTGGACATGCATACCATGACATACTTATGGAAAGCACATAGGAAAATCAGTAATGTTGTACATGAGGCCTCAAGCAGAGAAAATTAGGAGGCTAGGAGTTTAACTTGGGACTAGACAGCCTGCAGTATGTTGGCTAAGGCAGGATACTACTCACCCTTACCACATATTCAAGAATTTATTATTTTTCTTGTTAGGTTTCAGTAGAGAATACTAGAATTTGCTTTTTTGTAAATTCAATCTTGATGGCACCACTGTATATTTATTTATTCAGCCTAGTTGGAATTGTGGAGATCAGCCTTCAAATATATGTTCTGCATAAAACTGCACAAGTTCAAGAGCTGAGGAACAGAAGTGGTTGGCACGTCATTCTTATTGAGAAAAATACTGGCTATTTAAAAGCTCTACAGTAAATCAAGTGCAACTGCTTCCATATAGTATGGAAGCTTTTCAGTACTATAGGAAAGTAAAGCTCTGGAAAATGGGCCTATCCAAAGACTGGGGGGGAAAAGCCCAGTAAGAGAGATGTTCAGGCTATTTGTATTAAGAATGCTATAGATGGTTTGTGATTATGATATGAGGTTCTGCAGTTCAAAAAGAAGAAAATTAAGCATCAGGTTTTGCTTCTGTATGCAACTATGGCTAATCTACTTTAGATTACACATACACCTTGGGTTTTATCCATTATATATAAAAGAATTTTTGAGGACCAGGACTGTACATCAGGTAAGACTAGCATTCAGATTTATGTGAAGAATGGAGTAGGATGGTTTTTCCATATTTAAAATCCTGTGAATTAAATACTGAGCTATCCAAGGATCATTTGTTCCATGAATCATCTTATTACCTAAATCAAATAAATGTATACCTACCTATATACACTGCAGGTAGTTTGTGTGTGTATTTAAAATAAAGACCTAGAAGGTCTCAAAAAAAGAACATGTTCCTTGTCTTTATTGGTCAAGTATGCATTACATTTGAAATATAAAAAGTGTTCCAAAAATGTTCCTAATACAGACTTCTAGCATCCACCCTCCCAGTATTTTAATTTGACAAGCCTTATTTCATAAACAAGACATGGAGTGTTTCAATCTGTTCTATCAACATTTTTGCTTTCAAGTCAACAAAATACAGATCACTTTAATAAGAAACCACATCCTAGGAAACTTAGCTGAACCTGACAATATATTTTATTGTAATAAATATTAAGCAGCAACTATTCTGCTGAAGGATTATTTTGAGGAAGCAAAAATAATCCTAATTAGTTGTAGGAAGCATAAACTAAAGATAGTTGCAAATGTTATATAAAATATTCAAATAGCATTATTCCCCCACCCATTAAAGTGCTGAAAATTAGGTTTGTTTTCCACCTTTCCATCAACAGCTATTTGGTTAGACATTCCTTTTGCTACAACCAATTTCAAATATTTCAATAGGAATAGTAAATGATAATAGAAAGGTTATTTTAAGAGCACCAATAGAGGGCATGTACACAGGCAGTCTTATTTATTCATGAGCCTTTCAACATTTCTAAATTTGCGTTTACAAGGCTGCAGGGTTCTTTGGGAAAGTCATTTTTCTTGCTGGCTTTACACATGAAACAGCATTTTAGAACTCCTGTTTTGTCACTAAAAAACTGAGCTGGTCTAGGTAATCCTACTTTTACTTGTCTAAGCTTTGTGTTGAGCCACTAAGGCTATTATTTCTGCAGAAGTAAGTGACAGTAAATTCAGTGGCACTTACTTATGGAAAGATATGTAGAGGCTTGCAGTATAATTCCATATGAGAAACAAGTGCTACTGTAACATTAAACAGTTCATTTTCTTCCAACTAGCAAAGGAAAGAGACATTGGACTGTTTGTATTCTAACATGCAATACTAGCCATGAGTATAGATCAGCTTATAAAATTTAAAAATACATACCACACACTCACAGACATATCCATTATTTAGTAAAGATAATTAGTCGTCACCACCTGCCACAGGCACTTCTAAAATCTGCTGTAGATTGGAACAGATTCTTTCCCAATTAGTATTCTATTTTCAGCTATCTTTTAGGCAGTGAAAGTAATCCAAGATGTCACATTATACATTTTGATCTGGAATCTTGCAAATAAACCTACCAAAAATTAATTTCAGAATAGATTATTCCTTGGCATGATACTCCAGTGTCTTCTGAATCTTTCTGAGACATTTCTATCAATAAAGTTCTTAGCAGATGACAATGCTCAATTCATTCTGGCTGACTGAAACAAAAAAACCCTTGCCAGTAACAATGTGATAGAGAATTGAAAGCTAAGGAAGACTATACTCAAGCTTGTTGCAGGCAGTCATTTTATTAACCCATCTTTGTAGAAATCTGGTTAGACTCTGTAGAGTTGCCACATATCTTAACACTGAAATTTATTAATAATCTTGGAAGTGGGGGGTGGGGAGGAGCTTTGAAAGTGCCTAAATGTGAAGATTAAAGATTTGCGTTTGTGGTTTTGACATATTCAACATTTATAAAGTAGTTGGGGAAGAATTTTGCATAAACTTCATATTCCATTCATAAAATTAAATTTATAATGAATAAATACCAAATTCCATGGTATAAACATACTATAAGGCTATGGAAGAAACCCACAAATAATGCCCATTTTATGCATACTTAAAATTACACAACTAGAAAAGTTATGCTTATTAATATTTTAATGTATGAAGAAAACATCCAGACTGCTGTATATGAAGATACATCTGTCACATTGAAGTTGAGCCTCTATACTGACATACTGAAAAGATTTACTTTCTGCTTAGCCATTTCTGTTATGTAAACAATTGTACATTTATCTGCCATTCTAAAACGTCAGGATCAAGTTTACATAATTTTGCTAAATTTCTGTGTATGCCCAGAAGCAGCTTACAGTACTAAAAACCAACCAGCCAAAGAACAGCTTCAACAGAAAGTTATGTCCAAAATTAATAATAATCAAGGGTGAAAGAAAATGAACCTAAGAGAGGCTAAGATGAACCATATGGTGGAAGGGAATGGGCAGTCACAATGTTCACAGAAAAGTGTAAGTATGTTCTTCTGCAAAAGCCTACACACTTCAGTCCAATACAACCGAAGAATGATCTGAGAGCTGAGGAGAACTGCTTCTGCCATCTGTAGTCTCCTCTAAGCCAAAAAGAAATCTTCAGGCTATCAAAAGTGATCCTCACTCAACCAAGCTGGTTCATATGCACACTGCTCATATGTGGTGCCCATGTTCCAGTCCAAACCTGAGGAGGAGAGCAAAGGTTTTAAGCTATGCAGAGCTTTCATTGTCAGATATATATGAATAATTGTTTAATTCCCACTTACATAAGTAAACAATCTCAACTGGTTACTCTTTTAAGTAAGATATAAACATGGAATGTTCTTAGTCCCTTTGATCCATTTTCAGAATAATATCTGTGCTACTTGTGCACCATTGTGTGAAATATGACTACCACTTTTATCTGTTCAAGAAAAACACAGTATTCATCACCAATAAGAAATTAACTCTTGGGCTAAAATTGGTGCTTAATAAAGGTCCCCAAAATCAAAAAGTATCAAATATTAAGAGTCAAATGACAGGGGTTTTATGCTGTCAGAGCACCCTATTCCCTTCTCACCTGAATCCCCCTCTTCATTCTTCTCTAGCCATTTTACCTACTTGCACAAAATGGCCAGATGAAACTATGCATTATTAGCTCAAACTAAATTGCCTCAATTTTTCAGATTGTTGGTACAATTACATAAATATTGTTGTCTGGGCAATATATGTGCCACTTACAAATGTCATCCACAATCTGTCACTGGAGTTATTAACTATAGTAGTTTAGGAACTAGGCAAACTAAAAATAAGGCTGAGACACTGTTAAGAGACAAAGGGAATAATTAAACCTCCCTTTTTCCAGTACGGAATGGAACAGTCATCTGTAAAGACCTATCTCAAAGGTCTTTGATACTTACTGTCTGGGGACCGCTATTCTCCGCAGAATTTGAAACCATCTTTATCAGTGAATTCCAAGATGGGTCAGCAGCATGAGGTCCATTGAATATGGGCCCTCCAGTACCATCTGCAATGGGTGCAACAGGAGGAATCATTGCATTCCCATACACTGAAAAAGGCATGCCCTGTCAAGAACAGAATAATGACTTATTCAATGTATTTTATTTATATTTCTTCATAGAGCAATAAAAGCTATTTTATTCCTGAAGCTGTAAATATATACATATTTCAAGAGAAATTTGTATTATAAATTATCTATAATCTGATGTTCTTAATTTATATTATGTGTGCTAAAAACTTGAGAATTTCTAAGTTAATGTCTCCCAGTTTTGCAATTGGGGCAATATACAAAAGGTGTAAAAATACATACTATATATCCATACATGGGAATGTTTTTATAAAATTACTCCTTGATATATGCAAGATGACCAAAATATATCTCCAGAAAGGTGAAAGAACGGAAGACAGAATGTCTAAGAAAGATTTAAATATTACCAGAGTAATTGGTGTGTGTTCATTTCCTAGCTACTGAAGATTTTTCTAGATACATTGGGAGCAACAAAAATAAGGACATACCAATTATTATAGCAAAACCAATTGAAACTTAAAATGTGTTTAAAAATGTTTAAACAGGAAATACATTTAAAACAAAAAACAAAAACCTTGCTGATGATTTAAATGTTAGAAGATTACCCCAACTTTAGGGAAGTCCATGTATCCTGCAGGAACGTGCTGATGGAATGTACCAGAAGGAGTTACAATTCCTGTGCTGTCTCTCTCCATTGCCTGATGTTGTGAGAATACTCCTGGATCAGACATTGGCCTGTGAATCATATGGTTTCCCATTCCACTGTGACACCAATCTACTTTATCTAAGGAATGGATATAATTATTAGCACATTCTTATCTATGTTATCACTGGGTTTCTAATATTTGGTACCATGATCTAAAAACTCAAGAAAAGGGCACTTTGTTTATTTAGCTGCAATTAACAGGTCAAGGTAAGGTTTAAAAGTTAAGTTTTTAAAGTAGGACTTTATTTAATAACTAGTAAAATGGAAATAGCATTAATCAGTTATTTAATAAAGGGATACAGAAAGTCAACACTAGCATTTCTGGGAGAAACATCTATTTTGACATTTACGTTGTTCCGTTTCTACAACTTGTTCTGATAATACATTATTGGGAAATGACTAGTTAAGTGTATGCAAGGCAATACATACCACCTTGATTTCCTCCTATTCCTTCAAAAGACCATATACCGCTATGACCAACGGGAGCGGCTAAGTTACTCCCTATAACAGCAGGTGTAGACGTTCCTGTTTGCCTGATACGTGCAGAACGCTCAGTTCCAATTGGAACAGGAACCTTTCTGTCTTGAGACACACTGCTGGGCTTTTCTGACCCGAGGGAAACCGCTGAAGGGGTTGGAGATGGTGCTCTCACTCCAGCAGTCACTGGCTGAGCAGATGGCTCTAAAAACAAATATATATATATGTGAAGATGTGAATTTGCTGTGAATATTTCAAGACAGCCTTTCTAATACATGCTTTTACCCCAGATTCAGTAAAAGGAGTAACGTGAACGGCTGAAATGTCATGAATTAAATAATTAAATTATTTTAATTCCAAATAATAATTAAATAATAAGTTACAAACTGGGATAAATTTTGATATCAGAGACTAGATATGGCTTGAACACTGAAGCGACACCTTGTAATTTTTATAATAGGTTCTCTAGGGCAAATATACAATAGAAATAGCCATTGGAGAGACTTTTCTGTCAGAGTGCATTTTTGCAAACTCTACAACTTACCTGACTTCTCAGGAAAGAAAACTAAAATAAAGCAACTACAGAAATATGCTGTAGGTTGTTATTAAAACTTAACTGTAGTTATTATCAGAATAGAAGTCAACTAGCTTTATTCTACTCTTCTCTATGACTAGGAATCTGCCAGGAACTCCAACTTATTTGAATGCACTATTACATTAATGCAACAAAACCCTCACCATTTGATGCAGAGGAACATGGAGGCAGTAAGTTGAGTGGGGAAAAATGCTGTCTACTAAAATTAGCAGCTGTTGGTGCTCCTCCAAGAGCAGTTCCTGATGCATATACTTGGCCACTTGAAAGGTTTGAGGCAAAGTTACCCAAATGTGTAGAAGGAGGTGTAACAGAACCATAAGGTGAATCCAGGCCGACAATACCTATAAAATTATGAGCAAAACATTAGTTTCCAAGAACAATGGTACATGAATGCTGGTATCAGCATAAAACACAATTTGCTTATTCAGTAATATTAATATTACTAAAATGCTCTTTGAATTTTAGTGTGAATTTTATACATACCAACAAATCAGTTTATCTACTTGTATCAAGAGGATGACGACCACATAAACCTACTTACATTTTAAAATATATCAGTAAACTTTAACAAATCAACCACATTTTCACTTCCTGAAATATCTGAGCAAATATATCCTTGCTTTGTGGTTTTTAAAAGAATTTTGCAATGCAAGTTACTGATTAAAACTGCATTAACATATTGCAAACTGATAAATCATAAAACAGAACTGTATTAATTTTGGCTTGTTAAATTGTGGCTAGGAATGGAAAAATGTTTGTTTCATTTTCTAAAATGTTTACTGGTTTAGACAGGGTTCAGCATTAGCAGGAAACTGAAATTTCTCAAACTTCCTGAAACATTATTACTGGAGTGAGTTTTATTATGATGTCCCAGATGTTGCCTGACATGCTATTGAATATTTAGTGGGGGGTTGTTGTTTTTTTTGCTTCTGCTGCCAAAAATATTTAATTGCATTTTTTTAATGTCCATGCCATTTTCATTTGTTTTATAGTTTTACAAGAATATGTTCCATACGTCAAAAACAAAGTGTCTGTACTATGGATGTTAGCCCTTCAAGGTAGTCCAGACAAGAGGCACAACTAGAAGCATCAGCACTATCTTTATTGTAAGGTTACATTAAACAGAATCTTGCAAGACTGAAATTATTTCTTCCCTCCTCTGCTTTTAGTCCCCAGGAAACTAGAGTATGTCTCTTCTGAAATGCTTCCCATTCTTTTCCCCGAACTGCAGACTGAACTGCTCTTTGAGTGAGATGGGTGGTGATGAAATTTGAAATAAAAATAATAAATAAATAAACTGGCTCTTATCAGTCCATTGCCTAGGCTGGGGGTCTTCATCCAGTCTCCCAAGGTCATCCCCACATACCATCACAATGGAATAAAGAATGGTGGATGCAATTTACTTGTGTCCGTTTCAACTTATTTCCTAGCAAATTGGGATTCTTTGGGAAAAAGTGGAGGGGTACCTATAATTTTGGCATGCCGGTACTAATATCCCCTCAAATCATGGAATTCAAGCCATCAAGAACATCATCACTGACATCAATACAGCACACTTTGCTACCAGACTGTGTGACTTCGTACTCGTAACAGCTTTAAACATGCCAGATATCTGCAAATCAGTGGTGCCAACACCTTCATGGCTGACCTTAATGGTTTCTCAACTCTTACCCCCTGAAACCCCTCCTTTATTTGAGATTCATTGATGACAATTTTATTATCTGGACCTATGGAAATGATCAATCAAATTCCATCATGATCTCAATGACTTCCATCCCACCATCATCCTCAGCCTTGACCTAACTACAGAACAAGTCCCCTTCCTTGATAGAATTCCTTTTGGCAGATGGGCAGCTATATACATTTGCCAAACAAATAAATACATAAATAAATAAAGTTATGGTATAATTACACAATGGACAAATAAACACATTATACAGGAAACCTACAGATCATAATACATGTTTTCATCCATAACAGGCCATTACATCTATCATACATGGCCAGGCTTTACAATATAATCATATATCTTCTGACCCACTTGACAGACTCAACTGATGGAATTAACCCAGACATTCAGCAAACAGAACTACCCACGGTACAAGATCAATAGATTAATTAATACAGCCAGATCAATTCTGAGGGAGGATCTACTAAAAGATTGACTACCAAGACAACAACAGAATACCACTGATTGTCACCTATAGCTCACAGCTATAGCTCCATTTAAATGCATTATTAATAAGCCACAACCCATATTGGACAATGACATTGCACCTTCTTAGCTTTGCGAGGTAGTCCACACAAGAAGCACACCCAGAAGTACTAGGTCTAACTTTACTGTAAGGCTACATTAACAGAATCTTGCAAGTCTGAAAGTACATCTCTCCCCCCTCGCCTTTACAATCCAAGAAACTAGAGAGGGTCCCTTCTGAGAAGTTTGCCATGCCCCATTCCGTCTGTGGACTCAGCTACTGCTTGTCTCACTGCAGTCTAGTCTATGGCTCTTCCTCTGGTCTTTCAAGATTAATCCCACATACCATTACAGGCAGGCCCATCTCACATACAGACAACCACCCAAACTGAAGTGAAACCGAAGCAGATTTTCACAAGGTACAAGAAACAACAGGACAATGGTGCTAACATGGGAACTAGACTCTGCCACAAACCCAGGTATCTACTTTGCCGCCAAATTTACACCAACAGCACCATCACAGGCCCAATGACTACACACAGAAGATTAAATGCACCTAATTAAAAATGGAATTACCTTTAATTAAAGATAATAAGCCCCCAGCAGCAGTGGAACCATGAATCATTCACATAATGATGACACATAATGATGACACCTGTTCCTGTAATGGGAGACAACCTCACCCAGCGGCTTCATGCAGATGTTAAACAGAAGGGGTGGGAACCCATAAACCAGGTGTTTCAGGCTCAACCTCTTCTCCTCTGACATGGAAAAGGAGAACCACCGCAACACTGTGCTTATCACTTCCAGTCCCCATAATTGTTTGAGAAGGATATGACAATTGATGGTATCAAAAACTGCTGAGATATCAAGGAGAACCAGGATGCACTACCCCCATCCTGGCTCTGCCACAGGTAATCAAGAAATATGATCAATGCCGTCTCTGTACTACGTCCTGGCCTGAATCTGGCTGAAATGGGTCCAGATCAACTGCTTCTTCCAGGGTCCTCTGAAGGGAAAAGGGAAGGTTGGAGACTAGGTATAAATTGTCCAGAACTGTTGGGACCAGCAATGACTTTTTGAGGATAGGGTGCACCACTGCTTCCTTCAAGGCAAATGGAAACACCTCCTCCTCCAAGGATGATTTCATGGCTGCATGCACCAAACTACATGTCATCTCCTGGTTGGCCTTAACCAACCAGGAAGGATATGCATCTAACAAACAGGTAGTTAGGTTAACAGTCCCATGTACCCTGTCAACTTCCTCAGGAGTCAGAGGATCAAACACTTTCCAGGTAACAGGACAGGACAAGACTGTGTCTCAGTCAACTTAACTGTACCTGCCCATTTGGAGTCTAACTCAGAATGCATCCAAGTTACTTTATCTGTCAGATGCCTAGTATATTCCTCACAGCAGCCTTGTAGATGTTCACATTGGTTTTTCCTCCCCAGCAGTGATCACTTTAAACAGAGCCACTGGCCAGCTACCTGGGGATGCGGTAAGAGCAGAAAAGTAGTTACTTCTACCAATCTTATTGCCACAATGTAATCTTTAATGTTGGCTGTTAAATGGGCTTAGTAACACTCATCTTTTTTCCAACGGCTCTCTAGGCATTCATTCCCTCGTTTCATCTCCCAAAGCTACTCGGAAAACCAGGGAGTCCCCTAGGATCAACAAATAGGAGAAACCTCAAAGACTCAGTCCCATCCATGGTCCTTGTCAAATATTCATTCAAGGTGGAGTTAAGGCCTCAAACTATCCACCAAATCCCCAGGAAAAACCTCAAGTTCCCTCTGAATCCATCAGGGTCATTAGTCTCCTGGGGTAGATTGATCTAACAGGTCCAAACAAGTGAGATTGATCTATATTATCCATAATGCTTTGCCAATATCACTAGTTTTTTAAAAAAATTCCCTGTATAGCTGTATGAGATCTCACAATGTTTCAAACTGTATTTTTCATAAATCTGATTATAATTATTGTAACTTATTTTCTGCCGATTTTTCCCTGTATCTGTTTTCAAGTAACAGCCCAATATTTATTAACAGATTGAAGTTTACTAAATAAATAGTCCTTCAGCTAGAGATTTACAATATAATTCATGTGCTTTGGCTGTTAAAAACATAGCATGATTGTTAGCTGAAAGCTTTCTGGGAAGTAAACATACTAAACATACTCTAGAAATATAACTCACTGCTCAATAAGTCACACCTTTAAGATTAGGGGATTAAGTAATTAACCTGAGGTGAGCGAAAGAATAAAATCCTTTTGCAGTTATATTTATCTCATGCTCCATTTTAGAGCTACATCTTTTAGAAAATAAGCCTGGTTATCTGCATGCACAGCTAAAAAGTCATCCCATTGTTCAGGATGGCAATAAGAAAGACTGTACACCAATCTGACTGCAGTCCTTGGCATCTAATAATGAAAACACTAGAGACTAATACATATTGTGTGGCTGATAATACTGCATAGTGTCAAACAAAGAAAGAAGTGGAGCTTATATTTACCTGAGGGACTTGGAGCTGGTCTCTGCATTGGGGGTCTAAACCCTGGGGCTTTGGAAGTATCTAACTGATGTAGTGGATCTGAACTTGACAGAAATGAAGACTTTCCAGACAAAATAGATTCTGGCGTTGTCTGAGATGACATGACAGATCCACCCCAGAATGCATGTGCTGAGGGAGGGTTATTCTCAAATAGTGTGCTAAATGGCCCAAATGGTAAAGCAGCACTGAAATTGGTGGCCATGGATTTATTTGTGGGATGGACTGAATTTTGAGAAGCACTCTGAGTACTTAAGGTAGAAGGAAGTTGAACTGAAGAAGGAACACTGTGGGGTCTTTTTATGTGGCTGATATTAAGGACAGCAACTGTAGAATTCTGAAGAGGAGCTGAATTCTTGTGCACAGGATTAGTTCCATGGGAAGGTAGCCTGACAGAGACATTTTCCATTTTAGCTGGAGCAGAAGGTTGAGTAGATCCTACTGAAGCCTGAGGCAAAAGATAGTTTGCTGGAGAGTTCGCTGAAGCATTAGCAGGAGTAACTATCGGGGCAGAACAACTCACTGTTGCTAAATTTGGAGGTACGACCATACGAGGATCTTGTGTCGGAACCTGAGGCTGTAAAGGTGGCCTTGCTTCTTGGGAAAGAGGCCCAAGAGACTGTGGCTGACCAAGATGTTCTGAGGGAATGCCAACAGAACCACTATTTGACTGCCTGTTGTTGGCCAAATTTGCTGTTTCCACAACTGGTGGACTGCCTACTTCCTGTTCGGAAGATGACACCCCTTTGCTTGGAGAATTTGTTGCACTTTCTGAAGGACTATTTCTAGAAATCTTTGCTGGCTGCGCTGGTGGTGAAGGGGAGGAAGTGGATGAAACTGGATAGTGCTCTTTGGCTGTAGGAAAAGGATATGTGGCATTTGTTGGTGTTGTGCTGTTGTTGCTTGCTGTGGTTGAAATTGTTGTGGTAGTACTGGATGTTTTCACCACAGTGACAAACAGTTGCCTTCTCACTGAGGGAGAGTTGGGACTGCCATTTGCAGAAGAAACAGGCACAGTAGACACGGCTGAGCTTGTGGTAGCTGTTGGACTAGAAGTCAAAGAACCCACAGAATTCACCTGAGAACCACTGCTGTTTTGATTGTTATGGCGAGGCACGGTGTGAGACTTAGGTGAGTTGGTTGCTCTTGCAGGGCTCAGAGGTCTAACAGGGAAAGGACCCCAAGTGGATTGAGCTGGTGGGAAAGTTCCTCCAAAATGGGTCATGGGCAACCTTGGCGGACGAATTTGCTGGAAAGTCTGAGCTGCAAGCAATGCATGTGCAAACTGGGGAGGAGGATATGCTAATGGTAGAGAAACTGGAAATCCAGGCCTAACATTATTCACTGGGTTCTTCACTGCTTTGTGGGTACATGCTGATGAAATTCCAGGCACAGAGAGTGCTGTAGCGATCTGAGATGACGACGATATTGCTAAAGTGGTGACTTTGTTCCCAGCTACAGAATTGTGAACAGTTGTAGCAGTGGCATGTGGTGATGTTCCTGTTTTGGGATAGGCTGCAGAATTTTTCAAACGATTCTTTGGAATGAGCTCATCAATTTCCTTATCTGGATCTTTAATCAGAGCATTTATAAGCTGTGTTGCTTGTCGTGTTGATTCTGTGCCTCCCCTATAACAAATGCATAAGGATAGTTTTTAAAAAATCAGGTACACTTAAATTTTAAATATTTGAAGAAAGGAAATTTAATTACTTGATAAATAGCTATATTTGTGCTACAATTCCCTCTAATAGTGAACTCAGATGGTTGAATGCCAACAGGACTTGAACCAAAATAAAGGCAATTAGAAATAAGATTATACTCAGATGAATCCTAGGTACATTGAAGTGCAATACAGAAAAAGGTACTCAGTGTCTCAGGAAAACAGAGGAAAAAATGAAAGGCCAAAATTAAAGGAAAACTGAATGAAATGTGCTCCCTGAATCTCTCATATTTTCTAGGAAAGCACAGCTATCTGGCTAACTAGAATTCTTGGCAGAAGGTTTACTGTAAGAAGGTAAGAATATACTGTAACATTTTGTGGCTGAAATCTGTCACTTAACGTATGCCTGAGAGCCAGTTTAGTGTAGTGGTGAAGGCATCAGGCTAGAAACCGAGAGACCGTGAGTTCTAGTCCCACCTTAAGCACAAAGCCAGCTGGGTGACTTTGGGCCAGTCACTTTTTCTCAGCCCTAGGAAGGAGGCAATGGTAAACCACTTCTGAAAAACTTTGCCAAGAAAACTCTAGGGACTTGTCCTGGCAGTTTCTGAGAATCAGACACAACTGAATAGATTAAATACATATACATATACGTATACATACACACACACACACACATATATACACATATACATATACATATGGTAGGGGTCCCAGTGGTGGTAGGGGCACTTGGGGCTGTGACTCCCAAACTGGGAGAGTGGCTCCAACAGATCCCAGGAACAACCTCAGAGCTCTCTGTCCAGAAAAGTGCAGTGCTAGGAACAGCTAAGACACTGCGCAGAACCCTCAGACTCCCAGGCCTCTGGTAGAGGGCTCAAGGTTAAGGAAGACACATACCAGCCGAAGGGGTGAGAAGGGATTTTATTTACACACACACACACACACACACACACACACACACACACACATATATGCATATATATATATATATGCATATGTGCATATGCCCACCTGAGGTATTTAGCAACTAAGTAGTGAAATAAGCCAAGCAAATTATTGTAAGTAAAATAAGTAGTTCCTGGGTATTTACCTTATTGTAATGATCCTGTCTCCTGTTTTATCTTTCTGTTTATCAATGTCTATGTGTGCTCCAGTAAATTCTCTGATAGCATTGATGTTACAACCACCTCTTCCAATTACTCTGGAAATAACAGTTGATGGAACAGAAACCTTCTTTGATCTAAAAACAAATGGACAGGAAGATTAAATAGAACAGTAAACTCAAGATAGTGTAAAGCAGGACTATGTTTTCTTTTTTCCAAAAACAATACCCTCTGACATGAAAGCCATGTCATAAAATTACTGAAGTTTTAAGGTCAAAGATGATTACTTAGAAAGTTGGAAAGGCATTTTTATACACTAAGGAATTGTCATTTCTAGCCAGCTCCTAAGTGCAAAGATATGCCATACCATTCCCTTAATACTGGAGACTGTGTTTCAAGATAAGTTGCTTGAATAACCATTCACTATTTATTTTCTGAGTCAGCAACATTGTGCTGAAAGCACAAAAGGAGTAAGGAATAGCCAAAGAAACATAAGAAAAGCAAATTGAAACGTAACAAAAAGTCATTTATACCAACCCCTACCATATGTATATACCACTCTCTTATCAATCCATAACATTCTAACCTGGCAAGTCATCTTTACTGCTACCACAACCATTCATTGCCTTTTGTTATTTAAACTTCTTACCTTTCTCCTTTTGGAGATCTTATCAATGTTACCCAACCACATCTTTCTCTGCCTTACCCTGTCTCTTGACCTATTTGTTTTTTTCTTTATATGATAGGTTTTGCAACTTACCTTTAATCATTATCTGGTTTGACCAAACCACCTCAACAAATTTCTTTCATTCACTTTTGTATTATGACCATGTTTATTTAACAGCCATTCATTCTTGGCCCTATAACTTCTTGTTTTACTACACACTTCTGAAGTACCCCATTCCCTCTACATTCAATTTATTTTATGTTTCTCCCAACATCCTGAATTCTCACTTCCATATAACAAAGTGAGCAAGACCATGTTCTTATGTGAAGTTATTTTGCTGCTTTCAACACTCATTCCTTGCAACAAGTCACATATAACTCACTATCTATAACTATTACCCATGCTGGCTGGGGAATTCTAGGAGTTGAAGTCTACACATCTTCAGGCTGCCAAGGTTGAGAAACTCTGTACTAGCATTTGAATGTGTTACAATTTGTCTAGCCATTTCCCCATTTTTCTTAAATATTCTATCAAAGTACATAGATTCATCTACTTGCTCTAGTTTTTCACTATTTATGAATAATGTGGAATTGTTCAGCCCAATTTCCAAGTCAAACACAGCTACTTTGGTCTTTTATACATTAGTTTTCAGATCCATACTCTTCATTAGATCATATAATCTAACATTCACGGCAAATTGTTTAGGTCCTTAGCCAGCAAAATAGCTTCATCTGCATATAAAAGTAAATGTATTTTAACATCCCCAACCAACACACCTCTAATATCATCTAAATATATTAAGTAATCAGGGGTACATTACACATCGTCTTATTCCTTGCTCAATGCTGAACATTCACCAGGCATTCCATTTATTCTCATACATCCTTTACTTCCATCATCTACTTGTCTTATAACATTCAACAACCAACCAATGCCACATTTGTGCAAAACATAACTGAAGCCTATTCACTCCATCATGTGCTGACTCTAAATCAACTAAGGTACAATAAACTGTCTCTCATTCATACATTTCTTAATAACACACTGAAAAGAAAAACCTGGTTTGCATGGCCTGTGCCAAACATAAAGCCATGTGTAGTTTCCTAATTTTGTTCATTGTCATGTCTTGTACTCTTTTCAATCAGAATTCTGCAAAGCATCTTCCCAGGTACACTTAGGCAAAATTTGGTACTTTCATATAGAGGAACAGTATGGCAGTCTTCCAATCCTCAGGTACAGATGCCATCATCACAAAAGATAAACTCACACAGTCACTTTATAAGCAAACCACATCCATATTTTAACATTTCTCCAGGTACACCATCTATACTTGCATCCTTACTATTTTTCAACATTCTGACTATTTATATCTTTCTCTTCATCCACTTTTCTTATACACTAATATTTATAGCGTTCATTTCAATTTTCCAATTCAATTTATCACTATTCCCATACAAATCTCTAAAATACTCCCATGAGCATCCCCTTAATGCAGTTTCATTCCAAATCATTTAATAATTTTTATGTTTAGTTCTATTCACTGTACTGGAGATTCCTTCCTGGGCCTTCCTCATTCACTTCCAGAAGAACCTGTTTCTATCAAAGTCACTCTGCTTTTTTCCATTTTTAAAAAAATCTTAACTGTTCCTTATTCATGTCATCCAGCAGAATAATTTTTCCCTGGACTGTATTTATTGATAATGTTGTATAAGTTTTCCTAAAACTCATCTCCTGTTCTTCCATTATCATAATTTATTACAGTATTACATGCAATGGCCAGCAACCTATTACTTCCTTCTCTCATATGCACCTGCAACAACCCAGAGGAAACCAATTCATTCCTACATTCTGACATACATTTTAGTCCTTCCATTCATAATTACACATATACTTTCACTTCCCTAAATGTATTCAACTCCATTCCACAAAATCAGACCATTTTAATCCACTCACATTTTTTTCAAGCTTCCTGCTTTTCTTAGTTTCACAAACACAGAACATACCTATTTTTTTTCTTCTAATCATTAATACATGCTCTTTGCCATCACCAGATGAACCCGTAATTATTGACCTCTGTTACTCACCATAGTTTTAGTTAATCAAGGCTTATACATAATATTTTTAGTAGGACAGAGAAGGCATAGACTAGGTTCCAGCCTTAATCATAGTTATGTCACATGCAACATTCCCTGCTAATGGTAAGAACAGTACCAGTCAGTTTGGGTACATTTTAACCAGTTTGCCACAAGTGTAACCAAAGCCCAATTTTACTCCAGGCATGCTTAGGTTATGCAAGCAAGGATCATTCATTAAGAAACCACCCTGCAAGCCAACATACTTTTGCCAGCATCTCACTAACCAGGAAGTATATGCAGTGTATGACACACATTCAGGAAGCCTTTATTACATATTGATAGAATGTATATGTCATTTTTCATCATTAAAAACAGTACCGAAGTGTTAGCAAGCTTCAGATGAAACCAAATATAAAGTATTCTATTAGGTTTTAGCTATGAAAGTGATCTAGTCTAACAGAGAAGGCATCAGCACAGGAAGTGAATTTGTATTCCATTTCTCAGACTGTGAACATTTTACAGCAATCCTTATGAGAAAATGTTAAAATTAGATACATGGACATTAAATAAGGAAGGCTACTACTGTATAATCACTAATTTGGTCAGTAGAATTAAACAAGGTTAAAATATATATATTCTAAAGCAGACAGCCTTAAGAAAAATGGAGATTTATTATAATATAAAATTTAGCTTGCCTTCTTACAACTTCTTTCCACCCTTCTTCTCTCTTCTGACCACGTTTAGGACTAGCTAAGCTGATTTTTCCATTAGGAGAAGACAGAGGTGATGGACAAGACTTTGTGCAAGTAGATAAGGAATTAGCAGATACTTCACCAATAACCTCTGACAACCTTTCAAGTAAACAGGAGAAAGAGGTAGGAGAGAGAGAGAGAGGAAAAAAAACAGCTGTGTCTTAACATAATCTCTATCAGATAAATATTAAAGACAAATAATAAAAGACAGTTAAATTAAATTCATATTCTACTGATATCCAGAGATCTGCTCTAATTAAGTTGGGACACATACCCATTAAATCTATGACATACTAAAATGTCTGATTTTCAGTTACAAAGCACACATTTTTTTTAACAGCAATTAAAGTATTTGTATGGAACAAGTAAGTTTTGATACTTAAATGTAATGCATGTTTCCATACCTCAGATACATAGAAAAATATAGCAAATGATTATTACAGCTATGCCAAAGCAAACTGCACAGCAAGATGTGAACAAACTTTAATTGTTCTGTTTAATGTTTCCTGCAAATTGTATATGCAAACTGAAATATGCCTTGCACCTGAGGGTCAAAACAAATCTAATAGCTTCCATTTAATGAGATGCAACTTTTCATCACAATCTACCTCTAAAATTAAGTTATCATTTATTAGGAAATACGCTCCTTCAAGCCAGAAGGTTCCTATCAGAAACCCTGCAATGGATAGATTTTAAGCACTGAAATAAAATCCAGAATCCAAACACTGTTTTGACCTATTTGTAACCTGGCCTTTGATTATCAGGATAATTTTTGTTTATTTCCAAAATCATGGAAAATAGATAATTATACCCATCCCTCCTTTGTTAGTGAACCCACTAAGACAAGGTCTTTGTGAGCTGTTTGATCCTCTTTCTCACAGATTCCCTAATGGCCAGACTGATACCTCACTGAAGGCTGAAAGGTCATCTGGTCCTTGTCTGCTAAGTTTTGAAAAACCCCTTTTCTTTCTCAGATTCCGAGAATGCACTCACAATATCCTTAAATAACTTATTTGGTAGAAAGGCAGCAGAAACATTTTTAATAAACACTGCATAGTTCTGATTGATAAAGTAACACAAGGGAAAGAAAACAGAAGCCAACAAAACATTCAGAGAAGTTAGAACCTGATTAGGATTTATCAGTCATTTTGGCAATAGAACCCACAGAAGCTTACTTGAGTGAAGATTTGCTAGACATTGGTTTTCGCTCTTCTTTGGGGAAAGTAACAAGCACTGCTGGTTGCTTCTTGTTGTTCTGAGCATTACTGACTGCTGTGGATGAATTGCTGTCACTTTTATGGCTGTTATTACTATTGCTGCTTTCATCACTACAGCTGGAAATCCTCATGTTGTCACTGTCACCACTTTCACTTGTACTGCTGCTTTTTGATTCACCATTTATTTTCTCTGGTTGAGGGTAGGAGATTGGAAGCTGATCATCAAAAATTATCTGAACCGTATCTTGGTTGATTTTATTTTTCCTGCTTTTCCTTTTAGAGCTGCTTGTAGTGACATTATTTCTTTTCCCATGGGAACCTGCCAAAGTTGTCCACGTTGCAGATATACCTATAGTGGTTGTTGTGGTAGCACTGGGGGGTTCTGTTAGGACCCCCGGCTCTTCTAATTGAGAAACAAAAGAAGAATGATTGAAGCCCAAGCATTCCTAAAGTATTTATCATAGTACTGGTCCACATATTTCTATGCAAATCATTTATGGAGAACTATAATAGTATCTTGCTTCCTAATACCTATTTACTAATAAAATAGGTTCATGTGTGAACATATAAATGTAACTGTTCCACCTCTAAAAGCTGAGTATTTGAACACAAACCTAATTTACAAAGATCCAGAGAAACAACAACTGAATTTGGGGAGCTGATGGACAAATTTCCTTTATAGGACTCTACAAAAAATCCTAATTATACAAACAAACAAACAAACAAACAAAAACTCTTTAAAAAGTGCATGAGTAAGAAATGCACTTGAATTAACCAAGTGGTTTTTTAAAGACCGCATTAATGCTAATTTCAAGAACAATTCTGAAAGGCTATTTTCTTCATTTTGAACATCAGTTCTTTGCAGAAATCACTTTCATCTTTAAAATGATTAAAAAGGGAAATGCATGCAGCAGATTTATTATTTATAAATCTACGATGTTAAAGAATATATAAATCCATAAAATCTCTATTAATTTATAGTATGGAATTTGCTTTAATTGAATAGCTTCATTAATTTGATTAAATGATTTAATTTAGTGAAGATCATAGTATTTAATTATTACTTAAAAATAAGTAATTTGTAACTCAAGTGACGAGTAAGAGTAGATGACAAATTTCCTTTGGCAAGGAACAACGAAGGGCTCTGAGTCAAAGGGCATGGTAACTCTAATCCTGCAGTTACTTCTTCCTTTACACAGTCCACTAAACCATCTTCCTCCTCCTCTAAAGCTTTTAACTCTCAACAGCTACGGATAGGCAATAAAGAGCCTGTAAGCACTGTGGCCTGTGAAGACGCCTGCAGATGGCATCCACTGAACTATGGCTAAGATCACGTGAGATTTTGCTGTTTCTGCCTAAAAGCTTGCAAGATTTGGGATGGAAAAGTCAAAAACTTGTGGGATTTGGTGATCTGAGATTTTGGCCATTTTAAACTAATTTTATTTGACATCCATGGCAGGGGACATCTACAATAGTCTTATAATTACCCCATGCCAGTGCTGTAATATATACCTTCAGCTTTTAGTTTCTCCTTTTCTTGAGCAGCTTGTAGTTCAAAATTTTCTTTGTTTTTTGCCTCAATTTCTTCTAACTTTCTCCTTTGCTCTTCCTTTTTCTTTCTTCTTTTCTCCTTTCTTTTCTCTCTTTTAGCAGCTAGTGCCAGCCGTCTACTTTCTTCTCTTAACTGCAAATTAGATCAATAGAAAGGTGATCAGAGGAAGAACTGTTAAAAAAAAATAGAGCTGTTATCTTGAAGAGTTAAGACTGGTTCAGAATTAGAAAGGGAGATAAGTAAGGAACATACACATATATACCACTTCCAACAAATTTCAATTATTATCAATATAGATTAATTGTGTAGTCCCTTACATTCATATTAGGTGTGTGTGTGTGTTGGGAAAGATAGGCAGATAAGCTGAAAAAATAGGAGCTTCCCTAAAGCTTATCTGATACTCATTTGTTTAACTGGGTTCTCTTTATCTAGTTTAAACTTGTGTAGGGAACAGATCACATTTTAGGTCATATTTATGCAGAAATACTGAAAATTCAAAAGGGTTCACAAACTTAACACCACTGTATAGGCACTGAGGAAGCTCTGAGCAACCAAAATCTTTGTATATGAACGAATGAGCAACTATAGAAAACCAGGATGCAAGTGTTTTAAAAGAGGAATTTCAAACTGTATTCCCAGGCTCAGTGATTCTACTCTGGGCCAGGACTTCCTATTGGTCATCCACAAGTTCCTCTTTCAAATAATGCCAAGAGAAAGGACATTCGATAGCTTTGGGTTTACATCTAGAAAAGTGGAGCAATTTTGACACAAGTACAGCCATCACAACATCTAAATAAACCTTGCAATTTTTAGATTTGCTATACAGATGGAAGGCTTACTTGGAGAAGGTGCTATTACACCTTGCAAGTACTGTTCCCTAAGAATATTTATGTCCTTTATAAAAATCCATACTAATTATGCAACAAATGTCTCCAAACGAAAGTACTGAAATGGAAAGTAGTTAATGTCAGAGAGTACAATTAGACTGGATGGCAGCACCCTGCTGTTTGTTGATCAGACAGAGTGGATGGGAATTCACTCTTTTTTGGTAACATTCCTAAGAGGGCCTGCCAGTTAAACTTAAGTCTACCACTGTTTGCTCTTTCAAATCTAAATATAAAACTTTTCAGAAAAGGGTTTACTTACCTTTTCCAGATCCAACTCTTCCAAAAGAATGCTTGCATTTTTGTTTGCTTCTGCAGCCTGCCTATCTTTGGCTTGAACAATTGATTCTATACATAGATGGCACTTTTTCAACATTTCCTAAAGTGGCATTAAAAAAGAAGAAAAGAAAGAATGAACACCAATAGTTGGACCAATACGGCATAGAATGACATGGAGTGGAATAAGCTCATGGTGCAAACTATCCAAAGAATTGGGAAAGTTAAGATATTCAACCAGCCAATGAAAAGAAGTTAACTGAGTAAGTGATGATACGACTTTCATGTAATCTTTATAAGACAACGGATATGTGCAGATATTTCACTAGCCATACTACTGCTAGCTTTTTCAGAGCAAATCCGAAACAGAACTTGGCAACAGATTCACATCCTTATATACTGCTCCATTCAAGATATATCAATGAATGAACAAACATTTACTGTTATTTATTTTTGCTTATTTTTTTCATTCTTCATACAACTATAACTAAATTAGGGCTTTAAGACTACAGAAAGTCTAAGCAAATGCTAGGACTGAGTTTAGCATGGTTTTCAGAAACCATGGTGGAATACTTTTTTGTCTAATATTCTGAAGAATTTGAGTGACAAGTAATTCTTACCTTGTCAGTAACTGTTGCTATGTATCTCATACATTCTGAATCTGATGGGAATTGGTTCACCTCTTTTACTAAATAGCGTACAACTTTCACATGACCCTAAGAAATAAATTTTCAACATCAGCCTCTTTCAAGTGAAAATAAACTGAATATTTAAGGACATGAAAAATAAATTCCAAAAGTATATGACAGTTCACCAAAATGTCCTCCTAACCTCTGCTATAAATTCAGTTACCCAGTACAGTGATGGATACATATGTATGCAAATCTATATAAGCAAGGGAGGATCTCTTTTCCTGGATCATTCTCATTCAAATAGAGCCTGAGCAGGAATAAAGACTTTGGGATTTAGCTTCAGTGAAAACACAAATGCTACTTCCCTTAATTTCCAAACATGTGGAACAGGAAAAGATGAATAGATTTGCAATAACACTTAAAATTACTGGTATTTGTAACTTGTAAACAGAGCAAAGTTCCTGGAATGAAACCCTTGCATAACTCAGAGACTGCCAGTATAGGAATATTGATGGAGAAAACTATGGAAATCTTTTGGCAGTGGAATTTGGAACAAAGCATTCATCTGGTAAAATACATTGTCATGTCCTTCCTTGAGGCTGTAAAACTATACCAACTTTGAACTGTATCCATCCAACTGAAATATGTGTTAAATTTTGAGGATTATTTTTTCAAAATTGTAAACCAGGCTTTAGATATGAATAAGGATACAAATCAAACTAACCCATCATTCCAAAATGGGATGAAAATTACAATTGCATTTAATCTATGCTGTTCATTTTGTTCACCTAGCATTGTTTGGATATTATTTTCTTTTGAATAAATAGATAAAAATACACACAAAACTTTTTTTTTGCATATTGTGCCAACCTGGTTTTTCATATGCTTTTATCTGGAAACATAATAAGCAGTTTATAAAATCTGTGCAGTATAACTCAAGCAGAAATGGGATAATAGGATTGTGTTGGCAATGCCTCTGTTTTTTCTAAATTCATACCTCCACAAACTTGCTCCTGTTCAGTACGCTGGAGTTCAAGCAAACTTACCGACAGTAATAGATGATCTCGCTGTACTGAAATCATTGTATTTTCAGACAGTTAAACAAAGATAAAGAACTTTTACCTTTCGAAAGGCTGCCATTAGAGGAGTTATTTTCCTGTTATCAGCAGCATCTACATCTGCTCCTGCTTGTACTAACAACTGGACAACATCTAAATGACCACCGTTTGCAGCAAGCCATAATGGAGTATTTCCTTTCTTGTTACGAACATCAATGTGAGCTCCCCTACCAAAAAAAGAAATAAAGCTTGATTAATCAACAAGGAATACATAATCTCTCTCCCCACCCAACATCTCTTCCAAAGGCTTGACTGCTGCTGCTATTTCTTTCTTTCTTTATCAATCAATCATATTTATATGGTCACCTGTCTCACATAGTGTGACTCTGGACAGCGTACAAACAATGGTAAAAAAACAATTTTAAAAACATTCAAAAATATAAAAAATAATTTTATTGTAAAAGGCTAAGAGTGAGCGTTAAGATTATAAACCATGGAGCCACTTAATCAAATTACCATTCCCTTGTGACCCCCAGGCCTGTTGATACAAGCAGGTATTGCTATTGCTTTAAGAGGGATAAATAAGCTAGGATTATACTAACAGATCTTTTTCTTTTATGTTACAAAACCCAAAATCCAGTTTGGGACTGTTTTGAATTATGAAAAAATGGAAATATTACAAATAAAATAATGTAAATAAAGTGAAACAGGCCTGTTTTGAAATAGGAACCCTTGGTGAAAAAAGGTAAATATCTGATAAATTTCTGTTAATAATAGTCACTATAAGTTGATGGCTGAACAGGTGAGACCCTGTATTCAATTCCACATTCAAAATTCATACTTGTTATTCTGAATGAATATAATAGTAAAGTAACTGACAATCATCTAATGGTTAATGTTAATTTGCACAATTCTGTCAAATATTCACTATTCTCTTAGGACATTTGACAATGTTCTGATTTTGACAAACATTCACTATATATACATACTCTGTATGTATGTCTTGATCCCAAATCCTCAGCTTACATTCAGCCAACATTTTATCAAGCCAAGGGTAAGTATTTTTGGGACAGAAAGATGCAGAAGGTCCTGTTTGATTTGACTCCTCAAAGATAAGTTGTACTAATCCAGCATGGTAAGATAGACAAGGCAGGATCCCCATAGGGTTTGCTTTAGCCAGAATTTGAGGCAGCACAACTTCAGGTGAGCCCCCAAAGAGATGTAGCCAGTGTCTATTATTCTTCTTCCCTGTACAATCCCCAGATATTTTTATAATATTTTGTATGCCCCATACGGGATACTTTTCACTCTGGCACAAATTAATATACTACCTATCAGGATAACACTGGGCAGCTATTTCAAACTCTTGTATGAATGCTACAGGTGCTTATGTTTAGACTCAGAAATTGAATCTGTCTTACATGTGCTACTTCACTATCCACTATATATTCAACGTTTTATGGAATTAATAGCCCCACACCATCAGACCTTTTACCTGGTTGCAGTACCACGAGGTCATGGCTGTACCACTTAATGATCAATCTGCTAATATAATAATGGCAAAATATCTGTCCTTAATCATGGCTTTTAGAAGCCACCTAGTTCCCACTTAATGTAAACTACTGTTCAGCTTATTTATACAGTGCATAGTCTTTGAACTTGTAAAGACGACACATTCGAGCAGCCATACACACACATTTTGAGAATTGCCAAAGACAACAGAAATGTATATGTAATGATGGCTGATTAAAGAGATACATATGAAACAGTGCTGCTCTTGTTAGGGAATTAATAGGCTTAGTTTCACAAACAAGGGTGCAAGCTGTTAGCCACAGTTAATACTCAGAATGGTGTGTCTTCCGATAAAATATTTTCCTCCATGATCTGCAATAATATTTATGTAGGAAATATTACATTAAAACAAAAAATGTATACATTTTTTCAAATGTAATTGTTTCATTTGGAAAATTTACTTCCCCAAAGAATCCTTAAAGCAAAGTTTTTAATTAAAATTGGCAGTTTTTTAAAGTCCTTCTATTCTGCCCTCCTTCCACAAGGAGATGAAATCAGATTGTTAAGGAGAAGGTAAACTACAGTACCTGCTAATAAGCAGCTCACAGAACTTGTAGTGTCCTTTGTCAGCTGCAATGGTTAAAGCTGTATCTCTTGAAGAAGGGACTGGTGGTGCATTTACATCAGCCCCTTTGTCGAGAAGAACTCTGCCTACTTCAGCATAGCCACCAGAAGCAGCTTCCATTAATGGTGTCAGGCCAGTCTAGATGGACAATAGCATTAAATATGTTTTCTCAGGTGAAATGTGTAAAAAATTAAAGCAACAGTAAAACAAACAACCATTTCTAGTTTTTAGAGTATAAATTAGCATTATTCACTTCTATGATGGTTCTCTGTAAAAGAAATAAAAAGGAAGAAGGCTCTCTGACTCCCAGCTGGATGTATTATTAATGTTTGGAATAATTCATAGGGCTGAGGTTGGGGGGGGGGAGGCTCTGCATCAGGAATAAATGGCAGGACATCTACTACAGAATGACACCAAAGCTGAATAATATCAACAAGAAAAATACCAAGAAAAGAAATAGATTTTGCATGGATTGTTAAATAGTTAATTTTAAAAAAATCTTAATTTTATAAGTAGAATGAGGACGAAATGATCTTTCTTTATGCAAAAGATCACAGATAGAACATTTTATACAATAACATGTCCAAAAGAAACAAATTTGGATCTGAAGTGGGCAAAGGTCCTTTGGATCCAGCATGGCCATACTCACTGTTCTGTTGCAGCTCCTTTAAAGACCCATATCTGTTCCTGAGCTTGCATGGCAGCCACATAGGTTCAAATGCAACTCTTTTATGGAGCTGCTATTAGGACAGTATGTGTGCCCATGCTGCGTCTAAAGCATCTTTGCTTCTTCAGATCCAAATACTGTACACCTTTAGAATGTAACATTTGGATTTTATACATATATGTTCAGATGTCCTATGAGTTTAATGAGACTTCCATCGAAAAGAATACTTAAGACTGCTGATGTAGCCTTTTTAAAATAGAAAGTGGTCTAACTCCCTAGGAAAGAAAATGCACTGAAAAATCCAAAATCTTGAATTATTTGGGGTTGAAAAAGAAGTAAATTGGAAAAGAAATCTGATTAGACTCTTTTTTCAGACAGCAAATATCCCTTTATGAAGACTCTAGATAATTTCAAGGGGGAGAAGGGGAGTGGGACATACAGAAAAAAGTGAGCCCAGACCATTTGGGGTTTTAAAAATCAGTTCATTGGACTAGCTGCTTAAAAAGCAGCTAGTTCAATGCACTGATTGAACTAGCTGCTATAATTTGAACCAGATGTACTTTCTCCCAAGTTTTCAGAGGCAGCCTCATATAAAAAGTATCAAAGATGCAAAGTATTTTGATCAAAATAGTGAGTTCCTTTGAGAGAATGAATTACAACTAGCATATGAAATAAGGCTTTTAAGAATTGCCATATGAGCACCAACAAAGCAGAGATGTAAGACTTATTCTTCAGGGGGAGCATAACCCAAGTCAGAATTGTCTGTCCTATTTATTAACTTTCATTCAGCCTATAGTGATCCCAGAACTTGTCCTTCACTAGAACACAAGGAAAAGGAAACATATATCTGGGTGTTATCTGCATATCCATGACCACTAAACCACCATCTTTCTTCTAGATAGCTGAGATTACATTACTAATCAAAGGGGATCCTGGTGAAAGACAACTTTACCGTACTGATCAATCCAACCTTGTTTTGGCTGAAAAGGTTCTTCTTTTCAATACTCTAACTTGTAAGTCCATGAATTAATAATACTGTCTGAAGGATCAGAGTCTTTGAGGAATATAATCCTAAAGCACTTATGTCAATATAGTAAGTAAAATTGTCTTGAAGGTGAATGTCTTCAAGGAAGATAATTCTAAGGATTCAAAAAGAAAACTACCTCTTCTGCAGAATTACTGCTGGATTGAACACCAAGAATTTATGAACCTCTAAATGTCAGAATAAAGAGCCCAGACAGATGGGAACAAAATCACACAATAAACATCATTGTTGAGACAAATCTGTGCAGGTGGTGGGGCTCAAAATCAAGGGAGAGCATCTTATAAAGCTCCACCACAGTTGGCACAAGTGGAATCTTTATACTGCTATACCACATTAAGGAGCTTTTCAGAGTACCTGGAAATTAGGCATGTCTTTTATCCTTTTGAAGTTGAACATATGGTTCAAATATATCCAAATAGTGATCTTCAGCATCTTAAAATGTGAACTTATTGTAAAGATCCAGGTATTGGTGAAGAAAATAAGCTCTTGAACTAAGTCCCAAATCAGGGATGATTATTGTTAATTTCTGCTGCTCTCTACTTTTCTGCAGCATTGTTGGGTGAAAGAAGAGACAAAACTATTATGGTATATGCTAGCTTTGTTCTCTCTCTAGAATCTTGTTCCAAGCTCTTTTGTAAGTTTCTATTCTCTGGAGTAATAAAGATGCCCAGAATGGGAACGTCAAATTTAGTCTTGAGTTTTCAGAACAGTTTTCAGTTTAGAGACCATTCCGCTAAGCCTTCATTGATTTGGACCAATCTGCCTATGCAGAGAATATCTTTCAGTTGTTCTGCCTTGACTGGCAACAGGTACAACATTATCCAGGATAACAAGTAAGAAATTTCTTGAAAGAAAAGTTTTGATCTGAAATTCCTTTTTCAGTTGATATACATCTTGTTGCCATACTATCTTTTCTAATCAAAACAAGGATTCATTCAATCTGCTGTTTAAAAGTGGACTGATGTTAGCCTGATCTCTCTGAGAGCCAAAAGGCTTATATTCATTGCTTTTTAACCTGGTGAACAAAAATTAAAATTCTTGACCCATAAGTCTTTATGGCAGGCATCTAGTTCAAGAGGATTTGCTCTTACTTCGTTAGTGGTGCTTTGTAACCTGAATCTAAACACAAATGACTTGAAATGAAAACTTGCCCACTGGAGAAAGTTCATGCAGGAGACAAATGCCTAGGCAAGAACTAGAGGAAAGCTCTGGGCTGTTTGCAAAGCTAGTATGATAGTAGTCTGATCACCACAAATAACATGAAAGGGGATGTAAACCTGAAAGGGAAGATCTAAACTTGTATTTATTCATTAGATTTCTATGCCACCTTTCTTCAAAAGCTTAAGACAGTGTACTTATTGTTGCTTCCCACAGCAGAAACAGCAAAAAAAAAAAACCTATGGTGGCATTTTCATTTCAGGAGATAGATTGTGGTGAAGTTTACTGAAGTTACATTCTCTCCTGGTTTGAGATAGGTCAGGACTGACAATTAATCTCTTATCTGGAATTTACAAATAGTTATAAGCAAATTGCATGTTTGTGTCCACTGTTGTCCTGATCTCTCCCTTCTTTGGGACTACAAAGACCACTAAGTGATCATCTTGATCATCTGTCTGTATTGTGATAGTATCTTCTGATATGGATGCACCGTAGGGAATAAAAGCTGGGAAAAACATTATCCACTTGATTTCTATTATATAATTCTTGTTGATTATTTCTAAAACCCACTAAACATTTTGATACTGCAGTATATGAGGCATTCACATCATATGACACCTATAAATTTTTGAAGATAACCATGAGGACCTTAGGTTTCTTGTTGGAGTGCTAAATGGGTTTGGATTTCTATGCTGTTGCTTATCTAGGACTGAATCTTTGAAGACTGCTTGAAAAAGTAAGAGGAATGAAAAGCCCTTGACTGTTTCCAAGATTTCTTTTCTTCTCATTCTGGAGGGTTGGAAAGAACTTTTGTCTCCTTCATTGCTTCTACTGCATTGAGGGAGGGAGGGAGGGGAGGGGTCTGTTTCAAAGAGATCTCTACTGAATGACATCTATATCCTTCTTCCACAGCCTGAGGCTTCTTTTGATGATCATATGCAATCCATTAATTCGGTTGTTAAGGAATCCAGTGTCAACCAGCAATCCATGAATTTGTTGTAAAGAATCCAATGTCAACCAGGACAGCCACGGAAAAGTTTTCTTCAGCAAATTTCTAATATCCTTGTCCAACTTATCACTGTCAAGCAGTTTGCTGAATAACTTAATGAAGGCCATAGATGCGGCTCTGAGCACCATAAGTGAGGCATTAAAACCCCAATGAAGTGCAGCTTTTACCTTCCAGCCATGTTGGCTCTACTGGCAGGCTCAGACTCAGAAGGCAGGAGTGCTCTAGATGCTCCAATTGCTGCTCTATATGGGGTATGAGAAGATCTTGCACCATATCAGCTCAGGAACAGAGATAAAGTTTGGCTTTGAAGAGCTTCAATATCCTCCACAGATAATGGCTAAAGTAAGCTAGGAAAAGGACAGAAGGAGCAGGTGAGGGAACTGAGGTGAAGGATGATGTAATCCCAGATATTTATTGCAGGGAGTACAGGAAGATACTTCAAACTGAAGAGACTGCATAGCTCTGGATAACTGCTGACAGAAAAAAAGACTACCTTGGGAAGATGTCCATCACATTCTAGTTCTCTGAAAGCATTCAACCCATTTGAGAGGATCTGGGTTTTTTTTCCTCCTTGAAGAAATTTGGTCAAAACTGTAAGCTACAGAGCATGCTTGCAGAACCTCAAATTATGAGCTGAATCCAGCTCATGTGGATTCCAATTCCCAACTGACAAATCTAGGTGAAGAGAGAGGTGTCTTCCCTCTCCCAAATCCATTCCCTTGTTAAATGAGAGCCAATTTGGTGCATTGGTTAAGACACTGGGCTAGAAACCAGAAGACCAGGAGTTCTAGTCCTGCCTGAGGCACAAAGCCAGCTGGGTGACCTTTGGCCAGTTACTCTCTCTCAGCCCTAGGAAAAAGGCAATGGCAAACCACTCTTGAAAAGTCTTGCCAAGAAAAATGCAGGGACCTGTCCAGGCAGTCTCTGAGAATGGGACACAATTGAATGGATTGGAAAAAAAAACTTGTTAAATATAGTTCACCCAAGAGTGGCATATGGTCTGACATTCAATCAGTTATGTAGAACTAATGGGGAACATAGAGACCAGGTTGTAGCCTTTCCAGGGTATCAGCAGAATTGAAGGATTTCAGCAAAATTTTGCTTTTGTCATTTGCCTCCTCCTTGCTACTCATTCTCACAGAGGCCTTTGTGCTTTGCTTATTTGTGATAAATGGTATGCAGAAGGTAACACCAAATACGGAAGGAGCATATATGCCCTCGAGCAAATCCAAGGGTGCAAGCTCAAAGCTAATGAAATAGCCTCCATGATTCAGAATGCTTTGCTTTGTGAAGCAGCAAGTAAATATCAGTATGCATGAAATGGAAAATACGTATTGTTTTGAACCCAGAGCAAACCATCATGTTCTGGAAATTCTGCCAAACTGTCCTTAGTTTTGCAAAAACTAAGCCTGGGATATTGTTTAGTGTTCAAGATTTAGACTACACAAAATCCAGATGATCCCAGAGTACCTGTATGGGGCATTTAGGGCCAGGCTGATGCATGTCACCCCCTCCTTCCCTCAGAAGCTCCATAGGACAGCATATCTTACCATCTACCCAGCCTCTGTAATCTTCCTAGCATCTTCCTTTCCCTCCTTCTCTCCCTCTTCTCAGCCACTGCAGTGTCCCAGAATAGCATACTCCACTGGGCCATCCACTCCCTTGACTTCTGCATCTTCTCTTCCTGCCATCCCTTCAGCTGCTACCACCACCAGTGCACTAGTCTGTGCAACTGTTCCTTACTGTGATAGTCATTAGTGAGACTAAATTCCCAGTGTGGCATGTGTTTTTTTTCCCTGCTCTTCTAACCCTCCAACCATTTCTGCCCAGAAAAACTGTGTTTCAACCTAAATCAGGAAAAACACATCCACATTTCAGTCTACGGATGGACCAAAATATCTGAAAAGTGTTTCAGTTTGAGTATGAACCATATGAATCCAGCTGTTCCATGCAGACAGCACTTTGCACATTCTTATGAGTAAGCTTTTTTTTGTTGTTATTGTTCAGTGAACCACTCAGATAGCTACGTTCTGCGTTTCATAAGTTCTGCAGTACAGAACACCGGCACCAACAAAGCAGCCACCAAAGAAACAGAGCATTCCTTTCATAATGTTATAGAAACAAGAGCAAGTGCCTAGTACATTAAATAAATCTCAGTCTGTCTACCGGAAAGGCAAAATTTACTGCTGCACTACGTACATTCCAAAAGGGAGCCTTCAGAACCATCGGTCACTGGAATATGGTGGACAGTTCTCTCCTTCTTTAAAGTAATAGAACTTGTGCCAAAAAACAAAACTCAGTACAAGATAGAGAGAAGAAAAAGTGACTCAGGAAAAAAAAAGAGAACACTCTTACAAATGCTACTGCTGAAGTAGCAAAAAGACTCTAACGTAAAGAGCAGGAGCCTGTTCCTCTGGGATAGTGAGGCTTCTTGCTAAATATTTAGCTATTGAGCATTTTGAATGATCTTTTGCACACCCACAGAAGCCTATACATGTGATACACAGATCATGAACAAGGAATCTGTTCTGCTATATATTTAGGGATAGCTGAAATCAGTAGAAAAGCAAAATGCTTATTGTATACTTTAGATATTCCCAAAGTGCACAAACTGCTAACAAAAGCTGGCAAAACAAAACCAAAAACCAAGAGTTACTCCTTACCTTAGCTCTATGCTCAACATTAGCTTTTCTATCAAGGAGAAGACTAACCACTTCCGTTCTTCCTTGGAAACAGGCTAGTGTCAAGGCGGTATTCCTGTTGGTCTCTATCTGTGCGTTAATATCAGAACCCATGTCTAAGAGCAACTTAACAGCGGCTGTGTGTCCATTCATGGCTGCCAACATTAATGGAGAGATGCCCAGTTTGCTTCCAGTTCTAAAAATAAATCAACGTATGTCACATTTTAGTGTTGCAAATATGATGACTTTTTAATAATATTTATCTATTTCTGTAATGCAGAAAGTACATAAAACATGCCATGGGGCCTCCTCCAGTGCAGAGCTTTCAGTGGGGGGTCCAGAGGCTATGCAGCTGTAATTCCTGTAATCATACAGAGATACTACTGCAAAGGCCTACTAGGTGACAGGACTTGGCCAGCCTTGGCTGACTTTTAAATGTTAGCAGGGTTAGATCTGGTTAATACCAGGGCTGCAAACTAGACGTGGAAAAACATTGTGGAAGAAGATAATGGCAAGGCATTTCCATATAGTTGCTAAAAAACCAACATAGACATGTCCATAAAAGCACCAGGCATCCAGGTCAGCTTGAAGACTACATTACCTTTAATACTGGAAGAGGTATCTTATAATACCTTACCCATTTATCTATTTCAAGTTTCAAGTTTTAAAGTAGGGGTTTAAATATTTTTATAACCTGAGGCTATGCTTCATATCTTGGTCATATCTCAGTGACCAAGACAGAGTGAGTAGCCTAAAGTCAGTTTGTGAGCTTCAGGACTGAGTGGAGACTCCAACTGAGTCTCCCTAGCTCAAGTCCAGAACTTTAAATAACACAACCTAGTGGCTGTCCTTCACTACACTGCCTGATCCTACAATGAAAAAATAGTTTGCTTGAAGATTAATCACACAACTATGAAGTAGAAAGGTAAAAAGAGAACTTGCCTTGAATTGATCTCTGCACCAGCATTCAATAGTATTTTGATGATGTTCACATACCCACCAGAAGCAGCTAAACTTAGAGGTGTATAATCAGAAACATTTCTGTGCTCTTTGTTTGCACCTCGTGCTAACAGAAGCTCCACCACCTGAAGTATCATACAAAAAGTTACTTTAAAATGTGGTTACTGCTCCAGTCCTGAACACACAACTTATATCGAAGTGTCTTCCTGACTAGCAGCATTGAACAATTTTTTGTATATTACTCAAAATATTTGTATTTATGTGATTCTATTTTCGCACCAATTAACAATATCAGTCTTAGAAGTGATACACACAACCATTTGTTATAGTTTAATAATGCAGCAATGTGTCAGACATTTCAAGCAAGGTATAAATTGGGGCAGGCATGTCTATTTAAGTTTCACCAATAGTGAGGCTCAGCAAAAAAAGAAAGACCAGAATTATAAAAGATAATTAAGAAAAGATTAAATAATGAAATAGGACTTGGATATGTTTTCCCCCTGAATGGAATCCCACTCCCACAACAATTAGAAATAAACAGACTAGTTTATCATCTATCACACTTGAACAAATTCCCTTCCTTAATACGGTTTAATTATATGATTGGTTTATTGATATTTATTGACAGGTTTATTCACTTTAATGTAGTTTTATTGTGTTCAATGTAATAAACCACTGCAAGCTGGCTTTGCCAGGAGTCTGAGGAACAAATGCAAAAAACAAACAAACCACATACGTAAACCTGGTTGCAGATGTGTGATCATTGCTGAGGTATATGGAGGGTGAAAGCTCATGCAACTGCAGAATCCCTTGTTTGGGGAAGGCAGCTCTGGATTGTAGCCCCCACTATATTTCAAACTACTACTGAAAATTGGAGTAAATAGACCAAACCTAATAAGCTGGACTCCAATTTATCCAAGATCAGATTTTAGAAAGCAGATACTAAAATAAGACTAGATTCAGAGAGGAAAAGGCTTCTTTTATGATGGTTTTATAATACTTCCATTATTGGAAGTTTCTGGGAAATACAAGTAGGTGATTATAATCCAGCCTGAAAGTCTTCTGGTTGGCTATTCTAGGACAGAATACCAGAGTAGATAGGTACTGGCCTTGTACAACATGTCTCTTATTTATAGTCTTCAGTTAGTGTTTAACCAAGGTTAAGAAAAATAAAGTATGATTAAATGTTACAAGTTAAATGCTGTTATAATATTAATAATATAACATGGCGTTCATGCAACACTACATTCAGTATTAACATGCATGAGCTTAGATTTCTCCATTCTTCCTCTGGCTTAATCAGAAGGAGACTATTAGAAGCATCGACTTTGAAGTTAATCAAAGTACTCTGTTACTTGCAAGCTTGGACTAGAGAACTGTGGTTATGATACACACCAGGATTATAGACAAGGATTTGAACCCTGTTTGAGTAGACTATGAGTTAGCACCCTATACAAAGTAAAAATACATGCAAGTATTATATTAAATACTGCAATAAAATATGATTATTAGAAAACATCCTAATATTTCAGAGGAAATGTCCTATTACTTCAGTGGAACTTACTTGCCTGCCAAGCACGCGTAAACATTACTAACACCAATGTCTACAGTACAACTATGTGAATTTGGTTAAAAAGGCTTCCGAAGACTGTAGTTAGGTTTAGGGATCTGAACAGTAACTTTACCTTTACAAGAAAGGTTTTCAGTTAACATACGACAATTGATAATTTTTTACCTCCTGTCTTCCTCCTGAGCAAGCTAAAGATAATGGTGTGTCCTTGGTCCTTTCAGACTGAGCTTCAATATCTGCACCATTATCCAACAAAATCTCCACAACACCAACATGACCAGCGGTAGCAGCCAAAATAAGTGGAGTAAACCCTGAAAAAATGAGTAGGTACCACTTAAGATGCTTCATTTTAAATTTTTTATCAATGTTTAAACTGGTACATAGGTACTTATCATAATGATTTATTTTCCACAGTGGATGGTGGGTATTCTTTGCTGAGTTGCTCTTCCCCTTTGCTCTTGTAGGCAAAAAGAAGTTTGTCCAATATATCTATGGGCGGAAGCAACACCCTCCCTTCATTTATAGACTTCAAAAAATAGGAACCTTTATATTCACAGGGGAAAAAACATGCAACAGCTAATGCCTACCAATATCTAATTCCCTGTCTGCAGCCCAGCTCATTTGAGGGAGAGCTGGATATTTTCCATCCATTGTGGAAAATGACCTTTCACCGTTAAGTACCAGTGTATCATTTTTTTCACAGTGGCCGAAGGGATCCTTCACTGAGTTGTACCACTGTGATAGTCTGAGGAAGGAAATGTATACTCCAACCACTTAGGACAAAGACACCACCTACTGGCAAGACTGCTTACCAAGGACATTTTGGCTGATGAGTACATAAACGCTTGGTAATAATGCAGAGAAGTGAGAACTGAAGATCATACAGGTGCTGTATAAATATTCCTTAAAGGTTCATCAGTAGTGAATGCCACAGGAGTAGCAGTGCTCTCAATGGAATGAGCCATGACTCCCCTAGAACAATACCTGAGACTCATACACTAAATGAGGCTCCCCTTCAGGCTCTGTGGACATGAAGACCCTTGCAAAAAGGAAATGCAGAGATGCTCTGAACTGTGGGATTCCTCAGCTCTAATCAAGCAGTTCTTGCATGCTCAATATTCAGCTTATGCCACTCTTTTTCCAGATGCTTGGACAAAACAAATATAGATAGGATCAAATCTTGATTCTACTGAGAGTGTAAAGATAATGATGGTAAATTCTTGACTAAAAGAACCACCAGCTCCTTAGGTGGGAAATTCAGAAACAAATCTCTGACTTTACTGGTGACTGGAGGGGGGAACGGTTTCAATATTGGCATTTGAACTACCTGGCAAATAGACTGAAAGGCCTCTAATGGAAGCACCACTCTCTCTGATTCAGGTACACCCAACTCAGCCAGTTGTACAGATTTTTTATGACTTTTGCAAATATGGAAGGTGAGATTCTGTTCACAAAAGAAGTTTGAGGCATTATACAGGCTTCAGTGGTTGGACTATGGGAATGCCAGAAACTATCTTCATTCAGCAAAGCATTTGACAAAATATCCCATGATATTCACAGTAACATGTTGTTTGGATGGGAATGATAATTAAGCGGAAACATAGCTGACTCAAAAATCATACTCAGAGTGCTTAGCAATGGTGTCTCATTACATAAGAGACAGACATTAAATGCGATGCTGCAGGGTTTGGTTCTGGGCCTTGTATTCTTCAATAACATTATTAATGGCTTGAATGAGGAAGTCAAGGGTGTGCTTATCAAAATTGGATGGGATAACTAATACCCTAGAAGACTGAATAAAATTCAAAATGATCTTGGCCAGCTAGATAAACAGGCTGAAATGTAACAAAATGACATTTAAGAGACAAATGTAAAAGTCTTCATTTAGGAAACAGAAATCAAATGCCAAATATAGAACAGATACATATCTCGGCAAGAGAGAGAGAAAAAATGGGGATATTTAGTATTATAAATCTTCTCAAGGCTATGTCACACGAAAGATCAAGACCTATTCTCCACTGCTCCAGAGTACAAGCCATGGAATAATTAGTTGTTCATGTTCTGTCATGCAGCTGCTTCCAAATCTTTGTGACCTGGCAGACTTTATTTTGCCAGAACAATCTGTAATTGCTTTGAGTTTCTGTAAACTCATGTCTCTGTCATCAAGATCTAGCTACATTGTCTTCTGTTGGCCTCTTTTTCAATTACTTGGTTTTTCTATGCATCAGAGTTTTCTCCATCAGATACCTGTTTTGTTTTATTTATCTAATATTGAATGATTTTTCTTCTGATCCAATTCTCAATGATTTTCTCCAGTATCACAATTCAAAGGCATCCATTATTCTTCATTTAGCCTTTCTGGATCCTCCAGCTTTCACAGCCATGTATTACAACTGTGACCATGACAACAAATGTTTTTTGCAGTCAGTGTGGTGTCTCTGAGCTTTAATATTTTGTCTAGATCTGCCATAACCCTTCTTGCTCCAATTGTCTCTGCCCATCCAGTAAGATCTGACAGGATTGGCATGCTCCAAATCCCATTAGTGAAGTGAAGCCATATTTCAAGACCCTGGAGATGTGACTTTTCTGTGGCAAGAGATATTCCATGCATTTGAGCCATTTTGGACAGGGTTACCTGCCTGATCTAGTGACAAAGTTCATGTTGACAGTTACAGACAGAGCCAGACACTCTGTCTGCCCATGCTTAGCTCCCACCCCTTCAAATGTCTAGGCTTTCCAAAAATTGGAAGGATGACCACCAGGAGAAACCATCTGAACTGCTGTCACCATAGACTGGTATGAGGAAAAGGGAAGGTACCCAATGAGTGATAATTCCTCATGGGAGCTGAGCTGCCTAACAGAAGAAACTTGTTTCTGTGATCTCATGCTTCATATAAGTTGTCCCAGGTCTATTTGTCTTTAAGTCTGCCACTATGGACTAAATGAGAAAAGATGCAGTGTTGTGCTCCTAGATCTAGGCAGAGTTAGGCAAGAGTACTGCAATGGAGACTGCTTCTTCCCATCTATTGGACAAACTTGTTCCTACTTATCAGAGCAAACAGGAGAAGAAATCAAGTGAAGGATACCCTTCTCTTCTGTGGGAAAAAAATGACTTTAACAAGAGGGACAAAAATTATAATGTACATCATTTGATACAAAATTAACTTTACATTTGAATAAAAATATTGCAGAATACAAATTTGTATCTTACTTAGGGTTGTTATTTTTAAATTTTTTTTACCCCATGCCAGAGTCTCTCCAGAATCTACTTCTGTTGGAATGCACAACCACACAGCACATGCATATGGACTCTGCAAGTTGATTGATACTTTATCAGCAGATACTCACCCTTTTTGTCCCTGTGTTCAATATTAGCCCCCCTCTCTAAAAGAGTTTGTACCAGTTCTTCATGTCCACCAGCACAAGCAAGAGTCAGTGCTGTATCATGGTTACTTTCAGTCTTAAAAAAAAAAGTCATTAATATGGTTATATTTGTTCTAGCATTTAATAAACAAGCCAATATATGAAACCATAGCTTAATCCTGGGTTACCTGTTACAAAAAAGAATTCAGTTCAAACTAGTTCCCATGTTCAACATAGCAAAAAGAATCATAAGCATTTAAGGCCATAGCTCATCCCTGGATTAAGTAGGTCTGAACATTCTTAACAGCACCAAAATATAAGTTTCTCTTGGGTTTAGTTTTGTGAAAACAAAAGTGAAGGCCCTTGCATTCTTTTCAACACAAAGTCTGAAAGAAAAAAAAGAACCCTGAACTGAATAAAACAAATGATCCAAATTCAACATCCACTCTTCTGTAATCATTCTTTTCATACATTTAATAAATATTATGCTTATCTGAAGTTCAAAGAATGGCTTAAAGAAAGTATCTCAATATTTCAAAGTATACTAATGCTTTGCAAAACAAATTCTTCCTCAAGTCCACCTTGCAAACAAATAGAATTTTCTATTTTTCCTTCATTTTTTAATTTGTATTTTGTTTCATGGTAGAAGAAATATTATTTTACACTTACCTGTGCATCAATATCAATGGCAGGATAAACTGGTAGCATGGTTGAAGGAGAAATGATAGGACTAGGAGCAGGTGTCTGAGGTTGGGAAACAGACGCTGCAATGCTGTGGGTAGGGGTATTTGACACTGCAGATGCTCTTCCACTCACTGCTATTAAAGAGAATAACTAGGCTTATTAACATGACAACTGTCCTCTTGGATGCCCCAGAATTTCTTTAAATGAAAACATGCACTGAGAAATCACAATATATCAAACAGAAATGAGTCTTCTTTGAGAATAAGCTATAGCTGAGAACAAATGGTCGCAAAATTTTTTTGGTCCTTCTGGGGAGAAAACTATAGCTGAGAAGGAACCACCTTGCTTTAACCTAATGAGAACTGTCCTAAAAGCAGTTTTACCAATTTAATTATTGTTTGGAATTTTCTATTATCAGTAATAAGAGGTGCTGATAAATCAAACCTTTAACAGAAAACAGAAGCATGACAATAAAATGACTATTTGGAACTTTTAAAATGAGGGAATATGGTTCATCACTAATAGAACAAAGTGAGCTTAACTATCTGAAACCAACAGATATTCCTTTTTTCCTGCATATGATCTTTACCCAACAGTATGACCAAAGAAAATCATAGTTGCAATTAAGCATGAGTTGAATATTAATGAAAAAAGCCATAGGAATTCCTTAATATAGGCAAAATATTTGATCTAAGATAGGAGATATTAATTTAATTTAGTTTAGTTAAATGTTTAAAGGACCTCTAATATGTTTTTCTCCCAAAAATACTAACTGGGCAGAATGAAATCATAATCTGAGAACATTACTTAGAAGAAACAAAAATTCAAAGATAGACCTCTCATGTTTTCTTTATTTTACCTTTTAGAATTACACCAGTTCTCAGTGGAACAAATCATACTGTCTAGAGAATATGGAAATCTTTGCATTCTAAAATTACTACCTTTAAGCAATCTTAACAAAAAAGCTAAAGCATGTTGCAATTCCTTATGCCTTTAATACTATAATGAGGTCATGACTATGAAGACAGCACTGGACAATAATCAGTAATTACTCAAAATTTGACACAGCTAGTAGCAAGAAGGAAGTTTTCTACACATTAGAAAATTAGCAAGGGTGAATCTGCTACAATACACACTTCTGAATAGCCCCTAAATTTCTTTACTTAAATCTAATTTCAGTTAATTTATTACATCAAATATTCTTAGAGTTGTGTTTCATAATCCTCTGATGAGTATTTGTGCACTGGCTTAGACAATGACTATGTTAAATGCAAGCTGATTTGAAACTATAGTAATGGTATATTCAAGAAGCAAGGGAGAGTCTGACTTGTTTTGAATCTAGAGCAAAACAACACAGGTTGCAGAATATATTATCCAGTCATGGAGAAGACAGTATTAGAAAATGGAAAAAACATTACATCTCTGCTTGTAAGAATTTGGGGAAAGTATTACTTGGAAGTAGTTTCCTAGCTGGCCAAATAAATCCTGACTGGCACCACCTACGGAAGAGGAAATGATCCACAGTATGAACTCTATGAGCAGTTTGCATTAATTTTGTCAAACAAAAGAAAAGACTTAGGACAAGTTTAGAAATGCCATTTAAATGGCATTTAAAATTCTATTGATTTGCACTGCAAGAGCCTTCCCCATTCAGTTTTCTAAGCAATGAGGACCGAAGGGAAAGGAAATGCTAGCAACAACACAAAGCGTTGCAGATGTGCACTGGAATTTACTAGATCAGGGTTATGATATTCCAGACTGTTTCAGCTGAGTTAAAAAAGGAAGCAATGTTTCCTGTCTTATTCCATTTTTCTTTTTGTGTAATTCACAGGAAAACTTAATAAGCATGATTTTGCACATGTATTTTTAGAAAGCTGGTAAGTGCTGGAATGAAAAAGGCTAACAGAAAAGTAAAATTCATTCATGGGTGCTCTAAGAAAAGCAAGGAATCAAGAACATCACCAAGGCATAAATATCAGGTCTAGGGCATGGGACAAAAGGGACAATACACTTGACAGCAGAGATGCTTTTCTGCTCACTTCAATTGACTGCCAATCACTTCTGTGAAGATACTGAATATGGCCAGAAACAATAGTGTCATTCCAGTACTATTTAAAAGCTGTTCATTTCAGGCTATAAATTGCCATTTCCCAAATAACACAGATCTATTTTAATAAACTAGGTAGACAACACTGGAAATGGAAATGGAAACATCAACTTTAGATTGTAGCTATTAAGAACAAGCCAAAATAATCCAGTCTTTGTGGCACTGAAATAAAAAAAAAAGATGCTGACATACTCAAAACTGCTTTTCAGCACTGATATTTTATCTGCATGTAACAATTCATACAAACCTGCCATGATGTCATCCAGTGTGTCATTGAGGGTCTGGGCAGGGCTGGCCACCATTAACCCTTGCTGTGCATCTGTCAGAATTCCTTGCCCCAGCCCTGTAAGTTGTGCTTGGCCCAGTACTGGTTGTCCAACTATGACACTTTGGAGTTCTGAAAGATTTGCCATAGAACCTGGTGGTAAAGAACCTGCAGACAGAGGCAAAGCTTGTGGCATTGCCAGAGGCTGTATTGGAGCAAAACCCATCTGGGTAGCAGTTTGCTGAGGATCATCTTTGAGTAAGTATGGGTCCACCTGCTGCAGGCGTGCATAATCTCCTTCAGTAAGTTGTTCTCCTACTCCAACAGGAGTTAATAGTCCCAAATGCTGACAAGACTGTTGCTGCTGCTGCTGCTGCAATTGAATTCTCTGAGCTTTAACTTCCAGATACTGTTTTTTCAGTTGCTGTTGTGTTTTCAGTTGCAGTTCCCGCTCTACTTTCTGCAGCTCTTCTAAGATCTTTTGCTTCTTCTGAATTTGTTCTTCTCTAGTTTTGTTCAGCTCCTCAATCTTCTCCTTAGTGAGCTGGTCAGCATGTGCCAATTCCAAAGACTGCAGCTGTGCATTCTTTTCTATGGCTTCCTTTATTCTTTGCTCTAATTCCGTCAACTTGCCCTGAGCCTCCTCAACAATGCTTTCTGGAGACTGATTAGCGACGTAACCTTGTACCTCTGGGTTGGATGGCTGCAAATGGCTGCTGGACTTTTGTTTGGAAGTGGCTGTATGAAAGAGACACCCCCTCAGAACCAAATGGAAGTCCACATGCACAGCATTCTTATTACAGACCTACTGATCAATCAAGCACAAAGATGACACCTACCAGAGATGAAAAGGCTAACGGAAAAAGACATGCCTATTATAGTTGAATGCTTTATTGAGGAATTAATTACAATTCTAAATTGCTTGGTTATTGGGGAATACAATTGTTTACTACTAACAAAAGCATACATTGCAAAAAGGTCTTTTACAAGTTACTTATTTTCTTCAGTGAATGCAATCGTATGTATATTTACTCAAAAGATTAAGCATGCATAGGATTGCAGCCTAAATACCTTTAACTGAAAAAGCAGTCATCAAGATTCAAGGCATATGGATATAAATATATAAACAATGTTCACAAGGTTTGTAGAGAGAGGAAAAAGATCAAACTCACTGTCCTAAAATGATAGTTTATTGTTAATGAAATGAAATATAAAATCAGAATGAGTTCTACAAACATATTTCAATGCAAGTTATTTCTCCAAGCTTTAAACTCTACCTGGAGTTTATGAGTTAGCATCAAATCTTTTGTACTGGAAATGCAAGAGTAACATCCAATACTCAGTGTTCAAAACTACACTAAAATAGTTGCAATTATGGAGATACTGGATCAGGAACTGGGAGACCTAGGTTTAAGGCCTCCCTAAGCCATGGTAGCTCACTGAGTAACTATGGGCCAATTACTATCTCTTAATTCAAGTTATCCCTGCCATGTTTTTTATGAGAAAAAGTGAATGAAAAAGCACTATGTACACCACCTTGAGCTCTTTGAGAAAAGGTGGGATGTATATCTAACAAGCGTCATACAAAAGATACTGCTTTATACCTATCAATCTGAGTTACTTGGTCAGATAGGCAAATATGTCAGTCTTCTTGCATTAAAAATATACTTGATTAAAATAAAATTATAAACAAGATTATGGAATCCAGCTACAGATATTTTAGGGGCTTTATGTGCTGTTTGGGACAAAGATTTAGTGTAAATCTTTTAAAAACAAATAAACAAAAAGTAACATTATTAAAACAGATAGTAATGTCCTATTTCTATTCATGGAAATGTTTTATTCTCTAAACAGATTTTAAAATAATTTTTCCACAAACAGCAAGCAATTCTTAATAATATTTTACAGAAAAGAAGTACTAAAATTTACATGTTTCAAAAGTCAAATCTGAATGTAGAAATTAAATGTTTATTGTATTCTGGGCACAAAACTGATTCCAAAAAAAGATATAGCATAGTACTGGAAAGAAATTGTACAAGTATTTCCCAGTTTTATTACTGTAAGGTATCTACTGATTTATAAAAAAACAGAAATTGGAAACACAACTAGCTCATATATAAAGGGAGCTTTCTTTCCTTTTCTTTCTCTGTTATGAAAATAGTTCTTGGTATCTCTTTTTAAAAAAATATGCTACCCTGCAAAACAATTTTCCCAATAATTTTTGCTCTTCCGTAATGTACAGAATGAATGATATTGAAGAAACGAAAGATATCCACCATTCCACTGACAAATATGTTGTAGCAATAATATTCAGAGGTACAACTGACCTTTGTTTCTTATGGGAAGCATGGTGCTAACGTTGGCAGGAGGCTTGTCAGGCTCTTGAGGTGGAACTACCATGGGAAGTGCCTGCACTGGTACACGAGGAGCCTAAAACACAGGACACTAGAATTACTTTCTTCGTTCTGACTGACCAAAACACAGTGCCAGAAGAGAGAAGCAGGCATAAATATTTCACAATTCAATAAGTATTAATTATTACAGGTTTAAATATCCTATCAGTTCATAGACTTTACATTCTTGGCATTTACAGAAGTATTTTAACAAAGTATCCAACCATAAAGAATATGCATGATGACAAAAATGATTACGACACTCCCAAGAGTAAAAAAAAAAATCCTAACCAAAGTTTCCTTACAATAGTTTTTCTTCAGAAGTGGAAGGCATTAAAGCAAACTCATGAAAAGATTATTCCTTAGAGTAATATGAGCTGCTCATCAGAGTTTACCAGGTCATCTACAATATTTATTGAATACAATGTCTATTTTCAAATAAGTGGACATTATTTTAGCTTATTAATAAATCAAGCATAATCAAAGCCAGAAGAATAAACATAAACAATCATACCCTATTTAAATCATGAGATGGAGGAGTCAACTGCGTAGATTCAGGTGGAGGAGCAGAAAGTAGGTTGTTAGGATAATCCAACAAGTAACAAACTACACTTGTATGGCCACCCTTAGCAGCTTCTATTAGCATGGTTGAACCATCCTATAAAGAAATAATGGAATAAATAAAGTATCAAACTGACAGGGGTGATTTGCCTATTCTGACAAAAACTTAACCAATGCTATATAAAGCACATAAATGTTACTCGGATTACTTCTCAATAATTGAAGAGTTGTTTAAACTGGCAATTTATTTTAATTTCTTCCTGCCTTTTCACCTGGAGATTGAGCAAAATGCACAAAAAGATTAAAAAGGCATTTCATGTAAGAACTCCTTGACAATGTAAAACCACATTTACAGCTGAAAGATGCTTAAACGATACATCATTATGTTATGGTTCCTAATGATAAACTGATCCAAAATCTGTTCTCAACAACATTCGAACAGTAGGTAGTTAAATGAAGAAAAATCACTTACTTTTAGTCTGTGTGTAGGATCAGCTCCATGAGCTAACAGCAATTCCACAACAGCCAGGTGGCCTCCAGCACAAGCAAGCGACAATACTGTATGATCATTGTTAGCGGTGGTCCTGTTCACGTTTGCTCCTGTTATTAATGCATTGAGGAAAACAAAAGCCATTTAAAGCTCTCTGCCTGTAACTCTTCTTTTTCTCGTATATAAAATAGAAGAGAAATTCCTGCATAAGACAGGATAATATTAAATAACAGAGCCTTGTTTCAGAATTGATTCCAGGAGTCATTTGCTCCCAGATGACTTCCACCTTTCCAAATAAAAGATTTCCTTTAACTTGTCAATGTATCTCAGTTATTCTTGTACAACGAAAACAGTTATTATTTTTATCCTCTACTACTTGAGACTACAACCCTGTACTCAGCCATAATGTGATATTTAACTCTAATATTTTTTTCTCAAAAATCTGAGCAAGATATAAAAAGTTTACTTTTTTCGGCAATATTCATATACACAATGAGACATTTTACTTTGAAAAGGGGAACCATTTCTATCCCTTTTACTCAACTGCCATATCATAAGATGAACTCTTCAATTCCAAGAGCACTTTGCTATTTGGGATTGGAGGGAACTCTTAGAACTCACTAGTTTTCTAGGAATTAGTTACTTATATTATAGTTTGCTGAACTAGGGTACAAGTGGACTGTTCAAGTTGCTCATTAATATCTTTGCCAGCTGAAGTTATATCATACAGCCTGTGACTGCTCACTTTTCAGATACTCAACATAAACAGACATGTCATGTAATAAAAACCTCAAGCAGATGAAATTTTTTAAAATCAAAACACAAAAGACTAAAAGTTCTAACAAATCAGAAAAGCCCATTAAAGCACTTCTGGGGAAGAAATGGTGGACTGAACACGGCTCCATGAAAAGCAGAGCTGACAACCATGACAGAATGAAGAACCGGCGAGTAGACCGGCTCTTCGATAATTCCTCTCCAGACAAGAAGAGGGCTTGAGATCGCCCACAAGTGCTCCAGACAGCTGCTCCTCACGAGGAGACCACAAAACAGCAGACTCCGGTGAGTTTAGAGCTCTGGGAGACGAGGGAACAGTCATCTTACTCAAACCATGGTCGACACCTTTGAAAGGACACTAAGTTCACATACTTCCTTTTCTAATCGCTGTTGGAAATTGCTTGTTAACTGCTCTTCAGCTCTTTGGATTGACAAGTTTTACAGCACCAGGTGAGTTTCCTTCAATCCTTAGCGAAAGAAGTTTTAATTACAAGTTTAAAAAATTGGGAGGGGGAATAAACAGCAAAAGGGTGATTAGACAAGACTTTAAAAATTGACACAAGAGGGAACCGCTCAGAGTCCCTCCTTGGGGGGAGATGGGCGGGAGTACAAATTTGAGACATAATAATAATAATAACTAAAGATTATAATTAAAGGAGAACACTTAAACTTGACTTACAATTACAGAACGAAGCAAAGTATTTTAACATTGAACATACTGAAGGATATTTTTGAACAATGGACCCAGAAATTAATTTTAAGAGTTTCTGCCTCTATAGACAGACTGTGTTTAAAATATGTTATGACATAGGAAAGTTCTACCTGACAAGATTGAGACTGATTTGAAAGTGGATTTTAAAATGACAGGCTTCAAGAATGACATGGAAAAAGATGTTACGCTGGACATATAAAAAAAGAACCAGCTGATGTCTTAATAATTAAAAGAGATATACAAATAACAAACCAAGAGAGTGACCTGGATAATTTTCCTATATTAGATTTACAAAGTTGTTAAAGTTTTGAAAAAATTGGTGAGAAGGGACAAAGAAAAAAATAAAAATAAATCAAGTTCTATGACATTATTTGAAGGAACTAAAGACCAAGATTGTTATTAAAAAAAGGAAGGAATATAAAGTTGGTTTATTGGATCAACATTAAAATAGGTATGTTGTTATCTCTGGTAGCCCTTAATGGACTTTTGCTGACATCAGGACTGAAATGATAAGGCTTTAAGGATTTGTTTATAGATAAGAGATGGGATATGGGAAGAAGAGATCATTTGTATTTTAAGAGGTGATAAGTTACTAAAGTTATTTATACTTGTGATTAAGTCACTTCTATATATTCTATATATATTTTTTTCTTTACTATATTATTTTTTCTTTCTTTTCTATTTCTTTCCCTTTTTCTTTCATTTCTGCACCTTCTTTTTTCTTTTTCTTTTCTTTCTTTTCTTTTTTATTAGTTTTTATTGTTGTAATTTAATCTTTGATAAAATTACTATATAAGAAAAAGAAAATCCCATTAAATCACGAAAAGGAATGACTTACTGTTTGCAAACCCTACCTTTGCTAATTAAGAACTGGACAGTACAGACATGGCCTGCTCTTGCAGCTTTCATCAATGGCGTTCTTCCCCCTTCAGATTCATGTTCCTACAAAAACAGAAAAATTCAGAAAACATCTTAGAAAATAGATATTTTGGATGGTTTCAAATCTTTTTTTAAATTCATCCTGAATTTTTAATTTTTGCTAAGTTTAACTAAACATGCATAATAGTATAATCTGTTACCAATCTTATCCCTATCCAGTGGTTAATGCAACGGGCTAGAAACCAGGAGTCTGTGAGTTCTAGTCCCACCATAGGCATGGAAGCCAGCTGGGTGACCTTGGGCCAGTCAGTCTCTCTCAGCCCAACTCACCTCACAGGGTGGTTGTTGTTGTGGGGAAAATAGAAGGAGGAAGGAATATTAAATATGTTCCCCGCCTTGAGTTATTTATAAAAAATAAAGGGATAAAAATTAAATAAATAAATATTTCCAGACTTTGAAAATTATATTTGTATTACAAGGAAAAAACTATTAAAAAATCAACTAAAATGTAGTATAGGGATAAACCACTATGAGATAAACTAATAGGCCTAAAAAGGAATTTAGTAATGAAGCTATAGTCTTCCGATGACAATTTTGAAGAGGATCTTGTTTGAGATTCAGAAAGATGGCCAAACTAGAAAGTGCTGCAGCAATGGGTGGCCAAATAAACTCATGGCAATTGGTTATGAGAGGGAAAATGCAATACCAGGGCACTCTTAGCTGCTGTTTGATCAAAGTGTCTGAAGTGACTCTTTAGTTATACAACAGTCAACCAAGAAAGCAACCACAACCTATGTGTCTCCCCAAAACATGAAACTACTGGGAGAAGTCATCCATTGGTTTGGGTTGAGTGTCATCACTATGCTCAGCATTATACCCCCATCCCTGGTCAAAGCTAGAGATGCTATGGCTCTCTTGAACTGGTATCTGGAGGCTGTGAGGATCTGGACAAAGCAAAACAAGTGCAGACGAAAGCTTACCAAGACAGAGTTGCTAGTTGTCAGTAAATATTGGGACATTTCAATAACAGCAGTCACAGTAGCCACTCTTGATCTGGGTCCCCCAAAGAAGGTGGTCAATGACTAGGGGCTCCTCTTGGGTGCTCAACTGCTGCTCAAGCAGCAGATGGAACCTGCGACCAGGTTACAGGGCTAGCTGCCTGTAACCCATGACCTGACAAACTACTGCAATTAGTTTGGGGCTACCTTTAGAGATGACCCAGAAGCTACCATTTATACAAAATGTGGCAGCCAGATTTTTGGTGGGAAAATTCTACTTTGTGATCATGGGTTCCTGTCTTGGATTTTATCCATTGCTTTAGTTTATTGTGATGCTGGTTTTTCAAACTATTTTTTGTCATGGTTAGTATTTATTACTGTATACTGCTCAGAGTTCTTTCATGTTGTGGCTGTCAGAACCCACAATCAAAGAGTTGTTAGATCTGTTGATTGTGTTCTCTGCCATTGAAGCAACAAATCTCAAGCTCTGGATGGGGCGAGGGAGTTGTTGAGAGTGAGAAGAAATCCAAGGTCGTACCAGCCAGCCAGGAGTGGAATGCTGGACTGTTAAGGGAAAAGGGGGGGAGCGTGGAGGAGGTTTTGACGTGCCTATGTGTCTTTTATCAGGTAGTTGTGTGAGGATATTTTTAGTCATGGCTTTTTGCTTAACATCTGTACACATCATCAATAAATCTGAAACCTACATTTCATCTGGATGCATGAGTCAGAATTTTATTGAGTCAACTGTGTCAGAACTTTACAGTAGCAAGCAAGCAATAAATAAGGTTATAGCATGATACCTTGCCCCCTCCACACCCCCACCCCAAGTTCTACAGATTGGCCAGACACAAGACAGAATTGCTCCACAGATTGCTGGGAAACTCTCCAAGGCCTGTCCAGAAACTTTCCAGATCTGTTATGTTATGTTATCTGTTATGACCATTCTAATTGGTCCACTGCCCTTGCAGAGGTCCAGGTGCCATGAAGTACAGCTTGAGAAGGAAGTGATACAATCACTGCAGAAGACTAATGTTAATACTCTCCATATTCAGATCACATCTTATTTGTTCTGAAATAAAGACCAGGTCAAGCCTGTGCCCTCTAAAGTGGGTTAGTGTCACAATTACTTGCCATGACAAGCTCATGATTGCCATGGAGGTCATGAAGTCACAAGCCACACTAGACCCATGGAGGCTGAAATCAGGCAGGACTAAAAGCCTCAGGAATTCCAACACTTTCCAGGAGCTTATGACACTTGGTATACCAACAGCAGTCTTAGCTTATCAGCACAGAACAACTCCACAAACAGGCTTTGATACCCAGTCACCTCTGGAACAGAGCTTGTCTGATGGGAAAAAAAAATTCACAGACACCCACTTTACATTAGATGTGAGCAATTACTTCATAATTTAAACTGCATTCTTTCTCTGCCCTTTTAACCATGTAATTGCCACTGAGCATAGTTAATTTAAATGGGATGTGCTGTACAGTTTACACCTACCTTATACTCTCCAGACAGTACATTCCTATTCACACCAGAATTCTTTATTTTATATTCTTTATTTATTACTACGATTTATATGCCCCTCCGTTTCTGGAGCTAAACCATATGAAAAAAATGTGAACTTATGGAAGAGCCATACAGTATGGTACTCAGTTCCAAAACCTGCCCTAAAAGAAAAAGGCCTTCAAAAGGAAGAAGGGATGCCACTTTAGAAAATGAAACTCTTTCCTGATAAGTCACATGAAACTGTGAAAGTATGGGCAGTGCTACTAGAAAGTATCTAATGCATTTAAATCTCTCTCTGTTTGTATAATGAGAGCCAGTTTGGTGTAGTAGTTAAGGCACCTGCCTAGAAACCAGGAGACCGTGAGTTCTAGTCCTCCTTAGGTACGAAACCAACTAGGTGACTTTGGAGCAGTCATTCTTTCTTAGCCCTAGGAAGGAGGCAACCGCAAACCACTTCTGAAAACCTTGCCAAGAAAACTGCAGGGACTAGTCCAGGCAATCTTCAGGAGTCAATCCTGACTTGAAGAGACAAACCCCCACAAAAAGTTTGTATACAATAGCTGGTTTTCCTCATTTTGATTTCATTTTCTTCCCCTCAAGTTTAGAATGCCTTTTGGGTGAAACCTGAATTAACATTCTTCTGTATTCGTGTTTTTTCTTTCACTCTATAAAACATTTAAAGAGAACACGACACTAAGATACAAGGAAAAGGTGTAGGTAAATTGTAGCAACATTTGTTATGTGTGCAAATTACTTGCATCTCACAGTACAGCTTTATCTCCCAGGAAAAAAAAATCCTGTGAATGCTAATATTCAACACCTTATTGCTGGTTTGGTCAAGTAGAAATAAACCCAGTATCAAATATAGTAAGAAACTATATAATATAAACTCAAAATTTCATTAGCTAGCTTACCAAATCAGCATCTGCTTGAAGCAACACATCTGCAACATCTGTATGACCATTTTCACAGGCATATGTCAGCGCTGTGTCTCCTGTTGCTGTTGTTGCATGCACGTTAGCTCCTGAAGTTACACAAATAACATTAGTCTTAGAAAATACGAATGAATCTCAATGTTCTCTACTACGACAGCTTATATTGACCTTATTGCAAATAATCAAATAATGCAATGCTTGACTATTATTTTTGAAAAAAATAAACAAGCAAGCAAACTAAAACAGTACTCAGGTTAAGTGGCATGTATGGAAAAGGTATACCCAATAGGCAAAAAAAAATATATCATGAAATATCATCCTAGATAGTAAAGGCTTCACTAGAATACTCTGAATTTTAATCCTAAACAACAAATGCCCAGAGATTAATGCCATACCTGCAGCTAATAAATATTTAACTAGCTCCAAGTGACCCTCTTGAGCAGCTTCCATTAAAGGTGTTGAACAGCCAAGTTCTATATCAGCTCCTGCTTTAATTAAGAAGTCAGCCACTTCCAGAAAGCCACCACAGCATGCTAAAGTTAAGGCAGTTTCTTGGGTCTCTTCTGTCTGAGCATTGATGTTGGCTCCTTGAAAACAGAAATATATGAGTATAAATGAAGTTCTCAAAACAGTTCTTAAAACTAGAACTATTAAGCCATTTTCTTCAAATAATAATTAGGTCTAACACTGCTTACAAGTAGCATTAGTATTAACACCTATTAAAATCAATAGGCACAGTTCCTTATTGCTATAGAGGATTCAAATAAGTCAAGTGTACCCATGAAAATATAAATTAACCTTTCTGACTGACTGGTAACTTTCTAGGTATATATATGTCATTACTGTTATATTATCTACAATAATCAGAATTCCCATTGCAGTCAGTATGTTTAATGTAAAAATATTTTTAATAATATTTAGTATCACATATTATATAACAATGAACAAATAAGCCACTTATTTATGAATTTCTTGCAATGTATTTTGTAATAACTGTATTTTCATAATCTCAAGAAACATTTCAAGAAATTCAAAAATATTTAGCCCTGCAACTAAAGCAGTTATTATACTTTTACCTTGACCAAGAAGCAACGCTACCATCTCCTCATGACCCTCTCGGGCTGCTTCCATCAATGGTGTATATCCTTCATCATTTACTTCCTCTAAGTTTGCTCCTCTCTCAATTAATAAGGCAGCCAGCTCTACATGCCCACCACAGGCTGCCAAAGTCAACGGAGATTCAAAGGAATCAGCAGGCATGTTTACTTGAGCACCACTATCAAGGAGTAAACGAGCAACTTCTACATGCCCATCCTACAAAGCAAAAATAAAAGTACATAAGAACGTAAGAAGTGCCTTGCTGGATCAGACCTTGGCCCATCTAGTCCAGCAGTCTGTTCTCACAGTGGCCTACCAAGGAAGCCCACTAATCTTCTAGCAGATGGCCTTCAGAAGCAGTCATGCTGCCATCAAGGCTACTAGCCACTGATCCCAAGTAAAACAAGCATATAAAAGCTGGATAAAAATGCTCCCAAGCAAATAGTTTTGGGGTTATCATGTAATTATACTTCCACTTGCCCAAAAGGACTTCTCTTCACTCTTCTGCATCTCAGATTTGCTCCAGATGATAACTCAACCCTTCAGCATATTTGAGGAACACACAGGAGGAAAGGAAGAATTTGTGTCTCTAGTACACAGGTAGGGAATTTTCTTATGACCTGATATTCAAGGTTGTTTGGAGAAAAACTGAAAAATTGACCCAGTCTGTTTGCATTTTTAAAGAAATGAACTAAGTGTCTTAAATCTCTGCAAAGATACTCATTTTATGCTTTAAAACCCCCAACCCCAATGGAAAAAGTGAGTTTTTGAAGAGGAATAGTTTTTAAATGTTTAAGTGGGAAAAATGTCTGCCTTAAGTTTAATGCACTCACTTTACTCCTTTAAGCACGGCTCCAACTATTTAAAAGAGAGGGTAAATTTTGTTCCCAGAGTATCTCAGGGGACTACATGCAACTCGTTTGCTAATAATGCCTTTTCACCAAAGGAAATATATGTAAATCGTTGTACTATTTTTTAAATTGTAAAACTGCCAAGTAAATTAAACCAAACTTGACATATTTGCCTTACTTTTGGTGACTCTTACCATGCACGCCTCCATTAACGCAGTGTGCATTTCATCTGTTTTATGTTCCTGATCCGCACCAGCTTCCAGCAAAAACCTCACCATTTCTAAATGGCCTAAGAGAGAAAGAAGAATGCTGAAATCAAAATTCCCCCAAAATTTCAGTTCATTATCAAATATGTTTATTCACCAACGATGCCTAAGATATAATCTAAATAACCCAAAAAGTAAAAATTCCCCAAACCTGTATGGGGATCATTATTTTATTAGCACCAACAGTTAAAATTGTTCTATTCTGAGGACAAATAAAACAAAAAGTTTCAATCTGTGTCTCAGTAAGTGAGAAAAGCAGGGCTCTGGAAAAGACCCAGCTGCTTTAAGATGTACTCTGAAACATCTTTTGGATATCCAATCCAAACTGTTACAGAGCTTGAGAAAACAGATAATCCACAAATCCACAAACATTTCCTCAAGACAAGGAAGCACAGAGATATTGACTTTCAATCTCATGTATGAAAAGGGGGGGGGGGGAGAAAAAATCCTCAAGAGCCAATAATAAAAGTGGTTCAGGAATCCAAAAGGATTCTTTGTGTTTCACAGTAATTTTTTTCTTTAAAGAACAGAATGCTGGAGAGAAAATGTTCAAGAAAAAAAAATCTTAACTTTTTCCAGTATTCTGTTTTACAGCTTAGAAGGGTAAACCTGATCAAGTAATCGTAATACAAGTAATTGGTTTTGTAAACCTTTCATTGTTTCAATGTATTTCTAATTCTGGGAAACAACATCCCATTCACTAATGGAAAGCAATGCATGTATAGTATGGACATTGAATGCCATCTCTATCCAGTAAAATACATCCCATGAAAGTTTTGTGTTTTATTTAATAACATATTCTAGTACTGAAAGTTTGGAATTTAAGTATTTTTTTCTATAAGTGCTGGAATAATACAATCATGACAAAGATAAAATATTGTAGAGCTAGATACTAATCACATTCAATATGATTTAAATTAAAAAGCTTCCGGCGAACTGACATTCCGCAGAGCCGTGGGAGACATTATGGCCGAAAAAGGCAGCTGGTTGCTGGATCCGGACCACCAATATCTCTCCGGACAGAGAGATCTTCAAGATCGCCCACATGTACTCCAGACAGCTGTTTTATGTGAGCAGGCAGCAGGAACCAGGTTTTTGTGGCTGCTTGCAATCAGCTGGGAGCCTAGGGATTTCATCCAGCTTATAGCCATTAATGTAGCCTTCGTGCACTTAAGGTTTGACCAAACCACACTTCTTAATCACTTTGGATTTTTTTCTTTTAAATTTTTTATTGCTTTTTTAAGATTGAGAACCTTCAGAACCGCAAGTTATATTGTATTCAATGGGTGAGTTTTTTTTTCAGTTCTCTAAGAAAATTACGAGCTTAAGGTTTTGTAAAAAAAAAAAAAGGAATATACAGCAAAAGGGTGATTAGAGTGTTGATTTTAGAAAGTTTTAAAAGGATTAAGGGTTTAGATGGACTTGAATTAAGACTTTAAAGTTAATTAAAAGAATCCTTCCTGTGGGAAACTTTCTATGTTTACATCTGAATAACTGATGACTTTGAAGGTTGGTCACTAGAGGGCACCAGAAGGAAATAAATGCATTAATGGATCTGTTAAGAGTGGTCTGTGATTTTTGCACACAGAAAATAATTTTAAAGTTGTCTGCCATGACAGATAAATTGGATGGTGTTACGGAGGAGGAACAAATTTTACCAAATAAAACTGAAATTAATCTAAATGAGGATTTAAAAATATATAAGCAATTGGAAAAGGATGAAATAGTGGATACACAAAAGATGAAATGCTGGATATACAAGTGAAACTGGCTGTTTTAACAATTAAAGACATACAAATACTAAACCAGAAGAGTGATGTGGATAATCTTTTTATGTTGGGCTCACAAAAGGGATTTGTTAAAGTTCTCAACGATTTTGTGAGAAGAGACAGTGAGAATATGAAGAGTGACATGGATAACCTCTTCATATTGGATCTCTGTACTTTTTCAATTTTTTTTCTTTTTTCTTTTTTGTATTTTATATCTTTTATAGCTTTAATTAGGTTTATCTAATGTAATTCAAATGCTGGCTCTTCAGCTTTGAAACGGAGATGAGCACCACCCCCTAGAGTTGGACACGAATGGACTTAATGTCAAAGGAAACCTTTACCTTTACCTATAGCTTGAATTAGGTTTATCTAATGTAATTCTTAATAAAATCATAAAAAAATTAAAACCACAATTTTTCTCTATTAATTGGAAGAAAAATAGAGTAGATAATCAAATTCAAGCCTAATAAGCTATTAATAAATAGTCTTCAGCAGGATTTGCAATATCTACTGAAGAGTATGGTTAATTACCTCTGACAGATTATGATACTGTACCTTTATAGCAAGCCAGCGTAAGTGCACTCTCCTTAAATTCATTGGAATGCGTATTGATTCCAGCTCCATTTTCTAAAAGAACTCTGGCAACTTCTACATGTCCAGCACTTCCTGCCTCCATAAGAGGAGTGTGGCCGTTTTCATTATGGTCCTCGATACTAGCACCTGATTCCAACAGGGCCTTTACAACATCTACATAGCCTCCAGCACAAGCATAAGTGAGTGCTGTATTGCCTATTAAAAATAAAGGAGATTTATTCAGATCATTTCCATTTATTCTTCAAACATTAATATATATGAGAGGTAATATGAGAGGTAATGTTGCTAATCAGTACAGAATAATAAATCTGAAATTCAATCTTTGCCTCTGCCAAAGCTTTCAGTAATTGGTCTAAGAATCTCACAACACTTAACATGTACCTGTAACACCTAAATACTATTTCCTTTAACTGTATTTATTTGTTAGATGTGTATCCCATGTATTTCCTCCAGAAGCTCAAAACTATGCATAAGTCAGGGGTTTGGCCCAGAAGCCATAAAAAACCCCTTCTGGTCCTTCTCTTCTGTCCTGGGCTGTAAAGGAGGGAGGAGGAAGATTGATTGCTGTGTGAGAAACGGAGACATCACTGACTGACCCAGCAAGCTAACCCCAGAGTGTTGTGGCTAACATCTTATCAGCAAACGGACAGTGAGGAATGCTGCTGGGAATCATGTTGTAAAGCCAGTAGCAGTTGTAAATATTCAATTTCAAAAGAAGGGAAACCGGAGCATGTAAAAGGAGGGAACTGGGGCATCTTATTCACTTGAGTCTTTAGATGGAGATGGAACTGTATCTTACAATAAAGAAATACTTTACTGAGACCTGACTGGTTCCAGAGAGATTTCTTACTATTTTATTCGTTTATTTATCAAATTTGTCACCACCCATCTCCTCCCACCAGAGGGACTCTGTTGGGATATCTGAACCCACAATCCTCACAGAAAGACTCAAGTCCACCATGTCAACTTTACCCGCTGATCAAGTGATCGATGAGGAAAGTTCCAATGGAGCAGCGGCTGCACTGGAGGGCTCACCCTCCCTCCAGGGGCACGCACCCACTCAACCTTTGCAACCAGAAGTAACAATATTGGAGTCAGAGGACTATGCAGATTACGCCTCTGAAGATGGTAAAGAGGAGCAACAGAGCCTCGCCTGGGATCCCCAAGAAGAGCCTGGGGACTCACTCATCGACTTCACAGATACAGAGCCTGCTATTCGATGGAACCCTCAACCAGAGGCTCCCTGCCTAAAGCCAGTGTGGTTCCCTAGCGCCCTAGAATCCCCCAGCGAACTAGCGGAAAGGGAATGGGAACCACCAGGCGATGATGGTAGACATCGACACCGCTGGTCAGCGGGAGTTGGGGAAGGTGCAGAACCGGTCATCAGCCACAGGGTAAACCTTTAGCCAAGGGGAGTGAGAGGCCAATTGAGAGACAGAATGGATCAACTAGACTGCACCATTCCCACACTAACCGAACGGATGTCAGGCATAGAAACGACGCTGTAGCAGGTGTCAAAATTGCTAGAGCTACTCCTACTGCAGACAACCCCGAAACCAGCATCCAGGCAGCCCTCCCCAGTGACCAGGAGAGACCTGGGAGAGGCCAGAGGCCAGAACACGAACAGCACTTGGTGTCATGGGGGAAGTATGAACTGCGACCAGCAGTTTTAGCCCCGGAGGTCTTAGAGGAGTGCGAAGCCTCCTGGAGGTGGGAGCTTCCTGGGAGTTCCATGTAAAGTTTGATGGAGACCCCCAGCGATTAGCATTCTTCCTAACCAACGTTGAGATGTTTATGGAGGAGTATAAGGACACTTTTGCAACAGAGCAGGCAAAAGTGCGATTTGTGGGACAACGACCGAAAGGTACGGCAGCCGACTGGTATGTTCAACTGCACAATGCACTGGAGTTGGAAGCCCTGGATGAATTTATGTTCACGCTAAGGGAGCAATTCAAGGACCCCCTTGCAAAACTCCAGGTGAAAATGGGCTTGCAGCACATCAAGCAGGGATCGAAATCAGTATCAGAATACGCCATGGAGTTCCAAGAGTTAGCTGGAAAGCTATCGGACTGGCCCAAATCACTGAAGGTAGACTATTTCAAAGCAGGGCTGCAATCAAAGATCCTATGTTGAGCCTTGGGGCACGGAGATCCATGAACCTTGAAAGAATGGATCTACCTGGCCAGGGAAGTAGAAGACACCCAACATCAACTCAAATGCCATTTGCGCACAAAGCCAGGGGGAAAACGCCAACAGCCCCCATGAGCTCTCCTGCAGCGCTGAAGAAGCCTAGCCAGAGCTGAGAAGTGGAAAAGGAGCAGAGAGCAAAGAAGGGACTGTGTTTCAAGTATGAAAAAGAAGGGCATCGCATAGGAGAGCGCTCACGCCTAACAGCAATTCCCAAGCCGAAAGTCAAGCCTGACCACCCAAAGCCACCAGCACGTAAAAGCCAAGGCATGGCTGCATCTCTCATGGAGACCAGATTCGAAAATTGCTTCACCGATTCTGAAAACTCCAGCGAGGAGAATCATGCACCAGCAGGAAATGGAAGGAGCCTGTCCTAAGTTGCGTCCAGGGCCAGGCTTGGATCAATGGGCACGAAGACCCACTGGTAAGTGGATATTGCCCCCTCATTGCTGTAGAACTGAGAATTTGAGCCCTAATGGGGGGAGGGGCTGCAGATTTAGTGGGCATGCTGGACTGTGGTTGTACCCACAGCTTAATGCACCCGGCTATCATGACGGGACTGAGACTGAAGGTGGAGAAACTCAAAGATCCCATAATTTTTACCCACCTGGATGGGTCGAGGGCCCTGTCAAGTTTTACACCGAGCCATTAGAGATGCAAATAGGGCAGCAGAAAGAGACTGCGATTTCTAGTAGCACCCATAGCGAGCCAATCAGTCATCATAGGATTAGCTTGGCTGAGAGATTGCAACCCCAAGGTGGATTGGAAGTCGGGAGAGATGGCGTTCACAGACGGAACCTACCCAGGGCTGAAGGCAAGCGACCCCCCCCCCCCGAAGGAGACGAGTTAGTGGAGATGGGGGGCAGGGCAACTCCTGAGACGGAAGTCAGCATTCCACTGCAGTAGAGACTTAAGGGCAGTGTCTAGCGAAACCGAATGTGACCAACTGCCCCCCCCCGAAGCTCCAATTGTGTCATAGAAGTAAAGTTTGTTGTTTATTCGTTTAGTCGCTTCTGACTCTTCGTGACTTCATGGACCTGCCCATGCCAGAGCTTCCTGTTGGTCGTCAACACCCCCAGCTCCCCCAGGGACGAGTCTGTCACCTCTAGAACATCATCCATCCATCTGGCCCTTGGTCGGCCCCTCTTCCTTTTGCCTTCCCCTCTCCCTAGCATCAGCATCTTCTCCAGGGTGTCCTGTCTTCTCATTATGTGGTCAAAGTATTTCAGTTCTGACTTTAATATCATTCCCTCAAGTGAGCAGTCTGGCTTTATTTCCTGGAGGATGGATTGGTTTGATCTTCTTGCAGTCCAAGGCACGCTCAGGATTTTCCTCCAACACCACAGTTCAAAAGCATCTATCTTCTTTCTCTCAGCCTTCCTTATGGTCCAGCTCTCGCAGCCATACGTTACTACGGGGAACACCATTGCTTTAACTATGCGGACCTTTGTTGACAGTGTGATGTCTCTGCTCTCAACTATTTTATTGAGATTTGTCATTGCTCTTCTCCCAAGGATGAAGCGTCGTCTGATTTCCTGACTGCAGTCAGCATCTGCAGTAATCTTCACACCTAGAAATACAAAGTCTTTCACTGCTTCTACATCTTCTCCCTCTATTTGCCAGTTATCAATCAAGCTGGTTGCCATAATCTTGGTTTTTTTGAGGTTTAGCTGCAGGCCAGCTTTTGCACTTCCTTCTTTCACCTTCATCATAAGGCTCCTCAGTTCCTCTTCACTTTCAGCCATCAAAGAGGTATCATCTGCATATCTGAGATTGTTGCTCAAGATCCTGCAAGGTAGACTTCAGCAATTCATGGAGCGAGAATCGCCAGATGTACAAGCTGGGTTTAGAAAAGGCAGAGGAACTAGGGACCAAATTGCCAATATCCGCTGGATAATGGAAAAAGCCAGGGAGTTTCAAAAAAACATCTATTTCTGTTTTATTGACTATTCTAAAGCCTTTGGCTGTGTGGACCATAACAAATTGTGGCAATTTATGGCTGAAAGCGAAGAGGAACTGAGGAGCAGAGACATCACACTGTCAACAAAGGTCCGCATAGTTAAAGCAATGGTGTTCCCCGTAGTAACATATGGCTGCGAGAGCTGGACCATAAGGAAGGCTGAGAGAAGGAAGATCGATGCTTTTGAACTGTGGTGTTGGAGGAAAATTCCGAGAGTGCCTTGGACTGCAAGAAGATCAAACCAGTCCATCCTCCAAGAAATAAAGCCAGACTGCTCACTTGAGGGAATGATATTAAAGGCAAAACTGAAATACTTTGGTCACATAATGAGAAGACAGGACACCCTGGAGAAGATGATGATGCTAGGGAGAGTGGAGGGCAAAAGGAAGAGGGGCCGACCAAGGGCAAGGTGGATGGATGATATTCTAGAGGTGATGGACTCGTCCCTGGGGGAGCTGGGGGTGTTGACGACCGACAGGAAGCTCTGGCATGAGCTGGTCCATGAAGTCACAGAAACTGTGTCTCAGTAACCCATTAGAAACTGAGGGGGGTCTATCAATGCAGATGCGAGAAGCCTTAAAAACAGACGAGTGACTGGCTGAGAATAAAACATCTTTAAAGGAGCAACAAGGGTTGTGGTAGAAGGGAAGACATTATGTACCCGAAGCCGTTAGAAAGAAAATATTAGAGCACTGCCATGATGCAAAGCTGGCCATTTTGGATTTGTGAAAACGTTGCATTTGGTACACAGACAATTTTGGTGGTCTACATTGTGAAAAGACATTGAGGCGTATGTAGCTAGTTGCCCCATTTGTGCCACAGCAAAACGCATGGGGGGAAAACTGAAAGGGCTACTCCAAGAGGTGGCAACCCCTAACTGACCTTGGAAAAAGATAGCAATGGACTTTATCATAGAACTCCCTGAGAGCAAAAAGAAGACGGTCATTTGGGTGGTGACTGATCTGTTTTCAAAGCAAACACATTTCATCCCTTGCAGCCCGCTACCCTCAGCCACCCAGCTAGCCAGACTCTTCATTCAACACGTGTATTGTTTACATGGGTGTCCTGAATGTGTGATCTCAGAATGTGGCACACAATTCACCTCCAAATTCTGGCACACATTCCTAAAACTCATTGGGGCGGAGCAAGCGTTAAGCTCCTCCCACCATCCTCAGATGGACTGGGCGATGGAACGACGTAACCAGATACTGGAACAGTACCTGAGATGCTATGTAAATTACCAACAACATGATTGGGTCAACTTGCTGCCCTTTGCAGAAGTAGCCTATAACAATGCAGTAAGTCGAAGTACAGGATTCACCACCTTCCAAGCTGCAACAGGCCAAGAGTTCGTAGCCATACCAGAACTCCCGTCAGAACCACCCACAGAACTGCCTGTAGAGACTGGATCAAACAACTATCTGACAGCTGGAGCACCATTCAGAAAGCTTTACAGGAAGCTAGAGAGGATTACAAAAAAATATGCTGATCGCAAATGAGACCCAGAATGGAAGATGAATATAGGTGACAAAGTGTATATAACCACCAAATATCTAAAGTCAACCCAGCCATCCAAAAAACTGGGACCAAAGTATATAGGACCTTTTCCAGTCGTGAAAGTTGTTAACCCTGTAACAGTACAACTTAAAGCAAATCCATCCAGTGTTTCACTGCAGCCTCTTGAAACCCTTCAAAGACTCAAACCAGTGGCATCCCGAGCCAAAACCACCACCACCAATAATGATAGAGGGGGAGCAACACTCTGAAGTACATTCTATACTTGATTCCAGAATTCACAGGGGTCAGCTACAATCCCTAATCAGATGGAAACATTTCCCTCCTGCTCAGAGTGGGTAAGAGCTTTCTCTCCCTTCTTACAACAACTCTGTGAGATTGGCTGACTTATGACCAACCCAAAGCCAGTTAAATCTATGTCTCCCAGTACTAGTCCAACAGCTTCACCATTAAACCACATTCGATCATTGTTTGGATTACAAAAGAGATAAAGTATGAGAAGTATTTTGATCATTTCAGCAGCTTTTTTAAGTACTGAAAGTTTACTGACTCAAAGGCTGCTCTAGAAACAAAATAGAAGAGGAGGCAATTTTTGACAGTCCATGTTTCTGCAGCTCCCTTCTGCCAGCAGTCCTCCAAAAATCTGCTCCAAACTTTGGAAGCAGGGTTCTTTTGACAGGAAAAGCAGGAAAAAGTCCCAAAACTGCAGATGCCATGTGCATCAACCCAACTTCTAATAATGGTCTGATTTGCAAATAAAGCTCAGATTGATCTTGATATTTTATTTACAATTGAAACTACTCTGAATGAATATCCTTGTAACAGTTTTAATAGAGAAAAATATGGGCCATTGCTTCAATTCCCCTGAGCCAGATGGTCACAGCTTCTCTGAATGTGTAACTTTATGTACCCACCTCAGGAAACTGCCAAATGGAGTCGACCAAAATGAACTAATGACATCATCCAGAGAGATTTTAGCAAGTGAGATGATCTAAAAAACTACTGTAAATATGTGTACCCAAACAGGTTCTGATTTGTTTGACAATCCACATCAGGAATCTTTTGTCTAATATCTAATTTTGCATGACCATTAATCACAGTGCTTATAACATCTAAAGAGAAGCCATAGTGGAGCACATTTTTCTCCAGAGTACATTTCCAGAATGAAAGAAAAATTACTTCTCAAACCCAAGGGCCCTAAACCCTCTAGTTGGAAATTTAATTTTAGCCACATTAATGTCTGCCCACTGACTGGACTCAACATTGTTCAACCTTGCCCTAATGTGAACTGCGTTTGAGATGAAGCAAGGGGCCTGGAAGAAAGATCTTAAAAATTTTGATTAGGCAGATTCTAGAAGAGTAACTTTTTATATGGGTCCAACTATGCTCCATTTAACAGTTGGGCACGAATTTTACTTTAAAAGCCTTGACTATTGCAGACATTGACACAGTACTTCCCTATCCAAAAAAAAATTGAATGGCAGCTGCAATCTTTTCGGCATTTTATACAACGTGCCAAATGTGCATAGCAAGAAAGTGACTAGACAGTTGCACAAAACTACTGGTCCAGCATTTGACTATCTAAGTTCCATTCTAAATCCTTAGGTTTCTTGGCAAAAGCTAATATTTTAGTCTTCAGAATTAGTTTATTAATAACAGGCGCTGTTTATAATACAATGAAAAAAACGTAAGACTGTTCTTGGACCTACTGGACTTTGCGAAAGGATCATGGAAGTTTCTGAGCATAAAAAGAGGCCACACAATCCTGGGAACAGAAAACCACAAGGAAAGCATAGCACTTGCAAGCAAGCAATTAACAAGGGATTTTGTTGAGAGTAAGTGTGGAAGGTAGAGATAAAGGGAACTGAGAATATAAGATATAAAAATACTAGAAACTAAGAACCAGCAGAAGTTCAGATAAAGCAGTATGTAGAACTGTAAGACTTAAGAGAAGAGTAAGTATGGCGGTAAAATAAAGAACAGAAGGAAGGGAATTAAAGTTGCATAGTTAAAGATACATAAATAAGATGTCAAGAAGATGAAAATAAAGAATTCTATTAAACCTTTTGAATAAGAAGCAGCATGAGCTGATTCTGATTCAAGTTTCTAGGAAAATGTGTTGTTTCTTACAAGTAAATCATACCCGGTTTGGGGGTTAAAAGTAATGATATATGTACATGTGCTGTGTCATCCCCAAAAGAAGCTGTGACAATTTGATTTGAAATAAAGCTCAATCATCAGCATTTTTATCCACAACAGACTGGATCTGGACAAAACCATCTTGCCTTTGTTCGCTGCTCTTGTCATATATCATTATGGAGGAAAGAATACTCAGAACTGTAGCTGAAAGCAAATAGCAATTACACACAGCTGATTACCCTAAGTAATTTTGTCATAATTAAAAAAACAGTGATTGGTATTTAGAGGAAAATCCTTTTCTTTTAATTAAAACAAACCGGAGCAGGGCAGCTATGTAAAATTGAGAGGCCAAAATGTTGGTACTAGATCTTCATGAACTTGAGGAACAAACTGAAGAAACAAAAGTTCTATATGTGTCTTACCTTACCTAAATAACCATTTTCCATTTCACTATGTCCTTTTTTAATTGTTATTTCAATTAACACTAACATTTGTCTACACTCTTTTTAAAATGTTAATTCTTTTAGAATTATCACCACCATCAACCCTGTAGTTAAAATGGCAATAGTAGAAAAGGTTTACAAAAAGTTTTAAGGATTAGCATTATGGTGCAATATTGCTAATGAAAACATCAGCATTCTTGTGCTATACTCCTAGAGCACTGTATTTCTCATTTTTTAAAAATCCAGAAAAACATTTTATCATTAAAGTCCAAATAAAAGAGTTGATGGTATTGTAAAACGGCACCCATCACAAAGGTATAGTGAGATTGTACTGAGCTTTTTAAGGCCTCACCCAGAGAAGCTATGTCAAGCCTGCTGGAGCAGATGGGACATAACTGGATGTACACATAGAAAAAAATATAACACCCCTGACAGTGTGATCTGAAGCAGCTGGCAGCATCTAACTGAATGGGGTGATCTTAAATCCAAAGCAGAATCAGATTTGTTAGGACCTGGATGGGAGGCCACCACAAAATCCTAAAACTATACATTAGGCTGGAAAGTTTAAAAAAAATGAGGGAGAAGACAATGGCAAATCATTTCTGTACTGTTGCCAAGAAAACTACATAGACGTGTCCATACTTTTTTTTAATTGATTCAGCTGTGATCCTTTGAGTATGGTCAAACATTAAAATACTGCATTAAGTTTTACCTAGGCACACACTTCGATAAATCACCTTCTTTGATAAACCTCTTGGCTGTAGAAAAACTCTGCCGAGAGAGACTAGCTTGAACATTAAGAACACGTTTTAACCTTGTTATTTTTAAACAGGCCTGTTGCACTAACTTGTGGTGAGGATTTATTTTTTTTACTGCACATTTATTTCAGTATTGGTGATTTCATTGTACCAGAAGGATTTCTGAGCTCCCACAGAAGTGGTGTAAATTTTTCAGTAATTACAATAATCTGGTTGTGGTTTCTGTAATTGTTCCTTCTGAGATTAAAATAGTGAGTCAAGAGTCCCAAACCTTGCCAAATACTGAATACTGAACTCCTTTCAACTTCTAATGTGCATGAACAAATCAGTGGCTAAAATTGAGCTTGTTATCCTAGGTTAAATGGACTTCTAGAAGATCAGTCCACACCACAAATAGAGACAAGGGGTAAAAAACTGATGGTAATTAACAATATTAACAAAGGAGGAATGTGGTCATAGCTGATATAAAAAGAAGCATAATGAAAAATACTAAGATGAATTCAGGAGACTGTAGCGTGCGCACCCATAGTTTTTCAAAGGAAAGCTGGCACTACTGTTGAGGTCAAAGTCAATCCCTGAGCGCTCCTAGCCCTCTTCTTCTTTGCTGTTGCTGCCTGTGCCCTTGAGAGTTGGCAAAGAGAAAAGCAAAGAGTACAAGCAGTAATCTCTTAAAAATAAGTATTTCTCTTTCTTGAAGATGATGCAATTTAGGTCAGGGGAAGAAGATGGCAACAACCTTCCCCCAAAATCTGGAAGAATTGCTTAATTAAGTAACTAGTCATTATAAGTTCATCGAAGAGAGACATGTTAGCTTGGTGCCCGCCATATGTGAGAGTTGCAGACTGAGTCATCTAGAAAGCACCAGGTTTCCTGGTCCAGAATAACTATTCTCCAGGTTAACTGGAGAATAATCAGGTACCCTATCATAAGGAAAAAAAAACTATTTCTTTTTATTTTCTATCTGGGAAAGTATTAAATCTCAGTTCAACTATGTTCTTTTTTATTAATAGGCCTGTGTGAAGTGACTTAGATTCACCTCGATGAAAAGCTTTATGCTGTGGAGGTGACACAATTCTCTTCACCTCGGCAAAGAAACAACATGACTTGCCTTGATGAAGCACTTCAGAGTAACCTGAAGTCTCCTCACTGGTTTGTGTCATACAGCTACTGCTTATAAGCAAGAGTGTCTTCTAGCATTTGTGGGTGCTAGAAAACACTAATAGGAGAGTGCTGACTCACAGTCCTCTCTTAGCTTTTCCCAGCACTTGCAAAAGCCAGAAGACATTTCTGTGCAGGCACTGTTTATTAGCAGAAACCTCTTCCAGCTTCTGCAGCAGTTAGAGAGTGGCGAAGAAGGTTTGCAAATGTGGCTAGTTTCAGTGAAGTGAAGCAATGTGGCTGCATTACTCTGCTCTCAGAGGTGAGAGAGCGATGTTTTACAAAGTTACTTTGAGGAGATGCTTCACTCAAACTTTAATCAAATTGAAGCACCTCTTTAAGATTTGTATATTTAGGTGGTGGCGCTGCGGGTTAAACTGCTGAGCTTGCCGATTGGAAGGTCGGTGGTTCGAATCCGCGTGACGGGGTGAGCTCCCGTTGCTAGTCCCAGCTCCTGCCAACCTAGCAGTTCGAAAACATGCAAATGTGAGTAGATTAATAGGTACCGCTTCGGTGGGCAGGTAACGGCGTTCCGTGTAGTCATGCTGGCCACATGACCACAGAAGTGTCTACGGACAAACGCCGGATCTTCGGCTTTGAAATGGAGATGAGCACCGCCCCCTAGAGTCGGACACGACTGGACTTAATGTCAAGGGAAACCTTTACCTTTACTACTATTTAATACATAAAAGACCACACTTTTAGTCAGATTATCATCATGACCTAGTTCAAGAAGACATCCTCACAAGAAAGCTTGAGAAATGGAAAGCAGAAGGAACAGTAAGACAGGGATGCAAGGGCTGAAATACCAAGGGGCAGTAAGGGGATAAAGTTAAATCAGAAAAAAGGGATCCATTAATATTCATTTGACAGAATTATGACAGCTAAGAAGCCATGATACCTGAAAGAAACCAATGTACTTTCAAATTCAAAGATCCAGTACTTCGGATCCGATTCCAAAAAGGTGCCTCAAAATGTACATGACCAGTCTGAAACTCCTGAAGACAGCTGTCTTTTCCCAGGGTGGTCCAGCAGCTGCAGCTGTGCACCCCCCCAAAAAAACCACAGCTGATCTTACAAGTTTCAGACAGCTGCTCCATCTGCATCCCAACATCTCCAAAACCACTTCTGGACTGAACCCAAAGCACTGCATAGAATGCATATTCTTTGTCAGATCATACAAATGTTAGCAAATTTTGACAGCTTTCATAAAGAAAATGTGAAATCCTTGGCAACTTTTCAGAGGAAAAGCCAAGATCTGGATACAATGTTCACATACAAACTTCACTTATTAAAGTGACTTATACAATGTCCTTGCTTAACTATACCAATATTTCAGTTGCTTTCACTATCCTACATATAAACCTCTGCTAAAAGTAATCATTTTTCCAAACTGGTATATGATAAATCTGCATACAAATTCCTGAATATATTTATATGAAGAAATGTTAAAGAGTTCCAAGCTCTCTACATTCCCCTTGTGTCTCCATAATGTATTTACCTGTTGAAGATTGTGCATTGACATCAGCACCATGAGCTAGCAGCAATTTAACAATTTTGACATGGCCTCCATTAGCAGCAGCCATTAAAGGTGTTATGTCTCCCTTGATACCTCTGTCTTCAACATTTGCATGCATTGCTAGGAGGACCTGGTTGACATAGGAAACAAAAACTGATCATTAATATGAAAAGTGAGTAAATCTGTTGTGTAACTATGCAATCCTTGTTGCTTGCTGTGTCTTGTAAACCAGCCACTTAAAATACTTCTATGCTTAATGTAGCAACATTATCATACGGATTATTATGATTGCACTTTAATTATGTATTATTTAGCCAACATCACATAACCCAAATCATATTCCAAGACAGAAGAAACTGGGGTTTCAGGTTTCACTTCTTAGGCATGACAATGCAAAACAAATAGGAACATGAAGTCTTATTTATGTCTAACTAACCTTTAACTGGCTTGTTTCTCTTTGATTTCTACCAGGCAAAAATTCAAATTCTATTCAGTGTAGCATTTGCTAACTCTGCCTCTTTTATGTATGCATATGGCGGGCCATTATGAGGGCAGAGAAAGAGAATTACTATATTTACTTGAAATGAAAAAGTTTACTTTGCCCCCAAATACCTGTTAATAGGGAGAAGGGGGTGACTTACATTTGCTAAGAATTGAACAACAGAGGAAGATGCAACTGGAAGCAAGCCCATAGGCAGGAAGTGCAAATCAAGAAAACAAACAGCTGAAAGAAGACAGGAATAAGAGAAGCTTCTGATGTCCCTTCAGGGAGATTGGGAAAAGCATGCTAACCCTGTCTTTCTTTTATCATCCTCCTCTGTAGATGGCCAGTCTCTGGAATGCAGAGTCTCCTTTATCCATGGAGGCTTTCTCTTCTCTGGAAAATCAGGATCCTCCATGGATAAAAAGGCTGTCCACTGCACAAACTCACCCACTATACCTGGAGGAGACCAAGAAGAAATTAAAATTACCATGCTGACTGAACAGGACTAGGATTCCTAAGCCTACTTACCTAGAAATCTCAGTGAGTCATACTACATAGTTTTAGTTATGCTTGCAGCCCAGCTCCAATGTCACTCATCAACCCATTCCCTTTCTACAAAGAGAAGGAAGTAAACTAGCTTAAATAGCTACATCTCCAGCACGGCAAGAGAATTTTTACCTGAGAGTAAGAGTACTGAAATAAATGTGGTTTACTATAGAATAAACATGCACACGTTTATGCTTGCTGTGCTCAGATTTCCAGTCTCTTTTCCTCTGTGTCTGCATGCATGTTCAACTGGGGCACCTTATTTTACAGATAACTTCCATCAGTAATCATTAATTCAATTAATCTGTAGTGGATAAAGAGTAGGCCTTGAAGGACAGGAACTTAGATCTGTGTAGTGTCTGTTTTTTAGTCTGGTCTATCTTATAGGGCTGACAATAGCAGCTGAATTATATTTTTGCCTTGTTACAAAACCTGTCCTCTGGCCAGCTCTTATATCAACATACATATATCCACAGATACATACAAGTCTGCCGCATGCATGCATTTGTTGGTGAAAACATCTCCAGGACTGGGTTTCAGTTAGAGATGGAAAGCCTGGTTGATGAGATAAAAAGCTGGGAAGCATACAGGATTTTTAAAATTATTATTTAGACTTTAGAAGCTTTTTTTTTTCTGTCTGATCATCTGGGCTTCTTCTTTTTGAGCAAATAAGATAGGAAATCCTCTCTCTCTCTCGGCTACATTAGATATTTGCTGAGGATATTACTTTTGAGGAAAGGAGACAAAAATATCCCATCTTCCCCCACAAAGCTTCTTAAAGTGCAGCCCCCCTGTTCACATTACCATATTTTTTCCCAATTAAAGTTGATGTCACAAACAGAATCTGAAACCACATGTATCTTGGACTACATGGATTAAAAAGGCAATTCTTGCTGATGAATTACCATATAGGAAGCAAAGAACTTACTGAAAGACAAAAGAAATCCAAAATGTTTTTGTTACCTTTTGCAGCTATCCCCTACTCAAATTGTACAATAGAGTTTTTCAACTGAAGAAAGTGTTATTTAAACTATAATTTCTATTCTTATTAAGAGAAAATGATGGTTAGCATTGGGATAAATTCACTATTAAGAAAAGCAGGACCCTTCAATTTTCTATATCAAGGAAAAATAGCTTCTCAACTCCACTACCATCAGCAGCCATAAACAGTTAAAATACAGGTAGTCCTCATTTAGTAACCACTATTGGAACAGGCAACTCACTCGTTAAGCAAAGCAGTCACTAAGTGAAACTGCAAAAGGTTGCTAAATGAGGACTACCTGAATCTCAAAAACATGTTCTACATCGGGAGAACAGTAAGGAAAAACCTAAAGTAGCAGAACATACAACACAGACTGAATCAAGGTATCTGAATTATGGACATTTTGGAAATAAGTAAACAGACTGTGGGGGAAGCACTGAAAACTGAGGATGGAAGAATGTATCCCCTCAACTTGAAAGACGCTACCCCCCAAAAAAACCCTCTGGTAATTATGCAGCTTAGATCCTTTCTCTTTCTCAACATGAAGCAATTCAAAATTAAATCCAGAGTTTACATTTCTCTTCTAGCAAGCATGGAGCTTGATACCACATCTTCTGCAAGTGTGGACCCACTGAAAGCTGCAGTATCCATCCTATAATTTTTAAACATGAATTTTATGCATCCAAAACCAAAGCTCTGTCCTATATCCATACAGCCATTTACCAAACAATGAAATGTATCCAATAGTGGACAACTCATAGAATATCTTAGGGTACCCTCTGTCCTCTGGAATCATAAACTAGGCCAGTATAGTTCTTAGGCCAATAAAGCAGTACAATACATCAGGTAATCTTTCTAACTCTTTATGAAACAGTGATCTGTTTGATCAATGAAGAGATTGATTCAGTCTTTAAAGAGTTGAGTAACTCACATTGGGTGTACTATATATCATTCTCTTTCATCAAAAGAGTCTGATAAGAACAAAGATATGAAGCTCCTGAAAACTGCGTAAACAACCAATATGGGGAATGATTATGATTAGAGCATCACCTTGCTGTGGTAAAAGACAGATACCTCCTTTTTAAAAGAAAGGAATTTTACATAAAACCATGAGTCAAAGTAACATTCACCAGAAATTTTGTCTTCTAAATTAGTATCATGAGGGAAGAAGCTCAAATGACAGTTTAATTAGAGCTTGTAATACCATATTAAACTTCTGTGCATGAGGCCAGTCACAAATTGTGAACTCAGGAGTCAAACATGTTATTTATTTAATTAGTCAAGTTATACCCCACCTTTTTATTTATGTAATCACTCAAGGCAGCTAATGATTTTTTTTTTTTTTTAAATCCAGAATGTCAAAAACATAAATTTTAATTGATGTAAAATTAATAATGAAAAACCTAACTTTCTAAAGCCTACAGACTTTCTAAAATGAAAAATGAGCTATGCTCATGAAAGATTAACCCCTAATAAAGTTGGCTGGTCTTGTAGGTGCTACCAGACTCTGATGCAAAATGAAAGCGGCCAAATGCTGCTCCCAAGGGAGTGCATTCCATAATCTGAAAGCAACAGAAGCTTCTCTGCCATCTGCCACAATGGAAGGTTTGATACTGAAGCATCTTCAAAAGGATTCTCTTGCAAATTTTAATAGTAGGACACAATCATAACGGGAGAGGCTGTCTATCAGATAGTCAGGCTTCAGAGTTTTAAAGATTAATATCATACCAAGACCTTAAATTCCACCTGGTAAGCAATTAGCAAGTTATAAGTTTCAGGTAATTCCTGTACCTTGTAGATGTTTTTGTGAAGACATCATGTAATCCCTGTATGTTGCATTGATCAGTGGTCTAGCTGCGATACCTGGTATCAATTTATTGCAACTTTCATGGCAATAACAAAAGTAATGTGAATAATAAGGCAAATGTCTTCAACATCCAGTTCATTTCCAATGAATACATCTTCTGACATATGCTACCACACTGTGCTTATCAGTAGGAATCAACCAGGGACCCTTTATTTTTATTTTTGTTTAGCATTACATCCAAACAGGAACCTCTGGCTTATTATTCTCTTAAGAAGCCAAGGCATTTCATTTCAAGCCCTGATTTGTTAAGAAGTCACAGGGATGGGTGTAACAGTGAACACAGACGGAGGTGTTCTCACTTGTTTAACTAATCCCACTGACAAGAGCAGTAAGTTTGATCATTCATGAAAACCAGAATTTATTTATTATGCTGTGTGTATGTGTGTGCACGCACACCTTCAAGTCAATGTTGACTCCTGGCAACTGCCTGGACTAGTCCCTGCAGGTTTTTTGGCAAGATTTCAGAAGTGGTTTGCCATTGCCTGCTTCCTGGGACTGAGAGAGAATGACTGGCAGGGTAGAACTCACAGTCTCCCAGTTTCTAGCCTAATGCCTTAACCAGTACACCAATCTGGCTCATAGTGAACATGGTGTTACTGAATTTCCTCTCCATGGATTTTCTAATAGGGTATTAGGGATAAACCGCAATACAGTTATCTGATATTTAAGACATAGGTCTGTTTGCCCGTCATGAACCCTGCACTGAATCTGGGCTGTTTCTGATAGCTGGGAGAAGCAAAAAGATAAAAGTTAGGTTTTCTGGTTTTCAACTAACTGAAAACCAGAGAATTAAGAATTACTCTGCTAACTCCACAATGGAAGAATGGATGGTCAAATTAATGGAACTGGTGCAGATGGCAAAACTGACAGCACTGATAAAAGAGAAAAGACTGTGACAGAATTTGTTTCTACTTGGAAACCAGTTTTGGATTATTTGCTTGTAACTGAAACAAACAATGTTCTGATTTTGGGTTTAAGTGATTAAATTGTTAGTGTTCTATAGAAATAATGTTAGTTAAGGTTTAACTTAAGAGTAAGAGATTAAGTTAGTAAATAAGCATTTATATCTCTGTTGGAGAAAGTTTCTCTTTACTTTTTCCTGCTCTGTTCTAAAGCCTGCCAAGCTGGCAAATATCACTACTCAGTAGCTCCTCAAACCCCTTGATTGTTTTGACGGCCTTTTCCTAGTTCAAGGAGTGAACTAGAATTCTCTAGATTTCTAACAATCCAAGCATGGGTATCTTTGCAAATTCTGATACCGGTATTCCTGAGCCCGACATCTGAGGCACCAAATGCTGTCAGAAAGTATTATGTTGGTCATCTTCATCTATGTTCACAGTACCATTAAAGCAAGCTGAAAAAAACACCAATGATATGGAAACTAGTGTCAGGGCTGAAGTTCAATTGATTAGTTAGAGCTAATCATTTGAATGTTGTGGGAGTTCAGAGAACAGATTATGGAAATTGAGAAAACAATGTACCTTGTGCTGACATATGCAAAGTATCTTCCCTGGTGAATGGTGATCAATATTGCCCTGATTGCCATTGGTTTGGAACAGAAGACTAAATGACTAGATTAAGTCTTCATGTGCAGGCGTATCTTTCATTTACCACCACAGAGAAAGGATGAAGGCATACTCCCTGTTTGTTTGGACTTGTCTCCAGGAGCTTTCCGGAGTATGAAATCCAGTCCTTTCCAAGCTGACTTACTCTGAGTTAGGTATCCAAAGTAATTGCTCAGAGCGCAAAGCAGTTGTGGAAACAACAGTGTCACTCTATAAATGCTTTATATCTATTGCTGTATAGAAACAGCAGATGGTAGCTGTGCTTAGCTTCAGAATCCATCTTCATCTCCAGTTGCAAAAAAATAGGTTAATAGAAATTTAACTCCTGATAAGTGCTTTTATTTTGCATTTGTATTACTTTATCATTTTAATATGCATTTGCTGTACAATATTTAGAGATATTTCATGATGCATTTAATAAGGTAACTCATCAATTCAATACAGAGAGTAATCTTTCCAAGTTTGAAAATTGTTGGAAAGCATGTACAGTATGTACTGCTCAAGCATTTATGAGGCAAAAACTAGATAAATACTCTCCCTGTCCACTATGAAGAGGGTGGAATTTTGTGACTTCCCACCAATATATTTTCTAAGTGTTTATGGTCTTTTCTGAGGCAGTTGTTGCAACCTAACATTTAATGAAAAACCACTAGAGTCTACCTTCTTCCCATTATCTCAAGAACTAGTTGTAACTTGCAGGGAAGGAATGCAAGCATTGCTGGAAATCATACGGCATGGCATTCTGGCCAATATTCTGGATATGCCTTTGTGGAAGCAAGTCAAAGCACATACTCTCATTCATCCGTAGGCTAATATTGAGAAGACCTGAGCTAAGAGTTTCTATTCTCACTAGGCTGAAGAAACACTAAGGTAGAAAGGTTCTACCAGAAAACTTCAATCAACTTTCATTCTTTTTTTGCCCCATCTTCTGTGGCTGGTTCTGTCATTGTTGATTTTAGGCAAGGGACATGAAACACTGCTGGAATCTCTCTATGTAGCAATCGTTCCTTCCAAAACAGAAAACATGCTTAGAAAAGCTGTCTCTTCCAATGTATTTTGGCTTTCCTCTGGGAAATGTCAAGATTCTATTGCATACAGTTTAAGAGAACAGAAATGGTACCCAAAGCAATTCTACTGATTAGCTGCTTAAGTCAGCAAAATTTGCGATGGAGAAGAAATTATTCTTTTCCTTTTCCCTGGGTACCCTTAAAATCTGCTCTGGCCATGAGACCCTACAGAAATTTGGTAGATGGCAAAGGATCTACCAAAATCCCAGCTTGGACAGATGTCCACTCCACATGACAATGGATTTCACCTAAGGCTTTCACCTATTAAAAAACTGAACTGTATGTCATGTTTAAGATGTGTTGTAAACAAATGTTCTAGGTTCTCTGTTAGAACATAAAAAGAGACAAACCTGAGCAAGTTCATAATATCCAGCTGAGCAGGCTAAACAAAGGAGACTTTCTCCTTCTTCAGTGTGCTCATTCACGCTCCGTCCTTCAATAAGCAACTTTCGCACAGCATTTACATCGCCTTCTGAACAAGCTTCAGCCAAACTGCGGCTACAGAGATACAGAGAAAATTATTAGTAGTGTGGATACATCAATATTCTACAGACTTAAACATGCCATACGTATATAGTGAAATATAGCATGATTACTGGAGATGAGCAATTATGAAGCTGCACTGTCAAGTAAGAAGCCCAAATATTAGTCCCACCATCTACTAAAGAGAATTGGCTTCTCTTAATACTGCTGTACTTATTTTTAAACATTCTGAGAATGAAATTTTACAAAATGGGCTGTATTGAGCATTTTGGAAGTGCTCTGATCTGAACAAAAATGCTACTTCAAGATCAACATGCTTTTATAATGTGCAAAACAGCCCATTCCGTACTTCATAGGGGATGTGCGGTTTTATTCTTGAAACAACTCAAAATATCTTCCATACCCTATTCACCAATAATTCACAGGCAGCAGGTGGTTATCTAGAAGTCATCTCCCCAGGTTTCCAAATATCCTCTCAATTGTAAAATAAATAGTGCTTACTTTGTTATCTTTCCAACTGGAGGCAAATCTGCTTTTATACTCTAGGCCATTTTTTAAAATTAAACATATATTTAATGTAGGGCTTGTCAAATTTTGTAGCATCATGATCTCATAACGCGATAAATGAATTTGTGCAACACCATATGAATAAAACTAATGATTTCTTTGGAGTTACAGCTGGGCAAAATATACATTTACTTTAAATTATTACGTTTTAATCTATGCATCTCAGGGATTCTCAAACTTTGCAATATCTCAACTACCTGTTCCAGGCATGCACAGGCAAAGCAAAGGGCAAAGCCTAGAATGAATCTTGAAAACACTTCTACTTTGTCTATGTAAGCATGACAGTATTTTCCTTTTTAAATATGACATCCCCCAGTTGCTGGAGATCTCCAGGGAATCCAAGGACTCTTGAGAATCTTCTTAATATGCTAATAACTGTTATGCTACAATGTACATTTTTAATGTACTTTTGATGTCTCTTCTCTGCATTTGATGTTTATACAATTAATATATTTATCCAATGTTTTCACTTTAAATTTTTAAATTGTGGTATTAAAATGCTTATACATTAAATGTCTTAAGAAAATTTGTTTGAAAGGTGGTACACAGAATTGCACAATAAATAAAGCAACAAATAAGCAATACCTTACATCCTGGCCTTGATTCTTAGCCTTGATGCTGTAATACTTTTTTCAGTATAAAGCATACAAATAATGTGAATATTTATTCAGAATGTGTTTATGTAATGTAAAATGTTTTGAGGAAGCCAAGCTTGTGGAATTGCCAAAAGACTGTATCTGTGGGTAATTCCCTGAGCAAATTCTTTTCAACTGTAGTATCCTTATTTTTGGATTTCCTAATTTTGAAGGTGCACCGAACATCCTTAATAAGCTAGTTTTATAGGCTTATCATGAAAGACGAGAAAACATGAGAGGTTGTGGTGGAACAGCTTGTAACCAAAATAGCAAATTACTACAAATCATGTAAAGCCTGATTAAGTAAAACTTACTCTTACGTAATGTGAATTCAAAGAATTTGTAACAACGTTGTGATAACTATCAACATTTTACTGAACTGTTTTTACAGACAGTTTTTTTATTCCAAGCAGAAATGACAGTTATAAACATGAAAGGTATGAACAAAATATGACTTTAATTTTTTTTAATGAAATGTTATCTACTGGCTTGTTCAACAGATTCCTGTGTATAATTTCAGTAAAATGAAATCTTGACTTATGTTCCGATCAGAAAAAGGTACTGTACGCAGGGAGTCAAAAAGGAAAAACCTAGATGACAGGTCAAATTTATACTGATATTACCAAAAATGGATGAAGTAATGTTTGTCTCACCAGGATTTTGTGAATACTGTTAGTATGATATTCTGTCGGTATCATTTGCATTTTATTTTGCTCTAATCTCACTGCAAAAATCTACAGGCACAATTTTTGTCATGTGCAAAATGGCTACTGTGGTTTTGCACAAGCACACAACTTGCAACTTCATGTATGGAAAAAAATTGGTTAAGTGAGGGTTTATGAGATGTACCCTTCAAGCTTATAATTTTGACTACAAATCCAGTTGCTAGTGATAATATCCCCACTCCTATGCTGACACCTTCAGATGATCACACAAATATTCCCTCCACTGAATTTCCTGCAGAGAACCTTGAAGAGGAGAGAATGGAAATAAAATAAATGGTTCCACATCAGCTTGAAGAGAAGAAACAATAGAATGCCAAAAGGCTCTCTCCTTGGCCTTCTGAAGCTCAACATTTTTATGAATGAACCAATGAAAAGATTGAGGGGATTGTTATCAAATATGTAGACATAAAACTACAAAATTTTTAACACTTAGAAAGAAAAGATTCAAAAAAATCTAAACAGGCTTGAACAGTGGGCCAAAATGAACAGGATAAAACTTAACAGGGAGAAATGTAAAGTCCTGCATCTGAAGAGAGAGAGAGAGGGAGGGAGGGAGAGATATGGAGAGAAAAGCACACGAACAGAACTGGGGAGATTGGCTTATAATATATTATATGTGAAAATAGTAGGTGACAAGGTAAACACAAGCCAACAGAGTGATGCAGCTACTAAAAAGACAAATGCTATTTTGGGATATATTAATAGGGCATAAAGTCCACATAAAAAGCAATAATTATACTCTATTCTACCTAGATCAAGCATCATTTGAAATACTACATCTAGTTCTGGACATCACAATCTAAAAAGGACATCAACTAACTTGAGTGATTTCAGAAAAAGGCCATCAAGATGATGAGAGAATTGGAAACCAAGTCCTGTGAGGAATGGTTAAATTAACTGGGTATGTTTAGTCTGCAGAAGAGAAAGCTGAGAGGAAATATGACACATCTAGCAACTTGAGGAGAGATAAAATCGGTCCCTCACATCACATTCAGTTTTGCAGGGACCAAAACAAAAACCATTTACCAGAGGAAGAGATGACCTCAAACAATGCTTAGCCACCATAATATTACAAGATACTACACAAACTGTGACCCATTGGTTCATTTTTTCAGAGATATTTCCTTACCAGACTCTTCAATGCTTTCAACAAGGGCAGAGCTTCTAATGTATTGTCTTCACTTGAAAAGTTCTTAAAAATTCAGGGAGATATTCAGAGATGTATCTGCCTTGAAAGTAGCCAATGCTGAACTGTACAGCACAGTTAAACATCAGGAGTTGACCACAGGAAATGTTTTATGACATTTTGTGTTATGTCATTAAATGTTTTATGATAATTTTTATGTCATAAAATGTTTTATAAAATTTGCCAAATTTCAATTCCACGGGAGTCATTGGATGTATTCTGTAAATTAGCCCATTTGAGGTACCTTGGTTCAAAAATTGTTGGCCTATGATGCACTGTTTTGCCTGGTTAAAGGTTACAAACAAACAGACACAAGAGTTCGGTAGTATATAGATACAGTCTTCTTCCATTTCTTTTGGAAACTCCATACTCATGGATCTCACAGGGAAAGCAAACAGGACTTTGGCAAGGAAAGCAGAAACATTTCTTTCTGTTAATTTCCATCCATTTCATCTTATTATTTAAGCGTTTTTAGATCTTTTAAAATCTTTTTTCTTCAAAGGTATTTCTCACTCCTCACAGTTCGTGTTTTCTGCAAACTTTCTAAGTGTCCTTCCTCTCAACTCCCTCATGCATATCATTGATGAACATATTAAACAGCACTGGGTCCAGGACACAGCATTACTCTTCATACTTCTCTTCAAGTCAAAGTGTAGCCATTAATGAGCACTCTTTGGTTACAATCATTCAGTGACAAATTGGAGTAAGTTCAGAGCATGGCACCAAGATGGTGAGTGGATTGGAAATGGTACAGAACCTTAACATGCAGAAAAGATGGCTAACGGGATATATGATAGCAATCTTCAAATATCTGAAAGGCTGTCATATAGATGTAGACTTATTCTCTCCTGCCTCAGAAGGCAGGACCAGAACCAATGGGTTAAAACTACAAGGAAGGATGTTCAGGCTAAACATCAGGAGGAAAGTGTGCAGAACAAGCTGTTAGAGAACATAGTGAAATCTCCTTCATTAGAGGTCTTCAAAATGAGGCTTGACTGCCATCTGTCATGGCTTATCTAGTGGATCCCTCACCAAGCCAGGGGGTGGGGTGGGGGCTAGAACCAGATGTCCTCTATAGTTCCTTCCAAGCCTATGATTCTATGATATGTAGTACATAACAATTTAAGTAAGAAATATCATATTCTCAAATCTGAATAATATGGATAGCTTAATAATGATTTATTTTTCTCCAGCAGGAATATAAGAAACAAGAGTAAGATTATTTTATGGAAGTCAGTTCAGATAAATACTTACTTGTCCATCTGCCCTGAATTAGCTGTGCTTTCAGCTCTCATTCGGGTAAGTGCAGCAGCAGCTTCATCCAATGCACAGCTGACCGAAGAAGTTAGTCTGCGAAGCACCTCAGGATCTGCAAACGCTTTGCCATCAGCTGTAGATAACTTACCTATTCCTTTTATTTCAGATCATAAGACCAATGGATAAGCAGTTTTATACAGGGAAAGAGGAAAATAAAGACAACCTGAGGGCATATGCTTTACTGACAAAACACCATTCACACTACTAATATTACTAATATTGTGGAACTTTTAACCAAGTACATGTACTATGAACAATACATGAAAACAATCTTGGAGAAGATGCAAAATTATTTTTGTAATATTCTTCATAGCTTGATACCATTCTACACAAAATCACATTCAAGTCGCAGAGAAAAAACATAACTGGGTGAATATTTTTCTGGAAGTGGTATCATTTTTAAATGTACAATACATTTCTAAAACAGCTAGCAAATCAACACTAGCCATTTAATATTAAAATGTGCTAATAAAGTCAATTCAATACTTTGCAGATAAAATATGCTTATTATTTGCTAAAAGCTGAAAATTCTAAAAGGCTTAGAGCAGGGTTTTTCAACTAGGGTTCTGTGGAACCCTAGGGTTCCGTGAGAGGTCACTAGGGGTTCCCTGGGAGATCATGATTTATTTAAAAAAATATTTCAATTCAGGCAACTTCACATTAAAGAGGTAAGTTTCATTCTTTATTTTTAGTTTAAGAACACTGTTAATGCATATATACAGGTCTACACATGAAACGAATATAATAATTTTGTAACTTCTGGCCTATATTTGGGCCTGAATGTGCAGGGGTTCCCCAAGGCCTGAAAAATATTTCAAGGGTTCCTCCAGGGTCAAAAGGTTGAGAAAGGCTGGCTCAGAGTAACTAAAAATTTATCTGACACTAAAACTTGGCAAAGATAGACTTTTAGAATATTATAAATAAGATACAATCAAAATTACATGGCTTACTTCTAATAGGAGGGTACCAGACAAGATCTCAAATGAGGATCAGAATATCTGGGAAAGCTTATATGGGCAAAGGGAATTCTTCAGATAACCAGGTTACAGTCATAAAATGAAGCAAAGTTAAAACTACCTACAAGAATGTGATGAAAATATTTCCACATTAACTAGTGGTTAGCACCAACTTCAACACAGAACCTTTGTTATGTGTCAATTAAAATTTACAGTCTTTAAAAGCAGCTCCAGAAACCACATACAGACATTCCTCAGTTAGCGACCATTCGCAAATATATAGTATTAAAAATTCATTTTCTGACCAATGCAGCATTTACAACCAAATTTCATATACCTGACAAGAAAAGCTTTCAATGTGAAACTCATAAAGGTCTGGTCAGTTTTAGGCAGCAGTGCCAGTGGGCCAGAGGGTTCTAATCAACTAATTAAGGTCAGAGAGCTGAGCTTATTAACTTGCAGTTATCACTTTTTAGGGAAGCACTGCGCTGCAGAGAAAAACAGCTCAGGAAGAGAGAGATTGTTTAAGCAATCTCTCCACCCTGCGAGGGGGTAAAAAAGGAGAAGAAAAACGGGTTAGGCACAGGACACTGTAGAGAGTACTTTATCTGACTGAGATGGCAGCAACCAGTGATCTTCGTAGTGTCTTTCTCTCTCTCTTTCTTAGTCACATGTTTGCTTAGTGACCATTTCTCTTAACGACGAAGTTGCTGGAACAGATTGTGGTTGCTAAAAAAGGAGAGGGTGTATTGTACTAGTTCAGTTGAGATGTTGTCAAGACACACATATCCTTAAACTAACTAAATAATACCTAAAATATTCAAGAATTCAATATTATTTTGTGAATATTCTGTAAAATAATAGCTCCTTAAAATCAGATGGTGGTATTATTTACCTGCAGCTTCTAGTAAAGCTTCTAATCTAGCTTGAGTTTCTGGGTCGACTGTTCTCAGATCAGCACCATCAGCAGTACTTGACAACAGCAATTTCGAAGCTGTCTCGAGCATTGGATTCTCCAAATCATCCTGATCCAAAATAAATGACTCCACCTAGGAAGAAAAATGAATTTTAATTCATAAGTTTATATTGAAATAAGGGTTCCTGTATGTAAGAATTTATCTATATTGATTTGCTTCCATAACATCTACTTGCCAGTTTCATTTATGAAATCAAAGAACTATAATAATTATTTTTTCTCTTTTCTAACTATTAGATTTTTTCAGCACTTTGTCTTCCTATGAGATCTCTAGTGTGATAGAATTCCTGAGTAGTCAAGGTCTTGAGACATGACACCTCTTTCTTAAGATCCCACTTAGACTCTTGAGACTTAATTGTTTTACATGCATAGTTAAACATCCAAAATTGTTTTCTTATTCCTTCTACTCTTGCATTGGGAGGAGGATTCATTTAGCCTGAATTCTATAGACTGAAACCTCTGAACAATTATACCAGCAGCACTTGAACTATTAATTAAACTGTAGAAAAATGTTGTTTGCACAGGAACACAATTTAGTATGAATAATGCTGAACAGCAGCTTATATTCTGATTCTGTTCCTACACTGTGGTAAGCAAAATGAAGATTATTTTTAAAAAAGACAGCAAATAAATCAAGAATTAGAAAAGTTGTCAAAAGAAATTATGCAGATGTCCAGCCTAAAATGGGTTTGCTTCTAGCTCATTCAACAAACCATGATGAAGGGAAGATATGGCTTAATATAATTGGTTAAATGCAGAAAAATTTGCTACAACATTATAGATCTCATTATGCCTTTCCCATAGTTTGCTAACTTATTTGTAAAATAAGGCAAACAGAACATGTCTTTATAACACAGGCTGAGCTCATACATCAAATAGCAAACTGTCAACAAATGGACCATAGTGTGTTGGAAAAGCCAAAAAGAAATAATGCAGGGTTTGTCAAGCTAGAACCATACTTATTAGAACAATTTAAAATTTAAATTGAATTTAAACAATTTAAATTCAGCACGTCCTTCAGTTGGGAATGCCACAGAACACACCATTTTCTGAACATGGGATAAACCAGTTTTTGCAAGTATAAGCCTCCTTGAAAGGATCTTCCTACAGATTTCAGCGAGATCATAACAACAGGCAGTCCTTCAGAAAACCTTTAATGTCTGACTTGGAGCCTGGCTGTAGTCAATACCTTGATCTAAACACAGAAAGAAACTAATAAAACTTTCAATAAAGACATGATGATCACCATACTCACTGATCAGCAAGCTAGCTTCTGCACTTTGAACCAAATGAAGTTTTCAGACAATAGTCATTGCAGTAGTTTAATTCTAATGATATCAATGCATGGTTAATTATTAGCAGGGCAGCCAGAAATACTTTGCTTGGCACATTAAATTTAAGTTTGTAAACGTATTTCTTGCCATTATTTCCCCTTGGAATCAGGGGACAGCACAGGATCAAGGAGCATTCCCAATCTACAAACCTGGAGTGTTAAGACTGCGATCTATACAAGAGCAAGTTCAAATTCAATCTTTGAGGCTGACTTTCTATTGAAGAAGATCACCTTCACCTTAACTGAATTTAATTTCAGTTTTTCACCTTCATCCAATCTGTTAGTAAAGCCATACATTATCTAAGGGAATCAATCACTTATTAGAGGTGAGAAAACCTATTGATGGCATCTCACTCCAGAGATCCAGATAAATTACTTATACACACACACACACACACACACACAAATAAAAACAAGGTACAGAAAAACAAAAAACATATTATGACCCAACAGAATTTATACTAAATAATATCTCCTGGATACAACCAAACAGAAAGGACCAGAAGGACTGCAGTACACTAGTAATAAGGCTAGCAATATAAAACTTCCAGAAATTTCGAAGCGACAGAGAAAATGTGACTGGTGAGAAGAGCTAAAATACACAGTATATATTGTTATACCACCCCTTACTAATCTAAGTTCCCTTTCCTACTTTAACGTTATTCAATGCAATATATATATGGTTTACTCATACAACTATCTTGTTTATTTATTCATTCATTCAATTTATATAGCCGTCTATCTCAACAAGTGACTCTGGGTGGCAAACAAAATTAAAAAATAAAAACAATTACAATACAAAAATTAAAATACGTAGCAGCCTAGAATAAACCATACACCATAACCACTAATATAACCAATAAATGGGTGCCTGCACAAACTCAGGCCTCTGGGCACAGGCACAGAACCAGGTCTTTAAGGACTTATAAAAAACGAGCAGGGTCAGGGCTAGCCTAATCTTTGGAGGGAGAATGTTCCATAGTTCCTGTACATAGAAGATGACCAATGTAAGAACAAGATGTATTTGTTCTTCAAGATTCAGTCCCTAATTTGTGGACTTGTTTACTGTTGCCTATGCTACAGCAGAAAAGGCACGTCTTCTAGGCTCTGTCAACTGGCATTCCTTAGTCGACGGGACCAGAAGCATGCGCATCCTGCCTGAGTGGATCAGATGGGTAGAAACAACTGGGGAGAGTTGGTCCCTCAACTAACCCAGTCCTAAGCCATTAAGGGCTTTAAAGGTGACAACCAGCACCTTGAACTGCACCTGGAAGCACACAAGCAACCAATGCAACTCATGGAGTAGTGGTGTGACAGTACCTGTGCTGAAAAACTATATTCTTGTTTAGTATATTCATTAAATATAAAAGTATAATTTAGTAAAAATTGTATTTACTCAGTGAGTTTACTTTAAACTGTTCTCGGAACATCTTACAGTAGAAAAGGTATTTTATTTCCAGGGGTACTATGGTGATAAATCTGTGGGGCATACTGAGGTGCAGATAGGGTTTTGATAACATCTTTCCTTAATATTTAACTCTTTGGAAAAATTCTACTTTGAAAACAGGTGGTAAAATGTTATATTGGAAAGTTTGGGTGAAAATCATGATTATGACTTTAAACCAATTGTTATGTAATGACTATTTTAAGGACTTCTTCAAACTCCAAATTGTGTTTGGTCTTCTCCGTTTGTAACAATGATGGTATTTCAAGTTAAGCATGTTCTAACAGACCAATATGGGCCAGATGCTTTGGCTGCTTTAAAGGCACCTGAAATACTTATTTGATTGAATCCATGACAGAAGTAAAACCTATAACATAGCTGCATCAAAACCTCAATAATATTTTTGAAGTGGAAATTTCTGGGATATTTTAAACACTGACTAAGGAACTAGAGTCTCCAATAATGTTCCATGAATGGCTTCATGTCTTTAAAAATGTTAAAATGGTATCTACAGATTTGAGATTAAAGTTGATTCATCAAAACAATTGTATTTAGGGTGTACTGGATTTCCCAAAGAATGTATTTGAAAGTTTGGACATCAGATTTTCTTTGTTGGTGGTGTAAAAAATGTGAGGGTTCATAGTTCCATATGATATGGTCATGTGATCATCTGGTATCTTTTTCATTTTTGTTAGAAATGGAATTATATGCTGCAGAACTCTATGAAACCCAGATTCTCATAATTTTAGCATTTTGAGAAACTGGAAAAAAATAAACTAGAAGAAACCATCAACATGATAATAAAACAGAGTTATGTCCTTTGAAGTCTATGCAAGGGCCAGTTTCTCGACTTCTAGATAAAAAGGCAACGATAAACAAGTCCATAAATTAGAGACTGAATCTTGAAGAGCAAATACATCTTGTTTTTACACTGGTCATCCTGTATGTATAGGAACTGTTATGCTCTTATATGCTACATAATGGTCTTCCTATAATAAATAGAAAATATTTGCGTGAAATAGTTGATAGTAATATATTATCTTTCTTACTTGTTATGAAATAATTAAAAATGTTTCATTAAAGATTTTTCTTACTTTTTCATTTTTTTTTCCAATGGTGAAAAGGCCTGGGGGGTTTTCCCCCTGAATTTTTCAGGGTTGTTTTCCCCCCCCTCCCTCAAGCCTTCACATTTCTACTTAAAACCCAACCTTGCCTGATACCCTGCAAGGATAAACTGCAATTGTTCCACCAAATTTCTTGTACATCCCCACAGTTGATCAAGGCACTGGCAAGTTCGTATAGTGACCAAGAATTAAAATGGATCCAGATAATCAGAACGTTAACCTCCAGATGTGATTGGAACTACAAAGTATGTTCAACATAGAGGTACAACATTCAGGGAGCATGTGGCCCCCAGGACCCTACCCATTTCATGGAGGGGATTAAATGGCAAAATAGGCAATTTAAGCCTTGCAGAACATTCAGAATCTGCATCCTCACTGCCAAATAGGCAGTGCTTAATGTATAGCATTAGGGATTGGAAATCACAGATGAATGATATTTCAAAGTCTCTTTTCCGCAATTTGCCACTTTAATCATTTTGAATTTATGTTTGGCCACTTTTAAAATGGGAAAACTTAATAAAATCACATTAATCAAAAATCCTCAGCACAACTGATTCTTTTTTTTATATGAAACATGATTGGCATGATTTGTTGTAAAACTGTTCAGCATGAGCATTCATGTCTTAGTTTTATACAACCAGTTATTTTCATCACAGAGATTAAGTAGGCAGTTCTTTACATGAAATAAATACAGTTTTCACTATGATATTTTTGCACCCACAAAAAATGAACTTTCAGAAATTACATCAAAGATACAGGATTCTGACAACTCAAGCAAGACAGTAATACCTATCAGAAGAATCTCTCAAAACTGTAAGTTTTGGCAACAAATCAGCAAAATAGCCTCATCATAAAGTGCAGTAATACACATGGGAGTAATGTATTATGATGATAAAGGACCTGGAAGGAAAAACTCATGAAGAATAGTTAAAGGTGCTTGGTATCTTTAGCCTGGAGAAGTGAAGACTTGGAGGGAGTAGGGGCTGATAGCACTGTCATGTAGAAGGTGGGGCAGAATTGTGTATGGTTGTTTTCAAAGGCAGAACAAGAAACAATGGAATTACAAGCAAGGGGATTATGGTTGAGCATCACAAAAAATTCCTAACAATAAGAACTTTTCAAGAAAGGAACAGACTGCCTCAGGAGGTGGTAGACTTTCTTTCACTGGAGAGATTTAAGCAGAGACTGCATGGCCATCTGTCAGAGATTCTGTAGTAGTAGATTCCTATACTCGGTAGAAGGTTGGATGAGATGATATCTGAAGTCCCTTCTGACTCTTACATTCCATGACTCTATATTCAAGTCTATGGTTTGGCCACATTTGGCCAAATAAATTAATTCTGCTTGCTTGCTTCCTTCATAAAAACCCACATTGTGTATCTGTGCAGAAAAAGTAATGCAAATGAATTGAAACATCTTTGCAATGAGATAAAGAACACACTCTTACTTTAGAAAAAAATAAAGCTATAGAAGATGTGACTGAGGATTGGAAGATAACTTATTGTACTTCTTCTCTAGCAAAATTGACTGGCAATAAATTCTTGAAAGAAGAATGCTCATAATACAGTATTATTTTTTTGGAATTTACTCCCACAAAATAGTGCTAAATATTGCCAGTATTTAGATGGCTTTTAAAAGGGATTGGATAAATTTATGAAAGGTAGACATTTTATTATGTTTATATGGACCATAATATGGATTCAAATACAGTGTGCAATTAAATACCAGCTGCTAGGAAAAAAACTACAGGGAGGGCCATTTGCCTTTCCAGAAGCATCTGGTTGGTCAAAGATTAAATAGACGTTTAGTCTGATGTAGTAGGATTCCTTTGTTCCTTTCACATTTATATTCACTTTCCAATATAAAAGAAAAAAATCCTAATATGCTTTCTCCTCTCCATCCCACAGATGATTTTTAAATGTATAAGAAACAGATGACAATAGCAATGATTGAACTTGCCCTGACTGAACAGATAGAACAATCTTCAGACAATGGTATTCAAGGGGGACACTAGTAAAAATATCCAATTCAATACAAAATTAATATAGTATTCAAGTAGAGGTTTTTAATGTTAACAAAGGGTTTTTTTTTGCTCCTCCCTGAACCTAAGCTAATATATCTACACAAAATCAATAGAAAAAGTCATTTGAACAGAGGCATTCACCACATGCCAACAGGATATAGCTCTCTATATTCAGATGATTCAGACAGAAGTGCTGAATCAGTTGCCTAGCATCATTAATGAACTGACAGCTGATAAATGAAAACTGTTAAAACAAGATGGAAGTAGTTTTCTGCTCAGAGAAATGATGTTCTGAAAGGTATTGCAGACTGTGTCTGGATATGGTTTCATCATTAAAGGCCCAGATGGCCTCTGCAGCATGGAGTGACTTCAGAACTCTGGTTCCTAATGTAGTGCCCAGTGGATAAAAATGTGCCCTCCAATTGGGCATGCCAAGCTCCATTGTTGTTGTTTATTCGTTCAGTCGCTTCTGACTCTTTGTGACTTCATGGACCAGCCCATGCCAGAGCTTCCTGTCAGTCATCAACACCCCCAGCTCCCCCAGGGATGAGTCCGTCACCTCTAGAATATCATCTATCCATCTTGCTATTGGTTGGCCCCTCTTCCTTTTGCCAAGCTCCGTACCCTTCCTAATTTTACTTTCCAAAATTTATCTATCTATCTGAATGAATAGAAAGAAGCATACTATAAGTATGCAAAATCCCAGCCTTAAGCATAATCTGATTTATACTGATGTGCTAACTTTGGCATACCTGGCAAGTGGTAGCCCGGTTACAACTGTATATCCAGGAAGCATTAAGGATTTATTAGTGTAATGGGTTGCAAAGTTAAAGAGAGTTCAGAAGGTTGCTGACATCAGTCAATTAGTAGGAATATGTCCTGCTATGTTGAATTTCACTTTTACTACTTTCTGATCTCTACCCAAGGATAATGCTGGCATCTCCTTTTAATGCAGCAGACATCTTTGAAAACAGGAATCTGATTTCTGAAGTTTAAGAACATGGTATCTGGTATCTGAAAACTTACTTCAGCAATTAGGGTAAATCTTTAACTCTTATCTGCTTAAATATTAAGAAATCCACTAGACATTTGAACAACCATAACCACCTCTGAAGGCTGTAGATATGATTCTTTGGCTTATAACTAGAACCTAATGGTTACTATTAAAAGGGGAGTAGAATGGGGCATACAAATTCTCAGCCCTTTAACTTTCCAAAGTATAAACACACTTGATTCTCATGACAAATTTTACATTTGTCTTAGAAAACAAAGGATTCACTCTCTATACTGTATCAATAAATGTAGCAGCTCTCATGCTTTCACAACAGTAAGCCTTGAAATACGTTAGAGAGAAGCATTTGTCTAATTGGATACCATTATTTCTTCTTTTTAAACATGTATTTTTCATAAATTCTCTTTTCTTGATTCTTATATCTCTAATGACACTTAATTACAAATACTTAATAACTGCAAAGTATGAAGATTTAAAGCTGTACTGATTTTGTACCATCTCTTCAGTTAAATTATTTTTAGAACCCACAAACCACTGGTTCTGAGTAGTTCAAAGTAGAGTCACCATTAGAAAAACAGATACACATACTTTTTCTTTAAACTGCATTTAAGTGTTTCTCCTGGCTCTTAAAAGTGTTAAAGATTACATATTTACAGTAGTGCTCAAAGGTTTGTGAAACTTCTTGAATTTTCAATATTCCTGCATAAACATGACCTAAAACGTGATCTGTTCTCCACACAAGTCCTAAAACTAGATAGAGAGAATCCAATTAAACACAAACATTATACTTGTTCATTTATTTACCAAGGAAAATGATCCAAAGCTACCTATTTGTGTGTGGCAAAAGTATGTGAACCTCTGCTTTCAGTTATTAGGCAGCAATAACTGCAACTAACATTTCCAATGCTTGTTGATCAGTCCTGCACACTGTCTTGGAGGAATTTCAGCCCATTCCTCGTTACAGAACAGTTTCAGCTCAGGGATGTTGGTGGGATTCCTTGCATAAACTGCCCACTTCAGGACCTTCCACAACATTTCTATAGAATTAAGGTCAGGACTTTGACTTGGCCATTCCAAAACATTAACTTCTTTCTGCTTTAACCATTCTTTGGTCATATGACTTGTGTGTCTTGGGTCATTGTCTTGATGCATGACCCACTTTCTCTTGAGCTTCAGTTCGCAGAGAGATACATTTTCCTGTAGAATTTGCTGGTACAAAAGAATTAACTGTTCCATCAATGATTGCAAGCCATCCTGGTCCAGAGGCAGCAAAGAAGGCCCAAACAGTGATACTGCCATCACCATGTTTCACAAATTCAATAAGGTTCTTATGCTGGAATGCAGTGTTTGCCCTTTGACAGACATAACACTTTTCATACAAGCCAAAAAGTTCTATTTTGGTCTCATCCATCCACAGAACATTCTTCCAATAGTCTTCAGGCTTATCCACATGGTCTTTTGCAAACTGTAGGTAGGCAGCAATGTTCTTTTTGGAGAGTAGTGGCTTCTCCTTGAAACCCTGCCATTTTTGTTCAGAGTTCTTCTGATGGTGGTCTCATCAACACTGACATTCACCAATGCAAGAGAGGGCTTTAGTTCCCTGGGACCTTTGAGACCTCCCAGAGTATTATACACCTTGCCCCTGGTGCGATCTTGGTTGGCCAACTGTTCTTGGGGAGGGTAACAGTGGGGTTGAATTGCCTCCATTTGTTTATAATCTGCCTGACAGTGGACTGGGGGAGTCCAAACTCTTTGGAAATAGTTTTTAACCTTTTCTAGCCTGATTTTTTTCTTTTTTAAATCATATGGCATAGCAGTTTGGTGTTCATGCTGCTTTTAAGCATTAACTATTTTCCAGAAGTCCTCAAAAATCTCCATTGTTTGAGCCATGACACACTTCCACATATCTGTGTTGTGAAGATCAGACTTTGATAGCGAACACCCAGAATTCTGTTCTTTAAATAAGGCAGGACCTCCCACACTCACACCTACTTATCATCCCATTGATTGAAACCCCTGACTCTAATTTCCCCTTCAAATGAACTGATAATCCAAGAGGTTCACATACTTTTGCCACACACAAATATGTAGCTTTGGACCATTTTCCTCAATAAATAAATGAACAAGTATAATGTTTTTGACACATTTGTTTAATTGGGTTCTCTTTATCTAGTTTTAGGACTAGTGTGGAGAACATATCATGTTTTAGGTTATATATATGCAGAAATATTGAAAATTCAAAAGGGTTCACAAACTTTTAAGTACCACTACAGGTACAGTTCTGTTTTAAGATAGCTTTTTAAATATCCAAATAAATATAATGGCAATTATAATAATGACACTATTTAAAACAGTCTAACATTACAAAAGAAGAGAATATATGTAGCTCAGGGTTGAACTATGGAGTTCATGGTGCTCTCTGAGCTTGGTTGTTTGCCTGCAGATGTTTCATTACCCAGCCAGGTAACATCATCAGTGCATGATGTTACGTAGTTGGGTAATGAAATGTTTGCAAGCAAACAATCAAGCTCAGAGACCACCAAGGACTCCACACCCTAACATACATAAGAGCTAGTCATTCTTTGAGTAGGACAATTTAAATCAAACTGATGATAGCAGAAATGAACTTGCTGGGGACTCAGTAGCAACTATGACTTTCTGTTCTGACATGTATCCTTTCCATTATTTTCCATGCAGACAATAACAATAAGGGTCAAGAATGCTTTTAATCAGTTGTTCCTAAAAGCTGTCCTAGGTTGACTATAGCGGATTACAAATTATGGGAATCAAGCTCATATGCAACAGGTAGTCCTCGACTTATGACAACTGGGACCGGAATTTCTGTCACTAAACAATGCAGTCATAAAGTGAAACCACATCACTTAGTGATAGCAATCCCTGCAGTCTGGTTGCCATCGTTAACTGAATGCCACAGTCATTCGGTGAGGCAATTTCCTGCTGGTTTCCCACAACCAACGTCAGTGGGGAAGCTGGCAGGAAGTTGCAAGTCCCAGGCCAGCAAGCAGGTAAGTGGCTGCTGCCAGATGGGGGAGTGAGGGGGTGCACAGGAGGGTTGGGGGGGTGCACGGTGGTGCATGAGAGGCGCCACACAGATTGGGGAGGGTGCATGAGAGGCGCACATGGGTTGGGAAGGGTGCACAGAGGTGCCACGCGGGAGGGTGCACAGGGGTGCGTGAGTGGCCAGCTCAAGCACAGAGGGGCTGGGGACAGTGCACGGGTGGGGGAGTCTTACCCCAGTGACTTGTGACCTTCCCTGCTGGCTTCCTATTGACTTTCTGGGGAAGCCGGCAGGGAAGGTTGCAAATGGCAATCACATGATTGCAGGGTGCTTGGCAACTGGTTGTAAGTGCGAACGGGTTGCCAAGCACCCAGATTGCGATCAGGTGACCGCAGGGGGGTGGGTGCTGGGACAGCCATCCGAGGACCAGTCGTAATCACCATTTGTTCAGCACTGTTATAACTCTAAACAGTCACTGAACGAATGGCCATTAAGTCGAGGATTGCCTGTAATCAACAAAACTGGAGGGCACCAGCTTGAGGATGGCTGCTTTTAAGATTACTGTTGTTTATAAGGATTAGCTCCATAAAGTGCGAAGATAAAAGAAACCAATCTATAAGAGCATACGTGCTCTGTCACTTTAACTATGCTAACTAGAATAAGTTAATGGTAAATTATTACACATTAAATTTGTGTTGTTATAAACTGAGTCTATCCATGAAGAAAGCAAGATTACTTTCGGTGCAGCTTATTTCTGAAGAAAGTATTGTAGGATTGCAATCTCATTATAATACACTGAAGAGACAAAGTTTTCAGTTAGGAAACGTTTTATTTACAATACAGCAGATTCCCCTCCCCAATTTCTTTAAAAAAATCTATATTTGGCAAAACCAGTACTTTCTGAAGTAATATTACTACATTTGGACATCCCATATAAATTACTTTGGTAATTTAAAAATGTATAGAGCAAACGTGGTATCCATTTATGATACGAGTCTATCATACATATCATGCCATATGTAGCAGGTAGAGAGGCATCTGATCAATCTTTACCATACAAAGAGCCATAAACTCACATGCCAAAAATATGGTTTCATTATGGATTTCAGTTAAGACAAAATGAAAATATATTTTCCAAACAGCAAGGGAGATTTTAATGATCCAGCTGAGAAAAATTAGTCTAAGATTCTAGCCAAAGAAAATTTATGGATAGACCACAAACACTGTTAGTTGTTAAAGTGCTGTAAGAATTCTCTTTTGAGAAATTGGGAATTCTTCCAGAATTTTTATGGTAAGGCATATTACTGTCAGGTTCACATTTTTCTCAGAGTTGGGATTTATACTAGTAAGGAAGTATTTAATAAGTGGGTTTATACAAAACATAACTTTGCATGTGCAAAAAAAAAAGCCTTCCAGCCTTATTTGAATCAAATCAAAGAAAAAGTTTTTAAGGTATGAATTTACATAGCCACACTGAAGTTATTTATGGCATGTTCATTTACCTGGAATAAATTCTTCCTAAACATATTGAAACTTCCATGGACATTTTAATCAGTGCCCATCAGGTTTCCAGTTCCATTTGATTTTAGAAATAATGTTTAACGAACTACAGCAATTTTAAAAGCTGGGAAACTGGCATGCTGTAAAGCAATAGCATCTCTTTTATTTCCAGTCATCTATGAGAAACAAATAGGCCCAAATACATTCTTAAATAATAAAAATTGTATGTGGCTGGAGCCCAGTACAATATTTTGGTGTACCCAGAAAAAAAGGGGGCAAATTTAAGCTGGAAGTGACAGGGAACATATGGCAGCCATTTCGTGAGAAGATCCATGGTATATTCTCCAATTCCCAAATATACCCAGTGGCCCAAAAAGACAGGGCACTCTTTCATAAAACAGACCAAATTATCTATACTGATTTGCCCATCAATTCAAATAATGATTTTCCCCGAGTACTCAACAAACCTGTTTTGCTTGTGCAGTAAAGCAAGGCATAAGCCTCTTTTTGAATTGCTGCAAACAATTTTTATGATACTTAAAATAATATTTATAAATATTTCATTCCTTGGTGCTCTCTGAGCCTTGTTGTTTTCTTGCAGACGTTTCATTGCCAGACTAGGCAACATCTTCAGTGCAAACAGGGAGAGGGCCTTGCTCTCTGTTTATATATAGTGGCAGGGCAAGTACATGGCACCCTAACATTTTTCACTATAAAACATGTTTAATTTTACAAATGAATTCTATGTACAGAACTGATGTGAAAGCATGCATTTTTGAGTACACAGGTAATCAAAAAGGAATCTCTAAAAATTTTAAACAAATTTTGCAAACTTTTTAAATCTCTCCATTCTATTTTTTGATATTAGAGAAATGTGTAACTAACATTTCATTTGTATGAACTACCCTACTAAGTGCTGTGCTCCTTCATTTTTAAAAATTTTCAGTATGGCATTTTGATTGTATATTGTTGCAAGTTGCTATGAGTAATGGATGCACATCAGAAAAGATGGAACAGAAATATCTAAATAAATAAAACAAGATCATTTATCAATAATCCATGCATTGGCAGAGGAAAGAAAATACTCACCTGGAATGAATAAGAATCTGCTTAACCAGGTGAGTTTTGAAAACTGAAGTAACTGATTAATATAATTTATTATTATTCACATTTCTATCACCACCCATCTCCCCCTAAAAGGGGGACTCTGGGCAGTTTACAATAAAATTCAGGCACAAGTGCATATAAAACAATAAGATTTGTCAAAAATAGTGTTGAGGATGTAAAAAATACAAACTTTTGCAATACTGGGTAAGTGCATTGCATGAGAATTAAGTAACTGTTAGACTGCATGAAAAATTAAGTACATATCTGCTTATTTACTTAAAAATACTTCACAGGCTGTCTAATCAATCCCAATATTCAATTTCAACATCAAATTCAAAATGTGAGAGCCAATATGGTATAAGAATTAAGGTATTGGACTGATAAGGGTTACCAGACATCTGACAGTCCCCTTTTTTGTCCTCATGTCCTCCGTCCGGCAGGCATAACCTTAAAATCAAGTATCAACTGGCTTTTTAAGCATCTAACTGAGCAGCTTTTCTCCCAATGCAATGCTTCCCTAAGAAATGCTAAGTGCAAGTTAACAAGCTCTGCCTGAACTCGATAAGGCCATAATCAATTACACGCTGAAGGCTTTTGCCTCCTAACCTGCTTGCTTGCTGTGGTGCTAGCACATTCCTCTCAATGTGTACCTGTTTACTCACTTGTAATCCCTTCTTTTCCAATTAATGTAAATACAAATATTAAACAGTGTTCTCCTTTCCCCATCTGTCCTCCTTTCCAATTGTCCTTGTCCCCCTTTGCCTGTTCAGATATCATAACCCTAGACCTTCAGTTGGCCTATTAATGGTATTTTAATACAGCAAGTGGGAACAAATACATATCTTACTCCTCCCACAATGAAAAGTTATGGAAATAATTCAGCATTTTAAAATCTTCCTATAGCATATCTTTGCCAAATGGTCCAGACATTTCCTTGGCCTGTTTACTTCTTCTGATATATACTCCCAAACATTAAGGGTCTGAATTACATTCATCCACATTACATTTATTAGGCAAAACAATAAACACACACTTGTTTCTTATATTCAATTAACCCATGGAATGTTGCAAAGACAACTACACAGGTCAGTTTAGAAAAATGAACTATTGTTCATAAATGTACGCCTGTCAATGATTAGCAATGAAGTAAATTATACAGAATGGATTCTTACCATAATTGCTTTTTCACCTGTACTTTTCCCACAAGGCAGCTGATACAACCACCAATGTTTTGCACCTGTTTGCACCAAGTCCCCATGGAGGCAGCCTGATAGTTTCACTGACTAGCTAACTTTTCTATGTATTTTTGCTAACTGTTTAATTTTACTACTTGATAAATCATATACAGTGCTTATACTGCATTGCTATGTGTTCATTTCATAATTACTTGTTTCTTCTATTTACAATAGATTGTAAGACAGAAAATGATTTCATAAAGCAGGTTTCAATCTATCCTCATAAAAAGCACACAGATATCATGCTTACCATTTTTATGAATATATACAAAATCAAAATGCTGCTTGGGAAGTACACATGGTTCAGAACAGAACACCTAGCCATGTAGAGATCTTAGTTAAAAAAAAAAGGTAGATTTTATAATTTAAACAATCCTTACTTCCCCTTTTCACTGTAGATTTTGTCAAAGAATATTCATTAGTGCTCAGAAGATGCAACTATAAGTAAACTCCTAAGAAGTATTCCTAAATCTAAAATGTAGCTAGCCATTCATGTTTTATAACTGAGGGTTTACTGAGTAACTACTGCATAGAAAATAGGCTTTATAATAATTGGAATTTAAGTAATATATATTCTCAAAATCACAGAAGCATAAACCTGTCTCTGCAGCATCATTCTCATCATACATGAGCATTTCCATCATTCTTTCACACAGACACCAGAAAAATGTCCATTGATCATGCAGCACTTTATATGCAGAGAAGGCCTTCATCTTCTCTACTGCCTCTCTTCCCCCAAGATCAGCATTACTGTTAATTAAGAATTCTAATAATCTGCATGCTAATATAATTCCCTCACCAGACATCAAAATAACCTGCCTATGAAGCAGGCCACAAACTATTAAGCCAAGAGTCTTAATAGTTTTATCTTCTCTAAGTAGATATATACTCGTTATTCAGTAATTTACTGTTGCAGTTACCTCTTAAGTGCATCTATGTAAATGCTGACATGAAATAATAATTCTCCCTTTACTTGGAAAACATTTTATCTTTTTATTAGAAAATAGTATGCTAGAGTCTAATTCTAATATGCAAAATATGATTATCTAGTCATGATTTGCAGCTCCCCTTCTAATGAGTTATTCTAAAGGTCATAAGTAGGCAGTCATTATGTGAAATCCAAAGCTCTCCTTTCCCTCCCTCCTTCTGCTGCATATCCTATAATTACAATTTATAACCAGGGAAATACAATAATGTTTGATTCTCAACTGATCTAACTGCACTGCGAGTCAATATTGGCACATCACACACGTAACAAGGTCTCTGTGCACAGGCTTTCCTTATAAAGGGACTTTCTATTTTTTGGTTCTTGCTTGCACCCTGCATTATGTAAAATCCAATCCCTACCTCAAGAATGTCTTCTAAAACATATGCTTCCATTTCAGCTGCTGTCTCCACCATGTTTTATCAAATTGCCATGATTCTTGCTGCACTATGATTAGATCACTGCCAGTAGGAACACTCCTCTGTGTCAGCAAGGGAACAGGAAATGGAATGTTCTATTATATCCTTCAAGCAGCTTTACTGCTGGCAAACTAGGGATCTACCAACAGAACAGGGGTGACTCACTGCATATTTTTTTTTAAAGGCACAGCTGCTCTTTTCTAGAAGGACTCAAGATAGACGTAAATAGATAAAATAAATTCTGCAATATTCTTTTTGAAAAATGTGTTTTAACCTGCATTGTAAATAAATTCTTTTTCAAAAGATCCTGGGTGATCATTTCCAACTAAATTGCTCAACCTCTGAATAGCTATACCCTGCCTTAGAGAAGTTCAACTTGCTGGATACCAACAAAATACATCACATTGAGTTAAATCTGGGTTAGTGAAGTATAAGTTGTATACTTTTAGAACTGCGGTCATCCAGTTCAAAGACCAGAATTACTCCTAAAATGCAAATATTTTAAAGTATTTAAAACACATTTAATTTTTTTCTTCCTTCCTTCCTTCTTTCTTTTTTGGTAGTTTTAAGTTTTGATTAGAGCCAATTTGGTGTAATGATTAAGGCACCAGGCTAGAAACCTGGAGACTGTGAGTTCTCATCCCACCTTAGGCACAAAGCCAGCTGGGTGACCTTGGGCCAGTCATTCTCTCTCAGCCCTGGGAAGAAGGCAATGGCAAACTACTTCTGAAATCTTGCCAAGAAAACTGCAGGGACTCATCCAGGCAGTCGCCAGGAGTCAACATTGACTCAAAGGCAAAAAAAAAAAAAAGTTTTGATTAATATTCAGTTATTTCCACTTATTATTTTCTCTATTTGTGTTAAGTTTCCTTTTATAACATCACTGAATGTTCAACGCAAGATGACTAACACCAAAAACTGTCAGAATTACAGAATACAGTATTGCCTCTTCCCAGTAAAAGACTAAATACAGAGCTATATATATTCCACAGTACAGAAGTTTGTGTGCAAATAATACAAATTTGCCAACATGAAAAGTTGTATTATATTATCTGCACGTGCCCAAGGTGCAACTGAAGCAACAGGTCTTAGCAATAGAAACATTTGCAAAAGAACTTCAAAATCTTTGAATGACCTTAAACTTCTTGGCTCTCATCCAATCCATTACAGTGACCAAGGCACTGATTCAGTACTTTTACTGATTCTTCTGGACCAGGTAAAAAGGTTACAATTGCATGCCATCAGCATACTGATGACATTTGACTCTAAATCTCTGAATCGGTTTCATATAGATGTTAAAGGGCATGAGTAATAAAATGGAACATGGCAGAATTCCATACCTTAAACACTGTGACTTCAGCAAGAATCCCCCAGTACCACCTTCTGGAAATGATCATCCAGATATAAGCGGAACCACCAAAAAGCTGCCTTCACTTACACTTAGTTCAAATAACTATTCCTGAAAGATCATGATGAATGACATCAAAAACTGCTGAAGGCTCCACCTCAATCAACAAGTTAGCACGCCCCATCTCTCTTCTGCAAAGATCATTTCACAGTACAACCAAGACAGTTTCAATGCCAAACCCAGGCCTAAAACCTAATTGAAAATTATATAGAAGGTCTGTTTTATCCCAGAGTGATTGGATCCAATCAGCTACCACTTACTTGAGTGTCTTGCCCAGAAAGCAATATTCTTCACAGGCCTATAAAAATACAAGAAACAGCTTGCTAGATCAGATCAAGGCCCATTTTAGTCCAGCATTTTGTTTCTCAATGGCCAACCAGATGATTCTCAGTGCTCACCAACAGGAGACAGAGACATACTCCTCTCCTACCACTGATTCCATGCAACTAGTATCCAGGGACATACTACCTTCCCCCCTCAGAAATAATACTGATAAATGGTTTTTGATAGATCTGTCCTTCACGAAATTATCTTACCTGCTTTTAAAATCATCAAACTTAGGATCATTACTGCATCTTGCAGTAATGAATTCCCAGGACAATTATGTGGTGCATGAAGTAGTGCTTTCTTTAGTCTGTTCTAAATCTCCTTTCAAAGAGCTTCATTGGATGACCTCTGATCCTAGATTAGCATCATGTATAAATTTGGCTAGCACACTACCTATGAACATTAACATTATGAAAAAGTTTAAAAGCACCAGTCCCAACGCAGATTTTCTAAGGACTCAACTTCTTAATCCCTCAATTAATAAACTTTTTGAAAATCCAGGTTTGCAGTGTCATCTGCAGATCTCAAATTGTTGATTTTGACCAGCTGTCATCTTTTCTAATTCTACCATCCTTATAAGATTCATTGGAGAGTTATACAAGTATGGAAAGATATGTATCCTTGTCTCATTCCCTTTCCTATTCTGAACTACTCTGTTTCTCCAAACAGTAACTTCTTACTGTTCTTAGAATAGTTTCTTGCTCCCTGTAGATTCCTCAAAAGAACAATATGGTGTTCTGCTTTGCTCATTAATCTTAATATGTTCCACATTCTGGCATCATCTGCACAATCAAATGCCTTGCTATCCCAGGTCATCTTCAGGTCTGTCCTTCATGTTGAACCAACACAACATTTTGACATTTTCCCGAGTTAAGTTTTTCCCACATATGTGAGATGAATAGGAGGGGGGCTCTACACTAAAATTAGCATCATTCTGGAAGGCCGTCAGAGCTTTCTGCACAGGAGTGTAATTGCTGCTCCTACATGTGCAGGAATCACTGGGCCTTACAGTGTTAGATGACTTCAGACTTCCAGGGAAGATAAGGGAATTCATAATCTCCATGGTGACCATGAACGTGCTAAGAGGGTGGAGGGCCTGCCAAATCACCTGGGGGAGGGTGTTCCATAAGGTAGGGGCAAGATTTCAGGGAAGGGTCCTGGCATGTGCCTACCCTACCTGATCTGGTAGGTAAAGGTAAAGGTAAAGGTTTCCCTTGACGTAAAGTCCAGTCGTGTCCGACTCTAGGGGGCGGTGCTCATCTCCGTTTCAAAGCCTTGGAGCCGGCGTTGTCCATAGGACACTTCCGGGTCATGTGGCCAGCATGACTCACGGAACGCCGTTACCTTCCCGCCGAAGCGGTACCAATTAATCTACTCACATTTGCATGTTTTCGAACTGCTTGGTGTGCAGGAGCTGGGACGAGCAACGGGAGCTCACCCCGCCGCGCGGTTTCGAACCGCCGACCTTCCGATCGACAGCTCAGCGGTTTAACCCGCAGCGCCACCGCGTCCCTGATCTGGTAGGATGGCAGATACTCTCAGGGAGTGTCATGAGTACTGATGGTGAGCAGGAGGGGGCCTCGATCCAGGGTGGAAAACGCATGCGTAGTACTGAGGAATTAAGCAGCCATTCAAAGAGACACAGATCAGACCCGCCTTAGCTTTTGGGGTTTATATGTCTGGGTTTTTCCCACGCTTCTTCAGTTTGTTAGGATTCTGTTTTATGTAGCAGTAATAAACACTAGAGACCTACTCCTCATCTCAGCGTGATTTCTGACTGTTAGGACAGGGAGAGGCGCCATCGCAAATAACCTGGTCCCATGCCATGTAGTGCTTTAAAGGTGATTCTGTTTCTTCTTTCATATCCAGATCAAACCTTAAGCTGCCAATATGATGCCACCTTCTTGACTTTGTCATTGGCCAAAAACAAGTCATTTTCAGTGCATACTATTGGTAATAATCGGCAGGTCAGCAGGTGGGCCGAATTCTGTATCTCTCCACATTCACACAATGCGTTATTATCCGTCAGCAATCCCCACCTGAGCATATTAGTCTTACACTTAGGCACTCCAACCCTCAACCTATTCAGAGTCCTCCAAATAACGTAAGGGAGGTCAAATCCCTTAGCCGTATTCTCCTCTGGGACTATTCCTTGGTCAGTGATTTCTCTCCATCTTCCAATTCGGTTTTGCTCTTGCACACCTTCAAGAGTATTTGTTTTAAAGGTGATAATCAGCACCTTGAATTGCACCCAGAAGGAAACTGGCAACCAGTGCAGCTCACGCACCAGAGGTGTAATGTGGGCAAACCTAGGAATACCCAATACTGCACGCACCACTGTGTTCTGGACCAGTTGTAGCTTAAGAGTGGTCTTCAAGGGCAGCCCCATATAAAGTGCACTGCAGTAATCCAAACGGGAAGTGCCTAAGGCATGAGTGACCATGAGCAAGGCCTCCTGATCCAGGAAAGAGTGCAATTGGCGCACAAGACAAATCTGTTGAAAGGCCATGGCCATGGCAAATCTGTTGAAAGGCCCCCTAGCCATGGCTGCCACCTACTCAAGCAGGAACCGTGAGTCCAGGAGGACCCACAAATTGCACACCAGCTCAGTCCAGGGGAATATAAACCTGTACAGAGTCAAATATCACAAATCACCAGACCCTGGGGCCTGAAAACCCAAAGCATTCCATCTTGCTAGAGTGAGTTGAAGTTGGTTTCTCCCCATCCAAACCCTCAAGCCTCCAGGCACTTGGTCAGAACTGGACCTGCATCACCTACCCGGCCAGGGTGGTGATATACTATATACTGTAGCTGGGTATCATCAGCGTACTGATACCATACCCCGTGCTGTCGGATGACCTCACCCAACAGTTTCATGCAGATGTTAAAGAGGAGAGAGACCCAAGCCCTGAGGCACCCCACACTGCAGGGGTTTAGGGCTTGACCTCTCCCCTCCCCCCATCACTGACTGAAACCAGCCACAGAGAAAGGAGAACCACCACAAAATAGTGCCTCCCACTCCCAGCCCCTGAAGCCGGTCCAAAAGGGCACCATGGTCAATGGTATTGAAAGCCGCTGAGAGATCCAGGAGATCCAGGACAGTTGCACCATCCCCATCCCAAGCTCTCCAAAGGTCATCAGCAAGCGTGATCAACGCCATCTCAGTGCTGAACCCTGGCCTGAACTCAGACTGAAAAGGATCCAGATAATCCACTTCATCCAGGGCCCTCTGAAGCTGAGTGCCAACCACCCTCTCAACAACATTCCCCAGAGAGGGAAGGTTGGAGACTAGAGGAAAATTGTCCCTTGGGACAACTGGGTCCAAGGATGGCCTCTTAAGGAGGCTATGGTGCACTTGCTACGTAAGAGGTCTTCCCTTTATCCAGCACATTTTGATAACTATTTCCCAGTCTCCAACCTTTCCCTTTTAGGAAACCCTGTTGAGCAAATTATGGGGATCTGCAAAGTGCCCTGGAGTAGGCAGATTATCTGAGCCCTTTTCAGTCAGGATTCAGCCTTGGATATGGGACTCAAATGGCACTGGCATATAACCTTTGTCTGGCCCTGCATGGGATTTAATGCACTTCTCCTAATCCTACTAGACCTGTCAGTAGCCTTTGTTACCATTAGCCACAGCATCCTTTGGGACTACCTGCAAGGGCTGGGAATTGGATGTGCCGTTTCACAGCAGTTCTGCTCCTTTTTGAGCAGGTGTTCTAGTTGGTGATTATGGGGAAAGAGAGAATGGCCTTATACAGGGCGTTGCAAAGTTTGGATCTCTCCCCCATGCTATTTAACATGTACATGAAGCTGCTGGGAAAAGTCATCTGGCAGTTCAGGGCAAAGTACCATCAATATACTGACATTATTCAATTATATTTGTTACCTTGTGTTTGGCTAGAGATACTGTGAAGACCTCCCCCCTCCCAGATTTGAATGCCTCCCCCATTGGTATTTCAAAGGGCCCTGAAGACCTGATGTAATGAATGCCTATTCTAAAACACTCTCAGACTCATGAGCAGGAATTCAAAGATATCTGATTTATTAAAGAATAGTATGCAGGATCACAAAGAAAGCTGAGAATGATAAAAGCGTGCCAAATGCAAACTAAAAACCCTTGGTGCAAATGAAATCCCTCCCCCCGTAGAATCTTCCCAAATTCACAATCCCAGGTGCTCCTAACGGCTTCTGATAGTCTGCAGGAAAAGTCCTTGAACAGAGCACATAACCCAAACACATTCCATTGAAATGAACATAGATACAGAGCTTGGTACAAGGTTTCACAGCAGCTCCCTCCCAAACAGAAACGCGTGTCAGCGCCATGGCATGTGAAACGTTACGATGTACAGTGCACATTGAAACAGTGAACATGACATACTGCCCCCACAAAAGAAAAAAAAACACTAAGCAGCAGGCTTCAAAGGGTAAGCCAAGTGGAAACGGTGAACTAAATCAGGAGCATTAACGTGGTGAGCAGGCACCCATTCAGGATGAGGAAAGTGTTTCCAGCGGACTAGATACTGGAGGGTGCTGCAAAGCTTGCAAGAATCAACAACCTCTTTGACCTCAAAGTGCTGTTGGCTGTCAATCATGATCGGAGGAGGAGGAGGAGGTTGGGGAAGCCAGTGGGAGGAGTGGTGGACAGGCTTGAGCAAGCTGCAATGGAAAACAGGGTGCAAGCGTTTCAAATTGTGAGGCAGGTCCAACTTAACAGTAACTGGATTGATAAGACCAACAATAGGGAAAGGACCAATGAACTTGGGAGCAAGTTTTTTAGAGGGTTGTGGTGACTTGATGAATTTGGTAGACAGATACACCTGACCCCCCGATCTTGAAGTCGTGTTGCAAGGAATGATGCTTATCGGCTTGAAACTTGTAAGCAGCCTGGGCATCAGCCAAAGCCTGTTGAATCACCGGCCAGGAATCAGCAAGCTTAACAGCCCAGTCAGAGGCAGAACATGTTTGGGAAGGGGGTTGTGGCAGTTCAGGGATAGGGACAAAGTCGTGACCAGAAACCACACGAAAAGGGGTTTGCCCGGTACTCTGATGGACAGCATTGTTGTAAGCCACTTCAGCAAAAACCAGTAACTCCACCCAATTGTCCTGATGGTAGTTAATGTATGCTCTAAGAAATTGTTCAAGGGTGGAATTTAAAATCTCAGTAGATCTGTCAGTCTCAGGATGGGACGAGGTGGACAGCGCCTGTTTGGTGCCAACCAATTTTAAAAACGATTTCCAAAACTGGGAAGTAAACTGTGTCCCGCGGTCGCTGACCAAACGGGAGGGACTACCGTGGAGACGGTAGATGTGGATGAGAAATAGGCGTGCCAATTGCGGGGCCGATGGGATGGACGCACATGGAATGAAATGGGCTTGTTTGGAAAAAAATTCTTTTACAACCCAGATGACGGTTTTCTTCTGACTGGAAGATCCACAATAAAATCCATAGAAATCTCGTCCCAGGGACAGTACGGGCTGGCCACAGGCTGCAGAAGCCCCTGCAGTTTCTCCCCTTTACGTTTTGACATTGCACAAACAGGACAGGAAGTCACATAGTCTTTTATATCGCGTCTCAAGGTAGGCCACCAGAATTGACGTCGAATCAAATACAATGTTTTAACAAAACCAAAATGCCCAGCAAGTTTATCATCAGGTCAAGGTTTCACAGCAGCTCCCTCCCAAACAGAAACACGCGTCAGCGTCATGGCATGTGAAACTTTATGATGTACAGTGCACATTGAAACAGTGAACATGACACCTGGCTTTTCACCCAGGCCTTTGACAAAGGTGACTGAAGCCCCCTTTTTTCTTTCTCTTTGTTCCTATCCAGTTCTGTCATTTCAACCATCTTTATTATTCTTTTTTGTATTTTGTTGTTTCCTTGGTTTTAATAATTTGTAAACCAGCCAGAGTCACTGGGAGTCAGGTAGCAGATAAATTCAATAAATTGTTGTTGTTGTTGTTGTTCCTCTTCGACTACCAGTTACTGCTGGAGAGACAGGCAGGTCCATGGATTGGTGATTCTTTGCCCAACTTTGCTAGTTTGCTAGTTGTAGCCCTGTCTGGAGCAGAAGGACCTACCTACAGCAATTCACGCTCCCATCACCACTTGTCTGAACTACTGTAATACATTCCACATGGGGCTGCCTTTCAGGATTATTCAGTAATTGCAAATACTCCAGAATGCAATGCTGTTAGGTGATTAGCACTATGTCCATCTTACACCAATTTTGGTGGCCCTGCACTGGTTGTCAATAGATTTCCAGGTGCACCTCAAAAGTGCTGGTTTTAATCTTTAAAGCTCTTTGTGGTGTGGCACATAGGTACCATCAAGATCACCTCCTCCAACTAGATACAACCTGTCCAAGGCATCCCTTTCAGAAGAAACGACTGGAGTACCTGTCCCCATTTCCAGAAAATAAGGATCAAGGTCCAGAGGTATTGTTTCTCCATGATGGTCCTAGCCTTCCGGAATGGCTTTCTCTGGAGGTGAGACTGGCTCCATCAATAACAGCCTTACAGAAGCTAATTAAAACCAAATCATTCCAGAGGCTTTGGGGTGTTAATAGGACTTCATGTTTTATGTGATTTGTATTATTTGATTAATGTATTTGTAGTTTATCATGGATATTTTAATTGTTGAACCTTATAAAATTGTTAGGACTTGCAGGATGTGATGTCTATAAATTTAATAAAGTACAAGGAGAATGTCTATTTATGTGGTCGCTAAGAGTTGAAAGGAACTTGACATATAACCACCAAAATATATTATTAACAGGATCACTTCCATCCTTATGTCTGAAGACAATCATAATAAAACTCCAGATGATTAGTGAGGTAAGATTTAGCTCTGCAGAATCCATGATGATTTTCCTTCAGCAAGTCTTGTCTCCTTATGTGCTTAGTTGGACTGTGCAGTGCTTCAGATTCAAAAATCAAAAACAAACACACATAAAAATCCAAGTGCATGATGGCATTCATGTAGCATCTGTCTGCAACTCCTGTGTCTGCAGTGTACTGTATATTCCTAATGCTTAATTCTTTTTTCTTTGATCACTGTTTCTACCAATTTGCCCAGTGCAGACATTAGGCTACTTGGCCAATAATTTCCTGGATCTCCCTGAGTCCCTTTCTAAAAACTGGTGTCAAACTGACTATCTTCCATTCTTCTATCATAGAGCCTAATTTGACCAACAAGTTGATTTTTATTTTCCAAGCTGAATTATATTTTTGCTAGAAAATAAGCAATTTCACATTTGAATTCTTTCAAAAGTGTTGGTGGATGCCCTCAGGACCTGGCGATTTCTTGTCCTGTAATCTCTCAATATATCCTAGAATATATTCTATTGGTACCTACATTTGCTTCCATTGCTTCAATCCCCTACCACAGAAATAAAAATAGGATCTGTTATATATCCCCTGTAATAAAGACAAGTGCAAAGAATTCATTCAATTTTTCTTCAATTTCCATATACCCCTTCAGAGTTCCTACAGTTGTCCATATCTTCGGAGCCTAGTGATTTTTTTTTCAGGAGTAGTCTAAGTTTAGAGCCAGTATGGTGTAGCGGTTAAGGCACCAGGCTAGAGAGGTGGAGACCATGAGTTCTAGTCCTACTTTAGGCATGAAGCAAGCTGGATGATCTTGGGCCAGTCACTTACTCTCACTCTCTCTCACTTTAGGAAGAAGACAATGACAAGCCACTTCTGCAATCTTCCCAAGGAAAGAGCAGGGGCTAGTCTAGGCAGTCAAAGAAACAGACCTGCCTGAATGGCTCTATCCTACTAGAAGTAATAAGCCATAAGAACAAGAGATGAGTAATGATATAGCTGTGGAGTCCTTGGTGCTCTCTGAGCTGTGTTGTTTTCTTGCAGACGTTTCATTGCCAGACTAGGCAACATCTTCAGTGCAAGGAGGGAGTGGGCCTTGCTCTCAGTTTATATACCGTGGCTTGCCCTGCTTGTGTTAGTAGGGGTGTTGTTCAACCCTGAGCTACAAATATTCGCTTAATTCCTGGAAGCCTGGCACTCAAAGCAGCCATCAACAGACACATAGAAGTAAACAACATTTACATACCATTCAAGAGAGACAATAGAAAAGCCAAAAGACCAGTACACTCCCATGCCAGCAATCAACACCCAGATATGCAAAATTCAACACTAGGATTAACACCAGATGAACCATCAAGCAGCAAAATATACCCTAATCAAGGAACCATTAACTCAGGCAATCAACCAAGCAGCAAACAACAGCCCAATCAAAGAACTCCCAAGGAAAGAACAACACCCCCACCAACACAAGCAGGGCAAGCCACGGTATATAAACTGAGAGCAAGGCCCACTCCCTCCTTGCACTAAAGATGTTGCCTAGTCTGGCAACAAAATGTCTGCAAGAAAACAACGAGGCTGAGAGAGCACCAAGGACTCCACAGTTCAACCTTGAGCTACAAATATTTGCTTTGAATGATATAGCTGCCAAACCATCACATCCTCAGGCCATAAGAACTTAAGTCATCAAGAGTCTGAAAATCAGAATTCTGAATACCTCTCTGCAGACTGAATTGCTAAATATGATCTACTCACTCCACAAGGCATCTAGCCAACATATCACAGAGAGTTACCAAGGGGTCTTATAGCAGGCCATATCCCACCTGGAAATGTTCCCCTGGGCAATACTGATAGTGGAGGAAAAAAGCTGCTTCTTTGCCTCTATTACTGCCACACTGAAGACTCGAGAATGAGTACTTACTAGCAGATGCTAAAATACTTCTCAAGAATCTCTACAGCCTATAAGCAAAACAGTAACTTCTCCCATTCCATGTTTAGAAATGTGAGCAGGTAAGTAAGAATCATCCCTAGAGTTGCACTGGCCTCTAACCATTATTGAGATGAAATATTCAAATTTTCTGAAGTAGAAGTTATATACATACACTTCAAACAGGCAGTGCATGTATTGACTCTTGCCTCAAACAATATCTTTAAACACTAAACTTTATTTGACTCAAACTAGGGATGTACAAATGTCTGCTTCTGTTTTCGGTAACATTCATATACTGTACAGCATTATGCAAAGGTTTAGGTACCCCAACACATATATATGTTTCAATGAACTCCAAAGTGAGCTGAAGCTGACAAAATTGCTGTAGGGTGCAAAATTAAGCATGTCATCTTTCTGCAAATTAGAAAGTATTTACTATGTCTGTGCAGCTGCTTACAGATGCATTTTAAAAAAATGAATAGGACAGGCATAACGTTTGGACACCCTCTCTGTAAACCCTCCTTAGACAGAAATAGCAGCTATGAATCATATTTTGTCACTTCCTAAGGGTCTTTCTGTTCTTGGTTTTGGCATTTTTTCATTCTTCACTGCAGAACTAGTTCTGAAATATTCTTAAGTTTCTTGAACATACTGCATGTTTGAGACTGCCCCTTATATTTTCAGTTATATTCCACCCTGAGGACAGTAAAGGCCGTTCCAAAGCTCTTGTTTTTTTCCCTGTACTGTAAGCACTTCATCATTAGTAGTTTGCTTTGGATGAGCCTCTTACTGAACTGTCCAACCTCAATTCAGTTTTAATTTCTTCACTAACTGTGGGATGTTAGCTCTTCTAAGATATACTAATACTTAGTTGAACCAATTCTTTCCACCAACACAATATTTCCAATTTGAGCAGGGATACCTAACCTTTTGCTCACAGCTGTTTTTTGGAGCACAATTTCATTCAATTCCATTTTGCATTTTATGTCTAAAAACAGTTTCCTTTTTGTACAAACTTCTTCCAAATTGTATTTTTATTTTAATATGCTCATGAAAATGGATATCATCCAAATTTTCATCTACACTTCTATACATATGTTGATAAATAATAAACTGAAATATTTCTCTGTTATCGTGCTTAACAGGAATGACAATGTAGGGAGGGAAAAGAGTTGCAAAAACACTGGCTCTGCCCTTTTTTTCTGTTTAAGTTTCTCCTGTTGACTATGTGCTCTACAACTCTGGCACATTTGAACAGGAATAGGATATGGGAGTTCACAAGAAAGCATAAAATGCAAAGACAAATATATATCTAGGTATCAAGTCTATCACTATACCTTTTATCACGATATTAGCAGTGATAAAAGACATGTGATCTTATGTGGCATTCTTTACTATATTTTTACACTGCCATAATCAACACAATCTTAAACTTACTGGAGAGACTGGAGTCTCCTAAAACACAACTGCTTTTAGCATGATTACCACTGCCAGTTTGAGAAAAAGAACATTTTAAATGCTTTAACAATATCAATTGAACAAGATATGCTTTCTTTGGTAAAGCAAATGCCAATGGAACATCATTGATTTATAACAAAAAACCAACATGTTTATGGCAGAATGCAGGTTTAGATACATGTCCAGCATTCTAGATACTTAAACCATTTGTTTATTTTATTACGGTCAGATCTGTGTGTATTTTCAAACAGTGACATAGTAATACTGTAAACAGTAAAACCATAGCTGATAGAGAACTATCATTTCAGTCCACTAAAACAGCAGTCAACCATTCCAGATAGGAACGAAGTTAAGCCCATTGGCTTTGATGGCAACTGTGATAGAAAATAATTTAGCAACTTTCTCAGAGTTTTCAGTGGAAATGTCTCTCAGTAGAAATGGGGCAGACTCAGACTCAGGGTACAGGCCAGGCCCTACACCCAACAAAGACTGGATACTGCAGCGTGGATCACCTGTTGTGGTATACTGGGCAGTGCATAGGCCACAGACCATGAGCTATTGTTTCAGTGGCTACATCTGAGCATATGCAGTGGGCATCTGGCTAGGACATGTTATTAAGCCACCTTTCCACCAGCTTTGAAGGTGGGACACCGAATCTCACTAGCATAAATGCCCTTCTGTTTGAAGGAGAAAGCATCTTAAATATCACTTTACTGTGTACTTCAAGAAAAATGATCCTGATGTTTAACAGAGTGAGTCTGAATCTAACCTTAGACATCATAACACTAGCATAACCCCACTATATACATTAACTATTATTTATAAGATAGCCATGTATGCTGTTGTTTATTTGTTTAGTCGCTTCCGACTCTTTGTGACTTCATGGACCAACCCACGCCAGAGCTTCCTGTCGGTCAACACCCCCAGCTCCCCCAGGGACGAGTCCGTCACCTCTAGAATATCATCCATCCACCTTGCCCTTGGTCAGCCCCTCTTCCTTTTGCCCTCCACTTTCCCTAGCATCAGCATCTTCTCCAGGGTGTCCTGTCTTCTCATTATGTGGCCAAAGTATTTCAGTTTTGCCTTTAATATCATTCCCTCCAGTGAGCAGTCTGGCTTTATTTCCTGGAGGATGGACTGGTTTGATCTTCTTGCAGTCCAAGGCATGCTCAGGATTTTCCTCCAACACCACAGTTCAAAAGCATCTATCTTCCTTCTCTCAGCCTTCCTTATGGTCCAGCTCTCACAGCCATATGTTACTACGGGGAACACCATTGCTTTAACTATGCGGACCTTTGTTGTCAGTGTGAGGTCTCTGCTCTTAACTATTTTATCGAGATTGGTCATTGCTCTTCTCCCAAGGATGAAGCGTCTTCTGATTTCCTGACTGCTGTCAGCATCTGCAGTAATCTTTGCACCTAGAAATACAAAGTCTTTCACTGCCTCTACGTTTTCTCCCTCTATTTGCCAGTTATCAATCAAGCTGGTTGCCATAATCTTGGTTTTTTTGAGGTTTAGCTGCAGGCCAGCTTTTGCACTTTCTTCTTTCACCTTCATCATAAGGCTCCTCAGTTCCTCTTCACTTTCAGCCATCAAAGTGGTATCATCTGCATATCTGAGATTGTTAATGTTTCTTCCAGCAATTTTAACTCCAGCCTTGGATTCCTCAAGCCCAGCATGTCGCATGATGTGTTCTGCGTACAAGTTGAATAGGTAGGGTGAGAGTATACAGCCCTGCCATACTCCTTTCCCAATCTTAAATCAGTCCGTTGTTCCGTCGTCTGTTCTTACTGTTGCTACTTGGTCGTTATACAGATTCTTCAGGAGGCATACAAGATGACTTGGTATCCCCATACCACTAAGAACTTGCCACAATTTATTATGGTCCACACAGTCAAAGGCTTTAGAATAGTCAGCCATGTATAATTACATACAATAGAGAACTGTTTGTTTAAAGACTTTCCATTATTAGCTTTGAGCTGCTGTCACTTGCACTTTGGTAATCTTAAAAATGAAATTAATATAAATTAATTTTAAACATAAATGTTTAAACAGTAACATACATTATAAACTATTCCAGGCTACATATTCCTTCTAGAGATTTGTGGTTGAATAAAGTGACACCCAGCAAGTACATTTCCTCGCCTGCCTTAACCCTCAGCCCTCTAGCACATTTCTTGGCAAGTGGTGGGAAAAAAACGATTGAACCAACTTGGCCATTAAATTCAGCTTCAATATTTGAATACTATCTCCAGCAATATAACAAAAGGAAACTTGAAGTCTTTCTGATTGGTAATATAAAATTATGGACCTATTGAAAGATGTTACTGCATCTCCGAAGTTATGCTCAGGTTCCTACTTAGCAATTTCTTCCTCATGCTAGTGAATGCAGTGGTTGGCTTTGTTCACTTGCACTGAAGAAAAGAAAAACCTGTAAAAAAATCCATAATGTAAAATGTGCAGGAGAAAGTAGTGGACAATATAAATCTGTGAAACAAAAGCTAAAATTCTGAGAGGATAATATTCTTTTGAAGTATATACCTAGTACATGGAACTTGACAACTGGACAAGGTAAATGGATTCTCTGTGCCCTTACTATGGCTATTATTGCAGCACTGGAAAGATAAATGCATGGCCCCATTTACTCAATGGATTGAGGACCTGATTGCACTTGCCACTTATAAGCAGATTGCCTATAGACACGACTTGTATGTATAAGTATAATGAAATATGGGACTCGTTTATACAAATTACAGTAGGTAAAAAAAAACAATAGTCATACAAATGTATTAGAAATATATACGTCCTTGAGTAATATTTCTGTTGGATAAGTATATATAGAATTGTAACTGGTTACTGCTATAATGTCATATTATACTATGGATTTTTTTTCCTTTTTTGTTGCACTTCCACTTTTTTGTAAAGCACTTATTTTTTTTTCTTCCTCTCTATGGCAATGTATATATCTCCATCAGTGTTATTGTTTTGTTTTTTTCTTTTTCTGTTATTAAAAAGCAATATAAATAAATAATGCAAAATGTGCATACTGTAGAACAGTTTGTAATATGTTAATTAAGGCTTGATTAGCATAACTAAACCAACAACTATGATACAGTGATGGGATCTCATCACTCATTTCCCCACCCCATTAGCTTACATCTAGGTAATTAAACAGGATGACCAGATATAATCATACATTGTTTGGTAATGAAAATTTCCATTGATCCCATAGCATTTCACCCTTCACCTTCCTCTATACCTGCTACTCCACTACAATATTGCAGCTTTCATGCCGTTTCAGTATACTACTCAACAAAAAGTCTATACAGAATTTCTTAACTTACAGGAGGAATTCAAAAACAAACACAAATTGCACAGAGAAGTATTTGTTTTATTTTTTATTTTATTTCTCATATTTTTATCACCGCCCATCTCCTCCACACAGGGGACCCCGGGTGGTTCACAATAAAAACAATTTAAAATTCAATAACATTATAAATAATACCAATAATCAATAAATATAAAATACAATAAAATCCAAGTAAGGGCAGATCAAATTCAGTTCATAAAGGGGTAAGACCGGTTCCATCAGGGCTAGGGAACTAACCAGCCCCAAGAATGGTTCTTTCTCTCCCCACTCCAAGCCAGGTTACACAACCAGGTCTTCAACTGTTTTCTGAAGTCCAGGAGGGAGGAGGCTAACCTCAGTTCTGGGGGAAGGATGTTCCAAAGGGCGGGAGCTACTGCAAAGAAGGCACACTTCCTGGACCCCGCCAGATGGAATTCTCTTACAGACGGGGTCCATAGCATGCCCTCTCTGCATGACCAGGTGGGACAGGTCATATACTCATCATTAAATATAGAATGGATTAAATGAACGAAGATAAGAGTTTTCAAACTTTGCTATGCTAAAGTTTGTGATACCTGTCCTCCAAGCAGAAAAAGAAGTTTTCTTTCAGCAATAAATAAATTGGTTTGGGCAAGAAAGATAATATTTACTTTTAATGGTTTAATTTTAATCTATATCAAATAAAACAATGATAGAAACTTGCAACATTTTAATCAGAAATATAGAATTATGTTCAAAGCCAGTTTTTTTAATGAAAAGGCTAAGCTTGCTTAGTTTTGCATAATTCTTGAAACCTGTGTTTTATTTTTCAGAATCATTTTCATTTCTCATTGCATATTTATTCTGGATTGATATCCGCTCTTTAGAGCAGCAACTATAGAAAATTCTTACTTTGTTGCAGTTTATCCAGGCAAAGCAGGAACAAATCTTAATAGTGATCTACCTTGAGTGAGCATACAGTCAAAGCCAGAACACTGGAAAAACTCACTCTAAGCTTTGCTTGGACAAGTCAGCCACCAGTTTGCGCAAGTTCTGACAGTAATCCTGCTTGTCAGAACTCACTCCTGCTGACTCAAAGTCAGTGTTTCTCAACCTTGGCAACTTTAAGATGTCTGGACTTCAACCCCTAGAATTTCCTAGCCAGCCATGCTGGCTGGAGAATTCTGGGAGTTGAGGTCCACGCATCTTAAAGTTGCCAAGGCTGAGAAACACTGCTCTAAGTGGACAAAGTGGCTGCTGATGTGTTCAGGTAAAGCAGAAGCAAGCTCTGATAGCAATCCTTTGTGTATGCAAACACAAAGTAATATGTCCCCTCCCCTCAAATTGCTTTCAAATTGCAGCGGGAAGAAATTCACAGTTTGAAAACCTTTGGACAAGAGAGCCTTCCTAAATGTTATGCATATACCTAAAATATGAGACAACTTGGCAATGTACATTTGGATTTATTAATTCATTTTGAGAATCAATCTGAGGAAAAATATTCAGATATAAGGTTTTGGTTTTCCCATAAAACCACAAAAAGACATAGGAATCATTAGTCACTTTTGATCTATAAATCGTTTATTTTTCTTTAGCCTAAAGAATACATGCATACCTATCACCATATTTACTTTCAAGGTAAGCATATTAGTGCAGAAAAATTGTAAGTACTAATAAGCAAAATAAAGGCACAAGTTAAGAGAAAAGAAAATGAAATTAATTAAATCTAGTTTACACCAGGATTCACTAAACTTCTTCCTGTCTTTCTATCCAGGGAGCCAACCTTGTCTCCATCACATCTGTATACCAAATCATGCATTTCCTTTTGTTCTTTAAAATTTTCATCCCTCTTATTGAGGACCTGCTGCTCTCTAATAATGATAAAACTCCAAAACTTAATACAAAGAGAGTACACCAAATAAATTTACAGTTTGGGGGCAGTTACATTAGATAAACTGGATGTTCCATAGAATATAAAATTAAAGAATATTAAAGGAGCATTTGAAAATCAGATCACTCAGCATTGGATGAATATTGGTCATAAATGCTAAATCGCAAAACAGATCTGGTGAACATCAACATCTGGCACGATGCCATAGATAGTTTGCCAGAATTATTGGAGAGGCAACAGAAATGTATCAACATCCAAATAAGTTAAATAGGGAGAAAAATTACTCACTGTTATCTACATGGCAATTAGAGATTGGTTGTGGAGATTCCACTCCACTAAACACTGAGAGTATATACGGATATCACACCTGTTGTCGAGTTCAGTTTCGGATCTGTTCTCAAGAAGCATAGCTAGTAAAACACAACATATTCACTATCTCAGATTACCCAGGAGTCATTTCATCAAGAAATAGCTGTAAAAACCTAGCCCTACAATTTTTTGCATTTATTTTTCTTACTTTTTCTTTTCTGTAACAGAATAATGTGTTCTTCTGATTGTAAGATACAGATGCAGTTTTCATGCAGGTTAAACAAGCTACTCCATCATTCCATAAGTAAACCATTTCCATATTTTAACATTTCTCCAGTTACACCTCTACAAGTACAGCCTTACCATTTAATATTCTAACAATATGTATAACTTCCTTTTCATTGGACAATAACAGTCACAGCATTCATTTCAATTCCACTCTTCAACATATCATTATTTCAGCACTCTACTGGATGCTTTCTTTTAATCTCACAATTCTGTTCTCTTTAACTACATTCTGTACAACCATTTTTTCTACATAACAAGTTATACAAAATCTTTTGTCCTTACTTTTGCAGTTATGATTCTTATATGCATTGTTTTCTTCTCCACAGTCTCTGTCACTTCACCATTCTGCTAAACACTGGTTTGCATACTTTCCATTAGCATAACTCTAGTTTCTTTCATTTTTTCCTTTTCTTCCATGTCCATTTCCCCCCAAGATACAGTTCTGACACTACCCCTTTCAAGTTTCATCATAAACCTTCAAATCAATCATGCTTTTAGAATAATTCTTTTGTAATGTGTATACATGAATAGAGTTATGTTTAACCATATATTTGAAAAAGGACTTTTTTGTAAACAGAAAATATATATTTGAGTTAAGGAAGCAGCAACAGGTTAATGCCTCCTTAACACAATATTTTCCTAGGACTGTGGGACTGTGTGAGTACTGTGCAAGCCCAGAAAAAGGAGTCATCAACAGGTACAGAACTTTTCCAGCTGTACATCTCTAGATTACTCCCTACCACCCACCATAGCTTTGGTCAATCAAGGCTTTCACATAATATCTTGTTTGAGTAAAATCCAAAATTAGGCTAGTTCTTGCCTTAGCTTACCTACTGTATGCCACACACAGCATGCTCTAACAGTAAGAACACAGTATGGTTATTTTGGGAACATTTTAGCCAATATTCCACAAACAAACAAACAAATGTATAACCTGCCTCCCACCAAGGTACAGTCCAATCAAAATTAACAATTAAACACTAAGCTAAAATTAATAAACAAAAACAAACAAGCAAAACCTAACAAGTTAAAATTACACAAAATCAACTTACACAAATATATGAGCTCTAACTCACAGTAAAAGCAACTTTTACAACTATAAACTCCTAAACCTATAAACCTCATACCCCCTTCAATCAAAGCTCAGTTTAACTTAAGCAATGCTCACTTAATAGGATAATGCAAACTCGGGCTCTCATCTAGACTATCTTGCAAGATAACATACTATTGCCTGCATCCCACCAACTACAAAGTACATCCACCATACTGACACATTTAAGATGGGAGCTCAATATTAACAGTGAAATTAGAGGTACTGATCCTTTAGTCTGATACAGATTTCAGGGAACAAAACAACATTAAGGCTGGATTTTGGATTGCTGCTAAAATTAATGAACAAAAACAAACAAGCAAAACCTAACAGTTAAAATTACACAAAATCAACATACACAAATATATGAGCTCTAACTCACAGTAAAAACAACTTTTACAACTATAAACCCCTAAACTCTGATGGAGCAATTATCCATCCATCCATCCATCCATCCATCCATCCATCCATCCATCCATCCATCCATGGTTTTGCTTTTCCTATGATTTTTTTTTTCCTTTCTAGGGATGCCCTGCAAAAAAATGTGGTCAGCAAAAATGGTATCCAACAGTAAAGCATGTTGGCTTTAACTACTAAAATCAAACAAAAGTTTAAATTTCAGTGTTTTTATATTACTCCAACCAAAGCATGTTAGGATATTTATTTTTATTGAAACTAAGGAAATGAAACTTCAGCTATTAAGTTTATTGCTAGAAAATAAGATTTTAGTATTTTCTTCAGAGCTGAAAAAAGTGACAAAAAAGAAAACAAATGGAAAGTAGCCTGCAGTAATCACTACAAGAAAAAGTTTAGTATTTGAGGTATTTAATTTAGAAAAAATATAACAAGAAACAATAAAAAGCATCTGCATCTTCTGACACTCTCACAAGTTTACCATTAGTAAGTACTTTTTCAGGTCTGTTTATTCACTATCTGCAAAAAGAGAGAAAAGGTGCAGAAAGTATTATGTTATTATCTAACTGAGGAAGTTATTATTTGTACGATCCCTACTACTAAATTTATTTATTTTATTTTATTTTATATCCCACCTTTATTATTTTCATAAGTAACTCAAGGCGGCAAACATACCTAATACTTCTTCCTCCTCCTATTTAGAGCAACATGCTTTGGAAACAATTTAAAATAAACTGAATTACTATCTATTATATTTGCATCCCACACTCCCTCCACGAAGTATTACAAGCCCTATGAAATGTACTGTAGAAAGAGGGGTTTAGTTTCCATAACACTGTGGCTGATCATGGACTAAAATTCAAGAACTGGTGAGGCAGCCTTTCTAAGCCTAGTGCCCAGACCACCCAGAATTTGGTAATATTGACTAGAAACTCTAGAAGCTGTAGTCTGATGAATCTGAAAGGCAGAAAGCTATGGACAAACTTACTATTTTCTAAGCTATGCATAATCTTTAATAATCCCAAGAATCAACTTTCTTCAGATAGAAAAAGGATTTTATGCACTTGGTATTTAAGTATAAAACAAGAGAAAAATAAATTCGACTTTCTTCTAAAGATTTAACTAAATAATTCCTCACATATTTCAGCCAAGTGCATGGCTACATGTATTCTGGTTTGGAATCAGGAAAATATAATACATGATATACTAAGTTACAAATAAGTAGCCTTCCCTGATCACTACTTCTATGTAGAATGTTAAATCTAACTTGAATTTTCCACTTCGAATCCGCGTGACGGGGTGAGCTCCCGTTGCTAGTCCCAGCTCCTGCCAACCTAGCAGTTCGAAAACATGCAAATGTGAGTAGATTAATAGGTACCGCTTCGGCGGGCAGGTAGCGGCGTTCCGCTTAGTCATGCCGGCCACATGACCATGGAAGTGTCTAGGGACAAACGCCGGCTCTTCGGCTTTGAAACGGAGATGAGCACCGCCCCCTAGAGTCAGACACGACTGGACTTAATGTCAAAGGAAACCTTTACCTTTACCTAAGATTACCAGGGTGTGGGGGAGCAAAAGTAAAAATATTTAAGTCTTGAAAGCTAGAGCTAATTGAAAATCAACAGAGTATATACATCTATAATACTGTATAATATATTATATAATGAATGTTGTATCTAGGATTTGGAAGATTAAGTATATAGAATTGAGAGATACGCCATCTTTAAGCAAGGTAAAAAAGGCATCAGTTGATGAACATTTGGAATATCTAGGAATATGTAACTCATTTATCTGGTGAAAACCAAATAACGTAAGCAGAAAAATGATCCACGATAATTCTGTTCTCGTTGCTAGAGAGTATTTAAAATGTCTTAAAATATATTACTTCAGTGATCTGATTAAATGCAGTTCTATTCCTTTTAAACTGTAAGAATAAAATTATTTTGATATGAGAGAATAGCAAATCCAAAAAGGCTAAGTATTCTACAAACCCACTGAAAAGTTGTTTTATGTCTGTCTATCTATTTATTCATCCATCCATCCATTTTTTATCTTTCTCCCTAAATTTCAACTGTAGCCTCTTGATCCACACTGAACAAATTTGGGGAACTGAAGGCCCTCAGACTTGGTCTGAACCATAATTTTTACCAATTCTATTCTTAGTATTACTGATTGAGATCCCTCAGATATATAATTCAGCAACAGATGTTAAGGGTACAGATTTCTATCTCTTCTGAACATGATGCACAACATCACAGCCAGCTACCAGCCTCATCAGTGGGCACTCAGGAAAGAGTGGCAGTTCCCTACGAAGATAATAGTGAACAGATGGCAGCAGCTAGACTCAATCATTTTATTATGAGCTAGATCAATGTTTTTCAACTTTGGCAACTTCAAGATGTGTAGAACTCAACTGGCTGGGGAATTTGAGAGTTCTAGATCACTGGAATTCTGGATCACTGGATGCAGGCCCATTACAGTTTTAATAATACAAATAACTTAAAATGGGGGGAGAACAAAATGGTGACATGCCAATAATTCCTCTCAGAGGTTCCCTTTTCCTGAACTAAGTTCCCTGTTTGGGTCATATAATTAGCAGAAATTACCACCAAAGAAAAGAAGATCAAGAAATTACCCCAGCAGAAACCAGCAACACAGGAAAAAGGCAGGAAAACCAATTAAGCTTAATCCTGAAAAGACAGAGATAGTACTGGTCAGTAGAACAATAGACTGAGGAATATTCATTATGATATACAGGATTGCACTATGCTTGAAAACTCAGACTAGCAGGTCAAGTATTTTCTTGGGTCCTGGGCTGAACCTGGGTGCCAGCAATATTTAGAAATAGGTTGCAAAGGTTAAGCATTAACAAAGAACAACATGTGCCTCTCTTCAAATTCTAATTACTTAATGCAGAGTTGGGAAAGCATCAACCACTCCTTGCCTTTTCTGCAAAGCATATCTATAGGGCAAAGGATAGCTATGTCTACAGATGATATAGAAAAAAAACTTGCAACCCTGCAGGGAAATGGGCAACAGATTCATCTGAAGCCACACCCCATCCTTAATGTAAAGTGGCTGCTTCTTCAATGTTCAGAAATTTTGACTGCCTAAAATTATTCAAACTGTCAACCAAAAGCAGTCACTGGGAATAAACGACTACCTCATTAGAATTTCACTGGTTCCCAGCCTATTTCTGATCTCAGCACAATGCCCTAATTACATGCATAAAAGCCCTAAATAGTTTGGGACAGACAATCCAAAGTTCTACCTTGTAACTTGCCAGGCCTTAAAGATCCTCTGAAAAGATTCTTACTTGTATCTAATCAATTTCACAGGCATATGACAGGGATGTGTGGAATAAAAGGAACACCCTTTCTTCACTTCTTTTAGCTCTTTTCCACTGCCATGTGAAGATATTCTTGTTCAGACAGGGTTTTGTTCTATTAACGTATTTTCTCCTGCTAATTGAAGATATTATTTTATTTAATTAATTTCAAGGCCTCCCAACTCCTTAGTGACTCCAGGCTGCTTACAAACTAAAAGCAATTAATTTTTTTCTTGAGTTGTAGCTGCTTTTTTAAAACTAATTTTATTTGTCCTTTAAAATAATGGGTAAATAAAACATTAGAAAGAGAAACTTGGCTAATTACAGCCTCATCTATTTGATTACAGTATGTTTATGCAGATGAATACCTTTCCAGACATGCAGGAGGGGGCTGGGATTGATGGGGGAGGGAGCAATCTCTGCAACTGCACATTACCTTGGAGGATAGACTTGCAAGTTGCTCCACATGCCTGCAAATGCATCTGTCTCTGCATATTTTCCTCTCTCATCCTGAAAATCCATTTTTTTGTCTTCTGATGTTTTTTTAATGAAGTATTATAAAGTATCTTTCAGAATTATAAATAAAAAATGTATGGTATTTTATACATTGAAACCTCCACCCACAAGGATCTCCTCAAAATATGCAATAGAAAGACTATTCTACACAAAATCATTATGATTCTTACATAGCAACTTGCAAGGGCAAGATACATTTTAGCCTAATGGGGTGCTGCCACTTACCCCCCAAAGAAGGATTCTTACTCATTTTCATAGAGTTTGGGAGATCTTGTCCTATTCTGCCAGCCTGACTAGCCCTCAAAAGATTGGGAGAACAGTGGAGTAGGCAGCCGTCTATTTATTCCCATATGCTGGAAATAAGAAACTGACTGTCCTGCTTGCTCCGAAAAACAGAGCACATCTAAATATTTGACACAATAAAATATTACTTTTGCCTAGTCTTGTCAGTCTTTCCTGAAGATACACAAAAGAAAAGAGTAACACCAAGGACCTGAAAGATACTGTACAGTCTACTAAATATAATTCCAAATAATAAAATTCTATTTCATTTAATTGCTCTATTTTTATAACTATATAAACTTTATATAACTTTAATATAAGTTATATAACTTATACATTATTATAAGTTACAGTACATTATTATATTACTTTTGTGGATCCTAGATACTGGCCGTTGAGAAGCAATCACTACCATGTGTCAGGTGTGACCAAAAATCCTGACACTACAGGATGCCACAGAAAAGTAATCTTTACAAAGTATATAACTCTACCATAAATTCCAATAAAAAAAAATATATATATGAATCTCTTGGTAGTTAGCAAAGATTTTTAACACCCAAATATTTAACATTAGCTTCAAACTGATCTTCCACCCTAAAAAATATTGCTGAAATAATACATGTATGTGACAACCTGAAGTGAATTTTCATGTTAAATGACTGTGACCTCAGCAAAGTTGTACTTCTTAAAACAAGTTCCTCATCCCAGAAATAATACCTACCTTTTGCATCAGGCTTTAAGTACTGAATTGTGGCATAAAAAAGTAAACAGATCCTAGAAGCCTTGACAACATATATTGAAATACTACATCATCAGGGGCCCAGTGGTACACCACATACCATATCAACCACAATCTGAAACTAAAATTTGGTTCTAGAAATAGTTTATATAAGAAAAATAGCACTTCTTTTACCAGTAACTCCTCTAATTTGAAAACAAAAAAAAGCTGGGTCTTTTTCATTTCAAAACCATGCATATACAGATATGATTAATATCTGCTTCAATAATCAGTAATTTTTCTATGATAATCTTGTATATAAACACAATAGAAGTAAAATAGCAAACTATTGTTCAAAATTAGCGAAACAATTTTGTTATATATAATTTAATCACACTATAAAGATACAGTATAGTGCAGTGTAGTGGTTAAGATATTTGACAACATCCAGGTTCATGTCTATCCTCAAGCATACAAGTTGATTAGATTACGTTGGGACAGTTACTGGCCCAACCTATCCCACAGAGCTGCTGCTGTGGAAAAAAACTGATTAAAATGCCTTGAGCTCTTTGAGGAAATTTAGACTATAAATATAACAAATATATATAAGGGAAGCTACTTTATAATTAAAATTCTTATAGATTAAAATCAGTAGTCTGACTACATGGTAACACAGTCTACCAAAACAACCAGTTAAGTATAGAATAAACACTACAGAAAAATTAGAAATTACTTATAAGTAGAGTGTATAGTGAAAAAAAAAGATACATATGATTATACCTATCAGCAACAGCTATGAAACTGTACACAATTAAAAGGAAAAACAGTAATGCAGTCCTCTATTCACCAGTATTGTACCCTTGCTTTAGAAACACAAAACAAGAGTAACTACTGGCAGAAAAAGCTTGGAAAACATTATTGATGAATAATTGGGTGAAAATGACAAAATAATATGGCAGTTTACCAGACAATTATGTTATTTAATCTGCTAAGTAGTCTATATGTTCACTTAAAAATCTATTAATTGTTGTACAGATTGCATGGATTCAGAAATAGGAAGGTAATCATTCTCCATCAACAAGGTAAGGTTCATTTACAGAATTAAAACATTAGGGCTGTGCAAAGCATTTGAATGGGGTGTTTTCACAAAGCATACTGGCATAACCAAAACATTTTTGTCAAATAATTAAAGCAGTCCTTTCAGCAAATCCTCTAGAAGGCCCATCACAATTCTCCCCCAATTATCTGTACACTCATGTGCAACCAATACTTCTACTGGGACAGTCAGCAAACTAAAGTGGCTGTGTATGCACTCATTCTCAGAGAAATAGAGTCTTCAGCTGGGTCAAGCCTTCCTGAGGATGTGGCTGCTTTAATGCTTCAAGGAGATGTGCTTTATTCATACCATCACTCTTTGTCAAGTGGCCATTTTAAATGTTTTGCACAGCCTTATCAAGTTTATCAGCCAAATAATTTTTCTTACTATTCTGAAGCAGATCCCCTATAATAAAGATAGTAGGCTTACAGAAAATGTCTAACTTTTCAAATGTCTACTCACGAATAACACAAAAGAAACTTAGGTATACAAATAGGCCCATAAAGAATATTTTCCGAACAGTAGTACTGCACAGATTTTATGTATAAATATTCAATACTTCACCATTTTAAAATATTAACAAAGCAATACAATATAGAATTATGGGCTTCCCAATCACTGAATACAGGAAGAAAACAGATATTTATGAAGTCAAAGTTTCAATGAGACTGACAAGGAAAAGAAAATACTACACTAATAGTTATCACGATTTACCTATATCAGTAACCCAGATATAGATCTTGAGTACATTCTGTTTCTTCTACTACAGCAGTGAGTGTTCATCCAGCTGACTGGAGACTCTGGGCAAATCACTGTTTCCCAGTCTACCCTATTTCATACACAAAGGTAAGGTTGAAATGTTGGTCTAAGTTCCTTGAAGAAACAGAATACAAATGAGTAAGAAATACATACTATTTTTTAAAATGCAGTAACCTACTATCCTGGGTGCATAAAAAGCAATTTACTGTTTTCTGAACACAAAATAAGCCGGTTCACACTTCACATTCAGTCATCATTCAGTCACCTTTACTGAATAAACCGTTAACATACTAGATAAAGACACAGTTTACAAAGTATAATATCATGCCCACATAACACAGCCCAATTCAAACAAGCCACATTAAAGTAATGCTTGGGTCCTCTACATGACATTCACATGCCTGCTGGTACTTCCCTTGTCATCCATCAGATCCTTCCCCAAATGACATTTTAAAAGATTATTTTAATTAAACAAAAATAAATGGGAAGCTAATGTGGTGCAAAGCATCATTCTAAAGTACTATCTCTATTTTCAACAATACTCCTGGGTCCCATTTAGACCACAAAGTCATTCCTCGAAAATAAAATATTGGTGGGTGGTGGCAGCCTATTGCTTTGTTTGGATATGTGCCTTCAAAATAAAGCAAGCTGAGTTAGTAAACAGTATCATAAGGGGCTAGAACAGATTGTCCAGAGCAACTTTATTAGTTGCCTTCTAGTAAATAGGTGCCTTCTGATAAATGCCTACTGTGGCCGCCATCTTGTGAGTTACTCCTGACATGCTCTCAAAACTCCAAGTGGCCCAAAAGTTTTTTTTTTAAAAAGGGAATACCTGACCTAGAGTGATAGTTGAACCAGAATAACCCTAGTACCAAGCTTGCAGACATCCACTTTGTCAACACAAGAAAATAATCATTTGCATATGATCAAACACAGAAATCCATCAAAGACTAGTTTCTCTCTTCAAGGCCACAATGGCTACACAAATGTATGTGGATAGGTTTTTGTTGGCTTATTCAAAAAAACTGGTTAGCAGCTTGGATTTTGCATGCCCCGGACATCACTTAGTTCCCATTTTGTCATTAACAAAACTAGCAGAGTCAGTTGTAGCATTCTCCACATACCAAATATGATTTTATTTCTTCATTGTATTTATGGCCGCCCTTTTCTCTGAAACTCAGATCTGTCCTCATTTTACCCCCTATAAGATATATTAAGCTAAGAGAGTAACTGGCACAAATGTGCATTAGAGTTGAGGGGGAACTTTAAACTAAGCCTTCCAAATCCAACACCTTAACAACTATACTGACCCATAAAACAGAGGTGATATTTCACTCCTCTTTTCTAACTCACCCACCATAAGCTAAATTTGGGCTTTTGCCAAATCAGTGTAAAATGTCTCTTTTCAGTGAATGCAGGGTTTGGACAATTCGGGAAATCAAAATCCTGATGAGATGTGAATGTTAAATCAATCTTAGTTGCTCACCACATAGCATATGCTTATTCCTTTTACTGCTCATTCTACTCTCAATAAAATGTTTTTTAGCCACATCCTTTCATCTTACAAGTTACCTGGCAAAAACAACATTTAAGTATATACAATATGTGTGATTGGATATAGGAAAAAGATGGCAAGCAGCAAGGTGGACGGACTCAATTATAGTAGCAATGAGTACACCACTGGAAGACCTGAAGGAACATGCTGGGAACAGATTATCCTGGAGAAAATCTATCCATGTGGTCACTAAGAGTTGATACTGGCTGGACAGCACATTATCTATCTATCTATCTAAATATGCAACTCATTTACTAGGGATGTGCAAAATGTTTTGAATCTGAAATGTCCTGTTTTGAGAATATGGACTGCTTGAAGTATTTTGAAGTATTCCAAGCTCAAAACATAAGAGGCAGAAGTTCTGTCTCTATCTTAGTGTCTCAACACTCCCAATAATGTTTTAAAGAAGGCCATTCCACACCAAAGGTAGTTGTTTTGCACTTGTGTGTTAAAAGTAAATATATGTTCTTAATTTTCTTATAACTCAAAATATCAGAAAAGAGATAAAGATATTTAGAAAATAAAATAAACATTAATAGCTTGCCTAAAACTTAAAAGGGAGGAACCTTTATAGACCAAATGACACAACAAAAAAATTGTTCTCCATGTCCTAGAAAACTATGCCATTGTGTTGCAACCACGGAATGCAACACAAGGCTTGTGTTACTGAGTGCACTTAATATGGAAAAAATCTTTTATATATCTCCTATCTTAAAAAAGAAAAGTATTTTGAAGCCAATGCAGATAAAAACAATGAGAATAAACTGATCACTCCAGACACCAAAATTTTAAATGCTTTGCAGAAGCAGCCTCATTTTAAAGCCAGATGTTACCAAAGTTGAGGTGACAATGACTGACTTTACACAGGAAGGGGAGTTATTGATTAAAGTTGCACACAGCGATCACCTACAGATAGCATAGTTGTATTCAGAAACATTCCAAATTTGCAGACTTGATCTTTCAAGTAAAAGGAACCTCTATTCAGAATTTGGCCTATCCCATAGTTCAGCTCTTCTATTCTCCAATAGTACCTCTGTTTTTTCTGGATTCATCTAATTTTATTTATTTACACCAAAGTCATTACTATGCATAGGAAACAATTTAGAATCACTATTCAATGTTAAATGTGAGTTTCACACTGCGATGATACTGAACCCCACCCTTAGCAACACACTCTTCATTCATCCTCATTTATGTAGAATAGGCTTTAAACCCTCCTGCTGAATGCTTGGGCTTCTGAAAGAAAAACTGTTACATCAACAACAGATTTCTTAACATTTATTTATATTATATTTGCTCTGTTAATATCTATACTTATATGAATATAGATAGTTCACACCTTGATTTTAAAGTGTTAATATGCCTAATATGCTGCTGGCATGTGCTGTTAAATGGGGTCAGCCTGCCTTTTGGGGCTGGTAGACATATTTAACATTTTGAGACTATGTTTGGGGCACCCTCACAAAATGGTTTCCATGAAATGGCTCATACAAATCATGATTAACAAACCACAGTGCTTCAGCCGAAGTCACACAAACTACATGGTGTCTTAGCCATTACAAACTTTTTAATAGAGCTCAAAAGTTGATGCATATTAAAAATGACTGTGACTACAACAAATATTAAATTGGCTAGGGCCTCATTACTTCAAAATGTGAAAGGATAGGAAAGATATTATACGCAAACACATGGAGCAGCTCAGATCTAAGGCAACAAATGAAGACATACCTGAAAGCACACCTCACTAATTTCAAGTGTTAAGTCTGAGTATATACACCCAGTACAGGGCTAAATTAATTTTCAAAGTAGGCAAGCCTCTTCCCACTACTTTCAAGCACCTAGTTTTTCTCCTCCTCCAGCCTTAACTCTGCCTATCCCAAAGTTCAAGTTTGTCAGGATGCCCTCTAATATTGCTTGCCAGGATACCAGTAGGAGGAAGAAACAGACACCTGATTGCAACACTTAAAGACTAAAATCCAACTGAATTCTCTAGGATTTAATTCTTAAAGCACAAGACAAGCTATAAGGAGTAGAGAGAGAAGACCACTGTAAGCGCCATGACGGGTGAGAGTTTACTTGACCTTCATCGAAACTTCTGCATAAGCATATTTAACGTCAGCCTGTAAGTTCGTCGTCTTTTGGGAGCAAGACGCAGAGGGAGGATTTAAATTACTCCGTTTCCGTTCCACCCTGGTCAGGTCAATGCCCTCATGATCTTTCCTCCACCTCTTGCTCTGGCGGCAGGCAGGCAGGCACTGCTAACCCAGGCGCCGCCCGTCAGGACTGTGGTGCCGCGCTCTTTCTCCCAGCGCAGCGCAGCGCGTCTGCCGCTGCTGCGGCTTTCAGCGCCGTCACCGCAGGGACGATGTTATGAAACCAGATCCGACGCGTAACTCCGGAGAGTCACCGCTTCCTCCCCTCCCGTCCCGAAGACCCCGGGACGAAAAGAGAGGTGTCCCCGGCGAGCCCCTGTCACTTACCTCCGATACTTCCTCCTCCTCCTCCTCTTCCTCCTCCTCTTCCTCTTCCTCCTCCTCGTCGTCGTCCTCGTCGTCCTCGTCTTCCTCCTCCTCCTCTTCCTCCTCCTCCTCGTCCTCCTCTTCTTCCTCGCTGCCACCGCCGCTGCTTTCACTACTGCTGCTGCAGTTGCCGCCGCCGCCGCTTTCCACGCCCGGTTGCCGCCGCCGCCGCCGCGTCCAGCTTCGCTTTGGCGGCGGCTGAGGCGGCGGCGGCGGTGACGACGACGACAACGGCGGGGGTTGTTGCTGAGACGAGTCGCTCTTGAGGAGGAGGTCGCAAACCCTTGCGAGCCCCTCGGCCGGGCACGGGGAAGAATCAGGCTTCCCCTCAGTTCCGCTGCCCTTCACCTCCGCCCGGGCAGGAGGAGGCGGCTCCATGGTTGCTCGCGCCACCGCTGGCCTCTCTGCTCTCGCAGCCGGTCACCTCCAGGGCCGTCGCGGGGCTGAGGAATTCTCGCGAGATCCGAAGGCCACCGGGGCCCGACCCGGCTTGCTCCTCTCTATTGCTGCCACCGTCCTGCGCTGCGATCTGCCCCGCCCCGGCTTTTCGTCAGCCTCGCCGTTCTTTTCGCGCAAGCGCAACCACACTCTACCGCAGCAGGAAAAGCAGCATCTCAGGCCTTGACTGTTCTCTGCGCAGGCTCTGAGGTTTGGACTTCCGCGTTTGGAGCGTGCGTCATCGCGGTGCGCCCTTTCGCAGTCAGGCCGCTGTTCTTCAAAACTTCGGGAGGCTCTCGTCCTCTTCGCCTGGCTTCTAAGCATCTCTTTTTTCCGTGACGAGGAATATCACTGGACAACAAGGAAAGAGAAATTTCTTTTTTTTTTAAAAAAAAGGAGAGGATCTTAGAATCGATAACAGGACCGGGTCCGTTCGTTATGCTAAGGTGTTTCTTTAACTATGCTTTATTGAATCGACTTCCGGTTTGGGATGGCGATGTGAGTCTCTTGCCTCTCTCCTTATCAAAGTGTTTTCAAACTTCTGAATTATTGTACTGTGTGGACAAAGACTTTGATCATTGGATAAATAAAACTTTTTATTACATATTATTTTCTTTCTATGAGCTATTGAGATGGTAACTAGATCCAAACGATCAACAGCTAGCTTAATTTCAGCTGCTCCATTATTATTTTTTTTAATGCTGCCCCATTATCTGCTGAGCCATGGAAAATGGTGGATAAGGAGTCTTCAACTAATTTGCTAATAGAGATCCTGGCTCAGGTACAACCCTTGACGCCAGTCCAACAAGATCTAGCAGAGCTTAAAAATGATTTAAAGCAGATGCAGGAGAAAATGGCTTGCTTTGAAAACCGACTAGCTGTTCAAGAGACTATCATTTAAGCTAGTCATAATGTTTTGGATAAAGAAATTATTCACAATTGCACAGGAAAAATTTACGTGTGATTGACATTGAGAACCCTACAAGTAAATCAAACCTGGCTGGATTTATGAAGGATTTTTTCAGAAAGCTCCTCTCTTTGGGAACAGACCTTCCAGTCAAGATCAAACATGTGACTAAAATTCCTTTAATGAGACGGTACACTGGAACTAGTTCCAGTATTCAAATCGAATTATCCATTCAGTGATATCCGACCCTTGGTGATTCCATAAGCCAGCTCCCTCCATGATTTCCGATCTTGTACAGCTTCTTTCAGTTGCTTTATATTCTGGCCTGTGTCTGCTTTGATTACATCCAACCAGCGTGTTCTTTGGCATCCTTGTTGTCTTTTGCCACTGACCATTCCAGGCATAACGTCTTTCTCCCAACGATGTTGATCTCATTACATGACTGAAGTAACTAAGTCTAAGTTTTGTTATTTTTCCTTCTAGTGATATGTCTGGTTTTATGGGCTTCAACACTTCTTTATTTGTTATTTTTGCAGTTCAAGGGATGTGCAACAACATAGTTCAAAAGAATCAATTTTCCTTCTATCCAGCTTTTTCATCATCCAACTTTCACAGCCATATGTAGTTATGGGGAACATGATAGTGCAGACTAGTCTACACTTAGTCGTAAGCTGACATCCTTGCTTTTCCAAATTTGATTCATATTCATCATTGCTGTGCAACCCAGCATGATTCGGTGTTCAATTTCTTGGTTGCATTTGCCATTTTGATTGACCAGTGATCCTAAAAAGGTGAATTCTTCCACACATTCCACCTCCTCCCCATCAATTACTATTCTGATGTTTCCATCCTTTCATGAGTTTTGCCTTTTTGATATTCAGAAAGAGGCCAAATTTCTCGCTTTCTTCTTTGAGTCTCATGATTAGGTGCTTTAGGCCTTCCTGGGTGTCTGAGAGGAGGGTTGTATCATCTGCATATTGAAGGTTATTGATGTTTCTTCTGCCAATTTTTACCCCAATTTTTGATTCGTCTAGCTCCAGTTTCCTGATTATCACTTCGGCGTACACATTGAATAAGAAAGGTGACAGAATGCAACCTTGTTGCACACCTTTCTCGATCTTGAACCAATCAGTGTCTCCGTATTGAGTTTGTACAGTGGCTTCCTGATTTACGTAAAGTGATTTCACCAACTTCACCAAATGTAGTGGCAGCCCAAGGCCTGCCAAGGCTCTCCATAGTTTGTCATGGTCAACACAATCAAAAGCTTTCCTGTAGTTGATGAAGCACATAAAAATGTTCTTTTAATATTTGTGACATTTTTCATTATCCATCAAACGTTTGCAATGTGATCATGGGTGCCACGACCCTGTCAGAAACCAGCTTGGACATCTGGCAGTTCCCTTTCGATGATTGGAGCCAGGCCTTGTTGTATGATTTTCGGTAGAATTTTGCTAGCGTGAGATGTGAGCACAACAGTGCAGTAGTTAGAACACTCCTTTGAATCCCCCTTTTTTGGCAATGGAATAAACAATGATTGTTTCCAGTTACATGGCCATGTATTGGCACAACTTCAGTATTTCATCTGCTTCTCAGCTACATTCTGCCTTAATCACCAAGACCAGATTTACAGCATTGATAATCCTTCGAATGCAGAGGCTTTTATCTTTGAAATCTGCTGATGGACAAGATGGATTGTGTCTTACTTTTTGGAATCTGCTGAGGGAAAAGTTTGAATCTGCTTAAAGATGTGCTAGAAAAGCCTCATTTTAAAAGGCTCTACATTTTCTTTCTGTACTCCTGTTTTGTTTTTGTTATTGCTAACTCCATGATCAAAAGTCTGGGCATATTGCCAACTTTTATTCTATCTTTTTTTTTTTAATCTGTTCAATCATGTTTGATTCTCGGAGACTGCCTGGACAAGTCCCTGCAGTTTTCTTGGCAAGGTTTTTTGGAAGTGGTTTGCCATTGCCTCCTTCCTAGGGCTGAGAGAGAATGACTGGCCCAAGGTCACCCAGCTGGCTTTTTGCCTAAGGAGGGACTAGAACTCACGGTCTCCCAGTTTCCAGCCTGATGCCTTAACCACTACACCAAATTGGCTCTCAGGGTCTATCTTTAGATATAATTACCTTTCTTGCACATAATCACGTTTTTCTTTTTTCTTTTCCTTAAGTATATTCATTGTATGGGAAATGGATTCTATGTGTGTGTGTGTGTGTAATAGAATGGTATTTAAATCCTAATTTGAGTTCTTAATGAGGTTCTATGTGAGCAATACTAGAAAACATGAAAAAATATTCAAATATGGAAAAGTTCATTACTAGATATTTGATAAATGGTACAGGCCATAAAAAATATGTGGTATTGGAGATTTACAGAGTAGTACATAATTCAGTTGAACATAAATTGATTTCATTTGCAGATGACATTCTTTTGTTCTATACCTCACACTATTATTCCAGTGTTGATGCAAATGATAGATGCCTTTAGTAAAATAGCAGGGTACTATTAAGTGGTCCAAATTGGAACTGATGCCAATAAGTGAAAATTTGGTTACCCATACATACATTTAAGGAATATTAATTCCATATTTGTACCAAATCCATTAAAATCTAGGTATGTGCATACCAAAAGATATAACTCAGTAGTGTGTAATATAAATAAAATATAGAGAGAGGTTTCTTCAGATATCAATAGATGGGAGTCATTAAACCTCACCCTTTGGGGAAAGGTGAATGCTCTCAAAATGAATATTATTCCCAGATTAATTTATATTCTGAGAGGAATTCCAGTTCATATATCTGGAAAATATTTTCAGAAAATAAATCCTTTGTTTAGAAAATTTCTATGGGGTTCTTCGATTCCGAGAATATCTTTACAGAAAATGCAACTACCAATTAATGAAGGAGGATTTGATTTTCTGAATCTGGAGCTATATCATGCTTACCTATTGTCAAGTATTAAATACAGGAAGCCAACATCTAATGTCAATTTTCCAGTTTGGGCAACTTTGGATTATATATACGTATGTAGCACCTTTGGTTGTTTTAACGGTATTAGGATCAAAATACACTAGAACTCTAGTGTCTCTGGAAATAATTATGTCAATTAGAAAGTTATGGAATGGAATGTCTAATAAAAAAAGATTTGACCCCTTTTCCCATGCTAGATTGTCTTTATGGGAAAACCCAACTTTAAAAATTGGGAAAAAGATGGTGATATGGAAAAATTGGATGGAAGTAGGGTTATTGACTTTGGACCAACTGATAGATGAAGATAGATTTTTACCATACACTGTGTTAAGAGATAAATGTCTATCAGATGTAACCCAATGGCAGTATTTACAGCTGCAACATTTGTTAACCACATTGTTTGGACAAGCAGCATTTTTAGCTTCTGAGACACCTGAGATACTAGAACAATTTGTTAAATCCTTTAAAACTGAAAAACCTACTATTAGTTTTCATAGATATTTGTTATCAATAAATCAATTTGATATGCAGATGCTAAGAAACGAGTGGCATAAAGAATTAGAGGTTCCCATTTTGCCTAGACAATGGGAGAGCATCTTAACTTCTATAGCAAGAGTTCAGTGGATTGAAGACCTGATTACAGTTGCCATGTCAGAGCTGTGCCTGCACTGCAATCCTCGAGTGGAGCTGGAAGAAACCCTGCACTAGGCAGTAGCAAAGAGATTCAGAGAACTCTTAATCATCTGAATTTTTGCAGTCACAACAGGGTAGTACCAGGTTCATCTAACATGCTTATGATTGATTGATTGATTGATTGATTGATTGATTGATTGATCTATCTATCTATCTATCTATCTATCTATCTATCTATCTATCTATCTATCAATCAAATTTGTCACTGCCCATCTCCTCCCACTGGAGGGACTCTGTGCGGTTTACAACAAAATACTCACTAAAACAATAAATATATAAAAACGCCTTATAAAATTACATATCGTTAATAAATAAAAATAAGAGTAAAGTCTAGATGGCTGTGATCACGTTCAGTCTTTGCGTGGAAGGGGTACTTCAAGGCACTAGCCAACCCCAGGCATGACTGTTCTCCTCCCCGCCCCAGGCCAGGTGGCAGAGCCAAGTCTTCAACTTCCTCCGAAAGGCCAGGAGCAATGGGGCTAGCCTCACCTCTGGGGGCAAGATGTTCCAAAGGGCAGGGGCTGTTGCAGAGAAGGTCTGCCTCCTGGACCCCGCCAGATGTTTTTGTTTTTACTTTTACCAACATTTACAAGCTGCTGAAAATCATTGTATTTTGTTAAGCTTCATATGTGAACCAGCCATTGGTGTTTGTAAACCAGGGCATGTGGTTAAATACTGTCCTCCAATCCCTTCATTTTTTGTTTGTTTGTTTGTTTTTAATTCCTGGAGTGGGAAAGAGCAGGATACAACAGCTAGTTGTTTCCTGTTGACTCTAAGCAGCTGATCAGTGGGATAAGAGAGCTGTACAGCAAAGGAGTTCTGTAGGAACAATTGATTGGTGGCATGGGAGAGCTGCCTAGTAAAGATTACTTTTAGGATAGCTTGTTTGGAGTATACATTCATTCTTTCAAAAGAGCACTAAAACTCATGTGGAAACATGCTGCTGATAAGTAAGGTAGGGGCTGCTCAGTAAAAACTGCTTTACTGGGCAGCCCCACCATGCTCATCAGCTGTTGCACAGCTTGTTTTCAGGTATAGCCAGCCCTTTTTTTCTTTAGCATGCAGCCTCCTCTATGTTGCAAACTAGCTGTTATGGGGGCTTGTTTTGAGGATGGGTTTAGGTGCTCATTCAAAAGAGCATTAAACCTGTATCAAAGCAAGCCCACTAAACAGCTATAGAGAGCCATAGAGCTAACTTTGGAGAAGGTATGCAGTGGCAGTTAGCAAAACACAATTTAAGCCCAGGACAGAAAGAGAACATCAGAAATTCAAATTGGATCCACCTTAATTCTCTTTGGTATAAGGGAAGGGAGGGAAAACACTGTCAGGCATTCAAGAGTCTGTTACTGTAGTCTATATTAATCCATTTCTAGTAATTGTTGGGGAGGCTGTTCTACCTTGAAGCGCTGACATCAGCTGGGGGGATTGTTTGGTAAAGCCAGAAGCCCTTTCCACTTTATAAGGCATCCACCATGAATCAGTTGTCCAATGGCTTCCAGAGGTATCAGCTTTTGATAGATGACTGAAATCTTTTGTCAAAACCATCTGCGAATCACAAAAGTGTTTTCTGCTGGTTAATGATGTAGGGAAAGGGGGAGGACTGTAGCGCCAAGGGGTTTAACCATTGGCTTTGCTTAACATGTAGTCTGCAAAATCTGGACATCTGGAAGTAAGCCAGAAGGGAAGCCATAGAGGCAGGATAGGGATTTGGAGTGGGGGCAACAAATGTTACACTGGTTTAGTTTTCTTTTGGCTCGGGGTTGGGTGGAAAGCCTTAAACTAGTATGAGATATGCTGGTTGCTTCCTCTGCAGAATACTTTTCCTCAGAAGTACAGTATATACTGTAATTCACTGCTGCTTCAGAAACAAATCAGTTTAGTTTCAACAAGCTTTTGGCCCCAGCTGATTGATTAATTGATTGTGGGCACCTATCTTGGGTTTTATCCATTGTTTCTGATGGGAGAGGGCTATTATGAAATCCTTCCTTCCTTCCTTCCTTCCTTCCTTCCTTCCTTCCTTCCTTCCTTCCTTCCTTCCTTCCTTCCTTCCTTCCTTCCTTCCTTCCTTCCTTCCTTCCTTCCTTCCTTCCTTCCTTCCTAGGGATTACTGCCTAGATAACATGAGACTGTAACTATTATTTTCCTAAACAGAAGGGGAACAATCAAACTTGCAAGAAATAGGTGCTGAAAATACTTAGATCACAAGAATTTAGCTCAACTTCTATGAATGAAAGAAGAGACAGCAGTAACAAGGCCTTGTCACTGATTTATTTGCAACTATGTATATATCTCCGAGAGCCAGTTTGGCCTAGTGGTTAAAGCAATGGGCTAGAAACTGGGAGACCATGAATTCTAGTCCCGCCTTAGGCACAAAGCCAGCCAGGTGACCTTGGGCCAGTCATCTTCTCTCTGCCCTAGGAAGGAGGCAATGGCAAACCACTTCTGAAAAACCTTGCCAAGAAAACTGCAGGGACTTGTCCAGGCAGTCTCCAATAATTGGGCATGATTAAATGGAATATATGATTAAATGGAATATATATTATATATATATACACACACACACACACTGTATACACATACACACAAACATATATGCATACACACAACGACACTTATGTTTATTACTCCTCAAACTTGCATGATGTTGCCACAGGACAAGTGAGACATGGTAAAAAGCAGCATGCCGTGGCAAGCTCTACCTTGCTGTACTGGGGCCTTTCTCCTAGTTACATGGGTAGGACTAGCAACACAGCATTTTGAAGATTGCAAAGCACGTTTAGGCAAAGGAAATGTTCTAGCTCAGCAAGTTGTTTATGCTAATTTTTTCTTAATTAAACTATTGTTCAACATGGTTACTAGTATTAAAAAAACATGTAGGCTGCTAAGGGGATTGTATGGCCTTAGGAAATGCTGAGCTATGTTATTGATGTAGCTGTCTGAAACACTGAGTACTGTCAACTGTCTCTCCAGTTACCTGGGTGCTTTTGAGAATGATTACCTGCTGAATCTTGCAAGAGGCATCCGGAAGAGTGATATAATGCAATTATCAACTCTTTTCCCTCTGCTTTGTTATTAATTCCTAAATTATCACATTCATATTGCATCCTTATTCCAAAGGTTTCCCCAGTTTTATCCATTTTGTGAACTTTGTGGTTAATTTGAGCCCAACATCTCTTACAACATTTTATCTCCCATGCATCACTGGATTTTGGTAAACAAAGACCAGAGGAAATTTTATATTCCAAATATAATATGCAATTCTCCCTAATCTAAATGTACATAATTGTGTTTAGCAACTAGCATAGCTAATAATTTACCATTTTCACACAAAAGGAGGCAGTATGCATTTAAGACAATTCCATAAGAAATACAGAAAAAGATGTATACTGTAAATAACAGGCAAAAATCCTGCACAATGCTGAGCTTCCCCATCTTGGCAATCTAGTGCTGCTGATTCCAGATGAAATCATTCCTAGAGATTTCCTCCTCCTCCATAAATATGTACATGTGCCATATTTGTGTTTGCATATAATTATGCATGTGTAATATAGGTAGGCAGGCAGGTAGGTAACTGCCAAAAGCCACAATACCCCACCAAACGTTAACTGAGTTAGTAAATACTCATGGGAGGGCCTATTTAGTATAGTGGTTAAGGCACCAGGCTAGAAACCGGGAGACTGGGAGTTCTACTCCTGCCTTGGGCACAAAGCCAGCTGGGTGACCTTGGGCCAGGCCAGTCATTCTCCTAGGAAGGTGGCAGTGGCAAACCACTTCTGAAAAACCTGGCCAAGAAAACTGTAGGGAGTCATTCAGGCAGTTGCTTGGAGTCAACACTAACTCAAAGGGACCAAAAAAAAAAAGTATTAATGGAAGAACCCTGAAGGTGTATCAGTACAGTGCATATATCTCCTTGTTGGTGGGACATGGGCAGCGGTGTCTTGGATTGCAAGGTAATCTCTAGATTAGAAACCCAAGCTTGTCTAGAATAATGTGAGCCTATTTGGGATAAAACTGGGCTTTGGTTGCAATTGTTGACATGCTGGCTAAAATGTGCTCAAATGAATTGGTACTGTTCTTACCATTAGGGAATATTGTATGTGGCATGGATATGGCTAAAGCTGGTAACCCAGGCACTCCTCTATTGTACTAAAAAGTGTTGCATGAAAGCCTCCATTGACCAAAAGCATGATGGGCATTGGAGGTGAATATCTATGGGCCCTCCAGTGACACCCATGGCATATGGAAAATTATGACATGGAATATAAGGGAAGCAAATGGCGAAGACCATGGGCAAGAGATTTAAAGAATCAGAAGAGAAACCAGAGTATCATCCTGTTCTTTAAATGTTTTAAATAAATAAAGTATTATTTTTTTTAAAAAAAAGCATGAATTAAAGAATGAAATGAAAGAAAAGTAGGCATGTGTTTGTGAAATTAAGAGAAAAGAGGACTTAATAGATCTGAATGAAGGTATTGTTATATTATGGAGTGGAGATAATACATGCAGGGAAGTGAAGATGTAAGTTTAATTATGAATGAAAGGGTTAAAATGTAACTCAGTATGAATTGGTCTCATCTAAGTTGTTGTGGGTATATATGAAAGTAGGAATCTATAGTCCGGTTACATTCCATGGTATTAATGGAAGAACAAGATATGAGTTCTTGAAAACACTCTTCAATGTTCTAAATGAAAAAGTCTGCTTTAAATACATGGCTCAAGCATAAGTATAAACATACATGCATTGAGATATTTAGTGGATACAAGAGTGTAAGAGATGCGGAGTATGGGGCAGACCCTTTCTTGATAATGTCAAGGAAAATGGATGTGGAAGAAGAGGAAGAAGTGAAACAAAAGTAAAAGTAGAATGACAAGAGGAAGAGATGGGACTGTGGATGAAAAAATGCATAGAAGAATGATTGCTGCAAAAAATGAGAATGAAGAAAGGGTATTGTATAATGTATACAGAGAGAAAAGACTAGATGCAGAGAATGTCGTCAAAAAGCAAAGAACACAAGATTGAAAGAGGCAGAGGAAATGAGAGCAATTTTGATGTAAATAAAATTGTTTTGGAAGTGGGTAAAAGGGGTAAACAAAGAGCCTCTATCAGTATAAATGGAAAAAAATAAAAGTGATTAATGATTTGTGATTGTAGACATTTGTATGGGAATAATAGTGATACGTTAGAACAGAACTAAAAAAATACTATAAATGTTAATGTACAAGAAAAAATGGATAAAAAGGAAGTCATGCTATAAAAATATTGAACACTGAGAATGCTGCAAGTGTAAATGGTGTAAATGAACAGTTTTAAACTATAGGTGTGATTTGCTTATGGGAGTGGCTATGCAACTGTTTAATGTGCACATGAAGACTGAAACTGACCCTTTTGATTGGAAGAATGCTATTAATGGTCCTTTTACAAAGAAAATGAATTTCCCAAATTTCAGGGCAGTTAGTTTAAGTGTGCCTGGAAGGTGTTTGGCAGAATTCTTCTTGAAAGGGTAAAGAGGTAATAATAAACCAAATTTGGAAAGTGCAGTGAAGTTGCTGACTAAATTGATACTTTTCAGCAGGTCATGGGAAATGTATGAATATGAAAATGAAAGGCTACTTTATGTTTGTTGATTTAGAGAAAGCATATGATAAAGTGAATAGGCTTCAATTATCTATGTTTTGTATGAATACAGAATTGAAGGTTAGTTCTGAGTGTGACTGGAACAGCATATGATGGAAGTAAAGCAGATGTGTGATTCTGTGATGGCCCCTCCCTTTCGTGATGTGGCTGCTTCCCAAGAACAATGAGATCTGAGTGAGACGGCAAAATGTCAGAGAATGCCTTTGCTTCCCTCTCTTTTTCCTCTTTTTGTACTTTTTCTTGCTTTTGCTCTGCTACTTTTTCTTCCGCTGATGTTGCAGTGTAGTATCTTCGGCTACCAGTTGCCCACTATTGGCAAGTCAATAATTATTTCATATGGCAACTTTTCACCTTACCAACTGTGTTTTCTTCTTTGAACCCAGGTTTCAACCAATGGGGGTTTCCTAGTCTGCCCAGTGACACTAATGATGGCCTCCAAACCCATTCTTGATACATTTGTGACTAGGTATGGCCTCAAGTTCTTCCACTGCCAGTGTCCAAGAGCCCCTCTGACCATTGACCTCTATGGGTACCATACCCATTTTCTGCTGGACAGTATCCTACAGGGCTAAGGTTTGAAACATTCTTACGAAGACTGTAGCCCAGTATCTTGTTGAGACATTTTTATTTCCCTTTGCCCTTTCCCCATCTTTTGCTCCCTTTGGGATTTCTTTTTCCTTTTTTATCTTTCGCGTTGCCTCTTTAAGAGGCTTTGCCTTTTGAGGCTTTACTTTCTCCTTTGCAATTATACTTCCAGCTCTGTGACTTTTGCTAAACCAGAAATACTCCAGAATGTGTTTTGTGCTCTCTGGGCTGCTGTTGCCCAGTTCTGTTGCCCTCTTTCCCATCTCAGGATGATGCTTTTGAACTCAGAACTTGACAGGATCTGGAAGGACTTACCTGAACTGTTCAAGGGTTATGTCTTCTATGAACTGGATGCCAGTTCTGGAATCAGGTTGAAGACATTTAACACCTAGGCCTTCTTTAACTCCTTGTGGGTTGCAGGCATAATCTCCAAATAATTGCCAATACCTCTATGGCCACAGTTCCCAAATTGTGTGCTGTGGCACCCCAGGGCACTGCAGCAAGCTCACAGTGGTGCTGCAGGATTGCAGATTACTAGCTCGAGGTAATTCACAGTTTTGGCTGTGAAAAAATTACGGAGACACTAAAGGCATCTGAACTGAGAAAGTTTGAGAAAGGACTACAGGTAGTCCTCGGTTAATGACCACTTGTTCAGCGACCGTTTGAAGTTACAAAGGCACTGAACAAGTGGTGGTTACGACCAGTCCTCAAAGTTCTGGCTGTCCCAGCACCCCATGGTCACATGATCACGATTTGCTACCTTCCCTGCCAGCTTCCCACAAGCAAAGTCAATGGGGAAGCCGGCAGAGAAGGTTGCAAGTTGCTTGGGTAAGTCTCCCCCACCTACACACCTTCCCCCAGCCCCTCTGTACTCGCACTGCGGTGGCCACTTGCGCACTTTTGTGCACCCTTCACCACCCAGCAGCAGCCACCCCAAACTCTGCCATGCTCATGCCTCACCTCCCCCACCCCTCACACACCTCCCCACCTGGCAGCAGCCACCCCTAGCCCCACCACACTTGTGCCATACCACACCTCCCCCACCACTCACACACCCTCCTTGGCCACCCACTCACCTCCTTGCTCCCTCTCCCGCCAGCAGCAACCAATTACCTGCCTGCCAGCCTGCTCATCATCACATTTATTACAGCCCTAAGGCCAGACACAGTAAGACTATACAATAGCAACAATCTTACATTAATACATATATATAAAAACAGAAGCAATTAATATACTACAATCCAAAATTAAGAATTTTCATGCTTAATTAATCTTGGATTGTAGTATATTAATTGCTTCTGTTTTTATATATATGTATTAATGTAAGATTGTTGCTATTGTATAGTCTTATTGTGTCTGGCCTTAGGGCTGTAATAAACATGATGACGATGCTGCCAGCCTGCCTACAAGCTGCCTGGGACTTGCAACTTCCTGCCGGCTTCCCCACTGACTTTGCTTGTTGGAAGCTGGCAGGAAGATTTGCTCCTTTAACAACCTGCAATTTTCACTTAATGACGGCAATGGGGACTGCAGGGATTGCTGTCACTAAGTGATGCAGTCATGTGATCTCACACTTTATGACCACATTGCTTAGCGATGGAAATTTGGGTCCAAATTGCTGTCGTAACTCAAGAACTACCTGTACATCAATGCAGAATCACTTGCTTCCCATTGTCATAGTCCTTCATGTCTCTAGCTGAAAGACTAGAGTAAGTCCTCCAGGATGGAACATTCTTGCAACCCACTATCCCTTGGGCTATTTACAGGCTCTTGCAGATCTTTCCAGCATAACAAAAAAGGTTTCTGTATCATCTTCCTCACCTGTATACAGATTATAATCTGCTAAAGGCTCTCTTTAGGTATAGAGGGCAGGAGCTGGGGAAATACCTGTTCTACCTCATCCCATCCCATCTTTGTTTAATGCCTGGAAGCATACCTTTCTCTTCCCCTGCTGTGTCTCAAGCCAATCCTTGCATTTCTTTTTTTTAAAAAAGAATTTTATTAAGTTTGAAACAAAGATAAAAACTACAAAAAAAAAGAAAAACTAAAAAAGTGTGAAACACAAGAAAAAAGAATTTTGAAGATTACATAAAGAAGTGACTTCCGACTTTCAAAAGCAACAATATACAGCAATTTCCATAATCAGTCCCTTACTCTATATCAAACCAAATCACATTATTTCTATAAATCCTTCCATTAGCACATATACAAATCACTAATGCAATTGCTCCTTCCCCTTATATAAATTTCTAAATCAACTTCCCTCCCCCATAAAACAACATTTATATAATTATTTCCTTTCTACCACTATTCTATATATTTCTGTCCACTATAATAAAAATCAAATTATAAAAACATATAAATTATCTATTTTTATAATTAATAATACAATAGCAGTCTTAACCCTATTAAACCTAAAAACCAAGCAATTATTATTATACCTTATAGATACCTTATAAATCTTACAAATCAAACAAACCTTTAAAAAAGGTCCAGTAAGTCTTAATCCAAATCATTAAAGAGAAATGAAATCATAATAGCCTCATTATCAATCCAATTACACATTCTTACATTTTTACCCCACTTCAAAATATACTAAGACATTTACATATCTCCCTATTACACCCAAGGCATTTTTCTTGCAAAAATCAAACAGCCCAACTGCCCCCCTTAAAAACTTAAACTTCTCAGCAAAAAAACTCCCACAAAGCAGATTCTCTTCTCTCCCATAACATTCCCTCAGAAAAACAACTCTTCTTGTAATCTGCAGCTCAGACTGTCACTTTAACCCCTTCAGCACCAAAATGTAATCTTGGTCTGGCATTACTTCAGTCTCGCTGTCAGTGGAAAAATCTCCATCCTTGTCAAAATCTTCATCTTCTTCCATAATATCTTCAGCCAGATGACACACTTTAGAAATAATATCTTCCCCAGTGTCCCGAATATTCTGCAGAATAGCCTGACAGCAATCTGAAAAAATCTCTTTGAAGGTTTGCTCAGGCTCACAACAGGACTCTGAAAAAGTCTCTTTGAAATCCTCCTTGTTTCAGGCAGTAGATTATGGTGCTCCCTAGATACTTGACTCGTGGAGATTGGAGTTAATGAGTTAATAAAAAACTTCCAAGTGAAATTGAAACAAGAGAAAGTGTGCTAGCAAACAGCTCTCAGGGAAAGTAAACAGAGCTAGAGATTCAAAACAGCAAATTCAACATGTAGGAAAATATTAACTCCTTCAAATTCAGTGTAAAAATAATAACAGGGAGGCAAGTATTTATTCTCAGTTCTCCTTAGTCTTTGAATGGGAAAACAAGCCAAAACTTAAAAAGTTTTAAAATTTAATCCAGAAATAATGATAAGCACCAAAAGTGACAGTTCTCACTGTAGAAAGCCTCTCTTAGGGTACAAAAACTTTTAAAAAAAAGTAAATTGGTGCTTTAGAAATGGAGTGGCTGGACTTAATGTCCCTTTAAGGGCTGCAGCACAACTCAGAAATGGTGAAATCCCAGCCTCCAGGTGAAGTCTGACCCGTCGATTGTGCATGCTGTCCATGATCTCCTGGCTGCAACTCGCTGTCTGGAGGACAAATGAGTCGATTCCAAGCATTTTCCTTAATCCAGGAAATCGCTCTGGGCTACAGAAGAAACCAGCCTGTGCCTGAAAAAACTGCCATGATGCCAGTTCTGCCCACGGAGCTCACCGGCACAGCTGCTCAGTCCACCATATTCCCACCGGAAGTCCACCAATCCTTGTGTTTCAATTCTCTTTGGTGTCTTTCTTTTTCAAGACTAGTTTGCATCTTTCTGTTGCTGTCTGAGCATGTCTTGGGACAGCTTTATCTAAGCCTCCTCCCCTTCTGGCTGTGATGGGATGCAGGCTGAAGACCAACTGCAGGAAGCAGCCTTGCAACCTTGGATGTAGCATTAGGGTCTACTGCCATGGGGGCTGCCCATCTCCCACATCTGCCATGATAAAAGATTCTTCCTCCACAGATTCAGATTCCTTTTCCACCCTCACTAGAACAGGGAGAATCCCCTGAACTTTTGGCTTGGCTATGGCTTATTTAATTTGCGCATTAGGTAATTGCCTCATAAGAGTACACGTCTCTTAGCAGGACACTTTAGTCCACATTCTCAAAGTTGCCACTGACATTTTTATGAGTGCTTGGGGATTCTTAGGATTTGATCCAAGACACAATACATTTCATGTGATTTTTTTTCTCTTTTAAAAAAAAACCCAGTAAAGCAGCTTTGTTTTTAGGCAGCATTTCATTACAACAGCTAGCTAAGCAAGCCAAATTCCTTTCTCCTCACTCTCCTGCCTTGTTTACCAATAAATAGCCAAGAAGCAGCAGTAAATCCATAAAGCAAAGTAAAATCAACAGAGATTTGACTGATATATAGTTGCCAAACATTTTAGGCTAGACTACTGTAATGAATGCCTATTCCAAAATAATTCTCAGACTCACAAGCCAAAGCTTCATAAAATCTGGTTTTATTGTAGAATAGAGTGCAAACACGAAGAAAGCTGAGAATGAGAGAAGTGCGCCTAAATTCAAACTAAATAACCCCCGTTCAAATGAAGTCCCACCCCCCCTTACAATCGTCTCAAATTCACAATCCCAGGTGCTCCTAACGAGTTCTGCTGATCAACAGGAAAAAGACCTTGAGCAGAGAAGATAACCCAAACACATTCCATCTTAACGAGCACAGATAGAGAGCTTGGTACAAGGTCCCTCAGCAGCTCCCTCCCAGCTAGATACGCGTGTCAACGCCTTGGCATGCGAAACGTTACGATGTACAATGCACATTGAAATGATGAACATGACAAAATGCTAAGCAGACGGTTTCAAAGGGAAAGCTAAGTGAAAACGGTGCACTAAATCAGAAGCAGCAACGTGGCGAGCATAGACCCACTCAGGGTGAGGGAAGTGCTTCCAGCGAATGAGATATTGAAGAGTGCCTCGAAGCTTGCGAGAATCAAGAATCTCCTTGACTTCAAAGTGTTGCTGCCCATCAATCATGATAGGAGCAGGAGGAGGAGGTTGGGGATGCCACGTGGGCGATTGATGTACAGGCTTGAGCAAACTGCACTGAAAAACGGTGCAAATGTTTCAAGTTATGGGGTAATTTCAATCTGAAAGTCACAGGGTTGATAAGGTCAACAATGGGGAAAGGACCAATGAACTTGGGACCCAGCTTCTTGGAAGGCTGTGGAGACTTAATGAACTTGGTGGACAGGTAGACCTGGTCCCCCACCTTAAAAGTGTGCTGCGGGGAGCGGTGTTTATCTGCTTGAGACTTGTAAGAAGCCTGGGCATCACAGGCCAGGAATCAGCCAGCTGAACACCCCAGTCAGAGGCAGAAGTAGAGCGGGGTGGTGCGTGTGGCAATTCGGGAATGGGAACAAAGTTGCGGCCAGAAACCACTCGAAAAGGGGTTTGCCCAGTGCTCTGATGAACCGCATTATTGTATGCCACTTCAGCAAAGGGCAGCAAGTCAACCCAATTGTCCTGATGGTAGTTTATGTATGCTCTAAGGAATTGTTCAAGCATGGAATTTAACACTTCAGTAGATCCGTCCGTCGGGATGCGAAGAGGTGGACAACGCCTTTTTGGTGCCAATTAATTTTAAAAATGATCTCCAGAACTGGGAAGTGAATTGTGTCCCGCAGTCGGTCACCAAACGGGAGGGGCATCCGTGGGGACAGTAGACATGAACAAGAAACAAATGGGCTAGTTGCTGGGCTGACGGGATGGAAGCACATGGAATGAAATGTGCCTGCTTGGAAAAAAAATCCTTAACAACCCAAATGACAGTTTTCCTCTGACTGGGCGGCAGATCTACAATGAAATCCATAGAGATTTCGTCCCAGGGGCAGGAGGGGCTGGCCACCGGCTGGAGAAGCCCCTGTGGCTTTCCTGGTTTTCGTTTTGACATGGCACAAACAGAACAGGAGGAAACATAGTCTTTAACATCACGACGCAGAGTTGGCCACCAAAATTGCCGCCGAACCAAATGTAAGGTTTTAATGAAACCAAAATGTCCCGCAAGCTTGTCATCATGAGAACGGTGTAAAACATCAGCCCTCCTAGCCTCTGGTACATATAAGTGGTGATCCACCCATGCTAGACCATTTTCAAAGGAAACCTTGTCCTTATTTGCCAGGACCCAAGGGTCAGATTTCAGTGCCTGGAGGAAGTTTGTTTGTAATTGACAAGGAACTTGCATCCGCCGCTTCCCAGGGGAGGAGGAGGGGGGAGATGCCTGTGCACGAGTCCTGCTACGGGTGACAGCAACCAATCCTAGTTGAGGTTCAGTAAGAACAGTCCCCACTATTTCTGAAACCTGCCCAGAGTCCTGGGGCAAGCGTGACAAAGCATCAGCCAAAAAGTTTTTCTTACCTGGAATGAACTTCAGTTGGAAATCAAAACGACTGAAGAACTGAGCCCAGCGAATCTGTTTAGGACTGAGATGCCGGGGGGTGCGCAGGGCTTCTAAATTCCTGTGATCTGTCCAAACCTCGAAAGGGCACTTAGCGCCTTCCAGGAGGTGACGCCAGGCTTCCAAAGCAGCCTTTACAGCAAAAGCCTTTTTCTCCCAAACATGCCACCGGCGTTCAGTTTCTGAGAATTTTCTGGACAGATAGGCGCAAGGTTTCAAATGACTGTCAGAGTCTGCCTGAAGCAAGATTGCCCCAATTGAAAAATCAGAAGCGTCCACCTGAACTACAACGGGGCGCTCTGGGTCAGGGTGTAACAAAATAGGCTCAGCAGTGAAAAGGGTTTTTAACCGCTCAAAGGCAGTCTCGCATTCAGGAGACCAAGTAAACAGTGCCCCAGGATTCTTTACCTTACGCATCTCCCCTAAACCTTTGGTGCGCAGCAAGTCAGTGAGGGGCAGAGCAATCTCAGCGAATCCCTGAATGAAGTGGCGATAATAGTTACTGAACCCCAAAAAACTTTGCAGTTGGCGCCGGGTGTGGGGCCGCTCCCAATTCAGGACCGCCTGAATTTTTTCAGGGTCCATTTCAATGCCCTTGTCAGAGACACAGTAGCCCAGGTAATTCAGCCATGATTTGTGGAATTCACACTTAGAAAGTTTTGCATAGAGCTTTGCCTCATGAAGCTTGCTCAATACCTGTTTCAGGAGGTGCTCATGCTCCTCCACCATGTCAGTGTAAATGAGAACATCGTCTAAATAAACCAGTACCCCCTTAAACAAATGATCATGTAACACCTCATTAATCAATTGCATGAAAACACCTGGGGCACCAGCCAATCCAAACGGTAGGACTTTGTACTGAAATGACCCCAATGGGCAATTGAATGCCATTTTCCACTCATTGCCCTCTCTTATGCGAATGTGAAAGTACGCTTTGCGAAGGTCGAGCTTGGAGAAACTTTTCCCCTTTGACAAATGGGCTAATATGTCTTTTATGAGAGGCAGAGGGTATTTGTTACAAACAGAGATGGAATTTAACCCATGATAGTCTGTACAAAGATGAAACGTGCCATCCTTCTTTTCATGGAAAAGTACAGGGGCTCCCACTGGGGAGTTTGCAGGTTCAATAAAACCCCTTGACAAATTCTTGTCAATGAAGTCTCTCAATGCGGCAAGCTCCTTTTGGGTCATCGGGTAAATTTTTGGCTTGGGCTGCTGAGCGTTGGGAACCAGCTCTATAGCACAGTCAGTTTTTCTATGGGGGGGTGTAGCTGGTCAGCCTCCACTTCCCCAAAGACGTCTGCAAAGTCCCGGTACAGGTCGAGCAAGCCCTCCAGGTGTGGAGAACTAGGGCATGGAGTGGCGATTGCAGCCCTTCCAACCCCCACACTTCCCTGTTTCTCTGGTTTAGGAGCTTGGTAGAAACCATCCTCAAAAGTAATAGTTCGGTGCACCCAATTTATGTACAGGCTGCACCACGTCAACCAGGGGATTCCCAAAATCACCATGGGATTTCCAACTGGGGCCACAATGAATTTTAAAGCTTCCTTGTGGCTACCCATTTGTATCGCTACATTTCCAGTGAAATGAGTTGCTGGACCCACCCACCCCCCGCCATTGACCCATCAAGCTGGGTGAAAATCAAGGGCTGCTGGAGAGGAAAACTAGGCAAGTCTAATGCAGCCACTAGGTCAGGGTGGATGAGGCACCTCGAACACCCAGAGTCAACCAGAGCCCAAACTTCCATGGTTCTAGTGCGAGAGCCCAACTTCACTTTCACTGCTAGCGTGGGGCAATCAGCACTCACCATAGCATCCTCACGCCCATCCTCCTCCACCTGCCCCAGGGTGTAATTCAGGGCAGGTGGCTGGCATTTCCCGCCGGTTCCTTTGTAGCATCCTCGACCTCTGTGAAGAGGTACATGTCTTCTTCGACTTTGGCAGCTCCCTTGGCCGCGGTCATCCGATGTGATGCTGGGGGTGACTTGGCCGGGACTTTCATCACTCGATCTCCGGTCTTGAGTTTCGGGCAATCTGCGGCTTGATGGCCTCCTTTCCCACATCAGAGACACTGTCCTTGCATGTAGTGGTGATCCCTCTCCTCGTCTCCTGCTCGGTGGCCTGGTAAGGCAGTCGTCGCTCCGCTTCGGGGTCCCTGCATCAGGGTCGGTGGTTTTTCGGTTCGCCGGGTCTGCATGTAAGTGCGCTGGGCATGCTCAGCCTTACCGGCCAAGCAGATCCACTCATACAGCGACTCCGGGTCGTCTCTGCCTGACGCCCATCTGAGGACGTCTCGGTTAAGTCCTTCTTTAAATCGCTCTATGAGCATTGACTGGGACCAGTCAGGAACCTTGCCCGCCAGGGCTTTAAATTCGAGGGCATAGTCAGCCACCGACCTGTGCCCCTGGGTAAGATCCTTGAGTGCTTCCTTTGCCCTTGCCTTGGCCAGGGGGTCCTCAAAAAACAGCTTCAAGGCGAACATGAAGTCTTCAAACGACCTTAGTTCAGGGGCGTCAGCCTCCGTTAACTGGACGTACCAGTCCGCTGCTCTGCCTTTCAGCTTAGGAGTGATGGCCGATATTTTAGCCTCCTCGGAAGTGAAATACGACCCATATTGTCTCATGTAGGTCTTCGCGTTGGTTAGGAAAAAGGATAGTTTGGTGGGGTCCCCATCGAATTTGACAGCAAAGTCCTTCACCACCTTCCCCGTTGGAGGGGAATCAACTGCAGGCTGGGCAGCAGGGCCCCAGGTCACTCCAGAGGACTCTCTTCAGGGTGAAGCTCTGTCTCGGTGTCGCCTCCTGCCCCGGGTTATCGGCGGTCTGGTGGGAGGAAGGGGGGAGGGTTGTGCAGAGCGAGGACTCTCGTCTCGGCTTCCCTGATCACCCATCGCGATAGGGTTTTCAACAGATCCTCCAACGAATCCATTCTCACCTCCAACCTTCTCATCCTTTCAGTGGTCACCGTTTCCTCCCTCCGTCAAATGTCCGGCCGTCCCTCTGATGCCACTTTGGTCGATTCCACCTCGGGGGTTAGCGGGAACCGGTACTTCCAGGAAGCCCTGGATGCCTCTGCCTTGGGTTCCCCCTCATCGCTAGATCCCCCTATCTCAGGGCTTGAACTGGAGCCCCTTGAGTAGAACGAAATGTCAGGGGGAGAGGGCTCTGCGGTGCTGTGTCAGCTTGCGGTTCCAGCACCTCGGACGTTGATTTCAGCTCTGCCATCGTTTACTACTTTCCTCACAAGAATTGCACTTGGCAGGAGTTAATGGGTATCACAAAAGATTCTCAGCTTTATGTAATGAATGCCTATTCCAAAATAATTCTCAGACTCACAAGCCAAAGCTTCATAAAATCTGGTTTTATTGTAGAATAGAGTGCAAACACGAAGAAAGCTGAGAATGAGAAAAGTGCACCTAAATTCAAACTAAATAACCCCCGTTCAAATGAAGTCCCACCCCCCCTTACAATCGTCTCAAATTCACAATCCCAGGTGCTCCTAACGAGTTCTGCTGATCAACAGGAAAAAGACCTTGAGCAGAGAAGATAACCCAAACACATTCCATCTTAACGAGCACAGATAGAGAGCTTGGTACAAGGTCCCTCAGCAGCTCCCTCCCAGCAGCTCCCTCCAGTGCGTCAGCGCCTTGGCATGCGAAACATTACGATGTACAATGCACATTGAAACGATGAACATGACAACTACTTCTCTACTTCTCTAAAGCTTCCCTCTACTTTTGGAATCTACCTAGTTATGTCTGTAGTCTACTGTTAGCTAAATATGCACATTGCTACTTCTACATCCTACCCCTACTTTATAATTAGAGATAAGTAAGGGGGTTAATTTCACTGCCTGACATTTTCTCTGAGTCAGACTTTTTCTCTGGCTGGCAGGATGTGGGCTCCCTTCTGCCTTCTTCAGCTTTCCTCAAAAGCCATCTGCGATGGGTAGATTTGTCCCATGGCAGGCCTTTTCTTCCTTCAGTGGATCATTGGATCCATTCCCCACTTATGACTACTTCAAGAGTCTTGCCCAGAGCTCTTCTGAAAACAACCAAATGTCAACAGCTGGCACTACTTAGAATCCATATTGGTCTGCCAGCCATTACACCTCTATTTCTCCTTGTTCTTCTTCCCAGAATATTTTTTCTTTAAGTCTGTAGCTTTCTATCCCTCCTTTGGTCAGCTCAGCAGCAGCCACCCTTTTCTATGGGAAATTTAGGAAAACCTGTGCTATATCTGTACCCTCTGGGTCTGCTGTCAGCTAAAAAGAACATTGTGGCTGGGTATTTATGTGACAGGATAGCAGGGAGTTGTGAGCAACTTCATGCTGTGATAGCATCCATGTTTTTACCAGAGATGCCAGTAGCCATTTGCATCTCTCATCCAATTCTTTGTTTTCAACACTATTTTCTAGTTTTTTCAGTGAATGTAATCCCAGGTAATTATTTGAGGGGACAACTTCATTATTCCTATTGGTTTTACACATTAGGTGACCACCAGGAGGCAGTCTATAACTGGCTTCATCCTTATTTCAATTCATTAGGTACATGTAGCCATTATAGTTAGTAATAGATTTTACAATTACCCCTCTGCTGGTAATTGAATTCCTAGGCCATTGTGCCTTATTATGTACAGTGTACCTTACCTAACTTTATGAGCTATAAGGCCGTGGTTAACAGTTTGCAGGGAGGGAGATGTGGATTATTCCTATTATGTAACTACTACATTAAATCTGTTGATATACAGTATTTGAGTCATATTGCATCTGGCAGATGAACAGTTGCTGCAGTTCCATGCTCAGCAGCATCACATATCAAGATCAGTTATTTATCAATTTTGCACCAGTGCATGAGATGTATTAGAATTGCTTAGAATTCTCAAATGCATTTTCTTAAGATACTCCACTTACCTTGTGATACATCTATTAAATCATTTCCCTACAATAGATGCTTTGGAAGTGTTGCCACAATTTTCAGCTCAATTATATTCTTTAGTTCAAGAGTTCTAATTTTTGTTTTCCCTCATGGTATGTAGCCCAACGCCTTCTAGGTTGCATCTAAAATATGTCCATTGTGGTGATACAAAATCACATTGAATCCAGTGAATCCAGGTTGGGGAACAAGGGCTGCTGAATTAATTGCAGCACTTCTATCAAGGAAAGAGAAGGCCTAACCTCAGCTAAATATAAATACATCTTTATAATTCTGTGCATCATTTTGCTCTGGCATTGTTAAACCTATCTCTTTCCTCTGCTGGAGAATAAGAACAAACATGGTAATTATACATTTTTTTTGTTTATTCCATATACAAAATCTGCCTCAGAATAAATCTGAAATATTCACAATCTTATTAATTTATTAAGTTATTAAATTTGTCATGCCCATCTCCTCCCACCAGAGGGACTCTGGGCAGTTTACAACAATAATCAATAAACAATAAATATACAATAAAAGTACAATATATAAAATACAGTATCTAAAAATACAGTTACAGGTAAATAATAATTATAGATAAAAATACAGTCCAAATGGCAGATGACAATTCAGTCCTTGTATGCGCTGAGCACTCTAGGGCACTAGCCATCCCCCAACATGATGATTTCCCTCCCTGCCCCAGGCCAGGTGGCAGAGCCAGGTCTTCAAATTCCTCCAGAAGGCCAGGAGCGATGGGGCTAACCTCACCTCTGGGGGCAAGATGTTCCAGACGGCGGGAGCTACTGCAGAGAAGGCCCGCCTCCTGGACCCCGCCAGATGGAATTCTCTTATTGACGGGGTCCTCAGCATGCCCTCTCCACATGATTGGGTGGGACAGGTTGACGTAACAGGGAAGAGGCGGTCCCTCAGGTAGCCTGGCCCCATGACATGTAGGGTTTAAAGGTCATAACCAACACCTTGAATTGGACCCGGAAGCAAACTGGTACCCAATGCAGCTCGTGTAGCAAAGGTGTTATATGTGCCCTTCTAGGGGCACCAAAGATAGCCCACACGGCTGCATTCTGGACGAGCTGAAGCTTCTGGATACTCTTCAAGGGTAGCCCCATATAGAGCGCATTTCAATAGTCTGTATGGGAGATAACAAGGGCATGAGTGACCATTTGAAGGGCTTCCTGAAGTTTTTATTATATATAAAAACCACTTTCAAATTAGACCTATAAAAGAAAAAATATGTATTCTTTCCAATTGCATCACACAAATTACACCAGATGGGTGTCCCCAAATAAGGTATACATTTTTATTTTAAGTTCATTTAATTGAATCAATGAATTCTATTTTGGGGGATAAAAAAAGCTAAAAGTTGTCATATATATATTCATTCATTCATTCATTCATTCATTCATTCATTCATTCATTCTATGTTAATAAAAACACTTCCCTTTCTCAGTTTCACACAGGGTGAGGTGGTGAAGAGAAATGGTAGCTTCCATAATAGAAGAGGTATCAGTCCCTCTCAGAAGCACCTTGGAGTGGGCTTTCCAAAAACTATGAAATAGTGACTGCTAACATGAATTTTTTTAAAGCTCTGGAACTTCCACATCCTGTTGGAGATCTCCCTCTTCCATTAAAATGAGAGAGAGCAGGGGAGTTTGCCCCACTCTTAGATTATGCAGACAGACATTTGGTCATAGATAAGCTGCCACAGAATGGTTGCATTGGTTGTATAATACCCCTTTCTAGAGGAATGCTCAAGGACTAGACTTGCAGTGCTGCCAATGATGTCAAGTCAGTCATCCCTTGCAAATATCCAAGGTGCCTGTATGACTGGTGTCACAGCCTGTTGCACGGTTCTTTCTATTAATGCTGTTAATATCATGGACAACTGGAAGTAAAATCTTTGTGGGCGCACCCAACAAATAAACTTTATTAGTATCATGATGGTTGATAAGCTTAATGAACTGTATGATGAAAACTCAGTCTAATGAAGTCTATACAATCCATCTAAATGCAGAGGTGCATGGACTAAAACAATGTTAAATAAATATGACTATCCAAAATAATAAATAAAATGTAAGCCTGTTGTTTCAGAAACCTTGCATTCTAGACCAAACAAACCTAGAATGCTGTAATTTAGATAGAAAGGATAGCAGAAAATGCTGGTTACTGTACTGCTTATTGATGATATTGTAGGAGAGAGACATGCAGGTCTATGGTAGCCCCAAATCAGAAGGGGTCTGGTAGCACCTTTTGAGATAACACATTTTATTAAAAGGGACAAGCTTTTGAGGCCTTTAAATCCTACATCAGTACAGGTATTCCAGGCATTTGATGAAGTGAACTGTAGCTCACAGAAGCTTGTGCCTTATAATCAAATTTGTTAGTCTGAAAAATTGCTACTAGTCCTGATTTTTGTTTTTTTGATGAGTGAAGCCAAGATATAATAACATAGGCCCATTTGTGTTTTCTCAGAACTGATAATTTTGCAGGATTAAAAAAAAAGCTAATTTGAATTAATTTTATCAGATATTTGCTGGCTAAAGTCTGTAATAAATAAAACTGAAGAATTTTATCACATATAAAAGTGATCACAACAGCCTTATTGTATAATTTGGCAGAGATTTGCAACAAGAGGTATGTAAAGATGTAAAAAAAGGTATGTAAAGATCTTGGTTCCTGCCAATCTAGCAGTTCGAAAACATGCAAATGTGAGTAGATTAATAGGTACCGCTTTGGCGGGCAGGTAACGGCATTCCGTGTAGTCATGCTGGCCACATGACCACGGAAGTGTCTACGGACAAACGCCGGCTCTTTGGCTTTGAAACGGAGATGAGCACTGCCCCCTAGAGTCGGACACGACTGGACTTAATGTCAAGGGAAACCTTTACCTTTACCCCTAAAGATCTTGGTAAGATTGTTTCCTACCATCAAGGAGTTTCAGTTGCTGCCCTGGGCCACATGGGGGTGCCAGTTTACCTGAAAGCTGAAAGTAGGAATGAAGGCTGTCACTTTAAAGTCATTTTTTAAAATCCATGCCAGATCGGAGACTGCCTGGACAAGTCCCTGCAGCTTTCTTGGCAAGGTTTTTCGGAAGTGGTTTGCCATTGCTTCCTTCCTAGGGCTGAAAGAGAGAGGGACTGTCTCAAGGTCACCCAGCTGGCTTTGTGCCTAAGGTGGGACTAGAACTCACTGTCTCCTGGTTTCTAGCCTGATACCTTAACCACTAGAACATACTGGCTCTCTTACAGTCATTACTGTTCCTGAAATAAAAGGAAATGAAGCTCATATGTCCCACCTGTCAAATGCCACTCCTTTTCCACCCAAAGTTAAACCTTCTCATAGGTGCATAGATGTTTGAAAGCCTGCAGATATGCCAAATGTTATGCACACTATGACACTTATCGGAACATTTGAAATCATACTCAATAGTCAACAGCAGGATTCAAAGATAGAACCAAATTTGATGTTGGTATTATTTTGAGCTGCTCAGATCAGTTGTCATGATATTAAATCAATACTTTAACCTTAGTCTTTTTAAGATTAGGGGTGGGGGAATTTACAAAACTCAGAACAGTGATTTATGAATCATAAATCTGAAATAAACTATTTCAGAATAGTTGAAATAGTTGAATAGTTGAATAGCTGAATCATAATTTGAAATAAACTATTTCAATACGATCATTAATGCAGTGAAGATTTTAAAATTTAACAGGAAGGTATGTCTAGAAGAGTAGGAGTTTTTTTTAAACAAATAATCTGCAGACCTAATCTTTTACAGGAAGTATTAGTGACTGGAAACTGAGGATATTTCTTTTTCATTTTACCTGAAACATGATGTAAAATTGTGTGTGTAACTTATAATTGTAAAAAGTCAAACTGTATTCTGAATGACTTTTCCCCACACTGACAGATCTGTTGGAATTACAATTCCTAGAGTTTCAGACCAACTAATATATGGGCCACAGTGCCAAGGAATTCCAGAATCCGGGTCCAATGTATCCAGAGGTAACGAGGTTGGGAAAGTCTATTCCAGACCATTCACCAAAAATCGCATATGCATATCACGGCACAGTGGTTTTCAAACTGTGTTCCATAAACTTGTCAGATTCTTTGGAAACTTCATCAGGGTTTTTGTCTATAGGGCTACGGTAATCTCATGTAATGTGGGAAGGAGGCAGCAGTGAATCATTTTATTGCTGAAGAATTTGTGTCTTGCACTTTGTTTAAACTCTGGTGTTGGCTTGCCCATCACACGCCTCTAAATTGAGAAATAGATGACACAAGCATAACAAAGACTGAAAGAATTTTCGTACAAAAATGCCTTGGTCTTTGTCATTCCCAAGTGCAGAACAATCTGGATGCATGAAGCTAATGGTGGATGCCAGTTTAGACACTTCTGGGGAGACATTTGCTAAAAACTTCTAGTAAAAGAGAGAATGAGATAGCAAAAGCATTATTCTAGGGAAGAATAGAAATACACATGCAGAGTGGAAGAATCTTGTCTATACCACAATTTAAAGGAAGTGCTACAATCTAAAGTACTAGGTAGCATTTATATTTATAGAGTGCAGAAGGGGAAAAGCATTTATCCATTTCCTATTTCCTGTATTTGACCACGAACTGTGAAAAAACTCTTTTATTATTTGTCTTATAGTTTCAAGAGTATGTACTCGGTAAACTTTCATGTTAAAAAAGAATTCCAGCTGATGTTGTCACAACTGCCAGCATGTCAGCATCAGAATTAAATATATGATTTGCTCAATGTGCCTTGGGGCAGATCCAGACTTTCTGCTTGGCTCATTGCCAGGGTGGGTCACTCATCACTTCCTGAGTGCAGGAATGGATGATGTCATCCTCCACCCATTCCCACCCTGCACCTATATTTCCAGCTTTGATTAGAAATTGCTGTTTTCCAAGCTGAGCTGTCTTAAACCCTACAAAACAGATGGTCTCCAGTGCTTCATTTCAATTGACTGCAGTACCTGGCACGCCCCCTTCCTTCCAGCAGCTAGTCACTGTCCAATGCAGCCATTTTGTCTGGGGCTGCCAAGCTCTGTTCTCACATTTTAAAAATAATTTTGCAATTGATTCAACAATGGTCAATGAACTATTCTCAACTCTAACCCTTGGTTTCTGCCCAGATGGGGTGAAGCATGCTTCTCTTATACACTAGCCCAGTCCTGTGGTTCATCCACTGCAATCTGCAATTTCTGAACTTGGCTTAGGAAATAGCTGGAAGCAGCATGGAAGATTAGGCTGCAGTGTAGAGTTGCCTACATTAGCAAAATTGCATGTATTTATTATTTGTTCTTTCTATCTCTATCTCCCAACATGGATTCTGTCCCTCAAGCCCTAAAGGGTTAGATGGGAACAAGGTATTAGTAAGTAGGACTGAAGGTGTGCTTGCCATTGTGGAAGTTGTCTTTCCCTAAGCCCAGACCTCCACCCCACCCCCACAAAAAAAGCCCCAAGGGACCAAATAATGAGTGAGAGTTCATCTCTTACTACTTGATTGAAATGACATTCACTGCAAAGGGCAAATCTGTTGCAGTAAAAACGAAATATAACAAAACCTTTAAAAGTATGTGTGTATTATCATGGACCTTGAAGAAGAAAGGATATTGACACTTTTGAACTCTGGTGTTGGAGAAGACTCCTGAGAATACCATTGTGGGGGAAATTTAGGTTTTTTAGACTTTTAGTAAACTTGGGTAAACCCTTCATAAACTAAAGTACATACCTGGATAAAACAAGCTACCTATCCCAACCTGTACAGAGATCTACCAAACTCTCCTTAACCTCAAGACTGTAGATGCACTGTCTAAACCACAACACCAGTTGTAATTGATTGAAATAGGGAAGTATACAAATACTGTGCTTTGTTAGGAAACACCCGTTACTCAATCGTGTGGATATCTTAAACATAAACTGCTAAATCATGCATGTTAAACTATGTTAACTAGCTAATGAATATGTGTATGGAAATCCTATATAAATTTATCCTTCTTTGTTTAAGGCACCTTTTCCATTAAGGAAATTCCCCAATGATAATTGAGTACTAAAGTTTTGTTGTATCATCATCAGCCTGTTGGTCTTTTTTTAAATACACACACACGCACACACACATATATAATTTTATTAAGGATTTTAATTACAATAGGAAAATCTGATACAAACTAAAAGAAAGAAGAATAGAAAAAAAGAGTAAAAGGTGCAAAGGAGAAGAAAAAATCAGAATAGAAAGAAAAAAGAAAGAAAAGTAAGGATATAGTAAAGAAAGAGAAAAGAAATATATAAGAAGTGACTTCCAACCTTCATCACAAGTATAAACCATTTTTGTAACTCTTCACCCCCTCTTAGTTTACGACCAATGAACTCTTCATCCCCTATCCCATCTCTTATCTATAGACAAATTTCATAAAGCATTATCTTTTCAGTCCTAGTGTCGTCAGAAAGTCCATTAAGGGTTACCAGAAGAAACAACATATCTTATTTTAACCTTGATCAAATAAACCAACTTTACCTTCCTTCCTTTTACTTCTAACAGTCTTAATCTTTAGTCCATTCGAATAATGTTGTAGAATTTGATTTCTTTTCATTTCTTCTTTGTCCCTTCTCACAAGATTCTTCAAAGCTTTAACAAGCCTCTTTTGTAAATCCAATATAAAAAAATTATCCAGGTCACTCTCTTGATTTATTATTTGTATTTCCCTTTTGATTTTTAAAACATCAACTGGTTTCTTTTGTATGTCCAGTGAGACATCCTTTTCCATGTCATTCTTGTAGCCTGTCATTAGTAGATCCATTTTCAATGCCATTTCTGTCTTGTCAGATAAAACTTGTTCCTCATTTGCCATTTCTTCCGTAACAACTTTTGGACACAGTTGATCCACAGAAACAACTATCATTATTGACATTGTTGATACTTTCTGATTCCATTTTTAAAAAGTGTCCTTCAGTATTTTCAATGTTAAAATGTTTTCCATTATTTTATAAGTCTCAGTTAATTAGCTGTTAGTCAGGCTTGTGTATTTTTCTCCTTTAACTAAAATCTTCAGTTTCTAGTGTCCAATTTTTAAAATTACTTATCTTTGTCTTACAAAAGTCCAAACAAATCTATTTCCCATGGGAAGGATTCTTTCTAATTAATTCCAAAATCTTATTCCAAATTTATCTGGACCCTTAATCAGTTTATAACTCTCTATGATTAGAATCTTATTTAGCCCTTTGCTGTTGATTTAATGATTTTTTTTAATTCTTAAGCTTATGATTACAATTTTCTTCTACTCAACAGCTTCTATTCAAAAAAAGACCAACACTTCATGGAGCTGTCTTCACTTTGCCATTTCTTCCTCCAGAAGTCAGCCCAATGACAGTATAACAGCATGGGTAACCAAGAAAATAAATGAATGGATCATAGAAGCAATAAATCCAGAGTTTTCACTTGAGACACAAATGATCAGACTCAAATTATTGTATTTTGGACATATTATATGAAGACCTACCTCTCTGGAGAAGTCTATAAGGTGCTGAGAAAGGTGGAAGGAGAGAAAAGAGGATGACCAGCAGCAAGGTGGATGGACTCAATTACAATGGTAATGGCTACACTATTGGAAGATCTGAAGGTCCAGGTTGGGGACAGAACACCCTGGAGAAGGTCTATCTTTGTGGTCACTAAAACTCGACATCAACACGATGGCACATAACCATCAATCATAATCAATGTGTCCTCTGCTTTGTACATTGTGTGGTTTAGATCAAGAGTTCATCCTCAGTTGGAAGGACTTCAAACTTTGACTTTCTGTATCTGTCCTAAGGTTAGCAATATCTATATAGCCCTTTACACCATAAATTCCAACAACAAGCCACAAGCACGTTTGACAAAAGTCATGGATAGCTTCATGGCAAGGTATTTATGAGTGAATGTAGTTTCTTGATGTTTTTGCCTAGATTTTCTGTTGGGCATACTGTAACAATAAGATTTTGGAAACACAGCATTGTTCTGGAGAAGAAAAGAACTTTATCTCATCTTTGAAACAAGTTTTGGAAATAATATAAGTATATATATTAGATAAGGCCCTTGACTTGAACACTTAAGCAATAGTTCTGGGAATTGTATTGACTAAAGAGAAAATACTTAATTCTAATCACCCAGATCCAGGACTGTACTTCATCCAGAGCCAGATTATGGCCAACTGATGCCCTAAGCACAGCCCAACTGTGGTTCTCCCCCAGGCCCTTCTATGCTTAACTGACAAGACATTAAGATTTGGAAAGTGCTGAAAACTAAGTTGAGTTGGGCAGTGAAGGAGCTAAGGGCACGATAACTAAGGGAAGAACTGCCCCCTTCCCTTGGTGCCATTTGCTTAATGGTTAATCCAGGGCTGGCCTTATCTTCTGGCAAAAAGTAGCCAGCAGTTTCATAGATAGATATGGTGGCCATTCCCATCACTTTTCCTCCTGCAGATCTTGTCATGTGACAGGCAGGAGGGCTCCTCCTCCTGTCTCTGGCACATGCCCAATGACAGAGGAAGGAGACAGTTCATGAGATACAGCAAGAACCACTTTTTGAAATGGCCGAATGGGGTACATAGTGGCAGGACCCACAGCAGCATGATGGCAGTGGCAACTCCATTGGAAATGACTTCTTTCCTGGGCAGGATACCAGCCAAACTGGGATAGTTGGCAGCTTCAGGTTTTGATGATGGAGGAGAGGAGAGGAGAGGAGAGGAGAGGAGAGGAGAGGAGAGGAGAGGAGAGGAGAATCTATGTTTATTATAATTGTCTGAGTCACACGAAATTTCTAGGGAGTTGGCCCCAGAATGTAGGGGAATCACGAAGTGATGGAGAGTACTTAATAAGGAGGTTGAATATGAAGCAACAGTTAATTGTTGCTACATATTTCCTCTCTTGTTTCCTCTTGGTAGCATTGGAGAGAATATCAGTTCTTTCCAGGGAATAGGATAAGAAAGAAACGAAAATCCCAGCCACTGACCTCTCACAATTTATCAGTGCCTCTGGAATCTCCCTTGCCAGATAAAATTGGATGCATCCTGTCTGTTTCACTAAATAGCATGACTGGTGGATGAGCTTCTCTAAAGGACTGTTAATATTTTCTTGCAACATGCAATCACAGTAAAGAACTGGGTAGGCAATGGGAGAAAAGATTCCCTAGTTCTTTTAAAATAAAAAGTGGCAGTAAAGCCATCTACCTCCATTTCCAGAGTTTTTTCTCACTCACCAGTTGCTTTTTATTGCCCGGGTATCTGATCCTCTCTCTTGTAATCATAAATGGATAGCTTATCCATACAATCTGAATAAGTTCGAAAGCTAGGAAAGGGGACATGAACAATATAATGGTAAATAATATTCAGCAAATATATTTCAGATGCCATCTGCTTTGGAGTATAAACTGTTATTACATCTTTTTTGTAATATTTTATGTGCTTGCGTCATACTTGATTTCCAAACCAAACATCTATTGAGCTTATCTCTACATTTACCATAGATTTGCCTAGGCTTTGTGAGATTGTGTTGAAATACAACTCTTAGGATTAACATCCAGCATGATGTAAAATATTCTAGTGAAATTTCATCTCCTATGCTCAGAGAGTGGAGACAATTGTTTTCCAGCATGTAGTTTCATGTTTGGTTTGGTTTTACTTTTTCCATGTAATTGTCATTGATCAGAACCACCCGCTCCTGCAATGTACAAGACATCTTGTAATATATAACAGAATCTTTCTGATATATCCTTTTTTACAAAGTAGTGGAAAATTCATTCAAGACCCATGTCGGAGAATGTCACTGAACATCCAGCTTTTAGCATTTGCTGTCCAGCCACAAGTTTTTAAGCACCAGAAATTCCCTTGAATGATCAGATTACCTTACCAGGAATATCAGAGTCAATTATGTTTGATGGATGCTAAGCATCTAAGTGAACCAGGTACTAAATCTATTACTTACCAGGAAAAACAAAATGTTCCCCATGTAGACAAATAAGGTTGATTGATTTGAAAACTTAATCATAGTTACCTTAAGTCCCATTGATTTTAGGGTGGGTCCTAAAAACATGTGATTTTGATTAATAAATTTGCTACATTCTATTTTCTTCTCTCCATTCCAAGAATAGTATATAAGAGTTAATAAACAGTAGCTGTTTGGAAGTAATTTCATATGCCTGCCATGTTAGCATCCTCATTCAGTCCCTATGTGCTATCAAATTCATTGATAGTTGGGATTTAAACATCATCAGGCTAAATCGCATACAAATAAACAGAAAATTAGCAAGATCAACATCTGTCTCTCTCAGAGACATATACACTCCATCCAAAGCCAAGGGAAAGTTCAAGACTCACAAACGCTGTTTTACATTTTGCTCACATTAAGGCAAGCTAAATAGTGCCTTCAGCAATGAGCTTCTTTCTCCATCAGTTCGTTGTTCTCTTTCTTTTTCTTTTAAATGTACTACCATGTCTGTAATGCATATATTATCATTTCCAACCAGCATGCCCTCCAAATACATGGACTTGAGGACTTGTGAACATGAAAATAGCTCTGCAGAACGATCTAACTAGCATTCAGTCTCATCCAGTGGCCCAGTAGATGCATCCAGGAAGCCCACAAATAGGAGATTAAGATAGCTCTTCTCCCATTGTAGTTTCTGTGCACCTAGTATGTAAAATTGGACTATCCCCATGTCTGGAAGAAGCATCAATCAGTTAGTAACCATGATAGACATGTCCTCTAGGAGTTTGTCTAGTCCCATTTGAAGTAATCAAAACTAGTAATCCACACTGCTCCTTTTGGCATCATATTCCACAGGCTGATTATATGCTGCATGAAGAAATATTTTCTCTTACTAGTTTAACATCTACTACTAGTCATTTTCATTTGGTGGCTTCCAGTTTTAATATTATGGGAGATGGAGAAAGACTTCTCTCAACTCACCCTTTCTTTACCATACATAATTTTGTAAACCTTAATCATAGTTGCTTGTAACCATTTTTTCTATAAGTTAAACAGCCTTTGCCAAGAGCCAGTCTGGTGTAGTGATTAAGGCACCGGGCTAGAAACCGGGAGACCGTGAGTTCTGGTCCCACCTTAGGCACAAAGCCAGCTGGGGGACCCTGGGTCTGTCCCTCTCTCTCAGCCCTAGGAAGGAGGCAATGGCTAACCACTTCTGAAAAACCTTGCCAAGAAAACTGCAGGGACTTGTCCAGGCAGTCTCCAGGAGTCAAAATTGACTTGAAGGGACAAAAACAAGCAAGCAAACAAGCAAACAAACAGCCCTTACTGTTACATTCTATCCGCATACAGATGTTCAAACCCCTGTTCATCTTGGTTTCCCTTTTCAACTCACACAGCCAGTATGACCATTGCCGAGAATTCTGAGAACTGAAGCTCAAAAGCTTTGTAGTGATTATTATGCTTGCTAACATTGCTGTATTATGCTGATTTTTACCTAGAAAGAATGAGAATCAAACTAGAAGGGAGATCACATTCTTTACAGTTAATTGATGGAAATTCATTTTTGTAGTTTATACCCAAACAATTCATAGAACCTGAGGTGGGGGTGGGGAATTTGATATTTCCAACCCACTTATTACATTAGGCAGTATACTTCAGAGAAGCTGGGTTACTAAAGTCTGCTTTGGATCCAACCAGTTTGCCATGAAAAGCAGCAGTATAGATCAGGGGTATTTATGTGATCAAAAGGCAACTGAGCTGTGCTGCTGGGTCCTGTGCAGGCTGTGTGGTTTTCCCTAATTCCATTCCTGATATCATGTGATGGAATACCTAACAGATCTTGGGAACACAGAGGAGGCAGCAAGACAGAAGAGAGGAAACAAGAGATTCTTGAGTCCAGGGGAGGGGGGAAGCCTGGAAAAGTCACTTCACCTTAATTACACCTCATATAAGTTGTGCAGGAGAATTATTTTGGCAGGCTTTCAAGGTTCTGTTGCATTACCCTACTAGCAATAAAGATATTCACAGAAACCTAAGTGTTCTTGTTTCTGGAGTTTGCCAAGTACACAGGTCTTCACACATCAACATATTAGGAACTATATGAACATTTAACCCAGGAGAACATATGTACAGAAGAGCTGGGTTGGCTTCCTGGAAAGTAAAATATCCTTGCATTGGCATAAAAGAAGTTCATTTAGCTAATGGTGGCAAGAAGCAGCTTCAGTAGTAGTTGAACAGCATCATTTATGAAATCTAGTTCAGAGATGATGCAAATGATGTTCACACACAAAGTGCTTAACAAGTCACAGATACGCTTGTCCTTTGTGTTGGAGGTGTGAATCTAATGGCCCCAAATCTTCAGTGCTTTATGGTCCATTGATCATAAAGGAGCAATGAGACAGAGAATTAAGGGGTTTACTCTGTTTCTCCTATTTGTCTAACATCCTACCTGCTCTTGGGTTGAGGTTGCTAATTGCAGATCATTTCCTTCTGCCTTATTTCCTGGGCATACCTGTGCAGAGCACATGCCCTTGGACAGCACATGCTTCCTTCTTCTCCTCCCCATAATGTATTTCCTGTAAATAAATCTCCTTTCCATTACAGTTATAAAAATTGCTTCACTAGTCACTGCTCAGGTCAGATTTCCATTCTCAGAATGCTCTCTCTCACACAGAGTACTTCAACCTCCAACATTTAGAAAGTGCATGAAGCAGAATTTCAGTTCTCAACAGAGATGAGTTTCCTTCCATTGGTATTCAAGTCATTGTTCCCGTTCCTTTTTCAGGCTGAGTTTCATAGCGTTCCATGGAGCTGGCTGGGATACATTCAGCAGTAGAGACCACCTAGAAGGCAGAATAGGCTACCCTGGGACTGTTTCAGAAAGTCTCCATCTGTGCAGAAGCCACAGCTTTTGCAGGTAGCAGAGTAGGAGGTCATGAGGTTCATTTTAGAATGGCATTTATTTATTTATTTATTTATATTTATTTATTTTAAAAGATTTATATAGCTGCCCATATTGTAACCAGAACCTGGGCAAGACAGTAAAAACAGCACACACACCCATGCCAACAATCAAAGAGTGAACATCTTAAGTTGTGTCCTATATACAGATTTTGGCTGGAATGTCTGGATAGTTAACTACTTATTATTAACAAATGGCACTCAAGAAAACTAGCAATTAAAATAAAATCATACTAATGAAAAAAATACAATTAAAAGACTAACCGAAGAATAATTAAAAATACAATATTAAAAACAGCTAACCACCTTCAACAACCCATATCAAAAACAACGTGGAACTGAAAAGATAGATGAGTTTAGCAGACGTGTTTCTTGGTCTGCTTCTCAGCATTTCCCTAAGAATTTATACTAATGAAAGCCAAGTGTAAACATACCTCTGAAAACACTACTTTTTTCAATGGACTAAAGTTGTAGGTATGAAGTTAATAGTCATACAGAATTAGAACAATAAAACAAAGAGTCCACATCCATCCTAGAAATTCCACCCCAAAGACATCTTTCATTCCTGAATTCTTACCCAGCCATAACCTTTTGATCCTGCAAAAAAATATTTATGATACAATGAGCTTAACATTTGCATATGACTTGTCTAGATTACATTTATGGTGAGAGCTAATTGTCTTGTACCTAAAATAGATTTTAAAGGGTGAATGCCAAAGTAACATTATGTATAAGTGACTAAAAATAAAACTGCCTACACTATCCGCCAAGATAAAATCATGCAAATCTATGATGCACCCATATTGTTAACCAGAGATTGAACCAATCCCAATGAGATTACGTGTTGCCACAATCACTTGCTTCACAGGCACAGTGCTTACCCGGGTTCACTTTCTTTGGAAGACATTCACCAGGTGCTTGAATTTATTTACAATACTGTATATAAACTGAGCATTTTGGAGGCACAGCTTACCATTCCAGGGTGCAGCCAGATAAATCCATTGCTGTACATCTGAGAGCTGTGGTTCCCAAAATGATTATTGCTAGAGCTACCATAACTCAAAGTTTCAGCTCTCAGACTTCCTCTGTTCTCTCAAAAACAGTAGGCACCCTCCTTTGTTCACTTTTTAAGATAGTCTTGATTTGTTGAGAATTTTTTCCCCTGATTCTGTGCCAGTTTATCTGAAATTAGAGGAAAGCTGATCTTTTGCAAAACTCCAGCTCTTACAATGCTGGGGGTGGTTTATTCTTTCATTGGTGTATCTCTTACCTCATCCTGCTTCTTTGCTCCTAGATATCACTTCTACACTATTATTTCATAAACCTTTTAAGGGGAAAAATAGCTTGGGGGCTTTGCAACCCCACCTCCTAACAACCATTCAGGATTTGTTTGTTTGTTTGTTTGTTTCTATGCATGCATGCAACCAGCAAATTGCACAGATCAAGAATGTGGACTGAAGTGGGGAAATTGTGCTTGCAATTTTTTTTGGTCTCCTTTTGTGTACAGTCAGGAGTGAGGGGATTTTTGTTTTTCCAGGACTAGTGACAGCTCAGGGCAGAGTTCTGATTGAAGAATATTTTTTACATATTACCCTGCTGTTCCAAGGTCAGTGGAAGAAAAGTTACTTGTGAGTTGGATTCAAGACACTTCAAAGACTTGGAGAGTAGAAATGTTGATAATGTAATGTGGAAGTGCCTATACCGTAGATACAGAGACTTTCATTCTGTCATCCTAAATTGAGAAGAGAGACAGTATTCCTCCTATTGACTTCCCTGTCTGATCAGTTTTTCCTAATCAGAGCATTTTTAAATTGCCCTTTATCAAACAGCCACAATAAATATCTTAGCTTATTTCCACTGTTTTATTAAGATCAGAACTCTGATCAGATATTATTTGAAGGCAATCAGCATAGATGGTCCTATTCACAGAAAATTAGTAGCAAAACATATATTATCTTTGTAAAACAAGGACTAAAGTTCATAAAAAAAGAGCCAGTTTGGTCTAGCGGTTAAGGCAACAGGCTAGAAACCAGGAGACAGAGAGTTCTAGCCCCACCTTAGGCATGAAAGCCGGCTGGGTGACCTTGGGCCAGTCCCTCTCTCTCAGCCCAACTCCCCTCACAGGGTTGTTGTTGTGGGAAAAATAGGAGGAGGAAGGAGCATTAGGTATGTTTGCCGCCTTGAGTTTTTATAAAAATAATAAAGTCGAGATAGAAAATAAATAAATAAAATAAAATAAAAAGGGTGGGTCAAACTAGGAACTAGAAGAGAAATTAAAATTTTAATGCCAGTTATTTTTCCATTCTACAAATCAAGATAAATATATTTTTGGTAAAAAAAAGAAAGAAAGAGAGACACATTGCTGTAGTGGTTAAGGCACCAGGCTGGAAACCGGGAGACCGTGAGTTCTACTCCCACCATGAGCACAAAGCCAGCTGGGTGACCTTGGGAGAGTCACGCTCTCTCAGCCCTAGGAAGCAGGCAATGGCAAACCACTTCTGAAATCTTGCTAAGAAAACTGCAGGGATGTCTCCAAGCAGTCACTACAGTCAACACTGACTCAAAGGAACAACAACAGCAAAAGTATATTTACTTTATAATTTAAATAAAATATTCAAAAGTCACTTTGTCCCTTTACTTTTAACATCAAGAATTGCCAAATGCCATACTTCTCAAGGTTAGCTTATTTTATGATGTTCAGATATGAATGTTTACAATGCAATAAAAAACTGTTGTTTGACCACTTACTGTGTGTGCTATCTAGAATCAGCTTTAAGTAGCAAACATGATTAGGCATTTTGCAAACTGCACTCCTAGTTTTATACTAATATAACAGAAAGCAGCAAGCATAATTTCTATTGTGTCCTTCTACCTTTTAGGCCCCTGGTTCCATCTCTGTACACTTACTCAATGAAGAAAACCATTGATGAAGGTAAAAACAAGTGTAATGAAGAAGGAAGCTCAGTGTATTGCACACCTATAAAGTGTATTCAATGCACTCAGCTCCTGACCCTCAAGAAGATCACTTGCTCCTTGAGGCAGATTTGGAGAAACTGAGACAGGACAAGAGATTAAAGAAGAAGACCTTCAGAGATAAGATAACAATATTAAAGCCCCATGGTAACAGCACCCTGCTATCAAGGAGTGTTATAATTAACACCTCTAAGAAATGATAATCATTCCCAAGAAAACAAATATCTCCCAGCACTATTCATCAGGCTACTCCATGGTGCAGAAGACTAGGATTGGTGGATGGGGAAATGTTCTGTAGGCGTTCCATCTCATAGACCAGATATTCCATTCAATAATCCTCTTATTTTGACTGCTTCCTGCTGCCTTTGGGTGGAGGTGACAGTGTATGAATACTGCGAATTTACACAGTCCACTGCAATGCCTCTCTTCCAGAGTTAACAGGATGATCCCATGTGTGACACTGGATTAATCTAGGATGCTTGCCAAACACTGAGGTTGACTATTCAAGAGAGGTTCAGGATTTCACGTCCTTCAGGATGACCAGACCTAGCTAATATGTTCTCAATCGTACAGCAGGCTAAATGCTGGCTTAGGCATTCTGTTTCTGTAGAATAGTGATCTGAAGCAGGAGGAGCTCTGTGTGAACATTGTCATGGACAGATTACTCCCTTGTCAATTTTAGACTGGTGGCTGCTACAATCCTCTACAGGGATGGACTGCATCCCATCATTAAGGCAGGTGGATGGGAAGCATTCTGTCTTGCTTAAAGGAGATGTTTCAGAAACCACCAACAGACTGTTACAATCGCATGGCATCACCATAGTGTGTAAACCAACTAAAACTGAAGATGTTGCCTAGTCTGGCAATGAAAGTGCACCAAGGACTCCACAGTTCGACCCTGAGCTACAAATATTTGCTCTGAATATGAGTACGCTATTTGCAATCCTTCTTGAGGTGTTAGGTTTAGTAACAGTGATTTATGCCTCAATTATACCCTGTCCTCACTCTGGATAGGACTGTTTAAGAAAAGTCTCTAGCAGCTGCAGTTGATGAAAAATGTGACAGTTAAATATAAAGCTGTTGCAAGATCCAGGAATCATATGTTGTCTGTACTGAAAAATCTACATGGTTTGTCACTTCCTTGGCAGGCATAATTTAAGGTGTTGGGATTTCTCTTTAAAGACCTGAACCGTTTAAATGACAACCTGTGGGACAGCTTTCTTGTTATAACCTTATGTAGCCACTTATATCTACAGGAGAGGCTGTCTGTCTGTCTGTGCCTGCCTGTCTGATATACTGCTTCTCTTCCAAGATTCCAAGCAGTTTGCAGACATAATATATGATAAAATGTCATGAAACACAGCATTGAAAAAACAATACCAAACACAAGTCAGCAAAATACAACCCCAACCAAAGATGGCAGACCACTACAATTCAAAACCTTACTTGGAAAATGTTGTCTTCCTTGCTTTCTGGAAAGCCAATAGCCAAGGTGCCAGGTGTTCTTCTAGGGGCAAGTTATTCTTTAACTAATTATTATGTCTTATTGTATTTCAATGGCAACTGGAAAAAGAGTTTGCTCTTTTCAGTGCCTTTAAAGTAAGTTTGGTTATTGGTTGGTTTAAAACTTAAGTGAGTGAATGAGAAAATTAATTTAGATCCAAGACTCACCTTTAATATCAGCCTGCAACATTTTTGTAAGTACATGTGTTCCTCTGTCTCTTTTACCCCTTGAGAAAGAAATGAGGTGCCACCTTTGTATCGCCCCTTAATTATAAAAGGACAAACAAGCAATCGAGACTTAGCTGGAAACAGTTTAAGGGTCTTCGCCTTCCTCAGTCTGCTATAGTCAACCAATCTCAGAAAGACTAAACACTGATGCATTCTTGCATGATGCATTTTCAAGAGCACTTTTCTCATGTGGAGATGGTACCTCAGAAAGAAAAAGTTCAGGGAAATCTCTGATCAAACAATGGGAGTCACAATTCTTTTATGCACATAATTCAATTCACAGTTATTCACAAAAAAGGAAGACATCTAATGATTATTTATTTATGGGATTTGTAGACTCTTTGTGGCATATAACAAAAGAAAATAAAAGACTGTGAAAAACAAATAATTAAACAAAAATGACATACCATCAACACATAATAGAGGCTGGCACTCAGTTACAACACTCTCATCCCAGAATGGGTTCATTGGTCATTCTAGTCCAGTGCACAAGAGAAAAACCAGATCTTTACAGCTCTACAGAGGTATAATAGGGTTGGGACCATAATGATAGAGATTACTGAAAAGTTAGAGTTAAAAATAAATTTATAATTTTAAAGAAACTCTGATTATTCCATGAATGCTCTCTCATACCTCTAATATCTTTAGATGTCCCATGAGGTACTATATGTCAGAGAAATCACATCCCAAAGCTTTCATATTTGGTATTGGTGAAGCTCTTGAGTGTTGCACAACAGGTATCATTTTAACCACTGTTATATTACACAAGTTGGAAAGGAAATTTTCTGAAAAAGTTTGACAGCTATTCATCAGCCAAATATCCGGAGAAAATTTTGCTAAATAAAGTTTTGCAAGATAATGCCCCATTCAAAAGATTTCTGCAAACACTGACTCAATTTCAATTTTATTTTATTTTAGTCATAGGTCAGCATACACTGTGACTCATATTTCTTCCTTTCCTGGCAACTTTTTAAGGAGTTCAATGAAACTGACAACATTTTTGCTGATAACATGATTTATGTCAACTCTGTAAAATGCTCCAGAAAACTGGAAAGGCGGAACCTAGACCATTACTTGAATACAAAGCCTACCAGGAAAATGACACAATGGGCTCTAAGCTTGGTGTTTTTGGGGGGGATTGGGGAGAAGAATAATCTTAGTTAATTCACTAGTACTAGTACTGAAAAATACAAGATGGCACCAAAGTTAATCCAGTGTCACTAACCACCCTCCTTGTGGATGAGTTTTTGATAGCAGGGTAACCTTTTCCGGCTCCTTGTCTCCCCACTGCTACCTCTTTTAAAGAATAAATATGTGGGGTTTCTATAGAGGACATTTCAATCTGTCATCTGGTTTGTGGTTGTTGTTCAGAACAGGGTCCCCCCCCCCGCTCCCCATCTATATAACTCCTAACTATCTTGTTTTCTGAATTAATAATGCTAATATTTTATTTTTTTTATTACATTTATATCTTACTGCAATCAGAATAAATTCTTGGCAGTTCTCATGATAGTGACAAAATTAAAACATCCATGGTAAAAATGAAAATAAATATTAGGAACAATTAAAATCACCCCCCTTGAATTAATCAAAATAAAAAGTTGGTCTAGTTAATATGTTAACACAAGGAGCAGGAAAGAAGCTTAGAGTATATCTAAGCCACAAGTATTCAAACATTTATCTTTACCCACTGATATGGTTACAGTGTGAAGGTGAACTGTAACTATAATTATTTTGGGAACACTTAACCTCTCATTAATGGCTTTTCTTCCTCTGTTTTTGTTTTGATGTTGTCCAATTACTGAGTATAAAGAAATCCAAAGTTTGTTTTTTTGGGTGGGTAGAGAGATAATGCTAAAAATCAATAATAATGTTCTGTATTTTTTTAAAATTGTACATTTGTTTATAAATGTACATATTAAGTTAAAAAAAAACAGGCAAGCATCTAGACAAGCAATTCCCCAAAGTGAATAATTTACTTCAGTGAACCTCAACCAAACTCATTCTTGTCAACCAGCTCCAGCCTGTTCTCTGGCCATATGTAACTACTCCTTAACACACACAAACACAGAGCATTCCTATTTCACATACTGTATTAGCAGATGTGACCCAGTTTTAAAGCAATCTTGTAGCTCATAAGTCAGAATGTATAAATATTTGCTATATTGTTAGTAAATTGGATTGCACTCTTGCAGATTATGCTTTTTATGTTTTTAATAGTTTTTTGCTTGTTTTTAATCTGTTTTAATGGTTTTTGTTGTATGATTTTGGTTATATTTTGTTGTTGTCTGTGTGTGTGTGTTTTAACTTTGTGAACCATCCAGAGATGGGCAGCTATATACATTGAATGAATGATTGAATGAACGAACGAACAAACAAACAAATGTCTTGTTAGTAGGCAAGCAATCTGACACAAAAGTTTCTTCAAGCAACCCTTTATAGATTTCCTGAATCTTCCCAATAAAGCTATTCTAAACTGACCTCTCTGTGTTCAGATATACTGTATATTGGAGACCTAAAGGCAAGCTTTTCTAGAGGTGGGAAATTTTTAGCAATATCACTATGAACTTTTTCTAACAATGGACTGATTAGTGTCAAAAAGCCCCAGACTTCAGTTGCAGTAACAGAACTACCCATGTTCACGGAACAATTGGAACTAAATTTCTGCTTTCTGAGAGGGGAAAGTACTGTAATAATATTATGCATGCCACTAGACCATTTAAAAATATAAGATATCAAAAAAGTCATAATGTGAACTGCCTATATTTAGGCTTCTAAAATTATTCGATGGAGATACTGTATTAATTACTTATGAAAGACAAGCTGTAATGAATGCCTATTCTAAAACACTCTCAGACTCATGAGCAGGAATTCAAAGATATCTGATTTATTAAAGAATAGTATGCAGGATCACAAAGAAAGCTGAGAATGATAAAAGTGCACCAAATGCAAACTAAAAACCCTCGGTGCAAATGAAATCCCTCCCCCCGTAGAATCTTCCCAGGCTCACAATCCCAGGTGCTCCTAACGGCTTCTGATGGTCTGCGGGAAAAGTCCTTGAACAGAGAACATAACCCAAACACATTCCATTGAAATGAACATAGATACAGAGCTTGGCACAAGGTTTCACAGCAGCTCCCTCCCAAACAGAAACGCGCATCAGCACCATGGCATGTGAAACGTTACGATGTACAGTGCACACTGAAACAGTGAACATGACACAAGCAGCTGTAGAGTTATGTTCTCATACTGCAGGTATATCTTTTTCTTCCAAGGCCCCATAAATATAGAATATTATTTATTATGGGATTTTATTTTCTGAAAAGTGTTTGTCTGTTGGTTGGTTATCACCAGCAAGAGATTTATTGTATCTTTGTTGAAAGGAATATCTGACCTAATGTTGCCTGAGGAAATGTGGAAATTATTTGTGGATATGGAACATTTTGTAACTAATAAAATACCTTTATTTAGTAAAATTCTTGCCAGAAAGGAAGCTAGAGTAGTGTGGTGTAGTGATTAGCATGTTGGACTAGGATCAGAGCAATCTACGTTCAGGCACCTGAATGACTATGGAATATAATGAGTAACTTTAATAAGTCATTTTGTCTTAGTGCAACTTAGCTCACAGGGTTATTATGAGGGAAAAGTGAAAGACATACATTTTCCTGAGTTCCTGAACATTAATGCTAATTCATATTAGAACAAACTTTAAAAAGTTGCTGGCATAACCTGGGCATATAATGATTTAAATATTTTTAAAAAGGTTTTTCCACATAAAATGAACTGCTTAACTAACTAAATAGGGAGGAATAGGAATACAGAAAAGATACAAAACCATATTCACTCTTCATATCCTCTGTTCTTTTCCACAATTTTCAATGTGCCAAGAAGATCAGCAGACACCCCACATCTAACTGTATCAAGCTCTTCTTATCCTGTAACAATAAGTACTTCTCTCTCTGAAAACCTCACCAAAGATGTAAGATGCTTTCTGAAACTGAGGTAACAACTGTCCTGGCCAGGCTGAAGGCCTCAGGGAAGCCAGCCGAGGAAAAAGTACTGACGAGGCAGGTTGGGGTTATGGCAGAAGAAAACACTGTCAGGACCTTGGAGAGTTCAGTGCAAGAAGCTATGGGTTGGGTTAACTCCAGCATCTAAGTTTGATTAAAGTTTAAGAAAGCGGAGAAGCAAGTCGGTTTGGTCTAGTGGTTAAGGCACAGGCTAGAATCCAGGAGACTGTGAGTTCTAATCCTGCCTGAGGCATGAAAGCCAGCTGGGTGACCCTGGGCCAGTCCCTCTCTCTCAGCCCAACACACCTCACAGGGAAATTGTTGTGGGGAAAATAGGAGGAGGAAGGAGAATTAGGTATGTTCCCCACCTTGAGTTATTTATAAAAATAATAAAGATGGGATAAAAAAAAAAATCTAAACTCTTCCCTGCTTGCTGCCTTTTCCAAAGCTTCAGAAACCTGCACAGCCAGGAAACTGTGGAAACTATGGAAGGGTCTGAATCTGAACTTTCAGGTGATGAGAATCCTAGCCTGCATGCCAAGAAAGCATACAAAAGGGTTTTAAAGGCTTTCTTTGAATTAGAATAAATCCTAATCCTCAGCAGAGCCGTATGGGGCTCCTGGCCCAGGGACAAGAAAACGTTCTCTATTCCATTGGAAATGGCTTTTGTCTTGTCAGCTTTGGACCATACAATCTCATCAAAGGATAGTTTGTGATACTGTCTTTTGACAAGCCACTCGACTCTAAGTTCCATACTACCATTGTATTATCTTAGGACTGTAAAAAAGATTTTAAAAATATATCTTGGGGTGCTAACTTAATTCTTCACTTGCCCCTGGGAAATCTTGCCCACTACCAAAATAAGTTAGAATCAACTTCTTTTCCTCCGGCTTAGACAGATTACCTTAAACTCTTCCGCCCGAGGTAATAGTCTCAGGTAGATAAGATTCTAGCCTAAGTGAAGGTTCTAGATAATAGTGCAGATTCTGGTAGCTTAATTCCTTGTAGGGCAATGTAAACCTTAAGCTGTGGTGAAGGAGTTGTGGACAACAGGTAGCCTTTGAGATGTTGCTGGATTCCAGTTATCATCTCTAATCATCCCCCGCATTGTCAAGGGCTGAAAGCAACCCAAATCTAACAATATCTGGAGAAATACAACTCATGCGCCCTTTTAGTAAGATAAAGCAAGGAAGGCCAATAGTGTTATAAAGTCAAAGGTCATATATCCCCTGCTCAGTGGAGAAATGCAGATTAAAGAAACTTCAACAGATGGCTGTAAAGACTTTATCTAAATACCGCCAGAGGGGACTATGCCTCTCTTGATAACTGGTTCCACAGTGGAATTGCTCTTACCGTTAAGACTTTCTTCAACCAGATTTACTTTTTTACTTCAGATTTACTTTCCTGAAACTTAAGAACTTAAGAAGCTTATTCCATTCTACACTCTGGAATGATAGAGAATAGGTCTTGGCCTTCTTCTCTATGATACCCCTTCAAATATTTGAAGATCATATCTCCAGGTTCCAAGTTCCAGGTAACACAATGATTGTCAGCTCTACAAGGTAGACCAGATGCTGCATGTGCCTCAAATTACTTTTATTAATATCTGCTATAGTAACATAATCTTGCCAGTCTGAATGTGCTTCTCTTCCTCTCTCATTTATCTTCAGCTGAATTTGGGATGTGTCTGTCTGAGACATTTTCATATCCCTTCCACTTTGTCTGGATTTTTGCAATGTTTACCTACTCATTTCCCTGATAATAGGTCTTCCCTGTCTCCATCAAGGTCACCCTCTTTGCTCTCTACAGCAATGATGTGAGAAGCTCAAGTTGGAGATTCATGCAAACAGGCTCAAATGTCGTTTTAGAACATACAGTTTCAGAATTAGAGAACTATATGGGTGGTTAGTTCTGTCTTCACTGCAGCAACCACTTCCAATTAAAGAGGATCTGCATGCTTCTACAATATCTCCAGTGGTGTGTGAGAGGCCATGATTCTGCTAATAGCTTTGCATGAGAGTCCTTAGACTCATGAGAGTGATGCAACATCCCTAGATTAGAGAGATTATATCAAGACAAGCTCCTGATGCAGAGAGGCTTACAAACAAACAAAAACCCACCCGCCCACAAAACAGGTTGTTTGAGCACTGAGAGCAGCTCCATACACCATTCTATTCTATAATCCAAACACAAAGCTCTAGTCCCTGAATCTGGCAAATTTAGCTGTTATTCAAATGAACAGATTAGAAAGAGGATAAAGGAATTAAGATTATTGTGCTACAGAGGAAGAACATCTATATGGAAAATGTCAATGATGGTGCAGTATTCTTTTCAAATAATCCTATAAACATCATACATATTCTTAACCTGCAAATTTGATCCAACAGGCCTCAACTTAGAATATTCTTGTTTCAGCAAGGCAAGGGCACTCAAGATCCCATTAGTAACATCAGATGGATAATGGAAAAGGCAAGTGGGCTCCAAAAAGTTGTCAATTTTTTATTTATTGATCATACAAAGACTTTTCATTGTGAGAACCACAACAAACTGTGGCTAGCCCTTAAAAACAAGAGTGTACAGGTCACCTCAACTGCCTACTGAAGAATTTATATGAACTCCAGGTAGCAACAGAAGCAACTGTAACAGAATATGGAATAACTAAATGATTAAGAATTGGAAAAGGAATGTGCTAGGGTATAAATGGAGAGCCAGTTTGGTGTAGTGGTTAAAGCATCAGGCTAGAAACCAGGAGACCATGCGTTCTAGTCCTGCTTTAGGCATAAAGCCACCTGGGTGACCTTGGGTCAGTCTCTCTCTCTCAGCCCTAAGAAGAAGGCAATGGCAAACCACTTCTGAAATCTTGCTCAAGAAAACTGCAGGGACTTGTGTAGGCAGTCGTCAGGAGTCAAGACTGACTTGATATATAGCCACATCATTTATTTAACATATATTATGAGAAATGCTGCAGGGACGCGGTGGCGCTGCAGGTTAAACCGCTGAGCTGTCAATCGGAAGGTCGGCGGTTCGAAACCGCGCGGCGGGGTGAGCTCCCATTGCTAGTCCCAGCTCCTGCTCACCTAGCAGTTTGAAAACATGCAAATGTGAGTAGATCAATAGGTACCGCTTCGGCGGGAAGGTAACGGCGTTCCGTGTTGTCATGCTGGCCACATGACCCGGAAGTGTCCTATGGACAATGCCGGCTCTAAGGCTTAGAAACGGAGATGAGCACCGCCCCCTAGAGTCGGACACGACTGGACTTTACATCAAGGGAAACCTTTACCTTTACCTTTACTATGAGAAATGCTGGACTATAAGAAATAGAAACTGGAATTAAAATTACTGGGAGAACCCTAAACAACCCCAGATATACTGATGATACTGCTTTAATGGCTGGAAGTGAGGAAGACTTGAAATCACTTATTGGAGCTGAAAGAAGAGAGTGCACAAGCAATCTGCTGCACCCAATGCAAATTGGATGAGAAGTAGCGATAGAGTTATCCTCCTAGGTTCAAAAACTCAGAGGAATGGTGATTGTGACCATGAAATAATGAGATATCTGCTATTTGAAGAGAGATTATGACATACCTAGATGAAATATGAGAATGCACAGCTATCACACTGACAGCAAAGTAACATATTGTCAAAACTATGGTTTTCCAGTTGTAAGTATAACTAAGAGCTAGACTATCAGAAAGGCTGTGTGAAAAAAATGATACCTTTGAATTGTGGTGCTAGAGAAACAACAAAAAATAAATAATTCAGTTCTAGATTAAGAAAAAAACAGAATGCTCACTGGAAGCACTAATAATGAAGATAAATCTTAAATATTGTGGACACATGATGCAGGAGGCATTTGAGAAGGCTTGATGCTTGGAAAAATGGAAAGCAATCAGAAAAGATTCTGACCGTGGCTAGATCCTATCACTGAAGATACAAAGATGAATTTACAAGAACTCAAAGAAGCAGTTGCTGTGAGGCAATTTTTGGAGAGAAGATATCCATTATCTCACAAAGAGTCAGAATTGATTGAACAACTGAAGAATAAGATCAAGATTGTTGTAAGACAAAACCAGAACAGCTAAGTACACCTTATATTAAATGCTTAGAGAAGCTGTGTTGGAACTTCTAGAATCACCCAATGTCTGGTCAATGCAACTTACTGTGAAAAGAGAATCATGACCCCAAATCATTTATTCCTGTCATCATTTGACTTCCACAAAAGGAAGCAGTCGGAACACAACAACACTTACATTTAAAATTGTTTTGATATCTGCATTCCATCAAAGTACTTCAGTTCTACAGAAAACTAGTAAATTTCTCTGTAACTGCTCTGCTTGAATATGATCCAATAGACAAAAATGTAAGTTGTTAAATCCTAGAAGTATTTTTAAAATGTGTGCAAGTAAGGGAGGATGTGTGGCTAGAAGTCAGCATCTTTGACATTTAAAATTGCTTAACATCCAAGATCTGTCATAATAATTAAATTCTGTTAAGACTTAACAGTTATATTTATATGCTTTGCCCAGGTATGGTATAACAGCCAAAAGTGTAAGTTATTAAAGAACAGACCACACACCTCAGGTATTATTTGTTTATTCATTAAATATATATATATATATATATAGAGAGAGAGAGAGAGAGAGAGAGAGAAAAGAAAAGCTGGCTAGATACTATTGCTGATAATTCAAACCCGAACTTACAAGAATTCAGAGCAATAGTTACCAAGAGATAATTCTGGCTGATTGACATCAATCAGGTAATGTTGAGTTGGAAGTGACCAAAAACTGAACAATAAATCTTTACCCATATATCTAGGAAATATCTGAAATATTCTGGAACTGAAAAAGCACAAGGATTTTTCCAGTTTCAGCTGGGCAAGATTGCCTCTTTCTTCCCTGCTAGTGGGGTTGAAGCTATTACTACTGTAACTAGGAGACTAGATGCCCATCCCTCTTTCATCCCTTGGGTGTCTTGAGGGTTGCAGTCAAGATGCCTTGCGTACTGGTGCTTAGGTGATACCCACCATCATTGCCTTATCATCATCATGGGAGCCTTGTTCCTCCTTATTTCTCAGTGAAAGTGGTGCATAGTCATGATCAGTGCTTAATTCCTGGTTTGGTTTGTTCACTGGAGATCCCTCTCCTCCAAGTTCATTTATTTCTTTTGCTAAAACATAAATCAAACTAAAAACAAACATGAAAAACAAAATGAAATCATGGGATTGCTCTAGAACACTGTTTCTCAAAGTGTGGTCCAAGGACCCTTGGAGGTCCCCCAAGACTCTCTCAGAGTCTGTGAAATCAAAAGTATTTGCCAGCCTATGTTTAAAAATAATACAATATTAAAATCCCATCAAACAATTGTGAGAAATGGTAGTGGCAGCGGCAGCCCTGCCTAGACCTATCTGAGTGGCATCAGTGGATTGGCGAGCTGGCTGCATATGGCAGCATCTTGGCATCAGGAGCATGAATGGTCTGGAATGGTGAAGCAGGCTGGTGATAGAGCCTGGTGGGCCTGCAGATCGTCTGCTTTTGCTGCAGCAAACTGGTGGTGTTATTTTTACATGATTCAATCAATAAATATTCTGTGAATGTGCCACTTTATTTATTTATTGGTATCACAGGGATTTAAGGATGTACAAACCAAAGGCCAGGTACTTACCCAATTGTGAAAAATCAACTATATTCCATATAATGAAAGCAGGGACAATATCAGTATGACTTTTAAGTAAGGAAAGATGTATTCTTGCTCTTACTTGGTTTACTGTTAATGTAAACAATTTAAAGACTATATTATTTCCCCCAGAAGGGCATTTACAAACTTTGGACAAAAGGTAAATATGCTGGCTGGGAAATTCTGGAAGTTGAAATCTACACATCTTATAGTTGCCAAGGCTGAGGAACACTGGACTAGACTAGGCCTTTTTAGCTGCATTTTGCAAAAGATTATTATTGTAAGAATAATTATCTTCAAATAAAATTAGGAAAATTTAAGAGTCTAGTTTTTGAGAAAAAAATACCAGTTGTACATGGACTGGTCACAACCATCCAGTGGAACAAATTAGATACATCTTCTATCTGGGAGTACCATTGTTCTCCTGGATAGACGTACTCCATGTAACATTATCATGGTTTTCTCATTCTAGTTTTGCGCTCCAGAAAGCTGAAGCCACGGTCTGCCCTTCTTTCCTTTCTCTAATCTGAGTTGGGTGGCAAGTTTGTTTTTGCCATGATTCAGTGTTTTAATACTAAGCTTCTATACCAGTCAAGGTGGTTTCTAAAGATCTAACTAGTTTTCAGTTGAAGTTCCCAAGGATTGGGTTAAATGTCCCAAGCTGTGTTCCAAATACTGCTATCCTTCTCGAGATTGAACAACTCCCCTTTGAAATAAAAGCCTGGTTGTCTGCAACAAAAATATGCACTACAATCCATGTTTTAAAAAGTGCAAGTGAGTTACTGCTTAGACTTTTTAATAATAGCTTCCTTAGTGCTTAGACTGAATTACTAATTCAGACTCTTTGTTTCAAAGGGGCTATACATTTGCTTCTTTTTTCACTAACTAAAGAGTATGGGATATCTCTATGCAGAAGCTAATAGAATAAGTGAAATCATCTTACAATTCAAGGTGCTGGCTGTCACCTATAGAACCCTACACTGCACAGGACCAAGTTACAGTATATATAGGACAGACTGTCCTAAACATTCTCTCCCTTTCCCATATGCTTTAGTAGGATGGGCACATGTCAGGTCCATTCCCAGAAGCCATGTCATCCGGTGGAACCCAGGAAGCATACCTTTCCCTTTGTAGCACCTGTTTTCTCCCTAGATACATGCTGAGACCCGACCTGCTAGCCTTTAGAAAAGCTCTAAAAGCCTTCCTTGGGTGTTGGGGCCAAGTCTAATGGAGTTCCTGCCTAGAGGGGTATTATATAAATTTGGTTTCCTGCTTGCCTATTAATTTTTGTTATTGTTTACTTGTTGATTGTACACTACCCAGAGCCACAATTGTTTGAGTTGGGTGGACATATCATTTTCTAAAATAAATAAAATAAAATAAAATTTAGAGAGCCATTGTAACTATGCTGTCCAGATGGCTTCTTATTTAAATAAATCTTAATTATAGTAAATTTAATATTCCTTTTATTAAGGCTAGAATAATAAAAGCCATCACCTATATGGAAAGACAATTTGTGGGGATCCCTAATGCACAAAGATTTTATCCTTGCAAGCAGTGAAGAGCCAGAGACAATGGGTCATGTTCTCCTGGCTTACAACTTTTATGCAGGGGCTTCCCAGGGTTTGATCTGACCTTAAAAAATTACACCAGGAAGTTCTAATTTTGAATATACTACATTTTTTTTTGCTGGCTCTTGTAACAGCTAAATTTTTGGCTACCAAACACTGAAAACACAGATTGAAGATTACAAAAAGTTGAACAAGCATTTACTGGAAGACTGTTCTAGGGAAATGATGTCCATTTGGTCATGAAAAGTTGGAAGTCACTCAACAATCAGTACTAACAATGCAGCTAGTGAATCGATTAGGAATGTCTGAATTATTTGTATATATTAACAAGTAAACAGTGCTGAATGGCTCTTTCCCTTTGTTTTTCTGTATTGCTTAGTGTAATAATTTTTCCAATATTTATAATCTGTTTCAATAGGCATCCCTATCACCATCATTCTAATGGTATGTGGGAATGACCTTGGGAGACAGGAGAGAGAGCTGTAGATGAGACAACTGGCATGTAAAAGATGTCTCATCCCACAGAAGGGGGGATGGTGTGGGAAGCAACTCAGAAGGGACCCTCCCTAGTTTTCCGGACAGTAAAAGGAAAGGAGGGGAGAAATACTGTTTTACTCTCAACTGTAAAAGAATTTTTTCACAGAAATATAGTTTTCTGTAAAAGAAAACTATAAGTGGAAGAAGAAGAAACACATGGAAACCCCATTTTCCACTTCTTGACCATAAAATGTCACTATAGCTATTGTAGTAGAAAGCTGTACTTGAGTCAGGATTTACATTAAAACCTCTGAAAAGATTTTAGGTTGGCAAGTCAACAAGTCTATGTAGAAGAGGTCTTGGTACATGAAATTTTCCTGTAAGTGACAACAGGAGTGGGATTTTCCTCATTCAGTTTGATTGTTAGCCCTGTGAGGTAGTCCAGACAAGAAACACAAGCAGGTGTACTAGCTCTATCTTTGTTGTGAAGTTCATTAACAAGACTGAAAGTATTTCTCCCCTCCTTTCCTTTTACTGTCCGGAAAACTAGGGAGGGTCCCTTCTGAGTTGCTTCCCATGCCATCCCCCCTTCTGTGGGCTGAGACATCTTTTACATGCCGATTGTCCTATCTGTGGCTCCCCTTCCAGTCTCCCAAGGTCAATCCCACATACCATTACAATGATGGTGATAGGGATGCCTATTGAGACAGAAGTACTGACTGAAAGGTACAGAAAGGGGAGCAAGAGGAAGTGGCTCTCACCCAATAGCTTGTTCCTGAGATTAACAATATATATATATATATATATATTTTACTAGTAGCCTGCATTCATCTGGAAATCCTTGGCAATAGAGAGAATGTATAATTAATCTATGTATCGTATAAACTGCTTTGAGCACTATCTATTTGTGGTATATCTGATATGGCAATTTATGACCAGACCTGTGACTGTATTGTTAGTCTATCACTTAAAAAAAACAGGTATGTAAAATGACAAAAAATGAAAAAAGAGAACGAAACAGGATAGAAAAAGTATAATTGATGTACTACGAAACACGATAGAAATGCAGCTAGCACAGGACTCTTATTAGTACCCTACTAAATGAAGAGGTAAAATTAACAACAATTAGAAATATTACTGAAACTCCATTTGCCTAGTTTGGAAATGCAAGTATCAAGCTGAGACAGCCCAAGACATTTTGCTGGTTGAAGTGAAGGTCATAAAAGGTGTTATTCCCACATACAGAAGTTGCAAGACTGTTGAAATCTTGTAGATTTTGTGCTGGTTTACTTTTCTGCTGGCTCGCTCAAAATAGTTGAGCTTTTAAATCTAATAAAAGTTCTGCATCCATCCAAATTCTGACCCCAATCATCTCTGTGTCTATTTCTGTCACATGAATGTGAAGTAACTGACTTAAGTAGAGGATAACAGCTTTAGGGGAAAGCCATCTATGCTTTGATCGATTGGTTATGTCCCATCAGGTCATTTTCAACTCCTAGCGACCGCATATATAGATTTTGTCCATGATGGTCTGTCTCTAACCTGATCTTTCATCATTTGGTTGCGTGAAAAACTGGAGTGAAATAGACCATTTCTAATGACTTTGAAAGGATGACTCTTAGCATATTTGTTAACTTAAATTCCATGTCCACAACATTCTGAGACATACGTTTCCTCCCAACTGGTGGATGAGTTCTCATCATTTTGATGGGCCAAGTACAGATTAGCATTTGTTATGGTTTCTCATTAATATCCGGCAAAATCTGGAATATCAGGGCCACTGTTTTTGCAATGAAGTCCCTGTTTTGCCATAAGCTCTATAGAAATCCTAGGAGTAATTTCCTCTTCTTCACCTAATTTCCTTGTCTTCTGAAATCTGCTAAAGTTGAGTTTGCATTAACGGTTAAGAACAGCTTCTGTTATTTGTCTGCCTGGATTCTAACATTGTTAACATCTCAGACTGATTATTTTAACAAGTATAATTCAACATCACTTACTATGATACATTCCTTGGTAAAAACAAATAGTCCTCAGTTTTCTATAGTGTCATCAGACCAGAGTTAGATCTTTGTCTTCAAAACCCCTTCCTCCTCTTCTTCTTTCCCATTTGGTTACAAGTACTAAGAGGTACCAACTGTTAGTGCCTGGCAGCTTATTGTATCCACAGTCACAGATGCTTATCAAATGATTGAAGATAAACAAATAGAGGAACGAGTAAATCAAAGACTCAGAACAGCTGAAGACACTCTGCTAAGAAAAGCGCAATAAAGCAACCTCTCTTACTTTACTGGGTAGCCCCCACCCTGTCACGTGCATATACAGCTGATGCAGGGTGGGTGATCTGACGACTGAGATGTGATCCAGCGGTTCCTAGGTCAGAGACAGCTGTTAGGTAAACATAAAACTATCAGGTTCTATCAAGTCCTGTGACAATTATCAATTCAGAGGGGTGGGAGGAAGAGTTTAAACCTCAAAGAGTATAAAAGTCATTCATATCTTTTCACAGGCAATGGACAATCAGCTATTGGATGTGGCTTCATTTTTGTTTGTGATAAAGTATTTAATCTAGTCTGGCTGTGTCTGATAATCTTCTGTCAAGTCAAGCTAAGCCATGAAGAATCAGGAGATCTGTGGTTAATTGTCAAGACCTGGTGAGGAAGCCTGATAGGTGGGGCTGCATGTAAAAGCAGAAATGCTACTTTATTGTGCATCCCCCCACCACCATGCTGCAGATTCCCTGCCAGCAATCAAATCAAGCCCTCTGATAGCTGGGGTATGTGAATCAGTCTTTACCAGGCAACCCAACCCCACTCCAATCAGCAATTTGGAGGGTTATTTTGAAGGGGATTAGTGTGTTACATCATTGTTGTTTATTCGTTTAGTTGCTTCTGATTCTTCGTGACTTCATGGACCAGCCCATGCCAGAGCTTCCTGTCGGTTGTCGCCACTCCCAGCTCCCCCAAGGTCAAGTCCGTCACCTCTAGAATATCATCCATCCATCATGCCCTTGGTCGGCCTCTCTTCCTTTTGCCTTCCACTCTCCCTAGCATCAGCATCTTTTCCAGGGTGTCCTGTCTTCTCATTATGTGGTCAAAGTACTTCAGTTTTGCCTTTAATATCATTCCCTCCAGTGAGCAGTCTGGCTTTATTTCCTGGAGGATGGACTGGTTTGATCTTGCAGTCCAAGGCACCCTCAGAATTTTCCTCCAGCACCACAGTTCAAAATCATCTATCTTCCTTCACTCAGTGTGTTACATACCAATCACCTTTTTTGTTGCTGCAGAGAGTTATTGGTATGAAGTAACCAACAGCTGTGCCCTGCTTTTTTCCCCCTCTACAAATGAAAAAAAAAGGGGGGGGGAATGAGGAGACTGCCTTGAACCCCAAGGAAAGGAGTGTGCATTGTACTGCCCAAAGTCATTAATAAGTAATGGGCTTATCCAGCCCCTGTGGGTTACTTGAGTGTGCTGAATTCATGCTCCCTTTTTACTTGTCATCTTAAGGAGAAAAAAACTGCAGTAAAATTGGAATTAAGGACAATTAAGACTGTCTCAGTCATGGGATGCAGATGAAGGCAAAGGTAATGGCACCCTCGGCAGGGAAAGGCCAAGAAAAATCTTATCAGCCTTCCTTTGTTTAATGATGGAGAGAGGGAGAGAGGGAGAGAGGGAGGGAGGGAGGGAGGGAGGGAGGGAGGGAGGGAGGGAGAGAGAGACTATGAACGTCTAAACCAGTGTTTCTCAACCTCAGCCGCACTGGCTGGGGAATTCTGGGAGTTGAAGTCCATCCATCTTAAAATGGCTGAGGTTGAGAAACACTGTTCTAAAGTGTTCCTAACTGAAGATCTCAATGTAAACTGGGTGGGCAACCAAATTGCTCATGTGTCTATCCCAAACCAAATTTATGCGATATGTGAAATTATCCAGCTGAAACAATGGCAAAACTGTCAGCTTTCAACTACACAGTTTTAGTGAAGCAACTATTTAAATAAACTGGAAATAGCAATGTTAATCCTCTGAAAAGAAAAATATTTAAATGTTTGCCAACTCCCCAGATCAAAAGGACTAAACTATTTTGCTTCAAGAACACCATTATATCATTAGATACATACCCACATGACCCTTAAAACCATATTTATTTTTTTCTCCTTTTGAAATGCAGTCCCTTGGACAAAAAATATTTACCAATTTCTGCTATAGATGTTGAAATTAGCTACAATAATCAAGGTCGCTGAGTTAAGACTTCCTTGCTTTTTGGTATGAGAGGCTATATATTTCAAAATGTAATAACTATCAAATAAGTGAATTCCCCTTGTAACTGAACTGATTTTTTTAATGGACTTCACAACCTTCCAATTTTTTTTAAGGAACCCTAGAGAGTATATTTGGAGAGTACCTTTTATTATTTTTATTTATTTTGATAAGATTATATATATATTAAGTATTTAAGTATAGCAGATAGTCCAACTAGACTTGATTATTTTTGCTATTTAAAAGACTTCAAATCATAGACTGGGAATTCAGCATTTCTAGTAGAGATCTGCACTGGGGCAAATTAGATGTGATGGCAATCTCATGAACATGTCTTGGGCAGTTTTCTTTTTCAGAACATCATAGCTCCAGCAGGATCTCTGCTTTGGTAAAAAATGTAATCCTTTTCCCTTTTCCATCCAGACTGCATGGAGAGTGTGTGCTAATTGCCCAGGGGGTGAGGAGAGTTTTCCACTTCCTTCTTGAGGTTAATATGAGTCATAGAGATCAAGGTGAGCTTGGAAGCAAAGAATTAAGCAAAGAATTAATTCACGACCCCACTGCAGGCTGGTCCTCCAGCAACTGCTGTTGAGTAAAGAAGAAGTGTTCTGACCTTATGAAAAGGTCCATCATATCCAAGCATCCTAGATTAGAACAGCATTAAATAACAAGTCAAAGCAATACCTGATAAATAAACCCTAGCAAATTCCCTGCTTTAGGGTCATCTTCTTCAAATGAAAGTTCATTTTTCCCCTTATGAGCATTGCCCTGGCTTGAATTACTGAGCACTTCTAATAAATCATGTCCCTTGGACACTTGTTCAAAATTCCTTCAAGTTATCCATTTTATTTGTAATAGCCTAATTGCCTAGAATATTTTAAATTGCAATGTCCTCTCTGGGCAATGGAGTCTGGGCTCAGATGGCAAAAGACAAATCCCTACCTGAATCAGTAGGTTACCTATGAGAATAATTTACCCTCAAAAGCTCACATAGAGCAATAGTTAGTACTGTAGATAATCTTATTACCTGCTACTTAGGTAATTTAAATTGATTTTTTACAAACATTTATTTATTTCAATTTATATAGCCACCCGCTGACTTGTGTGATTCTGGATGGCTTACAAGTTATTCTCAATTACAAAATGCTGTTCTCTGTTTTATTGGAGCCTTTAATGATTTAATTAGGGAAATTTCACACAGGGAAAGGAAGGGACTTTTCTGACGGCACCAACTTTTTTTCCTATTATGGAGGGCATGGAAGCAGCTTAGGGGTGATCTTCAAATGGAAAATGGCATGAGGAGGAATTGTTAAGAAGCTTCCTTGCTTCTCCTTCATATTGCCCTTCTTCTCCTTCCAAGTAGAGCAATGACAGTACGTGCCTTGGATGAGAAGGAAATATTCAAAAAGCAGCCTGGGACTGAATGAAATGTGTACTGGTAAAAAAAATAAAACACCATGCCAGGGTGACCAATTTCAAAATACAGAGCAGAAATCTTGAAAACATTTGTTTTGAAAGAAAGAAAGGCACATTGGCAAGCTGAAAATAATTTGCTGAATCACCTTTTATCTTCCTGTCTTGTCATCAGCTTATGGCTGACAAGCTCAGTGTCTTGAAGCCCTTCTAGACCACGCACGTCATCGGCATTACTCTCCAGGACATTGCCTGTGATGTTCTGTGCAATCATTGCCTTGTGGGACATCATTTCCTGTGCTTTAACAGTACGCCAGATAAACCAGGAGAAAGGTTATACACGCATGTATTGCTTATTTACCAGCTTCCGTGCAGAAGGAGAGTCCTAGTTGCTCTACAGCTTAAAAACAACAGAGGCTACGATTTAATATAAAATATATACAAAATCATACAAAACAGTGGAACAATTAATATACATCAATAAAAAACCCAGTTAAATAGAACCATTAGCACTGCCTTTTCTAAAGACAATGAAAGGGCAAAGCCAGGCAGACCTCCTTTGGGATGATGTGGCAAAATTTCAGCTGAGTAACAGCATATCTGTTGTTCTTTATGCCTTCTTGCTGTGCAATGATTGCACAGAACATCACAGACAACGCCCTGGAGAATAATGCCGATGAAGCGTGTGGTCTAGAAAGGCTTCAAGACTCGGAGCTTGTCAGCCATAAACTGACGGTGGGGAGAAAGTCAGAGTAAGTTCTCCATGGCTGTTCAAGACCAGTTTTCCCAATCAGACATCTACAGACATGTTGGGAACATATCTTCTGGCTATGCTGGGTGGGAATTTGAAGAGCTTGACTCCCAACACAAGGAGGACACCAGGTTCAAGGCCTAAGTTTTTTTCCAATTAATTTTTAATTAATTTTTATTTAAAAGGTTTTTTTCTAACTAAGTAAAAACAATACATTTTTTTTAAAAAAGAAAGTAAAGAAAAGTAAAAGAAATGTGAGATGTCAATAGGAAAGATATAAAAGAAAAAAGACAAGGAAAGAAAGAGGAAAAAAAGATATAAAGGAGTGGCTCCTGATCTTTACAGCAGCTATAAATATATTTATATTTTATCCTTTCTCTCTAAAGTTACATTAGGACTCCCTTCTTTTATAATCTACCCTTTCTAATCATCAAACCCATAAATCACAATTAATTTTTTCCTGTTTTCAGCAAAATGTCCATAAGGTGTTTCCAGTTACTGACAAATATAGTTGTTGTCTTTTTACTAATGAAGCAAGTCAGTTTTGCCATCTCTGCGAGTTCTGTCATCTTCACCAACCATTCCTCCGTTGTGGGTATTTCAGAGTCCTTCCATCTTCGTGCATATAATAGTCATACTAAAAATTCCATGGTAAATTTTAACTTCCTTTTAAACAATCAATAGCTACTCCAAGTTATAACAGTACAAGGATATATTAAAAGTATAATAATAAAAAAAAAACAAATCGTAACAAAGCCAAATAAAATGGTATCAATAGGTGAAACAATATGAGTAATTCAAAGTGAAATAAAGTTGTCAGTAACAAATTATTTGACTAAATGCTCTTTGGAAAAGTTCTATTTATTTATATTTTTAATTTAAACTTCAAACAAATTATAATTAACATTTCTTTTTTAAAAAAACTATGATATCATGTAAAAACTAAGTAGCAATTAATAATATAACTCATTATTATTTTATTAATGAGTTATATTTTAGAATATTTACCTAATCTGTTCATCTTTACCTTATCTATATAAATAAAGAAAAAGTATAATGCTATATTAAACTACCCTACGCTCCCAAAACACAAACAAGAAAAAGACATAACTCATCCAAAACAGTGAAAGAAAAAAGTCCTATACTAAACTATACAATCAAGATAACAAAGTGAAACCTAAGAAATTGAACCTAGACTAGATGGGAAAGTTCTGCTTCAGCAGCTTTCAGAAGGATAGAAGGAATGGAGCAACCCTTAATGCTAAGGGGAGGGTATTCCATAAGGCCCCAGTAACAATGGAGTAACTGCGGCTCCTGGCCTCCATTCCCCTCACTCCACAAAAGTGGCTATGGCCAAAACCTTCTCCACAGAGAAGAAAGTCCTGAATAGACCATTTCAGATGGGAGGACACAGTCCTGAATTTCTATAGATGCCAATTTTGTTCAGGCAATCTTGAGAAATTACTTGGGAATGAAAGGAGAGGCATAGCAAGACCTAAAAAAGTAATTAGCAGAAGCTCTGTAAAAATGTTACACCCAGCGGCCTCTTCTTAATTATCCAAGATTGCCTGGTCTATTCCAGTTGCTTAGTAATCTTTAGTAAGCACAGCACTGCAAAGCCCGCCTTCCGTAATGCACTTGCCTCAAGCCAAACCTCAAACACTATCTGAAAAGTGTCCATCAGTCTGAAAGAATGTGATCGCTCCTCTAGGCTGCACTGTCAGTTAGTTCAAGGCTTCAGTAAGTGGAAGGCCTGCCTATCTCTGTAACCCAACCTGGCTATCTTCTGGTAGAGAGGCTAGGTAGGGTTCCTAAACGTGGTAATGTTGTTATTGTACTCATTTTTTTTAAAAAGAAAAGCTAAAAAGTGAGCAAGATATTAACCTGTACGGTAAAGTGACATTAGTTTTGAAACCAAGCCAGCTCCACAGTCATGTTTAGTGATTCATTAGTTAAAGCATTCTAGAAATTCCAAATTCCAATCCATCTTCAGTGTTCTTAGAACTTTGAAGAGCACATTACGTTACTTTTTTTTTTCAGTCAGCAGTCTGAGAGTCATCACTTTTCCTTCTAATGCAACTGATTAATTATACATATAGCTAGATAATCCAAGGGAAAGAAAACCTATCACAGTCTTCTGGATACTCTAAAAAAGGAAATCAGGGCGCTATTGTTGACTGATGATGTTGCAAAGTTGAACAAAATAGGAGAGTCATTAATATAGCAAAGGAAAGGAAATCGTAAATAATATATGTGGCCCATGACACTGAGGTTAGTAAGAACTCCAAAACCAGTGCCAAATTTAAATTATTCTTTAGCCTTTTCATAAAACTTTTTTATAACGTTTATGTTCTTTGTAGTACGGAAATAAATAGAAAGGAATGTTTTTAACGTTATGAAGATAGCTAATTTAATATATTGGCATGTTCCAAAGAATTGTGTAGTTAATTCATTAAGCCCAAGGAAACAAATGTTCATTTTTCTTATACATTTCTCTAGTCTAGAGAAATGTGGTCTAGAACAAGTCCATCATTAATACAACAAAGTGGATGAAAAGAGTCAGGATTCTCACACAGAAAAGATGTTTCTATGTATAAGCCTTCCAGCATGAGAATCCTGACTCTTTTCTTCCACAAGGCTTGTTATGTTTATTTATGTCCTCTTTGCAGCCCTTGAGGAAGCCTCAGGGTTCTTGACAATCAGACAGAAATGCAGTCGTTTCTTGCTATAAAAACACAATAAGATATATCCTGAAGTTGGCATCATGCTGGAGATAGAACCGAATTATACTGAAAAGTGAAGAGCTTGGGATGATACATGAATTTGCAATTATGGCTCACATGTATTTTTGCCGAGTATGCATACCAAATGTATGAGAATAGCGTTACAGCATACATTTGGGTGTAGAGCGGATATGAATATACTATGAGTTACTATCATCAATACCAGTTCCCTTCCTCATGCCAGACTTGATGGTCTTTTGCCCATCGGCTAGGCCAGGAAATGTAACCTTGCCCAGACAAAGGAGTGATTGCTGCATAGATATGGGACTCTCTGGATTTGCAGAATAAAATTACTTCATCAATTAAAACAGGAAAATTTTCAAATATTCAAAAAAAGCTTCACATGCACAGTAGTAGATTTTATGGTTAGTTGTGCATCTACTGGAGGGGGAGGAAAATGTGGGAAGGAATTGACCCAGTTAACCATCTTCCATGCTCCTACCAAAAGGAAGTAAGGTCAAGGTGTTAAAAAAAACTCACTCCTTAAACTATAATGCAGATGGTTTCAGGAAGGATGAGGGGAAAGTAAATTACTGTATAGCAATATATTGCTTTATCTAGTAAATTAGAACTTGTCCGAAGGACAGTGCTCAGGATCGAGGCTGACAGTTGTGAACCTCAGTTCTTCATGCTATTTAACACAATGGGTAGGCCTTGGGAGGAGAGCGTCCTCTTGTCCTTCCCCTCTCTTGAAGCCTTCTGCCTGCAGGTCCCAAGCCATGCTCCTGTTCCAGGTTGCAACATTTTTATATGAATGCAATACCAAATTCACTGGTTCCACCATGATTTGATATAACCATTGGGGGGCTCTCCAAGGATACATATGTGTAAATGTTTGCATGTTAAAGAAAAGGCATGGGTTTTCAGAACATTTTGCCCACCCACATTCAGGGCAGGGAAGCTGTCATTCAGAAAAAGCCCTCTCACATGAGAATATAAGAATTAAACAATAGAATTTAAAAATACAGCAGTTCTTGGCACCATCTTTTCCCATGAAACAACAAACAGCTTTGTAGCACCTGAGAGAGAGAGAGAGAGTGAGTGTGTGTCATGCAGCAAGCTGGAGTTTTAGACACTGGCATAAGTAGAAAGAAAACATATTCTGAACATACATGGCTGGCATACTGTTGCAGCATATAAATCAATATTGTCTATTACTAGTATTCCCAGCTTGGTTCCTGCAGACATCTCTCTTGTGTTTAACAGGCTCTTTGCCACTTATTTTTATAGAGATAGAGATGATAGAGATGGCGATAGAGAAGTTATTTTAATGTCAAAAGATTAAAATGAAGTTGACATGCTGCGAGCAAAGCACCAGCCTTCATCTTTATACCCATGAATACCTCTGAATTTCGCATAGACTCCACAGATATTTTTAGGAGCCCAACTCACCTCACAGGGTTGTTGTGGGGAAAACAGGAGGAGGAAGGAGTATTTGGTATGTTCGCTGCCTTGAGTTGTTTATAAAAATAATAATAAGGCAGGATAGAAAATAAATAAAATAAATAAATAAACTTCCTTGTCTTCTGGTAAATGGCTGTTTTGCAACTGGCCACACTCACTCTGGTAACCATTGTGTGAATGGGGAAATCTTCCCCTAGAGTAGCTGTTTCCTTAAAGTTCCCAACTCAAAGTGCTTTCCAAATATGTCAACTGTGCCCACTGGCCCCAAAAGGGTGGTCAATTGTCTACTTTTTTATTTTAAGGTTTGGGGTAGGAGTCTTCCCTAGTTTCAGCCAGGAATACTCCTCTAATTGTTTAAATATGCTAAAAATAAGCTTGTGGAAAATATAAATAATGGTAGAACACCTACTTATGCATGGCATCTTAATTAGCCGGAATGTCATTAATACTTTGATGTTGATCAAGAATTTAAGGGATGCAATCTGATTCTGTTGGTGATCCAACAGGGATGGAACATTTAGGAGTTCCTTTGCCTCATTTTGCTAACGTTGGCCAATGCACCTGAAATTTGAGGAAAGGCTGGCACACCCAGAATTAAAATTAAGGAGTGCCTAGTCTGAGGCTCTGAACATTGACACACCCTTCTGAACAGGTTGTTCTTTTCCTTCTTCTGCTGGAGCCCAGAGCTAAGTCTCCATGTCCCTGCTGAAACTCTGGGAAGGTTCCAGATTAGGAAAGATCTGCCTTAGGGAAGGAAGCGCTTCTTCTGATTCAGGGAGAGAAATGCAGTCATTCGTTGACAGCCACTGTGCACCTGACCGATTACTGAGGAACAGGTCCTTCCCCCAAAAGAGGTGGGGGTGGGGGCAAAATCTGAAAAAATCCTTGAGAAGCTGAGGATTTCAATGTGCCAGTAGCAGACCTATGGGTCAGGTTAAGATCTGCTGCTATGTTCGTTTGAAGCAGGACTGAGACAATACAGAAGGCATCCATGAATGGATAGAGGGGAAACTTCTGTATGGAAGCAAAAGCTAAAAATAAGATCACCAGGAAGAAGAGAACCTGGGGCACAATTTTTTAAGAATGATAATGATTGATAGGTGCAGAGGGAGAAGCAAAGCTCTGCTTCTGCTGTGATTTCATTCACCCCTTCCTCCTTCCCTTACTATATGTAGATTTAGTAGGAATCCAGTTAACTCACCCACAGCTAGTTTAATTCTTATCAAGCTGCGGAGAGGAAATAAAAGGTCACAGCTAACAAGGGAGGAATGTGAACAAATATCCTAATTTAGACTTTGTTTCAGTGGAAGAAATTGAAACTAAGCTGATCCCTTAATTACCAGGATTATTTTTTTAAATGTACTTGTGACATTTTATGGAGAGTGAGATTCGATGGGGATTTTGTCTTCAGAGGACATTTACGTTCTCAGCTGCTAAGCAGGTGGTCTAAGCCGGGAATTCAGCTTGCTATAGATTTCAGCCAGTTAACTGTTCTGGAGTTCGAGCTTAAAAGCAATTCTGGCAAATCGAATGTAATTTAAAATAAATTAAAAAGAAGAGAATGGTAAGCAAAAACAAATAACATGCCTCTTATGTTATTACACATTTGCAGAACAAAACAAAGCACAAGTTATTTATGATGATATCATGAATCTGTGATATTACTCTATTTTCAGTTATCCAAATTAGGTTCCTTTAATTTCTTCACCACCTGGATAGCTGCCTGGCTATCTTTATAATGAAGATAAACTCTCTTGCCATTACCTGCAACTGTGTTTCCCAACTATACTGAACACTTCAACAGAACAATAGCTGTTTAGATAGTGTTTTTTCTGGGCCTTCTCTCCCCCTTGCCTTTCCCTCTTGTCCCATACTTTCTACAAGCCCCACCTCATCCCTTTTCTGCATTCCCTCAGTCCTGAATATTCAGGACTTTACTTCCAGTACTGCTAAGCCAACTTTTTTTTTTTTTGTACCATGAACTACATGCTAGAGATAAAGTCTCTTAATGTCAGAAACATTCTTAATTCCAGGAAATAGGCATGGATAAGCTGGACTTTCTGGTATGCTTAGGAATTTATGACAGTAACTAGCAAAGGCATCTGGGAGGGCAGAAATAAAAAAAGTCAAGATGGCAGCCATGGCTGTGAAATCATGCTGCCACCTTAATTGGGATAACAGCTGGAAAGCATCTGTGGGACAAGAAAGAGAAATCCAGTTAGACATGGGCTAGAAATTATTTTAAGGTATAATTTTGTTGAGGCTATGGTTGCCATCCCATAGCCTCAACAAAATTATACCTTAAAATAATGTATCTTTCAGTATATAGCAAACCTCTTCTAAAAATGAGATTCTTCTTTATTTTTTGGTCAACTTGCTTAGAGTTTAAATTTTGCTTTGTTCTCTGTTATATGCCATCATGAATCAAGAACTCTCAGTGGATAAAATGTTACATACGCATCAGATAAAAGAAACTGCTCTCATCTGTCCAGACTTCGATGTTATTTTTATCTTAGGCACTACAGGTGTTCCTATAATCCCCATTATTTGGATAGTTTGGATATTTTCTGTCTGAGGGTCCCAACAGGTAATTTGAAGAAATGAGGCTCTTATTGCTTGGTAAGATTGATCCTTTTACTTTCCAGCTCAGGGGCATCTGAGGGGCAAAACCCTACCCCCTTTTTTGTGTGTCACATGTACAACACTTGTAAAAAAGGGGCACAAGGCTGGTTATGACCACCATCTTCATTTTTTGACAGCCCCCCTGACTCCCCTGTCCCAGCTACTTATTAAAGTACATGAGAAATGTTGTCTATTCAACTGGTAGAAATAATAATGACTCTTCTGAGAAGGAATACCTCTTCATCATCTTGAAGGAGGCAACTGTACAACTGAACCTAAAATAATTTTTTGGGATTCCACAATTTGGCTAACGATTGGTTGTTCCTCATGCTGCTTGTGGCTACAACCAGTAAGACCAGGAACTGGGTCTCACACTGATTATGTTAATTCACATTCTGTGTCTGACTTCAGGACTCCACCTGGTAGGCCAGGGATGTGAAGGGTGGGGGTGGGGTGGGAAGAGAGAGCTCTGTTAAATTCTTTAGGATCTGGGTTCCTATGACATCAGTATTTAACTCTGTTTTTCCCCCCCTTTTCCATTAGGACCAAATGTAGCAGCTGAAGTCCTAGGTAAGAGCAAACAAATTACATCTAGATTAATTAATCAAGCTCTAGTAACTTCATTGTTGGACTACTAGAATGTAATGTATTGTGATTGTCAGTGTGGCCAGTTTCCGGCATTATAGGAGTGAGTAGGAAGTTTGTTGTCCTGCACTATGTAGCAGGTAGCAACATGCTGTAAGTCAACATTACATTGAAAAGAGGTTCAGTATGGCAGCAGAGAACAACTGAGAAATATTTCTGATAAATTAGAAAGAGTTTCTTTTTTCCTCTTTCTCAGTTTGAAAACCATGTGAAAAAAACACAACCAAAAAACAAGACAATGCAGAAACAATATTCAGCTCTTAAGAAGGAAATATTTAGGAAAACAAAATGAGAGTAACAAAATCATAAGTAGAAAACAATCGTAAGATTTTCCAATAACTCATTTTGTGATGGGGAACAGGAAATAGAATATTATGCAATATCAGTAAGGAAAAACAGCACTCAAAAGATGCATTTTCGTTTTTGCCGGGCACATTTGATTTATTTCCTTCTTCAAAGTCTAATTCTTAACTTAAGTAAACACTTAAAACACTTAGATGCAATGATTTTACCACTTTAAAATGTTTTAGTAACCTAATACACAAAAAGACACCTCTTATAAGATATTCATATCTGTACCAAAAGTCGGTGAGTCTAAACAGTAAGTAAGGGATGGAAAAGTAAATATATATTTCTTTCTCTCACAGAAAAATATGCCAAAACAAAATGTTAACAGAACGTTTACAAAAGATTTACAAGTAAAACTGCATATCCACACATCTTAACAGAGACTTGGATATTTGCTTCATAATTTTGCTCTAAATGAAGAGGCAGTTCAGAAAACATATTTTATATTTTTATGTTTACTAAGAAGATGTATGTTTTAATGGAACAAACCAAAATAGAGGGAGAATTTGTGCAGGGGGTTTCACAAGAAGACACAATGGATTTAGAATTATTCTAGATCTTTTTCTTCTTTCATATTTTTTATTTTCTTTATTCTTGGAATTAAGGATGTTTCTGACATCAACAGACATTATCCTAATACATACCTCATGCTAAAAAAAATTCTTTACTGCCAAACACAAAATACTGAATTTCACTTTTGGCTGTAAATGTATATTTTCTCATATTAGCATTTCGTCCTGAAATTTTGCCAGGTTTTGTTGGAGAAAGCCAAAGTCTTATTTTGGCAGCCCCATGAACTGCATGAACAAGCTATCAGACGACCCATAGCCTAGGATCACTGGTTTGGAACCATTTGGGCGCCAGATTACACACAACCTGACCCCTAGCAGGGTACCTTGAATTCGTAGAACTAGTTGTTAATTAACTGCATAAGGCACAAATCTGTCGAACCCTTCCAATCCGTTTCTCAAGCATGTATTCTGTAAAAGATCACATCTGAATTTGTGGAAACATGAATGCCTAAGCATGCTAATATCCCACTGTAATTTTAATAGCCATCTTAAATGTCTTATATGTATAAAGAAGGCTGGGATAAAGAGACTGATTTACGTTCTGACATAAAGTTTAAGGAACTATAGTCCCATCTCAACGACATGAACTAGATGAAACTATTTCATCTGATTCTTAGAAAGTGCAGTGATAAAAGGGATGTGTGGTTAATAGTTTGCATGTCTAGCGGAGAAATGTGTTCCTCCATTAGGCAGGTTTAATTCTTATTATATTTTGTGTTTGAAATACGGGTACAGAAGACTCAACTGCTTCTAGCAAGTAGCCAAACTTGTGATATGGGCTTCCATGTGTTCAGAAAGATGCACTGCTCTTCAGGCAATGCATTCTTCTTAGAAAATGCAAACATAATACTGATTTTAAAAAGCAAAAGGACTTAAAGTGAAAAGGCACTAAAGGGCACTTTTGTAGAAGTAAGTAAACCAGCAGAGGTTGTCATTGCTGTGTCGGAAGCAGCTTTGCTTCCAGATTTCCTAATGACTCATTTTAAGATAGTGCCTTACAAGCCCTGGGAATTTCCTCTGACAAGGTCCTTCAGTATATAAGCCATAGAAACGGTGGAGTTCAGTCAAACACAGACATTCTTCGACAAATCTGCTTCCTGCTTTCCAGGATCCCAACCAAGAAAGCAATTCCCTGTCTTGTCATGGACTCCAGGGCTGTGGCTGCATTTTTGGCTCTTCTCTTGGTCTCTGCAACACTGACAGAAGGTAGGCAGGGCTTGTGTGAGAGGCTAAGAGAGTTTTCTGGGGAACGTAAGTGCTGGATTGTGCTCACTGTTGTCAGGAGGTAAAATAATTGCTTATAATGCAAAAACCATTTTCAAGCTGTTATTTAATAATTAGAATGCTAAACAGACTCTCAGAGGTCTGCTGACCTCCAGTGGAAGATGTACAGAATTGAGTTTTATACTTTTTCTTCTCTTGGTTTATTGGCTTTTTAAGTGCAACTTATTAAATACAGCTTATGCATAAATTTATTTAGGAATACAGGTCTCTCAGAAGTTGTTAATAAATGGCACTTCTAAATCCAAAAGCAATCTATCTTTGAGCACTAGATCCTAGGAAATATTGATGGGGAATAGTTGTATTTACCATGCCTTTTTAATGATCTCAGTGGTTGTTATAATGAGAGTAAAAGGTTTGATTAGAGATAGGCCTAAAGCCTCATCCCATAACACAATAGCTATGTAAATATTTTTTATGTGTTCTGTGAGTCAAAATGTTATTAATTTTTTACAAATAGTGACAGATAAGAGAACTCTGATAGGAATAATTAACTTAATAACTCTGGGGCCAGCTGAGGTGATTTTTTGTTTCTTAATAAGACTGAATCAGGCCTAAAGAAAACCATTTAAAACAAGCCTTTGAAAAAGAGTTTAAAAATATGTCACAAGGAGAGTTTAACTATTTTGAATACCTCTGTTTTTTTATAGGAGTCTCACTGGTCCGGATAAGGAGGGAACTTCGGTGCCAATGTATAAGCACCAATTCTGCATTCATCCCCTTCAAACACCTTGAGAGTGTCAGATTGATCCAAAGTGGGCCACACTGTAGGAACATTGAGGTCATGTAAGTACACTTTTGCTACTTCATATTTGGCTCTGTGTTTTGATTTAGGACATAGTCTACTGCAGTGTTTCTCAACCTTGGCAACTTTAAATGTGTGGACTTCAACTCCCAGCCCTGCAAGCAAGGCTGGCTGGGGAATCCTGGGAGTTGAAGTCCACACATCTTAAAGTTGCCAAGGTTGAGAAACACTGATGTACTGGGAAGTTCTGCTGATACAAATATAATGCTTGTGCACAGATCTTCTGCATTTTCCCACTTAAGTCAAAATACTAAGAAAATACTGTGAACTGTTAGCATCAGTGTCACTAGAACTTTTTGCTCTTGTATAAAGTTCTGTTGTTACTGCTGTTATTACAAGCCATTTTAACCAAATGGTTGGTGTGATTTGAATGACTGGAGAAGCATACAAGCCTTGTAAATTAAGTCAACAAACTGAAAGATAGTAACTTTCTGCAAACTCAGTACTTGATCCTCCTGGTTTTCATTCATTGCAGTGCAACTCTTAAGAATGGCAGAGAAGTATGCTTGGAACCCACTGCAAACTGGGTGAAAATAATCATCAAGTCGTTTCTGGATAAGTAAGTACTTATTTTCTTAAAATTTTAAGAACCTTAGAGTACAATTTTTCTGTGTGTGCTTATTCAAAAGAAGTACCATCAAGGACAGAGCTTATTTAAGGGGATGCATGCATAGGATTGCAATTTCTGCTTTGTCATGACCTTGTATAAGAGAATCTCCTGGAGAGTTGTGTTCTAACTGATGTCAAAACACATCAGGTTTTCACCTGAAATATTTCACTGAGTTGGCCAGAGATAAGCCTCACTGTTAGACCACCTGGGCAGAGACTGGCATGACTCCATATCAATATTTTCTTCTGGAAACTTAATGAACCTAACATGATTGTTTTTAAAGCCATACAACTTATTTCAGTCCAAACAGTTTTGCATTCTTTCTTATCTTTTCTTGCATTTGTTTTATTCCAGGGCTAAGGCCAATGCCGAGACACAGTTGTAAGAAAAGCTTCAGATGATCTCACCATCGGCATCCTTGAAAGATACTGAGCCATTTCCACCAAACCTATATTTTAAGAAGATCCTTTTATATCAAAGAATTTGGAAAATGTATTTATTGTACAACTTCAGTGAGAGAAAGTCTTTAGAAAGATATGTATCATATGCATAAAAGAAATGCCCTGATGCAAAGATGAGATGGGCAAGAAAGATCTGGAAAGCAAAATATATTGCTAAATGCAGTTAAAATGGAAGCATCATGGTGGTTACACAAGGATACTATGATAGTGAAACGAATTGGTAACAGATCCTGTTGCCCTTGGGCACAGGGAAACCAATAGATTTGCATAAATATGGATGAATCAGAGCCAGCCTCAGGCTGTCTATTGTGAGAATCAGGTTAGAGTGACAGTCTCAGGAGATCCAGGTTGAAATCCCAGTTTGGCCATGAAACTCCTGAGATGCTTTTATCTAGTCACCCTCAGCCTTTCTACCTCATGGGATTGTTGGGAGGCTGAGGGGCAGAGAATCATATCTCCTGGGCCGAGCATTGATGGAAGGACCCATTATATTCACAAATGTGCATTATTTTCAGTGGGTTTCTAACTTATTTATTATTAATATAAGCATATATGAAGTATTATTTATTATACTAGAAAACGTTTGTGTCTGACAGAATTTTAAACGTATAATGTTTATGTTGAGGGAACTAGAGATTTGAAAGAGTGCTTATGGAATAGTTCAAATATTTTTTTAATTTAAAACCTCTTAGCTGAAAAGAGGCATTTGGAAGTTTCACATTCATAAGAGAGATGGTCATTTAAGACTTATTTATATATTTATTGAACAATTATTGAACACTGTCAAAATATTTTTGTACAACTGATGTGCAACTAATTAAATTATTTTAATGGTGAAATACTTGTTTTAGTTTGGTCTTTTAAAAATATAATAATTGAAATGGTTGGTGACATTTTCCTCTAATTTCTGTTTCCTGTGCTCAGAGAATTCACTATAAGCAAGATAGCAATTCAGTCTCTTTTCTTTCTCTCTCTGCACAAATATGCACCTGAACGCATTTTGTGATCGCATTATGGCTTCTGTAGCAAGTGAAATACTTCTGAAAGTTGAACCCCATTTATAACTGAAGATAGGATCTCTCTTCTTCCTCTATCCCCCATCTTCCTTGTGAAGTTGGCTTATAGAAGTGTGATTCAAGCCTTTGAAACTACGAGTTCCACCCCTTCCTCCCCGCTTTGAGAGATAAATTAAACTCACAAAAAATAAACAAAATCAAACTTTTAAAAAAACCCCTCAGAAAGGTTATATGATTTGCAACAATACATACAATACTCTTGGCAGACAGTTATCAACCTCAGGAGAGAGATAGCTTTCACATTTTATATCAGCTTCCAAGAAAACTAACAAAGAAAAAAATAAATCTTGAATCCATGCTGACATTATACATATTGCCTTATTTATGCAGAGAAATCAGAATAAGAGAGAGTAAAGCTTCTGATACAGCAAAATAAATAAAATGTCTAACTGATTCCTGACTAAAACACTTACCTCTTTCTACATAAATAAACAAGGCTCTTGAAACAGTTATTCTTTTTTTTTTATTAAAATGAAATAACTTTATTGCGGTCATTAACCAGCACAAGTGAATTGGTATTCAAATATCCAAAACTAAATTGACAATATCAGGATAATTAGGAAAGGTACATACAAAGAAAGAATTTTGGCTAAAAGACAATATTAAATCAAAAAACTCTAAGATGCTTGCTCGGGCTACACATATGGGACAAAAGAGAAGAGAGATTAAAATTAGCAGTCCGAGTGGTATAAACTTTGAAATAGCAACATAAAATACAAAAGAATATTGGCAGTTAAAACAATAAAATTATCCAAAAGGGATATGGGGATTATAAACTACTTGCAGACCCCTGTCAAACCTGAGAAGAATATAGTACAATAGCTGACATGGCATGTGCACACCAAAACATAAAAGAGTAAATTAAAAAGTAATCCATGGTTAATGCTGAGCATGTGCCATTTCTGGTTATCCATACTCAGGCAGGTTCAGATGCTCTTAATAATTCTCTGTCTGATTTTGCATGCTGCTATGCAAAACCTGGCAACCTTGTGTGTTATTTCAGGGTTGATGTCGGAAAGTAGAAATTGCTTATACTGTTGGCTGGTGAATCCTGTTTTGCTGGTCAGGAGTGGGGTAATTAGAGCATTTTGAGTTTCTATATAAAACTGGCAACACAGAAGAACATGTTCCATAGTTTCGACCTGTCCTGAGTCACAGGGACATACTCGCAACGGATGCAGTATCTTTTCGTATCTTCCAGCCAGAAGTGCTAAAGGGAAAGCATTACTTCAGGCTAAGGTGAAGGCCCTTCTCTGCTCCAGGATGTTAAACTGTGTGAGAGATACATAGCTGGTGCCAGACTGTCTCTCCGGCTATCTGCCACGGGAAGCTGAGCGGTATTACCAGCATCCATTTGACCGACTATGGATGGAAATGTTGCTTAAGTCTGGCCCTTGCTTGTTCATAGCCCAGAAATATAAGTAAGTGGGGGAAAGTCCTAGGGGAGAGAACTTGTTGTAAACTGCTTGTTTCCACCCACTTTGAAACCTGTCCTCTAATGTCAGTGGAACTGAGCCTATAAGGGAAAGTGTCAGCTTCAGTCAGTAGTGTAAAACAGCTTGCCATATTCTAGTCTCCACTCTGACCATTCAAGCCTCCATACATAGTAAAGCACTGGGGACCCAGTGAGGAACTTGGAAAATTGCTTTTAAAGATTTAGATTGAACAGGTTCCAGTGGTGCAAGGTTGTGGAGTGGTCCAAGCTGTGCTCCATTTGGTAATTACGCCGGCCTCAAAGAGCTCAGTAGCTGCAGGTATAGATATTGACCTCTTCTGGAATGATGGAATCTTAAAATAGCCGCTGCGCTCCTATGTGAGGCATAGTTAGCACGGGCCCTTTTATTTCCATTGGCCTGGAAGATTAACCCCAGGTACTGACAACATTACACATTTGGGGGCCGATTTGTGAATGCCATTATTTTAGTGTTCGAGTAGTTGATTTCCAGCTGGTTCTCTTTACAATGATGTGCAAAGGTCTTCAAAGCTCTCTTGAGTCCAATGGGTGTCCACAAGAGGATTACTGTATCATCCGCATATAGCAGTATAGTAATATATCTCTCTGCTAGTTTGGGTGGATGGAAGTTTGAGTTCCTCAGCCAATCTACCACATCATTTATATAAAAAATAAATAAGAGAGGTGCCAATATGCAGCCTTGGTTTACACTCTTGGTAGTAGGAATTGTCCTTGAGAGGTGCATCTTACTCTAAGTGCTCTTTCTTCATGTAATGCACGAATAACAGTTGGCGGTCGATGGTGGTATTATACAGCTTGTCCCATAGCTTAATCCAAGATATAGAAATGCCAGCCAGTTAATGTCAAAGCTGTAGAACGATGTTAATCCCACTTCTTTCCAACCTTGGTCCAACAGCTTCTGCTTCTAGTTGTAAAAGAACATAGCTTTTTCCCTTCCAGGTTGGAGGTAATCTTTCTATGCCTATGTGGCACATCTCACCCACTGGAATCTGTATTTACACTCAAACTCAAATTTAGAGACACTCATATAGTAATGGATTGCTTCATTCATGCAGTGGAAGACAACATTCTTTTAAAGCTTTCACTATTCCTAATGTACTGTATTCAATTAAAAGTCTGTTTTGTTCTGTCTGCTTTAAAACATGACCAGCATCCTAGAGGAGTTAACTCCCAGTTCAGAGGATTTGCTATGCATGTAAATGAAAGAGATGTGGATTCTACTAATTTTAAGAGATTAAAACTCAACCTTCTTGCAAGCCAATGATATATTTGCAAGTTTAGAATGTTAATTTGCTAGCCTGTTAATTGTCTTTGTACCCCTTTTTGGTTTTTAGGTCTAGCTCTTTCAGATATGAAGCAAAAACAACAACAACCCTCCACCTCAATGCCTCTTTGAGGACAAAAGACCAAAAGGTCAATAGGAATCTGCTCTTTCTGTTCAGAAATTTATCATATATTCCTTGCTCTCTTGTTCAGTTCAATACAAAAAACTCCTAATGTTTAAATTATAAAAGAATAGGTAAATAATTAGAAAAAAAATCAATCTTGTTTCATATTGTACCAAGGATCTGTGAGGCATCCTGGATGAAGGATTAAACCAATGTGGAAGTGTGAGTGACATCTGGGGCAGAGGCATGTACATTTAAGCCCTCTGTAATTCATAGTTCTCCAAGAATAAATTAGCTCAAGTTGATGTGAAAGAGACTGCAAAGCGAGGCAAGTTTTTTTTTATGTCTGTATGTATGTGATTGAGGGACGCGGTGGCGCTGCGGGTTAAACCGCTGAGCTGTCGATCGGAAGGTCGGCGGTTCGAAACCGCGCGGCAGGGTGAGCTCCCGTTGTTAATCCCAGCTCCTGCTCACCTAGCAGTTCGAAAACATGCAAATGTGAGTAGATCAATAGGTACCGCTTCGGCGGGAAGGTAACGGCGTTCCGTGAGTCATGCTGGCCACATGACCCGGAAGTGTCTATGACAACGCCGGCTCCAAGGCTTAGAAACGGAGATGAGCACCGCCCCCTAGAGTCGGATTCGACTGGACTTTACGTCAAGGGAAACCTTTACCTTTACCTATGTATGTGATTGACCAAAGGACCTATCAGTTCTAAACCTGAACACCTCATTAATCCCTTCCAGCAGTTGCAACACCAGTTTTGAAAGACTCAAGCCTGCCTAAGAAACCTATCTGAAAAACAGTTGTTCCTTACTGATTGAGTAAAAAGCCCCTGGGATAATTCTCTGGGTACCTCCATCTTAAGTAATTAAATATTATGAACTTGCTAATAGGGTTGTTTTCTGATAGAAAATGGACCTGAGAGTAATTGAAATCATGTATGATTAGCTTTATATATTCCAGCTGCTGTACATAGCTCCAGAAGGAAGTTGTTGATAAGCTATTTTTAAAACAGAATTGTCATAACTCATTTTTGGAGGAAAATGGCTGCAATCTCTTTTTCTGAAATAAAGCAGTCTCTCCATAAGTTAATTTAAGTGATGGAAAGGCAAACATTCTCTAGCAGTTTTGTATTAGTTCCACTTCCCATTAAAAATATCATTCATTGCAGTTTCACTTCAGCATTACTTGTCAGCCTTGATCCCACTTGTCTAGTTCAGCTTTCAGTTTTTTTATATATATATATAAAAAGTTGGAAGTTATTTGCACTGTATTGCCATACATTTTGGTAAGGATATTAATTTCTAAGTCATATACCAAACAGACCAAATTGAGTTCTCTGGAAAAAGGGAGCTAAGTTTATACCAGGAAAGAGTTCTTCTAATATCTGGAGGAGTCCACTAGACATTTTCAAATTCCCCTCACTCCTAGTAGACAGTATGATGAATATTGAAGAATGATGACATTGGTGTCAGAGTGTGCTGAAAAGCATTTGGCCTGAGAGATCAGAAAAATCACACACACCAGGCATTTCTATAAAAATAAATGTATTTACAGAAAGCAAAAAAACATATTTTACAAGCTGTGCATTCACAGCTCAGGGAGAACTGGGAGGAGGCTGTGTGTAGAAAAGGAAATAGAAACTAAAACAAGTCCAGGCAGGTTCCTCCCCCAGGCAATGCAGCTTTTAACACCCAAACTGAGGACAATTAAGTTCGACCTCTTCACCCTGCCGATACTTAAGGAAGTACTCAATTACCATGGTAACATTAATTTCTGTAGCAGAAAACAATATACCAACAATTGGCAGTGCTATAATATATGAGGGGCTTACACTTCATCCACTCCTACTATGGAATGTTTGAGCTCAATCTGCTCTGCTCCACCCCACTCATATATGTACTTGGAATGCTTGCGTTCCAATCTTCCTCAACCGGGTCTCCTTCAGATTTGTTAGGGCCAACTCTCAAAATTGCAAGACAGCATGGCCATTGGTTATGGTGTCTGAAAATTCTAGAAAGTATAGTTGCAATGCATGTGGAGAGCAATGGGTTGAGTTAGGCTTGCTTTTTCTATGAACACATAGAAGTAAACTGTAGATGTGTGGGGAGACACATCTGGAGGAAGTACGATAATATATGGGGAGGTTGCTTCAACCTGCAATTAACTCATCTAGCTGTCACAGGGATGAGCACAGGCTGTGCAGTTTTCAGTTATCTGATTGTGATTGAGGTTATGTCTCAAAGGAGTTGTTTGGTCAATCACCTGGAGGCACAGAATATAAGTATTTCAACACTATATTTATCACTTTTGTACAATAAACTGGTTGTGAATCTTACTGTGGAAGAGATGAAAATACCCATTACACTTGTAATATTCTGTCATTAATTATACAATTTATAGGGCTGCCAACTCCCAACAACTCTGGATGGCTTACAGTTAAAAGTATAAAACCAAAACACAAAAAAGTTTCATGAACAGTCTCAGGATGAACATATAACCAAAGAAAACTCATCCAGCAGGGGCTCAGTCTTCACTTTGTCACAGAGCCAAGGAAAACAGAGAGGTCTTTAATAACTTCCTGAATGTCATCAGGAAAGGAGCCATTTGGATCTCTGGGGGAATATCATTCCGGAGTGCCGATGCTGTGACAGAGAAGGCAGACTTCCTGGGTTCCAGAAGATGACACATCTCCGCCCCTGGTGAACTAAGCAATGCTCTTCATGTCTTATCCTGGTGCCTGGAGGCTGTGGGGGGCTGGATGGGGAACAACAGGCTTCATCTGAACCCTGGCAAGACTGAATGCCTCTGGCTTTTTGGGCCTTCTGGATCTGGGACTTTACCATCTTTGGTACTGGATGGGGTTGCACTGCCCCAAACAGACCTGGCGTGCAACTTAGGTGCCCTTCTAGACTCACAATTCCTGCTCAAGGAGCAATTGGCAGTCATGGCTAGGAGGGTCTTTGCACAGCTTTATGCTGTGTACCAATTGCGCTCTTTGCTGGACCATGGACCATTGCCCTCTGGAACATCATTCCCCCTGAGGTGAGGTTAGCTCCATCCCTGCTGTTGTGGAAAAGGTGAAGAAACCATGCTGAGTCAGAGATGTAACTCTAGTTCCTTTATTGTTTCTATCTTATACAGACTCTTGCCAGACTATAGGTTCCCTAATTGAGCTAAAGAGAAAAATACTCTTGGGAAATCTAGGACGGAGCTAGTCTAACTTTCTTCCTTCCCCCCACCCCCCCACATTCTCCAAGCTAAGCAAACTGTGAGAATGTTTATCAGCCTGGAATGCACTCTCTTCTCCCACAGCTCTGATCTCCATCATATCACCCCCCTTCTCATGGACACATTCCATCACACCTGCTTGCCTTCCAGAAAGCCCTTAAAATGTATTTTTTCCAGCAACTTTAGGGATCCCATGGGAAACCTGTAAGTTGGCTGTATTATGTTTAGGTGACGGTTATTTTCCCACAATCCTGTTTTTTTTAAATTTATACTTAATTGTTGTAATGTTTGTTATATTGTTTTAATTGTTGCTGGTTGTTCACAGCCCAGAGTCATGTTCAGTGAGATGGGTGGCTATAATAATTTACTAAATACATAAATAATCAGATCATGTTGCAACAACCCTTTGTGATCCCCAGTATGCACCGGGCCTTTGATAACTTGGAACAGGTCCATGGTTGCCACGGAGGCCATGAACTCCCAAGAACAAATAGCCTCGGAGTCTCCAAAACCAACTCTGCAATGGAATCCATCAAGTCAGGTGGAGATGTCACTGTGCAGTACAGAGGGTAGTACACCAACAACAATCTGAACTGTTCCCCAAGGCCCAAGCAGAGTCTCATATCTGGTTACCTGCAGAGCAAAGCCTCTGAAAGTAACTTGTGGATGATAATAGCTAACTACCCACCCTTCCCCTGAAGGCTGGTGACAAACCTGAAAAACAGGCAGTGTCAGATTCCCTGATCAAAGGTTTCACAGAAACCCTTATCAGGGCATCTCCCATCATGTCATTCTCAAGGTTGCCGGATGGGAGGGGTGTGTGAAGTTGGAGTGTAAAGGGGTTGTTTTGGCTATGGAGCACAACAAGGACGCGAGGCTGAGATACGGCAGGAATACCATCTGGATGGGAGCGGGAGTGACATGCTTCGTGGGAAAGGGGACTAGCTAAGGGAATGTAGTTTAAATTAGGTTTTGGCGGGAATTCTTTATTCGCGGCTTGCCTTCTGTACCGTTCATTACACTTCATTAAAACAGTTCAAAGAAATCCAATTTCTTGACTGTGTGTGTGTGAATGCTTGAATGAGCAGGTGCTGACATTAAGCTGCGAATCCATAATTAGAAAACTCTTCCTGAAAAAGCAATCAGCTGAGAGTTAATGAACCATGCCTAAACATGGAAAATCCCAGGCTAAGCAGCCATCGCCTCTGCTGTCATCGGAGAGAACCATGCTGTATGCCAGAGTGGCAGAAGAAAAAATTGAGACAGAGGAGAATTCAGGGAGTGGAGACAACGAGTGTGAGGTGGAAACCCGGCTCAACCAGATGGAGTTGGAAAGTGCCCTCCACTCCCTAAATTTTGTGACAGAACCCCAGACGCCAAGCGTTATTATTGAAGAACCACAGGTGGCACCTTCCCAGGTCGGTGCCAGGGAAGAAGAGGGAAGACCTCCTCTACCTGTGGACATGCAAATAATAGTGCGAAGCCCGGGGTCGCATGGAACCATTCCAGATCCTACTGGAACTCTCCAAGACATCTGAAATCTGGAAGCTAGGATGTCTGCCATGGAAGTGGTCTTGCAGCAGGTATCGAGAACTCCGGAGACCATGGCATACCCCTTGGCAGAAATCTCAACTCAGCTGTCGAGAGCAGAGTCGCCAATCAGGTGAGGGAGATGGCGTACCCTAACCCCAACCTGGGATTTCAAATCTCCAGTGAGATGCAGGCAGAATGGAGGCCACCCAGAGAGCCAAGGAGATGGGGGGAAAGCACTAGCCAGAGGGGCAACCCAGGGCACAGCCCCAAAGGATATACAAGTCAAGTTTGATGGTGACCCATGACAGTTAGCATTTTTCCTTACCACCGTTTCCATATACATGAGAGAGTATGGTTCCTGTTTCCCCACAGAGTACAAGAAAGTTAGTCAAGTGGGTGCCAGTGTAATGACTGCCTAACCTAACAGAGCCAGACTCACAAGTGGACTTTATGAAATCTGGTTTATTGAAGGGTTAGTGTGCAAATACAGAGAAAGCTGAGAATGAGCAAAAGCGCGCCAAATTCAAATTAAGAACCCTCGGCTCAAAACGTAACACCTCCCCCCACCCAGCCGTTCCAACCACCCCCTCCCAGGTGCCAGTAACCGTCTTCACCCATCCTGGGAAAGCAACCTTGAACATTTGAGAAAACCCAAACACATTCCATTCCCTCAGCCCAGAGATAACAGTCCGGGCAATGGAAACCTCCTTTCCCTGTAAATCAAACACGCAATCAGTAAATGACATGTGAAGTGTTACGATGTACCAGGCACATTGAAACAGTGAACATGACATACCGCCCCCCCCAAAAAGCATCAAGGCACAGGTTTCAAAGGATAAGCAGCATGAAAGCATGTAACTAAAAGGGGAGAGCGCACATCGCAGGCAGCCACCCACTCAGGGTGGGGAAAATGCTTCCATCAGATGAGGTACTGCAACGTGCCACGAAGCCGGCGAGAATCCAGGATCTCTTTCACCTCAAAGTGTTGCTGCCCGTCAATCATGATTGGCGTGGGAGGAGTAGGCTGGGGATGCCAGCGATCGGAGTGGGTAACGGGTTTGAGCAAGCTGCAATGAAAAACAGGATGTAAACATTTCAGATTGTGTGGCAGGTCTAACTTAAATGTGACAGGGTTCACAACACCTATAATGGGAAAGGGACCAACAAATTTAGGGGCTAACTTCTTGGAGGGCTGAGGAGATTTGATGTATTTTGTGGACAGCTAAACCTTATCCCTCACCTTAAAAGCAGGTTGAGGTGCACGTTTTTTATCAGCATGCAGCTTATAAGCCGAGTGAGCGTCAGCCAATGCCTGTTGAATCACTGGCCAGGAATCTGCCAAGTGCGCAGCCCAATCCGAAGGAGATGAAGGTGGAACGGTGGGTTGAGGAGATCAGGAATGGGTACAAAGTCCCGGCCGAACACAGTACTGAAAGGTGTGTGTCCTGTGCTCTGATGAACGGATTTGTTGTATGCCACTTCAGCAAAAGGCAGGAGATCCACCCACTTGTCCTATTTCCGAATTTGCATTTGGGAGGGGGATGAATGGAAAACGGTGTTTAACTGCCCTCTTGGTTCCTATCAGTACAAGGTTCTCCCATTTGGGTTGGCAGGGGCTCCTGGCGTCTTTATGCAATATATCAATGAAGTCCTTCATGAGCATTTGTACAAGGGGGTCCTGGTTTACCTGGATGACATTTTGATTTATTCTGACAATTTCAGGGACCATGTTAAACTTGTGAAAAAGGTTTTGACCAAACTGAGAAATGCTAAATTGTATGCCAAACTTTCTAAATGTGAGTTCCATAAGTCACAACTGGACTATTTGGGCTACCGTATATCCTCTAAAGGGGTTGAAATGGATCCTGCAAAGGCCCAAGACATCATGGGTTGGGAACCCCCATGCACCCGCCACCAACTTCAAAGTTTTCTCGGTTTCACCAACTATTATTGAAATTTATCCCCCAATTTGCTCAAATTGCTTTACCTCTCACTGACTTATTAAAAACCAAGGGGAGGGGAGAAACCTGCAAAGTTACCTCCCTTGGGGCTAAACTAACATGGACTTCTGACTGCCAAATGGCTTTTGACAATTTGAAACTGCTTTTCACTTGTGAACCTATTCTCACCCACCCAGACCCAACTCGCCCTTTTATTGTGCAAGCTGATGCTTCTGACTCAGCTATGGGGCAGTTTTAGTGCAAAAGGATGACACAGGTTTTCCTCGTCCTTGTGCTTACCTATCATGCAAGTTTTCTGACGCTGAGTGCAATTGGCCAATTTGGGAAAAAGAGGCTTTTGCTGTAAAAACTGCTCTTACACACTGGAGGCATCTCTTGGAAGGTGCCCTTTGTCCCTTTGAAGTGTGGACTGATCATAAAAACCTCCAAGCCTTGCAAACACCCAGAAAATTGAATGGAAAACAGATTCGTTGGGCTCAGTTTTTTAACTGTTTCAATTTTACCCTTAATTTCCTTCCAGGAAAAAGGAACTTTTTGGCCGATGTGCTTTCTCACCTCCCTCAATATCACATGGCACAAACACAAATTGTAGACACTGTTTTCTCACAAAAGCAGCTTGCAATGGTGTGTGTAATGCACAAACAAGCAGTAACCGGGAAAGTGAAAGTGCAGGCTGACTTAACAGAGGAACTGCTTCAGGCGCTGCCTAACTATCCCTGGCTACAATGTAACAAAGCTCAATTGACTGAAATTGACAACCTCTGGTACTCTAACGGCAAAATCTACATTCCTGAGTCGAAAAGTTGACAATTAAGATGCCTCCCACTTGCAACGTCTTGTAAGGAGCTCCTCTAACAAGTTCCTTTTATTTCTATTTTATCACATTTTAAACTCACCGTTCAACTTCAGATAGTTTTTTACCCTACTACGGAGCCTCCCTTGCTTATTTATATTTGACTTATACCACTTATCTCTTGATATGGGGAAAAGGAGGAAGAGACAAAGGACTCCCTCGGCAACCCAACCCTCTTCTAAACCACTGAAACAACAGAAGGTGGACAGATTTGTTACAAGTAAGTGAACCTCGTCAGTAAACTATGATTCCCCAACTTACTTATTGAATAGAAAGGATTCTTTGGAGTGGGACTTACAGGCTGATTTAGAGAGTCAGCAATTGTTGGAGTTTCCTTCATCATTGATAGAAAATTCTCCTTCCCCACAAGCTGTTGCTGTCTGCACAGCTGCTGAGCAATTAAATAAGGAAGGACTCCTTGATCATAAAAGCTTGGAAGTCCAAAACTTGTTGGAATTTATAACCAGACACAGTCTATTGATGGCACAGACAGTTCTCTCAATCTTTGATTTACTGACTACGATCAAAACTCAAGTTGACTCTTTAAGAGACTCCCTGGTTGAATTTGGCACGAGTCTTGCAAATCGAACTGAGGCCTCTGATAAAGCTAAGCGCTTATACCTGCACCGCTCCTCTCGGTCAGGCTGCGGAGGAAGGAAAGCTTCAGCCTCTGAAGTTAACCCTATATTAGGAGCTAAAAGGGAAGATAAGAAAATGACAAACATCTGTATAGAAATGGATGAAAAGGGTAAAAAACCTGTATTAGGTAAATGTCACTTACAACCCAATAAGATAGCCCTTCAAATACAAACTAATAGAATTAATGGAGGCAAATGGGAGTCAAAAACAGCTATACTACAATCATTAAGTCAGTTACTACAATGTGAGAAACGATTTGTGGATTTACAAAAGATAGACTGGCTACCAGCCAGAGGCAGCTTTAGATGGGTTCTCTTGACTTTTGGTCTTTCTGTGATTCCAAGTACACTTCTAAAAATGAAACCTTTTTTGAATACTTTCTCAATATTCCCAATTCAAGTTCTTCATTCAGAGGAAGCTAGTCCCCTTATAATTCAGCATAATCAAGAGAGTGTTAGAAATTTAACTCATAGTAGAAATACTCCTGCAGATAAATCCAAGGACACCTCATTAATGGAGACTATGCCAAGGAACAATAATAGTAAACATTCTCTCCACCCGATAACAACTCAGTTGCCTCCTGTTCCTTTAGAGTGGAACATAATTAACTTATCCAGTGTTCCACCAGATAATAGACAAGTTGATACACTTAAGAAATTAAATGACTTAAAAGGAGCTTTAATGGCAACTTGCCACACAGCGAACCCTCTATTAAATTTAACACCTCAAACAATGCAAGAAGAAAATCCTCACTTGGGACAACAATATGAATGCACTGAAAAGAGAGAGCAAACTAGCTGTAGGCAGAAAGCTATCAATGAGAACCAAGAACTACAAAATCCAGATGTAATATCTGAGATAGAGGAGCCTTTTGCTCTCACTACGTTTTAATATCACACAGAAGCAAGTGGAAACAACTAAAGCAAAAATTATCACAGTGGCCCAAGTTCACGAGCAACCCTTAGAAATTTCCAACCTTGGCTCTTTAGAAGATGGGGATATGGATGGGACCCATTTGGGTCATAAAGAGGGTTTGTCTAGATCAAGGATATTAACGCATACCTGACGGTACGCAGACCAGTGTAAGATAAATCCCCTGAAAATTATTTCATGAAATATAGCCGGATGGTATCATAACAAAGGCCTTAACCATCTAGATCATTTGTTAGATATGGATGTCCTTTTGCTTCAGGAAACTTGGACAGCCGATGATCTTGTATTCAATGGCTATTATTCATACAAGTTGGAGGCAACCGTTGGCAGAGGGCCAGGGTGGATGAAAGGTGGACTGGGAATTCTTATTTCTACCACTCTGAGAGTAGGCCATAAATCCATTCAGCCACTTAATCAAATAACTATGGTCGTACTCTTAGATCTGGGAAATATTTCCTTATTAATTATTAATGTGTATTTCCTGCCAACATAAAGAAGAGCTGAAATTGAGGCAATGTGGTCAGATCTAGAGCAGTACGTGGATAACCTCCTTTGGGAATATCCTAGTTCTTTGGTACTACTCGGGGGGGATTTCAACGCCAGGCTAGGTCCTGGTGACCATACACTGTTCTCTAAATTTCAGCAGTACCCGCCAACCCATGCTCCCAATTTACCTGATGCCACTCTTGTATGCCTCTTCAAAGATAAAAGATCTAACTATGCTGGGTGTCATGAGTACTGATGGCGAGCAGGAGGGGGCCTCTATCCAGGGGGGAAAACGCATGCGTAGTACTGAGGAATTAAGCAGCCATTCAAAGAGACACAGATCAGACCCGCCTTAACTTTTGGGGTTTATTTGTCTGGGTTTTTCCCACACTTCTTCAGTTAGGATTTTCTGTCTTATGTAGCAGTAATAAACACTAGAGACCTATTCCTCGTCTCAGCATGATTCCTGACTGTTAGGACACTGGGATTTGTCTGGCCAAGTTTGCAAACAAGTTTAATCTATACATACTAAATGGCTCCATGAAAAGTGATCACCCAGGAGAATATACATTTATGGCTGGAACTAGGAAAAGTCCTATTGATTATATGCTAGTCTCTATTAACTCATTACATTCAGTGGAGTCCTTTAAGGTGCTTCCGCATCTAGAAAATGACCATCTTCCTTTATGTCTACATTTGAAGATACCTACTAGTCAGCTGCAACCGGAGACATATTTTACCCCTGTCATTGTACCAGCAGGACAAGTAAGTTGTCATGCCAGATGGACCTTACAACTTGATCAAAGGGTGAGGAAGACATTGGCAGAGGATGATTTACAAACAATTCAATCATCATTTATGTCTCCCAATACCTCACAAGACCCATTGATTTTGTATAAAAATTTAATACACAAATTACAACTGGTATTGACTCACATTACTAACCCTGACAGCAAAAGGGTTGTGACTTTCTCTAAGACGTGGTTCGACAAAGAATGTGTTGAAGCTAAGAAAGCCCTCACTGCAGCTTATCACTTATATAAATCCAAGACAGAGTCTATTAACAACGCAAATACAAAATCTCTTGAACACCTCCTTGCTAGCAAAAAACAGTATAAGAGACTGGTGGCTGATAAGAAGAAGCAGGATATGAAAACCACGTGGAAAGGTCTTATTGAAGCTGCCAAACTGAAGAACGCCTCTCTTTTTTGGCAACTATTATCCAGTCAGACTGACAGATCATCTACTATTCTAGATTCTCACATTTCACCAGAGGTGTGGGAATACCATTTCCAGAAAATGTATGAGGATCCTAACAATGCGATGTTGACACAAATGAATGAAGGTCTAACCGAGTGGCCCCCAGTCTCGATGGCTGAAATCAAATTTCTTATTGGACAACTTAGAAAAGGGAAGGCTCCGGGAATGGATTTTATTTCAGCGGAAGTATTAAAAAATAATATTGAGTGGTGGTCCCCAATTTTAGCATAACTTTTTACCTATATTGATAATTCGGGGAGAATCCCAGAGGATTGGGGCCTGGCTATTATAGTCCCGATTTTTAAAAAAGGGAAGACAAATGATCCTGCCAATTACCGACCTATTAGTCTACTGAATATAATTAGTAAGCTATATGCTAGACATTTGCAAGGAAAACTCTGGTTGGACTGGCTGGACCAGAGAAATCTTATAGCAGATGAACAGGCTGGCTTTAGAGAGGGCAGAGGAACAATGTCTGATTCTTCAACACTTGATTGAAAAATATTGTTCCAACAAGATAACATCATTGTATGCTACTTATATAGACTTAAAGGCAGCTTTTGATTCTATATCTAGGCCTAAGCTGTGGGAGAAGTTGGAAGCCACCTCAATAGATAGCAGGCTTCTCTACCTAATACGTGCCCTACACTCAGATACGGCCTTGAAGGTCAGGTGCAATAGATCTGGGTCACTGTCCAAGCCGATTAAAGTACAAAAGGGGGTGAAACAGGGTTGCATTTTGGCTCCCTTTTTAACTTTTGCATTAATGATATGGTAAGATGCCTAAGTCACCCAGACTTTCATCCTCCTAAATTAGGGGACAGAAGTATTGCCCTGCTGCTGTATGCAGACGATGCAATCATACTTTCTAGGACTCCTATAGGTCTCAAGAGAGCTTTGACATCCTTGGCCCAATATTGTATTAATAATCAGTTAGAAATAAATTATCAGAAAACAAAGATAATGACCTTTGCTAAAAGGCCGAAACTTCGCTTCTGGCATATAAATGGGCACAGAATAGAGTGTCATGTTCGCCGTTGCAATGTTTGATTTACATCGTAATGTTTCCCATGCCATGGTGCTGACACGTGTTCCAGTTGGGAGGGAGCTGCTGGGAGACCTTGTACCAGGCTGTCTATCTGTTTTCTTGGGGATGGAATGTGTTTGGGTTATCGTTGGTGTTCAAGGTCTTTTTACCCATTGATTAGCAGAACTCGTTAGGGGCACCTGGGATGGGGAACTTGAAACGGTTGTACAGGGGGAGGGCTTACATTTGCACCAAGGGTTTTTAGTTTGTATTTGGCGTGCTTCTGCTCATTCTCAGCTTTCTTTGTACTTGCACACTATTCTTAAATAAACCAGATTTGATTCAAGCCCTTGCTTGTGAGTCTGAGTGTGTTTAGGATAGGCAACCATTACATAGAGCAAGTGATGAGCTTCAAATACCTAGGGGTAGTTGTGCATGCCACTGGATCTAGGAAACCTCACTTTGAGTATGCAGCTGATTCTGGACAAAGATCAGCAATGCCATTCTAAAGTTTTTCCAAAGCAAAGGCGGGCACTATATTCCAGCAGCTCTTAAACTCTTCCAGGTGAAGTCATTAGCCCAGCTCCTTTACGGGTCCTGTGTTGGTGCTCTGACTTCAAGCATTACACCTCTGGAAAGAGTGCAGTCCAAATTTATTACAGCAGTACTCCAAATGCCCAAATGTGTGACAAATGCTCAACTTCGATTGGAAGTTGGCATGATAAAAGTCGAGGCAAGAGTGTGTCTAGCATCCCTGAACCTTTGGCTAAAACTCAAGCATTATCCCCAAGGTTTAGCACCACTCATTTTTCAAGATTACTTCCAATCCTCTTGGTTAAAGGACATTGAATTTAGCCTCGCAAAGCTAGGATTTTCTACAGATTCAATTCTTAGGATGGATTACGAACAGGCAAAATTGACCCTGAAGCAAAGGATAAAGGATATAGAGAGACAAATGGACTTACAGAAGGCCCCTCATTTCCTATCTTCAGAGCATAATAAATATATTGTCAATACTGCTAACTACCTTTCTCAACTTGAAATTCCTAGCCAGCGGAAAGCTTTCTCCCTAGCTCGAAGCCATGCACTCCCTTCTGCAGTCTTGGAAGGCAGATACAAAAAAATCCCAATAGCTGCAAGGTGGTGCTCTTGTAACAATGGTGTCATGTTCACCGTTCCAATGTTGCTGGTACATCGTAACGTTTTGCATGTCATTTCACTGATACGTGTTTCATCTGGGAAGGGCAGAGGATTCCATCTCGGAGAGTTGTTATCTGTTGGCTGCTGGGTTGGAATGTGTTTGGGTTATCTCATGTGTTCAAGGTTACTTTCCCAGGATGGCAGTTCAAACGGTTACCAGCACCTGGGGGGGGGGGGGGGAGTTTGCAACGGCAGGGCGAGGGGAGGGATTACGTTTGAAGCGAGGGTTTTTAGTTTGTATTTGGCGCGCTTTTGTTCATTCTCAGCTTTCTCTGTATTTGCATACTATTCTTACAATAAATCAGATATCATTAAGTTCCTGCTTGTGAGTCTGAGTCTATTAGGGTAGGCAATCATTACATAAAGTTGAGAATCTAAAAACTTCTTCCGTTAGCCCCTTTCTAGATTTATTTTGTGAGGGGAAGTGCTAGCGATTAGCAAACCAAATCCACAAACTATGGAAAGCGAGGAGTCGAGCAAGGGGGAACCCATTCTACAGTGGCAAGAATGGAGAGAGTCCCCCCTAGAGAGACTTCAGAAGTTCAGGAGGGGTCGAGCTTCAGCCTACGGGACGAGGAGGCTGGAGCCAAGAGAGCCCCTGAACCGACCGGCGAGTCACCAGGCGAGTTGATCACCTGGGATGAGACCAGGGACCCCTACCCAGGACGTCAAGAACGTCTTGGAAACAGCGGTACCCGTTGTCCCCAACCGTGGTGAGGCAAGAGAAACAGGAGGGATCCCAAACCCCTGATCGTATAAAACTGCTGGAGGCTAAATTGGAGTCCTTAGAATTTATGTTCTGAAAAATGTCCATGGACTGGGGTCCGCGAGAGAGGAGGAGAGAGGAGTCCAGTCATAGGTACTCGAATCCTTCTTCGCCCCCACCTTCCCCAGAGGAAAGGAGTAGGACCCGACACCGAGAGGAAGTAAGAGCGCTGAGGGTGAGAATTTCAAGGTCCCCTCCTTGAGAGTGGAGATCCTTGGGGGCTACAAGGAAGCCCGATCGTCCAGCTGTGACGAAGGGGCCGCCCGGAGCGGGGATAAAGGACTATACCGTTAAGTTTGATGGAGATCCAACCAAGCTGTCATTCTTCCTTACCAATGCAAGAAGTTATATGGATGACTGAGAACAGTGCTTCTGTTCAGAAAGGGCCAAGATTAATGCCATTGCCACTAAGCTCAAGGGGCAGGTGGCCGATTGGTACGTGCAGTTGTGTCAATCGGAGGCCCCTGAGTTAGAGGAGTTTGAGGAATTCCTGTGGGTGTTAAAATTACACTTTGAAGACCCGTTAGCTAAGGAAAGAGCAAAACGGGCATTGAAGGAACTGTGCCAGGGGCCACGATTGGTGGCAGACTACGCTCTGGAATTTAAGGCTTTGGCTGGGAAAGTTGAGGATTGGTCCCAATCCACCTTAATAGAACTTTTTAAGGACGGTCTGAATATGAAGGTCCTAAGGTGGTCACTTGGGCGAGATGATCCGGACTCCTTATATGAGTGGATACAGCTGGCAGGGAAGGCTGAGCATGCCCAAGAAACTTTTGCTCACCGAAGGGTGATGAAATATGCTAAGCTCAGCAAGGGTTCCCACACCGCTGTACCCACTGGAAAGTCTGGGCAACGTGCGTGGGAAGAGGAGAGAGAGCGCCGCTATGCAAAGGGACAATGCCTCTGATGTGGGAAGGAAGGTCACTGAGCGGTGGCGTGCCCGAAAGGAAAGACCGAGGAACGTCCGGGAAAGTCATCAGGGAAATCTCCCTCTTTACCCAGGAAGATGAAGGTGGCTTTGGCTGAGACTGAGGCAGAGGAAGTCCCTTATTTCGGGGACAAGGGGGAGCCCGATCTGCTCCAGCCGGCAGGAAACGCCAGCCACCTGCTTTAAAGGGCGCCGCTGGGCAGGTGGTAGAGGAAGGGTGCGACCACATTTCGGTGAGTGGCAACTATCCCACACTGACAGTGAAAGTGAAGCTAGGCTCCCACACAAGAACTGTTGAAGTGTGGGCTTTGATTGATTCAGGGTGTTCACGTTGCTTGATGCACCCTGACGTGGTGGCTGCTTTGGAGTTACCCAGGTTTCTGTTAAAACGTCCCATGATTTTTACCCAGCTGGATGGTTCTACGGCAGGGAGGAAGCCAGTCACCCATTCCACGGGCATGGTGGCGTTGCAAATGGGCAGCCACCGTGAGGGACTGCCGTTTGTAGTGGCGCCTGTGGGGGGTCCTTTGGTCATTCTGGGGATTCCTTGGTTGGTCCAGCAAAACCCGTATATAAACTGGGTGCACAGGACTTTGACTTTTGGGGATGGTTTTTATCAAGCCCCTGGAGAGGACGACGCTCTGCAGGCTGCAGTGGGGAGGGCGGCGGCAGCAACCCCACACTTTGCGGCCACCCCACTGGAAGGCTTGCCAGAGCAATACCAGAGTTTTGCAGATGTGTTTGGTGAGAAGGAGGCGGATCAACTCCCACCTCATCGAAAAACTGACTGTGCCATAGAGTTAGTCCCAGATGCACAACTACCCAAGCCAAAAATCTATGCCATGACACAAAAGGAACTGGCAGTGCTGTGGGAGTTTGTGGACAAAAACTTGGCCAGGGGTTTTATTGAACCAGCTAATTTGCCAGTGGGCGCCCCCGTTTTATTTCGAGCGAAGAAGGATGGGACATTGAGACTTTGTACAGATTACCGTGGATTAAATGCAGTTTCGATATTAAACAAATATCCTTTGCCAATAATAAAAGACATGTTAGCACATCTGGCCAAGGGGAAGATCTTCTCTAAGCTGGATTTGAGGGAAGCCTATTTCTGTATCCGTATATGGGAGGGGGATGAGTGGAAGACTGCTTTCAATTGTCCTCTGGGCTCTTTCAGTACAAGGTTTTGCCTTTTGGATTGGTGGGGGCACCTGGGGTGGTTATGCAATTGATCAATGAAGTGTTACATGAGCATTTGTTCAAAGGGGTACTGGTTTATTTGGATGATGTTTTGATTTATACTGAAACGGTGGAGGAACATGAGCGCTTGGTGAAGCAAGTACTTAGCAAACTGAGAAAGGCTGAGCTTTATGCTAAACTGTCTAAGTGTGAATTTCATAAGACTCAGCTTGACTATTTGGGGTACAGGATTTCGGACAAAGGTATTGAAATGGACCCTGCAAAGATTCAAGCTATTCTGGAGTGGGAGCGCCCGCGCACTCGCAGGCAGCTCCAGAGTTTTCTTGGCTTTTCCAACTATTATCACCAGTTCATTCAGGGGTTCGCAGAAATTGCATTACCCCTCACTGATTTGTTACATACGAAGGGGCTGGGGGACACACGAAAGGTGAAGAACCCAGGAGCATTGCTCAATTGGACACCTGAATGCTAACTGGCTTTCGACAAACTCAAAAGCCTGTTCACTGCTGAACCTATTCTGCAACACCCTGATCCCACTAGACCCTTTGTGGTTCAAGTGGATGCTTCCGATTTCTCAATTGGAGCACTCTTGCTGCAGGCGGATGCTGCAGGCTGCCTGAAACCCTGTGCGTATTTGTCCTGCAAATTGTCTGAGATGGAGAGGCAATGGCATGTTTGGGAAAAAGAGGCTTTTGCAGTCAAGGCTGCTTTGGACACATGGCGCCACCTCTTAGAGGGGGCCAAATGTCCTTTTGAAGTTTGGACTGACCATAAGAATTTGGAAGCACTCAGTATGCCCCATAAACTCAGTCCTAAGCAGATCCGCTGGGCTCAATTTTTCAGTTGCTTTGATTTCAAATTGAGGTTCATTCCTGGCAAGAAAATCTTCCTGGCTGATGCACTTTCCCGCCTGCCCCAGGATTCTGTCCAGGCTCCTGACGTTGTGGGTACACTGTGGACGGAACCCCAGTTGGGATTGCAAACTGTCACTCGCAGTCAGACTCGTGCGCAGCTGCCCTCAGCTTCAGTTTCACCGGCTGGGGGACGGCCGGTGGTTCCTTCGCAATTGCAACAAAAGTTTCTCTCCGAACTGAAATCTGACACTTGGTTGGAAGCGAATAGAGACAATGTTACCTTTGACAGAGGCTTCGCTTGGAAGCAGAACCACCTCTATGTACCTGACAGTTTGCGAAGGGAGGTTTTGAATAGATCTCACGATGATAAGGTTGCTGGTCATTTTGGCTTCGTGAAGACCTTACACCTGGTACGCCACCAATTTTGGTGGCCTACATTGAGACGTGATGTCAAAGAATATGTTGCTTCGTGTCCTACCTGTGACATGTCTAAACAGAAAGGGGGCAAACCGCAAGGCTTGCTGCAGCCTGTGGCCAGTCCCTCCTGCCCTTGGGAGGAGATCTCCATGGATTTTATTGTTGAACTGCCTCCTAGTCAGAGAAAGACTGTGATTTGGGTGGTGAAGGACTACTTTTCCAAACAAGCCCATTTCATACCCTGTGCCTCCATTCCGTCTGCTCAGCAATTAGCCTGGCTATTCCTAGTCCATATCTACAGGATTCACAGGAGCCCCTCCCGCTTGGTCACAGACCGCGGAACACAGTTTACTTCTCAGTTTTGGCGGGCATTTTTGAAACTGGTGGACACTAAGCAAGCATTGTCCACTGCATTGCATCCGGAGACTGACGGATCTACAGAGGCTCTTAATTCTACTCTTGAACAATTTTTGCGGGCATTTGTCAACTATCAGCAAGACAATTGGGTTGATCTCCTGCCTTTTGCTGATGTGGCTTACAACAACGCCGTCCATCAGAGCACAGGGCACACCCCTTTCCGTACTGTGTTTGGCAGGGATTTTGTTCCCGTTCCTGATTTACCTCAACCCACAACACTGCCCTGTTCTGCTTCTGATTGGGCTGCGCACCTGGGTGATTCCTGGCCAGTTATTCAATAAGTATTGGCAGATGCCCAGTCCGCCTACAAACTGCATGCTGATAAGAGACGAGCCCTTCAACCTGCTTTCAAAGTTGGTGATAAGGTCTACCTTTCCACCAAGTTCATTAAGTCTCCTCAGCCCTCGAAAAAATTGGCTCCTAAATTTGTTGGTCCTTTTCCCATTGTGGGAGTTGTGAACCCTGTCACGTTTAAATTGGATTTGCCTCACAATCTTAGACGTTTACATCCTGTTTTTCATTGCAGCTTGCTCAAGCCTGTCAACCACTCCGATCGGTGGCATCTGCAACCTACACCTCCTGCGCCAATTATGATTGATGGACAGCAACATTTTGAGGTGAAGGAGGTCCTTGATTCTCGCAAGCTTCATGGCACTTTGCAGTATCTCATTCGGTGGAAGCATTTCCCCCACCCTGAGTGGGTGGCTGCACGCGATGTTCAGTCTCCTGTTTTAGTTAGACACTTTCATCTCGCTTATCCTATGAAACCTGCTCCTTAGTTTTTTTGGGGGGGCGGTATGTCAGGTTCACCGTTCCAATGTTGCTTGTACATCGTAACGTTTTGCATGTCATTTCACTGATACGTGTTTCATCTGGGAAGGGCGGAGGATTCCATCTCGGGGAGTTGCTATCTGTTGGCTGCTGGGTTGGAATGTGTTTGGGTTATCTCATGTGTTCAAGGTTACTTTCCCAGGATGGCAGTTCAAACGGTTACCAGCACCTGGGGGGGGGGGGAGTTTGCAACGGCAGGGCGAGGGGAGGGATTACGTTTGAAGTGAGGGTTTTTAGTTTGTATTTGGTGCGCTTTTATTCATTCTCAGCTTTCTCTGTATTTGCATACTATTCTTACAATAAATCAGATATCATTAAGTACCTGCTTGTGAGTCTGACTCTGTTAGGATAGGCAATCATTACAAATGGAGAGATAGAAACTATAGACCACATGCTTCTCTGTTGTCCTTTTTATAAAGAGCTCAGGAGTAAACTAATATTACCTTTGATTAGTAAATGCCCTAGCTGGAAAGATATACATTGTATGCAAATGTTACTTATAGATGAATATCCAACTGTCACGGCACAAGTAGCCAGATTCTGTGCAGCTGCTATGAAGATACGTCAGATTACGATTGGAAAAATGTAGTAATGTATCCCTTGTAATAACTTTGTGGCCTATATAACACATTTTATATATGATATTTTACTCATTTTATCACTCCTTTTAATATTTTACATATATTTTTATAGACACTTATACCTGATAGAATATTAGTCATCATAATCCAAATTAATAAGATTGTTTTTAAACTTGATTAAGGGGCTCACTTATATTGTGATCCAAACATATTTTAACACTTAATTGGAACTTGTAAACTCAAATTTAAAATTATTTTAATTTAGATGGCTCATATTTTATGGCTAATGGCTAATGTGCATATTTTTATAGAATTGTATCTTGTACTGGTCAGTGATTGTAACAAAACCAATTGAATTCCTGAGTCTCTTCGCAAAACCATTTTGCAGCATTCCCATGATAGTAAATCTGCAGGTCATTTTACCTTTACTAAAACTCTGCACTTGGTGAGATGCCAATTTTGGTGGCCCTCCCTTCGGGTTGACATGCAATCCTACGTCACATCAGGCCACGTCTGTGCCCAGGCAAAGAGGAAGGGGGGGGAAACTGCAAGGACTGCTCCAAACGGTAGCCTCCCCGAAGGCTCCCTGGAAGGAGATAGCCATGGATTTCATTATGGATTTAACGGAGAGTAAGAATAAAACTGTAATTTGGACTGTCATTGACTTGTTTTCCAAGCAAGCTCATTTTATACCCTGCACTAAGATCCCAACAGCTCAGCAATTGGCCAAGCTCTTTCTCACGCACATCTACAAAATTCATGGGTGTCCCATGTGTATAATTTCTGATAGAGGTGTCCAATTTACTTGTAAATTTTGGCACATATTTTTTAAATTAATTGGAGTCCAACAGTCTCTCAGCTCATCTAGCCATCCAGCCACTGACGGGGCCACTGAACGGGCTCAATCTACTCTAGAGCAATCCCTGCACTGCTACATTAGTTTTCAACAAGACGACTGGGAGACCTTCTCCCTTTTGCTGAGGTTGCATACAATAATGCTGTTCACCAAAGCACTGGGTTTTCTCCTTTCCACATTGTTTATGGCCAGGATTTTGTTCCTATACCTGAGCTCCAGCTGCAGTCCTTGCCTGGCTCCTCCATGGCAGATGGGGCTGCACAAATCTCCACTAATTGGCCTGTCATCCACCAGGTGCTGGATCACACTCATGAGACTCAGAAATGATTCGCTGACTGTCACAGACACCCTAAATGGAATTTCAAAGTGGGAGAGCTCATTTACCTCTCCACCAAATTCTTGCTCTCCCAACAATCTTCGAAAAAGCTTGCTCCCAAGTTTGTTGGACCATTTCCCATTACTAAGATTATTAACTCTGTGACTGTTCAATTGCAATTACCCTGCACCCTAAAAAGACTTCACCCTGTTTTTCATTGCAGCTTGCTTAAACCTGCACCAGACTGTTCTAAGTGGCACCAGCCTGCAGTAACCCCTCCACCCATCATGATCGATGGCCACCAACATTTTGAAGTTAAAGACATTCTGGACTCTTGTTTCTTTTGCAAAACTTTACAGTACTTAATTCAATTGAAACCTTTTCCAGATCCTGAGTGAGTTAATGCATGTCATGTTAATGCTCCTCTGTTAACCAAAAAGTTTCATGCTAAGTATCCTTCTAAGCCCTCTCCTGCTTAGTCTTATTATTTCATTTAATTAACAATTGCTTGATTGATTTTTAGTTTGTCTTGGGGGGGCAGTATGTCAGATTCCCTGATCAAAGGTTTCACAGAAACCCTTATCAGGGCATCTCCCATCATGTCATTATCTAAGGTTGCTGGATGGGAGGGTGTGTGAAGTTGGAGTGTAAAGGGGTTGTTTTGGCTATGGGGCACATCAAGGACGTGAGGTTGATATACGGCAGGAATACCAACTGGATGGAAGGGGGAGTGACATGCTTCGTGGGAAAGGGGACTAGCTAAGGGAATGTAGTTTAAATTAGGTTTTGGCGGGAATTCTTTATTCGCAGCTTGCCTTCTGTACCGTTCATTAAGCTTCATTAAAACAGTTCAAAGAAATCCAATTTCTTGACTGTGTGTGTGTGAATGCTTGAATGAGCAGGTGCTGACAGGCAGGCATATTTCGGAGAGGGGAACCCTTTCCTCTGGGCCCACACAGGTCTCAGTAATGCATGGCAGATCAGCCACATCATCCACAATCAAGGCATGGATGAGAGCCAATATATTACAAACCAACCTGGTGTTTAGCAGTCCAGAGCCACCAAGGATCCCATAAATACTCTAAACGGCCAGAGATTGTGATGATCCCTGAGGGCTGGACTTCACTCTCTACCAGCGATTCTGAGTGTGGCCCACTCTCAGGTTCCCACAATACCTCCCTCTGCTGGTCATGGACCTCATTCCTGCCTGCCCTCCTTCTCACACCCCAGTCCCCTCCCACCTCTCGGCCCCTTTTCCCATGCTGAGGATCCATCCACCACTCTCACAAACACACCCATGCACACTCATCACTTTCATCCACTCAAACACCACACCCCAAATATCCACACCCCACACAGCAAATATTCTGCATTACATTGTTCTTCCATTTTTAATTTAGTCTCCCACTGTAAATCAATAAAAGAAACGAAGTGAAGTGAAGTGAAGTGAAGAAATTTGGGAGGATTTTAGATTGAACTCTGATGGTATATATTTAATAATAAGTATATTTATAATTTAGTGAAATGATTTAACAGGCCATACTGTCACTCATAAAAAAAACACTCAGGTGTCTGTAATCCATAGCTCACCTGAAGTAACGAGGTGTTAATAAATTGAGCAAAAGAGTTAATTATAAGAATGCAAGCTAGCCTCAGGGAATGTATTAGGTGGCTGAGAATTGCTAGCAGCTACAGCAGCTCTGAGAACCTAGGTTTATTAGATAGTAGTTAGGGAAAAATAATGAATTAATGGCAGATTCAAAGGTCCATTGTTTAAGTAAAGGCTGCATTGTATATGGAAGTGATCTCATCCAACCCACCCCACATAAAATATTCTAATATGCATAAGCGTAATTCATTCAATATAGGTAATCTTATCAATAGTCTTAATGACAATGTCCTATTACATTGGTGTAGGCTTTCATGGTATCTGTTGGGCAGAGTTGGGCTTCCGGGTTTAGTGACTATAGTTTAGGCGACAGATTTCTTGATGTTTCGCCAGCAATTGTGGCTGGCATCTTCAGAGGCAAAGTGGTCTGCTACACAGACAACAGGCAACTAAGCATGGACTGGCTGGGCTTCTGTCTTTATAGCCAGGTATCTTGACTGCTGATTGGTCTTTAGCTGAGCTGGTTTCTGATTTTCGCACATTGGTGAGGGATGGTCTCTGATTGGTTCTTCATTTGTGCCTGATCCTGATTGGTTGTTTTAGTGGTGTTGGTTCCTGATTGGTACTTTGTTCAAGCCAGCTTCTGATTTGCCAATTTGGGGGAGCTGATTTCTGGTTGGTCCTGCTTTGGGGCAGGATCTTAGTATGGCACAGGACAGGTAAACAGGCTTTGTTAACCTTCAAACTTTCTTCTTTCTTGTTAAAGCTATTGGGATGTTTATGGATCTCAGTAGCTTCTCTGTACAGGGATACATCATAGTTTGATGTTGTCGACAGCACGTGGGTGTCTTTGAATTGAATTTTATGATCATTATGGAACAGCGCATGTTCTACTACTGCTGATTTTTTGGGTTGCCGTAGTCTGCAGTGTGTCTTGTGTTCCTTCAGTTGGGTGTAGAAACTGCATTTTGTGGTACCAATGCGTACCTGTCCACAGCTACAGGGGATGCAATAGACCTGGGATGCTGTGAGTGGGTCTCTGCTGTCCTTGGCTGATCAAATGATTTCCTGGATTTTTTTAGTTGGCCTGTAGATGGCTTTAAGGTTGTCCTTTTCTAATAAGTTTCTTATTCGGTCAGTGACCTTCTCTATGTAGGGGAGAAATACTCTTCCTATTGGGGGTGGTTTGTTCATGGATGTATCTACTTTATTATTATTCTCCTGCTTTGGTTGTAATGCTTGCCTGATCCCACTAGTGGAGTATCCATTGGCTTGTAGATCCTGATTAAGATGTCTTAATTCCTCAGATAGTTTCTCAGGCTTACAGATGGTGTCTGGTGCAGTTGCCTAGCATCTTGATCATGCTTCTCTTCTGGCTGGGATGATTTATTTATCAGCTACCATACAAAAATTGCCATTTAAGGTAGTACATAGATGAGGTAGTACATAGATACATATACATGTGTTGGTATTTAGTTGTTTGCAAGCCACTAAGTTACTATGATAACAAATCACTTTGGTAGAGTCAGAAGGTCAAACTTAAGTATCCTCAGGTTTAGGTGTGAAAAGATGACCATATAAGATAAAGCTGCTAATTGCCTGAAGGAATTTTGCCTGGGCTTGCCACAAACAGTTTAGTTTCCTTTTTGCACCCTTCCTTCCAGTCCTACTCAGAGCACGTGTGCATGGTATGAGCTTGTAAAGCTTTTGTGCCTATCCAGGATTTCTGGATATGGAAACCTGCTTATGTTTTATGCTTTCTGTAAATAAGTTTATTTTTATAGAAATGCCTGGTGTGTGTTTTTTCTGATCTGTCGGGCCAAATGCTTTCCAGCATTCTGCCACAACATATACACATACACATACATATGTGTACGTGTATAAGTATTTGTGTGTGTGTATGTGTGTTTGTATCAGTAAAATGTTGGAAGTGAAACAAACAGAAGGGTACATTTCTGCATATGTGGTAGACCTCTAAAAAATTTTACCATTCTGGCAAAAAAGTTTTCCAGGAAGTTAGATCTATAACAAAAAGTAGAATGTGTTCCTGAATTGGGGTTATTACACATATCTGAGAGAGAGAAAAACTTCATTAATAAAGAACTTATTTTACTTCTATATGCCAAATCTATAATAAGACAACAATGGAAATGTTTAGACAATTTAACAATTGAGAAAAAAGCATTAAAATATATGTTTTATAGCTATGGTTGAAAAAATAACAGATTGAATTTTAAACATATGGAGGTGGGCCAAATCTGGAATTATTATGTTATATAGCAATATATAATTACTGTCCTCATTTAGTGACTGCCTCATTTAGCGACCATTCACAGTTACAAGGTGATGAAAAAATAACTTTATGACCTGATCTCTGCAGGTCTGTAAAGCAAAGGAAAGCTGAAGTAAGATTGTAAGCACAGTTGCAGTTTCACTTAGTGACCACTTTGCTTAACAACCAAGTTGCCAGTCCAAATTGTTGTTGCTAAACAAGGAATACCTGTAAGGGGTAACAAATATTGTGTTATCTGAATTACTTTGAATGGTGCAAACCTGTAATGTTTTGAAGTAGCAGCAATAAGTAACATTGAAAATAACATTGAAAAACCTATGATTAACTAAGCCATATTTGCTCAATTAACACTGGACCATACACTAATGACATGAGCTTGCTTCAGACAACATGCAGGGATATAATGTGGGTGGCTAGTTTGTGTTTCAGTGTGTCATACTGCGTAGTCCATGTATCTTGTGGACTTAATCCCAGGGTCCAGTCAGCCGCTCTAGTTTGCCCTCTGTGAGAGAGAGGTTGTGTTGCAAAAGAACCATGGCATCATAATGGTGAGAAGAAGAAGACATTTGTGCATGACTGCCTGAGTCTTGCCTGCGTGTAAGAAAAAGAGAGGGAGGGACTTCTGTAATACCAACGTTTCTAACCTCACAAAGCGCTTTAAAATCAACTCACTTCTTTTTCACTACTGCTAACTTCAAAATTGAGAGAAGATGCAGAGAATACTCAAAGCCAATCAGTGCCTACGTATTTCCCTTCCAGATGATCAATGTGAGAGGCCAAAGAACACCGTCTCGTGCCCTCCCCCACAACCCCATAATACCAGCAGTTCATGAGAAATAAAAGTCCTGTTATCTCCCGTTTACATTAAAAGGAAACAAAATAAATTGCTAGTATCACCCTGTTCAGTTGTTATAAAAAAACAACAACACATGATTTTGCAGGCATGGCTGTTTTGTGGATTTGTTTATTGGTCTGTAATCTGGCTCTGAGTCAAAGCACTCCTTGACATTTCAGTGCAATTGGGAGAAATGAGTGATCGCTTCCTGAACACTGCATGAGGAAGGAAAAAACACAAAAGATTCCCAATATTGCACATTACAAAATCAAATACCGACACCAGTAGTTATATTAGAAAGCATTACCTTTAATTTACAACTGCAAAACATTTTTTTCCCGGCAGAAGCCGGATTCTCGAGTACCCGGCTCAGGTCGACTCAGCCTTCCATCCTTCCCAGGTGGGTAAAATGAGCACCCCGCTTGCTGGGGAAGGCGACGACTGGGGAGGGCAATGGCAAACCACCCCGCTATAGTCTGCCAAGAAAACGTCGCGAAAGCGGCGTCCCCCCAAAGGGTCAGACATGACTCAGTGCTTGCACAGGGGACCTTTCACCTTTCACAAGTTAACTCTCTGATATCTTTTTGAAATAAATGTTTTATGGAACACAACCAAGGGGGAAAAAGGGTTTGTAGCCTGCTATAAAAACAATTCAGAAGTTCGGATAGTAACTATCCATTACTGGTGCTGAATGCAGCGAGCCAACCTAAAGTAAGAGTGTAAGAGAGAGGGAGTTTACATTTTTCGGAAAGTTATCTTCTATCTATATGAAGAGGCCAAAAAACAAAAAGGCGAACTTTTTCTCTTCATGCTGCCTCCTCCTGTTGCATTTTGCCATTCATTTTTTCTGCACTGGGTGTAAAATGAAAGGACCGCTTTGTTTCCAGTCAAATCAATCTTTATCATGGCTATAAATCAGCATAAATGTTGCAACAATATCTTCACTCTGTCCAAAAAGGTTTCCCTGAAAGGTAGTGAGCATTTACAACTTACCCACCACACCCTACACACAACTTACCCAACACATGTGCACATATTTTCAGTTTCTCCAGAAATTCCCGTTAATAAGTAACAAAATCATACAATCAGTTCTTTGTTTTCAAAACCCTTTTGCAATCTGATGAAGTGTTAAGGCCTTTTCCTTCCCACTGAGTTCAAGTGCTATCCACCAGTCTTTGATCTAGCAGAAAATTATGGGATAAAATTTGCTGCCTCCAGCAATCCTTACCCTGCTGCCAGTACAGCTTGTGTACAGCTCGTGTACGCACATGGAATCTATTTCATGCACTTACTGGCAAGGCACTCTTGGCAGACATGCCTGATCGTAGCACATTTTCAGAATATTATGTGTAAAGAAATGACCAACATTCTGTGTGTCAAAGTATAATCTAATCCTGCTGTATGTTTATTGAAAAAATAAGCTGAAAAAATAACTTCTAACGTCAATGTACTTTCCCTCTGGTACATGGATGACAGCACATGCTTAAGGATCAGCTTTTAGAAAAGAACAGAAAACAATGCAAATGTGCTTGTTGTGGCTCACATACATTATATTCCCATAAATTCTCTAGTAAGTGTGTTGCTCTTTGAACTAACCAGAATAGTAAAGATGGTTAGTGAACAATAAAGATGGCTAATGGACTTTTCCCCCCCACAAAATCTGAGGCCTATCGACTTCTAACAGAGCTTCTGAGTTTTTTCACAGAACATGTAATGGTATGTGGGAATGACCTTGGGAGATAGGGGGAAGAGCCAGGGGAACAGTTGGATGATAGGCAGCTGAGCCTGGAGAAGGAATGTGGGTGTGGCAAAAGTCTCAGAAGGGACCCTTCCTAGTTTCTGGGGCTGTAAACGCAACGCGGGTGGGGAGAGATGTACTTTCAGACTTGCAAGATTCTGTTAATGTAACCTTACAATAAAGTAGAATTAGTTCATCTGGATGTGCTTCCTGTCTGGAAGGCTGACAGAATGGCAGTTCTCATTGTTCATTAGCTGGGAGACATGATGGCTACTTGGATTTAAACTATCTTAAAGAGGAAAGCAGATATACATCATTCTTCTCCAAGATGGCACCTTCAATATTAAAATCCCCATCACACCCAGAAAGCATTATGGCAGATATGCACCAACATGTCTGAGCATGGAAGACTACTGGTGATGGCTGATGTATAATAAAAAGCCAATTTGGCTCTGCTCTACCATCATCAGACAGGGATAGAGAACATCCAGGCCATGGTTCTGATTCACCTTTTGGAGGTTTCCCCCTGCAACCTGCAAGCTCCTAATGGAGGTCAACCCCTTCTCTCCAAGTCCAATCGCCTCCCCCAAGACTCAGTCCCATCCCCCTTTCCCCACAGATCCTAACTCCTTTTTCCAGGGAAAAGCTTTTATCTCTGACTGATAAAAGAGCGAGGCACTGCTGTGGAGGGAAGGGATAACCCCCCCATACTGTGTGATTGTCTTGGTGTAGAAGCTGAGATATGAATGTGCACCATATTTGATTTCCCTCCTCCATTTAAAATCAGTAAGAAAGCAGAGTTGTCTGTGGACAGGCAGTTTGGTATGCGAAATTGCAGAAAACCAAAATGACAAATTGCCTTTGGCTTGCTTTGTAAGAGCAATTGCAAACCAAGAATGAGGAAGAGAAATGTTAACTTTGTTTTTCACAATTGAAAAAAGCAGGAAAATCCTGAACATTATTATGTTTTTAGCATAACTTTACATAGCTGCAGCAATACATTCCTTATAGCTGTGGTGATGGTTCCATCATTCAGTCACTTCCAACTCTTTATGGCCTGATCCACATCATTTCCCCAGGACAGTTGGTAAGTAAAAGCCATGAAATCAATGAGATGTATGTGACAGACAACTTGACTAAATGAGAGTTAAATTGTGACTGATTTCAATAATCTACTGTACTTGCAATACAACTAAGTCTGTATCAAACTTAACAAATATATATCCATCACACACATTTTGAGATTATCCTGATGTCCCATTAACTGTGGCACTGTTTTTACAAAGGCAGCCTTTGTCTCATCCCCATACCTTGGCTCAGGCAGCCTAAATTCATCCTCAGCTGCTCTGGTTTTAAAGTTGTATTTTCTGCTGTATCTTGACAAGTCTTGGTGCATGAACTATTTATGGTGCTGATGCACAGTCTTGATGATCTGGGACTGGCATCTCTCTGCCAGGTTTCTACTGGCCAATTGAGATTGCTGCAGGTGCAGCCTTCCCCTCCAGTCACTAAGCAATGTTTTCCATGGCTATTTTGGCTTGGGCTGCAGGAGAAACTGGACACCTGGTTTCTGCAAAGGAATCTGCCTATATAACATCTGACCTGCATATTGCAAATCGCCACTCAGGCATTCTGCAGATGCCTTATATACACTGATATACCAGTGCTCTGGTAGACTGCAGGACCAATGATTAAATACATATTGAGAGGTCTTTCAAAAGAAAACTTATCTTTTAAAGTGAGCAAGAAACTTTTGCTACAGGGTTTCTGCTGCTTCTGTCAACAAGACCGAAGCCATACTTTCTACTGTTCTTCTTACTTTGGAAGGGAATGATTGCTATTTTGCTTATTCTAACATAGTGGCATGGATCTCCTGTGCAAACTCCCTCCTGCTTCACATTACACTATTCCTCTCTCTACCAACCTCCAAACTTTAAGACATAAATCTACTGGTCTTCAAGCAACCTACCAATTGCTACCCTTACATTTTGCCACAGTAAAGCTGTAAGGACAGGGCCATTCATAAGCTTCATTACTGAAGCAGATTAGTGCTTGATGATCCTCCCCGTGCGCAGGTGGCAGCCGCTCGCCTTGGGCCGAGCGGGGTTTCTGAGGCAGAGGGCTGGGAATGCGCGGAACTCCGCTTACTGAAACCCTTTCCCGCCCTTGCCGGAGGTTGGTGGAGAGCGCGAGGGTGACGCGGGCGCAGCCTCTCCGCACGTTTTTCCGCCGGGATTCCAGCCCCCCTCCCTGCAACTCTACCCGCTTGCTTAGACTGTCATCAGTCCCCGGTATGAGGGGGCTTCCTTGCTAGGGGATGTTTTGTGCTTCGAAGCTGCTTGTGCAGCGCAGCGCAGTCGTCAGGCTTATCTGGACCCCTTTCAGTCAGGATTCAGGCCTGGATATGGGATGGAAACGGCATTGGTCGTGCTTTTTGATGATCTCTGGTGGAAGCGGGATGGAGCGTGTGCAACCATCCTGGCTCTACTTGACCTCTCCACGGCTTTTGATACGATTGACCATGGTATCCTTCTGGAGCAGCTTCAGGGGTTGGGGATGGGGGGCACTGTGTTGTCCTGGCTTACCTCCTTCCTCCAGGGCCGTTTCCAGTCTGTGTTAATCAGGGGTAAGAGGTCCTGCCCTTGGTCCCTGCTTTGTGGGGTGCTGCAGGGGTCAGTGCTCTCCCCACTCCTGTTTAACATCTACATGAAGCCACTAGGTGAGATCATCCATCAACATGGGGTGAGATATCATCAGTATGCTGATGATACTCAGTTGTACATCTCTGTCCATGGTCAGTTAAGCAATGCTGCAACTGCCCTCTCCCGCTGCCTGGAGTCTGTTGAGGTCTGGATGGGGAGCAAAAGGTTGAAGGTGAACCCTGGCAAGACAGAATGTCTGTGGGTTCTGGTCTTTTTGGTTTCCAGAGAATTACCATCTTTGGTCTTGGATGGGGGTTGCACTGCCCCAGACAGACCCTGTGCGTAACTTGGGGGTTCTCCAGGACTCACGACTCCTGCTCGTGAGGTGGCAGTTGTGGCCAGGAGAGACTTTGCACAACTATGTGTTGTGCGCCAGCTACACCCATTCTTGGACCAACAGGCCCTTCTCACAATCACCCTCCCATTTGGACTATTGTAATGTGCTCTACATGGGGCTCCCGTTGAAAAGTATCTGGAAGCTTCAGTTGATTCAAAATGCAGTGGCCCACATGGTTTTGCGCAAGCCTAGACTTGCCCATGTGTCACCTCTTTTGCAGGAGCTGCATTGGTTGCCAATTTGCTTCTGGGTCCAATTCAAGGTGTTTATCACCTTTAAAGACCTACACGGCTTAGGACCATGTTATTTGCCCGACTGCCTTTCCCCAGTCACATCTACTCAGCCCACCAGAGTGGGGAGGCAGGGCATGTTGTGGGTCCGTTCAGTTAGGGAGGTACATCTAGTGGGGCCAAGGAAAAGGGCCTTCTCTGTAGTGGCTCCCTCCCTTCGGAACAACATTCCCCCAGAAATAAGATTGGCCCCCTCCTTGCTCCTGTTCTGGAAGGCCCTGAAGATGTGGTTCTGTCAAGGGGCCTGGGGACCCCAAGCTGCTTCAGAGCCAATCAAGTGGCTGGTATGAATGTGTTTGCTGCCACCGTGTGTAGGTGTGGGTGTGTGTGTCTCTTGTGGTTTTATGGTTTTTAATTCTGTAAGCCACCTGGAGTCACCATGTGTGAGTTGGTCGGCTTTATAAACCTGTTAAATAAATTAATGAATATTTCCGAACTCAGATGGTTGCAGATCAAAGAGAACACAGACTTCCATCCTGTCCAGACCTTCCTAAACTCCCTGGTCGTGACCTTCCCTCCCCCCCTCTCGCCCGTTTGGCCCCCTTTGACGCAGGGATCGTTCTCCTCCTTTCCTCGCTCGCTGCAACAGGGGCAGACTGAAGGGGAGAGGCTTGAGAGCGCCGCCGCTTGCCGGGCTCGGGGGGAGTCGCTTCCTCGCCAGGGCTGTTCTCCCGTCGGGTCAGCCCTGGAGGGATAAAAGCCCGGCGGCGCGACGGCCCCGCTCAGAGTGCGCTACAGCCCGCCGCCGTCCCAGCATGAGCCGCCTGGCCTTCCGCGCGACCACGCTGCTCGTCGTCCTCCTGCTGGTCGCCGGGAGCGCTGTGCAGACCCAGGGTAAGCTGACTTCTGAGCCCAGGCAGGGAGCGGCAAGGCAGACCGCGGACCGGGCTGCCGCCCAGCCCTGCACGTCCTCCCCGTGCGCAGGTGGCAGCCGCTCGCCTTGGGCCGAGCGGGGTTTCTGAGGCAGAGGGCTGGGAATGCGCGGAACTCCGCTTACTGAAACCCTTTCCCGCCCTTGCCGGAGGTTGGTGGAGAGCGCGAGGGTGACGCGGGCGCAGCCTCTCCGCACGTTTTTCCGCCGGGATTCCAGCCCCCCTCCCTGCAACTCTACCCGCTTGCTTAGACTGTCATCAGTCCCCGGTATGAGGGGGCTTCCTTGCTAGGGGATGTTTTGTGCTTCGAAGCTGCTTGTGCAGCGCAGCGCAGTCGTCAGGCTTCAGGCGTTTTCTCTTTTCATTTGGTGCAGAGGGGAAGAGAAGTTCATCGTTGCACTGGGTAGTGCAATTCGAATAGGGGAACGCCGAGAACTCTTAGCACTAGGCATCTCCGGGATCCCCATACCAAACCTGAGGTCTAGATCCTGGTGTGTGTGCGTGTGTGTGTGTAGCTGTCTAATTGTGGATGGCATCTGTACAGTTTGAAGCTTGAACCTCCCTTTGAGCTTTGCCTTATCAAGTGGCGGGCTTGGCGACAGGACTTGGGGCAAAGTTCTGTGAACAGAAGATGCTTCCAGGCAGACCGGTCACCCCCTTGGTTTGCTGCTGAAACAAGGATGGCACCAAAAAACACAGCATGTTGTGCATGGTGAACCACTTCTTCAAAATTCATCATTTCTGTGACATCTGTACGCTCCTTTCTGGTGCTTTTGGCCTTTTTGGCCCTTTACGTACAGAGCTTAGCACTCAATAGGTATTTCAGCATATTCACAGTCCCATTTTACATACTGAGGAAGTGCACAGCGGTTTAAAACCAGAGGTTCAAAATACACATTTGATTGCATGAAAATAGCATGACTACTTTCAGATTTGAAATATATTTATTTATTGACCAAAAACATTTGTATGTGATTTTCCATTGTAGAAATCCCAAGCAGGTGTACAACAATTGTAAAAATAGTACCACAAGATAAAACAGCCTATTATTTGGGTGTGGGCGGGCTGAGTTTGTTCAATAGGGAAATAAGGTAAATTTCTAATTTCTGTCATGGCAAAATAACTCACCTAAATAATGAGCAACTGGAAAGGATCCAGACAATTGTTCTATTAATGATTTGGAGATCTATTTACACAGTCAATATGAAAAGAGTTTTCTACTGATAATTTAACTCATTAATAATAATTTCTCATTAATTTAAATACAATACATGTTCAAAGTTAAACATCCATAATTCCATTTCTAAATCAGTATTTAAAACTAAATACTTAATTTTATTTATATAAAATAAATAGCTGGAGTCTGGATGCTGGAGATTATGCAGGATAGCTGGAGTCTGGATGCAGGATAGCTGGAGTCTGGATGCTAAGAGATTATGTCAGCATAGGGAAACAACCACATAGACCCTTCAGAATAAAGGAATATTGTAAAAAGGTTTGTTCTTATTTTCTATTTTTAAATGTGTATTTGTTGAGACCAGGTTTCTGCAATGGTAATGTTAACATTAAGAGCAATTCTGAAGACTTAAAAAGATGGGACTAGGTAAGAAATGCATAAATACGAACTGTTCAAATGGTATTTATTCAGTCTGAAAAAGAAATGAAACTACATCTCCCAATAAAGTTCCAAAAAGAAATATATGGTTAAAAACCTTGCTATTGCAGCAGTTCCGATATTAATAACAAGAGTTTACTATAATGCAAAACCTTTTGCCTGCTTGTGTGGGATTCATTTATGAGTCAAGGTCTGGAGTTGTTCATTTTTCAAACCAGTTAAAGGATATGTCCTCGGGAGAATAGTTGGAGTCAAGTATTCAGTTGGGTCCACTGAGTATGCTTATTGGAAAGTAAGGCCCATGGAACACACTGTGGCTAAGGTCTGCATAAATACGAGTAGGATTGCTTGTTGAGCCTCTGGTTGTTTTTCCTCCACAGCGAGAGAATTGCGCTGCAAGTGCGTGAATGTCTTGTCTCAGAAAATTTCACCTGTATTCGTTGCCTCTGTAGTTTTCATACCTGAGGGACCGCACTGTGTCAGGCCTGAAGTCATGTAAGTGTCCAGAGCGGGCCTGCTCCATTTTTGTTACCGTATGCCAGAGAAGAGCTGTTCAGTCGCTCAGAAACTAATGTTATTCTTCCCACTGTAACAGAGTCACCAAGAAAGATGGGAAACGGGTTTGCCTGAACCCCCAAATGCCATGGGTCGAGAGGCTTCTCCAAAAGATAATTAACAAGGTATTTACAAACATTGTTGAGCCGACCTGCGTGCAGAAACCAATTTCTAGTACATCTTAGCTGTAATCCAGCACAGTTACTGAAGGCAGTGAGGTTTTTTTTTTAAGCAACCTGAATATAGGATTTCCTCTTTTCTTTTGGAAAACTGAATTTTTTTTTTTTGATCAAATTGTATTGCAGTATATATTTCTGTGCAGGGACACGGTGGCGCTGCGGGTTAAACCGCTGAGCTGTCGATCGGAAGGTCGGCGGTTCGAAACCGCATGGCGGGGTGAGCTCCCGTTGCTCGTCCCAGCTCCTGCTCACCTAGCAGTTCGAAAACATGCAAATGTGAGTAGATCAATAGGTACCGCTTCGGCGGGAAGGTAACGGCGTTCCGAGTCGTCATGCTGGCCACATGACCCGAAAGTGTCCTATGGACAACGCCGGCTCCAAGGCTTAGAAACGGAGATGAGCACCGCCCCCTAGAGTCGGACACGACTGGACTTTACGTCAAGGGAAACTTTTACCTTTACCTTATATATATCTGTATACACACACACACACAAACACACACATGCATGCACAGGCATGTGTGAGCGCACACACCCCACTAAAGAACTAGATGATTTTAATAGAACCATCAACAGTCGTGGCATAAATGCAGAGATAAGTGCCAGGAAATGTATTTTCTACCTATTGAAAGAGTTCTTATGAACACAAGATATATTGGTGCTCCTAAAAACATCAGTAGGTCCTGTAATTGGGCCAGGTGACCTGCTGCAGATAGACGTAGTAAACCTGTGGTTGGGACCACAAGGAACATGAACAAGAAAGATCAGGTTGTGTATGGCTGAGATAGCTTGGCCTTCTTCTGCTTCTCATGTTTTCATTTATTTCCTGTCTTCTGCAGCAAAGAAACAAGCTGTGACAGAAACTATATTTGGATTTGTAGCTGCAAGAGAAAATGCTGCAACTGTGAAGAGGGGGGGAGAGAGAGAGAGAGAGAGAGATTCCAGTGCGTAAAAAAGCCAGAAGAGAAGACAACCCGAAGCCTTAATTATTCCTCTACTGGTCCCCACTTTGTTGTATTTATTATTCAAACATACGTTAACGTATTTATTACTATGTCTCCATATGGAGGCCGTCTGATCAGTTCAGATCAGATACATACTAGATGCAATACTGTATGATATATACTACACATTTAAACTAATTGACACTGATTGCCTTCTGGATGTTAGCAATAGGTTGTGAGCCATGCTGAAATTTATAGAAAAGTGGGATATAAATACTCTTGATAAATGCATGCCAAAAGGTGCAAGACAGCAGAAAGTTATCCCCCATCAGCCTTTATGGGCCATGTTCACTTCAGTGGAGCTTACCTAGAACCCACTGCTGAATTGTCTCTAGGACAGCCTCTGTTAAGAAAAAAGCAGGCAGCATGATTAAGCAAGACTTTGATCCAAGTTAAAAACATGTTGGAGTCTGTCACCAGGGCCGCAACTAGGGGGGGCCAACCGGGGCATGTGCCCCGGGTGCCGCACTGGTGGAGAGCCAAAATGAGCGCTGGGGGGGGGCGCCAAAATGAGTGCTGGGGGGGTGCCAAAATGGGTGCGGAATCCATGTTTGCCCCGGGTGACACAGACCTTAGTTGCAGCCGTCTCACTCAGGATGCCTGAAGTGAGAACTAAAGGCCAAATGCACCAGACAAAAGACCCCTTCGTTGGCAAGGGAGAGGCAGGACGCTACACTGCTATTAATACCAACAAGTGCTAATACTTCCAACATTTGAGAGGAAGGAATTTGGGCTATAGATACTGTGTGATGAATTACATAAATATATGGGACAAAATATCGGGGAGAGTCATTGAAGTAAATGGAAGCTGTGTAAAAGCGTTACATTTTTACTGATACCTTGTTTCTATGAAAACTGGGTGTCTTTTTTGGGAAATTCTGTGACCTTCTGCTTTCAGTGGGCGTTTTATAAAGTGTTTTAATATGACTATTTATGTGGAAATGTTAACAGAAATGTTCTAAAACAGATTTTTAATGTCTTCACTGTTTATCTTGTGTTGCCAAATTCCTTTCAGGCTTAGCAGATTTGTTGCTTCTGGAATAGACAAAAATACAGCCACCATGAATGCACATATTAGAAACAAAACATTTAAAAGTATATAATTTTAGGGCTGAATTACATTTATCATTTTGGTGCATGGAGCTGATTTCTGGTGACTAATTTAGCAGTGCATAACTGTCCAATTTAGACATATTAATCCTATTATCTCCATGATATTCTTTGATTTTTCAAGTTTTCAGTTGCCTCTTGGCCCAAGTGGATCATCAAGTGTGTCACCAGTGTGACACATTATTATTTCATATATTACAAATTAATGGAATTGGAACAAGCTGCAGTTAATATAAAATAATTGAGTACCATTGCAGAATATCTTTTTTTTTACAATAAATACTTACCTGATACTTTTTCCCATGTACTTTTCTGAGAACAAAACTACACAATCTAAGTATTTGTCGCAGGGTTTTATCTTTAGGTCAGCACACAGCTGTGGCTTTTGTGCGATATACTTGAAATTAGCATGACCAAATCTCCTGTGCATCAGGTGTACACATTGGTCATGATATGGAGTGTTGCCAACTGCATTCTTGCAGCTTGGCTTCCTTGCATTTTGCACAATGTGCCAGGAGTCTTTTAAAATACCAGTAGTACACACTTTCCCATGTTTACGTATCCCACAACCATTTTTCTTAAATGTTATGGCATACCCTGTTGCAGCTAATTGTGCCACAGATAAAAGTTTGATTGTAAATTTGGCACATACAACACACCTTTTACAGTTTCTCCCAAGCAGGATAAATACAAGTCACCTTGTCCCATAATTTTGGTCACAGACCCATCAGCCAAAGATACACTTTGTCTGTCAGTTTTAGACAGTGACACAAAAGAGCTTTTACAATTACATAAATGACAATTGGCCCCAGAATCTAATACCCATACATCAGAATTACCCTTCTCAGCAACCTGTGCAATTTGGGTTGTCTGAAGAGCCTTCTTCTGTGTTGCCCTTGTGTTCTTCTTCTCTGTCTTTCTATTCTTGGGTCTCAAGGCACAGTCTTTCTGCAAATGTCCAGCTGGACCACAAGTGAAGCATCGCTGGCTGGCTAGTGCTGTGGCCTCAGCTTCTTTTCCCTTGTTTTCTGGTACTGCAGCTTTCCAGAAGAGTTGGGGGGATGTCTTTCCTCTCTCTTCTCCCATTCAGCGAGTAAGTGCTGTGTAACATACGATGGGGTGAGGTCGGCTTCAGGCATAGCCTCCAGGGTACAAATCAGTGTGTCCCATGTTTCATTCAGTGAGGACAGGAGGATATAGGATTTTGTGAGAGGTGTAAATTCCATTTCTCTCTCCTGCAACTCAACAAACAGCTGCTGAATATAATGCAGGTGCTCAGGAAGGCTATCTCCTTCTGCAAGGTAGGCTTTGTAGTCAGGGTAACTTTACTCCCTGCTATTGCCTTTACATACAAGTCTCTCAAAGCATCCCAAAGTTGCTTTGCAGACTGCATACCTCGCACGTGGACTAGCTGATTGTTCTCAACTCCCAGGATAATGGTGGCTCTAGCCCGTTCATCCTGTCTAAGCCATTCAGCACTGGGATTTTGGGGGGTTTGCTCACCAATTGAAAGCCAAAGATTCTCTCTGTGAAGATACATCTCCATCTTCAGGGCCCAATTCAAATAGTTGGTCTCAGATAGGCGCTCCAGAGGCATCGCTAAGGGCTGGGAGGTAGCCACGGCTTCTTCCTTCTTTTGCAAGTCACCTCAGCTGGCTTCTTTGTCTTGTAGACCAGCAGTTGCTGGAAAATCTCCAGGTGGCTCCAAAGAAAATCTTCACAGGTCTTTGCTACCTGCCTTTAAATTGTGCGTGAGGTGCAGAGCTGATCTCTCTATTCTCTCTGGGGTTTTACTGGGCTTACTGGGATGCTTACTGGGCCCATAACCCGTTGGCAGAGTGCTAGAAAGCATTTGGCCCAGGAGAGATCAGAAAAGTCACACACCAGGCATTTCTATAAAAATAAATGTATTTACAGAAAGCACAAAAACATATTTACAGGCTTCTGCATTCTCACAGGCTCTCTGAGAGCTGCTTACTCTGTACAAGCCTAAAGAGAAGGAAACTGAAACTAACAAGCAAACTGCCCTCCCTTCAGGCAATTCAACTATTAACACCTGAAAAGAGGACAATTAAATTCAACCTCTTCACCCGGCCAAAATGATTAGTTACCATAGTAACCTTAATCTGTAGCAGAAAACAATGTACCAAACAAAATATGGGCTGAATGTTACTCCTATTAGATTCAGTTGGCTGAATGGCTGAATGGCTGCATCCAAGGAGTCCCCATCAATCACTCCACTTCAGCTTGTTTGCAGATAACACACAACTAGGAGGGGTGGCTAATACTGTAGAAGAAAGAGAAGATTCAAAAACATCTGAACAATCTTAAACATTGGGCTGAAAGAAATAGGATAGAATTTAACAGGGGGAAATGTAAAGTTATGCATCAGGGCTGGAAAAATGTAAGGCACACACAGTATATAGTGGGAGACTTGGCTTGGCAGTAAGAGATCTGAAAGGGGTTAGAGTTTTGTTGCTGACCATAAGTTAAACAGGAATCAACAGTGCAATGCTGATGGTAAAAGGGCAAGTACTGTCTTGTGGTGCATTAACAGAAACAGAGTGAATGGGAAGTGATTGTTTCATTCTAATGGTTTTATTATATTCTGCCTGAGCCAAGTCCCATTTGGAGCATTGTGTGGCGTGACAATTCCATAGGACAGTAAGAAATTGGAGCAAATTCAGAGAAGCGCTACCATGATGGTGAAGAGTCTGGAAGCCTCATGAGGAACTTATGGGCATGTTTAGCCAATGGAAAAGACAGTTATCAGGAATATGATAGCATACAGTCTATCTGAAGGGTTCTCACACAGAAGAGGGAGGGGACTTAGTGTCTATTGTCCTAAGGGACATGACCATAATCAATGGGTTAAAATTACTCATGGGAGGTGGCTCAGGCTAGATAACAGGAGGAACTTCCTGACTGTATAAGCTGTCAGCCAGCAAAACAGGCCGCTGCATGAAGTTGTGGGTTCTCTTTCACGAGAGGTCTTCAGAAAAGAAACTGGATGATCGTCTGTAGGAGATGCTCTAGTGGATTCTGCACTGCACAGGAGATTGGACTAGATGAGATCTAATGTCCTGTCCAGTTCTATGATTCAAAATGTGACCTGGACTATGCTGCCATTGGATAAATAAACAGCTAATTGAATAATCATATCCAACAAGTGTACATCAGTGATGCTGCATCAAGCTGGAGGAAAATGTTAAGTGGTCTAACACAGGGCTCCATTCTAGACCCTGTGCTGTTCAAGATACGCATAAATTACTTGGATAAGGGATTAGAACATATAATTATCAAAACTGCAGATAACACAGAGATAAGGGGATAGCAAAACTTTAGAAGATAGTATCACAAATCAGGGGGATCTCGAACATCTGGAATGTTGACCAAAACACGGCAATATGAATTTCAGTAAGGACAAATGTGAAGCTGTACATTTGAGTAGGAAAAATCAAAGGCATGTGGTGGGGGTGGGCGTATACTACAGTCATACATGTGACAAGGCTCTGCAAGTCTTGAACATAGGCCAAGAGTATGATGCAGCTGCAAAAAAGCAGCTGCAAACTTAGGCTGCATTAACACAAGGATAGTGTCAAGATTACATTTAGAATATTGCATCCTGGTCTGGGCACCACACTTTAGAAAGGACTTTGACAAATTGGAGCATGTCCAAAGAAGAGCAAACAAGATGATAAGGAACCAGAAAGGAAACATTTACGAAGAATAGTTGGAGCCACTGGACATACTTACCTTGGTTAAGAGAAGACTTCCAAGAGACACGATATGTGTCTTCAAATATCTGAAGGACTGACATGTAGAAGGTAGGGCAGAATTTTCCGGAGTTATTCCAGAAGACAGGCTGAACATTCTCTTCCTAACGGTAAGAGCTGTTTAGCAGTGGAATAGACTGCTTTGGGAGATGGTGGACTGTTCTTCACTAGAGATGTTTAAGCAGAGATTGAAAGGCCTGATGGCATCTGTCAGGGATGCTGTAGCAGTAGATTTCTGGGCTGGGCAGGGGGTTGGACCAGATGATCGCCAATATCCATTCCAATCTTTAAATTCTATGTTTCTATTATTCCTTTACTCTCAGCATCTCATGGTACACACTTCCCTGCATACAGAAGGAGCATTCAATTGTGGAGGCAAAATGTCACCTACAGTTGGAAGTGATTGGCCTGCCATTCTCCAGAGGCGAGGCTTTTGGAGTGCTTCCAGGGGCGAGGCTTTGCAGGAGCGGTCATCCCAGGGCTTCACCCTTGCCCAGCAGCAGGAGAAAGAAGATGGCAATTCCCAGGCAGTTCCAATCCATGGGTGCAGCTGAGATGGCTCGTCCTTGGAAGTGTCCGATCAGCCATGGAAGCTCCTTGGGGGCCTTGGGCCCATCACTCTCTCTCAGTGGGGTGTAGTGGAGAAGATGGTGGACTAGGAGTGGGGAGACCCAGGTTCTAGTTCCCAACAGACTCAGAAGTTCACTTTGGGCTAGTCAGCCCCTCTCAATCCAATCTACCACCCAGAGTGGTTATAAAGAGGAAAAATGGGGACAGGAAGCCCTATGTATGCTGCCTTAAGCTCCTGATATAAATAGATAATATACTCAAAATTCCAAAGAATTCTTCCAAGTAACAACTCAACAGATATTGATCAGATAACTCTACAATGCTGATGAGTCAAGGATGTTTCTCAAGGTTTTAATGAGCTTTCAACTGAATATTAGCTGGAAAGAATGAATGAATTCAGCTGGAATGTCTCAGCTCCCATTCTTCAGGGCAAAGAACTGCATTCTCTGAAGGAATTCGTCTGTCAATAAAAGTTTCCTTCGCATAATGATTTGCAATCTACTCCTCTTCAAGAATCTGTAGGTGTTGAAAGCCTGGCATACTTTGAAGGTGGTGCTTCCAGGGTTGAGCCATCTCAGCTGCATCCACGGAACTGCCGTCTTCTTCTTCCTGCTGCTGCCCTGGGATCCAGGCGCTGGGCGAGGGTGCGGCCCTGAGCTGTGCACTCCCCTGCATAGAAAAGAAGTGTTCAACTGTGGAGTCAAAATGTCACCGACAATTGGAAGTGGTTGGTTTGCAGATAGGTTGACCGTCTCAAATGAGAATGAGGCTTCAGAGAGGGGAGGGGAAGGGAGGGAGGGAGGGGGGAGGGAGGGAGGAAGGACAGACTTTATGGCTGACTGGAAACCCCTTACAGACTTTTTGCATGAAACGGAAAAAAATGCACTTACGATTTGTGGTTTTCATGACTAGAAAAAAAAATAGATAATAGAAAAAAGTGAACTTTTCTTTTGTAATCATAGAGTAAGAGTTTATTTTGTAATTGAACTTATATTTTCTGCAAAAGAAAATAGAAGCGTATTCTTTCTATTCTTTTTTATTCTTTCTTTCTGCACCTTTTCTTTCCTTTTTTTTCTTTTTCCTTTCTTAGTTTGTTAGATATATCTCTGTCTGTCTGTCTGAACATATACCCCTTTTACACTGCCATAAAACAATCAGGAGAATTCCTTGCCCACTGCTTTAGCTATGTTAGAAGACAGGAAAGATTTCCTCAGTGCTTGATATAGATATTAGGTTATTGCTGCCCCACCCCCACACATTATCTCTAAACTTTGACAATAATTTTTAAAAGCTTGACATAAAAGGGAGCCATGATTAGTTTTTAGAATTCCTGAACTGTGCATAACTGCACAGTGCCTAGAAATATCAGAATAAAAAAATGTTCCTAAAACCAAATCTCCTAGTGTTGCATGCTCTTTTTCACTGTTTCTGTTAACCACATTATCCTCCACTGCATTCCAGTCTGGGAACTTCCAGCGGTGCCCCCTTTTTTTTTATAAGCAATACAACCATGTCCTGGACATCCAGAGTTAAGGAAAGAAAACAAAGCATCTCACTTGAAAATTTTCAGTGTATTCCTAGTGCATGTGTATTGCTAGAGCCTTTTTGACTCCTCATGGAGGGAGGGAGGGAGGGAGGGAGGGAGGGAGGGAGGAAGGAAGGAAGGAAGGAAGGAAGGAAGGAAGGAAGGAAGGAAGGAAGGAAGGAAGGGACTTCTTGATGTGCCCTTGGCCTTTGTTGCAACCTAAGATGAACGTGGGACTTTTCACAATGAATTAAAATAACTCCCAGACTCATGTCTGGGCTGCAATTTTACCACTGGATTATACTGCACAAATATTTTGGCTGTTTTCTCTCAGAACACCCTCAAACCCGCAGTAAGCAAACCGTAATGCCCGATCATTGTATGCTACTCTTTTAGTCCACCTTGCCATTCGGAGCGTAAAAGCAATTGGTGAATGTTATAAACTACTGTCCCAGCACCAGTCCAACCTAAATTACAGTAAGCGTCTAACACGTCTTGATGACCCTGCAGATTTCTTGGAGTCCACAGCGTTTCGCCTGCTGTATTCAATCTGTACTATCTGGCAGATCGTATTTTATTCCAGGTTCTCTTTTACTGCGTAAGGCTTTGCTGGATCATGAGCCTTTCTATTACTTAGCTCTTCACAATGCACTTCAAAACTAACAGGGTTTTTTCTAGATGTTCCTCACATCTTGCAGATCTGTTCTGGCATTCAAATCTAAAGCTGACAGAAAACACTATCATCCAATCAGCACTCGTCTTTTTCTCCCAAGCTGCCCAATTGTTGGTTTCATTGGCATACTCCCAAATCTATTGCCTGTCTGTCTGTCTATTTATCATTTCCAAATGTTTATACATACACACTTACAAATGTATACAGAGAGAGACTGATTCACACACATATCGCTGTTCAGTTCCAGATACACTGAAATCTTGAGTTGGTTTCTGTGACAAGTTCTCATTTTTATCCTTGGGGACGTTTAAAAAAAGATACTTTTTCCAAATGAGCCAGGACATGGCATGTTCAGATAATGAAATAGTTTTTACATTATTTTATAGCTGTGTGTCATTTTGTCTGCTCTCTGAACAGTTTTAAAAAGTAAAGTCTTTCTTGACTCCACACATATTCAGATAATTCTGTTGGCAACAATACAGAAATATTTGACCTTCCGCCAGGATCTGTCTGTCTGTCTGTCTGTCTTTTTCTCTTTCTCTTTTTCAGTTCCTAGTCTAACTCTCAGTGTACAAAATGTCCTTCATTTTTATCTGTGGGTGTTCCTAGATATTCCTGGAATTCCTTGTGGCTTCTTATGCCTTATTTATCCCAGCTGAATCACTTGACTGGCTGGGACCAATGCACAAAATGTTGCTGAACCAGGAATCCCAATTAAGCCTATCTGGCCAAACTACTAACTCACAATATATACATCTGTTTAGACCACCCTCTTGGAATAGAATATGATTTACTTTTATAATTGCATTCTTCATTATTGTCTATTTTGCTCTATTTTCCCCAATTTGAAATGTTGGATAGATTAATATTCCTTTGCACTTTTAAAAATCTTTGCCCTCCATATTTAAATTACTAAAGTTTTCACATTAATGGTTGAGCAATAGCACAAGAGACGATGCTGTTGTTTACCTTTGAGGCTGGTGGTTAGGTGGCTGTACTCATATTTCAAAATATACAACCACAGAAGTTATGCAAAAACTCAACCCCTTTGCAACTTGTATAAGATGACAGTGGAGGTACTGCCCGTGAATAGCTATTAAGACTAGCACTGAGATTATAGGCATCAGGTCGAAGCTGCTATGACATCAAAAATGTCACTGCATATGCCATAATACCAATTATGGTGATACAAATTCCATTAATTGTTTATTTTTAATGGCACTTTTTCCTTTAGATTTCAGAACTAAAGTTAATTTTTGAAAAAGTGTTCAATTTTTAGATCTTTGCATGAGAATTTGATCTTCCATTGAAAATTAAACAACGTGGTATGATTATTGTGTTGGTTCATTATAGCCAAAATGTTCAGTTGTGAAGCTTAGGGCACATAATTGCCTTTCAGCATAACTGTTACAGAATTATTTTTATTTATTTATTTATTTAATTAATTCACCAAATTTATATGGTCGCCAATCTCACAAAAAAGTGACTCTGGGCAGCATACAATAAAACTGTAAAACAGTTAACTCATAATGATTGTTAAAAAATATTAAAACTCACAAAGGCTAAGAGAGGACAGCAGATGTTAAGAACAATGGAGCCACCTCAGTACCTCACTTGTTGCCTGGGGCCCCCAGGCCTGATAGCATTACCAGGTTTTGTGGGACTTCCGTAAAATCAACGGAGACTGAGCCAGAATCACTTCAAGGGGGGAGGATGTTCCATAAGGTGGGTGCCACGGCAGAGAAGGCCCGCCTCCTGGGACCTGCCAAGAGTAGCTCCCTAGCAGACAGGGACCCATAGGATGTATATGTTCTGCTGGATCTGATGGGACAAGCCGATATAATGGGGGAGATGCAGCCCCTCAAATAACCCGGCCCTATGCCACAGAGGGATTTAAAGTCAAAACCAGCACCTTGAGCTGGACCCAGAAGCAGACTGGCAACCAGTGCAGCTCATGGAGCAGAGGTGTAACATGTTGCTCTCGAGACATAGATAGCTGCCTGCACCACTAAATTCTGCACCAGCTGAAGCTTCTGGATACTCTTCAAGGGCAGCCCCATGTAAACTGCATTACAATAGTCCAACTGAGGTGACTAGGGCATGAGTGACCATAAGCAGAGCCCCCCTACCCGATGTAGGAACAGGTGCAACTGGTGCACGATATGAAGATCAGGGCAATGCAAAGTATCCTGAGATATTTTTCTGCCAAATGAAGGGCTGGGAAAATGCAATTTAACATGGTTGTGAACAAGAGCCTTAAGGAAGATTGCACAATGTCTGTGAAATTCTTTTCTTGTGCTAAGCATTCTTCAGGGAAACTTCTTTATTGGATGCCTTCAGTTGCTGGATGGAATGCTTAACTGTGTTTTTAATTATATACTATAAAAATCCTTACTATAGTATTTGAAGCCCTTAAGATACTTCAGAGCAAAACATACATGAAAAGTCCTGGTTCTAAGCGCTCAGACCTCCAGAGTCATTCATCTATGGGGAAAACGTAATTCAGCTAAATTATGTGTACAGTTAAACTCTGGTTTCAACCTCCCTTACTTATCTATGCAAATTGACCCAATCTGGAACAGCAGTGACAAATAATTTTTTGATTTGAAACAGCAGGGCACTTTGGTTGTATCCCAAGTACAACAGATTGTCTTCTGAGGAATATCTTCATAAATACAGAATTTAAGTGGAAAAATAAATTATAACTGATACTCACTTGGGCAGTATCCCACGGGCATGTAACAACAGTGTCACGCCCTGCCTGGGAACATCTTTTTTCTCTCATACCAGCAGAATATAATCACCCTTTCCCACAAACAGCACATGGGTTAGTGCACCTATATAAGCACAGAGAGCTGTTTTTAAAGAGCTTTGCTTGCTTCTCTGAGGGAGCAAAGGGCAGAATCCCCTTGGGGAGGGGCATAAACCACTGAGTTGCTAATGGCCAGCTACTGGAGTTCCTCCTTAAAATGTGCTTGCTGCTATTCTCATGTTTGGTTTGCAACAAACAACAGGAACTAGAGCAATTTAGGATTTATGAAATGTGCATAAATATTAGTAAATTTATTAAATGTCGAGAATTGGCTTCTTCCTTGAAGGAAGACGGTTATTTGTGTTATGACAGATTGAAGCCAGTTTTAAATAATTTTCCTTGCTATGCTTTTGCCAAAGAAATCTCCAGAGCGTTGGGGTTGTGAGAGACTTTAAAAGAGCGTGCACTATCATACTAGCAAAACGGAACTGTGTGGAGATCAACTAGGGTGAGATACCATCTGGAGTCACAGGGTGACTTTATCACCTGTTTCTCCCCTTCCCCAAGCTGTTTTGCATAAAATAGGAGTTGCTGGAAATTAAAGTCATGAATCACCTTCACTTCCCTATTACCGTTTCTTACAAAACTTTATTTGCCAGGAAGTAAATTGGAGATATAATTTTGTTGTTTTATGGAGTGGCATTTCTTAAATCATATAGTGCTTTTCCTCTGATACCAAACTGGGAGGAAGAGAAAGCTCTGTTTTAAAGATTTTCCTTTTTTCCCAACTTCATCTTGATTTCCTGAATATCAGGCTATGTTGTTAAAAATCATTTTGCTTTCCACATAGGGAAGCGTTGTACTAACCCTTGCCCAGAGAATTGTGTTTCAAAATTATCAGGAGTATCAGACGGCACTTTGGGTCGATACATGAAATAGGTGTTATGGATAAAGCCAGAAATCTTACATACAATACATTGTGTACGGCAACAACCAGGTTGGGAAACAACAACAACAAAACATGGGCAATGGACATAGGATCTAGATACTGTTCTTTGGGCTAGATACTGTTCTGAGGCCCACATTGGTCTGCATGTAAGGATCCATCCCAACAATTCCCTCTGAGAGCAAGCAATGCACCCAGCCATGAAGTTTCTACATTTTGGCTATTTAGTCCCATTGGAAAGGCAGTGATTGAATTAAAGTGCTGTTCACACTCCCTTCTGAGAGTGTGCTGGTCATTATAGGCCAGGTGACTGTTTTTCTCCCCCTGGCTTTGCTGCTGCTCCCCCTCCGTACATCATCAGTCATTGTTGTAAACCACCAGAGTCCCTTTGGTGGGAGGAGATGGGCGGTGACAAATTTGATAGATAGATAGATAGATAGATAGATAGATAGATAGATAGATAGATAGATAGATAGATAGATAGATGATAGATAGATAGATAGATAGATAGATAGATAGATAGATAGATAGAGGGAAGGAAGCATCACCAGAGGGGAAGGAGGTGGTCTGAACTCAGGACTCTCTTGGGCTTCTCTAGGCTGGTTTGTCTACCCCTCCTCCCCCACCTCATTTGGGCAACTCCCAAGTTAAAATAATACAAATTAAAGAAACATGGAAAACACAAAGCCGAAACAGCCCCAGAGAGGGGATAGGCAGACCCGTGGCAGGATTGGGCAACCAGCTTGGTGATATAGGGTGGGATAGTGAAACTGTCTAGAGCCTTGGCCATTGCATCTCTTACTTTGCATCAGTGTTTCTCAGCCTAGGCAACTAGAAGATGTTGGCTGGCTGGGGAATTCTGGGAGTTGATGTCTACATATTTTCAAGATGCCGCGGTTGAGTTTCTTTGACAAATACAAAGAAACTGGCAATTAGGCAGCAAAAGTCCATTCAACATCCCACGTTATTTTCTGAGGCTGCCCCATCTAAAAGTAAAGATAGTGACTCATGGTATTCCGGTATATTGTTAAAGAATAACAACATTAATGTGCCCCACATCTTCCCCAAATAAAATTGTGGAAACTTCACCTCTTCTTCTTGTCCTTACTCTCTTGGAAACCTAGAGGGAGCTTGATTTCAAAAACAGGAACTGAGGGGGTGAGGTGTGAAATGAGGCAGAATACTGACCAGCTGGGCTATTTTGGGGCTAGAAAGGAAAACTGCTAGGACTATTGTCGGTTTCACTCCCACCTCCCAAGTATCTCAAGTCTTGCAAGGGAATGCTGGCAGCAAATGGGCGCAGCACTGGAAGAATCCCAATGAATATGCAAAATGGCGTTCAGATAGGCAAAATGACACTGCCCCACAGCATTTATGTGGGATATCCCTCTGCAGGATGACAGAAAGGGACAAGCAGGTGGAAGAAGCAGCCAAACCATTTGCTCAGACCAGCTGAAACTCTTGTATTACTCTGTGGCACACCAGTGCCAGGTCACCTGTACAGGAACTAGTGCCCCAGTGTTCCCAAAACAACAATGTTTTAGGTGTATGAGGAACCAATGCAGGGCCTGAGATGTGCCTCCCACCGTGAAGCGTGGCCAGGCTTTAAGGGGGAAGGTTCCTTCTGAAGAGGGCAGACAGCTCAGCAGGCCAAGACAAAATGGCCATGGAGGGCAGTGACCAGTGACCAGAGGTAGGGTAGGGACCAACAAGAGTGCATATTAGCCAATAGGAGTAGTTGGGTATTTTATACGTACTTAAATACTTACTCTGCCAGCCATGACACAAATGGATAAAACTTCTCACGGCAGCCGTTTTGTTAGAGTGTCCAAGACATGCTGAAAATTCCAAATATGCCTGCTAGTGTATCAGTATTTGTGGTCCTGTTTTACAAATTCCCTTGTCAAGGAGGCAAAGGAGAATTCTGCGGAGTTACAGGCATCCACAGAACTGGCAGGCAAAATGAGAAGCACATACAAAAAGTGCAGAGCTTGAATCACAGTGGTGTGGCGCTGCTTTCATCATTTGCTCTCTCCACCCCCTCTCCCTTCCAATGCGCAGATGCCTCTGCGCATGGCATTTAGGACTTGGGAGTGCGGCTTTTGGACTTGTACATATGAGGCCATCTGCCTTACTAGCAAATTAACAGCAAGGATAACTACTTTGACCATTCATTTCCTTCCCAACAATTTCTTTCTACAGTTTCCATCACTCCCAGCCAACATGGGCAGTGACAAATCACCAAGAAAAACTAATATCTGTCCAAGAGTCCCAAAAGAACTCAAATGTGAAATTGCTGATCTTCTAACAAAAATGTGCTACTTAACCCTAAATTAGCCCTGGTGCCTAAGGACTGGAAACGGGCCTGAGTAGTGACTTCTTTAGAGAAGATATGGTGGGGCCAGGCAACTGCAGGCTCATCTCCTTTATACTCTCTACTCTCCAGGATGCTCCCTATGACTCAGACCAACTTTTTTTCCCAGGACAAGTAGGATACCTTCTAGATAAAGCACTGAGCTATAGGCACTTCCCATTTTTTTAATCTCCTGCATGCCTACTGGACTCACATGGATAATATTATATGCTGTTTCATTGCAGCATTGTGATTTGCAGGAGGGAAAGGAAGGGTCAGATGGCATAAGGAAATTCTCTAGAACTAAAGGAGATGTTCGCAATCACATTTGCTCCCATAATGACCCTGATGAAGACACCAGTTTCAATGTTATTTCTAATATCATAAATTGACCAGAAGCACTACTAAATACAACTTTATCAAGCATGTACAAAAACTATTATAGCTCGGGGAGAAATAAGCCCTAAAGCAGGGGTCCCCAAACTCTTCAGCTCATTGACTCCCAAAGGGGTCAATATTGACCACTTTGGAGAACCCTGGCCTAAAGAAATCTTCCAGACGTTTTGAGAATGTGGATAGGAGTGATCTGGTAGCCATTTTTTTTACTTGGGTTTTCAAATGGGATTTCAGAAAGTCCCTCATCAAAGGCTCCTGAATAAATGTAACAGCCATAGAATAAAAAGGAGAGTTCTCTTATGGACTGGCCACTAACTGAAGAAACAAAAGCAATAGGAATCAACAGACAGTTCTCACAATGGAAGAATGTGTGCCTTATTTCATTTTGTATGTTCTATTTTGTAGCTCTACTCTGTAGGTTCTATTCAGTAAATTTTATTTAATCTGAGTCACTGACCTTAATAAAGATTTAAAAAAAAGATGAATAATAACTCCTCCCCAAGAAGCTGAGTAGGAACCGGTGCTTTTTTTATTTGTATGTAAATAAGTTATCATGAGGTAATTTATCTTTTTTTATCATGAGGTAATTTATCTTTTTTTAAAATAGAGAATTACTAATTTCGTGACTATGAGAACTCCTGAGACATGATATTGTAACTTGAGCAAATTATTTTACAAGATGTCAATGATCCTCATATACGTACCCTCATATACAGGATATCAAAAAGTAGGTTAAATGATGATAGTGCTAGATGGGTTGATCCATAGCTATCTGAACACCCTTTTCAGCAGACATTCATTACTGGCTCATCCTCATATTGAAGATAGGTCTCATTTGAGGTAGCACAGGAGTTTCTCTAAGCCTGCACTGATCAACATGTTTATAAACCATATGAACCAATGAGTAGAGGGAGGGGAGGGGAGGGGAGGGGGCATTCAGTTATTGCTGACAAGCTGAATATATCTGTGCTGAGCTACAGGCCAGAAAGAACACCTGTTGATTGGTGGGGACTCTCTGCAAAGTCTATAGACTAGCAAAGATATCAAGATTACCAGCCTTTTTAACAGTGGCTTCCCTGCTTTTATAAACTTATTTTTAAAGAATAACAGCTATATTTAGATAGAAGTTGGACTGACATCTATTGCTCCTACTTCAGTTGCTCTTAGAATGATTTGTGATGTTATGCTTGTTGTCTGATCTGGTTATGTTGCTCTTTTACTTTTTAAATATTTAAAATTTATGTTCATGTTAATTTTCTATTGATGTTTTGCTAGATAGATACTCTTTATATTTTTATATATTTTATATATTTTTATAGATACTCTTTAGTGTGAACAGTTTGGGAAAACTAGGTATTTTAAAATACATCCTATTAACTTTTTAGATGAATAAAAATTCTCTCTAAAGTCTATTCTTTAACAAATTCCACAATACCCTGGACAAAGCAAATCTGGGGAATTCGTCAGTTTTCTGTAGAACTAATGAACTTCAATAGATCAGTGATGTCAAAACGATTTTAAATGCCAAAGATACTGGCTTCTGAGCAGATTTCCTCTCTTAAAAGATAAAGGAAGACATTGTTGGAGGAAGACAAAGGAGAAAGATAGAGAACAACTAATTTTTGATTATGATTCCTCCTTTATCATCAGTAGTACACCCATATGTTGGGTGATCCTAAAAGTTCCAGCAGAGCCTTTGTAATCTGGTACTCTGCCAATCTGGTGGACTACAATAAATTAAGCTTTCTGGTTGTGTAATGGGCTGTGAGAATGACCTTGGGAGACAGGAGGAAGAGCCGCAGCCTAAACAACTCTCACGCAAAAGGCATCTCAGCCCACAGAAGGAAAGAAGGCATTGGAAGCATCTCAGAGGACCCTCACTAGTTTCATGAAAAGTAAAAGTAAGGGTAAAAAGGTAAAGGTAAAGGTTTCCCTTGACGTAAAGTCCAGTCGAATCCGACTCTAGGGGGCGGTGCTCATCTCCATTTCTAAGCCTTGGAGCCGGCGTTGTCATAGACACTTCCGGGTCATGGGGCCAGCATGACGACTCGGAACGCCGTTACCTTCCCGCCGAAGCGGTACCTATTGATCTACTCACATTGGCATGTTTTCGAACTGCTAGGTGAGCAGGAGCTGGGACGAGCAGCGGGAGCTCACCCCGCCGCGCGGTTTCGAACCGCCGACCTTCCGATCGACAGCTCAGCGGTTTAACCCGCAGCGCCACCGCGTCCCTAAAAGTAAGGGAGTTGTACAAATTCTTTATCATTCAAGAAGGAGACATTGAAGTATCAATTTCTCGATACCTTGACCGGTTTCTGAAACACACATTTCAAAGTAATTGCACTATGGTCTGATGCATAAGAAACATCAATATTACATTCTTGAATTTAGTGATATAAAGTTGATGATATTAAAAAATAATCAAGCCTAAAAAAATTCTGATGCACACTTGAATAAAATGTTACTTTGATTTGAATACAGAAACATCAAGTGCCTGAATTTTTGAATGGGAAGCATATAAAACATGTATCTGAGGTTGAATTATTGCTTATGCATCCTACAAAAATAAAAATAAAAATAAAAGGGAAAAGAAGTTGAAAGATGAATCGAAACATTTATGGGCGCAGACAGCTAGATGCTCATTTGCTACTTTGTACAGAGAAATACAGAAAAGGAAATATGAACTAAATACAACAATATCACAGCAGACAGAATTCATGCTAACATAACTACAACAGAGATACTGGAAGAACAGTAAAAGAGCCGGCAAGATTTTGGCTAATTGCTTAAAGCAAAAGGAAGATAGGGCAATAATTCCAACTATTAGACGTGAAAGTGGTGAAATGTATAAAACATTTAAATAAATAAATAAATATTTCCGAACTCAGATGGTTGCAGTTCAAAGAGAACACAGACTTCCATCCTGTCCAGACCTTCCTAAACTCCCTGGTCGTGACCTTCCCTCCCCCCCTCTCTCGCCCGTTTGGCCCCCTTTGACGCAGGGATCGTTCTCCTCCTTTCCTCGCTCGCTGCAACAGGGGCAGACTGAAGGGGAGAGGCTTGAGAGCGCCGCCGCTTGCCGGGCTCGGGGGGAGTCTCTTCCTCGCCAGGGCTGTTCTCCCGTCGGGTCAGCCCTGGAGGGATAAAAGCCCGGCGGCGCGACGGCCCCGCTCAGAGTGCGCTACAGCCCGCCGCCGTCCCAGCATGAGCCGCCTGGCCTTCCGCGCGACCACGCTGCTCGTCGTCCTCCTGCTGGTCGCCGGGAGCGCTGTGCAGACCCAGGGTAAGCTGACTTCTGAGCCCAGGCAGGGAGCGGCAAGGCAGACCGCGGACCGGGCTGCCGCCCAGCCCTGCACGTCCTCCCCGTGCGCAGGTGGCAGCCGCTCGCCTTGGGCCGAGCGGGGTTTCTGAGGCAGAGGGCTGGGAATGCGCGGAACTCCGCTTACTGAAACCCTTTCCCGCCCTTGCCGGAGGTTGGTGGAGAGCGCGAGGGTGACGCGGGCGCAGCCTCTCCGCACGTTTTTCCGCCGGGATTCCAGCCCCCCTCCCTGCAACTCTACCCGCTTGCTTAGACTGTCATCAGTCCCCGGTATGAGGGGGCTTCCTTGCTAGGGGATGTTTTGTGCTTCGAAGCTGCTTGTGCAGCGCAGCGCAGTCGTCAGGCTTCAGGCGTTTTCTCTTTTCATTTGGTGCAGAGGGGAAGAGAAGTTCATCGTTGCACTGGGTAGTGCAATTCGAATAGGGGAACGCCGAGAACTCTTAGCACTAGGCATCTCCGGGATCCCCATACCAAACCTGAGGTCTAGATCCTGGTGTGTGTGCGTGTGTGTGTGTAGCTGTCTAATTGTGGATGGCATCTGTACAGTTTGGAGCTTGAACCTCCCTTTGAGCTTTGCCTTATCAAGTGGCGGGCTTGGCGACAGGACTTGGGGCAAAGTTCTGTGAACAGAAGATGCTTCCAGGCAGACCGGTCACCCCCTTGGTTTGCTGCTGAAACAAGGATGGCACCAAAAAACACAGCATGTTGTGCATGGTGAACCTCTTCTTCAAAATTCATCATTTCTGTGACATCTGTACGCTCCTTTCTGGTGCTTTTGGCCTTTTTGGCCCTTTACGTACAGAGCTTAGCACTCAATAGGTATTTCAGCATATTCACAGTCCCATTTTACATACTGAGGAAGTGCACAGTGGTTTAAAACCAGAGGTTCAAAATACACATCTGATTGCATGAAAATAGCATGACTACTTTCAGATTTGAAATATATTTATTTATTGACCAAAAACATTTGTATGTGATTTTCCATTGTAGAAATCCCAAGCAGGTGTACAACAATTGTAAAAATAGTACCACAAGATAAAACAGCCTATTATTTGGGTGTGGGCGGGCTGAGTTTGTTCAATAGGGAAATAAGGTAAATTTCTAATTTCTGTCATGGCAAAATAACTCACCTAAATAATCAGCAACTGGAAAGGATCCAGACAATTGTTCTATTAATGATTTGGAGATCTATTTACACAGTCAATATGAAAAGAGTTTTCTACTGATAATTTAACTCATTAATAATAATTTCTCATTAATTTAAATACATGTTCAAAGTTAAACATCCATAATTCCATTTCTAAATCAGTATTTAAAACTAAAGGTTCTATTTATTTTATTTATATAAAAATAATTTAAGGAATGTAAAGTGAGTAATTAAAACATTTTTAGCATTCTTGTCCCAATATTTTTTGTCAGTGAATACACTACCCTTTTAATTACTCTTTATGTTAACCAAATTAAAATCATTCAGATTCATATTATTCAAATCCAAATACTTGTGTTGTTTGACCACTGTTGTTTGACTTTTCATGACTCTTGAATGGTAAATGACTCTAACTGTACCTCTTACCATTTATTCTCATACTTCAGTTTTGTATATTCAGTATATTTTGGGTTTTTTTGCAAATTGGAACTTTCTTCGCAAAGTAGCTGTCATTTTTTTGTGGCAGGTAAAAAAAACCCATGCTGTACTGGCTAGGTTTATACTGGCTAGGTTAACAGAGCCTGTAGTATAACCTAAGGTAGCCCAGGTTATGTTAAAGGTAGTCAGAGGCACCGTGTAACCCCAAACGCAAGAAAGTAGATAATCCTTCTTCCAGATATCACTACTTTCAGAAAAGTGGAGCCCATCAGATACGATTTTAAAAAGCTGCTCTGGTTCTTGTTTATCAAACCAGTAAAGTGCCATCATGCCTTCTGTTGAGGTTAAGTTGGCCAGGTTGGGTGGAAATGCTGGAACAGGAAAGATGCAGAAGGTGAGAAAAATGGGGCGGCAATTTCCCACAGCCTGTAGTCAGTTCCAGCAATGTGAAATACGAAAGAAAATAGAATGTAGTGCATGACAACCGAATAGGATAGCTGGAGTCTGGATGCTAAGAGATTATGTCAACATAGGGACACAACCACATAGACCCTTCAGAATAAAGGAATATTGTAAAAAGGTTTGTTCTTATTTTCTATTTTTAAATGTGTATTTGTTAAGACCAGGTTTCTGCAATGGTAATGTTAATATTAAGAGCAATTCTGAAGACTTAAAAAGATAGGACTATGTAAGAAATGCATAAATACGAACTGTTCAAATGGTATTTATTCAGTCTGAAAAAGAAATGAAACTACATCTCCCAGTAAAGTTCCAAAAAGAAATATATGGTTAAAAACCTTGCTATTGTGGCAGTTCCGATATTAATAACAAGAGTTTACCATAATGCAAAACCTTTTGCCTGCTTGTGTGGGATTCATTTATGAGTCAAGGTCTGGAGTTGTTCATTTTTCAAACCAGTTAAAGGATTTGTCCTCAGGAGAATAGTTGGAGTCAAGTATTCAGTTGGGTCCACTGAGTATGCTTATTGGAAAGTAAGGCCCATGGAACACATTGTGGCTAAGGTCTGCATAAATACGAGTAGGATTGCTTGTTGAGCCTCTGGTTGTTTTTCCTCCACAGCGAGAGAATTGCGCTGCAAGTGCGTGAATGTCTTGTCTCAGAAAATTTCACCTGTATTCGTTGCCTCTGTAGTTTTCATACCTGAGGGACCACACTGTGTCAGGCCTGAAGTCATGTAAGTGTCCAGAGCGGGCCTGCTCCATTTTTGTTACCGTATGCCAGAGAAGAGCTGTTCAGTCGCTCAGAAACTAATATTATTCTTCCCACTATAACAGAGTCACCAAGAAAGATGGGAAACGAGTTTGCCTGAACCCCCAAATGCCATGGGTCGAGAGGCTTCTCCAAAAGATAATTAACAAGGTATTTACAAACATTGTTGAGCCGACCTGCGTGCAGAAACCAATTTCTAGTACATCTTAGCTGTAATCCAGCACAGTTACTGAAGGCAGTGAGGTTTTTTTTAAGCAACCTGAATATAGGATTGCCTCTTTTCTTTTGGAAAACTGAATTCTTTTTTTTTTTTATCAAATTGTATTGCAGTATATATTTCTGTATACACACACACACACAAACACACACATGCATGCACAGGCATGTGTGAGCGCACACACCCCACTAAAGAACTAGATGATTTTAATAGAACCATCAACAGTCGTGGCATAAATGCAGAGATAAGTGCCAGGAAATGTATTTTCTACCTAATGAAAGAGTTCCTATGAACACAAGATATATTGGCGCTCCTAAAAACATCAGTAGGTCCTGTAATTGGGCCAGGTGACCTGCTGCAGATAGACGTAGTAAACCTGTGGTTGGGACCACAAGGAACATGGACAAGAAAGATCAGGTTGTGTATGGCTGAGATAGCTTGGCCTTCTTCTGCTTCTCATGTTTTCATTTATTTCCTGTCTTCTGCAGCAAAGGAACAAGCTGTGACAGAAACTATATTTGGATTTGTAGCTGCAAGAGAGAATGCTGCAACTGTGAAGAGGGGGGGAGAGAGAGAGAGAGAGAGAGAAAGAGAGAGAGAGAGAAATTCCAGTGTGTAAAAAAGCCAGAAGAGAAGACAACCCGAAGCCTTAATTATTCCTCTACTGGTTCCCACTTTGTTGTATTTATTATTCAAACATACGTTAACGTATTTATTACTATGTCTCCATATGGAGGCCGTCTGATCAGTTCAGATCAGATACATACTAGATGCAATACTGTATGATATATACTACACATTTAAACTAATTGACACTGATTGCCTTCTGGATGTTAGCAATAGGTTGTGAGCCATGCTGAAATTTATAGAAAAGTGGGATATAAATACTCTTGATAAATGCATGCCAAAAGGTGCAAGACAGCAGAAAGTTATCCCCCATCAGCCTTTATGGGCCATGTTCACTTCAGTGGAGCTTACCCAGAACCCACTGCTGAATTGTCTCTAGGACAGCCTCTGTCAAGAAAAAAGCAGGCAGCATGATTAAGCAAGACTTTGATCCAAGTTAAAAACGTGTTGGAGTCTGTCACCAGGGCCGCAACTAGGGGGGGCCAACCGGGGCATGTGCCCCGGGTGCCGCACTGGTGGAGAGCCAAAATGAGTGCTGGGGAGGGGGGCCAAAATGGGTGCGGAATCCATGTTTGCCCCGGGTGACACAGACCTTAGTTGCAGCCCTGTCTCACTCAGGATGCCTGAAGTGAGAACTAAAGGCCAAATGCACCAGACAAAAGACCCCTTCGTTGGCAAGGGAGAGGCAGGACGCTACACTGCTATTAATACCAACAAGTGCTAATACTTCCAACATTTGAGAGGAAGGAATTTGGGCTATAGATACTGTGTGATGAATTACATAAATATATGGGACAAAATATCGGGGAGAGTCATTGAAGTAAATGGAAGCTGTGTAAAAGCATTACCACATTTTTACTGATACCTTGTTTCTATGAAAACTGGGTGTCTTTTTTGGGAAATTCTGTGACCTTCTGCTTTCAGTGGGCATTTTATAAAGTGTTTTAATATGACTATTTATGTGGAAATGTTAACAGAAATGTTCTAAAACAGATTTTTAATGTCTTCACTGTTTATCTTGTGTTGCCAAATTCCTTTCAGGCTTAGCAGATTTGTTGCTTCTGGAATAGACAAAAATACAGCCACCATGAATGCACATATTAGAAACAAAACATTTAAAAGTATATAATTTTAGGGCTGAATTACATTTATCATTTTGGTGCATGGAGCTGATTTCTGGTGACTAATTTAGTAAAGGTAAAGGTTTCCCTTGACGTAAAGTCCAGTCGAATCCGACTCTAGGGGGCGGTGCTCATCTCCGTTTCTAAGCCTTGGAGCCGGCGTTGTCATAGACACTTCCGGGTCATGTGGCCAGCATGACGACTCGGAACGCCGTTACCTTCCCGCCGAAGTGGTACCTATTCATCTACTCACATTTGCATGTTTTCGAACTGCTAGGTGAGCAGGAGCTGGGATTAACAACGGGAGCTCACCCCGCTGCGCGGTTTCGAACCGCCGACCTTCCGATCGACAGCTCAGCGGTTTAACCCGCAGCGCCACCGTGGGTGACTAATTTAGCAGTGCATAATTGTCCAGTTTAGACATATTAATCCAATTATCTCCATGATATTCTTTGATGTTTCAAGTTTTCAGTTGCCTCTTGGCCCAAGTGGATCATCAAGATAATATATGTGACACATTATTATTTCATATATTACAAATTAATGGAATTGGAACAAGCTGCAGTTAATATAAAATAATTGAGTACCAGTGCAGAATGTCTTTTTTTTTACAATAAATACTTACCTGATACTTTTTCCCATGTACTTTTGTGAGAACAAAACTACACAATCTAAGTATTTGTCGCAGGGTTTTATCTTTAGGTCAGCACACAGCTGTGGCTTTTGTGCGATATACTTGAAATTAGCATGACCAAATCTCCTGTGCATCAGGTGTACACATTGGTCATGATATGGAGTGTTGCCAACTGCAGCCTTGCAGCTTGGCTTCCTTGCATTTTGCACAATGTACCAGGAGTCTTTTAATATACCAGTAGCACACACTTTCCCATTTTTACGTATCTCACAACCATTTTTCTTAAATGTTATGGCATACCCTGCTGCAGCTAATTGTGCCACAGATAAAAGGTTTGATTGTAAATTTGGCACATACAACACACCTTTTACAGTTTCTCCCAAGCAGGATAAATACAAGTCACCTTGTCCCATAATTTTGGTCACAGACCCATCAGCCAAAGATACACTTTGTCTGTCAGTTTTAGACAGTGACACAAAAGAGCTTTTACAATTACATAAATGACAATTGGCCCCAGAATCTAATACCCATACATCAGAATTACCCTTCTCAGCAACCTGTGCAATTTGGGTTGTCTGAAGAGCCTTCTTCTGTGTTGCCCTTGTGTTCTTCTTCTCTGTCTTTCTATTCTTGGGTCTCAAGGCACAGTCTTTCTGCAAATGTCCAGCTGGACCACAAGTGAAGCATCGCTGGCTGGCTAGTGCTGTGGCCTCAGCTTCTTTTCCCTTGTTTTCTGGTACTGCAGCTTTCCAGAAGAGATGTGGGGAGGATCTTTCCTCTCTCTTCTCCCATTCAGCGAGTAAGCGCTGTGTAACATACGATGGGGTGAGGTCGGCTTCAGGCATAGCCTCCAGGGTACAAATCAGTGTGTCCCACATTTCATTCAGTGAGGACAGGAGGGTATAGGATTTTGTGAGAGGTGTAAATTCCATTTCTCTCTCCTGCAACTCAACAAACAGCTGCTGAATATAATGCAGGTGCTCAGGAAGGCTATCTCCTTCTGCAAGGTAGGCTTTGTAGTCAGGGTAACTTTACTCCCTGCTATTGCCTTTACATACAAGTCTCTCAAAGCATCCCAAAGTTGCTTTGCAGACTGCATACCTCGCACGTGGACTAGCTGATTGTCCTCAACTCCCAGGATAATGGTGGCTCTAGCCCGTTCATCCTGTCTAAGCCATTCAGCACTGGGATTTTGGGGGGTTTGCTCACCAATTGAAAGCCAAAGATTCTCTCTGTGAAGATACATCTCCATCTTCAGGGCCCAATTCAAATAGTTGGTCTCAGATAGGCGCTCCAGAGGCATCGCTAAGGGCTGGGAGGTAGCCACGGCTTCTTCCTTCTTTTGCAAGTCACCTCAGCTGGCTTCTTTGTCTTGTAGACTGGCAGTTGCTGGAAAATCTCCAGGTGGCTCCAAAGAAAATCTTCACAGGTCTTTGCTACCTGCCTTTAAATTGTGTGTGAGGTGCGGAGCTGATCTCTCTATTCTCTCTGGGGTTTTACTGGGCTTACTGGGTTTACTGGGATGCTTACCGGGCCCATAACCTGTTGGCAGAGTGCTAGAAAGCATTTGGCCCAGGAGAGATCAGAAAAGTCACACACCAGGCATTTCTATAAAAATAAATGTATTTACAGAAAGCACAAAAACATATTTACAGGCTTCTGCATTCTCACAGGCTCTCTGAGAGCTGCTTACTCTGTACAAGCCTAAAGAGAAGGAAACTGAAACTAACAAGCAAACTGCCCTCCCTTCAGGCAATTCAACTATTAACACCTGAAAAGAGGACAATTAAATTCAACCTCTTCACCCGGCCAAAATGATTAGTTACCATAGTAACCTTAATCTGTAGCAGAAAACAATGTACCAAACAAAATATGGGCTGAATGTTACTCCTATTAGATTCAGTTGGCTGAATGGCTGAATGGCTGCATCCAAGGAGTCCCCATCAATCACTCCACTTCAGCTTGTTTGCAGATAACACACAACTAGGAGGGGTGGCTAATACTGTAGAAGAAAGAGAAGATTCAAAAACATCTGAACAATCTTAAACATTGGGCTGAAAGAAATAGGATAGAATTTAACAGGGGGAAATGTAAAGTTATGCATCAGGGCTGGAAAAATGTAAGGCACACACAGTATATAGTGGGAGACTTGGCTTGGCAGTAAGAGATCTGAAAGGGGTTAGAGTTTTGTTGCTGACCATAAGTTAAACAGGAATCAACAGTGCAATGCTGATGGTAAAAGGGCAAGTACTGTCTTGTGGTGCATTAACAGAAACAGAGTGAATGGGAAGTGATTGTTTCATTCTAATGGTTTTATTATATTCTGCCTGAGCCAAGTCCCATTTGGAGCATTGTGTGGCGTGACAATTCCATAGGACAGTAAGAAATTGGAGCAAATTCAGAGAAGCGCTACCATGATGGTGAAGAGTCTGGAAGCCTCATGAGGAACTTATGGGCATGTTTAGCCAATGGAAAAGACAGTTATCAGGAATATGATAGCTGTCTTCATACAGTCTATCTGAAGGGTTCTCACACAGAAGAGGGAGGGGACTTAGTGTCTATTGTCCTAAGGGACATGACCATAATCAATGGGTTAAAATTACTCATGGGAGGTGGCTCAGGCTAGATAACAGGAGGAACTTCCTGACTGTATAAGCTGTCAGCCAGCAAAACAGGCCGCTGCATGAAGTTGTGGGTTCTCCTTCACGAGAGGTCTTCAGAAAAGAAACTGGATGATCGTCTGTAGGAGATGCTCTAGTGGATTCTGCACTGCACAGGAGATTGGACTAGATGAGATCTAATGTCCTGTCCAGTTCTATGATTCAAAATGTGACCTGGACTATGCTGCCATTGGATAAATAAACAGCTAATTGAATAATCATATCCAACAAGTGTACATCAGTGATGCTGCATCAAGCTGGAGGAAAATGTTAAGTGGTCTAACACAGGGCTCCATTCTAGACCCTGTGCTGTTCAAGATACGCATAAATTACTTGGATAAGGGATTAGAACATATAATTATCAAAACTGCAGATAACACAGAGATAAGGGGATAGCAAAACTTTAGAAGATAGTATCACAAATCAGGGGGATCTCGAACATCTGGAATGTTGACCAAAACACGGCAATATGAATTTCAGTAAGGACAAATGTGAAGCTGTACATTTGAGTAGGAAAAATCAAAGGCATGTGGTGGGGGTGGGCGTATACTACAGTCATACATGTGACAAGGCTCTGCAAGTCTTGAACATAGGCCAAGAGTATGATGCAGCTGCAAAAAAGCAGCTGCAAACTTAGGCTGCATTAACACAAGGATAGTGTCAAGATTACATTTAGAATATTGCATCCTGGTCTGGGCACCACACTTTAGAAAGGACTTTGACAAATTGGAGCATGTCCAAAGAAGAGCAAACAAGATGATAAGGAACCAGAAAGGAAACATTTACGAAGAATAGTTGGAGCCGCTGGACATACTTACCTTGGTTAAGAGAAGACTTCCAAGAGACACGATATGTGTCTTCAAATATCTGAAGGACTGACATGTAGAAGGTAGGGCAGAATTTTCTGGAGTTATTCCAGAAGACAGGCTGAACATTCTCTTCCTAACGGTAAGAGCTGTTTAGCAGTGGAATAGACTGCTTTGGGAGATGGTGGACTGTTCTTCACTAGAGATGTTTAAGCAGAGATTGAAAGGCCTGATGGCATCTGTCAGGGATGCCGTAGCAGTAGATTTCTGGGCTGGGCAGGGGGTTGGACCAGATGATCGCCAATATCCATTCCAATCTTTAAATTCTATGTTTCTATTATTCCTTTACTCTCAGCATCTCATGGTACACACTTCCCTGCATACAGAAGGAGCATTCAATTGTGGAGGCAAAATGTCACCTACAGTTGGAAGTGATTGGCCTGCCATTCTCCAGAGGCGAGGCTTTTGGAGTGCTTCCAGGGGCGAGGCTTTGCAGGAGCGGTCATCCCAGGGCTTCACCCTTGCCCAGTTCCTGGATCCCGGGCTGGCAGCAGGAGAAAGAAGATGGCAATTCCCAGGCAGTTCCAATCCATGGGTGCAGCTGAGATGGCTCGTCCTTGGAAGTGTCCGATCAGCCATGGAAGTTCCTTGGGGGCCTTGGGCCCATCACTCTCTCTCAGTGGGGTGTAGTGGAGAAGATGGTGGACTAGGAGTGGGGAGACCCAGGTTCTAGTTCCCAACAGACTCAGAAGTTCACTTTGGGCTAGTCAGCCCCTCTCAATCCAATCTACCACCCAGAGTGGTTATAAAGAGGAAAAATGGGGACAGGAAGCCCTATGTATGCAGCCTTAAGCTCCTGATATAAACAGATAATATACTCAAAATTCCAAAGAATTCTTCCAAGTAACAACTCAACAGATATTGATCAGATAACTCTACAATGCTGATGAGTCAAGGATGTTTCTCAAGGTTTTAATGAGCTTTCAACTGAACATTAGCTGGAAAGAATGAATGAATTCAGCTGGAATGTCTCAGCTCCCATTCTTCAGGGCAAAGAACTGCATTCTCTGAAGGAATTCGTCTGTCAATAAAAGTTTCCTTCGCATAATGATTTGCAATCTACTCCTCTTCAAGAATCTGTAGGTGTTGAAAGCCTGGCATACTTTGAAGGTGGTGCTTCCAGGGTTGAGCCTTCTCAGCTGCATCCGCGGAACTGCCGTCTTCTTCTTCCTGCTGCTGCCCTGGGATCCAGGCGCTGGGCGAGGGTGCGGCCCTGAGCTGTGCACTCCCCTGCATAGAAAAGAAGTGTTCAACTGTGGAGTCAAAATGTCACCGACAATTGGAAGTGGTTGGTTTGCAGATAGGTTGACCGTCTCAAATGAGAATGAGGCTTCAGAGAGGGGAGGGGAAGGGAGGGAGGGAGGGGGGGAGGGAGGGAGGAAGGACAGACTTTATGGCTGACTGGAAACCCCTTACAGACTTTTTGCATGAAACGGAAAAAAATGCACTTACGATTTGTGGTTTTCATGACTAGAAAAAAAAATAGATAATAGAAAAAAGTGAACTTTTCTTTTGTAATCATAGAGTAAGAGTTTATTTTGTAATTGAACTTATATTTTCTGCAAAAGAAAATAGAAGCGTATTCTTTCTATTCTTTTTTATTCTTTCTTTCTGCACCTTTTCTTTCCTTTTTTTTCTTTTTCCTTTCTTAGTTTGTTAGATATATCTCTGTCTGTCTGTCTGTCTGTCTGTCTATCTGTCTATCTGAACATATACCCCTTTTACACTGCCATAAAACAATCAGGAGAATTCCTTGCCCACTGCTTTAGCTATGTTAGAAGACAGGAAAGATTTCCTCAGTGCTTGATATAGATATTAGGTTATTGCTGCCCCACCCCCACACATTATCTCTAAACTTTGACAATATTTTTTAAAAGCTTGACATAAAAGGGAGCCATGATTGGTTTTTAGAATTCCTGAACTGTGCATAACTGCACAGTGCCTAGAAATATCAGAATAAAAAAATGTTCCTAAAACCAAATCTCCTAGTGTTGTATGCTCTTTTTCACTGTTTCGGTTAACCACATTATCCTCCACTGCATTCCAGTCTGGGAATTTCCAGCAGTGCCCCTTTTTTTTTATAAGCAATACAACCATGTCCTGGACATCCAGAGTTAAGGAAAGAAAACAAAGCATCTCACTTGAAAATTTTCAGTGTATTCCTAGTGCATGTGTATTGCTAGAGCCTTTTTGACTCCTCATGGAGGGAGGGAGGGAGGGAGGGAGGGAGGAAGGAAGGAAGGGAGGAAGGAAGGAAGGAAGGACTTCTTGATGTGCCCTTGGCCTTTGTTGCAACCTAAGATGAACGTGGGACTTTTCACAATGAATTAAAATAACTCCCAGACTCATGTCTGGGCTGCAATTTTACCACTGGATTATACTGCACAAATATTTTGGCTGTTTTCTCTCAGAACACCCTCAAACCCGCAGTAAGCAAACCGTAATGCCCGATCATTGTATGCTACTCTTTTAGTCCACCTTGCCATTCGGAGCGTAAAAGCAATTGGTGAATGTTATAAACTACTGTCCCAGCACCAGTCCAACCTAAATTACAGTAAGCGTCTAACACGTCTTGATGACCCTGCAGATTTCTCGGAGTCCACAGCGTTTCGCCTGCTGTATTCAATCTGTACTATCTGGCAGATTGTATTTTATTCCAGGTTCTCTTTTACTGCGTAAGGCTTTGCTGGATCATGAGCCTTTCTATTACTTAGCTCTTCACAATGCACTTCAAAACTAACAGGGTTTTTTCTAGATGTTCCTCACATCTTGCAGATCTGTTCTGGCATTCAAATCTAAAGCTGACAGAAAACACTATCATCCAATCAGCACTCATCTTTTTCTCCCAAGCTGCCCAATTGTTGGTTTCATTGGCATACTCCCAAATCTATTGCCTGTCTGTCTGTCTATTTATCATTTCCAAATGTTTATACATACACACTTACAAATGTATACAGAGAGAGACTGATTCACACACATATTGCTGTTCAGTTCCAGATACACTGAAATCTTGAGTTGGTTTCTGTGACAAGTTCTCATTTTTATCCTTGGGGACGTTTAAAAAAAGATACTTTTTCCAAATGAGCCAGGACATGGCATGTTCAGATAATGAAATAGTTTTTACATTATTTTATAGCTGTGTGTCATTTTGTCTGCTCTCTGAACAGTTTAAAAAAGTAAAGTCTTTCTTGACTCCACATATATTCATGTACAGGTATTTCACACTTAACGACCACAATTGGGACTGGAATTTAAGTCACTAAGCGATGCAGTTGTTAAGCGAGATGTCATGTGACTGCTTTGCTTAATGACCACAATCCTGCTACTTCTGGCTGCCATCGTTAAACAAGAACTGTGGGTCATTAAGTGGATGGAGTCTCAGGTAAGGAGCACAGAGGTGACTCAGTTGGGGGAGGCCCTGGGAGGCTCCTGCAGGCCACATGCAAGTTTGGGGGGTCCTTCAGTGTGGCGCAAAGCCACAGCCACCCCTGGAAGCCTCAGCCACCTCAGCAGTGCAACGCAAAGCTTCTACCTGGCCCAGCAGCACTTATAACTGCAGGGGTGCTGCAACTCCCCCCCCCCCGCCTATCTCCCCGCCCCCCGATTATGCTCTTTTGGCTATAGTGGCCCAACACAATAATCAAGTACTGATGCTTTGCCGACCTTACCGCTATAAGGTAAGCCTTAATAGGCCTTAATTGCATAGGCACAATCTGATCCAAAGCCTCAGCCGCCCCCCATTCCAAGGCTTCAGATGAATCATGCACCAGACCAGCAGGAACAGCCCCCAGTTCCCTCTGAAATCCATCTGTGTCCATCAGCCACCGGGGGCAGACCAATCTAATGGGTCCAGCCTCCCTGCAGCGGATAGTGAGATAGCGGATAGCTAGAGAATCCCATGGTAATCAGGGTGTGATCTGACCATGGCAAGGGAAACACCAAGAGCTCCCCCAATTTCAGATCACATACCCACTGCTCCGACAGAAACACCAGATCAGGTGTGTGACCATTCTCCCATGTCAGGCTCTGGATGACCTGGGATAGGCCCATGGCCATCATGGTGGCCATGAACTCCCAAGCCACCTCCGACCCCACTCCTAGAGAAGGCAGGTCTTGGTAATACATGCCAGGTCGGCCCTCTCATCTATGAGGGAGGCCTTATTACAGACCACCCTGGCATTTAGAAACAGCAGCCAAAAGCCAGGGCCTCTGCATGTCTGTTGACAGTATACAGGGGCTGAGACCAAGGAGCCGGAACATGAAACCAGTATAAGGCATTGGCCCCACGTTCACCGAGAATGGCTGTCTCCCTGTCTCCCGCCATATCTTCCCATGCCCATCACCACAGGCCTTGGAAACATACTTTGGGCCACCCCTAACTCCCCAAAGGCAGCACCATCCTTCAACCACCATCCTGTCCTCAGCACCAACCACCCTGGAGGGGAGGCCAAGCCCCCTGAGGCACTTCAGCTTCAATAGCTTTCTGCGCTATCAGAGTACTCAGCAACCACCCACCCCTCACTCACACTTATCACACTCAAAAACATTCCCATTCACAGGAACCCCTCCCCTGCCATTCTCACTGACTGGTCCAGGTCTCCCTTTCCATTCACGCCAGCCCCACCAGCCCCTCCTCTGGCTCTCACCCAGAAGGAAGAATTGGTCTTCAGTGGGAAACCCACAATCCACATCTATAGGCAACCTGGCCAATAGATAGAGTCCATGCCGAAGTGGAAAACACTGCATCATAGTAACAGAACAGAAGGCAAAATGGCCTTTGCAGGGAGGGAGGGGCCACTCTACTGTTATCCCTCCCTGCCCAGCCACCGGCAACACCTCCAGAGTCCTGACATTCTGAATGGCCTTTCGGATAGAGTCCCTGCGTCCTGGATGTCCTTTCAGATGGAGAGCTGCTAAGGCGCTTCTCCCGGCAGCAACCACCAGGGTTGCAGAGGGCCTCCGTCATCAGCATGCAGCAGGAATCTCCCAACATCCTGACCAGCTGCAAGGATGTCCAGTCTTCCGTTGCTGCCAGACAGAAAAGACCCAGCCCAGCCAGCCTGGCAGCCAACACAGTCCTTCTGACACAGCTCTCCCTCCAAAGAAAAGACCCTATGGGGAGAAACATCCATGGCAAAGTGCATAGCACTGAGGGGCCATCTCCACAGCTGTCATCAGGTCCATGGGTATGGCAAACATGGCAGGTGCAGTCAGTGCAGCAAATGTGACCCGTCCTCTGGGAACACAGCCCAAAGAAGTCCAAATCCAAGTCCAGGTCCAAAACCACTCTAGCCTCCATCCAGGTAGGTCCTGACCCAGACATTCCCCTCACAATCCACAAAAATCCGCACACTAATGTGAGGTCAGGCCATCTGTGGCTCCTGCTCTCTCCACCATCTTTCTTTTGCAGAAATATTCTTGTTAAGATAAAATAGTATAGAGAATATATTATCTGGTATAAGGCAGATTACTACCTCCAGAGATAGGGAAGGTTGCAAAGGCATGGAGTATATGCCCAACCCTGGCTGTCCCTGCTGTCTTGCACAAAAGGAAGTTATTATGAAACCTTCCCTTGGCAAAGGGCCTGCTTGGTCTTTGCTATGAAACTCCTCTGCTGTGCCTTCTATCAGATTAGTCACATCATTGCAGAAGCCCAATCAACCTAAAAATATACCTAATTCTAGTCAGAAAAATATTTGAGAGCTAATTATTTTTCTACACTGAAATTTCAGATGAATCCCTTAATGATTTCTTCCTGATACCCTTCACTCTTCAGGCACACAATTACACTTAGCAGGCCCATTCATAGGCATCACACCACAGTGCTGTGTCACAAGGTTCCAAATTGGGCTAACCTGACCCTGCACAGAAAAGCTAAATAACAACATCTGATACTTTACTCTCTAGATGGACACTGCCCAAATTGATGGCTGAATTATTCTCTGAGTAGAATTCAGTGGTAGCTGGGGCTAAGCCACAGGCACCACAATGAGGCCAAGAATCAGGAGCTATAGGGCAAAGGAAGTTATCAGGCCTGAAGACAACCAGAAGACAAGCCTAAGAAGTCAGAAGTCAGAACTGAAAGACAATCAACCAGTACCTGGTTGCCCCATCACCTGAATGAGCAGGCAACTGTTTCTGAAGAGCAGAAATAGATGCTTCACTCTGTATTAAATACACACTCACCTTCAGAGTGACCTCAAGTCTCATTTCGCTTTTCTACTTTGGAAGTACACTGTTCTCTGTTATGTGACCTCACGTGCTCCTCACTATTTGGGCTAGAGAGCTTCACTTTCTTGTAGGCTAGCCTTAGCAGTTCATTGGCTACTTTGCAGATGAAGGATTACCTGCCTTAAAGATGCTCAACTGCAATATGTGGTTCTGTGCCTTACCAATAGGCTGAGTAGAAACAGACTCCAAGGAGTGAGACAGTTCCTGCAGTAAACTGAAAAGATCTGTCCAGAGCTACTCAATCTAATATCAGATTTGGGAGTTTGAAAATATACAGAAGCATATGAAATACAAAGCAATTCAGTTAAGTACTGGGAAACCTATCATGATATCTGAACAAATTGCAAAAAATAATGTTCATTGCGTGTGTTGTATTTTTCATGTTTTAGCAGATGAATTACTGGGTGATAATTAAGGGGCAAATTTCTTTTCACTACAAATATCTTTATTTGATTTAGATTCCATATTCAGCCACTCTGCCTGGGTTAAAAGCAGTTTGTATTTCTTGTCTTTCGGCTGGTGTGCATATTTATTCAACAATTCAGGGCCTGAAACTAAATAGGTGTGCATTGGCCCAGAACTGAAGCAAACCAATAAAAGCTATTGGTTTAAGTCTGCCAATAAATTAAATAAACATTTGGAATGTTTCTAGAAGAACTTAATTTAATTTCAAATCTTCTGATGTCTTCCAAGTTTACTGGAATACAACTCCCATTACACCAGCTAACATGTCAATTAACTATGCAGGCTAGGATGCTGCAAATCAAAGTTTAGCAGACCTGAAGAGTGCAAGGTTGGGGAAGGCAGTGTCAGGGTAGCCTTACTTTGAATACGACACGGACTCACTTAGAGGGTCTAAGGATTTCTGGGTTTATTGAAGCAGAATGCATACGGAGAAAAAGACGGGAATGCGGGTGTGGTAGCAGGGTGTCCTGTTTATACCCCGGTGGTGGACCTTGTCCTCCTCCACCCCCCATTGTCCCCCAAGCCGGGTCCGGATGGGTGATTAGAGTTGGTATGGGTTTGACGATGGGCGATTCGGGCGATCTCTGATGTTCCCCTTTGTCTCTTTGCCTTCGTCCGGTGCAGGTGCATCCCCCGGGGTAATGGGTGGGAGTTCCCCCGACCTGTTAATGGTTTCCAGGTCCTGTCTGAGGTGCGCTTCTATTGTCCTGGTGATTGTTTTAGGAGTTTGGGTGCTTAAGGGATGATGTGTGTGTTTAAAGGATAATGGTTATCCCTTCCTCTTTCCTGATGTGCATGTTCCCCGTTGTGATGCACTTATGCCTTGCAACGGGGAACATGACAGGCAGTGAATCTTTTGCTTTAAAAGCTTGTTTAGCTGAAAGGGAGAGAGAGGCAAACATTTCATACACATTCCTATCTTTCTTGGCACTCACTTCTCCACCAAACATTCATTACATGTTCAAAACTACCAGAACAAAGTTCAGGCTAAAATTTTCGGATGTGCTGGTATGCGTGTTTTATACAAAAGACCATTCTGGCTATATAGATAGTCCTTGTTTAGCAACCACAGTTGGGACCAGAAACTGAGTGAAACAGTCACTAAGTGAAACCGTGACTGTGTCTCCTATGTTACTTCAGCTTTCCTTTGTTTTACAACCTTTGTGGGGATTGGTCACAAAGCTGCTTTTCCATCACAGTCATAACTGCGGTTACTAAACAAGGACTACAGTATCTGTAACTGAACTGAGACAATGGCTTGGCTGGCACTAATAGTGATCAACCAGATTCCTTTGCTCAGAGAACTGTAATGTCCTTGAAAGCTTCTTATTGCAACTCTTGAATTGAGTTTTCTGAACAGCTGAAGAACTGCTTTATTTATTCAAGTATTTAAAATGTATACAATTTCTTCAAGGTAGCATCCTTGATACACTGACAACAAAGGCCCGCATAGTTAAAGCAATGGTGTTCCCTGTAGTAACATATGGCTGCGAGAGCTGGACCATAAGGAAGGCTGAGCGAAGGAAGATCGATGCTTTTGAACTGTGGTGTTGGAGGAAAATTCTGAGAGTGCCTTGGACTGCAAGAAGATCAAACCAGTCCATCCTCCAGGAAATAAAGCCAGACTGCTCACTTGAGGGAATGATATTAAAGGCAAAACTGAAATACTTTGGCCACATAATGAGAAGACAGGACACCCTGGAGAAGATGCTGATGCTAGGGAGAGTGGAAGGCAAAAGGAAGAGGGGCCGACCAAGGGCAAGATGGATGGATGATATTCTAGAGGTGACGGACTCGTCCCTGGGGGAGCTGGGGATGTTGACGACCGACAGGAAGCTCTGGCGTGGGCTGGTCCATGAAGTCACGAAGAGTCGGAAGCGACTAAACGAATAAACAACAAGCATCCTTGATGTATGCAATAGGTTGAGAATCAGGGTTCCAAAAATAACCCTGGACTCTGATATGCCTTGACTGGGATCATGAGCAACTGAAGACAGATGAGAACGCAACTATACCCGGGGATCTGCTGCACGGTCCAGCGGAGGCCCTGGCCACCACCTGGACTAGGGAGGCGGCTGGGGCCTCGGACAGGATCGCACCTGTGTGACCTCTCTTGCCTCATCATACTCGATGCTCCCCGTGGTTTATGGAGGAGCTGAGGGTTTTGAAGAGGACTAAGAGACGTCTAGAGTGCCGCTGGAGGAAGACAAAGACCAAATCTGACCGAACACTGGTTAGAGCCGCTATTAAGGCCTACCTGGTGGTGATAAAAGCGGCGAAGCATCAATACTTCTCCGCTCTTATTGTGTCTGCAGAATGCTGCCCAACAGCCCTATTTAAAATCACTCAATCCCTTTTGGGGAAGGTGGGTGCAGTGACCCACCTATAGGGCTGGGCAGAGGAGCTTTCGGAGCATCTGCAAGACAAAATCGCTCGGATCCGCTCTACGCTAGACTCCAAGTGTGAGGCAGGGTCTGTAGAGATACCAAGGGATCGTACTTACCATGTTATCTGGGAACAGTTTGATCCAAGGAAGTGGATAGGATCCTCCAGACAGTAAATGCCACCACTTGCCAATTAGATCCATGTCCCTCCTGGCTGGTGAAAGCAGCTTGGGAGGTGACATGTGGTTGGGTCCAGGATGGTTAATACATCCTTGAGGGAGGGGGTGTTTCCAGCTGCCTTTAAGGAGGCACTGGTACAACCCCTCCTCAAGAAACCATTGTTGGACCCTACTGTACTGGATAATTTTCGTCCAGTCTCTCACCTCCCCTTTTTGGGGAAAGTGGTGGCATTACAATTCCAGAGGATTCTGGAGGAAACGGATTATCTAGACCCCTTTCAGTCAGGTTTCAGGCCAGGATATGGGACAGAAATGGCATTGGTCGCACTTATGGATGATCTCTGGCAGGAGCGGGATGGGGGTAGTGCATCCATCCTCGCTCTTCTTGACCTCTCAGCGGCTTTCGATACCATCAACCATGGTATCCTTTTGGGTCGGCTCAGGGAGTTGGGGGTGGGCGGTGTAGTTTTGCGCTGGTTCACCTCCTTCCTCCAGGGCCGGTCCCAGTTGGTGGTGATAGGGGGGGAGAGATCCGACCCTCAACCTCTCCTTTGTGGGGTGCCACAGGGCTCGGTCCTCTCTCCTCTCCTATTTAACATCTACATGAAACCGCTGGGCGAGATCATCCGTCGCCACGGAATGAGGTATCATCAGTATGCCGATGATACTCAATTGTATATCTCCATCCCTGGTGAGGTAAGTGATGCTGTAACTGCCCTCACTCAGTGCCTGGGGGCTGTAGGGGTCTGGATGGGGAACAACAGGCTTCGGCTGAACCCTGGTAAGACAGAGTGGCTGTGGGTTAAGGGTTCCTCCATATCTGGGACTTTGTCATCTTTAGTTCTGGATGGGGTTGCACTGCCCCAGACAGACCCGGTGCGTAACCTGGGGGTCCTCATGGACTCACAGCTCCTGCTGGAAGAGCAGGTGGCAGTCATGGCTGGAAGGGCCTTTGCACTGCTTCGTGTTGTGCACCAATTGCACCCTTTCCTGGATCAGGAAGCCCTTCGGACGGTCACTCATGCCCTTGTTATTTCCCATATAGACTACTGCAATGCGCTCTACATGGGGCTACCCTTGAAGAGTATCTGGAAGCTTCAGCTGGTCCAGAATGCGGCCGCGCGGGCTATTTTTGGCGCCCCTAGAAGGGCGCACATAACACCTTTGCTACTTGAGCTGCATTGGATACCAGTTTGCTTCCGGGTCCAATTCAAGGTGTTGGTTATCACCTTTAAAGCCCTACATGGCATGGGACTGGGTTACCTGAGGGACCGCCTCTTCCCCGTATCATCAGCCCGTCCCACCTGCTCATGCAGAGAGGGCATGCTGCGGACCCCGTCAATAAGAGAATTCCATCTGGCGGGGTCCAGGAGGCAGCCTTCTTGGCAGTAGCACCCGCCCTTTGGAACATCTTGCCCCCGGAGGTGAGATTAGCCCCATTGCTCCTAGCCTTCCGGAGGAAGTTGAAGACCTGGCTCTGCCACCGGGCTTGGGGCAGGGAGGAGAATCGACATACTTGGGGTTGGCTAGTACCTTGAAGTGCCCCTCCTACATGATGGTTGAAGAGATCATAGCCATCTGGATTTTATGAGCTGGGGTAGTTAAGAAATTGTTTTGGTTTTAATGGGATTTTATTGGAATTTTATCGTGTATTTATTTGAGTTTTTATTGTATATTTATTCTGTGTTGTAAACCGCCCAGAGTCCCTCCGGCCGGAGGAGATGGGCAGTGACAAATTTGATAAATAAACAAACAAACAAACAAACTACTTCTTTACATAATTATAATGATTAACTCTGGTCTTCTCCAATGAAGTGAACTCTCTTCTTCTCTGTGATGGGTTTTGGGCTGTTAAATGGCAAACGGGCCTTGTGTTATTTCTGCAACACCTAGGAATTCTGACATAAGAATAAAGGGGAAAAGGGACCTCTAGTGGGGGCTGGATGCAATAGTGCAGGGTAGAGTCCTCCTGCTTAGGATCCAATCAGCTAGCCATGTCTTCTCAGGGCCCAAGCATCATCAGGCTGGGTATAATTTTGCAAGAAGGGACAATTAAATGTATATTGCCATTCCATCTCACGAGTCAAGAAAGAAGATCTTATGGGCTATCTATATGAATACATGCACACAGGATGTGGTGGCTTGGGCATCCATGATTCTCACAAGGCAGTCTCCAAGGCATCTTCCCACAAACTTGCTCATCCTCTCTTCAGCTCCTGGGAGAGCAGACTAAGTGTGTTGCTTGCTAGTTACTTTACTCCAGATAAATCCTCTCTGCTGCTGATTTTTCCAGGGAGGAAGTAAATGACAACCTTCTTCCTCCTGTAGCCTGACCTGGTGGGGAAGTATAAGCTGAAGGCTAGATTTCTTTCCCAGAACCTTGGCTCATTAAGTATCTTAACATCTGTATTATATATAGCAAGGTCAGAGGCCTACAAGAAAGTTGAAAAGAAAAGGGAGAAGAAATGAACAACTGCATTTTGAAGGGGTTGATCTCAGTCTGCTGCTCCAGGATCTCATATCAGCAGAGACACCAGAACCTCAGCCAAGATCTCAGTCCATAAAGTAAAACAGAAAATAAAATCTATACTACAATTAGCTTCACCAATCCTAGCTCAAGACCTGTTGCTGCTGGCTGAGGCTTTGCTCTTACATGGCTGCCAGCCAGCCTTGGAGGAACAAAACAAACAAAAAATAAACGCTCAAGACAAAGCAAAATGGAGACTGTCTGCCTCCTTGTAAAAAACAAACAAACAAACAAAGCTCTGAGAGGAGAAGTTCTACTGGGCTGATTGGCTCCTCAACGTTTGATTTTCTGGAGCTTTGCTTTTCTCCACCCATTACCAGTACATTTAACTCTTTCTCTGACTGAATTTCCTGAAAGGGAATTTTTCCACCATCAGGCTTCTGCCAGCAAGGTAGACTGTAACCAACAGGCACAGAAGAATTGAGGAACTTCTGCTGAGTAATTTTATTGTAGAAAAGCTAAGAAGCCATTATGAAAGAATTCTAAAACTTCTGAATATCAAATATGGTCCACTTTATAGTAAAACTAAAGTTGACATTCTTGTGCCTCTTCTCTCTGGAGTTATACAATGGGGGGCGGGCAGTTCTCTCCTTTGGGTGGGAGGCCCACTTAACATCTATCTATATATTTTTTTGGTGACAAATTGTTTTCCTCTCACAATGTGAGACGTAACTCTCGCAGTCACATTCACTACAGAATAAATTTTCATTCTGAAATAATTTCTTAATGTCTAACATTGCAGAGTATCCTACACTGTGGCTTCTCTACCACAGCCTTCCTTTCCTTTTCACTTTTTACATTTAACATCACATCTATCTTGAGGAAGAGTTGTATGAAGCCTATGGACTATGGAGATTAACTTGCTGATGTTTTCCTTTATATTTTTACTATTAATACTAATATTGCACACATTTTATAAATAAATGCACTAATACAAATATTTCATATTTACTGCAAACATTTTATAAATAAACCAATTTCCATTTAAAATTTTGCTTTTTTGCTTTTTTGTTGCAAAACCATGAATTATCTCCTCAAAATCCATTTCTGTTGCCAACTCACATGGATAAGAGAAAATATTATCAGTTCTGCTTCATCAGAAAAATCTGCATTTTTTTCATGAATGCTGCTTACAACTTCTTTCAAATTCTATCCATGCTTGAAAAGCAATTTTTATATCATTTCATATTTCTGAATTCTGAGGAATTATACTCAGACAGATTTGTAGAATCCTTGTGAAGCAGAAATGTAGTAGCTTCTTCAAGTTCCTCAACATCTATGATATGTTCTGAGGTTAAACACAATGTAAAATGAATAATATTAACCGACTTTTGGACTTTTTTAGACTGGCAGCTTTTATTCACCATCAATTGTCAGATATTAGCTGGATTCACATATTGTACTAAGGTACAGTTTTAATAAACAGTTTGCTAAATCAGCCATGGTTGTCTGAGTTGGTCCATCCTTGGTTCTCCCTGCATTGTTTTTGGAAACCCAGCCTGTCAGGTTCTGTTGCTGTTGTTGCTTCTTTGTTTTTTCTTAAGTGATTTTGGGTATGTGTGGGGGTTACTTCTAGAAATCAGTTTCCCTAAGCCAATGGACGCATGCATGCGGATACTGTTTCAGCTACAGAATGATCCACCTTAGGAGAATGATTTACTATTAGATTACAGCAGCACCCAATCCCAGCCCCTTCCAGACTTAATTCCCAGCCAGCGGGGCTATTGCTGAGAATTCTGGGAGAGGCCACCTAGAGTGCCCAAGTAGGGAAAGGCGGAAGCTGGGGGATAAAGTACCGTAGTCTTGCTGTTCATTCCACTGCACCTGTAGCCCAGCAGGCAAGATGATACAGTCAGCTGCCAGTCTGGGGTCTGTTTTACTTCCGATCGAAGCCCTGCATTCTGAATAATATTACCACACACTGAGAAAGATTTAGCGCAACTTGGTTTATGACATTCTGGATTACTTCACTGGGGGAGATTTCAACATGGAGGAGTGTTTTCAAATAAAAATAAAAAGACATATTGACTCCAATCTGTAGTGACACAATTCAGCATTCTAACCTCCCAACGTCCCTTGTTCTGTATACTGCTGAGAAGACGCCATAAAAGCAACATATAGGGTGGCGCTGTTTATCTTATTAGCAGAATCAAGCCACTAAGATTTGTTTGTTTGTTTGTTACATATGAATGCTTTGGGGTGCAATGATGGAAGTTTCATTATAAAATCCCATCTTCTTGGAGAGAAAAACCTTACCTTAGGCAGAAGTCTTGGCATAAACCTCAAAGGTTTTATATGTAGGAGCATTTAAACAAGCTACCATTTATCTCTGGATTCTGCTGGCTCTGCAGACACACCAATATATATTTATTGGTGATATGAAATGAAGTGGTAGCAAAACAGAGTCTATCATGATTACAAACGTTTTGTCAAAACAGAATCCCAAGAAAATATAATTGGAAATAACAGCAATCCAACCCTGAACAACCATAATCCATTTTTTATTTCAAAATATAATGTATAAGGAAACTTCATTTAAAGGAGTACCTCTGTGAAAATTGCATAACACAGAGGAATTATCACACAAAAAGAAATGGAGAGTGGTTTCATGTTTCTGGTTGGGAACAGAGTCACTTACATGTATAATCTCGATTCACACATAGCTCTTGCATCTGAAAGCTAAAATGTATTCAGATTTTGCTTTTGCAGTTGACAGTGATGTAAGTTTAGTTTCTTGAGACTCTACACATTGATAGCACACCTTGGATGCTGAGGTCTGAATCCAGTGAGAGGTTCTGTGGTGAAATCCCATGCATGCTGATGAAAGAGCAGCATACTGTATTGCTTTCATGCAGCAGCATGCCAGGAACACACCCTGGCAGATAGTGCCTTGAGCTGTAAAATTTTAAAATCACAGATGGGTGTCCTTTTAAAAAAGCGTTACATTTCTCCCCTTTGCTAGGCAATATGCTCACTGTGTCAGCATAATTTCATGTGGATTGCAGCATGTGTGGGGTGAAACAGTCTATTGTGCAATAATGGGATTTTACCCTCTGGGCAGATGTTAAGCTCATTACTGGAAGCCACTCTGTATTTTCCTGAAAAAGCATGGACAAATAGCAGCAAAAAGTGTTGAAACCGAAGATGTCAACAAAGCATTTTATCTGGTAGCTGTTTAATCACTCCTGAAAGATAATGCGAGTATTTGGGTGCTGCTATAAATTAGTTAAATAAGCTCTGTTGGTTTGTTATTTTTCTGGAAACAGAATGTCACATATGTTCTGGATAGACATCACTCGGATTAAATTTATTTGCTCTGGTCAGCAAGAGAAGCATACATAGGAAGCATGTCTTATGATGCTTATTCAAGATAAAATCCCACAAATTCATTCAGAGTTATCAGAGTTATCAAGTATATTCAGTTATACACATGACTTTGACTAAATTAAGATAGAAGCATATGAAATGAAGTACTAATCAGTTTTTTAAAAATTGCTTATTAACAAGATCTAAAGATGAGAAGTAAGATCCCACCCCTTTCAATGAAGCTTGCAGAATAAAACCTCCCTCTGGGTTTGACTTTGATTTCCAAAGTATTTTATCAACATGAGAGGACATATGAAATAAAGCTAATTTCACTGGAAACTGAAGAGATCTTTTTAAAAAAATCTTTCTTTTGGCTCAAGATTCCTGAAATGTACATTCAGATACAGCAGTGACAATTCCTACCAATTTGTCAATTTATGAAGTGGGCAACCCTTGGCTATCAGACACCTCCCCTTTCCATTCTTGACCAATCATTACATTACCGGCCATCATCTGAGCAGGGTGTGTGTGTGTGTTTGTATTATGTATGTATGTATCTCTCTATCTCTATCTCTATCTCTATCTCTATCTCTATCTGTCTCCATTTCCCTAATGCTATTGGAAGCACAGAGACAAAATTCTGGAAGAAAATGGTGGGACAAGATGTCTCATCTCCTTCCCATGGAAAAAGATTTAGGACATGTATGTGGTGGGAGGGAGGGGCATGGTGGTGTGTTCGGTGAGGGAGAAGACAAGGATAAAGATTTTATCCTCCCTAACAATCCTTATGTGCACTGTGTATGCAGTATATATGAATTTGATCCACCAACCTCCAAACTTATGTAGCCCCTCAAGGGTTCTGGATGGGTATGACAGCCATCATCACAAAGTAAAGTTGCCTGCTGACCTTTGATCTAATTATTCTGCATTCAAAAACAATGACATTTCTTTAGGAAAAAACTGAAGAAATAAGGAAGCATGCAATATTGTTTAGTCACAGATTGGTCACTGGTTCAGTTTTTCAGTCATCTCCAGAACAAATAATTACAGTACAGAACAAGAATTCATCTATTTTTAATCCAAATAAGAAGTGCCCCTATTTGTCCCTCTCTGTGTTGAATTAACTCACTGCAATCCTTTTATAACTTAAAGTTAAATTAAAAATTATAACTTAAATTAAATTCAAATTTAAAAATTTAAATTAAAAATTTCTTAATTCTCTTTCAAAACAATTTATATTTCACTACTGCACATAAAAGCTGATGAGGTAAAGAAATCATAGTTTAGAGCCCTGTTCCCTTTAGCATCACTTGGATTAATCTATAAAATACATGCTAGGGTTGTACAAAGAAATAATATTCTTCTCAGAAGCTGCAGCACTGCCTTTAAAAAGGGCAGATTCCAACAATGCTTAAGCTTGGAACCAAAGCAGAGTTGCCCAACTTCAGTTTTGCAGTCATAGATATCTTTCAGTTTGAGCGGAAGAAGAAAATAAAGAAAAGCTTAGAAAATGTTTAAATTTCAGGAGAGTCAGATTACATTTGCACACAAAGCAGGCACTTTTGAAGGTATGAAATTGTCTATGAAGATAAACTGGCACAAGTATACTTGTTTCTTTCTATTTATTCTATTTTATTTTATTGCTAAGTTACTTTAACCCTTGAGAATTAAAAAAAAAAGACCGATGACTTTCCCAACTAAGGTTTTATGAGCAATTTATATAAAAATGCGCAGGCAACATAAGGGCACCCTTACATAAGTTTCCTGCAAAGCTTCAGATGAACGAGGAAAGAGAGGAAGATATTTATATTTATGGAGACCTGTCCTAACAGCCAGGAACCACGCTGAGACAAGGAACAGGTCTCTAGTGTTTTATTGCAGCTACGTAACAGGAAAATCCTAACAAACTGAAGAAGCGTGGGAAAAACCCAGACATATAAAGCCCAAAGGTTAAGGTGGGCCTGATCTGTGTCTCTTGGAATGGCTACCTAATTCCTCAGTACTACGCATGAGCTTTACAGCCTGGATGGGAGCCCCCTGCTCGCCATCCTCACTCATGACATCACCTCGTTTGAATGTTACCAATATGTATTAGGTTATAAAGGCTTAGGGCTGACCTGTTATTCATTACAGATCCAAATTACCACAAATTCCAAAGTAGTTGGAATATCTCCTAAGTGCATTCTTGCTTAGGATGAGGCAGAGCAATACAGCGTAGGTGCAGACTTATTGCAGCTAGATTAAGCAAATATGATGCTTACTACTGAGCATAAGTTAATTTAGGCACAATCACAGGCATATATCACTGTAACAAGCTTGGGAAGAGCAGAATTCTGTATCTCTAGAGGGCATAGGTAAACAATCTGAATATTAAAAATAAGACATCTTACAGTGTAATGAGAACACTTTTTAAAATTATAGAATCTGATGTTGTTTTGAAATAGTCTATCATTATTCCATCTGAAAATTATTTTGTCACTATCATTCTTTCTATTGTTTTCCATAGAGAAGATTAGATAATGATCTAAAATTGGCTAGATTCTTCTTGAACAAGTAATTTAAAAAAATCAGAAGGCAAATAATTACCTCTTTAAAATTATAGTTTCTCAACTTGCAAGTACAGCAGGCATTCATCTGGCCATCACTGCAAGCAGTTTCATTTTATGGACAAGCATACAACTTCCTGGGGTAACCTTCAGAATCCACCTCCTTAAACAGGCTGTGCCAAAGTGATACAAATAATTAAAACCACTGACAAGTGAGAGAGACTACGACTTCTGACATTTTGTGGACAAACTCTGCACGATGGCATCCATCAGAACGAAGTGGTATGATGTCACAAGCAAAGAACCATGTGAAAGTGTCTTTGTGGGATTTAGTTCTTTGATCTTTTGATGGATCATATTTGGAAGCCAAAGGCATTTTGCCAATGGGAAAAGCCTGCAGGACAGAATCGTGCTGAAGCAAAAATGGTAGGAAGAATCTTTTCTTTCTTGCACTGCTGCCAACTCAGAAGCCTGTAAGTTGGCTTTCTGACATGTCCAGGCAGGTTCAGTTTTCGCCATTGATGTTTGAGTCATCTCCATCTCTTTTATTACACCGAAGTTCTTGGTAAACTATGAGCCACCTGGGCTCTAACTAAATGAGATGAGCAGATGCAAGATGTCATCTGGCTTATTTTTCATATTCCAACAGAGCACAGATAGAACAAACAACATAATCAAGACTAGCACTGCTTCTCAGAACATTCTGGAATTGAAAGCTGCCTATTAAGACAGTACACACTTCAAAAATGATTCAGAAGTGCTTTAGAACCATTTTTTTCAAGTTCATACAGAAGCCTGAGAAAAGTCAAGCAGTGTTAATGAATGCAGAGAGGTGCTGTAGTCTCACTCACAGCTGATACTTTGACTTAGTGAATTTTATCCCTGTGGTGATAACATTAATGTTATTATTTCTGTACATGTCAGCTCTTCAGATACCTGAAAGAGAACTCTACTTTGTAATTCCCACATTCTTTATCACCTGTTGACATCTAGTGGTTAAATAAAGAAATTAAGTGGCTCTTTTAAGATTGGCTTTGTGCATTTGCCAACCTATGGCTTGTTTTAGCTGTAATTTGCTGAATAAGCCAAAGATTTACACATTGCCCTAAGTGACTGTTTCTCAAAGTGTGGGTCACACCCCCAGGTGAGACAAAGGATGAGAGTGGCCCCTATCTTAGAGGCGCTTTTGGAGCAGGAATTATGATGGAGGAAGAAAAGAAAGAAGATGGGAGAGAGAACGGTAACAGAAACTTACAGTGTGCAAGTGATTTGCAAGCTGCAGCATTTTAAGAGCAGTAAAAGAGAAACTGATTTAAAAGAGAAACTGGCTGCCTTTAAAATGAAATACAGATTTCAGGAATTATGCAAAAGTAAAAAATTCTCATTAAAATATAGTTTTTTAAATTGATTGGGGCTTTTTTTTTTTTGCTTTTTCTGGTGAAAATGTTTTATTTCATAAAGTTGTACAATTCTGTTTTATTCAATATACAGATTACAGATAATTTAATTATTACAAATGGCACATTTCTTGCCTAATCTTAACTCAAATAAAATAATTATTTTAGTCATACGGGGAGGGGTGTACACAAATTCATGTTATCATTTTAGGGGTATCACACTGTTTGAAAACCATTGCATTAAGCCATAAACCAAACTATATTTTAGCTTAGTACATAATGTACAAACTCAGCCTATGAATGAAACTACATATTAAGAAGCAGAAAGGATTTCTAACACAATGGCTAGGTTCCCACATTGTGACTAACCAACATGCAGTTTGTTTCACTTCAACATATGGCCAGCTATTATGTCTTTATTCAGCAAAAACACTGTTCAGACAATCCATGGTACACTCATATAATAACATTACTGCAAGGATGGAGAGGTACTGCAGCAAAAAAAAAAAAACCACTCAAAAGGGAGTACTTAAATCTACCCCTTCCTAAGAAAAGACAGGTTCTTAAAAGTGTCTTCTAGTGTCATCCCTGTGCTGATGTAATAGTAAAGAGGACAAGTTTTATGTCACCAAGAATGCCTGGGAGTCCCTAGTGGAAAAATGGTGAAAGTGTAGAAAGGCTCAGCATGCAAATAAAGGACCGAACATCTCCATCTAGCAATCATTTTTAGGGGTCTTCCTTATAGCCAATGTGCATTTCTTCAGTCAGCAGAAAAGCATATCAGCTCCCCTGTATACCTATCCTGCCTCAAGAGCAACACTGATTCTGTCCTTACAGTTTTAATGCAGAACAGTTGAAGAACAGCAATTGATGGATTCTTGCTGGGTTTTTCCTCCCACTTAGTGTTGCCTACCAACAGGAAAGAATAATAATAGTCCTTAATCTGTGGTGGATGGGACTGAGTAGCTGTGGGTAGGCACCTGGGACAGAGTCTTTAGCCACCCTTCAAGTTACCCAAATTGCAGGTCAGTAGTGCTGGTGCCCTCTCACTTAAACTATTTCTGAATATTGGTCTAGCATGCACGATGGCTCAGTGGTTAAGACGCTAGGCTTGTTGATTGGAAGGTTGCAAGTTCTGCAGTTCAAGACCCTAGCCCTGTGTGATGGAGTGAGCTCCTGCACTCACCCCAGCTCTTGCCAACCTAGCAATTCGAAAGCATGTAAATGCAAGTAGATAAATAGGTACCACCTCGGTGGGATGGTAACAGCATTCCGTGCCTGTTATGCCAGCCACATGACCGTGGAAGTGTCTTTGGACAGCGCTGGCTCTTCGGCTAAGAAAAGGAGATGAGCACCGCCCCTAGAGTCAGACACGACTGTGCAGGGGAAACCTTTACCTTTACCTTTACCCTTCTGGAAGAGCATCCAACTCATATCCAGAAATAATTTGACAGGTTGGAGGTGGTGCCTGTTAGGTTATTTTTTAATATCAGTTTATCACTCATAAAATCCATGTTCAGAAATAGCCCAGGTAATTATTTGGAAGCATGGGGAAAGGATTGCAAGAATAATCAGAGGCACTCATCCCATTTGACCTCACATTTTTAGGCTGCACCTGTCACTCTGGCTAAAAGGGGAAACTGAGTTCTTACCAATTTCACACAGCTTTCATAGATAACAAATAAGTGCTGCAAGGGCAGTGAGTAGCCACGGCCCACAGTACCTAGGAATAGCTCACAGGATACACTGGCTGAATCAGACAAAAAGTGCCCCTTCCCCCTGACTTCCAGGGAAGAATGGTGAGCTGAAGATGACAGCAGTGGAAGGAAGAGCCAGAAAATAGACCAGCTCTTCATTATTCCTCTCCGGACAAGAAGAGGACTTGAGATCACCCACAAGTGTTCCAGACAGTTGCTCCTTGTGAGGAGACTGCAAGACAGCAGACTCCAGCTGGTTTAGAGCTCTGGGAAATGAGGTAATAGCTATCTTTTTGCTCAGATGTGAGAATCCAGCCAGCCTCTGACTCAGAAAACAAAATGCTTTCTGAGTCAGAGAAATAAATAGAAACTTACTGGGCTGAAACTGGGAAAGTGAAACTCAAAGATGAGTCAGCAGTGCGGGAAGAGTCACAGGCGCTGATTGGCCAATCTTCAGAGGAGGATTTGAATCCTCCAATCAGTGCGCACCAACGACGGGCAGAAAAGCGCACGAAGAAGGCAGCCCGATTGGCTGCAGAAGGGAATAGGCACGCAAAGGATTGACATAAAAGGCAGACGTGCAAAGAGCAAGCTGCCAGAGACAACCAATCCTACAGGCCTGCAGCTTCCACAGAAGAGTCCTTATCAGTGTCAGAGACAGTGTCTGTTACTGAAGAGGAATCAGCACCAGTGTTCTCCACTGAAGAGGACTTGAATCCTGCATCTGCTGCTACCAAAGATCTTCCCTTTGCTGAGCCCAGCAATCAGTCTCGTGTCCAGTCTCAGACATCTGCAGTCACCTTGTGCACCATGCTTCCCGTCCCATTTTGAGGTTCCAGCCATGTCCAGAGTCTCCAGTCCAGCCTTGTCATGCCTCAAGTCCTCAGCCTTGCCCTGAGTCTTTGGTGCAGCCTTGCAACATTTCTCAATTGCAGCTTAGTTCCAGGTCTACAGTACAGATTCAGGGTGCCCCTGACCTCCAATCTTGCCGTGGATCTTCAGTCCAGTTTATCCACGCTCCGTGCTTGACCTTGTTCAGGAGTTTCACACCTATCTAGTTGTGAACCAGATTTGCAACCTTGTCTAGAATCTGTGGTCCAGTCCTGCCATGCCTCAAGCTTCTTGCCTAGTTCAGAACCTCCAGCCAAGTCCAGCCTTGCTCCGAGTTCTCAGTCTTGCTCCAAGTTCCTAGTCCAGAGTATTCAGCCTAGTCCAGAGCCTCCAGCCAAGTCTAGCCTTGCTTCGAGTTCTCAGCTTTGTTCCAAGTATCCAGTTCCAAGTATCCAGACCAACCCGAGTCATTGAGTCCAGTCCAGTCTAGAACCCCAACGTATGCAGAGTTCCATCCAGCCTCGCCCAGCATTCCGGTGCCAGCCTAGTTTGAGTGGTATTCCAGTTCGAGGACATTTGACTTCAGTTCCACTAGGGTCTTGTGCTCCAGCTTCTCTCAGTCATCCAGCCTCCGTTAGAGAATTCTTCTCCCCCACCTTGCTGCTGTCTCCTCCTGCAATCTTGCCAGTTTCCTTGTTGCTGCCCAGTTGGTCCTGACTGAAGCTAGTTCTTTCTTGATTCTAAGGACTTATTTATTGTAAATAGTTATTTAATAAAGAATATTTTTGATATTTAATCTGCCTCGCCACCTCTAAGTCTGATCAGGACATCAGACCACAGCCGGTGCTTTCAAAAGAACACTGGGTTCACATACTTCCTTTTCTAATCACTTTCAGAAATTGCTTGCTAATTGCTTTTCAGCTATGAGGAACCTTTGGAGCAACAAGTTTTACAGCACCAGGTGAGTTTCCTTCAATCCTTAGTGAAAGAAGTTTTAAATACAAGTTTAAGGACTTAAAAAAAATCTTTTGGAATAAACAGCAAAAGGGTGATTAGAACTTTGATTTTGGAAAGTTACAAATGGATTAAGGTTCCAGATGGATTTGAAATAAGATTTTGGAATTAATTATAAGAATCCTTTCTGTGGGAAAATGCTTTTGTTTTTAATTCTCTTTTAAAAAATGATAGGATGAGATTTTGAAGGTTGGACACTAGAAGGAACCAGAAGGAACTAAAGATTACAATTAAAGGAATACACACACACACACACACACACTGTATATGCATTAGATAAATATATATATAGAATTGTAACTGTTTGCTGTAATGACATACTATATTTCATATTTTTATTTTTTCTGTTATATTTTTCTCAGTTTTTTTAAACACCTGTTAGGTATTTCTTTTTTTTTATGATGTGTGTATCTTTGTGTATTGTTTCTTTTTTTCTTTTTCTATTATTATTTTTAAAAAGCAATAAAAAGACAAATAAATAAATAAAAGTACAATTAAAGGAGAAGAACACTTAAATTTGACTTACTAATACAGAATGAAGCAACACATTTTAACACTGGATGTACTGAAGGATATTTTTGAACAAGGGGCCCAGAAGTTAATTTTAAGAGTGTCTGCTTCTAAAGACAGACTGTGTTTCAAAGGTGTTATGAAAGAGGAACAAGTTTTACCAGACAAGAATGAGACTGATCTGACAGTGAATTTAAAAATGACAGGTTATAAGAATGATATGGAAAAAGATGCTGCACTGGGCATACAAAAGAAGCCCATCCTTTTGGAAATGATGATTAGTGAGCCCTGTTGATATGTTGGTTTATGGATTTATTTTTTGTTGACATATATTTTTATTTGTAAAATTGTTGGGGTGGGTATTTGATGTATGCCACCCCAGTCACAACTAAGCGAAAATTATACACTATTTTATATATATAATTATTATGTATAATAAATGGCATACATACATGGCAAAAAAAAATACATAAATGAGGGAAAAAGCAAATAGATTAATTTGCATACCTTGATAGAATGATGGGAAAATTAGTGGAGAAATGTTGAGATGTGCAAATGTCTATAAAACTTACTGGGTACTATGTGGTCTGTTGCAAGGAATGTTTGTCAAAAGATGCAAAAATAGCTATCTGTGAAGGTACTTCTGCCCACTTTGTTATATCAAAGCGAGAGGAGGTTAAATTAGGAGAAATTTAGAAGTAAATTGAATGGAGTGGGAATGGGTTACTAGAAGAGATACGGTCAAGAATGAATGAATGATGAATGTGGTCTGTTACACAAAAGGAAGCAACCAGTATGAAAGACATTCACTCAGGTTGTTGTTGTTTATTCGTTTAGTCGCTTCTGACTCTTCGTGACTTCATGGACCAGCCCACGCCAGAGCTTCCTGTCGGTCATCACCACCCCCAGCTCCCCCAGGGACAAGTCCGTCACCGCTAGAATATCATCCATCCACCTTGCCCTTGGTCGGCCCCTCTTCCTTTTGCCTTCCACTCTCCCTAGCATCAGCATCTTCTCCAGGGTGTCCTGTCTTCTCATTGTGTGGCCAAACTATTTCAGTTTTGCATTCACTCAGGTGGTTTGTTCATATAGAAAGAATAGTTATGAAATTGCAAAACAAATACTGTATATAGCGATAGCTATAGCTACAGTATATAGAATGGATCAGGAGGAAGACCAAAGAAGCTGTGGTTGGATGGAATTGATGAAGTCCTCAAAAAGAGATGAGAAGTTTAAAAAACAAAAAGTGCCACGCATGGAAGTGATGGAAACAACCATAATTTCCAAGGACACAAAGTGGAGAGACACAACAAATGGCCATGGGGTATACAAAGTTTATCTGTATTTCCTTTTCTTTTAACTTACAGCTTTCATTTCTTTTGCATATTATTCCTTATTACTTATATGCATTTTGCATAGCATTGGTTACCTAAAAAGGGAATTGTATGACAAAAATAGGTATTTTTGTCATTATTAATAGCAGTATTAATAGTAAAATCATTGCAATCATTGCAATGAAACAAGATTATATTCAACTGTGTAAGCCTGTAGATCCAGTAAGTACCAGATTCTCCACCACCATCTTCCTAGCTCTAATAAGGAAGTGTAAAGCCCTCTTAACTACTAGGTATTAAATCCTGGTTTGGGGAAACAAAATGGTAAAAACTAATAAACACAACTGGGTTTTTTTTCTAATCTAACATCTGTTTGCAAAACATGACTTCAGTATGAGTTTTTACCTGTTCTCTATTATTTCATGAAAGTAATTAGTCTTTATTTGGTCTAGGCTAGAGTCTATGTTTCTTGATGGAGTCCAAAAGAACAAAACTATCTCCATACAATATTCACTTTTTCTCTGTCAGTACTGAATTCACATGTTGGGTGACATCTTTGTCTTTTTAATATCAACCCAGAATTTTATTTTCCATATTTATTTTCATAATTAGCTAAGTATTCATTACTGTCTTCAGCAAAGGATCGTTACCTTGTCGTGGTGCTGGAGCTTGAGCACCTCAATGATGCCATGAGCTAAACCATGAAGGGCCACCCAAGACGGGAAGGTCATGACAGAGAGGTCAGACTAAATGCGACCCCTGGGGAAGGTAATGGCAACCCACCCCAGTATTCTTGCCGTGAAAACTAAATGGATCAGTACAACCAGAGATATGTTGGTATCCCATCGGAAGATGAGACCCCCAGGTCGGAATATGGTCAAAATGCTACTGGGGAGGAACAGAGGATGAGTTCAACTAGCCCCAGATGTGATGACGCAGCTAGCTCAAAGCCGAAAGGACGGCTAGCGGCCGACAGTGCTGGTGGTGAACGGTGAATCCGATGTTCTAAGGATCAACACACCATTGGAACCTGGAATGTAAGATCTATGAGCCAGGGCAAATTGGATGTGGTTATTGGTGAGATGTCAAGATTAAAGGTAGACATTTTGGGCATCAGTGAACTGAAATGGACTGGAATGGGCCACTTCACATCAAATGACCACCAGATCTACTACTGTGGACAAGAGGACCACAGAAGAAATGGAGTAGCCTTCATAATTAATAGTAAAGTGGCTAAAGCAGTGCTTGGATACAACCCAAAAAATGACAGAATGATCTCAATTCGAATTCAGGGCAAGCCATCTAACATCACAGTGATCCAAATATACGCCCCAACCACAGATGCTGAAGAAGCTGAAGTAGAGCAGTTCTATGAGGATCTGCAGCACCTACTGGACAACACGCCTAAAAGAGATGTTATTTTCATCACGGGAGACTGGAATGCTAAGGTGGGCAGTCAAATGACACCTGGAATTACAGGTAAGCATGGCCTGGGAGAACAAAACGAAGCAGGACATAGGCTGATAGAATTTTGCCAAGACAACTCACTCTGCATAACAAACACTCTCTTCCAACAACCTAAGAGACGGCTTTATACATGGACTTCACCAGATGGACAACACCGAAATCAGATTGACTACATCCTTTGCAGCCAAAGGTGGCAGTCATCTATACAGTCGGTAAAAACAAGACCTGGAGCTGACTGTAGTTCAGATCACGAACTTCTTCTTGCACAATTTAGGATCAGACTAAAGAGATTAGGGAAGACCCACAGATCAGCTAGATATGAGCTCACTAATATCCCTCAGGAATATGCAGTGGAGGTAAAGAATTGATTTAAGGGACTGGACTTAGTAGATAGGGTCCCGGAAGAACTCTGGACAGAAGTTGGCAGCATTGTTCAGGAGGCGGCAACAAAATACATCCCAAAGAAAGAGAAAACCAAGAAGGCAAAGTGGCTGTCTGCTGAGACACTAGAAGTAGTCCAAGAAAGAAAGAAAGCAAAAGGCAACAGTGATAGGGGGAGATATGCCCAATTAAATGCAAAATTCCAGAGGTTAGCCAGAAGGGATAAGGAATTATTTTTAAACAAGCAATGCGTGGAAGTGGAAGAAGACAATAGAATAGGAAGGACAAGAGACCTCTTCCAGAAAATTAGAAACATTGGAGGTAAATTCCAGGCAAAAATGGGTATGATCAAAAACAAAGATGGCAAGGACCTAACAGAAGAAGAAGAGATCAAGAAAAGGTGGCAAGAATATACGGAAGATCTGTATAGGAAGGATAACAATATCGGGGATAGCTTTGACTGTGTGGTCAGTGAGCTAGAGCCAGACATCCTGAAGAGTGAGGTTGAATGGGCCTTAAGAAGCATTGCTAATAACAAGGCAGCAGATGACGGCATCCCAGCTGAACTGTTCAAAATCTTGCGAGATGATGCTGTCAAGGTAATGCATGCTATATGCCAGCAAATTTGGAAAACACAGGAATGGCCATCAGATTGGAAAAAATCAACTTACATCCCCATACCAAAAAAGGGAAACGCTAAAGAATGTTCAAACTATCGAACAGTGGCACTCATTTCACATCCCAGTAAGGTAATGCTCAAGATCCTGCAAGGTAGACTTCAGCAATTCATGGAGCGAGAATTGCCAGAGGTACAAGCTGGGTTTAGAAAAGGCAGAGGAACTAGGGACCAAATTGCCAATATCCGCTGGATAATGGAAAAAGCCAGGGAGTTTCAGAAAAACATCTATTTCTGTTTTATTGACTATTCTAAAGCCTTTGACTGTGTGGACCAAAACAAATTGTGGCAAGTTCTTAGCGGTATGGGGATACCAAGTCATCTTGTCTGCCTCCTGAGGAATCTGTATAACGACCAAGTAGCAACAGTAAGAACAGACCATGGAACAACGGACTGGTTTAAGATTGGGAAAGGAGTACAGCAGAGCTGTATACTCTCACCCTACCTATTCAACTTGTACGCAGAACACATCATGCAACATGCTGGGCTTGAGGAATCCAAGGCTGGAGTTAAAATCTCTGGAAGAAACATTAACATCTCAGATATGCAGATGATACCACTTTGATGGCTGAAAGCGAAGAGGAACTGAGGAGTCTTATGATGAAGGTGAAAGAAGAAAGTGCAAAAGCTGGCTTGCAACTAAACCTCAAAAAAACCAAGATTATGGCAACCAGCTTGATTGATAACTGGCAAATAGAGGGAGAAAATGTAGAAGCAGTGAAAGACTTTGTATTTCTAGGGGCGAAGATTACTGCAGATGCTGACTGCAGTCAGGAAATCAGAAGACGCTTCATCCTTGGGAGAAGAGCAATGACAAATCTCGATAAAATAGTTAAGAGCAGAGACATCACACTGACAACAAAGGTCTGCATTGTTAAAGCAATGGTGTTCTCTGTAGTAACATATGGCTGCGAGAGCTGGACCATAAGGAAGGCTGAGAGAAGGAAGATCGATGCTTTTGAACTGTGGTGTTGGAGGAAAATTCTGAGAATGCCTTGGACTGCCAGAATATCAAACCAGTCCATCCTCCAGGAAATAAAGCCAGACTGCTCACTTGAGGGAATGATATTAAAGGCAAAACTGAAATACTTTGGCCACACAATGAGAAGACAGGACACCCTGGAGAAGATGCTGATGCTAGGGAGAGTGGAGGGCAAAAGGAAGAGGGGCCGACCAAGGGCAAGGTGGATGGATGATATTCTAGAGGTGACAGACTCATCCCTGGGGGAGCTGGGGGTGTTGACGACTGACAGGAAGCTCTGGCGTGGGCTGGTCCATGAAGTCACGAAGAGTCGGAAGCGACTGAATGAATAAACAACAACAAAATTCTTTACTGTCAGCTTACAAAGTGGTGTTTCTTGCATATCTCAAATTGTTAGAATTTCAACTTCCAGTTTTGATTGCAGCTGTCAGCTCTTCCAATTCTATAACTGTATAATTTATTTGGTATGCATATAAACAGTTATGAGGACAACATGTGTCCTTTTCTTACCCCCTTCCCTATGCTGAACAGCTATTTCTCCGAACTTGTTATAGTAGCTTCTTGTTCATTTGAAACAATCCTCAGAAAATAGCCAGATGGCATAGCACACCTATTAGGTAAAGGTAAAGGTTTCCCTTGACATTAAGTCCAGTTGTGTCCGACTCTAGGGGGTGGTGCTCATTCATCTCCATTTCAAAGCCGAAGGGCCAGCGTTTGTCCGTAGACACTTCCGTGGTCATGACTAAATGGAACGCCGTTACCTGCCCGCCAAAGCAGTACCTATGCATCTACTCACATTTGCATGTTTTCGAACTGCTAGGTTGGCAGGAGCTGGGACTAGCAACGGGAGCTCACCCCGTCATGCGGATTTGAACTGCCGACCTTCCGATCAGCAAGCTCAGCAGCTCAGCGGTTTAACCCTCAGTGCCACCGCATCCCTAGCACACCTATTAGCTGTAATATATTCCACATTCTGGCAACTTTCATACAATCAAAGTTCTTCTCGTAGTGAGTAAAGCGAAAATAAAACCTCTTTTGGTATGTACTCACTTTCGTGTTGATCTTCCCTCTCCTTGTTTGGCACTATACTCCTTTGTAAGCTCTTAAGCAAATTTTGTTTGTGTGAGGAATTAGTGCAATGGTTAGTGCATTATTTGCATTGTCCTTCAGTATAGATATATATACTGATCTTTTCTAATTCTGAAGCCATATGTTCTACATTTACTGACATACAGCTGCTAGCATCTTAACTTCCCTTGCTGCTTTAAACAGTTCACAGGGTATTTTATCTGCACCTGGTGCTTTCCTATTTGACCATTAGTTTATTGCCTCTCATATCTCACTTTCTAGCAGAATCATCCCTGAATATTTCTCTCTACAATTTTTTTGTCAATTTAAAATCCTGTTTTTACTCACTAGTTTTTCCATAGCAGTCAAATTGTGAAAAATCTTGTGATTTTTCTCCTGTCCTAAAAAAACAGAAACCCCCCTCCTTTTCTTGTTATTTTCCCCTAGCTATTGACACTCTTGGCTGATCACTACTGCTGTGTTCAGCCATTGTACATTCTTTCTCTTGTCCAAATCTTTCTTCCTCTCTTATTCATAGCTGATCGTGATAGCTTGTTCTGAAAGCCACTTGAATCTTTTACTCTTTGAAATTTTGGGAAAAACTTTTTGCTTCAGTCCTCTCAATATCTCTTACCTCATCTGATAGTTCCTTAGACTGTCCTTCAGGTTAAATATTTCTGGCATAGCTATTCTCTTTAATGTTTTAAGTATAACCTATGTATTCAAAATCAATATCATGCATGCAGTGTTCTACATTCTGAAAATGTCCTGATTGACTGGATTACACATCTCCATCTTCTATCAAGTAATCAATTTAATTCTGATGTTTTCCCTTTGGTGACATCAAGATAGCCTTGTTAATGTTGCTTGAAGTGTTGGCAACAAAGGAAGAATTCAGTTTGAAAAACTATTAACCTATCTCCTGCATTATTGTGCATACTCAATCTAAATCTTTCTGTAATTCCAGATTCCTCCATTTCTCCAAATTTTCTATTCCAATCTCCCATGAACCTTTTCTAGGTATTTAGCACATCTTGCAATTTGCCCTATAGTTCCTCAGTATATTCCATCCACTGTGTCTGTAGTAAGTGCATTTATTTATAATAATTTATATTATACTGCTGATGTTTACTGGATATCCTCAACTTCTAATAGAAGTGATCCTGTCATGTACTGTATTAGCATGTATTTAGCAATGTCCTTTGTGAGCAGAATTGCCACCCCATCCCTTCAGATGACCTCTTGACCTGTCTAGACTATCATGTCATCATCTGATTTAAAGTGGCCCTTGCTGCTTCATTTAAGTTCACTCATTCCTAAAATGTCCAATATAGTATATTCCACTCTGGTAATTTCTAGTTTTTCTTGGTTTATGCTTCCTCACATTCTACACTCTGATGTGTGTGTGTATATATATATACAGTGTATGTATGTATGTATGTGTGTATGTGTGTGTATATATATATATATATATATTCATATTCATATTCATATTCATAAAACAAAGAACTCTTCTTTCAGTGCCCAGACTTCCTTACACCTTTGGTCTGGCCTTGTAATCACCTGCTGGTGAAGGAACTGCCACAAAATTCCAATGCTCTGGGTGGTCTGACTCAGAGATCAGTGAGACATCTCAGTCAGAAGAAAATGATGGCAAATCCTTTCTGTATTATTGCTGAGGAAACGTCCTGGATGAGTCCATGAAGTCACAAGGAATTGAGATCAACTTGGAGCACATTTTAGTTTCCCCCCCTTGTTCCTTTCATAATCATCACCTCCCCCCACCTATTCTATAAATATATTTCTCTCCAGGCTTCCAACCAGGTACAGGAAAGGAGAGCAGAGCTCCACTCTTTCACTGAGTGGGAGAGAGGAGGCATATTTGGCAATTCCAATTTTCCACAACCCAAAATAGCACCAGGTTGGATGCAGCCATCCCACTCTTCATCACTGAAAATAATTATTTCTTGATTATTGGTCAGTTCCTCTGTACTGGAGATCAGCCAGATCTGGACAACACAGTTCGCCAGAGCATTGCAACAAATGTCAGAGATGCAAGACAAGGGCAGTAATATGGAAAGCCATTTTAATGATCATTTTGTTTTTTGCAGAGACAATGCTTTAAACCAATGGTGGGATGGGGGAGATGGCCCAAGAGAGGGTTACTAGGCCAAAGATAGCCAGCAAGTTTCACAACTGAGTAAGAATTCGGTGTGGAGGCACCTGCGGGCGGAGTGGCAGATTGCAAGACCTTTGGTGCGCTTTGGCTCTCGAGGCCGTTCTGCTTTCTTCCGGAACAAATTTTTATTATTCGGTTGTGGCTTGGGCTTATTGTGGACTTTTTGTGATAGTATTGTTTAAAATTAGTAATTCCTTTTTAGTATTATTAGTAAGGTAAAGGTAAAGGTTTCCCTTGACATAAAGTCCAGTCGAATCCGACTCTAGGGGGCGGTGCTCATCTCCGTTTCTAAGCCATGGAGCCGGCGTTGTCATAGACACTTCCGGGTCATGTGGCCAGCATGACGACTCGGAACGCCGTTACCTTCCCGCCGAAGCGGTACCTATTGATCTACTCACATTTGCATGTTTTCGAACTGCTAGGTTGGCAGGAGCTGGGACTAGCAATGGGAGCTCACCCCGCCGCGCGGTTTCGAACCGCCGACCTTCCGATCGACAGCTCAGCGGTTTAACCCGCAGCGCCACCGCGTCCCTAGTATTATTAGTATTCTCATGTAATATTTTAATGTTTGATTTTAACTTAATATTAGAATTTTAGTCTCACAGACTGACTCTGTCACTTCAACCATTACAACAAAGTTCATAAGAAATAAATGAAATTTGGTATGATGGATCTAATGCAATTCAAGGCAGTTAACCTACACACATACACAAAAACTGGTAACCTGGAATCTAACCTCTGACGGAACATGAGACCAGAAAGAGAGAAGCTGGCAGACCAGAAGAGGCTGATTAGAAAAACACCTGATACCAAGTCTACTGCCAGCTGTTCCTCAGGGAACATTTCTGCTCTCCTTAGCATTCTCTTTCCCAGAGCTTAGTAGCAGCCCCATGAAGCCTCGGCTAGTTCGATTACAATAGAACTTGCCTGGCAGGCGTCCAAACACCATTCCCGCAAGCTCTTCACACACGCACACACACTCACACACACCAGCGGTTGTGGCCGAAGAATCCCAAGTGAAAAAGGTCCACGTCCACCAGGCAGTAGACAGGCGCGCCAAGCTTCCCTCGGGGCTCCTGCTCTTCGCTCGCTCTTTCCCCGACCTGCCCAGCGCCCCACTCGCGCTACACGGCGGTGCCACCAGCGTCCTGCCCACCGTCCCACTCGCGCGTTCCATCCTCTGCGCTCCCGCCGCCCGCAGTTTCGGTGGAGGAGCATCCAGAGTCCTCCGTAGCCTCTGCTGTGGCAAGTGCCACTCCGCCTCCGCTCCAGCGACGCCGGACGCGCCGGCTCCTCCTGCTTCTGCCGCTTGTGCTGGTGGACCAGAAGGGGACCTTTCTAGGACCTCGCCGCTCCCGAAAGCGCACCCGCCGTCTGCCCCTCTCCCCGGGCGGCAGCCACGGAGCGCCTCCCCGAAGAGACAACCACCTGCTGGCCAGAACCTGAAACGCCACCTGCTCCCCTTGGACTCTACTCTTTGTGGGTGGCGCCGATGGGGTGCCCCCCTTCGGGGCTTCTGCAGGAGCAGCGGCACAAGACCTCGAGAACAGCCCGTCTCGGGCCCTGGAGCTCTCCGCAAGGTCGGGAGGCGTGTGTCCTGAGGCCGGCTTTGCGGAGGACGCTCTCCCGGGCTGGTGGAATCGCGCGGGCCGCGGGGAAGCCCCACGAGCCTTCCACAGGTCTGCCGCCGCCTCCTGCACGGCGACAAGGGCTTTTCTGCCTCGCTCCCGGACGGCGACGGTACTCAGCTCTGCTGGCCCCTACCGCCTGCCGCCGGTGCCCCGTCGGCTGCTTTGGTAGGGCGAGAGCAGCTCGTTCGCGGGCGTGGCGGGCGTGACCTGGAGTTCGGAGCCTTTGGTGTCGGGAGCGAGCATCAGGGCAGTCCCAGTGTGGAGGCACCTGCGGGCGGAGTGGCAGATTGCAAGACCTTTGGCGCGCTTTGGCTCTCGAGGCCGTTCTGCTTCCTTCCGGAACAAATTTTTATTATTCGGTTGTGGCTTGGGCTTATGGTGGACTTTTTGTGATAGTATTGTTTAAAATTAGTAATCCTTTTTTAGTATTATTAGGATTCTCATGTAATATTTTAATGTTTGATTTTAATTTAATATTAAAATTTTAATTCCTTTAATTCTTCTTGTTATCTTCATTCATTAATAAAGTTACTTAACCAGGATCAGACTTTTTTTTTCTGGCTTACAGGTTTCCTTGCCAACCTGAAAAGTGGGTTCTGACCTACTAAGAGGGTGGTTGGTTGCAAAACCTAGAGCATTGTAGATATGCATCCCTTAGGCCTTTCCACACTGCTCAGTGCTGTCAACCTGTGCTTGAACTGGCAGAAACACATTCCAGCCTGAAATTTGCTGCCCCCAGTCCTGATTCCTGTTGTACCTCGATACTGTCTGTTCTCACAGCACTTACTGATGGGGATGCAGCACATTTGGTTGCCCTCTAGCTTTTCTGTCCTTCCTTTTCTGCACATCATCAGTCTGGGGAAAATACTTCCATCAATCCCTGCACTGCAGCAGGAATGGGGGGTGGGGTCTGGTTACAGAACTACACCCAATCACCTGTGCCCCTCCTTCTACATCCCAGTCTGCTATAACCCAAGCTGAAGAGTTGATCACACTCTCTCTTCCTTCCTTGTTAGAGGGAGCACATTACAGATTCTTCCATGCTCTGTTGTGGAGGCCATTGGGTGAGGGAGGCCATCTGAGATGCCACTATCTCCCTATTGCCAAATCAGTTAAGAGCTGTAGAGGAAAATCATTTAGAGTTCCTCCTGCTGACTAGTCTATGCTATTCCACAGTTCTAACAGCTCACCAGCACAGCACACAAACAGTCAAGCATGCAAACATCTCCCTTTTGATTCTTGATGGCCCTGTTTTGGCTATGCTGTTGCTTTGCATGCTTGGACTCCCTTTAGTATGAAACAGAAAAAGAATAATGAAAATAGACACATTCCCAGTTCTTTCACTTCTTTGAGAACCTTTGAGTAACAGGAAGATAGTCAAGTTTCATGTTTGCCTGGAAGCCCCAGTACAACTGAGGTCCTTCAAACCCTATCCCCCCAATCCAATTCAGATATCCCTAATAGAAGCAGCTACACCCACACTATTGAGGGCTATCCATCAGTCACAAGAGGTATCAAGCTCCCCAGTCTCAGATGCAGCCCCCCATTTGGGCTCATGCCCTTCTCAGGCCACTCTTGGTCAAAAGTAAACCTCTGGTTCCACTTTGCCTATTTCAGCTGAAGAGTCCACAAGCAAAACAAATAAATTATTAGGCATTACATTTGACTCTAGTGTTTATAGCTGCCAATTCAGCAGATCTTCTCTCTCTTCAATTAATTCCACCTTCCCCTGATGGTTTAGTCAGGTCATTGATTGATGTTCCTAATGCTGACTGATTCTTCCATGATCATAATTTAATCACTATCTTTTCCTGGAACACTGCTGGCAGAAAAGTCAAGAACCTAGATGCCTTCTTCCTGGATTTTATTACTATTTTGATATTATTTTTTCCAAGAAATCTGGGCTGTGGCCAATTTATTTATACCTGGATATGTCCCTTATACTCTTTGAGCATGATCCAGTACAACTCATGGAAGACCTTTAGGAGGAATCCATATGATGGATTCCTCTGAATTCAACATTCCCATGACTACAGTATGGTAGAGCAATTCATTAGCATTGCTTTAGCCCTTCACCTCCAATGCAGGCCTTGCAATACTAACACTTTACTTTCCTCCTCAGTGAATGCCACTGAGCAGTTGCACTTATAAATACCTCAGAGTGCTGTTCCAAGCCTCATTATCTGGGAGAAAACTTTTATATATATCTAACAAGTGTTGCTCAGTGTTGCTCCTCAGCTATTGTGAGATTTCTCTAGTTAATAGGAGCTCACTTTATCCTTGCAGCTTGCAAGGTTTTTGTAGCCAGGGTCATTTTCCAGTTCCTCTATGATCTCCAAGTCCTAGACATCTTTGAACCCATTCAGTCTAAGTTCAGTCCCAAGATGCATTAAGAATGTGCATTTTGTTTAGATATGGGCTTGAGAATGCTAGAGCTTGGTGTTATCTTTTTAACCTTGGGTGAAGTTAACTTTTTTCCCAGTGAGTCTGGCCCCACAGATTCTTAGAGACCAGTCTAAGTCAGTCTGCTTTAAAAAAAGGCAATTGGCAAACTTTACTCCTTAGGATTCCTGCTAGAAAGCCTTTGCCCATTAGACTTTGAAAATACCAGAAATATCCTTAAACGGGGTATTTGGGATACTGCATTTCAAATCAATCTTACTCTGGTTCCCAGGCTCACAGTAAGTGGGGACTTTTGAAAGGGGTATATGCCAGTCTCTTACCTTTCACCTATCACAGTCCTGAAATTTCACCAGGCCTTCACATTGGCCAGGCTGGATGCATTGCCTTCTGCTCTCCTCTTGGGGCACTATAAAAATAGTTCCCCGCATCAGATATATGTCCTTGAGGTGATGGCTCAATAGAGTCCTTGAGCCACAGAATCCTTCATTGCTTACCCTTCAAGGAATCCAAGATGACTTTCACCTACCTATCCTTTCCTGGAAAAGAGTATGCCTCTAATTGTCCCTTTTCCTCCCTGACCACTCTCTGGAGGTGTCTTTCTAGGTTGCCTAATTTTCTCTCCTCTATGAGTCTCCTGCAGTCTGAAAATTTGTAGTAGTGCTTTTTCTTTTTAGCCATATTTTTCAGTTTTACCTGTTTTATTTGTATCTAAAGGGAGTGGATATGGTGTAGTGGTTGAGGTGCTGGACTTGGAGCAAGGAAATCCAGGTTTTCCACAAATACTGTCCTAAGCAAGAACACACCGAGATGAGGAAGAACTCTCTAGTGCTTTATTATTGCTATAGTAGACAGAAAATCCTACCAAACTGAAGAAGCGTGGGAAAATCCAGACAGATAAACCCCCAAAAGTCAAGGCGGGTCTGTTCTGTGTCTCTTTGAATGACAGCTCAAAATCTCTAAACTATGCATGCGTTTTTGCCCCTGGATAGGGGCCCCCTCCTGCTCACCATCAGAACTCATGACAAATACAATGCAAAACAAGCAGACCCTGGGATTGAGTTGGACAAATCACAACCAGTTTTGCTCGGATCCCTCTGTTGGCCATAGTAAAGGTTTGATTTGAGGTCCAGGGACAAAATGTTCAATTGAGTCCACGCACTGTGCCAATTTTTGTCCATTGAAATAAACAGCCCAGTAAACAGGAGTCCATGTGTGGGGATACCATGTCTGAGTGGCAAGATCACAATGTGCACTAGAAGACAGGAAAGCAATAGAGTTTTCAGTATGTCTTTGCTGCCATGCAGCAGTCACTGGGGTTTTGCAGGCCAAATATTGGTAGCTTTAATCTGTGATGATGAAAACCAATCTCTCATAGGTGGGCGGGAGGCAAACTTTCTCCTCATTATGCTATAATTGTTGAGATGTGCCTGCCTTGAAGGACAATTCTCTATCAACTGATGATTTGGACTAGTACTGAACCATATTTTGGAGACAGGGGCCTCGTGATTGGTCCTCTTTGCTCCTCATTGCTCCTCCTAAAAACGCTTTCTGTTCATGGGCTGCAGGATTGCACCTGTTCAGACTTCCTTTCTCTGGAGAAGGAAGTGGACAAATCCTCTTTCCTTCCCCGAAGGATACCGCTGGTCAGTTTTCCAGAGCAATTGCCTCTGGCGGCACAGACGGAGCATCTCCGCAGCCATCTCGGAGCGGCGCAGGAAGAAGGCGGGGCCGATTCAAAGGCAGCCGGCGTGAGCTAGCACCCAGGGACCTCGGTATGGCGGCGACGGGCGTCCCCGGCCGCCTCCTGCTGCTGCGGGGGAGACGGCGGGGAGGTTCCTTCCTCTTGCCGGCAGTGAGAAACGCCTCTAACAACTGCAGCCGGAGCAGCTCCCCCAGCAGCTGCGGCAGGTAGGAAAGGCGAGCGGGTCGCGTGGGGTCCAGGGAGCCTTAAGCCGCCCCCCGGTCTAGGCTGCAAATGAGCGATGCTTAGAGGCTGCGCCTTTGCGCCTCTTGAGGGAAGGGAAAGCAGAGAGGAGTGAAGGAACCGAAGTGGGGACTGGCGAGTGAACTCAGCCGCAGGGTTCTCTCCAGCCGTGAAGGTGTGACGGGAGGCTCAGCCCAGCAGGGGAACCTTCCGCCTGAGCGCCTCCGGAACGGAAACGCCGAAGAACAAGTGAGGGGCGGCGGATTTCGGCTTCTTTGAAGTGCGGGGCGCGCGCTTGGTTCGAAAAGGCCCAAGAGAGAGAGAGACCCGCTCGCGTCGCCCTGAGGGAGAGTCGTGGAGCGGAGCGTGAGCAGCGGGGACATCTCCGCCAGAGGTCTAGCTTTGTATTTTAAGGGCTGTTTATTTGCTCGCTATGCAGCTCGTTCGGCCACGCGAATCCCTAACCTGTGGGTTTTGGAGATATACTGGAGCAGAAGAGGTGAAGAAAGGTAGCAGCTTTTTAGTGGCGACTCCTCCGCACCACAGCTTCCTTCTTCTGCCAAGTGCGTAGGTACCCGGGCTTATCATCAGGAGGCTGTTTCACTATGGATAGTTAGATGTCCAGTTTCCTGTATGCCTGTGGTTTTGTAACCAAATTCCTTAATTTATAAGTTGTATCTATGTTTCATTGTTTGAAATTCATCATGGTGATATTGTTATTATTTGGGGAATTTTCCTTTTCTGAGGAAGGGGGATATACATTAGCTAAAGGAAAATGGACTGCAGTTTTATAACTGAGCATCCCCAATAGCACTCCTTTCCGATGTCACATAATCCTTCATTAGAATTTTTTTTTAAAGCTCTGTGTTCTTCATTTCTGCTGTTCTGTGCTTAATGTTGCAACTCTCTGTGTGAACACATGTAATTCATACTTTTTCATTCATCAGATATTGTGAGGACACATAGAAAAATGTCGGTAAGGCCACCAAAGATCTCTAGAACAGAGCAAAGTTAGCGGGTTGATCCCTTACTCATTCTCCTGGATTAGCAGTTCGCAAAAGGCAGGTAGAGCGACTCCTGTTATCCTCTTTGTGAGAGAGTAATAGTTCTTAGTCTCGTTTAGAGACAGGCACAAAATGAGAATCTGAAAAATTGGGTCAGGTACTGTCTTGTGTCAGAACTGGAATAATCACTGTAAGCGTCATCATAACAGTTTACTGTTCCTCCTCTAGAAGATATATATTCTATTATAATGGGAATGAAGATTTTCAAAGCCACCCTATAGTTTATTTTTCTTTTTAAAAACATCTCAGATCAAAAGTCTTTGGCCAGTATTGACATTCCTGTTTTGCTGCTCAAATCAGGCAACAAACGAATCAGACGCGGATACTTTCGTTTGCATGATATCTGACCCTGGGACTATGCTGTTGTTGTTTTTTAAAGATTTTTTTAATGCCGCCTTTATTCTTTTTATAAATAACTCAAGGCGGCAAACATACCCCTTCCTCCTCCTATTTTCCCCACCACAACAACCCTGTGAGGGGAGTTGGGCTGAGAGGGAGTGACTGGCCCAGGGTCACCCAGCCGGCTTTCAGGCCTAAGGTGGGACTAGAACTCTGTCTCCTGGTTTCTAGCCTGGAGCCTTAACCACTAGACCAGACTGGCTCTATAATACATGCTCTATTGCACTTAAGGATATATTTGCAATCCATCCACAAGCTGGTTTGTGATCTTGGCTTGATTGGACACAGTATGTAATCCTGGGTTCAGATGTGATACCAGAGCTATCCCTCTGTAGTAGATAACTGACCAAATGGGAAGAACAAAGACTGCATGGATCACAGCTCAATAAGCTAAGCTTCTTGATTGATCATTGCGTAGGTCGATTTGTCCATCATGGCAATTCAGAATTCTATCTCACCATTAATAAGCAGTTTGCTGGCACCTCCTGCTTAACTGTTTAACTGTTCCTGCTTAGCTCCTAGTTCACCTCTTGGCTTGTCCACCTAATAATACCTGAAACCAAATCCCCCCTCCCCCACATTTTACTTCCATTTGTAAACTGGGAGGAACAAGCCAGGGTTGTATGGTTTCTCTAGCTTTTGCTGGCAGTAGGATCCAAGAGGGAGAGAGAGAATGTACAGTGTGCCCCAGAAGAATTCTTTCCTTATGATGTCTAAAGATGGCCATTACAAGTAAATGCAATTATTTTTTTCAGATTTTCAGCAGTGTTAGAATACCATTAAGTTGTGATATTTATTTTTAAATAGTGTTGGGACTGCTATTTAATGAACTAAAACATCTAGAATGCTGCATTTTATTTGGCATGTAACAATTTTACCAGAGAGCCATTGGAGATTATTCTAAATGTCTTTGGCTGTCTGTGCTTTTATTGTCATATGTAGTGTATTTTAATCATGTTTATATTACAGTGCTATAACTCTTTTTGAAGGATGGTATGCCATAGAATAATGAAGGAATATGGCAAGAAACTACTTTATATTCAGATATAATAAAACCCTAATGGGCCTTTCACTTAGACCAATGTTTATGCTAAAAATATAAGTTTATACCTTTAAGGGTTTAAAACTGCTGAAATGATATGGGAACAATTTAGCTTTTCATGCCATTTTCTGATACATACAAGTTATGTATTTTGCAAGAGGAAGGGCGTATGGGAACTCTGACACAGAAGATTGCTGTGTGTTGTGTGGCTTGTATACACATATGCCCACACATACCTGGGATAAAAAAGGGCCATTGAGATCTCTCTAGCATAACAGGTGTACTAGACTGCAATTGATATCATTCCTAACTACCAAGGCCACTGATCCTGCTGACTGAGAATTGTTATCCAGATTGGAGAGCCATTTTGGAGAGGATGGGTAAAAGTAAGACAGATAGGAGATCAAGTCAAGTTCAAACTCAGACTTGGAAGCTCACTGGGTGACCTTAGGGCTGTCACTTTCTGAACCCAGTCTATCTTATAAGGTTGTTGTGGGGAAGAAAGAGAGGAGGGAGCACTGTACTGTCAATTTTTCGAGGTTGACCAGGTTAGGAAAGAAACTCCAGAAGAACTACTGGAACCCTACTTTATTGGTATAAGCCAGCTTTTCTCAACCTTTTGACCCTGGAGGTACCCTTGAAATATTTTTCAGGCTTCGGGGACACATTCAGGTTCAAATATAGGCCAGAAGTTACAAAATTAATACATTCGTTTCATGTGTAGGCCTGTATATATGCATTAACCATGTTCTTAAACTAAAAATAATGAAACTTACCTCTTTAATGTGAAGTTGCCCGAATTTGAAATAATTTTTTAAATAAACTATGATCTCCCAGAGTCCTCTTGCGGAACCCCAGGGTTCCATGGAACCCTGGTTGAGAAACCCTGGTATAAGCTATTCTGCTACTGTAGCCTATATTAATAAAGGTTCTTCTGGAGTCTTTTTTGTTTTTACAATCTGGCATGGATGGATGGATGGACGGACTTGAACCCTGAATGGAGGGCAGGATATAAATAAATTAAACTAACAAAATTATGACTGATCTCTAATCAACAGAAATTCTTAACCCACCCAGAGAATGGCTGAATTTTATCTTGGCTGGACATAGACAATAATTTGCTGGAAATTAAAAGGACCGAACCATGTTTTCTTTTTGTCCTGGTGTTGTCTGTAATCCTGATGGATGAGGAGCCCTGGTGGATGAGGAAAACATTAGACTGAGGGATGTAACAGGGCTTAGGGCTAGAAATTTGTGGCTTGTTCATTACATATCCTTTGGATATGTACTAAAGGTTAATATTTATATTTTAGTGAAGAATAGAAAAGGTACTATCTCAATTCATTTTCTGTAAACATTTTCAGTAGAAATAAAAGATGAGCCAGGTAGTTTTATATCTATACATAGTTTTCTGTTTGTGAGTTGGAGGCAATGAAACGTCTGCAAGAAAACAACAAGGCTCAGCACCAAGGACTCCACAGTCCTGAGCTACAAATATTTGCTTCGATTGATAGTTATATTTGTTGAGGTTTTCCTACTAACAGATTAAGACTGCTATATGTGCCTAATCATTTTGGCCAGGTGAAGGGGTTGTATTGGATTGTCTCCTCTCACGTGCTTCATGCAAATAGCCTGGGGGGAGGGGAGGAGCTGCCCGGACTTGTCTTCTCACTTCCTCTTTTTCTCTCTGCTGGAAATGTAGCTCAGCAAGGCTTGCTCCAAAGGGAGCTACGTACTTTAAATGTTTTGCTTTTGTTTTTGCTTTCTGTAAATAAATTATTTTTATAGAAATGCTTGGTGTGTGACTTTTTTGACCTCTCCTGGGCTAAAGGCTTTCCCAGCATCTGCCAACAGGTTATGTGCCCAGTAAACAACGCAGTAAAACCCAGAGAGAAAAGAGAGATCAACTCCACACCTCATGCACAATTTAAAGGCAGGTAGCAAAGACCTGTGAAGATTTTCTTTGGAGCCACCTGGAGATTTTCCAGCAACTGCCGGTCTGCAGGACAAAGAAGCTAGCTGAGGTGACTTGCAAAAGAAGGAAGAAGCCATGGCTACCTCCCAGCCCTCAGCGATGCCTCTGGAGCGCCTATCAGAGACCAACTATTTGAATTGGGCCCTGAAGATGGAAATGTATCTTCGCAGAGAGGATCTTTGGCTGCCAATTGGTGAGCAAAACCCCCAAAATCCCAATGCTGAATGGCTGAGACAGGATGAGCGGGCTAGAGCCACCATTATCTTGGGAGTTGAGGACAATCAGCTAGTCCAAGTGTGAGGCATGCAGTCTGCAAAGCAACTTTGGGACGCTTTGAGAGACTTATATGTAAAGGCAACAGCAGGGAGTAAAGTTACTCTGACGAAAAAGCTGTACAGAGCCTACCTTGCAGAAGGAGATAGCCTTCCTGAGCACCTGCATTATATTCAGCAGCTGTTTGTTGAGTTGCAGGAGAGAGGAATGGAATTTACACCTCTCACAAAATCCTATATCCTCCTGTCCTCACTAAATGCAACATGGGACACGCTGATTTGTACCCTGGAGGCTATGCCTGAAGCAGACCTCACCCCATCGTATGTTACACAGCGCTTACTCGCTGAATGGGAGAAGAGAGAGGAAAGATCCCCCCCCATCTCTTTTGGAAAGCTGCAAGACCAGAAAATGAGGGAAAAGAAGGGAAAGGAACCTGAGGCCACAGCGCTAGCAAGCCAGCGATGCTTCACTTGTGGTTCAGCTGGACATTTGCAAAGAGACTGTGCCATGAGACCCAAGAGTAGAAAGACAAAGAAGAAGAACACAATGGCAACACAGAAGAAGGCTCTTCAGACAACCCAAATTGCACAGGTTGCTGAGAAGGGTAATTCTGATGTATGGGTGTTAGATTCTGGGGCCAATTGTCATTTATGTAATTGTAAAAGCTCTTTTGTGTCACTGTCTAAAACTGACAGACAAAGTGTATCTTTGGCTGATGGGTCTGTGACCAAAATTATGGGACAAGGCGACTTGTATTTATCCTGCTTAGGAGAAACTGTAAAAGGTGTGTTGTATGTGCCAAATTTACAATCAAACCTTTTATCTGTGGCACAATTGGCTGCAACAGGGTATATCATAACATTTAAGAAAAATGGTTGTGAGATACGTAAAAATGGGAAATTGTGTGCTACTGGTATGTTAAAAGACTCCTTGTACATTGTGCAAAATGCAAGGAAGCCAAGCTGCAAGGCTGCAGTTGGCAACACACCATATCATGACCAATGTGTACACCTGATGCATAGGAGATTTGGTCATGCTAATTTCAAGTATATAGCACAAATGCCACAGCTGTGTGCTGACCTAAAGATAAAACCCTGTGATAAATACTTAGACTGTGTAGTTTGCAAAGAATGCAAAACACTAAAAGCTCCTGTGAGTAAGCACAGTGACAGAGTTACAACTAGACCTTTGGAAATTGTACACTCTGACATTATTGGTCCTTTTGCTCCAAGTCTTGGACAAGCAAGGTATGCAATGACCATCATTGATGATTTCTCAAGATACACATTTATCTACATCTTAAAACATAAAGATGAGGCATTTGAGAAATTTAAAAGTTTTGTGACATGGGCAAATGGAAAATTCCCTAGGCCTGTATCTGCACTCCAATGTGATAGAGGAGGAGAATACCTTTCTCACAAATTCAGAAGGTTCCTAGTGGAAAAAGGGATAGAACAAATTCTTTCTAACCCGTACACCCCTCAGCAAAATGGTGTTGCTGAAAGAAAGGGCAGAACCTTGCAAAATGCGATGGAATGCATGTTAAAAGATTCACGATTATGTTTTAAGTTCTGGGGAGAGGCTATATCGACTGCCACTTATGTTCAGAACAGGTTGTATAACTCTATGATTCAGGACACTCCATTCCATTTGTTTTATGGTGTGAAACCAAAGGTAAGCCATCTTAGAGTGTTTGGTAGCACTGCATGGGTTCACATTCCAAAACAACAGAGAAGGAAAGGAGGCCCCACAACAAAGAAAGCCGTCTTTGTTGGCTATGAACAAAGCCAGAGGAGCTACAGGTTCATAATGGGAGAGAAATTAATAATTAGCAAAAGCGCTTCTTTTGCTGAACAAAACTGGGGGAGATTAAATTCTAGCTCTCCAGTTGAACTGACCACCACAAGAGAACAGCAAGGACTTGCTGATGGTGATCTTTTGCCTGATGAGGACATTAAACCAGAAAAGCAAACTGAAGATCTGTCTGATGAGATAGATGCTTCTCAGGAAAGTGATAGGAGTCAAAATTTAAGCCCTGTATTACCTCGCAGATCTCAGAGGAGTAATAAAGGCGTTCCTCCATCACGTTTTCAGGCTGAAACAGTAAAGGCTTTTCACATATTCACAGAACCTGAGTCTCTAGAACAAGTGAATGCTTTACCACCTGAGATTGCACAAAATTGGCATTCTGCCATGCAACAGGAATTAGCATCTTTGAAAGAAAATAAAACATGGAAACTGGTAAATCTACCTCCCAATGAACGCTGTCTGGGTTGTAGGTGGGTTTTCAAACTGAAAAGGGATGCTGATGGCAAAATCCAAAAATATAAAGCAAGGTTGGTTGCAAAAGGGTTCACTCAAAGGAAAGATTTAGACTATGACAAGACTTTTGCACCAGTTACTAAAGGTGAATCAATTAGATTACTGTTAAAAGTTGCTGCACTCAAGGGAATGTCAGTTAACCACTATGACATTCAAACTGCATTTCTCTATGGTGATTTAGACCACAGATTATACATGCAGCAACCCCCTGGCTATGAAAAAGGGGAGAATCTAGTCTGTGAACTGCAGAAGTCAATCTATGGGTTAAAACAAGCTGCTAGATCCTGGAACCAAAAAGTAGATGAAAAACTGCAGAATTTTGGTTTTGAAAAAGGAAAAGCAGATCCCTGTGTATATATGAAGAAGGACAAACAAGGCTGTATGTATCTGTGCATTTATGTTGATGATTTGCTGCTATTCACATTAACAGAAAAACAAAGGCTTGATTTTGAAGCCTGCATGAAAAGCCATTTCATATTAAAAAGCCTTGGAGTTGTGACCAATTACCTAGGTTTGAAAAAAAAAAAAAAACACAGGAAGAAGCATGGTAGCTTTCTGTTAAACCAAAGGGGAGATAATGGTAAAGTAATGTGAATGGAAAGACATATAAAGTCAGAGAAGATTGGTTTGCAACTTAATCTATAGTGTAAAAAGGGGAGTGTTGAGGTTTTCCTACTAACAGATTAAGACTGCTATATGTGCCTAATCATTTTGGCCAGGTGAAGGGGTTGTATTGGATTGTCTCCTCTCACGTGCTTCATGCAAATAGCCCGGACTTGTCTTCTCACTTCCTCTTTTTCTCTCTGCTGGAAATGTAGCTCAGCAAGGCTTGCTCCAAAGGGAGCTACGTACTTTAAATGTTTTGCTTTTGTTTTTGCTTTCTGTAAATAAATTATTTTTATAGAAATGCTTGGTGTGTGACTTTTTTGACCTCTCCTGGGCTAAAGGCTTTCCCAGCATCTGCCAACAATATTTCCTGCAGTACCTCTGGGACTCATATAGGTCCATTTGTAGAAAATACAAAAATGGTGAATTGGCTGTAGGGTAAAGCTTTGTTTAGGGGTGTATTTAACTGGGAAAAAAAGACAAAAATGAGCTGAGTTGGTGTAGAGAACAAAATGTTGTCTTAGAACTAAAGACACTTATCTCCAAGTCCACTCTCAGGATCTATTTGCTTCCCAGCCTGGTTGGTTGAAGGGAGATTAGGCTAACTGCATGGTAATAATTCTGTGTAGAATTTTAGGCATGTGGCATTTAGCAACTTGATTTTTATAATTTAAGAAAGCTTTAGTGCTAGAGATTTATGATGAGTGATAGTAGGATCCCAGGCTGTCCGATGAAATAATTTCCTAAGGAGATATAAGACTGTATCAACATGAAAACACTGGAGGAGCCATGATTAGGCATATTCTACATAATTCCCAAAATACACAAAACAAGACAATCAGTACCTTTCCATTGTCTCAAGCATTGGTACAATCACAACTTGAATAAGGGACTCTGTGTCAGGGTCAGCCTCGCTCCGAATAAGACACGGACTCACTTAATAGGGATTAAGGATTTCCGGTTTATTGAAACGGTACTGACAGAGAGAAAAACGGGAATGGGGGTGCGGTGGTGAGGTGCCCTGTTTATACCCTCTTGCGGGGTCCCGTGCTCCTCCACCCTTCATTGTCCCCATTCCCCTTGATGGGTTTCTTGATGGCTGTGTGGGTGTTTTCCCGGTTGCTGTCCTTGTCCTCCTGGTTCAGGTGTGTCCTCCAGGGCACCAGGTGTGGTTTATCGCTGCTTATCTGAAGTCCTTCTATTCATCTGCATATGATTCCATGGGTGTGGGTGCTTTGGGTGCTTGGTTTAAGCACTGATTTAATTATCTCCTATCTCTCTTTCTTAATGATCATGATCCATGTTGTGAGGCTCTTTGTGCCTTGCAACGGGGTCATGACACTCTGTCCCTAATGTCGCCAGCACTCCCAACTATATAGGAGACACCACAGACTTCCTAAGAAGACTGAGGTCCATGGGCAATCTCCCTAACAACCCCATTTTAACCACCATGGATGTTGAGGCATTGTAGACCAGCACAAACATGGACTTCAGGCTATGTGACTTCGTACTCACCCATAATTGCTTCATCTTTGTCAATAGCAATGTTATGTACAATGATTTGTACCTGCAAATCAATGGCTTTTCAGTATGCCAATGTCTTTATGGCTGACCTAGAACTTTTTCAACTTTTATCCTTTTATCTCCTTTACTTGAGATTCATTTATGACATTTTCATCATCTGGATCCATGGAAATAAATAATCAGATTCTATCATGACCAACTTCTACCCTACCATCAACCTCAGCCTTGACGTGTCTACAGAAAAAGTCCACTTCCTTGATGTCACAGTAAAACTACACAATGGACACATAAGCACTATGTTATACAGGAGATCTACAGATTGCCATGCATACTTACATACTTCTACCTAGAACATACCACAAAATTTATAATCTGTAAAACAAGCTCTACATTACAATCACATTTGTTCTCACCTAATTGGCAATTAATGGAATTAAACCAGGTGTTTAGGAGACTGAACTACCCACACAACAAAATTAATAGACAAATCAGTAGAGTAATCAATTTTCAGAGAGGACCTATTAAAAGACAGGCCACAATAACAAAACAACAGAACACTGTTAGTTGTCACCTACATCTCTAAGCTCAAGCCACTCAAATGCATTAATAAACTACAGCCCGTATTGGACATTAACAGTGGACTTTCTCAAGCACTGGGTGGCAGGGCTGTACTTTCATACAGACAACCACCCAACCTGAAGCAGATTCTCACAACACGACAATGAGGCTAATAGGGAAACCAGATCCTGTAACAAATGCAGATGTCTACTTTACCCTCACGTCTACACCAATAGCATCACAGGCCCCAACAAGTACAAACGCAGGATTAGAGGCACCTTTACATGCTCTTCCTCTAATGTGATACATGCCAGCAATGCTCCTCTGGATTCCATGTAGGACAAATAGAAAACTTTGCACAAAATAATTAATATACACGTCAGGACTCAAAACAGGAACAAAGTTATATCAAAGCATTTTGACATCCCAGGACACTGTATTGCAGTTCTCAAAGGGAACGTTCTGGGGGAAAAAACAGTCTTTAACAGCACTACTGAGCGAGAGATTGCTGAACTCACATACAGCAAAAGATTTCAGGTTGTCTCAAAAGATCTCAGCAAACATAATTAACAGACTACAATGGTTAATTGGTACTTGTTTCAAATATAAGCTGCATCTGCATAGCTAACCTGTCTCCTGCTCCCTCCCCTTCCCACCCTCCCCCTGCGCATGCCAGTTTAAATCCTGCCTCAGTTTAGCCACTGATGAACTGAGCTGCAGCTCAGGGTTGTTTTTTTTTTTAATCGTATGGCAAAGCAGTTTGGTGTTCATGCTGCTTTTTCTTTCTGGGAAATCCTTGTGATGTCCAGCAGCCAGATGTGTAGACTATTTAGCCATGACAAGTCATGTTGCCCGGGGTGCACCACGAGGAGGCTAGTCTACATTGCACTGAGTTGGGCTGAGGGAGGGTGACTGGCCCAAGGTCACCCAGCCAGCTTTCATGCCTAAGGCGGGACTAGAACTCTCAGTCTCCTGGTTTCTAGCCCAGAACCTTAACCACTAGCCCAAACTGGTTCTCTGCAGCTCAGTCTATGCATCTGATGAAGTGAGCTGCAGTTCACATGCCTGCAGGCCTGTTCTGGAATTGCTGTCATGATGTCATGCTAAGCTAGAATTGTTAATTCTGGCTTAAAACAAAAAAAACAATGTTCTGATGCACCACTATTCGATAGCTTGTTCTTGGTTCCTTTTGCCAGTCAGAGCAGCTACACAAACATGAAAGCTCCTTCTGTAGTTCACTTGGTGTGACAGCTTAACTCTGGCGTACTCGTTAGTTTGGTATCTAAGCAGAGCCATTACAGATTTCCCAGGCAGAGTTTCTATCAATCAGGTCACCAGGTAGTTACGAAGATGAGTTATGGGACATGGCTGGGGAAAACCTGAGGCAGGATGCCTATGCTTATTGGTTTCTCTTTTCTCTTCTAGGAGCATCAGAGAGAAGAGATTCCATCTTCGGAATTCAGGCTTCTCTGCTTCCCCCATGCCCCTTAAACTCATTTCCTTTATGAATCAAAGGAATGCTGTTAAGTAATATATTTAGACAATAAAAGGTATTTTTACCATTGATGTTTTTATTCATACTTAATTTTTAGTTCAATAAGCATGATACTGCAGCTTCTTATTTAAGTATATAATTTGTTTAGACAAAACCTCTCCCTTGAAATGATAGAGATAGGAAATTAACCCTTTGAGGATGACCAAATAAGGAAATAGACTCCCCAAGAATGCTGGAACCTTCTTGCTTTGGCTACTGTAAAGAATCTTGAAAACCCGACTGCATATCCCTCCCTCTTATACCCCAGGGAGTCAGTTTGAGTTTCTTTTTCATGTTTCCTTTGTTTCCTGGGCTTAAAATACTTTTTTGTAACTGTCACCACATAATTTCTCTGTGACATTTCAGTGGTGGGATCTGTCATACAAAGGATGTATTATACAAAGAATGTATTATCTGAAATTTGGGCAATGGCTTAAACATTAAGAGACCTGAATTACTACCATAGACAACCATGGCCACCTACTGACTACTATTTATAAACCACTATTGAATTTATATTACACCTAAACTGCTGTACTGTTGAATAGGGCATTCAGTATTCCTAATGGAAGGTACTTGAGGAGAGGTACCATCTTTACAACTGAAATATAAACGAAGATCAAAGTACATATAGTATGAACTGTAATTTGGAATTCATGTCTGAAGCATCACCAGAGAGCCTCAGATACCATGTTAAACCATGATTTTGGGCACCAAGGTGAAAATTCAGGCAAGTGCCTTGTCTTTCCTTGCACTGAATATCCTTTGGATATAAAATGATATTAAATATGTTTGAACCACATATACATAGCATTGCTGTAAAAATTAGGCTGTACAGTGTTAAAAGGAGACTTGATGCTAAGTTGTTTTTAATAGTACTGTTGCCTAGAACTACATCACCCTCCTTAATATTATACTTAGAAAAATCATTGGCCACTATTGTAACAATGATGGTCAAACACTTCATAAGCATGGAAATTGTTGGTAACCTATTTTTGCAGGTAAGATGAGTCAATCTCAACCTCTGGTAATTGCAACCATGAAGTTTTTTTGATATTTATGGAAGTAGTTTGCCATTAATGGCTCTGGAATTCCCAGATGGTTCTCCATTCAAGTCCTAACCAGGGCCAGCTCTGTTTACTTCTGAAGTAGCCAAGATTGACTAAATGCTGACATCTGCTCAGGCTTCCTGGACATTACATACAACACTAGTTAAGAAGTGGGCTGATAGGAAGGCTTCCTTATAGAAGCTGTAGCTGGATTCACACATATACTGATAAGTCATGATGTGTCTAATTTCTTTTAGGTTTAGTATCTACCCTTTGTGGCTTAATATCTGTGAACCTGGGTATTATGGCTTGTTCAGTAAATAATGTTTAAAAATCCTGCCTTGTTCAAAATGAAATGTGTTCAGTTTTGATAGTATTTCTCTAATCATTATGGTTTATTCAATAAACCATAGTTTTTATATATAATTTTATTGAACAGTTTAAACACAAGAATAAGACTAATACAAACTAAAATAGAGTGAAAAAGAAAAAGGAAAAAAATAGAAAAACTAAAGGTGCGAAAAGAAAAAGAGTAGCAGAAAAATAGAAAAGAAAGAAAAAAGGTATAAAGAAGTGGCTTCAGATCTGGTTTTGACTGGTCAGCTTTCACAACCCTCAGAATTTGATTGGTCCTTTCCCTAGGGCATCTGGACTCGTCTTTGCAATCTGGATTTTTCTAGTCTCTTAGCCAGAAGGTTGCCTGCCATCTTTTGCTCCCTTTGCCGGTTGCTCCAATGACACTCAGCCTGTTAGTCTCAGAACGTGTTCTTCAGCCTTCTTGCTGCTGTTTCTTTTTCAGCCTGCATCACAAGGCCTAATCAGCAAGCAAGGCCTGAACCAATGTTACAGCCTCTTCTTTAAGCACAAATACAGACTGTGCTTCACTTTTCTGAGACCTATTTTCATACATTACTAAACTGACTACCTAAATTAAAACACCACATTCTGCTTCATACTATCCCAGCAAACCTAGCCTCGACATATCAGCTCCACTACAGTGGTAACAAAGTGCTGTCTCCATCTCTCATGCTCCATTTCCTTTTCCTCGTGCCTTCATTTTGTGGATGATATTATTGTTAGAAAGTTATAATTGTTAGAAACGTAGGTTTTTCAAATGTTCTTATAAAAATTACTTTCACAGCATTTTTAGCGCTACTCTAACATTTTTATCTATAAAGAAAAGGACGGGATTTTCAACTCTCTCTGTGGGATGTTGCATTAACCTATAGTTTGCTAGGCATTTCTAAACTAAGTAACAGGCCAGAAGGAAGCCCTAGCTGAATCTGAAAGCTTACGGGGAAATCTTCAGGAGATGGTAGGAATGGCAGAACCATTTGCCATTCCAGAAATCTTGTACCAACATATACTGAATCTGTCTCTTCTCAAATATTATAGTCATCTTTTCACATGAATCACACAACAGCTCAGTGTGCTTAAATAAAATAGGCTTTATATCTTTTGAAGTGTAACTAGTTGCTGTATTGTAATTTCTTGGCTGTAAATATTTAGATGTAATGTATGGATTCTCTTTAAAGTTTTCATTTTATCTCGTCTCTCCTACAGGAGTGAAGCAACTATTATCTCAGGGAGAAGGCTGGCTGCACAGGTCTGTGAGGAAATACAAAGAGATATCGAATCGTGGCTTGCCCTTGGCAACGAGAGACCTCATCTCACAGTTGTTTTAGTAGGAGAAAACCCAGCCAGTCACACTTATGTAAGAAATAAAGTAAAAGCAGCAGCAGCCGTAGGTAGGCTGTTTTAAAAAATAGAGTTCGTACATTGCCAACTCAGCATGTTTATAATATATACAGTATTTTACTTGTGTATGATTTATTTGTTTCTTCTTTTTTTGGAGGAGCGAGGCCTCAGTGGGTGTGGCAGTGATGCAAAGCAGGAGAGCTGACACACCTATCCAGTGACACTATTTTCATAGGGTTTGGGTGGGGCACGGTCCCTGTGAAGCCTAATTTAGAGCTTAGACATCAGTCCTCATGTGTTTCTTACCTCAAAAAGGCATCCATTCAGGACCACAATGATGCCAACATTTTGGAATGTATGTCATGACATCACAATTCAAGCTCCAGCCTTTTATATTTGTGTTGCAGTGTCACATGCAAATTTGTAAGGAGCAGGGTACATTTTGTCGCTAGCCAACCCTTGCCTCCTTTTCCTGCAGACACCTAGGGAAACCATCTGATTAATTTTCAGTAATTTGGGATTCAGAAAATAGAGTCAAGGGTTCCAGACTGCCTATACATGTCCTAGATGACTAAGTAGTACGTGAATTTATTTTACCTGTTCAAGAGGCTTGAACAAAGATAAATAATAGTGCTAATAAATGTGGAACTGCATAATTTGACTTCTGTAGCAAATCTTGCAAGAGCAAATGTAAACCATTCTTGCTAAGGGTACTTCTTTTGTGGATTGTTTTAGGCATTTGTAGTGAAATAATACTGAGGCCCAAGGAAATTTCTGAAGAAGAACTTTTAGATCTCACTGGCAAATTAAACAAGGATTCAAGAGTTAGTGGCATATTAGTCCAATTACCTCTTCCAGGTAACACCATTCTGTTTTATGTGGAGTCAGAAAATTGAATGACTGAGAATATATGAGAAAAATTAAATGCGGTTAAAATAATACCTCTATTCTGGTACAAGGAAGTGATTTATCAATAATTAAATTCCCCAAGTCATTATTGTCTTTACTGGTATTTATTTTTCTAATTATCTTCTCTAAATATTTGTCATTTCTGTTACATTGCTTAGTCCTTTACAAGTGTAGCTGAAATCTGATTGCCAAATTGCTTTATATTTTGCCAATAAAACATTGCTGCAGGTTGCAAGAGATCAGTCCTGTCCTTTCCAAAAACTAGCAGCAGCTCCAGAGAAAGCTCAATTTTAAACTGCCATGAATGAAACTGAGGGAATCATAAAGAAGGAAGTATTCTCAAGTAACTTTTATTTAAGGCCGTGTAGGGCTTTCCTGGCAATAACCAGCAATTTGCAATTCTTTTGGAAAGAAACTAGTAGCCAATGTAATGCTTTCAGGACAGAGATATTCTGAACTCTTCTAAAGTCCAACCTTCTTGCTGGGTTCTGGTCTGATTAATCTTTCTTCTCCAAACACAAAGACAGCGCCACACAGAGTGCATTGCAAAAGTTAAGCCTAGAGGTTATCAGTGCTGGCAGGTCACCTTCCACGAAGGGGTGCTATTGAAGGATTCACTGAAGCATTCACTAAACGGCTCTAGAGCCCATTGCTGCAGTCTAGGAAAAAGAGTGCATATGTATGTGCTGCTTTGGGGTTTGTACAGCTGCATTCAGAACTGGAAGATCTACTTGTTGGAGTTTGTGCAGAGTGCTGGAAAGCGTTTGGCCTGAGAGATCAGAAAGAAGACACCAGGCATTTCAACAAAAATAATTGTATTTAAACAAAGCATAGAACATAAATAGTTTCCTCATCCAGAGCCCTGGATGGGCAAAATCCTTAAATACAAAAAAGCATATTTACAAGTACATGCACACACCCAAGTTTGCTGAGCAGAAAGAGAGGCTGCAAACACAGGAGAAGCAAGCAAAGAAGTAAGGAGCTGGCAGAGCTGGCTTATTTAAATGCAAATTAAGCAAGGAAGCAGAGGATGGTTTCAGTTTCCCATATAAGGTCATTGAACACTTAAACCTTGTTAACCAAATGAGGTCTGACCTTTTGACTCTGCCAAACACTTAAGAAAATGATTTGTTACCATGGATACCTTTTCTGCAGCTTAGTCCAAGCAGAAACAAATAATACCAAGACTACTATCTCCTGAAATTAAGATCCCTCACAAAAAGCACCTCCATTTTATCTTGATTCAGTTTCAGTGTACTAAATTCTTCATTCCCAACTGCACATGGGCATTTGGAGTGCTGCACCATTACCTGGTTGTGTTATGGAAAACCAATCAGTATATTGGTAACACTCAGCTTCGAAACTCCTGATACTAAGCAGTATCATTGAAAAGCACAGAATGGAGGCCTGACCATTGTCCCTGTTTCAAGCAACAACATCTGAATTACAGCTGTTTCCAGGCAACATCTGAAACCTATCTAAGGGACAGAAATGGAATCACTGCAAAGCAGGGGCATATATTACCAACTTTCCCAGGTGATCCAGAAGTAGATGATGGTCCGTGGTATCAAAGCTTGCTGAAGAACCAGTACCAGTTCCCTTTGTTGATACTCAGATAGAGATCATCCATCAAGCCAACCAAGAAAGTCTCAACTGCATTGCCCTCACTGAAGCCAATTTGAAATGTTTCAAGATACAGTAATCAACTCTGTCTAGGAATGTCTGTGGCTGAGAAGTTTCTATTCCTCTGTCTCTGGAAGATCAGAGATTGATCTAGCCATCTCCAAGGGATTCAATGTAGTCTTCTTAAGAAATGATCTAATAACTGTCTCTTTTAAACATTTAAACACTTTTTATTGTTTATTCGTTCAGTCGCTTCCAACTCTTCGTGATTTCATGGACCAGCCCATGCCAGACCTTCCTGTTGGTCATCACCACCCCCAGCTCCAAACACTATATCCAGTTAAAAATAAATTTTTACAATCACAGAACATCCCCCAATTCTATTCTCTTATAGTTCATTTATTTAGTCCCTCCCTTCGCCCCCCCACCCCCAAAATTTATAGCTGTATAGATGCTACTGTTCATATTTTTATTGGTTATGCAGTTATATACCACCCATTTCTATGGGACTCAAGGCAATTTACAAAAACAAAGAGATGTTCCATATATCAAGAGGCATGTTCCAGAGCATGGGGGCAGTTACAGAGAAAGCATAACATCACGGACATACAATTTCCTTGATTTCACATAGAGTGGGGACCCTCAGGAATCCTTTCCTATAAGAATGCATGGGATGTGCCAGGTCTTAATAGGACAATATGTATCTGGGAGTAAAGCTGTATTGCTTTCTTTTATAATTTGTGCCCTAATTACTTTTTTTGAGATTCACCTCAGAGATTTTCAAGAATCCCCCTGAAGTAAAGCTTTATGTGATAGAAAAGTATTTTGTTGTTTATTTGTTTAGTCGCTTCCGACTCTTTGTGACTTCATGGACCAGCCCACGCCAGAGCTTCCTGTCGGTCGTCAACACCCCCAGCTCCCCCAGGGACGAGTCCATCACCTCTAGAATATCATCCATCCACCTTGCCCTTGGTTGGCCCCTCTTCCTTTTGCCCTCCACTCTCCCTAGCATCAGCATCTTCTCCAGGGTGTCCTGTCTTCCCATTATGTGGCCAAAGTATTTCAGTTTTGCCTTTAATATCATTCCCTCAAGTGAGCAGTCTGGCTTAATTTCCTGGAGGATGGACTGGTTGGATCTTCTTGCAGTCCAAGGCACTCTCAGAATTTTCCTCCAACACCACAGTTCCAAAGCATCGATCTTCCTTCTCTCAGCCTTCCTTATGGTCCAGCTCTCGCAGCCATATGTTACTACGGGGAACACCATTGCTTTAACTATGTGGACCTTTGTTGTCAGTGTGATGTCTCTGCTCTTAACTATTTTATCGAGATTTGTCATTGCTCTTCTCCCAAGGATGAAGCGTCTTCTGATTTCCTGACTGCAGTCAGCATCTGCAGTAATCTTCGCACCTAGAAATACAAAGTCTTTCACTGCTTCTACATTTTCTCCCTCTATTTGCCAGTTATCAATCAAGCTGGTTGCCATAATCTTGGTTTTTTTGAGGTTTAGCTGCAAGCCAGCTTTTGCACTTTCTTCTTTCACCTTCATCATAAGGCTCCTCAGTTCCTCTTCGCTTTCAGCCATCAAAGTGGTATCATCTGCATATCTGAGATGGTCAATGTTTCTTCCAGCGATTTTAACTCCAGCCTTGGATTCCTCAAGCCCAGCATGTTGCATGATGTGTTCTATGTACAAGTTGAATAGGTAGGGTGAGAGTATACAGCCCTGCCGTACTCCTTTCCCAATCTTAAACCAGTCCGTTGTTCCGTGGTCTGTTCTTACCGTTGCTACTTGGTCGTTATACAGATTCCTCAGGAGGCAGACAAGATGACTTGGTATCTCCATACCGCTAAGAACTTGCCACAATTTGTTATGGTCCACACAGTCAAAGGCTTTAGAATAGTCAATAAAACAGAAATAGATGTTTTTCTGAAACTCCCTGGCCTTTTCCATTATCCATCGGATATTGGCAATTTGGTCCCTAGTTCCTCTGCCTTTTCTAAACCCAGCTTGTGCATCTGGCAATTCTCACTCCATGAATTGCTGAAGTCTACCTTGCAGGATCTTGAGCATTACCTTACTGGCATGTGAAATGAGTGCCACTGTTCGATAGTTTGAACATTCTTTAGTGTTTCCCTTTTTTAATAGTCAACAAACATCATTCCTTGCCTGACAATAGTAAAACATTCTTTGGATGGATATGGGAACTCTTGTGAAAAGTACATGGAAATGTTTCTAAGGAGTTTTGAAGCTTTACCACTGTTCTTCAAAGCATCAACTATCATACTGATACTGCAAGGTTGGTAGACTTGTCCAGCTGAATTCCAGAGTAATGATTTTCAGTATCATAGTTAAAATGAATGTGAATCACTAGATGCAGACCTAGTTATATAATGGCTATTGCTCAGCCTGCCTTCTCCTATCTGATGTTTTTTAAACGTATTGGACTATGAGTTCCTAATTCCAAGCAGGCCTAGAGAGCCATCTTAAATTATTTGACAAGATATCATGTGATGTGCTCTGAAACGTGTTATGAGAAGGCACCTCTTTTGTCAGGAACGAAGAAGACATCTCAGCCATCCTTTTGGTCATCCAAATAAGTTTACAGATTTTGTAACTTCCAAATACAAATCTGAATGGTGTACGGTTTTTCTCGAGAAATTCTTCACAAAATTTCATCTTCATCCGTGCATTCTGTTTATCATTTCTTTTAGATAATATTGGAGTACAGCATCCTTCAGCTCCGCTATTATGACTATTGGTCAGGATGCTAGGAATTTTCCAACAAAATTTTAAGGGGCATAGGTTTTTCAGCCCTGCTTCAAGGGCAGGAAAGACAACTGATTCCAAAATACCCTTCAGCCTTATAGATATCACTCCTGGTCTTTGTAGAATGGTCTCATCATAAATATGTACGTTTGAATGGTAATAATACAAAGATGAGCAATGTTCTAGGTATTAGCAAATTCCAAAAATGGAGAGAAAGGTTTCATCATGCTTGACATTAGTTGAGGATGTCGGTTTTAGTGTTCCAGAATAACAAGGATGGGAAAACAGTCTGAAATCAGATACGCAATGATTTAACACATTTCTAAAGAATTTTTTTGAGGTCACTTTTAATGGCCCTTGAAGCACAGCATTTCTTGTATCAATTGACCTGTTAGAAATTTAATTAACTCAGACCGAATATTATGTTTTTAAGCTGAAGCATCCTAGAAATGGTTTCAAATGCACATGACACATATCAAAAGAAATAGCAAATCATGATCCCATTTGACCAGGACAGAGGATTTGTTTTAACCATATCACTATAGATATATTGCACCCCTCTCTACTTCCCTTTCTTGGAGAGGCTGGCAAAAAACAATTGTGTGAGGTGGATCAGAACATCACTTTCCCTAATCCACATTTCCTAATAGGAGAGGCCAGAGGGAGAATTGCTGGTTATGCTTCTGTGTGGAGACATCTCAAGGGGAACAACAACAACAACAACATTTGCTACATCTTTGGATTCAAAAATTCTTGTGAAAAGTACGTTTTTCTACATACCAGAAATCAAGAATATCTTCTTTCCAATGTAGAAAGGAGGAATTTCTTACATGTCCTATAGAAAGGCAGGACCCATTACAGGGAGAATTAGCTTCTCTTGTTGGAATTGGCTTCTCTTTCAGTTCTACAGCTGTGGGGGAATAATCTTCTGGGTGTTTTCTGTACCACCACGTCTTGTGTTGAGTGAAGTAACATGCATATAATCCACCCCTCCCCATTAAGCTAAATTAGGATGTGGCTAGTCAGTTGAAACTATGGACACTTTATCAAAATCAAGAGTCCCCTTATAGACATTTAACATACTGCATATGAAGTTACCTCCTTAAATATTTACATTGACCTTTAAAAACTGGCACAATACATTAAACAAGATAAATAACGATTATTAGGCTAATTGTATTTAAAATATGGGGGGGGGGAAATAAAAAAATTACTTTTTTTTTCCAGATCACATTGATGAAAGGACTGTGTGCAACAGTGTTGCTCCTGAAAAGGATGTAGATGGATTCCATATTTTCAATATTGGGCGATTGTGTCTCGACCAGCCTTCCATTATACCTGCCACTGCTGCTGCAGTTTGGGAAATAATAAAGAGAACTGGTACCTGAATCAAGTATTTTAAGGAGATGGAGGTTAAATACATTCTGGAAAATTCTCTGAGAAAAAGAAATATAAGCTTAAGCTATAAAATACTAGAGCATCATACTTACAAATAGTTTCTGTACTGAAATAGGTTTCTTTTGAAATTTGGTTAGCACTGCTGACACTAGCCCATCTAGACTGATGACAGTGGTTGTCTGCAACCCATCAGCTGCAAGCAGCCCTCAGAAACCATCCTTGCTGCCTGCCACAGCAACCCAATGCCCAGGGAGCAAGAAGAAGAAACTCATTAGGGTGGAATAGGGCTCCCATCTTTTTCTCAGCAAGTATGCGTAAATTATTTATTTTCCCACAGTTGGAAAGCAGTGATTTATTTACTTATTTACAATTTTTGTACATTGCCTCAGTCCAAAGTCTCTGAGTAGCATACACAAAAAAAGGATAAAAACAACATGATAATTAATTTATCCCACAGCAGTCCCAACAGATGCATGCCCAAGACATTCAAATCAGTTTAAAAGCATGACAGAATACAGGTGTTTGGGCAGTTTTATAAAATGCCAGGAGGGAGGGGCAAGTAGGCTTACAAGCAGATCTTCAAGGAGATTGCGGAGAGTAGACACATGTATGCATTAAGGGGAGAATAAAAGGACCAACACTCAGTATGAAATAGTGAACTGGAGTGCCTCTTCCTTTATTGAACTCCTCTGATAACCAATGAAGAATTATAACAAGTTACAATGAGAGAAAGGGTATATGTTTGTGACAATGAGATGTTTATGCACCTCCATTTAGGTACGTATGTGTGTAATTGGTACTGCTGTCTAATTGCTCTTACTATTAAGAAAATTATTCTAGCTTTGAATCAGAATTTTCCTTCTTATAATTTAAATCCATTATTTCATGTCTTGCAATCTGGAAGGAGGCTAAAGTCCTCACCTCCTTCTGTGTGACAGCTTTTCAAGAATGTTATCATATCCCACCCATTTTCTCTTCTCAAAGTTAAGTATTCCCAGTTTTTTCAGTCTGTTTTCATAAGATGCACAGTAGTTTCCAGTCCCCTAATTATTGCTACTCTTCCCTGGGTTATCTTTAAAATTGAGCACCCAGTACAGTACTTGAGGTAGAGTCTGACCAAGACAGAATAGAGGGAACTGTTAGTTCCATAATTTGGACACTATATTTCTGTTGGTACAGCCTAAAATGGCACTTTCCTTTTGACAGCCACATTATATGCCTGAGTTATACTCGGTATGTAATTAACTACTATTCTAGTACCCTTTTTAAGTACTACACCAAGCCAGATATTCCCCATCCTGGGGTGTGTGCTTTACTTTTGTCTCCTAAATGAAAAACTTAATTTGTACACTGTTCAGAGTTGCCTGACTGAAGAGGGTTATAAATTCATAAATAAATTAATATTCAGCCATTTTGTCTAATCTCTCAAGATCATTCTAAATGTTATTTCTGACATCTAAGTTACAAATTATCCCACTTCATTATGTGTCATCTTCAAATCTGATAAGCGTTCCCTCTTCTTTTTCACCCATCCAAGCAATTAAGAAAAATGCTGAAGAACACAAGACACAAGATTGGATATCTCTTGATTCTTTCCTACTCTGATGCTTGGTACCTCTCAGGTTTGATGAGAATCACTGATGAGCACTCTTCAGTACGATTTTTGAACCAGCTATGTATCCATTTAATTACCATGCCATCCAATCCATAGTTAACTATACTGCTATTCAGAATCTCATGGGATATTCTCTCAAGTGTTTTGCTGAAATCAAGGAATATTATATCTACAGCATTCCCATGGTCCACTAAGGAAATTAGGGGAAAATCTGTCTTGATTCTGGTGACCATATGAGCATCCTGGTTATTGATTCATTTAAAGCCTGAGACCAGTTTTTAAAAGCCTAACAATACAACAGTATATCAAATATAAAACAACAATGTTGTACAGGAAAGCCTGAGACAATGAGTAGTGTGAAGGAAACACCAGGTGACAGAATTTATAACACCGTTAGAAATCTTAATTGTACTTCTGAGCAGGAGGTCATTGCTTTCCTCCTATGAGACCAAACTTCAGCTGGTTCCCAAAAGGCTGCTGAATGTATAACATGAGCATCATGTTTTCTTGGCAGTAATAGGAAAATGGCTCACCATTGCCTTCTTCCAGAATGTTGGTATTTTCCAGTCTACTTATACTGTAGCTCAGAGGTTTCCTGACAGTCTCCCATCTGGCCATGCTTAGCTTTTTCAAGATCAGCCATGGTTGGCTAAGTGCTGCCACCTGCTGTGGTTTCTTCAACAAAAACGAGTAAGGTTAGTCCAGCAAAACATGTTCCTGACAATTCTGGTAATTACTGCTTTCTGGTAATTACTGCTACTGTTTTCAAGGTGCTTAGAGATTGATCTCTAGAATTTTCTCAGGTATCAATGTCAGACTAAATGAATTGTAGTAGATTTGTTTTTGTTTTTGTTTTAATTACAGGGTCAGTATTTGCTGTTCTTCAATCATCTGGCATCTACCATTCTCTACCACTTCTCTGTGATAATATATACAGGTTCAACCAATAAATCCTCAGTAAGTACCTACGATAGTCTAGGATACAGTTCATCTGATCTTGGAGATTTAAACTCATTCAGAATTGTTAGATGTTCCCTAACCATGTTTCTGTCAATCTAAAACTTTAATCTTGCCCTTTTATTCTGCTCTTCCAAATTGCCTGATAGAACACATAACTCTGTTGTTAGAAAAGTCTGAGGCAATGTAAGTCGAATAGCTTTTCCTTATCTTTCTTATATGTTGCTGTTTTCATTAGGCAGCCGATACATTGGATCTTTTTTCTTCCTTTTATTTTCAATTGATCTAAAGAAGTCCGTCTTACTCTTCTTAGTCTCAGTTTGCAAAGTCATTCAGAGTTCTGAAACTACCATTCCAAGGTACCTGTTTGTGCTTGGTGATCTGGCATCTTTCTAACTCTTATACATGTCCTTTTTTGTTTTAAGATGTCACAAAGCTTTTTGTATCATCACATTGGCTTCTGCTGTCCTTCATTCTTTTTTCTCACTGTGTGTTGACTAGTACTGGCAAACTGTACTGTTCTTTCTCCCTGTTCAAATGCTCAGTGAATTTGGTCCTTTGAATCTGGTCATTTATTTATTTATTTATTCAATTTATATTGCCACCCATCTCACCTAAGTGACTCTGGGTGGCTTACATAATTAAAAACAACAACAATTAGAAATAAAACACAATAAAACCCATCAGAACAGATAATTAAGACATTAAAACTAATTTGCAGAAGAGTACAATACATTACTAACAATCCAACTAACCAGCAGGCTTGATAGCACCCCCAAGCATGATGACAGAACCATATCTTAAGAGCCTTCCGGAAGGCCAGCAGGGTTGGTACTAATCTAACCTTGGGAGGAATGATGGGTGGGTGCTGCAGGAAAGGCTCTCTTTCTGGGTCCCGTCAGATGACATTCCTTAATAGACAGGACCCTTAACATGCCTCTCTTGCCAGACCTGATGGGATGGGTAGATGTAACCGGGGAGAGGCAGTCCCTCAAATAACCCGGCCTCATTGGTTGCCTTATATTTCTCCAACAGTCTTATTCCTTATTCAGCAGGAAATTGTTCCCATGGCTGAATATGTTGCCCATGCTTTGTCTAGGCTGCCTTATAATGTAACTTTGAGAGCATGGCACTTGAAAAAGAGAAGCAATAAGTAATTTAAAAAGTATTATATATACTCATGGATAAGCTGAACCGAATTTTTTGGGTGTATTTTGGCACCTAAAATTATCAGCTTATTTGTGAGTATATATAGTAGTTTTACTTCTATCCTAATATTCTTTAACAGTCTGAGGTATAAGCAAAGTATTGATTATATACAGTACTTCCAGTATAAGACTTCATTGTGTTTCCTCCATGAAACTTTAGAGAACAGGTCTAGATGTCACTGTTGAACATACAATCTTTGTACCACTTTCCCCATCACTTCATGGTCTAGAAAAATTACAAAAGAAGATGGAGCTATACAGACTTTCAAAAAAAAAAAAAAAGGACCAGGAGCTGTACGTCCAGTGTGTGTGTGTGAACGTGTGTGCGCATGCGTGCACACGCTGCCATGGTGTTTCACTGGATCATAGCCCATCAGGAAGAAGGACAGCCATTCTCACCCATGCTGCTGTGTTTGTAGGTTGAGAATTGGCTCCAGATAAAAGTTTATGTTGGGCCACTTGCTTCAGGTGCAGTGCTCAAATTTCTCTTGCGTACACATGCTTTCTGATTTGTGATTTCTAAGTTCCAGAAATAACAGTGGAATGGCAGTCAAGTTATATAAATGCCCTGTTAAAAGTGACTGAAGGCTGAGCAGCAAGTGTAGAGTAAGCTTTCTTGAATTATCCTGCACATAGTAACACAATTTATTCTCCTTACTCCTAAGGCTCTTGTACGGTCTCCATCTTCTCCTTAGGGATCGTATTTTGTGTTTTATATAAAGTAAATTTTAAAATACTAGTTTTAAGAATGAATAAAATAAAATTACAGTTAGATAAATTAGCTGTGATTTAAAGTCTAGCTTTAATCCAAAATGTGATTTTCCAGAATGTAATTTTATTTGTAAACTGTTGTCTTCAAGAACTCATACTACACCTTTTGTAGTAATAATAGTCACACATTATTTAACTGAATAATTATTCAGTTATTCACCTAAAAACAGAAAACAGTAAAAACTTAAATTTACCATTCTATCATAATTCCATGGTGAAAAAGGAAATTCATAATATGTAATCACACCTTTTCACAATGGTAAAATGAAAGATTTAATTTCACATGCTTCAATATGATTTTAGTTATGTTTATTTTTCTGGAAGGAATACAAACATTTGGAAGAAATGTTGTTGTAGCTGGAAGATCGAAAAATGTTGGAATGCCTATTTCAATGCTTCTACATACTGATGGAGAACATGAAAGGCCTGGAGGTACGTTGAAGAACATTTTACTTTATTCCATTGGAAACTTGAACAGGGAGAGAAGGGAAAGGGCTAAAGAAGACCTCATTCTTTATTGCCTGTGTGGTGAAACCTGTTTATTTAATCAGAAATAAGAGTTTCTTTGGAGATAAGTTTACTTTGTGGATAAATAAATATCCTGCTGCCACTGTTGCTAAACGATAAGCTTGCACTGATGTTGTCCTCTTTGTTTTTACCTCTTTTCCTGAATTCTTAAGATGGGGGGGGGGATTCTGTTTCACACTGATTCAAAAGACCAGTCGTACTTAAAAAAATAAAAACTCTTTTTATCAATAATATTGCATGAGCAAATAACATGGGATAACAGATGTTTTTGTTTAGAAATACAGAACTCCATCCTTATGCACAGAATGATAATTCACTTTTTCACAAAGATCACCAATGTCTCATCTTTTCTCTATACTGATTGTCCCCTTTTACTTTACTCTTCTTCTTTTTGCTGTCATCTACTCCTCTGCTCTCTTTTTACACCACTCTCCAACTCTTTCCAGCTTTCTGCCCTGCCTTCCTAATAAGGAAGACTCCCATTAATCCGTTATTTTGTACAGTATCTATCATTTCTTCAGATACCCCTTCTCCTTCAAGCTTACCACTATTATTCTTGCAGAATACTGTCTGAGCAGAAGATTTTCTTTGCCTTAAAATGTAAACAAAATCTGTATTTTCTGTGTTAAGAAAGCTCGGTCTTTCTACTGTAGGCTGTAAAAATCTGGACAACCAAAAGATGGCAGCAAAGAGATACAAAGAACTCTAGCTCTGCTGCCACTTAGTGGACATCCAGGTTTTAACAGCCCAGATCTGGTAGTCCTTCATAAAGCATTTCACATTTTTCTTTCCAGGTATGCAGACTATTACAAACTAGATTTTCATGCCTTGCATGTGTTGCATCCAAGGGTGTGAAGCAAAAATCTAAGGATGAGAGGCTAACTCATCTAGGCCACGCTGAACTTTATTTCCTGACTTCTATTTCTTTTTGACCAATAGCACCTCTGAGATTTTTGAAAAAATTAATCTTGTTCCCTCTCATTCAACATACTGTCAACCTTAGGCAATGTTTAGTGATACTGATTGCTTCCTTAGAATAAGATGGCAAGCATCAGTAAAGTTGGATAATGTTTTATTATTCTAGAATGGGATCCCCCTGACTTTGAATGGTGTGTTGTGGGCTATATTCCCAAAGCAGTCAAAACAAAAAAGTGGGCAGAGCCAGAACAAAGATTATATTTAATTTGTCATTTAAATGAATTAATGCCTTTTATTGCAATGATAACACAGAATGAAATATCTGTTGACACTGATGTTCTACAAATGTTTAGTAACTTTTGTCTCCTATTCTACATGGGGAGGGGTTTTGGAAGGGCGCATATAACCCTGGGATCACTGGTTGTGCAGTTTTACTTAATTGGGTCCTGAAAATAAATATCTATAGCACAGGGCCTGGTGACATTTAATGAATTACAAATGAAAGGAAGTGCTGTAGTGCAAACCCTTCATTTAACTACATCAGGGTGGTAATTTTAATCATAGCTGTAAATTAGCAATAATTTTTACTATTGTATGTGTGACAGGTGATGCTACCGTGACAATAACTCATAGATACACGCCAAAAGATCAGCTGATGATCCATACACAGCTTGCAGACATTGTAATAGTTGCTGCAGGTGAGGAGCACTACCAGTCTTTAAATTCAGACAGTAGATCTGAACATCAATATTGTATTGTTTCTGTAATTCACAAATTTAACATGTTTTTGCTGAAGCAAAATGTGCTAAGATAATGTGAAAATCAATATAGATTTTAAGGAAGTAGTAATATGCAATTACAATTCATGCAAATTATGTTATCTAAATTGGCTGTGGAGCATTCACCAAAACTACAACTTCCATTTACTATTCTCCTTTATTTTTTCTTGGTTTGCTTTTGTTTTGATTTTTTTTATTGGCAATTTGGCAGAACTCTTTTAAAAATAAAAGTGCCCTATTAACTACATCAAGAGATAGGCGTGGTTTTGTGCCTCCCAAAACTCCATATATGTGGTCACATATATACACAGGTATATCTACCTTCACATCTTCTCATACCAAACACACAGCCACACAACTTATCCATGCACCCCAATCTATTACTTAATGAGACATACAATAATGTTGGATCAGTAGTGGGTGTCCCCTCACATGGACTCTTAAGTTAAACTTCAGCCTGATTTTTCTGGCATTCAGATAAAGTGATAGTCTTAAAACAACAATAGAGGAAACAGAAACTTTTGATCTACCATCTCTCAATTTTGGTGGGCTAGTCTTGCATGAACAAAGATGCTATTCCCACCCTAGATGATAAAATCCAGTTACAGTTGTGTGACAGACCAGAATTGTTGTTTGTTTGTTTGTCTGTTTTTGTAAATTTTATTATACAATGGTTTAGGTTATTCTATTAAGAGATTTTGTTTGAATTTCTTGTGAGGAACAAGAAGCATATTTCAAAATGAGCATGTTAGTAGTTCATAGTAGAACAGACACACCAACCTATCTGTGGAAAAAGGTTGTCCTCAGACTTGCAGTTGACTTAATTACCTAATTACATCTGAGAATTTACAGAATTTTTGGCATGCAAATATAATGATAGGTCTGTTTAATACTGCAAATGCCAAAGTCTACTGAGTATCATTCCCCCCTCCCCCTTTCTCCTTGTTCCTGATTTGTCCTTCCCAGGCCACTGATTCTCCTGCCTAAGTTGCCATAAAAGTCGTGGCAAGGGGGGTCTGGCTTTCTTCTCAGTTCTGCCAGTCCCAACTTTTGGCATTTGTTTTGTGAGAACCATCTGCCCTTTTTAACCTCTGTGGCACTCTTCTACATCTTCTGTTGCTTTCTTCTTTTCATTTCAGAAATGGAAGTTAGGTTTGCCTCCTTCTTCCCTGAAAACACTCCCACTCAGCATTCCTGTTATAATCCCTCTGTGTTCTCCCTTACATGTCATTCCCTGACATGGAAGGCTCCTTCATGCATTATTAACCTTAACCAAGAACCGCATTATGTTTTATCAGTCTCTTCTGGAGTTGCCTTTTTTTCTGATCATAATGGATATGAGTCTTTCCCAGCCTCTTGTCCTCCAATAATGTTGGATTAGAACTTCCAGAATTCTTTCCCATAAGATTATTTTTATTTATATATTTATTTGTAGCATTCAGGTCTCATTTTCCTTTCTGGAGTTCCAGATAACCTGTATACCATAGTACATCCTTCCTCCTCCCAAATTTTTCTTCAGAACAATCCTGTGAAGAAAATTTAAGTGAGAGCTGGTAATTTTCTTATTAATACCCAGTGAGCTTCATTGCCAAGTGGGGATTTTAATTTCAGGGCAGATCTGCACTTTCTCCTTGCCCTATCACCAGTATGGGCCATCCTTCAGTTCTGGAGTACCGAAACTGATAAGGTCATCCTCCACCCACTCCCAGCCCATCACAAATGCACCCCCCACGCCTGCTGTTTTCCAAGTAGTTCTGTAGTGATTCCTTCCAATCTAGTGACAGCTTTGATTGGATACAGCACCTAGCGTACCACCTCCCCTCCAACAGCTGGCCACTGCCCAATACAGCTGTTTTTGTCCTGGACTGCCAGACTTCTAGGTGCTCTGGTGGTTGACAGCTGCCATTTTTAAACAAAATTATGGTCCATTAAGCCAATGAACTTTTCTCATCCTGTGTTTTCCTATCTCTTCTAGAAGCTCATAACTTCATTCAACCCTTACATCTCCCAGTGGGCACCCTTTTGTTTTCTGTCCAGGCTGGGTGAAGCATGCTCCCCTTGCTTTCCCATCTCTTGCCCATAGTATTGTAAAACCTCTCTTTGTTTTATTTTTCCTAAAAAAATTAGTTGCAATGTAGGCATATTGAAATGAAACTTCAATAAATGCTACTTTGATTCAATGAAGCCGAACCATCAGTTTTCCTTGTTACGAAGTTTCCTTGGATCTGTGGTAGAACATACAAATAAAGGAACAACTTGGTCCATTTGTTTTAATTGTTCCGGCATCAAAGCCACAATGGAATAATAAAAGAGGGAGGGAGGGAGGGAGGGGGTTTCATTAGTGTCAAAGGATTGAATATGGGAAAGAGTTGTGAAGGCATGCATGTATGAAAACATCTGGGAAAGTAAAGTAAAAGAATGGGGCTAGCGAGGAAGGGAAAAAGAATCCCCTAAAAAAGTCAGGCACCAGGATATCTACCCACACTGATTTGCCTTCCCTGCCTGGATGAGAACGGCTTGAAGGAGGGGAACAACCAGTCAGAACCTGTAACCCAGTCCAAGAATCAACCTGGCCCTGTTGCCAAACCTTTGCAATCCAGACTGGAATTTTTAAAGTCAGCTTCAGTAACAGCCAGGTGCAACATGGGAGACATGGCTATGTGGAATTGTGTTGTTTATTCGTTTAGTCGCTTCCGACTCTTCATGACTTCATGGACCAGCCCGCGCCAGAGCTTCCTGTCGGTCGTCAACACCCCCAGCTCCCCCAGGGATGAGTCCGTCACCTCCAGAATATCATCCATCCATCTTGCCCTTGGTCGGCCCCTCTTCCTTTTGCCCTCCACTCTCCCTAGCATCAGGATCTTCTCCAGGGTGTCCTGTCTTCTCATTATGTGGCCAAAGTATTTCAGTTTTGCTTAATATCATTCCCTGAAGTGAGCAGTCTGGCTTTATTTCCTGGAGGATGGACTGGTTTGATCTTCTTGCAGTCCAAGGCACTCAGAATTTTCCTCCAACACCACAGTTCCAAAGCATCGATCTTCCTTCTCTCAGCCTTCCTTATGGTCCAGCTCTCGCAGCCATATGTTACTACGGGGAACACCATTGCTTTAACTATGCGGACCTTTGTTGTCAGTGTGATGTCTCTGCTCTTAACTATTTTATCGAGATTTGTCATTGCTCTTCTCCCAAGGACTAAGAGTCTTCTGATTTCGTGACTGCAGTCAGCATCTGCAGTAATCTTTGCACCTAGAAATACAAAGTCTTTCACTGCTTCTACATTTTCTCCCTCTGTTTGCCAGTTATCAATCAAGCTGGTTGCCATAATCTTGGTTTTTTTGAGGTTTAGCTGCAAGCCAGCTTTTGCACTTTCTTCTTTCACCTTCATCATAAGACTCCTCAGTTCCTCTTCGCTTTCAGCCATCAAAGTGGTATCATCTGCATATCTGAGATGGTTAATGTTTCTTCCAGCGATTTTAACTCCAGCCTTGGATTCCTCAAGCCCAGCATGTCGCATGATGTGTTCTGTGTACAAGTTGAATAGGTAGGGTGAGAGTATACAGCCCTGCCGTACTCCTTTCCCAATCTTAAACCAGTCCGTTGTTCTTACTGTTGCTACTTGGTCGTTATACAGATTCTTCAGGAGGCATACAAGATGACTTGGTATCCCTGTACCACTAAGAACTTGCCACAATTTGTTATAGTCCACACAGTCAAAGGCTTTAGAATAGTCAATAAAACAGAAATAGATGTTTTTCTGAAACTCCCTGGCTTTTTCCATTATCCATCGGATATTGGCAATTTGGTCCCTAGTCCCTCTGCCTTTTCTAAACCCAGTTTGTACATCTGGCAATTCTCGCTCCATGAATTGCTGAAGTCTACCTTGCAGGATCTTGAGCAATACCTTACTGGGATGTGAAATGAGTGCCACTGTTTGATAGTTCGAACATTCTTTAGTGTTTCTCTTTTTTTGGAATGGGGATATAAGTTGATTTTTTCCAATCTGATGGCCATTCTTGTGTTTTCCAAATTTGCTGGCATATAGCATGCATTACCTTGACAGCATCATCTCGCAAGATTTTGAACAGTTCAGCTGGGATGCCGTCATCTCCTGCTGCCTTGTTATTAGCAATGCTTCTTAAGGCCCATTCAACCTCACTCTTCAGGATGTCTGGCTCTAGCTCACTGACCACAACGTCAAAGCTATCCCCGATACTGTTATCCTTCCTATACAGGTCTTCTGTATATTCTTGCCACCTTTTCTTGATCTCTTCTTCTTCTGTTAGGTCCTTGCCATATTTGTTTTTGATCATACCCATTTTGGCCTGGAATTTACCTCCGATGTTTCTAATTTTCTGGAAGAGGTCTCTTGTCCTTCCTATTCCATTGTCTTCTTCCACTTCCACGCATTGCTTGTTTAAAAATAATTCCTTATCTCTTCTGGCTAACCTCTGGAATTTTGCATTTAATTGGGCATATCTCCCCCTATCACTGTTGCCTTTTGCTTGCCTTCTTTCTTGAGCCACTTTTAATGTCTCAGCAGACAGCCATTTTGCCTTCTTGGTTTTCTCTTTCTTTGGGATGTATTTTGTTGCCGCCTGTCAGGCTCTGCCTGCTAACCAGTAAAGACACAGACACTAGTGTGGGCTTAGGCTCTGGCTTTATTGATAGAACAGAGTGCATGCCTTTTAGAAAAGCTGAGAGTGAGTGGAGCGCACCGGAACAGGATTTAAATAGCCTGCGCCGGTCAGCGCTCCACCCCTTCTTACTTCGGGTGCGCCCCGAGCCCCGTCAGTTCCGTTGCCAGTAGGTGAGGGGTCATGGAGCCCCTCCTGTGCTCCGGGCATTTCCTTAATTGCTTCCCTGGCTGGTGATGGTTCATTGCTGGGCGATCAGGTTCGTAATCTCTTTGACAGCTCGGGCACGCCTCGTGGTCTGGTCTTGTCAATTACCTTCTTTGCAACATTGTATCTCTCTCTTCCGCACCTCCGGCTAGAGTTGATACTTTGTTGCCAGCACCTGTTGCTCTCTTTTGTTAGCTAGTTGCCTTTTCCCTTAATCCGCCCGGTACCCATTTCCCTGCATTGTCATGCGAGCCGTTGCGATGTCACAAGCATCGCAACGGTGATCATGACATACTGCCCCACTTTGAGAAGGTTAAGCCACGGGTTTGGAGGGGTAGGCGGTATGGAAGGTGCGGATCAGGTCGGGGGCCTGGACGTCACGGGCAGCGACCCACTCAGGGTGTGGAAAGTGTTTCCAGTTTACGAGGTATTGGAGGGAGCCCCGCCGCTTGCGGGAGTCAAGTACCTCCTTCACTTCGAAGTGTTGCTGCCCGTCTATCATCACTGGTGGAGGGGGGGGGCGTGCGTGGGTGCCACCGGGAGGGATCACTTGCCAGCTTGAGTAAGCTGCAGTGAAATACCGGGTGCAGTCTCTTTAAATTATGGGGCAGGTCCAAGCGCACCGTGACTGGTTTCACGATTTGTGTCACCTGGAATGGTCCAATAAACTTGGGGGCCAGCTTCTTCGACGGTTGCGGCGATTTTATGAATCTGGTGGATAGATAGACCATGTCCCCCACCTGAAATGTTGGTTGCTGGTGCCGGTGTTTGTCCGCTTGTAATTTGTACGCCGTTTGTGCCTCTTTAAGTGCGTCCTTGATGACCAGCCAGGAATCTGCGAGTTTCTCACCCCAATCACAGGTGGCCACTGTTGGGGATGGAGGCTGAGGTAATTCCAGGATGGGGACAAACTCCTGACCCGACACTACCCCAAAGGGGTTTTTTCCCGTGCTTTGGTGTATCGCGTTGTTGTATGCGACCTCTGCAAACGGGAGGAGGTCCACCCAGTCGTCTTGGTGATAGTTTATGTAGGAGCGGAGGAATTGCTCCAGTGTGGCGTTAAGGATCTCTGTGGATCCGTCCGTCTGGGGATGCCAGGAGGTTGACAGGGCTTGCTGGGTACCTATCAGTTTCAAAAAAGCCCGCCAAAACCTCAAGGTAAATTGTGTGCCCCTATCGGTCACCAAGCGGGAGGGGCAGCCGTGTAGGCGGTACACGTGGACTAGGAACAGTTTCGCCAGCTGTTGGGCTGACAGGATCGAGGCGCAGGGGATGAAATGCGCTTGTTTTGAAAAGTAGTCTTTTACCACCCAAATGACCGTTTTCTTTTGGCTGGGCGGTAAGTCGACTATGAAGTCCATTGAAATTTCATCCCAAGGGCGGGAGGGTTCAGCCACGGGTTGCAGCAGCCCCTGGGGTTTGCCAGCCGGTCGCTTGGCCATAGCGCACACTGGGCAGGATGCCACATACGTCTTGACGTCCTTCCTCAGTGAGGGCCACCAAAACTGTCTCCGAGTCAGGTGTAGGGTTTTCAAGAACCCGAAGTGACCAGCCTGTTTGCTGTCATGCGATCTGTTGAAGATCGCCTGCCGTTGTGAGTCGGGTACATATAACCTTCCCTCCGCCCATGCGAGGTCCTGGTTCATAGTGACCTTGTTGGGGTTGGCGAGGAGCCAGGGGTCAGATTTTAATGCCGTTATAAAATCTGCTCGTAGCCCACCTGGCATTTGAGGTTCTGCGTCTAGGGGCGGGTTGCATCGTAGTTGTTTGCGAGGGGGGGCAGGCTGTCCCTGAGCTCGACCTCGGGTGACCGCTGCCATACCCAGCTGGGAATCGGAAAGCACCATCCCTACGATGTCGGAGATAGGCTCCGCATCCTGAGGCAGTTGGGAGAGTGCGTCTGCCAGGAAGTTCTTTTTGCCTGGTATGAACTTCAGCTGGAAGTTGAACCGGCTGAAGGACTGAGCCCAGCATATTTGCTTGGGACTGAGGCGCCGGGGTGTACGGAGTGCCTCGAGGTTGCGGTGGTCTGTCCAGACCTCAAATGGGCAAGTCGTCCCTTCCAAAAGGTGACGCCAAGCCTCCAGCGCTGCTTTAACCGCAAATGCTTCCTTTTCCCACATGTGCCAGCACCTCTCTGTCTCCGAGAATTTCCTCGAGAGATAGGCGCATGGCTTCAGGATTCCAGCGGAATCCTTTTGCAGCAGGATGGCACCTATTGAGAAGTCAGAGGCGTCCACCTGCACCACAAAAGGCCGTTCAGGGTCCGGGTGAGCTAGAATTGGCTCCGCTGTGAACAGCGCTTTTAGCCTGTCAAACGCGGTTTGACAAGCAGGAGTCCAATTAAGTACGGCCCCTGGGTTTTTTACCTTGCACGTCTCCCCGACGCCTTTGGTCTTGAGCAAATCGGTTAAGGGTAGGGCGATTTCCACGAACTCCCTCGCGAAGGACCTATAGAAATTCGCGAACCTGAGGAAGCTTTGAAGCTGGCGCCTGGTGCGTGGGGGTTCCCAGCTCAAAACTGCCTGAACCTTTGCAGGGTCCATCTCTACGCCTTTGTCAGAGATTCTGTACCCTAGGTAGTCCAAGCGCGACTTGTGGAATTCGCACTTGGATAGCTTAGTGTAGAGTTTGGCTTTCCGGAGCTTAGTGAGGACTTGCCTCACTAACCTCTCATGTTCCCTCTGTGTCCTCGTGTAGATGAGGACATCATCCAGGTAAACCAGTATGCCCTTGAATAGGTGTTCATGCAGTACCTCGTTGATGAGTTGCATGAAGACCCCCGGGGCCCCCGCAAGACCGAATGGCAGTACCTTGTATTGGAAGGAGCCCAAGGGGCAGTTGAATGCCGTTTTCCACTCGTCCCCCTCCCTGATGCAGATTCTGTAATACGCCTCGCGGAGGTCGAGTTTGGAAAACACCCTTCCCTTTGACACGTGTGCTAGCATGTCCTTTACGAGGGGTAGGGGGTATTTGTTGGATAGGGAAGCGGAATTTAATCCGCGGTAATCGGTGCATAGTCTCAGGGTGCCGTCCTTCTTTTCCCGAAATAGGACGGGTGTTCCAACCGGTGAGTTTGCTGGTTCTATGAAGCCCCTGGAGAGGTTTTTGTCCAAGAATTCCCGCAGCGCCGCTAATTCTCTCTGGGTCATGGGGTAGATCTTGGTCTTGGGTAATGGGACGTCTGGGAGCAGTTCAATTGTGCAATCCGTCTTGTGGTGGTGGGGGTAATTGGTCCGCCTCCTCTTCTCCGAAGACATCTGCAAAGTCTGCATATTGCTCCGGCAGTCCTTCTGGCGGGGGGGGGGTCGTGGGTATGGTCGATGACTTCTGCCCTCCCCACTATCGGAGCAGATGGTTTTTCTGGTGTCAGTGCCTGGTAGACCCCATCTTTGAACTTGATGGAGCATGTCCTCCAGTCTATGTGTGGGTTGTGGCGTGCTAGCCAGGGGATCCCCAGCACTACTATGGGTTTCCCTATCTGGGTCACCACAAAGTTTATGGATTCCTTGTGGGTGCCCATTGTCAGGGTGACCTTTCCAGTCCTCTGGGTGGCCGGTCCCCCCCCCCCCCGCTGTAGAGCTGTCTAGTTGTTGGAACGCCAGCGGTTTAGGGAGGGGGCAACAGGGCAGTTTTAGTGTGGCGACAATGTCCGGGTGGATCAGATTTCTGGAGCACCCAGAATCCACCAGAGCTTCGACTGCAATGGCTCTAGGGCCATAAGAGAGTTTAATTGTCCCTGCCAGGATGGAGGAATCGTCACTCACCCTGGGGTTGTTGCGCCCCTTCTTCACCACCTGCCCAGCAGCGCTGCTTAGAGCAGGTGGGGAGCATTTTCTGCCAGCTGTTTTTGGGCGTCGATCGCGTCCCCTGCGAGGTAGGCGACCGCGTCCTCATCCCGGGTTGCTAACGCTCCTGTCTGGGGGGGTTGGATGGCTTGTGCGGCGTCTTCGGTGTGGGTCTGGGCGGGCGATCCATTGTCCTGTTTTTGGAACAGTCCGCCGCTCGGTGGCCTGTCTTCCCACACCTGGTACACTGCCCGCGGGCAAGCCTCCGTTGTTGGTCTGTGTGCCAAGTCGGGTCCGACTGTGGGACTGGTCCTCTGGTGCTGGGAGGGATTTTGTCATCTGCGGTTGCGAGCAGGAACATGCGCTGAGCATGCTCCGCTTTTCCGGCTAGGCAAATCCACCCGTGAAGGGAGGCTGGGTCGTCCCTGTAGAGTGCCCATTGTAGCACCTCCTGGTTGAGGCCACGCTTGAACATGTCGATCAGGGTGGCCTCAGACCATTCCGTGATTTTGCCTGCGAGGACCTTGAACTCAAGGGCATAGTTGGCCACCGTTTTTCTTCCCTGGCGCAGCGCTTGAAGTGTGCACTTGGCCCTTTCCTTCACCAGGGGGTCCTCAAAGTAATGCTTCAGCTCGGCTAGGAAGTCGTGGAATTTGGCCAAGGCTGGGGCTCCGGACTCGGACATCTGCACGTACCAGTCCGCAGCCCTGTCTTGGAGCTTGGTGGCCACTGCAGAGATTTTAGCGGCTTCTGTGCTGAAGCAATGGCCGTATTGCGCCATGTAGTCCCTCGCATTTGTTAGAAAGAAGGACAGTTTCGTAGGGTTCCCGTCGAATTGTACAGGGAAGTCTTTGGCGAACCTCCCAATTTGCAGGACCCCTACCTGTGGGTGGTGAGGGATGGCTCCCACTGGCCTGAGGCCACGAAGCCCTGCGACAGAGCCTCGTGCTTGGCCCCTTCCACTCGGGGTTGTTGGTGGGGTGGGTATGGTGCCCCGATCCCCTCTTGCCCCCTGTGCCGCCTCAGTCTTGGAGCGCTCGCCTACGATCATTGCCAGGGACTGGAGCATATGTTCCAGGTCTCGTACCTTGGCTTCCAGGGCCGTGTCCTTGTCTAGTGTGCCCCGGTCTGCCAATGTCGGGGACAGGAGCAGGTGTTCAAGGTATCATACCCTGGCTTCCAGGGCCGTGACCCTGTCTGGCGTGCCCTGGTCGTCCGACGTCGGTGCTGCCAGATGCTGTCCGGTTTGTAGTCTTCCGCCGTCCTGCTCGGGCGTTTGGGGGTAGCGGAGCCTCCAGATGGAGTAGGGTGTTCCCATCCAGGGTCCTGCTCCGCCGGCCCAAGTGAGGAGTGGTCCCCGACTTCGTCTTCCGTCGGGGTTCTCCCGTCTGGGTTGGAGCTCCAGATCTGGAACTGGGGTGCAGTGTGGGCAGGGAGGGTGTCCGTCTCCCCTTTCGGGTGTGCCGCCTCCAGCAGCTGTCGGGTCGCCTCTGCCTCTTGCAGGCCGTCCCCGGTTCCATTTTTCGCCACTTGGTCTCTCCCGTGGAAAAATTTTCGTCCAGTGGAGCTTGGCGACTTTGGTTTGGTCACTCTCAGCTTTATGTCAGGCTCTGCCTGCTAACCAGTAAAGACACAGACGCTAGCGTGGGCTTAGGTTCTGGCTTTATTGATAGAACAGAGTGCATGCCTTTTAGAAAAGCTGAGAGTGAGTGGAGCGCGCCGGAACGGGATTTAAATAGCCTGCGCCAGTCAGCACTCCACCCCTTCTTACTTCAGGTGCGCCCCGAGCCCCGTCGGTTCCGTTGCCGGTAGGTGAGGGGTCGTGGAGCCCCTCCTGTGCTCCGGGCGTTTCCTTAATTGCTTCCCTGGCTGGTGATGGCTCATTGCCGGGCAATCAGGTTCGTAATCTCTTTGACAGCTCGGGCGCGCCTCATGGTCTGGTCTTGTCAATTACCTTCTTTGCAACATTGTATCTCTCTCTTCCGCACCTCCAGCTAGAGTTGATACTTTGTTGCCAGCACCTGTTGCTCTCTTTTGTTAGCTACTTTTCCCTTAATCCGCCCGGTACCCATTTCCCTGCATTGTCATGCGAGCTGTTGCGATGTCACAAGCATCGCAACAGTGATCATGACACCCCCTCCTGAACAATGTTGCGAACTTCTGTCCAGAGTTCTTCTGGGACCCTATCTACTAAGTCCAGTCCCTTAAATCGATTCTTCACCTCCACTGCATATTCCTTAGGAATATTAGTGAGCTCATATCTAGCTGATCTGTGGGTCTTCCCTAATCTCTTTAGTCTGATCCTAAATTGTGCAAGAAGAAGTTTGTGATCTGAACTACAGTCAGCTCCAGGTCTTGTTTTTACCGACTGTATAGATGTCCGTCACCTTTGGCTGCAAAGGATGTAGTCAATCTGATTTTGGTGTTGTCCATCTGGTGAAGTCCATGTATAAAGCTGTCTCTTAGGTTGTTGGAAGAGAGTGTTTGTTATGCAGAGTGAGTTGTCTTGGCAAAATTCTATCAGCCTATGTCCTGCTTCATTTTGTTCTCCCAGGCCATGCTTACCTGTAATTCCAGGTGTCATTTGACTGCCCACCTTAGCATTCCAGTCTCCTGTGATGAAAATAACATCTCTTTTAGGTGTGTTGTCCAGTAGGTGCTGCAGATCCTCACAGAACAGCTCTACTTCAGCTTCTTCAGCATCTGCGGTTGGGGCGTATATTTGGATTGCTGTGATGTTAGATGGCTTGCCCTGAATTTGAATTGAGATCATTCTATCATTTTTTGGATTGCATCCAAGCACTGCTTTAGCCACTTTACTATTAATTATGAAGGCTACTCCATTTCTTCTGTGGTCCTCTTGTCCACAGTAGTAGATCTGGTGGTCATTTGATGTGAAGTGGCCCATTCCAGTCCATTTCAGTTCACTGACGCCCAGAATGTCTATCTTTAATCTTGACATCTCACCAATAACCACATCCAATTTGCCCTGGCTCATAGATCTTACATTCCAGGTTCCAATGATGTGTTGATCCTTAGAACATCGGATTCGCCGTTCACCACCAGCACCGTCGGCTGCTAGCCGTCCTTTCGGCTTTGAGCTAGCTGCATCATCACGTCTGGGGCTAGCTGAACTCATCCTCTGTTTCTCCCCAGTAGCATTTTGACCATCTTCCGACCTGGGGGTCTCATCTTCCAATGGTATACCGAGATATCTCTGGTTGTACTGATCCATTTAGTTTTCATGGCAAGAATACTGGGGTGGGTTGCCATTACCTTCCCCAGGGATTGCATTTAGTCTGACCTCTCTGTCATTAACTTCCAGTCTTGGGTGGCCCTTCACGGTTTAGCTCATGGCATCATTGAGATGCTCAAGCTCCAGCACCACGACAAGGTAACGATCCCTTGCTGATTTATGGAATTGCCCTTAATCAAATCAGTCCTAGGTGAGCACCATTTATTACTCCCAAATTGTTTAGTGTGCAATGACCCAAGGAGGGTTCATTATATCCCATATAATGGTATACAATATATATGCATATATACAATCTCCCAACCTGGGTCTATGTAACCAGATGCAGTATTTTCAAAGTGCTTTTCAATAAGGCATTTGAACAGTCTTCTTAATCTATGATAAATGGACAGGGATGCCATATTTTTCTCTGTTCAGATGAATACAACTGTATCACAGCTACACATTATTCAATGAATCATTCTCCACACTTAACCAGCATAACCTTCTCCTCATTCAGATCACTTTCAGCTAGTTTCATTTAATCAGTTGATTTTTCATGTTCCATACCCAGTGGTCTTATCTAGTGGGAGGGACTGATAGTGTGACATTTTTGCAGATTATAGATGCCGCATTTTTCTGGTTCTTTATAACTGTATATTGAAAATTTTTAAAAAAAGTTTTGCAATTGTAAAACAGAAAAGATTTAGAGAAGAAATTTCTGCAGGTATTGGACTGTTCTTTGTTCAGGAATTTATTTTGATGAATGATTAGTGTAAAGCCCAGAAGAATTCACAGAAGTAGTTTGATAGTTCTTTGAATCCTTTCTTTCAATTCTTATATCAGTCCTTTGAAACTTGTTGGTATGCCAAACCTTCTGTGTCGCTTCATCTTTTGATACTTATTGTCGGCCATCCGGAGTCACTTTGAATTGGGTGGCCTTACAAATGTAATAAATGAAATTCCCCATAAGTATTCAGGATTGAAATAGTTTCTGTATTTCAAAATATTGAAAATATTTTGTGTACTGGCTAATGTATTTCTCAGCTTGCCAGAGCTGACCTTGCAGAATGCTTTTGCAGAGAATTTGTTTATTATTATTACTGGTGAAAAATAATTACTTCATATGGTTTCTGGAACTTGTGCTTCATTCATGTACACTGCAATAAAAAGTGTCAGTCATAAATCTATCTATCTATCTATCTATCTATCTATCTATCTATCTATCTATCTATCTATCTATCTATCAGAAAATTAAGTACTTCCAGGTGAAACACTTTTCTCTGGGTCTGTAAACCTAATTGCATTGGTGGTTTCAGGTATTCCAAAGCTAATTACTTCTGATATGATTAAAAGAGGAGCAGCAGTGATTGATGTTGGTATCAACCACATTCATGACCCTCTCACAGGAAAGACAAAGTTAGTGGGAGATGTAGACTTTGAAGGTAAGTCAAATTCCTGTATTCTTAGAAAACAAAATATTTTTTAATTAAAGAAATAAATCTTCAGTCTTGAGCTTTCTTTCAAGAGGAAGAAATAAAATAAATGCTTAACACCAAGTGTAATTAAAATTTAATTGGAAGTTTATCCCCCTGGATGCATTTCACCACAAATTCTTCTACTATGATTGCATGTCTATGGATCTCTTGTAAGTCTAAGGTGCCATCATGTGCATAGAGGTTCCCCTGCCTATTTATGGACATCCATTTCAGAGTTTATTTTGGAATCAAGACATTAATCCTATAGATTATCTGTGTATCTCCATTAATTGCATTTCATTACACAAATTACCTCCATTTCTACACAGTAAAACCTCAGATTAATAGGTCTTAATTTAGCAAATTTCTTTTATATAATCCAATATTGAATGATATATATACTTTATGATGTCTTAGGGAATATTGTTGCTGGTTCCTATATATAGTAGATAAAAAAGGGTATCTGTATTTAGGAGTTACACATTTTGGCTAAGTATTACTCAACATTTGTAACTATTCAAGATATATAATTGGAAGTCATTTCTAGTAGATTTATTATTCAGGTAAAAGAATCCTGGAGTGCATTATCACAGAGCTTTAGTACAGAATGTAAAATGTGCCTTATGTTTGCCAAATCTTCAGAGAACAAAATTATGCCCTTATTAGGCTATTTTTGAGTAATTTTCTGGAATGATAAATTCTATTTGGGACTTTAAAGACTTCTAAGAATGAAGACCTTCCAACACAGAGGATCCTGTTTGTCAAGAATGAATTTCATTTCTTTTAGAAGTTGAAGCAGCAATTCAAATTTCTGAAATTTCTGAAAGAATTGCAAAATGATGATACTTTGTTCCCCCAGGTAAAATTTTTAAATGGAACATGGCCATTTCTCAAAACCTTTGAGACATATGCTCTGAAATTAAATATGAACTACTATGCTAAACTGTATTCAGAGAATAAAAGTAATACAGTCTAAAATAGATGATAGAGGTACCTAAACATGGTTGGTGGCCAAGCTTCCCTGGTCTCAGGGAAATGTCTAATTTAGGTAAGTCTAATTTGAGCCCGAGGGACGCGGTGGCGCTGCGGGTTAAACCGCTGAGCTGCCGATCGGAAGGTCGGCGGTTCGAAACCGCGCGGCGGGGTGAGCTCCCGTTGCTAGTCCCAGCTCCTGCTCACCTAGCAGTTCGAAAACATGCAAATGTGAGTAGATCAATAGGTACCGCTTCGGCGGGAAGGTAACGGCGTTCCGAGTCGTCATGCTGGCCACATGACCCGGAAGTGTCTATGACAACGCCGGCTCCAAGGCTTAGAAACGGAGATGAGCACCGCCCCCTAGAGTCGGACACGACTGGACTTTACGTCAAGGGAAACCTTTACCTTTACCTAATTTGAGCCCAATTAAAATGTTATTTGTCAGATCAATTTCTAATGTTGTAATTAGAAACACAGATTGGAGGTCTTCCAACCTCTTATGAACTTTTCCTCTTCATCACTGCTCTGAGTTTTTTTCCCCTTATGAACATAGTTAAGGAAGCCATAAGAGCTGTTGTTTAGGGATCCAGACATTTGGGGGGAACTATGTTTACTAAAGGAAGAAGAACTCAAGTGATAGAATCTATGTTTTTAAAAGGTTGTCATGCCCTCAATTCTATTGGTGCCTAATGAAAATGGCAATGGTTGTCTTTTTGTCCTATGCCTCATTACCACCACTATATTTGGGTTTTTTGTTTTCATTTGTATTGGAACAGTGTTTTTGAAATTTAATTAAAATTTCTCAGTTTCTGCATTTATAAATAATAAACAAGTATAGCTTTGGTTTCAGGAGACTAAGCTAATTCCACAACTGGGCACATAAACAATAAATAAATAAAATTGAAAGAGGCAGTGGCATACACAGGGGATGTTAAAACAGGCAAGATGGTGGTTGTGATGTTGCAATTGATCCCCTGCCCCTTCTACATACTGTACAAAAGGAGTAGGACTTCTGTTATGATGCTGAGATCACCACCTTGCCTGTTTTGACTCCCCCTGTGGATGCTGCTTAAAACAGACTATACCTGGTGACATGAAAGTAAATATGCATGCATTAACCCTGCGATTCATAAATGACTATTCAGCCAGCGGGAGAAACCATCACATCCTGCTAAAGGAATACCATGTGTGTCTGAGTCAGATCTGAGTTAACTTTTAATTTAATATCATTTCAGTTGGATTCCATTAATTCCTAATTTATTTGAGAGTATTTGTAGGAGGAATCATATGATGTAAAATCCTGGAACTGGAAAACATTTTGCGTTTTGGATTTATGTGTCCTATGAAAATATTGTTGTCCATTGTTGGGGGAGGATTGCTTTTGATTACACATATTTTAATCCACGTTTTTTACACAATTTTTCCTTTTTTTAAATATCAGAAGTAAAGAAGAAAGCTAGCTTTATCACCCCTGTCCCAGGAGGTGTAGGACCAATGACAGTTGCCATGCTCCTGAAGAATACCTTAATTGCTGCAAAGAAATTGATTTACTAAAATGTACAAATTGAAGTAATTCTATAGTTATATAAACATTTATTTTTGTTACAAATGTATTTATTAAAATGTGTTTATTCATGTCAGATTATTGAGAAGAGATTTATTTCCAAAACTGTTACAAAAATGTGTACTTACAATGGAATATGCATTTACTGATTTAAGGTATGAATTGGTGTAACTTCTATGCATAACCCCAGTCTAAATGTTTGGTTCATGTTAGAGTTGTGCTGTTTTTGCAAAAGTGTATTGTCAGCTGGATTTGCAAGTAAAACCAAAACCTGGGTCTGAGTTTCAGATGTATAATGCAACTCCAGCGAAGAAGAATAAAGGGCTCATAATCCAGTCATATTATGCACATGGGTGTGGGGACATTCAAATGAATATCCAGGACTGTGACAGATGCTTAACAGAAATGAATCAAGAGTTTATCTCTGGAAATAAGGGTTTTGATGACTGAATATATTGTTATGTTCACAATTGCAAAAAAATGAAATAAATTGTGTACAAATTTTAAGAATATGTTCATTAGATGCTTTTGATCTAATCCTGACTGAGATACGTATTTATGTAGAAAGGAAAATGTCATTCAAAGGAAATGGCTGTGTTTCCAAGCAGTCTTCATCTACCTCTAGTTGGTTTTTTATATTCAGGAACTAGACATTGATCAAGTAAGTTAACCCTATTTAACTCACAGAAGCATCATTCCCTTATGAGTTTCTGTCTCAGAGGTACAGTAGTTTTGATTAGTGTTACAAGTCAGAATGAATGTTCAGATAGAATACCTGTGATTGTTGCAAATAAAGCATATTATAAATTTTTTGGTTGATCTTATGTTGTTAGGAGCCCAACCAGACACTTAGCTACATTCCTTCATTCAGTTCCCAGAATAAAGCCCAGCTGGATTCTTTCAGATAAAAAATGTAAATAATAAAACATATTTAAAATCCTCCCTTTTAAAAAAATTATTCTACTTCTATCTAACACACATATGAGCCATTAGAATTTTTAAGAGTGGAGATGGAGACTCTTAGCAAAGCTTATCTATCATTATCCTGCGCTTAGACAGACTTGGGATGTTGCATCATAAAATTCTTAATTGATGGGTCAGCCATTCGTACCACTGTTCATACATCCATACAATTCAATGCAAAGAAATACACCTGACAAAACAAATTTTCAGATAGAAGTTATCATAAATGTGTAGGAAAACGTGCAAGAGAATATAGTGTAACTCATTTGGGGAGTGACTGTCATTCAGATTTCCAAGGGACTTTCCTCCTTCCAAAGAGCTGTCTGGGCCTAATCCAGTCTAAAAACAGAGTAGTAGGAGACTTCCAGTTGCCCATCAATAGCTAGGAATTACCAGCAGATAACAAGCACCCAACCACTTGGTCACAGAACTCCCCAGTATGGTTAGAAACATTTCTATTTACTTTACATAGAAATTATCATCAGAACATGAACTATCTAAATCAGTGTCCTCTTTTATGCTTCTCTGGCAATGTGTTTCTTTTTCGACAGTGCAGAAATGATCACTCTACTTCTGTAGATGTTTTTCCCTTTGCTTTAACTAGCAAGTGGATACACACCCCAAATTGAACTTTTAGTCCTGCACTCCATAAAAGAATAGTACAAAACACAATGTCTGTTTTTGTTCTGTGTAACTTGGTACGATGTGTCTGTGTATGTTTCTTCCTTCCCCTTGTGTTAGTTCTGTGTGCATTTGTGGGTATGCTTGAATGGGAAACACAAGGCTAGCTGCTTCCAGGCCATTCTGCATCACGTGATTAGAGGGGGCTTAGAAAGGGTGAGTCAGCAACCTTCAATGTGGCTATGCAAGTGTCACTCCTGCAGGGATGTATCGCGAAATTTCTTTTTTCCTAGCATGCAGTGTTCTGCAGCCCCAAGCCTCATTGGCCCATTTTCTAATTTGATCTTTCTTTTGCTGGGTTCTCCTCCAACGCCAAACGTGGTCCAGTTCTCTTCAGTTTTCGAAGAGTTATCCTGGCATGTAGGTAAGAATCCCCAGGTCCTTGGTATAATTTCTTTCCAACATTCCATTGCATCGGCAAGAATAAAAAAGAGAAAGGAGGAATGAGTTTGCTCCTTTCTCCAAAAAAAAAAGGGGGGGGGAGGTATTTTAAAAAGCCTGAAGAGTAGAATTCTGTTGGTAGCATTTGGAATTGGTAAATTCTAGGACACAGTACAACCGTTGGCAAATTCATGGCATTTTATCATTTCACTTATTGAATCTGATAAGGAGCCTTATAGGGTGACTTTCATTTTTAAAAAGGAGAGGAAAATGTGAAACTTTTTAAAAATTTGTTTTTATTATAATTTCAAAAACAGGAAAAACAATACTGATACAAATAGTCATTTGAAAGAATGTGTAGCAAGGACGAAAAAAAAACTCAGTATAAGCAATAGAATACAGGTGGATAACTAACAAATTGCAAATAACCAGATGATCAGAAATTCTGTATATGGTTAATATATTCTAATACAACATTAACAACTTTGAATACTCCTAAGATATTTCATATCCAATTTCTAGTCAAGAGATGTTTCTAAGGAACTGGAAAAATATTTGGTTAACGCTATTGATATCGAGAGGAAAAAAAGCTTTAAATAGTAAACTATATATTCAAAAAATACTGTAAATAATGCATAGACAATATGTCACATTATAAACTCTAGAATCCAAGTTTGGGATGTGGCACAATTTCATGCATAGTACTGCAGTCTAGAAATTGCTTTCAAATAAGATTGAATTTATTTTTTAGATAGGAAGTTACAGTATCCTGGACATTGAACATACTCTCACAATTTAATTAACCATTCTTCCATAGAGGGGAGAAACTTTCCAATATGAAGGAAGTCAATAGTGATCTTTCAGCTACCGTGGATGAAGCTGTCTCACTATGGCAGGCTAAAACCAGGAGTCATATAAGAGGGAAAGGCACACTCAGACTTTGACTTCTGGTCACCCACTGTAATTTTCTGGGCAGTGTTATGGAAGGGGGTTGTCACTGATTTTTGTGGTTTCTTTTTCTTAGTTCCCAGTTCAGTCAGCAGCCATGGAATTCCCAAATGATTCTCATCCAACTATCCTGTGCTAACCCTGCTTAGCTTCCAAGAACACCAAGTTTAAATATGTGCTGTTACCTATTGAGACAAATAATATTCAAGCCTGAAATAGAAACCTTTATTTCCTAATTCACTACCCTTTCAGGACACCATTAAAAAGTCACAGCTTCATTCCTGCAGCTAAAAAGCTGTGAATAAAATTTCTCAAAATTTCATAATGTCGTTTTCTGGATGTGCAGCATGTTTTGAGTGACAAAAAAGAGAAAACCCTGGACCCCATTCAGATGCCATCAGTATCTGAACTAATGTTTACAGGTTCTGAAGATGACATATTGTGATTATGGGAGTGAATACTGTATGTTTGACTGGAAGATACTGCACTGTATCTCAGCATGTACTTATGTTTCAGTTATTCTTACACAAACTGCAGAATAAATGAAGTATCTCAATAGTGAATGGCATACGGAAGACTAGGAGTATGTGAATGTCGTACCAATGAAATTGGCCTCCAGATGTATCAATGAAATTTATGCCCATTTCCCAACATGTCAATCATTGCTTCTGCAACTACAGTTGTGAAGCTGTGAATTGTAGCGATATGAATTATAAACGTGACTCCAATACATTATATGACATACTATATTTATGCAAATTTGTCTCCTGCTGAATTCTTTGCCATAATTCATGCACAGAAAGACCTTATTAATGTTGGACGTCTATTATAAATATCTCACTGTACTTTCTCTTTAATTTCATACTTACATGAGGTCCTTAAACCCAAAGTTCTCATGCTTCATATATTCCTAACTAAACCTTGTGCACTGGGTTTGCAATGCCTTTGTTTTCATAGAAATCAACTTTCCTTCTTGGAACTGCATCCTTGAATACACAACTATATCTAGAGGTAAGAGGAAGCTTTTTAAACACCTGTTTACATTGCAAGATAATAGATTTCTTTAAAAAAAAAAGACTAGTTATCCTGAAATGTCAAGACTAGTGTAAGATGAACAGTTCTTTTTGACTGGTGAACAGTGACAGTTTACTGGTATAAAACAGCCACAACAGAAACCTGAGAAAAAAGAAAGGAGAAAGCAATATATGACCTTGTGCTTGGTATGGTTTTGGGAATTTTAATGTATGTTTTGCTAAAAGGTATGCTTGTTCTACTTTTATTATTTTAAAAAAATGATTAAGGATCCAAAAATTTGTGATTTAATTTGGAGATTAATTTAGGCTTTAGGTAACTATGTTTGGGAAATTAATAAATGGGAATGAATTTTTCTTAGGTATTTGGTGTGTTACTCAAATATGAAGAAATTGCTGTATATTAAATGCACCTTTTTCTTTCTATTCAAATCAAATCTTTATTAGAATCATAGACCAGCATAATATAGTTGATTAGATTTATTAAATTTCAAAATATCTTCCCTTTGATTCACTTTCACAAAATGGCATGTAGGTTCTTACAATGGTAACAGATCTATTAATTTATACTAGACAACCCTGTGACCGATTGGCTCATCCTTTGAGAGGAAGGGAGTGCAGTCTGATGTGACCAGAATGAACATTAAATTTTAGGCTGACCATATTTTTTTTACCCCAATGCTGGACAGTCCCATGATCATCTAATATATCATAAATAGAAAAGTAATTGTAGCGGCAAACAAACTTCAATAATAAGTCAATATTTCCTTATCTAAACAGATACAGACTGACCATGGGAGGGCAAAAAAGCAGTGGGAGAGGAAGCAACTTCCAACTTCCTACCAGCTTCCCCATTGAATCTGCTTGTGGGAAGCTAGCAGGGAGCATCGGAAATCACAATCGTGTGACCGCGGGGACACTGCCACAGCCACAGCCACAACTTTGCGAATAAAACTGGTCTGAACATACTGTATGGAAGTTTCAATTCCACAGGAGTAATGGGTCCCAGCTTTTTCAGGCATTCTTTAAGTTAGCAGATTTTAGGTACATTCATTCAAAAATTGTTGTGGTATAATGCACTGTTTGGGCTAACTTGAGGGGACAAACAGATAAACACAATGAGAGTTTTAGCAGTATATAGATTTACAACACAATCTTATATCCACCCATAAGCACATCTCATTTAATTTGAAGAATATTGCCCTCTAATAAGATCAAACCAGTCCATACTCCAGGAAATCAAGCCAGACTGCTCACTTGAGGGAATGGTATTAAAGGCAAAACTGAAATACTTTGGCCACATAATGAGAAGACAGGACACCCTGGAGAAGATGCTGATGCTAGGGAGAGTGGAAGGCAAAAGGAAGAGGGGCCGACCAAGGGCAAGATGGATGGATGATATTCTAGAGGTGATTGGTTCGTCCCTGGGGGAGCTGAGGGTGTTGACCGACAGGAAGCTCTGGCGTGGGCTGGTCCATGAAGTCACAAAGAGTCGGAAGCGACTAGATGAATAAACAACAAAATAAGTATACATAGGATTAGAGCCACTTAATCCAATATGGGCTCAAAAATCCTGAAGTCCATTAGAGAGCAGCAAAGAGATACAGAAAACACTCATTGGTGCTCTCTAGTGGCTGTCTGGATCCAGGCAGGCCAGATCTGGTAACACCAATTTTAAAGTATAATCCAATTCAGTACATTTAGAAGTCTATCTAAATAAATCCAGTGATATTCTCAGATAATGATATTTCGTAGTGCAGGCTAAAGCAATTAAGAAAAAGATGACTCAAAAATGCTTAACCAGCTCTTTCTTCATTTAAATTTTGCTTTTTTGGAAGAACCAATATGCATGCCACAAATTTTCCACTATATTTTTTTGGGGAAAAAATGGATTGATTTTCCAAAAGTGAGAGTAGATCCAATGAAATAAGTGACACTTAAGTGAGTTGTGTTTCTTTATCAAACTTGATTTTAAGTGTGATTAGATATGTATTGTAAATATGACTATCAGAATTACTAAGAAAAGAAGATGCAGTGCATATAAATGACAAGCAGCATGTTAAACTTCTTATGAAGAACCTGTCTGGGAAGCTATAAGGAAATATTGTAATTAACTAGGGATACCAGATCTGGGCTGAAAAGATCCAGACAACCAGTAGATAGCAGCAAAGAGATACACAAAGCCCTACCTAATGGTCATCTTGGTTTTTGCAGCCCAGATATGGCGGCCCTAATGTTGGTATGTTTGAAACCTTGGTACTGTCTTGTTCCCTCTGCTATTTGATCTATATAAAAATGAGATCATCCAGAGATATGAATTGTGTTGTTAATGATGCTGAGAGACACAGAATTTTAAAGCTGGTTTTGCTGTGAACTTGCTGTGGAGAAATTAGTTAACACAAACATTCCCTATCTGATGACCACTAGATGGTAGCAAAGAATTTATTTTGGTCCCTTTGAATCAGGTGTTTTTTGTTTTTGTTTTTGACTCCTGGCGACTGCCTGGACTGGTTCCTGCAGCTTTCTTGCCAAGATTTCAGAAGTGGTTTGACATTGCCTTCTTCCTAGGGTTGAGAGAAAGTGACTGGTCCAAAGTCACCCAACTGGCTTCATGCCTAAGGTAGGACTAGAACTCTCAGTTTCCTGGTTTCTAACTTGGTGCCTTAACCATTACACCAAACTGGCTCTACAGCAAAGAACTGGTGTATCTCTTTGCTGCCCTCTAGTGACCATACAGATTTTAGCAATCCATATAATATATGGTATATATAATCATGGGCTAAACAACCTTTAGGTTTATGGGCAGGTGATTCATAAGGCCATTAAAAGGGTACTCGCCTGGTTCTAGATGGTGACTGATATTTGGTTTGCGCAACTGATGTCTGTGCAATCTATCAGCTATCTATATATTTCTGCAGTCCTAGCTGAGTCATTCATTACCACAATTTCATCAGCAAAAAGTGCCACATACTTGCTGTGTTGGGCTTTCCCTGGCTCAGTCAGCTCCCTAATAAAGATATGGACTGTAATGAACAGAATGTAACACTAGAGGGAGGTGTGAGGTACACTCACAGCTACTGCTGTTTGGCCAATAGAACGAAGAACATCAACAGCAGTGTTAGAATGATGACACCTAGTAACCTTGTTCTTACAGTACTGTATGCTTAACTAAGCAAGTCACGTGGATACAGTGTCTCAGACAAGGTAGTTTTAATACAAAATTATTGCCCCCAGTCAACCCTATTGTGGACACTACTTACTAGAGCAGGGTTTCTCAACCTTGGCAACTTTAAGATGTGTGGACTTCAACTCCCAGAATTCCCCAGGCAGCATGACTTGATTCCCATGATTCCCCAGACTTGAAGTCCACATATCTTAAAAGTTGCCAAGGTTGAGAAACACTTTACTAGAGTGTTAACTGTCCCTTCCTGATTCTGAGGCAGGGAAAAGATCCTAGAAAGGTCCTGCTTCTCTAGGAATTCCATATCTATCTTCTTTTTGCCTCCATCCTGCAGCCGCACTGGGAGTGTGCGAAAGGGGAAGACAGGGAGGGATGACAGATAAGGCTCCTTACGCTGTCTGTGGTAATGCTGCTCCTGTTCACACCACTTGTACAGCCATCTATCCTATCTGTGTCTGCCTGGAACTTAGGGGGACTTACTTCTAGTGAGTATGCAAGGACTTGTAGCCCCATTTGCTTACCTATTTTCTTCCTTTCAACAGGATATGTAGCAGGCCTCTTGTGCATTCCTGCCTTGAAGAGTATCAGAATTATTGTCTTAATTGAATAGGTATATTTCATAAGGAATTAAAGATGCTCACCTACAGGTAAACAATACTTCCATGATAAATTTTTTAATGGCCCCTGAAAGCTCTGAGGCATCTTGTGATTTGATTATTAATTGCAACTCCTTGGTTTATGGCTAATACTAACTGGGATTTTATCTTCCAATGTTTTCTTTGAAAGTTTTGGCTTTTGGATAGATATCTTTCAGGTTACAATGGTGAAAGACGTGAACATCTGAGGTTAAATTCTTATACACCGTGTTCTTATAAGTATCATGTTGCTGTTGGCATTGCTGCTGGAATGATGCCAGTTGGAAGTTTCACTGTCATCTCTGGCTACATGAGGACGTATGAAAGATTAGAAATTCATGTACTGTATTCTTTACTCATATGGCTAAGAATGAGCTAAAAGATTTGGTGCTCAGTGAACACTGTTTCTCACAAATTTAGAGAAGGCCTTCTATCTGCAGTACAGGTAAATGGAAAACAATATTCTGTGAGTTTGAATTGCTGTGCAGGTAGCTTGCAGCCTCAAACAAAGCAAACCTGATTCTGAAACTTTTATGATGCTTAGGCCTATCCCTTGATCCATGTAGGCTAAGCAGTTCAAAGGGATTTCTGTGATTATGCAGTATCAAGTAACAGGTTAATTTTCTGCTGTCACACTTAGGCAGACTGAGTGGTGGGTACATGCTAATTCCCTTGAGACAGTCTTGGGCATCTTTCTGGCTGCAAATGTCAGGAACAGGAATGTTTTCAATATATTATTTGTTATATGTAGCAAGACTATGTTATGTTCTAGGGTGCAGGAAACTACACAATCCTCTGAGTTTGAAAAGAATTTGGTCCATATGTGTAAGAGAGAAAAAAACATTTCATGTCATAATTTCTCAGTAAAACCCCTTTGATTCCCTGAAGACTGACAGAAGCACATGTCTTTAAAAGCCCCAGAAAAATTGAGAGAAACCTTACTGAAAAGCTAATCAGCTGCAAATTTTTCAGGCCTACCTGACAAAAATATCCCCCTTCCCTATCTTTGTAACCCAATCTGATCCCTAAAAATGATAATTTAATATTTTTTCATTTAAAGATGCCCATTTGTGGGGTGTTCCTTTCTGAAGCGTAGGTTCAAAGGCAGTAGTCCAACATCACTTGCTCCTCATAAATATTTTCTGGGATTGCAATTGATATATTAATGTGATTGAGATCATAGAAACTGATTGATGACTTCCTTCTCCTCTCCCACTGTAGTTTATATACACTTACTTTCCAGGATATGTTTGAAAAAAAGTAAGGATTCTGCAAATAGATGTCAGAATTTACCCCAACATTCTGCCTTGACTAATGTGTGGCCGTTTGAGCATGTGAGTTAACATGCACAAATACATCTGAGATTAGAGGGGTAATTAGTTTCAACATGAAGTAGTAAACTATTTATAACTCACCTTATATCAGTAGATTCAGGGTAGGATATAATAAAGCAATAATCAAGCTGCTGCCATTGAAACCAGTATGGATCTTTATTGTTGGTACAGAAATGAAATTAAAGTTTCATTTCAGGGAAGGGCATCCCATAACCAGTAGACCACAGCTAAGTATGTTTCTTTCACTCACCCACAAAAGGGGCTGCTCCTAATATGGAAAATAGAGGAGAGCTCCTTCAGCAGACTTTAATGCTTAGGCAGAGTTAGACAGCAAATGTACTTCCTTGACTGTCTAAGTATCAAATTGTTTTAGACTTAGAGTCTGGGGCCATTGCCCCATTGGTGACTTAAGGCACCTTTATAGTGTCACCCAGACAGGATGTTATATGTCATTTCAATATTTTCATTGCTGTTATTTTGGTACAACAATGGTTGAGTGATTCTAGAAGACTTAATATGTGCTAGTAGGGAAATCAACTGGGTTCAAAGTGGTATTTCTTCCATTAGAGTTTTCTTGTATTTTCAGAAAAAAAATGCTTCCATTTTATAGTGATTATAGAGGCTGAAATCAGTATTATATTCTTGCCACTACCTTCTATATTCAGAATAATTTCTGTTGGCTAGAATGCAATTTCATTCACACTGTATTGACTTCTACAGGTGTAGAAAGACCAAATCTTCCCACAAAGTCTACTATGAAGAAACAACATTGTGAAGCTCTTCTGATTAATTAGCTGATGAATGTGAAATGACTAAAACCAAAAGAACAGATGAATACTTGCTGACATCAGTGTTTTACAGATGATTGGCTCTGAATTATTCTTATCCACCTTAAATTACTTCTGTGGAATATGCTGCAGAAAGATCTTCTTACACTTTATGCTGAGTGTAAGGGTTGTAGTTGAAAGAGTAGAAAATACTCTGGTCTTGTAATTGAAAGAGTAGAAAATACTCTGATTGATATTCTCTTTGACTGGTAATACTCTGACTGGCAGATGCTCCAATAGAGCACATGCGGTAGCTTTCTCTCCCTTGAAGCACATTTACTTTATTTTAAGATATATATGTGGCAGAGACCCTTGTAGACAGGTGGGGAGCTGACTAGCAAATAACAGAAAGCAAACACTGGGCTCTCCAAAGTAGAGAACCTGCTGCAGTATATTCCCTCCAGTCTCTTGAGCATTCAGGGACAGGGGTTAACAAAAAAATGCTCTTGGAGCCTCAGCAATTTAAACCAAGAGCTAAAAGTAACCTTCAGAATAAAATGTCTAAGGTGAGAAGTAAAGTGATCTGGCGGCAGCAGCCCAAGACTTGTTCTTCTGCTTTCACCCCAATAGTCTCCATAAGCCTTCCAACCTCAGCAGTGAGCATATAAACAATTCCTTACTTGAGAAGTCTCTGGCCCCTTCCTTCCCTCTGAGAAAGGCTTTCCAGCGGGAGGAACCAGCTTTCTTCTCTGCCTGGGCAATGAGCTGAGTCCTGGCCAGGCAGTATAGAAAGGTGGTTTATCCAGCAGCTGTTTTCTCTGCAGGCTTCTCTTCATTGTCTTCTGGTATCTGCCATCTCCCTCAATCTTCTTCTCCAACACCCCACCCCCCCACATGCCCTTTCTTCAGAACAGGCTTTGTGATCGACAGGCACAAATCCAGAGAAACAAAACAAATTGTCAGATCCCCCCGATCAAAGGTTTTACAGAAACCCTTATCGGAGCATCTACCATCATTTCCTTCTCCAAGGAATGGACTCTGTGTCGCCAGATGGGAGGGGGTGTGAAGTTGGAGTGTGAAGTGGTTTATGATGGCTATGGCGGACATCAAGGACACGGGGTTGAGATATGCCAGGAATACCATCTGGATGGGAGGGGGGGTGACATGGTTTCATGGGAAAAGGGACTAAGGGAATGTAGTTTTTAAGTTAGGTTTGAACAGGAAATCTTATTTGCAGCTTGCGTTCTGTACCATTCATTACGCTTCATTAAAACAGTTAAAGGAATCCCAGCCTCCTGACTGTGATTGTGTGAATGCTCGAATGATCAGGTGCTGACATTAAGCTGCGAATCCCATCTTTTCGAAAACTCTTCCTGAGCAAGTAATCAGCTGAAAGTTAACGAACCATGCCTAAACACGGAAAATCCCGGGCTAAGCAGCCATCACCTTTACCGTCATCGGAGAGGACAGTGCTGTATGCCAAAGTGGAAGAAGAAAAAGTTGAGATGGAGGAGAGCTCGGGGAGCGGGGACAGCGAGTGTGAGATGGAACCCCAGCTCAACACTATGGAGTTGGAAAGTGCCCTCCGTTCCCTCAATTTTGTGAGAGCCTCAGACACCAAGCTTTATCATAGAAGAACCACAGATGGGTCCTTCCCAGCCCAGTGCCAGAGAGGAAGAGGGAAGAGCCCCTCCACCCCTGGAGGCACAAGTAAGGGTGCACAGTCTGGGGTCGCATGGGACCATACCAGATCCCAATGGAACTCCACAAGAAATGCGGAACTTGGAGCCGAGGATGTCTGCTATGGAAGTGGTGTTGCAGCAGGTATCGAGAACCCTGGAGACCATGGCATACCCCTTGGCAGAAATCTCAACTCAGCTATCCAGAGTGGCATTGCCGGACTCACAAGAAAGATGGTGTACCATAACCCCAAACCAGGATGCGCCAGCGGAGTGGAGGCCACTCAGAGAGCCAAGGCGACTGGGGGAGAGCTCTGCCCAGTGGGGCAACACCAGCTGTGACCCCAAAGGACATACAAGTTAAGTTTGATGGAGACCCACAACAGTTGGTGTTCTTCTTGACCAACATGTCCATATACATGAAGGAATATGGGTCTTGCTTTCCCACTGAGTACAAGAAAATGAGCCAGGTAGCACCAGATGCTGGGGACCTGCGGCAGAGTGGTTTGTGCAACTGCACAATGCCATGGCCCCGGAGCTGAACAGCCTGTGTGACTTCATGAGGGCACTGAGAGACCGGTTCAAGGACCCACTCGACAAGATGAGGGTGAAGACAGGTATCCAGCAACTTAGGCAAGGGGGAAGGACCGTGGCAGAGTATACCATGGAGTTTAAAGCTCTTGCCGGAAAAGTTATGGACTGGTCAGAAACCACTAAGATTGATTACTTCAAAGGGGACTTGCAGCCAGAAATCCTGAGATGGGCGCTCTACTGCAGAGACCTCCCCCACACTTTGAAAGAATGGATCTGCCTAGCAGGGGAGGTAGAGAATACCCAATACCAATTCTGTCGGCAACTCCGAGCGCAAACGATGGGAAATAATACCGTAGCCCCAGGTCAATTTCCCTTCACCCAGCGAAAACTCTTCTGTGACAAGGAGGACCAGAAAAACTGGCCAGGGAAAAGAGGCAGCTGTTTCAAATGTGGGAAGGACACCCACAGAGCAGCAGAATGCCCATGCAGGGAGTCAGATGCACCGAAAGGAGCAACCAAACCGGCTAAAACCCCACTGACTAGACGCAAGCCAGCTGCTCCAATGGCGCTGGCCCGAAAGGATCCAGAGGTGAAGTCCCTGATTGACTCCGACGAAGACTCCAAACAGGAGGAACTGGAGCCGGTGGGAAACGAATTTCACCTGTTCTAAATCACGCTCACGAGCAGGTGGAAACTCCAGGGCACAACATGCCTACTTCGGAGATAGACAAGGAAGACCCTTTGGTGAGTGATGATTGCCCCACCTTGCTGGTGAAAGTAGAACTAAAAAACGTAAGAACCGGGCACAAAGCCAATCTGACAGCTATGTTAGACTCGGGGTGCACAAAATGCTTGATACACCCCGCCTTAATTGACACACTGAGCCTTAAAACCAAGAAACTTAAACATCCAATTATTTTCCTCAGATGGTTCAGTTGCCCACGGGGGACCCGTGGAATTCTGGACTAAGACTTTGGCCATGAGGTTGGGGGGACATAAAGAAACCTTGCAATTTATTGTAGCCCCTATTGCCAACTATTCTATCATCCTGGGACTCCCACGGCTAAAGAGTAGAAAGCCACAAATCGACTGGGACTCAGGTGCTTTATTGTTTAACAATGGGGCTGGCAACCTCTTTACTATACCACAAACCAGGCGGAATGTAGCCGGCATCCTCCTCAACCACACCCCTGTGGCAGAACCTGTGGCACAGCCCGACATTCCACCCGAGTATACAGACTTTCTTGATGTGTTCGATGAGAAAGAGTGTGACCAATTGCCTCCTCACAGAAAAACTGACTGTGCCATTGAAATTGACCCAAAGTTTAAACTACATAAGCCAAAAATGTATGCTATGTCAGAAACTGAGAAACAAGTTCTCAGGGAATTCATTGACAAAAACTTAGAGAGGGGGTTCATTGGGCCTGCCAATTCACCTTCCGGGCGAAAAAAGATGGCTCTCTGAGACTCTGCACAGATTACCGTGGAAAAAATGCCATCTCAATAATCAATCAATACCCTCTCCCCTTAATGAAAGACATGCTATCACACCTATCAAAGGGAAAAGTATTCACCAAACTTGACCTCGGAGAAGCCTACTTTAGAATTAGAATTCGGGAGGGGGATGAGTGGAAAACAGCATTTAACTGCCCTCTAGGTTCCTATCAATAAAAAGTCCTCCCATTTGGGTTAGTGGGGCCCCCTGGAGTGTTTATGCAATATATCAATGAGGTCCTCCATGAGCATTTGTACAAAGGGGTCCTGGTTTACTTAGATGACATTTCAATCTATTCTGACAACTTCAAAGACTTAGTATGTCTCTTTTCCCTGCTTAAAGAAAGTTCATACTACTTTAGCCCCAGTGATTTGCCAGTTCAAGTATCTGTTTTGAACATCGAACAGATTTGTTCCTTCCTGTAGTCTAATTGGGGACTGGTATTTTCAGCTCACGCACTGGCTTTTCCTGCACTGTGAGGTACAGAGTCAAGATTTCCTGGCATACAAGCAGAGTGCAGAGCATATTACTGGAGTGAACCTATTTGCTAAATATGGCAATTTTATGTAAATTTAGCATATTCCCAGAGCCAGTCAGATCATTAGATTTCCTTCATTTAAATTTGTGATGAACACTGAAAGTCAGTTGTTGTGTTTACTACATATTTACTGCTTTGCTATTTGTTTATTTGTTTGAGGTGCCTGTTCAGTAGTTCTGAAATTCTGCTTTCAGAATGTGACCTTCGGCAAATAATAATCCACAAGACTGTGCAACAGATCCTAGTTGATACCAATTTGTGTTTATTAATTGTGTGTATGGGGTAGAAGCAGAATGGATCAGGATTATTGATTACAGAAGGGTTTGAAGAAGTCTATAGGCTTAAACTTAACAAGAGGCAATATGAATTCATTTAAAGAAACTGTCACTTGAAGGAAGAAAATTTTGAAAATGAGAAGCATAATCAGCCAATAGAATAATAATGTTCTCAGGCATGATGCCCCTACAACATGGGCATCCAGCTGTTCTTAAGACCATTTGAGAAAATAGACATGGGGGGAAACTGTTCCCATTCATAAAATGGTTACTAGGATAGACATGACCTTTTACCAAAGTCTGTAGCTTTATCTCTTGTCACCTTTATTGGCTTCAGTTCTTCAGATTTTCTGCATAAAAAAAGTCTGTTCAGGCTACGTGTATGAGCTCTGACTGCTGCAGTAATGCCTTTCCCATTCTGCAGCCTTCAGCTTCTTGTCCCCCATATGTTAACCAGCTAGAAATGAAGCCTGTTCAAGAAATCCCTGTCTGGATTTCAACCCCTTCCTTCGCTTGGGGCACATTGATGTTCTGTCTGAACCATGTTTACTAACATCCCTGATTGGTATTTTCTGTTCCTTCTTTACCCCTCCTGGAAGGAAGGAAGGAAGGAAGGAAGGAAGGAAGGAAGGAAGGAAGGAAGGAAGGAAGGAAGGAAGGAAGGAAGGAAGGACGGACATTTTTCTTGTCACTTGAGCTAGAAGGGGAAACTGGCAGAAGTTTTGTCAATTTCACCTAGTTCAAAACAAAACAAAACAAAACAAAACAAAACAAAACAAAACAAAACAAAACAAAACAAAACAAAACAAAACAAAACAAAACAAAACAAAACAAAACACAAAGACAGGTCCATAGTTGCAATGACCATAAATGAATTTGTAAGAAAACACAAAAAATCTAATTTTTCACTGTTCCAGTGGTGAACTTCTTAAAAAAATAGAGAGTTGAGGCCAGGGAACTTCCCACTACAGGGCATAATAATCAACCAGAGGGGAGGAATTTACTTACAGGGAATTAAAGCACAGCATACAAACTGGAAATCATGACTTGAGTCAGCAGAAAATGAAAAACTTGACTTTTGACATGGAGCCAGAAAAGATGGGTGGAGATTGCTTGCTGCTGTTGGATTGAAGATGCTGTCATGTATATGTCATGCACACCTGCCCTCTACAAAAGTTGGGTGGCTCATATTCATGCTGGAGTAAGATGAAAAGTGAATCTGCCCAAAAGCAAAAAATTCACCAATCTTCTCTGCTGTTGAGATCACCTTTAATGGCTCTGTTGTCCAACAACTCAGCTGTCTTCCTGGCTGATTCTCCACTCTGAATATATTTACATTTGGTTTATGACTGGTCTCAAAACAAAATGTTGAGGTCCTTTAGCTCCGAAGAAACCTTTCTTTGCATCCTTTATTTAATAAAATAAACTGTGCTTCCATTATCTTTTGCCGAAGTTTGTGTTCTTTAAATTGGACAAGAATTCTATTTTTGTTAAAGGTCATATTCATTTTTATTAGATACTGTTGATTTACCACTGGGACTTGGTGGCACCTTTCCTGACCTGAAGTATAATTTTAATTAAACTTCCATTATCTTTGTTTTGAAATCTTCAAGCAGTTTGAAGATATATTCTTTAAAACTTTGCAAGGTTCTATGAATCCTTATATGTGGAAAATATGTTTACAGTTACCAAATCATTCCTGAATAAAGCTATTGCTTTAGATAGGGATCTTTAGTTTGCCATTTTGAATGACTGTTGCCAACTTTTGTTTCTAAGGTGGTCCCTTATCCAAGTACTACCCAGGCCAACCCTGCTTAAAGCCTCAGCCTAGACAAGAACCATTAGGGGCTACCACAGAGTGCAAGACCAATCCCAGATATTTTGCTCCCTGCAGCAGAATAGCAAATGGCACTTCCAAAGCCAACAATTTTGCCATGTGAGATTAAAAAATAAAAATAAAAATCCACAGGTCACTCTCCCTGGCAGTAAGATTACAGTAAAAACATTGAAAATAACTTATAACTAGGGACTTCTGGGGAAAAAATGGTGAACTGAAGACAGCTCTGCTGAGAGTGGAGTTGACGACCACAGAGGAATGAGGAGCTGGTGAACAGACCGGCTTCTCGGAATTCCTCTCTGGACAAAGAGAGGACTTGGGATTGCCCACAAGCGCTCCAGCCAGTAGATCCCTGCAAGGAGACTGGAAGACAGTGATCTCCAGTGGATTTAGAACTTTGAGAGCCAAGGTATTGCCATCTTTGCCCAAGCTGCAGTTGGTGCCTTTATGGACACTGGGTTCCCATACTTCCTTTCTTAATCACTTCTGAAAATTGTTTGTTAACTGTTTTTTGGATATTAGGAACCTTCAGAATGGCAAATTTCAATATACTGGGTGAGTCTCCTTCAATATTCAGTGAAATAAGTTTCATGCAAGTTTTTTTGTTGTTTATTCGTTTAGTCGCTTCCGACTCTTCGTGACTTCATGGACCAGCCCACACCAGAACTTCCTGTCAGTCGTCAACACCCCCAGCTCCCCCAGGGATGAGTCCATCACTTCTAGAATATCATCCATCCACCTTGCCCTTGGTCAGCCCCTCTTCCTTTTGCCCTCCACTCTCCCTAGCATCAGCATCTTCTCCAGGGTGTCCTGTCTTCTCATTATGTGGCCAAAGTATTTCAGTTTTGCTTAATATCATTCCCTCAAGTGAGCAGTCTGGCTTGATTTCCTGGAGGATGGACTGGTTGGATCTTCTGGCAGTCCAAGGCACTCTCAGAATTTTCCTCCAACACCACAGTTCCAAAGCATCTATCTTCCTTCTCTCAGCCTTCCTTATGGTCCAGCTCTCGCAGCCATATGTTACTACAGGGAACACCATTGCTTTAACTATGCGGACCTTTGTTGTCAGTGTGATGTCTCTGCTCTTAACTATTTTATCGAGATTGGTCATTGCTCTTCTTCCAAGGATTAAACGTCTTCTGATTTCCTGACTGCAGTCAGCATCTGCAGTAATCTTTGCACCTAGGAATACAAAGTCTTTCACTGCTTCTACATTTTCTCCCTCTATTTGCCAGTTATCAATCAAGCTGGTTGCCATAATCTTGGTTTTTTTGAGGTTTAGCTGCAAGCCAGCTTTTGCACTTTCTTCTTTCACCTTCATCATAAGGCTCCTCAGTTCCTCTTCGCTTTCAGCCATCAAAGTGGTATCATCTGCATATCTGAGATTGTTAATGTTTCTTCCAGCGATTTTAACTCCAGCCTTGGATTCCTCAAGCCCAGCATGTCGCATGATGTGTTCTGCGTACATGTTGAATAGGTAAGGTGAGAGTATACAACCCTGCCATACTCCTTTCCCAATCTTAAACCAGTCCGTTGTTCTGTGGACTGTTCTTACTGTTGCTACTTGGTCGTTATACAGATTCTTCAGGAGGCAGACAAGATGACTTGGTATCCCCATACCACTAAGAACTTGCCACAATTTGTTATGGTCCACACAGTCAAAGGCTTTAGAATAGTCAATAAAACAAATAGATGTTTTTCTGAAACTCCTTGGCTTATCTCTTCTGGCTAACCTCTGGAATTTTGCATTTAATTGGGCATATCTCCCCCTATCACTGTTGCCTTTTGCTTTCCTTCTTTCTTGGGCTACTTCTAATGTCTCAGCAGACAGCCATTTTGCCTTCTTGGTTTTCTCTTTCTTTGGGATGTATTTTGTTGCCGCCTCCTGAACAATGTTGCGAACTTCTGTCCATAGTTCTTCTGGGACCCTATCTACTAAGTCCAGTCCCTTAAATCGATTCTTCACCTCCACTGCATATTCCTTAGGAATATTAGTGAGCTCATATCTAGCTGATTTGTGGGTCTTCCCTAATCTCTTTAGTCTGATCCTAAATTGTGCAAGAAGAAGTTTGTGATCTGAACTACAGTCAGCTCCAGGTCTTGTTTTTACCGACTGTATAGATGACTGCCACCTTTGGCTGCAAAGGATGTAGTCAATCTGATTTTGGTGTTGTCCATCTGGTGAAGTCCATGTATAAAGCCATCTCTTAGGTTGTTGGAAGAGAGTGTTTGTTATGCAGAGTGAGCTGTCTTGGCAAAATTCTATCAGCCTATGTCCTGCTTCGTTTTGTTCTCCCAGGCCATGCTTACCTATAATTCCAGGTGTCATTTGACTGCCCACCTTAGCATTCCAGTCTCCCATGATGAAAATAACATCTCTTTTAGGTGTGTTGTCCAGTAGGTGTTGCAGATCCTCACAGCACTGCTCTACTTCAGTTTCTTCAGCATCTGTGGTTGGGGCGTATATTTGGATCGCTGTGATGTTAGATGGCTTGCCCTGAATTTGAATTGAGATCATTCTATCGTTTTTTGGATTGCATCCAAGCACTGCTTTAGCCACTTTACTATTAATTATGAAGGCTACTCCATTTCTTCTGTGGTCCTCTTGTCCACAGTAGTAGATCTAGTGGTCATCTGATGTGAAGTGGCCCATTCCAGTCCATTTCATTTCACTGATGCCCAAAATGTCTATCTTTAATCTTGACATCTCACCAATAACCACATCCAATTTGCCCTGGCTCATAGATCTTACATTCCAGGTTCCAATGGTGTGTTGATCCTTAGAACATCGGATTCGCTGTTCACCACCAGCACCGTCGGCCACTAGCCGTCCTTTCGGCTTTGAGCTAGCTGCGTCATCACGTCTGGGGCTAGTTGAACTCATCCTCTGTTCCTCCCCAGTAGCATTTTGACCATCTTCCGACCTGGGGGTCTCATCTTCCGATGGTATACCAACATATCTCTGGTTGTACTGATCCATTGAGTTTTCACGGCAAGAATACTGGGGTGGGTTGCCATTACCTTCCCCAGGGATCGCATTTAGTCTGACCTCTCTGTCATGACCTTCCCGTCTTGGGTGGCCCTTCACAGTTTAGCTCATGGCATCATTGAGGTGCTCAAGCTCCAGCACCATGACAAGGTAACGATCCTTTGCTGAAGTATGCAATTTTAAGGACTTTAATTTTTTTTATTTTGTAATAAACAGCAAAAGGGTGATTAGACCTTTGGTTTTGGAAAGTTATAAATGGACTAAGGGGCCAGATAGATTTGAAATAAGATTTTCAAATTAATTACAAGAACCCTTCCTGTGGATTGTTTAGAATTCTATAAAAAATATATGAAGATTTTGAAATTAAGTATAAGAAACCTTCCTGTGGGAAAATGCTGTTGATTAGAAAAAAACATGATAATATGGGACTTTGAAGGTTGAACACTAGAGAGAACCAGAAAGAACCAAAGATTATAATTAAAGGAGAAAAGACCCACTAATACAGAATGGAGCAAAATCCTCTAACTTTGGAAGAATTCAAGGATATTTGGGGACAATGCACTCAGAAGTTATTCTTAAGATTGTCTGCTATCATAAAACTAGATTTAAAAGAGGTTATAGAAGAGAAACTGGTTTTACTGGACAAAACAGACTGAGGCTGATTTGAATGTGGATTTAAAAATGATGGATTATAAGAATGATATGGAAAAAGATCTTACACTGGATTTACAAATGAAACCAGCTGATGTCTTAATAATTAAAGGGGATATACAAATAACAAACCAGAAGAGTGATTTGGATAATTTTCTTATTTTATATTTACAAAAGAGACGTGTTAAAGTTTTGAAGGAGTTTCTGAGAAGAGGTAAAGAGAAAATGAAAAATCAAGTTCTGGGACACTGCTTAAAGGGATTAAAGACCAAGATTGTCAAAAGCAAAATGAAGGAATATAAAGTTGGTTTATTTGATCAAGGTTAAAATAGATATGTTGTTATCTCTGGTAACCCTTAATGGATTTTTGCTGACCAGGACCGAATGAGAAGGCTTTAAAGATTTGTTTATAGACAAATGAGATATAGGAAGAAGAGATCTTTTGTTGTTTTTTCAGAGAAAGTGATAAGTTACTGTATGGAAAGGAAAGGAAAGGAGTATAAAGTTGGTTTATTTGATTAAGGTTAAAATATATATGTTGTTATTTCTATTATTATTACTCTTAATGGACTCTTGCTTGAATGATGAGGCTTTCAGAATCTGTTTATACTGTAGATGAGAGATGAGATATGGGAAGAAGAGATATTTTGTTGTAGTATCAGAGAAGGTGATAAGTTACTAAAATTGTTCTTGTGATGAAAGGGGAAGTCAATTCTTTATGTATCTCTTTTCTTTTTTCTTTACTATATTTTTTTCTTTCTCCTTTAATTTTTTTATTTTTTCTCTGCACTTTTATTTTTTATTTTTACTTTTTAATATTTTTCTTAGTTTGTATTAGTTTATTATCTTTATAACTATAAACGTTAATAAACATTATTATATAAAACAAGAAAATAATTTATAACTGCTGCATTTTTATCATACACCAAACTGCCTGAGTAGCCATTTTACCTAATGCTAGAACTGGCCCTGAGTAAATAAATTAAAATGTTATAAACTAATCAATCTATCTATCTTATCTATTTTATTTTGGTCATAGACCAGCATACAACTAGTAAGATAACAATTACACTAAAATAGAAATATAAATAAAAAGTCATATTGATAGCATAAAATAAGGTAAAGATGAAATTATTAAGGTAAAATTACAGAGTGCAAGTATTAAAAAACAAAGGAACCCTATAAAATTACAATTAATTTTACCATGAATAATCTAAATACTATAAATAACTAGGGCAAATAACTATAAAAAGACATAAGTAATACTAAAATTTGTAAAATACTAAGAGAATGTAAAACTATGCTATTATCAAATCAAATCAATTTTTATTCAGTCATAGACCAGCAATTAAACCAGAAAATTCACATCTAATTAGAATGGAAAACACTTAAAATTCTAAAAAAATTCTAGGAAAAATTTGAAGAGGTATGCTGTACAAATTATAGAGCAAGATTGATTGATTGAAAATATAAACGAATAAATAAACTTAGTTCTTTAAAAATAAGAAGTCTTTTATCTTACTTCAGGAAAACTATAACTGATATGATACCAATGACACCATAAGTGGAATGCACAAAAGGGGGGAAAAGAATAAAGACTTTTTAAAATCAAATTTTGCTTCTTCACAGTGATAAGTAAAGACTATTTTGTCTGACCAGATCTGAAATCCACTACTAAAGATCTGCTGTTGAAGTTTTATTTACACCATTGACTTTTTTAGCTACTGGCTTTATTTGTTGTTTGTTTGATTTATATTTTTCCAAGACAATTATTTTTTAAAGAATTAACCTATTTTATTTATGTAAATAAAAGCTGGGATATACACATATAAATACATGAAACCACTATCTAAGCTATTTCAAACACTGGGACCAAGTTCTACAATCACTAAAGGAGATAACGGTTATTTCAAGATGAATTTATAGGCAGACTTTGTCCCTGGATTGACTTGATGCTTATATTTGAATTGTGGCTACAGCTGGCCCCATGATGGGACCATGTCCTTGCCACTTGCCTAACACTCTTTCCCCAGTTCTGAATTAGAGCTCTCCCCACCCATCCTCAACTTGGCAGGACATACGCAAGCACAACCGTGGCCAATCCGTTTTGTGCCACCAGTTGCCTCTGTCACCTGACTTCCCTCCAGAGGAATGTGTGACAAAGGCTAACAGACTTTGCACACCTTGAGCTGTCCTTGGATGGTGTCAGAATAAGAGGAAAAATACTCCTTCAACATTTGGGCAGTTAAGGAGGAATTGTACCTGTCTCACTGGGGCTGGGAATGAGATGAAGGCAACGTCACAGGGAGACAGCAGAAAACAGTGTCACTATGGCATGGTCAGTGTGTGGTTAAGTGTAAGCAGGGACACGGCCTAAGAAACACCAGCAAGTCCCTTATTAATCCAGCCATAAGCTTTGCCTTTTCCCTCAGCCTTCGCGGGGGCCATCCACCTTTACTTGTATTGTATTATTGCTGCAAGCATCCTGAATGAGTCTAGAAATGCATCTACTGGTCCAGTTGATTACCAAAGCGCAAACACTACTTGAATAATGGACACTGCGTTTAATTCTAATTTATACCCCAAAATTTATTTTCTAAGTTTCTCCCTGCTAGTGTGATATACTGATGTATGCCATTGGACTAGGGGAAATCTTAGCCATGGGAATTTCTGGAGACCTTGGGCCAGTCACTCTCTCTCAGTCCAACCTACCTCACAAGGTTGTAGTTTGGGGGATAAAATGAAGCCATCTTGAGCTAAAAGGTGGAATGTAGACCTAAATAATAACAACAACTGTAGTAGGGACAGTGCTACTTATGTTAGCAATATACTGATACTGGCCCTTAGATACTTCCACAGCTGGCTTTCTCCCAGTTCCAAGAGAGTTGCATTGAAAACTTGCCAGACTTGTTTTTCAGAGCTTGTGCTGGGACAAGAAAAAAGCCTTTTTTCACTGCACTTTGTTAATTTGCTATTGAACAACCCTCATTGCTCCTAAATAGAAATTCTGTACTGACCACTCAGTAGGGAGACCCCCTGCCTGGAATGGGACCTGCAATCATGTAAGTGGATATAGGATTGCCCGCAGCCTTATAAACCAGCAGTTCCCAACTTTTTTGGCACTATGGACCGGTTTCGTGGAAGACAATTTTTCCACAGACTGGGGCAGGGGATGGTTTCAGGCTGATTCTAGCACTTCCTCTTTTTCCTGACCTTTTATTCTTTTTTCTTCGTGCTGTTTGGAGACAGCAGCCAATGGGCTTGCTTTCTCTGACAGGAGGCGGAGCTCAGGCGGTAATGCAAGTGATGGGGAGCAACTGTAAATACTCAGGCTGTAAATTTGCTCGCTCGCCCACCACTCACCTCCTGCTGTGTGGCCTGGTTCCTAACAGGCCACAGACCGGTACTGGTCCACAGCCCGGGGGTTGGGGACCCCTGTTATAAACCACAGTCTCCCAGCATAGAATGTTATTGATGACAGGGTTCTATCAGAAAAGATTTTCTTGCTCCCTGCCCCACCCTAAACCCTCTATTCCAGTGTTTCTCAACCTTGGCAACTTTAAGATGTGTGGACTTCAACTTCCAGAATTTTCCAGCCAGCTTTGCTGCCTAGGGAATTCTGGGAGTTGAAGTCCACACATCTTAAAGCTGTCAAGGTTGAGAAACACTGCTCTTTTCCCATCCCAGCCCTCTAGTTGCAAGACCCAGGTGGGTGTTCTTCTCCCATTCTGAGCCTTCCTCACTGTAGGAGCAGAGAGGTGAAGCACAGCTGCTCTGGGGTGGGTGGGGGCATGTTACAAGGAATGCCAGTCAAGGAATCAGTTTTTCAGCTCCACTGAGATGAAAAGTAGCCTTGATCTTTATCATTGCAAAAAAAAAAAAAAAAATCTGACCTACCATGCTTAAGCAACACTCAAGTGATTCAGCAACAACAGAATATATTATCAAGTGAGAAAAGGGAAGATATAAGCTCCTACTGTATTGCTAACATGCAGATTAACCTTTGAAATGTAGGAAATGATGATGGACTTATTTTCTGGGCAATTTTAAGCTCGTTTACCAAAATATTTACAGAAAGCTTGTTTTGATTCTGCAAATTCTCCCTGGAAAAAGATTCTAACAGGATATTTATACTTCCCTAACATCCTGTTTATACGTTAGTTCCAGCTCCAGGGTCTTGTAAAGTGCATATAAATTTCCAATATTTGTAATAGTGATGTAAGAAGTAATAAAGGGAGGAAATAATTTGCACTCAATTTCCTAATGACACTGCGTAAGGCAAATGTAACCCTCTTTCTTAAAAGGTTCACTTTGAAGCAAACAATTAACTCTGTGGTAAATAAAATGAAACTTTGGGGAAGAAAAAAACATCAGCTAACAAACTTTAGAAGCGTTCATCAGTGCATGCTTTTCCCTAGTGAATTAGTGACCATTGGTGATGGAAGGAAGTTTTGCCAATTGGACTTAAATAAATTAAATTAAATTAATAATAAATAATACTGAGCCAGTAATTATGCTAGTTAATTTTTTAACTTTATTTGTTATTTTATGATTTTATTTAATTTTTAAAAACATTTAACTATGGCACTTTAAATATCTGGGCATTATTTTTACTTTGAGCTATACACTGTTTTCAATTTAAGAACAGTTCAAAGTGTTTCATATTTATTATTTTATTTAATAGCACTTATAGATCACCCTAATATGAATATCTTTTGGCAACATACATGAGCAATCCAAAAAATTATTATCTCCACCTATTAAAAATGACTCCCCGGAAAAAAAAAAGTCCTATTACAAAATACAGAAAAATAAAATCATTCTGAAGGCCTTTCCAGAGTGTAAGGGGGATTAGAGCTGATCACCTTTTCGGGGGAGCGTGTTGCATAAAGCAGAGACTGCTACTGAGAAACCCTTTCTCTTGGTCCAAGTCCTCTTAACCTTCCCTGGGGAAAGCAGGGTGGATCAAGAGTAGCCTTTTGTGTTGGAACCAGACAGTTCTATTTTCAGTTCCCCTCCTGATGGTCCTAAGAATGAAGTTTGTCTTTTTTACAGCAGCTGCATACTGAATTGACAGTGTCATTGCTCTGTGACCCATCAAACCAGGATCCATTTCCTGGTCAATCAATACCAATAAAGCTGGGCAATCTTTGGACCTCCCCCCGCCTCCTTTTTATTTCAACATTCATCACTTTAATTTGCTTAAATTTCCTGTTTTCAAGCCCATTTACCCAATGTAGAAAGATCTTCCACCTCCCCCCCCTTTTTTATTTTCCCACCCTTAATAATGGGGACCCTCTCTTGCTTATCTTGCTTGTGTGATGGCTGCACATTTATTCCTACTGTTTCCTGTTCTTTAAAAAATCAGCTGACAATCCACAAAAGCAACTGTCCTGTTATCCCATGACAGCTATGTTTGCTCAGAGGCTTTTGGTGAGAGACTTTGCCAAAGGCTTTTGAAAATCCAGTATATAGTATCTATGAGGTCATTCTTGTTTATACGCTTGCTGACACCATCAAACAATCCAGAAGGTTAGTGGGACAAGAGTTACCTTAGGCTCCTTTTCAGCAAGGCTTATTCTTATGTATTTTCTCTGTAATAATATTTTCAATCATTTTCCCCAGAACAGATACTAGGCTAACTGGCCTATAATTTCCTTTATTGCCCCTGATCCCTTTTAATGGGGTTACACTGGCTATTTTCTGGTCCTTGGGAAGGGATGACAAAGCTAAAAAGCATTTGCATATTTTTTGCAAAAACAATTACCGTTTCTTATTTTAGTTTTTTAAAAGCTCTGGATGGACATCACCTGGATGTGGGGATTGATTGATTGGTTGTCCATCTGGCTTTTAACTACATCTCTCATAACTTTGACTGGTCTCACTTCACCTGAGCCTTTCTTCTGACAAAGCCAGCTCAAGCACATACATCTGTCCTATTTCGTCAACACTGAAGACTGAAGCAAAGAATTCACTCAATTTTTCTCCTGTTTTCCTATTCCCCTTTAAGCACACTTTTAATTACTCCACCATCCAATGGCCCAACAGTCTCCTTGCTAGCTTCTTATTCAAAATATATTACAAGATTTTGTAGTTTGCCTGACTGTTTTTTGCCATGTGCTCCTCCAGATCAATTTTGCATCTTTTATCAACTACTTATATATCTTTTGCCAGTGTTTGCTACTTTTTGTTCTCTGCCTTTGGGCAAACCTTTCATTTTTTGAAGGAAGGTTTTTTGCCTCTACAACAAGTATTGCCTTGTTGGCTCCATGACTTGCTGTTCCAGGTTGCTATCATTTAGGGTGCCTAGAAATCTGGTCTCTTTCTCATGTCCAAAACATGTGTTTTCCTACTCTGTGAGTATGATTGCATTCATCCATTTCTATTGCTGTATTTTCTCATATATCTCTCTAAGCTCATTTTGCATCTGTAGGTCATTTTTAGCTATTTGGGCAGGAGAGCAACAATCAATCCCTAGGACTAATCTGGTGTTATCAATTGTTATGGACATCCCATAATAATTCAGTGGAAGTGTTTGTCCATTTGTAAGATGTCTCTGATGTACAGGGCAAAGCCAGTTTATCTACTGCATACTATGATCATGCTGCCTGCGAATGCTGGGGATTGACATTCAAAGTAGCTGGAAAACTCCCTAGTGGGAAATGTATTTCCACACCCATGGCTCACATAATCCAAATTGTAATCAGACTGGGAGGGCAGGGGCTAGAGGAGAACAAAGGGCAGAACCACAGGGCTTCCTTGTGTGGATATGACCCAATCTGAGCACCAAGGTCAAGAAATGCAGTTCCCCAGCTGGAGCTTGCTTTCTTTGTTTCATTCCCAGTGGACCTTATAATTGTGGGACAAGATTTGAATCAAACTTTGTGTCCCTTTTTGGGTTGTATCACTTTGCTCCCTAAATTATACTCTCAGATACAAAATAGTTTTTAGATGATCAATCTTGGGAAAACAAGGAATTCTGTGCCCCAAATTAATGGACATTTCTCCTTCCCTCCTGAGAAGCTCCACCTTCTCCTTAATTGGAGACTATGCCCAATAAAGTGACAAGAAGTCCAGTGGGTGTAGTTGGGTGGTGAAGAAGGAGTTGAGCTGCAGAAAAAGACATGAGGAAAATCACCCAAACCAAGGTCATAGGCAACCAAACTCACAGTAGTCCCAGGACAACATAAAGGAACTTCAAGTCAATTTGCTTGAAATTGAAATTACCGCCCAGAGTCCCTCTTTTGGGGGAGATGGGCGGTAACAAAATTTGAATAATAAATAAATAAATAAATAAATTTTGAGTAATCCAGATCGAAACAACAACAACAACAACAAGCAAAAACAATTTTATGGAAGATCTGTATGGATGTGAGATTTTACATTGGATCAACTAGTGATAATAATTTTTATCATTTTTTATGTTACAAGATAAATACCATGTGTCAGTTGCCACCCACTGGCAGTGTTTACAATTACAACATGCATTTGGATCAATGGCATTTCCAACCTCAGAGACATCTAAGTTATTAGATGGGATCATTAAATCCTATGAGACCAAAAACCCCACAATCAGCCTTTATAAACATCTGTTATCAATAGATTGATATGCAAATTTTGGAGATTGAATGGAATAAAGAACTGAATACCTCAAATAGGAATGTCTAAACCTCAATTATAAAAACTTATTAGATCTTAGATTATGACTTAACAAAAAATTATATTTTAGACTTACTGGACTTCATTGAATTTGTATAGAAAAAGAATGAATACATCACTGTATTTTGGATATGCAACCAGTATAACACTTCATTAAAACATGTTTTTGCAATATCCTCAAATTACTAAATTCTGGGAAGATGAAATTACATGCATTAATTTGATTTTGAAGCAATTTTTAATATTTTCAAATGCACCCATTCTTTTGAACTACACCTACTACATGGAAATTGATGGATGGACAAAAGGTATGAATTCTCTGTGCCCTTATTATCGCCAAGCCATTAGATCCTCAACATTGGACAAGTGATTCAGTGGCCCCAACTACCCAGTGGCTTGAGCACTTGAATCCTACAGCTGAGTTGCTTATAGACATAGATTATGCATGGACAATTATAATGAAGTATGCTTATCTTTTATTACAATTTATGTTAAAAAATCATACATAGGGTGTACCAAAAATCAGGCCCCATAGACAGTTTATTATATAAATTATATTAAATGTTCAAATTGCTTGCCATTTTCTTCTAAACACTTCCTTACTCATTTGATACACGACTTCTCAACATTCCTAAGTATAGTAACATTTTCTCTGAAAACAAAATTAATAAAAAATATTGTGATTGGCCTTTGGGGCCTGATTTTTGATGTACCGTGTGTGTGTATGCGCGCGCATGCGCATGCATGAGAAGCCCTTATATCTTGCTGTATTTGTATTTTCTCCCTGTTTCTTTTTTTCTCCCTTCTTCCCTCCCAGGTTTCATGATATGATTGTGATCATGTGCCCACCATTTTCAAGGAGAACATTACGAGTTGCTTTAAACTCTTGAACTTCGTTGACAGGGAACCACAGAAATTGTAGAATGAAATTAAAGAAGTTGTTAAGGACAAATGTGAAAAGAGATTGCCAAAGACCAAGAAACAAAAGAAATCAAACGGGACGTCAGAACAAATGATGAAACTTGCCAAGAAGAGAAAAGAAGCCAGTCAAGGAAGACAAAGATCTCAGAAAGGAACTGAACAAGGAGTTTTAGAGAGCTGTAACAAGGGACAAGAAGCAATATTACAACAACATCTGTAAAGACACTGCAGATGGAAACAGAGAAAAATAAGGCCAATCTTTCAAAAGATCTCCCAACTCAAAAGGAGGTTACAATCTCTAATTAGTATTCTAAAGGATGCAAATGGATATATGGTAACAGATTCAAAGAAGATCAAAAACAGATGGAAAGAATATACTGAAATCCTGTACAGTAGAGATGTCAACATCCAAGATACTTTCAAAGATTACAAGTATGTGTCAAATTAGAAGATAACATTAGATCAGCATTCTCGTCATTACCAAGTCATGGTGATTGATGGAATAGCTACAGAAATATGACAAACAACTAAGGAAAAATCATTAAAGGTTCTAACCAAGCTATGCCAGCAAATCTGGAGAATAGCAGAGTGGCCAACAGATTGGAAGAGGCAGTCTACATACACATACCAAAGAAAGGAGACTTACTGTAATGGAGCGTGCTAACTATTGCATGATAGTTTAACTAGACAACCCTGTGACCCATTGGGTCATCCTTTGAGAGGAAGGGAGTGCAGTCTGATGTGACCAGAATGAACATTAAATTTTAGGCGCAGTTGCTAGCCAATGCAGATTTCTCAGATGTTTTCAGTGAACAAGAGGCCACAGCAGTACCCCCCCCCCCATAGGGACTGTGATTGCACTATTGAGCTGATACCAGGAGCTAAGATTCCAGCAAAGAAACAATATCCCATGTCACCCAAGGAACTAGCCACCTTGAAAGATTACTTGGATACTAATCTCCAAAAGGGTTTCATCCGACCTTCTACTTCCCCAGCATCTGCTCCTACATTCTTCGTACCAAAGAAGCCTGACCCGTTGGCACCGGCAGCTCAGGAGGCACCCTTGAGAGTTGTACGTGATTTCAGCTCCCTCAATAAAATCACTGTCAAAGAAAAATATTCATCACCTCTAATATCTGACCTGCTGGATCGTTTACAGAAAGCACACGTTTTTACTAGTTTGGACCTCAAGAATGCATACAATCTGATCCAGATGAAAGAGGGGCATGAATATCTGACTGCCTTCGATTCCAGGTATGGGAAATTTGAATATCTTGTTCTTCCTTTTGGCTTAGATAATGCTGGAGCCTTATTTTCTTGATTTATGAATCAAATTTTCTCTGATTTACTAGATAAGTATCTGGTCATTTATCTAGATGACTTATTACTATTCTCTGAGGACACTACAACTCATGTATCCCATGTACATAATGTCTTACAAAGACTGAGAGAGAACAAGCTGTTCACCAAGCTAGAGAAGTGTGCCTTTGATTTAACTGAATTACATTTCCTGGGCTATAGAATATCAACAGAAGGCATATCCATGGATCCTTCAAAGGTCCAGGCAATTCTCTCTTGGCAACCTCCCTGCAATGTGAAAGACATACAAAGATTCCTAGGGTTCGCCAATTTTTATAGAAAATTCATACATAAATTTGCTGACAGGGCCAAGCCCCTCACACAGCTTTTGAAGAAAGGATCCAAATTCCTTTGGGGGGGAGAGGGAGCAAGCAGCCTTCCAAGACTTTAAGCAACTCTTTGCATCCCAACTGCTTTTAAAGCACCCTGATCCCACGAAGCAATTCATAATACATTCAGATGCTTCAGATTTTGCAGTTGCTGCTGTCTTATTTCAATATACTGACAAAGTAGGGAAGAGGTTGCTTCCTTGTGCCTTTTTCTCTCACATGCTCTCTCTGGCAGAGAGAAACTATGATGTTTTTAACAAGGAGTTGCTGGCAATTAAAGCAGCATTTCAAGAGTGGAGACATTGGCTAGAAGGTGCAACCTTCCCGTGAAAGTTTGCACTGATCACAAGAATTTACAGCGTCTACAAAACACCAGATCACTCACCCCACACCAAATCAGATGGAGCCAGTTTTTCTCCCATTTCAATTTTGTTATCTCTTATGTTCCCGGAGCTCAGAACTGTTTGGCAGATGCTTGTCTTGATCCATTCAGGCAACCCCTGCTGCACATTAGGAGGTCCAGGCTACTATATTACAACCCCACAACTTTGATCAGTCTACTGGGGGGAACCAGACAGAGATTTTAGCAGAAGGCAGACAAGCAGAGGAGCTCTTTGCAAGGGTCAAAGCTCAGCAGCAACAGGACCCGTATGCCAGGGCCAGGATGGATGATCTCCAGAGGGACCCACAAGACACTGCTTTCCCATTCACTGTGGAAGCAGGAATCCTCTGGCATAGTGGGCAATTATACATTCCCCCCTCATTGAGGGAAGAAGTACTGAAACTCTGCCATGACCATCAAATGACTGGGCATGGAGGTGTTTTCAAAACTCTCCACAGAGCTCTGAGAGATTACTGGTGGCCTAAGATGACTGCAGACATAAAGAGTTACATTGCTTCTTGTCATACCTGTAGATGAGCCAAGCCTCTTCCAGGGAAGCCTGCAGGACTCTTGCAACCCCTCCTCACCCCCAGTGGGCCTTGGAATACAGTTTCCATGGATTTCATCACTGATTTACCCCTGGTCCAGGGACTGACTTCCATACTAGTGGTGGTGGACCTCTTCACTAAAATGGCGCATTTTATTCCTTGCAAGGGCCTCCCATCTGCACAAGCCACAGCGCAGTTGTTTATAGACAATGTTTTTAGATATAGAGGCATGATAAATCACTTGGTGAGTGACAGGGGCCCTCAGTTCACTTCCAGGTTTTGGAGGGCCCTTTTCCAGTCATTAGGGGTCCAGATCCACCTATCCTTGTCGCATCATCCTTCTAGTAATGGAGAAGCAGAGAAAATTAGCCAATGGTTGCAACAGTATCTCAGGTGTTACACCATTTATCAGCAAGACAATTGGCCAGCCCTACTCCCCATGGCAGAATTTACTTATAACAACTCTGTGCATTCCTCTACCAAGATGTCTCCTTTCCAAGCACTCTATGGGGTTAACCCTCGGGTGTTGCCCACCTCCTCCCAGCAGGGAACTGTTCCAGCAGTGGCTGATTTTCTTAAAGAGGAACAAGCCACACATGAGTTGTTAAAGGAGCAGCTGAATAGGGCAAAAAGTGCTTACAAGAGAGCTGCAGATGCTCACAGACAAGAAGGGCCAGCAACTGCTGTAGGAGACAGAGTTTGGCTCTCTACCAGGTTTTTAACTTCTAGCAGGCCTTCCAAGAAGGTGGACTCTAAGTTTGTTGGTCTAGGATTCCATGCAGAAAGCTGTCAATGTACAACTCCATTGTAATGCTGGACTTCACTCTAGGAATTGTGAATAATGGTCATCTCCCATATAGACTACTGCAACACGTTCTACATGGGGCTACCCTTGAAGAGTATCTGGAAGCTTCAGTTGGTCCAAAATTGGCCGCGCCAACAGTGATGAGTGCTCCAAGATCAGTACACGTAACATCTTTACTGCGCGAGCTGCATTGGTTCCAGTTTGCTTCCAGGTCCAATTCAAGGTGTTGGTTATTATCTTTAAAGCCTACATGGCATGGGGCCAGGTTACCTGAGGGACCGTCTCATCCCCATAACATCAACCCACCACACCCAAGCATGCAGAGAGGGCATGTTATGGACCCCGTCTGTAAAAGAATTTCATCTGGTGGGGTCCAGGAGGCAGGTCTTCTCTGCAGGGGTGCCCGCCCTTTGGAACATCCTACCACCCAAGGTGAGGCAGGCCCCTTCACTCCTGACCTTCCGGAACGGTTTGAAGACCTGGTTCTGCCGCCTCGCCTGGGATGGGAAGAGCAACAGCTCTTCCTGGGGGTGGCTGGTGATGTAGAGTTCTCCCTACCAAATGGAAATTTCCCACTTGGATTCCATATTTATTTATTATTTTAGTATTGTAGGTGTTGATTCGGTGATTTTATGATGTTGAGGTTTTAAGGAGAATTTTATTGTAAACCACCCAGAGTCCCCCTTTTGGGGGGAAGATGGGTGGTAATAGAAATGTGAATAATAAATAAAAAAATAAAATAAAATTTCTGGTTCAGTTGCTTTAGAGAATTTATTCTAGGATACACAATCTGTCTAGAATGAACAACATTTGTTTCTCTGTTCTCTAAATTTCCATCCAGCATATAGACAGCATAGTATACCTTGATTTCTTAGCACGGAAACAGAACTTGCCACCCCAATCCTACAGCCCAAAGGACATGTATTTTACAAACACCCAGGTCTCCAGTGTGGCACCCACAGGTGCTATTGTGACCACAGACAGCTCCCTTGGCATCGACAAAGGTTCATGCCCTGCCTTATTTTTTATAGAATGTCTTAATTCAAAGAAAATTAAATGGAAAGCAAAGTTCCAGCCTCAAGTATATTTCTTGGCCCCACACATACCCTAGAAGAATTATTATAAGAGAAAAGTGATGGGAAGATGCAGCTCTAAGCCTGATTTGGAAGTGCTTAAACCCACAGGAGGGGAACAAAAGACCAAGACAGACATAAACTGACATGACAGATACCATCCTGGAAAACATGAAAATATGGCTGGAGATAACCAGTTTTCTTTCTGGCATATGAAGATTTTGTCATGGCAATGATGTTGTAAGATTGCCCAAATCATTGGCTTAAAATTCCAAATGTATTCACTTTCTTTTTTATCATATGGCATAGCAGTTCGGTGTTCATGCTGCTTTTTTTTTCTTACTGGGAAATCCTTGTGAGGTCCAGCAGCCAGATGTGCAGACTATTTAGCCGTGACAAGTCACGTTGCCTGGGTGCACCACGAGGAGGCTAGGGACTGGACACTGTACCAGCTGAACAGAGGTAAAGGAGACACTTTTTAATAGTCTTGCCAGCCTGACTCTTGTAATTATGATGACAAGTTATTTTCTGCTCCTGGTTGCAGCCACTCACTGACCCCTCAATATTGTAGAAAATGCTTCTGCAGCACCCAGTGTGTTGGCTGTCTCTTTGTGCCTGCTCTTGTATATAGAGCAGCACCATTTGCCCACCGTTCTTCGAGTTTGTGATACCGGAAAAGAAAACATGTCAGATATTACAGATTTGGATTTGAGTCTGACTTCTTCTCTGAACATGGCACCATATTTCACGATGAAATGAATTTAAATAAATGAATTGCACAAGCAATGGCCACAGGAAAGCACAACGAGTTTATTCTTATGATAAAAGAAGATCTTAGGAATTTCAGCCTTTTTCAAGGTGACATAAAGGCCCCTAATGAGACATGAATTGTAGACTTCCTTTATCTACATGCAGAGGTAGTCCTTACTTACCAACCACAACAGGGACCAGCAACAGGGACCAGCTAAGTGGCATGGTCATTAAGTGTGATGTCATGTGGCCACGACTTGCAACTTCCTGCCAGCTTCCATTGACTTTGGCTGTTGGAAGCCAGCTGTGAAGGTTGCAAATGGCAATCATGTGACCGTGGGATGCTGTGACTGTCATAATTGTGCACTGGTTGCCAGGTGCCTGAATTGTGATCATGTGACTGTAGGGACCTGCAGCAGCCGCAACTTCAAGGACTAGTCATAAGTCTAATTTTTCAATGTTGTCATAACCTCCAATGGTCACTGAATGAGCGGTTGGTAAGCTAGGGCTACCTGTATTTTAGATGCTCAGGGTTCAGTTTCAGCTGCTCTACATTGTGAAAAAAGTCAAACAGAAGAAATCAGAAAATATGGTGAGAAATGACAGCTAGAGAGTTCTCACAGGTATGATGAAAGCCGAACTGGGGAAACCAGTTCCCAAGGAAAATTATCTCTTTTGTCATGCAGAATTCCTGGTATTTCATTTCACCAGTGCCGTCATCACTCTTCCACTGGCCTCTCTTATATAATACATATGGCTGTTGCTATTTTAAAATCTTAGTTGTGAGGCTGATCACATTAACAACCTACATATCAAAGTCCTGACTAAATACCTCAGTTAATCTTCAGGAGGGCATCCTTCACAGTTGCATTCATCAAATTTTGATGGTAAAGTCCCTAGCTCTCATTCCATTGCAGGGATCCTTTTCAGAACCTAAAGAGCTGCAAACAATAAAAGTGCATAGTAACACGTGTAGTGGGTGGAAGCTGAATGATTGTGGGCTGGCCTTGGTTACATTCTCCTTTCTTGTGTTGCTTTTTAACTTGTTTTTGTTGTTCTGGTTTCTCATCCTATATTAGCCACCCAGGGTTGCAATCTACTAGTTGGATTAACTAAACAAGAAAGAAACAAAGAAAGAAACAAGCAACAAAGAATAGCATGGAAAATACAAATTTTGGCATGCTGTTGTCTTTTTAGGGGCATCAAGGAGGATAATTGTAACTCTCTCCAAGAGAATTTGAGTCTTTTTTTCAAATGGCATTTAAGAATAGGTTCCTTGTCTAAGGTTTTTAAAAAATCTTTTTTTTCCCAGAATCTTTATTAATTTATTTAAATAAACATAAAATTACATACAAAACAATAATATCTTGCAATACAAAAAAGAGAAGAAGAGAGAAGAAAAAGAAAAAAAGAAAAGAGAGAGGAAAAAAAGAAACAAAAGAAACACACACACACACATATATATATATAAAATAAATAAAAAATAAAAGGGGGGGTAAAATGATAAATAAATAAATAAATAGAAAGATTAGGGTTTCCAACTTTCTAGACGGTACAGCTTAGTATCCTAGCGTGTTAATTTTTTTCCTTAATTCTCTAAATTGCCTTCATTAATTCTAATAAGAGATTAAACAATTAAAGTAATTTGCTATTTACATACTATATATTCATATTAACTTTTTGAGTCCATTCCACATATTTAAAAAAAGGTGTCCAGTCCTTTTGAAAATCTCCCATATTTTTATTGTTTAGTTGGTCCGTTAGTTTTGCCATTTGTGCTGAGTTTAGGGATTTAAGGATCCATTCCTCCACAGATGGGATTAATTCTTCTTTCCACTTTGCAGCGTAGATAATTTGGGCCGAAGTAATCAAATACAGTAGAAGTTTTCCATAGTTTTTTTCCAAATCTTCGTTCATAAGGCCCAACAAATAGAGTTCTGGTAATTTATCAATATTAACTGCCAACATTTTACAAATTATATTATGTATAGATGACCAAAATTTTTTCGCTTTTTTACAGGTCCGCCACATATGGTATAAAGTTCCAGTTTCTTTTTTACATTTCCAACAAACATTTGATGTATTTCGAAACATTTTCGATAATTTTTCAGGGGTAGTATACCACATGTACATCATTTTATAAAAAATTTCTTTTAAATTATAATTTCATGTAAATTTTAATCCCTTAGTCCACATTCTTTCCCAAACATCGTATTCAGTATTGTATCCAAAATTTTTCTCCCATTTATTCATACATTGCTTAATTTGTACATTTAGTATTCTCATTTGTAATAACATTTTATATATTTTAGAGATCATGTGGTCATTATTAGCATAGATTTGTTCATCCCACCAAGATAGTTTTTTTGTAAATTTGTAACTTTTGGCATCTATTTTAAATTGTTCTTCAATTAAAAGATATTACATATATTCAATTAAATGTAAGAATTACATATATTCAATTAAATGTAAACCATTGACATAAATATCCTTCATTTTCCAGTTCTTCTCTTGTTTTCATTGTAAATTTGGTCCCTTCAAATTTTATTAAATCCAAATATGTTAGCCACTTATGGTTTCCTATTGTTTCTCGCCTTACAAAAGCTTCTTGTGGGGAAATCCATAGTGGTATTGTTGTCATGTTCACCGTTCCAATGTTACTGTTACATCGTAACATTTCGCATGTCATTTGGCTGATGCGTGGTTCATCTGGGAAGGGAGGAGGATTCCATCTCATGGGATTGTTATATGTTAGCAGCTGGATTGGAATGTGTTTGGGTTATCTCCTGTGTTCAAGGTTCCTTTCCCAGGACATCAGCAGAAACGGTTACCAGCACCTGGGGGGGGGGGGGAGTTTGCAATGGCAGGGCGAGGGGAGGGATTACGTTTGAGCCGAGGGTTTTTAGTTTGTATTTGGCGCGCTTTTGCTCATTCTCAGCTTTCTCTGTATTTGCATACTATTCTTTAATAAATCAGATATCATTAAGTTCCTGCTTGTGAGTCTGAGTCTATTAGGGTAGGCAATCCTTACAATTGTCGATGTTAGAATAGATTTATATTTTCCCTAAATTTTAAGAATAGACAATCTAATACAATGATTGTTAAATGTTTTATTTACTTTCAATTTGTTATACCATAAGAAGCCGTGCCATCCAAATTTTAAATCATGCCCTTCTAAATTTAGTAATTTATGATTTTGTAGGGTGATCCACTCTTTTAACCATAATAGACCACATGCCTCATAATATAGCCTGAAATTGGGAAGACCCAAGCCTCCTCTTTCCTTGACTTAGTGTAAGGTAAAGGTAAAGGTTTCCCTTGACGTAAAGTCCAGTCGTGTCCGACTCTAGGGGGCGGTGCTCATCTCCGTTTCAAAGCCTTGGAGCCGGCGTTGTCCATAGGACACTTCCGGGTCAAATTTAATTCTTGGTCTTTTCCCTTGCCAAATAAATTTTAAAAGATCTTTTTGCCATAATTTAAAAATTTTATCAGTTATAAATATTGGAATAGTTTGAAATAAAAATAGCATCTTCGGCAGAATATTCATCTTAATTGCAGAGATTCGTCCCATAAGTGATAAATTTAATTTTTCCCACCTCAATAAATCTTGTTTAATTTCCTTCCATATTTTAACATAATTATTTTGGAATAAATCACTAGTATTGGCTGAAATCTCTATCCCTAGATATCTAACTTTTTTAATGCTATTAAATCCTGATTTAATTTCTAATACATTCTGATTATTTTGTGGCATATTTAAATTTATCATCTTCGTTTTTTGATTATTTATTTTAAAACCAGCTAATTCTCCATATTCTTGTAGTGTCTTTAATAAGTAATCGATTGATATTAACGGGTTTTGTAAAGTAATAACTAAATCATCTGCAAAGGCTCTTAATTTATATGCTTGTGTTTAATCTTTATCCCTTCAGTTCAATTATCCTTTCTGATAGCTTCTGTTAGAACCTCCAAAACCAATATAAATAATAAAGGAGATAGTGGACAGCCTTGCCTTGTTCCTTTTTCTATTTGACATTTTTGTGTTATCTCTTCATTGATCACAATTCTGGCTTTTTGAAATGTATAAATTGATTTTATTGCTTTTATAAATATATCGCCAAAATCCATCAATTCTAAAGTCTTAAACATAAAATTCCAATTTAGGTTGTCAAAAGCTTTTTCATCATCTAAAAATAACAACATAATCTGTTTTTCATTATGAAATTGAGCATACTCTATTATATTTAAAACCGTCCTTATATTGTTTTTTATGTATCTTTGGGGTAAAAAACCATTTTGGTCATAATTAATTATTTCTTGAAGTATTGTTTTTAGTCTTTCAGTTAAAATTAAAGTAAATATTTTATACTCATTGTTTAATAACGAAATAGGTCTATAATTTTTGCATAGTGACGGGTCTTGTTTTTCTTTTGGGATTAGTATGATATTTGCCTCTGACCAAGATTTTGGTATTGGATTTCCTAACAGAATCGCATTCAATAAATCTTTAAGTGGTAACAAAATTTGATCTTGAAAATATTTATAATAACCTGCTGAAAATCCGTCTGGACCTGGAACTTTGCCTATTTTCAATTTTCTAATTGCCTCTATAATTTCCTGGGTTGTGATGGGATTATTAATTAATGCTTTTTAGTCTTTAGTTAATTTCTTTAAATTTTGTTTTAATAAATTGTTCTCAATTTTATCAATTGAAATTTCTTGTTTCTTATATAAATTTGTAAAGAAATTATGAAATGCCTTTTTAATTTTTTCATTGTCAACTAATTCTTTCCCATTTTCTCAAATTTTAGTAATATTTTTTTTCCTTTTCTTTTCTTAATTTATATGCTAGCCATTTTCCAGGTTTATTAGCATATTCAACATTTCTTTGTTTAATATATCTCAATTTTCTTTCAATTTCATCTGTTGTAAGTATTTTTAATTGCTGCTGTAAAATTTTTATTTGATGGTTTATACCTTCATCTGATGGTCTTATCTGAAGATTTTTTTCTTTTATCTTAATTTGATGAAGAACTGTTTGAATTTTTTTGTTGTGTTTTCCTCTTTAAGCAACTATTTAAATACATAAAATATCCTCTCATATATGCCTTGCTAGTATCCCATACTGTCCCAATACTCACTTCATTATTTAAATTCCATTCAAAGAATTCTTTTAATTTCTTTTGGCAATCTTCTACAAGTTCTTTATTTCTCAACAAAGTTTCATTTAATCTCCACCTATAACATTTTGGGTGGAGTTTTATAGCCAATTGAACTGGATTATGGTCTGAGAAGGATTGGGGGAGAATTGATACATTTAAAATTTTATTTGCCAAATTTTTAGATACCCATATCATATCGATCCTGGAGAATGATTTGAATCTGTCTGAATAAAATGTATAATCTCTAGCCGTACCATTTTTATATCTCCAGGCATCTACAATAGCCAAATTTTTTGACATATCAAAAAAAGATTGGGGCAATTTTCCTTGATTTTTTTAAATTTGTTGTTCAGATTTTCTGTCAATAATTGGTAAGGTAACTCCGTTCCAATCTCCCATCATAATCCAATTGTTATAATTCGGAAAGTTCATTTAATAAATGTTGATAGAATTTATTCTGATTATCGTTAGGGGCATAAACTCCAACCAATATTGCTTTAGAATTTTGTAGTTCTAATTCTATTATTAAATATCTCCCATTTTTATCAACACTTATTAATTTAGGATTTAGATGGGGCTTTACATATATTGCAATTCCATTTATATTTTTTTCATTTGCTGCTATAAATTCATTTCCTAATTTGTTATTTACCAGATATTTACTATCTTTTTTCGCAATATGAGTTTCTTGAAGACATATTATATCTTGTTTTAATTTATATAAACAGTGAAAGACTTTTTTCCTTTTAGCTGGGGTCTTGGCTCCATTTATATTCCAGGAAAGGCATTTTAATTCACTCATTGGAAAGGAGTATTGCAAATTCTTTAGAACCTGAAGCTAGTTCCTCTGCACTTTGTTCCTCTGTATTTAAACGTTTCACTTTACTTTCTTTACTTTTTGGCCTTTCCCTTCTATCTGTTTCTGATTCTAAATCTTTCTTATATTTTCTGAGAAATTCCTGAGCCTTAAAAATAGTATTTAATTTGTATCTTTGTTGTTGGAATGTGACATTCACTCCTTCCAGTACTTCCCACCTAAAGGGGGTTTTATTTCGTTTAAGGACTTCAGTAAGAAAGAAATAATCTCTTATTTTTTAAATATTCTCAGTGGTATGTCTTTCAATAGCATAATCTCCTCTCCTTCAATATTAATTTTTTCCCCCCAGGAGGCCTGTATTATCAAATCTTTGGTCTTCTTCCTCGCAAATTCAATTATTATATCTCTTGGTTTCCGATTAATTTTTGCATATTTCGAATTAACTCTAAATATTTTTTCTATATCTTCTTCTAGCCTTTCTTTCTCCCATTCAATTAAACTTGCAAGCATTTGAACCACTATTTCTCTTATTTCTGCCTCTTTTTTTTCCAGGTACACCTCTAAGTCTAACAAAATGTTCTTTTTCTTTTAACTCTAACACAGTTAATCGGTCTAATTCTATATCATTTTCTACTTCTAATTTCTCCACTCTTTCTCTTACCTCTTGAATGTCTGCTTTTATTCTTTTGTCCATTGTCTCTAACTTATGATCTAACCTTTGTCAAAGCCATCTACTTTCTCCTCTAATAGTTGCGTTAAATTTTGAGTAATATTTTGAATTGTTTTTTGCGTAAAATCTTCAAACATAGCTTTCAACCATTCTCCTTCCCCGGTTTCTGAGCCTCTCCTATTCTGTCTCCTTGTGTTCATTTTGTTCTTATAGAAATCTTTATTTACCTATCTTAATCACTACACCTAATGTTATATTTATCTATATAAAGCAGTGTATAATATTTATATCCAAACATACAGAGCATACAATTCAAGATAATCTTATAAACATCTGCAATATAGTCCAATATGGCGTTAGAAATTAATTAATTCAGTTCCTTTTAAGTGAGGACTGGCAGTAAAAATTTTTGGTCTCCAAAGTATAGAAAAGTGTTTTTTTTTTCCGCCTCCGCTTAGAAAGTTTCTTCTTTTTCACTTTTGTAGTCAAAAGTTGTTGTTTCTTTTACTAGAGATGAAGGGGGCTGCAGAATTGCCTAGATGACTAGGCTACTCACGCGGGTTCTACAGATGTACCTCCAGGCTTCCCGGCTGCTTTGTTGTTGCGGCGAAAGTGAAGTATTGAAATAGAAAGCAAAGCTTTCGCCTGCCACTCCGAAGCCGCTGGAGTCTTTCGCCGGCAGCGCTCCTTTTCTAGCTCTGCCTACAAGGTCTGCCCGTCTCTCTCCGACTCCGCAGAACTCTCAACCTCCGCGTGGTAGATATTAATTTTTCCGAGCTGTTACAAGGCTCGACCAGCTGCCATACTCCTTCACCGGAAACCAACAGGTTTTTAAAAAATCTTGATGCCCTCAAAATAGCTACTTTAATCTCAGTTTAAATTATCGCAGCTACGTATTTGAATAATCTGCTAGATATGAATGTTCCATTTCCTATGACTAGAGATGGCCAACTTAATGCCAGTGCACTGTTGTGTGTCTATACCCCATTTTCTAAACAGTGAGAAATTTCAGGATTACAATGTTTGTCCAGGCTTCAGTTTTCTTTACAGTGATCACTATTGATCAGTTGAAATTTATAATGTTTCCATTTATCTATAAACATACAGTAAGATGCAGGCTCACATCATTAGCTTCAATTCCAATGTTTCTCCATTAAATCTAAGCAGGTATTATTTAGATCAATTACTACTTTGCTTTAGTCAGATCCCACCTGAAGTACTGTGTCTAGATCTGGGCAACACATTTCAAAAACAATAGTGACAAATTGAAGCAAATTCAGACTATCAAGATGGTTAAGGTTTTGGAAACCAATCCCTTGGTTTGGTTTCCAAAACCAAACATGATGGCAGTCTTCAAATATCTGAAAGGCTGTCATACAGAAGAGGGAATGGACTTCCCTCTATTGCCCCAGAAGGCAGAACTAGAACAGGTGGATTAAAATTACAAGAAAGGAACTCAAGACAAGACATCAGAGGGGACTCTTGACTGTATAATCTGTTAGCTAGTGGAAATGGTTGCCTCATGAGTGGTGAGTTCTCCTTTAAACTAGAGATGTTCTAGTAGATCCTGCATTGAGCTGGAGGTTGGATTAAACCAATATATCTCAACCTTGGCAACTTTAAGACATGTGGATCTCAATGCTGGCTGGGGAATTCTAGGAGTTGAAGTACACACATCTTAAAGTTGCCAAGGTTGAGAAACACTGGACTAGACAACCTCTAAGGTCTCCCAATTCTACAATTTTATTATTTCTGAATGTATTATAACAAGATGATGAGGAACATAAATCCTATTTGAAATATTAGTAATTCATGGCCAAGGGTATAATCAGTGATGGTCACTGGATTCAAAATGTTGGGCACAAGCAGGCAATCAAAGCCTGCCTTTTTAACACGCATCACACCCACTGCACACATGTAAAAAGGGGCTGGGTTTCACTTGCCCAGTTGTGTCTGCCATTTTGAACAGTGACTGTGTTGCAGATGCCTGCCTTCATGGCACTCCAGTGACTGTGGCTTTTCTTTGTTGAAATAATGAAGCTTTTAAAAAGATGTGCTGGTATGTTCTGATTATTAACTGCTTTGATATTTCTTATTCAGAAGGCACGCAATGAATAATGGCCAGATCTGGTTGTTGCCTAATTTAGATATGGAGACTAAGTAACAGCAGCATTCCCCTCCCCACAAGATGCAAATTCTACAGGTTCATCCACATGGCCACAGCAACATACTTTCTTCCCACCCTGAGATGGAAGGAAGATATATCAGTATAAAAAGCACTGCCCATTGACCTACTTTTTATGGTGTCTCAGCAAAGGGGCTGGTAGCATTGCTGCCCACCCAGAAAAAGGTGCATGTTACTCTTAAGGCAGGGATGGGTTCTCTCCAGGACTGGCAGCCATGCCAAAATGTTTCCTTCCTTGGAATGGAAGAAAAGTACGTTGGTTCAAAAAGCCCTGTTCTCACAGTCTCCACTTGTCATACGGCCAAGTGGTGCTGCTTCCTGGACATGGTGATTCCCTTCCCATTCCAGGTTGCTCAATTTCATCCCCTCCTCCCTGTTTGATTTGTTCCATGTAATAAAATAAGTGCTTTCTGTTGCCTGGACAGTTGCACCCTATTTTCCCCTCACTCACACATGGTTTCTGCTAGGTAGTCATGTTCTTGTTGTTCAGTTGTTTGTGACTATTTGTGAGCTGATGGACATCATTTTCATTGTGCTTCATTGTGTTCATTCATCAATCTCATGCTTGGCATCAGTGATAGTATCTAGCCACCTTGCCTTTTGTTGCTCCACTTCTCAATTGCCTTCGATCTTGCAAGCACCAGGATCTTCTTCAATGACTCTTCTTTTGCATTACATGCCCAAAGTATTTAAGATTTAGCTTCATTTTTAGTGCTTCCAATGAGAAAGACTTTATTTAATCTAGTATTGAATGATTTCTTCTTCTTGCTTTCCAAGGTATTCTCAACAATTTTCTCCAGCAGAATTCAGATTGGTTTTTTTTGTTTCTGATGATCTGACTTTCTCCACCATATGCTACAGCTGGGAAAACCATAGCCTTGTCAATGTATACTCTGGTTGTCATTTTATGTGTCTGCACTTTAATATTTTGTCTAGGGTTGTTACAGTCTTTCTCCCAAATAGCAAACATCTCTTTATTTCATGGCTATATTCATCATCCTCATGAACTTTTGCTTCAACCTCTTCTCTCTATTTGCATTGGGTTGGCATTCCCTGTTGACATAATCTTAGGGCTTTTTTTTTTAAGTGGTGGCGTTACAGCTCCAGAGTATCCTGGATGAAATGGATTGTCTGGACCCTTTTCAGTCGGGTTTCAGGCCCTGATATGGGACGGTTGCTTATGGATCATCTCTGGTGAGAGCGGGATGGGGGCAATGCATTCATACTGGCTCTTCTTGAACTCTCAGTGGCTTTCAATATCATCAACCATGGTATCCTTTTGGGTCGGCTTAGGGAGTTGGGGGTGGGTGCCTTAGTTTTGCGCTGGTTCACCTCCTTCCTCCAGGGCCGGTCCCAATCGGTGTTGATAGGGAGTGAGACATCCGGCCTGCGGCCCCTACTTTGTGGGGTGCTGCAGGGCTCAGTACTCTCCCCGCTCCTTTTTAACATCTACATGAAACACTGGGTGAGATCATCCACCGCCACAGGGTGAGGTATCATCAATATGCCAATGATGATACTCAACATCTCCATCCTGGGTGACATAAGTGATGCTGTTGCCACCCTTTCATGGTGCCTGGAGGCTGTAAGGATCTGGTTGGGGAACAACAGGCTTCAGCTGCTGAAGTGGCTGCAGATTCAGGGCTCCGAGGTATCCAGGAACTTACCATCTTTGGTTCTGAATGGGGTTGCACTGTTCCAGACAGATCCGGTGCGGAGCCTGGGAGTTCTGGACTCACAACTCTTGCTCAAAGAGCAGGTGGCAGTCGTGGCCAGGGGAGCTTTTGCACAACTTTGTGTTGTGCACCAGCTACACTCCTTCCTGGATTGGGAGTCCCTCTGTGAATGGTCACTCATGCCTTGGTCATCTCCCACATAGACTACTGCAATGCTCTCTACACGGGGCTACCCTTGAAAAGCACCCGGAAACTACAGCTGGTGCAAAATGCAGCCACGCAAGCAGTTTTAGGAGCCCCTAGAAGGGCACATATAACACCATTGCTGCACAAACTGCATTGGGTGCCAGTTTGCTTCCAGGTCCAATTCGAAGTGTTGGTTATCACCTTTAAAGCCCTACATGGCATGGGTCCAGGTTACCTGAGGGACTGCCTCACCCCTCTAAATCGACCCGTCCCACCTGGTCAGGCAGAGAGGGCATGTTACAGACCCTGTCCATGAGGGATCGCCAGTTGGGAGGGTCCAGGAAGAGGGCCTTCTCTGCTGTGGCACCCACCCTTTGGAACAAGCTACCCCTGGGGGTAAGACAGGCCCCCACTCTCCTGGCCTTTCAGAAGGAAGTAAAAACATGGTTATGCCACCTGGCCTGGGATGGGGGGGGACGACAGCTATTCATGGGAGTGGCTGGCCCTGTGAGGGTGCCAAGCTTAAGATCTTACTTCCCACCTTGAATTTTATATATTATATATTATATTTTATATTCCATATTTATATATCTTGTATTTGTATTTTTGTATTTATATTGAATTTGACATTTTTATTATTTGTAAGCTGCCTGGAGTCGTGGTACACAAGATGGGTGGCAGAGAAGTTTAATAAATGAATGAATGAATGAATGCTGAGAAATTTAATAAACAAACAAACACCAAGCAGCAGTAGCAGCAGTAAATGGTCAATCACACCAGTTCTTTCTTCATTCTCATTGCCAATGTTGACATGACTATTCATATTTACTCTGCACCTGTTATTTGAATAAGGTGTGAATTTTGCCCTAAATATCAGTATTATTACAGAAGTCTGTTTGCTCCTGCATTCCTCCTGCACATTCCAATATTAGTTCTATGCAGAAGTCCTTTTCTTCTAATCAGCAAACATTTATATTTTCAGGGGCTTACCTTTTAAATCTCTATATAATGGTATTCTTCTCTCTTCTTTAATTTCAAATTAGGTCATACAACCATGGAGGAATCAAGGAGTTGACTGAAAAGGAAAAAACATGTCCTTCTGCAGTATATTTTACACAGTTTCATGCTTTTATTTTTGTTACTTTTGTTTACTTCTAAATGAGTAAATGTAACTGTATAAACAAGGAGGAAAGCTGTCATGTCCTTCAAGAGAGAAGTCTCTCTTGCAATTTGTGTCGACACAAAGGTAACAGTGCACTATTATCTACTACTACTACACAAATGCACTATTTGCAATTTAAAAGGTTGTATTAGAAACAGTAGTCAAGACTGAAGAAAATGACAAGATAATGGAACTCAGTGTTTATATAGAATGATGTTTACTATTCATTATATTAAAAATAAGAAAGAGGAAATTCCAATGAATTGCTTCAGTGGTGTTAGGATTAAGCAGATGCCAATCCAGGGCAATAATCAAGAGTTTCCCTAGCAATAATAAACACAAGTCCAGGAAAGAATTTAATTATAGAGTAAGAGGTCAGCGAATGTGTTTGGTTGATCCTGCCCTACAAGTAGGATGGGAAAATTCCCTTATGAATAACTGGTTTCATAATAATTTCACATCTCTTTGTAACGCACAATGGAATATTAACAAAACGCAAAAACCTCCTGCAATCAGCATAGCAAAGAAGATCCACCCTTCAGAGTAAGTTCAAAGACTCAGGTCAGAAAGCTGGAAACCAATACCCTTTAATGGCAGTAAAGCAAAAAACTGCTCTAGAACTTACCTAACATCCCTCTGAGAAAGTATGGGCCATATAATATCCTACAAACATGAACTGACAAGTGGTGTATTACTCACCCAACTAGAACTCTTGACACTAATTGTGCTGCATTTCCTAAAATTCAGACAACATCCTCCCTTGAATAATATGCAGTGATATCACAAAAGCGTGTAGAAACACACTACATTCCGCCCAGTGTTTTCTCTCTTGACCTTCTTTAGACTGCAAACAAGCAGCCTGAATCACCAGTGAGAAAACTCCACTTTATTGTCCTGTGTCATTTTTTGGTTTTGCAGCTAGGAAACAACGGCTGCAGGCAACTCGTAAGCATTTTGCACAGAAGAAAGTCCTGCTGAATTTAACAGGACTCAAATTCCTTACAACTGAAGGTCCAATGCAACTGAAAAGTACCACTGTTCAGTGGGGCTTACTTCCAGGAGATTAGATGTACGCTACTGCAGTCACACTCAAGTAAAGCTGAAATTCTGTATTTTTGTTACAGAATGTCCCCGAAATCATTTTGTGATTGCTTTGAGGGTTGAGATCCATTCCCACTCACCCCCTCCAGACACTATGCAGAGACCTCCAGAGCAAGTTTTAGTCCAACGCTTGAGTGCTACCAGTAGAAACTGTGCCTGGAATGGGTTAGGGGAGGTCTCTGGTCTGCCGGATACCCAGCCTTCCTAGGCTCAGATCCCCAGTACAAGGCTTCCAAATAGGGCATGAATTATGCAACCACCATGCTTCAACCGTCGGATTTTTCAGGGATCCAGGCAGGGTCATCTTCCATTTATTATCATGGTCTATTTTCTTAAAACTAGTCCTACCTTTTTTGTTTGCATACAAATACATACACACACACACACCCATTCATTAAGAAAGAAAAGACATCTGAGTGACAGAGATTGGAAGCTATCTGACTGTAAACCCCACAGATTACTGAAATCAAGGATGAGACTTCATATTTAGAGAATGAAAATGAAGGCCCAGAAAGGGAAGCCTAGGGCAAATATTACTCCTGCCTCCCTTTCTCTCTGCCAGTGTAGCTTGGCAGGTATTTGGATGCTTTAGGACCTCTGATCTTAGAGCACTCAGCCACAGCCAACAGGATTGTTTTCTTAATTTGTTAGGGATTGCAGCCTGCTTGGCTGCCCCTGTGGTTCCACTACCCAGTTCCATTCAGGATCTTCTGATATTGCAAGAGGGGGGTATTGCAAGAAACCCTGCCCCTGAATTAAGCAAATGTAAAGTTTTCTTTCAGCTGAGTTATTTCATGCATATCTCCATGTAGGGTTTTTTTCTTGCCAGCAATACAGAGGTGCTTATTTCTCTCTGTAATAAACCAATTCCATCCTGTCTTTCCTTTAAGAATCTTTCAAGGTGGCTTACAAATTGAGATAAGAGGTTAAGAAATGTGCAGACCAGCAGATTTCACAGCAGGTAAAAGGTGCGGTCCAAAGAATCCATCAGCAGTACCCAAACTTGGTATTTAGAAGGATCTGGCTAAATAAAGACTAGGTTCCCACAACACACTAGACTAGGCTAAAATGGAGTTGAATAGTTTGTGATTCAGTGTGTTGTGGGAACCCAGCCATTGTTTTGGCATATTGTGTGAACCAGGCCATTAAACTAAGCCATAATATGGCTTATTTGTTTAGGCAAAGTATGTTAAGTGAATATAGCAATTGGGTTTTCTTAACCCAGATTTAGGGTTTAGCCTGTCGTGTAAACGCAGTCAGAAAAAGCTGCAAGAGACCTGGTGACCAACAGCATTATGTTTGACATTATATAAATAAGGTGCTATAAATTAAACATGTTCTTTCTTCCATTGTTTGCTGGTGAAACACCCAGGAAAGAGCCTCAGATTATGATATGAATAATCTAATTCATTGCTTAGGTTCAGGTGGAAGAGAAGGCCAATCTCCCTAGGGTAAAGCCCACAATTTGAACTCAGCTCAGAAAAGAGCCTGAAGCCAGTGAAACTTTTCTATTTTTGTGGTAAATTTGATCATCCTAGCCAATAAAGGGTTTTTTTGGGGGGGGGGGTGTCTTCGAGGCAGTGTTGCCCCCGGGGAAACTGCATGGACTAGTACCTGCAGTTTTCTTGGTCTACGTCTATAGGCAATCTGCTCATAAGTAGCAAGTGCAGTCAGGTCTTCAAGCCATTGAATAAATGGGGCCGTGCATTTATCTTTCCAATGCTGCAATATCAGTCTTTTGGCCATAGTAGGGGCACAGAGAATCCATTTACGTTGTCTGGTTGTCAAGTTCCATGTACTAGGTACATAGTTCAAAAGAATATTATCCTCTGAAAATTTTAGCTTTTGTCACAACAATCATATTTATATAATCCACTACTTTCTCCCAAAACTTGCTAAGTATAGGACATTGTAGAAACATATGTTTTAAAGAAGCATTATCCTTATTACATCTCCAACAAAATAACTGTTTTTGACAACACTTTTCTATACAAATGTAACAGAGTCCAATGAATTCTAAATATTTTTTGTTGTTTAAGTAGTAATTTGAGTTCCATTGACACTCTTGCTATAGAAGTTAAAACACTCTCCCATCTAATGTAATATCTAATAAAAAAAATGTTGACCTTCTTTCCCATGCCAAATTGACTTTATGGGGACACCCAACGTTGAAAATTGGGGAAAAGATGGTGATATGGAAAAATTGGATGGAAGCGGGGATATTGACTTCGGACCAACTGATAGATGATGAAGATACATTTTTAACATATGCTGTGTTAAGAGATAAGGATCATCTATCAGATGTAACCCAGTGGCAATATTTACAGTTACAACATTTGTTAACAACACTGTTTGGACCAGCAGCATTTTCAGCTTCTGAGATATCTTAGGTACTAGAATAACTTGTTAAATCCTTTAAAACTAAAAAACCCTACAATTAGTTTTAATAGGTATTTGTTAACAATTAATCAATTTGATATGCAGATGTTAAGAAATGAGTGGAATAAAGAATTAGAGGTTTCTATATTGCCATCAAGTCGTTTTTTACTCCCTAACCTTTTCTTTCAAGTCTCCCAACGATATACTTACCATCACTGAAACTTAATCCATCCACCTTGCTGCTGGTTGTCTTCTTGCTCTCTTTCCTTCCACCTTTCCCATCATTAGAGCCTTCTCCAGAGAGCTGGGTCTTTGCATAAGGTGTCCAAAGTAGGATAATTTGAGCCTGGTCATTTGTGCTTCGAGTGAGAACTCTGGCTTGTTTTGTTCAATGATCCATTGGTTTGTTTTCTTGGCTGTCCATGGTATTCTCAGAAACCTTCTCCAACACCAAAGTTCAAAGGCATCAATACTCTTCCTATCCTGTGACTGGAAACTCCTTAGGAACTTTTTGCTGAAAAAAAAAAAGAAACGAACTTGTAATTTATGGGTTTGATGATTAGAAAGTAGAATAAAATACAAATGTACTTGTAACTGCTATTAAGAAGACCAGAAACCTAACTTTTCCTTTCCTTTTTCCTTTCTTCTTTTTCTTTTCCTTACTTCTTTCTTTTCCCTTTTTTTACTTTTTACTTTTTTGTAACTTTCCTTACTTCTTTCGTTCAAAATTTGTATGGTTTTAGTCTTTTAAAAAAATTCTTTCATAAATATTAAAAAAATTATTTCATAGACAGTATATTAAAAATACTCTTCATAACCTGCTTTTTTAAACCATGAAGGAATCACAACATTTTCAGTACCAAATCTAAGCTAGAACCAGAAAACCAAATATTTACAAGTAGCTCCTACTTGAAACAGTATGTTGATCCCAGGACAGGGCTTTAATGGGGGTCTTCAGACTTCCTTTGTCAAGATAGCCAGAACCATCCTCCTCTCTGGATGTTTCCAAGTTGAGAGCTCCTGCTGGTACCAATTAAAAACCATAAAGCAGACATTCCATCTTTCCCTCTTAATAAAGTTTTTTATGGAAAGGAAAAAAAAATGATGGAAAGAACAGATTACCAGTAAAAGGCATTAAAATTTAGTCTTTCCCCAAAATCTGTGAGTGATGCAGGATGGTTTTATCTGGCAGAACCTATAAACCAGAGACACTTCTGCAGGGGTATGAACCCAGAATTTCTTTCCCATCAGACACAAGAGTCATGCCCACAAGCCAATGCCGATCTCTGAATGTCCTGACAATGCCCTTTATTTGGCTTTTTACACATAGCTTATGCTGGTGTGTGTGTGGTTACTATTTATAGTAGAATAGTTTCCTATTTCATACATTATTTACATTCCTTTCAGGTTCTTTTCATGCAACAAGGAGGGAAGTGTGCTCAATAAATAACAAGACAAAGACACTACCAATGGGCTCTATAAGCTTTCATTCCTAGGGTGGGGAGGTGAGAGAGAGGTTTTCCTGTCTGTCTTCTGTAATTCTGTCTACTGCCTCCTAGGCAATGCCAATGTGGGTTGTTAATTCTCTCCAAGGTTTGCTCTCTCAGGGGTCAATGCATGGGGTGGGTGCAATTTAAGCATACCTGTCACTTTGGAATGCATTCCTCTTGTTTTGAGTAGGGGTGCTTCATTGATACAAACAGAAGCAATGTTCTTCTGACCATACTACAATGTCTTAGTGCCACTCTGGCAGCAATCACTACATTCTTTTCAAAGTGTGCTAGATGTGACCAAAGGTTATTGGCAAGGTTACCAGCGAATTGGATCTCCCTTCACATGACCAACATAGAACATTCCACAAATGGCTCTTTTCACACCATTGATTTCTCAAGTCGATTTAGCACAAACATTAAAGAAATCCTTTCCACCATCTTAATGTAAGAGCTGGAGTCAAACCAGGTGATATCATTCCTTGAGATGGTTGACTGTTTTTTATGACTGATAACAATGCTTAAAATTATTGAAACCTCAGGCTTTGGGCTACAGGCCAACTGAAGGCAGCTGTAAATTGAGATAGCTGAGCTTTACAGTTCATTGGCAAGATTTAGACCCTCATTGGAAAAGACAGTTTGATCAGGCAGTTTCCTCAACAGATCCTACACATTTCTAAGTTGTCATTTTCAGAGTAGAATTCTAAATCTCTTCCTTTAGAAACCCAAAGCCTAGACACTAAGCCCAAGTTTAGCTATAAGAATTGCTAATTCCCTGGAAGGGTCAGTAAACAGGTCACTTTGAAAAGTTTGCTGAGGTTCTAAGACTGTAAGAGATTTTCCACACACAGAGAGACGCATTCTACAGACCACAGAAGTCCCTGGAGAGAGGGACTAATTGCCGAACCATTTGTGGTTATGGGATAGATCAAACTTTCTCAGCTTGCTACATCCAAATATGCTGCTGACTTTAGGGATGAGGCCAGTCATCCACTGCACTCCTCATAAATCTGCATGTACAAGTTTAAATCTCTTAGATCTCTGTTCTGCATTAAATGCCACTAAAATCTAAAAGTGGACAGTAGAGCTACACAGGACCTGACAAAAAAGCATTCCATGGAGGCTATTTTATGGGTAAGAATTACAGCTTGAAATGATTAATAGAGCTCAGCTTTGGAACAGGGAGTTTTTTAAAAACTATTTGTAACTCAATTCTTTGAAAAACACTCAAAGATCTGTTGTAAATCACCCGCAAATTCAACTATAAATCTTTCTTTTTTCTTTCTTTCTTTTCTATCCCACCTTTATTATTTTTATAAATAACTCAAGGTAGTGAACATACCAAATACTCCTTCCTCCTCCTATTTTCCCCTTACATCCTATATAAGTTGTTTTTGTTATATAGTATATAGTTTTTGTCTTTATCCGTTTTCCCACTACTATTTTTTTTCCTCTTTATGAAAGAAAGAAAGAGCATTTTCATATAGGTAATAACATAAAGATACTTTATTTAGGCGAATAGCTTCATTTTAGTTAAACCAGCACTCAAGAACTGGGCTTACCAGACCTCGATGAATAGTGCTGAACTAATATGAAGTTTAAGTAGCAAATTATTCATTGAACAAGGCAGTTTTTTTTCTGGAGAAGAGAGGGAGAATTAACTCATACTATCAAGAGATTTCTTTTTTCCCAATCCTAAGCAATTGCCACAAATACTTGATCATATCTCTAAGTATTCTGGCCTGTAATGCTAAACTGTAATGTGGGTTGCTTCCTTATGGCTTAGGGTGAAGCAGGAGTCCATTCACTAAAGCTTAATGTTCAAATCTGGACCACCATGAAACCTGGCTAAGCATTATACACAGCACCAGCCTCAGAATGAGATCAGGGGGACACAGCTACTTTAAACATGTCTAAGCCTGAATCCAATGCAGGGGCACTTGAGGATCAGGTATCTTGGATTTGACCACCAAATGGCCTTTTCTGCCATCTCTATTACATTGCCAACAATCAAAAGTTTCAACTGAGAACTGAAAGGTCATTTTCATGGCAACTTGGGAGCTCACGTCACTCGTGATTTATAGCCGCTCAGCTTATCTAATCTGGGTGCCATTTCTTTATTTGCCAACCTCATCACAACAGGAATTGATAGCAACCAACAGTAAACCAGCCCTTAAATGGGAGCCAGCCCTGCCGCTTCCTCCCTCTGCCTTCTCCCTCCTGTGGGCCCGCAGCTGTGCTCTCGGGGGCTGAGAAAATTCACACTTCGCAGGCTCAAGGGCAGCCTTTGCTAGTCCAAGCGCTGCATGTCACGACTCTATCCGTAGACATCCTGGAGCTAAGCCGTGCCTCCTCTGGAGCTCTTGGGCCCATTGAAAGAAAGGTTTCCTTGAGGGGAGATTCCACTGGAATCCAGCTTAACAGGAAACCAGGATCAGGCCCAGATCCACCTATTTCCCAGCAGAGCCTGGCTCTTCTCCCTCTCGAGGCTCTTTAGCTGGCCTCCGCCGGCGCCTCTTCCCTCGTGGAGGAACTTGGGCCTGGCCGCGCGCGGCCCTCCCTCTCCCGCTCCTGCCACTACGGCGGGGCAGGTGAAGGGAGCCGCCCCCGCCTTCACCGCGCCGGTGGAGAGATACCTCTAGCCGCGATTTCGTCAGCGAGGAAATTCAAGCGCTTTGCATATCCAAGCTCACCTCACCGCACCGCTGCCCTTGCAGCACGCCCAGCCGCCCCCGGATCGGGAGGCTATAAAATGGGGAGGCGCGCCGGTCGGAGCAGCGCTCTCCTTCGACGGGCAGCACCAACCGGGCGTCTGTCCTCTCTTCGCGTGAAAGACCGCCCGGCTTCGAAGACAGCCTGCTCCGCGACCGCGGACAGATGGCCACTTGCAGCTCTCAGAGCCTCGGAGGCGCCCTGCTCTTCCTGGGTAAGCTGCCCTTCCTCCTTTTCGCCCCAGCCGCTGTCCAGCGACGCGAATGCCCTCTCCCGGGGCAGGCGAAAGGCATGACCGCCCGTACCTGCTTCCGATCGTACCCTGCCTCTGTTGCCTCCGTTCCCAGCCACTGCCAGTCACTGAACTCCCCTTCAAGTAACGGAGGTAACTTCTCCAAGGGCAGCAGGGAGGGGGGACCCTCCTTTAACACTGGTACAGTTAAAGCTATCTCAGTCACCAACTGGGGACAATGCGAAGTTAATGCCATGGGGATGTGCCAGGTAGAGATGTTGCTGGGGCCCAGTTGTGCTGCAGTTAAGTGCAGGGGGGGCCATGTCCTAAGTGTGCTTATGGATCATTCCATTACAATTTCTTGCTACAAATGCCCAGAGTTTCTGTTACAGAGGTAGAAAAGATGCTGGCTGTGCAGCACCATTGTGATGAGATAGATACTGCTGGCTGGGCCTGAGGAGAGAATCTTGTGCCTAAGGATCCAGGGGCTGCACTTTGCAGACCTCGCCCGGAAGGGGATTCTTGCAGTTCGTGGCCAGCTTCAACCAAATTCACTTTTTTTTTAATGTTAACTTTTTGAAGAGTGCAGTAATAAATAAAACTATAAGATAAAACCATTTCAAGGCAAACCATTTTGCCATGGTCTTAAAAAGTTAACAAGGCTTGTATATATATTTAGATTCATGCAACTGGACTAGCAGAAGTAGATTTTCTACCTCCTCTTCCTGCAATCTCCCCAAAAGATGAATTGATAGATTATATTGCTGGGGAGGGAGAGAGGAAGGGATCAAAATTAGACAGCAGCCAATGCAGAATTCCATATAACCTCTAGATGGCAGCAAATGGTGAATCCTTGTTGCCATCTAGTGGTCCTCCAGATCTTGGCAGCCAAAATACAGTAGCCCTTTCTTTCAAGCCCCATGTCATGAGCACTGATGGTGAGCAGGAGGGGGCCCCTATCCAGGAGGGAAAATGCATGTGTAGTAGCGAGGAGTTGAGCAGTCATTCAAAGAGACACAGAACAGACCCACCTTGACTTTTGGGGTTAATCTGTATGGGTTTCCTCACGCTTCTTCAGTTTGTAAGGATTTTCTATCTAATGTAGCAGTAATAAAACACTAGAGACTTATTCCTCATCTCAGCATGGTTCCTGCTTGTTAGGACACCCCATGTGGCTCTGCAAAGCATTTTCACTGGCCTAGTAAGACTATCATGGGGAGGTTGAGATGAGAAAGTCAGTATAATTAAGCCTCTAATCATTCTTTCAGAGTAACACCTGCCTAAGAATTCTATCATAGGTCCTGAAGACAAGAATTAGGCCCCCACCAAAGACCCTCTGTCTCATGCTTGTTAACCTCTATTCTTCCTGGCAGTTACTCATGCAGGATCTCCATGGTTGCTTGAGAAATTCAAAAAAGTTCATATACTTGTTGGTCATAATTTAAGTAATTTGGCTCTAACCATTAAGGACTCTAAAGGTCTATGACATCACTTTGAATTGGACCCAGAAAGGAACTGGGAACTCGGAAGTGCGGTTAGCCCCCTCCTTTCTGGACTTCAGAAAACAGCTGAAAACCTGGTTTTGTCACCATGCCTGGAGTGGGGAGAGGAAGAGCCATTCTTGGGGCTGGTTAGTTCCCTAGCCTTGCAGGGACTGGCCTTACCCCTTTATGGGCTGAATTTGATCTGCCCTTACTTGGATTTTATTGTATTTTATAATTATTGAGTATTGGCATTATTTATAGTTTTACTGAATTTTAAATTGTTTTTACTGTGAACTGCCCAGGGTCCCTGGTGTGGGGGAGATGGGCAGTGATAAAAATATGATAAATAAATAAATAAACAAACTGGTAGCCATTGCAGTTAATGTATAATTAGTCTAGTAAGAGCAGAGCAGTCAGTTCTCCTCATCATGCTGACTGTATGTACATCCTAATCCCTGTATCAGTGAAAGCTTCAGTTATGTGCATTGGATAGTATGTTCTGGATATCAGCAAATCCTAAGTGACAGAATTAAGGTCTGTGACATTTTCCTAGGATCACAGCGGGTGACACCCCTAGCCAGCAGTATGCCTGTGCTTCAACTGATATTTAAACTTTGCTGAATATGGTTTTTGTGTTAAAAATTGAGTTTATTCAGGCCATAAAAATTCATAGGTTGGGTTCACACATCATGCTAAGCCAGGAGTGCACAATGCAGAGAACCCAGCACCTCATGCAGCCTCCAGCAGTTCAGAGTACAGCCTCCAGAGACCCTCCAAGAGCTATTCATTTCTAACTTTAAAATTGATAACGAATGAAATTATTAAATACAGAAGGACCAATGCAATCAACTTTGTTTCATCATTAATTTTTAATTAAAATTGAATGAAAAATCTCAGGGCAACAGCTTTATTAGTCTAACCCGTTGAAGTTGAATTTCAGCAACTCTGTGATCCTTCGCTGTAGACATTCAAGTCCAATTTTAAAATGTGTTCCTCAGTATAATATAAATTAAGGAAGTGATGGACGTACCAAGAACTGCAATCGTCTGTTGGAAATACAGATTGCCGAAGTAAACAGCTCTACTCTTTTGGTAAAAGATTTGTTAATTGAGTTGTTCAGTGGCCCAAGAATTGCTTTGAGTTGCTTTGACTGTCACCTTCTGCCTAGTGACTCTGGGTTTTTCTCAAATGCAGCCACTAATTTCATCTCCTAATTATAGGGCAGGTCTTTCTTCATCTGCCAAACCCTTCTCAACAGGAGGTGCTCAGTTTCTGTTTTTTTACTCCAGGACAGATAGTTTCTCCACCATCTTAATTCTACCCATTATACAACATTCTGAGCCCACACATGAGATGTAGACAGGAGGAAAAGGGATTCTTGATGATACAAGAGTGCTGCTAAACATGTTATACAACTACTGGGAATATTTTTGATACATCTTATAAGCAACATATAACTTAAAGGAATGTGGGTCATCATCCTGGCATAAGTTGGAAAACACTGTTCTGCATAGTCTGCTCATGGAAGACACTGTTTAGGCAAGAGAATTCCTCTTAGAGCCTGCCTCCTGGCTACAGTTCCCAAACAGTTTCAACTGCTCTTTGAATTCCAAAACTAGTTTGGAATTGCTGACTCCAAGGACATGGATGCTTGCAAAATTTAAGTGTGCGTTTGGAACAGTGCTTTTTCCTCACCATGTTCAAAATTGTGGTGTTCTCCTTGCTTGCACCACCACCTCTATTGTCCTCTACAAGTCTTCACAAATTTGATTGTAATGAGTGTAGAAATGGGTGGTTTAACCCCTTCTTTAATCTGGGGTTCTCCTGTAAATTGGGACTACAGTGCCAGTGGTGGCTGGGAATTTTGGAAGTTGCAGACTGAACACACATGAGCAGTTAGGTTGGGGAAGTTGTTGCATGAAAACATCTATATAGTGCAAGAAGTTCCAACAGCACAGTACTGTCTCTCCCAAGTCTTTTTTTTTTTTTAATGTAGTAACCATCCTCCTTCCATGGCCAATCAAAAAGAAATTTCCAAAGCAGGCTGTAACAGAGGATGGAACCTGTTCAAAGAAGAAAAAATGGTAGAGCTCTTCATGAAAGACTGCACAGGTCTTTGGACCCCAACCACAATCCACTGAATTAATAACTATCATCACGTTGATGCCTTCCAAATGTGTTGGAATCAGTCCATCAGCCTAAGAATGTACAATATATGGTAGTGGGCATATGACATTAAAACTTTGGGTAGTGATGAGTCCAGTTGGTATATTGACTACAAATGTTCCAGCTTTCAAGGAATAAAACATTTAGGCTCCATGATAAATATTTGGTTGCCAGTAGAAGGAAAAGTTGGCTGAAATTAAACCCTCATCTAGACCTTATTGAATGAAGAACCCCAGAACTTTAGCTACCCAAAGTATAGAAGACCCAGAGATAGGAAGATGGAAGGGAAGAGGTAAAATTACGCAATGGAATAAGATGCAGACATATGAGGAGAGAACAGGTAGAGGAAGCAAAGGCCTGAGGAAATGTTTTGGTGGCTGTGAGCAAAATCCTTGTGCTGGAGACAGCTCATATTTCCTTAAGAAGTGGCTATTTGATAAGGATAAAGCATTGTGCTCAGGCAATGCCAAGGTTTTCAGAGGCTCAAGCTGGGATCCAAGTGAATCTTGAATAGGAGTAGGCTGAGGCCGAAAAAATATTTATTGAACACTATCCCTAAATTCACTGTGCTTTTTAACAAAGGTTTTTTTTAACCTTAATAAGTGCAGAAATAAGTAGTGCCTCCATTCTGGTACAGTCAATCTGTTTTCAAGACAGAGCAATGTTAGTCTTCCAGAAAAGCAAGGATGTGTGTTGCATTAATATTCTACCAGCCTGATAGTAAAAATAACCATAACAGTCCAATAAGTTAGTATTAAGTAGCTGTTCTCTCTCTTATAAAGAAGATAACAATATTTGTTTAATGACCCAGCAGCCGTATTAATGTGAATATACTCCTCCTCCTTCATCCTCACCTCATACATTGAATGCACTTGAGAGCGATGAGAGCAATATTGCCTGTGGGGGTTTTTTGGCTGGGTAATGATTAAAGGAGTGACAGTTCCTTCTGCTCCATGGTGCAAATACCTTACCCACATATGAAATCTCCTTTGCCCTCTTATTGACGTCATTAGAGAAATAGGGCGCAGAATCGCTTAGGAAGATAGCTTTGAGATATAGATGAAAAACAGAAGAGATTATGGGAAGATATTGATCCACAGCATTTACTGCTTCCTCAACAGCAATTGCTACACCTATTTTTTCAGGAGCATGAGTTTCAAAACCAATGTTTGTTTCTTTCACTGCTTCCCCCCACCTCACCCCCTGCATTGCCCTTTAATCCTAAATACTTCTGTCATCTTCCTATCATATTAACTGGCATCATCCCCTAAATTCTAACATGTCCCATTTTTGAGAAGTTTGTAATAAGATAAAAGCTCAAGGCTTAGATAAATGTGTCCATTTTTCACCGGATTTCTGCAGTATGTTGGGATGCCCTTTTAGCTCCCCAGTAGAATTTCCATAAATAGGTTTATTCACAAAATGTGCCTAACATCCCCCGTGAGCCCAGGCATGCTTCTGTACCAGTGGTTCTGGTAACACCTAATCATGCTTACCAGATCGAGAGCCAGTACGGTGGGGAGTACAGAATTCCTGCCCACTTCCTTCAAATTTATTTGATATCCCTCAAGCCTTTGTATCTGGAGAATACAGACAAGGCACCCTTATGTCAAGGGCCCCGTCCCCACGGGTTGGGCAGGTAACAGGAGGTGTATTTGGACACTGTGGTTAAGCAGAGTTTAGGAGGTGCCTTCTGGGTGGCTAGCACATAGCATCAAGTTTTGTAATGGAGAGGCTCAATTGTCTTTTCTCTGCAGTTGCTGCCGTTCTCTTTCTCGAGCTCTTTTTGTTGAATGACTGACTAAGTGGGCTTCACTCTGGCTGTGGATGATGGGTGTTTTAGGCCAACAAAATTGGGGAAAAGTAGTTTGAGGGAAATTGCCCTGTAACTTTAAAGTAACTGATAATGACATAAATTTCTTCCTGGGTATGGCTTGAAATCAAAACCTTTAGGACAGATCTGAGGTAACTGTGAAAACGTGCTAGCATTCTGAAACTACGCCTTTTTCCATCGAATGCCTTATCTGGATGTATCCGTAAGAATCAAGGCCCAGATTTGTAACAGTGTATTCCAACGGGTATGCTAAGTTTTGGATGTGCATCTGCTCAATCTCTGGGGTACTGAAGGGTGGTGCTCAATGCATTCTAGTACCATAATTTCCGAGGAATCTAATCAGCTGCAACTATGTCCCTACTGGCACAAAACATGTGGGTTTCCCCAAGATCAGTAACGATTCATATTTGATGGAGCCTCTTTTTTACTATTTCAAGTGGTTCTATATATACTATAAGGAAATTTGAAGTGAAAATACATCTTTGTAAATCTGTTGAAAAACACAGTGGAGATATACTAGCAAATCATGATAGATCATGATTCCTAAAGGCATGCCCACTTGTGTGCACTTTCATTACAGAGACACAGCATCAGAGGGAGTGCAAAGTACATAAGAGGGAATCAACTGTAATACAGGGTTAAGTGCATAGTTGGTGATGATATAAGTACTGGCAGGGCTGGCTTGGCACAGATGGCACACCCTGTTGTGCCAGCCTTTGAGCTGAAGTAAGGTGACAAGAACACTGATTACACGGAAACTGTTCTGGAAGTGTCTGCTTCTCTTAAAATGGATTTTTTTTTTTTTAGGATGGCACCTAGTTCAAACCACTCTTAGTACAACAGTGATCCCATTATGTGGAGTAAATAAGACTGAAAACTGTATAACTACTGTTGGTAAGTCAGATTATTCTCTAGTATTTAGTAAAATACCAGAACATTATCAACAGATAATGAATAAAATAAATGAGTCCTCTCAGCATCCTTAATTGCATTTGCATTTCTTCTCTTTCTTGACACAATTGCACCCGTCATAGCACTATCTCCCTTCTGTCAAAATTGAACTGCATTTCCTTGGGGTTCAGATTTGTTTCTGAGTCTTGTTTCTGTTGCATGTTCCAATGTAAAGTGCCAGGTATATAGATGGCACTAAATACGTAATTTTTGACTGTATAGTATTTGACTACTTAAAGGCATCCATGGAAACTCTTGTGAATTCTTAGGTAGCTTCCACACTTCTTTCCAGCAGACTTTTTGTAGGAAATACTTCAGATGCATTGTGCTCTAAATAGCCAATGCTGTGAAATGGCCATATTAAATCTGGATGTCCTTGCAGTATCCAAATATTGAAATAAAAGGTTTTGTGTTTTTTGGCATCCAAAACAAATTCTTAATAAGGCAACATCTGTCCGTCTGTCTATATATTCTATTTATCTCCCACTGAAAAGTATTTACATAAGGTTTTTCCAATGAAAAATATCATTTGGATTTTGGAGGGTTTTTCTTCATGTATCTATATATTGTCATTCAAACAGAAACTGTTCTACCTACAACTCAGATGGGAAGACAAACAGAATGCAAGCCTGAATGGCAAAGCTTCTGTTTCAATGGAGAATGCAAATACTCAGAGACTTTGGAACGATATTACTGCAGGTAAAAGAGATGCTGTGAAGGAAAGGATAGAGGTGCTGGGGTCAGTGGTAGTGATAACAATATAAACAATAATAATAATGCTTAGCTTTCTGATTAAGCACACATGTTTTTTTTTTAAACTGCTGCTCCTGTTCCTCTGCCTTGAAGACCTAGAAATTCAGAAGCTGTTTTTCTCACCTGCCTACCAAGAAAGGCTTCCTTTCTCTAATTTCTGCCTAGAAGCTTGTTGTTAAAGGCCCTGGAGCAGAACCAAACTTATGGAATATTTTATTCACATTCTATCTTGCTATCTTTCTCCTCACTGCTTGAACAAATTATCACATAGAAAGTATAGAAATATTTGAAAGAGTAATTGTTGATAGTCTTGATTGATGATTATGTGTCACTGAATTGGCATTTACTCTTAGTGACCACATAGATCGAATTTTCTAGGAGGGCCTCTCCCTAACCTGGTCTTTCAACATTTCTTAAATGTTAAAGTGCAACAAAACAGAGAACTGTAGCTGATTCTGAACTATTCTGGGGTCCTTGTTGCTTCTACCCTGCTAGCTGGCTGCTCAGTTGCTGTGAGAGAAAACCTATCCCTGTGTGGATTCTAACATTGCTTGTCCTTCTTATATAGAGAAATAGTACAGCTGTGTTTATCTGATAACACTTCTGGATACTTTAAAAAGACAAATGCTTTATTGGACTGATGGGCCCCAGGATCATTACTGGGACTGGTCTGGATTCTTTTCTTGCCTCTGAATGGCAGTTTTAGGCCATAAGGACTAAGCCAGAGGCAGGGAAGTGAGTCACATGTCCGGAGCTTTTTTCAGGAGCTGCTAGATTGTCATCATCTTGGCTTCTTCTTGAGAAGAAGATGAGCACAGTTCTAAAATTGGAGAAAGAGACTTCAATAATCTGCACTGTGCTGAAAACACTGCTCTGACAGCTGAAAATGCAAATGACCTGCAAGCTCTAGTAATGAAAGTCGAGAGCAGGGTGAAACCCGGACTAAGATTAAACATAAAGAAGAGCAAACTAATGACAACAGGTCCTTCAACCAGCCTTAGAAATGACAATGAGGATATTGAAGTGGTGGATAGCTTCTGCCTTTTAGCATCAACTATCAGCAGTAAAGGAATAGTAAAGCAATCAAGAAATATGCCACAGGCTAGCACTTGGTGGAGTTAACCATGAAAGCCTTGGAAAAGATACTCAGATGCTAGACTGGGCCATACCTACAAAAGATCAGAATCATGCAGGCAATGTTTTTCCCTGTGACACTCTGTGGAAGAGAAAATCATACTTTGAAGAAGCAGGATAAAAAAAAGTATTGATACTTTTGAATGTTCATGGATAGCCAAGAAAAAAAGCAAACAAGTCAATCCACTTAAAGCACAAATGATCAGGCTCAAATGATCATATTTCAAACACATAAGTCCTAGAAAAGACCTGGACAAGTTTATAATGCTGGGGAAAGTAGAAGGAAAGAGAAGAAAGGGCATGTTACGTACCCTATTTGCAAGAGAATTCCATCTGGCGGGGTCCAGGAAGTGAGCCTTCCCTGCAGCAGCTCCCACCCTCTGGAACATTCTTCCCCCAGAGATGAGACAAGCCCCTCTCTCCTGGACTTCCATAAAAAACTAAAAACCTGGTTTTGCCAGCACTCCTGGAGCGGAAAGGGGAATAGTCATTCTTGGGGATGGCTGGCGCCCTAGAATGGCCCCTTTATATTCACGGACTGGTGTAGAATCTTCTGCCATCTGGATTTTATTGCATTTTATATTTTTATCTTCTATTCATATTCATATTTATTGTATTATTTATAGTTTGTATTGAATTTTAAACTTTATTTCTATTGTAAACCGCCCAGAGTCCCTCCTTAGAGGGGAGATGGGCAGTGATAAAATTTGACAAATAAATAAAATAAAAAACGGGATAACAAGCAGCAAGGTGGATGGACTCAATCACAGCAACAATGGGTACACTGTTGGAAGACCTGAAAGACCAGGCTGGGGAGAAGCTGTCCTTGAGAAAAGCCATCTATGTGGTCACTAAGAGTCAATGGTAATTCAATGGCCATGATCATCAATCAAGGCAATCAATGGCTCCTCATCCATTTATTTGTTCATTCGTAATATGTACATATTTGGAAACAGCCTTCCACAACCTGGTACCTTTTAGATTAATTAGATTAAAACTCCTATTATCTGTAGCTTGCATGGACATGCTTTTGCTAGAGGGGTTGATGGGAGTTTTAGTCCAACATGCGTGAGGGCATCAGGTTGGGATGGCTTTTCTAAACACCAGGGGTGCCTCTCCATTTCAAATGTCAATTTCATTTTAACAATCCTGGTATTGTTTAAAACTGCAGTTCCCAAGCTGTGCACCACAGCACCCCAGGCATCACAGTGAACTCACAGGGGCCCCATGGGATATTTGACTAAATAATAAACAGAATGATTAGTGAGTTTGGTGCAGTGCCCCAGGGTGCCATGGTGCACAGTTGGGGAACCTCTAGGGATGCTGTGAACTGAGAAAGTTTGGGAACCTATGTCTTAAAAAGGTTTTTGGGAATCGTAGTTTGCTGAGGACACCAATAAATCTGTTCCCTTTCCCAGAAGTTCAGTCCTCAGGATTCTCTACCAAAATGGAGTGACTATAATCCAGTGCTTGGTAGATACTCTGGGGTAGTGCTTCATCTTTGACTGTAGTCTCAGCTTGCAATCTATTTGATACTAGAAAATAGGCAGTATGTCTAATGTTGACTTTTTTCCTGTCTCCCCTAGGTGTAAGGAGGGCTTTATTGGTGAACGATGTAGCCATTCAAATCTGGATCTTGTCATACGACCCTTGAGCAATGAATACTTGGCATTTACTATTCTTGTGTGTCTATTTTTCTTCATTGCAATTTTATTATCAATATACTTCTACAGAAGGTAAGCAACATTTTTACTGATGGGATTCCACAGTTTTTATTCAGTAGTAATTCAAATAACAGAGCTAGGCTGTTGCATTTCTTCTTCTATTTTCAGAGGTACACACCCCAAACCCTTCAAAGTAAATTTAGCAAACACATATCATATAGGCCCATATATAAAAATCTGAGATTGGCAATAAAGAACATTTTACCTGAAAAACTTCTGCATATCTAGATTTTGTGAAAGGGACAAAAGCAAATCAGTTTTTTAAAACATAAAAATGGATTTTAAGAGTCTAAATGATCTGATCTTGTTTGCAGAATGTCATTGTGGTGTTAATAGTGGACTTCCATAATTTTGTTTCCATTTCTGGAGTTTATTCAGATCACTACACATGTATAATTTCCTACAGTTTTTAAGACCATCCTTTTAAAAAATTCATGCAACAGCATCTGTGCATAACATGAAAACATATTTTTTTATTTATTTTATTTATCAAATTTGTCACCACCCATCTCCTTCTACCAGAGGGACTCTGGTTTTGATTTTGATATAATTGTCTGTTACTGACAATGATAATTTTTTAAAAATTCCAAGTGTTACAGCATACAGTTTATGCCCTGAAGTGCTAAAATGTAACTTTTGAAATCCTCCAATTAGAAATAATAAAATAAGAGAAATAGAATTCTGGATAAAGTAAAAACCATAGAACAGTGACAGATGAGGAAATCTCACTGACACACCAACACCATTGCCTTTCTCCATGCTTTTTTAACTTAGTACCTTTTAAACTTAGTACCTAAGTCAGTACCTTGAAGAAATAAAAGAATATAATTCAATGACCTGCAATAGATCCAACTGCCTATAACTTATTTTATGTTCTTCTAAAGATGTCCTTTCTCCTCACAGGTATCTAAACAAGAAGCAGAGACTTGCTACAGGCAAAAACTATGAAGAGGTTGCTACAGATACTGAAAAAGACCACAAACTTCTTCATGTGTGAAATGAGGATTCATAAAGAAGCCATTTATTTAATAATATTAACACATATTTTATTAATATTTATATTTTAAGTGAAAGAATTTCAAAATCTTGATCAGAAAATATATGTACAGGTCAAAAGCACTATTTTTTATAAATGTTATTTGTATTTTATTTTTTATTCAATGTTATATCTGTGGAATGTTTTCATAATGTAATGCAGTGATGTTTTGCATTCACATCTGTGAATTGTTACATGTGAATGCATGTAAAATTTATCTTCTACATGCTTGTATTTACTGAACTTCAAAATACAAAATGTTGCTGTTTTCTTCACTGGAAGAAAGGTTTTAGCTGCAAAAGATTAGAAGAGGTCTTTGTTATAAAGATGAAATCTTCCTAATCGTTCTAATTAGCTGATTTCCTTAGAAATAACAACAGAAAGTATAATATTATAAACTTGTGCACTTATTTATTTGTTTATTAAAACATTGTTTGCTCACCAGGCCTTTGAAAGAATTTTATATCTGTAAAAGGACAATAACAGCACAACTAAAGTAAATGCAAAAAACAAAGCGTTCTTTAAAAGGTACAATAGAATATTCCACTGAAGTTCCCCAAAAGAGAAAAACAGCATCTTAAATTATACTTAAAAATAGGCAATGTTCTAAATATGGAGAATACAAGAAAGACATGGAAATAAATCATTTTCAATGGGCTAAATCAGGATTTCTCAACCTTGGCGACTTTAAGATATGTGGACTTCAACTCTCAGAAATCCTCAGTCAGCATGGCTGGCTGGGGAATTCTGGGAATTGAAGTCCACATATCAGAGTTGCCAAGGTTGAGAAACACTGGGCTAAATAGTGACACTGCAGAAAAACAGATCGAGAAAAAGGTAGTTCGGAAGGAAATATATGAGTTCAGTCTTGGATATGCAGAGTGTGAAGCAATAACAAAGACTCAAAAGGCAGTTGGAGATGGGTGATTGAATCAGAGAATGGAATGTGGAAATAGAGCTGAGTGTTACCAGCACAGAGGTGGCTGTGAAATCTATGTGATTTAATCATGTCACCCAATTAAGGTGTATAGCAGAGAGGAAGTAAAAGTCAGCTCTGGAGCTCTGAAGGATACAAAGATAGAGAGGGAAGCACAAAAAAGCATGGACTGGGGAATTCTGGGAGCCAAAGTCCACACATCTTAGAGTGCCTAAGGTTGAGAAATACTGCTCTACAGAAATACTGGAAGCACAATCATATCACATCAATCAGTAACAGGATAGCAAAAGTACAGATTGTAATCAAGTAATGTTCCAATTGCTTTTTCACCTGATCTTGCAGGCTGCAGCATGGCATCTGGCCACCTGGTAATACAGAAACCTGTTTTTATAAGTCAGAACTGTGGAGATCCCAACATAAAGAGGGTAAACCAAGAAAGGGGCTTTTATATTGTTTTGGGCTAGCTGAAATTAATGGGACACATTTCTGTGTGTGTGCATGTGTGTTTGGCTAAGATCAAATGGAACAGCCAGACATTCACACACACAAGTAAAAGTGAGGGACAGGAGGGGAACTTTTAGACTTGCAAGGATGTTAGCCTTGCAAAGTGGTCCAGACAAGAAGCACTACTAGGAGTCCTAGCTCTATCTTTATTGTAAGATTACATTAACAGAATCTTGCAAGTCTGAAAGTATCCCTGTACTCTCTGGAAAACTAGGGAGGGTCCCTTCTGAGACGCTTTCACCACCCCTTCTCCTTCAGACTCAAATTTTGTTTATCAGACCATTGTCTCGGCTGCAGCTCTTCCTCCTGTCTCCCAAGGTCATTCCCACATACCATTACAATAATTTGTAGAAGGAGTAAAAGACATAAACCACCCAGAGTCCCCTTTTCGGGAGAGATGAGCGGTGATAGAAATTTGAAAAATAAATAAACAAACACAAGTAAATACTAAACAAAACTTTCGCATGATACAATAAACTTAAATCATATAATCACATCAATTAGTAACAGGACAGCAAAAGTACAGATTGTAATCAAGTAATGTTCCAATTGCTTTTTCACCTGATCTTACAGGCTGCAGCATGGAATCTGGCCACCTGGTAATACAGAAACCTGTTTTTATAAGCCACATAAGACCTGACAGGCGGCATGGAAAGCATCAATAACCATATGGCCAGTGAAGTGTGGCAAATTATATCCATAGCAAAATATGGGTTATCTGCTAACAGAATATAAAACTGGAACTGCTACGGATAACTCTAAGCTATCTTGGCTGGAGATGGGAGAAAGGCCGCATCATGAGGACATGGCATAAAAACGTTCTGGTGTATAGTCATGCCATGGTTAGGGGAAAGTGAGGAAGACCCCCATCGCAACCATTTAACAGTACATCCTCAGCTTCAGCGTATTTACATGTGTGCAGAGGAAAGCAGAGATAAAGTTGGAAAGAGCTGTTAGCAGTTAAAAGAGACCATAAACAACATCTCAGCTCTGGGAAAGGCATGGGTATGAGAAATAGATTCAAGATAACCCTCCTTGATGCTGTATGGTATACAAGGGGGCAGAAGGAAGCTCTGGCAGGCTTTCGTGTGGAGTTTCAGTAGTCCTTACTGTGCCTCTTTCCTCATCTGGCCTACCTCAATGGGCTGACAAAGTAAGTGCACATGCAAGCTTCCACATGCAACAGCCAATATATACAGTTCAACACTAACCACTGCCCCTGATGAGCATGTACAGCATGGCTGAATGTGTGCAGTGCATCACAAATTCCAGGGTCCAATTAAACAATGTAACATAGAGAAAGTTTCTGACCCACTCATAAACCATACGGGAAACCATGATTAGAAAAAAATCTGTGTTTTTCTGAACTTTCTTTTCCCAGATGAATGGACTGATTGGCAGTAAGGTGCTGAGAAAATGAGATGGGGAATCTGTTTTACAGGGTTTTCCATTTAGTTTATTGTTAATTTTAATCTGCATTTTTAACTTATGGTGGTATATTTTTTGTTTTTAAACTTTGTTAGCTGCCCTGATCACTTGCTAGAGTAGAAAAGCAGGGTAGAAATCAAATGAATCAATCTCAGAGTTCATCTGTTTCAGGGTAGGGGGGTAAGGCTAAGAAGGCTACCTATAATTCAAGGGATTCTTGTTCCTCAGAATGTCACCGTCGTAGATGCCTTACACTTGGACCATCTTTCCTTTCTTTAGAAGGGGTATGAACGGCATTGCTAAAGGAACTCACCTGTTGCCAGAAATGCTACTGCATTATGTGAATAACATGTTGTTTATTCGTTTAGTCGCTTCCGACTCTTCGTGACTTCATGGACCAGCCCACGCCAGAGCCTCCTGTCGGTCGTCAACACCCCCAGCTCCCCCAGGGACAGGTCCGTCACCTCTAGATTATCATCCATCCACCTTGCCCTTGGTCGGCCCCTCTTCCTTTTGCCCCCCACTCTCCCTAGCATCAGCATCTTCTCCAGGGTGTCCTGTCTTCTCATTATGTGGCCAAAGTATTTCAGTTTGGCCTTTAATATCATTCCCTCAAGTGAGCAGTCTGGCTTTTTGTATGACATTTGTATGACATTGTATGACATTTTGTATGACTTGATTTGTTTTGGAATACTTTAACTTCTGCGTCTGTGACTGTGCCTGCTCCCTAGTTATTTGAAACAGACTCCTACCCTCTTCATTCTGCAAATTTTGCTTCCCCTTCTGTCAAATTGCTAGGCAACTACTTGAGACAGTACTGATCAGTGGTCAGCTGGGCCAGTAAGAAAGGAAGGTACAGCAGGTGTTCAGCTTGTTCTAGGCAGGGAGAGAGAGATCCCGAACTCGCCAATTCCTTAGAGAACAGTGGTGGAAGAGGGTCTGGCTACCTAACGCAGGCAGAACTGAGGAGCCTTGGCAAGACTGGGGAGACCCGAAGAGTGGGAAATTCTGTGTGAGGAAATTCCTGCAGTCAGAGCTGTAAACCTGGGGACGAGAGGGCAAAACCAGCCTGATTCAGTGATAATGCACAAACCTCAGTGTCTGTCTGTCTCACAGAATTGTTCAGGAACTTTAATAAGACTGTTCTGTTAGGGAGTTACTTTATTATATATTCCAGATAGATTTCAATTTGGCTTGAACAAAGAGGAAAGGGATAACTGAGTAACTGATCAAATATTGAACTTGCCATTCAAAATTATTACTAAGCATTTTCTATCTAACCTCTGTTTGATTCCTTGTATCTCCAGCCTGAGAGTAACACATCAGACAAAATTATATTGATTTCCTATTGTTTCCTTCTCTTACTGGAAATCACTTTGCTATTGCTCACCATCTCAGTCTAGAATACATTCAGTCCAAGTGAAGTTTGTTATATTTTGGTGGTCATGATGAGTGTGCTAGAAGCAATGTAGCAGAGCCAAGCAAGCAGATAGATTTTTATATATATGACCAGGTCTGGAACCTGGGAGGAGGAAGAATTTTACCTCATCAGAGTTACAAGTAAAATTGGGGCCACTGTCCACAGTTGCAGTTTGCAGTGGGAGGAAAGCTACCGTTTGGAACGTCAAGAAGCTTGTAGAGTTGCCTTGTTTCTGTTGCACACCCTTTTTGCTCTTTAAAGCCAGTCTCCTCAGGCTGTTTATAGCTGAGAGGTGGAAAAAAGATGGCCCTTTCTGTTAGAAACAGGTATCTATCTCTTTAAGTAAAGGGGTGTTGATTTTCAAACCCGTCACCAAATTTTGTATCTAATACATTCAGTGGAAGTTCCATGTATACTTTAAGCCTGTTTCATGAAGACAGTCAACTCAAATGAAATCCCACTGATGTTTACATAAGAATAAATCCTATTTAACTCAATGTAGAAAAGTGCACTGTTAAGGGTTTACTTGACTCATGGACTCACTGGTTTGCTTTGCACAGTGCTAAATCATAATATGGCTTATTGGGTTTTGGCTCAGCATGACTTGTGAATCCTCCTGTTATGTCTCAGCACAATGTATCAACCTGGTCACTAGGGCGTGTATAACAAATCGTGGTTTAAAACATCTGGCTCAGTATTACATTTGAATGGAGCCAGTGTCCTCAAGGATAGATTCCAGAAAGATCTAATTCTTTGACTGCAAAATCACGGTTCTCTTGAGCTGCTTATAATAGTGAATTGTTTTTGAAAATATAAGCTTGGCATGATATCCCAAAGTTTATTATCTTAATGATGAGTATAGCTTCTTTGAGTTCGGTAGTACATCACCAGATTGTTTGAAGGTTTTCCTGAGAGTAAGAGTTAGTCACACAAGAACATTTAGAGTTTGAATTTTATCACACATTCAAGTTGTAAGAGAGGTTTTTTTTATGGCCTTTATAATAATTTACATGTGGAGATCAGCAGTTTGTTGCACTCCTTCATGGTGTCACATTAGAGAGGTAAGTTGTTCCTAAACAAGCTTCTCAGTTTGTTTAGTTTGAGACAGAATTGTGCTGTTGATTGGTAAACATTCCTGTAAATGTATAATTTCATATGCCTTGCAGTGTTGTGATTGGAGAAACAGCCTATTCTAATTGTGAGACACAAAGACCTTCAAAGAGTCTTCTTAACAAGTATCTTAGAACTTGGAGTGATTGTTTTTGGTATTTTGTGTGGGTGGCTGAACTATAGCACTAGCTTTATGAAAGGACCACTTAATATTATTTGTAATCATTGATTTTCCTCATTAACTTTTTCCCCCAGCAGCTTTTCCTTGATGGGGCTACTAGGTATATTAGGAAACATACATTTAAGAATCTAGTTTAGGGAAAACTACTCAGTGGAATGGGTGATTGGAAGTGAGGGAGCCACAAATGACGCTGATACTTAAAACACCTCTTTCCTCCAGTACTGTTTTTTTCTTTTGCCCTGTATTTTCTGTTCCTGAAGTATTTTCTGCTCATCTAAAGTGAATGGTGATGTGAACCATAGAAAGAAACTGTGAATTTGTTAAATCAATTGCTACAGACATGAACTTGCTGGATACCTTAGATAAGCCAAAAGATTCCATATCTCAACCCTCCATCTGAAGTATGAGGAATATGCTATTCCCCTATTTTAAAGGATTGTTCTGAGTATTTCTAAGATAATTGTAGGAAGTGCTTGAGACAGTCTAAAGGTCTTGTTGTTGTTTATTTGTTCAGTCGCTTCCGACTCTTCGTGACTTCATGGACCAGCCCATGCCAGAGCCTCCTGTCGGTTGTCAGCACCCCTAGCTCCCCCAAGGTCGAATCCGTCACCTCTAGAATATCAACCATCCATCTTGCCCTTGGCCCCTCTTCCTTTTGCCCTCCACTCTCCCTAGCATCAGCATCTTCTCCAGGGTGTCCTGTCTTCTCATTATGTGGCCAAAGTATTTCAGTTTTGCCTTTAATATCATTCCCTCAAGTGAGCAGTCTGGCTTTATTTCCTGGAGGATGGACTGGTTTGATCTTCTTGCAGTCCAAGGCACTCTCAGAATTTTCCTCCAACACCACAGTTCAAAAGCATCTATCTTCCTTCTCTCAGCCTTCCTTATGGTCCAGCTCTCGCAGCCATATGTTACTACAGGGAACACCATTGCTTTAACTATGCGGACCTTTGTTGTCAGTGTGATGTCTCTGCTCTTAACTATTTTATCGAGATTGGTCATTGCTCTTCTCCCAAGGATGAAGCGTCTTCTGATTTCCTGACTGCAGTCAGCATCTGCAGTAATCTTTGCACCTAGGAATACAAAGTCTTTCACTGCTTCTACATTTTCTCCCTCTATTTGCCAGTTATCAATCAAGCTGGTTGCCCTAATCTTGGTTTTTTTGAGGTTTAGCTGCAAGCCAGCTTTTGCACTTTCTTCTTTCACCTTCATCATAAGGCTCCTCAGTTCCTCTTCGCTTTCAGGTGAATAACATATAGATGTTCATATTGTACCTAAGTGCACAAACTGCAGCCCACACGACACATGCAGCCTCCCACTGTGCCCCCACCCCCCATGGTAGGTTCCTGTCTTCTTTATTCTGTCTCCTCCTCTACATATGAGGTTTGGGGTGGGGTGGGGGATATCTTTAAAGACTTCTTTCCTTGTCACACATAATTTCATTTTAGTTTTCCATCTACTTTTTAACTTTATGTGGCCCCCATCTCCTTTTGCTAGCTTGGCCCTTGATCCAATGAAACCTCACATTGTAATGCATGCTTTGCAAAATGTGTCAATAGGCTTATTCCAGCCTGTTCATATATTTCACACATAATATGATCTGTTGCCCTTTCAACTCAGAAGACCATCTTGTGACAGTTCTGTATCATAGTGACCAATAGATCAAACTAGACCTCAACTTGCATCCCACCATTCTTTTAAGGACTTCAGTTTGCAATAAATGGAGGCTTTCCCCTTTTACCCTCACAGCACTGTGAAGCAGAATAGGTTTTATGCCGTGCAAGAGCTACTCCACTTGCAACAGGGAGTTTTGAGAACTCCGCAATCGCAGTTGTTCTTAATGGAAGGCCACTATCGGTTTGCATCAGAAAAACAGAGACCTGACAGAAAAGCTGGCATGCCATCTTCCACTAGAGGCTGCTACAGCATCAGAGCAATAGCAACGAAAATAAACAATTATTCGAATCAAAACGATTTTATATCCCTTGAATGAAAGAATTCAAGTATTTCCTACAACTAGTTAAAATAGGTCATTTGGCTTGAAGCCTAATCAGTCTGCACAAAGGTTTTACTGTATGTTGTTTCCTTCATCCTCCATTCACATTTGGGGAATCAGCATGTTTAGTAGACATTTCTAAAAACTTTTCTTTTACTTGTATCTATACAGCACAAAAAATTATCTGAAATTGGCTGTCTGTCACTGTATATCCAAGGACTGCCAGCTGTCCAAAAATGATCAGTCCACTGTTTGTCTGAGCTGTCCAGGATCAGGTTCAACAATAACACAGTTCCTGATTTGGCCGCCTTTCGGTTACCATCAGTTCAAGTGCTGTAATTTGCCAGTGATGCTTTTGTACTGCTTGTAAGCCCTAAGACAGGATGCATTTTATTAAACAGGGGGTTAAATACTTCAGATTAAATCAGTTTTCCAACTTTATTCTGAGCAGAAACTCTCCTGGGTTCAGGACCTCCCCTTGTGGAAAATGTCATAGTGCTGTGGCAAAAATATTTCAAAGCTGCTGACATCATGAAAGTCACAGCAATATCAGGTGTTCCTGGCAAACAGTATAATTTCCAAGGAGGCTTAAACAAATATGCCAGTGACAGCAACAAAAAAATTCCTGAAATGACTTTCTTTACTTATTTAATTCTTGCAGAGGGTGGAGTGGGGGAAAACCTCCCCTAAGATGTGTGAAATCATTATCTTTTGTTCTAGGCTTTGTCCTAGTGAGTCTACATATTTGAAGAACCAGTACCCAAAATTAGTTTTGACAAACAGCATGGAGGAAAAGAACTTTTATCTACTCTAACCCTCCTTGAATAAATAAGTTCAGTATGTTAAAATTAAGTCTGATCAATGAACAAAATAGTAATTAGGAAAAGAAAAAGAATACTCTGAAGGATGTTTCAGCCAATTAAAAAATCCAACAGTTAGCAATTGCCAACTGCAGGAATGTTCCAAGCAGTGTTGAATAATAATTTTCTAGAGAATATTGGTTTGCAACTATTTGCATTCTAAGTCAGGACATTCCTCCAACATTCAAATGCATCATCCAGATGGCTCTTAGCTATACCACCTAAATCGGAACTCGTTTCACTGAAGTCAAAGGATAAAGTGTCCTTTTGGAACGAGCCTGTGTAAAAACAGAGTTGGTTTCTCAATGCACGAGACTGCTTTGATCTCTTCCTTGGTGGGTCTGTTAAATTATTTTTTCACTGGTTAGTTAAATTAGCTAGGCAAAAGGAGTTGAAAAAATTAACAGCAAATTATTATTTTAGTAACTTGTGTGTCCAAATATTTTTTTTACAATTTCTGTAAAGATGTCCTTCCTATTTTGGGGAACCAAAAGAGTCATTTCTTGTGAGATGGGTGGCTATATAAATTTGATATATATATAAACAAACAAACCAGTTCCTATTGATCGGAGCGACCAAGGGGGAATGACCTGCATTCAGTTACATTTCCTGGGGGTAATAACTCCCTTTTCCAGTACAGCAGCTCTGACTCACAGGATGTGGGAGGGAGAATGGTGAGATAGCGCAGGCCTCCTGAAGGAAGAATGTGGCCATGTGCCATGTTCATTTGCTCTCTTTCCATGTTGGTATGCAGGGGAGTCTGCAAGGTATAGTCAAAAAAGTCAAGATAGCAGCCACAACAGTGCAATGGAAGTTCTGCCTGTTTTTTATGTACAGTGCACATAAAAATGGGTGGAGCTTTGATTGCAGCAATGTGGCTGCCATCTTGACCTTTTGGACCACCCCCATGCACCTAAATGGCTACATACAAATCTATTCTTTTTGCTATAGCTCATTTCTCCATCCATAAATCAACACAAATTTTATTTATTCGTTTGTTTGTTTGTTTGTTTGGCTTGCACTCCATCGCAATCTGGCGTCTTTCAGCAGCTTTTACATAACAATTGTTAAAACATCCACAGTAGGATTAAAACAAATACAGGTAGACTGTGCTTAATGGCTGCCCTGTTTAGCAACCATTCAAAATTATGACGGTGCTGAAAAAGTAATTTAATGACCAGTCCTCACATTTATGACCATTGCAGCATCCCACAGTCACATGATTGCCATTTGCGTGCTTCACAACCAGCTTCCGACAAGCAGAGTCAATGGAGAGGCCAGCAGGAAAATCACAAGTCATGGTCACATGATGTCTCACTTAACGGCCACAGTGGAAGTGAGGTCGTAAGCCCATCATGGATCCCATTTGTGGTCGCTAAGCGAGGATTACCTATAATGGCATCATAAAACCCCACTGAAGATCGAAAAACTACAAACAAGAGCTGGAAATAAGAGGTGGCTCAATGTGCAAGTTAAGAGAACACCCCGTGGAATAATTCCATTTTTATTTATTTTCTGAAAGCCATCAGGGAAGGGGCAAGTCTGCCTTCCATCAGTACTGCCACAGAAAAGCAGCACTTTCCAACCTCAGTCGCCCTCACCTCCTGGACTACAGTTAGACATATGATTAGACTACTACTTTTCAGGGCTGGAGCCCTGGGCAGCCTCTCTGTGGTGCACAAAGCACACTTAGTGCCATTACACTGTTACACTTCATCAGTGGTCATCCGGACACTCTAACATGGCAATGCATGTGCCTCTGGTGATGCTCCCCTCTCCTCTCCATCAGTCAGCTGCTATGCAGAAAGACCTTTCTACTTAATGCTGAGCTAAGGAAGTACAAGGCGCTACATCTACCCTCTCTGTGCCTTTGCTCCTTCTCCTTTCTACTACTGCGTGGCATTTGCTATGGAGACCAGGTGAGGATGGAGAGTTGCATGCAATGAGGAAGTCGTGTTACTTATGGCAAATGGCAAGGACAACCCAGTGCCTGAAGCAGAGAGCAAATTATGTCCGCTGTACTTGGATCAACACTTCGATTTCCCACCATCAACACCATGGTGTTATCTCAGCTGGAATTCTTGGTGTATGACTGAACTGCCTCTTGATGTTATGAAGAAGGGGAGAAAGAGACATGGATGGAATGGTGTCCCAGGAGAAGAGAAAAAGAACTAGCATAAGCTTGGCTTTTAAAGAACGCATGACATTTCATTCAGGCAAGCGACACCAAACATACTGTAATAAAAAACGTTGTTTTCAGACTTTGCATAAACCAAACAGAGAGTCAGGTCAGGAATTTCTTTCAGATAATGCTGTAGTACTTTAAGAGATATGTGGCTGTTGTTGTTTATTCGTTTAGTCGCTTCCGACTCTTCGTGACTTCATGGACCAGCCCACGCCAGAGCTTCCTGTCGGTCGTCAACACCCCCAGCTCCCCCAGGGATGAGTCTGTCACCTCTAGAATATCATCCATCCATCTTGCCCTTGGTCGGCCCCTCTTCCTTTTGCCCTCCGCTCTCCCTAGCATCAGCATCTTCTCCAGGGTGTCCTGTCTTCTCATTGTGTGGCCAAAGTATTTCAGTTTGGCCTTTAATATCGTTCCCTCAAGTGAGCAGTCTGGCTTTATTTCCTGGAGGATGGACTGGTTTGATCTTCTTGCAGTCCAAGGCACTCTCAGAATTTTCCTCCAAAACCACAGTTCAAAGCATCGATCTTCCTTCGCTCAGCCTTCCTTATGGTCCAGCTCTCGCAGCCATATGTTACTACGGGGAACACCATTGCTTTAACTATGCGGGCCTTTGTTGTCAGTGTGATGTCTCTGCTCTTAACTATTTTATCGAGATTTGTCATTGCTCTTCTCCCAAGGATTAAGTGTCTTCTGATTTCTTGACTGCAGTCAGCATCTGCAGTAATCTTTGCACCTAGGAATACAAAGTTTTTCACTGCTTCTACATTTTCTCCCTCTATTTGCCAGTTATCAATCAAGCTGGTTGCCATAATCTTGGTTTTTTTGAGGTTTAGCTGCAAGCCAGCTTTTGCACTTTCTTCTTTCACCTTCATCATAAGGCTCCTCAGTTCCTCTTCACTTTCAGCCATCAAAGTGGTATCATCTGCATATCTGAGATTGTTAATGTTTCTTCCAGCGATTTTAACTCCAGCCTTGGATTCCTCAAGCCCAGCATGTCGCATGATGTGTTCTGCATACAAGTTGAATAGGTAGGGTGAGAGTATACAGCGCTGCCGTACTCCTTTCCCAATCTTAAACCAGTCCGTTGTTCCGTGGTCTGTTCTTACTGTCGCTACCTGGTCGTTATACAGATTCTTCAGGAGGCAGACAAGATGACTTGGTATCCCCATACCACTAAGAACTTGCCACAATTTGTTATGGTCCACACAGTCAAAGGCTTTAGAATAGTCAATAAAACAGAAATAGATGTTTTTCTGAAACTCCCTGGCTTTTTCCATTATCCAGCGGATATTGGCAATTTGGTCTCTAGTTCCTCTGCCTTTTCTAAACCCAGCTTGTACATCTGGCAATTCTCGCTCCATGAACTGCTGAAGTCTACCTTGCAGGATCTTGAGCATTACCTTTCTGGCATGTGAAATGAGTGCCACTGTTCGATAGTTTGAGCATTCTTTAGTGTTTCCCTTTTTTGGTATGGGGATATAAGTTGATTTTTTCCAGTCTGATGGCCATTCTTGTGTTTTCCAAATTAGCTGGCATATAGCATGCATTACCTTGACAGCATCATCTCGCAAGATTTTGAACAGTTCAGCTGGGATGCCGTCGTCTCCTGCTGCCTTGTTATTAGCAATGCTTCTTAAGGCCCACTCAACCTCACTCTTCAGGATGTCTGGCTCTAGCTCACTGACCAAACCGTCAAAGCTATCCCCGATATTGTTATCCTTCCTATACAGGTCTTCTGTATATTCTTGCCACCTTTTCTTGATCTCTTCTTCTTCTGTTAGGTCCTTGCCATCTTTGTTTTTGATCATACCCATTTTGGCCTGGAATTTACCTCCAATGTTTCTAATTTTCTGGAAGAGGTCTCTTGTCCTTCCTATTCTATTGTCTTCTTCCACTTCTGCGCATTGCTTGTTTAAAAATAATTCCTTATCTCTTCTGCCTAACCTCTGGAATTTTGCATTTAATTGGGCATATCTCCCCATATCACTGTTGCCTTTTGCTTTCCTTCTTTCTTGGGCTACTTCTAGTGTCTCAGCAGACAGCCACTTTCCCTTCTTGGTTTTCTCTTTCTTTGGGATGTATTTTGTTGCCGCCTCCTGAACAATGTTGCGAACTTCTGTCCAGAGTTCTTCCGGGACCCTATCTACTATGTCCAGTCCCTTAAATCTATTCTTCACCTCCACTGCATATTCCTTAGGAATATTAGTGAGCTCATATCTAGCTGATCTGTGGGTCTTCCCTAATCTCTTTAGTCTGATCCTAAATTGTGCAAGAAGAAGTTCGTGATCGGAACTACAGTCAGCTCCAGGTCTTGTTTTTACCAACTGTACAGATGTCCGCCACCTTTGGCTGCAAAGGATGTAGTCAATCTGATTTCGGTGTTGTCCATCTGGTGAAGTTCATGTATAAAGCCGTCTCTTAGGTTGTTGGAAGAGAGTGTTTGTTATGCAGAGTGAGTTGTCTTGGCAAAATTCTATCAGCCTATGTCCTGCTTCGTTTTGTTCTCCCAGGCCATGCTTACCTGTAATTCCAGGTGTCATTTGACTGCCCACCTTAGCATTCCAGTCTCCCGTGATGAAAATAACATCTCTTTTAGGGATGTTGTCCAGTAGGTGCTGCAGATCCTCATGGAACTGCTCTACTTCAGCTTCTTCAGCATCTGTGGTTGGGGCGTATATTTGGATCACTGTGATGTTAGATGGCTTGCCCTGCATTTGAATTGAGATCATTCTATCGTTTTTTGGATTGCATCCAAGCACTGCTTTAGCCATTTTACTATTAATTACGAAGGCTACTCCATTTCCTCTGTGGTCCCCTTGTCCACAATAGTAGATCTGGTGGTCATTTGATGTGAAGTGGCCCATTCCAATCCATTTCACTTCACTGATGCCCAAAATGTCTATCTTTAATCTTGACATCTCACCAATAACCACATCCAATTTGCCCTGGCTCATAGATCTTACATTCCAGGTTCCAATGGTGTGTTGATCCTTAGAACATCGGATTCGCCGTTCACCACCAGCACCGTTGGCTGCTAGCCGTCCTTTCGGCTTTGAGCTAGCTGCGTCATCACGTCTGGGGCTAGTTGAACTCATCCTCTGTTCCTCCCCAGTAGCATTTTGACCATCTTCCGACCTGGGGGTCTCATCTTCCAATGGTATACCGAGATATCTCTGGTTGTCCTGATCCATTGAGTTTTCACGGCAAGAATACTGGGGTGGGTTGCCATTACCTTCCCCAGGGATCGCATTTAGTCTGACCTCTCTGTCATGACCTTCCTGTCTTGTGTGGCCCTTCACGGTTTAGCTCATGGCATCATTGAGGTGCTCAAGCTCCAGCACCACGACAAGGTAACGATCCTTTGCTGAAGATATGTGGCTGAGGAAACATAATTAACTTGCAACCCTACCAGCATCAGTACCATCAGAGGTAGCTTTCACAATATGCAAATCAGTTCAGACAACCCAAAAGATTACAAAGCTGATGAAGCAGCACACATCCAAAGGATGCATCATTGCGAACTCTCACAGCTCTCACTGTCCCACATTCTCTGTAAATAAACTTGGATCAAATGGACTGGGGTGGGGGTGGGCTGGGGTGCTTATGCCCTGCTACACAACAGCAAATACATCACCAAAAATGAGGTCAAGCGTGGATATGGATTTACACAGGCCAATGTATATATACAGATGCACATGAATGCACGATTGCTATAATTGAAACAGAAATACAAAACAGTGAAAAGGTACCCACTCTGCCAACTTTTGTGGTTCTTTATCTTTCAGCTGCACAGTGCTTCAAATACAGGCTGCCAACCAATGCGTGGCAAGGTGCCTGGCCATCCTAATCACTCAGTGTGACTGCTCGGGCAGGCAGCAAAGCGTCTTGAGATCAGCTCCCAATTTCATCAGCCAAAGTGCTTCTTGTTAGCCTGTTTACATTCCTCATACATACATTTTGTCACATAAAAAGAATCCTTTCGGCCACAAGTAGAAAGTCTGCATGTGTGCATGGATTGACTATGCAAATGACAAGGTTTCCATAGAAATTTGCTGAGTTTCATTCTGAAATGGATTTATTCAAGCATGGCAGACAGCTCTAATGAAGTAGAATGGATTTCATCTTTGTTCTTTGTTCTAACCCCTACAATCCAACTATATGAGCCAAATGAAGGTAAGACTAGGCAAACCACATGGATAAGTACATAGATTAGAGAAGTGGAAAAGTAACATTCTCCATCTTCTAGGTCATCTGGACATTCCTGGGTGTGTACTGCAATATCAACCCATAAACATGGAACACCCCAGCCCCTTCCTTTCAGAATTAAAAGTACATTCATAATAATTAATGTGACCTTTGGAATAAGCTTAAATGTTTAGAATGTCTTTGAAATCATTATAGTAGTATACTTTTTTAGAAGGATCTCTTGATCTCAAAATGCATTTAAATAAATAACAATGTTTTATTTTTTATAGACCATATCAGAAAAAGAGTAGCAAAAACTGGTTGCAATTATCTTGCTGTTGGAAATGTAATTTGGTAGTTGAAAAATAACTCATATGATTTGGGCCTGTCCTACTACTGCTATGAATTGATCTGAAACTCATAGGACTGTTAACATTAGGGTATTTACTTTACAGTGTTCATACATATTTTTGGTTACATCCTGAATATATGAAATCTATTGAAGTCAATTATTATACAGTACTGAAATGATAAATCCACAGTTGGCCTGCAGGAGTTAGTTGTTGCTCTGTGCTCTTTGTTAATGTTTCAAACAGCTTTCTTTTGACAGAGTGGATAGGAAGAGGATTTTCAAGGAATTGGGTCAAATTTCTATAAGTTATTTGGAGAATATATGTAATGCCTGCACCATCCTGACAATATATTGTGTCTATGATTCCTGTGCAAATGCTGTTTTCATGATATAATATTTGAAATATTCAGAAAATGATATTTTATTTTATTTATTTAGTCCAAGATCAAGTCACAAAATTTTTAAAATACAGCACACAATTAATACTATAACTATATATAGTACATACATGCATAAAAGGAAGAAACCCTATAAAGTTAACATTTCATAAAAGGGACCAAAAGGTTTCTATAAGTTAAGGCTATGAATAAAAATTTTATTACTGCTTTTGAAACACCTGGGTATTAGTTGTTTAATAAGAATACCTCAATCTCATCATGAGCGGAGTTTGTCAGACTAAAGACCAGGTGTATTAGTGGGTGTATTAGCTCTGATCACCAGTGCAAGTACACTGGACACTTTAGAAGAATGTGTGAAACAGACTCAAGATGATACTTGTCTCCTCCTCTTCTTCTTCCTCTTCAGACCACACATCAACCTGCTGGTCTTCTGGGATGCTGCATGAAGCCATCTTGTGATGTGGTGATCTTACTGGAAGTGCACCATTGAAATGTTTTGATCTGTTGTTCAGTTTAGGACAGGCTTTTTTTTTTCCTGTTGGAATAGGAGTGGGAGACCTCTGATACATCAACTGTTCTCTTTTCCATCCTCAAAATCACCCAAGAATTTGCAGGTGATTCCTTTCATTTGTTCCATAAGGCTCAACTCATTAATATAAAACTAAGTCTCAGAAGTGCTTTCTTCTATCCATGGCATTCAGCAAACTGAATGTCAGAACAAATGGTGGAAATTGCCAGTAAGAGAAGAAAAGCCAGAGCCAAGAAAGACAACGATGTCAGGAAGAAACTTAATAGAGAATTTCAGAGAGCTGTTAGAAAAGGTGTATTAAAAGCATTATTCAAACGACATCTGTAAAGGCATTAAAGATGGAAACAGGCATGGAAAAGCAAGGAAAATCTTCAAAAAGTACTCTGAAATCAGAAGGAGTTCCATTCTTAAACTGTTATGCTAAACGATGCCAATGGACAGATAGTAACTGATTCAAAGAAGATCAAGCAAAGATGGAAGGAAAAAACAGTATCGAAATTCTGTGCAATAGAGATGTCAACATCCAAGACACCTTCAAAGATATTCTGTACTCACAAGAACATCTAGTACTAGAAGATGGAGTTAGTTCAGCACTCTGATCATTACCACATCAGACAACTACAATAATTGATGGAATCTGAATGTTGTATCTATAGAACTATGGCAAGCAACAGAAGAAGAATCAATAAATGTTTTAACCAAGCTATGTCAGCAAATCTGGAGAATGACATAGTGGCCAACAGATTGGAAGAGGTTAATCTAAAGACTAATATTAAAGAAAAAAGTTTTAACAGAATGTGCAAGCTATTGTATAATATCTTTGATTTCATATGCTATCAAAACAATGCTTGAGATCATCAAACATAGATTAGGGTCCTCCATTGAAAGAAAGAGGCTAGACATGATATATATATCATCCATCCATCCATCCATCTATCATCCATCTAGTTACATTTTCAGAACATTCTGTTGCTTTGTAACAGCACCATCCTAAATTACTGTTCCAAATGATCATGAATCAATATTGAGGTTGATCATGGACTGGTAGCACATGGGTACAAATTTAAGTAAGAAATAACTTCCTACTTTTTTTTTCCTTCTTAATTGCTCCTGTAACTCTATGGCACCAAATATTCTTTATTATACTGTACATGAGAGAAGACAAATTATAATTCAGGGTGGGCAACCTCTTTGAGGCTGGATGGTTGACCACAGCAATGATAGTGAGCAGTGGTGCTGTGTTACATATATAAGCAGAGCTGGGATTTCTGGTTGGTTAGTCTGTTTCTTCAAGTTTTTAGAGGGGCAGGATGGGAGTGGTTCTGAGTCTTAAAAGTGTGCTAAACCCATTTAAGAGTTTACACTACCATTTCCACATTTCTGCTACCTCAGTATGGCAAGTACTCTTCTGGAACATGACCGGGCAGTCAAAGGGGCTCCAGAGAATGCAACAAAAAAGGTTTGAAAGTCACATGTGGCCCTGTCTTTAACAGGGTTTCCCAATCTTTCCTTTTCATTTTTTTAAAAAGCAGGTCACCAGCACAAACTGGATAAAACACATGGTACTGGGTAGGATGTCCATGGAGGGATGTTCAAAAACATCACAGTGACAGCTTCTTGCAATCTATGAACATGATGCTTGTAGATGTGAATTATGTTTGGGCAATTGCAGTCTTCCTTTACTGAAGTGGTAAAGTTAAAAGTTAAAAGTTTTTATGTGTGTGTGTGTGTATAGTGCTGTTGCACTATTGCTTTCTTATATCTTTTCTGTTTTATTAAATAAATAAGCACTAAAAATTAAAAAAACAAAAGATGGTAGTTGTGACTGGACAACCAAGGTTTCGTCCCTTTTTTTATGTATGTTATATGTGCTACGCATCTAACAAAGGGGCAGGGCTTCAGTCCCATGGCTGTGCCCATCATCTTGACTTTATTTCTCCATGGACTCTACTACGGAGTTTTTTTATTTAAAAAAACAACTCCCTCTACCAGCTCTTTTCCTAATCTAAACAAACAAACATTACTACGTCTGTTCACAAAGACAACAGTAACAATATTGTCATTACTGTATTGTATAATTGTATCTATTGTATTGTATTGTATCTATTAGTGTTATAACAACAGTAATCTATTGTCACTATTGTTAATAGTAATCACTTCATCACAGAGGACTGAAACTTCATAAATAAGTTAAGATAAAATAATTCTTCACACACTTTGTGGTTACCATGAAAACTGGGCAGAAAAACTTCTAATGCAGTTTCTGAACTAGCCAGCATGTCCTAGAAAACTTGGGAAAGGTACATGCCTTGTCCTAAATGTGAAAAGCATACACAGACAATGTATAGATGCCAGATCCTGATTTCAATTATTTGGTGGAATCATTGCAGGAAATTGCCAATAGAAAAGCACTTATCCTGTGGTTCCTTTAAAGATACTGTGACCAGCAAACTGCCTTTCAACTTCATTCATAAAAGTGTTCTGTTAGAATACAATAAAAAACACACAACTTTATAGAAAGTTTTTGTTTTACTCTGAACACAAAAAGCAGTATTATTTTCTGAGTCAGCTTGTTTGGGCTAGGCCAAAAATATGAGTTGAAACTGGATCATTTTAAAAGCAGATTTATTTTAAAATAAAGTTAAGTCCTTCCTGTTCTACCCAAAAAAGTCTGTACTTAGCTGAGAATAATTAATATAGTAAAAGGAACATGCTGATGTGTTGATGTGTGTTGTTTATGGTATTTCCTAACTGCCATTATTTTCCAGCAAAGTTTTCAAACAACAAAGACATCATCTAATATTTTCTAAAGATAAACATCAATATTTTATGGGAAACCAACAGTCTGGCATGGTAGTGGCTGTTTGTCCAATCCAGTACTTCAGATATTAATGTTTATATTGATAAATAGAAAGTCCCATTCCTCAGTATCAGCACCATTCAATATTGGGCCTTACAAAAACATCCTTCAATTGAGGGCAGGATTAAGCTCCAAGGATGAACAAGCCTTCCACTGTGTGAACTACATGAGGCAAAGAATCAGGAGTTGTGTGTACATCAAGATTAATTTCCATTGCATTAAAGATATTATTGTCATGTTACAAGATTTTAGCGTACTACCAGGCTGAATGGAGAGAATGGCCATGGTTCAATATTCCAATTTTGACTGTATGGGTTGCTGATTTTGTACATGATGTCTCCACCCTAAAATGACCCAAATCAGAAGGGCAAAAGAGAAACACCTTTCTCTGCCTGTGACCTTGGACAGCAGCTGTCCATCTGAGTAGATCAAAATGGCCACATTGCAGAGCCAAGCCACCAACCACTGCCCTCAAAATTCAATGAGTACAATAAACAGTCTTATCCTTATCGGGCTTCAGTCCCTTGGTCAACTTTTCAAATGAATGCTGACAATTTTGTCTGAAGACTGCTTAGACATGCTTTCACAATAAGGCCTTAAAGGTAAAGCTTAGCTCAAGTCACGTTCAGTTGCTGGTAGCTGCAAGAACATGTCCATGCAATTTTCTAGACAAAAGGATAGAAGTGGTTTCCCTTTGCCTTCTTCTGGGATATTTACTCAACTTCCCAATATAGTTCTCAGTCTTGGGATTTCCTTGTTATCTCCCAGCCAAATGGGCATTCCCTTTAAAAGTTACTGCAATTTGTTTCCTACTAGCATTTCCAGGATTCTTTATAGTGAGAGATGCAGTTTGGAGAGCTTGTTTTAATAGTGAAGACAAAATCACCCACACTGCTTTGTATTTTCAATATCTGCTTTATTGATGCTGTCATGCTTTTGCAGAAACTTCCTGAACAGTAGACAGTGAGGATTAGATGTCATAGTAAATATTAATACCAGATTAATTCTGCAAGGTCATGAAAAGTCAAATTCATTGCCAACACAAATTAATTTTACAAAATCTTGATTGAAGATCTTATAGTCAGGTAATTTCTTAACCTGGAAAAGGCAAATAAAAACCCATTGCAGAGTTTGCAGAAAATTGATGGGAGGGAAAACTTGGAAAAATTACAAGTTAATGTTCCGCCCTATTATCTTCTATGAAAAGGGAAAAGGGCTTGAAGGGAGCAGATTGATCCTCTTCTCCCATCCCACATGAGCATGGGTGGTAGGAAAAAATCTGGAGAAAGCCACACAGCTTTGGCCTAATGACTGCTACAGAAGTAGCCATCTGTATAAAAGAGGGGAATACCAAGTGACTCCTTGTGCTTCTCCAGGCTTTAGTAATTTCCTCTTTCCTCTCTACCCTGGTATCCTGCTTGGTTGTTTTAGGTAAATGTCTCTCTCTCCCCCTCCCCCTCCCTTTTGCTAACATCTCTTTGAGTTTTGATTAGTTAGCACCTATGCCTCTTTCAGAGCTTCCTTCCTTTGCTGTCCTCCTGAGTGATAAATGGCTCTTCAATTACTTCTTATCCACTGTGCCAGGTGCTTCTCCTTCACCCTCAGCATGCCTTATTTAGTGGGGCATTAAGATAGTGATGTTGTGTATGTCAGCTACTTATCTGTAACATCTTTGTATTTATCTTTAATACCTACATAATTTTAAAAATAGACAGATGTGACAAGGTCTTATCAAATCATATTCCAAATATAAGGCAAGGAAATTTTATGCCTTGTGAGATTTCCTCAATTCCATCCTTCCCTGGAAGTTTCCAACCATCAGACAATCCTTTTTGGGTCTATAACATTCAGAAAGTTTTGGGGTATCATACACTCGAACAATTCTTGAAGAGAATGGTGAATGGTAAAGACTATGTCATTTTCCTTGTAACTTACCTTCTCATCACTGGGGCTGCTAAGATTGGGTTGGTAGGGGCCTATGCCATTGAAAATTAGGAGCATGGACTGTTCTAAGATATGATGGAAGTCATGGAAAATTAAGTGAAAGTTTAAAGATAATATTTAGACAAGCCCTAATTCTGAGTCACAGTTTAGCAGGTTTCCTCTGTCTCATTTGCCTTTGACTGGAACACTGAGGAAGGATAACTCATGTTTGACTACCCAGGACAATCATGTGCCACACCCTGAGGAACTTCAATTCTCATCTACGTGCTTAGACTAACTTATCTGTATGCACTTGTTTCACTTCCTTTCATTTTATACATTCCAAGAGTAAACTGAATGATTAACAACCTCTTCATCTTTTTCCAAATATTAAGTAGTTTGGCATCAACAATATATTCAGAGCAGCTGCATCATAGCAGAATACTGCCAGATGGATATCCTAATATTTGTTTGTCGACACAAAGCTGCCAACTTCTGCTGATACTCCCAGTCTAGGGTATGGTATTGTAAGGAACTGCTATATTTCACATCATTGAACTAGAATAAATAATATAATTTATATAGAGAATATTATTTATATATAAACCTTTAGCATCAGCAAAGGATCGTTACCCTGTTGTGGTGCTGGAGCTTGAGCACCTCAGTGATGCCATGAGCTAAACCGTGAAGGGCCACACAAGACAGGAAGGTCATGACAGAGAGGTCAGACTAAATGTGATCCCTGGGGAAGGTAATGGCAACCCACCCCAGTATTCTTGCCGTGAAAACTAAATGGATCAGTACAACCAGAGATATGTCAGTATACCACTGGAAGATGAGACCCCCCAGGTCAGAAGATGGTCAAAATGCTACTGGGGAGGAACAGAGGATGAGTTCAATTAGCCCCAGACGTGATGATGCAGCTAGCTCAAAGCCGAAAGGATGGCTAGTGGCCGACGGTGCTGGTGGTGAACGGCGAATCCGATGTTCTAAGGATCAACACACCATTGGAACCTGGAACGTAAGATCTATGAGCCAGGACAAATTGGATGTGGTTATTGGTGAGATGTCAAGATTAAAGATAGACATTTTGGGCGTCAGTGAACTGAAATGGGCCACTTCACATCAAATGACCACCAGATCTACTACTGTGGACAAGAGGACCACAGAAGAAATGGAGTAGCCTGCATAATTAATAGTAAAGTGGCTAAAGCAGTGCTTGGATACAATCCAAAAAATGATAGAATGATCTCAATTCAAATGCAGGGCAAGCCATCTAACATCACAGTGATCCAAATATACGCCCCAACCACAGATGCTGAAGAAGCTGAAGTAGAGCAGTTCTATGAGGATCTGCAGCACCTACTGGACGACACGCCTAAAAGAGATGTTATTTTCATCACGGGAGACTGGAATGCTAAGGTGGGCAGTCAAATGACACCTGGAATTACAGGTAAGCATGGCTTGGGAGAACAAAACGAAGCAGGACATAGGCTGATAGAATTTTGCCAATACAACTGTGCATAACAAACACCCTCTTCCAGCAACCTAAGAGACGGCTTTATACATGAACTTCACCAGATGGACAACACCGAAATCAGATTGACTACATCCTTTGCAGCCAAAGGTGGCGGACATCTATACAGTCGGTAAAAACAAGACCTGGAGGTGACTGTAGTTCCGATCACGAACTTCTTCTTGCACAATTTAGGATCAGACTAAAGAGATTAGGGAAGACCCACAGATCAGCTAGATATGAGCTCACTAATATTCCTAAGGAATATGCAGTGGAGGTGAAGAATAGATTTAAGGGACTGGACATAGTAGATAGGGTCCCGGAAGAACTCTGGACAGAAGTTCGCAACATTGTTCAGGAGGCAGCAACAAAATACATCCCAAAGAAAGAGAAAACCAAGAAGGCAAAATGGCTGTCTGCTGAGACACTAGAAGTAGCCCAAGAAAGAAGGCAAGCAAAAGGCAACAGTGATAGGGGGAGATATGCCCAATTAAATGCAAAATTCCAGAGGTTAGGCAGAAGAGATAAGGAATTATTTTTAAACAAGCAATGCGCGGAAGTGGAAGAAGACAATAGAATAGGAAGGACAAGAGACCTCTTCCAGAAAATTAGAAACATCGGAGGTAAATTCCAGGCCAAAATGGGTATGATCAAAAACAAAGATGGCAAGGACCTAACAGAAGAAGAAGAGATCAAGAAAAGGTGGCAAGAATATATAGAAGACCTGTATAGGAAGGATAACAATATCGGGGATAGCTTTGATGGTGTGGTCAGTGAGCTAGAGCCAGACATCCTGAAGAGTGAGGTTGAATGGGCCTTAAGAAGCATTGCTAATAACAAGGCAGCAGGAGACGACGGCATCCCAGCTGAACTGTTCAAAATCTTGCGAGATGATGCTGTCAAGGTAATGCATGCTATATGCCAGCTAATTTGGAAAACACAAGAATGGCCATCAGACTGGAAAAAATCAACTTCTATCCCCATACCAAAAAAGGGAAACACTAAAGAATGTTCAAAGTATCGAACAGTGGCACTCATTTCACATGCCAGTAAGGTAATGCTCAAGATCCTGCAAGGTAGACTTCAGCAATTCATGGAGCGAGAATTGCCAGATGTACAAGCTGGGTTTAGAAAAGGCAGAGGAACTCGGGACCAAATTGCCAATATCCGATGGATAATGGAAAAGGCCAGGGAGTTTCCGAAAAACATCTATTTCTGTTTTATTGACTATTCTAAAGCCTTTGACTGTGTGGACCATAACAAATTGTGGCAGGTTCTTAGTGGTATGGGGATACCAAGTCATCTTGTCTGCCTCCTGAAGAATCTGTATAACGACCAAGCAGCAACAGTAAGAACAGACCACGGAACAACGGACTGGTTTAAGATTGGGAAAGGAGTACGGCAGGGCTGTATACTCTCACCCTACCTATTCAACTGGTATGCAGAACACATCATGTGACATGCTGGGCTTGAGGAATCCAAGGCTGGAGTTAAAATCGCTGGAAGAAACATTAACAATCTCAGATATGCAGATGATACCACTTTGATGGCTGAAAGCGAAGAGGAACTGAGGAGCCGTATGATGAAGGTGAAAGAAGAAAGTGCAAAAGCTGGCTTGCAGCTAAACCTCAAAAAAACCAAGATTATGGCAACCAGCTTGATTGATAACTGGCAAATAGAGGGAGAAAATGTAGAAGCAGTGAAAGACTTTGTATTTCTAGGGGCGAAGATTACTGCAGATGCTGACTGCAGTCAGGAAATCAGAAGACGCCTAATCCTTGGGAGAAGAGCAATGACCAATCTCGATAAAATAGTTAAGAGCAGAGATATCACACTGACAACAAAGGTCCGCATAGTTAAAGCAATGGTGTTCCCCGTGGTAACATATGGCTGCGAGAGCTGGACCATAAGGAAGGCTGAGAGAAGGAAGATCGATGCTTTGGAACTGTGGTGTTGGAGGAAAATTCTGAGAATGCCTTGGACTGCAAGATCAAACCAGTCCATCCTCCAGGAAATAAAGCCAGACTACTCACTTGAGGGAATGATATCAAAGGCCAAACTGAAATACTTTGGCCACATAATGAGAAGACAGGACACCCTGAGAAGATGCTGATGCTGGGGAGAGTGGAGGGCAAAAGGAAGAGGGGCCGACCAGGGGCAAGGTGGATGGATGATATTCTGGAGGTGACGGACTCGTCCCTGGGGGAGCTGGGGGTGTCGACGACCGACAGGAGGCTCTGGCGTGGGCTGGTCCATGAAGTCACGAAGAGTCGGAAGCGACTGAACAAATAAACAACAACAAGACCTTTAGACTGTCTCAAGTACTTCCTACAATTATCTTAGAAATACTCAGAACAATCCTTTAAAATAGGGGAGTAGCATATTCCTCATTCTTCAGATGGAGGGTTGAGATATGGAATCTTTTGGCTTATCTAAGGTATCCAGCAAGTTCATGTGTGTAGCAATTGAATTAACAAATTCACAGTTTCTTCCTATGGTTCACATCACCATTCACTTTAGATGAGCAGAAAATACTCCAGGAACAGAAAATACAGGGCAAAAGAAAAAAACAGTACTGGAGGAAAGAGGTGTTTTAAGTATCAGCGTCATTTGTGGCTCCCTCACTTCCAATCACCCATTCCTCTGAGTAGTTTTCCCTAAACTAGATTCTTAAATGTATGTTTCCTAGTATACCTAGTAGCCCCATCAAGGAAAAGCTGCTGGGGGGAAAAGTTAATGAGGAAAATCAATGATTACAAATAATATTAAGTGGTCCTTTCATAACAGCTAGTGCTATAGTTCAGCCACCCACACAAAATACCAAAAACAATCACTCCAAGTTCTAAGATACTTGTTAAGAAGACTCTTTGAAGGTCTTTGTGTCTCACAATTAGAATAGGCTGTTTCTCCAATCACAACACTGCAAAGCATATGAAATTATACATTTACAGGAATGTTTACCAATCAACAGCACAATTCTGTCTCAAACTAAACAAACTGAGAAGCTTGTTTAGGAACAACTTACCTCTCTAATGTGACACCATGAAGGAGTGCAACAAACTGCTGATCTCCACATGTAAATTATTATAAAGGCCATAAAAAAACCTCTCTTACAACTTGGATGTGTGATAAAATTCAAACTCTAAATGTTCTTGTGTGACTAACTCTTACTATCAGGAAAACCTTCAAACAATCTGGTGATGTACTACCGAACTCAAAGAAGCTATACTCATCATTAAGATAATAAACTTTGGGATATCATGCCAAGCTTATATTTTCAAAAACAATTCACTATTATAAGCAGCTCAAGAGAACTGTGATTTTGCAGTCAAAGAATTAGATCTTTCTGGAATCTATCCTTGAGGACACTGGCTCCATTCAAATGTAATACTGAGCCAGATGTTTTAAACCACGATTTGTTATACACGCCCTAGTGACCAGGTTGATACATTGTGCTGAGACATAACAGGAGGATTCACAAGTCATGCTGAGCCAAAACCCAATAAGCCATATTATGATTTAGCACTGTGCAAAGCAAACCAGTGAGTCCATGAGTCAAGTAAACCCTTAACAGTGCACTTTTCTACATTGAGTTAAATAGGATTTATTCTTATGTAAACATCAGTGGGATTTCATTTGAGTTGACTGTCTCCATGAAACAGGCTTAAAGTATACATGGAACTTCCACTGAATGTATTAGATACAAAATTTGGTGACGGGTTTGAAAATCAACACCCCTTTACTTAAAGAGATAGATACCTGTTTCTAACAGAAAGGGCCATCTTTTTTCCACCTCTCAGCTATAAACAGCCTGAGGAGACTGGCTTTAAAGAGCAAAAAGGGTGTGCAACAGAAACAAGGCAACTCTACAAACTTCTTGATGTTCCAAACGGTAGCTTTCCTCCCACTGCAAACTGCAACTGTGGACAGTGGCCCCAATTTTACTTGTAACTCTGATGAGGTAAAATTCTTCCTCCTCCCAGGTTCCAGACCTGGTCATATATATAAAAATCTATCTGCTTGCTTGGCTCTGCTACATTGCTTCTAGCACACTCATCATGACCACCAAAATATAACAAACTTCACTTGGACTGAATGTATTCTAGACTGAGATGGTGAGCAATAGCAAAGTGATTTCCAGTAAGAGAAGGAAACAATAGGAAATCAATATAATTTTGTCTGATGTGTTACTCTCAGGCTGGAGATACAAGGAATCAAACAGAGGTTAGATAGAAAATGCTTAGTAATAATTTTGAATGGCAAGTTCAATATTTGATCAGTTACTCAGTTATCCCTTTCCTCTTTGTTCAAGCCAAATTGAAATCTATCTGGAATATATAATAAAGTAACTCCCTAACAGAACAGTCTTATTAAAGTTCCTGAACAATTCTGTGAGACAGACAGACACTGAGGTTTGTGCATTATCACTGAATCAGGCTGGTTTTGCCCTCTCGTCCCCAGGTTTACAGCTCTGACTGCAGGAATTTCCTCACACAGAATTTCCCACTCTTCGGGTCTCCCCAGTCTTGCCAAGGCTCCTCAGTTCTGCCTGCGTTAGGTAGCCAGACCCTCTTCCACCACTGTTCTCTAAGGGATTGGCGAGTTCGGGATCTCTCTCTCCCTGCCTAGAACAAGCTGAATACCTGCTGTACCTTCCTTTCTTACTGGCCCAGCTGACCACTGATCAGTACTGTCTCAAGTAGTTGCCTAGCAATTTGACAGAAGGGGAAGCAAAATTTGCAGAATGAAGAGAGTAGGAGCCTGTTTCAAATAACTAGGGAGCAGGCACAGTCACAGACGCAGAAGTTAAAGTATTCCAAAACAAATCAAGCCATACAAAATGTCTAAGTATTTTGATTACCAGAGATAAACTGTATCTCAATGCTTATCAGAGTCAGAGAGAAAAATAGTAATAATGATAACAGGTCATGGAGATTATCTATGTGGTTGCTAAGAGTTGACATACAATGATGTTTAATGATGACACATTATGATGGCACATAATCAGTGATGAAAGGAAAGGTGTGTGTTTGTGAGTGTGTGTGTGTGTAAATGCATACAGAATGTATAGATATATAGAGATTTACATAAACTTTCAATAAAGGATTATCATATTTCATCGTTACTTTCCATACATAACCTATGTCTGTAAGCAGCTCATTCATAAGTTGGAAGTAATATCAGCTCTTCAGTCCACTAGGTAATTGAGGCCATAAATTTATTTTTTCAGTGTTGAGGAACAAATCTCTTAGCAATAAGACACAGAGAATCCATTTATATTGTCCAGTCATCGATTTCAATGTCATAGGCATGTAATTCAAAAGAATATGCACATCCAAAAATATTAAAACCTGTCTTAAAGTCAAGCTAAGATATGTAATAACTTTTTTTCCAGAATATAAGAGTTTTAGGATATCACAACAGCATCTATCTGAATGATGCATTATTTTCATTTGCATTTCCAATACAACATTTTACTTATTCTTTTCTGTACAAGCACAATAGGTTCCAATAAGTCCAAAATATTATTTTTGTTGTTGTTGTTGTTGTTGAACAAGGTATAGTCTAAGATTTATTGAAAATTTTAATATAGAAATTAAGGCAGTCTCCCATTCAAAACATGGATCTTCAATTCCTTATTCCATTCAGACCTTAAAATCTGCATGTCAGATTGATTTATCAACCAGTATTTAAAAAGCTTCTTTTAGGATAGGATAAAAACTCTCAAGATTAATATAATCGGATAGATAGATAGATATATAGATGATAGATGGATAATGAAAACATTTTCAAAAACTCAGTTCAGGGGGAGGTCTTAATCTTGAATTATGTCATTATGCATATCTTCAATCCAATACCAAATTCTGGGCAGTTTCATTCAGTATAAATTCTCCTTCATGGAGCCTTTTAGAATATTAATTCATTGGATATTTAATTAATTGAATTGTTTGAGGTTCAAAATATAATAGATTAGACATACTTCTATCCCTATTACACCAGTTCAAATATTATGGTATAGCATTTCTGAAAAACTGTATTTTGCTATCTTTTCTCATGCTAAATCAGTATTATGAAGTAAGCAGACTTTAAAAATGATTTTTAAAAACCATTGTATGGAAAATTTGGATGGATGCTGGGATTTTTTTTGTAGACCAATTAGTTTTATCATTTCCTATGTTTGTCATGAGTAAGGATGGTGAGCAGGGGGCTCCCTTCCAGACTGTTAAGCGCATGCGTAGCACTGAGGAATTGGTGAGCCATTCCAAGAGGCACAGATTGGGACCGCCTTAACCTGCGGGGTTTATATGGCTGGGTTTTTCCCACGCTTGTTCAGTTTGTTAGGATTACTGTTATGTATTAGCAAATAAACATTAGAGAACAGTTCCCTGTCTCAGAGTGTTTCCTGGGAGTCAGGACAATGTTCAAGGACAAATATAATTTGCCTTTTGCCATCTACTGGCAGTGTTTACAACTACAACATCTATTGACATTTGGATTTGACCAGAAGCATTTTCAGCTTCAGGGACACCTAAATTATTAGAAGTGATTAACAAATCTTATGAGATTAAAAATCCCACAATTAGTCTTTGACAAACTTTATCAAATATTACTGGTGCTGGAGACAATGAATAAACACTGAGTTCATTTTTAAGAAATACTAAGGAAAAAAGTTTAATTCTAATGGAAATTGGAAGGACATGTGATAAACATAATGAAAACAAATGTTGGATGTAGTCTCCCATTCATCCAGGGGAGCTAGAACCCTTCTTAAGGCACAGATGACCCCACAAATTTTTCTTTTTACACATTTTTGTAGAGCAGATATTGAATATCTAGGGACAAGTTAAATTGGAGGAGTTATCAGAAATTGAAGAAGAGTGTCCTGCAGTTGCAATAGAGGAAGTTAGTAGGTTTATCCACAATAATAGTAAGAACATACCTGGCAAAGATTGCACATTCCAAAGCCCAATCTTTCCAATCAGTGAAGATTTAAATTTTCTTGCTATGAATACTATCACAAATGATATCAGTCTGAAAAAGTTTAGATACATACCAGGCCATCACTTAATCACCAATTTAAGACCAGCTATCAACTTATTCCACCTAGTCAAGAGCTTGAAGCTGACCATAATATGATTTTCAGAAAGATTTTGACAATGGAATTGTAGAATTACTAAAGAGGAGCTATGTGCCAATTGTTGTCCCTGGAACAAGTTACTATAATGCCGTAAGGTGATGGTTAATAATCAGCAGTTTCTATTGTTCAGTTCTGAAGGGGAATGAGGCAGGGATGCCCCGTCATCCCTGCTGCTTGCCTCAATCACCAAGTGTTTGACAATAGTCCTCAGAAAGAATTCTTACATCAAAGAACTATACCGTAGGAATGCCAACCCTAAAGTAAACATTTATACGGAGATGTTTTACAGAAACAGCTCAGCCATGGCCCCTTGAGAGCTAGTAAACTTACTAAAGAATTTGGAACCCCTTTGAAATATAACTGAAACTTGAAACAGAATCATATGATTATCATATGAAGAATACTCAAAATCACTACCATTTGTTTCCTTGATTTACCAAAACTGAAGCCATTCAACAATTCACAATTATTCTGTTTTGCAACAGTGCAAATTTGTATCTTTTTTTCCTGATTTAATCCCCACTAAATTAATGTATCTAGACTGCAGCTAAGCCACCCTCTATTGCAGTAACCTTGACAATTTGTGCATGAAAAATATACCGTTTACTATAATTCTCTTTTTGTTCCAAATCTTAGCCACCTATCTAACTGACCAGGATCTGACCAAACAAAGGCTGTTCCATGATTTTATCTGAGTATGCCAAAGCCCTAGATTGAAAATTAATAGGCTAAGATTGATAAATAAATGCAGCATAGTAGTTCCTAATTTGACAAAGGATTAACATTGCTTTGAAAATTCAAAAGACACTCAATAACAAATATGGTATCACTTCATTCTAAATCTACGTTGACCCCCCTCCCTTATCAAATTCTATAGCTCCATTTATAGGCCAAGGAAGTGGGGAAATCCAACTGAGGATCTGGAAGAAAATGAGACTGGAGAAGAAGTGGAACAGAGAAAGCTGCCTTATATAAGTGAGGCTGCTGCTTAAGCTAATATTGTCTACATTGGCTGGGCTTTCTAGAGTTACTGATATGAATCTTTCCCAGTAGGAATGGAATGTAGGCCATGCTATATGCAAAATGCCTGCTCTAAGCCATGGCCCTTCCCATTCAGGAAGAAAAATGCCAGGAAATACTCTAGTGGTAGCAGTGAAATATCTCTTTGACAATGGATAGGAATTAATGTCTGGTTATCTCGGAAAAAAGCAGAAATAAAAAGTCTGCATTTGTTTTCCAATCTGAGTTCTGCCAGTCACCTATCCCTGTAATATAAGGAATATAGACACAGCTTTTAAATGAAGAAACATAACAATTAATCTACCAATGAGAAAACTGCCATAGCATACTAGAGACAGTGTTAATATACATTTCATTCTTGTTCCATGCGTTCATTCCATGCAGAAAACAGATAAGTATGCTAGATCTTGGCAATGCTGTAGATATACTGATATCAGCAAAGCATTTGACAAAGTCTACCAGGATAATTGTACTGATGCTACAGATATCCCACGGTAAAATGTGGGCTTGATGATTCTACTTTCAGTGAATTCAGTTTGAATCCTGCAAAATCTTGTTAAGAACTGCATGTTAACATGAAGGAAAGTTTCAAGAGCAATACAATAGGGCTTTCTTTTGGAGTGGACTTAATGTCCATGTAGTCACCAGGAGTCCAGCCAAACTAAAGAGAGTTATTTGGAGACAAAAGCCAGGGCCCAGACTAAGCAATCCTAAATTACTATCAAAGAAACAGCAGATAATGGGAGCAATGTCAAATAAACCTGACCTTGGCACCTGGGCATGTTGCTGGAGTCCCTGAGACTGATAATGCTCAACATAGCATTGTTTCATCTTGGTTGTATCAAGAGTTAGAATTAGGGGATGACCAGCCAGTATGTTCTTAGATGTAGATGCACATTTATTATTTTCACTTTATTTTAACACACACACACAGACATGTTTTTCATATGTCTATGAAGTAACACTAAGTGGTGCTTATTTCCAAATAAAAATGTGTAAGAGCTGAGGAGTCAGGACAGCAAAAGCAAACTGCTAAGAATCATGAGAGGTGGAGGTATATAAACTAAATAAATAAATCTTTCAGTAATCAATGGTCAGACTTGTAGCAGTGGAAGCAGCTAGTTAGGCAACTGTGTCCAACCTTTGGGGGGGTGTCAACAGCCTCAAAACTGTGGATACAATTAGATGATCAAAGACCTGCTCCTTTTAAATATGTGTTGCACACACTGCACTCATGTAAAAAGGGGCAGGACTTCAATTGCCTGGTCATGCCAGCCATTTGATGTTGTTGACCCCCCACTCCTTGACTCTGTAAGCCTACACACTTGTTCAAGCTTAACCAAACAGTAGATAAAACAGATTGAGTTTGTCTAACACATCAGATCAAAATATGGTGGGTAGTTTCTGGTTCAGCATGTCAAGCGATCACAGTCATTTTTGTTGTTTATTCATTTAGTCGCTTCTGACTCTTCGTGACTTCATGGACCAGCCCACGCCAGAGCTTCCTGTCGGTCATCAACACCCCCAGCTCCCCCAGGGACGAGTCCGTCACCGCTAGAATATCATCCATCCATCTTGCCCTTGGTCGGCCCCTCTTCCTTTTGCCCTCCACTCTCCCTAGCATCAGCATCTTCTCAGGGTGTCCTGTCTTCTCATTATGTGGCCAAAGTATTTCAGTTTTGCCTTTAGTATCATTCCCTCAAGTGAGCAGTCTGGCTTTATTTCCTGGAGGATGGACTGGTTTGATCTTCTGGCAGTCCAAGGCACTCTCAGAATTTTCCTCCAACACCACAGTTCAAAAGCATCAATCTTCCTTCTCTCAACCTTCCTTATGGTCCAGCTCTCGCAGCCATATGTTACTACGGGGAACACCATTGCTTTAACTATGCGGGCCTTTGTTGTCAGTGTGATGTCTCTGCTCTTAACTATTTTATCGAGATTTGTCATTGCTCTTCTCCCAAGGATTAGGCGTCTTCTGATTTCCTGACTGCAGTCAGCATCTGCAGTAATCTTCGCACCTAGAAATACAAAGTCTTTCACTGCTTCTATATTTTCTCCCTCTATTTGCCAGTTATCAATCAGGCTGGTTGCCATAATCTTGGTTTTTTTGAGGTTTAGCTGCAAGCCAGCTTTTGTACTTTCTTCTTTCACCTTCATCATAAGGCTCCTCAGTTCCTCTTCACTTTCAGCCATCAAAGCGGTATCATCTGCATATCTGAGATTGTTAATGTTTCTTCCAGCAATTTTAACTCCAGCCTTGGATTCCTCAAGCCGTGTGTTGCATGATGTGTTCTGCATACAAGTTGAATAGGTAGGGTGAGATTATACAGCCCTGCCGTACCCCTTTCCCAATCTTAAACCAGTCCGTTGTTCCGTGGCCTGTTCTTACTGTTGCTGCTTGGTCGTTATACAGATTCTTCAGGAGGCATACAAGAGGACTTGGTATCCCCATACCACTAAGAACTTGCCACAATTTGTTATGGCCCACACAGTCAAAGGCTTTAGAATAGTCAATAAAACAGAAATAGATGTTTTTCTGAAATTCCCTGGCTTTTTCCATTATCCAGTGGATATTGGCAATTTGGTCCCGAGTTCCTCTGCCTTTTCTAAACCCAGCTTGTACATCTGGCAATTCTCGCTCCATGAATTGCTGAAGTCTACCTTGCAGGATCTTGAGCATTACCTTACTGGCATGTGAAATGAGTGCCACTGTTCGATAGTTTGAACATTCTTTAGTGTTTCCCTTTTTTGGTATGGGGATAGAAGTTGATTTTTTCCAGTCTGATGGCCATTCTTGTGTTTTCCAAATTAGCTGGCATATAGCATGCATTACCTTGACAGCATCATCTCGCAAGATTTTGAACAGTTCAGCTGGGATGCCGTCGTCTCCTGCTGCCTTGTTATTAGCAATGCTTCTTAAGGCCCATTCAACCTCACTCTTCAGGATGTCTGGCTCTAGCTCACTGACCACACCGTCAAAGCTATCTCCAATATTGTTATCCTTCCTATACAGGTCTTCTATATATTCTTGCCACCTTTTCTTGATCTCTTCTTCTTCTGTTAGGTCCTTGCCATCTTTGTTTTTGATCATACCCATTTTGGCCTGGAATTTACCTCCGATGTTTCTAATTTTCTGGAAGAGGTCTCTTGTCCTTCCTATTCTATTGTCTTCTTCCACTTCCGCGCATTGCTTGTTTAAAAATAATTCCTTATCTCTTCTGCCTAACCTCTGGAATTTTGCATTTAATTGGGCATATCTCCCCCTATCACTGTTGCCTTTTGCTTGCCTTCTTTCTTGGGCTACTTCTAGTGTCTCAGCAGACAGCCATTTTGCCTTCTTGGTTTTCTCTTTCTTTGGGATGTATTTTGTTGCCGCCTCCTGAACAATGTTGCGAACTTCTGTCCAGAGTTCTTCCGGGACCCTATCTACTATGTCCAGTCCCTTAAATCTATTCTTCACCTCCACTGCATATTCCTTAGGAATATTAGTGAGCTCATATCTAGCTGACCTGCAGGTCTTCCGTAATCTCTTTAGTTTGATCCTAAATTGTGCAAGAAGAAGTTTGTGATTGGAACTACAGTCAGCTCCAGGTCTTGTTTTTACCAACTGTATAGATGTCCGCCACCTTTGGCTGCAAAGGATGTAGTCAATCTGATTTCGGTGTTGTCCATCTGGCGAAGTCCATGTATAAAGCCGTCTCTTAGGTTGTTGGAAGAGAGTGTTTGTTATGCAGAGTGAGTTGTCTTGGCAAAATTCTATCAGCCTATGTCCTGCTTCATTTTGTTCTCCCAGGCCATGCTTACCTGTAATTCCAGGTGTCATTTGACTGCCCACCTTAGCATTCCAGTCTCCCGTGATGAAAATAACATCTCTTTTAGGGATGTTGTCCAGTAGGTGCTGCAGATCCTCATGGAACTGCTCTACTTCAGCTTCTTCAGCATCTGTGGTTGGGGCGTATATTTGGATCACTGTGATGTTAGATGGCTTGCCCTGCATTTGAATTGAGATCATTCTATCGTTTTTTGGATTGCATCCAAGCCCTGCTTTAGCCATTTTACTATTAATTACGAAGGCTACTCCATTTCTTCTGTGGTCCTCTTGTCCACAGTAGTAGATCTGGTGGTCATTTGATGTGAAGTGGCCCATTCCAGTCCATTTCAGTTCACTGACGCCCAAAATGTCTATCTTTAATCTTGACATCTCACCAATAACCACATCCAATTTGCCCTGGCTCATAGATCTTACATTCCAGGTTCCAATGGTGTGTGTCATGAGTGAAGATGGGAGCCCCCTGCTCGCCATCCTCACTCATGACATCGTGTTGATCCTTAGAACATCGGATTCGCCAGCACCGTCGGCTGCTAGCCGTCCTTTCAGCTTTGAGCTAGCTGCGTCATCACGTCTGGGGCTAGTTGAGCTCATCCTCTGTTCCTCCCCAGTAGCATTTTGACCATCTTCCAACCTGGGGGTCTCATCTTCCGATGGGATACCAACATATCTCTGGTTGTACTGATCCATTTAGTTTTCACGGCAAGAATACTGGGGTGGGTTGCCATTACCTTCCCCAGGGATCGCCTTTAGTCTGACCTCTCTGTCATGACCTTCCCGTCTTGGGTGGCCCTTCACGGTTTAGCTCATGGCATCATTGAGGTGCTCAAGCTCCAGCACCACGACAAGGTAATGATCCTTTGCTGAAGATCACAGTCATTTATGAACTCTAAATGCTAAATTGCATGTGCTCCAAATACTAACACTATGGGCCTTTCTCCTTTATCAAGTTATAGTGCTATCTAGAGAAATGACAGCAAATATACCAGAATGAAATTTGCTGCCCCCATTGCTTATCCCTATCTTGCCTCAGCTGCACTGACATTTCTCAAGGTCGTGTATGACAAAACTTGACACGTTTTACGCACCTTCATGCTGCCCTTGGATAATGTCAGAATACAGGGGAAATATTACTTTAATCCTGGTATAGCCAGGGATATCTCGAGGGGGAGGGGGGAAACAAGAAGCCAAAGGGGCAGCTGCAACCAGGCCATTTTTGACCCTCTCTTGTTGACACCCTTGAGACAGGTAAAGGTGACTGAAGCCTAATTTCCACAATGGGCTGGAGAGATGAGGGTAATGTCCTAAGGACAAGGCAGGCAGTGATGTTGCCAGGTCATATTTGTACCATGGTGAGGTGCAACTCAGGACACAGCCTATGCTAGAATACTGTGGATGATGAAAAGTGCTGTGTGAGTCTCAACCTACTGCAGGATACTACTGTACAGCTGCCTCTCACAAGGGAATAATGTGAAGATGGGCAACAGACAGCCCTTGGCCGATGTAACCTCCCTCCACTTTCTTACTGCCATTTCAGATGGCTTCTTTAGTTTCAGTATTGCATGCTGGCTGGGGAATTCTGGGAGTTGAAGTCCAGGCAACTTAAAGTTTTAAAAACACCGAGTTACTTTCTTCTTCTTCTTCTTCTTCTTCTTCTTCTTCTTCTTCTTCTTCTTCTTCTTCTTCCTCCTCCTCCTCCTCCTCCTCTTCTAGCCTTTTCCGCAGGCGCAGGGTCCACTTTTCAGACCAACAAATGCCATTCCGCGAGATCGAATGCAGCAATCAGGTCCAACTAGGTGATCTTCATGTCCGTGTCAATGGTGTCCTTCCACCTTAGAATGCCAGAAGGAAAAAGCCTGGAACATAAAATATGACTGGAACCTGAACCTCCCCAAGACCTGCGTGGACGTTCCATGTAGTCAGCTGCCCATCATGAAACGGCTGGTGGATGGCCTTGTCCTCATCTCCCTTTGGGGCAGCTCAAGGCACAATCTGACCGGCCCAGGTGACCCCACCTGGCCCTCATCGAGTCAGTCTTCGGCTTCTGTGGGCGTGAGGAGACGTCTGCAGCCGTTGGGGACTACCAGAAAAGAGCGTAACCGCGGCTGAATCACCAGAGGGCTTTCTATCTTGCCGCGGCCGGTCCGCCTCCGCGACCTGCTCGCTCTTTGCGCCGCACGCAGCTGGGTGGTGTCTCCCGACCCGAGGCGCACCTGTTCCCTTCCCCACCCGGCTGACGTCGAGCTTCATCCGACCGCCCTGCCTGGATGCCGGCCTCCCAGTGGTGGCGGCGGCACCGCATATATATATCCCTCGCTCGATGGGTATGGAGTGTCCTCGCCGCGCCGTGCTTGACGCTCTCCAGGCACCGCGGGAGTCCTCCTGAGCCGCTTCAGCGCGCTTTTCGCTCGCTCTTCTCAGGCAAACCGGCCCCCGACGACGCTCCCGTCCACTCAATGCGCGCCCCGCTCTTTCTCCTCCTCCTCCCGCTGCTCCGGAGTCCAGGTGAGTGGGCGGGCGGGCGGGCGAGCGAGCGACGGACCCCGTCGCGGGGCAGGGCAGAGGGGCGCGCAGCTTCGACGGCCACACCGAGGGCGCCCAGAGTCGGTCTTTGGAGAGCGGCGGCGTTGCTGGGATTAGGATCGCCAAGTTGGGCCTCGCGCTCCTCGGTTTTCTCACTCCTCCGGAAAGTTGGGCTGGAACTATACCGCTGTTTTGAAATAGGAGGCGCCTGAAAGGCTGGGGCAGCAGCTGGGGGCGGGGGGGCGGAGTGCCTTCTGTGTCTCCTGCCCTCTTCTTCCCTCTTTCCCACTTCTCAATTTGACTTTTTTTTTTCTTCAGTTTTGGGTATTTGAAAGACACGCGGGCGTACGAACACAGCCCGAAACCGTCGTCAAAATCTCGATGCTGTATCTGTCATTCAGGCTAGGAGTTTATCTCTATTTCCGTCCCCTTTTGTGTACCGCCTCTTTCTTTCGTTACGAGGACCTTGTTAAGAACAGTTTGACTAAGTCACACATTTAGTGATCTTTTTGCCGAGTGGGAAATGAGAACGCCGCTTTCTCCCGGTCTGATCCTGGTAACATTCCCTGAACCCTGCTAGCTCTTGAAATAACAGTGTTTTGTGCTGCGGATGCTTCTTGTTTACTTTCCACAACTCTGCAAGGCACTTGTCATTTTCCTATATTTTAGAGGGATCAGGGTGATGAGAGCATATTGTCTGAAGCAGGATTTGAATTAAGAAAAATTGTTCACACCCCACAGTGCTGAGCGGAGCTCAATTCAAAGTGATTCTTAGTAAGTTTTGGGTTTTAAATGGCCATTTCTTGGTGGAGGAGTTTTAAATACTGAATAACTGTTTATAATTTTAGGAAAGGAGAAAGCATGTTGCAAGGTTGAAATCAGAGTGACTGGGTATTTGTTCCTGTCAGCTGCTTGATCAAAACCCTTTGTGCTGAATACAGTAGCATAACTTGCTCCTGTGTACGGAGATGCCTGTTTGACTGATTAATCTCCTTGGGAAAAATATTTATCTGAGGACATTAGTGCAGAACTATAGCCAGTACTTCATGTTTGCAAGATGAGAAAAACAGATGGATAACTGCTCTGACAATCAGGATTACCCCTCAGTCTTCATTCTGTGGCAGTGTTTCTCAACCTTGGCAAGTTTAAGATGGATAGACTTCAACGCCCAGAATTCCCCAGCCTGCCTTGCTGCCTGGGGAATTCTGGGAGTTGAAGACCACCCATTTTAAACTTGCAAGGTTGAGAAACACTGTTCTGTGTTCTCAGAAGCGGTTTTGATAGAAGTATTTTTCTTCTCCAAATAAGTGACCTCCAGGTTATCTCATGGGTTTATACCAACTGTAGGGGATCAATATTTCTTAAAGAACACTTGCTAGGGTTTTGGTTGAAGGAAGGCAATAACTTGGAACTTGGCCAGACAGTTTTAACACTCTGGGGCAATCTAAATAAATTCACATTAGAAAAACTGAGAGCTGTTTTTTGAATGACTCACTGTGGGAATAAGAGTCACTACATGTGCAATAGCTGCCCAGTGTAATTTTCAGGTAAACACCTCTCTGCTAGTTTTGCCTGACTAGTATGAATGGCATCCGTTTCTTTCATTTCTCTTCTACAGTCTACCAACATGCTGCTGGATCAGAGCTAAATGTGACAAAAGATGAGCAAAACATGCCCATTGTGAAGACGTTCAACACATCGTCCACTGATCTGTTGTCAGCAGGCGTTGAGTATGAAGAGGCAGAAGAAGACAACGTGAAGGACGGGAGAGCATCTCGGTTCCTTGTGAGTGATGCAGGAAGAGGTAGGTTAAAACGGAGTGCTTGCCCACGATGTTTCTCTCATTTGGGACTTCAAGGCCCACGAGAGGAGCCTGCTATAATGATGCACTTTTCTGCAAAGAGCTGTTGCTCTCTCTCACCTAAAGAGGCAGGTGTTATGTTCATATCCCAGTGCTCTCTTAGAATATATTCCAAGCATTTCAGAACCCTATTCTTCCTTTAGTTTTATCCATGCTATCCTAAAAATTCAGCTGGATAAAAATGGATATGTCTGAGAAGGTATTGAATAGACTTATATCTACACTACTGGTGTCTTTATGAAAAATTCTGTATTTTTTGTCTTGCCAAATAAATAAATAGACATGTGCTTGCTGTTAATATTAATAGTCTGAATGATTGTATAGCCCTTTCCAAGTATTCCAAGATTATTCTGTAGCATGTATGTCGTTGGCAAGGACTTCATGCTAGTAAGAAAGAAGTACATCTTGGATGTAAGGATGAAGTTGGCTTCTGAACACCAACCATATCTCTACAATATAGATTGAACCTAATGTTGCAGTCAATCCATTTCTCCCAAGGAATCCTGGGAACTTTAGTGCTTGGTACTAAGTATGTCTTTCAAGAAGTTTTGGTGAAGCTAGAAATCCCAAAGAGTTGTTTTTTTTTAATAGTTAACGGTATACAATTACTATGTTCATACAATAGGTCTTCAACTTATCAAGGCAGTGAAAATCCCTTTCTTAACCAAAATGAAAATTATTTACTAAGGAAGAAATGAATGGATTTTACTATCTTCCTTAAAATTAAGTGTTCAAAAACCAGTGGAATACTGAAACATAATATGGGGAATTCTTCTTTTAACTAATCTTTATTTAATGTAAATCATTCAACCTGTAATCTAACAATGATGTACTGTAAACATATTTTGTCCCAATCCCCACCAAGTGTGTGTTGGGGTGAGTGGATATTTGAAGGCAAAAAACCTGGCTGTGGACTGTATTAAGTCAACAGGCCTTTTTCCTCTAACATTACTATATTGTTTATTTTGATTGTTCAAAATCAGAAAGAGATGAGGATATATCATTCAAAGCCATTGTGGTCTAGAGGTTGAGGCACCAGATTAGAAACCAGGAGTCTGTGAGTTCTAGTCCTGCCTTAGGCATAAAAGCCGGCTGGGTGACCTTGGGCCAGTCACCCTCTCTCAGCCCAACACACCTCACAGGGTTGTTGTTGTGAGGGAAAACAGGAGGAGGAAGGAGTATTAGGTATATTCCCTGTCTTGAGTTATTTGTAAAAATAATAAAGGCAGAATAAAAATCTTAAAAAAATACTTGTAATAATATATAAATAATATAATTTGCCATTTTAAAATAAATGAACACATTGCAGACATGTCTTAGTATTCCTTAGAAGAACGGCAGCAGCGTTTTGTGACTAGTTCAAATGAAGATTGAACTATTTCCTCTTATTAATATTAGAGGGAATTAACCTTTTTCTGATTTATGTTACTTTTGAAGTAGTCTCCTATTAGCCATTCCATTCTACCTCATTTAGGCATTCATTTGCAATATTAAAAAGGAATTGATATGCATAATGAAATGCACATTTCTAGGCACATTTTCTCTTAAAAATGTGTGTTTTAACATATTGATGGATACTTACATGAATGACAAAATTTTGATTAGAGTATTAGGGATGAAAATCATATTGGATAAGTTTATCAGAATTCAGTAAATCAGAAATTCAATCAAATATAATTTCTTAAGCATCTGAATATAATGTATTGCCATTAATATCTACTCATATTTCCTGAGCCAATGCATTTAAGCTCCAAAGTATTTGGTTCATAAATATTTTCCTTTTCTGATCAACTTGAGCATCTTTCTTTTAAATATAATCATTTGAGTTAATAGCTGCAAATTTATGTTGGTGGGGTATAGTAGTCTTACCTGTTTCCAAAAAATTGTGGAAGTTAATTGAGTCCATTATGAACAAAAAGGTGCAACAAAAATATTCCAGTCAACTTTATCTGGTGAAGCTGCTGATGACTCCTACACAAAGTCAAAGTGAGCACAATTGCACAGGATGGTAAACCATATTATAGTCTGGTTTACTGTGTAAGCCAAACTCTGGAACATAGTCACTTCATAATTAGATAATGAACCATCAACTACAAAGGCAACCTTGGTTTGTTTTTGGTTAAGAAGCAGCAGCCCTGGCTTAGTGTGCTATTTGAACCTAAATGAAACAGCAGACATTGGTCCTCCAAGAAAATGATAGAGAAAGAAAGGTCACTGAGCTGGTCCTGCAGCAGCATTTCCAACTGCTTCACTTTTGTTTTTTACCTCTATTTTAGAAACAAGGGGAAGGGTTAGCTTTACCCCATTCCATCCACAGATGTGCTATCATCATTGTTGATGGCAAAAATGGAAAGAGAAACAGGAAGTATCAGTTAGTACAAAGATTGTTGAGATATCAACCAAAAAGGAGAGGAAGTGGCAAACCACAGATGGCCATTGTTTGCTGTGTTATTTGTTGTGCATTCACTGGGTGAGTGTCATAAGCATTATTTTTGCTGTCATGCTTAGTGTGTCTGTGAACATGGACAGAGAGAAAGATAGTGAGAACACTCAGAATTCTTTGGGATTTATCTGCATCTCTAGCCTGAGCAGTTACGGATATAAATATTTATGTTGCCCAGTAAGTGTTTGTCAGACAAAATGTAAGAGAAAAACAGTATATGAGTCTTAATACTTGTATTGCATTGCTTTTAACCATGGACATTAACACAAGTAAAGAATTTTGTTGAATAGGTTAGCTTAATTATATTACTCATGTAGAATAAAGTTCTAACAAGGAAATTGGAATCAATTTCATAAAGTTCATTTATTTTACAATGGCAAATTATATTTATTTATATATTATTACAAGTATATACCACTTTTCTTCTAAGCAATCAAGATGGCACATATAGGAATTTCCTATCATGTTATCCTTACAATATTTGGGCCAAGAGATAGAAACATCACTGGATCAAATAAGGACTTAAATCTGATCTCTCCAGTTTTAGTTTTGCTATCTTAATTACACGGCATAAAACCAATTCTTAAGATTGTAATCAGAGCCTGCTATTTTAAAATAATATTCAACATAATCTGTTTTATGATCCATTCTGATGACTTGCCACATAATATATAAAGCTTTCCATAGGGTGACTAATCTGGATTATAATATTTGAAACTGAATGTAAGATTGTAAACATTTTGGAAGTTCTTTTATGCAAAAGCCAACTTGAAGTGATAACCTTATATTTGGGTTTGCTTGGAAATAATTCCTATAGTTTCTCATTTCAGTCCGATTGGTAAACTATAGTTACTTAAAGATAGATGTTTCTATTTTGTTCAATTGTTTATGTAAAAGAAGGAGCTAAGGGTCTCATTAATCTGTGCTATGTTTGTTTGAATATAGTTACTGAATTAAACAGTTAAATCAAATCGCAGAGTAAGTAGATTTAGTCCACTTTGGATGCTTCAGAAGTTATAAATGAGTTGGCAAAGGTGCTATTATATATAGAATACGCATGCAAATTCCCTTGTAGTTAATTGAAATTAATCAGGCTTAAGTAAAATTACATAGCTGGAATTGTATACTTAATAGAAAGTTGCATTCAACCCTTGCTCTGTGATGCTTGAATTTTGTAGTTTGTCTCATGGCCTCTTCTCACTAGTCATTTATTGCATCGCCTAAGCCTCACTACATTGATGAAACTGATATGAAAGTTTTGCTAACTGGATATACTGTTTACTGGTCTGTGGAATATTAATGTTTATCCCACTGGCTAGTGATATAAGCAAACTGGGGTGACCATACCTTCCCAAGATGCATATCTGATCACAGGTTAGCTGACTTTATCTTTGCAGAAAGAAAATATGAAGAGCTATGGTTCTTTCAGACCTAGTTTATGTGGCAATTTAAACAGGAAAAACAAATTCTTTTCTAGAACAAGAAGGATTGGCACAACCCTTTACATTTCTGGGCTAGAGCAACATAAGCAGAGGTCATATGATCAAGAGGGAACCCTTGGGTTGCCAATCCTGATCCCGACAAACTGCAAATAAGAAAAAGCCTCATTCACATAATACATTTTTGAGACATATTGGGCCAGTCTTGCTCTCTCAGTCTGATCTAACTTAAAGGGCTGCTGTGAGGATAAAATAGAAAGAGAATAAGTCCATATTATCCTGAATCCCTTGGAAGAAGAATGAATTCAAACTTACAACTTTGTGATTATGCTCATATGCATTCATGAGGGAGAATTCTGGTGTATAATTCATGAGTTCCCTGCTCATTCATTCTTGTTTAGATCCTCCTACCACAAAAAGGATTAAACCAGCCTTCTCTGCCATATGCCCTCCAGATGAGTAAGAGCAACTTCCCATCATTCCCCAGTGGTTACACTGGAGTTATAGTTTAACACATCTTGAGGGTATTAGATTTGGGAAGGCTGGGCTATAATAATTGAAGAATGAAAACTTACTAGGATTTCTGGCTCAACATGCCCCTTCGAAGACAGAGTTGCATGTCCTTGATTTATGTCTCATTGCTTGGTTGTGAATGACAAATCACAAGAACCAGTTCAGGCAACATGGTAAGCCAGGGGAGACAATCTAATGTCCCCAGATATTTTGAACTACAACTCCCACAATCCTTGCCATTGGCCATGCAGGCTGGGCCTCTTGGGATTTCAAGTCCAAAACATCTGGAGTGCCCCCAGGTTGCTTACCCTTGTGGTAAGCCTTTCCTAGCTACTCCTGCTGATGGAAAAAGCCAAATGGGTACAAAAAGGGTTGCATATGGTACTAATAAATAATAGCCAAGAATCACTAGCTTCTGCTGCATGTGAATGTAGCCAGTGTTGTGAGTTGGACCTAAAGCTTTGAAGTTAAAAGCTGTTAAACGAAAATCAAAAGTGATTTCATTATGTTTTCAAATCACCTTCGGGCTAGAGAATTCAAGATTAAATTCTAAGATTGATTACAACCCATCTGTAAGTGGAGTCATGTCAGGGGGTGGTGAAGAATTCACTGAGACTGTTTTATGCTGATTAGAAATGAGAAATTCATTTGCAAACCATAGTCTCAATCCCACAATATGCATTTCTGAATTGGCAGATTGTTGCGAAACCCTGTCTAAAACCTCACAATTATCTACTCTGTTCTTTTAAACCCCTCTGAAATGCAAATATCTTTGGGGTTAACCATATTACCACAGTTCATTAGAATTGCTAAACTTCTAAGAGAACACTATTTATCTTTAATGCTGAGTGGTAATGTTTATGATATTAGTTCTGACTTTATTGCAGACAGAAATGAGAGAAGACTGATTATATTAAAATGTTTTGCACACCAACTTTCTTTAATTACTTTTAGAAAAGAAGTAATTGAAAATCCTGTGTCTCTCTCTTTCCTGTTGTTTTTGAAATTCTTAGAAATGAAAAGTGTAAAATAATTTTACCAAACCAAAACTTTATTCTTGTTCATTCCACAGATGTAGTGAGCCCCTGTTTGAAAAGATACTGGACCAGAAGATTTAACTGCCTAGAATAGTACATTGGCTTTAGCATGTAGAAAACTGCATTTTTTCTTGATTTTTTTTATTTGTTGGAGTAGAGTTGTTGGCACAAACTTGTTGGTCCTAGTTGCACAACATGCTTAACCCAGTTAACCATTAGCAATGGTTCTGGTAACATGTGATCATATTAATTGAATCAGAAGTCATCATTTTGGGAATACAGAGTCCCCATCCATTTTCTTCAGGAAATGCCTGCTATCCCATGAGTTTTGTACAAACCATCATCATTGATTATCTTTGTCCAGCAGCATGAGGGAGAAAACCAATAGCAAAGGAGGCAGCCATCCCCAGCCACAATGACTCAGTGGGCTTCAGACAAACTCTATAGCTCAAAGTTGTGACTTAGTAGATGGGGCTGGGCAACTACTTTTGACCAGGTTACAGTGTTTCCATAAAATAGCTAATAAGGTTAATGGTTCATTAATGGCTAATCAGTAGAAACCTGGGGCTGTTTAAGATAAATCCCAGAGCTGACGAAGGTTTAGGGATTCCCATGACAAGTGACACTTCATATAAGTGTAGCCATTGTGCATTTGTTGTGTATATATGCCTGGTCACCATTATGACAGCCCTTTGCTTTATAATTCTTGCAGTCAAAGTAGGGTATGGATTAGAGCAATAGGAATCTGAGGTTAAAATCCCTCTTCCATCACTGATCCAATCCAAGCCCCTTTCTTTGTGTAACCTATCTAATAAGGCTAGTGAATGTGAGTCAAATGTTTCCAGTGACCTCACTGCAGCAAAGACAGACGCCAATGTAAGTTGTTGTTTTTCTTAGCATTTGTCCCTCATCATTGCAGGGTCCACTTGTTTTTGCATGGTGCTCACCTAGTTTTTACAATGAAGCTGTCAATGTGTGTTGCGACAAAGGTTTTGTTTATCAGCCAGCTTTGTGCAGGGCCTGATGCTCATTTGGGCTGAGGGACCCAAGGCACTCAAGTGGCTTCTGTACCTAAGGGAGAGATAGAGCCTAGGACTCCCTTCTCCTAGTCCAGCATCTTGACCACAACAGCACACTATCTCTCTGCAGAGACTAATATAATTAACTTAAAATAAATATTTTTTCCAGAGAAATCACCCATTAAGAATCCAGCAAAATTAGATGGTGGAAAAAAGAACCCTAACAAATCCAAAAGAAAAGGAAATGAGAAGAAAACTAAAAAGAAAGATAAAACTCCATGTGAAGGAAAATATAAAGGTTTCTGTGTTCATGGTGAATGCAGATATATTGAACAGTTCCCAACACCTGTGTGCAGGTATGTTAAATTACGAATGTTGGTAAAACTATTGGTATCTCTATTTTTATAGCTAATATGTTGGCATAGATGGCACTTCAAGGTATTACTCTCTCACAGAGTTATTAATGGCGTGATGAAGCAGAATATATGGATCTGCTTAAAAAAATTAATTAATTCCCCACCCACCAGAATTTTGGAAGCATGAGAACACAACTAAATGGGTCCTGGCCATTTTCTTGCCTCCATACACATCCTCCATTAATCCAGATAGGGTTCGCAAGGTGTAATTTGCTTGGTTGGGGCTTAATGTTTTATGTGTACCAGGCATTTATGGCTGTAAACTATGGTTTATAACAGTACAACAAATGAAGCTCATCACTGAGTGAGCTGCAATGAAGCTGCAGGAATCTAGGGATGAGTGCTGCTAGATCTTTGCCTAGATATATGGCATACCCATGAATGAATTTCTGTGATTTTCACAGAACTTCTTGTTCCTTAAGGGCAAATCAAAGACCTCTAGAATCCCAAAGAATTGTATGCCAGTGACAGAACCATGTTTCCAGAGGGGGAAAAAACCCTAATATATGTGAGTTCCATGCACTATTCTGTAGGCTGAAACAGGCCTTTTTTTTTTTTAGATTTTTTATCCTGCCTTTATTATTTTTATAAATAACTCAAGGCGGGGAACATACAGTACCTAATACTCCTTCCTCCTCCTGTGTTCCCAACAACAACAACCCTGTGAGGTAAGTTGGGCTGAGAGAGAGTGACTGGCCCAAAATTAGTATACCTGATTCAACTAAAATGTCCTACTATGTACATAAAGGAGTGTGGAGTTGCTGCATTATGCAGAGAGGGCATGTTATGGACCCCGCCAGCTAAAGAAGTCCGGCTGGCGGGGTCCAGGAAGCGGGCCTTCTCTGCAGTGGCACCTGCCCTTCAGAACATTCTGCCACCGGAGATCAGGCTAGCCCCATCCTTTTTGACCTTCCGGAAGTCCCTGAAGACCTGGCTCTGCTGCCGTGCCTGGGGTGGGGAGGGGGGTAGTCATTCTTGGGGATGGCTGGCACCTTAGAGTGCTCCCCCTGTATTTACGATCATTTGTAGCCATCTGGTTTTTTCGTTTTCTTTTCATGTTTATATTGTATTATATGATATTTTATGATGATTATTGTTTTTCATTTTTAACCGACTAATTTATTGTAAACCGCTCAGAGTCCCTCTGTGGGGGGAGATGAGCAGTAGTATAAATTTGAGAAATAAATAAATAAATAAATTATGGCCACCGAATTCATAAAAAATGAAGGTGCCTTTCCTGGTGCTTTCTATCAAAATTATCAAGAATTCTACCTATTGCTGGCAAACTAACACTGAGGAAATTAAGCAGCAGAATACAGTGGATGTGTTTGAAGGTACTCCGACATACATCATTTCAGTAGTGTATATGTGTTTAGAATGGCAGTGAACGCACAAATAATTGTGAATTTTCATGGCCTGCTTTCAGATGCCACCCAGATTACTTTGGTGAACGTTGCGTGGAACAGTTTTTGAAGACGCGAAAGACCAATGATGAACCGAGCCTCTCAAAAACAGCACTTGTGGTGGTATCGATTTTCTTCTCAGTCGTCATTTTTGCTCTCATTGTCATTGTCATCACTGAACAGTAAGTAATGTTATTTCAATCCCTAAGTTAACCAAGGAAAGTATAATAATATAATGTAATAAAATAGTGGCAAAATGGCTGATAAATATCTGTGATATTTAATATACTCAAAAATGCCTTCAGCAATAGGTTACTGAAGTTTCATAAAATTGCTTGCCAGAATTTATGGTGCCACAAAGTGAGAAAGAAATTTGCTTCTTATTTTATTTTATTTTATTTAAATGCAGGTTGATACTTTAAAAAAAAAAACATTTATGAAGCATGATGACTGTATTCATATACTGGTGACTATTTTGCAAATATTGCAACGCAGTCAAGTGAAAAGCATGTGCTATAATGTATATATTAAGGAACCTTCCACAAAAAAAAAGTATTTTAGGGAAAACATACATGAAAGTACATATACAAATTGACTCAGAGACAGGATACCAAAATGTAAATTGGCAAATGAGAAACTGAATTCAGTTGTATTTCTCTATGCTTAATTTTAATTATATGGAGTAATAAGTTGGGCCAATTTTGTAGAGCAAAGTTTACTTCAGTCTACTTCTGAGCACCATTTAGAGCATCATAAAATAATGAATAGTGTAAGCGGACAGACCATTAGGACGCATTAAAGTTCAGCATACCATAATCTTGAAGATTAATTGTATTTGACAGGTGATCATCTCATTAAGTCTGCAAGAAATGAGCAATGAAAACAACTAGTGTGTCTTTCTGATTTTATGAGATATATTAAAGTTGAAATCAATGAAATTTAACATTTAAGCCTAATTCTTTCAGTGTGTTTACCCTAGCTATGACTCAGTTTGGATCTAGCCCTATGAAGTAAATGTATCAGACAAGCCTAACTGATGCATGATAAATGGTAGATTGGTGACTTCCAAAACTTTTGCAAAGATTGGTTTTCAAATGATTAACAAATTAAGGACTTTTGTGTTTTTTGTGTTACTATGGGAAATGGTTCTGTAATAGAACTCAGTGGCAGGAGAAAGGTGAAATTTAAGCACTATTTAATCTTGCTTAATTGAGCTTCATGCTTGGGACCATTAGGCAAATACGATGCTTACTGCTTTAAGTTTCACTCCTGAGAAATTGTGTTTTAGCTGCTATCCCACTGCTGCTGACCAGAATTGCACACCGTCAGTCAGGTTCTCTCTTACCATTATGTAAAGTCTAAATGACTGATCTTCTTCCTGTAAAGTCCTACAGATTTCATACAAACAGAGACACACAGAATACTTGAAGTGAGGTGGTAACTTCTATGTCACAGGTGAAATCTTCACTTAAATTAAGCATTCATTTGGTGACAATTGCAGTGGCATGGATTTGGTCCCTATCATTTCCACTCCGGTGTAACTCTCATCCCAAGAGGCAGGGCTGCAACTAGGGTCTGTGTCACCTGGGGCAAACATGGATTCCACACCCATTTTGGCACCCCCCCAGCGCAGCACCCGGGGCACATGCCCCGCTTGCCTCCCCTAGTTGCAGCCCTGCCAAGAGGATGGCTAAAAGTATATTGCACTGAGCCTGCATCACTTCCTTTCCCCAGCTGCCTCCTTTCCTCAATTCTTTGTGGTAATTGTTAATATATTTTCTACTACAGATTAAGGTTACTATGGTAACTAATCATTTTGGCCGGGTGAAGAGGTTGAATTTAATTGCCCTCTTTTCGGATGTTAATTTTTGCACCTGGGGAGAAGAACTTGCCTGGACTTGTTTTAGTTTCAGTTTCCCTTCTGTGTAGGCATGTAGAGAGTTAAGCAGCTCTCACTGAGAGCCTGTAAATATGTTTGCTTTCTGTAAATATAATTATTTTTATAGAAATGCCTGGTGTGTGACTTTTCTGATCTCTCCTGGGCCAAAGGCTTTCCTAGCAATCTGCCAACAGTAATGTTTCACTCAAACTGCAGGCTATTTCACAGAAATTTATGGTTCACACAGCAGTCCAGTCTCCACCCTATTCCTGCCCTGAGTTCCTTAGAGATTTGTATATCCTCCATCATCATCATCATCATCATCATCTAAATGCTTGCCTTGGAACCATATCATGTATGCGTCACACTGCCTAATTTGAAATTTAATAAATAATTCTGACTTGGATTCAGATGTAAACTGGTCATTAAAGTTTGGAAGCTTTGTTTCAGTGCTGCTGAATGGCCCACCTGCTGCCTGGTCAGCCAGTGGCCCCCACAAAGCTTCCAAGAGGTTAACAGCAAATTTTGCCACTAAAATGGCTGAATTTCAGCAGCATGATTTTTAGGTGAAAATGTTAAAGATGGGGATGGGAAAGTGAGGCCCTGGGGAAGTAAAATGCTTCCATTCCCACCCTTAAATCCCTTGAAGTCACAAAATCATGAAACATTGGAACAAAAATGTTCTCCCCAGGCGATAGCAGCGTGTCATTGCAAGGCTTTTTCAGAGCCTATTGACTGTTTGACACCTAACTTACAGGGCCCTGGCCTGAAAACTGCTCACCATTGTTCAATTGGACATATTCTATTTATGCAGAAGTTCTGAAACTTTGATCTATTTTAATTCTTGCAAATTTAATTTCTTATTTGTTTGGGGGTTTTTAGAGAAAGAATTATCAATCTTTTGCCAGTTGAAGCCTGCTTTCAGCAGGGTGTGCATCCCATAGGCCATTTATGCCCACCCCCCAACCCCCAACCCCCAACTCCCAACTCCCCAGCACTCTGAGATTCAATCCCTACTTTAAGGAGTCTGGAGACTTTCATATGTGGTGATCTATCTACTAAATAGAGCCTAGCCAGAGGCTCATTAGCACTACTACTCATTTTCTGTGCAGGCCTAGTACAAGTTCACAGTAAGAGACTTCAGCTGGTCTGCTGGTTTCATACTTGTGCAGAGTGTGTATAAAATTGGAAGAACACCACAATTTTGAAATAACTCTATCAAAGTTAATCCAGGAGAAGTGGATGATAGAATGTTGTAAGCAGATGCTAGGCACTGCTTCCTAGGTGCACTTGAGAAATGGTGATAACACACTATCACAAATGTCTCCCAATTATGAACTGCAGTGGGGAGAACATGACTCATATGGCTGATCAGTAAAAACTCCAAAAAGTTTATAGAATGAATCTGTTTGTACATGACTGGACTTTATGAATTACAGTATTTATATCCCCAAACTACCCAAGAGTATTTGTTGATAAGAGTATTTTGCCCCAAGAAAAACAGCCCATTTGGCAAGATTTCAACTGAAACTTTTTAAAACAATCTGATTTTCAAGTATACAAAATTATTTCTTCTTTAATTTCTGCTGTTAAAATCTAAAGCAAATGTAAAAATGAGTTGCTAATTTTAAGTTTTCTAGGGAAAGCACATACATTTAAAGGAATAAAAGCTTTATAAAATAGGTTTTTCAGGTAGATGCTGGTTGGGGAATTCTGGGAGTTGAAGTCTACATATCTTAAACTTGCCACGGTTGAGAAACACTGGAGTAGGGATTACTCCAGTAAATTTCTCACTGGGTTACCTCCTTGCTCCAGAAACATCAGCCACAGCTCTTTTTACATAAGCATTTGGACTAACATGCCAAATGCTATTTTATTTAAAGTAGAACCCCCAAACTTTTAGGCTTTGGGGCACTTTTGAAACGTTGACCGCCTGTTGTGGGTACTGTGGCTGCATGGTTGGGTGGGGTTTGCTCATTTACAAGCTTTCTGCCATGGTGGCTTGGCAACTCACAAAAGAAGAAAATTAAATGGAGCAAGGAACCTGCTATGTCCCAGATTGTGTCTATAATTTAAAATCATTTTGTACTTATGCTTGAACAATGCAAAAACAAAACAATTCTGCAAAGTGATGGAGATGGATGTTTTTATTATTCAGGGTAAGAAAAAAATGCACTAACTATGAGGAAATAGAGGAAAGGGAAAATCTCCAACAACAAAATGGAATTCCCAGCAATAATGTCTAAAAAGAATGAAGGTAAGAATTCTGCTGACTACGTCTTACAGTGTGCTTCCAACTCCAGAGGTTTATAGCTATTTGTTTTTTCTCTTTCTCTGTGGGCTCTCTATCCCATTATGATAGCTACTCTGATTTACCAGCATTACAGCTGGTATAGTTTAATGACTGAGCTACACATCAAGATGTCCCAAACTGAAATCTTGCTACTTCTTTAAGCTCACCCACGGATTTAAGAAAGTCATTATCTTTTAGCCTCAGCCTGCTATTCTCTAATAACATAGTCCTATTTCCCAAAGTAGCTATAAAAAATTACAAGGTAAACCTATGCAAAGAGCTTTGAATAATTTGCAGTGCTATATGAAGTATTAAGTTATCGCTGCTAAACTGCAGAGGTTTTCTGCTGGATAGAAGTTAAATTATAGCAGGTGTTCCATTCGTTGGCTCAGTAAAGATAAGAATCGTGTTTTTATTTTGTCAGCCTTTTGAGTCATGCTGCTTCCTTCTTTGGCTGCTGTTCTAGTCCTGCTTACCTGGAAGTGAACTCCATAGATTCTTTTGATCCTAAAAAATATGCACAGACTTGAACTGGGAGCAAATAGAAATGTCGTCTTTTTACTACTTGCCTAGAATCCCTATCAGTTCTTCCACTTCCTTAGAGAAAAGCTTCATAGAAGTGTCGACCCTTATTTTTGATACAAATAGGTCTGTGCTGTATGTGTAATACAGAGCATTTTCTGAAAAAAATTGTAGGTGCTACCAGAACCAGGCACAACAGTTGCAGAGATTCTTTGGTAAGCCATCAAATGTACAACTCTCACTGCAGATTAAAAGAAATAACCCTCTACCTAACCAACTGATAACCGCATCCAGGAATTACCTGTTCTGGCTGCAGGAGCTCTGAGAATTTGTGCAAAATGTTCTTGGTCGAGATGGATGGCCAAAAATTAGATCAGTTCAGACATAAATCATTTCTATATTTCAAGTTATAGCTCTGTGCATATGTTCAGATAAATGCTCTGGAATGTTCAGAATATAGGATCGTGTGAGATAAATACCATAATTTTTAGGGCTTTTTATGTAAATATGTAAGTACAGAGGTTTTCTATTACCGTAAATGTGTTCCTTATTGAACGTGTCCAGACAATTCAGTGACGTGTTTATTTTATAATGATTTTACACAAAGAAAAAAAGTTGCGATACGTTTATATTGTTACTTGGTCCCCGATCTCTTTCAGTTTGTGCAGCCTCCTAAACCTTTGAGTTTTTCCCAAAGACCTTCTAAGCAAATCTTAAGTTTAGTACTGCATGCAGCAGCCTCCTTTGTGCAGCTTTCCAGAAATCTGTGTCTCATTTGCTAAGGCCGTGCTTTTCCTCTTCCAGAAAGTGAAGAAGCTGTCGCTGAAGCACATCCTAATTCATGGAGGCATGTCTGAAAAAGTCAAATCAAGAAATCAGGGCAGTTAAGCTGAAACCTTATTTGCCACCAACCCGGAGGGTGCTGCAAAGAGGGAGTGGTCCTCAGTTTTCCTCCTTGGCTGTTGCCAGCATGCTTCTGTGCCTGCCAGAATGAGCATCTTTGGTTTCACAGCAGCCAGCACACCAGCCAGCGCTGCTCAATCGTCGGAGAATATTGAACGGCTGCTGCCTTGCATACTTCTTTTTTGCACTGTTACCTTTTGGCAGAGATGAACTGATTGAGAGAGTATGTGAGAAATCATGAGTTTGAAAGGCACTTGTGACTGTATTCTTTGCTATGTTCCACACACACCCATGAAGGTGAAAGGAAAAAAATGGAGCTGGTTTTGAGTAAGTCTCTCACGCTGCTTAAAGAGCTCAGTGACTCCCAACTGGGACAAACGGTACAGGGTGTGCCTCGTTTCTCCCACACCTCCAACCCTGTCAACTGGAGGGTTCCCGCTTGCTTGATGAAAATGTGCTGGGCCAGAAGTGCCAGTGCTGAATGCAGTTTTGTCTCACTGGAAAGAACATAAACAATTGGAGCCATTTCCAAGTTGCTGCTCTGGTTTTTAAAACATTGTTTGGGGAGATGCAATCAGTTTGTAAAACTGCCAACCAATAGAATTGCTTGTTGGTGGCTTTGTTTCCTGAGATTAGTCTAGTCACTAACATCTGCAATATAACTATTCTAGAGAGTTCAATTTCCCCTTTAATATTCTAAGGTGGGGTATTTCAGCAATAAGAATCCTGAGATTTGGTTAACGTAAAGGCTTTGTTTTAAGAAACAACTCTGTTTTGCCAACCCTGTTGTTTTCTCATGCTTGATCCCCCTGGCTCTTATCCACTACCATATCAATACACAGTACTAGTAATTGGCCTCACATGTAATCAGCATCTGCATAGCCAACCTTGTTAATATGTTTTCTACTACAGATTAAGGTTACTATGGTAACTAATCATTTTGGCCAGGTGAAGAGGTTGAATTTAATTGTCCTCTTTTCGGATGTTAATTTTTGCACCTGGGGGGAAGAACTTGCCTGGACTTGTTTTAGTTTCAGTTTCCCTTCTGTGTAGGCATGTAGAGAGTTAAGCAGCTCTCACTGAGAGCCTATAAGGATGCAGAAGCCTTTAAAGATGTTTTACTTTCTGTAAATAAAATTATTTTTATAGAAATGCCTGGTGTGTGACTTTTCTGATCTCTCCTGGGCCAAAGGCTTTCCTGGCAATCTGCTAACAGACCTGTCTTCCCCTTCACCCTAATTTAAATTCTCCATCAGTCTAGCCATTCTGTGCAACTGATGAAGTCCACTGCAGCTCATGAAAGCCTATGCCTGTTAATACAATCTGTTAGTCAGAAAAGGTGCTCCCAGACTCCTGATTTCATATCAGACAAACAAAAAACCCCTGCTTCTACCTAACTAGTGAGAACTGCTTCTCCCCCATCCCCTCTGGGATGGACAAAGATTGCTGTGAGCCAAGCTTTGGCTGCAATTCGGCATCTTCTACCATACAGGAGCAAACAGTGAAGCAATATACAGTATAACAAAGATACAATATTTATTAAAACAAAACAAGAAAGGTCAGCCTGACAGACTATTATCAACTTCCACAGTATTTTTACTTTTAAAAAGATTGAAGGGCAAGATAAAGCACCTTTATTTAAGTTTGCAATCTTAGTAGCTTCAATGTTTCCTGTACAGACGTAAATGTTTCCACAAAGAGGCATCTTTAATTCAAGTTATGGTTCTATGTACTTTTTCAGATAAACTATGAAATGTAATGGAATTTACATCAGAGTAATCATACATAGGCTTGTGTTAGTGTACAGTAGCTTGTATATAAGATGGAAAACATAGTTTTTAGGGTTTTTAATGTAAATATGTAAGTATAGAGGTTTTCTATTACTGTAAATGTGTTCCTTATTTAATATGTTCACACAACTCAATGACTTATTTATTTTATATTTTTTTACACAAAACTACCCCCTGAGTTGTAGTAAGTTGATACTGTTACTTGGTCCCAGTGCTCTTTGCATTTGTACGGTCTCGCAAAGCAGTGCCTCACAACAACACAATCAGCACAACTATTAATTTTCATATCAGTTCATCTGCCATGAGTGTAACGCTTGGGACTGTTAATTTGCAGAAGGTGCTAGAGTTGCCAGCATTACTACCATCTTTCTCCTATCTCTGCTCCCGGTTCCAGGCATAGGAAAGAATAACTAAATCAGTTTCATGTGTAATACAAGCATCCATGGAGGACGAGGGAGGCAAATCGCACCATGTGCCTTTTGACATTGTGCAAATGACATCACTGATATACTTGCATCAGGTGTGGTAGTGCAAGTGTGACCTGTGTGATGACATGATGCATGTGTCATCATTTTCATGTCTTTGTGACTTGTAAGGGAGGCCTCTGTGTAGATATGCCCATGAGTTAGTATTCTTAAAGAATAAAATTGTGCTTGAAAGCTATGGATAGGAGAAATAGAGAACCCTACACTACAGTAAAATTTAGCAAACTCTAAAACAATTAAAGAGCCAAAGCATTTCTATTCCCTTAGATTTCTCACTAATTTTGCCAAGATTTCTAAAAAGCAGAAACCACTTTGAAGGAGGAAGCCCAAGTTCTCACAGTATCTGGAAGAGACTTCCCAGTGCAGTAACTTCTGGCATTGTCTCCTTCCCAGGCTCTTGCACAGTTCTTATTCATTGCAGTGGATCTTGTGGAAGGGAACTTGCAGTCAGAAACCAGAGAGCAATTGGGAACATGCCCCTATTGGGAAGCATTTAAAACTTCAGAGGTGGACAGTGACTGAGGTGAAACTTCCCCAGAGCTATTATTCTGATACCTGCAGTCTCGCTTGGTCGGCTCGCCCTGCGTCTCATCAGAATGACAGTACTCTGGGGCACCAGCCTTCTCTTGAAAGAGCAAGTAGAACAGGAAAAACAGAATGTGGGCTGCCAATTACACTGTGTCAACAACTTTGTCTCAAGAAAGCCACAAATAGCATTTCGAATTAATGGTTGTCATCCTCCTTCAGCTTGTTTTGGACACATCATGCCACTGGCTGGAGGTTGTCTCTCCCATAGAAAGGGTGGCCTTGTTGAGGTAATAGCCCCTTTAAGGCTGACAATCAGGGCTCATTTACTTTCCAAGAAGTCCACCAATTCTAAGGTAATTGTCCTAACAGCCAGGAAACACGCTGAGACAAGGAACTGGTCTCTAATGTTTATTGCTAGTACATAACAGGAATCCTAACAAACTGAAGAAGCGTGGGAAAAACCCAGACATATAAACCCCAAAGGTTAAGGCAGTCCCGATCTGTGTCTCTTTGAATGGCTGACCAATTCCTCAGTGCTACGCATGCGCTTAACAGTCTGGATGGGAGCCCCCTGCTCGCCATCCTTACTCATGACAGTAATGGGTTTTCTGATGCTAATGGATTTTTTGTCTAATGAAACGAATGTTTCAACTCTAAATAAGAATGGGGTTGTTCTCTCTCTAGTATGTTCACAACAAATGAGCTGATTTAAGGTGAGTAGTACAGCAGAGTGACATTTTCTTATCTTTTCAAAGGTCAATCCCAGAAATTAAGATTATTGAACTGGTGCCCAGTGAAGCAAGTGGGATGGAGGGTAGACATCACAGTAAGCAGAACCAAGAAAAGGGATAGACATTGCAAACTAGTTGTAGAACATGTTCTAACACCAAGTTTGGGCTGCTATTTTTAAAGATTTTATTTTTCTGTTAAAATAAAGTCATTTATTAAGCCATAAGCTAAAAGGCACTGTTTAAAGAATGGATTTGTTTGTTTGGATGTTACAGAATATTTTAAAATGCATCCATTGATATTTATGCATATAGAAGAACCTATTCATAGTGTCTGATTGGCTATTTCCAAACGTGTGTGTGTGTAAAAACCGTCCAATTCTGTTGCCCATTCCTTGCATTTGCCTATCTCATGTACAAACACAAACTTTGAAAAAGAATCCTGTATTTGAGCTGATCTCCATTAACTTCAGTCTCTCTCTTCACACCTTTACTGCCTTTCTTCTCTGGTCTAAGAAAGAAAATAAGTTTATTTTCAGTGTACACACCTGGAAACATCTGAAGGCTGCGGAGATTTACCCTGGATGCTCTTGATTTCTTCACATTCTCAGTTCATTAATCAGGTTGAGGTGATTGGGAACACATTACAAACCTCTAAAATGGCTTTCAGACAATTCACTCCTGTTCCAATGTGAGGATCTTATTCAGACCAGAAATCAAAACACCTGCCCAGAACTTCATGCAAATTTAACAATGCAGTATGACTGGAGCTGCAACAGAAAGAAACATGCTCTATAAAGAATTATCTTTCTGGTAATGTAGCTTTCTCAGGATGAACCCTGTCTTACAAGTTAAGACACAGTCCAACAATTTCCTGGCCAGTTCCCAGCAGGCCATCTAGCTCCAGCTGTAGATAGACTTGGAATCCTTCAGCAAAGTAATTTAGTTTATAATGCAGCTATAATTTCTTTAACATCAACTACTGTACACTGTTTCACTCTTAGTCTAAGCCTTGCTTCACAATGTGCAGTACAGATGTTATAAATCAAACACTAAATTATCAGCCAAAGGTTTCCATGCATCTACATGAAGACAGTTCATTTTTTTTAAAAAAACTGAATTTTACTTAAGTTCATTTTCTTAGGCAGTATTCTAAAACTCTTCTAGGAGGTATTGTTGATTTTTTTTTTGCACTGGTCGGTTGTCATACTCCAACCATTGCCTTTTCCCTGGTTTGCATTGCAATCAGCTACAGACTTGTAGAACCAGTTTCTTAGCATTCAGTCAGGGACAGAGAAAAATAGAAATTTGTATTGACTGTGGCAAAAAGGGCTTTCAAACCAATATCCTGATATTTAAAAAAAACATACATTTATTTTACATTGCATACCACCTGGAAAAACTGGTATCTTGAATAGAAATCCATTACATAAATAAAATTTTGTGGACAAAAAAAATGTTGTTAGCATTCAGTAATTAAGACATTCCATAAATAAATGCCTGGGGAAATGCAAGACAGGATCAAAGGAGCAGCTTAGGCTGTTTGTCTCCCATAGGAAATGAATATTAGCCCAGTGGACTTCTACTTCTGAGCATCTGCTTCCTACCTTTCATGAAAAATGTAGTTTAATTCACAAAAATGTGGGGAGAAGGGTTCTCTTTAAGAAAAAACAACCAAGAACAGAAATCACTAATCCCATCACTCTCAGTTTCATGTTAAAACAAGGAGCTGATTAAGGTTTTCCTCAGTAATTTTAAACCCCAACAAGTTTTTCATCTCTTCTCATCAAAGCAGCCACAACAAATTCCCCCTGTCCCTAGATCACCTTTCCTTCTTAATTTTAAATATTTCCAGCAGTAGCACTTAGGCCTCCAATAAGAGATACTTCTGATCCCAAGTCCCAAGGAAATAGCCATTTTTAACTATGGCTTGTTGAAAAAGCCAATGTCTAGGATGGTGAAGGGACATGATGGTCTGACTTATTTCTATCCAAATCCTTTGAAAAATCCTGCAGAATGGGTGAAGTGCTAGATAATCAGAGGAAGCCAAATGCCCTTATTTTCAAAAAGGGAAAAACTCAGGAAGTACTGATAAATCAGTTCTGCGTTACTATCTGGACTCTAGAGCAAACATAACTTTACTGATCTGTAAACATTTTGAAAACAATGTGGTAATAGTAGAAAGCATAGATTTGTCAAGAATACATCTTATCAGACTAATCTTGTTTCATTTTTTTTTTACTAATTTCCACAGTAGATTGTGGAAGTGCTATGGAAGTATATAATATAACTTGACTTTGGTAAACACTTGAGAAGGTACCATATGGCATTCTGATAAGCAGACGAATTAAGCATGAACGAGATAGCATGTCTACTGAATGGCTCTGTGAAGGGCTTGGTAATCCATACTCAAATCCATACTCATGAACATCAGTGGTTCCCCATCAGACTGGAGTGAGGTATCAGGTGTGATACTCTAGAGTTCAGTCTTGGGCTCAATACTCTTCAACAATTTCATTAAGTATTTGAAGGTAAGGTAGAATGAATGCTTATCAAATCTGCAGGAAACTCAGAACTGGGTGGGATAGCTAATTCAAAATGGCCTTGGTTAAGTTAGCAGCATAGACTAGAAATAACAGAATGAAATTTAACAAAATGTAAAGTTCTTCACCTAGGAAAATGAAATCAAATGAACAGTTCTAAGATGGGAAATACTATCTTTGAGCTATAGTTGACCACATCCTGAATCTAAACTAGCAGTATGACATGGATGTTAATGAAAGTTTTGAAAGTTTTACAGCAATAGAACTATAGTTTCTAAAACACAATAAATAATAACTCAAGCCTTGGATCAAGTATTATATCCAGTTCTTGACCCTACACTTTAAGAAAGATTCAGGAAAATCTGGAATAGGTGCAAAGAGAGGTCACTGGGTTGGAAAACAAGTTTTATGAGGAAAGATACAGGAATCTGGGAAAAGATTCTTGAGGGGAGGTAAGACCATATTTTTCAAGTATTTGAAGGTGGGTCATGTAGTAAAAGATCAAGACTATATCTATTGTCCCTGGATGCAGAACATGGAATATAATCTTACATTAGAGGAAGACAGATTCCAGATGACTGTTTAAAAAGAGCTCCTACAGGGAAAGAGCAATTCTACAGGGGAACCAATTCCTGGGGTAGTTGGCTAGTCCTCCACACTGGATGCATTTAAGCCAAGGTTGGACAGCCATCTGTCTGGGATGCTTTAATTTAGTGGGAGGTCACCCTAAACAGCCTAAATGGTCCCTTCCAGTGGTATAATTCCATGATATAATTCCTTGCTTTGTTTGCACAAAGCAAGGCTTTGAAAGGTTGCTTCACTTTGCAAAGGATTTGTGTGAAACACTCCTTTGATGCTGTCTTTGTGAAGTAATGCATTCCCCTCACTTCTAAAAGTAAAGGGGGTACATTGCTTTAGTTCCCCTTTTTCAGAGATCTTCACTGCAGCGTTGACTAGCTATTCCAGTTGTCAGAAGAGGCTTCTGGTCATCTACAGTGCCTCAGTGAAGTGAAATGTGGGAGTCTCACACACCCACAATAGCTGCACCATTCCTGAAAATGCTTTGAACATGTTCAACAGCTCTCCTGTTTAGTGGATTTTTCCCTTCTCCGCTGTTCATCCTGCCAAAGTCCTTAGGAAACAAAATGTTTCTCTCAGCGTTCTGCTGAGAAAACGATCTAACCATCCCACTTTTCCATTGATAGTCTCTAATTGCTTCTTTGTTTATTTAAAACATTTTTATCCCACACTTCAGTTGAAAAGACTTACATAACAATTATACAAGAACAATTAAAGCAACAATGAATAAGACAGTTTCTTCTCCCATTCTTTCAGAGAGTTATCTTTCCAGAATTTGCTTGTCTAAAATGGAGACCAGGAGTCCGTGGGATCAAAATAATACTGCCGGGAATGCTTTGCCCAATGTAACTTACAGTACTATTTGTCTTTTTTCCCAACTAATCACACGACATGACATGACACAACATGACATTACTGCCTTGAGCAATGAGTTATCATTTCCCATCTTCCCCCCCTCCATCTTTCATAAAATAATGTTGGAATACTCTCTCCCATTTTGTCATGCTAGTTTCGTTCAATCGCATTTCCGGTACACAAGGCTAGAAGGTTATCCAGTTCCTCCTGTATAGCAATATAACAATCTTCTGTTTTGATGGTATGTGCCAACTTTGTGGCAGCATGAAATTTCATTAACATGCTCCAGTCTTTGATGCCAAGGCCATTAATTAAAATATTGTATAAGACGGGTCTCATAATGAATTCCTGAGGAACCTGCCTAGTAACTTCTGTCTGGAAGGAGAATGCATCCTTCTGTTATTTAAAAAAGCTGTCAGAGTCTCATCAGCCAATTCTTGACTGCTCTTGAAATAATTTATCGATTTTTATGTTCCCAATTAAGAACATGTTGATGTTCTTTTATTTGTTGATTTCTAGACAGAAACATCTATCATTGTTGATCTCTTGGAAAGGATAGCATGATAAATATGTTCAGCTACTTAGTGGGCAGTGTACAGTCTTATCTCACAATGACATCTGTCAAAATGAAGAAGTACAAGGCAAGCACCATGCTAGTATTTCAGAGCATATATGTCGCACAAGGACACTATTATAGGCAGGATAGGCAACAACATCACCCATGTCACTTTAAGTTGGATTTGAGCATCTTAGTTAACCTGGTGGCACAATCGTGCACTTAGCATTTAGAAGTCCAGGTTTCTGAAGTATTTATAACTGGAGAGGATTTGGAAATAACCCATCCCAGGTTTTGCAAGCAGTAGTAATGTGTTAGATAAGATAGTAGGAGAGCAGACTAGGCCTCAGCTATGAAAGGCTGATATTGTTACTGTTGTTACTTCAACTTTTGCTCTATGGCACTCTGTAATGTGGACTCAGATCAAGAACTCTTACAGGCACCTTTTTTTTCTATGGTAAAAGCGGGCCCAAAATTTACTATAGAAGATCCCAGGATTAACTGCAGATACACAGTCAAGTATGTGTGTCATGGAAGACATGTTCCAAAAAGGAGCCATGCTAGTCGGGAGATATAGGCAGATAACTACAACAATGTGCTATGCCCCAGTGCAGAAAAACATGCCAGAATAAATTGCATTGCCCTGACTGCCGAGACCTATTGTGTCACTCCAATTTTAATGTGGGACCAGTTAAGGAAAGCAGTATTTGGATTTGTCTCCCCTCCCATGAGTGTTACCCGCTAGTGAGAAAACCAGCCACCATTCAGTCTTCTTAACATGTCTTGGGCAAAGTTGAATAAATGGAGGTTGGGTGCCTGGGAGTGGGGTGAAGGACAGAGTGCCAAGCCCATGCCCCCAAAGAGTTCAACTGCTAAGTCACAGGGGCAGAGGAGGGGTGCTGGGTGAAGTGTGACTGAGCTTTATCCTGGCTGGGACTGGCAGAACCCAGAAGTAGCTGGTGGAGAAGGTACAAAGGCATATAAGGAGGCAAAATGGCCGCCCACTTCCCAGGTAATAAAAACAGCAAAAAGTACGGCCCTGAGAATGCCTCTGTTGGCAGAAGCAGCAGGTTACTTGTAATGCATTTGTTAGAAATAGATCTAGCAGTACACACCTGGCAAACCATCTCTCTTTCTCCATTTAAACTGACCTTCCAGGCTAGCAGTCACTGCATGGAGGGCTAGTCCAGTTTTAAAGATAGACCTAAAGTCCTTTCAAAAAGCACTGCAGGTATATGTGCATGTAGAGTGTTACACAAAACTTCCAGTGAACAGTGGCCATAGTACATTATAATTGTCCATACAAAGACTACACATATAAGCAGCTCATTCATAAGTTGCAAATAGTATCAGGTCTTCATCCCATTGAATAATTGGAGCCATAAATGTGTCTTTCAGATGTTGAAGAACAAATCACACATAGTGTGAAGAACTCATTTCCATTGTCCACCTATCATTTCCCATCTAATAGTTATGTTATTCAAAAGAATATGGTAATCCAAAAATATTAAAACCTGACTCATAGCCAGATTAATCTATGTAATAACCTCTTCCCAAAATATAATGATTTTAGGAAATCACAGAAACACGTGTTTGAAGGAAGGATAATTCACACTGCACCTTCAATAACATGGTGATTTACTCATACAGTACTTCAGACCCATTACTGAGTTTGTCTTTTGTGGCACACTGGCAATATTTACAGCTACAACATTTACTGACATTTCTATCTTTCAGACTCAGAGACACCTAAATTATTAGAAGTGATTACCTATATTTTGAGACCAAAAATCCTACAATTAGTCTTTAAAAATATTTGTCAACAAATGGATTTGAAATGCTAATTTTAAAGATAGAATGCAACATGTAATTGGAGATTCCCATTAATTTCTGTATCAAAAATTTCAATACATCTCAGACTAAAGCTTATTGAACAAAACTAATATATCTCACTTATTGCTTATAATACCCCATTGCACTTGTATAGAAAAGGAATTAATAAGCCCCCATTAAAAAAAAAAACAGGTCTAGTAATCTTTCAAGGACCACTTAACCCTGTATCTAATATCTGACAAAAGCACTGGTCAAGGGGAGAGTGTATGTCTGCTGCAGCCTCAAGGAACCCAGTACAATCCTAGCCCTGATCTGCATCATCAGCCACATGACTGGCTTCTTAAGAAAGCTATTTCAGGCAGCAAAAGGTGTGCCTGCTCCGCATTTGGAAGCAGGGTTTATAACAACTGAAACAAGAGTATGGATGTGTGCACTTAGATACTGGCTAAAAGACCTTTCAGCTGAAGGTCTGATACATCTTATCCTGTCAGATGATGATGATGATTCTTCCTCCTCCTCTTCCTCCTCCTCTCCAAATAGATAACAAATTACTTAAATTGGGGTTCTCCAGTGAGATACACCTGGAACAAGTACAGGCAATGGTAGCTCTTTAAGTCTTGACAGAGTTACAAATAGAATATATCAAGGTGACATGTAGAGCTTAATTGGGGCACAGCAAATTTCATTTTAAACCAGTTTTATATCTGGTCCAACTTACAAGTAAAAAACTTTGGAGGCTCTTTACACTTTCAGAATTTGATATCTTACCATCAGCAGTGTTGGAGGGTAAATACTGTGAAATCTGCTATGCTGAAAAGGCTCTTTCCTGACATAGATGGGAACGCTGAATCATGGGATCATATACTGCTGTACTGTAATTTTTACCAAGACACCTGAGGTGAGTTACTAACACATCTTTGCCCATTTCCAGGTCAGCAGAAGAATTCTTCTGGCAAATAAAGATCTCAGCCCTTGCTGTAGCAAAGGGTGTAGCCTGTAGAATTTGTTGACAGCAAGCTAGGCTATGCACAACTACAAGCCTTTTTATCATGCATGCTGTATTGTAATTTGCATTAATATATATATATGTATATATATATATATATATATATATATATTAATGCAAATTACAATACAATATATACATATGTATATATATATATGTATATATATATATATATATGAAGTCTGGGCCAGTGACCTGCAATATAGTTTGAATGAATTGATTAAGCATGGTAAATCATGTTGACAGCAAAAATGGTGTTGGGAGATGAGGGAAAACTTTAAAACTGGAACAGCTAACAACAATTTTAACCTATAGCTATGAGTTGAAGATAAGACTCAGGCAACATCATGGAGATGTGTCATATAAAAATGGCTGGAACATGTTCATGCCATGATTAGGGGAATGTTGGGACGAACTTCAAGATAGCAGAACATTGTCAGTTTGTTAAAACAGGCACATGGTTGCTGTCTGGGCAAAATACTCCAGATTACCATCAGGTGGCTAACAAGAAGAAATGCACTGTGTTTTCTTTCAGCAGATTCATTGTAGAGACAGGTGTATCAGGGACATGGAAGTATATTGCCTGATTTATCTGGAGGAGTCAAACTTGCTTCCTGATCTTTCAGGCTTTGCCTCTTGAACTTTGATCTTCTTTGCCCTGGTTCAAAGCCCACAAGCTCTTGACCATCCAATTTTTCTTGTAAGAGTGGTTTGGTGAGAGCTATATTTTAAGGAGGGGATGAGTCACAGTTAAGATGAAAAATGCATGGCAGCAAAACTTTTGTGGTCTTCAGCCAGCTTCATTAGATGCTTATTGCTCAGACTGGATTAAAAACCATGTTGAAGGATCAGGTTACATTAGAATTGACACCAAATTTCAAGCAAAGCAAAACTGTCAGGCAATATGGCTGAAAAGTGCTGATGGCAGTGAAAATGAGTTTGGTAAGACTGGATGATTCTGCAGATCACTTACATGAAGATCTAAATATAGCTCTAAAAATGGACACATCTGTATCAGACCAAATATTTCAATAACAAGTATTAAAATAAATGTATTTTAATACAGTCTCAAAGTCTCAAATGTTCAGATGTTGGAAGTTTTAGGTTCCTGGAAAAAATAAGGTATACCCTAACATCTCAATCCAATTAATATTTTCAGAGAAGTAAGCCTTATTGAGCTCAATAGGGCTTCTTTCTTAGTAAGCATGTTGAGGATTGCTGTTGGGCAAAGCAACCCTAAATTAAAATCAGAGAGCTCCAGCACTGGGACATCATAACATGACCCAAGCTCTACTGAAAATAGAGTGGTAGGAAAAGCAGTTTTGATAAAAAATTTCTCCCTATGTTCAGCTTAGAACCTTAACCAATAAAAGAAAACTAACATTTCCTGGTATGCACCACTGAAAATATTTGTGATGCCACTTTAGATATCCAACATAGGTTACAAAAACTTTGGAATTATTCTCCCATGATAACCACATTACAAAATCAATGGGGTGCATCCTTTGTTAAAGCTGGGTAAAGGAAAAACTCTTACTGTCAGTGGCATGAATGAACCAGCAGTAATATTCAGGTTTAAAGGGATTTGTTTTTTAAGAAAATTAAGTTTGAAAACCTGGGAAAAAGGAAGATCTTTATCAGACACCAAACCCAAAGAAGACATGCTGGGTAAATTTCTCTGTGGCAGATGCTGTCATTTGCTTCCGAGGATCCTTTTCATTTCCCCAGCCTGAGACTGAATGCATTTTCTTCTATAGTTAAATCACTAGTATTCTCATCCAAATTAAACGGTTTAAGTGATCCTTCCCCGGTCCCAAAGTCTACCTGAGCTTTGGCATTCGTCTCTTTTCTTATGTTTCTACTGTCCTGGCTTCTGATTTGTCATCTGATCTAATCTGCTTTTTTGGCACCAACTTCTGGGTTGTTTGCTAGTCCTGATTCCAGATTTGTTCTTTGGTACAGATACCTGGAGTTTGTCTTACTGCTGATAACTATCCATAGACAACTTTAATAAAAGCTGATGAGTGATCTTTACATGTAGCATAGAAAGGACAGGGAGGAGTAACTGAGATGGAACGGCACCATATGGAAGGCAGTATATTAACTACAAAATGTAAGTGGAGCATCCTCCCCCACAGAATTCCTGTGTAATTATTTCCCAAATCCCAAGAAATAATTTAATTAAGATATCTTGTAAATACCATGAGTAAATTAGAGGTGAAGAAAGGAACTTGGAAGACATCCCACAGAGGAAAGCTTGATGATAATGTGTGATTTCAATTATCATAAAGACTGAGTAAAGAAATAATTGGATTATCACAAAGATATAGTTATAGAACTCCTAAGTGAGTATTTTGTGACCCGATTGATCTAATGACATCATCGGTTTGGGGAGCTGAATCAGTGTGTTCCCAGCTGTGCTCTGGCTCATTAGACAGTGCTGCAAAAAGGTCCTTTTCTTTTGATTGCTGCAACTCTGCACCCAAGGTGGCAATCCATTTTACCACTGATGGTAAAATGTCTTGCTTCATCACACCTTCCAGCTTCTAGGTACAAGTTACTCATCACTCCACTCTCCCTCCCCCACGCTCCCCACCTTTAAAGAAGTTCGATGAAAGTTCTTGAAGCTGATCATTTCCTCATCACAGCATGACCAAAGGCTTTTACCGCCAGGGTGTTGTGTCTCTAAGCGGGACAGTTGCTTCATGGAGATAGAGGCAGTGGAGGCTTTTTTGTTTCTTTTACTATGTACAGGTATATTTGCAGGAATTAGGGAACAAACAGAGTGTCCAGACTTCTCAGTCTCTCACTTGCTCTACCTCTCTTCCAGCGCATGCATTATTTAGAACCTAGCCTTCCCCAACCTCCAATCCAGCCACAGTAGTAGCCATGCAAGTTTTTGTCACACTTTTGGAAAAACGCTGGTTGCAGATATGAGGGACCAGTACAAAAAAGTGCACTGAGGTGGTTAGGTTGTGTAGAAAGGAAGAAATGAGGATCAAAGTGCAAAACAAATATAGGAAGGAATACAAACGGGCTAAGAGAAAGGGAAGGTCAAAAAAGTTGTGGTTGAATGGAGTTGATTAGATCCTGAAAAAGAAAGGTGAAAAGTTTAAGGAACAAACCGAGTGGTATATGAAGAGAGGCATATATGGATCGTTGGGAAGGATAGAAATGTAGACAGGATATACTATATTCAGGTATAGTGAATGCTGTTAAAATCAGCTAGATTTCCTTTTCTTATCTCTTTTCTCCTGCCTTTAATTACTTTTATTTACTTCTTACTCTTTTTCTATACTTTGCATAATGCTGCATACCTCAAAAGGTAATAGCTGCAAAATAACTTAGATGCTTTTGTTCCACCTTCACAACTCACTGGGGCTTTTTGGCATCGTATCAAAACAATGACAGCTGTCATAAGTGTAATGTCTAAGGGTCTAAGCTGTGTTTCATTCATATGAGCTGGCTTGATATCTGTTTTGGATTTCAGAAATCTACATTATATTTGTAAGCCTCTATTAGTTTTTTTTCCCTGAGAAGCACCCCAACATTTTAACAGGCTCTTTCCAACCCTCTGCTTCTCCTTAAAAGCAAAATTGTGCATGAGCATTACCACACTCTAAAGGAATGAATCATTAAAGAGAACAAAAGAATGTGCCTGCTTTTAGGCATTGTTGCCATCTAGAATATGAATACACACCCAGCCACTAACCCTTTAGCAAGAAGAATAGACTACAGTCAGCACTATGGAGGCTTAACTTCTTACATATGTAAACACCAGAAGACTCTGACTCTGCTCCATGCTACCTATAAGCAGAACAAGGATAAACCATCAACTTAGCAATGTTTAGACCAATTAGTCCTCCTTCTTTCTTATACCTCTATTTTATTTAAACTTAACTATAATTTTCTTCTTACAAATAAAACCACTAATCAAATAATTCTTTCATGTTTGGCCCTGAAGCAGCATGGGGCATATTTGGTAATTTAAAAACATTATTTGAGGGAGTATATTTAATATGGTGGCTTTTATCAAACCAGCCTAAGAAACATTCATGTATTTTGGGTACCTGTTTAACTTTGCTTGACATTTCATCTGTAATTTATACTAATTTAGGCTATTTAAAGCTTTAGTAAACTAACCAAATAACAGGTAGGATTCTTCCTCTTTTCTTTCCCTGAAGAGGCCATTAAATATTTGACCTGGTTAATTTTTTATTGAATAGGAAGAAAGGTAAAAGGACCCCTCTTTTCTCAATTCCCTCCCACATTAATTCCTTAGGAAGCTCACATCCAGCAGCTTACTTTTTCCTGCGGAGCTGTTTTCAGGAGTTGCCGGTAGGTACTAGATGAGCACCCCATTTTTTTCCCATTGAGTGCTGCACTGCCTTAATGTTTAGCTCCTTTTTCTGCTTCATGTGATAGTAGAATACATTTTGGTCTACTGGAATCAGACCAATGGCCTTCCTACTTCAAATTCTTTTCAGTTTATTGACCAACTAGTGCCTCTGAAAAGTTTCCAGACAGAACAGGTGCAATTGCATCCTCCTGTTCATGTTTTCCAAAATTTCAGATACAGAGGTCGACTGCCGCTGATCTTGAAGTTAACATGTTACAGTCATGTCCAGAAGCCCTTAATAAGCCCTCAGTGAATCTAGCTTTCATTTAAAGCTCCCTAGAGGCTCCTAAACACACTTCATTTGCATCAATGTGGTATCACCTCTGCACTGCTATCTTAGGAACACAGAACATAAGAAAAGCCCTGCTGGAGGATCCAGACCATCAATCCATCTAATCCAGCCTTCCTGTGTCCCACAGTGGCCAACTGGATGCTTTCAGTGGTTCATAAGCCTGCACTAGCCCTTCTTTGGCTATGATTCAGGAGGTCATAAACCGCTGTCCATATTAATAACATATCTCTCTTAAAACCATCCAGATTGGCTGCCATTACCACATTGGCTGACAGCAAATTCCACAGTTTAACTAGGCACTGTGAAAAAAGGATTTCCTTTTCTCAGTCCTGGATTTCTTTGCATTTATCTTCAGCAGAGGACCTTGAGTTATCACACTGTGAGTGAGAGAGATTTTTTTTTCTCTCTCTATTTTATCTATGCTATGGAAGATTTTATATAACCATATTTTATCTCCCCTTAACCTACAGCCCCAATTATTCTAGTCTTTCCTTTAGGGGAGCTGCAGGTAACCCAAGGCATGAAGGTCATCATGCAAGAAGACAAAAATAATTATTTTAAGCATAAGGCAAGTTAATCTCCCTGTCAAATTCTATTATGCTGCCTATCGTGGTGGTGGTGGGGATGGATGAGCAAAGAATGTCTGGAGTAAATATCAAGAGCATATACTCCCAGCAAGTCATCCAAAGCATGAAGGTCATCCCAGCAGCCCAGATAAACCAAGCAGGCACTTATATTGGGCAGCAGCAATATAGGAAGTTGCTGGAGGCAGCTGATCACTTTAGCAAAGGCATCATTTTAGGCAATGGCAAAGGCATCATTTTACACTGTGCAGGAGAAAGCAATGGTAAACCACACTTTATTTTACAAAAAAAAAACATGGATAGACAAGATAAAGTAGTTAACAATATACTGCCAAATGATGGGACCCTCAGGTCAGATAGTGCTCAAGATGTTAATGAGCTGAGGTTCTTTAAGAGTATTAATGGTATTAGTGACATGGCTAGATTAAAGCCTTCAGGACATCTAGTTGCTGATGTTGCCATGCAGGAAAAAATTCCAAAGCTGCTACATAATTACACTGGAAACATGGAATGCAATAAGCATGAACATGGGAAATCTCAACACAGTAAAAGATGAAATGAATCAACTCTACATTGACAACTTAGATAGCAGCAAATTGAAATGGATGAGAATTGGACACTTTCAATCAGAAGGCCATGCTGTTTATTGCTCAGGACATGAAAATCAACCAAGGAACGGTATAGTTTTCATAGTTAGGAAGTATATAGCAAAGCTATATATTTAGGTACAATGCAGTCAATGACCAAATAATATGTTAGCCTTTGCAAACAATGCTTTAATGAGATGATAGTCCAAGTTTATGCTCCAACCATTGATGTAGAGGAAAAGGAAGTTGACGAGCTTCATAGACAAGTTTAATCAGAAATCAATAAAATATGCAAGCAAGTTGTGCTGCTTATGGTTGGGGACTGGAATGCTGAAGTTGGAAATATTAAGGAGGAAAATGCAGTTGGGCTATATGGTCTAGAAAATCAAAGTGAAGCAGAAAAATGACTTGTTAATTTCTGCCAATCCAATTATTTCTTCATCGCCAAGATAGTCTTTAAGCAACCAAAATGATGCCTAAATACACAGACATCATCAGACAGAGCACCCAGGAATAAAATACACTATATTATTGGCACAAGGAGGTGGAAGAACTCAGTTATGACAGCAAAGACGTGGCCAGAGTCTTCTAACTATGGAACAGATCATGAACTGCTCATGTGCAAGTTCCCAAGTCTACCTAAAGTGAAAGAACAAACCCAACCAGTTTCCCAATATGTTCTTGAACATATACTACCATTTCCAGGGAGAACATGGGGAATTGCTTTGAAATACTGAGCCTGATTGATAGGAAACCAGAGGAACTGTAGAATAAAATCAAAGAAGTTGTTAAGGATGAATGTGAAAAGAGACTGCCAAAGACCAAGAAACAGAAGAAAGCAAACTGGATGTTGGGACAAACAGTGGAAATTGCCAAGGAGAGACGAGAGGTAAAGCCAAGAAAGACAAAGATCTCAGGAAGGAACTAAATAAATAATTTCAGAGAGCTATTAGAAGAGACAGGAATCAGTATTGCAGTGATATCTGTAAAGATATCAAAGATGGAAACAGACATGGAAAAACAAAGAAAATCTTCCAAAAGATCTCCAAATTCAGGAGGCTCCAACCTTAAATTGGTATGCTAAAGGACACCAGTGGACAGATAAAACTGCTTCAAAGAAAACAAAACAAAGGTGGAAGGAGTATACCGAAATACTGTACAGCAAGGTGGATGGACCTGAATATCATAGTTATTGGTACCCTTTTGGAAGACCTTAAGTGCCAGGTTGAGGATGAGATCATCCTGGAGAAGGTCTATTTATATCTTTACCAGGAATTCACATGGACTTGATGGCACATAATCAATAGATCAGTCATTCAATTGTCAGCTCTATTTTTTTCCTTCCTAATAATTCCAAGCATGAAATCTGCCTATTTAACATCAGCTGCATGTTGGGTTGGCATTTTCATGAAAATTCTTTTCATGGCCAGTCACAGCTAGTTCTGATTCTATTAATATATATGTGAAGATTGGAATTGTATGGTGCCAAATTGTATCAAATTATTTTTTTTTTCATTTACATTGAACTACATTTGCCATTTTGAAGCCATTCACCTCATTTGGAGATATCCTTCTGAGCTCTTCAAAATCCCTTTTTGATTTCACCATCCTGAATGGTTGGGTATCACCCCAAACAATGCAACCTAGTCCTCGGTCCTAATTGCAGGTCATGTATATACATTAAAAAGCAACAGTCTTACTATTTGCCTCTGTAAGGAATGCTCCTTTATCCCTTCTCTCTTTCCTACATTTTAACCAATTGCCAATCCATATTCCTTTATTCCATGGGAACTGAGTTTGCTTAGCAGACTTTGGAGGAAGACTTTGTCAAAGGCTTTTAAAAGCAGTACCTGTTGGGTCACCACTGTCTACTTGCTTGCTGTTGTTCCCATGAGGTAATGCTTTTTGGGCGGATGAGCCTATTTTCTTCTGGCTTTGCTGGGATCTGCAGTGCTGCTGGAGCTCCACAAGGCTTGGGATGGACTCTTTTCCCATTTACAGGAACTCTTGCTTTGTCCTGCCTCCTGAACTCAGAGCTCTCTAGTAAATTTCACAAGCAAGTTATCACTGATCCAAATCTCATTCCTTTTAAGTTACTAATCAATGTTGCAATGCCTTTTTAAAACATGACTGGCTTGATTTTTCCATTAACTTATCTTGCCTCTCATCTTTTGGGTTCAAGAAAGCCATTTGTCTCCCCTACTCTACCCCATGCACGCATGTAGAGAGAAGCTCTACAGTGCCAATTTACAAGCAGGTGTGAAGCTGTTGGGAAAAAGACCTGAATGCAAAATGATGGTGCCACGCTGTCATCACAGCTATCAATAGAAATCAATGTGCAGGAAGAATGGCATCCTAATGGCCAGATAGGTAAAGGTAAAGGTTTCCCTTGATGTAAAGTCCAGTCGAATCCGACTCTAGGGGGCGGTGTTCATCTCCGTTTCTAAGCCTTGGAGCCGGCGTTGTCATAGACACTTCCGGGTCATGTGGCCAGCATGACGACTCAGAATGCCGTTACCTTCCCGCCGAAGCGGTACCTATTGATCTACTCACATTTGCATGTTTTTGAACTGCTAGGTGAGCAGGAGCTGGGATTAACAACGGGAGCTCACCCCACTGCGCGGTTTCGAACCGCCGACCTTCCGATCGACAGCTCAGTGGTTTAACCCGCAGCGCCACCGCACCAGATAGCTTTCCCTTTATTCCAACAGCTCAGATTTTTTGCAAATCAGCTGAATAAATGCCCAATAAATTGAAAGGGGGAAGGAGGGGCAATTTATTTTTAACTTTTTCTGTGTGCAGTGGGGATGAGATATTTGTAACTCCTGAAGCTGCGATAACTCAGGGGACAGGGCCCTGACTCACAATGTTTCCTTCTCCTGTTGGTCAGCTGAAGGGAACACAGGCTGGCTCATGGTACTCACTGCCTCTTTACACTTTTCCAAGTCTGGCTGGGGTGAAAACCGTTGCACTGCTCACTACAAACATCTTGGAGAGTTTGCAGAATGGAAATAGTATAGAAGTGCCCACAATTTCAGGCTACCTCTACATCTTCTGGTAGCCAAATCTGTAATCTAAGTACGCTGTATGAAGTCATACTTCATTTTTATCTGTCATGACTCTCCTGTCTTTCACTTCACTAGATGACACCAAAGAGCACAACTCAAATGTGCATGCATAATTTTATACACCTCTATCTTGTTGTCCCTTTTTCACCTTGGTTTTAAGAAAGAAAAAACCCAAGTGATGTAATCCTAGCGAAGTTGTTGCATCCCCTTAATTATCTAGACTGCCTTTCCCCAGTATTCTGTTTAACCTCTTGAAGTGAAACTAGAACTAAACTCAATTTTCTAAGTATGGTTCCAGTCCTTTCTGAATGATTTTAACATGAAGTTTGCCATTTTCACAGCAGCCGCACACCCAGTTTTCAGTGAGATGTCCCCTAAAATCTTAAGATCCTTTTTCTAGTTAATGTTCATATCATATATGTGAAGTTAGGATATTATAGTCGGTCACACAATCAGCCAGATGTTTAGACTGGATTTGGCATTTTTGTCCACCTATTGAGTCCTTCCCAAGGGCCTGGGATACACAGATGTTGTTTAATAATATTAAAGGTATCATCACAGGATGTAAGCTGTTCCAAGTAAAGCTGTCTTTTGCAATTGACTAGTGGTGATTTTGTCAATGCTGATGGTGTTCAAGCAGTGCTCCAGATGTTTTGGAATTGCACCCAAGCCGCCTATTACTATTGGTACTACCTTTGCTTTCTTTTGCCACAGTCATCCTACTTCTATTTGCAGGTCTTTCTATTTTGTGATTTTTCTCCAGTTCTTTCTCTTATTCTTCTGTCTCCAGGTATTGCAATGTCCACTATCCAGACATTTTGTCTTTCTTATCAACAGTTGTTAAGTCTGGGGTGTTGTGTGGCAGGTGCTTGTCTGTTTGAATTCTAAAGTCCCAGAGCACTTTAGTTTCATTATCTATTACTTTGTCTATTTTGTGGTCCCACCAGTTCTTGTCTGCAGGCAAGTGTTATTTCTTGCAGATATTCCAATGCACCACTGTTGCTACTTTGTCATGCTATTATTTATAATCAGTCTGTGCGATCTTCTAACTGCAGCTAACTAGGTGGTCCACTGTTTCTTCAGCTTCTTTGCAGAGACAGCATTTGCTGTCTGTTGCTGGCTTCTCAATTCTGGCTTTATACGCATTTGAACGTCAGGAGCAAACATCAAGAGCACTGTTTCTCAACCTTGGCAACTTTAAGATGTGTGGACTTCAACTCCCAGAATTCCCCAGCCAGCATATGCAAGCCACCCAAAGCATGAAGTTGTCCCAGCTGCCCAGCTAAAGCAAGCAGGCACTTACAGTATATTGGGCAGCAGCAATATAAGAAGATGCTGGAGGTGGAAGATCACTTTAGTGTCAATGGCAAAAGCATCATTTCGTACTGCATGGGAGAAGACAATAGTAAACCACACCTGTATTTTACCAAGAAAACCACATGGATATATAAGATAAAGTGATTGACAGTGCACTGCCAAATGATGGGCTCCTCAAGTCAGATAGCAGTCAACATGCTAGTGAGGAAGAGCTGAGGGTCTTTTGAGTAGTAATGGTCTTTATGACACAGCTAAATTAAAGCCTATAGGACATCTAGTTGCTGATGTTGCCATACAGGAAAAAAAAAATCCCAATAGCTTATATTAGAAATAAATATATAATGTATAGTACTTGCATAATATTTGCATAGATAGATATATATAGAATTGTAACTCTTTAGTATTGTAATGACATATTACAGTTTATATTTTATGTTGTTGTTATTCTTATTTCTGTGAATTTTTTTCACTTATTTTAAGTACTTGTTACGTATTTTTTCCCTTGACAATGCATGTATCTTGGAGCTTTGTTTTTTCTTGGGTTTTTTTTTTTGTTATTATTTTAAAAGTAATTTAAAAAATAAATAATTTTTTCCTCAGCTTCTTGGGGGCTGGGGGTTAACCTACATTGTAAAAATCATGAGTAATAATTGTTATAATCATGTGTATGTTCACCTGTTATAAAAACAAACATACAGTAAATGAAATACTGCCTTGAGGACACATCTGTTGTTGGAACAAAATACATCAGTATTAGAAACCTGACACTCCACTTGTAAAGTAATTGACTGTAGAGAGTGTGTCAACCAAACTGTATAAACACACATTTTCCATTAAGAAAAATAAGTTGTGGTAACAGAGCTCTATATGCACAATTATCTTAACATTAGATGTTAACGTAATGCAGATACACAAGGTAGAAACATATGCATTAGAACACTGTATGTTGATCCATGAAATTGAATATCTGTGTAAAGCCAAAACAATAATATAACATGCACATTACGTATTTAATCTTGATACTTAATTAACCTATGAATTAAAAAGCAATTGCATATGATTCAGATCAATATTTGTTCCATTGCACTTGTATATGACAATTGATATACAAGCAAATACTCTCAAGTTGATAGTTTCAAATGGAATCTTCAGAGCAGAATTTTGAAATATGTAATTAAGATCCAAGAATTAGCCAAAACACAAAGTTTTCTCTCCTGCTTCAGAGCTAAATGTGTGTTGGTTAGGCTCTTTATTCTTCATGTTTTAGATTTTTGAATGAAAACTACATGAACTTTTCAAAAGTCTTGGAGACTTGCATATAGTAGTATTAATGATTAGGATGTTATGATATTGATAATTCTTAATACAATGTCAGGAATCTTTGCAACACTCCTAATAAAGTAGGTCAAGGATATATTGCTAGTGGCAGACTGACACTAATAGCTGGCTTGCCTAAGGCCAACATTCAGTTTCCCTGAAGATCCATCAACATCTCAAAGTAGATATCAGTGCTCCAATTACTCTACTGTTAAATTAAGGTTAATTTATCTAAAACCTTTCTTTGATCCAGCAAAGTATTTATTATGATCCTGGACATGAAAGTTGTTTCTCTTCCGAAGAGTGAAACTAAAATTCAGGAAAATTAATGTTTTTTACTTACTTTGTGTACATAATCACTTCATATGTCAGTGCCAGTTCCATTCACTTTCTTCCTTCCAGCTTGATTCATGGTTTATTTTTGTTCTTTTTCTAAGTAATCATAATTCTTTTCCTTCTTTTGATATAACAATGGATACTACTTCCATTATGGCACTGAATGGGCTGTTCTTGTGATCTCTCCCTTTATTCTCACATTCCTTTAATAAGCAACCTTAAAAGATTGCCACGCTGTTATATTAAGAAAAAAGAGAGAAATGAATTTGAGATTTATGGGTCTGAAGATTAGAAAGGGTAGCTTATGGAAAGAAGGAAATTATGAGGTAATCTTAGAGAGAGCGGATAAAATATAAACCTATCTACAGTATAACTGCTGTCAAGATTGGAAGCTGCTTCTTTATAATTTTTCCTTTTCTTTTTGTTTTCTATTTCTTTTTCTATTTTCTCACTATTTACTATTTCTCTTTATTATCTTTATTTTCTCTTATGGTTTTTTCTTTGTTAAAAAATTCTTCAATAAAAATTATTTTAAAAAGAAAGAAGAAGAAGAAAGGGGATAGGCTCTCCCGTTGCCCACTTCATGGCTTGCCACAGAATGCTGCTGCTTCTCCATTGCCAACAGCAGTGAGGTAATGGCTGTTTTGAAGGGTCCTGGGGGGCAGGGGATAAAACCATCCCTGCCACCCTCCAGCCTAGAAAAACTGGCTAAACATTGCTGATCTCACCTGCCAAGGCAATAGAAAACCAGCAATCTTCAGCACTAAAATGGAGTAAGGCTTCTACCCTTCCCAATGACTGCTAAGAATTACTGCTAGATTTCTAAGAGGGAGGGAAATGAATGTGTTTCCTGTATGCACACAGAATTGCTTTTGACCCAGCACATCTCAGCTCTGCATATCTCAAATGCCCCAGAGGCATCACTTGAAGTATAAAAGATCACTTCAAGTACATGCATTAATATTCTGTCATAAAATATTGGTTCCTTGGGCTTCAGAGTTGAGGCTCCAGACTTTTCAGGCAAGTGCCTGATAGAAGATTTTAGATATGCAGTACTTAAATACACATATATTTCATTTTCATATATTATATTTAGTATTAATATATTATAAACACTTGTATTATGACTCTGAAACCATATTGTATTTCCTTGAAGAGTTTTGTTGGCTTCCTTACTCTTCCTTTCTAACAGACCTTGATAGATAGCTGTGCCCATAGAAACAGGATAAAGTGTACATGCCAAGGATAGCTTCTCCAGAGGAAAGGCATTGTTTAATAACGGTCAAGGAGCCCTAGCAAGGATGGAGGAAAATCCCTTATATGGAATGATGTTAAGATAGAGTGAAGGAAGGAAATTCCTAATATGGAATGAGGTTAAGGTGGAGTATGGGTAACTGAGTAAGGGGTGGTATTCTAAAGGAGGAGTTGAATGGAATGTTTATAATGTGCTGTAAGGAGGGGGTCCTGCGGCCGCCCACCAAAAGCTTGCTGTCATTGCTTTTGCTCTTAGGTGAAGAATAAAGAACTTAATTTCATGCAACTGCCTGTTTCTCTGGTCCCAGCTCAGAAATGAACCTGGTAAGGAAATATAAAAAAATTCTAACATGCCCTGTGAAAAGGACACTTCCAAGCAATTTGACATCACTATAGGGGCACAAACCCAGAAGGGTAACAGCATCTAGCTGACCTTAAAAGGTAAAAGCAATTGATTTAAAAAAGCTCATCCTGGTCAGTATTTGGATGAGAGACAACAATGGAATAATAGAGCGGTAAGTTAGAGTGGGAAGTTGGAAAAAAATACTTGAAGTCAATGGCAAGCCAGTGTTGCCAAGAAAACTACATCAACGTATCCATGAAGTCATAAATCAAGCTTAATTTAAAGAAGATGTTGTCTTCAAGTTGAAAAACTGGGAATATTTGTAGGACTTCACATTCACTCATATATCTGGGTGATCATACTCCCCACACACAAACTCAGGTGGAGAGACTGATCCCATCCTTGCCCAGCTTTATGGTAGAACCTTTTCTGCTTTGTCCATGTCATGGTTTTTGATTGGGGTTAATTTTGTTTTCTGCAGTTTAATGATAGCTCAGCTTTTAATTTGGTGTGACTTCTTAATCTGCTTTAATGTATTGTTTCCTTGTGCACGTTGCCTTGGGTGCCCTATTTGGTCCAAAAGCTGGATGATAGATACATTAATAAACAGACATAATCATTTCCTTTTCCCTGAGGACTCCTGTGAATTGCAGTATTGGAGGAGGTTAGTGGGAGTCTTTGACACTTCCAGGAAGTTACAATTCCAGTATTTGTGTAAGGAATGCCTAAGACCAAATAAAAGACTCAGACTCTAAATCAAGTTTAAGCTCTGGCTTTTATTTAGAATAGAATGCACACCAGTAAAAAGCTGAGAGTGAGGGAAGCACGCCAAAAATTGAATTAAATAGTCTTGTGCCAAACAGCGCCCCCCGAGTGTGCCCCACGAGTTCCACGGAGTGACAGGCCATCAAGACTTGATAGGTGAGAGGTTGTCCAGCCCCATTCGCCCCGGGCATCGCCCTGTTTATCTTCCTGCGAGGTAATGGTCCATTACCGGGCGATTAGACCTCGATATTCCTCGAAAGCCCGGACGCGCCTTTCCGAACCTCGCCCTGATCCTTCCTTTATCAGGGGCGTCAATGGCCGATTACAGGGCAATGGGACCTTGTTTGTTCAGTAGATCTCCCAACCCCATTACTTTCTTTGTCCGGTTTATCGCCCGCACCTCTCCAGCCATTGACACGCATCCGCGCTTTGTCATGCGAGCCGTTATGATGTTGCAAACATCGCAACGGCGATCATGACATACCTCCCCCCTGAAGAAAATCAAGCCAAGGGCTTGGAGGGATATGCAACGTGGAAGTTGCGGACTAGCTCGGGGGCCTGAATGTCACGGGCAGCGACCCACTCGGGGTGGGGAAAGTGTTTCCAGTGCACTAAGTATTGGAGAGAGCCACAAAGCTTGCGGGAGTCGAGAACCTCCTTGACTTCGAAGTGCTGCTGTCCATCGATCATGATGGGTGGAGGGGGGGGAGTGCGTGGATGCCACCGGGAGGGGTCACTGGCCGGCTTGAGTAAGCTGCAGTGGAACACAGGGTGCAGCCGCTTCAAATTATGAGGTAGATCCAAACACACCATGACCGGGTTCACAATTTGTGTAACCTGAAAGGGACCAATAAATTTGGGGGCCAGTTTCTTGGAAGGCTGAGGTGACTTGATAAATTTAGTGGAGAGATAAACCAGGTCCCCTACTCGAAAAGGTGGCTGTTGGCACCTGTGCTTGTCAGCCTGAAGTTTGTATGAGGTCTGTGCCTCATTGAGGGCATCCTTAATGACAGGCCAGGAGTCTGCGAGTTTAGAACCCCAATCACAGGCCACCACTACTGGAGACGGGGGCTGTGGGAGCTCGGGAATGGGGACAAAGTCCCGACCCGATACCACCCTGAAGGGGGTTTGTCCCGTGCTTTGATGCACAGCGTTATTGTATGCAACCTCCGCAAAAGGAAGCAAATCCACCCAGTCGTCCTGGTGGTAGTTGATGTAGGAGTGGAGGAATTGTTCAAGGGTGGCATTGAAGATCTCAGTAGATCCGTCAGTCTGGGGATGCCAGGAGGTTGACAATGCTTGCTCGGTGCCAATTAATTTCAAAAAAGCCCACCAAAACCGTGAGGTAAATTGTGTGCCCCTATCGGTCACCAAGCGAGAGGGGCAGCCGTGAAGGCAGTACACATGCACCAAAAAGAGCTTCACCAGCTGTTGCGCCGATGGGATAGAGGCACAGGGGACAAAATGAGCCTGTTTGGAAAAGTAGTCTTTGACTACCCAAATGACTGTTTTCTTTTGACTGGGCGGTAAATCCACGATGAAATCCATAGAGATTTCATCCCAAGGGCGTGAAGGGTTAGCCACGGGCTGCAGCAGCCCCTGGGGTTTACCGGACGGTCGCTTAGACATTGTGCAAACAGGGCAGGATGCCACATATATTTTGACATCCTTCCTCAGTGAGGGCCACCAAAATTGGCGTCGGGTCAAGTGGAGGGATTTGAGAAACCCGAAATGACCAGCCTGTTTGCTGTCATGAGACCAGCTGAGGATAGTTGATCGTTGCGAGTCAGGGACGTATAAAAGTCCCTCCACCCAGGCGAGGTCTTGTTCCATGGAAACCTTGTCAGGGTTAGCAAGGAGCCAGGGATCAGACTTTAATGCGAGGGCAAAATCTGCACGCAACCCACCTGGCATCTGTGGTTGCCTGCGGCCCTGAGCGGGCTGCGCTGGAGTCGTTTGCAGGGGGGGGAGGATGTTCCCGAGCGCGGCTCCAGGTGACAGCGGCCAAACCCAATTGAGACTCAGAGAGCACAGTCCCCACGACGTCGGAGACAGGCTCCGCGTCCTGGGGCAGTCGGGAAAGTGCATCTGCCAAAAAATTCTTCTTCCCCGGAATAAACTTCAGCTGAAAGTTAAAACGGCTGAAAAATTGAGCCCAGCGAATCTGCTTAGGGCTGAGGTGCCTGGGTGTCATGCGCTGCCTATCTCTGAATAACGTTCAGACACTGGTTTGCAAAGCAGGCTCTGGTTTATTTCAGGATAGGTACAACGTTGTTAGAAAAAAGCTGAGAGTGACAGGAGCGCGCCGGTGCGGGGTTTAAATACCCCGCGCCGGTCAGCGCCCCCTCGCTCTCGGTCACGTCACCCCCCTTTGTCCCATGCGTTGCCCTGCCATTGGTTGAGGGTTTCCAGGATCGCCCATCCTCAGGTTTTCATTCTTCTGCTGATTGCTTTCAGCTGGGCGATCCCCGTTGTATTGCCGCTGATGGCTTGGGTGGCTCCGTGATCCGTTTATCTATTGTTTGTTAGCCGTTAGTCGTTGTGGGTTGATGGCTACTTAACTTGTACCCCTTCACCTATTTCCTTGTCATTGTCATGAGTGCCATTGCGCTGATTACTTTAGCTCAACGGCACTCATGACATACTGCCCCCTTTCTGAATAGTGTTCTCCCCCGGGTTTCTGGGTTTTCCCCATGGAGCTGTCAAAACGCCACATTTTTTTTTTTTTTTTTTTTTTTTTTTTTTTTTTCAAAGTTCCCGCCGGAGTAGTTGTCGCCCCTCCCTTTGCTCCTCCCTCTACCACGTGCCGTCCCAGGGTGTGTCCATGGTGCGCACGCTCGGGTTCTGACCTGGCGTGCGCATGCTCCAACCACACCCTGTTTGTTTGGCTCAGTTCGGCGAGGCGAGAGGCGTGGCTGGTCGGGTGCTGCTCAGCTCCAGGTAGGGCCCTTTTTTGCTTATTTGGAGTGCGTCGCCTTTGTTGTGTCTCCTGGGCGTTGCCCCCAGGTTGCCCTGTTGACTTGCTTGCCACTCCCCCGCGGCCAGGGGGCGGGGGGAGGGTGCTGGCGATCGTTTGTCACCACCCCGTGGGCCCGGGGCGGGGGGAGTGAGTCCCGGGGGGGGGAAGGTCCACCCAAGTCGCGGGCTTGGGGGGGGCCCCTTCCCTTGGGGCACGGGAGGCGGGGGGAGGCCTGCGGGGGGGGGTTTGGTTTTGCTGACCTTGGTTGCGGTTTGTCGGGGTATGCCCGGTGAAATGCTCTGGTCAGGTCAGGCGCGTTAACGTTGTGCGCCGCCACCCATTCCGGGTGGGGGAAGTGTTTCCACCTGACCAGATAGTGTAGGGTTCCTCGTTGCTTGCGGGAGTCGAGGATGTCCCTTATCTCGAAGTGGTGTTGCCCGTCGATCATAAGCGGTGCGGGCTGAGGCGTGCTTGGGTGCCATCGGGAGGTGGTTGCCGGTTTTAGGAGGCTGGTGTGGAACACCGGGTGGAGCCTCCGGAGGTTGTGTGGCAGGTCCAGGCGTATTGCTACCGGGTTCACTATTTGCGTGACTCGGAACGGCCCGATGTACTTAGGCCCCAGTTTTTTCGAGGGTTGGGTTGACTTTAGGAACTTGGTGGAGAGATAGGCCATATCCCCCGCCTGGAACGTCGGTTGTTGGCGCCGGTGCTTGTCGGCCTGCTCTTTGTAAGCAGCCTGTGCCTCCTTCAGCGCCGCCGTGATTACTGGCCATGCTTCCGCGATCTTCCGTCCCCAGTCGCTGGCGTCCACCTGGGGTTCCGGGGGTTGAGGTAGCTCCGGTATGGGGACGAAGTCGCGCCCCGAGACTACTTCGAACGGGGTTTTTCCCGTGCTCGTGTGGACGGCGTTGTTGTATGCGACTTCGGCGAACGGGAGCAGTTCAGCCCAGTCGTCCTGGTGGTAGTTCGTATAGGATCGTATAAATTGCTCTAAGGTGGCATTAAGAACCTCAGTGGCTCCGTCCGTCTGCGGATGCCAAGCCGTAGACAGGGCCTGTTGGGTCCCCGTCAGCTTCAAGAAGGCCCGCCAGAACTTGGAGGTGAACTGTGTGCCCCTGTCGGTCACCACACGTGCGGGACATCCGTGTAGCCTGTACACGTGGATGAGGAAGAGTTTGGCTAGTTGTTGTGAGGATGGGACTGACGTGCAGGGGATGAAGTGGGCCTGCTTTGAGAAGTAGTCCTTCACCACCCAAATGGCCGTTTTCTTCTGGCTGGGTGGGAGGTCCACTATAAAATCCATAGAGATTTCCTCCCATGGGCGGGAGGGTTCTGCCACCCGTTGCAATAGCCCCGCGGGTTTGCCTGGTGCCCGTTTGGCCCTAGCGCACGTTGGGCAGGACGCCACGTAGGTTTTTACGTCTCGCCTGAGCGCGGGCCACCAGAATTGCCGCCGTGTTAGGTGTAGGGTCTTGAGGAACCCAAAGTGTCCCGCTTGCTTGGCGTCGTGTGACCTATGCAAGATCGCCTGGCGTTGCGAGTCCGGGACGTAGATTCTGCCTTCCCCCCATGCTAGGTCTTGCGCCATCGTTACCTTGTCGGGGTTTGCCAGGAACCAGGGGTCGGTTTTGAGGGCGGCGGCGAGGTCCGTGCGCATTCCCCCTGGTAGTTGCGGTTGCCTTCTTTCCGTCGCCGGTTGTCCCGCCGTCGGCTGCGCCGTAGCGTCGAGCTGCCTCCGTGCGCCGCTTCGGGTGGTCACGGCCATCCCCAGTTGCGAGGCGGATAGGACCGTCCCAATGGTGTCTGGGGCGGGCTCTTCGTCTTGGGGCAGCCGGGAGAGGGCGTCGGCCAGGAAGTTCTTCTTGCCCGGCATGAACTTCAACTGGAAATCAAAGCGGCTGAAGAATTGTGCCCATCGGACCTGTTTTGGGCTAAGGCGTCTAGGCGTTCGTAGGGCCTCGAGGTTCCGGTGGTCCGTCCAGACCTCGAATGGTTGGGTGGCTCCCTCGAGTAGGTGACGCCATGTTTCTAGTGCCGATTTCACCGCAAAGGCTTCTTTCTCCCAGACGTGCCATCGCCTCTCTGTCTCGGAGAACTTCCTTGACAGGTAGGCGCATGGTTTCAGGAGCCCCGTGGAGTCTTTTTGTAGGAGGATGGCTCCCAGGGAGAAGTCTGAGGCGTCGGCTTGGACCACGAACGGCCGTTCTGGGTCCGGGTGCGCGAGGATTGGCTCCGTCGTGAACAGCGCTTTCAGCTTGTCGAATGCGGTCTGACACGCGGGAGTCCAATTCAGCACTGTGCCTGGGTTCTTGGCGCGTCTGGTGTCCCCCACCCCTTTGGTTTTGAGGAGGTCCGTTAAGGGGAGGGCTATCTCAGCGAACCCCCGGGCGAAGGACCTGTAGAAATTCGCGAATCCCAGGAAGCTCTGTAGTTGCCGTCTGTTGCGGGGCCGCTCCCAGTTTAGTACCGCTTCGACTTTTGCGGGGTCCATTTCGATGCCGTCCCCGGAGATTCGATACCCCAAATAGTCTAGGCGCTCTTTGTGAAACTCGCACTTTGTGGGCTTTGCATAGAGCTGCGCCCTTCTGAGCTTGTCGAGGACTTGCCTGACTAAGGTTACGTGTTCCTCGTATGTTTTTGTGTAAATAAGGACGTCGTCGATGTAGACCAGGACCCCTTTAAACAGATGTTCATGCAGTACCTCATTGATGAGCTGCATGAACACCCCAGGGGCCCCCGCGAGTCCGAAGGGCAGTACCTTGTACTGGAAAGCGCCTAGGGGGCAGTTGAACGCCGTCTTCCATTCGTCCCCCTCCCTGATTCGGATGCGATAGTACGCCTCGCGCAGGTCCAATTTGGAAAAGACTTTGCCCGTGGACAGGTGGGCGAGCATGTCCTTCACCAGGGGTAAGGGGTATTTGTTGGACAGGGAAGCCGCGTTTAGGCCCCGGTAGTCGGTACAGAGCCGTAGGGTCCCGTCTTTCTTCTCCCGGAATAAGACGGGGGCTCCGACCGGTGAGCATGCTGGCTCTATAAATCCCCTGTCTAGGTTTTTATCGATGAACTCCCGGAGGGTTGCCATCTCCTTCGGGGTCATCGAATAGATCTTTGGTCTAGGTAGGGGGACGTCGGGCAGTAGGTCGATTCGGCAATCCGTCTTGCGGTGGGGGGGTAGTTGGTCTGCCTCTGCTTCTCCGAAGACCTCGGAGAAGTCGGCGTATTGTTCCGGTAGGTCTGCAGTGGTAGCGGCGTTGTCTTGTGTGGTCGCCTCCGCTCGTCCTACCGTGGGGTTGCTTTTGCCAGCTGGTACTGGTGCTCGATACTCGCCGTCGCCGAATGTGAAGGTGCGGGTCGCCCAGTTGATCCGCGGGTTGTTTTTCGCGAGCCATGGCATCCCCAGGACTGCAATGGGCCGTCCGATGGGCGTGACTACGAACGATGTGCGCTCGGTGTGAGTGCCCATTTGCAGGGTGACCGGCTCGGTTTGTAGCGTGGCTGGTTTCCCCCCCGCTGTGGAGCCGTCCAGCTGGTGGAATGCCAGCGGCGTGGGGAGGGGGAAGCAGCGGAGTTCGAGTTTGGCGACTAGGTCGGGGTGGATAAGGTTTTTTGAGCACCCCGAGTCCACTAGTGCCGCGGCCGTGGTGGCTCCGTTGCCGGCAGAGAGTTGAATTGCTGCCATTATTACGGAGCTTTTGTCGTTTCGTTGAGGTGGTTCGCGTTGCTGTCCCGCCGCCTGCCTCGCCACGCGTTTCAGGGCAAGCGGGGAGCATTTCCCGCCGGCTGGTCGGGGTCGGTATTGTCCTCTTCTCCCCAGTAAGCGTCCCAGCCCTCTTCCGGTGTCGCTGTGGCCACGGTCATTCGGCGGTGAGGGGGCGGCCCCGGGTTGGGTGGTTTGGGGCTAATTTTCGGGGCGGGCTTGGGCGCGCTGGTCGGCGGTCGGTTGGCGAAGCAGTCCGCCGTCTTGTGCCCTAATTTGCCACACCTCCCGCAGGGCTCCCGGTTGAACTTCTTTTTTGGGTATATGGGGCCGGCCATCCCCCCGTGTGGTGCGGGTACCTTTTTCCCGACGTAGTTTGTGTCTTCCGTGGTTGTCATAAGGAAGGTGCGGTGCGCGTGTTCGGCTTTCCCCGCGAGGTGGATCCACCCGTGTAACGTTTCTGGGTCGTCGCGGTAGAGGGCCCATTGGAGAACGTCGCGGTTGAGCCCCTTTTTGAAGATTTCCAGCAGGGTGGTCTCAGACCAGTCGCAGACCTTTCCCGCGAGGGCTTTGAACTCCAGGGCGTAGTCAGGGACCGTGCGTGCGCCCTGTTTAAGTCTCTGGAGTGCGCTTTTCGCCCGTACTTTAGCTAGGGGGTCTTCGAAATAGTTTTTCATCTCGTTGATGAAAGCAGGGAAGGTGGCGAGGGCGGGGGAGCTGGACTCGTACAGTTGGACGTACCAGTCCGCCGCCCTGTCTTGGAGTTTGATCGCCACGGCGGCGATCTTGTCGGCCTCGGAGTCATAGGAGTGTCCGTGCCTCCCCATAAACTCCCTAGCGTTGGTGACGAAAAACGAGAGTTTTGAGGGGGTCCCATCGAAGAAGATGGGGAAGTCCTTTGGGGCCCGGGCGTTTTGCGCGGCCCCGCCTCTCGCTTCCCGGGATGTGGTGTCGGCCGCCTGTGCCGTCTGCTGGCTCTCCGCTGGCCCGTGTGGGTTCGGTGCTTCGCTCGGGGTGTGGGCTTGTGCGGGGACGTCATTGGGTGGCGCGGGGGGCATAAGCGCCTGGAGCATGGTCCGGAGTTCCGTCAGCTGAGCCCGCATGGCCGCGAGTTCAGCTCGTGCCTCCTCGTCCACAGCCCGCGCCGCCGCTGGGGCCGGTTCCGTTGGCGCGTCCTCGGGGGGGGGGGGTTCATCGTCCCTCCGCCGCGGGTCCGCTTCCTCCTCCGTCTGATGGGTGTCTCCGTCGTCCTCCTCCGTGTCGAGCACCGTGGGGCTGTCGCTCCACGCCCGTTGCTGGGGTGCGATGTGGGGCGCGGGGTCCTCCGCTGGTTTCGGAAGTCGTGCTGCTCCCTCCCGCGGTCGGGTTGCCTCCGTCGCCATCTCCCCTTGGGGTTGGAGCTGAGGCTCGGGTCGGGTGGGGTGGGCGTCCATGGCTCCGGGAGTCCGCGGTGCCTCTGGCCTCGGTCGGTCCTCCTCTGTCTCTTGCCGCGCGGCTCGCCCTCCTTGCCCGCGCCGTTCCGGCCTCATCTTGCTGGTCTTCTCGCCGTCTACTCCTCCCGCGGCTCGTTGTCGTCCGGTGGGGCTCGGCGAGGCTGAGTTTATGACTCTCAGCTTTATGTCATGCGCTGCCTATCTCTGAATAACGTTCAGACACTGGTTTGCAAAGCAGGCTCTGGTTTATTTCAGGATAGGTACAACGTTGTTAGAAAAAAGCTGAGAGTGACAGGAGCGCGCCGGTGCGGGGTTTAAATACCCCGCGCCGGTCAGCGCCCCCTCGCTCTCGGTCACGTCACCCCCCTTTGTCCCATGCGTTGCCCTGCCATTGGTTGAGGGTTTCCAGGATCGCCCATCCTCAGGTTTTCATTCTTCTGCTGATTGCTTTCAGCTGGGCGATCCCCGTTGTATTGCCGCTGATGGCTTGGGTGGCTCCGTGATCCGTTTATCTATTGTTTGTTAGCCGTTAGTCGTTGTGGGTTGATGGCTACTTAACTTGTACCCCTTCACCTATTTCCTTGTCATTGTCATGAGTGCCATTGCGCTGATTACTTTAGCTCAACGGCACTCATGACACTGGGCATGCAGAGCGCCTCAAGGTTGTGGTGGTCTGTCCAGACCTCAAAAGGGCAAGTCGCCCCTTCTAGAAGGTGACGCCAAGCCTCCAGTGCTGCTTTTACTGCAAATGCCTCTTTTTCCCAGACATGCCAGTGCCTTTCCGTCTCGGAAAATTTCCGGGAAAGATAGGCACAGGGCTTCAAGAGTCCGGCAGAATCCTTTTGTAATAGGATAGCCCCAATTGAAAAATCAGAGGCATCAGCCTGAACAACAAAAGGCCGTTTGGGGTTGGGATGGGATAAAATTGGCTCCACTGTAAAGAGAGCTTTCAACCGGTCGAAAACAGCCTGACAGTTGGGAGTCCAATTGAGCACGGCCCCTGGGTTTTTTACCTTGCGCATTTCCCCGACGCCTTTGGTCCACAACAAATCAGTCAAGGGCAGAGCAATCTCCGCGAACCCTTTTGCGAAGGATCTGTAGAAATTTGCGAATCCCAGGAAACTTTGGAGCTGGTGCCGGGTGCGCGGGTGCTCCCAGCTCAAAACAGCCTGAACCTTAGCAGGATCCATTTCGATGCCCTTATCTGAAATCCTGTAACCTAAGTAATCCAGGCGCGACTTATGGAATTCGCACTTGGAAAGCCTAGCATAAAGTTTAGCGTGCCGAAGCTTGGTGAGAACCTGTCTTACCAATCTTTCGTGTTCTCTCTCAGTTTTGGAGTATATCAGGACATCATCCAGATAAACCAGTACTCCTTTAAACAAATAGTCATGCAGAACCTCATTAATTAGTTGCATGAAAACCACCGGGGCCCCTGCAAGACCAAACGGCAGTACCTTATACTGGAAGGAGCCCAAGGGACAGTTAAAAGCTGTTTTCCATTCGTCCCCCTCCCTGATGCAAATGCAGTAATATGCCTCGTGGAGGTCAAGTTTGGAAAAAACCTTTCCAGTCGACAAGTGTGCCAACATATCTTTCACGAGGGGGAGGGGATACTTGTTTGACAAGGAGGTTGAATTTAACCTGCAATAGTCTGTACACAGTCTTAGGGTACCGTCCTTCTCGCGGAACAGAACGGGTGCTCCAACCGGCAAGTTTGCCGGTTCGATGAAGCCCCGAGCAAGGTTTTTATTGAGGAAGTCCCGCAACACCGCCAATTCCTTTTGTGTCATTGGGTAAATTTTTGGCTTAGGCAATGGGACGTGAGGGAGCAGTTCAATGGCACAGTCCGTCTTGCGATGGGGGGGTAACTGGTCTGCCTCCTCCTCCCCGAAGACGTCAGTGAAGTCTGCATATTGTTCCGGCAACCCCTCCATGGGGGAAGTGTGAACTTGAGGGTCAACAATCTCAGCCCTCCCCACAGTCAAAGTGCGGGATTTCCCCTTAGCAGGCGCCTGGTAGAACCTATCCTCAAACGTTATCGTACAGGTCCTCCAGTTAATGTAGGGATTGTGGCAAGTTAGCCAGGGGATTCCCAGAACCACTATAGGCTTGCCCACCGGGGTGACCACTAATTCTATGGTTTCCCTGTGCATGCCTATTTGTAGGGTAACATTCCCTGTACCCTGGGTGGCTGCCCCCCCCCCCCCGGCCTTGGAACCATCGAGTTGCTGGAAGATCAGCAGCTTTGGGAGAGGGAAACAGGGTAAATTTAGCACAGCGACTAGGTTGGGGTGGATCAGGCATCTGGAACACCCGGAGTCCACCAAAGCCCCAACTTCGATGGTCTTGGAGCCGTAGCTCAGTTCAATTTTTACGGCCAGGATGGGACAGTCCGTGCTCACCCTGGTGGTATCGTGCCCATTCTCCACCACCTGCCCAGTGGCACTGTTTAGGACAGGTGGAAGGCGTTTTCCACCGGCTGCTCCAGGGCGGCCAACCTGTCCCCCATGAGGTAGACGTCCTCTTCTTCGTCCGGGGTCGCTAGTGCCCCTGTCAGCCATCGGGGAGGGTTGGGTGGTTTCTGCGGAGCCTTCTGCATCAGTCTAGGTGGGCGATCCGCCATCCTAGCCTTGTGGCATTCTGCTGCACGGTGACCTGCCTTACCGCGCTTGATGCATTGCCCATGGGCAAAGCGACGTTGTCTTTCGGCGTCCCATGTCGGGCCCGACTGTGGCACTGGCCCTTTCCCACTGGGAGGATGCCTGTCTCTCTTAGTCGCCAGCATGAAGGTGCACTGGGCTTGTTCAGCCTTCCCGGCAAGACAGATCCAGTCATGCAGTGAGTCTGGATCGTCTCTGTACAGCGCCCATTGCAACACCTCTCGATTGAGGCCATCCTTAAACATATTGATCAGGGTGGCCTCCGACCATTCAGGGACCTTCCCTGCCAAGACCTTAAATTCTAGGGCGTAATCTGCGACCGATTTCTGCCCCTGATGGAATTCTTTAAGAGCGACTTTAGCCCTCTCCTTCACCAGGGGGTCTTCAAAGTACTGCTTCAAGGCGGCCAGGAAGGTGTGGAAGGTAGCCAGGGCTGGGGCTCCAGACTCTGACATTTGTACATACCAGTCCATGGCTCTGCCCTTAAGTTTTGTGGCAATAGCTGAGATTTTAGCCCCTTCCAATGCAAAACAATGTCCGTATTGCTGTACGTAATTTGTTGCATTGGTTAAAAAAAATGACAGGTTCGTGGGGTCGCCACCAAATTTTACTGGAAAGTCTTTAGCGATCCCACCAACTGGAGAAACCCCAACCTGTGAGTGAGTAGGGGTAACCCCCACTGGAATAAAACCACGGGGCCCTGGGAAAAAGTCCTGCGCCTGGCCCCTTCCTCTCGGGGCCGGCGATAGGGTGGGTGGGATGCTGAGACCCCTCCCTGCGCCCTGCGCAGCAGCACTCTTCGTGAGCTCACTCACCACAGTTGACATGGATCACAGCATGTGTTCTAATGATTGCACCTTGGACTCCAGAGCCCTGATCCTGTCCGGTGCGATGGGATCATCCATCCTCAGTGCTGCTGGTTGTTGCCTGATCGGCAGTCCTGCGAATTCCCTCTCAGGCGTCTGGGGGTATTGGAGTCTCCAAGTGGTGTGGGATGTCCCCAGCTGGGGGTCCGCTACGCCGTCCCACCTGAAGTGTTGTTGACTCACGACTCCCTCTTCCATCAGGGCCCTCCACTCTGGACTGGGGCTCCAGGCTCCAAAGTGGGGCGCGGTGTGGGTAGGGAGGGGGCTCATGTCCCATCTCAGGAGCGCCGATTCCAGAAGCTGTCTGGTCGCCTCCCCCACTCGCGTTGAGTCCTTCGCGTCTCCGCTCTGAAGCGCCGACTCCAGGATCGTCCCTGGTTCAGTCATTGCTAGTTGCTTCTCTCGCAAAAAAAAATTCCTGGTAGAGGCTAGCGAGGTTCGTTCTTAAAAGTCTCTCAGCTTTATGTAAGGAATGCCTAACACTAAATAAAAGACTCAGACTCTAAAGCAAGGTTAAGCTCTGGCTTTTATTTAGAATAGAATGCACACCAGTAAAAAGCTGAGAGTGAGGGAAGCGCGCCAAAAATTGAATTAAATAGTCTTGCGCCAAACAGCGCTCCACCCCCACACTCCCCGGGTGTGCCCCACGAGTTCCACGGAGTGACAGGCCATCAAGACTTGATAGGTGAGAGGTCGTCCAGCCCCATTCGCCCCGGGCATCGCCCTGTTTATCTTCCCTCAAGGTAATGGTCCATTACCGGGCGATTAGACCTCGATATTCCTCGAAAGCCCGGACGCACCTTTCCGAACCTCGCCCTGATCCTTCCTTTATCAGGGGCATCAATGGCCGATTACAGGGCGATGGGACCTTGTTTGTTCAGTAGATCTCCCAACCCCATTACCTTCTTTGTCCGGTTTATCGCCCGCACCTGTCCAGCCATTGACACGCATCCGCGCTTTGTCATGCGAGCCGTTACGATGTTGCAAACATCGCAACGGCGATCATGACAATTTGGACAGAGTGGGAAGCAAGTGTTTATTTTATTTATATATTTATTTAAAAGATTTATACAGCCACCCATCTTAAGCAATTCTAGGCAGCTCACAACAAAGTATGAAGACTGCTGAAGCACTGTATAATCATACCACGGTATAATATATGAAATTCATTCCTGTTCAAATAATGGGTGTGTTGGCTCACATTTATAGTATACTCAGGCTTCTAGCAGATCAAATTTAGAAAAGCAAATTTTATCGTTTCACCAGAAAGCCATAAAGGAGAATATATCCATTCTTCTTGAGGAAAATCTTTAGACACCTATCTACTTGCTTATTCTTATCTTTATATCCTGCTTTTCCTCTAGAAGTTCAAGGAAACAGTTATACATACAGTATCTCTCATTACATCAAAGCCCTATGAGGTAGGCTTAATTTCACAGCACCATTTCTGGGAGATGGACGGACAAAGAAATAGTGACTGATCCAAGGTTCCCCAGTGAACTCCATGGTTGCCTATGAATATAGATGTCCCTGGAACCAGTCCAACACTTTAACCTCAACCCTACCTGTCTTTAGATCACAAGACAAAAGAGAATGATTCCAGGACTCTGAGTAATAGAATCCTGACTGTAGCATTTTTACCCAGAATTGGGCATTACTTTTAGCCTGGAAGCTGAGATGCAGCTTTTAAGCAACTAGTATCCAACAGCCTCCTGTTCTTCTTGCTGAACAGGTTTTGAAGGTTTAACCCCATGGATGGATTTTTTTTCCTGTCAGCCTCTAATAAAGGTTGGAATAGTCTTTCCAGATACTATATCACCAAATAATAAGGACATACACCAAAAAAAGTCACCTGGCATGATGGGAGGCAAGATATTCTTCCACTTCACACGGGCGGCAGGAAACATTATACCTCTCAAAGAAAGAAAAATGCAATGTTTAAGCACCTTTTTAGGCTGCAACATACAACAGACCCTGAAAGAAATCAACTCTGCCACCCTTTCCATTTCCTAATCCCTCAAGGGCCATGTGAAGATGATCCAGATTTTCTCTTCAGCTAATCTTGGAACACCAAGAACAAGGAACTGACCTGTCCTAAGATGCTACAGTTCTAGCAGAAACAAAAATCCCTCATCCCACTTTGCACAAAAAAGGGAAGTAAATTAAGATGCTTCCTTACACACACACACATTCCACTCCTGTCCTTACTTCATTTTGTGTGCATTTGCCCAGTTGTATGCAATCTCCACCCACCCTGCCCCATCAAACCACCTTTCCCATGAAGGAATATGAGGGCAGCTGGAGCCTCAGAGCCAGGAGTTGCGGTGAAGAAGAGTTCCCACAAATAGGGCAATGGACTCTTCCCAGAGCTGCAGCATTACACTGAGCCAGCAAATACCCTGCTACTGAATCAGACATAATTTGGCTCAGCTCTCAAACATGGCTGGCATTGTGAAGTCACAGAGCTCTGAGCTATTTTTGACCTGACACAGAATCTTTGTGTGGAAGTGCCATGTTAAGATACTTCTACTTCCTATGGAAGCAACCAAGATTCATTGACGTTTTCAGAACAAGAGATAAATGTAGGAGAATAACTCTAGGTGGGCTCACTTTCCAACTGACTAGCTCATCAATTATCCCAGGTTTTAGGGCACAGGCCTAAATGCACTAACTGCACATGGATTAGCTTTGCTGCCTGTACTTTGCATTTCTATGTTGATATTCGTTGCACTACGTTCAGATCATACAACATGCCAACCATTTAATGTCAGTGTCTCCAGGCTGCTTCCAAGCTGGATAATCAGTGACTCTCCTTGGTGCTAGTCCACAGTCCCAATATCATCTCATCATGCATATGTCTTATAGTGACAAAAATCCCTCCTTCTGTCCCTTCATCCAAAAAAAAAAAAATCATTTATTTGTCTGCTATGAAAACAATATGAGTCCTTTGGGAGTCAACCAAATTAGCAGATAGTCATCTGAATAGTTGTATTTTATGCAGGGCAGAAATGAAATTTTGAGAATTTAAGATTGGATGGAAAATCCAGAATAATAGATTGTCTTACCTCCTCTCTGGACTGTCCAGTCAACAAAAATCTAGCTCTAAACATCTAGTGCTGTTTCACAAGGATGGTGAACACCCTTGTGGAATATGGAAGCTACATAAAACCTGGCTTGCACTTTGGAAACCACTAGCCAAATCTTGTGTGAGCAACTGTGAGCCAGGAGTCTTATCAGTCCAGCAGCACCAGGCAAAACAGCCATGGAGATCAGTGCCCAGTGACTGGAAGGGAGGGGACACGTACACTGCAGCTGAAAGCAGCCAGTGGGGCTTGTTCAGATCCAAACCCCTGACTGTGTTGTGTTGAAGCACCAGGAACTGTACAAACAGCAAGGCTTGTATCAAGAGAAGATGGAAAACACCAGTTTAACCCTGGATCAGCTAAACAGTCTTGCGGTTGCAGTAGGTATAAACATAACAAATAAATAAATAGGTAGCTATGGGCTGGGGATGAGATGAAGGCAGCATCATAAGACAGGTCCTGAAGCATGGTAGCCAAGCATCCTTGAGGCAGTGTTGGGGAATGAGTAAATGAGCCCACAAGCCCTCTGAAAAACAAGCTTCTTGCAAGGCAGAAATTTGTCAACGTTTGGTACTGTATGTAGAGAAGCAGAGAAGGGGAAAACTAATGGGGAAGACTTTCATGGGAATGCCAGCCTGCCGCAAAAGAACAGAGAATAATTGGGAAAAATTATAGAGGGGGAAAGTTGACTTTCTAAAGCAGCTGAAAAGCGGGGGGCTGGGGTGTCTCTCCTGATTATGGGACCGTGAAAGTGATGGGACAGTGGGAAGCATTTCAAAGAACTGAGCAGGATAATTTGTTCAAAGGGAAAATTGAAGCTAAGAGATCTGAGAATTACTTTTTAAAAGTCCATCATTTGAATATATATAAAGGGAAGGCATGAATTTTACAGGACTTCTGCATCAGGAATAGTGGGTGGGGTGTTTGACTTGGCTTTTTCCTTTTCCCAACTGCAACATTTTACTTTCCTTAACTGGAGTGAACCCAGTCGAGTGACAGCAAACTGAAACACTGTGATTTTTGAAACACAGGAGAGATTTCAGTGGATTCCTAGCACAGCTGGGAGGCCCCTTTATAGCTACAGTATACAGATGATAGGCAAACAGAGAAAAAGGATTAAGACTGAAACATCTAGTTAAAAAAACAGGAGGATTAATTGTGAGTGAACACTATCTGTTAGAATGTAAATTGTCTTTATTGCTTATACTGTATAGAAGTTAAGATGTCTTTAACTTACAATATATCATTTTTATGCTTTAGTGAATGTGCCTTACCCTGAGATCTCTTCTTATTAAAGGAAAGTTTTGTTGTTGTAATCCTTGTTTCTTTGTTTTTGAAAAGGAAAATTACCGAATCGCGTTAGTCTCTCAAATTGTGAAGCAAATTAGAGAATTACATAAAAGGTATTATTTCAAGAAACTTTTCATTGCTGTGTAAAGTAAATCATTTCATTTCCATCTGTATATTATTCCTTTTACTGTCACTTTCATAGTCCAATGGACCGAAAGTACATTAGGCATGCAATGTAGCCTGTTGTTATTTTGCTTCTATTACCTGGAGGTAGGGAGTTAACACTGAGTCAGACTGCTTTAACACTGCCCAGAAAGAGTTTATGGTTGTTTGTGCAGACTGCAAATCAAGTGACTGCAGCAGTGATTTTAAAAGAGATGCAAAAGAGATCACTAATGCAAATGGATCAAGCCAGAAACTTGCAAGCCTAGTAAAGTCTAGTCTATGACATACATATTCACAGAAATATTAGCAGTAGCACGTTACACACAAACATGTGCTGTAATATTTTATATGCCAACATACTTTTGCCCATCTGGTGGACCCCTGAAGGCAGCTCCCAATCTGGACAAGAAGTAGGATAATTGTCTATTCCTGGGCTTTAATGTTCCAGGAGTGGGGTTGGCATTTTGCAGCTCCCTGCCCCCAGTCAAGAGACCAATTACAAATCCAACTCTGGAGCAGTCTGTGGACAATTCTCCCAGTCCCAAGGAGAAATATAATTTGCGTTGAGTGAGCAAGCTTTAAACCTCTCAGGCCTTCCATCATACTTGTAAGGCAAAGAACCAGGGGACCTTAGCAACACAGCTATAGGAACTGCTGCTGTTACTGGTCCAAGAATTTGGGGCTGGGGACTACTGCCACAGCTGGCATTGGTGCATCTGGAGCATTTTTTGCACTAATTGGTTCTCTGCCTGGTGAACCAATTGTCACGTGATTTGTCTGGGCTGCCACATGGCTCCGATACAGGACCGAGGCATTAACATCCTGATTAGTGGTCAGCATGGCAGCATGATGGTCACTCACCATGGTTGGACTCTAGAAACTTTTGGTGACTCTTTCTCCCTGTACAAGTGGGAGTAAAGCATCACTGGGATTGTTATCAGCTTCTTTTGGCAGATTCTAGACCTGGAAATGGCACAGGATGCATAGCTACCTTACTGAAAGAACTCATGAAGCCAGTACAAAAGAATGCCACCTACTGCTGTGTATCAAATGCAAGCCCTACTTCTAGTGAAATCAGTGTCCTAACTCCTGTCCTTCCCTCTCCCACCCCTGCAGTGCAATGGTCTTGAGGCCTCTCTCCTTTGGCCTTGTGGTGGTAGCCAGCCAGTCTGCTTTCAGGGTGTTTGCTTCTAGTCTTGCCAGAACTAGTTCTCACATGCAACCTGGGAAAAATGGACATGGAAGAAAAAGAAAAGGAGTGTATGTGGAAAAATTACAGTTTAAATGTGCTTTTGGTGGTGTCGGCAGAATTCTAACCAAAAGAGTACAAGAGATGGCAGTGAGCAAAACTTGACTTTATTTAATTTTTATCCCGCCTTTATTATTTTTATAAATAACTCAAGGCAGAGAACATACCTAATGCTCCTTCCTCCTCCTATTTTCCCCACAACAACAACTCTGTGAGGTGAGTTGGGCTGAGGGAGGGTGACTGGCCCAAGGTCACCCAGCCAGCTTTCATGCCTAAGGTGGGACTAGAACTCCCAGTCTCCTGGTTTCTAGCCCAGCACCTTAACCACTAGACCAAACTGGCTCTCCCTCCCCCCCTCCCCCCCTCCCTCCCTCTCTCTCTCTCTAAACTATGCTGGGCAGGAGGTATGTAGATCACATTTTTGCTCTTCAGCAAGTCACTGAGAAATGTATGCATGTGAGAACATTTATCATATGTTTATTGATTTAGAGAAAGTGTATGATAGCAAATGGGATTGACATTTGTGAGAAGATGGAGTTAGAATTTGAATGTGATAGAAGTGGTATATAATGAAAGTAGAGCTGTCATGAGTAAGGATGGCGAGCAGGGGGCTCCCACCCAGACTGTCAAGCGCATGCGTAGCACTGAGGAACTGTTCAGCCATTCAAAGAGACACAGATCGGGACCGCCTTAACCTTTGGGGTTTATATGGCTGGGTTTCCCACGCTTTCTCAGTTTGTTAGGATTCTTGTTAAGTACTACTAATAAATATTAGAGACCAGGTCCTCACCTCAGTGTGTTTCCTGGTAATCAGGACAAGAGCATTTGTAAGAATGAATGTAATATTTAGCCAATGGTTCAGCATTGTACAGGTATACAAGAATGTGCAATGTTCTTTTGGCTGTTTCATGTATTTATGGATAAATATATAAGGAAAGTTTATGGAAACATTAGATGTGTGTTGGTTGGGGACAACATGACACCATTTGTATACATCTACTTTTCCATGCAGATGGTGCCATATATTTGACTGTGAACTCCAATGATTTCCAGCAAATGTTAGCTAGCTTGTATGATGCAACAAGAAGTACAGATCTGAAAGAAAATTAATGTATCAAGATTAATGTATCAAGCCCAAGGCAGTTGTGTTTGATAGAGAAAATGGAAAGAATAAAAATTCTGATAAATGGGGAAAAGCTAGACCAAGTAGATGGAGGGCTACTAAAGATGGAGAAATGGATGGAGAAAATTTTAAATGTGCAAATGCTGGTAGAAAGGTAGTAGAGTAATATGCAGTGAAGAATGAATGTTTGTTAAAAGAACTTAAAGTGCTGTGTATAACAGATATTTGTGCCCACCTTGTCAATCAATCAGTTTATTACAGCCCTAAGACCAGATGCAATAAAATATCTAATAGTAGAACTGCTACTTACATACATACATGTGTGTGTGTGTGTGTGTGTGATGTATATACAGTATATCAGAAAACAATAAGTATAACAGGTTCTAAAAACTAATTAAGAACACATATAATAAAATAAAACAGAATAAAAATAGTATTATAAGAAGTTCCAAACTTAATTAATGGTGTCCACTTTGTGGTTTGAAAGGGAGAATTAGGTATGTCCAGAGAAGCTAAATGCAGTAGAATGAGATCCTTAAGAAGTATGGATGGTAAAACAAGAAGAGATAGGGTAAAAATGTATGAGCACAGAATTAATGTGGACTGAACAGTGACCTGTATGAACAGGTATGTTGAGAAGAGTTGTTCGTATTGAAATAATGAATGAAGATCTAATTGCAAACCAATTTTTTTAAGGAAGAGTAAATGGGTTGAACGGAAGAAGGCATTTGAGAAAGCTGTGGTTGGCTGGGGCTAATGAAATCCTGAAAAACAGAGTTTAAAGAATAAAAGGCAATATATGAATTTGTCCATGGATGTGGTAGAAGCAACAGTGATTTGCAAGGATTGAAAGATATGGAGATGGATAGCAAACAATGTTGATATAAATTAGATTTAGCAGTGTTTCCTTTTCTTTTTCTTATCTTATGCCTTTACTTTTTCTGGCTTACTATTTCTTACTCCTTTTCTACATTCTGCATAACATTGCTTACCCTAAATGGAATAGCATGATAGGCAGGTATGTATATACTCATGAAACATATTAAAATTTAAAAATTTAATTTAATTATATATATATATAATATAATTTATATAAATAATAATAATAATAATTAAAAATGGCTAAAATGTTTGGGTTAAACTGGACCTATCATACTGTTATTACTTTAGACCAACTCAGTTCATAAGAATCAGTTTTATCATGGAACGTAAAATCAAGTTTAGTTTACTTCAGAGTGCTTCTTGGTAGTTTTTCTAAATTAAGCATTTGTTTGTTGGACTGTTAAGAACAGCTGGATCAGACCCCTGGCCCATCTCATCAAGCTGTCTGTTCTCACAGTGGCCAACTAACTGCACAGGGAAACCCACTGGTCCTCATACTATCATGATTTTTGAAGCTCCAGAGATTGTGAAGGAGTCAGCTGAAGTTCCTAAACCAGTAACACACCTTTATGAGAAACTAAAAGAATTTGATGACAGTGATATCACTACATTTTATGGCTTTTGGAATAATAAATTAAATGTCCTGTTCTTGTAAATCAATGGAAAATTGTTCTAAAGAATGTAAAATTAATTTCTTTTGATTTTATAATGAGGTTACTACAACAGAAAATTCAATTTTGTGAATATTGAACACCACACAGAATCATTAATAAAGGCTGGTTGCAATTACTATGCTGTTAGAAATGTAATTCAGGACATGGAACATTAATTCACCCTATCTGGGATCATCCTATTATTGGCACATTGAAATCAAAGGATTGTTAATGTGATTTTTGACTGGTCACTGCCTGTAAAGAATGGATGTTCCTCTTAGCTCTGTCCTTGGTATTTGAAATATCTCCAGATGCTTCTGGAGTTTTTAAAGATAGCGATATCATGATTACACCATACATGAAAGTAGACTCTATGCATAATTTGCAACAATAAATTACTCATATGCATTGTTTCTCAATGTTAGTTTTTTTCAAAGGGAAAAAGAATCATACTTCTGAGCAATTTTGTCAATGATTTTTAATTGTTTCACTAATTATATAATAGCCCAGCCTCTCTCCTCCTCCTCCTCCTTTAGTCTCATTGTTAATGTGTTTATATAATTGTATAGTTTTTCTATTACCAAGTTTGATATAAAAATAGATTTTTTTAAAAAATAACATTTTCAGACCCAAGGGGAAAAAACAATCTGTACAGCCTCAGAACTGATTTGATGAGCTGTAGATACTTCCTTAACATAAGTGTCTAACAGTGTAAATAGATATTTGGCCTTAGTAAAATTCCTTCCTTCCTTCCTTCGAAATGCATTTGTGGGGAAAGCATCACATCTCCTTCTTTCCATTTCTTTAGGGCAGGTTTTCTATACTGCTCACTACTAACCCAGCTGCATTTTGCCAAGTATAACATATTGATAGATTGAATTAGTCATTAGTTTTGATAAAATTAGTTTTGATAATGATTTGATGCTGCTAAGTTAAAATAAAATAACGGAGTGAGCAAAGTGAGCAAAATGAAAAATTATTTTCTAGTTTACATTTCAGTAGTTTTTTGAAATGCTGCCATCTTACGTTCATCTGTAGACATAACAGATTAGCCTGGTAGCATTAGGCTGCTACTCTTAACAACCAAGAATCTTTTCCAAGTGAATTATTCTGTTTTCAATAGTCTTTAATTTATAAACTACTTTCAAACATTTTGTCACTTTTGGATTATTAGTTCCATCATTTCATAATTTCCCATGATATGTCATGCAATGTCATCTTCTTATGTTGTGCATTGTGTAATATAGACAAAAGTGGATCTTTGTAATCAAGGACTATGCAGTCAAAAACTTCTTACCATTAGAATTGAGGAAGGTAGTAAATATGGGCAAAGTCCTTTCCAACATTTAGAAGAAATGTCTCCATCCACAATCTGTCATGCAATTTGATAGCAATGAATTCAGAAGCCCATTTTGATTCCCCCCCCAGAAGTTAATTAGTTTTCACAAGTAGAGGGACATATATTTAATAACAGAGACAGATAGTTTGCTTTTATTAACTATTTTCTGCCACCATCACAAACAACCTTTAGGCTCTTATCGGTTGCAGTGTATTAATGATCACTTTCTTTTCCCCAAAATGCCTCTTTGGAACAATGCTTTGTGATATTATAATGTTGGTGCAAGTGACTTCAAAATTAAATTTATGAACCTTACTTGGAGTTGAGAAAAAGATTATTATCTTGGCCACTGCTCCCAATAATTTTTGGAAATTCACAAAATCTGATTAAATTTGCAAGGGGATATGGTGGTTCTTCCACATTTGCACATGTGCCAGCATCTAGTCAACTGAATGATCTCCAAAAAGGCTAAGCAGGACTAGACTTGGTTAGTATTTGGATGGTTCTAGTGATGGCTATAATACATTCCCTGAAGTATGGTGGTGTCAGGTTGTTGTTGTTGTTTATTCGTTTAGTCGCTTCTGACTCTTCGTGACTTCATGGACCAGCCCACGCCAGAGCTTCCTGTCGGTCGTCAACACCCCCAGCTCCCCCAGGGACGAGTCCGTCACCTCCAGAATATCATCCATCCACCTTGCCCTTGGTCAGCCCCTCTTCCTTGTGCCCTCCACTCTCCCTAGCATCAGCTTGCCTTATGCTATTCTAAAATCTAATATGTAACATTTTAGAGTCTTCAAAATACTTCCTATGTGTTACCTTAGTAATCTTTACAGCAGCCCTATGTTAGGATTGTCCAGTTGTCTCTGAATAATAAATGGAGATCTCAGGTTGAGAAATGATCTGCTTGGCTGCAGGATTAAGTCATAACAAAGCAACATCAGAAAAGGAGACTTACCAGTTCATGGATGAATATGCATTATATTAGATGAAGCAAATGCTCGCTTGGACATCAAAATACATGATTTAATTTTCAATAGTAGCCTATTAGAAGACTTGAAATACTTTTAGAATTAATTAAAGAGAGCTCCATCTGCCTTTGGCAGTCCCCCCACTCATACTATCTCCTTTTTTTATATCTGCAATGCAGCTACCAGATTTGTCTGTGCTTCCAACTTTGATAGCTTGCTGAACATAAATGAACTAAAGAAAGATGGAATAAAGTTTTAAGGAGATTAGTAAACAAAACTGCAGATTTCTGTAGCAAATTTCATTCTACCTGGGGCTCCTCTGAAGACTACTCAGAAAGATGGTCCAGAATGCAGCAGCCTGTGTAAAGAAACACCTACAGTATACAGTGGTCACTGCACTGGCTGCCACAGGTTACCATTCAGAGTGCTAGATGTTACCTATAAACCCCTGCACGGCTTGCTTCTTTACGTGCAGGACTGTCTCCTCCACAGGAGTCTGCCCATCCTGTGTGGGAAACCAAAAAAATATGATGTGGATTTTACTGCTTCATACCCCATAGGCAAGTCAGCTGGGGCCTGGAAGCTGATCTTTTCAGGGCCTGTCTTGGCTTTATTGAACAACTGTCCTACCCTGACATTAAGATGGCCCCTTCTGAACTAACATTCAGGAAGGAAGTCAAGATAACCCTCTTCTGCCTAGCTTTTGGGACACAGTGGTATTTATTGGGGCTGCTGTTTGCTTTGTGTATAATTTAGGCTTATGTGAATTTTAATGTTGTTGTTGTTCTTTTGAGTACCAGGGAACTATTGGATGTTATGATTTATAAGCTGTCCAGAATCTTGAATTGCAGCAGCATATACTGTAAGTGCTGTAATTAAATGCATTACATAAATAAATAAACTCAGAAATTCTAAAACAAAAAGTGCCTAATATTGTTTTCCACAAAGTCCTGATAGGTTGCCCTATCATTAGACAGTCTTTATGGAAGTTCCTAAAAAGTCTTTAAAGCTGACAGAGCCTCATTATATAGCCCAGACAGTGCAAATATCAATCCCTACCTGCTCTTAGTAGAATTCATCCTTGCAACAGATTCAGATTTATTTATAATCATAAAAAAGTTTCCAGAGGAATTCAAGCCCAGGAAGGAATGCTTCTAAATTTAACAGTAAAGCATCAACATCATCACATTATTGCCATCATCACCTCAGGCAGCAAAAAGCAAGGAATTTGTATCAAAATGACCTGCACCAACTTCTGTGACAAATACAGTAAATGTATTCTTCTTCCTCGTTAATTAGGTTGCTTACAGTATATGTTTGGCACTGGTATGTGCTTGAGTCCTCCTGCCAAAAGGGGTGGATAAACAAATCAGGTTTGTTAGAGTTACACCTGAAGCAATACCGTGGGCTATTCTACATATAAGTCACAATCATAAGCCTGCATGAAGTTGAAAATACTTAAATTCTTTTTTTTCAACCAAGTTGTTTTTATAAATCTAGCAAATGTATTTCTGAAAGGGAAACACAGCAAAGAATTACCTATTTGTACAACTGCAATATTTCACATTACACTACTAAGCTATGAGTGGTCTTCAACTTATATGAAATGTAATCCATTGTTGTTATGAGGGACTGCAAACATGGATATCCACAAAAGGAGGCAGCAAGGGAGGCAAATGATATTGTGTGCATCTTGACTTCAACATGCAGGTTACATAATTTGTGACATTTGTGCAATGACATCACGAGATGCATAACTTCATTGTAGCTTCTAACAGATGCCTATGGTTGCAAATTAAGTCAAGAACATAGAGAAATCACGAAACATGTAGAAAAACCCGCCTAGGGAAAGGAGGCAACCCAGCCAATTGATGGCAGTTAATTAGCACCTACATATACTGTACTTTCACACATGTTACTTACAAACATTGATTGAGTATGTGCCATCAAGTCGATATTGACTCTTAGCAACCATATAGAAGGATTTTCTCCAGGACAAACTTAAAAAAATACACAGTGATATAACAGATATTATGATGTCCTGGCTAATCTGTGGAACCTAAAAACAGCTTAGGCAGTTGCCACCATTTCTCCTAAGTGCCCTCTTTCCTCTTATAGAGTCTAATCAACCCCTTGATATAGTTTATCAGGAAACTGAGAGTGGTAAAGCAGATGGGATGTTGACTGAAAGTGAAGGAATTCTCAGAATGCATCAAACTATATGTAGTTAGGCCCTTCTAAGATCCATTTGAACTTTTACTCCATGGTCATAGGAGTAGATGTCTGCTTGTCTGCACAGAGCAGGCCAGCACTGTGCTTCTGTACTACACAGCATTCTCCTACACAGCACTCTCTAATAAGCTGGACAGAGGGAATCATTGGTGGTATGTTGAGAACAATTTGCATTTGTATATCTCTAGAGATAAACCACATTTACACACCATTTAAGAGACGATAAGAAAGCCAAGAAGGAAACAGAAAGATCAGAACACATGTCTCCAGCAGCCAACACCCAGATAAGTCTATTGATGTCTGTCTATTGATGTCTGTGTGTCTACTGATGTGTCTATATTCAGCCATCAACAGATGCATAAAACCACATTTACACACCAAGAAGGAAACAAAAAGACCAGAATACAACCTTTCCAGCAGCCAACACCCAGATAAGTCTATTGATGTCTGTCTATTGATGTCTGTGTGTCTACTGATGTGTCTATATTCAGCCATCAACAGATGCATAAAACCACATTTACACACCAAGAAGGAAACAAAAAGACCAGAATACAACCTTTCCAGCAGTCAACACCCAGATAAGCAAAGATTAACACCAGGATTAACACCAGACAAACAATCAAGCAGAAAACAATACCCTAATCAAGGAACTACCAAGGAGAAAACCACACACCCACCAATACTGGCAGGGCAAGCTATTGTATATAAACAGGGAGCAAACCCCACACTCACTTGTACTGATTATGTTAGTAAGGTAATGAAACATCTGCAAGGAAACAACCAAGCTCAGAGAGCACCAAGGACTCCACAGTTTAACCATGAGCTACAGATATTCTGTTCTATTGGTACCTCCCCAATTCATATGAGTATAAGAAGGGGAGGAAGTACAACACAATCTGACTTGCAAGATTCTGTTATTATAGTTGTTCTCAATAAAAATAGTCAGCCTTCCTGTAAAGGTGATTTTTGGTCTGGTTTACCTGGTGGGACTGACAGATATGTTTCTAAAGGAGGCAGTAATAAGAGCTTTACTGAAGAAACCCTTGCTTGTCCCAGGAAATCTATACAATTATAGTTCAGTTTCTGGGAAATATAATCAAGAACGTTAGCCTCACAATACCAGATATACCAGAAAGATACTGATTTTCTGGATCCATTTCAAGAATATTGCACTGAAACTACTTTGGTCACCATCGTGGATGATCAAGGAAAGAAACTAGACAAGGGAGGGGAGTGAACTTTAATAATTCTAATAGATCTGTCAGCAGCTTTTAAAATCCTCAACCAAGGTATTCCTACTTATCACCTGGCAGAATCGGCCTTGGGCATGATTTTAACAGCTCTGATCTTTCCTATCAGTCTATATTCAGAAAGGTGTATGAGAGACTATTGCTCAACTCCTGAACTGCTAATCTTTAGTGTCCCACATAGATCCATCCATCTTATCCCCCATGTTGTTTAGCATCTATATGAAATGACTAGGGAAGATTATCTGGAATTTGGAATGGTGTCTCCTCTGTATCCTGATGACATCCAGCTGTATTCTTTTCCTCCTAAGCTCCTAATTCCAAGGGAGCACTTCATACCCTTAAATGTTGCTTAACTTCACTAATGGGCTGGATGATGAAGAACAAACTGAAATTCAACCCAGCAAAGATGGAGAGATAATTGGTAAAAAGGAAATTAGATTCGGAGGTTGAGGTTCATCTTATTTTGGATGAGATTGCCATCCCCCTGAAAAAGCAAGTTGGTTCACAATCTGAGAGAACTCGATCTTCAACTGCCTCTACATTAACAAGTGATGACTGTGACAATTTTCAAACAACTAAGATTGGAGCACCATCTGCAGTTCTTCCTAAGGGATATACAGTTATCTGTCCCTTTTTTACATCCCATCCAAACTACTGTAAGTCTGTAGGTCTACCCTTAAAAAGTGTTGAGAAGTTATTGTTGGTACACAATTCAAGATACAAGCTTCATGTGACGGTTGATCTAAAAATCAGCACTGGTCACCAACTGCTTACCATGGATTGGTAGTTATCATTAAAGTCCTAACTAACTTAAGACCTGATTATCTAAGGGACTGTTTCTCCCATTATAAAATTATTGGGTTATTAAAATCTGCAGGAGAGCCCTTTTGAAATAGTCCTTTTGTTGGAAGCCTGTCCTTGTGGGACACAGGAGGGGGCCTCATCCTGCACTGTTCCCAGATTATGGAATATACTCCTTTGGAAATTGTGCTTGCCCCCCCCCCCAATAAAATCTGTAGAGATATTTCTCTTCCACCACAGTTTTGATTTTAGTATTTACTTCATCAATAATTTTGTGTCCCTAATTTCTTATACTCCGGTTTTGTTTGCAAACTGCATTGCAAGTTTTGTTACTGCTCAACACAGCAGAAAAGAAGGAAATCAGTCAATCAATCAGTCAATATAAACACACACAAATATGCAGTGTGGCAAAGAATGTTATCTGCAAATGTCTAGTATGAAGAAAAAGGAAACATGTAAAGCAATACATCATGTATGACAGGCAGAAGAATGAAGAAAGGAGAAAGACACCATATGCAAAGACATCCCATATCGAGTAATTGATGTATAAATTGGACAGTTTAAAATATTGTATATAAAAACCTAAACATATAAAGAAGGAATACAGCAGTGTCAAAATACCACTGATGAAGGGTTGATTGCTGAAATGTGCTATTTGAAGCTGATATTGATATCTATTTTATTTATTTGTTTTGCAATTATATTGGCTGCTATACATATTTTATCCTATTTTTATTGAAAATTCATTTGGATACAATACAGTTCATTGCTTATTATATTGTGTTGTGGTTATACACACAATTGTTTCTGGAGGTTTTTTTCTCAGCATTTACATTGCTAATTATTCAATTACTTATCTCTTTCTGGATTGTGATTTTTTTTTACCCTGAGTTTTTGTTCTTGGTACATTTCCTCAGTCAGGACTATTTCTCTGTCTGCTTGCTCAGTTGTTTGTCCAAGTCAACTTGTTCATGGGAATTGGGTGGAGAAGAAATTGAGTCCTTTAAATTAGACTACTACATCATCTAAGGTAGTCAGACAGGAAGATACCTAGAAACTCATACCTACCTAACTTCAGTCACAGCTGACACATTGCTTCGTAGACCACCTGCTTCAGATCTTGTTTACAAACTAATATTCAGGTATACTCTGAATTGGTAATGATGGTGAAGAAATAATATTTCTGCACTATTACATCTGTTCAGTGGAGTTTCTCTTGGTAGTAAAGAACATTACTGTACTGTGATCTAACAAGAGGATGAGATATTATTCTTCAGAGCTTACTGTAATCAGTTTGTTATCCTATCAGCAGATAAAAATTCATGAATCCTCTCCAGCTTAGATACTATAATTAAATCAGAATCAGTTCTGGTGGCTAAGGTGGGGGGGAGGTCAGATTTTGGTCTGTATGGGGTAATTTTTAGTTTGTGCAACTTGGGAAGATCAGTTTTGGAGAGATGGGATTCATCAGATCTATTGCTGTACTGCCAAGGAGTATATGCATAATTGCAGAGCTCCATGTTCTCCATTGAGAATGGGGAGGTCTTGGGGGCAAATTGAGGGGAAGCTGAAGATATGCCATCATATACTTTTAAAGCTGTAGAATACTTGAACGAAGTTTCTTCACTGAATGTGAGCTGTTGCAATGGAAAGTGAAGCAGAGGCGGCCAAGGAGGCAAGACAAGTGGCTGAGTGGGTAGTCAAGGGAAGACATCACAAACAAGAATCCGCTTGTAATGAGGCAAATGCAGCCATCCTTACTCAAGGAGAATGAATTCCTTAACCAACCAGAAACAACAAAACAAAGGAATAGTGAAAGCAACTATTACTGATCTAACAATAACACTGCCCTGTAGGCAAATGTGAGGTAGCTTTGAGTTGAATGTGGGTTATGTTGGTATGTCTGCTGCTTAGTAAATGGAGTAGGCCAGGGTTCCCAATTTTTTTCAGGCCTGTAGGCACATTTGGAATATGAAAAGCATAACATGCACTCAAAAAACGGTTGCCATGGTGGGTGTGGCCAATCCCTGACCCCTATATAAAAATACCAAAAAGCAACCCCCGATCCCCAGCAACAGCCACCCACACTTTACTTCCTGGGATGAATTTGGAGCCCAGAGACATGGTTGGAAATAGAGATCATGCTTGAAACGGATTCCTTGCTTTGCAACAATGCTTGCTCCCTCTTCATTGGGCTGCCAAGGAGCATGACATGGGTCACACTGTCACTGCCTCCCCAGCACCTAGATGGGGGCCCAGGGAATAAGCCTGGTAAAACCTAAATGTTAATTAAATACAAAATAGGTTATATGAATTCAGTTAATAACTCAGTGATTGATCATCTGCCTCTCCTCATCTCATTTAATATACATTAAAGTGTACTAGAAAGCTAACTAATAGGGTTTTTTTTAAGGACAATTTGTGCCCTATTTGTAAGAGATCAGAGCTATAATATGATCATTATGAAAAAGTAACTTCTGAATTATTAGGAAGTAGCAAGAACCTCCAACCCCAGTAGAGTACCTTCTATGGACCTAAATAATGGGAATTCTACTGAAATTGGGCCCCATGGAGGTCCAGAAACCGCTCAGTTGGTTGTAGAACCAAAATCAACACACTTTTAAATCTATATTGGTCGTAAAGGCCAGATCTGGGGTGTGAACTACAAGCTGTTTATTAAACATAGAAAAAAAGATATTATATGCTAGCACTGCATGAAATGTTGTGTAATAAACTCTTAGAAAAAAATATCCCTTAACAATATGAGCTCCTTTATGAAAGGCAACCAGACAGTATAAGCACAAAATGAGTGAATCACATAATTATGTCTAATAGGTAAAGATTGTGGTTTTTGTGACAATGATAATTTGATAGAAGATATTAAAGAGAGCTAACAGGTGTATTCAGGAGAAATGACCACATAATGATGATCTAAATCCACAAGATAGAAAAAAATGGCTATTTCTCATTTTCCCAGATGAGCAAGTCCTAGGAGTTGAAGCTGGAAACTGGCTTTTTGCTCAATGGCCTTTCATTAATATCAAGATCTCTTGCTAATAATAAATGGGACCGGAACTAAAAGAGGGCAGAGCCACCCATCCTATCCTGTTCGTTCTTTCTGCCACTACCTCTCTGGGCCATTTCCACACTAATGACTTAAGATGCCTTATAACATCACTCAACCAGCACTGAAACCCGTCCTCATTGCTGTTATATTGGTACAACAGTTGTGGGATGATTCTAGAAGACATTGTGTATAGATTTGCACTTTATGTTTGGCTCAGAGCCAGCGTGGGCCATTCACTGCTTCCTGAGTGCAGGAATAGATGATGTTGTCATCTCCCACTCCCAGCCCATTGGGCACCCCCTGCCCAGGTTTTCTAGCTTCAATTCAAACCTGCTGTTTTCCAACCTAAGGAGATTCTCTCCAGTGCTTTCATTCCATTCCATTAGTGGCATCAGGTCAATCGGCCTTAGTGCCTGGCACACCAGCTCCCATACAGTGGCTGGTTGCTGCCCTGGGCTGTCATTTCACCCTGGGCTGCCAGACTCTTCTCTACTAGTTGGCAGCTGCTATTTATTTACAGTCTTATGGCTGATGGCCCGTTAAGTCCACCCTAGAAGCTCATGCCCTATTCAATCCTTACCTCTTCCAGTTCCAGACACCCTTCTGGTTTCTGTCCAAGTTGGGCACATCATGCTCCCCTTGCTTTCAACTCCCTGCCCACAGTACAGGCAGTCCTCACTTCACAGTAATTGGGATGGGAATTGCCATCGCTAAGCAACACTCTCATAAAGCACAACATCACATGACTACTCTGCTTAGTGAAGGCAATTCTGGCACTCCCAGTTGCCATCATTAAGCAAATCACTGCAGGTCATTAAGTGAGGACTTCATGTGGTCACCATTTGCAACCTCCTGCCAGCTTCCCTATTGACTTGCTTGTAGAAACCCAGCAAAAAAGGTTGCAAACGGCGATCACATGACTGCAGGATGCTGCAATGTCATAATTACAAACTGGACACCAAGCGCCTAGATCACAATCATGTGACTGTGGAGATGCTGTGACAGACATAAGTATGAGGACTGGTTGTAACTACCACTTGTTCAGCATTGTTGTAAGTTCAAATGGTCGCTGAACAAGCAGTTGTTAAGAGAGGACACCTGTACTGCAAAACTTCCTTTCCTTTTATCTTTTAGGCACATTTAAATTTTAAGTTCTGCTACTTTATTTCTATGAAGCTGAACTAACAATTCTTTCTTGCTACAAAGTTTCCATTTTTGTACAGAGTATCTTAAGAATGAAATAAGAACCTGTTTCAAGTTGCTTTGATCGCTGTAGCATAAAGAGAAAAAGAAAAAGGTCTGTGTTAGGGTCAAAGTTGATAATGTGAGAAGGGGATGGGAAGGCATCCATGTGTGCAAGCATCTGGGAAAGCAAAGGAAAGGCACAGGGGCTAGTGAGGAGAGGACAATCCCTCAAAGAAAAAGCAGGGAGGCCCTGGTAGACCAGTGCATCGAGGAGTCAGTCAATGAGGTTTACCTTCCCTGAATGGGTGGGAAGGGTAAGAAGCAGGGCAACAACCAATCAGGTCTTGTGGTGGCCATGTGCAGCCTGAGCACCAGCCCAGCCCAGCCCAGTTGCCAACCACTGCAGTCCAGAGTTGGCTTAAGAAATAGAAATAGAACTTCCCTTATTCCTTTCTCTTTCTTGCCACATGTCACCCAAAAGATTTCTGGAGAATGGGCTGATCATTTTTGAAATCAGGGTAAAGACTGCACATGGCACTCCTGGTATACAAAAGTTTCCTTTTATCCCCCATATTTTGTAACCTCTATATGGGACTTCTGGACAAGGGCATCTGATTTGGTCTTGACTATCATCCCTATACATTGCCTAACCCAGAAGAGGCAGTAGAACTTCTGAACCAGATTCCCACAATGGAGGAATGGATGGTAAAACTGTTAGAATTAGCAGAAATGGCAAAACTGGCCTGTTTGATCAGGGAGAAAACAGTAAGTGCTTTTTTAAAAGACTGGAAAAGTTTTATGGACTTTTTGCTGAAAGAAGAAAAAAGTGAAAGGATGATTTATGGATTTAATGATTGAAAAATATGAGAATTTCATATGGGGTTGAAGGGATTTCTAGAAGAGATAAGATGGAGGGGAGATGATGGGTTTGTCAATATCTGTTGAAGAGAAGGTTGGAGGTCACTTTATTTCATAACTTTAGTTTTCTTCCTTCCTTTTTTCTTTCTTTTTCTTTTCTTGTACTTTTTCTTTCTTCTTTCTTTTCTTTTTCTTTAGATTTGTCTTTTACTTTATGTAAAATTCTTAATAAGAATGAAAGAATGAATGAACCAGTATTTGCCCTCAGCTTGAATTGAACAAAGTGGTATTATTATCTAGACAAGTTGGAGGTATATTGCTGAGTAATTTGGTGAAGCTGGAACATACATTATATTGTTGGAAGCCCCTGCTTGACCATCCAGCAAAAGACAACCCATCATTGCTCATACTAATCTGAATGGGGTAATCCTTGCCTTTAAATATTTATCAAGCATAATATAGACTTTACAAATACTTCTGGATCCACTCCTAATTCAAGTTTCTTGAGTGGCAACAGTGAACATGAGAGGTTTTTATCATCTTTGTCTTATAGGGAGTCCTCAGTGCAGGAGCTTTTTAACTGTGGAATCTAAGGTTCAGCACCATCACTCAGGGAGAGTTCAGGTGACCCCCATCTTTACATTTAGATAGATAACAAAATTTAGTGATCTCGATATATTTTCATTTTTAATTTTTTTCCCTTATTGCTGATTTGGGGGTTCTAATTTGTAAGCCGTTTACTTGTTATTCTGTTATAATTCATGTTTGTATCATAACTGTAAGCCAGTGCAGTAGAATATTTGGCATAAAATCAATTTGTTCCTCTAAAAAAACTGGATAAAGTATTTTCTATACAATTCAGACCAGCTATACAATAGATTAATAGCTCTATAATATAAGGAATGCTTGTATCACACTTCAAATGGATTAGATGGATAATGCTTAAATTCCACTCACTTGGAACTGAAGCGTCTTCTAAACTAATTCAGGTCCAGATTTTTCTTTATTCACAGTATGGGAATCTAGTATAGCATTTATGGGAGGATTTTTTTATTTCTTTGGCATCAAATAGAAAACCCCACAAAAAAAGATGTTTAATTACTTGACGCAATTAAAATCAAGGCACAAGCAGAATCTAATACTGAGTATAGAAGAAAAAAATAAGGAGTCATACCGACCTGCTTCTTTACTGAATGTAGACTATAAGCTTTTTACAGCTATCCTTGCTAAGAAGTTAAACAACTCTTTAGCTGATATAATTCACCCTGATCAATCTGGATTTGTCTCCAGGAGATACAGAGACAAAACATCAGATATATTTTGAATGCCATTGATAATATTAATCAGAAAAATAAGGAAGTGGCTATGATTTTTCTTAATGGAATGGCTTTTATATTCACAACTCTGAAGAAGATGAATTGCAGTTGAACTTTTCTTTCATGGATACAGAGTATTTACAATGAACAACAAGCCAAGGTAATTGTAAATGGATTTCTATCAAAAATGCATTATAACAAAAGGGACAAGACAAGATTATAGTAACTCATCCAAAGGATTTCTTGGAATCCACCATGCAACATATGCAACAGTACAGTTTGGTATCAGGATACCAGATCAATAAAAATAAAGCTCAAAGGTTCACATGAAATCTATCTGAAGAAGGAAAGCAGCAGGCTATTATATGCACAAAGATAGAAGACTCAGAAGACTGCAAAAATACCCATAATGGAGGAATGGATTATGAAGATGGCGGAGTTTGCAGAAATGGCTAAATTGACTTGTTTAGTTAAGGAGGGAACAATAATTACATTTATAAAAGACTGGAAACCCTTTGTGGACTTTTTGCTGAAAATGGATAAAAATGAACTGGTGATTTCTGGATTAACTGATTAAAAGGGGGATGTTTATGGGAAGAAGGGAATCAAAATATGTAATTTGGGAGGGTGGAGATGGTAACTATTATGTCTGTAACTGCTGCAAAGATTGGAAGTTACTTCTTTACATATCTTTTCTTTCTTTTTTCTTAGTCTTTTGCTGTCGCTCACTTTTTCTTTTCATCTTTTATATCTTTTTCTTTTTTCTATTTTTCTGTTTAAGTTTCTGTAGTTTTTTAATCTTGTATAAAATTCTCTTTCAATAAAACTTATATATATAAAAAAGAAGGAAAGCAGCATTTGCAACAAACAATAGGATTTAACATCAGTGTAAGACCAATCATGTACCTGGCAATTTACCTAACTAAAAACGAATTTTTAAATTAAAAAAAGTATATTTACTGTTATAGAAAAATATAATGACAGTGATGTTAAAAGGTAAGAAGTTAAACCTTTCTTGGCTAAGAATAACCAAAGGAAAAATGAGTATCTTAGGATTTTTTATTACAAATGATCCCAAAAAGAATTGAAGACAAGACATTGAATGAATGGCAAAGACAAATAACTAATTTCATTTGGTCAAATAAAAGACTGAGGATCAAACTCAGGATTCTACAAGGTGCAAAAGAATGCAGTGGATTAGCTGCACCAAACTTTAAGTTATAGTATCAAGATAGTTGTGTAACTTGGATTACAGACTGATTATACTCTATCACCATACAACTGTATTATTTCTACAGAAGGAGCAGGACTCCTAGAAGAGAAATAATATAAATATCTTTGCATAAATATATTTGGTGTGATAAAAATAGAGGTGTTCAGAGCAAAAGAGAGCATTCAATTATAAATAGCTGATTAGGAGTATACCATAATTGTAAAAGAAGAATAAGCTCAGTCATATCACCTTTTGCTTCAATATTAAATATTTATTTTCATGAAGATGAAGATGCTAAAAATTTTGATCAGTGGAGAAACAATTCATACAGATTGCAAGATCTTTAAAAAAATAAAAATGAATCCTTCAAAAGTCTCTCTTTGGAATGGTCAGCTACATTTCATTAGTTTCAATACATTCAAATAAGCAGTGTAGTTCAAAAGGAACTACAAAAACAAGGTGGAACCCTTAGAGACCTGACTAAATCTCAGGTCTCTAAGACTGAGAACAGATGTTCTCAACTCTGAACACCTGTTAGGACTTATATATAAGTCATTAGTGAAATACGATTCAGAAACTGAACAAGTCAAAGACTGCATGATTAAATGGATGTAGAATTTAAATAGGCAGTTGATATGCAACAATGGGAACATCAATGGAAGATAAATATTAAATATTTAAAACTAAAACCCTAGTCTTAAACTTCCAATAAAATAAAAATAAAATAAAATAACTCTTTCAGAGTTGGCATTCCCAAATGATTCATAACTGAAAACATTGTCTTCATCAATCAACCAATACCATCAAATAGAGGACAATGCTTTCTGGAGCCTGCTAGAGGGAAAATGTATCTCTGGGCCATCAGTCCCTTAGCAGCATCACTGATGCTAGCAGTAAGTTCACCTTCCACTTTCAGTTTCCTCCATCACTGAATTGCCTCCTCCAAATCTACAAGATGCAAAAAAGATGTCAACATCCAGGGAGGTACTTTGGCCTTGGCTTATTCTCCTCCAGGATTAATTTTGGATGCATGTGTACCTGACCTTTGCCTGGGAAATATTGCATATGGAAAAAGGTCAACCTCTTATTTCAATGAGTTTAATTCTCACACCCTTTTCTATTGTAGCTGGAAGGGTGTTACCAGAAGTGCTTCTAGCATCATATCTGCACAACCAGAAATTAAGGAATGCAATGCTCTTCCAAAAAGGGGTGAGAGGTGATTATGGGAGGTTTTGCTGAAGGAATTGCTTCTGGGAATCCCTAGGGGAAGCCAAATAGACTGACTTCCAATGTTGGTTACTGTGCGTGCACATCACATTTTAGTCTACTGCATGATAGATCCTTCTAATAATTCTCAACATTTTTTTGGTAATCAATATAATATTTTGAGCTGTGGACTAATGGCACTTTCCTTATTTTATTTATTAACATAGTAACTTCCATTGCTTTTGCTGATTAGATTGTGCCTATATTAAAGGGGTGCCAACTGTCAGACTTCTCCTGGCAGGCTAGACTGCAATTCTACAGGCACACAAGCAGTGCTAGCAGGAGTTTTGCAAAAGAATTCCACTGACTCCTGGTATCAAATATGAGTCCTGTTTATAGTGATATCAACGTTCAAAGTTGTGTCCCTTTCCCTCCCACCCAAGCAATGCAGTAGGCCTAATGGCCCTCTCTTTGAGGCAGTTTCTATCTGTCTCTAGTCATGGGCAGATCTCTTATCAGGCTGACTTTCATGCCAACACAAGATCTATTTGGGACCCGGAGGCCAGGGAAAAACTGTAAGTTGTTCTTGAAACTGGTGCTTTGTTTTGTAGCCTGCTAGTTTTGCATTCATTTTTATTGGAAAGAATGTAAAAAAGAATGTAAAAAATCAATGAGGCAGGGCAGGGAGCCTGGTGGGCAAAGGAGGAAGGCAAAGGAGATTGGCGTTATTGGCAACAGGGTCCTGAGGGAATAGGCAGGGTGCCGGACTGGCCAGGCCTGCTATGACAGTCATTTTGTGAAAGGACTAGCTCCCCCAATATACCTTGATCAGTTGGTTGGTTGGCTGGTTGGTCTGGAACACTTACAGCATGCTCTCAACATGTGAAACATGAACATTGGTCCAAAGGTTTTGGAGCTTTGCCCTGAAGTGTTGTGCAAAACCTGTGTGTACCTATTATAAACTTTCTGTGCTGAAGCATCTTGAAGCAACTGCTAGTGTTGAGAGAGAGAGAGAGTCGTAATTTAAAAATTCCTCCCAGAAATACATCTATCTATGCTGAAGATAGCTGCAAGTGCTGAAATCTAGTACAAAGTAAAGTTTTTGTTCCACAAAGTTTTTCATATCTCAGCTTATATAAAAAGTAAAAACACATTACATGCTTGGTTAAATACTAAAAGTTAGAAAGGGTGCCCAGGCTGAATTGAAGAAGGTAACAACAAACTGTTTCCATAAAGCGACCAGGAAAATGGTGTAGATGCAGTCACTACGAGCTCAGCTCAGTTCAAGACCCTCTTTACCTTTTTATTCTGAAAATCAGGAAGGTTCTTGTTAGGCCACCTCTTTTTATTTTTATTTATTTATTTGTCAATTTTTTATCACCGCCCATCTCCCCCTTTTTTAATCTTAAAAAACAGAAAATGGAGAATGAAGCTGCTGCAAAAGTGTAATTCTCAGAAACGTAACATGAGATGTTACCCAGTTAATGACTAGGGTCATTCTGAAGCATGTAACTAATGCTAAAATCCAAAATAGAATGCTTTTCTTTCTTTATATTACATTATTATAAAGAATTTTTATAATAATGCCAGCTCTAAGGTTCTTCCATTTTTCACAGTCCCCAAAGAGTGCAAATCCCAAACCCTCTGCAGATATTTTCCTGGTTTTTTAGTGAAAAATTCTAGACAATGTTATGGCCAGCATTCATTTTGTCATCAATCCCTCTATAAGCAAAATCTCTACCCCAGTTGAAATAATGGTGGGTTCACATTACAGCCCTAATTCTAAGCTCACTAGGAATAAGGTTGTGGCTATTATCTCTTGTGATAGACCTTTCTTTGGGCCACTGATCTCAGTGGGAATGTTCTTCATTATGTCATCACTTGGGTTCTTTCAAAATAATGCCTTATTCAAGAATGGGAATAGGGAGCTCAGGGCATTGAGTGAGACCCAAAGCTCCCCTTCCTCTACATATTTTTAATACCAACACCTCTGGGGTTGTGCTGGAATAGTTGAGTTCAATACACTGTCATGCTTTGGGGCAATTTACTAATGCATTGTCCTTGATAATAGCATATCTTCAAGGTCAGCCAGCACAAAACAATTGGTTGGGTTTCTAAGGCACTTTGGTTGATATAAAGGGTCCATAATTTATTGCCCAATAAATGGTTGATAGTGCAATTGATTTTAAAGATGATTACCTGCCTTTCATCATCAGATGGCTCAAGGCAGCTTACAGTAAAACACTATGAAGTACAATAAATGCAGTTCTAACCAGATAAGATAAAACAGCTAAGCCAACAGATTAAAAATTGCGGATAAAAACAGCAGATAAAAAAAACCACACACAGAATTTCCATTGACTTACTGAAGAAGTGTTAGAAACAGATGAGCTGGATGGAAAAATAGGTGTCAATACCAGCGAGCCTCTTAATCCACAAGGAGGTGGGAAAAGATTCTCCCCCCTTCTGTTCTACTGTTGACAAACCTAGAGTGCTGCAGGTCTCACACAAAGGTGGAAATGAGATGCAAACCATAGTGTCTGACATTCCCTCTGGTGCCACAGGGAGAAGCCACAACTGTTCATGGGTCTTGTGTTATACAAGCCTATTGTGTACAACAAGCCACATGGTTATGTGCAGTGATGCATCTTATGGAGCTGAGTCCAATCCATGAGACTTTACAATATCATAAACTGGTTAACCTTTAAGGTGCTACAAAACTCTTGCATTCTTTTGCTTTCACACAGTGTTTCTCAAACTTGACAACTTTAAAACATCTGGACTTCAACTCCTGGAATTCCCCACCACAGAATAAGCAAGATGTGAAGCGCAGACCATGTTAAACAGATTGCTTATCCCAGTTTGACTTAAACATACTTTGATACAGCATGTTCTCATCTTCAAGGGAGGAACATTGATCTTAAGAGTCAGGATGGGTCAGAAGAGGAACTATGAAATGAAAGGTCCTTACAGAGCCAAGTCTTTTAAACTAATTAAATAGTCCACAGTGAGGGGGTGAGCAGTAAGACTACCACATTTGCAGATATCATCATTTATAGGGTCATTATAAGAGAAGCAAAGAGCCACTAACATTCATCTTCAAATTGGGGAAATGGACCTTTAAGTGGCAAATGTGAGTCAACATAAGCAAATGCAAAGTGATATATATGGGGCAAACAACTCCTACTTTCATGGGATCTGACTTAGCACGATGACCCAGGAAATCTTAGGTTTGTGATGGATAGCTTGAGGAAGACCCAATGTGTGGTCATTGTGAAAAAGTCTAATTCCATTTTGAGGTTCACGAAGAAGAAAACAAAAGTAAAAACTTCAGTACCATAATATCTTTCCACAAATTCATGATGCAACCCACTAGCAATCAGTAACACTAATTAGGATTTCTAGGAATTCTTGCTACATAGTCTAAAACTCATTTTAGACTAGAAATAGTGCAGAAAAGTGCAAGTAAACTGACTGATGGGTTCGAGCACCTTCCCTGTAAGAACAAGTTTCATGATCCTAAGGACTCTTTCAGTGAAAGAAGATAAGTAAAGCAAGGCATGATAGAGGCATATAAGCTTGTGGACATGCTGAAAATTGGTAGAGGAAAAAAACTGTCTGTCATTATACCAGAACCTTAAGGCATCTAATGAAACTGAGTGGACATGGACACAGGGAAGCACTTCTTTTCACAGTGTGTATGTCACAGCCAATGGTTGGCAGCACCTAATCATCTTTGCCAGTCTTAAAAAGCTAAGCATAGTTGGACCTGGCTAGTATTTGGATAGGAGACCACCAGGAACTCCCAGGGCTGTGGGTTGGACTGGGAAAGCAGGGTTGTACAAATCTGCAAAGAGGAACAAGGATTTAGCTATTTGCCACCATGTGCTCCCCCTTTGACTGCATAAGCCCATTACTTGTGGCAGCACTTTGTTCAGTCATCTATCAAAACTGTGCAAAGGTCTAACTTTGGTCCTGATGGGACTGCTTGAAAATGTGATAAGCCCAAGCATGAGTGTTTCCATGTAGTCACCAGTCCAACTCAAGGAAAAGTCACTGAGGCCAAAAAACACTAAATTAAACTATGGAATTTACTAACACAAGAGACAGTGATGGCTATCAGTTTGGACAATATTAGAAGGGAATTAGCCAACTTCATGGCTCAGAAAGGCTTCTACTTATACTGTCTATATAGTCCCTTCCTTCTATATTACAAACAGTATCAGTTGCTGGGATGCACAGGTGAGAAATATATGCATACAGCCATTTTATACAGTAGCTGGCCACTGTGGGAACAGAATCTTGGATTTTGGCCTCTCCTTATAGTTTTATGCTATGCTTTGGCCACTCACTTTCAATGGCCATGTACATGTTTTTCTTATGCTTTTTGCCTCACAGATTCTGTGATTTTAGATCACAGAAAATCTAACTTTCCTAAAAAATAAAAACAAAAGCAAAACAAGAGCATGGCTTCAGCAAAGCCAGACAGCTTTTTCACTTGTCTCCTGCCTTTTCAAGTATACCTGGCTTAGAAGTACAGCAAAGGGTAGGGAACCGTGGGCCTTCTTGGGGCAGTGCACTTGTCCAGTTTTTAAGAAAATAAGGGCTGAAATAGATTTCTGCAGGGTTCAAGGTACCTATCTTTCTTTAATCTCAAATTGCTGGAAACACACACACACACAAACATGCAAAGCCAACCCTTCAGTCACATGACATAACCATCCTTCCTGCGTTCCTCAGAGGTATAAAAAGGTGTTTTGTTTTGCTTTGTTTTGCTTTGTTTTGTTTTAAGAAAGGGGGCACCTAGCAGCAAAACAGCTTTTGATTCTTAACTTGCAGTGAGTTTGTCACAGTGCAAGTGCATTTTAGCATAACTTCACTATTCCAATCAATGGCATTATATTAGTGGGAGTGCGTATATAGGTATTTATTTAATTTATCTTTTGTTTTAAAATGCCTTTTTTTTAACAGTATTGCCATATATAGGCAATAAGTAAAAGGTCTACAAGTAACAGTTTTAAATTTGATTTTAAATGTCATGCTGACTTCTGTGTCAGTGCAATTTTAGCTTACGTGATTTTTTTTCCTTGATCTTTTTACTGAATGCTAAACCACTGCAAGAGCCAGTCTGGTGTAGTGGTTAAGGCATCATGCTAGAAACCAGGAAACTGTAAGTTCTAGTCCCACCTTGGGCACAAAGCCAGCTGGATGACTTGGGCCAGTCACTCTCTAGGAAGAAGGCAATGGCAAACCACTTCTGAAAAACCTTGCCAAGAAAACAGCAGGGACTTGTCCAGGCACTCTCCAAGAATCAGAGATGATTGAACAGATTTTAAAAAAATTGTAGGATACTGTATACATTTTAGGGGGAAAAAAATACATATGGCTGATTTGCCAAGTTCTCCTAGCAAGGAAGCAACTGTAGATAATGGAAAAAACAAAAGTATTTTGCCAGATTGCCCCTGGAAATAAGGAAAGATTATGCTGCTCAGAATGTGCAAAAACTGTGACAGAAATGTTATCAGATCTCATGTTCATAATGCTTTTGACATAAATGTTACAAGGTTACATTTAAAAAAGAGTTTTTGCAAACATGTTCTTACTAGTTCAGCTTGTCATGCACATTCCAGAGCTGAAAGACATTTCATTTCTCACTAGGTGTTGGCAAATATTGTGTGCACTCTTGTTTGAATAAATAAGTAAAAGACTTTTCCTGGTGGATGTTAAATCTTTGCTAGTGATTCTCTGAGTTTTGTGGTTACCAATCCACACCCTGAAAATAAATAGAACAATTGGCTGTAATAGGTATAGTAATCAGGTTGCAGGTTAAAAACAGACTGAAGAAGAAAAGGAGGGATGCAGACTCTTTAAATGATAGGATTAACTAGCAGGTGAAGCCATGAGATAGTTTGGACAGTGTCTAGAAGCTAGAACCTTGCCTGGTATTAAAAATAATCCACCTCCTTATTACAGCCAAGTGAAAAAGAGTCTCTTCATAAGGCAAAGAGGGCCAATATGTTCCGCAGAGAATATATGTCGACCTGCAGGGCTCTACGCAGGGAATATTAAGTAAGGGCATAAATCAATCAACCCCCATAGGTCAAACCATAAGTCATTATTTCTTGCTGTTGAGAGCCACAGAAATTAGCAATAGCATATTCCTCCTCCTTTCTTCTCACTTCCCACTTTTCCTTCAGCAATTTACTCCTGAGCTTATCCAAGGGCATGACTTTGAAGCCAATCTTAACCATCTACTAAATGTTTTTTGAAGTGCTTTTTGTCTGTTCTTCCAAACCCTGAATGATGTTCCTGAGAGCATAAGAACTGGCTGCCTTGCATCTCTTTTTGAATGATCACCTCTTTTTTGGTATCCACCTCTCCCCACCTTTGAAGTTGTCACCATTGGAAGAAGTGAAACTGGGTGGAGCTGAGCTGTGGAGAGAAATGACTGGGAAACACACTGCATCTTCCAGGTGCCTCCTTAGAAAGCAAGTTCACTTGGACTCCTTTTCCCAGGCCAGCAAAATAGATGGGCACTCTGATGTGGAGTGGACAGAAGAAGAAAAGGGAGTAGGCATAAAGGAGGGGTTGTAAGGCTAATAAGCAACTATGTTTTTATGCTGCACTTTATATAAGTTGACATTCATGTGTCTCTAGATTGCTTCTCATTCATACATGCAAAGAGGTTCCATTTTTCTTACCATTTCCCCAGTGTGACATACCCACACACAGGTTAGTATGATACAGTATGACTGACAGTAAGGATTCTGGGCTCCAAGTCACTGAGAATTGCAGTTATGGGCTGAAGTTGCCACTGAGTACCTGGTAGCAGCAGCATGAACTCCAGTTCCCCTCTGGTGACTTCCATTGTCTGACTCCACTCAAAGGAAGGATCAGAGCCAATGGATGGCTCACCACTTCAGTATGCATTGGTACCTCCCATGCTAATGGCTGCCGTCACCGAATAAGCAGATGACTAATTGCTTCAACCATCAGATCTAATAAGTATTCCTGGCCCTTAAAATAAATGAAAATAAACCATCAAGTTCCATGTTTAAAATATCACTTTAATCTACTGCTCTCCATGTGCAATTTAGCTTGGCCTCCACAAGTGATGTTCATTTGGTACACGGGTTCCTTCCATACACTGGTACACAATCTTCTGCCATACTATTAGGCCTGTTATTAAACTTGTGTTCAATGGTCTGTGCCTTCCTGGCCACAACTGCTACCTGCTGTTCGAGCAGGAGTTGTGAGTCCAGGAGGACCCCCAGATTCCGCACTGGGTCTGTCTGGGGCAGTGCAACCCTATCCAGAACCAAAGATGGTAAGTTCCCGGATACAGAAGATCGTCCAACCTACAGCCACTCCATCTTACCAACGTTGATTGGGACCGGCCCTGGAAGAAGGAGGTGAACCAGCACAAAACTGTGCCACCCATCCCCAACTCCCTAAGCTGACCCAAAAGAATACCATGGTGGATGGTATCAGAAGTCGCTGAGAGGTCAAGAAGAGCAAGGATGGATGCACTGCCCCCATCCCGCTGCCGCCAGAGATCATCCAAAAGTTCAACCAATGCTGTTTCTGTCCCATAGCAGGGCCTGAAACCTGACTGGAAAGGGTCTAGATAATCCATTTCATCCAGAATCTTCTGGAGTTGCAACACCACCACTTTCTCAACCACCTTCCCTAAAAAGGGGAGGTGGGAGACTGGATGGAAATTGTCCAGCATGGTGGGGTCCAGCAACAGTTTCTTGAGGAGGAGGTGCACCAGCACCTCCTTAAAGGCTGCTGGGAACACCCCCTCTCTCAAGGATGAATTCACCATCACCTGGACCCAACCACATGTCACCTCCCTGGCTGCCTTCACCAGCCAGGAGGGACAAGGATCTAATTGACAAGTGGTGGCATTTACAGTCCAGAGGACACTGTGCATATCCTCGGGCCCAACAGGATCAAACTGTTCCCAGATAACTGGGTAAGTACCTTCCTTAGGCATCTCCACAGGCCAACGTGGAACGGATCCAAGCGATTTTATCTGCAGATGCCCAGAAAACTCCTCTGCATCATCCTGAAGGTGGGTCACTAGGCCCACCTTTCCCAAAAGGGATTGAGTGATTTTAAACAGGGCTGCTGGGCGGCATTCTGCAGATGAATTTAGAGCAGAGAAATATTGACGTTTCGCCACTCTTACCGCCTCAATGCAGCCCTTAACAACAGCTCTAGCTTGTGTTTGGCCAGGTTCAGTCCTTGCCTTCCTCCAGCAGCGTTCTAGATGTCTCCTAATCCTCTTCAGAACCCTCAGCTCCTCCGCAAACCACAGTGAGTATTGGGTTCAATAGGACAAGAGAGGTCACATGGGCACAATCCTTCAACTTTTGCATTTATTTGAACTGCATAATGGACTTCACAAAAAAGTATCCAAAATGCATATATTAGGCAAAATAGCATGCAAAAAGGCATATATAATTGGCTGGTTAATTAGATTGATTAGATTTATATCCCACCTTTGTTGCATAAACATATTACTCAGAGAAAACGCATGTGAGTATTCAGAAGTGAATATTTTGCAAAATTTCTGCACCAATTTGCCAAATAATCCTTGCAAATTGATGTGGAAATACAGTGGAACAAATGCTTGCAAATAGCATTACTCAAAGCAAAACAAATTTTGCTTTTTATAATGGCTGTTTCACTTAACTACCAGAAACCAAATATACTGTGCTAATGTTTGCAACATATATAATATATAATTAGAACTTATAATTAGAACTACAATGCAGATTTGTTTATTTTGTACAGGTTATCAGATTCAAATTTTCTTGAATTTGAGTATTTGAGTTGCACAAAGTACATGTAACTATATAGTTCCTAGCATAGCTCTCACCTCTACTGAAGTTTCACTTAGATTTATTTTTTTAATTGGGATTTTCTTCAGTTCTATGATCATTCTATTAAGAAGTGAAGTCAGTATATGGATATCAAGTCAGTATCTCAGCATAGCAAAATGTATATTGACGTATGTTGGTGGATTGTTCAAGGGTGGGGTAGTTGGGTTGGTTTTTTTGTGCCTTCTAGTCAGTGCTGACTCCTAGCACCTGCTTGTTCAAGGGAACAGCACGGTATCGTTTGGTCTTCCTTCCACCTCTATCATACTGGACTCCAGGAGCCTTTCCAGAACCCCAGCCCATCTGTTTCACAGGGCTTTACAGGTACAGTCTCCTCCAAGTTGAGCTTAACACCTGGTAACTTCATGGACATATTTGGGTTGCTCTCCTGGCCCCACTGTGGAAGGGGATTGCTGCTGCCTTCTTCAGGGATGGCTTTTGACTTCCCAGTCTCCCCTACAGCTGTAGAATTCCCTGGAGGTCTCCATCAAAGTACTAACCAAGGCTGACCCTCCTTTGAGTCCAGACAACTAAAACTAGGGGCTGCTGCTGCTAATGCAAGGTCAGCTAAGTGCTGCCATCTGCTGGGAGCAAGCCTTGACCACATGTATTTCAATGAAATCAGAACACCTTTGAGTTGTCTTTACCTTTTCAGATCAAGGCCAACATTAATATAACTATAATCATGGGCTAGGTCATTACATTTTGGCCAGTTCAGTGCTTGCAAAGAATATCAACTAATCAATGAATGTCCTTTTGTGTCTATCCACCGGTCTTGCCTTCCGTGTACAGTTTCAGAAATATCTCTTCACCCTGCTCCACAAAAGAAAAAGAAAGGGGGAAAAAAACTTGCTAGTGTTCATACAACCATCCCCCCATCCCACCTGTCATGCATTGTCAATGTGTATTTCTCTACATGTGTTGCATGGCTTGCCAAAAAGAACAACCTTCTGAGAAGCTAAGGAAGAATGAAGAAGAAACACCAGAACATAGCAGCTCCATGAATAAGACACTACACTTGGCTTGAAAGCAAGGTAGGGAGAAATTGAATGCACGTGGCTCTGCCTTGGTTTCGGCTGGAAATGAAATACTGAAATGGAGCCCAGGAGCTGAGAAGCATGCTGCATGGCAAAGAGAATCCCATAGGAAACTGTCTGTCTCCCTTGGGCTGAGCAAGCAAAGCTGAGATTCCCAGTATTATAATGTTGTGAATTTCAAAGAAAAAAATGTTGTTAAGCAAAATGAGAAAGGAAGGAGATCACACATCAGATTAAATATGGAATGGTTTCTACATTATGAATGTCAGGGCTTTCTGTTGGCAAAGTAAAAAGGTCATCTGGAAAGATATGTGCGATTGATGGCCAGCAACGCCCTAGTGTTGTGCTTTGAATAGGATCTAGGAAATACTAGTCAAGGGGAAGAAGACAGTTGAAGTGTTGTACATAGCAGGAAGGGGAAGAAGACATTGAAGTGTTGTACATAGCAGGAAGGGGAAGAAGACAGTTGAAGTGTTGTACATAGCAGGAAGGGGAAGAAGACAGTTGAAGTGTTGTACATAGCAGGAAGGGAAAGAAGACAGTTGAAGTGTTGTACATAGCAGGAAGGAGGGAGCTTGCACTTATCTTCGGGAAACCTAGGACTTTTCCACGCTGTAGCCATAAAATGCTTGACTCCCATGGATACAGCTGTTGGAAATAAGAGTTAAAATACCAACAAGGGGCTGCATATATTGCGTCAGCCAACATTGGGAATGTCATTCTGATATCTCCCCCATCCCCCCCTGATCCTGTTCAATCTAAAAACAACTTTTTTAAAAAGCGCAGTCCTTGACTGGAGAAAGGCTGCCAATTCCTGGCTTATAGGAAAGGGCTGCATGTCCTATCAGTTGCTGCACAGGGCAGATGAAGCATCATTTCTGGTGAGGTAGGTCATCATTTCTCAGTGGAAACCTCAGAGTTCCCATCAGGAAGAAAGACTCCCTCTAAGGAGGTGACTGGCAAAGTCTGAGCCTCCTCTTCCCACCCTCTTCCCCAAGGCAAAGCTTTTATATTCTTTTTTTACTTGAGGAAAATGGAAACACCTTTTTTTCAGGAAAGAACGAAGGAACGAAGGAAATGCAAGCTTCTCCTGTACAGATATGCTCAGTTGGATGGAGGATTTTCTCATTTAGAAGTCTGGAGCTTTCTTCTGTATTTAGCTACAGTGTCCACCACAGTCACCACATCCCACCTTCCCTTTGCTAGTCATATTTCCCATCATGGTCACAGAGAGAATTAATTGACTACATGTATTAGTTTATTATAATTATATAACATTTAAATTTATAATAAGTATTGTTTATTACATTTATTTGTTTATTATAATTATATAGCATTATAGATTTTCTTCTTGATTTCCATATTCAGATAGTGTTACATGAATACAAAAAACGTGATGAGCCATTGACAAGGAGAGTACAATTTTCAGACATTTTTCTGGATCACTCTTCACAATTTTATGTTTTATTTATTGTTGTTTACCAAATAACTGCATTTAGGTGCTCCCGAAATGCAATGAATGATACCATACAATTAAAGAAAACATCAAGCAGCAATCAGAAGTGAAAATTACAGGAGAAGACATGCAGAGGGCCCCAAACTTTGGAGGTTGATAGGCATATTTGACTCTCCTGGAGTCAACTATTAACAAAATGGAAACCACATGGAACATAATCCACTGCAAAGTTTTATCAGAATGATCTCTGGCATTCCTCCCCCAGCCCCACTTCCTCAGTTAATTTTGTTCTTCTTCTGCAAAAACGGACACACTCCCAAATAAAACATTGGGCTCACTTTTAATATTCCCATTTTTAAAATTTAAGAAGCAGCCAATTGATAGAGAGAGATGCACATACCAGATCCAAAGGATCTTTGTCTGCTTCTCATCCATATCCTGGACACCACTACTCATAAGACATTGCAGTTAACACCCACTTTGTCTTGATTTTATGTCTTTTAACATGAAGAAGTTTGAATAGGACTTCTCAATTACTTATAGCATATTGAAGAAAACTCTCGCAGAAGTAGGAGATCATTAAGAAGATATTTAGCCCCAGGGAATGCTAGCTTAGTGCATTTACACCCTAAAGCTCCATAAATAAGAGTCCAGCATTTTGTCACAAGCAAGTCATAAGTATATTAGGTAATTCCTCTTTTTTCCTTTCTCAATGCTACGTAATTAGAGAGACTTGTCTTTTGAATGAAAAAGTTCTTCAACCTGTCAAATCTAATAGCTACTAGAACTGGTACCACAGTATTCAAATATGTTTCCACCTCCCTGCACTTATGAGGAAGTACGCACTTCGGGGTATGCCTAATGTAGTGAAGAATCAAAATGTAGGTGGGTTGGAGTAATGCCTTAATGTATACTGTATCACTGATCAAACTACTTGGTGGCAGAGTCGTATTACTTATCTGTGCTTATCTTGGGTACAAAGGACTAATGCAGACTACTTGATCATTGATCATATTGCTCTTATTAAGGAGCAAGTGTTGGTGATTAAGGATCACCAACCTGATCCCCAAGTCCAAAATGTCAAGTGGAGCTGGAAATTTACTGCCATGACAACATGGCATTGTATTGCCTGACCACTGATTTCTGGTGATCATGCTCAGCTTTCACCAAAAGCTGAAACTGGTGAAGCTATTATAATTGTATGATGTGGCCCATCAACTCAGCAAGAAAAGAAAAGTTTCCTGTTAACTATGGTCAGCACAAAGAATTGTAAGAGATGTTATATCCATTATTTCATCATTATTAATATTTCATATGTTGGCATGAGGTAAGTTGATTTAGACCACAAAGCCATTAATTAAACACAAAGAAAAAAGCCCAAATATTTGCAATATTTTAAAAAATCATGGTTTCCAGGTAAGGACCTATGGCAGGTTAGACATCCCTGCGAGTGTCTCTGCAAGCGGGGACAGCACCATGGCAAAGATCAGCAGCCAGGTGGCAAATTCTGGCCAATGAAATTTTCTCCGGAGAAGGAGAGATCAGGAGATCACCCACTTGTGCTCTGGATAGCTGTTCCTCACGAGCAGACCACAGGAACTGAGTTTCTTGCAGTCGCTCATGGGTTGAACAGCTTGGAAGCTGAAGGATTACCACTGTGCTCAAAACTGCTGTGCAGCCTTTATGGATGCTTGACCTGCAAAAACCTCACTTTCTTAAACACTTTCAACACAATTAATTTACAGCTTAAGAGAGATCTTCCTACCGGCAGGAAAGAATAAAGGCAGTGAGTTGCCTTCTTTGTGGAATTAAAAAGAGAAAGCGTATCTTAAAGGATTTTGACTTAAAAGCAAAAAAACTTAACAAGATTGTGATTTAAGAAAGTTTTAAACAGATAAAGGGACAGTAATTTTTAGAAAACAGAATAATTTTTTTTCTTTGATGAAAGTGCCTTTGAAAATAGTAAAATCAACTAGACAAACAAAGTGGACCTTTGTGGGAATGCTGATAGTTTATTATGAAAGACAGTAGATAATTGGTGGATTTTACAAAATAAGGTAAGAGTGATGTGAGCCAGACTGTGTGACTGTAGCTATGGAGAGCTATTTGGCACTAAAGTCAAAGAAAAGTCTTTGTCTCTTATTTATTTTTTATTTATTTTTCAAATTTCTGTCACTGCCCATCTCCCCCAAAAAGGGGGACTCTAGGCAGTTTACAATAAAATCAGCAATTAAAACCATGTGAAAAGTGTGAAAGGTCCCCTGTGCAAGCACCGAGTCATGTCTGACCCTTTGGGGGGATGCCACTTTCGCAACATTTTCTTGGCAGACTATAGCGGGGTGGTTTGCCATTGCCTTCCCCAGTCGTCGCCTTCCCCAGTCGTCACTTTCCCCAGCAAGCTGGGTACTCATTTTACCGACTTCGGAAGGATGGAAGGCTGAGTTGACCTGAACCGGCTACCTGAGAATCCAACTTCTGCTGGGATCGAACTCAGGTCGTGGGGAGAGTTTCGGTTGCAGTGTTGCCACCTACCACTCTGCACCACACAAGGCTCAGTTAAAACCATAAAAGATATAAATTACAATTATATAATATAAACAACCAGTATAAATAGAGAATAAAATAGATATAAAATCCAAGGAGCAAAGATCTCATTCATTGGGGAGATCTTTTCCTTTCTTTCTTTTTTTTTCTTTTTCACATTTGCTATATTTTTCCTTTGAATGTATTTCTTATATATGTAAATTCTTTTAACAAAAACTATTTTTCAAAATAATCACGGCAAGAATTGTTCAGCCACCCCAAAATCAAATGTCTTCTCCAACCCTGAGTTTGTTGTTGGAGATGTATTGGACTAATGCTCAGATTTTAAGGCCATATTATCTGGGAATTATGACAGTTGTATGGATGGAAAGAATCAGGTTTGGGAAGGTCACATTAATTTATTACTAAGCAACTTTGTCTTAAAAACAGAGGAAACAAATGTGAGAACTGACAAGCTTTGGTAAATGTGTGTAATGATTTGTGGGAATGACCTTGGGAGACAGGAGAGAGAGCTGTAGATGGGACAACCAGCATGTAAAAGATGTCTCAGCCCACAGAAGGGGGGATGGCATGGGAAGCAACTCAGAAGGGACCCTCCCTAGTTTTCCAGAGAGTAAAAGGAAAGGAGGGGAGAAATACTTTGTCTTGTTAATGAACTTTACAGAGCTAGTACTCCTGCTTGTGTTTCTTGCCTGGACTACCTCATAGGGCTAACAACCAAACTGAATGAGGAAAATTCCTGTTGTCCTTCCTAATCTCTCATATTCACTTTTGGAGTGTCCTCCTCAGACTCTTTTTGCCACCAGACTGAAACTGGGGGGAGGGAATTACCTATCCTTAGCACATAACTAATTCTGCACATACATATGCCAATACCAATGGCTCTGCAGGAACAGATAGACTGATATTCTTGATCCTAGAGTCGTATTTCTTAAACTTTTTTCTCTCAGGACCCCTTCCCACTTTTAAAAATGATGGAGGACCCCAAAAGAGCTTTTGTTTGCATGGGTTATATTTATTGATATTTACCATATTAAAATTTTAAACTGATGCATTCACTGCTGCTACCACTTCTCGTGATTGTTTGATGGGATTTTAATAATGCATTATTTTCCAACACAGGCTGGCAAATAATTTTGATTTCACGGACCCCTGAGAGGGTCTTGGAGAATCCACAGGGGTCCTACAACCACACTTGAAGATACATTCTCTATTTGCACCTGTGTTTCCTGCCTGTAGCTACCAAAATCCCTCTTCCTGTCTCTCAAGCTTAGGCCTTATCTTACCTTCTCTTGCCAGTGGCTGAGGGAAGCATATATGTGTGTGTTTAACTTCCCTATGGCAGCTGTGGGGGGTGAGGCAGAGCAGCCTTTCTATATCCCTCCGTTTTTTTCAGCTGAGGAGCTTGGTGATGAATATGTCTACTTTTTTTTCTACAGAGTCCCTAGGTAGTGGTGTGCTTGCCCAGATCTACTCTGGGGTAATAAGAATGCTGGGAATGACTGGGAGATTGTGGGAGGAATTGGTTTCTATCACATACTAAGCCAAAATTAACCAATCATATTTTAGCCTAATGACACTAGGGAACTCCTGGAAGCTTGGCATTCAGACAAATCAGCCATCAGTAGACACATAGAAATAAAACATATTTACACACCATTCAAAAGAGACAACAAAAAGCTAAGAGGGAAACAAAAAGGTCCAGAACACATCCTCTCCAGCAACCAACACCCAGATAAGCAGGGATTAACACTAGACAAACAATCAAGCAGAAAATAATGGCCTAATCAGGAACTACCAAGGAGAAAACCAAACCCTCACCAACACTGGCAGGGCAAGCTATTGTATATAAACAGGGAGCAAATCCCACACTCACTTGCACTGAAGACGTTGCCTAGTCTGGCAATGAAACATCTGCAAGAAAGCAAGGCTCAGAGAGCACCAAGGACTCCACAGTTCAACCCAGAGCTACAAATATTCTCTTCTATTAGCCTAATGAAGTATGTAAACCCACCCAGCCTATGTGGTTTGGTTAAGTTCAGTGCAAGCTTGAGGTGTATGAACACAAACTATATTGGGCTTCTAGCAGTATCTTACTCAGGGTCATCTCAACCCTAGTATTGTCATTAAACCTTTAGTACACAATTCAAAGGTGAGACTTTAGCAAGCACAGCTTATGTATAATAGGCCTTTTGTTGGCAATAAAAAAAACCAATATGAAAAATATAGTTTGCATAAGGATGTGACCTGTAATTTGTCAATGCTGCTGCTTTATGAGCACATTCCCAACTGCTTAGTCTTCACAGAGTTGTAACAACCTCCAGCTTTATTGCAAGGGTGGAACTTGTTGAGACCAGCCCTTTCCACATTCTAGAAAAATGCTTTGGGGAACAGTGTGGCAGGTTCACTTCTAAGCATGACAGTAATACTAAATTGAGTGGTAATGATGATGCAAGAAATGAAGGCTTGGTTCACAGAAGTCTTCTAGCACACCTGCTTCCTGTCTGCACTAGTTGCCACTGTTACACAGGAGGGTTACTGCCCTCTCTGTGTTCACTAGCCAGCCTTAGTGAGTAAAGTTCACAACATCCTGAGCAAACTGCCACATGTCCTATTATTGTAGGGCTGAACAGACTTCAGGCTTCAGTTCTGTGTTTTCAAGATGCTACAATCAGCCAGCTACAAAAGACAAACATTTCAAACTAAATAAGAGTATGCCAGACCAGAACTGTATTCCCAGTCCCTTCATAAAGAAGTCTTTTCCATTTCAGCAATATCATTTAGGTAGAAAATATCATTATGTGGTTGCTGCTGATAAGCAATTAGGAGTTAGGAGACCCTTGCCAATCTTCCTCAAATCATCCAAAAATCTACCAGTAATACCAAACCAATGTTATATTCACCCTACAAAAGACCGTAAGTAAATAACAGATCTGGGCTGTACAAATTTGTACCATCTTTAGATGGCAGCAAAGAGCTAGAGTTTTCTGTATCTCTTTGCTGATGTCCAGCCATAGAAATGAGAGACGTTCTGAACCAAAACAGCGGCATGCTCTGAATACTTCCTTCTGTATTCTCCTCTAAAAAAAAAAGGTCTGCTGTTATATTTTTACGCGTATATTTTATGTTGCAGTCATTACACTAGTTCTATGTAGAGGCCAGTACGAACTATAAAGAGATGGTTTTCTTGTGTAAATAAACTGGCTGAACACTGCGGGATAAGGATGACAGATCCCCAGTTGTTATAGGAAACTTTACTGTTAGCAAAGCCACATAACCTCTATGAGCATTCTTCTTATCCATACTACACTTAGGTTGTGCACATTTATTTATTAGACTTGCATCCTGCCTTCCACTCAGGAGCAAAAGGCAGCATACACAGCAGACCCTTTTTCCATTCTTCCACACAACAACCCTGGGAGGTAGGTTGGGCTGAGAGAGAATGACTGGCCAAACTCACCCAGTGAGCTTCTGTGGCTGAGGGGGGACCAGAAGCTAGGCCTCCCCAGTGCCAGCCCAACATCTCACCCTCTATATTAGGTCTCTCATGAGAACTTAGGCAGCTACGGAGATCACAGAACCCAGCACCTATTAGTGCTGACTGAGAAATGCCCTGGCTTGTTCACTGGGTCCCCAAGCCACCAGTGAAACTTTTCCACAGAGCCCCTGAAACAGCTTCACATAGGGCTATTTTGAGGCTGCTATTTAAACTTCCCAGAATGCCCAAGGGCAGTGTTATATCCAGCCACCTATTTAAATAAGTAATAAATATATAAGTGCAAATCTGTGATTCCATTGAAATCCATTTGTCCAGATTCCTCCATATGCTGCTGTCTCTTTCCATAGTCATTAGCAATTCAGTCCTAGAGAAAGATTATTGGGCTCACATTGGCTACTACTACAACTGGCTGTTTTGCATTGGGCTAGTTACAGGGGTCATCCTTGTCTTTGTACCTGTTGGAAGATACTCTGTAGGGAGCCAAGTATGACATAGGTACACTGCTGAGTAATGGTTAGCAAATGTTCAGTCAGTGCTAGAGAGTTAATGCTATCTGGCCTCAGCTTCTTGCTTGGCCTCCTTCTATCAGTATGGCACTCATTTGGAAATATAAGTTGGAACAGATACTATTTAACTTTCCCTGGTAGGAAGATACAGTGGAATTCTGCCTACATTTTGAACTGTTTCATTTGGTTGAGTTCTCATTCTTCACAGTAAAGAGGTTCTTGACATCACTATCAGAAATATCCATAGTCGACACGCAGAGCCTGCTCTTCAACAATAGAACATTCTACGTTGCCCTTGCCTTCACAAGTCCATGGTGGAAACGTTCTTGCCTTTCAGGTGCCATGAGCAACAACTCCTACCTTTAGCACAACACATAATTAACCTGTTTCCCTGCATGGAATCTGGTGCTTTTCTCTTTTGAGAGGAGAATAATTATATTCAGGAGCAGCCAAGACATGAATATTTGCGTCTGAGACATAGAATTCCACCCCTTTGCACCTGGGTGAGTTGCTTTGTCCTTTCATCACCAGCTGAGGGTAGGGTGGTTTTTATCTGGTACTTATCTGGAGTCCTGAAATAAGAATACTTAAGGGAGCTGGGAAAGAATTGTTAACAAAAGGTTCTTCCTATGAGACAGACTATTTGCAGGAAGTGTTCCCTTGTACCAAGGCTGCCTTTGAAGATGACTCAGAAGTTTCAGCTGGTAGAGAATGTAGTTATTTAAGTCTTTGCTGCTGGGGTTAGATATGACAATCACATTGCATCAGTTCTGTACCCACCACACTGGTTGCCAGTGCTTTTCTGGTCCCAATTCAAAGTGTTGATTTTGATCTTTAAAAGCCTAAATAATATGGGTCCAGGTTACCAACTATACTGATATAAACCTGTACCCTTCTTTAAGATAAGTTTCAGTGGTCCTACTTGCTGATCCCTGTCAAGATTAATAAGGCTGGTGGACACTAGAGGTAGAACTTTCATGATGGTGACTTCTGTGTGACAGGACTCGCTCCCAAGATGCCTGTCGCTACCCTATTCCAAACTTACCATTAAGAGGGTATTTCAAAAAATTTTCATCACTGTGGGTTTTTTGGTGAATAGATTTATAATATTTGCCCATATCTGATATTTAAAATTATACTTTATGATTTCTGGCTGAGTTTAGAACTGGTTTAAATGTACATCTATTATAATTTTGTTATTTTGGGGGTGTTTAATTGAACAAGCAAAATATCGAACCAAAAATTACAAAACAGTTACAAAGTCAAAAACAAAATCTAAACTAGGGACAATAGCAAATCAAAAACTAAAAAGAATAGAAAGTAATTCATATAAGATCTTACAAAGAAATATAAATATTGTAATTATCCATATTCAGTATTTATATCCAGAACTGGATTGGAACATTTGAAGGTAATCTATTAAAAATGGAGGGAGAGATCTTAGTATAGCTAATAAATGGAACCAAATTTGAATAAATTTGTATTTTGGAAATAGAGATAAGATTTGAATAACTTTATCCTTTAGATAAATTTTGTTATATTGATCTTTCAGATAGAACAATTTCTCATATTTTAAAAATATTACTGAAATAAGTTTTAGCCTTTCTTTTGTTTGTGTGTGTGTGAGTGAGTGTGTGTGTTGTGTGTGTGTGTTAATGAACCTAGCAACTAATGACAAACTAATGACTCAAACCACCCAAACACATTATTAATAAGCTCTGGCACATACTGAACAATGACAGTGCATGTTCTCAGGCACTGGGTGACAGACCCTTACTTGCACACAGACAGTCACCTAACCTGAAGCAGATTCCCACAAGAAACAACAAGACGAAGGTGGAAATCAGACCATGCCAAAAATTCAGATGTCTTCTTTCCCCCTATGTATTCCAGTAGCAAGCGCAATCATTACACACCCAAGGTAAGAGGCACCTGCATATGCTCTTCCTCAAATGTTATGGGACTGTATTTTCTTGGAAAAAATAAAGGACAAACCTGAAAAGAGAATGAATCTGAAAGAGGTTCATATGGATAAAAATATTAAATTGCTTTACAAAGGAAAAGTCAAGAGCAAAACCAAGAAAAGCTCTACGAAAATGACTATTCTAATAAAAATATCTAAAAATCATTAAAAACTATGAAGTTATAAGAAGCAAGTATTCAAAAGGATTTCTTCCATCAGACTGTGCATTAAGTAGTACCATTTGTATGGTAAAAGTTAAATGAACAAAACAAAGGACAAAAGTGAGTTTTGAAAAATAAATAAATCTAAAGGACAGTTTTCTGAAATAAAGGACTGTCCTTTATAATAAAGGGCATATGGTCACTGTATCTAATGTGATAGGTGCCATTGTCTGTCAGCAATGCCCCTCTGGATTCTACATAGAACAAGCAGGCCAAACTTTGCACAAAAGAATTAATAGACACAAGTTTGCCGTCAGGATTCAAAACAAGGAGAAAGTAACATCAGAGCATTTTAACTTCCTAGGATACTTGACATATGGCAGATCTCAAAGTTACCATTTTGAAAAATGAGACTTTAAAGCATAATTAAGAGTTTACTGAACTCACATAAAAAGGTTTCAGGCTATCTCAAAAGGTCTCAATAAACACAATGGGTTTTTAACACATCACAGTTGATAAGGTACTTAAAAACTGTCTCACATACGTCTGCAACTACATAACCACCCTGTCCTCCCCCTCTTCCCTCCCCGCTTGCCTAGGCTGCCCATATTCCCTTGAGACAAAAACAGGACATTGGGATGGCAAAACGGGATGGGGTTAAACTTATGTAATATTCTGTATTCATGAAAAAGTAAGACGATAAAAAAAGTTTTAAAGAATTTTTAAGATCCATTTGCTGGTCCTTAAACAGATTACTGTTTATATAAAAAGATTTTTGTTTTCATTAAAATGAAAGTTTTATTACATGAACATATTGAGCTAACAATTATTCTTCAGTGACAGAACTCATACAAAAATTTGGGTAGACGTAGAGGGGAATTGTATTTTATCACTTTCACTATCACCATCACATCTCATAAACAAACTGATGATTTTAACTGAAGCCAGAGTCTTTTCAGCATCCTTAAGTTTCTGGCTATGTAGATGCTGACGTCACTTCTACCTCCATGAGCAATGGAAAAATGGATATTACAATGTTGGCATACCACTTTTGTTCCATCACTGCAGTTTGTCCAATTTAATAAATTTGAATTCCTTCTGGAGATCGTCATTAAAACTGCAGGTTCGCCTCTTTGTCTTTGGCATTGCAAGGGTAGATTCAAGCTATAAAAAAATATGAATCCAGTTCACACTAGGTGCAAGGCAAGGCTTGAGTCCAGTTCACACTAGGTGCACGGCAGGCACTAGGACCGGCACAGAAGCCAGCAGGGCCAGGCACAGAGCTCCAGCCTGGTACCCCTTGGAGGCAGCAGCAGTGATTGGAGGAGGCGCAGGAAGGCAGACTTGGGTGGCAGGCTGGTTCAGCAGGGTGGGACTGGAAGTGGCGGTGGGCAGAGAAGGCGCAGGAAGGCAGGCTTGTCTGGTGGTCCGGCTGTGCAAGGCCAGGAAGGTCTTCCCGGTTCTGGATTCAACTGGAGTCAAGAGGCGAGGTCTGGAAGTTGAGCCTGAAGAACAGCTGTCCCCGACAACCCGTTCCTCTTTTTTTCCATCCTTTTATTCTTTTTTCTTCGTGCTGTTTGGAGATAGCAGCCAATGGGCTGGCTTTCTTTTTGGCGTTCTTCCCAACTGTCAAGCTGAGCTTTGTTGCAACTGTTCTGCCCTTGCTGCAGAGCTCAGCACCTTTCCCGCCATTGCTGCAAAGCTCAGACTGCATTCTAACAATAACGGCTCCAACGTTTTTTAAAAAACGGGACAAAATTGACATTTATATTAAAACGACGAGATGGTCGGGACATGTAAAAAAAACAGGACTGTCCCCTTCAAAACAGTACGTATGGTCAGCCTACCCAGTTTAAATCCTACATCCTTTAACCACTCCATGCATCTGATGGAGTGAGCTGTGGCTGTTACACAAGCTTTTAACAAAATTTGTTGGTCTAAAAGTTACCAACAGACTCTTCCTTTTTTTTTTTACTTTAAAATACTCTTTATTAAATTACTTACATAAAAAATTTGAACATAAGAGACACCTACATACAAACCATAAAAAAAGAAAAGAAGGGAAGAAAGAAAGAAAGAAAGAAAAAGAGAGAGAGAGAGAGAGAGAGAGAAAGAAAGAGAGAGAGAGAGAGAAAGAAAGAAAAAGAAAGAAAAAGAAAGAAAGAAAGGAAGGAAGGAAGGAAGGAAGGAAGAAAGAAAGAAAGGAAGAAAGGAAGAAAGAAAGAAAGAAAGAAGAAAAAAGAATTTAGAAGAGGGAAATAAAAAAAAAGTTTGGGTTTCCAACTCTCTAAGCAGTATATCTAAATATCTTAACATCTTTTTTTTTTCATTAATACTCTAAATTTAACTTCTATGGTTCCGTTTAAATTATATAGTAAGAATAATTACTATTTACAGTTTATATATTCATGTTAACATTTTGAGTCAGTTCCACATATTTAAAGAAGGGTTTCCAGTCATTCTGAAAGTCTTCCATATTTTTGTCATTTAATTGTTCCGTGAGTTTTGCCATTTGTGCCAAATTAAGAGACTTCAGTATCCATTCTTCAGCAGAAGGGGTTGATTCTGATTTCCACTTTGACGCATAAATAGTTCGAGCCGCGGTGATCAGATGTAGTAAAAGTTTTCCATGGGTTCTCTCCAAATCTTTATCCATAAAGCCCAATAGATAAAATTCTGGTGTTTTATCAATGTCTATTGCCAGCATTTTACAAATTGTATAATGTATAAATGTCCAAAATTTGTTCCCTTTTTTGCAAGTCCATCACATATGGTATAATGTTCCTATTTCTTTTTTACACTTCCAACAAATGTTTGTAGTATTTTGAAACATTTTTGACAGTTTATCTGGAGTAATATACCACATATACATCATTACCAACAGACTCTTCCTACCATGGATTAACATGGCTCTCTTCCTGCTATGGCCCTACAGCCGGAAGCTACAAGAGCATCTTATAAACTATAGGCAATCTTTAATTATCGAGTTACACAGCTCACCAAATTATTTAATTTTCACTGAGTTCTAGTGAAGAATTTAGACTGTATGTAGAGCACTAGAAACCAGATAGTTTGTGTTAAGAATGAATTCCTTAGGCAATTACCTACGATAAAAATGAATCAGCTCTCTGTGGCCTCCAATTACAATACAGAGAGCTACTTCCTTCCTGTAACTTTTAAGTTTATACTTGTTTTAGGACTTGTGGTTTGGAAGCAGGCCTACACTCTCACTGCTGCAGGGTATTTAACAAGGACATTTAACAATAGTTGCAATATATTTTATGACACTTATTTTACACCATCAGGAAGAAAAGGAAAACATCATCCAGCTACTTAATTTCTTATCCCTAGCTGTTATAGCTATGGGAATTCTCCTTAGAGAACATGGAACAAGATACCAATGCCAACACCATTCCTGCCCTTATCTTGTGAACCTGCTTATCCTTTTTCTGAAATGCTGAAGGCCCCTGGAATCCATAGGTCCCCTGGCCATTTTGCCAGGTGTCACACGTGGAGGATTCTTGCAAATTAGCCGTGCCCCACCCCGTAAGAGGAAGCCAACTCTGCTCCAGGTGCGGATGGTTCCAGGGTTGGAGAAGTATGTACAGAATGGATCAGTAGTAATATTCCACCCGAAGATTGTCACCAACAGGAAACCCAGAGAAGCAGCACTCTTTCAGAGAATGACTGTCCTGACTAAGCAAGAACCACACTGAGACGAGGAAGAAGTCTCTAGTGCTTTATTATTGCTATAGTAGACAGAAAATCCTACCAAACTGAAGAAGCATGGGAAAACCCCGACAGATAAACCCCCAAAAGTCAAGGGGGTCTGTTCTGTGTCTCTTTGAATGACAGCTCAAAGTCTCTAAACTACGCATGCGTTTTTGCCCCTGGATAGTGGCCCCCTTCGGCTCACCATCAGTACTCATAACAATGACAGTAGCATTCCCTCTTTCTTCTGGGATCCAGTGGGGGAGATTATTTGAGACTCCTTAAATACACCAGAATGGAAGAGTGGGATAGGTGGTAGGGCTACATCAATCTATTCCTCGTGTGGGTCTGATGGGGTTGAAGAGTAACTAGACCAGCTATGGACGACAAACCTGCTCTGTTCTCTATCGGGAAAGAGAAAAGGGAAATGTGATCCTGTTGTTATTTCTGGATCTCTTTGAAGCTTTTGATAGCATTGATCACAGGATCTTCTTGGAGTGTTTCAGGATCTGGGAGCTGGAAGCCCTGTTCTGTGACGGTTCTACTGCTGCCTGGCCACAACCAGAAGGTGATATAGACCAGTGTTTCTTAAAGTGTGGTCCTAGGACCCCTGGGATCCCCCAAGACCCTCCTGGGGTCCTCAAAATCAAAATTATTTGCCAGTTGAAAAATAATACAATATTAAAATCCCATCAAACAATTGTGAGAAGCAGTAGCAGCAGCAAATGCCTCACTTTTAATTTTTAATACGGTAAATATCAATAAATATAACTAATACAGACAAAGCTTTTTTGGGGTCTTCCATCATTTTTAAAAGTGGGAAGGGGTCCTGAGAGAAAAAAGTTTGAGAAACACTGATATAGAAGATTTTTGCTCAGCACTTAGGAGCTGTCCAGGAGAGCCTTATAAGGTATCTTTTATCTCCCATGTTACTTAATAGCTTTATGAAACTACTGGGAAGTATCATTTGCCGGTTTGGAGCTAGCTGTCATCAATGTGCTGATGATATGCTGCTGCTGCTGCTGCTGCTGCTGCTATTATTATTATTATTATTATTATTATTATTATTATCATCATCGTCGTCATCGTCATCGTCATTATTATTCCTGCTTTTTTATGTATAACTCAAGGCAGGGCACTGTTTATATTTTTACATAACTATGTGCATCCCAGTGAACCCCAAAATTGCTGCTGTAGTAGCTGCATTGGCCATTGGTCTGTTTCCAAATGTACTTCAAGGTGCCAGGTATCACTACGTGCCCTATGTGCCCCAGGCCTGCGTATCTTTGAGACCACCAGTTCCAGGTCAATAGGACCAGAATAGAAGAGTACTAAAGGCTATTCTTACCTCCTGATGGGGGGTGGACATGGAGGTAAGCATTCTCTCCGAGGTGGGATCTCCTCTCTGGAACAGCTTGCCCCCCCACCCCCGAGGCAAGAGTGGCTGTACTCTAAAAATCCTCTGGTCTTGTTGAGGCTTGTTTTTACTAGAGGGTCTTTGATTAGTCTGAGGGGGGCTGTGGCTGGAATGCAGGATGTAGTTATTAATTGATCCTTGTTTACTGCTTATTGTATTATTCTGTTTGTTGTTACTTCTTTATTATATTACTTGTATCTATGAGCTGTACATCACTTGGAGTCCACTGGATTGAAATAGTATAGACCAAGTTGCGCATCTCTGGGGGGAAGTAAAGTTGGCAGTTATGATTGAAGCCCTGCCCTTTTTAAAAATGTATTGCATGCATGACAGATGTAAAAAGGGGACAGGACTTCAATTGCATGGCTACAGCCACCATCTTGACTTTTTTGACCCCTTGGATGCCCTGTGAAGAATCCCTTTGGAGCCACTTTGAGAGGCATCCCCCACTTCCAAAGGCAAAGCAGTTGTACTATGTCATTGTGCCCCACTTGAGGCATCCTCTAGCACCCCAATAGCTAGAGTAGACCTCTGTACGTGCACAGAAACTTTTCTCAGCACTTCCAGTCAGCCACCAGGAGTACTGGAAATGCCTTTGCGCATGTTCAAGGCAGGCAGAGAAGCCTCTTTCAACTAATGGAACTGCCAGATGAGGCTTCAAGGTAGTACCAAATGCATCACTGTGACAAATTGCAGCTCCCTTGCATACCTTAAAAACCCATCCCTTGCTTTCTTGCAGGTTATGATTATTACTATATGGAACGGCTTTATTTTAAGCTGGATTCTTTAGAAGTATGCTTTACTTTTTCTCATGTGCATCATTAAAACGCTGAAACTTTCACCAGCCCTGTAATCTGCTGTCTTTTAACTGGAGATCCCGGAGCTTGAACTTGGGCCCTGTTTCATGCGAAGCAAGTGTTCCTGAACTTCCGGTGAAGCTTCTACTTCTAGTATGTGCTGGCTTGTAGCGCAAACAGCCACTTGCTACTGAAAGTGCTTGTAGCTAATTCTTGATGCTGGAGTGGATTCACTGTGGCTCAGATTTTAGCTTTGCCCATGTAAATGTTTTTTTTACAGTATTGTAGCAGATGCCACATGCCTCAGGGAAAATACCCAGGTGTACTAAGGACAGGAGTAAGTACCATTGTGGATACACAGTCACGTCCTGTTTAAATAGATCAACAAACATTGAAAGTGAACCAGGCTAGAAAACAAGAAGCTCCAACTGTTTCAAGGAGAAGCCCACTATGCAGCCTGCTAATTGGCTGGGTCCCATACCAATCACAAAGCTATTTCCCTCTCATTCAGAATTTCAAAGTCTTTAAAAATTACTTTTAAATATTTCAGATTTCTTTGGAGATGAGGGAGTGCTGAATAGACATTAGAATAGATAAATATGCCAAATGCCTGGGAAAAAAGATCCCAAGCATTCAGAAAGCATTGTGTAATGGTAGCGGTGAAGCAATTTCAGTTTATTAGATGTAGTTGAGCTTCACCTTCTTGCATCACTTGCATTAATTTTGCAGCATACAGGAAGCTGACTTTTCCCCCCTTGCACACATTGAAAGCAACCTGACAGCAGATTAAAAGTCTCTTCATCAAATATTACTCAAACATCAAAAGAATCATGAGTGGGTTATGAAAGCTCTTTGAGCAGTGCATTATTGCTATGTATTGAAATCTCAAAACTTTAGAGGAAACATGGGACATGACAGGCTCTAATCGTAAGTACCCAGATAGTTCAAGGCACATATAATTGTGGAACTCAAACTTAAACTTACTTCTAAGTAAACCTCCATAGGATAAAACTGCACAAAATAAACTGTGATTACTTGTACAAATGTAATTTTACAGAATGTTTAGAAGAGCTTTCCCCAGTTGGTGCCCCCTGGGTATATGGGATAACAGCTGTCATTAACTGATTTTCAAATTATTTAATAGCAACAGTAATAAAATGGCTTTTGTGCTGTGGGTTAAACTGCTGAGCTGCTGAGCTTGCCAATCAGAAGGTCGGTGGTTCGAATCCGCATGACGGGGTGAGCTCCCATTGCTAGTCCCAGCTCCTGCCAACCTAGCAGTTCGAAAACATGCAAATGTGAGTAGATTAATAGGTACCGCTTCGGCAGGCAGGTAACGGCATTCCGTTTAGTCATGCCAGCCACATGACCACAGAAGTGTCTACGGACAAACGCCAGCTCTTCGGCTTTGAAACGGAGATGAGCATCGCCCCCTAGAGTCGGACACAACTGGACTTCCTGTCAAGGGAAACCTTTACCTTTACCTACACCTACATTAGTCTGTTACAATGAAGAAAATTGGGATAACCAAGAATTGGGATTTATATGAAAGGACTGTGAGCTCACTTTATTTCTGACAAATTTTAGAATCTGCATTTGCTCAAAGAGCTGTCACAACCAGTGGATCAACATTCAATTGATCCAAAAAGCAGACTCTTACACCTCTGAAGAAAAAAAGATGCTCAAAAGTTTAACATAATGTGTGCAAACCTAGTTATTTTAATTTGAAAACTAGGTTGTAAAGTTGGCAAATTGGTTGAATCCAACTACTTGTGATTTATTGAACAAACCATGGTTAAATAAAATATGTCTTAATACATTGTAGAGTACATAGCATCAGTAGGAGTCTGGTAGCAACTTTTCTGACTAACAAATGTTATTAAAATCATAAGCTTTCATGAACTGTATCACACTTCATCAGAAGCATGGTTAAACTGATGTCAGAATTTGAAAAGGATTGGGAGAAGAAAGAGTGGTTTTACAGATGTAAGCTACATGTGAGAGATTATAAGTACCTCATCAATTAACAATTCTAATGTGTTAAAAACTGATATTTGTTAAGACCTTCTGAGATAGCGTGAAGCTTTTTGATGCATGTGAGTTTGGCAGTCTCTTATTCTTTAATGCTGGAGTAGTTACACAGTTCTAAGATGGCAACTTTGAAATCTATTGAGAGATTAAAATGTTCTGATATTTCTTGTTTTGAGTTCTGATGTCAAACTGATGTCCATTAATTCTTTTGCACAAAGTTTGGCCTGTTTGTGCTACATAGAACCCAGAGGGGTATCACTGGCAGAAGATGGCATATACCACACTGGGGGAAAAGCATGTGAAAGTGTGTGATTCTTTGAGCCTGTGACGGTGCTGTTGATGTAAATGTGGGGTAAAGTAGACATCTGGATTTCTTGCAGGTTCTGGTTTCCATGTTCCAAATTTCATCAACAAGACTCGCATAAGGAGGGGTTTTCAGAAGTAAGACTTCAGAAAGCGTTTCAGGTCAGCAAAGATATTGGCATACTGGGGAACCATGTGTGCGCCTATAGTTGTGCCACTGATTTGCAGGTGCATGTTACTGCCAAAGGTAAAATAGTTATAGGTGAGTACAAGACACACAGTCAGGTGGCAGGGTGTGTTGTGTTGCCATCAGTGATGATGTTCTCGATGGCTTAAGGTCCATGTTTGTAGGCATATTGGTACATAGTGCCTCAACAACCATTGTAGCTAAAATGGTGTCAAGGAAGTTGCCAATGGAATTCAGTATTCTTAAAAGTCTTGGTGCTCTTATATAACTGAGAGTGCTGGTGGCATAAGGTCTCAGTAAAGAGTACATGAAACCTGATATTCCAGTTGAAATGTTTCTAATGCTTGAGACAATGGGACAGCCTGGATTGCCTGGTTTGTGTATTTTGGGAAATAGATGAAAGATGCCTGGTTGGGGCTCCTGGGGTATTTATATGGTCCTATATGTCTTTGGGGAATTATTTCATTAGATTGTGTAGTTATTTTTGATACATTGCTGTGGGATCTGAAGATAGAAGCTGGTAGAATGTGGTATTGGAGAGTTGCTTCTCAGCTTCCTCGACATAATCCACGTTATTCATAATGACGATTTATTTATTTATTTATCTAATTTGTCCCAGCCCATCTCCTCCCATCGGGGGACTCTGCGCGGTTTACAATGATCGATTAAAAACAACAACCATAAAATACAGAGTATAAAAATACAATAATAAATAATATAAATAAAGGTAAAAATAAAGAATCCAGGTGGCGAAGAATCTAAAACAGTCCAAGTGTGGGAGGAGTGGTCTATAGCAACCATCCCCATGTAGATCTATTCCCCTCTCCACCCCAATTGCCCCTCCCATGTCAGATTGATTATGATGTCATTGTTTTTGAGGCCTTAGATGACATCTTGTTCTGCACTGCTGAGATTGTTGCATAAGAGGGTTTTTTGCTTTTTTTTTTTTAATGATTGTGGCATCAGCTTGTTAGCAAAAGCATTCAGTGTAGAATTCAATCCAGTGTTACATCCATCTGGAAGCATTCGTGTAGTATTCTTTTAATGCAAATTGGATTTGGTGTGATCTGTAGTTGTATGATGTCCCAGGAAGCATTGGGTTGATGGTTCTATACCTCCTGTATGTCTTGTTTCTTGTCTTAAAAGTACTCAAGTCTTAAGCAGCAAAAAAAAATGTTTAGGTCTCAGAAAGTTGTACATTTTGTATACTTGTTTCCTCTGAATTTATCTTTGCTGAGTATATGACTGATACTCATTTTTGAGCTCACCAATATTAAGTCTATATCATGATTAAAGCCTTTGTAAAATGTTATCAAAAATGGGTTAACATGTTTATTAGCTTATATATGCTTTTAATTGAGTATTGTAAAAGTAAATTACATTTATTTATTATCAGATTTTTATTCCGCCTTTATTTGGGGTCAACTCAAGGCAGCATACATACCTAATGCTCTTACCTCCTATCTTGTCCACAACAAGAACCCTGTAAAATGTCTTAGGCTCAGAGAGAGTGACTGGTCCAAAGTCACCCATGCTGGCTTTCATGCCTAAGGGAAGACTAGAACACATGGTCTTCTGATTTCTAGTCCAGTATGATTAATTAAGTACTTTTCATTAAAGATTTCATATATTACCTTTCAATTTGCTGGGGAGGACCCTAAATTGCCTTGCAAAGGGAGCTGTTCAGGTGAGGCACCCCACAATGGAGTCCTTGGGCGAGTACCAATGCCCCATACATAATACGTAAGATTTTATAGGTTAATCATACTTAGTCCATGTGACTTTAAACCATGCTTCTTGCTTACAATCACTACTGTAAGACATGATTACCCATATAACACATGCAGATTCTGTGATGGCTATTTAGTTTGTGCTTGAGATGCTAGTAAGTTTTTAAGTGTGTAAGTTGCTCAGAGTCAGTCATGACCGAAGTGACAAATAGTGCACAAGCCAAATAAATAAATAAATAAAATCTTTGGCTGGGAACTCTTAGAAGCATATGAATGTCTTTAAAATGACTCTTTGAAGCATTTATCTTTTCCATCTTGGGATATAGATAGAAGCCACAATATTTATAGTCTCTCTTTAGTCTAGTACTTTACACACCTTGGCTTTCACATACTGCATTAAACCATAATATAAAACATGGTCCATAAAGCCTAATAGGGGTTCACACAATGCACTAAATCAGGGTTTCTCAACCAGGGTTCCATGGATCCTTAGGGTTCCATGAGAGGTCACTAGGGGTTCCCTGGGATATCACAATTTATTTTAAAAATTATTTCAAATTCAGACTACTTCATATTAAAGAGGTTTCATTCTTTATTTTCAGTTTAAGAACAGTGTTAATGCATATATACAGGCCTACACATGAAACTAGTAATTTTGTAACTTCTGGCCTATATTTGAGCCTGAATGTGCAGGGGTTCCCTGAGGTCTGAAAAATATTTCAAGGGCTCCACCAATCAAAAAGTTGAGAAAGGATCAAAAAGTTGAGAAAGGCTGCACTGTATTCAGACTATGCAGTACTTACATTATGGTGCAATGATAAGATATAAAATCAATCTTAATTAATAATTTTATAGGTGCATAGTTTGTACTCTAATTCTCTGTTACCTGACATGTGACTGCTCTGGAGAAACAGAGCTGCTATATGAGATCAATGAGCATTACTCATGGAAAAAGAGACAGAGGGCCTTTTCCCACTACCGAGTTATATCAACCCATTCTTGAGTTGGCCAAAAACTATACTGGCATGAGATTGCTGTCCCCACTGCCAATCCATAGCCTTTCTCCATTTCTTTGGTTCCCAGTCACTACAACTCAACTGATTTCTCTCCAAGGTAATGGATATCAAAGTCTACCACCAAATATAAATTCTTATATACCTTCAGGGTTGGACAATCTTGGACAATGTCAGAAAAAGGAAGAAAACACTCTTCTGGTGAGTATTCATGGTGAACTAGACATCCCTAAAGGAGCAGGGACAGCGTTATGGCAGAGATTGGTGGCCAGACAGGGAATTCTGGCTAGTGAAATCTCTCCAGGAAAAGGAGAGACCATGAGATCACCCACTTGTGCTCCAGACAGCTGCTCATCATGAGTAGACTGCAGGAACTGAGGTTTTGGTGGTTGACTTGTGAGTCAAGTGGCTGGGAGTCAAGGGATTTCAACCAAGCTCACAGCCATAATGCAGCCTCTATGGACATAAGGTTTGCTAAGCCTAATTTCTTAATCACTTTTGGAAACTGCTTCTTAACTGCTTTGCAGTTAGGAACCTTTGGAGCAACAAGTTTTATAGCACCCGGTGAGTTTCCTTCAATCATTAGTGAAAGAAGCTTTAAATACAAGTTTAAGGACTAAAAAATTCTTTTTTTGGAATAAACAGCAAAAGGGCTGATTAGAACATTGATTTTGGAAAGTTACAAATGGGCCAAGGGTTCAGATAGATTTGAAATAAGATTTGGAAATTAATTAAAAGAATCCTTCCTGTGGGAAAATTATGTTTTGAATTCTTTAAAAAAAATATGATAGGATGGAACTTGGAAGGTTGGACACTAGAGGGAACCAGAAGGAACTAAAGAATACAATTAAAGGAGAAGAACACTTAAATTTGACTTACTAATACAGAATAGAGCAAAATACTTCAACATTGAACATACTGAAGGATATTTGTGGACAATGGACCCAGAAGTTAATTTTAAGAGTGTCTGCCATTATAGATAGTGTCCAAAGATGTTACAAAAGAGGAACAAGTTTTACCAGACAAGACTGAGACTGATTTAAAAGTGGATTTAAAAATGACAAGAATGATATGGAAAAATATGCTACACTGGATATACAAATGAAACTGGCTGATGTCTTAATAATTAAGAGAGAGATACAAATAACAAACCAAAAGACTGACCTGGATAATTTTCCTATACTGGATTTACAAAAGAGACTTGTTAATATTTTTGAAGGATTTTCTGAGACAGAACAAAGAAAAAATGAAAAGAAATCAGGTTCTAGGACGTTATTTGAAGGAATTAAAGATCAAGATTGTTAAAAGTAAAAGGAATATAACGTTGGTGTATTTGATCAAGGTTTATTTGATCAATAACCTCTGGTAACCCTTAATGGACTTTTGCTGATCAGGACTGAACAATGAGGCCTTAAGGATTTGTTTATAGATAAAAAGATGAGATATGGGTAGAAGAGATCATTTGTTGTAATTTAAGAGAAGGTGCCAAGTTACTAAAATTGTTTATACTTTTGTGATGAAGGGGGAAGTCATTTCTTTATATATTTCTTTTCTTTTTCTTTACTATATTCTTCTTTCTTTCTTTTCCATTTTTTTCTTTTCTGCACTATTTTTTCTTTCTATTCTTTTCTTTCTTTTAGTTTGTATTAGTTTTTATCTTTTTAATTGTAATGTTTCATAAAATTACTATAAAAATAAAACAGGAAGAGGGGGAAAACACTACTTAACTCTAAAACATCCAATGACCACTTAAGCCAATTCATTCTTGGCCTGCGGATAAGAAGGCAATGTCACAGGCACATGGCAGAAGAAAAATGTTGCCAGGGCATATCTGGGCCATGGTAGGTGCAAGCAGGAAAAGCTTTGTGCTTTCACAAATAGAAGTGACAATCATGTTTTTTCTAAATGTATAGAATAAACAGACAACAAAAGATACCTACCATTAGTAAATACATTCAGCCTACCATCACCATTGTGTGATTGATTTTGAACTACAGGCCTCATAACTATAGCTGAAACATTCAGCCTAATTTTGGGACTTCTTGTTTCTTTCCCATTCCAGTCTTGCCTAATGAAAAGTTTTGAGAGTGAAGAGGTGTCATTCTGATTTGTCCTGAGAAAGGGTACAGGAATAAAATAGCATTTCAATTTGCCACAGGAAGTACAAGCCCCTTTTTCTCTTCCAGACTGATTGTATCAGAATCCTCCTTACCTGCTGTGCACTTTGATGATTAAAAAGGCCAAGGGTTGAACTTCCTCTGCTTTAAGGTGTTGCCACATCATTCCCTTGTCATTTTAATGTGCAGACTTGCTTTAAGATATCAGGCATTCAAGCAAGTGCAGGCAAATGCTGAAAAATCTGGAGAATGCCAATTTTCTTTATATAATCACATGCCTGGTCATGTCTTGAACATATTACAATCTTTGTGGAGCAAAATATATTGGCAGAAACAATTAAGGAAGATTTTCAAATGGTTTTAAAGTATCCAAAAGTTTGTTATATTATGTTTATCTTTTCATCTTTCAATTCAATCTGTACTTCTCTAGAGTGTGTCTTGAAAGAATATTTGGCCAACCAGATTCTCTGTCATGTTTCCTTTTCTCTTACTGCCATTTATTCTATTTGACTTGAGTCTTTCTCCACAGCTCAATTAACATGCTGTCCATCATCCTTTAGCTAGCAGAAAACTATACCAATACCAACATAAAATTTGATGTCACCACTGGAAATCCCCTTCCAGCCTTTATAGCTTCCATTCAGGCTTGCCACTGAAAGCTGGGGTCCTAATTTCTGATATGCAGGGCATCTTAAGCAAACCCATTGGTTCAGCCTTCTGGCTTTGTGTGCCTTCCCCTTTCTGGACATCACCAGTTGACAAGAAACCAGTGATGATTGCCAAATGGTTTTGACCATTTGATGGCTAGACCTGCAGTTAAGCAGCTTGTCAAAACTGAATCCCGGGTTTTCTTACACAAATTTGTGGTGGGCTTGTTCACACTGTGGATGTGAATTTTGACAGATGGCTAAATGGTGCTCCCTTTTTATCTGTGCATGCCTGGTGATCTTGATCATCAATCTTGCAGAGGTATGGAGTTTTCAAGAGGTGCTAATCCCATGCAGGTGCTGTTGGTACATGTGGAGCATGTGCATTTCAGCGAAAGAAGCCTGCCCTTTTCACTCTGCCGAACAATTAAGAAACAATTTGTTACCATGGTACCAGGGCATTTCTGTCACTTATTCCTTGCAGAATAACAATGATATACCAACAGGTGCCACTGAGTTTGAAATAACTGAATTCTCCTGTTTTATCTAACAGCCATGGTGGTGGTGAATAAAGCAGAAGAGCCCTGGTCCCAGTGTGGGTTTAGCATTCCTTGAAAACTTTATTTCTCTGCAAGGCTGATTATCGGTTGTTCAGTTCTCCCACTTTATACCTGTCATGAGTGCCGTTGAGCTGAAGTCATCAGCGCAATGGCACACATGACAATAGCAAGGAAACAGGAGAAGGGGCTCAAGATAAGTAGCCATCAACTCACAACGACTAACGGCCAATAAACAATAGCTAAACGGATCACGGAGCACACCCAAGCCATCAGCGCTAATACAACGGAGATCGCCCAGCTGACAGCAATCACCGGATGAATAGAAAACCCGATGATGGGCGATCCCGGAACGCCAGCGGGGCCTCGCAACCCCTCACCCACCGGCAGGGCAACGTATTGGACAAAGGGGGGTGACGTGACCGCGAGTGAGGGGGCGCTGACCGGCGCGGGGTATTTAAACCCCGCACCGGCACGCTCCTGTCACTCTCAGCTTTTTTCCCGACGCTGTACCTGCGCTGTGAATAAACCAGAGCCTGATCCACCGAACCAGTGTCTGAGCATTATTCAAAGGTAGGCAGCGCATGACATAAAGCTGAGAGTCATAAACTCAGCCTCGCCGAGCCCCACCGGACGACAACGAGCCGCGGGAGGAATAGACGGCGAGAAGACCAGCAAGATGAAGCCGGAGCGACGCGGGCAAGGAGGGCAAGCCGCACGGCAAGAAACAGAGGAGGACCGACCGAGGCCAGGGGCACCGCGGACTCCCGGAGCCATGGACACCCACCCCACCCGACCCAAGCCGCAGCTCCAACCCCAAGGGGAGATGGCGACGGAGGCAACCCGACCGCGGGAGGGAGCAACATACCTTCCGAAACCAGCGGAGGACCCCGCGCCCCACATCGCACCCCAGCAACGGACATGGAGCGACAGCCCAACGGCGGTCAGCACGGAGGAGGACGATGGAGACACCCAGCAGACGGCGGAGCAAGCGGACCAACGGCAGAGGGAGGATGAACCCCGCCGGCAACCCACCCCCGCCGACACACCGACGGAACCGGCCCCAGCGGCGGCGTGGACCGTGGACGAGGAGGCACGAGCTGAACTCGCGGCCATGCGGGCCCAACTGACGGAACTCCGGACCATGCTCCAGTCGCTTATGCCCCCCGCGCCACCCAACGACGTCCCCGCACAGGCCCACACCCCGAGCGAAGCACCGAACCCCCACGGGCCAGCGGAAGGTCAGCAGACGGCCCAGGCGGACGACACCACAGGCCGGGAAGCGAGAGGAAGGGCCGCGCAAAACGCCCAGGCCCCAAAGGACTTCCCCATCTTCTTCGATGGGAACCCCACGAAACTGTCGTTCTTCATAACGAACGCCAGGGAGTTCATGGGGAGGCACGGACACTCCTACGACTCCAAAGCCGACAAGATCGCCGCCGTGGCGATCAAACTACAAGACAGGGCGGCGGACTGGTACGTCCAACTGTACGAGTCCAGCTCCCCCGCCCTCGCCAACTTCCCTGCCTTCATCAATGAGATGAAAAACTACTTCGAAGACCCCCTAGCCAAAGTGAGGGTGAAAAGCGCACTCCAAAGACTTAAACAGGGCACACGCACTGTCCCAGACTACGCCCTGGAGTTCAAAGCCCTCGCGGGGAAGGTCAGCGACTGGTCCGAGACCACCCTGCTGGAAATGTTCAAAAGGGGGCTCAATCGCGACGTTCTCCAATGGGCCCTCTACCGCGACGACCCAGAAACGCTACACGGGTGGATCCACCTCGCGGGGAAAGCCGAACACGCGCACCGCACCTTCCTCATGACAACCACGGAAGACACAAACTATGCCTGCAAAAAGGTACCCGCACCACACGTGGGGATGGCCGGCCCCATATACCCAAAAAAGAAATTCAATCGGGAGCCCTGCGGGAAGTGTGGCAAACTAGGGCACAAGACGGTGGATTGCTTCACCAACCGACCGCCGACCAGTGCGCCTAAACCCACCCCGAAAATTAGCCCCAAACCACCCAACCTGGGGCCGCCCCCTCACCGCCGAATGACCGTGGCCACAGCGACACCAGAGGAAGGCTGGGACGCCTACTGGGGGGAAGAGGATAACGTAGACCCCGACCAGCCGGCGGGAAAAGCTCCCCGCCTGCCCTGAAACGCGTTGCAAGGCAGGTGGTGGGACAGCAGCGCGGACCACCTCGACGGAACGACGAAAGCCCCGTAATAATGGCGGCAATCAAACTCTCTGCCGGCAACAGAGCCACCACGGCCGCGGCACTAGTGGACTCGGGGTGCTCAAAAAACCTCATCCACCCCGACCTAGTCGCCAAACTCGACCTCCGCTGCTTCCCCCTCCCCACGCCGTTGGCATTCCACCAGCTGGACGGCTCTACAGCGGGAGGGAAACCAGCCACGCTGCAAACCGAGCCGGTCACCCTGCAAATGGGCACTCACACCGAACGCACATCGTTCGTCGTCACTCACATCGGACGGCCCATTGCAGTCCTGGGGATGCCATGGCTCGCGACAAACAACCCGCGCATCAACTGGGAGACCCGCACCTTCACATTCGGCGACGGCGAGTATCGGGCACCAGTTCCAGCGGGCAGAAACAACCCCACTGTAGGACGAGCGGAGGCGACTACACAGGACAACGCCGCTACCATAGCAGACCTACCGGAACAATACGCCGACTTCTCCGAGGTCTTCGGAGAGGCGGAAGCTGACCAACTACCCCCCCACCGCAAGACGGATTGCCGGATCGACCTGCTGCCCGACGTCCCCTTACCTAGACCAAAGATCTACTCGATGACCCCGAAGGAGATGGCAACCCTCCGGGAGTTCATCGATAAAAACCTAGACAGGGGATTCATAGAGCCAGCATGCTCACCGGTCGGAGCCCCCGTCTTATTCCGGGAGAAGAAAGACGGCACCCTACGGCTCTGCACCGACTACCGGGGCCTAAACGCGGCTTCCCTGTCCAACAAATACCCCTTACCCCTGGTGAAGGACATGCTCGCCCACCTGTCCACGGGCAAAGTCTTTTCCAAATTGGACCTTCGCGAGGCGTACTATCGCATCCGAATCAGGGAGGGGGACGAATGGAAGACTGCGTTCAACTGCCCCCTAGGCGCCTTCCAGTACAAAGTGCTGCCCTTCGGACTCGCGGGGGCCCCTGGGGTGTTCATGCAGCTCATCAATGAGGTACTGCATGAACATCTGTTCAAAGGGGTCCTGGTCTACATCGACAACGTCCTTATTTACACAAAAACGCACGAGGAACATGTGAACCTAGTCAGGCAAGTCCTCGACAAGCTCAGAAGGGCGCAGCTCTATGCCAAGCCTACAAAGTGCGAGTTTCACAAAGCGCGCCTAGACTACCTGGGGTACCGAATCTCCGGGGACGGCATAGAAATGGACCCCGCAAAAGTCGAGGCGGTGCTAAACTGGGAGCGCCCCCGCAACAGACGCCAACTCCAGAGCTTCCTCGGCTTCGCGAATTTTTACAGGTCATTCGCCCGGGGGTTCGCAGAGATAGCCCTCCCCCTAACGGACCTCCTCAAAACCAAAGGGGTGGGGGACACCCAACGCGCCAAGAACCCGGGCACAGTGTTGAATTGGACTCCCGCGTGCCAGACCGCATTCAACAAGCTGAAAGCGCTGTTCACCACGGAGCCAATCCTCGCGCACCCGGACCCAGAACGGCCGTTCGTGGTCCAAGCCGACGCCTCAGACTTCTCCCTGGGGGCCATCCTACTCCAAAAGGACCCCACGGGACTCCTGAAACCATGCGCCTACCTGTCAAGGAAGTTCTCCGAGACAGAAAGGCGATGGCACGTCTGGGAGAAAGAAGCCTTCGCGGTAAAATCGGCGCTAGAAACATGGCGACACCTACTCGAGGGAGCCACCCAACCATTCGAGGTCTGGACCGACCACCGGAACCTCGAGGCCCTACGAATGCCCAGACGCCTTAGCCCAAAACAGGTCCGATGGGCCCAATTCTTCAGCCGCTTTAATTTCCAGCTGAAGTTCATGCCGGGCAAAAAGAACTTCCTGGCCGACGCCCTCTCCCGACTGCCCCAAGACGAAGAGCCCGCCCCAGACACCATTGGGACGGTCCTATCCGCCTCGCAACTGGGGATGGCCGTGACCACCCGAAGCGGCGCTCGGAGGCAGCTCGACTCTACGGCGCAGCCGACGGCGGGACAACCTGCGACCAGACGAAGCCAACCGCAACTACCAGGGGGAATGCGCACGGACCTCGCCGCCGCCCTCAAAACTGACCCCTGGTTCCTGGCAAACCCCGACAAGGTAACGATGGCACAGGACCTGGCATGGGGGGAAGGCAGAATCTATGTCCCGGACTCGCAACGCCAAGCGATCTTGCATAGGTCACACGACGCCAAACAAGCGGGACACTTTGGGTTCCTCAAGACCCTACACCTAACACGGCGTCAATTCTGGTGGCCCGCGCTCAGGCGAGACGTAAAAGCATACGTAGCGTCCTGCCCAACGTGCGCTAGGGCCAAACGGGCACCAGGCAAACCCGCGGGGCTATTACAACGGGTGGCAGAACCCTCCCGCCCATGGGAGGAAATCTCTATGGATTTTATAGTGGACCTCCCACCCAGCCAGAAGAAAACGGCCATTTGGGTGGTGAAGGATTACTTCTCGAAGCAGGCCCACTTCATCCCCTGCACGTCGGTCCCATCCGCACAACAACTAGCCAAACTCTTCCTCATCCACGTGTACAGGCTACACAGATGTCCCGCACGTGTGGTGACCGACAGGGGCACACAGTTCACCTCCAAATTCTGGCGGGCCTTCCTAAAGCTGACGGGGACCCAACAGGCCCTATCCACTTCCTGGCACCCCCAGACGGACGGAGCCACAGAGGTCCTCAATGCCACCTTAGAGCAATTCATACGCTCATATACTAACTATCACCAAGACGACTGGGCGGAACTGCTCCCGTTCGCCGAAGTCGCATACAACAACGCCGTCCACACGAGCACGGGGAAAACTCCGTTCGAGGTAGTCTCGGGGCGCGACTTCGTCCCCATACCGGAGCTACCTCAACCCCCGGAACCCCAGGTGGACGCTAGCGACTGGGGACGGAAGATCGCGGAATCATGGCCAATAATCACGGCGGCGCTGAAGGATGCACAGGCAGCCTACAAAGAGCAGGCCGACAAGCACCGGCGCCAACAACCGACGTTCCAAGCGGGGGATATGGTCTACCTATCCACCAAATTCCTAAAGTCACCCCAACCCTCGAAAAAACTGGGGCCTAAGTACATCGGGCCGTTCCGAGTCACGCAAATAGTGAACCCGGTAGCAATACGCTTGAACCTGCCACACAACCTACGGAGACTCCACCCGGTGTTCCACACCAGCCTCCTGAAACCGGCAACCACCTCTCGATGGCACCCAAGCACGCCACAGCCCTCACCGGTGATGATCGACGGGCAACATCACTTTGAGATAAGGGACATACTCGACTCCCGCAAGCAACGAGGAACTCTACACTATTTGGTCAGGTGGAAACACTTCCCCCACCCGGAATGGGTGGCGGCGCACAACGTTAACGCGCCTGACCTGACCCGGGCATTTCACCGGGCATACCCCGACAAGCCACAACCAAGGTTAGCAAGCCGTCCCCTGCAAACCCCCCCCCGCGGGCCCCCCCCGCCTACCGTGCCCCAAGGGAAAGGGCCCCCCCAAGCCCGCGACTTGGGTGGACCTCCCCCCCCGGGACTCACTCCCCCCGCCCCGGGCCCACGAGGCAGTAACAAGCGTTCGCCAGCACCCTCCCCCCGCCCCCGGCCACGGGGGAGTGGCAAGCAAGTCAACAGGGCAACCTGGGGGCAACGCCCAGGAGCACAAATAACAAAGGCGACGCACTTTAAATAAAAAAGAAGGGCCCTACCTGGAGCTGATAAGCACCCGACCAGCCACGCCTCTCTCCTCGCCGAACTGAGCCAAACAAACAGGGTGTGGCTGGAGCATGCGCACGCCAGGGCGTGACCCGGGCATGCGCACTAAGGACACACCCTGGGAAGGCACGTGGTAGAGGGAGGAGCAAAGGGAGGGGCGACAACTACTCCGGCGGGAATTTAAAAAAAAAAAAAAAAAGTGCCGTTTGACAGCTCCACCGAGAAAAAGGAAAAAACCAGAAAACCGGGGGGGAGCACTATTCGGACAGGGGGCAGTATGTCATGAGTGCCGTTGAGCTGAAGTCATCAGCGCAATGGCACACATGACAATAGCAAGGAAACAGGAGAAGGGGCTCAAGATAAGTAGCCATCAACTCACAACGACTAACAGCCAATAAACAATAGCTAAACGGATCACGGAGCACACCCAAGCCATCAGCGCTAATACAACGGAGATCGCCCAGCTGACAGCAATCACCGGATGAATAGAAAACCCGATGATGGGCGATCCCGGAACGCCAGCGGGGCCTCGCAACCCCTCACCCACCGGCAGGGCAACGTATTGGACAAAGGGGGGTGACGTGACCGCGAGTGAGGGGGCGCTGACCGGCGCGGGGTATTTAAACCCCGCACCGGCGCGCTCCTGTCACTCTCAGCTTTTTTCCCGACGCTGTACCTGCGCTGTGAATAAACCAGAGCCTGATCCACCGAACCAGTGTCTGAGCATTATTCAAAGGTAGGCAGCGCATGACAATACCACACATACTCAGCCCATTGATCAGTTGATTTTTCAACTGCTCTTTCAAATCAAGTACTACCCAGAGCCCACCAGATGGCTGATCTGCTGACTCCAGGAGGCAGAGGGTATAGCGAAAAAGCCAGAGTCCAGAACAACCCTAGAGCCCTAGAAGAGAATATCCAGGGTCTGGAGGGTGACCTGCAACACTGAAGCAGTAAACACACCAGGCCAAACCATCCCATCTGGTCAGCTGATTGTGCCACCACCAGTATGGGTGGCAAACTACAGCAAATTGTACACATCCAGAAATTGCTGTCAGTTGTAAGCTTAAAAAGAAAACATTAATTTAACAGTGGTGCAGCTAACCATGAACTGAGGGCATCTTACATATGGGCCAAAGACAAGATGAAGGCAATATCATGGGGATGTGGCAGAATAAAGATATTGCCAGGGGGTGTTCAAATCTTAAGATGCAAGTGGGATGAAGTCCTCAATAAATTAACAAATGATTTTTACAGAACACTTAGCAGAAGAGAAAGCAATCTGTGTGCATGTGGCAAATACTCAAGAGTATCTTACATGATATATTCAAGGCAATTTGAAGCTGACTTTAGTTCTGCCTGATCCCAAAATGTTTCTTTGGAGAATCAAGTAGGCTTTTTTTCTGTCCAGTTTTAGTTTATTTGAATCTGGAACAAAGCTGGTATTTTCTGCAACACTACAGATGAATGGAGCTTGTAGACTGTTTCTCACTGTTTAGAATTCCTTTTTCAACCATGCCTCCCAGCAATAGCTTTCATAGGAGTTATAATTCTCTTTCCCTCCTTACCCACTCCCCAAATAGAAGCTTATCCCACTTTTGGAGCCTGAAGTATACTTTTATCACTACCTCCCTGCCCCCATTACAAACACAAAATACTGGGGAAATGCTTAATTACAAAATGATTGTTTCACCTCAAGGATTTTAAATATAACAAATTGTGTCAAAGACCAGGCAGCTTGCATTTTTATTTTTGTTTCACAAAAATCGTTCCTTGTATCCCTCCCCATAACTTACTATACAGGTAGTCCTTGCTTAACAACTGCAATTGGGACGAGAATTTTGATCACTAAGCAATGCAGTTGTTAAGTGAGGCATCACATGACCAGACATTACTACCAATTTTACTACCATTTTTACCATCGTACTTAAGCAAATTATGGTTGCCTCTTGATTTGGCTTGTCAGAAGCCAGCTGGGAAAGTCACAAATCGCAATCACATGACCACAGGTCACTTCAACTGGTCATAAATGCAAGCCAGTTGCCAAGCACCCAAATTGCGATCACGTGACCACAGGGGTGGTGCAATGGTTGTAACTTTGAGGATGGGCCATAAGTAACTTTTTTAGCCCTGTCATATCTCTGAACCATTGTTAAATGAATGGTCGTTAAGGGAGGACTACCTGTATGTATTAGCTGGAGGAGGCCATGATTTATTTATGCTGATATTTTTGCTCAATAAGAGCTCTCCATCACAGTCACATTAGTGCACATTACTTCCATCTCTAAGTCAACAGAAAGACATGTCAGTGTAATGGCCAAGCTGTATTCTGTCTTAGCAATAACACTGGCAACTGGTGTTGTCCATACAGTTTAAGTGTCAGAGAAATTAAGGGCAGCAATTAGTGGATATCCCTGGCAATGTTTCCCTCCCACCCAGCATCATCTGCTGGTGGAAGAACTGTTTTGTCCTTAATGTGTGATGGGTAACTGTGGATGTGTGCTTAGGAAAAAGGCTTTAACTGCTCAGGTTATCTGAGTGACAGGTCCCCAGCATTGTAGTTAATTCATGCTCAGGATCTGTCATTTGGACTATTTCTGAAAACTGTCTAGAAAGACCGCTAAACCCATGTCAAATGGTAAACAGGGCAGTGGAGCTGTGGGGAGGGAGCACTGGGTCAAACATGATTGAGCTCTCTCAGTGCAGTGGACAATTACCCTCCTCCTTCATTATGTGCCCGCCCCCCTCTGTGCCTACGATCTGTCACTTCATGAGAAAAGGGGAGAGAGACAGAATTCTTGCCAATTCACCCAAGTTCCAATATATCTCAAACTGATAATACTCAAGGGAATGTCACTGCTGGCCACAAATGGCCAGGGCCAGCAACACAATGGAAGGTACCCTGGCATAGAGAAATCAACTTGGGTATCAAAATAATGATACCAATCCCCCAAGGAATAATTATGATAACATGAAACCCCTCATCAGCAGAAATAGCCAAAAATCTGTAATGCCCTTATTTGATGACAGAATCAGCAAGCACTACTAGTAAAGCCCAGCCTTCTTTTATGGTTTAAATAGTTTTTCAAAAGACAGGTAAAGTAGTGTTTCGAAAGACTGCTATGTGTTTAGCACTATTCCAAAACAGTGCTAAACTCATGTATATAAGGAGCCCATGCACTGTCCAAATAGGCGTTACACCAGAGATATCTGCTTGTATCAGGTCTGACAGCCCAAGCCAAACATCTATGGAGAGTAAATTCCCAGGAACTGGCAGAACCAGATGCGCCTTGTGATAGGTAGATTACATGTGGTGGGTGCATGCTGCCTTACTGAACTTTGCAGCACAGCCTGTCAAGACATTTACTAATGGGATGATACCTAGGATTATACTGCTGTCTGAATTCTCACATATGACTCTATGTTAGTCTAGGCTTTGATTATGTAAATGCTGTGCTTTATTTAGATAACTTTATGGTGGATCCAGATATTGTCTTCTACAGTATTTGTAATTTTCCAATCATTTATCTTTTTACTCTTTAATATCCTAAAAGAAGACTTCAGTCTATTTCATTACTTGCTATGCATGTACAAGTTACTATTAATAACTGCACTGCCTTATTGGAATGACTACTTTCAGCCCTTCCCCACTGCTAATAAAAAATGCTATCCATCCATTTTTTTGGTCAGCAAAAGCCTATACCAGCCTGAATTGGTGCCTTCTTTGCCAGTCCCCATCCTGCTTCTGTTGTGTCTGTTTTGCTTCATTGCTGAACGGTACTGTCCTGTTCTTGCATCTGCAGCATGTGATAAGCAAACACATTGGTTGATTCCTCCATCTTTGCTATCCTCCCTCTTTTGCACACCACCTGGCAGGAAAAACATCAACTAATCATGATGCTGCAGGAGGAATGGGGTGAATCTGGTTGTGAAAGATGTATACAAATTAGAGAAACCAGAGTATCTGGCTGCAGGATTCTGGGCTCTTCCCAACGGCTGCATTAAAGATCTATTCACTAGTCCTTGAGCTGGCAGAAAAATATGCTGGCATAAATTGTGCTGTCCAATTGCTTATCCCTATTACAACTGTAAGGAGGCTGAGGAAAGGTGCTGTTTTTCTGCACTTATTGTGGGCCAAGTTAAGGGCAGGGATTGGTGGATTCCCCCAGCTTTGTTTCCATTCTCATCTGTTGGCAGGAAACAGTCATCAATCACTCTCCTTAAAATGTAGAGGGGGACAGCATTGGATGAATATACGTTATAGTAAGTACAGCGACATTTTGCCTCCTGTCAAGTTGCCTGATTCACTGGTGGCTGACATGGAGGGGAGCTTGGGGCGAAGAGACAGACCTGATGCCCTGCTTGACACAACTCTTCCTCCATGCCCCAAACCTGTCACTTTGGCTATTTCTTGACACAAATCTAGCATTCTTCTGAAAGAGTGCTGAATCCACGTCTGAGAATAAGCTAGCTGACAGGTCACAGGCAAGGAGGAGGGGCCAAGAGTAAAGTGGGAGGGAGCTGGGCCAGTGCTCCTGCTTAGCACAGTCCCTCTTCAGTGCCTGCAACCTGTCAGTTGGACTGTTTCTCAACACAGGTCTGGGATTCCTCAAAGCTAGCCTGGCTGACAAGTCAGGAGGCACAGGAAGGTCATAGGATGAAGTAAGAGGTTAACAGTAACAAGCAAGCTCCATTCTCTCCACTGCTGCAAGGGAATGGCAGTGCTGGAAACAAATGACATGACCAAGGATTCCAGTTCTGACTCATGGGTGGCAGCACCTGGAAATAACTGGTTCACGGTCATGGAGAACATGTAATTGTCATTGGGCTGCATGTAACAAAAGAAGTTATCACCAGGCTACCTTATACTGCCAACGCTGGAGTGGAATAGCAAAACAGCTTCCTCCTATGACCTTCATGTGGCCAGCATGACTAAACGGAACACTGTTACCTGCCCGCTGAAGCGGTACCTATTAATCTACTCACATTTGCATGTTTTCGAACTGCTAGGTTGGCAGGAGCTGGGACTAGTAACGGGAGCTCACCCCATCACGCGGATTCGAACCACCGGCCCTCCAATCGGCAAGCGGAGCAGCTCAGCAGTTTAACCTGCAGCGCCATTAGATTCAAACAAAATTCAAAGGAAATTTGTAACAGTGGTAGAGATTTGAAGGCCAGCCTTCAAAGCTCCCTTTTAACCTGAAAATTGGATGCATAGGGTACAAATGATAACTCTAGTGAATCCCTAAACTAACTTTTAAAAACTTTATCCAAAAAACTAGGGAAACCTTCTGTTCTGCATGTGATCTGGCCCATCCACTATGTCCCTCACTGCACCAACATATTATAGATGCTTAGTTTCAAAAAATTATCTAAGCTGCTTTAGTAGAATGATCCAGTTCATTCTGCAGTCAAAAGCTTGTTAAAAGTTTCAGAATACAAGTATTCCTCGCTTAACAACCATTCATTTAGTGATGGTTCAGACTTACAATGGTGCTGGAAAAACCGACTTGCGACCAGTCCTCTCATTTACAACCACTGCAGTGTCCCTTATGGTCACATGATCACGATTTCAGTGCTTGGCAACCGGTTCACATTTATGACTATCGCAGCGTCCCCGTGGTAATGTGATTGCCATTTTCAACCTTCCCAGCCACCTTCTGGCAAGCTAAATCAATGGGGAACTGTGTGATTTGCTTAACGCCCATGGTGATTCACTTAACGGTCACCACAAAAAAGGTTGTAAAATTGGATCAGATTCACTTAATGACCATTTCACTTAACTACAATTGGGACTGGAATTTTGGTTGCTAAGTGAGGACTACCTGTAAGCATGAGATGGACTATTTTTTTCAACCACAGAAAATATTTAATATTGAATTTCACAAAAACTGTTAAGATTAGCTTCTGGGAATCCACTCCTACACCACTTACCACTTGAATATTCACAAATGGCCATGTACAGACAAATGGCCATGTACAGGCAATAGAAGTTACACTTTTTAAAAACTTATTTTAGCATACAAAGGACACAGTATTGACATGATTACATTCCTGGAGGTGGATGATTTTTCAACTTTTTTGCCTTTATTTTTATGGGGAATTGAGCTGCTGTTTTTAAGTTAATACATATATTAGGTGTATTAGCAACTGCTTTCCCATTTCCACAACAAAGTGACTGTATCATAGCAGTTGTACAAAAACAAGACCTGTGTCATGACTACAAGTTAATTTAGTTAACCATGGTTGCCATACTTATCAAATTTATATTCCACCAAATTTGTAAAAAGACTTGGCAACAAGAAAGTAGTAACATAAACATCCATAATAAAAACATAACGCATACAAATTCACAAAGTACCTCGCATCAATTGTGCAAATAAGGCTTGAATATTGTACAGTAAGGAATTTGTGTCCCTCCATGTACTCCTGAACTAGAGTTTTGAACTTTTACAATCAGCATGGTCAGGTATGGTGGAAGTAGCCAGTGATATCCATACCACTATTTTATCATTCCGCATCATGGTCCACTGTAATCCTGCATTCAAAGACATCATCTCTTACAAAGATCAGAGTTTTGAAATATATTTTTCATTACAGCATTTTACTGTTACAATAAACAATGAATGTGCAATAGGTCATGGATTAATATTTTGGAATTGTCTTGTAACCACAGAAAACAGATATTGCTCAGATTAAGGCAAACTGACGCACCCTAGGGTTTCCCTCCCACCGTGCACAATAAAAAAAATCCTAAATCAAATAAAAAAGCAGACTCTTGGCATTACTTCAGGCTTTTTTCTTCTTGGTAAGAACACACAAAGAAGGTAAAACACATAAAGTTGAGACTTAGGTTCTTCCAGGCCTTTTTAAAACAAAAAACTTCCCAATCTAACCTATAGTCCTATGATTTGTTCTTGGTCTCCCATTTAAATACTAATCGGACCTGCTTAGCTTTTCCAAAGCAGCCAAGGCTAGACAAATGGGCGGGATTAAGTAAACTAGTTTATGGGGAGCATGCGACGGACTCTCGTGCAATTACCGACACTATAAGGACAGCTGGGAAAAAAATTAAACGCTTCCCAGTGGTGCGATTTCAAATGAGAAAGCGCGACTTCCGCAGCTTTCCGTTTTGCTTCCGGGACACTGTGGCCCCGCCCCCGCATCTCCGAGAGGATTTCCCTGCTGGTAGTGGGCGGGGCTTGCTCTGCTCTGCTTCCCCAGTCATGGCGGCGGCACCTGCTGCTGCTGCTGCTGTGGGGAGGGAGAGGGCAGAGGGGGGAGGGGACGTCCCCTCCCCCCCGCTGCCGCCACCCCCCCGCGGCCAGAAAGCAGGTGAGTGAGAGAGCTGAGTGGCAGGCAAGGCGGCCGGTCGGCCGAGAGGGAGAGGGGAGACCCCTAAGCTGCCGGGAGGGCGGGGGAGTGCCAGAGGAAGTGACGCCCAGGAAGCAAGCGACGGCCTCAGCTGGGGGGAGGGACGGCGGGTCTAGGTTGAACCCGGAGGGTCGAGGAAGAGGGTGAAGGAGCTGCTGGGTCCTCGGAGGAGCGAAAGGGGGTGCGAGAGCTTTGAGCCACGTGCCTTCAGGGGATGCAAACAATGGGGAATCTAAGTAGGGAATCTACTTAGAAAAGTGCGGTGACTTCCTCTGGAAGGATCGGGTCCCGCTCAGCGGTAGCTGCTGCTCCGACATTCCGTTCCTCGCCCACTCAAATACAGGGGCTTCCGGAAGCGAGCCTGGACCCATAAGGCCTGCAGAGCCTTGGGGTCGGGACGGACGACACATCTGTTAATCGTAGGGGCGAAAAGGCCGCCATTCCTATTTCGAATGAAAAGCAGCCCATTGTGAGGAAAAGCAAAGAATAAATAATCAGCCTCTTTTCTTCATCCTACAACAGAGGTTGGAAGTAGTAAGAGATACTGTAAGGATTTCTCTTCCTTCCACCATTTTGCATCCTATCTCTTTGCTACCCACCCACCCCAAACTGATGGAGAAGACTGGACCTAGAGATTGGCATAAGCCATGGCCTCTTTTCTGTTTGTTTGTCCTTTAATTAGGTGATGTGTTACAGAAGGTGGGTTAGAAAAAGAGCAGCAAATCATTCATTCCCCCCACTTCCTTTGAATGGCATGCTAGTGGAGTAACTGTTCACCTAGTCTAATTCCCCCACATCACTCATGAGAAAAGACTAGCAGAGGAAGGTAACTCCATTTGCCACAGTGCCATTCAGGGGAGGAGCACAAGTAAGTGAGACTGTTAGTGGGTACTCTGTGGCCACTCCTCAATGGCAGGATTAGGGAATTTGACTCTTCAAATATGAACTTCAACTCCCTGTAGCATTGCCCTGTTGGAAGTTGTAGCCCAGCAACATCTGGAGGAGACAGGGTCTCCATCCTTTGTTTCATTGCCCAGGAGGGCAGCAAGTAGTTCAGAAGGTACCTCTGTCTCATTTTATCTGCTCTGATAGCTTTGGAAAGTCGGGGGAAAGCAGTAGAAGCTACTGCCCCTTTTTTATGCTTCCTGTCCTTTTTTCCTCTTTCTTGACAGGAGGAAAGGGGTTGCTACTTCCCATTTGCTGTTTTATTGCCTTTTACTTCCAATGGGCTGCTTGTTACTCTTCCTTTGAGGAAAAATGTTTAATGGTTTTACCCAAGTACATCCACAGCATCCTGACATAATTTAACCCTTGGTCTTATATATTGTAGAATGGCCATTGGCAGACTTGAATGCATTGGAATTGCATAAAGCAAATATAGATTCCACATTATGAGGAACACACAAAATGACTTGCATCCAAAACCACAATAAAATACAATAAAGCAGTCATAAGTCTGAAAATCATCACTATGGTGTAGAATCAAATTGAATTAGGTTGTGTGAAAGAGTCTTGATCGCACAATTAACAAAGTAAGAAAGTTTTGTTTTGTTTTGAGTGAGAGGTAACCTTGGAGGCCATTATACACTGGGTTCCTTTGTAGATCTAGAAATTGCTCATTTTTTACCTCATGGTGAAAATCAGAGTATATTGCAGAAAAACTTACTGTCCTAGCATCCATTCACAGAAACCAGGCTTGGAACCTCCTAAGAATATGTGGTAAGAGATTTCTATAAGTACTCCTAAGCTGTTAGAATTTCAGAGGAGATATTTGATAAGTGAGTGGAATATTAAATCTCAGTAAATTCACACAAACCCTGCAGACAGATGAAGAACATAATAAAATCTGAGCTTTTGAGGAAGAAGACCTTTTTGCCATCTAAAACTGTTCTTGTTGCTTCAACTAAGCCAATAGTTCATACAGTAGCCATCAAAAGCAGCTCCCTGAAGTATTTTCTAACCTTTTGAGCCAAACACTGGAGATACCATAGACTGGTATAGCTGGGATTATGTATGCAAAGTATTGCTTATTCCAGTGAACTGTGCCCTATCTTGACAGGTGATCTGTGGCATTACATTGATATTAGAAGATAAAGAATTTTTAAGCCCCAAATTGAAAATCTTTATGCCACTTCAATAGATTTTAAGACAGAATTTGAACCGCTCATTATGAGAGGGTGACATTTAAAATCTGACTCAGATTGTTTAAAGCTTGTAAATTGTCATACATTTTTATTTACACCCTAACAGTATTCACAATGACATTTACATTATGGTTTTCTTGAAATAGTATTCAAAGCAATTTAATGAAATCAGAGGCAAGGCCATGCAATGTTGTCACTATAATAAAGTTTATATTTATCCATCTTTCTTAAACTGAACTCCTTATTCCTAAAGTGGAGCAAGATGATAATCTAGGCTGCACTCTTAGATATTTATTTGGGAGTAGGTTTCATTGCATTCTCTGGGTGTTTTAATTATTATTGTTTTTAAACATAATTCTCTTACAAATTACTAGTAGGGTTGAGCACACCTCAGAAATGATTCACAAATGCTGAGGGCCTTTCTGTTCATTAAAGTGGCCCATCTTTTTTCAGATTTCCATGTGAAATTGAAAACAGTCATATCAGTTTTAAGAATCACATTAACTTGAATCAACTCCTTAAAATAGCTGTAACTTTCATTTTGGCTCATGCAGAAAGTTGAAAAAAGATTTTGTAATGAATAGGAGAGAGGTGCAATGATCATGTGAAGTCCAAAGCATTTTTTCTGAATAATTTTTAAAGTGTGCTCTATTTTAGAAACTAACTTTGCACAAGATAAGTGAGTAGGTTTAAATATGTCCAAGCATTTGTGTTCATTTAGGTAGGTTTGTCTTTTTTTCCTTTGGACTACACACACACACACGCACACACATATACATACACACACACACAGTGCATTCAGAAAGTATTCAGACCCCCTTCATTTTTTTCAATTTTGTTATGTTGCAGCCCGATACTACAATCGTTCAAATTCGTTTTTTTTCTCATTAATCTACACTCAGAACCCCATAATGACAAAGTGAAAACAGAATTTTAGAAATGTCTGTAAATTTATTAAAAAGGAAAAACTGAAATATCACATGTACATAAGTATTCAGATCCTTTACTCAGTACTTTGTTGAAGCACTTTTGGCAGCAATTATAGCCTCGAGTCTTTTTCAGTATGATGTGACAAGCTTTGCACACCTGGATTGGGGGATTTTCTGCCATTCTTTGCAAATTCTCTCAAGCTCAGTAAGGTTGGATGGGGACCGTTGGTGGACAGCCATTTTCAGGTCTCTCCAGAGATGTTCAATAGGGTTCAAGTCCGGGCTCTGGCTGGGCCACTCTAGGACATTCACAGAGTTGTCCCTAAGTCATTCCTGTGTTGTCTTGGCTGTGTGCTTAGGATCGTTGTCATGTTGGAAGGTGAACCTTCAGCCCAGTCTGAGGTCCTGAGCGCTGTGGAACAGCTTTTCATTGAGGAGATCCTGTACTTTGTTCCATTCAGCTTTCCCTCAACCCTGACCAGTCTCCCAGTCCCTGCTGCTGAAAAACACCCCCACAGCATGGTGCTGCCACCACCATGCTTCACTATTGGGATGGTATTGGGCAGGTGATGAGTGGTGCCTGGTGTCCTCCAGACATAATGTTTAGAATTGAGGCCAAACAGTTCAATCTTGGTTTCATCAGACCAGAGAACCTTGTTCCTCACAGTCTGAGAGTCCTTCAGGTGCTTTTTTGCAAACTCCAAGCGGGCTTTCATGTGTTTTGCGCTGAGGAGAGGCTTCTGTCTAGCCACTCTGCCATAAAGCCCAGATCAGTGGAGGGCTGCAGTGATGATTGTCCTTCTGGAACTTTGTCCCATCTCCACACAGGATCTCTGGAGCTCAGAGTGACCATTGGGTTCTTGGTCACCTCTCTTACTAAGGCTCTTCTCCCCCGATTGCTCAGTTTGGCCGGGCGACCAGCTCTTGGAAGAGTCCCGGTTGTGCCAAACTTCTTCCATTTGAGAATTATAGAGGACACTGTGCTCTTGGGAACCTTCAGCGCAGCAGAAATTTTTTTGTAGCCCTCCCCAGATCTGTGCCTTGCAATAATCCTGTCTCTGCAGGCAGTTCCTCTGACCTCATGGCTTTTGCTCTGATACAGTATGCATTGTCAGCTGTGAGGCCTTCTATAGAGAGGTGTGTGCATTTCCAAATCATGTCCAATCAATTTAATTTACCACATGTGGACTCCAGTCAAGGTGTAGAAACAGCTCAGCAACTATCAAGAGAAATGGGAGGCACCTGAGCTAAATTTCAGTTGTTGCAAAGGGTCTGAATACTTACGTACATATGATATTTCAGTTTTTCCTTTTTAATAAATTTACAGACATTTCTAAAATTCTGTTTTCACTTTGTCATTATGAGTGAGTGTAGATTAATGAGAAAAAAATGAATTTGAACGATTGTAGTATCAGGCTGCAACATAACAAAACTGAAAAAAGTTAAGGGGGTCTGAATACTTTCCGAATGCACTGTATACACCTGCCAGATCATAAACTGGTTTTAGAATTCATTTCAGTTTTGATAGTGGCTTTCCTGAAGGAGTTGCTGGCTACTATTCAGGAAACAAAAATCTTAATATTTTCTTGGTAGTTTGAAACTAGTCTATGGCTCTATGACTTTCTTATACAAAGAGGAGAAAATCCTATACAATTGACCTTGGATCTGCTATCCTTACAGCAAATAATATGGACATGTTTGAAAATATGAATCTAGAAATATTTATAAACATTCGCCTTTGTAGAACTATGTAAAATCTTGTTAGGTGCTACTTTACACATAGGCATAATTCTCCCTGCTTCCTCATATTGAAGAACTAGAGTGGTGATAATTTATAGCATCTAAAAGCATGTTATAAAGAAATATATTAATTTATAATGATATAAAAATACTGCACAATCTGATTTTAGTTCAGAAGAAAGTTATATTTGAGATAATAGCATTATCTCAAGTATGTTTTGGCATGTTTTGGCATGTTCACTTTATATTCTCTTATGCTTACATACTCTCAGTATCTATAATTAAGTTAGATGTTATGGAGAGACTGTAGTAGGGCTAAGAAGACACATTTGCCTTAGATGCATAGTGAGTTCATGGTAGAGGTAAGACATGAATTAGGATTTCCCAGCTTTGGAATAAGCAACCTAGTACACTCCAGAAATTTTGAATTTCAATTCTCATCAGCCCCTGCCAGCATTGGCAATGGGAAGAGGTTATAGTAGCAATCCAAATTGCATGCATGGTGTTATCTACATCTTTCCTAGCTAATTGTTTGTAGTTACCAGAGAACAGCAATTGTTTGTTTTTATTATGTGTCTGGCCCATGTAGTAAGCACAAGAAAAATAAGCACCATATATCTGTGATCAGCTCCCATGTGGAACTTGGTGTACTCTTAAATTGGAAGGCCCAACTATTTTAATCTGCTAACATTTGTGCTATGCCTGTGACTGTGTCACTGGATTTTTGTAGCAATTACTTATTTACTACTATATGTATGACTTAGTGCTTTGCAATATAATAAAATACTTCTTTTTAAGGTTGTTTCCCTTCCCCAGCTGCAGTTTCACTGACTTGTCCTCCCTCATTGGTGCCAATGAACTTCTTTTTCCTTGCACTAACTGCTAGAGAAGTAGAATAGTTTTAATTGGGAGCATGATTGGAGAGGGAAAATTTCCTACTCAAAGCCTTGTGATGGGTTTTCATTCTGAGAACTTAACTACATATATCGGATGTTCTGTATCTTGCTTAAGTAATGAAATTAGATATTTTTACTATCTAAATCTAAATTTGATTTGTTGCATTACAATTATATCTTATGAAAAGCACCAGAGACTTTCAGTCCTTTTTTTCAGTAAAATAGGTCTTTTTTTTCCTTGCATATACAGTGTGATCATCATTCCCATAAATCACTTTGCTTCTATTGCCAACATGTAATTAAAATTAATTTGAAATATACTCCTCATGAGTTTGAAACATGTAATACCACATTCCACAAATCTGTCCTGAAAATAAGCACACTATGGATACTTCCAGTATATTTTCCTATGTGATAGTGAACACTATGTATATAAATTATTTTATGTCACATAGGAAATATTTGGACATAACAGTACATCCAATGAGTAACACTCTTTAAATGCTTTGTGTCCAGAAATAGTAACTTTTCTTCATGTGACTGTTAGAAAAATATTGACAACATGTAGATTTACACAATTATTATATCCCAGATGCAATTATGTAAATCTTTAAAAAATATGAAATACTGTGAGTTTGGATTGTGATGGCAACATATGGGGAGGGGAGTTATCATTTGCAAAATGCACCGATAATCCCAAGAAATCATCTAGTTTGTTGTGGGAATAGCATTAGTCCCTTTGTATTCTGGTGTTGATCTTTTTCTCTCTCACACACACACACACACAGTTTTTAAAAATTAATTTTATGAAACTGTAATTGAATCCAAATTAAAGAAGTATGCAATAACTATTCCTGCAGTATTGGAAATAATGAATACATTAATTATAAAGGTGTTCCTAGTCTTGCAGACAACTGTAAGACAAATGGAAACAGAAGTGAAGGAAAAGGTTCATAAATCATAGACCATAGAATTGGAAGGAGCCATTTATGTCACTGAGTCCAACTGATTTTCTATGCCAAACTCCAGTTAAAGCAAGACTCTTCCTGTATGAAGTTGTGCTACAGCCATATTACATGTCCCAAGAATAATCATAGTTCAGAGATAGCAAAAAGTTTTCCTTCATTTAACAGTATGAGAGACTGCTTGACTTCACATACACAGTAGAACTAGTTTGTATGTTGCTTCTAGACATGGCTACACAATTGGAATGACTTGTCATGGTTTCTATATATGAACTTATTTCATAAAGCAGCCTGCCCCAAGCTCATATCCTCCCACTTTATTGGGCTGCTGCAGTTCCTGTCACCTCCCAGTCAGCTAGAGCACTACTGGTACACCTAACTGGAATTGTCTAATTTGGAATTAGCTCACTGTGGTCTCAAGGACAGAGTTCTTTGGCTTACCGGAGACCACTTAAACAGTTGTTAGGAATTGAAAATGGGATCTTATTCAAGCAAAGCTTGTATTGTATCACTATACTTTTAAACTCCCCATTTGATTAAGTGGCTGAATGGATTTATGGCCTACTCTCAGAGTGGTAGAAATAAGAATTCCCAGTCCACCTTTCATCTGCCCTGGCCCTCTGCCAGCGGTTTCCTTCAACTTGTACGAATAATAGCCATTGAATACAAGATCATCGGCTGTCCAAGTTTCCTGAAGCAAAAGGACATCCGTATCTAACAAATGATCTAAATGGTTAAGGCCTTTGTTACGATACCATCCAGCTATATTCCACGAAATAATTTTCAGGGGATTTATCTTACACTGGTCTGCGTACCGTCAGGTATGCATTAATATCCTTGATCTAGACAAACCCTCTGTATGACCCAAATGGGTCCCATCCATATCCCCATCTTCCAATCCTCTTGGTTAAAGGACATTGAGTTTAGCCTCGCAAAGCTAGGATTTTCTACAGATTCAATTCTTAGGATGGATTACGAACAGGCAAAATTGACCCTGAAGCAAAGGATAAAGGATATAGAGAGACAAATGGACTTACAGAAGGCCCCTCATTTCCTATCTTCAGAGCATAATAAATATATTGTCAATACTGCTAACTACCTTTCTCAACTTGAAATTCCTAGCCAGCGGAAAGCTTTCTCCCTAGCTTGAAGCCATGCACTCCCTTCTGCAGTCTTGGAAGGCAGATACAAAAAAATCCCAATAGCTGCAAGGCGGTGCCCTTGTAACAATGGAGAGATAGAAACTACAGACCACATGCTTCTCCGTTGTCCTTTTTATAAAGAGCTCAGGAGTAAACTAATATTACCTTTGATTAGTAAATGCCCTAGATGGAAAGATATAGATTGTATGCAAATGTTACTTATAGATGAATATCCAACTGTCACGGCGCAAGTAGCCAGATTCTGTGCAGCTGCTATAAAGATACGTCAGATTACGATTGGAAAAATGTAGTAATGTATCCCTTGTAATAACTTTGTGGCCTATATAACACATTTTATATATGATATTTTACTCGTTTTATCACTCCTTTTAATATTTTATATATATTTTTATAGACACTTATACCTGATAGAATATTAGTCATGATAATGCAAATTAATAAGATTGTTTTTAAACTAGATTAAGGGGCTCACTTACATTGTGATCCAAACGTATTTTAACACTTAATTGGAACTTGTAAACTCAAATTTAAAATTATTTTAATTTAGATGGCTCATATTTTATGGCTAATGGCTAATGTGCATATTTTTATAGAATTGTATCTTGTACTGGTCAGTGACCGTAATAAAATCAATTGAATTGAACTCCCCATTTCCTTGAGCAGCAAAACTGTTTCTTACTGCAAAGAGAGGGGGCAAAATTTGGACAAGTTTTCCTGTTCCACTATTAATTCTGCTTAAAGAAGCAGACTGTTTACATAATCCATTATGGGATAATACATGAGTCGGCTTAAACAGCACAGATTTGCCCAATGTTTTCAGGCAGTACAATGAGGTGAAATGCAGAAAGTTACATCTGATCATAGGGGTTGTTGAAGATGACAGCTAGTTGTGATCATGAATTTACATGGTAACTTAGAACTTTGATTCCTTATGTGAAAAGGAAAAGCTTTACTCTCCCCTGGATTGCAGAAATCAAAGGGGGAGTTCTTCCATATCTGTAAGACATGAAAGATTGCCCCCAAGTATTTGGGTACATACAGGTGAAACGGGGATGTGCAGCTAGATTCTGGAAGAAATCAAAAGTCACGAATCTCTTTCTCTGATCTCATTATCTCCCCCCCCCCCCAATGTTTATCATAAAGTTGCTTGTACTTTTGCATTAGAAAGTTGCAAATAGTGATGCCAAGCTACTTCTGACCTTATCAGAATAGGTCAGCAGAATATGAGTCTAGATTTCAGAAGTTAAGGACTTCAACTTGCAGCTGTTCCATCCATAGCTAGTGGCAATGGACTGTGTGAGTTATTAAAAGAAAAACTAGAGAGTATCAGCTTGATAACTGGATACAGGATGAGCTGAATTTTTTGAACTCTGTCATATAGGCACAAATAACAGAAAGTTTGGAAGAAAATGTATGTAAGATCTTTTAACGTAGCAAAATCCCTCTAAAAGTGATCATCGATTTCATGCAATGACTGTTTCTTATAACTGTGTCTATTGCATGTTTGGTAGGAGTGGACAGCATTTTTCAGCTGGGGGTACCCATGTGCCTTTTTTATTATTTTCAGCCTCTGAAGCAGACAGGGCAGGGATATGCAACTGTTGAGTTAGGAAAGTTACATTAAAAATAGAAATGTTAAGCCTTCCCTAAAAAGGGAAGTTTAACATCCCTTTTTATTGCTTGAGATGGATAAATATCAGGTCCCTTCCTCATCACCATTTTACTGCTGGCGTTAAAGTATGATCCTGGAGCCTACCTGCAATGCACAAATTGCCACCAATCATGTATGGAGAAATTCTAATGCAGAGTTCTCCAACATTGTGCCACTGGGAACCAGGGTTCCTACAGACATCTCCCTTGGCACCTGCCCAGCCCCCTGCCATTTTCCATATTTAAAACATTCCTTTTAAGCAAAAGTTTAAAAGGAGAATGCTGCAAAAGAAATTCACCACCTTATTTCCAAGAATGTTACTTTTTAAAAACATCTTGAGGCTTATTGTTAATCCAGAGGCATTTTTTGGATTAACAATAAGCCTCAAGATGTTCTTAAGAAATAAAATGATGGAGGGCTATCATTCAGTGCTTTGCTTTACATGTATCCACCTGCTCCCCAAAAGAGTAAAATCAGTAGAGAGTTTATACTAACTACCTTGGGTGACTATGTCATGGCAGGAAGCAGCCTCAGATTTGTGTTTTATGACAGCCCATATGCACTGTGGGAGCCATTTGGGGATTGGACTGGCCTTCCCCTGGTAGTCATTTTATCTGTTTGTCTAACCCATCCCAATCCCAAAAGACTGGCCAGTGTACAAGCGTAAAAACAGAACCGTTTCTATAATAAGTGCCACTGTGCAATCACTGAAGCTGCAAGCATGCTGAAATAGAACAGCTTTAATTTATTTCCATAAAGCTAAGACCGTAGGGGCTGTGAGGACAGGACCACCAGAGAGAGGGTATTCCAAAGGGAAAGTACTACCACAGAGAAAGCGTATTTCCTTTAATGCCCTTAACACATGCTTAAAATACCAAACATGCCCAATGGCCTTAAAACGTTATGGCTGTGACCATAAGGTTCCTAGACACAGTACACACCTGTTAGTACTGTCTGAGAAATAAGAAATAGTCACTACATTAAATTGATGCAGCTAAGCAAAACTAAGTGAAATAAATGTTAACTGCAAAGAGAATCAAAGGAAAGCATCATAGCAGAAAATAGTATGCTTTTAACTGTTGAAAAAGGAGCAACAGGCGTTCTTGCCTGCAGTACGTTTCCAACCCTCGCCAGAGCTTAATCATTCAGCAAATAGAACATGCCTCATGAGGGTGTGGAGGGACAGAGGATTAAACTAGGCCTTCATGTGAGGGCTCCCTTCCTTTGGAATAGCTTACTGCCACTGAAGTAAGGCCTTTAGAGATTGCTAAATTAAGGGGTTTTGATGTTGATGACTTGTGATTGTTACTGATAAGTTTTAATTTGTTGCATTATGATATTGCATTGCTGGTATTACTGTTTCTCTTACGTGCACCAACAGTCTTTTTAGACTGAAGCCTAATACATTTTATAAATAAATAAATAAACAAGCAAACAAATAAATAAATCTATTACTTAGCCCAGAAGCACCACTTCAGCATTTCCACCACCACACCTGAATCATACAGAAAAGAGATTGAACTGGATGTAATCAGCATATGCATGAGCATACCAAACATTCCTCCACCGATTTTCATACTCATTGTTCTGTTCTACTTATTATGGAGTTAAAATATAATTCAAATCTCTCTTTGCTATAGCAAATGAAAGCGAAGTAATATACTGCAAAGATGGTTGTTGAAACATCTTGAAACATCCTGTTTGTACCATTAACCACCAAAAAAGCAATTTGAGATCCAGGAACTTAATTTAATTTTGTTGAACTATAGAACTGGGTGATAGTAAAGCCAGTGCAGTCTTATCGTTAGAATTTTGGACTATGTCCAGGGAGAACCACATTCAAGCTACCTTGTTCATGAAGCCCAAAGTGACATTGGGTCAGTCACTTTCTTTCAGCCTAACCTAACTTACAGGGTTGCTCAATTGCGAGAATTAAAGGCTGTTTCCATAAATGACCTTTTCCTTGAGCTCTTTAGAAGAAAGTTGGGATATAAAAATTACAAATAAATAAAACTTTCCAACAGAAAATTCAGAAAAGAACCTCTAGTTTGTTCCTTTCTTGTAGTGTCATGCTGGATCAGTGAAAAGATCTTTCCCTTTAGAAGTGCTGGATACTGTGTGTTTGAAAACTTTTAAACCTATTGGTTTACCCAGGCTTTTAGCTGAATCTGTGTCTCTGTGTCATTTGTTGCTACTGCATTTCTAGTTACCATAGTATTAAGATGCTGTGTTACATTATTCTAATCCTATTATGATTCCCAATTTGAATAAATTGGTTGGAGTTGAGTAGCATCCAAATTGAAATAATAAAAATGATGAAAAGTTGGTAATAACATTTATAAATATTAAAACATAAAAAGTTAGTAAGCCACAATGCCTTTCTAGAATGTTTTGCTTTTAAAAAGAGGTTCAGATTGCAGTAATATTTCTTATAAAAATGTATTGGCTGAGATGTTGAGTGAGCATAGTGATATGACTGTATTTTTTAGAAGCTAGCATCAGCCCACCCAGTTGGCAAGTCCTCATAAATGCTAGCTTCTAAGAAATACAATTCTATCACTATGCTCATTCAACACCTCAGCCAATACATTTTAATTTTATTTATTTATTTAATTTTTATTCCACCTTTATTACTTTTATAAATAACTCAAGGCGGTGAACATATCTAATACTCCTTCCTCCTCCTATTTCCCCCCACAACAGGAACCCTGTGAGGTGGGTTGGGCTGAGAGAGAGTGACTGGCCCAAGGTTACCCAGCCAGCTTTTCATGCCTAAGGCAGGACTAGAACTCACAGACTCCTGCTTTTTAGCCTGGCACCTTAACCACTAGACCAAACTGGGGATTTAGGCTACAATCCCATCGTCCCTACAGTGGCTTTCCAGAATCCATAGGAGGTACCACATTTTTACCTCTGAGGTAGGAGGATGAACTCCAATCTTGTGGATTAAAATCTGAATTGAATTTCTCCTTCCAGCCCCTCAGATCTTTTCACATGCCTCTCTGATGTCGGATTGGGGAGGAAAAAGGCATAATGGGCAGAGCTATAGCATAAGTAGATTGGGGAAAGTATTGTAACTATGGGGGGAAATAGTTGACCAGGCCTAAAAAATAAAATAATTTTTAAAAAGATTGTAAGAAAAGCAAGGATGAACCTGGTGGAGTTCTGAACTTATCAAATGTATCCTAAGATTGCTTTGTGTGTGATTGAATAATCAAGAAAAAAAAAAGATTTATTTAAATCTGCACTTCTAAACAAAAGTGAATTAACTTTGCTAATTTTAAAAAAATGACATTTTTTTTTGCCACTTTTCAAGGATAACAACTTAAGTACTGCACAAAATTGGTGAAGGGCCCCTGCTGATTGCCACCACCTGCATTTCCACAATATTGATTCCAGAACTGACCTTACGCTAGAAAGTTCAGGGGAAAATTCAATCTTAGCCAAGAATAGTGAGTCTGTATCAATAGATTTCTCCATATCTAATGCTTGGGTCTTATCTAGATTGTTTTCAGACTTATCTATTTCAATTTTGCTCCAGATACTTATTCAGAAGTCCGGAGTGTTTGTGGAATTAATATATGGAAACAGAAGTAGAACTATATGCTACACACATATTGGTACGCAGAATAAACAGTCCTCCAGCAGTTCATGGAAATGTTAGCATGGGATACAACAGAACAGAACAGTTCTGGTTTTGCAGAACAAAAACAAGTCAGCTAGTAGCATTTTCTGAACTCAGCTTGCTGGATAAACACTGTAATTTTGTCCCTAAATACAACCCAGCTATCCAAATTGGGGTTTAGTGCTAAAAATTGTTCATGAAGTTGTTTGTTAGTTTGTTTGGAGCTTGAGTGAAATCAGTCATTCAAACAAATTACAATTTGACCAAACAAATAATTTGAGGTAAGAGACTTTTCTTCATGACCTTTTTAACATGCACAACTAATACACCGGATAGACTATATAAAACAGTTTAGGAAAATATAAACAGAGACTTCAACGTACACATTTCTATGAAATTCAGGTTTCTTTTAAACTAGATTATCCTTAAGAGCTGCCAAATAAAAATTCCATCTATTAATGTTAGCTTTTATCCACCCTGCAATCCTCTGTGGCTGTTCCCAAGTCACATATATTTGTCAGTTGACCTTGACTTGTGTGTAACATTGCAGTGTAATACTTTTGATGGCATGGGCATCTTTTAAATGGCTTTTACAAAATATAACATCTTATACATTATGAGGTACATGAAAAAACAATTTTATATGAGGTAAACAAGAAACTTGCCAAAAAAATACACAAGGAGCAATATGCTGCTGTTATATAAAATACATGTATCATTAATCTTTTCTTACAAAAAAAATGAATTGACAGTGTGGTCATGTCTGTCCCCAAAAGTAATACAGGTAGTCCTCACTTAACAATGGTATTTGGGACTGGAATTTCTATTGCTAAGTGACCTGGTCGTAAAACACGATGTCACATGACTGTTGTTAAGCGAATCTCATGCCATTGTTAAGCAAGGATGTCATATGGTCGCCATTTGTGACCTCCTACCTGCTCCCCATTGACTATGTTTGTAGGAAGCCTGCAAAGAAGGTTGCAAATGGCAATCATGTGACTGCAGGGATGTTGTGACCATTGTAAGTATGAGGACTGATCATAAGTGCCACTCAGTGCTGTCGTAAGTTCAAGCGGTCACTGAATGAGTGGTCGTTAAGTGAGGACCATCTGTATAGCATTGTTTGTTATTACACACTAGAACTTAGTTACTAAATACTAGTGAAGTAACCCAATTTAATGACTTCTGAACTACTGATCAAACATGAAGGGAGATCACACATGACCATGTTTAAGACTTCATTGTCCCATTACAGAGGAATGTAGAATATATTGTCCTACTAGAGACCAATTAACTTGTTAATCCTATTTTCTGTCCCTTACACATATTATCAATATCAACACAGTTCCTCGAACTCCTCTTCCTGTAGTGAATTTTAGCATGTTTTAAGCAGTATTTTATATTTGTGTTTACAGAGTATCCTTTGCATTGGATAAATCACCAAGATATCTACACAATAACATATATTTACATTATTTTAAAGAGCGTCTAACTGAAATTTATTTATTTATTTGTTTGTCAAATTTCGCTGCCACCCATCTTGTGTACAATGACTCTGGGAGGCTTACAGATAATAAAATGACAAATAGCTAAAAACACTACAATATAATATAAATATAAGTATAAATACACATAAATACAAATATAAAAATACAAAAAATATAAGATATAAAATTCAAGATGGCAATAAGATCTTATCCTTGGCACCATCAGGGTGCCAACTACCCCCATGAATGGCTGTCCCCCCTCCCATCCCAGGCAAGGTGGCATAGCCATGTTTTTTACTCCCTTCCGAAAGGCCAGGAGAGTGGGGGCCTATCTTACTTCTGGGGGTAACCTGTTCCAAAGGGCAGGTGCCATGGCAGAGAAGGCCTTCCTCCTGGACTCTGCCAATCGGCAGTCCCTCATGGACAGGGTCTGTAACATGCCCTCTCTGCCTGACCAGGTGGGACGGAGCAATGTAACAGGGGCAAGGTGGTTCCTCAGGTAATCAGGACCCATGCCATGTAGGGCTTTAAAGGTGATAACCAACACCTTGAATTGGACCCAGAAGCAAACTGGTACCCATTGCAGCTCACGCAGCAATGGTGTTATATATCCCCTCCTTGGGGCTCCTAGGACTGCTTACGTGGCCGCATTCTGGACCAGCTGTAGCTTCCAGATACTCCTCATATATTAAAATGTTGGGTTCCACATAACATCCACTCATTATTTGAATTACTTTAAATGAAATGAATATTAAAAAAAACTTTAATGAATGGGCTTAAGCAGAAAGCTAGAAAATAATAATGTTGACATATATTAGACATGTATCTTGGCTTATCACCAGTGTGGTTGTGGATGTTTGAAGTGACATAAAATATTATGCATCTCAAAATATTTGAGCATCCAAAGCATTGAATTAGAAAACATGCCAGTCAAAGATTTGTTGAAATATTTTTCACTACTTACTAAATACTACACGCATTTTTCTGAATGCAACAAAGGAAACTGTATTCAAAATATTTCAGTTTATCATTATCTAACCCCAACTGAAAGCTTACATATTCTCTGGCAAATGTTGGCCAAAGATGTATGTATTTTGAAATACAGATGTGAAAATATACTTCCATTTGCTTTAAAGTAGCACAATCCCTAATAATATTTACCCATTGGTCTTAAAATTATAATAATCTTCCAATATTTTATCTTGCAAGTGTTAAAACATCCACTGCATGTTGTACATAATGACATCTCTGGCTACCTTTGTTTTATACCATGCTCATGTAGTATTTAAAATACAATTTAGCAACTTCAAGGCTTGCAGCATTAGGAACCACAAGCAGAAAAAGGACCAGGGAGGAAAGAGCAAGGAAACTCTGTTAAACAGCTCTTTGGAATCAGCAACTTAAGCAATCTGTCACCTGCCCAGCTATTCACAGTCTGCTGAGTAGTAGCCAGTTAAATACGGGGCTCAGTTCCAATGTTAGAGACAAACACCAAGATTCTGTGTGCCCTCAGCATAACTGGGGACAGAGAAACATTTTTTTCCACCCCTTCCTGGTGAGCTTGTCTAAATATTGCCTACACTTGGAGTATAATCAAAATATTATATCTGTGATCCAAGTCTTTAATACCCCATCCATCTACTCAACCTGCAAGATGTTCCTTTTAAGGACTTGTTACATTACACCAATATATATATATATATATAATTGGGGGAGGAGGTGTAAAATAGAATGTAACATTGGATTTCTCCCACTGCAGTTCTCTGGGTAGTATAGAAATGTATTTCTATAATTAGTTGTATATATATCATATTAATATTCAAATAAATATCCCAGTGGTATTTTGAATTAAATGTTAATGCAGTGATGGGTTTAGAAGCTAACCTCAAGAAACTGAAACAGCTTTTCCTCTAAGATCGTGATGGCCCTGACCCTATTGGCTCTTTCCTTGGGCATTAGGGCCAAGGCATTACTACAGCCTAACATGTGGGTTGTTTTGAGGCCCCTTGTGTGTCATACTATGATTATGCCTAATTATATTCTGTATTGTTTTATACTTTTTTATTAGTTTGGTTTGTATGTATGATTTGTTAGCTGCTCAGAGTTACTTGTTTAAGAGGAGTGGTCTATAAATCTAAATAAATAAATAAATCATATGCTGCTTTAATGAATATCAGAGAGACGCTGTGCTCACACAAGGTCCCAAACACTAATTCTGAATCATTTTTGAAGAAGCACATGTCAACTGCTGTAGTGCATACTGCCAGGCTTCTGTATAACAGGCTAGACTGAAACAAATTAAACAGGCACACAAAAATATAAAAATGTCTGACCAGAGGTTTCATTGTAGAAAAGAAAAGAAGCCATTACAAACAGTTCCAGCATCTGCTGTGAAAGAAGTCCTATTTATTTATTGCATCTCTTTCTCCCACCCAGTCTACATAAAGGACTAGGAGCAAATCTCTCTGGGGCAGGAGATAACAGTTTCCATCTCTTCATTGTTTTGGTACCAAAAAAATAGAATTGGATAAGCTGTGTAGAACTTTAAAAATATAATGGAGGTTTGGCATTCCAAGTTTGAAACATCATCATGCCTTTCAGCTAAGACAGTTAATACTATTAGGAACTAAGATAATGGTCTCTGGGTACATATTGAATTACTGTTAGACTCTCTATTAATTAGCAGTATGAATGAATGAATTACTTTATTGATTAGTCAATTGACCATATCAAAATATTAATTAGCACAATACCATTCCTTCCTGATGGACTAACAAATGCTATCTCAAATCCATATTTAAATCTCTCTTCAGAGATTTAGAAGCCAAAGAAACATGACCATTCACTTCATGGATGATGATAAATTTGTTCAGTACAAAGAATGGGAAGATCAGAGGGTTTTAGAGCATTAGGGATTTAACCAAAAGTGTTAGTCTCACTTTTTGGAAATGGAATGGGCACAAGTACTAATCTGTTTTCAGATGTTAAGTAAAATTATAAAATAGATAGGTTGTATCAATCAAGACCATTCACAAAATCTGATGAATTATATATATCTACATTTAAGAGCCAGGGATTCTCGTCAATATTATGGTGACTTCATTTTTATTAACTGCTGTGATTCTTATTACAAAGCACTGTAAAACCAATGTACTGCACATCTTAACAGGCTTAGCGATACTTGAAAGTGTAGGAAATTGTTTACTGAAAAATTATCACAATTACAAGGAACTTTGAAAACCTCTATATTGAAGGACAGTTTCAATAATATTTGGTTACTATTTATTAGCCTCATTAACAATATTTTTCTAAGAGATCACCCTTGTCTTTGTATGTGTTGTTTTGGAATAGAAATATTGAATATAAATTCTTAAAATGTTTGTAACTCCCTTCAAGATTCTCTTCCCTCTTCAAGACGCATTCACTCCCAATTAATATACATACTTTTTTATATTCATTACATGTATACCTTGCATATTCTCTAGGATCTCAAGGAACTTTGAGCTAGGTTAGCCTGAGAGGAGGTAATTGGCCCAAACACAGCATGTGAGCTTCAGGGCTAAGTGAACACTTGAATTCTGGTCTTCCTGGTCTTAAACCCACACATTATTTTAAATGGTTTTAAAACACCAGCATGGCATAGTCTTAACCTACCTCACAAGGCTGTTCTGGGGATAAAATGAAGGATGCAAGCTCCCTTGAGCTCCTGAAGAAAAGGTAGGAATAATAACAACTCCCAGGTTGTATTGTAGTCATTAAAATTCACTTGCAGATCTCTCTGTGAAAGAGGTTTATTAATGTGAAACATGTCTCATCATCTGATTTCATCTACCGATTGTTCAGTGCTTGACAATTTTGCCATCATCACTAACAGTTTTTTGTCAGATGATTGAAGCGCAGTGTATAGATCGCTTCAAAATTAATTAGCCAGTGTCGGGGGTGGGGGGAGCCAAAGGAAGTCAAATGATGAGGCAAGATTGTGCCATTGCACTGCAAGCTCCACCCCTTTTGTACATGCACTGTGATACACACCAGTACAGAAAGAGAACTTGCAGCAAAACAGTGCAGTGTTGTTTTCATCATTTTGAGAAAAGCATTGGCCTGCAGACTCCTCCTCAATTTTGCCTTCTGGGAGATCTTTCTTGCTTTTTGTTCTGTTTCTTCAGGCTGCATGAAACTGAGTTCAGTGGATGTTCTACAGAGGCAAAATAAGCTGAAAGGCTTCATCTTGTTCATTTGTTTATATTTCTCCCTCAGAGAAATGTCATGAAATACTTGTGTTGATTATTACTATTAACATACAGGCTTTGAGATGCTTTATATTTCAGTAGACAGAAGAGCAAAAGAGGTAGGCAGCCTTCCACACATGCTTCTCCTTAGTCCCATAACTGTCACCACTGCAAACCAACCTCCCTGCTGTGGATGGAATATCCCAGATGCCCTGTTCTTTTCTGTAAGAGATGATGCTGTGGCCACACAGAGGATAAGCCCTCCTATTTCAGAACAGCCAGAACAGCATAGCTGTTGCTGGTCTGTATTTTTGTCTTCCTAAAAAGAGCATGTCCAGGACATACCCCACACTCAGTTTGGTTTAAAGAACATGGGAAAGCATCAGCAACAAAAATGTTCAACAGAAAGCAGATTTAGTTCTTCCCTACTGACTCTTGGGAACAAATTGCATCATCTTGCATTTAAATTTTCTAGTATGGCTTTCATAAATAAGAGGTCCTCTTTGTTCCAGTTACCAATTATTATATCCTTAACCTTTCACTTTAGATGATATCTTTGTTGAGATGACAAGAAAAGAACTTTGCACAGACACTTTCTGTAAAGTTTGTGGGGCTGTGCTGCAGTTTGAATCACAACGAATAGCACACTATGAGGTAAGCTTTAATATGGAACACGTCAGCAAGATTTCATGACCCGCGTTTCCCCAGATATGGAGGATTATCTTTTAACTTACTAAAATACTTGCTTAAGAAGGTCAGGTGTTCATAAAAGAAACCTAACTGTATCCGTTGAAGAACTCTGACAACCTGTCAAATAAAATGCTACTGACAGTCACCTGATCACTCGTCAGACCTGATCTGATCTAAGATACCTCATCAAGCTGGCCTTTGCTTTAAAAGTCTTCTCCTAATCTGGAATACTTTTAAATGCAACACATAACAAAGGTTTTTTTTTAACTTACATAATATTTATTCCCTTACTTTGACCAGCGGCCACAGCAGAATAAAGCTATGAAGTTCAAACCAGTTGTTGAGTATCATGTGGAACTAGCCTATGAAACGTTCCCTCTCTTTCTGAGGTTTACCAGTTGAAGCCTAAGTATCGTCTGAAAATCCATAGCAGTAAGCAGAAAATTGATGTACCTCTCGTCTGCTACACTCACAGTGCTGAGGCTGGTTTATACAATTTAAAACCAGCAAAAATTAATCATACAACAGGAAGGCCAACAGGCAGAGCAGAAAAAATCCATCTGAGAATATAGGTGCTAAGCACAAAATAGTCCTCAACTTGGCATGTCAAATGAAGTGCTGCGTGGCCTTCCATTATGAACTGACAAGTAGTTTTGTAATTAGAAACTCAGTATAATATGCTGCCATAGCTACAGTATGCATCCATTAATAGCCTCCACTAGAGCACTAGGCAGTCACCCAGTCTGGATGTAAATAACTGGGTACTGAAAGTTCAGCTTAAAGCCTCTGCTCCTAGGTGATGTGTGTCTTACACAGTAGTTTTTACATGTTTTTAAAGGTTAAATTCCAGTCTGATACAAAATTGACACTTTTGCTTTTCAGGGCAAAAGGCATGCACAGAAAGTCCGACTTTATTTACAAATGTATAATGAACAAAAGGACAGGCTGCACATGAATTTCCAGGTAAAGTTATCCCATCTGCATCAATAGGACTGTTATATGTGGGATGGAGAATTTGTGGCCTGCAGCTTAATTTTAAGCTCTTAATTTCTTAGAGGGAGAAAACATAGAGGCAGCGAAAGACTTTGTATTTCTAGGTGCAAAGATTACTGCAGATGCTGACTGCAGACAGGAAATAAGATGTTTAATCCTTGAGAGAAGAGCAATAACAAATCTTGATAAAATAGTTAAGAGCAGAGACATCACACTGCCAACAAAGGTCCACATAGTTAAAGCAATGGTGTTCCCCGTAGTAACATATGGCTGCGAGAGCTGGACCATAAGGAAGGCTGAGAGAAGGAAGATAGATGCTTTGGAACTGTGGTGCTGGAGGAAAATTCTGAGAGTGCCTTGGACTGCAAGAAGATCAAACCAGTCCATCCTCCAGGAAATCAAGCCAGACTGCTCACTTGAGGGAATGATATTAAAGGCAAAACTGAAATACTTTGGCCACATAATGAGAAGACAGGACACCCTGGAGATGCTAGGGAGAGTGGAAGGCAAAAGGAAGAGGGGCCGACCAAGGGCAAGATGGATAGATGATATTCTAGCGGTGACGGACTCGTCCCTGGGGGAGCTGGGGGTGATGACGACCAACAGGAAGCTCTGGCATGGGCTGGTCCATGAAGTCACGAAGAGTCGGAAGTGACTAAATGAATAAACAACAACAAGAAGCTTAATTTTATTTGACCCATGGCATTATCTGAGGCTCTGTCATGACAGAGAGAAAGATAAAGGGTCCCTCATGTAAAACTGCAAATCCTGCTCATGTTTGCCCCAGCTTCTGGCTCCATTTACTGCAGCCCCAATTGAGTTTTCTCATGGGTCAACAGATATTCCTAAAATGAAGATTTTTCTTTTTAATCCGTTCAATCATGTCTGATTTTTGGAGACTACCTGGACAAGTCCCTGCAGGTTTCTTGGCAAGGTTTTTCAGAAGTGGTTTGCCATTGCCTCCTTCCTAGGGCTGAGAGAGAAGGACTGGCCCAAGATCACCCAGCTGGCTTCATGGCTAAAGTGGGACTAGAACTCAGTCTTCTGGTTTCTAGCCGACTGCCTTAATCACTACACCAAACTGGTTCTAAGATGAAGATAGTACTTTATTTTCTTTTTAACCATTAACTATCACTTTCCCATCTAGAACATGTTTTTTAATTCCATCATGCAGCCAACCATTCTTTGTCTTCCAAACATGAGTGTGAGAGAGAAAATATTGATGACCAAGGTCAACCTATCTGTTGCCAATGGAATTAGTACCTAATGAAGTGATGGGCCTTCTTTGTTGGGTGTCTTCAAGCAGAAGCTTGTTAGCCAAATTATCAGAGATGCTTTTAGATTCTTGCCCAGGGTTTGATGTCCTAAAAGTTCGGTCCAACATCTGTAATTGTAATGAATTAAATAACTTTTCACTTTTATTTCAGGAGAATCCAAATATGGACAAAAATATGTATTGCAGACTTTGCAACATGATCCTCACATCTCCAGTTGTTGCTCAATCACACTATTTGGGAAAGGTCCATGCCAAGAAATTGAAGCAGTTGTCAGATCAGACTCAGCCCTTAGAGGATGTTCAGTCAGAACCTGGTAAAGATCTGATAGTTAATGCATTCTATTTTTTGTCAGATTTTCAGTGAGATGGTGAAACATGGATTGTTTTAATCAGAGAACCAATGCAGCTGAAGAACAAATCACATTAAGTTTCCTTATTTTGTTACTCTCTTACATATTTCTCTTTTTTCTTTTCCCCTTGTAATTTCATACAGTGCAGAGAGGAAGAAAAGAATCAGTAACTTGCCTTGCTTAACCAGCCACTTATAGGAGATGTTATTCAGAGTATATTTGCCAGCCAAGAAATTAGATGCACATAAAAAGATGGCTGTATTTTCTTAGGGGCAGTCCAATGGCTCCATAAAGAGTCCACTTCCAATTTTGACAGGTCAGATACTTTTTGTTCCTAGCTGTTCCCCATGAGGAGACTAATCTTTCTGCGTGGCCCTTTCTCACAGATTCCTCTGCAATTCCAATTCTGCCAGAGGCATCTCTTGAAAAGAACGTGCAGCAGGATGTTGATTCTGAGGACCCATCTTCATCCTGCAGAACTGCTTTGGATTTGGATGATCCAGATAAGTATTGCAAACTCTGCTCTGCACCCTTCAACAACCCACTTATGGCCCATCAACACTATGTGGGCAAAAAGCACAAAAGAAATGAATTACGTAAGAAGTTGATGGCTGAGATAGGAACTCAGGTTATTCCTGCAGAGTCCAAGGCCAGTGGTAAGCATGCAGCATCAAGATAAATATTCTACTTTATGTCAAGTGAGCATGGCTCAGAATGAAACTACACCATCAACCTTTTCCTTTCATGTGCTGGCTGTTGTTGGACAGCACCCCTTCAGACTGCAGGGGGTGAGGAGAATTCCTTGCTTGCTTTGAATGCTTCTCTCTACTTTTTCTTAAAATCCAGTGTGTCATTCCCCACCTGCATTCAGAATTTTTATGTTGCAGTAACAGGTTGATCATGACAGCGTGTTTGCTGTACTTATTCGTTATTTTATGTTGAAGCTATCAGATAATGTGTAGACTTTTTTCCTACCACAATTTAACCATTACAACAAGATGTATTTGTTTTGAGCATGCCTTGTATTATATATTGCATAAAACTATACAAATCTTCTTTCCTGGAACTGTCTGCAGTAGCTCGCAAAGAACTGCATGAAGATTTCACACAAGATGTTTGTTGTTCGGGAGAAGGGGCATCATTTTTACTGCATGTTCTTTAACCTGTAGCTCTTTTCTTGTAGCACTTGGTGTAGGCAACTACATATGCCCGACGTGCAGTATCAGCCTCACATCCATAGAGATGTACCAGTCACACATGCAAGGAAATAAGCATCAGGTTAAGTAAGTATTTTCCTGGCCATCCATCAGTGGTTGAGGAGCTGTGCTGAGAGTTCAGGAATAAAGTGTGAGTGTGTGGATAGTGTGCAAAAAAATGTATATATATGGTTAGAATTGCAGAGAAAGAATATGAACAAAGTTCACTGCAGACCTTCCTAGAAGGCAAGTAATGTTCCTGTCTCTTCACTTGAGACGAGGTTTCCTCTTTGCCTTGAAGGCTGGAGCAACTGCTTTTCTGCCTAGTTCTCTTCAGACTTTTCCCATAGCACTAACATTAGAAAAAAATGTTCTCTTAAGGAAAAATTTCCTTTCCATGCTCTTTAACAGGTAACTCGGGTGAGAAATCTCTGACCCTCTAAATAATTTAGAACAGAACTCTATCATTAACCATGGTGGAGTGCAATGATATCTGGAGGTTCACCAGATGCACCCTCCTGATTTAAGTACTACAGCTGATACTCAGACCTTTAGTCAGGCTACCCTCCAGACTACAGTGCAGTATCTATCTTTCAAGATGGACAGGTTTGTGGGACGAAACAAGCAGCTTGGCTTACAGTTGCCCAAAATAATAAGCAGTACAAGGAATTATAAGAGTCAAAGGAGACAGGAGAAATAATTGTCCAAGAGTCCATTGGAGTTGAGCAGCTAATTCAAATAAATAAATAAATGCCGGAGGAGTGTGTGTGTGTGTGTGTGTGTATCCCTTTGCCTGGCACCTAAAAGACACAAATGCAGGCAAGCAACTGCCAAAGTCGGGTACATTAGTTATTTCTTGATGTGTGCATGTTCTGTAAAGATAAAGGTTCGTTTTTCACATGTTTAAATTAAGCTACACATGATCAGACCTGGGGAGGGAGACCATCGGGAAATCTCAAAGTTGTGAGCTGGTTTATGAAGTTTTAAAAATGGCCTGGAAGAAGGCAATGACAGACTGATAGGATTGCCAGGAAAGTTACATACTGTATACATGTCCATGAAGTCACCAGGAGTTGACCTCTATTTAAAGAACTCTTTGTTTTTACACATAAGAATACATGCTAAGGTGGCCTTTCCCAATTTTATGTCCTCTAGATATGCTGGACAATAACTCCCAAAATTTCCATCCAACATGTAGTGCAGGCACCAAATTGGGAAGGAGTGAAGATGTAAGTCCTATTGAGTTTATAGGATTGTACTACTACATGAGTCTCAGGAGTGGGACTAATAATTCTAAGGTAGCATTGAAGCCATTGAGACATTCTCATCATACTTCATTTATTTGTTGTTTGTTTTAGAGAAAATATGATTGCCACATATCTGATGAAGAACTCCAAGAAAACATATAGTTCCTTCCAAGATGAACTGGCAGATTACATTGAAGTACAAAAAGCAAGAGGACTGGAACCAAAAATTAATTTTAGAAAGCCAGAGAAAGAAAGGAATGAAGCCATGAATGGTCATGAGGAGACCTTTGCATCTAACCAAGATTTTCTTTCAAGGAATGTTTGGGAATCAAATCAGCATTCCATTTTTTTTCCAGAAGCGTGCACATTTTCATATTCTGTTGAAAACAGATTGCTACACTCACCAGTAAGGCTAGAAAATGTTTGTATGGCTCTAAACAGCACAGACTGTGGTTCTGAAAAACAGTTGACTACCTACAAAGACGACAGCCGCAAACCACCATTGGCGGAATCTAGTGATGGCTACCAGGCTTTGTCTTCAAAGAATAGCTCTAGTGCTGATAGGAGAAGCCAAAAGCTGCCGAAGACATCCAGAGCCAAAAAAGAATGGCCACAAGAGGGAGAAGGAGACCCTTGCCGACATCTTTTAACTCTTAAAAGAAAACAGTACAGTCACGATACAGCGTTGGAAAAAGATGGTAAGAAGAAAAAGAAAAAAAGTGATATAGATTCAGTAGCTGGGTCAAATTCAAAGCACAGGAAAGTAAAAGGAAGTAAAGCTGGCTCTTCTGAAAAGGAGAGCAAAAGACACAAGAAGGAGAAAAAGAAGTACGAAGCCGGTGGAGCCACAGAAGAGGAGATGCTGTGGAATGAATCTGTCTTGGGATTTTAATTCATTTTGTGTTTGTTGTAGCCTGAACCATGACACAGTTTTTATGTTTTACTTACTGGCTATTTTTTAAATTGCTCCTTCAGAAATAATGGGTGATGGGGTTTGAGATCATTTGGGAAGAAATTCAGAAACTCACCAATACGCTTTGGAATATGATTTATATTCAAAAGTGCCTCCACCCAGAACAAGACTGAACACACTATAAAATATTATGAAATATTCTTCCAACGTTTCAAAGTTGGTGCAGACAGACACATAATGTCTCTAGTCCCATTATATATGTATTGTTGTATACTTTTACAGAGAATATGGAAATATGAGAGGGGGCTGGATTGTATCCCAAGGAAAGTTTTTTTCTTCCTGCAGATAATAAAGAAAGAACTAAGTTAAACATGCAAGAGAGAATTTGTTTAATGTTTTTCCTCCATATCAGTCAAACTCAACCATTTTTGAGAGACCGTTGATGGAGTACTGCTATTCTAATTTATTTTACTTAATCCTAGGCAAATTGGGTTAACCATTGCTTCCAAAAATCATTACAGCAGGCTTTGTTTAAGACCAGAAGGAATAGTGCTGTCCTCCAGTCTTAACCCTTGAAGCAGCAGGAAAGTACACCCAACCTGCACTGAACTGATATGAAACCTTCAGAACTTTGCCCATTCTGGCTCACCCACTAGCTGCCAATATATGTAGCATGAATGGGAATTAGTGAACTATTTATGTCCTTTATTGAAGGGAGATGGGGAGATAAGCAGGAGGCAAGAAGAGAGCACAACATTGTTTAAAGCAGGGTTTCTCAACCTTGGCCACATGCTGCCTGGGGACTTTTGGGAGTTGAAGTCCACACGTCTTAAAGTGGCCAAGGTTGAAAAACCCTGGTTTAAAGGGTGAATGGAATTTTGCAGGCTTAAAAATCAGGTAAGCAAAAAGCAATGGCAAGTAAAAGGCCTGGGAGTATTCCCAAGTTTTGAAAAAAACAACTTTAAAAGGCTCTGCCCTTGACTCCATAAGATGTCACAGAAGCGGGGAGGTGGTGAAGAGAGCACCAAATTTAGGTCCAGGTGGAATTGTTTGGATTTTGCTTAATTTTAAGGAGATGGCTTCAATGTATTTGTCACAATTTATTAATTTTGTGAGTCATTTGGAGGGCTTTAAATAATTAAGAGGGGCTCAACATGAGTTATTGGATTGTTAGGAAATGGCTCCCTCACCTCAGATATTTGGTCTAGGAATAAATTCAGGTGGGCCCCACTGCCTCTTATCAACAGCAAGCTAATTTGTTACTACTAATCTGTGCATTACTTTATTTAGAATTAAGTTGCTAACTTCAGTGGGACTTCAGGTCAGATGGAAGATAAACTGGTGATTCTAAAAAGGAAAAAGAAAATGAAGTATCTAAGAATGACACCTTTCCCAAATTGATTCAACATTAACAGCTGTATAATTCTGGGAGTTGTAGTCTAAACACATCTGTAAAATTGGGGGAAACAGTTTTAAAGCAGCCAGGGGGAAAACATCCTGATCATGCATTCAGCAGAAGTTATAGTGATTTTGGAGAAGAAAATTAACCCAAGATGGTCAGATTTGGTGAGGATGATACACATCTTGGCTACATCTTGTTTTGACTATTGCAATGCACTCTCTGTCAGGAACACTCGGAAAATGTGCAGAAGACACAGTTGATGTAAATGGGACTGCTAGACTATTATCCAGTGCAAAGTATGTGGGTTCTATGATGCATGTACAAAAAATCTGCACTGATTGCCAATACAGCTTAGATAAATTCCACGAACCAGATTTAGAGGACATGTCTTTGTTACCTCCCAGCCCACCATGGAGGTAGCCTACACCAGTCATTATTTATTCCAGTTTTAAAATACATTTTCTGTGTTCTCTCAACTTGTCTTAGCATACAAATTACCCATCATACACGGTGATAATGTGGCCAGGGACTCATATCTGCTGAACTCCTACTGGCTGACGGGCTGCTGCAGGAATGCACTCCCCCTACCAGGTCACTAGGTACTACCTTCTGTGGCCAGTTTGGGCTGCAGGAGAAACCAGAAACCTGGTTTCGGCAGAGGTAACTGTCATTTGTAGATTATGTGAATTAAATATTGCCACAAATAAAATCATTCCATCTATAAAATGAAGAGAAGGATGGCAGAATCATTTTCTATAAGATTTTTGTTTTGATGATCCCAAGGGTTTCCAAAGGGATGCGGTGACGCTGCGGGTTAAACCGCTGAGCTGCTGAGCTTGCCGATCAGAAGGTTGGCGGTTCGAATCCGCGTGACGGGGTGAGCTCCCGTTGCTAGTCCCAGCTCCTGCCAACCTAGCAGTTCGAAAACATGCAAATGTGAGTAGATTAATAGGTACCGCTTCGGCGGGCAGGTAACGGCGTTCCGCTTAGTCATGCTGGCCACATGACCACGGAAGTGTCTACAGACAATCGCCAGCTCTTCGGCTTTGAAACGGAGATGAGCGCCGCCCCCTAGAGTCGGACACAACTGGACTTAATGTCAAGGGAAACCTTTACCTTACCTAAGGATTTCCAAGGATGTACTCTGTCCCATAATAAAATGGTTTTGCTAAACGAACATGCACCTCCCACTTCTGTACTGTGAGCAAGAGAATCATCTGCACCAGGAGGACTGAGAGATTAGAAGCAGTAATGACCAGACATGCCATAAGCCAACAGCCAGTGGAGACTGCAAATGCTCCACTGAGACACAGTATTAGAACAGAAAACAGGCAAAGCAAATGTGATTCCTCCTCCTGCTGCTACTGTCTCCCAGTGTAGTGGAAAGTCCCCAGTGACAGTAGATGACTGGCCAGTTAGCGTACTGCTTCATGCCTGGATTTGAAGATAGTGACCATAATATTTCTTAATTTACAAACTTGATAAATAGGAGGGTAGACCCTCTTATTCAAGAACAAAGAACAAGAGCTGACTTTTTCCACTGACAGTTTACAAAGTTTGTGGTGGTGAGGCATGAAATCCAGCATAGCAGCACCTGGGTATTGTTAGGTGGGACTTTGCTGCCTTTCTCAGCCTTGGTGGGGTTTCACAGTCCCACTAACCAAGCTTGAGGTTTCCTGTTATTCTGCAAACTTCCTGCCTTTCTTTTACAGCCTCTTCTCATCTACATTATAAAGAACGCCTTGGGGACATTGAAAAAGAATTCTAAGCATAATAGCTTTGGGGAGGGTTTGATAATACTAATAATAATAATAACACCCACCTGGGTGACCTTGGGCCAGTCACTTTCTCTCAGCCCTAGGAAGGAGGTGATGGCAAGCCACTTTCTGAAAAATCTTGCCAAGAAAACTGCAGGGACTTGTCCAGGCAATCTCTGAGAATCAAACAAGATAGAACGGATAAAAAAAATGTAATAGTAATAATAATACTAACAGTAACAGTAACAACAGTTGCTAATTAAAATCTATGCAGGCCATTCTACGTGAAGGTAATTCTGAAAGGCATCCTTGACCGGCCATATTCTTCAGACTCTGTATTGGTTCCATTTATTCAGAAAAATAGAATCATAAGTACAGGTATTCCAAAGCAAACTTAAATAGAGTCTTTTGATAAACCTACTGATTTAGATGCTAAAAGATTGTGGACCAAAATGTAATACCAGATCCAAGAATTATATAGCACATTTTTATGGGCCAGAGTTCTTCAGTTTCAGGTTTCAGGATCTTTATCATGTTAGTACCATAGTATGTCACCTCAAAACAAAAATGAAATGCTTTTGAATTTTCAAACTCAAAAGCTTACACGTTTTGTATAAAAAAATTCCTGAGTAGTTTCATTGACCCTTGGATTCCAACACATGCAGAGCAGATCTGTCATCTATTTTGCCAAAACTATAAGCAAACAGACTTATTGAGATGTCAGAACTTTGTCTCTTTACAAGGATTGTGGGCTGAAGATTTTCCAGGCAAGATTTGCCAAACAAGATTGCCAGATTCTGTCTGTGTTCATGCTTGTACATGTATTCTTCCCCATCAAAGACTGTTCCATCAGTAGGAACAAAAGCCTTGTTATGAAGTCTTACATGTGTATACATACCCCGTTATGAATTCAGAGCTGAACATAGAAATGATTAAACATTCATGGGCTGTTAGATAGTATGCTTTAGACACCTATAATAATTTTAAACCCCAGAATTATCATTTTAATAACGTTTTCAAAAGGGATACATAAACAGGCCAATATCAAAGATGTTTGAACATTTCATTGTTTATGATTGTCATATTGCTGTTCCAAGGTCTGGTATACCTTCTCCTGTCAGATAATTATTCTTTTTGGAAATTCCAAATAAATAACAAATTATATAAATTGGAGTTCTCCAGTGAGAAACAGATGCACCTGGAACAAGATCAGGCAATGGTAGCTCTTGAACAAAGATTTATTGACATAGAATTACACCGAATATACCAAGATGTCACATGGAGCTCATCTGGGGCACAGTGAATTTCATTTTAAACCAGCATTGCATCTGGCCCAGTTTACAAATAACAAACTTTGGAGGGGCCTTTACACTATTGCAGTTTGATATCTTACCATCAGCAGTGTTGGAGGGTAGATATCACAAAATCCTCTATGCTGAAAGATTCTGTCCCTGCAAAGATGGAAGCAGTGAATTATAGGATGATATCCTGCTGTGTTGTAATTTTTACTGAGACGCCCACAGTAGCCCATTCCCAGGTCAGACCAAATAATTCTAATTTATGCCTATCAATGTGATTGATGAGTAACTAAATGGAATCATGTGAAAGTAGTATCTATATTTCTAGTGCTGGAAGCCAACAGTTCCAAGGTTCTGGTTGATCTTAGTGGACAACAGAATGTTGAACTGGATACTTTCTTATCTGAGTTATTTGATAATTCTTCCATGCTGTATTCCTATGAATAGCATTCCTAGGTATTCTTCAAGCTTTCAGGATGATTCATACTGGAATGATTCATCGATGAATGCTTTAGGACTCTGCCTTTCAATGCATTTTCCCCCAAAGACTGCTTATGGACCTACAGCAGACTTCCTCAAGATGAAGCCCTCCAACTATGTTGGATTTTGATGCCCATATTCCCACCAGCTGTTCTACTGTCTGGAAGCTATGGTGGTTATAGACCAACAGCAGAGGCTGACTTAGTTGTCAAATCCAGTGTATGTTAGTTGGTTCAGTTCTGAAGATTCTCTCAGATCTTCCACTTCGCTTTTCCCAGAAGCACAAAGTAACCACAATATAACCACAGCTGAGTCATATCGTATTGCTAAGATCTTCAGACATTTGACTGCACATACAAAGCAGATGTTCTACTGTTTATCCACTGGACATAAACATCAAGAAAAATACATGTTTTCAATTATTTTTTTTTAATACCTGGGCCCTTTATTTCCTAATACAACAGCAGCATCCAAAGTATGTGTGTGTTAATGACTCTGTGTGTGTGTCTATTCACACACAGCTATTTTCATGATGATATTACATTTTTTTAAATGTTGAAGTGTTTATTGCAACTGACATATATTACAACAAATGGGAATCCCAGAAGTTCTCATTGACCACAAGAAAAACGTATATGCAGGTCAGAAAAGTGAAACAATGAAAATGCATATGTTATGCATGGGCAAAAGGCCACCCCTTATTTTGTGCACATTTAAACTACACAGAAATGCATCATCAAAACCAGTTACCTAGATCCATTTACCATAGATACCAAGGTCTGGTATGTATATTCTAACTGCAGTTATTTGAAACCACAAATAACAAGACTGTGGGCCACCTGTATACAATCTAAAATAATACCAAAACAATTGATTAAAAGATCTTGAATCTGTATCTGTATCCCAACTAGATAGTGCAGCAATTGTATGCTTAATTTGGTTGACGCTAACAGACAATAAGTTACTATTTTTTTCTGCCTTTTCCCAATATCCCAGCCTGATGCAATGCAATAAATACTCTGTATTGGAAGTAAAAGCCTATTAAGTTCATATTTAGCAGAAACTAACATCTTTATCAAGAAATTAATGGAATGCATAGTTAATAATTCTTTAACTTTCTCCTCTAAAAATTAACTTCAGTCAATATTTGTTCTTTTTATGAGAAATGTATGTGATAATTAATGCTTTATATTATCCTGTGCAAGTCCCTGTTAATTGGAAAAAATCTGCCATCTCCTGTTTCATCTGCTTAATAAAATCTTTATCTTTTAGCAGATATGCACTGAAGAACCATTTAAAAACTTATTTAAATTTTTGATAAAATATTATTGAAAAAAGCAAGACATGTCACAGGAACATGATATGAAATTGTAGTATCTCTTGACATGTTTTAATTTAGAGATCAAAGATTGAGATATTGGTAAATATTCTAGCCAAAAGCTGTTCCTGTCTATGGAAGAAAGAAAATATAATTCCAATTGAGAAGGGTTAAGAAATACCAAAAATCTTCTAAATTAAATTTGGATATGTAATCTTATAAAATATTACAAATCCAAGAATGTAATTTGAGTGATGGAATCTAAAAAGGATCAAGAGTTGATTCAGATCATTTCCCTATACTATGGCACACCAATGTAGTATACAGGTGTTGAAAACAATTGTGTTTTGGCTGGAGAATCTGTAGTTTGATTCACAAATTCAGGAGTACTAAATGCTAGCAATGACTGTGACAGTATTAAAAAGTGACCTTCTCCATCTGATATTTCTTCTTCAGCAGTTTATCAAATCTAGCATTTTTTGAATTACCACCTTACATTATCCTGTAAAAGCTGTTTATGCACCATAGGAGTCTCCTGCAAAAAATCAATTTTCAGTTCCCAGATTTTTAACTCAGCTACCTTTGTCTGGAGACCTGAACTCTTTTAACATGCCATGATAAAAGGGAAATTGCTATTAGGTATTTTTAAAAAGTGACAAGAAAAAATGGTATATGCCAGACTCATCCATGCTTTATCTGAGAAAAAAAATAAAATGATTTTTAAAAAGAATAGTGATTTTTTTAAAAAGTATAAACCCAGATTGGCACTAGTCAGACATTATACAACACTTCCTTGCACAAATTAATCAATTTTTTGTTTATATTACCTGAACCCATGGTTTCTCAACCAGGGTTCCACGGAACCCTAGGGTTCTGCGAGAGGTCACTAAGGGTTCCCTGGGAGAACACAATTTATTTAAAAAATTGTTTCAAATTTGGGCAACTTCACATTAAAGAGGTAAGTTTCATTCTTTATTTTTAGTTTAAGAACACTGTTAGTGCATACATACAGGCCTACACATGAAACAAATATATTAATTTTCTAACTTCTTGCCTATATTTGAGCCTGAATGTGCAGGGGTTCCCCAAGGCCTGAAAAATATTTCAAGGGTTCCTCCAGGGTCAAAAGGTTGAGAAAGGCTGCCTGAACCAATGGGAGGGAAAAGGGAGAAAGTTCTTCAGGTTAATCTATTAAAATATATCAAACTTAAGTGAAAGCAAATTTATAGGGAGTCCAAAAAGGAAAAGCCAAGGCTAAGACGTAGAAAGGGGGGAAGAGAAGAAAAAAAGGAGGACAGAGCCAGCTGTAAAACAAACTAAAATTTGTAACTATTCCCAGTAGCCAAGAACATACAGATATAAAAAGCAAATGTGTAATTAAGAGCCAGAGGTAAAGAAATGTCCACAAGTAAACTTAATAGCAAAACCTGAGAAAATAAAAGACAACCCTTCCCCTTCCAAAGTAAACTACAGAGGAAATATGTTCTTCAGCCTTCACATGTCAATTTCAAACCAAAACAACTGTTAACCTGATTAAATATTAAGATTCTTCTCTCAAGCAATATATCTTGTGATATTAAACCTGAGGTGGTCTAAAAGTTTAGAATGAAATTTTAGTCATCTCAGCCTTTGCTCCATCTCTGACCCTCCACCTTCACTTTAGGAGGTAGCGTGGAAGTTCCAAACGGGTGTTCAAGGTCAGTAACTCAAGAGAGCAAACTGAAACATCATCCGGATACAATGGAAGTTGTGCTGATGAAGGAGCTTCCACGGATTTGGAGTTAGGCATCATATTAGTACAGATATAGAGGAGAAATTTTAGAGACACCTGGTTTCTCCTTTTTCCAAAAGTGTTTATTTCATCCCATTTCTGCATCAGTTTGCAATTTTTAAAACACCTAGAGTTATTAAAACAGCTAGAGTTTTCCTTATGTAAACATCTTTGCATCCATGCTCCCCAAGTGATTTTCACAAATGTTTTCTCTAATATTACATTATTTTCAGTTACGTGCATGCCTTTCAATCTGCTTACACCTAATGTATTATTTTTGTGCGTGCTCTCTGATTGGAGAACTACATCACAAACAAAATGGAAAAAACCAATTTCAGTTATTATGAAGCCACTTGCTAAATTTAATAATAGTAAAGTTATGGCAAAGTATCTTTCTTGTGACTAGAAGCACAACTTCTTCACCAAGGCTTGAAGAGAGATGTAGAAAATGCCAAGAACTAAAACTGAGATTGTGAGACATATCTTTGGTGAAGTATGCAGCATGGGGTTTCCTATGTGTACTACATACTACACATACTACATACTGGAATGCTTTTCTGCTGGCCTGGATACAGCAAGCTCAATATAGTCCAGGAGAGCTTTTCCCCCAGTACCTTACCAAGTACCAAGATAATAAAGTATGCCTATATAAAACAGCCTCTGCTAGAGTTGATGCCAAACTGGCATTGCTGAAGTGGCTGACTATTCCCTGGCAGACTATTTTGGGTGGCAGTGGAATCATGAAGAGAAATGTCTGAAAACGTCTGAAGCTGAAGCTGAGGGTAGTGCCTGGATGGGAAACCATCTCAAACTGAAGCTGAGGGTAGTGCCTGGATGGGAAACCATATTGTCACAAAGCTTTGCAAAGAGAACTAACAGTGATTTTAGTGACCAAATGTGCAGTTCTGTACTATTTTCTAGGAAATTATCAGTCTCAAAACAGTAACATTTCCCTAACTACTATATTTATATCACTTCTTTAGCATAGAAAATGATTCATTTAATACCCTGTACTCATAACTATTTTCTTTGGATCCACCACTGTCCCCTCATTTTTAGGAGTTTATTTGTCCCGGGGAGCAAATATTCTTTCTAATTACACTTAAGCTCTTTGTTCTATCAGCAATGGTTCTCTCTGTCCAAGACTGTAGGAGCCCCTCTTCTGCTACTTTTCTTGTTCCTTTCAGTGCCAAATAAAAGTATTTCCCAATTCTTCCATCATATCCTAAGCAGTCTTCTAGGATCAATGAAGCTTAAGCAGTATGAAATTTAATGCTCTATTACAATGAAAAGTTTGCTCACTGAAAAGCTAAAGAATGATTCATCATCATCATCATCATCCCAGTTATCCCAACTTAATTTCAACTGGAATTTTAATTATAGAAAGAAATAAGCCTACCTGGACTCCTTCAAAATAACATCATATGCAGAAAATAAATAAAAATAATACTGGAAGATTAGATTAGATTAGATTAGATTAGATTAGATTAGATTAGATTAGATTAGGTTAGGTTAGATTAGATTAGGTTAGATTAGGTTAGATTAGATTAGGTTAGGATTAGATTGTAATGCCTCCCATTTCCAGCAATTGACATTTGTTCAGATATCCAAACAACATACCATTTGGAGACCCTGTGCATTTTGAGGAGTATTTTTGTTAGATAATCGAGATCAAAGTTGGACATCTTTGGAGCTGTCAGAGTAGGGTTGTTCTATGATGATTCTAATGTTGGTTTAACCTCATTATTACAGCTGAATGTGTATATAAGTCATGCAGAGCTGCTATCAAAAAGTATATGGGAGTTTCTGGGACAGTTGCAGGAGGCTAAGCTAAATTTATGGACCATTAATTTTGCATACCTCCTCCTTTTTAACTGTTTTCTGTTTTGTTTATGGCCTGAATAAGCAGACTAGCTGGCTGCCTTCAATTTTACATAAAAATCCACCAGATGCCCCTTCAGGTTATTCATGTTAAATTCTGCTCATTGAAAAGCTCAAAGCTCTTCTGAGAGGGAGGGAAAGTAGCTGACATCATATCCTCTTCCACTAGCAGGGACCTATTTCATCCATCAAACTAGATACAATTCTCCTGTGCCTTTCCTAAAGAGAGATTGCGAAAAGAGAAAATGGCCAGAATTTTCTCTCTCCTATGGCTCCTTGGTCTGATTTTAGGTGAGTATAATGCTACTACTTGGGGTGGATGGTGGGTGGAATCCTTAAATAAGCAGTAATTGAAAAACTTTAAAAAATATTTTGGATATGATACAAGGCTCCAGTGGATCTCTAAAGACATGTAAATTTATTTTCTTTGAAAGTCAGAATCCAAGGCTTATAACAAAAATAAGTCCAGCCCAACTCCTACTGTTGTAGTTGTGAGGAAAAAATGAAGGGGAATCCATAGATAAGCCAAAGGTGGGATGAATGAATGAATGAATATCTTTATTACAGTCTTTGACCAGCCTCTACAATAAAAGAACATAGTTTAATCTAACAATTCATTGTCAGGGAAAAGAAAAACAATAGAACAGTGAAACAGTGAAACAATATGTCTAATTAGAGGTTTTGAGGAATTGTATAACTTGATAAAAATATCAAAGGTGGGATATCTAATCTAACTTGTTATTACTGTTATGTTGTTGTTATCTCTACAAGTCTGATATTTTTACAATAATTACCATGTGGGATGCTTGAATAAAGGTGAGGAGGCTACTACTGAGAAAAAAAGATGGATAGATAATAGAAGTAGAAAACAGATTTAGTATCTGAGAAAAATAAATCATTAGTTTACATACATGCATACCTACATACTTATCACACTATTCCTTTTCAGGATAAGAAATATTGATAGATAGAAATAATATGTTAAAAAAATTAAATGCATGAGATAACAAAAAGGAAACGAAACAGCTAAATAAAGTTTGCACAAAACTACTTACTATTCCTCTCCATACCTATCTGTTCCTGGAAGACCATCTTTGCTTTTACGATGTCCACGCACTGCTTCATACACTGCCTCTTGTTCTTTAAAGTTCTCATCTCTTTCTTTTCCAGGAGTTCATGAGTTCCATCCAACCACAAATTTCTTGGTCTTCCCCTTCTTCTAACACATTCACTCATTGTTCCTTCCTTCCTTCCTTCCTTCCTTCCTTCCTTCCTTCAAATATTTGCTTTGCAATTCAGTCCTCGTTCATTCTTTCACTTACTTGAACATATTCGTTCCTTCCAACAGACCATATAATACCCATTACTTTTCTACCAACATTTGCATGGCTGCAAACATTCTATAAATTAATTACAATTAAGATCAACAAATTAATCTACTTGCTTATTTTTTCCATTTACATATATAAAACCCATGATCAAATACACCTACTTTGATCTTTGATACAGTAATTTTCTGATCCATATACCTCCTTGCATCATACAAGCTAACTTTTACTACGATCCTCTGCATACGAAAGTACATATACTTTCACATCTCCAATCAACATACCTCTAATGTCATCACATTTTTCCATAAATACATTAAACTACCAAAAGAATTGGTTTCTGTTTTTCCAACCATAAATATAGCTTTTTTCTTTCTTCCTAGCATTTTTCCCACATGTTCAGGGTCTTACTCTGAAAATTCAAAATCTGATATCAATTATCTGCATCTTTGCCATATGAACAGTTTATTAAGGAAACAGACAGTAGTTTTTAAGGAATTGTTGAAAATGTATCTATTATAACACTGGTATTAATTGTCTTGGAAGTATACGGTCAACACAAGAAGTTTCAGCACAAATATATGGAAAGCTGGAGTTTTGCTTAAAGGGATTCATCTCTCTGGATAAAAAAATATTCAGTCCTGGTTCTGGCATAATTTTATTTTAAAAGAAACCTTAAAACAAAATTGACACTGTAACACAGCATTCTCACAGAGAAAATCTACCTATGTGGTCACTAGGAGTCAAAAACAATGGCACATAATCAATCAAGCGTAGAGTTCAGTGTAAGAAAATTGGAGTGTTTCAGCACACTGAGCTCTGTGCACAATTATGATCAGTGAATTCAATGTAATTCTTCCAAAAATGGTATGTCTATTTACTTTAATAGAAAGGGGGGGAAAGTATTAGGATATTCAAAATATTTTAGGTGCTGAAGTACTACAATATTTAGTTGAATCATTTAAAGGGTGTAAAAGAAAATTGACTGAATTGAAGCTAAGCGGTACGAATGAGAATAGACAAAAGAAAGATTTTCCACCCATCATTAAACTATGGTATTTCCCACTGTAAGACATGGTGTTGGCCACAAAAATCAGATAGCTTTAAGATGGAATAAGACAAATTCAGGGAGTTAATTAGTCACAACCAATGGCTACTATTGCGGATGGCAACATACATCTCCAAACCAGAGATGACATGCTTTCAAATGTCTGTTTCTCAGCAAAATGAGGGGGAGAGTTCTCATCATGCCCCACTTGCAAACTTCCCAGAATCATCTGCTTAGCTCCTCTGGAAATAAGATCGCTGAACTAAGAGGCCTTTGATCTCATCCAGCAGAGCAATCTTTCCTTGTTGTAACAAATGAACGCTGATTGCCTGACTGCTTGATTGATGCTTCTAGGAAGTCCAGCATGACTTGTAAAGAGCACTGAACCTGTCACTTTCTCAGGGTTTCTCATTTTTTTCATTTGTAAGTTCAGTTCACTCCATTCCTGTACTAGCTTGAGATGTTTTTTTAAAAAATTGCATTAAAATCTACATGTATTTTGCTGCACATTTTCCCACCCATATGCATTTTTGTTTGCAATTTTACTTAATGAGTACATGTTCTCTTATTTTTCCTGAATATATACTTTATTCATTTCAACGTGAGGGAATTGTTTCCAAGAACTGTATATTAGTATGGGTGGGCTCTCTCACACACACTGTCTCCCATTCTCCACACAAACACACAAAGTACACTGAACATTTCAGAGAAATACTACTATCAAAGGAGCTTGGCCTCAGTTCCTGCATGTCCATTCAGATGTGAACTAAATCAATTTCTCCCCATCTCTAGTGACCATGATCTCCTAAACTCTCACATACTCCTCTGCCTGGTGAAAAACAGCAACAGCCCAGCTCCTGCCCTCATCCTTCAGTGGAATGGTGTGGTAACGGATGGCCACCTGCAGTGCAGCTGCTGCTGCAGCTGTTTCCCACAGCCCTCCTTCATAAGGGTGTACATCAACCTTACAGAGAGAGGGTAAACCATAGCCCCATAAGGAACTCACAAGCTCTGTTTTGTTGAGGCTAAGATTTTGGGAGGCATATTTGTTGGTATATAGAACCAGTTTGCTGTAACGGTTAAGGCACCGGGCTAGAAACCAGGAGACCGTGAGTTCTAGTCCCGCCCAAAGGGAAAGATAATGTAACATTTTCTGATTAACCAAATATATAATTTTCTCAAAAATTGCTAAGTCACACATCTCTGAAATCCAGTCCTTTATATCTGGAATTATACTATTTTTCCATCTTCTAAAGCTTATTCTTTTCTTTTCTTTTTTTGCTATTATTAGAGCACAAAAAACCCATCTTTGTTCTGAATGTGTTAAATTCCAAGTAATCAGTATATAATTCAGTACAATATACATGTCTTTAAGAACCAGAGTTTTCTCAATAATTCTGTCAATAACATTACTCCAAAGGGGGTGTAAGGAGGAATATGGCCATAACATATGAATTAGTGCCTCAAATTTCTTGCAGCACCAACAGAAATAATCATTAGTCTATCCTTTACAAAACATTCTAGATGGTGTCCAACAGATACAAAAAAACTATCTTTTGATGGATTAATTTCAACTTTAAGTCACAGAACATAAACTTAGTATTCTTCAGAACTTGAGTCCGTTGGTTGAAAAAAACTGGAGTTTCCCATTCTTGATTCCAAGCTTCTTGTATATTTGTTATAGATATTTTAAATAGTTTCTTTAGCTTTTAACAGGAAAAAAAGTAAGTTTGGATTCTGACACTGAATTCTTCAACATTAATAACATATCAGGTATTTTGTAAGCTGCTAAAGCATCAGATCCATACTGAGCTCTCAAGACATGCTTTAACTGGATTTACCTCCACTTTTGAGTTGATGGAAAGAAAATTCTGTCTGCAATTGCTGAAAAGATTTAAAGTAATCATTAAACAGTAATTGATCTAGTGTAATGATGCCCTTTTGTGCCCATTCTTTCCAGCAAAATGTTTTACTATTGATTTTAAGAGTAGAGTTATGCCAGAGAGTTAAACGTTCATGTGATTCCATATCAAAACTAAGCTTATCACCTAATGGCGCAAATACATCGTACCTCTAACAAAGCTGGAAACACTAAATTAGTCCTAATAAACTTTGTACCTAACAACTGCCAAGATTTAAATGGTCAAGTACAATAACGTTCCAATTTAGCCCATAGTGGCATTTTGTAAAAAAAAAAAAAACCTTTTCATTCCTATAAAATAATGATACTAAAATGTAAGGCCAGTGACATTTCCGAAAATCTGGAAGATTAAAACTGCCGTCTGTCATAGACAAACATAATTTAGAAAGAGAGATTCTAGGTGTTTTACATTCCCAATTGAATTTTCTCAAACCTATCAATTTGATCAAAATATTTTTTAGAATAAGCATAGGTATCACTCTTAAAACATATACAAGTTTGCGAGTTATATTCATTTTAATTCATTTATTTTACCCCACCAAGTCAAAGGTATCTTATATCATCTGTCAAAATCTAATGTAATTTGTTCCAGCACAGTAGACATATTAACTTGGACAAATTTTGAAATTTATTTAGGAATGTAAAGCCCTAAATATTTAATAAAATTGGTAGAGACCACAAATCCCATCTGTGTCCACCATTCTAGTGAGAAATCCAACCCTAATTAGATTTACCCCAATTGATCTTACATCCAGAATATAAGCCATGTGACTGATTTTTACTCATTAGGGCTGGTAACAAAAAAGTATAATTACTAAGGATAACCAACATAAGGAAAATTTGTATTCAAAAGAATCAACCTTTATCCCTTATATCAAAATCTAATTTGTATTGCTAACAATTCTAAGACAAAATCTAAAAGCTTCCCAATGTGTTTTATTGCCTCTGCATCTTGTTGCTTTTAGCCCATGCTATTTATTTCTTTTTTAAAAATTAGATTTATATCCTGCCTTTCCTCCAAAAGCGAAAGGTAGCACACTGCATTCCTTCCTTCTATTTTTCCCACCACCAGGTTGCTGTAGGCTAGGCGGGGCAGAGTATGTTATTCCGTGACTGACCGAAACCACCCACTCAGTACCCATGGCTGAGGATGGTCTGGAACCTGGGTTTCTCCATTCTTAGATCCACACTCATCTCAGACCTAATTAGTACCTTTTTCTTAAGTTCATAGCCAAAAACAGTTCAGCCCAATCCAGCTGATCAGAATATGATTCTAATTCTTGGGCTGCAATCAGTCAGTGAGCAGCTGAACTTTTCTCCTCTCTCTAGGCTGCTGCAGGTCCCAGACAGAAAGAATAGAAATCAAGATGATCAGCAATCTTCCTAAAGCTTTTGGAGCCAAAGTGGAATTCAAGTGTGAGACTAACCACATGGATGTCGGAGTGTTCTGGGTTCTTCAGAAATCGGATGGTATACACCACTTCATCTCACATGTTACATCAAGATCTAAAGAGATAGCAGGTACCCTCACAGGCTACAAGGCTTCAAAAACTGGCAGCTTTTACCAGCTAACTATTGCCAGCTTTGAGGAAAATCATGAGGCTACCTATTACTGTGTGCGCCATCGCAATCAGAAACTGATTTTTAGCTTGGGCATCACAGTCCATCTGCCGGGTAAGTTTCATCATAAGCTTTTAAATCCCCCATGAATATGTTCCCTGCCAGATCAGTTTCTGCTCTTCTCTTCTTTCTTGTGGTTTTGTCACACATATGGAGAAGGTAGGATTTTCTATTTTTCTCAGGATTGGGGAAGGGGGGGAGTTTTGGAAGTATTTTTTTCCTTTTAACTGTATTAAATCTATTTTAGGACCTATTTCAGGAACTACTTCTATTACCAATAAAAGATAGGCTTAGTTAAAGAGGGAGCCAGTACAAGTCTCACTTTTTTCATGCATTCGTTTATTTCATTCATCAATGTTCAAGCAGTAATACTTTCTCTGCGGAGCGAAATTGAAATGTGAAGCCAGTATAATTGATTTTCTGCACTCTAGAAACTTCTGAAGATTAAGTTTGGGGCTGGGGTGGGAGAAGGTCCAAGCTGGACTGTTACCTTTCTCATCTCAGGTATTAACTGTAATGGTTGCCTATTCTAAAACACTCTCAGACTCATGAGCAGGAATTCAAAGATATCTGATTTATTAAAGAATAGTATGAGGGACGTGGTGGCGCTGCGGGTTAAACCGCTGAGCTGTCGATCGGAAGGTCGGCGGTTCGAAACCGCGCGGCGGGGTGAGCTCCCATTGCTCGTCCCAGCTCCTGCACACCAAGCAGTTCGAAAACATGCAAATGTGAGTAGATTAATTGGTACCGCTTCGGCAGGAAGGTAACGGCATTCCGTGAGTCATGCTGGCCACATGACCCGGAAGTGTCTATGACAACGCCGGCTCCAAGGCTTTGAAACGGAGATGAGCACCGCCCCCTAGAGTCGGACACGACTGGACTTTACGTCAAGGGAAACCTTTACCTTTACCTTAAAGAATAGTATGCAGGATCACAGAGAAAGCTGAGAATGATAAAAGTGCACCAAATGCAAACTAAAAACCCTCGGTACAAACGAGATCCCTCCCCCCATAGAATCTTCCCAGGCTCACAATCCCAGGTGCTCCTAACGGCTTCTGATGGTCTGCGGGAAAAGTCCTTGAACAGAGAACATAACCCAAACACATTCCATTGTAATGAGCATAGATACAGAGCTTGGCACAAGGTTTCACAGCAGCTCCCTCCCATACAGAAACACGTGTCAGCTCCATGGCATGTGAAACGTTACAATGTATACTGTACAGTGAAACAGTGAACATGACATTAACCAGGAGAGAATTGCTCAGCTTATGTGCATTATTTTCCTTTCTCATACCTGATTATGATTATGGAGTCACTGAGGACTATGGAGGGGGAACCTTGCTATAAGCCCTCCAGCCCTCTAGCCATTAGCCATTAGCCAAGAAAACAGAAGAAAAACAATTTCATATCTATCTTGTTTACAGTGAAAACTACCACCCCGCTTCCTACCATCGCACAGAAAAATTTATTCAGCACCAAAGGGCTGGTAAAAGAAGAAGCTATGAAATCTCCGAATTCTACAATCTTAGGTATGTTTCTTCAACCTACTTACAAATTAGAGGACAAAACTGAAAGATATACAAAAATATTGCCATGTCACTTTAAACCCTGAGTATAACATAAAAGTGTGTCATGCTGCAAACAACCCAAACCTTTGATTTCCATAAGGAGAAAACATGAGAAATCAGTTCAACAAGTCAAGACGTGCTTATTTAATATACCCCTGCAACAAATTACAGAGGAATTTTGCTGTGGTGCTTCAAGGCATCCTCCTATCATTCCACACCAGAGGCAATGTTTTTTCACATGAGCATTTCACACATCCATCCAAATGGAAGTTCCACACTCATTCCAAGGTATTGTGAGAACCATCTCTGGTTATGACTGAACATCCCCTGAGCATCCCAATGCTGCTACTCTGCCTTTCTCCCTCCTGTGAATCTCTTCTCCGATGGAGTGGACAATGACAGGGGAAGGGCTCTTTGAGCCGGAGTGGAATAAGGCAAGTCAGTTGCAACAAACCGTGCAAACGAAAGCCAGGAGGATGAGGCAGTGCTCATCAGGTGGGTGTGGAGGTTTTAACCTGGAGAAAAAAAATAAAGTATTAATAAATTGCTTCTCCAAAGCTCCCAGTAATCATGGGCACTGTGGCTACTTGAAGATCCCAGCCACTATTGCTGTTCAGCTAAAGCACTACAGAACTCATAATACCATTTCAACAGAACAGGAGTAGAACGTATAACTTCACAACAGGGCCAGATTATTAACTTCCCTTTTTAAGTATATGAACTGTTATAACTAAAGGCGATGAAATATAGTGGGGAAACGGTGGAATTCAAGGATCTGTGCCATATTAATGATGCCCTTGTGAGTGTGGAAGGGGAAGTCCAATGGAGCAGGGCTCTGCAATGGTTGCACCCCATCTTCCTCTCTCTCCTTCAGAGATCCTCCCCACAGAACAGTTGGTGATCATCAACCTGAGGAGGAAAGAGGAGCATTTCCCCCTAAACAAACAAAAGCAATACTGAAAATTACAAAAAGTGCCATATTTTTCCACTATGTTTCTAGGCTGGCAGTCAACAATGTTGCTCTTCTGATGCAAGTTATGCCACACAAATATGAAACACATTGTAGCAGAACAAATAAACTTCTTTAAATAATGAGAAAACTAGAGGGATAACATTTGTGAAAGTGTTGCTCTTCCTTTTTTTTATATTTCAGCAAAGACAAATCCAGAAAGTATAATGTTCTCCTGTGAGCTTTATATCTGGGTTCCCTTAGCTGGTGTTTCTCTCCTTCTGCTGATATCCTTGGTAATTGTCATATCAGTGTGCTGTGGTAAGAAAATTTCCTTTAAACTTCGTTTGATGGTACAACTGTTGATGGTTACTAAGAGATTAGCTTAAAATTAGATGTATAGCAGTTCGAAAACATGCAAATGTGAGTAGATCAATAAGTACCGCTTCGGCGGGAAGGTAACAGCGTTCCGTGTCATCATGCTGGCCACAAGACCCGGAAGTGTCCTATGGACAACGCCGGCTCCAAGGCTTAGAAACGGAGATAAGCACCGCCCCCTAGAGTCGGATTCGACTGGACTTTACGTCAAGGGAAACCTTTACCTTTACCATATCTACTCATGCAAAGATGATGCCCATTATAGCATCTCACTTCACATTTCTGGAGTGATTATGAATATTCATTCACATAATGAACTGGTTCACTTGATGCATATAGCCATTCCAGAACTGGGAAACATTTCTGGTGGAAATTTGAAACCACTCTGCAGTTCATGTGTCCATATGCAAGAAGAAAATGATAGCTAGCTAGCTAAGGAGGGAGGGAGAGAGAGAGAGAGAGAGAGAGAGAGGCCTACTTCCTAATGGCACTGATGCATGTGTGTGCATGTTGTTCCTGAAATAGGTCCTAAATATATCCATTATGAAGTTGGGTAATATATGAAGGATGAAAGAATAGCAAAACAATGCAATACCTTGTTTATTAAAATGTATATTTTTCTTCCTACAAAAGGTCAAAGGAGAAGCAGAAGAACATGCAAATGTATACGGTGAGTTTTTCATTATGCTGCCCTGTGCCCCATTCTATATGCTTAAGTTCCACTTGCTAGAATGGAATAGAAACATGCTATCATTCTCCATGTTGTTTTTTAAAGCTCAATATTTAATTGCAGAATTAGGTTAACATTTGACAGACAGGAGCAGCCCAGAGATTGAACCCATATATGAAAAAAGTAATGAGTTTGGCAGGATGCAAACTGGATAGTTGGCTTTCTGGCATAGATACGTTCACCAGGTCTGGGCTGCAAATATCCAGGTGATTGCAAAGAGTTACAATTTTCTGTATTCCATTTGCTGCTATCTAGTGTCTCTTCAGATTTTTGTAGCCTAGATGTAGTATCCCTATTAAATACATGTTTTGTGATTGACCATACCCACAGTGAACCAGCAGTCCACCAAGCAGTATCCCTTTTGTGAGGATTTTCAAAATTAAAATGTGCCCATTGTTCCAAAAGGATTGGCCACTTTGGTATAGCATGTCTTTCAAGCTCTGTCTCTTCTTTTTAGGCCAACCAATGGAACCAATGGAACACACACTAAACCACTCCAGGGCAATAAGTAGGACTTGCAACTGGATTTCTCCATGCACTCTTGCTGTGTTGTATAAATCCAGCATCATCAACAGAGAGATTCCAATATGCTTGTAATAGTTCTCTGTTCATATATCAAGGACGAATGTCTTAGATCAGATCTTTGAAATTATATGCTGTAGAAATTTATTCCCCAGTTGCTGTAAGTTGTATTCATTTACTCAGCAAACAGTTTCTCTGTAAATTATCATGAGATGAATTTGCTCCTGCAGCTGACCACACTGATGCATTATGAAAATAAAGTTAATAATTTAGTTTTAAAACAACACTTTCAAAATCTGTAATACATATTAATCTTACAGTGTTTGTGGTTACAATTATGATAGAAAAACTACAAATTCAAGGAACATTCAATGGCATTTGTTCTCTGGGTAGCCAGGCAGAAGGGAAGGGAAGGGCTACACCGGCTTCTTGTCTTCCCATATACACCAAGGTACATACGCATATCGGTGTTGCTGCAGTTCTCTCCTCTCCTTCCACCCTAGCAAATTTAATGTTTAGTAACCTGGGTGGATGGGTGAAGGGATGCAAGCATGTATATACCAGGAAAAAGTTACATCCAAAATCTCTGAAATAGCCTGGAGAAGGACTGAAGAGAGAAGTTTTACCGCTAGTCAGTGTCAGAAAATAATTGATCCTAGCTTAAGAAGGATTAGAGTATACTGACGCCTTTCTCTAAATTTAGTTCATAGCATCTCAGGGTAGGACTGGGGAAGACCTTGTCTGAAACTTCAAAACCAGATAGAATAGTGATTTGACCCAGTATACAGTTGCCTTTTTTGAATCTACTATTGAAAAAATCACAGTCATTCGATTTAGAGTAGGAGGGAAGAGAAACAGGCATCTTCTACACCATCAGTCTTTCTATTTGCCTTGCCTGCACTTGAAAACCAACCAACCATTTTTCCACAATGTCCCTTCTGCCCACCGACCTCTAATACTTTCAGGTTGACGTTGTCTATATGCTGTAGAGCATACCTTCAGTTAACCATTGCTTGCCTTTTGTCAATCCAAGGTATCCAATAAGCTAAGCAGAGATAACGCTAGTCACTCAGTGCTTCCTCTTCCTGTTTCAAACTGGCCAATTACTTGAGTGTACTATCTCCAGAGCTTCCAATGCTCTATGAATACAGACCTCTTCATCTTCCATGCCCAACAGCAAAGATTGAAGCAGATGTTACTAAACTAAATGAGATCCATCTAGGTTCTAGGACATAGCAAGTGTTAGCAGATTGCCAGGAAAGCCTTTGGCCCAGGAGAGATCAGAAACGTCACACACCAGGCATTTCTATAAAAATAATTTTATTTACAGAAAACAAACATATTTACAGGCTCTCAGTGAGAGCTGCTTAACTCTCTACATGCCTACACAGAAGGGAAACTGAAACTAAAACAAGTCCAGGCAAGTTCTTCCCCCCAGGTGCAAAAATTAACATCCGAAAAGAGGACAATTAAATTCAACCTCTTCACCCGGCCAAAATGATTAGTTACCATAGTAACCTTAATCTGTAGTAGAAAACATATTAACAGCAAGCAGTACCTTCAATGGGAAAACAGATTTCTGCAAGCAAGGAGTAAACTCATGAGGTTACCAGTTTCTTCCATTTCTGAAGAGAGGCCAAGTTAATACAAATGAATTTTCTGAGAATAGCAAGGAAACAGAACTTTTGGAAATGTATCTCTTTGTTCAAAGACAGCATCAAGTGTTTAACAGGGATGCAGGTCAGTTAAAATTAGTATATGGTAGAGTTCACAGAAAGAAAGAGAAAGAACATAAAAAGTATCTCAGTTGCCTGCTTCCTTATGAAGTGACTTACCATAATGCTAGCAAAGTATTTGATCATGTTACCAACATGATGGTTTGCTTGCTAAAAATGAAAGCTTACTTATATTTCACTTCACAGATATATCACAGCTGGTAATGGAAAAAAATCTATTATTAACTTCTCATATGTAACAGACTAAATGAATGTGCATTATATTTATATTTAGGCTTGGCATGTTCCTTCTCTCTGCTCATAGGTGCTTTTACCAAGATCTCCAGAACCTGACCTTGAACACTGTAACAACTTAAACTGTCCTAATAAAGATACTAACCTATGGTGTCTTTTTGGATATTTTTACATTATAAAAGTTAATCATAAGGGCAATAAAAAGAGAAATAGTATTAGCCTTGTCAGAGCTTCTCCGTTGTGCAAACAGTAATTTTATATGTGATGTGGGAATGTTGAAATATTGTTTGATATTTTTTAAAGAAAAGTATTTACTTTGGCATGCTTTTTAGCACTGTGTTTTCTAGAATTATCTTGCTTTCTTCAATGGTGTCATGAAGAGTAGACTAGACCACTGAGGTTGTTTAGGAAACCCCCAAGGGATGGGGGAAAGTAGAAAATATGGCCACCTAGGCTGGCATAAGAGGCTGCAGTCCACCACATCTGATGCTGCTCATCTCAGCATCCTTGCTTTCTTATTTTTATTTTATGTTTTTAGAGGATAGCCAGCCTGGTGCACATTTAATTACTTTTACTTTTAAAATATATTAGTATGTTCTATTTTTTTTTTTAAAAAGCAGTTCTTGGGGATTATTGACTTGCTATAGTGTCAGTGACCCAGAATGTGGTACTGTCCAGAACAGGAGCTCCTATTATTATCATCCTGACCTCTAAAGTTGATAGGGAATGGGTTAAAACTAAGGGTAATTCACAACAGGGATGAGGGCAGGTAGAGTTCAACAGTCATGAGAGAAGTTGACCCAGCTAGAAAAAAAGAACTCCAGAATTGAATCTAGAAAAGGAAATAGCAATCTAACACCAAGAAAACCATAATGATATGGCTGTAACATTTAGACAAACTTCAGTGCTATATGTTGAGACCATAAGGCCCTCTTCTAGTTACTGGGGAAGAGCACTAAGGTTTCACAAGAAGATATGGAGAAGATAAAAGCCAGACCAAAGCCACATGAAAATCTGGTCACCGATTATTCCAATATTCAAAGAGGACTTATTCATTTTACAAGGACATATACAATGGGAACATGGAATGTAAGAAAAAGAGAAATCTGAAATTGTTAAAGCAGAAATGAAACATTCTGTTATATGTTTTAGTGAACTTAGGTAGACAGGATGAAAATCAGATGATTACACGAATCCGATTATGAGACCATTCAAAACAAGGGAATGGCAATGATCCTCAGAAGTACATTACCAAGGAAGTACATATACACAAGCACATCATATCTACTAAAAAGAACAACACAGAGAGGTAGCCTGGAACTATAGAGCTTATGTCAGGAAAGCAAAGACTTGGAATGAGTTGAGGTTAGTGAAGAATACCAAGAATACACTGAAAGGGCTTTTTTAGACATACAAACACACTCATCACATGATTCTCTTTCATGTGAGAAGAGATAAAAGGAAAGGAAATCTAATCAACTTTACATGAATATTACTCACTATGTCCCATCCACACCTTTCTATCCTTCCTTCTATAACATCATACACCAATTCACACATTTTGTTCTTTAAAGTTCTCATCTCTCTCTTTTGAAGATCTTAACAACTCCATCCAATCATAATTTTCTTGGTCTTCCCTTCTTGACCCACTTACTCTTCCTTTATATACTGATTTTGCAATTCAATTCTGATTAACTTGTATATTTACTCTACAGTTAAAAGCCTAAGCTGTATGGACTTGCATCCCCTAAATTAGCAGACAGATCACCAAAACTCAGATCAGAATGAGGAGAGCTTTACAGGCACTTGCCACATACTGTACTGCTCTGAAGAACTCTTGTCTATTGTCTATGTGGAGAAATGTTAAAATATGGATGGGATTTCTTAATGAAGCAGTTGTGTAACTTGTTTAATGTGTGCGAGATGACTGCATTTGTGCCTTGATGATTGGAAGAATGCCCTTATTGTTCTGTTCTGCAAGCAAAAAGGTAACAAGTGGGAATGCAGGAGAGACTGTGCTGCGCTGGCTGGGAAAGATGTTTGGCATAATTCTGACTGAGGACATAACCACATTTACCATTTAAGCTGCTCCTTTCCCATGCTCATGCCAGTTTAAACACATCTTTGAACATAAAAAGAAAAAAGAAAAAAAAAGGAAACTCCAGGGGGAAAACTAGCTGGCAAGGAAAATAAAAAATGTACAGTAATTTTTTTAAAAAATAGCATCCTACTATATACCAGGTGAAGATATTAATCAATATGCTATTTCAGCAACGCCAGTAAAGGAAGGCATAGAAACACTGAGGATGCATAGTAAGCCTTGGCTCAATTGAAGGAGTGGTTCTTCCTCTCCAAAGTAGCCAATGCACTGCTAAGGTTAGCCTGCAACAGTTTGAAGCACTGCCTCAAATGGATTGGAGCACTCAAGCCAATAAATCAGGAGAAAGAGTACCTTGGAAATGGAGCAGAAACACAGGCTCTGAGGTTGTTCGGAAAGATTAACAGAGAGTGATATCATCCACTTCTGCCCTCCAAAAATGATTGCCTGCCTGTCTTAGTAATGGGTCAACTGGGCAGTGCAGATAAGCCCTGAAAGTGTATGAGACTGAAAATAATTAGGGAACTGCAGTGTGGTTTTTTGCCCAGCAAAGGATATTTTTGATCCTCAGTAGGTCACTGAGAAATACAGAGCAAGAAAGTTACACATTCGTTGATTTAGAGCAGGTGCTCAAACTTGCAGCCATAGTTGTGTGTGACCTATAAGTTATGTTACGCAGCTGTGAACAATACTTATTAAGTCAGCAATCGCACTGAAAAATGATACCAACATAAAGAGTATGGTTGTACAATTCTATGTATTATTCTTTCTGATATACTGTATATCACAAGAATTTATGAAATAATTGTTAAAGCCCATTCAGGCAATTCATGGTTATGTAATGGATCAATAATACCTTATCATTGTTGGCACAATATTTGAAGACATCAGCAGTTTCATTGGTTTTGGTATTAAAAAGAAGAGTTGTGGAAGGGAAAAAAAATGTTTCTCCAGGACAAATGGGAAAATATAGTATATTTCATTTTTCATAGAAATAGAAGGTTCATGCTGGTTCAGCAAAAGGTTCAAATAAAATAAGGTTCAGTGCCTTATTTCTCAACTGTTCTAATTCCCAAGGAGTACAACATCTTCCATCATGTACTTAACATCAGTGTATCATGAGCCCTAACTAGAAAATGACATGAAGAAAATATCACTTTATTGTTATTATATTTTTATCATGCCTTTGTATATATATAACTCAAGATGGCAAACAAACCTAATGCTCCTGCCTCCTATTTTGACCCAGAACAACAATAGCCCTGTGAGGTGGGTTGGGCTGAGAGAATGACTGGCCCAAAGTCACCCAGCCAGCTTTTGTGCCTAAGGGAGGCCTTGGTGATATGTCAGCAGGGCACCGGATGATCTGGGAGGTGATACAGCATGTCAGTAGGTCACATGGTTTAGGGGGTTCCTCATAAAGCAAGAGGGATACGCCTTTCCTGCTTTACTGGGAATACCCCCGGGTCTGATCCCAGACGCTGTCAACTCACACCTCTGGACCTGGCCTTGCAGGTGATCCAGGGGATGGGTAGGAGCTGGTGTCAGCGGGTATATGGTGCAAAAACCACACCTCAAGGTTCGATGGTTCAAGGAAAAGAATTTATTTGTACACGTCTGCAAAGGCGGGTTCCCCCATACAAGAAGGAACCCCGAATAATACTTGGCTACTTTCTTTTATACCCTAACTGTCCTCCCCCTCCTCCAAGGGCTTGGCTCACAATCTTCCTCTTATTATTTGACACATAAGCATTTTAGCATCAGCAGATGGAAACCAGTTACAGGCAGTTTCTGCTAGCTTCTACCACTTCCCTATTCCTATGAGTTTGAGACACGTACACCCTCCCGAGGGCTTTCTTTTCCTAGGTTCTCTTCCACCTGCCTGGTGTTGTTCCGCTTTCACCTCTCACACTGGTAAAGCAGTAGGGGAGAACTCTCTTGCTATATTGTGAATCTCCTCCAGATCAGGTTCTGACACACCCACCACTCCAGTCATTTATCAGAACTCCCCTCCCCTCTCCATCCCAGCAATTGATATGTGTTTTTCCCATTTGTCAAGGAAATCCATCAATTCTTGCACCTTAATTTGCACCACAGTAAACTGTTAGGGCAGCACCATTCACTAGTCTTGTTCACAAGGCAGAGTTGAGATTGACTAGAGAGCAAATATATGTTGATATATTGGAGGTCAGTACTGAACTGGATCTCTAGATGTGCACTCAGCCAAGAAATTTCCTTCCCAGACAGTGACCCTGATCTTTCTTGAGGAATAAAATCTTATCCTGGACAAACACCAATGATTTGGACAGAAGCAGCCACAAAATACTACTTTCTCAGGCTCATTTCTCAGGGAGAGAACTTCATTCTCTATCAAACTCCTTTGAATAATAAATATTTAGTCAAGCAGGCCTTCCTCATTACAGTATCCTTAAGATGTATCAGGATCACTGTTTTCAGAATTCCCAAGTAGTACAACCAGTGTTAAGAATACTAGCAGTTATGGCCCAATACATCTGGAGGTACAAGCTGAGGAAAGATGAGAGTTGTAGTGTTAACCTCAGGCTCCATCTACTGTCCAACTGGCATATCTAGCCTCTCTTGATACCTTTAAATGGAAACCTTTACCTTTACCTTTTAAGCAAAGCTTATGGAAGCAACAATCTTAAGGGATGTTTTCTTAAAAGTACAACATCCTGTATGATAAAGCTGAGCTCATATCTTTAAGAAACATGATCAAATAAATTCTTAGTATCAGTGCAAGCCCAGTGTTAGGTGAAAGGCTATTCTAAAATGAATTTCATAATCCCGGATGGCATTCAATAAATTTAAAATATTTATCACTCTCATTTGCAGTTTCATTCCAAATATTTGAGGCCCCATTCATCCTTTGGAAAATTCAACAGAAAGCATACAAGAAGTAACAGGCCTTAATTAGACAGGGATGGGACAGAGGATGTAGGGCCTTTTCCAATTTTAACCAGACCAGGAATATCCCCAACATCCCCTTTTTCTATCATATCCTCTTCCCAAGGTCCAAACAGGACCAGCTGTCCTTTAAGAAGGCCATAAAAAAACCTGGCTGTTCCCACAGGGACCAGGCCAGGACAATGTGTGAAACTGCTAAATTGTTGCACGCTTTGAATCTGTCTTTCCCTGGGGCAGTTGTTTTACCGGAAGGGTTTTCGTTGTTGTTGCTGTCGTTTTTCTGTTTTAATGTTTTAAGTCCCCTGAAAGCTGCCAAGAGTCATTTATGAGTGGGCAGCCTTAAAAATTGAATAAATAAAACAAGTTTATGGTTATTAAACTAAAATAAAATAGTGGAGCAAGTCAATATCGTATGTGTAAATATGCCCTCAATAATTCTATTCTTCCAGCACATTAGTTGCTGGGAGTCCTTTTCAAACATTCCCTGTGGTGTTGAATAAACATGTAAAAAATGTTGAATTAGTCTTATCTTAAGATCTGAAGAAGCATAGCTAATGTTTTTATTTGTTAATATGGGATAGTCTAACTCTCAGTTCCAACATTCTTGCAAACATATGATATTCACCTTACAGTACTTTTTAATTTTCTATCAAAATACTGTATTTCAATCCTGGAAGTAATTCAGGAGTTTTAGATTCTACTAATACACCTCAACATCACTAGAGGTTTTAATTGTATATTTTTATTATTTATTTTATCCTGCATTTTTATATATAACTCAAGGTGGTGAACATACCTAATACCCCTTCCTCCTCCTATTTTCCCCACAACAGCAACCCTGTGAGGTGGGCTGGGCTAAGATAGGACTACTGGCCTGGAGTCACCCAACCAGCTTTCATGCCTAAGGGAGGCCTTGAACTCACAGTATTCTTGTTTCTAGGCCAGACCCTTAACCAGTACACCAAACTGGCTCTCTATATACTGCCAAACTGCAGTTTTAGACAATCTTGCAAAAACTCAAATTGTTTAAAAAGTTGATTGGCAGTGTTGTTCTAAAGTATTAATAGCTGCATCAGCCCATTTTAAAAAATCTACTTATTTTCAAGTAGAGATTAGGTTAATTTGCTTGAAGGGGCTGCAACTCTAGATGGCCCTGAGGAAGCAAATTATCTGGACCCATTTCAGTCAGATTTTAGGCCAGGACATAGGTCAGAGATGACACTGATAGCACCTATGGACAACCCCTTTTGTCCTGAAAGCCAGGATAAGGGGAGTATGACCCTTTTGCTCCTGCTTTATATCTTAGCAGCCTTTGATACCTATCACAGTATTTTCTGGCCTCCCTCTGAAGGTTGGGAGTAAGAGGCATTTAGGGGCAGTTCCAATCAGTGGTGATGGGAGAGAGAAATTGAGTTCTAGGCTCTTCACTTGTGGGGTGCCAGAGGGCTCCACACTCTCCCCATTCCTATTTAATATATACATGAAGCTGTTCAGTGAGGTCATTCACCAATCTGTGGTTTGATATCATCAATATGTTCATGATAAACTTTACATCTCAACCCAGGGCTGAACAAATTAAGCTGTCGAAGTCCTATCCAGTTGCCTGAAGGTGTTCAGGAAGGGAAGGAACAGGTTGCAGACTGAGGCTTAATCCCAGCAAGAGAGAGTAGCATCAATTCTTCTACACAATTATTGAGTCCATTGACTCCCAGCTGGCATCATCTATCCTATATTTCTTTGAGGAAGGATCCAAAAACATGCCGATGAAGTTGTAGGTTTCTTAGTGGATAAAGTCACTCGTATCCGCTCTGGTTTGGATTCCAACCAACCTGTCTACAGTGGTGACCGGGGCACTGTCTTATGGAAATGTCAAGGACTCTTTTGAACTTCCAGAGTCTAAAGAAGTGGACAGTGTCCTTTGTGGTTTGAATGCAACACCTATAGGCTTGACCCCATGCCCTTTCTGGCTCCTTTGGGTGGACAGGAAGAGTGTCTGCAGCTGGATGAGGGAGACTGTTAACATTTCTTTGAGGAAAAGTGTGATGGGAAAGAGGAAGTAGTATGTCCTCTTTTGAAGAATCTTCCCTAGACCCAGCCTTTCTTGACAACTTTCACCCAGTTGCCAACATCCTCTTTTTGGGGATGGATTTGGAGAAAGTGGTGGCAGTTTAAGTTCAGGGGATCCTGGAGAAAATAGATGATCTGGATCCTTTCCAATCAGGTTTTAGGTCCAGTCATGGGACAGAAACAGTATTGGTCACTCTGTTAGATGACCTATGTTGGAACCTGGATGGAGCATATCCAACTTGGTCCTCTTAGACCTCTCAGAAACATCTGATTCCATCAAACATAGTATCTTTTTGCACTGCCCACAGCAGTTGTAGACTGGAGGCATTGCTCTTTGGTGATTCTGCTGCTACCTCAGTGGGCATTTCCAGTTGGTGATGCCAGGGAAGCAGCAATTGAGCCCTAGGGAGCTCCACTATAGGGTTCCCTGAGCTTCCTCTCCCCTATGTTTGGTATCTACATGCAGCTGCCAGGAGAAGTCATCCACTGGTTTGGGGTGAGGCGCCACCAATAGGCCAATGATACCCAATTATACATCACTCCCCCAGGTCTAGATGCAGATGTCATGGAAGTCCCGCACTGGTGACTGGTGGAGATTTAGAATTGGATGGGACAAATCAAACTTAATCAAACTCAGTAGAGTTTGGTCTGCTGAGACTGAGCTGCTGGTTCAAAATACAGCAGCATGGCTCTCGTTGGGACAACTCTGTCAGAATAGAAGGATACCTATCCTGAAGTCGCTGCCTTGGCTGCCAGCTGGCTTCCAGGCCCAACTCAAAATGCCAGTCATAACTTTTAAAGCACTTCATGGTGCTATACTAGGTTACAGTATATCAGGGAATGCCTTGCCAAATAGTCTCTGCCCAAGTGCAAACACCTAGAAGGAGCCTGCTGAGGGTCCATCCACTCTGTGAGGACCTTTGCAACTCCTTACCTCCAGAAGTGAGAATGGCCCCCTCCTTTCTTATATTTAAGAGCCAAGTTGACACTGCATTATTCCAGCAAACATTCTTCCCCTATTTTATCCCAGTACCTCATGTACATTTTTTTAATCATTTGGACCTTATATTATGGTTTTGTGTATACCAGTTGTGTTATTCTCCACCGAGTCACAGCTGACTGGAGTGGCAAAATACAGTAAATAAATAAATAAATGGGGTAGGGGTCTGTCCACATCCCCTCCCTCAAGGAGGGTCATCTGCAGGGGCTGTGGAAGCATGCCTTCTCTATCATCGCCCCCTCTATAGAACAGCATTCTCCCAAGTATTCAAATGACCTGCAGAGGGCATAGGGAATGGCCTTAAGGACAGGAGGAAGAGCCATTACCAAGGCAACAATCACACAAGCGGGGCTTAAGCCCATTCCAAGAACTAATTTGAGAAAAAGCCTCAGACAAGCCCCTCCCTAATTCACCCAAAGATAAAGTGAGGGAGGGGGGAAGCATGTTTAGACCTGCAAGATTCTGTTACTATCACTGTTACAGTAAAAATAGTCCTGATCTACACGGCATTGGTTTCGTAGTCTACTCGGCCTTGTAGGGCTGACATGACCTTTCCCTTTTGGCATTTAAGATGTTTATTAAGATCTGGCTATCTTATCTTTCCCTCAAGCAATTGGAAGTTCTTAATTGTGTTTTGCTACTTGTATGTCATTCCCAGGTTCTATACAGGGGTATTATTGATTATGCTGAATGGGTGTATATTGTCTTGATTTGTTTTTATCCCAACTTACAAAGGGGAAACTGCATGGCATTCAGAGCTGGTTCTGACTGGTGTGATCTATACGCCATACAAATAAGAGAAGAAACAAACATGAAGGATCAAAATTGAACTTCCTTTTCAACATTTTTCAAATATGCTTTGTAGCCTTTAATGACAGAAATGGTATAGAGTTATGACAAAAAAGGGACTAAACCATGCCAATATTTCAGAAAAAGTCACATAATTTTTTAAATTGGGCTTATAATGGTTTTTTACTTGATCACTTGGAATTTTTAGTGAAACATTAGTCAAAATATATGTTCAAAACCCCATCATTAGATGATAACCATCATTTAGATTAAGAAAAATCTAGAAGTTTATCCTTTCTATGAAAAAATAACTTATCAATCTTAGCGGTATTAGCAAGAGAATTCCTCTACTATATCAGTATTGAAGGAATATTTACATCATCTGTCTTTGCCCATAAACTTCCTATGATTTTTAACTATTACAGTAAATCATTAATATGACATTTTTAAAAATAAAACATTTACATCTACAAATGAAGTATTTTTTTCCTTGGAATAATTTTTCCAAGGTATTTAAAAGAATTCAAACACTAATTAGTTTTTAGTTTAGTTTATTATTGATTGATCATATCAAAAAAAATGATAAAATAATACAGCATATTGGGATATAAAAATATTCAGTGAAATAATCAGGTAAGATCGTCCTCTTGGCAGTTGACCCCAATCTGATCTAGATAGGAAGCTCTCAACTGAATGGCTTTAGCTATAAACTTGGCAGTTTTTCTTACTGTCCATGTGTTTATAACTTGGAGGAAATAAGACAGCCCAGGAACTCAAATTTTGCTCTGATTAGGGCTGGGTTTTTTGGCCCTGTTCAGGCCCATAGTTAGACAGTTTTCTAGTTGAAAGGTCTTTTTGTTCTGGGCCAGCCATTTTAAGGATTTGATGTTAGCAAGTGTTTCTGTGTTAACCTGAACGCTACTATCCAGAATCATCTGTTTGAACAAGTCCTTAGCTTGGTTGCCAACTGAGATTAAATATGGAAGTGAAAATCCATGGAGTGAGATGATAAACTGATTTAGCCATATGATAGGGTGGGACATGCCAGACTGTTCAACAAGACACTTTTTGGGTACCCCATCATGGTCCATTGAAAGTATCTTCCACCAATAGTTAAAAGCTCAAATTGTTGTAGAACTATGGGCAGAATGGATGCCTGTTTCAGCTCTAACTGCAGAGGCTGGAATGTTTTTGTCTGTTCCCAGAATGGACCTTAGGAAGTAGGCCTGGGTTTGTTTGAGTAATGGTGACTGCGACAGTCCCCACCGTTCTGCACCATAGGTCATTATAGGTATTACTTATCTTTATAGACTTTTAATATAGAGACTAGGATACCTGGGTAGTTATAATTAAGTAATTTCAGAAGTGTTTTAGAGCTGGCTGAGGCTTTGTCGCACTTCTTTTAAGATGGCTTATCCATTACCCTATAATGGTGAAAACTACCCCTAGATATGAGAAAGAGTTGACTTGCTCTAAAAGGTTCCCTGTCCAAGTACCAGCTGTATTTAGTACGCCTCTTTACAAATACTGTAACTTTGGTCTTGTCCTTATTGATTTTTAAAGAATTAATGGCACAGTTGGCTACTTAGTAGTCTCCTTAGACCAACCTGAGATTGTGCCATAAGGACCATATCATCTGCATACAGAAGAATGTTGATAGATTTATTAAATATATTTGGCAAATGGACATCCTGAGAGCAGAGGAATCCTGGGATGTCATTGACATAAAGGTTAAACAGCATTGGGGCCAGGAGGCATCCTTGTCTAACACCATTGGTAGTAGGTATGTTGCATGTCAGGATGCCGTTTACTCCTGTATGGACTTCCACACAAGTGTTTCTGTAGAGAGTCTTAATCAGGCATAGGAGCATGGGCTCCATGTCTAGAGCAGCCAGTTTCTTCCACAGAATAGAATCAAATGCTGCAGCAAGATCAACAAAGGTGGTACATAGCTGTTTTCCTCCTGCTATGTACTTTGTTATAAGATGGTATAAAGTAAAGCAGTTGTCTATAGTAGAGCACTCAGGCCTGAACCCTGCCTGTTCTTCTACCAGAAGTTTCTTCTCATACACCGTCTTCTATTCTACTTAAGAGATATCTGGCATACATCTTAGCTACTATATCAGTTAGGCTTATAGGTCTATAATTTCTGAGATCTTCTTTGTCTCCTTTTTTGTATATAGGAACTACAATAGACAATCCTGTAACCAGTGTTATTTATATGAGAGAGCAGGCGCCTTCAGTATGTGAGGAAATTATCTTTGCCCAAGTCTAAGCATGCTCTGAATTCAGGAATGCACTGGGGTTCACCTTAGCCCATTTGAGGTGCCTATCTTGCCTCACTTAGTTAGTTAACAGCTTTTTGTCATGGGATGTGCCTAAACATAAGTTGGAACTGCTGAAAAAGTTAACCATAATTGGTTGGTGGTCACTATTTTCCCTCACATAGACCTGGACATTGGAGAAGAGCTCAGCTTTGTTGTTTGAGACACATATGTAATCCAGGGCACTACTGGATTTCCCAGAGTGAAAGGTGTAGAGGGTAGATGTAGTGAGCTTGTTTGCCTCCCAAAATATGGAGATTGCAGTTAATATTAGGAAGAGCAGTTGGAGGCCTGCAGCATCCCCGTTAGTGTCTCTGGAGTGCCAGAGAGTGCCAGTAGATGTAAGGTAGCCTTCTGGAATAAGACCTAGGCGAATATATTCATACAGTGAAGGCCCCACTCTGGTGCTGATATCGCCCAGGGCAGTTATGACAGCTTTAGGGTGTTTTAAGTTTGTCTCTAGGATTGTCTTTCTAGATGTGCCCATATGTCTGGAGTGAAGCTTGGTGAAGAGTACAGGGGAACATATACATTTAGCATCAGGAGTTCTGTTGTTTTATGTTTGAATTTGAAGTAGAAAACGGGAAGGATCAATCCCATGAGTCAATTCCTCGCCCTGTCAGCCTAACTCCTCTTAAAGTCTGGAAGGTAGGCCTGCGTATCATCAACAGTCAGCCAGGTCTCCTGTAAAGCTATAACATCGAACTGAGAGAGAAATTCGATCAGGTTCCTGTCAGTTGTCCTATTCTTCCCACTAGCTATGTTCTATATCAAGAGGTGTATATAGGTCACCGGTTATTGTCCATGGTGATTACTGAAGGGGTACAGAAGTCTTGAGGGCCAGGTCTCATTCAGTCTGCAGATGTGATGTGATCAAGGATCCCCTTAGTGCCTAGGTATAAACAGTGATTAGAAATTACTCAATCTTTGTCAGACCCTAGTTGGTGGCTAGCCTGCAGGAGCTTTTCTGGCAGGCTAATGCTTTTGTGAGGTTTGTTGACAGAAACATTGCCAAGTTGTTGATCTGGGACGTTGCTAGTTGCCCAAGAGGCTGCCATGGCTATTGGCAAAGAATGCTGTCTCATCTCTGGCGTTAACATGGGATCTTCAGTTTCTTAAAAAGTGGACTTAGCTGAAGAGCAAGGGCTCAGGTCGACTAGTGGAAATGTAGGGTTACATGCGTCCACTGTAAAGTTCGGGTATAACCCACAGGCTGGCAACAAGTGAAACTCCCGTGATCTTAGGGTGTCAAATACATCCTCTTGGAGAGTAGCAGCTTTGGTGTTTATGTTAAGATTTCTAAATGTTGCTTATTGGAAGGGAGATTTAAGGGAGGTGAATTTTCTCTTTGGGCATCATCATTGGGATTTTGTGTAATTAAATTCCACTGAGGAGTGGCACAGGCTTTGGTGGCACGTTGTTTCTCTAGGTAGGCATAATTGTCTTGGGCAATTAGCAAAGCCAAATCGATCAGTGGTTTGGCTGTTTTATGTGCTGTCACTCTCTTTCAGGTCTTCCAATCTGTTAATAATGTGAGCCTGTTCCTGGTCTGGCAAAGTATGACAGGAGTTAATAAAGGGTTCTTCCAAGGGATCGGTGGGGTGGGGTGGGGGGGTGAAGAGTTTGCTTGCTTGGGCTTTTCTCTCCCTAGGAGTTTGATGAGGTGTCCTTCTGTTTGTCTGGAAGAGCTGCTGCTGCAAGTGTGTATTAAAATGACAACATTCTCTTGTCCAGATTGCTTTACATTCAAAAGTGGGCTAGCTTCCTCTGAGCAGAAAACACAGAATGGAAAGATCAGAAAGGTGCTCAGGAACAGCTTCATTTTGAACAGCATGAAGGGGATTGTAAGGCACTCAAAGTCAGTAGTACACAGTGAATGCCACCCTGGGGAGGGATCCACATTCCGCAAATCTATCAGTCGGCCTTCCCAACACAGTGGCTGACTCAAGGACAGAATACACATTTTATTTGATCCCCACTATGTTATTATTTAAAATGTGTAAGGTATGGGAACTGCCCAGAGTTGCTCTCTGAGTGAGATGGGCGGGGAATGTATTTGATATACAAATAAGATAGATTTTTTTTTGTAAACAGTTTGTGATTGGTTTGCCTCTCATCCTTAATTGTTTGTCAGTGGATGAATACCCTTCTCTGTATAGGCTTTCAGTTCTTTTTGTTTTGTTGACTCCTCTCGTCTCTCTTTCCCTTGTTATGGTTAGGAGTGCATATTATTCTGTCTTCTCTGCAGGGTGGTTGTAACAAGCTATTAAAGCAGGGAGCTTGGGATTTGAGAATCTCCCAGGTCTTGTTTGGGAGGTTCTCTGTGAAGTTCTCTCCAAGTCTTTTAAAGAGGCCATTTTTAACTGTGGTCAGCAGATCGAAAATTGAGAGAACTGTTTGAGCAGTTAACAGGCTATGTCTGCCTATGAAGTCAGCTATATTGCCATATTTTAAATATTTTAGATCTAGATTCTCAGGATATTCTAGAGGTGACGGAATCGTCCCTGAGGGAGCTGGGGGTGTTGACCGACAGGAAGCTCTGGCGTGGGCTGGTCCATGAAGTCACGAAGAGTCGGAAGCGACTAAACGAATAAACAACAAACAAGATTCTCAGGCTGCCTTGAAGTAAGGCAGCAGTCTGTGGGGAGGGGATGTCCTCTTGTAGAGATGGGGACAGATCTATAAGACGTTGGCTTTCAATCTGTTGCTGGAGATCCCATTTTAAAGTATCAAGGAGAGGGCTTGCATTACCTACAGACCAAACTTGCTTGGCTGAAATATATCTGTTTCAGGAATTTGGATGAAGCCTGTGTTGCAGAATGTGAGCGTTGCCTTTTCTTCCTCCTCCCCAGGTTGACAGCATTCCTCTCTTCAGATCTGATTGCTCCATGAATCAGAAGGTTCGGATAGGTGGTTTTTAAGATTTAAAAAAAATGTATATAGGAGCAGAGTATAAAAGTATGACAGAACAGATAAGGTATAGGGGGATAAAACACAACAGAAACAGCCTCCCTGGGAGAGCTCCTTATAGGAGGTGGTTCCTCGTCTTTCCTCCTCAAACACCAACTAAAGACCCAGTTATTACAGATTTCCCTAGATACATTAAAGACTACAAGAAGTACTGTATATCAGACTTATTCCAATTAATTCAGCACTACTGTACTGTATCAATACATTTTGGTAGAGAACATTCATAATTATCAATAAAATATGTATCATCAGGATATAAAAAATTCAGTTTAATACTAGCCACTTTTATGGCCAGAATGCTTGATTGCCTGTTGTATGAAATATAAGAGATAAAAGGCATGCTTGATGTTCCACAAAACATCTTGACTGGTGAAGTAATTCCATTTACAATAATCAATATATAACACATTGTAATCCAAGTAATAGGGGGAAAAAAGAAGTTTGTATCTGGTGAAAACGTGCTCTAAAATTTGAACTGCACCAACTACCAGCCTTTTCCACATCCAACAAAACTGCCACCATCAATTTCAGTTTTCTGAATGGATAACTACAGTATCAATTGGTAATATAATATTATGGGTGGCTTTGTTCTGTGTTATAAAAGCAAGTGGCATGGGATGGACAACCAAAGGTAGTATCATCTGCAATGCATGAGTCAGGGACTTTGTCAAAATGTTAGCATCAACAGTTAACAAGGAAATCAGATAAAAGCTTGCACAATCAGCTGAACTTTTACCAGGGTTCAAACTCAGAGTTATATCATGGTCATTATAGGATGCTGGAAAAAAATTCCAAAAAAGCATCCCTAGAAACCTCCAAACATAAAGAGGTTTTTTAAAAAAAGTACATATTTATGCCACTCAGTAGGATAGTCATCAAGATTGGGAGCTGTTCCTGTTTTCATTGATTTAATAGTACCTATTGTTTCCTGAATAAATAAAGATGCAACTAAATAAACAGGTCAGCCATAAGTAATGCTTGGAAGAGATGGTACTTAGTAGGACCACAGTCATTACTATAATGAATGCAATACAATTATTAAAATATTTACTTTCCAATATTTAAAAAAGCCCTTTCATCCTTACAGGAAAAGGTGACCCTACCAGGAGCTCCTATTCCCACAAAAATCACCCTCAGGGTCACTGAAGCCCTTCCACATCAAGCTAGTAAATTATAATGGCACCCCCCCCCCTTTTTTTAAAAAGTCATCTGGAAAGATTCATAGCCATCTTATAGAGGTAAAAAACACATTCTAACTAGTTTGACAGTAATTATGTGGTTCTTTATAAATCCAATAAATCAATATAGACCCCAGATCAATGATCCCATTTGTCACAAAGTGATAAATATGTGTGAGGGGAACATTTCTTAGAAATGGCAACAATCAGAGATGCTACTCATCTTTTTACCTCTGTTTGCTCTCTTTTGTTGTTATGGTTGTTGTTGCCAACCCTGGCAATAGCAACAGTAAGATGAGAAATTTTGTTATAGGCAGGCTTTGAAGCTACCATTTCTTTAGCATAACACATATTTCCAAATCATAGAGGGGAAGATTGCTGCAGTTTGTAGTCCCCACCACAAATTATTGTCTGTTCCATCTTTTGGAATGGCCTCCATTCTCCTCCACAGCACCACAGAACATTATTTTCTTATATGCAAATGTAACTGGAGGAGAAACATAACATTCCTGCTATTTGTGCGAACAGCTCCATGTATAAAAGGAGGTTTTAAAACCTTTGAATTTTAATTCCTATATATCATATGGAAAATTACTTTGGAAACCAACAGAAGAACCTGTTATCAGTGAAGTTTTTAAAACATGTTGCTAATTTTTTAGTTAACATTATGAAATTGTGGTGTTATAAAAGTATATTTTAATAATCTTAAGATATTATAACACTATGCCATTCCATAAACAATAGAGTCAAAAAGTAACAGTGGTATTAAAAAAAACAATGAATGGGATAAAAAAAATCCTGCAAGGATTTACCAAATGTGCACTGAGCTCTTACAGATTTACTTGCCTGATTGACAAGCTCATGCCACCACCACCACCCCGATTATGCCAACATATAAATTTTCTGTAATCTACCCCCCAAAAAAAAACCCTAAACAAACAAACAAAAAAAAACCCTGGGAAAATAAAGGATATAAATTACAGGTAGTCCTCGACTTACCACCATTTGCTTAGCGACCGTTCGAAGTTATAACGGTGCTGGGGGAAGTGACTTATGACCGGTCCTCACACTTACGACCGTCGTAGGGGCCCTGCAGTCACATGATCAAAATTCAGGCACTTGGCAAACGGCTTGCACTTACAGTGGCTGCAGCATTCCAGGGTCACATAATCACCATTTGCAACCTTCCCAACTGGCTTCCGACAAGCGAAGTCAATGGGGGAAGCCAGATTCACTTAATGACCATGGCAAAAAAGGTTGTCAAATCAGGTGTGACTCACTTAACAACTACCTTGCTTAGCAACAGAAGTTCCAGTCCCAATTGTGGTTGTAAGTTGAGGACTACCTGTATTGGATGAGAATATAGTTGAGATCAGTATTTCTCAACCTTGGCAACTTTAAGGTGTGTGGACTTCAACTCCCAGAATTCCCCAGCCAGCGTAAAGAATTCTGGGAGTTGAAGTCCACACACCTTAAAGTTGCCAAGGTTGAGAAACACTATTTTAATCGACACCCTCTAAAATGTGAAAAAAGCAAGGAAGTTCCAGACTAAATAGTGTGGAAGGAACCTATGAAAATAGGTACATGTAGAGTAAAAAACAAAAGAATCTGGTATTTGTATAAGCAATTACCTGAAAAAAATAGCCAGCATTGAAAAGCAGACACATACAGAAGCAAGGCATCAGGACAATTTTCATGTAGGAGGTTCTTTTTGCTAATCAACTACAGCAATTCACATGGAATTGTTTGATACCTAAAATATAAGGACTGTTAATGACTTTCAAATCAGATGCTGTCAGTTCCCAACATCTGCTGTTGTCTTCATAGAAATTATGTTGAGGCAATAAAATCAAGCAAAATAGATTTAGCAAACATTTTACTCATTACAGTAACAGTGTAACATAATACATCATTTGTGAGTATAATAAGCCTAATAAAGCTCTACCTATCGACCATCCCCATGCATGGATTCAATTGTGTGTCGTATCTTTTTCATATAAGCAGGGAGCTACCAAAACTGAGCCTCAGCTCTGTGTACTACAAAGAAAGTAACTGTATTTGCAATATGATAATCTAGCACAGTGTTTCTCAACCTCAACAACTTTTAAGATGCATGGACTTCAACTCCCAGAATTCCCCAACCAGCCTCTTGGCTGGAGAATCCTGGAAGTTGAAGTCTACAGACCTTAAAGTTGCTGAAGCTGAGCAACATTGATCTAGCACACAACTCACTTGAACATGTTATAAACACCAAACATGTTCATATGCATTATTTTCATTGTCACTCCCAAGAGAGCCTATCTCTACACTGGTTTCCTCATATATCAGTCAGCTACAATGAGGGTCTCAAGGGCAAGATGGGCTTTGCTCTGGATCAAAGTAATGGGGAAATGTTTGCTAAAATGAACTATGGGTCATGGCTCTTATTCTTGAGACTATAGAAAAAAGTTACCAACAAATAAATGTACACCTGGAAGTAGGACAATTTTAAATTTGGACAAAGTGCCTTACAAGATTTAAAATCAATTAAACATAATTTAAACAAATTCTCTCTCTCAAAACCAGTTGGGCTTTTTGTTGTGCACATAAATTCTGTTTTTTTCACCATTACTAGATCTTATACTGAACCATTTTCAAGAAAAACAAAAGCAAAGCATTTCCAAACCATAAGAACAATGAAAAGACTCAAAAATAATTCATACATATCCATGAATTCTAAACAAGGGTAGAATATCATAGCTCATATTTACCATGCCACTCCATCATACAACTGATGGCGTACCACTCCAATCTCTGGACTGAAAAACAGTGCAGCCATCTATGAACTCCCCTCCCAGAATGAAATGGCTAGGAAGTAATATATTCCCCAGTGATCTGAGGAAGAATAAACCCCACTTTCACTTGGAAGTCCACTAAAATGACATCAGTCCTTATATTTTGGTATGAAGATGTTAATCCTTAGGTATAAGATAGGCAAACTAGCACAGTCTCTTGGATTAAAAAAGAAAACAGAATTGTCTGCTTGTGAGTCCAAGCATTTACACACAACCCAATTCCCATTGAGACTGATGGCCCATATACATGCAATTATTTATGTCTGCAAATATTCTTACATTATAAATGCTCCTCTTGGATACAGCTGTGTATTACATTGCTACATTTTCAACATTTTCTTACATCACTCTGAGTACAAGGACATATTTGACTCACATGTGTGCAGTTTCCTTATTATGATAAAAGCAACTTCACTGAGATTTGAACCTGCACAGAGAACGTTTTTACTTGCTTCTCATTACCTTTATTAAATTCCTTTAGAAGCACGGTATGGAAGTAATTCATTGTGTGAGTAGAGAATGCAGATGTACTGCTTTACCTCTTTTTTTCCTATCTGAACAGTAGTATCAGATTGCATTGGTGTATTCTTAGGGAAACTGACCAATTATCAGATCATATAAAACCTTTATGAACATTTTTCTGTGTAATGTGCTAGGCCAGTGTATTAAATATTTCAGTATCCAGCCATACAAAGATGGAGTCTTGGTAGCAATAAATATCAATACCGAGTAGCTATTCTGCTTTATTGTAGGACAGTGCAATGAACGCACACACGACATTTGCTATGACGCGCATCAAATTTATAAGTATATATTCACTTTGGATATTATTTATAGTACAAATGCATAATCTTTCAACTATCCTAGCTTTTCCCAGAGAATCCAGGCCACTGCAAATTGGCAAGACTTTGGATATTGGAGTCCGCTAATGTTTCTTCTTCCTGACTACGATACTCAAGATTCTCCAGGAAGGAAGAATGGTAGTCAAATCCAGTTTTAAGTCTCTAATCTAGATATTTGCTTTGTCACCAGAATAAATTTAAGAACAAACTGATATTGTCATGATATTAATGGGGACATGGTCACTGGCACAACAATTGTGACAGCAGATGACGTATTTGTTTCGATTAAGATGGAGGTCCAATCCTGGGATGAAAAGACTAGTGAAACATATTCTATTCCCCGTCTTAACAATGAACATTAGCAACAGTGTATTTGGTTCTGATAACTTTATAAATAATGTAACTATCATGTCTAGTAAACTGTACAGCAACATGACACTGATCTTGAAAACAAACCTTAAATTATAACTAAAAAACCTGAAGAACAAGCATTCACTGGCAAAATCTTTCCACCCTAGAGCTCCACTGTATTGAATACTCTCAGCCACCCAAGGAGCTCTCGGCCATGAAATCAGCTGAAATGAATTCATAAGTGTAAGAAACCTTATTCAATTGCTACTTTTGTAAATCAGAAATAATTGGAAATCTGTTATATGGTTATGTAAATTTTATGTATAAGCACATTAAGGTGGAACTCAGATGGAATTTAAAAGCTGGAAAAAATGTTCCAACAGGGGGGAAAAAAACCCTCTAAAAATGTCAGAGTTCTGAGTTGGGAAAATAATAACAGAAATACAAGTGTATCCACTATTCAATTTTTAAACTTTTTTTTTTCCTGAAGTTCTCTCTTAATTATTTACATGCTAAGGAAATAAAAAAATTTCCTTCACATTCTTTATGGTGACAATAATCAGAATGATAAAAGCAGGACAAATATTAGAGTTATATGGTGATTCGTGTCTACTTTATAAAGCAAGGTCACCATATAATTAAGTACAAAAAATCTGCATTGACTGACAACTGCTGGTGTAGTATCTCGATCAGATATGGTGACCAAGATTAGAGTAAAAGCCCTATAACAGATATTACTTCTGGAGCTTTTCCAACTGTATGTCTGCGATAAATGTTGGCAAAAATTTCTGGACCATCAGACTTATACAAAACACAGGAGTTCTCCTTCATATGTACAGCATAAAATGGAACATTTGCCTGCTTTAGTGTTCCAGACCACACACATATATAATAATTTGTGTCCTCAGAAGAATATCTGTTTGGCATCTCCAGGACTCTGCTCCATAGGACAATAAGGACATTTTAATCTAAAAATAAAGAAAATATTAAAGTTAGCTGCAAAATGGCATTTAAACAGCCACATTTGAAGATAACATATTTAAATAGCTGACACTTGGCATTTTCCATCTCATTTCAATATTTAGTTTGTGATTAACAATATTGTAACAAAAGGGCAAAGAACAGCTAGAGACCAAGATTTACAGTACAAAATCAAGGTTAAAACTGAGAAACATCAAATACAGGCATCAAATACAGTCCCTACCACATCTCTCTAAGAGATTTTAAGTAGATCCCTCCCAAAGGATAGAAAACCTTGCACCCAAACCAATAATTAGGTAGGAAGATGAATTTAGGATTGCTGTAAAAATGACAAAGTGAGACTTAAGATACAAGTCCTTTAGGGAATGTGAAGAAACATCTGCTGGTCCAAAAGCAGCCCTAAAATCTTGATTTGAATCGACTGTCAGAATCATGTGAGCCTCATTGGTGCAACAGCTTCACTGTCTTCAAATGCATTTCCTGAACCATTTCAAATGCTGGTTATCACCTCTAAAGCCCTGAACAACTTAGTACATGAAAGGCCAGCTCCTCGCATATGAGCAGGCCCTGTGCATTAAGATCTGTAGGAAAAGCTATGCTATGTACTGTGACAACAGAAACATATGGCTGGGAGAATCTTCTCACTATGGTTAGGGTTAGGACTTTTTTGCCACCACATGAAGATTTATTTATTCTAGCAGACCTTTAAACTTTGGGGCTCCTGATTTGTTTTATACCTGTTCTCCCTTTAAATCAGCTTCATGATACTACTGGCCTCTACTGTTTTTGTAAATGATGAAAGACTAAGTCACCCTCAAGTCTTCTGAGAAAACAGTGATGCCCTGGAAATAATCAAAGTAAATTTTTAAAAAATAGATTTTGCTCTCACTTCCTGCTGCAGTGATGGGAAACCTGTGTAACCCATTATGTGGAAGAAGGGGGTGGAGGTGGGATTTTTATACTGGGTTGCCTGAAGAGCTTAACACATCACATTCACTGTTACATTTAAGTCTGTCCTAAACCACTCCAGACTTGTTGTCAGTCAATATAGACAGTGCTGGGCTCAAGGGACAAATGGTCTGACTCCTTAAAGGAGATAGACATTTTAAAAAATCTGAACTTTAAAAAAGTGAACATTTCAGCTACCTTTTATGCATCTGCAACATGAACAGGAAAGATGGGCTAAAAGAGAAACAGGAATCCAAGGGAGAAGAGCCTCCACTTCTCTCTGCTTACCATTGTTCCTATTCTGTCCTTGTCATCTCTACTGCCAAACCAACTATTTAATAAAGAGTATCTAGATGAGTAAATCCCTCCAAGAAGTAAAAGAAGAATGGTTTAATTTACTGCTTCTTTGCACTCTGAGAATCTGCTGCAAGCAATTCCACTTTTGATTGGGAGCTGAGGCTTGTCCTGTGTCAACAACCCTCCCTACATCTAAGGATGGAAATCACGCATCATTCACTTGGATATTTTGCATTTTATTTCATGTCACTAGGAATCTTTCAGATGTGGAAATGATAGGAGCTGTAATCAGTGCAAAGGAGGATACTAGGTTGGGGAAGATTGGTTTAAAATATCAGATGTTTACAGAGCACTATGTAAGTTTCTATAAAATCAGGTAGCAACTCAATCTTCTGACATGCTACTATAATAGATTGTTTCCAGACATTTATCGTATTTTTTGTCTTCTTGCCAATATTTGTTAAAATTCACACCCAATTTCCAAATATATTTTAAATTAAAAATTCAATTTTCTCTGTGAATTGAATTTTGACTTACTTGCTGCCATTAAACATTTTATTTAGAGCATCTCTTGATATAATATGACCACAAACCAGCTTCATAGGTGGGTTATTATCAGTTGTTTGTTGACGAAGGATGGGGCAAGCAAATATTGAATGATACCAGCATTTTTTGCCAAGGTCCACTTCAATCTGAACAAAACAAAGATGCAGTCACTAACCATTTTAGATCAATGATTTATATCACTTCTCTCCAGGCATATTGATTGGAAAGGATCATATCTCTCATTGCCTCAACTGCTTTCCACAGGCTTTTGCAGGCAATTCATAGGAAAGTTAAAAGACCTCATGGTGATGGACATGGGTAGCATCGCTGGTTCTCTCCTTGCTACTGGTAATACCATTTTCCAAGGAATGTAGAGCAAGGATACATGGATGAATGCTTGAAAGAGGCAATGACTGTAATGGTTGTCTCTTCCAGAGATTAATATAAGGAAAGACTCTTCCACGTTCCATCACTTCATTTCTATAGCCCAACACCTCAACAGATGGCAATGGCTATAAACAGGGATTACCATGCTGCACTAATCTCAGCAGCTGAAACAACTGCACATGCTTACTCTGTTTACCTGGATTCCTCTTCCCTTCCTTCCTCTAATATTTAAAATCATAAAAAAATTAAACTACTGCTTAAAATTTAGGATGGAACCAATATTCTGCAAGGTGCCAGATGTACTTTTGTGTGTACGTGTGCACTTTTGAGTCAGTCTTAACTCCTGGTGACTACATGGATAAGTGCGTGCACTTTTCTTGGCAACATTTTCAGGCAACGGTGGTTTGCCCTTGCCTTCTTCCTACGGCTGAAAGTGACTGGTCCAAAGTCACCCAACTGGCTTCATGCCTAATGCAGGACTAGAACTCATGGTCTCCTTGTTCTAGCCTGGTGCCTTTAACCACTACACCAAACTGGCTTTCACAAGACATACTAATGGTGCTAAATAATAAAACAAAATCTAGACAAAGCACTAAACTCTAGTTTATTTTAATACCCATAAAACAAACATCCAACATAGTTTATTTTGTGGGCTATAAAACATATTTAATTTTTAACCACAGAATTTTTTTAAGTAATTTGCAAATAAATCTTATAATAATTAAAATGGCTTTTGAACAAGGTGTTACAGCATTACTATCAACAAAGAACTTCAGATATTGCTAACCTGAAAATTAAACTAATCACACTACATAATAAAAAATAAAACATTTATTATTCTAAAGTATAAGAAAAATAAAATTCCAGTTACAATGTGATTTGTGCAAGGCTATAATTCAAATATTTACATTATGCAAATAATTCCTATTCCAGACAAGAAATTATCACAATCATTGTCTATTGGGATAGAAAAAATTACTCACTGGTAATTCATCTTTCTGATTCCAAACACCTGTGCACTGTCTTTGTTCTATCACAGCTTTTATATTAATTAGAGCTGGCAATGCTACACAACCTGCTGAAAAGCTGAAGAAAGCAAAATATCACCTTAAAGTTTAATATTGTGAAACTTCTCTTATAGTAGTAAGTTTAGTAAGTATTGTATTCCCCCCTCCCCAACAATTAGCCAAAAATTCGGTATGGGGTGGGAGAGGATTATCTTACATTTGCTGCGAATAGAAGATGTTGATGGAAGAATTAATTATGCATACATTAGTGTTGAAGAGTGTGAATGTGTCTGAGGATAAGCTGAGGATCAGCAGTTTTGAGAGGGACTGTTTGCATGATGAATGTAATTATTTTGTAACATGTATTTTCTTCTCTGTTCAGCTACCTCTTCCCCTTACCTCAGTTCCATTCAGTTTGCTCCCCTCATTTTCCTTCCTCTCTTATTGAGGCAGCTACTCCTTCCTCTTATCTCTTCTCCAAACTTTTATTTTCTATTTCTATAAAAGGAGGGAAGGGAATGTGTGCCTAATGTACTTGTGAGTACAGTGTGTGGCCTGTGTGAGAGAGAGGATTGTTGGTACAAGGTGGGGTTCAATGCATTTTATAAATGGGGTATCTTACTCTATAGGCAAATAATTTTAATTCTATTATTGTTGTTTTTGTCGTTTCGCTATCTGGCCTTCCCTGTTTTAGGAGTGTAACTACAGACAACAATTAAAACAAATGTATGATATGTGCATATTTATTGCTTGGGGGAAGAGAAATCTCCAGGATTACTTTCACATGGAGTTGGCAACCCTGAGTTGATAACATGGAAAATTTTGGTATTGCACAGTTGTATTTTTTTTTCCTTTTCCAGTGGGGAGGGTGGTTGTCTTACATTCACAGTAATCTTCTTTTTGAGTAAGTATGATAATATATTCTGAATTATACTAAGAATGCTATCAGTGTTGCCAAATAATGTATGAAACTTACTAGAACAATGGCTACTCTTCAGATACTCATTTAAAATAGAACCAAAATAACATCATGCATTCACCATGCTATCTTTTGTATATAAAGTTCTCATTGTAGAATAACAATACTTAAATGTAGTGCAAAATCAAATTTACTTTTAAAGCAAAATGCATCTTGTGGAAATAGCTTTGAAAAATACACACATAGCTGGCCTAAATACTGTACAACTTCATTTTCATCACTGGCCAAAATTAAGACAAAACTAAAAATAAAATAGCAAGCTATAATTTAAAATAATACAATACATGAATTCATCTTGCAGCAGCTTAATATATAGTCACAACAATCTCTTCACATTAATAAACTTGCATAAAGCACACCATACCACACTTCTCTAGGATGGGACAAAAGGTTGCCAAAAGCATACTTGATGGCAACACTACTCAACTCTTCAACTCTTTCAGCTTCACAAAACGCAGCCTGTTTATGAAACCTCACAAACCCAGGTAAAAGGGAGCCTTTTCCAGGCAGTTCAATAAACAGCTCGCAACCATCTCAAACCATAAACAGGTCTCTGAAGCATCTCAGGCAGAAATGCAACCACCTGATTAGGATCAATCAAAAAGTAAATACAGCAACTTCTTTCACAACTTGTTTTTGATTAATCCAACAATTAACTCTTAGGGAGCCACATATTCAGTATCGTTTGAAATCATGGGGTTAATTAGAACCAAATACCACTTGCAGGACTGCCATAGCATCCATATAGTATGTAATATTTTTTTATGTTCTGTTATGGATACAATTGCTTTCAACCTTTAATTCTGATATACACACACACCAACACACACACACATACTGTGTGTGTGTGTGTATATACAGTATATAATGGAAACACCTGCACTTGAAGATGAGGCTAATCTCATCTTGTTCAGTTTAGAAAGGGGTTCAAAACAGATATTTTTTAGCTAGGCCTTTAAGACTTTTATGTTATTTATGCTGATTCATGGTTTTAACTGGAGGGTTGGATTTTTTTTCTGTTAATAAATTTGGAATTGGGTGTCATAGAATTTTGTTTAAAAAAGAACTCAGTAGATATTCCAACCTGGAAAGGCATGTAACAAGCCATACCTAACACTAAGAGGTGATTCAACTGAGAGTCCCAATAATGCACAAGCATCTCTCGTAAAGATATCACAGATGTCTGCCCACTGATTTGCATCCAGTAAATGGACATATGGAGAATTTTCAATTCCTTGCCTCAGGTATACCAGGCTTCCCATCAAAATTTGAATATCTGTAAAAGATAACAAATTTGTAATTTAATTATTTTATAACACACACACACACAAATTGTATTAAAATGTGAGTCTTTATTCTAAAACCAAGCATAATTTAAAATTAAAATATAGAGGGAACAGATAAAAATTGATAATTCATTAGGAATTATCTCATTATTCAATTCATTCAATTATTGATAATGAAATTATTCAATTCATTATCAATCACAATTAATATATATGACATTTTAGAAACTGTTCAACTTGTGGCCTAAGACCACCTAAAAGTTCAAAGATAGCTGGAGATGTTTCCCTTTTCTTTCTTTTTGCACTCAGTTCTTAAAAGTTAAAGTTTTTTATCTCCTCCACATAGTGCTTCAGAAGTAAAAGTATTCTTCTATGTAGTTAATTATGGTTATAATTACAGTTAAGATTTGTACCTTTAGAACTCTCTAGGTAGCCCAAATAAATTTTTATTTGACTGTTTTCTTTTATACCTATACCAGGTATCCATGCAGGCAATAAGAAAATTTCAAGAAGAAGCCCTATTATTTTCTTTAGCACTTTTATTTTTCAGTCTGATGTTCTGATTCACAATCTTCAAGTGAGCAAATGCATCAGAACTGTGATAAAATTCCTCAAAGACAGGATCTGGATACTGGCTGGCCAAAGAGGCTTATGGAGTTACATAAAAAGTAAATAGTCACTTCAAGAACAGGCAGTTGTATTTAGTGAGATATACGAACAGATGTTTAATTCTTAAATGGAACTAAGTGAAGAACAAGTGGTTTTTTTTTGTTTGCATTTGTTTTCTGAAGAGCAGCCCTCTGTTTTGCTGGAAAACAATACTTCTAAGGATGGACAGGAATCCAGAAATAGATTTATAATTTGGCAGTGGGAAAAGGTTTTCTCTAAAAAGAAAATGAATAGGGAAGTAAAACCTCCATTGATTGAGCCCTGGTTGGGTTAAAGTAGCTCTTAGACTCAAAGACCCCAAAAATATATCCTTGGGGAAAAGCATTCTAAGGCTTCACAATTTAATATGTTCTGTCTCTAATGTTTCTTTTTACAAGACTATACAAAAGCACCAACATTTGTAAATAAATTTTAATGAATGAAATAAAACTCTGAACAGAGCAACAAAACTATTTGGGGCAATAAAGTATCTGTAGAGTTTTCAATCCATATAGCCTTTAACCTAAAATAGTTTGTTGTCTAGCATATAGTATTTGATGTTGCTTACCTTTCTGATGATTGAGAGCAAATGGCTGGAAGTTTTTTGCATACTGCAATGCTTCTCTCTGGTTTGCAGTTCCACCCATTAATAAACTAATAAAATATAATCTATGCAGCTTAAACTCTAAGGAACTATTCTGTGTCATAAGCATTTCTCTGTTCGAAACAGCCCACCTAAGAAATAATGGGATAATTATTTTTAAGAAAAGAAAAACAGGTTTAGCTTAATTAGGATAATGATTTACCTATTAGACCTTTGTCTAAGGTTATTTTCATTAAAATAATGTTATTTGCTATATTTCTTATATAACTAATATAGCACCAGCAAGCTACCCTGGAGGTAGAATAACACTACTTTCTCCAAATACAGGCATCTTAGATTTAGCCTGTAAAGTGAAATTTTGAAATTAATGTCCATTATTTTGCCATGCAGCTTGCTATTTAAAAGTCACTTCATAGAAACTGTGGAGTAACAGTTCCTGGTAGCTGCCACCGGTTAGAGCCAGGTCAGAGTTTCAGAGAAATGCCTTTGGTTTGTAAGTAACTACTCACTCACAGTCCTGTGCCAAATAAGAATGGTCTCTAGGGAACCAGACAGAGATATTTTTATTAAGAGCAAGAAGTTGACATTTTCCCCACTGGGTCTTAATGTGCTAAGATGATCTCCATGTGAGCAAAGCAGCTGATAAAACATTTTCTGAACAAATAGCTATTCTATTTGCAGGGCTGTTAAAAACTTTTTTTCACATTACTACCCAATAACCAACTATTAGTAACTTGGCTCAGATAATAACGTATGATAAGTAAACTTGTTCAGCACATTTCCAAGAAACACCCTGATATTTGGAGCAATGCTTAAATGCAAGAGTGCTGCAGGACTGGTTCCAATGCAGAATTGGAATGGAAATCATTATCAATTTCAGTGACCCTAATGTCTATTAATCTCTGTTGTCCTAATCTCACTACATTACTCATCAGTTCCAAAACTGTAATTAAAACAAGGCTGGGTTGTGGTCTTATGCACCTCAACCGGAGGTGTGAATGGAGATTGCGGAAGTTCCGCTGGCTATCTTCCAAGAAAGAGTCCTGAAGATTCCAAAACTTGAAGATCCTTTTCCCACACAGTCACATCCAAACCCTCTTGCAGGGAAAGTCTAGAGCAGAGCTTTCCAAACTGTGTCTCGCACGGTCGAGGGATCATACAGGTACTGTGCATGCACAGTATGCGCAATCGCATTGAAACAGCTGATTCTGCGTGACTTCCGGTGACACAGCGGCACCTGCAGTGTGTTAGTGTGTCGCCAACTTGAAACATTTGGAAAGCCCTGGTCTAGAGAATGTATTAAAAACAGGTTCGGAGAGCAGGGAATTGTTTCACCTTGTCCCTGTGGAAGAATTGCACTGGCTATTCAGGAGGAGAATAGCCAGTACAACTCTTCCTCCAAGGCTGAGAGGAACATGAGTTTCTCTGCCCACGCCAGCTCTATTTCAAAGCAACTGTTGCAAGATTCCTGCCATCCCAGAGCAGGAGAATCAACGTACTGCACTTGAACTTGAGAAATCATTGGAATCCAAGTTAGAAAGGGTCCTTCTTGTTAAGCAATATTGGAAAAAGCATCGCTTAGTGACGGCACTCCTGGCAGTGCCATTGCCGTTGTTAAGCAAGGATCATGGATTGTGGGTCACTAAGTGAGGACCTCCTTGCAACTTCCTGCCGGCTTCCAACAAGCAAAGTCAATGGGGAAGCCGGCAGGAAGTTGTGAGTCCCAGGCAGCTCACAAGCAGGCCAACAGGCAGGCAAGTGGCTGCTGAAGTGCGAGTTCAGCCAGGCATGGGGTAGGTGCTCTGGAAGGTGAGTGGGGGCACAAGCACAGCTGGGCTGTGGGTGGTTGCTGCTGGTGGGGGAGGGTGCACAGGTGGCTGTCACATCTCATTATAGCCAGGCTCCTTGGGAGAAAAAGTGGCAGGAATGGGAGTGACTTACCAGAGCAACTTGCAACCTTCCCTGCCGGCTTCCCCATTGACTTTGCTTGTGGGAAGCCGGCAGGGAAGGTCAATAGGGTTATCTGCTCTGTTTGGCCACCTGTTTATTGGACCACGGTCTCTCCTGGTTGTTAAAGTGGCCAGGGAGGTGATCTGTAGTTTGAGCCAGGCTGTATGTTGGCCCTTGTTGAGAGAGGGGCCAGTGCCTCCAGTCCTGAAGGAAGCAGTGATGTGCCCCACCCACAGGCCAGCTTTGGACCCAGTGATTTTAGACAAGTACCACCCTGTCTCCCATCTTCTCTTCTGGGAGAAGGTTTTTGAAAAGGTGGTCAGTCTACAGTTACAGGGAACCCTGGAGGAAACTGATTGTTTAAACCCATTTGTATTGGTTTTTCTATTGTTTTTAAACTGCCCAAAGCCAGTTAGAATCAGGCAATATGTAAATTGAATTAGACAAATTAGGAAAAACCTCAGCCGATACAGATGCTGACATTACTATAGAGAGTAAGTAGTCCATGACTCAGTGGAAACAGAAGATTTGACACCCATGAATGAGAGGTCAGGAGCTCAGGCTCTTCAAAGAAAGAAACTAATTCCACATTCTGCATATCATTTTCTTAGAAGTTCAGAGCCCCAGGAAATACAAAAACTGTATGTGGCACTTGGAATACTAAATGAATGCAAGTTTGAAGAGCACTCTGTCACTTTACCTTTGGGTTAGTTCTCAGTTGCAGGCCTCAGCTTAACACTTTATGAGTGTACTTTACTAATTTGGCTGGTACTGACTACTTACTCAGAAGGGGCCGTTTCCTATGGAAGGATGACAGCTCCTGCTACATATTACAGCTACCTGAGCCCTGGATTTCACTTCAGGCAGAATAGGTGAGATTTAGTATACATTTCTTTACATCTAAACACAAGCATTCACAAATTTATTAAAGGAGACGCTTTCAGTATTTTTTAGATTTTTATCTAAAGATACCCCAAACAGCTGAATAACTCACTCTAATGCAGGTCTCAAAACTCTAACTTTAAGTGCTTCCAATATTCGGTTTAGCTCCACAAATGGTTGCTTTTGACTTTGGTCTATAGAAAGTCCAGACTCCTGAAAAAAAAAAGTCACAGCCCATATCTATTAGTTAACAGAGTATTTTTCACATTAGTATCCCTCCACAATTATTAGATAAAATATATATTTTGCCTCCACATTCTAGCTGTAATTACCTGACAAAGCTCCTCAGCTACATCTAACATTCCTTGCCGGAAAAAGTGTTCAACCATAACTTCATTCAGAATCCGCTGGCTATCAGTCTGCCAACATCCATCTATTCCGACGCTGCTAATGTCAGAGTCAAAATTCTGTGAAGTGAAAAAGGATAATTAAGTCCAGAAGAAACAAATTCTTCCAATTTTATTTTATTTAGATAAATGTCAATATCTGCACTTTCAAACCTTTCCTCCATTACTAAATTATCTCCTACATCCAACCATATTTTAAAACTGAAGATAGAAGAGGCTCCAAACTCATTTCCACTATGCCCATAAATAAAATTATGAAGAAATTCACATATTCACATTTAATTTATGTAAGGCACTGTGGAAGAGGATGAACACTGCAGGCAGAGGATTCTAGTTTTCATCAAGGGATATGACTGGACTCACTTGTTACGATTTCCAAATATCTTCCGTTTCCTCTCCTATATAAAAATGCCTTTTGGATCCTTGACTACAGTTGTTTCTTTTTTTACTTAATCTTGTAAGAAAATATAAATCAGGGCTATTTACCTCACAGCATCTGTCTTGTGATCTGGTTGTAAAGGGAATTTCTCCCCCCCCCCCTTTGACTTGGTCAGATCACTTCCTGGCCCAAATGAGATTAGATGAGCCACCCACAACCTGTGCAAGGCACAACCTATTCAACTGGTCTGCCCCAGCATCTTATGGACCGAAGTGTTTCTGAAATGTCTTGAGTAGTTTCCCAAAAGTTTGGTAGGGAAATCTGTCAAAATCCTTGTTGGCCACAGGATATGCAAGGCAAGCTGGGCTCTTGATGAAATCACTCCCTAACAGCCCTGTTGACCAGTCCCAATTGACTCCTTGATTTACTCAGGAAATCTATGAGATTAAATAGCAGAAGTAATACCCAGACCAGCAGTGGCAATAAGAGAGGCAAAAGGCCTTTACTTCTCCCTTACGTATTAGCGAGGGGGTTGTACAGTAGCCTTGTTTAGGGTTGCTAATTCCGTTTTGAGGGGGAGCCAATATGAAGAGCTCCAGCCCAGCCACTGTGACCATATTCAAATATCATGCTAAACCAAATAACCATTCACTACGATGAAAGTGAATCATAGTAGATCTGTGCATAATCTCCCCTCCTCCCCAGTTTTGTGGTTGAAATTAGTTAAAATTTGTTACATTCTGACAATATTAAATAAAACAAACTAAACTATTATTTGAACATTTGGAATGGGGGGAGGGTATGAGAGCTGTGGCTAGCATGTTATTTTTAATATTATTAGTTTTAAACAAACCCTAAAATAAAAAAATCAAATTATGGGAAGGGAAAGTTCCAAGACAAGTAATTTCAGAAAGTACTTATGAATCCAGACAATTTTCATATGTTATGGCTTTCAACCACATATCTTCTGAGGTAAGCAGATCACATTATGCAAAAAGGATTGATTTATAAGCCTTGTGATTTTTTTTTTCAGAAGCACCTACCAAGGCGCTTCTGTATTGAGAGGATTTGCCAGTGACATCACCGTTGCCCAGGCGATGCCCATGGGGGCTCCTTTCATGTCCCTGTTATTTTCCCACCGAAGTAGTACCTATTCATCTACTTGCATTCACATGCTTTCCAACTGCTAGGTTAGCAGGAGCTGGGACAAACTGACGGGAGCTCGCTGTCACGTGGCTCGTGCTCTCGGGTCTCAAACTGCCGACCTTAATAGTCCTCTGACTCAGCATCTTAACCACTAAGCCACCGCAGTCCCAGTCTTGTAATAATCAGCAGCATTTACATTATATGTTTTAGGTTATCTTACTAGACTAATAGGATTGGTTTCAACCAGGTTATGATATAATTGAAGGCCTTTGGTCTGAAGACACACTAAAGACATTTGATTTCCTTCTCTATGCAATGAATACAAATCTCAAAATATTTTAAACCTTTTTTTAATTCTATCGACCCATAAACATGCATGTGTACATGTAGTCCTCGCTTAACAACCATTCGTTTAGTGATAGTTCAAACTTATGGCGGTGCTGGAAAAAATTGACTTACGGCCGGTTCTCACAGTCATGACCATCGCAGCATTCCCCTATAGTCATGTGATCACAATTTGGGCACTTGGCTACCGGTTTGCATTTATGACCATCTCAGCATCCTGTGATCATCATTTTCAACCTTCCCAGCCAGCTTCTGGCAAGCAAAATCAATGGGGAACCACGTGATTCGCTTAACAACCACGTGGTTCACTTAACACCTGTGGTGATTCACTTAACCACTGCAAAAAATGTTGTAAAATTGGGTCAGATTCGCTTAGCATCGCTCAGCAACTGAAATTCCGGTTCCAATTGTGGTCGTTAAGCGAGGACTACCTGTATATACTTGTTTCTCTATTTTTGAACCAGAGGTGCTTTGGGAGTATCTTACAAGCCTAAAAGTTCCCAGATTGCTTAACAACTTTCATAAGCACATTTCCAAATGCTCTCTGTTGCTGGTTCAGAATTGATGTCACAAGACAAACACATATAATAAATGCATGCAAAACTGGAATGATATCACTCCGGAGTCGTAAGTGGAAAATTTATTAAAATTGGAATTCTTATGAAAGGAATCAATTAAATAACAAGGTGTAAAAAAAGATGTTTTTGTTAATAATTATTTAAATCACCAAAAGTAGCCAAGTTCAAATACTGTTAAAACCTATACTTGTATTACCTTGTAAGTGTTCATGTTAATTGTACGTTAATAACCATGACATGTTGATTTCAAATGGAACAATGTTTTAAATAACCTCAGAGGCTATACTGTACTAAAATTGTTTAAAGCATTTAATAACTTTACTCTTTTAAATTATACAAAGCAATAGTTTTTTATGTTACAAGACTTTTAACACACATTTAAAACAAAATAATTGCATCTAGGTATATACAGGTGGTCCCCGCATAATGACCATTTGCTCAGCGACTGTTCAAACTTGCAACAGCACTGAACAAGTGGGACTTAATGATTGGTCCTTGGAGTTCCAGCTGTTTCAGTGTCCTGCGGCCACATGGTTGCCATTTGTGCCCTTCCTACAAGCAGAGTCAATAGGGAAGCCGGCAGGAGATTGCAAATGTGAACCATGTGACGTCCTCACTTAATGACCCGCAGTGATTCGCTTAACAATGGCAACCGGGAAGTGCAGAACTGCAGTCATTAAGTGACGTGGTCATGTGATATCATGCTTTATGACTGTCACTTAGCGACGGAAATTCCGTTCCCAATTGCTATCGTTAACCGAGGACTGCCTGTATATATGTCTGTGTGTCATTGATAATATGAGTGCAGGAAGCGTTGGTAATAGTTATTGGAAAGGTCAGTTATCTCCAAAAATGTGCTAATGTGCTTTTCATAAAGAAATCATTTTTAGAAAAAATAATAATCCTCTTTAAAACAAAGTATTTACTCTTTGGGACTTTATTATTAAACTGCTTTTATAAATATCATGAGAGCCAGTTTAGCATAGTGGTTAAGGCGCTGGGCTAGAAACTGGGAGACCGTGAGTTCTAGTCCTGCCTTGGGCACAAAGCCAGCTGGGTGACCTTGTGCCAGTCACTCTCATAGCCCTAGGAAGGAGGCAATGGCAAACCACTTCCAAAAAACCTTCCCAAGAAAACTGCAGGGCCTTGTCCAGGCAGTCTCCAAGAATCAGACATGATTGAACGTATTTTTAACAAATAAATATTGTAAGCATAGTCAGATCTCACATAAGCTTTGCTAAAGCTAAAGCTCCAGGAAAACTATCCTGTGTAACAGGGATCAATTTCTCTTCTAAAGCATACAAAATATCCTTATGCTTTTTTCTCTCCCATCCCAAATGTTGCAGTATGGATCTGTCAATCACCCTGTCTAGTATTAGCTAAACATAAGTTAGCAGTGATGTGTTCTACATATATTGCTTGCTTTATCACATTTATGTGACAATTGCTCCCTGAGGTAGATCCTTTTGGACCCAGGAGAAATTCTTAACCATTTGCTCCATTAATTATTATTATTGTTGTGAGATAGACAGACAGACAGGATAAAAGCCTAATAATCAAGGTGGTAAACATACGGAATACTCTTTTCCCTACAACAACAACCCTGTAAGGTGGGTTGGGCTGAGAGAGTGACTGGACCAAAGTCACCTAGTCAGCTTTCATGCCTAAGGGAGGCCTAGAAAATAAATAATATGCAGATCTCCCCACAACTAGAGAAACACCTTAACCATTACACCAAACTGGCTCTATTTAATTAAAAACAGAACCTTTGTCTCTTCTCCCCCCAACTCTTCTCTGCACAATGAATACAAAATATTTTAAACCTTTTTCAACTTCAACTTCCTATAGACATGCTCAAACCAACTCATGTAATAAAAATATAAACCTACACAATATAAAACTCAGAATAGCAAATAAAGATGCTTAAACATCAGCTTCAGATCCCTCTATCAAATATATTATGAAATGTACAGTAAAACTGTTGTTTTATTCTGTCAGTTTTCAATAGGGGCATGAGTGAAATGAAAATACCTGGATGGGTTTGCATTTCCCCAGACAGATCTAGTGCACAACTCTAGAGGCCTTCTGCACTCATAGCTCCTGCTCAAGGAGCAGGTAGTAGCCATGGCCAAGACGACTTCTGCACAATTTAGGGTTGTGCTACAGTTGGGCCCCTTCCTGAATCATGAAGCACTGAGCACAATCCCTCATACTTTGGTCACCTTCCATCTGGATTACTGCAATATGCTCTACAGGGCGCTGCCCTTGAAGAGCATCTGGACACTGCAACTAGTCCAGAAGGCAACAGGGCAAGTCATTATGCCCATGTTATATCTTTGCTTTGTGAACTACACTAGTTCCCAGTAGACTTCTGGGTACAATTCAAGGTGCTGGTTGTCATCTATAAAAGCCCTACATGACATGGGGCCAGGATTATTATATTTCTATCTGACCTTTTTAAATATATATTTTGCTCAACGCAAGGCGGTGAACATACCTAATAGTCCCGCCTCCTATTTCCCCCACAACAACACTCTGAGGTGGGTTGGGCTGAGTGTGTGTGTGACTGGCCTGGAGTCACCCAGCCAGCTTTCACGCATAAGGGAGGCCTAGAACTCAACGGTCTCTGGTTTCTAGGCCAGCACCTTAACCACTACGACCTTTTCTGATTGTCTCTACTGCCATCATCAGATTTGGTGAGTGGTGCGTGCTCCAGGTCCTATCTATTAAAGAATGTCATTGACTGGGACCCAGGAAACATGACTTTTCTGTCACTTTGCCTGCCGTCTGGACCACCATCTCCCCTTAGATTGGCCCTGGCCCTGCTTGCCTTCTAAAAGGCTCTTAAGACGGAGTTATTCTCCCATGTGTGGGGGTCAGGAGGTTAAGTGAACCTGTGAGATACTGTTATTGCTCATGGTTGTTCTTGGCTGCCACTTTATGTTGTATTATTATATTGATTTTTAATTGTATTCACTTATTCACTTATTCATAAATAAATAAAATAAATAATATGCAGATCTCCCCACAACTAGAGAAACACCTTGACCGTTATACCATACTGGCTCAAATACTACAGTTTAGTATTTATTGGCAGTTATCCTCTGACCTTAGCTGCACATTTTAACAGCTCTCCTATGGACCAAAATACAGCAGTCATGTCATCTGATTTAAAATTTGATAACAAAAGGCCAAAGAAAGGTTATCAAAGCCTTCTCTATTAAAAAAAAAATCTTGTGTCTTTAAGAACAGCCTTCCTCAACTTGGCACCCTGCAGAAGTCTTAGGATATCAGCCCTATGGGATTGACCAGATCAGGACTCCACAGGAAGACTAGATCCATACTTCACTGACACAGGCTGTAGCAATAGAATCGTGTAAGCCTGATTGTGCTTTTCCTCTCCTCCCTCTTATACCCCAGTGAGTCAGGGAGGAGCCAGCCTGAGTCTCTTCTTAATAATATTTTCCTTCCAAGGGTTTAAGGAATGTTTCCGCCTTATTGTTTATGTAACAGTTTCTCAATAGTTGCTTCACGGCCATTTCCATGGCATTCTACATAGGAGCACAACTCTCCACACACACACACACACACACACACACAGGAAAGAAAGACACTTGAGAGGATAGCAACCCTCTAAATGGCAATGCTGGTTGAGAATTTCACATGTAATCTCAATACGTGTGGGTGAACCAGGTCAGGAAAGCTTGCATACATTCCAAACAGCATGCCATCTTCCATGCCATCTTAGGTAGACACTTTCATTACTTTAATGAAGATGAAAAGCTGAGTGGGAAGGAGTGTTCACCAAAATAGTCCTCAAGCTACTTCTGTACACACTGAAAATAAAAGAGTTTTAGAACCTCTTAAAAAGTATTAAGTTATCTTACTTACCCAAATCCTGTAATGCATAAAATCATTATTACCTATTTTTCCTGAGCTTATTGGCTTCTCCTCTTAATTCTGCAAAATGTCAGCTGTTTTTATGCTGAAACTAAAATAACTCTTCAAAATTAAAGAGAGATCATGAATGTTCTGTTGCCAAACCTGCCTTTAGTGTAGATAAGAAATGTGGAGTACACAGGACTGCATTTTCCATTCTTTCATCCACTCCTCTCTGGCACAAATTCTTCAATTCCAGAAAGAAGAAAGAAATACAAGTACTTACCCATGCCTTATTTTTTTTTCTCTTAACCATGATTAAATTATCATCTTCCCCTACACTTGCTTCAATTGGCTATATATTTATTTTAATTATTTTTATACTGGAGAAACCTAAACACTGATTCCTACTTACTAATGCTTTATTTGGCCTGATAGACCACAAAGGGGTGAATCAGTACATTTTTCACAAAACACATTCTCATTCATGGTTTAGGCATGATAATAAATAAATTATTTAACTTCATGAAATATTTATTTCTATGCTATTAAACTTCAGCTTATTGAGTAACATTTGGAAGTGTTAAACATTTCAATGAGCAAGGTTAAAATGCTGCATATAAATCAAATTGATGTCACAAAATAATTATAAAAAACTAGCAATGAAGCTCTGAAAATCAGTAATCCTAAAGTAAGGTATTAGACAAACTTGTCACTAAGAGAAGGTAGTTAATGATGCTGATATCATTATATCGCCAATAAAGTAATATGCACATGGGTAAACTCTACACCATCATAATACATAGCTTGAAAAGCTTAAGCTTCAAGTATAATCTACAGCAGAGATGGCTGGTAATGGTTCACACAAGAACCTTCCATAACCTATTTGGGATTCCTAAAGGACCGCAAGATCTTAATGCCAGAACCCAGTGGCAAAATGGCAAATTTCAGCAGTGTGAGATTGCTGTAAAAATAAGGTTAAGAATGGGAACTCAAGGCTTCTGGGAGATAAACCACTCCCACTCCCACTGTTTAACACCCTCCTACAAACCCCAGAAAATTGTCTACATGCTGAAATTTGGAAAAAAAAAAAGGCTGAATTTTAACAGCATAGTTTTAGGCTCAAACATTTGCAAATAAGAAAAGGAATGAGAACACAAGACCTCTAGGAGGATAATTACGTTCATTTTCTTACATAAACTCCTTCCCTACCCCATAAAAAATTGGCCATAAAATTTCAGCCTCATCCCTTCATGCAGACTGTGTCATATTCAGAACAATTTTTTTTAATTCAATGGAAATGAGCTAGTCATGGTGATCTGAAGTCTAACTTATGCCTATCAAGTATGCATGACCCAATTTAGTCCCAACCCATAGACTGAAAAAACCCAAAATCTGATGCATAAAAATGAATATTATTACCTTGTCAATTGCTTTCCCAACACGAGAAACACTACTGTGGATGTCCTTATGATCCGAAGCCAATTTCTGAACTGTGTCCTTTATTCGTTTACAACATTGGGTCATAACAAGTGATATTGTACCTGATAGATCTTCATCTGGATCTAAACAGAAGAGAGGAAAATTAAAAATTGCATTATGAACACAATCTTAAGCTTCTAAAATCAAAACCCCAGGCTTCATACTTGAGTTTCAGTTTCAAGGAGCTGTGCAATAGAAGAATGAATTACAGAATACAAATCACAGAAACTTTATTGCTGTAGGAGTAGCTAGCTTTTGAAAGATACAGATAAAATTACATATTACAGGTAAGAAATCAGGTCAAACCTATAATCTGAGATTAAATGTACTGCACCAAATATATACTGAGTACATTAGCTGTTAATACTACAAATTACTTACCTGAAAATGCAGTTCTTTGAAAATAGCCATGTCACATGTATATAACCAGCTTTTAATGCAAAAAGACAACTATGTTAAAATTCTATCCAGCATCTGACTCTTAAGAAACAACAGGCCTGTTGAAGCAGATCTCACTTACTTTTCCTAAATTCATTTCAAATCACTTAAGAATAGGAGAGTTAGCAACTAGAATGGGATGCTTTGGATCAATCCTGCAAACAGCTATTCATCTTTGTTCTAACAGAACAGCAGTTACATGTAGAAAAAAGCATGTTGTATTAGTTTTCTCTACATATTCTTAGAATCAATGCAGAGATTTTTTTCTAAGAGTTGACCACCTGCAGTTTTGGTCTAGCTTGTCAGTTACTTCAAGTCACTAAGCTCAAATACAAAGTAAGGCATTTGTTTGTTTTTGCCAGAAACTATTCAACAGTGTACCCCAATGCTCCATATCCTAAACTGATATTTTAAGTATACTTAACATATTTGGTAAGAAGTCCCATAAAAATGGGAATTTGTCATCAAATAATTGTATTTGGTTTTTACAACTAGCATGATTTTTCGCAACCTGGCATGAACATGATTAAAACAGGTCAAGGATAGTTGCCTTTGTTATTGTCCCAGCTCAGATGCCAAAATAATGTCCTTTTCTTAATCTTAAAATTTCATTTCAAAATTAAGAACCCACCTTTATCTTCCATTCCAAAATAATGTCCATGGTGAAAAATTAGTTTAAAATGCAAATTGGTATATTTAGTCAATAAAGTCATTTCATATATAGAGGGCTGAGATATCTTTCACATAAAACAAGAAACTATACTATCAATTGTTTTATTATGATAGGGTTTTGTTTTCTCCATATCCTCTCTTTAAATGGGACCAATAGTAGCCTAAGGAAAGAAGCCTTCTCATAGTCTGTTTCAAATTTATCCTAATCAATAGATTTATGGAGTAGGCCTGATAATTAGGTGCTCCTGAGCCAAATTCTGCCACTGAGAAGTAACAGTTGACCCCCTTCAGCAGATAGTCTAAAGGCAACACACACACACACTTAAAGGAATGCATAATAACAAAGTCTACTATCTATTAACCAGCAATTTTAGGAATGTAGAAATGCTACTCTACCACCACCTTACTCACTCTCAAAGTGGCCTTTCAGGAAAATTTGTCCAGGGATGTAAAATTTGTCAGAAGATACATGAATCATATCCTGCCCAATTTAATTTTACATCATCTGGCATATGCATTTTTGAGGTTTTTCTTTCTTTCTACTTCTTGGGGGTAGGAAGGGTGAAACAGAGAAAGAACATACCACCTTATTCTTTAACCACTGAGTCCCTCTTTGGGGGAAAATGGGGGGCAGCACAAATTTGAGAAATAAATAAATGAAAATAAATAACTTATTATTTTACTACTAAATGTTTCAAACAATATACTTCAGTCAGTTCCGTAACACCAATGGAAAAGTAAAGGACAAATGTTGGGAAGGCCAGACTATCGTCTGCAGTGGACTTGAAGGAGGGATCCTACAGAAAATTAAAGCCAAGTGAACTACATAGAAGTCTAACAAAAGCAAAATAAGGTGTATACAGAATTTTCTGGGAATGAACCTGATCAAACCAAATGAGAAAAAAAATGAACATAATTGTTACACTGAGTGCACAACAGGTCACATGACTAAAAACAAATTTAAAGGAAGAGATGACACATTCACAAAGCTTGGGAAGATGAGGAAGTACAACAATACATACAAGACGACTGGGACAAGGCAATTAAAACATCCACGGAATAGGTTCTGTATAGGGTTTTACCGTCTTGCCTAACTGGCCCTGATCTTATTTCTTTAACAGCAGTCTGACATAAAGAAACAATAAGAAATCAAACCTTGGCTGGCATGGTGATAATGTTTTTTTTTCCCCTCAAGCTTTTTCTAAGAGTACCTCTAACAAAGTGTAGCCAACAACCTCCCCACCACCACCACCACCCAAAACCTTATATATGGTACAGGCACATTCGTAAAAAAAGCTGGGCTGGAATTAGTTGCAGCTCCCTGCTGAGCACAGACTCAGTGGCAATTCTGGATACGCTGGTGTGCGGTTTGTGAAACAGCCGACCCTTTGAGGCAAGCTTCACCTGCTGAATTTCTACCCGCACAGGGAGGGACTCCCAGGAGGAAGAGCAGCTCGGAACGCTTGTTATGAGGAGGAAGGGGGCACATACTCTCGCTCTGGAGGATCTCGCGGCGCAGCCCCGCCACGTACTGGATCAGCTCCTCTAGACTCCGCTCGCACAGCTGCCCGTAGCCCGAGAACTTCTGAAGCACCTTCTCCAGCTCGCGCTCCACCGTCACGCACTGGTCCATTGTCTTTCCCTCCGGCGCCCGCCTGTCTGCCCGCCGACCAAGCAAGACCGTACGGCTCGGCCAGAGGACACCCAACGGAGGACCTCCGCGAAAAAGAACGAAGGAGCCAAGCGAGGCTGGTTGGCGAGTTGTTGTTTTTGCAGGCAGCGCGGCGGACAACTGGGGTCCTTCGGCGCAGTACTGGAGATGCGTCACAGGCAGTGCTGTAAACAGCCTGGAGGTCCTCAAGGGGAACCTGGGAGCTTATGACTAAAAATAGAAAATGATCTGAACAACTCACACCCTTGCAAAAGGCTGAAGATGACCGTTTCGGGTCCTTAGTTGCTCATTGTCTCCCGCTCACCCCTCTCAAACTGACATCTGCTCATGACGTGATCGGAATATCTTACAGAAATGCTGCTGCGTAAACATCAGCTACCAGTATAGACAAACCAGTCCCACGCTGGCAGTAAAATGACGGGGGTTTTCCAAGTTGGGCTTTTTTTCACTGAAAGCCTGATGTTTGGAATGAAGTTTTAAATATTAAAAAAGCGTTTTCTCCGCTTTTTTTATAGACAACGTTTCACCCCTGGGACACGACAACGAGCCCCAACGTAGTGACGGTGTGTGAGTATCGATGGTGAATCTCTCATGCAGCCGGTCCGCATTCAAGCCAGGCAACAGTTTAGACACCTCAGACCGATCTAGCTCAAGCAGGAATTGAGAGCGTCTGAAGGGCTCCGAGACTCTTGAAGCAGCTGCTTTTACAGGAACGCAGCTTTGACGAGCTGCTTGTGGGGAGTTTCTCTAAGAAGAGAGGTTTCCTTTGTAGGATCTTACTTTAACGGCAGGTGGGTCTGTTTACGAGATGCCACTAACAAGCCGCGGCGAAAACGGAAGCGACTTTTTGAGGTCTTTCTCTCATAGTTTGAACTTCCGTCGTGAGTTGATTACGTCCAGGCCACACGGTGGGATTGTGTTTGCTTTCCTTCCTCCTGAGTTGGAGTCTTCGATAGTGGATTCGTCGAACTTTGTTTTTGCAGCTAACTTCCTACTTCGCTATTGTTGGGAGTCTTTTTTTTTCCTTTATCGATCTATAGCATAAATTCACGAAGTAATGTTCTTCTCATCCTCGTTGTCACATTTTTCTTAACTGTATTTAGTTATGTTACCTTTGCTTTTCCGCCAAGAAATGGTGCTTATAACGGCTGTTAATTTCCTTTTGTCAAATTATATTTTTCCTTGCCCCTCCTTCAGTGCAGGCCATATGTTACAGTATTGTGTTTTACAAAATGAGCAAAAGATAAGAGTCCATCTTAGGGACCCACAAACCAGATGAGTGCGCATTGAGATAAACTTTGTTTTTAACCATGTCTTTAAATGACCACCCAGCTGGCCAGGTTCACATGCTGACTTGTAAACCATAGTTTACAAACCATAATGGCTGACTTCACACATACTCCTAAGCCAAATTGCAGTGTACCTTACTGCAATATGTGATCCTAAGCTATATAATTTATTAAACTTGTATGTTGCCCAACTCTCAACAACTCTGGGCGGCTCTCAATAATCAAAGAAATTACTATAAAATCTATAAAAGATGGCAAGTGGGACAGACCAGATGAGGCAAGGGGGCTCACACTTCCTCATGAAATGCCTAGGTGAAGAGCCAGGTCTTCACTGCTCTTCTGAACAATAGCAGAGTGGGACCCATCCAGATCTTGGGGGAACCTCATTCCAGAGGGCAGGTGTTGCTACAGAAAAGGGGCTCCTGGGGTCCCGAAAGATTACATTGTTTAATCAAAGGAACCTGGAATGCCCCATGGTCAAAGTGATCAGGCAGATACTATGGGCGACTTACTAGGTTGCTACTAGCTTAGGATTACAATTCTAAATCTGTTTTTCTAAGATCTTATTTACATCAGCATAAAGTAGTCCATAGAATTGCAACTTTATAGTACAATCTTATCCAAAATCTACTCAGTTGTAAATTCCACTGAATTCCTAAGAATTTACTTACCAGAAATAGGGTGAAGGATAGCCAAATACTTATACTGGTAAATGAGGTATTATTGTATCTACATTCACATAAACATACAGTCTATCTATACAGAATTTGATTTTGCTATGAAAAAGCCAGGCTTTTTTATTAGAATTCTATTAATTTGGATTGAAGTTTGTAGTTTAAGTTCCCAGAATAATGAATGAAAATATGTACAGGGAGTCTTCACTTAATGGTGTTAACTGGAACTGGAATTTCTGTCGCTAAGTGATGCAGTCGTAAAGCATGATATCACATGACTGCTGCTTAGCAACGGCAGTTCCAGCAGATCCCAGTTACCATTGTTAAGCAAGGACCTCACATGACTGTGAGTTCCAACTTCCCTATTGACTTTGCTTGTGAGAAGCCAGGAAGGTTGCAAATCACTGCAGGACGCCACAACAGTCAGAAATCCGGGCCATTGCTGAGCACCCAGATTGTGATCGCGTGACTGTGGGGGTGCTGCAAAGCCAGAACTCCAAGGACCAGTCGTAAGTACCACTCATTCAGTGCCATTGCAAGTTCAGTTGCTGAATGAGTGGTTGTTAACTGAGGACCGCCTGTAATTGCCATGGTTTAATCATGGTTTATACAATAATTAACTGGTTTCCTAATATACAATAGTAACAGAGTTCATACAACATGTTAAATTAAACCAAGTGATGACACTGTATGTTATGTGGGCCAGGTCATAATGAAAGAAAATTAATAGAGAATAAACTTGGAGTATTTCGTAAAGTGATGACTGAACAAAATACTATTTAAAAAAATTAAAATAATGAAATCTCACAAGTTTTTTGTGTCCTTGCATAAAACATCAGTTTTAACATTCTGACTTGCAAGTTTATTTTGCATTTTTATGATTGAGTGCCTATGATATTGTGGAAAATTGCATGACAATGACCACTGCTCAAAAAAGCCGCTGATTCCTGCCTTGCATGACATTGCTCCATCTGCTCTTCTTGGATTTGCAGTAGTCACAGGGAGAATTGTCATTCACTTTTAAAGTGAGTCTGCTTCAAAATCAGGGCCAAGAAACACCAGTTGTTTGAAGATTCTCTTTGAGCAATTGGCTAATTGTAGTTTTTTTTCCCCAGTTGCAGTGGTGGCCAAAGTAATGGCAGTGAGAATTATGTTAACTTCCTGTTCCCCCCTTATTTGCAAGATACGTATGCATGTTGTGAATCACTACTGTAATAGCTATGTTTGTATTAGATGGCCATGGTTAACTGAACTTAGGTTTCTAAATTAATGCAGTTGGCTTTGTTCAGATTTTATATATCTTGAGGCTGCTCTGGGGCAATGTCCCAGTAAGACATTAAGGCCTTTCCCTATTTGCAGCTGGTCAGAGCATAACCATGCTGTGGCAATATCTGTTTTCTGCTGTTTCTTTAATGTTGCCTTCATCTTGTCTCCACTTCAGAGCAAGAAACACATACATTGTCCTTAATTTGTGTTAAATAACGTTTTTCCTTATTTGTGGTCATTGAGACATGGTGGAAAAACGGTATGGTTATGTCAACCACTGCTAAAATATGTGGCTTTATTGATTGACTTACTACAAACTCAGCCACTGCAGTGTGTTCATCCTGGTTGATGGCTTAGAAAGGTGTGAACTCAATTGTGGTTTATTTAATAAATCATTGGTTAGTGCTATGTTTGAACCAGTTCAATCAGCTTTTTATAAGAAAACTTGAATTCTGGATACCTTGCTCAGTTCTGTTTTTAGACATTGTATCACACTATCATCTTGTGTTATATAGCATGATCGACTTACAAGAGTATCCCTTTAGATTTCCAAGGGAAGAAAGGAAGAGATCGGTATATACACACTCGTATTGTTTCTTCTTGGAAAACATGATTTTAATGTTAATTAACATTAGCCCCGAGATATCCTTGTAGATTTTCGTTTGAGGATGAATTAGAGCGCCAAACCTAAACGCATTTAGTAGGGAACAATTGCCGACTAAACCGAGTTTCGAGTCAAGACTGCAGAACCTAAGCAAGTGCGACGCGTACGGCAGGCGGCCCCGTCGCCCCTTTTTGCTCCCGCCGCTTTCTCAGCCAGTAGAAAACGTGGACGGAAAGGAGACGGCTATTTCTCTCTCGCAATCGCCGCGGGCAGATTAAAAGGCAAGCGGCCAGCTTTGGGGCCTGCGCTAAACGCACGAAGATGAATCCTTCCAACCCGACCGACCGGCAGGCTTTCTAGGTAAACAAACCCCTTGCGGGAAGCAACGCCCAGGTTGGTCACGAGGGGGGAAGCCGTACTTGGGTCGCCCGGGGAGGAAGAACCGCTGGGCTGGCCACGGTCTCTTCAGCCTTTCCGGCTCTCTGGATCCACATCCTCCCCTTCCCCCTCCCTTTGCGGCCGTCCGCGGCTGTAGACGTCACTTGTTATGTCTCCTCCGGCTCGGGTTCTGCTCCGCCGCGGGGAGGCGGCGACGACGGGGCTAGCGGAAGCCCAGCCGCATCACCGTCAGCGGTCCCCGCAGAAGTAGGGCCGCCGCCTGCCCGAGAAGGGGTAACAAGCGTGGCGCCTTGCCCTGCCCAGTCCGGCCGCCCTTTTTCTCGGCGCCGCTCCCCACCCCCATCGAGGAGCGCCTCTTATCCCACTTACGGGTCCTCCCTCACCTTTCCTTTTGAGCGCGCCCACCAATAGCCAGTTTGGCATCTCTAATACAGAACAACCCCCTCGCCGCCGCTGGACCAGAATTCTCCCCCTTAGGGTTCACCCCTGAAAAGCTCCAGCCCCTCTTTCGGGTGCTGCTCGTCAAGCACCTTTCCACGGTGAAGTCCTACTGCTACCGCCTTCCCCCCTCCCCCTTGTATTTCTGCCTCATCATCAGCTGGTCTGAAAAGAGAGGTGTCTCTCTGGCTGCCTCAAGCTAGTGCCAGTGTTTCCTCCCAGTGCCTCCAGACAAGGTCGTCTATTCTCTATCCATCCAACCAGGTCGGATTCTGTCCCAGAGAAAAAAAGGAGAGCCCTGACATTAGGGACAAGACCCCCAGTGTTCAGAATGCCTGGCTCCCTTTGCCTCCTCCAGTGGGACATTCCTCTCTTTCTCTCTCTCTCGTAGGACTGAGGGACTCTCTTCTGAGAGTCGAAAATCCACAAAGAAAAGATGTGGCTGAAACTGTTTTTCTTGCTTCTTTATTTTTTGGTCTTGTTTATCCTGGCCAGGTTTTTTGAGGCCATTGTGTGGTATGAAACTGGCTTCTTTGCCACCCAGTTGGTGGACCCAGTGGCACTGAGTTTTAAAAAGCTGAAGACCATTTTGGAGTGCAGAGGACTTGGGTACTCAGGGCTTCTGGAAAAGAAAGATGTCAGGGAGCTGGTTGAGAAATCAGGTAAGAACAGTATCTTCATAAAGGCTTATCTTTCAATATTGCTCTTTCTCCTCCCCCTCCCAAATAATTTTTCTTTTATTAAATATATTTGCAGTCACTTTATGATGTGACGAGTGCCTTAAGAGAACAAAAGACATTCAATAAAATTAGGAGTGACCTCAAGCTTGAAATGTATTGGCACTCTACGAGAATTGTTGAAGTGTGACTATTTCTGGAGCGCAAGGCAGCAGCAGGATGGGAAAGCGCACATACTGCACAGCAGCATAGAGGACAGAGAAATGCTGTCCGAATGTAGGTAAAAATGGTCAAGAAACACTGCTATTATCCATGATTACTTGGAAATAAATCCTCAAGATCTCAGTACAAGCCATTTGTTCAAATTTAAGTCCATTAAGTTCAGTGATACTCCTTAGAAAATGTGTTTAAAAAAAACTAAGTTCTGCTATTAAATTATAAAGCTTTTGTCAAAACACCCAAAGTATTCTCATATAATTACTGACATACAAATCTTCAAAAATCCATACACTAGTTCGCTTGAATATTTTTGAGCAGTGAGAAATGTGTTGAAGATGTAGTTGCTTCGAAGTAAATACCTTTTAAACTATTTTCTCCTAAGCATACCTTCATTCATGCTTCAGATTTGTCATGCAGCTGTAGATATAATAGCATTAATTAATTAATGCTTTGTACGTAATATAGCCCTTGTGCACCATTTTAGTAGAGCAGGAAAGCCTATGAGATGTTTCCACAAAAGTTACATACATCTCTCTTTCTGCCCCAACTTGAGTTGCATCTTACAGTTTTGGCTGTCTGGTATTTAATCCTTCATTCAACAATATTGGAAGCATGCTGCATATAAGGGCTCTTCATGTCCCACCAACAGCAGCACAACGTTGTGTTACTAACTGTTGTTAAAGATACTTCCTCATGAAATTGCTTTGGTTTTATACCCAGTCTGCTGTGGAGGCAGCCACATGCATCTTTAGCTGTTCTAAAGCAGTGTTTTTCCTCTTCTCCACACAAATCTTGCTGTACAAATAGTCTACAAGACTTTATTCATGTTGATGGAGATGACATGGTTGGGGCTCACACTGGCCATTAAGGCTGCAGGAGGAACATCCTCTCCCTCTGTTCACTGAGCACTGTCCTTCATGGCCATTTTGACTCGAGCTGCTGGAGAGACTGCACAACTGGCTTCTGTGGTAGCATTTGTTCTTGTACTAATTGATGCATTCTGAAAATACATTATTTGGGCTCCTTGTAAATACATGTTTACCGTTCTTTTGAAAGAGTGATAGACAGGTCTTCAAAAAGAGAGGAGGGGGAGAAGAATGTGTGTGCTTACATATGTCTCTTGCCCATATTGCAATTTTGCAGCTTGGGATGTGTTCTCATTGCTGAACCTTGCCTTCCATAGATTTCAAAGGAGTTTACTCCTGAGCAAGCACTTATTTGGATGTTAGCCCTTAGTGAAGAATCTGGAAAAAGAGGAGGGAGCCAACTCTTTACTTGCCACACAGACAGTCACACAAAAAGTCAAAGTTCCCTGTGAATGCACATGTGCCAAGTGTTTCTACAAAAGCAAACTAAGGTTTGACAGATGGCCACTTAGCCATCTACCACCATCTCCTCCCCAGTCTTACTCCTTCTTAAGAAGCATGATTGGTGAATACTTTTCTTGTGGGCTCCTGATGTTTGATGGGAGGGCACATGAAGTCAGGGGAATCCTTCAGTTGCTTTCTTTAACTTGTCCACATTAAAACTGTAAGGATAGCACTACTCCCTAGCTTTATTACTGTGGCAGAATAGGATTAGGATTCGCTGCCTCAAGGACTAGAAGAAAATACGTTACAGCAACACAATTATGAGGAACAGCCACTGGGCCCATCTAGCTCAGAGTTGAGCAACTATTCATATCTGGGGAATAATTACATTTGGGGATGAAACCAAGAGCCACAGTGCGTAGATAGGGATTAAATAATACCACACCAGTTTTTTCCCCTCTTTTTAGTACATTAAACACACAACACATACAATTTCGTTGCTTGATTTTATGCCTAAAATAAGCAGAAAATTACACTTCTATTTCTTTCTTGGTTTGCCACCAAATTCAAATGATGTTATTTTAAAAGTGCTGTATGGATTTCAGAAAAAGAGGTTGGTGATCTAGTTATCCAACTCTGATTTATTTTATTTATTACCTCTAGCAGAGATGGACATTTGATGCCAGGTCTGCCCTTAATGTCTTGTAGGAGGCAAAACCCAGAGTGGATGGGGCCCTGATGTAAAATTAGTGGGGGTCAGCTGGATTTTTTGGTGAGGGTTGTTTGTTTACAGAGGATGTTTTGGAGCTTGTTCTACAGTTTTCATATATTTCTCCTCTCAAAATGGTAGGAAACTATACCATCTGAGTTTGACAGTTGTGCTCTTGGAATTTGGCAGCATGGTCAGAGAGAGCCTTGGCAAAGAAGGGGTTTATAGGCCATATGCTACCCTTGGGCTGCTGTTTCCCGGCCCGTAGTGTACAGTATGCTAACTGGCAATGGCTGTCTGATTTCTTAAGGCAATCTTTCAGATTCTTACTTGAAAATATGCATGGTTGAACTTTGGAGCTCTTGTTGCATGTATTCTATCACTTTATTGAGCTAAGTTTTCAATCCACATTTTATATTTTAATTCTGAGTACACCTATCATATCCCTTACTTCTGAATAGTCCATATTCACAAATATGGTCAAGACTACACATTAACAACCAGTCCTTTATCTATTCAGATATCTTATAGTGCTCTATTTGGCTTAGTGATAAAATATGATTATGTGATTCTATACATGGAATATTTTCATTTATTATATTTATACCCTGCTTTAAAGCTATTATTGTTCAGTTTAAATACATATAATTAAAGAAGGAAAAGCGTTATAATCAGCCTACTTATTCTGGAAATGTATCTTACATGGCTATGATTTTGTGGGCTAAAACAGTGGCAAAACCACACAGATAAAAGGACATGTTAAGTAATGGTACATGGATGGTATAGTGTAATTCTAAAGAGGTACATTTGAAAATGTGAGGTAATATACCACTGTTCTATTTTACAAATGCTCAGGGCAATTACCAAAGTGTTAATTTTTGGAGACAATGACCTGAATTTCCTGAAAGAAAAAATATTGTGGACTACAGCCCACAAAATGTTAAGTCATAATACAATTGTTGGTTTTTAAGATAGCCTAAGCGGTTTTCATGTTCATGTCCTAGTAAGCAAATTTCCATGGGGGAATCCAGTACTAAAAATTGTAATAAAGCAAAGAAAAAATTGAAGTGAATCCACCATAGAGAAAATAAATGGTAACATCTACTCAGTTTGTCTACCACCATCCCAACCTTCTGGAACAAAAATATCTTTGACAGTGGAAGGAAGACAAAAAGCAAAGATGCTAAATGGGATCCTTAAGCAGGAAAATTCCAGAGCCCAGATATAGAAAACAGAAAACCAATTTGGCACAGATACTGACTCCTTTCTAGGATAACAGTATTCAAAGAAACAAGTTCAAATTAAGCTCAGTTTACTATTTACATGCTCTATAGAAATTGCACTACTCACATGACATTGCATGCAAACTGTTTTATTTTCTCCCATCAATTTACAGTATCTTTCAAGCTAATACAGGATTTTCACATGGTGTAACAGGAATGCTGTAGGCAGATTTTCTGGAGAAAGTTGAATGATGCAGAATATTAAACTTCTTAGGTTTATTTAAGTTTTATTACTTCACACACACTGAAAGGATAGAGACTGCTTCCAGATGAGAGCTTTACTATAAAATTACCATACCTTATTTAATTTTAAATTTCTCTGAGTAATTAAAAAGGGTCAAGATGTGTAATTCACAACCCATTCCCATCATCACCACTGTATCACCATCTAAAACTTTTGCAGGCCATCAAATAAGCAAAAATCTTTAATATAGTCTGTCTGATAGGAATTTAATCTGTATTTAAAGTTTGTTTGAATTGCTGCATTTTTAATCTCACTCATAGATGCATTATACTCATCACAATACATTTATCTGTTGTAGGCCTCCCAGTAGAGATGATAATGTTATCACATTACTTGTGTTGACCATCTGCAGTAATTCTCATGGATCACCAGTAGTCCATAGACCACAAACTGGGAACTATTTCTCCAGATGCTGTCCTCTATTTATAAACTTCTTGTCCAGAGAAAGATGGAATAGCTGCATAAGGCTTTATGATAGATGAAATTAGAAGTCCTCTATCTGGAAACACCCATAGGCTCAGATGATCATATAACTCACATGTTTGCTGTATATTTGTTCAGTTAACAAATAGTGGGATAACAAGGCATGACAATCTTCTTAATGGGCCAGGAGCTGCTGTGAGGCTTTTTCTTACCTGAAACTTAATATTATATTTTATGCACTATGTCATTTGTGCTGCCCTTTTAGGAAGGCTCTAAAAACCCACTGGAGTGTTTATGTTTTAAGTTTCGTCTTTCACTGACACAGTTGTTTAAGCATTTCAGTTATAAGTACTGTATGTTTTAAATTTTTGTAAGCCACCTTGAGTTGAAATCAGATTAATAGATAACAATAAAATATTCTCTGTCATTTAAGTTAATTTTATCTTTATACTGAATTAGAGAAGGATGGGAGTGGGGCCAAGAGAAGGTGGCTTAAAGCCACCCACTAAGTTCATATTTAGATTGGTATCTGAATGTGAAACTCACGTATTTTGCTACTATGCCATGCTACCTCACAAGATTTAGGATTATTTCATGGAAAACAAAACAATGTTTTATTTATTTATGTATTTATTTAGCTTGCATACTACCAGATCTAAACAACTTGGCACAGTTTACACTGGAGTAGTTTATAAAACCAAATAATCATAATACAGTAAATTTTTTAAAAATGTAATACTATAAAAACATCGGCAGCAGCCATATGGAATGATGCACAAGTGGGTAAAGTCAGACCTTTGGGAGAAGGCTATTTTACCAGTGGGGTTCACCACAGAAATCTCTTCCTCCAGGCCATGACCCATTTCATCTCCAGTATGTGGGGAACCTAAAGTATCCCCCAGCAAGGACAAATGCACAGGATAGGATGGTTCTACCTGAAGTAAGAGCTAAACCATGTATTGTGGAAGGTGGGATTCCTAAGAATGGACCTCTTACTCTGTGAAGGGCTAAATATTGATTAATATTTTCTAGAATACTAGTTTTAGCCATACTGCCCACAAATTTTTGGATTATTTTACTAAAATTCTAACTTACAAAATAATATAAATTATACTGACTGTTTGAAGTAAGTAACTTCTGGGTGACTTTTATTTCTACTATAAAAAGAGATAGCATAAGGAAAAAATACTAATCTCATTCACTAGAATTTCCTTATTGTAGCAGGGTGTGAAGGGGAAAATCCCCCAACCCAATTGACCAGTGGAGAGCACACAATCTGCTTGAGCCAAGTTTTTTGAGCTGCACAGGGGACAGAATACAAAGTTCTGCCCACTGAGAGAAGGGTGAGGGAAAAGCTTATATAGTGATCTTGTTTACAGGAAAAGGACAGTAGCACCCCTTGGCAACAAAGCCCATTCATAGTAAACTTGTATTTTTAGCCTTTGGTTTGTTTAGTCAGCAAGCCTTGAGGCATAGCCAGGGGTCAACTCCCTCTTTACCAGTAACTAGCCTCTGAGTTTGCAGTTTCAGCCCCTTAGTAAGCTATTTGTATTTTTATATTTTCAAGCATTTGGCTAAGCATTGAAGCATCTTTGAAGCCATTTTTTTTAGGCCAAGCTGTTTCATTAGTTATTTTCTCCTTCAGGTGATTCTCACAAACCCATAGCCTGCCAGATCCCTTCCTGGAATGTCCATCCTTTCCACCTGAGTTCCAGGGTGCCTAGGTGTAACTGCTTCCAGGTGAAAAGGTTCTACCTGGAACAGACAGTTAAGTTGACACCACCTGTTCTTGAATGGGGGTATGCTCCCTTCTTCTGCAGTCTGAATGAGCAAAACAGAAAAATCCCTTTCCCCAGGATGAAATTTTAAATAAAGTGGCTCCAATTTCACATCTTCACCAGATTGACTAGCCAAAATGGTTTTGGTGTGCAGTGTGCTAGTCCAAATCCATAGGGACAGCTATATAAATTTGCTAAATAAATAAATGCAACCTACCCAGATTGGGGGAAAAGAAATGTATTAAGTCCCTCTCCCAACCTCAGTCTCACTGCCCTGCCTCTTGTTAGAAGAAGACATTAGCTTTATAGAGTGATAAAATAATTAAGAGTCACCAGCTATCTGTAAGTCCCCAGATCCACTGTGCTTACAAATAAGATATGTACAAATATATGTGTTTTGCTTTTCCTCAGCTCTTTTAAAATATAATTGATAGTCTTGGTTTACTTTTGAGTCAATGTCCCTTTGGCTAATGTGACCTTTAGAGTTTTATGGTACTGGTGTTTCTTTTTGTCTCATTTCTCAGGAGACCTTATGGAGGGTGAACTTTATTCTGCTCTCAAGGAAGAGGAAGCCTCTGAATCTGTTTCCAGTACAAACTTCAGTGGTGAAATGCACTTTTATGAGTTGGTAGAAGACACAAAAGATGGTATCTGGCTAGTACAGGTATTACATGTGTTCACTTTGAAAATAAATCAGCCTCTGAGTAAGGTCATAGTGCTCTGAAAGTGGTGGATTATGTCTCAGTGTTTTGTAAATTGGTATTGACCTAACGTGTTTAGATGCTGTTTCCCATTATTCCCTTTTTGTGAGGTGCATATTTAACTCAGTCATTTTTGTGAAAATATGTGTTTACACAAACATTGAAAGTTTTAAAAACATTCGAGGCATGAAAAATGAACACAACTGAAGACTCCATGGTGGTACTGAACAATAATTCTTACAGATTTATAATTGGCTAAAAACAGAATCAGGCAGCGCCTAACTGATTTTGGCTGATGTTGGAAAGAAACAAAGCTGTGGCAAACCAGAAAAGCCTAGTCCTGTAGGCTAGACTAGGGAGTTGAAAAAAAGAAATCCTAGAAGAAGACAATGGGAAATCAGTTCTAAATTGTTGCCAAGGAAGCAACATTGACATGTTCATTTAGTCACCAGGAGTTAAGCTTGATTTTAAAGCAAAGTAGGGACTAATGGAAAATTATAATTATGGAGGAATGTAATAGTGTTGCAACAGCCCAGGTTCTGTTCAGAAAAATTGCTGGCCTTGAAATCTGGTTTTAAGAGTGCTAACGGTCATAAACTGATGTTAAACATCCTTAGAAAAGAACATACTCCACCTTTAAGCAGTGAAGAGGAAACAAAGGGTGGTGTTCATAAAAAGTTCACTTTCCTTAGATTCCAGTGAAAATTAACAGTTTTTTTTCTCTTCTCTTCCATTCATCTTTCCCTATGCTGGCACCTGGATTATTCTTAAATAAACAAGAGCTTTCCCAAAATATATGAATTGGAATCTATACTTTTTAACTTATTAATTTGAGCAACAGGGTATTTAAATAATATTAAGTGTCACTGACAAGAAAGGGGATCTTGGGGTAATGATACATAATCCAATGTAAATGTTAGCTGAATGTGTGGCATTCTAAAAAAGGATAGGCTTGACATAGATCCCATTATATATATATATATATATATATATATTCTAGGAACGCGGTGGCGCTGCGGGTTAAACCGCTGAGCTGTCGATCGGAAGGTCGGCGGTTCGAAACCGCGCAGCGGGGTGAGCTCCCGTTGTTAATCCCAGCTCCTGCACACCAAGCAGTTCGAAAACATGCAAATGTGAGTAGATCAATTGGTACCGCTTCGGCGGGAAGGTAACGGCGTTCCGTGAGTCATGCTGGCCACATGACCCGGAAGTGTCCTATGGACAACGCTGGCTCCAAGGCTTAGAAACAGAGATGAGCACCGCCCCCTAGAGTCGGACTCGACTGGACTTTACGTCAAGGGAAACCTTTACCTTTACTATATATATATATATCCAATGTAAATGTTAGCTGAATGTGTGGCATTCTAAAAAAGGATAGGCTTGACATAGATCCCATTATTTATATATATATATATATATATATATATATTTATTATTTTTTTGGAGTAAGCAACAGTAAGCAGAATTCAGAAAAGAAGTAAGAAATAATGAACCAGAGAAATTAAAGTCGTGAGATAATAAAAGATAAAGGGAACAGGCTTTATAAATTACCTATTATCCTTTACACTTCTTCCATTTTGAGGTCACCTCAACTTCAGCCAACCACGACATCTTTGTTCTTACTTTTCCTCTCAACTTCTTCACTCTTCCTTCATATGTTTGTTTTGCAATTCAATCCTCATTCATTCTCTCTATATAACTAAATCACCACTACATATTTTTTCATACTGGGCACTTACTTTTGTATTCAATCTATATTACTTTGGCATTCTTTCATTTTTGTTCCAATTGCTTCTCATTTTATCTCACACACTTTTTAAGTGCCAAATTCCCATTGCGTTAAACTTAACTCTGAAATACTTGGTTCTCACATCCATATTACAAAGGGTGCAGAAGCATGGTCTTATACAGTACGTGGCTGTTTTAACTTCTTTTGATACATATTCATTCATTGCAAGAAATCAGGTAATATCTACTACCTTTCTAACAGCATTTGCCCCTCTAAAAATTTGTCCAGCCATTTTCTCATGTTAAATAAGGTACATAAATTAAAATTCCTTGCTCTAGTGTTTCATCATCCATGTATAGTTTGCATATTTCATTTCATTTTCCCTGTCGAACATAAGTAGCTTGACCTTCAGTATATTAATTTCCAGATCTATACTTCTGTTGCTTAATATAATCTATCTAACATTTGCTACAGATGATTTCATTCTCAGCCAACAATGCAGCATACTGTATTTGCATACAAAAGCACACATACATTCATGTTCTTAGTTAACATGCCTAGTGTCACCACAAGCATTCTTTATACATTTATTCATTGATACATTACATAACCCAGAGGACATTACATAACCCAGAGGACATCACACATTGTCTTATTCCCTACACAGTGTTGAATTAGCTAAACATTTCATTTATTCCCATATATGCTTCACTTCCATCATGCACTATTTTTATTTCATTCAGCAACCCATCTTCAATTCCATATACCTGCAGAACATTCTATTATTCAGGCCTATTCAATTTATCAAATACTTTCTCTAAATTAAGAAATGTACAATAAACCTCCTCACCTTCATACATTTCTCAAAGCTTCGTCCTTACTCTTTACAATATGGCAATACAGTTCTTTTAGTGCATAAAACTATATACATAGACAATTCATTTAATTTATTTGGTAAATTTATACAGCTGCCCACCTCACATACGTGATTCTGAGTGGCGTACAAAATTAAAAAATAAGACAATACAACAAAATAACCAAAAAATAACCACAAGAATCATTTAAAAAATTAAGACAATAAAAAATAATCTGCGTGAGAGTGCAATCAATCTCACTAACAGTACGGCCATTTCGCAGGCTCCACATCACCACTACCAGATCCCCAGACCAGATGGCAAAGCCGTGTTTTCAGGCTCTTCTGGAAGGCCAGCAAGGACAAGACCATCTGACCTCAGGGAGAATGATGTTCCAAAGGGTGGGTGCCGTGACAGAAAAGGCTCTCCTCCTGGGTCCTGTCAGATGACATCTCTTCATAGACGGAACCCGCAACATGCTCTTCCTGCCAGACCTGATGGGATGGGTAGATGTGATTGGGAAGAGGCAGTCCCTCAAATAACCCGGCCCCATTCCATGTAGGGCTTTATAGGTCATTACTAGCATCTTGAATTGAATGCGGAAGCAAACTGGTAACCAGTGCAGCTGGTGTAAGATCAGAGTCTGCTGATCTAGGTGCGCACATAACTGTGCACTGTGCCACATTTTGTACCAACTGAAGCTTCTGGATGCTCTTCAAGGACAGCCCCATGTAGAACGTGTTACAGTAATCCATGCAGGAGGTGACCAGGGTGTGAGTGACTGAGTGTAGGGCCTCCTGGTCCAGGAATGGGCTCAACTGGCACACAATCTGAAGTTGCACAAAGGCCGTCCTAGCCACAACTCATCGAGCAGGAGTTGTGAGTCCAGAAGGATTCCCAGATTGCGCACTGGGTCTGTCTGAGGCAGTGCCACACTATCCAGAACTGAAGACAGCAAATTCCCAGATCCAGGTGGCCCCAAAGCCACTCAGTTTTGCCAGGGTTGAGCTGAAGCCTGTTGTTCCCCATCCAAACCCCAAAATATATTACATGTGCTGATAATATTAATGACAATGGCAATTCTTCATGATTGTCAGTCAATTTCCGTATAGAAGAAGGCGTGTTTTGCTTTTAACTTGAAAATACCATAAATGTTCATCCTCTAAGTTATATGTATTAAGACTGTACAAAGCATTTGAAAAACGGACTTAATAAGATGAATTAACACCTCTCTTCAAAGTATTAAAGCTGATCATCCTTTGCAAGATTTATGTAACTGCTTCAAAAGCAGATCCTAGCTGTCCTCATGTGTGTGAATGCACACATATAACTAGTCTTGTCTGGTCATTTATATAATCCAGTTTTTCTACAAACTATACCATAGTGATATTTATGGATAGTTAAATTTTAAAATAATAGTATTGACATTAAAGGTAATTTAATATTTCATAACAAATAGAATAAAAAAGCAAGTTCATAGAATGTTTTGTGTAGGATAAAAATGTCTTGACCAAGAAAAGAGGATCTTGGGGTTGGATAGATGGCTCAAGAAAAACATCAGTCACAACTGAAATACTGTGTGCAGTTCCAGTAACTATATCTTAAAAAATTAATTGCTTAAAAAAGTGCAGAGAAGAATGACTAGAATTTGAGGCTGATTAATCCTCCTATGGAAAAGGTTAAAACATCAGAGGTGTTTTAATTGTGGAAAATAATGAATAAGAGGGAACATCGAGCTTTATAGAAACATAGTAGAAAAATGTGTAGCCTATTTCATAAGGCCAGAACCTGAGTCATCCAATGAAGAAAAGTTGTAGAAGATTCACCACAGACAAAAGGAAGTATTTGATATGGCATATAGTTAGTCTGTACAGTTGTGGGCACCAATTAGCTTTAAAAAGTGATCAGATCAGTTTAAGAGCATATAAAATATAGCTGGTGGTAAATCAGTAATTAAAAGGGAAAATCACAAGACTTATTAAGTGTTGATGTCAGTTGAGCTTAGAGAGGATGGAAGAGGATTTAGCTGGGAGTAGTTTTGAAATGATGGCAACTTCCCCTACCAAAAAAAAAAAGGAAATTGGTCTGCTCAGATGCCTAACTGATTATAATTTGTGTAAGATCTTTCAGTATGTAATTCCTTGCCATCAGAATAATTTAGAAGTTAAGCTATTACTGACATCCACATTATCAACATCATAAAGGCAATAATCTTTTTTTAAGTTTAAAGCTTCAAGTAATTTGGGTGAAAACCCAAAAAAGCTTCACTATTTAACATTGTGCAACAAGAACGATGTAGTCATTTATAGCAACACACACACACACCAATTGTATACAAATAGCTTATGGCAAAGGGGGGTTGCCACTTACAAATAATGGGTTTCTTTTGGAAAACTTCACTCAGTGCAAATGGTCAAAGTAAAATGCTGTGCTTCATTCAGATAATGACAGTCAGCTATTGTCATGAGCACTGATGGCGAGCAGGAGGGGGCCCCTATCCAGGGGGGAAAACGCATGCGTAGTACTGAGGAGTTAAGCAGCCATTCAAAGAGACACAGATCAGACCCGCCTTGGCTTTGGGGTTTATCTGTATGGGTTTTTCTCACGCTTCTTCCGTTTGTTAGGATTTTCTGTCTAATGTAGCAGTAATAAAACACTAGAGACCTATTCCTTGTCTCAGCGTGGTTCCTGGCTGTTAGGACAGCTATACTGTCAATTGGCACCCTAGGTATCCCTTAGAAGCGGGGCAGAAAAAGACAAATAATATTTAATATTTCTTTTTATAAAATAAATTGTGTAGTAGTCTCCTAGAAGCTATGCATCTTTCTCTTCCAAAGACATGTTTCTTTTATAACCCATGAATGTTGCAGTTTTTGACCATCTGTTTGGTTGTGTCCTATTGTGATATATATTCTTCATTTTCGTTTGGCAGACTTCTCCCTCATGCTTTCATCTGTTCGTGTTTGCATGTTCACCACATGGTTTTCCTTCTCTCACGTGCATGCCATTCTTCCCCCCTCCCTCCCCCCTCTTTGCTAACCCACACACAGCACTCTCTCTCAGACACGTACAACTTCACCCGAAGATTTGGTCCTCCACTAGCAGCAGCTCTCTTGGTTTTGTGCTGGGCAGGTTCTATTCTCCCCAGGATGCCTGGGGAATAGAAGCGCCAGGGGGAGAGAGATGGTGGCTGGTGAGGAGCCAGCCATAGGCTGGCAGTTTCTCCCCATTTTAAACATCTAAAGCTTGGAGGCTATGATTATTTGAATTCTAATTAACAAACAAATCAGATTATAAGATACCATTTGATGTTCTATGTATATTTCCTCTGAGTATACCTTCAGCTTCAGTGGGAGCTTTCAGTCTCTTCCTTTTGTATGCAGATTGGAAAGGGAAGGGAAAAACATGGAAGCCTAGGATGTGGCTTGTGCCAATGTTACATTTGAACTGCCTCTTTGTATTCCACTGTATGCCGCTGTTGCTGACGTGAGTTTATTGTTTATGGGGTTTGTTGTTCTCGCTTATATCTCATACTGGATATCTGGATAAGCTGAGCCCAAGGCTGCAATATATACAGTAGTTGTCCTAACAACCAGGAAACACACTGAGACAAGGAACTGGTCTCTAATATTTATTGCTAGTACTTAACAGGAATCCTAACAAACTGAAGAAGCGTGGGAAAAACCCAGACATATAACCCCCAAGGGTTAAGGCGGTCCCGATCTGTCTCTCTTTGAATGGCTGACCAATTCCTCAGTGCTACGCATGCGCTTAACAGTCTGGATGGGAGCCCCCTGCTTGCCATCCTTACTCATGACAGTAGTATAGCTTTTTGGTATTCTTTACAATGATGTTATTGCTAATTCTGAGTTTTTGAGTATCTGCCAAAATAAATGGACTTTGGCAGTTTTAAGGGGTGAATGATTTTGCAGTCTTGCCACATGTATGTTTTTAAAGAAATAAAAAGTGGTATAACTGAAATTTGACGATCTGGCTGCCAGGTTTCAGGGGTATAATCTTGAGGCATTTTTGGTATTGTAAAAGGACTGCTCAAGGGCTACACTCTGGATATACTGTTATAAAGGTCCCATGTATTGAGAGCAAGATAGAGTTAGACAAGGGCATAAGAGTTTTTCTCTCTCACACAGTGTTGGAACTCAAGGTTATCCACTGAAGCTAATTGCAGGAAAATTCAGGGCTTATTAGCCCACCTGCGCAAAGATCCAGCCAATCCCACCTACCAGAGCAAGCTCCACCCTCCCCAGCCTGCATTCGTTCATCCAGCTGCCTCCTCTCCCAGTTTCCCGCACTGACCTTTGGACTTTTTCACTCAGCCGCCACGGGAAAAGCGGAAGCGCCTCGCTGCCAGCCCCAGCTTCTCTGGCAAACGTTTCCTCTCCATGTGGCTCCCTTCTGAACGCTGTCTTCCAAAGCTTATGTTATCTTCTCAGCTTATGCTGTCTTCTCAAGAGGTCCCAAATTTTGTTTCAAGCTGTTTGTCCATCAAACCTAAAAGAAGAACTTCTGGTTTCACTTGTACATTTATCTTAAGAACCTTTTGAATTGTAATACATATTTGTTCCCAATATTTCTTAGCTTTCTTACAAGTCCACCATAAATGATAAAAAGTGCCTTCTCCTTGGGAACATTTCCAACATACATTTGATACTCCTTTATACATCTTCAACAATTTATCAAGGCTTAAATACCAACGATACATCATCTTATAAAAATTCTCTTTCAAATTGTAATTCAGTGTAAATTTCAAACCTTTGAAAATTCTCCCATTGATCAAGCATGATATTATATCCAAAATTCTTTGGCCATTTAATCATAGAATCTTTAACATATTCGTCCTCCAAGTTCATTTGCAATAACAGTTTATACATCATAGCAATAACATGCTCATCGGTAGTACATAATCCACTTCAAACTGGTTTTTTCATTCACAAAATTATAAATCTTATCCAAATTAAATCGTTCTGTCAATTGTGCGTAAGTAAACCAATGACAAGTATAACCCTCCATTTCTAATTCTTCTCTTGTTTTTAACTTAAATTCTCCTTTTTAGCTTGTCTCTTTTTTCTTTAGTCTCTCTTTAATTTTTTCCTATCTGATTGTGTTTTATCTTTATGTTGAAAATTTAATAAAGTTTTTTTTTTTAAAAAAGGAAAGGTACTCTCTCAATTTTTAGGAATGGATCCAGAATATGAGTTTGTCATCAGTTTTTTAAAAGTCTCTTGTGTTCTAAAAATGAGAGGATGACACAGTATGTTGTTATGTGGTCTAGATTTAATGACAAACATGATAATTGAAGTTATTTTATATAGCTACAGTATTTATAGTTATTTGGATCTTTTCTGCTGTTCATTGGGGGGGTTATTATGTTTGGTTTATCTTAATCACTATAATATACTTAGGTTTTTTTCTTCAGAGTATAATTCTTCATCCTTTTTTAGTGATGTAGACTTTTTTGTATTTCACTATTTTATAATTTAATTTATAATTTAAAAAAACCTTCCATTCACCCCCAAAATTCAGTCATATATATTAACTATATAGGTGTATATGAGGAACAGAACTGATGAAATTCAGGTTTCTTACCAATATGAACTTAATTTTGGTAAACAGTTTAGTTGAAGAGTGGAACTGAATTGATCAAAAATGCATAACAAAAATCTTATTTAAGCCAGAGTATTGCAAGATATGCAGAATCTTTGACCTGTTATACTGTACAGGTAGTCCTTGCTTTTAACAACTACAATTGGGACTGGAATTTCGGTCGCTAAGCGATGCGATTGTTAAGCAGATCCGACCCAATTTTACAAACTTTTTGTGGCAGTTGTTAAACAAATCACTGTGGCTGTTAAGTGAATCACATCGTCGTTAAGCAAACCACGTGGTTGTTAAGCAAATCACATGGTTTCCCATTGATTTTGCTTGCTGGAAGCTGGCTGGGAAGGTCGAAAATGATGATCACATGACTGTGGGATGCTGTAATGGTGGTAAACATGAACAGTTGCCAAGCACCTGAATTGCGATCACATGACAGTGGGGACACTGTGATGGTTGTAAGTGTGAGGACTGGTTGTAAGTTGGTTTTTCAGTGCCATCGTAAGTCCAAACTGTCGTTAAACAAATGGTCATTAAGTGAGAACTACCTGTATATTTAAATGTTCTTTTCTTTTTTTTAAATAGGTCATAGCAAATGATAGGAGCCCTTTAATGGGAAAAGTCCATTGGGAGAAAATGGTGAAGAAAGTTTCAAGGTTTGGTATACGTACAGGCACTTTTAATTGCTCCAGTGACCCCAGGTATGTTCTCTGAAATGCTGTAGCCCAGCTAGAAGAAAAATTAGTGGGGGAAAGACTGTTTGGTGATAAGTAATAGACATCCACACTTTACATTTACAATTGTAAGATTTTGGAAAATAAATTTCTCCAGGTTGCAATATTCATTTGCATATGAATCAAGCAACGTACCATTTATCTTTGAAACTATTCTGTGGTTCAAAATATTGACTGAGCAACTTGGCTCTCAACAAGGATTCTGAATTTTTCCACAGCAAAATCCTTAGTAAGGATTGTTCCTGGCATAATCATCTGTGGATTCCAGACATCATGAAGAGGTGCCAGGATTAAAGGCATGAGCTTCCAAGAGATTGTGGAAGAAATCCAAAATAGCAGGAAGGGATGACAGGGATCCTTGTTATCTCTTTATGCTATTGGTGGAAATATGCAGAGTTTCTAGATTTTGGAATGGTCTCAGAGAGGGGAAGAGTTATTTTTCAGTTGGAGGAAAAATAGTTTATATTATCAATGCCAATTCTGAATTGCAAAAAGCAGATCATCTATCAGCATGCCGCTAATTCAGTTCAGCTTTAATCAACTCTTATAAAAAAATAAACACTACTTCATCACTGCTCATAGACCATCATTCCCACACTCAGCCTTCTTTGTTCAGCCGATCCACTCTCTTTAATGCATTCTCCCCTGAAAAGCTTTGAGGGTACAATTTCACCTGCAATTCATGCTTCTTCCAATGCATAACATATTTTCTGTGCTCTTCCAAAAAGCTGCTCTCATCCCAGTCATGGCTCATACCATTCCTTCAGTGTCTCTATTCATACTCTTCTACAACTGAGTAGCTCAGGAGCTGATTGATTATATTCACCTTCAGTTTCTTTTCAGGAGTCTGTTTACCAAAGTATCCTTTCTTCATTCAAAAATCTGTCTCTTGGCTTTGATGCCTTCTGCTTCCTTCCCTTCCTCCATTAGTTACTTTGCTGCATCCTTAAATGGCACTACACTTCACTGAAACCATATCTTCCAGTGTCCCTCTCTCTCACTGTGCACCTTTCCTTTCCTCTTCTCTTCCACTCCTGTTGTCTTTGTCAGCTCCCTGCAATATTGTCTTAATGTTATCCTCTTCTAAATCCTTGTTGCCATCTCTTCTACTGTTACTTCTCTTGCCATCTCTTTTTTTTTTATCTCCAAGCCATTTTCAGATCTGCTTTACTGTATTCAACCACGCTATTCCCAATAATATTTTGAACCACAGTTTAACCAATCCACCTTTCCTAGTAATCGTTTCTTTCAATGCCATCCTCCAAAGCTACCTCGACTTTGCTGCAGCTCCATCACTGTGCCACAGGTCATGCCCCAAAGTGCAGCCCAGGTTGTCCTTTCATGCCTTAAAAACTAATATGAAATAGAAAGCTGGCAAGAACCTGTTTTCAGAACCAGAACTTGGTTTCTGAACTTGTGATATATTTCATTTTTAAAGCACCTCTAATAAAATAACTTTGTTTTTGAAAATAGGCATTTGCCAAGCTGCCATGGACGACAGTTCTACTCCTTCCCATTTCATAGCAGAACGACTCACTACTCAAATCAAGTGAATTCAGGAATTCTGAGATCAGAACTTTTGTGCGGTTTTCTCTAGTTTTGTTGAAATGACTACTAATGGGGGGCTGCTTATACAGTATTAGACATGTTAAATCTACAGATTAATCTAGATCAGTGTTTCTCAACCTTGGCAACTTTAAGATGAGTGCCAGTTTGGTCTAGTGGTTAAGGCAACAGGCTAGAAACTGGGAGACCGGGAGTTCTAGTCCCGCCTTAGGCACGTAAGCCAGCTGGGTGACCTTGGGCCAATCACTCTCTCTCGGCCCAACCCACCTCACAGGGTTGTTGTGGGGAAAATAGGAGGAGGAAGGAGTATTAGGTATGTTCCCCTGATGGGAGGAGATGGGCAGGGACAAATTGAATTTAAAAAAAAATGTTCGCCACATTGAGTTATTTATAAAAATAATAAAGGCAGGATAGAAAATAAATAAAAATTTAAAAATAAAAATAAATGTGTGGACTTCAACTCCCGGAATCCCATGTTGGCTGGGGAATTCTGGAAGTTGAAGTCCACACATCTTAAAGTTGCCAAGGTTGAGAAACACTGATCTAGATTATTCACTACCATTAGTCTATAAGGAGTGCGGCAGCATTTTTTAAAGTACTGTTTAGTTTAACTGAATGTTTTCTTTGTAGATACTGCAGAAGAAGAGGTTGGGTAAGGTCTACGTTAATTATGTCAGTTCCACAAACAAGTACATCCAAAGGGAAAGTGATGCTTAAAGAATATAGTGGACGTAAAATTGAAACGGAGCATATTTTCAAATGGATCACAGCCCATGCTGCTTCTCGAATCAAAACAATCTTCAAATCAGAGCACTTGAAAGAAGAATGGAATAAAAGTTACCAGTACAGGGTGAAAATATACTTGTTTGCTACATTAGACCAGCCTCCAGCTTTCTTCTCTGCGCTAAGTGTAAAATTTACTGGCAGAGTTGAGTTTATTTTTGTGAATGTAGAAAACTGGGACAACAAGAGTCACATCACAGAAATGGGCATTCATAAGACCCCATCTTACATCCTTAGAACTCCTGAAGGTATTTACAGATATGGGAATAATACTGGTGAATTTATATCCCTTCACGCTATGGACTCCTTCTTGCGCTCCTTACAACCTGAAGTTAATGATTTATTTGTCTTAAGTTTAGTCTTAGTTAATTTGATGGCTTGGATGGACTTATTTATCACCCAAGGTGCTACTATAAAGCGCTTCGTTGTTCTTATAAGCACTTTAGGGACATATAATTCTCTCTTAATCATTTCTTGGCTCCCAGTTCTGGGGTTTTTGCAATTACCTTATTTAGATAGTTTCTACGAATATAGTTTAAAACTGTTCCGTTATTCTAATACAACGACCCTCGCTTCATGGGTAAGAGCTGACTGGATGTTCTACTCATCACACCCTGCCTTGTTTCTCAGCACTTATCTGGGACATGGTTTATTGATTGATTATTTTGAGAAAAAAAGACGACATAATAACAGTGATGAAGTAAATGCCAATAACTTAGAGTGGCTGTCAAGCCTTTGGGACTGGTATACTAGTTATCTATTCCATCCAATCACATCCTTTCAGCATTTCCCCTTTGAATCTGATTGGGATGAAGACCCAGATCTCTTTCTTGATCGCTTAGCTTTCCCTGATTTGTGGCTTCACCCTCTGATACCAACTGATTATATCAAAAACTTACCTATGTGGCGATTTAAAAGTTTTGATGGACATTCAGAAGAGGAAATGATGGAACTCTCCCAAAGTGAAAATGACTCAGATAGTGAATGCAAAGATGTTCCAAATAAAGAGTTATTTGAGGATGAGCGAAGAACCCTTCTAAATCCTTGTGAAGGAGAAGTTTGCTGCAGTGCTGAGACCTGTTCATGTGCCAAAGCCAAGTCATATGGATCAAACAGCACTGGAGAAGACTTGGAGCCTGATTGGTCAGCTTGGCCTGCTAGCATGTTGCACTGTACCGAATGTGTTGTATGTCTAGAGAATTTCATAAATGGGTGTCTGTTAATGGGCTTACCGTGTGGCCATGTCTTTCACCAGAATTGCATTGTGATGTGGCTAGTAGGGGGGCGACATTGCTGCCCTGTCTGTAGATGGGCATCTTACAAGAAAAAGAAGCCATATGTACACCATCAGCTTTTATCAAATCACAGCCTGTCTTAACTGTATATTAATAATGTCCTTTGTAATCTTCTTACATATTTACTGCTTGCCATTTAAATGTTAGTCACAAACAGACCGTGTGGTTTGAAGTTTTAGTTTAAACGTTAGTGCAGTGAAGTAAAATAAACATGATGCTAATGTTGATGACAGAATCATTTGGTTGCCTTGTATGTTGAAATAATGAATATGTCTTTGTACAATTACAGCTTTCCTTTACCACATTTGGAAATTTAAATTAATATTTGTTTTTTTGTTTGCATTCTCTGCAAGCACAAAAAAATCAGATGTTTGTCAACAAAAGTATACTTCTGCAAATGTTTAACATAATAGGATTTGGGTGAACATGGAAATTTTAACAAAAATAATTGTTTTAATGTTTCTTTTAGAGTTTGTTCAGCACACCTCTGTTGAATAATGTATTGTTTGTGAGTATACCTTTAAAAACAAATTCATGAAAATAAATTATTTTAAAAAAGTAGTAAGTTGTAATATTAATCATTTTTAACATTTTTGTGCCTGTATTTTTTCTCTCTCCATTTGAAAAATTGCTGTTTATATACTATCCTTTCTGCAAAATAAAAATAAAAAATGGAACTCCACTTCTCAGACAAAACCTTCAGTCTACTAGCCATTTCCAAATCTGTCTCTCTTCCTTATATTATTCTTTAAAGTGTCATGTTCATCTCATGGTACTTTATGTATATCAAATAAAGCTTGTTCAACCATTTTTATTTAATCTTTTACCGTAAGTTAACTCCTGAAAAATGGAGAGTCAGATAAGCAAATCTCTTGCCATAATTGATAGAAATTAAGTGGTTGTTCAGAATTCACCTATATGTCTCATTTCTGGCATTTTCTTCCCCAGCAGGATCACCTGGCATCAGACTTGACACATATTGCCTGCCAGATGAAAGCTTTATCCCTGTGCTGACATTTGTATTTTATGTTTGTGTTTTATTGTTCATACCTGGCTGGTTTTATTCTTATAGTTGAAAATCAACAAAACAAGACTTTAAAGTTAGTTTAAATTTAAAGCAAAGAGACTGATCACAAGAGATTTTTTATCATGGAAAGAAATACTGGGTTCACAGACTGAGGCCATAGTTTGCTTAAGCGTGGATTATTGAATGAATAAATTCATTTACTTATTTTCTATCCCGTCTTTATTATTTTTATAAATAACTCAAGGCGCCCAACATAGCTAATGCTAACAAGCCACGTTTCCTTTTGAAAGACTTGTGAAATAATAGGAAAGCAGAGGAACAAGGAGGCAGAGTAAGACAAGACCACCTTCCAGTGGAAAAATTAACTGCCCTTAAGTTATGCAGAGGTGCAACACTGCAAAATAAATAAGGGAGAAGTGGGGAAAAAATTACTCATCTTCTAATATTGTTACTATTGTGGGATTGCAAAGGTTTAAAACTGAGGTGTTTCTGAACTCTTTCAAAATGTTCCAATTAGTGCAAACTACAGTACAGATTCAGGTTGCAAGGTGCAATGGCTAGAAGAAAGTGTTTTGTGACATCACTGTAGTATAGCTCATTTTGAATATTGAAAAAAGGTGAAAGGTCCCCTGTGCAAGCACCAAGTCGTGTCTGACCTTTTGGAGGTCATTTTGAATATAACATGTTGGAAATCAATGAAAACTGAGTTACTGGCTGCAGATGCAAAACATACTAAGCTGAAAAGCTGTGTTTTCATTGCCTTATGCATTTTAACCAAGATTTGTGTGGTTTACTGTGCCATCTGAAGACAAAATCACCACCATATATAACTTGTTCTACCAGAAATTTTGGTTTATGCTGGATCAATGCCCTCTAGTACTTCACAGTTGAGTGTGGTCAATTTGATTGGATGGGAATCTGGTGGTCCAGACAGCTCTGCCCTGTTCCATATGGCATCTGGGTGGTAAAGAATAAAAATACAGACGTCAAGAGGGAGAAATGGTGGACTGAAGATGGCTCTGCAAAAAGCAAGCCAACAACCACAGCGAAGAATGAAGAGCTGACAAGTAGACTGGCTCTCTGAACCTCTCCAGGTAAAGGAGAGGACCAGAGATTGCTGACAAGTACTCCAGACAGTTGCTTCTCATGAGGAGACCATACGACAGAGGTCTCTGGAGGGTTTTGAGCACTAGGAGACAAGGGAATAGCCGCCTTGCTCAAACCACAGTCAGCACCTTTAAAAGGACACTAAGTTCACATACTTCCTTTTTAAATCACTTTTGGAAATTCCTTGTTAACTACTTTTCAGCTATTAGAAACCATTGGAATGACAAGTCTGAAAAACACTGGTGAGTCTGCCTTCAATCCTTAATGAAAGAAAATTTTAACTATAAGCTTAAGAATTTAATTTTTTTAAAATAAACAGCAAAAGGTTGATCAACACTTTGATTTTAGAAAGCTACAAATAGACTAAGGGTCCAGATAAATTTGAAATAAGATTTTAGAATTAGTTATAAAGAATCCTTCCCATGGGAAAATGCTTTTGTTTTTATTTTTTTTTAAAAACTTAAGACTTAAAGAATTGGACACTAGAGGGAACTAAAGATTACAATTAAAGGAGAAGAACACATAAACTTGACTAATAGTTACAGAATGGCACAAAATATTCTAACACGAAATACTGAAGGATACCTTTGAAAAAATGGAGTCAGAAGTTGATATTAATATCAACAGTGACATCTGCTTCTATGGATAGACTGTGTCTAAAAGATGTTATGGAAGAGGAACAAGTTTTACCTGACAAGACAGAGACTGAGTTGAAAGTGAATTAACAAATGACAGGCTACAAGAACGACGTGGAAAAAGATGTTACACTGGACATACAAAATAAACTGCCTGAAGTTTTAATAATTAAAAGGGGCATACAAAGAATAAACCAAGAGAGTGACCTGGATAATTTTTATATTACAAAAGAGACTTGTTAAAGCTTTGAAGAATCTCATGAGAAGGGACAAAGAAGAAATGAAATCAAGTTCTGTGACATTATTTGAATGGACTAAAGATCAAGACTTCTAAATGTAAAAGAAGGAATGTAAAGTTGGTTTATTTGATCAAGGTTAAAATAGATACGTTGGTATTTTTGGTAACCCTTAATGGACTTTTGCTGACACCAGGACTAAAATGATGAGGCTTTATGGAATTGTTTATAGATAAAAGATGGGATATGAAGAAGAGATCATTTGTTGTAATTTAAGAGAAGGTGAAAAGTTACTAAAATTGTTTATACTTGTTGTGATGAAGGTTGGGTATCACTTCTTTATATATTTATTTTCCTTTTCTGTACTATATTCTTATTTTTCTTTCTTTTCTTTTTTTCTTTCTATTCTTTAGGTCTTTTCTATTGTTTTTCTTTTCCCTTTGCACCTTTTACTACTTCTATTTTTCTTTTTTAGTTTGTATTAGTTTTTACTATTGTAATTATAATCTTTAATAAAATTACTTGAAAAAATTAATAAAAATACAATTCTTCATTATTGCTGTAGTATATCTCTAACACTTCCTATTGTTTTTGGTATCAATTTTATTTTAAAATGATTGTTTTTACATTGCCCATTCAGACCTTATTTCTTGTAAATATATTTGGGTTAATTTATTTTTTTTTAAGTTACCATACAGGTTGAGGGAGCATGAGGCTACAAAACTGAATGCTGGATTTGTCCTGAGTGAGCTTGGATACCATTATATATAGCTAATGTTCTCATAACATACTTCGTCATGGTTTACTGGAAAAAAAACATAATTCACCGGCTCACATAAGATGCTAAGCCATAGCGCTGCCTTCATCTAGTCCCCAGCCCATACCTGAGTTTTTTTTTTTAATCGGTTCAATCCTGTCAGATTCTTGGAGACTGCCTGGACAAGTCCCTACAGTTTTCTTGGTAAGCTTTTTCAGAAATGGTTTGCCATTGCCTCCTTCCTAGGGCTGAGAGAGAGTGACTGGCCCAAGGACTCACTGGAACTCATGGCCTCCCGGTTTCTAGCCTGATGCCTTAACCACTACACCAAACTGAAATACACTTATGTTGAATGTTTTTTCTTATCCTGACACATTTTTGGCCATGGATTTTGGCCACTGACTTATTTGATTGGGGAGGGGGTGCATTTATCAAAGAAAAGTTTTATATGTGCATACATGACACCACCATTTGGCACCATTGTGTGGCAACCAATTTTACCCAATTTTAGTTTTCTGCAAGCTCAAGGATTTGCATGTAAGAGAGCCATGAGGAACAGCCCAGAGCCCATTATGCCTCACTATGTTTAGTGAACCCAATCACGATTATCTGCACTCTGAGGTACCAAGGAAGAGGGGCCGACCAAGGGCAAGGTGGATGGATGATATTCTAGAGGTGACGGACTCGTCCCTGGGGGAGCTGGGGGTGTTGACGACTGACAGGAAGCTCTGGCGTGGGCTGGTCCATGAAGTCACGAAGAGTCGGAAGCGACTAAACGAATAAACAACAAAACAAAAAATCAGTGTTATCAGACCTGGCTTGCAAAGCTCCAAATGATCAACAGATAGCAACAACGAGCTACGGAAGAACTTTTTTGCTGCCGTCTACCGGTCGTTGTTAGGATTTCTTAAGAACTGAAACCCCAGCCAGCCTAAATCCTTCCCCTTAAACTGCAGCATTATCTCATCTCATTGGCTATGTTCGTACCACACTCTGAACCACCGCCTGGCCAACCAATATAACTTAGCACGTCCGTGTAGTTTATGGTTCAGTGTGCCACGTGTACTCAAAAACTGAGTTAACTGAATTGAGTAGTCATGCTTATTGCAGGTAAGTGGAACATGAGCACAATGCCGCTGAAAAGCTATCCAAAATGAGCTTGATACATTTTCACACGTTTACCCCATACAGCAATGTGGATACAGTATAAATTTCAATATTCACGGCAATTTTTGCAGTTTGGAAGACTAACAAGGGTTTTCTCTGAGCAAAACATTTGTCTTACTCCCGCTTTTTTTCCAGAAGGGGGCTATCCTGTTATTGCTAAAATTAAAACCCGTCTTTCTCCTAGTTTTCTATCTGTATTTGAGGACCGAAGCATCGCTATCGGGGACCATCGGTCTACACTTTCCTCTCTCTATGGTTTACTCGACTTCCTGGTTCCCCGGGAGAAAGAGCTGCCGGGACCGGAAGCAGGAAGAGTCGAGTTAGGACTGTTGGAGGGAGATGGGCTTGTTTGGGAAGACCCCAGAAAAGCCGCCCAAAGAACTGGTAATGGTCGTTGGGAGAGAGGCTCAGGGGACCAAGGGCGGGAGTGGATGGGCCAGAATCTGGAGGGTGGGCAACCAGACCAGGCGAGGGGATCTGTCTGGTTGTGATTGCCGCTGCCGGGCGATTCAAGACCGACGCGTCGCCTGTTTCAGTTGTGCGAAGCAGAGAGCGGCGCCCTTCTGAATAAGGGCAGTCAAGTCATTTCCCCGCGTGAGCCTTAGTGAAGTTGGACAGGAAGGGGCGACTGTCGGTGTACACCCTCCCACGGCGTAGCTCTTGTGTGCTTATTAAAGAACAACTTGGAAGCGGGATTGTTCACATAATTTACTGAAAATAAACTTCTCACTTCCGTATGCTTCTGCAGGTCGGGAGCGTAAGATATGACTCGTATCCCCTGTTTGGTAAGGTGGTTCAGACTAGTGATTATGTGCAGAGCTAGGCCCATACAACACTCTATGCTGTAATATGGCTGATTTTGGTTTATTGTGGTTTATGGAATCCAGCAAATTTTGACTTAGTGTGATGCCCCAAATTATTATTCTGCCTCATATATTCTTGGAATAGATGTGTAAAGCATAATCCTTCTAATCTGATAAGCAGATGCAAATGACTAAGCTACACACACAGAGAGCTCCATTTCAAAATTGTATGGTTATTTATGCGAATATGCATCCCTTTCTTACTCTGTTTGAAAGTACTTGCAATATCAAAACAGGATGTAGATATCTCAGACAACAACCTTTCAGTATTTGTGACCTCAGAGCCAAAATTAGATCCCACAGAGACTGTTGCTGGATATCATCACAGTAGTCTTGTCTGGGGAGAAAAAGCTTTATTGTGGCCTTCTCTAAAGTCATCTCCCTCCAGACTTTTGCCCTGTAATTCCCATCATCCCTGGAATGATTGAAATAAAACATTGGGAAAGGCCAAGGTTGGTGATGGTTGCTTGACTGGAAAAGGTCCCCTAAACGACATGTCAAGTTTCATTAATTTTGAGCTCAATCTCTTAAATTTATTTCTGATATTTATATCTTCTTCAGGTCAATGAGTGGTCACTGAAAATACGGAAAGAAATGAGGGTGATCGACAGGCAAATTAGAGGTCTGTATTCCCACACTTTTTCTCTGAAAGAATGAAAATTGAGTTAATAAACTATTTCTAATTTGATTAGTGTTATAAAATTTTTGCTCACAGTTCTGCCATAAGTAGCTAACTTTAGGTTGTTTGTTGTGAGTTCAGCTTCCACATGTTTGGGTCCTAGAGCAGTTAAATTATTTTTCACAGCTGCATTTTTTCATATTCTTCCCTGATTCCAGTGCAGCCTGGAACCCAACCTGCACTCAAGTGATTCAGGTAAATTCCTAAGTAGCCCTGACTGTACCCCTTATTAGATTCTTCAAAACATACAGTATATTAGATATTGGTGGCCAATAAATTCTTCCAAAATAAGTTGAAATATGTGTCAACATATTCTTGGAAAATATTTCTGGAAAAATTCAGGATTAGACTTTACAGCTGGACAGTAAGATCTAAGAGTCAGTGAGGGATGGTGGTTAAGATTGGACTAGGACTTGGGAGACCCAGTTTCAAGCCTACCTTTAGCTATATAAAGTCATTCTATTTCAGCCCAAGTACTTCACAGGTTTATTATTATGAGGATAAAATAAAGAGAAATTCCCATGTAAGCTATCTTGAGCTCTTGGAGAAAAGAGGGAATATATCTCTACATTGCTAGCTATGCTAACAAGCATTGCTACTAAAATTCCACTTCATATACTTAGAAGATTGAAGAGGACGATTGGGGAGGGGGAAGAACACATGGAGGAAAGGATGCTCAACTTAATGGTAGATCTTGCTGACAAAAAATCTCACTTGTTTTTCCCAGGCTTATGTGATGTCAGGAAATATTCCTCTTAAAAATTCTGAAATAAAACCATTGCTTTTAAATCCTGCTTATATTTTTTCCCTCAAATTCAGATATTCAGAGAGAAGAGGAAAAGGTAAAAAGATCAGTTAAAGATGCTGCAAAAAAGGGGCAAAAAGATGTTTGTGTTGTCCTGGCCAAGGAAATGATCCGTTCACGGAAGGCTGTGAGTAAACTGTACGCTTCCAAAGCCCACATGAATTCAGTCTTGATGGGGATGAAGAACCAGCTAGGTAAGGTTATTGTTGGCCAATAACCAGGCCCTCTCTTAATAGACATTAACAGAATTATTAGTAAAATACATTAATTAAAATGTAATAGGCAGCTTAATGCACGCACTCACAAAACCCAATAATACAGTGTTTTGAATGAGAAATCTTTCAACTAATCTGTGTACACATGTACTGTCCTGCATCTTAAGATCTCACTTTACTGCTTCTATGTTATTAACTGGATTTCTGAAAGGGGACAGACACACTTAAAGTGTACTATTCAGTCTCAAGTTATCTATCTGAAATACAGTGGTGTGATGCTGCAGTATTATCTCTCTCCTGTCTAATATGATCAAATAAAATAATGCTTCTGGAAGAAGCCTTTGACTTCATTTAAGGAACAAAGAATAAAGATCATGGATTACCATATGAAAAGAATGAAAATAATTTGATACAATGTAAGGACTAATAAATTCAGAGCACTGATCTTTCTTTCTGTTGGGCAGGAAGGAAATTGAATAGTATTTTTTTAAATAAAAAATTATAGAGTGAAGAATTTCTCCATTTGCAAGTTATCCATGTTCTCCTTTTAAAAAGATATTTTTCCAAAAGTGTTTTAATGTTGGTTTGTCATACTGAAATTCAGAAGGGGTTTGTTTTCTGCTAATTTGGGATGTGCATTTTGTCCTCATGGAATTATACAAATTGGAAAGTTGGGGAAATTAGACTGAGGAGCAATCAGAAAGACAGGACTTCTAGTCCATAATGTGGCATATATTTATTTAATAAATTTCTATATCACTTCCCATAAAAAAAAATTGAAGCAGTTTACAATTAAAAATCACCTTTATAATTCAAAACAATAGGTTAAAACAATTAAACACATTTTATACAATAGTCAGAAAATGCAAAATAAAATTACAAGATAAAAGTCAATAACATAACAAAACGTAAAAACAGCAATTAAGTTAAAAGTCACAACAAGGTTAACACATTATTGAAATGCATGGGTGGATAAAAATGTCTTTATCGCTGAAAAGACAGGAAGGATGGTGCCAAGCATATCATTAGCGAGAGCATTCTAATGTTGGGGGTTTCACTGAAAAGGCCCACTCCCAGGTAACCACTTGCTGCACCTCAGCATGGGTGAGCATTTGGAGCGGACCCATGAAGTTAAGTTTAGGCTGCTCATAGGAACATAATGGGAAGAGGTATTCTTTCAAATACTGTAGCCCCAAGCCACGAAGGGCATTAAGTGCAGCACCTTGAATTGGGCCTGGAAATGTACTGGAAGCCAGTAAAGATTATAAAGATCTGGTATGATGAATTTATATTGCCCTGTTGAGGCAGTACTCTTATCCATTTTGTGCTAACTAGAATTTCCCAAACCATCTTCAAAGGGTGCCAAACATAGAACACATTCCAGTAATCTAATGGATAAGTTACCAGGGTATAGATTACTGTAGTTAGGCTATTGTTGTTCAAGAAACTAAGGAAGTCTTAGTAATAATGAATTTGGTCAATCATGTGAGCTACCAAGGGTTCTGTATCATTTCTAGCTGGGCCAGATCTCAAAAGACCCCAAATCACTTGGAGAAACTCCTCTGGGTGACACTGAGAAGATGAGTGGTGGAAGAAAAGCAAAATGTTTTCCCATCTCCATTGCTACCACAAAGTAGGCTCGGTAATGAGCTTTTACTAGTATTTGATCAAATGTGAGATGATTTTCCTCCACCTGCATTCTTGTTGTCCCCCAACGTGCTTCATAGCCCTCAGCTGAGGTATGTACCAGAGACCTGAGTGCACTCGGCATGTGGGAGAGGAGGTTCAGGAACAGCCTAATTAACGTCCTCAAGCAGTCGAGTCTCAAAAAATAGAGTCAATTTGGGTTTGAAAAGTTTGATGTTTATGAAGAAAAGTACTATTTTCTGGCAAAAGTGGTCATTCTAGATTGCAAAATAGCATTTAGTGTTTCTGGAAATTATAAATTCTACTTCTTGCTTAAAAAGTCATCTGCTGATATGGTAAATAATGTTAACATTGCTCATTTATTGATGGTTGACTATATTAGTTGTGAATGACGTTGGTTTGAACATTACTGAAAGGGCAAAATAATAAACCAAGTTTAGCACTTTACAGTTGTGTATTATTGTCTTTATGGGATGTAATTATTTTACCTTGATTTTATAATTTAAAATGTGACAGAACAATTGGAAAAAGGCTGGAACTCTAGAGATATAATGTTTATATTAAGTCTTGTGGGCTTTTATAAAGTTAAGCTGTGAGGAAAAAGATGAGCATCTTGTAATCTTGAATATCCTCACTTCCCTCTGAATTAAATAGGAAGCTTTAACTGGTGGCCGGGAACGACCTCAGTGCCAAAGATGGTCTTCCACTGATCTCAGCTTGATTTAAAAGCCTTCCATGCCTTCTCTTGGCAGCTGTCCTGAGAGTAGCTGGCTCCCTGCAAAAGAGCTCAGAAGTCATGAAAGCCATGCAAAACTTAGTAAAAATCCCTGAAATTCAGGCTACAATGAGAGAGCTGTCCAAAGAAATGATGAAGGTAAGATTAAAAGTTCATTAAGGTATAATTGATATATCATTTAGATATTTAAAATGTAACCAACTGTGAGAGATGCAAATGGATTTAGATTATGGCCTCTGTTTCTGTGTGTCTCCTGATTTCCTGGTCTCACCTGCCCCTTTCCTTTGTACATTTAAGATCAGCTCAGAGCAATCCTTGCCATACATTCCAGTCCAATGATTTGGTGAAGTTAGCTTGGTGTAATTTGTTAGATCTTTTTAAGCTCTAATTGGGAGGATTAGTTTCTAATTATATTACTGCATATATAATGTTATAATCTAATTTCTGCACATTCTTTAGGCAGGTATCATAGAAGACATGCTAGAGGACACTTTTGAAAGTATGGAAGACCAAGAAGAAATGGAAGAGGAAGCAGAGATGGAGATTGACAAAATTTTGTTTGAAATTACAGCTGGTAAGTGGGGGTGTATATGTCCATATAGCATTACTATGAATCACATTTTATTAATGGCTATATAGATCTTTTTTCTTTGCTGTGCCTATTCTTTGATTAATTTAAAAACTCATTTTTGGTCTTGTTAGCTGAACTAAATAAATACTAGTGCCTGTATGATTTAAAATGTCCTCTGCTTGTGTTGATTTGAATCATTCTCTTAGCATTTTTGTTCTACAGTCATTTTTTATTTGCACTAATTTATTCTATTTCTCACATACATGGTGATTGTGTGGATGCCAGAAACTGTTTTGTGAGGGAAGGGGCTGGCATCACTGTTCACTGACTGCCAATTATGTGTAGTGGCGGTAGTAATCTTTTCAGGCCAGAGGTGCCTGGGTACCCCTCCTCTGAAATCTCACCAGGCTTCTTTGCTCTCATGCTGAGTTTTCTCTAATCTCGTGTGGGAAAACCAAAATGTTGTGAAAATTCTCATGAAATTTGGCAATCTGATGGTGAGATTGCCAAAATTACATAACACTGAGATTTTAGCTTTTTAAAATTAGAAACAGATCTAGATTAGAAAAGTAAATATCCAGCTCGAACTTCATTTTGGCCTAAGATTATGTTCTAGCATAAATTTATCCCCTGCAGAAATTTCACACTTTATTGATAGGCTGTAGTAAATTCAGTAATAAAAAATAAGCAGGAAAATATATTCCAAACAACACGTTTTTATTAAAACAGTACAACAAATAAAAACAGCAGGAAAAACAACAGCTTAAATGAACTGAGCCATTACAATGGGAATCATACATTATCTAGATCAGTGATGGTGAACTTTTTGGACTTGGCATGTCAAAAATTCAGAAAATGCCTACCTTGACTGCTGGCGTATCACTGCCCTGAACAACAATAACGAAAAGCTTTGTGCAAAGCCAGCAAAAGCACACACCTTCACTCAAAGGTGTTCCTTCACACCGCTTTGCACCAAGGCTTGCCCCTTCATGCGAATTGCAGGCGGCTTCTCAAGGAACTGGCTTTGCATGAAGGGGATGATGATGATGATGATTGGTGAGCTGGGGCAGTGGAGGAGGACAGCAGGGGTCTTGGAGGTGGTGAGGGCAACTGCGGCTGGGACTGGGCTGGGGCAGCTTCCTGGAGAAGCCGGCTTTGCACGATTATTGTCCCTTCACACAAAGCTGGTTTCTCCAGGAAGTCACCGCAGCCCAGTCCCAGCCACAGTCGCCCTTGCAACCTCCGAGAATCCTGATGCCCTGCCTCCACTGCCCCTGCTCACCTATTATTATTATTATTATTATTATTATTATTATTGACCCTTTGCACAAAGCCTGTTCCAAATTGCAAGCAGCTTCTGCAGGAACCAGCTTTGTGCAAGAGGGAGCAAGAAGATGGCAAGGTTAGCTAGGGTGGCTGGGACTGGGCTGGGGCGGCTGTGGCTTCCTGGGGCGGGCAGTTGTTGGGTGTTGGTGAACTCTGGTGGGTCACCCAAAACGTCATGGCATGTCACCTTTGACACAGGTGTCACAAGTTCACCCTCACTGACCTAGATCAGTGTTTCTCAACTGTGGCAACTTTTAAGATTTGTGGACTTCAACTCCTATTCTGGGAGTTGAAGTCTACACGTCTTAAAGTTGCCACGGTTGAGAAACACTGATCTAGAGGCTTCTCTAAACTAGGTGTTCTGGAAAGAAGTATTTTACAATTTGAAACATGGAGGTTATATACAATGTCCTATACAAGCAAGATACATAGAAAATAACTCTCATTTCATCTTGATAGCCTGAGCTGCATGAATCATACGGTTTTTAATGTTGCTAAGTATTTTTAAGCAAGCAAAGTTATTTTTCTAGATTTTCTTGGCAATGAAGCATTTTCCTTGTGAAACTTCTTTGTTTCCTACTTGCTTACAGTCTCAGTCTAGCTCTGTCATGGTTTTCAGATGTTCTTCTTTTCTGCCGTTATAATTTTGTCTTAATAATGGTTGGTTCTCACATGATCAGTCTTTACTACTGTTTGTTGGGGTATGAGGTGCCTCTTTAGGGAGCCAGTGGCCATTTTTCCCCCTACTATTTAATTTTTCTGGGCTTCTTTGCTCAAATGCTCCTGCCATCTTTGCACCATTTGGTTATTTGGACAGCTGGGCCCATCCCAAGATACCTTTAAAATTTAATTTTGGAGAGTCATAGGCAGTGTTTTTAGGATTAATTGATTAATTTGAAAACATGCCTCTCAAGTGCCAGTATCATTCTCAACTCCCAAGACTATATCATGTGGAAAGAGTTGCTGCTTAATGGCAGACTGTGTTCAAAAGATGAAAACTGGAGAATTGAGTTGTACCCAGCAACAAATTGTATTCATATAATAAGGGGGAAATGGCCACTTTCAGTAAAACAGATAGTTCTAACAGTCTGTTGGTTGTGAGGTTTGCATTAGGTTCAGGCAGATTTTTGCCTGCCTGCCTGCCTGCATGATTTTAGCTATTGAGGCCCCTAAAGTTCCCTAGGTTGTTTTGCCTGAACATATGAGGGCCCGACTTTCCTTGGGCTGCTGGTACCTCCCCAAATGTACTTCCTGCAGTGGAGAACAATGCTTTCATTGAAACTGGCCCATTAACAGGATGGGGCAGATCCTGCCCCGTGAAGAATATTGGTAGTATACAATACTAGATTGAAAACCTGCACTACACTGGAAGGGTTGTAAGTTGACTCTTGAATATTTCAGTGTTTCTTTTTGTTGCTCAGCTGCTTGCTTTGATTTACCTCTGCAGGAGCCTTGGGCAAAGCACCTAGTAAAGTTACAGATGCCCTTCCAGAGCAGGAGCCTGAAGGGGCCACAGCAGCTGTTGTAGATGATGAAGAGGAAGACATTGAAGCCATGCAGTCAAGGTTAGCTACCCTTCGTAGCTAAAAGGGGAGCAGCTGCACAGCTGGGTTCATTTCTCCATAGGCACTTCAGCCATGCCTTTATAATGTAAATCTTCATACAGAGGTCTTTCCTGTATATATTCTTATATTTTTTTGTGGGCTTGCCTTCAGAAATATTTTTAACCCTTTTTTGCCATATCAATGTGCATCAGGTCAAAACATCTCTGGCACAATAGAGAGGACATAGTATATTGTCAAACAAAATAAAACATGTATGATTTACATATGGTTTCCTCAAAAGCATTTTTCTGGGCTGCATATACCACAGTAGCATTATATAGATTTTTGAAACACTAACTGGATTTTAATAAACAGCTTTTAACGCTTTACTGTGGTCTCTGGTGAGAGTAATAAAAGTATAGTGATAGTTCATTACAAACAAACAATACAAAGGTTGCATTTCTAGGAAAAAGTTCCTTTTCTAAAAAGAACGAACTGCCTAGGCTTGCAGGACCCAACATGGTACCCAGGAACACCAGTGTGCCCACAGATACTTTTCTTTGCACCTGCCAGAGTTCTTGGCCCAATTAACATTTTACATGTTTATATCAAGCTATTAGAATGGAATCATTTAATGTTTTTATTTTAAAATGTAGTCTGGCACACTCCAAACTAAGCATTATCTGTATTTCTAAGCATATCTGTGGATCCATAAGCTTTCTTAGAAGTAAAAATGATGTGTGGCTGCCCTTGCTGGTCATTGACCATATTTACTACTAAACAAAAATGGGTGGCTTTCAGGAGTGTCTTGCATGAGGAGGGTCTAGAACAGGGGTCCCCAAACTCTTCAGTTCATTTGCCCCTTCATAAAGTTTCAGATTATTCATTGGCTCCCAAACATTTATTATATGAAAATAATTTAATAAATACTACTTTAACTAATAGTATTATGAATAATAACAACAACAGCATCAACCCCTTGGATAGTCCCATCAACCCTTGGAGGTCAATATTGACCACTTGGAGAACCCTGGTCTAGAAGAACTAACAGATGCAGGTAACTGGTTGTGCACTCCAAGACAGCCATTTTGCAAGAGTGGCAACCCCATGTTCTCAGTTCCCACCAGTAGTGAAAACTTGGACCTGGTCACTGGGAAGGACTTTGTTGTCTGGATTAACACATTGCCTTATGCCATGTGGTATTTGTTTAGGTTTAATTGTGCATATTATATGAATTTAGTCAGTAGGGAAGGACTTATTTTGTAGCCAGAAGCTGCAGTTCAGTTTTTAAAATGGTTCTGAGATACAGGGGGGTAGTCAATGGGGTAGTGATATTATTAGTGGGCAGGGGCAACATTTTTGGCCCTATAATAATGAGTGGTTCCAGGAAGGGTGTGCAGTGGAAAATAAGTGTATTAAGCATAACATGGATTAAGCACACTTAGTTTTATTCCCACAAAAAGCAAAAATTGTATTTTCAAAAAGGTGGTAATGTGATCTTAGCTTCAGAGGCTGCAAAAATGGGCTATAATAAACCATGGTTAAACAAGTATTGTGTTGTATGAATCCAGTCTGTCTCAGATTGCAGTCCACAGGTGTACCAGGGCTGAAGGAGCTACACTGGGAAATACAGGAGTGTGAAAAGCACACCCATAAGGTCCAGGCTGCAGCTCTCTGACAGAAAAGAGTGGTGGATTTTCCATATACATAACATCCAAAAGTGATATGCTGAAGGAATTCAGAGGTCCTCCTTATTCAAACTTCCTTTTAACTTTTAAAATAATTTTACTTTGCAAGCTAGTAAAAAAAATACAAATGCATGCAACAGCATTGAAGAGTCTACACAGCCACAAAATTAATAGGTATAGCAGTTGTAAAAAACAAGGGGCGGCTTTAACTTAAACAGAACAGCTTTAAAATATGTTGACATATTGCTCAAAAATCTTCCTCTACCCTTTGTCAGAAAGAAGACTGATTCAAATGGTGACACAAAACACAACACTCCAGTGTGACAAATCAGGTATAGGTTTTTCCTTCCAGAGGAAAAATAATAATTATTTTAGCCAACAGCAATGTTCAAAAAGATCCACAACTCTTGATCTTTGGATAGATTCCCAATGCTGGGGATATAGCCAAGAAGAACATAGGCACAACTGATCCAGACAGTCCTGTTAACAATCCTGTTGATAACAGCCCAAGTGAAACAACAATAGAACCAAGGGGTGTTCAACTGATTGAATGTTTCTACTTCTCAACAGCAGGGTAGCCAACCCCTGTGAAATATTCTCTGAGAGCCAGTATACAAAATAAGTTTTTCATGTTATTAACTTCATTTTAATATCACAGAAATCCAATTTCAGTTGTTTAATGTCGTCATGCATTGATTTACCACAGTGTGACATTCAGCTTGTTATTCCAAAAGTCACAAAAATAACTAACTTCATCATTTTGCCCATTTTTAACAATTGCAATCATTGATGTTATTGGGTGTTCCAATTCTTCAATCCATTAGAAACAAATTTCCTAAATGTTGGCTTTAAAATTATTCTTCAGTTTTTAATGCAAAAAGGATGTGGGTTTAATTTCAAGCATCAAGTCCATCAAGTATATTAACACCTTGGGTTTCCCAGATGCAACCGAAGCATCTGGTCTGTATTGAGAGTTAAAACATACTTGAGTATATTGCCACGGTTGTGAACTAGGAAGACAAAATTCCACTTGAAGTCTCAAAAAAATCTTTAATTGTAAGTAATTGATTTATGTATTCCAGATTCCACCTACAGCTTCCAACAGAACATTTTACCCCCTATTTTTAGGGTAGAATTTTTCCATAGTTAAATATTCATGAACCTCAACATCAAAATCCAGTCTGTGACTCAACAAGGCCCAAACATGTCTGGCTGTCCATTAACCTGGGAATGAAATACCCTTTCTACCACCTACTATATTGACCCTAGCAACTGCCAGGATGTTAATGGAAATACCTAAAACTTTCAAACAGAGCCCACAAAGGTTGGATGGTAAATGCTCATTCCACACAGATGTACAGTAATTGATAAAATGTAAGCCCAATGATATTTTTGAAAATCTGGTAAGTTAAAACCACCATCCTCCATTGATGATCTCAATTTAGCTAATGAAATCCTAGGTGGCCTGTTTTCCCATATAAATTTCCTCAATAACTCATTTATCTGAAGAAAATACTTATTTTGGATTAACACTGGACTAACTCTGAATACATAGAATCTTGGTGTGATGTTCATTTTAATAACATTAATTTTACCCCACCAACTTAATGAGATTTTGATGTATCTAATATATTATTATCTAAGGCAACATTGTCCCTGAAGCTTTATTTATTTAATAAAATAAAAAAATAAATTAGAAATATTTAGAAATATTTTTAGGAATATGGTTTGCCTCCTCCTTAAGAAGCCATTGCTGGACCCCACTAAACTGGACAATTTTCATCCAGTAGCTAACCTCCCCTTTTCGGGGAAGATGATTGAGAAAGTTGTTGCACAGCAGCTTCAGAGGACTTTGGATGAAGCGGATTATCTGGATCCTTTTCAGTCAGGATTCAGATCAGAGTATGGAACAGAAACAGCACTGGTTGTGCTTTTGGATGATCTCTGGCATGGGTGGGATGGCGGTTGTGCATCCATCCTTGCCCTACTTGACCTCTCGGTGTCTTTCAATACCATCGACCACGGCATCTTTTTGGGTTGGCTCAGGGAGTTGGGGGTGGGTGGCACAGTTTTGCGCTGGTTTACCTCCTTCAGGGCCAGTCCCAATTGGTGCTGATAGGGAGTGAGAGATCCGGCCCATGGCCCCTCTGTGGGGTGACGCAGGGCTCAGTACTCTTTCCACTCATTTTTAACATCTACATGAAACCGCTGGGTGAGATCATCCGTCGCCATGGGATGAGGTATCAATATGCTGGTGATACTCAATTATACATCTCCATCCTGGGTGAAGTAAGTGATGCCATGACCACCCCTTCCAGGTGCCTGGAGGCTGTGGGGGCCTGGATGGGGAACAACAGGCTTCAGCGGAACTGTCATGAGCACTGATGGTGAGCAGGAGGAGGGCCCTATCCAGGGGGGAAAACACATGCGTAGTAGCAAGAATTTGAGCTGTCATTCAAAGAGACACAGAACAGACCTGCCTTGACTTTTGGGGTTTATCTGTATGGGTTTTCTCATGCTTCTGCAGTTTGTTAGGATTTTCTGTCTAACGTAGCAGTAATAAAACACTAGAGACCTATTCCTCGTCTCGGCGTGGTTCCTGCTTGTTAGGACAGGAACCCTGGTAAGAGGGAGTTGCTGTGGGTGGGGGACTCCTTAGCATCCAGGAATTTACCATCTTTGGTTCTGGATGGGGTTGCACTGTCCCAGACAGATCCGGTGTAGAACCTGGGGGTTCTCCTGGACTCATGACTCCTGCTCAAAGATCAGGTGACAGCCTTGGCCAGAGGAGCCTTTGCACAACTTCGTGTTGTGCACCTCCTACGCCCCTTCCTGGATCAGGAGACCCTTCAAGCAGTCATTCATGCCCTAGTCATTTCCCACATAGACTACTGTAACACCCTCTACATGGGGCTACCCTTGAAGAGTATCTGGAAGCTACAGTTGGTTCAGAATGCAGCCGCGCAAGCAGTTTTAGGAGCCCCAAAGAGGGCTCATATAACACCTTTGCTGAGTGAGCTGCATTGGGTGTCAGTCTGCTTCCAGGTCCAATTCAAGGTGTTGGTTATCACCTTTAAAGCCCTACATGGCATGGGACCAGGTTACCTGTGGGACCACCTCACCCCTTTACGTTGACCCACCCCACCCGGTCAGGCAGAGAGGGCACGTTACAGACCTTGTCCCTAAGATTGTCGATTGGCAGGGTCCAGGAAGAAGGCCTTCTCTGCCATGGTGTCAGATCCTCCCAATCAAAGGTTTCACAGAAACCCTTATCGGAGCATCTCCCATGATTTCCTTCTCCCTTGTTGCCAGATGGGAGGGGGTGTGAAGTTGGAGTGTGAAGTGGTTTATTATGGCTATGGAGCACATCAAGGACACGGGGTTGAGATATGCCCAGAATACCATCTGGGTGGAGGGGGGAGTGACATGGTTTCATGGGAAAGGGGACTAACTAAGGGAATGTAGTTTTTAAGTTAGGTTTGAGCAGGAAATCTTTATTTGCAGCTTGCCTTCTGTACCGTTCATTACGCTTCATTAAAACAGTTAAAGGAATCCCAGCCTCCTGACTGTGATTGTGTGAATGCTCGAATGATCAGGTGCTGACATTAAGCTGCGAATCCATATTTTCGAAAACTCTTCCTGAACAAGTAATCAGCTGAGAGTTGACGAACCATGCCTAAACACAGAAAATCCTGGGCTAAGCAGCCATTGCCTCTACCATCATCAGAGAGGACCAAGCTGTATGCCAAAGTGGAAGAAGAAAAAATTGAGATGGAGGAGAGCTCGGGGAGTGGAGACAGCGAGTGAGAGATGGAACCCCGGCTCAACAGTATGGAGTTGGAAAGTGCCCTCCACTCCCTCAATTTTGTAAGAGAGCCTCAGATGCTGAGTGTTATTATCGAAGAACCACAGATGGGTCCTTCCCAGATTGGTGCCAGAGAAGAAGAGGGAAGGGCCCCTCCACCCATGGAGGCACAAGTAAGTGTGCAGAGTCCGGGGTCACATAGGACCATTCCAGACCCCAATGGAATTCCACAAGAAATGCGGAATTTGGAGGCGAGGATGTCTGCCATGGAAGTGGTGTTGAAGCAGGTATCAAGAACCCTGGAGACCATGGCGTACCCCTTGGCAGAGATCTCAATTCAGCTATCCAGAGTGGCGTCGCCAGACTCATGAGGAAGACGGCGTACCCTAACCCCAACCCAGGATTTCAAATCCCCAGTGAGGTGCCGGCGGAGTGGAGGCCACCCAGAGAGCCAAGGCGACTGGGGGAAAGCTCTGCCCAGTGGGGCAACACAGGTTGCAACCCCAAAGGACATACAAGTTAAGTTCGATGGAGACCCACGACAGTTGGCGTTCTTCTTGACAAACGTGTCCATATACATGAAGGAATATGGATCTTGCTTTCCCACTTACAAGAAAGTGAGCCAGGTGAGTGCCAGACTCCAGGGACTTGTGGCTGAGTGGTTTGTGCAGTTGCACGATGCCATGGCCCTGGAGCTGAGCAGCCTGGGTGAATTCATGAGGGCACTGAGAGACCAGTTCGAGGACTCACTTGACAAGATGAGAGTGAAGACAGGTATCCAGCAACTTAGGCAAGGGGGAAGAACCATGGCGGAGTATGCCATGGAGTTCAAGGCTCTTGCCGGAAAAGTTATGGACTGGTCAGAAATCACTAAGATTGATTACTTCAAAGGGGGCTTGCAGCCAGAAATCCTGAGATGGGAGCTCTGCTGCGGAGACCCCCCCCCCCCACACACACACACTTTGAAGGACTGGATTTGCCTAGCAGGAGAGGTAGAGAATACCCAATACCAATTCCGTCAGCAACTCCAAGCATGAATGATGGGAAGAAATACTGTTGCCCCAGGTCAATTTCCCTTCACCCAGCAAAAACTCTTCCATGACAAGGATGATTGGAAAGAATGGCCAGGGAAGAGAGGTAGCTGTTTTAAATGCAGGAAGGACACCTACAGAGCAGCAGAATGCCCAGATGTACCGAAAGGAGCAACCAAATCAACTAAAACCCCACCGACCTGATGCAAGGCAGCAGCTACATTGGCGCTGGCCTGAAAGGATCCAGACTTGAAGTCTCTGATTGATTCAGGCAAAGACTCTGAACAAGAGGAACTGGAGCTGGCGGGAAACGAATTTCACCTATTCTAAATCACACCCACAAGCAGGTGGAAATTCCAGGGTGCAACGTGCCTAGTTCAGAGATAGACGACAAAGAAGACCCTCTGGTGAATGATGATTGCCCCACCTTGCTGGTGAAAGTAGAACTAAAAAACTTAAGAACCCAGCACAAAGCCAATTTGACAGCTATGTTAGACTCGGGGTACACAAAATGCTTGATACACCCCGCCCTAACTGATACACTGAGCCTTAAAACCAAGAGACTTAAAAATCCCATTATTTTCACTCGGACGGTTCAGTTGCCCATGGGGGTCCTGTGGAATTCTGGACTGAGACTTTGGCCATGAGGTTGGTGGGGCATAAAGAAACCTTGCAATTTATTGTAGCCCCTATTGCCAACTGTTCTATTATCCTGGGACTCCCATGGCTAAAGAGTAGAAAGCCACAAATCGACTGGGACTCAGGTGCTTTATTGTTTAAAAATGGGGCTGACAGCCTCTTTACTGTACCACAACTGGGGTGGAATGTAGCCAGCACCCTCCTCAACCACAACCCTGTGGCAGGACCTGTGGCACAGCCCGACATTCCACCCGAGTATACAGACTTTCTTGATGTGTTCGATGAGAAGGAGTGTGACCAATTGCCTCCTCACAGAAAAACTGACTGTGCCATTGAAATTGACCCAAAGGCTAAACTACCTAAGTTGAAAATGTATGCTATGTCAGAAACTGAGAAACAAGTTCTCAGGGAATTTATTGACAACAACTTAGAGAGGGGGTCATTGAGCCTGCCAATTCACTTTTGGCAGCCCTGGTGCTCTTCCGGGCAAAGATAGATGGCTCTCTGAGACTCTGCACGGATTAAATGCCATCTCAATAAACAATCAGTACCCTCTCCCCTTAATGAAAGACATGCTATCACACCTATCAAAGGGAAAAGTATTTACCAAACTTGACCTCAGAGAAGCCTACTTTAGAATTCGAATTCGGGAGGGGGATGAATGGAAAACAGCATTTAACTGCCCTCTTGGTTCCTATCAGTACAAAGTCCTCCCATTTGGGTTACCGGGGGGCCCTGGAGTGTTTATGCAATATATCAATGAGGTCCTCCATGAGCATTTGTACAAAGGGATCCTGGTTTACTTAGATGACATTTTAATTTATTCTGACAACTTCAAACACCACATTCAGCTTGTCAAGAAAGTCTTGCGCAAACTGAGAGATGCTAAGCTGTATGCCAAGCTCTCTAAATGGGAATTCCACAAGTCTCATCTGGACTATTTAGGCTATCATATTTCTTCTAAGGGGGTCGAAATGGATCCTGCCAAAGTGCAAGACATCCTGGGGTGGGAACCCCCTCACACCAGGTGCCAACTTCAAAGTTTTCTCAGCTTCGTGAATTTTTACAGAAATTTTATACCCCCATTTGCTCAAATTGCTTTGCCTCTAACTGACTTGTTGAAAACTAGAGGGAGGGGGGAAACCCAGAAAGTTACCTCCCCAGTGGCTAGACTTGCCTGGACTTCTGAATGTCAAGCAGCTTTTGACCATTTAAAACTTCTTTTTACTAAGGAACCCATTCTAGCCCACCCAGACCCAACTCGCCCCTTTATTGTGCAAGGAGATGCTTCTGACTCAGCTATTGGGGTAGTTTTGGTTCAAAACGATGATACAGGTTTCCCCTGCTCTTGTGCTTACCTCTCACACAAATTTTCTGACTCTTGAGCGCAACTGGCCCATTTGGGAAAAAGAAGCTTTTGCTGTAAAGACTGCTCTCACACACCAGAGGCATTTGCTAGAGGGTGCTCTTTATCCCTTTGAGGTTTGGACTGATCACAAAAACCTCCAAGCTTTACAAACCCCCAGGAAATTGAATGACAGACAAATTTGTTGGGCTCAATTTTTTAGCCATTTTAATTTTACCCTCAATTTCCTTCTGGAAAAGAGGAACTTTCTTGCTGATGCACTTTCTTGCCTCCTGCAGTATCACACTGCCCAAACTCAAGTTGTAGACACAGTTTTCTCTCAGAAGGAGCTTGGAATGGCTTGCATAACACGCAAACAAGCAGTAGCCGGGAAAGTGAAAGTGCAGGCTGATCTAAAAGAGGAACTGCTTCAGGTGCTCCCTAACGATCCCTGGCTACAATGTAACAAAGCCCAATTTACTGAAATTGACAACGTCTGGTATTGTAATGGCAAAATCTATATGCCTGAGTATCTTCGCCAGACAATTTTGCACAGTTCCCATGATATTAAATCTGCAGGTCATTTTGCCTTCACAAAAACTCTCCACTTGGTGAGGCGCCAATTTTGGTGGCCCTCCCTTCATGCTGATGTACAGTCCTACATCACGTCATGCCACGTCTGTGCGCAAGCAAAGAGAAAGGTGGGGGAAACCGCAAAGACTTTTACAATCTGTAGCCTCCCCCAAGGCTCCATGGAAGGAAATAGCCATAGATTTCATTGTGGATTTAGCTGAGAGTAAAAACAAGACTGTGATTTGGACTGTCATTGATTTGTTTTCCAAGCAGGCTCATTTTATACCTTGTGCTAAAATCCCAACTGCTCAGCAATTAGCCAAGCTGTTTCTCATGCATATCTATAAAATTCACGGGTGTCCCACATGTGTAATTTCTGATAGAGGCATCCAATTTACTTCCAAATTTTGGCGCCCATTTTTGATATTAATTGGTGTCCAGCAATCCCTCAGCTTGTTGAGCCATCCGGCAACGGACGGAGCAACTGAACGAGCTCAGTCTACTCTAGAGCAATTCTTATGCTGCTATATTAGCTTCCAACAGGACAACTGGATGGACCTCCTGCCTTTTGCTGAGGTTGCTTATAATAATGCAGTTCACCAAAGCACTGGGTTTCCCCCTTTTCATATTGTTTATGGCCAAGACTTCATTCTGATACCTGAACTTCAATTGCAAACCCTGCCTGAGTCCTCTGTGGCTGACTGGGCTGCACAGATTGCCACTATTTGGCTGGTCATCCGCCAGGTGTTAGATCACACCCATGAAACTCAAAAAAAAATTGCTGACTGTCACAGGCAGCCAGAGTGGAAATTTAAAGTGGGGGATCTTGTTTATCTCTCTACCAAATTTTTACACTCCCAACAACCCTCAAAGAAACTTGCCCCCAAGTTTGTTGGACCTTTCCCCATCACAAAAGTTATTAATCCCATGACTGTTCAATTGCAATTACCCCCCCCCCCCACCCTAAAAAGGCTTCACCCTGTTTTTCATTGCAGCTTGCTTAAACCTGCACCAGACCATTCCAAGTGGCACCAGCCTGCAGCAACCCCTCCACACATCATGGTTGATGGCCATCAGCATTTTGAAGTTAAAGACATTCTGGACTCTCATTTTTTTCGCACATCTTTACAGTACTTAATTCAATAGAAGCGTTTTCCAGATCCTGAGTGGGTTAATGCATGTCATGTTAATGCTCCTCTTTTAACCAAAATATTTCATGCTAAGTATCCTTCTAAGCCTTCTCCTTCCTAGGCTCATTGCTTCATTTATTTGATCTCTGATTATTTTTTTAGTCTTTCTTAGGGGGGCGGTATGTCAGATCCTCCCAATCAAAGGTTTCACAGAAACCCTTATCAGAGCATCTCCCATGATTTCCTTCTCCCATGTTGCCAGATGGGAGGGGGTGTGAAGTTGGAGTGTGAAGTGGTTTATTATGGCTATGGAGCACATCAAGGACACGGGGTTGAGATATGCCAGGAATACCATCTGGATGGGAGGGGGGGGGTGACATGGTTTCATGGGAAAGGGGACTAACTAAGGGAATGTAGTTTTAAGTTAGGTTTGAGCAGGAAATCTTTATTTGCAGCTTGCCTTCTGTACCGTTCATTATGCTTCATTAAAACAGTTAAAGGAATCCCAGCCTCCTGATTGTGATTGTGTGAATGCTCGAATGATCAGGTGCCAACACATGGCCCCTGTCCTTTGCAATAATTTACCCCCAGAGGTGAGGCAGGCCCCCACTCTCCCAGCCTTCAGAAAAGGGGTTAAGACCTGGCTAAGCCACTTCACTTGGGGAGAGGGGGGGATAGTCAATCATGGAGGTGGTTCGTACCTTGAGGTGACCCCAGAAATTTTACTAAGACAGTCTTGGATTTTATTTTATATTTATGTATATTTACAGTGTATTTTGTAACAATTTTTTTATTCATTTATTATTTGTAAACCGCCCAGAGTCATCGCTATACGAGATGGGTGGTGAAGAAATGTGATAAATAAACAAACTTCAGGATGAGATACTTCAGACAGAAGAAGCTGAGAATGCCCTACAGTCTTTCAGGCAGGATGTTGACAATGCCTCCTTAGCCCGGATGGATCTGGAACACAAAGTTGAATCCTGACTTCACGATGAGGAAATCCGTGACCTGCAAGCCCAGATCCAGGATCAGCATATCCAGATTGACATGGATGTTGCCAAGCTTGATCTCACCACTGCCCTGCATGATGTACACCAACAGTACAAAACGGTTGCTTCTTCTTCTTTTGCATCCAGATCAAACCTTAAGCTGCCAATATGACGCCACCTTCTTGGCTTTGTCATTGGCCAAAAACAAGTCATTTTCAGTGCACACTATTGGTAATAATCAGCAGGTCAGCAAGTGGGCTGAATTTTGTATCTCTCCACATTCACACAGCGTGTTATTATCAGTCAGCAATCCCCTCTTGAGCATATTAGTCTTACACTTAGGCACTCCAACCTTCAACCTATTCAGAGTCCTCCAAATAACATAAGGGGGGTCAAATTCCTCAGTCATATTCTCCTCTGGGACTATTTCTTAGTCAGTGATTTCTCTCCTCCATCTTCCAATTCGGTTTTGCTCTTGCATGCCCTCAAGAGTGTTTGTTCTTGCCATGAAACTCTTCCTAGATTCTAGCTGACGAGTTTGAGGCTCATACCCATACAGAGGGTGCTGGGGATCACTCTCTTGTTTTGTTCTCTCAACATCTACTGCTACTTCTCTCCTGATCTTGGGTGGTGCAATACCAACAAGGGGGTACATTTTCTCAATTGGTGTAGGTTTAAGACAACCTGTCACTATTCATACTGCTTCATTTACAGTGATGTCAACTCGTTTTGTGTGTGTAGACACACTCCATACTGGAGCAGCGCACTCTGCTGCAGCGACACTCCAGGCCAAAGCTGATATTCGTAACATGGGTGGCCAGGCTCCCCATGTATAATTTGTCAATTTCCTAATAATGTTATTCCTCACACTAACCTTGGCCTTGATATTCAGGCAGTGCTGTTTAAAGGAAAGCATTCGATCAAGTATCACACTGAGATACTTTGATGTAGGAAAATGCTGTAAATGGTTCCCTTGCCATATAACATTCAGTTTAGCCCCGGCATCTCAATTTCGAAGATGGAAAGCGCACAGTTGGGTCTTACTTGGATTAGGCTTCAAATGATTAGTAGTGTAATATTGTCCTAATTTTTCAAGTGCTACAGTGAGTCTTCCAGCTATCTCATCAAAACTTGATCCTTGTGTAGCCACTGCTGTATCATCTACGTAGATAAACAGTAGTGTGTTGTTGGGAACTGGTTGATCATTTGTATATATATTATATAATATCAGGCACAGTACACTCACTTGTGGCAGTCCATTCTTCTGTAACCTCCATCTACTGTTCTTTCCATTCAAAGTCACATAAAATCTCCAATTCTGTAATAGACTGCCAATAACCCTAGTGAGCCCACTGTCTCCAGTGAGACTATTTACCTTGCATAGCAATATCCTCTGATTAACAGTATCATACGCTGCAGTTAAGTCAATAAAAGCCACTCCAGTAATCGTCTTTCGTTCATAGCTGTCTTCAATATATTGAGTAAGATTAAGTATTTGGCCACAGCATGACCTCCTGTCATGAGTGCCGTTGAGCTGAAGACATCAGCGCAATGGCACACATGACAATAGCAAGGAAACAGGGGAAGGGGCTCAAGATAAGTAGCCATCAACTCACAAAGACTGAAGGACAAGAAACAATGGCTAAACGGATCGCGAGGCACACCCAAGCTGTTAGCGCTAACGCAACGGAGATCGCCCAGCTGACAGCAATCACCGGAGGAATAGAGAAACCGATGATGGGCGATCCCGGAACGCCAGCGGGGCCTCGCAACCCCTCACCTACCGGCAGGACAACGTGTTGGACAAAGGGGGGTGACGTAACCGCGAGTGAGGGGGCGCTGACCGGCGCGGGGTATTTAAACCCCGCACCGGCGCGCTCCTGTCACTCTCAGCTTTTTTGCCTATACTGTACCTACACCATGAATAAATCAGAGCCTGTTCCACAGAACCAGTGTCTGAGCATTATTCAGAGGTAGGCAGCGCATGACACCTCCCCAGTCTGAAACCTGCTTGCTCCTTCATGATTTTTCTATCAATAATATCCACAATTCGGTTAAGGATCATCCATTCCAACACCTTGTAGAGATGGCAAAGGAGTGACAATGGTCGATAATTTTTCAGGTCATCTGGGTCTTTACCAGGTTTCAGTAAAGTGGCAACTCTAGCCCACCTCCACTGGGGATCTTAAACTCGTCAATACCATTATTCATCAATTGTAAAAGCCACTCCAGTGTACGAGGGCCAAACTGTTTTAACTGATCAGTTCTTATTTCATCTATACCTGCTGCTTTATTTAGTTTCATATTCCTTATGGCTTGCTCCAATTCAGATACCACAAAGGGGGTATTTAACAATCCCTCCTTTTGTTCCCTGTTCAAATGACTTGTTCCCTTATCTCAGAAAGTGTTGCTAGAAAGAACCTTCAGGAAGCTGAGGAATGGTACAAGTCCAAGTTTGTGGTTCTGTCTGAAGCAGCCAAAGGGAACAATGATGCCCTGTGCCAGGCTAAACAAGACCTGTGAGTACCGCAGATTCAGACTCTCACCTGTGAAGTGGATGCCCTTAAAAGAACTAATGAGTCTTTGGAATGCCAGATGTGTGAGATGAAGGATAACTTTGGGGTTGAAGCTACCAACTACCAAGACAGCATTGCTTGTCTTGGTAGTTCAGAACATGAAAGAAATGGCTCGCCATCTCTGTGAGTACCAAGATCTACTAAATGTAAAGATGGCTCTTGATATTGAATTTGCCACTTAAAGGAAACTGCTTTAGGGAGAGGAGAGCAGAATTAGGGTGCCAATTCCAACTTTTGCTTCCCTGAATCTGAGAGAAACAAATCTTGAGCCTATCCCGGTGGACACCCACTCAAAGAGAACACGCCTAGTTAAGACTGTTGAAACTAGAGATGGCCAAGTAATCAATGAAACTTCTCAACACAATGACCTGGAATGAAGAGTGAGAGTAACACATCTGGTGCAGAAACAAAAGGATCCTCTACCAGCAACACTAAACAAAAACAGCTTTCAAGTAATGGTGTGCAAAATGGTTCAAGTTTGAAACACCCCCCCGCCCCCTTAGAATAGGACCACTTTGATTTGGGGACACTTCCAGGGTGCAAAAAACAGCAACAGGACACTTCCGGTAAGGTTGGAAGGATCTGCTTTGAGGTTGAGACAGATGTTTCAAACTTGAGGCAGGGCTTTTCAAGTTGAAACAGTTTGCACACTTACAGTTTCAAATCCCTTTTTCCATGTTTTTTCCAAGAGGGCAAGGTGGTTATGATAGAAATAATAGGTCTTTGATCTTGAGAATTGATTCTTGATGGATTAGGAGGACTACAGAAAAGGGTTTAGTTGAGATAGTTATCTCATGCTGCAGTAGTTTTTTTTACTAGTGCAAGAAAATCTAGGGACCAACTGCCTCCAGGTGATGTGTCTTCAAGGGTAACTGCCCAGCTCTTCTTCAGCCACTCATAGTTTGAAGAGGTCTTTTACAACAGCAGCAATTGCTCTCTCCTAATCTATTACTGGCTTCTTTACTTTGCTCCCAAGAACAGAAAGTTCAATTCTGGAAGACACATGTTTCCGCAAGACTTCTCCCAATGGCCTTGGCAGCTTGGCTGCAGAGGAACCATAATTGGCACAGATGCCAACAGGGCTTTTGTTTTCTCTACTAATTTGTCCAATGGTCAGATTTCACCTGCAGTAGAGAAATGGTTCATCTGCCCACTGAATCCTCAACAGAGAAATGGAAACTCACCTGTTGCACCAATAATTGGAGCCTTTGGGATTCTTCTCATAGTCTACGTCATAAGCCACTAGAAGATCTTTCTCTTGGATCAATTCTTTGTTGTCTTCAGTCATGCGTGGGCATAAACCAAAGCTACAGCACAGAAACTCCCATTCGTTAGTATGTGAGTCCCATTCCGACATAGGTATGTGCTACAGGAGAGAAATGACTGTGCCCACATGTTCTGCTGGAGAAACTTCTTGAGGTTCTGGTCCAGCAGTAACAGGAAGCTGCAGGCCAGCTCCTTAAACCTGGCATAAGGCTGAACCGGACGTTACCTATTACCTATCGCACTATGACAGCCACCGGGAGCCTGGCGGCTCAGAAACACCACAAAGGCAATGGCTGCCTGATCTGGGATTGCACACTGGCTGTTTTGGGGCCATCATAGGTTCCAGACTCCTCCCTGTTCTGGAAGATCTTCAGCATCGGGTAGCTGCTCGCCCCATACTTGTTGTAAGTATTGGAATTGGCCATTCAGTCAACCTAGGAGAGAGAGGACGGCGTGCGTTCTTGGTCCAGGCAGCCTCCCGAAGCCCTCCGCCTGCCCACCCTGCTGCACCTTTCGGATGCGGCTGCTCAATGGGAAGGAGCCACACCACCTCCAATCGGGGCACGGCCCGAGCCGGAGCTTTTCGCAGGGCTGGGCCCAAACCGCACGTGGGACACACCTTCACAAGGGAGGAGGCAGGGGGAGGCACGGCCCAGGTGCACTGCATTGGGGACGGCCAGCCTCACCTCTGGGTCGCCATGCACATGGGCTCCTTCAGCAGCCATGGGAATCCTGGGTGGGCTCCACCTGCCCCTTCTGTCACTGGGCAGGAAGTGAGGTGCACGAGCCACGCTGGTGGGTAGGGCAGCCATCGGAAATGGCTGTTTGTGTGTCAGGGCTGGCAAGGCGCGTGAAAGCCACCTTCTGTGGCTGCTGTACAGAGGCCGTGTCCTGACCCCTTGTCCCTCCCCCAAGACTTTGGGTGTGGCTCGTGTCCACCTGCAGGATTGATCGATTGATCGATCGATTTCTAAATCCTGCTGATAAGGCTTCTCAAGGACCGTTGGTGGGCAGCAGACTGCAACAGCAACCAGCTAGATCTCTAGGGTCTGGTTCTTCATGGGGCTGCCTGCCCTGCTGTTCACCCCACCACGCATGGCCTGGCCGAGTTGCTATGTTAAAGGGTGCCATCCGGGGGCATAGGAAGAGGCTTCCTCCCATGGGCCCACTGTCTGGAGTGCCCACCTCCCTGAGACTCGCGCGGCCTGCTGCCTGGTCCCATTTGGACAGTTCTGAAGTCCTGGCTCTAACCCCTGGCCTTGAGTTAGCGCAGAGGGCGGTCCCACAGATGGGGTTTGCTTTTAAAGACTGCTTGGATTTTTTCTGGATGTTGGATGAGTTCTGCATTTTACAGTATTGCCGGCAGAGCAAAACCCCAGCGCCACCAGGAGGGTTACTCAATTCCTCCCAGCTGCTGTTGCCCAATGCAGGAAACTACTGTACTTTCTTCAGTTTCTACTTTATTAATGTACAATTTTATTTTGTGCTTCTAAGGTTCTTACAGGGACGCGGTGGGTGCTGTGGGTTAAACCGCTGAGCTGCCGATCGGAAGGTCGGCGGTTCGAAACCGCGCGGCAGGGTGAGCTCCCGTTGCTCGTCCCAGCTCCTGCTCACCTAGCAGTTCGAAAACATGCAAATGTGAGTAGATCAATAGGTACCGCTTCGGCGGGAAGGTAACGGTGTTCCGAGTCGTCATGCTGGCCACATGACCCGGAAGTGTCTATGACAACGCCGGCTCCAAGGCTTAGAAACGGAGATGAGCACCGCCCCCTAGAGTTGGACACGACTGGACTTTGCGTCGAGGGAAACCTTTACCTTTACCTAAGGTTCTTACATTGCATCTAGTTTTTATCTCCTATTGTAACTTACTCATCACTGACTACTATAACATACAATTTTACTTATACTACACATTTAGACACAAACTTGTGTCTCTTGTAGTCATTCAATAGTCTAATATTCAATAGGTAGAATTTAAATCTTTTACAGTATTTTATTAATTAATTTAGTCATTTTATGTTCATTGCTCATGCTCTACTTTTAATATCCTGCTGTCTGTACTTACTCTATTGTAGCAAATGCCCTATGCACTCCTATTGATGTCTTGGAAATGTTTTAGCAAAGAGAGGTAAAGAGAGGATCTGAAGCAAATGTCCAGCATCAATTCCAGTCAGTGATAATTGGGGAGGAGAGATCTGGATTGGCTCAGGATTGGGGGTGGGCAGCATGGTGTTGTGCTGGTTCACCTCCTTTCTCCAGGGTCAATTCTAGCTGGTGGTGATTGGGGAGGAGAGATCCCGTCCTCAGCCCCTACTGTGCCACCGGGGTCGGTGCTCTCTCCACTCCTATTCAACATCTGCATGAGGGCGCTGGATGAGCTCATCCATTGCTATGGTGCGGGGTAATATTATTTTTATAAATAACATCAATATTTTAAATTTATTTATTTATTTGTTTGTTTGTTTTCTATCCCACCTTTATTATTTTTATAAATAACTCAGGGCAGTGAACATACCTACTACTCCTTCCTCCTATTTTCATATTAATAATATTGTATCTACTTATCTAGTTATCACTTCAAATAACTTTCTATGCTTAACAAATAGCTTTCTATGCTTAACAATGCAGGTAGTCCTCAGTTAATGACCACTTGTTCAGCAACCATTCAAAGTTATGATGGCGCTGAATGGTATTTATAACCAGTCCTTGAAGTTCTGGCTGTCCCAGCAACCCCATGGTCATGTGATCATGATCCAGGCACTTGGCATCTGGCTCACACTTAGGATGGTCACAGCGTCACACAGTCGAGTGATCACCATTTATGACCTTCCCTGCCAGCTTTCCACAAGTGAAGTCAATGAAGAAGCCAGCAGGGAAGGTCACAAGATGCGTTTACTAGAAAGACCCCCTTATGCTTGTGAGACAACACTGAGTTGACCCCTGATCATTCCAACATTGTTGACTTAGTTCATTTCCCTTAACCTTTAAAGCTCCCAGATTTTAACTTTGGCTTTTCAATGCCAGTTGCATGTGTGTATGTATGTTATACATGCAATTCAATTTATTCAAAATAAACAAAAGAATCAGCAGTGAAGGTCTGTTTAAAATGGTTAAAATACTATAGCACAATCCTGCCCAAACTTAGCTGATATTGAACAAGGCTTCTCCTGCAACAATAATATGAATATTATTGGGTAGGCAAGCAGATGTTCCTGGATTCCAGCCTCTGAGAGCATGCCAAATAGCTGGTAATCTGTACTCCAGCAATATTGGAGGCCTATAGATTCTCCACCCAAGATTATACAGTATTCACAGTGCTTCTCATAAACATTATTCCGAAATCCTTACCATAACCATGTTGAATAAATCTGTGTTGTTCCTTTTGTAAATGTGCTGAGCTAAGAGATCATGGCATGTCTAAGAAAGTATCTGTTGAGTTCATGGTGAGACCATTTATAGATTTTCTGATCCATAGCCCAATCTTAGTTACAGAATTATATCTCATTTTGATTGTGCCTGTATAGGATAAGTTCACACTGAACTGTGCCATACTGGTATGTATTCTTTATGAAAAAAGTGTTCCCTCTGGATAAGACACAGAAACAGAGATGTGCAGTATTTCACTCATTCTGAAATCGTGCAAGAAGTTCTGGAAAACCACAGCAGAAAACACTTGCTGATATGTGTCCAGATTGTTTATTTGCTGAGCTGATGCTAGTAACACTAGAAGCAGCTGTAAAGGTCAAAACCAGCACCTTGAACTGGACCTGAAAGCAAATCAGCAGCCAATGCAGCTTGCGGAGCAGAGACATAACGTGTACCGCTTTAGGGGCACACAAAACTGCCTGTGCCACTACATGTTGCACCACCTGAAGCTTCCAGATACTCTTGAAGGACAGCCCCATGTGGAGCGCATTACAGAATTCCAAAAAGGAGGGCACTAGGGCATGAGTGACAGTGAGCAGAGCCCCTGATCTAGGAATATATGCAGTAGCTTGCCCTGCCAGTGTTGGGGGTGTGGTTTTTCTCCTTGGTAGTTCCTTGGTTGGGGTATTGTTGTCTTCTTGTTTGTCTGGTGTTAATCCCTGCTTAGCTGGGTGTTAGCCGCTGGAGAGGATGGGTTCTAGTCTTTTTGTTTCCTTCTTAGCTTTGTTATTGTCTCTTTTGAATCGTGTGTAAATGTGGTTTGTCTCTATGTGTCTGTTGGTGGCTGATTTGTCAGAATGCCAAGCTTCCAGGAATTCCCTAGGGTTTTTGTATTTGGCTTGGTCTAAGATTCTAACAGTTTCCCAGTTGAAACTGTCCATGTGTTGTGAGATTAAGGAGTTTTCATTGTGTCTTCTGACTGCCAGTTGGTGTTCGTGGATGCCTCTGCTAGTCTTCTGCCTGTCTGTCCTACTGTAGATAGTGGCTGCTACAGTCCTTACACTGTATGTGGTAGATGACTCCTGTTTTTCCTTCTTGGGCTACTGGGTCTTTTGGTTTACGTAAGATATTTTGGAGGGCTTGAGTTGGTTTGGGCGCTACAGCGCTGCCGTGTGGTACACCATAGACAAACCATGACCCCAGGACACACAAAAATGCTGGCACACACCATCAGGACCACATCTCTAAGACAAGCTGAAAAAAGGAAAACAAACCTCAAAACCAAAAGGCTCATGCTAAACCCCAGAAGCAAAGAGGTACCTGAACCCAAATGGGTAGTCAACATGTCCAGCCATCTACCCTCCACTGCAGACCACAAGATCCTCCAGAAAGGCCTCCACTATAACATGGATGACCCTAATCAGTTAGAACTCTTTGCAGCCTGAGAAGCAGCATTTAAAACCACCAGACTTGCCACAGAGACCCAAGAAAACACAAGGCAGCCACACATACCTCAGACCAGAAGAACATAACTCAGAACCCACTCAAAGCAGAAGACAGAGCAGCCCTCAAAAACCTAAAGAAGGACCAAACCATCATCATCCTCCTGGGCATCAGACAAAGGCCAAACCACAATTCTCATGGAGAGAACACAATACATACAAAAAACCAAAGAATTGCTGCAGGACAAAGAAACCCACATCCTACTAAACACCAACCCAATACAGAAACTAGACAGCCTGATCAAGAGAACCCTCAATGATCTAACTAAGAAAGGTCAAATCACAAAAGAACAACAGAGGCGAATGAAAAGCAGTGGACCCCTCTGCCCACACTTCTCTGGACGCCCAAAAATACCCAAGCCCGACATACCTCTTTGTCCAATTGCATCCTTACCAGATACCCCAGCATACAACATAGTGAAGGAACTGACAAAGAAGCTTGGACATCTCGCAGAGGGGAGTGAATATTCCATCAACTCCCCGCTACAGTGCCTCCAGAAAAATCAAAGACCTAAAAGCAGAAGAAGATGAGATTATGGTTTCCTTCGATGTCACAGCACTCTTTACGTCCATAGATCCGGAACTAGCGAAAGGACCCACGGCAGCAGTACCACACCACACACCCGACCTGGCCAAATACACTAGGATTGAAATACTCAGAATCATGGGCCTCCTCAGCCTCTGCCTCACTACCTACTTTCAGTTTGATGGAGAAATATACCAGCAAATCAGAGGAAGACCCAAGGGATCATCACTTTCAGGACTCATAGCCGAGACCATAATGCAGCGTCTAGAAACTGTAGCACTTCCACACAGACAACCAAAAGTGTGGATCTGGTGTGTGGACGACACCTTCGTCATAATAAAAAAGGAGCAACTAGAGAAGGCACATGAAACAACAGCTTCAAAGGAATAAAATTCACACAGGAAGAAGAAAACAACAACACACCACCCTTCCTGGATATCCTCACGGCAAATTAAAAACACAAGTCTATCGAAAAACTAACCAAGTCTCCATTACCAAAGTAGCAACTCAACCGCCCTTAAGAGGAGCTGTGTAATAAACATTATTCAAATGAGCAGAAACGCACTGCAGCAACCCAGAACACCTGGAAAAGGAAACAGTCCGCCTATACGACATCCTCCAACAAAATGGATGCTCATGTAATTTTATCAAAAAGTGCCTGACTGCACTAATCCACTGCAGCACAACCAAGGCAAGCTATGGAAAGGATAACACTGACATACATCAGAAACATCTCGAAAAACAGCCACAGACTACTACAACCACACGGCAGCACCACAGCACCCAAACCAACTCAAGCCCTCCAAAACATCTTACGTAAACCAAAAGACCCAGTAGCCCAAGAAGAAAAACAGGAGTCATCTACCACATACAGTGTAAGGACTGTAACAGCCACTATGTAGGACAGACAGGCACTCCAACTTGGTACAGCTATTGTAGATGACAGGTCCTCCAACCAAATTTTGCCATCTTATACTGAACTAGTTCTGCTTCCTCCACCAATCCTCTCCACTTGCCCAGCTGGTGTAAATAGGAATCATTTTTATATATCATATTTTATATATTGTAATTATATTGTATGTTTATTGTTTTATTGATTACTTTGTTGTAAACCACCCAGAGTCCTTGTGGTGGAGGAGATGGGCAGTGACAAATCTGATAAATAAATAAATGAATAAAATCAGCGCTCTTTCAACCAACCCTGGTTTGATAGCGAATGTCATGCAGCTAAGAAACAACTGATTTCCTGCTTTAAGGAATATAAAAATGATCCTCTCTATTCAACCCAGGATCTGTTGCTCCTCAAGAGGAAATATAAACAGCTGCTACAGACAAAGAAGAGGCAGGCTCTGAAAGAGTCTTGGAATCAACTAATTTCTGCTACTCATTCTAAGAGTTCAGCTTTATTCTGGAAATGTGTAACTCTCCAATATGCTTCCTCTAATTTATGAATCTTGTCTCTTATTCCTGCTTCAGCCTGGGAAGACCACTTCAGATCACTATATACACAGGAGGAATCATTTCACCCAAAGAGGGGATTAGACTGTGAAGCTCACTTGCTCCCCTCCTGGCCCCCTCTCTCAGGCCCTGAGATTATAAACCTGATTAAACAGCTGAAATCGAGCAAAGCTCCAGAATATGACTTCATTTCAGCGGAGGTCATTCGCAGCAATTTAGATTGGTGTGCACCCATTTTGGCTTCTCTATTCACCTACATTGACAACTATGCTAAGGTCCCTGATGATTGGGGTCTAGCTTTGGTGATTCCAATCTATAAAAAAGGAGGCAGAGATTTACCTGCCAGTTATTGGCCCATCAGCCTTCTCAGTGTGGTTAGCAAATTAAATGCTAGACACCTATACAATAAGCTCTTGGATTGGGTTATAACTGAGAATATTTGGGCTGATGAGCAGGCAGGCTTTAGAGAAGGCTGCTCAATCTTTGACCAAACTTTAACTCTTCAACTTCTAGTCAAGAAATATTCCTCCGGAGCTCGCTCAACACTCTATGCAGCATTTATTGATCTTAGATGTGCTTTTGATTTCATTGCTAGAGCCAAACTATGGGAGAAATTGAACTCTTCCTCGATTAATAGTAGATTACTTGTTCTTATATATAAGCTTTATGAAAATTCCCTGATGAAGGTGCGATGTACTATGTATGGACATTGCACCAAGGAAATCCCAGTCAAGAGAGGAGTGAGACAAAGGTGTATTTTAGCTCTCCTTCTTTTAATTTATATATTAACTCTCTGTAGACAAACTGAATAGCCCATCTCTTCATCCCCCAAAACTGGGAAATAGACACTTCTCTGTTCTTTTATATGCAGCTGATGCCATGCTGCTTTCTCGGACACAGATTGGCCTGAAGCGGGCACTCTGTATGCTTGCTGAGCACTGCCAAGAAGAATGGCTGGAAGTAAACTACTTGAAAACCAAGGTTAGGGTTTTGGCCAAGTGCCCTAAGGCACATGTCTGGCGGCTAAAGAATCATTTAATAGAGCAAGTCAAGACCTTTAAATATTTGGGGATTGTTTTTCACTCCACGGGTAACTGCAAATTCCACACTGACTATGTCAGCCTGAATGCACAAAAAAACAGCATCAGCACTACAATCTTTCTATTTCTCCAAAGGAGCTCAACATATACCAGCAGCGATTAAAGTTTTCTCAGCTAAGATCCAAGCTCAGCTCCTTTTTGGAGTTCAGTTGGGCCCCTACAGGTCATTCCTGTCTCTTGAAAGAGTCCAACCCAAGTTTCTAAGATCTATCTTTCAACTACCTCGCTGCATCCCCAATGTGGCGCTTCGCAGTGAAGCTGGCCTACTAAAAATAGAAACTTCTGCTTGGATTTACACTTTTTCTTACCGGCTGAAGCTTTCTTTTTTCCCAGTTGGCTTGGCCCCTTTGATTATGACCGATAGCTTCCAATCTTCTTGGTGCCAGGCAATATACGCCAAACTGCAATTATATGGCTTTTCAGGGGCAGCCATCATCTTGTTGGGCTATGAACATGCACTAGCTGATCTCAAACAAGGGGCCATTGGTTTAGAGCTACAATCAGATGTATCAGGTTTCCTGAAAAACATTTTTTGGGCCATTCTGCACATCTTCTCCAACCAGCCAGATATCTTTGCATAACGATTCCAAAATTTAGAAGGGCCTTATCTTTGGCTAGATTCAATGCCCTTCCAACAGCTGTTATTGAAGGGAGATATCGAAATATCCCTTTCGATAAAAGACTGTGCCCATGTGGCAGAGGAGTAATTGAAATCATGGAACGCGTCATTTTATATTGTCCTCTCTATGCAGATGCTCGCCAGGAATTATCTCAATTTTTTACTAAACATCCAGGTCGTTCGGATTCTTTTTATCTCAAGCTGTTTCTATCTGGTGTGATAGAAGCTCAGTTGGGCTTTGATTTTTCTTCACTGACCACAGCTAAAGATTGCTGTATAGTTTGTACAGCATGCCGCAATATCTCTTCTAATTTTTCTTAGAATTTTTTAGAATTTTAAGTGTTTTTTTTCTTTCATTCTAATCAGATGTGAATCTTCTGTTTTATTTCCTGGTCTATGACCACATAATTTTAACCATTATTTATTTATAATTTATTTCACTGATAGTGCCAACTGGAGCTTTTTTATCTTGGTGCTGCAGAGTCAGTGAAGTCTAAGGCACCACCTGACTACGCATTACTTTATGTAGTGTCCTGCATAGATAAACAAAACTAGTGCTGCAAGGAGGATGGCCAGGAGGAGCTTCAGGAACTGCCCTGGGTGTTTTCCGAAAAGGAGAAGAGAGAGCAGCTCATTAGGAAAGAGTTTGCCCATTCACAATGTCCACTAGCCACTTCCATTAGGCCAGCCTTTTCAGCTGAAGGCTGTCTGGGCAACATCATCCATACTCCACAAAGCCATGTTGATTAGGAATCCTTGGAGCTGCAGCCCAGCCCATCTGGAGGGCCTCAGACACAGCCTGACGCAGGGCCTCCCAAATCCCTCCCATCATACAGGGTGCCAAAGGGGAAGGGCTCATTCCTGGTACCTTTCCAGGCCCCCTGGTGGGAAGTCAAGCACCAGGCTGCCACGAGGACTGAAGTGGGCTCCAAAGCAATAACCAGACCGCCTGGCAAAAGGGCAGTCAGCACCAACTGGGCACCAAGGAAAGTGTTGCGGGGGAACCCTTTCATTCCCAAGGCAGACCTTTCGAGGGGCAGGGCCAGTCCCAAACAGAGTGGGAACTCTGGATTGTGTCCCTACCAAGGCAGTTGAGTGGCTTTCCTCAGTTTGGCTCCAGCCCTCCTGGCCCTTTGGAAGGCCCTGAGACACAGCTTTGCCCTTGTGCCTGGGGATCTTGTGGAGGTGTAGCGCCTGCAAAGCTTACAGTACATTAACTGTGTGAGCTGCCCAGAGTCATGTGTGTGAGATGGTAGCTGTATAAATTGAACAGATAAATCAATGCATTTGATGATCTCTAGTGGTTTGGGGACTAGTCTAGAATCTCTAGCTAGTTTGGCCATTCTGCCAGATTGTCCAAGGCTGCAAGAGGTCCTCTGGATCTCTATTTTGCTCTCCTCTTACAAAACAAAAGAACGGAAGGGGAAAGAAGAGGAGAGGTAGATTTAGGTTTAAACAGAAGGGGGGTTATAGAGATCTTCATCACCATCTGAAGTTTTCCTTTTCTCCTAATTTTCTTTTTTTTATAAGATCTTGTGAGAGCCCTCACAAATAGTTCAGGAATAGGGAGGAGGAACTTAATGCTGTTTTGCATTTTACAAGTTTTTAAGGTTGGCCTGTTTGTGTTCTGGTTGTTGTGGAAAGTTGTTAAGATGATGAATGTCTAACCCCTTCTGAATTCAGCTGGATCCAACCACAAGCAGGGCATAGAGATTCGCCCTGGAGCTGAGGAAGAGAGGTAACAGCTGCTTCTCCGTGCATACTCCTACAGTATCTGAATCTCTTCACTAAGTAGGAGTTCCAGCCATGGGGCTCTGAATGAGAGATGATTTGGCCTTGAATGTTCCCTGTGAAGAGATTCGTCATGGCTGATCCCTGCCTGGGACCCAGTGCTGACATCGGTTCTTCTGCTGCTGCTTTAGTCACACACAGTGTCTCTGGGAGGGAGTCTTTTTAGGAGCAAAGCCTAACTGAGGTGTTCCCAGGAGATCAAGGGGGCCAGAGAGCCTTGGAGAGCCAGAATTTTTTGAACAAGTTGAAAGGAGTCCTCTTTTATTTTCCCCCCAACTTTCTTCCAGGCAATGGAATTAAACCTGGAACATTGTATCATGTACAGCATGTCCAGGGCAGGGAGCTGAAGAGGATTTAATGTGAAATCCCGAAAGAGAAAGTCAGGATTGCTATCTAAAAACTTCTCACCTCCTCAGCTCTTCTCTCAATAGCCCACTCTTTTTTTCTGCCTGGAGAGTTCTTTCCCTCAGGGCCTTCTCCGCCCCTTTGAGCCCTTCTGTTTCAGAGGATAGGGTAGAATTCTCCATCCTCTCTCTGTAAAATATGAAGAACAGGCTGAAATTAGCCCTCTTGGGAGTTTTTTTACTTGAATCATCAAAGCTCTTTTGAAATTAAAAAAAAATAAAATACCTTTGTATTTTGATCGTTCTACATGACAATCAAAATACAAAGCACATTAAACTCTATAGAGTCACTTAGACTACATCCGTACATTTTAATTAATTCCATGTTGCCATTTCTATTGCAAGAGCTAGAACCTTCTATTTCAGGAACTGATCCATTAATGATTTTACTGGGCACTTTAGAGATGCTCAGTAAAACGGGATGAATCGGTCAGTCTTCCCAGACTTTAGCTATAGCTCCATTGTATTCTTAAGGGATTTGATTGGCTGCTTCAGTATTAAGGTTAGCATCATTATATCGGTAAGAGTTTGATTCTTTAAGTACAAGTTAATGATTTTTACTTCAGTATTTAGCATTACATAATGTATTAACAGTACCAAGGAGTCTTTAGATCTAAACATTTTTTTTCTCTGACGTACCACAACAGGCACAACCAATTCAAAACAATTTCCAGAAGTAAAGAAAAGTTCTCACTTCATTCCCAGATGCCAAACTTCCTTCCTTCCTTCCTTCCTTCCTTCCTTCCTTCCTTCCTTCCTTCCTTCCTTCCTTTCCTTCCTTCCTTTTTCCCTCCCTCTCTCTTCCCTTCCCTGTCTCCTCTCCTCTCCTTTCCTTACCAGATTCCTCAATGCCTTCAACAGTGGCAGAGCTTCTAATCTACTGCCTTCACTAGAAAAGTTCTTAAAAATTCAGGGAGATACTCAGAGATGTATCTGCTTCAACAGTAGCCAGTGTCAAACTGCATAGCACAGTCAAACATCAGGAGCTGACCACAGGAAATGTTTTATGACATTTTTGTATTACATCATAAACTGTTTTATGATAATTTTATGTCACAAAACATTTTATAAAATTTGAAACAGAATCTGGAAATTGGCATTGGCTGCCTATAGAAAGGAAGGGGAGATAAATTCTTAGTGAAAGTGCTGTTTCATGTTCAGCTTCCTTCATGATCCTGATCTGTGTTTTTTTAAATCTTATTTATCTTAGAGTACAACACAGTGGGCTGTAAGGGAGATGCTATGCAGATAAAGGACCCTAGAAATGAAGGGACCGTCTCACAACCTAAGCAGGGCTGTTTATTGGGGGCAGGGTAAGACAAAGACAATATGGTAATTGCAATTGTGCAATCAAAACTGTTACCCTGACTTTTTTTAACACTCCTGCCCTCCGCCCTTCAAGGATGCCTCTGAACCAGACCCACCTTATTCCTTCTGCACTGGCATGAGCTTCCCTTCAACTTTTACATACATAAGAGGGAGGCAGAAAAGATGGAGGAACTTTTTGTTCATCATGCAAAATCTAAGCACCACCATTCAGCTATGAGTCAGACCAGGAACAACAGAGGCAGGATACTCATCAGCAAGAGTGGCAGCACATTTCATGCTGGTATAGTTTTCTGCCAGCAGTAATGGGCGGATAGCAATGGGGAAAGGTCCTATGGAGCAGGCCTGTGCATGGGATGATGGCAAAAGATTGCTTAGGAATGTGGTGACACCTGTCTGTAACTCTTTAAAGCAACTGCTTCTTTCCCCAAGATCATGCAGCTGTCTTTCTGTGTCACAGCACGATTGCGGGAAAGGATGTATATGTGGTTTAAGGAGCTGTGGATAGATGCTAGGAGTGCACCCTCATGTACTCCAAGCAATTCTATACCTTTGACTCTGAAGGGTTACAAGCTGCGTTATACAACTAGGAGATCCTAAGAGAGGTATCAAATGTCTCGGGCAAAGTCTGTTTAATAAAAAGAGGACAAAATGGGAGGCAAAAAACACAGGGAAGTCCCTCAAACAGTCCAATGAGAACTGAGCACACAAAATGGCCTCAAACTGCTAAATACCATGGGGCAAATTCTGCAAAATGTAGAAGGAAGATCATGACAGGGGAGCCTTGAAACCGAAAGGTCGTAGCGAAAACTGCTACTTCTTCTGATAGCCTGACTTCACCATGGAAACCCTGAGCAATTGTATTTGCACATTCTTTGGTGTAAGAGTTTAGGTTGCTTTCCATTTAGAGGTCCTTCACTCGACTTGTTTACTAGTGAGACCCCACATTTGATTAAATGTTTATGATTTGCAATTGCCAAATAAATAGGTTTTCCTACCATTGGCTGGTAAACTGAGACAGCCGCTGGGCAAAGAACAAATATTTGGGAATTATTATTTCCATGCACCCCTCACCAAGTCAGCATAGGAAATCTTGATTTGGCAGTTTGAGGGCTTTAGCTGGCTGGCAAAAATAGAATAACTGGAGGCAGTTCTGGATTTGGAGGCCACCGTTGTTTGTGCATTCTGGGAGGGGTGGTCCAAGCAGATGGGAGGGACTCAGTACTGCCAGGTGAGAACCCACCTTTCAGGCTGCCCATGAAATTTGCAAACCAGAAAAAAAACATTCTCTGCCCAGACTATTAAAGGTTTATTAACGAATAAAGACTGCCCAGAGTCACTGTCTGAGTGAGATGTGCGGTGACTAAATTTGAAGTATGAATAAATAAATAAAGAATAAAGACAACTAATAAGCGATTAATTAAATCACTGAACACAAACAATGCTAATGTGAAAATGCTATAATTACATAACTGATGTCGCCATTAATAAAAGTGTGAGTGCTAAAGAAGACATTAATAAAAGTAAAGGGATAAATTCTTCAGCAAAGGATCGTTACCTTGTCGTGGTGCTGGAGCTTGAGCACCTCAATGATGCCATGAGCTAAACCGTGAAGGGCCACCCAAGATGGGAAGGTCATGACAGAGAGGTCAGACTAAATGCGATCCCTGGGGAAGGTAATGGCAACCCACCCCAGTATTCTTGCCGTGAAAACTCAATGGATCAGTACAACCAGAGATATGTCAGTATAGCATCGGAAGATGAGACCCCCAGGTCGGAAGATAGTCAAAATGCTACTGGGGAGGAACAGAGGATGAGTTCAACTAGCCCCAGACGTGATGATGCAGCTAGCTCAAAGCCGAAAGGACGGCTAGCGGCCGACGGTGCTGGTGGTGAACGGCGAATCCAATGTTCTAAGGATCAACACACCATTGGAACCTGGAACGTAAGATCTATGAGCCAGGGCAAATTGGATGTGGTTATTGGTGAGATGTCAAGATTAAAGATAGACATTCTGGGAGTCAGTGAACTGAAATGGACTGGAATGGGCCACTTCACATCAAATGACCACCAAATCTACTACTGTGGACAAGAGGACCACAGAAGAAATGGAGTAGCCTTCATAATTCATAGTAAAGTGGCTAAAGCAGTGCTCGGATACAATCCAAAAAACGATAGAATGATCTCAATTCGAATTCAGGGCAAGCCATCTAACATCACAGTGATCCAAATATACGCCCCAACCACAGATGCTGAAGAAGCTGAAGTAGATCAGTTCTATGAGGATCTGCAGCACCTACTGGACAACACGCCTAAAAGAGATGTTATTTTCATGACAGGAGACTGGAATGCTAAGGTGGGCAGTCAAATGACACCTGGAATTACAGGTAAGCATGGCCTGGGAGAACAAAATGAAGCAGGACATAGGCTGATAGAATTTTGCCAAGACAATTCACTCTGCATAACAAACACTCTCTTCCAAGAACCTAAGAGACGGCTTTATACATGGACTTCCCCAGATGGACAACACTGAAACCAGATTGACTACATCCTTTGCAGCCAAAGGTGGCGGACATCTATATAGTCGCTAAAAACAAGACCTGGAGCTGACTGTAGTTCAGATCACAAACTTCTTCTTGCACAATTCAGGATCAGACTAAAGAGATTAGGGAAGACCCACAGATCAGCTAGATATGAGCTCACTAATATTCCTAAGGAATATGCAGTGGAGGTGAAGAATAGATTTAAGGGACTGGACTTAGTAGATAGGGTCCCAGAAGAACTATGGACAGAAGTCCACAACGTTGTTCAAGAGGCGGCAACAAAATACATCCCAAAGAAAGAGAAAACCAAGAAGGCAAAATGGCTGTCTGCTGAGACACTACAAGTAGCCCAAGAAAGAAGGCAAGCAAAAGGCAACTGTGATAGGGGGAGATATGCCCAATTAAATGCAAAATTCCAGAGGTTAGGCAGAAGGGATAAGGAATTATTTTTAAACAAGCAATGCGTGGAAGTGGAAGAAGACAATAGAATAGGAAGGACAAGAGACCTCTTCCAGAAAATTAGAAACACCGGAGGTAAATTCCAGGCAAAAATGGGTATGATCAAAAACAAAGATGGCAAGGACCTAACAGAAGAAGAAGAGATCAAGAAAAGGTGGCAAGAATATACAGAAGACCTGTATAGGAAGGATAACAATATCGGGGATAGCTTTGACGGTGTGGTCAGTGAGCTAGAGCCAGACATCCTGAAGAGTGAGGTTGAATGGGCCTTAAGAAGCATTGCTAATAACAAGGCAGCAGGAGACGACGGCATCCCAGCTGAACTGTTCAAAATCTTGCAAGATGATGCTGTCAAGGTAATGTATGCTATATGCCAGCAAATTTGGAAAACACAAGAATGGCCATCAGACTGGAAAAAATCAACTTATATCCCCATACCAAAAAAGGGAAACACTAAAGAACATCCAAACTATCGAACAGTGGCACTCATTTCACATGCCAGTAAGGTAATGCTCAAGATCCTGCAAGGTAGACTTCAGCAATTCATGGAGCGAGAATTGCCAGATGTACAAGCTGGGTTTAGAAAAGGCAGAGGAACTAGAGACCAAATTGCCAATATCCGCTGGATAATGGAAAAAGCCAGGGAGTTTCAGAAAAACATCTCTTTCTGTTTTATTGACTATTCTAAAGCCTTTGACTGTGTGGACCATAACAAATTGTGGCAGGTTCTTAGCGGTATGGGGATACCAAGTCATCTTGTATGCCTCCTGAAGAATCTATATAACGACCAAGTAGCAACAGTATGAACAGACCACGGAACAACGGACTGGTTTAAGAGTGGGAAAGGAGTGTGGCAGGTTTGTATACTCTCACCCTACCTATTCGTACGCAGAACACATCATGCAACATGCTGGGCTTGAGGAATCCAAGGCTGGAGTTAAAATCGCTGGAAGAAACATTAACAATCTCAGATATGCAGATGATACCACTTTGATGGCTGAAAGCGAAGAGGAACTGAGGAGCCTTATGATGAAGGTGAAAGAAGAAAGTGCAAAAGCTGGCTTGCAGCCAAACCTCAAAAAAACCAAGATTATGGCAACCAGCTTGATTGATAACTGGCAAATAGAGGGAGAAAATGTAGAAGCAGTGAAAGACTTTGCATTTCTAGGTGCAACGATTACTGCAGATGCTGACTGCAGTCAGGGAATCAGAAGACGTTTAATGCTTGGGAGAAGAGCAATGACAAATCTCAATAAAATAGTCAAGAGCAGAGACATCACACTGACAACAAAGGTCCACATAGTTAAAGCAATGGTGTTCCCCGTGGTAACATATGGCTGCAAGAGCTGGACCATAAGGAAGGCTGAGCGAAAGAGAATAGATGCTTTTGAACTGTGGTGTTGGAGGAAAATTCTGAGAGTGCCTTGGACTGCCAGAAGATCAAACCAGTCCATCCTCCAGGAAATAAAGGCAGACTGCTCACTTGAGGGAATGATATTAAAGGCAAAACTGAAATACTTTGGCCACATAATGAGAAGACAGGACAGCCTGGAGAAGATGCTGATGCTGGGGAGAGTGGAGGGCAAAAGGAAGAGGGGCCGAGCAAGGGCAAGATGGATGGACGATGTTCTAGAGGTGACAGACTCGTCCCTGGGGGAGCTGGGGGTGTTGACGACCAACAGGAAGCTCTGGCGTGGGCTGGTCCATGAAGTCACGAAGAGTCGGAAGCGACTAAACCAATAAACAACAACATCTTAAAGTGGCTGAGTTTGAGAAACACTGTTAACCGAGGAGCCCGCGGTCCTGTAAGCCGCGACCACGGTGTCTTGACAGAGCCGGCGTGACACCGGCGGCAGGGCGAGGGCTATCACTGCCTGCTCTGCCTTGTCCCCCGGGCGCAAAGGCTGAGAGAGAAGCCGTCGCTGTGCAAGAGGAGATGGGAGACCTGGGGAAGGCCGGCAAGGCGGCGCAACAGAAACAGCCGGGGAAAGCGTCCTCCCGAAGTTGGCATCCGGACGCACGTCTTCGGAAAGCGCGGCGTGCTCGACGGCTTTGCCTTCGGATCTCGGCCACCGCCACCGGCGGTGCTTCCACGGGGACACGGAGGTGCGGAGGAATTGGAAAAGGAACTGGACGACTCTGCGACCGCCCCCGCGGACCAGGGTGGGGGATGGTCCCCGCCGCGGTGCTCTTCGTAGCCGCCCGACTGAAGAGGCAGGTACACCAGGCGCGAGGAGGAGCGCCGGCAGCAGTCTCAGAGGCAGCAGTGGAGAAGCGGGTCGCCATCGCGGACTCTCTTTCTTGAGGGACCGGGAGAGCAGCGCCGCGTCGAGGGAAGGGGCCGTTAAGGCCGGCACAAGCCCCATCAGCAGCAGAAGCGACAGGAGGCATCCCGCGGAGGGGGCGTTCACCGTGGCAAAGGCCCCGGAAGACTCCAAGCGCTGCTCCGCCAAAATTGCCTGGAAGCCGCGCCAGGTTTGGAAAAGACCTCTCTTTGAATCCGGATTTCTCCAACCACACAACCTCCGTCGGTTGTGGCAAAAGTGGGTGTGAGTGTGGTGAGAAGGAGTGCTGGGAGGCCTGGCCAGGCCCATTGGAGCAGCCCACTCCCTAAAAGGGAACTAGGAAGGCTTCAGAGGCTCAGAAGGAAACCCCAGACATTTTTCTAATAACATGGACCCCCACCAGGGCAGGGTCCAACCACAATCAAAATTAACCCTTAGGCTAAAACAAAAGTAAAAATTAATAGACACTATACAGTCAATATACATTATGATATAGTTACAATCACAATAAAACAACACTTAAGTACCGTATATCATCCTATACAGTATTGCAGCCGAGGGCTCTGCCATCTGGCTTTTCTAATCAAATTTACAACAGGATAGGCTCTAAGGCCTTTTGCACAGCAGATGATGGCATCTCTCTCCTGAGGGTTGCACAAGCAAGACTTCTTGGTTGGAAGTAAAAGGGGACATCACATCTGGCAGCAGATTGCTCAGTGCCTGGAGAAATAATGCAGGAGAAAGACCCAAGAAGCCTCAGGAAACTTAGCTGGCACCCTGGAGATCAAGATCATTAAAGGAGAATCTCCTTCGTTTTTTCCTCAAATTTCCTCTTCGGAGTTTTGAGATCATGTTATAAGTGCTCTCAGAAAATGGCTATTGCCTAGCCCTGGGCATATGTACATGCCTGTGTGTCTGTTTGTGTGTGTTTTCCAATTTTCAATCAGCTGCCAAAGAGAGTTTGGGTGGTCACAATATACCCAGTTACCAGAAGGCAAAATGGTGAGCTTGCTCCCTGTCATTCCATGTAATCTTCATTTTTTAATAAAACACTTGGTGCCACTCCCATGTCTGTATTCCTACCTACACACCTCATATATTTTTTTTCCTTCCTGAAATGCTAGTAGGGCTCTACCATGAACCTGCTTTCTCTTTCTTTTTCAAACATATGCATATGGGAGCTTCAGAAGTAATGAGGTTGTGGGCACATAAATAGTTTTTGGGACAGTGCTGAACTAAGGCAGAGAGAGAATAGGCACATTTTAGTGCCTATGAATTACTATGAAAATAACCAACAAGAACAATACGCAGACTGACTATGAGGCATTATTCCCATCACCCAAAGATGGATGCAACGGGAAAGGGAAAATCCTAGGGGGAATAAAGCCACTATCTGATGCTGTGGGTGGATGGCCAGCTTAAAAAATTTGGGCACACCTGGGAATAGACTTGCAGAGACAAATGGCTGCTAGAAATAGTTTGATGAGGATACGCAGGAGAATTCAGAGCAGTGCCAAAGGACAAGTTCTTACCATCACCCATCATCAGAGGCTGATGGAAGCGACAGGCCACCTTCAGGAAACTGAGGCAACAGAACAAGTCCTGACACAGGAAAGACCCTCTGTTCTATTCTCCATTCTGTTCATGGTCTCAGAAAGAATGGGACTTGAGAGCCTTATGTAATAGAAAATTACTTCTAAATGCCTTAGAATTAAGGATGTTATAAATCAATATTTCTCACCAGCTTTGAAAGTGATCTACTGTATAAGCGCAACTTTACACTTTACAGTTACTTGGTAAACACAGTATCCTTTACAATGGCTTGGGAAACCATGGCCTAGTGTGAAAAAACCAAGCCAATATGTGCCTTTACAGGTTCCTAACTAACTGGGGTTACCTCTGAGAAGTGTGTGATAGCATCTCCTGTAGCTAAAATCTAGGCGGTAAACAGTAGTTCGTTCATCAAATCATGGTGAAAGCAACTTATGGCTTCGTGTGAAGAGTGATGATTGTCTCAGCAGGCGCATCAATTGCTTCGGAATGGCCACGCGCTGCAGTCTTGAAAGCAAAGAGGCTGCTTGTCTTCGTTGCCCATCTCCAATTCGGGCAAAGGACGGTAACCTGAGGACTGCCACTTGAGCGGCTCGCCCTTTCTCAGAGGAAGAGGCATAGCAGGGGGACAGACAGAGATCCCGAGAACAGGTGCCTAAGCAATCCCAGCCTTGCGGGCGAGGTCAGGAGCCCACGTCTGAGCGAGCGCCTGCTGCTGTTTCCGGCCGCTCCCTAGTGAGGCTGCGCGCTGGATGCCGAATGGCTGAGACGCCTGCTCTGCTCATTCTGGCGACTGCGGACGGACCGACTCGAACCCGGGGAAAATCCGATCCCCGCCCTGCTGTCACCGGAGTCTTGCAGCGCCATGGTTTCCTGGATCATCTCCAGGCTAGTGGTGTGAGTACTTACTTTGGGTGGGCGTCGCCGTGCCGTTTCTTTCCCCCGGAGAGCCGCCTTTGCAGAGTGAAAGCAGCTTTGGTGGTGCCTACGGGATCTGCCCGTATGTGGTGCGCACGTAGCTTTCCCCGAATGCGACGGCTAATAATATCTGATCAGGCTCCCCAGCCATCTAAATTTAGCAGTTCACGCGCTGTCGCCCGTGCCTGGTTTTCTTGCATTGAGCAGCAGCCGAGACCAGCGTGCGACTTAAAGCAGATTTTTATTCGGCTAACGAAATGGGTGCTGTACTGGGTTGGCATAGAGACTGGCTGTTCTTGCCTTAGCGGCACCATATACGCAAAAAGAGGTGGGGATCCCTTTGAAGGCTGCAACAGAAGAAGGCGGCTTTTCAGTATTCGCTTTGGCAGATGCAACCGGGTCTAGGGAGGGGTAAAGGAGGCAGAAAGCGAGCATCGAGAAAGGGCAGGGAAAATCGCCGCTTTGTTATTAGCAATAGCGATTTCTGTCTGACCTGCCAGAGGGCGCCATCTGGAGCCATCCCACGAGCGGTGGGAGTGGGAACAACCTCTCTTAATTTTCCTCGTGTTAATTGCTGCTCACCTTAATGCCTGGGGCTTCCCCCTCTTAACCGAAGAGATCCGGCCTCGAGCACGCCTGAGTCTAGGAGGGGAGACTGGAGGGTGTCGACCCTTGCTTTGGTAGTATTAATTGCCATTTCATGGCAGGTGGGAGACATTCTGGGTACAGGAATTCCTTGGACATTCTCTCTGGGAAACAAACAATAGAATCCATTTCCACATGACCGTCTAAATCTAAGGCTTCCCTTAGAGAGAAAGGCAGCAGAAAGAAAATGACCAGCCACAAAAGAAAAGGGCTTGTGCTCCTAAAACGTGAGGAAAACTTGGGAGCCAATTTTTCTTGTAGATGTTCCCTTTTGAATGAAAGGCTTCCTAGGGCTTACTGAAATTCTGAAGACCCTTTGATATTGGAAGTCCAATGGCTGTCTTTGCCTGGATTGGATTGATTGATTGAGCGCATCCTTCCAATGTGTCTGGGCCATAAATGCTAGCTGGGCTGATGGGAGTTGCAGTCCAACTCACCTGGAGGGCCTGGGGAAGATTGGTGGAATAAGCTGTCTTCCCTGGACTCAGTCTCTGCCCAGCAGTTTCGAAGACAGGATGGTGGTGAGAGTGATTTTTGACTTCCTCTCTGTAACAGTCAAGAGACTTTCAATGACAGATGTATACTTAAGTGACAAGGCATCCCAAGGGTTGCAGGAAAGAAGCCGGCAAGTTCTATTCGTAAATCTGCAGCTGCTATTTTCGTGGTTGAATGTGCATTTTATTAGTGTGAACCATATTATTTATACACACACACACACACACATACATAAAATGTGTGTGTGTGTGTGTCTGTGTCTGTGTGTGTGTTTCAAGCAATGGTAGGGTTTTGCTGATCCTGGATTTGAACAATGACATGACATTTCAGTTTTTGTTCCTGCAAAGCTGTTTTCTCCCTGCTCCCCCCACCTCAATTTTACACAGTTAGCATTGCTGTTTAAAGGTACAATTCTATTTCTGTATCTTTTTCACAGTTTAATATACTTTCTGGTTTGATTTTTTAAACTCTGGCCCATTTTAAAACATCTCTAAGATGTACATTAGTGGGGCTTTTTCCTCCCCGAAAGAAGGCTTTTTGAAATCATGTGAGTTGATAATGGAGTTCTGAGAAACAAAGGCGAACCAGAGAAAGGTTGTGATCATGAGGTCATCCCTGCAAACTGGATGGGGAGGGAGGAAGGAGCAATATATGTACATTATAATCCTTTGTTATGTACCATCTAGTGAAAGAAAATATGTGCTTGTTTTGAGATATGACATCAGGACTTAGAAGAGTGAAAATGTGAGGCATTCTCTTGATGATGCAAAACAGTTTGCCTATATAAAAACAATGCAACACAATCTAGATCTGTCCTTTTTTATTTCAAAGGTCTTCTGACAGGTTCTTCCAAATGTGGATGAGCATTTGGAGCATTTGCCCAAATGTGGGTCTGCGTAAATTTGCTTACCTCATCCTTGGCATCTTCCAGATGGGTGGATATCAACTCTCTTAGAATTTTATTTATTTATTTAATTTTATCCTGCCTTTATTATTTTCATAAATAACTCGAGGTGGCAAACATACCTCATACTCCTTCCTCCTCCTGTTTTTCCCACAACAGCAACCCTGTGAGGTGAGTTGGGCTGAGAGAGAGGGACTGGCCCAAGGCTGTACTGGTTGGGTCATTCTGGGAACTGAAGTCCACACATCTGGGGAGTGCCCAAGCTTGGGAAAGCTACTTGGGAGGATCTTTAAAAAGCTCAGGAGACAACAACAAAACTTTCAGTTAGCTTTTCCCAAGTGTCTTCTACAACTTCCAGCATTTTTATCCGGCATGGTGAATCACAATTAGAACTGTAATCCAATTCATTTTTTACCAGGTTTGGGAAGCGCTATTCATATTTACTGGGAAACATTTAGGACTTCTAATGGAACCCTGAAAGTCTACCTTAACAAAGATAAAGACCATATAATATATACAGCAGACCTCTCTTCTCCTGCAACCCTGTTGAATTTTTACTAGTTTCAACGTCATTATGCTGATCTCTAATGACATTTATGTGGCATATATTCTTGTACCATTTCTTGTTTTCCTTTTTTTATGTGTAAAATATGATAGCAAAGTTATTCTTTAGTGATTTGTAATTTTGCCTTATTCAAATATTTTGAAAAGTTATAAGAAAATGTACGAAATTCTAACCCCTGCTTTTTTCTTTATGTGTTGCTTTAATTTCAAATGCCATTAAAGCTTTATCTACTCTACTCTGATGACAGAAGCTATTCTCTTAACAAAAGCATGGCCAATAGAAAAATGAAAATAATTTATATTTTTCCTTTTTCAAGCCCTTTGATGTCCTACCTTTCTAAAAGACCACATGTTGTGGAAATAATTTGAAGCTATCCTCTTCACTGAAGGGTGGAATTTTTCCATTTGGCATTGGCAGATGACATAGAGGAAGTCTCTTGAACATTTTTTGGATTAAATTAAACTTTACAGAATATGTCAGATGAATCCTGCTGTATTTTATTTATACAACAATTTTCAGAATCCCAAATGTACAAAATGTAATGAGACTTAGGAGGCAATCTCACTTTGTTGTTGTTAGTTGCTGTCGAGTCGTTTACGACTCATGGTGACCCTATGTATAACATCACTTGTATTGTTATAATTGCTCATTAATCTGTTACTGCCACAGTACATTTTATAAAAATACAAACTTCCTCAATCAAAAGTTTATTGAGGCATTCAGTGATCTTGGAAATGAGTATACATAGTGTTTATGGACCCATGAATTTAGAGAATATTTTCACATTTAGAAGAGAAAAGTAACATACCATTCTATGTTTTTTTCTGGGAATGTTCTCCTTTTAGTTATGCATTTGTTCAGGCCATGCATTTTAGTGTCATAGATGCCTGCAGCAGCATTCAGTGATAGATGGGAGGTTGAAATGGTGGGAAGAAAAAGGGGTGGGTTGAGGCTTTCTTTTGCCTTCAAAGCCTGATGGAAATATTTCTCTCCCACCCAATAGCTCTAAACTTAGGGAGTGGGGATGGGAAGGGGGTATTACTTTGTTTTGAAATAGTTGCCCTCACAACATCAGAATTGGGAGGGGCCATTTCAAATATACTATTTGATTGAAACATTTGAATGTGCAGTGTACCTCCTATTTCTCAGAGCTAGGCTACAGAAGGGAGTGGGAAAAATAAAGGTTATATGTTTCTGACAATTACTTTCCCTCTGAAAGAAATTTTATATTACATTTGGGAAAGGGGCAATAGCTTCACTAATAGTGCCCCAGCTTTGCATGCAAAAGTTCCCAGGTTCTATTCTTGATGATTCCAAGTGGACATGGATAAGAAATCTGTTCTACAGGAAGTTTTGCTGAATGTACTGTATATTCACCAATTAGGAAATCTAAACTTTTATTTCAAAAATTTCATTTCCTTTTCCCAATTTTGAGATGCAATAAGCAATATAAAAAAAGAAGGGGAAAATCAGAGGAAATATGTTATTAGGGGAATTGCTAGAAAAAAATAGGGAAAGTTCACATAAATGTACTGTATATACTTTAAGACAAATACGAAAAATATAGGTGAATTTTTAATGCAATTTGAGGTAGTTAAAAGTTGATAAAATGCATAAGCTTGTTTTTATGCAAAGAGCAGCAATATTGCCAAATGCTCATATTTTTAATATAATTTTTATCAAGGATTTTAATTACAATAGTAAAAATTAATACAAACTAAACTTAGATAAAGAGAAGAGAATGGAAAGAAAGAATAAAAAGTGCAGGAAAAAAAGAGAGAGACTATAATAAAGAAAAAAAAAGAAATATATAAAGAAGTTACCTTCATCACAACAAGCATAAACAAATTCAATAATTCTTCACCCCCTATAGGGTTAAACAGATATTTCTTCATTCCATATCCCATCCCTTTTTTTTTTTAATCTTTTCAATCATGTTCGACTCTCGGAGACTGCCTGGACAGTCCCTGCAGTTTTCTTGGCAAGGTTTTTTGGAAGTGGTTTGCCATTGCCTTCTCCTAGGGCTGAGAGAAAGTGACTGGTCCAAGGTCAACCAGCTGACTTTGTGCCCATGGTGGGACTAGAATTCACAGTCTCCTGGTTTCTACTCTGAGGCCTTAATCACTACACCAAACTGGCTCTCAATCCCATCCCGTATCCATAAGCAAATCCATAAAACAGAAACTTTTCAATCCTGATATCAGCAAGAAGTCCATAAAGGGTTGCCAGAATATTGCCAAAAAAAGTCTTATTTTAACCTTGATCAAGTAAACAACTTTATATTCCTTCCTTTTACTTCTAACAGTCTTAATCTTTAGTTTAATCAAATATTGTCATAGGATTTGATTTCTCTTCAATTCTTCTTTATTCTATGACATAGATTTCTTCAAGGCTTAACAAGCCTCTTTTGTAGATCCAATAAGAAAACTTCCCAGGTCATTCTCTTGGTTTATCATTTGTATTTCCTTTTTAATTTTTAAAACTTCAGCCAGTTTCATCTGTATATCCAGTAAAGTGTCCTTTTTCAAATCATTCTCTTGGCCTGTCATTCGTAGTTCCACTTTTGGTACTTTCTCTAGCTTATCAGATAAAATTTGTTTTATATCTGTCATTCCTTTGTTAACATCTTTTAAACATAGTCTATCCATAGAAGCAGACATCATTACTGACAGTGTTGATATTGTAGTTAGTAATTTCTGGCTCCATTCTTCAAAGATCTCCTTTATATTTCTGGTGTTATAACGCTTTGTATCATTTTGTAAGTCCCAGTATTAACTGACATCAAGCTTGTATTTTTTTTTCTTCTGCTTAAAATCTTTAGTCCCTTCTAGGGTCCAGTTTCTAAAATCATCACTTATCTTTTGTTATGACTTGCAATTGCCAAGGTATCCAAAATAAGTCTATTTCCCACCAGGTGTTTATTTTTTATGGTTAATTCCAAATATTATAGTAAAAGTCAATATTCCAAATTTATCTGGACATTTACTCCATTTACCACTTTCTTAGATCCAAATCTTATTTAGTCTTTTGCTTTCGAAGCTATTTATTTATTTATTTAAAATTATTTAATTTCTTAAGTTTGTAATTAATTTTTCTTTTGTTCAAAGTGAAGATAAACTTACTGGATGAAGATTTTTCAAACCTGTCCTTCCGAAGGTCTTTAATAGCTTTAGAATAGTTAAAAGGCAATTTCCAGAAGTGATTAGAAAGTGAGGTTTGCGAACTTTGTGTCCTTTAAAAGTCTCTGGCGCGATTGCAAGCGAGATGGCTGAACCCATTGTCTCCCGGCACTCAAACCTGCGGAAAACCACCATGCTGTGGTCTCCTCACAAGGAGCAGCCATCTGGAACACATGTGGACAATCTCCTGTGCTCTCCTTATCTGGAGAAGTACTAAGGAACTGGTCTACTCTCCAGTTCCTTGGTCTGTGCCACGGCCATCAACTCTGCTCTTGCAGAGACATCTTCAGTTCACCATACCTCCCCCAGAAGTCTCCCAAAGTCTGCTTCTTCCAAGCAAAACCAAAACCTGACCTCTCTCTTGCTTTTCAGGTGTCCCCCAGGCAGGTATGTCTCATTTCAAGGATGCTCATAATAAGACTTCAACCAGATGCTCTTACCAATTGTATGAATGGTGCCTGTTGAAAACAGCTTGGTCCAATATGGATTCCACTCCTTATAAATAGATGAATAGATTTATTTCATTATGGCATTTTATCCTCTGTGCCTTTAGTACAATACTGATTCTTAGGTGAAGCATTTCCTTAATCCTGGCTTGTAAACTCTCCAGAGGCATTTGATAGGCTACTGTCCCAGAGTCTTCCTCAGGCTGCTTTATAAGAACATTTTCCTTTGTTAAGAAGAAGCCCAGAAAGACTCTTAAGAAGCTCCACGCAGGGAGAATAAGGGCATCTGTCCCGCTACTTCCTTTTAAATAGAATTTCCCCTCTATAAGTTGAAGTTCACTTGCTCAGTCTAACCAAAACACTGACAACCTCCCCAGTTTCACTCAAAGTGTGGCTTCCTAGACAAGGCATCATTTTGTATGGGGTAACTGTCATGCCCAGTGATGATATCAGTGTTCTGAGAAGGCCACAGATTAAATCATAGGAGAAAAAGCCCAGTAGCATTTGTGCAAGAGAAGAAGGGTCAGTTAACAGAACTGACTCATATGTAGTTACACCTCCTAAATGATCAGCCAGTTCAGAAAAGTGCATATAGGTGAGAAAATGCTTCAGTTCATATTGCTGCAAGTGAAATACTCAGAACAGACATTACCTCAAGACAAGGCAAAAGACAAGACAGTAGGTGGTTCAGTCACCCTTTAACCTAGAGGGTGAGAAGGCAGCATCTTCTCCTATATCTGAGGGCTGCAGGCAAACTGAGAAACTAAGGTGTGTCCTCCAGTGCTTTACTCCAGTTTGCTCTTGTTCGGGGATGCCATGCCAAGCCCTCCCTGTCAGTCTGCCCAATGGCCTTGCTCACTGTATAAACTTGAGAAGCATATGCTTCGTAGCCAACGAATGCCACAGTGTGGGCATTAGTTGAGATACTTCAATATCTGTAATCTTCCAATCTTTCTTTGAACCACCTTTGCAAGTGGTCATCTGTGCCAACCAAGAACCAGAATCTTCCCCCACAATGGATTCTTATGTATGTTAGCTTTTATATTCCCAAACACTACTGTTTGCCATTGAAATAGGAGAAAAATAAGATAGTATAATTTTACTTTTTAAATTTATTTTTTTTCTCTTTCAAAGCAATTAAATATATCTGATTTATGCCAAGAGTTTAAGAAATAGAATATGTATGTAAAAATACCTGAACTTAATTACAATTTCATCTTAGCATTCCTAAGTTCCTTAGCGTTCCTTCTATAAGAGCATTGCAAATTACACTGAAAGAAATAAGTTGTCTATAATTGACCAAAAGGTTGGGTCAGCTCTTCGGTAAGCATTGGGAAAATATGCATTCTACTTCTGTAGGTTTTTTTTTTTTCAGTTCATGTACATACAATCTTTATTGTGATTAATGATCCATACACATTAAATATAGAAGCATATAAAAACAAATAAATATACTGTATCAGGGATAAAGTATTTGGTAAAGTGTCTTGACTGCTGCTATGGAGTATTTGGCCACAATATTGGTGAAGGTGTCATTGGAATCAGAAAGTACAAATTTTGTATACCTAAGCTCTGTCTATCCGGGATGTTGTTGCAAGATAGGTGAAATAAATTAATCCTTTAGTCCCTATAAAAATTACAGAACACAGCACATAATTATGGTTTTGATTTCTCTTGAACTGAATGGACAAATCCATTTAAGTAAGGGGATTTTTGACAAGCAAGAAAGCAGATGGCAGGATGTTATTCTGTGCCATTAAATTCATGTAAAAGGAGAATGATTTTCTGCTATTCACCAGGATTTTCCTCCTTCACACTTTAGATATTTGACAGCTGCCACTTAATGGTGCAGTAAGAATGCTCAGCCTCCTGAAAATGAAACATGATAAATACCATCTTTATAAAAAGTTCTCAGAATGGGATGCACACATCACCATTGACTGTATGTAATGAGTATGTGACAATTTCTCAGGAACTGAAACTGAAAGGAGAGACTTCCCTTTTGCTCTGAGCAGATGTGGGCTCTGGCTGTAAGGTGCTGTAGTGAAAAAGATAAATATGCTAATCAGATTTAAGCTAGTTTTTAATTATCCTGCAAATTAAAGTTAACTATAGCTCACTCCATTTTAGAATCTTGCTCCAAAGGGCACCAACTCCATTCCTGAAGTTAAAAAATTGAAAGCCTTGACTACTTAATAAGGATGTTTCAAGTTCCTTGATTTCCTGCTAGCCACAGCTACTAGCAGGATCGATGTTAGTCCAGCATGTACCGTATCATGTTCGTGATAATTCTTTCAAATCTCTCATTAGGACACATGGATTAATATCATTCTAGTCTGTACCATATTAATTTATTTATTCAATTCTCACAAATATTCTACATTTTAAAAAGCAAAAAGGAATGTCCACATATATTATACACATTTTGTTTTGACAGTAGGGTTCTCAAATATTTATCTTATCTTTGTGCAGTCTTTAAACATATCAGTTGTTTTTGTATGCAATGCTCAGGACTCAGTTCACAAAATGTCAGAAAAAATATTCATCAGCTCAATTTTAATTAGTTATGAATTTTGGCAAGTGTAATTCAACTCTCTGGTCAGCATAGAAAGGAGGAACAGAGTAGATGTTAAGATGAGACTCTGGTTCTCAAAATGTACCAAGAAAGCAGGGTAACCTAAGGTCATTTCACTATCTATCACCTCCCAATGGCCAATCCTTTCACCTGTTCTCCGTTTTCCCACAAGTGGGGTCTAACAACTGGTATCTTCTTGACCTTGACTTAATTGGGTCAAGTCTGCTTAAATTAGAAACAGGTTTCTGTTTGAACTCTTTCAGTCTGTGCTGCCAGGAGGGTTGGTTTTAACACATTCAGATCACCACACTTTGCATTGCCAATGGAAATGAATGGCAGTTTCTTGAATGATTTGTAACATTACAGAAACACTAATTATCTTACAGAGAATAGCTGCGTTGAGATATCAGTTTATTTGCAATGAATTGACATTTTGCTTCTTATTTGTTTTTTCCCCTTCTCTAACCTATTTTCAGATTTTTTTTAGTTGTGACTACCTTGAAAACTATGAACAGTCAAGACTGAATAATTTTTAGGATGCAGCTGGTAACAAAATGACACTACTGTATATAACTTAGATGTGTTTATATTAGATGTGTTTTCTCTTTTTACTAGTCTATAATCCAATTAATGTTTTAAGATTAGATGTCTGAACATATTTAATTAGTATGGAAAGATATGCAAATTTAAGCAGTTCATTACATTTTAAAAGCTTATTTTTCGAGTCTTAGTATTTTTGGCTCTTGTGCTATGCCTTCCAAATCAAAATTGAAAATGAAAATGATGCTGTTGTGAAGTCAGCCTGCCTTCATGCTACTACAGACAGATAGCTGCATGCCATGTAGACTGCAGATTTATACAATTTGTTTCAAGCAGAACCCTCTTGAATATGGATGTGGAGTCCTCAGTGCTCTCTGAGCTTGTTTGTTTGCTTGTAGACATTTCATTACCAGGCTAGGTAACATGATCAGTGCTGGTGAGTGTGAGGCTTGCTCCCTAGAAGACAGATGGTCTTCAAACCCCACACTCACTAGCACTGATGTTTTTTGTTGGCAGATTGCTAGGAAAGCCTTTGGCCCAGGAGAGATCAGAAAAGTCACGCACCAGGCATTTCTATAAAAATAATTTTTATTTACAGAAAGCAAACATATTTAAAAGCTTCTGCATTCTTACAGGCTCTCAGTGAGAGCTGCTTAACTCTCTACATGCCTACACAGAAGGGAAACTGAAACTAAAACAAGTCCAGGCAAGTTCTTCCCCCCAGGTGCAAAAATTAACAACTGAAAAGGGGACAATTAAATTCAACCTCTTCACCTGGCCAAAATGATTAGTTACCATAGTAACCTTAATCTGTAGTAGAAAACAACACTCCCCCTTTTATACTACAGAATAAGATGCAAACCAATTTGCTTTGTTAACTCTTTGTGTCTTGGTACAGCAAGAGGTTTGGTTAAAATATCAGCAATCATGTCTTTTGATTCACAATATTTCAACATTATTTCTCCTTTGCTTATCATATCTTTGATATATTGATATCTAATATCAATATGTTTTGTCCTATTTTTGCAGGCTTCAGATTTTGCCATAGCAATGCAAGCTTGATTATCCTCATAAACAGTTATAGGCTGGCTCACTTCCATGCCTGTCTTTTAACAAATGTTTAAACCATATAACCTCATTACAGGTTTGTGTTAGAGAATAAAACTCTGCTTCTGCAGTGGAAAGAGCAACAAGTGTTTGCTTTCTAGAATGCCAGCCTAAGCTAGACCCAGCAAATCCCAGAAATGGATTTCCTGTCAGTGACATCTGCTCCCCAGTCAGAATCGGCAAAAGCCTGCAATTTCTCTGTTCCAGAGGCATTTAGCTTCAGGCAATAATTCTTTGTTCCTTGCAAATACCTCATTAACCTCTTCAGTGCTGCTTTTCCAGTAGATGTAGGTTTCTCTACCTGTCTACTTAAAATGGCCACAGAATTTGAGATATTTGGGTGAGAGTGGTTTGCAATGTACAGTAAACTTCCAATTGCAGATCTATATTTCTCTGCCTCAGTTAATTGAGTTTCTCCTATATCTTTCTGAAAATCTGTTATCATCGGAGCAGAGACTGGTTTACAGTCTTGCATATTAAAATCCTCTAGGAGCTTTTGAATTTTACTACGTTGGTTTAACAGAAAGCTACCATCCTTCTCCCTGTGTATTTCCAAACCTAGATAATTTGTTACAGTTCCAAGGCTTTTTAATATGAAATGGCTTTTCATGCAGGCTTCAAAATCAAGCCTTTGTTTTTCTGTTGGTATGAAGAGCATCAAATCATCAACATAAATGCACAGATACATACAGCCTTGTTTGTTTTTCTTCACATATACACATGGATCTGCTTTTCCTTTTTCAAAACCAAACATGTTTCAGTAGGAGTGAAAGAAGTGACTTTTGTGTGCATATAATTTTCATAATAGCAAACATACATTTGTTCATATTTCCCCTTATGTGTGAAGGAGAGTGTATGGATTGAGATCATCATAATAGATCATGGGGAGAGATCACAGTAAAACTTCTGAAATCCAGTGGACTAATTCATGTACTGTATTGTGTATTATCAAGCTGATTCAGCACAACTGACTTAGAAGTTTCAGCTACATTTTCTTCATGTATAGTTTAGCCTAACTCATGGGAATGTACTTAAATATCATGTGTTTATTAAGCAACAATAATAGGAAGAAAAGGGACTCAAATGTGGATCCTAATCTAAACTCCAAGCCATTAGATTACTGTATTTCCTTAAGGTATTCCATTCCTCAGAAAGGAAGGAAGGAAGGAAGGAAGGAAGGAAGGAAGGAAGGAAGGACGGACCATGGACAAACTTGTTTCTCACAGGCAGTATATTGTGTGGTTAGATCAGTTAGACATAGGGATCATCCCATTTGTCTTACTGTGATCTGTCCATGGTCCTGAACGACTTTTCTATGATTACCTTTGTTCTCTGGTCTAGTTTCCTGTTTTGGACTGGTCATATGCTCTGTTTCTGTGTATAAACTGCTCTTTTCATCAAATAACTCAGAATTTCTCATTGTATGTATGTCTTCAGCTGCAGTGCCCATCATCTCCAACCATTGACTATGCTGGCTGATTGTGATGGGTGGTGTAGTCAGTTACATATAAAAGAAATTAGATTGGAGAAAATTAAGCTGAACCACTTACTTGATTTCCTTTTTTCCAATCCTTCCATGGGATCAGCATCACTTGGACTAGACTCAGTGAGTTAGTGAAAAATTTCATCCTCATTTGTAATACTCTGAGACAGATTGCTGCCTGAAATTGGTTACTATAACTTTATTCTCAGGACAGTTCCAAACAAAGCTGAGCAGGCAGCCTCAGTTTAAAAGCCCCTGAAGATTTTATGTCTATGTTCACCTGCATTATAATGTAAACTTTGAATTATTAATAATCTTTTTTTCTATAACTGAGATATATAAAAATGCTCATTCTCTCCAATCAAACCTGATACTTTGTTGTTTATTCGTTTAGTCGCTTCCGACTCTTCGTGACTTCATGGACCAGCCCACGCCAGAGCTTCCTGTCGGTCGTCAACATCCCCAGCTCCCCCAGGGACGAGTCCGTCACCTCTAGAATATCATCCATCCATCTTGCCCTTGGTCGGCCCCTCTTCCTTTTGCCCTCCACTCTCCCCAGCATCAGCATCTTCTCCAGGGTGTCCTGTCTTCTCATTATGTGGCCAAAGTATTTCAGTTTTGCCTTTAATATCATTCCCTCAAGTGAGCAGTCTGGCTTTATTTCCTGGAGGATGGACTGGTTGGATCTTCTTGCAGTCCAAGGCACTCTCAGAATTTTCCTCCAACACCACAGTTCAAAAGCATCGATCTTTCTTCGCTCAGCCTTCCTTATGGTCCAGCTCTCGCAGCCATATGTTACTACAGGGAACACCATTGCTTTAACTATGCGGGCCTTTGTTGTCAGTGTGATGTCTCTGCTCTTAACTATTTTATCGAGATTTGTCATTGCTCTTCTCCCAAGGATTAAGCGTCTTCTGATTTCCTGACTGCAGTCAGCATCTGCAGTAATCTTTGCACCTAGGAATACAAAGTCTTTCACTGCTTCTACATTTTCTCCCTCTATTTGCCAGTTATCAATCAAGCTGGTTGCCATAATCTTGGTTTTTTTGAGGTTTAGCTGCAAGCCAGCTTTTGCACTTTCTTCTTTCACCTTCATCATAAGGCTCCTCAGTTCCTCTTCACTTTCAGCCATCAAAGTGGTATCATCTGCATATCTGAGATTGTTAATGTTTCTTCCAGAGATTTTAACTCCAGCCTTGGATTCCTCAAGACCAGCTTGTCGCATGATGTGTTCTGCATAAAAGTTGAATAGGTAGGGTGAGAGTATACAGCCCTGCCGTACTCCTTTCCCAATCTTAAACCAGTCCGTTGTTCCGTGGTCTGTTCTTACTGTTGCTACTTGGTCGTTATACAGATTCTTCAGGAGGCATACAAGATGACTTGGTATCCCCATACCACTAAGAACTTGCCACAATTTGTTATGGTCCACACAGTCAAAGGCTTTAGAATAGTCAATAAAACAGAAATAGATGTTTTTCTGAAACTCCCTGGCTTTTTCCATTATCCAGCGGATATTGGCAATTTGGTCTCTAGTTCCTCTGCCTTTTCTAAACCCAGCCTGTACATCTGGCAATTCTCGCTCCATGAACTGCTGAAGTCTACCTTGCAGGATCTTGAGCATTACCTTACTGGCATGTGAAATGAGTGCCACTGTTCGATAGTTTGAACATTCTTTAGTGTTTCCCTTTTTTGGTATGGGGATATAAGTTGATTTTTTCCAATCTGATGGCCATTCTTGTGTTTTCCAAATTTGCTGGCATATAGCATGCATTACCTTGACAGCATCATCTTGCAAGATTTTGAACAGTTCAGCTGGGATGCCGTCTTCTCCTGCTGCCTTGTTATTAGCAATGCTTCTTAAGGCCCACTCAACCTCACTCTTCAGGATGTCTGGCTCTAGCTCACTGACCACACCGTCAAAGCTATCCCCGATATTGTTATCCTTCCTATACAGGTCTTAAAGAATAGCTGAGGCCATCATTTGCTGTACTGGTCTCAGATGACAGAAATAAAAAACTTTTATTTATTAGACAGCCAGAGGATGGAACATGCATGCCGCCATGCAAATCTCTACTTCAGTTAAACAAAAACTGGGAAAAAATTAAAGGCAAGCATAAGTCAATACAGTTGTGGTTTATTCGTTTAGTTGCTTCCGACTCTTCGTGACTTCATGGACCAGCCCACGCCAGAGCTTCCTGTCAGTCGTCAACACCCCCAGCTCCCCCAGGGACAAGTCCGTCACCTCTAGAGTATCATCTATCCATCTGGCCCTTGGTCAGCCCCTCTTCCTTTTTTATTCCACTCTCCCTAGCATCAACATCTTCTCCAGGCTGTCCTGTCTTCTCATTATGTGGCCAAAGTATTTCAGTTTGGCCTTGAATATCATTCCCTCAAGTGAGGAGTCTGCCTTTATTTCCTGGAGTACAGACTGGTTTGATCTTCTTGCAGTCCAAGGCACTCTCAGAATTTTCCTCCAACACCACAGTTCCAAAGCATCTATCTTCCTTCTCTCGGCCTTCCTTATGGTCCAGCTCTCGCAGCCATATGTTACTACGGGGAACACGATTGCTTTAACTATGCGGACCTTTGTTGTCAGTGTGATGTCTCTGCTCTTAACTATTTTATCGAGATTTGTCATTGCTCTTCTCCCAAGGATTAAGCGTCTTCTGATTTCCTGACTGCAGTCAGCATCTGCAGTAATCTTTGCACCTAGGAATACAAAGTCTTTCACTGCTTCTACATTTTCTCCCTCTATTTGCCAGTTATCAATCAAGCTGGCTGCCATAATCTTGGTTTTTCTGAGGTTTAGCTGCAAGCCAGCTTTTGTACTTTCTTCTTTCTCCTTCATCATAAGGCTCCTCAGTTCCTCTTCACTTTCAGCCATCAAAGTGGTATCATCTGCATATCTGAGATTGTTAATGTTTCCTCCAGCGATTTTAACTCCAGCCTTGGATTCCTCAAGCCCAGCATGTCACATGATGTGTTCTGCATACAAGTTGAATAGGTAGGGTGAGAGGATACAGCCCTGCTGTACTCCTTTCCCAATCTTAAACCAGTCCGTTGTTCCGTGGTCTGTTCTTACTGTTGCTACTTGGTCATTATACAGATTCTTCAGGAGGCAGACAAGATGACTTGGTATCCCCATACCGCTAAGAACTTGCCACACTTTGTTATGGTCCACACAGTCAAAGGCTTTAGAATAGTCAATAAAACAGAAATAGATGTTTTTCTGAAACTCCCTGGCTTTTTCCATTATCCATCGGATATTGGCAATTTGGTCCCTAGTTCCTTTGCCTTTTCTAAACCCAGCTTGTACATCTGGCAATTCTCGCTCCATGAATTGCTGAAGTCTACCTTGCAGGATCTTGAGCATTACCTTACTGGCATGTGAAATGAGTGCCACTGTTCGATAGTTTGAACATTCTTTAGTGTTTCCCTTTTTTGGTATGGGGATATAAATTGATTTTTTCCAATCTGATGGCCATTCTTGTGTTTTCCAAATTTGCTGGCATATAGCATGCATTACCTTGACAGCATCATCTTGCAAGATTTTGAACAGTTCAGCTGGGATGCCATCGTCTCCTGCTGCCTTGTTATTAGCAATGCTTCTTAAGGCCCACTCAACCTCATTCTTCAGGATGTCTGGCTCTAGCTCACTGACCACACCGTCAAAGCTATCCCCGATATTGTTATCCTTCCTATACAGGTCTCCCGTATATTCTTGCCACCTTTTCTTGATCTCTTCTTCTTCTGTTAGGTCCTTGCCATCTTTGGTTTTGATCATACCATTTTTGCCTGGAATTTACCTCCAATGTTTCTAATTTTCTGAAAAAGTTCTCTTGTCCTTCCTATTCTATTGTCTTCTTCCACTTCCGCGCATTGCTTGTTTAAAAATAATTCCTTATCTCTTCTGGCTAACCTCTGGAATTTTGCATTTAATTGGGCATACCTCCCCCTATCACTGTTGCCTTTTACTTTCTTTCTTTCTTGGGCTACTTCTAGTGTCTCAGCAGACAGCCATTTTGCCTTCTTGGTTTTCTCTTTCTTTGGGATGTATTTTGTTGCCGCCTCCTGAACAATGCTGCGAAGTTCTGTCCAGAGTTCTTCCGGAACCCTATCTACTAAGTCCAGTCCCTTAAACCTATTCTTCACCTCCACTGCATATTCCTTAGGAATATTAGTGAGCTCATATCTAGCTGATCTGTGGGTCTTCCCTAATCTCTTTAGTCTGATCCTAAATTGTGCAATAAGAAGTTCGTGATCTGAACTACAGTCAGCTCCAGGTCTTGTTTTTACCGACTGTACAGATATCCGCCACCTTTGGCTGCAAAGGATGTAGTCAATCTGATTTTGGTGTTGTCCATCTGGTGAAATCCATGTATAAAGCCGTCTCTTAGGTTGTTGGAAGAGAGTGTTAGTTATGCAGAGTGAGTTGTCTTGGCAAAATTCTATCAGCCTATGCCCTGCTTCGTTTTGTTCTCCCAGGCCATACTTACCTGTAATTCCAGGTGTCATTTGACTGCCCACCTTAGCATTCCAGTCTCCTGTGATGAAAATAACATCTCTTTTAGGCGTGTTGTCCAGTAGGTGCTGCAGATCCTCATAGAACTGATCTACTTCAGCTTCTTCAGCATCTGTGGTTGGGGCATATATTTGGATCACTGTGATGTTAGATGGCTTGCCCTGAATTTGAATTGAGATCATTCTATCATTTTTTGGATTGTATCCGAGCACTGCTTTAGCCACTTTACTATGAATTATGAAGGCTACTCCATTTCTTCTGTGGTCCTCTTGTCCACAGTAGTAGATCTGGTGGTCATTTGATGTGAAGTGGCCCATTCCAGTCCATTTCAGTTCACTGACGCCCAGAATGTCTATTTTTAATCTTGACATCTCACCAATAACCACATCCAATTTGCCCTGGCTCATAGATCTTACATTCCAGGTTCCAATGGTGTGTTGATCCTTAGAACATCGGATTCGCCGTTCACCACCAGCACCGTCGGCTGCTAGCCGTCCTTTTGGCTTTGAGCTAGCTGTGTCATCACGTCTGGGGCTAGTTGAACTCATCCTCTGTTCCTCCCCAGTAGCATTTTGACTATCTTCCGACCTGGGGGTCTCATCTTCCGATGCTATACCGACATATCTCTGGTTGTACTGATCCATTGAGTTTTCACGGCAAGAATACTGGGGTGGGTTGCCATTACCTTCCCCAGGGATTGCATTTAGTCTGACCTCTCTGTCATGACCTTCCCATCTTGGGTGGCCCTTCACGGTTTAGCTCATGGCATCATTGAGGTGCTCAAGCTCCAGCACCACGGCAAGATAACGATCCTTTGCTGAAGAGTCAATACAGTACTATATGGAAAAAGTACTTACCTTTCCTGTACAGTAAGGCACACACAAGGCTCCCTCTGCCAGCTGTTAAATTACAGGAAGTAGTACAACCATGTGACCAGGTCTGCTGACTCAGAATTCCATCCTTGTAAGCCTGGAGGACTTCCTGGTACCAGAGGGTGGTCATGTGACCCAAAACGGACACTGCTTCTGGGATGGCCAAATCTGGGTCACATGATCGAGGAGGCCTGTGAGGGTCATAAATTTGGGACCCAGTTGGAAGTCTACTTTTGGGGCACCATCATAACTTTGAATGGCCCTTAAGCGGCTGGTGAGTAAGTGAAGACTACCTGTAGATAAAAGACTGTTTAGCGTTTCTGAAAATATTCTTGGCTGGCCAATGAATTGAAGATCCTGACCAGGCCTGGTTTGGTTTATGAAATCAAAGAAGCATGTCAGAAATATAGGCTGGCTGGAAGAAGCCAGGTGGTAGTTTAATGTTGTCAACTATTGTTCTGCCCATCAGACCAATCAATTAGAATGGCCACTAATGGGGGTTGCTTTCAGGATGGAACTGAGATCTGAGGCGCTCTGCTGTGCATTCGGTATGAGAATATATGGAGGTTGCTGGGAGAGTTGGATCTATCATTGTCAAGGATGAGAAGATATATTTGCTCAGATATCCAATCTAAGCATGAAGGTTTTGTGCCCCTTAGTCTACCAAAGGGAATTATTTTTGTGTCCCCCTCCCCCATATATTTTTTTAAATGGATGGTTTGAGTTCAGTAAGAGTGCCTTCTTTGGCCAGTTCCTCTGCTGATTAAGGTAATATTCCATATGGAATTATAGGTTTACCAAACCTGTAGATCGAAATAGTGGTTTTAGCAGTTGATACTTTCCTGCCAGTTTCTCAAGTCTCATTACACACACACACACACATATACTGTACATACTATAAAATCTGAAGTACCATGCTTTACATTTTGCTCAGCTATGCTGTAGTGAGGTCTTAGAGTACATTTGTACAAGTATAATCTGTCTGTTCTTATATGTATTTGGTTAGGTTATGTAGGCAATGTGTTGTTTTATCGTACATGGTTACTTTTTCCCCCATTAGAACCTTGCATAATTTGAAAGCAGAAAGAGAATTATTCATTCTATGTATCCTGTCACTGGAATAATGAACTTTCCAGCCAGGATTTGTATATTGATTAGGTTGTTCTTTGATTGGCTTCTTTTACTCCATTATTTCTTCTAAAATTGGCTTTAATTGTTTGTTTAAACAAAACGAATAAAAAGAAAAAAACAATAGAAAAGAAAGAAAAAAAGAGAGCAAAACAACAACAAAATAATGTATATTCTTCTCACACATATATATATACAGTATGCCTATAAAGATTCACATGTAAAGGATTACCATATTTCACTGTAATTGTCCATATACAGTATGATCTACATCTATAAGCAACTCATTCGTAAGTTGCATATAACATCAGGTGTTCAATTTCTTGAGTAACTGAGGCCATTAATTTGGTCACCGCCCAGAGTTGTTCTTTGAGTGAGATGGGCGGTGACTAAATTTGAAATATAAATAAATTAATTTACCTTTCCAGTTGTGAAGGACTAATCTCTTAGCAATAAGAATGATGTGGAGAACTCATTTCGGTTGTCCAACCATTTGTGTTGTCTGTTTTTTGGTTTGTTAGGTTGGGTAGCTGAAAGTGGACCCTGCACCTGTGGGAAAATGCTAGGATGATGAAGAAGTTGGGTAGCTGTAGTTTTGTAGTTTTTCATATATTTCTTTTCCTAGGTTTTTTTCTTTTTTGTGGTTTTTGGTGGTTATTTTGGTAAAACTTGTTAAGATAACAAAAATAAATAAAATAAAATTTGTAAAAATAAAATAAAAATGAGAAAAAAAGAAGTGATGATGGTTTAGTGGTTCACAGGTGATGGTTCACTGATGGTTCAGACAGATGGGAGGCATGATCTTGTTTTAAGTCTGTATTTTAACTGGAAAGGCAGATTTTAAATGTGATATTATTTTTATTGTATTTTTGTTTGTGTGAGTAACTGAAAAATTTAGTACATAAAAAACACTAAATGAATAAGTGAAGAAAACGTTAAAAGATAGTTGAAATTAGATCCCATTAAAATCAAGAGAATAAGTTTGTTATCACGACTTAAGTGCTACTGATTTCAATAGGAATCAAGCATAGTCATCACATTCTGGCTCCAGGCCTGAGTATTTCCTGTGACATTTTTTTTTTCTATTTCTTTTCTTTCAGACTAATATTTGGCACTCTTTATCCTGCCTATTACTCCTACAAAGCTGTAAAATCAAAGGATATTAAAGAATATGTAAGTAGCATTTCTGGGAGTATCCTGTGGCAGCAGCCATAGGATCATTAAGGTAAACCCAGGTTTCTGTTTGTAAAATGCCTTTTAACAGTTGTTACTCCGCTCTTTAGAAAGAAGGATGAATTTCCATGCTTCAGGTGTGATTTTTCTGCATGATTACAATGTGCCAAATCATCACTATACCCGCCCCCCATTTTTAATTAGTAATTTCAATTTTTAGCTAAAGTACAGATGATTTAACTTACCTCCCACTTTATTTACAAAATCAGGAGAAGCAAGATTGGAATTGGGATATTTCCTGCTTTTTAAATGTACTTCCTGGATAATTAAATTATGCATTTCTCTAGTGATTAGTTTAACGACACAGTGATGGGCCATTGAAGCACACGTAGCAGATATACAACTATGCCTAGAGCACAGCGTGAGTCACCATTTCATATACAATTGTACAAATCTCCATCCACGTGTGTAGCTATATCTGTACCTATTTTGTAATAAGAATCCAGTTTTTGGTTACCTCAGTGCCTTTCAATCCTCTTGATCAGATTAAGGTTAATTAAAAAAAGTAGTTGCCTTTTAATATTAATAATATTATATATGAGCATGTACTTCCCAATTATACTTACCTGCATAGCAAAGTGTGTATTTGTGCGTGAAAATATTATTGTGGGGTTTTTGCAAATGCAGTGCAAAATATTTCTGCAGCACTCAGAACTGCTAAGTTGTTTGGATATCCTTATTCAGTCCGAGTTATTTCAAAATTATCCTGCTTTTCATCATGAAGCCAGAGAAACAGCCCAAAGTAGTTTGGGATTTTGCCAAACCTGATAACACCTCTAGTTTTTTTATGAAATAAGAAGATTAATCATAATGAAAAATCTAATTTTGAACAGTAAGAACTGTTTATGTTCAATATATTAAAATGTTTTATATATGTGAGAAAGAATTGAAATTGAGAAACCTGGGGAATGAAATAAATGTAGTTGTTGATGTAATAAAATATATTATTGTATAAATGTAAAAGCTATATTCATGCAGCTTGAAAATAGATTCAGAATTACTTTTATAACTGCTTTCATGCCATATCAGAATTACTTATGCTACATGATCCTTAAACAAGCCATTAGTTTCCTGAATAGAAAATGTTCCAAATCATTTTCGTCTCCCACAGAAATGTTGGTTGGCAAATTACTAAATAAATAAATTTGCTTTTGCTTTTACTATTGACCTCAAATCAGTTACTTGTCATAGTACTATCTCATCTTGTCTAAGAGCAGGCCTGGCCTCTGTACTAGGAAGGAAAGAAATCGCACCTATACAAATGAGGAAGTATGAGATAAACATTTAATTATGCTTTCTTTCCAGGTGAAATGGATGATGTATTGGATCATATTTGCGCTCTTCACAACAGCAGAGACCTTCACAGACATTTTTCTTTGCTGGTTGGTATCCTTTGAATGTTTTCTTCTTCACAAGAAAGCTAAAACAGAGCATACAGACACACACATGCACACACTGCAGATAGTATTATTAGGTGCTCAGTGATGCTAGGTAGGTGGAATACTTGTCCTGGAAGCCTGGCACTTTCTTTCAGGAGTGCCAGATGTGAATGCCAACTGTATTGATTGTTATTCTATACAATTCCATTTCGAAGGGGGCACGTTGTAAACATACCCATTATTAGCATCCTTGAGAAAGTTGTGGTTTATAGAGAGCTACAGTTTGTGAATCAAAGGTCATTTACTGACAAAGATTACAAGTTTTGGAGGATATACGTCATGAAGAAGCAGTTGTGGCATGTATATGGGGAAGATAGTTAGCAATGACAGGAAGCTCTGGCGTGGGCTGGTCCATGAAGTCACGAAGAGTTGGAAGCGACTGAACAAATAAACAACAAAGTTAGCAATGAAATCTGTTGGGATTGGACAACAATAACATTTGTGTTAAAATAGGCAAGCAAAGAAAGAAGAACCACCTTCTCAAGGACCATCAGTGATGCTTATGAAAGCATATGAGATAGTAAAACTTGCTTTCACAATTTAAAAAGACAGGCGGGTGAGAGAGGTTGGGAAGGACCTGAAGGAAGAAGCAGGTAGATGTGGGCTCAGCCACTGTTCAGATCAGGTATATCTGAGTTTGTGCAATGGCTGAACCTTGAATTTTCCCGCTGATAAAAGACACAGCATAGTTATACTGTATGTGCTTGCATGCAGACTTGCTAAAACGTACTAAAGAAATAACTAGACCACAGAGAATGAGACACATGGAATTTAGAAAAGTCTGCTTTTTTCCTTATATTAAAATTGGTTCTGGGAAAGTCCTAAATAGATATATAGAAGAAGATACAGGAAGAGTATGGAGAACAGGGATGTAGGAAGAAAGATAAGGATTGGAATCTTAAGCAAGAAAGCAGGAAGAAATCTCGGGCATGTATGTCTTGTATGCCATTTTTAGCCTGCATTTGGCTTTATGAGGTCTACAGCAGTGCATTTACTGGTGGAATTGTGGAAGATGTATGTCACCTAGCTGCATACTAAATAAACTGAAGTTTCTTGCTCATTTGTTCTCAGTACTCAGATGACATTTAGGGGCCAAGGACCCAGCTCATTGTAATCTTGCACAATTGTCTTTGCCTAACTTACATCAGGATACATGAGATGGTTGGCTTGCTTTGCTCTCCCAGAACTTCTTTTTCCTGTAAGAAACATGGAACTCAATTTTGCTATCTTCTTGAAACAGCCTGTATGCATTAGTTTGGACTGAACATTTGTGCAAGTTGTCGAGGGACAACCAGGATGGAAACATCCCATGATAGGAACTTATTCTACTGTACTTAGGAATGAATGAGCAATGAGACTCCACATGGCATTCTCAAATGGGAGGGAGAAGGATAGATTACCTGCTGTGGTCTTCTTCATTTTACCAGTGGAGGGATTGGACATGAGTTTATGAGCAGGACTCCAGGCTCTGTTATGCATGAAGATGTATTTAAGGCCACTAGCAAAGGCCAGAATGCAAGGGGAAAAACTTTTGGATGCTGACTTCATAAAGCAACTACCCACATGAAAAAAAGGAGCATTAAAGGAACCTCTGAAAATCTTGTTGAAGAAGAAAAATTATAACTCCAGAATGCAATATAATCTCTCAAGAATGACAAAAAGCATTGGGGAATCCTCCAGGTTTTCCTATTCATATTTCAAAATAGTTACATTATACCTGAGAGCCAGTTTGGTCTAGTGGTTAAGGCAATGGGCTAGAAACCAGGAGACTGTGAGTTCTAGTCCCGCCTTAGGCATGAAAGCCGGCTGGGTGACCTTGGGCCGGTCACTCTCTCTCAGCCCTAGGAAGGAGGCAATGGCAAACCACTTCTGGAAAACCTTGCTAAGAAAAGTGCAGGGACTAGTCCAGGCAATTGTCAAGGATCAGAAACAACCGAATGGCAGGAAAAAAACCCATATCTGTGATTTATATATGTGTGTGGCTTTGCACAAATGCATGCATACATGCCATTTACAAATTTGCATTCTTGGTTAAATTTTTAAAATTTCCAAGGAATTTGATTTTAAAAGGACGCTGAGGTAAATATATTCTTTTCTTTTTCTGTAGGTTCCCATTTTATTATGAACTCAAAATAGCCTTTGTAGCTTGGTTATTGTCTCCATACACAAAGGGCTCCAGTCTTCTATATAGGAAATTTGTACACCCAACTTTATCTTCAAAAGAAAAGGTCAGTGACATTATTTCTCATAAATTTAGATAAGGTTATGAGGAAAAATGTTTTAAGGCTGTAACACCATTAACTGGTAGTGAACTTCGTCAAACTGAGTGACAGCAACTACTAAATAAGTTACAGGATTGCACTATTGATTGTATAATGCTACTTACACTTTATGCATCCATTTCAGGAAGAAGAGCTTCATTTCAGAATGTGTTACCCTTTTTTTTTCCTTGGTTGACTTGTTTTTACAAGTCAGTACTAAAAAAAAGCAATCTCCCCCTGGAATGATTGTCAACTTAATAAATGGTCTAAACTGTTGGCTCTCTAGGAAAGGATTACAAGTGTTTCAGAGGCAGTTGGAGCAGTCAATAGAAATCTTGAAGAACAGCTCATATGAGAAATAGATTCTTAATGCAACCTTCTCCAACCTGGTGTCCTTCAGATATATTGAACCACAGCTTCTTTAACTCCTATTCAGATAGGAAATTATGGAAGTTACAGTCCAACACATGAAAGACAAGACAATCAAGGGCTCCTGTACCCCTTTGTTCTCTTTCATTCCTTTCAATCCAGCAACCAGCTGGCTGATGGAAGCACATTAACAGAACAATGATAGTCTCCCCCCATTTGTCACCAGCAAATAGAGATTGCAAAAGTTAGCAATTGCTGATAGACTTAGTCCCCTGGAATCAAGCTAGGTTCGCCTATTGTGCCAAAGAGTAATCTGGTTGCCTTTGTTTTGTTTTGTTTTGGTTTAGTGTATTGTGTGAATCCAGCTAATTAAATTTAGTTATCAGACAATGGTTAAACAAGCAGTGGCTTGGCATGATCTGTATACCCAGTTTCTAATCCTTTTGGAAAGCCATTTAACTAGCAGCAATCCTACATCATGCCTGGCCTCTGGAGTCCACAAATGATCCGCAAATGATCTGTGGATTGTTCTTCTTCAGACTGAGTCTTAAGCAAACTCCTGAGGATCTGTATTGGACCAGGTGTTCCCAAAGGATCTAAACTAGATTTGATAATTTTTACTCATGTTTTATCAGCCTTACCAGGTGGACCAGACAGGAAATACAACCAGATGAGCTAATTATACTTTATTGTGAAGCTACATTAACAGAATGTTGCAAGCCTGAAAGTACAATTCCCCCATCTCCTGTTACCCTGAGAAATTAGGGAGAGCCCCTTTTGAGCCTCTTGCCCCACCCATTATCCAGCTGCGGACTATGCTGTCTCTTATCTCTTATCTGACCAGTTGTTCCTTAGGCAGCGTCTGTGGGCCAAGTCTCCCAAGCTCATTCCCACATATCATTACAAACCAAACAAGTTATACTATGACCTAGAGGTCATGCTGAAAGTGGAATGGAAGAAATTTCAACTCCCCAACTTTGTACATTTCTTTTGCTATAAAACTCAGACAACCCCTCTCTGATTAATGTTATATCAGTGAGGAAAACAGATTATTACATAAACCATACCCAATTTAAACTGTTTTGACCCAGTCATTGTGGTCTATTTGGTCATTGAGGACTGGGAACAAAAAAGTATTTAGGGAGGGTATGGAAAGATCTTCTCTTTGATAAATGGTAAGCTAAAGAGAGGCTTATTTGAACTCTCTTGAGTTTGATTGTGGATTTTTTTCTCTTTTTTGACAGGAAATAGATGATTGCCTAGTCCAAGCAAAAGATCGCAGCTATGATGCCCTGGTGCATTTTGGGAAACGGGGGCTAAATGTTGCAGCCACAGCTGCTGTAATGGCAGCTTCCAAGGTAACCAGTAGGACAATTCAGGGTATGAGAGTAACTTTAATACCACAATTGTCATTGGCTGTGAGAACATTCAAACAATGGCTCATGAGTATGCTTAGTATCAGAAGCTCTGGAGCCATTTGCCATTAATAGTGGGAGACCGTAAATGTCTCAGAATGCACAAATGTATTGTGCAGACACAAGGCCCCAAGAATCACATTCTTTCCAAGGTGATTGACAGCAAAAATTAGTGTTATACTTAGGAAAACATGTAGCTACTTCCACAAAGAATGACTAATAACAATATGTATCCACAAATGTAGTAGCCTGAGATACTACAGAAGAGTTCTCAGAACCATTTCATTTTCTTTTTCAGGGTTTTCTATTTCAAGAAAGTAATCTTCACTTAACCTATTTATTTTTTGCTGAATTACATTAAAGGAACTCTAAACGGATTTTGTACAAAATGTACCTCAAATGACATTAAAAACTCAACAAAATACTTTAGTGCTGAGAATGAGGATTTTTTATAGGCTGGAATAATTATGTGAACTTTTACAACTTGCATCATAATGGAGAATGAATTGATATAACAGTATTTTTCATTTCAATTTATTTATTGCATTGATTTAATAGCTTATAACAATTAAATGTTGTATGATCCTGATAATTAAATATTGGACAAAAGAGATGTGTTTGTTATACTGTGCTTTCAAAGGGAGAGGCGGTTTAATTGCCTAATAAGTTAATTGTATAAACAGCTATAAGAAAAGTATTAATTGGAATTAGAGGATAAAGAAGATTGATGTGAAATATAAAACTAAGTTAGCACTTAGGGTTTTGTTTAAGCTCTTTTTGTTTTCATACTATTATGAAGATAAGAATATTTAGTATGCTATTTAGTGCTTGAAGGCCCTTATATTATAAGAAGTTGTGAAACCTTCAATACATAGTGTTACAGTATATAATTACTTTTCATATAGGAAAATTAGCCCTTAATTATTCTACAAAAATCCTATAGCTGAGGTCAGTACACAATATGTAAACATAGCACTCTACAATGAAAATAGCAAGACCCTGTACAGGTGGTATAGTATATGGTATACTCAGCTTTTCAGCAACAAAGTTCATCTGTGACATCACACTTGTAGAACATTCTTAAAGTTTGTTTTATATATTGCCGCAATGGGATTTTTTTTTACCTGCTAGATCTCCCAGTTCCTTCATTTTCTCTTGTATTTGGATCTGAAAGACCAGCAGGTAACCTTGTGAAGGTTTCTATTAACTTCTAAACTAATCTACATATGATCAAGAAAGACTTGCATGCTTGCCAATGTGGTCTTTTGTACTAAAACAAGCACTATCGGGAGTAAATTGTGGAATATTGATATTATTCTGTTACCTTTGGTGCATTCAGCTTTAAAATCTACTCTGACTTTATCAGTAATAACAAATAAAAAAATGCAGGGTTGCCATTTAATATAGCAGTAGTCTACACAGATGTTACTTTTACGTCTGGTAATATGTCAGTTCACCCTTAGCTACAACAGGATTATTTTAGTCATACAGTGGCTACGTGATTTCACTTTTGTAGATATTAACTCACAGGGCTTGTGCAGAGCTTCAGAGAAGATGCTTTGGAGCACATGTGAGTGCAAATGTAGCACCTCTTTGCAACTCCTTAAAGCAGCTATATTTTTTCCTGGGATCATGTCACCCTCTGCAGCTGCCATGTGCTCCCAGGAAATGATACATCTGGTTTGTGGAGTTGTAGATAGGTGCTATATTTGTGCCTTCACGCACACTGAAACACCTTTTTGCCTTGTGCTGCACAGCCCTTCTGACTAGTGATCAAATACTGAAAAAATCAGCTGAAACAATACTTTAGCTATATCACCAAAGGCTATTCTATGTATAGATTATGAACAAAATCATAGAAACTCAAGTCAGATCTTTTATTCCTGATCTGGTTTTCACATTGCACTATGCTATAATTTATTTAACCATGGTTTTCTGAAGAAATCACAGCTGTTTAGGCTTGGACAGTGCATTAAACCAGTCTGGGCAACCTTTCTGTGGCCACAGCCATCGTTTTCGGGAGAACTTCAGGCAGTGGGGAGTGATGTGGTGACATCCCCCAAGGCAGCAGGTTTGCATTGTTCAACCCATTTTGGGGAGCTTTTTAGTGTTCTGGGGAAGTGCTCAGTGCAAAATCTGTGCATTAGGTGTTGAAGAAACTAAAAACACTTGTTTCCATATTATTTTTAAAAATGGGGAAATTACATCACTAAAAATTGCTATTCAGCCACTAAGCATTGGTTGTGCAATCTTGAAAAACTTCAGGGACTACAAAAATGTGGTTTGGGGGACCATAGCTATGCTGTGAGTTGTGCATTTTTTCACTAACGTATAAACCATGTCTTATAAAACACAATTGTTGAGTTCAAATGACACTAAACATTAAAACTTAATCTGTGAATTCAGTTGTGCTTTCAGATTTTGTGTTTTACGTATTGTTTGATATATATATGTATATGTATATGTATCCTTCATATTGCTATTTTAAGTAGAAATTTTCCACTGTAAAAATCAATAATTTTGGCTTCTAAAATATGTACATTGTATATTTTAAAGGGGGGGGGGTTAAAAACCTTTCAATATAGTCATCTTTGTAATGTCTAAAAAGGGGGCATTAGTGCAAAATTTATAAAAGATGATGAAAGACAGGTAGAATAGAAGACATCCAAAGTTATATCAAGAAACCCGACAGACTGATGGTATAAATACATTTTGAGATACTTCAAGTGTTCATTTAATGAAATCCTTGTAGAATAAGACAATGTGGATTTCATGTAAAATATACTTTTGGTACATACCAAAGAAAGATACATATTCTTGAAAGTTATTTCTGATACAATGTTAACTAACAATCTGGTGTATGTTTTAAATGAAAATGTAGTGTTTTTCCCCCCAAGTATATTTAACAACTTAAATGACAATCCTTATCTGGGATTATTCCCAGATAAGCATAGGATCAAAACATAAGTATTTCATATATTATCTAGCATCATTATTCTGAGTATGAACATAGTTACAAATATTGGGAGCTTCTTATTAAAAATCACAGTGATGGTAGCTTTTACTCATTCCATTCATAATGTTTTTGTGCATTTGCATGACCTTTGTTCCATAGTTAATTGATACAGTTTTTATAGTGAGTTACTTTGAAGAAGAAATACAGAATGCAAAAGATACATACATTTTTGTTTCAAGATGTAAAAATGAACAAGAGCAAAGGATAATTTTGAGATTAGAATATTTAGCCAGACCATGGTTATCGCTCTGTTGGTAATCTACAGACTGAGCAGTTGCAGTGCGTTATGTCCATGGCTGCCGTGATGGGAGATGGTTCAAAAGCCACAGCAAGTGCAAAATGAAGTCATTTGCATGACTTTTCACCATAGCCAGTTGGTTACAACTTACCTCACCAATTCTTAGTCAACGTTACTGGTCCATTTCTGTTCATGGTTTGGTAATTCCAGACATTATCTTTGGCTACATCCATGTAGCTGCCATGCTCCCTCCCTATTATGGTGCTGGCAGAAAATAATGCTGTCTCAAAACTTGCTGCCCCCTCCATGTGCCCTTACTGTGTACCTGAAATAGGTCTATGTTGCTATTTGTATAGCTTTAATGGGCATCATTCTATGGGCTGTGATTGTGGTTCACTTGACTGAAATGCATTCAACCAACATCATTCACCATATTAGAAGTTTATGTTATGCTATGCATGCTGTCTTGATCTTCTGACCAGTCAAATAAATAAGAAAATAAAAGCCTCCTCCAACTGGAAAGCACAATGCTTTGGTTACTCCATTTACCTCATATTTTTTTTATTTTCCTTACCATCAGCCAACTGAACTTTAAAAAAAAAAAATCTCAAAACAATGGGTCAGCTGGTTGACTGTTTGACCTATCACTAATTAGAACTTTTCTATCCCTTGCCTGAAACCTAGTGGTCATTTGGATTCGTGCACCTACTAGCCAAGTGTTGAAAAACTAGTTTTTGAAAAAGGGAATTAACTGTGGGGATTGGTGTGGAAGCTACACACTATCTTAAGAATATTACAAGTGAGGAGCTGGGATCTTGGGATCAGCAGTCACTGGGAAGGAAATTCCCTGCCAGGCAGGTTACAGAAGAAATGTAGCCACCTGGGAGCAGCTTCTGTAATGCCTGAGGTGGTGTTTCAATGCATCAGGAAGGCTGGATTCCCTGTCCAATTGGCCTGAATCATCTAGCCTGCATCAGATACTGGATGGCCCATGGGAATATGTCACCTCTGGAGGCCAAGGCTTATTCTTTCAACTAATAAAATCACCACTTGGATTCTTTATTTTTACGTCTATTTATATTATTTATTACTGTATTTTATTCTGTGTATTTATGGTTATGGTTTTTAATCGATTGTTGTAAACCGCCCAGAGTCCCCCAATGGGAGGAGATGGGCGGGGATAAATTAGATAGATAGATAAATAAATAAATAAAAAATAAAAAATATGTACAATTGTTCTTGGAACTAGCCAGTTACTACCTGAAGTTATGCCCCAGGACAGTCCACATACAGCCTTTTTTGTCAGATTTAATGCAGAAAGAAACAAACGTGTTTTGGACTGAGAACGGCCATGTTGAGTTTTAGCAGCTGAAAGCAGCTCTTAGTCGTAGTCTTATCTTACAAGCTCTGGACTTTGAAAAGCTGTTCACATAAACCACAGATCCTCAGAGAGGGACATTGGAGCAGTGTTAACACAAGTGGGGGCAGGCCAAGCTCTTCATCCAATGGTGCTCCTAAGAAACTGCTGGAGAGAGAATCCCGTTCCTCTGCTATCTGTAGGAATGTCAGTCCGAACTCAGAACTGACTGTGTAGCCCTGAATGGCTCTGAGAAGCCCAGCACAACAATTTGTGTCCTGGACTCTCACCCTGCAGGAATATGACTTTAAGACAGAGTACCTTTAAGGGAAGATAAACACAATGGCAGGTGTGCTGTTCAGAGGTCTCTTTCAGGAGATCAGTGATCATAGAGCACTGCGAGAAGAAGTGGATCTAATCATGGAGAGATATTGTCAACAAAGCCATTTTGGACTAGAGCAGCAGAGAAATTACCAGTGATAAATAAATATTTCACACAGACACACACATATATGCTACACTAGTTGCATGTTCTGTATATGTTGTATTAAGGATCAGTTCTTAGCATGACTGTCTATTTCACGGGGATCCTAGAAGACAGAGCAGTCTTTAGCCAATTTGGACTCCATAATCTTCTCTGAAGGGGAGTACTTGTGGTGAAGGAGTCAGCCAACCCCCACACCACATTCACTGACATCAGACACATTTGTTTCAATCCACATTCGTTCATTTCAGACAATCTACATCTGCAAAAGGGATAGTTGCATGCCATGGATCATCTGCAAAATCAGACGACTCAAACTCTTCCCTTTCTGCTAGAGAAAAATGGTTTGTTGTTTTGGAAACTGAAGCAGAAGTTGGGAGCGGAGGCTAAGACGAGAAGCAGAACGGCCATCTCCCAAGCAGCCTCCAAATTTAGCTGACTGGAATCCTCAGGGACTGAAGCCCAAGGAGAATTGAGACAAAGAGAAACCTGTTTCAGAAAAAAAAAAAATCCTTGGGAGGATAAGTAAAAACCAGTCAGTTAGAAGTATGTTGACCATATGTTTAAATCAAATGTATTGTCTTTGGTGATTATTGTCTTTATCTCAGCTCAGTCTTTGTGTGTGTTTTATAAATCGGCACCTCTTTACATTAGAGTTACTTCTATATACGTAACAGATCAATAGCATCTTGTAACCTGCTCAGAGCATCTCATTATCTTGTACATTTTTCTTTTTTTAATTAATTTTTCTTTAATAATTTTTTGTAAAGGAAAAATAATACAAATTTAAGGAAAAAGAAAGTAAAGTGAAAGAAAAGTGATCAGTAAATAAGAGGAAAAAAAGAGAAAGAAAGAAAGAAAAAGAAAAAAGATATAGAGGAGTGGTTTCCAATTGTATTTACAGCAGTTATAAATGCATTTATATTTTATCCTCTCTTTTGATGTTACATCATGGCTCCCTTCTTTCCATATTCTACCCTTTCTAATCATTAAACCCATAAATCAAAAGTTCATTTTTTTCTCTTTTCAGCAAAAAGTCCATAAAGGGTATTTTCTTGTATACTTTTCTATTATCGGTTGTTTTCAAATTCTGTCAGTGTCTTGATCAGCTCTGTATTTTTAACTCCTTTGCTAAAAAGAAACTTTTGCATGTTTCCTTTTTTAATAAAATTTAATTTAAGATAACTCTTGTGAGATTGTCTACCTCCACACAAAGAAGGAAGGGAAAGAGAAGCACATTTCGCTAGTCATATGCCTCAGCACTATGAGACCAGGAGTTGGCACTATAGAATTTATTTTAATTTTCATCTCTTTCTTATTCCTTTTAAATCGCTAGGAAGTAACACAGAACCTGGGAACCCTGTCTGTCTCCCACATACCATTACACACTGTAATGGGGTGTGGGAATGCCCTTGGGAGACAGGGGGAAGAGCCACAGCCAGGGCAGCTTAGCCCACAGAAGGAATGTGGACATGGCAAACATCTGACAAAGTGCCCTCCCTAGTTTCTGGGGCTGTAAAGGCAACAGGGCAGAAATGTACTTTCAGACTTGCAAGATTCTGTTAATGTAACCTTACAATTGAAGGGACGCGGTGGCGCTGCGGGTTAAACCGCTGAGCTGTCGATCGGAAGGTCGGCGGTTCAAAACCGCACGGCGGGGTGAGCTCCCGTTGCTCGTCCCAGCTCCTGCTCACCTAGCAGTTCGAAAACTTCAAATGTGAGTAGATCAATAGGTACCGCTTCAGCGGGAAGGTAACGGCGTTCCGAGTCGTCATGCTGGCCACATGACCCGGAAGTGTCTATGACAACGCCGGCTCCATGGCTTAGAAATGGAGATGAGCACCGCCCCCTAGAGTTGGATTCAACTGGACTTTACGTCAAGGGAAACCTTTACCTTTACCTAACCTTACAATAAAGTAGAATTAGTTCATCTTGGTGTGCTTCCTGTCTGGACTACCTCGCAAGGCTGACATCAATCTTGCAAGTCTGAAAGAACCTTTCTATTGTAGTGACTTTTCTAAAATATGGCTTGAAGAAGGAATTGGCTAAATGGAGTCAGTATGATTTCTTGTTGAGGAAGAGCTAGAATGGTGATTTTGATTTAGTTATACTTAGAGTAGGCCCACTGAAATGAATAGAATTCAAAATTAATAACGATTAATCTAAATCCAGTTGAATACATTATGTTTCTTTAAAAAAAATATGATTAACTCACTGAGTTTTACAGAAAGCTGGTCTCTGAACTAGTGATGAAATAAGTTATCTAGAATTGTGTGTATACAGTATGAAAGAATCATTGTGTCTATATGTCCAAGAGATATCGTATTACTGCTGAAAGACACATTTGTAATATGTATTTTCTGATCATGACCACTATTCAATAGAACAGCGTTTAAAATGGAAAAAGAAATACTACAATACAATACAATACCACAATAGCATACAAAGCCAGAAGACTGAGAGCCAGTTTGGCGTAGTGGTTAAGGCTCCAGGCTTAACTAGGAGACTGTGAGTTCTAGTCCTGCCTTAGCCATGAAAGCCGGCTGGGTGACCTTGGGCCTGTCACTCTCTCTCAGCCCAACTCACCTCACAGGGTGTTGTTGTGGGGAAAAGAGGAGGAGGGAGGAGTATTAGGAATGTTTGCTGCCTTGAGTTATTTATAAAAATAATAAAGGTGGGATAAAAAAAATCTAAAAAATAGAGAGATGGGATATATCCAATTTGTCAGGCAAAGTAATGACTTGCTCAGTATTCATTCCTTTTTTTAAAAAAATTAGGTGAATATCCTATTGTGAAATTGTACAAAATGACAATAAATCCAAAAGCTATTGTGTGTCTCTTTGTTGATTTTCCCAGGGTCAAGGAGCGCTATCAGAGAGGCTCCGGAGTTTTAGCATGCAAGATCTTACCACAATTAGAGGAGAGAGCAGCAGCAGTGCAATTCCACCTTCTCCTGCCCCATCAGTTTCTGCACGGGCAAGTAGCAAGCAGAGTCAGCCCAAAGCTTTCAAAACTGCATCAGACAGTATTGGACGTTCAGGTTAGTGATAACTTTTATTTATTTATTCAGTTTATTTATTTATTCAATTTATATAGCCGCCCATCTCAGACCAGTGACTCTGGGTGGCTAACAATAATAAAAACAATCAAACAATAAAAACAATACCAAAAAATTAAATATAAATACAGCCAAGAGATCTTAAAAGCCATTGGTGTTAGCACAACCATGAAACGGGGCCCTTCGCACACTTGGGGCCCCAGGCGCGGGCACAAAGCCAGGTCTTCAAGGCCTTCCGAAAAGCCAAAGGGTCCGGGGCCATCCTAATCTCAGGAGGAAGGATGTTCCAGAGGGCAGGTGCCACAGCAGAAAAGGCACGTCTCCTGGTCCCCGCCAGCCGACGTTCCCTGGCTGACAGGACCCGGAGCATGCCCATCCTGTCAGACCAGATTGGACGGGTAGAAACAACTGGGAAAAGATGGTCCCTAAGATAACCCAGTCCCAAGCCATGAAGGACTTTAAAGGTGACAACCAGCACCTTGAACTGCATCCAGAAACACACCGGCAACCAGTGCAGCTCCTGAAGCAGCGGTGTTACATGTGCCAAGTAGCCAATACTATTTGCAACCCGGGCAGCTGCATTCTGTACCAGCTGAAGCCTCTGAATGCTCTTCAAGGGCAGCCCCATGTAGAGCGCATTGCCATAGTCCAAACGGGAGATCACGAGGGCATGAGTGACAGTGAGTAGAGCCTCCCAGTCCAGGAATAGGCACAACTGGAGCACAACCCAAAGGTGTGCAAAGGCCCTCTTAGCCACAGCTGCCACCTGCTCTTCCAGCAGGAGCCGTGAGTCCAAGAGGACCCCCAGATTGCGCACCGGGTCCGTCTGGGGCAGTGCCACCCCATCCAGGACCAAAGATGGAAAAAAACTTGGTGCTGGGAGGCCCAAACACCCAAAGCCACTCAGTCTTGCTTGGGTTGAGCCAGAGCCCATTGCGCCCCATCCAGGCCACTACAACATCTGGGCACTGAGATAGGACATCCACAGAACCACTGAGACAGCCCAGGGAGGAGATATAAAGATGGGTATCATCAGCATACTGATGATACCTCACCCCAAACTGTCAGATCACCTCACCCAGCGGCCTCATGTAGATGTTAAATAAGAAGGGCAAGAGAACCGAGCCCTGTGGCACCCCACACAATGGGGGCCGTGAACTGGACCTCTCCCCTCCTATCAACACTGACTGGAACCAACCCCGGAGGAAGGAGGAGAACCAGCGCAACACAGTGCCACCCACCCCCAACTCCCAAAGCCAGTCTAGAAGGATACCATGATCGATGGTATTGAAGGCTGCCGAGAGGTCAAGAAGAGCAAGGATAGTCACACTGCCTCCATCCTGCCCCTGCCAGAGGTCATCCAAGAGCACAATCAATGCTGTCTCAGTCCCATATCTTGGCCTGAATCCTGACTGAAAGGGGTCCAGATAATCTGCTTCATCCAGAGCCCTTTGAAGCTGCCGTGTGACCACTTTGTCAACAACCTTCCCTAGAAAGGGGAGGTTGGAGACTGGATGGAAACTATCCAGAATGGTAGGGTCAAGCAATGGCCCCTTCAGGAGGGGGTGAACCACTGCCTTCTTAAGAGCTGGTGGGATCACCCCCTCCCTCAAAGAGGAATTAACCACCACCCAGACCCAATCACGTGTCCTCTCCTGGGCAGCCTTGACTAACCAGGAGGGGCATGGATCTAACACAGAAGAGGCTGAACTAACAGCTATAAGAACAACATCCATTTCCTCAGGTTCAACGGGCTTGAACTTCTCCCAGATAACCATGTAAGACTCAGACCCCGTAGCCCCCACTGGCCTTGCATCACGGTTGGAATTCGACGGAGAGCAGATGCGAGTGACTTTACCTGCCAGATGCTCAGCATATTCCTTAAAACGACCCTGAAGGTAGACCCCTGAATTATTCCCTCCAAGGAAAGTCTGGGTAACCTGAAACAGGGCCCCTGGGCGGCTATCTGCAGATGCAGTAAGAGTGGAGAAATAACCACATTTCACTGCACTTACTGCCACGAGGTAGGCTCTAATAGTGGCTCTAGCTCGTGTTTGATCGTCTTCACTCCCCATCTTCCGCCAGTGGTGTTCTAGGTGTCTCTTAGCCCTCTTAAGCTTCCTCGGCTCTTCCATATACCACGGGGGGCTACAGAAGACATGGACACGGAGAGGCCGCTCAGGCGCAATCCGATCCAAAGCTGTGGCCGCTCTCTTGTTCCATGCGGCCACCAAGGCTCTGGTCGGACCATGCAGCAGACTTCCTGGAACAACCCCAAGCTCCCTCTGAAACCCAACTGGGTCCACGGAGTCTGCCAGTCCCTCCACTCGATTCTCCAACCTGCAGAGAAGGCAAAATGGCTGCATGGGTAGACAGGGGGAGGGGAGCCACAACTGCAAGGATAGCGCTGAAAACAACATCTCAGCCTGACCTCTCATCCACTGCAGCCCATTCCTGACCCCCCCAAAATCCCCTGATCTTAGTTTCCAAATTGCCTTTGTTGCCTCCATTGTCACCACACTGGAGCTCGTACTTTCTGCACCAACCTGCTAAAAGCCTCCTCTGGCGTCACTAGCATGGTTCTGTATTTCCTCTTATCATCAGTTATTAAAAATGAACACAAGAACTTAGAAGACACAATGACATGGAATTTTGTTCTCTCTGAAAGTCCACATAGTTCCAATTTTAAGCACACTAGTTTAAAAAGACATTTTAGAAAATTTTAGAAAATTTCTAAAAACCTGGAAAAGACTCCAGGACCATTTAATAACAATATATTACTGAAGTCCCCTCCCATGATGTAGTCAACATCAACCCCAATGCATTTTTTCAAATTATTTTCCACCTTCCTTATCAGGAAAGAAAAATTCAGTTAAGGATTGCGATTTTAACTCAGTTACGTACGTTTTGTCCAAGGGATTAGACTGTTGTAAAAATCATTCCTGTAACCCATACATTGGTTTTTAAAATCCTGATTGGCTTTCTGAATGAAATAGATTCTGAGTCCCACTCCCAGCTTAGTCTTAGCCTCTCTTTTTTCAGATGTGGAAAGTAAGAACGGGTAGAGTGATGGCATACTTTACTTTTCAAACATACTATCATCAGCCTAAGATTGAACCTGATTTATAATTTTGAACCCTATCTTTTCATCTTATCTTTGAAAAGTATCAGAGCACCCAAAGCTATGAACAGTCTCTTAAACTGGAAAACATTTGCCGTATTACAAATGTTACACTCACTCACTCACTCAGTTCAGATATTACTTTATAGTTTGTGCTTAGGGAAATTTAATTTGAGGAATTCCAGTTGCAAGGTATTGGACAATATGGTAGTAAGATTTGATTCTCCTTTCTTTAGAAATAAATGGAGCAGAGATGTTATGTATATTGGACAAAACTGCATGAAAATGTCACATTACATGTTAAGGCTGTTGGAATTCAACTGTGCCTGGGCTGGGTTTCCACCCCTGTAAACCTATTGATTGCGAAGGGCAGGAGTTGCAGAGATACCAAGCAGAGGAAGGTTCTACTCGTTTTTCTCTGTTCCTTCTGTAAAAGACCTACTTCGCATGTTTCTATATAACAAGTCATCTGTTGGGTAGACAACAGGGCAGTCATTTTCTCTCTCAGTTCAGTTCTCTTTCTCTTCTGATTGTAACTTGTGCAGTTCAGGCTGGAGGAGAGCACTCCCCAGGCTCTTAGCTATAGATCGACTCAAGTAACTTAGGTTTGCCTGTCATTTCCTAAATACAGCTAATATTTACTTTCTTTCATAAAAGCCCTAGACTCAAGAATACTTCTTCCATACACTATATAAAGCTAATTGTGATCCAACAAAAGCCACCATGGGTTCAGATTTAAGGATGGAATTTAAGTGGAGTAAGTGGTAAAAAGCATAAATTAATGAACAAAAGGAAAAAGAGAGTTATGTGTATTTTTATTGATTTATTAAGCAAATTTATAGAGCTGCCCATCTACCAAAGGAACTCTGGGTGGCAAACAGAGATAAAAGACAAACACCAGGTCTTCACAGTCTTCTAGAAGGACAGCAGGGTAGGGACTGTCTATATCTCAGGGTAGAGGCTGTTCCACAAGACAGCACTATGACAAAGAAGGGATGTTCCCTAGGGCCCACCAAGTGACACTGCTTCACCAATGGGACCTGAAGCATACCCATTCTGCCTGATCTGGTGGGATGGGCAGAAACCATTCGGAGAGGTGGTCCCACAGGTATCTTGTCCCCATGCCATAGTGGGCTTTGAACAGAACAATGAGCATTTGAATTGCACCTGTAAGCCTACCAGGAGCCATTGTAGCTCTCATAGCAATGACTTTATGTGGGTATACCATGAAGCACCCATTACCACACATGCCACTGCATTCTGGACCAGCTGAAGCTTCCAAATGCTTTTCAAGGGCAGCCCCATGTAAAGTGCATTGCAGTAATGCGATCAGGAGGTGACTAGGGCATGAGTGACAGTGAGCAGTGTCTCCTGGTCTAGGAATGGGTGTAACTGGAGCACATTATGTAATTGTGCAAAAGCCCCTCTAGCCATGGTTACTACCTGCAGGAGCTGCGAGTCCAGGAGGATCCCCAGATTGTGCACTAACTCTGCCTGGGTGAATGCTACCCCATCCAGTGTTAATGATGGAAAATCACTAGATGGGGCAACCTTAAAATCGACAGCCACTCAGTCTTCAGGGTTGAGCTTGATATTTGTTTGTTTGTTTACTTGTTTGTTTGAAGAACTTACATGGCTGCCTATCTCATATAATGACCCTAGGCAGCTCACAACAATTGATAAAAACCAGAATAAAAACAAAACCACCCTTTCCACCAGACATCAGACCAAACAACCTCCTGACTCAACCCCCACCCTAGCCCAACACTTGGGGGAAGGCTAAAAGGGTAGGGTATGTGTTTGTGAAACTAAAGAGAAAGGGACTGGATCTGACTGAGGTCATCTAGTATTGTTGTGTGAAATTGATGAACACATACATGGAAGTGGAGGTGTCAGTTCAGTTACAAATAAAAAGGCTAAAATGTATGTCAGCAAATAAATGGTGATAATGGAAATACCAGGGATGGGTTTTGGGGAAAATTGTGCAACATTCTGAATGAATGAGATCCAGGGCAAGAATTATTCTGTTAGGAGGCATGAACAGATCAGTGGGAATGAAATGAGAGAATACAAAAAAACAAAAGATTGGGCCATTAGGAGACCCAATGCCATGAGTACTGATGGCGAGCAGGAGGGGGCCTCTATCCAGGGGGGAAAACGCATGCGTAGTACTGAGGAATTAAGCAGCCATTCAGAGAGACACAGATCAGACCCGCCTTAACTTTTGGGGTTTATCTGTCTGGGTTTTCCCACGCTTCTTCAGTTTGTTAGGATTTTCTGTCTTATGTAGCAATAATAAACACTAGAGACCTATTCCTCGTCTCAGCGTGATTCCTGACTGTTAGGACACCCAAGAACAAAAGAGAATGGTGAATGGTAAATATTTCCTTAGAAAAAATCTGTCTCAAATCCATGGTTTAATATAAGCCTACTTGTGTACACGTGGAAAATGAATGAATCAAAAAGTATGATTTATCTGATAGTTCATGATGAAAGCTGGGGAGGATTAGTGAATGATAAGAGGTTGATAAGAGGTTCTGAACCAGAGACAGCATTTTTTTATAGTGTCAGGAATGGATTGTGAGAAGAAATAGACATAGATGTAATGGAAGGAAGTGAGAGTGTGAAAGTAGAATGACTGCTAGAAGGGAAAGTAGAAGTTCTATGTAATGGTTGCCTATCCCAAACACTCAGACTCACAAGAGGTTACTTAAATGAAATCTGATTTATTAGGGAAATTATGACAGATACAGAGAAAGCTGAGAATGACTAAAAGCGCGCCAAAAACAAACTAAAAACCCTCGGCTCCAAACGTAATCCCTCCCCCCTACCAGCCATAGCAACCACCCCCCTCCCAGGTGCTGGTAACCGTTTTCCACACATCCTGGGAAAGCCACCTTGAATACATGAGATAACCCAAATACATTCCAACCCAGCAGCCAACAGATAAGAACTCCCCGAAGAGGAATCTTCCTCCCTCCTGAGATCAAACACGTATCAGGCAAATGACATGCGAAACGTTACGATGTACCAAGCACATTGAAATGGTGAACATGACATACTGCCCCCCCCCCCAAAATAGTTAAGGACCCGGTTTGGAGGGGTAAGCATTATGGAATCGAGTAACAAGCACAGGGGAAGCCACATCGTGAGCGGCCACCCACTCCGGGTGGGGGAAATGTTTCCAGCGAACTAGGTACTGCAGCATGTTGCGAAGCCGGCGAGAGTCAAGAATTTATTTTACTTCAAAGTGTTGTTGCCCGTCAATCATGATGGGAGGAGGTGGCGGAGGTTGATCATGCCAGCGGTCAGAGCGAGCAAGGGGTTTGAGCAAACTGCAATGAAAGACAGGGTGTAAACGTTTCAAGTTATGCGGCAAATCAAGTTTAAAAGTCACAGGGTTAATTTGTGCGACAATAGGAAATGGACCCACAAACTTAGGAGCTAATTTTTTCGAAGGTTGAGAGGACTTGATGAACTTGGTAGACAGATATACCATGTCACCCACTTGAAACGCAGGGTGAGGGGCACGCTTTTTATCAGCTTGCTGTTTGTAAGCAGACTGGGCGTCCGCTAGTGCCTGCTGGATGACCGGTCAAGAGTCCGCCAGCTGTGTTGCCCATTCGGACGGTGAGGCAGGCGGGATGGATGGCTGTGGCAAGTCAGGGATAGGGACAAAATCCCTGCCATGTACGGTGCAAAAAGGGGTTTGACCAGTGCTTTGATGAACGGCGTTGTTGTAGGCAACCTCAGCAAAGGGAAGGAGGTCAACCCAGTCGTCTTGTTGATAATTCACGAAAGCACGCAGATATTGCTCCAGTGTTGAATTTAGCGCCTCTGTGGCCCCGTCAGTCTCAGGATGCCACGCCGTGGACAATGCCTGTTTAGTGCCCAAAAGTTTTAAGAATGCCCGCCAAAATTGAGAGGTGAATTGTGTGCCCCTGTCTGAAGTCAAGTGGGAGGGACATCCTTGTAACCTGTACACGTGTACAAGGAATAGGCGGGCCAATTGTCGTGCTGAAGGAATGGAGACACATGGGATAAAATGCGCTTGCTTGGAGAAATAGTCTTTTACGACCCAAATCACAGTTTTTCGTTGGCTAGGAGGCAACTCCACTATGAAATCCATGGAAACCTCCTCCCAGGGGCAAGCGGGACTGGCCACTGGTTGTAACAAACCTTGAGGCTTTCCCACCTTACGTTTAGACATAGCACACACAGAACAAGACACCACATAATCCTTCACATCTTTGCACAATGTGGGCCACCAAAACTGTCTGCAAACCAGGTGCAACATTTTCACAAAACCAAAATGCCCAGCAACCTTATCATCGTGCAAACGGAGTAAAACCTCCTTTCGCAAGCTGTCAGGGACATAGAGACGGTTGGATTTCCAAGCGAATCCCCGGTCAAAAGTAACATTGTCTCTATTGGCTAGCAACCAAGTGTCAGTTTTTTGCTCCTTTAGAAACTTTTGTTGCAATTGAGACGAAATGGACAAGGTGCCTTGCGGCGCGGAATCACTGCTGGCTGGCTGCTGCGCACGGGCTTGGCTGCGGGTCACAGCAGGCATTCCCAGTTGTGGCTGTGTCCACAGCGTGCTGACCACCTCTGGCACTGAGCTGGAGTCCTGGGGTTGCCGGGACAGCGCGTCTGCTAAAAAGTTCTTTTTCCCTGGGATAAACTTCAGTTTGAAGTTGAACCGGTTAAAGAACTGAGCCCAGCGAACTTGTTTAGGGCTCAGCTTGCGAGGGGTACTAAGGGCTTCCAAGTTCTTATGGTCAGTCCACACCTCAAATGGATGATTAGCCCCTTCCAGCAAATGGCGCCAAGAGTCCAAAGCCGCTTTGACTGCAAAAGCCTCCTTTTCCCACACATGCCAACGTCTCTCTGTCTCAGAGAATTTACGGGACAGGTAGGCACATGGTTTTAAGCACCCCGCCCCATCGGCTTGCAACAACAGGGCTCCAATAGAATAATCAGAGGCATCCACCTGAACAACAAAAGGCTTGGAGGGGTCAGGATGTTGTAAAATAGGCTCCTGTGTAAAAGACTCCTTCAGCTTATCGAACGCCGCCTGACAAGCCGGAGTCCATCTAAGCAGCGCGCCTGGGTTTTTAACCCGGCGGGTTTCTCCCACCCCCTTTGTCCGAAGCAAATCAGTCAGGGGTAAGATTATTTCAGCGAACCCCTTTATGAACAACCTGTAGTAATTGCTGAACCCCAGGAAACTTTGAAGTTGCCTATGGGTGCGGGGTCTTTCCCATTCTAAGATAGCCTGGATTTTAGCAAGATCCATTTCTATGCCTTTATCTGAGATCCTGTACCCCAGATAATCAATTTGTGTTTGATGGAAGGCACATTTTGACAGTTTGGCATACAACTCAGCTTTCCTTAGTTTGCGAAGCACCTGCTTAACCAAATGTACATGTTCTTCCAGAGTTTCAGTATAAATCAATACATCATCCAAGTAGACCAATACCCCTTTAAACAGATGTTCATGTAGTACTTCATTGATCAATTGCATAAACACCCCAGGAGCCCCAGCCAAACCAAAGGGTAAAACCTTATATTGAAAAGCTCCCAACAGGCAATTGAATGCCGTTTTCCATTCATCCCCCTCCCGGATCCTCACACGGTAATAGGCTTCCCTTAAATCCAATTTTGAGAAGATTTTCCCCTTAGCCAGATGTGATAACATATCTTTTATCAAAGGCAGGGGATATTTATTTGATATTGAGACTGCATTGAGCCCACGGAAATCGGTACAGAGTCTTAATGTCCCATCTTTCTTCGGGCGGAAGAGAACCAGTGCCCCCACTGGCGAGCTAGCTGGTTCAATGAACCCTCTTGCCAAGTTTTTGTCCACAAACTCCCGTAACAAAGTTAGTTCCTTCTGAGTCATTGAGTAAATCTTTGGCTTAGGCAATTGGGTGTTAGGCACCAGCTCAATGGCACAATCAGTTTTCCGATGAGGAGGCAGTTGATCCGCTTCTTTCTCCCCAAACACATCAGCAAATACCTGGTACTCCTCCGGTAGACCCTCAAGAGGAGGGGTTGGGTACTGCGGAGTCGCAGCTGCCGCTACCCCCACCACCTCCTCTGGGGCTTCAGTTCCCTTTGGTGCTTGATAAAATCCGTCCCTAAAGGTTACAGTTCGATAGACCCAATTTATCTGAGGATTCTGCTGGACCAACCATGGGACACCCAAAACCACCAAAGGACCCCCCACCGGAGCCACTACAAATGACAACCCTTCCCGGTGGCTACCCATTTGCAAGGCTACCAAACCAGTGAAATGCGTGACCGGTTTGCCCCCGGCCATGGACCTGTCCAATTGGGTGAAAGCAATGGGTCGTTGCAATGGAAAGGTGGGTAACTCCAAGGCAGCTACCACGTCGGGATGCATTAAGCACCGTGAGCACCCAGAATCGATCATCGCCCACACTTCTATCGTCTTCGAACGGGATCCCAATTTTACTTTCACAGTGAGAATGCGATAGTTGCCACTCACCGACACTGGCTCGCGCCCCTCTTCTACCACCTGCCCCGCGGCGCCCTTTAGAGCAGGTGGCTGGCGTTTCCCACTGGCTATAGCAATTCTGGTTCACCCTCGTCCCTGTAGAACGGCACGCTTTCCAGCTCGCTGTCGGCCACAGCTGCTTTCATTTTCCTCGGTAGAGAAGGGGACTTCGCAGTCGATTTCCCCTGCCGGTCCTCACCCTTCGCCCTCGGGCACGCCGCCACGTGGTGCCCCTCCTTGCCACAGTGCAGGCACTGCCCCTTCGCGTAACGGCGCTCCTTCTCCTCTTCCCAGGAATGTTGTCCGGATCATCCAAAGGAGCCCGAGGGGCGGGTGGGCTTGCCATCTCGCCCCGACTTCATTGCTCGTCTCTGCACAAACACCTCATGGGCATGCTCAGCCTTTCCAGCGAGCTGGATCCACCCGTACAAACTTTCAGGGTCATCTCGCCCCAGCGACCAGCGCAGCACTTCAGTGTTTAAACCATCTTTGAACAGCTCTATGACAGTTGCCTGCGACCAATCTTCCACCTTCCCCGCTAGCGCTTTAAATTCCAGCACGTAGTCAGCCACTGTTCTCGATCCCTGCTTGAGTTCTTTCAAGGCACGCTTCGCCCGCTCCTTTGTTAGTGGATCTTCGAAATGATGCTGTAGAGCCCAGAGGAATTCGTCGAATTTCTCCAGTTCAGGGGCTTCCGACTGGCACATCTGTACATACCAGTCCGCTGCCCTCCCCTTAAGCTTGGTGGCAATGGTAACGATTTTCACTTTTTCCGATCAAAAAAGCGACCCCCACTCTTCCATGTACGCCTTGGCATTCGTCAGGAAGAACGAGAGTTTTGTCGGGTCTCCGTCGAACTTGACAGAGAAGTCCCTCAATCCTCCACCTGACGGGATGCGTCCCCCCACTGGCGGTTCAGCTGCTCTGACAGCTCCCGCCCACCTCCGCTCAGGGACGGGCGGTGACACTAGTTCCACCCTGGGAGCCCGAGCCCCCTCTCTCGGGTGAGCTCCCCTTCTCCATTCCGGGGACTGTGCCTGGGAGGAAGGGGTTGAATGCTGCTGGCTTGACCCCTCCCGCACCTCTTTCAGTGAACTCAGGTCCATGCTCATTTTCTGCAGAATGAGCTTCAGGGAGTCCATCTTCGGCTCTAGCACCCGGATTCGGTCTGGAGTGGGGGAGTCCCCGCTCGGCGGCACCTGTACCACCGTTGGCGACAGCGGGTATCTCTGCCTCCAGGACGAGCCCCTCGCCTCCGAGAAGTCCCCCCGACTGTCGTCCCAGGTGACCAGTTTGCCCGGGGTCGTGACCGTGGTCTCTGGCACGGTCTTCATGCCCGTAGCTTCGCCTTCAGACCCCGAACTCGCCTCCTCCTGAATCGCTGAGAGTTCTCCCAGGGGGGCTCTGTCGGGGCGCATCATGGTAGAATCGGGCTCTCCCTCACTCGACCCCTCACTCTCCATGAGTAGCACATCTGGATCGGTCATCGCCAGCACTCTCCCTCACAGGATCGGATGAACTTGTCTTTTCCTGGATAGGGGCCAGCGGGATTTGAAGTTTTGGATTCTCAGCTTTATGTAATGGCTGCCTATCCCAAACACTCAGACTCACAAGAGGTTACTTAAATGAAATCTGATTTATTAGGGAAATTATGACAGATACAGAGAAAGCTGAGAATGACTAAAAGCGCGCCAAAAACAAACTAAAAACCCTCGGCTCCAAACGTAATCCCTCCCCCCTACCAGCCATAGCAACCACCCCCCTCCCAGGTGCTGGTAACCGTTTTCCACACATCCTGGGAAAGCAACCTTGAATACATGAGATAACCCAAATACATTCCAACCCAGCAGCCAACAGATAAGAACTCCCCGAAGAGGAATCTTCCTCCCTCCTGAGATCAAACACGTATCAGGCAAATGACATGCGAAACGTTACGATGTACCAAGCACAGTGAAACGGTGAACATGACATTCTATATGAAAAAGTATTAGAAAATAGAGTAGTCTCCCAACAGTATAAATGGTAAGTGGATATACAGGAAAACCAATGTGGGAGCTGCTTGGAATAGAGTGAAAAGAATTATATTACAGAATGTCACAATAGTTTGTGGAATTATGCTAATTGGAAATATAAAAAGGGATGCTTGGAGGAACGGTGGAGTGAAAGATGATGTGGATGAACAAGTAAATGAAAATGCTGTAAGCAAATGATTACTGCAAAATAAGAGGATGAGAAGATGATATTATATAAAGTATATATAGAGAAAAGTTTCCAAGAAGTGGAGTCAAAGAAAGAGAGCAAGGAACACTTAAGATTAAAAGAGGAAAAAGTGCAGAGCAATTTTGGTAGAAATAAAAATGATTTTGGAAGTGAGTAAAAAGACCTAAGCAAGGAGTCTCCAAAGGAATAAACAGTATTAGAGATAAAAGTGGGGTTTGCTGGGAATACGGAGGCACAGGGGATATGCAGAAGAGATTTTTGCTCTTAAGTAGATACTGAGAAATGTATGAATGTGAGAAAGAAAATTCATTGTACGGTTTATTTTAAAAGTTTCATTAAACTCAACACTAAAAGAACAAAGTCACATATTTCTAATCACCCTTACATGATTGGATAACCATTTTAGCCAGAGCCAAATTCCTCTTATACCACTGATAGAAAAATGATTGAAAATCCCTCTCCCATGAGTGGGCTATAAGTTGACAGGTAACTGCCAAGATACAAATCAGTAACTCCTTATTGGATGTCTCTATATGCCAGTCCTCAGAAAACAATAATAGAGCCAATACGGACCTTGAGACTTTTTGAATAATGCTATTACACTCCTAAAAAATTGTAGTCCAGAACATAGTTGAACATTGCCACCACATGTGCACTGCCTACAGTTTTTCCTTCAGCAAAATTTTTTAGTCCTTTTATACATTGCACTCCCATTGTGGTCAAATACTTCATATCAATTAGTCTGAATTAACTTCCCTAGTTCTGGAGGAGTTGATTTAAGGAGATTAATGGATCATACCCTATTTTATATCCTATTATCAATGGATCTCCCAATATAATTCAACTAAAGCTTCTTTAAACCCAATACTCCCAGTTCTTGGGGAACTTAGACAACTACTGTATACCTCTTTGAAGTATTCTCTTCATATTGTAAAATTAACTTCTGTATTAACTGTCTATTTGTAACTTGCCTAAAGCTTGATCCTGAGATTAGACATGAAATGTTTCTTTTGATAGTTTCTTTTTAGAAACCAACTATAATTAACTCTCTCCAGATTTTACTTAGTAAAATATGTAGTAACATATGGCTGCGAGAGCTGGACCATAAGGAAGGCTGAGAGAAGGAAGATAGATGCTTTTGAACTGTGGTGTTGGAGGAAAATTCTGAGAGTGCCTTGGACTGCAAGAAGATCCAACCAGTCCATCCTCCAGGAAATAAAGCCAGACTGCTCACTTGAGGGAATGATATTAAAGGCCAAACTGAAATACTTTGGCCACATAATGAGAAGACAGGACACCCTGGAGAAGATGCTGATGCTAGGGAGAGGGGAAGGCAAAAGAAGAGGGGCCGACCAAGGGCAAGGTGGATGGATGATATTCTAGAGGTGACGGACCCGTCCCTGGGGGAGCTGGGGGTGTTGACGACCGACAGGAAGCTCTGGCGTGGGCTGGTCCATGAAGTCACGAAGAGTTGGAAGCGACTAAACCAATAAACAAACAAACAAAAGATTTTACTTAATTGGTGTCCTGTTTGGCTTGTCCTTTACTGTATAGATGCTTTGGCTGAAAAAGTCCTGCTCCATCCTAGTCTTTAAACTGAATCCTTTTTTGTCTTTACCAAAAAAAAAAAGAGTGGTAAATAAACAAGATCAATGGGGAGTGATTTGGATACTTCTTCTAAGCTGTAATGAAATGATTGTCTGAAGAAATCTGTATTCTAATTTGTCCTCTACATGGTCCCATTAAAAATTTGATGTTCTTAAAAATTTTGAATCCATTTCCTTAATTCCATAGTGACTCATACTTCGGTTGGATTGCTACAAATGATGGCTTCCATCCGTCTAAACTGAAAGGCTCACAATACCATCTTAAATTAGATATATCTAGGATTCCCATATCTGTATGTCTATAAATAATACACTTCCTGAGCCAAGATTTTGTGCCCACTTGTATAAAATAATTTCTTTTTTGCCAGGTTTTTCAGTTAATTCCTGAATTTTTTTTAATCCACTCAATCATGTCCAATTCTCAGAGCCTGCCTGGACAAGTCCCTGAAGTTTTCTTGGCAAGGTTTTTCAGAAGTGGTTTGCCATTGCCTCCTTGCTAGGGCTGAGAGAAAGTGACTGGCCCAGGATCACCCAGCTGGCTTTGTGCCTAAGGCGGGACTAGAACTCACAGTCTCCTGTTTCTAGCCTGATGCCTTAGCCACTACACCACACTGACTCTAATTCCTGAAATCTCAATAGGCAATACTTGTAACAGATATATCAGTCTGAAATTATTATTTTTAATTGTAGCTAGCCATGACAATTTTAAACTAGAATATTAACATCATTGTAGATTATTTTTAATCAGTGGGAAATAATTAACCTTAGAAATCTTAGGTAGCTTCACCCACAGATACTGTAGGATGTAAACATTTTATTGGTTGATGGTGAACCCATCCCACACGCTCCGATAGGTTGGACTCACTTCAGGCCCTTCTCTGAAACAATGCCATCTAATAGAAACCAGAAGGCTTGCCTTTTCCATTGCTTTTGGTTATCTGACAAATGAAAAAAGTATTTTCAGTCTGAGAAACTAAATGATTTGAGTGAATATTAGACTGTATGAAGCAAAACTGAGTAGGACTGGGAAATTAAGGCATAAAAAAAAAGGTAGCTGTGTTTGATAAAAAAAAATGGAGTGAATGGTTGCAAGTTGTGCATATAATGGTATCTGTCCACCCTACAATTCCAGTAGCATGGGCACACTTCAAGTCCCTTCTCTGGAATAATGCCATCTAATAGGACTGAGAAGCTTGCATTTTCCATTGCTTTTGGCTATCTGACAAATGAAAAAACCTTTAAGCAAACCAAAAGACCCAGTAGCCCAAGAAGGAAAAACAGGAGTCATCTACCACATACAGTGTAAGGACTGTAGCAGCCACTATCTACAGTAGGACAGACAGGCAGAAGACTAGCAGAGCGCATCCACAAACACCAACTGGCAGTCAGAAGACACAATGAAAACTCCTTAATCTCACAACACATGGACAGTTTCAACTGGGAAACTGTTAGAATCTTAGACCAAGCCAAATACAAAAACCCTAGGGAATTCCTGGAAGCTTGGCATTCTGACAAATCAGCCACCAACATAGAGATAAACCATACTGTCAACCTTACTAGGTAGACCAGACAGGAAACACAACCAGATGAGCTAATTCTACTTTATTGTAAGGTTACATTAACAGAAACTTGCAAGTCTGAAAGTACTTCTCTCCCTCCATCTCCTTTACAGCCCAAGAAACTAGGGAGGGTCTCTTCTGAGCCTCTTGCCCTGCCCATATTCCTGCTGTGGGCTAAGCTGCCTTTTATCTGACCGTTCCCTTGGCTGTGTCTCATTGCCCTGTCTCCCAAAGTCATTCCCACATACCATTACACATATTTACACACCATTCAAAAGAGACAATAAAAAGCTAAGAAGGAAACAAAAAGACCAGAACACATCCTCTCCAGCAGCCAACATGCAGATAAGCAGGGATCAACACCAGAAAATATTACCCTAATCAAGAACTACCAAAGAGAAAACCACGCCCCCACCAAAATAGCAGGGCAAGCTACTATATATAAACAGGGAGCAAACCCCACACTCACTTGCACTGATGATGTTATTTAGTTGGGTAATGAAATGACTGCAAGTAAACAACCAAGCTCAGAGAGCAGCAAGGACTCCACAAATGAAAAAAAAAGCATTTTCTTTTAATATGTGGCTCTTTTTTCAGAATATACATGTTGTTCAGTTTGCCAAATTGTGCGAGGTGAGTACTGGATTATTCCTCTGAAATCTGTACAGGTAGTCCTCGACTTACAACCACAATTGGGACTGGAACTTTGGTCACTAAGCAATACAGTCATTAAGTGAGGTATCACATGACCATGCTCGATTTTACGACCTTTTTTGCCATGGTCGTAAAGTGAATCTGGCTTCTCCCATTGATTTTGCTTGTCAGAAGATGTGACCCCAGGACGCTACAAGCTTTGTAAATACATGCTGGTTACCAAGCACCCGAATTTTGATCGTGTGACTGTGGGGACATTGTGACAGTTGTAAGTGTGAGGACTGGTCGTAAGTCACTTTTTTCAGCACCATTGTAACTTCGGTCACTAAATGAATGGTCATAAGTCGAGGAGTGCCTGTATGTCTTTTATAAGCATTAGTTCCTCTGGCTTCAGTTTGTATCTGTTTCCTAATACTAACAATTGAGCCTTAAATGGATGCTGCGTTATGGTGTGTGGTTTAGACAGCTATCTGTGAGCTACATTACCAGTCTGCAATGCTGGCTGAGAAATGTTCTTTTTCCATGTGTTTTGAATAACTCACATGGTTAGCTTCTTCAGACATTTAAGATTGAAATTTAGGATTTGCTTTAATATGATTCTCACTGAATAAGAAAGGATAACTTTGGTTAACAAGTATAATCTCTGGTAGCACATTTTTCAGAGACATCCAAAATCAGGACAGGCTGACTTGCTAGGCTGTCCCATGATACTGAGTGAGCCAAAGGACATAAAACTTTTGTATGCAAGGACTTTATATTTCCAGTATAGACTAGAGATATACAAATTAGTCAAAACCCTGCCCTCTTTGCTATCTGTTTTAGTGAGGCAGTATTTCAGTCTAGTGGATTAAAAAGATTTGCAGAAAAGATCATAACCATGTACATCCACAAGATATGGAGCCATTGTTTCTATCTTCTCCCACATTACTTAACTGTCAATGTAAATTGCCCCCAAATTCAAATCACCTCACTTGAGTTCTTTGATATGCAAATATCACTGAAGCAGGCTTTTTAAAAAACACAAATTGCCTCATGTAAGTTATTTAATATTGGATGCAGAAAAAAAGAAGGGAGAAAGAAGAAAGCAGAGTTGGCCTAAGAATTTACCTAAGCAAAGTTTTCTAGAAAAGCTGATTTATTAATAATATATTGAATATTGAATACTTTAAAGCTCTTGGACACAACTTGCAGCAACACTTCTTGTCAGACATTTTATTGTTTTGCAGATTTTTGAGGCAAGAGAGATAAATGCTAACTAGACTTAATTTGATATTAGTGCTCACACTGCTCAAAAGCCTTGATTGGAACAGAACGTCCATGTCTACATTTGCTTCTAATGGACTCTGTACGAACAGTGAATCTTTATGGCAGTAAATGATCAATCCATAAAACACTTGGATATATAAAATTGATACTGATTAGCTAGTTAAGTAAACAGATTTGTCAAATCGCTGCACATTTTACATATTACATGACAGAATTTGGCCACACTTAAGGAAATAGAATCATTTGAATCTGAGAGTAAAAGGTTTAAACAGAATTGATCAGAGTGACCAGGATATTTAATTAGGTGTGGAATTAGCAGCTCACAGCAAGTGTCAGCATAAAATGGACAGTACGGTAAGGCATGTTGAGTCTGTGAGTTTTACAGCTGTACTTTTAGCTATATAAAACTAGTCTAGTTTCTTCTTCAGATTTGTCTAAAGAGCCTCCTGCCTCATCATTGCTATTTCTTTACCAAAAATGATTTATTTAACTATGAAGGATTAGTGCTTGGATTCATTTCCCCCTCCCCTCCCATTTCATTTCCTGCTGTTTGAAAACCATAAGGTTGTAAATCTACCAGGAACTGTATCATTTTCTAGAACAGCTTTGTGCTTTATAAATATAAAATAGTTATTTTGTTGTTTATTTATTCAGTCGCTTCCGACTCTTCATGACTTCATGGATCAGCCCACGCCAGAGCTTCCTGTCGGCTATCGCCACTCCCAGCTTCCCCAAGGTCGAATCCGTCACCTCTAGAGTATCATCCATCCATCTGGCCCTTGGTCGGCCCCTCTTCCTTTTGCCTTCCACTCTCCCTAGCATCAGCATCTTCTCCAGGGTGTCCTGTCTTCTCATTATGTGGCCAAAGTACTGCAGTTTTGCCTTTAATACCATTCCCTCAAGTGAGCAGTCTGGCTTTATTTCCTGGAGTACAGACTGGTTTGATCTTCTTGCAGTCCAAGGCACTCTCAGAATTTTCCTCCAACACCACAGTTCCAAAGCATCTATCTTCCTTCTCTCAGCCTTCCTTATGGTCCAGCTCTCGCAGCCATATGTTACTCCTGGGAACACCATTGCTTTAACTATGCGGACCTTTGTTGTCAGTGTGATGTCTCTGCTCTTGACTATTTTATTGAGATTTGTCATTGCTGTTCTCCCAAGGATTAAATGTCTTCTGATTTCCTGACTGCAGTCAGCATCTGCAGTAATCTTTGCGCCTAGAAATGCAAAGTCTGTCACTGCTTCTACGTTTTTCTCCCTCTATTTGACAGTTATCAATCAAGCTGGTTGCCATAATCTTGGTTTTTTTGAGGTTTAGCTGCAGGCCAGCTTTTGCACTTTCTTCTTTCACCTTCGTCATGAGGCTCCTCAGTTCCTCCTCACTTTCAGCCATCACAGTGGTGTCATCTGCATATCTGAGATCATTAATGTTTCTTCCAGAGATCTTAACCCCAGCCTTGGATTCATCCAGCCCAGCTTGTCGCATGATGTGTTCTGCATACAAGTTGAATGGGTAGGGTGAGAGTATACAACCCTGCCACACTTCTTTCCCAAACTTAAACCAGTCTGTTGTTCTGTGGTCTGTTCTTACTGTTGCCACTTGGTCATTATACAGATTCCTCAGGAGGCAGACAAGATGATTTGGTATCCCCATACCGCTAAGAACTTGCCACAATTTGTTATGGTCCACACAGTCAAAGGCTTTAGAATAGTCAATAAAACAGAAATAGATGTCTTTCTGAAATTCCCTGGCTTTTTCCATTATCCAGCGGATATTGGCAATTTGGTCCCTAGTTCCTCTGCCTTTTCTAAACCCAGCTTGTACATCTGGCAATTCTTGCTCCATGAATTGCTGAAGTCTACCTTGCATGATCTTGAGCATTACCTTACTGGCATGTGAAATAAGTGACACAGTTCAATAGTTTGAGTATTCTTTAGTGTTTCCCTTTTTTGGTATGGGGATATAAGTTGATTTTTTCCAGTCTGATGGCCATTCTTGTGTTTTCCAAATTTGCTAGCATTTGGCATGCATTACCTTGACAGCATTATCTTGCAAGATTTTAAACAGTTCAGCTGGGATACCACCATCTCCTGCTGTCTTGTTATTAGCAATGCTTCTTAAGGCCCATTCAACCTCACTCTTCAGGATGTCTGGCTCTAGCTCACTGACCACACCCTCAAAGCTATCCCCGATATTATTATCCTTCCTATACAGATCTTCCGTATATTCTTGCCACCTTTTCTTGATCTCTTCTTCTTCTGTTAGGTCCTTGCCATCTTTGTTTTTGATCATACCCATTTTTGCCTGGAATTTACCTCCGATGTTTCTAATTTTCTGGAAGAGGTCTCTTGTCCTTCCTATTCTATTGTCTTCTTCCACTTTGCGCATTGCTTGTTTAAAAATAATCCCTTATCTCTTCTGGCTAACCTCTGGAATTTTGCATTTAATTGGGCATATCTCCCCCTATCACAGTTGCCTTTTGCTTTCCTTCTTTCTTGGGCTACTTCTAGTGTCTCAGCAGACCGCCACTTTGCCTTCTTGGTTTTCTCTTTCTTTGGGATGTATTTTCTTGCCGCCTCCTGGACAATGTTGCGAACTTCTGTCCATAGTTCTTCTGGGACCCTATCTACTGAATCCAGGCCCTTAAATCTATTCTTCACCTCCACTGCATATTCCTTAGGAATATTAGTGAGCTCATATCTAGCTGACCTGTGGGTCTTCCCTAATCTCTTTAGTCTGATCCTAAATTGTGCAATAAGTTCGTGATCTGAACTACAGTCAGCTCCGGGTCTTGTTTTTACCAACTGTATAGATGTCTGCCACCTTTGGCTGCAAAGGAAGTAGTCAATCTGGTTTCAGTGTTGTCCATCTGGTGAAGTCCATGTATAAAGCCATCTCTTAGGTTGTTGGAAGAGAGTGTTTGTTATGCAGAGTGAGTTGTCTTGGCAAAATTCTATCAGCCTATGCCCTGCTTCGTTTTGTTTTCCCAGGCCATGCTTACCTGTAATTCCAGGTGTCATTTGACTACCCACCTTAGCATTCCAGTCTCCTGTGATGAAAATAACATCTCTTTTTGGCCTATTGTCTAGTAGGTGCTGCAGATCCTCATATAACTGCTCTACTTCAGCTTCTTCAGCATCTGTGGTTGGGGAATATAATTGGATCACTGTTAAATGGCTTACCCTGAATTAGAATTGAGATCATTCTATCATTTTTTGGATTGTATCCAAGCACTGCTTTAGCCACTTTACTATGAATTATGAAGGCTACTCCATTTCTTCTGTGGTCCTCTTGTCCACAGTAGTAGATTTGGTGGTCATTTGATGTGAAGTGGCCCATTCCAATCCATTTCAGTTCACTGATGCCCAAAATGTCTATCTTTGATCTTGACATCTCACCAATAACCACATCCAATTTGCCCTGGCTCATAAATTTCATTCCAGGTTCCAATGGTGTGTTGATCCTTAGAACATCAGATTCGCCATTCACCAGCACCGTTGGCCGCTAGCCATCTTTTTGGCTTTGAGCTAGCTGCATCATCACATCTGGGGCTAGTTGAACTTATCCTCTGTTCCTCCCCAGTAGCATTTTGACCATCTTCTGACCTGGGAGTCTTATCTTCCAATGGTATACCGACATATCTCTGGTTGTACTGATCCATTTAGTTGTCACGGCAAGAATACTGGGGTGGGTTGCCGTTACAGATTGTGTTTAATCTGACCTCTCTGTCATGACCTTCCTGTCTTGGGTGGCCCTTCACAGTTTAGCTCATGGCATCATTGAGGTGCTCAAGCTCAAGCTGCACCATGACAAGGTAACAATCCTTTGCTGGAGAAAATAGTTATTATTAATTATTAATAATATAATTAAATGCATACACTTTGAGAAAAACATCCTCATAACATTTGTGATACTGGGGATGTGAACTGGCTCTGACTGATTGGCTCCTGGTAGTGTAAGAAATAGTTCAAAGAAAAACTTGACCCACTGTACAACTGAATTGAAAAAGAAATTCCATACTGTAGACTAAGAAAAAAAATCAAAAAAAGAATTGCTAATAGCACATAAGTTATTGATGGAATATTGTATAAAGTTATGCTAACTGCAGATGAAAATTGGTGTTTCAAAGCTGGAAAATGAAGTAAAGGACCATAAGCGTAATCTCCTAGAACAGTGTTTTTCAAACTTGGCAACTTTACAAAAAATGTGTGGACTTCAACTCTCACGCTGGCTGGGGAATTCTGGGAGCTGAAGTCCACTCATCTTAAAGTTGCCAAGTTTGAAAAACACTCTCTTAGAACAACTCTTCTCTGAAGAAAAGTTATGCTCCTTTTTTTTAACTTAGGAAATTTGTCAAGGAAGGGCAGCACAATAGAAGAATATAAAATTATGCACACTGGAGAAAGTTTTCTTCCTCTCTCATTACAGTATATTAGATTTAGTATTCAGTGAAAGTGAATAGAGGGATATTTAGGATATATGCTTTTTCCACACAGTGCATGCACTCTGGAATTTCCTATTAGCAATGGCCACCAAACTGGACTGCTTTAAAGGGAAATTAGATCAATTTGGGGAGAATACACTATCAGTGACCAATGAAAAGTCTCCCTTAAGTCGGAAGGTCGGCGGTTCGAAACCGCGCGGCGGGGTGAGCTCCCGTTGCTCGTCCCAGCTTCTGCACACCAAGCAGTTCGAAAACATGCAAATGTGAGTAGATTAATTGGTACCGCTTCGGCGGGAAGGTAACGGCGTTCCATGAGTCATGCTGGCCACATGACCCGGAAGTGTCCTATGGACAATGCCGGCTCCAAGGCTTTGAAACGGAGATGAGCACCGCCCCCTAGAGTCGGACACGACTGGACTTTACGTCAAGGGAAACCTTTACCTTTACTATACGGCAGGAGATAGTGTTGCTTTTTTCCAGAATATCTTTTCAGTTTCCCAACAGCTCTGGTATTCCCTGATGACCTCCCATCCCGACTTGACCCCACTTAGTTTATCAGCTCAGACAATGTGAGCCAGCTGCTGCCATTGCTGAAACAGCACATGGAGGACCTCATATGTATCTATTTATCTATTTCATTGTAAACCGCCCAGAGTCCCTCCTTGAGGGGGAGATGGGTAGTGATAAAAATTTGATTGATAGATAGATAGATAGATAGATAGATAGATAGATAGATAGATAGATATTAAGGAAGGATGATTTCAGACAGCAGTGGGGAACTCTTGACTGGCTTACAGACTAAATTAGGCCAGCCAATGGAGCCCAGAATAACATCCTATGAATCCCTTTCCCTAAACCTCTTTTTGTATTTTCAGTGAGCTAGCACTTTAATTGGTTGGCTCCTCCTTTGCCTTTCCCAGTTGAGAAGAATGAGGGGGGAATGATGTCAGTCCCAAACTGAATATGATGAAAGTGAGATGAACACATCTGAATGCCTCTGGTTCCTGGGAACTCCAATGAAGGGAGAGTATCCCCTTTTAATTGCTGGGTGAAACTGAATGTCCAAAGTTATTGATAGGTAGCAGCTATTTTTTAGCTGAATTTCAAGACAGGAAGAATTACTCAGTGAGGAAAAAGATGAAACCTCTCTGCTCATAAAATATTCTAATGCTGGTGCTTCACCATATACTAATACAGTTGTCTTCTATTTGGTCCCTTCTCCACATGAATTGGAGAACAACCCCAGCCAGCAGGGTCAGTATTGACTTGCAGTATGGGGAGCAGAGTACCAAATTAGAAGAAATGTTGTAATGCATCACCTCACCTGACTGTAGATGAATAGGGGCACATATTTTGAGTCCTATGCAAGATAGATATGTGTGTATTTGTGTCTGTGTTCACTTGTCTAGAAGTTTAGTTCCTTGAATTTGTTTATTTTATAATAATATATTTTGTTATATATATACACATACAAACATATATTGCACAATAATACATTTATTCTATTTTTATAAAATTGCAGTATAATTCAGTTGAAATGATGCATATTATAAAATGGTTATTTTAGTTCATTTCATGGCATATTCTCCTTTGCATGGGGTTCGAATTCCATTGCTTACATCTCTTGCTGTTTTGTTTGGCTTGCTTTTTGAATGACTTGCTTTGCAAAAGTTTCAAGTTTTGTGCCATGGATTCATTGATTGTCCTTTGGAATAAAAGCTTCTAGGCTCCAGGTTTGTCAGCAGTAAAATGGGCAGGACATATCATTTTAGTCTGGCTTGGAAAGGGATAGAAAATTGGGGAGGGCTACTTTAATGATCAGAGTACTGTAGATGCCTGAAGCCTTGAAAGTGAAGGCTTCCAGTTTGCTCTTTAACCTCTCCCAGGAGAAAATCAGCCCAGTTTAGGGTGGTTGGGTTTTGTAAGGAGAGAGTCATAAAAGTCTGTGAAACTTTTATCCCTAACCCCCTATATAGACAACAGGTCCTATAATATGGGTGGCCTGAGGGCCACAAATGAGCTGTGGACTGTCCACTCCTGGTTTAAAGGTAGAGATAGAGGACTTGCAGCCCTCCAAATGTTGTTGAATTGTAGCTCCTAGCATCCCTCACCATCAGTCATTCCACCTTAAGTGCTTGGAGATTTCCAGTAACATCTGGAGAGCCACAGATTCCTCATCCCCGGTTTACAAGTTATCTTGAGCTATGGAATCAACTGGAAAGGGAAAAGAATATTCCCTTTTTAAAAAAATTAGAACAAATATGCATCTGTGTTGTTATTCATACCTTGATATTTGGGAACTTTATTTTACAACCTTGCAGGCAGGAAAGCAAACATGAATATATTGTTATCTTAAGGTGTCTTTTGCGTTAACGCTTCAGCATTTGCTTGTTTTGTCTGATAAAGACGAATTAAACTATGTGTCTTTGTGTTCGTATTCGTTATCAGCAGAATGTTTAGGGTGGTTTTTGGTTTGCAGTTTAGAATTATTTTTAAGTAATGCTTTTGTATGTCCTTATGATTCTTGCATTGAATATTTAGGTGTTTCATAAACCTTCTGCATTTTATATTATTTAAAATTATATAAACTTATTTAGAATAATTATTACACTATATATTTTCTGTAGCTGTATTAATAAACTGAATTTCAAGTTTAAATAGTTCAATCACTATTGAAACACTAATGAATTTCTGAAAAACATTTCTGAGCCATGGAATATGGCTATATAGCTTGCCAAGTACTTTTTTGTTCATTGTTGTTAATGTTTTTCTTTCTTTCTCTATATACGTGTTTTGGGACTCTGATGTAAGTGCTACTGATTGCACGAGTAACTTCCAGATAGGAATGCATAGGAGTGCATTGTATAACTAAGAAATGTTTACTCTTAACTGTTTAGTAATATATAGGATGCATGTTTCTGTGTTGGTGTATACAAGAATGCTAGCCAAATTGTTGGTTTTCCAGATTTTTTTTTAAATAACAGTTGAACCTCTTTACTCCCTTCACTTAGATACTGTATGCAACTGTTGTGTGTGGTGTAAACAACCTATGTTGTCTTGTTTGATTAGCAACAGAATGACTATAGATACATCACTTATTTAATTTTTCTTCTGATCAGGATATCTGTAATGCTGATTCTATAAGGCATGCACTAAAACATTCATAACATCTAATGCATATTATTGACTAACTGAAATGTACCAAATCTACCTAGTTGTACTATAATTCTAACTAAATAACAAAACATGTGGGACTTTTAACTTGGCTTGGCTTTGCATAGCTACAAAGACAGCAACATCCTTTATAATAATGTGTAAGTTGTTCATAGTTCTTCATAGTTTTGCTTTATCATGGGTTTATGTTGCAAGGTGACATAAAGCAAAATAATTGCTTTAACAGATGACATTACATTCCTGGAACTGTGTTCCAATATGTTCCTGGGGAGGTGTACAAATAGTGAGGGAAGAGTGGTGGCCCCTTGGGCCTGCAGGCCTTCTCCAGCCTCGTGCCTTCAACAAATGAAGTTGAGTGGGTAGGAGCCCAGTAAGATCTGTGGAAGAGGGAGGGAGGGAGGGAGGGAGGGAGGAGCCGACATGCTGCTGCAGATTGTCTGGTGGCGCAGCGGGTTAAACCGCTGCGCTGCTGAGCTTGCCGATCGGAAGGTCGGCAGTTCGAATCTGCACGACAGGGTGAGCTCCCGTTGCTAGTCCCAGCTCCTGCTCACCTAGCAGTTCGAAAGCATGGAAATGTGAGTAGATCGATAGGTACCACTTCGGCAGGAAGGTAATGGCGTTCCATGTCGTCATGCCGGCCACATGACCACGGACGGGTCTACGGACGCCGGCTCTAACGGCTTAGAAACGGAGATGAGCACCGCCCCCTAGAGTCGGACACGACTGGACTTTACGTCAAGGGAAACCTTTACCTTTACCTTTACCTACAACCCACTTTTTGTTTTTAAATGTGCACGCTTCTCCAGAAAAAAGGACAGGATAACCTGGAGGGCTAGAGAGGGTAGCAGGAACATTCTCAACAAATTGCTTTCTGTTAAATGGGTATTTTATGATTGGCAACATTTATTGTGGCAGCCATGATATTTCATTAAATTTTCAAGTGTGCCAACTGGCCAAAAAAGCTGGGGACTCCTGGGATTCAACATGAATAAGCCATTTGGAGTTCTTTTTGCTGGAGGTTATGGGAGTTGGAGTTTAACATGAAACTGGGGAAAGCCAAACCTTTTTAACAACTAAAAAAAACTAACAGCTGAAATAACAGGCAGCTTAAACAATGGACAAATAACATTACCGTGATTTGACCCCATTCATATTATTATTAACCTCTGGAGAAAGCATGGCCTGGATAGCAGCTGCTGAAAGTCAGTTTGCTGACCCCTTCTGTGACTTTCCATGTCCTGTTTCCCTTCATTATTTAGATGTTAAATGGCTAAGTGGTTGAAGTAGAGAGTGAGGCAAAGAATGAAAAGCCACTTGAAGCAAACTCTGAACTACCTGAAGTTGTGTTGTCAGAGGATGAAGAGAATGGCTCATTGGATTGCACATCCAAGATTAAAAGTCCCCCCCCAAAGGACCCAATCATTGAGGTACTTCCATATTGGAAAGAGGCTTTAAAACCACACTTGTAAAATACACATGTTCCTTTTGTAGGATCTCTGTGGTTTGTTTCTAATCTTTGAGTAATTGCAGACACATCTCCACAGCTAGAATGTCTCTCTTCAGTTATGAAAGTAGCCTGTCCTTATATTTAAATAGGGAAGAGCAAGGTTTAGAAAGTAGGTGTATGTATGTATGTATGTATAATTAAACCTGTATGATTGGAAAACCATCATTTTAAGGGGGGAAATGCTATTTCAGATTTAATCTTGCCCATTCAATCATGGAAATTATTAAGGCTGCTTAAAATTAAAATGAGCAAAGGTACTATTCAGACTTTATGAAAGTACTGCACTTGTCAGCTTGTTTTCTTAAATTCCAGATTTTTAATTCTGACACCCAAGCCTTTTCAATACTTAAACTGCAGAGTACACTGCTACAATAAAATATAATGTTAAATGTTAGAAAGCATTGATGGGTAATTTCTTTCCCTTTGGTGAAGATGTAATCAGCCTGACATAATGTGTGAAACATAACAAGCTTTTGAGTTCCAGAAGGATGTAGTTGTGGAGATAGAATAAATTCCATGTGAAGATCTGTATAAAAAGACACATTCCACGGTTTTGACTGTCCCAGATCCATAGCGACAGGCATGTTCATTGTATGGCTTACAAGTGAATGTGTCCTCTGTCAGAGCAGATGGAAGGCTATTGGTTCAGGCCTTAAAGAACGCTCTCTAATATTTGCGCAGAGGCAAGGTCCAGTTTGGTACTATGGTGTATCATAACCACTAAAGCATGCTGAATTGTTTCCACTGAAATGTGTCATTGTGTAGCTATAAACTCCCAGCCTATTAAGTTTGAACTGTATGCTTCATCCCAGACTGTTTCATGCCCAAGTGTTGTCATCACTGAAAGTCCAGATTGGCATTGCAGTGGGAATAGTGTGGAATAGTGGATGAGGCACTAGCCTTATCCTTGGGAGACCCAGGTTCAAGTCAGCCATGGGAACTCATGGGCTAAGTTTGGGCCAGTCACCCACTCTCAACTCAACCTATCTCACAGAGTTGCTGCTCTGGGAATAAAAATGAATATTAAGTCACCTTGAACTCCTGGAGAAAAGGCAGGATAGAAATTCATGCCAACAAATGCAGAGCTAAAACATATAGTAAATTGAAACATTGCCACATTCATGTTGAAGGTTAACGTCTTAGTCCCAACCACATAGGACTGCAACTTCCAGTGTCCACGTTGGCTGGAATGATGGTGGTATAGTCCAATACATCTGGTGACCTGCATGGTATCCGAGCAGAGCATTGTGTTTATATCAAGAGTAACTTTTGCCCAGCCTATTTTCCTGAAAATCAGGGTTGTTTTAGGATCCATTTTAGAGTTGATTATTCGTACTTGCTAAATACTTGCATAAGTTGCTTTGTTCTAATTGCAGCACAGAAAAATTAATCTTTGCGTTATGTGTTTGGCAGGCACCTCCTAGGAGCCTTAGACCTCGTTTCAGGAAAAAAAGTACCTCATCTTCTACCACTGAAACCATGCGAGTGTGATGAGCCATTTAGCACCAGGATCTACTACAGAATGCCTCTCTTCTGCCTTAAAAGCTCTACATTAATAATTGTATGTGTGGGGAGGGGAACAGTGGTGAGAGGGATGTGTTTGTGATATTGCAGCATTTTAGATATGAACTTTCTTGCACCCCTTTCCTTAAGCTGCCTATTCTCTGACCATTTGTGTTGCATTGTAGTTTCCACTGGCAGAAGCAATGTTTCTTGTTACCCCTTGGATTTCTTTGCAGAATAGCAGTTTTTTTCAGCTACTATAATGGGACTCTATATTTGCAACCATTAGTTACATCACCTTAGTTTCAGCTCTATTAATGAACCTGGAAAATGAATTCTTCATCTCTTTTAAAATCCTATTTATTTGGGGCTTCATAGTAAGTATAATGTGGACTGGCAGGGGCCACAGATTTTTCAGACTGTGAATGATGTAATAAGTCATTAATTCTTTTGACTGTACAAGTAGTGAAAATGTAAGAACAAATCTAAAGTATGTTACTATTTCTTCTGTGCACTTCATTTATCAGGTCAGTTACTGTATATTCTGTCACTAAATCTGCATAAAAATGGAGTCACTGGAGTCTTAGAAATTTAGAGGCGAGAAACGTATTTATAGGACTGTAGCACTAATGAATCTTTGGTTTGATGACAGAACGTTATTAAGACTGATGTCACTATGTTCAGCTCACTATGAAATCAGGTAGAAATTGCATCCACACTAATAGAGCTAGGATTGTGCTGTTGAGAAATTCACTGTGTATAAAAAGAAGTTGGTACAGTATTATCTTAAATGTTGACCATTTTAATGGGCAATTGTGCAACACGTCTAAGGCATGTTTATGGTTGTAATAATGAACGCTAGGGTGCAAGTCACAATCTGTTTTGGGCACAAATCAATCCTCGGCCCATATAATTTTAATCCTGTAATTTTGTCAGCTCACACATTAGCATTTAATTTAGAGAAGTTCATAGATTTCAGCAGAAATATAGCTTCTGGTATAGATTACAACAGTCTGTAGTTAGATGGTACATTTGTAATTATAGAAAAGTTCAAAACAAGGAAAACATACTAGGATTTGGTGTATTTTTGCTTTGGATTGATGTCTCCTGTATGTGTGAAGCATGTGAAATCTTGAAGTTTATACTATAAACGTTTGTGTTTGCCTTTGTAGCTCTCTTATTAACTAGCAAAAAAGAACTGTAGAACATGAACATGTTGACACTGAGGATAGGTAGTTTGTGTATGACAGCACTAATCTAATCTCCTTCAAGTGAGGCACTTAAATGGCTGTATTTCAGGCTCCAATATCAACATTATGAAGTGGATATATGAAGTAAATATATGGGATTTTTCCTAATGTGCTATGGTACTGGTTTGGAACTTCATAAAGCTTTTGAAATGCAAAAAAAACAAAAAACAAAACATCGTATCAGCAATGCATCAGTAGAATTAGCACTATGTGAAAAAATAATAAAACAATTGTCTCCCATTTATACCAGATTTGGACCCTTTGCCATTTTAGTCAGTATATTAAGGATTTAAATGGCAGCTAGAAAATATTAGGTCATAGCACAGGTATCTCAAAATCTTTAATGGTAGTCAGCTTGCATATTTATTAAGATGCATATTCTATAGGCATATTTTGCCTGTCTCTCATATACACACATCTACTTCATTACAGTATGAAACAATAGCAGACATACAAGTACTTATAGTTTTGCCATTGTCTTTCATGTAATGGAATATTTTTTTTAAAAAGTTGTTAAGTTTATATTCCTTTATGCCAAAAAGATGTAAGTTTCTTCTCATATTCTATGACAATTTATTCTAGTTAAAGCTAATCAATGTTTTTTGATCAGCTGTTTACTAAAAATATGACTGTTCTGGACTTTGTTTTGTAAATGCTGAAGTGAAATTGTTGAAATTGCCTTACCTCTCAAGCAAATTCATTGTAAAATTATTTTTATCTACAAATGTACTAATTGCAGCTGAACTGTCAGTCTTTGTATAGCTCAGTGAGAATCATAAGAATACATTCTGGTGGATTTTTAATCTGCAATATTGTGGAAACAAATTGGCTGCTATCATTAGATATATGCAGCAAAACCCATTAGTTTTGGGATTTAAAAACCCAAGGCACATACTTTCTGCCAAATTACTGGGGCTATCTACATTATTTTCAGTAACACGCTTCCATATAATAATGATGTGCTTTTTTACTGTACACATTTCATGAATAGTTGAGTTTGTTTCAGTTCGCTAGTCTTTTTTTTTTGGACCAATATCAGAAGTCAAATGTGCATCCAAGCCAACCCCAATTTCCACATTACCCAGCCTGAAATGACTGAATCATACTGCAGATGTGGAGGCAGCAACGGATCCCACCAGGGACGTCTGAGGTGTTCTAGGAGGACATTGTTCCTGCTGCAGCAGTTTTAGTACTATAAACTGAACTGAGACTATAGAGAAGATTCCCACACATAAAGGAACAAAGTTCCTTTGCACTGAGCTTTATTCCAGGGCCTACATAGCCATGGCCCTGTTGTTCTCTCAGTGACACAATGGAAGTGGTATGCCTTTGCCTTCACGACAAACTGTTTTTCCAGCTTCCCAGTCTAGCCACCATCCTGGAATTGCACAGTAATCCCCACCCAAGTACTAACCAGGTCTGACCTTGTTTGGTTTTTTAGCTGCTTAGCTAAAAAAGGTTGCTAACTGCTGCCACCAGCTGTAAATGCAATCCTAGCACAGTACTACAATACCTCACACTTACTAAAATATCCAGTTGAGATGCTTTTTCATGAGCCACAGGCTTATGTCCATAATCTTTAATTGGTTATTATTATGGCCGTAGACCAGAACAACTTAAAAATAAAATAATAATAATAAAATAAATACCTCAGTAACAAAACACAGTACAACTACAAAGGATATAGACTTGGACTTACCCTTTCAGAAGCAGTCATTTATGTTCTATCATAGCCAGTATACTGAATCTGGCTATGCTACTTGAGATCTCTGCCTCCTGATTATCTAATAGGAGGTTGACATAGTCATCTTGAGTCTCGTCTAAATGTTGTATTGTAATTGGTAAAAAATATATAGTCCAAATATCTTTGTAAAAGAGGCAGCGCTGCAGTACATGGGCTACAATTTTGATCCCCCATCACCAAGTTGCAAAATCTGCCCTTCAAAAGAGCAGATGGAACTCTACTGCACAAGGCCGATGTAAAACCTCTTCTGGTATTTTGGGATGCAATATTAAACAAGTAATAGGCAGGTACAACACGTTTTTATGGACTCACTGGTACAAAATAAGGTGGACCCTGGCTGAAATCATTTTGGAATGTTTTCTGGCATGCTGCTTAAAGAATTAACTGGCCTGTTCAAAATGTATTAAGATCAATGCATTAAGGGAAAGTTTACAATACCTTAGGGTGGGACTAAATGATTTCCACCAAGAAGACTGGAATTTATCTTTTGGAGTCAGAATAGCCAAACTACTTGGGTTGAAAATTAATTGAAGCCAATAACTAACACATGCTACTTGACCCCATTCCAGCCTCAAAGGACTGCATTTGGAGTGCATCATGGAACCCAAAATATGTCTCTTAGAAAAGCTGATTGAATGGCTCTGTATTCTAGGCAGGTATTTGAAAGCTGTAAAATAGCTGTGCTATTGCTTTGGTCTCAAAACACTTTAGTCTGCCTGGTATATGATTACCTCCTTTCATAAAGAACAGCCTTAAGATGGCTGTGGCACTCCTTTTTAACCTTCTTTTCTAAAAACTGAATTTGGGCCTTGAACTGCCTGTAGCATGGACAACAGTTCTGATGTATTTAAAAGACTAACCTATTCAATAACATTCCCATTAATTTGCCATGTATATTTATATCTAGGACTCTTTGAAAAGAGCAAATTTTTTGTTTTTTGATAATTAATAACCAGGTCATTATCTGTAGGTCCTAAAGATACAATTTCAAGGATGATATATTTGCCATAGTCTTTCAGTCCTGACTGTTGAGATAGAGGGACCAGCCTTTAGTGAGTGCTTTGCCTGCAGAAGACCCCTTGTTCAATTACTGGTATCTCCAATTAAGAGATTCAGATCATGCAAAATCTCATGCATGAGATTTTGAACTGCTGCAGCCAATCAGAAAACTAAAAGGAGGGCAAGATGGAGAAATAGTTTTACCTGCTCAAAGGCAACTTCCTATCCATTTATGTAGAATGACTCCAGGTTAAGTACAAAAACTGTGCTCCACATTTAGGACAAATATGCAAACGAAAACTAAATGAAAAGAGAATATCTGCAGAAGTATGTGGAAAGAGGAAATAAGGTTCTTATTTAAATTTACATTATTTAACAAAAGAAAAAAAATCCTGACTACAGTATTGGATGGTCCCTAGCCAATTGTACATGGTCTACTACTTTCAAGCTGTGCTCTGCAACATAAATGTATTAAAATGTACAAAAGTGTGCTTGTGCCTAAATGCTTCGTAAGTAATTTCTCTTACTTTTTTGTAGTAACATATGTTATACTTAGCACATTATCTGTATTTGGAAAGTTACACAAATGCTTAATATCTGAGACAAATCTGTGCATTTTTCCCCCAGTGATTCAGAGCAAATGCATAGAGCACTAAAGAATGCACTGTATGATCAGGCACTACAACAGTATTCCAAAGGTCAGTGTTTTGTTATGCTTGATAAGCACTGAAAATAAAGTCTTAAACTTTTCTTTTATGAAAGAAATGGCTGTTCTGATTAATAGTATTATTTTGTGCTTAATTGTATGCTTTTGTGGTGGTCTATTTCTTGTAAATGTCTTATCTCCACAATCCTTTTTGTGCTGCCATGGAGAATGGCATCTTAAGAGATAGATACCAAAGAATTATTGGAGAGTCAGTGTTCAGATTAGTTTCAAACCAGGACCATGGGAAGTTAAGTTCAAGTTTCACATCAGCTTTGAACTTGAGTTGGTGACCTTGTATCAGTTATTCTCTCACTCAAAACTATCCCCATCAGTTTGTTTTTGGAGACGATTACTAAGTATATCATTCTGAGCTCTAACTAATAAATAATTGAGGAAATAGTGAGATTGGTGTGTCTTATTTTTTTTAGATAAGAGAGCAGCAAGTTAAATTTACCCAATAGATTTTTACCTTGACAAATATATCTGTTGTCTTTAATATTTATAATAAAAAAAGAGTATCAAAGGCATAACTCTTTAAATAGTTACATTATTTTCCATAGAGCAGAGTACCCATTTAAATTTTGCATGCTTAGTCAGAACCAGGAAAACATACCAGAGTCATTCATTAGAGATGGGCAGCCACATGAATCTACTAAATAAATAAATGCAGGATGTCTGAGCAAAGCTGCAATCCTTATTTATAGAGGCAGGATTTAAAGACAGTCATTAATATTAAACGATTCAGACTTACAGCATTTAGACTGTGATGCTATGACTGTAGTAATTCATATAAACCATATCCATTAACTTATGCAGATAAAACACAGCAATAAATACAGTATTTAATCTGCTTATTGTGCATAAGTAGTTTAATGAAAGCTTCATACATGGTTGCTACAAAAGTAGGATAAAATGATTGATTTTTATATTGGCATATAGATACTATAAATGATATGCATTTGATAATTCACAAGTGCAAGTTTGTACGATCATGGTATTTTTGATAGGGATCATTGGCGTACCATGTTCTTCTTTTCCAGAAGGAAGTAGTCATTTTATCAAGCATCTTACTCTGTGTTTTGTTGCAGAATACATGCTCCCGCAAGCGCTTCATCCGGTTAGGCTTCTTTTTCCACACCTTTTTCTTGTAACCAGCCTATCACCAAACAACAAAAGATTTAAGTCCCAAATCACAGATGCCTACATACAGTGTGTGTGTGTGTGTGTGTGTGTGTGTGTGTGTGTGTGTGTGTGTTTAAAAATAATTACGAAATAAGAAGACCTCCATATAGGCAGGCATATTGTTCATCTTGAGCATTTTCTATTTCTTTATAAATAGGAAAAAGATAATTTATGCGCATAAGACAATTCCATATTTAGTGAAGAAAACATTGTTACCCTTCTTCTTAGCCAGAGGCCACAGTGCAGTCGGAGAAATCTCTTAACCACAGCTTTCACGGTTTTTCTTTTTCCTTTTCGCAAGCTGTAACTGATGACTGTCCTTACTTGCTGATGAAGGATATTCTGAAGCAGGGGTGCCACTCTGATATTCATGTCAAATCAAGAAAATATAAAACCAATTCACTATCTATATAACATAAAATTTAATGTATTATTAACTCCTGCCTGAATAGCATAGAAAAAGTACATCAACAATTCCATCAGTTCTACAGAACATCAATCTTGTATTCTCAAATGTCTTTATAAAATTAGTTTTGCCATGCAGTATTGAAAAACAACCTAGTCTATAGTGGGCAAAACATACACTTGCCTTCCAGAAAAAAATGAATCCCCCCACATTTGCATCTCATTTGTACCACAGAGTTGTGTTTGCTTTTACTGATTCTTACTCTAATTCTCCACAATGGGAATCATTGTTGTGATTGAACTTGACTGCATGCTTCACTTTCTACAGTGTTTCCTGGTGAATGGAATCAATGGCTCTCAGAAATAGGAAGTTCATGCAGGCCGTCCATTGCTACAATGGGCTAATATGCCTAGAGATTATTATGCTCTACAAGAATATTGTATTTATTTTAACCATCTAAATGGAGTTCTTGGTATTTTGCCAAGGACAACTATTTTCAATCCTTAAATACAGTATAGAGCAGATAAATAATGAAATATTTAATAGAATATTAGATTTTTAAAAAATTTTGGAAAACAAAAACTACTCCTATAACTTATTCATGAGAAATATTGCAGATTGCTTCTTCAGACAATGAGTGCATTGATTCACACATTGTACTAGCCATGTTTTGTCTAATTGTGGTTTATGGGATAAGCCACAATTGGCTGAATTTGCTTAACATACAAGCTAAAACCAAACAAGAGATATTATGACTAAGTATTATTATAAATCTACTTATGTGAAGTTAAAACAGACATTTTGTAGCTAAACCATAGCTAAACCATTATCTCCCAGTAAAAATATCTTACAAATCAGACTGGGAAAATAGTGAGAAGGGCTGCGTACATTTTGACATTATGGAGCACCCTCCCCCTTGAGATCTGGTAGGTTCCCACCCTCTTAGCTTTCCATAAATTTATTAAAAGCTGGCTTTTCCCCCAGGCACTGGGATAGCAAGGTTGAAGTCCAGGGGACTGTATAGTCGGATGGATGTTGTTGGATTGGGTGCCAGGTTTTTCTTGTTTGTTGGACTGTTTTATTGTTGTATTTTATTATTGCTGTTAGCTGTCCAGCACAAGATAGATGGTGAGCCTTATAAATCTTTTAAATAAATAAATAATCACAAAGGAAGAAATTAAATCCATATTTATGAAATTTCAACTTCGTTAAATAACACTTACCTATTTGTTATAGAGAAGGAAAGCCCAGGTGAAGTACTGCCAAAAGACAGAAGAGGTTTTTTTAGAGATTCTGTGGATGTCTGCCTCTGAGTGATGTGAACTGAAGATAATCGATAAACAGGGCTTACAGTGCATGAGCCACTGTAGGCTGAAGGGACCAAAGAGCAAAAAGCTCGTAAAACCCCTACAAACATAAAAAGCAAAATAGAACATGAGCAACCTGATAACAGAACTCAACACAAGCTACAGAAATTTCTTCCTGATTTATCATTCACAATGACTGCCCATTTAGGAATTATGAGATGACATGAATAAATTATTCTATCTCCATTAAACATCAGAGGGATTCAGAGGGAGCAATTATTAATGACAGAAGAGCAGGTTTGAATGAAGAGTGGATTTGCAAGAGGGTCCAACTAGATGTATGGTAATGATAAGCCAGTTTGGTCTAGTGGTTAAGGCAACAGGCTAGAAACCAGGAGAATTGTGAGTTCTGGTGCTGCCTTAAGCATGAAAGCTGGCTAGGTGACCTTGGGCCAGTCACTCCCTCTCAGCCCAGCTTACCTCACAGGGTTGTTGTTGTGGTTAAAATAGGAAGAGGAAGGAGTATTTGGTATGTTTGCCACCTTGAGTTATTTATAAAAATAATGAAGGTGGGATAGAAAATAAATAAATAACATACACCCAGCCTTCAGGACAGGAATGTTTTGTATTCATCAAGAAGATTGATGGGGAAAATGGTTATTTCCTGTTTAAATAGTCAAATTAAGCAGATAGCAATTTCAGTATTCATGGCTACCAAAGTTATGCATAGAACAACAAAAAAAATAAATAAATCTAGAGTACTACCATAGCTGGTTCACATCATGATTTAAAATACACATACAGTTTTTATTATACAGGATTTTATCAGAATACATGCCATTTGGAACCAGCCAGTGACACTAAACAAAAATTTTGGCTAGTTTAAAAAGCAAAATTTTAAAGAATTCTATAGATATAACTCCTGTCCAGGTTTTCACATCACATTAAGCAATAATTCACTTAAGTTTGGCTGGGTTCATATGCCGTAAACCAAACAAACCAAATTATGTCCCAGTACAAGGTGTAAAGCCACCTGTGAATTTATACTTCACTTCCACAAAATTGTTTCTTCATACATATTTTGTTCTCACCTGCTTCAGCCATATTAATGGTTTGGGAGTAGACTACAGATATAAAGACTTGGCTTTCCTATCTCCTCTCCCTCCATGTTCAATAATTTTATTTTCCTAGCTCCCCTTTGCATGTTCTTTTGACCCATAAGTAATAGATCTACATCAAGTAAGCAATGCAGTCTTTTCAAGATTAGGTCAAAGCATTAAGATGTGGGGAATAGCAGTGCTAATAAGATGAATCAATAGTGTTATCTTAATAATATAAAGTAGTCCCCACATGAAGCTGGACTATTAAAACTGTAGCTTGCCAAGAAGTGTGCAAACCAGAAAATCTCCACTCCTCCTTTACAATTCCAGATCTCCACCAAGTATCAACGTAAGAGGAACATCTTCGCCTAAATACAGTAACTAGGATGGGAAACAACGCGCCGACCACGATTTTGACAGCAAGGCTAATCAAAAATCGCACACGTATACTGTATCTGCATCACCGTCCAACTACAGTCTCTCACTGATACTATTCTGTCATCTGCATTATGTGCACCGATCACTTCATCTCAACTATTCTGACCCGCACGCCCAGCTGTAAAAGCGAAGATGATACTCTTTCTTGCTTAAAAATACACTTTAAATCACCTTGCTACGAAGAGCCCAGTTAAGCTACAGCTTTAAATACGGCAAGTTGTACAGTGTCTCAAGTTGTACCGTCCGTGCATACGACTGTACGTTACGCAGTTTATAGACGCATCTAGAATGATCCCAAAGATCTCGCAGTAGTAAGCAATCCTTTTTGGCTCCTCTGCTCGTCCCGAACTACTGGACCCAAGAAGCCTCCGTTTGGATTTTCTTTTCGTTAACTGACCTGAAAATCGCCGCGCTGCAGCAAACGCAGCCATCTTCCTTCCTGCCCTCCGGTTTACCTCGTTACGGCAACTGTAGGGAGTCAACACTAAGCAAAAGCGAAAGCGAATTTAAGCAACCTTCTGTAGCTCTTCATCCCATTGCTTGTAAAAATCAGGGTGGTTCTTGTCACATGATATTGTAAAATAGCCATCCAATGCAATAATGTATAAGAGCTAAACTACTTAAGACTGAAAACTTATATGACTGTAGGTTTACTGCCTTTGAAGTAACACAGGATTTTCCTCAGTGCATTTATGACCACTGCTTAGCCTGTCTGCTAATTCTCATAGCAACTCTTACATTCTCCTATAACTTTATTAAATGTAAAATCTCTTACAGGACTTTATGCCATCCATTTGACATGATCCACAAAAGGCTATTTGGAAATAAATTCGTTAATCACTAAGGTGTCATAAGATTTGGTTGTTTTTTCCTACAACAGAATGCCAAGAAACTTCTTTTGGAAACTAATCCAAGAACACTTGTTGGTTTTATCTGATTTAGATCATTGGACCACGTGCCAGGTTAGGACATCACGCTAGTCTCTAATACAATTTTTTTTAAAAAAATTCTGGCTGTGTGTGTTGTATGAATGCTGTTAACTGTGGCTTATTCAGTAAATCAGTTAAGCAAAGCATGAATTAATAATGGTATGAGCTATTTTCACAATTTTTGACTGTTTCTATATGGTCTTCCCCCTTTCCATTCAAAATTGTAGTTACTTATCTAGATCTGATGCAACCTTAGAATGCATTATCTCAATGCCTCCTCAATATGAAATGAAACCCCAGGCATTTGATTTTTTTTAAAGTGTTGTTAAACCATTCATTTATTGTTTCACATGACATGCTAAGCCAAAAGTCTAATCTAATGAGTTTGTATGCCCTGCCATCTACTCTATGACACAAAGTTCATAATCCAGGTCACGGTTATCATATTATTTGAACCTGAAATATCAGCCACCTGTACATACATTCATATCCCTCACACTATTCCCTTTTGGGATAAGCAATTTTAGCAGAATGCAGAAAAGGAGAAATAGGGATGCAAATAAATTACAGGTATGAGATAAGAAAATGAGGGAACCACCCTAATATAGTTTACACCAAGCCATTCACTGTACCTGTCCATACCTGCCCAGATTACCACCTTGATGTGGTAGGAGGACTCCATAGTGACCCTGACAATCATACCAATGGGAGTGGGAACTCTTGCTAAAGCAAGCAGGCTTCTGCTTCAAGCAGCACAGATTCTAGATCTGAATGGACAACACTGGAGTCGTGTTGGCTGCATAATAGCAAGCACAGTCAGAACACTGTCTAGTGCAAAGTGTTGAACAGATCATGAATTCAATTCTAATTTAAAATTTAAAATTGGTTAAATGTAGAATATGTAAGAGATTTGACCTGGATGACATATGCAGAATATAAGATCACTGTAAGGAATACTTTTATTACAACTTAACAAAGGAGAACCAGAGGAGCTATGTGAAGAGATGTTGTGGAAACAAAGACAGAAAAAAAAATAATCCCAAAATTTCTAAGAAGAAAAGATTTAAGTGGCTTTCAGAACAAGCTATCATTATAGTCAGGAAAAAAGAGAAAAGTCTTGGGCAACAAGGACACATGACTACTGAGCATAGAATTTCAACATTTAGCAAGAAGGGATAAAAAAGATATCACAATCATAAATGTTACCTATCAGAAAAAAATAAATAGAAAAATGAAAGGTATTTTTTAAAAGATCAAAGATATCACAGGAAATCTACAGCTAAGGTAGGATTAGCCAAGAGTAATCATGGAAAAGACCTAATAGAAGCAAATGAACAAAAAGATTTAAGTATTATACTGAAAACTTTTACAATGGGATTATAGAATGACAGAAGCATTTACACATATCCAGGAATCATCTCAGCTGGAAAGAGAAGTCCAAGACAAAATAGACCAATCAAATAGGAAAGTGCCAGATTCAGATGATATACCTACTGAATGATTAAAAATTACATAAGAGACAATTGAATGCTAGCAGCTCTGTGTCAACAAACATGAAACATTAATTATTCATTATTTAGAAATATTTCTTGACTCAGTTTTAGAGGAAGATTGTTATCCCAGTGCCAGATACTTTTTTTGTTTTAGGCATAGAATACAGAAAAAGAGCAAGGGAGGAGGAGAGCAATAACGTTTTATGGGGTTCAGAGAACAAAAACTGAACAAATCGTGTCCCTGTCTGAACCATGAAGGGTGGTATACTTTTTATATCTGTAACAGTATTAACTGATTGACATTGTGCTGCTCTTATCTTTTGTGATGTTGAGCCTAGATATTCGTTTTAATTATTTGATTCTTTTTATAACTTCCATGAAAATGCTATGGATTTATTAAATAATCAACATTATTCCAATACAGCATTATTCCGCATTTTATTTCTTGCTCCCCTCCCATACAACAGCGGACTTTGCAAGGCTATTGAAATCGACTGGTCATACATTCATTAGAGCAACAATTTAAATACAGAAAAATTAAAATTGCATTAACCATATAATTCTTTCTTCAGTTTGAAAGAACGTGCACACAAGATCTTCATGCAGTTTTTAGGGCTCCCACACAGATAGTAGATAGCAGATACGGCGCCAAAACAATTCATTCTCGCCAGGACCTAAAGCGACTCATTCTGCGCTTCTTAGTGCGCGTGGCTGATGACGTTTATATTCCAATTGGCCGCCATGACAGCCTCTGTAAGACAGGGGAGGATATTTGCATATTAGCGGTTTAGTCTATTTTGATTGGTAAATACAAGCTCCTCCCTCCTCTCTGACGGGCCCTGGGCGTTTGCCGCTGCGGGGGCACACAGGCGGCGGCTCGCGACCCTTTCTTTGCTCCTGCGGTCCGTCCTTGGCGTCATGTTGCGGGTCTGTCAGCGCGTGGGGAGCACAGCGGCTCAGGTGAGCAACACGAGAGCTGGAGCCTCCGTCGCTGCTCCGATCTCAGTTGCAGCCTGTCGTCACGGAGCCTACTTCTCGTAACATATTGGCAGGGGAAACGGGAGAGGCCGCATGACTCCAGCGTGGCTTAGCCGCGGCCGTGAGGAAAAAGCACTACGCGGGAACTACTCGTTGTCTGCACGTTGCAGGAGGAGGGCGAGCGGGGAAACACGGTGGGATGCGGCCAGTTCGCCTGGTGTGCGTTTAAATTAAGCCTGCGCTTCCCATCAGGCAGTGCGGGCTGTTGCACTTTTTCCGAGGGAGGCGGCTCTGAAGTTATCTGCTGCCTCGGCTTGCAGTTATAACTTCTGTGACAGGCGTAGTAAGAAAGATCTGAGCCTGGAAATGCTTGTGAGAACGCACGGTCAGGCGGCGGCCGGGTATTGTCACTCTCAATTGTCTGCTAGGTGGTGGGCAGGGTCACTGGAAGAAGTGCTGCTGGGGCTGGTAGGCTCCTTGGGTCACCTCTAATTCGGAGCACGGCCTGTAACTCCGAGAAGCTCTCGGTATTCCAGGACTTCCTCTACTGTATTGTCGTGAGAGGCAGCTGAGCAGCATCCAGCCACCATGCCAGTCAGAGGATTATAGGCACAGTCCTTCTGATAACATAGAAGGACGTGACCTTGTTTGAAAAGCAATTTCTTAAAATTGCATATTGCTCTCAGTGTTTGCTTTTTAGGAAGAGAAAGAGTGCAGGAAGCTATATAATCTGGAAGACCTGCTCCTTTGTGTGAAACAGGTAGAGGTGATTTGGATGCATTCAGTACATACTTTTGAAGCAACAATTTGATTTAGCAATTCCACAACCTGCTCCTAGTACTGAAAAAACATCCAATCTGTAAGTTTAGTTGCAAAATAAGGCTTTACAGTGTTACTTTATTCCATTCTTTGCTCATTTAGAATATCTTAGAATTCTAATCAATTGTATCTTTGGAACATGCAGTGTTACAGCATCTTGCTGTTCCTTCAGAGTTCAATTGTTAGCAATTATATCCTGTTTTTTAGTTCATAAGGGGCAGGTGAGAAATGTCATGATGCACAAGTTGTCATCATGCAAACGATGTGATACATGTCATCACAATCATGCATGTATGGTCATTTTGACATCATCATGGCTTGTTATAGATGCTGCTTTTCATGTTGGTTCACAGTAACCTGTTAAAAATACCAAATACTTAGTACATTTTAGAAGAAAATAGTTATCAGATTGTATTTATCATTTAAGAAGCAGCATGAAGAAAGTTGTCTGAAATGAAACCTGAGCTACCTCCTCAAAGGTAGGCAGCATTGAGGCCAAATAAAAGATGTGGACATTATAACAGAAAAAGCCCTGGTTTGCATCTAGATTTATTTATACTATATATAGTTATTGTTTTTAAATATGGCACTTGTTAATCATAACCAGAGCCAGTTTGGTGTAGTGGTTAATGCACCAGGCTAGAAACTGGGAGACAGAGTTCTAGTCCCACCTTAGGCACATCTGGGTGACCTTGGGCCAGTCACTTTCTCTCAGCCCAAGGAAGGAGGCAACGGCAAACCACTTCTGAAAAACTTTGCCAAGAAAACTACAGGGACTTGTCCAAGCGGTCTCTGAGAATTGGACATGATTGAATGGGGAAAAAAATCATAACCACAATATTATTTATTTCAGTGAGTCTATTGTATGTCAACTTTTAAGTCTATGTTACCCACTCACTATATTGATACGGTTGTGAAATCTCTAATGTAAAATTTAGTGCTTGCAGATTTGAATAAGGTGGCACTTGAGAGAAACTTTTTAGAGCTTGAAGATTTTAAAAATCACCTAAAAGTAAGATGAATTCTGCACAGTATAGGTGGTATAGGAACTTTATACCACCATATCTTTATCCTGCAGAGGAGTGGCAAAACAGGTTGAAGCATTTTATTGCTTTGCTGCAATGACCATTTGCTGCAATGACTCTTCTATGGCTTGAAGGAAAAATACTACTGGTAGCTGAAGTCTCCAGCCTCTTGTTGCATCTCTGTTTCCAATCATTCACTCAAGAAAGTGGTAGCAGCAGCAGTATTAACAAGGCCAAGGTAGTTGATGAATAGCATTCTGTTCCTAACCCAAATGTTTTACAAAGCTTTATTACCTTAAAAGAATAAGAACATTTCTCTGTCAGAGAAAAATGGCTATGAAAAATAATTGTGCCTCTTCTTTGATTTTCACATCTTTTGCTAAGCAAATTATTTGTCTGAGATGATTCTTTTTTATAGTAATTTTATTAAAAATTACAGTTACAACAATAACTAATACAAACTAAAAAAAGAAAATAAAAGAAAAAATAGGCGCAGAAAAGAAAAAAAATAGAAAAGAAAATAGAAAAGAAAAAATAATATAATAAAGAAAAGAAATACATAAATGACTTCTCTCTTCATCACAAGAAGTATAAACAATTTTAGTAACTTATCACCTTCTCTTAAAATACATCCAATGATCTCTTCTTCTCATATCCCATCTCTTTATCTATAAACAAATCCTTAAAACCTTGTCTTTTCAGTCCTGAACGGCAAAAGTCCATTAAGAGTTACCAGAAATAACAACATAACTATTTTAGCCTTGATCAAATAAACCAACTTTATATTCCTTCCTTTTAACAATCCTTAAAACCTTTTAACAATCTTGAACTTTACTGTACTCCCTTCAAATAATGTCATAGAACTTGATTTCTTTTCATTTTTTTCTCACAAAATTTTTCAAAACTTTAACAAGCCTTTTTTGTAAATTCAGTATAGGAAAATTATCCCACCCACTCTCTTGGTTTGTTATTTGTATATCCTTTTTCATAATTAAGACATCAGCCAGTTTCTTTTGTATGTCCAGTGTAACATCTTTTTCCATGTCGTTCTTGTAGCCTGTCATTTTAAATCCACTTTCAAATCAGTCTCAGTCTTGTCAGGTAAAACTTGTTCCTCTTCCATAACATCTTTTAAACACAGTCCATCTATAGAGGCAGACACTCTTAAAATTAACTTCTGGGTCCATTGTTCAAAAATATTCTTCAGTATGTCCAATGTTAAAATACCTTGCTTCATTTTGTACAGTATTTTTAAGTCAAGTTTGAGTGTTCTCCTTTAATTGTAATCTTTAGTTCCCTCTACTTCCCTCTAGTGTCCAATTTTTTAAGGTCTTATTTTTTTTTAGAATTCAAAACAAAGCATTTTCTCATGAGAAGGATTCTTTATAATTCCAAAATCTTATTTCAAATTTATCAGGACCCTTGGTCCTTTTGTAACTTCCTAAAATCAAAGTTTTAATCACCCCTTTGCTGTTTATTCCACACAGACAAAAAATTAAGTCAGTGATTTGAAATGGGTGGGAACAATTTTGTCATTTATGCCAGGGCTTACGAGTGCAAACAGGTGAGTTTGATTGAACAAAGAACAGAGTTAACAGTTTCAGTGCCATTGCTTGGATTTATTATATACATGATGTATCTTAGATTGAGGATTATGTGGCATGCTCATATATTTGGCAAATTATTTATTGGATGCATATCTCCCCTTCCATGCAAAGTGGTATTTAAGCAGCTAACAGAAAAGAATGAAATACAAAATCAAAATATAATTAAAAGCATAACTAAAATAATACAGAAAACAGTAACAAAACCCATATTAATTTTAATGAAATTAAAGGTAGACAATGAGGCAGATGATTCCTCAGATAAACAGACGATAAGATGTTTAGTGCTTTACAGATAAAACCAGTACCGTAAATCAGAATTTCCCTAAGTGTAGCCTGGTACTGGTCCATGTAAAAAAACTAAATAAAACCTCTGACCAGAGAGAAAAGGAGGGGTTTTTTTTTTTGAAGCCTCTGGTAAGAACATTGGAATCTAAGACTTTAAAAAGTTACTTGGCACATGTGTGAAAGCTTGTCTAACATTTTGTGTATATATGAAGTAACACCCTTGCAGAATGAACTTTTTTCATTTTTAAAGATAGGTGTTTTAAGTTTGAAGGTTGGAAAAAAATGGTTCCAGTTATTTAAATTATATCACCCTGCCTTAAACTGATCCTGAAAAATTGAGAACTAGTTTGATTTTTTAATATGGTAATAATCATAGTAATGTTTGGCAGTAGCCTAGTTGCTGTATTTTGCACCATTCAAACTTTGGAAAATTAGGATAGCCTAACATAACTTGTGTTGTAGTAATTTAATTGAATGTAAGCAAGGCATTAAAAAGGGGGTATAAATTAACAATAATATCAACAACCAAATGCCAAAAAGAGGTTTCTGAATGTGAGATGGAAATTATTTATAGTTCTTGGGATGAAATCTGGAAAGGTTTGTATATGTCTTAATCAGATTAAGTTCTTGTTTTCATATCTACTTTTAGCAAGTAAAAATATTTCAAGGTTGCAGAAAATAATTCTAAATTGTTTCTGGTTTTATGCTACCAAAATGTCATACATAATCTTCACAGAAGCTGAAGTATTTGCAAGGCTGCTGTCATAGCAAACAGGATTTTAAAGATTGATAAGTATGGGTTACCTGAAATGAGTTTGAATTGAGTCATTATTCATAGCATATTCCATTTTTTTTAGAATTGTCTGTGTAGTAAAAGTTCACTCCGTTCTTCACGTCTGTCTCGTGGATATGCCACATCTGGAGAATCTGGGTAAGTAGATTCATAACGGGCTTTTTAAATTAGTTCTCACTAGAGGTGATACAGGGAGCCTTCCTCTGAGCATCCTGTACAATCGCCTATACTAGCTGGGAGATTTAGGGTATTCTTTTTTGTGACGGAACAGTGCATTGGACTTTAAAAACACATTTTTGTGTGTCCTCTTTTATTGAATACAAGAAAAAGAAACAAAATCACAAAACAAATGATATGCAAGACAAACTAATTATTGTGCTTCCAACATTATTATATATCTTCTGGGAAAGCCAGCCTTCACATTTCATATACCATTTGATTTCTAGCTAGATAATGGAGTTCCCTACTCAGATTTTTTTTTTTTTTGTCTCCTTCACTTTAGATTTCAACACTGGCTGAAGTCTTTTGATTTTTAATTTTACTGTTTTTTTAATTTTAATAATAACTTGCTTGGGAATATCAATTTGAAAATAATAGGTGAGATTACGGGGGAGGCATTAATTGTCCTTCATTGAAAATATAATCTGATATTGTATAGTAATATATATACAGAACTATTATGATAAGGTTTTAGCTAGTGGTAGAATAAGCCTGTGATACCATAATATTTATTTATATCTTAATAGCAGAATTCTGTTCTTGATACTCTGAATTTTCATAAAGGTTTGTTAAAGTTACCTCCAGGTTACTTTGTAGAATATTGCAATTTAATTTAGAAGAAATAAAATTAGAAACTAGTAAATGTTTTTTGTAATGACGTCTATTCTGCCAACTTCTTATTTTTCCATGTATTGGATATTTTCACTTAAAGGAGAGAGATGCTTTTCAGACATCTTAGAGACATTAATAATGTTTGAAATACGTTTTTTCCGAATCATATCTAACTTCTTGATTTACGGTATAGAAATGTGACATATGAAAATTGCATTGTTTCTATAGAAGGCAGTTTATATTTACTGTCATGCTGATGCCCTTTGAGTACTTTAATGCAAAGGAACCTCTGATAGAAATGTTAGCAGAACCTATTTTAGAAGAACCAGTGAAACACAAAAGCTCTGTTAGGTGCACCAAGGACATTTCTTACTGCTTTTGCAGAACAGCCAATCCTTTCCTGTGACTACTCATAAATTGCATTTGGGGAAGCTTCATTCACAGCTTCCTTGTTATGTGTCTAATAAGTTGAGAAAGAGGGAAAAGGGCTTTTCCTTGAATTGTACTGATGTTGCAGAGGGCAGTTGTGCTCTCCTGGGAGGAGAAGCAGCTGCGCTGAGGAGTTACTGGCAGATGCTGCATTGGTGTCCTAGCTTGCTTTCAAGCACTTTTTTGCCTTCAGATCCAGCCTTAGTTGTAATACATTGGGTTATATTTTATACATTATTGGGAATAGTGTTTATGTCATGCCTTGTAAGACATTTCTTTCATATCTTTGCAAAGATCTGTGATGTTTATAATCACATGTAGACAGTTAAGACTTTGCTTGTTAACAGGTTAACCTAGGAAGACATTTGGAGGAGAGTAAAACTTCCTGACATGTGTCTGATACTCTGTGTTTTTTTAATTACATCCAAAAAACATTCATGTTTATTTTCTTGTTTAAACAGTGTCTCTGCAGGGAAAATAATTGGTGCCAGTGTTTTGTTTGTTGGCGGAGGAATAGGTGGAACTATTTTATATGCAAATTATGACCCATCCTTCCGGGAAAATGTGGAGAAGACAATCCCTTATTCCAGCAACTTGTTTGAAATGGTATTGGGTCCTCTTCCTTCTAATATTTCAACACCAAAGAAACCGGTAAGTTTCTCCTTTTGTTGAAGTAGCGTATGCTTTGTTTCCCCAATTTTAAATTATACTTAGGATTTTGAATACAGTATTAATATGTAATTCAAAACCCCTAACTGTTCAGAATACCATTTTTTTCTAGAATACATAAGAATATCACAAAAAGATTATGTGGTTTTGAGAATCCCCTTGATGAAGCATTGGTCGAAGGCTTTGCTGGCTTCTGATCATTTTCTTAGCTTGTTAGCTTTTAGCTTGTCTTAACTTTAGGGTTTAGTTTTTGCCCTTGAAAATGAAATTCTTCCCTAGTGAAATTTGTTTACTTCACAGTTGAGAAGGAATTCATGGTGAAGTTATGTCATGTCACTAGGTACTGTGGCAAGAGGAAAATATTTCTGTCAGGTGGGAACATCTTATCAATCCCCATGATGACAAAGCACAGATGAAAAGATTAAAATTACAATCGGAAAACCTACTAACTAACTAACAGAACTAAATGTTTTTTTCCCACAGATACAGCCAGCTCCATTAAAGATCTCTTCTGTAGCAGAAGTAGTGAAAGAATCTAAACAACCAGCTACCAGATCTCCAAAGAGCAAAACAGATACTCCTTTAGTCACTAATGAAGAAAAAGAAGGTAACAACAGACTATTGCCCTAAAAAAACCAACTGGGCAGGAATGTCCTATTTATGAAAAATGTAACATTTTTAGATCTTGAACCTAATTGTTATTTTAAAAATCTATTTTTCTCTAGAGAATATTACCTGTCCTTTTATATTCAGTGCTTGCCGTTAACTTCTGCTGTCAAAATACTACTTCCAAAAATATTTTATCTGTGAAATTGTTAAAAAGGTTAAAAGTATTATATAGTAAATACAAGAACCAAGAATCTTCAGAAAATTTATTTATTTATTTATTTATTTATTTATGGTCAAAGAACAAATTAAAAGGAAAAAAAATAGAAATTTGTGAGACTAATTAAAGAGAAGGAAAAATAATATATAATAGATTAAATAGGTTAAATTCATTAAGGTAAAGTATTTTTATATGTGTATATAAACAGCAGTAAGAGAGTAAATAGCATTGGGTATCTTTTTAGATCCCCAGACATCTAGGCATTCCAGGCCTAAACAAGGTTGAACCCATTGCCTTCTCATAGCGGCTACAGTAGAAGAAAATTTAGAAATACCAGTGGAGAGACCTGCTAATAAAAAGTGTATAGCCTTGGCACTCAGACTAACCTTTTACTCACCCAAAAGGGGGTACATCAGAATCAATTGCCAATCTTGATATAAGGGACAGTGCAAGAGAACATGACTACTGATTCAGCTACATGAGTTATTGATTCAGTTATTTCTGAGCATATGCGGTTATGATCTCATTGGGAAATATTTTTAAACTGCCCTTCCACAGGTTTGGTGGCAGGGCGTTAAATCCTGCTAATCAGAATACTTTTCAGCATGAGGGGGAAAGTTTCTTAAAATAGTTAAGAACAGCAAAAGGATTGAGATAAAAATTCTCTAAGATAGAATTTGGAACACTGGATCTGCTGGTTTACAAATCAAGATCTAAAACACATTGCTTTATTTTGGAAATAGTTGACTCCAAGCCAATTGCTATTGGTGATTGGGCTGACAGGCCATGACAGGAAAGATGGCTTTTTACAGGAAGAGTTGAATTGTTCTCCAAGAACAAGTTGGACTAAAGAATTGCTCCCAAAATTTAATTTCAATCAGTATCTCAGGTGGCAACTTCACATGCAAACAGCTATTAGAAGAAACTGCTAATTGTGCCTTTAAGGCACAATAAAGCATTAGAGATGAATCAAGAAGCATGGGACATTATATATTAATAAAGGCAGAATTGCTCACCATGGAGTAAAAATCAGGTTACCTTAGCTCTAAAAAGTTCAATTGCCACTGGAAGAAATGTGTTGCCTTTACAACTAACCAACCCCCTAAGTCTATTTATCATCAATATTTACAGCAGGCTCAGAAGTCGCTCACATAATCTCAGCAACAGGTGAAGCATTGTCAGTTCCAGCTCCAGGAATGCAGGAGGAGGAGGAATGCAACAAAAGTCACGTTCATTTTGAAGGAAAGCAAAAACCTCCTGACTTAGGTATTGTCTGTTATCTGCAGACAATATAAATTTTCACTGTACTTACTGCTTGTGTAACTATTTTTAAAACTCTCTTTAAAGAAATTTTATTGAGAAAGAAATTCTTTGTAATTTAGTAAGAATTCATTGAGTCTGTCATAGTACTTAGATGCCATAACAAAACAGAGGTTTAAGAGTTACTTTTATGTACTTCTCCCCCTCCTTGGAGGAGTACTTTCTTAACTGAATGAATGTCCTTCAATTTCTCTTTGAAATTAGATGATAACAAGAGCATCATTTTCAATACAGATAATGAAGAATGCTGTTTACTCTTTTATCTAGATAAAGAATTGGTCAATTGAGGATGGTATGTAGGTAGGATCCTACCCTGAAGCAATTTCATTAGTTTCTTCTGGCCTTACCAAATTTTAAATCAAAATCCAGGGGAACAAAAAGGAATACAGTTGCAGGTTACGGTAGTGTCCATAAAGGTTACTGTAGTCCACTGCTGTTGATTGTCTTTGGTAGTAAGCTAAGATTTGTGGTTACCAGGATTTTGCTTTTTCTGTTATCAATTTTTAATAGGTTTTCTTGAATGAATCTTATGTTTTGTAAGGCTTTCCCCCCAGGCTGCCAGAATCTCCACTTTCAAATTGTGTCCCTTCGTTCTCAATTTAGGAATTGAAGGTGCAAGAAGAATTTCATTTTGGCACTAGCTGACCAAATTGTCCCAAGATACTTCAGTTCCCACTACCAAAACACAGGCCCAAATTTTATTTTAAGAACCAGAGGAAAATGCACCATCACAAAGAGCAACTCCTGTCTCTTTCTGTACTCTGTAGTTGGAAGGAGTGGGGAGTTTTCCCATGCTTACATTGAGTTCTCCATAGCTCAGTGTCAGTGCATAGATTTTATCACTATCTCCCCAGATCCAGGAAGGATTAAAAGCTTCTTTTCATGCTATTTTCAGGGTGAGCAGAAATGTGAGTCCCTGTTCACACTGTTATTTCAAGATTTATACCTAATTGTGTGAATGCTTTCAGAATGACTGAAGGCCATTCATAACTCCATAATCATCAAATTATTACTGCTAACTGGTTTATGACCAGGTATTAGGAGGACATCTAATACCTGCAAAATGCATTTCCAGCACACAGGCGGTTACTGAAATCTAACAAGGACATCATTTTCTTAAGAATCAACTTTGCTTAGTCTTGGTTTTCCTTTCAGTGTTTTGTTGAAAAACATCTCTGTCTAGGTAAAGAACACCATCGTGGTGATGCTGTTGTAAAAGAAAGACCACCTGAAGTGGTTGCAGCTCGCCTAGCACAACAAGAGAAAGAAGAGCAAGATAAAGTTAAGGGTATGTGAGCAAATAGTGTGGCTACTTCTACCCAATTCCAAAAACATGATTCTAATTTTCAGTAGCTCTACAAAACCTTAATGGAATGTTTGATTTCACTCGTTGAAAAGGTAATTAATTTATGTGGTTGGTTTATTTATTTATTTATCAAACTTTATCACCAGCCGTCTCCCTCCCAAGGAGGGACTCTGGGCGGTTTACAATAAAATAGAATTAAAGCCAGAACAGTTATAAATACAATAGAAGTAAAAATGTGATGGAATCTACATGGCCAAGAGTTCTTTGTCAGACCGTGAGTATAACAGGTCCATCAGAAGTCACTCTAGGGCTCTAGCCATCACCAGGTATGGCAATCAAATATTTTGATTGATTGATTGATTGATGATGTGTCATCAAGGCAGTGTCGACTCTATTGGAAATAATTATAACAATAATAATTTATGTGGTTCATATTCATTTTATAGCATTTAAAGATACTCTGATTAGAATCAGATTAATAGGCTATTTTAGTATGCCTTCTGTTTAGTTTATCCTTATTGCTTCCTATGAGGTGGCAAATTGGTGCACCAAAATGCAGTTCAGAACCATGGACCTGTGTCTAGCAGAAGTATCCCATAAATACAAAGCCATGGTGAGCGGATCTGGAACTTTCAAGTACTTGCAGACAACTCAGAATGGACAGATGGCCAAGTTCAAACATTTAAATTGGGCTTCTGGTCTTAACTTGTCTGCAAGTAGTTAACCATACCTCCAGGTCTGCATGTCATGAAAAGTTATAATCAAATGCCGATCCTTGTTTGTTTTAATTTGAAGGGAACCATGAAAAAAGATATAAAAACTAAACTGGAAGATTAAGTTAAACTATGTAAGGTGAATGATCAATAAAATTAATCACAGTTTTTTGCCTTTCCCTTCCCAGCACTTGCAGCATCCTTGGAAAGCGCTTTGAATAGCACCGCTCGTATCACTTTGCAAGCAGTTACTCTCCAGGAAGCTGCTGTCCAGGCAGTCAGTCTTCATTCTCAGAAACTGAAAGAAGCTATGGATAATTCGGAGGTGCGCATGTTTTATTTTTATTATATGTTACAGTTTTGTAGGTTATGTTTCTATATTTTTAATAGCTAAGGAAAGGCTGTTAAATATGGTATGCATCTCTACAGACAAAAATGGATGCAGATGGTGGGATTCTGTCACAGAATACACGATTCTCCATAGTCTGTTGGAGGATACACTGTTCTTAGGCACTTGAAAAGGGAGCTGGCAGGAAAGGGTTAACTAAACCTCTTCTGACTAGAAGGCAAACTTTTGTCATCTGGTGGAGGGAACCTTCCCCAACTCCCCCACCTTCTGTGCATCACATGGATAGGTTTGTGCCTCTTTTACCTCAATGTTCCAGAATATTCTTTACCTGAATTGAATTGGCAGGAGCCCCAAACCCCAACCGCCCATATGATATGACTGCCTTCAGTTTATATTTTTCCATCATCGTTTTCATTTTTTTATTCTTTCATTCTTTCCATCCATCTATCTATACATGTAATTAATAGTTTAGCATTTCTTTTTTTCAGTAGCAGTTCTTCATTATCTTGAAACCTATGGCCTTTCTTCTCCAATTTTAGGGCCAACGTTCCCCCTGCAATCATTTTTTAATAATTTTCCTGAAGATGAGAAACCTGTCTTACATGCTAAGGAAGATCAGTGGTGTAACCACCAAATTAATAGTTCTTACCATGTTGCCGATCATACCTATACGAATATTGCTAGTATGGTTGCGCAAAGCAGATATCTTGGCCATATGCTTTTATTATCTGTCTACACCAGGGTTTCTCAACCAGAGTTTGGTGGAGCCCTTGGGTTCCACAAGAGGTCACTAGAGGTTCCCTGGGAGATCTTGATTTATTTAAAAAATTATTTCACATTCGGGCAACTTCACATTAAAGAGGTAAGTTTCATTCTTTATTTTTAGTTTAAGAACACTGTTGATGCATATATACAGGCCTACCTGTGAAACACGTATAATAATTTTGTATCTTCTGGCCCATATTTGGGCCTGAATGTGCAGGGGTTCCCTGAGGCCTGAAAAATATTTCAAGGGTTCCTCCAGGATCAAAAGGTTGAGAAAGGCTGGTCTATACTATACTAAATTTCACACGGTAGGAAAATAATGTTTAGGATCATCCAACACAGATTAGAGCCCTACACAGAAAGAGAGATGTCAGATCTTCAAGGTGGTTTTAAAAAAGGCTGAGGAACAAGAGATATTTCTGGTAATGCATGCTGGATAATTGAGAAGCCCAGAGATTACCAAAACGAATTATACCAAATTGTCAACCCCACTAGGTAGATCAGACCAGGAAATCAACACCACAGGAAGACTAGAACTACTTTTATTGAGATTAGCTATAGTAACAGAATCTTGCAAGTCTGATTATGCTGTACTTTCCCCCACCTCCCCCACCTTACATCCCAGTGAATCAGGGAGGTGTCTGCCGGAGCCGCTTCCAAAGATTATCTTGTTTCTCAGGGCTTAAAAATGTTTCAGCCCCCTTTGCTTAGCTAATGGTTCTTACATATTTCCATCAAGGTCATCTTCCATCTTCTGTTTTATAAGAGAAATATAATTATTCGTGTTGATTATAGAAGTGCCTTTGATTGTGTTGATCTTGTCAATCTGTGGAATGTCCTTAGGAAAAAGGGAATCCCAGAACATCTCATTTTGCTGAACAGGAAGACCAGACAGAACATGGCAAAGGGCTGAGATGAAGCTGTATGCTCTCTCCATATTTATTGAACTTACATTCTCAGTATATCCTGAGGAGGTTGGATTGGAAGAAGAAACATCAATAACCTGCACCATCCTGATGACAGTACTCTGATAGTTAAACATGTAAATGATCTGGAAGCTCTAGTAATGAAACTCAAGGAGCAGAGTGAAAAAAGTAGGGCTAAGACTAAATATAAAGAAGGCCAAATTAGTAACAACAGGTATAGCAACCAGCCGTAGAATTGACAATGAAGATATTGAAGCAGTGGATAGTTCATTTATTTATTTATATTTATTTATATTTCAGATTTCCATCACTGCCCATCTCCCCCGAAAAAGGGACTCTGGGCGGTTTACAATCAAAATTTTAGGATCAGCCAACAGTTAAGAAATATGCTGTAGACTAGCACTTGGTAGAGTAGCAGTGAACGTCTTGGAAAAGATACTCAGATGCCAGGATGTATCTGTACCTTTAAAGGTCAGAATTGGGCAGGCAGTGGTTCTTCCTCTGACGTTCTATGGAAGCAGAAATTGGACTTTGAAGAATCAGGATAGAAGGAGTTTTTTGAACTTTAGTGTTGGAGAGGACTCCTGAGAATGCCATGGAAACAAACAAATGGATCAAAGAACAAATCAGTCTGGAGTTCTCACTTGAAGCACAAGTGACCAGGCTCAAATTACCATATTTTGACACATTATGTAAAGACCATAGCAGTCTTGAGAAATCTGTAATGCTGAGAACGGTGGGAGGAAAGAGAAAAAGAGGCCAACCAGCAACCAAGGCCAACCAGCAGCAAGATGGATAGACTTACAGTGGCAGTGAGTGCACCACTGGGAAAGTGAAGAGCTGGGTTAGGGACTGATCTTCCTGGAAAAGGTGCTTAAGAAGAGCAATGTAGTGATGGACTTCTTCCATTCAGCATGACTAGATGCTCAGTATCAAAGTTTTCTAATGCATCTTTTGTCAGTGGTATGCTCTAATAACAGATATATTTCTGAATGAAGACAGTGCAAATCTGTTGATTGGGGTCTGCCTGATCTGGAAGAAGCCAAGATGTTTTTTGGTTTTGTAAACGTACGCATTTCGTTGCTGAATGAAAGCCACTTTTTAGAGTGAGCTAGCAAATTTGTACATCCTCTGAAAGGTAGGAGGAACACCTAAAAGGGTTTGGATAATCTGTGCCACCGATGTGCTAATCTGAAATAATTAAAATGGTTATCTTGCATATCTTGTTAGGTTCCAAGTGAGAAAAAGGCAGCTCAGTGGCGAACTTTGGAGGAAGCATTGAAGGATCGTAGGAAAGCTGTGGATGAAGCTGCAGATATCCTATTAAAGGCCAAGTGAGTATTCTAGATAACATTTGAGAAGATTAAAAAATAAAATAATACTTGAACTATAAAAAAATAGCAATTGTAGAGTTTTGTTTTAGATTTTAGTTTCAATAGTCAATGGCTGAGTTTACACAATGAACTAAACTATAGTTTATTTGGACTGGAGGTAGTTATCCCAGCTGTTATGGTTTCTAAACTACTTACAGTTTAAAGTAAAGTATAACCCCAGCCAATTTTGGCTTCATCAAATATGGTTAAGTAAACTCTGGCTTGGTGTTACATGTGAACTTTGTCAGTGACTGGGATCAACAGTTTAAGCTTTTTCCATTTCAATTACACAATTCAAATATAATTATAGAAGGGTTAGCATGTGCAGTGCAGTACTGCTTAACAGCGGTAATTGGGACTGGAATTTCTGTTGCTAAGTGATGTGGTTGTAAAGTGTGACGTCACTCAACTGCATCACTTAGCAACAGCAATCCCAGCAATTCCCATTGCCATCATCAAGTGAGGATTGCAAATCATCAAGCAAGCAAAGTCACTGGAAAGCTGGCAGGAAGTTACAAGTCCCAGGTGGCTTGCAAACAAGCTGGCAGGCAGGTTAGTGGCTGCTGATGGTTGGCTTGGCTTTTCTATTGTCTCTTTTGAATGGTATGTAGATGTTGTTTACCTGAGGTAAAAGCCAAAAAACCAGTACACTCCCTTGCCAGCAATCAACACCCAGATATGCACAAATCAACACTAGGATTAACACCAGATGAACCATCAAACAGCACAATACACCCTAATCAAGGAACTATTAACTCAGGCAATCAACCAAGCAGCAAACAGCCCAATCAAAGAACTCCCAAGGAGAGAACAACCCCTACCAGCACAAGCAGGGCAAGCCACTGTATATAAACTGAGAGCAAGGCCCACTCCCTCTTTGCACTGAAGATGTTGCCTAGTCTGGCAATGAAACGTCTGCAAGAAAACAACAAGGCTCAGAGAGCACCAAGGACTCCACAGGTTGCCAAGCGCCCAGATAGTGATCATGTGACTGCAGGAGTGCTGAGACAATTGGAATTTCAAGGCCCAATCGTAAGTACCGCTCATTCAGCGCCGTTGCAACTTCGAACAGTTGCTGAACGAGTGGTCGTTAACTGAGGACTATATGTAGATAATACCCAACGACCTCATTAAAAACAAATTATTTTTAAAAAGTTTGTACTACCCAATTTGGTGGGATCTCTGTTTCCACGTGAGAATAAATTTTGTCCAGTTCAAAAATATTTATTTATTTAAGCAAATTTATATAGCCTCTCATCTCACAAATGTGACTTTGGGAAGTGTACAACAAAAACAGACAGCTAAAAACAAATATAAACAACTGTAAAAACCAGTTAGACATTAATAAAAGCCAAGATTGCAGGAGAATGGACAACATTTTAAACACAATACAACCATCTCACAGGCTTCCTGTTCCTATGGGATCCCCAAGGTTGCTGGAAAAACCATGTTTTAAAGGCTGATAGGGATGGGGGCTAACCTTACCTCAGGGGAATGATGTATGTAAATATGTAAATATATGTAATTTTCATTTTATTAAACTACGTTTTTTAAATCTTGGCACCCATGACATCGTGTGTGAAATTATGCAGGGATGACTGCTGCCTAAAAGGGTTAATGACCCTTGCTTTCTAGATACCACACATAGTAGTTACAGATTTGATTTTCATCATCTTTTTGCTTGAACAAACAGTGCATGCTGGTGTAATTGATGGCTTCTTGTTTCATTTAGAGAAGAATTAGAGAAAATGAAAGGAGTGATTGATGATGCCAAGAAGTCTCTCATAACTGGGGTCAAGCCTCACGTACAGGCCGCAGAAGAGAACCTTCATCGTATGATCACGGATCTGGACAGTGTCGTCAAAAAGGTAAACTCAGCCAAAACTGGGATGGATTTATTTATTTATTTATCACATTTATAAGGCCACCCATCCGGCAAAAAGCAACTCTGAGTGGTGTGCAACATTCAATAAAACAACAATTACATGCAAATACAAATAAATAAAAAGCAGTCAGTATAAAAATATAAAAAGTCATTATTAAAAGTAAAAGTATTATCAAAAATTTAAATATACAAACCACATGGAGAGAGTAAAAAGATCAACTGCAGTGGAGCCATTGAAGGTGGTCTCCGATCCCCTGGGACCCCAGGCCTGGTGATATAACCAGGTCTTGGGGGACTTCCGGAACAATAGCAGGGATGGACCCAACCTAACTTCGGGGGGAAGTTTTATAGATTTTCATTGATGTTATGAATATTTCAGTGAACTTTAATACTAAAAATTGATTTATTTTTTGGTATCTAAGGAATAAGTTGATATATTTTCCCATAATGAACTACATTATGATTAAATAAATAAAATAACATTTTGCTGAGAAATAGATGAGTAGGAGCTAATTTCAGTTTCCTTGTTTCAAAAGTCTTTCATTTTTGTGAATTACTGGTAATTACCATTGCCTTTGCCTTTTCTGTGCGGAACAGTATCTCATCTCTCTTGTTTTTGTGTATTTCTAACTTAAGTATTTTTAAAAATTATCCTTTTAGAGGAATCATAGGTTAGACAGTGAAAACCTAGGACGAGAGCTGGGAATATGTGAAAGATTGCTGCTGCTTCAAAAGCAAAAAAGTCAAATTCCTTAATTGTAACTGGTGCTATTTGAGTGATTGCCCGTGCAGACACATAGTGGGCTCCTACACTGTGTGCACAATTATTAGGCAAGTGAGTATTTTGACCATATTGTCATTTTAATGCATATTTTCCACCTCCAAGCTGTATAAACCTGAATGCTTATTGGATATAAGCATATCAGGTGATGTGTATTTGTGTAATGAGGGAGGGTGTGGCCTGAGGAGATCAACACCCTATATCAAGGTGTGCATAATTATTAGGCAGCAGCTTTTCCTCAGGCAAAATGGGCCAAAAAGATTTAGCTGACTGAAAAGTCAAAAATTGTAAAAAGTCTTTCAGAGGGATGCAGCACTCTTGAAATTGCTAAGATACTGGGGCGTGACCACAGAACCATCAAACGTTTTGTTGCAAATAGTCAACAGGGTCGCAAGAAACGTGTTGAGAAAAAAAAGACACAAATTAACTGCCAAGGATTTGAGAAGAATCAAACGTGAAGCTACCAGGAAGCCATTATCCTCCAGTGCTGTCATATTCCAGAACTGCAACCTACCTGGAGTGCCCAGAAGTACAAGGTGTTCAGTGCTCAGAGACATGGCCAAGGTAAGGAAGGCTGAAACTTGACCACCACTGAACAAGACACGTAAGTTGAAATGGCAAGACTGGGCCAAGAAATATCTGAAGACAGATTTTTCAAAGGTTTTATGGACTGATGAGATGAGAGTGACTCTTGACGGACCAGATGGATGGGCCCGTGGCTGGATCAGTAACGGGCACAGAGCTCCACTTCGACTCAGATGCCAGCAAGGTGGGGGTGGGGTACTGGTATGGGCTGGTATTATTAAAGATGAGCTAGTTGGACCTTTTCGGGTTGAAGATGGACTTAAAATCAACTCCCAAACCTGCTGCCAGTTTTTAGAAGACACTTTCTTCAAGTAGTGGTACGGGAAAAAGTCTGCATCTTTCAAGAAGACCATGATGTTTATGCAGGACAATGCTCCATCGCATGCATCAAAGTACTCCACTGCGTGGCTAGCCAGTAAAGGCCTCAAAGATGAAAGAATAATGACATGGCCCCCTTCCTCACCTGCCGTAAACCCTATTGAGAACTTGTGGGCCCTTCTCAAATGGGAGATGTATGGTGAAGGAAAACAGTACACCTCTCTGAACATTGTCTGGGAGGCTGTGGTTGCTGCTGCACAAAAGGTTGACCATCAACAGATCAAGAAACTGACAGACTCCATGAATGGAAGGCTTATGACGGTTATTGCAAAGAAGGGTGGCTATATTGGTCACTGATCTTTTGTTTGAAATGTCAGAAATGTTTATTTGTAAATTTTGAGTTCGTTTATTATTCTCACTTTAACAGATGAAAATAAATGAGAGAGATGGAATTTTTGTTTTTCATTTAGTTGCATAATAATTCTGCACACTAATAGTTGCCCAATAATTGTGCACACATAGATATGCTCCTAAGAAAGCCAAAACCTCACTTTTACTTTCTTAAATATTCAGGTTTGAGGTTTATTAACATTTTGGATTGACTGAGAGCAGTGTAGTTGTTCAATAATGAAATTCATCCTCAAAAATCCAACTTGCCTAATAATTGTGCATGAAGTGTATGCCTGAACACAGAGCTCCTCAGACGTTCATAGAACTACAGTCAGAGAATGGACGTTCGTGTCTTTTCCCTGGGCAGGGATTGAATCTTTTTCACATTTGTTCTTTGGAGCAGATGCCCTTCCATTCAGTTCCATCAGTTGGAAGCTAAGATACACCAGCAGTGGGAAAAAAGGCAGGTTGTATGGGTAACATTCATTACCCTCCTGAGAACCACAGATACAGATAGTCAGCCTGTCTTTTTTCTTCATAGACTCTCTATAGTCCTGGGATGGGGAACTAGGCTACCGTGCCTCGGGGAGGTGCAGAGATCCTTCTTGGATGAAACAAATATTGGACAAATGAGAATAGTAGAGCTCAATGAATCTTCTACCTCACCTTCAGAAATGGACCATTTGCCCATATGATGCTTTTCTGAAAATTGTATGTGGGATGGGCAAATCACAGTGGTGAAGAGTCTTGACTATGACTGCTATAGTTGGTAGAACCTGTCGTAGTCAGACAAGATCTGAGGAGTGGAGGTCTGTGGTAACGCAACTGGAAACCTCTGCCTGTCTATCTTTGTTTCTGGGGTTTGTAGTTAAATCGATGACATGCTTATATTCCTGACAGAGTGCTTTTTCTTTTTGCAAAAGGGGAATAAAATGAGTATTTTCTGTCGAAATACAGGTTTTCTGTTAAAATGTAACTCTTCTGCTTTTATTTATTTTTTAGTGTTTTATCATCTGCTTCCTTAATGTGTTTTTCATGTCAGGCAATATTAAGTGTTCTGTTTCTGTTCTGAAATGAGCATATTCAAGTGAATTCATGTGATAAAACTGCCTCCCATTAAAAACAACTACAAGGTGTTTTGCAGAATAATTTCCCTGCCTCTCCCTGAATTGACTGTGCTGCCAGGAGGCACATTTTAAGGATTCAACCTTAACTCTAATGTTCAGCTGGACTAATAATGCAGAAGGAGTTCTGTATATAATCACAAAGGGCTCAAGTAATTGATAAATGTTGCGAACTGAGTCCTTGCTTCACTGTTCTGTCACTGGATATTCCTGTGATACCTGATTCTACTGCTTGGTATTGTTTATAAACATAAGACTGAACTCTGCTTGAGATTTTAAGCCTTTTTCTTTTTGTTCTGTAGGTACAAGCAGCACAGTCGGAGGCTAAAATAGTAACACAATACCATGAGCTTGTAACCAAAGCAAGAGAAGAATTTCAGAGAGAGCTGGATAGTGTTACTCCTGACATTCAGCCTGGTTGGAAGGGGCTAAGTAAGTAAGATGATAAAATACATAAATAGCTGACGTCATGACAAACATCTCAATTTGTATGCTTGATTTTTAGGACTGATTTAGCTTCTTACATTGATACCTACTTAATTCTGTGGGGTCTTAATCTTGGGTACTTTCTTTGCCTACTTTTTGGGTTGCTTGTCTTTTTGGCTTGAGATGAGTACGTTTTCCTTGTGAAACTCCTCAGCAATGAAATAGTCTGCTACATCTGAATACAATGTACCTTTACTTTGAGAAGCTATAGAAAATCACACTCCTCCAATACTTATTTGAAGAACCAAAAAATAGAACTATATAGACAATGTGCTAGCTCATCAATTAAAGAATACCACCTGCTGGCATACTGCTCTTTTAAGCACGACATTTATACGGAGTTAGATGTATGGAAGGCGTTCATGTATGACAGACAGCAGTTGTCCTAGGAGTTAGAGGTCACTACCACTTAATACCTGTGAAAGGTGAAAGGTCCCCTGTGTAAGCACCAAGTCATGTCTGACCCTTTGGAGCAGGGTTCCTCAACCTTGGCAACTCTGGCTGGCTGGGGAATTCTGGGAGTTGAAGTCCGCACAGCTTAGAGTTGCCAAGGTTGAGGAACCCCGTTTTGGAGGGATGCTGGTTTCGCGATGTTTTCTTGGCAGACTATAGCGGGGTGGTTTGCCATTGCCTTCCCCAGTCGTCACCTTCCCCAGCAAGCTGGGTACTCATTTTACTGACCTCGGAAGGATGGAAGGCTGAGTCGACCTGAGCCGGCTACCCGAGAATCCAGCTTCCGCTGGGATCGAACTTGGGTCGCAGGGAGAGTTTTGGTTGCAATGCTGCCGCCTACCACTCTGCGCCACACGAGGCTCTTACTTAATACCTAGTACCTTTTAAAAGTTCTAGGGATGTCAGGGATTGAACCTGGCACCATCTATAGTATATTTTCTACTATTCCACTCTTAACCTCTGTTCCTTTCTAAATCAGCCATTGCCTGGCTATTATAAGCAACAAAACCTCCTAACAACAAGCTGCTATTGTTGAAGATATTCTTCACCTTATATTAATTTGCATTTCTTCTAAAAAGAGATATGATGATACTCAAATGTTAACAGTAAAATAAACAGTTCAGCCATAAGTAAGTATTAAAACCTCACTGAAATAAATCAATAAAGATTTCTATGTTTTCTGCAGAACTATGGTCGCCTTTGGGATGATGAAGTATATAAATCAAATAAATAATACTACTAATAATTCACTAAAACAGCAATTAGCTGCAAATCCTCCAGTACCAAATGGCTAACATACATCCATGCATATGTATAACATTGTCTTTTTGGTAAACATTGTTACGCAAATCCAGGAAAAGCAGTAAGCAAAAGAAAAGGTCAGAAATAAGAGAAAAGGAAATACATATAAGTACATCTAGTTTGCACAAGTATAGATCATATCCCTCCATCATATCCATATACCAATTAATATACTGCCTTTTAATCTTTAAGTATTTAACCTTTCTTTTTGAATATTTTGTTAACTGTATGTCCTCCACCACTTGCTCATTTTTCTCCTTCCTCTCAACCTGTCCTTGCTTCCTTATGTTGCAAGTTGTTCTTCATCCTGCCTGTGACCAAACATTTTTACTTTTCTACTAGTTGGTTTTGTATTCAGTCCCCATTAATCCCCCATTCATTCTTAACCTGCCTCTTCTTGCTTTGTGATGCATATTTTTTAAGTAGCCCATTTTCCTTCCATTCAACTTTGTTTCTTCTTGAGATACCTCTCTTTCTCACTTCCATATAACAAGGTGGGCAGAAGCATTTTCAGTTCTCTCAACAAATATTTTGTAATTGTAGTTCCTGAATGGCTAGTGCCCCACTTTTGTCAGCCTCCTTGAATTATAGCTGAAAGTCCTGACTTTGTTCCCATCTCGGTGTGTTTCCTTTCAACTTCCATGTGGTAGTGTACAGAGGCCAAATGCCAAAACAGTTATCCTTGTTCAGATATTTCTGGTCTTGACTGTATATTCCAGTTATCAACCACTGTCATCACTACAAGGTAGACCAGATCAGGAAACTGACCACAGGAAAATTAGAACTATATACTTTATTCAGATAGGCTATAGTAACAGAATCGTGCAAGCCTGATTGGCCTTTACCTCCCCTCCCCCTTAAGCCTCAGTGAATCATGAATGAGTCTGCCTGTGTCTCTTCTGAATACTATCTTGCTTCCCAGGACTTAAGAAATGTTTCAGCCCTTTTTGCTTATGTAACAGTTCTTCAAGGTCATTTCCCTGACTCACTACAGGCACAGGTACCATTTTTCCACATTCTCACAGCATTTATTACTTTCACATTTTTATTAATAGCATTTGTTTCAATTTCAACATATCACCATCATTCTGATTTAAATCTTGAAATTACCCCTTCCTTCTTTCTCTCTGTTTCAACCCAAATCATGTAATTACTTTTATTATTAATTCCATTCACTTTCCTGGAGACTCCCTGTTTAGGCCAACTCACTTCCAAATCAGTTTTTTTTAATTTTTTATTTCCACTAAAGCCATGTTACATTTTCTCTACCTCCTTTAATATTAATTGTTCCTTGTTCTCATTAACTACATTTTAGTGGCCATCTTTTTTGCTCCATTCATATTGTATAATATCTTTTAAAGGTAAAGGTAAAGGTTTCCCTTGACGTAAAGTCCAGTCGTGTCCGACTCTAGGGGGCGGTGCTCATCTCCGTTTCTAAGCCGTTAGAGCCGGCGTTGTCCGTAGACACTTCCGGGTCATGTGGCCAGCATGACGACACAGAACGCCGTTACCTTCCCGCCGAAGCGGTACCTATTGATCTACTCACATTTGCATGTTTTCGAACTGCTAGGTGAGCAGGAGCTGGGACTAGCAACGGGAGCTCACCCTGTCGTGCGGTTTTGAACCGCCGACCTTCCGATCGACAGCTCAGCGGTTTAACCCGCAGCGCCACCGCGTCCCTATAATATCTTTTGCCATCCTTAAATCATGCTTAAATCATGATTTGAAACAGATACTTTTCTAAGATATTTTTCAGATAGTAACCATCCATTTTCATTTATTCTTGGGTTTCTGCATGGTGCAATCACTTTTTATTTGCTCTCTTGTCCCATCCAATCTCCCCAGGATTGCATTAATGCAGTGTTGCACAATTTTTCCCCAATGTCATCTCTAATCCTCCATAAGATCAGACCACCTTCATCCAGATCCATTATTTCTTCCCATTCCTTTTAGTTTCACAGACAAGGAACTTGACTATTTTTCTTCATTCATTTTGTTAGTTCATGCTCTTTAACATTTGTGTGCGTGTGCCTTCGATTCAGTGTTGACTGCTGGCGACTGCCTGAACTAATCCCTGCAGTTTTCTTCGCAAGATTTCAGAAGTGGTTTGCCATTACCTCATTCCTAGAGCTGTGAGAAAGTGACTGGCCCAAGGTCATCCAGATGGTTTTGTGCCTAAGGCGAGATTATAAATCATGGTCTCTTCTCTTGGTTACTAGCCTGATGCCTTAACCATTACATCAAACCAGCTCTCCTTTATCATTTACTCCTCTTATATTCCAAGTTGCAATTTTCCATATGCAATATTCATCCCCAGAAGGGCCCCTAAATGTTGACCACTGATTATGGCTTTAGTCCATTGAGGTTTTCAAATAAGACAGAGAAGAGTGCACTCAATTACCCTTCTTAGTAAGTCTGCAACATATGCAGGGTTCCTGGTTTATGATTAGCACATAACATGTATGACTGCACATTTCAGCACATTTTAGCCTGTATGACTCAAGCACAACTAAGACCATTGTAGCTCACACTATTCTATGCAAGCTACGATCTCTAAATGACAGGCTGCCTTCTAAGTGATCCCGCCAACTAGGAAGTACATGCCAGATACTGACAAATACTGAGAATACATAACCCAATAATTCCTTTAAATGTAGTATCTTTAAATTAGGGTTCTAGAAAAAAAGTTATGAATACATTCTCTACTTTAGTGTATACTATCTACCTCCTTTCTCAAATAGGTGAATCTGATAAATAATGTATTAGGCAACTAAAGATATACAGTATAGTTTATAGAAGGAAAAAACCATAATTGGGCAATCAAAATGCCAAGGAGACCCTGCATGTTTTTTCTTCATCATGCTGCAGTATTCAAAAATTAGGGCTGGGGGAAGAAGCAGAAAGGATGTTTTTTTTAAAAAAAAAAAAAAAGGGCAGGAGTTAGTCTGAGTTAGTTGGAAGAATGAATTGGTAAACATTGCTGGAATTGGATTGTACCCAGCATTCTGGTATGGTAGAGAATTCCCTCATACTTACACACACTTGAGAGGGTGAAGCCTATAAACACATGCTAATATCAATCTTGCATTTTTAACTATCTTCTTTATTAATTTTCAAGCTGTGTACTTGTATCTATATTCTTGGCTTCTGAATACTAGTAACAACTCATTGATCTGCTACTGTGAATCTGATTTAACTTCTTCAAACCTTCATTTTCTCTTGCAGAGATAACTGATATAGGTGAGTTCTTAACATAGTTGTGCTTTGTATAAACATCATGGGTCTCTTGTTTATTTTAACATGAGAATAAAGTGGCAAGCATACATATGCACTTGCTTTGCATTTTAAAAATTTCTGTTTCTTACATCTTACATAATCATTTCTTTAAAATTGTGCTGATATTCTGTTTTGCAAATCACAGTTGTGAGCATAAACCAGCCGCATGTGACTTTGTGCTCCAACATGCATATTTGTTTTCTTGAGCTGCTTACAAATTATTATTTTATAAGGTATGGGTGTGTGTGTCGTTATTTTCATACAAATAATTTGTATGGATTTGTAAGAAAGCAACCCTTTTGTTTTAGTTTCTGTTAATTTTTTTCTTTAAGTTTAAATATTGTTTTGTGAATTGTGTATGTTAAGAATGTTAAATATTTTTTTAAAAAAACTCATCAAATGATTTATGACTTAATAACTTTTAAAAATAAAATTCCTTGATGGTAAGCTGCACTGAAATTTAAAAATAGGTATATTCTAATGGTTCCTTTATTTAGCTGAACACAGACAGAGCTTCTTTTAACAACTAATCTAAAGGTACTATGCTACAAGAAGCTATTACTATTTTTTATCAATATTTGAACATGTTGAATATTCAAAGATAATTATTTTTAACAACTCTCTAAAGGTTTGTCTCGGTGGTTAGTTAACTATTATTCAAAGATCATTTATGTCCTTAAAATATATTTTAAAATACTAATGTATTTATTTTGCTGTGTTGTTTTCTTTATGGAGCTGCATTTATTGGGTTATTCCTGATGTAGAGATTGCTGTGTAAAAGAATTTGAGTCCATTAAGTCAGTGGTGTTTTCCTTTTTATTTCATATTGTGTGTAGACCGTCAAGTTTCTGAACGTTTAAGAGATGGCATAAATGAATTCCTCTTCCTACCTCTAATCAGACCACTCAAATGAGAGAAGCTTCATTTCATAAACACTTCTTTACTGCTGCAAAAGCACCGTACCCCTCTTGCCCTCTGGACCTTCAAGTCTTTTTTTCAATGAATAGATTTCATTGATGCTTTTGTTTCCAGAATACTGGGAACATACAGATATTTATATATCTACAGTACATTGCTTCTTGCTACCAAAAAAAGCAACAACAACCCCAAAGCAGGTTACAGCATTCAGTTCTGATAAACGGAAGTAGTATAAGTATTTTGAATCAGCCTTTCCTTGCTTCTTCCCAGTAATGTTGGACTTCAAGTCTCAGTTGCATGTTGGCCATGTAGGCTGGGAAGGATTGGGAACTGAAGCTTAGACTATCTGGAGGTACTAAGTTCAGGGAACCTGAAACAATCTCAGTCTGCTTATGCAGAAAAGTAATACGTGAAGATTTATCAATTTTTATCTGTCTAAATGTCTTCTCCAGCTGAGCGGCTCACAACCGATGACTTGAACTCTCTTATTGCTCATGCCCACCGACGTGTAGACCAGCTGAATAAGGAGCTGGTAGATATGAGAGTCCGAGAACAACAACACATTAAAACAGCTCTGGAAAAGCAGAAACTGGAAGACAAAAAAGCTTTTGAGTCGGCAGTAGCAAAGGCACTGGAACGTCATAAGAATGAAATCCAAACTGAACAGGATAAGAAGGTAACCCCGGAGTTTTTAATTTACTAGCACACTTTTGAGTCGTCTGTATGCACGATGTCTTCTGGTGACTGGGGCAAGAATTCCTGTTCAGTGTTCATTTGCTTAATAAGACTGCATTAAGTAGAACTTTAGACAATGGGGGTTTGGTTATGAGTACAAACTTTCAGTTCGACTACAGTGTTTATGGTGTCTGGAATCTACCCTTGACACAAGGTCCAGCTTCTGGCATATATTGCCAAATCAGTGCATCATTGGAGCTAGCTGGAGCAGTGTCTGACAAACTCGACACTGAATAAGTGCTGTGTTACAGATCACTCAGAAAAAACTGCAGCTCCATTCCCTTGATGAGGAAGATGGAATTTTTTTGAAAGAGGTCATTTCTCAAGAATAAAAGTTAGTTGCAGAGCTTGTCAAAAAGCATTCAAGTGCAGGTAGACAGCAGCCACAGAAGTTTCCTTTGCATAGTGTTGGCCTTCTAGAATTGGGAGACGTTGGAGAAATTCTCCCCTGAAGGCAAGATTGACAGAAACAGGAAAGTTAATTTCCTTCTAGAATTTTTTCTGCTGTTAACACAGTGCCCTGTCCTCCTAAAAGTGTGTGAAGAGTTTGATAGGACATCTGGTTAAAGACCTTGTTTTATATTTCAAGTATTCATTTTGTTTTCAGAAACCCTCTTAGCTTCTTATATAGATCATTTTTCAAGCAGCAGGCACCATTAAATGATCTCACTCGTTTCCATGGAGACATGATGATGATAGTTTCTTTAAAGATAAGAGTGAAAGCCTGTGTCCAGAGTTTGTCTGAACACTGACTCAGAATAACAGAAGTAAGAAAAATACTTTGCGTCCTTTGCACTTCATCCATGATAGCCAACTAATGTGCTTTCAGAGCTGGGTGTGAATGGAGGAAGCAGATTTGTGTCTCAGTGAGAAGTTTAACCATAACCTTTTGCAGTGTACCCCCAACGTTTTGTTCAAAGGCTATTGTGGCACTTCCCCAAATGAAAAATGTGCATCTTTGAACCATGTATTCAGTCCTCAACGTTGAGACTGACTTTTACATCATGATCTCAGACCTCATGGCTGCAACACCATGTCTAGTTTTAGAGGATTTTTGCTTCTTCCTGAACCCTAGTATTTTTCACAGTATCTTGCTTGATGAATTCTGGAAAACAGAATAACTTGCATGTTATTTTGTGCCCTTTTGGTTTATCCTAATAAAAATATTATTAAACTATGTGTCTTGAATTTATAAGCTCATCACAGATCAGTTTTAAAGGTGTAAATACCAGTGACTTTTCTGACAGGCTGAAGAAGTTCAAGCAGTTATGGAAAGTGAAATGCGGACTCAGCTACGCCGACAAGCTGCTGCACACACTGATCACCTAAGAGATGTTCTCAGAATCCAAGAACAAGAACTGAAGCAACAATTTGACCAGGTGGGAGTTTGCATTACTGTAGTGAAAGATCCTTTAAGTGCAGTGCTTCACTTCATCCTCAGAGATTTTCCTCATTATGGAATATTTAAAGGTGTACTTTGCAAGTCAGTATGGCTTTTTTCAGGGCTTTCACTGCTTTGCTTTAACAGCAGTTTGCTTGTTTGTGTGTGTGTGTGTGTGTGTGTGTGTGTGTGTGTGTGTATATATATATGAAATTTATTTTTAATCTGGCCTTAATTATGTTTTATAAATAACTCAAGGTGGCAAACATACCTAATACTCCTTCTTTCTCCTGTTTTCCCCACAACCACCACCCTGTGAGGTGAGTTGGGCTGTGTGTGTGTGACTGGCCCAAGGTCACCCAGCCGGCTTTCGTGCCTAAGGCGGGACTAGAACTCTGTCTCCTGGTTTCTAGTCCAGCACCTTAACCACTAGACCAAGGTCTCCCAGTTGTGGGAGAAATCCTGAAATATCAACTTGCCGAACATCTTGGAAAGCCCCTGAAGTAACTGAGCTGAGACTGCGAAAGATACAGCTACTTTTTTTCTCCACCATTCTCCCCATTTATTTTTACAGGGGGAAAAAATGTAAATGCTTTTTCCAGGACTTCCAGATGCATTCTAACCCACTGTGAGGCACCACTTTTTAATGCTTTGTATAATCCAAGTAAACCCCAACAATCTCCCTTGAACTCACTTGTGTGCAAGTACTCAGAATTAAGGAACTGCAAGACATTCTGTGTACAGTTCATTCTGTGTGCAGAACAGCGGGTTTTGGGTGATGCGTGTCCATAATAAAGGAAACATCCTTTGCCTTATCCTGGACCTGAAGCATGCTTGGCCTGGCCATGGACCTTCAAGCATGTCAGCTAAGAGGACACTAAAAGGAAAGGAAAGCACTGGGAAAATCAGTGGGTAAGATGGCATACAGACCACGCAGAGATGGGGGGAGAGGGGTGAGACATACCTTGCCCTTTTCATCCTGTAATATCTTTCCAAATTTTGTCTTGGGTGAAACCCATAACAGCTAAAGTGTTCCAGGATTTGGTTTGGCTGAATTGTGCCCTCCCTAGAATAGTTCTGAATTTCTGAGCTCCAGTGTGCTTGCTGAAGTTTGAGACAAAATACATTCCTGATTTGTGCATTCCTTTACTCGGGTGTGCATTCATCTGTGGATTTCTTGGAATTTCCTTTATCAAGTTCATGATCAAATTCCAAATACCCAGGGTATGGGCATATTCCTGCATGGTAGATGTCATAAACAAGGAAGAAATTAAAAATGGCAGATAATCTTTGGAGTAGACTTTTTTCCTTTTTTGGTAGGACAGGATCTTTCATAATTGCTTTTAAACATTCCCAGAGATATTTAACAGCAAAGGTAACTGATTTTTCTTTTCCTTTGGGGAATGCTTCTTTGAGATGAATATTGCTATACTTACAGTTGCAATGAGGAAATTGGGGCATTCATCTCTGTGTGATCCTGGTGCAGTAGCCTTGCCCTCTGCATTCTTGCTTTTGCACCCTCAGAACTTTGAGCATTGGAAAGAAGGTCTAACAGGACAATTTTCAAAATTCTCAGCCTCTTACCATCTGTTCTTCAGCTCTACCTGACAAGTCCCTACTGACTGGTAATTATAGGAACTGAAGTTGAATCTCTGGAGGGTAGCCTCCATGCCATTAAGTTTCTTAGTATTCATGTGGAGAATACAAAATGTGTTCAGCTGAATATGAAAAGGTTCTCTCTTAAGACCATCTACCCAGTGCATGAAGATGAAGGATGCAGGGATGTTCTGCAAACATGGACATAATATACTGAATGTGAACACTTTTTCACCAAGTTTTTTGTTTCAGAACTTGAATGAAAAACTCAGTGAACAAGAACTTCAACATAAACGTCTTCATCAGGAACAGATTGACAACTTCACTCTGGATATCAACACAGCCTATGCCAGGCTGAGGGGAATTGAACAGGCAGTTGAAAGTGAGTACTGTATGCAAAGCGGTCACAGGAATGCACTATCTTTAGTAAAATCTGGGTGGCTACTTTTTTATTTATTTGCTTGTTTTGCTGAGTTGGTAATTCCATTCTGGCAATCTAGTTCTGTTCCAGGAAGTTTATCCAGAATTGGAATAGGTAAAAATAATCTAGCATTTATAAACAGACTGCTCTGTTGTGCTTTCACTGCTGATGGAAAACTTTTTAACTCCTCCGTGGAAGAGGTGCGTTAGATTGTATGCTAAATCAGAAGTGCCTAATGCAGTTTTTCCCCTTCATTTGTAACGGATGTTATACTGTCCTGTTTGCCCTTCAGTTAATTAATGAAGGAATGTTTGCATGCCTGTAGATTAGTTTCCCAGTTTTGTTAGAAAAGGGAATATCTTGCCACATGTAAGGTCAGGCTCCGATTGTGGTTAAAGAAGAAAGAATATGGGTAGATGTTTTGTTTAGTACTGTCAGAACGTATCTATTTTGCTTGCGGGTTTTGAATAGGGACTTTTCCCCCAGCATTTTAGACTTATTTGCAAAACTGATGTGAAAAATAGTTTGTCAATAGTATGATCTCATATTTTGTAAGCTGTTTAAGGGGAAGAGCCATATTGCAATGGAAGAGCAGCAAGTATTTTGACTGGATTTGCTCATTCTAAAATGTAGCTTTTGAATTTTTTTGCAATAAGCTACAGTTGGTTGCATTTGTATAACATATCCAGCCAAGGGTGTACAATTTCCATTAGCTCAACAACTTTTGTACAACTTCCTTCAAGTGTGGGCCCGTTGCTTTTATTATTTTAGTCTATTTGTATTATTATTATATAGTTTATTTCACCCATGAAATTACAAAAAAATCTTACAAAAGCTGCAGTACCTTTTTTTGTACTATATACATACTATATCATTATTTTTTTTAAAGGAAAATGAAAGAAATAGCTGCTGTTCACTTGACCATCACTAGATTTGCCTGGAAGTGGGTGGTATTGCAGGCTATACTGCATAACTTGTTAGGCTTCACTTCTTACACAAACTATAAACTGAACAAATAGTGTTATGGCTTAGTGTGAGCCCTGACATTGAATATGCAAAAGGTCTTTGCTTCAGTTCTTAGTCTCTGCAGGTAGGGCTGAAGAAAGCTACCTAAACACCTGTTGGTGGCACTGAGCTTGACTGGGTTGTTCTGATCTGATATGAAGCAGCCTCCTAATTTGTCGGTATCTTGTTTGTCTTTTATCAGTCAGGTATATCGAACAAGTCAAATACATTATTACTGTAGCTTATTACAAAAAACATAGTTAAACTGCATTTTAGAATAGTGAAAGAAAAAGTTACTTCTATCATTCTTCATGTCTGGCTTAGCTTCAGTGTAAGGTGCTGTGAGCTGATGAAGTACATGCATTATGAATTTGGGCTGTATCTTTCTATTGATTTATAACTTGTGTTCAAAGTGTAAGTGAAGATTTTTATGCATTTCAGAGTTTACTTTCCTTCCATTAAATGTGTGGGATTTTATATTACAGGCCATGTGGTTGCTGCAGAAGAAGCCAGGAAAGCCCATCAGTTGTGGCTTTCAGTTGAAGCTTTAAAGCAAAGCATGGAAACTGCTGCTGGGGATTGTCCCACAGAGCCTTTGGAGGATGCGGTACAGTCCATCCAACTCAGCTGTCCTGACAACGCATTCACCCAGGCCTTAACAGCTGCCCTTCCCCAAGAATCACTCAGTCGTGGGGTATACACTGAAGAGGCACTACGGGCACGCTTTCACACAGTCCAAAAGCTGGCTAAGAGGGTGGCATTGATAGATGAAACAAGAAACAGCTTGTATCAGTACTTGCTGTCTTATCTGCAGTCTCTTCTCTTGTTTTACCCTAAGCAGCTGAAGCCACCACCTGAACTTGGCCCTGAAGACCTGGACACATTTAAGTTGCTCTCTTACGCATCCTACTGCATTGAACATGGAGACTTGGAATTGGCAGCTAAATTTGTCAATCAGCTGAAAGGGGAACCCAGGAGGGTGGCACAGGACTGGTTGAATGAAGCTCGGATGACCCTGGAGACAAAACAAGTGGTGGATATCCTGACCACCTATGCTAGTGCTGTGGGCTTGGGAACAACTCAGGTGGACTAATAGAAGCCAGCTATGCAGGACTACTATATCTTTAACATTAGTCAAACAAAGTACAAGATTTGCAACAGTACTGGGAAAATTGGTGAGAGACCTAAATTGGTTCCAAATCATACAAGAAACTCAGTGTCATTGGGAAAGAAGTGAAGTTCCATCTCCTAGTACTCTTCTAAATCTTAGCACCTGTTGCATTTGCATTTTTCCCCTCAGCCATTTATCATGTCTGGAATGTGTTTTTGTTTTTGTTTTAATTTACATAACACAAGTTTCCAGGTATTACTGATTGGGCTTGTGAACCCATCAAAATAATGTTTATAACCTCTTACTGATTTGCCATTTGGCTCAAATAAATGATATTTAAAAGGCTTGTTTTTCACTGCTGCTCAGATGAAGTAGATGATTTCCAAAGAAAACCCAATCAAATTGCAAAAGAAGCAGAAGAAATGATGCATAATCAAAATTATGTGGAAACAGTCCATCAGTGTCACTTTGTTTCCAAAGCGGAAATATAAATATTTCCTGTTTGGCATTGAACAAATAGAGCAATACTGACAGATTTTAAGTTTTCATATACTGTGCAAGTCAGGAAAATCTCCACTCTGTCCATTTGTCCTGAATGGGAAGGTGCTACTCCTTCCAGGATTAAATACAGAAATTATCTAGGATTGGGTAGCCAAACTACCCACAGCAGCTTGGTTTTGGTGGGTTTAAGCCTGAACCTGTTACTCCCTAATCAACCCTTACAACCTGTAGACACTGGGACAAGATATTGACAACATTGGTTGGTTGACCGTAGGTTGATAATACTTGACCCCAAAACAGATGACACCACCTATGTGCCTCATGCAGATGTAAATCAGAAGCGGTAATATCAAACGCTGTAGAATCCCAAATGTCAGGAGCTTCAGACTAGGTATGTATCCACCCACCACCCGCCAACACCAACTGGAACTGTCCACAGGGAAATCCACCATTGGATTTAGAGGGATACCCCATGATTTATATGAAAAACCACAGAGAGATCAAGGAGAGTCAGTCCAAGCAAATCTAGGTGACTCCATCAGCCAGATAGCTAGAATATTCCTTACAGCAGCTCTGCAAATGATCCTGTGATTTGTCCCTCCTCAGCAAGGACTGAATTATCTTAAACAGGGATGCTGAATGGCTATTGCAATTGGAATAAGAATGGAAACTTAACTCGGTTTTGTCCTTGTCACCGCAATGTAATCCCTCCTACTTGTGCTCAGTTGGATTGACTCTTCATCCTTTTCCAGTGGTGCTCTAGGTATTTCTTCTGATACTTCATCTCCCAGAGCTCGTCAGAGAACCAAAGACCAGTGCAGAGTCAGAGGTTGCATAGGAGCCCAGTTAAGGCCCCCATCAAATGCCCATTCCAGGCTGCAACTGGGCCCTAAGCTGAACTGCCACCAGATCCTCAGGAAAAATCCCATGCTCCCTCTGGAATACATCAGGGTCCATTAGTCATCTGGGGTGGACCAATCTAATAGGTCTACATCAGCAAGCCAAAAAGAAATCAGACAGTGATCTGACTGTGGCAAAGGTCTTAGGGTAATGTCTTCCAATACCAGATCACATTGCAACTGCTGAGACAAAAAATAAAGTGTGACCTCTGGCTTGAGTCAGGTCCAGCTTAGGCATGGATGTTACTATGTATCAGATAGTACAGCAGCAACCCAATTGCTGACTTAAGCTTTTTAATATTAATGTCTATGCCTCAGCTGAGGCTTCGTTTGGTAGATGGGCTCTCCAACAGGTGGTTTCTTCTTAATGGTAGATTTCACCCCCTCTTCCCTCACTGCCTGCCTTTAAGAACTACTCTGGTATGTCCCACTGTAGGAAGCCTTCCCCCGCTGTTGGGAAAAAGACCCTGATCATCCAGTGGAAGCTCATTTTCTATAGTGGATGGGAGGTATCTGACCCTCCCTTATCAATACTGAATAATTAGGATAATGGGATTTATTTTTTCATTCTTTTGGCTGGAATTCTCTTCACTTGTCATTAGTGAACTCAGCAGTGGGTACTCCTTCCTCACTGAGAGTTAAACTCTTGATTCTGCCTGCTGGAGCTAGGGAGAAGACTAGCCCATCAGGATGCCCTCTCCTTGCTACAGAAAAGGAGTCTTCACAGGGAGTCCAGTCTTCTATTTTCAAAATCAGCCTGTTTTTCAAAACATTTTTAACAAACAAGACAAAATAAACATGCAAAAGCCATCACTGAAGCAAACGTGTACTTATTAAGGGGGGAAAAAGACTTTCCATACTACACTGCTATAAAAAATGCTTATCAAATCTGCAGAACTACATAGTGACCTTGATACAAAAATACATGTTGTTCGAACATTGGTGGTTATATTTCTATTCCAAGCTTTCTGTTTAAAGTTTCACTGTACAAAAAAGAAGAAAAAAATACAGTATCTTCAGAAGTTTGAAACATCCCTCTTCTATATTCTACAGCTCTTTCAAAAGATTGAGTTGAAATTTAAAAAAAAAAAACTTGCAAAAAAGAGGCAAGTGGATTACTGTTTATTTCTCTTAGCATGTCTAAGGAAAATTTAGATGCAATATATTAAGAATAATTCTATGATCCAGGCAGGCAATTTTGGTTTCAAAATTGAGGTTCTGGAGAAAAAGAACAAGCCCTCCAAAACAGGTGAAACCAGGACTTCCTACCAACCGCCATCAGATGAGAAGCCAGATGATGATAATGTTGGTATAATCCAGGTATGTACAAAGCTCATGGAGCTTTTCAGAGCCACTCCTTGGCAGCCGCGCAGAAATCAGGTGAACTACTTTTTCCTTCTGAAGAGGAAGCAGCTTCCCTTCTGGCACCTATTTATAAGCACAGCCTCCTATTATATCGACTAGAGTCCTCCTGAAAGAAAAGAAAAAAAAAAACAGGCACAATTGCAAAATGAGTTGGTCTGAGGTCCAACTGCTGGCACAACTACAACTTGTTGCTGGCAAAATACATCTGCTTCAAAAGGGACAAGGAAGGGCCTACGTAAGAGAGAGTATATGGTATAGCAATCGAAGTATCTCAGCTAGGACTGGGAAACAGAACTCTGGCATGAAGCTCACTTGGCAACTTGGGCTAGTCTCTGCATCTCAGCTTAATCTAGCTCTCACAGTTGCTGCCAGATTAAAGTGGGAAGGGCAAAGGGAGAAAGATGATGTATGCTGCCTTGAATTCCTGGAGAAAAGTAGACATGAATTCAAAGAAATCAAAGAAAATAAGAGAAGATTACTCCACCTAAATCAGTGAATTTCAGTAATGGATTCCAGGTGCTCTGAGCATTGGCCATCACAGTTACCTACTTGCTGAAATTTACCTTTGCTCTTCAGGGAGTTCAAATTCTTCTAGAGTTCTCTTGGCGAGCACTGAAGTTGATTGTATACCGTAGTCAGCAGCCAGTTTTACTAGCTCAAGTGCTTTATCTGTTTGGTTGCTTTGCTTAATACAATTGAACACCTCTTTCACTGTCAAATCACTGCATAAGAGAAAGAGGAACATGGATACTCCAATATGGCATCTATAATACAGTTTGACTGAAAAACATTCCATCTGCCAGGTGATGATAGTAACTACTGCGACATGAGAAATTTCACAGCTCTTTCTGAACCCAATAACCCAATACTGATTACAAATAATACCAAAGGCATCTCTTCTTCATACCCCAAAGTAATTAGGTGAGTTCCATAGGCAGGCAGGGATGAACCTGTCCAGCCTATTTAAGGCAAAACACTGTTTTCCTAAAAAAGCTAAGTATGTACAGATTTGATGAAAAGGATGTATCTACTGAAAGGAAAGTTTAACTTCAATAATTCTCTGTTCTGCTAAAATAGGCTTGTGCTACCACCTTCTGATTCTTGAACCTTTGGTGGTCTATAAAGGTCGCCACTTAATTCATGCTATTTAAGAACAAACTCAAGGTTTCAAACTGTTGATCCAAGGAAGTGATAGCACAGCTCAGAAATTAACGCTGTAAGGACAGAGTTTTGAAAGAAAAGGACTTTTGTAGATTCCACTCAAATTTTCAGTGCCATGCAGCTCAGCCTTCCCTTTACAGAAGACACCATCGCTATGTTCTTTTCTACACTGAACAGTAGACCAAGAAATGGATTTTTTCTCAAGTACTAAGAGTAACATCTAAATAAATATATTCCAGTAGAGCCAGTTTGGTCTAGTGGTTAAGGTGCTGGGCTAGAAACCAGGAGACTGTGAGTTCTAGTTCCGTCTTAGGCATGAAAGCTGGCTGGGTGACCCTGGGCCAGTCTCTCCCCCTCAGCCCAACTCACCTCACAGGGTTGTTGTTGTGGGGAAAATAGGAGGAGGAAGGAGTATTAAGTATGTTCACTCCCTTGAGTTATTTATAAAAATAATAAAGGTGGAATAAAAAATCTAAAAAATTCCTCTACTTTATGGAAGTTATTTCTTCCTGTTTGTTCATCTGATCGTTTTCATCCCTGCCAATCAAGCAGAGTTCTTGTCATTCCCTTCAGACAAACTGTCAGGAAGCGTGTCCTTTTTCTTTACAAGGAAAGTGATGTCCTTGGGGTAGAGTTAGTTGGGATGGGCTTCTCTTTTCTAAATCCATGCTCAGTGAAATTACTTAACTCATGGTGGGAGGAATTGTGCAGAACAACCTGACTCTTGCACCAAAGCTAGCAGCAAATGGCAAATTATCAGATCTAAAGATATACTAGTGTAATGTTCTAGTTTTTAATTGATGCAGGTATTTAGAGATATTTAGAGAAGGAATTCCAAAGAATTTGAATTCTACAGTACAGGCATGTGCAGATTTACATCTGAGAATATTAGTTAAGAGGAGGGAATGTAAGAAAATTATTAAAGAATGATAATGTTAAAAAGAGATGATCCTAATACAGATTCTTGAGGCCAACATTCTTATAATCTTTGATAGTGAGAAATATCAATTTATTCCTATTCTATATTTTAACCAATTATTTATTATTAATAAAGGCAGGATAAAAATAAAATAAATAAATAAATAAATAAATTCTCCCTATCGAAACATTACTTCTCTGCAATAACCAAAATACACAAGTCTTCAGAGGCATTAATTAAAGTCTCAGCATTCAAGCAGTGGACTTGAAGTTCCACAGAGTGTTTACATGCAATGTAAATGCTTTGCATTTTAAGATGTATTCACTGTTGCTTATTATCTTAAAATCTGACACCAAGAACAAACTGGTCTACAGAGATTTGATTCTTACAGAGACTTCGTGGCACTAGACCTTATCGCCCCCAAAACTGCAGCAGTTTCTTTACTATCTCTGCTTACTCTGCTAACAAAACCAACAGTGCACTTGAGGAAATGAGAAGCTGACATTCAGTGACAGAACTATGCTAGGCACAGGACACTGCAGGGCAGGAGGCAACATTCTAACACAGGAGAAAGAAACCAAGGATCAAAAGGGACCGAATGCTCATGGCCAAATGAAATCAAAGGGAAAAATAGACTGACACACTGGTTACTGGGACTTTTGAGCAAAAAGCAAACTTACCTGGGAACTTGAGAGTATTTTTTAAAAAAGTCCAGCATGCTCCTATTTGGAGATGAAAGAAATAAAAATTACCATGAGTGCAGAGATGAAAAAAGTATGATCTAAAGTCCTTCAAGAGGCTTGACTTATATGTAATCCCAAATCTTGTCTTTTGACAAGAGTGCACTCCTGCTGTATATATGTTATGTGGTCAATGAAAAAAGAACTACAACCAATTCTCCAAGGAAATCCAAAATCCCACCAGGAAATGAATTTTATTTTTTTCTAACTCTGCATATGTGGACATTTGTTTAGCTTTTTAAAAACCCAAAATGAAAGAACTTACTGAATCAAATAGAATTCTATATAGGGAAAAAAGGTTCACAGGGTATGCAAATTAAATAAATTTAGCAGCAACAGTCCATATAGCATGGAACAAGGGAAGGCTGTAAAAATTAGCTGCTCATCAGGGTTGAGATGAAGATTGGTGCTGCCTTCAGAGACATCCGCAACCACGTCCTCTACAGCAGTAAAGATGCAACTGGCTGGTAGGGGTGGCAGCAGCTTCACTTGCATCTCCCCCTTGAAGACAACAACATTTTCTGGCAGCAGAAAAAAAGACTTTTAACTCATACAGCCCATTATTTTACTTCCCACAATGCCTTGATGATTCTTGTAAAAGATTGTCAGTTAGAAAGGCTTTTCTTTTCCCCTTTAGATTACACTTGCCTCTAGTCTAAAAGTGAGGCAAAAGAAGTGAGATAGCCAGTCAGTAGGTCGGAAGGTGTCCAATATGCTACTGGGGAAGAGCGGAGGGCAATTACAAGTAGCTCTATAAAGAGTGAAGTGGCTGGGCCAAAGTCGAAGACGCTTGGCTGTGGAGGTGTCTGGAAGTGGAAGTGGAAGTGAAAGGAAAGTCCAATGCTGTAAAGAACAATATTGCATAAGAACCTGGAATGTAAGATCTACGAATCAAGGTAAGCTGGATGTGGTCAAACATGAGATGGCAAGATTGAACATTGACATCTTGGGAATCTGCGAACTACAACGGACGGGAATGGGTGAATTTAATTCAGGTGACCATTATATCTACTACTGTAGGCAAGAATCCCTTAGAAGAAATGGAGTAGCTCTCATAGTCAATAAAAGAGTGGGAAAAGCAGTACTGGGGTACAACCTCAGAAATGACAGAATGATCTCAGTTCGAATACAAGGCAAACCATTCAACATCACAGTAATCCAAGTCTATGCCCCAATCACTGATGCCGAAGAAGCTGAAGTTGACCGGTTCTATGAAGACCTACACCACCTTCTAGAACTAACACCAAAAAAAGATGTCCTTTTCATCATAGGGGATTGGAATGCTAAAGTAGAAAGTCAAGAAATAACCAGAATAACAGGCAAGTTTGGCCTTGGAGTACAAAATGAAGGAGGGCCAAGGCTAACAGAGTTTTGTCAAGAGAACATGCTGGTCATAGCAAACCCTCTTTTCCAACAACGCAAGAGACAACTCTACACATGGACATCACCAGATGGTCAATACTGAAATCAGATTGATGTACTTTTTAGCCAAAGATGGAGAAGCTCTATACAGTTAGTAAAAACAAGACCTGGAGCTGATTGTGGCTCAGATCACGAGCTCCTTATTGCAAAATTTAGGCTTAAATTAAAGAACGTAGGGAAAACCACTACACCATTCAGGTATGACCTAAATTATATCATATGAATATACAGTGGAAGTGATGAATAGATTTAAGGAACTAGATCTGGTAGACAGAGTGCCTGAAGAACTATGAACAGAGGTTCGTAACATTGTACAGGAGGCAGCAACTAAAACCATCCCAAAGAAAAAGAAATGCAAGAAAGCAAAGTGGCTGTCTGATGAGTCTTTACAAATAGCTGAGGAAAGAAGGAAAGCAAAAAGCAAGGGAGGAAGGGAAAGATATAACCAACTGGATACAGATTTCCAGAGAATAGCAAGGAGAGATAAGAAGGCCTTCTTAGATGAACAATGCAAAGAAATCAAAGAAAACAATAGAATGGGAAAGACTAGAGATCTCTTCAAGAAAATTGGAGATGTCAAGGGAACATTTTATGCAAAGATGGGCACAATAAAGGGCAAAAAAGGCAGGGACCTAACAGAAGCAGAAGAGATTAAGAAGAGGTGGCAAGAATATACAGAATAACTATACAAGAAAGATCTTAATGTCCCTGATAACCATGATCATGTCACTGACCTTGAGCTGGACATCCTAGAGAGTGAAGTCAAGTGGGCCTTAAGAAGCATTACTAACAACAAAGCTAGCAGATATGACACTATTCCAGCTGAGCTACTTAAAATCCTAAAAGATGACGCTGTTAAAGTGCTGCACTCAATATGCCAACGAATTTGGAAAACTCAACAGTGGCCACAGGATTGGAAAAGGTCAGTTTACATTCCAATTCCAAAGAAGGGCAATGCCAAAGAATGTTCAAACTACTGCACAATTGTGCTCATTTCACATGCTAGCAAGGTTATGCTCAAAATCCTACAAGCTAGGCTTCAGCAGTATGTGAACTGAGAACTACCAGAAGTACAAGCTGGGTTTTGAAGAAGCAGAGGAACTAGAGATCAAATTGCCAACATTCGCTGGATCATGGAGAAAGCAAGAGAGTTCCAGAAAAACATCTATCTCTGCTTCATTGACTACACTAAAGCCTTTGATTGTGTGGATCACAACAAACTGTGGCAAATTCTTAAAAGAAATGGGAGTACTGGACCACCTTACCTGTCTCCTGAGAAACCTGTATGCAGGTCAGGAAGCAACAGTTAGAAATGGACATGGAACAACCGATTCGTTCAAAATTGGGAAAAGAGTATGACAAGGCTGTATTTTGTCACCCTGCTTATTTAACTTATATGCAGAGTACATCATGAGAAATGCTGGGCTGGATGAACCACAAGACGGAATTAAGATTGCCGGGAGGAATATCAACAACCTCAGATATGCAGACAATACCACCCTAATGGCAGAGAATGAAGAGGAACTAAAGAGCCTCTTAATGAGGGTGAAAGAGGAGAGTGCAAAAGCTGGCTTGAAACTCAACGTTAAAAAAAGATCATGGCATCTGGTCCCATCACTTCCTGGCAAATAGAAGGGGAGGAAATGGAAGCAGTGACAGATTTTATTTTCTTGGGCTCCATGATCACCGCAGTCCATGACTGCAGCCATAAAATTAATAGATGCTTGCTCCTTGGGAGGAAAGCTATGGCAAACCTAGACAGCATATTAAAAAGCAGAGACATCACCTTGCCGACAAAGGTCCGTATAATCAAAGTTATGGTTTTCCCAGTAGTAACGTATGGCTGTGAGAGTTGGACCATAAGGAAGGCTGAGCACCAAAGAATTGATGCTTTCGAACTGTGGTGCTGGAGAAGAAATCTTAAGAGTCCCTTGGACTGCACGGAGGTCAAATCAGTCAATCCTACAGGAAATGAACCCTGACTGCTCATTGGAAGGACAGATACTGAAGCTGAAGCTCAAATACTTTGGCCACCTAATGCAAAGAGAGGACTCACTGGAAAAGACCCTGATGCTAGGAAAGACTGAAGGCAAAAGGAGAAGGGGACGGCAGAGGATGAGATGGTTAGATAGCATCACCGATGCAATGAACATGAATTTGAGTAAACTCCGGGAGATAATGGAGGACAGGAAGGCCTGGCATGCTATGGCCCATGGGAAGAGTCGGACACGACTTAACGACTGAACAACAACAAGCCATTAAGTTGTTACTGGACTCTTTGGTGCACCCTTAAACTGTAGGAACAGGTTGCATGCCTTAGCTGTATTCCTCCTCCAGGAACAGTTTGAGGGCAAGAGAAAACACATAGATAGCTAAGGATCTAGATTTCATTATATTCTCTCTCTCTGCCCTCCCCCCCAATGTACTTTGGGGTTTGAGTTTTCAGTTAAGGACTCTCTAGGAAAAACGTGTACTTGACACCTACTCTGAACAAGTGTGTTGATGTCAAAGATAATTGAGCTAGATAGAGACTTATCTGGTTCAGGAACCTGGGATATGTTGGTTTGTTTCAAGATTTACCTCCAGAATGAAATACAATTTGTTGGTAGTAACCCTTTTTTCTTACCAAGCTTGCTGTGTTCTGCCAGCCCTGGCAAAAAGTATTGTGGTATTATTAAGAGAAGTGTCTTTCCACAAGAGTTGTGTGTTCTTGATCTTTAATTCATGGAGAGATTTTATATTTTCAGCACATTCAGCAAATGCAGCTTGGGTCTGAAAAACATTGACATACCAAAGCATCTGCAGTGAACAGCAGTAATCTAGGACCGAGCATTACTTAGGATCTGAAGCTAAAGTGGTGCCCTGGTAGACACCTGATGCACCAGTCAGTGCCTTCCTTAAGGAAGGAGGTACTACCAACTGTCGCCACCACGCACCCCCATGCCTACTCCAAAGTATCTACTGAAAATAATTATGACATAATGTCCCCCCCTCCACCAAAAAAACAGGACTAAGACTTTAAAACTTTAAAATCCTTATTTATTTTTACTATCTCAAAAGACATTGTATATTTAATTGTTTTTAATGTACGTAAATATGGAAACCAAACGTGAATAAAACAACCAGGACAAGACTTTTTACTGTTTTGCTAATTTTCAACCAATGCTATTTTCTATACAGAAAGTTCTTGCTTAGTATCTCGTTTAGTGACTGTTCAAAGTTACGACAGTATAAAAAAAAAAGCTTTGCAATCAGTCCTCGCATTTACAACCATCGCAATGTCCCGCGGTCATGTGATCACCATTCATGTGCTTCACAACTGGCTTCTGACAAACAGAGTTAATGGAGAACACGGAAGTAAAACTGCAAGTCACAGTCACATGATGTCTTGCTTAACAACTGCAATGATTCACTTAACGACCAAATGGAAGTGATATCATAAGCCTGTTGTGGTCACGAGATTTTTCCACTTAGTGACCATGGAGCTTAGCTACAGAGTAATCAGCAGTGGGAGGAAGATGACGACTAAGTTCAGTTGGGGGCGGCAGGTGGGCAATATGGGTGGCAGAATGCAGGGTAGCAGGGGTGCAGGGCAGCAGGGTGGCAGAGTACAGGGTGGCCAAAAGGGCAGAGATGGAGGGGAGATAGGCAGGTGGGGGGAGTTGAGGCGGAGGTCAGCGCAGCAGGGCAGGAGAAGTGAGAGGTCCTGGCCTAATGAAAGCAACCAGGAGTACCAAAACTGCCATCACTAAGCAGTGCAGTCACGTGATTGCTCAGCAACAGAAATTCCAGTCCCAATTAGGGTCGTTAAGCAAGGACTACATCACACATTTTCTACTGAAGGATAGCTTTCCTGATGTTACAGCTCAGGTGGTGAGATTCTGCTCAGAGGCTATCCAAAAGCATTAGAACTTTATAGACAATAGGTAACAGTAGGTCTGTATCAGCAGTTCCCAACCTTTTTGGCACCAGGGATCAGTTTTGTGGAAGACAATTTTTCCATAGACCGGTGGGGGGCAGGGGGATGGTTTTGGGATGATTCAAGCGCTTCCTCTTTTTCTCGACCTTTTATTCTTTTTTCTTCATGCCGTTTGGAGACAGCAGCCAATGGGCTTGCTTTCTCCAACAGGAGGCGGAGCTCAGGCGGTAATGCAAGCAACAGGGAGCAGCTGTAAAATACTCAGGTTGTAAATTGGCTCGCTCGCCCATTGCTTACCTCCTGCTGTGCGGCCCAGTTCCTAACAGGCCATGGACTGGCACCGGTCCACGGCCCAGGGGTTGGGGACCCCTGGTCTATATAGCTAAAATACTTATGTATTTACTATTCTTAAGGCATAGTTCATTTTAACTTTTTTAACTCTTTTAGATTAGCTTTAGTTTCTATAGATTTTAGACTATGTATGTTATATGGTACCTATGTTGGTTCTATTTTTTTAAATTATGTGATATTTATGTATTGTACATAAATATATTTTCAATATGCTTCTGGCAGGCACTGGGATTTTCTACTGCTCTAGCTTTGAAATGATTAAATTATTATATGATGCAATCATGAACCACCTCGAGAGATTATTTTTTCTATTAATAGGTAGCTATGTTGTTGGGAGTCTGAGATGCATGAAGGTGGGACATAGCAGTGAAGAAATTTTAGGAAGGCAAAGGGAAAGAATCAATAAGATTTCTTCCATTGGCTTGTCCTGCTGAGAAAATAGAGGAACTTCACTAATGTGCATTGTTTTACTGCAAACATGAATATTACTGCAGTTCCATCAAATGAAACTTAATCTGCATCATTTTCTGTTTTGTTAGGATAAGAAATAGTAAGGGCAGGTCTCCTGGATTCATTTCAGCACTAGCTAATTCATGCCATTGGCCTCTGCAATTTTTAAAAGTGTTAAAGTTTTCCACATCCAAGTCCCATCAAGACTCACCTCTGGAGACTGCATGTCTCTCGCCATAAGAGCCAGAACCTCCTGTACAAGGGGATCTCTGAGGCTAAATCCAAACTGCTTAATATCTGAGCAGGAAAGAAAAGTTATAAGAAATAAAGCCATCACAAGCAGTTCCTGCTTAATGAAATCAGTGGCTTTACTGGAGCAGACATGTGGATGCTTGATCCTTAAATTTAACTAAGCCTAATTAACCATTACTGTGTGGTCACAGATCTACCGTAAAATACAAATGCAGGAAAATGTATATATTATAGGGAAGTTAATATAAAGGGAGAGTAACAAATACAGTACATTGTTCTGATGGGCCGTGACATTATTAAACATCCACTCTGACTAGATCTTCTTTCCTACAATGGGATCTGTCACTGGGGATCAATAAGCAACTACGTTTAGAAATTTTACAAACTGCAGGAGCAAGCTTTTAATTTGAGCAATAAATCTCCACTCTTACAGGACAAGCCATCATGGTAATAGCTTTCCTGAATCAAGCTAGTGACACCAAATTGTGGCTCTGATCTAAATGTATATCCAAATTTTCTTGATGCTTAAAGAGGTAAATCTGCCCAATACTGGCCCTTCTGACTAAATTGGGAAGGTGTCTTGATTATCACATTGGAAACAAAAAAACAAGCAAACAAACTGTAATTAACCTTTCCAGATCTGGGGAATCAATTCCAAGCAATTGCCAGAGTCCAATGCCTGAAGAAGATGCAGCATCGTTCTAATATTTGGGTAAAACACCTGAAGAAAAAGATACAAATTTTTGGATAACCACAGTTTCAAGGTACCGATGATTAAACTTTTAACATTCACAAATATGTACATTAGCAAATAATACTTACTGATGGAACCAGTTCTTTATACCACTTCAGCAAAACATCAAGGTGTTCCATCATAGCCAATAATTCAAAAAATGATACACTGTAGCAATGGGAGAAATAACAAGTTATCAAAACCCCATCAGCTTGAAGATGGAAAAACTTACCTTGTAGTCTTATTAAATTTCTGTTCTGACTTCTCAAAAAGCTGTAAATAACTTAGAATCTTAATGTTTTGAACTCCAAAGAAAATGCAACAGATACTGTAATATGAATACTGAACTTTCACCTATCAAAATTAAAATCACCTGCTGGTAAAACTTGACTTACAAATTTGGAATCAGTTCACTATTTACTTCTAGAAACAGGGTCTCAAGAAAAAATATTGAAGAGAAAGGACCTTACAGCATTTCTTCCCCTTTCCCTTTACAGTCCCTTCCTTTCCTATCCCTAGGTGAAATTCAGAATAAGGCCTCTCCCCCAGATCTTAAACATAAGCAAGTACTTTGTTGAAGGTGGCCACTTCTAATGGTTGATGCTTGCTTGATGAAATGGATAGGGTGCTTTCTACGATGTCCTCTGCTATTTGTGGGCCTATCCTTGTTCTTCCTTGCTTCTGCAAGCAGCTGAGGGGAAGTGGTCACCTAGATTTAAGAGGTAATCCATGCCTCACTGGGGCAAAGGGCACTGCCAGGAGCCTTGAAAGGGGCTGAGGTGTTAAGTGGCCTTCCTTGGATTCAAAGGTGTTAAGAAAACCACTGCCCAGTGTCTAACCTTCCCTTTTTAGGGAAGACAGTTGAGACAGTGGTGGAGGACAAACTACGAAGCATCGTAGCGGAAAAGATTATCTGCACTCTTTCAGGCTTCAAACCTATACAGGGGATGGAGACAGCACTGGTCACCCTAGTGGATCTTTATCAGGACCTGGATGGAGAGGGAGTGCACTTATCTTGGTTATCTTAAATCTCTTAGTGGCTTTTGATACTATTAACCAAGGTATGCTCCTGGACTGTCTGCACAGGTTGGGGATTTGGAGCAGTGAGTGGTTTGGGGGGTGGGTGGAGGAGGAGTCAGTAGTCAGTCCCTTGTGGAATGCCACAAGAGTCAGACCTTTCCCCTCTACTTTTTTATGATCTACATGAAACTGCCAGGGAAGATCATTCAGTGATTTGGGGTTCATTATCATCAGCATGCTGATGATAACCAGTTTTACACTGCAAATCCAGGCTTGCTGGAGATGCTGTAGAAGTCCTGTCCCACTGCCTGGAGGCTGTGAGGTCTGAATGGGACATAACAGATTAAAGCCAGACAGAGCTAAGTTTGCCCATCTGTAGAGAGTATAGAGGATGGCCTCAATGGACAGAGGAAAGATCCATTACTAAGGCAATGAACAGATAAATGTGGCTTAAGCCTATAAGAAGATATTTACAAAAATGCCAAAGGCAGGCACCCCGTTTATTCACATGAAGATAAAAGAGGAAGAAAGCGAAACACATTCAGATTTCAAGATTTTGTTACTATATCTATTTTAATAAAAGCAGTTTTAGGCCTACACAGTGTCTGTTTCTTGATCTGATCTACTTTGAAGAGCTGATACCATCAGAGCTTTATGTCTCTTCCAATATTATCTCCTGATGGGGAGGCAAAGTCTGCAACTTTGTGTCCTTCTGAACAGATGGAGGTCATGGCCAGGGCACCAGCTGTGGGCCTTGTCTGGGGCAGAAGGACCTTCTACAGTTAGTCATGCCCTCTTCATGTCTTTGGATTACTGTAACATACTGTCCTTGGGCCTTCGATTAAAAACCACTTGGAAAGCTGCAGATGGTCCAGAATGCAGCAGCTTTACTTGCTAACATTGGGAGCACGTTTTACCTGTGCGATGGTCCTGCACTGGTTACTAATAAACTTCTGGATGCAATTTAAAGGTCTGGTTTTAACCTATAAGGCCCTCTATGGCTTGACACCAGGTTATCTTCAGAACCATATTTTCCAGCTAGAATCTGCCTGCCCTACACTATTATTCTGGGAAAGGTTGGTTTCCCACTTTGGGGAAGTGAGGGGGGCTAAGGCCAGAGATGCTGCTTCTTGCTGGCAGCACTGGCCTTTTGGAATGGTCCACTGGTTGAAATTAGATATGCCCCCCCCCCCAAGTGCCTTCAGCAAACAGTGCTCTTTCATAGAGCAGTTGGGGATTGATACTCGTCACTGTTATTTTATTGTTGTTATTCTACTGTGTTTTATTTTTTAATGTTTGTTACTCTGGATATTTTGCATGTGTATCCATGAACTGTTGAGGATTCTTAACAGTGAGATAGAAATGTAATATATAAATAAATAATTCCAATAACATCCAGAAGTTAAGAATAAATCCATTTCCTTTCTAATCCTCCAGCCCAACTGAAGCTGTTGATAATCCAATTCTGTAATTATGAATGCTAAATAACAATTACTAGTAAAGGTTCTTGCGTGTCATATTTCCCAACATTAGCCTGTTCTCTGCTGTCTCCACCACCCTATGTAGCCGATAAGCAAGTTGAACATCCTTCAGTTCCAGGCACTGCAATAAAGCATTACAAAACAAAGCATTACTCCTTGAATCCAAAAAATAGCAGTTATTCTGCTATACAGGGCATCATAAACTGCCCTGTAGTTTTCATTTTTGCTAAAAATTAGCAGCAAGGATGAATTCCTAATGCATGGTTTTATAAAAGGTTAGAAGTTAACAAGGTATCTTTATGATCAAGGATAGGTGGCAGGTGAGGTTAAAAGATTTAGATGAGATGCAAAGCCGGGCTGTATCTATCTGAGATCTCATTTTCTGGATCAGCAGAGTAGGAAAATCTTGGAGGTCTCACATCAGATTCCAAGTTTTGCAGATAATTCCACACATTTTCTCTGTCACTGTAAGATTCTACTACATACAGAACATACTATTTTAAACGGATTTGATTTAAAACTATATACATACAAACATATGCTTGCTTGCTTATTCATTCCAGGCCAAAAGTTTCATCACATATTTGTCCATTTAGGTATTTGGTTCCAGTAAGCGCACAAAATAATGGATTATAGCAAGGAAGGAACCAGTTCCTAATGGAACAACAGTAGAAACTACAGAAGGTGCTTTTTAGTCTAGCTAATATATAGGTAGCCAGAAAGCTACTGAAATATTTAAACAAATGTGAATGAGTATCTACCTCAATATACAGAAATCAGAAATCTACTTACTGTTTTCATCGCACTTAGAAAGAAGTGGACTGGAAAGGAAGAAGTAGTCATTGTTAATTTTGGACATTCTCTAGCAATCCAAAAGAGAGGTTTCTTCTTTGAAACAAATCCAAGGGGCTCAGTAACAAATATCAAGCCAAAGAACTCTAGCAGGCTGCTTCTTAACCCAAAGCCATAACGACACAGCATTTAAATATTTAAGGCTTTGAGCACAAAATGCAAGTAACTGTAACCTGGTCAAGTGCTGAGGAGAGAACAGTGGACACTAAAACCATGCTCACATATTGTATTACTCCATGCTTGACTAAACCATAGTTTATTGTATTAACTACAACCGACTGGGATTGTACCACATGTTAAGCCTGGTTAAGATAAGCTATAAACTACAATAATCATAGAACACACTGTCTGAATTCCCCAAACAGGCTAACATTATGGCTAAGCATGTTGTGTAAACTCAGCCTTACCCTGAAGGTACTTGTAGTGTACCTGAGGCATCCAGCAACAGGTGTTATCCTCCTACCGCCCAGGAAGCCAGGGATGATATGCCACTAGCTCCCATCCAAATTCCAGTCTAGGGCTGAACCACTGAAGCCCGCAGGGTAGAACAAAAAAGAGTTCGCACAAGTTGGAACATGGAGGAGAAAATGCCAGCGCACTTATGGTTCTGAAAAGAACCAGCCACAGTCTGACTAGGGAAGCGATCGGTAACCTTTCAGCAGCTGGGAGCTGAATTTGGGTGGCTGACAGCTGCAGGGATGATGGTGAAGAGAGGCTTGGGATTTCTGGGAGAATGTCCGCTTTTGTGTGCTTTGGACATTTTTGAAATTTGTTTTCCTATGCTGAGATTAAAAAGAACTTTTCCTGTTTAAAGTAATTTGCTGGTGTAATTTCTGAAAGCCACAAAAGCTTTAAAAAAAGTTTGGAACTACATTAGGCCCTCAACTGCATGTTGTTAATTCCAAGATTTGGTTTTCAAATTTCCCTTCTCATCTAGAGGAATCAGACAATAGGATGTGCGGAACCAAATCTATTGTCTGGGGAAAATGATAATTGTTAAAAATACTGGGGTGGAGGAAAATATACTTTAGCTGTAGTATTCCTTTTTTCCATTGTTTTTTTCCAGGCAAACATGTGCTTTCACTAGAATTTTCTGAAGCTCATGCACCCAGATTCTGGAGATACAGTATTTCAGTATGGGTTTGATCCATATGAATAAGCACACCAAGGATGCTCTCAACACAGGAGCATCTGAATTGGCCTTCTTTTCTAATTCAAAATGGAGACCTGAAATTTTGTCTTCAACCTTTGAAGATAATTCATTTTCCTTTCAAGGTCATGATCAAAGGAGTTATTTTTAATTTTGAAAAAAAATATGGGTGAGGAGAAGGCATTTAAAAATGAAATTTGAGGAAAAGCATTGAATCATAGTGCTTTATCATGAGTGCAAGCAGGAAAAAAAGAATTGGTGTTGTACCACCAGCCTAGGAACAAAAAGACTAGATTATATGGTCCACATCAAGAATTAGCTCATTATTCAATACCTCTTCATAACGAATGGAGGATTCATTGTTTAACATCCTAGTCTCTTTTCCAAAAATTTCCGGGAGGCATAAACAACAAACATTCTTGCACATTACACAAACAACTGATTTACATATTAACTGATTACTTTAATGGACACAAATATTTATTTAATCGATTTTTTTTTATCCTGCCTTTATTATTTTTATAAACAACTCAAGGTGGGGAACATAACCTAATACTCTTTCCTCCTCCTATTTTCCCCACAACAACAACCCTGTGAGGTGAGTTGGGCTGAGAGAGAGTGACTGGCCCAAAGTCACCCAGCCGGCTTTCATGCCTAAGGAACATTGCTATCTATCAGTTGACCTCTCATACACAGTTTCAAAAATTACTTTTGTTATACATTAGTCATGCACAATTCAAAACTGCCATGGAATAAAAGAAGTACATACTATCATCTGGATCCCGAGGATAAAAAGCTTTTCCTTCAATTTCATTTACTATTGCATATAGCACATGGGACTGGGATTCAGAAAATCCGGCTATATAAGAAAAAAACATACAGTCAAGTTTGCATCGAACTGTGTTTTATTTAAAAGGCAGGTCAAATATGTTTCTGTGAAAATGAGATTGGACTATGAAGTTGGATGCAACAGATAAATTAAGTAGCAAATTATAAATAGATTGTCAGAAACAGTTTTCATAATGATTTTGCTTATGATAGTTGCTCATAATTGAGGAGACTGGTTGAGCTCCCTATCACTGCAAATTCTGACTGCAGTTACTATGACTCAAGGTACTGAGGCTTTAAAACTACAAAAGAGTACGTTAAATCAGGCCTGGAAGTGCAAATGGACAGGTAGCTGGAGTATGGTAGAAGAGGGAGGGAGAGAGAGAGAGCTAGTAAAGGTGGTAAAGGCTAGTTAGGACACTTTAGCAAATATGGTCCATATCCTGTTTAACTTGTATTTCATTGATAAATGAATAAAGCAGCTGCTGACACTGCATGATGTTGAATATTTGGTTCCAATTCAGTCCAACTTAAAAAATTACTAACATGAGTGCCCAGATAAATAACTTTCACTAGGCAGAGAAAACGTAGTACTGATTAGTTGTCTCTGAACCTCTCAAGGACTTTCAGAACCATGCATTACAAAATTCTGCTAAATATAATGTAATCAAAAAGAGTCTCAATACTGCAACATTTATTTTAGAGATTGGTCTATGAAAAAAGATCCAAATTCAGGTGAAACAGAGAGAGATCTACACATTCAGAGCAAAACTTGAAGTAGTTTTCTATGCAGCAAAAGCCAAGAGGGATATTATTCCAACAGAAGCACATTTTACCCAAATTCACAAGACCATAAAAACGTACTACGTACCAATGTTACGTGACATGCATAGCAAATGGTAATACGTTGCGAGGCTAGGTTCTGAAATAAATACATATCAAATCAACATTTAACATAACTGACATACAAAAATGTATTAAATTATATCAGATGCATGCAACTTATTTCAGGCCAGTGGCAACACTTGAGTTAATGACTTGATGTTATTAAAAACTATATATGGCTATTCTCCATATACATAGTTTTCCCCTTCCCCCTTAAAGATATAGTAGAGACAACTTTTGAGAGGTTCTGGGGACTATACTGAGGACTTTGGTGGGGCGGACATGTGGTCTCAGATTATATGCTCATAATCTGTATTCAGTTAAATTTGTGCTGCTGTATTTTCTGTTCTTACTGTCCTGCAATACTGTTTTTAAGCTACTGTATTTTAAATATGTAGTTTTTAAGGGATTTTACTGAAGTTTATTATTGTTAGTTAATTTTTAACAATGACTTTACAGGTTAAAATGGATGAATAAGTATCTAAATATAGTCTAGTCACAGGAGTATCTCTTCTCTCAATTATGACTGTGCTAATATTACTACTCAGATATAACTACAGAAAATGAGTGTTGGGTTAATCTTAGTTTACAGAGAATTCTTACCTATATTTAGTGTTCTCATCTCATTCAAGGTCAGTCTAGCCTTAGCCCGGGGCACCTTACCACATTGCTTCAGTGCCTTCAGTACAGAATTAAAAGTTAGCAGATTTGGTTGTATATCCTGTTCAACCATCTGCCTCAGCAGGTCCTGTTAACCAAAATATCAAGAATTTGATTTAACATTTATGTAAAAACAATGTTCCCATTCCTTCAGATTGTGTATTTGTGTCCTTTTCCCCCTATGCAATTCCTTAACATTTGCACATTTATTTAATGCCATTCTAGAATACCATCAACTGTACCCTTCTGTAATTGCATCAATCATTTAAAATATATTATTAGAAAGGTAATTCCTTCTAATTAATCCCTTCTAATTAAACCCTTCTAATCCTAAAACTGGCATAGAAAGTAGAACAGATAAACAGACCCCCCCCCAAAGTAAATATAGCACGAAAATCACAGTCATAAGATTATCAGTTAAATAGAGAGTTTCCAAAAATACTACCCAAAGAAAAGGTGTACTATAGCTGGAAGGAAAATAATGTAGATACCAGGTAAGCCTGAAGAAGCTGCTCCACAGAGGTAGGAAAGGCCCCTTTCCTTGTAACCAGTCCCCTTGTGCCATTTGAAAACAACTGCTTGGAAATCAAATTTCACTGAACCAATAGGTATTGCTTTAAATAAGCTTTTTTCAAGGAGTAGTTCTGAATCTTTCCAGACTTCGTGGCAATTCTAAGTTCACTGAACTTAGTAATTGTAGAACACATTTCATCTGTCTTAGGGCCAACTAAGTTAAATAATCAACATCTGCTATTATCACTATTTTTTTTCCAGAAAGAAGGCCCACTAATTAGCACCCACTAAGGGCTGCTAATTAGTAACAATATAGTAAAATAATTGAGCACTTGAAAGTGTTTTATCAAGATGAAGTACAATAACACTGAGTCTTTTGAAACAGCATATCTGTTTACAACATCCTTGACATCTGCCACCCAACCCATAGCCCTCTTCTGCAGTCTCAAACTGAATTGAAAAGTAACCCCTCTCAATCTCTTCTTAATACAAAGTGAAGTAATTTAACTTGTACCCTGCTGAGAGCCATTTATGAGTAGGGTGATCTTTAAATGTCATTTAGACAGAAATAAATGCAATGACAATTATCTCATCAGAGATTCTGATGCAGGGTTTGACATGATGTATTCTGTAGTCTGATACCAGAGAATTTATTTGCTCCTTTGTTTATTTAAGTAATTGTAATATAAGATGGGGGTGTGTCACAGGAGGAAAAAAAGTCATGACACACACCTGAAGCCTCTCCCCTTCTCACATGCATTGCATGCATAGACACATATTAGAATCTCAAAGTGTTAATATATTTTTGTATTGTAATTATATGTATACTGATCATTATACAGAAGAAGTTACTCTGTCTCGCTGATGAAGACATCTTGTCAAAGCATTTGAACTGATTATACAGAATTTATGTATATAAAAATCACCACAGAATACTAGAAAATGAGCAAATATGGATGATATCTAACTATAAAAGTGCATTAATAAATAAATTACAATAAAAGGACAGGATTTAACTGAACCTAAATATTTACTATGGCAAAATTTGAATCAAGAATTTCTCCTTACTTCAATACATGCCCATTTCTCAATGTATCTTTCCTTAGCTTCTATGGCTGCTACAATAAGCGTATTGCAGGTGTTCACATCAGCTGAAACAAACAGAAAGCCAGTTATACCATAAGCAATAGCATGTATATTCTTTGTATCACGGCTGAAGCAGTTAGTAGATCTATAGCAGCTCAGTATAAGGCGAAATTCTCATGTGAGCCAGGCCCCAGAAAGCCAGCCACTTGCCAGCAATGGTGGGACACAGATAACTCACACTCAGCCCCCATGATCCAGCTGAGGTCCGTACCCCTGCGCCATTCATCATTGCTGCAAACAAATACTCCAATGGTCAGAAATTCAGAGGACAGACCCAGTACTATCTATAGAAAGGGAAAACATGTATTAAGATCACAAGCAACATCGCCATAACATCCTAACAGTCAGGAACCACGCTGAGACGAGGAATAAGTCTCTAGTGTTTTATTACTGCTACGTTAGACAGAAAATCCTAACAAACTGAAGAAGCGTGAGAAAACCCAGACAGATAAACCCCCAAAGTCAAGGCGGGTCTGTTCTGTGTCTCTTTGAATGGCTGCTCAACTCCTCACTACTACACATGCGTTTTCACCCCTGGATAGGGGCCCCCTCCTGCTCACCATCACTGCTCATGACAATAATGGTATCAGCTACATCTCTCTTCTCACTAAAAGCATGGTCATTTATTTATTTGTCAAATTTATAGAGCCCCCCATCTCACACAAAGTGACTCTGGGAGGTGTACAATAAAACCTCCTATTAAAACATACTACCAAAATAATTAAAACAATGAACATAGATAAAAACAAGACCACAAGTGGAAGAATATTACAAATAATACAGCCAACATGTGGGCTCCCTATTACCAGGGGATTCCCAGGCTTGCTGAAAAAAGCGTGTTTTAAGGGCTTTCCGGAAGGCCTGGGCTAACCTCACCTGAAGAGGGATGATGTTCCAGAGGGCAGGTGCCACCGCAGAAAAGGCTCACCTCCTGGGTCCCATTAGACAGAACTTGTTCACAGATGGGATCTGCAGTATTTATTTATTTATTTTTCAACTTTCTATTACCGCCCATCTCTCCCAAAAGGGGGACTCTTTTGAGTATGCCTCTCCTGCCAGACCTGACGGTAATTGGGAAGAGGTGGTCCCTCAGATAACCTGGCCCCATGCCACGTACGGCTTTAAAGGTCAAAAACAGCACCCTGAATTGGACCTGGAAGCAAACTGAGCCAGTCTGGTCTAGTGGTTAAGGCAACAGACTAGAAACCAGGAGACTGTGAGTTCTAGTCCCACCTCAGGCAAGAAAGCTGGCTGGATAAACTTGGGCCAGTCACACTCAGCCCAACTCACCTCACAGGGTTGTTGTTGTGGGGAAAATAGGAGGAGGAAGGACTATTAGGTATGTTCACCGCCTTGTTATTTATAAAAATAATAAACACAGGATAGAAAATAAATAAATAAAATAAAAACGAACTGGTAACCAATGCAGCTCAAGAAGCAGAGGTGTAATATGTGCCTTCTTAGGGGAACACATAATTGCCCTTGCCACTGCATTTTGCACCAGCTGAAGCTGCTGGATACTCTTCAAGGGCAGTCCCATGTAGAGTGCATTACAATGGTTCATGTGGAAGATGGTCAGGGCGCGAGTAACTGTGAGCAGAGCTGCAGGGTTCAGAATGGGCACAACTGGTACAACACAAAGTTGTGCAAAGGCCCTCCTAGCCCTGACTGCTACCTGTTCCTTGAACAGGAGTCGTGAGTCCAAAAGGACTCCCAAATTGCAAACCAGGTCTGTCTGGGGCAGTGCCACTCCAGTACCAAAGATGGTAGTCCCAGATCCAGAAGGCCCTAAAACCCGAAGCCACTCAGTCTTGCCAGGGTTCATTTGAAGCCTTTTGTTCCATCCAGACCCCTACAGCCTCCAGGGACCAGGAGAGGACATCCACAGCATCACTTATTTTGCTAGGGGTATACTGGTGATACCTTACCCCATGGTGACAGATGATCTCTCCCAGCAGTTTCATGTAGATGTTAAACAGGAGTGGGGAGAGCACTGAACCCTTCAGCACCCCACACAGTAGGGGCCAAGGGCGGGATCTCTCACTCCCAATCAACACCGACTGGTATTGGCCTCTGAGGAAGGAAGAGAACCAGCACAATACTGTGCCACCCACTCCCAATCCCTGGAGCTGATCAAGAAGGATACCATGGTCGATGGTATTGAACCACTGAGAGGTCAAGTAGAGCCAGGATGGATGCACTACCCCATGCCACTCCTGCCAGAGATCATCCAAAGTGTGACCAATGCTGTTTCCATCCCATTTCCAGGCCTGAATCCTGACTGAAAGGGTTCCAGATAATCCGCTTCATCAGGGTCTGCTGAAGCTGCTGCATGAACACCTTCTCTACAACCTTCCCTAAAAAAGGGAAATTGGACACTGGATGAAAATTGTCCAGGGTGGTGGAATCCAGCTATGGCTTCCTGAGGAGGGGGCAAACCAATGCCTCCTTAAGAGATGAAGGAACCACCACCTTCCTCAAGGATGAATTAACCACTGCCAGAACCCAGCCACATGTCCCCTCTCAGGCAGCCTTAGCCAGCCAGAAGGGGCATGGATCTAAGGAGCAGGTGGCTGAGCTCACAGTCGTAAGGACCCCTTCTGCTTCCTCAGGCCCAACAGGTTCAAACTGTTCCCAGTTAACAGGGCAAGACTGTGCCCAGGCACCTCCATCAGACCTGCACCAAGGCTGGTATTTAACTGGGAATGAATTTGAGTGATTTTGTCTGACAGATGCTCCAAAAATTCTTCTGCCTGGCCTTGCAGACAAATCTCCAGGTTCCCCTTGCCTGAAGGACTCGGGTCACCCGAAAAAATGCCACCAAATGGCAATCCGCAGTCAATAAGGGTGGAGATGTATGTCGCTTCGCCGCTCTTATCACCACAAGGTAGGCCTAAATAGTGGCTCTTACTTATGTTTGGTCAAGTTCATCCTTTGTTGACCTCCAGTGGCGCTCTAAATGCCTCTTCTCCTGTTTCATTTCCCTCAGCTCCTCCATAAAGCAAGGAGAGCAATGGGATCCACGGGGAGAGGTTGCACAGATGCAATCTGATCCAAGGCCACAGCCACCCTCTCATTCCAAGCAGCAACTAGGGCCTCTGTCAGACTTCTGCAGCAGGCCCTCAAGAACAACCCCCAGCTCCCTCTGGAACCCTTGCAGGTCCATCAGTCACTGGGGGCACACTGATCTAATAGGTCCTGCCTCCCTATGGTGGGGGGCAGTGGCAGAGAATCTCATGGTTACCAGTGTGTAAACTGACCATGACAAGGGAGTCAGAGAGAGCTCCCCCAATTTCAGATCATTTTGCCACTGCTCCAACAAGAAAACCAAACCAGGTATGTGACCACTGTCCTGTGTTGGGCTCTTGATGACCCAGGATAGGCCCACAGCTGTCATGGAGGCCATAAACACCTGAGCCACATGAGACCTCACTCCTAAGAAACGCATAATGAAATCCCCCAGGACCATAAGCCTGGGGAATTCCATTGCCAACCCTGAGACAGAATCAAGGAGCTCAGGCAGGGAGGTTGCTATATGGCAGGGAGGCTGGTACAATAGCAACAGTTTGAACTGATCCTTAGAGCCCAACTTAAGGAACAAGATCTCACATCTGGCAACCTGTGGAGTGGTGCCCATGAAAGCCACGAGAGACTCCCAGATGACAATTGCTACAACCCTGCACTAGAGTCTTGGCTGATGTTACACCCAAAACCCAGCTGTGCACATTTCCGAGAGGGGAACACCCCCCCCTCCAGACCCAGCCAGGTCTCAGTAATACATGGCAGGTCAGCCCTCTCATCTAGTAGCAACAGCTGAAGACCAGGGCTCTAAAGGCCTGCTGACCAGGAACTGGGATTGAGATCTAGGGGCCGGAACAAGGAACTGGTATGAGACACCAGGCCCCTTTTTCCCAAGAGTGGCCTGCCCCCAATCTCCCACCATACCTTCCCTTAGCCATCACTACCACGATGTTCTGCCCCACTCCCAACCCGCAGACTCCCAAACATCCCACCCTGTGCCCTCCAGCTACCAAAACAGGGGATCCCCTCATCACTCCGTCATCCTAAAAGACCAGGAAGCTAAGTCAGAGGCACTTTAGCTCAAGCTCTGAGTCATGGGGTACTCAGACAAACCCCCTCCTTACACAACCTACCAAACTGGCCTCCCCCAGCAACTGCTCTCACTAGGCTGGCTGGGGTTGTCCCATTCTATATATCCCAATCCCCCTCCCAGCTCTCACCTGAGGGAGGGCAACTCACCTCAACAATGGAACACCCCCACCCTTCAGGCTTCAGCCTGGAACCCAGAAACAAAATGGTTTTCACAAGAGGGCGATCCATGACAGTCCTAAGGCACCTGCCCTCCACTGTCACTGCCCCCCAGCTCAGCCAATCAAAACCCTCCAGTTCCTCCACAAACAGGAACCACGCAGTCTTCTGAGTCCTTTGCCAAGTCTTGTGCAGCCCCTAAATCCAAAGGCTATGTGAAGCATTATGACATGCTGCCATCTGTCACTGGAGCAGGCTGATCCATCTTGCTGGGTCCCCCAAGAAGCTGTCATGAGTCAGGATGGCGAGCAGGGGGCTCCCATACAGACTGTTAAGCGCATGCGTAGCACTGAGGAATTGGGCAGCCATTCAAAGAGACACAGATCGGGACCGCCTTAACCTTTGGGGTCTATATGTCTGGGTTTTTCCCACGCTTCTTCAGTTTGTTAGGATTCCTGTTATGTACAAGCAATAAAACATTAGAGACCAGTTCCTTGTCTCAGCGTGGTTCCTGACTGTTAGGACAGAAGCAATGCATTGCCATTTGACGTCACAAAACAGCAACTAGGTGAATTTGCAAACCACGTTTTGGTGCCAAGAACTCCAAAAGCAAAATTGCTGCCAGGGCCCATGCCAGACCAACCAACAGCTGGGTTGCCACCCATAGAAGATAGAATGGCAGCAAGCCCCTTCCAGCAAACCTCCTTCCGAGTGATCCCAGCAAGCTCCCACTATAGATGTAAGTCTGCGGGGATGGGAACTGGGGAATCATGCCATTCCACCCTCTCAAAACCAGCAGCCCAAAGAGAAGTTCAGAAGGAAGGAGTCCGAGATGAACGATAACTCCCACCCGGCTAAGGATCCAATATGAGGTGGTCCAGTCCATCTCCAAGGCCAACCAGGGAAAGGCAGGCAGGTACTGATACCACGTATCTCCAGCACTCCAAACCCACCATGACATTGAAAAAACCATTCAAATAGAGCCCGTGTTCATGCACACCACCTCTTGCTGCCATCTTGACATCAGTATATGGAATTAGGCTGACTTTCTCAAGGAAACAGTAGCAAATAGTAAAGTCACTTCTTATTTCACTCAAGCAAATAAAAAATGCTGCTCAAACAAGCAGAATAATGTAGCTGAAGACTTGGTACTACAGGTAATCCTTGGTTAACAATGGTAATTGGGACCAGAATTTGTGTCAAAAAGTGATATGGTTGTAAAGTGTAACATCACGTGACTGCATCGCTTAGTGACAGCAATCACAGTAGTCCCTGTTGCCACCATTAAGCAAGAATTGAGGGTCGTTAATTGAGGACCTCCTTGCAACTTCCTGCCAGCTTCCAACAGGCAAAATCAATGGGGAAGCTGACAGGAAGTTGTGAGGAGGTATTGGGTTGGCTGCTGCGGGAGACAGGAGGATGCACAAGCAGCTGCCGCAGCCCAGTGCAAAGCTGTCCCAGCACAGTTGCATGGGGCAAAGCCCCAGCCGCCCCAAGCCCAGCAGCATGGCACAAAGACCCAGCTGCCTCAAGCCCAGCACCTAGGTGCAGAGACCCAGCCACAGCCACCCTGCACTCTGGCACCTGCTGCCTCAGCTGACCTTCACGTCTTCTTGCTCCCGTTGCTGACAAGGCATGCCTGGCCAGGCCTTCATGAGGCAGCTGCTAGCCATGCAAGGCCTTCTTCCAGTGGAAACCAGTGGCAGAGCTCAGGGCGGCAGTGGCCGCAGAGTGCGAAAAGGGCAGAGATGGGGGGGTGGGGTGGAGATTGGTGGGTGGGGGGTGTTGAAGCACACCCTGTGATTGCAAATGCGGTTGGGCTACCAAGCACCCTAATTTTGATAATGTGACCGAAGGGGAACTCCAATGGCCATAACTTTGAGGACCAGGTGTAAGTACCATTCGTTCAGTGCCATTGTAATTTTGAACAATCACTGAACGAATGGTCATTAAGCAAGAAATACCTGTACTATCAAACAGGAACCTCTGTGTTACCATTTTCAGGTAGCAGTTACAAACCAGAGCCACAAATGTGCAGAGTTTAAGAGTGGGGTCATCATACAGAGGAAAGACCAATTCTGCATGCACAGCCTATTCCCTACTTCTAGCTATTCTCACTGGCACATTTCCTCTTGTGCAATAATATCCAAAACTTACCCTTAAGCTTATTATTCAACAAGTCAGTGTACATGTTAAAAGCTTTTTGGCATGCTCCATGCTGAAATGTCAACAAAAATATAAAGTATTAGTATATTGACCTGGAGGAAAAAAGAGAAGCAAATTTATTAGAAAGATTACAACTGTACCTTCACCATTCCCCTGATCATTGTACAGTACGAATGTGCATTTTTTTCTGGCATTAGATTAAATATTCTCTCAGCATTGTTGTTTTCCCTGGAATTTAGAAAAGATGACATACCAATTGACAACAGCAGATGTTCCCAATGTGTGGGTAGGAAATATACTATGGTCTATTCATGCCGGTCTGGCTACTAGATAGTTGCTATATATTTAAGCATGGCACATTTCTATGCAGACTGGTCTGAAATAAACAGTATTATTTCTCAATACAGAAAATCCTTGTGGATGGACACTCATTGCATTACATATCATAGTATCTTTAATGTACTGCTCAAGTAACATATACAATATCTAAGTTGGTGTTTGTGCATATAAACTGTCTCTTCATACACATTAGCATGTGAGGTATTTGTTACTACATTTATATCTCACTTTTCCTCTGGGGGTTTAACATAGATTAAACCTGTTAGGTAACTCGTCTAAAAATTTGCAGATGCTCACACACTGAGACATGGCACACACATAGTACCTATGAAATGAACAGAAATTTAAGTAAGCCTGCTGCACCACTGCACATTCAGTACACACATTTTTGTGAATATCTATAAACCACTCTTCCACACTTAAAAAAACTTGTCTCATTGTGTCAAATGTAGATTGTTAAAGCATTTCAGACTGTCCTAGATGTTAATTTGTCTCACTAAGATTTCACAAGTTTTATCTATTGCAATCACATCTGACCATTTGGAAATCAATCCAGAATTTTAATATCTAGGGTTTACAATGAATATTAAACAGTATGCTATAGTTACATTAAGCTATTTTCATTATATAGCCTGAAAACCTCTTTCCTTGTTCAATTTTTTAAATAGGCTACTCAACATATATGAAAAATCCTGGGTTTCCAATTAAAATTCATGCAAATATACACCAAGGCATTGCTGACAGCATATTTCATACCTCCATGTAATTTGTTGGGATTTAGAAGTATTCCTTACAAACTGCCTTCTTGGTAGAGTTTCTTCCTGCATAAGAATTCAATTGTCAGCCTTCTAGCATGTGAATACCTATGCCTAACAGAATTCTCTCTTATTATATTCTCTGTCTAGAATATCTTTATACAGGCAGAGGTCAAGGTCCCACCATACAACCAGCTATTTCTAGTCTAAACCTATTATGAAAAACTAGGACAAGGTGGCTGGCTCTTAGCTCCCTTTCACAGGAATCAGACATGTGAAACAGTTCCACCTTACCAAAGTACTGTTTGTGTTTTATTTATTTATTTATTTATTTATTTATATATCTATCTCTATCTCTATCCATCTATCTCTATCTCTATCTATTAGATATAGTCTTATTCAGAATCCACCCATCCTTATTTACTTGTTTTTCCAACTCATTATCTTTCGCCTGATCCGGTTCTCTATCTTCATAAAAACAAAGAAGATCCAGAAGACTGTTCGATGTCTCCAGAGATATGCAAGTTCCTGCAAATGCGAAAACCACAAGTTGTAAATCATAGCAGCAGAGTTAGCTTAGGTATATATTCCTATCATCTAATAAAAGGAAACACATTAATAGATTATTGAATGTGAAATGTCACAACAAACAATCAGGTAACAGGAAAAGCTTTGTGACAACGGAATAAGAAACCAATTGTTACCTTTTCATCCAAAGAACATGCATGTGAAACATCTCTCACAGCAGGCAGGTATAGATTTTTTCAAAAGATTAGGTAAAAATAAAAGAAAGTCTAGCAAGCAAAGTAACAACATGCTTAAAAGGATTTATTTATCTAACCATCTTTCTATGCTGCCCCAATCACAAGATGATGAACAACGAAATACAGACCAAAATAAAAAACAAGCAAGCAAATCTGTGATATTTCAAACAGCCATGATCATAAAACTAAAACAATGGTCAGCCAGTTATGCTACATTTAGACATATATGTTATGCTCTGTGTGTGTGTGTGTGTGTGTGTGTATGGTGTATTCTTGTCTAGTCAGTCAACCAACTATACTTTACGGATAAAAGTATGATTTTGTGGTTGCACTGCCATGTAATATGCCCATAATCAAACCAGTAACATTGCCAAGACTGCTACTTTGAACAGCTTATAAATGTTCCATAGCATATTAGCAAAATCTTATCTTCAGATACTTCCAGTGTACTAACAGGTTATATTGGATTAGTGTAAAAGACTGCTATGTTATGCTATTTTAGAAAAAAAATCCCTGCTATCTACTGCAATGAACAAAAAAGCAGAATCACCTGAAGGTGCAAGGAAGAAAGTAAATCAAAAGATAGCTGAAACACTTTCAAAATAAAATGGAGTTAAGCCACTACGTCTCCAGCATTTGTCGTAAGTTTTGTGAATCATAATACAGTGAGCCTGTGGATAGGGCATAGGCCTATGGTCTGTCTTACAATCTGTTGTTGTTGTTTATTCGTTTAGTCGCTTCCGACTCTTCGTGACTTCATGGACCAGCCCACGCCAGAGCTTCCTGTCGGTCGTCAACACCCCCAGCTTCCTCAGGGACGAGTCCGTCACCTCTAGAATATCATCCATCCACCTTGCCCTTGGTCGGCCCCTCTTCCTTTTGCCTTCCACTCTCCCTAGCATCAGCATCTTCTCCAGGGTGCCCTGTCTTCTCATTATGTGGCCAAAGTATTTCAGTTTGGCCTTTAATATCATTCCCTCAAGTGAGCAGTCTGGCTTTATTTCCTGGAGGATGGACTGGTTTGATCTTCTGGCAGTCCAAGGCACTCTCAGGATTTTCCTCCAACACCACAGTTCCAAAGCATCTATCTTCCTTCTCTCAGCCTTCCTTATGGTCCAGCTCTCGCAGCCATATGTTACTACAGGGAACACCATTGCTTTAACTATGCAGACTTTTGTTGTCAGTGTGATGTCTCTGCTCTTAACTATTTTATTGAGATTGGTCATTGCTCTTCTCCCAAGGATTAAGTGTCTTCTGATTTCCTGACTGCAGTCAGCATCTGCAGTAATCTTTGCACCTAGAAATACAAAGTCTTTCACTGCTTCTACATTTTCTCCCTCTATTTGCCACTTATCAATCAGGCTGGTTGCCATAATCTTGTTTTTTTTGAGGTTTAGTTGCAAGCCAGCTTTTGCACTTTGTTCTTTCACCTTCATCATAAGGCTCCTGAGTTCCTCTTCGCTTTCAGCCATCAAAGTGGTATCATCTGCATATCTGAGATTGTTAATGTTTCCTCCAGCGATTTTAACTCCAGCCTTGGATTCCTCAAGCCCAGCATGTCACATGATGTGTTCTGCGTACAAGTTGAATAGGTAGGGTGAGAGTATACAGCCCTGCTGTACTCCTTTCCCAACCTTAAACCAGTCCATTGTTCCGTGGTCTGTTCTTACTGTTGCTACTTGGTCGTTATACAGATTCTTCAGGAGGCAGACAAGATGACTTGGTATCCCCATACCGCTAAGAACTTGCCACAATTTGTTATGGTCCACACAGTCAAAGGCTTTAGAATAGTCAATAAAACAGAAATAGATGTTTTTCTGAAACTCCCTGGCTTTTTCCATTATCCAGCGGATATTGGCAATTTGGTCCCTACTTCCTCTGCCTTTTCTAAACCCAGCTTGTGCATCTGGCAATTCTCGCTCCATGAATTGCTGAAGTCTACCTTGCAGGATCTTGAGCATTACCTTACTGGCATGTGAAATGAGTGCCACTGTTCGATAGTTTGAACATTCTTTATTGTTTCCCTTTTTTGGTATGGGGATATAAGTTGATTTTTTCCAATCTGATGGCCATTCTTGTGTTTTCCAAATTTGCTGGCATATAGCATGCATTACCTTGACAGCATCATCTTGCAAGATTTTGAACAGTTCAGCTGGGATGCCGTCTTACAATCTAGCCATCCATTAACAGCATAACACAGTTATCTTAGAAAGGCTGATCATTCTGTTGTGAAAATGGATAACATTATAGATGCAAGTAAAGGCCAAATTAGATGGGCCTGAAATTGGTGCACAGAAGGGAATGCAATTAACATCGTTTTATGATGCACTTAATGACCCAAAAATGAAGAAATCAGGAATTGGAAGTCCAGAAATCCCAGAGCTCAGGCAACCAAAAAATTGTGAACATTTTCATAACAGTAGCAGTAGGATGTAAGAAGTAAATAAATGTATCTTATCATCAAGCGTTAGCTATATAAAGCACATACATTTTCCTAAACATGAAAAGGTAATCCGATTTCCCCCTTGTATTTACTTATTAAGATGAAATCTGAAGGGGTGTAATTTCTGTCTGACCAACACATTATCCCTATGGCACGTACTCAGCCGTGAATTCATGGTTTACAGTTAATACAAATTGTAGTTTCTCCTGTTTTATTGTAGATTTCATATTTATATTTAAATTGAGATAAAGATTCTGGGGGTTTACTGTTTTGATTTTTGTTGTAAGCCACCCTGATTTTTGAAAAGATGGTATGTATAGTGATACTGACGTAAATGTATACTAAATATTTCAAATTATTTTATTTAATCAATTCATATGTTGTTTACTATACCAAATGTTATAAGATTGCCAGCTGGCTTTGTCTTGCCTTGTCTATTCTTTCAGCATAAATATTCTGCATATTCCACAAATGTGATGAATCAGGCTGCCAACTGCATATAGTACAATGAACCTGCTGGTCTTTAAAGTACTTTAGTATAAATCTTCCAAAAAGCTATGATAGAGTTTGGTTCTATTAATTATTCTAAAAACTGAATAAAGATTTGAAAATAGCTTTGACTAGATAGTACCTACCATGACAATGTAATCTTATAGGCATTTACTCAGAAGTAAGTCCTGTTAAATTTAAAACAGCTTATACCCACCCAAATATGTTTACTACAACTGTTGCTTTAAGCTAGTACCTGCTTGTAGAAGCTGATCATACATATTCACAGATGCTTTTACTTTTCTTAGCTGAATTAGATTTTTTAGTGCAGCCTCACTCACTTCTTCAAGTTGTAACACCACCTTTTCTGGCATGAGACACTAAAGTAAAGGGCACAAAATAACAAAATACAATTATATTCAAGTGTTTTACAAAGACGATGTTGTGAATTTAGCAGCCTGCAAGGAGGCTGGTAACTCTAAGAATTTTATAATTCTAAAATCTACTCTCTTTTTCCAGTGAAAAGCAGGAGATAGGGATTCAGACTGGAATCTAAAGCAGCAAGAAGTTTCTTGTTTCTCAATTTTGATGGATGCATGTCCTGAAAATAGCAAGGATTGTAGGAACAGGCTTCTTGACTGGCCCTGGGACTTAGGCTCTCTGCCCAAAACTACTGGGATAACCGGAAACAGTAGGGTGTAGCTGGCAAGAGAAGTATAAGCAGAAGTATCAGAGCTTTTTCACTATTACTGCTTGCTCAGTTGTGTAATTTCACTTCTATTCACATTTCTTGTTCCTCTATTTGTTTGCTGATTAATTGCTCTTGTATATAGATTTAGGACTCTTCTAACTTGGTTTGACTATCTTAGCTTTCAAGTATTTGCTTCATTGCATCTATAAAAACCCTTTGTTCATTGTAATTCTATGACTTTTCTTTGTCAGTAAATGAGATTTAAACATTCTATAAAGCCATTAAGATGTTATTTTAAAACTAAGGATAATAAAAAATATAGTAGATCAGAATTACATGAAGTACTTTGGGGAACTGCTAAACCATTATACTAATGAGCTATTTAATACAATTGGAGCTTCCCATCAAATACAAATAGCAGAAGACAATGGATTTTTGTATTTTTCATAGAGCCCCAAAACAACATTTATTTAATACTACAACATTTGTTGGATGAACTAATATTTTTGTTGATTTGGCATCGACTAACTGTTCCTATAAGAGCAGATTTTCAAAAGTCTTAGCCACAAAAATTTCTATCTATCTATATAGTGGTTTTGAATTTACATGCCCTTTTCCCTTTGAGTGGAATGCCGGGCCCCATACTTAAAAAAATATGCAGAGTGAGGTCGAAAATTAAATTGTATGTTACTTCTTTAAACACAGCTAATAAGAACACATTGAGAAAAAAATTAAACTAAAATTTGATATTAAGCTACTTTGCTCTTGAGTGGCCCCTTCCCAGTTACCAATCCCAATGTGCTCCACCCCTAAGGAATTCCAGGAAATGAAATGACCCCTAGAGTGGCAATGACAGAAGACCGAGTATGATCAAACTCAGGTACAGATCCACATTTGGACCTACACTGGCAATAAGAGCAGTGAAACAGGCCTTCCTATCTTGCTATCCTATACATATTAGAAGCATTGGTTCATTCTTGTGACTCTTACTCCTGCTTGCATAGCACAACAGGCTAAGAATGGCATGTTTTGGGGCAGGAGGAGCACCTACCACCTGGACACAGTTACTGCAACTGAACTGTTTGCTTCTGATCTCGCTGGATCCAACCCTCACCCTAACTCTGAGACTAGACAGAACCAGTATTGTTGCCCTCCACACTAAAGAGTGAAAAATGTACAACAAGTCCCTAACTGTGGCAGCTAGATTCAGCAAGTTCATAAGCATTTAAAGGCAGGAGAAAGAGACTGAAGATTTGAACCCTGGGGTTGCTATATGTAGTGGGCTGAATTGCTAGATTCTACAGCAGATGATCTTCTTCGTTATTAGGGTTTCTTGTACAGCAGATGATCTTCTTCATTATTAGGGTTTCTTGTATCTGCAGTAAAAGCGACCTATTTAAACCTTGTCCTTGGCTCTTCCACTAGTGACTCCTGACTACTTGTGGAGTTTCTAGGGAGAGACTTATTGCCATGCTCTGAGTGAAGCTCTGACAACAATGCCAGTTTTATCCATATTCTTGAACCTAGTTATATGTAAGCAGCACAGTACAGAAAACCCAACATTATGCCAAGTCATGCAATACTGTGTATGAAAGAGCAGGGAGAAGACAAGGATGAGCTTAAGTACCCTTACTCTAGTACAAAACAGGGAACTGTGCCTGAGCAGAGCAATTATGAATCTGATTCAAGTTAAGTTCTTTTGACTGTATTCAAGCAGTCAATTAATTAAACAATGTTGTTCAATGAATATGAAATCTATCCTTGTATGCTAATAAATGTGAATTATGTATGAGATAAAGAGTGTAACATTTACCTGAATGTGAGGTTCAGCATAGTCTTTCTCAAAAAGCTCAGGATGTGTGTTAATAATGTATTTGGCTGCATTTTGTCCTGATGCTTTTGACATGGAAAAGAAATGCTGTGAAAAGAATATACCTGTATTACCTTACAGTAAGTAATCATATATAATGCTTTCTTATTCATCATACTTTCACTTGTATACTGCCAGAAGTCCTTTCAATTAAGGCAGTAAATAAGTAAACCTTATAAGCAAATAAATTGTTCTTATTAACTTTAAATAAGCTCTTCTATTAAGCTTCTACGTTTTTAACGATTATTTTTCTTGGTTTATAATATGTGAAGTTTAGTAAGCAGCTCTGCATGCGACACACAATGGGGAAGATGGATGTACTGTAGGTTTTCCCCTTCTAGCTCAGCCTCAATTATTAGATTATCAGTGTGCAAAAATAAAGGAAATTACAATTCTAAAAGTACACTAGGAATAATGGAATTAGTCTGTACTGTTCCATGCAAATAGTAATGACTGTAAATTAAACTACTGTTTTGTTTGCTTCTGGCAAATACAGTTTCAGAAGAGTTACTTACATGCTCTGAAGAATTTCTGGGGATAAGATAAGGATCATCCTGAAACATGTAGTGAACAGCTGTAATATCCTGCACAGAGGAAAAAGCATTTAATGTATAGATTCTGCTCAAATGCACAGCAGATTCATCTTTCTGTAGTACTGAGATTAAGACTATCAAAATAATTTAGTTTAATAATGGAAAGCTCTTTTATTTAAGGAAAAGTCATGTCTGTACTCCTTACTATTACTGCATATTTGTAAAAAAAGCTTAGATAAGAGAGAAAATGCTTTAGGATAATCAGCAAGATGACTTAGTCTTCTGTAAAACATTAAGGCAGATTTTTCTCAGATGAAAACTGGCAGCTGTCAAAGATTAATAACTTTGCAAATAACGTATCTGTGTTACTGTTTATCAAGGAAGAAAAAAATATGAGCTTGTCTTAGCACTGAACACAGTATTTTGTACATGTACTCACATCTCACCTAGATTGTTTTTGCACTTCAAATTTGAAACTTATGTAGCTGAAATATCATACTTTTCCCCTTCATATAAAGCAATACAAATGCAACAAGAGGTAACATTAAAGGCAACATAAAACAGATAAAAATGTATTTTGCGCTCTGTACGGTATTTCACATCAAAAGACTTGTAATATAATTAAGCTTTAAAGCACTTACCCTATTAACAGTTGATGCAAGTGCTTGAAGAACTGCTGATTTATCCCTAATTTTAAGCAAAATGTGTTAAAGTTTAAATTTGCAGTATTATTTTTAATTTGCATATTGCTCTTCCAACAAAAACGATGGTGCAGTTTACTGAACAGTTTAAAAATAGATACAAAGATTTAAAACAATGCTTCAGAACCCTACACATCCAATTCAATTGGCAAGAAACAAGCTTATAACATGAGAGGGTTTATTCTGTAACAATACATTATAGTATCTTTCCAAAGCGATTATTTGGGATGGAAAAGTGTTTTAGAATCAGTTTTGCAACTGTTCTAGTACTTCCTGATTTGTCAGCTGCAGACTTGATGTGTCTTGAGATCTCAATTGTCCACTATATTTTTGTACAACTACCTAAAACTCTGGGTAAACATGTCCAAGCAGTGGAGTGTCTGAAGGTGGTATCTTACTTGTTCTTCTTCCTTTCTCCTAATTCTAGAAGCCGATGAAGTTCTGAATCAATAAGGAGGGGTTGATGCAATAAGGAGGGGTTGAATGTTAATAAGATGAATATTTAACCCTTTCAGATAAGAGGAAGTTTCCCAATTAGTTAAAAACTACCTTGAATAGTACAGATTTTTACTTAAAAAGCTACGCTTATGTTCTGGGAGTATTCCGGTCATAGCTGTATTAGGCGTGCTATGCCTGAGGAATGACACTTGCATCCACAGCAGAAATGCTGGACAAGGCCTGGCTATGGTAACACAGAAGACTGCGTTTGGATAGGGAAGCATGGCTTATGGTTAGGCATGGGATCACATTCTTTTTTGAGCTGGTAGTACTTTAAAAAGAAGGGGAAAACTGCAAGAAGCTGTCATGCTACTTTGGAACATGGTAATCTCACAACCAAATATTTACCCATTGTTTGCAACTGCACACTTTAAGCATTTGGGGTGGTATCTAGGAATGCTCTTCCTGTAGTAAACACATATATCTTGAAGCAATGGACTATGCAACAAACCTCTTTCCCAAAAAATGTTTATGAACTTCAGCTGATCCAGAATATACTAACAGATGTCCTGATGGTTTATGGGAAAATTTCAAGGTCATTTCACAAAGGCTCTGTCTCTATTTTTAAAGTTTTATATCATTATGTATATTTATGGGATTATGGCTACTTTAAATTTATTATAGGTTGCCATGGAACTAAAGGAAGCTGTAAGAGAAAGAAAGGCACGGAAAGCATTGATCCACAAAATGACTGAGAGTTGGACACGACTGAATGGATGGACACAGAGCCATGGAAAGGTAGGTAATACATTTCCTGAAAGGGGGGGGGAGAGAACTTAACTGAAACAACTCACCAGGTTTTTTTTCTTGGAAGGAAAATGCTTTCTTCTGCAATTATAAAAAACAAAAACAACTATAACTGACTTATTAAACTATGATACCCAGATACATCTGGAAAACATTCCACTCTTACAATTTTAATTCTGCATGGAATCATATTAATCACTAAGCTTGACTATTTTAAAACAACCATTTTAAAATAAGTATTGCCTGTATCAGAAGCAAATTTTGCCAGATAAAGCAGCTGTCCTATCCATGATTAATTTATTCAGAAACAAAGCCAGTTTCTTCAAGTGGAATTTATTTTTATATAAATATACAATGGATGACATATATTAAAAAATGATAAATTTATTATTTGCAAATATGCATTTTAAGAGTACAAGAATGGACACAATAAAATATTCTACCTTCTAGGATGAGGGATTTTTCCTGAAGGGTTGCATTTTCTGAATAGGGCCTAAGAAAATCAACAATTGTATGGATGAATGCATACATATATATTGCATACATAAAATTAAATTTAAAATTTAATTTTCTTGAATACGTAGCATTATGAGATACTATATATTCATTATACAGCAATGTATCATTATGTATTTTTCATTATATAGCAAATATAAAAGAACGTGCAAAAACACAAAACAAATGTATTAGATTTATATCCCACCTTTATTTTTTAGAATTCAAGGTGGCATACAAAATGCTCCCTCCTATTTTTCCTACATCAGTAATGCTGTGAGGTAGATTGAGCTGGGAGAGAATGATTGGCCAAAAGACCAGTACACTCCCTTGCCAGCAATCAACACCCAGATATGCAAAAATCAACACTAGGATTAAGACCAGATGAACAATCAAACAGCACAATACACCTTAATTGAGGAACTACAGAGTTCCTCTGCTTGGAGGAGATGGGTGGTGACAAATTTGATAAATAAAATTAAATAAATAAACTATTAATTCAGTCAATCAACCAAGCAGCAAACAACAGCCCAATCAAAGAACTCCCAAGGAGAGAACAACACCCCCACCAACACAAGCAGGGCAAGGCACTGTATATAAACTGAGAGCAAGGCCCACTCCCTCTTCGCACTGAAGATGTTGCCTAGTCTGGCAATGAAACGTCTGCAAGAAAACAAGGCTCAGAGAGCACCAAGGACTCCACAGCGAATATTGTAGCTACAAATATTCGCTTTGATTGGTACCAAAGTCATCTTGCTGACTTCCTTGCCTAAAGAGGACTAGAACTCATGTTCTCTTGGTTTCTAGTCCAGCACCTTAACTACTATCCCAGATAGCCAGTTTGGTCTAGTGGTTAAGGTTCTGGGCTAGAAACCAGGAGTCTGTGAGTTCTAGTTCCGCCTTAGGCATGAAAGCCAGCGGGGTGACCTTGGGCCAGTCACTTTCTCTCAGCTCAACTTGGTGCTGTGTAGACTAGCCTCCTCGTGGTTAACCCTGGGCAATGTGACTTGTCACGGCTGAATAGTCTACGCATCTGGCTGCTGGACCTCACAAGGATTTCCCAGCAAGAAAAAGCAGCATGAACACCGAACTGTTTTGCCATACGATTAAAAAAAAAAAAACCCACTATCCCAAACTGGCATATCCATGGGTAAATCAAATATAATATTGTAATCAAACATTTAATATTGTAAGGCTGTCTCTTTTTCAAGTTTCAACATTCATAAATACATTTTAAAGCAAATTTGTTGCAACGTTTAATCATTATTCACTTACCATGGTATACTGGCTAGACTGCACAATACATTGAACAATAAAGCACAATTCATAAACTACAGAGACTAGGTCTGCACAACATGTTAAGTTAAAATCAAATCACCTTTTGGCTCTAATATATGAATCCAATCTATTTCTGAAAAAACTATCTCAAATAGAAGCCAGCAAAAATTTGGTTTTTTTGAGATAAGTCTTTATAATTTATCCAAAGCAGTTCTAGCAAAAATGGCTTCACCTAGCATCTTTCAATAGACAATCATTTATTACTAGAAAATCAGGAGACATAGAAAGAACTTTCTCAGGTGAGATGCATACCAGCAATTCTCAGTCAACACTCACTCAGTGTTGGTAAGTGCCATTTAAGCAAAATTATTTAATCCTTTGCTAAGTACAGAAATCAAGATTAAAGCATCTCAAATAGGAAATTATCTTGATCACATTGTACAGTGCTTGATCACATTGAGCAGTGGGGACCTACCACTTCTCTGGATAATTAGTTCTTACTATGGGACAGCATTTCCTAACATTCAGCCAGAATTATTTACAACAGGCAGCATAATATATTATAAGGCTTTATGTATTCCCAAGAACGTAGTTTTTAGAGCTCTTCCAGTTATTATTTTTAATGTGACAGAAGAGGTGAAACTTATTCAATACAGCGGTCGTAATAATTGTACTTAGTTTAATACCCCACCATTTTTTGTCCTATGTACCCTAATTTTTAAAAAACATTTTCGTACGCCCAGAAAAAGAAACACATTTGCTTTAGAGCAAGGTTAGATAAATCTTACGCTACAACTTTCTGACTCTCTTCCCTTAAGTTCAAAACGTCTAGAAAGCTTCAGATTACGTACCCTTAAACTAATATAGTGGGGCACATAAAATATTATAAGGAAAAAACAGTATTAAGAATGATTTGCCATCCCAACCTAGTACGGGGATTTCAAGATGTACAAACGGTTGCAATCCAATTCATCAGATTACTGCTGCAACCTTGTACAGTACCTTCAAACTGCCCATTTTCCCGCCTCACGTTTCCGAATCATTCGTGGGAGTCCTGCTCTCACGTCCCCACCCAACGTACCTCCCACCCGCTTCTCTAAAGGAGCCAGACGCCCCCGAACCGCCGAGTCTTCTCTGCAAGAGGTCTCGGGTGGGAAACGAGCTCAGCCGCAGCCACCGAGCCGCCATCACGGAACCGCCATCTGCTCCTGAACTGGGGAAGAGACCGGAAGCGGAAGCCGTATTCAACAACATCGCCGCGCACACGCGGCGGCTCTTTGGTTGCTCCTCTCGGTCGGGTCGGTGGCAGCCTGGCTCCCGTCGCCGAGGTCTCCTGGTGGGGGTCATGGCTGTGAAGGAGGTGCCGTGGCGGCGCCTGGCGAGGTTGTCGTTTGGGATGTATACGGATGCAGAAATACGGTAAAGTGGGAACGGCACGAAAGACACATTGCTTGAGGCAGCGATCAGACATTCACTTCCCGGGGAGTCCGCCCACATTGAGCTCTGGGGGACGTAGTTAATGAGGCCGCGCTTTATATCTGTCGGCCTTTTGAGTGTCAAGATAATGTTTTTTGCTTTTCTAACTCTGCTGCTATCGGATGTGCACAGTTTTTGCCTTAAAGTTTTCACGTTTCAGTGTTCTAGAATTTCAGTGTTCTGAAGAGCCTTCTTCAGCGTGGTGCCCCACACTATGTTGGTTTACAGTTTCTATTATTCCCAGCTAGCGTGGCTATTTTGTGGCCGGAGTAAAAGTGTAACATAACTATCAGAAAGTGCTGAGGAGACAGCCTCTCTTTCTGTCAACCGTTTTTAGAGGACAGTTCATGCTGTTTTCAGTTTGACCATAAAACGTATCAATCTTCTGCATCAGTGGTCGGAGCATAAACTTGGATAATTGTTATAGTAAAGGGTCATCTGCAAAGTTTAATTGATATTCAGTCATTGATTGATTGCACCGAGTACTGTCTTTGAAATATCCTTCCCAACTATGAAAGCACTGCTGTTCCTTCTTTTCCATGTCCTAAGTACTGTAGTAAACTGGATAAAGAGTTTCTGAGTTTATAATGAAAGCTGTAAAACTTCTTGGAAATTAATGAATGTTGAACTCTTTATATTGTAAAATGTAATTATTAATTTCAAGGATTTCCATGGCACTTTCTTTGCTTTCTTTCATCTTTGCTTTCACATTTAGGAAACTGAGTGTAAAATCTATAACCAATCCTCTTTTTCTGGACAATGCGGGTACTCCGTCCCCAAACGGTCTGTACGATTTGGCTTTGGGTCCACTTGACAACAAGGAAGTGTGTGTCACTTGTATGCAAGACTTCAACAACTGTCCTGGTCATCTGGGTCACATAGAACTACCCCTTACTGTTTATAATCCTCTCTTCTTTGATGTAAGTATGTTAAGCCATAGTTTCTATAGCATGGGTAGCAGTGAATTAATCACTGTGTTCAGAATTTATGAATATAAGTATTAATAGTTAGTAATAATCTAGACCAACCTTTTCAATCTGTTGTAATGATTATAACAAAATAAAGTTGGTGCAGTATTAAGTACATGTGAATTAGCAGGATAATAAAGCAACTGTTCTTGTTTTCAGAAATTATTTCTTCTGATGCGAGGTTCCTGTTTGAACTGTTGCCATCTAACATGTTCACGTGCTGCAGTTCATTTATTACTAAATCAGCTAAAGCTGCTAGAAGTAGGATTGATTCAAGAGGTCCATGATCTTGAAGCAGTCTTGAGTAAGGTAAGTTTTTCTTTGCTTAATTTGTTTCAGCAGTGTTCCATAGGTTTGTAATGTAATTATCCTTTCAGTTTTTAGAAGAAAGCTCAGATGTAACTGGTGTTGATATTGAAGAACAGTGTTCCATATGTTTGTAATGTAATTCTTTCAGTTTTTAGAAGAAAGCTCAGACGTAACTGGTGTTGATATTGAAGAAGTATTAAGTTTGCACACACAGGATATGCTTCAAAATAATCAGCTCAGAGACTACAGTGCATATGTAAGTAAGAAGAATCAATATTTTATGCTGTTATTTACATTGCTTTTAATGAACAGCTTCCTCTCGCTTCCCATTAACTTGTGAAATTTGTGATTGTTTATGAAAATGTCATTCTGGTCTTACTGTATGGCTTTTTAAAAAATATTTTGAGCTAAAACTGTTATTTTCTAACTTTCTCTGCCACAAAAGTAATGCATGTAATTACAGGCTGCTCATTAAAAAGAAAACAGGGTTTTTTTGTCCACAGCCAGAAAAATCTTGGGTTCATTCTTCTTATTAGCTCTTTAATGGTGTATCATTTGTGAGGGTCACTGCATGTACTTCCTAGTTAGTGGGATGTAGGCCTCATATGTTGGTTTGCTAGATAGTGTTTAGATTAGAAATCCTAACTCGCATAGAATAGTGTAAGTATGATTGGGAGAAAACTGAACTTTGGTTATACTTGTGGCATTTTGGCTCAAATGTCAAAACTATAACTGAGGCTGGTACGAGCAACGGTATAACTGAGCCTGGTAACCTGGTTTATATCCTCTCTAACATATTAAAAAGTGTTATGTGAAAGTCTGGATTGGTGGTGGAGATTCGTATCTATGAATATCTGGTGATGACCATGGCATATGGAAGATTGCAACCTGGAATGTAAGAGAAATAAATAATTTAAAAAATGAAATAGCAAATGAAATAACTGAGAGAAGATTAGATATATTGTACATCTGTTACACTAAGATGAAGTGGAAGGAAGTGATAAATTTGAATGAAGGTGGTCTAATTTTGTTGAGTGGAGCTGAAGAACAGATACACCAAAGTAAAGGTAATATATCATGGAGATAAATCATATATGAGACTAAATGGAAAGTTTTGTGAATAGTTCAGCACTGAATAGGAAGTGAGCAATGAATGTTTGCTGCTCCCTTTAATGTATAAATGGATAAATATATAACAAATGCTCATGGTGACATTGGAGGTGTCTGAAATTAAATCATTGCAAAGTGAAATTTTAAATTGTTTGCTCTTGTTAGTGTTCACAGTCAGCCATACTGAAATTTGTGTTTCATTTGCAGTATAATTTCTAGAACTTTGCTTTTCATTCTCTTGATATAGGTAAAAAATGTATGTGAATGTAGAAGTAAACTTGTCTCTCAATTTTGGAAATTACACATGACTTCAAAGAGATGTCCAAACTGCAAGTAAGTTTTTTTTCTGGGCATTTTTATTCCTCATCCCTTCATCCCAAGATTAAAAACTACTAGGATTTGTCTTCTCATTGGGTTAATGTTTCTCTTTTTTTCCCTCCATCTTCAAGAACAGGACGATCACTTATTCGAAAAGAACATAACAGCAAGCTCACCGTGACTTATCCCACTGTTGTAATTCAGAAGTCAGGCAAACAGACAATAGTGGAAGAAGTAGCAAGTATGTATTCTGTTGAATATTACACACACACACAGATGCAAAACTTGATATTGAGAAATATTATGTTACACTAGAACAAACTGTTGTAGAATATGCCATGTAGATCTAGGTACAGCCTTTAAACTTTTCATATCTGCTTTGTGTCTGGGTTAAAAATTGATTGATTAAAATTTATGGACAATTTCATAAAAGATGGCTTTGTAAACTATTTCTAGATCCAGTTGTGTCTGGGCTTTCTCAAATTTAAGAGTGGACATGCTGACCTCAGTCAAAGCTAGTCCTAAATCCCATAGATTTGTAGTCAGTTTACTCTTAATCAAAGCTAGCCTGAGTGGTTTGACTCACACATAAGCCATGTTTTACAAATCACAGTGACTGAGGTCACGTATCACAGTAAACCAAAGCAAGCATACTAAGCAGCATAATATCTGAAGACAGCCAAATCTTAATCCATCCAACAGTTATTCATGAATTTAGAAGCTTCTCCAAGTAAGGAAAGTACATTTAACTGCCTATGTTTGCACATCATGCTAACCCATAATGTAAATTATCTGGTTTTGAATTGATGTAGCATATGAACCATATTCTTTGGATTATTATCTGCAAATCCAGACAACTCTCACTTATTCACAATAAATAAATCACAATAAATTGAAAATGTGGCTTAATACAAGATGGTGGATTGTCCACGGACTGCTGAGTTTAGATATTATAAGATGGGGACAATTAAAATACTTGGTCGAAAGCAAATGCAGAAAATGTTTCAAGTAGCTTGTTATAGATGTCAAAACATACAATAATTTGAACTTCTTAGCTATAGATGAAACTCAGCTGGGAAAACGAGGCTACATGACACCTTTTACTGCCAAACAACACATTGAAGTTTTGTGGAAGAATGAGGGTAAGTGAATAAAGTTGCTTGCTATCTTTTAAGGAGTTGAAGTCCACACATCTTAAAGTTGCTAAGGTTGAGAAACCCTGCTACAGATGGATCTATGCAAATCTGTGGATATTAGTGGCGCATATCAGTGCTCAAAGTTCAAAACTGAACTGTAATTAATTACTATGACTAGAGAAAGTTTTCCTCTACAAGGATCATTGAAGTGAATGGAAACTATGCAAATATGCTGAATACAGTTCTTGCAACATTTCAGTATATTTTCCCCCAAAACACACTAAATTGTGCCCATATGTTAAAGCTGCTTATTTCTCATTTTAAAACTTTCAACAGAGCTTGAATTCTACTACTTGAGATAGCCCTTCTCTCTGGCTCGTAGCAGATCATATTATTTAGGAGTCTTACTGAAAGATCAATGAATGAAAGAAAGAAAGAAAGATCAATATGTGCATAAGATCTTAGCTTAGCATGTAGTGAATTACACATGAGTATATAGGAAACTGCATCCTGAAATATTATGCTTGTGTTTTCAATACAATTTGTATTAAAGTTTGACTTCCATTTCAATTTTTAAAATTTATTACAGCCTTTAGCCAGCAAATAAAACAGAAATGAAAAAGAGAAGAAGAGAGTCAAAATAGACACAAACAAGCATTTGCCTTCTGACATGCAAACCAAGTGAAATAGTTTCTAGAGCAATATAGTAATGATATCTGCATCTTGGTTATTGCAGCGGATATTCCAGTTCTTCTCTGTTCTGTTTAGGGTTTTTCCTTTGCAAGCTTTTCTCTGGTATGACAGTCACTGGTGATTCAAGTTTCAATCCTGAGATGTTTTTCCTGAATAAACTTGTTGTACCACCTTCCAGGTAATGCTATTTTGCATTTTATACTAAAGTAGTTTTATTGTATTTATGATGTCCAATTAACTGTGGTGGCGCTGCGGGTTAAACCGCTGAGCTGTCGATCGGAAGGTCGGCGGTTCGAAACCGCGTGGCGGGGTGAGCTCCCGTTGCTCGTCCCAGCTCCTGCTCACCTAGCAGTTCGAAAACATGCAAATGTGAGTAGATCAATAGGTACCGCTTCGGCGGGAAGGTAACGGCGTTCCGAGTCGTCATGCTGGCCACATGACCCGGAAGTGTCTATGACAACGCCGGCTCCAAGGCTTAGAAACGGAGATGAGCACCGCCCCCTAGAGTCGGATTCGACTGGACTTTACGTCAAGGGAAACCTTTACCTTTACTAATTAACTGTAAGAAAGTTTTCTAAGCATTAGCAATGTAATTTGATGTATAGATATCGTCCAGTGAATTGTGTTGGAGATCAGATGTTTGCAAATGGCCAAACAGTGAATTTACAAGCTGTCATGAAGGATGCCCATCTCATTCGGAAGCTTCTGGCTTTCATTGCTCAAGAACAAAGTCAGTCATTACAGACAGAAGAGGGAGACCTCAAGACGGTAAGATTGCTTCAGTGCTTCAAAATGAGAAAGAAAGTTATAATAATCCAGTGAAGTTTTTAGACAATACCCACCAACCTTCTAAGTGTTCCTGGTGCTGTTAGATAATTTAAATAATTCTTAGGAGATTTGGGTCTGTTCGTGTTTAATATCTGCATCTTTTGCAGTAATGGGGAGAGAGGTCAGATTTCTAAGTCCCCTACAGTATTGTACTTCTCAGCTTGCTAATATGATAGAACAGGATTTTTCAGACTGGGTTCTCTGGAACCCTAAGGTTTCCTGAGAGTGAAAGGGCAAAAGACTGAGTTCACTCAAACACAGCCGATGTTCTATCAGTCAAGCTTAGCCTCTTGATCAGGGGTTTGACTAACAGGTTCTATGGCCTGTTTACCCCTCCCACCCCAGTGTTAGACCATTTGGAGGGGGCTGCTAGGATAATGAATGCTAGTGTGCACTCTTCTTTTACAGAAAAATATATTCTGGCTCTGAAACAACTTTTCAGCAGTTACTTGCTTCTTTTAAGTATTTATATCTGTCCCACCTTCCCACTCAGGCAAGCAGTCAAAAGAGCTATCTGTTCAAAACAAAACAAAAAGCATACTTTGCTTAAATATACTTAGATACACTTTGCTTTCTCCTTTCAAAGAACAACATGCATTCCAAAATTAACATAATTTCATTTGATGTGTTACTTGTGAATTAATGTAGAGGGCAATCTTCCTGCTTCCAGTATTTTTGAATATAGTAAAACTCAGGACCTCCATTCACTAGACTTTGAATGAAATGGATAATTGTTTTTATTCCATTGTCTCTGAAGTAGTAGATTACACTGACCATCAGGAGGCATCACATTACCACAATTTCATCCTTATTGGGAATCTTCAGACACAGATGGCCAGATGTTAATCTGTAGGGTTCTAACCCTTCACTGGGAACTGAACTCATGGACCTTTGCACTTCAGATGACTATACTCAATACTTTAGCTTTAGAAGTTGTACAGTGTATTCATACTTACTCTGTGTTTATCTCGGTAGCTTGTTGGGTAACTTCCGACCTCAGAATGCTTATGTTCTGATATTGTGTTGACATTGTCCTGGTTGTGAATATCTATTCTATTTGTTTTGAAGAACACTGGAGGAGCTTGCCATGTACTTCTCCAGTGGATTATATTTAGTCTGCTACCTTGTGTATGAGCTACCCATCATGAATGTCCCTTCTGAGAGTGGAGCGTACATCCCTAACAGAATCTATCATTGTGCCATTGGGATGCACAAGTCCTTTCACTACCACAAGATAACAACCCGTGAAGGAATATATATACAATGTCATTATTTACATATTTTTAGAGTGAAATGTTTTAGGAAAGAATCTAGTCTTTTCTTGTGTATAATTTTGAATGATATGTATAAGATTGCATTATTTGTTTGGAAAAGTAAAGATGTTATTCCAAACACTGACAACAAGGCTTAGTCTGGTTTCATTTTCCATTTTTCAGCAAAAAGAGCTTGAGAGCATCAAATCCTTCAGCAACTGTCTGTCCCACCTTTCTCTTTGTTAAAACCAAGGCTATCAAGCACTTGAATTTCCCCTCCCCACCTTTTTAAATTAGGCTGTATTTTTTTAATATTGAACAAAAAAAGTATTTCTGAACTGGATTTCTTCTTGCTGAAATTTTAATTTTTTGTTCTACAGATAGACCAGCCCTTGGAACCTCTGGACCATTCTGTCTTGGCAACAATTCCTGGGCAGACTACTGCAGATAAGCTTTATAACAGCTGGATTCGTCTTCAAAGCCATGTGAATATTTTGTTTGATAGTGACATGGATAAGTTAATATCTGAAAAATACCCTGGTGTACGTCAGGTGAGAGTTTTGAAGACATTTAAAATTCTTGAGGATTGCAGGAATAAAACAGTGTATTTTGAAATACTCCTGTACAGTATACTATTTGTATTTGCATACTATCCTTAAGAGAAATACTCAAGGTTGGCCATATAAATATAGAAATAAATTAACTATACAGTGCAGCAAAACAAATAAGTTGTGTTAGGAAACCAAAAAAAATAAAGTAACAGTTAAATTAAGAGAGAGAACCTTAAAAATGCGAAAGATGTTGTGGAATTGAAAAATTATCAGAGGAGACAACCTATAGAGTTCTCATAAGTAGGGTAACACTGAAAAGGTTCTCTTAGTAACCATAATCAACCACATTTTTGTGATCTCCCTAGTCATAATCATATAAAGGCATCTGAAGAATTGCCTCTTGTACCGACCTCAGATGAGTAGACTGATTTGGGATCTAGTTTTGTTTCTGATATCCAAATCCCAAGCCATGGGGGTATAATATGATCAAGTGCTTTGAATTTGGAAATTGAATCTAAAGCTAAGAAATGGCATGATATTGTTCCAACATCTAACCCCAGTTAATGGACTAGCAGCTGAATTCTGAACTCACTGTGAGTTACAGGCATTCTTCAAAAGTACTTCCATATGTAGTAAATAAACAGTAGTTTATTTGGGACGCTTCCAGAATATGGGATACTATTGCCAAGCTATTTCTAATTGAGAACAACCACTGTTATCACACCACCCTAATATAACATAAGGCAACCTATGACAGATGATCCACATCAGGGTTTCCGGTGGTAAGAGTGGAGTTTAGAGAAGGAATGGATGAACCGTTTGGCCCAAGGTCACATTTGTTGTTTGGTTAGGCACGATGCGTGCATCTACACATGCCACTCTTACAAAGAGACACATGCTGCATTTTCTCACTCACACATGTACAGAGCATACATAGAGATTTTCTTAGCCCCCTCCCTGTCCTTGAGATATTCTGAGCAGGATCTGTGCAGGGAGGGGAAAGTAAGGAAACATCCCTCTCCTCAGTGACCTGATTCCTGATTAGCTGGCTAATGGGAAAGGCAAAAGGGTGCTTTTCATGTAAGTAAACTGATCAAAGGTCAGATTACTGGTTTCTTGCTAGGGGAAACCAATGAATTACTTCTGATCTTCAACTGATAAGGGGAACCGTGGGAGATTTGCCCTTGAGTTCCAGAAGTCACATTTTTGGTGTCCAAAGAACATGTGCATTTTCACATGAAAAGACATTCCAAGCAGGCTGAACAGCCACAGAATTTCTGACTTATCAGAATTGCGTTAGTTTCACCAGTCCTCTCTCTCAGAATTTCCATAAAGCACAGAGTTGAATGACTGATAACTGATTTTTATTTTATCCTCAAATCCCTGAAAAGCTCCTCCTGCAGTTCCATGTACTGGAAAGTAGAATTGAAAAGCATTTCTGTGGCTCTTGCTGCTGGAAAGAACATTTTTCAGAATCTTCAAACTGACATGAATCTATTTATGTTTGTATCTTTCTTGCTGTCCTTGCTGTTAAACTTATGATGAAAGATTCTTGAAAAAAAGAATGGCCTGTTTCGTAAGCATATGATGGGAAAGAGAGTGGATTATGCTGCTCGGTCAGTCATTTGCCCTGACATGTACATTCAGACCAATGAAATTGGCATCCCTATGGTAAGAAAAAAGATTCTTTGCTACAGATGGTCATTTTATCAGACCGAAAGTTTGGGGGCTGCACATACTTTGGAAGATTTGGACGAATAATCACAAATCATTGGCATACTGATCTGCTACAGAAAATCTTTAGGAAGATAATGCAGTAGATTGGAATGTACCTTTTCACAAAAGGTTTGGCACTTCTACTTTAGAGAAGAACTCAAGTGGAGAAGATAACAGGAGGCACTGAAGCCTTGGCTTGGCTCTCCTTAAATGTGATTGTTTCTTTTGCTTGGAGGAAAATGTTTTCTATTGCTGTTATCTTAGCGTGAGACTGTTTATTCCTTGTCCCTAAAAGTTTGCCGTCTCCTATTTTACAGCATATGGCCAGGAATATAAAAAAAAATTGACAGTTGAAATGTTGAGAAAAAGGCAAACAAAAGAGGGAATGTGGGAAGAAGATGGGTAGCCGCAACCGGAAATGAATGTATTTTTTCTTAAAGTGATGGAAATGTACACAGTACTTTGTTCTTTGCCTTTTTTTCCCCTTGAAGGTATTTGCTACCAGACTGACCTATCCTCAACCTGTAACGCCCTGGAATGTCCAGGAATTGAGGCAAGCAGTCATAAATGGTCCAAATGAGCACCCTGGGGCTTCCATGATTATCAATGAAGATGGGTCTCGCACAATATTGAGTACAGCTAGCCAGACTCAGAGGGAAGCCATAGCTAAGCAACTCTTAACCCCTTCCACTGGAGCACCAAAACCAGGCATTAAAATTGTGAGTGGTGTCCAATCTAGTCTACTCTATTTTTTTATATCAAGGTATATATGGCATGTGTATGGTAGAGATGCGGACATCCCAATCCTCTATTGATATTATATTCTGTTAGCTATTTGCTTCAGACATGTTGATTACTGTACTTACTATCACAGTTTCTAGCTGCTTAATGTGGAGGTGTCATTGATTCAAGCTACTGTATGTTATAGTACCTAGTGATGTAAAAGCAGAAAAGGCAGGCACCTTTGGGTTTCTTGGGTTCTCCCTTGCTCCTCAGTCATTGTGCTATACCTTCTACAAACCTGATTGTACAGTGTAGGATAGGATTAGCAAACCTGTGGGCTTGTCTCTGTCTAACCATGAGGGTGGGGCATCTGGGGACCCACAGAGTTTTCCTTACACCCCCCAGTAGGACAACATTCCTGTGAAGGCATACAAAATGTTTGTGTTCAGGAGAGGTTTTGAATTCCCAGATCCCAGCTAGTGGTGCATTGCAGCCTGGATGGTGGAGTTTGCTTCATGTAGATTCATGAACCCACCTTGCAGCAAGAAGATAGGCTAAGTATCTTTCAATATTTTAAAGCTTGCCTTGTCCATTATCTTACTGAGAGGCCCAAACTAATACGCATAACCACAGCTTGTTTGAGTGTGAATGGGGAATTCCCCTCACAGAAATGTGCCCACCTGGTTTTTGTGTAGGGCACCATCCGTGATGCTGGGGCAGGGTAGTGAAGTTGCTATTTTCATCCAGGGAACTCTGGTGGCTACCAGGGCCACTACCCCATTTCTGAACTTGAGAGTCTGTTTCTGAAGTTGGGCCATAGGGATCAGTTGGTGTTGCTGCTATCGTACCAGCCTCCCTGCTACTGTACAGAGCTGCTTCATTTCATGAGCTGCTTGTTGCTGTAGCTGAGTTGGTAGTGGAGTTCCCAAGACATAAGAGTCTTGAGAATGTCTACCACTTTCTTTGGGCCCAGAATATGAGTCAGCTTAAGACATAACATATATCAGGTCACTCTAGCTGGTTTAACAAACCATGGTAAACCCTTGGCATAGCATTATCTTCGAACCCAATCCAACTTATATAGATGGAGGACAGTCATAATTAAATGCAGACAAAAAAGAGAGTTCTCAAGGTGTCTGTAAAAAATTAACTGATGGCCTTGCACATTTCAAATAAAAATCCTTTATGAAGAAATACTGAAAATGTTTATTCTTAAATTATTGCATTTAAACGTTTTAAAAAAGAAAAGAGACAGAATCATAAAAGTAACAAAACAAAAAAGTAAGAAAAGCACAAAATTACATACAAGATTTTCATGCATCATAAAATTGAGTAAAATAGAATAAATTGAGTACAAATTTTCAGAGTAATACTGATTTACTTATTCATATATTCATACTTATGCTCATATTAATATATATATATATATATATATATATCATTGTTAACATCCAATTAATCTGTAAGTTTCAACAAAACTAATCACAATATGAATCATAAACTAAAGTAGAAAATTACAATAAATTCTATCTAGTCAATAAGTTAAATCATACAAGGCTTAAATGTTAAAACTTTATATTAAGAGAAACCCAAATTTTCAGTGTGGTACAAGCCCATGACTGGAATTATAATCCAAAAAATTATCTATCTATCTATTTATTTATTTATTTAATCAAATTTTTATCACCGCCCATCTCCCCCCACTGGAGGGACTCTGGGCAGTTTGGAAAAATGGTTTCCATGTTAAATTAAATTCTGTTTCCGATGTAGTTTTCAAATAGCTTATTTTTAACACTGTGCAATGCACCTAAGAAGCAACTGTATACTGTTTTCAATGAGAACTATAGAATATTCTAGCAACTGTTGGTATGTACAAAGCTAGTGTAGTGTACTTCGTAAGAATATAAATAACATCAAATAGAAAATGGCAACTGAGAAAGAGAATTCAACTTTTAGAATCTTTTTCATTCTATTATAAATAATTTGCCATAATTGTTAAAGCTTTCCAGCATTGCCACCAAATATGGAAAAATGATCCAACCTGATTGTTACATTTTCAAGTTTTTAGAAAATCAATTATCAGTTTTAGCAATAAATACTGGAGTATCATTAATAGAATATTGTATACCAGTAAGTGTGATTTTCACTGTAAATTTAATACTTTTCTTCCACTGAAATTCCCATGGTTGCATATGAGAGAAACATTGAAAATCTTGTGTGTTCTCTATTGTAGTTCACTTGTTCTGAGCTTTCAACCAGTTCAAGAGTGAATTCAGATTCTTATCTTGAACACATTGAGCCAGCAATATGTTTTCTCAGACGCTTTGAGGATTTATAGCATTAACTTGCTAATTTGTAAATGGGGTGTATTTAGCCACTTCCATATTTTCTGTCCTCCTCAAATCCATTTTTATTAACACCTGTTTCTTTTTTCTTGCATGCTGCCATAAGTCTTTTGATTTTGGGATGGTCTACAAGGAAGGAGATTCTTTTTAGGAGGAAAGGCAGAGGAAATCAGCCCAGGAAATCCTTCCCATGTATTCCCTAAAAGCAATACTTCCTCCAATATTTTCCTGCAAGCTTTGATTAGCTCTTCACATCCTGTTCACTCCAGGGGAGGCAAGGCTTTTCATTGTTTTCAGGACAAGCTGAAATAAAACCAGTGCTAGACCAGTTTGTTTTCAGCTTATCACTTGCCCTCAGTTTCTAAACATTGAAGCAGTTAGGGAAATCAAGTGATTAGCCATTCACAAGGAGGTCAGACTATTCTTTCAAAAAGCAGAATGAGGAGGAGGAAGCCCTGTTGCTAAGAGTCCTGCACTTCCCCAACATGACAAATGTCATAATCAACTGAGCAGGCGCTCTAGATCCTAGAAAAGAGAGTTTATTTAACTGGGATTTTGCCTAAATTACCTTATACTACAGGGTTTTGACCTGGCTTTTATGCTGAAATAATGAGAACGCCCCAAAGATTTTTCTCAAAGACCTTGGAGTAAGGATACACGGATAGTAATAGTACCTTGGCTTACTCTTAACATTTCAGTTGGTCTATTTCAGCCTTCCCCAGTCTGATGTGCTCCCATGTGTTAGGTCTGTGAGTCCCAGATTTCCCCATGCTGCTTGGGAATTCTGGGATTTGTAGTACCAGTATATCTGGCAAGCTGCTTGTCTAGTAGTTGTGTATCTTTATTTCTTTTTCTGTATTGTGGTTTTCCCTTTAGTCCACTGCAATTTTTAATTCTCTAGGAAAAGAAATGTTTATATAATTTAACTTGCGTTTCTTCCAGGTGTGCCGCCATATTAAGAATGGCGACATCCTTTTGCTGAACCGACAACCCACTCTTCATAGACCCTCCATCCAAGCCCATCGAGCAAGGATCCTGCCTGGAGAGAAAGTTCTGAGGCTTCACTATGCCAACTGCAAAGCCTACAATGCTGATTTTGATGGTGATGAGATGAATGCTCATTTTCCTCAGAATGAACTGGGCCGAGCTGAAGCCTACGTATTGGCCTGTACAGATGAACAGTATCTGGTTCCTAAGGTAAATAGTTAAACATGGTGTAAATTGTCATTGCCAATTCCCATCTTTGTTTTTCAGCCACTTCGTGATTTTGAATTTAGTCAGCGATGGTAAAGAATTTTGACAGTTTGTCAGTGTGTCAGGATGCATTAGATCTTGGCAAAGAAGTGATTCATTGCATCTAGCAGTTATATCTTGACAACTTTTCTTTCTTCTAACCTTGGAGCTAGTAAGTTGCAGTTGAACATAGAAAAACAAAAGAAAGGTCCTTGATATTTCCTTCCTTCCTAATACCAATGTGTTTAGCATGTCTATATTGGTGATTTTATGTCTGACTACCTCCAATAATCCCATATGAAAGAGAGAGGAGGTAACATAACATGGGCTTGGGAATGATACATGGAAAGAGGGAAGGAGTAATAAAGTGGATTTGGCAAATTAGAAGTAAACAGCACTCTGGTCCTCATGTAAATACATGCATTACTTGCATTTGGAAATGTACTCATCTGCCCAGAAAAAGAGAAAGTAAATATGGATTGTATGGAGCATTCTGCAAGAGAGGGCAGGGCTAGAGAATTGGCAGGTAGAATTCCTGATGTGTAGCACCAAAATAGTTTATTTCTACCTTTACTACATGGCGGTAGATATGTGGCACTTAAATGCTTTTAAGTTAGACAAACAGGAATAGTTTTCAGCATTTGGTTAACAGTGAAGAGGAAAAACTTATATAAAAATACAGGGACTGAATTTTTATTAATTTGTTTACATAGCTTACCTTAAGTCTATGTCAGCTATCTGTTAAACCATTGAAGAACTTGCAGGTTTTCCTACTGAACCTACTAATGTACTACTTGATTCCTCAGGATGGGAAACCATTGGCAGGATTGATTCAAGATCATATGGTGTCTGGTACTAGCATGACCACACGAGGCTGTTTCTTCACTCGAGAGCAGTATGTTGAGCTGGTGTATCAAGGGCTGATGGACAAAAAAGGAAAAGTAAGATTGCTGTTTCCAGCCATCATAAAGCCACGATGCTTATGGACAGGAAAGCAGGTAGGTTAAAAATATCTTGGTGTTTTATTTAAAATACAAAGTAAAGAGCAGAATGCTGCTTACCCAGTCATTGAAACCCTGTATTTAGTGAACACTTTTTATTTGGCAGTACAAGAGAGTCCCCACTTGGTTGGGTATTATGCTGCTTGTTTTCTCATTATATACTGTATATATTTTATACTGGTATTAGTACACTCAGTCTTGACCCTTGGGTACATCTCTTGGGTATATCTCTTGCATTGTTCTAACTTAATTTTATTAAAAATGTAAATGTTGTTGATTAGCTGAAAAACAGAATTAGGCCACTTGAAAGATTACCAAGTGGTTGCAAGCTTTCTTGGGTAAAAAGTTCATAAAAAAACGTTAGGAGAGTTTCCTGGTGTAATCTAATATCATCTATGAATATCATAAGATAGGCACAGCAGTCTGGAGACTTTCCATCTTTCCTCCTAACAGTGAAATCTGCTCCAGATGTGGCTCAAATCAGCCACAATATTACTCTCTCCTCCCCTACCCCATTTCTTTTTGATTTCTTAAAAACTTGCTTGATTGTGCTTGGAAACTCAAAAGCCTACAATTATTTTGTAGACTAATTTTGTTTCTTTGTATTTTCTTTGTTTCTTTTAAATTTCATTTGGATTTTCATTTCACTGAGTTCTTTTCTTTTCTTTTTTTCATGTTTGCTCCACTTGCTTCTCTTTAAATTTAAATCTACAATTTGTCATCTTGTACCAGGTTCCTCTCCCTTCTGAATAACTCTCATGCTATCTGTTCTTTCATTTTTTACTGATAGTATCATCCTCTTATTCACATATTCTCCTGCTTTTCCCTTCTCCAATTCCCAATCGTGTTTGCTTCATTTTTTTCTTATTTTTGTTTCAATTGTGGCCTTTTGAATAGTGTAGATTTCCATGTTTTCTGGTTTTGTGCAGTATTCATTCCATATTCGGTGTTTTGTAATGATTTTTCATGTTGAAATAGCACTGTTGCTTTTGTGTGATTTATTATTTAGGTACTCTGATAAGTGTTTTGCTCTGCTGTTTCTTCAGAGAGGAATATAAGCATATAAGAATAAATGTATGTCTTGCATGTTTAAAGCTGTATTCCTGTCCTGTGTTCTGTCGTAGGTTGTTTCTACATTGTTAATAAATGTAATTCCAGAAGGTCACATTCCACTGAATTTATTTGGGAAAGCTAAGATCAGCGGAAGAGCCTGGACAACGGCATCTGCCCGTAGAGTTTATAGTTTGGATCTTTTCTCTATGTGTGAATCTCAGGTATGGGTCAAATATGGAATAGACTCTTAAGCTATGGCTCCTGGTGCTAGCCAAATGGACTTCATGGCTATTATAATCTGTCCTGAGGGTGTTTGGGATCTTGTCTGCCATAACACAGACCTTCAGCAGAATTTGGAGGAAAGCATAGTCATAAGTCCAGGAGTTATGTTACATTTAGGGGGCATTCTGAACAGTATAACAATAAGAAATTAGATAGGCTGTCCTACTTCGTCTAAAATTATATTCTAGAATTTGAGGGAATCTGCTTATCAGCCAGCTGGGTAGAAAAACTGTTGCATGAGAAAAAATGTAATTATTTCATTAATCATTATTTTGCGGCTATGTGTTTAGTTCTTCAACCTCTTTTTTTTTTAAGTTGGAGCTTATGTTGTTTTGGCAAAATAGAAATAGATACACAAACATGCATGAATGAATTTGAGGCGCTTCAGTCTGGACGTAGGCAAGATTTAATGGTAATTTCTCTTGCATCTGCCAGGTTCTTATTAGAAATGGAGAATTGCTCTGTGGGGTCTTGGATAAAGCTCAGTATGGGAGCTCTGCCTATGGCTTAGTCCACTGCTGCCATGAGGTTTATGGGGGTGAGACCAGTGGAAAGTTGCTAACAGCTCTGGCTCGGATCTTCACTGCCTACCTGCAATTCTACAGGGGTTTTACAATGGGTGAGTAAAACCAACACTTCTCATTCCGAAAACTGGGGTAAGCAACATTATGCAAAAGAGAAAAGAGTAAGACATATTAGGCAAAAGAAACAGGAGGAAGAAATAAGATGAAAAAAGGAAATCTATATATTCGCTCTTGTATTTGTTTTGCAATTTGACTTCATTCATTCTCTCTATATGACCAAACTACAATATACTTTTTTTTTGTATTCAGACCACATTTTCAGCATCCATTCCTTCATGATCCTGTTTCTTCTTGCTTTATCATAAACTGTCAACCCTATAAGGTAGATCGGACTAAGAAACCAGTGCCGTGTACAGGTAGTCCTTGGTTAACAACCACTTGTTTAGCAACCATTCAAAGTTACGACGGCGCTGAACAAGTGGTACGTACGACCGGTCCTTGAAGTTTTGGCTGTCCTAGCAGCCCTGTGGTCACATGATCATGATCTGGGCACTTTGCAACTGGCTTGCATTTACAATGATTACAGCGTCCCACATGATCTCCATTTGCAACCTTCCATGCCAGCTTTCCACAAGCAAAGTCAATGAGGAAGCCAGCAGGGAAGGTCGCAAGTCGCTCAGGTAAGCCCCACCCCACCCAGGGCGCAGCCACTGCCAGCCTCCTCACGCCACACCACACCAGCTACCTGTGCACCCTCTCATGCCTGGCAGCAGCCACCTCCACCACACTGGCCACCCACACACCTCCCCCACCTGGCAGCAGCCACTTACCTGCCTGTCGGCCTGCTTGCAAGCCACCTGGGACTTGCAACATCCTGCTGGCTTCCACACTGACTTTGGTTGTTGGAAGCCAGCCAGAAGTTGCAAGGAGGTCCTCACTTAACGACCTGCAATCCTCGCGTAATGATGGCAACTGGGACTGCTAGGATTGACGTCGCTAAGCAATGTGGCCATATGACATTGCATTTTACAACCACATTGCTTAGTGATAGAAATTCCAGTCCCTATTGTTGTTAACTGAGGACTACCTGTAGGTCTAAAACTACGTTATTAGAATAGTGATAATACCAGAATCTTGCAAGTTTGAATATGCTTTCCCTCTCCCTCACTTTGTCTTCATGTGAATTAGGGAGGGGCCTGTCTGATGCAATTTCTCAAATTAGCTCTTGGAATGGGCTAAGCTCCACTTGTGTGATTGTTGCCTTGGTACAGACTCTTCCTCCTGTCCTTCAAGGCCATTCCCTATGTCCTCTACATATTCATTGAAGTTCCTCCTTCTCATTGCATTCAACTTACATACCTGACATACCCAGCCCTTATTTCATATAGCAAAGTGGACTAAGTGTCCTCTTATAGACATTTTGCTTCTTTCAACGAACATCCTTTCCTTGTAACAGGCCATATCCTATTCACTACTTGTCTGTCAACAGTTGCACGTCTTAATTTTTTTCTGTCCATTTTCCCATTTTTATTAAGCATTCTGCCAAGAGCACGAATTCATCTCTCTCTCTCTCTCTCTCTCTCTCCCCTTGCACTGCTGTTTATTTGTTTATTTATTTGACCTGTTTCCCTGGTTATAGCTATTTTTTAATTATTTCTTTTTTTATCTTACTGTACTGGATTTTGTTTTTAGCTTGTACACCGCCTAGAGTTGCTGTGAATTGGGTGGCTTTATACATTTGAATTCTGAATAAATAAATAAACTTTCCATTTTTAATTCCATTTTCCCTTGGTCTTTGGTATGTTAATAATAATAATAATTAGTTGCATCATGTAATCTATCTGGCAGTTAGTTGAAACCATTCAGGTTCTCATCCAGCAATACAACGTTATCTCCATACAAAAGTACATGCACATTCAAATCCCAGGCCAACAGAGCTCTGATGTCACCACAGGCATTCTATATGTATTTATCCATTCATTTGTGTGTCTAATGTATTTTTGTGATTCTGAACATTTGGGACAAATAAAGAGCCAACTGATGACTGCATCTTGGTGCCAAATACTGCAAGATGTTGCACTGATCTTCCTCTCTCCCAGAACTTTTCAGCCTTGATAAATTTTAAGAGATCCTAAGTTTATACAATCCACATGTTGTACAACTGGGGAAGCAACTCTGATAGACGGGAATGATTGCAATCTTCCACACTGGGGAACTACAAGCCAGTGGTCCAGTATTACTTGGTTTGAAGCTCTTGTACTACTTCCATCAATGATGCGAGATTGAAGGAAACCTGTCTTATGTAATACAGCAGAAACATTATCACAGAGAACATATTTTTAAATTGTAAAATAATATAGTAAGAGAGAAACAACAAAACACAGAAAAATGTGTGATTTTTGTTTAAATGATTTGTCAAAGCTTATGCAGTAAAACATCTTAAAAATATATAAAATATAAAAAAAATCTGAGAGTATGTTCTAATATTTATTTATTTTTATTTATTACTAAGATTTTGTGCTGCTCTATTCCAGATTGGCTCTGAGAGGCATTATTACATGAATCATCACAGCATCAATTATTGCAAATATTTATATCTGTCCTTGTGTGACGCAAATTGAATCACATTTACACAGAACATCAGCAATAATAAAAACAATAAATTACCTTTCTAAAACCTCAAATGGGAATATTCTTTATTTTTCTATTCTAGGAGTTGAGGATATTTTGGTCAAATATCAGGCAGACAAGAAGAGGTGCAGGATCATTAAGGAAAGTACCAACTGCGGTACAAAGGTAAGGTCATGCTTTGGAGTATGGTTGGTGAATGATCCATCTTCATCAAGAAAGCTGTGTTGTTATATACTCTTGGCATCTAAAAATATTTTGAATTTCTTAGGCCATTAGAGCTGCATTTAATTTACCCGAAACCTCATCCTGTGAGGAACTTCAAAGCAAATGGCAGGATGCCCATCTTCATAAAGATCAAAGAGATTTTAACATGATTGATTTAAAGTTCAAAGAAGAAGTCAACTGTTGCAGCAATAAGATCAACAAGGTTTGTTTTTAGAAGTTTGAGAAACCTCACACTTTATTTTTAACATGAATTCAGGCCTTGGAATTTTTTTTAATAGAAAGTATGTATGTATATGTCTCTGCGGAAAATATGTATACTTCTATGAACTATATATCATATAGGGGACTCGGACAGTAACATAAAACCTGCCCTATGTTATTATCTTAACAGTTCTTGGGGTGATAAAATGTCAGTGTGCCATGACAAAATTTGAAATATTTCTGTGGTATATGACACCAGAAAAAATATCTAGAATGTATAAAGGTACTTCAAATCTATGTTGGAAATGTGAACAAAAAGAAGGTGGAGGAGATGCAAAAAAGCTAGAAGATTTGGGGTTCAAAAGCATACACTGATTCAGAGGATTTTAAAGGTTAATATATACAACTGAAACCAGAACTTCTCCTCTTGGGACTGATGGATAAATGGTTGGAAAAAAGTAATGGAACTTTGTTTTTATACATGATAACTGCAGCGAGATTATTCTACGCACAAAGATGGAAAGATTTGGCAATACTTATAATGGAGGAACGGTGACGATGATAGATCTTGCTGAGATGGCCAAACTGACTTGTTTGAATAGAGAGAAGACAATATTTATGTTTATTGCTGACTGGAAACCCCTTACGGATTTTTTGTGTTAAACAGGAAAAAATGAACTTACGATCTATGGTTTTGACAATCAGATAGGATAGATTATAGAAATAAGAGAGTCATGATGTAACTTTAGAGAAAGAGGTAAATCTACAATTGTACTTAAAACTGCTGTAAAGAAGATTGGAAGCCACTTTATATCTTTTTTCTTTTCAATTTTTTTCTACTTTTTTCTTCTTTTCTTTTTGAACTTTGGTTTTCTCTTTTATTTCTTTTTTAATTTTTTCCTTCTTTTATTTTAGTTTGTATTAGTCTTTACTCTTGTTTTAAAAACATTGAATAAAATTATATTTTAAAAAATTGAAATATTTCTGGATCCAGTTCAGATATACAGATAATTACTGCTCTATGACTGTTTCCATTTCTGTAACACCTAATTAGAGCATCTCTCTCTGCTCTTGCATGATCTCTGGTAGATTTGCCATGGCTTAGACTAAATTTTTTATTTTTGCTATGAACTGTAGGTATGCATGCCTCTTGGGCTTCACCGGAGTTTCCCAGATAATAATTTGCAGTTGATGGTGCAATCAGGAGCCAAAGGCTCTACTGTGAATACTATGCAGGTATGTATGTATTTATCTATCAGTGGATATAAGCCAGTAAAACTGTATTTATGGGCCACTTTCTAATTATCTGCTATTGTTGTATTAGAGAATGAATCGCATTTACTGTGTCCAGAAGAGGTTAGACTAATTGTAGCTGTGGTGTTTTAACACTGACATTTATGTCTTATTATTTCTCTTGCCTTCTTAAAGATTTCTTGCTTGCTGGGCCAGATTGAATTAGAAGGTCGAAGGCCTCCATTGATGCCATCTGGAAAATCATTGCCATGTTTCCAGCCTTACGACTTTTCCCCCAAATCAGGGGGGTTTGTAGCCAGTAGATTTCTTACTGGCATCAAGCCTTCAGTAAGTTAGCATGTACTGATTCCTCTTCTCTGAGATTTGTTTCTGTTATGCAATATGTGCATCAAAGAAGATGATTCTTTGATTATGATGAAGTCATAATTTTAGTTCATGTTTCCTTGGCTTTTTAAAAGGCCGGTTAAAATTGAGCCAGAACGTGCTGTTGTCTGCTTATATGGGGAAAGTGTCTTTTACTCATGGAGGTTCTATATGTTTTCTAGGAGTTCTTCTTCCATTGTATGGCTGGTAGGGAAGGTCTAGTGGATACAGCAGTCAAAACCAGCCGATCAGGATACCTTCAAAGGTAAGAATGTCTTTTTAAATCCTTCAGATTTTTATGTAGTTGCTGCCTACTTTAAGCAGCTTTAGGACAAAGAACAAACAAGTTAGATGTAGGATTGTGTAAAGTTGTATAATCCTAAATGAGTCTTCCTTCTTACGTGACTATTTTCGAATAGGTGTATCATAAAACATTTGGAAGGGCTGATTGTTCATTATGACATGACTGTGCGAGACAGTGATGGCAGTGTGGTTCAGTTTCTCTATGGAGAAGATGGACTGGATATCCCTAAGACACAGTTCTTGCAACCCAAGCAATTTCCTTTCATTGCAGATAATCACAAGGTAGGTTTGGATCTACTAGGAAAGTGTATTATGTTGGTTTGTTATGAAAATGAGAAATACAAGACTGTTTTGGACCTTCTCATAAAAGAATCAGAATTTTTCTTTATGGGATAATGGAAGAAATGGGAGGAAGGTAGGATATACTATTTTTTTCCAGCTGCTTCATTTCTGTCATTGTACTTATAAGCTAGTTCTTCCTTCTGGCCCATCAGCCTCACCCTAGGATCCTAGATGCTGGGTTGTTCAAGTCCTTGGCTGCAAGCTGAAATTTCTTAACCTGTCTTGTATACTGAGACCTGGGTGGGCAAGAATAGAGCTGTTACTTTGTACAACATGTGCCTAAAACTGGGTTTTAAGTGCTTCACCAGCCTTGACTCTAAGACTGAGAAGGTGAGGTGGCAGTCATTCTCTGGGAGAACTTGATTGTGACCAGGCACCCTCCTCTGGAGGTGGCTGGATCTGAGGCCCTCTCTATGAAGTTCAGTACCAGCAGTAACCAGGGGATGCTGTTGGTGTACTGCCCACCCTGCTGCCTGAGCTGTTTGATTCACTGCTGGGCTGGTGGTTAATTCTGCTCAACTTTTGCTGCTTTGGGAGTTAAGTCTCTATTTCTTAGGGATGGAGTTGGAGTTGACTTGAGATTTCATGGCCTCTGTGACAACTATGGGCCTATCCTGAGTCCATGAGATCTATTCTTTACTTCAGAGCAGTTTGAATGTGATCTCAAGGTGAAGGTCATGACCATGATTTCCATGTTATGGTCAGATCACTTCCTGGTCACCAATTAGCACCACTGACCTTTCTGTGGGAGAGGGACTGTTTATGATGGTCCACTTAAAGTGCCATATGGGTTTTCAGTGAGTACTTTTGGGTTATCAGCGTGGGTTGAGGGCATTGTTTTACAGTGACACTATTGCTTTCTGGCTGAACAGTTTCAGTCGATCCAGGTGGGGAACATACTTACACTTTGAAAGATGGAGAATATTCAACCTTCAAAAAATCGATTTTGTGTATTTGTTATAGGTGATTCAGAAATCTAAGCATTTAGACGAAGTTCTGCCAAAAATGAATCCTCAGCAAGCATCTAAACAATTTAGATCAGTCAAGAGATGGCAAGTGAAGCATCAACAGTCTTTGAGAAGGAAAGGAGGGTTTTTGCTGTTTTCCCAGAAAAAGTTGGTTGGTGTAAGAGCACAGATCCCTACAGGAGAACTTGTAAATGGCCGAGATCCTGCAACTCTTCAGGTTATTCCATAATTCATGAATATATATTTTATTACTCATTGAACTATTTTGTAATATTCAGAGAAATAATTCGCCTTTCTCAAATGTTCACTTTTGAATTCTGGCATCCATTTCAGTTGTTAAATATGTGGTATGAACTGTGTGAGAAAAGCCGGAGGAAGTATCAGAAGAAGGCAGCAAGATGTCCTGATCCTAGTCTTTCGATCTGGCGGCCAGATATTTATTTTGCATCGGTGTCTGAAACATTTGAAAATGAAGTTGAGAATTTCCTTGGAGAGTGGGATGCTCAGAATGGATGTAACTACAGCAAATCTGAACTTTCTTCCCAGAGGTAGTAATTTCATTCATGTTGAGCTGTTAACCATAATGCTTCTTGCTTGGGGTCTAGCATGTTGGTATATTGTTTTCTGCTACAGAAATTAATGTTACCATGGTAATTGAGTACTTCCTTAAGTATTGGCAGGGTGAAGAGGTTGAACTTAATTGTCCTCAATTTGGGTGTTAAAAGCTGCATTGCCTGGGGGAAGAACCTTGCCTGGACTTGTTTTAGTTTCTGTTTCCTTTTCTACACACAGCCTCTCTTCCCGGTGCTCTCTGAGCGCGTGTGTGAATGCACAGCTTGTAAAATACGTTTTTCTGCTTTCTGTAAATACATTTATTTTTATAGAAATGCCTGGTGTGTGTGATTTTTCTGATCTCTCAGGCCAAATGCTTTCCAGCACTCTGCCACAGATTATGGGCCCAGTAAGAAACCCAGTGAACGACAATGCCGGCTCCAAGGCTTAGAAACAGAGATGAGCACCGCCCCCTAGAGTCGGATTCGACTGGACTTTACGTCAAGGGAAACCTTTACCTTTACTAAGAAACCCAGTGAACCCCCAGAGAGATCACCTCATGCACAATTTAAAGGCAGGTAGCAAAGACCTGTGAAGATTTTCTTTGGAGCCGCCTGGAGTTTTTCCAGCCACTGCTGGTCTACAGTACAAAGAAGCCAGCTGAGATGACTTGCAAAAGAAGGAAGAAGCCATGGCTGCCTCCCAGCCCTCAGCAATGCCTCTGGAGCGCCTATCAGAGACCAACTACTTGAATTGGGCCCTGAAGATGGAAATGTATCTTCACAGAGAGAATCTTTGGCTGCCAATTGGTGAGCAGACTCCCCAAAATCCCAGTGCTGAATGGCTTAGACAGGATGAGCGGGCTAGAGCCACCATTATCCTGGGAGTTGAAGACAACCAGCTAGTGCATTTGTGAGGTATGCAGTCTGCAAAGCAACTTTGGGATGTTTTGAGAGACTTGTATGTAAAGGCAATAGCAGGGAGTAAAATTACCCTGACAAAAAAAGCTGTACAAAGCCTACCTTGCAGAAGGAGATAGCCTTCCTGAGCACCTGCATTATATTCAGCAGCTGTTTGTTGAGTTGCAGGAGAGAGGAATGGAATTTACACCTCTCACAAAATCCTATACCCTCCTGTCCTCACTGAATGATATGTGGGACATGCTGATTTGTACCCTGGAGGCTATGCCTGAAGCAGACCTCACCCCATCATATGTAACACAGCGCTTACTCGCTGAATGGGAGAAGAGAGAGGAAAGAACACCCCCCATCTCTTCTGGAAAGCTGCAGTACCAGAAATCAAGGGAAAAGAAGCAAAAAGAAGCTGAGGCCACAGCGCTAGCCAGCCAGCGATGCTTCACTTGTGGTTCAGCTGGACATTTGCAAAGAGACTGTGCCTTGAGACCCAAGAGTAGAAAGACAGAGAAGAAGAACACAAGGGCAACACAGAAGAAGGCGCTTCAGACAACCCAAATTGCACAGGTTTTTGTGAAGGGTAATTCTGATGTATGGGTGTTAGATTCTGGGGCCAATTGTCATTTATGTAATTGTAAAAGCTCTTTTGTGTCACTGTCTAAAACTGACAGACAAAGTGTATCTTTGGCTGATGGGTCTGTGACCAAAATTATGGGACAAGGTGACTTGTATTTATCCTGCTTGGGAGAAACTGTAAAAGGTGTGTTGTATGTGCCAAATCTACAGTCAAACCTTTTATCTGTGGCACAATTAGCTGCAACAGGGTATGTCATAACATTTAAGAAAAATGGTTGTGAGATACGTAAAAATGGGAAATTGCGTGCTACTGGTATGTTAAAAGACTCCTGGTACATTGTGCAAAATGCAAGGAAGCCAAGCTGCAAAGCTGCAGTTGGCAACACTCCATATCATGACCAATGTGTACACCTGATGCACAGGAGATTTGGTCATGCTAATTTCAAGTATATAGCACAAATGCCACAACTGCGTGCTGACCTAAAGATAAAACCCTGTGATAAATACTTAGACTGTGTAGTTTGCAAAGAATGCAAAACACATAAAGCTCCTGTGAGTAAGCACAGTGACAGAGTTACAACTAGACCTCTAGAAATTGTACACTCTGACATTATTGGTCCTTTTGCTCCAAGTATTGGACAAGCAAGGTATGCAATGACCATCATTGATGATTTCTCAAGATACACGTTTATCTACATCTTAAAACACAAAGATGAGGCATTTGAGAAATTTAAAGGTTTTGTGACATGGGCAAATAGAAAATTCCCTAGGCCTGTATCTGCATTCCAATGTGATAGAGGAGGAGAGTACCTTTCTCACAAATTCAAAAGGTTCCTAGCAGAAAAGGGGATAGAACAAATTCTTTCTAACCCTTACACCCCTCAGCAAAATGGTGTTGCTGAAAGAAAGGGCAGAACTTCGCAAAGTGGAATGTTATGCATGCTGAAGGATTCCAATTTATCCTTTAAATATTGGGCAGAGGTTATGTCCATTGCCTGTTATGTGCAAAACAGACTGTATAACTCTGTAATCCAGTACACTCCATTCCACTTGTTTTAGGGTGTGAAACCAAAGGTAAACCATCTGAGAGTGTTTGGTAGTACTGCATGGGTTCATATTCCAAAACAACAGAGAAGGAAAGGAGGCCCCACAACAAAGAAGCCATCTTTGTTGGCTATGAACAAAGCCAAAGGAGCTACAGGTTCATAGCAGGAGAGAAATTGATAATTAGCAAAAGCGCTTCTTTTGCTGAACAAAACTGTGGGAGATTAAACTCTAGCTCTCCAGTTGATTTAACAACAGAACAGCAAGGACTTGCTGATAGTGATCTTTTGCCTAGTGAGGACATTAAACCAGAAAAGCAAACTGAAGATCTGTCTGATGAGACAGATGCTTCTCAGGAAAGTGATAGGAGTCAAAAGTTAAGCCCTGTATTACCTCGCAGATCTCAGAGGAGTAATAAAGGTGTTCCTCCATCACGTTTTCAGGCTGAAACAGTAAAGGCTTTTCACATATTCACAGAACCTGAGTCCTTAGAACAAGTGAATGCTTTACCACCTGAGATTGCACAAAATTGGCATTCTCCCATGCAACAGGAGTTAGCATCCTTGAAAGAAAATAAAACATGGAAACTGGTAAATCTACCTCCCAATGAACGCTGTCTAGGTTGTAGGTGGGTTTTCAAACTGAAAAGGGATGCTGATGGCAAAATCCAAAAATATAAAGCAAGGTTGGTTGCAAAAGGGTTCACTCAAAGGAAAGATTTAGACTTTGACAAGACTTTTGCACCAGTTACCAAAGGTGAATCAATTAGATTACTGTTAAAAATTGCTGCACTCAAAGGAATGTCAGTTCACCACTATGACATTCAAACTGCATTTCTCTATGGTGATTTAGACCACAAATTATACATGCAGCAACCCCCTGGCTATGAAAAAGGGGAGAATCTGGTCTGTGAACTGCAGAAATCAATCTATGGATTAAAACAGGCTGCTAGATCCTGGAACCAAAAATTAGATGAAAAACTGCAGAATTTTGGTTTTGAAAAAGGAAAAGCAGATCCATGTGTATATGTGAAGAAAAACAAACAAGGCTGTATGTATCTGTGCATTTATGTTGATGATTTGCTGCTCTTCTTACCAACAGAAAAACAAAGGCTTGATTTTGAAGCCTGCATGAAAAGCCATTTCATATTAAAAAGCCTTGGAACAGTAACAAATTACCTAGGCTTGGAAATACACAGGGAGAAGGATGGTAGCTTTCTGTTCAGCCAACATAGTAAAATTCAAACGCTCCTAGAGGATTTTAACATGCAAGACTGTAAACCAGTCTCTACTTCCATGATACCAGATTTTCAGAAAGGAATAGGAGAAACTCATTTAACTGAGGCAGAGAAATATAGATCTGCAATTGGAAGTTTACTGTACATTACTTATCACTTTCACCCAGATACCTCAAATTCTGTGGCCATTTTAAGTAGACAGGTAGAGAAACCTACATCTACTGGAAAAGCAGCACTGAAGAGGTTAATGAGGTATTTGCAAGGAACAAAGAATTATTGCCTGAAGCTAAATGCCTGTGGAACAGAGAAATTGCAGGCTTTTGCCGATTCTGACTGGGGAGCAGATGTCAGGAAATCCACTTCTGGGATTTTAATTCAATTTGCTGGGTCAAGCTTAGGCTGGCATTCTAGAAAGCAAACACTTGTTGCTCTTTCCACTGCAGAAGCAGAGTTTTATTCTCTAGCACAAACCTGTAATGAGGTTGTATGGTTTAAACAGTTGTTAAAAGACATAGGCATGGAAGTGAACCAGCCTATAACTGTTTATGAGGATAATCAAGCTTGCATTGCTATGGCAAAATCTGAAGCCTGCAAAAGTAGGACAAAACATATCAATATTAGATACCAATATATCAAAGTCATGATAGCTAAAGGGGAAATAATGTTAAAATATTGTGAATCAAAAGACATGATTGCTGATATTTTAATCAAACCTCTTCCTCTACCAAGACACGAAGAGTTAACAAAGCAAACTGGTCTGCATCTCATTCCATAGGATAAAAAGGGCAGTGTTGGTATAATGCTTCTTGCTTGGGGTCTAGCATGTTGGTATATTGTTTTCTGCTACAGAAATTAATGTTACCATGGTAATTGAGTACTTCCTCAAGTATCGGCAGAGTGAAGAGGTCGAACTTAATTGTCCTCAATTTGGGTGTTAAAAGCTGCATTGCCTGGGGGAAGAACCTTGCCTGGACTTGTTTTAGTTTCTGTTTCCTTTTCTACACACAGCCTCTCTTCCCGGTGCTCTCTGAGCGCGTGTGTGAATGCACAGCTTGTAAAATATGTTTTTGTGCTTTCTGTAAATACATTTATTTTTATAGAAATGCCTGGTGTGTGTGATTTTTCTGATCTCTCAGGCCAAATGCTTTCTAGCACTCTGCCACATAGCATGCCACACCTATCTCTTAACTCTCTTCTAAGTAACATTGGGTTTCTATCACAGAGTAGTAGCACAAAACCTTACTGATTTGAGGTTTTCAGTTTGTGACAATCCATTTATTATTATAGCAGCTTCCTCATCCAGTAGGAAATTCTTTTGGCCTTTAAACAGATGGATCAGATCTACAAGATTAAGAGTATAGGCATTCCTAGAAACTAAGCTAGTCCTTTTTTTGTTGAAATTTTGCCAATCAAAATTTAAGCAGTGAACTGGGATCTTTGGTTCTCTCTTTCCATACAACTAGCTTTTATCCTTCAAGAAATTATTGTTGTAATGAAGAGGCTCTGATTGTCATTAGTCACGTTTCTAAGTTAGAAGTTAAAAAGAGATGTTGTAATAATTTAGCATTAAATCTTGAGAAAAAAACAAAGATGAAATGTATGTTTGCACAAACATACATTTTTGAAAGAAAACGAGTGTTGTGTAGTTCACATGCAGATCCTTTTGGATGTAAGCCATGCCAAATTCAGTGGGGCTTATTCTTAGGTAAGTATCAGTTAGATTGACGCATGAGAAACAAACGAGCTAATTAGATAAAGCATGAATTGATGTATAAGTGATGAAACAAAGCATTAAGGTCTTGCAGTTTGGACAAAATCGCAGCACCAGGTCATGCATGTGTCCCACAGAAACCGATGAAGACAGTACTTATTCTAGTGAGTCTTGTAGAATTGTTGTTTCTTGAAATATTATTTAGTCTGTTTTTTTTTATTGTAATGTTGTTTTGGTTATGCATTATTGTAAGTTTATGCCATTTACAGTAAAGTGCTTTCTGTATATTTTTTACAGAAAGGCAGAATCTAAAGTAATAAATTAAATCCTTTCTTGGTGTCTTTAGATTACAGGAGTTGCTGTATTTAAAATGGCAACAATCACTCTGTGATCCTGGAGAAGCTGTGGGACTTCTTGCTGCTCAGAGTATTGGGGAACCTTCCACACAGATGACCCTGAATACCTTCCACTTTGCTGGAAGAGGTGAAATGAACGTTACCCTTGGTATCCCAAGGTAAGATAGCATCTTGCCTTACCTTTTTAATGCTTTTACTGTTCCAAAATGCATACAGCCTGTTCTCTCCCCAGGCTATATTACCAACTTAGTATAGCGTGGGGAGAGTAGAAGACCTAAGACCCAGGAGTCTGTTTTTCCTGAACTCTCCTTTTTAACAGCTATCCCACAAATAAGTGACTTTCTCCATCATTTACCATGACATCATGCTATTTCTTGCTTGGTGATAGGTTAGTGCTAGAATGTGCAACATATGGCCTCTAGATAGCAGTAAATTGCAGCTTCTGTGACTCCTAGCCAGTATGACTAATGGAGAGGAGCTGCAGTCCAGCAATATCCAGTGATACATATATTGTTCAATCCTGAGTTAACTGAGGGAAGTATATCATGCCTCAAGCTAATAATAATAATAATAATAATAATATAACTTGTAAGCGTCTGGGCAGCTCACAACAATCAAAGAAATTAGAATAAAATCAATAAAAGATGGCAAGCGTGACAGATCAGATGGAATGAAGTGAGGGGTCTTGCGGTAATGGTGTTAAGCTCCCTTTTTTAGCTGGCTGGAATTTCCAGAAGCTACCCAAAAACACTCAGCACAGTCGGATAAAAATCTTAATTGCATATTACAGTTAATTAAGTCACTTAAATTGGTTGATTGCAGTTGATTCTTGGCACAGGAGGATATATAGGAACTTCATTAAAAAGGCTATTTGTTTCAGGTTTATTAACACTGTATGTTACTTTGAGTTTATTTAGTAGAAAAGTAGGATATCCCCAGTTTCTGCTGCTACTATTACTTTGCTACTTCAGATTTTGATAGTTCTCTTGCTTAGTTATAATGAGTTCCTGCCTTCTGGGAAGATTGTAGCCCTCTTTTCCTGATCCCAAAGGCAGCACAGACTTTGAATGTTTGTCCTAATTATAAGGAGAATGAAGCTGACCAGGTAAGAACCTAGTTAAATATCTTCTTGAGCATTAAGTGTCCTTGCTACTAAATGTGCAATACTTCTTTGTTAAAGGTTGCGGGAGATTCTGATGGTAGCTAGTGCTAATATCAAAACTCCCATGATGAGTGTTCCCGTCCTTAATACCAAGAAAGCTCACAAAAGGGTGAAGAGGCTCAAGAAGCAGCTTAGCAGAGTATGCTTAGGTGAGGTAAGTCCTGCTCCATAGAACTTGCGTGTATGGACGGAAGAATCATCACACCAGCTCTACCTGAGATCTTTAAGGAATGTTTCGGTAAAGAATAGGATAGCCGACTTCATATTACTTTCTGCAGAATGACTGCAGTTTCTCAAGAAGTGTCAGGCAGCCTTTCTCTTATTGTTTGGGATTTGGAGTAACAGGTCTTAACTGGTCTGGGAATGGACTAGTTCACACTTCCCTATCACATATGCACGTCTCTGAGGTAACATTCTAGCTTTGTTATAGCATCTCATATCTCAGGCAAAATATGGAGGAGGCTGATTATTTAGAAGCTCCCAGCATTGAAACTTCTAGCTACTTAGTGCAAAGGAAGCATAAAATAAAATGCTAACTAGAACCATTCCTATTTGTTTCTTAAAGTTTGCTTTTTAAACTACTTAAGAGTGCATTTCAATAAATAAGGAATTGAGGCAAATGGGGGGAAGAGAAACTTATAAACCCCATTCTTGCTATGGTGTAAAGCACTTGGATATGAGGTTCTCTGTCCAATTGAATCTGAATATTTGGTTCATGGGCAGGAAATTGCTGGAGAGTGAATACTGTACTGTCTTTTTTGTTTCATCATCTTGAAATTATTGTAAATATTCTGTGGGAGGACAGCTTTATTTATTTTTTTAAAAAATGGTCCATTTTCCTCCTCCAGTATTGCTTTGTGATGTGGGCAGATGATTTTGGAGAGTGAGAAAGTATGCCCTTATTAATTCTTAGACATTCAGATGTTCTTATTGTTTCAGGTGTTACACAAAATTGATATTGAGGAAATGTTGTGTTTGGAAGGGACATTAAGCAAGCACCGCATCCACACCATCAGATTTAGTTTTTTGCCTTATGAATGCTATCAAGAAGAAAAATATGTGAAGCCAAAGGACATCTTACATTTTATGGAGACAAGGTCAGTATCCTCTCCTGACAAGTTTCCAGTTGTTAAACAAGATAGGGAATATACCAACTGGTGGCGGGGGGGGGGGTCATGAGAGGCCTCACAAATTCCTGGGAGGCCAGCAGCACTGAAAGGCAGGCAGGCAGGAAGTGCAGAGTTTGCTGAGCTCTCACTCCTAGGGCAGGAGGGAAGGAGCCACACTGGTGCACAGCTGATGAGGGGGAGAGGTGCAGACCTGGGCAGGAGCACCTCTGCTGAGCCAGGAAGAGAATATGGCACTGAGCTCATCACCTTGGGTAACCACTGGAATGCTCGGCATGCTTTCTCAGTCCTCCATCATCAATATCATTAATCATTTTGGGGAGGGAGGTTCCACACAAATTAATGTATTAGTTTGGGAATCCCTGCCCTATGTAATTTTAATAACAACAGCAAGACTTTGCCATTCTTTTCAGTACTTAATGCATTCAGGGCTGCCTTCTCTACTGAAATTTATATGGAAGCCAAATGCACAGGATTTTCAGAGTGATCGAATGCAAAGAAAACAAAGACAACAGAAGTCCAGATCAGAGGAAGAGTGTTTCTGCTCTGACTTTTTACCCCTACCATTGTGAGCTTTCCCCTTTTCACCCTATGCATATGGCCTTATTTGGGTACCACAGAAAACTAAATGTGGCTCTCATACCACCCCACCAAAAGGATTACCCACCATTGTGTTGCTGAAAGAGAATTTATTTTATTTTATTTTATTTATTATTCAGATTTTATTAATTTGAATAATAAATAATTAATTTGAAAGACATCAGTATGTTTGTAGGTTTAAGTGGCAACCTTATGATCTGTCTTACATTGGTCTTTGCTCTGAGAGAATGAACGGGTAGGCCTGCACTCCCCCACCCCCACTCAAGGCTAGCTTTTGATTTACACTTTTAAGTGCATTTTTGCTGTCATATCACTAACTTTTAAAAATGATATATTACTGAAATATTTTTTATTCAGTATTACTAAAAATAATTTTCTCTTGAGGTGCAGAAAGAAATGGAGAATTCAGAGTCAGGAGAAAAATACTTAATTTTGTTTCAAAAATGAATAATGTTGTTACAAAAAGACTGAAAGTTTCCCTTTATATATGTCATCTGAACTGATGGATCCAGGAAGGTAAATTGTAACATTGCATTGTTTGGAATCCAGAGACTGTACTCTGTTTCTCTTATCCATCGCACACAGATTCTTTAAAATCTTGCTGGAAACAATTAAAAGGAAGAGTTCAAAGTTGGCATCTTATAACACTGTCAGCACTCGAAAAGCAATTCAGAAAGATTTAGAAGGGGAGGGAGAAATTGGTGCTTCACAAGAAGACCAGGTAAAAATGTAGACCCCTTGGCTGAATTAGCTTTATAAAGCTTTAGTAAGCTGAATGAAAAAATTACATGTTGATATATTTGCATGTTTAAAATATATCTTTGTTGCTTTCATTCTATGTGTTCCTTAGGGCTGTGTTAAATGGGTAAGAATATTTACATGCATGCTTTCTTTAAGAGTACTTTCTCTAGTTTCTCTTCAGAGCATATAAATCTTTCACCTTTTGCTCCTTTTTAAATATCAATTTTACTTTTCAGTTCACTTTTTTAAAAAATGTTTCATATCATGCTATACAATTACATTACTTTCTATATTTTATATATATATTAATCAAGCATATAAACTGATATATGTAGTCCAGATTTCTAGTCCTCTAGGTGGGACTTTAAATGATAACATTCTTCTTCAAATATAAAAAGAGAAGGGAGTTCTTCAGATCATTGTATATTTAATATAGGAAAAGTGTCTTTTCAGTTTTGTTTTCTTGTTCTTTTTCAATCATAAAAATACTCTATATTATTTCTGATTTGATCCTCTTAGCTTCCAAACTATTAATATAGTTTGAAAAAATTAGATAGATAACCTTATTATGGTCACTGACTAGCAAATTAAACAGCTGACTTCATAAAAACAATAAAAATCAAAGAGCAGGAAACCATGTCATAGGGAATAAAGCATAAACATTATCTAGAAAGAGCAACAAAATGCCTTAAAGTCTAAAACATTACTAAAACATCAACACGAGTGTTTGTGACATTTACTACGGTACAGTAAATATATGGATAGCAGGATATTAAAAGAAGAACCTAATATTTTAAGAGTAAAATGCTGAAATTCTACCTACTGAAAAATAAGTTTTTCTGAGCAAAATTAATTTGTGAAATAACTTTTGTCCAAAAGAGGCCTATTGCAGAACATGACCAGAACTTATGAACTAGTATGACACTATAGTACTGAAAGTTGCATTTCCAACCATTAGCTGAACCCACCCATTTCTGTTTTAAAAGATGCATACTTACTGTATCTCATAGAAATGAAATAATACTTTTTGTTGAATTAACCATAATTTTAAATCTATAGAAACCTGACATGTTAATGCCAAAATGGTCTTCCATAGATGTTCATGTGTCAGATATTTTATTTATGCCATGCTTCCCTCTATCCTTGAACATGTAATTTTGTGTATTCTAAAAACTATTTATGAATAGTTATTACAGGCTTTTTATTTTGCTTTTTAAAAAAATAATTTAAATCCTGTTGTGCTAGAAGTTCTGAAGCACACAGAGTTTCTACCCCATATATAGGTGTCAGAAGATGTTTTAAACACCTTGTCACTTAGTACTTATTAGCAAATAATACATATTGCAATTTGTCAAATAATGCAATATTGTCTAAAGCTATTAAATGATCTAAAGTATTGTTACGGACTAGGAGGACCTACCAGTCTGGCTGAACCTTGTGACATATTGTAATCTGTCTACCTGGCGATTTCTTAGTTCTTCCATTAAATATTTCTGTTTCCGGCTTTGCTCTAGGGAAAAAAAATTAAAGAGTGCTTTGAATTTTCAAGCCCAAGGTCTGGCAATACTGAACCCAGCAAAACTTTTGCCAATTTTAAAACAAGAGGTATAGTTGTGCAACCATGCAGATTTGCACACAGGCAAGACTTAAGTGAGAAACAAATTCACTGGGAAAAGGGAATAGGTGAAAACAAAGAAGGCAACAATTTCACACAACACAATTCCAAATACAAATGAATACACTTAGCTTGGCTAAACTAATCGCACATTACCTGCTTGCACAAGATCTTAGCTGTCAGCAAATATGATGAAAGAATGCAGAAAGTATTCATCAGGGCCTCCTGTTTGGAGGTCATTAAGCAGGCTCTTCTTCTGTCTCCTAATTCCTCAATTTTATAAAATGTGGAGAAGTGAAAACCAGCTTCTTTTTAGAGATAGATGATTGTGTCGCTGTTTCAGGCAAAAGACTGGCTCCATCTCTGATACTGAGTGAAACCGGCAAATCACCTAATGGTTGAACTCTCCTTCCTAGCTTCGTAACTTGAATGGTAAAGGCACTAATTTTTACCAGTCAAGCTACTGTATAAAAAGGAAAATTTTGGATAAAAGATTAATTCTATCCATTCAGGCCTCTCAAACGAGGTCAATTATCAGATGCTTTAGAGGAGCAGAGTTGTGCTGTAACAAAGAATAGGGTCGGTCACAGGTATTGTTCATGCTCACCCTAACTATATTAAAATTTGGTAAATTATCAAACCGTTCAAATCAGATTGAGGTCCTGTTGCCTGCTATGCTTCTGTAGCAGCTAGTATAGGCTGAGGAGGAATTCCATGCTTGCAGAGGAAGTTGGATACCTAAGAGAAACTTGCACAATTTATCTTTCTGTCCTGTGGCATTTCAGCGAACTAGGATTACTTTTAAATCAGTTAGAAAAGGGACCAAAATATATTATGTAGTCAAAGGGTTGCTATTTCTATTGACGTAGGATGACAATGAAGCTGAAGCTGAAGAAGACAGAGTTCCTGACAGTGAAATGGTAGAAGGTGATGCTGATGCTACAGATACAAAAAGAAAAGAAAATCAAGAAGAAGAGGTAATGATAGATTCCCCTTGTTTTAGTAAGATGCCATTAGAAAATCTTCCATCACAGGAATTTGGAATTAATGTATATTAAATTTTGAGTCAAATGATATCAAATAATCAACACTTGGTTTTAATAGATAACTGGTATGATACAGCGATGACGGTATTGGACTAGGATTGGTGAGATCCAGGTTCATATCTACCCTCAACTGTGAAAACTCACTGTGAGTCCAACCTATTTCACAGTGTTCTTGTGGAAAAAACTGGAGAGGCCATGCTATTTAAACTGAACATATGCTCCTGGGGAAAACATGGGATATAAATGTAATTAAGTAAGTGAAACATAGCAGACGGGCTGTTCAAACAAAAGAAAGGTCAGAAATTATCTCCATGTTGAATAGAATGTTAATCTTGTGCACTTTTCCACGACTTGAAGAACAAACCTTATTTAGAAGGAACTTGTGGTTATAGGAAGTTATAGAAAGTTAACTGTATTTGATAGTCTTCTCCGTGCATGTTCTATGAAACCTGATTAGAAACTTCATATTTGTCATTAACTATTTTTTTAGACTGATACGTACAAGGTAATACAGACTTAGAATGAGGGTTTAAATAAGCCAACTGAGAATTTATGGTGGATTTAAGCTGCAGAAAGCTAAGCCCAGTATTTCTATTAAATATAGCTGAATGCAAAAGTTTAGGCACCCTTGATCAAATTGAACAATTTGATGCAGCTTCTACTTGATACAGAGTTAAACACATTTCTGCAAATTTGGATGAACACTATTTATATGCAGCTGCTTACAGATTCAGAATGAGGAAAAGGTGAATATGCCAGGTACAGAAGTTTGAACACCCTTTCAGTTGATTCAGTGCTATGTTTTTTTAAAAATCGTACCGTTGTTGATAAGGCCCCAAAAGTTACTAACTTGTTAGGCCTAGTGTACTATTAGCTAGGTAAAAACTAATATTCTGACTCTCCTCATAGACTGTGATTGTTATTTTGTCTACTTTCAATTATGAGCCCCTCTAAAGCAGCTGTCTGAGTATTTGAAAAGGAAGATAATTCACTCTTAAAAATCAAGAGAACATTATAAAGAAATCTTGAAACATTTCCAGCTAGCAACTTACAGAGAACTATTGAAGTCAAGACAAGATCTAGAAACCTCTGTTAGAACTGCCTGAAAACTGATCAGATCTGCACAATAAAACCCACAGATCACTGCAAATAACTGGCTGAAAAGTTTAGCTGATACTGGTGTAGTTGTCCACAATATAGCATTACTTATACTATAGTGATCTGTATGGGAGAGTTGTCAGAAAGAAACCTGACAAGAAGGGTGAAGCATTTGAAGAAAATAACACCTTGTAACTTTGGCTCTCTTGTACTTTGTGTTTGTATGGCAGCCAGTGGCAAAGGGACCTTTGTGTGGTGACAGAAAAAATAGATTCAACTGAACACCAGCATATTCTAGAAGCTGATGTTCCAGAGACTGTAAATAAATGGAAATACTTACAGGAAAGAAAGAAAAAGATTTTGAAATGGCCTTCATAGTTCCCAGAGTTGAATATCAGTGAAAATCTGTGGGAAGATATCAGACATGCAGTATATATGAGACCTGCAGCTATTTCTGAACTAGAAAAGTTTTGCAAAGGAAAGTGGGAAAAAATCCAAAAGCAAACCATAGAAGGACTCTGTAGGTGGTTATAGGAAATTTTTGGAACTGTTATTTCTGCCAAAGAAAGTGGTACAAAATATTGACTAAAAGGGTATCCAAGCTTCTGCAAATTTTGTTTGACAGCACCAACTTGGTTAAAATTAGTAGAAACATAGGAGGCCAGATTCCTCAGGATCTATAATTATATTGATAATATTGTTGTGACAAAGCATAATATTATATTTTAATAATTAATATTATATTTTTAAATGGCAACCAAATTAGCAATAAACAGTCACTAATAGCCATGGAAACATGGGTTTTCCTTTAGAGGTATTGGAGGGTTTGACAATCTGGCATGTTTTCACAGTGCAAAGCTTGCTCACCACAGTAGTCGTCAATTGGTCCTCAGAGAAGACCCCTTCTACCTCCTAGCTATCCAATTCAAATACAAATTATCTGAAGTTGTGCTGTTAAACACATGCATTACCACCATACTCCTCCCCCTGTTTTTCCTCCGACATCTGGGTGCAATTAGAAAAACCAGTCATAGAGATAAACATAAAACATCCCAAAGCCATTGTGATCCTACAAATGACCCACCCTGGTGTTCCAGAGACTCTAAAAGGAATATGGCAGGCTCCAAACTGATCTCCTTGACATACGTATGCAATCTTCACATCCTAGGAGGCAAAGGCAGTTGCTTTATATAACCCTTTACCTTCCATGCTGGGAATGGTCCTGGATTATATATGCGTCTCAACAGACAAAACCAACTTATTCTCAGACATTCAAGTTTATGCGAGGGAGGACAGTGATCATCAATTGATCGCAGTTAAATTTTATGGCAGTTCTGATCTAAGACCATCCACAACACATGACAAGAGGCTATTTGCTAACTTTGAAGTGAGGCAAGCCAGGAGGTTCAAATGGTCTAAGGTGGATACTAAGGCAATTTCTAATTTTATGAACTCTGAGAGGGCCCAGTCCTGGGTGAAAATGGTTGCTACATCTACTCAAGACCCAAACAGAATTTTTACTGGATATGCCAATTTGTGTAGCACGTTAAGAAACTTCTTAATACACAAAATGCCAGTTAGGAACCAACAGCCCATAAGATCTAACTGGTTCAAACTTGATTGCTCTGGCTCAAGAAAGACCCTAAGACCAGCTATGCGTTTGGTTCAGAGAAACCCCACATCAAATAATCATGCCAAGATGCTAAAGCTCAGACGCAATTATAAGAAACTAATAGCCATCAAGAAGGCTCAATACACAGCTACGGTTTGGTCTGGGCTAGAAGAGTCTGCAAAAGGGTCTAACTCGGTTATATTTTGGAATATCGTATCTGGCATGCTGAAGGAGCGTAAGCTCCTACTTGATATCCCCATTTCAGCTTCAGTCTGTGAGGATTTTTATACCATCCTATTTGCCAATTCTAAGCAGGACCAACCGGGAAAGATGACTACTGAGCTGACCCTTGATAATCTTCCTCCTTGGCCACCAGTGTCAGTGACAGAAATTAAACACATTATTCAGTCACTGAAATCCAGTAAGGCACCTGGCGAAGACTTCCTACCACCAGAACTTTTCAGGACACACATTGACTGGTGGGCTCCACTGCTGGCAGGACTTTTTACATGCATAGACAACACTGGGCATATTCCAGCCGGGTGGGAACTCTCCATCATAGTTCCCATACACAAAAATGGAGACAAGGAAGACCCTAGAAACTACAGACCCATAAGCCTCATTGATATAACAGCTAAGATGTATGAAAAACATCTCTTGAGAAAAATAGAGGATTGGACAATTGAGAAAAATATACTAGTGGAAGAACAGGCTGGGTTTAGACATGGGCACTCCACAATAGATAATTGCTTCGTTTTACACCATCTTATCACTAAATATACAACTGATGGAAAACACTTGTTTACATCTTTTATAGATCTTAGCATGGCATTTGACTCCATAAATAGAGATATCTTACAGAAGAAGCTGGCCAAACTAAACATGGAACCCAGACTTTTATACTTGATAAAGGCCTTCTATACAAATACATGGCTGAAAGTCTGTACTGGAGTCAATGGCTCTCTTACACAGAGCATACCCACCCATAAAGGTGTCAGACAAGGATGTATTTTGGCCCCAATGTTGTTTAATGTCTATGTTAATGACATCCCAGGATTCCTCTGTTCTACGGACATTCACATGCCAAAGATCCTTAACAGACATATCAATATCCTCTTGTATGCAGATGACATGGTTTTGATGGCACATTCCCAAGTAGGCCTGAGAAGACTGATGGGGAAATTTGGTGCTTACTGTGCCTCAAACTTTTTGAATATTAACAAGTCCAAATCCAAAGTGGTGGTTTTTGGGAAAAGATGGGCCAAATACAATTGGCACTTGGATGGGGAGCCTGTAAAACAAATAGACTCTTTTTCATATCTAGGGGTGGTTTTTACAGACACAGGGCCTTGGGTTAATCATTACAAGCAAAGTTCTGCAAAGGCCACAGCAAGTTCTAAAACACTAATCAAACTACTTAGCTACAACCACCCTTGCTCTCTGCTCTCCATTCTGAAGGTCCACAAGGCAAAAGTTGTACCCGTACTAACATATGGAGCCGAATTGTGGGGCCTATCAAAGGCCTCCTTACTTGAACAAAATCAAGCACGCTTTTTAAGAACCATTCTGGGGACTGACAGGAATACACCCACAGCAGCAGTAAGAGCTGAAACAGGCATCCATTCCATTTACAGTCTATCAGTAATCAAAGTCTTCAACTACTGGTGGAGGATTCTCCCATTCCCAGTTCATCAGATGGAACCTGATAGACTACCAAAAATGTGCCTTGGAAGAACAGATGGGCGCACCTCAACCCACCACATGGATCAATCAACTTCTCCAAACTATTGCATACTTTGGCTTTTCACCACAATATTTACTTTCAGCCGGAGATCAAGCCAAGGCAATATTCAAACCAAGAGTTTTGGATGTCAACGCCCAAACCAATACCTAGTCACTTGCAAACATTAGGTCGTTGAAGTGGCTGGCTAAGAATAAAATGTCCTTTCAAACAGAAAAATACCTGACAATGGGTCTGACTCAATACCATAGGATAGCTCTTACTAGAGCAAGATTTGAGCAGCTAGAGTCTATGGTCAAATACGGACAATTCCACCAAGTGCCTTACCTTAAGAGAACGTGTGTTTGTGGAGCATCTGAAATAGAAGACATTGTGCATGTCTTATTTAAATGCCAACTATATGCCCCAGCAAGGATTCAGTACCTCCAGACACTACTTGACAGAACCACATATCGGGACTGTAACAAACGACTATGTTACTTCCTTCAGGGCACAAATACATATGTGGTCAATAGAACTGTTAATTTTATAGATAGGGCTGTCCAATTGAGAACACAATTTATAGAACACATTGGGGTGGCATGTAAAGGTGATGAATTCATCTAAATACATATTGTTTTTGTATTTTATTACTTGTTTTATTATATCTTACACTTTTATCTTACTCTTTTATCTCTTTTTTACCCTACTGTATTTTATCATATTTTATCTCACCTTAGTATATTTTATCTTACCTTATTGCATTTTATCTGTTTTATGGTACTATATTTTATTGTGGCTGATGCCCAACTTTTTGATATGGTCAACTGACTAATCAATAAAGTTATGTTACTATTACTATAGTTGTCAATGTAATTAGCTGATTTCTAATTTGGTCATCTTTCCTGGAATGTAATGATATTCCTGGTGAAGTTACTCTACTAGCATAATCTCTCTTCTTCTTCTCTGATACTATTTAAAAATATTTTTTGTTGTTTTAAACAAAAGATAGGTGAAAGCAAAACATCTAGATTTTTTCTTTGTATATTCTTAAGAAAATCCAGTTTTTGTAAAATTGGTGACATTACCCTTATTTTTTTGTATTAATCGCAATTCAGAGGCAAAGGGGAGGATTAAGCAAAAAGATTCACCTAGCAGAAGGTTCTGAATGGATTTAAAAGCACCAATGATACTGTCTGCTTTTGCATTAGTGAAACTGAATCCGATTCAAGTATGTTTCTCTGCAGGTTGATTATGAGAGTGAAGATGATAATGAAATGGGTGATGATGACGACATTCCAGATCAGGAAGAGGCTGCACTAGACGGAAAAAATCCTGAGGCACTGGAAACTCAGGATGATCTTTATGCTTCCTCCTCTAGTCAAAGGGCTCGAAGCAAGAGAAAGGAGTGGAATGAAATGGCACAGCATAGAATTAATGCTGTACTGGAAGGCCATGATGCCATAGAAAAATATGCATATGACATTGATTATGAACTGTGGTGTGAGGTAAAGTTATTGAAATAGAGAAGAGGAAGAGTGTTGGGTTCCAGAACTGGTGTGTCTAAATTATCAGAGCATAGCTCAAAATTTGCTGTAGACAGCTAGTTTAATATTTTTGACTCATGTTATCACCAAGACCAAAAAATGACCTGTAATAATAAAACAACATATGGGATCCATGCAATATAGTGGTTAGGGTGTTGGATTAGGACCAGAAACATCTGACTTAAATCCCCATTCACCTGCCTTTGGGCCAGTGACCCTTCTCTCGGGGTAATCTCTGCAGGGTTACTATAAAAATACTATTGTGTGGATGGGTGAGGAGGATACACTGTCTTGAACTCCTTGGATGAAAGTTAGAATAGGAATATCTTTTTTAAAAATGTACTGTTTTTTTTTTAAAAAGAACAGAATGACAAAATGGAAAAGCATGAAGAGATAAATCTAGCTATATATATATATATATATATACATGTCAGCAAAAGAGTCATTGTGCAACAATAGCAATTTGGGGGGTGGGGGTGCCTTCAACTCAGTTTTGACTCCTGGTGACAAGTCCCTGCAGTTTTCTTGGCAAGATTTTGGAAGTGGTTTGCCATATGCTGGCTGGGGAATTCTGGGAGTTGAAGTCCACACATCTTCCAGTCGCCAAGGTTGAGAAACACTGCCTTAGAGGGAACATAGATTGTATCTCAAGTGCGGGGATTTCACTATTTTAGTCTTTGGTCTAAGGAGCTCAGCCCTGGTTTTCATGTGCATGTCTCATGCCTTTTTCCTGATGCTGCAAACATTACCAGTTTGCAATTCTACTTGCTTTATGCAATACAGCACCTGCATAACAAGTACTATCACTTGACAATGGGGCAAAATAGTGGTGAAATGTCCATATATATCAGCAAATGCTTATTTTAGTAAATTTGATCCAAAGGAAAAAAAGCCAGAAGACTTGTGAGCCAAAGGAATTGCTCATTATATGCTAGGGTTTCTCAAATCACTTTAAGAAGGGGTTGTTGTCATGGTTGTTGTCATAGGTGATTGAACAGCTTTTTTACAATGGGTGGAAGGCTTTTCATTAATCAGTACAGCATTAAATTGTCTTGTAGGTTTCCCTAAAGCTTCCTCTGACAAAGGAGTACTTTGATCTCGCATCACTTGTGACATCTGTGGCAAACAGCACTGTCATCCAGGAGACAAAGGGAATAACACGGTGTCTCTTAAATGAAACCAGCAACAAGAATGGAGAGGTGGTGCTCACTTTACAAACAGAAGGGATAAATCTTCCAGAGCTCTTCCGCTATTCTGATGTATGTAATGAGGAAGCTTTCTGTGTTTTCCATAGTGTCACAGAAAGGAAAAATTACTGGGGAAACCCACCATGCATGAGTGTTACTGCTATTCTACATCTCAACCATGCAGTGTTTTTTTCCCCACATATTTAAGATACTTGGCATTTATCCATAACTTCTGTTACACTGATATTGATAGTAATTTTGACTGATTCCACTGAAAAAGAACTTTTTCAGTGAAATCAATCAAAATTGCTATCAGTATCAATATAATAGAAGTTATGGATAAATGCTAGGTATCTTAAACTTTGCTAAAATTTTTGCTTTTGGCTTTGAATGGAGCTGTAACTCTGGAACAAAATTGCCTGTATATTTTGAGCTTTGATTTCAGAACTGTAAACTGGTTACAAATGGGAGATTTTGGTCTCTTTGTAATCGGAGATAGAGTCAGTGCAGGGGAGAATACTGGTTTACAAAAGAGAGGCCAATATACATTAAATACATTTTCTGTTTTCTTCTGTCTAAAATTACAATTACTTTCCATGTATTTTTGTTATGCACAATTAATGTTTATTAAAGAAAAGGGTGAATTTAAGCAAATAGTTTGCACAGGTTTCTGGGAATGACTATGTAATTGAGGGATGTTATGAAGTCTTCATTTTCACTTTTATTGAGTAATTGAACTAAAGTTGCTGATAAAGAAATATGTTTGTGCAATTAGGAGCAAGAGAAGAAGAAAAATATTACATGGTTTTTAGGAGTCTGTTCTAGAACTTTGCAGTCTTAGTTACAGAAAAGTTATCTTTGTCTAGTTGCATATTATGCTCCCTCAGCTATATTTTTGTTTGCTAATGTTCAATTCTTTCTTTCCCTAGCTGTTCATAAACATAGTTACTCAGGGTGGATGATCTCCACTTTGCTTCACTATGACCTTCCACACTTGTCATCTTTGTCTCTTTTAGATTTTTGATATGAAAAAGCTTTATTGCAATGACATTCATGCAATGGCAAACACCTATGGGATTGAAGCTGCTTTGAAAATTCTTGAAAGAGAGATCAAAGATGTGTTTGCTGCATATGGTACATCAATTTATATAATATCAGTTGAATCTAATAGCATATATAAAGCAGTGTCTACTATTGCAGGCTTGAAAGCAACTCATTCTGCCTATACTAGCAGTTCTTAAATTTTTCTTTTATTTGGGCATTACATCACTATCAAAAGATTTGAGGAATGCCATGTTTTGTAGTAACTTCAAAATCTTTTGTAATAATTCACAGACCATAAATTGGGAACCGCTGAACTATACCAAGCTTCTCATATATTTTGCTATACAGAGAATGTTTTTATAGCACATGTGATAAAGCTACAATCTTTTGCCATATAGTTATATCTTTCAGTAATATTCAGTATAGTGACATAATGAATTGCATCTATTATCAGAAAATATACTGATCAAAAGACAGTGCATTACAAAGAATCTAGAAACCTCTCAATTGTCCGTGTCTCCCCCCCACTTACATCTAGGATGTTGTACAGAACAGATGGCCCAAGTAGAGCTTAGCACTGTAGCCTTCATTCTATTGTCTTATAGTTGCCCCTTAGAACAGCTGAACCGATTAAACCCTTTTAGGTTTATGTCATCCAGTCAGCAGTGGGAACCTTACAATGTTGGTATTTGTTAGAGCGACTTTAAGGTAGATATGGAAGATGGGTTTATTGAGGTATCTTGTATATTTCTTTATAAGCCCCTTTTAGGAGACATTGATACTACTTTTCTAATGACAGGAATTGTGGTTGATCCTCGGCATCTCTCCTTGGTGTCAGACTACATGTGCTTTGAAGGTGTTTACAAACCTTTGAATCGGTATGGAATGCAATCCAGTTCATCCCCCTTGCAACAAATGACTTTTGAGACAAGCTACAAGTTTTTGAAAGAAGCAACTATGTTGGGTAAATACCTTCCAATTATTGTGAAAATTGTATTTTACATAGTAGGATAAATCTTTAATTATTAGTAACCCAGATATACTGATGGAAGTTTATTTTTCCATATTTATTTTTGCTTCATAAAAGCATCCAGTTCCAAGCATCCACAATTGCATAAATTAACAGTGTATGCATACTGGGTAGTTCTTAAAATGAAATAGTGATGGAAGTTTCACATAAAGGTAGTCCTTAGTTAACGACTATTTGTTCAGCAACTGTTCTAAGTTACGATGGCACTGAACGAGGAGACTTATGGCTGGTCCTCATAGTTGCAGCCATTGCAGCATCCCTGCAGTCACATGATCATGATTCAGGTGTTTGTCAACTGGCTCACAGTTACAATGACACAGCGTCCTGTGGTGATGTGATTGCCATTTGCAACCTTCATGGCCAGCTTCCAAAAAGCAGAGTCAATGGGGAAGCCAGCAGGAGGTTGCAAATGACAATCATGTGACATCCCGCCTAACAACTAACTGCAGCCAGAATTGCCATTGTAAATCAGTGTGGTCATGTGATGTCGCATTTTATGACTGTGTTGCTTAGCAACAGAGTTCCCAGTCCCAATTACCATCATTAACTGAGGACTACCTGTAGTCACTTTTCTTGAAGAGGGGCGTACCTACTGAAAACACTGGTATGCAAAACAGAGTCTTGGGAAGGGAGAGAGTCTGCATGTTCTGGAGTCACATGTTCTTCAGATCCAGAAATCATGATTGAGGGTGGGCTCCACTCCACATCGCTGCCAGAGTGGCCTGTCATTCTGTAGAATAGCTAGCAGTACACAGCTCCGCTCATATTAAAGTTATTGCCAGAAGCCAAATGCTGCCATCTGCTATGACTCTTTATTGGATGCAGGGGCATTATGTGTTAGTGAGGAGGTGCCAAGGCCCACATAACATACACCATGGCAACATTAATTCCCACGGCCAGTGGATTATGATGAAGTATTATTCAAGTCTCAATAATAAATTTGTTCGAGAGCCATACTGGTGCAGTGGCTAAGGTGCTATAATAGAAACCAGGAGACCATGAGTTCTAGTCCTTCCTTAGGCATGAAAGCCAGTTGGGTGACTTTGGACCAGTCAGCCCAGCTGACCTCACAGGGTTTGTGTTCTGGGAAAGCATTAAGTATGTACACTGTCTTGAATTGACTAAAAAGAAAGATGGGATAGAAACGAAAGAAGTTCCAAGTATTGAATCCTTGTTCAAGATGGAATAATAGCTGGTTTCACAAGAAAAGAAAAAGTTCTGTATATAGTCAAAAGCTTCACGTGGCCAGCTGTGGTCATTATGAAAGCAGGGTACATAGGGACAGCTAAACATCTGAAAATACTCTTCAACAAGTCATCTTTTAAGAAGTGTTTGGTGGTGGAGATATCAAGATAAAACTTTTCATTCTGTAAGACTGATGTGAAATTGTGCACATGACAGTACATTCAAAAATACCCTTGAAGTAGGTATGAATATAACCCCCTTTCAAAATATGCTCTTTGCAGAAATGAGAGACTTTATATACCGAAATATAATTCTGATTTCTTTTGTTCTAGGGTCCCATGATGAACTTCAGTCTCCTTCTGCTTGCCTAGTGGTAGGAAAAGTTGTCAAGGGAGGAACTGGCTTGTTTGATCTTAAGCAACCTCTAAAATAGATGTGTTTTTACTAGAGACCTTTAATTTGATTTTATTACAAAAAATAAATCTGCTGCTATGAGTTTTATATTTTATTTTTTTAATGTTTGCTGACTGGAAGTACCATCAATTAACCATTTTAATTTAATAATTACCTGCACCTTTGAATCTTCAGGGATTATATTTAACAATAAACATCATGCTATGTTCATCCTTTAATTTTGGCAAGTGAGTTCATTGAACGATCTATGTAGTTCAGTTTTGAAATACTTCCTAGATCATCTGGTATAAAAGCATCTTCATGATGGCAGCTTCTCTTAACATGCTCACCAAATCTTAAATGAAATGATAGTGTAAACAGAATATATACCTAAATGTCTCAAAACTATTGCTGATTCCCCAAAGTTTAAAGGAAAATCAGATTAAGAGTTCTTGACAAGTTTTTGCCTTTTTTTTTCCTTTGCTCCTTGTAAATTAGAGGTACATGAAAAAGATTAGCTCTCCATTACTTAAATTGCATTAGCACATGCATCTGTTGCTGGCTGTGGCTGCCTTAGGCAGGATCCTAAAGAATGAGTAACAGTTGCCAGATGAATGCAATATACAGAGGTTTATTGATAAATCTGGTATATTCATCTGCCGAAGCCAGGTAAGAGACAAAACAAGCTTCTGTATAAGCCAACATTCTGGTTCACATGGAGGATAAGTAGGAAAGTGTCTGGAACCCTGCAGCAGTGCAGTGGACTTGCAGGAACTCCCCCTCCAGTACCATTTGTCCTTTGGCTAATGGAGAGAAGGTAAAGGTTTTGGTTTTTTTTAATTGACTCCACTAGGAATACTGACCCCCTGAGGTAGACATTCCTTTGTTACCTGCACCTCTTTCCATCACAGCAAGCGTTGTAAGAACAGGGATTAGCATTTGAGAAGGGTGGAGGAGAGAGGGAGTGAGCAGGGCAGGAGGAGCCCCTTCCCCGCCCATTCCCCAGCAGCGGGAGCCCTCCCCTCGCCTCATGAGAGCAATAACTGTGCAAGACTCGTTTTCGAGGTGCAGCAAAAAGACCTCTGTGGGAGCGGCAGTTTCCCCCTTTCCTTTGGACAGGAGAAAAGCATATTGCCAGGCGGGATGGTAGAGAAGAGCCCTGTTAACACCTAACGGTGGCTTTTCAAATACAGTAGTACAAAACTCCATTTTGGCCAGGCGCTGCGCAAATTTCGTGGCTTAACCTTTGCCTCATTTTACAAAGTTTGCTTCTTCCTACTCTCTCGTTTATTAACATCTTGCCTGGCGAAGAGTTATATACATCAGTATTTTTCACGCTGAATATATCAGCACAGGGCAGATCAATTGTTCAAAATATGCAAGAATGAACTGAAAATATTCCCCGTAAGAAACAGACGAAATCTTATTTTTCTTGCTTCCTTTCTGTCGCTTGACAGAATCCTTAGAAGCTAAGACGTAACTCCCTGTTTTCTGAAGATTTCCCAGAACCGGGAAGTTCCACCTTCAAGCTATTGGATGTTGGCTCTAACCTTTCCTCTCTCTTTGGTGCCGTCGCCCCGCCTCAGAGCTCGTCCGGGTTCCGATTCTTTTCCCGCCTTCAAGCCTGGGCTGCGAGGATTGGCCTGCGAAGAGGAAGGGCTCCTGGAGGGGGAGTTGACCTCCAAGAACCGCGACCAGCTCCTCTCCACGAGCAGGTGCGCGCGCAAACGACCCGCGCGCCTCCAGGTTGCCGGGGGATCTGCGACGCCGAGGTGGGTCGGGCCTCCTATGCATTGCAGAGGTTGGGCTAAGAGAGAGGAGGCCTCGCGATCTTCCTCGTCTCGCGCGACTTTCTTTTCAAACGTATTTCTGTCCCTGTTCTGCGTTGCTCCTTTCTGGACGTGGAATTCCGGAGCTCTTTAGAGGAGGCCGACTGTCTGAGTGAGATATCTCATATTACGCTAATAGAGCTTACATGTTTGCGTGCTTGTCCGGAAGTATAAAACAGCGCTGGCATTAAAAGCATCTCCGCGGCCGCTGCTGAACGGAGAATACATCCATTGCCTGGTTGGGGCAACTGGGCTCCCTGAGTCTCGCATCACAACAAATGACCACCTCGAAACGCGGCGTTGGTGGCCGGGGTGGCAGTGGCCGTTTCTTCCTTCCGACGGTGGAACTTCTTTATTTGTCGTTATAGCTGTTAGCTGTCAGTGGATCGCCCTCCCCTTAAAGACATCTGAGGCCGCCGCAGCTGTTATTTTGTTATTCCCCTTCAAAACAAAAAACCCTTCCCAGATTATAGGAACAGTCCTGCAATCCTGGATTACCTTTTTTTCTTTACACCTTACATTTCTGTCATATTTGGTTCTTGATGATTTATTGAAAAAAACTAAATGCAATGGCTGAGTTCACACAACACATTTAACCTAATTACCGAGTTTTTAAAGTTTGCACAATTCATTGAACCATAAATCAGTCAAATGGGCTGTGTTCACATGCTGAGATACACAAAATAACCCTGATCTGGTTAAGCATGTTGTGGAACAGCCTTAATCTTAGCACTGTTTTCAACTTAGTCACTGAAGAAACATGCAAAACAATTGATAAGTCTTTTGAAATTATCTTTGTTTACCTGTGTTGCCCTTTTTAAACAAAATCTCCAGTGAAAGAATGGCATGGTAGTTGCTGTTCACAGGATTCTAAAAGAACAACTATCGTTAAATGTTGTTTCTGAATATTTGCTCAGAGACCAGGTTGTTTATTCTTTTGCACAATATGAAACAGCAGAAACCAGCAGCCCTGCAGTTCCTGTTGCCTAAACTAAGTGTTCTCTTTCAGGCCATTGTGGATATGCTGCAGTTAGGTACTGATTTACTAAGAATTTTGTTGGAAAGAAGTTTGATTTTAAACTGCTTCTTAAGTCAGTTTAATGTTACACTGAGGGTGGGAGCAGTATTTGAGGAAAGAAAGAATTCCGGTCTAGTCTGTGTTAAACCCAGTTCTGGTGTAATTGAATAAATAATGGTGATAGGCCAGCAGCTAGTTGATAGTGCTCTAGTGTATCTTGAGCTATACTGACATAATAAGGCTTCCATCATAGTCTTAAGCTCTCTTCAGCCATTATTTATAGGCCATTAGTTTGCAACTTAGAAAGACTTTATTTTAACTCCACAGCCTTTAATAGGTTGGCTTAGGGAGAATGCACCTGTGGCCCTCTTCTACCATTACAGGCAATAATGTAAATAATACAGATGTAATGAAAGTCACCATGTTTGGGGTTTGTTTGTTTTTACTCCTCCAAGGTGCTCAGTGAACTTTACAGTTGAGAATGGTATCTTTCCATAATTATGCTCTACTTGGGAGGTTTTTTGGGGGGTGTACAAACTATCCAGTTCCCCTGATACAGCTAATTTACTTAACTAAATGAAGCAAGCTGGTGAGAACTTTGGTGGAAATGTTTGTTTTCAGCTTTTTGAAGCTTTTACTTCTCTTGCTTTTTCTTTCTATTAGGGCACTTTAAAAATTTCATGCCTGTGGAGTAGCATTATTAAGTGTGGATTCCATGTCTTTCCTTGTAAGTAAACCAGAACGAATTAGGGTGAGTGTCAAACACTTAAAAATTAACAAATGTTTTCCTGCGTGTCCTTTCCTTTTCAGGTACATGGGATGACAAACAGAATATAACTGGTTATTTATATTTCTTTCTGTGGATATATTCCAATCTGTTATGGTAATGGCAACTTAGGACTAAGCTACTATCTCAACATATGGTTAATGCGGTATAAATGTATTACTTTGAGGAAACATACCCAGAATCATTCTGGAGTTAATAAATTGACCAACTTCATCTTTATTATTTGGATGTAGAACAATATATACGTGTGTGTGTGTAAGTGGACTAATTAGGCAAAAATGTGGCCACTTTGTAGAAGGCCCATTTCTGTAAGTGTACCGTCATATAGCTTAGGGTTTTTTTGTCTGCATTCATTTCATGCCTGGATACATTTTTCCATGGAGACTTTTCAGGAGAATTTTGTTTGGTACTTACAACACTGAGTGGTAATTTGCCAGTTTAAGAGGGTTGGTTTACAAATTCTGTCTATGGATCTCCTGTTTTTGAAGATAGTCAAGCTTTGATTAGTATTTTCCTTGTTTGTTCGTTTGAAGCAAAATGTACTGTACTATTAGGACTGAACTGGCAAACGTCAGCTTCTGCTGTAAATCACAATAACAGATTCGGACAAAGCAGCAAATAATGACATGTCTTAAACCATATTTGAAAAAAAAGGAAATTGCTGTGGATTTTGGTGGGAATTTTATTAAGTGGGTAAAATCAATTTATTCCTCACAAAAGGCATAGATAATTGTGAATGGGGAATTAACAAAACCCTGTGAGATACAGAAAGGGACTAGAGAAGGATGACCCTTGTCACCATTGCTATTTATTTTAACTTTGGAAGTATTGAATAGAAGTATAAGACGAGAGAATTGCTGCAGTGAAGATTAAAAGAGAAACATAAATTGCAGGTGTTTGCTGATGACCTGGTGATAATTTTGGAAGATCCTCTGGAAGGAATAGAAATATTAATGGAAAAACTAAAGGATTTGGGGGTGTTTGCTGGTTTTAAAATTAACGAAGAGGAAAATGTTAACAAAGAACATGAAAATGGAAATACAAATGGAATTGATGGAAACAACTGGTTTTAAGATTGAGAAAAAAGTGAAATATTAGGGTATCACTATGACTAGCACAAATTGTAGTTATGCCAGAATAATTATGTTAAGAAATGTAATGAAATCAAGAAGGACATGTTAAGATGGAAGAAATTACAATTGTCATTGTTGGGGAGAATTTCTAAATGAAAATTAATGTTTTGCCAAGAATGATGTTTTTGTTTCAAACAACACCTATTATGACGACTGATGTTCCATTTAAACAGTGGCAAAAAGATATATCTAAGTTTGTACGGCAAGGGAGAAAAAACAAGAGTTAAATATAAAATATTTCAAGATGCAAAGGAACAAGGAGGGTTGGAACTGCCTGGTTTGTAATTGTATTTTGCAGCCTGCTGCTTAGTCTGGATGAAAGAGTGGGTTCTGTTGAGAAGAGAATTTTAGAATTAGAAGGGCATGATCTGAGGTTCAGATGGCATGCTTTTCTATGGTACGATAAAGTTATGATTAATGTAGAATTTAAGAATCATATTAGAAGTGCCATATTGAGAATATGGAACAGATATACTGTAAACCCAGACTGTGCTTGAATATGCCTTTATGGGTCTCAGCACAAGAAGCATTTTATAGGAAAGAAACAGTGGGTAAAAAAATGGTTAACTTATTGGGAGTTGTTAGAACAGGAACATGGAGAATATGATGAAATCAGGAGAGCACCTGACTGCAGAGGGATTTAGTTTTCAATGGTTTCTGTATGCACAGTTTAGATGTAAGGCAGATAATAGGAGATTTGAAATTGAGCTGCGGAAGACAGAATTTGAACTTGAACTATGTACAAATGATGAGCATGTAATAGCTAAAATGTATAAAATTGAAATTTGAAACAGAAGAAGAACAAGTGAAAGACTGTATGATAATATGGGCTAAGAACTTTGGACACAATATACTGATGGAACAGTGGGAAAATATGTGGTTAAAAGGATTGAAATTCACATTTATGTTATAATTTAAAAGATAATTTTTATAAAATGATGTACCATTGGTATATAACTGCAGAAAAATTGTCTAGAATGTATAAAAGTACTTCAAATTTATGCTGGACATGAAGGGTCATTTTATCATACCCGGTGGACCTGTAATAAAGCCAGAAATTTCTGGGTTCAAATACATATAATGATACAGAGAATTTAAAAGATTAACATTCAATTGAAACCAGAATTATTCTTAATGGATTAATGGACAGTCAATTAGAAAAGAGCCATGGATGATTATTTTTATATATGATTACAGCTGCAAGACTCTTACACGCCGAAAATCGAAAGACTCTGAAATATCCACAACGGAGGAATGGTTGATGAAGATGTCAGAACTAGATATGGCAAAATTAACTTGTTTGATTAGAAAAAGATCAACAACTGCATTTATTAGTGACTGGAAACCCCTTATGAACCTTTTGCTGAAAAAAAGAGAAAAATGAACTTGTGATTTATGGGTTTGAAGATTAGAAAGGGTAGCTTATGGAAAGAAGGAAATTATGATGTAACCTTAGAGAGGGCAAAGTAAAAATTTATCTATACCTGCTATCAAGAAGATTGGAAGCCACCTCTTTATAATCTTTCTTTTCCTTTTTTTTCACTATTTACTATTTTCTATTAACTTTATTTTCTGTTATGGTTTTTACTTTGTTAAAAATTTTCTTAATAAAAATTATTTTAAAAAGAAGAAAAAAGGGAATTGCTGTACAGAAAAGGATGGGAACAAATGAAATTCTTTACTGCATATTCATATAATAAATTATGGCTTGCATTATCTCTAAACATTTCTCTGCTGTTATATTTTAAGTCAAAAGATCATGCTGTTTTTTTTCCCTTTGATTAAGTAGAATTATGATAATCAAGTCACATTATCTTCTGGGCTTTTTTCTTTCACAGCGGTGGATGTCTGAAAAATTTATTTTTGAGGGCTTAAGGGAATTGGAACTCTTTGGAGGTAAGTGCTTAAACTTTATTCAATTTTTTTCCTGCTTCATGTTTTTCAATATAATGAAAATAAATTAGGTATTTGGCAACAGAAAAGGTGCCACTCTGAATTCTTTTTCTATAGGTTACAAAAAAATTTATTCAACGTTTCTAATTCGAAGTCTCTCCCACCAATATGTCATTTATGGATTGCAGTATGCACTAGGAATCCCTCAATTGTCATATGCTTGCCAATTGATTTCTAATGAATTTCTGGTGATTTTGATCCTTGAATGTTAGATCTTTGCAGGATGGTAAAGTGTTGGATTGATCATCAAAAGGATCTGTAGGGAAAATATTTGAATCTGTAATCTGTATTTTTAGTCTAATATTTAGGAAAAAATTGTGATTTCAAAAAAGGTCAACATGAGTACAAGGAAGAGCGGTACTCATTAAAATAAATTACCCTAGCAGTCTTTTCTGAGCTGGGTTTATTGTGAAAAGGCAGATAGTTATTCATGAGTACTTGAAACTGTTGAAGATAGAAAACTCTAATATTGAATTACTTATGTCCTTTTAAAGCTTTATTTATGTAATTTAGATAAAAGATTTATATGGCTGCTCATCTTGTAAAACACAACTCTGGGCATCTCACAACAATAATGAAACTAAAAACAAGAAAACCAGGTGTCTGACCCACCAACTCCAGCCCATCAACCCATACAGTCCTTGGGCTCCAATCTTACTCTATTCTAGCGCCTCAGGGATTATGTATTATTCCCTCTAACTATTGGATCAAAAGTTGAATCTTATCTTGTTATCGGTGTTGGTTTATAATTCATATTGTTTATATGTCAAACTTTGTCAAAATGGTCATATCTATAAATAAGTTTTTATACAATCATAAGAAGCTATTCATAAAACATGATTAAAAATGAAATTACCAAGCAGGTCATAGAATATCTGCCTGAAAATCAGTATCATTCCTACAAAAAGATGTCCTGCCTCACTAATCTTTTAGAGCTCTAAAAGTGATAATGGTGATCTGTTTTGGATATAGTTGGGGAACTATTAATAAACCCTGACAACAAAGGTTTATGAGTACTTTTAACATGTGAGAAAAGAGAATGAGTCTGGAGGTGGATTAATTACTTAATTTTGTATTTGTATATATATTTCTTTTAATGTTGTAATCTACCCAGAGTCATGTACTGAGATGGGTGGCTATATAAACTGATTAAATAAATAAATGATTGGTTAAAATACAGAATAGGAATAAATTGATATTTCTCACTATCAAAGATTATAAGAATGTTGGCCTCAAGAATCTGTATTAGGATCATCTCTTTTTAAAATTATCATACTTTAATAATTTTCTTACATTCCCTCCTCTTAACTAATATTCTCAGATGTAAATCTGCACATGCCTGTACTGTAGAATTCAAATTCTTTGGAATTCCTTCTCTAAATATCTCTAAATACCTGCATCAATTAAAAACTAGAACATTATACTAGTATATCTTTAGATCTGATAATTTGCCATTTGCTGCTAGCTTTGGTGCAAGAGTCAGGTTGTTCTGCACAATTCCTCCCACCATGAGTTAAGTAATTTCACTGAGCATGGATTTAGAAAAGAGAAGCCCATCCCAACTAACTCTACCCCAAGGACATCACTTTCCTTGTAAAGAAAAAGGACACGCTTCCTGACAGTTTGTCTGAAGGGAATGACAAGAACTCTGCTTGATTGGCAGGGATGAAAACGATCAGATGAACAAACAGGAAGAAATAACTTCCATAAAGTAGAGGAATTTTTTAGATTTTTTATTCCACCTTTATTATTTTTATAAATAACTCAAGGGAGCGAACATACTTAATACTCCTTCCTCCTCCTATTTTCCCCACAACAACAACCCTGTGAGGTGAGTTGGGCTGAGAGAGAGGGACTGGCCTAAGCTCACCCAGCCAGTGTTCATGCCTAAGGTGGGACTAGAACTCATGGTCTCCTGGTTTCTAGCCTGGTGCCTTAACCATTACACCAAACTGGCTCTTTGGTTTTCAAATTCATTGTATACATTAATTATGGATTTTACTGCCACTAATGTGTAGAAAGTCACTAATTTGGTTTTTCTTAATGAGATCAAGATTTCTGAAGGATAAATCCATCAGTGGCTACTGTAACAGCAGTGTTGAATCTTCAGGTTCAGAGATAATAACCACTGAACATAAGTGCTGAGGAACAACTGGTGCTTTTTCTTTCTTTTTTCCCCCTTGGTTTTATTTTTTCCCAGGTTAATAACTTTCACACCAAGCTACAATCAGTTGTGGAGCAGGTTGTTCTTTCATGTAATAATTTTTGGAATTCTCAACCTATATAATTTTGTTATTATTTGAGGAACAGGCAAAACTTCCAAACTACCTTTTCCTCATTAGTTTTATGATGTTCTGTAGCTTCCTCCCAACTACCTAGCTAAAGTCATGTATGTACAAAAAGCAGATGATGGGCATGCTGGTAAAAATCTATTAAGTCAGTGACAGAAACTAGGGATTCTTATCACGTTTACTACCTGCAGCTTTCTTTCTTCCTCAGTTAAGGTTGATGATTACTTTTTGGTAGTCATCACTTGCCAACCATTCATTCAGCAACTTTTCAAAGTTATGATAGTGCTGAAAAAATAACTTTAAGGCCCATCTGTGACCATTTACAGTCTTTGCAGCATCCCTCAGCAATGTGATCACCTTTACAGTCACTATGCATTGTCCTGTACCTGACCGGTGGTTTTTTTCTTTTTTCTCCCCTTGCAGAGCAGAGAGATTGGAGAGAAAGAGATTTCAGGAGAGTATTGTAAGCTGTTTGCTCCTCTGCACATTGAAAGCAATGCAGTTGTGCTGGCAGCCTGGGGCAGGGAGCCAAGGGCACGCTATGCAAACAGCTTATGGTACTCTCTTGAGATCTCTTTCTCTCCAATCTCTCTTCTCTGGTGGGGTGGAGGGGAAAAAAAAGCAAGCGATTTCTGTAGGCAGCCTCTCCTTTGCCTGACCCCTTCCCGCTGCTGGTGCGATCTCATTGCTTTTGATGTGAAGAAGAACAAATAGCTTACTCTCTTAAAATCTTTCCAATCTCTCCACTCCGGAGGGGGGGAGAAAAAAAGCAAGTGATTTCTGAAGGCAATCTCTCCTTTGCCTGCCCCCCCTCAGAGCAAAGAGATTGGAGAGAAAGGGATTTCAAGAGAGTAAGCTGGTTGCGTAGCGTGCCTGTGGCTCCCAGCCCCTAGCTGCGGCACGATCATTGCTTTTGATGTGTACAAGACAGTAAGCAGGCACTCAGGCATTCCAAAGGGTGGGGGAGTGTTAGGAAGCAAACAAAAGCCAAGCTGTGAAACTGAGTAGTCTTGTCTCTTTCCAACCAGAAACCACAGTTGCAGTCACATGATTTCCCACTTAGCAACTGCTTTGCTTAGCAGTGGAGTTGCCAGTACCAATTAGGGTCATTAAGGGAAGACTACCTGTATTATCTATATTTATATATTCTGGACTATATTTAGTCCAGAAGTGTCTGTGTGTATATCTGTTTCTTAAGCAGAACAAAATAACAGTTACAGGTTTTTTAAGAAATTACTGTTTTTGTCTAATCACAGATCTTAATATGGAACCAGATCTTTTGAGGTTATTTTTTCTTATTAATAAACTTATTCAGGTTTATTTTTAATGGGTATCTGTTTTTAAAAAGAAAGTTGAATTATGAATTTCTTCACTCCAGAGCAGCCTTCTGGCGATTCTCGGAGAAAAGTAAGTGTCTTTTATAGGCTGTAGTGTTGTGGCCTATTGCATGGATATTTATTCTATTTGTTGTGGACATTTTAACTTTGTTTTCATTTTATCTTATTTATGCATCAAATGTTTTAGCTTGATATGTGTGGGTACAAGATTTCACCCTGGAAAGAAGGTTGTGGTGTTTGGCATAGATATTTTATTTTGGTCAAGAATCTTGGACTCTCAAGCAACTAATCAGACCAGGTCTCCTTTATGCTTGTAATTGGTGTAATGCCTGTTTAAAAAGTAAAATATAAAAGTGAAGTAGATGATCTGCTATTGAAAAATAATAAAAACTCAAATTCAAGGGAGTTATGATCAGACAATTCTAACATCCCTCTAATTTTTCATAATTCTGGCCAGATTGGGAAAAACTCGTGTTTGCTAATAGGAATAGTGCTTATCCATTTATGAATAATTATATGGATTATTTAAGAGATTATGGCGCAACTTCAGACTAGTCTTCCCAGAAATTCCATTGAATTCAAGTAGATTTCTTCCCAAATAAGTGATAAAGAATTGCATGGGATTATAGCTGTCTTATTTTCAGTCACCATTATCCACTCATCATTGATGAGCTGTAGAGATGTCGTTGATAAACGTTCAAAATGTTCAGGGTAAAGCAGCTGTCAGTTTCAATCTTGATAAACTCTTCAGGTTCTGAGAGACTTTATTTTTTTCAAGAGAAACCTTCCATAGTCCAGTAAGAACAGGTGGAATTGTTTGAACAAAGACAGCTGTGGGAAGACCCAGAAAGCAACAGAACTATGATCATGAAACCAGTAGCTGAAGACAGAGCAAAGTAAGCCATAGGTTGTGATGTAGGGTAATGAGTGGAAGAAGCCTAAATGTGAGGGAAATAAAGCCCATGAACAGGAACATCAAGCAAGGAAGTATCAGTAAGAAAGAAGGGATGCATTTCACAAAGCCTAGCAATATTGTAGAAGATGTGATATACTGATCAAGGAGAGAAAAAAATAAAAATAACAGAATTGTTCAGGGCTGGTAGCAACAACAGAGAAATTTAATGAGGACAAAACTCATGCAAGTAAGATTTAATAGGTATCTGACATGTGTCAGGACTAAAGAGAACTTAATATAAGAAATAATGGAACTGGTAGAAATTCTAGGTGAGGGAACTAAAAGATAATGGTAAGAATGAGAGGGTACAGTTAGGGAAAAAAGAAAACTGAGAGATGATGCTGAGGCAGCATTTAGCCAATCCTAAATTGTACATTTTTGCTCTGGTATTTCCAGCTGCATTAGTAATACAGTAAGCATCTTGTTTTCCAAACAAGTTTTGTCAAAACATAAATCCAACCAAATTTATGCTACAAAAAGCTGAATTTTTAAAATGAGAAATTTGAAATGAGAAATTCATTTGCTTATTTATTTGCCATTTTACACCAAAAATGATCCAGTGTTGAAATTCTTGGGGAGTAGCTGTAATTTGATTTACTTGAAGGAGCTATATCACAAGTAAAATTTTAATTTCAAACTTTTTAACATGTTTGTAAAACATCAAGCTTCAGTAGAATTCTTCTGCATGAATAGAATTTTTCGAGCAGTTATTTTTTCTGCGTAGCAATTTAGAAAATAGTTTATGATGTTTTGTAAGAGGAAAATAACAGATTTGCTGGAAACTATATTCCTCTGTAAATAATAACATGCTATTTTTATTATTTTGTGCAGCACAAAAGTTTAATCATACTTGTTCAGTGTGAATACCTGTGTCTTAAAGAGTTTTAGGCTATAGTTGAACATAAACTTGCCAGAATAAGCCCTACTGGACTTAGTAAACTTTGAGTAGACTTATTAAAATTTAGCTCTTAGACAATGGCTGTTCTACTCCAAAACTTGACAACTTGTTCTGCTGGCAACTTTTCCTTTCTAATATCTGATTTTTTAAAAAAAATTCTTTTTACTATAGTTTCTCAAGTGCACTCAGTGTGTGTTGTGCTTTTCAAACAATGGAGAGATACTAAATTAAGAGAAGACAATTAGTTTTTTTCAATTGTTCTGCAAAGGAAATATGTCAGACAGGATAGAGCATTTTGGAAGTAACAGTTGAAACTCATAATCTGTTGACCCACCAGGCTGAGAGTTGTCAGCTTTGAGTTTAGTGGCCTCCCTACATTACACTGGGAATCTTTTATAGCCTGGATTCCTAATAGTTTTATCGTGAGATGCTAAAGTTTGAACTTGAAATATTCTGCAGAACTGAGCAGGAAAAAAAACCCTCTGTAACTCTTATTCAGATTTGAAAGCTATATACTATGTTAACCCCTAGGTTGCAAATATATACCTAGAAATGTTGACTTCCATATTTTGAGCAATAATAAAGCTGTGTATGTCTATTTAGAAGTAACAGATAATTTTATAAAGGAGCAAATGCTTCTCATGACAAATTAGTGAGAAATACAGCCAAACTTCATATAAAGACTGGGATAGCTCTTTACAGCTGTTGGATAGTTCTTTCCAAAAATTATATTTTAGAGGTGATGCCACCTCCAGCAAAGCATATGTTTTCCATCTCACTTTACTGAAATAAATGGTGCCGAGTATATGCAATATTATTTTACAGATTTTTCTATATCTTACTTTTTATCTTCCAGACCAATGAGGCAAGTTCAGAGTCAATAACATCTTCCCCAAAGAGGGACACCATGAGCAGTTACCTGCCTGACATCAGCTGTTATGAGTTACTGACCATAATAGGTAATGTTGGCCATTGTATTCCGAAACATGCTTTAAATCTGAAGACAAGGTTAGGTAACCTGGTTTCCCCTCAGATACTTTGAATTAATCCCACTAACCCAGTTTGCATGGTCAGTAACATGAAACTGTGTAGGAATTGTAATCCAGAATATCAAGGTAGTACCATGTTGCCCATCCCTGCATTATGTTGACAAGGAAAAAGTAAAAAAAAAATGGAGACAATGAGGCAACTGTGTTGGGGTGATGAGCTGCCAAGTGTCCCTTCATCATTATTGCATCTCTTAGCTTGAATACTAGGCACCTGATTACCTTCCTTTGAGTATTCTCATTTGTCCCATGATGTTTCAGATCAAGCCATGATGGAAATGAGCCTACTCTGATCTAGGGGGGAAAAGGCAGAGAAGAAATATAGTTCCATCATACCTGCATAGTTAACTCTAATGAATTGCTGTCTGTAATTCTTGGATTCCTAAAGTTTTACTGCAAAATTAGCTGCTGTTTTCAACTCTGCACTTCTCTATATTCTCTCAGTTCCCTCCATAATGGCTATCCTGCATTTTTTGTGTTTGTTATTTGTCTAGTGTGAATTTCAGTTATATGTGTGGATATGTTTGTGTATGGAGTTTTCATGGCTTCCTTTCTTATATTTAATGTCAGCTCCTAAAACCTGGCCTTCTGTCAAATACTAACCTGTGACCTCTTCTTTCTCATCATTACGCTTTCGACTTCTGTGTTCAAAACCTGCTGCACGCTTATTAAAAATTCTACAGCTAATTTTGCAAAATATAATTCATTTGTGTGAACATGTACATATTATCACTAAGAAAGAAAATGCCTTCCTGGGTTAGAGAATATAAGATTTTATTCATTTTGTAATTTTGTATAGTATTATTTATGTTATTTTTTAAAACTGAGGTCAATTTATAGCGCAGTTTGAGACTTTAACAATAATAGACACTGTGCTTAAGGCATGAAAGAGTCTGCTTCCAAACACTATTTACTGTTTTTTTTTAAAAAAATGCCAACAAGTTTTTGTCAGACAGTGTTATCATATATTCCAATGGCATTTGTCTTTTGGTGGCTTGAAAATTCATTGCAGATTTAAGCATAATGAATAGGAAAAAAATGTGGACAACTTGAAGAGTATTGAGAATGTCTTTTATTCTCCATTTATTGATTTCCCTTATTATAACTGAAATATTTAAAAACCTGGTAAATAATATATAAATGAATGCCTTAATTTTTTAGCAAAAAAAATAGATGAAGAAATGCAGCTTTAGAATCTAGATTAAGGAGATACCTTCCCTGAATTCTACCATAATTAAAATCCTCAAAATGGATAAAGGCAAGAAAATGTTTAAGAAGTTGTATGTCTCATTTTGGTTGAAATAGTATTGTAATTGTGCTACATATATTTTCAGGAAAAGGTTTTGAGGAGTTACTGACTGTGAATCTGGCACAATACAAACCGAGTGGGGAATTTGTCACTGTCCGGAGAGTCAACTTAGAGGCCTGCACCAATGAGATGGTGGCATTTTTGCAGGTAAAATTAGCAATCATGTGCCAAATTAGTTTGGTTTGTCCCTTCTAGCATTTACCCGACCTACAGTATGACAATTTTGCAGTAGAAGATAAGAAGAATCACTGAATCAAGCCTATTTAGTCCAGCATTCTGTTCCCACAGAGGCCAGTTAGATATAACTGGGAAAAAGTACAATAGTATTTTATTTATATCACTAGCAGCCCCCTGCCTCTGTTGATAGTCACTAAAAATATCTATGAATTGTGACATGCTAGCTAAAAATCTGAATGCATAAATTACATTACTAACAAAATACTGTATTTTATAGCTCATTCTTTTTTTTTAAAATTCACTCTGGATTTCCATATCTTATGAAGTCTACTGTACTGATTTGCCAAGAATATCTTGTTGCATTTTGGATTTCAGGGTGAGCTTCATGTCTCAAAATTCTTCAGCCACCCTAACCTAGTGCCATATAAAGCAGCCTTCATAGCTGACAATGAATTGTGGGTTGTTACATCATTTATGGCATATGGTAAGTAAGAGTTGGAAGGGTCTTCTTACTCTTTCAGACAGGATTTGTTTCTGAGATATAACGAAAGCATATTCAGGCACTGATAGTGATTAGTGGCAGCGTTAAAAATTAGGTGGGAATAAGAACATTAAGGCCTAAGGTACATTTCTGTTCCATATATTCGATTTTGCATTAACTGTCTAAACATAGTCATTTTGATTTTTATATTAATTTATGTGTTACAATTTATTGAAATAGCAGTTATTAACCAAATTTAAATTTAATGTACATATTTAGCAGATAAAACTTTGGAAAAACCAAATATTTTAAAATACAGATATTTCTAAAGCAGTGCAAGCAAAAGCAGAATGCCCTGTATTGCTATTTGGGGAATCCAAACTAATAAGGTCCTGGTTGGGAATCATATTGACAGTAAGAGAGTGTGAAGAGATTAAACTGAGGGAAACCAGAAGAATTATTCTTTTGTTGTCACTATGGAGAAAGAAGATCCATTAAGGACAGTGGGATTTATTTCTAAATGAATATTGATAAATTTGTACTTAAATAATTGTAACCAAGAACTAAGTGCCAGTGGTTTGGAGTTATTAGCTGTTTTCCAACATTTTGTGAGGATTATAGACTCCAATTAAGTGAAGCCACAGGAGTAGCCACAGGAGTCCAGAAAGTAGAGTGGAACTGAACTGTTGTTGGAAGGCAACAACAACTCCAGCTTGGAGCTGGTCCTGAGCAGTGGTCTAGTACTCTACAGGGGGCCTCTGTTCACTTGTGATGCCCTTAACAAACTACAGCTCCTCCATTTTCTTCTACACTTGGGAGAATTCTGCACATGACCATTCCAGGAAAAAATATATTCTAACTACCATATCAAATGATTAAATATATTTATATTTATTCTTCTAAGGGCCTCATATCAGTATACATGGTCTTCCCTTCTCCTATTTGACTTCAACAATTATTCTGAGTGGTAATATTAGGCTAATAGTGACTGGTCCAAATTCACAGAGCTTAACTTCATAGCTGAATAATAACTTGACCCTAAGTCTTCCTGATCTTCATCCAGCAGTAGATTTTATATCACACTGGCTCTCATTCCTTATGAAAGCCTCTAGTTTCTATCCTCACAACCATTGCTGATGTAGAAAATAGCCCTCATAAAGAATGAGAAAGCTCAGAGACTTTTGTGAAGTAGAGACAACTTCACATCTAATGACTTCATCTTTGTGCCTTTTACAGATAATGGAAGGTACAACTATTAGGATTTTCTGGACTGTATAAAATCATAATATTTGTATTCATTCTCTTTCTTTTTGAAGGTTCTGCTAAAGATTTAATACGTACACATTTTATGGATGGTATGAGTGAACTAGCAATGGCTTACATCCTTCAAGGAGTATTGAAGGCTCTTGATTATATACACCATATGGGTTATGTCCATAGGTAAGAAAGATCATTGCAAATTTTAACTAGTAAAAAAAACATTTCCAGCTTTGGCTTCCCATAGGACATTGGGAAACTGTAGTCATCTCAATACCTAGATAGATAGAGAGATAGAGATAGAGATAGAGATAGATAGAGAGAGAGAGAGAGAGAGAGAGATTACACCAGTAGTTCCTTGTGGTCACTGTGCATTAGCTTATATCATAGGTTACACACACACAAACATACATACACACACACACACTGCATATATAATCCATGCTGCCATATTTCCTTGATATTACACAATTTTGACAAGCACCGGGACACAAGCAACAAGTATCCTTAGCTTCTTAGCAGATTTGTCTAGAAATAGAACAAATAAGCTATAAGGTTTCAATCTTTTACCCAGGTATAAGCAAAATGTCTGAGCCATCGTAGTGGCTTGCCTATATGCTCTTTGCTCAGATTAATATTGCCACAGCTCCAGTATTTGTAGAGTTTATCAACAATGCCTTCTCTCTCAAATCCCTGAGTTTTGTTTCTAGGTATAAAATGGAGTTGGTTTGGATGGGTGGGGGTTTGTGGCTGTTTTCTCTCTGTCCTTTTTGCATACAGGAGTGTGAAGGCCAGTCATATCCTGATTTCTGCAGATGGAAAAGTGTATCTCTCTGGCTTGCGCAGTAACCTCAGCATGATCAGCCATGGTCAGCGTCTCAAAGTAGTTCATGATTTCCCCAAATACAGCATCAAAGTCCTACCATGGCTTAGTCCAGAAGTCTTGCAGCAGGTATGTTAGTTTTCTCGGTATCATGTGCTTCAACTTTTAAGTGTGCATACCCATTTCTTAATTTGTCCCTTTAATATTATGAATTGTATGGCACTCCCACCTTGTCTATTTTATATTGATTTCTGAATGGCTTCAGATAGTGTCTGTTTAAAATCACTTGGTATTCTGACTCTAGATGTTTCAATATCTTTCTTTTCCTCATTCTTGAAAACTTTTCTTGACTGGCATGGGTGCAGCAACAAAAACATTTATAAATATCATTTGATTGATGAGTGGATTGATTTGGGGGTCGTTGTGATGTGCTTTTCTATTTTTCAATTTAAATTTCAATAAGATTTTAAATACAACACTGTTTTGATTTTCTGATTTTAGAATCTTCAAGGCTATGATGCAAAATCTGATATCTACAGTGTAGGAATAACAGCCTGTGAGCTAGCAAATGGCCATGTCCCCTTCAAAGATATGCCTGCAACTCAGGTAAGGGAATTTCTGTTTCCCTTTCACTTGTCCTTGACTGTACATATGACAGCAAAGACACTAGGATTATTGCAGCACTGCTTTACAGTAATGTGATTTTTTTTCACCAAACATTTTGTTCTCATGCTTCAGATGCTTTTGGAGAAACTCAATGGAACTGTCCCTTGTCTACTAGACACAACTACTATTCCTCCAGAGGAGCTGACTATGAAGCCATCACGCTCTGGGGCTAGCAGTAGTCTTGGGGAAGGCATGGCAGCCAGTAGTGCCAGAGCCTCTAATGGTGAAGCAGCACTGCATCCTTACCATCGTACATTCTCATCCTATTTTCACAACTTTGTAGAGCAATGCCTGCAAAGGAACCCAGACTTAAGGTATAGTGAAAAAAGAGTGAGGTGTAGGGGATGTGGTATGTATACAGTATAACTGTGAAGTGTTGGTGGGGAAGTCAGAGCTAAAATATTCAACAGCATTCCATGGGTACTTGGAAGCATAGCTGTGGCTGTGGTGCGAAGTGTTAGAGTTGTAAATATTATCTCCCTGCTTAAATCAGTTTCTCCATGCCAAACGAGCAGGCTTTGAATGGTTTGGGATGGATTAAAACATGAAGATTGCTATATGATTGTGGAATTGGTTGTTGTCAAAATCATTGATGAAAATAAAACCTAAAACTAATTTTTTAGCTAAAGGCCTTCAATGATGAAAAGGAGAGTAGATTCAGATTAGTGGTATGTAGGTTAATAGAAAACATTTTGTTCTGATTGTTTCAGCAATAGGAAATGATGGAAATGCAAAACAAACCCTTTGGTTCCTTGTTTTTCACCCTATGGCAACCCTACATGGGGTTGCAGTCCATGCTGGTACCAGCCAACCAACTTGCAGAAAAATCAACCAAAGAAATTATTTTTAAAACTTAAAACTTTAATATACTCCCTTTAAAAAACATGGACGCAGTTTATTCTTACCTCCAGGGACATTCAAGCATTCTTTCCCTGGGGATATGCTTATTGAAAAGACTAAGAAAAGGCATTAGGCTTTATGTTCTTTTTAAAAGAGTATGTTATCCAATCATATCAGAACAGCAGGGAATGATCAAAATAGTGGCACTAAAAGCAGAAGTTTTTGTTCCATGCTTGAATCAAAACATCTGAAACATTTATGAAGTTCCGAACATTGAGCAAACAAAACAGGTATAATCAAACTATTTTGTATTGAGTGTATGCTCAAACACATCCAGCATATGCATATGGAACAGAAACTGCACATGGTTGGAACATTCCTGCTATCTGTATTTTTAAAAAATAACCTGAATATGGATTTTCTAAAGTAGATATCCGGACTTTCACTGCATGAAATCAGATGGAGAACCATTTTTGGTATGGAAGGATGAGAGAGCCCAGAATGAGTCTGTATTTCTGGTCAAAGTCTTCATTACATCCTTCTCTGTCTCAGCCATATTTTGCTAGATTTGAATATTCTGAAGGGAGAGGCATCCTGCTCCTCTCCAATTTCTGCATCTTTTGCATGCTGGTGTACAACTTCTCATTTTTTTCATACACAGGCCAAGTGCAAGTGCACTGCTGAACCATTCTTTTTTCAAACAGGTAAGACAGTTTGCTTCAGCCACTTCCCTTGACATCTTTTATCCCTTTCTCACCCATGCTTTAGTGGAGAGTGGGTAGGAGAGGGCAAGTATGTACTGCTGCTGTTGGAACCATTTCTGTAAGGGTATGAACAAAAGGGGCCCTTTCTGAAGCTGTTTTGAATTTTTGAACTTAATTTACATTGTAATTTTTTTGCAAGTCAACTTTTGCTGATTTGGGGCAGAGGGCAGCAAGGCCCAGAGAGATAATGAATTTTAAAATTAGAGGGATTATGCTCTTGTAGCCCAGTGCCTTTTTTGCATTTGTGAATCAGAATTTTGGAGATTCCATCCTTGGTTCCTTATTGTCTGCTGAGTTACTGGAGGGGATGGAGATAGGAGCTAAGTGTAGTCCTTGGTCCTTACAAAATTTTGCATTCCTATGCAGAGCAGTCGGTTCCTGGTGATCTGTATCTGGATTGAAGTGTTTGTCTTCCAGTTGAGACAAGGACCAGTCATGCCTGTTTCTCTCGGAAGTGGCTTGGGGGAGAGAAAGGCTAACAGGAAAAGGTGCTAGGAGAAGGGGGAGCAAGAGGGCAGGCTGGTCAGACAGCCACGATCACTCTGCCCTTGGTTTCAGGTGCAGCGTACCCAAGTGGCCGACTTCTTTCCAGGGCATTCCTCGCCCTCTTTCCCCTTAGCCACCACTGGTGGAGTCCTCAGCTTCTTAAGGGGAGATAAGGAAAGCAAAGCACTGGAAGAGCAGCATGCCATCCTTCTTGTCCAGCCCCAAAGGCCCTTCCAGATTTTTTCTCAGCCCAAATCCCCAACAACCAAAAGGGTTTGCTTCTGCCAAACTGCAACCAATCCAGAAGGGTGTGGCAGGGTTTCCAAGAGCCAAAGTGCATGTTTGGGGTTCAACAGCCTATTCTTTGTTTGGCACACACTTCTAATGTAATCCACCGTTCTCAGCAAGAGGATGCTACCCAAAGAAGTCACCAAAATGAGAGGAAGGCAAGAATCCTGCCGTTTTTCGGTAACTATGAAAAGAATGAAGGATAAAATTCTGCTTTATTTATTCAGTGATTATCAGCATAATTAGGATACTAAGTTACCTCCTATTCATATATGTGCAAAGAATATCCAGATGTTTAAAAAGTGACACTGTGCAGTGGAGCTGTACATAAGCACAGACTCGTCAAATTGTAGCTAACCACATTTCTTCCTTGCTTTTAATTCTGGTGTTTTAGTATGTTGTTTGCTTCCCCACGTTTCAGATCAAACGTCGTGCATCTGAAGCACTTCCTGAACTGCTGTATCCTGTCATGCCAATTACCAGTTTTGAAGGGATGCAGACGCAAGATCCTAGTAATATATTTGGACTGGCTTCCAATCTGGAGCAGCTTGAGATGGATGATTGGGAATTCTAGGTTGCCAATAGAAGAACATTTAGAAATATTTTCTACAGACATGGCTAATTTATTTAAAGCCCCTTCCTGTTTCACAAAGCAATCTGTTCATTACACTGTAGTTTGTCTTCCTTAGGAAGTTGATCTAGCTGACATTTGCAACAGAACGAAGCCTGGGAATAGGCTTTGGGAGGGGGAAATTAATGATACTGTGTTGAATTCCAGTTCCAAGACATGATTAAAATAATATACAGAGTGTATGCTGCTAAGAGCTGCCAACAACTCTTAGTTGAAGGAGCGTGGCTCAGTCTTTTAACCAAACCAAAATCTCTCTCGTCTTATTATTGGTCTGCCAGTGGACCCAAGGAACTGAATGCCAGGCACTCTTAAAAAATCATCCCAGTAAAGAATTTATTTAGTATTGCTTAATAGCAGCAAGTATCCCTACTGACATAGGGTTAGAATATGAAGACACCTTGAATCTGTACCTTTAATAAAAGTATTTTCTTGGGCACTCCTTTCTGTAGTGAATTGTCCCAAATTGTGTAGTAAGACATCTGTCCATTCTTCTTTAATTTACTTTCTTAATCATTGTTGTTCAATCAAACATTGAGCCAAATCTTTTCTGGCTAGCTGTAGCAGTTGTAGATTGTATGTGCTCATGTCTTAAGCTGTATTTGATGATCTAGTTTTCTTGCCAATAAAAGATTTCTGCATTTTCACGATGTTCTGCAATAAATGCTGCCCTTTATGAACTCCCAGTCACTGAAAAAATACAGCCTCTAAATTACATCTGAAAAAGGCTATCAAGGCCAACTGGTATCATCACTATTGCAACTTGAAGGATAACATTTTGTTATAAAAGCAAATATAGGCAACACAGTAAAAAATATTCATTACAGGGTCTTGGTTTGGAATGGGTACAGTGCTCAATAAATAAAAATCAGATTTAAACGAACTAAAAATCACAAGGTAACTGCTTTGAGCTGTCTGAAACGTCTTGAACTCCTCACACATTGCTGGCATGGGATAGGAGACTAAAGTTGTGAGAAGCAACACAGGAGATGCTCAGCTGACTTAATTTCTGCTAGTTATTACCTTTTGTAATACAGAAGTTGTCGGGGCAAAGGAAGAACTATTTTCTTTAACGTACAAAAATACAAAGTTTTTGAGCTGTTTTTATACACACAATTTTTTGGTTTTTCTTAATCTGTTGTGTCCTTGTCCCCACTTTCCAGTATATTAAAGCAATAAAAAATTAATTGCTTTGTTTTAATAATGTTCCTTACTATCTATGTATAACATAAATATGTCCTGGTCTGTAAAGCTGTTCACACTTTATGTTGAAGCACAAAGCATGATTGATCATCTCATTTTTCTATAAATTATTTATTCTGCAATCGAATTATTTTTTTTGAAGGATGCAAGACATGAGAATGGTAAAAAAAAAAATGCTACTCTGGCTCTCCAGCATCTTCAGGGGGACCTTCTTCAGACTTACGTTTTTCCAATTTTGTTACCAGTTCTGTGGAAGAAAAACCAAGACAAAAAAGTGATAGTTCATTGCATGATACATACAAATTATCCAACCCCTTTCCTCCATATTCGCAGGAAGCACAGTTCCTAGCACAGAATGAGAGACAAAACTAAATTCTGTGTGTGTAGCGCAACTCCCTACACTGAAAAAAAAGATTGAACAGGTTAGGCAAACTTTCCATAGGTTTGGAGTTGTGACTTTAATCTTTTAAAACAAAAACATGTTAGAGTTAAATTCATATTGAGGTTAAGTTCTCTTAACCTCAGGAGCAATGTGAATTTAAAATAGTGCGGGTGATATTTAAGTAAGACTAGCTTTTCTCTATTTCCCTATCCCCTTTTTCAAACAGGTTGACATACTATTAATGAATCTGGGGACTGCTCTGAGGGAAAAAAATCTTTTTAAGATCTTTTCAAGCAAACATCCCTTCTAGAACAAAAATATATTATCAAATATGAGTTTGCCTACATTAGCCAACCTGAAGTGCTGATTTATCCCACTTAACAATTATTTAGAAGAGTAGCTATTCAATTCAAGAGTCACTTAGACTCAAAATTAATTTTATTATTCTGTCTTGCACTTCAGTATGAAAAATAGCGTACCTTTGTTATCTGTACATTTAAATCTATCAAGGGTCTTTAATATATGTCCTGACTCAGGTAAACCAAATCACATCAAATCTATTAGAGCAAGGTATGCAATATGGCCACTGGGGAAAGCCGCCTGCAATCATGTCACACCAATTATGGAATGCCATTCTCTGTGAATCTGGCTGTCCAGCTGTTGCTGTACTACAATGCCCAATACTACCAATGAGTCGCTGAGGGCCCTGGTTCTTTAACATCTGGAGAGCCACTGGTTCTCCATTTCTGCTCTAGAGTGACTGCCTGGTATCTATCATGGGAATCTTTGGGACAGTATCAACACAGGTGACCTCCTATGTAAAAAAGTATTTCAAATGCATTACGCCCATCCCCATTCCCAACGAACACACCCGTTTTTGTTTGATGCAGCATAAGAGAAAGACCCCACAAAGTGAGGAAACAGAAGACGCCTGGTCATCACAGCAAACAGGACAAAACAAAAAAATGACATATTCCCTCAGGTATCTGCCTCCTGAAAAGGGAGCCTAGAGCCCTTCTCAAGCAATAGGTAATGGCTACAGCACTACTAGTGAAGATAAGATGCAGAAAGCCTGTTGATCACCATCAGCTCAAGTGGATTTTTTTCCGTTGCTTATGAAGGAACCAGACATTAATGTTTTATCCATCACTTTGAGTGCTGCACTTAGAAACACAGTTCTCCATAATAAGGAAAGAACTACAGCAAGAGATGATGATCTGTATTGTTCCCAATGGTTAAAAAGATCTGTAAATTACTGTAGCATTTCAGGAATCTGCAGATGCTCTCTCCTGCTGTTCTATCCTTTCTGCTCCTGGAGTCGCATGTAGACCTTCCGTCCCTAAACTCATTTCTAGGTCATGATTAAGGACAAACAGATTTACGAAATACGTAAATTGGAAGCAATTTTTCCAGAGATAATTTTTCACATACTGTACATTTAACACACAAACGTACTTGTTCTTAAAAGCTGAATTTTGTAACATACAACAATTTAAGCTGGCTACTATCAGTAGAGAATATTTTCATAGTTTGCTTGTATCTATTAATCTATTTCCCTCCAGCACAACTTCTGCATTTCTGATATTTTTATTCACACAGTAAGTTTGCCAACAATTCTGTACCTATTTGCTGAGAACTCTACCTACCAAACAAGTGGGATTACAATTTAGTCAGATGTAGTTATAACTTTCGCCTGTTACTTTTATAAAATAGACACAGCCACCAGCAAATTTCTTTTAATCATTTCCAACATCGCTGAAAATTCTGATCCATTATTCTTAGACATAATTTTAGTGTTAAAATTAATGTATTAGTAAAAATACGTTATTGCATTAAAAAAATCACATTTCAAATCAAACTACTACATACTTACTGCAGAGGGTTTGGGGCATGTTATCCTTAAGTCTTGGAAGCTACAACCACATCAGAGATAAGGTAGCCATAACATATATAATTTGCATTTCTACTTTTGTTGCTCCCCTCCCTGCCCCCTCCAATTAAAAATGGAATATGGGCCAAATACCTTTGGCTGGATTGAAGACACCATTAGTCTGTTTGTCACATACATAACATCGCTGAGACTTGCGATAATGTTGCAGGGCACAGCTTTCACAAAAGTAATGTTTACACCTAAGACAACATAAGACAATTAATTCCAGTAGATTTCTAACAGAGAACTAGCATTTTTATTTGGGGGGGGGGATTACTCCATTTTCAAGAAAATCCTACATTTTAGTCCTTTCAAACTGTCATTTCTTAAGAATGGCATCAGCATCTCTTGATCAGTTAGGACCATCAAAATTTTTAGGATAGTAAATGATATATAAATGCTATTTTTTCCCAAGCAATTCCACAGAAGTATTGCAACCTGTCTGAATCTCAAAAATTCATCATTTTGTATCCTAAAAAAGATATCCTCATAGCTCAGTTTAAAAACCTCAACATTAACAAAAAAAGAATCTGATTCCTCCAGTCATCTTACTTGGTTACCACAGGGTTCTTGAAGGAGCTTCTACAAATAAAACACTTGAAAGGCAGTTCATCCTCATCACTACTCACTTCATAATTTTCATCATCTGTATAAAAGAAAAAGTATTTGGTAAACTATGCTGCTAACTATAATGGGAAATGCTTTATCTTTCACCCACTCCATGTAGGAAGCTGTTCTTGCCAAAAGAGGTAACATTACCAAGTTGGATGAAAATAAGGTTACTAAAGTAACCACTCAAGACAGTTACTTCTATTTCCTCCCACCATTCTCGGATGAAGAAGGGAAGCATATATTTCTCCTCTACCTTGCTGAGAAGATACTTAGTTCTTATTGCCATCACAGGCTACCAAAATAGTTGAGATAAATTACACACATAAGCCAACTGTTCAAAGACAAGGAAGCCCATATGCTCAAAGAAAAACAGTTCTCTACTGGCCCTAGCTCTTGATGAAGTTATCTGAAAATTAACATGCTAAAAACATCATCGAATCCAACAAGACAGCCAGAGAATATAAGCATGGTTACGCAGTTGTGCTACAATATACCAGTTTAAGTCCCTATTAAATAAAGAGAAAAGTATCAATCCCTGCCCTGCATGGACTGTTCCAAATGTTTTCATTTTCAATCCCTGTAAATATGAACGTGTGCATAGAACCTCCAGTCCCCGCTGCACATACATAAACAAACACAAACTCTCTACAACTACATACACACACAGACAACAATTTTCAGTAGGAGGAAACTTTTTTCTCAGAGGTGATCATTCCTATTTCCAATCAACCCAATATCAAAACCTTGCCATCTGCTATTTGTCATGACATATATGAATTTGAAAAACATCTTTTTCATCATAACCAGTTATATTTGCTGAACACTGGAAGAACTTCATGCACTATAAAAGGGATCGCTCATACCATTAAGTCCGTATCGTCCCTCATCCAGTTCCCGCTCAATTTGCCACCCATGCTTATAATCTGATCGGTCATGCAGAAATTTACAGCTATCTGTAAGGGAGAAAAAAGGGACAGTTAATAATAGTGTCAAGAATTTTCCTTCTGCTGTCAACTACTACAAATCAATAAACAATCAGAAAGTATATGAACAACTCATTTACCTCCAAAGCCACAAAACCCAGTTTCCTTGTAGTCTTTACATATATCAGGCTGGTAATCCCACCTCACAGTGGCCCTGAGATGTTCTGGGGCTCGGATTGGTCCCTTCCTGAAATAAGGAACAGAAACTTGGGAAAAGATGAGATGGCAGTAGGGGATAAACAATGGTTGCACCTATAGTGGTATAAGAATGCCATTGAAGTAGTAAGATTTGAGGGAGGGAGGGAGGGAGGGAGGGAGGGAGGGAGGGAGGGAGGGCACAATAATTTAAGGGAGGGAAAAATGGCCTTACAACAAGGATTGACTTTTTTCAGGCCATGGGACACCCTGGCTTTTGAATAGCAAGGTCATCACAAAAAAAGATGAGAACAGGACCAAAAGCAAATTTAACTAAATGAAATACATTAATTATTTTACACATACACGTATTATAATTTATATATTCTGTTCTATTAAAAATCAATGCAAGTTTTACAAGGGGCTGTTGGGGGGCCACAGGTTGTGTTACTCCTATCTTACAACATGGTTTAGCACACCAGCTCATCTCGAAAACCATATAAATTGCCCTTTTTGTTCTGTGACATTTTCAGGAAATCTCTTTGGTTTCATCTTTACAAATGAGATTTACATTTACATGTTTAAAACTGTGGAAACATCTAGTTTCTTCTTAGCATGAAGAAAATGCGCTGAGATACAAAGATGTGCATGTTGGCTCATTCTCATAAAAATATTACAAGCCTGTTAAGAATAAACTACCAAGTTAATAAAAGGCTTCCTGAGACACCATGGCCCATTTCAAAATGAGAACAGAAATGATAAGCAGACAGAAAAATGGATTAAACTGGCAAACTTTCCCATAGCATAAAATGCATCCTTAGGTACCTAACTGCACATGCTTTTTCTTGGAATGAACACTGCATTTTCTCCCTTACCTTACCATGCCCGAAGAAGCATTTCCCATGGATGTATCTTTTGGCTTTACATACTTTTGATAATTATTAATCCCTCGATAAATCTTATCGTCTTCCTTTCCTTGAAGTTCCTGAACAAAGAAGAAAATTCTGTTGCAAGGCAATTCTTGCTCCCACTATTAACTGTTGTGAGCCACTCAGAGTCACTTAGGTCAGATGGGCAGCCATACAAATCAATCAATAAATGGCCTATAAATAAATGTACTAAGTCTGTGCATACTTCAAAATGATTAAGCAGCAGCTCTCTGTATCTCCTGCAAGTCCAGCATCTCTCTGCTATGCTGCTCATTAAAGCTTTTTCAGGCTTCCACACAAGTACCTGAAAACAGGTACCATCTAAGATTGGTACAGCAGCAGAAGCATAGTGAGAAATGGAAACAAAAATAAAAGTATGTAGAAGATGGAGATGCTGGACATGATACAGATCATCTGAAAATCCTAGTAGTAGACTTCTGAGCAGACATAAGGAAGAAATACTAAATACCAACACAGACAACCAGTATTACATCTCCACCCACTGCTTGCTTGGAGACATATACAGATTTCAAGCAAAGAAAAAATGGGAGATTACCGACTGGATACCTACCTTCTGGATTTGTTGGCTACGTTCAAAAATGGCTTGGGCATCTTTGTCCTTCTCTGTGTCCAGTTCATATACAGCTGTTGCTCCCATGTCCTCTGGACCCACAGGTTTCTGAAATGTGAAAACTCTATTGGTAGGGCAGAAAGGAAAATGAACCTCAGCTACTGTAAGGCCTTTATTCACATTACTAGATTTATTACCAAAAAGCTGCACTTTAGCAAATGAATGGCTAAGCTTCAGGATTACATATTCCACCTCTTTTTTAATGAGATTCCCAATAGCAGTTAGGAAGGGAAAATGGAACCAAATGGCACTCTCACTTTGCACAAGTATGTATCGTCAGAGTTACATTACAACATTTTAAAAATGGCCACCAGAGTTCGGCAAAGATCTTGTCAAAACCCATTAACAGTAACCCAAGTTTTTCTTGCAACTGTTTAATTGCTGGGAAACAAAACTCTTGTCAATCTATCCGAAGTCATCTAATATACTACTGTGGACTCTGTTTTAAGAATACTCATACCGCAGATCGCGTTGATTTATATGCAATTCCAATTCCTTCAGGTTTGTTATCATCATCACTACTGCTTGATCCATAGGAGGTCTTTGTCTTCATACTTTTTTTTGTCTGGAAGATGGAGGAGTCAGTGAGATTAACCATTAGACTGATAAATACTCAAGAAGCAATTCGTATGTACTTGGGAGAATTGATACGCAGCATACATCACCTTCTGAATCATGGGGTTGGAAACTTCCTTTCGTCTCTCCTTCCTGACCACAGTGCTGCCTTCATCGCTGCTGCTACCTTTAAGTAGACAGGGAATCACACAGCATTGCAAAATAACATATTAAAACAGGGGAACACTGGCAGATTGCAGCTGCCTCTCTAGGTCCCAAACTCTTTGTTAGGCAAAAGATCCTTATACTCAGTTCCAGTATGTTCAAATTCACATGAACAAAGCCAAGCAACCTTTTTTAAGACCTAAGGCTGTACTTTTGCACTGTTCTCGCACAAGATGACCAAGGTTACCTGCCCTTCAAGTAATAGTTGTTCACTCTCTTTAGAGCAATTTAAGACAACTGAGGACAATAAAATGTACTTTTCCACATGGAGCATAGTTAAAACTATGGCATCTACTACTAATTCACCCAATTGTAAAAGGGAGCAAGGTAACTAATAAGTTAAAGTTTCTAATCTTTACAATATTCCCTGAGACACCCGGAATCCACCGTGATAAGTACCAAGCGATAACAGCGCAAGGGAAGCGGTGAAAGAAAACTGCATGTTTACACATTGCGGGACTAGCTACACCTTTGGCCTGATCCAGCAGGAAAGCTGCTTCTTCTCCCTTTCTTTTCTGTGAAAGAGACACGCAGACCGAGTTGTCATGAGGCAACGCGGGGCTTACAGCGACTCTTATCCCCCAAGCGACATAACTTCTTACCCCGTTTGTTCAGGATCCGGGGCTTTCGCAAGAGATTTCAGGGCACAGGCTGACCGTGGCCCACCCGCCGTCTCCCCATTCCGCCGCAAATACATTTCGAGGCCGAACGGCAGCGACGGGCTGCGCTTCTTACCGGGCTCCTGGTCGCTGCTCGGCCTCTTGCGTTGACCCCTGCCGGGCGCGGAGCGACGCTTCTTGAAGAGGAAGCTGCAAACAGGCTGAGCGTCCGCCATGGTAATCAAAGCCTTCACGGAAGGAGGACCCCGAAGCGCGTTCAATCCGGCCCTTCCTCCGGTAAGCGACTACGAGTCGCTCTTCCGCCCGGACATGCGGCGCTCTATCCCTCGCTGCTCTCTATCGTGGAATGCCTTATAGACATCAACCTTGTCTTACTCTGTGACGCTTGCCGACTTCACTTGCCGGGCTGATTATGTGGCTTTCCTTCGCTGCCTTGGACAATGGCGTGTCCCCCTCTTTAAAATAAGTAGAAGCAGCAAACATAACGTTTCTGCTGTCCCAAGAAGGACATATGTGATCTCTAGATGACAACAAAGAGATAGCAAAGCCTCTTCTTTCTGCCATTGACTGGATGTCCGATTGACTGCAGTCCGAATCTGAAAAAGTTTTGGTTTGAGTTGCGCCCAAGGGAAGACTCAGGAGAAGCCCCAAGATAAAGAACTCAAGCTCACAGTTCAGAAGAGGCTCAGCCGGAAATAACTTGTTTATCTGAGAATTTTAGCAATGCAAACAGCCATGAGTGCCCTAGAACAGTGTTTCTCAATTTCAGCAACTTTAAGATGCGTGGACTCCAACTCCCAGGATTCCCTATGGGGAAAATCCTGGGAGTTGGAGTCCACACATTTTAAAGTTGCTGTGGTTGAGAAACACTGCCCTAGAAGACAAGCAAAGTCATAGTAGATTATATTTTTAAAACAGTGTCTAAAAGTCTGTCTTGAGTTACTTTGTTGGATGGAATGTAGAATATTATACTGAAATCAGAACTTAAAGGATATGTATTACTTATTGTAGTACAATAATTTGTATGCTACCTACTGACTTTATTCCAAGTGGCTTACAATGCTAAACACAGTGAAATTTCAGCGCATACTCTCTGCTAGCTGCAGCTTCTGGCTCATCTTCAAAAGGAGTCCATGTTGAGTGAATCGCAGTAGTCTAAGGAGGCAATGGTCAGTCACTTGTTTTCTTTGCACTTTGGCTCAGGAAAGGAGGCAATTGAGGAAAGGCTCTCATGGCCACGTCTGCTGCTTCAGAAGGACCCATGGCTTTCAGAGAAGCCCTAGATCACATAATTGCTCCAAGGGAACCACAACCCCGTCCAGAGTAATGTATGGAATGCACATGGAACCCTAGAGAGTTTGTGTACCAACAGTAACTCAACCTTGCTGGTTTAGTCTAAGTGTCTTCCACCCATCCAGTCCCTCTCAGCCTTCAGGCACCACCAGGTCAGGCCTCCCACTTCATCTCTTGCTTGGCCTGGAGTTCAGACATAAAGCTGAATATCATCACACACTGATATTTGACCCCAAACTGGGGGATGACTTCCTCCAGTAGCCTCATGCAGGTATTAAAATGGGTGAGAGGGCCAAGTCACGGGACATTCCATGTTACAGTGCTTAAGGGCTTGACCTCTCCTTCCCCATCAACACCCACTGGAATTGCCTGCACAGAAAGGAACAGAAACAAACAGTGCTCCTGATCCCCAGTTCTTGTAGGCAGTCCAAAAACTTACTAAAATTGATGGTATTGAATGCTGCTGAGATATCTGAGAGGACACAGGAAAGGTCCCAAGTCTCCACAGAATCAATTGAGAATAATAGCATCAAAGGAAACATATGTGATCTTTAGAGAGTAATACTACTAAGACATGCTTTTTTTCTTATTTTTTAAACGATTTATAAACGGGGGGGGGGTGTAATATGTTTTATATACTATACATACATACATATACCGTTTTCTACAACAAAGCAAAATTTATTCCCAAGTGAAGTGTTTAACAAATTAATGACATTCTATAAAATGAACACAACTGTAGTGCAGGGCTCAGACTGTAGACTGAAAAGTTGGAGGTCTTAAATTTCCTCTTCCAGGAATTCTTTGTGTTTACACACCATGATTTGCATTCCTCCCTTAGTGTAGGTGTACGGTTGTTATTGCTACCACCATCTGTCTTCCAGAGGAATGCCTTTATGAGACATCCTCCTCCCTAATCCTGGTGTGTGAGATAGGACCTCCAAAACCTATGTGCCCTGCTGGCAAATAGAAGGAAAAAAGAGAATAAAACTGAAATAATTTCTATAGCATTATCTCTTGGTCCTTGTAGCTTTCAAACATGTGTCTAGAGAAAGAAGCCCCCCATCCTTTACAAGCCAGGAAAATCTCACAGAGCATAATTTCCAAATCAATTTTATTAATAAAAGGAAAAAAAGAGTTAATGTAAAAAATCTTGTTTAACTTTAGGTGTTAAAAATATAAAAACAATCAACAGTAGATGGAATAAAAATACAGTGCTGCTAAAATTACAGATAGCACCTTAAAAGAATCACCCATACAGAACTAGGAGGAGAAATAGAAGCTTGGGACAGATCACAAGGGTTGAATCTGCTGCTCAGAGATCTCAAGAACCATCACATATTGTGAAGCCCCTAGCAATCATTTACAGCCAAGAAGCCTAGATTCTTACAGTCTTATTAACCAGATCTACTGAAAAGAGAGAAGAGATTAGGTTAGAGAGAATCTGGAAAACTGCATGTGTGTACCTTAGTACCTTCTTGAAGCAGTGGGAAGGTTACTATTGGCTTTCCTGATCTGGGAGGAATGTACAGATATTATGGCCCTATAATATGTTGCAAACTGCCATTCTCTTTCCTAGCCTCTGAGAAGGCCATTTCACATACAGTAAGTGAGCATTATTTATGCATTTATTCATTCATTCATTCATTCATTCTAAGTGAACCCTGAGTGGGGTATAATAAAATCAAGTGCAATAGACAAAATAAAAGTAAAAACTCAATGTAAACAATCAAAGTAATATCACCAAAGGCCAATAATAAACCCCATAGATGCCCTTAAAACTAAATTAATATAATCTAAGCAGCTTGAGCTTTATAAAATGCCGGCAGGATTGGGGCCATCTGTACCTCCAGGAAGAGGGCATTTCATAAAATTAGATTTAACATCAACAGAAAAAGAATGAAAATTAATCTTACAGTATTCAATATAGCTAGCTAGACAATTTTACTTATCCTTCCTGAGGTAATGGTTGCTGAAACAGATTTCCCTCTGCCTCAGCTACTCCTGGGTCCTTCCTCCAGATGATCCATCAGGATTTGTGTCAGATAATTCTGAGGCTGCTTTTCCCAGCCTCAATTCTCCTTTTCCTGTCCAGGGGTTTGGAGGTAATTACCTCTGCCTGTAAGCCAGAGCATGCATCTCTCTCCCTAACTGATGTGGATTCAAACCAACATTAAGAATGTCTCATTTTGCCTGGCATGTAGCTGACATCCTTGAATACTATGAAGGCAGGCTGGCTTCACTGCAGTAATAAACAAATAAAGCAGAAAGTGGCTTCTTTGCAACAAAAGTCAAATGACATAATATTTTTATTAGAAAACCAGAGGTAATTCCTCCCTAAGAACCTCAGACCACAATCCCCCAAATCAAACACAAATCCACATAAAAATCAGATAGCCTATCTCTATCCTCATTAAGCATTGAAATAACTGAAAGCCCACCTAAAAAGAAAAGTATTCAAATGCTTCCAGGAGCCAGATGTTTCTCCAAGGACAGAATGGTCCCCAGCATAGGGGCCCCAGCTGAAAGGGCCTGCCTTCTCATCCTTTGCATGGAGGCAGAATCCTAAGCAGGCTCTTGCCTCTGGAAGATCTAACATATCAGGAGATTAGGTCACCAAGGAAGAGAGCATACAAGCAACCCATCATTGTAAAGATGGTGTCAGGAAAACTAGTGTTGGAAGGAAATCTTACCAGGTCCGTTCCGAGCCAGGAATGAAAGTTCTTAGGCAATTGCTTGAACAGAGATAATTTTATTTTCCAAGAGCATGTACAGAGTCTGCTGGTTGGAGGTGGCCATGTTTGTATTCTTCTCCACAAACTCTTTATATAGGAGATCTTGGCTGTTGTTAGGTAAAAGTGTTCCCACCCTTTGTTGTTTATTTGTTTAGTCGCTTCCGACTCTTCATGACTTCATGGACCAGCCCACGCCAGAGCTTCCTGTCGGTCGTCAACACCCCCAGCTCCCCCAGGGACGAGTCCGTCACCTCCAGAATATCATCCATCCATCTTGCCCTTGGTCGGCCCCTCTTCCTTTTGCCCTCCACTCTCCCTAGCATCAGCATCTTCTCCAGGGTGTCCTATCTTCTCATTATGTGGCCAAAGTATTTCAGTTTTGCCTTGAATATCATTCCCTCAAGTGAGCAGTCTGGCTTTATTTCCTGGAGGATGGACTGGTTTGATCTTCTGGCAGTCCAAGGCACTCTCAGAATTTTCCTCCAACACCACAGTTCCAAAGCATCTATCTTCCTTCTCTCAGCCTTCCTTATGGTCCAGCTCTCGCAGCCATATGTTACTACAGGGAACACCATTGCTTTAACTATGCAGACTTTTGTTGTCAGTGTGATGTCTCTGCTCTTAACTATTTTATTGAGATTGGTCATTGCTCTTCTCCCAAGGATTAAGTGTCTTCTGATTTCCTGACTGCAGTCAGCATCTGCAGTAATCTTTGCACCTAGAAATACAAAGTCTTTCACTGCCTCTATGTTTTCTCCCTCTATTTGCCAGTTATCAATCAAGCTGGCTGCCATAATCTTGGTTTTTTTGAGGTTTAACTACAAGCCAGCTTTTGCACTTTCTTCTTTCACCTTCGTCATGAGGCTCCTCAGTTCCTCTTCACTTTCAGCCATCAAAGTGGCATCATCTGCATATCTGAGACTGTTAATGTTTCTTCCAGCGATTTTAACTCCAGCCTTGGATTCCTCAAGCCCAGCATGTCACATGATGTGTTCTGCGTACAAGTTGAATAGGTAGGGTGAGAGTATACAGCCCTGCTGTACTCCTTTCCCAATCTTAAACCAGTCCATTGTTCCATGGTCTGTTCTTACTGTTGCTACTTGGTCGTTATACAGATTCTTCAGGAGGCAGACAAGATGACTTGGTATCCCCATACCGCTAAGAACTTGCCACAATTTGTTATGGTCCACATAGTCAAAGGCTTTAGAATAGTCAATAAAACAGAAATAGATGTTTTTCTGAAACTCCCTGGCTTTTTCCATTATCCAGCGGATATTGGCAATTTGGTCCCTACTTCCTCTGCCTTTTCTAAACCCAGCTTGTGCATCTGGCAATTCTCGCTCCATGAATTGCTGAAGTCTACCTTGCATGATCTTGAGCATTATCTTACTGGCATGTGAAATGAGTGCCACTGTTCGATAGTTTGAACATTCTTTAGTGTTTCCCTTTTTTGGTATGGGGATATAAGTTGATTTTTTCCAATCTGATGGCCATTCTTGTGTTTTCCAAATTTGCTGGCATATAGCATGCATTACCTTGACAGCATCATCTTGCAAGATTTTGAACAGTTCAGCTGGGATGCCGTTGTCTTCTGCTGCCTTGTTATTAGCAATGCTTCTTAAGGCCCACTCAACCTCACTCTTCAGGATGTCTGGCTCTAGCTCACTGACCACACCGTCAAAGCTATCCCCGATATTGTTATCCTTCCTATACAGGTCTTCTGTATATTCTTGCCACCTTTTCTTGATCTCTTCTTCTTCTGTTAGGTCCTTGCCATCTTTGTTTTTGATCATGCCCATTTTGGCCTGGAATTTACCTCCAATGTTTCTAATTTTCTGGAAGAGGTCTCTTGTCCTTCCTATTCTATTGTCTTCTTCCACTTCCGCGCATTGCTTGTTTAAAAATAATTCCTTATCTCTTCTGGCTAACCTCTGGAATTTTGCATTTAATTGGGCATATCTCCCCCTATCACTGTTGCCTTTTGCTTGCCTTCTTTCTTGGGCTACTTCTAGTGTCTCAGCAGACAGCCATTTTGCCTTCTTGGTTGTCTCTTTCTTTGGGATGTATTTTGTTGCCACCTCCTGAACAATGTTGCGAACTTCTGTCCAGAGTTCTTCTGGGACCCTATCTACTAAGTCCAGTCCCTTAAATCGATTCTTCACCTCCACTGCATATTCCTTAGGAATATTAGTGAGCTCATATCTAGCTGATCTGTGGGTCTTCCCTAATCTCTTTAGTCTGATCCTAAATTGTGCAAGAAGAAGTTCGTGATCTGAACTACAGTCAGCTCCAGGTCTTGCTTTTACCGACTGTATAGATGTCCACCACCTTTGGCTGCAAAGGATGTAGTCAATCTGATTTCAGTGTTGTCCATCTGGTGAAGTCCATGTATAAAGCCACCCCTTAGGTTGTTGGAAGAGAGTGTTTGTTATGCAGAGTGAGTTGTTTTGGCAAAATTCTATCAGCCGATGTCCTGCTTCATTTTGTTCTCCCAGGCCATGCTTACCTGTAATTCCAGGTGTCATTTGACTGCCCACCTTAGCATTCCAGTCTCCTGTGATGAAAATAACATCTCTTTTAGGCGTGTTGTCCAGTAGGTGCTGCAGATCCTCACAGAACTGCTCTACTTCAGCTTCTTCAGCATCTGTGGTTGGGGCGTATATTTGGATCACTGTGATGTTAGATGGCTTGCCCTGAATTCGAATTGAGATCATTCTATCGTTTTTTGGATTGTATCCAAGCACTGCTTTAGCCACTTTACTATTAATTATGAAGGCTACTCCATTTCTTCTGTGGTCCTCTTGTCCACAGTAGTAGATCTGGTGGTCATTTGATGTGAAGTGGCCCATTCCAGTCCATTTCAGTTCACTGACGCCCAAAATGTCTATCTTTAATCTTGACATCTCACCAATAACCACATCCAATTTGCCCTGGCTCATAGATCTTACATTCCAGGTTCCAATGGTGTGTTGATCCTTAGAACATCGGATTCGCCGTTCACCACCAGCACCGTCGGCCGCTAGCCATCCTTTCGGCTTTGAGCTAGCTGCGTCATCACGTCTGGGGCTAGTTGAACTCATCCTCTGTTCCCCCCCAGTAGCATTTTGACCATCTTCCGACCTGGGGGTCTCATCTTCCGATGGTATACTGACATATCTCTGGTTGTACCGATCCATTTAGTTTTCATGGCAAGAATACTTATCTTCCCACCCTTTAGGAACTTGAAAAAAGTGCAGTTCACCAGACTTCAGAGAGGAGGCGCTCTGTGGTCAGGCCCCCTGCTGTTTGTGTTTCCTGTTCCGATAGCCCAGGTTCCCTGCCCAGCTGTGGCCTTGTCTGCTAGCCTAGACTGTTCCCCTTGGAAGGAATCTTTTGTTATTTGAGTATGAAGATCTGTTTGGCTGTTCACGTGAATGGTCTCTGCTAAATTCTGTGAATGAGTGACCTTTTGTCTTACAGGGTTCTGATCCTCTGAAGGGAATCTTTTGGCTAAACAATTAGGCTTCCTTTTACATTTTAATCTCTGGCATCCCATTTTGCATTGAACCCATTCTATCTTGTAACTTTTAACCTTTTACCTTGCTCAAGGGGAATGCAATATTGCAGGAAGACAGTGTTCTGGGGGGAGACAACATGGCGGGCAGGGAGAGAGCTATATTTCTTCCAACACTAGCTCAGAGCTAGCTTAGTCTAGGAATAAAATTCTAATTACCAAAGTAGTTAAGTATGGGCTGATCGGCATGAGAATGAAGTCGAAGTCCACACAGCTGGCTGAAAAGTCATACCCAGAGTGTTAATCGATGGTTCCTAACCAAACTGGAGTGTATCACTGAGTGGGGAGCCACAAGGTTCAGTCCTGGGTCCTGTACCTTAGAAGCTTATAAAGGAATATTTATCAAATTTTCAGGTGACACAAAATAGGGGGAAGCAAATATTCTGGAAGACAGAAATAAAATTCAGAAGGATTTTGATACATTAGAGAAATGAGCTGAAAACAACAGGGTGAAATTTAGCTGAAACAAATGCAAAGTTCTTCACTCAAATACATGAATGTAGACCAGGGAGGACACCTGATGTGGTAATTCTATTTGTGAAAAAGAACAGCTGTTGATTGCAAAGGGAATGTGAGTCAGCAGTTCAATGTGGCTGCAAAAAAGGGAAATGCAATTTCAGGCTGCACTGACAAAAATAGATCTTTCAAACCATGGAAAGCAATAGTTCTACTTTATTCTGCACTGAGGATATCACCTCAAGTACTGTATCTAGTTCAGGCTGCCACATTTTCAGAAGGATTTGGACAAAATGACAGGTTTGGAGAAAGGCAATATGGATGATCAGGAGATTGAAAATTAAGTCCTTTGAAGGAACCCTTTTTCATAGGATAGAGAGGATTAAATGGGGATTATTATAGCATTCTTCAAATACCTATGAGAACTGTAACTCAGAAGAAGACAAGACCTGCTCTTTCTTGTTTCAGGCAGGCAGAGCAGATTTTTGCTCTTCAGTAGGTCATTAAGAAATGTTTGAATGTGAGAAACAATTTATCATGTTTGGGAATTTAGAGAAAGTATGGATAAGTGAGTCTGGAGTTGCAAATTGGCTGCTCAATGCAGTAGGAAAGATATATACTGGAAATAAAACATGTATGAGAACAAATGGTATGCTTTCAATGGTTCAGCAGTGAGCATGGAGTAAGGCAAGGATGTGTGATGTTCACTTAGTTGCTTAATGTATTTATGGATAAATGTATAAGGAATACTGTTAGTGATGTCAGAGATGTGTTGGTTGAATGTATGAACATATGTCTGTATACATGCATATGATGCCAAGTTATTAGCTGAAACCTGAATGATTTGCAGCAATGTTAGCTGGATTGTCTGATGCAATAGGAAAACTAATGTATCAAAAGAACAAGGTAGTTGTGTCCAACAGGGAAAAAGGAGTGAACAATTGCAAGTTATACATGCATAATGAAAAATAAGAGCAATAAGAGCAATAAGAGCAATAAGGCAGTTGAATTGTCTACCTTGGCAAAATGTTTACTAAAGATGCAGTAACCAGACAGCTGCACTATCTGGACTCAATTACAGTGCCATTGGGTGCACCACTGGAAGAACTGAAGGACCAGATTGGGAGCGGAATGTCCAGGAGAAAATCTAACTATGTGGTTACTAAGAATCAACAGTGACTTGATGGCACATAATCAGTCACAGACAGCTAAGCCTGTAGGTTGGAAGGCTAGAGGTTTTAGACTTCCACCCCCAGAAGATCTTTGGTTCTCCACACCTTAGTCCCACCTCCTGCTTCAGAGTAGCAACTTGGTAGTTCCTGCTGCTACCACCTGTCTTCCGAGGGAGGGAGGATCATTCTCACCTACCATCCATTCCCTAACTCTTGTCTCAAGAAGTCAAAAAGAATCTGGTAGAACCTTTTCTAACTAATTTTTTAATTGGGGTGAGGTAGTGTCCTAACAGCCAGGAAACACGCTGAGACAAGGAACTGGTCTCTAATATTTATTGCTAGTACTTAACAGGAATCCTAACAAACTGAAGAAGCATGGGAAAACCCAGACATATAAACCCCAAAGGTTAAGGCGGTCCCAATCTGTGTCTCTTTGAATGGCTGACCAATTCCTCAGTGCTACGCATGCGCTTTACAGCCTGGATGGGAGCCCCCTGCTCGCCATCCTTACTCATGACATCACCCTCCCCTCCAGATTCACATTCCATTTCAGCCCCCTCCCCTCCAGAGTCTTGATAAGATGTGCCGTCTGCTTCTAAGGTCCCATGGGAACTGGGCAACGATGGAAAGTCTTCAAAGGAAAACTCCTCCAAGGACGAAGCAGTGCTGCTCTCCAAGTCAGATAACGCCTCTGGGCCAGGTGGCTGCTGCTGGAAAACATCTAGAGAGTTAGAAAGGTCAGCCCCCCTCCCCGCTGGGAAATGCAAGCCCGAGGTGGAGGGCTGCGGTTCCCCCGCCTCCTCTGTACCTGGAGTGAAGGCTTCAGGGGGGGGGGGAAATACACACTCACGAACTCTTCTGCTTGGGCTTCTTCAGCCTGCTCAGCCGAAAGAGGAATCTCTGGTAGAGTGCGAGGCTTGGGTTTGTGAGGGAAAAGCTGATGAAAACGATGAACCAGTGCTGGTGCATGCACATCTCTGGCATTCTCCCACGTGCGCTCTTCCTCAGGGTACCCTTTCCAGTGTATGAAATATTGGATGCCCCTTCCCCTCCTCCTAGAGTCCAGAATTTCCTCAACTTCGTACTCCTCCTCTCCCTCCACAATTACTGGAGGTGGGGGGGGGCAGTTGCGATCGCAAGGCACTTGGGGGAGGGTCTTTGGCTAGCAAGGCTCTGTGAAACACTGGATGGACTTTCATGGATGGTGGGAGCTGTAAACGATAAGCTACTGGATTTATCTGCTGCACCACAGTGAAAGGGCCGACAAACTTAGAGTCCAACTTCTTGGAGGGTCTGGTAGAGATCAAAAATTTGGTAGAGAGCCACACCTTGTCTCCTACCGCAATAGCTGGCCCCTCCTGTCTGTGAGCATCTGCCGCCCTCTTGTAAGCACTCTTTGCCCTGTCCAGCTGCTCCTTTAACAACTCCTGTGCGGCTTGTTGCTCTTTAAGAAAATCAGCCGCGGCTGGGACAGTTCCCTCTGGGAGGAGGTGGGCAACACCTGAGGGTTAACCCTGTAGAGCGCTTGGAACGGAGACATCTGGGTAGATGACTGCACAGAGTTGTTATAAGTGAATTCTGCCATGGGCAACAGGGCTGGCCAATTGTCTTGCCGATACGTGGTGTAACACCTGAGATACTGCTGTAACCACTGGTTAATTTTCTCGGCTTGCCCATTACTGGCAGGATGATGCGCTGATGACAGGTGGATCTGGACCCCTAATGACTGGAAAAGGGCCCTCCAGAACCTGGAAGTGAACTGTGGGCCTCTGTCACTCACCAAGTGATTCACCATGCCTCTATACCTAAAAACGTGGTCCATGAACAACTGCGCTGTGGCTGGTGCAGATGGGAGGCCCTTGCAAGGAATAAAATGTGCCATCTTTGTGAAAAGGTCCACCACCACCAGTATGGAAGTCAGGCCCTGGACCGGGGGTAAATCAGTGATGAAATCCATGGAGATAGTATCCCAAGGCTGACTAGGGGTGGGTAGGGGTTGCAAGAGTCCTGTGGGCTTCCCTGGGAGAGGCTTGGCTCATCTGCAGGTGTGACAAGAAGCAACGTAACCCTTAATGTCTGCAACCATCTTAGGCCACCAGTAGTCTCTCAGAGCTCTATGGAGAGTTTTGAAAACGCCTCCGTGGCCTGCCGTTTGGTGGTCATGACCCAGTCTCAGTACTTCTTCCCTCAATGAAGGGGGAATATACAATTGCCCACTATGCCAGAGGATTCCTGCCTCCACATTGAATGGGGAGGCAGTGTCTTGCGGGGCCCTCTGGAGGTCATCCATCCTGGCCCTGGCATATGGGTCCTGTTGCTGCTGAGCTCTGACTCTTATAAATAGGTCGTCTGCTTGTCTGCCTGCTGCTAAAGTCTCTGTCTGGCTCCCCCTCATAGACTGATCAAAGTTGTGAGGTTGTAATATAGCAGCCTGTACCTCCTGGTGAGTGGCGGGGTTTGCCTGAAAGGATTGAGACAGGGCGTCTGCCAAGCAGTTTTGCACCCTGGGCACATAAGAAATAACAAAATTGAAACGGGAGAAAAACTGGCTCCATCTGATCTGGCGTGGGGTGAGGGATCTGGTGTTCTGTAGAAGCTGTAAATTCTTGTAATCAGTGCAAACTTTCACAGGAAAGGTCGCCCCTTCTAGCCAGTGCCTCCACTCTTGGAATGCTGCTTTAATTGCCAGCAACTCCTTGTTAAAAACATCATAGTTTCTCTCTGCTTGTGAGAGTAGGTGTGAAAAAAAGGCACAAGGAAGCAATGTATTCTCGGCTTTGTTTGTATATTGCAATAACACTGCCCCAATGGCAATATCTGAAGCATCTGAATGCATGATGAATTGCTTTGTGGGATCAGGGTGTCTTAACAGCGGCTGGGATGCAAAGAGCTGCTTAAATTCTTGGAAGGCTGCTTGCTGTCTCTCCCCCCAAATGAATTTTGCTCCTTTCTTCAAAAGCTGTGTGAGGGGTCTAGCGAGATCACTATGGCCCTTTATGAAACACCTATAAAAATTATAAAATCCTAACAATCTTTGGACCTCCTTAACATTTTGGGGAGGTGGCCAAGAGAGAATTGCCTGGACCTTAGAAGGATCCATGGATATGCCTTCTGTTGAGACTTTATAGCCCAGGAAATGTAATTCAGTTAAATCAAAGGCACACTTCTCTAGCTTGGCGAACAGCCTGTTCTCTCTCAGTCTTTGCAAGACATTATGTACATGGGTTACATGAGTTGTAGCATCCTCAGAGAAAATTAATATGTCATCTAGATAAATGACCAGATACTTATCTAGTATCAGAGAAAACTTGATTCATAAATCTGGAAAATATGGCTCCTGCATTAGACAAGCCAAAGGGCATAACAAGGTACTCAAATTTTCCAAACCTGGTGTCGAAAGCAGTCAGGTATTCGTGCCCCTCTTTCACCCGGATCAGATTGTACGCACTCCTGAGATCCAACCTTGTAAAAATGTGTGCCTTCTGTAAGCGATCTAGCAGATCCAAGATTAAGGGCAGAGGATAGGATTCCCTTTTTGTTTGTTCATTTAAAAAACTGAAGTCATGGACTACTCTCATGGGTGTCTCCTGGGTTGCAGGTGCCAACGGGTCAGGCTTCTTTGGTACGAAGAAGGTAGGAGCAGACGCTGGGGAAGTAGATGGTCGGATGAAACCCTTTTGGAGATTGGAGTCCAAGTAATCCTTTAAGGTGGCTAGTTCCTTGGGGGACATGGGATATTGTTTCCTTGCTGGAATCTTGGCTCCTGGTATCAACTCAATGGTGCAGTCACAGTCCCTATGGGGGGTAGTGCTGTGGCCTCTTGTTCACTGAAAACATCTGCAAAATCTGCATACTTGGCTGGCAAGTGGACTCCCCATGCTACTGTGACTGCGTTGGTTGCTGGAGAGCGTGGAGCGGCTTGAATCTTGTGGTGCTGGCATTCCTTAGCTGGGAAGGAGATTGCTCCTGTAGTCCAGTTCAGCAACGGGTTGTGGATCCTCAGCCAAGGCATGCCTAGGATTACCGGCATATTTAGCGATGCAGTAACATAAAGCTGGATCCACTCAGTGTGGTCTCCCATTGTCAGTTGCACCGGTTCTGTGAGCCTTCTAATCGGCCCTGCCTTGAGTGGCTGGCCATCAATGGTCTCCACTTCTATGGGGGGGTGGCAATTCTCTGGTCGGGATGTTGAAGTCCTGTACGGTCTGCACATCAATAAAATTGGTTGAAGCTCCAGAATCCACGATGGCCTCTAGCTTGACCTGGTGCTCTGGGTTGATGTGTATGAGTACGGGTAAGTAGTAAAAGGCTTGCCTGGAATCTTCGGAATGAGCCCTCCTTAATTGATTGATGGTCTCCCTGCTGAGCTCTGTGGAGGGAGACCGCTGGAGTTTCCCTGGTTGGAAACAGAGGTGGAGCTGGTTCCTGTTTCAGCTGCTTGCCTTGGGGCTCTTACTGGAGTTGCTTGGCCTCTCGCTGGGCAAGCTCTCACCATGTGCCCCTGGGCTCTGCAGTAGAAACACAGGGCTCTCTCTCTCCTTCTCTGCCTCTCAGTCTCGGAAATCAGTCTCCTGCTTGCCCCGATCTGCATTGGCTCCTCTTGTGCTGAGTGAGAGGATGCTACGGAGAGAGCTGGAAATCCTGAAAACGCTCTGAGGGTCCTGTTTCTCCCCGGTTGCATCTGCCTGAGCTCTTCTAGCCTGGCATCTATGACCACCGATAACTGATATAAGGCTTCTAGGGTAGCTGGTGTTCCCTGGCGCACTAATTCATTCTTAATTTCCTCATCCAGCCCTTGTTTGAATTGGTCTTTTAATGCACTCTCATTCCAGTCCAGATCTCCTGCTAACAACTTAAAATCAGCAATGTAGAGTCCCACCCTCTTGTTACCTTGCTTGAGCTTCCGAATCTCTCGGCTGGCCGTGGCCTCTCTGATCGGGTCGTCAAAGTGTGCTCGGAACCCTGCCAAAAAATTCTGGTAGTCGTTAAGAATCGGGTCGTTGTTCTCCACCATGGGAATAGCCCATTTGGCTGCTGGTCCCTTTAGCAGACCTAGGATGAAGGTGACTCTGGTTCTGTCTGTGGGGAACTCTGCCGGTCTGCTGTCGAAGAACATAGTGCACTGTGTGAGAAAGGTTCTCAGCTGTCCTGCTTCTCCTCCAAATTTCTCTGGTAGACTGCCCTGGGATCTCAAGACTATTGGCGGAGCTGCTGCTGCTGCTGCTGCTGCTGCTGCTGCTGGTGCCGGTTGTGGGTTAATCGGAACTGGTTGTTGTAACTGCTGTAGCATGGCAGCTTGTAATGTGTTGATTTGGAGATCTACTTGTTGTTGGTGTTGTTGCAGGGCTGCTGCCAATTGTTGGATGGCGAGCCGCATTTCTTGGTTTTCTGAAGACATTCCAAACGTATCTCCTTAATTTCTTGTTCCTCCCTCTTTCGATGGGAGTAGGAGTTTGTTAGGATTGATGTCCTAACAGCCAGGAAACACGCTGAGACAAGGAACTGGTCTCTAATATTTATTGCTAGTACTTAACAGGAATCCTAACAAACTGAAGAAGCGTGGGAAAACCCAGACATATAAACCCCAAAGGTTAAGGCGGTCCCGATCTGTGTCTCTTTGAATGGCTGACCAATTCCTCAGTGCTACGCATGCGCTTGACAGTCTGGATGGGACCCCCTGCACGCCATCCTTACTCATGACAGGTAGGGGGAAAAGGTGGGAAAGGAAGGGAAATAGGTTGGTTATGCAGATGCAGGTTAAATCTAAAACAGATTCAAAGACCCTTATCAAATAACAATTGTGCTGTGTTAAAACCCTTTATTTATTTATTTTCTATCCCACCCTTATTATTTTTATAAATTCCTCAAAGGAGCGAACATACCTAATACTCCTTCCTCCTCCTATTTTCCCCACAACAGCAACCCTGTGAAGTGGGTTTGGCTGAGAGTGAGTGACTGGCCCAAGGTTATCCAGCTGGCTTTCATGCCTAAGGTGGGACTAGAACTCACAGCCTCCTGGTTTCTAGCCTGTTGCCTTAACCACTAGACCCTCTGCTGATACACTCTGAGATCATCTAAAACCTTTTGATGTATGAAAATTCAACAATTTCTCCCTTGATGGTGTTGTTAAAGTCCCACCTTTCCAAAATAGTCACTTTGAGGTCTGCCATGGAGTGTCCTAGGAGGCTGAAATGGTCTGGTGTTACTTTGTCCTTGTTTTGCATACTGATGTCAAACTTGCACAAAGTTTATTCCATTGATCTTTTATAGAATTCAGAGGCACATAGCACAATAGAGGAACATGGTGGGGTAGAAGTTGTTGAGGTTGTGATAGAATTTGATGAGACATCCATTTCTAAGGGTCCGGTTGATGAAAATGTCATCAATGAATCTCAAGTAAAGGAGGGGCTTCGGGGGTGAGAGTTAAGAAAGTGTTGTTCTAGGTCAGCCATGAAGCTGTTGGCATATTTAGGAGCTGTGGGTGCCATGGCTGTACCACTGACTTGCAGGTACATGTTGTTGCCAAAGGCAAAGTAGTTATGGGTGATTAAACAATCACACAGTCTGGTGCTATGTTGGCATTAGTAATGATGTTGTTGATAGCTTGAAATCCATGTTTGTGGGAAATGTTGTTATACAGAGCCTCAGTATCCATGATGGCTAAATTGTATTTGTGAAAAAGAATAACAGTCAATCGCAAACTGAATATGAATCAGCAGTTCAATATGGCTGCAGCCACATCATATCAACCATCAGGAATATTGAGGCACTATATACCAACATATGTCAGAAGGCTTGTATTAATCACCTGATTTCATAAATTGTAGAGAACTACAGAAGATGAGATGACTTTGCTTCGCTCAGAAAATAGAAATCCAAAACTTCCTGAAAACTCCAACCTAGACATTTTATCCCTTTCTACAGAATAAAAGTTTTCTGAAGCAAATGTTCTTCATTTTGATTACCTAGTTTCTCCACATTCCAAGGAGATTACACTGTAATCAGAGGCCAAACCGTGCTCTTTTTCAGCCTCAGCTCAGACTTCCCCATGTTCTCAGGGTTTTTTTTAAAGGCCCAAAACTTTTCTACCCCCTAGAGAGGTAACTCGATTTGTACGTGACCAAGAGACAGGTCTCAGTCATGAGGTGGTCCGTAATGTCTGAGTCTGATGTGTACAGTGTGACTAAGCCTACAGTATATCCAGCAGTCAGGCAAACAGGCACATTCACACCAATGGGAAGATGGATGGAGAAATGTTAAGACCTACAAATGCTTGTAGAACAGTTATGAGTACCACGTGGCTTGTGGTGAGGAATGAATATTCATTAAAAGAAGCCTTCTCTGCAGTAGCTCCCGCCCTCTGGAACATTCTTCCCCCAGAGGTGAGACAAGCCCCTTCTGTAAAAAAAACTAAAAACCTGGTTCTGTCACCATGCCTGGAGCAGGAAGGGGAACAGTCATTCGTGGGGATGGCTAATGCCCTAGAATGGCCCTTATACTCAGGTACAATCTTTAGCCATCTGGATTTTATCACATTTTATATTTTTTATTGTCTATCTATATTTATTGTATTTATAATGATATTGAATTTTAAACTTTGTTTTTGTTATAAACCTCCCAGAGTCCCTCCTTTGAGGGGGAGATGGGCAGTGATAACATTCGATAAATAAATAAATAAAGACTGTGTAAAAGAGTCCACTTTGTTTTATAGAACTGCAAATTCCATAATAGTCAGGAAAAGCATAGAGGTAAGTTGTTTGAAGTGGGAATGGGGTACTTAAGAAACACATACGGTAAAATATGAAGAGATGGTGTCAAGAATGAACAGGTGCTGAGTAAATGTGGATTGAATCCAAAAGTGAGTGACTAGTATGAAAGAATTATGATGCGGTGGTTTGGTCATATAGGGAGAATGAATGGGGAAGTTCTACAGGTGTTTCATCCTTGAATTCTATTAAAATCCAGGTACCTTCATCCAGAATCTCTTGATAAGAATCATTAAAATCAGAAGATCAAAAGGAATTTTTTACCCCAGATATTGCTGAAGATTTGCTGGGCTCAATTTTTTTTCCTGATCTAGGCAGCTAATCATGAAACCCAATCTTAAAATCTTACAACAGCACCTTGACAAAAGATGGAACACTTTGTGGGCATCAGCTGTTTCCAGAACACTTCAAGGAATGTGAATCTATGTAAGGAATGCCTAACACTAAATAAAAGACTCAGACTCTAAAGCAAGGTTAAGCTCTGGCTTTTATTTAGAATAGAATGCACACCAGTAGAAAGCTGAGAGTGAGGGAAGCGCGCCAAAAGTTGAATTAACTAGTCTCGCGCCAAACAGCGCTCCACCCCCACACTCCCCGGGTGTGCCCCACGAGTTCCACGGAGTGACAGGCCATCAATACTTGATAGGTGATAGGTCGTCCAGCCCCATTCGCCTTGGGCATTGCCCCGTTTATCTTTCTGCGGAGTAATGGTCCATTACCAGGCGATTAGACTTCGGTATTCCTCGAAAGCGCCCGGACACGCCCTTCCGAACCTCGCCCTGATCATTTCCTTGATAATGGTGTCAATGGTCGATTACTGGGCGATGAGAGCTTGTAGATCTCCCAAACCCATTACCTTCTTTGTCCGGTTTATCGCCCGCCCCTCTCCAGTCATTGACAAGCCTCCGCGCTTTGTCATGCGAGCCATTGCGATGCCGCAAAATCAAGCCGAGGGCTTGGAGGGATATGCCACATGGAAGTTGCGGATTAGCTCGGGGGCCTGAATGTCGCGGGCAGCGACCCACTCAGGGTGGGGAAAGTGTTTCCAGCGCACTAAGTATTGGAGGGAGCTACGAAGCTTGCGGGAGTCGAGAACCTCCTTGACTTCAAAGTGCTGCTGTCCATCGATCATGACGGGTGGGGGGGGGAGTGCGTGGATGCCACCGGGAGGGGTCACTGGCCGGCTTGAGTAAGCTGCAGTGGAACACAGGGTGCAGCCGCTTCAAATTATGAGGTAGATCCAAATGCACTGTGACCGGGTTCACAATTTGTGTAACCTGAAAGGGGCCAATAAATTTGGGGGCCAGTTTCCTGGAAGGCTGAGGTGACTTGATAAATTTAGTGGAGAGGTAAACCATGTCCCCTACTCAAAAAGGCGGCTGTTGGCACCTGTGCCTGTCAGCCTGAAGTTTGTATGCTGTCTGTGCCTCCTTGAGAGCATCCTTAATGACAGGCCAGGGTCTGCGAGTTTAGGACCCCAATCACAGGCCACCACTACTGGAGACGGGGGCTGTGGAAGCTTGGGAATGGGGACGAAGTCCCGACCCGACACCACCCCGAAGGTGGTTTGTCCCATGCTTTGATGCACAGCGTTGCTGTATGCAACCTCCGCGAAAGGGAGCAAATCCACCCAGTCGTCCTGGTGGTAGTTGATGTACGAGCGGAGGAATTGTTCCAGGGTGGCATTGAGGATCTCAGTAGATCTGTCCGTCTGGGGATGCCAGGAGGTTGACAATGCTTGCTCGGTGCCAATTAATTTCAAAAAACCCCGCCAAAACCGTGAGGTAAATTGTGTGCCCCTATCGGTCACTAAGCAAGAGGGGCAGCCATGAAGGCAGTACACGTGCACCAAAAAGAGCTTCACCAGCTGTTGTGCCGACGGGATAGAGGCACAGGGGACAAAATGAGCTTGTTTGGAAAAGTAGTCTTTGACTACCCAAATGACTGTTTTCTTTTGACTGGGCGGTAAATCCACGATGAAATCCATAGAGATTTCATCCCAAGGGTGTGAAGGGTTAGCCACGGGCTGCAGCAGCCCCTGGGGTTTACCGGATGGTCGCTTAGACATTGCGCAAACAGGGCAGGATGCCACATATGTTTTGACATCCTTCCTCAGTGAGGGCCACCAAAATTGGCATTGGGTCAAGTGGAGGGATTTGAGGAACCCGAAATGACCAGCCTGTTTGCTGTCATGAGACCAGCTGAGGATAGTTGACCATTGTGAGTCAGGAACGTATAAACGACCCTCCACCCAGGTGAGGTCTTGTTCCATGGAGACCTTGTCAGGGTTAGCAAGGAGCCAGGGATCAGATTTTAATGCAAGTGCAAAATCTGCACGCAACCCACCCGGCATCTGTGGTTGCCAGCGGCCCGGGGCGGGCTGTGCCGGAGTCATTCACAAGGGGGGGAGGGCTGTTCCCGAGCGCGGCTCCGGGTGACAGCGGCCAAACCCAATTGAGACTCAGACAGCACAGTCCCCACAACATCGGAGACAAGTTCCACGTCCTGGGGCAGTCGGGAAAGTGCATCTGCCAAAAAGTTCTTCTTCCCTGGAATAAACTTCAGCTGAAAGTTAAAATGGCTGAAAAATTGAGCCCAGTGAATCTGCTTAGGGCTGAGGCGCCTGGGCATGTGAAGCACCTCGAGGTTGCGGTGGTCTGTCCAGACCTCAAAAGGGCAAGTCGCCCCTTCTAACAGGTGACGCCAAGCCTCCAGTGCCACTTTTACTGCAAATGCCTCTTTTTCCCAGACATGCCAGCGCCTTTCCGTCTTGGAAAATTTCCGGGAGAGATAGGCACAGGGCTTCAAGAGTCTGGCAGGATCCTTTTGCAATAGGATAGCCCCAATTGAAAAATCAGACAAAAGGCCATTCGGGGTCAGAATGGGATAGAATTGGCTCCACTGTAAAGAGAGCTTTCAACCGGTAGAAAGCAGCCTGACAGGTGGGAGTCCAATTGAGCACGGCCCCTGGGTTTTTTACCTTGCGCGTCTCCCCGACGCCTTTGGTCCGCAACAAATCAGTCAAGGGCAGGTGTAATGGTTGCCTAACCTAAGTGAACCAGACTCACAAGTGAACTTTATGAAATCTGATTTATTGAAGGATTAGTATGCAACTACAGAGAAAGCTGAGAATGAGCAAAAGCGCGCCAAATACAAATTAAGAACCCTCGGCTCAAAACGTAAGACCTCCCCTCACCCAGCCGTTCTAACCACCACCACCCAGGTGCCAGTAACTGTCTTCACCATTCCTGGGAAAGCAACCTTGAGCATTTGAGAAAACCTAAACACACTCCATTCCCTCAACCCAGAGATAACAGTCCGGGCTATGTAAGCCTCCCTTCCCTGCAAATCAAACACGCAATTAGCAACTGACATGTGAAGTGTTACAAATCAAACACGCAATTAGCAAATGACATGTGAAGTGTTACGATGTACCAGGCACATTGAAACAGTGAACATGACAGCAGGGCAATTTCTGCGAACCCTTTTGCGAAGGATCTGTAGAAATTTGCGAATCCCAGGAAACTTTGGAGTTGGCGCCGGGTGCATGGGCGCTCCCAGCTCAAAACAGCCTGAAACTTAGCAGGATCCATTTCGATGCCCTTATCTGAAATCCTGTAGCCTAAGTAATCCAGGCGTGACTTGTGGAATTCGCACTTGGAAAGCTTAGCATAAAGTTTAGCGTGCCGGAGCTTGGTGAGAACCTATCTTACCAGTCTTTTGTGTTCTTTCTCAGTTTTGGAGTATATCAGGACGTCATCCAGATAAACCAGTACCCCTTTAAACAAATGGTCATGCAGAACCTCATTAATTAGTTGCATGAAAATCCCCGGGGCCCCTGCAAGACCAAACGGCAGTACCTTATACTGGAAGGAGCCCAAGGGACAGTTAAAAGCTGTTTTCCATTCGTCCCCCTCCCTGATGCGAATGCAGTAATACGCCTCGTGGAGGTCAAGTTTGGAAAAGACCTTTCCAGTCGACAAGTGTGCCAATATGTCTTTCACGAGGGGGAGGGGGTGCTTGTTTGACAAGGAAGCTGAATTTAACCCGCGATAGTCTGTACACAGTCTTAGGGTACCGTCCTTCTTTTCGCAGAACAGAACGGGCGCTCCAACCGGCGAGTTTGCCAGTTTGATAAAGCCCCGTGTGAGGTTTTTATCGAGGAAGTCCCGCAATGCCGCCAACTCCTTTTGTGTCATTGGGTAAATCTTTGGCTTAGGCAATGGGACATGAGGGAGTAGTTCAATGGCACAGTCCGTCTTGCGATGGGGGGGTAACTGGTCCGCCTCCTCCTCCCCGAAGACGTCCGCGAAGTCCGCGTATTGTTCTGGCAACCCCTCCATGGGGGAAGCGTGAACTTGAGGGTCGACAATCTCCGCCCTCCCTACAGTCAAAGTGAGGGATTTCCCCTTGGCAGGTGCTTGGTAGAACCCATCCTCAAACGTTATCATACGGGTCCTCCAGTTAATGTAGGGATTGTGGTGAGTTAGCCAGGGGATTCCCAGAACCACTATAGGCTTGCCCACCGGGGTGACCACGAATTCTATGGTTTCCCTGTGTGTGCCCATTTGTAGGGTAACGTTCCCTGTACCCTGGGTGGCTGGCCCACCCCCCGCCATGGAACCATCTAGTTGCTGGAAGAGCAGTGGCTTTGGGAGCGGGAAACAGGGTAACTTTAGCACAGCAACTAGGTTGGGGTGGATCAGGCATCTGGAACACCCGGAGTCCACCCAAGCCCCGACTTCGATGGTCTTGGAGCAGTAGCTCAGTTCAATTGTTATGGCCAGGATGGGACAGTCCGCACTCACCCTGGTGTCATTGCGCCCATTCTCCACCACCTGTCCAGCGGCGCTGTTTAGGACAGGTGGAAGGTGTTTTCCGCCGGCTGCTTCAGGGCGGCCAACCCGTCCTCCGCGAGGTAGACATCCTCTTCTTCGTCCTGGGTTGCTAGTGTGGCTGTCAGCCGTCGGGGGGGGGGGGTTTGAGCGGTTTCTGTGGAGTGTTCTGCGTCAGTCTAGATGGGCGATCCGCCATCCTAGCCTTGTGGCATTCCGCCGCACGGTGACCAGCCTTACTGCACTTGATGCATTGCCCACGGGCAAAGCGACGTTGTCTTTCGGCGTCCCATGTTGGGCCCGAGTGTGGCGCTGGCCCTTTCCCGCTGGGAGGAAGCCTGTCCCTCTTAGCCGCCAGCATGAAGGTGTGCTGGGCGTGTTCAGCCTTCCCGGCAAGACAGATCCAGTCATGTAGTGAGTCTGGATAGTCTCTGTACAGCGCCCATTGCAACACCTCTCAATTGAGGCCATCTTTAAACATGTCAATCAGGTGGCCTCCGACCATTCAGGGATCTTCCCTGCTAAGACCTTAAATTCTAGGGCGTAATCCGCGACCGATTTCTGTCCCTGATTAAGTTCTTTCAGTGCGCCTTTAGCCCTCTCCTTCGCCAAGGGGTCTTCAAAGTACCACTTCAAGGCGGTCAGGAAGGTGTGGAAGGTAGCTAGGGCTGGGGCTCCGGACTCTGACATTTGTACGTACCAGTCCGTGGCTCTGCCCTTAAGTTTAGTGGCAATAGCCGAGATTTTAGCCCTTTCCGATGTGAAATAATGTCCATATAGCTGGATGTAGTTTGTCGCGTTTGTTAAAAAGAATGACAGGTTCGTGGGGTCGCCATCAAATTTGACTGGAAAGTCTTTAGCGATCCCACCAACTGGAGAAACCCCAACTTGTGTGTGAGTAGGGGTGACCCCCACTGGAATAAAGCCACGGGGCCCTGGGAGTAAGTCCCGCATCTGGCCCCTTGTTCTCGGGGTCGGCGATAGGGTGGGTGGGATGCTGAGACCCCTCCCTGCGCCCTGTGCGGCAGCACTCTTCGTGAGTTCACTCACCACAGTTGACAGGGATTGCAGCAGGTGCTCTAATGATTGCACCTTGGATTCCAGAGCCCTGATCCTGTCCAGTGTGACGGGATCGTCCATCCTCGGTGCTGCCGGTTGTGGCCCGATCGCCGGTCCTGCGAATTCCCTCTTGGGCATCTGGGGGTATTGGAGCCTCCAGGTGGTGTGGGATGTCCCTGCCTGGGGGTCTGCGATGACGTCCCACCTGAAGTATTGTTGACTCACGCCTCCCTCTTCCATCGGGGCCCTCCACTCCGTGCTGGGGCTCCAGGCTCCCAACTGGGGTGCGGTGTGGGTAGGGAGGGGACTCATGTTCCAGAGGCTGTCTGGTCGCCTTCCCCCCTCATGTTGAGTCCTTCGCGTCTCCTCTCTGAAGCGCGGACTCCAAGATCGTCCCCGGTTCAGTCATCGCCAGCTGCTTCTCTCGCAAAAAAAAATTTTATGGTAGAGGCTGGCGAGGTTCATTCTTGAAAGACTCTCAGCTTTATGTAAGGAATGCCTAAGACTAAATAAAAGACTCAGACTCTAAAGCAAGGTTAAGCTCTGGCTTTTATTTAGAATAGAATGCACACCAGTAGAAAGCTGAGAGTGAGGGAAGCGTGCCAAAAGTTGAATTAAATAGTCTCGTGCCAAGCAGCGCTCCACCCCCACACTCCCCGGGTGTGCCCCACGAGTTCCACGGAGTGACAGGCCATCAATACTTGATAGGTGAGAGGTCGTCCAGCCCCATTCGCCCCGGGCATCGCCCTGTTTATCTTTCTGCGGAGTAATGGTCCATTACTGGGCGATTAGACTTCGGTATTCCTCGAAAGCACCCGGACGCGCCCTTCTGAACCTCGCCCTGATCATTTCCTTGATAATGGTGTCAATGGTCAATTACCGGGCGATGAGAGCTTGTAGATCTCCCAAACCCATTACCTTCTTTGTCCGGTTTATCGCCCGCCCCTCTCCAGTCATTGACAAGCCTCCGCACTTTGTCATGCGAGCCGTTGTGATGTTGCAAACATCGCAACGGCGATCATGACAATCTATCAGTGATATTTCTCTGTTCCTGGAAGTCCAAGGTATCTCGCCCTGAGACTCCAGACATAACAGCACAAATACAAACAATATTGAAATAAAGGAATATTAAATACAAAGGAATTTGCAAGAGCTGCAAATAATTATAGTCTAATCTGCTGAAAAGGATGGATGCTCTGAAGATTACCCTGAAGATTAGCTCTTGGGTGGGTGGGGTACTTTGCCTAGTGAATTTTAACACATTTTGTAACATCTAAGCAGGACTTCTCCCCTGATCAGGAACCTCTTCTTACCTGCATCCAGTTGTGTCCCCCTTTTCCCTTCCCAGTGCAATTGTCCCTTCACCTTACACCATCTCAATTCTGTTTTGTTTTCCTTCTTTTTTTCCTTTTTCTGCTAGAAGAAGAAAGGGAATTTATACACGTTTGTTTCTGTATGTAAGAGGAGTTTGCACGTTTGAGAGAGAATGGTTGACAGATAGGAGATCTATTAATTTTATAAAGGGCTACTTTTTTTCTACAGGTACTTTATTTTAATCAGTTATTCATTTTCCCCCCTCTGGTTCTGCCCTTTTCTGGAATATAGCTTTTGCAAATATATACTGTATATTATAATATAATATAAAATATAATATAATATAATATAATATAATATAATATAATATAATATAATATAATATAAACATACATGTATGATGTACAAGTGTTAACACATGTACTGGATAAAGAAATCTCAGTGATTTGTTTCAGCTGGAGTTAGCAAACCGTGTTGTAGAGTTGGGCACTGCACAGGATTTTTTTTTTCTGTTTATAAATTTTTTGGTCTCTACTTTTACTTTACAGGTGGCGAGATGGTTGTAAATTCAGGGTTATCTTTCTTTCAGGCACTGTGGTAGCCTCAGAACTTGAGATGTCAGACTGAGCCCTGCACCCAGGTAAAATAACAGAACAGAGCTCTTGCCAAATGTAGCAGCTGTAACTGTCTCCCTCCCACTCCTTTGCTATTTGTGAGCACTCGTCTTGCCTAAACTCATTTTCTCTCTCTCTCACTCCCTCACACCTACTAGGCATCCAGATTCCGTGTCTACATACTCCAGCTGCTGAGTTTATCTTCCATCTGGATCTCCCCTTATTGTCCACAAGCTACTCTTCTGCTGGACCTTCTTCCACTCCTCCTTTTGGGCATACAGGGTGAAGGCTCCCTCTATTGAGCAGATGTGCCCAGATTCTACCAGCAGCTATTCTTGTTCAGGGAGTGCCAATTTATTTGCTGGTGGCAAGGACCTATAACAGTGTTTCTCAACCTTGGCAACTTTAAGATGTGTGGGCTTCATCTCCCAGAATTCCCATGCTGGCTGGGGAATTCTGGGAGTTGAAGCCCACACATCTCCAACACAAAGCCAAGGTTGAGAAATACTGACCTATAAGTTCCATGGGAGGAAGGCATCTTATCATTTCTGTACCTTTTCCTGGATGTGTGCTTTTCCCAGTAGTTATGATTGCTAAGATACCAGCATAGCAGTGGTACAGCTACTTCCTTCCTCAGCATAATTAGGATGCACTGCCCTTATGTCCATATTAGGATTTCACTCACTGATAATTGGTTTGTTAACTGAATTTAAATGCAGTACGAATCTGGACAGTTTATAAGTACAAAATATACAAAAGTATATTTTGTATGTTGCTGTTGTGAATGCCAGCCAACATACAAAATAACATACAGTACAGTTTAATAAACCAAGACTTTTATTCACTTTGGATGGAAAACATAGTTTTTCTCTTTTAAGGGAATCAAAATTGTTTAAAAATACCTGTGTCATTTACAGTTCAATCTTTGCTTTCAGTGATGAATCAATTAAGTATAACCTAAAGCAAAAAGGGGAGATTGGAGATTGAAGCATTCTGTGTGAGCATTCCTGAAAGCTGGAATTTGACTAGAGCAATGCAAGTTTTATAGCAGACAGACAATTTATTTACAGGAAATACAGGACAGGGATGGGCAAAGCCTAGCATTGAGCCAGTGAAATCCACCCAGAAAGTGAGTCAAACACCTGTGCCCGTGTGTGTGGAGGGCTCTGCTACTGGAGAGCAAATGTTCTCAGAGATTGTGAGGTTCGGGAAGAGACATTTGCAATTCTGTTTCTGAGTCTTTGAAGGGGAAGATCTTGCATATGTTATGGCTCCTTGGTGAGACAACTTCCCAGATATGGCAGGATTATAGCCCAAATCAGTTAAGATAAATTAAGACACATAAATCGCTAGCACACTAAAGGACAAACTAAATCAAATAGCCAAATAGAAAGGACCTGATAGATGCAAGGGCTGCTGTGTTTAGTCAAGGTGTACATTGATGCAGTTGCCTATTTGTGGAATATCACATTCAATCAACATAGCAAAACAACTTAGTGGTGTTGCAACCAGTGGTGCCTTGTCCCTTGTTTTGGTGGTCATATGCCCTACGGCATCCTTTTGTACTCGCAGATCTGTTGAACTGCCAAGATCTTACTCCATGCTGGTTTGAGGTGGTGGTAATTACAGTAAAATCCAACAGATCTGGGGTATGCTAGCTTGGGTGGTGGTGGTGGTTTTAATTTTAATTTATTTTAATTTGACCTGTAAATAAACTCAGATTTATGCAACTGAAACAACTGCATAACATTTACTTATTTACTCCTGCTTTCCTCTACACTTACTTTTCCTAGGTAGAATTTTACATTGTAAGCTTCTTGAGCGAGGAATACATCTTGAATTCTTATACAGATGATGTAGTGCTAATGGTGTAATATTGGAGAAATTACACAGGACTTCATTCTCATACCTTCATGGACCTTAGTAACACTGGGTTTCAAAAACATTGAGAGCCAATGTAATGTAGGGGTAAAGGGGCTGGACTAGGACCAGAGAGATCCAGTTTTAAGCCCACCCTCGCTGACTGGGTGGGGCCAGTCACTTTCCCCAAGCCTTACCTTCCTCCCAGGGTTGTGGCTATGGTGAAAATTTGGAGGGGGGTCTGATAACTACCTATGCTCACTTGAGCACCTGAAAAAAATGGTGTGAATATAAACCTAACAAAATAAATCAACGGAAAAAGTCACAGAACAGTGATTAAAAGCCCTAACGATCATGTCCAGAAGCTGTGGGTGGGCTTTTTCAGTTCTCTGATTCCCCACGATTTCCCCCCGTCTTTTCAGTCGTGAGAATTCACCCAGCCTACTTCAGGATTAGGAGCAGCTTCGGGACTCCCGAAGAAGCCGTGTCTTAATGGGACCCATAAAATGAGTGGCCACCGGATGTCGTAGCCGACAGATAAATCCTCTGAAACGTCATGTTCAGAGGGACCGAGGCAAGCGATTTCAGATCCCCAGACAGCCCCCGCACCCATTCCGAAATCCTCGCTGGGGAGCTTCTCCACGGGAGGGCATCTGATTGGCCAGATTCAGGGCTGGGCTTCAGGAACTTTTGACCGCCAGCCCCGTTTCTCAGAGCGACATTTGGCCTTCACGACCTCAACAGGGCACCCAGGCGGCTGATTGTCCCGGCGGTCTCTGTGTCTCTCTCTGTGTGTCTGTCTGTCTGTCTCTCACATACCCACCGATCCCGTTCCTTTTGCATCTCCGCGCCCTTGCCTCGATGGAGGAAGAGGGAGGCAACAAGCAACGGGGATTCAGCGGAGCCGGAGGGGGAGCGACAGAGGTGGGGAGAGAAAGAGCGAAGTAGGATGGGAAGCTCGAGGGGCTGAGAGGTTGCTGCGCGCGCACTCGCACACAAAGGAGACGGAGGAGGAAGCGGGCAGCGCCGCGCTTTGTGTGCTGAGGGGGGCGAAGCGCCGGCGTCTCCCGCTTCCTTGAAAGCAGCAGCGAGGAGAGGTGCGCCGAGAGGCCGGCCTCGTTGGGACAGGTGGGGTCTCGGCGCGGAGCGGCGCCCTTTGGTAAGCGGCGAGTGTCCGATTGCAGCGGCAAGATGCTCTGGGAGGGGGGGCGCGGCGGATGCGGAGCGGACAAGATGCAAAAGAGGCCTTTCTTGGGGCTGGTGGGGCAAGAGGCTTGCCAGGTAGGCTACAGGCTTCGGGAAAAGAGGACGGACCGGTAACTTTGGCTTCGCGTGCCTGCTTGGGTGCTCTGGCGCAGAGGGGTGTGCCTACTGGTGCGCGGTGGAAAAGGAGAAGGATGGGAGAGGTGCTAGGCTAAGAATAACTGTTGCATTTGTGCTTTCAAAGCGAAGAGATGGCGGCACGCCGGCTGCTGCGCCCTGCGCTTCTTGAATGCCTGCAAAGGGCTGGGCGCTGTGCAGAAACCCGGCGTTCACCCCGAGACCTCTGGTCCTTGTCCCAGGAAGCGAGCCGTCTAAGTCCGAGGAATGGCAGGGTTGATAACGAGGAGCGACGGCGTGGGTGGGGGCTGCAACGACATGAAGAGTAGCTTCTTGAGCTCCTTTGGGATGGAGTTGGTCCTTCTGCAGCTTGATCTCATGATGTTTCTGCTTTCGCTTTACTTGAAGAAAAAACTCCGTGGGTCTTTTGCTGTAGCGGTGGGTGATTCGGAAAGAGAGGTGCTGGCTGTTCAGTCTCGTCTTGAAAGCCGGTCTTTGGCTCTGAACTGGAATCCCTGCTTCCCAATTCACGCCTAGGGTGGGGGATTTGTCTGTAAGGAGCAAGGTGAACTATGGCTGTGGTTGTACAATACATTGAAGCATAAACTGGCCAGCCACATTGTAGCCTGGTGTGTTGAACCAACTCTCCCACTTGCTCGACTTACGATTCAGTGAGTATTTGTAGGTTTGCCCTATCTCTGCATTTTTCAAGGCACAGGTACACAAGGCAAATCAAATAATGGAATCTAAGAACTAAGTCAAGACATAGGCCTTTTTTTTATTCCACTTAAAATTCGTCCTCCCTGCTCCTTATTACTCCCCATTACTCCTAGGAGGTTGTTTAGGAATGGAGTCCCTTATTCTAGTCTTGGTGTAAGACTAGGTCTCAATTTATCTTAGTTTACAGGAGATACTAAAGTTCAGTCTCCACTGTTTGATTTCATGCTATATTTGAGGTTTCATATGGTTGGATATTTTCATGCAGAATAGTTTCCAGACATATGTAAAGTTTGGAGTAAATAGAAAGGTTCAGATCTATACTTCTCCCATAGCTTTCTAAGTCTACTGTGTGTATATATATATTTTACTGACAGTAATTGATACTTGTATTGGGAATGCAAGTGGAGGGGGAGGAGAACTGGTAAAACGATGTGAAAATGGTTACAAAGCAACGCTTAAACATGGATCACAGTGGGTATGCCATAAGATCACACATGCATTAAGTTTCTCACGTTTTTTTTCCTAATCTGGAAATTAATCTCCACATCATTTTGTGTGAATCAGCCATCTGTGCATGGATCTCATACCAATTCGAAAGAAAAAGAAAAAAAATAGATGCTAGTACAAGATAGGTGTTATAGGAATCTATATTATTCCACAAAATTTGGGTGTACAAGTTTTTGCATATTTATCTATTAAACATACCCTCTGCGATCACAGTGTAGTCAACTTCTTCCTCTTTTGAAGAGCTGGATGAATTTTAAAAGCTCCTTACCTGACTAAATATGGAGAGATATGGGTAAATTTATGTTTGTATATGTGGAGGATGGATGGATGGATGGATATGAATGCTTGTGGCTGCTTTGTAGCCCCCATCTTGCTGAAGTTAGCTTTCTGGACCAGAGGAAAAAGAGCTGATAAATTCCATCTTAGGTTTGTGTATGAGGGCAGCCATAGAAATCAAAATTATAAATAAAATGCATCAATATATGCTTCTTTAAGCTTGATCACTTCAATATTTTGGACTGCACCTTCCATCATTTTGTCACATGTAGGCTGAGATGGTAGCATTGTAGTGCAGATCCCACCCCAGGGTATGTGAACAGTGTTATCTTTTCCAAACTCAAAAAGTAAGTATTGGCAAAAACTATGTAGACACCTGCATTCTATTTTTGAGAAAGCGATTGATTAGAAAGTGCTACAGCAAAAATGTGTAATAGGATTACAGTAGAAGAGAATATACTGTATGTAGCTAAGGGCTGAACTGTGGAGTCCTTGGCGCTCTCTGAGCTTGGTTGCTTGCTTGCAGACATTTCATTACCCAACTAGGTAACATCATCAGTGCCAGGGAGTGTGGGGTTTACTCCCTAGTGTGTTCCCTAGAGAGCTCCCTAGTGAGCTCCCTAATGAGTTCCCTTGCTCCCTAGTGAGTGTGGGAGCAAGCCCCACACTCCCTAGCACTGACAAAGTTACCTAGTCAGGAAGTGAAACATCTGCAAGCAAATAACCGAACTCAGAGAGGACCAAGGACTCCATAATAGGATAAATTTTTAAATTAATTTTTATTGTAAACCGCCCAGAGTCCCTCCTTGTGGGGGAGATGGGTGGTGATTGATAGACAGACAGACAGACAGACAGACAGACAGACAGACAGACAGACAGACAGATAGATAGATAAATAAATCTGACACGAAGGACAAGAAAGAACTGAAAGTAGAGGAAAGCAGATGAAAGATATCTGTTATCAGTTTTCAATACTTAGCATAAAAAATTATCCTGCCTAGTCGGAGGCAGTAAGCAATAACTTCAATTTTTGCTAAATAAGCAGAGAAATATTCTAACTATAAAAGTGGTTCTATAGAAAAATAACTTACAGAGAGAAGATGTTACAGAATTCTAGAAAGATTCAGCTGTAAAAAAAATCTTGGAAGTCACTTCTGTTTTGAGAGCTGTTCTAATCATCAAGGAAGGATTCAATATACATGCTCTGGTGTATGTTCATCTATCTTACAGTAAACGGTTCTCCAAAAATATTGGAGGAAATTGGGAGAAATCATGTGATAGCACAGTTGTAGTTAAAGGACCGTGTTGATGCTTAGCAGTGCTATCTTTTTTCTCTATGACATAATAGCTCAGAAAATTGCAGAATAAAAGGCTCTCCTTTCTGAGACTGTGAAGGGGATTCTGGAATTCAGCATTGGTGTGGTTTAATTCTAATGGAATTCTGAAATGTTGCACTGTTTGCCGGCTGCATTTGGGGGCCTTGCAGATCATGGACATCCATGGAAGGGGAAGGGGAACAAATGATGCAAGTGCCATGACATCAGATATTGGAATGCAAGTACATAATCACAACATTTATGACAATTGTCAGTTGAACATCATCATGATATGGGGCAGTTGCTGTGGGTAAGATCGCTGGTGAAGCCAACGAAGGAGCTTTGGTTTATCAGTAGCTATTGCTCTCTTAGCAGGGAAGAGATCATTATTTTGATTATATAATAACCAAATGGCCTGGATGCTTAGTGCAAACAAGCATCAGGTTCGTTAGTTTGTGAACTTTGCCTAGGTGAGGTATGCCTATTACAGATGCATTTGGCTGGCTTTTGTTAAGAACAGGCTGCTTGTCTAGAGATTAAGCATACAGTATGCAAAACAGTTCTTATGAAGGTGAAAAAATAGAGGAAACAGCAGAGCCTTCACTTTCTGAATCTCTCTGCATGATATTTCTCTCCAGTAACTGTTTCTTCTGTTAGAAGAATGTGTAGCAGCACCTTTATCCCCTTTGGTAGTGAGATATTTCTTCTGTTCCCTTGGTATAGCAAATAGTCCAGCCTTTAATTGCTTCTGAACTATTGATCTTGTACCATTTATTTGCAGTTGTAATCCTTTAGTGGCACAAATTTTTATCTTTTTAGGCAAGCCGCTGTATTTCATGGCTAGACTAGAGAGTCAGCATAATAGCTTTTGAGCTAGCTATCATAGAACAGCTAAGCTGTCACTTGCTCTTTAGCCTTCCTTTGAGTGAAGAATGTTCCACTGCCGGACTAGAAAAGGGATTAAAACGTCTCTCCTGTCAAGGTCCCAGGGGTCATAGGATCCTTCGTGAAAGGCTGGCTTTCACTCTAGCCAATTTTTGACCGGGAAGGTCTCCCCCAACTCAAGTGGCTGGAGATACCACTCATGAATGTGCACAGGGGGAAATAGTTTGCTTGGCATTGCAATCTATGCTGCAGTGAGTCTGCAGTGGCATCCATGGGTCCTGTGTTACCAGCCCAGTCTACTAACTTTCCCGAAGAATATTCAGGTAATTGATATAAAGTAGTTACTGTGTGTAATTGCAGATAAACTCATCTGTGGATAAGCTGGCCCTCAAAACTTCAACCAAAATACCATGAAAAATGTGTCCCCTGTGGATAAGCCAAATCTTGAATTTTTAACCATAGTGACAGGCGGGAAACTGCAAACTGTTACATCATCATTTATAAAATCACACAATTTTAAGGCAGTGATGGGCTTTAAAACACTTGAACTCTGGCCCGCAGATAAGCTGAACCCAATTTTGGGGGTGTATTTTGGAACCAAGTATTTTTGGCTTATCTACAAGTATATACAGTACTGTTGGGTGAATCAATCATGACTGATTGATTTGAAGTCAAAATTTGTTCAGAGACTGTGCTGAGCTTTCCACAGGAGTTTTCCCGAGATTTTGCCTAGAAACTGGGGGAGTTGTAAACCTGTACATGTAGAGAGTGCTAGATTAGGGAATTCAGGTAGTATAGCTCTTGTCTTAGAAACACAATTTGGATTTAAATCTTTTCAGTTACTGCTTCATAGAAGTATGTGATAGAGGTAAAGAGAAATCTTTGCAGTACTACAGGTAGCATAAAGAAATTCTCTGGTAGTGAGGAACAGGAATTCCTTGGGTTATCCAGTATCTCTCCAGTAGGTATAGCAGGCACTTGTGAAATTGTGTCTTAAGTTCCAGAAGGACTGTGGTAATGAGGTCGTGCTGTCTCCCCTTGCTGAACTTATGAAGGAAAAGAGAAGATGGAAGAGGCTGATGGTAGCACATACTCACATACAGGTAGTCCTCATGTAGCGACCATAGTTGGGACAACTTGGTTCTTAAGTGAAGCAATCGCTAAGTGAAACCATGACTGTGCATATAAACTTACTTCAGCTTTCCTTTGCTTTACAGACCTGCGAAGACTGTAAATGCGAGGATTGGTTACTAAGTTACTTTTTCATCACTGTTGTAACTGCAAACGGTTGCTGTATGAGGCAGTCGCTAAACAAGGACTACCTGTATATTGCTTTTAATAATAAAATCTGGATTTTGATCTCGGTACTTTAATTTTAGAACAAAAGCTTGGACTTCAAAGAGTTGAACAGAAAATGAATGATTTTCTTATAAAGAGGAAAATCTTTAACCACTGTTATCAAAATCCAGTGTCTCCGTATTTGGGACCCAAACTACATATGACAGTGAACAGACACTTCTTTTAATCCAAGCCTCATTCAGACTTACCCCAACTGTACAAATTGGAGGGTCCAGTTTGGAATTCAAGTGTATCAAATGTAAATGAAGTATCACCCTGCACATGCACGCACACACAAGTTGCTACTAATTTCCTCTATTCACTTTTCTTTGCCCAAGTTCTGGGTGGAACCTGTCTTGGGAATAACTGGCATTCAGGAACAGATCATGGAAAGAAGACCATTTGTCCAACTACTATTATACATGAAATTATTGCCAGTTACTGTAAATTTTAGTGGTTATGAATTATTAGCAGAAAAAAATCTATAACCTGGAAAAGAGCAATTAAACTAAAAGTGTTTACCTAATTACAATAAAGATTTTTAAAAATGTGAATGTAGGCTGTGTACATAAAAAAAGAACTTGAACTACTGTATATAACACAAATGTCTTCTTGGTCATAATAATTAGGTATGTAATTACCACAGCCATAGGAAGTCCACAGCAGCAGTCAATGACATTTAAATGGCGGGTGCAACCAGGTGATCCAAGCCCTGGCTCTCTTTAAGTCAATGTGAACTGTGCAATGCATGTTAAAGAGGAGTAGGACATTGCCTGGTTGTGCCCATCATGTTGACATCAGTGACCGTCACTATGGACCCTCCTGCATAGTTATCATTCAGAAAATAGAGTTGGACAAGTTTCAGACACTAAGGAATTCTATAAAATGAGAGTAGCCACTTAAAAGACTTGTTTCCATGTAGATACAAGGATGTTTCAGTGAACGGGGTAATAGAGAACCCAAGGGAGCTGTTCTTACAGGCCAGAAAAAATCTACATGGGAGCAGGTGGTCTATTAGACACCTTGGTCCCAAGCCATGTAGGACTTTAAAATTCACAACCAATGCCTTGGATGGTACCCAGGAGCTAACCAATACTACTTTATCTGTAGGGAGAATTCAAAGAACACCCACTGTGCCCTTACCAGAGCCTAGATATCTTACCCTGGGCAATTCAGGCCTGCTTACAAATACGTAGAGGCCAGCAGTATCCAAATGGAACCCAAAGAACAAAGAGAGAGCTTCAGCTTAACTGTTAGCAGGCCAGGTCAGGAAACAGACTCCACAACTACCACTGGAACTCTATTTTATTGTTGCAGGCTATAACAGCAGCATCTTGAAAGCCTGACAGAGATTCCCCAAAGAGAATTCAAGGTGGGGCAATCTTTAGTTTCTTTCTCACTCACTTCTCCCTTTCAGAGTTAAATTGACTTTTCCATAAGGGCTGTTCAATACAATCTTTAAGGCCATCTCTGCACTCCTCTACATTAACCTCAAGTTCCATCATTGGTTGAGAAACTCTTATTACCTGAAATGGGTATATACAATCCAGCCCCTCCAGAGATGCTCAGGCACAGCTGCTGTCATCACCTGTTACAACTCCAGGTGAAGAAAAATGCTCCCTCACCTCTGTGGCAACCCAACCCAGCTCATTTCACCTTGGCGGGTGGTGCCCTGGGAAGGAAGTGGGGAACAAGGGTGCTTTCTGTGCTATCACTAGCATCACCTTGCCCACCACTTTATCCTTGAGCTTCCCAATCATCCATTTCACAGAGCAATGAGAAATTGGCCCGGAATCCTATGGGGTGGCTCTCATTACTCCACTGAGAGGGAAGTAATGGTGGCAGGATAGGGGTATTGACAGAAATGTCTGAGTAATGAGGCAAAAACAGTAACCTATGGAGGTGTGGGGGGGCATGCGAGGGAGAACTGTGCATTTAACCGCAGGTATAAGAAGATTGATGTATGTGATAGATATAAATTTTATCTGCATTCTCGTAAAATTACACCACCTGTATTTACAGAGAGTTGGTTTTACAACAGATTAGGACAAACAGAAATACCATAATTCATAATGTATTTGATTTTTATTGAATTCCCTTTTCCCATATGTGTAAAACCAAATTATATTCATCCGTTAATATCTATGTGCTATGACTTTAGCCAGGCCTAGATTTTGACCAATAATTCTGTATCTTTCCATCTTTAGTTAGTTTCAGTGAAAGTAGTATTTAGTTAGATTTAGTGAAAAAGCCCTTGGTTTACAAAATACATAATACTGGTTGTTTGTCAGCATACATGTATATTTTAATGTAATAAAGCAATAGAGAGCAGGGTTCAGAATGAGTGTTCTGTGCTTCTGTCTCCACTATTATCTCTGTTTTCCTTGCCTCTTTACCATGTCTGAATGTGTGGTTGGTTCGTTTGTTTTTAATAATGTGTTGCCATACAGCTTCCTGATGTCAGGAGTCTGGCAGCACTTCTTAAAAGTAATATATTTTATTAAAAGGCATAAGCTTTTGTGAGCTGCCACTCACTTCATCAGATGAATGAAGTGGCTAAATTGATGTAGGATTTAAACTGGGGTGAGATGGGGGGAGGGAAAGACAAGTTGGTTATGCAAGAGACAGATTACAAATCCCTTATCAACACTTATAGTGTGTTAAAAACTGGCTGTGTTTGTTGAGACCTTCTGAGATTGCCTGGAACCTTTTGGTGCATTTGAGTTCAGCAACCTCTTGTTCAGTGCTGGAGATAAAGTCCAGTTTTTCCAAAACAATCATGTCGAGGCCTGCTATAGAGTGTCCTGGGAGATTGAAATGCTCTGATACTACTGTGTCCTTGTTTGGCCCCCACATCTACACCAACAGCACCATCATGCACCCCAAAAGTACACACACAATTCGAGGTGCCTTTACATGCTTTTCGTCCAATGTGATATATGTCATCTGTCAGCAATGCCTTTCTGGGTTCTATCTAAGACAAACTTTGTTCTATATTATACTGGGATAAGCTTTGCACAAAAGAATTAGTGGACACAAATTTGACATAAAGAATCAAAACAAGAACTAAGTAGTATCAGAGCATTTCAACCTCACAGTACACTGACCTCTAAGTGACTGTTTATCACAAAATTATTACTTTGCTCTATTTTAGAAAGCCTAATTCCTCACCCACTGCCAGTATTCAAAATAGCTTTGATGGCAGTGTTAATGGTCAAATAACTTGCAGTGGCTGTCTTGGTGTGAATTTTGGCTTGTCAAATTGGAGAGGACTCTGCCCTTTGCTTGTACTGTTCTAGTATCTAACCTGAATACTTTAACCTTCTTATGGGTACTGATGTGATACCCAAGGCATAGCCATAAGTGAAGAGAGCAGGAAATAACAAGCCAACCACAGAGGGGAACGGAAATGAATCAGGGCCATTTCTTAAGTAGCGTGCATGCTCTGCAGAACAGAGAGGCCAGAGTGTTCTAGCAAGTATAAGAATACATGAACAGGAGAGATTGAAATGACAGTGAAGATGCAAACAAACTGAAACTAGGTAGGAGAATTGAACAGTTTTGTTTTTCTGGGCAGAATTAAAGGAACTGGCTAGACAAATTGCAAGGAGCAAGTTTTTATTCTAACTGCATGGCAGTAAGTTTTTACTCTATGTGCATGGCAGTAGGTGTCAAAATTAGAATTTAGGATATGTCACTGAAGAGCAAATACATTCCTGATATGAAGACCTCTTCACTGATGGTTAGGGACCATATTCTTCCATGCTGGTCCAGGGCAGGTTGATAGGTAGGTATTTATTGACTTCTCAGTTTAGGGTAGCCCAAAGTCACCCCATGCCTAAGGGAGAAATACAATGTGAGTCTCCCTACTCCTCCTCTCTCTCTCTCTCTCTCTCTCATCTACCAAGCTATATTGATAGCTACTGTTTTAAAATTGTTTTTGTAAAATATGTTTATTAATGACTTTATTAAAATTAGATTCGTTACATATTGATGTTAATATGTTCATGTGCATGTTTGCAAATATACTAAAATGATGCAATTTTAAGACATTTCTGCTAAGAAGTTCATTAATGTATGAGATTGCATTCAAAATCTTTTTTTAATCGCTTGAACTGCAATTAGCCTGAAAAGGAAATAAAGAACAATAAAGTAATGGATGTGTATGCTAGCCGTATTTGTGCAGTTTTTATATGACTATCAGAGTGACCCAGTCATCTGGGATTTACATGTCAGAATGAGAAGAAATATTTTAGTACAGAAGACTCACCTTTCCCCTTCTCTCTTCAGTTATCAGGAGGGACCACCATAAATCACATCCACACTGAAGAATTAGCCAGTCCAGATAAGTGAAGATACAAACCTGTGTGGGTGAGAATATAGCACTATGTTCCAAGCTAAGGGACCATCCAGTACAGCCTCTTCTAATGTATGTACAGAAATCAGTATCTTTAAACTGCTGCTACTTCATGGGGAGTAAATTGGGAAGTAAAATTGTTCATACATTGCACCAAGTCATGGTTTGCTTTAACCATGTTTTTCATACATGGTTATTAAACCAATGGCTGGGATCACATGTAGCAATAAGTTATAATGCAATCGATGTGCTTTTGATTTAGCAGTATGTGTGAACCAAGTGGGAGGAGATGGGCGGTGACAAATTTGACAAATAAATAAATAAATGTGTGAACCAAGCAAAAATTTTGTTACTTCTTCATGGGTGACCATATCACTGTAGTTATGCAAATAACAAACTTCTTGTAGTACTTTAAATAACAACACGATCATTATGGCATAAGTTTTAATGGAATAGAGTCTATTTTAAAAAATACTTTTGTCATTGGTAGGAATATGGGTATAAAGAAAAAATTAATAGTGAAGCCAAATGGTCATGAACGGGAAGTGCTATTCAATTAAAGCATAAATGTATAGAAAATAATAATTTCTTGTTACAACAGCAGTAATTTGTGTTATCAGTATAATCCCAGCATTATCAGTGTAATAAAAACCTGTAGTAGGACAGGAACCGGCTGGCTCAAATCTGAAGTTCAAACTTCAAATTCAATTAATTTCTATCCATTTGGGACTAAATAGAGACATGATTTTCTTTCTTGCTCTTGTAATTTAACATGCTAGGTAGATTGTGGTCTAATGATGAATATTCCCTCTAATACAAAATATGAAATATTTTGTAAACTTTTAAGCTTTAATTTTTCTTGACATTGCATTTCAGAACCATTGGGCCCTTTGTGTTTTTAGTTCCTCTTGTCTTTACCTTATGATATATGTATGTGTATGTATCCCTTTGTATCTCTCATTGGCTCTCATTCAATGAATCTTTAAATTCAGTCATAGAAATATCTGTGAATGAGCTGGAAATAAGAAGTAATTTCAACCCTCAACAAATCCTATGAATTTGAATGTTAGTTGAACAGGATTCACACACTGTACATGTCTCAACTCTTGGATTATCTGCTGAGAGGTCACGTGTGGTCAAAGTAGGGAGCTTAGAACAAAGTTCTAAAACAGAACAGCCTTAGCAAAACTCAAGACTTGTTACCTGTATTTTGATCTCTATCAGCTTCTCAGTGTTTCCTAGGGCACATGCTACATCATCCTTTATTCTAATCAATCTAATCAATCAATCAATAGTAGTTTTATGTCTTTACATATATTTACAGGCAAACAATTACAGATTATGTTACAAGGGATTGTATCTATTTTATTCCATATATGTTGCTCAGGTATTTCCAAACAATTCATTTGAAGATGTGATCATACAGATTTACCTGAATATGTTCTTCCACGGTGTCACTTGTGGATTTAGTAGTCATTTTTTCCTATTTCTTTTTTTACATATTCTATAAAGCAATATCATGTCTCTCCGAAGTTTCTGAGTCTTTTTTATTTGCATTATTATTGCTCTTGATTTATTGTTAATAATAATCAAACAACTAAAAAGTCCAAGAAAACTACTAGCTTGCTAATTTGTCATAAGCAGTTATAATAGAAGTCAGTTGAACAACTGCAGTTTGTTTTCAAATCTATACATATGATTTGCCATGCAAGAATGAGCATTAATTTTCATTTCCCTTCTCCCTTTTTTCTTTCAGGAAGCAAAGAGCAACACGGGGACATCCATTGTGCAGAGATCCAAGGTAGTTATCACTCCTTTCTCTTCTTTTTGGCATGATTACTTCAAGAAGTTGCGGCTGTAAAATAAGTAACCTGTTTAAGGCTGGGAGTTCAAATTATTTGAATCATTCCTATCTTTGATCATAGGAATGGTCAGAGCTAGGTGGCTTATTTATCTCTCAGCTACAAAAGTAGTCAGTCTCTTTCTCAGCAAACTTAACCCAAAAGGGGAGGTTGGAGACTTGTCAGGTTGAGCTTGTCTGGATAATAAGGCAGACAGTACCAACCCTTCTTTCACAGGTGCATTCACCACCACCCTTACTCAGCCACCTGTTACTTCCCAGGCACCTTTTACCATCCAAGAAGGGCAGAGATCCAGACTGCAGATGGTGGAACTGATATTGCAAAGACTCTCCACTTCCTCAGGACCAGCAGGTTCAAACTTATCCCAGATTACTTTGCAAGAGGTTACTTTGTCACCTCTACAGGATCTGCTCAACCAGCATCTAACTGAACAATTTTCTCCTCCAGGTGCCCAGTGAACTCTTCAGAGTGGCTCAATAAATGCTTTTCTGGCCCTCCTTCGGCAAAAAGTTCTGATTCTCTCTGAATAGAGCCACTCTAGGATGTGATAAGAGCAGAGATATCTTGTTCTTGCCACCATGGTATAGGCTCAAACCCAAACTCTTATCACTGTTCAGGCAGATTTACATTACTGCAGGCATCTCCTCTGTTACATAATGGCCCAAAGCTCCTGAGTAAACCAAGGAAATCCCCTGGATCAGTGAGCAGGAGAAGCTGCTCAGGTACAGCCTTGTCAAACGCTACTGCCCTCTACATATTCTGGGATACAACTAAGGCCTCAGCCGAACTGCCCACCTTGGACTCAAGAAATTTTACTTGGAAGCCAAGTCATTCCATTAGACCCTTGGACATTAATTGTACTAATGAAATTGTTCTTGTTAGCTTTTCTTTAATAATAAACTGAAATATTATTTAAATAAGCATGGGTATTACTGAAATAACAACAACAGTTTTGGCCAAGTCAAAATATGAGTGAGGGGGTTGCCACTAACTGCAGTTTCCAACTCTAACCGTCCTTCTTCAAGGACAGCACGAGGTAAAACACATTGCAGTAGTCAAACTGTGAAATGGTAAGTGGGTGAGTCACTGCTGCAAGGCCATCCTGATCCTAAAAAGCTGAGAACTGATGTACCAGTCAAAGCTGTGAGGCCAGCCTCTTTTCAAACGTAGTGCCTCTGTCTCTTCAGATCACATTCTTTTATCTGTGTGCAACATATTTATAGAACACATGTGTATGGCAATAGCAACAGAATAATTTATCTTCAGGCATAAACTACATTTTATGCAGAGTATTATAATTTGATACCTTTGATACTTTTAAACCTCAATTTTGGAAGGCAAGTTGATGGAGAGAGGTAACTCTCTTTTTAGATGTTTTTAAAAATATCTTCACTAAAGGCCAGTTGAACTAAGTACATGAATTTCCATCTGTGGTTTTAAAATTTTAAATAGAAACAATGTGGGAAGATTAGGATTAAGGATTGTGCTACAGAATGAGATTTAGTCCCAGTCCTAGTGAAAATCACTTCCCACTTCCTACAAGCTGTTAATTTGATCAGGAGTGAAGTTTTCATTGGCACAATATGCACTAGGGTTAAAAAAAAAAAAGCAGAAAAACAAAAAAATTAGAGCCTAGTAAAATGGAATTTGAGTTCACATCCATCTGAAAAATTGGAGCAATTGTTAGGTAAGGTAGAAAGAGCCAGCTAAAATGCTATAACCATGTTACCCATTCTTCATGTTATTTTTTTCCTGTCTTTTGCCTCTTAATGTATATTCAATTATAGGTTATTGCAGCATTCTTCCACCTGGGGGCTTCTTCAAATGCTGGCCTATGATAACCATTATCTCCAACCTCTAGTAGTCATGTTGGCTGAAGCAATATGAAATTATAGTTCAGGATAGTTCAGGATAGCTAGAAGACACTATGGTAGAGGAGGCGGTTTAGTGCTGAGTCCTTTACAATGGTTTTCAACAGCGCTTTGTTTTGCTATTTATTATTTATTTATTTAATTTTTATCCCCCCTTTATTATTTTTATAAATAACTCAAGGCAGCAAACATACCTAATACTCCTATTATTTTGCACTCTGAATTCCAGTGCCCTTCACTTCTTAGACTTGGAACGTTCTTCATAAGCTACTGCTAACAGTAGCTTACGTCAGCTATTAAAGCACTTAAAAAACCAAGCTGCCTCTCAAGATTGCATTTATTTACTACTAGCCAAACATATCTGAAGTTAGGAAGCCTGGCATATGAATCAAAGCATGCCCTAGTCAAACAGCTTTGAAATTGTATCTTTACAATTAAATCACTGGTAGTTGTACATTGTCCTTTTCCCTTGCCACCTCCTTTTCTGGAACTTAATTTTACCCACATCATCTTCAGTCATTCAGCCTGAAGGCCCAGGTGAAGGAGACGTGCAGTGCCTGCCAGAAAACTGTCTATCCTATGGAGCGCCTGGTCGCTGATAAATTTGTCTTCCATAACTCCTGCTTTTGCTGTAAGCATTGCCACACCAAACTAAGGTAAGGGAAAAGTGAAAAGCTTTCCTCTTTTGCTTTGGGGAGCAAGCAAGGTAAAGGGAATATGGGGTTGGGGGTGAATCTCTTTGGAAACTCCTGGTTGTTGACTCTGACATTAATTGTAATTCCATCCCACCCCATTCAACAGCCCAATAAGGAACTGAGAATAGGTTCAGCTCTGACAAAACTGTTTGATATGACATCTCATATTTTTCAGCTTCTGTACCATGCACTGAATGCTACCCAGAGTGTGCCAAATATGTTGGCTTGAGTCAGAGGAGTATTTTCCTTTTTCTTTAAGGGCAACCATATCAAGGTTATTTAAGATCCCATTTTTTTCAGCTTTAGACAGTTGTTAAAATTTAAAGCACAGGACAAGGGGGTATTAATCTTTTCTCAGTCTGCTGAAGTTGTTAAAAGAAATTAAAGAAATAGGAGATTTTGCTATGAGGAAAAAAAAGCTTAGTATCTATTCGCAGAGAGCAGTACCACCTAGCTGATCTTGGCTGATCTAGAAAAAGTTAAGCAGAGTTGGACATGCTTTGTACCTGAATAGATGAAACTGAAAATTATCTCAGAAAAAAGTAATGGCAAACTACTTCTGTATTGTTGCCAAGAAAATCACATGGATGTTGAGTTTGCATCAAATAAGACTTGACTCTACTAAGCTTAGTCATAGCACAGGAATTGTCAAAAACAGGACTAATTTAGGCTTCTTTTTGCATTCTGACATGGAAAGAAAATATAGGTGTTTATAGCATTTGAATATTCAAATGATTTCACAGCAGCCTTGCTGGTGCGGTATAATAATTACGCTTCCTCTGCAGGGGTAGGTATCATGCTCACATTACACATGTATGTGATGATGGCTGAATCTGAAAGGTGCTATGTTGCAGATTCACAGGAAGGGCCCAGCAGCAAACTCATAACTTCCTTTTTTGTACTGTGACTGTCACTGTACTAGCTTTCTTCCACTGTTAGGATTGTGCAATTTTCAGCCCTTTCCCAGTAAGCCCTGACCTGTTCCTCTTATTTCCATTCAGCTTGGGTAGTTATGCAGCTCTCCATGGGGAATTCTACTGCAAGCCACATTACCAGCAGCTGTTCAAGAGCAAAGGCAACTATGATGAAGGTTTTGGGCGCAAGCAGCACAAGCAACTCTGGCTGCAGAAAGAGGTGGAGAATGGTACTGATACAGCATGACCCACAGCCTATAGTTCCCCACTTTGAGACCCTTGATATGGGGATGAACTGAGCTGATGGAGAGCAGTGGTAGTTGCAAGATGGCTAGGAGCAGGGAAGACTAAGCAGGGACAGACTATGGTCTTAATGGACTGTGGAAAGAACTAGGTACCCAAAAAACTACACAGACCATGTTGAAAGCTTGAAATTTTGCTCTACTCATGCAAAAGCAGGAACACTAATGCTATAAAGAGGACAGGGTCATACTAGTAATGCACTTGCAATCAGGATCGTAGCTAAACAGTTTGACTAGACAAGCTGTAAATGTGGTGTTTCACATCCGTACATCTCCTTGGCCAGGAGAAGTCTATGATGACTACACATTATTCATATACCATGTTAAATAAAACCCGTCTCCCCTTTAGCATCCTAACAGATTAACCGGGATGTTGCTTACCTTACTCTTGAACCTCAAGTCAAAGGAACTTTTCCAACAGGCTTTAGGCAATTCTTACCTTTTCTTTCTTTACATCAAACTTTGAAAGAGATGGAGTACTATCTATTCCAAATATCTGGCCATCTGGATAAACAAATTATGCTAATAGGCAGCAACACATTGAATTCTGACAATGAATTAACTTAGAATCCTGAATATAGCCTGTATCTCCTTTCCTGTGGGGAGGCCATGTGCTTTTCCTGCAGAGGCCATACACATGTCTAGGAGTGAAGATGCATGTATTCAGCTTCAGAAATTCTAAACAACATTGAAATAGAAAATACAATTCTTGATTTTTCAAGCAAGCATATAAAAGACACCCCTGCACACTAAGAGGGGTGGGGGTAGGATTGGTGTAACACAGAAGCATGTATATTAGTCCAAAATCATGGTGAACTTGGCTCTGAAAGGGGATCGCAGACCTTGCACCCTAGTTCTCATCAGCTCTGTTCTATCCATTCAGCCTTAAACTCTGGGGAAGAATTCAGTGTCTATCTTTTATATCTGCCTTTTTCAGTGGTATGTGATAAGCTGAAGCACACTTGTGGTGTTTGTGTCCAGAGCTGCGCTGTCTTATTTTTGTAATATAAGTTTTCTGAGCCTTTCTTCTTTGATGTTTTATGGAAGTTTTGAGTACAGAGATGAAATGTACAACTTCTGCTTCAGTATCCAAAAGATTTCTTGCTCAACAAGAAACAATGGTAAGAATTCTGCATGGGAAAACAATCCAGCCATAATTTTATGCATTAAAAAACCAGCAGTTTAATATTACCTGCTGTAAGAAAAGCTGTGGTTCACAACACAACACAACACAACACAACACAACACACTAGATCCGACTCACCAGATGGCATGTCCAGCAGCTTTAAAACATGTCTTCCTTAATAAAAGATAGTGTTTGGTGCCTACATTCCAGAGTATACAGAAAAAAGTGCTTAGTATATCAGGCTGGGAGAGAGGATGAAAATGCTGAATATGCCTTTCCCACATTTAAATGAATCCCACAATTCAAAGCCACATAGGTATGGTTCATTTGCCTGGTTGCAGGTTTTAAAGAGAACATCTGATGAAATAACTTGTTACTCTGAAGAATCACTTGAGGCAAAAATATATATATACAACTGAGACAATTTTCACTATACCAAAAAGGAAAAGCATGTTGAGAATTCGTAATAAGTTCTTGCAAAATGGACCTATTGTAGCTTCTTCTGGATATTCAAGCAGGTTCTGACAATACAAGAAATAATGGCATACATGATTAGCTGAAAATTATATTTTATTGTAAATAAAAGTTATACATTGGCCTGGCTTTGCACTGCAAGCCTCGGTCAGTATAGAAATTCATAAAAATTAGAAACAGACAAGTACTTCAAGATCTTCTGTACACTCCAGGTCCAGATGGTAAATCACAGAATGTATCCAGTAACAAATGTGGCTCAAACAATTGATTTGTTAAATTCTACAAAGCTCTCTTTTTGAGTTTCAATTAATTAAAACATCTCTCTAGCAATAGCAGTGTAAATATACAGCAGGCTGCAGGCTTAATTACCCAGCCTCAATAATTTCTTTGGCAAACTTGAAGTCAGATGTACTATCAAATTCAAAAATATAAATTCAAAGATTTGATGTGAAGAGGATCTCAGATTAGTTCTGAACTCTTGCAGAAATATGTCACAAAAAGACAATCTGTATTTTTTGTACTCTCTCAAACTTCCAAATCATATGTTAAATTAGCCCACATAGATGAGGCAATTCTGGGAAGAAGATGAGATACACGTTGTCTGGTGATGGTAGTTTCTATACAAAAACAGAAGGCTGGGAGGTGAACCTGGAGTATACAGAATCGTCATATCAAGCCTAAACACAACTTTGTTTCCTTTGCTTAATAGTTATAGTTCTGTGAGAGAATTTGCAAAATATCCTCTATTCTCTCACTCTCTCACATGCACTGATGAGGATCAGAAACTTTTACCAAAAGCAGATCTGGAAGATGAATTCCTCAGGAGGCCATAAAGTGTTTGTGAGAGAAACTGCCTAGATTAAGGGGTTTTATAAGGCAAAAATAATGAGAGTGGAAGTAGCTGGCATGGGAGATAAATTACAACAGAAAGGTGGCATTTTTAAGGCTATAATCCTTTATGCATTTATCTGAAAGTAACCACCCCCAAACTCAAGGGGGCTTTTGATTTGATGTTGTAGGACTCCAATGACAATTATCTAGATGTAATTTCAGGGACAAATTTATTGCGCCAAGTAGCAATATAACAATGTCTGCAGTCCAGATACTGCAAAGACTGTTTCCCACATCATGGCCTTCTTTCTCAGATTACCTGTATGCTGTTTACACAATTTATATATACTACGGCATAGTAAATAAGGCCATTTCTTGTTTGTTTAAAAATACAGGTTGAAGTGCCACAGAAATGCAGGCATATAGAAGTTGTGAGATCAATACGTGAAATTTATCTTAAAATGAGGTTACACTGGGACTGTGCAGATTGCTTTGTTTTGTAAAGAATTGGCAAGAAAATCAATCAAGATTGTACGTTGATACTGAATATCAACGGTAACAGGATGGAACTGATGGTCTCTTAATACACCTTCTCATTTCTGGCATTCCATCATTCTAAATTGCCATTTCTAAATTGTTATTCTATTTCACGTCTTTCTCCCAAAAAGACTAGCAAGGAAACAAAAAGGCATTTTGACTTGACACATCTTGTTATAAACCATAATCAAAATCTTTGCAAAACCAGCTGCTTCTTTCCCCTTTTTAAAATTCACAAAGGTGTCAATTTCTCCCCTCCCCATTCCATAACAGTTGCTATACATACATACATATAAACATGAACAAATATGATATAAATAAAAAAGTATGAGACATCACAATTTCTTTACATGAAGTAAAATGCTTAATAAGAGTGATATAAATACATTTGTAAAAGTGCACTGCTGACCATATGAATAATGCTTTGGCTTATTTCTTAAGCTGAATCATATCCACCCAGTGAGGAGCCAAGGCAACGTAACACATTCTCAAAGACAGGTGAGGGAGCAACTCTGCTGCTGGTTATTTGCTAAAATCAAAGGGAACACCGTAACTCAACATTGTGGTCTTGAGAAAGAATATGCTGTTTTTAGGGCAGCAAACCAAGACCTACAGACATGTTGGCAAGTGAGGTAAAAATGGAAATCACTGTAGTATTTTCAGATCTGCACTGACACTTTGGCTTTTATTTGTCATAAAGCTGTATACATCCTTAAAGAAATATGATGGAAAACTTAAGCAGATCAAGATACTTGCTCTGTACTTTGCCACAGCTACAAGGCTGGAGACAGGAGGAAAGAACTGTTCTTTTATCCACGTATCGATTGTATTCTTCTTTAAAAGTGGTACTGCTGATTAATTGAAAGCATTACTCCCCCACCCTGCTTTCACCAACATGTCAGGCTGGGGTACTGCCATCTTGCAATACAAGCAACCATTTGCAATTCTGTATAAAATGACAGATGGGAGTGCATCTCAGTTCTGCACAGAAGCAAACACTTGACAAGTTCTTGGCTAGAGCAAGGGTAGATTAATATATCTTTGCGAGGTTAATAGCAAACAACTGAAGTGTCACAACTGGCAGAATGCAGTTTGCAGTGCAGCATGTTGGTCACATCCTTCACCTGTCCCAATACTCCTGGAGTGTACATGAATTTGCTACATTATGAGTAACAGGTATATCCCATAGAGGTCCTGTGTGAGCGTATCTGGTTCTAATCCAACATTTTATAAAAGTATGCCCTTGGCAATCAAAGATTTGAGAGATCAAGAGGTTAGCTCTCAGATTGTCCCCAATTAAATTTGATAGAAGTGCCTCTTAAAAAATCCAAAGTTTCTTAGAAAACAGTTCAGAATGTGAGATTAACAACTGGCAGGACTGCAGAACTGTAGGAAAACATGGTCTCAATTAGAACCTTAGAAACTGTTCAAGGTTAGAAGAGCAGATGGAAAACCCAGGATGAGTAACTGCAGATGAGCGATACCACCTCTCCTTGCCCCAATTTCTCCATTACAAGTGCCTGAAAAAGATACCTCTGTTCCGTATGGACAATCCTATCTAGGCTCAGCAGCAATACTTTGCCTCCCCTTGAAGACTGGTCTTGGCAGCACTGAAATAATCTTTGGTTGGAAGTTTGGGCAAAATTTTTAAATGGCTGTTCTGCAAAAGGGAGATTTAGATAGAAGAAGCTACCTAATGGAGGTATACAAGACTGAATGTCTCACAGTGATACAAATTGGGATAGTTTCATATGTTGATTACAAGTGTGACATACTAGCTTAGCTGTGTGCAACTCTACTGAAGGGAACTTTTTATCAGCTGCAACTAACGGCCATCTAAAGGCAGCACACTTATACCATGCATTTCTCACAATACTTCTCACAACTGTCTATTGCATGATATCCTGTGCAACACAATCCATAAAATGGCACATTCTACAATCTGAATAAATTATGCAAATAATGTAAAATTCCATATACATTTCTCATTTTGATTATTTATTGGCTTTTGCTATCCATAGAAGGAGCACTGTGCCCTGTTCAACCCCCTCTAATTTCTAAAAATTCTTGAGCATCTCCCATATGAATTCCTAGTTTCTTTGAAGCCATAAAGACTAGAAGTTGCTTTAAAAAATAGAAGTTAAAGGTACAGAGCCCCACAATACTGATTTTTTTGCTAGATAAAAATTCTGTGTTAGCCTGTGATTACTGCATAGACACAGAACATATAGTCCTGCATTGCACCTTTAGACAACCCTGCCAAAATGGAGCTTGATTTCCTCATTTCATTCAGGGAGCCTTTATTGTCAAGATTCCATTGTGCTTTTGTTCCATGGGAACCCCACTCTCTCAGCATCCAAGAACATGGATATAGGAGAGGGCTAAAGAGAAGGAGAAAGAACACCCTACCTCCAGCTCCTTGGCTTATTGTAAAATAGTATTCACATATTTTTCTAAATCAATATTTTCTGAACACTTTCAGATGCTGAATACTTAAGAAAAATATATAATAATAATTATTATATATATAATAATTGAGTGCATGTTCTCTGGTAGCAATTGGCTTGATACAGTCTTGGAAAGCTGTAAAACAGTGATCGCATGAGCCCAACACACATTTTTATAGCTTTTAGCAGTTCTCAGAGTCCATTTCCTCTCTTTGCATTTTCATCAGTTTCAGAGATAGACCTATATTCAAATGAGGTGTTTTAGATTGTTCCCAGCCACATGCCAACAGCATGCTGTAATACCATGTCAGGACATGGGTAATTACAGAGAAAGCAACAATTCCAGAATGAAGATACCAAAATGAAAGTGGCTGAATTCTGCATTGCCCTCACCCACCGCTTCTCTAGGCAAACCGAATACCTGTGTGCCAACATTTTGGAGTGGATTCTCTGATACAGGCCATGATGCTTCAGAGAACAGTATCAATGGAAAGCTGTTTCAGAGATGGTAATTCAGTAGGGGAGCTGGGCAAAATGATACTGGAGCAGCTCTTCAGCTGAAGGTCTCTTCCTGGCTTCCACAAAGATCTGCCTTAAGAAGTCCCGGCAAGGTTCTGATATATGAGAAGGAAGCTGGGGATTAGTGGGCTGTGTGGCAATCTTGAAAATGGCTGCCATAGCTTCATATTCTGCCCAGGGTGGTTTCTCTGTCAACATTTCCACAACAGTACAGGCAAGGCTCCTGGGAGGAGAAAACACAGGGCAGAGAGCTCAAAGTCACAGAGTGAAAAGTCCCTTGGTAACTCACTATTTATTTTCTCATAACAGCATTTGACCCATTACTGCAGCATGTAGAAGAGAGATTAAAGGAAATTTAGTTTTAAAAAGAGAGATATACTAGTGTTCATGAAATGGCACACAGAAGGTAGTCAAAATTTGCTCCCCATAGTTCCAGAGTAATTTTGATATCTCCATAAATCAGCAGGTTACTTATCTGTAACTATAAATACTTTTGAGCATTTTGTGTGTTCAGATGCATTTATGCAAAGCAAAGTTCTGGAACATGTTCCAGCTAAGCTTTTTGATGGAAAGCCCTCCATCTAGACAGCCTAATCATATCACCCTGCTTGGTTCCCATACTATCACTTTACCCCTAATAAGACAACGGCACCTGTAGCAGGGAATGAGGAAGAGTATAACTGCACCATGACAACTGGAAGAGCTACAGGTAAGTAACCTGCCATCTTATTTTTCACTGCATCACATGTGTGGAAATTATGAGGAGATGGGGCACTTGCTATTTTGAGAAAACAAATGAGACAGTATAGCCAAAGTTAGCAGCTGCCTTGGCTTGAATACCTAGATGGCATTGATGCATAAATATAGAAGGAACTGACTGTCTTGAAGTGAGGTGGTAGCTAAAAGTTCAAAGGATTGGAGCCTAGTTGAGTCAGTATTAGAAGGAAGTCCAGAATCTGCAGAGCAAGAGATGGGGAAAAAAATTAATCCAGTGGTGGGAGGCTGAAATAAAGGACGACAAAAAACTAATGCCAAAGAACCTCTAAAACCATATCAAGCAAGGAAAAATCAGCCATTCAACTCTGGCTGAATCTGCAAATTACTAGAAAGCTGTCAACTTGGCCCTATAAGAATATACATTTTAAGGCTTTCTTAAGGACTTAATAACAAATAAATGAATCAGGCCATTAAACATAGAAGTTGAGATGCTGAATAGCAAAGGCCATTAAGCAAAAGCCCAGACATCAAGAGAGGAAGTTCCTCATATTGCAGGAAACTCTGAAACTGGTGACAGATCAACAATAGTAGGTTCAGGAAGGATGGCTGCCTTGGACATTACAGTGTTATGGGTAAGTACAAAGTCATGTCATAATAAAGCTTAACAAGAAGCCTGGTAGCAAAGGAAGTTGGAGAAATGCATAATAAAGAGTCTGCATTATTTTATACTAAAATGCACCCTTCAGTGAATTGTGATCCCTTATCGACCAACTTCAATGTTCAACATTGACAGTTGTGAGCATCTGTATATATATCTACCTGAGATGTGTCAGAGTTGAATACCCTAAATAGTAGTTGAGAAGGAATCATCCAAATGTGGTTCACAGTTTCTGCACAAATGAATCCATCTTCCAGTAGAAAAACGTGGTGAATGCACAGTGTTAAGACAGAGCAGAATCCCTGAATATTTCTTCCTTGTTTGTTTGTATTTTTTGAATGTTCAAATATTACTTGTATGACATGCCTCAAAAAACTTCCGAAATTTATGAAGGACTTTCATCACTGTAGATAGTTCCAATATATTTAAATGCAGTTAGCTTTTTTGCCAAGTCCAATGACCAGACATTGTTAGGCTCTTCAGTGTGCTCCCTATATCATCTTGGAAATGGTGGTTAGAATCTAGGAAGGCTGTAACATGATGAATGGCAGGCTGCCATTTAAACTATTTGGGTACATCCATCATAGGAGGCAGACAACAAGAAGGGACATCTGATTAGATTCGAGTGATGACAAAGACCCTGACAAATCAATATTGGAGGAGTCACATATAAAGATATGTGAAAGCAATCAGGGTAGTAGACAAGGCCATAAGATTCAGAAGACATTTCACTCAATTTGTTCAGAATTAGCAGCAGCATACAAGGGGCATGGCTACAATGGTTTTCATTCAGTCCTTGGGTGGGAATGTCTGGCAAGATAATGAATTCAAGATCACTCCTATAAAAGGAGCCATTACATGGAACAGAAGTTGGACTTGCCCCAATTTACAGAGAAACCAAGGGTAGGAAAAGAAGTGTAGACATGTGAAAATATTGTTTGTAATAGCTGATTCAACCTGAAGCCAATCATCTGTGTAAAAGAGTAGCTTAACACCAAGTGTTCTGAGATGCGCAATTACCACTGCTATACCATTGATTAATTCTCTTGGGGTACAGATCTATTTGGAACTGAAGAAAGGAGCAGATGTTCTTTCTTACAGCTAAAATTGGCATCCTTTAGTCAGAGTGCTGCAAAATAATTTTGAATAGAAATGAAATCATTCAACATTTTGGAATGGTGATGCAAACTGTAAGTTCAAATCTTGAAGATTAAAAATGGATATAAAGCACTATCTTTGTTCTGAATTGTGGAAGGATTTAACATGTCGTATACCTTACTACTAAATAAAAATTGAATTGCAAAGGGAAAGTCTTCAGTAAGGGCCTGAGCTTCCACTAAGATCTCAGAGGATCCTAACCAAGAATAAGACCTCAATACTTTACTTCCAGCCAGGGACTTGGCAGCACAATCTGCATTATGTTGGGAAGTGCTGAACTGTTTTTTGGGTAATTTGTTTGCATCAGCACTGTTCCAGTGTGCAGGTGTGAGGAGCACTTTTGACCTTTGTATACACTCTCCAACCCTGAGGCATCTACTAAGGAATTGGACAATGATTCCTTCTCCTCATTTGGACAGCAGTAACCATATCAGAAGTTACCAAATTGACTGATTCTCTGAAAATAGGAAAAGCACCTGTGCCCACTGAGCTAATTAAAAGGAATCCAGATTGGATCCTATGTCAGTGTCTATGTCTATAGATTGCACTGCCAGTATCTTCAAAGACTGGGTTACAGTAGTAATTGTTACAATTTATTATTAAAAAAGGTAACAAAAATAATCCAGCCAACTACCACTTTGTCGGCTTACTGACTGTAGTCAGTAAGCTACACACTAAACACCTAAATCAAAAGGTACAAGATTGGATTCTGAAAGCATACTTGGGAAGGAATAAGCAGGCTTCAGATCTGAATGTTCAATATCTGACCATATTTTAGTTTTAATAGAAAAATATACTTGCAAACCAAATCTTCCATCTATGTAGCCTTTAAATTTGCTTTTGACTCTATTTCAAGAGCAATTTTATGGGACAAACCTAAGAATTCATCAATTGATAGATATTTTTGCTCATTCCGAAACTCCATGCTAATACTTTCTTAAGAGTGAGATGTAACCCATAAAGAGTACTTTCAAAATGAATACCTATCCAGAAAGCAATTAAGCAGGGATGAACACTGGCACCTAACTATTAAACTTCTGCATTAACTCTATGGCTGAAGCCTTAGATAAGCCAGATTTCACTGTCCCCAACTTGCAGGCCTTAACACTCCCATCTTGCTATATTCTGATGACAAAGTAATTATTTCATATATTCCAAATGGCCTTAAGAGAGCCACAAAAGCTACAGTCCAATATTGAAGGGAGATTGTACTGGGTGTTAACTTTAAAAAACCAAAAAGTACGGTACGATTAAACCATAGGGATGGGTCATTGAAAGAAATAAAATCAAGTAGGTCCAGAACTTCAAATACTGGGAGTAATTTTTCACCATATGAAGATCTGGAAGGCCCTGATCAAATGTGTTAAGCAAAGAACACTTGGATCCTCAATGGCTATTGAAAGATCTTCTCTAACGGAGGAACACTAATCCCAGCAATTTTAAAACTCAGGCAAAATAACTAGCCCTATTTCTTTATGGGGGTTTATATGAAAAGAAAGGAAATCGAGACAGGGCAACTAAGGGGCATTCTTTCTGCTCCTAGATCCTGTGCAGCCAGACTACAGAATGGAATGCCTAGAAGAGAATGAAGTCTTGGAAACAGAAACTTTTCCAAGTTCAAGTCCCTCAAGTTCCATTTTCTTCCTTCAGGTTTAGTCCTGTTAGTTTTGGCAGATAAACATTTCTCAAAGTGGAAAACTACAAAAATAGTAAGAAGCTGCTATCATATGGGCTTTTGGCAGAGTTGCTTACCTCTCTAGGGTATGACTTGGTTAATCAGTTTCTCCTGCAAAGAGTCAAAGATATGGAACACTAAAATGAACAGGATATCACAGAACAACAAGCTTTGTTTAGAAATTCCACCTACAACCAACAAACTATCCACCCTCACCTTTCCAGAGCCATAAGGAGAATTCGTTACAGCTAGATACAGTGTTCTTCCAGTTGCATCTTTAAAAGGTAAATATTCTAAAATTCCCCTGGACAAGAGAGCCTGCCCATGAGAATTGGGAGAAATTGAAACAATAAACCTCATTTTATTATATTGCCTTTCCTATAAGGACTTGCATTTAAAATATATTAGCCCTGTACTACTAGATTACCCAGGTAGATCAGAAGAACGTTATACTATTCTGCTCCTTTCAGATGTGAAGTATCACATAATTCTCAGGGTAGCTAACCTCTGTGTGGCTGCTTTCAAAACATGATAACAGACTATTTAACATGATGCCTTAGATAGGACAGACGCTCAGAGAGTTTAACCGTGTTTTACAAATTTGTGTTTGATCTTTAATCATAAATGAAGATATACATATGCATCTTTGGTCAACCTGAGGATCCATAATTGTAGCTAAATGAAATGCTGGAGGTGAGGAATAGCGGAGGAGGAAAAAGACCCTGATGTAAAGTTAAGACCACAGTCAGTAAAACCAAAGGAGGCACAAGGACTGTATTTGTTACAGAAGCAGATATGAACAGTATCAGAAGGATCAGAGGCACTGCTCACAATGACCCTGAACTGCGACTGTCCTTACCAAAGACTTTGGGATAACATACCAAGGAACATTTTTTGGCAAGCCTGTACACGCGATACGTAGAGACCATGAAGAGAAAACAGCAAGGCGTATGGACTATCCCTGGATGATTGACTTAACAGGATCTTCCTTAAGCTAGTACCTTAAATTTGGACACATACATAGCCTATGGGAGCCCATTTCCTAGAAACTGTGCATTCCTATGGCGCCTTGTTTCTATAAAGTATGAACACAGGCCAATTATGCAAGCCTTCTTCAAGGTGAAATTTTATGAAAGGAAAAGCATTCTAACATAGAGCAAGAAAAGTGACTTATCTTTTAAATTACCTTATCCTGAAAAATAACTTTATAAAGGTGCTATAAACAAATACTGCTCAATAGTACAAATACATACATGAATGCACATTAAGTTATAATGCTGGTTTTTTTACTTATTCTTTTTTAAAAGAACTTCTCCAAACCATGAGAAAAACTACTATCCAAGAAAGACATGTCCTAATATAGTCTTTCATTAAAGTCAAACCAACTTGCAAGAATGAATGTCTTCATCTCTTCTGTAAAAATATATGGATCCACTGCATTCTAATCCCTGACTGAAAAAGAACAGTTTAGAAACACTGGTTTAAATACCACGATCATAAAAAAAATAGTTCATAAAAAGTTAATTAGAACTTCTTTATTATCCTGCAGTTGCAAATGCTTATGATTATGACAAATTTAAATAGAGAATTTTTTTTAAGCTTGAGTGCTATGTTGGTCAGTGATTATAGAAACTGTAGTTCAACACATCTGCAATTTAGCAGATTGTATAAAAGTATTTTAAAGCAGCTTTCCCAATCTACTGAAAACCAACAGAGAAATGGCAAACAGTCTGTGCTGGAAAGCTTGCAGGATTTTTGAATGAAGGACTATTTAGATCAGGGTGGGCAACCTGTGAGTTGCATGTGGCCCTGCTTCTTTTTGGAAGCCCTCGATGACATTGCCACATTTCTGAGTGTTTTAAAACTAACATAAGATGCTTACTTTGCTTCACTTCTTAAGTATGTTACATGCAATAAACCAATTTTACTTATCACCACCAATCCGGTTCCCTGAAATAGGCAAAAATATTATGGCTTACCCATCCCATGCCATTATCGCATCACCACCCTGCTCCCTGCCGCTCCTAAAGCTGATTTATTAAAAGATGCCCTGTTCCACTTATTTAACGTGGGATCTTTTGTGCTTGGAAATTGAGCAAAGAAGCAGCAAACATTTGATATGTCCACCCTTGCAACTTAACAACACATTTGTTCAGAGATTTTGTAAAGATCTGGGAGAGAAGCCTAAGGAAGAATTGTTGCTGCTGCTGTTTTGTTCTGATACTTTTCCTGTATATCTGATAGGTATTTAGAAAATTTTAGTTTCAAAAATAACCATCCAAAAGCAGCTTTGATAAGCAGAAACTAATGACAAAGAGAAATAACATTTTTAGATTAGACCAGGGTTTCTCAATCAGGGTTTCGTGGAACCCTAGGGTTTTGCGAGAGGTCACTAGGGGTTCCCTGGGAGATCACGATTTATTTGAAAAATTATTTCACATTCGGGCAACTTCACATTAAAGAGGTAAGTTTCAGTCGTTATTTTTAGTTTAAGAACACTGTTAATGCATATATACAGGCCTACATATGAAATGAATATAATAATTTTGTAATGTCTGGCCTATATTTGAGCCTGAACGTGCAGGGGTTCCCCGAGGCCTGAAAAATATTGCCAGGGTTCCTCCAGGGTCAAAAGGTTGAGAAAGGCTGGATTAGACAATATGCTTTAGTGACAAAAAAGTCAAGTTCAAGTTTGGCAATTATACATAAGGTTATGGCAACTCTCATCGGCATCTCCTCCTCTTCCAGTAATAGGTGGATTGGGTGTTGACAGAATGGAGCCACTGCAAAATTGGTGTTTGTGTGTGTGTGTGTGTGTGTGTGTGTGTCAGCATGTTTGGATGACTTCTGAGCTCTTACAAAAGCAAGAAAAATTTTGCAGAAAACCAAAGCAACAGACCAGGAACATAGAGCACTGAGCATCAGTGGGAAAAAAAGGGGGGAAAGGGGGAGACGGGAAAAATAAATTAGCCTGTTGATTATAGTTTACAGAAAATGATTAATACAATGTCAGTTGGCTCAGAATATTGTGGCAGAAAACTTCCTTTTCTAGAAAGTAATTCTTTATATTAAGCAAGCTATACAGAGCTACTTCTCACCAGATGTCAGCTTTTCTTCCATAGCCCTCTCCACTGATCACTTCTGGACTCATCCAATAAGGGGTGCCAGTGACAGAGCGGATGCCAGTCCCAGACATGCAGATTGTCTGCAGTCGCTTGCTAGCCCCAAAGTCTCCAAGCTTTACATTGCCAGCAGAATCTCGGAGAATATTGGCTCCTGAGATCAAGTGCGAGTAGAGATGGGAGAAAAAGAAAAGAAACAGAAGCTGTGCTCAAGCATACAACTTAAAAATACAGATTTATAACCTCTAAAGCTAGCACCTAGTTTAAAATGACTTGAGTTCCATACAGATTCTCTTGTCACTGCATCCACCTTGCAATATTAAATTCTAAAGATGAATTTATTATTTAGACCCCTCTCCCCACCATGCTCCTTGCCAATCTCCAGCTTGATTTTGTCCTTTTTTCCAGGCTGTAACCATCAACCATTTTTATTTTCCAACAGTAACTATGGACCCCACCCTTAAAAAAAAATTAAAATGTCAGATGAGGCATGTACCAAGGGAGTTCTTGTCATGCTTTAAGTCTGGCTATTTTTTCTTATGTTCCCAATCAAGTTTGAGACTATAGCATGAAAAATAATGCAAACACATCCTGTAGTTTTCCCAGGAAAACAATCTGTTATATTATTACTTGCCCTATAGATACTATTCTCTGCAAACTGGAAACAAATGACAGCAAGTGGGTGGAGGGTGGGGGATTTTGACTAATAAAAGAACGAGAGGAAAGGATAAGCTAGTTCCCTTACTGCATCCATAATGTAACATGTTCTACTTCCAGATCTTTTCACCACTCTTGCACTATTCCTTGATCTAGTCAAGATGTCTTCAATTTGCCACTCTCTCAATGTGACTATTATACTGCGGAACACATAGTTATTATTTTTCTCCATAAGTAAAACCAAGTTATTTTGTACTACCAGTTCATGACTTTTCTAGTATACCAGCAACTAGATTTTTAGGGGGATTATATGCACACGAATTCAATAGCAAGATAATTAACAATATTTTCAAGAAAAGAAGTATTAGGATAATGATACTAACACTATCCTGAAAAAACATAGCCAATATTTATTTCCTGTCATTTGGGGCATAAATGAGCCTAATAGGGCATGTAGAAAATAAGAATCCATGTGGGTTTGTGTGGATTTCTTACCTTTTATATCTCTGTGTACAATCATGTTGCTGTGAAGGTAACAGACTCCTTCAAGAATCTGCCGAGTGTATTTTCGAGTCACATTTTCTGTCAGTGCACCATAGGCTTTCAGTTGATCTTTGACTGAACCCTTCACAGGAAAAGCAGGAAAGATATACATTTATATCTATATATGCGTACCTTCAAGTCAGTCTTGACTCCTGGTGACTGCCTGGATAAGTCCATGCAGTGCTCTTGACAAGATTTTCGGAAGTGGTTTGCCATTGCCTTTTTCTTGGGGCCGAGAGAGAGTGACTGGCCCAAAGTCATCCAGCTGGCTTTGTGCATAAGGCAGGACTAGAACTTAATGTTCCAGGTTTCTAGCCAGGTGCCTTTAACCACTACACAAAACTGGCTTTCTGAAGAAATTGAAGGGAATTAAAAAGTAAATAACTCTGCCTATTGAAATCTGAGGTGGATTAAAATCACTTTCTAAAGAATCCATATAACTCTTACCCCTGGCATGTACTCCATGAAAATGCTCAGAGTCTTTTCTGCTCGGTCCCTCAAGCACCCATAATACTGAACAATCCGCTCGTGCTGAAGGTTCTTCAGTAGCTGAATCTCACATTCCAATGCACTCACTTCCTGCAGGCATAAAAATTGCCAGATTACCTTGGGAAAGGCATAGGACAATGTTCTCTGCATAAATGCACTTTCTATGGGAAGTAAAATTTAGGCAATCTGAGGCTAATAAATTATGGGTTATCAGACTTCTTTTTCTCTCTCTACCTCCTATGCATCTGAAATTAAATAATATTGCTATTTCTTAAAAGGACAATATGCTGACATGTCTGACATGGAAAGTAAAGCACTATTTATAAACACTGATCCACAATGAGGACAGTCTATAACATAACTGCAAAAGTGGTAATTTTTAGGTAGTTGCCAAAACATTCAACTTTGCATTCTAATTTGTGTATGGCATAACTTTAGTCATTTATTTCCTTGCTGATTCATTTCTGTTAGTGATGCAACCCCATTAATGCTATTAAATTGCTAAACTATATGAATTGTTCAGTCAATCAATTAAGCTTGTTATTACACAAAATACTATTTCTTCACTGTTAGCTTATGCAAATGTGTTGTAGCTGGTATTTTAGAAGAAGTGGGCATTGATGAGTAGACATGTATATACGTGACAGAGACAGAGGTTGGAATACTTCTGTTGCAATGGTGTTTGCTGTCTTCAGATTCTATCAAGCCTTCTACTGAAAAAAAAAATCTTTGACCCAATTATTTATCTGGGGATAACTTTTTATTTAAAAAATGAGGGAACATCATGTTCTAATGACAGCTTATACTACGTGTAACAGTAGTATCATCACAAGGCATTTAAAGGAATTATGAATTGCTTAGGATACATTCTAAAAAAGCCTAAACTTCAGAAAACTCTATTTATGACATAATGGTTGTGCTGGTGCATTACTTTAAGACACTGATTATGTCTTAATAAATCAGAATGTTATCAGATGCAGGCAAGCTGTTCTCTCCTATTTTGCTGCCTCCCCTATATATGAGTCTAGAATGCACTGTGCCCAAATAAACTAGGATTTTCAACCACACACTTTATCTTAAAGATGGCATATAATCTGGTTTCTCTGGATACAATAAACTATAATCCTAGATTTCAACATCAAATTCATACCGGTTAGATGTTTGAAAGAATAGAAAGAGTGACACAGAAGCGAATAGAGAGTATTTTCCATCAAGCAACTCATTCACAAATGTCTTCAGCTGAGCAGTATGAGCTGAGACCTCATACTAAGGCACAGTTTGCTTTGTTTAATCAGGTTTGCTTGTGTCCAACCCCAAAATGGCTCACTACCTGTGGTTTCCTTGTACAACAAACCAATGACCAAATTAAATTTGTATAACCTGTGGTTTGTTTATGTCTGAAAATGGCAACCTGATGAAATCCTAAGTTGTTACGTTGTCCCAGTTCAACTCCCTAACTACAAATACGTGAGTGAAGAACATCTTCAAAACAAAACAACTCTGGCACCCCACTCTGTTTTTTTCTCCAAATCTGTCTTGTAGGAGATACGCTCTTTTCTATGCTTATCTCACAGCTGTCGCCCTCTCTACAGCTACGCTGTTCAGCCCCACAGCAAGTTGCTTTGAATAAAACCAAGCAAAGAAAACAGACCCGCAAGAGATAAAGACATTATGTAATTCTTTTTGTGGAAACTGGAAGTCAGTATCAAAGGATGGATTACAAGCCTACAACAAATGTGTTTAAACTCTGTGGTTACATTTCTTTCCTAAGCAAATTGGGATCTTGTCCCTATCAATGTCATCTCTGTCTCTAACCACGGGGGAGCCTCACATGCTGCTTTCCTCTTTTACTCAAAACCATCTCTAACAGCTAGATACAACTCAACATACAGTGGTACTTAAAGGTTTGTTGAATCCTTCTGAATTTTGAAACCCACACACAAATATGTAGCTTTGGATCATTTTCCTCAATAAATAAATGAAGAAGTACTGTATAATGATTTTGACTCATTTGTTTAATTGCGTTCTCTTTATCTAGCTTTAGGACTTGTGTGGAGAACAGATCACGTTTTAGCTCATACTTATGCAGAAATATTGAAGATCCAAAAAGAATTCACAAACTTTTAAGCACCACCGTAGCACTGTTTTTATCCTGCTCTCAATTCATCAGTTAGAATAAGGAAAGGAAGAGGAGGAAACAGAACCAAATGCCATCGCTAGGTGAGGAAGACAGGAGAGAAATCTAAAGAGCCAGCAATCCCAACAAGAAATACGACCCAAAAAATGCTAAATAAATGGCTCGACTGCGCCATGAGTGAGTATGAAAGATCTGGTTGCAGAGTTTGCTATTAGAGATCAGAAAGTGGGAAGTGGGAACCAGAGGGATACAGAGGCATTTTAGTATCAATGTTTAGCTACTGAAGTACCTTGCTTGTTTCAGGACTGTCTGGGTCAAACTGGACCTGTTTAGCTGCAAGTTCTCTGCCTGTATCTACATCATAGCACAAGTATACCCGACCAAAGGCACCTTGTCCTAGGAGCTTCCCTCGTCGCCAGTTGACTGGAGCACTCGGAGCTGTCAAACACAAGTCATTTTCCATTTATAATTCCATCCAGAGACTGGCAGAAACAGTACTGATTTATATCAGCTTATTTAACTACTAAAACAGTGAGAAAGACAGAGATGCTTCCCATATTTAAGTTACAACAGTCTAATGTCTCAGGGCTGAAAAGTGTGATGTGTAAATACGTAACTTAAAATAGTGCCGCATTTAAATGATTCTTGCTAATTCCCAGGACAGTCACATCAGCATTTCACAATACTTCTATTCCAACATCCCCCAAAGAATAGCTATGCCATATCAAAGAGTATCTATCTCAGCATTCTTGTTAATGACTACCGGAAGCCCTAAAGAAGTAGGCTAAGCTGGCGTTCTCAATTGCTTATTGAGGCAAATTGCTTATAACTTATTGAGGCAATTGCTTATAAAGGCAAATTCTGTTCTTTATTATTAGCAAAAATCCAGAGACAAACTTATCCATAGATGTAAAATTTCCAAAGTTTACCCCTGGAAATAATTGAAAGTTTGAGAAATACTGAAATATATGCAACATTTCTTTATCATATTCAAATCTATTTTATAATGCTCAGATAATTAACTGTACAATTTCTTTAATCTTACTGAAACCTGGTACACTGAACTACAACCACAACTGAATTCCAGATACATTGAACAACAACCCTCACTGTCCCCAGCCAGGTGACTGCAAAAATGAGAATTATAATCCACCACATCAGGAAGGTGTCAGGTTGAGGAGGTTAAATTATTTTATAAGTTATAAATAATTGTTTATAACGACAAAATTGTCCTATCTAAGGTCTGTAGGTTGAGTCATGGCAACTGGATTTCTTTTTTTGGTTGAAACATTTCGCTGCTTGTCCAAGCAGCTTCTTCAGTCTGGGCCCAGATTGAAGAAGAAGCTGCTTGAACAAGCAGCGAAATGTTTCAACCAAAAAGAAAGAAATCCAGTTGCCATGACTCAACCTACAGACAATTCCACCTGGATGACTGAGAATCTTCATCGACATGTCCTATCTAATATTACTGATGAAATTTACTTCCAGATAAATTTATTTAAGATTGCAATTCTCAAATGTTTTGCAGAGTACATCTACACATCTGCTCAATCACATATTGTTCAATGACCCTTATGTGCTTGTAGGCCTGCAACTTCACCCTGTATAAGCAAAGGCAGGCTAGATATAGGAGGCTGTTCGAGTATCACTAAATAAGATCAAAGGTCACCACATTATGGCAAGCCACACTTCAAACAAAAAAATCTGTACATTCCTCCTGACATGGATATGAGAGAATCTTCTAGTGTTGAAATATTTAGCTCAAGGGCTAAATCATGTTCTTTAAAATGTTAATCCAACCCACAGATCTCTCAACTCTTTTTTCTCCTTCAATTTATACCAGTCTTGCCTTTTTCCAATTTGATCCCAATGCTGCCTGAATGGAAATTGTATCCTAGAATATCCTGGCTTAATCTTGTTCTTCTCACTGCATTTCTAAAGTGTATTCCATCTTTTTACTGTTATGATTCTGTTTTCTCTAATCTTCTCAATTGCTCTGTAAAGTAGCAAGCATTCTGAAGCCCTTTGAAGCTTTCTAGAACAAATAACAATTCTGAAATCAATGAAGACTGAAGAACAACAGGAAAGGGGAAAGCTGAAGAAGGAAGCAGGTCCTGCCTGATTATGACCTGTGTTTTCTCATAGGGTTTTCACAGTTGAGAAAGAAGGATAAGATACGTAATTCTAATCATTTATGCAGTGAACCCCCAAAAAGAGAAATAAACACTTGTGGCCTTCATTACCTACTACAAGGCCTTCAATGAAGTCTTTGCTACCTCTTCCACTTCTCAATTTCTTGATACCAACAGTGATTAATGTTCCTACTATTGCTGGGATCCAAAGCTGATGGCAAGATTAGAATCCATGTCTAGTTTCTTGGAATATGGTTCATTATTACCAAGTTATCAGTGAATTATCACATTCAGCAACTTTTTTGTTTTGTTTTGTATCCCTGTTGCATGGAATTCAAAGAATTGTACTGAATTTTAATTTATCTGATAGTTTCTGCATTGGTGTACTGGGTGGCCTAGGGATTTGCATTTACTATTTTTTCTGGTTTGGTTGCCTGGATTATTTTTATGCAATCCTTTGCATACTTACCTGAGAGTAAATTACTCAGAGGGTCTTATTTTGAGTAGAGATGCATAACATTTTATTCTAAGCACAACATAAGTGGATTTTGGCAAATGTTCTAGTCTATTTAGCAAATGTTCTTGCATTTTTGATCCTAACTTCTATAATGCTTCCCACTCAAAACCCCTTCCCATACTGGAATACGCTCTTCCGTCTGAAATAGACTCCCCATTCTTAGTCTATGGAACACACAGCAATTAAAACAGAAACAAGATTTTAATGAATAGAGCCTTTCCATAAAAAGCTTTCCACCCGTTATTCCAAAAGAGAAAACACCTCATACAAATGTTGCTTTTCCATAATCATGCTAAATTTCCACTGTAAAAGTTAGTTCAAACAAGCAAACAAACAAAAAAGCAACACTCCATATTTTCCCAGCCCTTGTATTTCTAGAGCTATGAATTTTATTCCATCTATTAAAAAGTCCATCTATTAATGCAACCAACAGAGCATCCTGCAGTAATCCTACTGGTATACTAATGTCAAGTATTTTCTATGGTCAGTTTTGAAAGCAATAATAAATATTTCTGTATCTGGGAGTATCAACTTACATTTGGTTGGGATGTTTCTCTCCTGCACAGTGAGGATATTCTCACTATCAGCACTCCACATACGTCCACAGGTGTCAAGATACTGCACTGTCAGGCCAAGGTTCTCCCCATTGGTGCTTAAGGAGCGGCTCGAAGGTACTAGTGTGAAGAGGTTGCCCTGTTGGCGCCGAATGCGGGGAAATGTCCTCCGGCCTGAATAGTTAACAAGTACCAATGAAACGAATGTGAAATGCCCCAATCAACAGGCTTGACACAACAAAACAGGGATGGGACTAACATTTTGTAAGTTCAATGAAATATTCAGCATATATGAAATCAAATGTAATTGTTTGCTAGGCAAAGGAAGAGTAAATTTGAGCACACTCCAAACAATTCTAACTTAAGAGTGTACAGACCAATCTTGAATTAACAGTGTGTCATACGTATTGGCAGGTGTAGGGGAAGAGGAAGGGAAGAAACAAAATATTTTTGCTGTTAAAAATGTGTTTCTTCACAGAATTATCCATGAATCAATTTAAACGCTCAATAAATTCTGAACATAAGCACTGTTTTAGAGGTAGCAATATTTGCTCTTAAGGTATCATCCTCTTATAAACCCAGAACAGTCAGGAGCTTGAATTAACATAGTCCTGCTTTCCTAACTCTCTCCCCTTTATATTTCCTGAGTAAATTCACTGCAGTAGAACAAGGAGATAAAGTCATTTTATTAGTACAATTGTTCCCTGCCGCCTCCTCCTAGTCCTTTCAAGCTATTTAAAGAAGGATGAAGGGGAGAGAAGGGGTTGGCAACAAGTGAAGCAGACAGCTTTTATAGAGAGTGTTGTGAAGTGGTAATCCTATCAAGATTAAAAAGGGGGTGCACACCCACCATCATTGTAATCTTTGTACTGCATAGAGACATGGTAACGCCGAGGGTATGTCCCACCTTTCTCAGCTTTGTCAAAGATTTGATTCTCACGATCTAGGATAAAGAGGCAGAAAAGTTACATTATCAGATATGCATACACACAGCCCCTTTCAGGCAGATACATTTTGCCACAGGAGGTCTGAAGAGAAACAAAGAAATCACTAGCCTCACTGTGGGAGGTGGGAAGTGAGGTGGGAGGCTTGGCATGGGGGAATTCAGGGTTAATACATCTGTCTATGCAAACTGTGATAGTGACAAATGAATAACTGATGGAAACATACCGACTGCACATTTAAACAATTTTCTTTAGCAAAATATAAATGCAGTAAATATACAACTAAAATATGAAGGTTCTCTAGTTCCTTCTAGTTGCCAATAACTATCAGAGCAGATACCCAACTCACCTGAGAAATCTTGCCTATTATCTGGAAAGCTCTGGGCTCTGGACATGCAAGATTTTCGGAAAGAAAGGCTGTTTGGAAAAAGTGGGGTAGAAGAATACGATATTACATCTTACACGACTTCCAAAGCACTTTTACCATGTCTCTGTGTGTGTCTGTGTGTGCGTGTGTGATACTCTTGTTACATTTTACATTTTTTACAAGATTAAAAAAACAGTGTAAAACTATTGTACTATTGCGTAGGAAAAAACACAAGAATTAAAAAGTCTGCCTATGACATGTCTGTTCCTCATGTTCTATCTTATTTCCCCCTCTGTATTTTCAGTCTAGCTATATAGGCAAAATAGCTTAAAAATTAATAGCTTAGTATCTTAAAGATAATGGAGAAAAGTTGAAACATACTGCAGAGTTCCTTTCAAAGAGGAAAATCTTTGTACAACTCTGACTTTTAATAGAAATACCCTCTAAACTGCTTGCTGTCAATACCTTTCTCCTGACTGGCTCAAGGACTGACAACTGCCAGATATGGAGTTTTCAGCACTGGTTAAGGGATCCAACATCTAGAACAGAAGATTACAGAAAGTTAAGTTAAATTTAGTCTACTGTTGAAATGACACAATAAAAAAATTGAGAAAACAGACTTTAAGTTGATTTAATTAGAACTGACAAAGATTAACTAGGTGGGACCAGTTAGGCATGTGCTCAATTGATAGCATTCCATCCATTGTATTAGTGGAAATATCACAGTTAAGGAAAACATAGCCTGTATGTAGCAATCATTTTGGTACCAGAGCCAAATGTTTTTTCACCAGTTGCTTGGGGGGTGGAAGGCACACTTATGCATGCCCACTTTCCCATCCATTTCTCCTACAGACACACATTCTTCCAGTCAATGTTGCTAAGAGAGAGACAAGGAGGACTAGGTTCATTCTTCCTTGCACAGAAGTACTAAGTTGGTGGGAAGAAGAAAGAGGACTTGTGGTTTACCTTGTCTCTCAACAACCTTGAAGTAATCTCTCTCCTAGCACTGGGAGGGAAGAGTTCTCTCCTAGCAATGCTACTTCAGATTATTAGGTTCTGAAGGACAGTGGACTTCAGAAACCTAGAGCCTTCGTTCTTCCTGATAGCAATGCAGTCGAAGGTTGCAGGATGGAAGGGAGGGAGCCCACCCCTTCCAATCATACTGACCAGGATCACTGGGAGAAATATAAAAGCAAAAAAGCAGATAACTGAATTCGTAATATGGGAATCCAGCAATTTTGGGCATGTCATCCAGAGGGATGAAGGGAGTCTTGAATTTTGCTGTCAATTATAGAGTGAAATTTTCCAATTACAGATAATTGTGAAAACAGTTTTGACTCTTACCTCTAACTAATAATACTGATCAGCTGGCTTATGGGGAAAATGGAAGAAACCTGGAGCTTGGCAGGACCTTCCTTTTTTGAAGCTAATGACATATGGATTTCCTAGCAGTGATGTAGCCAACACACCCTGCTTGCAATATATAAATGGTCCCCAGCATGTCAACACTTCTATGAAGAAGCAGAGAATCAATTCCTGAAGCTAAGGTTAAAGCATAATGTTCAATAAAGTTAATGTTCTAAAACACAGCTTTTACACACACATATATGCATGCACACACAGACCCAAGGGTATTTGCAAATATACAATTATGCAGGAAAGCATTAAACACCTTGGGCATGACCTGTAGCTCACTAATAAGACAATTATATGACATGCAGAAGGTCCCATGCTTGATGTCTGGCATCCCCATATAAGGCAGTGCTCACTTCGAAGCCCAGGGCCTCATGTGACTTCCTAAGCACTTGATTGTGGCCTCCAGACACTTCCCAAAGTTGACACTGAATTAATAACTTTTAATGTTAGCAGAATGGGAAAATAGTAAATATGCAGGAAGTACTCACCTTAACTGCATTTAAGTAATTTAAATGAAACCAAATCCCATTTAGTTTTAGTCCAAACTCCATCCACTTTCTGGAGTGAATGTGACTCCCAACACACTACCAAATGCCAAACCTAGCCATTGGTGTAAAGAAAGAGGTACATCCTTGATGCAAAATAAGGGAAACTCAGTTGACAGAGAGCTGCTGCCAGTTGGTATAAGTGGTTATACAATATGGAGCCAGATAGATTACTGGTTTGTCTTGATCTGTTTGGATGTAAGGCAACTTGCTACGTAGCATACAAAAAGCTCAGCTGAGGGAATTAATGGACACTGTTGGCTATATTCTTTAAAAAATATTTTTTATCTCACTTTTTAATATTGATACGGGTATACTGTATTGTATAAATATTTTTATATTGATAAGTTACTTGTACTTTAACTTACACTTTGTTCATTGGTCTCTGGTATAAATTCTCCTTCACTGTTTATGCTGGTATAGGACCCCTGGCGAGCGATTCGCTGTTGTCTCTCTGGGACATACCCTGGTGGGGGTGAACTTCGGCCTGTATTCTGAGAGCCTGAAGGTTTAATAAAGCTTATTAAATGGCTGCACAAGATAAAGGACATCTGAAAAGAAAGTGATTTCAAACAAAAGGACATCTGAAAAGAAAGCATTTCAAACAAAACACAAGCACCATTGCTAGTAACAAAAGATACAAGGCCAATGGCATTTGGACCAACATTAGGAATGTGGCCTGAACAAAGTCCACAATGGATCTTACAATAAGAGAAAGACATTTGAAATATACTGTATGTTTGATCCACCTGATGGTGACCAGCAAGCATTTTGACAATGCAGAGTGACACAACTTTGTAAACGGAAGAAGAGGAAATATGCAAATAAAAAATAAAAGAAGAATCAAAGTCTGAAACCACCCTCTGCCTACCATTGTTAAGAATGACATGAAGTATTTATTTAAATTCCTAATGAACTCTTTCTATAATTACTAATATCCTCTTTCTATAATCTTTTCATGTTATGTTACTAAGCACAGTAAATTAACTAGATTTCTTTATCAAACAAAAAGCATGCTGCATAAAATAGAGAATGAATGTTTGCTAAATATTCAAAGGCTCAATGACCAAAATGTGAGGAATAACAAGACATAGCAATGTTTTGTTACAAGTACCATATGATTTTTTGGGGGTGAGGAGAAAACATCCTCCAGCTAGAAATTCAGAGGAAGGAAAAAAACATCTGTAGCAACAGCATTTTAAATCTCTCTTGGCTAAAAGAGAGCTACAGGTGGCCTCCCTTGTATCACTAAGGATCCTGATCTATCTGATATTTGACTTTATTTGGGGGGAAATTCTGTTGCTCTAAATGGGAGTGAATGGGAAGGAGAGAAAACCTGCAACAGACTTTCTGGAGAGAAGGATGCATTTGCCGAGCACAGCACTGTATAGAACAGATTCTTGAACTGAATAATTATAGCCAAGATGGAAGCAAAAAGAGGCATAACAGTCTCAATATGTATTATAGTTTCCTCATGATATAATATCATCTATTAAGGATTTAAATAGTTAAAAACTTCTTTAACATTTTGTTTGTTTGTTTGTTTTGAAGGACTGATAGATAATTTAATCACATCTTTACTGTAGCACTGTATTTTAACATTCTAAGTGTGGCATCCAACAAAGTCAACTTATGGGGTAATATAAAAATAAAATAAATAAGCCACGTGTTTTGACTGTTTAATGTTCTTCCACAGCAATCAGTACCCTACTGATTTATGTATTTCATCTCTGCTACTTCTCTGTTTTTGAGTATATGAAAACATGGCATACTTTACACTTTTACCTATTAACTGCAAGTCTAATATACATGAAAAATTAGCTCTCCCTCACTGATGCAATTCAAACATTTTCTGGAAAACTTGTAACAGTATGCACGCACAGAGGTACTTTTTTCCTTAAGGCAATCCTCACAAATACATACTGTAGCATCTGATATTAGAAACTCACCCTGTACCTACAGATATCTTGAATATTGCTTTTTTTTTTTTTTTTACTTCAGTACACATTTCTCTTTCTGAATCTCTTTCTTTCTCTGTCATGATTTTATCATGAATGTAAGTTTCAGGCTTTATACCAGACACAAGGAATCTCTGTTATTTTCCAAGTTCTGTCAAGCAGTATTGACCAGAACTTGCCTTCCTTCCTGTTGCTTCCTTTTTTTTTTTTTTTTACTTCCCATTCAAGATGAAGTATGAACAACTGGACAACTACACTGGGGAAAGGGAGATTGCATGCCAAAGGTGGGGTAGCCTCACTCACTGTTGGTATGCAGGATTATCACATTTGAGATGTGCAATTTGACATATCTTCCTGGAGCTAATTTGCCCCTGGCTGAAGTAGAATCCTGAAATAGTGTTTTATATTGTCAGACTACAAAAAACTCAGTACAGAATTATTCTTTACAATTATTTCTATTTTACAATTTAAAATGAACCTACAGTACAAGAGGATTCCTAATTAAAGGTATCATCTATATATAAAGGTAAAAGTTTCCCTTGTCATTAAGTCCAGTCGTGTCCGACTCTAGGGGGCGGTGCTCATCTCCGTTTCAAAGCCGAAGAGCCGGCGTTTGTCCGTAGACACTTCCGTGGTCATGTGGCTGGCATGACTAAATGGAACACTGTTACCTGCCCGCCAAAGCGGTACCTATTAATCTACTCACATTTGCATGTTTTCGAATTGCTAGGTTGGCAGGATTATCTATATAGTACTAAAATAATTCTGTTAATCGACAATGGGAATTTAAAATATACTTAGCCTTTTGGCCAAGACTGTGTGTGTGTGCGTGTGTGTAGTAGCAGCACCATCCTATCATTATGTCCTTCACTGCCCCATTTACAATGTGATTAGGGCCAAATTACTGATGGTAGGTGAACTCAAGGACTTGGACCTCAGACTGAACTATCTTCTTGCAGACATGTTTCCAATTGTTAGCAGTCAGGTTGCTACTTCTGCTCTGTCATTTAAACTGAGAAAGAAATATTTAAATTCTTAAAGCTCTGGCTTTACTGTATCTTGTTTTAACCTTCTTACATCTAATATTCTTTTACTTCATTTTATAATCTTACTAGCCTACAGTTATTTTATTATTATTTTACTGTATGATACAGGTAATCCTTGCTTAATGACCACAACTGGGACCAGTAACTCTATTGCTAAGCGACCCGGTCATTAAGCGAGACATCACGCAACCACAACTTTCAATTTTAGCTAGCTGTGAAGAGCGCAAATGGTGATCACATGACTGCGGGATGCTGCAATGGTCATAAACGCCCACCAGTTGCAAAGTGCCTGAATCTCGATTTCGTGACCATGGGGACACTGACGGTCGTGTGAGGACTGGTCGCAAAGTAACATTTTCAGCACCGTCGTAACTTCGAATGATCGCTAAATAGGGCAATTGTTAAGCAAGGACTATTTGTGTGTTGTGGCATGTGGATACAACAATAAACTTACTAACACCCTCTAATGATTATCAAAGAGATCAATAGGCTAAAGAGATCAATAGGCTAAATATACATTTACTTTGTCAGAGAGTCAATAAATAATAAAAAGAAAGCCCTTTGTAAAATGTTAAGGATTAAAAAAGGAAAATCCTTTTAGGTAAGCATTTCACCTAATTTGCTATGAAGCTAATTAGCACGGTTTGTACAAGACTTTCAGAATTCTGACGATGATCTATACTTACAAAATTTATTTATTTATTAGATTTATATCCTGCCTTTTGAAAAGCGCACCAGGTAACATATACAGCACCCCTTCCTCCTATTTTTCCTCACAACAATTCTGTGAAGTAGTTTGAACTGAACTGAGAATGAGAGTGAAAGACACCCAGTGAGTTCCCATGGCTAAGAAGGGACCTGAATCTGCGTCTCCCTGTGCCAGTGCAACACATTAACAACTGCCCCAAACAGGTTCTTTTTAGAAGTACTGCATCTACAGACTTTAAACAAACTTCATTGCCAGAAAAATTTCCCAGGGAAAAGGGAAAGGGCACAGAATCAACTAGGCTTTCTAGAATGTGATTCCTCTCCCCATTTGTACAATGGTATCAATCAATGGTATTTTCTAAAAGCAGACAAGAGGATAAATTTTCTCCCCAGACCTCTGTAGCAACCTACAACACTACTTACTTATCCCAGTTATTTATCACTTGCAACTACTAATAATGAGGACTTCTGCATGTCTAAGAACTTTAAATGGATGTGTCAAGTGTCATTCTTGTTAGCTTAACAAGAACTAGGGCTGAAATTACAAAGGTCAGTATTTATTGTATATGCAATAGTGTTGCTGGCTCCATAAGAATCCATCCATCCATCCAATTTGTATAGCTGCCTGTCTCACATAGTGACTCTGGGTGGTGTACATAATAAAACAAAATACATAAAAACATTAAAAACCACAATTTAAATGAAAATAAAAACAAGGTAAAAAACAAGAAAAAAGAATGGTGGCAAATCATATAAAGATTGCATCCAATTAACTATAGCACAGCCACCTAACAGGCTCTACTCTATCGAGGGATCCCCAAGCACATTGCCAAAACCATGTCTTGAGGGCCTTCCAGAAGGCCAGCAGGGTTGGGGCCAGCCTCACCTCAGGGGGAATGATGTTCCACAGGGCAGGGGCCTCAACAGAAAAGGGTGGGACCTTTCCTCCACCTGATTAAACTTCCTGGCTGATAGGACCTGTAACATGCCTCTCCTGCTGGACCTGATGGGACAGGTACCTGGGGAGAGGCGGTCCCTCAAATAACCTGGTCCTATACTATGTAGGGCTTTAAAGGTCATAACCAGCACCTTGAATTGGACCCAGAAGCAAATTGGTAGCCAATGCAGCTCGTGAAGCAGAGGTGTAACATGTGCAATTCTTGGAGCACACGTAACTGCCTGCACTGCTACATTTTGCACCAACTGAAGCTTCCAGATACTTTTCAAGGGCAGCCCCATGTAGAGCATGTTACAGTAGTCCATCTGGGAAGTGACCAGGGCATGAGTGACTGAGAGTAGAGCCTCCCGATCTGGGAATGGGCACAACTGGCGCACAACATGAAACTGTGCAAAGGCCCTTCTGGCCACAACTGCCATGCTCTTTGAGCAGGAGTAGTGAGTCCAGAAGAATGCCCAAATTGTGCACTGAGACTGTTTGGGGCAGTGCAACCCCATCCAGCACCAAAGATGTTACATTCCCAGATACAGAAGGTCCCCAAACCCAAAGCCACTCAGTCTTGCCAGGATTCAGCTGAAGCCTATTGTTCCCCATCCAGACCCCCACAGCCTCCAGACACTGATAGAGGACATCAATAGCATCATTTAGCTCACCAGGGCTGGAGATATACAGCTGGGTATCATCAGCATACTGATGATACCTCACCCCATGGCGATGGATGATCTCACCCAGCAGCTTCATGCAGAGAACGGAGAGAGTATCCAACCCTGCGGCACCCCACACAGCAGGGGCCAAGAGTGGGACCTCTTGCTCCCAATCAACACCGACTGGAATATTTATATGGATGAGAGATATGATATGATATGATAGGAAGTTAAATAAAATCCACACAGCTAGCATTAGAGGACAGGAAGTTATGAATAGAACAACTGGGAAGGAAACAGAAGACGACAAAAATAATTCTCTTATACTTTGAATTTTCACTGATATGATTCAAAATGGATACAGATGGAAACAGCTGCAAGGTCCATAATTTTTTAGCCCACATAACTATTAATGGTACAGGTGTTCTGTAGCTTTCTTTACACAGTGAAGAAAGAAGAAAGAATGCATTTATAGACAGAATGAAAAAGAAATGCAGAATTTATAGCATCAGGGAGGAAGCAGGATAACTGGATAAGAGTGTAAGAAAAGGATTATATGCATAGAATTGTTCAGAAGCTAGATACATTTAGGCAGCCATTAACAGGACATGGAGACAACAGGTCTCCCCATTCTTTAATCTCAAGTAATTTATATATATAGCATTTGAAAAGGAATTTCAGAGCAAGGGACAATTTAGAGATTGTAAGCCACAAATAAAAAATGTTGGCAGAGCTTAGCATTGTTTCTGGTCTCTAATTCAGTGGTGGACTAATACTACTCACTGATGGACAGGTGTCTGCTACGGGTTTCAAGTGGCTGGTAGGCAGTATTTACATCTCCCGTGGATTGGGAAGTTTTGATTCTGACTTGCTTTGGCATCCCTGAATGGGATGAGAAACTGATCTGTTGAAAACAAATAAAGTGAGACCAGTAAGATTTAAGCAACTTGAGGTTTGAAGGTTCTAAAGTTTTAGTTTTAAAACAATGGCAATAATGGAAAAAAAGCAGGACAGCATTATCAATCTATGACTAAAAGTAAAGTCAGAACGGTTATTCCTACCTGTGCAAGGGGGTTAAATTATACAATATGGTGGTAAATTCAAAATATTTATCTTGGGCTAGACAAATACTGGATAGGAACTCTAGCTGTACTATGGAAGTCTTGAATTGAGTTACAGCCTACAACAGTTTGTCAAAGACCTGATGGGACAATGGCTCAACGTTTTTACAAAGGGCCATGTGCATTCTGAGTGCAGAACCTGGCATCTACAAAGGATTTATCACTGTAATGTTAATTAAAATTAAAGAGGGATATAGTCTTAGCAAAGATCCCATGGTATTTTTGCTGTTTCCAAGTTCATATATTTTTCTACTAATAGAGTGGCCCCTAGATCAACTCAAAGTGAGCTTCAAAGGCACTCTGAAACAGAATTCTCAGTACTACAGAGTTTATACAAAGCTCAGGCTCCAAACATTATCTGAATTTGGAAAGCACTAGTAGGGGCAATTGGCAAATTGCTTGAAGCCCTTACAACTTTAAAATTTGAATTTTGCAATAGCAAGGAAAAATTACCTTTTTAAATAGTGAAAGATAGGTAATCAAATGCTAAATCTGAAAATATTTTAGCATTTATATCACCAAGTTACTTCCACAATGACAGGGGGAATTAATCTGGTACCCTCCAGATATTTTAGATTACAACTCCCATAAATCCCAAACTTAATCAATGTTATCAGCACACTTAAAAAATAGAATGAAATCATCAATGCATTCCATCCTACAAAAGTAATAGTTAAATTATTAAAAGATTCGAGATTTAAAAAGGCTTTAAATATATGTACCTGTATGAACTAAACATCACAATGCACCCTGAAAATGATGGGAGAACAGGGAAAGAGGACTAAAAATCAATCAATCTATCAATCAATCAAAGCAATACTTGAGGTGCAAAGTATTTTCCTTGCCTTCCAGCTGGGATTTCATACAGTGCCAATATCTTGGGGTTTCTTTTATCGCAACCTGAAATATCTTTACAAACAGCTTCAAGACAAACAATCAGTGAGTAGAAATAGGACGGAAGCACAGGAACATACTCTTGGGATAATATTTGTTTCTGCTTTGAGCAGAGCAGGCAAGAACCTTATAGTGGGTATTAGTTAATGACTACTAGTAGGTTATAACAAATGTGAGACTGAAGTAGTACATTGCTTTTAACTCACATGGTTTTTGTCCTGAGACAGCAGTAATATTCTAAGGCTTTTCACATTTGAGCTTCGGTCTAAAAGATCTACTGCCTTATCAAGGTCATCTTGAGTTTTCAAGGGAATAGATAACTGCAAAGAATGAACAGAGAAACTCAATTAATAAAGGTGTGTTCCATTTTAAATCCTGCATAGCCACAAAGGAATCAATAGTGAGAGAGCAAGACAAAACTGACTCTTAATCTGCTTTATGCTGTATATGTATTTGGATTAACCAGAATTTATGTAAGAAAATCATATATAAGCTACAAATGGGCTATACTATTCCTTCAGATATATTTCACACTGTATTTATTTTGCATGAAGGGAACAATCCTATTAATCTTTTTAACATAAGCTACTTCTACATGCATTTCTCCAACTGATCTCCAGGAAACCTTCTATTCCTCTGAATTTATTTTAAAAAAGCTGTGGAAGAGAGATGAAGTTCATTTTACTACTTAACATCAGTTTAGCAATTTCACATTTTCAAGCTGGTTTCTGTGTATTATCCAATTATAATTTTTTCAACAAGTGAAGCAGACTGCCCCAACTTGACACCACTGCATTGGCTGGGCTGCGCATGCTAAAAGAGAATCTGGCAGATGAATTCCCAACACATTTGGAGGACATCCAGTTCAGAAAGACAGCTGCAAACTGATTCATAATGTAGACCGTGCGGTCCCAATCTGCTCTAATTCCTGAAAAGGGATAATTAATGTATTGATCCTCTCAATTGTTCCATTTATTTGCAAATTATTCTTTTTGGTAACATTCCCTTAAATGACAGTACCTTGTTTTTGATAGATACCTTAAATATAATCAGTTATCTGTTTGAAAACCAGGAACTGCAGTTATTTCAGACTGTGTCAAAGTCAATATATTTCTTGCAGAAAGCTGGAGCTGTACAAACCATTTTCTAGAATTGTGCATACTATTTGGAGGGGTGGTTTTTGGTGCCACATTCTCACATTGTCTTAGCAAGTACTTATATGTACAGAAGATACTTTTATTGTGATTGCTTCTGAAACAAAACCATTTACTTCTGAGTGGTTTGCACAGGCTATTGTTTTCACTTGATTTTTTTGTTGGGACTAAGCTTAACCCTTTTAGAAAGGAGTAAGAAATACAATATTTGGTGCAAGTTATTACCTCATTATTCATGTAGTAGAGATCCAGCAGCTGCCCAAAAGCTGTTTTCACTTTCTGCTGAACATCTTCATAGCGGACAGGCCGGGTAAAGGGGATAATTCTGGATGGGACACCAAAGTATTGATTATGGCAACAAAATGGGCTCTACATAGTTCATGCAACAAAACAGTTTGGACTTTATATCAAACTTTTTTTCTCCTTTTTCTTCCTTTCTCCTAAATCGTTAACGTAACCAAACTTTGCTGATATTCATAAATTCTCTCTAGCTTATTTTTACAGGTGCAAGCACTGAGTCATGTCTGACCCTTTGCGGGGATGCCGCTTTTGCGACGTTTTCTTGGCAGACTATAGAGCAGGGTGGTTTGCCATTGCCTTCTCCAGTCATAATTACCTTTCCCCCAACAAGCTGGGTACTCATTTTACCAACCTCGGAAGGATGGAAGGCTGAGTCGACCTGAGCCGGCTACCTGAGAGAGAATCTCCTGCTGAGATCGAACTTGGGTCGTGGGGAGAGTTTTGGTTGCAATACTGAGCCACACGAGTCTGTATTTTTACAGGTAGTCCCTGATTAACAATGGCAATTGGGACCAGAATTTCTGTCGTGATGCGGTCATAAAGTGTGACGTCAGGTGACCATGACATTTAGTGACAGCAGTTCTGGTTGCCACCATTAAGCAAATCCCGTGACATCGTTAAGTGCATCTCATGGTCGCCATTTGTGACCTCCAGCTGGCTTCCCCACTGGCTTCCCCACTGACTTTGCTTGTTGGAAGCAAGCAGTGAAGGTCACAAATGGCAATCACGTGACCACAGGACACTGTGATGCCATAAGTGCGAACTGGTCGCCGAGTGCCTGGACTGCAATCACGTGACCGCGGGGACGCTGCAACGGCTGGAACTTATATAGATATAAATTTAGGAAGGGAATTTTCTTAGTTGCTTTTAGGTTTTTCCCCTTTCCCCCCTATTTCCTAGATCTTCTTTATGTACTTTACTATAGTCGGTTTACTTTTTTTCCTTCTTTGCCATATAACTTTTTTTGTATAACAGGTTATGTTTCTTTTAAAAAATCATAGTTTTTAATATAATAGCAATATAGCCATATTTCTATTTAGGGTATATATAATACTACCAGGTACTAAGGGTTTTTAAAGAAATATTAATTGTAATTTTTTGAAGTTTAACAAAAAACAAAAAACAAATCTCACATTCTCCTTGGCTTCTTTACAGAGTTGGTTCAGAAATTTAGAGGTCTCCACCTTGAATTCTGTTATTTACGTAATTTTTAATTCTTTAATTGTGAAAGTAAAAACAAGAATTTCATTAAAGATCAGATTCAGTTTAAACAAGGTAACTGAAGTATATCTGAAATGCAGTAAGGTATGTAAAAAACAAAAAGCCAAAGACTTACCGCCTTTCCCCATTATGTTCAAACTTTATCCTGATGTCACTCTGCCAAAGAAAAATTATTCATATTATCTGTTGAATGCATTGATAATTTTTGCTCACTTTATAATAACATTATCAAAGAGGATTTCCAATAATACATGTTTATTTAAAGGCAACAGATTGTGGACCTCATCTCTCTCTTCCCTGTCAAAAGATATTATTTTTATTTATTTTATTATTTAAATTTGTTATAGCTGCCCAACTCCAGAACCAAAAACCAATAAAACCAATAAAAAATATAAATCACACAGACAGTCCAGACTAAAGCAATCATAACAGCAACAAGAAACCAAAACAGGCCTCCCCAAAATACATTAACCCCAGGCCTAGGACCAAAGCCAGGTTTTAAGAGCTTTCCAGAACCCCAGGAGGGTACTGTCTGTAACTAGGGATGGTGGTGGTAGTGGTGGTCTGTTTCAGAGGGAAGGGGCCAAGACAGAGAAGACATACTTTCTTGGGCATCAAGATGACAAGTACCAGGTAGGCAGAGACAACTGGAGACAGACCCTTAGATATCCAGGCCCTAAGTCATGCAGGACTTAATAGGTAATAACCAGCAGTTTGAATTGCACCCAGAAGTCAACTGGCAACCAATGCAGGTTGTGTAGCAGCAGTGACACATGGGCATACCACAAAGCAGCTGTTACTGCTTGCGCTGCTGCATTTGAACCAGCTGTAGCTTCTGGATGGAAGAGCAGCCCCATGTAGAGCACACTGCAATAATCCAGTTGTGAGATGACCAGGGCATGAGTAACTGGCCTCTGATCAAAGAGAGGGCACAACTGGCACTCAAGATGAACTGCTGCAAAGGCCCTCCGGGCCACAGCTGCCACCTGCTCTTTGATTTTATGATTAGATTAACTATCACCAATCCAGGTTTCTGAATAGTAATTGACACTTTTTGGCCAGATGAGCAAAAGACACCACTACTATCAACAACTGTCTCCAACAAATGCTTCCTTAGCTTTACATTCCTTGTAAAACCCAAGTAGTTTACTGCAATGTGCTCTTACATGGGGCTGCTCTTGAAGAGATCCAGAAGCTGTAACTGGTTCAGAATGTGGCAGTGCTGGCAGTTATGAGTACACTTTGGTGCACTCATGTTACACTTTTGCTCCATGAGCTGCACCGGCTTCCAATTCTAAGAACAATCCAAGGAGCTGGCTGTCACCTATAAAGCCCTTCATGGCATGGGGCCAGCTTATCTGTGGGACCACCTCTTCTCAATTGTTTCTACCCATCCTGTAGATCCAGGAGGAGAGGCATGCTGCAAGTCCTGTCAATTAAAGAATGTCATCTTGTGGGACCCATGAAGAGGGCCTTTTGTGTGTCATGGCACCTGCCCTTTGGAACACTGTTCCCCCCGAGATTAGGTTGGCCCTGACCCTTCTGGCTTTCCAGAAAGTCCTGAAGACCTGGATGTGCTCCCAGGCATCAGAGTCAGATTGTTAGTTGGAACCTGTTGCTGATGTAGTAAATTGGTTTGGTACCTCAGCTGTCATTAATCTTTGATGTTATATTATAATATTATATTTTTAATTATATTAGCTGCCCAGAGTCACTACAGTGAGATGGGCAGCCACATAACCTGAATGAATGAATAAAACCTGCATTCTTCCTTTAATAATTAGTTCTATCAGGACTGAGCATTGAATTTTCTTTTGAAGTATCGCATATATTTGCTCCTGGATAAAACACAAGGTCTGAACCTGAGGTATACTTTTCTATTTGGAGAAATCCAGAAAAATGCTACTTTTCATTTTAGTTCTTTCAAATTAAAGCTACTTGCATTACTATAACTGCTACACTAGTGAACAGTATACTATTGCATTGGCTTTTTAGATGACTTTGAATAAATATTTAACTGTCAGCACTAGAAGAAAAAACAAATTTGTTTACCTGTGCCTTTTTTTCGTCTACTGCATGAGTGCTTTGTTTTGTTATCATAAGGTGGCTTAGGAGAGCTGGGTTGCTGGCATTGTGTTTTTTCTTAAAGACAGAGAGAGGGAAAAAAATCTCAATTATCTATTTAGAAGAGAAAAATTCAAAGTTGTATATGTGGATCCGAAGTGTGAGGGTGAGTGGGGGGGGGGTGTAGAATGGAAGGGATGTGTTTGTGAAGCAACATAAGAAGGTATTGGTAGGAAGTATTTGAGCATGGAGAGAGTGGGATGGGGGGTATGTGCATTTCTATGTAGGTATAAAGTGGGCAGAATGGAGCACTCAATATCTGGAATACTATCCCATCATGACAGAAAACTTGAGCAGAAGCTCAGTTCCAGAATAGACAAGCTGAGTTGTCTCCAAACAAAAAACAATCCATGTACAAGAAGTGGTTGGCATTTTCTCCTAACTCCTTGCCTCTTTGACTAGATCTTGAGGCAAAGGGCTCTGCAGTCCAAGAAGAGCTAATTCATGAATAGTTACAGTAGGGTGTATAACTTTTCTCAAGGCAGGAGCCACATTTCATCTTTCAGCAGGGCACTGGGGATTGAGGGCACAATAAAAACAGAACTTGTTTTAGATTTAGCTAAATAAAGGTCCTAAAAAAGAAGTCTTTAAAGAGCCTTTTAGAGATCTGACTCCAACTGTAGTTTAAGGGACAGTCAATTCCAAAGAGTAAAAACTAGATGGGAGAAAGCTCTGAAACAGAGATGGCCATTCTGATGCGAGGGTAAACTAAGCAACTTGATTGCATGAATGAGCCGACTGCACAGGAATATCAATTATAATCAAGTTATCCAAATAACTGGTGTTCTTATATGCACAGCCCAGAAAGTCAGCATGAGCAATTTAAACTGGTAATGCTGACAGAAACCAAGTCAATGAAAAGAAGATGTAGGGATGAATCAGGAAAGGTTGATAACAATGCAGACTCTGCTATTCTAGATCTGAATCAGAGGACAGAAACCAACAAATTACTGAAACACAGTAATCCGGGTGAGGTGCCATTAATGCATGTACTAACTGCTTAGCCATTTGAACAGTAACAAATGAATAGATTCTCTGTATAGTCAAAAGATGAAATTAACATGTTGTAATTTTGTCAATGACAGGCTTTAAATAAAGTTTCTTATCAGTAAGAACTTCCAAATCTTGCACTACAGAAGACACCTGCAGCGTATAGGTCTGAAAGTAAATGAAGTAAGAGGCAAAGAGAAAGGAGGACAGTCAGGATGAAAACCAGTAAGCTTGGTTTTGGAAGCAGATTGCCATTGCCTCCTTCTTTATGCTGAGAGAGAGTGTGATTGAGCCAAAGTCACACAGATGGCTAAGGCAGAACTAGAACCATTCCTAGTCCAGCACTTTAACCATTACACCAGAGAGGCTCCCAATACCTTGAGAAATAGCCATTGATAAATATAAAGGCTGAGAGCAAAACCCCTTCTACCTAACTAAAAATGTAAGGCTGAAACAACAAAAAACTGTATTGTCAATGTCTAATGAACTCAATGTTGTGATCAAGGGTGCAAATGCCACAAACAATCCAGCAGCACCATGTGATAAGACCTCACCCCTTGATGCCAGTCACTTGTCCACTGAAGCCTTCAATCCTACTTCTTAAGTATTAACTGTGGCTTCTGGCTATCAAATGGTTGCTCATCCTTGCTCCAGAATTACAGGGGTTTTTGAATAAGTCTACTATGAACTTGTCTACTGTTCTCACTTTCTTGAGATTTATAGAACGTAGGAGAATTTTGGAAAGGAGAGATCAGGACAACATAATTGCTGTTATAACCCTGAACAGAAACGGCATAGCTATTACTTGACCATAGTACGTGAGAGTAGTATTATCTGTCTCTCTTGAATTACCTTTAATAACACCCTCCATTTCCTCCATTTTGGAAGGAAATAGTGATTGAATTTTTGGGTTCTCCAAGGCATCCAGGGGAGAGTAAAATATGTTGCTGAGATTGCTAAGAACTCTGAGTGTAGCTGCAGAAAAGTAATATGAATGGAGGTATCTCCTGAGCAATATTTCTACTAGCCAAACATACAGTATGTAGGATAAAAATTATCAGGAGAGTATTACCTGTCTATTGGAATGTGGAGAATCTTTGTTCTTCATGCTATCAAAACCAGACAATCTGGGACGCCGGCTCATTTGGAGGGCAACCAAGTCCTTCATGATAGAATTCAAAGCCTCCTGTTCATCTGAAACAAAAAAAGCAAGCATTTCCAATGAGTGGCCAATTTTTAGAAGGGAAAGCTTGTTCTCCTCCCCTTTATGTCTTATTTATTACAATTATTTATACTCTGACTTTAAGTATAACAATCCTCCCAAAATAGTTGCCAAGCAAAATAAATGATAATAAATATATTACATTAACAAAAACCCTCTCATAGGACATTTCTAATATTTGCATGTCCAATGAGCTACAGTGACCCAATCTCTCCCCAGACTTATCTAGTTCTGGTATGGAAGCAAAAGTCCAGCACAAATTCTTTCTAATAATACTGCATCCAAAAATTTGTAATCTTACATTTTGGGTGTCAGTGAACTGAAATGGACTGGAATGGGCCACTTCACATCAAATGACCACCAGATCTACTACTGTGGACAAGAGGACCACAGAAGAAATGGAGTAGCCTTCATAATTAATAGTAAAGTGGCTAAAGCAGTGCTTGGATACAATCCAAAAAACGACAGAATGATCTCAATTCGAATTCAGGGCAAGCCATCTAACATCACAGTGATCCAAATATACGCCCCAACCACAAATGCTGAAGAAGCTGAAGTAGATCAGTTCTATGAGGATCTGCAGCACCTACTGGACGACACGCCTAAAAGAGATGTTATTTTCATCACAGGAGACTGGAATGCTAAGGTGGGCAGTCAAATGACACCTGGAATTACAGGTAAGTATGGCCTGGGAGAACAAAACGAAGCAGGACATAGGCTGATAGAATTTTGCCAAAACAACTCACTCTGCATAACAAACACTCTCTTCCAACAACCTAAGAGACGGCTTTATACATGGACTTCACCAGATGGACACCGAAATCAGATTGACTACATCCTTTGCAGCCAAAGGTGGCGGACATCTGTACAGTCAGTAAAAACAAGACCTGGAGCTGACTGTAGTTCCGATCACGAACTTCTTCTTGCACAATTTAGAATCAGACTAAAGAGATTAGGGAAGACCCACAGATCAGCTAGATATGAGCTCACTAATATTCCTAAGGAATATGCAGTGGAGGTGAAGAATCGATTTAAGGGACTGGACTTAGTAGATAGGGTCCCGGAAGAACTATGGACAGAAGTTGGCAGCATTGTTCAGGAGGCGGCAACAAAATACATCCCAAAGAAAGAGAAAACCAAGAAGGCAAAATGGCTGTCTGCTGAGACACTAGAAGTAGCCCAAGAAAGAAGGCAAGCAAAAGGCAACAGTGATAGGGGGAGATATGCCCAATTAAATGCAAAATTCCAGAGGTTAGCCAGAAGAGATAAGGAATTATTTTTAAACAAGCAATGCGCGGAAGTGGAAGAAGACAATAGAATAGGAAGGACAAGAGACCTCTTCCAGAAAATTAGAAACATTGGAGGTAAATTCCAGGCCAAAATGGCTATGATCAAAAACAAAGATGGCAAGGACCTAACAGAAGAAGAAGAGATCAAGAAAAGGTGGCAAAAATATACAGAAGACCTGTATAGGAAGGATAACAATATCGGGGATAGCTTTGATGGTGTGGTCAGTGAGCTAGAGCCAGACATCCTGAAGAGTGAGGTTGAATGGGCCTTAAGAAGCATTGCTAATAACAAGGCAGCAGGAGATGACGACATCCCAGCTGAACTGTTCAAAATCTTGCAAGATGATGCTGTCAAGGTAATGCATGCTATATGCCAGCAAATTTGGAAAACACAAGAATGGCCATCAGATTGGAAAAAATCAACTTATATCCCCATACCAAAAAAGGGAAACACTAAAGAATGTTCAAACTATCGAACAGTGGCACTCATTTCACATGCCAGTAAGGTAATGCTCAAGATCCTGCAAGGTAGACTTCAGCAGTTCGTGGAGCGAGAATTGCCAGATGGACAAGCTGGGTTTAGAAAAGGCAGAGGAACTAGAGACCAAATTGCCAATATCCGCTGGATAATGGAAAAAGCCAGGGAGTTTCAGAAAAACATCTCTTTCTCTTTTATTGACTATTCTAAAGCCTTTGACTGTGTGGACCATAACAAATTGTGGCAAGTTCTTAGTGGTATGGGGATATCAAGTCATCTTGTCTGCCTCCTGAAGAATCTGTATAATGACCAGGTAGCGACCGTAAGAACAGACCACGGAACAACGGACTGGTTTATTGGGAAAGGAGTACGGCAGGGCTGTATACTCTCACCCTACCTATTCAACTTGTACGCAGAACACATCATGAAACATGCTGGGCTTGAGGAATCCAAAGGTAAAGGTAAAGGTAAAGGTTTCCCTTGACGTAAAGTCCAGTCGTGTCCGACTCTAGGGGGCGGTGCTCATCTCCGTTTCTAAGCCTTGGAGCCGGCGTTGTCCCCAAGGCTGGAGTTAAAATCGCTGGAAGAAACATTAACAATCTCAGATATGCAGATGATACCACTTTGATGGCTGAAAGCGAAGAGGAACTGAGGAGCCTTACGATGAAGGTGAAAGAAGAAAGTGCAAAAGCTGGCTTGTAGTTAAACCTCAAAAAAACCAAGATTATGGCAACCAGCTTGATTGATAACTGGCAAATAGTGGGAGAAAATGTAGAAGCAGTGAAAAACTTTGTATTCCTAGGTGCAAAGATTACTGCAGATGCTGACTGCAGTCAGGAAATCAGAAGACGCTTAATCCTTGGGAGAAGAGCAATGACAAACCTCGATAAAATAGTTAAGAGTAGAGACATCACACTGACAACAAAGGCCCACATAGTTAAAGCAATGGTGTTCCCCGTAGTAACATATGGCTGCGAGAGCTGGACCATAAGGAAGGCTGAGAGAAGGAAGATAGATGCTTTTGAACTGTGGTGTTGGAGGAAAATTCTGAGAGTGCCTTGGACTGCAAGAAGATCAAACCAGTCCATCCTCCAGGAAATTAAGCCAGACTGCTCACTTGAGGGAACGATATTAAAGGCCAAACTGAAATACTTTGGCCACATAATGAGAAGACAGGACAGCCTGGAGAAGATGTTGATGCTAGGGAGAGTGGAGGGCAAAAGGAAGAGGGGCCGACCAAGGGCAAGATGGATGGATGATATTTTAGAGGTGACGGACATGTCCCTGGGGGAGCTGGGGGTGTTGACGACCAACAGGAAGCTCTGGCGTGGGCTGGTCCATGAAGTCACGAAGAGTCGGAAGCGACTAAACAAATAAACAACAACAACAACAACAACAATCTATGAAGGACTTCACCACTTGGAGTGTTGAGGAAAAACGTTACTATGTACTCATGGAAGAATACTAAAAGTAGGCTTAACAAAATTGGTCAACTCTTAGCCTTTGGGAAAAAAATACACAAAGATATATTTGTTATTAAAAAAATACTAACAGGTACTTAAAAAAATAAAAATATTGGTATTTTTTTATAACATATGTATCTGTGTATTTTTTCTTCCTTTTTCTGTCATTATTTTAAAAAGCAATAAAAATAAATAAATAACTCTCAGCATTTGAATTAGCTTTGTACTGAAGGAGAATCAAGAAGGAACAGAGAGTCAACCTGGCCTAGGTTTAATTCACTGCTTAAAAATTAAGTCATTTGGTTGCAACTGAAGAAAACAATGTAATTTTAATAGCCTGAAATATTGTTTTTATTTTTTAAAAAAAAATATTTAGAATTAGATATAATTTAAGTATAGGTTTTTCGTCTCTAAGTTATCTGTAGTTTAGATTTTGTTTTTGATGTTTTTTTCATTTTCTAGAGTTTTTTTGTTTTTTCCCCTTTTTTTCTTCCCTAGGTACTTTTTGTATAGGGTTTTTTCTTCTTTCACTAAATAGCTATTTTATATAATAGATTAGGTTTCTTTAAGTATATAGTCTTTTACACAATGGTAATATAATTATATTGCTATTTAGTTTAAATACCACTTTACAAAATAACAACATATTAAAGTTTTATCCCTTGCCAAAGGCCTGGGTGAAGAGCCAGGTCATCACAGGTCTTCTAAACAACAGCTGAGTGGGGGCCATCCAGATCTTGGGGGAAACCTTGTTCCAGAGGGCAGGTGCTGCTACACAGTAGGCACGCTTCTGGGGTCCCGATAGATGACACCGCTAATTGAAGGAACCTGGAGCATGCCAATCCTGCAGGATCAAATTGGCCAGACAGGTATTATGGGAGACAGGCAGTCACTCAAGTAACCAAGCCCTATGCCATGCAGAGCTTTATAGGCAACAACAAGCACCCTGAATTGCACCCAGAAGCAAACCAGCAACCAGTGCCCATTATTGCTTGAGCCACCACATTCTGGCCCAGTTGAAGCTTCCAGGTGGTCTTCAAGGGCAGCCCCATATAGAGTGTGTTGCAGCAGTCAAGCCGTGAGGTGACCATGGCATGACTGTCTGAAGGGCCTCCTGATCTAGGAAAGGGTGCAACTGGCACACCAGATGGAGTTGTGCAAAGGCCTTCCTGGCCACAGCTGACACCTGCTCTTCAAGCAAGAGCTGTGAGTCCAGGAAACCCCCCAGATTGTGTACCAACCCTGAAGGGGGAAGTGTTACCCCATCCAAGGACAAAGATGGAATATCTCCAGATCTGGGTGGCCCAAATACCCACAGCCACTTGGTCTTGATAGGACTGCATCAGAGACAGTTCCTTCCTATCCAAACATGCATAGCCTCCAGGCACTGGGACAGACCCTTGACAACCTCACTTGGCTGGCCCCAGGTCAAAAAATATAATTGGGTATCATCAGCATACTGATGACACCAAATGTCAAACTGGTGGATTGCCTCACCCAGGGGTTTCAAGTAGATGTTGAAAAGGAGGGGAGAGAGTAGAATCCTATGGCACCGCACACAGGAAGGGCCTATAGAGTGATCTGTCCCACCCAACCAACACTGACTGGAACCAGCCACAGAGAAAGGAAGAGAACCACTGTAAAACAGGGCCCCCAATCCCCACACCACAGAGCTGGCTCAGGAGAATACTCTAGCTGACAGCATTGAAAGCTGCTCAGAGATCAAGGAGCACAAGGATGGATGCACCACTACCATCCCAGCTCTGCCACAAGTCATCAACAAATGCAACCAGGACTGTCTCAGTACTAAATCCTGACTGAATTTCCTCCAGGGTTCTCTTCAGCTGCAGACCAACCATTTTCTCATATTCATATTGATGTTTTGCCACTCTTATCACCACAAGGTAATCCCTAATACAGGTGGTCATCGCTTAACAACCACTCATTCAGTTCGAACTTACAATGATGCTGAACGAGTGATAGTTACAACCAGTCCTCATACTTACGTTGGTTGCAGTCTTCCTGCAGTCACACGATCATGATCTGGGCGCCTGGCTTGCAATTATGATGTTGCAGTGTCATGTGATCGCCATTTGTAACCTTCTTTGCCAGCTTCCTCCAAGCAAAGTCAAGAGGGAAGTTGGCAGGAGGTCACAAATGGCAACTACATGACATCCTCACTTAACAACCTGCAGTGATTTGCTTAATGACAGCAACCAGAAGTGCCAGAATTTCCGTTGCTAAGTGGCATGTTCACATGACAACATGCTTTGTGACTGTGTTACTTAGTGTCAGCCTTCCCCGGTAGACCAGACAGAAAACATACCAGATGAGCTAATTCTACTTTATCGTAAGGTTACATTAACAGTATCTTGCAAGTCTGAAAGTACAATTCTCCTGCTGTCACCTTTACAGCCTGATAACTTAGGGAGGGTCCCTCCTGAGCCTCTTGCTCCTCCTACTATGCAGCTGTGGTGCCCTAACAGTCAGGAATCACGCTGAGACAAGGAATAGGTCTCTAGTGTTTATTACTGCTACATAAGACAGAAAATCCTAACACACTGAAGAAGCGTAGGAAAAACCCAGACAGATAAACCCCAAAAGTTAAGGCAGGTCTGATCTGTGTCTCTCTGAATGGCTGCTTAATTCCTCAGTACTACGCATGCGTTTTCCCGCCTGGATAGAGGCCCCCTCCTGCTCGCCATCAGTACTCATGACATGTGGGCTATGCTCCCTCTTATCTGACCATTCCTTAGGCAGCATCTCTTCACCCGGTCTCCCAAGGTCATTCCCACATACCATCACACTTAGCAACAGAAATTCCAGTCCCAACTACCATTGTTAACTGAGGACTACCTCTATGGGCTTTTACCTGTGTTCAGTCAGACTCTGTCATGAGTAAGGATGGCGAGCAGGGGGCTCCTTTCCAGACTGTTAAGCGCATGCGTAGCACTGAGGAATTGGTGAGCCATTCCAAGAGGCACAGATTGGGACCGCCTTAACCTGCGGGGTTTATATGGCTGGGTTTTTCCCACGCTTGTTCAGTTTGTTAGGATTACTGTTATGTATTAGCAATAAACATTAGAGAACAGTTCCCTGTCTCAGAGTGTTTCCTGGGAGTCAGGACAGACTCACTTGGAGTCTTCCTCCAACAGTGTTCCAGGCATTTCTTCTCACACTTTATTTCCCAGAGCCCCTCAGTAAACCGAGGTGCACTCTGGGATCACCATGCAGGGAGACACCTCACAGGAGTGATATGATCCAAGGCCCCAGCCATCCTCCCATTCCAGGCAGCAACTAGGACCTTGACCAAACGACCAACCAGATCCTAAAGGAAAACCCCAAGCTCTCTCTGGAACACCACTGGGTCCATCAATGGCCAGGGGTGGGCCAATCGAATGGGCCTGTCTCCCTGCAGGGAGGTGTGACCGAAGTGAATCAAAAGACAACCAGGGAGTGATCTGTCCATGGCAACGGACTGATGTTAATGTCCTCCACATCTAACTGCCCTGAGGCAAAAACCAATATAATGTATGGCCTCTATGTTGATGACTTGTGATAGCTCCACGGTTGCCATGGAAGCCATGAACTCCTGAGCCACCCCAAATTCAACATCACAGCATGGCAAATTGAAATTCCCAGGCATCAACAGCCTTGGGCGCTCTATTGCCAACTCAGCAACAGAATCCGGCAGCTCAGGCAGGGATGCTGCTAAGCAGCAGGGAGGGCGGTACACCAGTGGCACTCCCAACTGTTCCCTTAAGCCTAACTTCACAGCTGGTTGTCTGTGGAACAGAGCCCCTGAAAGCCTGTAACGATTCATGGATGAAAACAGCCACTCCTCCTCCCCTTCCCTGGGCTCTCAGCTGGTGGAGAACCTGAAAGCCAGGTGGGCACATTTCCGAAAGCAGAACCCCCTCCTCTGGGCCCAACACTCTTATGCCAATGGTTTGAAAAGAAATATTAATTGCAATGTTTTCAAGGTTTAATAAAATTATATTTAAAATGTATTTGAAATGCTATTTTGTGGGTTTTCAAATAAATAATAAAAATTATTGCAAGGATACTTGGCTATGTATGTTTATTTGTACTGCTACTTTCTTTGACATTCGTTTCCACACAAAGTATACGTTACATAACAAAATAATACATAAGCTGATTTTTAAAGAAATACATTTAAATTGCACATAAAATGAATAACCTTGCCATGGTACAGTATTGCTACCTCAATCACTTATACTTCAGAACTTGTTGTCCGCTTTTGTTTATCAACATAGCCAGTTAGTGTATATTCAAACAATCTACATGGGCCTTAGAAAGGGGCACTTGTGTATCTAGGAAGTTGAGAGAGATTGTAAGATAAAAAAAAATCATGCAAAAAAAGCTACTTAGTGTGGAAACTTTCCACCCACAAGCAGCAACAATGAAACACCCACTGCTGTTTCATTTAGGTTTTATGTAAATTGATGATACATAATCATAGCACATACTGTAGATCTAAATAAACAGACCACAACCTCTGGCTATGTTAGGTAGCCACAGAACTAGAGGGTGGAAGCTCCACACACCCTTCATTTGAATGACAAATTAAGCCTTAAGTTAGTTAACAATGCCTGCTTCCACCCACACAAATTCAGGAACAGAGAAAGCAAGTCATTTTTTGCTTATAAGAATGTCAAATTTATTTATTTTAATTTATAGTACTTACAACCTGCCCCAATCCCAAAAGAGTCTGGATAATATACCGCATCAAACTGAAAGGAAAATTTAAAAATAGCTATATTCAAATCAGTATTTAAAAAAAAGGAAAAAAAAGGATAAAATCCATAATAGGTGCCTACAGTCAGTCAGCTGAGACCAAAAGCACATCGAAATAAAATAGCTTTAATTTGTTTACAGAACACTTCATAAGGTGGTGCTATTAAAGAGAAGTCCTGCCATCTCACCCATATCTCATGAACCTCATGAGAGGAGAAACTTTCATCAGGATCTTTTAATGACCGGCAGACTCAATTCTTGCAAGACACTGCCTGAAGTATCTTCGTGCTACACCAATTAGGGCTTTAAAGGTAATGACTAGCTCTATGAATTGAGCCCAAAAGCTCACCAGCAACCAATGCAGCATTTTGCAAAAGCAGCGTCCAGGTCATTTCCAACTGAGTGGTGATCAAAGCATGAGTTCAAGAACTGAGGGCATCCTGGCCAGGTAAGCTTCATCTGGTGCATCAACAAAACCAGGGCAAAGGTTCCCCTAACCACAACTTCCACCTACTGTTTAAACAGAAGTCACAAGTCCCAAATCACCTCTCTTGTGAGGGAGAGGGAGCATGACCTCATCTAAAGTAACTATTGAGGCTGGTGCTATTGGAACGCCCAGGTATCTACTGACCCCTAGCAATTCTGTCGTGGTGGGATTAAATCTGAGTTACCCATCCAGATCCTCACAACCTCCAAACACCAGCTCAAGACTTCCATTTCCTATATTTTGGACTTATTGATCCCCAATACATTTTTCTAGAAAAAGAATGAACAAATCATTGTGCTGTTAGAAATAAAATAAAAAGAACTATACATAATAGAATGTATTCTTAATGTCTTAAAGTTATGTTCTAAAAGAGGTAAATATATTTGATTTTGAGACAATTTAATATTTTTGGATGTCCATATTCTTTTTAACTATATGCTTATAACATGGAAGTTGACAACTGGACATCACCATGCCCTTCTTATTACTAAGAGACTAGTTTAACATTGGAACAATAAATTTAAGACCCCAGTTAATGGGTAGAAGACGTTATGTTATTTGTGATTTTTGAACAAGTTACTGATAGACATAGATTATATGTTGACAATTACAAAGAAATATGGTCCTCCTTTATTGAAATGTATACAATTTTATATACATAATTATAAGAACATTTACACATATATTTTTTGTTTTTTATTGTTTTTTCTCACTATTATTTTTTCTTCTTTGTTCTGTTCATTTAAATAAATAAAGGCAAAATAGAGAGACTTCCATGGCATCACTCGCTTGGTCCAGAGTGGTGATATTTTTTTGAATGTCATCAGCCTATCAGCAACACCTCATCCCAAACAGATAGACGACTGCTCCCTGTGGTTTCATGTAGATGTTAAACAACATGGGGGAAAGCCCTGCAGGACCCTACACCGGAACTCCCATGGACACAAGCACATCTCTCCCAGGATCACTGACTGGAACTGCCTGCTTAGGTAGGAGTGGAACCATAATTAAATAGTGTCCTTGACATCTAACCCTTGTAGATGGTCTGGAAAGATATCATGATAGATGGTATCAAACATCACCAAGAAGTCTAAAAAACCCAAGAGCTTTGTTGTTAACTGCCCAGAATCATGAATTTGAGATGGGCAGCCATATACATTGAATGAATGAATGAATGAATGAATGAATGAATGAATGAATGAATGAATGAATGAGAGGATGGCTGGGATATTAGATATATGCAAAAGTACATATATCAAGTGTAAAAAGTGAAAGATAAGATCAAATATTTTCTCTAAATCCAGAGAAAGTGGCATATATAACCAACTGAAAAATGTAAAAGAGTTGTAACTAATTAATATTCAGTCAATTTAAATGGAAAGTTTAGTTATTACATATCTTTTGATTGTGGCCCTTGAGATATGTGAAGTGGAACCTTTTAGAAATGTATTGTGAGAAACAGGGTAATATGAAATACTTTTTAAGTGGATATGGTGATAATGGTAGAAAAATACTTTCTAGCTGGCATTGTATTAAAACAGTTATGAATATAAATGCTATTTCATGCTGTTTTAGAAAGTGCTGATGTTGATGATAGTAGAAAAGCTGCTCTGGCCATCTTCTGATTCATATAAAACTGAAATTAACACCTGCACAATAAAATATACCTTTGAAAAAATATTTCCTTATGCAGATCAATCAGAAGATATATTGCACAAGACTCATGAAATATCATGATCTAATTCACCTTCTAGAGTAAATCTTTATGACTTTGGAATGTTAATGAAGAAATAACTACAAATGAAGGCTTGCCAACCACTGAACAATGCAGAGAGGCAGCTTTTTTGTAAAGTGTTCAGTAGATCTAGGGAAATAGTTCTGCTTTCTGCTGGAATGTTGTTGTCCAGGAAATGCTTTTCATGTTTTAAAAGCCACACTCCACTTTAAATTATTGAGGAAAAGGGAATTAGTGCTTATGAGAAAGTTATTGTACAGTATCAAATGTTTATTCTGGTTAACATTTACAAACTAGTATTTGTTTTATAAGAGTGCTACCCAAATTTAACAAATGCTACTTGTAGAACTGGATGAAGAGAAAGTGTGAAGACAATAGTACAAGAAACAAATTCATTTATTCTTATAAATAAAATCGAGATTTATTTAAATGCATCTGGGAAATTACTGTAATTTAACACATTTTTATCATTAGAACTATAAAAGACTGAATTGTTCATGAACAATCTGATACATACAGTATTTACTTAGATTGCTCCCATTTTATTCAGTAAGGCTCAGCCCCAGATTATAGATATTACATAGGCTTCTCCTCTTTACATAGTAGAACAATAACTTGAAGACAATAACATAGTAGAACAATCAGGAATTTGAAACTGGAAACATTATAGAGAACTGGCTTAGTAAGTTTATTCTTGTAACCACAGGCCAAAACATATAACATACCATAAAATACAATAACTTATAGAATAGTAAGATTGTAAAATGAAATAATGAAAAGAATATTAGATGTAAGAAAGTTAAAACAACAAAAAGCCAGAGCTTTATGAACTTAAGTATTTCTTTTTAAGTTTAAATGACAGCAGAGCAAAAGTAGCAACCTGGTTGCTAACAGTTGGAAACATACCTGCAAGTTCAATTGTCTGAGGTCCGAGCCCTTGAGTTCACCTACCATCAATAATTTGACCCTGATCTCACTGTAAATGGGGCAGTGGAAGACACAATGAATAATGTCTTCCTCTTGACCAACACCACAAGGATAGAGATGTTGACAGGGACGTTGCAAAATCTCCCTTCAAGACATTCTGAGGACATGATCTGCAGGCGAAGGGATGTAAAAGCCCTTCTCAGTGAGGCACCACAGAGAATATTAATATAACCAGGTACTGGGAGAAGCTTCTATATGTTTATAGTGATGGTACCAAGAAGAACATTTGGAAGATTGTACTGCAGTAGCATCTTTATTAGCACCCCTTTCAAAAAGCCCATCTCTAATATTTCCTCTGTTCCAAGAGCTAAATTCTCCCAACGGTGGTAGGGAATGCATTTATTGGATGGGTGACAAAAGCGTGGTCCATTGATTACCAACTATGTAATGGAGAAAACAGAATTTGGCAAGATGGGATTCTTGAAGGCTTTCTAATTCCTTATAGTGCCCTAATAATGCAAGATGTATTCTAACAGCGATCCTACCTCTATCCTGTGGGGGTGCCCTGGGGGAGGCTAAAGATCTTCCTTATGAAGTAGTTTTGGACTACTTCCAATTGGGCAATAACCGTCTCATCCTACCCCCAGATCTCAGCCCCGTACAGCATCTGGGCTGTCACCTTGCCCTGGAATATTTTAAGTGCGGAGTTACCAGCTGCCCTCCTGTAGAATAGAAAATTTTCATAATAGTGCCCATTGTATTTTGGACAGTTACTAAGGCAGTATTTAAATGTATTTTCCATATAAGGGGCTTAATGAAGGTGATGCCTAGGTATTTAAAAGAGGAGCATTACTCTATTTGTTGGGCATTAATTGTCCATTTGTGTTTGGTATTACTTCTGCCAAAACCCACTACCTTTGTTTTATTATCATTTATCCTCAGTTTTTCCCTTTCACAATAATCAGCTAGTCTGGCCAATAATCTTCTAAAGCCAATCTTGGTACAGGAAATAAGTACCATGTTATTGGCATACACTAACTTTGAAATTTTCCATCCATTAGGTGAGGGGGAGAAAAAACTTGGTGACTCATGGCCACTACAATATCATGAAAAGTTAAAAAAAAAGGAGCAAGTAAATAAACCTGTTTGACTCCCCTCTCCAATAAAATAGGGTCTGACAAGGACCCTCGTGGGCCCATTCTTACTCTGGATGTAATGTCAGTGTGTAGTTCAATTATTAATTTGAGAAGGCGCCTATCAATGTCTGTCCTAGCTAATTTCTTCCATAGTCAAGATCTGTCAATTGAATCAAAGTAAGATCAATAAAGGCAATATAGAGTTGTTTTGTGTGTCTGTTGGTATATTTCTGAATAAGGACCTTCAAAGTGGCACACTGATCTACTGTGCTACGTCCTTTTCAAAATCCTGTTCTCAATGGGAAGAGTTTTGTTTCTTCCTCTGTCCTATCAGTCAGGAACCACACTGAGATGAGGAATAAGTCTCTAGTGTTTTATTACTGCTACGTTAGACAGAAAATCCTAACAAACTGAAGAAGCGTGAGAAAACCCATACAGATAAACCCCAAAAGTCAAGGCGGGTCTGTTCTGTGTCTCTTTGAATGACTGCTCAACTCCTCACTACTATGCATTTTACCCCCTGGATAGGGGCCCCCTCCGGCTCACCATCAGTGCTCATGACACCTCTCAGTCTTCTAATTTATTCAGATGATGTCTGGCATAGAGTTTAGAAGCGATATCTAGATTAATTGGATAATTGGCAGGTTTCTGCTAGTTGCCCTTTTTGAAGATTGGGTATATTATACTTTGCTTCCAATGGGGAAGTACTACACGTTTTATCTATTTCTGAGGAAAGTCTAGTCAGGGTGGGGATCCACCAAGAATCATTGATCTTATATAACTCTGGAGGAATCAAGGGGCAGGGTTGAAATCAGCTGCTTACACTCAGATTTTATGACAGCTGGCCACTCTGGTAGTATGCTTAATTCAATAGAGACTGTTGTTGGCTCAGTATGTAGGCAGCTGTAGTAGAAAAAAAAATACTAGGTCCAATTTTGTGCTGAGATACATACATGGTGCTGTGTGTGGAAATACCATTAGCCACCAATTCCCAAAATTTCTTCTCATTTTTTTAAAACTAAGCTGAGGCCAAGTTCCCTCCACTGATCCCTATTATATGACGACTTCTTAGTCTTTAATAATTCCCTGTATTGGGATCAGGACTGGATCAATAATTGAATCAAAGAATCTGTCCCTTCTTCCCTCTGCAGCTTTCTCAGAACTTGTCTTTTGTTACTACAGTCTTGGTTGTACCATTCCGTCCTTGCATTATTCTTCTGGGATGACAGGTAGTGCTTAGCTGGGAGCTTAGCACATTATTGATTGAACTAAAAATATAATACACATTGGAATTAGATTACAAGACAAGATTCCTTTGATTCAATGTCTGTGGGGTATTTTAAAAAGCAGCAATTTTCCCACTGAGGTTAGTGCTCCATCTGAGATGGCATTTAACCTCGGTGATGCTATCAAGATGATGACATCTCATAGGAGAGAGAGCATTATAAACCAAAAGAGTCAGAACCAGGGTTAGGTGATCACTCTGTGTTCTGTTGTGGACATCAAAGGAGCTAACCTGGGAAAGGAATGCAGGGGAAATCAGAATGTAATCGATGACACTGACTCTGAATGAGCTTAGAAAGGTGTAATGCCCATTACAATGATCAAAGAGCCATGGAGCTTATACAGCCTATACTTAAGGGCCAACTTCAATAGGGAACCCCCTTGTTTGTTTAGTACTTTGTTCATTGAGGACCAGGGCAGAGGCCATTCATTCTCTGGACTAAATTGTGTCTTCCTAATATAGCTGCTGATATCTTTGCCAATTCTGGCATTAAAGTCACCAGCCAGCAGATTATCTGTATTTGGTAATATCTGTTCAGTCCTGGGTTTGCAAGGATCAGACCTTGAGTCACAGATTTGTGTTTGTCCTGTTGGAAAATAGACGTTAATGCAAAGAATTAACCCATATTATTTGCTATATATCTGGACTACCTGGATGTAATCACTGTCTATCCAATCCCATTGCTGTATAGTTCCTTTCATTTCAACTGAGTTCAAAATTGATAATCTACCACTTGCTCTTCCATATAAACCCAATTTAGTGGCAGGAATGGTATATCAGCAGAATCTTGGCAGGGAAGAAATATCCAGGCACCATGTCTTCTGTAATAAAATGTCAAATTCTGACTAGTAGTGTTCAAAACAGATATCCACCAATTTATTGTGCCACCCAGCAATATTCCAAGATACGGCTTTTATGTAAGCCAGAGCCTTAGGAACAAGTCAATTAGTGGCATTCAAAAAGTTATGTTCTTGCCTAAGTGCAAGAAGACATACTGATGATGTTATATTGGTGTTCTCATCAGAATGAGAATCATTAGCAGGCAGCAACTTTGGACTAGTATCAATTAATTTGCTATTGCTGAACCTGGCTGGACTTGTAAGCTGGAGACCTTGGTTCATATATAAACTTGACAGAGCAACTTCCTTTTATCCTCGTTTCTGATCTAAGCCCTCAAATAGACTGTCATTATCTGACACTAAAGAAGATGAAATCAATTTGTGCTGTTTCAGAGTAGAAAGATACGTGGACTTGCTGGAGTGCAAGTTGTTTTCCTTCTTTGATGATGTTTGAGTGCAGGATTCAGAGAGTTTGTAATGATTTTCTGCAGAGCTGCCGTTGGATGTGAGGCCCAAAGATATCAGGTCAATTAAAGGGTTGGCTAATGCTCAGGTTAACAGCAGCATTTGTTTCAATTCAATCTTCTCAATATTTCGTCTAGTATGCAATCTGGTAAGGCTTCAAAAGAGTTAATTTTCCTGTTTTTAGAACTTCATAAGTGCCAATTTTTTCTTGTATCATCTCAGTAGGATTATTTGAGCAGTGTCTTGTCAGGGATGCCAAAGGCGCTGGGTTGCTCTGGTTTTTATCATTTGGCACACTTGTTAAACCAAAGAATGCAGTCCTTTTTCCATCTTGGAAAATGTGCAGTGGGTATATTGAAAAGCAGCAAGAAAATATTTCATTTTAAGTATCATGCAGAGGATGGTGGAATGATTAAAAAACAGTAAAATTGGTTTGTGTCCTGTCATATTAGGAAGCCATTCATCAGCACTTAGACTGATATATGACATTGGCATTGAAGAAGAGAGCTAAGTGATAGAATGAAGGCTCTTGGGGCAGACCAGTGTTCAATGTTAGTTCTATTGAGTGCAACCCTTAAAGCAATCTCATTTGTTCGAAGTATATGGTTATACTTGTTTGGGTTTACAGTACTCTCTGGTGTAAAGTGAGGCAGTAAGCTCTACCTGTATTCAGTTATCATTTCTAATCTTAATTTGTTCTCCTGGGCCATTTTGTTTCATTTGGCTGTCCATAAACAGATTGGAGTTAGTGCCAATGTTTTGTGTTACTGTAAAAAGCTGCTAGCTTATCTGCATAACTTTGCATGAAAATTTCAAAAGCTATTTTTAATGAATCCACCTTTGAATGTATAGAGATTAAATATTCAAAAATTGAAATTACAGTTTGTGCAGTTAATAGACATTGTGTCATGTTCACCGTTCCAATGTTACCGTTACATCGTAACGTTTCGCATGTCATTTGGCTGATGCGTGTTTCGTCTGGGAGGGGAGGAGGATTCCATCTCGTGGGATTGTTATATGTTAGCAGCTGGATTGGAATGTGTTTGGGTTATCTTGTGTGTTCAAGGTTCCTTTCCCAGGACATCAGCAGAAACGGTTACCAGCACCTGGGGGGAGGGGAGTTTGCAACGGCAGGGCGAGGGGAGGGATTATGTTTGAGCCGAGGGTTTTTAGTTTGTATTTGGCATGCTTTTGCTCATTCTCAGCTTTCTCTGTATTTGCATACTATTCTTTAATAAATCAGATATCATTAAGTTCCTGCTTGTGAGTCTGAGTCTATTAGGGTAGGCAATCCTTACATAAAGCTGAGAATCTCAAAAAATTTTCCGTTAGCCCCTTTCCTGATTTATTTTGTGAGGGAGAAGTGCTAGCGATGAGCAAACCAAATCCCCAAACCACGGAAAGCGAGGAATCGAGCGAGGGGGAACCAGACTCCACGGTGATAAGAACACAGAGGGTCCCTACTTGGGAGCTCTCAGAAATTTGGGAGGTGTCGAGCTCCAGCCTGGGAGAAGAGGAGGTTGGAGGTAAAAGAGCCCATGAACCGACCAGCAAGTCACCAGGTGAACTGGTCACCTGGGATGAAACACAGGGACCCCTACCAGGGACGTCCAAAACGTCTTGGAAACAGCGGTACCCGAGTTCCCCAACTGTGGTGAGGCAGGAGGGAAAGGAGGATTCCCAAACCCCTGACCGTATAAGACTGGTGGAGGCCAAATTGGAGTCACTAGAATTTATGTTTCAGAAAATGTCAATGGACTGGGGTCCCCGGGAGAGGAGGAGAGAGGAGTCTAGTAATCGGCATTCGTCTCCTTCTTCGCCCCCACCTTCTTCGGAGGAAAGGAGTAGGACCCGGCACAGAGAGGAGGCAAGGGCGCCGAGGGTGAGAATTTCAAGGTCCCCTCCTCGAGAGCGGAGATCCCTGGGAGCTAAAAGAAAGTCCGACCGCCCAGCGGTGGTGAAGGGACCGCCCGGAGTGGGGGTTAAGGACTTTACAGTTAAATTTGATGGAGATCCAACTAAGCTATCGTTCTTCCTTATCAATGCAAGGAGTTATATGGATGAATGGGAACCGTATTTTCATTCAGAAAGAGCCAAGATTAATGCCATTGCCACTAAGCTCAAGGGGCGGGCTGCCAATTGGTATATGCAGTTATGTCAATCGGATGCCCCTGAGCTGGAGGAGTTCGAAGAATTCCTGTGGGCATTGAAGCTACACTTTGAAGACTCGTTAGCTAAAGAAAGGGCAAAACGGGCGCTGAGGGAGCTTAGCCAGGGGCCATGATCAGTAGCAGACTATGCTCTGGAATTTAAGGCTCTGGCTGGGAAGGTTGAGGATTGGTCCCAATCTACCTTAATAGAACTTTTTAATGACGGTCTGAACACGGAGGTCCTGAGGTGGTCGCTCGGTAGGGACGACCCAGATACCCTGTATGAATGGATACAGTTGGCAGGGAAGGCTGAGCATGCCCATGAAACCTTCGCTCACAGGAAGGTGATGAGATATTCCGGGCTCAGCAAGGGTTCCCGCACTGCTGCACCTACTGGAAAGTCCGGTCAACGTGCCTGGGAGGAGGAGAGGGAGCGCCGCTATGCGAAAGGGCAGTGCCTCCGATGTGGAAAGGAAGGTCACCAAGCGGCAGCGTGCCCGAAGGGCAAGACCAATGATCGTTCAGGGAAGCTGATGGGGAAATCTCCCTCCCTACCCAGGAAAATGAAGGCAGCCATGGCTGAAACTGAAGTGGGGGAGGTTCCTTACTTCAGGGGCGAGGGGAAGCCCGATCTACACCAGCCGGCGGGAAACGCCAGCCACCTGCTCTAAGGAGCGCCTGTGGGCAGGTGGTGGAGGATGGGCGCGAACATGTTTCGGTGAGTGCCAACTATCCCACACTGAACATGAAAGTGAAGTCAGGCTCCCGCACAAGAACCGTTGAGGTTTGGGCATTGATCAATTCGGGGTATTCGCGTTGCTTGATGCACCCTGACGTGGTGGCTGCTTTGGAGTTACCCAGCTTTCCACTGCAACGTCCCATGATTTTCACCCAGCTGGATGGTTCTACGGCGAGGGGGAAACCGGTCACCCATTACACGGGCATGGTGGCATTGCAAATGGGCAGCCACCGTGAGGGGCTGCCGTTTGTGGTGGTGCCTGTGGGGCATCCCTTAGTCATTCTGGGGATTCCTTGGTTGGTCCAACAAAACCCCTATATAAATTGGGTACACAGGACTTTGACTTTTGGGGATGGTTTCTATCAAGCCCCTGGGGAAGATGACGCTCCGGAGGCTGCAGTGGGGAGGGCGGTGGCAGCAACCGCGCATTTCACTGTCACACCACTGGAGGGCTTGCCAGAGCAATACCAAGGCTTTGCGGATGTGTTTGGTGAGAAAGAAGCGGACCAACTCCCACCCCATCGAAAAACTGACTGTGCAATAGAGTTGGTCCCCGACGCTCAACTGCCCAAACCAAAAATGTATGCCATGACTCAAAAGGAACTGGCGGCGTTGAGGGAGTTTGTGGACAAAAACTTGGCCAGGGGTTTTATTGAACCAGCAAATTCACCAGTAGGCGCCCCCGTCTTGTTTCGAGCGAAGAAGGATGGGACATTGAGACTTTGTACAGATCACCGCGGATTAAATGCGGTCTCGATATTAAACAAATATCCTCTGCCGTTAATAAAAGACATGTTAGCACATCTGGCTAAGGGGAAAATCTTCTCTAAGCTGGATTTGCGGGAAGCCTATTTCCGCATCCGCATACGGGAGGGGGATGAATGGAAGACTGCTTTCAATTGTCCACTGGGTCCTTTTCAGTATAAAGTTTTGCCTTTTGGGTTGGTGGGGGCACCAGGGGTGTTCATGCAATTGATCAGTGAAGTGTTACATGAACATTTGTTCAAGGGTGTACTGGTCTATTTGGATGATGTTTTGATTTATACTGAAACGGAAGAGGAACATGAGCGCTTGGTGAAACAGGTGCTTAGCAAACTGAGAAAGGCTGAGCTCTATGCTAAGCTTTCTAAGTGTGAATTTCATCAGACTCAGCTTGACTACCTGGGGTACAGGATCTCTGACAAGGGCATTGAGATGGATCCTGCGAAGATTCAAGCTATTTTGGGGTGGGAGCACCCGCGCACCCGCAGGCAGCTCCAAAGTTTTCTTGGGTTTTCCAACTATTACCACCAATTCATCCAGGGGTTCGCCGAAATTGCATTGCCTCTCACTGACTTGTTACGTACGAAGGGGTTGGGGGACACACGCAAGGTAAAGAACCCGGGGGCATTGCTCAGTTGGACTCCTGACTGCCAGTTGGCTTTTGACAAACTCAAAAGCCTGTTCACTGCTGAACCCATTCTTCAACACCCTGATCCCACTAAACCCTTTGTGGTTCAAGTGGATGCTTCCGATTTCTCAATTGGAGCGCTCTTGCTGCAAGCGGATGCTGACAACTGCCTGAAGCTGTGTGCGTATCTGTCCCGGAAATTTTCCAAGACAGAAAGGCAGTGGCATGTTTGGGAGAAATAAGCTTTTGCAGTCAAGGCTGCTTTGGAGGCATGGCGCCACCTATTAGAGGGGGCTAAATGTCCTTTTGAGGTTTGGACTGACCATAAAAATTTGGAAGCGCTCAGCACGCCCCGTAAGCTCAGTCCTGAGCAGATCCGCTGGGCTCAATTTTTCAGTCGCTTTGACTTTAAGTTGAAATTCATTCCGGGCATGAAAAACTTCCTGGCTGATACGCTTTCCCGCCTGCCCCAGGATTCGGTCCAGGCACCTGACGTTGTGGGTACACTGTGGACAGAACCCCAATTGGGTTTGCAAGCTGTCACATGCAGTCAAACTCATGCGCAGCTGCCCCCAGCTTCAGTTTCACCGGCTGGGGGAAGGACGCCAATTCCCTCGCAATTGCAACAACAGTTTCGGCTAGAGGTGAAATCTGATACTTGGTTGCAAGCAAATAGAGACCATGTTACATTTGACAGAGACTTAGCTTGGAAACAAAACCGCCTCTATGTCCCTGACAGTTTGCGAAGGGAAATTTTGATTAGGTCTCATGATGATAAAGTGGCTGGTCATTTTGGGTTTGTCAAAACCTTGCATCTGGTACGCTGCCAATTTTGGTAGCCCACATTGAGACGTGATGTAAAAAGTTATGTTGCTTCTTGTCCTGTCTGTGCCATGTCAAAACGGAAGGGGGGTAAGCCGCATGGGCTGCTGAGGCTGGTGGCCAGCCCCTCCCGACCTTGGGAGGAGGTTTCTATGGACTTCATTGTGGATTTGCCTCCTAGTCAGAGAAAGACTGTGATTTGGGTGGTAAAGGACTACTTTTCCAAGCAAGCCCATTTCATTCCATGTGCTTCTATTCCGTCTGCTCAGCAATTGGCCCGCCTTTTTCTAATCCACATCTACCGGATTCACGGTAGCCCCTCCCGCTTGGTCACGGACCATGGGACACAGTTCAATTCCCAATTTTGGAAGGCATTTTTGAAGCTGGTGGGCACCAAGCAGGCGTTGTCCACTGCGTCGCATCCAGAGACTGACGGATCTACGGAGGTTCTTAATTCCACCCTGGAACAATTTTTGAGGGCATTTGTCAACTATCAGCAGGATAATTGGGTTGATCTGCTACCTTTTGCTGAGGTGGCTTATAACAACGCCGTCCATCAGAGCACAGGGCACACCCCTTTCCATATTGTTTTTGGACGGGATTTTGTTCCCATTCCTGAGTTGCCTCAACCCCCCGCGCAGCCCTGCTCTGCTTCTGATTGGGCTGCTCAACTGGCAGATTTGTGGCCAGTGATTCAGCAGGCGTTGGCTGATGCCCAATCTGCCTATAAACTGCACGCTGATAAGCGATGAGCCCTTCAACCTGCTTTTAAAGTTGGTGATAAGGTCTACCTTTCCACCAAGTTCATTAAGTCCCCTCAGCCCTTGAAGAAGTTGGCTCCTAAGTTTGTTGGTCCTTTTCCCATTGTGGGAGTTGTGAACCCCGTCACGTTTAAACTGGATTTGCCGCACAATCTGAAACGTTTACATCCTGTTTTTCATTGCAGTTTGCTCAAGCCTGTCAACCACTCCGATCATTGGCATCCGCAACCCCCACCTCCTGCTCCGATCATGATTGACGGACAGCAACATTTTGAGGTGAAGGAGGTCCTTGATTCTCGCCGACTTCGTGGCACCCTGCAGTACCTCATTCGGTGGAAACACTTTCCCCACCCTGAGTCGGTGTCTGCCTGTGATGTTCACTCTCCTGTTTTAGTTAGACGCTTTCATCTAGCTTATCCTCTGAAACCTGCTCCTTAGTGTTTCGTTTTTTGGGGGGGGGGGCGGTATGTCATGTTCATCGTTCCAATGTTGTCGCTGCATCGTAACGTTTCGCATGTCATTTGGCTGATACGTGTTTCGTTTGAGAGGGGAGGAGGATTCTGTCTCATGGGATTGTTATATGTTAGCAGCTGGATTGGAATGTGTTTGGGTTATCTTGTGTGTTCAAGGTTCCTTTCCCAGGACATCAGCAGAAACGGTTACCAGCACCTGGGGGGGGGGGGGGGAGTTTGCAACGGCAGGGCGAGGGGAGGGATTACGTTTGAGCCGAGGGTTTTTAGTTTGTATTTGGCGCGCTTTTGCTCATTCTCAGCTTTCTCTGTATTTGCATACTATTCTTTAATAAATCAGATATCATTAAGTTCCTGCTTGTGAGTCTGAGTCTATTAGGGTAGGCAATCCTTACACATTGTCTAGCAGCAAAGCCTGTTGTGAATTCTCTTGGTGATGGCTTGACTTGCTCTTCTCCCATCAGAGATGTATTAACAGTGGGGGAAGCTAATAAAGGCATATATTGCCTTTTTTGATTCAATCAGATGGTTTGATTCCTCATGTAAAGTAGAGGAGAGCTCTGATAGTTGTTTTTATTGCTTCTCAGCCTTTTGATTAAGATCAAGTGTAGTTTTTCAATTTCTGTTTCCAAATCCCAGTTCAATATATCATAACTGTTAGAGGTAAGGATGGAATGGAAAGGATTTATTTTGTTATTATTTTTACTCAGAGTTTTCTTGTCCATCATGTGGCCATCAATTTTTGGCTGCTTTTTTTTGGTTTAGGTAGAGGCTGTGAGCTTGGATTTGTCCTGTTGCCTTTCTTGTTCTCCACCACTGCTTTGGTGTCGATGTATCATATCCAAAGGCTTTATGATGTTTTAGGGACTTGGTGTTTAGACTCAGAATATATCTCACAGGGAATGTGTTTATTAAATAAAACAAGATAAAAACTAAGATGTGTAGGTAGGCTATTTGTAAAAACAGATAAACCAAATAAAATATAATAGAGAGCTCAGCAGGAAGCTATTGCTTCATCACCATCCAGAACTGGACTCTGCTGTAGAATATGATAGGAAGGATTATTTGAGAGTTGGAGACAAGTAAATCAACAAGCAGTTTGGCTGCTGAATCAAAAAGAAATAGTTTTGATTTATGCAGATTAGCTATAGATGATGGTAACAAATTATGGATTCCATTTACTGAAAAATTTATTGTACAATTTTGTGTGTGTGAATATATGCCCTGTATGTTTCTATTTTCAGCTTTCTTTTTTCCTTTTTTCCTTTTATCATTTTGTGTATTCTTTTTCTTTGCTTTTTGTATTACATTAATAAAGAAAAAAGAAAAAAAAACAGATAGCAAACAGGGAACAAATCCTATAAACCTCTTTTATGCTGACCTGTTGCTGTGAAAACAAAATCTGATGGGAAAAAAAATGGGCAGTTAAAAAAAAAGCAGAAATAGTCAATAGGACTTGTAGGTGGTCAGATACTGCTATTAGCACAGCCAAATCATTCTACACTCTACACTCTTTTTTCCCTCAAGATTGTAAAGAGAAAAAAAGAGTGAGCATTGATGCTCCTAAAATGAGTGCCACTGGTAGTGGTTCACATGTTGGAATAAGAGCAGGAGGACAAAGGTTGAAGTCCATCCTTGGCCATGGAAGCTCACTGGGCCAGACTTTGGGCCAGACACTTTCTCTCAGCCCAAACTATCACACAAACTTATGATTAAAGAGGGAAATCAGACAGATCTCAAAACAGAAAGTTACTGCTGGAGCAGAAGGGAAGATCCGGCTACTTTTTATTTGTAATAGTGAGAGCAACATTGGTTAGATAGTTTCCAAGTGTCAACTGGGTTTACTTGTAGGGAGGGATACCAACTAAAACTGCAATGAGGCTCAATAAAAACACAAAACCACTAGACACATACACGTATGCCAGAGCTCCTCTGCTAACATCCTGATCCCAATGCCTGGCAAATGACCACATTCCTATATATTCCAGCTGGTTGCCCTTACTGGACTTTTGCTGGCAAAGAACAACTGACAAAGCATTTAGATGTTTTTTTTCAATAGATGAGATATGGGGTGAAGAGAAATAATGTTGTATTTAGAGATAGTGATAAGCTATTAAGATTGTTTTTGGCTGCTGGGATGAAGCGGGAAGTTACTTATTTCTTCTTTTTCTATTTTTTTTCTTTGTTTTTCATGCTTTTTTCTTTTTCAGTCTGTATTTTTTGTAGTCTGTATGGCTTTTATTCTTTTCATTTATAATTCTTAATAAAATCATTTGGAAAACAAAAACAGCAGGGACACTATCAGTTCCTGCTACTGAAATGGCTAGCAACCACAAGTCATGATACTAACAAACTGTGAAGAATTCCAAAATTATTTCTCTAAAGTGGATTAATAATTAAGTGATGCAAACTGGAACAAAATTCACTACATCTTCACAAATCGAATGTTTATTGGCACTGACTATGAAATAAACGGATTCACAGCAGCTAGGTCTAAGAAGCTAGATACTAAAAAGACAAACTGATTGTAAATAGTCAACATTACATCATTTGTGTACACATAAATGCTGTGATTAGTTTTGAAATATGTATATAGTTCTGGCTATCAGAGATCACTATGCAGGAGGAGGAGGATTTAGAGAAGGTGTAGAAAGGACAGCCAAAATCATTCTGGGCCTGAAGTCAGTTCTGTATAAGCTGAATCACACATACCCTTTTTTAATTTAGAAAAGATAGCTAGTGTAGGAAGTAATATAAAATTAGCCAATATATGGAGAAAGTAGGACAAATCTATATCCCAGTTCTGCCACTGAAGATCCAAGAGAGTTTTGTGGCTTGCAACACCTTACAATGTGTGTGGCTGGTATACCAATTGTAGTCCTTTATAGACAGAAACTGGGCATAACTACCCATGCTGTGTAACCTCCAGAGCATACACTGTAAAATCTGCATTGGTGCTGCCTTTGAAGATTCTCCAGACACTTCAGTTAAAGTCACAATGCAATTGCAAATTGTTAATGAGCACTGAAAGGCAGGAGTATGTCTCAGCATTCCCACTAACTTCTGATGTTTATCTGTGCACAATTCAAAATGCTGGTATTGACCTTTAAAGTCCTTCACTAGAAGGGGACTAGAGTATTTGGAAGACATTGCTGCTATATTAATTTTGAATTTAATATAGCAATTAAAGTATCACTCTCCCTGGCAAGAATTATGCAAATTACATGGACTTTAAGATTTATATATTTCTTTCCTGTAAGATTAGGAAGAAAGTTTAGCATCTGAAGGTCAAACACTTGTTGAACTGAACTGAGAGTCACTGTCTTTAACCAGCAGTTTCTACATGTGACCACATAGTTAACCTCTTAAATGTTTGTTTATATTTATATGGCTGCCCATCTCACCAATGGGCCTCTGCCCAGCTAACAGGAATTAAAATACAATATAAGAATAATGTACACTTAAAAAATAAACATTGTTCACTGCTGACTAACACCAAGTGGCTCCCAAACGCACCGTTCACCAATAGCGTGGACTCGATTACTCTCTAGGGTTCTATGCCTGTGAAAACAGCCAGGTCTTGACAGTTTTTCAAAAGCTCAGCAGAGTCAGGGCCATCAGGCAGTATAATGTTCCAAAGGCAGGAGTGGCTATGGAAAAGGCACACTTCCTGGATCCTGCTAGGTGACTATCTATCTATCTATCTATCTATCTATCTATCTATCTCTATCTCGTCTTTATTATTTTTATGCAGCGCATGCCCCTCCTGCCTGACCTAATCGGACAGGTAGAAACAGTGGGAGTAAGGTGGTCCCTCAAATACCATTGTAGGGTTTTATACACCTTGAATTGCACCCAGAAGCAAACAGGAGCTATGAGTCCAGGGCCCCCAAATGGTGTACTGGTTCTGTCTAAGATAGCACAATCCCATCCAGAACTAAATAACTAGATCCAGGAGGCCCAAACACCCAAAGCCACTCCACGTTGCCAGGGTTGAGTTGAGCTTGTGTCTTGCTAGGAATGAACTGAAGCCTGTTCATCCCCATCCAGACCCGCACAGCCTCAGGCACTGAGACAAAACCTTGCCTGGCCAGGGGGGGATATACAGCTGACTATTAATCCATGCCATCATGTGACCTCACCCAGCAGCTTCATGTAGATGTAAAACAGGAGTGGGGAGAGAGTTGAGCCCTGAGGCACCCCACATAAGGTGGACTGTGGGGCAGACCTCTCCCTGGCAAGTAACTCTGACTGAAACTGACCCTGGAGGAAGGAGAAGGAGTTCAACACTGTGCCCCTAACTTCTGGAGCCAATCCAAAAGGATACCATGGTCAATTGCTATTGAAAGCCACTGAGAGATCAAGGAGAGCAAGGATGGATTCACTACCCCCATCCTGTTCCCTCCAGAGGTCATCCACAAGTGTGACCAATGCCATTTCAGTCTCATACCCCAGCCTGAAAGCTGAATGAAAGGAATCCAGATAATCCGCTTCATCTAGGGCCCTCTGAAGCTGCAAGGCAACCATCTTCTCATCAACCTACCGTAAAGAAGAGGGGTTGGAGACAGGGTGAAAGTTGCCTAAAATGGTCAGATCTAAGGATGGCTTCTTGAGGAGGGTGTGGACTACCACCCCATTTCTCAAGGATGTATTTGTCACTGCACAAACCCAAACACATGTTATCTCTCAGGCAACCTTAGCCTGCCAGGAGGGGCATGGATCCAACACTGAAGTGACAGTGTTCAAATTCAAACATCACCATACTATATAATCAGAAGACAGTCTACAATATACCAGTAGATATCTGGGTTACTTCAATATACTCAACTTTTTAATAATAATAAAAGGGGGGGGAATACTTCCTCCATCAAAAGCAGACTTCAGAAAAGAGAGACTTGGCATGTATTTTTGGGTGAAAGGATTATGAACTTGATTCCATTCTGATACTGAGAACAACTCCCTAGGTTAAAAAGCAGCGTGCACTATTTAATTCTCATTACATATTTTTGCACCTGTTTCTTGTTAATGGGTTTTGGGATGCTAACACAAACTTCAAATCTGGCATCTGCCCACTGCAGTTTTCCAAAGATTTTCTAAGACGAATATTTAAGCCTACAAGACAGCCTTGACTGAATAAACTGAAACTTAAGCAAAATATTCAGCAACCCCCCCCCCCCCAAATCTTCCATCCATGCACGACTCAAACACTGGACTGCTAGTAAAAACTGGAGGTTGACAGAGAAATCATTAGTATGCAGCAGCGAACTGTGAACCTCCCGCGGTTTACGACTGCTTCAGGCAGTGCTAACCCAAGGAAGGTCTATAGATTCAGATCGCTCCCCAGCAGCATACCGCCCCCGTCACCACTCCTATGCACGAATGTTAACACTCCTATTGTGTTAACTTTCTCCCGCAGAGAAAAACGCGCGCCCGCACACCCCGCAACCGGGCCAAGCCGTCACCACCGCAGCGCTTCCTTCTTTTCACGTCGACCCGCAGCTCCTCCCGGGGTTGACCAGGCGCTCCGACTCTCCGCCAAGGCCGGAGCTGAGCTTCCCTCTCTCGCTTACCCATTTTGGCGATGGGGGGGCGGCGGGTTGGGAGATGCGCACCCGTCACTCAGCCGTCCCCCCTTCTCCTCTCGCTCCGCTCCTCTTCCTTCCGCCCTCACAGCAGCCACCTCCGCCGCCGTCGCCGCCTCATACCAAAGCTTTGGCCCAGGTGCCCGCTTCAGCCACCTCCTTCCTAAGGCCTGAAACAAGTGGCTCCTCCTCCACTCGCCTTCCGTCGATGTAGCCTACTTCTTCCTTCAGCGACACAAATGCGCGGAAACTCTACACAAACCTTTTGCGCTCACGCACGCGCAGTCCCTTCGGTGGAAACTAAAGATCCCCTCGCAGCGAAAAATTACGCGTGCGCACTCTCAAAAACAGGCGGTGCTACTAAAATCTCAGCTGCCAATTACTGTGCGAGGAGCGGGCGGTGGGAGGGATCCTTTGCTCGATCGTGGAGGTTGGTAGACTTCTGCGGATGGTTGTCCAGGCCTGTGGCAACTGTTCTCAGAGGAGGATTTTGCCATTATAAGATCAGTGCTTAAATGCAAACTCTCCATGGATAGAATTCTGATCCCGGTGGTTATCATGTAGTTATGCTGGCAACAATACTGAAAGGCTTGTTAATGCCTTCCGGGATTTTGCCCGACTCCCCAAGTCTAGTTTACAGCCTCCAGGCTCCCTTAAGATCTTCTATCCAAGTCTGACCTGGATATCTTTTATGGACTGTAATTTAGCAGATGGTTTTGTGCCACATCCAAAGTCTGAGTCTCTCTTAACCTAAGGGTTAAAATTTAAGATCTTGCCTGATTTCTGATAAGGACAGAGTATTAATTATTCTGATCGATGATTATCATCATAGTGGCTGCCTTGCTAATTGCTGGATATTGATTTGATTTTAATAATAATTCTCAAGTGCTAGATTGATACAAGATCACTTTTAATGATTAAATCTAATATTAGTATTAGATTAATTAGTATCAATCTAATATTACTAAAGTTTTACTCAGATTTATATAGCTCATAATTTTTTCCTATTTTTTTCTTCCTTTTCTCTTTTGTCTTGGCTGTACTTCGAAATATCTGTTAAAACAAAACGAATAAAAAATCCAAGCTGCAAAACTGAAAAATAAAGCAGTAGCCAGCGCTCAACCTGCATAAACATTCCAGATTAGCCAAGATTGGTTAGATGCAGGACTAGACAATTGCACTAAAGCTTTGTGAGAGAGAGACACTGCCTGGCAGAAGAGCACTTTAAGTAAGGCTACCCGGTCAACTTTCTGCCTAGTATCTACAGTTTACCACTCCTACCAGGAAAGGCAATGTAGAATTTTCTATACTAAATCTCGCTAAAATAGCAGCACTTAACCCACCTTGGCACGATTTGTTTTGTTTTTTAGATTTCCATCCCACCTTTCCTCCCTTGGATATACAGGTATTATGGAAATCCTCCCTTCCCAATCTGCACTTGTATTCATGTTGCAGAAGTAAGTCAGAAGTGTGGAGCGATCACTAAGACATCAGTTACATTGGAAACCCTTTTCTGAGCTGTCCAAATGGTTGTAAGATGGATAAAGAAATCCAAAACCTACAGAAAAATCAATAAAATAGAAAATCATCAAAGGCAGGAGGAAGGGCATCATCCACCAGTAAACAATAGCATACAAAAGGCTTGTTCTAATTATAGGCTGTGATGCAATACAATGGTGATAGGAACTTTGCAACTCCTTTAATGAACTAAGGGTCCATTAGAAGGTAGGTATAACCCTAACCCTTCATTAATTATATGGATGTGCAAAATTTGGCCCAGGAACATAACATTCTGGAGAGCTCTGGAATGTTCTGGTTCCCCTTCAACCAGGCCAAACTTCTCAATCCATGCGGTTCTGAGGTTGCTTCCCTGAAATAAATCTCAACTGGAAGTGTTCAAGGCTACCTTCTGGACAAAACAGACGTGTTTGAGGGCCAGAACAATCCTGCAACACTCCCAACTGCTTCTAGTTGAGTTACTCTCAGAAACTGCCAAATAGCCCAGGAGATATATAGGTATACTGTATATGACGCTTTCTGTTCAAGCATGTCTGATTCTCGGCGATTCTATGGACCAGCTCTCTCCACATTTTCAAATCTTGTACTTCTTTTGTTTTATGCTCTGGCTGATGTCAGCTTTGGTGGTGTCTGGCCACATTTTTTGACGGCCTGGTTTCCTTTTACTGCTGACCATTCTGAGCATAACTGCCTTTTCCAGTGAGTTTGATTGCATGACGTGGCCAAAATAAATAAGGCAGAGTTTTGTGATTTTGCCCATCAGCGATATGTCTGGTTTTATATGCTCTAGTACTTGCTCTATACATACATACATACATAGCGCAACGGGAAACTGAGTTCTAGTCCTGCTTTAGGCACAAAGCCAGCTGGGTGACCTTGGGCCAGTCTCTCAGCCCTAAGGAGGCGGCAATGGCAAACCACTTCTAAAAAACTTTGCCAAGAAAACTGCAAGGACTTGTGCAGGCAGGCTTCAAGAATCAGACACAACTGAATGGATAAAAAAAAAATCATATAGGTCATAGCTCAGTTATTATACTGCCTCTGTAGTACCACCAAGAGTAAAGCAACCAAGTGAGCTACCACAGGGTTTTTCAAACTGTAGTTCCACAGAACTTGATGGGATTCTGTGAGGTTAAGGGGAAAAATCCCTTCACTCAACGCAGTCAGGGGCATCCATAGGGCAGCCAAAAACAAAAACAAAAAAACAAACCCCGCCACAGCCACTACATTGTAGAACAGGGGTTCCAGGAGTTGTGTGTTTTTTTTTTTACCTGACAGGTTCTGCAGCTTGCAGATGTTTGAAAATCCCAGAGCCAGAGAAAGCTCTGCAACAGCCTAAGCAATTAAGGTCACAGAACTTTGTCAGGTTAAACAACTTTCTGTTAATCCCCAACCCACAGAGGTTCCCTGATCTTTTTGTTAGTTTAGGTAAAATTCACTTTTAGCCCAGTCCCATCATAGTGGTAATAAAAATTGGCTTGAAAAGCCACAGTGACATACTTTTACAGCTGGATTTTCTGGTTGATATGAAATAACCCACCATCCAATCTAAACGTTTAAGAGTCTTATTTCAAGTGGATTACTACATCTCTTAATGCATTCATACCAACTGAAACTGGGTTGGTCTCCACTGCAGTGAGGGCCTGCGTTACCAAATTCAGTCTGAATCTTAACATGGGACTAGGTTGTCAGAAGAGTTCCATTTTTAACATAAAAGAAAAGCTTTACTCAAACTTCAACTTTTATTTATACAGCTATATTCAATGTAAATTTGAGCATTTTGGCCTATTTCTAAACAGCTGTATTCTAATGTATACTGTATTCTATACTGCCTTTTCCCCTCAGAACTGACTTTTCAACAAATTAAATGACTATGTATATTTTAATATCTTTTTTTTCCATTTTATACTATCATGAATAATTTAGAAATGTTCCATTTTATTAAAACGTAAGAAAGGCAGAATTCACACAAGGAAGTAGGAATGGAACAAACCAAAATATGCAGAGGAAGCAAGATTAACAATTTAAAAATTCCAGCATTCTACTTCAAACCCTTTAAAAAACTGTTTAAAATTTTTACATGTCAATACAATTCAGAAATTGGGTGTCCCAAATCAAGATAAAGTCCATTTCAAATATTTTTCCATAAAAATCAAAATATTGCAATGTTAACCATTGTCTGCCACATAAAGATAAGATTAATAACAACTTTGCCCAACGATATTGGCTTAGAAAATATATGCAACACTTGGGAGTAGGGGGAAAGGAACATAAATCAGTGCTATTGCTTATTGAAAGAACAAGGAGTTTGGAACTTTATACAGTCATGCTACAAATTTCACACCTTTAAGAAATCATCACACTGGGAGTACACAACATAAGATAACATCTTACAGTTCAGAATTGGTTAGTAAAAAAAAGCCCATATTATTAATATCCTGTACACTAAGAACATTGTTCCTTTTGAAACAGATACCACAAATCCATATTCATCACTTGACAATCCAACACTGTTTGCATGTTAGATCTGCATGTTTTGGCTCCTTTACTAGATACATCTTATGCCCATGGTCTGTGTGTCTTAGACCAGTACAGGTATGTATATATCAATTATATTTTCCTTCAACTGTACTATACTCACATACTATGAGACAAATAATCAATAGGCTTGCCACAGTTGATCTCACTATATACATGACTGGTGGTTACATCTGAAAAGCTCTGCTGATCACACCTCCCTCAAGTTATTGTGGAAAAGTGCTTTCTGATAGGAAACTATGGACTCTTCTCTGAAATCTAAATAAGCCATTCTTCTGGAGGAGGAATCAATCACAAATACACTCATTTTAATATATCGGAGAAGAACTATAATACACATACAGGTGACACTATTGAAGTAGCTTGATATGGGAATGAGAGGCAGCATATTAATATACCTATAGTAGAGATGCTTGCACATTTTGAAGTACTGTAAATTGCATGTATCTGATCATGTTCATGTTTTCAGAAAAAGTACCATCCCATATATTGACAACAAATTTAATTCTCAGCATTTATACTATGTGTATATCCTATGCTGCCTTAAGGAAAGTTTTTTGTTTGGTTTTTTTTTTTTTTGCATAATTGTATCACTGCTGAGATAAATGATATAAAAACTGCTATTGAAAGTTTAAAGCAAAACTTGTCAGGAAAATGTTTGTCTATTAGAACAGTAAAAACCACCAGTTGAAGTGTTTCCTACATTTTAGTAAAAAATGTAATGTTGTGAGGGAGGGCAACACACCGACACAATTTAAAACTAGATGTACTTTTGTTATCAGATACTAGGTATGTACCCAAATACCCAGTTTTATACACTGCTATTACTTCTGAAGACTCTTTAGTTGTAGAGAAGGGACAGCAACATGTAGATGATTATCTAATGTACCATTCCAAATTAAAGCTTCAATTCAAGATACTTTTGCAAGAGCAAAATATATTCTCCAACAGCTCCTGCAAAGGACAAGTCCTTGCTTATAGGCAAAGAACAATTTAAACAACAACAGAACTTAGTTTCACAGAAAGCCCTTACAAACTCATAACTGGTATCAAACAAATTGCCTGGGAGCAGGGAGAGAGAGGAAAAGAATAAAATATTTAATAGAAGTTAGTTTTATAGCTCTATAACTTTGAATAGCTTTTAGGCATCTATAACAAATTATTTCAGGTAGAGTGTTAATTGGTAGTCAGTGCCATTGTAATAAAAATGCTCAACACAGATGGCCATAATATATACATAACTTTAATTGAACATGTTAATAAAATCTGAGAAGATCTGAAACACTAAGGATATCCCTGCATTTTTAAGTCATTGGCATGGAGTGGGGAGGGGAGGAGAGAGAAAACATGGGTAGAAGTTCATCATATATACTCATTAACTCCAGTTGCAAGTCTTCCTAGAAGAAGATATTAAGAGCTAGTGACACTGTTTCAATGCAGCTTTGTTCTTAACTTTAGAAGACTGAAAGACTACCATCCTGCTTCATTATTTCCCATAACCTAGTTATTTTTACACTCTCAGGATTTCCAGACAGTTGTTGTAACAGATAGCTATCCAGTCCGGCTGAGTTGATGCCCACTGTACATTGTTAATTTCTCCTTCTGCTGTGTAAGCCAAGATTGGGTCCTCAATGGCACGAGGCATTTGCTGGATATCCCAAATGAGAGCTTGATGGTCATCCGCTGTCAAAGGTGAAATACAGACTTGGTTAAGTTTTCTTTGCAGAAAATGTATTCATCCATGTACCCCAAAATAGAGGGGGAAAGCTGTGAGTAGTCACTGGTGACATTACTACCAGATATGTCTATACTAACAGTATCTGGCTAATCCTGAAAGTATTTTTTGTTGGTGGGTAGAAATTTAAGTATATTTCCCAAGTAAAATCATGTTAATTAAATTACATTGTAACATTTTATTTTTATTTTAGAGCAGTAAAAAATAGACATCGTAGGTGCGTATCGGTAGATTGCATGTATCTTATTGTTGGTTTACACAGTATGTTGGTTTACATGGTAGTCCCTGGATTAGAGACGCTAGCTTGCACAGAATAGCATGAGCATGCTTGGAATAAAATTGGGCTTTGGTTGCACCCCTGGCATTCTGGCCAAAATATGTCAAAACTGATCACTATTTTCCTTACTGTTAGCAGGGAATGTTGCATGTTGCACAGGTGTAAGTAAGGCTGGTAAGCTAATCTACACCAACACAATAATATAGTATATGAAAGCTCTGATTGCCAAAGCCATCATGGGCAGTGAAGAGAGAGGATGAAGAATTAATGAGTGCTGAATGAATGTGGGTTGACTACAAAAGTGGGTACAAAAGAAGTATGTTAAGGTGATTTAGTCATACAGAGAGAACGAACAAGGGCCATATTACAAAAACAGCATCTGAAGGAAGAGTGAATAGGTCAAAACAGAGGTGAAGACCAAGAAAGCCGTGGCTGAATGGAGTTAATAATTTTCAGAAACAGAGAGTTGAGAGATTTAAGAAAAGACAACGTATGACAGGGGTATATATGTGGAAGAAGCAAGGATTTTTGCTAGAATAGGGAGGTATAGTGAATGGTATTGGTGAAACTATATTTAGCTATATTTCCTTTCCTTTTTTTCTTATCTCATGCCTTTGATTTACTTGGCTTATTAGTTGTTAGCCTTCAGATAATATATAGAGAACTCAGACTACAATCCTATGTTCACATATTGGGAATGACAGTAAATCCCTATCACCTCTTGAATGCCCAAATAAAAGAGGGGAGGAATACAAAGGATTCAGTTTTACCTGCTGTGCAGATATGGCAAGAAGAATGTGGTGCCCAAGCAATACCATTCACACACGCTCGGTGATTATTCAGCCTGGCAACTGGTGTACAAGGAACTCTGACATCTAGAATCACCACCTCAGAGGGGAAAATAATTATAAATGTTAATTATAAAGAAATTATCTTAGACTTTATTTTTATACTTTCATTAGCTAGTGCTCAGAGCATTCACACTGCAATCCAGCTATCAAGTCAGCATATTTATTCCAAGTAATTGAAAAATTATTTGTTCTAATAATGAATATAAAAATATGACAGTATCTCCTGACTATAGACACTTTTTGCAAAGAAACCTAGATGACAAATCACAATATAAAATGCTATGACTGCTCATTAGTACAATTCACGTATTAGGCTATCTATCAGTACAATATATGCCTTAAAATTGAGAAATTAACAGAAGAGTAGTTTATTATTTCTAAAAATGGATTCTGCTTGTAGAGATACTACAGCAACCAAAGACTGGCTAGCTCATCTCACCAAGCCACCATAAGGATTACTAACCATCCATTTCTTATTTCATACTAGTAATGCTCTAATTAACATGCACATCTGCCTGATTATTTTACTTCATGGAACTGTGTGTAACTAAGGTAATTTTAAGTAATCCGTGTAGCAGAAACTGTAGTCCCACTGTTTTCAGCACATAGTTGGAAAGCACAGTTTATCAAGGTCACTATATTACTCAGAAACAAAGCGTACTGGGCATTCTCACAGAACAGTGTCTCACCTCCATACCATCCATTGCCATTGTTGCAAGGTAATTAGGATCCTGTTTATTCCAGCAAAGGCGGAGCAAAGGATGGTGCTGAGGATCCTCATAGATAATAGTGCTGTGCTCCAAGTGTCTTAAGTCAAACATCCTCACTGAGCCATCAGCACCAACAGAAGCAAACATGTCTCTCCCACCTCCTGCACGGCTGAATGCAATATCATATACCTGTTCAGATATCAATGGCAAAAAAGTGATAAAATGATGCTTCCTGTACTAAGGATTTCTGTCCCCACTGTAATTTTTCATGCAAAGGCAGGAGTACAGAAGATATGTCCAACAAATTATTTGCTTTAGCCTAAAAAAGGACAATGCTTACCACAAAATAGGGCTTTAGGCATAACACTCTCTCCTTCTAAGCAGAATGTTTCTTTTGCAAAATATTTTACTTTGTTGTATTGATTCCCCATTATCAATGAATTACTAAAAGGAAAATAAATGTGTTACTAATAGCAACACAACCCACCTTGGCTCCTAGATCACTATTTCCAATTTATAGATTGGATTTTTAAAAACATTTAGTAATTGCACATAATTGCAGAAACAGGAAAAAAAAGTACACCATCACCTCTTTGTCATGGGCAATCAACTGAGTCTTGACGTGGCCAGACACTAAATTCACTCTTCCCAAGACCTGGCCAGTTTCCAAACCCCAGATAGTACAAGTTGTGTCAATGCTAGAAGTACCTGGCACAGTTTGAGAGGGAAGAAAATACATATATTAAGATGGTTTTTCCTTAAAAGCAATACATATATAGATTATTACATAACATTTTTAATCCTAGATCTCAAAAAAGTAAAGCTCCACCCCATTCTTGATTTATAGAAAGCAACCTCAATGTGTCTATTAATTCTTTTTTAAAAAACAGAGCTGCAACCCTCAGACCCCCTATGGCAGTCAAAACATCAAACTACCATCTTTAAAATTTAAAAATTAAAATGTATTTTTCTACATTGTGGTTAATCAATATTCTATTTAATGCCATGGGATTATGACTGCCCATATGATCAAAATATATTTGATTTGACTAATGTAATAAAGAACAGTATTGTTACTTCCATAACAAGTATCTATTACAGGAGAACTAATGTGCATCAATAAAAGTAAGTTTTAATCAACTATAATTTATAACAGAATGAAAATAAGTATATACATTTTAATCATAGATACAATTTGCTAGTATAAATTTTAATTTTTATTAAAGTCTTAGTGAGACTTCAAATAAACATTAAAACAGGAGAAAAAAGTACAAGACCAAGAAGCTCCTACTTCCTCAGCGATTAAATGAAGCCATAATGCAATTATAAAAACACACCAAAATCACAAATCATTCTTCTGCTGCATATTTGACATTTAAAAAGATGGTACTTAACGATTTTTGACTGACTAGCTGATTATTGTACCAACAAAGAATTGCCAAAAGAAAAAAAATGGTCAGAATAGATTTGTTCAGTATTTTCAAGTCCCTTTGTTGGACAATATAATTCAACAACAAAGCCTAACAGTAAATGACACAAATATCTGCACAATATCCAGGACAGCTCCATGTCAATTCAACCAATTTGTCATAACTAAGACAAGTACGTAGTAGGACCTCTCCAGTGTCTGTCATTACTTAGTCAAGAACAATCTTTGTACTTCATGAAGTTTTTACTATTGAGCAAAAAAGTCATACTCAATGAACAGAGGAAGCTCTTCCAAGTCTGGTTTAATTATTTTGATAAATTGAATCATATTCTATGCCTTTTAGAGTCTCCTCTGGCCATGATTCCAGAAAATTAATGGGATAGTTTCTTGGAATTTTGAGAACAGATGAAAATTACAGTATAAGCCTAGTCAGAACAAAGAAACTCCTCCAAAACTCCCTCTCACTTAAATGCATGATGTAACTCCATCCATCTGCAGCTCTCCACTCCTCCCAATATGTTAAGGCCACTGGCCACCAAAAGATTGTCTACTTCTTATCTAGAAGATAATATGAAACCTACCATTGGCTAGTTTATGAAACAGATATCCACCAATAATTTTCTTAGCTAAATTTATAATAAAACTCTTAGTTGTGTTAATCATGTTACCATCATCATTCTGCTACATTAGCATTTGGCCCTTACCTAATAGATAAGGATCCACTTCATTCCAATCAAAGGAGGTCAGTGGAGCACAAAAATCAGAATTCTTATTGTTGTTCAGCAGACATTCTAGCCTGGTCTCTGTTTCACCCACCTGAACAAAAATATCAATATATGCTTGTCATCACATTGAGTCAGTTTATTTATTTAAAAGAGTATGAACCCTCAGTGTATAGAAAACTTAAGGAAAAGGCCATTCCTCCGAAGCCTCATGCGTCTCCATAACATTTCACTGCATCCAGAGAGCAAAACCAGAAACAATATTTTTCCCATTACGATTATTGGATTCTTAATTATATTAAAATATAGAATTCAAGGGAGGTTTTTAGTTAAGTTAGAGGGAGTTCCTTCCAGCAGCAGAATTGCACATCTACCATGAACCCTTAAAATCTGCTCTATTAGATTTTGAGGGGGCACAGAAGAAAACCCAATTACACAAATAAATTACTTCAACTCATGTAATTTTAGACTTAACTAGAGGTGTCTGCAGGAAGTGATGAATGGGGGCAAATGACAAGAACAGCGTTGTGCCTTGCACATACAAAAGGGGTGGCACTTGCATCAGGATACTGCAATGCTGCTTTCTTCATTTTGACAACAATGTCAGATCTTCTTGGCTTTAATTTAATCCAAAACCGATTTCTTTTTTAAATTTTGTTCCAAACTATATTCAACTTATTATTCATTGTGATTATGATAAATTCAATGTTTTCAGTGTTTTTTTAGGGGGAATTACCACTGATTTATAAAGTGACCTCTGTAAGCAGTCCTCTCATAAAATCTCACAAGAGACTTAAACTTCAATATCTTAGTGCACATTTTTGTGGTTTTATAGACCATAGATACAAGGAATCTAATCTCAAATGCATAGATATGGGGTTATATTGTTATTTTTGCTGTCCATTCATGAGATATGGACAAATATCAGACTTCCAGGGTCTACCATATTTTTTAAACAGATCGTCATGGTCTATCAACCAGAAGAATATAAAGAACATTTCCAGTAGCACAACTAAATGCACAGTGGTTTCACACAAAAAATTATGTTATCATTTTCAAATTTAAAATACTCATTTTCAAACACCTAAATTAGTTTGAAACCTAATTTACATGAAATGGTCTAAGGATTTTTTTATTGTTAAAATACTAAGCCTAAAATACTCTTGTCAAAGTCATCTAAAATCTTAATCTGCTTTCTCCACATTTCTATAATTTTACTAGAATACAAATCTAGATACAAAAGGTACTCAAAATATACTAAATTAGAGTTGGTAAAAAACTACAGCAAATAATATGAAGCAACTGACATTAAAAAACCCAAATTAATACCTGACAAAAAATTTAAGACCCCTAAGTAGTTGCCTATATGATAATTCCAACTGTGAGTCACCCTTGCCTTCCTCAGAGGAAATCTTTATTCATTATTTGGGAAGAAATGTAAGATTTGCATCATACCAATATTATGAAATTCTGCCACATAATGAATTACTCAATCGATGCTATTTGGAGCCTACCCTGCCACCTTCTTATGGATCTTCAATTTTTCTATTGTAGGCTTCAAATATGCACCTACTATAATCATATGAGAGTCAGTTTGCTGTAGTGGTTAAGGCATTATGCTAGAAACCGGGAGTCCATGAGTTCTAGTTCTGCCTTAGACACAAAGCCAGCTGGGTGACCTCGGGCCAGTCACTCTCTCTCAGCCCTAGGAAGCAGGCACTGGCAAACCACTTCCAAAAAACCTTGCCAAGAAAACTTTAGGGACTAGTCCAGGCAGTCATCAGAAGTCAGCAATGACTCAAAGGCATAATAATAATAATAATAATAATAATAATAATAATAATACCCCTTGTTGTGGAGGAGGGGCTTGTGATGCTCTGATGAGGTTGAGGGCTATGCTGCTGGTAGTGTATTCTACCAGAAGGGTCACCCAAGCCAGTCTAGTCTCAGCAGAAGAGCCAGACTAAATGTATCCATTAACTATGGTCAGAAAACAGAAAAAGAATCTTATATGGAATCGGTTATTGCCCAGATCAACAAGGACCATGTCAGGTGTTAGAGTTCCTGGGCATCTGTCAACAAGTGGGCAACAGGACTCAGGAGCTATGGCTGGGCAACCAGGACTTAGCCCTGTAGGATTACTAGAAGAACAACCACCACAGACAAAACAAAAGCGTACTGTGTTTGAAAACCATGCCATTATGGCTTGCTATTATAAATTGGAAACAACAAATGGGGCTACTTAAAGTGAATGTTTGAACTGTGGAAAGGAATTTATCCAGACTCAAATATCAATGAACAACGATTAGCAGATCAAAGGAGATTCATTACCAGAAATAAAATATTCAGGGATGCAGAACCAGAAGCAATTCAGAAAAATTTTGAAAATGGAAGACCCCAAAACAATAGAAGAATAGTAGAAGAAACTCAGATAAAAAAAATTGGAAATATAAAGGAAATAGCTGATATGAACTACATAAATGATAACTTAGCAAAAGTAGTAACAACAGAACCAGTACAGGTCAGCACTGAAACAAGCTATGAACTGACCCTCTGACAAGAAGAATTAAAAGAGAAAGTTATGGTGTGTGCACAATTACCAGTAGAAAGACAAAGACTGCCAGTACTGAAAGTAGTGCCCAAAAAAGAAGAAGGTTGTGAATAAAGCACTTGCAAGGATTAAAATAACATCTATCGAACAGACCAACCAGCTTGCCTACAGTACAACAGTGGTGGTTCCAGAAGAACTGGGTACTGAAATTAGAAAACCAAAAGCAAAATCATATTCAATCCCAAAGTGGAAGATCAGACTGAAGGCCAAGCTAAAGAACTTAAGATCAGATATGAGTAATTTAAAGAACATGAAACAACAAAAATTGAAGAATGTAAGGGTCAAGACAAGCCTATTTAAAAAGTATTGGCTTAACACCAGAAAAATTGAAGAAGCTTTGGAAATCATAAAACAGCAAATAACAGCAGTACCTGGGAAAATTGAATGCTATGAGGCATGAATCATCCAATTTAAGCAAAATTAGCTATTTCAATCAGACCAGAGGTGATTCTACCAAAGTATAAATGGCAATGGAAATTTTGAAAATGGAAAATCAAACAAAAATGAAACAATCCAGTTTTGGAAAGATCTATGGAAAACTTAAAAAGATTTTAATAAAAATGGTGGATGGATAAAAGAATTTGAAGATGAATTTAGTAAAAATCAAATGGAAGAACTAATAAAAACAGCAGAAATGGTTAAAAATCAAGTGAAAAGGTTTAAAAACTGGACATCTAGAAACGATCAATTGCATGGCTTTTGGCTCAAATTTCTGACTAGCTTACATCCAACTATAGCTAAACAGCTTAATGAAGTATTGCGTAAAGGAGACATCAGTGACTGGTTAATAACTGGCAAAACTTATCTGATTCAAAAAGACTCAGTGAAAGGGACAACACCAGGAAACTAATAGACCAATAACACGCTTGCCTATAATGTTTAAATTACCCACAGGCATAATAGCGGACAACATCCAAGATTACTTGGAAAAAAATAACATCCTTCCAGTAGAACAGAAAGAAAATAAAAGGAAAAGCAGTAGTACAAAAATCAACTTCTCATTGAAACAATGGTTTTGAAGAATTGCAAAAGCTGAAAAACCAATTTACATATGATCTAGATTGATTATAAAAAGGCAATTGATTCATTACCACATAGTTGGATCATCAAATGTTTGGAAACAACAAGTGTCAGTAAAAACATTAGAATGTTTATAGGAAGAATAATAAAGCAATGGAATAGAGAATTGGAAATGAAAAATATGGGCTTGTCAACATTAGCAGAGGCATCTTCCAGGGTGACTCATTATCACCCTTATTATTTGTCATTGCTATGATCCCACTTTCAGTGACCTTGAAGAGAACAAAATTTGGCTATCAAATAGCAAAAAATGCTAATAAAATCTCACATTTGCTTTATATGGATGATCTGATGCTTTATGGAAAATCAGAAATCAAAATCCAGTCATTGGCAAATACTGTAAGAATTTTTAGCACAGATATATCAATGGAATTTGACCTAGAGAAATGTGCTACAGTAGCAATAAATCGGGGTAAAATCATGAACAGTAATGGAATTGAAATGCCGAATGGCCAAATCATCAGGAGCCATCAGGATGAAGCCTACAAGTATCTGGGCTTTTTACAGTGGCATAACATCAAGCATGGGCAAGTTAAAAATGTGATTAGTAAAGAATACATCCAAAGAGTGAGAAAAACCGTTAAAGATAAAATTGAACGGTGGAAACACCATCAAAGTCATCAATACCTGGGCCATACCTGTGATATGATACACTGCTGGCATTATTAACTGGACACAAGCTGAACTGGACAGTTTGGACTGAAAAACAAGAAAACTCCTGCATTACATCCCTGTAGTGATATTGATAGATTATACCTGCCCCGCAGAAATGGAGGCAGAGGTTTACTTCAAGTCAAACCAACTGTTGAAGAAGAAAAGCATGCATTGGCTGCTTATGTAAAAGACAGTCAAGAACAAGCACTGATACAAGTTAAAAACTGGAACTTACTGAATGTACAGGAAACAAAACATGAATATTGAAATAATGTAATAAAAACAGGAACAGAATGCTGGCAAAGAAAAACATTACATGTCAATTTCTACAAAAGACTGAGGGGAACATGGATAAAACCTGGCAATAGCTTAGAACTGGAACATTTAAAAAAGAATCTGAAGGCTTGATATTGGCTGCTCAAGAGCAAGCTATTCAAACTAATGCAATCAAGGCCAGAATTGAAAAATCATCAAAAGATTCAAAATGCAGATTATGCAAAGCAGCAGAAGAAACAGTAGATCATTACTCAGCTCATGCAAGAAGATCACACAAACTGACTATAAACAATGACATAACACGGTTGCCAAAATGATTCACTGGAACATCTGTAAAAATTATCATTTGCCAGTAATGAAAAATTGGTGGGAACATACAGTCGAAAAAGTAGTCGAAAATGAGCAGGTTAAAATATTGTGGGATTTCTGAATACAAACTGATAAAGTCTTGGCGCGTAACACACCAGATTTCACTGTGACTGAAAAGAAGAAAGTGTGGATAATTGATGTGGCAATATTAGGGGATAACAGAACAGAAGACAAAGAATTGGAGAAGATCACAAGTATCAAGATCTGAAAATCAAAGCTGAAAGATTATGCAATAAACCAGCAGTGGTGATCCCAGTGGTTATCGGCACACTGGGTGCCATTCCAAAAAACCTTGGATGGCACTTAGAAAATCTGCGCATTGACAGAATTTCCATCTGTCAATTACAAAAGGCCATGCTGCTTGGATCTGCACATATACTATGCCTATACATTACACCATCCTAGGTTCTTGGGAAGAACTTGATGAGAATGAAGGCCAACACCAGCTAAAGAACTGGCAGCTGTGATTTCACATAGTTGTGTATAACAACAACAACAACAACAACAACATGGTGGACTGGCAGCAATGGGAGCTAGAGAGGGCTGTTATTGTTACTGGGCTGGCCTGGGCCCTGGGGCTACATTCAACCCCTGCTCTGGTTTGGTAGTCGTCTTGTAACACCACCTGGTGTCTCAGCCATTGCGGTATGGAACTGTCAGATTTCCTCTGTGGATTTTTATCTTCCCCTGGTGGACAGGTTTGTGCAGCTAGAACTTTTCAACAAGGAGTTGGGACTGGACAGTGGAGAGTAATTTTTTCTTCCAATGGGGGTACTTCTTGGTCCTTTCCCTGGGTGAGAACTGGGGGGACAGGGAGCAGCAAGCTGATATCATTGAATTGGCTAAGGAGAGAGATTGGGCACCCCTCATGTGAGTGGAAATTGGGGTGCTCTTGTATGGCTGGATGTGGGCCTGGGTGGAGGGATTGTTGGAGGTGCTGATTACTGGTATACAAGCATCCCAGTGACCCAGGCAGCTCCCCTGGTGAGTTTGATAGACCAGTTGAGATGTGAGGGGACTCTGACTTGGAGATGGGCCAATAGTGAGTTGAGGAGGGGGAGATTTTGGGGGAGTTAAGGGCAAACAAGAACTTTGCTGTGGTGATGAGGAGGAAGTAGTATGGCAGGAGGCAGGGGGCAGGCCACACTCAGGGAACTCAGTCCTGGTGCCATGTTCCAGCCTCCTGCACTCAACCTCATTTCTTGATAATTTGACCTTCAAAAGTCACAGCTTTTGGCCGCTACTGCTGAATACCTGGTCAGTCTGTAAAAAGATTAGGATAGAAAAAGTCCTTCATCTGTAACCTTATCATAGATAAGATGGCTGAACTGGTGTGTGTTCTCAAGACCTGGGGCATGGTGAAGAGTGTTCCCCTCTCAGAAATACGCCTGCCTGGGCTTTGAATGTGGCATCAGCCTAGAGCAGAGCTGGCAGAGTAGCAAATGCCATGTGAGATACTCTGTGGTGTTCAGAGATTCAGCCTCATACATAATGGATATGAGATCCCGTTAAGCTGGGCTCTAGGGATCAATTGGAATTACTGCTACTGTAACAGATCCCTGCTATGTAGCAACCTGTCTGCCTGAGCTCCTTGACTCCATGGCCTGACTGGTCATGAATTTCCCCAGGCTTACGGTCTTGGGGAACTTCAAACTGCTTTCTGTGGGGGTGGAGACTGAGCTGGCCTGACCTTCATAGCCACTAAGACAGTCTTGGATCTGACCCAGGTTATCAAGGACTGAACACATAGTGGTGGTCATACATAAGATATGATTTTCTTGTCAAGACAGTAGCTAGCAAATTGCTCCCCCTGGAGTTGGAGGAGATTACCATCACTCCCCTGTCAATGGTCAGATCACTTTCTGATTGCCTTGGAATGCTCTGTTGCTGCTGCTGCTGCTGCTGCTGCAGGGAGGCTGGGTCTATTTGAATGGTCCAACCCAGACACTGATGGACTCTATTCAGTTCCAGAGGGAGCTTGGAGGTTGTTCCTGAAGGTCTGGTACATGGTCTAACTGATGCCTCAGTCACTGCCTAGAATGAGAAGACAGCTGTGGACTGGGATCAGACCATGCTCATGTGGCTTCTCTCCTCCTGTGTATCCTAGGGCTCCCTTTTGTTTAGAGGAGGTGAGAAGAGACACCTAGAGCAACTAGAGGAAAAGAGACACCTGGTGCAGTGCTAAAGGATAACGAGGGGCGAACCCAATCAAGCATGAACTACAGCCACTATTAAGGCCCATGTCGTGGAGGTAAAGGCAGTGAAATAGTCTGTGGATAGCTGTCCTGTCTAGAATGACTCAGTCCCTCCTGGAGAACTGGAGATTCTCTTCCAGAGCTGCTGTAAGGAATATGCTAGACATCTACAGATAAAGCTTTTGGATTCGCTCCAAGCTGGATTCTCCCCTTGAGGCAGATCCCATGGAGGTAACTGAGACTCAGTCTGGCTCTGCTATCTGGGATGAGTTTGGTCCTGTTAGTCCTGACGAAGTGCACAGGGTTTCTGGAACTGTAAGCTTGGCCACATGTATATTAGACCCATGTCCCTCCTGCTTAGCTAAGTCTTTCTGGGAAATCATGTGCAATTGGGTCCTGGTGGTGGTGAATTCATCACTGAGGGAGGGGGAAATCCTGCCAATGTTGAAAGCGATGATGGTTCACCCCCTCCTCAGGAAGCCTTCATTGGAACCGACCAAACTGGACACCTTCCTCCTGTGTTCAGACTTCACTTTTGGGGAAGCGTGTTGAGAAGGTGGTCCCACTGTAGCTTCAGATGATCCTGGAGGAAGCAGATTATTTGGACCCCTTTTAGTCAGGTTTCAGACCTAGATATAGGATTGCAACAGCACTGATTGTGCTTGTGGATGACCTTTGGCAACAGCAGGAAAGGTTAGTGTGTCCATTCTGGCTCTCCTTGATCTCAGCAACTTTCAATACCATTGGTCATGGTATTTTTCTCCTCCTTCCTCCAAAGCTGATTCCAATCAGTGTTGGTGCAGGAGAGAGTTCTTACTGTAGGCCCCTTTTGTGTGAGGCACCTCAGGTTTCAACTCTCTCCACTCCTATTTACATGAAGCCTCTGGGAGAGGTCATCTGACAGCAGGGATTGAAGTATCACCAGTAAACTGATGATACCCAACTCTACATCTCTGCTCCAGACCAAGCAAGTGATGCTGTGGGGGACTAGTCTCAGTGTCTGGAGGCTGTAGAGGCCTGGATGGGAGAGAACAGGCTTCAGCTCAACCCTAGCAAAACTGAAGTGGCTCTTGGCTCCACTGATTTTCCATCTTTAGTTCTGGATGGGCTTACACTACCCCAAACTGAACTGGTGCACAATTTGGGGGTTCTCTTGGGACTGGTGGGTCCTATTTGAGGAACAGATGGCAGCCCTGGCTAAGAGGACCTTTACACAACCTTGTCTTGCGTGCCAATTACATCCTTTATTGAACCAGGAGGCACTGCTCAAAGTTGCTCATGCTTTAATCATCTCCCAAGTGGATTACTGCAATGCACTCTATATGGGGCTGCCCTTGAATATCATCTGGAAGCTGCAGCTGGTCCAGAATGTGGCATTGTGGACAGTTATGTTACATCTCTGTTCTGCAAGATGTATGCTTCTGGGTGCAATTCCAGAAGCTTGTCATTTATAAAGCCCTTCATAGCATAGGATTGGGTTATTTGTAGGACCATCTCTCCCTGATTTTTCTACCTGTGCCATGAGGTCCAGCAGGAGAGGCATGCAGTGGGTTCCATCAATTAAAGAATGTTATCTTGCGGGATCCAGAAAGCAGGCCTTTTCTGTTGTAGCACCTCCTCTTTGGAACACCATACCCCTTGGGATTAGATTGGTCCCGACCTTGCTGGCTTTCCAAAAAGCCTTAAAGACCTGGATGTGTTCCCAGGCCTGGGGGTCAGAAGGTTAGCTGGAGCCCATGTGGTGTTCTTAGTTTATTAGATCTGTTTTCATCTCAGTGGTCATTATAGATGTTATATATTAGTTGGTTTTGGCTGTTATTTTGTATAGTTTTTAAAACCTGTTGTTAGCCACTCCGAGTTGTTATGTCAACATGGGTGGCCATATAAATCTAATAAAATAAATAAAATAAATACCTCACATTAACAACATTTAAGGATAGCCAATAATATAGCATGTAATACAGCACAATAAAGCAAGTAAGTACAGGTAGTCCTCATTTAATGACCATTTGTTTAGTAATGGTTCAGATTTACAGTGGTGCTGAAAAACGCAAATTACTACCAGTGCTCACACTTATGACAGTCCCAGTGTCCCTGCGGTCATGTGATCACAATTTGGGCGCTTGGCAACCAGTTCACATTTATGACCATTGCAGCATCCCATGGTCACGGGATCACCATTTTTGACCATTCTGGCAAGCAAAATCAATGGGGAACTGCATGATTCGCTTAATGACCACATGTTTTGCTTAATGACCACAGTGACTCGCTTAATGACCACTGCAAAAGGTCATAAAATCGGGTTGGATTCACTTAATGACCACTTCACTTAACAACCAAAATTCCAGTCTCAATTGTGGTTGTTGAAAACTACCTGTATTAAATTAAGATAAATACAATGATGAGTTGTATATATTTGATGCCTAGAAAAGGGAACCAAAGGGAAAATGAAGAATTATATGTATGTAGGTGTGTGCGTGTATCATACGTTATCAAATGATAACAGTAACAGCAGTCTCAAAGGAATCAATTTCTCCAGTGTAAAACAAATTAATAGTGGATTCAAATGTTTATTTGTAAACCATCCAAAAACACTGCTTTATGCTATGGCATGTTGGATGAATACAGTCAATTTAATGAAAACATGGTTAAGCAAATCAAAATTTACTTCAATGTGTAAACCCTCCAAACTTGTGAAAAAATATACTGGAAATGGGAGAGGCAGCTTACGGAGTAGCAACAAAAATCTGTTTGGTATGGGACTAGAGGTAGTCCTTGTTTAGCAACTGCCTTGTTTAGCAACCGTTCACAGTTATAACAGTGATGAAAAAGTAACTTTATGACTAATTCTCCCATTTATGACCTTCGCAGGTCTGTAAAGCAAAGGAAAGCTGAAGTAAGATCATAAGCACAGTCGTGGTTCACTTAGCAACTGCTTCACTTAACAACTAAGCTGCCAGTCCCAATTGTGGTTGCTAAATGAGCACTACCTGTATTGGAAAGTTCAGTGCTGTACCTGCCCAGGAAAGGCATCTAGTAGCTACTATAGTTGCCTCTGATTATCTTATTTACAAGAATGGGGACTTTATTTTTATTTTTTCCAATCTATTTTTGGACTAGGGCAAAATGGTATGAATAAAACAGAATTTAAATGTTAGGAAATCTGAATCAGACAGTGATGAAATTCAGGTATTGCACTAAGCTATGGTTTATTTAGTTTACTGAATAAACCACAACTGCCTAAGTTCAATCACCCATTCAATCACATTCAAATGATATTATAAGACTATAATAAAGAATACACTGCTAGACTGTTGTCTTGAAGAACGTTGTTTTCATTTTATTTTCATATATATGCAAAACAGCAATGAAACCGAACCCTAGCTAGGAAAGTTCAATTTCTGACAATTAAATACAATTTACTTCAATTACAATAATGTATTAATTGGTTTTATTTGCATCAAAAAACTGAACTTCAACATATTACTCTTATTCCTGTCAAATTCTTGGCAGCTGATGCAACTGATAGTAATTCTTCTAAGTAGGAAGGGATAGGGTTAAAAGTATTTTTTTGTTTATTCACTTTATGTCACCCATTCTCAAATACTTTGGGTGGTTAACAACCAAAATCAGCATAAAATAAAAAGCAACCCCCCCTAAAAAAATAAACAAAAATAAGCACCTATATTATAAACAAATCAGGCAATACCAAAATAATAAACCAACAATATATAAAGTCATGGGCTTGCCAGATTCCAACTCTCACCCACAACATGCCCTCCTTCTGTGTTAGATGGAACAACCAGGTCTTAAATGCTCTTCTGAAATCCAGGAGGGAAGGTGTGCGGGGAGAGAATTTCAAAGTATGGGGTAGCAATAAAAATGCTTGTTTCCAAGGTCTTGACAATCTCACACAGACAGGACTTGGAGGAGGTTGACCTTATTCGATCTGATTGCATGGACAGATGAATATGGAAAAAGGCCATCCCTTAGATAACTCTATCTGAAGCCACATAGGACCTTAAAGACCCTTGAATCTCTTCTGGAAGTCAGCTGGCAACCAATGCAGCTCCTGAAGAAGTGGAGTCACCCAAGTATATCGGGATATATCAGGCACTGCCCAGGCTTCCACCAGATGTAGCTTCCAGATGCTTTCCAAGAGTAGCCCTGCACACAGCATTATGGTAATCCAAGCATGAGGTGACTAAGGTATGAGTGACTGTGAGGAGGGCCTTGATCCAGGAATGGATGCAATTAGTGCCCAAAATATAACTGTACAAAAGACCTCCTGTCCATAGCTGCTACCTGACTGAGTAGAAGCTGGACCCCCAAATGCAAACCATCTCTGAACAGGGGAGTACAACATTCAGAGTCAAAGACGGCTATTTCTCTGGAATTGTTTGGTCCACAAAATCAAAGCCACTCTGTCTTGGAGGGGTTTAATCTGAGTCTTTTCCTCCCCATCCAGAGCCTGACAGCCTCCACAGACTGGATCAGCACTTCTACTGCATCACCTGTTTAGCCCAAAGCCAAGACATACAGCTGTGTATCATCAGCATACCTATGATACCATAACCCGTGCCGACAGATGACCCCCGCAATTGGTTTCATAGATGTCAAAAAGAAGTGGAGAGAGTAGAAAGCCCTGAGGCACTCCACAAAGTCTAAATTATCCATAATAACTGGGTTGAGCAAAGGCTTCTTGAGCAGGGGTCACACTATATCCTTTTACAGAGGTAACGGAACATCCCCTCACTCAAAGAAGCATTGATTAATGCTTGAAGCTCATTCTTCTGCCACTTCACGAGACGCCTCAATCAAATGTGAGGGGTAGGGATCCAACTGAGAAGTGACAGAGCTGACACTACAGAGAGAGAGCCCTATTCATTTCCTCAGGACTCACAGATTCAAACTGATCCCAGAGCAATTCACAGGACAAAGTTGCAATCACCTCCATTAGCACTATCCAACTAGAATCCAAATCTATTAAAATCTGAGTGCCACTTTGGCCCTTCAGATGTTCTTGATGACCATCTTTCCTTAAAAGGGAACAATTTAAAAAGAGCTGCTAGGTAGCATTCAGCAGATGCAGTAAGTGTGGTAATATATTTCTTTTTTAATGCTTGAATTGCTACTTTGTAGGCTTGAACATGAGCTCTTACCAATGAACTCCCCCTTTCCCCACCCCACCCAAATTTTGGTAATGCAAGCCAAGTCTGCCCTCTCATCCACAATTGTGGATGAGGATGGCTATGTTACAGAGTTCTGGCATTCAATACTATAACAGGAGTCTTGAAGTCCCAGGGTTCCAAACATTTCTACACTGAACTACTTCCAGCTAAGAACCAATTTATCTCCCATTACATTAGGGCAGACAGTTTCTCAGGTTCTTTGTAACATATTTCTTATGAACTGGTGAAGAATTAATTCTTTTCACTGATAACTGAGGAGCTTACAGATTAAATAATTGTTTATGAAACTCTCCTGAATCGTTATCAAATACAGTGCTATATTTGAGATACTGCTGTGGTCTCACCAATATTGCAATGCATTGTGGGAAATTTCTGAGAAACCTATGAAAAAGGGCAAGTTACATGCATCAAAAGCCATACCTTTTATACTTTGGTAGGCTGAGTGTAATGCTTCTTGTAATTCATAATAGCTGGTCTACTGCTGTTGGTTTTTCAAATCAAAGCATAGAAGAACAATTTTCTAAACGGTCTACTTACTCTCCACACACGCAGGTAGTCACCACTGGTTGCCAAAAGGTCTGGATAAACCCCTTTGGTGTCTGGGATCCACATAAGCTTGGTGGTGGGATAGGGGTGATCAAAAGTATTTCTGCAAATGAATTCAGAGCTTTCTTCATCCAACCCAACAAGCTGAACCTATGAGAAAAAAAATATGTTTCATCATATCCCAGTTCATTTTTCACCTACATGTTCTGAAGTCCCAAGGTCTAATAGGTCTAACAGGCTTTCAGGACAAAGACTAGACAACCTGAGACAAAAAGAGGTAAGGAAAGATGGTTAAAAGCCAAACTGATCAAGTAAAGCTAAATAAATCCCAAAGTCCAGATGGTAACCACCCAAGAACTCTTGAAGCACTTAAATATGAAATTGCCATCTTTTCACAAAAAAAGAATACAATTCTTTTAAACGCTGCCATCTATTATTAAGGACTGGAAAATAATTAATGTGACCCCAATGTTTCTACAGAGATTGAGGGACAAGAAAGGAAGTTATAGGCCTGTTAGTTTAATTTCTTCCAGGGGAAAAGAACTGAAGTAATAGAGAAAGTAACACATAGAAGGATTGAAGAACCAGGCTTGCTGAAAAGGAACCAAAGAAAAGTCTTGCCTTGCTAACCTTCCACCTTTTTTGATGGTGTCAAAAAGGATGTGGAGAAGGGTGACCCAACAGATATTCTACACTTGGACTTTCAAAAAGCCTTTGACAAAGTTCTTCACCAAAGGCTCCTGAGCAAACTCAGCTGCCGTGAGATAACAGATGCTCTTATGGATGGGCAACTTTAAAAAAAAAATCAAGAAACAGAATAGGAATAAATGAACAATTATCATACTGGTAAGATGAGTGAAGTGAGGTCTCTCAGGGATTTGTGTCAGGACTGGTGCTTTTAACTTGTATAAAACCTATCTGGAATTAGGGCTGATCAGTGAAGTGACCATGTTTGCTGAACACATCAAACTGTTACACACCAAACTGTTCAGGGTAGTAAAATCAAAAAGTGATTGTGATGGGCAACAAAAGCAACCTTCCAAACTGGATGAATTGGCTTCAGAATAGTAAATACAGTTCACTGTAAATAAATGTAGGGTGCATGTTGGCACAAAAATTCCAAACTTCATGTATACATAAGGAACCAGTAGTCACTGATTAGAAAGGGTATCTTGGAGTCAGGGCAGATGGCTCAATGAAGATATCAACCCAGTTTGCAACTGCTATAAAAATATTAAATTCCATCTTTGAGTCATTAGGAGAACTCTGTGGGTAAGACCACACCTTGGCTACTGTTTTGGACACCACACTTTAAAAAGGATATTACAGAATTAGAAAGGTGCAAAAAAGGGCTATTAAAAATATTAGGAAGGCTGGAGTAGCTCCTGTATGAGGAAGGATTACAGTAATTGGGGCTCTACCTTGGAACAAAGGAGGGCAAGGGGAGACACAACAGTATAATGTCTGGCTTAAATAATTGGATAATAAAATCCAGTTGTTTAATAATAAATGCAGAAGTTTTCCTCCTTTCAGTGTGTGATTATCTATTGAAATTAAATTCAGAGAGATTGAGGGAGGGCCAACAGAAAAAAGTACTTTTTTGTTATACAGGTTCAAGCATTCACTGCCACAGTTGTGGTAATGGCAGCCAATTTGTTTGGCGTCGAAAAGGAGACTCCATGGAGGATCACACTAACATTGGCTTCTACTGCAATACTGATGACTGTTTACTGTTTCCTGAAACAGGGACCACGTTTTGAGTAACGTTGTAAATTTAAATTATAAACAAATGCTCCTTGCAGAAAACAGTAAGGGAAGGGGTTATAGCCCTCCGGTTCAGGCATGTGAGCTCCCAAATTAATCCATTTGAATGAATTCAGCAGGGCTCTTCTTACGTTATCAATTTAATTATAACACTGAAGGAACATACGGTAGGCATGTCACAAGCAACTGTAATGACTGATCGGGGAGCATGACACAAACTTTACATCGTGTAGCTACCATGGGTTTCCCAAGAGTAAATTTAATAACACAACTTCTAAAGCTATTCAGACAGAAAGTGACTTTATTCCCCCCCACTTCCTAGAGGAGCAGAAAGTGCGCAGGTGCAGTTTTTCTTCTCTTTCCATCACGCCAACAAAAAAACGAATATCGCAATGGCCCCTGCCTGTCACGCAGCAGTCTGACCGCTCTCTAGAAGAAGCAGAGCCGCTCCAAGGGCCAAACCTGACCCAACTTCCGAAGCAGATCGGCCCCTCGCGCGCTCCGATCCCCGCCCTCCCTTTTTGACGCTCGCTGCGCTTAACTGGGCCGCCGCCGCCGGCGGAGAGGACCGACTGGGATGCGCTAAACGAAGCCCAAAGCTGCAGTGCGGAACTCGGTCGGCGATACAGCGGACACCGGCACGACACCGAGCCGGCCTCTCCAGTGACCCCTTCCCGCCCACTGACCTGCCAGGTGGCCCACCTTATTATTGTACTCTTCTACGAAGCTGCCCAGGGCAAGCCGAAAACGCTTGTCGGGCCTGACACTCCAGTTCATGGCGTAGACGGTCCATGGCGCCTCGTACTTGTAGATCTCCTTGCGCTTCCCGTGCAACGACATGGCGGGCGGGACGGCTTACTCCGTCAGCCTCTCACGACCTCCTCCCGAGATATCGCTCCCGACAGTCTTTCTTCACCTCACACAACGACGATGGCAAACCCCACTCCTCCATTCACTCTATTCAAACTCTGATTCCTCATTGGCCCTCGGCCACGCCATTCCGCAACTCCTAGGTTTCTCATTGGTTTTCCGGTACGTCCACTTCGCTCAACCTCCGAAGGGGATTTACATATTGGCCATCATGAAAGTATCCATTAGCGGGGAAAGTTGTCGTTCTTGGATAAAGCCCGCCTCTCCCATTACATTTGAGCGTATGAAGTATGACTTAGTTAGTCGCTCTCGTTAAAAAGAAAACGCTTGGGACATAGAGATAGAAATACAGAGCCACATTTGAAGAGCTTGGAATATGAATTCCTGGTTCCTCTGAGCGTCATTTTGGTTTCTTCCGGGTCGTTCAAGGCGACCTAGGAAGTTTCACCGAGAGTCCGGAAGGTGCCCATGGGGTGATAACTGGATAGTAGCGTATTCTTTAGAAAGAAAAAGAGCAGCGATGATAGTAGTTACGTGGTGCTTTTAATTCAAGTGTAATTTCTTGTGCTTAATGCTGTTATCCTTCTTTTGTTTTAATCTGCATATGTATCGTTCATCTCTGTTGTTGTAAAGGATGAATGATGATGATGCGGTAAACATATCCAAACAAATGTCTTGACTATAATATATATTTGAAGAAGGCACGATGTAGTAATCACTATTATTCCTGGTGGGCCCTATTATGTTCATGTTGGTCCAGGTACTGATCCGAGGCCTGGTAGCCATCACTGGCTAATTTCTTGGCCAAGATGAGCTGCAAGGCCCTGTGTGGACTATGGTCTTCACTGGCTCCTAACTAACTGTTTTAATGGTGCTATGTTGCCATCACTTGGCCTTGTAGTTGGACTGGATTTCTAAAGAAAAGGAAGGAGCAGTTCACACATACAAACCCATCACGGTTGTTCCCTTTTGGGGATAAGCACTGTTAGATAAAGCTCAGAAAATGCATAAGAAGGTACCCCTATCAGAACACCTCTAACACTACAGAATGTTTCTGTACCTTTATACATTAAGGAGCATATCACACTATCCTTGTCTTACTCCCTACTCAGGTTTGAGCCATCTCACTTTCCATTTATTCTCTCGTATGCTCTACTTATGTCACATACTTTTACCACATTCAGAAACCAACCTCCAACGCCAGCCTATTGATTTTATCATTTTCTTCTTTTCTCATTTATACCATTCTCAGTAATCTGCTAAAGAGCAAAAAATTCGCAATTCCCATTCTCTAATGGGGTAATATAGCTAGCTGATCTTTGGTACAACCTGTGATGTATTTTGTTTTGTTATTTCTTTATGGAAGGATGGAAATCTGAATTGATCTATTGCCAAAATTTATGAGAGCAAGGAGAAGGAATACCTTGAGCCACACCACTTTAATAAGCAGGTACCCACAATTGGTTATAGCAGTAGAAATGTGTGGTAAATTCCTTGCTTTCAAAATTTTCCCCTCCCCTATTTCCTCTATGTCCTTATGGGAATAGGAAAGAGGGATGAGGTGGGAGTTGAGAGCCTGGGTTTCTTCTGATAGAGATCTCAGTAGCCTTGCTCCAAACTAGAAAGCACAGAACAAGAATTCCATTAAATAATAGACAGGGTGGCTGGAACCTTTGCCCACCACTGGCTGGAGCTGCAATGGTATGTTTAGAACTGGAGACAGAGTCATATTCTAACCAGCTGGACTTTCCTCTGTTATCAGTTTAGAGAAGCCTTTCTCAACCATTTGACCCTGCAGGAACCCTTGAAATATTTTTCAGGCCTTGGGGAACCCCTGCACATTCAGGCTCAAATATAGGCCAGAAGATACAAAATTATTATACTTGTTTCATGGGTAGGCCTGTACATATGCATTAACAGTGTTCTTAAATAAAAAATAAAGAATGAAACTTACCTCTTTAACATGAAGTTGCCCAAATTCGAAATAATTTTTTAAATAAATTGTGATGTCTCAGAGAACCCCAGTGACCTCTCGTGGAACCCTAGGGTTCCATGGAACCCTGACTGAGAAACCCCAGTTTAGAGAATAGCCACCTCATGTGTTCACGTAGGAGCCATGAGTAAGAGACCAGTAAAATTTCTGCAATAGGAATATGGGAGATGAATTAAATTCTAAAGGGGAAAAAGTTGCTGAGATTTCTGTAACCCTCTCGTCTCCTCTTCAAAAATTATTAGAAATTTTATTTTCTGTGCAGGTAAGTGCCAACAGCTCAACAGATGCCCAGTTGTGGCCCTTTTTGGAATGGGAAGCCCACATCACGGGGACTCATGTCCTGAGTTGGGTGCCAAGTAGGGTGGCTATGTAAATTGATTAAATAAATAAATATTACCAAATGTTTAGACAACTATCATTTACTCTGTGTGGGGCTGCCTTTGAAGATGATTTGGAAACTGTAGCTGGTCCGGAATATGGCAGCCTGGTTCCTGTCAGGGTATAATGGAATTTAGAGTTGACCTTGCGGAAGGTATGAAAGAGCCGTTAAGGAAGGACTTGGATTTAGATGAGAGATTACGCAGTCAGAGATGGAATGAAGCATAAGAAAGAAACTCAAAATAACCCCACTTTGATTTTGTTTAGTTTGAGATGGGATGGAGAGAAACTTGGCCAGGCTTTCAAGATTTTGTTATTGTACCCTACAACAATAAAATAGCATTCCTGGAATCCCTGTGGTACTGTATCTGTTTCTTGCCTTGGCCTACCTTGAAGGGCTGCCACAGGGCCTAAAGTGATTCAGAAGTGTAACATCCATGCTGTAGTTGCTGCACTAGCTGCTAGTAGGTTTCTGGGTTCAATTCAAAGTGTTGGTGGTCTTAATCTATAAATCCTTACATGGCTTGGTTTCTAGGCTCCCAGGTACTTTCAAGACCATCTGTCCTGCATGGAATCCACCTCTACTGGGTACTCAGCCCAAGAGGGGATGCTTCAAGTCCCTTCTTCCTTAAAGTTTTTGGGAGCACCTTGGGGCAGGCCTTCTCAGGAGCTGCTCTAGTATAGATAGTAAGGAAGATGACCTTGAAAGAGATATGCAGGAGCCATTGCCTAGACAAAAGGGGATGAACATTTTTAAAGTCCAGAACAGTGAGATAACATTTGGAAGTAGTTCAGGCAGATGTCTCCCTAATTCACTGAACCATAAAGAGGAGGAAGAGGTACAGCACAATCAGACTTGCAAGATTCTGTTATTATAGTTATTATAGTTAATATAGTTATTATCTCAACTCAATATAGTTATTGTCTCCTAACTACTCATTAGGTAGTTTCAGACTTTCGGTGGAGTTGATATCCTGGTCTGGTCCATCTAGTGGAGCTGACACCCTGTTCTCTCCCCCTAGAAGTCTCGTTGGCTCCTACTCTGCTGTCATTTAGGAAGCCCATTAAAACAATTCTAATTTGGAAGTACTTTAGGGTTTAATAGTCTGCTGACATGTCACTGCTGGGAGGTATGACGTTGATTTCATTTATTATTTAATGCTACATTCTGTGAAATTTTGCTTTATGGTTATTTTGTTTTAATGGATGTAAACAATTGAGATACTGGCAGTATGTAAATTATATAATAAAATAATGCTAAATAAATTCAAGAAATTGAATGACTTAAATTCTCTGTTGTGATTTTTTTTCAGAAGATTTATATTCCCATAGAACGTAAAAAGTAGGCTATAGGATTGTTTAACTGTTCATCTCTCACTCTGCCATTTGAAATTCTACTGTTAAAATGGGCTACTCTGTGTGTCTTTTGTCTGCTAATGTCAACATCAACTTTCCTTCCACTCCTTACATAATTCTTAATCTCCACTTATACTGTAGGCCAATATATTGGACAGTTTATGTCTCCATTCCTTGTGTGGAATGCATTTGCATAGCAATATTTAACATTTATTTAATTACCAACAACAAAAAAATCTTCCACAAGTTACAGTGTCAGAAAGAACACCTTTCTTTCTTCTCTAGCTTTCTTCTTTCCTTCACCTTTAGCAGAGGTGAGCAAGTCACATAATCATGCGAAATCATTGTAAGAATTACTTTCTGCATTTCACTATTGTCTTCCATAAGCATTTGTCACTTATAACACTCTAAGAACAATCACAGCATCCAATGTAACCAGGAATTTGGTTTAGCTGTCTAATGCTTCTTTTTTGTATGGAGAAAATAGTTGGGAACAATTGTCATCTTGGATGATCATGGTAGCAAACTGTTCAGTAATTAAGTACAGGATATAAGGAGAAAAATTTAGAGGCTTCAAATAGGATGTCCTGCTTCAATCCACTCTTTTCAGTAAGTATACATCATGTTCCAACTTAAAGAGAGGTAGTCATCAGGCCACAGTAGGTGTCAAAATAATCTTTATTAGCAAAGTAACTAACACCTTGGAGGTTGGGGGGGAGATGCTTACATTTTTTCCCCCCTGCTACTCAAGATGGGGATATAATACGTTATTCTGGGTACATGGCCTAGAGCCATTGCAGCATTTAGTGGAGGTGGGGGGGGAGGAGGAGGAGGGTTTGAGGATTTGGTTATAGTAATTCTTTATGTAGTGCAGTCACATAAAGTCACAAACCATCATAAGGAAAGGAAATACACCTATACAAAAAAGTGTTCTCTGATTTGCTTTTCCTCTTACAAGATTTTCTAAAATTGTGCTTATATCAGGCAAATTTGTACAAAATGTGTTGCTCATAACTATATTTTGCATAGTGGCTTAAGCAATGTCTTGGATGGTTCTAATTCAAAGGAATTGTTCTGTTGCAAATGAGTAACTGCAGTCTTGGCATTTCCTAGAACATAATGCAAAGCTGGGTAAATCTGGACTGTTGCAAAAACCTGGGAAAGATATTTTTAGAATTCACCAACTGCTCCTGGCTCTTTTCTGAACCTTGGGAAAAAATGTCACTTCTACTTTATAGAGTACTAGATAGAATGTGGGAAAATATTTCTCTATGAAACTAGGGTCAGCAGTGTTTATTACAAGATCTGACACTACTGTACTACAAATTTACTTCATCTGACACTGGTCCTATGCTTTATTTGATAGTAAGTTTAACTAGATTTGGTAAGACTCTCTTTTTTTAACAAATACATATTGAACTGGGACTATAGACCAGGGTGCACAGCTTAATTTACTGAGGGGGAGAGAGTTGTAGAATTAAGAACAGAGACTAAGAAGGGCTGTGACAAAAAATAGGCTCAGTCAGAAATCCAGTTCACAATCCCACATGGGACTGCTCTGCATATTTTATCCTTTCATTGAGTAGCCTTTCTCCTGAGATTTACATCCCTACAAGAAAAATGTTAGTTATAGTGCTCACTTTATTTTGGAACAAGTCATTATATGCAGAAAAATGATACCAACCTCCCTAGGGTCATAATTAATAAAATCCTAAGATACTAATTGTAACTATTAACAAAAGAAATATCCATTCTTGGTACCCTATAATCTAATGATATTTTGTGAAGTTCTTAGCAATCTCTCCTTCAGGCCACATTTTCCATTACTTCTTTATTATTGTACAGAAATGTTCCTGTTTTCATGATTATTAGGTATCACAAATACTGGTAGATAAAACTTCCAGCATAGGGTTTGCAGTTAATATATGCAAGATGGGAGTAAGGAGGAGGAAGTCCATCAGTGTCTGTATGTAATTGTTCTTGGAACTGGGGCGGGGGGGGGGGATGTCCAACTTCTCTGTTGTTCCGTTTCTGAAATCAGTAACGTCAACCCTCTTGCAAACTGCCCTTTTCTCAGAGAGCAGAAGATAGTTACATTACACTGGAAATGTCCTCCAAATATAAGCAGTAAAATCCACTAAATAATTTCTCAGTTCCACTTCTCTCTGCTTGGCTTTGGGCGCAATTGGATCCCTAAACTGCAGGGAGGAATGGGTCGGAGAGATGTCTCTGAATGTCCAAATGCTCAGAAGATGCCTCAAGGTGTTCGGGGAGAGAATGGAAACGAGATCCTTGGAAAAGTTTCTGGTTATTAGGTGTCCTCCAGTGAGGCTCTTGTTTTGACAGGATCGGTGGATAAACCTCTTGCTGAGCACTGATTGCCATAGTATCATGTAAAGCCAATGACAGGGGTAAACCACTTGACAACAAATTCCTAGATTTTAATGTTTTTTTTCCAATTTCACAATAACTTGAAGTCTGGTGAAGAAAGAAAAATAAAATCATACTTCCAGTAATGTATTTGTGGTAACTCAGAATCGCAGTAGTAACATGAAAACTCCAACTTTTAAGAATCTGTCAGAACTATAGAAATATACTTAGAGAAACATTATGGTGATAAACATTAAAGAAAGATGAGCAACACCTGGCCCATGGGCTACATGTGGGTCTTGTCACCAGAGCAACTCCAGATTGTGAGCTGAAATTTGGTGGCAAAATTGTCCAGTTTCGATTAAAAAAAATTCAACCCCCCCCCGCCATGCATATGATGAATTTGAAGTGAATATTTGAAGAGCTGACTTCATATTATTTATTTGCAGATAACCAAAAACACATGCATATAATATAGCCTTCTAGAAGTGTAAAGAAAAATCCAACTGAAAAATGATAGATCTTGTGGCAGAGAGAGTTCATGAGACTATTTTAAAAATCAAACAATTCTAAAATCTTGAACTTCTGTGGCTACTATTATAGCCAAACTGTAAAAACCCTGGTTTGGTTCTTAGCTAGTTTAGAATTAAACATATTTTCAAAATTACAGGACAAACTTCCATTTCTATTTTGCTAAAAAAGAGGCTGCAATATTAGGCACATCTCCTTGAAAATCAGCTGTACTATGTACATGCTGAGTATTATTTCCTACACTGAACAAACAAATTATAAAATAAAGGGAAAATGAAGTACAATATACCGTGATGCAGAATAATTTTTCTGTCTACAGAATGAAGCTTTCTTCCCCCACGCCCTTTTTTTTCTTTTTGTTAATTGACCATGACTCAAAGCAGACTATTAGCTTATTCCTTCCCTCCCAAGTCTGACATGACTTTGTAGCAATAAAGCTCTTAGTGGCTTCACTGAAGGTGAATGATTCGGTGGCAATTTAGCGCCTGCATCTTACCTCCTTTAGGGGAGTCAGTTCCTCTTCCCCCAGGGATGGATCAGGTTCTGTGTTCCGTAGGTTCATGCTGTACAGAGACAAGTTACGGGAGGAAGGCGAGATGGAACTGTATGCGGGTGGCACTTGAGACAGCTGGCGCTGGAGCAGCTGCAGAATGAGATTAATGTCGGAAGACATCCTGGATTCTAGTCTACATGAGAGAACATAGTATTTTCCTCTGAGGCATTTTGATCTCTGAGGCAGTACAGAAGATTGATTTAAGAACAGCTAGAGTTTGCATAGAACTCTTTCAAACAGCAAACAAAGTGAAATTGTACAACGCTAAAAATCAGGAGTCTGGTAGCACCTTTTCCAACTAACCCATTTTATTAAAATATATAAGCTTTTGTTTCTTTTCTCTTTTTTGAGAGCTTATGCCTTTTAATAAAATAGGTTAGTTGGAAAAGGTGCTACCACACTCCTGCTCATTTTTGCTATCATAGGCCAACATGGCTCCCTCCTACAGTGTGCAACACCGAGGCTCTTTCTTTAAAAAATGATGTCTATTTTAAGCTTCCAAAAGCTATTCATGCACTAAAGCTGGTCATTTATTCTTCATGCAGGAATAATTCACTAAAATCCATTAATGCAAATGTCACGAGTATTCATGAAAGTAGACTATTTCCATTAAATGAAAACAAAAGCACTTCAAAATTTGACTTAATCTCTCCATCAATATTAGAGTCACTCTCAGGAATGGCTGTGACTGGGGTGAGGGATGTACCAAGGAGGAGGCAACAGGAAACAATATTCTACAGGCATAATCCTGTTCATAACACACAGGAGAATAATTGAATTAGGAAAGCAAGCATGCAGATGTGTGTACACAGACAGCTACTTTTGTAGGCTTTCCCCATTTTTACATTGGTGGAACATCTGCAGCCATGGGGATGAAGCCAAGGGCACAGCACCTATGAGGCACCTTTAATGTACAGAATCTATGAAGAGGGTTATTGTTGTTTTGCTTTAAATGTTAAATAACGTTAGAAATTATTTAAAATAATTTCTAATAACTGGTTGTAAATAATGCTAGTTTTATAATTTTAAAGGATTTATACATCTATATACCTATCGGACAATATACTTTATGCTATATATTTTTGCCATACCCTTGAAATGATTTTTTTAACTGAACTGACAAGGATAGTTTTATAGCATTTCCTTACAATTAATGGTACTGCATTTCTTTACGATAAGCAATTCTTTAGCATCTCTTTTGGCAGTGTCCATAAACCATAGAAACAACGCAGCAGGGGTCTTACATATACTTTAAATATACACAATCTATTTTAACAGGAGGACTATAATATCTGCTTTATAGTTAAATTTTACTTTCTGGAATTTGGGATCTTTTGTGGAATTCCAAAGAACAGAACCTTCTTATTTCCAAACCTCTGAGCAATTGAATTTACCTGCTAAGCTGTGCCTGCAGGCAGTCCAGCTTTGATTCAATCTGCCGTGGTCCATCCTCAGAGTTTAGAGGCATGTCCAATGGGCTATGTACCAAGGAGATGTGCTGGAAAGGCTCCTTTTTTTTTTTCTCCCAGAATGTGAACAGGTTGGAAACATCCAGTGATGTTGCTGGGAGTTAAAAGAAAATCAAGTTCGTTATCTATATTCAAAAGGATATGATTTTGATTCTACATGTATTTATGGTATTTCTATATGATTTTTCATTAAAAAAAACACTGTTTAATAAAACATTTATTTTCTAAAAAAGAAAGAAAGAAAGAAACATGGTAAAACCAGTTAAAAACACCAACATGATAAATACAGCATAAAACACTAAAATTAACAATGATTTATGAATTACAATACTTAGAATGGCAGATTAAAAAAGGAGATCAATAGAAGGCCTGTTCAAACTTGTTTTCCTTTTGGCAAAACCTGTGAGGGTTTCCCTGTTTTCTGTTAGAAGTTACTAAGTTCTGTTAGTTTCACAGAGTGGGTATCACTCTTTAGCATGTCTGCTTTTGCACTGTAGCCAGATGAATGTTAGCAGTCCATGGATGTAAAATGTAAATATCAGGGAGTGCTGTTAAGAAGACAGTACCAAACCTATGTACCAAAAGCATGCTAAAAACTTGGATTTTCCCTATTCTACCATTATGCATTATCTCAAAATTTCTTCCTCCTATTAGAGAAGGATTTTACACATATATTCTATCTGTTCAAGGTACCACCTGACCATATTTCAGAAGTAATGAATTAGAACATCTGTAGCCTACACAGAAGAACAGATAAACTAAAGATGTATTTGTGTGCATGTACATGCATATAAATCTAGACATGCTGGCCCAACCACAAAAAATACTGTTTAGCCTACAGTTCCAGTATTTTCTAGTGGACTCTATCCATGTACTGAGACCTGCCCCTGCTTTGCTTCTGAGCCCAGATAAGAGGGGTGTGTGTTTGTGTGTGTGTGTGTGTAGATTTGTTTGTTTGTTTTAAATGTGGAGCCAAAAAGTTAACTACATGGGCAACAAGTAAGCCTTTCTAGGAAACCATTCTGGAAACGTGTTACGGAAATTTTACATTCCTACATCTTTTCTCTGTTATATTTTGTTACTTTTATGCTACTGTAGCTGTAAGAAAAAGTATTTTTTAATTTCCTCTTGTTTTACTCATGACCATCTTGGGTTTTAGAAAAGCACAAGTCTATCTTCATATTTTCCTCCTCCTTGTTCCTACCTTTTTTCTAAACGTATCAAAAGCATTATGGGATCTTTCCCCCACCCCTGAAAAGATTAGCAAATCAGATGGAACTCAGCTAAGACTGACCTTTACTTGATTTACAGTCCTCAAAACTTTTGTTAATTGTCTCTTTCTCATTAAGTACTGTAAATTGTTGTATCTAGTCCTATCCCTGACTGCTGTTAATAGCTCAAGCTCTTGACCCCTAAATTTCATCAGGATATTCCCTTTTGTCATTGTTTCTAGGATTTCTTCTCCTTGGTTTGCATTGTCCTATTGATTTAAAAATTATATACTATACATACAAAAGATTTATATGTAAAAATATGTATATGTAAGGAGAGAGAGATCTCTATGCCAGCCCACTTCTGGAATATAAAATAAAGTATCATAGCTTTTTGCCCTGTCTGCAAGGGCTGCCGAGTGGGGCAGGCATCCTTTCTGCAAGGGACTAAGCCTTAGTTCCTTGAGTAGAGAGTGTTTTTTAAAAAACATAGTCCCATATGGGATAGGGGTTTCTTTTATTTTTCACAAGGGAGGAACAAAAAAGAAAAGCTTTCCACAGGTGTAAAGGAAGGAGGTTGATAATCTTGATTAAGTTCTGCAGTAGCTGTTAAGAGAAAATAAAAGACGAATCAGTCCTGGGAAAGGGGAAAGCATAAGAGATATTCAAAATCACTCCACCTTGATTCTGTTTAGTGTAAGAGGGGTAGAGCAAAACTTTGGTAGGCTTTCAAGATTGTTATTGTATCCTAAAACACTTAAGTACCTGGCTTGTAGTCCTTATGAAGTCTGCTTCCTGACCTGGCCTACCTTAAAAGAGGAACTAAAGAAAAATGTGTTTAGTCCCTTCCAGAGTTTTTTTTCCCCTTTAGTCACTAAGGTACAGCACTTCTCAGCTGACATTCAGAAGCCCCACCGCTCTTGATCAGGGGTGTTGGGATTTGTTTATTTTTTAAAAGCAAACTGGTTCTGCAGCCGGAAAAGCTTTGAAACCACCTGATCCTGGTAAGTTTTGATAGTCATTATTTTTTTAACCCTACTGTATGTGGTGGTCTGTGTAAGTTGCTCAGAGTCTTCAGGAAGTGAACAGTACAGAAGCCCCAGAAAACAACAACAACAACATCCCCATCAAACAAATAAATAGGATAAGTGAAAGGGGCTATAGAGCTGCAAGTCATCCACCTATTGATAGTACTCTACTCTGTGGGCTAATGGAATACTGAACTTGAGGCTACTAAAGGGAATGACTTTCTAGATGCACATTGCCTCACTCCCATTGTGGACCTTGCAATTTCTATGATTTTTAGTGCATAAGTGAATTTTTAATCACACTAACTCTTCTCCTGGAATCAAACTACTTGCTTCCAAAATTACATGGTACTTAATACTCATGATACAAGCAATTGTGTCATGTCATATAAGGATTCTTCTCTATTCCCACAATTAATGTTCAACTTGGCCCATACACAAACCTAAGGGTTTATGAAGCCACCCAATTGAATTTCCTTAGGTCTTTGTTCGGTATCCCAAAATGCACCCCCAATGCAGTTTTGAGGCTTGAAGCTAATGTGCCAAGTATTACAGCTCAGGCCTGGATCAGGATTCTAACTTCAGGACTCAAAATCATGTTCGACCCTACAGGCTGATGCCTGTGCTGTTGTCAGACAGCTACCAATCTCATTGAGTACAAAAGAACTTTGCAGTCTTGGCCTCTAAAAATATTTAGGCCAATTAACCCTGGAGAAGGCCAAATCCATAGTATAAAAGAAAGAATTAGGGACATTGATCTCCAAAATGATATTACCCGTGCTCCTGAATTCTATCATCAAATTCTAGATAGCCACAAACCCTCTACTGTGGGGTATCTATACAATCTCTCCTTAACCAAATATAGATGGGCCTTTTCCAGAGCCTGCTTTGATGCCCTCTCTTCAGCACTGCTGGCAGGAAGATTTCACGGGACTCCTTACTCACAGAGGCTTTGTCCTTGTGGATCCAGGGAGGTAGAAACTCTTGCCCATGTCCTCATACGGTGTCCTTTTTATGATGCCCCAAGACGTTCTTTGATCTCCCCAATCATTTCTAAATTTGAGGGTCATACTGATAGATTTTATGTCTATTTCTTTTTAAGGGATGCTGACTCTACACTCACAGACCCAGTGGCCAAATATTTTTATCAAGTTATACAATTGCACAAAACCTTTAATTAGATATATTGTTTAACTGTTCTATTGTTTTCCTTTTTCCTGACAATGAATTGTTGGATTAAATTATTTTATTTTATTGTAAAGGCTGTTCAAAGACTGTAATAGAGATATTCATTCCCACAATTAATGTACAGCTGAAAAGTTAGATTCTTGAGCCAGCCTTACTAGTTAACCATAAAACTCAAGTCAACAAATCATCTCATGTCTACACCCAATATGAGCACTAGCTACCCATACCTGCGTAGGCTAGATTTTCCTCAGTCACCAGTTTGTTAACCTTGGTGCCATCAGTGACCAGGTTTACTACAGTCGGGACGAAGTCGCTGTTTTCAGTATCTGTGAAAGGATCACCCTTGGTGGGATTGGGCATCTTGGCTCCCTCTTCACCCATTTGGGAACAAGACGTTGTAGTGCTATGCATGTCAGGATGCTGCAGTGGTATACACTCAGAGTATCCATGACATTGCTCCAAGTCTGAGATGCCTGCATCCATGCTGTCTAGGTCTGTAGCAGGTATAAAGAATGCAGATAAGGTTCATGTGTAGAAGCTGACTGTGAGACATGATTAACGACTAATAGAATCTCTCAGACTTCTGTAAATACAATGGTCACAATTAGGCCATTAAGACATCTGAACATTTTAGTATCCTGCATGGTGATGAGAAATATAAAATACATTGACCTGTTCTTTCACATTCGGTATACAGGGCAGCCAAAATACAATTTACTTTTTGCAGGTTAGTTTTATAACACCTGGAATAATGTAAGTCTAACTAGAATCTTAAAGCAAAGTATAAGCAGAGGTCATATATTTCTGCATAGGGATTAATAATGGGAAAAAATATTGCCCAAGCTTGAGGCATTTATCAACAACTGAATAGAAGAATGCCTTATTGTTTCTTGTGGTCTTAGACTCCTTATTTCAAATATCCTCAGAAGAATACAGTGAGATAGATCATGTTTTACAGGTGGACACCTGAAGAGTATAATTTGCAGAAGACTGAATTCAAAGCCAAAGCTTACCGTAATGCTTTTCTTCTTTAATCATAGATCCAGAGCACAACTAAGAAGCACAATAGCAAACAATTTTTGCATTCCAATTACCCCTGATAAATCTGGGAGAGAGGCTGATGTCACATATTTGTCTTCATATACATTAGAAGCAGCACTTACAAAGCCTGATTCTCCAAATGTTATTGTACTACAGTCCCTTTGTCCCAGGCAGCAAGATTGCACTGGCTGGGAGGTGATAGGAATTGTAATTCAGCACATTTGGAGGGCCCAGATTGGAGAAGACTACTTTGGGAATAATCACAAGGTGGCAGTAGTGGATTTCCTACTTCCTTCCTCCAATCTTAATGCCAGAACCCAGTAAAACTCCCAAGAGGCTAACTCACCAATTTTGTTAGCTTGGCAGGGGGAATGTTTATGACGACGTGTTTGGCGATAATTGCATGTGTAATCTTCACTGAGTAAAGAATGAGGAATACTATCTGCCTGAAGGAAAAACATGACAAAAATGGTATTAAACATAGTGGAAAAAGTAGTTTTGAGCAGCCAGAGCAATCCAAACTCCTTATAATCACCCTAATCCTACTGGGTAGTACACAGATAGGTTAAAATATTTAAATATTCATGTTTAAAAAAGAATATAGCAAGAAAGGAATCCTAACATTACATGTTTCTATAACAGTCTTCATTAAATCAATCTTACCAGGACTTCATCCTAGAACCTCTTGTCATTGGTGCATTGGTGTCATTAAAAAGCACAGTTTTTGAGCATATGCAAAATGCCTTCTTCTACCACACATCTGGATTTGACAGGAATGCAACTCATAACAGAATGCAACTTGAGGACAGATCTGAGCACTGAATATTTCAGAAAGTAGGTGGTGCCAAATAAAAACATTCAACAGCTCTTTATCTACTTATAAATACATAAAATTGCTCAGATTCAAATAAGTAACACTGTAGAATATCATAAAAGAAGTGACTTATGTATCCAAAAGTCTGCTAGTTAGACTCAGCCACTTTGATTAACGTGACCTACTTTCATGCCAAAAAAGATGAACTGTAGTTAATTCTTTTAATACAAATCTGCTTCTCCAGATCAATTTAGATACAAGGAGTTTATGTGTGTATGGCCTTGGTTAACCTTTAAAAAAATGCTTCTCTCTAATTCTTCCCATCTTCCCATATTCGATACTCACATCTCTCAAGTTGAATGTTATCTCCAGGTTGCTCCAAAAGTTATCTGAAAAGGTTGGGTACATATCCAAGACTTTCAGGAGGTCTTCTCGGTGGATCTTATGCAAGTCACAATAAGTCAAGGCTCGCACATCTGCGTTGGATTTTCCAGGCCTGGCATACAAACTGATAGGCTCTCCAAAGATGTCATTCTTCCCTAAACAACACAAGCGCTCCTGTTAAAGTACAACGATTGTCCTGCTGCTCTCTTGAACTAGAACAATTGTTCGATCACTCCTTTGGCTGATCTCTGATCCCTACTGACACACTACAGCGGAAGTATTGCAGGGAATTGTACAAATACAAATGACGACTGCCTTTCACTTGCACCTCTTACAGTTCAGATTAGGAACATAATCCACTCAGATTAGACCTATTCAGTAGTAGTTTTAAAAATAAGTATAAGGCATATAAAGTACCTGTTACATTCATTTCTCCAGGTATCCCACAGCCTACTTATTAGAGAGATGGAAGGGGCCATTTAGATCATTGTCTCCAACTCCCCTGCCCAGTGCAGGCATCCAAACTGAACTATCTCTGACACATGGCTGTTTAACCCAGCACCTTGGTGGGTGATTGGTTCCACTGTCAAACTGCTGGGATGTTTCCCCTCCAATATCAATGTAGAATCTGCCCTTCTGTAGTTTAAATCCATAGTTCTGCATCCTGGAATTTGAAAAATACTATCATGTTCTCCTCCAATCTTCTTTTTCAAAACTGAATTCCTTCAGCCTCTGTTCATAGGACTTGATTTCTAGTTCTTTGATCAGCCTTGTTCTTATCCTTCTCTGAAATTGTTCCAATTCCTTTGAATCTTCTTAACGGGCCAGGCCTAGATCTGGATGGAGTATTTGAGGTGGTGTTTGATGAAAGAAGAATAAAGAGGATCTATCCCTTCCTATGATTTAGAAGCTTTACTTCTACGGATGTTTACTAATTCTAAGACTGCATTTGCCTGCCATTTTTTTCAACCACATTATGTTGTTGACCAATATCCAGTTTGCAATTAACGACTATTCCAATATCTTTTTACAAGTACTTTTACCAAGTGAAGTATCCTATATCCGTGCATTTGATTTTTGTTTCCTAACTGAAGAACTTGACATTTGAGTCTGTTAAACTTGATTCTACCATGTTTAGACCATTCCTTTAACCTATCAAAATCACTTTGAATTTTATTTCTGTCTTCTAGGGCAAGGATTTTGTGATAAAATGATCCCGCCAAAATGATGAAATGAATTTGTGTGATCTACCCTGAATAAACAAATGATTTTATTAGGGTTTGGCAAGAAATAAATATTCCACTTTTAATAATTAAATCTCAAACAAATAAACAGTAATAGAACTTATAACTTTATAAAATGAAATGGTTTCATTTTATAAAGTTGTAAGGTTCTATCATTGTTTATTTGTGAAACCATTTCATTTTATATACTAAATAACTAAAAAACTGATCCCCAAAGCATTTAAAATCTTATTTATTTATTAAACAAATGTATGTAGCCACCTATCTACCCAAAAAATCTCTATTAATGGGAAGGATGAGCTTGCTTATTTTTGCATAAAAGGGTTTCTCCTTGCCTTAAATCACCTTTTTTTTAAAAAAATGTTGCTGCTTGCAAAACACTGGCTGTAAGTTGCTGTTTTCACTCTCTCTCCCTGTCCAGCCATCTTGAGATAACAATCACAGCCCATCTTATTTCCTTTCTGTTCCTTCCCTCCATGGCAATTTCTCTGTAAAGAAAGATAGACTTTTCCACAGAAACCTTGTGTCCTCTATGCATGATTATTCCTTTAAAGGCAAAGGTAGAGGTTGAAAAACCAAAAGGAACATTCAGGCTTCATGTAGGGCTCTGAAACAGTCGAGCTGCTTTTGCTTTAGCACACTTTTGCATTAAACTAGTAAACCTGCTTGGAAAAGAGTGCAAAGAAGGCATTGTCTTGTGACCCTCCATCTACTCTCACAACCGTTTTAGGGCATGAACTATCCCATTCCATTTCATCTCACTTGCAAATATGATAAACATTCCCTCCACCAATTCATCCAAGTCATTAATAAAACTATTACTAGGCAGAACTTTGTGGCATTCTACTCATTACTTCTTTCCAGTCTGTGAGAATGGAAACCGTTGATGAGTATTCTTTGAGTACAGTTTATGAGTCAGCCATATCTTTACTTGCCATCCAGCACACACTTAACTAGCTTGCTAATCTGGAAGTCATGGGGTATCTTGTCAATTTTTTGCTGAAATCAAGGTATTATAGCTACAGCATATTCAGAATTTATTAAGCAAGTTACCAAACAGATAATGAAATACAGTAAAGTCAGTCTGAGAAGACATTATTGACAAATTCATGTTAATTTTTTTTTTTTGGTGCGTTGAAGTCAGACTTGACTCCTGGTGACTGCCTGGACAATTCCCTGAAGTTTTGTTAGCAGTGTTTTTAAATTGTTTTTCGGGAGGGTCAGAGTAACTGGCCCAAGATCACTGTGCTAGCATCATGCCTAAGGCAGGACTAGAGCTCACAGTCTCCCAGTTTTTAGCCTGGTACCTATAACCACTACACCAAACTAGCTCTTGACTGAATAATGCTGCTAGGTAATGACTACAGGTAGTCCTCATTTAGCAACCACAATTGGGACCGGCAACTTGGTTGTTAAGCAAAGTGGTCACTAAGTGAAACCACGACTGTGCTTATGAACTTACTTCAGTTTTCCCTTGCTTTACAGACCTGTGAAGGTTGTAAATGTGAGGACTGGTCATAAAGTTACTTTTTCATCACCATCCTAACTCTGAATGGTTGCTAAATGAGGAATTAGGACTACCTGTACATTGTTTTCAAGGTTCTTACAGATCAATCTATTATCTGCATTAGGATCTTCCAGGTAACCATGTCAGACTGACTAGTCTGTGGTTCCCCCATCCTCCTCCTCTCCCTTTTTGAAGGTAAGGCTTTCCATCATCTGGCACTTTATCAGTTCTTCAGGACTTCTCAATAATAATACATAAAGATTCAGCCAGACAATCAGCTAGTTCCTTCAGTACCGTAGAATTCAATTCACTTGGCTTTGGAGATTTAAACTCATTCAAAGTAAGTAAGTTTCGTCAGTCTCAGGCTTCAATCCTGCCCCTTTCTTGTGTTCTTTACAGTTGCCTGGTGAAACACTCTGTCTTTGGAAAAGACTAAACCAGAATAGTAACGAGTATTGCTGCCATTTCTTGTTGGTGGTTAGTCTTTTGCTAAATGTAATGATTAAAAGATACACTGATTCTTTTCCTTTCTTCTTATTTTGAATGTATCTAAATAAGTCCTTTATGTTGTTCTTAGCATCCTTCACTAACCTCAGCTCATGTTGAGCTTTAGCTTTCCTGACACCATCTCTGTAGTTCCAAGATTTCTGTATGAAAGCTTCCATGGCGAATTGACCCTATTTCCATCTTTCAAAAAGAGCAGCACAACAGCATTAAGATACCTAGTATTCTCATGTCATTGTTTATTCGTTCAGCTGCTTCGTGACTTCATGGACCAGCCCACGCCAGAGCTTCCTGTCGGTCGTCAACACCCCCAGATCCCCCAGGGACGAGTCCGTCACCTCTAGAATATCATCCATCCATCTTGCCCTTGGTCGGCCCCTCTTCCTTTTGCCCTCCACTCTCCCTAGCATCAGCATCTTCTCCAGGGTGTCCTGTCTTCTCATGATGTAGCCAAAGTATTTCAGTTTTGCCTTTAATATCATTCCCTCAAGTGAGCAGTCTGGCTTTATTTCCTGGAGGATGGACTGGTTGGATCTTCTTGCAGTCCAAGGCACGCTCAGGATTTTCCTCCAACACCACAGTTCAAAAGCATCTATTCTCTTTCGCTCAGCCTTCCTTATGGTCCAGCTCTTGCAGCCATATGTTACTACGGGGAACACCATTGCTTTAACTATGCGGACCTTTGTTGTCAGTGTGATGTCTCTGCTCTTAACTATTTTATCGAGATTGGTCATTGCTCTTCTCCCAAGGATGAAGCGTCTTCTGATTTCCTGACTGCAGTCAGCATCTGCAGTAATCTTCGCACCTAGGAATACAAAGTCTTTCACTGCTTCTACATTTTCTCCCTCTATTTGCCAGTTATCAATCAAGCTGGTTGCCATAATCTTGGTTTTTTTGAGGTTTAGCTGCAAACCAGCTTTTGCACTTTCTTCTTTCACCTTCATCATAAGGCTCCTCAGTTCCTCTTCGCTTTCAGCCATCAAAGTGGTATCATCTGCATATCTGAGACTGTTAATGTTTCTTCCAGCGATTTTAACTCCAGCCTTGGATTCCTCAAGCCCAGCTTGTCGCATGATGTGTTCTGCGTACAAGTTGAATAGGTAGGGTGAGAGGATACAGCCCTGCCGTACTCCTTTCCCAATCTTAAACCAGTCCGTTGTTCCGTGGTCTGTTCTTACTGTTGCTGCTTGGTCGTTATACAGATTCTTCAGGAGGCAGACAAGATGACTTGGTATCCCCATACCACTAAGAACCTGCCACAATTTGTTATGGTCCACACAGTCAAAGGCTTTAGAATAGTCAATAAAACAGAAATAGATGTTTTTCTGAAACTCCCTGGCTTTTTCCATTATCCAGCAGATATTGGCAATTTGGTCCCTAGTTCCTCTGCCTTTTCTTAACCCAGCTTGTACATCTGGCAATTCTCGCTCCGTGAATTGCTGAAGTCTACCTTGCAGGATCTTGAGCATTACCTTACTGGCATGTGAAATGAGTGCCACTGTTCGATAGTTTGAACATTCTTTAGTGTTTCCCTTTTTTGGTATGGGGATATAAGTTGATTTTTTCCAATCTGTTGGCCATTCTTGTGTTTTCCAAATTTGCTGGCATATAGCATGCATTACCTTGACAGCATCATCTTGCAAGATTTTGAATAGTTCAGCTGGGATGCCGTCGTCTCCTGTTGCCTTGTTATTAGCAATGCTTCTTAAGGCCCACTCAACCTCACTCTTCAGGATGTCTGGCTCTAGCTCACTGACCACCCCGTCAAAGCTATCCCCGATATTGTTATCCTTCCTATACAGGTCTTCCGTATATTCTTGCCACCTTTTCTTGATCTCTTCTTCTTCTGTTAGGTTCTTGCCATCTTTGTTTTTGATCATACCCATTTTGGCCTGGAATTTACCTCCGATGTTTCTAATTTTCTGGAAGAGGTCTCTTGTCCTTCCTATTCTATTGTCTTCTTCCACTTTGCGCATTGCTTGTTTAAAAATAATCCCTTATCTCTTCTGGCTAACCTCTGGAATTTTGCATTTAATTGGGCATATCTCCCCCTATCACTGTTGTCTTTTGCTTGCCTTCTTTCTTGGGCTACTTCTAGTGTCTCAGCAGACAGCCCTTTTGCCTTCTTGGTTTTCTCTTTCTTTGGGATGTATTTTCTTGCCGCCTCCTGAATGATGTTGCAAACTTCTGTCCATAGTTCTTCCGGGACCCTATCTACTAAGTCCAGTCCCTTAAATCTATTCTTCACCTCCACTGCATATTCCTTAGGAATATTAGTGAGCTCATATCTAGCTGATCTGTGGGTCTTCCCTAATCTCTTTAGTCTGATCCTAAATTGTGCAATAAGAAGTTTGTGATCTGAACTACAGTCAGCTCCAGGTCTTGTTTTTACCGACTGTATAGATGTCCGCCACCTTTGGCTGCAAAGGATGTAGTCAACTGATTTTGGTGTTGTCCATCTGGTGAAGTCCATGTATAAAGCTGTCTCTTAGGTTGTTGGAAGAAAGTGTTTGTTATGCAGAGTGAGTTGTCTTGGCAAAATTCTATCAGCCTACGTCCTGCTTCGTTTTGTTCTCCCAGGCCATGCTTACCTGTAATTCCAGGTGTCATTTGACTGCCCACCTTAGCATTCCAGTCTCCTGTGAAGAAAATAACATCTCTTTTAGGCCTGTTGTCCAGTAGGTGCTGCAGATCCTCATAGAACTGCTCTACTTCAGCTTCTTCAGCATCTGTGGTTGGGGCGTATATTTGGATCACTGTGATGTTAGATGGCTTGCCCTGAATTCGAATTGAGATCATTCTATCGTTTTTCAGATTGTATCCAAGCACTGCTTTAGCCACTTTACTATTAATTATGAAGGCTACTCCATTTCTTCTGTGGTCCTCTTGTCCACAGTAGTAGATCTGGTGGTCATTTGATGTGAAGTGGCCCATTCCAGTCCATTTCAGTTCACTGACACCCAAAATATCTATCTTTAATCTTTAATCTTGACATCTCACCAATAACCACATCCAAGTTGCCCTGGCTCATAGATCTTACATTCCAGGTTCCAATGGTGTGTTGATCCTTAGAATGTCAGATTTGCCGTTCACCACCAGCACCATCAGCCACTAGCTGTCCTTTCGGCTTTGAGCTAGCTGCATCATCACATCTGGGCTAGTTGAACTCATCCTCTGTTCCTCCCCAGTAGCATTTTGACCATCTTCGGACCTGGGAGTCTCATGTTCCGATGGTATACCGACATATCTCTGGTTGTACTGATCCATTTAGTTTTCATGGCAAGAATACTGGGGTGGGTTGCCATTACCTTCCCCAGGAATCGCATTTAGTCTGACCTCTCTGTCATGACCTTCCCATCTTGGGTGGCCCTTCACGGTTTAGCTCATGGCATCGTTGAGGTGCTCAAGCTCCAGCACCACGACAAGGTAACGATCCTTTTCCGAAGTATTCTCATACAAAGCCATAAATATACCTTGGTAAACTGATCTTACAGGTGAAGAAGGGGAATCTATACACACCAAAAGTTGTACTGTTCTTTTGCCAGATGTAAATAGGATAAAGAATTTGCTTTTCTCAGCTTGAATATATTGGAATAAGCAGCAGCATTGCCCTTTCCCTTAAGGAAAAAATGGAGGGACAGAGGTTGCAATTTGACATTTCCCCAATGGCCTGGTGGTCAACCTCTACTTGCTACAAAGGAATCAATGAGTTGAAATGAATCCACCTCTTCCCACTTTCTAAAACAATCCCCTACCCTGGAAAATTCTCTCACCTAGAATGGCCACTACAATGTCCTCCCTGAGGATCTCAATGGAGCCACGTGAGATAAAATAAAGAGTGGTAAGGACATCTCCATAATGCACCAGGGTATCACCAGGAGGTGCATGTGTTGTCTTGAACTTCATGGCCAAGGCACGTAGGCAGCCTTTGCTAGCTCCTCGGAAAGCCTTGCAATTTTGGAGAAGGGTGCGGTTGAGGTGGAGGCAGATATCAGCTTGCAGGCAATCGGGGAATCCTTTTAGCACCTGAGTGAAATGAAAGCAGGCACAGATAAGCAGGTAAATTCTGTGAATCTTCCCATATCCCAAAACCATGTCCTGTAGAGGAATATATTTAAGATGTATTGGTTATATAGATGGAGAGAATTAAACTAGAAAATACACATCTCAGTTAAATAAGACAGAACTTGAGGCATCAGGACATTTCATGAGCTGATAAAAATATTTCCAGATTGTTCTACAGATGTTTGCTTTCAAGCTGTATTCCTCAATCTGGTGTCCTCCAGATGTGTTAGATTACAACTGGCGATTGTAAACCAACCAGTCTTAAGGGCAATGATTTAGAGAAAGCTAGTTTTAGAAGCACAGTCCAACTGCGTGTTCTCATCTGATATCTGTATTTTTATATCTCTCTATTCAATATTGCCAAGCTTCTTTTGAAAAGAAGGAAATAAAACAGCAATGGCCAAATGATTCCTACTGGCTGTCCCCGGAGAGCTAAAAAATATCAGCACAGTTCTGCTAATGCTGCCATTGGAACACCTGAAAGACCAGGTTAGGAACAGATTGTCATGGAGAAAATCTATCTATGTGGTCACTAAGAGTCAACAACAAATTGACGGCACATAATCAAATCAATCAAAAATCTGCTGATGCTATTGCATAATGACTTTGTTCATGCACTTTCTTAATCATGTCATATGGAATAGGCCACAGTGGGCTAGGTTCATATAACAGAGTAACCCAAAACCAAGGAAACCACATCATGTTGTATGAAACAGAGGTTTGAGTAAAGGAAGGATGATATTTTAATAAAGCATGACGTCTGTGAATTACTGCAGCAAGTGGATAAATGCTGAATAAAATAGGTGTGTTTTGACTCTGAATTTGTCAGCTAATAATGATTATTTTTAATTCTTTTTTTAAAACATGCATTGCTACAGATGTAAGTCTTCCAAATTTCAGTCATCACTTCCAGCAGCTAAACTTCTACTATATGGAATGTTCAGCTATTACAGTTCTTCATCTTGCTTCATTCCAACTAATAGCTTTTATCCATCCTGGAATCTGTCTTGAGAATGAGAATAGCCCCCAACCCCAGTGAGAAAAAGTAATTGTTTCTTCCTTTGAGGGGATAACAAGGCTTTTCCCTTCAAATGCTTCTTGAACTTTGCTATCAATATCTCCTTTCCAACAATCTAATTAAAACAGTTTAAAGTTTATTTAAGGACTGCCCTATTCAGTTTTTGTCTAGCAGTCAGCTATGAGAAGAAAAAGCTAAATCAATATGGTTTTGGAGCCTGTTGCTCACACTCAGGAGAAACTGACCTACCTTAGAATGATAACTCTCATGATTGTCACCTCATTGTTGGAATGGGGACAGAGACCAGATAACACTGCAGTAACACTAAAAGGGGTTAATTTCCAGGTCACGTGTACTCATGAGGGGTAGAGAAAAATGGAGGATTAGTTCGCTGCTACTCTTGGTTGAACATGTGCATTCCAATATGATAGAGGCTTCTCCCTCATGGCTGTCACAGTTTTCTACAGTCCAGCTTCATTGGGGTTGTAAGTTGAAGTACTTTCCTTCAATATCCACCAATATGTAATGGTGCCAAACCAGATGAAGAGATTTTGTTTGTTTGTTTGTTTGTTTATGTGTAATATTTATATGGCAGCCCATCCCACAAAACGTGGCTCTAAGCAGCATACAATCAAACCATAAAAACAATTTTAAAAAACATTCAACAAATACAAAAATTAAAATTATTATTAAAAGGCTAGGAGAGAGCATAGATGTTATGAGCAATGGAGCCACCTCATCAAATCACCGTTCCCTTGCAAACCCCAGGCCTGTTGACACAACCAGGTTTTGAGGGACTTCTGGAAGGTTGGCAGAGATGTGGCCAGTCTCACTTTGGGGTGGGGGAGGGATGATGTTCCACAGGGCGAGTGCCACAGCAAAAAAGGCCCATCTCCTGGGTCCTGTCTGACTCCTGGGTCTTTGGCAGATGGAACCCACAACAAACCACTTTTGACCGACCTGATGGGATGGGCAGATGTAATTGGGAAGAGGCCAAATAACCCGGCCCCATGCCATGAAGGGCTTTAAAGATCAAAACCAGCAACTTGAATTGGACCCAGAAGCAAACTGGCAGCCAATGCAGCTTGCAGAGCAGAGGTGTAATGTGTGCTGCTCTAGAGGCACACATAACTGCCTGCGCCACTACATTCTGTACTAGTTGAGGCTTCTGGCCACTCTTCAAGGGCAGCCTCATATAAAGCGCATTACATTAGTCCACTTAAATTTTTCCTTTTAAATCTGATTTTTCTCTGAACGCAACCAGATTTTATTGCTAAGACAGACATATTCTAAATCATAATAATACTAATAATGGTTGTATCTTGTGAAATGGTTTACAAGGCATTTATGTCTAGCTTGGAGACTTTCAGGTCCCAACAGTATACTGATACTTAATAGTTTTCTGAAATGCTACGATTCTTCGGCTGGTATAGATGACAGTAGGAACATGCAAATACTCACTTAAGCCCCAAGTCAAGGTTGTTTCCAAAATTATGTTTTGCCAATATGCATGTACTCCAAGGATCTAAAGGTCACATCTTTTCTGACTCACCGCATTCATGTCGATACCATTGGTGTAGGACCAGGCATGCTGAAAATATTCTTCAAGGCGTTGGCGTAGTGGATTGGGGATCTGGTGGAAACGGATGAACTCCTTGACTCTCAGCATCTGGGTGTGATAGCGAGCTGTGCCAGAGTACAAACGCTGGATGATGGCAGAAACATTGCCAAAGATGCTAGCATACATCAGAGCTGAAACAAGAGGACTATTATTAGTATCTGGGTAGGTGGTGTGGAAGGACCAGTGCCTAGTTGCATGGTGCCTTTGAAAGGTCATAGCACTTCAGTCATTTCACAAAGCACCCTACTGAATGGCTCATACAGTCCAGGTACCAGGCAAAGTTTTATTGCTGAGATGTCATAAAATATGTTTGTATGTGTGTGTATTGTTTGTCCGTACTCCTAAAAAGGGTAGAGACCTTTTTCATATGAAAAAACCTTCTTCTACCCCATTATTTTAGAATAAAATAATGTAGAAGCCCTCACTACAGTTGATTTGACTAGAGCTGGATACAGATGTCCTTTTAGAACAAGTGGGCAATTTATCTTACTTATTCTAGAAGAAGGAGAAATTCACTACAGGTAGTCCTCGGTTAACAACAGCAGTTGGGACCAGAATTGCAGTTGCTAAGCAATGCGGTCATAAAGCAGTGACCATGCCACTTAGTGACAGCAGTTCAGACACTCCCAGTTGCTGTCATTAAGTGAATCGCTATGGGTCATTAAGTGAGGACATCATGTGGTCGCCGTTTGCAACCTCCTGCCAGCTTCCCCATTTACTTTGTTTGTCAGAAGCCAGCAAAGAAGGTCACAATGGTGACTATATGATTGCGGGGAAGCTGCGACAGCTTGAATTCCAAGGACTGGTCATAAGTAGCATTCATTCAATGCCGTTGCAAGTTTGAATGGTCACTGAACGAATGATCAGCAAGCGAGAAACACCTGTAACTGTTTCTAAACAGCCTAACTCTTTTATGGTGATAATAGCATGAAAACTAAAAACCAAACAGGAGCAAAGGCGTTTCCTTATCCAGTGTAGTATCCTGCCTTTCTTGATTTCTGAGCCAGGGCAAATTGCTAGTTAGTTGGAGGGAGCAGAACTCGCCTTTTGTCTGAGTCCCTCATCATAACTGCAATGCTGCTTAAAGTCTCAGGCAAAGCATTACCACTATACCACATTGCCTTCAGTCTCTTCTGTCTTCCTGAATGTCTTGTGCAAGCTCCGTGCTTCATCCTGACTTCCAACAGATCAGGGCAATGCAGACACACAGGCAATTTAAGGGCCTCTCAAGAGGGCCAAACTATCTGGCTTTCCTGTAAGGATATGACTGACTCCCTAGAGAAGCAATAGACTGGCATTTCCTTAGACAAAACAGGTGCTAAAAGGAATGCTCAGGGAACTAAATACTGTGTGTACACACAGCAGCACACATGGTGGCCAGGCAGCACACATACACAGTTTTACAGAGTTTTAACACACTGATAAAGGTCTAACAAGACAGCCTATTTTATAGCAGTCCAACAGCACCCCCTATATTGCAGTAGGGACAAATGAAGTCTCTGTGTGTGTGTGTGTGTGTGTGTGAGAGAGAGAGAGACATTTGTAGGTAGTTACAGCGTGTGTTAGTATGCCTGCTTTTCTCTGTGGATGTGTGCATGAGAGAGAGAGAGAGAATGGATTCAAATGGATTTGATATGATCTGCATTAATGTGTGCAGGAGTTAATTGCATCCCTAACATCATTTCCCCCTCATGACTTATAGCCTCTTCTAGTGTCACCCAGCTATTATTGAGGTGATATAAAGCCTTTCTTCATAACTTTTATATCGGCACAATAATGGTTGGATGAGTCTGGAAGATGGTGTAAATCACTAGGGAGCAGTGTCAGGGCAGGAAGAATTCCAGCAAAATCTTCCATTATGAAGCTGAGTTAAAATATGTTGTTGAAATACAATTACTATTTTATTTGTATGATTTCTGCTGATGACAAATCTAATGTTCATACATCAGAAAGTCTTTTCTTTCTACCCACAAGAGAGTACAGAGATCACCAGGATCAAATGTTCCAAAAACTTCTGGAACAGCTCCTACTGAAGGCAATACAAAGAGACAATATCTATCTTTTTTTACTCAAAGATATTCTTGCTCATAAAAGGATACTGTGCACTCTTTATAAAAGGCCTTTGCTTTGTGGCCTCTGAATGAAGGTACTGTAGCCATTGTTCCAAACAGCTATATTCTAAAAGAAAGCTGGAAGGATGATATTTTGAATTAAATGAAAAAACAGAGATTGCCCAGTTTTAAAACCAACTGCAACAAGGAAGGCCATGTTCCATGTTAACAAAGAAAATTGGCAAGTAGCCAGGGATTCAAAGGGATGTGCCGTCAGTATGGGTAATGAGAGGTTTTGAGGTTGGCGAAGAAACTGGGAGATACTGATTTTGTACGCCACTCATGAACCATTAAGCTGATTAATGATAAAATACTTTCAACCCTGATATGAAATGCTGAAATTACCAAAAGGAAGTTTAAAAAAATAATAAAAAACAGGCTGTTCTCCTTGAGGAGAGGAGAAAAGTCAGTCCATAGTACTAAGTTGGATCAGCTCCAGATATGGCTAGAAAAGAGGTGCCATTCATGCTTTTATTCTACAATAGCACAATAAGAATACAACTAGCAGCATCTTATGTAGACTCTGAAATGACTTTCATTGGTAGAGGAACTGGTGGAAAGAGACAAAGGAAGCGCTAGTCCAAAAAACAAAGAAATGTATCTTGTACTGACTACCCCACCTCCAAACATGTGAGGACATTGGACACTTCATCTGGAGGTGAAATGATCGACCCTGGAAGCGTCTCACCTGTGAAAATGTGTTCTAGGATGGATTTCCTAAGAATATTCATAGGAAGAACATTGGAGATAACTGAAAAGATCTGCAGGGCAGCTGTGCTTCTGAGGTAAGACTGCTGCTGGGAAAATACAGTGGAGTAGCACCATTCTCAGACAAGGCAAATATGACTGAGAAATGAAGGTATTTTATGAAGATATTACATGACAGTTAAATTCTCCACAGTAACCCGTCTTACCCTGATGATGAAGAAAGTCCTCAAATATTTTGGCCACCTTGAACGTTATGAATACTTTATGTGGTGCTGTCATGACCTAGTCTCAAGAGCCCTGCTCAGATAAGGAAGAGGAAGAAGCATTGCAAGAAGTGGAACCAGCCTCACAGTTTTCACCCCGTGCCCAGCAGACGCTGACCCAGTCCACAAGCCTCCTCGTCGAACCTTCATGATCACCCACATTTGAGAAGAGGGCACTAGAATATAAAGACGAGTAGAAGTACTGAGGTACACTGAGAACCAGCTGGACCTGGCAGGGCTACTCAGGAGTCAGCTGCTGGAGGAAGCCAGTCCTGATCAGGGCCAACTGAGTTTGTGTGTGTGTGTGTGTGTGAGAGAGAGAGAAAGACAGATGGACAGAAAGAGATTTCAAGTATTTAAGGAGCAACCTCAAGGTAACTGAAACAACACCATCCTATGAAAGCCTCATAGAATTCCTGCCTTGAAAACTTGTAACTGCTAGACCCTTTCCTAAACATCTGACTTGTTTTGCCTTTGGATTTGCTCTCTTGTAAGCTTTTTTTCTTTATGCATGAATGATAATTGAATGAATCCATGACTCTGAGATCAACCTGATGGATTTATTGCTGCTAAATGTTGGATACTGCAGCTGCTTGTGAGGCCCAAAGAACTGCAATTTTCCAGCTAGATGCCCCTTGGTTATTATAGAGGAGAATGTGTGCCCCACCACACAGTGGAAGTATCTGTTGTGATCATCCTTGAGGGAGTCTCAGAAAATTAAGCATTTTGATTTACCACAGAAGGGAAACATTCATTGCATCTAAAATAGTGATCTGTAAACAGGAATGGTTAATGTTAGGTACTACTGACTGGACACACCTAACTGCAGTGGCTTTATATGCAGTTGCACAAAGGGCATAACCTTTGGCTGATGCCATATGTCCTAAAATATTCTGGGAAGCCAGTCCTATAGTCTCTTTGCCCTATCATCTGGTAGAAAAGCCTTTTCTCAGGGGAATCATATCTTGCCTCTATGAAGTTAAGTATCCAGAAAGGGGATTATGTGTTTTCTCCCAAGTTACCCTTATTTGAACAAAGGATAAGATTGAGAAGCTAGTGGAAATTTGGTCCTACTGGTCCATATTTGTGGATGCTACAAATAGGCAGACGTATAATAAATACCCACAGCCATACATATAATACCCACAGAGCTCAGGAAAAGCCAGAAGGGATGACTGAAACTGGTAAGTCATCCTGTTCACCATGGATTACAAGCATTTGTAGAGATATTGCTTGATGGAAATATGAAAAATATGCATTCATAAGACTGATGCAAAGCATTGTTTTTCCTGGAAGGATAGAAGGATATATGCTAATGTCACCATGCATGTCTTGTCCAGTAAAAATCACTTAAGATTCAGATGGGAAAAAGGATATCCTCTTTTGGTATAATGAAATAACAGGAGGAGAACTTGTTATCTTGGATTCAGGGTTTGAGTTGTGAGCTAAGGGAATAAGCCATCTCTTAATATGAGGACCAAACTCAAAATTCTTTAATTATTTATACTAAGCAGCAACATAGGTAATATGGAATGTGAGTGTACTGACATGCATATTAGACTGTTAATTGTTGGAAGCTGCTCTTTAACTCTTTAACTATGAAGCCAAGGGTTTTAGCAATGTCCTCAAAAGTTGAAAAGATGGTTAGATCACGAACAGAACCAAGTAGAATAATTCAAATCTGAACAGATGAATTCTGTGAACCAAGATCTCACTTTGGTCAATGTTTGTACGGTGTTTCTAATCAACAGCATGACTGATGGAGTGCTGAGAATTCAATTCTTGAAGCTCAGGGCCATTACTGTAATGGGCAGAAGGAATAACCTTGAGGAACAGGAGGAATAGCCACACCAAGACGATGGTCAGATAAAAGAAATCTGAGTCCAGGGCAGAAATATAATTTAAGAGAGTATCTCAGACATGACCTTCCCTAGTTCTCATGAAGATAAAGCAGGGGAGGGGAGTAGCGCATTCAGACTGGCAAGATTCTGTTACTGTATCCTTATAATAAAGGTAGTATTAGTTTGCATGTCTTTGGTTTCCAAGTTGGATCAACCTTGGAGGGCTGACAATTACATATTTACCCAATGTCAAAAGTGGCTCAGAGTCAGCACTCACCAGCAGTTCAACAGTATTTGGCCTAGATTAGGCAGGAGATAAAGCTATTAGACATGAAGAGGAGGTTATATTCATCAGTGGTCTGGTAGACTGAGCCATCCTTCAATGATGTAATAAAGAAGCATTCAGAACTGGGACATAACAAATATTTTGTGAGGCTTGTTTCGGGGCTGAACGTGAGAAGTGCTTGATGTAATGGCTTGAAATACTAGTTCCCACAGGCAGTTGTGATATGCTTATGTGGAAGAAGTTTGACTATCTGTGCAGGAGCCTGCACAGTTGTTCTCTCCTAGACCCAAAAGAAAAACAGACACACACATATATATCCAAACACACAGAATGTCTGTCTATGACAGGGAGTTTACTCCCACAGTAATTCCAAGGGAAAAGTCTTCAGGCCAAAAGTCAGGAGAGAAATCTTAGGTAAAAGTTGACAAAAACATCTTGCTAAAAAGGATGTTATAATAACAAACAACAACAACTATTATTTTTAAAAACAAAACAAAAATTCAAGAGCTCAGCACTGCCTGAGAAGAAATAGATGGAGAATGCTCCTCATGAAGTTGTTGCTGTGGTGGGAAAAGATGACCTGAGATACTTCGTGCTACTTCTGGTAAGTGTAGCAGCGTATGCAGTAGGCAGTGCAGCCTTGTCATAAACTCAGCTTTAGAATGTGCTGAAAAGATCATCTGCATGTGGGAAAATCCACATGCATGATACGGAGATCATGATAAATAGATATGGATTCTAAGGTGCATTTCTGTACGATCTCTAAGGGCCAAACTTTTGTTTTGCACTCAAAATCTCTATATGTTACTATGTGGATTCTTTTCCACCCTCTCCAATTTGTCACACACACTCTCATTACCTAGTTGCAATCTGCATCACTAAGTGTACTCTGAGTCTTTGCAAGAGTTGAGAATTGATGACAGCCTAGATGTAGCTGGTTCCTCATATGGCAATTCCTTGAAGCTATTTATGGTGATTCAGCTGTCTGTCCCACTAACTCCAGTGGATATCACTAACACAGTATCTCAAAGGACGAGCAGATTTTGGATTCATGCCAGGAAATCTCTGACATGTTTGAAAGGAATGTTTAAGGAAAAAGGGAACATTGCTATTGCTGAGAAGGAGATACAATCAAATTTAAAGAGAAGGTTCAGAAGCACTTACAGCCAATCAGCATGACGCAGATGGAAAAGATCTTCTCAGAGTTTGTATTGGGTGAGACATTGCCAAAGCCCACACTGGTAAGGCTACTGAATGTGAAGTAGAGTGCAGTCACATATTTATCCTTGATGGAGGGGCCAGATGAGAGGTCGCTGTCATTGTAGCGTTTGCCAATCTGGTCACCGAGGTTGTCCAGCCATCCAATCTTACGCTTCATGTAGGGCCGCTCCACATTGCCAATGGCATACCAAATGCAGGCTAGCCAATGGGCAATGAGGGCAAATGTGCACATGAGCAGAAAGAGTACAGCAGCCCCATATTCTGAATAGCGGTCCAACTTGCGGGCTACTCTTACTAAGCGTAAGAGTCGTGCAGTCTTTAGCAGCCCTATCAAAGTTGTTGTCTAGAGAGAGGAAGAAGAAAGAGAGTGTGCAGAAACAAAGAACAAACAATAAACTAAGTGGCAGGACTTCTGGATCTTATTTCATTTTGGGGGGGGGCAGACATTGAATTAGTCTAAAAGATGCATGAAAACGTCATACTGGGAGCCTTGCAGATACATTCTTCTGTTTTTTTAGAGAGAGGAAAAAAGCATAGAGAGGAAATGACTTCCAGGCAGATACTCTGAACTGAATGTCCTCTATAATGCAGCACATTACCTGTCCATGCATATTTCGCTTTTCTGCAACTCAAGGCATCTGTGTGATTTTATGAGATGTTATTATTCTTCAGTAGCCATTCCTTGAGGTCAGAATTGTCTAACATTTTAACTCCAGAAAAAAGTTAACTTTATCTCTGCCCCCAAATAGGCTCCAGATTGCTTTCTAGATGAGAGCATTTAAAACACCCAGAAATCCCAACAATACCTACAGGCCTTGCTCATTTTATCCAGGGTCCTCTAGGTATTGATGCATATCAGCTATATCATTGGCATTATAGCAATAACTAGTGTTTGGCAAGCTCAGAACACACAACAGGGCACAGCCTGCTGAGAGACCTTTAGAAAAAATGCATGCTTAAGATAGCTGTGGCACAAGTTGGAACTTAAAAGAACATTTGATAGTAAGCCCTATAAGCAAAATGATTCCTGGCACATCCTCCTGAAAATTTTCTTCAGTCTTCTAAAAATCCATGACACCAATTCAAAAAATCCCTCTTCCAATTTCAGTATGCTCACCTGACAACGGACACAAGTCACATGCTGTCAGATTTATCCTCCTGTAAGAGCTAAATGTGTATATCTCACCTCATCAGATCCAGAGCGGAATATGAGTAAATCAAAGGGGATGGCAGCAACCATGTCAATGAGAAACCAGCCTTTGAAATAGTGGATAGCAATTTTTCCTGGATGGCTGACTACCTCATCATTCATGTTGACATAAGTGGTGCGGAAGTTAATGATAATGTCAATTATAAACATGATATCCACAATGAGGTCAATTATGTAGAGGGGGTCACATGAATAGCTGCAGTCTGACTGCTTCTCCTCTTGTTCTTCATTGAGCAAGAAGGCAGCTGAGTAGGGGGTGAAGACAGCTGTGTAGATGACCAGCAGCAGGATAAGCCAGTCCCATACTGCCTTGAAGGGACTGTAGTGCAGGATGGTCCATCGGTGGATGCGTGGTGCCTGCAACTTGTATTCAGGGAGAACATCTGCTCCCAGTGATAGAACCTGTCAGAGAGAGAAACAACATGCGGTTTCAGAACAGCTATACCCAGGACTATATACATATGATATTGAAATACAGCAGCTATAATAGTTTGTCCAAAAACAACACATTTGCTTGGGGGTAAAGAAGAATAGAAAATAATAGAAAAATATATTTGCATGTAATTGTAATAGCAAGAAAGAACCTGAAATTCATAACAAAAGGGTATTTATTTATTTTTGTAATGAATTATATTATTGTATCCTTAAAATTGTATATTACTTCAATGGCTCTATGGGGCAGAAAATTGATTTAAAATATCTGTAATGAAATAATAATAATTTTAGATGAGAAAAGAGAAGCAAGGGGTATGGAACCCAGATTCTCCAGAACATCTTAATCAGACTCCCATATGAACAGCAGAAGAAAAGACATTGGATGGGGCCTGTAGAAAATCAGTACTGCCAGTAATATGGGACAGACCTTTAGGGGCTCTCTAGGTGGCTAAGAGGAAGAGCAAATGGATTTAGCAAACATCAGGTTTATCTATGACCTTTCAGGAAAAGCCAAACAGACCAGTCTGAGGCTGTGTAGTGCTACAGCTAGTAAGAGTGACCGCACGTCTCCAGTAGTCAGCAATTGTTTAAGTTATGTCCACAGCTGTCTTCTGTTTGCCAGCCCAACCATGTCTCCCTCATATGCGACTGATTGCCAGTATCCCCCAGTTATTCCTGCAAGCAGACTTAGTAACCATCTTCCCTTCCCTCCATTTTGTTGATTGATCACATAAGCAGTTGATAAGATTTTTTCTGATTAGTCAGAAGACCATATCAAACTCAAACCCCAATGTCACATCAAAAAGAGCAGCTGATAAGAGAATATTGAACTTTTGGAGCTTTCCTTGCTATTAATGCAGGAGCAAGCCAATGGGCAAGATCCAAGAACTTTGCTCTTAGGGTGCAGTGTGTGATGGAGAGCACAATGCCTTCTCCTACTGCATGCTCGGTAACGATTGCTGTGTCAGATATCAAGGGAGGATATTTCCTTGGTACTAAGGAAATATCCTCCCTTAATATCTGACACAGCAATCTTTATCATGAGCATGCAGTAGGAGAAGGCATTGTGCTCTCCATCACACACTGCAGCTGAAACTCTCCCCACGACCCGAGTTCGATCCCAGCAGAAGCTGGAGTCTCGGGTAGCCGGCTCAGGTCGACTCAGCCTTCCATCCTTCCGAGGTTGGTAAAAGGAGTACCCAGCTTGCTGGGGAAGGTGATGACTGGGGAAGGCAATGGCAAACCACCCCGCTCTATAGTCTGCCAAGAAAACGTCACGAAGACGTCGTCCCCCCAAAGGGTCAGACATGACTTGGTGCTTGCACAGGGGACCTTTCACCTCACAACTCTAATGTATCAATCCCCTAGAAGCTGCTTGTAACCAAGGAGGATAGATCCTCACAGAGTCTTATTAACTAGATTTATTGAAAGGGCAAAAAGGGGGTTAGATTACAGAAATCATGGCAACTGGTTATGTTTAGTTTATCACTCCATTTATCTCTAAGTTTGTTAGGGTGAAGATTCTTTGATCCTCTTGATCAACTTGCTTGTTGATGAAGTTTTACCCATTTTCCTGATAAAGAAGGAATGTACAGATATTCCAAACTAATATTATTTTGCAAATTGCCATCCTCTTTCCCAGGCTCTGCTTTAGCTTAACATGGAACTTGCACATAAGCATTTTGTGCTTTGTTCCACGATCAGCTCTCTGTCACCTTTGCTGTTATAACTGAGTTCTTCTATCTCCTCATAAGGTAAAGGTAAAGGTTTCCCTTGACGCAAAGTCCAGTCGAGTCCGACTCTAGGGGGCGGTGCTCATCTCCGTTTCTAAACCTTGGAGCCGGTGTTGTCCATAGGACACTTCCGGGTCATGTGGCCAGCATGACGACACGGAACGCCGTTACCTTCCCGCCGAATTGATTTCAATTTATGTGGTTGCTCATCTCACCATGGTGACTCTGGGCAGTTAACAACAATTAAAAACACAACCAAGCAACAATAACAAAGCATAACTGGCAGCCAAATTATATAATTAATTTGATTTCTGTGTGCTCCATCTGGTGGTGTCCATGTATATGGATGAATTTATGAAGTGTGATTTTGGCAAATGGAGTCTTCCCATCTTTCATGTACACTCTACTCAATAATCTTCAGTTTCTAAAATTATGAATGGATTCTCAGCCCAGAAGGGAAGCCCCCGCCTTCTTCTCCAGGCCTTTTCTCCAGGCCTTTTTCTCCTAGTACTCATTGGCTTCAGCTTGAGTTTCAGACTCATTTCAAACTGTGCATAGAAAATCAGTGCTGTATGTGCAGGGGAGCAAGACTGGAAGAGCAGACAGAAGACAGAAACAATGTCTAACGTGGACATTGAATTGTGAAGTCACAAGTCAAAAGACACTTTATTTTTACTGCTACTGAGTCGTATGGCATATAAGGGGAGGGGAGATGGGAATATTAGTAGGGAATATTAACCCTAACCCTAACCTTTCAGTACTATGGCCTTATCTCCTCAGTTTTAATCACAGGCATACATTCACACTAGATCCAAAGCCCAATATAGGGCTGGATCAGAATCAGTGTTTCTTTTGTGAATGAGTACATCTGATAAATGTTATTACAATGGAAAGAAATAATTCATGTCTGTGTGTGTGTGTGTATGTATGTATGTATGTATGTGTGTGTGTGTGTGTGTGTGTATATATATATATATATATATATATATATATATATATATATATATATATATATATTACATATTACAATGGATTTACCTGAAACTAAAGGCAGAGAGATTCAACCCCAGCTGAAGGAAATACTTTTTATACAGTGCATCATTAAACTGTGAAATTTCCAGCCAACAATTGTGATAATGACAGCCAATTTGGGGCACAGCCAGGCGACTCTGTTAAAATGCTTTCTTCTAGTCTGTGAGCCAGGAGAAAAGCATGCCAGCCTAAACTGTGCTGCTCTCATTGCCAATCTTTATTCTGCCTCAGTTAGCTGGACTATTTCTAAACATGGATCTAGTGCTCTTCTGAAGAAACACTAAATCCGTGTCCAAAAATAATCTGGCTGACAGGTCACAGGTACAGAGGAAGGATGTGCAGGGGCAAGCAGGAAATGGTGACTGATAACAAGTGACTGATAACCTGCTCTCAACTAATGCTGCAAAGAAATATCAGCCCCACCAAATTAATAGGTAAAATGGTGCTCTCCAAATAATAATAAAGTAAAAAAGTATGGCCATGTGAATCCCTGAAGTGCACTCATTTGTGACAAAACCAGAAGTCCATAGCTTGAAGAATCCAGCTCTCTTTCCTGGCTTAATCAACCTTCTGTGCAGCATAGGAGTAGAACTCTCTCAAACGCATCCTAGCCCTGTTTTTTAAATACATTCTTTCAAATAATGTTAAATCATCTTTAAAAATCAGGTCTAGTGCTTTTTTCAAATGAGGGCTAAACCTGAGTATATAAGAGGCTTTCATGAGACCCCACAAGGCTTCAGAAAGCATTATTGAGGAAACACCCAAGCAGATGCCTCTGCAAAAGCCAGATGTTCAGTCCCTCCTGCAGCCCATGTGAAAATGGCAATGGAGGGCAGAATCCAATGACTGTTGGATTGTGTGGGAACCGGCCCACAGCAGTCTAAAGTGGCCAACAGGAACTGGAAGATTCCAAGGTTCAAATGTAAAATTCTGCAGGATGCAAAGGATAGAGGAGGACTGAGTTTACCTGACTTTAAATTGTATTTTGCAGCCTGCTATTTGGTTTGGATGAAACAGTGGGTGTTACTGAGAAATAGAAGAATGTAAGAATTGGAAGAACATAACTTGAGGTTTGGTTGGCATGGGTTTTTATGGTACACTAAAGTTAAATTTAATGTAGATTTTAAAAATCATTATGTAAGAAGTGCCATATTAAGAATATGGAATAGACACAAACCCAGGTTGTGCCTGAAAATACCTTTATTGGTCTCAGCACAGGAAGCATTTCATAGAAGAGAAACAGCAAATAGAGAGAAATGGCTAACATACCAAGATTTACTAATACAGGAAGATGGAAAACTTAAGATGAAGTCAAGAAAATAGCTGACTGCAGAGGGACACAGTTTTCAATGGTTTTCATGTGCACAATTAAAAGAAAAAATTAATATAGATAAAAGGGTAACTGGAACTGAAAAACATAAAATAATTTGAAAATGAACTATCTACAAATGATGAACGTGTAATTGCAAAAATGTATAAACTTTTGTTAAGTTTTGAAACTGAAGAGGAACAAGTTAAGGATTGTATGATAAAATAGGCTACCAATTTTGGTTATAATATATAGATACATGGGAGAAAATGTGGATAAATGGGATAAAATTTACACTGTGTTATAACTTAAAAGAATTTTTTAATAAAATGATGTATCATTGGTACATGACATCAGAGAAACTATTAAAAATGTATAAAAGTACCTCAAGTCAATGTTGGAAATGTGAGAAACATGAAGGGACATTTTTATCATGCATGGTAGACCTGTGAAAAGCCAAGAATTTTTGGATACAAATACATACAAAGAATTTTAAAGATTAATTTCATAAAGAAACCAGAACTCTTTCTACTGGGACTTATGGATAATGAATTAGAAAAGACTCATGGAAAATTGATTTTGTATATGGTAATCGCAGCAAGATTACATACAACGATGGAAGAGTACAAAAATTCCCACAATGGAGGAATGGATTGTGAAAATGTCAGAACTGGAAAAAATGGCAAAACTGACCAGTTTGGTCAGGGAAAAAACAGTAAGTACCTTTCTGAAAGGCTGGAAATCTTTTAGGATTTTTTTGCTAAAAGAAGAAAAAAGTGAAATGATGATTTATGGATTTAATGACTGAAAAAGATGAGGATTAAATAAGGGGCAGAATGGATCTCTGGAACAGTTAGGAGGGAGGGGAGATGATGGGTTTGTTAATATCTGTTGAAAAGGAGGTCGGAAGTAATTTAGTTTCTTTAGTTATCTCTTTTTCAGTTTTTGCTTTCTTCTCTTTTTTCTTTTTTCTACTCTCTTCTTTTTTTTAGATTTGTCTTTTACCTATGAAAAAAATCTTTAATAATATATATATATACTGTATATACAGTATATATATGAATGAATGAATGAAAAGAAACTGGGCAGATTCCAACCCCTGACTACACCATCATCCTTAAGATGAAGTGTGCTAAGTCAAAGAGGCAAAATGCTCAAGGCAACTTTAAACCACTTCTGCTGTGGGATGGGAGTGAGATAACCACAATGTCATGAATACATAGCAAAAGAAAAAAGAAAAAAAATACTGGGGCACATTTGTACTGTATCCCAAGCAATGTAAAATGTATTTGCTGTATTGTTTATGTGTGTATTTTCTTTCAGCTGAATTTGCCTTCCTCCATCCTATTAGCGATTCATCTACATGCTAACTCTCAGAAGCCACATACCTGAGTGACTTTTTCAGTTACATTCTGGGTGCGTTCTGTTACTTTGTGCGGGGCAATTATCTCAATCTCTGTGGCGGAGCCTGAGCGATGCTTCTCAAGGTTGAATTCCACAAAGTTGAGGGTGAACTGTGGAATCTGGCTGATGGTCCTATATTTCACGAGGTTTGCATCTGATGTGGAATTCTGGTTGAGTTTGACTTGGGAGGCTTCTGGGGGAAAATAGATAAACATGTGGCTAGTTAAGGTTTTAGCAAACAAAGATACCTAAACTCTAATTATGCAGAACAACCCATTTTTCTACAGCAAAGTGGAGAGGGCAGAAGACTAAGAGACTGTAGGATCAAAGTTTTAAATACTACTGTAGGTTGGTGGGATTTCTCTTTGGTTTGTTTATTAAAAGTACAGCATTTAGCAATAAAGGAATCTCTCTTTATTATGTGGGATTATGATGCTTTGAAATATGATAAAAAGCTCCTCCAATTAACTGTACTGTAGAAAAACAAGCAATACTTTAGACTTTGATTTGTATCTCCATTTGTGACCATTGTTATGTATTTAATTTAAAGGAGTTGCATATAATATTGAAGGGTGAACAAACTTCTCAAAGCTTCCAAAATAATTGCAAACACAATCATTTTAAAGATTAATAAAAACAAACAATAACAGCAACTTCTAAAATCACTCAGATATTAAACCCAATACATATATACAGCTCAAACTGATCTTATAAAATAGCCAAAAAGGAAATGAATTATTTACATTTTTTTCTAATAGTAGTATAATCAAGGTATTCATGTGGACAGTATTGCAATCAATCAATCAATCAAAATTCCAATGACTTCTAAATGAAAGACACTCATGAAAGTGATGGGAAAATGTCCTACCAGCGACACTTCTGTGTTTTATTAGAAAACGCACGCGCTCGTTAACTGTCTCTGAACAAACAGTGTGATATTAATATCTCCGCATTACAGTTAGTGTTTCATATATTGATAGGATTCTCAATAATGGTGCGTTTCAGAACAAAGGCCCCTATTATATTAAAGGTTTAAGAGAAGATTTTAAAAAACATATTTTCATATGCCCCTTGTTCCAAAAACTGTCTCTTTTCAAGAGAACTGGAAAAACAGTGGGATAGACACAGCAAGCTCTGAAGGCTTCATTACTCACAAATATACTGTATATCCTTATTTGTTTGTTCATTTACTTATTCTGACATACATTTTCCATTCAGAAAGGAATGGAGAAACATTCCTTTGCAATTTTGTCTCAATTGGCCTTAAAAATCACTTAGCTTGATTGCTGAAATGGGAAAATGAAATTGGCAGCTCTGTAGCTTTGAAATATTTATGCTCTATAATATCTGAAAACTTCTGCCAAACCATTCCTATTAAAACTTTCTTTCCTCTTAAACCTGTTGAAGCACCTCTTTAATTTTATCAGCCTGCTAGGCTATTATAGGATAAAGGGCATTTTCTCCTGGATCAAGAGACTGTTCAGTGATTGGCCAGGCTTTGCACAAACAACGTGGGTGTTTTTAGCACTGTTCAGCAGTTCTTGTTGTGGGCTGCTGTTCATTTCAGCCCTCTTTAGTCAGCTCAAAGCAAATAACAAATAATCAGCTGCTTCTGTATTCTATTTACTCTTCCCACATCAGCACTCAGCTCCTAGATATTTTAGCACTGCCTTCCAGATTTTTTGCCTCATTACCCTGGCTAGATCACCACTTGGATCTCCACTGTCATTTGTTTTGTCCCATTCATCCTCTATTAAATAGCCATTATTTATTACCTTCCTGTTTTTCTATTTGCAGAATGCACCATCTCTTTCCTTCCCACTCCAGATGCACTTCTTGAACTACCCCAGAACTCCCTTTGTCACTACTGTACATTACAAAGCCTTCCGTACCTGGTTAAACAAAGACAAGATGATGAACAGTTTGTTCTGAGTATCCAATATGCCTAAAAGGATTTGAAGGTACTTAAAATAACCTTCAGAACCACTAAAATACGTAATTTGGGAGGAAGAAGATAGCACTATTCTGAACTTGTTCTTTTCTGTTCCTTCCGGTTTAAAGCTGCTAGCTATATTCTTAATGCCCTGGTGGGTGAGTCTTCATTCTTAATTAAAAAGCCAGGTTTTCAGCAGACTGGCTGAAGAAAATGACAGTGCTAACTACAGTGACAAGGATTAGGTAGCCAGTCCATTTTGGCAGTGGTGAGAACTGGCCAAAAGCATTCTAATGACTATGTTTTTTTAAAAGACCCGTCTGCTGAAAAATAAGGGTATAACTAAAACTGTGTGTGGATCTGTTAACTTTCTTGTTTCAAAATCACTAGCTTTGCTGTGACTCCCAGTTAGAAATCAATTTACAAATCTGGGAAGGGCATCTCATGGGGTTGCTTGACCACCTTCTGCCAGCCTGTATGCAGAGAATAAGTAAGATCAATTAGCAACAGACCCACAGCACATTGTTGCTAGCAGCATTACTGTACCTGAGCTTTCCCTCAATCTGGATTTCCCTTCTTTCCCTGAATTTTCTCTGAACCCAGAATCTGTAAGCTCCAGTTTCTTCAGGAAGGAGACCTGGTGGACACTACCTCCAGGCTGGAAGTGGTCCAAGCCCCTGGCAGGGAGTGACCCTTGCAATCTCAGGGAAGTCAATTGTTATGCTCAGGCTGAGTGATGTGCTACAGAGACAGATTCATTCTCCAGCTGAGGCCCTCCTTTCCTTCTGTTTCAAACTGGGCACAATTCTCCATAAACTTCAGCTCCCTCAGTTCTAAGAAATCCCCTCCAGGCTTTAAGGCAGCCAGGAGAAAGTGTCTCATTAAGAAGGAAGGAAAAAGGAGAGAGAAAAAGCTGAGAATGGTTGATAGCCACATTATTGTATCTGTTCAGTATAATTCCTCTCCAATACTACTTTGCTCTCCTGTCAATGGTTGAGATTACATTTGCTTCATAATACTCCACATTTTTATGGTATATTCAAAACTTTGTCCTACTTAGTGATCTCTCCAACTGTTCTCTAGTTAGATCAGATACAGAGCTAAGGAGTGAGAGAGAACAGGCTTACCATAAGCTACCTAATGATATAATAGCAGAAGTGATCTTGAACCAGAAACTTCTTAGTTTATAGCTGTTAATTGATATGCTATTTTAGATTTAATCCAGTCTAAAGCAGCCATACTAGTTCCAGTCAAACAAACTGAATTTAAATTAGTTGTGATGAACATTTCACAATAATTGCAACAGAATTTCAGTACAACTACTCTGGTTTAGATTCAGCCCACTTCAGCATTACATTCTAATTCTTGTTCCATTCTCTTTGATGGAGAATTTTCCCAACTCTGTCCATAAAATGCCACATAATGTCAAAATAACACATGGCTAATGTGTTATGATGTCAAGATGCACTTATGTAATTATATGATGTAACTGCAAGAATGCACATAGTGACATTGCATGATGATATCATCATTTGTCCCTGTACTGCAGATATCCAAGCATTTGCCCAACTACTTTCTCCCCTAGAAATATGGACTGTTCTTTGATTATTTATTCCTGAGAGCACAAGACAGATAAAAACATGGCCTGTATGCATTAAATAGTGATAATGATGATGCACTATTTGTATGAAGTTAAATCATTACTTGCATCAACCTTCCTAAACAAGTAGAATAACTAACCAAACTATATAACCACTTATCAGTATAGTGTATCTGCTACAGTGCTAGATTAGGACTAGAAAAGCTCAAAGGTTCAGATGATCACTTGGTTGTGAAGCTGAGTATGAGGTCTTGGTCTACTCACCATAACAGCCTAACATATCTTATGGAATGGATTGGCTCATGAGAATAAAATCAGAAAGCCAGAGACCTTGAATAGCAGCATATTCTCTTGGAAAACAGGGGAAATTTTAATAAAGTTCATGCATGTTCCTGTGAATTTGTTTGTGGCAGCCAAATATTGTTGTTATTATTTTTAATACTGTGGTCTTTTTTGGAACCACCCGAACCTACCTAATTCACTTCAGCTTTCCAGTAGAACATTCCCTAAATTTATGATAAACTTACAGTGATTAGATTTTATGCATAAGGAACCTTTAAAAAAAAGAAAATAGAATATTTGTGAAAGTCAGTGAGAAAAAAAAAATCTAGAACTCTAGTTCTTCCTATTCATTTTAAATATAGCATATTGTTCAGCAAATGCATGCATAGATAAATACGTTAATACAGATTTCCCTATCCTGCTGCTTGAAAGTTGTAGTCACAGCACATCTGAATTACACCCCACTGGAGAAGGCTACACAATGTACTCTTTCAGGCAATAAAAATGATTTTAAAACCTTTCAAATCAAATTTTTCCTAGTAATAGGAGTTGAGGCAATGTTTAATTTGGCATTAGCACTAGTCATTATGCACATCCTTTATAGCACTGCTGTAATAATTCTGAAGGCCTCTTTTGACTCTGGTATTATATAACTTGAACTGATATAAAAAATGTTATTTTGGTATTAGTAGACTTGCCACAATAGATCTATTGTTCATAGCTATCTTTTGTTCAGCACCTCTATTGTTTGTACTTACTATATGAGTAATAAGGCACTGACCACATCGTAAAGTACCTTTCTACTCTCTGTCCTCACTTTCTATTTTCTGAATTATTAACTACATCCTTAGACAATATCTTAGTCTGGAAATACAAAAAATATATGCTGCGGTACTGAAATTTTCATTCTTTGTATGTTGAACAACAGCTTGGTCCTGGAACTCTATTCATTTGTTTAAAAGCTTTCTAAATGTAAGTCATCCCTGTGATTATGGATGATTAAGCATCAGAAGTCTGTTCACCATTAATGAGATATTTCAAAAGTCTTTCTCAAAATACTGGTTTTAATTCCCAGATGGGAACCACCCACAGTTCTCCTATTGGGACCATCTACTTTTTATTCCACACTATGGATGAGGAAGTTGTAATTAATAAATGATTTTTTTTTCTTCAAACCTAGGAAACATTCTAGAAAACTATTTTCTCCCCAAATGTCCCTAAAAAGCTGCCCATATCCTCTGTTTTATTAAGACTGCAAAATATTTTATCCTCCTACCCCACTGTCATGGAGTCTATAGTTCAAGATATACATTTTGTGTTATTGATGTACATATACCCTTGAGCACTAAAAACCAGAAAATATTTTCCCCATGTCTATGTAGTCCTTAATAAACACCAATCATAACTTCTGCAGACTTAGACCAAATCTAGGTCATAAAATCTAAGGTCTTGGTCCTGACATAAGAAGAGTATTTTACCTGATCAAACCTGTTATCTATAGCAATGTTGCAACTGCTTGTCATTTGCTATGGCTTTGTAAAATGTGGTGATTCACCTTGTAAAATCTAAAACCTTTAGTATACAAGATGACGTCTAGGACATTTTCAGTGAAGACTGCTTCAGAACAGCAGCCTCAGCTGTTGGTGAGTTAAAATGAGACTTCATATTTCCTTTGCTTCTATTATAGTTTCAATTGCTTTCACTTCTAATGCACCATTATTTTTAAAATCAATTAACTTTTACTTGCAGCATGGATAAGGTGGGCAAGATGCCACATGAGCTTTATGGATAACACCCGCAGTTTGTCATAGATTGCAAGGATTATGATTTTAGCTATCATTCTGTCCTGGAATGGTATGATAAACAATCACAGAAAAATTCTATAATCCTCATAAATCCATCACCACCCCTATTTCTAACCAGCAGTACAATTTCCATTTGCACATTCATTGCAGAGATTCCTCTTTGTCAAGCAAGTCTTCTCTGAAGAATCTCACTGTGCATCATAATCTATGTTCTTGCTTTTCGCGAACTCCTCAGACAGCCTCTCTTGGGAGGGAAGCTGGAGAACTGTGTCCAGGATTCCTGTGTTTTTTTTCTTTTCTTTCTGTTGGTTTGTTTAATTAATATCAGCCACTGATGTCCCTAGATTAAATCAAGATCATTGTGCTGAGGGAGGGCTTTTAAAATCCTCTCTTCCCCATGCATCATTTTCTTAATTAAATAACATGTCCATACCCAAACTGCTAGTTTATTCTATGGAGAAAACAGCTGCTGTTTATCAGCAGTTCCATGCAGATTTTGTATTGTGGAGGAAAAATCATAGAATGATAGGGTTGGAGATGACCGTGGAGGTGATCTGGTCCATTCCCTGCTCAGCTCTTTCCATGACACCATCTTCTATTAATTGATACATATAAATATGAAAGAACCCGGTTATTGATTTCCAGTACATATCCTGTTTTGTCCACCTTCCTCTAATTAAAAGCAGTACAGTACTAGTGACACTATTGGCAATGACCGTGTGTGATAGCTACTGCTCTCTCATGGCTATGTTAGACTATATCAGCCCTAATACTGCTACTTGCAATAACAATCATTGTAAACACAAGCTTTATAACTGGGCTGAGATAACTTAGAGCTTGGGGATTAGCCTGCAGTAATCACCTCTTACCCTTAACAATTAGAACATAACTGATGATGGTATGTCCTTGTGGCATATACCCTAAGGGGGTAGGCACTGTGTCTTCAGTAGTCCTGCAGAAGAGGGCATTTCAGAAGATTATCTTGAATAACAAGAGAAACTGCCATTCTCTCCTCTACTAAGTACTGTATGGAAAATGAAGATGCCCTGTCCTCTTTTCCTACTGGGAAAGATGACAGTGTCCTCATTACAGTAGATTTTTCCTGTTCTGACAGTAATGATCTGTCCTGATGTAATCAATGGGAACTGTTTACTCTTGGGAAATCTGCTGAGAGAAGCAGTGAAGCAGAGGATTATCATTCATATTAGTAGATCAATTGAATAGGGAAAATATTTCCTCAAATCCTGAAGTTATATTGCTGAATGGTCTTTTAGGAAATAGCTTGCTCTGTGGTTTTCAGGTTTTAAATTCCAGATATAATCAGACAAGGACCACAATGCAATGGAAAGCAGTGTGTGTGTGTGTGTGTGTGTGTGTGTGTGTGTGTGAATTAATCTTTCTCTCATAGTGTCTCAATCGTAAAATTTTCATCACATGCTATAGGATGAAAATGGCACTTTGGGAAGCAAATGGAAGCTTTTGTGAGAGGTTTTTTTTTTAATGAGAAAATGGCGCACCGGAAAAGGTTATCTATTTGTCCCTGCTCTGTGGTTCTGCTCTAGACATAGCTCTCAGCAGCTGCTGTTTTTCTGATAGGGAAAGGCATGCCTGGTTCTAACCACATGATCTGCAAAAGAGTGAGATACCATAACTTTGTAATTACTACCTATATACAGTATGTCTCTGTGTTGAGAAATTGGCGGCAGGAGGTAGAGAGTATGAACACACTGCCTTAGGGTACTTGGTTAGCTATTATCAATAGGGAGGATACCGAACGGACTCAAGAGAACAATTGGTAAAATACTAATTTAATAGTGAAGTATAAGTAAATTACAATATACAAATATATAAATAAATGAATGTATAAACAAACAAATCACAAATTACGCAAACAAGCAATAATGATAAAATAAAAAATTTTTTAGCACAAGCAAACAACAAAATATGAATGACATCAGGGCAACTAACACTAAGATACAAACATTATTCAAGGAGATAATAACTTTTTTCCAAAGTGTTCTATATAAAGAATGCAGTTGTAAGTAAGAGTTTCTGCTACATACAGTCTGAATAAAAGTAAGCTATATAAAACTTTAGGGAGTTAAGCAGACTGTGTGTTAATTTTCCCATAACTTCTAACTATTAAACTTGTTTATAAAAAGATTTGGAGAATAATTTTTGCAGCTTTGTATTGCTGGGCTATTTCAAGCAGAGTCCAAGATCAATTCAAGGTTATTTGGCTCTTAGGTCCATTCTCTATCATCTTTCCTAGATTTTTCACTCCTCTATTTTGTCTCTGTCTGTCTATCTATCTATATCAAATTTATATGGCTGCTCATCTCACAAAAAGTGACTATGGGTGGCGTGCAACAATTAAATAAAAAATAAATGTATAAAAACAATCATTATTCAAAATATAAAACAGTCATTATTAAAAATAATGGGACAGGGAGATGTAACTGGGGAGAGGCAGTCCCTTAGATAACCGTGAAGGGCTTTAAAAGTTAAAACCAGCACCTTGAAATGGACCTGGAAACAAACCAGCAACCAATGCAGCTCGCAGAGCAGAAGTGTGACATGTGCTGTTCTGCAAGCACACATACTTGCCCGCACCACTGCGTTCTCCATCAGTTGACGCTTCCAGACACTCTTCAAGGGCAGCCCCATGTAGAGTGCATTACAGTAGTCCAATTGGGTGGTGACTAGGGCATGAGTGACTATGAGCAAAGCCCCCTGATCTAGGAATGGGCGCAACTGGCACACAACACAAAGCAGTGCAAAAGCCCCCCTAGCCACGACTGCCATCTGCTCTTCGTGCAAGAGTCGTGAGTCCAAGAGGACTCCCAGATTTTGGGAGTGCCTATACTTTCAGGTTCAGAATTCTCTCCCTGCCTGAACCTTGAGGCTTTTGAGCTACTACTATAGATAGCACCTCCTTACACATCCTTAGCAAGTAGAGTTATGAGGGTAGGGTGCAAACTGCTGTAGAAAGGACATTGAAGCTAAAGCTAAACATGTGGGTTTGGGTTCCTCCAGTTCACAGGGGCAAGTTTGCTCTGCAAAAGGGGAAAGGCCTTCTTCCGCTATCATGGAGGACAAAACATTAAAGCAGGCCAAAGAAACCTCTGCAGTGCGTTGGATGGGTAGTATGAAATAAGTAATTTGCTGGTGTGAAGGATTACCTGTTTATATCCTGCCATTGCTGGTTAGCTAGATTGCCTTGATCTACCTGGAGAGTTATATTAATACCCATTGCTGAATTGCAGCTCCAGCTCTTGACAGTCCCATATCAAGGAGACCTTGACATGAGAAGCTACACTGGCAGATCATTCTGAATTTTGGTTTTCCAGAAAGAATAAAAATTGTTTAGAAGGATCGTGGTGGCCAGGGAATTGCTCAGGAGGTGAATCTTGAGTCAGAAATAGAACTACGATATATAGAACCTAGATTGCAGCAGGAACATCCCAGTTTCAAAAAGTGCAGCAAAATACTTGGAATAGCCCTCTTAGGACTCTGGACTAGATGGTGTCTAAGGGCTTTAAATTATTATTTAATTTAATCTGACAGATTATTATTTAATCTGAGAGATGTATAACAATTAGAGATGGATTTGGCTTTAGAATTTTATGGCATCAGGTATGTTCTTGCCTCCTTTAGTGTGAAATAAACTCACTATGGCCTTAGCAATGTTAGCCTTGTCAGAAATAACTTTCATGCCAGATTCTGGGGTGGAATATTATGCTAAGATATTTGAAGGATGAAAATGGGTCTGTATTGTTGTTGTTGTTGTTGTTCTGTAATCATTATTTATAGCTTCTAGGTCCCTTTGAAAAAAAACTTGATTTTGGTTTTAAAATAGGTTATTGTGAGCTTTTCTTCCCATAGTGGCCTACTAAGGCCTGTAGACTAAGCCCAACCTTGGTTAAGGAAAGAATAGCCACATCATCAGCATAAAGTAACACAGCCAGCTGTCTATTGTTAAGTTTAGGGGTTGGGATTCTGCTTTAATTAAGGTAGTGACAAATTGAGTTCATGTCCACAAATCGGCCAGCATACAGCCCTGTTTCACTTTTTTATCCACTGAGATATCAACAGAGAGGTGGCTGCTACTACCATTTCTAGTATGTGTAACTGTGTTTTTCTGTAGCATCCTAATTAAGCAAAGTAACCTTCAGTCTATGGATGTCATGTTCGCCGTTTCAATGTCTTTGATGCATCGTAACGTTTCGCATGTCATTAATTGGATGCGTGTTTCATCTTTCTGGGGAGGATGGGAACGTTTATCTTTTCGCTTTGCTTTGGAATGTATTTGTATTATCTACTGCGCTCAAGGTTACTTTCCCAGGCTAGCAACTCTGACGTTTGCTAGCACCTGTGCCGGGCAGGGCTGTTACGAGGGAGGCGGGATACGTTTGCACCAAGGGTTTAAGTTTGTATTTGGCGCGCTTTTGCTCATTCTCAGCTTTCTCTGTATTTGTCTTTAGTTCTCTAATAAATCAGATTTCATTTAGCAGCCTCTTGTGAGTCTGAGTATTTGGGCTAGGGCAATCATTACATAAAGCTGAGAATCTAAGATCCTAACTCCGCTGGCCCCTGTCCAGGAAAGACAAGTGTCTAACCCTGTGAGGGAGAGAGCCCGCGATGACCGAACCCGACATCATGATGATGGAGGAAGGGGAACCGGACTCGACCGTGAGGCAGTCCGGCCGACCGTCCCAAGGTGGGGAGCTGTCAGCCATCCGAGAGGAGGCGAGCTCCGAGTCGGAGAGTGAAGCCGGGGGGCGGAAAACAGCCCTGGAGACCACCGTAACTTCTCCGGGTGAGCTGCTCACCTGGGATGAGACCCAAGGAGATGCCACGGCAGCGGGGGGCCCATCCTGGAGGCAGAGATACCCATTATCCCCCAACGTGGTGCAGGTGCAGCCAACGGAGGGCTCACCCACTCCGGATCGGATCCGAGTGCTGGAGTCCAAAATGGATTCGTTGGAGGCTATACTGAAACAGCTGAGCTTGGATGTGACCTCGTTGCGAGAGGTCCAGGAAGAATCAAGCCAGCGGCATTCAACCCCTTCTTCCCAGGGGCTGTCCCCGGAACGGCGACGGGCGGTGCGAAGGCGCGAAGGGGACCAGTCGGTCCAGATGGAAATCGCAGCATCGTCAGGGCGATCGCCCCGGGGCCCCGTGCCGCCCCGAGCCAGGGAAGCACAAGCCGCGGCAGCACCGGTGGTGGGGCGCAGCCCGGCGGGAGGCGGCATGCGAGACTTCCCTGTCAGGTTTGATGGGGACCCGACCAAACTCTCGTTCTTCCTGACGAATGCGAAAGCCTACATGGAAGAATGGGGGGCGTTTTTCCAATCGGAAAAGGCAAGGATCATCACCATTGCCACCAAACTGAAGGGGAGGGCGGCAGACTGGTATGTCCAGATGTGCCAGTCGGAAGTGCCTGAACTGGAAAGTCTCGATGAGTTCCTCTGGGCGTTGAAACAACACTTCGAGGACCCCTTAGCAAAAGAGAGAGCAAAGCGAGCCCTGAAGGAACTCAAGCAGGGGTTCAGATCAGTGGCCAATTATGCTTTGGAGTTTAAAGCGCTAGCTGGGAAGGTGGATGACTGGTCCCAAGCAACCATTATCGAGCTATTCAAGGATGGTTTGAATACGGAGGTGCTGCGCTGGTCCCTGGGGAGGGACGACCCTTACACGCTGTATGAATGGATCCTGCTGGCGGGGAGGGCTGAACATGCCCAGGAGATCTTTGCCCAGCGGAAGACCGCCAAGTTGGGGCGGGAGGTGAAACCCAGCCGCCCATCAACCACCGGGGGGAAACCGGGACAACGACCCTGGGACGAGGAGCGGGAGAAGCGGTACGCAAAAGGCTTGTGTTTGAGATGTGGTAAGGAGGGGCATCGAGTGGCAGCATGCCCGAAGGCAAAGGGAGAGGAACGGCCCGGAAAACCACCGGCAAAGTCCCCTGCATTGCCGAGGAAACAGAAAGCTGCGGTGGCTGAAACCGAGGGAGACGATGTGATGTTCTACGAAATTGAAGGGGAGACCGAAATCCTGCAGCCGGCGGGAAACGCCAGCCACCTGCTCTAAAGGGCGCCGCTGGGCAGGTGGTAGAGGACGGGCGCGAGCCTCCATCAGTGAGTGGCAGTTACCGCATTCTCACGGTGAAATTGAAATTGGGCTCCCAATCCAAGACTGTTGAAGTATGGGCCATGATTGATTCGGGGTGTTCCCGGTGTCTTATGCACCCCGACGTGGTGGCGGCTTTGGAGCTACCCACTTTCCCTTTACAACGACCCATCGCTTTTACACAACTGGATGGGTCCATGGCAGGGGGCAAACCGGTCACCCATTTTACAGGGCGCGTAGCCTTGCAACTGGGCAGCCACCAGGAAGGGTTGTCTTTTGTCGTGGCTCCTGTAGGGGGACCATTGGTGGTGTTGGGGGTGCCCTGGTTGGTGCAGCAAAACCCCCAAATAAACTGGGTTTACCGAACTATCACGTTTAGGGATGGGTTCTATCAAGCGGCAGAGGGGAAGGGTGCCCCAGAGGAGATGGTGGGGGTTGCGGCAGCTGCGACTCCGCCTTACCCGGCCTCTCCTCTGGAAGGCTTGCCGGCCGAGTACAGGATGTTTGCTGATGTATTCGGTGAAAAGGAAGCTGACCAGTTGCCCCCCCATCGAAAGACGGACTGTGCCATAGAACTGCTGCCCAACACCCAATTGCCTAAACCAAAGATTTATTCCATGACACAGAAGGAACTGACTCTGTTGAGGGACTTTGTGGACAAAAATCTGGCGCGCGGATTCATTGAGCCGGCGAATTCACCGGTGGGGGCGCCGGTTCTTTTTCGCCCAAAAAAGGACGGGACATTGAGACTTTGTACGGATTTCCGCGGATTAAATGCCGTCTCAATTTCCAACAAATATCCCTTGCCATTGATAAAGGACATGTTGTCACATCTGGCCAAGGGAAAGATCTTCTCTAAGCTTGATTTAAGAGAAGCCTACTATCGTGTACGAATCAAGGAGGGGGATGAGTGGAAAACTGCATTCAATTGCCCGTTAGGAGCTTTCCAGTATAAGGTGTTACCGTTTGGGTTGGCTGGGGCCCCTGGGGTATTTATGCAATTAATCAATGAAGTTCTGCATGAACATCTGTTTAAAGGGGTACTGGTGTATTTGGATGATGTGTTGATTTATACTGAAACCATGGAAGAGCATGTGGCTCTGGTAAGGAAAGTATTGTGTAAACTCAGATCCGCTGAATTGTATGCCAAGCTGTCGAAATGTGCCTTTCATCAGACCCAAATTGACTACTTGGGGTATAGAATTTCAGATAAAGGCATAGAAATGGACCCTGCCAAGGTGCAGGCTATCATGGACTGGGAGAGTCCCCGCACCCGCAGGCAACTTCAAAGTTTCCTGGGGTTCAGCAACTACTACAGATTATTCATAAGGGGGTTCGCTGAGATTGCATTGCCACTAACTGAACTGCTTCGAACAAAAGGGGTGGGAGATACTAGGAGAGTCAAGAATCCCGGAGCGCTGTTGCGGTGGACGCCTGCTTGTCAAACGGCGTTTGAGCGGCTAAAAGCAGCTTTCGTCAAAGAGCCCATTTTACAGCATCCTGATCCCTCAAAGCCTTTTGTGGTACAGGCAGATGCCTCCGATTATTCTATTGGGGCATTGTTGATGCAACAAGACTTGGACAGGATGCCTCAAGCCCTGTGCCTACTTGTCCCGCAAATTCTCCGAGACTGAGAGACGTTGGCATGTCTGGGAAAAGGAGGCATTTGCAGTAAAAGCCGCATTAGAAGCTTGGCGGCATCTGTTAGAGGGGGCAAATCATCCCTTTGAAGTATGGACTGATCATAAAAACCTGGAGGCTCTTAGTACCCCTCGAAAACTGAGCCCCAAACAGGTTCGTTGGGCTCAATTTTTCAATCGATTCAATTTTCAATTGAAATTTATTCCGGGGAAAAAGAACTTCTTGGCTGATGCCTTGTCAAGGCAACCTCAGGATTCCGGGGCAGCGCCAGATGTGGTTAGCACCCTGTGGACGGCGCCCCAATTGGGCATGCAGGCTGTGACGCGAAGCCAAACGCGCGCGCAGCAGCCGCTCACCACAGGCGCTGTTCAGCCAAGCACTTTGTCAATTCCCTCCCAGTTGCAACAAAAGTTTCTAAAAGAACTGAAAACGGATACTTGGTTGCTTGCGAATAAAGACAGTGTTACTTTTGACAGAGGCTTCGCTTGGAAATCTAACCGCCTCTACGTTCCTGAAAGCCTCAGAAAAGATGTGTTACTACGTTCACACGATGACAAACTCGCAGGTCACTTCGGGTTTGTAAAAACCTTGCACCTGGTTCGGAGGCAGTTCTGGTGGCCCACATTACGTAAAGATGTCAAAGACTACATTGCCTCCTGCACTGTTTGTGCAATGTCTAAATGCAAGGTGGGCAAGCCCCAGGGCCTTCTGCAGCCGGTGGCAGCCCCTTCTTCCCCTTGGGAGGAAATCTCCATGGACTTTATTGTAGAGCTACCACCCAGCCAACGCAAAACGGTCATTTGGGTGGTCAAAGACTATTTTTCCAAACAGGCTCACTTCATCCCTTGCGTGTCCATTCCGTCGGCACGTCAATTGGCTCGCCTATTTCTTGTACACGTGTACAGGCTACACGGATGTCCCTCCCGCTTGATTTCGGACAGAGGTACACAATTTACCTCACAATTTTGGCGGGCGTTTCTCAAGCTGTTAGGCACGAAGCAAGCCCTGTCCACGGCTTGGCATCCTCAGATGGACGGGGCCACTGAGGCGGTAAATTCTACTCTGGAGCAGTACCTTCGAGCTTTTGTGAATTATCAGCAGGACAATTGGGTAGACCTCCTACCGTTTGCTGAAGTGGCTTACAACAATGCAGTGCATCAAAGCACTGGCCAAACCCCATTTCGGGTAGCCCAGGGTAAAGATTTTGTACCTATCCCTGATCTACCGCAACCTCCTGCAGGATCAGCCACTCCAGATGATTGGACAACACAACTGGCAGACTCCTGGCCAATGATTCAAAAGGCATTGGCTGATGCACAAGCGGATTATAAATTGTATGCTGATCGGAAGCGGGCCCCCCAACCTGCATTCCAAGTTGGGGACTCGGTTTACCTTTCCACCAAGTTTATCAAGTCATCACAACCTTCAAAGAAACTTGCGCCTAAATTTGTGGGTCCTTTCCCGATTATCGCTCAGATTAACCCTGTGACTTTTAAACTTGACTTGCCTCATAACCTTAAACGCTTACACCCTGTTTTTCATTGCAGCTTACTCAAACCGACTATTCCTTCTGACCGCTGGCATCGCCAACCTCCACCTCCCACCCCCATCATGATTGATGGTCAGCAACACTTTGAAGTTAAAGAAATTTTGGACTCTAGACGCCTTCGCAATACTTTGCAATATTTAGTTCGTTGGAAACATTTCCCTCATCCAGAGTGGGTCGCTGCACCAGATGTGGCTTCCCCTGTCCTGGTGGCCCGTTTCCACTCTGCTTATCCCACTAAGCCAGGTCCCTAGGTGTATTTTTAGGGAGGCGGTATGTCATGTTCGCCGTTTCAATGTCTTTGATGCATCGTAACGTTTCGCATGTCATTAATTGGATGCGTGTTTCATCTTTCTGGGGAGGATGGGAACGTTTATCTTTTCGCTTTGCTTTGGAATGTATTTGTATTATCTACTGCGCTCAAGGTTACTTTCCCAGGCTAGCAACTCTGACGTTTGCTAGCACCTGTGCCGGGCGGGGCTGTTACGAGGGAGGCGGGATACGTTTGCACCAAGGGTTTAAGTTTGTATTTGGCGCGCTTTTGCTCATTCTCAGCTTTCTCTGTATTTGTCTTTAGTTCTCTAATAAATCAGATTTCATTTAGCAGCCTCTTGTGAGTCTGAGTATTTGGGCTAGGGCAATCATTACAATGGATGAATGAAACAACTTCTAACAGAATCTTTCTGTAAGGATGGAACCAAAATTTAAATCAATAACGGCAACATACAAGGAGTGGGGATATGTGTGTTTCTATACTAGGGTCTGTAGGGTAGGTTGTTGATCCATGGTCAACCTACGCTGCCTAAAACCATCTTATTCATTAGCTAGAAATCAAAGTTCGATGCAGTACGCAAGGCCATCACACAAGTGAGATTCCAACTCACAGAGGAGTGAGGCAGGGTTGTATTTTAGCTCCTCTGCTGTTTAATCTGTATATAAATTCACTTGTGGCCAAAATGAATCAATTAGAATACCACCCTCCAAAATTGGCAGACAGGCATATTGTAACTTTGTTGTATGTAGATGACATAGTACTCCTATCACAAACACGAATTGGACTCAGACGAGCCATGAGCGCCCTGGCCAGTTACTGCTCCAAAGAAGCTTTCGAAATCAACTATAGCAAGACTAAAATTTTGGTCTTTGCAAAGAGACCTAAACTGCACATCTGGAGGATAAACGGCCAGAACATTGAACAAGTTAAATCCTTTAAATATCTGGGCATGGTTTTTCATAGCTCCACTAAATGCAGTGCTCACCAAAGCTATGTTATAGAAAACACTCAAAAAACACTGGCAGCAATCCAATCCTTTCATTCTACCAAGGGAGCACAGCACATTCCAGCAGCATTGAAGTTATACTCAGCTAAGGCCCACACACAATTACTCTTCGGTGCTCAGCTAGGACCCTATCCTTCTTTCACACCATTGGAAAGGGTTCAATCCAAATTCTTAAGGGCCATATTTCAGGTACCTCCGTGTACCCCAAATGTAGTATTAAGGAGGGAAGCAGGGTTGCCTAAAGTTGAAACGGGCACGGACTTGTATTATAGCACATTGGCTGAAACTACTGTTTTTCCCTACGGGTTTGGGTTCTTTCCTTTCTAAGGATAATTATAAATCAGTATGGTTCAGGACCATCTCACAAAAACGACAACATCTCGGCTTTTCTAGTGAGGCACTCCTAATGATGGGCTATGAGTGTGCTCTTAGCGAATTCAAGCAGCGTATCAAAGACCTGGAAATCCAGCAGGACCAGTCAGCTTTGCCTAAGAGTGTTTTTTTGGGCGATCAAGCCTTTTCTTATAAGCCAGCAAGATACCTAAATCATATAACTGTCTCCAAATTTCAGAGGGCACTTACTTTGGCACGCTGTAATGTGCTTCCCACAGCAGTTTTGGAGGGCCGCTACAAAAAAGTCCCATATGAGTTGAGACTGTGCTCCTGTAGACAAGGGTCTATTGAAACTATAGAACATGTCCTGCTATACTGTATTCTTTATAAGGATTCACGAACCCATTTAATAACCCCTCATTTGATAAAATATCCAGGAAATTCTGATCTCTTTTATGTTCAGTTGTTGCTATCTGATCAGAATGACTTAGTCTCCATGAACGTAGCTAAATTTTGCTATACTGTCTGCAAATTAGGCAGACCTCGACTGCCCATTGACGACTCTATTAATCTGTAAATATATTATCATGTTTTGTTCATTTCATTTAATGTATTTTTAATGTATTTTAACATATTTCAGTGTATTTCTTTTTTTTTAAATTTGTAATTCTGGTCTGTGACCATATTAAAGATTGATTGATTGATAGCTAGAAATTTCTTCTCCTGTAGACAATCCAGAAGTTTGTGGAACAGAAAACATGCATATGGGTGTGTGTGTGTATGTGTGTGTGTATACATATACACAAACACAAGAGTAAATCTTCAAAATGCACATACATGGACGTACAATAAGAAGCTTATTTCCCCCCCTTCTTTCCAGCATGTACTCTAAAGTTTCTATACCTCTCCTACCAGTACTGCTAAAATAGCATAGTGGTCAAGATTTTTGCTTAGCAAACAAACCTATGGGCTACCTGGTTGCTGAGGGTGAATCTGTTCTATCTCAGATGGCTGGAAATACAGAAAAATTGTAAAGCTGCCTGTCCCAGGACCTTGGGAAGGACTCGATAGGTGGACAAAAATGCCAAATCCAGTCTAAACATCTGGCTGACTGTGCAACCAACCATAATTTCTGCGAGATTTTGAACTTGCAGTCTTTTTGATGCCAAACAATAGAATCTTAGCCACAGTTGTATTTCAGCCATACAGGTAAATGGAGATATAGAAACATTAAATTGTATGACAATCTTTGGCACAGTAGAAGGGATAACCTTCCTCTACCAAGCAGCTAGTGAACTGCTGAAGTTAGCCTGTGGCAAATTGAGGTGTTCTAGCCAACTAGACAGGCGCACCCAAGGTAGGCTGACCATATTTCCTTGAGACAAAAATGGGGTATTGGGATGGCAAAACGGGACAGGGTTAAACTTATGTAATATTCTGTATTCATGAAAAAGACAATAAAAAAAATTATTGACAGTAAGCTGGGAAGGTGCAGGAGGGGGAGGTGCGGCAATGGTTGGGTCCGGAGAGGCTGGTGCAGAGGTGGCATTGGGCAGAGAGGTTGCAGGAGGGCTGAGGGCGGCAGCGAGCTGGGATGGGAGGACAGGAACAGAGGAGTCTAGTGAATGGTTGTCCCCAACAACCTGTTCCTCTCTGGCACACCCTTTTATTTTATTTTCTTCCTGCCGTTTTGGCCTGAGAGCCAATCGGCTTTTCTGCTGGGCATGCTTTTCCGACTGTCTTCCGCTGCACTGATTGGTGGCAGCGACTCTTCCTCTTGCTCACCGCCGATCAGCTGTTCCTGCAGTTCCCACTCTAGGTTTCCCGCTGGATTGAGAACTACTGCCAATGGGTAAGTCAGCCTCCTTTTCAATTTCAATTTCTTCCCGCTTTTCCCAATAACGGCTCCAACGTTTTTAAAAAACGGGACAAAATTGACATTTATATTAAAACGACGGGATGGTTGGGAAATGTTAGAAAAATGGGACTGCCCGTTCAAAACGGGACGTATGGTCAGCCTAACCCAAGGTGACATAGCTGGGAAAAGCGCATTTCAGAAGTGGTGGGGGAGAGAAATGTGCCTGGAGACCACTTTGAAGGTGGGTGGGGGATTAATAGAGGGACATGTCGCCCATTTCTGCCTTCTAGAAATGCTTGCCTGTCTGTTCTGGTAATGGGGGAACAAAGCAGTACAGATAAGCACTTTGTTTAATCTCAGGTCAGTTGTCTTTCTTTCCTTGGACACACTGACAGAGCACATGTTCTCTGATTCTCCTCCTCGTAGGATATAGTTAGCTAGTTGTGAGCGTCTGCTGATGTCCATAATGTACTTTCTGTTCTGCTTCACTAATCAGTGTTCAAATCAGATTTCCTGTTTCAGGAATGTTCACTTGAACATGCAAAATGCTTCCACCTCCAATAAAACCCAGATTAACAAAGCACAATCAATGTTCACATAACATACATAATACTTATCTATGCCATTGATGTTTTCCTTTCTTTATCTAATTGCCTTTTAAACTATTACTTTAAGCTGACACATTCCTTGAGTCCTCTTGAACATCCTAGGAGCTGAAGTGTCTGAACAGATTGCAACTTCTGGATTACATTGCTTAGTCAAAAAACTATCTTGGAAGAAGGTAATGGCAAACCACTTTTTAAAAAAGATTTCCTTTATCCTGCCTTTATTATTTTTATAAATAATTCAAGGTGGGGAACATACCTAATACTCCTTCCATATTATTTCTGAGGAAATTACATAGACCTGTTGATGAAGTCATCAGGGCCTGAGCTCAGTTTTGTGGCAGACACCCTTGTAGTCAGAGAGGTAGGGAGCCAACTAGTAAGTTACAGAAAGCAAATACCGGACAACTGAAAAACTGCAAATAAGTGTACTTAGGCCAATATGTACTGTATATGAGATTACTTTTTCCAGCATCAAAAAGACTGTTTTTTCAACTGCAATATTTTTCCAACAAATCTTTATTTTCAAGAATATATGCTAGCAATATAGAATAGTCAATGACGTGCTTTTCAAATTTCATTATAGAAACTTTTGACAAGTCATGTGATCTACAGACTATAGTGATTTAAAGGGGCTGGATTGAAGCTGATTGCTGGAATCAGGAAATAAATTAAATAATGTAAATCTAGGCTGTCAAGTCTGTCAATAGATGAGGAAAAGAAAGAAGCAAACAATTTGAGAGCCAGTTTGGTCTAGTGGTTAAGGCGACGGGCTAGAAACCAGGAATCTGTGAGTTCTAGTCCCGCCTTAGGCACGAAAGCTGGCTGGGTGACCTTGGGCCAGTCACTCTCTCTCAGCCCAACTCACCTCACAGGGTTGCTGTTGTGCGGAAAATAGGAGGAGGAAGGAGTATTTGGTATGCTCGCCGTCTTGAGTTATTTATAAAAATAGCAAAGTTGGGATAGAAAAAAAAATTGAATAACATTTACAAGGTCACAATACATGAAAGTTTCAGTGACTACTGCTGTGAAAACAGTCCAAAATAATAATAATAAAAACCCCCAAGACACTCAAAAAGTCAGACAATATTTGATTTTAAGGCTATGCCTGCTGGACAGAAGACATGGGGACAAAAAGGAGGACATGTCCTCCTTTTGCCAGACATCTGGTAATCGTATCTTAAAGGAGACTTTATCTTCACAGGTTGAAATACTTGTACATAAATATCTTGTGAATTAATGTTGAGCTAAGCCCATTTGTAACAGAAGTGGGAGACACATATATGCTTGAAAAGCTGGCATTTAAGATGCTATGAAAAATTCTTTTATATAATTCCAGTTCTCTCACAGACCTACAATCCCTTTCCATCTTCAAATACTCTTGAATTTCCAACTCCAGCTCCATAGAGTATGCAGAATCAAAAAGACATGCCACTTTCAGCTTTAACTGTTCTTTCAGGAATCTTCTATCCACTGCAAAGTCCCATTCTGCCAGATATTCCTAGCACATGAGAAAACCATACTCCATGCTTACATGAGGAAAATATTGTGCGTTTCTTTAAGGTACATTTTCAGGGTAAGTCGTATGAGTTTTAGCAATATCTCCAGTACTGAATACAGGAAATTAGTAATGGATATCTGAGTAGAAATACCTTGGTATGGTTGGTAAAAAAGTGGGGAAGTACAACACTTCAGATCTGAAGCAGGGAAGGTGGTTGAAAGGAGTCATGAGCAGTTTGTCCATACCTCAAGCATATAGTTTCCTGGGAGTGTGCAGCTACCATGTGAATACAAGAAAAGATGCCATTTCTTTAAGAAGATGCTGGCAGGGATGGTCCGTACATGTGCCCATACCCTCTCTGAAGCACCTTTTCTACTTCAGATCCGAAGTGCTGAACATCTGTTGAAGACTGGCATAGCCAATTTAAAAAGTTGTTATATTCATGTTAAGAACCTGGTCCATGACATAATAGCCTCATTTTCATTGTATTTCTCTATATGAAGGATTGTCTTTCTCTTTATGAAGGACTGTTTCCTTTTTCCTTAAGGATTATCATACCAGGTGCCTCCATATGGATGTGTGCTTCTTTCTTATTGCCTGTAGTTATGGAATTTTGAACAGCATTTCCTGACAAAACATCATTCCACAATTATTGAGGTAGTTACAGCTTTCTTAATAAGCAGTGGACTCATGTAAAAAGAGAATTCTTTCCCATACTATAAACCACGTGCCTTCCAAATTGCAGAGAAATTCTAAAATTTCCATTGACATAAGTTTCAGTTGCCCACGGGTGCCCAAGTCCCACATGTGTTTGCCTTAAGGGCAAGGGGTTCTGGCTTCTTATGGGCCTCTCACCTGTACGCCATCCCTGGGAGAGACGCTGGTGTAGGCTCTGTCGGGCACTTTTGGCAATGAGAGCAGCCAGGTCCTCAAAGTTCAAAATAAACATGATGACAATTCCTTCCTCATTCTTTACAGGGACCACATCCACCAAACACTGAATGCATGATGCTGCCATGAAAAAAACAACAACAAGTCATGTTAAGCTATACATTAACATAATCTACATTTCAGTCTGCACCACTATCAGAAGCAAACTCAGTATTTAAATCATCTTGACTGAAATCAGTTTATTCTGGTTAAGGCTGTCTATAGTCTCAAAGATAAAGATAGCATTCTCTACCCTTCTTTACAATATAGCATTACAATATATTATTAATATATTGGACCTATTAATGTTTAGGTAAATAAATATGTCATTATTGTAATAGGGATCTATAGATTATATTATAATTGTTTTAATTTACAGCTGCCTATATATATAATTGTACTCATTTGACTTATTTCAATTTTATTTGTTATTTTTATTAATTTTATGCTGCTGGTCATTGACCGAATAAACGTGTTTACTTACTTACTCTCTACCCTTCCCTGCTGTTTAAGCGACTTCTTGGTTGCCAGTGCAAATAAAGCAGTAAATATTCTCTAGATATTTACAGCTGCTTGATGAAAGAACTGACAAGTACAGACATATTATTTTCAAGGCCAAATCTCTTAGGAAGCTAGAATGCTACTTGTATACAGGACAACCTTATAAGATGAGATGAGGTTGCTTCGGGATCCCAGCAGTGACCTAGTCACTGGGACGTGTTGCTTCCTCCAAATAGTTCTCCTTTGCCCTCAAAACACCCTACATTCAGATGGACAGCTCTATCTTTTTCTGGTCCGTGTCATTTTTGTAATGTGCAAAAGCAGTGGAATTCGTAACTCCATTCAATCTCCTTTGCATCAATAGTAATCCACAATGTAAAAAGGCATCAAATTGTTTATAAATACTTAAACATATATTTTGAATTTACTTTTTCACAAAATACGAATTGATAAACACAATTTTTCATAAGATATTGTTCATATAGGAATTCACAAAGGTTTAATCCCTCAAATATGTATAGATTTTATCAATGTGTAGAACAGGAATATAGCAATGACATCCCACTTCAGAAATGAACTAAATTGTTCAAAGTCAGTAGATGAAAGCATGACAGAGGTAACACAGAGGTAGGTTCTCTGTCTTCCAAATAGAAACCCCAAATGTCTGCCTTCTACAGTAAATTTCCTTTTTCCCAAATAACTGTAATAGACTTGTTTTTCCCCTTATCAGATGAGTTCCTCTATAGTTTATGTAGTGGCCATTACTATATTATTATTATTATTGTTGTTATTCCATTTATTTAATTAAATAGAAAAGAACAAGAAAAAAGAAAAAAAATAATATATATACAGTAGGTAATTCATGCATGCATGCATGTATATATATAAACATTTCAGTAAAGATCACCATATTTCATTTTCATCATCATCAAGTTGCAAATAATATCAGGTCTTAAGTCTTCTGAGTAATTGGGGACATATATTTATCCTTCCAATGATAAAGATCAACTCTCTTAGCCTAAGACAGGTGCAGAGGATCCATTTCCATTATCCAACTGTCAATTTCCATGTAGAGAATCAAAACAATATAGACACCCCAAAAATATTAAACCTTTCTCAAAATCATGGTAATGTATGAAATGAGTTCTTCCTGGAATATAGTAATTTTAGGACACTGAAAAAAATACATATTTCAAAGAAGTATTATTTGTATTGCATCTCCAACACCACAATGATTAAATTCAATGCATATAGAGAAATGATAATTACTTAATGTACTAATGAAGAAATACTTGTTTATTGGCATCAATTCCAACCTAGGCCAATTAACAGAGTATCTATTAACTTGCCCAAATGTGTTAATCTAGTGCATGAAACCAGAATTGAAGTATGAAGCTCAGAAATAAACAATAAAATATCATCAGCATATATTACTAATTTATATTTTAATTAATTGTGAGAAAAACCACAGACATTATGATTTTGTCTAATAGCATAGGCTAAAGGTTCTAAACATATATCAAAAATCAAAGGAGAAAATGAATATTCTTGTGTAGTACCTTTATAGAGTGAAAAAGTGAATTAAAAACATCCACTGACTTTTATTTTAGATATTGGAGCTGTATACAGACAGGTAGAGAGCCAGTTTGGTGTAGAAGTTAAGGCACTGGGCTAGAAACTAGGAGGCTATGAATTCTAGTCCCACCTTAGGCACAAAACCAGCTTGATAACCTTGGGCCAGTCACTTTCTCTCAGCCCTAGGGAGCAGGCAATGGCAAACCACTTCTGAAAAACCTTGCCAAGAAAACTGCAGGGACTAGACCAGGAGTCACTTGAAGCCCCTCACCCCCCTCCCCCAAATACAGACAGGTAACAAACACATACTACCTATAGATTTCATCAAAAGTTTTTTTCCACATATAGCAATAGAATTGCAGCTTGGTAGCTTCTGTCTATTCAAATAAATCAAATCCACTACCAGCCAAATATTATCGGACCATTATCAGGTTTTGAAAAATCCAGTTTGATCATTGTTGTTCATGGTAGAAATCACTTTGGGCTGTGACTTGTTATATGGGAGAGATCAATCATTCATGTTTGAGCACACAAACCAACCAAAGCCCTCCAGAACATCTTAAGCAAACCAAAAGACCCAGTAGCCCAAGAAGAAAAAACAGGAGTCATCTACAACATACAGTGTAAGGACTGTAAGAGCCACTATGTAGGACAGACAGGCAGAAGACTAGCAGAGGCATCCACGAACACCAACTAGCAGTCATAAGACACGATGAAAACGTCTTAATCTCACAACACATGGACAGACTCAACCATACTTTCAACTGGGAAACTGAGCATCCTAAACCAAGCCAAACCCCCAAATGCTAGGGAATTCTTGGAAGCTTGGCACTCAGACAAGTCAACCATCAACAGGCACATAGAGGTAAACAACATTTACAAACCATTCAAAACAGGCAGTAGAAAAGCCAAAAGACCAGAACACCTCCTTGCCAGCAATCAACACCCAGATATGCAAAGATTAACACCAGGATTAATACCAGACAAGCAATCAAATAGTACACAATACCTTAATCAAGGAACTATTAACTCATCAATCAGCCAAGCAGCAAACAACAGCCTAATCAAGGAATTACCAAGGAGAGAACAATACCCCCACCAACATAAGCAGGGCAAGCCACTGTATATAAACAGATAGCAAACCCTAGTCCCTTTTTCCACTGAGGATGTTGCCTAGTCTGGCAATGAAATGTCTGCAAGAAAACAAGCCTCAGAGGTCATCCATATATGTTTGAATTACAATTCTCATTTGTGACTTGCTTTTACAGATAAGAGTATTCCTATTCAGTTCAAGATCTACAACCTCTGTGATGGAAAAAAAAACATAAATTGGCCTTCTGTTGCTTTTTGTCAGTTCTATGACTGCAGGGACTTGTCCAGGCAGTTGTCTGGAGTCAACACTGACTTGAAGGCACAAAAATAAAAATAGGGCAGGGGAGAGGAGAGGAGCCAATAATTGATGGGATCAAAGCAAGCATAATGCAGAGGGAACCGAAAATACTATTTGTTTTGGGTACTTTGGCTCTCATTCTCAAGGAGCATCTAAAACAGAGTTTGTACTAGTAGGGCAGCTTTTCATTTTGTTTGCTTCTTGGATCTTCTGTCTGCCACCTGGGGATGGAAAGAGAGTGAGAGAAGATCAAGAGAGAATGTTCCTTTTATTATTACTGTGCCCTCCTAGATCAGCCTGGCTTCTGTCAATGATAATTAGTCTTTGGTTGTGTAAGTCACATATTTCTTATTTCAGTTGATCTGAAGCAATTGCACAAAAACAAGGATTAGCATATCATCTGCTACTAGGTAGTGCTGATTCCATACTTTCCTTGGCAGAGTTTCTCATCTCATCCATCACTTGTGCAACAGTAGATGAGATTGCTTTGCTCCACACAGTTTGCAGGAGCTCAGATTCTCCTAATCAGGAGCAGATGGTCACTGTCTCAGAACTTCAAAACCTACAATGACGTCAGTTACATGCTTTTGCTGTGCGTGAGAGAGAGAGAGAGGAAAAAAGAGAGAGAGAGAGAAATGAGAGGGAACAGAGAATGGGACAATGAACTCCCAGAATAAAAATCTAGGAATTTATTTATGTATTTATTTATTTTCTATAAATGGGATATTAAGGGATTGTAAAGTATCAGATCAGAAGCCTTCTAAATCATTTATTTCCTGTTTTAGCTAAAGGTTACAATAGAAGTTTAGTTGTCCTCACCTCAAAGGCACAAAAATACTAGGTATTACAGGCATTTAACCATCTGCCAGCAGAGGCACTATTTTCAGAAAATAACTGATAAAATTGTTCACCCATGATGTTGAAAACCTTACTTCTGTTCAATTGTCTAGCATCATTCCTGCTCTAACCTGAGAAAGAAGTGTTATACATACTCCCATAGAAACAAATATACTGTGGGTTTGGGGAGGGAACAGGACACACAAAAAAGTGACGATAGAGATAGAATAACTCACAGTGATTATTAACCTACCAGTAATCAGCAGTGATACGGATATTCCTGATGTCTAAACGGTGGTCTCCAGAAACAGAGGGGGTCAAGATGGCTGCCTAATGGGAGAGGACAGTTATTCTTTTTTTTGGTGAGCTCTTGATTTACATTCCTGCCTCCGGTTTAGAGCTGGTCAAGACTTATTAAAGTAATCAGATGGCATCTCCTACACAACAGTGACTTCCTTGGAGGAAAAGACAGAACTTAGATAGCAAGAAGGAAGGAGAAAGACAAGAGAAAAGTCTTCTAATTTAGAGAATGAGGAAGAGGAAGAAGCATCATGGAGCCAGTCAGGGCTCATAGCACTCTTCCAAGACAGCCAAACAACCAAAAATCAATGAACTTTTTCTCCCCAATTCCCACCTCCAATAAATTTGAGGCTCTCGAATGTGATTTGCAAACAAAAAATGGGAAAACAGCAACTATTTGAGCTTTCTGCATCTCTTAAAGATGATTTAATAGACTGGTCTGATTCTAGGTCAGCCCTCCCCCATCACTCTTCCATTCATTTTACTAGCTCTCTGGTTTCCTCTAAAGAAAATATCAACAAGATTGCACAGGGCAAGGATTGGGAAAAGCTGCTGGCACGAGATGGCTCAATTGAATTTATGGCAAAACAATGTTTGCTTACAGCGCAAACTGTTATTTCAGTGTTCGAGCAATTAGCCTCCATTAAAAACAACCTGGACCTGCTAAACAGCAATTTTGAGGTCTTTGCACAAAAGCACACAGAAAAATGCTCTGCCTTTATTGAAGGCCAAACTCAAACAGACAACCTAGCTAAACAACACCCCTTAGGGCAAAAGAATAATAAATCACAAGCCAACAGAGATGTCAACCTGATTACCAATGGAGGTATGCAGGTACTCAAAGAAGTCACCCCATCAAAGCTGACCCGCTCTTTGCAATTAAATCAGGTTGCTCTTCATATATCCACAACAAGCCTCAATTCCAGTCCCTGGATTTCCAGAAGAGCAGTCGTAACTTCTCTGGGACAGCGTCTTTGTTGCCACCACCAGCAAATAGATTTGGGCACAGCTGAGTGGCTTCCAAGCATGCCTGGCAGTAAACAAATTTTACTGACCTTTAAGCAATCTACTATACCACACATGCTGCTAAAATGAAATCCTTTCCTTCTACCCTTCGGATTGTTCCAATTAGAGTCTTTCGTGATGGAGGGGTAACTCCTTTGCTCAGTTCTGCTGCTTTTGATTTACACAGACTGCCAAACATCAAGCCTGTTACTAACAACAGTATCCCTACCCCGGTTTGTCCTTGGCTAAGCCAGGACACAGGAGTAAGAAGAATATGCAAAACAAGGCTAAGTTGGATATGGATGAGGCTGCTCTTATGAGTGCCTTTGGAGTCTTGCCCAAAGCTGAGCAAGAAGATATTTTGCAAAGGCTAGACAGTCTTAAGGAAACTCATCTGGCTGCTACTTGCCACTGCTGAGCCACTTATTGAGCTTGTAACACCTAAAACATTGCATCAGCAGATTTCATTGGATGAGGAGGAGATGGCCGAAATACATCAGCATTTTCAGATCACCAGAGGGTTGAGTTGCTAGTCCCTTGTAATGATGTTGAAGAGGGCCCTTTAGATTCCAGTCAGCCACTATATGGAAGTCCAGCTATCAAAACAACTGTTGCTTCTAAAGCTCCTTCTATCCCAAGGCCGAAACCTGATACAGGGGACCTCTCTTTATCCCCCAGGTCCTCCCCTAGAAGATCCAGTTGACTTAAATTCTCAATGGAATCACTATCCCTGCCTTCTTGGAATATTGATGGATGGGAAGTCAGAAATAAAGATCCTGCCTTCATAAGCTGTATTTCCCAGTTCAACATTCTCATGTTCCAAGAGACATAGTCAATTAATGATCTGTTTATTGAGGGATATAAATCCTTAACCCTCCCAGCAGCTCCCACCTTCAGATGAGGGAGGCATCGTGCTGGTTTGAGCATCCATATTTCAACTGATCTTAACACCGAGATCAAGTCAATAGACTCATTTGAGAATTTTGCACAGTCATTCTTAACTTTTCTGCTGAGAAATTGCTCCTCATTAATTTTTATATACCGCCCAACATCACTCGACTGTGCATTGCAGAAATATGGGCAAAAGCAGAAATTTACATTAATAATATTCAACTATGCTTTCCAACTGCCCATATTGTTATAGCAGGGGACTTTAATGCTAGACTAGGCCCAAATGATAATCAGTTGTTTGCCAAATTCCTTCAACTCCACCTAACCTGCAGACTATCTCTGCCTTCTTAATTAGAGAATCTAAGGATCATGTTGGAGATTTTAGGGGCCTATATATGTTGCAGACATTGTACAAATTGGATCTTCAAATTATGAATGGCACCATCATTACTGACTATCCTGCAGAATTTTCACATTGGGCTGTTACAAGGCTCTCTTTGATTGATTACACTGCCATATCAAGAAATCTATGTTCCTCGGTCCTTTGATTTCAGATTGACAACCACCCCAAGAGTGATAACTGTCCCAACATGCTGTTTTTGAAGCCCTTTGGTGTTTTCTTTTGGAAATATATCCTATTCCATCTGAAGATACCCCCATGGGTCAAATACGAATGAAATTGACAGCTCACGTGAAGGATAAATTAACCTAAATGCTCTCTACTGATGAGGCACTCCAACTTTGTACAGCTATTCTAGTTGACAGGTCCTCCAACCAAATTTTGCCATCTTAACTAGTTCAGCTTCTTCAGCCAATCCTCTCCACTTGCCCAGCTGGTGTAAATAGGAATCAGCGCTCTTTCAACCAATCCTGGATTGATAGCAAATGTCATGCAGCTAAGAAACAACTGATTTCCTGCTTTAAGGAATATAAAAATGATCTTCTCTCTTATTCCACCCAGGATCTGTTGCTCCTCAAGAGGAAATATAAACAGCTGCTACGGACAAAGAAGAGGCAGGCTCTGAGAGAGTCTTGGAATCAGTTGATTTCTGCTACACGTTCTAAGAATTCAGCTTTATTCTGGAAATGTGTAACTCTCCAATCTGCTTCCTCTAATTTACAAATCTCATCTCTTATTCCTGCTTCAGCCTGGGAAAACCACTTCAGATCACTGTATACACAGGAGGAATCATTTCACCCGAAGAGGGGATTAGACTGTGAAGCTCACTTGCTCCCCTCCTGGCCCCCTCTCTCAGGCCCTGAGATTATAAACCTGATTAAACAGCTGAAATCGAACAAAGCTCCAGAATATGACTTCATTTCAGCGGAGGTCATTCGCAGCAATTTAGATTGGTGTGCACCCATTTTGGCTTCTCTATTCACCTATATTGACAACTATGCTAAGTTCCTTGATGATTGGGGTCTAGCTTTGGTGATTCCAATCTATAAAAAAGGAGGCAGAGATTTACCTGCCAGTTATTGGCCCATCAGCCTTCTCAGTGTGGTTAGCAAATTAAATGCTAGACACCTATACAATAAGCTCTTGGATTGGGTTATAACTGAGAATATTTGGGCTGATGAGCAGGCAGGCTTTAGAGAAGGCTGCTCAATCTTTGACCAAGCTTTAACTCTTCAACTTCTAGTCAAGAAATATTCCTCCGGAGCTCGCTCAACACTCTATGCAGTGTTTATTGATCTTAGATGTGCTTTTGATTTCATTGCTAGAGCCAAACTATGGGAGAAATTGAACTCTTCCTCGATTAATAGTAGATTACTTGTTCTTATATATAAACTTTATGAAAATTCCCTGATGAAGGTGCGATGTAATTTGTATGGACCAAGGAAATCCCAGTCAAGAGAGGACTGAGACAAGGGTGTATTTTAGTTCCCCTCCTTTTTAATCTAAATATTAACTCTCTCATAGACAAACTGAATAGTCCATCTCTTCATCCCCCAAAACTGGGAAATAGACACTTCTCTGTTCTTTTATATGCAGCTGATGCCGTGCTGCTTTCTCGGACACAGATTGGCCTGAAGCGGGCACTCTGTATGCTTGCTGAGCACTGCCAAGAAGAATGGCTGGAAGTAAACTACTCGAAAACCAAGGTTAGGGTTTTGGCCAAGCACCCTAAGGCACATGTCTGGCGGCTAAAGAATAATTTAATAGAGCAAGTCAAGACCTTTAAATATTTGGGGATTGTTTTTCACTCCACGGGTAACTGCAAATTCCACACTGACTATGTCAGCCTGAATGCACAAAAAAACAGCATCAGCACTACAATCTTTCTATTTCTCCAAAGGAGCTCAACATATACCAGCAGCGATTAAAGTTTTCTCAGCTAAGATCCAAGCTCAGCTCCTTTTTGGAGTTCAGTTGGGCCCCTACAGGTCATTCCTGTCTCTTGAAAGAGTCCAACCCAAGTTTCTAAGATCTATCTTTCAACTACCTCGCTGCATCCCCAATGTGGCGCTTCGCAGTGAAGCTGGCCTACTAAAAATAGAAACTTCTGCTTGGATTTACACTTTTTCTTACCGGCTTAAGCTTTCTTTTTTCCCAGTTGGCTTGGCCCCTTTGATTATGACTGATAGCTTCCAATCTTCTTGGTGCCAGGCAATATACGCCAAACTGCAATTATATGGCTTTTCAGGGGCAGCCATCATCTTGTTGGGCTATGAACATGCACTAGCTGATCTCAGACAAGGGGCCATTGGTTTAGAGCTACAATCAGATTTATCAGGTTTCCCTAAAGTAAGTAAGTAACTTTATTGATTAGTCAAATGACCATATCAGAAAGTTGGGCATCAGCCACTATAAGATATAAATATAAAATATGATGCCATAAAACACCTAAAATATAATAAAATTAGCTAAAATATACTATGGTGCGATAAAATACAATAGGGTAAAATGGAGATAAAATTGTAAGATAAAAATGCAAGATGTAATAAAACAGGTAACAAAATACAGAAACAATGTGAGTTTAAATGAATTCATCACCTTTACATGCCACCCCAATGCGTTCTATAAATTGCGTTCTCAGTTGTACAGCCCTAACTATAAACTTAACAGTTCTATTGACCACATACGTATTTGTGCCCTGGAGGAAGTAACATAATCTTTTGTTACGGTCCCAGTATGTGGTTCTGTCAGTTAATGTCTGAAGGTACTGAGCCCTTCCTGGGGCATATAGTTGGCAGTTAAATAGGACATGTGCAATATCTTCTACTTCGGGTGCTCCACAAACACATGTCCTCTCAAGGTAAGGCACTTGGTGGAATCGTCTGTATTTGACCATAGAATCTAGTTGCTCATATCTTGCTTTAGTAAGAGCTATCCTATGGTATTGAGTCAGACCCATTGTCAGGTATTTTTCTATTTGAAAGGACAGTTTATTCTTGGCCAGCCATTTTGATAACCTATTGTGTGCAAGAGACTCAATGTCTGTTTGGGCATTAACATCCAAGACTCTTTGTTTGAATATTGCCTTGGCCTGGTCTCTGGCTGAAAGTAAGTATTGTGGTGAAAAGCCAAAGTATGCAATAGTTTGGAGAAGTTGATTGATCCACGTGGTGGGTTGAGGTGCGCTCATCTGTTCTTCAAGGCACATTTTTGGTAGTCTATCAGGTTCCATTGGGAGAATCTGCCACGAGTAGTTGAAAACTTTGGTTACTGATGGACTGTAAATGGAATGGGTGCCTGTTTCAGCTCTTACTGCTGCTGTGGGTGTATTCCTGTCAGTCCCCAGAATGGTTCTTAAAAAGCGTGCTTGATTTTGTTCAAGTAAGGAGGCCTTTGATAGGCCCCACAATTCGGCTCCATATGTTAGTACGGGTAAACTTTTGCCTTGTGGACCTTCAGAATGGAGAGCAGAGAGCAAGGGTGGTTGTAGCTAAGTAGTTTGATTAGTGTTTTAGAACTTGCTGTGGCCTTTGCAGAACTTTGCTTGTAATGATTAACCCAAGGCCCTGTGTCTGTAAAAACCACCCCTAGATATGAAAAGGAGTCTATTTGCTTTATAGGCTCCCCATCCAAGCGCCAATTGTATTTGGCCCGTCTTTTCCCAAAAACCATCACTTTGGATTTGGACTTATTAATATTCAAAAAGTTTGAGGCACAGTAAGCACCAAATTTCCCCATCAGTCTTCTCAGGCCTACTTGGGAATGTGCCATCAAAACCATGTCATCTGCATACAAGAGGATATTGATATTGCTGAGGATCTTTGGCATGTGAATGTCCGTAGAACAGAGGAATCCTGGGATGTCATTAACATAGAGATTAAACAACATCGGGGCCAAGATACATCCTTGTCTGACACCTTTGTGGGTGGGTATGCTCTGTGTAAGAGAGCCATTGACTCCAGTACGGACTTTCAGGCGGGTATTTGTATAGAAGGCCTTTATCAAGTATAAAAGTCTGGGTTCCATATTTAACTTGGCCAGCTTTTTCCATAAGATATCTCTATTTATGGAATCAAATGCCATGCTAAGATCAATAAAAGATGTAAACAGGTGCCTTCCATCAGTTGTATATTTAGTGATGGGATGGTGTAAAACAAAGCAATTGTCTATTGTGGAGTGCCCATGTCTAAACCCAGCCTGTTCTTCCACTAGTATATTTTTCTTGATTGCCCAGTCCTCTATTTTTCTCAAGAGTTGTTTTGCATACATGTTAGCTGTTATGTCAATAAGGCTTATGGGTCTGTAATTTTTAGGGTCTTCCTTGTCTCCTTTTTTGTGTATGGGAACTATGATGGAAAGTTCCCACCCGGCTGGAATATGCCCAGTGTTGTCTATGCATGTAAAAAGTCCTGCCAGCAGTGGAGCCCACCAGTCAATGTGTGTCCTGAAAAGTTCTGGTGGTAGGAAGTCTTCGCCAGGTGCCTTACTGGATTTCAGTGATAGAACGATGTGTTTAATTTCTGTCACTGACACTGGTAGCCAAGGAGGAAGATTATCAAGGGTCAGAGGCTCAGTGGTCATCTTTTCTGGATAGTCCTGCTTGGAACTGGCAAATAGGGTAGTGTAGAAATCCTCCCAGACTGAAGCTGAAATGGGGATATCAAGTAGGAGCTTACACTCCTTCAACATGCCAGATATGGTATTCCAAAATATCACTGGGTTAGACCCTTTCGCTGACTCTTATAGCTCAGACCAAACTTTAGCTGTATATTGAGCCTTCTTAGTGGCTGTTAGTTTCTTATAATTGCATCTGAGCTTTAGCATCTTGGCGTGGTTGTTTGGTGTGGGGTTTCTTTGAGCCAAACACATGGCTGCTCTTAGGGTCTTTCTTGAGCGAGAGCAATCAAGGTCGAACCAGTTAGAACTTACGGGCTGTCAGTTCCTAACTGGCAGTTTGTTTATTAAAAGTTTCTTAATGTGCTGCACAAATTGGCATACCCAGTAAGGATTCTATCTGGATCTTGAGTAGGTGTAACAACCATTTTCACCCAAGACTGGGCCCTCTCAGATATCATAAAATTGAAAATTGCCTTAGTATCCACCTTAGACCATTTAAGCCTCCTGTCTTGCCTCACTTCAATGTTAGCGAGTAACCTCTTGTCGTGTGTTGTTGACGATCGTAAATTGGAATTGCCATAGAATTTAACTGCAATTGGTTGGTGATCGCTGTCCTCCCTCATGTGAACTTGAATGTCTGAGAATAAGTTCATTTTGTCTGTTGAGACACATATATAATCCAAGACACTGCTAGCTTTCCCAGCATGGAAGGTAAAGGGATATGTAAAGCAGCTGCCTTTGCCTCCTAGGATGTGAAGATTGCATGTATATATCAAAGAGATCAGTTTGGAGATGGCCATGTTCCTTTTAGAGTCTCTGGAGTGCCAGGGTGGGTCATTTTTTAAATAGCTCTCAGGTATGATGCCCAGGTATACATAATCATACAAAGGAGTCAGCCTTTTGGCTAAGATCAAGTGTGTAGGTTTCCCTAAAAACATTTTTTGGGCCATTGTGCACATCTCCAACCAGTCAGATATCTTAGCTGGATTCCAAAATTTAGAAGGGCCTTATCTTTGGCTAGATTCAACAGCTGTTATTGAAGGGAGATATCGAAATATCCCTTTCGATAAAAAACTGTGCCCATGTGGCAGAGGAGTAATTGAAACGATGGAACGTGTCATTTTATATTGTCCTCTCTATGCAGATGCTCACCAGGAATTATTATCTCAATTTTTTTACTAAACACCCAGGTCGTTCAGATTCTTTTTATCTCAAGCTGTTTCTATCAGATCAATCTGATTTTACTTCATTGACCACAGCTAAATATTGCTGTATAATTTGTACAGCATGCCGCAATATCTCTTCAAAATTTTCTTAGATTTTTTTTAGAATTTTCTTGTATTCTAATCAGATATGAATCTTCTGTTTTATCTGCTGGTCTATGACTGATTAAAAATTGATTTGATTTGATAATATAAGCTAGCATAGCTTTACATTCTCTTAGTATTTTACAAATTCTAGTATTACTTATGTCCTTGTATAGTTATTTGCCCTAGTTATTTATAGTATTTAGATTATTCATTGTAAAATTAATTGTAATTTTATAGGATTCTTTTGCTTTTTAATACCTGTACTCTGTAATTTTATCTTAATAATTTCATCTTTACCTTATTTTATGCTATCAATATGACTTTTTATTTTTATTTCTATTTTAGAGTAATTGTTATGTTACTAGTTGTATGCTGGTCTATGACCAAAATAAAATTGATTGATTGACAGATATTCCTAAATAAATGGTTAAGACAATGAGTTGGTTAAGATAAGAAATGTTGATATTGTTTTAATGCATAAGAAATGAAATGAAATCTACTGATGAATTTCATCTCAGTTGTTTCATGGTGACATAACTCTTTATGATTTATTTATTATCTCAAGAATGACAGTGTCGAGATCAGAGTATTGGGGAGTGAAAATATACCCTTTTTTCATTCCTGGATTTATCTCTCTTTATCCTTTTTCATAGAGACATTTGTACAATGTATAATGTAGTTAGGCATTGCTGACCTCAGGGGCTATGGGAAATGGATAGTTGTCAGGGGACACTTACTTGAGGTGCTGTACACCTTTTGGTTCTGAATCACTTTCTCCTTCATCTCCTGCTTGAGTGTATTGCTTGATAGCCCCCTTTTCTGTCATCTATTACAACTGAGGCTCATATTTCCTTGAAGACTGCATATCATTTCCACCCTCTTCTTGCCTTGTTCTTTATGAATTGCACTGAGCTGGAAGAGGCATTCATGTGACTTATCCAATCTCTAAATGAGAATTAACTGGACTAGTGTGGCTGAACACAATCAGAGAAGGTGCTTTGAAATTTGCAAGAAACAAGACATGGGTCCCAGGTGGCATTCTAAATTCAGCATCCTTTGGAAATCCATGCTGTGGCCAACAGGTCTGGACAATGTTGTACTTGAGCTAAGTTTGCACAGATTCCTTTCCAACACATTGGAGTTGGGTTTCACAAGTATATATTTTCCTTGGCAGTTAAGTCACAGTTCAAAGAAATTCCTGGAGATAGAAATTTGAATATCACAGCCCTAAAACAGAGGCGGACAACTGTTATATGGTCAAGGCTACACTATTTTCATCTTTATGGTAGCTGGGGTATGCTGGAGACAGGGCAATGATATTCAGATGTCATATGAGCTGGTGAGGCTGGTTTCCATTTTTTCCTGCTTTAAATCTTCTAAGTCTTACTTGTTTTGTCTCCTATTATAAAATGGAAGGAATTTAGATGGCCAACGTTTGGAAATTTTCCTGACAGATCTCAGTATTGCTTTCCTGTGTGTTCTGGAGGCTTAAAGAGTTTGTTTGATTGATTGATTGATTGATTGATCATATTTGTATGATCCATCTCACAAGAGAGTGACTCTGGGTGGTGTAGATCACTCAATTAAAAGAACCAATAAGTGCATATAGAACAATAATTAAAACTATAAAAACTATAAAAAACACACAAAACAGTAGAGGATGATGTTAACCGTAGTAAGGGAGCCATGGCAAAATCTTCCCAGTTTGGGGTTACATGAGGCCCTGTACCATAATTTGTCATCCCCGCCATAAAAGGACACATGCATACAATAGAGAATCTATTTATTTGTTCAGTATTACAAAACTTTTAGAGAGATTTATTTGTGGTTTTTTGAAGAGAAAATTTCTAGTCTTGAGTGCAAAAAAAGAAAACATAACTATGTGTGGGCAGTTCCTGTTAAATTCTCAGGTTCTTCCTCACAGCCACATTAATATGCATGTGTCCAGTCCTTGAGCCTGCAGAAAAGTTGTCCAGCACAAATTACTGTTCCCTGACTAGACTGATGAGCCCTGTTCTGTCTCAGTGACAAGGCTGGTGACTTACAGATTTAATAGGGGACAAGTCGGAGGAAGTGGCTGGTGGATTTCCTGCTGGTAGGAAAAACATCCACCAATCACTCTTCTTAATATGGAGTCAGTCTGGGCCTGGGTCAAGGTCTTGCTCTGGGGAGGAAGTAAGTCTTGACAGATGGACAGAATCATGGGTTTAGCCATTTGTGAGAACCTGATCTGTGGGGCAGTTGGGACTTCCCAGTAAAGCAGGGGAGAACAGATTCTACTCAGCCCTGGCAAAAGAAGTCGGGCAGGATGGGGAGAACCAATTCCTTATCTACCAGGATTGAAGTCAGGGGTGGAGTTCCTTGCCAGGCCTCCAATCCCAGTCTGCTTTGCAGGATCAGAAAAATTATAGCTAATGAATTGGTGTGTTATTCCGACTATCCCTGGTGGCAGCCTCAGGATCAGCTGCCAGTACTGGGTAAAGTGGCAAGAGGAGTAAACACTTAGTGGGGCAACTTTGTGCCATGGTTAAGGGGATGTGAAGATGAGTCCTTAGAACAGTGTTTCTCAACCTCAGCAATTGTAAGATGTGTGGACTTCAACTCCCAGAATTCCCCAGTCAGTGTAAGCCACATCTTACCATTGCTGAGGTTGAGAAACACTACCTGAGAAGCCTGAAATGATCTAGCTGGAGTTCTATCATAATGTCTAATACTGGTAGTCCTTGGTTTATGACAGCAATCTGGACTACAATTTCTACTGCTGAGTGATGTGGTTGTAAAGCGCAATGCTTCTAGTTTGCTTTTCTGACCACCAGCTCCAATGGTGCAGGCCCTATTAATCCACAGATTTTCTTTTTTCAATCCCCATGATGTAGGAAGATTAACTCTTTAAAAGAATAGACATCCCCAAATAAATAAAAATGAGATGCTGAGGTGGGAGGGGATGGCAATGAAAACCCCCTGGCTTTCCCACAATCTAATGAATGTAGTTTAATGGCACTGTCTTTTCATACATACGATGGTTTAACTTATCACAAAAACATATTCCAGAACTGAGCCCCCACTCAGAAATAATTCAAATTAAATTCTGAACACAGCACAGACAAAGGGCATTCTTTTACTGGTGCACCTCTAGAAAAAAAGGACCAAAGAACAACTCAGAGATATCTCACTTTAGAATAAGGAAAGATTTAAGCTATTTTACAGAATCCAAGAAGCCAGGTCAAAACCAGTGTTGAAAAATGTATGCAGAACATTATAGAAAATCCAGTAATAGATACTGGGGCATTGTTCTTCCATAAATCTCTCATTTTAAGAGGTACTGTAGTAGCATGCTAGCACACCATAGCTTCTAAACAAACAAACAAACAAAAATAATATAACACAAAATGCTTTGGACAGCTCTGTTTAAATATAAACAGACATACGGATTCCTACTAGAAGGTCGCATGTTCCGCTTTTTAATTGTGTGTACATGATGTTTGATGTTTGCAGAGTCACAAGTCCCTGCCCACCCGATCCATCATCTCTAGCGTCTAGCATATAAAACACACAGAGCCAAGGTGCTAGCTCACACCATCACTTCAATTTTTTGAAAAAAGGTTATTCCTGCTTTATAGCTTTGATAATTTGTTATGATAGTCAGTCAGCCAAGTGACAAACAGATTTTTTTGTACTGGAGTTTCACGTGACAGATGATCCTTGACAGTCAAATGGGGTAGGTGTGCAACGGGCCTTTTCCAAATTTCAGAGATCATACAGTGATATTTTTAAAAATCTCCTTTATGAAATAGGGCACACGGAATGGGAAATAGAATGTCTGATCCCATTTGTTATAAGTCAGTTTTATCATGACTGCCAGACTGTTACCAGTCAGTAGATGTATCTCTTTTCTACAGCAAAGCTTATTACACAAATAGCCATTGCTATTCCACAAGCAAGCAGACTAGGGATTAAAATGGTGGCTTCACAAAACAATTAAAGCAGAATGATCCCAATTACAAAGTGGCAATGCGCATCCCCACGTGTATAGAATCACTAGATTCTGCAATCCCCCAATTTTTTTTTGGTAATAATTCTGTAAAGGTGACTGCTCAAAGAAACCCACAAATGTAAGGGATATGACACCCCAAATATCCCCCTCCCTGTTCCTCCGAGGGCCACAATTTTGCTCAGACATTTATTTATTTATTTATTTATTTATCTATCTATCTATCATATTTCTTCCCCACCCATCTTGTATTACAACGAATCTTAAAAATCAAAGATTAAAATATCATTATAATAAATACAATATAAATACAAATACATAAATATAAATATAAAAATGCAAGATATAAAATGTACAGTCCAAGATGGTGAATAATGGTGTTCTCATTGGCCCCATCAAGGTGCCAACCACCCCCATGATTGACTATCCCCTCTCCCACCCCAGGCAAGGTGGTGCAACCAAGTCTTAACCCCCTTTCCGAATATGCACTTCCCTTTCTTGTCAGTCCAAGCAATATAGTTCAAGTAATACCTGATAACTTGAATAGTAAAATATGCACAGATCCATGAACAATAATCCAGTAACATGCTTTTCTAAAATACTGAAGCATATAATCACAATTTCAGCCTAACCGTTTGATTCCTCAAGCCTAAAATACTTCTATTGTAATATTTTAATTTCATTGATGATCACATTTTAATTCTCCACAATGTTTGGAATATTTCTTTCTTCCCTTCCTTCCCAGAATCTAACTTAACACTGCAATCCTTTCCATGTCCACTCAGAAATTCAGTGGCATCCCAAAGAACTTGACACTTTGCCATCAGAATAACAAAAGAGGCAATGCAATATCATGCCACAAATTCCACCATTTTGGGTGTTAGTATGATTTTGCAGCATATATAGAAAAGTGGTGGGTCTTAGGTTGCAACGCTGCATTGCTGCTGACATCAGTCTAATCCTTCTTGCCCGCCCCCTCCCCACCATGGACACCATTAGCACCAATGAATTCAGTTTGGGTTTACACTAAATATCAGTATCGATAATAAAATTAATAAAATCAATCCATAAAATCAATGCAACAGTAAAAAAATGAGACCATAATAATAAATAAGCAATAAAGCAGCTGTTAAAACAAGCAAACGGATAGAAAGAAAATGCAGGGAGAACTTTTTCCATCTAAAGGCAAAATAATAAACACCAAGTCAGCCTTGCTTCTTACACAGAAGAGTTCCAAAAGAGGGGAGAACCACTACCAAATAAGCAGTTTCCCTGGATGACCGGAGCTTCACCTCAGTTGGCATAAAGGCTGTGTTCCCCCTGGCACTTAACCACTGAACAATCATTCCTTGACAACAACAATTTTTCTCATTTTCACTGTGCCATTGCCCTCATCTCATCCTCAGCTCATGAGGGAGGCTGCATTAAGTTGTCTCACTGTTCCAATATTAAAGTAGTATTTTCCCTTTTATGCTGACACTGTCCATAAAATCTCTTAGCTTACCCATACATACTTGTATTCAAATAAAATTTAATAGCATGCTGCTTTAATTGTCCCTTTACCATTGATTCACTGTTCTTAGCTGTTTATTAAATCAGGGAACTATCTGGATTCACTGTGGGAAACAACACTTAGGAGTGGTATTCTCAACTTTCTAAACCATTTACTTTTTCTACCAAACAACCAGGATTTCAACAGAACTGCTAACTCGAAACATTTAAAATGTAATCAGAAATCCATAGATTCTTCAAATAGTTCTTCAGCTATTTTAATTGGCCAATATCCTTTTGTAGAAACACTTACAGACTTAAACATCAAGAAATGGTTTCTCCTTGATGAAGGAGTCAAAGAAAATTCTCATACTTCCAGACCTCCAAATAGTACCCAGCTGAGAATACTAGTCAAGAGTGTGATCTGCCAGGCATTCAATCACATACATTTTGGGATAGTCTCATGGAAGCCATATAGCCATGAAGACCTTATCTGCCCTGAAAGATAAACCTTAGCACAACTAGAATGGAAGCTCTTAGCACCATGCAAGAACACAGCTCTCTGTGTAGGCAGATGGAATACTAGATTGGAGATACACATCAAATAATTTAACCACATCAAATAATTTAAACTACAATATCTATTTGCACAACATGCTAAGCCTGGTTAGTGTTAATCTTGGCTGCTTTTTGTGTCTTTTTGTAGCCATTTGATTAGTTTACAATCTAATGTGTACTGTGCAACCTTAGAAATTAGGTTAATTCAGTAACCAGGTGAAGTGTGTTGTGGGAACACAGATACAGTGTACCATTGTCCCATTGCCTAATAATGTCCTCAACTATTACCCACTACTGAGGATCAAAATGAAGTCCACACAGGATAGGAATTCTGGAGTCATAAAGGAAGACTACAGGTATTGCCACCATTCAAAAATATGAGTTGGTGTTGAGGAGAGAGAAATCAGTTATGCCATTCATCTAAGTTTTGGGAATGAAAATCAGGTCAGCATGAAGATGAAGATGCTGACCTGATTTTCATTCCCAAAACTTGGATGAATGGCATAGCTGATTTCTCTCTCCTCAACACCAACTCATATTTGACTTGTGGAACAACCTTCTTTATCTGTTATTTCTAGATCATTTTTTCTTTTTACAATCTCTATCCATACAGTTATTATTATTCACCTCCTGGTTTTAAAGAGAATCGTTGTTAAGTGGCACATTCCAAGGACTCAGCATCATGTCTTCTAAACGATATCATCCAGGGCTGAACAAGTGAGTAGAATATACTTGCTTTCTCTCTCATACATATTCACATACACATTTTCAAGTTGGGAAAATGATTAAAGCCAATGAATCTGATGAAGATAATTGTTCCTCCATTATTAACAGTAGCAGGGGAAAAGCTGTTGGCTCCCTGCCATTTAGCTGAGTGCTGATGAGCTGGACAACAGAAAAAACAGATGGGTGATTCCCAGTCTCTGTGGATCAGCTATAGACTGTTCTGAATTGGGCCACTGGGTACATCTGATACTTTAAGAGCACTGTGTGTGCAGTCAAATAAATAGCTGCCATTGGATGTAATGAAGAGGAACTTGCTTATTCATAAAATGGCGGCCATTGTGAATGTAGCCAGTCTTAAAACATCAATTTATCAGAAAGCAAACTGGTGAGGGTTGCTTTTGGCCACAGTCTGTAGCCCCCTCCTGCCAGGACACTCACCAGCAAATCTCAGTTGAACATTGTCTTTTTTTTTTAACCAATGAGTAGTCTTATTTATAACATTTCATGATCTGCGTCCTTTAAAAAAGACCCCCCCAAGCCCTTTAATTCTCTAATATCCCATTATTTCCCAAATCTTGCCTTTAAATTATCACTATAAAATGTAGGTATATATGGCCAACTGTTATTGTCTTCCTTCAAATAACGATGTGTGCAGTAATGGAAAATTCAAAATACGATGTCGCTCTTTCTTTCTTGTCTCACAACAGACATCCCTCCACAATGGCTTATTTAATGGAATTTTGAAGTCACAGCTCTTATCAGCTTACCACGACAATGATCCAGCCTCCATATAGTAAGCTGATATGCTCATACCTCCATTTCCTTTTCCTTGATAAAGCAACTGAAAACCTATCTCATTCTCAGTTTACTGTTAACATTTTATCTCACTAAAGGATGATATTTCAATATGAAATGCTGGAGTTCTGTGGAGTTTGCAGGCAAGCCATTTTCTCATCACCCAGAACTCTTGTTTCACTCTACCTCCTGGCTCCCCTTTTCAGGAGTGGGAGCAGGAAAGTTTGAAGAATCAGGGTCACAATTTAGCCTTCCAACCTTCTGAAGCATCATGGTTGGCCATCTAGAGATATTATGATTTCACAAGAATGGCAGGGCTGTTTTGGAGGGCATATTCTTTTCACTTTGGGGAGGAAGGAGTCTAGGAATGGCAGCAGGATGTGGAGTCAGTTTTTAAAAGTGCCCTAAAACTCTAAAGGAGAGAGACCAAAATGGCATTGCTGCAATTCAGTCATTTTAGTAGTGTGACCAGAATATGCTGGGTGGCTGCAAATAGGGTGCTGGGGTGCAATTTGTTTGCCAACTCCTGCCATAGAGATTCATCTGCTAGAAACATTTTTTTCTCAGGTTATTTAAATACAACAGAGACCTAATACCTTGCTGGTTGAGAACTCCCTGTCACAGCAACAACTTCTTTTCATTGAAAGGAACAAGTGGAGAAGGAAAGGAGATCACAAATGTATACAATGCAAATGCAAATGCAAATTCAAAATACAAAATAACATACAAAATACATAAAGTACAATACAAAACGTATTGTCTTTATCTTTGTGTAGGACAGAAGTCAGGGATTTTTGTAGCTCCAGATTTAGTGGTAACTCAGGATTGGGCAATGATTAAATGCTATTTTGTATATCACTTGTTCTTCTAGAGAGAGGTATGAAGGCGATCACATGCTTTATAGTGATAAAGTTGTAGACCAACAGTAGTGCTGTGAATATGTCCCCAAAGAGAAAGCAAACAAACGTAATGATAAATTAAATTTACCATGGTAAATTATATGCCGTTTTCTATTAATGTTTCCCTGTGTATTCATGTAGTTATCTGTTAGTGCAAAAACAACAACCACCACCACCCACCAAACTAAACCAAAAGACCCTAGCTGGATTGGAAATCTCTACTGCTTTCAGGCAAGTAAATCCAAGGCAGCTCTAGTACTTCTTTCTCCAGAAAACACCCTGACCCCACAGATCAGCAGATCAAAACTCATCCTCAGTGCCAGCTAGGTTTTTCCATTGCTTCTTCTTAAGCAGCTTCTGACCTAGCTCCTCCCTACCTCAACCCTTCCCAGTGCATCAGATGTACTGGTATCATATCCCAGGAGATGGGAACTCAGGAAGGCAGCTAGACAAACTGCAAGGCAGAGCATCCAACTTTTCCTGAGCAGGTTTGAGATGACTAAAGGGGTGGATGATGGAGGAGCATGAATATCTTCTGAATATTAAAGGAGCATGATTTTGTAGCAGCAAGTAGCAAATGGTCGTTATTTGTTATAATCAAATCTGTAAAGTAGGTTTAATTGAGAGTGATTGGCCCACAATCATGACAGGATATTACTTCCAGAGAAAATTGATAGTGCAGAAGCATTAATAATAGCAGTGATACAGACATAGCAGTGTCATGAGTGGGTGTTCCTCAATATACATTTTTCTTAATAATGGTCTTTAATGCCTTTTGATTTTTTTTAATAGATCTGCCTTTGGGATCTGTAGTCCATAGTTATGTGGACTACATAACACTGGAAGAAGCAATAATGCCTTCATTAATACTTTCAAATTATATAAGTCAGACAACCATGCTAACACTTCTTTTTTCTATGTGCATTAATTTATGAGCTATAGAACTTCAAAAATTGTACAGTTTGTACCTGCTACATCCGCAATGGTTTGTGGGCAATTTTTGGAATGTGAACAACCCATGTTCATCTGTCAACATGAATTCAAAAACAAAATTGTTGTATTCATCATATGGACGGTAAATGAATGGCCAGTTATAATCATAAATAAGATCTATAATTGAGCCATTCTAGGATTGTTATTTTTTATTGTTTAACATTTACCTCCTAAATCACTTTTGTTCAGTTTACCCCTTCAAAAATTTTCCTTTATTAATTTCAATGTTCTCATGCCATCTTAGCTTGTAGAAAGTGTGGCATAATTAGTGTGCTATAATTAACTTATTGCAGCGGATGGTACAGTAGTTGAAATAGAATAGGTTGGCTGTATATTGGCATTACTACAAGAACAGGTCCTCACTATTTTATTTGGTTTCTCAGACTGACCATGGCTTGACCATATAATATGTGTCAGTCAGAAATAGAAGCAGGGACATGATTCATTCAGTCACTTAACTTAGTTTTCTTGATGAAACCCATTTATACTGTGGCCTCAGAACAAAATTGGCGTGTCCACTCAGTCAGCTGGCTTTCCACCTGTTTCATGGTGATACATAGGAGGATTGCATTCCCATCCACCCCCCTTTTCCCATTTGACCTTGAAAAAAGGACAAGCACTTAGCTTTTAATAACATAAAATAACATCACAGTAAATCTTTCACCCACCCCCCTGCTTCAGTGGGATCAGGATTGTTTCACTGTATTTATCTGTATCATCAGTATTAAACTAATCAGGGAGATATGGCAGTTTCTAAAACCTGGACATGAGAATATGCAAATTAAAAAGGGAACTATTAATCTTTCTCTTCAATGGCATAGATTATAATAAATAGATTTGTTTGAAATCTTTTCTTCCCTTCATTCCTTTTCATTCCTACTTTTTTTGTTTTGGGCCTATTTATTATAAGATTTAATTTCCAAGTTCTTGCAAACCTAGTTAAATCTACAGCAGATTTATTTACAATGCCTCCAGAGGGTCCCAATGATAGAGAGAAGCATACTCCTGGCTGCCAGACACACCAGGGTGCATGTCTTATTTGAAATTCACCTTTCAAAATGGGCTAAGGTCTTCCTACCATCTTGGCAGTTCTCTGGCCCTGGAAAGATAAACTTCTTCAATGGCTTTCTCCAACCCTAGCCTTGCATCTTCCAGATGTGTTGACCTACATCTCTCATTGCTATCAGCAAGCTTAACTTAACCCATCTCCCCCACATGGGGGAGATAAAAATATGATAAACAAATAAATAAATAAATAAAATAACTACTGGTTGTGCTGGCCAGGAATAACTGAAAATTATAATCCAATGATTCCCAACGAAGATTCAGGTTGGGAAAAGCTCATCAACAATAATGAGTAATCTACAATCGTGTGAAATTAGGTCTTTTGCACATATGAATACATTTGCTGGCTGATGACTGTGGAATAGGTGATTTTTTTGTTATCAGGGGCATTGGGGGGTATTAAATGTTGCACACATGTAAAAAAGTGGTGGAGCTTCAATCGTACATGTGTGGCCATTATCTTTATTTTTTTTACCTCAACTGTGAACACCCCATTTGTTTTTGTTCTGCTGTTATTTCTGCATTGTGCTATATCTAAAAATTGATTTCCAGGCAGTAGAAAATCCCAGATATGCATATTAACAATATCACATTGAAAAAGAAATAGCAATACATTTCAGAGGAAACCACAAAGCGATTAAAAGTGAAACACCAATAACAATTATTTATTTGTCAAATTTTGCCACCGCCCATCTCCCATAAGATGTCCTTTTGTGTCTGGTATTATGTCTGATAGATTATGATGATGATGATGATGATGTAACTACTCAGCCATAAGTGGATTACAGTTTTGTAGATCTGCCTGCTCCCCCTATTTTGTCTATGGCAGGCATGACTACCACTGGCTAAACACAAATATATGACTTTGGGCTTTATTCCTCCATTCCTTATGTAGGTCTTAGAGTCTGCTGTCCCCAGTGCCTATTCAGTGCTGCAGTTAGAGCTACAGAGAGCCAGTCTGGTGTAGTGGTTAAAGGCATCAGGCTAGAAACCAGGAGACCGTGAGTTCTAATCCCACCTTAGGCACAAAGCCAGCTGGATGACCCTGGGCCAGTCACTCTCTCTCAGCCCTTGGAGCAGGCAATGGCAAACCACTTCTGAAATCTTGCCAAGAAAACTGCAGGGGCTTGTCCAGGCAGTCTTCAGGAGTCAACAGTGACTTGAAGGCATGCACTGACACACACATTAGAGATACAGTTAGATCCCCAAATGGTGACCTTCTCTTCTTCCTTCTTCCTGGTTCTTTTCTTCTCTTTGCTTATCTGGCAAAAGTCTCCCTCTTCTCCACAGAGATTTCACCTCACTCTGCCAGTGGAAACTTATCCTTTCCCTGCTATGCCTACATATTTTTAATCTAGGCTCTTCTAAAGAAAGCTTATTAGTTATACTGCCTGTCCTGCCTTCTGTTTGAGTATTGCAGTCAAAGTAATTGTTTATTAATAACCTTTGTGTGAGAAGGACTGATATAAGTAGTGTCAGACTTCAGAATTCAGGAATCCGAGGGCCAGCAATCTGTTCTTAGACCCCCTACTTTGTGCCTGCAAGGATCCCTGCCCCATCTGATTTTAAAAAAATGTTTTAAAATAAAAAGCATGCAAAGCAAAGTATCACTCTCCAGCCTCAGATGTATTTGCAGCAATGCTTTTTGTAGCAATATCTGCATAGGTCCCCCTAGAATATTAGAGCGTGTCTTAATAGATATATTAAGAGGGTATAGTAGGACACTAGTTCACCCTGGTAAATGAGTATTTTATGACTTCCCATGCCAGCTGTTTTGAGAATGGGCAAGTCTTCTATGGTACCCATTTTGTGAGTATATCCACCACATGTCCTCACCATTTTAAATGTGTCCCTAGCCTAGAAAGGCTCCCTAACCCTGCTTAGGTTCACAGCTCCTGGGCTCTACTATTTGTGTTAGAAGGGATTTTACTATGGAAGGCTTTGTGATAGTATCGTGTAGTCTGCAGGTATTTCCTGACCCCCGTGTTTGAGTTGGCTCAGTCCATGCATGGTTACCACAAGGATGTCAGTAGCACTCTACTCAATGATTAGTGTGTGATCTTGCTAGAAGAATGGCTGGCAGTTTGCCTTGCTGAGGTTTTCATTTCATCACATCTTCACTGACATTAAAGGTAAAGGTTTCCCTTGACATTAAGTCCAGTCGTGTCCGACTCTAGGGGGCAGTGCTCATCTACATTTCAAAGCCGAAGAGCCAGCGTTTGTCCGTAGACACTTCCGTGGTCATGTGGACAGCATGACTACACGGAACGCCATTACCTGCATCAATACAAACTGGGCAATTACTTGCTAGGAAAATTGCACTGCCATATAGCATTGTCTGGTCTATCCAGTCATATGAATGAGCTCATACATTTTAATAGAAGCAACGATATGATTTTGTGCGGTGTGCTCTTAGTGGATTACCAGAATGGATCAGTCATTCAGCTATTTTGATTTCCCAGGATATTAAAACAATAATGGTAGACGGAGTCTCTCTTTTTCTGATTTTAGGACAGCAGATGGAGACGGAAAGTTTGTTGTTTATTCGTTTAGTTGCTTCCGACTCTTCGTGACTTCATGGACCAGCCCACGCCAGAGCTTCCTGTCGGTCGTCAACACCCCCAGCTGCCCCAGGGATGAGTCCGTCACCTCTAGAATATCATCCATCCATCTGGCCCTTGGTCGGCCCCTCTTCCTTTTGCCTTCCACTCTCCCTAGCATCAGCATCTTCTCCAGGGTGTCCTGTCTTCTCATTATGTGGCCAAAGTACTGCAGTTTTGCCTTGAATATCATTCCCTCAAGTGAGCAGTCTGGCTTTATTTCCTGGAGGATGGACTGGTTTGATCTTCTGGCAGTTCAAGGCACTCTCAGAATTTTCCTCCAACACCACAGTTCAAAAGCATCGATCTTCCTTCTCTCAGCCTTTCTTATGGTCCAGCTCTCGCAGCCATATGTTACTACGGGGAACACCATTGCTTTAACTATGCGGACCTTTGTTGTCAGTGTGATGTCTCTGCTCTTGACTATTTTATCGAGATTTGTCATTGCTCTTCTCCCAAGGATGAAGCGTCTTCTGATTTCCTGACTGCAGTCAGCATCTGCAGTAATCTTCGCACCTAGAAATACAAAGTCTTTCACTGCTTCTACATTTTCTCCCTCTATTTTCCAGTTATCAATCAGGCTGGCTGCCATAATCTTGGTTTTTTTCAGGTTTAGCTGCAAGCCAGCTTTTGCACTTTCTTCTTTCACCTTCATCATAAGGCTCCTCAGTTCCTCTTCACTTTCAGCCATCAAAGTGGTATCATCTGCATATCTGAGATTGTTAATGTTTCCTCCAGCGATTTTAACTCCAGCCTTGGATTCCTCAAGCCCAGCATGTTGCATGATGTGTTCTGCGTACAAGTTGAATAGGTAGGGTGAGAGTATACAGCCCTGCCATACTCCTTTCCCAATCTTAAACCAGTCCGTTGTTCCGTGGTCTGTTCTTACTGTTGCTACTTGGTCATTATACAGATTCCTCAGGAAGCATACAGGATGACTTGGTATCCCCATACTGGTAAGAACTTGCCATGCTTTGTTATGGTCCACACAGTCAAAGGCTTTAGAATAGTCAATAAAACAGAAATAGATGTTTTTCTGAAACTCCCTGGCTTTTTCCATTATCCAGCGGATATTGGCAATTTGGTCCCTAGTTCCTCTGCCTTTTCTAAACCCAGCTTGTACATCTGGAAATTCTTGCTCTATGAATTGCTGAAGTCTACCTTGCATGATCTTGAGCATTACCTTACTGGCATGTGAAATGAGTGCCACTGTTTGATAGTTTGAACATTCTTTAGTGTTTCCCTTTTTTGGTATGGGGATATAAGTTGATTTTTTCCAATCTGATGGCCATTCTTGTGTTTTCCAAATTTGCTGGCATATAGCATGCATTACCTTGACAGCATCATCTCGCAAGATTTTGAACAGTTCAGCTGGGATGCCGTCGTCTCCTGCTGCCTTGTTATTAGCAATGCTTCTTAAGGCCCATTCAACCTCACTCTTCAGAATGTCTGGCTCTAGCTCACTGACCACACCGTCAAAGCTATCCCCAATATTGTTATCCTTCCTATACAGGTCTTCCGTATATTCTTGCCACCTTTTCTTGATCTCTTCTTCTTCTGTTAGGTCCTTGCCATCTTTGTTTTTGATCATACCCATTTTGGCCTGGAATTTACCTCCGATATATCTAATTTTCTGGAAGAGGTCTCTTGTCCTTCCTATTCTATTGTCTTCTTCCACTTCCGCGCATTGCTTGTTTAAAAATAATTCCTTATCTCTTCTGGCTAACCTCTGGAATTTTGCATTTAATTGGGCATATCTCCCCCTATCACTGTTGCCTTTTGCTTTCCTTCTTTCTTGGGCTACTTCTAGTGTCTCAGCAGACAGCCCTTTTGCCTTCTTGGTTTTCTCTTTTCTTTGGGATGTATTTTGTTGCCGCCTCCTGAACAATGTTGCGAACTTCTGTCCAGAGTTCTTCTGGGACCCTATCTACTAAGTCCAGTCCCTTAAATCGATTCTTCACCTCCACTGCATATTCCTTAGGAATATTAGTGAGCTCATATCTAGCTGATCTGTGGGTCTTCCCTAATCTCTTTAGTCTGATCCTAAATTGTGCAATAAGAAGTTCGTGATCTGAACTACAGTCAGCTCCAGGTCTTGTTTTTACCGACTGTATAGATGTCCGCCACCTTTGGCTGCAAAGGATGTAGTCAATCTGATTTCGGTGTTGTCCATCTGGTGAAGTCCATGTATAAAGCCGTCGCTTAGGTTGTTGGAAGAGAGTGTTTGTTATGCAGAGTGAGTTGTTTTGGCAAAATTCTATCAGCCTATGTCCTGCTTCGTTTTGTTCTCCCAGGTCATGCTTACCTGTAATTCCAGCTGTCATTTGACTGCCCACCTTAGCATTCCAGTCTCCTGTGATGAAAATAACATCTCTTTTAGACGTGTTGTCCAGTAGGTGCTGCAGATCCTCATAGAACTGCTCTACTTCAGCTTCTTCAGCATCTGTGGTTGGGGCGTATATTTGGATCACTGTGATGTTAGATGGCTTGCCCTGAATTCGAATTGAGATCATTCTATTGTTTTTTGGATTGTATCCAAGCACTGCTTTAGCATTTTACTATTAATTACGAAGGCTACTCCATTTCTTCTGTGGTCCTCTTGTCCACAGTAGTAGATCTGGTGGTCATTTGATGTGAAGTGGCCCATTCCAGTCCATTTCAGTTCACTGACGCCCAAAATGTCAGATTAAAGATAATCTTGACATCTCACCAATAACCACATCCAATTTGCCCTGGCTCATGGATCTTACATTCCAGGTTCCAATGGTGTGTTGATCCTTAGAACATTGGATTCGCCGTTCACCACCAGCACCGTCGGCCGCTAGCCATCCTTTGGCTTTGAGCTAGCTGCGTCATCACGTCTGGGGCTAGTTGAACTCATCCTCTGTTCCTCCCCAGTAGCATTTTGACCATCTTCCGACCTGGGGGTCTCATCTTCCGATGGTATACCGACATATCTCTGGTTGTACTGATCCATTTAGTTTTCACGGCAAGAATACTGGGGTGGGTTGCCATTACCTTCCCCAGGGATCGCATTTAGTCTGACCTCTCTGTCATGACCTTCCCGTCTTGGGTGGCCCTTCACAGTTTAGCTCATGGCATCATTGAGGTGCTCAAGCTCCATAAAAAATTAAAGATGATGGCAAAATGCAATTTTCAGTCAGGGGGTAAGATGGCTAGAATTTAAATCTCTGTGCTTTATTTCTGCCACACTAAATGCAGCTGGTTCTCACAAAACTATGCAAACTTACACATTCATCGCCACATATTTCAAAACCTGAAGTAGTTCTGAACATGCAAATCAACTTTCTGGAACTTACCCAAGAGAACAATTGAATTCTGTATTTACAGCAGAGGGTGGTCATGAACCATTTGTTTAATTAGTGCCACAGAGCTTTCTCTAAATGGAGGTGAAATAGCAGGTTCACAGCTTTATGAAAAATATCGCAGGAACACAAAACCAGCATGAGAGTTTACTGCATAGCCCCAATTCCTTCTTGTGTAGCACAGAAAGCAAATGCTTTCAAAAACCTGTGGGTTATGAATTATGGGACTTACTATAACATGTGGATCTGACAGAACCAGATGTTAGCACTCTCCTTCTGCCTATTTTCTTTTCCTGATAATTAGGCAATCTGTTGTAGTTTACTAACTTCATTTGGGATAAACACCCCTTGGCAAACAGACCAAGTTAATGTGACTTGCAGGGTATAGCCAAATATATAACAAGCAGGTCTCATAAACAGCAGTGTAAGCAATTGCATATATGGAACACTGCCAACTCCACAAATCATGTGTTCGCAATTCACAGTACCAATTTCCCATGGTGCAAAAAGTGTTTGTTTACTTTGTATTTCAGATGCATACCTAAGATGTACCAAAACTTTTAAATACAAATTATAAATGTAACATCCAGCTACTTGCAAATAGATACATCACCAAGATAACTCACCAAAGGATCATGACCAGCTGCAGCCACATCTACTCCCTTTACAACTTCAGATGAAAAACAGAAAATCATTATGAGCAATGATACTGATGCTCCTTATTTTCTTGGTAAACAGCCTCAACATGGCATATATGCTTTGAAATCCTTTGGAATACTCTTAACTAGTGTGTTAATACAAGCAAGAGATGAGGCTTGCAATGAACAGCAAACATAACAAAAAAGTATTCTTTGAGTATGTGTGGAACAAAAGGAAAGTCAAAGAAATGGTCAGTTTGCTGGTTTAAGAGGATGGCAACATGATGATGATGCACAATGCTGAACAGCTTAATTCCTGTTTTTGCATTTGTCCAAAACAGTTGTCCAACCTGTCAGAAGCTCTACCATGGGATGTGGAAGAAAGATGAAGATCAAAATAGACAAAGAAGTAAGGAGAGAAAACCTTGTTGCTTTGAATGAATGGAAGTCTCTGGGGCCAGATGGATTATACCCAGGGTGCTAAAGGAATTGAGGGATGTGATCTCAGCTGACTGTAATCTTTGAGAATTCCTGGAGTACAGAGAACATTGCCAGAAGATTGGAAAAGAGCTAATCTTGTTCCCATCTTTGAAAAGAAAAAAAAAGGGGGGGGGCTGGATGGATCCAGGAAACTACAGCCTAATAAGCTGACAAAAATATTGGGGAAAATTCTAGAAAAAATCATCAAGCTGTGGGTTTGGAAATATTTAGAAAGGAACAAGATGATTACCAGAAGCCAGGATGGGTTGGTTAAAAAAAGATTGTCCCAGCAAATATTATTGCTTTTTTAAAAAATAAAGTTACTAGATTAGTAGACCAAGGGAATGCTGTGGATGTAGTGTATCTAGGCTTCAGTAAGGCATTTGATAAAGTTGACCATAGCCTCCTTCTTGATAAAATGGAACAATATAGTATGAATGATCGTATTACCAGACGGATTTGCAGTTAGTTGAACAACTGTATCCTTAATATATGTCTACATGGAGGGGGGTATGCAGTAGAGTACCTCGGGGTTCTGTTCAGGGCCCAGTGCTTTTCAACATTGTTATAAATGACTTAGATGAGATGATAGAAGGAATGCTCATGAAATTTGCAGATGACACAAAGCTAGGAGGAATTGCTAACATCTCAGAAGACAGGCTCAAGGTTCAAAAGGATCTTGATAGACTTCAACATTGGGCCTTATTCAAGAGAATGCTGTTCAGTGGTAAGAAATGTAAGGTTCTGGATTAAGTAAGAAAAACCAACTGCAAGGTAGTTAGTGCCAATACTAGCAGTAGTACTGTGATTTTCTGGGTGTCCTGATAGAGTATGAACTTGCAGTGTGTTGTAGCTGCCAAAAAAGCCAATAGGTTGCATCAACAGAGATATAAGGTTGAGATCACAGGTGATGATTGTTCTGCTTTATGCAGCATGATAAGATGGACTTGAAACACTGTATCTAGTTGGGTCACCACAATACTGTATAAGAAATGTGCTGAAGAACTGGAGAGTGTACGGAGAGGCTTGGAGGCTAAATCCTATGAAGTATGGTGAAAAAAAATCGGTATGTTTAGCTTAAAGAAGAGACATAATAGTAGTTTTCCAATACTTGAAGAGCTGTCAGAGGGAAGAGGATATGGATTTCTTCTCTGTGGTGCAGAACAAGAAATGTGATGTAGAACAAGATCTGGTGGGGGGAAGCTTCACAGAGAGGGGTCCAAACTTGAAATAAGGAAGAATTTCCTAACCATGAAAGCTATTAAGCAGTGCAACACCTTACACTGGGTACTCCATCACTGGAAGTTTTCAAATAGCCATTTGTCTGGGGTGGGCTGAGGATTTTCTTAGGAAGCCTGTTTTGAGGCATATCCACACCATCACGTTGACTTCTTGGGAGTATAGCCTACAGGCTGTTTCTGGAGAGCAGGAACAGATGTCACCTTCTACTGACCTTCAGCCCACTGCAAATGAAACCTGTGCTTCATCTAAATCAGTGGCTGCCACACTGTAGCTCTCTAATCTCTACTGCAGCTATTGTTGAGAAACAGGATTCTGAGTAGCGCAGTGTTTATAACACTTGCCTGACAGAATGCGACTGGTATGAAACTTGGTAGAAATGGCTCCCCCCCCCATATCACTATTTTTATTTTCATGATTTGATTTTTTGTAAAAAAATAAAATAACTCTACCAATGCAGCGTTTTGTTGTTTTTCCAACTACTTGAGATACAAGATAGAAACCACCCCAGCTGGCTGTTTCTACCTGAAGTGGATGGAAAAACAAAGAAATGGCGGACTGGTAGATTTACTGTTACAGCACATGGCAGGTAAGTGCTATAACCACTACCACTGCTCAGCAGTAGCTTTAACAAACCTTTTACAGCCAAATCGGGAAAGGGAAAGAAAGGAATTTTTTACTTTAAGGCTGTTTGTTCCACATGAAGATGTACGCGTGCTGGTGCTCCCTTGCATGATACTGCCAAATTGATGCAGTCTGGACAGGTTTTTCATAAGCTGGCCTTTGATCCAGGATAGATCAGTTTATGGATGCAAGGCAGATATGCTCCTAGTTTTTGCTTCTTTTAAATGATTGTTTCTAACTGATGATTTGATCTGTTACTGTTTTAAATTTGATTGATATTATGTGTGCATTGTATGCACACACAATATCAATCTGAGAGCTCTCAATCTCTGAGCTTTTGGCTTTAAGAAACCTAATGCATTTTAGAAATAAATACGAGTAATAAATAACTTAGGATAGTCTCATTTGTTGTAATAATGATAGAAGGAAAACTTACAAGGCTGGATCAATTCCTCTTCCCCCCCCCCCCTTTTAACAAATGACTATGTAAGTTCACTGAATTGTGGATTTTGGATTTCAGCAATATTCTTCTGATTTTCCAAATCAGATTCTTAAAGAAGAAATTCCCTTGATTGAAAAGATAATTTAATGGGAATGCTGTCTCTATTAAGAACACTTAAGACCAAAAAAGGCAGATCATTCTGTCAGATGTCCCAGGTTATTTATTCTGGAACTTCTGTTCCTCACCTTATTGTCCATTCTGACAAATGCTGATGTGAATTTCAATTTTGTCTGTACCTACTGACTGTTGAACTGCATCCCATAAGGTCCACCTCCCCTTCTGTTCCAGTATTTTAGCAATTATTTTAGGGCATGTAATTTATCATAGGTGGCAGTTGCAAACTATTAACTGTTGGCACCAAATGAAATACGAGTATTATCCTGCAACCTTTACATAATCTGCATGATCTGTTTTGCTCAGAGGGCATTTGCTGAAATTGCCACCCCCCCTGTCCCCGGTCTTAAAATATTATTATAGCTAGGAGCTCTGCCTGTCTTCAGACCTGCAAGGGTTGAAGGGCCTGAAATAACCTAAACTTTGTTTTTCTGGCTCTGAGAAAAAGAACTACTTGCTTTGCAAGGAGCACAGCTGGGGTTGGGGAAGGCTGAAGTGTGGTTTGTAGGATGAAATGTGAAAAGAGCCAAAAGGCAAACATCATTTCATGCTACTAGGTAGTCAGATCTTCTTGAGACTTGTCCCTTGAGCTATCTTTTAAAAGGCCAGAGCTGCCTCTCTTAACTAATTAGGCTGCTGGACAAAGGATAAAACAGAAATAGCAAAGGATCCTTTTATTCAACATCTACCTCCTGTCATGGTAAACATGCTCAATTATTAAAGTTACTACTGTTTCCAAAGGGCCGTGGACATCCCGTGTCAATGCAATGTTTAAAATGTGTCTGCTCCTGGATTTTTGAAAGAATTCCTAGCATCCTTTCCTATCCAAGGAACCTTAGATGAGTTTCAGTTCTCCTCTCTGCTCTATTCCTTCCTGTTACTCCCACTCACTTAGCACCTCTGTTCTTCAGTCATCCTGCAGTTTGGCCCTGCTGTCCTCAACGTTAATTTGTCCTCTTCAGTTGGGTAGGCCTTTTTGTTCAGCTCCCACTGATGTCTCCTCTCCTTCTGATGAGCTCTCTCTTTACGTCTCCTGATGGAGCCTCTTTCCATCTCTATCTGATGCTGACTCATAGAAGCGTAAGATGATGGAGAAAGAGGTGGACGTTTTTTTTTTTTTAAGGGAAACTTTTCCCCTCCAAATGATTTTTTTTAACTGAAAATCAAAATAACTTGAACATTCATCTTGCAGTGTAGTTAGCAAATGATAGAGATGTCTGAACCATAATGCAAGAAAGGGGTAAATCCAAATTATACTGTTTTGGGGAAAAACAATGTCACTTTATGGACTAGCATAATTTCTATGCCCAGCACAAGATAACAGACTAACAGATATTGCAGAAATGTATTATGCCTCCACTCTTCCAGAGAATAGTCCCGATTGCTGGCCACTGTTGCTTCTAAACCTATTTGGAGAAATAGGAAGTAACACCTGTGAAACAATATAACTGAAATGTGCCTGTCTCTACTTTTGCATTTTTCAAACTCTTGAAAAGGGATAGCAAAAATTAGGATAAGTTGGTAGTAGTGCCTATGAGGAAAAATTGTAGCTTTTCAGCTTGACTCATTGAAGTGGGGCATGCTGTTTTGGGGCTTGGGGTAATACATTAGATTATTAACTAAAACTCACAAGATTACAGTTTTAGTGTAATCTTTAGGAGCAGAAGCAGCCATTACTTTCAGTAGTTTCTCCCGCCCATGCTTTCTGGCTGAAGTGACTTACTTTGTAATTAACCTCAGAGCTGCTGTGCTCTGTCATTGTCAAGCTCAGCTGTCAAATAGCTTGTAAGGAAATTAACTTTTGAGTGATCCCCAGCAAGGTTGTATTGCCACTTCTGATTCAGCTCTGCACTGGATTCACTACACTGGGAAGATACACTGGCTTTTTCCCATACAGTGGCTGGGTAGGAAGGTCAGTGGATTGTGCCCAGAAGTCATTATTAGAATCCAGGTCAGAACATAATGCTTCCTGTTTGGCATGCCAACTCTCTACTTCCTCTCACTGGCATTATTTCCTGTTCCTAGCACACATTTGGTATTGTGTTTTCTACCCTCTTTTCTCATTCTCACAAAGGTTAGTTTCCTAGCTAAAATTCTTCCGCCAGAATTGATATTCTTCATACATGACTAAGTTTCTTTGGCATTTCAGCCTTTCCATTGTGTTTAATACTTCCTGAAACCTCCAAAGCTGCCTAAAACCTGGTGCTTGGACATTCTCAGTCAAATGGAATAGGAGACCTCTATAACTCTGATTAAATGCCACAAATATCAGTGACCATTATGGAGGCCGAGAGGACCAGTTGCAGACAATGCAGAAAGCTCATCTGCCCTAATTGCTACTGTGCTCTGCTCTACGCAGACCTTTCGCCCTCCTCACAGAGGTCATTGGGACCAACTGTTCTATGGGGAAGAACAGCAGACTATTTTCTTCAGAGGCGATGGTATCATCTTCCCCCAGTAGCCAAGTTTTAACCACAGAAAGTCATGGTAAGAATGATGAAACATGTGTAAGATCCAGCAGGAGTCGATATATGTAGCTCAGGGCTGAACTGTGGAATTTATTTATTTTATTCATCAAACTTGTCACCACCCACCTCTGTTGTGGTTTACAACAGAGTTCTTGGTGCCTTGGTTGTTTGCCTGCAGACATTTCATTACCCAACTACATAACATCATCAGTGTGAGTTATGAAATGTCTACAAGCAAACAACCAAGCTCAGAGAGGACCAAGAACTCTACATTATCTTAAGATATTTGTATTACATATTTTTCTCCCATCCAAAATGATAGGTGGAGCATAAATGTTTTAAATGAATGCATTTGAAAGTTCTGGGCAAACTATCAGTCCAATTTCTAAGTAATTTGTCCCTCTTTTGGCAGCCTTCTATGTGGAGAGGAAAAGGAGGTGGCTCTTACCTACTGTTTGCATAATGGTTGAAATCCCTTGCAAAACAGAAGGGAAGATGACAGCATCTGGAATACATGCTTGTTGTGCAACTTAAGTTCTCCTTCAAGTTTTGAATCTAACATGCCCTGTTCTAATCTGTGTACTCCTGGTTTCTAATAAAAGTTTGGATGGGCAACACTTTCACCAACATTCTTCTTCGTCACATCCCAACTTCAGGAGATAGTAAATGTTGGAGAAAACTAAGTATGGCAATTAGAATAAACTGTTCAAGAGGGAACATTTGCCTCATTTATTCCATGTTCAGAATATGGATTCTATTGAGATAAGACTTCTTAAATAGATCCATTAATATTACTGTGTACTGTAGTGAACAAGTCAAGATAGGTGAATACCTATGTTTTCCAAAAACAAGGCAATAAAAAAAACCATTCCATAATGCTTTCATGGCCTTGATTTTAATGGACACAGGGGCTACAAGGAAAGATCTGATGGGTAATATGTGGCCCATGGGATGCAGCCTGCTCAGTCCTGGTAAAAACATATGGGCAATGACTAGTGAATGCTCAGATGCTAGAAAGTGGGTTGAATTAGATATCCAAGGGCCAAGATGGAGACTCTGTTGCCCTGTAAATAGAAGCAGTTTAGTCAGCTATCCATAATATATTAGAATATGTTTACATGCTTAATCTACTCAATTTATTCAAAATACAGAATTATTTTGGCAAAGATTTACTGCCTTGGATACACAATGCTGCTGCAGGCTCATATACTGTATGTAGGGAGATACAGCTTTGCATTTAGGCAGCCCATTTAGGTATTTCTGAACACCTCCTCCTCATCAATGCTTTCATCTCTTCTGAAATAAGTTGGCAATCAGTGCATGGCTCGTTCTCTCTCACTGGATTGAACTAGCCACTGTTTCTGAACAGAAACCCCTAACTGTTTGTCCCTGGTGAGAAAAGCCACAAAATAATAAACTGCAGACAGGGTCTGGCAAGAGCTACCAACACTATGAGAAACCGACTGAATAGACTGAGGATCTGCTGTCTCATCTAATTAAACCTTGGCTGTCAATAACACAGGATCTTTCCCCTGCCAATAACACTGGTTTGTATTACTGGGATAGATGATCACAGGCTGAGGATCAAGTAGAGACAATTCTGTTCACCCTGCTAATAGGAAAGGTTTTTAAAATAGACATGAATGCCTTCTTTGAGATGACAGAGAAAAAGAGAAAGGGAAGGACAGGAAAAGGGATGAAACAGAGAGATTCTTGAATTACTGATCTTAATTATCTTCCATAGTCAGTAGCAGAATGTATATCAAAGGAAAACAAGTTGGAAAGACTTTCTTAAAAGCCTAGAAAGCACATTTATATTCACATGCAAATCCATAAAAGGGGGAGAAAGACAGAGTGAGAGATGTCTCAGAATGTCCTTGACTGTCACTGTCTCCCAGAAACAAATTATTTATTTTTTTAAAGGTGCAGCTGCCTCCTCTGAATTTCTGATTTTTATTTCCATGATTGGATTGTCCCAGGCTCTTCTCCTCAGTATTATTTATTCATTCATTCATTCATTCATTCATTCATTCATTCATTTATTTATGCAGAGGCAATAAACAATTGTAATAAACACATCGCAGACATTCAGAAAAGAACATGAGAGCCAAAAACAACTTACAGAGGCTTAGCAGTCACCTTACCCCAAGGCTCGGAGACCAGCCACATTTTGAAAGACTTTCAGAACTTCATTAGGGTGGGATACTATCTTTCCCTCTGCAAAATATCTAATCTCAGAAGAAAACGTAATTAAGTTGCTTCACGATAAACTGAAGTGGTGGGTGCAGGGGTGGGAAATGTGGATCTGGGATTCTGAAAAGTTAATTTGTTGTGTCTGAATACCATGCAACTCTTTTGGGTGTAGTTCAACCTGGTTGCAAGCTCAGGAATTTTGCAGAGATCCATACAGTTAATTCTAAGTTGCCTGAACACATTTCAGAGTGGTCGGTCTCCAGTACTTCATTTCAATCGAGCAGCAGCCTCAGCTTTCATTGGCTGCATTGCCTGGAACAGCCCTCTCCCCAGCGAGATAAAGCTAATGCCAAGTCACCTGGACAGATTTAGTCCTCTGGCACAAGTGAGCTGCTGCTTGCAATTGCTTCTGAATATGTCAGCATTTTCCATAAGTATTGCTTGCTGTCAGAGCTACAACAGAGCCAATCTGGTGCAGCAGTTAAGGTGCTGGAGTAGGAGATGGGGAGTCTGAGTCCTCCCTTGGGCATGAAAGCTACCTGGGTGCCTTTGGCCAGTCATTTTCTCTCATCCCAACCGACCTCCCAGGGTTGTTTCCGTAGGGAAAATAGGAGGCGGGAGCATTATGTATGCTGCCTTGAGTTATGCAAAATAAAGGTGGAACATTATCTAATAATAAATCAGAGTAATAAATCACTTTTACAGTGAGTTTTCACTATTAGAACTCAATTCTTTGGAGGGTTTTAGGGATTTTTCATGATAAGCCTTTTATTTCTTTTTATTTTATCTAATTCTGCTTTATATTTTTATGATTAGCAACCTTTGACTGTAGACTTTCCTTTGCTTTTATGATGTTGTCTTGGCAAGAGAGATCCCGACTGCAGAAGTATGTTCTGATAAGATGTAGGTTTGTATTTCCTTTTGCTGCTTTGAATAGATTATGTCTGGTTACATTAAAGTATCTTTCAGGATGATGAACTCCCAACTTCTCTTACTGATAACTATGCAGGCTGGACTGCTGGGAGCTATAATTTTGGAGGGTCAGAGTTTCATCACCCATGAGCTACGCCACTGGCGAACAGCCTGGGCTCTTACTTGAGTAAGTAAACCTCCAGACCTTGGAAATCTTTTGGAATTCTGCTGTCATGCCATGGCCAACACTGTAAAGTCAGGTCAGCACATTGCCTCTGGAAATCATAACCCTGCTTTGACTTCTCTTTTGCAGTTGATTACCACAGTCTAGTAATATAAACAGACATTAGACTGAAAAGAGATCTGTTGCTAACGCTTGCCAGATCCCACACATCTGGTGCCAAGCAGGGTGCTAACTGGGCTCCTGTAGAGAGAATAGTGGGCACCATACTAATACTACGAGTACTGCTCTCCATTGTGTTCTGGGAGTTGACGTCCACACGTCTTAAAGCTGCCAAGGTTGAGAAACCCTGATGTAGTGGTATCACTTGCTTATTGTCACAGTCCAGTCCAGAGAAGAACATATGCTACGGTCAAAGAACTTGGATCCTAAGAAAGAAAAAGGCAAGCTCCTGGGACTAGGAAATAAAGAAATGTTAGGAATGCTTACTGTCTTTCCTGTAGTAGAGGATCTCCAGCTTACATTCCTCAGATCCAAGCAATGCTTGTCCCAGCTGGGCAATGGAGTTGGGTGTGGTGTCAGGCCCAGTGAGGAAATTGCAGGTGCAGGGACGTTGCATAACTTCTACCCGAGAGTAGCCAAACATCTCACAGAAGCCATCATTGCAGTAAATGATAGCACAGTTCTCCATCTGGGCATTGGCAATGAGAAACTTGCGATCTTAGGAGGAAAATGGGAGAAAATGCCAAGGATTACTGTTAAGCCACGAATCAAATCAAAATAAAATGGTTGGAGGAACAAGTAGCAATCTACACCAACCCATTTCATGGAACGACGCCTTTTTACAAGTACCTGGTATATAAATAGTGGTATCTTTCTATATACCAGGTATCTAGAATGGGCCAGTGTCGTTGGACAGGTATGACTGTAAGCTGTCAGTGAAAGCTGCACATACTAATGTGTTCTTGCACTCTTCTCATTGTATCACCCAAAATTACCTTCTGAGAATTATGTTGCCATATTCCTTTTTTTTTTTAGGGAGCTCTTGAGTCCAACTTTTTAAAATTTAAAATATATATTCTGCCTTTTGAAAAAAATACTCAAGCCTGAATTATGTCTATCACTTTGGAGGCTAAATCCATGGGTTAATTTTCTCCCAATACTCAAAGTCTTAACCCAGGAATAAGGGCAAAGTAGAGGTGGATTTTTTTTAAAAAAGTAAATTCACATGAAAATTTATGAACATGTTCATGTGTGCTTCACCTAATGTACACATTGTATACATGTTTCCTTTTCATATACTTGCTGAATATAGTCTTCAGTTGGATATTGCATCACAAAATCAGGAAAACTGCAGTTTCAGTGTAGAACTACTTTTCAGTTCTCTTCAGTGTAGTTTCAAGCACCTAAACAAATTTGTCTCATTCTCCACTTAGTCTTAAATGGTATATAAGACTTGCTGCAAAGTATTGCAAAATTGATTTGAAATCAAATACAGTATTATTGTTTGTCACTTTTTCTGTCTGACCAGGATTCTGATGTATTCTCTTAGGTCACTTCATTTTGTGCTTCTGTTTTTTCTGTCATCTCACTCATGACTGAACAGTAGTATTAATGTTCATGATTGCCACTATTATTTCTTTTACTTTTTATGTTATCATACTGTATTATTGCATGCTTATTTTTTAAGTATAACTATAGATTTTCAATGTGTGTATTTATGTATATATTTTATATGCATATGTGATGTATGTTGTGTTTTCTGGCTATAAGCCAGATGATGATGATGAAGATGAAGATGATTTAATGGGATATACTTAATGGGAAAATCCTCCAGGAAGTTCAACATGGTCACACTGAATTTCAGAAGAAAGAACCTGAGGTTTAACTGAAACAGGCATGGGTAACATTTTTGTCCTGAAGTCTTACATGCAGTATTGGCTGGTGAATTCAGAGCTGTACATCTACAAACATGGACATCCATTCATTTAGCAATGAGCCAAAGGCTCCATCTCTACTGAATTTCAGCCTTGATGCCATACCAAATTGACCATCAGTTTCCCCACCTGAGGTTGCCAAATTAATCACACAACTTAAAAATGGTAACCTCAGCAGAATTGCTTCTGTTGAATGTGGATTGATGGGTGCCAGTTTTGTTATTGTTCACTCATATAGATTCTTCCCTCCAGACACCAGAAGACTGGAATAGATTTCTTATAATCCCAGTATACAAAATGGGAGATAGGAAGGACCTGGCAAACTTTTTCCTTGATCAGCTTGCTAAGTGTAATCAGCAAGCTCTATGCCAGTCCAGATATCTTGGTTGATTGGTTGGTGTAGGATAGCATGCTGTGGAAGAGTAATCCTTTTTCAGAGAGGGATGACCAACCCTTGATCGGTGTCTTATTTTACATAATGTAAAAGAAAAATACTCTAGCCATCCATATGGTACCCTTATGTCACCAGAGGTCTAAAGGTGGCACTTGACTACATCCATTTATCCATGAGTCCTGCTGCTGTTCATGAAACTCCATGATAATAACACTATGCAATCCACATGACTGTATACCTTTCACCAGTAATTTGCATCCTGAAAGACTGTGAGTTCTCGGCCTCTCTTAGGCATGAAAGCCAGCTGGGTGACTTTGGGCCAGTCACTCTCTATCAGCCCAATCCACTCACAGGGTTGTTGTGGGAAAAATAGGGGGCAGGAGGATTAGGTATGTTTGACACCTTGAGTTGACCAAATATTTTAAAAAAGCAGGAGATGATGATGATGATGAGTTGCATATTCAATTCATTTTTAATGTTTATATCAAGTCACTTGCACAAAAGTTGTCAAGCCCTGAATTTCACTGGAAATTTCAACAGATCTGTATTGGTGCTTTTATATGCTGATTAAGGCGGCTTGACACAAAGTCTTTTGTGCTCTTGCAGAGAGGTGGAACTTGTCATCAACTATAACAAAACCAAAGTGTAGTCACTTTCTCCAGATGAAACATCCCTTGCCAGCACTCCTGTTTAATGGTTTCAGTATCAAGCAGACTTGGGGATATAGATATCTAGGGTGGCCTCCCAGCTTTGGCCTCCTGCAATGAACAGTGTAGGGCCATTTCTGCTCAGGCCCACAGGCTTTTAAATGGAAATAACCATATACCAGCAGCCATTAAAATCTTTAGAGCCAAAATAATTAGCTATCTGTTACACAGGACACAGATTTGCTGCATCATGACCCAAATCACATTGAGGCAGTTCACTCCAAAATGGTAAGGGCCTTACTCCAGGTACCCCAGAGTGTCTCCAGCCATCTGATAAGACTGGAATCTGGGCTAATTTCTTTGGAACTTGTATGTGATTCTATCATCTGAAATTCTGGATTAAATTACCCTTCTTTGGTCATACCCTGATCTTATAGGACAACTTCATATCCTCATCATCTCCCACCTGATCTAAAATGTTATAGTTTTTCTGTCAACTATTTGATCTCCCTCAGCCCAGATTAAATGTGAAACAAAGGGCCCTCAACACAGGTATTCAGCAGGACTCGTCCCAAACTCCTACCTGATATGCCATGGGTCTCTTTAGGAGCTCATTTTCTCATGCAAAATGCTTAGCAAACATCCATTGTCCATCTCACAGGACAGCCTTTATCCTGGGCTGATATAAAGAGAGAAGATTTCATAATGTTCCAATTCAAGAATGTCTTTGCCATGCCCCTGGAGGACATATTAATTGTTTTATATGTCCTTTTGCAATGCCATTTTTACAGGACAAGGCCATCAAATTAATAACTCTCTTCTGACTCATGGTCATGCAAGATTGGCTGAGGAGAACACTTGCTTCCTTTTAGCTGACAGCTCAATAAATATATCCGGAAGGATAGCCAAATTCCTTGCAATCTCTATTACTGTGAGACCATTAATTGTATAGCAATTTTGTTAATTTGTTTTCCCTAAGCAGATTTGTATTTATTTATTTTTAATGCTTTTTTACTTATCCTCCTTACTGATTTAATACATGTGGTATCTTACTTCTATGCTCTGTCCTCTGACCATAAATTTAATTTGTAAACCATTCTGATGTTAATAATTTTTAATTCTGTTCCCCCCCCCAATTCTTACCTGAGTGCATTGGACTTTATTGCATTGTAATAGGCTTGATAGTTTAGTATTTGACTGTCACACACAGATAGATACATGCACACACATATCACTCATTCCTCCATTCACATCAAGTTCCTTAGGAAATTCCTTCCAACCGCTTCTTGACTTACCAGTATTACCATCACAGCCAGTTATGTATAAGTATTGGTTTTTGCAAGTCTCAGTGACTAGAGAATGAGAATTTAGCATTGGTGTTTGTGCTTGGATGTCTCTGTAATGGCTTTATGTTGCAGAAAGAGGCAGATTTCTTTAAAGTCTCTCTTCCTTGCCAGGCCCAAACAATTAGGCTTCCGTTTTGAGAGGACTCTATGATCATTGGGTCTTACAGAAGTAGAAACTTTCAAAAAAATTAGCAGGAGCTAATGAAGCAAATGAAAAGAAGTCAATCAGATCAGCGGTATCGGTCAGAGGTCTCAAAATGGGCAAGATGGTGCTGTTGCACTCCAACTCCAGCCACTTTTCTACCTGTGTATGATCTCAATGCACACAGGACACGGGTGGGGCTTGGATCATCAAGCCATCTTGCTTGTTTTGACTCCTCCCCCATGGATACTCCTGAGCCAAGTTCATGTAGCGATGAGTGGACTGATCCACTTGTTTTGAGGAAGGAAGAACAGATTTCTGGCCTCACCACATTTCTTCTTTGTTGTTGTTTTTAGAGGAAGATAAAAGATAGCTGCAGGAAGCAGATTTGCTCCCAGCAGGACCATGTTTCTTTTAAATCCCTAATCATGGGTACTGAAGAGAGTTGCACCAGAAGTCCTGAAACATCTAGCCATCCCTAAACTAAATGGAAATGTGAACATCATGTTCAGAGGAGACAAAGAAAATGAAGCACACACATCCACACTTTCTGCTTGGCCCATTGCCAGAATGGGCCATCATTACTTCCTGAGTGCAGGGATGGATGATGTCCTCCTCCCACTCTCAGCCCATTGCCAATGCACTCCACACCTGTGCTTTCCAGCACTGATTTAAAACAGCTGTTTTCTAACCTGAGCCATCTTAAGCCTTACAGAGTGGATGGTCTCCGGTGCCTTTTTTCCAACTAGCAGCAGCCTCAGTTCTGATTGGCTGCATTGCCTGGAATGGCCCTCCCCCCAGTGACTGGTCGCTATCTTGAGCAGCCATTTTGACCTGGGCTGCTGGGCTACTACGTTCTCTGCATTTTTAATAATGATATGATTGATCCAACAATAGCCTGTTAAATCAATGAGCTATCCTCCCCCCTAGAAACTCATGCTCCCTTCAGTCCTTACATCTCCCAGTGGACACCCATTCAGTCTCTGACCAGGATGGGTGATGCATGCTCCCCTGGCTTCCCGTCCCCTGCACTCAGCCCTACAAAGCTGCTCTTCCCTTAATTTTGCAATACCCATATTTAAGCTTCAGGCAGGAATATTGCTTTTTTGTTCCTCTGAAGCTGAACAATCAGTTCTTCCTTGCTACAGAATTTCCATTTACATACAGAGGATCTTAAGAACAAAAGAAGAACCTGTTGCTGTTGCTTCAATTATTGTGGCATCAAAGCAATGATGGCATCACAATGGGAGAAAGAAAAAGGTCTGCATTAGGGTCAAAGGAGATAATGTGAGAAGGGGATGGGAAGGCATCCATGTGTGCAAACATCTGGGAAAGCAAAGGAAAGGCACAGGGGCTAGTGAGGAGAGGACAGTCCCTCAGAGGAAAAGCAGGGAGGCTCTGGTAGACCAGTGCGCAGTGAGGCTTGCCTTCCCTACATGGTTGGGAAGGGCAAGCAATGGGGGACAACCAACTGGGCCTCGTGGTGGCCACGGTCCGTACTGAGCCTGCCCCACTGTCAGTCCCCTGCAGTCCACACTAGAATTTCTGAAGCTGAGTTAAGAAACAGCTGGGAGCATCATGGAAGACAAGCAGCTTAGGGTGCTGTGCAGAATTGCCCACACTCTGGCAAGCTGATGGACAGCTAAAAAAAAAGTAAGTCCTGCCTCTGGTGTATGTTCAGCACATTTTTATTTGTTCTTAAGGCAAACTTCCCTCAGACTAAGGTCCATCAGGTACTGGATATGAAAATAATAAAGGTGGGATAGAAAATAAGTATATAAAATAAAGAAATAAAATAATTCATAGTTCACATCAGCAAAATGGAAGGATGTTTATTTAATCATCTATCAGAATGTTTCTTATGTTAAAATATGTAAGGATTTTTAGGATAATCCATATCCTCATTGTTAAAACACTAAGGTAATTATTAAGATAATAGTTAAAATTTATTACATATATAAGAAACAGGAAAACCAGCAGAAGGGTCACTGAGCAACTCAAATGATTACTGAAGACATAAAGGTTGTAGAAAAGCTGAAAAAATGTCTTTATCTTCACAGTAGAAGATTTTGGATTCATTCCTATTTCTGAATCAATTATTTGTGGGAAGCTGGTAGAAGAACTGACTCAAACAGAGCTGCTGAGAGAGAAGGTTGTAGGACTAAATGCCTAATTATAACATAACAAGTCACCAGGCCCCAATGGCATACAAAACAGTTATTTTTAAAAAACACAAATGTAAAGTTGCTAATCTTTAAAAAAAACGTAATTATACTTCTCTTTTTCAAAGGACTGGAAAGTAAACAATTTAATGCAAATCTTTAAAAAGACCAGTTAGCTTCCTGTCTATTCCAGGTAAATTGATGGAAAAATGAGAAAGGGATCCCTTCGTTGGCTGACCTAGAACTGGTAACTATTGAACAAATTATGGTGGTGGGTTTTAGTAATCTTACAAAGCCTCTTTTCTTAGGATTCATACAGAAATGGCCTTTGAGTACCCATAATCCCCAGACTAATGTTCAAACACTCCAAAGGAATGAATGGTAAACAATTCATGCTTGCAGGACTTTGTGTGGTGTATTGTAGAGCATAAGAATGTGTTTCTTTTTGTTTCTCTACTAGAGGACTAGAACTGGATCAGTCAATAAACCCAGTAAAACTGACTGGTAGTAGATTCAGGGGAATTAAAAGAAAATATTTACAGTTTACACAACACATAACTTACCAAATTTACATTTGCAACATATAGCAATGGCTACTGTCTTAGTTGGCATTAACAGAGATGATGCATTCATGAGGGATAGGCATATCTCTATTTGGTGGTAATGGTAGCTAAATGGATCTCCATGTTCAAGGTGGAAATAGTTACAAGTTGTTGGGGGGTGGGAGTAAGGAATAATTGCTTTCATGCTCTTTTTAAAATCATCTGGTGGGTTCCCTATAAAACTATAAAATACCCTATAAAAGATGCTAGGCTAGATAGTTTGGATCCAACAAAGGCTGCTCTTATATGCTACTTTTACTTCAATTATTTAATATTTTGTAGTGACAAGGGTTAGGTTTTCCAGAATAGAAAGCTTGCTCTTTAATACATGCCTTCAAAAGAGCAGTTTCTTCACTTTATGATCTAATTATCTTCATATGTTTGAGTAATTGTCCATATGTTATCCATTGGTTATCTCCACAAACTTGGATTTTGGCACAACAGAGGAAATTGCACAAACATGGACTGAAATTCCTCTTCTCCTGAAAGTGTTATTTTAATCTGTATTTTATACATGATTACTTGGAAGTAAGCACCACTGAACACAATGGGACTTACTGCTGAATAGACACAGAAATATAGAATATATTGTATGCTTTGGGAAGGACCTAAGTCATCCCATCCCCTATTCAAAATAGGAATCCACCAACCCTTTCTCAACAGATAGCCATCTAGCCCCCATTTGAAAACTTCCAGCAAGAGGCAGTCCACCATTTCTAGGAAAACTGTTCCAGAGTTTAGCAGCTCTTACAATCAGGTCCTCGTAATCTGACTTTCCTTGCTTTTAATGGCACTGCAGGATCCTATTTGATGCTTCCCTCCAGAGCAGGGCAGTACTATTTATGAGCACCTTGTGTGTGGTTGTTCAACCAGTTGCAAATCCACCAGACTGCAGTACTATGTGGTCAGTGGTGTCTGCAGAGGAGCAGACTGATTTCAGCAACGTCAAACATTGCAATGTGAACCCTGCCACTTTTCTGTGTGTTTCATGATGTTGCATGCATAAAAAAAGTTTCCTGTAGACATCAGTGTATATAACCGACTTTTAGCCATCTTATTCACAAGGTTATTTATTTATTTATTTAGAAGCGTTTTTATGCCACCTTGCTCAAAGTGGATCTAAGCAACTTGATATCGTGAGAGGCTCTGTCAAACACTTTACTGCAGCCTTTATCAACTTTTTGACTCTGGGGGAACCCTTGAAATATCTTTCAAGCCTTGGGGAACCCCTGCATATTCAGACTCAAATATAGGCCAGAAGGTACAAAATTATTGTATTCATTTCATGTGTAGACCTGTATATATGCATTAACAGTGTTCTTAAACTAAAAATAAAGAATAAAATGTAGCTCTTTAATGTGAAGTTGCCCAAATTGAAATAATTTTTTAAATAAGGGAACCCCTAGTGACCTCTCACGGAACCCTAGGGTTCCATGGAACCCTGGTTGAGAAAACCTGCCTTACTGAGATCAATGTACATTACAATCACAGTGTTGCTTTGTGGTTTCCCAAACTAGTCATTCTGCTATAAAATAAGTTTATTCTGAAATGACTTGTTCTGATAATGGTAATATTCTTTTCTAAATGCTGCATACTTTTCTTGAACACATTAGGAAAGTCTGGTTCCCTCTTCTGAAAGAAGATAGATGCAAAGAAGATGTTAAACAATTCTACTTTCTCATAGCTCCTCATTATTACTTCCCCACCTTCCTGTCTCAATAGATCAACAACCTCCTTGACTTTTCCTTTATTTTGGACAACCCCTTATTATATTATGCTTTCCTACCAGACTCATAATATTCTGGGCTTTAGCCTTCCTAATTCTACCCCTATAGGCTTGCGTTACTAGTTTGTAATTGTCCTTAGTTATCAGCCTCTGCTTCCATTTCCTGTATATTTTCTTTTTACTTCTCAACTTGTCAGTAAGCTTGCTGTTCATCAATAGGCCTCTCTTATAGTTTTCCCTATTTTCCTTTCTTCATGAAGATCATTTGTGCCTCTTGCATCTAGTATCAGACTTTTCAGAGTCTTTCATCCCTCTTTGACTTGTTTATTTTTTAAATTTTCAAGCCAGAATATGCTACCCACCTTTTGTCCCATTTTGCTAAAATCTGCCTACTGGAAGTCCAGTGTATGTGACTGACTTCTCTCAGATTTTTCTCTCCTGGTTATTTTGAATTCCAACATAACATGATTTGTTTTCCTTAAGATGCTTCACATCTTGAGTTGATCATCGGTTCTGCTTTATTTTTCAGTGTTAGGCCCAGGATAGCTGTTCCGCTTGATTCTTCTTCCATCATTTGAAAAATGAAATTGTCAGCAATAATGATTAGAAATCAGTGGGATTCTTAGATATGTTATCCACATATTCCACCAGAGTAGATAGTCTGTAGTCATATTCCATAATGGTATCACTTTTGCTTCTTACTCCTTTAAATCTCACCCAGATGTTTCCAACAGGACTTCCATATTCAAAACATGAATGCCTCCAAAGGCTAGTGTCACTTTACTACCCTTTTCGTTGGATCTGTTTTTTCCCAAACAGTAATATCCTTCAAGTAATATCCTTCAACTTTGGCATTGCAATCATGGCTCTCATCTGCTGCCAGATTTCTGTGATACCCATCAGGACACCTTTGCTTTTCTGGTTAGGATTTCTAGTTCTAGAATATCTAGTTGTTTCCCTCACTGAACCGATCAGGATGGCACTAAGGTGTGCGTGGAATCTCCTTAAAGGACAAGAACATCAATAACATGGCTGCTCAAATGTAGCATTTGAATGGCTTTATCACGAACACTCATGGTTAATGCTAAACATGAAGTAAGAAAAAAGAAAAGGAAATCTACTGAGTGTTTTGTGAACAAGCTATTTAGCAGACCTTTGATGGGAGCACGATAGAGACGTGTACAATTATGAACAATGTGAAGAGGATGAATAGAAACAAATTATTCTGTGGCTCTTAAAATAGCAGAACAGAGCTTCAAGCTGCTCAGATTTGGTAGACTAATTGGGACTTCATTTTATTTTATCGTATCTGACTACATGTTCTCTCTCCGTTTATACTGTGAACGGGTCCAAAAGGGCAGGATTTCTAGTTGCATTGAAAATTATTTTTTAAGGTGCCACTTCCCAGCAAGGGAAAAAAGGCTACATTTACCAAGACAGTTTCCTCCACATTACTATTGAAAATGAATGCAGTCATTCTTCTTTCAAATTGAATCTGGTCATATTTTGTTGGCTGTGTCTTTCTCTCTTAAAAAAAAGTGATGGAGGAGGAGGGAGAGGAGGAAGAATGCAAGATCGTTAAGCACATAAAATGTGGGCATTCTGCTCTCCAAAGATTTTGTCAAGCAACTCGCCTTTGCCCTTTGCCAATTAAAAATCTGCAAAAACAAAATGGGTCAGAAAAAGGCACAGTAATGGGGGTTACATGCAAACTGCAGTCATAAAATTTTAAAGGAGAGCTAGCAAGGAGGAATTTGCCTTTTAAAGTCCTGCAATGGGGAAATGTACATGGCAAAGACCAGAAGCAACGTGATGCATAGGAAGTATGCAGAAGATCAATAGAACTTTTGTATGTGATGAGATATTCTGAATGTGACAAATTACATTATTGTTTTAAAAAGCAGTGTAATTATTAATCCTACTATGGTAGACATGACTTTTAGCCATCTGGGTTTATGCCCACGCTGAAGACAAACAGTTTAATAAAATGGATTTGTAGCAGGTTTCCTTTAAGCAAAAAGGTTGTATGAAATTCATAGATATGATGTTATGGATTTGATAATATTCGAAGAGCAAATCAATTATGAATGGTGGGCCTGCTTATGAACTTCCCAAGGACCTTTAGCTGGCTCCTGTTGGAGACAAAGCAATTGATTAAATGGACCTTCCTGGTTTGACCAAGCAAGATAATTATCAAATTATCATGAAAGAAAGCTATTATGTTATCACAACAGGTGCAAGACAATTTTCACTGTGTTAGGATTGACTAAGACAGACTTCTTCAAAGACTGCTTTTCTGCAGTTACCTTTCTCACCCTTCTCCCTCCTGATCAGGCTGTTTTCTGTTTATCTTGTGAGAAGTAAAGGCCCAGGCTGAGACTGGCTATAATAACAGAACCTTGCAAGTCTGAGTTGTACTTCCTCCTCCTTCTTATAGTTCAATGAATTAGGGAGGTACCTGTCTAAGCTGCTTCCAAATGTTATGTGGAAGTTCTGGACTTGAACAATGTGTTTTTTTTTAAAACTCCTTGTCCCCATGGCAACAGAGCTTGCATATCTCTGTCATCCTCCTTACTTTCTACAACCTCTGACACTTTTAACTTTTTTGAATACTGTTTCTGGATTGGGTAAGAATTATTGTGAACAGAGAGACTAAGTAGTATTCTTATTACCAATTAAACCTTATTCTCCCATCAGAGATGCAAATCAACTTGTGGCAAATTCTGTCCCATTCAGTGGTACTTAGGTAAGCCTGACAAGGATCAGCTTCCTGCTGTCTCTGCTGTTAATGATGTGTGATCTGGCTTTGGTTGATATTTTGGATTTCAGTGACTTGATTTTTTCAACCCATACTCATTTCATCAAATGAAAATTGAGAAATGAGATTACCTCTTAAGACTAATTGTTGAATCAGCTGGTTGTTAGTAAGGGCTGTTGAATATTTGTTTATTAAAACTTGCATAAATATGTTAGTAAATTTGCCATAATGTTGTTTTTGCACAGTCACAATGATGTGTAGAAGTAATGATTAATATAGCAGATAACTGCAGTATGATGTAACTGATTCTGTACATAGACTGTTAAAATGCTCTATCTAGTATTTCAGGATTATCAGATATGTTGTAATTAAGTGTAGTCTTAGAATTAAAGACTACCTTTTTTTATGAGCCAAATCATCATGTTCAGTTTAATTAGTATGTTGGGCTAGTTTGGAGAGCTAGATACAGGTTAAAATTTCTTTCTTTTTTATAGCTGTTTTATTGAACAAGAAGATAATCAAGACAAAAACTAAAAATGTATGAAATTTTAAAATGAACACTCTATAAACAAGAACTAAAACAAAAGCATCAAGAGGAAGATAGAGAAACTTAGGGATACATACACGTAACAAGCACAGAAAGAGATTAGTGTATATGTGATGTATAATTGAATGTATAGCAGAGCTTGATGACAGATTTAGGTGGAATTCCATGCCATACAGACTTCCAATTAGATGTATTGAATTGATTTCCCAAATCCTTCTCCTCTTTAAGACTTTCAGGAGTACCTGTCATGCTTGATATAAGACTTTTGTAAAATATTGATGTGATTCCCTTGATTTTAAATGAAATAGAGGTTCATCATTTTTCAAGTGTTGTCAATGGTTGTAATGGATAATACCTAATAATCTTACTAAGGGATGACTGAATTTGTCTCATTTTAAACCACATTGGAACTTGCAAAATGTATTCAGCAGAAATAGTATTTTCATCAATAAGTAATATCTAATCCAGTAAATTCCTCTATTTCTCCCTTGTATTGGACAAATTTATCTTCATGCATTAAAAAGGATGATCAAGGAGCAAGAGAAAAAGAGAGGTCAGCAGCCAAGGATTTTTTCTATCTTTCCCAAACTTCTATACAGTAGGTGTAAATTTATGAAATCAATTAGTATCAGGAGAAAATGGCCTTGCCCCCGCTGATGGATAGTTCAGTTTTAACCCAATTAGTGTCCATTCATAATTATTTGACAGGCTCCCTTTTTCCCCTTGGTCATGGTGCAGACTTGATGACCTTGGGCCAGTCATCATTATTTCTCAATCATAGCCTACTTGACAAGATTGCTCTGATAACAGGGTTGTTATCATTCAGGATGAAACTATGGGGGAAAGAAAGCATGTAAGCACCTTGAGCTCCTTGGAGGAAGGATGTGCTGTAAATCTTGGCATAATATGTAAATGAAGTGCTTGAAAGTATCCTATTGAGGTCAACTGAGTGAAAAGGATGCTCTCCACCCTTAGTTCCTCTTTTATATTTGCATCTCTTTTATTTATAGCCATAGAAAGATATTTGGCACAGGTAGCTATTAGCACAATCCTTAATTAATTTCCAATTACTGCATTCATCTGCACAGCAATTTTTCCAGTTTCAATATATTTTGCTTCTGTTCCTATCCAAGGTTGAGTAAGAGTAATTGCCTTTCTTAAAACAGTACTACCAAGGTAGTGAAGGGAGCAAATTGAATCAATATGTTAGATTTTTTAAACTGTACAAAACATAAATCTTCCCTCCTCCCCTCCTTCCTTCCTTCCTTCCTTCCTTCCTTCCTTCCTTCCTTCCTTCCTTTCAAGAGGCACTCTGGATCAGGCTTCTAGTATTTTATGGCTTCTGCTTTGAAACCTTTCCCCCACATGTGTGAATTCTGGTTGTGATAACACAGTGCTGAAGGAAGGCACTATAGTCTGTGCCCTGCTGTGAGTCATTCTCTTCCTTATGATCACTTCACACATTCCAGAGTTGAGCGCTGGCACTGAAAAGAGTTCCATAACTTAGCTCTGATGTTCTCTAAATTAAGAAGTAGAAAGTTCCCAGAATATAGAATGCTTTCAAATCTGTCTATTCTGGAAAGCCTGTGATTGTGATTCCTGCAATTTTCCCAAGGGAAAAATATTTTTTCAGATATGATCAGAACAGATTGTAGGCTGGGCACTGTAGGAACTAATTTAGGCTGGGCACAGTTATCAAGATTTTGCTAACTTACAGCCTGATTCCCCCCAAGTATTTAATCAGACAAGCAAGGTCCATTACACCCAAAAGAATGTAATTCTTGTTAAGCGTGCTTAGAATTACAACAGTTACAGCAGGGTGATATATTTTTCAGACTGAAAGCTGCCCTTTCACCTTTGGAAAGAGCTGGGAGACTATTCTCAAGGACTGAAGTGGCAGCAGTTTGTGCATTTCTGGTTTTAAGTATATTCCCTGCAGCAGCAGCTTCCTTTTCTCATGACCATCATCAGATAGATGGAGAAACAGCATTCAATGCATGAAGAGAAATCTTTGGCACAAGAATGAATGTCTTCTTTCATATTCCAGTCCTTGCTCCAGAAATTACTGCAAAATGCAAATAGAAGATCAGAAGAGCTTTTTCAGTAGTAGCACAAGCATTTGGTAATACCTGGCTGGCCTTGTTTGGCTTAGAAGCTAAGTAGAATTGGTCCTAAATGAGATTTAAGATTTGGATGGGAGACTACAAGAGAATACCAGAGCTGTAGGCTAGGCTGGGAAATCAAAAAGCATCCGTTAAGAAGACAGCAACAAATCATTTCTGTGTTGTTGCCAAGAAAACTTCATGAAGATGCCCACTGAGTGCAACTCAATTCTACTTTTTACAATGGTGAAATGCCCTCCTAGTGCAAATATTTTGATATTTTGGACATTGATCAATTATGTGGCACATCCAACATGCTTCTGATTCAATTCTTGTCAACTCTTGACTATCTTTGTGAAGTTTACATTGATCAGAAATATTGGTGCTGTATTTTTATATCTTATTTGTTAATTTATTTAATACACTTATATGGCCACCCATCTTATATACCATAACTATGGGAGGCTCATAGCAACAAGAATAAAAGTATATAAGAAACCATTTAAAAAACCAACATCCAAAAAATAGTCCATCATTACTGTATGATGGGCTTTATTCAAGGCATTGAATGCACTGTCTTCAATAAGAAAGGAGAGAAAGTTTTTATTAATAATTAAAGAAAAGAAAAGAAATAAAATATCTGAATTCCCATGAAATTCTAGCTGTACTTCCTATCGCTGAATGGATTCTTAACCTCCAGCAGAGAGGATTTGTGTGTGATAGGTAGGACTTAATGAAAATGTGTTTTTCTGCATTAGAGTTGCTTATTCAATAAGCTTATTTTAAAGATAATTGGGTGCAAGTGTTGAAGCAAAGGTAGCAAGGAGTGTTAGCTATATTGGTCTAGCATGGCATCCAGCAATGGATCCCCTCAGGATCTACAGGAAGGCATTCTTGCTGTCCTCATAGAGGCAGCTGTGCATTCCTGAACACACTATTTGGAGAGCCATTGCCTTTCTCCAGAACAACTGCAGTATGTTATCCCTCTGCCCATTATGTGGCTGTAGAGAAACCAGCTGGGCTAGCTCCACATTATCTTGGCAAAGGCACCAGGAGAGGATTAGATTACTTTCCAATATTTCAGTGAATTAGAGCTTATAGCAGAATGGATGAGTAGGAAAGTGGATAGCTTGGTGTATATGCGTGGAGAGGTTGGCACAAGAAAGACATGTTATATTTAAGTTGGCAGCAGGAATGGCAAGTTATATAAAGATTCTGCTACTACAAAGTCATTGATGATTATGTATTTATTCAAGGAAAACAAGCATCCACAGCATGCTTTCAGCTTAAAACAGTGGGCAGAGCAATAATATCAGGGATGGGGAAAATCTATGCTAAGTTTCATTTCTTTCTGCTTTTCCAATCCCAGTTTTTCCATTCCCTTACCTGCCTCCTCCCCAATTAATCCTCTAAGGAGGCTTTAAATTCACAAAAGCATTCCTAATTTCCAAGGTACAGTATGCTTTTGATTTGGTGGATGTAAAGCCATCTTAGATTCACTCACACATTGCCATTTTTCAATCCCTCATCTAGCCACAGAGATGGTTTTCCCATCTAAAGTTCCTTGGCTTCTCTGGAGACATGAAACAGAACTTTTCAAGACCCAAAGGCCCAAGCAGCTATAGTAACCCAGTCTGAATAGAACTCATGCATCCAGGTAGGCTTTAGAACACTGATGCATTTAGCGCATCAACTGAAGCTGAACAAAAGCATCCCAAGCCTTAGTCATTATTTGAAAAAAGTCAGATTTAGGAATCCTCACATTCAAAGTTTCATCCCAATGGATACAAGAGGAGTACTATCCCATCAGGCTACAGATCCCTGGATAACATTTCCCATAAATTTTCTATATTTTAAAAAGAATGGCTAAATCAACTTGTATGATGTAAATGGGGATCACTATAAATTTTTTACAGCAATGTGGCCCTGTCCCCTGTTGCAACATGCAGTTCAAAGGTGGTGGTAGTCCCTTGGCCAAAATTGCACAATCCAGGTTTATAGTCAGCACTCCATTACATCCAGGAACTCCCAAAATTTAGTTATCATCAGACTCCCAAGCACTTTAGCCGAAACTGAATGTTTGAAATTAAGCAGAAACTACCCAACATCCTTCAGGCTGGATGAAAATAATCCGTCCTCAAAGGAGCCATTCACCACTTATCATCCAGAGTTGCTGAATTCCAAAGTAGCATAAATGACACAAAGCATATTTCTTCATTTGAGGCTCCATCTCCAGCTGTGGTTCCCTCCAGGACAAAGATAGCAACCTCCAGATTTTGATTATTGAGAACATTATCTGCAGGGTTGTCCCTGAAAGCTGTTAGGAAACTTCAATTAATCAAAACACCCATGCTAGATTACTAACTGAGATGGATTATTAGGAACATCTCAGGGGTGCTCTAACACTTTTCTTTAAAGCTTTATACAGTTTAAGACTTGCCTATATTTGCTTCTAAATCACCCCAACCCTGAGCTGGAATCTTTGGAGATACTCAAGGTTAAGTGGGTATGGACTGGGAAGAAATCCTCATTTTACCTTGCAAGACTGCCTGTTAAATTTTCTTTCTAGGGGTGTTGCTTAAGTTCTACCTGGAAGCATTTTTAATTCTCTATTCTCTTACATACTGTTTGATTACAAAGGATTCTTGCTTCTACTAAGTCAGGTAAAATAAGTTGCTAACTTGTAAAGGATCCTCAAGGACAATGCTGCCCAGGGGCCTCTCAAGGGGCAGGATGCATGGACTGACGGACTATGTAAATTGATATTAAAACTCCCAAAATTTTATTTCTACCCTGGTCTGACATAGGGTATCCTTACCTGGGTCTCCTATGCAAAGGTATTTCGATGGTGCAATCTAAGAATTTTCAGATGTGACATAAAATAAATGAGTCTATTCAACTAAAAAGGCATGCTGGTAAAACAATTTAATGGATACAAATTTCCAAATGAAGTACAAAATCTTCTTAATGTATGGTATGGTTCTAAATTCAACACCAAAAGCAAATGGGTGGAATTGCAGATATACTGTTGAAACACACACCAATATTAGTCAAAAACAGCCAGATACCTTTACATAATGGGTTTTCAACAAGTCATCATGATAAAGAACAATACCCCTCGAGCTCATTTATGAAAAATAGGATGTAAATTCAAAGAAGGAATCAGGCTTTTTTGTTTACATCTGCAGGTATTCTTAATCTGTTAAGATCGTATCAAAGGGAAATTCCTGTATAGTCAATGGGGCAACTTGTTTAAAAACTATATGGAAACAAATGTAAGGTAAATTCTGTAATGTATCTGAGCAAGCCACGCTGGCTTGAAATACGCCTAGCTTCTTGATTCATGCTTTTTGACTGGAAAAATAGAATGAACTTTAAATTTTAAATTTTAAAAATTAAATATTTAAATTAACATACATTATAAATACACACATACACAAGGTAAAGATTCCCTTTAGCTGAACTTGATTCCTGGTAATTGTGTGTTTTCTTTGGCAGCAGTACATTGCCTGGGGTTTCCTGGTGGTTTCCCATCCAGGGATTAATCAGGTCCATCTCTCTTAGTTTTTTGAGTTCAACTAAAATTGGCTCCGCGCTCCTACCAAATACATGATTGATCTAATTTGTGCTGAAGCCATTTATCCTATTGGCATGAATTACCTGGCTGGGGAATTCTGGGAGTTGAAGTCCACACATCTTAACAAGGTTGAGAAACACTGTATTAGTGTCTGTGTGGTTTAAATATGTTCATCTAAAACGATGACAACAACAACAACCATAGCCTTTTGCCAGACAGCCAGCTATTTTGTCCAACAATGGGTGCAAAAAACTTATTTCTATTCCAATTGGAGATGCTATGAATAGAAATACTATTTACACATGTATATAAAATTGACAGAATAAATGTGCAGTTTGTTAGCGTTGCAACATCCCTGTGAATTAACTTTATGTCTTTCTCATTTTAAAGCTACGAAGGTGAGAATTAGATAGCGATTTCCCTGACAATGCTTACTGAGACGTTGGCTGGATGTTTGGTGCCTCTCTTGGGTCTGGTTATATCAATATAGGCTTTTTGTGAAATTTGGATCTTTTTATTCTCTAGGGACCTTCTCTACTGCAAGAGTGAAGTGTGCTAACATGTCTACAGCCTTTTGCTACTTTTGCTATTTGCTAGACTGTATCCAGTCACTTTTAATGAAGGAACATTATATGGTTATTAGATCTGACTGGATATAATCTAGAACGCGGCAAAAATATAAAATTAAATATATTTGTGTGTGTGTATGTGTGCATACAAAAATTAGTATTTAGTAAAAATGCATGGTACTGGGCAAACTGACTTCCTGTGGCCCTGGGGGCACACGATGAAACCAAAAAGCTCAGATAACTGATGTTTTTATGTTGTAAGGCTTTAACTATTTGGGCTGCAATCCTGTACGTAATTACTGGGGATAACTTCAGTTAACTTCAGTGATGCTTACCTCTTGGTAAACAAGTATGGGATTGCACTGTTAACCATAGTAGCTCCTAGGCAGAGAAACCAAACAGCAGTATTTTTTTATAGGGAAAAATGGTGTTATGAACATTATCAAGTAATTCCTGCTTAGTAAATAGCATTCCTTTTACAAATTCCCAGTGAACAAGCCATACAACAAAGTGCTGCTTTAATGGAAGTTATGCTCTGTTGATAAATTCAGAGGCTGATAAATCCAGCGACTGCTCACTCTCTCTTAATATCAGAAGGGTTAATTCCATATTTATACACATGAACAAACATACGGAACCCAAATTTTCCATTTTTAGTAATTTGCTGGAACACGAGTATGACTCTGGTAATACTGAAGGGAACGGGACACTCTGACATTCATGAAGTTTCAAGAAGTCACTGAACTGGAGTGAGCAACACTCTTAATAGGGCCAGTCATTTCCAGCCCCACCTTTCACAGCAGTGCTGACAGGCAAGGAAGGGAGCTTCTGCCCTGCTAGTTCTGACCTTCACGTAGAGCAAACATAGAGAATGAAAGTCAAGAGAGATGTTCTACTCACTTTGTCCTTCAAATTTCCTGATGATGGTATCCAAATAGGTGTTCTGAGGGGCCACATGCCCCCTCCTGACAGGCATTTTCAGTTTTTTGTTCACCTCCAATGGGCAGGAGAAGTTCTGCTCTGCTCAGTAAGCTGTTCTGGCTTCTGGTCTGAGTGGAAGCGAGGAAGAAGCTTTTGCTCTGCTCTGAGGAACCAAGGGGCAGTTAGTTAACGGGCCCCTGCCTCCTACACTCCCCCGCTGGGTAGCTGTGAGGAGAGCAGAGACGCCCCCCTCGTCCCCGTGTCCCTCCCCTCGTTTTCCTTCGTTCGCAACCAATACCATTTCACCAAGGGCAGGAGGGGGAGAGTTGGAAGAAACACCAGAGGAAGAGGGGAGGGAGTTTCCTTTCTCTTTTTCTTTAAATGAGGGTGCTTAGTCATCAGTGTCCCATTCCATATGTGGCTCTCTCAGAGACTTGTCAGCAGCAACAGCTGTTAACCTGACAATAGCCAGCAGCCACCTCCCTTCTCTCTTCTTGGGATCTTAAATAGACGTGGAACCGAAAAAACTCACAGGGAACAGCTGCCTCGCTGATCTGTAATTCAGCGCGGAAGAAGCTGAAGAAAGGACTGGGGCTTGGAAGGAGGGGCCCACGCCTTTGGGAGGGGTCTCCGTGTCGCCCCCCCCCCCCCCCTGTCTCTTTAACGCTCGGAGGGCAAGAATGCGTTCGGAACCGGGTGAAAGCAGGAGCTGTTCTCAGGCTGCGGTGCTGAAGAGCCCGTCCTGGAGTGAATACCACCTGAGTCGCTGGCTGTGAATCCGGGGGCGGAAGGAGAAAAGCATGAGTGGGAGGAGGGGGCAACGAAAAGAGAGGGGAAGCAAGAGAGCAAATTTACAAGGTTTTGCAGATATTGGTTCGCTCCGGACTACCCTTACAACCCAGCTTCTTGGCATTGTGCAATATAGCCACTTGTTTGGGACCGTGAAAAGAGATGGAGTAAACAAAGGATTCCAGCCACCAGTCACTCCAGAGACAGAGAGCTAATCTGCATGCCTTCACAGTTACCTCACCACCTCATAGACTAGATGAACAAATTAAGTGGAAGAAAGCTATTGTAATAATGCTGCCATAGGATTTAGGAATTATTCTAATATGTTGCTTGACTTTTTTAAAAAAAAATTGGAAAAACCACTGTAACAGGAACCAGGTTTTCATGCAGTTGATCATAAGGATCCTAAAACAGCCTTTTAAAAAGGACACAGTTAAAACGTTTCCTACTGATCCTGATTATAATAATTGCTGATCATGACTGACACCCTTTCCTCTAAAACTGAATATTGGTAATGGGCTTAATAGTAGCAGAGATTTTTCAGCTATTAAAAGTGTATTAGATTGCAAATTAAAAGAAAAAGTAATTTAAATTATACCTTCAGGGTATACAGCTTGGTGTCCTCCAGAAGTTTTGGACTACAACTTCACAATCCCTTATCGTTCATGTGCTGGCTGGGGCTGATGGGTATAAAACTTGGAGGGCACCAAGTTGTTTATTCTATCCCAAGCCCAAATTGCTACAGTCATTTATGGGCCATAATCTTCAGGCTAATCTAAATTACTTCGGCACATTGTAAATCTGCTCTTAAAAATGGATTTGGAAACTTCAGCTAAGGCAAAATATCAGGTTATTGGCTGGAGCTATGGAATGTAACAGTGAATTCCTATATATACATTTATGTTTATTCCATCATCTTGGCTACCTGTTTGACTCTGGGCTTGAGTTTTAGAGGTAACACCTTTTGTGCCTCTAAAATGTTGAGACCTAACAATCTTGTGGACCATCTTCTTTCCACATATAAGAAAGAAAAGACATAGAATTGAGTGGGCTATCAGATTATTTTTCCTGGGTTGTGGGTTGCCTTGGGCAGTCTTGTTAAATGCTTGGAGGGAGGTACACTTCAAAATCTGTTGTAGATCCCCACATGTCAGATATTGAAATATTGAATTTCCATTGCATCAGATCTGAGATTGACAGAGCCTGCTAATATCTTCCCATGTAACCCATCCCTCTGATTACAGGCATCTCTCTGACCTCTTGCAATGGCCTTATACCAGGTCACTGCATAAACTTATTTCTTGAGGTTTTCTTTCAGAGTGACCTTTAATAGGGAGAAAGTTTAACTGTAGTTCTTTTCCTCCCAGCCTCATCGAAGTATAGAAGAATGGCCATTTTTATGTCTATGCTTATTTTTGTTCTGTGTGATTTTTCAGGCATTAAATTGGCCTCCTCTCCTCTCTCCTCTCCTCTCCTTTCCTCTCCTCTCCTCTCCTCTCCTCTCCAAGTCAGTTTTGACTCCAAATGACTGCCTGGACTAGTCTCTGCAGTTTTCTTGGCAAGGTTTTTCAGAAGTCGTTTGCCATTGCCTCCTTCCTAGGGCTGAGAAAGAGTGATTGGCCCAAGGCCACCCAGCTGGCTTTGTGCCCAAGGTGGGACTAGAACTCAGTCTCCTGGTTTCTAGCCTGATGCCTTAACCACTACACCAAACTGGTTCTCAGTTGGCCTACTACTATCTTTGTATTACAGTTAATTAAGGATTCCTCCAACTAGTATTTCAGGGCATTTCACAAATACAGAAGAAGGGGGAGGGGAGGAAATTCTTCAGCTTTATAGTTAGCTTCATAAAGATGTTGCACTAAGAAATTTTGATAATATCAAACTTAGCTGTTCAATAGTTAGATCCTATCCTACACCAAAGAAAGAGGATTTATTTCACCTGAAGCTGGGATTATATTTTGGATCAAGCAGATTAGCTGAAAACTATTTTCTATTTCAAAGTATGACTGAACAACAATTCATTGCTTGTTTTTTTTATCACAGCAGCCTCAAGGGCTGTTCTAGATGCAATGTGGGCATAATGGCATAAGATAGAACATAATTTAGAAGTTTGCATCTCCTCCCACATTCAGTCTAAACTCTAATCCTGTAAACCCAGAGTCAAGTTGTCCTTTACTCCCCCCCCCCCCCTTCATTTCTTCCTCCTTCTCCCTTTTAAATAAAATATCACCCAGTGAAGATCTGGAGATCCTGAATATTGTACATTATTGTCCTGAGATGGATCTCAATACTTCAGCAATTAAAACAAGCAAGGTGAAATCAAAGCTTCTTACATATGTGTGGGATCATCTGATAGTTTTAGTTCAGAAATACAAAAATTGGAGAAGATAAGGGTACTTAGACACAAGTTTCAGAGGAAGGAAGGAAGGCTGCCCGAAGAAGTCTTTGCATTTCTAAAATGAGCAAATAAATAAAAGAGCAGTAATTCCAGAAAACAAACAAATAAACAAAAAACACAGAGGAAGTATTAGGCTGAAAAGCATTGTGGTGCAAGGTGCAACTCTGATTGGCTTCGCCAAAAAGAAAAAAAAATCTTAAAATGTTTAACAGAATATTCTTTCCTTTCTTGATGGTGGAAGGGGCAACTTACACTGTAACTATCTGTGATTAGGTGATACCTTATTGGGATCAGCTAAAATGGTTTGCAAACTTTCAAATTTTCCTATATTCTTAATCAGACATGATGTTACAAAAAGCAGTGTGGGGGGGAGCCAATCCCCTCCTCAATTAAATCAGATGTTTCAGCCAAGAAGTCTTTGGTTCAAAGTCAGTCTGGATAGAATTTGTACATTGGATGTATTTATTAGTGAAGGGTGTCATAATTATCAATTTATACTTAGCATTCAGGGGGAAAAGACCATAGTTGCTAGTTCAGGATGTGAAAGTATTAAACCCACCACTTTGCACTTTTCCTAGAGGTGAAGCTCATATTTATGTTTACTTACTAGTACAAATTAGGAGAACTAAATCAGAAAAAAGATGCCAGTCACAAAAGGCTCACATATAACTGAGCTCTCACTGTGACAGCTTTGTTCCAAATTAATAAATTTAATAATCCTTTCTCTTTAAATAATGAAAGAACTGAAGAAAGGGTGAACCATCAGTACTGCATGAGATGATAAATGACTTAGTTAATTAGAAATCTTGGTACAAGCTAGATTAACTAGCTAGTATTGTAGAATTATAATAATGTCCTACCCTTCACATTAGCTCACTCTATCAATTTTTGTTTTAAGTTCAAAAGTCACCCTGTGTTTTAATGGACTGTCTTTCCCACACAGGAGAATATTTAATTTGATCCCAGAAAGTAATCTTTGCTCAGAAATAGTCTTGCCATTTCAGAAAATAATAGGATTCTTGTGTTTCATCAAGTCCTAAACATTAAACTGCTTTTCTGTGTAGAACAACTATTTTTCTTCTGTTACTTGGTGATAAGATAGAAATATCTTATTGACTAAGAACTGGAAGTCCATACCATGCAGAAAAGTGTTACAAATCTTTTTCTGAATGAGAAGTTTTGGGAGGACAACATTTATTGGGAGACAAACTCTGCTAAGCAAGGTCCTACCAGGAAACTCATGTCTTGTCTTGCTGACAGCTTTCTTCTTCAGAGATTAAAGGAAGGCACAAGAGAGCACCTGTCTATAATTTGATATTAATCTACAGGAGAAGACATGGTTTATGAAGTGAAACTGAACAAATACTGTGATCATGTAATGCTGGAGTTCTTGATGTTAAGGGAAACTAAAACTGAGTTTTATTCAAATACGTATATTGTGTTTCAGAAAAGCAGAATGTAATAAATTCAGAACAATTATGAGGATTATATGGCAGGAAATGCAAATGAGAAAAAATTCTCAAGGATGGATAGAAATTCCTAAAAGAGGAGAGGCTAAAGGTCCAATTTGCAAACAGTTCCTAGAAGAAACATATGGAAAGTATTTTGTGCCTGCAGCTACACAAAAAGCTTAACGAAGATCAGAAAACAAAAGGTAGGCAGAAAAATGGACGCCGTACAAGGAAAATACAGAACATCTCCCCATTTGCACCTAATCATGGCACGAACATACCTTGGCATCATCTTTTTTTCTGTTCTCCATCCCCATGATATTGCCTTCATCTCATCCCCAGCCCCTGATTGAGACTAGCTTGAGTTGTCCTTAACTGTTCTGGTGTACAAGCAGCATTTCCTCCCTTTATTCTAAGATTAACAAGGGCAGCCAACAAGTCCGTAACATTGGTGAGACTCTGTCTGCTTGGGGAGAAATCAGAAAATTAGCAGTGCCTGGGGACAGAGACCATAGAGGCAGGGGAAGGATGGGCAAAAGGGACAGCAAATGTCATCCTGTGTACTTTTCTGCCCACTTAAAAATGGATGGGTAACATTTTAGCAGTGGGGAAAGGCCAAAAGATAGCTTGGAACTGTAGAGAAGTGTCAGAAAACGTAATGTAAGAAACTAAAGTAAAAAGAGGGCAAACTGCTAGCAGTTTTACTGCTCATTGAAGACAGCACAACACTTGTGAAAAAGGTGGAATTACACACCTATTTCGGTTCAGTATTTTCCAACATGAGGATATTTTTTCCCATGAAGTAATTATGAAGAGCAAAAGGAAAGGAAAGAATTTAAGAAATATAAGGCTGACACTGAGAGAAAACGTGTTAGGAAATACTTACTTACTTTGAGTGTAAATCTCCAGGACCAGACAAATTGTATCCAGAGATACTGAAGAAACTGGCTTATAGTCTGAGTGAACCTTTATAAAACTGTTTTGAAAAACCCTGGAGCGTGAGTGAAGTGCCAAATGTCTGGAGGATAGCAAATTCTCTGTCTTCAAAAAGAGGGGAAAGGTTGATAGAATAAGCAGTTTAAGAGTGATAACTGAAAAGATTCTAGAGCAGATCATAAAGCAATCGATCTGCAAGAATCTTGAAAACAATCAGGTTAGCATGGATTTACCAAGAACAAGTTTTTCCAGAGTACGCTTACCTCAATTTTTGATTGCATGATTTCCTTAGTAAGTTGTGGGAATACTGCAGACAGAATACATCTTCATTTCAGTAAAGCATTTAATGAAGTATCTCATAACAAATTTCTATTCTGGGATCATTCTGTTTCAAAAATTACAGAGAAAAAGAGAAACAGAAGTCATGGGCAAGTAGGGATATTAGTTCTTTGGAACAATTTGTTGTTAAATAAGTTTTTAAATAATTTGAGTCACTGCAAGAGCAATCTGGATTGTTCAAAACTATGAAAGGGCAGTATATTTAATTAGTGCTGGTTTCACAGTGTGGTCCAGATGGATTAGCAGCATCTAAAACATTTGAACAATTGTCAATATTGGTATTGGTTTTGGATTATTTTAAGTCTACAATATTGTTCTAAAAACAATTAAAGAATATTGTTAAGATAGATATTAGTTATATCCAAGAACATTAGAAGAAAGAGTTGGAAAAATCCATATTAGCAAAGCAACAGTTTTCTTATGCTCTCAAATTGAGAGCATAAGAAAACTCTCAAACTGAGATTAATTCAACACCATAAATTATTTTATATTTATTTAGTACTTCAGAGAATGTATGTACAATATTTATTTATTCCATTTACCGGTTGAGAAACCAAAAACAAAGAGAAAGAAAAATAAATAATATACAAAAGTAGAAAGAAAAGAAAACTAAAAAAAAAAGAAATGAAAACATACAAGCATTTAAAGATACATATGCACATACAAAAGATCTACATAAGCATTTCAATGAAAAGTAGCTATATTTCATTATAATAATCCATAATCAATTTATAGCAATAATTGATTCATTCATAAGTTGCTAATAATATCAGTTCTGCAGATCATTGAATAGTTGGTTCTATATATTTGTCTTTCCAGTGCTAAAGTCTTTTAGCTATAATTAGGGCAGTGAGAATCCACTTTTCTTCGTAAACCTCCGTATTATAGGAACATGGTTCAAAAGAATATAAATGTCTGAAAATATTATATCTTGTCTCAAAGTTGAGTAAATACACATAAAATTTCTTACCAAAGTGGAACAATTATAGGATGCTGTACAAACATATGTTTAAATAAAGCATTAATTTCATTGTATCAACATGACTATTTACTCAGACATTTTCTATATAAATGCAATGGAGTCCAGTAAGTCCAGAATATTATTTTTTCTTGAATAAGATGTAATATATTATCAGTTGAAATCTTTGATATTGATATTAACAATACTTCCCACTGTCTAGGCAGTATTTGAATTTCTATTCTATTTGAATTTCTATTTATTCCATTTAAATTTGCATATCAAATGATTTAGCACCAACAAAATGTTATAAAAAGCATTCACTTTCAGTCTCATGGTTGATGAGATACTTACCCATATTGTCATGTATTTATTTATTAGATTTCTACCCCACCACAATCTAATCAGACTCTTAGCAGCTTACAAATGAGATAAAACAATACATTGAAAGCAACAGCAACAAAGTATGACCAAAAACCCAACAAATATATAAACCCAAACAACATTTGGAGCTCTGTATTCCACTTTTTCCAGAAGGTAGTCACCAAAAAATCCCTCTGGGCATTGGACCCTTGACCTCCAAGAAATGGGAAACAATCAGCTGCCTAATCAGGCCAATTCCAGGGAGAAGATATGGCCCTGTAGGTAACCTAGAGCGAAGCCATAAAGGGTTTTATAGCTTAACTCCAGCACTCTAAATTGCACCCAGCTGATGCAGGGCCACAATATAGGTATCACTGCCAGCAAGCATTTCGGCTCTGCATTTTGTACCAGCCAAGGATTCCAGATGGTTTTTAAAGCTAGCCCCACTGAAAATATATTGCATTAATCTAAATAGGTGGTGATGGGGGCATGATTCATTGGAGTAAGCTCCTTTCATCCCAGATAAGATCACAACTGGTGTACTAGATGAAGCTGGGCAAAGGCTCCCCTAGTCACAGCTTCCACAGCTGCAAGTCCAAGAGGTCCCCCAAGTCACTAGAGTACTCTGTAGTTGGTTCCAAACCACTGTCTCAACAACCTGCACAAAAAAGGGAAAGTTGGATACCAGGGGGTAGTTATCTAACACTTCTGGATCCAGGGAGAGCCAATTGAAGATGGGACACACCTCGCTTTCTTTCAAGGCTAGTGGCATTGTCCCTTCCTGTACGGAAGCATTAACAGCCACTCTGATCTAGGGAATTACTTCCCTCTGACTGCTCAAAGGAGCCAGGAGGGCAAGGATCCAGCACACAGGTAGGTAAAGACAATCCAGGGACTACTCTATCCACTTCTTCAAAGGTAACAAGGGCAAAAAGAATGCCCCACTCACCACATAAGACTGTGCTCATGTGGAGTCCAGGCTGGAACTTTACTTAGGATTACCAGATGTCAGGCAAAAGGAGGTATGTCCTTCTTTTTGTCCTCATGTCCTCCATCAGCAGGCACAGCACTGAAATCAAATATTGTCCAGCTTTTTAAGTCTTCTTGTTGGGTTTTTTTGGATGGTTTTCACAACAGTAGTCATTGAAACTTTCATGCAGTGACCTTGTAAATCGTCTGCTTCTTTCTTTCCCTCATCCATTGACAGACTTGACAGCCTAGATTTAAGTTATTTAATTTATTCCCTGATTGGCTTCAGTCCAGGCCCTTCAAATCAATGATCTCTGTAGTCTGTAGATCACATGACATGTCAAAGGTTTCAATGGTGAAATTTGAAAAGTGTGTTGTTGTCAATTCTATATTATCACTAGCATATGTTCTTGAAAACAGAAATTTGTTGGTAAAATATTGCACTTGAAAAACCAGTCTTTCTGATGCTGGAAAAAGTAATGTCATATACATGTAGGCCTAAGTGGGGGGGGGTTGTTTTTGTTTTTGCAGTTTTTCACTGTAATTTTTGTGCTGGATATCAAGAAAGTTAATTAATGTGTCCTCCTTCTCCCCAGTTTATCCTCTTTTCTGATTGTCTGTGTCCTCCTTCAGATATCTTGGGAACCCTGTCTTTACTGGTGAAGGGTTGTGTTACAGTGGGCAGCTAGTAACTTCCTGGTCTGGCTCTTACTCAAAAGGGAACTGGCTGCTGGACAACACCTGACAGAACACAGTGAGGGAGGGGAAGTAAGAATGCTTCCCCTCTCTTATTGCTGGGGAGTAGGCCTGAATCTTATTAAGCATGAGGTGCAGCAAAAAAAACCACCTCTTTAATATTGGAAAGGTAGTATAATTCCATGATTACCATCATAAACTGCTTGTTATCAGTATAATGGAAAGACCAATCTATGTTATTCCATGTGGTTAAGATTTAAGAATGTATGTAAACATTTGGCTGGGTGACTTCTTCTGCATGTAGCAAATACATCCACTATTTTCTTGTGGGGGTGTATTTGTTTATTCAACCATTACTAACACTTATATGCAACTCTACTTCCAGAAACTGTGGAAAAAATGTATATAAGCAAGTTCTTTATTTCTTTCCCCTGTAAATAAGGAGAAAGAGAAGGAGAAAGAGAACGGCAGAATCTGAACAGCTTTCTATCCCAGATACTTTAATTTGGATTCCTGCATGCTGCAGGGGTTAGGTTCGTAAGTCCCTGCCATTACTGTGCTGATTGTATGAGAATTCTACCCTCCTCCAAAGTATATTCAAATACCTGTGGTGCATGAGAGGCTAGTTAGAAGGAAATAGGCCCAATAAATTGCCCAGTACTACTCAAGATTTAAACGTCAGCAAATACATTCTGCAGCCCAAAATCATATTTTATTTTTCTCCCCTCAGACACCTTCTAGAGATGTATTGGACTCCATTTTAGCTGGGAATAGAGGATATGCAGTCAACAAATAAAGCAGGATTGAATGAAAGGTAATATCTCCACCCGCATGACTTTTTAGTTTATATAGGGATATTTTAAGAAATGAAACAGGAAAATAATCCTTGAAATGAGTTCTTTTGTAACCTGTATTTACTTCTCCACAGAATCACTACCATTTGTTACACAGTTCTGTCATCATGAAAGAACTCCACATTTTATCTCTTCAGCCAGTCCTTTTCACTCTTTATTGGAGTCCACAAAGGCATTCCCTCAATTTGGGGATAAGGCGGAAGTTGCATGTGCCAGTATATCACAGATGGAGTAAGGTGGTGAGATCCAATTTTGCGATTGCCTCTTAAATGGCTCATGAGATGTGAGGCCTTACATTGTCACACTGCAGCAGAATTTCCTTCTTGTGATTCTGAACTCTGCTTAATTGTAATTTCAAAGTTTTCAGTGTTGCAGTGTGGTGCTCTGAGTGAATAATGGTACCAGTTTCAAGAAATCCATGTGAACAACACCATCTGCATCCCCAAAGAATGTAACCTTGAGTTTAAAGCAGTGTTTCTCAACCGTGGCAATCACAGATGTCTGGGCTTCAACTCAGAATTCGTGAACTCTTAAAGTTGCCAAGATTGAAAAACACTGAGTTAAAGCCTAGGTTTTGAATTATTATTATTTTTTTGTAGGTGAAACTTTGTGATGAAATTCCATGGACTGAAGCTTTGTTTCTGGGTCATAAGGATGACTCCTTTGGCAGTCAAAAATTCAATCACAGTGCATAGCTTACAGTACACCGACAAGTACTTACTGCATGCTTCCATTTCACAAATATAGCAACACAACCTTTTTTCACAGCAACTTCCCATCAGTTGAAGTAAAAGAACAGATGCTAAAGAACACTTCAGAGCTTCTAGCACATCAGTACTGCCATCTGTTGGTGACTTACAACATTGGAGGCATTACTTTTCCTTTGGCAGTTGTATATATATCACTAGCTATGGTTTCAATTCATATGCATATAAGTCTGCAAAACCAAAGTTCAGTCAAAGAAAATGGAAGCTGACTGAGAAATATTGCTGATCCCATTGTGCTCCTTGCGTTCCTGGTTGAAGACCAGAATCTATATATACACCCCTTTCTATGCTCTCAATTCAATTACAGTAGCTTATATGCAAATACAACACTGCATGAGAGTGTCATGGGAGTTCTTTAAGATCCATTTAGGAACTTTCACAAGCACTCTGCTTCATTTGCATGCCTTTATATTTGAATCTGAGTTAATACAAAGGTAAAGATAAGTTTCATACTGTTTATTAGCAACCATATGGAAGTGGCTTGCCATTACCTTCTTCTGGGTGTTTTTCCATTCTAGTTTATAGCCCAGGTATTTCCTGCTGGCCTCCTATGCAAGTCGTAACTAGATTCAACCTTAGCTTTTCAAGTTCAGTCAACTGAGCTGGGTGAGCAAGAATAAAGGCACAGATAAACCCACAGAGAGAGCAGAAGTAAGGGGGAAAAGATTATTTCATATTCTCTTCACAGTGTCTGAGCTTCCACCTTTCTATGTCTACAATATTCATATTTATTTATCCTATCAATGTGGTATAATTTCCTGAAAAAGAAATCTGACCCTCAATTTCTAGGGATGATGAGGAATTTATCATTAAATCTTCCATACAGATGATAATGTTTTCTCTGGTTTTTAGAAAAAAGGCTCTTCTCATGGATGTTTCTTGCATAATTTATGGCTCCAATAACAAAGAATGTTTAGTTCAATCATCAAAATTTCTTGGTGTTCTCTTATGTAGCCTCCCATACCAGCTTAAAGGTTCTGCCATAGTACCCAATGTTTTAGTTGGAAGAATGGTGTTCATTTTTTTTTCACCAACTATATTAACATTATCTAGGATTTTGTGCTGTAGCTGCAAATGGGAACATGCTCAACTTGGCAACCACAGGATTAAAAGTAGGCCTTGCTCTCTTGAAAGGTCACTGTGGCACACTGAGGTTTTGTTTCATTGATCAGTATTTGAACCCTGAGGCATAATTATGGTATATTTCTAATAATCCAACTAGCACCATCTTCAAGACACAACAGTTTTGAGACTTCAGGGGGAGGCACGGTGAACTGAAGATGTCTTCATGAAAGCCGACAGCTGCGACAAACACTGAAGAGTTCTTCAGAACCTCTCAGGACAAGGAGAGGATGGGAGATTGCCCACATGTGTCTCCAAACAAGGAGACCACAGGACAGCAGTCTTCCACAGGTTTGAGTGCCAGGAGATGAAGGGATTAGCCATCGTGCTCACAGCTGTGGCAGAGCCTTTTAAAGGACACGAAGTTCTCAAGCCTCACTTTCTAATCCCTTTTGGAAATTGCCTATTAATCATCTTAAAGCTATTAGAGACCTTCGGAACAACAAGTTTGAAAAGTTGCCAGGTGAGTTTAGCTTCAACTCTGAACAAAAGAAAAATTAATGATAAGTTTAAGAATTTGAAATAAACAGCAAAAAGCTAAATAAGATTTTGATCCTAGAAAGTTATAAACAGATTAAGGGTCAAGTTAAATTGACTTGACTTAAATTTTACTGTAAGATTTTGGAATTAACTATAAAAAATAAATAGCTTCTTGTGGGAACCAGATTTATTTTGGCTACTTTAGGTTATTGTAAGTCATAACAAAGATAAGGAACCATATGCCCTTAGGACACTAGAGAGGACTAAAGTTTATTTATTTATAATATTTGAATGAACTAAAGATTAAGACTGTTAGAAGTAAAAGGAAGGAATATAAAATTGGTTTATCTGATCAAGGTTAAAATAAACTTTTTTTTTTTTGCAAAGTTCTGGCAACCCTTTATGAACCTGACACCAGGACTGAAAAGTTGATGTTTTATGGATTTGCTTATAGATAAGGGATGGGATATGGGATGAAGAGATAATTGTTTGTAACCTTACAGGGGGGTGTCTATAGCTGTTGAAATGAAGGTTGGAAGTCACTTCTTTATATATTTCTTTTCTTTTTCTTTATTATATTCTTTCTTTTCTCTTTTCTCTTCTCTTTACTTCCTTTCTTTTTCCTTGTACTTTTTATTCTTTCTTTCTATTCTGTTTTCTTTCTTTAAGTTTAGTTTGTATTAGTTTTTATTATTGTAAGAAAAATCCTGAATAAAAATTATATACAAAAAAAAGACACAACAGTTCTGGTTCCTTTAACTCTCTTGGGCAAAAGCAGAAAGGAGAAAGGAAGGGGGAGATCTCAAGCTCATGCCAGGAATTTCATCCAGGGAGCTATGGTGATGACAGCTCTTTATCAGTGAGTATGGATAAGTCACCTGCATGAGAGTGGAGGCAATCCAGAAAGAGTGACTGTGTATGCACGTGTGCATGGGTCCCACCTTTTTCTCTGATGAAATTATTGGCCAACTTCAGATGTGTTAGGACTGTGCCTCAAGTTCATTCTATAGGAGCACTTCTGTTCTGTTTGGCTAGTGGTATAGCATTTACTATTGCCTTGAAGTAAACAAGGTGATCACAGATGTTGCCCTGGGAGACATATCCCTCCCCCACCATTTATGCTAGGACAGCCATATGGTAGCAGTCCTGCTGCCCGGCCCCCAAGAGTACTCTTAATCAACAGACTCCAGAAAAATCATTTGGGTAATCCTCCTGATGATCAAATCCAGGCTGTTAGGATTAAGAACAGGTTCACTTTTTACAAGGGTGATCAAAAGCAGCTTGTAGAAGCATCTTGTTCTCATCTGTAGAAGTAGCAAGAGTTGTACTTTTCAGCCATACATGCAGGAGAAAACACTGAAATAGCAGAAGCAAACCTGGCATTTCAAAAATAGTATTTAGCCCTTCTTCTCCACACATTGGATTACCGAAATCAAGCACATGCTCTTGAAATTTTAATCAATAATCTAGTCCTTTTTAATGTGTGTGTTTCTGACACTAAAGGCAAAATGTTCTCAAACAATGTTTGAGCTTGAACTTTGCTAAGGAGGCAGAAGATACTGTTTAGCACTTACCATATTTAGACATGTTGTTCATGAACCACTGTTGGGGTTTCATGATCTTACTAAAGGGATGCAGTCACATTTGTAAGGTTGTCTGTCTTCTCCCCCTTACAGTCCTTTCCCTTCCATGCAAAAAGGCATTTGTTCATTTCAGGAAAGCTTCAGGACTGGGGTTGCAGGTCTGGTTGTTCATCGCACTCACAGAGTTGAGAGGAATTATCTGCTCTCTGAGCAAAACTACTGGGCTGGTAATTTTCTAACAATAGGAGATAGGTAAGTTCTTAGCTTGCTGAGGAGCTTGTAAGGATATCTTCAGCAGTACTTTCTAAATATTAGCACCATTAATATTAAATGGAATGATTTCATTTAGTGCAGCCTCAACTTGCTCAGATATTCAACGATTTAAATATCATTCATTGCATCTTTTCTTAACTTCATCAGTACAATGGAAAGAAGCAGATTTAAGGCACAGGCCTGGAACATTAGGGCACATTCTGTCCCATTCTCCTTCCTTCTTCCTGCATGTCCATATTGTTGGAATTATCAGGGGTCAACTCAGCATTGTCTCATAAGCATAAGGGGGTCTTTCTAGTAAATGCATCTTTATTGTGCTTGTGGGATGTCACATGGTCACCTGATTTCCACTTCCTCCTTCTTCTTGGGTTTAGGGATTAATGATCTCCGTTACTTCTTGGGCGCACCTGCAAGCAGGAGGTGCTGCAGAATGCAGCTCTCGTCCTCTCATCTCGCTTGCACGCAGACTTTCTATTTCCACAGAAAGTGTCTACAAAGAACCAGTGATGAATAAGTGCTTCTACTATGAAGCTACTTGTATCCAGATCTACTGAATAAATGTAAGCTACCTTTTTTTTTCTGTTCATCTAACTACTGTGTGAAGACTGAATTGTTTTCTGAACGTAATTAAGCTTAATGTGCAAGTTTTGGTTCACACTTCTACTTTGCAAGATTGTTGTTAGCTGCTTGGAGTTCTTTTATTAACCTCTAAAAACTCCATCGCATATATATATTAGGGGTATACAACAAAACACCTTTGTTTTCCTATTTTTTGCACTACTTAAGGGCCACAAGCCTGGAACAGTGGTGTTATGTCAACTGAGAGGTTGGGAATGAGTTATGGCTCTGAAACCCCACGTAAATGGGGTTTCAGGCTAATGGAGGCAGGTACTGTAATAATGCCCCTGATATTTGGCAATTTGCTGCCAGGGCACTGGGCTCAATTTCCAACAATCATTAATATGTGTCTCTCTTTGCAGCCATTCGTGCAGCCAAGTTACAGAGACAGGTACAAGGGAAGAGCGCATTTGGAAGTTCTGGTCTTACATGCAGGATAGTTTCCAAGGCCATTGGACAGCAGGCCAGTGGACAGCAGGTGTGGTGGTGGTAGGGTTCACTGCCATAGCTGTTGAGCTACCCTCTGCTCCATTCTATGCCTATGCTGTTAAATGTCTGCCTGACACCTTGGTGAGATCAGTCAGAGGTTTAGGATTGTAATTATTGTTGGAAATACAACTTTGGCTGCACTGACTTCTTCAGCACCTCATACTGTATTGACCACAAGAGGCAGTGTGGTATAGATGGAGAGTTAGAATGTCCTCAGTGTTCTGTCCTTATCTTTCAGTCTGCTTGCTCCTTGTCAGTGTGACTGTTAATCTCAGGTGTTTCCTTCCTGCCTTTGACTTCCTAGCATACTTGCTCCCTTGCTCAAGCTAGGCTTCTTCTCTGCAGGAACACACTCAAATGTCTTTCTTCCACAGTTATCAGTATGCTGGTGACATGCAGCGCTGTATCTTCCTACCGAGCCAGCTAAACTGTACAGATGTTTGCATATTGTAATGGACCAGAGAAAGGGCAAAGTCATTGAGGCTGAATCCCCCAATGGGAAGAGATTCTTTGGGTTAGTTTCTAGGCCTGGGAATTGGATAAACAACCTTCTCTTAATGGGCTGTGTTCCCCACCCCCAAAGGAGCAGGTAGGTAGCTTGAGTGTGCCTTTGGCTAGAGTCTTTTCTTTATAGTGATAGCCTCCTCAATAATTTATGCTAAGGTAACTTTTTATCTTGGTTACAGTTATGCACGCTTTGCAGGGTGATACGGTATGCATCAAGTGCAGAATTCTGCACTTAGATCACTATAAGGACTATCATACGTAACACTGATTTTCAAAGAACTACCCTCGTTGTCAGTAAGGCATTTTGTCCGACTTCCAAGGTGTTGCTGATGTGTAAATTCCTAATTCATCCTGCTCTTCACTGTACCCCACTACTGAGAGTTGTAGATTTTGGAAAGAAATCAGAGAGGCTCTTTTATTTTGGCTGGCAGATTACAGAATGCTCTCCCCCTGGACATTCATCTGTAACATTGCTTTTTAGTGATAGGTTCAGACCCAGCCATTTATACCAGCTTTTGGAACTTACTGAGTGAAGCTTGTTTTATTTTGTTTATTAATGTTCTAGTGGTGATCATTATAGTTATAGTGAGTATTATGCTCGATTACCCATGTTTAACTAGTTTAAGGCTATCAGTTGCATTGGTGTGGTCTAGAGCTATAGGATGGGTGTGAAATATTTTAATAAAATAGCATTTATAGTAGCAATTTCCTTTCCTCAAGGACTTGGATTGTAATTCATTCATGATCTGTTCCTTGTTGTTCCACAAAAAGTGAAGAAGCCAGTGAATATGTAGAGACTGTGATACATTTTAATTGTCATTCATGCACCAAAACAGTCTTTTAAAAACTTCCTGCCATGATCACATGCAACACCTGTTCAACTTCTGGAGAAAGCGAGCACAGCCCTTGCTGCCTAATATATTCTCTGCCTGAGTTACAGCAAACCTGATGGAATTCATCAGCCCTCAAATGAACATATGAAGAAAGGCATTGGGTCAACAGTGATTTAAATAGTCCAGCTATTCCCACTACCACAACTGGATCACACTGCTTTGTTTTTTTCTTTTTTTCCCCTTTGTTAAAAAATCCAGATATTTATAATAAATAAATGTTTTTTGCTTTGGCTCTTGCATAATCAAAAGGTTTGTTGAATTAATTGGAAGAGTCCAGTGCTTTTGTTGGCACAACTGCCCTGCTTGTACAAGGCTGCCCCTCATGGGAGTATCCTCAAGTCGGATAATCGAACACAAATGCATAGCTATCCACATTCCCATTATTCCTTGCAAATTAGGACACACACACACACACACACTCACCACCACATATCTGCATATTAGCCATAGAACTTCTATTTTCAAACATGCATGTGACTCACATACTCACGTTCTCTCTAGGGACACGCAAACGTATCTTACATAATCATACACATACACAAAACCAATATTAGCGTCTATTCTAAACGCAGATATATCTGACCTCTCTCACACAGTCACACATATATACATACAGCGTTTCTCTCAGCTCTTTTTCACGCTCACATGGAGGCACAGCAGAAGACAGGTTATTCATTTCAAGACAATTCATTTCAATTCCATTTCTGAGCTAGATTTGAGGCCTTTCCTCCTTGTTTTGTATATAACACCCAAGGCTACTGTGGTAATAAGAAGGATAAGCCCAATTGCTAGCAAGATCCACTGTCCCGCTTCTGCTTGACTGCTGCTCAGTGACATCCCAAGGAAATTGACATTTGATTCACCTAAATAAGAACCAAGAAAAACATAGGAAGAATGGATTAAAGTGAACTCAGTTTGGAAGGCAAAGCATCAAGCTACATATAAAAAAAAGCTAAGCCAGAGCAGAAGCATGGTATATTGGAAAGATAGCAAAGGCGGGCATTAACTTTGTCCCCACCATAGTCCTGCTATTTGGCTATCTGCAATTGTCAGAAAGCTTAGAGGGACCATGTTCATGCTTCCCCCTCCTGTCCTCATTTCCTTGTTTCTGGAAAACATCAGTGTTGAAGTCCTTAAGTACCTGCATATGGCCTCCAGGTATATTCAGGCCAGCCCAGAGTTTCATTATTTTGCAAGTTCTTTTTAATAAGCCAGTTTGTCAGTGGTTCAAAATAGGTCAGCAAAGCTTCAGCGGACATGTTGGATTGTCCTGTGATAAGTTGCATGACTTCAGGCCATGGCTTGCTGAAGCCCAGCTTCAAGGCATCCCTGGAAAAAGAAATTGTTTATACAAGATGTACATGTGTGCCTCTTCCCTCCCCCAGGGAATGTAATATTGCTTTGCTGAATGAAGCTAAAGGTCCATCTATTTAGAATTCTATATTTTATAGAAGCCAACCAGATCCCCACTGGAAATCTAACAAGCCCTTTGCATACCATCCTTTATTTTATAAATCTACATCATAGATATACACTTAGTAGAATTTGTGGTATTTTTCTCCTTCTTAGTTTGACAAGATTCCTGTTTCTTAATGGAAGCTCCTTTGCCTTGTATAGTTTTCTCTAACCCAACTGTTGTCTTGCTATATCTCAGCATTTTTGTTTCAGCCTGCTTTTACGTGGTATCTGGCATACATCCCACCTAGACGTGTGTTTTGCAATAGGACAAGTCTCTACATTGCTTACTCCTGGAATGGCACAAATGCAGAATATTTGATTTGTTAGTATTATCTGAGTTGGGAGTTACTCCAGTTGGGAGTCAGCTGGAGTTTTGGGAAAGAAGCTGGATTAAAAATGGTCTTTCTGTCCCTAACTGGTTCACATTTTGAACTCTCTGCAACAATAGACTTTTGTTTCGTTTTGCGATGACAGTGGTGGCAATAATTCAGTGAGTCTCATCTGAATTTGAAATAGCACGGCAGACAAAACATTTTTATCTGGCAAATAATGTTTTCAGGCTTGATGATTTAAAAACAACAGAATGAAATCCAAATAAAATGGAAGACCAAATTACCCACCAGCATATAGCCAAGAACTGTGTCTATAACTTTCAAATTTAAAATGCCAGTTTTGTCTCAAATAGATTAGTATCAATTCCCTAATCTCTGGAGCTACCTTTTGCTGCCTGAGGGAAACTGCAGTTAGCCAAGACCTGCTAAGTTATTTTAGAATAAGGCAGAAAATTCCCTAAGTGCCTGTCAGTAAAAGTACAAGACAGTTAAATACCTAATAATTTTCTGTCTTTTCCTGATACTTAAACTCCTCAGTTACCTCCTCGCTGAGCCAACCCTGCCAGTCTCTTCTCTCTGATGCTGAGGGTTTGGCAAGAATTGTTTAAAAAACTACATTTGAAAGCTAATTTGTACACATTTTCAAACCAGTACAGGAACCAAAATAGTTTGGAATCTTGCAATGCAGTTGCCAAGAACAACAATTTATCATATACCAAGGGAAAGCTAGTACAAAAATTAATATATTCATGAAAATAATATACAAAATGCATTGTATTAGAGAAATACAGAAAATGTACACATAAAAGTACATACATTTAGAGAAATAAACATAACTTTAGTGCATAATTTATAAAAATCTTGTTTGATGAACTTGACATATTTGCAAAAAAAGAGAGAAAACTTAAAATTTGCAGACTCCCTGATCCCTGCTTCCTGCAAGTATTTTGCTTTCTGAGGTATGTCCTAGAGCTCAGATGGAGAAAGCTTTGAAAGAGGATCCACTGGGAAAATCCAGTTCTGACTGTTTTTTTAACCTGATGCCATAAGCTAAGACTGGATTTGCAGTATCATATACTTAAACAGAAAAAAACCTGACAGGGTGACCTTACCAGAACGTGACACAGAGAACTTCAGGGCAGCATACTCACCCTAGGATTTTCCCGGCCCTTTTAGACTGGTAAATGTCACATTTGTATAAAGGCCCACCATGGGCAGCAGCTTTGCACAGAGCTTGGTGAAACTGGAACTGGATTACAAAACTGACAAAGTACCTGGAAGGGAAATGGGACAGATAAAAGGGAGGCCAAGGCCACTCACGGATGAGTGCTGGTTTAGCATTTCCTAAGTCACAGAGACGAGCCAGCAAGAAATGTTGCCTTACCTGACATACGGGACGTTAGCAGGGATGTGGAATTTTGCCCCTGGGTCAAAATCTTCTTCCGATCTTGGCAAAGGAGGACACAAACCCTGGTATTTCAATCTATACAATTAAGGTAAATGGAGAGAAGACAATGTTCAGTAAATAGTTTGAAAAACTGAGTGGTTTCAGGAGCCCAACTCACAGGAATAAATCTGTTACATTTTTCCTTTCTGGGGAAAGACTAGAATCCCTTCAGAAGATTTTTTTTCCCCTTCAGGACTCTTCGGAATCATCATGCACATGTTGCCACAACAACTGTTACGATGATTTGTCCCAAAGAGAACAATACTTTCATTTATTTCTTTATCCCCTAGAATTCCTTCAGCAGAAATACAGGATGTACCTGGGAGAGGAATACTTTTCAAACTACTGTCTTAGGAAGCCACCTAATGGTAAGGCAGAATGGTTCTATTCTGACCTTTAACTCTGCCTGAAATAACCCAGTTATGTTCTGTTACAAGCCATGTATTGGCTGCACCTTCTCTACAGTTTTGGGTCAAACTTGGTCCCATCCTTCATATGTGCTCAAGATTCAGTTTGACAGAACACTACCAAAATATCAGCCTTCTTGCCAGACACCTGCGAACTAATCACCTGAGATTCCACCACTGTTGGTTGTATTCATCATTTGGAATACGCCCATCAAATACTTTCCATCGCCATTGGTCCATCAGGTAGCCAAAAGGCAGGAAAGCAATCTTGTCCAGTGCAATGCTCATCAGGTAGTTGATGTCACTCTCTGGTCAAGAAGAAAAAGTGTGAACAGATCTACATGCCAATGTACCTGCCAGTTCTTCTGCTTTATCTCTTCTACAGCCTCTACTGTGATTCATGCCTAATGTTTTTCCCTTTCAACACCTAATCTTATTTTGCAAATTCCACAATATCTCAGTCTTAGGAATGGTTGCATCTCTCTCTCCCTCTCCCTCCACCTCTCCCTCAGTCTCACACAAACATGATTCCCCAAAGCTAATCTCTCTGCAATTAAAAGTTTAATTCAGAATAACTCACCCTAATATTAAAAACCAATCTCAGATGGAAGACAACACAATCAATTAATATTCTGTATTTAAAACATGCAAGATAGGTCTGGTTCAGAAAGATAAATGTCTTTACCCAAACCACAAACTAGTCCCAGTGGATTATAAGACACCATGAGTCTTATCTGTCAATGCGGAACATTTCTTAAGAACTGAAGCTGACAGGTCTACCTTGTAATAAAGTGCCCCATTTTGCTCACCCAGGTTGTCTTCCATATGATCAAGCAGTTTGATGCTATGCAAGTGCTTTGGGGTTGACACTGATAAGGCCATAACGTCACCAATGGCTTCATGGAACCCTGGATTGGCCCCATCACGAAATGAAATGGGCTGGCCTTTGTACTGCAAAAAGTATTGGACATGCCCCATTTCATGGTGAACTGTTATTAAATCATCCATATTCACAACAGTGCATTGTTTTATCCTGAAGCAAGAGAATAATTAAAATGGAATGAAGAGTCAGTTGGAAAGAAGGAAACAGCCAGGTAATTTTCTCAGCAGCTTATAGAATAACCTGCACAATCCAGTTCCTAGAGAACCATAGGGAGAATATAAGCTTCTCTCAGAAAGATGCTTACAGAACAGTGCCTCTTAATGGTTTTTGCATGTGAACTGAGACACAAAGTACAACAAAGCACATACACACATGCCCATTCTTGGGCCCAAATATAGTCATCTGCCTGGCCTAAGTTATCAAAAAATATTTTATTTGGAATAAGTGTGCGCTTCCCACATTTGATTACTACTTTTTTATTATTATTTTATTTTTTATCCCACCTTTATTACTTTTACAAATAAGACAGGGAACATACCAAATACTCCTTCCTCTTCCTCTTTTCCCCACAACAACAACCCTGTGAGGTGAGTTGGGCTGAGAGAGAGTGACTGGTCCAGTCACCCAGCCGGCTTTCATGGCGGGACTAGAACTCCCAGGCTCCTGGTTTCTAGCCTGGGATATCCTTTAAAGGCAAGACTTTAACCTCAGAAGGCTATCAAATCTCTTACTAAAGCCAACCCAGAGAGATTTATTGTTTCAAGAAATGTTTCAGAGAATTTATTAGGGAGTAGTTTCTTTACAGACCACTGAGTTCAACATGTGATATTGGAGGATGGCATTAGTGTGTGGACATGAGGCCAGGAGCAGGGCCAAGTGTGTGCTGCTACATAAAAATAACATGAAAGCAGTTCTAGAGAGAGTTGCCATGTGAAAAACAGACTTCATTCTGGGACTGTCTATATATTTTGGAATGCACAAACAGTACTATTAATCCAAACTGTGAATCATGTGCCCCTGGAGCACTGACTTATACTATAATTCTTATACTATAATTCTGTTTACTAATAAGGGATATTAGTAAGCAATGAACCACAAATATATTTTTAGCTATAATGAGCCATTGTAATGAAGGTCCCCCTGATTTTCACAAACTTTATCCATTTAGTTTACTGTGAAATCACCTAAAGTCCTTGCGGTTGTAGAAGTCCCAGGCCGAAGCATGACAGACCACTTCCCTCCCATCTGATGGCTTTTCCAACATAGACTTTTTCCAGAACTCAGGTGGCATGGGGATGAGTCCCAGTGACTGGAAGAAACTATCAGACTGTTCAAACATCTTCTTTGGCGTCCAGCCCTATGGAAAGGATAGTAAATGTACCAAAAGTTAAAAAGTTGGGGAGGGAGAGTCTGGGAACGAGACATCGGTATTTTAAGACAATAAGTAGCAAATTACCTCTCCTGGCTTTGTTCTTCTTGCTCTAGTTGCAGATAATCTTAAATACCACATAAAAACAAGAGGATAACTATAAAATATTAACTGTGCAGAGCAGACCAAGACAGTGATTTCTAGACAGGTATAGCTCACTGGCAGTGCAGAACTGAAAGCAGGAAGAAGGAATTTGCAAGCCCAAAGGCCAGATTTGTCTTGTAGTCTCCTTTCCAAAGGCTTCTCTCTCTCCAGTTAAGCCTCACAAAAATGTTTCCATTCACAGGAATTGAAACCCAATTACTACTCTAGATGGCTTAGAAAGAGAGATGGGGGTAGTAGCAGTGGCCGTACCATCTTTCATTTCAGCCACATGCCTGATACATATTCTGCTTCAGCTTTCCACCGAGGAAACGTGGCCCAGGAGAGGAAAAAAATATCTCCATCTCTACCAAAAATATTTTCATAATCTACAACTAAAGTTAGACAGACTGCAGTCTTGATTATATCATCTAATATAATATATCCTCTAATATTTTATTTATTTATTATTCAAATTTTGCTACTGCTATAATGTAACATCTAATATAAAAACCCAACAAGACACATTCTTGGGGGCAATTTTGACTTTGGGATGGAGAATTACCAAATTCTGAATCTTATAGCCAACTTACAATGGAGAATTACCAAATTCTGAATCTTATAGCCAACTTCTGAGAGACTTATTTGCCTTGTTTTTAAGTGTTGCAGTTAGGCAAATGAAGGATAACTTTAGTTTTAGTTGTTAATGCATTTTTTTCTTTTGTACTAGCCCAGTTATCTTATTGCTGAAACCAGATTCACAGAACAGGAAAAGTTGTTCAAAAGATATCTAACAGTACAACAGGAACCAGCTTTGGAAGCAACAGGAGTACTTAACAGTACTGAGGATCAGATCCAACTGAAACCTCCCTTCTTGCTTCCTGTGTCCAATAGCTACTGGGCTGGAACTGTGAGTTGCTGGGTTCACATATAGCATTAGACCATAATAATGCTTGTCTGAATTTGGCTTAGCACAATCTCTAAAGTCAGCTTTCATGACTCATTCAATAAACATGGTATAATGTGATGTGTTGTTGTTTATTCATTTAGTCGCTTCCGACTCTTCGTGACTTCATGGACCAGCCCACGCCAGAGCTTCCTGTCGGTCGTCAACACCCCCAGCTCCCCCAGGGACGAATCCGTCACCTCTAGAATATCATCCATCCACCTTGCCCTTGGTTGGCCCCTCTTCCTTTTGCCCTCCGCTCTCCCTAGCATCAGCATCTTCTCCAGGGTGTCCTGTCTTCTCATTGTGTGGCCAAAGTATTTCAGTTTGGCCTTTAATATCGTTCCCTCAAGTGAGCAGTCTGGCTTTATTTCCTGGAGGATGGACTGGTTTGATCTTCTGGCAGTCCAAGGCATTCTCAGAATTTTCCTCCAACACCACAGTTCAAAAGCATCAGTCTTCCTTCTCTCAGCCTTCCTTATGGTCCAGCTCTCGCAGCCATATGTTACTACAGGGAACACCATTGCTTTAACTATGCGGACCTTTGTTGTCAGTGTGATGTCTCTGCTCTTAACTATTTTATCGAGATTTGTCATTGCTCTTCTCCCAAGGACTAAGCGTCTTCTGATTTCGTGACCGCACTCAGCATCTGCAGTAATCTTCACACCTAGAAATACGAAGTCTTTCACTGCCTCTACGTTTTCTCCCTCTATTTGCCAGTTATTAATCAAGCTAGTTGCCATAATCTTGGTTTTTTTGAGGTTTAGCTGCAGGCCAGCTTTTGCACTTTCTTCTTTCACCTTCATCATAAGGCTCCTCAGTTCCTCTTTGCTTTCAGCCATAAAAGTGGTATCATCTGCATATCTGAGATTGTTAATGTTTCTTCCAGTGATTTTAACTCCAGCCTTGGATTCCTCAAGCCCAGCATGTCGCATGATGTGTTCTGCATACAAGTTGAATAGGTAGGGTGAGAGTATACAGCCCTGCCGTACTCCTTTCCCAATCTTAAACCAGTCTGTTGTTCCATGGTCTGTTCTTACTGTTGCTACTTGGTCGTTATACAGATTCCTCAGGAGGCAGACAAGATGACTTGGTATCCCCATACTGCTAAGAACTTGCCACAATTTGTTATGGTCCACACAGTCAAAGGCTTTAGAAGAGTCAATAAAACAGAAATAGATGTTTTTCTGAAACTCCCTGGCTTTTTCCATTATCCAGCAGATATTGGCAATTTGGTCCCTAGTTCCTCTGCCTTTTCTAAACCCAGCTTGTACATCTGGCAATTCTCGCTCCATGAATTGCTGAAGTCTACCTTGCAGGATCTTGAGCATTACCTTACTGGCATGTGAAATGAGTCCAACTGTTTGAAAGTTTGAACATTCTTTAGTGTTTCCCTTTTTTGGTTTGGGGATATAAGTTGATTTTTTCCAGTCTGATGGCCATTCTTGTTTTCCAAATTTGCTGGCATATAGCGTGCATTACCTTGACAGCATCATCTTGCAAGATTTTGAACAGTTCAGCTGGGATGCCATTGTCTCCTGCTGCCTTGTTATTAGCAATGCTTCTTAAGGCCCATTCAACCTCACTCTTCAGGATGTCTGGCTCTAGCTCACTGACCACACCGTCAAAGCTATCCCCGATATTGTTATCCTTCCTATACAGGTCTTCTGTATATTCTTGCCACCTTTTCTTGATCTCTTCTTCTTCTGTTAGGTCCTTGCCATCTTTGTTTTTGATCATACCCATTTTGGCCTGGAATTTATCTCCGATGTTTCTAATTTTCTGGAAGAGGTCTCTTGTTCTTCCTATTCTATTGTCTTCTTCCACTTCCGTGCACTGCTTGCTTAAAAATAATTCCTTATCTCTTCTGGCTAACCTCTGGAATTTTGCATTTAATTGGGCATATCTCCCCCTATCACTGTTGCCTTTTGCTTTCTTTCTTTCTTGGGCTACTTCTAGTGTCTCAGCAGACAGCCACTTTGCCTTCTTGGTTTTCTCTTTCTTTGGGATGTATTTTGTTGCCGCCTCCTGAACAATGTTGCAAACTTCTGTCCAGAGTTCTTCTGGGACCCTATCTACTAAGTCCAGTCCCTTAAATCGATTCTTCACCTCCACTGCATATTCCTTAGGAATATTAGTGAGCTCATATCTAGCTGATCTGTGGGTCTTCCCTAATCTCTTTAGTCTGATCCTAAATTGTGCAATAAGAAGTTCGTGATCTGAACTACAGTCAGCTCCGGGTCTTGTTTTTACCGACTGTATAGATGTCCGCCACCTTTGGCTGCAAAGGATGTAGTCAACCTGATTTCGGTGTTGTCCATCTGGTGAAGTCCATGTATAAAGCCGTATCTTAGGTTGTTGGAAGAGAGAGTTTGTTATGCAGAGTGAGTTGTCTTGGCAAAATTCTATCAGCCTATGTCCTGCTTCGTTTTGTTCTCCCAGGCCATACTTACCTGTAATTCCAGGTGTCATTTGACTGCCCACCTTAGCATTCCAGTCTCCTGTGATGAAAATAACATCTCTTTTAGGCGTGTTGTCCAGTAGGTGCTGCAGATCCTCATAGAACTGCTCTACTTCAGCTTCTTCAGCATCTGTGGTTGGGGCGTATATTTGGATCACTGTGATGTTAGATGGCTTGCCCTGAATTCGAATTGAGATCATTCTATCGTTTTTTGGATTGTATCCAAGCACTGCTTTAGCCACTTGACTATTAATTATGAAGGCTACTCCATTTCTTCTTTGGTCCTCTTGTCCACAGTAGTAGATCTGGTGGTCATTTGATGTGAAGTGGCCCATTCCAGTTCACTGACGCCCATAATGTGATGTAGAAACCCAGAATTTACCAGGAACACACATTCTGCACGTGCGCTTAATCATTCGCTTGAACATATAAAGCTTCAGTAACTGAAGATCATTAGAATGCAACAGCTCTGGGCCACACCTTAAGCAACTAAAAAAAAAAATCTGTGAGAGCTTTATTCTGGGGAGTTTCTAAAAAGGAAAAGATTTATGTTCAGTTCCTATGAGAAACCATTGCAAATGACAATTGAATAAAATCTAGTGTTCCAACCTGACGTTTCATTGCTGGTGTAGCATCCACTTTAGTAGCTTCAGGGAAGGGCATGGCAAGGTCAAAGATGTTTGCCCATGATTGTGCCCACATGTTACCTAAGAATAAAAAGTGAAGTTGATTAATAGGTAGCCAGGAAATATATTGGGGAGGGGGAGAAAAATTACAAGACAGGACAGTGAGGGAAGGTCTATCTGTTTAAGGGGGAGTTAAAATGATAAAGTCTTGAGCTTGGGATAACCCAGATAGATATATGCAGTGCTGTTGCATCTGACACATAAAAATAGTTTTCTGTCCAATTACATTTACCCCTTGAATGCGCATATGAACAGAATAACATTATTTTTAAAATAAAAATTATTTAATTCTTTAAAAATAGAGGCAATTTATATTTTACTCCTGTGCTGGGACATTCAAACTACTAGATTTGAACAAATGGTGGGAAATTATGAAGAAAAGATAGTTGAAAACTGCCACCCCCCACATTTCAAAGGTTAACCTCCCACCCATATTGTGGACTGGATATCACACTATTGTTACTTAAAAATAGAGCTGCAAAAGGAAAGGATAAAATGCAGTTGGACCATGTTTTTTCCAGCATGGCCAACATGTCCTGGCTATGTTTCAGTTACTCCTGCTCCTTCAAAGCTCTATCTTCTTCTTCATCCTAGTGTTATTCCCGCGCTATGGCAGGGTCTGCTTGTCAGCATATCCTTCTCAAAAGGTCTATCTATTCCTCCTAAAAAACCCTTGATGTAGAATTCCTTAACCTGGAATTGTGTTTGACCAGATTTTGGATGCCTTTATGTGCTTATCTATAACTCTCATTACCTTGAGTCAAGTCTTGTGTGGGAACACTTTACTAACAAATCATTGGTTGCCACTCTGTTGTAAGAGCTTAAGAAAACTGAATAGCAAAAGCTCACTATTGAGTCCTGTACTGGTTCCAACAATTGGAAATAGGTCTTCAGTGGACCAAGTCTGCAAAAATTACACCAAAGTAGGAAGATCCTGGGGGCTTGCTCAGCATGTCCAATGGCTCAGAGCAGCCTAGGGTAGAAAAACTTACCTAGCAAATGAGCTGGAATTGGGCCCTTGAGATTGATGTGCTTTTCTCCATACTTTTTGTAAAGAGCCCGACGAACATAAGCATGGAGATTGAAATATAATGGTTGAAGTTGATGCCAGATGTTCTCCAGGTCAGTTTCAAAAGTTGGAGTTTCATAAAGAGATCTCCAGAAAGCACCGTTGTCTGCATGTCCTATACACATATATGAGATTATTGTGAGCCCAGATAAACTTCTTAATATTATGAGACAGCATATACATATGCAAGAGTATATTGTTACCTTTTCTCTTTTGTACTTCACACCCATGTTGCAAAGTCAAGAGAAAAATATTGACTCTGACCCTTTTATTTAAACTATGAAAGTACTAAGGATTATGAGGCATTGTATGGTAGTTCCTGACTGGGCCTATCATTCTGCAACTGAAACAAAGTATGCAATTTGTAGACATTTGCATGAATCTGATCTTCAACAAAACTGGGTATTTAGGACAAAATCATTATTACAAAATGATAGCGTACAGTGTATGCCACTGATGTGATTATTAGACCATTCCATGATAGACTGCCATAGCAACAATTGCTTGAAAGTATCAGCACAGATGAAGATTTTCTTCCAGGATCATATGCCATTAATATTTCCACAATAACACTAGCTTTTGAGTCTTTTATTTTGGTTCTGCATGTCTTGAGTCACCTTCTTTTCCTTTTATCCCACTATCAACTTTGTTTACCATTTAATCTGGCAGCCTTATTGCTCAGCTCTACATATCTCTTGTAGTGGCTTCGGATTTTCTTCCCTGATGCATCCCGCCAGCCTTTCCAGGTGTTAAGAAGCTCATCATAGTCTCTTGAGTTAGCCATGATATCTGTAAGGTCTGAACAAGGAATCAGTGCACATATTAATAATGTTCATAATTGGACTCCATATCCCCCAGCTATACCTTCTGCATTACCCTCATCATGCATGTTTTATATGTCATCTCAATGGGAGGGGTGGGAATTATAATCCAACAGATCTGGAGGGCACTAGGTTGGGAAATTCTGCATTTTAAAAGCTGAATTCTTCCTGCTACAGCCTCTCTGTTTGCCATACACTTCTGTCTTCTCAAAAAAAACCTCCAGTGCCGTGGAATATATTTCCCTATATATTCCAAACCACTGGCTATTTTTTTTTTACTAAGCCTCATGTCTTTTCTTTTATTTGTATCTAACTCTGTTTTCATGTGCGAGTTGTATCTCATATTATTGCTAATCATTTCTTATCAAATATCTGTATGCTTTCTTATTGAAGACTGATTGTTCCATCAAAAAGTTCCACTGACTCAAAACTACTTGAAAGCTTCCTTTTTTGCAAGTCTAAGATATGTGGGATCTGTTGTGTTCTAATAACTTTCTTGATCTGACCCCTTATAGGGATGGATAGTTAATTCCATTTTATAGGCCACAGAAAGCTGTCCTACTGTGGGGAAAAGTATATTTACAATATACTCAACGCTCCATCTTCTTTATGAGGACTAAATCTTAGTGAGTCATGTTCAGTTCTGCTTCTCATAGTGCCAAAGTAATCTTTGAATGCAAAATTGTAACCCCAAAACTTTATTTATCTATATCTATATCAATTTCAGGTGAGTTTCAAGGAATTAGGGGACAGGAGTAAGAGATTGCCCCTAAAAATCATGTGACAATAATGGGACTTACCAGGATCTAGTGCTTTGCAGTCTGTGTCTTTTTCGCAGATTTTGGCTACGCTGTAAATTGTCTCCATTTCTGAGAGCAGTTGATTATACTGAAAGAAATAAGATTATTCCACCAGTAGAGTAGAAAAGTGCTTTATGTTCTCTCTAGTTTAGAAGTTGACCATATCTTTCTACTAAAGGACCTTGACAGTAAACATATTATATGCCATGAAAGTGATAAAAATGGAGTATGATAATGGCACTCCCTCGACCATTGAACTTTCCTTTCCCAATAATCATACCACAGGGTAATACTTGTGACAACAAATTGGCTGAAATTAATTATGCTGAATTTCTGATGCAAGCGGAATCAATAATGGAACAATAAAAACTTGTTCGTGTATTGCAGAATCTAGCAGTATTCCTTCTGCTTTGTCCTTTAGGAGAGCTACTCTTCAGAGTAGAGTTTCTTGTTCCTTTATAGTCAAGAGATTAATCAGAAACCCAGCTACCCCTCACTTTAATCACTTTTTGGAATAAGATAAAAACACACCTTTTCCAACAATCCACTGGAGAGTGATATCTCCCTTTTCCATCTGATTGGTAGTTGGCTATTTTAAATTTTACTTACTGTAAAAGCTATTATGTTACTTTTTTTACTGCTTTTATAATTTAGTTTGTAAACCACATAGAAATCTGAAGTGGCTATACCACAATGATTTCATGCCTCAGTGGAATTTGAGGAAGAAGAGGGATGTAACTATGTCATTGGCATATTTATCACTTTGTTTTCCAAATACCTAGATAACTTTTTTTTTAGATTTTTTATCCCGCCTTTATTATTTTTATAAACAACTCAAGGCAGGGAACATACCACATACTCCTTCCTTCTCCTATTTTCCCCACAATAACAACCCTGTGAGGTGAGTTGGGCTGGGAGTGACTGGCCCAAAATCATTTTTTTTTTCACCAGTGACTTCATGTAAATGTCCAAGCTTCTGCTAGGCATCCTAGAGACCTTCATCATTACATTCTAGAATCCACCTGACAGGTAAGATTTAAACCATTGCAAAGCCATGCTTTTTATTCCAAGCCTAGAAGGCAGTCTAGAAGATTAATATGTCTGATATTATGAAAAGGCACTCTGAGGTTCAAAAAAATCAGGACACATCGTTTATTTGTGTGCAAAAGGCATTTTCTGTATCTTAGGTGTGAAATCTGATTTAAGTAGATCTAAATAATCAACCAAAATACTTACAACAACTTACAGAAAAATTGTAAGTCAGAGACTGAGCTGGGCTGTTTTCTTTTTTTAAGGAATATTCTGATGGTGGCTTCTTGATCCCTACAAACACTCCCTTTCTTTCCCAAGAAAGAAAGTTCAAGAGGCTTTTTGAGTGGTAGAAGTGCATTTAACCTTTCTTCAATTTTCTATCCTCAACAAAAGCTAGGAAGTAATAATTATAAAAGAAAACCTTAAGTGATTTATATTTTATATGCAACATGAGTCTAGATCCTCAAAAAGCTCAAAGTGAATAGGCCCATGTAATTAAGAAAGGGAACAAAGGAACCCATTACATGTAAAAACAAAATATTACACACTTCCATAATTATGCAATTCAAGAGTTTTGTAAAGCACTATAAATAACCTATAAGATTAAATCTCCCTTCAATCTCACCTCCTTCAGCTCTGCATCACGTAAGGCTGCCCGCTCAATATCACTTAATTTCTTCAAAATACGTTTTATGCTGGGATCTTTGAAATCAGTGGAATCAAACTGCCGAGCCTTTAAACCATTTTGCAGAGTATGGTTTGACATTGCAAGATTCTTCTCTAGCTGCAAAGAAAATGAGGAAAAATGAACAAGAAGAAAGAAAAAGAAACAGGAGCCCTGTGCTCCATAACAACCACATTAATCCGAATTATAATCTGATGTGTACAAGACACTTAACATCACTAACACCACAAATCTGTTTTAATGAAAAAAAACCCAGTAAAATAGGGAAACAAATGCTTTGTTTATTTTTAAGTCATTAAAAGGAACACAATGTTTCTGAAGTATTTCAATAAATTCTTAGACTTCCTTAGTTATTGAATAACCTTTTTTATTGCTTACAGCACAGACTTTGTGCTCAGATGGAAATAAGACAAATTTCTTAATGGATCTTAAAGATCAAGTTGGAACATAAGGCATTCCATAGTTTATCATCATTCTATAGTCTGCCTGAGTGATGATCCCTTCAGTTCTTTACAAAGAGAAGAAGAAAAAAAAAACCTGGTTCCCTTCTCAATTGCACCCTTTAGGAGAAGGAGGGTTATTTCCCAAATTAAAGCTTATGAACGTTTTAAATAATGGAGCAGTCACCTATGAGGTCTGGCAGTAGACATCTTCTTACACTTCTGTCTCCATTTACATCACCATTCTAATTACTATTTGTTTTTAATCCATTCAATTGTGTCCGACTCTCTGAGACTGCCTGGACTAGTCCCTGCAATTTTCTTGGCAAGGTTTTTCAGAAGTGCTTTGCCATTGCCTCCACCTCTATGAGCTTGCTTACTTACTTACAGTATTAATATAAAAATATTTTAAATCCTCCAGCCACAATCCAGCATAGCAACTACCCTGGTTCTTACAGACATTATATATTCAATTTCTCTTATAGGCATTGCTAGCAAGTCAGAAAATCTGGGTTATTGTTTAGTAAGAAGCCTGCATGAGAGACTTGAATCTGACAAATCACAGGGAATGCATGGTATGATACTATGCTAGAAGAGTTGTATCAGGAGGTGCAACTCCAATCGCAAGAATCCAGAACTAAGGGATATTGGGAACAAGTGAGGTGCAGCAGGTGTCTCTTAGATCTGGACCCTCTGTCTAAATGTTTAATGCTTCACCGTCCAGCCTGCAGTGCTTTACAGTACAATAAATACAGAGTCCCTTTTGGGGGATGGGCGGTGATAAATATGATTAATAAATAAATAAATAAAATATTATATAATGATAGTAATAATCAACAAAAAGTTGCATCAGTTAAAATTGCATCAATAAAATGCTTTTAAAAAATCAAAAAGTCAGAACAGTACAAAATCAGGGGGGAAAGTGCTTATACAAGCAGGTCTTAGTGTGAAAAATCAGTTGCAGGGCAGCTTACAATGAATGGGTAGCACTAGTTGCCTTCGATCTAGATGTGCTTCTCTGCTGGGACATAAGAAAAACATCCCATCCTCTTAAGCCTGGAACGTCATCTAGTCTGCCTGTTTCTGTTTGTGAGTTCCTGCATGTATTACTAAACAGTGTGGATTTTCCTACCATAATCTGTTTATTGTGTTCCGTAATGTTGACGTTGTACGTCCAAGAGGCCTCTGTGTAAGCATTCCACACTACTTCGGCTGTGCTGTTGTACTCTTCTAAGAATGTTTTAGCCACAGCTTCATCAGTTATTTTATCTGGAAGATAGAAGGATGAATGTGTGAGTACAAGTAAGTGAACAGGCAGGGTGCATGTGTGTATACAAATATCATCACCCTCACTTGGAAAAAGAAGTTTAATTTGTTTAATTATTGCTTAATTTGACCCAGTATGGGTCTAATTTGTAAAGAGATAGGTACCAAGATCCCAGATTACATCAAAATTATACTGCCTATGCTGGAATCAGAATCACCACCACCCCTTCAGCTAAGAAGTATGAATGCTGGCTGCAGTAAAGGTAGGGTTACCAGACATCTGAACAGGCAAAGGAGGACATGGACAATTGGAAAGGAGGACAAATGGGGGCAAAAGGAGGACACACTGTTTAACTTTCTTTGCATCCACAACAAAAATTACAGTGAAAAGCTGCAGCAAAAAACAAAAAGCACTTAGGCCTACATGTATATGAGATTACCTAACCCTATAGCTACTTTATACTATAGGACAAAATATGTTTATTTGAAGCACGTTCTACAACTGAGCTCTGGAAAGTTCAGGAATTTCTATCCCCTTGAAGAATGGGATGTTAGTACTATTTTGAAAATCTGCCCTCATTCATTGGAAGGTTAAAATGAGCATACAGGAAATTTATATTCTAGAAACCTCTAATCATGACAGAGAGGGCTGTCTTTCAGGCTATTTTTGCACAGAGCTCCATCAGTGGAAGAGACTATAATAACAGCTAGTTTGTGTTTTTTTCAAATCAAATGTCCTCTTCTGTGGCTCCTGCATACCCTTACTCAGTTGCCAACCTAACAAATGAGCAAGTATTTGAAGGAACAATATTATTAGCCTTGAAGAATTTTCTATCCCACTTCCAACATCCTCAAGGTGATTGTGTAGCACAACTAACAGCTTCACAGTCTGGCTTCACAGTCATATCTAATTCAGTTACAAGTTGTTTTGGTTACACCAGTCATTTGGTTCCTGAATTTAGGTCTCATGTTTACACTCTGTTTATATACAAGATCTCATTCTTCCCGATATCCAACTGCATAACTAGAATGATAACTGAATGTTCCTGCAAGATTATGACTACCAGGTTTCAGTACCAATGGTATCTAGAGCAGTAATGATTCTTCTAGAACTGAGGTATCCCCTTTTCTTTGGAGGCTTATTGCAGCTAAAGTCTGAGCATCCCAGTGTAACAGTCAGTCTCTTCTCTCCTGGGTATCATCTCAGGTTTTATGCATTGAAAACTTTACCAAGGCCTTCTGGATAGCCCTCAGGGACAGGAGGACGCCAATCAAATTCTGGCCAGCCCAGTGTTTCATTGGTCTTCCTATTCTGTTCTTTCAGCCATTGGGTAACAGGTTCAAAGTATTCGAGCAATGCTGAAGCATTCATCTTATCTGTACCAGTGAGTTGTTGAAGAATATCTTGCCAAGGCTGGGAAGATCCAGCCCTCAGTGCCTCACTGCAGTAAAGATAGAGTGGGTAGACAGAACTATTGAGATTAGAACTGACCCAGGTAAATTGTTTAAATGATATTTGTGGCATATAGGAAAGAGATTTTCTTCTAGTACTTCATTTGCAACGGCTACTTTTCCTCGCAATATCCTGATCTTGGTGTTAAACCATTATGCTGATAAAACCGATTAAAAGATGGAGATATTTCTGTTTTGACAACCTTGAATAATCCTCTTAATTTATAGAAACTCTTCCCCTAGAGATCAGATGGCCAAACCCCAGCATGTTTTTTAAGTCCAAGAAATCATCATTATTAGGAAAAAGGGATAGGTTTTGTACTTGTAAAGTCCCTCTTCAACTTTGAAGGATTGCATTCTCTCTCTCTCTCAAACACACGCACACACGTGCACGCGTACACACGCACACAGACACACACACACACACACACACACACACATATATATATATCTGTTTCATGCTTAATGTAGAGGGCATAAAGAATGGCCTTGAAGGACAGTGGGAAGATCCATTACCAAGGCAATGATCAGACAAGGACAGCTTAAGCCTATTCCAAGGAACTAACTTGAGAACAAAATCAAGTGAAGGAGGAGGGAAGCACATTTAGACGCAAGATTCTGTTACTATAGTTGTTCTAATAAAAATAGTTTTAGACCTAAATAGCATTGGTTTCTTAGTCTGGTCAAACCTATAGGGCCGACACTTATTTGTATTCACTCTTTGGCACTCACTTCATATTAGACTGAGGGTCCCTAACGCAATCCTGGACTTTCATGGCACAGATTTTTGTTTTAGTTTTGGCATTTCAAAGTGATTCCTCTTGTCATTTTAGAATGGCAGGAATGGAAAATACTGATACATCTTTAGCTAAGGTGTGGGAACCTATAATCTTTTAGATATAAATTTATTTCTTGCCAGTTCCCCCTCTCCCTCTGCTTTCACCTGAGTTTCTGTCCAGCTTCTTTGGACTGATAGATGTCACAAGTATGAAGTTTGCCAGTATGGTTGGCAGCTTGGCAAAGGGCCTTGTGGAACTGGAACTGTAGAATAAAACTGGCAAAGTACCTGCCCAAAGCAAAAATCCATAATTTTACCAACTATATAGTACATAAACACACACCATGATATAATAGCAAATCCTTCTAGACTGAAAACATTCAAATTCTGAGGGGGAAGTAGAAATAATATACCAATTACAAATACAAATACAAATGATATACTCTAATTATTGAAGGCGAAGTTCATATTTTTTGGCAATAAGAGAACCTCATTGTTTTTGTTCTCTGCTTTAATCAACCTAATGTAAAACTATCACTCTTACTTGTGCTGAATGCATTTAAAGGATAGACTAAGCATGAAGCAATTTTGCTTAGGAGATCTTGAGAATGTGCTCTCAGATACTCAATGTAGAAGAAGGTTTGGTCTAAAATGATGGGGTTGTCAACATGCAGAGGTGCCTTTCAAGAATGGTTAGCCAGTTACTCAAGCTGGAGTTAGAAGGTTCAGTAGCTGTGCACAGAGTTCATTATGAATGTACTGGGGAAAGCATTATGGTCTAACTGTAGGCCTAGAGTTTTTCCACTCTAGAAGACAACACACGCTAGATCTTTTAAAACCGTTTGTCAAAACCTTCAACTCCACCCAGCCCTACCATGTTCCCAACTCCCCCATGAAAAATCAAAGCATGAATTGAGCTTTCCCAATAACAACAACACTTCCTATATCATAACTACACCTCTCTTTTTTCCAGCTTCCAATACCTGATGTAAGGGGTGTTGCCAGGGATGTGGTATTTAGCACCAGGATCAAAGTTTGTTTCATTTCTTGCAATAGGAGGACAAATTCCCTGGTATTTTGTTCTGGAAAAAAAAAGTCAGCCAATGGACAAAGAAGGAATGGACAGAATAAGTATAATCATTTCCCAACAAGAAGCAGACTTCAAGTTCAGGCAAAGGGTGTGATTAGATATAGTGGCAATCACTGTGCAGTCGCAAGAAGCAGTTACCTTGCACTCAGTTCTCCCTATTGTTTTCTTCAAATAAATTAATATTTTCACTTCATTTATCTTCCTTCTCAGATTCCCCTCCCCCATTTCTTATATTTTCATATTCTCAGATGTATGAATATATGTTTGTTGAAGGGGGTGGCTACAGAGGAAACTTTTAAGGATCTCTCTCCCATTTTGAATGCCAGTCTTATCACCTGAAATTAGTGTGTAAACCCCATTACTTCACAAAGGTTACACCAAGCTCCATCAACCAGCATCCACCAGTTGGGCTGGGCCACAGCTCCGTAGTTAACATTTGTTTATCAAATTTCCAGGCTGCCCAACTCCAAAACAACTCTGGGTAGCTTCAGAAAGTTAAAATAAACAACATTACATAAAAACAACAACCATACATAAAACAGCCACCCTCCAAGGGATACATGATGGAGGTTGTAATACAATAGGGTCTGGGTTGGAGGATTAAGTTTCCTAACCTGCCGCTCCACTTGCCTGTCCCCCATTATGGCAGTCTCCTATTTGCCCTGCTGAGGTCTTACCTTAGGTACCACCAATCATAATTGTAGCGGCTTGGAGGGGTGCTACCACTGAAGACATTCCACCGCCACTGGTCTATTAGGTAGCCAAAGGGTAGGAAGGCAATCTTTTCCAGGGCCATTTTCAGAAGATAATTGATATCACTCTCTGTAAGGAATAGGAGAAGGCGAAAATGTAAGGAACTTCCAAGGGAAGTCTTCTTTTAATTGGAGCTGCTTGTATACCCAGAAGGTGGCAAAGAAGAGCTGAAGAACAGATAAGCAGCCTATATAGCTGAATCCTCTGCTGAGAATAAACCAGGGGATTCCTTTTCACAAACCAAGAGCAGCTGCTTAAGGAGCAAATAGCTTGAGATGATCCAAATCCCTCTGGGAAAGGCAGCAACATCCAAGTTGGACCTTAGGAAAAATAATTTGCTCCAACTCAGAGCACAGCAGCAGCCACATCCTGAACCTGTCTAAAGCTCTTTACTGCATTATTCCAAGGCAACAGATATGCAGTTTCCTTTGAATGTGGACACGTGTGTGCGCGCACGCATGCATATATGAATACTCATGTGTACACTTGCTTTCCTTGCCTTAAAGCAATAGGGAGGAGACAGCAAGTTTTGTCTACTGGCTAAGGCACCAGGCTAGAAACTGGAAGACAGGAAGTTCTAGTCCCGCCTTAGGCATGAATGCCGGCTGGGTGACTTTGGGCCAGTCACTCTCTCTCAGCCCAACTCACCTCACAGGGTTGTTGTTGTGGGGAAAAAAAGAGGAGGAAGGAGTATTAGGTATGCTCCCTGCCTTGAGTTATTTATAAAAATAATAAAAATGGAATTTAAAAAATCTAAAAAAAACCTAAAAAATTGTACGATTTAGTCTAAGATTCATTTCCTAGAATGAGGTAAACCTGATTCCAAATCCTTGATAACAATTATTTACCATAACCAGTATGAAAAAAATCTCCCATCAACTTTACTGGTTTTCTTCTTCTGTCTTGTCACCAGCCACAATGCTCATCTTACCTTTATCTTCAGTGGCATGGGTGAGCAGCCCAATCTTCTTGAGGTGGATTGGGGTGGAAACGGATAAGGCCATGACATCTCCAATTGCTTCATGAAAGCCAGGGTTGGCCCCACTGCGGAAGCTGATGGGCTGGTCCTTATACTGCAAGTAGTATTCAACATGCCCCATTTCATGGTGTACTGTAAAGAGCTGCTCCATGGTAACTGTTGTACACTGCTTTATCCTGCAGAACAAGGAACAGGAAAGTGAGTGTTCAGTGAAGACTGTCACATTGTACTAACAGGGCATCTATTATTCTTGTAACCTGGAACATTTGCTGATAGCCTCAGAACAACTGAAAAGGAACACTTTTTCTTGTGCCAGAACTAGGGTTTCCATGATTCCTTGGGGAAAATGTGTAGCCTAAAGAGAATTTAAAACAAACTTGGACAGCTCCCTTTTGCCATCTACCTTATTTACTTTACCCCTCAGCCATACATTAAAAATTTATCACTTCTAACACCCCCTTGGGTGGAATGAATAGAAAGAGGGAAAAGAGAAAGAAGGGATGATAATTTTGGCTCTGGCCCTGACCTTGACACTGACTAGCTTTGACTCTGACAGCATGGGTTTGTGACAGATTAACACCAAGGAGTTGTGTTCTTTCACCCAAGGTTAAATTCCAAGCTTTGATAAATTAACCCCATTACCTGTATTCTTAACACGAGAAGAGGTAACACTGCACTAATATCACTTTGCCAAGTACCTTTTCCAGATGTTGATATGGGGGGGGGGCAGAGAAAGAGAAATTATACATACATATAAACAAAAGAGAAATTATAGTTTAGGACAGAGATGGTCAGGATTGTACTTAGTGTTTTTGGCAGGGGTGAGGGGTACAGTAGACAAAGGTGAAAGGTCCCCTGTGCAAGCACTGAATCACATCTGACCCTTTGGGGGGACGCCACTTTCGCGACGTTTTCTTGGCAGACTATAGTGGGGTGGTTTGCCATTGCCTTCCCCAGCAAGCTGGGTGCTCATTTTACTGACCTCGGAAGGATGGAAGGCTGAGTCGACCTGAGCCGGCTACCCAGAGAGAATCCGGCTTCTGCTGGGATCAAACTTGGGTTGTGGGGAGAGTTTCAGTTGCAATACTGCTGCCTACTATTCTACGCCACACGAGGCTCATACAGTGGACAAGGCAATGATGTGAAAGGGCATAATAACACTACACATATGGGCAGTGCTAGGAGCCTAATTTAGGGGTTACTCTACAGTTCTCTTGCAGAGTGGGATTCTAAAAAAGTCAAAGAGTTGCTAAAGGGGGGGGGATCCTGGGGGCAAATGTGGTCTTGGAGTTTTATGATAATCAGTCCTGCCTAGATGTTACCTGGGGACTATCAGACATCTTCCAGCTAAATATACAGAGCCCTAGTCATTTCCAAAATTAGGAGAAGCAGATCTTCTACCTAAATGGATCTTGATGTTTTTACCAGCATCAGACCTTGCATTTTTTAAAAAGCATATATTTTAAGAATTGACTTTCTGCTTATACTTTTCACTGACCATATGATGAAAATGTTTCTGAATTTGCCAGATACAGAGAAGACAGGTAATCCTTCCTTTGTTCCTTAAAGAGCTAGGCCTACTTCACAGTGCGTCTATGCCAATAAGATCTAGAGTTCCCTTTGCATGGCAAGGCCCCATCATTTGCAGTATGCACCTGAAGTCTTTGCGATTGAAGAAGTCCCATGCCGACGCATGGCACACCACCTCCCGCCCATCTGTCGGTTTCTCCAGCATGGATTTCTCCCAGAATTCATGTGGCATTCCAAACATGCCAAGCGAGGTGAAGAACTCCTCCGCCACCCGGAACATGTGTGTTGCGTTCCAGTTCTAGGAAAGGCAAGGCAAGGACCCATCCGAGGCATTAGATAGCACAAATGTGTTGGAAACTGCTCTTGGGGTTTGGTCCCAGGTCACTCAAGTATTCTCATAATAAATTACAGGGGTATGTGTTGCTTGAGCTTTGGTTTAGAGAAAAAGGGTTGCAGGGTGGGACAAAGGAGTAGCAAAGCTGACTGGGAAGAACTTGAAGTAAACAGGCTACTGGTCTTCTGCCCTGAGATGAGGACTGACATGTGTCTTTTGTCTTGGGGATAGAGATTACTGTATTTGTCTCATTTCAATAGCTGTATCAAGAAATGGAAATAAAGACTGTACCCCCAACATGTTACTGGGGGCAAAGATGTATATGTATATCCCTTTCATTCCCATATAGCACTTGCATATAAACATGGACAGTCTTTAGGAAAACGTAGCATGAAACGCAGCCCTTGGAAAGCAGAAACTGAAGTTAAACGCACCTGTCAATTATGCAGAGAAGCAGGGCTGGGAAATACCTGTAGCACCGGAAGCTGCACTGGAAGAATTCCATGGGGGAACTGTGGTCCATTTATGCATTTTAGTCATGCATACCTGGCTTGTCATCTTTCTGATGTTACGTTGAGCAGATTGGTACTTATTCATTATTCCAATTCTTGCCCAGAGAACAAATCTGCATCTCACTGCAGGGTGACAAAAGTGTCACTAGCAGTAATATTTGAGTATATGGGCGTTTTCAGTTTCAGTTCCTGCTAACCACTGCAGCCAAAGTAGCAGAGAGAATTGAATAAAATTGTGACACTGATGTCCTTACTTTCTGCTTCATGGTGTTGGTAACATCTAGATTTGGCTTATTTGCAAAAGGCACCATCATGTCATAAATGTTGTTCCATTGCTGGGCCCACATGTTACCTGCAGAGGGCAAAACAGCACTATTTAGCTGAATAAAACCAAGAGCTTGAGAGGGGAGGGGTTTGCTACACATAAAATTAGACAGAAAGTGTTATTTGGCACAGGGTCTTGAGGAAAATATCCAACAGAATAAGGGTCAAAGGAGACCCTACGTTAATTCCATGAATGTATGTGACAGTTCGGTTACATAAACAACAACCACAGGGAAGCTGAGCAGCCTTAGGACAAAATGCACAACTCAGGAAAAGATCAACTCTTCCTCTCATTACCATAGTTTCAGCGAAAAGCATTTGCTCTGAAGCTCATGGAATCTCTTTATATAGAACTTCTTTACATGTGAATGGCACGTAAAACATGTGTCAGTTTCCTACAGAGGCTGCATTGGTATGTAGCCCAAATTCCCGGCCCCTTCCCCATGTTATTCCAGTGCACCTCCTCTATTGGATGCAGTAAATTTGTGAGTCCTGGAGAGGAGGTTGAGATGCTCATAAGTGGTATTTATGGTATCCTTTAAGAAGCTGCTTGTTTGTATTGTTCACCTATTCGTGACACAAATTTTTGCTGTGCAAGAACCTTTCCCTCCCTCCCTCCCTCCCTCCCTCCCTTTTAGGAAGAATTTATATTCGATTTATATTCTGCCTTTATTTTGTACAACTCAAGGTGGTGTACATAATGTTTCCACCTTCTATTTTCCTCACAACAACCTTGCTCTTGCCTTACTCACTTCCCATTTGGATTACTGCAACGCACTTTACATGGTGCTGCCCTTGAAGACCACTCAGAAGTTACAACTGGTCCAGAACGCAGTGGCATGAACAGTATTGGGTGTTCATAGGTTCACCCATGTTACAACTCCATTGCACGAGCCACACTAGTTCCCAGGTTCCTTCCTGGTACAATTCAAGGTGCTGGTTATCACCTTTAAAGCCCTACATGTTACAGGTCCTGGTTGTTTGCACCACCTCTCCCTAAGAATATCTGCCCGTCCCATGAGATCAAATAGGGTAGGCACGCTCCAGATCCCTTCCCTGAAATCCTGCCACCTAGTGGCACCTCAGAAGTGTGCCTTTTCCTTGACTGCCCCTACTTTATGGAACACCCTCCCCTCAGCGATTTGGCAGCCCCCCCCCCTTTTAGCCTTTCGGAAGGCCATCAAGACCTGGCTTTTTACTGAGGTGCTAGGATAGGGTTGAATACAGTAGAAAAGAAAGAGGGGATGAGGGGAATTGGAGGCTGTGCAGCATCCTAAGGGGGTGATTAAGGCTTAAGGTTTTTGTTTTTGTTTGATCGTGTTATTTTTTTATGGTTATGTTCTGTAGTTACTGGTTTTATTGCTGTTGTGAGCCACCCACATAGTTTAAGATGGGCGGCCATACAAATCTTTTAAACAAACAAACAGACAAACCTGGGAATGGGTTGGGCTGAGAGGGAGTGACTGCCCCATAGTCACACAGCCTTTCATGCCTAAGGAAGGATTAGAACTCATGGTCTCCCAATTTTTAGTCCAATGCCTCAACCACTACACCAAATTGGTTCTTTTACATATCTTAACTTCTTAACTTTTCTATTTGTATTTCCCCCTCATCAAAACTTGATATTCTTTAAGACAGCTTATCATGATTCCCATTATCTCCTTCCAACACATTCAATAGATAATAGTTGTAGAGTAGTGCATCTGGAAGACACTAATCTAGCAAGGATGCTCTAATGATTCCACTGGATTGAGAGATTCTAATTTTGTGAGTGGGACCATAAGAAAATACCTCCCTGCCTACTTTTGGCAGATACTGTTTGGAAGAACTGCCCTGAGATGCAAGACCAAGGAGTCTTTCAGTCAGCAGAGAGCGTGAGTAGACAAGCTGCAGGCTCATGCAACTTACATTAGCCGTTTTGTGCCACCCAGTGCCCTAATTTTGGGTGATTTTAAAGAACGGAATAGCAGATCCCTAGGAGGCAAATGGCTTCCATTTCTACCATTAAACTATCCCACTGCTACTGTCAATGCCCCAAAATATGTTGCTGAAATCCAAGCATTTTGCTGCCAAGTTTTGGTGAAAGCAATTTCAGGTTGCTTTCAGGAGTAGGGTTTAAAAGTGAAAATAAGACTGGTTTCCTTCCAGAGGCCTCTTGTTCAAAGACTGCCTCCAACCATTCTGCCCGCCTCTGGTCTAGAATACGGTGGGATACTCAGGATTCTCCCAAGTCTTCCCAGCCTGGTCCCTGTTCCATTATACACACACACACACACAAACACTCTTTTACCCAATAAGTGAGCTGGAATAGGGCCTTTCAGGTTTATGTATTTAGAGCCGTATTGCTCATATAGCTTCCTCCTGACAAATGCGTGCAGATTTAGATAGAGAGGCTCCAACTGTTGATAGAGTTGCTCTAGATCTTCCTCAAATGTCGGTGAATCATACCAGGAGCGCCAATAAGCCCCGGTATCTTGGAACCCTGAATGCAAAAACAGTGCAGAATTCAGTCCAAGTACAGCTCTTACAATCCAAGTGCAGCTTATCAATCATTACTCCAGAGTCACAAAACATACTTGTGAGCAACCCCCTCCCAGGCTTTCCTGCACCATTCATAATGCAACTGGGCAAGTCCAGTTCTGAAGCCAGAGCACAGCTTTTTCAAAACCATCTCTAAATGTACTTAGGCGCTTGAGAATGACCAGGTTAACGAGTCAACCTCAGTACCTCAGTCACTTCTTATGCTGCCAACAGCTTTTATGAACGTTGGCTCATTTTTCGCATGGTTCCGATATGGTAAATTTGACCCCTTTTGATACGGTGACCAGGTTCAAGCATTTGGACACATGTGTGCCTTATTCTTGAATACTCTTGAAATGAAATGCAAAGGTGCTGAGACTGCAGATAAAACGGACATATTGATCACAAATTGTTAACTCACAATAGTTCCACATTGGCATGACAATCAATGGAAAGTAATACATAACAACTAATTTCAAAATATAAGAGTGAAGGTTCATGGAAGGAGTGCTAGACCTACAGAGGGTTACAATATGCCTCTTTCTCAATCCATTGGGGTTTCTTAGTTTGAGTTAAAAATGCTTAAACTGTTCTTCAGAAGGCATATTTTCAGTCCAGTTTGTAGCTGATCCCATCCCCTTCTATGCTTTTAACATCTCACCATCCATTTTATAGGCTTCGTTGCTCAGCGACACGAAGTTCTCATACTTGGATCTCAGAGGATTGCCAGCAGAATTGTGCCACCCTTCCCAGGCATAGAGCAACTTCCTGTAACTACGAGAAGTGGCCATAATTTCTGTAAGCTCTGAGGAGCATGGAAAAGGAAGAGACATCAAAGAAATCATTGTAGGGTCAATACAATTGAACAAAATCCCAGGAATATCCAGAAGCCACCAGTATCTGCACATTAAGATCAATTGGTTCTTTAGTAATCCCATTAAGAAGTTCCATTATGCTAGAGTTAGGTTTTTTCTTACATGAAAGGCACTATCCTTCCTGGCTAATATGTGAAGAGCTATAGAATGGCAGCCTCCCAGCTGAACCCAATTCTGCACAGCTGATAAGAACTGGATTCAGAAGGTCCTTCCTCTTCAGGGAGCAATATTTTAAAGGTCATGGTTGAAGTGACTAGAATTCCAAAGACTCCTGTAGCTATTAGGCCAATGTCATCATTACCTTTTGAATCTAGTGCCTTCATCACTGATGTTGCCTCACCCATTCTAGCTGTTTTCTTTCCATATGTGCCTAAGCGCTACTTGAAGTTTGGGGTCCTGATAAACTATACCAAGAAGTAACATAGCAACATGAAACACTACTGAACATAGGCAAAGGGTGCAGGCAAGGGCTTCTAATCTTGCAGAGATTTTTTTAGAAGGTCGCACATGTACTCTGCTTTGACATATTCTCATATGTGTTAATGTATCACTTATGCACTCAGAGAACAATAGTTACAGATAAGCAGCTCTGCCCACTACCTTAGATGCTAGAGGGTTGCTATCAGAAAATTTTTACAGAAGTAGATAGGTTGGAAGGTTGCTTATGTTTCAAAACATCTGGGATTATATTTCAGAAATGAGGCAAATGGTTGAGAGAAATACCTTTGGGTTTGTTACTGTTTTTTTTCCCAATGTTAGTTGATTCAAAAATAGACTAGTGATTTCCAAATTGGGAAGCACTAATTTTGAATAGCTTGGCAATGAAAAACTATTTTCTAACAATATGCTAGCTTTCAAAAATAATAGTATACTTACCTTCCAGTCATTGTAAGGACAGATACAATTTAATGGCAAAATAAATTATTGAAACTCAAAGAAGGAAGGAGCCAGTTTATAAGATCACAAATCAGACTTCTCCATTTCTATTCTTCAATTTTCCTTTGGATTGCATTTGTTTCATTCTTAATAAATATATCACAGAATTGCATTTTGCTAACTAGCATGGTGATCACCACATTACTTTTAAGCATCATTGCAACTACAAGTAATCTTCATTTAATGATTGCTATTGGGACCGGCAACTCTGTTGCTAAGTGGCATGGTTGTTAAGTGAAACATGTGACCGCACCCAACTTACATCAGTTCTGCTGCAGTCATTAAGTGAATCACCCATGGTTGTTAAGCGTGATGTCACATAACCATAACTTGAAACTTACTGCCAGCTTCCCCATTGACTTTGCTTGTTGGAAGCCAGCTGTGAAGGTTGCAAATGGCAGTCACCTGACTGTAGGACACTGCAACCATTGTAAATGTGTGCTGGTTGCCAAGTGCCAATCACAATCACGTGACTGCAGGAATGCTGCAACAGCTGCAAATTAAAGGACTGGTCATAAATCAACTTTTTCAGCACCATTATAAGTTCAAATGGTCACTGAACAAGGCAGTTGGTAAGCGAGGACTATCTGTATGCAAAAAGTTATGTAATTACAACATACAGGTTAACTGTTGCCAACCACACAAGCCATAATCTACTATAAGCCAACTACATTCACATCCATATATAATTATGTTAAGGATGCTCCCATGGTTCAGAAAGAAATAGGAAGCATGCAAAACACCTGTGAGGGATAAGCTGGACTAATGTGTGGGGGAAAGTACATACCTGGCTCTAGAGCCCAGCACCTGGAGTTCTGGTTTGGTGGACAAACCTTGGCAGTGGAGTAGATGTTGTCCATCTCGCTCAGAACAGTATTATACTGAAATTAGCACAAAGTATAGGTTTGAACGACAGTCTGCTAATTCTACAACATGTAGATTCACAATATAATGTCTGAAGGCACCAGTGTTACCACAGATGCCTCTGTAGGAACCTGCCAAATTACTTGTCCCTCTCGGACTTTTGGTAATTACTTTTATTTTAAATATGTAATTAAAAAGTGACACACTACACAACAAAGAACCAAAGAACCATGATCCTAGCATTAGTTTTATTTTCACAAGAGCTTCTGGGTTCTGTATGGGAGCTATATTCATTCTTATACAATAAAAATGGTAAGCTACCATAGCTGCTTTGGTGTAGTGGTTAAGCTATCAGGCTAGAAACTGGGAGACTTTGGCACAAAGGTGAGTGATCCTGGGCCAGTCAGTCTCTCTCAGCCCTAGAAAGCAGACAATGGCAAACCACTTCTGAAATCTTGCCAAGAAAACCGCAGAGACTTTTCCAGGCACCCACCAGGAGTCAAGACTAACTTGAAGACACCAAATCTCTCTCTCTCTCTCTCTCTCTCTCTATCTCTCTCTATCTGCTATAATCCAGGACTTTCTGGAAAGATTGTCCATTCTTTTAGAAGAAAGTTTATTTCTTCAATTCATTATAAAGTGAATTGCCTTGAATTATGGACCGCTTTCTTCTTCACAGATAGTTAATGGTGGTAAAGAAGGTTGTGTATCCCAGTGATGCTATGAGCTATACCCTCAGGAGTGTATACTCCCAAAGGAGTCATCCATGGTACCAGGAATTATATTTAAACAATGCAAAGAAACTGATAACAATTGAAAGGAAAGAACAAGAAAATTTTAAAGATAGAGAAATCAAGGGAACCTTATGCAAAAATTGCTTTGCTAAAAGACCAAAGATCTACTAGAAAATATAAATGCATGTAGTCCTCATTTAGCAACCACAACTGGGACCAGCACCTTGGTCATTAAGCGAAGCAGTGCCTAAGTGAAACCAGGACAGTATTTATTATCTTATTTCAGCTTTTCTTTGCTTTATAGACCTGCGAAGGTCCTAAATGTGAGGCTTGGTCATGAAGTTACTTTTCCATCACTGCCAAAACTGCAAATGGTCACTAAATGAGGCAGTTGCTAAACAAGGACTGCCTCTAATAACTAGAGCTAGATATCCTGGAAAGTGAAGTTAAATAGCCCCTGAAAACATTGCTAGCAACAAAGCTGCACGAGTTGATGAAATACTAGCAAAACTGTTCAAAATATTGTAGGATGAGGCAATTGAGGTGCCACGTGCAGTTTGTAAGCAGATACAGGTGGTCCTCATTTAGCTACCACAATTTAGCCTGGCAACTCAGTTGTTAAGCAAAGTGGTCGCCAAGTGAAATCACAACTATGCTTATGATCTTACTTCAACTTTCCTTTGCTTTACAGACCTGTGAAGGTCATAAATGTGAGGATTGGTCATAAAGTTACTTTTTCATCACTGTTGTAACTGCAAACAGTCACTAAACAAGGCAGTCGCTAAACAAGAACTATCCATATGGAAAACACAGTATTGGCTAAGGTATTAGAAAAAAATCAATTTATATTTCAATACCAAAAAAGGGCAGTGCTAAGAAATGCTCAAATTTCTAAACAATTGCACTTATTTCACATGCTAGTAAGACAATACTCAACATTTTGCAATGCAGACTTCAACTGCATTGAACAAAAATATCAGACATGTACATTGGATTCAGAAGAGGTGAAAACACATTGCTAACATCTGATGGACAATGGAAAAGGCAAGAGAGAGTTTCAAAAATGATTTTTTTTTGCCTTATTGATTATGCTAAGGCATTTGACTATGTAAACTACAACAAACTGGATCTTTAAAAATGTGGGTGAAGCAAGCCATGTCATCTGGCTATTAAAGAATTTGTATGATGTCCAAGAAGCAACTGTTAGAACAGAATGTGGAGCATCTACAATAAATGGTTCAAAATTTGGAAAGGAGTGTGTCATGGTTGTATTTATCTATCTATCTATCTATCTATCTATCTATCTATCTATCTATCTATCTATCTATCTATCTAACAGATTTATAAGGCCACCCAACTCATATACGGTGACTCTGGGTGGCTTATAGAATTAAAAGCCATAAAAACACAATAGACACCCCTCTCCCCCAGTGGCAGCAAATATACTGTTTCCTTATTTTATACTGTATATTGTTGCCCTATTTTATTTAAGTTATATGCAGACCATATCATGAGAAATGCTGGAGTAGAAGAAATAGACCCTGAAATTACAACTGTTGGGAGAAACCTCAGAAACCTCAGATATGTTGTTGATATCACTCTGATGGTTGGAAGTGACTTAAGGAATTTCTTGTTGAAGATGAAAAAGGAGAGTATAAAAGACAGTCTGTGCTTGATGGTAACACTCCTTCCCCAAGATTATGTCAACATGCAATGCTGCAAATAGGCAGAGAAGAAGCTGAAGTAGTAACAGGCTTAGTCTTCTTAGTCTGTACAGAAAGGCTGAATGAAGAAAAGTTGATGAATTGTGCTGCTGGAGAAGATTGTTGACAATACCATGGACTGCGAGAAGAACAAATGATTCAATACTGGATGAAGTAAAGCCAGAATACTCACTGCAAACACTAATAATGAAACTAAACATATGTGAAGGCAAGAATCACTGGAAAAGACCTTGAGGCTGACAGAAAACAAAGCCATCAAAAGACAAGTTTACTGACAAACAATCCTGGAAAAGAAGAGTTGGAAATGAATGAAAAGCAACAACAATGGAATATTTTGCACAGATATGGGATTGAAGGCTGGTTACTGGATATGATACAAGTAGTATATGATGGAAGTAAAGCATGCATGAGAACAAATTGCCTGTATAGCAAATGGTTCAGCAAAGAGCAGGGAACAAAACAAGGAAGTGTGATTTATCCATGGTTCTTTAATGTGTATATGCATAATGTATAAGGAATGCTTGTGTTGACACTGGAGATGTATTGGATGGGACTTGAATGTACATGTACTTTTGTATGCAGATGATGCCATATTGGCTGGGAATACAAATGATTAGCAGAGAATTTTAGATAGATAATTCAATGAGGAGTATGGATCTGAAAATTAATGTATTAAAGACAAGGTAATTGTGTCTGACAGATAAAATAGATTGAACAATTACAAGTTAAATATTAATGGGGGGAAAAGTAGAATAAGTAAACAAATTTGGGCACCTTGGTAGAATGTTTAAGAAAAGTGGGAAAATATATGGAGAAATTTTAAAATGTGCAAATGCTAGTAGGAAGGTTACATGTAGTCTGTAATCTGTTATACTGAATGAATATTAGTCAAAAGAATTGAAAATCACCATATATTAAGGTGTATTTCTGCCCCATTCGTTTTATGGAGGTGACAGTTGGGTATATTAACAAAAACATAAAAGTAAATTGGATGCAGTAAGAATGGGACACTTAAGAAGAGTGTGTGGTAAAACATAAAAAGTTGAGGTGAAAAAAGAATGGATGTTGGAGAGAGAAATTTAATTTGCCTAGCCCAATTGCAAGATCAGCCAAGAGAGCATATCTATTACTTATTTCTAAGCACAAAACAGGAGAAATATTTGATACTTTACACATTCTCTTTAGAAACACACATTTTATGTTGATGCCTTCATCCAATTAAGCCTATATGGTCCCTGGAAAATAGGTTTCTTTAATTGCTAGATGGAAAATGTCTCTCAAAGACTGAAGATTTCCTGACAAAACTAGGCTTTAAAGACCTCAGGAACAAGCAGTCTGCGGAAAAGGGAAGTTCCGGATTTCTTAACAACAATTGATTCCCTAAAGAACATTTGTAATCTGAATATTGAAATAACCAAGGAACAATTAAAGGAAGGTTCTAAAGCTTGAAATGAATGTGGAGGGGCATGTGGAGCAGGAAAGTATAATCATATAGAATGTCTTTTCTGATAGAAATAGGTAGGTTGGAATGCATGCACGAAGGCTCGTACTGAAAGAATCTGAAAAGGTGAACATTCATACCAACTTGGCCATTACAGTGAAGTGGGCAAGAAGACTGACCAGCAAAAGAACAGGCTACAGTGATGACAACACTGGCAGAAGAGGGACAGATTCTGGTGATGGAAAATATCTAGAGGGTTACTGGAGAAAATTATTATGAAGGAAAGCTGATTTCTGGGTGAGCACTAGTTTGAAAGAGAGGAGGAGAAGGGAGGCAATAAAAACAATTAAATGACAGAGAGTGGGAATGGATGCTATGATGTTACAGGCCATTTCCATTAAACTAAGAAGGCTGCAGAGAACAAAAAGGGGCTCTGAGGAAAAGAGGACAATTTAGTTGATCAGTGGGAGACATTTCACTCAGTCTTCTAGAGGTAGACTTCTTTTCTAGCTTTGTCTTTCAGTTATGCAGAACTATAGTGAGGGGGTAGTGTGATATTACTTAGCCAGATGGAGCTATGGCCTCCCACAATCTTTTTAATGCCCTTCAGTACAAAATTGGAACTCCCAAATTGACATTATTTTGTATGTGTATATGTATGTAGCTTTAAGTCAATCTTGACTCCTGGCAACTTCATGGACAGTTGTATGCACTCTTCTTAGCAACACTGTAGAAGTAGTTTGCCTTTACCTTTTTTTCTGGGATGTTTCTAACTTCCTGATCTAGGACTGAGAGAAAGCAAGTGGCCCAAAGTTATTCAACTGGTTTTTTTTGTCTAAGGGAGGACTTGAACCTGGGTCTCCCCACTCCCAGTCCAACAATTCATCACTACACCAACCATGTTGGCCCTTCCCCTTCCCCTTCCTTCCTTTCTTTTATGCTTCTTTACTCCCAGAGAAAAAAAAATTGTACAGCACATTCTTTCTTTGAAGAACATCCCAAATTTATTTCCTGGCATTTCAATTTACAGCTGGGAAACCCTGAGGAATTAGAATAATACCAGGCTTGATGGACCAGTGTTCTGACTTAGGAGAAGGCAACTTCCTTTGTCCCTGCATTACCCTATTAGCAAATGACTCTTCTTTCTAGAAACTAGAAGTCAGTTGAAAATAATGCTTGGTTACGAATGTAGTCTGCTATGCAACAGTTTATATTAGTTCTTTCCTTAAATCAACTGAGAAAGATTGAACTTCCTTTAGCAAATAAGCTCTGGAGGAAGAAATCTACTGTATTTGCTTTGAAAAAGAAAAGAAAAAGCAGCAGTATTAAGTTCTCCCTCAAATTAAACAACAAAAAATGTTTTGTCATCATTGAAACTTGGGAGCCAGGGTGATAGCTGTTTGTTAACTAAAATATTCTTAACAACCTGGAGAAAATGTTTTTGTTTTTTTTTAATTTTCTCTTGGTCACAAAACAGCACATTCAAGTAGTGCTTTTTCAGTTATTTTAGAACAATTGAAAAAATTCTCAGTGAGAACTTTGGGCAAACAATGTCTTTGAGGGTGTGTGGAATTTTAGATTGTGATCATAGCATTGAAGATGGCGGCTAATTCTTTTCTCAGTGCCATATTCCCATTGGAAGCTATTATTTGGCTGATTAGCACATGCACTAATGCCACTGTTGCTGCTTGTTAAAAAGAGAGTTAATCATGGATGTCTACTGCTTTGTCCTCAGATAAAATAGGGGTTATTATAACAGTAAAGCTCAAAGAACTTTGGGAATCTGACTTTCTGAATCCTACCCCCAGAATAATTTGAAAGAGTTAGGTACAAAGCAACAAAAATAGGCAAAAAGCTGAATTGTTAAAAGAAGATAGAGTACTTTTCTCTCTCTCCCTTGGCAAAAATTGTTGTTAAATGTTTATCTTATCATATTTATGATTACTGAAAACGGGGGACTTTCATCAGATGCTTATAATGACTGGAATGTAAGTTTTAGTGGTTCATCTCTCTTGATGAATGCATCATACACTGACTTATCTGAGCCTAAGTTCCATTAATTCAGTAGGATTTACTTCAGAGTGGAAATATATAGGACTGTTTTTGTATTTGTAGGCCCCCAAAGGCTTTAGATAGCAGGGACTTGTAATGTGGTAAAACCTACTCAATTGACATCTAACTTCTCAGTTCCCAGTTTTAAAAATGTGTCACTGGGAATGTCTGCAACATGGAGTATCAGCCAGAAAAGCAAGTGCACCTTCCTTTTGTGTATATACACTGGGGCCAGAAAGAAAGGAATGTGTCAGCCTTCCTTAGTGAATTACTGTTCAAATATATGAAAATGCTTCCCTCATAACCACTCAATGCAACGAAGAGTGGAGTACTGTATGTTATTGTGAATATTACCTATGTGTCTTCAGAATCCTTCATGTAATTCAGCCTCTCAGCTTTGCCCTCCATCATCATGTGGAATCAGTAACTGTTATCTAAGGATCATCTCTCTTTTAAGCCTAGCATCTTTTCTGCATTCCCCCTTCAGAACTCAACCACTCTTTCTAGAGTACTGATTCTTACCTCGTGCCGCTTGTCCATTGGTAGATTGGAAGGACCCAAAGTCTGAATGGAGCTGATTATTTTCTTCAGTTGAGGATCACTGAAGTTCTGCCAGATGTGGCCATACCTCTCCTTAGCCTTTTCCCCCCAAAGTTCTGTGAAGTTTTGCTCCTTCAAAGAAGCTGTTATCTGTAATAGGAGAAGAGGGCAAAGTACACACAAGTTAAATTTTATTCACCCCTTCCATAGTCTTTGTTTGGAGAAGTTGCTGAATCACTTTTAGGACTGCTGAATCACTTTTAGGACTGTGAAAGAGTGGGATGCGTGCTGCTGATAAAAAAAGAAGGAGTACCTTAAAGATAGTTTGGTGTTTGAAGTTCTAGGCTAAAGGATTTCTGGAAACATGCAGCAAATAGAGCATTTAGCTCTTCAGAGCCATAGGGATGACAAGGCAAAGAAAGTGAACCACAGCTCAGAACAGGCTTGATTAAAAGACATTAAGGGCCTGATTATTTTGGAACTTATTAAAGTTTTATTTATAGATTATTCATTTTTATTTCTAACTTTCCTATCAATGTGTGACAAGACCACATTGCCTTATTTTAATTAGCAATCAGAATATTGAATGCTGGTGTTAAATGATTGTCATGTTCACTGATATGGACAGTGCTTGTTTAGTGCCAATCAATTTTAAAGATGGATTTTACCAACTCCTACAACGGAGATAGTTGCACGTGCAGGGGTTGGAAGGGCAGCGATCGCCATGCCACGCCCTGACTTGCCACATTTAGAAGGCTTGCCTGCTCAATACCAAGAATTTGCAGACGTATTTGGGGAGATGGAAGCAAATCAGTTACCCCCCACCGGAAAACTGACTGTGCAATAGAGTTGGTCCCCAATGCTCAATTGCCCAAGCCAAAAATTTATCCAATGACTCAGAAGGAGCTCGAGGCATTACGGGACTTCATTGACAAAAATCTGTCAAGGGGATTTATTGAACCTGCTAATTCCCCAGTTGGGGCTCCTGTGTTATTCCGGGAAAAGAAAGATGGCACGCTTCGACTCTGTACGGACTATTGAGGGTTAAATTCCGTCTCTATTGTCAACAAGTACCTCTGCCCCTCATGAAGGACATGTTAGCTCATTTGTCAAAGGGCAAGATTTTCTCCAAGCTCGATCTTTGCGAAGCCTACTTCCGCATTCACATAAAAGCTGGGGATGAGTGGAAAACTGCTTTTAATTGCCCACTAGGATCGTTTCAGTACAAAGTCCTCCCTTTTAGGTTGGCAGGGGAGCTCGGAGTCTTCATGCAATTGATTAATGAAGTATTACATGATCATTTGTTTAAAGGGGTCCTGGTTTATTTAGATGATGTTCTCATTTATACTGAAACCGAGGAGGAACACGAACGCCTCCTCAGACAGGTGTTACGCAAACTTCGAGATGCCAAACTCTATGCCAAACTTTCCAAATGTGAGTTTCACAAAACCCAACTTGACTATCTGGGCTATTGAGTGTCTGACCGGGGTATAGAAATGGACCCTGAAAAAATTCAGGCGATTCTAAGTTGGGAACGTCCCCGCACCCGGAGGCAATTACAAAGTTTCCTAGGGTTCAGTAATTTCTATTGGCAATTTATCCAGGGGTTCGCTGAGATTGCTGTGCCCCTCACTGATTTACTCCATACCAAGGGCTTGGAGGAGACATGCAAAGTAAAAAACCCTGGGGCAGTGCTGAATTGGACGCCTGAATGCCAGGCAGCATTTGAGAAATTAAAACCCCTTTTCACTGCTGAGCCTATTCTACAGCACCCTGATCCTGAATGCCCCTTTGTGGTCCAAGTTGATGCTTATGACTCCTCTACTGGGGCTATTTTGTTACAAAGGGATTCAGAAAATCGCTTAAAACCCTGAGCTTATCTATCCAGGAAATTTTCTGAAACAGAACACCGTTGGCATGTTTGGGAAAAGGAGGCGTTTGCTGTAAAAGCAGCTTTAGAAACCTGGCGCCATCTCCTTGAGAGCGCTAAATACCCTTTCGAGGTTTGGACCGATCACAGGAATTTGGAAGCCCTCCACGCCCCACGACATCTCAGCCCTAAACAGATTCACTGGGCTCAGTTTTTCAGTCGCTTTAACTTTCAGTTAAAATTTATTCCGGGAAAGAAAAACTTTCTGGCCGATGCTTTGTCACGTTTACCTCAGGACCTTGACCAGGTGGCAAATGTGGTTGGGACTGTTCTCACTGAACCACAACTGGGCTTGGTTGCTGTCACTCAGAGCCAGACCCATACACAGGCAACCCCGCCCCCAGCCCAGTCTGGGAAGCGGAAAGTGCAAGTTCCTTGTCAGTTACAGAAGGACTTTCTCCAGGCACTGAAATCTAACACTTAGTTGCTAGCTAATAGAGACAATGTTTCTTTTGAAAACGGTCTGGCATGGGTGGAACACCACCTTTTGTGCCTGAAACTTTAAGAGCTGATGTTTTGCAGCGTTACGATGATGATAAACTTGCTGGACACTTTGGTTTTGTCAAAACCATGCATTTCGTTTGCCGTCAATTTTGGTGGCCAACCTTAAGACATGATGTAAAAGACTATGTTGCTTCCTGTCCTGTTTGTGCCATGTCAAAATGAAAAGGGGGGAAACCACAGGGGCTTCTACAGCCAGTGGCCAGCCCATCCCACCCCTGGGATGAGATTTCTATGGATTTCATTGTGGACCTACCTCCCAGTCAGAAGAAAACTGTCATTTGGGTTGTAAAGGATTTTTTCTCTAAACAAGCTCAGTTCATTCCATGTGCATCCACCCAGTCAGCCCCACAATTAGCATGCCTATTTCTCCACCACATCTACCGCCTCCACAGTAGCCCCTCCCGTTTAATTTCTGATTGCGGCACACAGTTTACTTCCCACTTTTGGAAATCATTTTTAAAATTGATTGGCACTAAACAAGCACTGTCCACATCGTCCCATCCATAGACTGACGGTTCTACTGAGATTTTAAATGCCACTCTTGAACAGTTTCTTAGAGCATTCATTAACTACCATCAGGACTATTGGGTGGAGTTGTTACCTTTTGCTGAAGTTGCTTACAACAATGCTGTGCATCAAAGTACCGGACAAACCCCTTTTTGCATGGTTTCTGGTCACGACTTTGTTCCCATCCCTGAACTTCCACAGCCCCCTTCCCAAACATGTTCTGCATCTGACTGGGCTGTTAAACTGTCTGATTCCTGGCCAGTTATTCAACAAGCTTTGGCTGATGCCCAGGCTGCTTACAAGTCTCAAGCTGATAAGCATCGTTCTTTACAACATGACTTCAAAGTTGGGGATCAGGTGTATCTATCTACTAAATTTATCAAATCACCTCAACCCTCTAAAAAACTTGCTCCCAAATTCATTGGTCCTTTTCCCTTTGTTCATCTTGTCAATCCAGTTACTGTTAAATTGGAACTGCCTCACAATTTGAAACGCTTGCACCCTGTTTTCCATTGCAGCTTGCTTAAGCCTGTGCACCATTCACTGCATTGGCACCCTCAGCCTCCTCCTCCTGCTCCAATTATGATTGACGGCCAACAACACTTTGAAGTCAAGGACATTGTTGATTCTTGCAAGCTTCGAGGCACCCTGCAGTATCTGGTCTGATGGAAACACTTTCCTCATCCTGCATGGGTGTCTGCCCACCATGTTAACGCTCCTGATTTAGTTAACTGTTTCCACCTTGCTTATCCTTTGAAGCCTGCTGCTTAATGTACTCTTCATTTTGGGGGGGCAGTATGTCATGTTCACTGATTCAATGTAGTTTATACATCGTAACGTTTCACATGCCATGGCGCTGACGCGTGTTTCTGTTTGGGAGGGAGCTGCTGTGAGACCTTGTACCAAGCTCTGTATGTGAAATCAGTACAATGGAATGTGTTTGGGTTATTTTCTCTGCTCAAGGACTTTTCCCGCAGACCATCCGAAACTGTTAGGAGCACCTGGGATTGTGAACTTGAGAAGATTCTACTGGGGGAGGGATTTCATTTGCACCGAGGGTTTTTAGTTTGAATTTGGCGCACTTTCATCATTCTCAGCTTTCTCTGTGATCCTGCATACTATTCTTTAATAAATCACATATCTTTGAATTCCTACTCATGAGTCTGATGGTGTTTTAGAATAGGCAACCATTACAATGATGCTATCAGCTAAAACCAATGACTTGTATCTGTAGTTAGCATAAAATTGGATATACTCCCTTGAAACAGTTTAAATCCCCCATTGATGTAAACTGTAATACCTGAGCCAAACCACAGAGCAAAGTAAGACATGCATTGGATTAGAGCCACAGTTTGTAAGAACATGAGATGAGCCCCGGGGCTCAGGCCAAAGACTTCTCTAATGCAGCATTTTGTCTCAGTCCACTGAAAAAGAAGGACAACTGGATTTTTGATTTGTAGCCCAGTAGAATCTCCAGCTGGAAATTTTGAGGGGCCACAACTGGGGTAGCTGGTTCATCCATTGTATGATGTCTACATGATTCAGATGTGTAAGCACAGCAAAGAAGGCAGCTAGAGCAAAGCAAATAGTTACAGGTGACTTACTAAAGTGAACCAAGCCACATTTTTGTAGTGGAAGACAGCCCCTCAACACTAACCGCCAGTCCGATAGAAAAGAGAGGACCTTTTCCAATAAAGAATTAATCAGTCATGTAGAGGAATCTCTCCTCTGGAAATGTTAGCAAGGTAATTGTCTGTATCACCAATTTTCTGTCTCTGGTTATGTTATTGGTTAAAGTATGTGGAGCACAAGATCTTTCTTGTACAAGTGGGGATACTATTTTCTCCTTAAGAAGAAAAAGCCTTTAATAGCTCCTTCTCTCATTAAAACACCTTCCCTAAGAGTTAACTATATCTAAGGAAATTAGACAAAACAAAGACAGGAAAAACATTTTGTGGATGTTCCTTTGTTGGTGACATTTATTTCTGGAGCCATTTCTACAAATACATACATATTTCTAAGTCTTACCTCACAGAGGCATTTTATGGAATGTAATTGCTTCAAACACCATCTACGTGTAAACTCTCTGTATAGCAAACTATTCATATAAAATACTTCTTCAAACGATTCCAGCAATTTTCAGTGCCACTAGAATAAGCATGTTTTACATAAATGGCTTCATGTAAGTGGTCTGTCTCACTGCAGCCAATAAACTAATCCTAATAGTAATAGACACTTTTCTCCTTTTTTAACACTTCCAACCTGTTCTTCCACCTCGCTGGATCTGAGTATGTGGGGACACAATACCCTTAAGAAATACCACATGGTTTGCTTTTCTCATCCATTTCATTCATTGAAAACTGCAAACTATAGTAATCCACTGCTTTTCTACTTCTGCTAATCTACTATGAGGTGGATATAGCCAAATCCCCAAATCACTGTCTCAAAAAACAAAAAACAAAGAACCTGGAGCAAGAGTAACTATCAAATAGAAACCCCATTAAATTCACATCAGTGAAATCAGTACCTGCATCCTGTCAGTAACTACATCTTGACATAATAGTAACCAATGGTTTAGCACAATGATTGGGAAATTGTAAAAACAACCTGAAGAAGGCAATTACAAACTATTTCTCTAGAAAGAAAAATACATTGATGTGTCCGTGAAGTCACCAGTTGTCAAATTTAGTCAATTATATTAGTAAATTTGGTAACTTCTAAATGTTTTGGCTTTCAGTTTCCATTGATCCCAGCCAGCATGGTCAAATGGCAAGGGATTCTGGAAATAGTCCAAACCATCTGGACAGCATCCGATTACCTATCCCTGCTTTGGTCCATCCACAGCATACATACAGGAATTAAGGTAGCACAGCAATTGCAGCACTAGGGAAAGCTCCAAGTGAGCAGCTTATTCCGATGAAGGCTAGAATTTCTCTATTATTTCTATGCCTAAGGCCAACAACCTTGCCTGACCAGTGTGTATCCTTACTTAAAGTTCCTTAGCATCCTTTAGGGGACCACCACCTCATGTTTCTTGCCATTGGGTAGGCTCAGTGGATAAGAACACTCTTAATTCTTCAGACAAATCAGACTTGGGAAAGCTGAGAGGAGAGGGTACTAATGCAGATTGCCAATCATTAGTCTTAGGTCCAGTATCAGGAACCAGGTTCTGTTTTTCAGCTGACAGAGCACTAGACCTGAATCTGATTGCTTCTCTAGCTACCTCTTGGTTTCATCCCTGGATTTTCCCTTTGATTTCATCCTTTCTGCCTGAGACCCATGGATACATTTCCATACTTTTTGTTCTCATTTGCAGAATGTTAAATCAAATTCTTCTCTAGGGATTATTGACCCTCAGGTGTACCTCCCTCATGAATCCTCAAAAATAAAAAGAAATTACTTGCCACCCAACTCTGTTCAGTTGCCAGTTTTTGGCTTTGTCTAATGCTGCCTTGTATAAAGCATATCTCAGAATTAGGTCCCAAAGACCTCCCTTTCGATGAAGGGGACTTTTTCAGTGAAAACCCTCCTTCTGCAATTCTATTGAATGAAATTAGGAATGCAAAAATGTTGCATTTAACAAGAAAACAAAATCAATAAACCACTGATTTATTTCTTTTATGAAACTACTATTTCTTTCCACATTTTACGTGTGATACTTGAATTAGAAATCTAGAACTGGCCCATCCCAAGATTAAATTTATATGCTTAACAATTTGACTACATTCAAAATCTTTAAGGAGGGAGAGGAAAAAAAGATCAGATCAGAAGAATTGCAAAAAGTTATTCTCAAATTAATTGCCCCTACTTCTTAAATCCTTCCTGGAAATACATAACAATATGAAGTTGCTTATGGCTATGCATGCATAAGTAATGTTCAGTGTATCTTCCAGCCTATTCTGTTTCAAAAGAAACATGGGAATAGATGACAATCTGTAAAGTGCCTGAATAAGCCAAATTCTATCAATGGATATTAGAATGCTAGGCAATTTGAGCAAACTATAAATAAAGCTGAGTTTGCCAAGGTTAGGCAATGACAAACCATTGCTAGTTGAAAACTGAAGCAAATTCTTTTGATGTTTTTCTTGCATCTATGCTGCAGGAGGAAAGTGGTAAGGAAGGTGCAAATATGTGCACTTAGTTCAACTAAGTATAATAGGTAAAATTATATTTATTGGCATCAGTTAAAGGTGCATTCTATGTAGAATGTACTTTGGACTAAAATACTATCCAGCTTCTATGCCGAGAAAAGCTAAATTGTATAAAACATGCTTATATTGGCTTGCTGTTTTTGCCTTATACAGGGAACAACAAAGAATACTGCCATCATGTCATCTTGATGGCCATAAAAGCTAGGTGTCTGCTATTTCATTTTTAAAAGTTGGTTCTCAAGATGCTAGACACTCCACTGGATACCAGATATGCCACAACATGTTTGTTTTTTTACTCTTTAAGTTGGATAAGTGATTAAGTCCCAGCCAAAACCATGTAGGAACCTTCCTCAAGTTCTTTGGAAGTTCTTACCAAAGGTGGAAAGGCATGCATATATTGGAGTAAAGTGGAACCATTTGGATTGTCAGTTCCACTTGATTTAGCTAGGCTGAGAAGGACTGTCATCTGAAAGTATCCCCTAATCCATTTTACACCCAACACATTTTAGTCTTGTTTTGGCACACTCTTTCCTTACAGTACATTAGATTGTGCTCTTTCGATTGCATGTATATAACAGGAAAAAAGAGGGGGGGGGAAGCTAAGTGTGGCTGTAGACACAGGAAACAACAAAAAGGTGTCTCTTTTCTTGACATACCAGGTGTCAATTTTCAATACAAACTCAAGGAGAAAGAAAATTTCTAAGGAGAAATATTACCTGGGGTATTATGACATGTGGCGAAAGAAGCAACACTTAGCAGGGGATAAGCCAAAGAATCAAGAAGTACTCCTACACTTTTGCTTCCAGAATTTTTCAGCTATCCCACCTCTTTTAGCCTAGGCAGCCTGTTTGTATTTTAGGTAGCATCGTTTTCAGACATTTATTTATGCAGATGAAATCATACATGCAACACATGTGAAATAAGTATTGTTTTGCTCATCTAGAAGGCAGTGCAACTTTGTCTTTTACCCTTTACTGCCTCTTATTATTGCTGAAACACCACATTTCTGCACACCAGATCAGGAAGGCACTCTGGCTAGGCAGCCCACCAGCCTAAATTGCAATTTGGAAACCTAGGCACTTAATATTGGGGGATTCAACTGAAATAAATTTACAGATAGAAGTACTGTAAACTTCATGTTTTTTAATCTTCTTTATAATCTTCTCTTCCATTTGGGTACTGAGGAAGATGTTGATAGGTTGCTTTTAACAGGTCTTAGCTATGGATTAATATTTATGATTACTAATTTATGTCATTCATTTAGGGCACAGTCCAGCCACAGTTAATCACTGCTGGGCTTACCTGATTTCAGGTAATAGCAAGTTTTTAAAATTTCTTCCCAGAAATCACTAAAACTTAATCTAGATCATACCTTTAAGATATTTGTCCTCTGTGGAGGCCATGGGTACCACAGGCTAAAGTTCACACAATGGAGGAAAATAAAATTTCTAGCCATTTTAGAGGAAAACTGCCTCTAAATGTAAGCTCTTATCTCAAAAATTTTGCTGATTGTCTTTCACGATGTTCTGGCACACTTTTCTAGTTGTTCATCCCAAGAAGGGTGAAAAGAAAGCTACTTGTTAATCTTTCACATATTTAGAGTCAGTCAAATTGAAACATCATAAAAGCCATCATTATTAAATAAATACTTGAGAAGCTGAAGTTCTGGGCTTTTAAATCCCACCACTCCCATCCTCAGTTGTATCAAACTCACCAATAGTACCTTTATTACTCAACAGCCACACAAGCCAGCTGTTCTGCTGTGGTCCAAGATTCAATCCTTCTGTTAGTTAGTTTACTGAGTCCCTAGTGAAGTTCAGCTATATTTCCACCACAGCATCACTGAAGAAGTACTATCTCTAATCCATCCTTGACTGCCCCTTTGCTTGCAACCTGACCGTTTCTTGCTTTCCTGGAACATTACATCCTTTGCTCATGTATAGGTTTTACATGAGCAAAGTGTAAAGGGGGCAGGAGAGAAAGTAAAACCCTAAATCCTGCTTAGCAAAGCAGCCCTAAATTACTGTCTAGATGCGATGTCACCCTATAGAGAAACGAGTCCACATTTTATTTTTTTCTTTGCAAGCCTTGCAACTTTCCTACCAAAATATCTCTTCTGTAGTGAGCTATTAAATTATGTCTGCAGAATATTTTGTAAAACTCAGAAGCAGTCACTTGCTTCTCATAAATATAATTGGATTAATATCTCCTTCACTTCACATCAAGAGACCAATCTGCAAAGAATGCATACAAAGAGAAATGTTAGTCAATAATTCCTAGTGGTTCCTGGACTGCGTTCTTGATGGTCAGAGTTAACAGCCACAAACCATGTTCTGTTTAATATTTAATCCCATCTACTGACATCCATCATTCAAACACCAAGTTACTAATTGTGAGGACTGAAGTGAGATGGGGAGGGGATGCTCTAGATACATTTACCAATTCTGGAAGAGTGAGATCTGTAAATAAATAAAGTACCATTAGCACACAGCAAAGCACACAGGATAGAAGGGGCAATTCCTCCCTTCTGCCATAACTTCCTTCTGTCCTATCCCTTTTTAAAACTAAATTGGTGTCTGTGAATAATCAAGTTTATGTTTGTACTTTATGGAAAACATGTCTTTTTGTCCATCCTAAATGCCTTGCCATCTACTGTAATTTCATTAGATAATCTCAGTTTCTAACAGTATGAGATACTGTGTTCTTGGTGTTTTCTGAACTTGCTTTCTCCCCTGCAGACATTTCATTATCAGGATAGGTAACATTATCAGTCTAAGGGGGAGTGGTGTTTGTTGGCTCTTTATACGTAGTACAGTAGCTTGTCCTACCAAATTTGATTGGGGTATTACTTCTTTGTTCCTGTTTATCTGGTGCTGATCCCTTCTTACCTGGGTGTTGGTTAGCAGGTGTATGGTGAGAATGGATGTGCTGAGGCTGTTTGCCCCTTTCCTTGACCTCTGGTTGCATCCTTTTTTTGAAATGGTTTTTTGAATAGTTTATAAATGAAACTTATCTCATGAGGGAATGAGAGGAGAAAAAAATTGTATCTACTTTTGCCAACCCAGGGTTCATGCTTTCTCTGCTAATCTTGCTATATTTTTCTAAACTAAAAAGACCCCAATATATATATATGCCTTTCTGTATAGAAGGGTTGCTCCACCCCTCTGTTTTGATTGTTCTTTTTGTAGTTGTTTCAAATTGTTTAAACTTACAGTTGATAAACTCTAACCTGCAGCCCTGAAAACACTGCATAGCAGTGAGTTCTGGAAATTAAACATGGGGTCATTTTTATCTCTGTCAACTACCTGATTTACTGCTTTTTATAGTTCTGACTTTCATTCCTTCAGATTGCTTCACTCTGATACTGAATGAACTCAAGGAAGGGAGAAGCAGAAAAAGCACCAAAGTTTCACTAGAAGCAGCTAGATATTATTTGAACATGAGATGTTAATGGCTGAAGGTGAGCAACTCATGAGTAAGTTTGGTCTGGTACGTTGGGTATGCTATGGGTCCCGTCAGCCAAAAAATGACAGTTGGTGGGGACCAGAAGGTGCGCCTTCTTTGCCATAGTGCCTGCCCTCTGGAATATTCTCCAGAGATCAGGATGTCCCCCACCCTGTTGGCCTTTCATAAGGCCATGAAGACCTGATTATGTGCCTGGGCCTGAGGCCCCAGGTGTGTTAATGGCCCTGTTTCTTGGCTATATTAACATCCATGCATTGTTTACTTGGCAGCCATGTATATTTATTTTCTAGTTAATTTGTAGTTAATTATTTCAACTGTTTTATAATTCTTATCATTGTAAGCCACCCAGAGTCACTTGCTGAGATGGGCAGCTATAGAAAATAAATAAGTAAGTAAGTAAGTAAGTAAGTTCAATGATAAAGTCATTCTGAATTTCCCAGGCTTATAAAATGGCTAAAGTTAAGATCAGTTATATTTTGCTGTTTTATCTGGTACGTTTTTGTATGTTTTATTATTTTACTAATCTTTAAAATAGTTTTTTATTACTTTGCGATATGTTCTGAAAAACCTACACTGAAGCAGGATATACATTATGTAAAGGAGTGAAGTTAAGTCACCTTAAGCAAATCGGCTTCTTAGTTTAAAAATGGAAGACTAACATGCTTAGAGGAGGCCAGAAAGGACTTCGCATTACACAACCACCACCGTAGTGCACTAATAGATAAAGTGCTAAGGATTTGGGGGAACAAAATGCATGTGTAGAGATGGACATTTAGCACCGCCACCAAATCCGAGGGTGTATGGGGGAGACCGGTCTCTCTTACGACCTTTCACTTGTGAATGACAGAAGCGTCCAGTGAGAAAACGGGCTGAGAACATCTGAAGAAGAGTCGTCTTAGCGAGAGCTTCTCCCTCCCCCCGTCGCCCCCGATCCTGTCCTGTCCTGCGCTTCGTACGGCAGCGGGAGCTCGCAGGGAGGGCAGCGTGAGGTCAGGAGCGACCTCCGCTTGCTTACCTGCTGCTGAGCGTTGTAGTCTGTCAGGTCGGTGTTGTAATTCCAGCTGGCGGAGATGCTTTCGAAGAACACAATTTCCCCGGTGCTGTTATAGTCGTCGGCGAACTGGCGGGCCCCTTCCTCGGTCTTGTTGTAATTGGGAGGCATCAGGGAGGCATCCAAGGCGAATGCCACCCCAAAGCAGAGCGAGAGGAAAAAACCCGCCACCGGAGGCATCTTGGCAGGAGGCGCAGCTGCCCCTGCGAGCTCCAGATTATAAACGCCGCTCTCCCTCAGACCCTGCCCACGGCGCCTCCCCGCGCTCAGCTGGGAGCAGATAAACTGGAAGGCTGCCTCAGCTTCCCATCGCCCTGCCCGCCTTTCAGCAGCGGCTCTGAAGCTACACCCGTAACACCAGCGGCGGCGGCGGCAAATCACCCGCTGAAAGGACAGCCCCTTGCCTTGCCCAAGTCCCCTCAGCGGGAGGGAGAGATCCAAACGGAACGGGGGGAAAAGGAGAGCGGGAGGGGGTGAAGAAGGAAGTACCATCGCGCCCTTTCAGGGAAAAAGGAAAACCAAGGACTACGGCCAGGCGAGAAGCAGCAGAGGCGAAATGGGCAGTTAGGAGGGCTTCAGGGGAGAACAGCAGCCTGCAGAGCGAGCCTGCTTCCGTGAGGCGACTGTCTCAGCCAGCAGATGCAGGGCGCCCTCCACACCATTCCTCCTGAGTTCACTGACCACCACCCCACCGTGTGAACACAGCTACCTTGCCCCCGCCCCCCCAAACCAGCCTCCTGGGTCATGCCGTGGTGCCTGCTGTCCCATTGCCAATGCCAAAATAAGGGTTCAACTCCTAGCCTATGTGGGTGGGATACAAATGCACAAGGGATGGAAGCTCCAGGTGCAAAGCGTCCTGAGTTAGCCCTGTGGATGGGAAGGGGTTGCTTGTGGCAACCTGAAGGTGTAAAGCTGGAAACTCCTCTTCAATTCCCTGGGAAAAACTGTTTATCTGAAAACTATTGCTTCCTCACCTGTGGTCAGTTAGCCTGAAGGTCAGAATTATATGTATGGAAGTTGGAAGGCAAAACTCTATAGCCACCTCAGCAGAATAAGCAGATAGGCCCACATACATAGATACACACACACACACACATAATGTGTCATCAAGTTGGTCTCAACTGTTAGCAATCACATAGGTGGATTTTCTTTAGGATGATCTGTCCCCAACTTGGTCCTTCAGATCTTTCAAAAGTGCACCCATCCCCAATGTAAATGAGTCCATCCACTTTGCTGGTGGTGTCCTCTTTTTCCCTTTCCTTCCACTTTTTCCAGCATTATAAACTTCTCAAGAGACCTAAGTCTCCACAAGAATGTGTCTAAAATATGATAATTTGAGGCTGGTCATTTACGCTTCAAGTGAGAACTCTGGATTAATTTGTTCAATGACCCATTTCCTTTTTCTTGGCTATGGTATTCCCAGGGGTCTTCTCCACTTTCACATCATAGCATTAGGCACGAAAGCAAGCTGGTGACTTTGGGCCAGTCACTCTCTCTCAGCCCAACTCACCTCACAGGGTTGTTGTTGTGGGGAAAATAGGAGGAGGAAGGAGTGTTAGGTATGTTCGCTGCCTTGAGTTATTTATAAAAATAATAAAGATCTAATCCAATCTAATAGAGAAAATCACTGCCTGCAAGATTCTGATGTAGGTATAGACACATCCTGGCATCTGAATGCCTTTTCCAAGGTCTTGTTGCTGACCTTCCAAGTGTCAGTCTGCAACGTATTTCTTGACTGCTGGTTGCTTTACTGTTGATCTTCGGTCTTAAAAGGCAGAAGCTTTCTGTATCTTCATTGTCAATTCTAAGGCTGGTTGATGTACCTGTTGTCATTAGTTTGCTGTTCTTTATATTTAATATTAGTCCCATTTTTCACTGTCTCCTTCATTTTCTTTTTTTTAAGAACTTTATTGATTTTCAAAGTATAGCTAAAATACAAAATATAGAATATAGATGAGACAGAGTACAGAACTAAAGAAAAAACTATGAAAGTGCAAAATTAAATAGAAAGCAGAAAAAGAAAGTGACTTCCGACCTTCTGCAATACAGATATAAATGCATTTTATACAGATATAATCTCTTACCATTAGCTAAACCTTAGTAACAATATTTCTATAAAATCAAACCACTTAATCATCAAAACCCAAAATCAAAGATTTATTTTTTTTTCAGACACAAGAAAATAATCTAAAAGTGGTTGCCAAATAGAAACAAATCCAGACACAGTATTTTCTCTTATCAATGCTGTTAGCTTAGCCATTTGGGCCAGTTCCATTAGCTTAACCATCCGTTCCTCTACTATAGAGATTTGTGAATCTTTCCATCTTTGTGCATGTCAAAGTCTTGCTGCTGTAATCATATATAAAAGCGAAGTCCCATGTTGTTTCTCAAGCTGTTTCTCCATCAGTCCCAAGAGAAACAGTTCTGGTTTCTTTTGTAAGTCCACTTTAAGAATCTTTTGAATATTAACACATATTTGATCCCAGAATTTTTTAGCCTTCTCACAAGTCCACCAAAGATGATAAAAAGTTCCTTCACCAAGAGACATTTCCAACAAACATTCATTACCCCATCATACATTTTTGACAACTTATCAGGAGTTAAATACCAACAATACATCATTTTATAAAAATTATCTTTTAAGTTATAATTCAAAGTAAATTTCAAACCTTTATTCCACATGTTCTCCCATTGCTCCAACATAATATTACATCCAAAATTCTTAGCCCATTTAATCATACATTCTTTAACTTGTTCATCTTCTAAATTCATTTGTAACATCTTATACTTCTTGGTAATGACATGTTCATCATTTGTACAGAGTTCCATTTCAGACTGAGCTGTTTCATTAACAAATTTAAAATTCTTTTTGTCTACTTTAAAATGTTCTGACAATTGCACATATGTAAACAAATGACATGTAAAACCTTCCAACTCTAACTGTTCCCTTGTTTTAAGTTTAGGTTCACCCTCTTCAAAGTTTAACAAATCTTTGTAATTTAACCAGCTTGTTTTCCCCACATTTTCTCTTCTAACAAATGTTCATGAGGTGTCAACCACAATGGTACACTGGGAGACAATCTTGCTTTGTATTTATTCCAAACCCTCAATATGGCACTGCTAACAAAATGGTTTTTAAAATCTTTATTAACTTTAACTTTATCATACCACAAATAGGCATGCCACCCAAATCTCAATTCATGTTCTTCAAATTCCAATAACTTCCTGTTCTTCAAAGTTATCCATTCCTTCATCCAAAGCAAACAACAAGCATCAAAATACAATTTTAAATCAGGTAAACCTAAACCTTCTCATTCTTTGGCATCTTGTAACAATTTATATTTAATTCTTGGTTTCTTGCCTTGCCAAATGAACTTAGAAATATCCTTCTGCCATTGTTTAAATGGTAAATCTGTTGTCAAGATCGGTATAGTCTGAAAGAGAAACAACGTCCTGGGCAAAACATTCATCTTCATCACAGATATTCTCCCCATAAGAGACAGTTGTAGTTTTTCCCATCTTAACAAATCTTTTTTAACATCATTCCAAATTTTAACATAGTTATTCTGAAACAACATACTATTCCTGGTTGATAAAATCACCCCCAAATATCTAACCTTTTTTTCAATCTTAAAACCAGTCTTGCTGTTGTGCTCCTATATTTTCATTACTAGAGCTTCAAATCATTTGCATGTTCAGCTATCAGGGTAGTGTCATCAGCATAGCGCAGGCTATTTTAATGCTTCTTCTTCTAGTTTTAAAATCTTCTTCCAGTCTAGCTTCCCTCAAGCATGTAGGTTGAATAAATTAATAAAGGGAAAGTATACATCTTTTTCTCAGTCCTTTGCTGACCTTGAATCATTCTGTTTCACCATGTTCTGTCCAGAATGTGGCTTTGTGACCTGTGTATAGTTTTTGCATGAGGACGACGAGATGTTCTGATGTTCCCATTTGTCTAAGCACATTCCACAGCTTGACATGATCAGTACAACCAAAAATCTCATGAACCCACTGAATGTGAGAAGTTAGGTTTTCCAACTAAAAAACCAGGACTGGACGTCATTCCTCTCTCTGCCACCTGTGACCCTTAGAGTGAAAAAAGTGAGTGGAAGAGGTTGGCACTGGTGCCCCTATGCTCAGTAAATTATCTATGAGTGGGGCAGGGAAACATTTGTAACCATACACACCTCTTTAAGTCATTAATAGATACTTGCTACCTTTTCCTAATGCTGCTTGTGGACCACCTCTTGTTGCTTCTTTTTAAGTAGTAGCTGGGTGCTTTATAGTCGGTCAGAGAATGAAAATGTAGAAATGGTGTGTTGTTGCCTATAGCTGATCTTCTGCAGCAGTTGTTGGTCTCAACCATATTTTGTTGTTGTTGCTGTTCATTTCCCACCCACTATTTTTCTTACTTGATATTTACATCAAAACATTCATTCACATATTTACATTCAGCACCATACCAAATTTTAGCACTCTCCAGTCTTCAAATGCATTGCACTTTAGCAACACCATGGCTAGTGAGGGTGGGATTATGTATCTGAAAGGTACAAGGTTGGTAAGGTCGCTATATTTTTTTAAAAACATTTCCGAGGCAATATTACTGTTCATGAGTGCTTCTAACAGGAAAGGGAGTTTCATTCTTCAAAGCAGTCTTCTTTATTTTCCCATTTTCACCAGGATAATTTGAGCCTGGAGGCTCTTTTTCTTCACTTCCTTTTAAAATATGTTTAGCTAAACTCATCCTTCCTTCAAAGATCTCTGGATAAAACACATGTTTTATGCTTTTATTTATAAAATAATCCTGAGAGATAGTATAGGTAAGTAAGTAGACTTTGTGAGTGAGCAGGGATTAGAACAAGGATTTCTACACTAGATGCTACACCTGGAGGTTCCTAATAGTTCAGCACATTTAATAGTGTTATAATTTGCAATTTTATTTCTGCTTCCTTTCCCAGTGAATCCCAAGACTGAATCTGCCTTTTTCATGGCAGCTGTCTGCCCTAAACTATCCATTACTCTCTAAGATTTCTTTCCTAGTCAGTCAACTCAACTATGATTCATTGCATATATGTAGATAAGATTTTTTTTTGCCGCAGTGTGCATTATGAAAGTGCATTTGCCATTTTCCTGCATATCTCTGCAGATCGCCAATATTATTTTGAAGTTCCTCACATTTCTTTTTGTTTTACTAATCTTAAATATGCTTGACCTTTAAAATCCTACAGCACTGCCTTTTACCATGTGTTCCTTTCTGCTTCTCCATTTATATTTTGGACCTTTACTTCTGACTCCTTAACCCTATGAAAAACAGTGAGTAGTCCACAAGATGTAAGACTTTTTCTGCAATGTTCCAACATTGCAAAATATCTCAGAGTAAGTGAGATTAGTCCATACCTGATATTTTGGGAGATTTAAAAACAGGTGGTTTGTTAAGGCTTTTAGCTGAATGTGGTTTTGGCTTACTTTGCTTAAGACTCTTTCCTTTATAGATGTTGGTTATAGACTTCCAGTGGGGACATGGCGGACTGAACAGCTGTGCTCCCCGGCTCCACGGGCAGAACTGATAACACAGCAGCTTTTTTGAGCTCAGGCAGGTTTTTCCTGAAGCCCAGGAGCGTTTTACTGGGAAACGAAAATGCTCAGAATCACCCCATTTGTCCTCCAGGACCCAGAATCACCCCATTTGTCCTCCACCCAATTTATATTTCTTTAACTATATGTACCCTAAGGGAGGCTTTCTACAGCAAGGAGAAGTGGGGTCTCTTAGTGCTTATCGTTATTTTTGGGATTAATTTTTTAAAAATTCTTTTTAAGTTTTGGCTTGTTTTCCATACAAATATTAAGGAAGATTGAGCGTAAATAATTGTCTCCCTGTTATTATTTTTGTACTAAATTTGAAGAAATTAGCATTTTCCTACACATTGAATCAGCTGTTTTGAACTTTCACTTTTCTGCTTCTACTTCCCCTGGAGAATTGTCTGCAATCTCACTCTGGCTTAAGTAAAAACATTCCTTCATATCTTTGAATTTTGCTAGTTAAGCTCCTAGGGGGCACATAATCTACAGCGTGAGACATGGAGGACCTCAAACAGACTTTCTCTGACTTCCATCAAGTTTTCAAACAGATCCTTTCTGATTCTTACCAAGTTTTTATGCAAGGCATTCAGGATATTGTGGAAAATATGACCTTTGAAATGTCTCATCTGGTTGGGGATGTCGTTGATGAAATTGAGGAATTTAACAGCATCAGGAATCTCTCATAAGTGAAATTGATCTTCTGATGGAATGCCTTGGAAAAGAAGGTTACTATGTATGGGAGGTTTCCTGAAGAGAATTCAGAGGTGGTTGGGCTGTTTGATTTTTTTAAGAAAAAAGCTCTGTGTGCATTGTGGGGATATGTAAATACTTTGGTTTATTTTGAAGTGGGATAAGGGTTTAAGAATATTTATCTGGATTGCTTTTAGGGTTTGTCTGATTTCAATTATCTTTAATGATTTGGACTAAGATTATTAAGGTATTAAAAAAAGAAAATAATGTCTCGTTTTGGATTTGACATAATTAAGATTATTAAAATTGCTGTATTATCAAGTATAATGGTAGATGATTTATATGTTTTTTAGTTTGATCTTTATTATAGTAGACAGGAATGCATAGAATAGTAGTAGGAAGGAAATAATTAAATAAATGTTATCTTTGGGGGGGAGTTGATTAGGATATATATATATATAATCTTTTAATATAAGGGGAGGGAGAAACTATACTTAGTGATTTTTATAATGTGCCAATGGTATGATCTATAGAAATAATGTAATCTTGGTCTAATATTGAGTAAGGGATTCATTATGGATTTGTTGTATATCCTTGTTGTTAAAAGTTGGATGTCACCTCTTTTTGTAACTTTAAAAAAAAATTCTCTTGTGTTTCCACACTTTTTTAGTTTTTTTTCCTTTGTAGTTTTGTTTTTCTGTAGCTTTTATCTCTGTTTGAAACTTAATAAAATTCTTATATAAAAAATAGATGATAGTTATAGAAAATGTTTTTCTTGTCCTTTCATCAGTTATTTATCAGTTATAAAAATATTTAACTTTTTAATTGATTTAATTATCACTCTTAAGAAATGTTTAGAGATCAGATGATGGTTTCCCATGGAAGCTATCTAAATCCTTTTGGGGAATGGGGAAAAATGTCATTACTTCAGCCACAGAATTTTAATGTTTTTTATAGTTTTTAATGTTTTTTAACAATATTCATTCTTTTAGATATTTATTAATCGTTTTATATTTGTTGTACGCCACCCAGAGTCACTTGTTGTGAAATGGGCAGCTATATAAATTGGATGGATAGATAGATAGATAGATAGATAGATAGATAGATAGATAGATAGATAGATAGATAGATAGATAAAATATGATTGTTTTCCATCTCTAACCTTTCTGGGTTTTCCCATTATTTTCTTGTCTTTTTCCATGCAGCAGAAAACATATTACGAAGGAAATGATGAAATAATTACACTAATTCATGTACTGTTTCAAGTCACCTTGCTTCTTTTTTTAATAAGAACTTTATTAAAATTTCAGAGTAAAGAATACAAAGTACAGAACAGCTTGAATACAGAATTAAAAGAAAAATTAAAAAGTACAAGAATAGCATGAAAAAGTAAGAAGAAGGTGACTTCAAATCTTCTCCAACACAGATATAAATGGTTATTGTATTAACTTAATCTCTTACTTGTAATTAAACCTTAGCTAACATTATTTCTATAAAAAACAATTTAATTTTCAAAACCCAAGATCAAAACTTCATTTTTTTTTCAAATACAAGCAAATAGTCCAAAAGTCACCATGCTTCTGATTTAAATTTCTCTTCTAAAGCTGCTATTTATATTAGAAGGAAGTCTCCCCATGCTGATAATGTGAAATTATACCCTGAAGCAAGTATCAACTTTAGAGGGAATATTTTTCTAGATTTTTCCCCTGTCCACGCCTGCTACAATCCTGAAAGTTACAACTCCAGAAGTATGTCTCCTAAGCTAAGACAATTTGCATTTTTTAAAAAGCTGCATGTTAAATGCAAACATACAGTATATTAAGGTCAAGTCTGGTTTAGTGCTCCTGCCTCCTCTTAGAATTGAGATTTAAATCTCCAAGTGTATTTGATCTTGTTTCTGAAGTAAGCAATTAATTAAGGAAAATCTTGTTGATTTAATTTATTTATATAGTGATTTTCTGTCTGAGATGATCAAAGCAGTTATCAAGCAGGCTTAAACCTTTAAAAACAGTGAATAATTGGGGTTATTATTTATGAGAGTTGTAGTCCTAATCCATTGTAAGAGCACCATCTTGAGAAAGGCTGGCAAGGATGAACTTCTGGAGAGGTTTTGCAAAACCCAGAGAGCTGCATTCTCCTCTCTTCCTAGTGCAGGTTGTCTGTCAAGGCAGTGGATGGTTTTGACTTAAGATAAAAAGTGACAGGTTGAGCAAATCTATTAAATAGTGCACTTCAGTAAGTATTATTAAATATGTGCGAGATAAAGTCTATAAAATGCATTATGTGGTAATTACTTTTCTGCTACTTGTGAAGGTCTTACAGGGCTAACAAAATTACTGAGTAAATATAGTAACTGCACCAAATTTTAAAAGAAAACAAAATCTATTTTATTTTTAAAGAACAAATATTTGAAAAAAGCAAATTCAGAAAGCTCTAATGTTAACTAAGTCCTTCTCTCTTCAACATGATCAGCAGTTTAATATCTGATTACATATTTGTAACTGTTCTATTGGATGAATGCAGTATTCATTAGGGATCACTGCTTTCTTCTCTTGACTGGACCAGGAGACATTGCACCAGTTGGCAGGAAACAGATCCATTGTCCTGGAGCGGGGGGGGACAGGGGGAATCAATTTTTCCATTTTTTTGTTCCAGAACACTTGATGCAATCTAGATACTTGCCATAAGTACCAGTGACCAATGCGTGATCTGTAGATTAATCTGGAGATCTCATCTGACTCTGAAATGTGGATTTTTTAGCCATAATTTGGATAGCTTTTTCCCTGTTCCCTATTCCCCCCAATGAAGAATTCTGGGAAAATCAAAATCTTGCATACTTGCTTATGCCATTTCAGTTGAGTTTAATAAAATGGTTATCTCATTGTGGATTTTGGATTCATTTATTCTGTAGCAGATTTAATTAAAAGCCATATGCTTTTTATGAGCTGTGGCTAGCCTGAGCAGATGCATAGAGCTAGACTGATGCAGGATTTAAAAAGGGGATAAGGCAAGCAGGCTTATGCCTTTTAATAAAATTTGTAAGTTGGAAAATATGCTACCAGATTTCTTTGGGTTTAGGCAAATGTCCATGATACTGTAGCAAAAAAAAAAAAATTGATAACGTTCACAATTTCTGAGTGGTCATTGTCATTATTATATACATCTACCTTAAAAAGCATATGCAAAGGTACTTCTGTCACTTAATTCTATTTGGTTTTGTTGCTTTCACCTATTGTGAGCCACCCAGAGTCACTTAGGTGAGATGGGTGGCCATACAAATTGAAATAATAATAATAATAATTAATAATAACAATAATAATAATAATAATAATAATAATAACTTTGGACACATTTGGTAACAGCTTCTAGTGAATACAAGAGATTCTTCATTGCTACAGTATATTGTCCCTTAATTAAACATTTGGCTGGGATTTTGTTAGATAATATAGCAAAATCATTTAGACATCCATCTTGTTTTTCCTTAGTATTTTTTAAAAAATTCTTTGAACAAATAGAAAAAAGGAGACTGCATTTTTTTCTGCATTCAGAAAAAGGAAGTACTATCTGAACTGTTATCTGGGTAAATGTTGATTAATCACAGGATTTTTTAGAAAGAGAGTTTGTGATGTCACACAATGTTTTCCTTTGGTTATAATATAGAGGTTTCTACTTTTTTCTTCCACTTCTTCAAGGGTTGAACTAGCTCTCTTCCAATCCCAGATTTTCCTCAATTTTTTTAATTATCCTCTTTTTTCTATCTGGTGTAACATGCCACATTCTTTTCCTTATTACTTTTTTATTTCTTTTCTAATTTGCTTTTTTGATCACATTCTACCCACAGTAATTATCTCTCAGAATTATTGCTAATTTGTTCATTCATTACAACTGATTAAAAGTGGCTCCATTATTTTCTACAGGCTAATACATAGTAAATCTTGGATCATATGTGCTCGAAGGTTAGGCCTCTGAATCTGGTGAAACTCCAGATAACATTTAGATGGTAGCAAAGAGATAAAGGACACGCTGCTGTCACTTGGCAACCACTTTTGGACTATTTGTTTGTAATAGAAAAAAATGATGTTTTGATTTTGGGTTTTAGAGATTAAATGGTTTGCTTTAATAAAAATAACGTTAAGATAGGTTAATTAATTGTAAGCGATTAGATTTGTAAATTTATATCTGTATCAGAGAAAGTTGGAAGTCACTTTCCTTTTCTGTTTTTCTCTCTACTGACACTTTTATAGTTTGCTCTTTTTTCTTTAGTTCTGTTTTCTATCTGTTCTATATTCTCTTTTGTTTGTATCTTAACTATATCTTGAAAATAACAAAGTTTTTACAAGAAAAAAAAAAGAACATGCTGCTGTCATCTGGTAGAAAAAATACAGATTTTTGCAATCCAGATCCAGCAGTTCTATCATAGGCAAAGAGCAGCCTTCATGGTGTTTTAAAATAAGTTTTATTCCAATACCTTAAACAAGCAGTAAATGATATGAATTAGTAAGTATACCTAACAGGAGACTTCTGGGGACAAAGGTGTGATTGCTTTGCCCAATGAGCCTCCCTTTGGGGGGCAGGAGGATATTCCATATAATTTTGTCTTTTTGCTCCTTTGTTGTTTATCAACACTCCTTTAAATTTTTTCTGATTTAGACTTTTCCATCAACTACCTTCTGAAGTTTCCTCCCATTTTTATTGTTGCATCTCAGCCTGTTGGCTGAGATCAAAGATGTAATATGACTTAAGTTAGAAAACGTAAGTTAGAAAATGATAAAAACTGCTCTGTCAGCATTTAGCTTTCTTAAGAAACAACTTTATGCAGCTTGGGTGGGTAGCCGGTGATAAGTTGTTGTGGGCCTCATTCCTTCAGCCTGAAAATGCCTCCGTGGTGCAGCTGCAAAAGATTCTGCCGTCACTGCTCAGACAGAAGTCTGGTTAGGAAGAGGGCATGGGGTGGCATCAGGATGTGGCATGAATTCTTATGCCCTCTTAAACAGCCAAAGGCTAAGAATTAGTTTGGAGTTGAGTGTAAATAATTTCCCTTCTGTGGGTGTCAATAGGAAGAAAACAGTAAAACTCTTCAAACAGAGAGGAAGCACATGAATCCACCATAAGTCAATAAAGTGTAGAACTAGTGTTTTGCTTGCTATAAATATTCCTTTTTTCTGTAAGATTATTCTACTAGTTTCTCTTCAGATATTTTTAATTACTGTACTTTGAATATTTTACCTTCATAGTTTTCGCTGTTAAATGGAAGGTGACTTCCAGTCAGTACATTACATCTAATTACAGAAAAAATGCCCTGATGCAAGTCCACTTGGTAAGAATGGTTTCATTATATTATAGCACTCCCATCAAGAAACAAGTTAAAAAATGCCAATTTAAACAGAAAAGTGGGGGGGGGGGAGAATATATTTTGTCTGATAACTTTCTCTTGTTACCAAGAGAAATGCAAGCAAAGCTATGCAGCCCTTGAAAGTGTTTCTAGAAGAAGTCTACAAGACTGATAATACAGGGCAAACTCTTTGAAAGTATAGCACTCCCCTTTTCTTTATCCTTACAGGAATAATACTGGCTTGGCTGCTTTATGGTATGGGTAAAAAAGGAAACCAACTCATATGCGTGCATGCATGTGCACAGGCACAGACAGACACAAACAATATTTCTAAGGCCATCCAATTACAAAGTAACTCTTTTGCAAAGAGGGCGAAAAATGTAATAACAAGGACAATAAGATAAAATTGGATATGAGGAAGATAGAAATTTCAATCACATTATACTCCAGCAAGTTAGTTCACAAATTATCCTGGCCTAGAACCTGCTAAAACAGTTAAGTTTTTAAGGCCTTCCTGAATTATCGCAAAGGTCAGTTCCATATGGACCCTGGGGGGAATGCCGGTCCATTGGGCAGGAGCTGTGATATTGAAAGCATGTCTTCTGGGTCCCTTAAGATGACATTGTTTAATTGGTGGGACCCAAAGTGTGCTGGAGAAAGGTGATCCTGTAAAAATGCAGACGCTAAGACCTAAAGGGCTTTATAAATTACCATCAGCACCTTGAATTCCACCCAGAAGCAACTCGCAACCCATGCAGTTTGCGAAGTATTGGTGTTACATTGGCGTACTAGGATGAGACTGTAATTACTCATATTGCTGCATTCTGGACCAGCTGTAGCTTCTAAGTGGTTTTCAAGAGAAGCCCCAAGTAGGTGGTGTTGCAATATGTAAGAAGGGCCTTGCAATCCAGGAATGGGCATAATGGGTGCACAACATGAATCTATGCTAAGGCCCTCCCAGCTACAGCTGCCACCTGCTCTTCAAACAAGACCCATGAATCTAGGAGAACCCCAGATTGCATACAAGGGAAGTACAACTTGATTTGAAGGCTTAAACTAAAGCCATGGGCTTGATCTCTCCCCTCCCCCTGCCCCACAACACCAACTGGAACTGACCCTGAAGAAGGGAGGAGAACCACTGCAGCACAGTGCCCCCAATCCCCAATTCCTGAAGTTACTCCAGCAGGATATCATGACTGATGCTTGGAAAAACTGCTGATAGATCAGGAAGGAATAGGATAGTTGCACCACCCCTATTCCAGTCCCAACAGAGGTCATCTAAATTTGTGACTAATACCACCTCAGTAATGTACCAGATCTGAAACTCAGCTGAAAAGGGTCCAGATAATCCACCTCCTGCAGGTTCCTCTTGAAGCTGCAAACCTCTCAAGGGAGCTCCAGAAAGAGAAGGTTGGACACCTTTGAAAATTATCTAATGTTGTTGCATCCATTGTTGACTTCTTGTGGAAGGGTCAAATGATTATCTCCTTCAAGGCAGGTAAAGCCACGCCCTTACTCAATGACTTCACCATTGTTTGCACCTAACCACACATCATCTCCCATGTAGACTTGACCAGTCGAGAGAGACATGAGTCTAACAAACAGGTGGCTAACAGCCCCAAGAACCCTGTCCACTTACTCAAGACTCAAGTCCACTTACTCAAGACTTTGGAGGCTCAAACTCTCAGATAATAAATCAACTCCTTGCCTTAACCAGCTTAGACAGACCTGCCCAGTTGGAGTCCAACTCACAGCATATTCAAGTGGTTTTATCCATCAGATGCATAGTAGCTCTTCAGATAGTCTTCTGACACTTCCCTCCCAAACAAGGATTGGCTCACCCTAAATAGGGCTGCCAGATAGTAATCTGCTGATGCATTAGCAGCAGGAAAATTGTTACATTTTGCCCTTTTTATCATCAGATGTGGTCCTTAATGTAGGCTCATAGATGTATTTGGTTGCACTTGCTCCTTAGTTTCTTCAATGATGCTCTATATACCTCTTCTGTCATTTCAGAGTTGCAGCAACTCTGTAAACCAAGACATCCCCTGGATTGATGTGTAGGGTGATGCCACTCAGAAGCAATCTGACCCAAAGCCATAATCCTGCTTATTCCAGGTGGTGATTAAAGCATCAATTGGACTACACCTCAAAGCGATAAAGAGTGGCCTGATCATAGCAGATGTTAATATCCCCGACCTTAAGATCATGTTGCAACTTCCCTAAAGCAAAGGCCAGATCCAATGTGTAACCACCTATGTGCATTGCACTCTTCATATGGACCAGGTTCATGATTGCCATGAACACCTGAACCACCTCAAACTCCATCCCAAGGGAAAGCAAATTGAAGTCACAGTCATAAGTTTAAGAAACTCTACTACCAACTTAGCAACAGAATCAAACAGCTCAAGCAGGGAGGCCAGTACCGCAGCAGCAGCAGCAGTCCCAACTGTTTCCTAGAGCCCATCTTCACAAACTGAAGATCTGTAGGACAGCACCACTGATAGCTTCCTGAATGATAATAACCATTCTACCACCACCACCTACCTTGGCTACATTCAAAACTTAGATGGGCATATCTCCAAAGGGGAACAACCCCCTCTGCATCCATCCAGGTCTTGTCTATGCATTCCAGATTGGCCCTTTTATTCACAATAAAATCAAGAATGAGAGAGGCCTTATGACAAGCCAAACTAGCACTCAGCAGCAGCAGCCACCGTCAAAGACCAAGGCCACTGAGCAGCAACAGCCAATGACCTGTTATTCAGGATAGCCTAGCAATATCAGCTTCAGCTTCAGACACAGTCTTCTCAGAGATCAAGATTTATTTCACACTTAAAGCAGAATGATTGTAATGAATGGGACTTTGGGCAGCAATAACAAGTGTTGTCAATTTTGCTGGGACTACCTTAAGTTCTAACCCTGAGCTTCCAAACAATAGCTACAGGAAAGCAAGCTAATGTTCAGTAATGGGTGGTGAGAATTTATTTCCTTTCTCTTGCACGTTTTGTCCCATGAGTCCCTCACTGTTGTGCCCCCTCTTAAGATACAAAGAGTTAGCTCAATACTGTTCACTGGCTGAGTAGACTTTTGTCCTTAAGAGAACAAATAGTTGCTACATAGAAAGCTAAATGGGTCTCTTTTGGAGAAGAGGCATGATATTGGTGAGTCCTTCTCCTCTGAAATTTCAGGTTCTACCATACTGTGAGCCTTCTGGATTCAGCCACCAAAGACAAATTAAAAGAATTTGCCTAGAAATTTAATTTTGGTGTCCTGTATAAAGTACAGTTCTTAATTAGTATGCAATAACTTTTTACTGGCATTAAAGGCTAAAACAAACTTCAGACTGATCTAAACGTTATATTGTTTCTTAGAAGTATCTGTTCTTTTCCTTTTTAATTGCATCCAATCTAGGGAAAACATTTTACATAACTCACAAGCTCATACATCTGACTATGAACTTTCTGATAAAGAAACTATTTCATTGTCCTTGTACTTTTTATACTTCTTTGTTCTCCAAATACAATCTTTCTATTTTATCTTAGCAGTAGGTATTTACTGCTTCACTGTCCTTCAAACCTGTGTTTGAACTAATATTACCCTAATAATTTGTTTATTATTTATTTACTTATATATTATTTATTTATTTATTCTTTTTAGACGGTGTGCTTTCAAGTTAGCTTTAACTTGTGGTAACTGCCTAGACAAATCCATGCAGGGTTTTTGGCAAGATTTTTGGAAGTCTGCCACTGCCTCCTTCCCAGGGCTGAGAGAGGGTGACTGGCCCAAAGTTACCCAGCTGGTTTTGTGCCTAAGGTGGGACTAGAACTCATCATTTCCAAGTGTCAAGCCTGGTGCCTTTAATCACTACACCGAATTGGCTCTCATAAATATATTAACTGCTACATAATAGCTGAGATCCCCACTTGGTCTTGGGTTGGGGGTATGGTTGCAAGGAGCTGTCCAAAACGCAGGTAGAGCCACGAGAAAGAAGTGGATTGAACCACAATAAAAGTGATCTGAACAGTCAACAGGGAAGGTCATCCTAAACCACTGAGAACTTAAAGGTTAAAACCAGCACTTTCAACTGAATCTTAAAACAAATTGGAAGTTAGCCCAGCTGTTTCCATAAAAGGAATGCATAGTATCTATATTCTGTTCCAAGTACTCTTCAAAGGCAGCCTTACTTAGAGTGCATAGCAATAGTCCAGACCTATTCCCATTAATCTGTGTGCCTTTCTGCCTGGAGCTCAGCAGGGGTAAATGCGAAAGGGTATTTTTCTCCCAAGCTGTAAAGGGCTTTACAGGTTAATGTCAGGACAAACAGAACTACATGCACCCAATTGTGAAGATGAAAAAAGGTATAGTCCATATACACTTTTTTATTTTTATAGTTATCAATTTATAAACCACTTCACTAGAAAGACTGTGTAATGCAAACAGCAAATGCAATAAAACCAGATACAATCTTATACTTCACAGGAAAGTGAATTGGAATATTTCACATGTATCATGGAAAACCTCTTCTTCAGAGGACTGTGAATGGTAGAACATTTTTACATATGTATACATCAATATAATTACAAATAAAACACCCAAAGAACACATTGACCAGTTTGAAACATTATGGGTTATGCAAAAAGAAACTGATTACTTCAAAAAAAAGAACAAAAGAATGTGTAATAATATTTTTGAGCTGAGAATGGGTTATGAGAAACTCTTGAGAATGAGTAATGAGGAACTTAGGAATAAAATTATTGTCAAATTAAAAATAAGAGTATAAAAATGCATGTGAGTACAGCCCACAAAAATTAAATGGAGTTTAACAAAATAAAAAGCACTGTTGTGTATTCCAAACAAACATTTGGCAATAATATACACTTTTTCCAATTATACAAATTATGCCAAGATGTTCTAATGCTTTAGAAAAAAAACATTTATTTTTTTAAAAAACTTAATGCTTAAAAAGAAAAAGAAATCACATAGTTACAATAGATATGACATTCAAAGCATGTGGTTGTACTAAAACTGTTGGCAGTATTTTGTTAAAAATACAAAACAACAGCCCATTTATCATATGGAAAAGAGAAAACACCCAGGTGTCAACAACTGTATGAGTAAAAGTATTCAAGGTCTTAGTCCGTGCTTTAAAAAATTGAACATCCAATTCTGAAACTAAAGAATATACATAAAAACAATTTTAAACGCACAGAATGATGAAATAGTTAAAGTAATAAAGTCGAATCCGTATCTTCACTGAAACCTTCCAAATATCCCTCAAGCTTCCATGCAGAGAACAGTCTTGACTGCACAGAGAGACTGTTCAGAGCCCCAAAAGAAAAATCTGAAATGGTGTGTTCATACCGTAACCCATTTTTAGCTAAAGGGTCCTTTGGGTTCTTATGTCTCCTATTCTACAAAGGTTCACCAATTTTTCTTTTTAATTTACTGGTGGTTTTACTTTGTTCTGTGTTATTATTTATATAGAATTATATATACTGTAACTGAAGTGAAAGAATCTGATAAGATTAGTACATTCCTTGACGTGCAAAGCCTAGTAACAACAAACAACTGTCCACAAAGGAATAGCCGGGCGGGGATTCACCCCTTAATAAAAATGGGTTGTTGTACAAGAACATAAATATCAGTTTCTACAAGACCATTGGATATATACTTAGCCTGATTATAAGCAATCATAGGTTTGGATTGGTATCTAGGGATATTCTGGACCAGCAAATGGTTTTAATGAATCCTGTAGATATGTAATTAAATGGTAAACTGAATATTACTTTGTTGAATGTGTCAGACCTAGATTCTTTCTTCAAAAATATTTCTCACTGTTGACTTTCAGCTCTATCTCTTGCCTGTTATATGACAGATAAAGAGTACCATCTATTTATTAAATCCCTCTGTAACTGGTCTCATTTTGCCACAAAATCACACTCAGAAGATGAATTACATTCAGTTCTTAAAAACAGACCATACGGTTAATTGTATCTGTCATGTCTTGGGTAGCAGCTATTAAACCTAAGCAGATTATTATAGTCTGTATTTTTTCTTTAACTCAGAGATCCTAAACATTTACCATGTCCAAGAAATGGGCCAAAATCAGGCTGGCTTGGAGGACAAACTGAATACTTATACACTGGGATTTAAATCATTTATAAAATGCATTAAGTTGCTCCCAACTGCCTGTCCAAATGAGAAAAATATCATATTAAAATGAAGAATAAAATAGACTCAGAAAAAAGATAGATCTGGTAATAAATAAATTTGGACTGAAAAGATCTGTAAATTGTGAAGAGCCTTATACAATAATATCAACATTTTTAGTTGGGCTTGAAAGCTAACTGGGATCCAGAGAAGATAAGATAATATTAGCATAATGTGTAATTTTAATCTGTAATCTATCTGGGAGTTTTCTACTAAGTCTGTAGAGGATTTTTAAGGTCAGCCTAACAAAGGTAATTTTATAAACTGTGCACTGTACAGTTGTACACTATCTGTACACTAATCTAAAGAAGATGTTACCAAGTAGGCATGTCAATCTCAACATGTGCAAAGTGTCTCACAAAACTCTAATGACAACAATGGATATACTTGTACTCAGATATTACAAGTATGATCCTTTAGGGAGAGCACAACTCCTTGGCTGAATATCATTCACTTTGACAAACTATCCATTTACCTCTGTATTGTCTTGATTAGGCTTCAGTTCAGGGAATTTTCTGTTCATGGAATAGTATAAAAACATTGCTTGAATTCTGAGGGCTATGATGTCTGACGTTGGATGGGTTATCTGGCTCAACTATTCAGTGATTCACTGTTTACACTCTGGGTGTGAACCTGTGGCTCTCTCCAGAGGCTGCTCCAGTAGCAACATCCAGAGTGACTTAATGGTGAGGGATTTGGGGCACTGTGATTCAACAAAAAATGGAGAATCATGGATTCTCCACCTCAGCATTTACAATAAGGTATATTGGGTAATTATGGGACTACAGATTCAGTTTTAAAAAAATTCTGCTTGAACTATTGTCATTCTTGCTAGAACCAGTAACAAATGTGTAATTATGGAGTAATAATAATTATCTCTCAAATATAATTCCAAATTCCAAATAATCAACAGTTAGTGATCATGTCCTTTGTGATATACCGCGTAGAATCGGAGCCTCCACATGCTGACTTGATTGGAACTGCAAACAGGTGAAGCCATTTGCCACAGTATTGATATTCTATCTTTGATCTGTGAACAAAATCTTGTCGTGCTTTTCAATCACTAAAGCACTTTCATGACCGTTTTTGTCAGGGTCTTCATATCAATACCATGGAGCCTTCGCAAATTTAGTCTATGCTCACAAATATCTATACCTGTATTTCTCATAGATCCATACACTGTTTCAGTCCCTTGGTGAGCCTTAAAATGAGAGCTCTTTTGCCAAGCGTCCCTCTACTTAATTCTTTGATTCATGTGGTTTCCCCTCTGCACTGGGGACAATTCACTATGCAGCCATTCTTATGCACCTGAACATCAGACGACTTTCTGTTGTTAGCAGAGTGTATACAACCCTGTGCCACTGAAGTTACCTGAAGTTACACTTAAATAACACTTTTGTTGCATGGACCTTTTCAGTTGGATTGGATCCCCAGTTGAGATAAATGAATCTAGTTGCCATCATGATTTTGGAGAATCATCACACCAAGACATCTGGAGGAGTCTTAACGATGGATTAGATTTAAAGAATCTTAATGCAGGTGCTATAATCATTCCTTGCTTTAGTGCAAGCCACAGGTCCTCCTCTGAACATCACAGCACCCATTCAAGAAATGCCAGGAGGATGTCACTCTGACAGATAAAAATGGAATAATAATTATTAGGAAATTAACCATCCCTGGCAACTATTGCGCATCTTTCTTTTGGGATTTTTGATTGCTTGCTTATGTGCCATCATGTCATTTTCAACTCCTAGTTGCCACATAGATCTTCTCCATGGCGATCTGTCCCTAACCTGTCCTTTCAAATCTCCCAACTATGCACCCATCACCACTGTAACTGAGTCCATCCTCCTTGCTGCTGGTCATCCCCTCCTTCTCTTTCCTTCTACCCTTCCTCTCATTAGAACCTTCTCCAGAGAGCTGGGTCTCCGCATAATGTGTCTACTTCCACCTGCTTCTTTCCAGGTCATTACCCAAGTCCCTAGCAATCCCCACTGCACGTACATCTCTCTTAAACATAACAGCATCTTCCCAACCTTGGTCCAGATGGTCAGCCATTTAGCTGAAAGAGTGAGCAGAAAAAGTTGACAACTATTCCCCTCTAAAGGAGCAAGCACATTTTGTTTGCAGGTCTAGGTCTGTAATAAGGCATCAACAGATTATAAACTGCAACACAAATCTTTCTATGAACATTTTTAAAAATATGGGCATCTACAAGAGTAGTAGTTCTTCCCCATCCCCAAATGAGCTATAATTCCCAGCTTTCATTAAAAAAAAAAAAAGGGGTAGTTGAGCCAGCACTCTGGCCACAAATGGCTTGAAGAGTACTGTAAAAATCTTGTCTCCTTTTCCATAACAGAATCTCAGGATGTCTTGGCAATCAGGATTGGTGGATCAACCAGTACATTTTTTTCTTCCCAAAACATGGAAAGCTCTACCTGAGTACTTAAAGCACTTGACCAGTTCAATAACTGTACCATTGTCCATTTGAATATCCTTTATACTTTGTCATAGATTGTAATCCTGGGTTTAAGGTAATTAATTACAGGATGGGCATTGATATAGTATTAAATACAGGCCTTCAGGGTTCTCCTGTGGTCAGCTGGGGACATTGAGAATAAAGGCAGATGCAAATTATTAATGAAGATTCTCTGCAATCTCCATATCTTCCTTGGGCATCCTTTTCATCCTGCTACCATTTCCTGGCCAATTTTCTGTGTTGACTGTGTTTGAATAAGACATAATCCTCCACCCACTCACAGCCTATTACACTTTACCTACATTTTGAGCTCAGCTACTTTTTTTTCATCTTAAACCATCTTAAGCCTTCTGAGCAGTTAGTCTACTATGCTTATTTCAATCTAGTGATGTTCCCAGCTCCACCTGGCTGCAGTGCCTAGCATTCCCCTTTCCCTTCAATGGTTGGTCATTGCCCTGAATGGCAATTTCATAGTGGATTGCTGAGCTGCTATGTTCTCAGCTGATCAGTGAAGCCAATTTAGTGGCCTGCTAGAACCACTGAAATGGAGCAGAGCTTATAACACAGCTGCAAAGCTGGCACAGAAAAAGAAAATTATCTTAGATAGCTTCAATGAGCACACTAGAGAAACACAGGTTATTGATCTTACACATTCAGCCCTCCCAAGCATAAAGAATCACACACTTAGACATATTAGGTTAAGAAGTAGAAAGAATCTTACTGACTTTATTGTTGCTTCCGCTACATCCATCTTGGTGGAAAAGATGAAGTTCCTTTGTTCTTCTTTTCTTTCTAAATACTTAGTTTTGCCCTAAACTCTCAGCCCTACAGCTGCCAAGAGCTGTGTGGAAGAAAGGGGAATTCCAGGCCCACCACACGGTGCCCAGAATGTTGAGCAGCACAGATCCGTGTGCTTGCTTCTGGTGGAGAAGAAGGAAGAGAGAAAGAGGAAGTGGGAGTGGCAACAAACAGCTTCCTCAGAGTTGCATTGTGGGACAACTCAATTTACATGTTAATGAGGCATGCTGGGTTTGCCAGGACTTCCAACAATCAGCAGCTTCCTTTTTTCTTCTTATTCTTTCAGAAGATTTTGCTTTTATTTATTTATTCATTCCTTCATTCCTTCATTCATTTGAAATTACAGTATAGGCATGTTGGAAGGAAGCTACATCATTTCATCCCCTTCTGCTTCTATGAATCTGAACCATCAGGGGTTTTTTGCTACAAAGTTTCTATGGACATACAGTGGACCATTGGAAGACAAGAATAAACTGTTCCCCTTGCTTTGACCACTGTAGCATCGAAGCAATAATGGTACAATAAGAGGACAAAAGAAAAAGGAAAGGGTCTGTGTTAATGTCAAAGGACAGAATATAGAAAGGGGGTGTGAAGGCAAATGTGTGCAAACATCTGGAAAAGTAAAGAAAAAGCACAGGAAATAGAAAGGAGGGAGTAATCCCTACAAGGAAAGGTGGGCAGGAGCCAGCCAGCCAGCAAAGCTTGCTTTTGCTGCATGGATGGAAAGGGCAAGAAATAAGGGAATGGCCAATCAGTCCTGCAGTGGCCATGGCCTGGACTGAGCACCAACCTGGTCCCATTGCCAAACCACTGCAATCCAGACTGGAAATGTTAAAGTTAGCCGGGAGCAGAACATCAGTACACTATTGTTGGTTAAAAAAACACAAGTAAATGGAACCATTTTCTTTTGATGGGGGCTCTCAGGGGCAAACATCACAGGCATACATGCAATGAATGTGCTTATTTTTTGTTGTGTATGTAGAAGTGGATCTAACAGTGTAAAAACGGGGGAATGAAAGTTTCTTTGTCTCTGCCATGGTCTTAATAAAGGCTGCCTCTTCGGAGCTCTTCCTTCATTGCAAGGGGAGCTCCCAACTGAGACATTCTATGAACATGGATGACTGCAGGGGGAGCAAGGGGAGGAGTGACGTCATGGGTGTCATCACACTAAAGATGTGAATTATCTAATTTGTGTTGTGTGTGATGAGATGACATACATGACATCCACTAATCTGCTTATATACATTTGAGCACCATTAGCAAATCAGCCAACTTCAAAACTGGTATTATTAAGCAAACTGTTCATGGTTTAATGGTACTAAGCAACAGCTCTTTTCAGTAACTACATTCGAAACATTAGAATATCATATGTTAAAGAAAAATTATAGGCTGTAGCTGAACTGAGAAGAAAAAAAGGGCATTAGGGACATGGATAAATCAGTTTGAACTCTCTGAATGAGGCTGTTAACAACATTGCAGACAGATCTATCCAGAAACAAAATTTCTCTTCCTGCTAATTTGCTGGGGAGATCTTTTGCAACCTAGTGGCCAGGTCTGTTGGCCATCTAATTACTTGGATCTGCAAGAGGTGTGGCTGGCTTGTCAGATATTTCTGGCATGGTAAATTCAATCACTGTTGAATAAATTACAATTGGTGGGGTTTCCAAAACAGATTAAGCTATGAACCGTGATTTATCAAATACAAGGCTGGGCTCACATAACATACTAAGCACAAACAAAACCACATTATGAATGCTTCCAGATGACCAGCCTTTTAATTGCACAAGTCTTCTGATTGTCTTATTGAAAGAAAGCAATGGCTCCAGCAGACTGTTCTGACTGTTTAAGTAACCAGGACTGCAGGAAAAGGAACATGTTTTCCTCTTGTGTTAAGTCTATAGGCTCAGCTAACCAAAAGCGACTTGTTTTTCCTTTCCCCAGAAGAATAGGAAGCTTTCCCAACCAAACAGTGCTCATCTGCTGGCCAATAAGGATTACGTTGTCCTACCCACCTTCCTCAATTTTGTGGGTAGGACAACGTAATTTTGTGGGTTTTGTGCCAAAAAACCCACAAAAACCTGTTTTTCAACATATGGGAAAAAAGCATTACATTACAGACATTTCTACTTACTGTGGAGGGAGACTGACATGCCATACCTGCTGTGAAGAATTTTGCTCCTTTTGCCAGTCCTGATCCAACCTCCAAGCTGGGAAATAAAGACAAGCTATGTGACCCCACCAATGGTCCCACAGACCACCCTTTGTAAGAGCACCCTACAAAATGCAGCCTTTTCTACAGTGATAGATATGGCTCAAAAACAAGAGGTCCTGCATGCAGTAAATGGTGACTACTATCAAAGGAGGCTGAGACCGGCAGCATAATAAGTGCCAGGTGACAGCACTGTGAGCTTTGCTACTTCATTAATGGACTGGAAAGTCTACTAATGCTCAGTCTGTGTACTCAGTGGATCTCCATGCCCTAGTCTGAACAGGAGGGCCTTACCAACCCTTGGTTTCCTAAAGTCTGTGATACAGCCCAAAACTCAGTGCCAGATGCTCTGCCCCGTATGATCCTCTGGACAGAGCTGGTGTGCAACTTGTGGGTCCTGGACTCATGGTTCCTGCTTAAGGAGCAGGTGGCAGCTGTGGCTAGGGGGGCCTTTGCACAGTTCCATCTTGTGTACCAGTTGCTCCCAATCCAGGACCAGGAGGCCTTTCTCAGTCACTCATGCCCTGGTCACTTCCTGGTTGGATTACTGCAATATGTTTTACATGGGGCTGCTCTTGAAGACTATCTGCAAATTACAAGTAGTCCAGAATATAGTGGTGCATGCAAGTCTGGGCACTTCAAGGTTTGCCCATATTGCACCTGCATGAGCTGTGCTGGATTTTCCAGGTGCTAGTTATCACCTTTAAAGCTTTAAATGGCATTGGACTGCCTCTCCTTGAAGACACCTGCCCATCCCACCAGGTCAGATAGTGTGGGTGTGCTCTAGGTCCCTTCCCTTAAATGTTCTCATCTAGCGGCACCTAGGAAGTGGACCTTCTCTGTAGCTGTCTCTGCCCTATGGAACAACCTTCCCCCAAAGATCTGGCAAGGCCCAGTCTTCCAGAAGGCCTTGAAGAGCTGGCTCTTCCTGCCAGCTCTTGGGGTAGAATGAGGCTGGAGACCAGCAAGGCAGAATGCTGATGTACAAGAGAATATTGCTCCAGGGCACAAGGAGTTTTTATTTTACTGTGGTTGTGGTTGTCTGGTTTTGGGTTTGTTTGTTCGGTTTTTTGATATTTTATTGTATTATGAACCGCCCAAGGTTGTGGTTCCTAATATGGACATCTATAGATGTCTTTTAAATAAATATAAATAAAATCCTGCCTATATTAACACCAGCCTGAAATTAAAGGTACTCTATGGGCAGAAAGGTAGAATTTAAATCTAATAATGATCACAGCAGCAATAGTAATAATTAAAATGATGCAGTTGGAGGAACTGGACCACGAGAACACTGTCCTAAGCTTTGTTTGCTGTGCTGTGTCCAAGTGCTGCTCTAGTTGTGATTGTGATTAATGGTTGACAGGAATATTTTCCCTGCAACATGCAAGAAAGTTTGCCTTTTGCTTAGTCAAGGGCTCTTCAGAAACTCCCTCTCCTTGCTGCCTTTTTTCTCCACACATCTGGAATGCTTATTAAAATGACATTCAACCAGACACCTCCAGCTGACAGATTAGATTAAAAATCTCCCTCCACCACCTCCCTCTGTTTTAAGAAGCATGGAAAATGTCCCCTCTCTTCATTTATTCTGGGAGCTTCTTAGAGGCTGAATGGGGCAGAATAGAGGACTTGTTTCCATTATCCTGTGAGAAGACCCCCCCCCCAATTGGCTTCAGCCACATTCCCATTTGCTAACTATTCAACCTGATCTTTTTCTCACCATTTTTATCTCAACAATGGCTGCTGTTTAAACAACTGCTTCCCCACAACCAACCACCCAGTGAAAGGAAGGCAATCTATAATTGCCAATTGCTTTGCAGTTTCTCTCCAATGTGAGAACATCTCAAAGGCTGAAGTGCCAGAGGAAATTCTCTCTCAAGATCAGCCTTACATCTAAATTCCAGGCTCTTAAAATTGATTTATGTATAAGACTGTTGTAAAAGTTTACAACAGACAATAGAGATGTGGACTTTAAGTGTTCTTCAGGGCGAGATTTATTAGGACATGTATTATTATTGGCAACGAAAATACAACAGCTCAGCTACTGATTGTCATGAATTACAAGGAGAATAGCTCACTTGTGTTGAAACTGCCTACCTGAGATCAAAAGTGGTTGGAATGGAGTCTTCTAGAAGGAGGTGTTTTTGGTTGCCTTGCCTTGGCAAACTCTAGGTCTGCTAGATTGCAGATCCAGAATTCCTGGCCAGGCCACTTGGGCTAGAAATTATAGATATTAATGGGACCAAGGAAGGTTGCTAAACTCCCCTGTGAGTAAATCCCACTGACTTTAATGGAGGTTCCTTCTGGGTACTTAGGTGTAGGATTGTACCAGGAAATACTGCAGCATTTTCTTACAACTAAGAATGTTGGTTGATTCTTCTTTTTAGCCCCATCTTCATTGTTTTCATTCTTACTTCTGATGATCCCTTTCCTATCAGTTAGACAGCACTTCCTCTTGGCCATGTTAAAATGCATACCTGCCATCCTTGAGTCAGCCGAAAAATAAGTCAACATAAAGGGAGCTATCCCTGCTGCCCCCCCTCCCCGTCCTCCATTTTAGGGTGCCTCATCAACCAGGCCAAGGGATGGTACTGTCTGTACAGATTTAACATCATTCAGAATTATGTAGGGTCCCTAGATAAAATGGTGTATAATTATTCTGAAAGAACGCTAAACTTGTTTTAAACATAGATTTAGAAGTGTTCTGAAAGAGCACCTGACCTCCTTTTAAAAAAAGAGGTGGATTCTGTCAACTGTTTATTGCTGGGTCTTTCCCCAAAAACGATATTACAGGTTGTCCACTGTTTCTGTCAAGACTTTTGCATGGCTGCATTTTCTACAGTTTGTTTTTATAATTTGGGGGTGTAGGGAGGCTGAAGTCTACTCCCTTTTGGGTTCTCCATGGGCTACCAGCCATGTTTGACCATTGCCATTACCCTACAGCACTCCCTGCTTCATCCCACACCAGCTAACAGGTGTACCCCTGGCTTTGGGCTCAGGATGAAGGAGAAAGTGGTTTTCCAATGTATGAGACAAACTGCTGCCTGCATCAGCCTGCATTCATGTGGAACCTGTGTGATGGATCACATCGACTTTTTGCATATAGCTCTCTTAAAACAGAAAGCTCTAGTGCTCTTCCAGAAGACTGATAGAGTGATCTTCAGAAATAGGCCAAGTGGCCAGTCCACAGAATGGAGTATCTCCACACCAATGACCTATTACTCTTACCTATTACTCCAACAACTGGTTATGTGGTAAAACCTCCACCCCAGACATCTGCCCACAATCATTCCAACCCCGCTTCTCTACACATTAAGGAGAGTGATTGGTGGTTCCTTTTGCTCCTGGCTGGTGCTACTGAGTGGGAAGAGAAATAAAATGGAAGAATCCACCAATTGCTACCCTTAAAGTGGCAAGGCAGATTAGAGTTTTGCCATCAAGGCACTGCAATAATTGCAGGCATACTTTTCTTGCAGCTGAAGAATTCAGCTCTGTGAGCGTGCAGCATGGCTTTATATGAAAGCTCTTCTCCAGCTGAATGCTTTCTTCTTTGTCTCTAAGTGTTCTTGCATTATTGATTATTTGAATATAATCACTTTTAAACAGACAGTCAGAAATTCAAAGATCCACTGAATTCTGATTAATTTTAGAAAAGTGCCTGTTAATTAGTTTACACTTTGGTAGAATTAGATAAGGATTGCTGATACAGTTATACCTTCTCAGGAGGTAAATCCTGCTATAGTATAGGCAAGTAGACACAGAAAAATTCATCAAAGAGAATATTTACTCATCTGAGGTAGTAATACATTTGTTGACCTGCCTTAGAGAAGAAACAAGACGAATTATAACACAAGAAAAGGAGGAGTTCTGTTGTTCTTGGACAGAGCTAACTAAAAATTGCTAGGAAAGCCCTATTACAGCACACATGCCACATGTCGTTCCCACCCCCCTCCGTTCGAGTTCATGATTTCCTGCTGAAATGTTGATGGTAAACTGATGGTTTTTGAGAGCATGATTTTGTCTTTAAAAAAAAAAGTAAAGCACAAAATGCCTCTGGTTTAACCTATTCTCCAGCTCTCAGCTCCCCAACAAAGGCCACAAACTTCAGTCTGTTACTTCTGAGGTTGCCTTCAAAGCCTCACTGCCCTTTTTTAAAAGTTAAGCCCAAAAGCATTGCCCATCCCTGACCTATGACAAGTTTTTTCAGTTTGGAGAGGGTCCATAAAATGTAACAATTTTCTAGCATTTTGGAATGAACCGAGAAGGCATTTCAATAGGACTTCCATGCACTTGGAAAACTTCAGAGGAACCATTCTCTGTAAACGGAATTTGACTGATAAATCTACAGCTTCCTTCCCCTCCTTTTCCTGTTCCTCAGTGTGGCACTTTACAGAAACACTGAAACGATGTTGCTATTTTTAAAGACAGAGTGTCTGCTCTTCTGCAATGCTCCAAAATGCTAAATCATTCACACACCTTTTAATTTGGGTTGCTTTGTAGGGATCCTTCCTTACCTAAAACAGTCAAAGATTCAGACTCAATATTTGTTCAAAAACAAAACCTCTCCTATTTAATATCTATAAGAAACTGTTGGCAGAATCTGGTGGTTTGAGCTATAATGTTACTAGGATCTTTCTTTTTATAGATCTTTTTTTCTTTTAATCTTTTCAATCTATAACTTGTAGAGAACATGCAGAATAAATGAATTAGGGTATGGGTAGCTGTCTGGAAGCATTGTAAGTCACTTGGCTGATCTGAATGGAGGTTGGAACAACATCCCTCTTCCAAGTTTGGTTTGGAAAGTTTGGTTTCTCCCAGATTTCTCTAGAATGAAAGGTGGTAGCAATGGATTTTGTAAAGAGTTACAAGTTTTGTATGAATGGTAAGAACCCTGCAAATAAGTAAATAAAAATAACAGGTAAGAAGATGACCCAACCTACCTAATTGCATATATTGCCGTACAGTATATAAGGTAAAAGCAACAATTTTGTTAGGCCTTCACCAGCATGTTTAATAATAAGTAGGTACAGACAAAATCTGACCATGCTGTCAGGAATGCAGCAGTGATGATAAAAGACATACTCTGAAGCTTGTTATCTGTCAGTGTAGCTGGCTGATTAACTAAATATAATGCTAATTAAATTCGCCACTGATTCAAAGGGCACTAATATTACTGCCAAGGGCTATATGTTGCAAGGGATGTATGGTGCAATCCTTACACACCTGCTGTCTTCCCTGTCTAAACATATACATGGAGATTTTACCACCCAACCCACCTCTGCCCAGAGTGATCATGTTGCCCTCAAATGGAAAGTTCACTGGAAATTATCCAATGTGGCGAGGTTCAGCGAAGGATTTTGTCAAACAGCAGCAGTCACCTTTCTGTCCTTTTGAGGCATGAAGGAAACAACCTTGTTGTAAAGCTGTGTTTGCCACTACCAGTATTATCTTGGCAAAACTCCTGCTACTGCCCAGCTGCTTTTTAAAGAGTAAGATCAAACATATACAGTATGTGATAGGTTTCACCTCTCAAAATAGCCTTCTCAGCACTAAAGATGGAAAAATGTCTATAATAACTGGTCAAGCAGAATTAAAAGGTAAGCAAACTGGACCACATGTCCACAATATGCATTCCAACTCCAGGGGCATCCATACAAGGGGTCAAAGCGGTCAAGATGATGGCAATTGAAGCCCCACCCATTTTTACATGTGTTGCACGTAAAAATGAGTCAGGGCTTTAATCAAATGAAGGGGGTCTGCATCTTGACCCCTTCTGTGGCTACCCCTGTCCAACTCAGCATAGATATGAGCAATTTTATCTGGAAAATGTTGTAGAAATCTATTATCATACTCCATTAAGTGGCCTAAATTTTCCTGCAAAGCATTATGTACTCGACCTTTGACCATGCCCGCACATCCCCCTCATTTGAATTACTCAGTGACGATGCGATGGCAACAGAGCAAAGCAACTTCTCTGCCAGCCCTCTGGGTAGGCTTCCAGGTGAATTCTAGCCCCAGTTCAGCCAGCCTCTTTCCCACCCGCCCTGCATACCTGTGATTCTATCCATTCCTCGCTCCCTGGAAAACAAGATGTCTGCCTTGCTTGCTTTAGTGAGCAAAAGCACTCCCGGGTGACTATTGGGTCACATGCTCAGGCCATTTCCCATTCTCACTACTCAGGAAAGATTTCACAGAATTGTATCAATTCTGCTGAACTGATAGAAACTTGCCAAAGATACAGCACATCAGGAAATGATTTTAATCCTTCCTTGGAAAAGTCGCCATGATTCAAATCCCTGTCTCTCCACGCAGTGATCACAGAATTGCTGGGAAATTCTCCCTGCTCAGACCAGAAAGTCCGATCATCTACCTCCTGTGGAATGGCGTGTGGCTGGTGCCAGTCTTATGCTGGAAGTACTTCTTTTGTGGCAGCTTCAGCAAGTGGGACAAGTCGGGGACAGGGAAGAAGCAGGGATTCCAGCAGCAAGCCCAAGACTTTGTTAGCTAGTTCAGGAATGGAGAACGATAAATAGCAAACTAAGAAGCACAGAGTAGAACCCTTATCCTGACATGAAGACCCATCTTCAAAATGTATTTGCCAAGCTGGAAGATTACAGATCCCCTTTCTGTAATCTTTTCAGGGAGAAAATCACCACAGAATGCAGCTCCTCCTCCCTGCCTGAGAAGAACAAACAAGGCTGATCGGAACAGATAATTAACTGAAGACACAAGAATTGCTGACTTATCATCCAGACCTGCAGACTCTGCAGCCCAAGCAGAAATGACTTTCTAAGCCTCCCCTCCCAATTCCTCTTGGCAGGAGGAAGGGGGATATGATGGTGGGGAATTTAAACGTTTCACTAAGCAGCCTTATCCAAGACATAATTACATGGCAGTCTTTTCCTCCTCCTTCTGGTGCTTAGGGCACCCATGACCAACACCTCAGACAACCACCTTGCAGGTCCAGTAGGAATGGACCAGCGGTGTATTTATGATCTCAGCCTCCAAAGATAAGGAGAATCATTAAAATGCCATCCAATAGTACTCCTAAAATGTATTTAGCAGCGCATCTAAAACCTAAGCTAAGATCATGCCCGAATGACAGTAGTCGGACAGAATTATCCCAACTTTTCTATACCTACCATTATCCTAGCAATACTGTCCACCCAGCATTACAGCTTATGAATGCCCAAGAAGCAGAATAAATGGTAAAAAGGAAACCCATGGATTTGACTTGGATAAACAACTAAGTCTGACTCAGAATAGGAAAGAAACAGAGAAGAGAGGAATATCATCAGGAGTCCAAATTTGCACTCCTTGCAGCTTGGCAGAACTGAAGAAGTCCTAAAACCACTTTCCTCCTGGCAAAATGCTGGGATTAAGTCAGGTGGCCTTTGGGAAAAATAACCCCACAGGCTCCTGGGAATGTGGAAGAGACCTCCCTCATTCCTACGTTTTCCTCATCAAGGAACAGAGTGTTATAACTGCACCTGCTGCCTTATCAAGTCAGGTGCTTCATGTGAAGGGAGGAGACAGTGGAGCCGAGGTGAGGGAGGAATCTTCAGCCAGGAGGGTACGATGATAGAGGGTAAGATGATGATAGATAGATAGAGATAGGTAGATGATAGATAGATAGATAAACCCCCGATGGATTTGCAATGATTTTCTCTTCTCCTAGGCAAAGGTTTGTGGATCTTCAGACCTTATACCCAGGCTCAAGGCCAGTGAACTTTGCCAGACAAGAGAAAACAGCTGGAGCTCATCAAGAGCATATCTGCCCTTCCAGGTGGACCCCGTGATGAATAGGGGCCACCAAGGGTTTCTGGAGGGCAGGAACAGGCAGTGCTGTCTTCTGCTCACCTCTGGCACATCACAAATGGGATGTGTATTTTATTTATTTATTTATTTATTTTCTATCCCGCCTTTTTTATTTTTATAAATAACTCAAGGCAGCGAACATACCTAATACTCCTTCCTCTTCCTCTTTTCCCCACAACCACCACCCTGTGAGGTGAGTTGGGCTGAGAGAGAGAGACTGGCCCAAGGTCACCCAGCCAGCTTTCATGGCTAAGGCAGGACTAGAACTCCCAGTCTCCTGGTTTCTAACCCAGCACCTTAACCACTAGACCAAACTGGCTCTCTATTTTCCTGTTCTGAGTTGGAAGCTGTCTTTTCCAACTTATGCCGAACCACATGTTCTTGTCCCCTTTGTCTGCTACACTTTACTTTCTTCTAGGCAGCTCTTGCCCTTTGATTGACTCCTGTGCAAAGGCAGGAATCGTCCTCCCTTGAATCGGTGGTTGCCTTCTGGAGCTCACTGATGTCTGTTGCAGCTGCTGTTGAAAAACAGGATCTCAATAACATGATCATTATGATACTTGCCTGACATGGGCATCATTTCATGGCTTTTGCAGGTACAGAAATATTGGTTTTAAAGCTGGTTATTGTGCCTGCATAAAAGCACATTTTAATGATTCGGCTTTGCATATATAAATTAATATAACTTTGCAAACATGCATTTATATATATGTATTATATCTCTCTCAGCCTGAATCAACCCATTGCAGGATGAATGCCTCTTCATCAAAGGTTATGGACCAAAATCTACCATGCTGGTCCAGCACATCTTGGTGGATGGCAGATAGATGTTTTCTGCTCCCCAGTCTCTAGCTGAGAGAAAGCGACTGGCTCAGACACCCAATAGGGCTCATGGCAAGGTCTGCCTGGAGAAGGAGAAAAGAGAAAGGCTGTTCCTAGGTAGGTAGGTAGGTAGGTAGGTAGGTAATCAGACAGACAGATGGATAGCAGTGGCATCGGGGGGATGGGTGGGGGGTCAGATAGGTCATTCTGACCAAAGCATTCTCATGCTGTTATGACGCAAGTCCCAACTCTTCTGTTCGTGTGTTAGGATATCACACACACACACACACACACACCCGAAAGGGGTGGAGCTCGCAGCATGGCACAATGGTGCTTTTGGTCATTTTGATGAAAGCAACAGGAGAAAACAGTGGACATCTATGTGTGGTTGTGTGCAGTCTGGTTCATGTCACTGCCAAAGCATCTCAGTCTGGACCGATTTTTCTTAAACTGCCTTAGAGTTAAGCTGGAATCAGCACAGGATTCCAGGACAGGAGCAGCTTATGGGCTCAATGCAAAAATGCTGTTAGACTACCCTAATGCCTGCTCATGCAAAAGAACTGTGTACATAAGAATGCCACACAAATTGTACAGTACAACAGTTTGAAAACAATACCTGCAAGTATATACAGAGAACATTAGCATGAATCTATTTTACCAGACTTGCTAGTCACGTTGAATGTTTGGAGGCACCATTTAAGCCATCACATCCATCCCTTGCTCAGGGCAGGAATTAAAGTATCCCTCATAAATGTTGTCCAAGCTCCACAGAAGGGGAGCTCACTGCCTTGTATAGTGACTTATTCAACTGCTCTTACTATTAGGAAGTTTTTCCTAGAATTTAACAGAAATTTGCCTTCTTTTCATTTAAAGACCATTTATGGATAAGAAAATACAGGGCCTGGCCTATGTCACAGCTGTTCTGGTATTTGAAAAATGCTATAATATTCCTATTGTATCTTTCCCACATTCCCTTCTTGTACAATGTAGTTTTCAGCCCCTGATCATCTTTGTACCTTTCTCTGAACCTTATTTGTTCTAATTTGTCTGATAATGTCTGGCATTGTATATCCAGGTGGCACTTGAAGTGAATTCAGATAGCACACACTGGGGATATTGCCAGGGTTGTATCACTATCCTATCTTCCCCTGTAATCTTCCTGTTTTCTCTTCTGGGGGAGGAGGTAGATCTGAAATCTTAGCTCGCTGATGAGCAGGAGGATAGGAAGATCTGTCTGGACAGGGAGAAAAGGGACAGGTTGCTCCCACCCAGTAAAACGATGTGTAAGACAACAGGGTGAGGAAAATCAAATCCCTCTTTATGCACCTTAATATAGGTGCATAGTCAAACAAGAGATGTGACAAAGGCATTTGGAGATAATATAGGCATGTGAGAATCATGCCATACGCATATGCCCATCTTCCTTAACCTTGGCTGATAGACAAGCAGCAGGCTGACGTGAAAAGTGTCATGTTGTTTCACAATGTGCCAATTTTAATGAGCCCACGAGATGTGTCAAAAGTCATACCATCTTAGAGAACAACAGGAATCACATTACCCTCTAGACCTAAAGACTGATAAGTATGTTTATTGTTGAAGTTATTACCTGGTTTAATTTCGATGTCCTAATGATACTGCTTATCAGAATAACCATAAATATTCATATGCTTCTGTTCTACAACAGATTAAATATTGCCTTCCTTGCAGAGTGGTCATGTTTCCACCTTCTCAAGGAGTCATAATATTTCATATTTCACCTTGTGTTCAGCATACAAGGTTCAGATTGTCTAAAGATGATTAAAGTCCATTTCTTAGCTGTAATCCATATGTATATGAAACAAGCATAAATCACCTTGGACCCTGTGGCATAAGGCCCAAAGATGTGATATGTGTGGAATATTACTGCCTGTATTCTCCAACTTCCAGTCATCTACAGAAGGGGATTGATGAGTGAGCCAAGGCCAGATTCTGCTGCGAACTCTGTTATTGCAAACAATTCCTCTCTGCCTTGCTTGTCTTCTCCTGAAGTATTTTGTACCCTTGAGTTGTTTTTAAGGCTTACTGCAGATAACAGTTGCTTGTTAAAGTGGATATGAGATATTAAACAATGAGAGATATAGGAGACTTTGAATGTTTAGATAACAGAGACAGATCATTGGCAGGTTTGCTGTCTTGATTGTATATGAAAAAAAAGGTGGGATAAAAATCTAAAAAAAAAATTACCAGAGAACTCTATATTAATCATGTTTAATAGCATACATGAAAGGTTACTTAAGTTTAAATTTCATGGGTGAGGAAAGCATGCTCACAGACAGTTTTCGTTTGGTATTCCCTCCCATGCTACAGAGTATAGCCTATTCCAAAGGGAAGTCCTGGTCCATCAAGCCAACTTTCTCTGATTAAAGTTTGGCTGAGCAAAAACAGACATCCCAAAATTTTCCCCTAATTTTCAGTAACTAATTGGGAGGGCAGTTGCAAGATCTTTCTCAAAGGTAAAACTGTTCGACAGGTTAACAAAACAAAAGAGAAAGCAACCTCTTTTTTCCATTTCTGAAGTTAGGGTGCTTCCAGAAAGAGGATTCTTAGTGCTATCAGTTCAAAGACACTGGGCAGTAAGTTCAACATTTCCTCCTTCATTGGATTTTTCGCTAAATTGAAAAATAATGGAAGAACGTTGGGAAATGTCTAGAGTGATGTTTCTCAATCTCAGCAATTTTAAGATGTGTGGACTTCAACTCCCAGAATTCTGGGAGTTGCTGGCTGGGGAATTCTGGGAGTTGAAGTCCACACTTTTTAAAGTTGCTGAGGTTGAGAAACACTGGTCTAGAGGATCACAAATAGAGAATTATGCCAGATCTTCTATACAATTCTGTGGGTAGGAAGCATGATTATGCAATAAAAACCTCATTGGGAGGCCCCCTCAGTTTTAGCTGGTACTGTTATTCCCCACCCTGAGAACATTGTTTTTTGTTTTGTTTTTTCCAGGGCGTTTGGGTAGCACCATAAAAAATGACAACCACAATTTTGTCAGGCTTCACCTCGCCAGTACTGGAAGTAGAAGTCCCACAGGCAGTGATTTAAGGGTAAATACACTGAGAAGCTCTGCTTCTTGGAAGCATTAGGAAATCCTCTTAAGACAAAGTGTCACTCAACTGCCAAGAGTGAGATGCAAGCCATATTCACAGTAGTGGCAAGGTTTAATTTTCTCTTTCTGCCACTCACGCTGGGCAGGGGCAGGGGCTGACCTCTGTCCCTTGTTACTATAATGGGCCACTGCCCCCCAGCTGTTTGCTGACCTTGCCAGCCCACATCCTTACACTTGTTCCCAAATGCCCTGGAACGAGGGTACCTTAAAAGAAACTAGGGTGCACTGTAGAAATACAGAGGGGAAGATATTGTGCAGTGCACAATTAGCCTTTCTCATGCACATTTTGAATAATTTACCCATCAAAGCTTTTGTCCATTCTGCTCCTAATTATACTGGTATCTCTTTTTCCTTAAAGGCTAGTGAAATTTCCATTAGCCAGAAGCAAAGTCCTCTGAGTTAAAGAGAAACTCTTTTTGCTGTTGAGACGCTGTTAGCTCCTTCCTGTCATTCAGCCAGAAAGGGAAAGCAGCATTTATATGGTTATATAACTTAAAGAAATGTCCTGTGACAGCTCTGGCTTCCCCTCTTTATTCCCGTTTCCATGTCTCAGCCACCAAGGTTGAGCCACCCTTACATAATCCATTTTCTCCCTTTTTCTGCCTGACGAATTGCACAGGCAGCACACTGAACAGCAGTAGAGTGCACCAGAATGTGTTTTTAGTTACTGTCTCTCCAGCAGAGCAGTTATTTCCAGGGTGTCTGTGGAAGAGGGGCCAAAAAAGTCATGATGGCAACCATGACTGTGCAATCAAGCCCCACCCCTTTTGGGGAGCACATAAACAAGGGGTGGGACTTCAACTGTACAGTCACAACCACCACCCTGACTTTTTTGACCCCCCCCACCAGATACCCCTGGTTATTTCCAGCAGTAATTGATGAGAGGGATGCTGGGGAAAGATGTAATGGCATGTGGGAATGACTTTGGGAGATGGGGTGATGTGGGAAGAGATGCTGCCTAGAGAACAATCAGATAAGAGAGGGCTTAGCCTGCAGCAGCATAATGGACAGAGAAAGAGACTCAGCAAGGACCCCACTAACTTCTCAGGCTATAAAAGAGATGGCAGGAGATTTATACTATCAGACTTGCAAGATTCTGTTAATGTAGCTTAGAATTAGCTGATCTAGTCATGTTTCCATTCTGGTCTACCGGGGAAGGCTGACAAAAGGTCAGACCCACTCAGAGGGGGAAAAGCAGTAATATAAATATTCATTCATATATTTAAATTGCAGACTAAGTTTTTTTTTTTAATTTAGCATTTTGAATGAGGGTGGGCTGAAGTAAAAGAAGGTGGTAAGAATTATATGAGAGAGGAAATTAAATTGTAAGTTCACACAGGCAGGTTCTGCAAATGTTTATTAATCAACAACTCAGTTACATGAATATTGCACAGATGTATCACACAGAACACATTCAAAGATATCCTCCTTGTGATTACAGCATTGGTACATAAATTCACAGAGGTAATAACTGAAGCTCAGTAGTATATACAAAAGACCCCCCACACACAAAAAAAACAACCTCCAATTCAATTTTGCTAAAACCAGTGGTTGAAAATAAATGTATGTGTATGTAAACCTCCAACTGCTGTCCAGAGCAATGCTGGGGAAGTCTGAGCCCTTTCTTCTGCATCCATCTTTTCCCACTAGCCAGCCAACCAGAATATCTGGTTTTAGCACCAAACTACTAATCTCCCAGAAGATCAATAGTCCTATCAAATCTTCCCTCTATCCATTGCCTTTTCTTGCCCTCCTCCATTTTCTTAATATTCAAACTTATTTCCACTTCTTGGGGGGCGGGGAGGAAGTTTTATGGAGTTTTAATAAGTCTCTCAAAGATTAAAAACAGATACATCTGCACCATCTATAAATACATTTCCATCAACTACACAAACCTGGCATTTACTTCCTGATACATGATTACCCTGATGTTGGCAAGTTTTCTCAGAAGACTCATTATTACTACAGTGACGCTTACTTATGAATAAGGGTGCATTTATATTCATTCTAAGAATCAGCATTTGATGTCCCAAATATGTGTAAAGCACTTATTAAAACAAAAACAATGAAGGAGAAGTCTCCTTGGGGAATCTGTATATATGTCAATACAACACTTATTTCTGTGTTTCGTACCCTTACTGACTCATCAGATTGTGGCAGGATATACATTCCATCAGTCAATCACAAGACTTAAAGGTATTTTTTTAAAAGAGAGGTTCCAAAAATCCTCCTGCTCACATCCTAAAATGACATGTGGGTGATTATGTAATCTTGTAAATGCCAAGTACAGAAGTCAGGGCGTTTGCACGATTACAAACCTGCTAATTTAAGCACACCATTTGTGAAAAAAGTCTTACATTCTTTCCAGTAAAACTTTGTAGAGAGTCTGAGCCCAATCTGAGTGAAGTCTCCTTGGATGGAAGATAACCAGGGTTTATAGCAGCTGCAACCTTGGAGTCATCCCATGTAGTTAAGTGAATTTTTTTCCCCCTCTCCTTCTCTCTTTTCCAACTACCAGTCCATTTCTATAGCAAGTTGCATTTCAAAGCAGGTTGTTCAATGGGAAGGAAGTATGACCACTGACCAGAATATGTATGTCTGACATGAAAATATCAGTCTCCTGAAGATCAATTCTTCCACGTCAAAAATAGAGAAAACAACACCCCACCACCTACACAAAATATCCTGGCTGACCAGGATGTTCTGCACAAGTGAGTTGTCTGATCTGTCTTGCAGCTCAAGCCAAAATTGATATAGAGGCCAGTGCTCAGCAAGGGCAAAAGGGAATGTGCCTACGGCAGACTTACCCAGCCACTGGGAGCTGGGTAGATGGTAGCCTCTGACCATATCATGTGAAGCATTGTAGATTGTCCATATGGCAGGATTTGTGTCAGTAGAAGAGGGAAAACACAATTTTAAACAGAGAAACAACTAAAGATGATTTTGAGTTGCCTCCTCATTAGGCTGACAATGAGATAGAGAAACACCATGAGGGCATGTCCCTTAAATGGTTCTTGTGGCATCTTGATGCCACAACAAACAGGACATGATGATGAGGTGAGAGAGAGAGAGAGAGAGAGAGAGAGAGGGAGAGAAGAGTTTGAAGCACCTGTCATGCTCTATCCTAAAAAAAGTTTTGATGAGGCAAAGCTCCAAATCCACAAACCTGAGACCTGCAGGACATGCTGTGCCAGGGCAATTGTTCAGCGTGCCCAGGGACCAAACACCTGAGTCTAACCTAGTGGTGGATATCTTGAGCTACAGATTTTCAAAAAGTCAGACATCTATTAGGCAGGGAGGTAAAGAGATACAAAAAAAAAAAAGCCTCTTAACTCTAACATGCCACTGCCTGGTGATTATCTGGATTTTTGCATCCCAGATCTGGTAGCTTTAGCCAAACACCTAGAGAACACAGGTAGCTCAGACTCCAGAGCCAAAAAGCCTAGATATACAAGAGTGTTTGGGGGCATGGAAAACCTCCTTAAGATGAATGTATCTGCTCAGAAGCAAGTCTTTGTTCCTGAGTAGCCCCTTTGACAAGTATGAGAAGGTTCCACGGGCAGAGGAATAAATTTATTTATTTATTTATCTATTTACCAAATTTTTATTAAATTAATTATTTAATTTAACAATTTAATTAATTAATCAAGCAATTAATTTTATTAAATTTTTATCACCACCCATCTCTGGGCGATGATAAAAATAAATAAATAAATAAATAACCGCTGGGCAATTTATAAATACCTTCATTTGGAAACAAACCAGCTTTATTGTATGGGTGTACATTATTAATCATATTCTAAATCTAGTGTGATTTGGGATGAAATTTTTACAGGAAATTGTGCACATGGAATCAAAATTTATCACCATCTAGATTTTGATGTTTAGAAAACATCAAAAGTTGGTCCTTTGACCCTTATCCTACTGCTTGCAAAAATCTTTCTCAATACAATAGCTTTATTTTTCCACACACAAAATTATGTGCTACTACCCTATGCATAATTTACCCTAGAGTAAATTTCATTGAGGAGAAGAAATGTATATGTTTGTACTGTAAATGTAAAACCACAAGGTCTCTGATGCATTTAGCTCCACAGTTCGTTTTTAATTTCAAAACATTTTAAAAAATAGGTAATTATTAATTTTAAGTGCTTTCCTAACTCACCTTTCCTCAATCTGTTGTCTTTAGATATTTCAAAAGTTCCAGAATCCCCAAGCAGTATGACCAAAGGGTGATCTAGAACTTGCTTCAGAAGATGCCACCAGATTTGAGAACTCAAAACTGATTTTTGTGAACCTTCCCTGACATCTAGTGGCCAAATACAGTGTCATGAAAGCTGACAAAAGAGACTGGAGGAGAATATTCTGCATCTCCATGCCTAAATTCATAGCTATTTTTCTCCTGCTACGGGATCTGCTATTGGTAATTTTATAGTGAACCAAGCTCTAAATCTTGCATCATGAGATCCCCATTCCAAATTAATATTTTCTATAGATCTTGCAGAGAATGTGGAACCCCAATGTCCTGTGAAATGATGCTTCCAGAACTGAAAGAATCCTGGAGAAGATGCCCCATGGGGCTTTCCCACATGCATTCTAAGTGGTTGGTCTCTTTTTTTCTTCCCTACTTCCCCTTTTCCCAGAAGATAACAGAGAGAAAGAGCCAACCAAGCAGCCAGTGAGAAACCATTTGGGCTGCTGGATTTGAAGGTCATCTAAATTATGGGACCCTAGACCTGTGCCCAGTATCCTAGTCCTGTTGGCACCAGTGGATATATCTGTCTATGTGGATTCACCAAAATTCATTTTATGGAAATTTTGGTTTCAGTGTGATAAGCTTGAGCTGCAGCTGTTTTCAACAAACTGACTGCATGCCACCCTGCACTAGCAACTCTCAGGACCCTAGCTGGTGAGATGGAGCTTTTGACTTTATGTACCTAATACTTAAAGATTAGACTTTTCTCCCAAATGGATTAATTTCAACCTTTTAAAAAATACTAATTGCCAGTGTGGGCCCCCAACAGAGTCAAAATCCTCCCTATCCATTACAGTACTGATTCAGACTGAGGAACACACAGTGGTAATTTGTTGTTGTTGTTTTAAAAAACTCTTTACAACCTATGTCAAAAAACAAATACAAGGAAACTGTAGTTTGGCTCATACAACAGAAAGCAACACTGTTGTTGAAAAACATCAAATGGAGCGCTAAAGCACTGAGACAGACAAGGTAAACAAATGTCTTTCCAGATGATAAAATGAGTCTGTCTAAAATAACAGCATGCCAAACAGTAGCAGTTTGCCTGGCATACCATCATCACTCACTGAATGTCTACGTCCCTTATTTTTAGGGGACTTTTGGGGAAGAAATGGGGAACTGAAGAGGGTGAATATACGGAGAAGGACAATAGGCTTGCATCTACCCCACAGACAGAGTGGTGGCAAGCTGTGGAGGAGAAAGTTGCAGGGGGCATCTCTTGGTGGGCCATATAAGAAGATCAGGGAATGGAGGGGAATACAGTCTAGTAGGCAGCCCAGGTACTCCGAGAGGGATTGGTGTTTGATGTGGTGTGCAGGGCTTTCTAACTTGTTCTCCTTGGTGAAATTGTATTTTGGAACGTCCTCATATTTGCAGCTGCATTTTCATCCTTGGAAGGAAGATCTAACAGGATCCTGGGAGCCCAGCCCCGGTGTATTTATGGAGCATCCGTGTGAAACAGTTGATTCATGTGGTTTACAAGTTTACATGTTTACATATTTAAATATGAAACGGTTGGTTTACATGTAGCACTGTAAATTATACCGGGCCCCTAGAATCAGATTTATCTGTTCAATGCTGCAGGGGCATAGCCAGGCCTCACATAGTAAAATTACTTGCTTTTTTCCTGGCAGAGTCTAGTATTGATGTAACACAGTGAGCTGCTTTATAGGCTGTGGCGGCAAGGAAACTAAGAATCACAGAATGCGCATCTAGGGCAGTAAATTGTACAGCAGCTGAGGTGGCTTCTGATAGGTTGGGGAGTGAACATGGAGACACCATGGAAATACCCACAGTCAACCGTTGTAACAGATATTTGACTCTCCAGTTATATCTCCTCCAAGTTCTAAAGGACATTTGCAGCCGTTCCTGATGCCAGTGGGGAAAATGATGGTTTCTCACCTGCTGATGGAAAGAGGAGACTGTGCTTATATAACCTGGTGTTTGTTTGGCAGGAGCTGGGACTGGGATGGGGAAAGAATAGAATGTTTGGGTTCTTTCCTAAATATTTTTACCACTTCCCATTGTAGCAATTGTTGTGATTTAGGCGATCCCATACAAGGAGGTAATTAGTTTTACAGGCAGAAATGCATTTTTTAAAAGAAAAAGTCAATTTATTCAATTAGGAAAAAATTATGCTTAATAATGAATTTGAAATATACAGGTTAAAATTCTATTATTTAATAATTATTTATCTATTTTTCTGGCCTTGTCCCTCTTTGTGCGGAACTCCAGCCTGCTGCCCAAGGGCTAAAGTGGTATACTTTAGTTTGGCTATCCTGCCTGTGGCCTAGTGTGTGGGTGTACACGTGGGTGTTGCAAGGACAGCTCCTCAGAGAGCCTGGGAAAATAGACCAAATCATCATTTTTGGATGTGGGGAGCTTGTAATATCCTTTCCCGCTCTGTGGCACATGCACACATTTTACAAGGCTTATGTTTTTATTCATTCTTGTTTTCACTAATGCTACCACATGAAATGTTATGACGTCCCAGTAAAATGTCTTGGAGTTGCTATTCTCAAAATTACACTAGTGACAAAACGTAAATTTCTGATCTTTGAATACATTTGTTATGTAAACCTTTCACTTAATGAAAAGTCATCTAGTGAGAATGAATTAATATTTTTACAAATATTTATATGAATGGTTATGCACATTCCTCTTAATATTTGTTCAAAACTGCATAATAATTCAGAAACAATTTTCTTGAGTAAACTATTTGAATGAATGAACAAATACGTTATCGCAGCTTTAGACAAGAGTACTAACTATAAATAAAAATTAGTATATAAAATACAGCTCAGTGGATACATTTATAGCAGTGAAATAAATGGCTATGCTTAGATTAAAAAAAAATACTTAACTCAAAATTCACACAACTAATTCAAATCAGTCCTGTAGAGGTTTCAAGAGTGTGATGAGTCCTTGTAGCTGTAAAACAAAATTCTGCAACCATATATGTAACTTTAACGTCTCTGACTGCTGTTAGATACAGAATATACATTTCTGGGTGGCGTGGGAAACGTTTTAGCAAAAGCTGAATTAGCCTTTTTGGGACTCAAAAAGAACATGTACAATTGCCGCAGTCTCCCCTGATGTGCATGGACACATCCTCAGGGGCCCAGAATGTTATTGTATCTGCCCTCTAAAACGGCTGAGGAGAGAGCAGTAAAGTGAGTGTTAGAATGAACTTCAGCTTAGATCATTTTGTAACACTGAATCCATTCTGCTGTTTGATTATGTATTTTGCATTTTCGAGTATATGATAATAGATGCCGGGACAAGAGGAAATTTGCTCGTGATGCACTTCTACCACTATAAATGCCCAGTGATGTTAATGACAGCAGCCCAGTTGATCCTAGTTAAGCCTTATCAAAGCAAACAAAATAACTAGCCAAACTTTGGATCTGACTCTCAGAAACTGGCTTCTAGTTTCAGAGTCACATTAGAGATAATCTAGGGGTCAAAAAGAAACTGATGGTACTTTTTCAAGGACCCTGAAATCGGAATAAAGCTTAGTTGCATCCTATACAGCATAGTAATGGTATGACAGATTCTGCCACAAATAAGTTGATGGCAGCTGGAACAAAATTCCCTCCCTGCAACCTGTGAAAGCATAAAATTGTGAGGTCCTTTTGGGGCATAGTTAATGTGCAGTTATCCTTCTAGAAAAACAAATTGCTGCCTATTTGAAGCCTTTTGTCTGCTCTAATGTATGGTGATCCATATGTCACCTGCAAATCTTGGTGTGGTTGGAAAAGATCATGACTTTAGTTTTCTGACGGCAGCTAGCAGCTTTAAAGCCAACCCTTAAATGCTCCCTTATGGCCAGTCTGGCCATTCTACAGTGTCCCTAGCATAAAGCAACAAAGGTATCCATTTACCCACAGGTTTCAGGGCATATAGATCTACTTCCTGCATGCAATTAATACAGGAATTTGTATTTTAAAACATTTAAATGGGTCCCCAATGCCGCCTTGTTTTACCTCCCTTAGCCATTATAATTTGGTTTTAGGGAGCTGCTCAGCATCTTCCTCTAAATGCTGTGTTGTTGTAAAGTTTATATTCCAGTGGCAACCACTCTTTAGCAGTAGTAGGGTTCTAAAGTATTCCCCATTCTAGAGATCGGATCAAAGGCTGCCCTAAAATTCACAAATGCCATAAATAATTGAACATTTGAGCTGCACGTGTATTTTTCAGGTAGATGCTGTGATCAAGAAACAATCTGTAGTGAATCTTCTTTCTGTAAATCAGGCCTGTTCATCCTTGAATATGTTCTGTTGGTTAAGCCAGTGATAAAGCTTCCATCACTGATGTTTGGCATGTAGTTTACTAATTATATTTAATAGACTTAGAAGTCTGTATTTGGGAGGAGTGTTTTTGTTGCCTTTTTTGAAAATAGGGACAACAATAGCAACCTCTCAGTCATCTGAGAAGTGTGCTGAGTTGTTTATATAAGTAAACAATGATGCCAAGAAGGAAGCCCCCTGATCTGCATTAGTCTGTATTGACTCTACTGAAATAATCACCAGGAACTTCCTTGCTTTAACTACTGCATCTTGATGACTGATACTGGATGTCACCATTGTAAATGATTAGCCAATAAATCTAATGGAGGATAATTTGTATTAGGTTCTCCACACATATTCCATAAGCCAGCCAGGATATATCTAAATTGGGATGTCCCACAGTAATTCACCAGAAGGATGAAGGGCCTTAGATTTTAATGGCTGCAGTCAGCTGTTGCCAGGTTAATGCCATTCCTTTTCTTCTTTTTAACTTTTTTTTAAACTAACAAAGTACATTGTGTGCACTTAGGAGAACAGCACTGCAAAGCTCTGAGTTTTTTTGCTGAAGAAAATGATAAAATGATTTATTATTTATTATAAGAGTTTTTGGGCTATTTCAATCAGCTGGATTTCAGTAGACCCACTCCATTTCTTTTGGAAGTTCTCTTCTTCCTTAGAATGTTAAATTAGATTCTGTACTTGAAGAGCCCATAAATCACATGCCCAAAGCAAGCTGCTGCTTTAGCATGCATGGATATGCTCTTCACTCTTGATTAAAACCTTGTTGTTTGTTGGGTACATGTGAAGACCACTTAACCCATCCAAAGAGCTTGCTTGCTGACGTGGCAAAGAAATTCTCTATTGATAGTTTCTCAAAAGCACTTTATGTGGTAGGTATCTCCCATTTAGATATACATCTCTAAAAATAGGCAAACACCTCTCCAGAAACAGAAGAAATTATTTCCAAAGACTGAGGAAAAATAACTTCTAATCAAATTCCTGTGTAAGGTGATGGAAATTTGCTTGCCTCCATTTTGAGCAATCCACCAGCCCTATTTCTACAAATACATATGTAATAATTGCTGATGCAACTGGAAGAATCAGCATTGGCTTGAAGTATAATGCACATTAGAAGGAAGCCACATTACTTTTTCTGTGTTGAAATTACTCCTACTCTGTGTTCAAAGTAATTTGTATCAACGGTCTATCTCCTAGCAGTTTTTAGTCACCATTATAGGAAAGCATTTAGTCACCTTAAATTGGAAAGCAACTGGAAGAAAATGAGACTGTTTCACTACAGAGTAATAAGGGACTTCAAAAAAAGCCCAACTCACCACTACATGGCTGCATTGTGGACTGGCTGGACTTTGTGGACTGTCTTCAATGGCTACCTCAGCAAAATATTATTGTGATATTCTAGCCTTGATATTATTGGTGCATAAGTCACCAAAGCCAGGTCTTTTTCCTCCAGGTTTTATGTTTTTTACACCTGTTTTATCAGCCAAAATTGATAAAATATCCTTCTTAATACTGAAGCTATTTGACTATCTAACACCATTAGGAAAATTCTCTAACCACAAACCGGTTCCTAAAGTTCAGCCTCTGGAATCAGCAACGTTGTCGATTTATTGTCTCACATTCAGTTCCTTACATCTCAGAAACCCCCAGAAACTTTGGAAGCATCCAACTCCATGCTTGCAGGAATTGATATTATCAGTATTTATTTTATTTATTTTATATCCCGCCTTTATTATTTTTATAAATAACTCAAGGCAGCGACCGTACCTAATACTCCTTCCTCCTCCTATTTCCCCCACAATAGGAACACCTGTGAGGTGTGTTGGGCTGAGAGAGAGGGACTGGCCCAAGGTCACCCAGCCGGCTTTCATGCCTGAGGCGGGACTAGAACTCTCAGTCTCTTAGTTTCTAGCCCGTTGCCTTAACCACTAGACCAAACTGGCTGATATCCTGATAAAAGCTCCAAATGATCCTTCCCAGCAATTTTATGTAGATGTTAAATAATACAGGAAACAAGATGAAACCCCATGAGACCTTCCAGGGTCATTCCTAAGGGATCGGTCATATTGGCCTTCCAATACCACTTTCTAGTAGCACACTGAGAAATAGAACTAGTGCAAAGAGACACTGTAAAGGAAGAGATGACCTTGGGGTAGAGAAACCACTAAGGGAGGTAAAATCATAACTTAGTCCTAGGATTGTGAAAAGCATGAAAACAAAATTCAAAATAACACTGTGTTGATTCTTGTTAGTATAAGGGTGAGGGGGAGAGAAACTCTGACAGGCTCTGTAGACACTATATTCAATATTACTGCTATTCTATAGCAATAAAGTAGCATTCCTGGAATCCTTGTGGTATCTAACTCAAAGGGCTGATAAGCATCTCCACCCCCCAGCTTCCCAAAATGCCAGAAAAAAATACCATATCAATGGTACTGAAAACTGCTGCAAGGCACAGAAATATTACTAGGATCACACTTCCTCTTTCCAATAAAGCTCATGCATTCAGGATGCCTCCATGCCAAATGCATGTCTAAGCCCAGATCAGAAAGAATCAGTACTATATAATCTAGGGTTTCTCAACCAGTGTTCTGTGGAATCCTGGGGTTCTGCCAGAGGTCACTAGGGATTCCCTGGGAGATCACGATTTATTCAAAAATATTTCAAATTTGGGCAAGTTCACATTAAAGAAGTGAGTTTCATTCTTTATTTTTAGTTTAAGAACACTGTTAATGCTTATACAGTATACAGGCCTACACTTGAAACAAATATAATTTCGTAACTTGTGGCCTATATTTGAGCCTGAATGTGCAGGGATTCTGAGGCCTGAAAAATATTTCAAGGGTTCCTCTAGGGTCAAGAAGTTGAGAAAGGCTCGTTATAATCCATTTCATCAAAGACCTTAAACTGCTGCACCTGTCCTATCTTGGAGAGAAGAACCACACTGAGACAATTGGTTGAGTCTCTAGTGTTTATTGTTCTACTCTACTAGACAGAAAATCCTGCTAAACAGAAAGGCAGTGGGAAAACCCTCACAGAAAAATCCAGAAATCTAAGGGGGGTCTGCTCTGCGTTTCTTTGATGGGAGATTCAAAATTTCTAAACCACGCATGCATTTCTCCCCCTGAAGAGGGCCCCACTCCTGCTCACCAGCAGCGCTCATGACATCACCACCACCTTCTCTCCCACTTTTGCTAAATGGAAAATATTGGACACTGACCAATAATTGTTAAAAAGTGGCCATGACAAGGATGGCTGCTTAAGCAGTGATCTCTTACCGCCTTCTTTAAGGAAGTAGTTCCATCTGCAAGAGAGAAATATTAATGATCAGAGTGATAATGGGCAAAATTGTGTCCTTAGAATCCTTATAAGTCAGGCTGGGAAACAATCTAAACATGCAAATTGTGGCACAAAATGATTCAAGAACCTTGTCCACTTTCTTGGGAGACAAACAATAAAGTGATTCAGACAGATATTAGCAGATAGTGCAGTGAACTTTCCAGATAAGTCATTGCCCAAAGTGACATCAAGCTCAGCCCAAACTGGGAAAATCTGGTCACAAAAAACTGACCAAATTGCCCTCGATGAATCTCAGACAGTATTAAGAAATTATCCAGCACCTTGAGAGGTTTAGTTATCTATCATCTCTGAAGAGCCCTTGTTACACACACGCTCCCAGGTTCAGCTTATAATTAGGGACACACACACATCACTTCCAACTGAACACTGACGCACAACAGGTTCTTTGAAATACACGTGAATTTAAAGTAACAGCAAAACTTTACTGGTTGCAAGGTACATTTGCTCTTTCTCACATGCACACACAAACGCTCATCCACACTTACTTTCCAAACTAGGCTTCCAGGCACTAGCTAGAGGGATGGAAGCCACCAAGTCTGGATCCAAAGAAGACTCAAGGGGTGGGCTCTGGGAACCCTTTTAGCCCCTAAAGTCCTTGCTTTGTTGATGGGATTGGGGTGGGGGGTCTCCATTTGCTCAGGCCCATTTGCTCTCAGGCCCAATTTCCTTTGTTGCTCAGGTGACATTCTTTTCCTTAATGACTTGCTTCCTTCTTGTCTACCCTCCCCTCAAAGGGACCTTTTAGACAAGATTCCTCTCTGCTTACATGCCTGTTTCATCTTTATTTTATGGCAGCTTCAGCCTAGTCTCACACCATCTTGGGCAGTACTTTGCAGATGCAGTGAGGAGGAAAATACATTGCTTTTTCTCCTTCCCGACTGGTGCAGCTTAGGCCTTGCACATAGTCTCTATTATGTTATTGACAAAGATGAATCAAATAAAATTGAATGGCTGAATGGCCATTGCCTCCACTAAAATCTATCCAATAACTTAAACTTAACACTCAGTACTTTGTGTATATGGAAAAATAGATTTAGGAGTACTACTTGTGCTATTAAGAATCTCCACTTCCTCTCTTAACAGAGATTTACTGAAACCCCTCTACAGAAATTCTGGAAAAAAAAGAGGTAATCCAGAATCTCCTTATGGTACTTTTAAAAATCAGCAGTTCAAATTTAGAAATTCAGAAACTGTGTTCGTATGACAGAGTATGGCAGAAAATTCACTTATCAGAGAAAGGAGTCATGCATGCCTAGGAAACCACCACCTATGATTTTAAGCTTACCATGTGATCTGCGGGATACTTAGCACTACAACATCTATAAAGCATTCCTATGCTCTGAAGATTATTAATAGTTGTATTCATTACTGATGTAATCAAAAGATTGATTATAAGAATGCTTCCTAATTAATACTGAGGAAAGTCCCTTTAGGCAACACACTGATCTTTAAAAATAAACAGCAGATTGCTGTTTCTTAACTGTACTACTTGGGGAAATAAGCCAAGGGATGTGAGCAGGTGCATGATTGCAAACTGTCATACTTATTAAGTCAACTTATTGAACTGACTGACGCTGCATCAGCAATAATAATGGGATAATATCCTGTCCTGCATTTGGATAAAGCTGTTGCAAGGATTATTTAGCTAAGCCTCTGAGTAGTCGAAAATACTTTATTTAGTTATATTTATCTCAAATTTATACTACCGCCCATCTCCCCGCAAAGAGGGACTCTGAGCAGTTAAAATAAATGCTAGGTCCCATATTGCATATGAAAATATTCATTTTCTAGAGATTTCTTCATGAAGTTAAGATTTTCTTTCAAGTACCATATATCACATACCATTGAAACAGCTAACAAAATCAAAAGGAAAATAAAACAATTTATTTCTTGTATTGGCAATATCTTTTTTGTCTGGAAAATAAGTTTGACGTCAGTAAATAGTCGCTTTAAACTCTGGACTTTTCAGTTGCTTGCAGTTAAACTAATTTTCAAAGCACATCGAGAGCCTTTTGTACCTTAATCTAATAGTTGCTTGGGACTAACTTCAATACTGTAAATGGAAATGTCTTTCAATATTGCATTGTGTTTGATTACTATTTAGTTTTTGGTACTTTCATTCAGATGTCTGCACGCTTAGCCAAAACGTTTAGTACCCCTGGAGGTTAGATTTTATTGATTAGGGGCTATATAGGGATTAAAGAATGAATTCATATCAAATGTGGGTATGTCTGTTTCTGTGACTGAGTATGAAGAAACTTTCATATGATCGTATGAACATGTAAGATTCACAATTGACATGCTGAAATTCAATACTGTAGCAACGTGGCGTAGTTTTTGTTATGGAGACCTCAGCTCTTTGCTTTTGCTCTTGTAAAATGTTTGTGTGTCTGTGTGTGTGTGAGAGAGAGATTGCTGCTTGCTATTTATTTCCACCTCACCCCAGAATTATGCTTGTTTTTCATTCTTGCACCATTTCCATTATTAGCCAAATGTTTACCACTTTAAAAATAAAATAAAATCCTTTATGTATTATTTTATGATTAAACAGGTATACTAAGAGGCGTGTTCACATGGCTTTGTGTTTACAAATGGGCCAATAGAACAAAGCTCTGTAGTGACTGGACTGAAAATTCATTTGGAACACATCTGGAAGAGAACCAATCTGTTTTGCACTTTCCAAAATAATGCTCAAATTGGAACATTTGATGTAATGTCAAATTGGAACATTTGATGTAATGTGTCTCTTAATTTTTTTTTAAGTTTTCAACTTTAGAAAGGTACCAAAGTAGTATAGAATGTGTATGCATTTTTATGCAGATCCCCATTTCCCAAGGAAGTATAAATGAATGTGGAAATTGGACAGAATGGACTCTGAGTGACCCTGATAGGCTGTTGTTCCATGCCTAGTAGTGATTAATTGTGCAAAACAATTTTTAGTTAAGAACCAGTTATGCAGGAACTTGATATAATATCTATAAAATACTTGTAGCATATTTCCCATTGGATTAATCATTAAAATTAACTATACCCATTACAATTATGTACTTCAGAATTCAAGTCCCATTAAATAGAACCTTACTTATTTTTTTCCATCATGGCAGTGCTTCAGCTGTCTTTCAAAAACAGTGATAAATTTAGTGTTTTAATATATGCGAAAGAGACTAAACTATGTTGGATAAAGAGATGTCAGTAAAAAAGGCTGGAATTTCTTTGGACATGTTCTATTCTACACCCACTCCAATGGATGTAAAAGAATTAGATAAGAAATCCTGCCTTGACAAGCATTTCTTTGACCACCATTGAACCAATACTATAAAATAGGGCTTCTGGAACAAGAAATGTTGAAAACAAATGGAAGAGAGAGATACATTGCAAGAAGTACACATAAAGCATGATTTGTTAACAATTAAAGCATAAAAAGGTATAGGAAAATTAGTAGAGGAGTTGTACTTCGAAAACGTGTGCTTTTCCCACTCCATGAAGTGTGAGAATAGACATGTTGAACACAGTAGTCATCACCATTTCCAAGTGTTAACCATTTATAAATAAGTACATTTTTAATACATACAGTTCATTGTACAGGTTACAATCTGTATACATTAGGGAGGGGCTGAGGATAATGCATTCTTTTTGAACTTTTTCCACGTCTATCTCACAGCTCACATGTACAGACAATAGAACTCTGCTCAAGCAAATACAGGGAAGGGAAAGAAACACATTTCTTTCCTTTATACAGGGGTGGCCAAGAGTCTTAACCGATTGCAGGGATTTGTGCAGCTTCCCTACAATAAAAGATCACAACTGTGTGGTGATTCAATATATCAGTAAGAGAACAGAACATGCAATTGAATATTATACTGTACAGGGAAAATTCTTTACATCAGACTGATAGAAAAGGGTAAAAGGAAAAGGAGCTCAGTATCTTTCCAGCCAGATGGCAAACCAGAAAGTTTTAATAACAAAGGAATGTGTGTTGCTGTATAGAGGCAGACAAGGCAGGCAAAATGTTTCAATGCTCATGGGGAAGAAATTGTCATGAGAAACATATTTAACTGGTGATAAAAAAAAAAGGCAAAACATTCATTCCCTGAAAACATACCTTCTATCTATACATATTAATGCCTTGTACTCTGTAGAATGTTATTAGTAACAGTAAACAATGGTAGGAAAAGGTCTCAAGGTCTGGTACATGTTCAGGTGGGACAAAGTCAAACTGCCTCAGTTCTCTCATAATCTTTGTGATGGCAACAAGCAAAAAGCATCTTCCTTCTTTTTTACTTCCAAACAAGCAGAAAAGTGTAACAGCTCATTCCATTTTATTAAAAGCCTCTTGCATATGCACTTGTTCAAAATGCAGAAGCAGCCCTAGACAACAAGGTTGGTATTTCTCATTGGAAAGCAGTTGCAAGAGGAAAACCAAGGGATTGCAAGAGAAGAATTAAAGATATATATATATATTTATTTGTACCAAGGGTCCTAGTCTGAAATATCAATTTAATAATACTGTGTTGAGGTTCTGTAAGTTAATTCAGTTACCACTGCACAAAATAGCCTGCTATGAAATTTCAGCCCTTAATATGATTTTTCTTGTTAGGGGAGCAATAACAATCCAGCAATTATGTTCAAGTAATTAGGGAGGGGAGGGGCAGTTCAGCTTATCTACCCCTTTGTGCTTGTGCCTTAGGTTTGTCCTTCCCTTTTCACAGCAACCATAAATTCGGTGAAGGCATCTAACATGTCAAAAGAAGTATATTAGGTTTTGCCCCCTCTAAGCCCTTTTAAAAAAGCTGAACTCTTAATAGTTGAAGGTCCTGAACTCCCAGTGTTAAGTAGTGGGAGGTGGGGAGAGAGATGCAGCTTGCCATTCAAGAATTACAAGGGGCCACCTTAAGCAGAGGAGAAAAATTTCTAGGCACAGAGTGTTTTTTTTTTTTAATGTAAGGTGCAGAAAAGCTGGCACTTCGGTTTTTATTAGATGACTTTCTGTGGAGATCATGAATAACAACAACTTGTTAACTCCTGTCTATGGCCAAGTGAATGGCTTGAAATTTCAAAATGGATGCATTTTTGTTTCTTTTTTAGTCCATTCTGTAAAACTTGTAAAAATAAATATAATACATTCCCCCCTCTCCCCTAGTGATACTTTCTTTGTCACTGAAAAAGCAAAATAAAGCATATTTCCAGTTACTTGATATTTGTAAGTTTCTTAGAGAAACTCTTGTTCTGTAAGTAATCGAGCTATATGCCAAGCTAGCAGCTCTCTCCCCTGGAGCCAAGCCAAACTTGAAATAGATTAAGATTTCTAGATTATTCTTAGGACCTGATAGCAATTTTACTTGGAGCCAGCTTAACGAATTGTTTCAAATTCTTAGATGTCAGCATCACATTACTAAGTCTCCATAGTCCTCTAGAGAGCAGATTCAGGGGCCAAACAAGATCAAATGTGTGAATGCAATCAATGTGCCCATTTTGTTATATGACTAAGCAGTCACCACTGAAGACAGAGAGAGGAAGTAGCTTCCTCTTTCTGCCAGTTAACCTGTTTTTACATTTAAAAGGAAGCCTCCTTTGACAATTTTGGAGAGGTAATTTTAGGAAAGGGAGAAAGGGAGAAAGAATTCAACTTCGCTCCACATAGACCTTAGACTGCTTAGGTTTCATGTCTTTACTAGAATCAACTGGTACATCTTTGAGAGCCAGATGCACATAAGTTAGCATCTAGATTTTTGTTCAAGAAAATGACCAGTGAGCAAAAAAAACTTTTCTGCAAAGCCAGAGTAGCATTACATGGTGGATTTGGTAAAGCAAGCATACATTCACAGTAAAAGTCTTATAGGACTTGAGGCTGTGATTTATTTGGTGTGTCGATTTTATAGAAAATAGTACTGAAACTCCAACTTAGGCATGTGATGTGTACGCATGTAAATATAAAAGGGGTTGGTACAATACTCTTGCATGTCTTCCAACAAAAAAAGCAGTATGGCAGATCTCTGTGTTGCAGTATTAGCCACTCTCTCTTAACTTTCCTGAGTAGAAAAAACTCACTTGAAAGATATTTCAATTGAAAAAAGGACAATGAAATCAATTATTTTGTGCTGTATTATATCTCAAGGGAGGATATGATAAGCAATAAAGAACTAAACTGAGAGCAAATACAGAGGGAATTCCTCTCTGCCAAATCTTCAGAGAAATGTGTCTTTTATTTCAGGTGAGATGTGTTACTTGGTAACTAAAAGCAGCAACAATTAAGCCTCAGATGCACCTAAAGAGAATTGCTGGAAGAACACAGCATATTATTTCTCTTTGTACTAAAAATGATTTCAACTTTTGAGGCTTATATACAATGTCTAGTACTTGTGCTATATACTTTGAGTCATTGCTTCTTTTTTAAAAATATATACTGAATGACAAGAACTGTTTGACAATATCATTTATGTTTAAATAACCATTACTGATCATAGAAACAAAACCAACTATAAAGTGCACCCAATTAATAGAGAGCAGGTGGCAAATCCATCAGTGCAAGAATCCTGTGAAATCACAACACAGTACTGTTAAGAAGCGGGGGAGGAAAATTCTGCCTAGCAGCAGTAATTGATACCTCATTTTGGATGAACATGCCATTTCTTAGTAACACCTAAATGTAAACAGTTACAGTACAGTACAGGGAACCCCATGGCAGTGAAAATGGAGCCAGATTCAAAACTATTCATTAAGAAGATTAAAATCTTGAAACTATCAAGGCAGTTGCCATGATAGAAGCATTACGACTCAACCTTCCATATGACAGAGGTGGTTTATTAATTCTTTTTAACTTTACCAGGAAGGAGCGGGTAACCTAGTATCTCTGTGCACTTCAGCTGATCACTTGCACTGTGGTACAAGTGACTATATAAAGGCCCAAAATCAGAACAACAACTATTCTGACCCTCCTCTGCCTACTGTGACAAAACAGATTTTAGCTTTTCCAAGATATAACCAAGACAAGTGCAAAAATGTTTTAAAGAAATAAATCACTGACAAACGTATAGAAACATAACCTTGTTTGGTGCAAATTCCAGTTTTAAAGTGTTTAAAATTTAAAATAACCACTCTTCAAAAAGCAAGAAAAAAGTTTTACAAGACCCAGAATCTAAACCACCTAGGAGACAAAAGAAATGTGTGGAGAAAACAGCAGTGGCTTTATCTATTCTGATAATAAAAGGAAATATAGAGTTGCATCCTTGGGTTTATTTATGAAATTTCCCCTCCACTTCTCTCCTTCTCTCACACTCATGCACCACACATGCACATTCAAACACTAAAAGGAAAGAGAGAACACCAGTGTTGGTTTCAGTAAGTTAAACAAAACTGAAGCAAGCCCTCCAGCTCTTTGAAAAAAAGCACTAGCAAACATCTGAGCTTCTTTGACCCCAGCATGCTATAGCATGAATCAACCAGAACAGTATTTTCCTATTTTGCAAGCAAATTTTGTAACGTGACCAATCCAAGGTGGAAAAATATCTGCAAAAGAGTTATAAAGAACCAAAACCAAAGTAAAAGTAGCTCTTGGAAATGCTACATTTCACACTCAGAGAAATATGGCAACTTTTAATAATGAAACTAGAGAAAGCAGTCATTGAGATTGTTATATTGATCTCTTTGCCTCTCTGAGCTCTTTCAGGATCTTAAAATAGGAAATATCTGAAAACATTTCCAGATTAAAAAAAAATACTGACCTCATTTTCAAGGAGGAATCCTTAAAGATCAGTAAATATGTATTTCATCATGCTTTTCTATTTATATGAAGGAACTTCTGAATACAGCATGTTTTTTTTAAAAAAAAAATAGGTATCATAAAACACAGTGGAAGGTGTTCTGTGCCTTAGAACCATCAGTATAGTTTGACAAAAATAATGAAGACTAATGAGAGGGCCAAGATGCTAGCTGTTCACTTCTATGCAATCATGATATGAAGAACGTTTTTTTTTAAAATTAATTTTCAGAAATTGGTAAGCCAATTTATCCTCTGAATGATCAAAATGCAGAGAAGGCAAAATGTTATATATGGCCTGCTTTGTGTTTCTGCCCTGGGGATGACCTCTCCATACTAGTGATGGTTTCCTGATTCAGATATGCGTTCATAGAATATTCTTCCTTCCCTTGGTATGGGTCCTGGCTGTACCAAGTCAAACCTTTCTGAGCTAATTCAAAGTGCTTAATGAAAATAGTATGGACTGAGAATATTTGCATAAAGCATTTGCTACATTATCATTTTCTCTTGAGATCACTGGTTTCATTAGCTTGCAGGAATCATGAATCACTGTCTTTTGCATTTGGATTTGAAAAGTAGTCCAACTTCTAACACCAAATCATATTTCTTTCATCTCAATAGCAAATTAACCCAGATATTCCGAATTATATTATGCCAAAACTAGAGAAGAAAAGCAGAACAAAGTGCATCTGCAGGGAAGACTGCCCATCTGTAATCCAGGAAGCCTTGCTAGGAGAGTACCAGTGCTAAATCTAGGATTAAAACTACCATTCTGTTAGGTCCTCCTTCATAATTTAAAGCAGACTTTTCTAATTTTAGACACTCAGATACTAGTTTACAGCTCCAACATCCCCGAGAAACATAAGCAATGGTCAGAGATGATGTGAAGTATAATCCAATATCTGGAGGACCATGATTTAAAGCATTTGGTTAATTCCTATTTTTTAAAATGGATTTTACTGATATGTCTACAGTGTGATTTGTTCCATCAGGAAGACAAGTACACTAGAAAATGGACTGTAGGTCTAAGACACAGAATGAAATCACTACTGACTGTTGGGCTGAAAGGGAGAGAACTTTAATTTCTCCCTGAATATTGGTTCAAATGCCTTGGAAAAAATAACAATTTGCTTTTCAAAGCTACTGCCAACAGGGTAGCAGGAAAAGATGCTAAAGATAAATAATAATGTGACTTTAAAAAAGGGGCACCCCTATCATACCACAAAAAGCAGAATGGGCTTTATGCATAGCTCCTTGTTAATACTAAAAAACAAAGACCCCATTCGTGCAGATTAATAGCTCTTCGGACACAATGAAGAAATGTGGAAAGCCTACGCAGACCGAAGAGTGTAATTTCCCCCAAAAAAGGGGTCAGTACACAAAAACAGGTCAGACTGTGTTCAAATCAATTCAGTTTTGAAATCAAACTTTTCTTCAAAGAGCTGGTTACCTCCCTTGAGTGTATATAAAATTTGATTCAGTCCCCATACTGTACATTGAATTGCCTAATTGACAGCTGAAAATTGTATGGTGCTGGCTTTTTCTGAGGTCAGCTGTGTATAGAAAAGAATTTGGAGCATGTCTTGGACTGCCTCATCATCATACAGAAAACACAGGAAATCCCCTGGGTGGTAGTGTGCTAGTGAATAAAAACCTTAGAAAGGAAGAAAAAGAGCAACGTAAGATGTGAATTCAGCCAGGAAAAATGTGCTAAAAAATAAAAGGCTCTTACTCCAAGACATATCCATTTTAAACATTAGACTCCACAAATGGTCTCTTTGGTTTGATTGGGGATGTCTGCCCTTGCCTGGAGTCTCTGGAAAGTTGCCTATAGAGGTTGTCCTGATATGCCTGTGCAACAGGCAGTGTCCTGGCCACCTTAACATCAGGATATGAAGAAGTTTGGCTAACTCTTTCTAGAAGATCTCCTCTGGAGCCATTGGCCAAAATCCCATGTGGACTGTAATAGTCATCCTCCAGCAAGTGGCCATTCTGTGCATTGTTGGTTTTGTTATAAAAGGCAATGCTGCTGATTGAAGAAGGTGGGCTGAATGTTTCTGGCTGGGGAAGATTTCCAGGAGATGTAGGGCTTATAACGGTATCCACTGAAGACACAGCCCAGGTTCTGTTTTGTTGGTGTAGGTGAGGATACTGCTGAGTCCGGGCCGTTTTATCTATGATCCCCATGAAAGGTGTGGTCCTGGAGCGAGCAGGCTCACTGGGGTAACCACCCTGGGTTGGAGACACTGGGGAAAGCTCATCACATGATCTGTCATACGCTGGCTTAAGTGGAATCTCCATCTGCTGAACAGAAGCAGAAGGGCGGAATGGGGGATTCAAACTGGGAGTAGAGGAAATGCTATTGCTAGAAGGGGAAAATCTGAGACCGACACTTTGAGAATGAAGCAGAGGTCTTGGAGTTGGTGGGTGAGGCTTTATTTCATTGGAATTTACTGTAATGGGCCTTCGTATCAAATGGGAAATGTCAGGAGAACCAAGCTGACTAGAAGGTAGAGAGGAACGTTCCAAATCAAGCTTTGCATGACAGACTGGATAGTAGGAAGCTGACTGGCTCCGCCCAATCTGTGGGGTTTGACTATATCTCATCCCACCACGGTAAGCAGAGGAAGGTCTTTGTGGAAGATCCTCTTTAGTCAGCCCACCATGCTGACAGATTGCCCCTGCACTCAGACTGGCCTGAACATGCTGCACAGGTCGCCCATCCCCCACTATTCCCCCAATAGAGCTCTGATAAACCAGCCGATTTTGGCCAACAGCCATTTCTAGTGAAGACTGATACTTGCTGGCCACAGAATGGGATACTTGGCCATAAGTTCCCGTTGGGATCACAGTACTACAATGCACAGCTGAACTTGGCTGGTTGCTTCTGACAATCTGTGCCTTGGCAGGCTGCAACCTCAGTCCTTGCTGTGGAACTGCAACAGGTAGTGGAAGCATCTGGAAAGATCTCTGTGTCATTTTAGAAAGTGGAGACTTTGGCCGACTGGGAAGTTGACTGATGTTGGATTCTTGCTGGTATCGTACTGGTGAGCCGGACTGAGCTCTGTAGACACTCACACTATCTGCAGGAGGGCTAGCTCGATATTGAGGGCCTCTACGAAGGGGTGAAGGAGGAGGGCTTTGATAATCCTTCCCTTGGCTACCAACTGGAGGTGGACTAAAACGATAAGAGGAGGGTTGGTGAGCAGGAGATGTGTGAGGTGGACTAGGCCTATAATGAGAATTCTGGTGCGTTGGGGAAAGTGCTGGTGAGGTGGGCTGGTATCCTTGTCTTGTTGGTGATCCTACAGAACTATTTGACCTGAAGTCAAAGACCTGATGTGAACCAAGTGGTGAACTGGAGATGTAGGCAGAGTCCCGGTGGGCAGGGGAAGATGGTGGGCTTTGGATAATGGGCAATGTTTGGCTAGGTCGTGACTCTGTCTGCAAGCCAACAGAAATGTTTTCTACATCTTGCTCAAGATATTCTTCTTCCAAGATGTCTTGTACTGCATACAACTCTTCATGCTGTATTTCTGGTTCAGATGCTACAAGAGGTTGCTGCTGTAGTTGCACCTGCGTCTGTCTGCACTCTTCTTCCACCCGCATAAGGAGCCGCTGGATTTCACGGTTGTTCGGACAAAGTTTGATGGCCTCGTTCAAGTCCTCCAGTGCTGCTGAAAACTGCCTGTTTGATCCAAAAAAAGTGACAAAAAGAAAAAACAAAAAAATAAAATTTACTCTGGATCAGAATGGCTTTAATAAGATTTCTTATGCATAAAATTATAGCTAGTCATGAGGAGGAGGATTTCCAAATCTTATGAACCAGATTCTTCAGCCTTGTGTGTTTCTTCCATTTACCCAGGAGAAGAAACAGACAGTATTTCCAAGACTGCACTCTTGGAAATGAGGGAACAAAGACAATATATTGGGGTATTTCAGATTTGTAGAGCTCTGTTCCTCCACTATTTTAGGTCTGAGTTTATGGCAGTTTAAGGCTCCAGACAAGGGGCATGCTCTGGCCTGCCTTCAGCCAGTGGATTCTGCTCTGAGTATTGTTCTCTTGGAAATGAAGAGAACAACGAAACTCAAAAAAACTCACAGGCCTTTGCCTACCCTATGAGGAACAGAAGGGTGGGAAGTTTCAAGGGAGGTGGGTTGTCATTTACAGGGACACTGGTAGATTTTGAACAAAGTAGTAATCTAGTCATGTGTTTCTGATTGGTAGAGATTAATCTCTACACTCTTCATCCATTTTGCTTTCTTGCTTGGTTTTTAAAACACACAAATGTGTTTTAAAAGCACAAAAACAGTTGAACACCTAAAAGTTTGACCTATACTGATTGCTGATGCTGGGAGGCAAGGCAAAGGAAGACTTTTTTTATAGTAGACCCAAGAATCCAAATGTGGGGAAGTCCTAGAAATTAACCTGGTTAACTGTTTGAACAACATATTGCCAACTGTGGAAAATCAAATAAAACAGCATAAATGTGGGAAAGTATAACATTGACTTGTGGTTTAGCTCAATTAGTAGAATTCTGCCTCTGGAATGAAATTTAATCACAACAAGGAGAGACCCAGAGAAGGGTATATTAGCAACTCAATGGGCTGTTCTTGAGCTAAGAGGTTAAACTGCAGGGTTTTCAGCTCAGTCTGGCACAAAGCACACTATTCTTGTCAGGTATCTTACTCCATTAGCTGATCAAAGAGGATAGTAGTTTCTGAAAGACAAAGCTCTCCAGTAATTTCATTCTGAAATTATTCTGAATTTCATAAATTTTGAAATGTGATCCCACCGTCAGCACATGAACTAGGCCCACTGAACATCAATCATAATACAAATGAGATAATACCTTGATGCAACTGCTTTCTTATGTAACAGTTAATCTTATGCTAAGAGCAGAGCAAGTTATTGATTAATCCACAAACTTATCCTCCATGTTGATGCATGTTTTTATGGTATGGATAAAGGTAGTACCTGCAGGACACTATGGCACAACTTAAAGAGCTGCTATAGCTGAAACTATGGAAGGTGCTCAGCTTGATTATAGGCCATAACAGTTTCTGAATCTGTTATCTTCAGGTTATAATTATACTCTCCCTCAGGTACACTCTTGCTATTTGTTCCTTATGTGGATCACGGCATTTTTAAGAGTGTATCACACCCAAACCTTCATTTCTCTCTGGCTCTCCTCTCACCTGCTGCTGCGTTTGGCCCTTGCTCTTGCATAGTAAGCTTCATAAGATTTCGGTTTCAGCTCCAGTGCTTTAGTAGCAAATTCCTCCGCCATTCCAAAATCCTGCCATTACAATAGGTGCGTAGATAAGTCATTGAAAAAACATACAGAGAATTTGGGAAGAAAAAAAAAAGCACATGGATAGAGTGTTGTAAGTGGACTGAGTACTTTCCAACATTAGCAAAATATCAGATAGCTGGTATCAAGAGATCCAACTCCGTTTTGAGATGTTAAGTTATCCACTGCCAAACTGGGACTGTAAGTGTCTAACCTGTTCTTTGTGCATCCATCCAGTCCATGTGTTATCATTTACTCTGCCCTAGAAAACTTAAGTATTTTTTTTATTTGCCATTTTATTTTGGTGCCTCTGTACTAATAACTTCAAATGATTTAGGTCTTCATACTGACCATTGACATGAACAAGTTATGGAACAATATATATTATAACCTATTTTGTTTTTCTCATATTCGTAAGGTTGGCTCACTTGAACTGTCTCATGTGTTGAAGGAATTAGGTAAAGGGAACTTAGGGATGTATTACACAATCCTGGATATTAGCAACAATTCCTAATGACAATTCTCTTTATGACACATAGGGTCCTTCTATGTGTGAAGTACACACACAAAAGTTCTCCATGCAAATGTTTCACACTTGTGTGGCTGGTACCAAAAGGAAGGGAGGTATGGCCAGAGTGGGCAGCATGTGCAAGCTCACATTGTGTAACCTTCTTACATATGCTTTTAAAACGTGAGAGAGTTTAAGTCACATTTCTCAGAATTAAAATTCCAAGAATAAGGACAAACATAGGTATGTCTGAAGTATTTGTTGCACCACCATTATTATTAACATAAAAGAGTTCCCCATCTTAGCTAGACTTAATACCATCATTATGATGATGTAAGTGAAGTCTACTAATATATTAGTAAGAACATAAGCACGGCCTTGCTGGATCAGACCCCTGGCCCATCTCATCCAGCAATCTGTTCTCATAGTGGCCAACCAAATGTACAAGGTTGCAATTGTAAAATCTATCCATATTTTTAAGTCTGAATCTTGTTTCCATAGTTTAAATTCTAACCTATTATATTTTGTTATATGTCTCAGTGTTTATATCACTGAGTTATTATTATATGATTTCTAACCTAAAAAGTGCTCCTTTTTCTCTCTCACAGGCATATTCCACTTTACACACACAAAGACACATTTTATGTTGTTTTAAAAATGGATAGCTTGTGAGTAGGATGAAGTGCTGTCACATGCCAGGAGTGTGTAAGCTATGTATCTTGACTCTGAGTCACTGTTCTAAGACAAAGCAAGAGCTTTAGAAGGAAAAGACAGCATTTTAAATCCACCAGCATCCTCCAATCTGCATACACACAGAAATATTTTTTTAAAAATCAAAGGAAGCTATAGCAGCTGTTTTCATAAATTGATGAATTTTTAATTGTTTGAAATGAATCCTAAACCACTGCTTGGCTGTTTCAGAATTGGAAAACGCCAGTGCTCTGTGAAGGACAACCAAGTTACAAAAAGGTGGAGGTTTAAAGGCCATTCTAGGAATATGGGTAAGATTCTGGTTAGGAAGTGATTAGGAACAGGAAAGGAAGCTGGGAAAGGAGCATATTCAGGAATAGGCTTTAAGAAGGAGGGCACTTACATTCATTTTCCTCCGACAGCGTGATAAGTTCAGTAGGAGTGACACCTTCAGTTCCCGGAAAGTTTTTAGGTCCTCTCCAAACCCTTCTCGGGGGAACTTCTTCAAAGCATACTGGTACCGTTGGGCAGCTTCCTTCACTTTCCCTTTCTAATAAAATGTCAAACAGTAAATTCACCATTCAGTTCTTTATCCGAGGGTTGTAACAGTTACAAATCAACCTATTAAAGAAGTTGAAGGTGCCTATGAAAGGTTCTAGAAATAAGCAAGGAATGTCAGTTATTCTCCTTGCAGAATAACTTTTATCAATTTGGTGATCATTAATGAAAGCTCTGTCCTTACAAACAATTCAGATTCCTTTTCGGGATACTTTTTAGCTTTCTTGCTCTGTTATTGGACAATCAGATTGCTAGGAGATACTTTTCATGGCATGATTGAACAGTGTAAATATTAATAAAGTACTATTTCTTAGTAAGACAGAATGGGCAACAACTCCCAATATCTTCCACTATTTAGCATATACTTCACTCTAACCAAAATCATGTGCCTAACAGACATGTAAAGTTGCCAAACAACCTCTTCTGGCCTATGATTTAAGATGTAATGGTTATTCTCTTGTCATACAGTTTTCAATTATGAGATTTTTGTTTGTTTTTCATGAAAAGGGTAAATTAATTAGCAAATAGATTAGCAGAGACAAAACAACAAGTATTATTTCTGTGGGGAAAATGGAATATTGGACACTTATCATGAAGATTATTTTTTTGTTTGATGTGTTACATCTTCCCATTGGACTATGATTTCCTTGCAGTTCAGAAATGGCAACATTCCTTACCCAAGATCTTTACTGAATCAGTCTCTTAATAAAACGGCTACCAGTTCAATTCCAAAGCAAAGTTTTAAATAAAGCAAGTTAAACCAGGGAGGCCCGGATAATATAATAAAAGGACTAATGTGTAACTAGTGCTGAAGCAAACCTCTTTGCGTTATCTGTAGCACAATATTGTATAGTGAGTTAGCTAACATAAATAAATGGGTGGGATGGTTGGCTCTCATAAGAAAACGGAACATCAAGTTTATGCTATAACCATGCTGATGAGAAAGATCAGGATAGAAAGAAGGTAAGCTGGACTCCTTGTGAGTTCTAGGGAAAACAGAATTAACTTCAATAATGAAGAATTACTTTTTAATGGGAAAATGGCTAGGAAAACACTATGATAGAATAATGAGACATACAGAAGAAGGTAAAAGAGTAGGTCATAAGGATTTAGGAGAAAACCATTATGGACAAAGGCAGAGAATAAGTAAAGATTTTGGTAAAGGCCTTTCCTGGTGGTTGACGGGAGGCAGACTAAATCCCCTATCTGGATGTTTTCTTTATACCATTCTAGGACAGGATTGATAGCATCTTCTAGAGCAGGGTTTCTTAAACTTTTTGCTCTCAGGACCTCTTCCCTCAGGACCTCTTCCCACTTTAAAAATTTTGGAGGACCCCTAAAGAGCTTTTCTTTGTATGGGTTATATTTACCAATATTTACCGTGTTAAAATTAAAATTGACACATTTGTAGAAAATGTTTTATTGAATCATGTAAAAATAACAATATTAAACCCATTAGATATTAACATAAAAAAATATTTTTCATGAAAAAACTCTATTTTTTAATAAATGAAAAATATTAATGAGAAGAGTGACATTGTTTATTTTTTGCAAGTATCTTCAATATCTGGCAAATAATTTTGATTTTGCGTGGACCCCCAGAAGTCCATGGACCATACTTTAAGAAACATTGTTCTAGAGTAATTTAAACACTGGCATATCCACACTTACTGTTTAAGCTATTCTTGTCCTGTTCTCATTTATTTTATTTATTTAATAAACTTAATAAATTTATATGGCCATCCAACTCACACATGCGGACTCCAGACGGCTTACAAAATTAAAATCCACAGTATAAAAAACCCAATGACCCCCCCACCCCCTGGGGCGGCTACTAACACAGTCAAATCAGCCACCTGATCAGCTCCATCTCAACCTGGGGTCCCCAGGCCCACTGACAGAATGTCTTCAGGACCTTTTGGAAAAGGATCAAGGTGGGGGCCAATCTTATCTCTGGGGGAATGATGTTCCACAGAAAGGGAGCCACCATGGAGAAGGCCCTTTTAAAAAATCTTTTTATTTAATCTTAATCTTTTATTTTTTATCATACCACTTTACTCTAAAGTGGCTTAAGAAAATTCTGTCCAGACTGAGACAGCTTGCAAGATATTTAGTATGGACAGCAGGCTGCCATATTCTCCCACTGGATAATTCCCCTGCTGCTGTGCCCTCCCTCCTTTCTGTTCCATGAATACAAATGCCAATTATTTTCCTTCCTGTGAGCAGGGTACACTCAAAGTTAAACTGAATTTGTATATTAAAAGTTAATTTGTATATTAAAGCATTAAAATGCACATACAGGCAGGTACATCATGCAGCTTTCTAAAAACACCCCTTTCTTACTGTTCATTTCTGATTAGAGCTACCTTTATTATGAATGTTGTAATAGCACAATTGTACATGCCTTCTAAGTAGAAGGCTGCTGGTTTGAAAGCCAGTAAAAACGTTTTGTTTTTTTCAGTTACTATTTTATTTTCTATGAGGTTCATACTTTTCCCTCTGTGCTTGTTTGTTTGTTTGTTTTTAGCTAGGTCCAGCAATTTATCAATTAATTATTTTTGCAGTCGCCTGAAAAAAAAAGATTTCACACACAGCTCCCAAATAGCACAAGCAGGTAAAGGTTTCCCTTGACATTAAGTCCAGTTGTGTCCGACTCTAGGGGGCGGTGCTCGTCTCCGTTTCAAAGCCGAAGAGCCGGCGTTTGTCCGTAGACACTTCCGTGGTCATGTGGCCGGCATGACTACATGGAATGCCGTTACCTGCCCGCCAAAGCGGTACCTATTAATCTACCCACATTTGCATGTTTTCGAACTGCTAGGTTGCCAGGAGTTGGGACTAGCAACGGGAGCTCACCCCGTCACACAGGTTTGAACTGCCAACCTCCCGATCGGAAGGCAAGCTCAGCAGCTCAGCAGTTTAACCCGCAGTGCCACCACGTCCCAAATAACCAATGGTGTCCTAACAGCCAGGAACCACGCTGAGACAAGGAATAGGTCTCTAGTACTTTATTACTGCTACATTAGACAGAAAATCCTAACAAACTGAAGAAGCATGGGAAAAACCCAGACAGATAAACCCCAAAGGTTAAGGCGGGTCTGATCTGTGTCTCTTTGAATGGCTGCTTAACTCCTCAGTACTACGCATGCGTTTTCCCCCCTGGATAGGGGCCCCCTCCTGCTCACCATCAGTACTCATGACAAATGGACTATTTAGTAGTGTTGGGTGAAACTCTTATACCTTAAGTGACTGCAAAAACACTAAAACCATATGCCACTAGACTTCTTTTTCAAAGACCATGGGAAAAAGAAAGAAGCTTGTGGAAAGAAAAACACTAATTAAAAAAGAACTTGCTCTTGGTTTTGAACCAGCAATCTTCTATTTACAAGGGAATTGTGACAACCATAATGCTATTAGAGCATTCATAGTAGAAGTAGCTCTAAAAGGAATTAGAGACACTGAAATAAGATACAAGGATAGGCTTTCAAGGACAGCTGAATGATTTTAGAGGACACTGACTGGCGCCAATGAAGAAATGGCCTAGAAACAGAAATAATTATAGAATTATTCCAATTTTCAGGATTGTATTACAGTTGGCCAGCAAAAAGCCTAATAAGTAACTCTGCTATCTGCAATCTTTAATTTGCTCATAATACTCCACCAGTTCAGAATCACTGCATCTCAGTTTAATGGTTCTCCTTGTTCTAACTTAGTATATATAAATAATAATAGTTTATTATTTCAGTTCACAACACTCCTAATCTCTTATCATGATTAAACACTTGGGAGCTGGCTATAGGGTCATTCACCCCACTCAGTCTCTCTCTTTCTAATGTAGATGATTTCTGTCCTTCTCCAAAGGGCTTTAAATATGATTAAAGATTTTGCCTATACTGGCAATAAAAGATCAGTGCTAATCAGGTTTTCTTGTCACAGTGTTTGTCAACTAGTTTCAGCTAGTGATTATGATTGGAACCTGGTTTATTTAATTACAAGACTACTTTATCTCTCTCTCTATCTTATTTGTCCCCCACCCATCTCCTCCTGTCGGGGGACTTGGTGATTTACTTACTAAATTACAGGTTTAAACAATATAATAAGCCATCTAATTAACACATTTTAAAAAGGAGCAATGGAAGCAAATTGATTAAAAATTCTATACTAAAAACATATTCAGTGTACTTTAGAAGCTAATCTATCCAATAAGGGAGAATGATCCCTAATATGGATGCCACAACTGAAAAGTGTCTCTTCCTTAATCCTCAGCACATAGAGTTTTTTGGCAGCAGGGGGACTCAGAAGAAGGTGGCAGCAATAAAGTCTGCAGAAATGGAGGCACATTCTTATGCAATTGGGAGGATGGGATTATTGAGACACTCTAGTCTAACAGGGTTTAAAGGACAAAATGAAAAACCTGATCATAGAAACAAAGTGGGAGTGAGTCAGGCTGAGGTCAAATTCACATAATATGGTCTGTCTTGCAAGTCCAAATAAGATCTTCACAGTGGCATTCCAGGCTAACTGAGGTTTCTACAAGCAGTCCCACATAGTATACAGTACAATAATCCAGCCTGAAAATTATAAAAGGATGAATGATAACTAATTCTGTTTTTTTCCAGGAAAAGGATTCAGGTAAATCTTAGCCAGAGTTAAGTTTAGTTGTGATTACAGCTTGTAGAGGAAGGAAAGTGAGAATCTAAAATAAACCGAGATAATTTCATAGTCTGATCTTTATGATTTAATTATGGCTGGATATTAAGACCATTGTCTGTGTGCATAACCTCAGCCTGTACTAGGTACAACCTATATGAATTTTAATTTTTATACAGATAAAATATACGCCAATCTTAACTTTCAGAATAAAAAAAAAACCCTACCCTGATCCCAAGAGAATTTCAGATATTAGAGAATTCAAAGATTTTGCCCAGATTAGACAATTTATCATAGAGCTGATGTTATAGACACTATGGACAATCAAAAGACCCCTTGTACTTTATCAATGAATGCATTTTGTCCCAGTGATCACAGAGAATGATATGAGTCATCAAATGTGCAAGTACAGTATTTAACTTACATATATTGCCCTGTTTAGACTAAGGATATCTGTTCTTAGCTGTGGAGTTAGGGAATTCTAATTTATTTAGCAAGTCAAAATACTAGCAGAACTATCTGTGCTATAAATTAAAATTTCTGAATAAGGTTATGTAATCTATAAAATTATGTAAATTAAGAACAGGCTCTCTTAGCTACTGAAGTAAGGAACTTTTCAGAAGAAAACTGAAATCTTAGAAACCTAGGGTCATGTTCAGCCACTGTGAATCTGTTTAAAATCAGTTATTGTGGTTAATATTTTCAATTCTCCATAAAAAGAGAATGATAAATGTTTCTTTTTTAATGCAGAAACTGAATTATTAAACGTAAAAACAGTTTTCCGTCTTACCTTGTAAAACATGTCTCCCTCCTCCATCAACTTGCTCAACAGGATGACCATGATGTCTGGTTTGGAAGTGGCCATTGCCCATGTTGCTGGACCTGTAGTGTACAGGATGCATGATGGGTAAAAAACTTATACAATGCAAAAGGTGGCAGTGGAGGAAAGCTAAGATGGGAAAACATCCTGGGCAGAAAATTTCTGATGGAGAGAACAACTTGTTGCAGCAAACTCAAGAAGCAACATTGTCCCAGTAAAAAATTTGGGCTTATATATGTGAGTGAGTGTAATATATACTTTCCAATAGTATAATTAAACTAATTTTAAAACAACTCATAAATGCTTGAGTCATTTCAGAAGAGAGAATATTCAATTATTGGCATTAGCAAGAAAACATATTCTAGAAAAATGAATAAGGAGAACAAGTCTAAAATTAAACAGAACTAAAATTAAACATCTATATCATTGTACAGAAGTTCATTGATGTGTACTACAAAATCTGATACAAGTATATTTGAAATTTTCTGTGTGAATATTTGTGACACCACGTGAAAATCTTTTAAAACTTTAGTGTTTCTGAAAAAGTTTCAGTTCAAACTAGATTTTTATTCGTGAAAGTGCACTCCCCTTCTAATGCAGTTCAAAAGTCCAATTCTGCACCTGTCTTATGTTGGTTTTCAAAAACAAAAACAACAAACAAACAAACCACTTCAGAATAAGTTTTTTACTTGGTAAATTGTCAGCTACTGAAGTTCTTATCATCATAGAAAAGCATTTCAGACGACTCATTAAAAATAAATTTGTAGTATTTTACAATATTTTCACAATATTTTACAGCATTTTACAAGTAAATTAAGTCTTGAGTTCAAGTTATTCTCTGCAGCAGTAAGGAAAAAATAATTATTTGAAGATAAGACAAATTAAAAGTGGGGAATGGAATACAGGCAGGCAAAACTATAGAAGAGAAAAAGCAGAGCTGTTAAACCACCAAGTTAGATGATGACAGCGGTGAAATATACCTCGTGGGCGACTTGGTAGTGTCTGACAGCCTTTGGGGTGGGGTGGGGGGGAAGGTAGGAGGAAAAAACAAAGTTGTAGGAGAGGGAGAAAAAAATGGATGAAAGTGAATTTTAAAAAAGGAAAAAGCAGCAGTGAGAGGCAGGCAGCAAAGCAGCAAGGCAACAGCAAATTTTGTTGTGACGCAAGAATTAACGGACAAGGGCATATGCAGATAATGCTCAAGTCTAGAAGCACCTATAGAGCAGGGTAAGCAGCATACCAGCATAACACAGCTGTTCAAGTTTTCAGTTTTAGACAAGGACCTCATTATGAATTGCTTTCTTTAGTTTGTAAGAGTTACTGTACATAATGAATTCACAATACTGTAGTCATTGCATATGGAAATGCTGTGCATCTGCGTATTGAAACTGGGCATGCCTATGTCACAGGAGTGCACTGTGTTCTCATATCCAAGAGAGGTATAAAAGATAGATTTCTCCCTCTGTGTGTGTCCTCCCTACCTATCTTGGCTCCTTTCTTCAACAGAGTAACTACAACAGAAGTATTGCGGCAACCCACTGCCCTATCGAGGGGGCGCATCCCACTGTAATCCACATGCTCAATCATGGCACCATGATCCACCAGGAACTGAACCTATAAATAAACAAACAACTGAGTCAGCATCATCCAGGAACAATCAATGTTATTATATGATTAAGCTGAGGTTTCAGATCCAAAGAATACTGGTTATCTGGCACAAGGCCAGATTACTTGTGGGACTGCTTATTTCCAGCTGATTCTGCCCATCCCACCAGATCCATTAGGGTGGGTATGTTCCAGGTCATCTCAGTGAAACAGTGCCGCCTTGTAGGATCCAGGAAACATATCCTGGAAGATGGTAAAAACCTGGCTTTTCTCACAGCCATTAGGGCTGGGTTGTTAGTGGTGCCCAATATAGGTTAATTTATGATTGAGGATAACATGTGAGATGCCTAGGTTTTTAAATTTATTAGATTTGTTTGTCTTTGTATATATGTTGTTTTTATCATTTTCTATTGTAAGCTATATTTCTAAATATAAGTTTAACTGTATCTCTAAATATTTATTTATTTATATATCAAATTTATATGGCCGCCCATCTCACAAGAAGTGACCCTGGGCAGCAGTCAACAAAGATATAAAACAATAAACATGTCAAAAAATATTAGGATTTATATCCCTTTTGATCTCATGTTAGAGGAGTATCATCAGTCCAGACCAGCTTGTCAGACTGGGCAGTCTGTTGCACAAAAATCCCAAACGGCGCAGACAGCTGAAGTTTATAACATACCTGAAATATTTCAGGAGTCATCAGTGCTCATGCCTGACAGAGTAACATCATGCTGGTTCCTTTTCTTTAGCCCTTCAGTTTACATTTGAAAGGCAATACAAGCTTTTCAAAACTGACCACTTCAGTGGTCTGAGGAGACAATTAGTAGCCCGATAAGCTCCATACAATAAATCAAATTTGAAAGCTTGACAAAGGTGTCATAGGTTTCAATTCCTCTGTCATATTTTATACAGATGTAGCCAAAAGTATTGGATTCCATTGTCCATTTTTCCCCAGGCTCTGCTCTATGGACTATGGAATGAAGAATGATGGATGCCATTTATTTGTGTCAGTTTCAACTTATTTCACAGCAAATTGGTATTCTTTGGGGGAAAGTGGAGGGATACCAATATTTTGGCCATGTCTGTATGTCATACGAGTCAGTGGCTGTGATAAAGAAGTGAAATGAATTGCTTTCTCTTGCAAAGTAAGTAAGTAAGTAAGTAAGTAAGTAAGTAAGTAAGTAAGTAAGTAAGTAAATATGCAATAAAAACAATCAACACTTACCACCTCTGCATCTCCATAAAAAGCTGCTAAATCCAATGGAGTACGCCCATTTTTGTCAGCATGGTCTGTAGCAGCTCCACTCTCTACCAAAACTCGCACTACTGAAAGATGGCCTTTTAGGCAAGCCCAGCTAAGGGCAGTTAATCCTTCTTTGTCCATCAAGGAAATTGAGGAGCCTGGAAGAAAAAAGCAAAGCTGTGTAAATGCAGCTAACTGCACCTCATTCTTGTAGTATTCTTTAATAAAGCTTTGGTCCTATAATGATTTAGGAATGTATGTATCTTAGTTACAAGAAATATTGCTTATATCATCTCAGTAGATACTATGGGAGAAAAATTCTCACCAATAGCTTGTTCCCCCTGGAATGGCATGTTAGAGTACTTTCTGGTCAAAGCATGGCTTCTCAGCTTGTTTATATTGAACAAAATTCTTGTAACACTCCTTCTGCATTTTTGCTCATTCCTTAAGAGTGAGGCAGACTAAGCTACCTGTTTCATTAGCTCTCCTAGCTAACAGATAAACTTTAAGTTCTCCAGAAGCATCTAGTAAGTCATTCTTGCATTTTTAAAAAAACAACATGGGCTTCTGCTGCTGCTCTGCAACGCCAGGTCTGTTAACAACAAAGCCCCCCTCATCGGTGACTTGATCACGGAGGAGGGGGCAGATCTGGCATGCATTACTGAAACCTGGCTGGGCATGGAAGGAGGTGTTCCTCTTTTGGAGATGTGCCCTGCTGGGTTTTGAGTATGGCACCAGCCGAGACCCCAGGGCAGGGGAGGGGTGGCTGTTGTCATCCGGGAAACCCTTGTGGCTTTCAGGGGCCATGCTCCACAAGTGGCTGGGTGTGAGACCCTGTTTTTCAAGTTGGGTTCACGGGAACAGTTGGGGGTGTTGCTAGTGTACCAGCCTTCCTGCTGCGTAGCAACCTCCCTGCCTGGGCTGCTGGAGGCTATCTTGGGGTTGGCAGTGGAGTTCCCCAAGCTTATGGTTCTGGGGGACTTCAACCTGCCATCCTGGAGCGGGCCTCAGAGGCAGCTGGGGAGTTCATGACCACCATGGCGGCCATGGACCTGATTCAGATTATCCGAGACCCAACTCGGGACAGTGGCCTCACCCTGGACTTAGTTTTCTTGTTGGAGCAATGGCGGTGTGATCTGAGGGGAGAAGTACATCTCTCCCCTTTGTTATCGTCAGATCACGCCCTGGTGAGCCTGAGATTCTCCCATGCCACCCCCCTCTGCAGGGAGGCAGGACCTATTCGACTGGTCCGCCGCAGTGACTAATGGACCCGTTAGGGTTTCAGAGGGAGCTGGGGGTTATACCCAAGGATCTGCTGCACAGTCCAGCGGAGGCCCTGGCGGCGGCCTGGAAAAGGGAAGCGGCTAGGGCCTTGGACAAGATTGCGCCTGTGTGGCCTCTCTCATCCCATCGAACCCAATACTCCCCATGGTTTACGGAGGAGCTCAGGGTTCTGAAGAGGATTAAGAGATGCCTAGAGCGCTGCTGGAGGAAGACAAAGACCGAACCTGACTGAATACAAGCTAGAGCCGCTATTAAGGCCTACCTTGTGGCGGTAAGAGCAGCAAAACATCAGTATTTCTCCGCCCTTATTGCATCCGCAGAATGCCACCCAGCAGCCCTGTTTAAGATTACCCGTTCCCTTCTGGGGAAAGGGGATCCAGAGATCAATCTACAGGGTCGAGCTGAGGAGTTTTCTGGGCATCTGCAGGATAAAATCGCTCAGATCCGTTCCAAGTTGGACTCTGAGCACGAGGCAGTGTCTGGGGAGATGCTCGGGGGACGTTCTTACTCTGTTATCTGGAAACAGTTTGAGCCTGTTGAGCCCGAGGAAGTGGACAGGATCCTCTGGACTATAAACGCTACCACTTGTCAACTAGACCCATGCCCCTCCTGGCTGGTGAAGGCAGCTTGGGACATGTGGTTGGGTCCAAGCGGTGGTAAATACTTCCTTGAGAGAGGGGGTATTCCCGGCAGCCTTCAAAGAGGCACTGGTGTGCCCCCTCCTCAAGAAACCATCGCTGGACCCTAGCATATTGGACAACTTTTGCCCAGTCTCCCACCTCCCCTTTTTGGAGAAAGTGGTTGAGAAAGTGGTGGCGCTGCAGCTCCAGAGGATCCTGGGTGAAACAGATTATCTAGACACCTTTCAGTCAGGTTTCAGGCCTGGTTATGGGACAGAAACAGCATTGGTTGCACTTATGAATGATCTTTGGTGGGAGCAGGATGGAGGGAATGCATCCATCCTGGCTCTTCTTGACCTCTCAGCGGCTTTTGATACCATTGACATGGTATCCTTTTGGGTTGGCTCAGGGAGCTGGGGGTGGGCGGTGTAGTTCTGCCCTGGTTCACCTCCTTTCTCCAGGGCCAGTCCCAGTCAGTGGTAATAGGGGAGGAGAGGTCGGCCCCACTCTCCCCTCTCCTTTTTAACATCTACATGAAACTGCTGGGCAAGATCATCCGTCACCATGGGATGAGGTATCATCAGTTTGCTGATGATACTCAGTTGTATATCTCCATCCCTGGTGAAGTAAGTGATGCTGTGACCACCCTTTCCGAGTGCCTGGGGGCTGTGGGGGCCTGGATGGGGAGCAACAGGCTTCGACTGAAAACCCTGGTAAGATGGAGTGGCTGTGGGTTAACGGCCCCTCTGCTCCAAGGAACTTGCCATCTTTAGTGCTGGATGGGGTTGCACTGCCCCAGACAGACCTGGTGCGTAACTTGGGGGTCCTCTTGGACTCACGACTCCTGCTCGAAGAGCAGGTGGCAGTCATGGCCAGGAAGGCCTTTGCTCAACTCCGTGTTGTGCACCAGTTACGCCCCTTCCTGGACAGAGAGGCCCTTCGAACAGTCACTCATGCCCTGGTCATCTCCCAGATAGACTACTGTAATGCGCTATACATGGGGCTACCCTTGAAGAGTATCCGGAAGCTTCAGCTGATTCAGAATGCAGCCGCATGGACTATCTTGGGTGTTCCAAGATTTGCGCATGTAACACCTTTGTTGCATGTGCTGCACTGGGTCCCAGTTTGCTTCCGGGTCCAATTCAAGGTGTTGGTTATTACCTTTAAAGCCCTACATGGCATGGGACCAGGATATCTGAGGGACCGTCTCATCCCTATTACATTGACCCGCCCCACCCGGTCATGCAGGGAGGGCATGTTACGGACCCCATCTATAAAAGAATTTCATCTAACAGGGTCTCGGAAGCGTGCCTTCTTTGCTGTAGCTCCCGCCCTTTAGAACATCCTTCCCCCAGAGGTCCAACAGGCCCCTTCGCTTCTGGACTTCTGAAAAAGACTAAAGACCTGGTTTTGTCAGCAGGCTTGGAATGGGAATTGGAATAGTTATACCTGGGGATGGCTAGCGCCCTAAGTGATTTTGAGGGGCTTGCTACCCTCACGGACTGATTAAAATCTCTTGCCACTTAGATGTTACTATATTCTTATTTTATTGTATTGTTGTACTGAAATGGTTTTAAGTTTTAACTGCATTTTATTGTAAACCGCCCTGAGTCCCCCATAAGGGGGAGATGGGTGGTGAATACATTTATAAATAAATAAAATAAAAACATGGGCTGCTGGGTAAAACAGAGCAATAAAAGCATTTAACAAGACACAGGGACTAAGCGACCAAAAACGAACACAGTGTGGAGCTCTTTACTGTATTAAATATAAGCAACTTAGGATTTAACTTCTATGAAGTCTATATATTTTAAAATATATATCTGACTGATAATGAGATTCACATGGCCATGTTTCAGATCTTTGCTAGTGAAGAAAACAATTTATTTTCCCTTCTAATGCATCACTCAGGGTGGCTTACAATGTTACTTAAGATTATTTCATGTTATCTTCAACGTTTAAGAAACATTCTTCCTCCACCAAAAACACCAAACAAAGGAAAACCCAAAATCTTACATAAGTATGTAATACAATTAGAAAATAAGGAGGTGGGGAGATAGCGTTTTCTATCATTTATGTTCCATAAGGAGTGAATGCTTTTCTAAAAAGGAAGGTCTCAGCTCAAAATACCAGCAGAGAAAATGCCGATTTACCCTCCTGAAAACAGGGAGTTGACATGACCACAGTTGGGGCATAAGGTAGAATATCTACAGCAGACCTTAGGGAGTGGAAAAGCCAGTATATCATGCGCTGGTACCAGAATTATCCTGAACCTAAGCTCTTTAGGGCTTTAAAGATCACCACTAAGACTCTGACTTGTGTCTAGGAATAGTGCAGCTTTGTAGGAGTAGCTTTATACAGTCTTGCCTGGAAGCACCTCCCAATATTCTTATGTTTCATGCAGGGCCATTTGTGGTTTCTGAAGATTCTTCCAAAGTAGCCTCCCACAGAGCTCACTATAGTAATCCAATCTGGACGTAACTAAGGCATGTGTCATCATAAACAGATTTTATAAAGAACATATAAATAGGTACACCTGTTTGCAAATGCAATCCCAACTATAGTCTAGGTACCAAGCCAAATCTAGAAGCCCTTCTATACTGTCAACTTATTCTTTAGAGGGAATGCTATTTTACAAAAGAAGCTGAACACCTACTTCTGAGTCTGTCAGCTTTCTGATCTGCAGCTGCCCTGACTTGTTTAGATTTCATTAGTCCTTATGTAGCCCATTCAGAACATCAAAAACTTCCCTGGTAGATGAAAAATTCTTAAAGAGAATCTGGGGCAAGCCTAATAAAGCTTTTTAGTCAGAACTGTAACAGTAAGAATCCAACTTGTTTGTGACAGCTCCTTTGTCACAAGGCTTTGGGTTTTTGAGAAATGATCAGGCAACTCCAGAACACACAAAATTCCTTTGTGAATTTTTCTTTTCATTTATTTGCAGCAGATTGCTAATGGAAAAAATTCTAAGTTTTATTTCCAAGTGTGAAAGACTAATTATACAGATTATATCTAGCCTGTTTAAACAAACAATACAATCTTTAGATCTTCCCTTTCAGTTTTCCCCTTTATATAAATTCTGCTATAACAAGGTTGGACTGCAGTAAGTCAATCCTTGATTTATACCTACTGTCCCTAATATTTCTAATTTAACTATTTCTCTGCTTGAAAAGTAAAGCTTCTGCTTTTGATAACTAAACTGTTATATCTGTGGCTATTTCTATATCCCTCTCTTAAGAGTTAAACAAGGGCATCAATTATACTTGGCTGACAATCTCTCAGGTTGGCCAAACATTGTCTTCCTTTATCTTCTCTGGAACATGATCCCACAAAATGATAATTTCTCCCCCTCTGGATAGGATCTTCAACTGTTTTTCCTGGGCCATTCTGGAACAGGGAAGCTTTTAGCAGCCAAATGCATAATCCTTTATGGTCACCAGTTTTTCCATGCATCCCAAGTCTTGACAACTCTCCTTCCAGCATATCAGATCATCTTGTTCCCCACAAGAAAATTTCTGTGTATATATAATTGCATATTTGTTTAGCCTATTTTTTTTTCTAGATCAGTTTCCAAGCTTCCACTTATTAGACTACCAGAACAGAGGATGAAATCTGGGATCCAGCTGGTCTATTGGCTGCCTGCTGCCCAATAGAATCCCTGCCCAAGTTGCCAAATCTGGTCACCCAGCTTCTGTTGAAGTGCCCCTTCTTGCTGGCCTTCATGCTTTAGTGAATGGGTTGGGAAGAGCTCAGGATTTCATGGCCTCTATGGTTATATGGGCTTGCCCCAGGAAACCCTAGTCAAGACACAAATAAGTGGGTATACTTGGACCTTATCCCTGACTTGGAGCCATTTGTATTACCATCTAGATATGGACAACATTACAGCTAGCCCTTTGCCATGATCAGATCACTTCCCAAACCTGATAATAGTTTATTCAATTTATAGGGTCACTTAACTGAAATGACTCAAGGCAGATGAGATTGACTGCCACCCATGGCCTTTGTGGGGCAAACTGACTGATTACAAAGGTCTGTCTCAGGTGCATCATGGATCCAAATGGACTCTGGAGATGCCTGGGGAGATTCTCAGTGATTTTATGAGTAGTCTACTCAACCTGGGCTCATGGGGAATTGCTTCTGAGTGCCCTGTCTCTGTATAGTGATCCTGGATAGCTGCTTTGCTTACTGCAGAATTCAAACAGATGAAACAACAGAAGCAATACCTGCAATGCTGGTGTAGAAACATGAGAAGTGAACATGGGTGCAAGTTCAAGTTTGAGTTCACATCATGGCAATAAAACAGATGACACACCATCACTTTTCCTCTCTCATTGCATCAATGGGCCATTGTCCAATGGTCTTGTTTAAACTAGCTGACTCCCTTTCAGAGAGGAGATATCATGTGGAGCTCCTCCTAACCACTGTGATCTGTTTGCACAGTTCTTTGCTGATAAAAGTCACCCAGATTCACCAATCTCTTGACTCTTTATGGGTGGAGTCAATGTAGGCACTGGTACAGCACCTTGCCATGTTACCTAGGATTCATTTTTGCCTGTGAACTCCAAGGAAGCAGGGTTGTCTCTGGTATTCTTTAGCCTCTTGTGGCTTGGATTCATGTTCTTCCCAGTTTCTTTGGGAGGTGTGTGTGTGTGTGTGTGTGTGTGTGTGTACATACGATGGGCTGGTTCCAGGAGATTATCAATGCTATTTCTTGCAGCCTTGAAAGTGGCTGCAGTGTGCCCCTTTCTTAAGAGGCCCTCCCTGAATCCAGCTATTCTTGAAAACTATTGCTGTGTCTAACCTTCCTTTTATAGGAAATGCTACTGTCAGCCCTATAAGGCAGACTAGACCAAGAAACAGATGCCACATGTACCTAAAGCTATTTTTATTAAGAATGGCTATAGTCACAGAATCTTGCAAGTAGGAATGTGCTTCTCCTCCTCCCTCTTTTATCATCATGTGAATTCAGGGGGTGTTTGTCTACAGCATTTTCATACCCTCTCCCCTCATCCAGGCTTAAGCAATTTTTATTTCCTCATTGCCTTGGTAATAGGTCTTCCCTCTCTCCATCAAGGTGTATTCTCTTCAGTCACTCAGACCGTGGTCATTGGTCAGCTACAGAGCACATTAAACGAAATGGATTTCAGTCAGGATTCAGGCTTGGGCATGGCGTGGGGACAGCAGTAGTTGTTGCCTTTGCCAGCATCTATTTATCTGTCCATTCTAAAAGAGCTGCATACTGCCCTCTCCATAATCAGATCATCAGAATCCTGTCCTGAGCAAAAAATCAAGCCAAGAGTCTGTCCTCTATATGAGTGGGGCCAGTTATCAATTGGGAGAGCCCCAAGGTTGTCATGGAGTCTTGGGCTGCTCCTGGCCTTTACGTGTCCCCTAGATACCTATCAGCTGAGTCATTCAAACATCCAGGATTTGGAGAAATAAGCAGACTAGATTGTGGGGGAGCAACACACATTATCTCTCCACTTTATCCTGTGGTTACCAATCTACCTCTCATCACCATTCCTTCCTCTGCCCACTACCCTTACAATCACCACAATTTATTTCCTGTTAAATTTTCTTTAAGTTAGGCTGACCATATTTCCTTGAGACAAAAACAGGATATTGGGATGGCAAAACATGACGGGATTTAAAAAGGGACATTGGGATGGCAAAACAGGGCAGAGCTGGGTGTCGGGCTGGATTGGCAGACAGGAACTTCTCCGGTTTTCTCAGGCTGGGAATCTTCGGATTCCTTTGTTTGCGAGAGACAAGGCTGGGCTGGAGAGTCTAGTGAACGGTTGTCCCTGACAAGCTGTTCCTCCTCTGGCTGTGCTTTTACATTCTTTTCTTCCTGCCGTTTCAAGGCAGGAGCCAAAGGGCTTGCCCTTTGATCACCACCTACCAGCTGATCCTGCTTTTTTTCTTTTTAAGTTTCCCACCGGGTTGAGCTCTGCATGCCATTTATTCACGCTGTTTCTGCTGAGCTCCCCCTCCTTCCACTCAAAGTCAGACTGTATTCTGACAGGTTTGTGGGAACTTTCAAATTTTTAAGTAAGGTTTTTAAGAAAATGGAACAAAATGGACATTTATATTAAAATGATGGGACGGTCTGGAAATGTTAAAAAAACGGGACTGTCCCATTCAAAACGGGACATATGGTCAGCCTACTTTAAGTGTCTGACATCTCCTCAGAAAGATACTGCAAAAGAATAGAAACTAATAGCCTGGCTCTGAACCCATCCTTAATTACTCCATACTAAGTAGTACGTTTTCTATATCAGAACTTGCAGGACAAGTATGCTCCGGGTCCCCTCTCTGAAATAGTATCATTTATATCCAGGAGGCCTGCCTTCTGTGTCATGTGGAACAGCCTCCCCTCTGAAATCCGGAAGGACCGGTTGGCCTTCTGGAAGGCTGTGAAGAACTAGGCTTTTTCCTCAAGTGCTGGGGACATGATATTAGTGGGGTCTAGTATGTGTGTTTTGTTTTTATTCTGCTAACAGTTATGTGAAGTGCCTCAACTATTTTTAATTTGGTATTGCCTTATAGTTGTTTTATGGTGGGGGATGTGGGGAGATAAGCTGTCCAGAGTTACTTGATTAAGACGGGTAGCCATATAACTTAATGGGATAGAGAGATCCCTATCTCATAGAAGATTAATACAATAGCAGAGAGTGCTATTATGTCCCTTCTTGTAAAATCTACAACTGGCAAGCCACTTCGTTTCTCTGCAGGACAATGGCTCCAAACTTTTGGTACAAATTATTCCTGATTCTATAACTTCCTGAATAACAGTATACAACCAGGGTGATCTATGTTTGGAGTAGTATGCAATTACAAAAATAAAAATAAGACAGTGGTTTCTACATAGGTGGAATGAAGTGGGGTGGAGTTCTGTGAACATAGTATATAAGTTGTAAATTAAAATAAATTGTTGAAAAGTTTTTTAAAAAAGATCCTGAACACTTCTGAAATATTGGCTGAAAATAAGGCATTTCCCAACCATAACGTAAATGCTTTGACCTTGAAATAAACTATTCTGTTCTGTTGCACATGAATACTATAGAATGGAACCAAAGAATGAACAAACGATTCATAAAGATGAGAGATGTATGCATTCTGTAAGATTTGGCCTTAATCTTACAAGTATCAAGACAAACCTTGTCCCAATAAGAACTCCACAGTGCCCAAATGCCCCTCTGAAGCTGCCATCATTAGAGGGGTCCGACCTTGTTTATCTGCCATATTAACATCTGCACCATGGGTAAGCAAGAGGTCGACAATCTGAAAGCACATAAAGAATACATTGGGTACAAACCATCTACATAAACATCATGTCAGAAGTATCATGGATTCCTCTGCTAAGAATGACAATCTTTTGATGGCTGTTGGCTGCAATTGTGTTTTGTTTTTTTGGGGGGTGGAAAGAAACCAACAGCCAGGCCAATGGGAAAAAAATCAGTGTAGTATTGTAATGGTTGCCTATTCTAAAACACCATCAGACTCATGAGTAGGAATTCAAAGATATCTGATTTATTAAAGAATAGTATGCAGGATCACAGAGAAAGCTGAGAATGATGAAAGCGCGCCAAATTCAAACTAAAAACCCTCAGTGCAAATGAAATCCCTCCTCACGTAGAATCATCTCAAGTTCACAATCCCAGGTGCTCCTAACGGTTTCTGATGGTCTGCGGGAAAAGTCCTTGAGCAGAGAAAATAACCCAAACACATTCCATTGTACTGATTTCACATACAGAGCTTGGTACAAGGTCTCACAGCAGCTCCCTCCCAAACAGAAACGCGCATCAGCACCATGGCATGTGAAACGTTACGATGTATAAACTACACTGAATCAGTGAACATGACAGGTATGCCTACTTTTTCACATGACTGTAACTTACATCTCCGTGACCCAAAAACACTTCAAATGCCTCTTAACTGAAACACAGGAAGACTAAATTCAATTAAATTTATCAATTCAAGATAAATTTCAAGATGGCAGTTCCCTAGGAGGTGCCAAAATCTACAGCACAGAGTCTGTGGTTCTTCCTAATTGTAGAAGGATATATTCTAAGCTGTTAATTGCCAAGAATCCAGCAGAAGAGCATTTTCTTCTGGGGGCTATTCCCAGAGGGTGAACCCAGAGGTTTATAAATATTCAAATGCTACTGTAATTATTGTGCCATATTGCTGATTAGAGATTCCTATGATGGACTTTCAGGTTTAATTTAAGTATCTTTTTTGTTAGCTTGATCCCCCCAAAAACCTCCACTGAAATTGTTTGGGATTTATGATTTTTTTCTCTACATTTCAGAGAAAATCATACTGACTAACTTTCTATATTGACTTTAGCAAAAAAAATTTCTGCTTAACACCTTACTATCTTTGTTTTAATAATACCGCCCAGAGTCACTCTCTGAGTGAGATGGGTGGGGAATAAATTTGATAAATAAATAAATAAAATACTTAGAATTGCAATTTTTAATTACAAGGACAATCACTGAAAGGACAGTTATTTGGTCAACACAGTAAGGATTACTTTTTCCTTATTATGATTTTCCTTCTACATTCAAGGAATTTAAAGGGAAATGTGCCTTAAGTATAAATATAATTGTTCTTAAGACATCTGTATTCCTTATAACTTTATTAATTTGGATTTACTTGGATCCAAATATTACTATTCTGTTTAACTAAATATATTTTGCTTCAACCAGTTTATCCCAGTTTCAAGGAGATAACTTTTTCTAATATTGTTTCGTCATCCACAAGAGGGAACTTCAACATAAGGATTTATAAAAATATATTTACATTGTTTCTCATTTCTTTCAGTTTTTTACTACTTAGCGCCTTACTGCTCTTGTTTTAACAGAGCTCAGAACTAAATTTTTATTAATACAGTAGACTATTGAAAAAGATAGTCAAGTCAGCATAGTAAAGACTCTTAATTTTATCATTCTTTTTTTCCTTTTTGAGAAATTTAAAGTGAACATTGTTTTGATGTAACGTTTTTAAAAATATTACTGTACATTCAAAAACTTCACTAATTTGGTGATACGTATTTCTGAACCTTGCTATTTTGCTTGCTTTGATCTTATATACATTGGCCAATTTGCTTCTTTAATTCCTTTAATTTGTTTTCTAACCACAAAAGAGAATTCTAGCACAGAGAATATTTTGAATTGAAATCCAATGCAATATCTGTGGTTTTGATAATTAGACAGGACAGATTATAGAAAAAAGAGAGTTATGCTGTAACCACAGAGTAAGAGGTAAATTTATAATTGTACTTATAACTGCTCTAAAGATTTGAGCCTGCTTCTTTTATACTTCCTTTTCTATTTTTCTTTTACTTTTTTTTCCTTTCTTGCATTTTTAGCTTGTCAGAGTTCAGCATTCAGGCACAATAGGTGTCTGAACGCAATACTCCAACATGGAGAAATAGAAAGGTACATAGAGTAATGTTTAGAATAGAGATGTGTAATTAAAGCTGTAAGCAAAAGAGCAGCCCACATTCCAGAGAGACATTGGTTTTTTTGGAAGAACTCCTTATCAAAGGAAAACAAACTGGGGCCATCTGAGAACGGTTGTAAATCTTCAAAGGAGGGAGAGAGAATGCAAGAAAACATGGAAAAGTACCAGGCTGTGACGGGCAGCCCAGGGAGGGGCTGAGGGAAGAAGAAACTGTTTGAATGGGCTGTTTGGGCGTGAACTTTTTTATTCAAGGCTTTGACTGGCTTGTGATTACCCGTCCTAGTAATATCCTAATAAAGACTTGGAGCATATTCTTGATGGCTTATGGCAAAAGTTCTTAGGCATTAGGATTGAGGCATTACAATCCTCACATAGCTTTTCTTTGATTTCTTCCTTTCTCTTTCTTTTTCTCACTATTAGTTTGTATTAGTTTGTATTTTCTTTTCTTAAAAATCTTTAATAAAATTTTGTTAAAAAAGAAATTAAATACAATTTATCATGTGTGAATTAACTGTCTGTTAAGGTAATATTGAGTACCTTCTTTACTTTTTTTTCTCCTCTCATAGTTGGCTATTAATACTAGTTGGCTATTATATATTATGTTTTAAGTATTACTGAATTTTATTCTATTTTTTTTAACCTACTCTTAACATTTTAAATGTTGCATTAATTTAATGAATAGAAATTCTGGGCATAAGATAATTTATTATCTTTCCAAAATGAGTAGGAGGAAACATAATAAAGAAGAATCAAATATAAAGGAAGTACAGCTTGATTCTTCTGTTCCTTTCTCTCAGTTCAAAGAATTTCTTGCAAATGAGTTTGGTACAATAGAAGATAACCTCTTTAAATTAATTCAAGAGACACATCAAGCTATGGAAGTGAAATTCAAGTCTCAAGGTGAATATAAATGATACACATGATAAATTATCAACTGAAGTGGAACAACAGAATAAAGAAATTAAGAGTTGCAGACTGGACATTTGGAATTGTCCTTAATTCACAAATTTCAACAAAGAGAATTGAAAAGGTTGTAAGTTAAATTAAAACTAGTTGAAATAGAATTGCACAAAAACAGTTTAAAGTTTAGAGGCATACCTGAGGATTTTGGTAAAGAAGATCTAGAATGGGACATTTATTTAAGCTGTGTCTTGACTTGGATTCAGAGGAAATTTTGGAAATTCAAGAAATCTACAGAATAAATTCTCGGGTACTGCAAAGGAAAAAACTACCATGGGAGATACAATCAAATTTACATTATTTTAAATCTAAAGAGGAAATATTGGAATTAAAAAGAAATGAAACCCCTCTAAAACTTTATGCTACCATAACTGAGATTTTACCAGATATGCCTCTGGATATCCTTAGAAAGAGGAGAAACCTGAGTTTTTTGACAGGTTAAAACATCAGATACAAATGAGCTAGTCTATTTCATCTTGGTCAAAAAATTGTGGCCTTGGATATATTGAAAAAAATGGAGCAGTTATATAGATTAAAAAAAATTGACCACCGACTCTAGGAAAACAAATCCAAGATGAACAAGGAAAATGTATTATACTGCATTTTCAGACTGAATCTGGAAAAGTAACAATTGCCTCAAGTTATGGTCTGAATGATATGCAGATCATAATCCAATAATTTTAAGACTAAATCAAGGAACTTCCAGATCGAACAGGTGGACATTTCATGAACTACTATAATTATAGAGGATATTAAAAGTGTTATCAAGAATTAAATAACTTCTTTCAGATCAAGTAAGTTCTGATGATTCTTTATCTACAGTATGAGATGTTGGTAAGGCATTTATGATAGATTTGTTTATCTCTCTGACATCAGATAAGAAGAGAGCCACAGAAAAACAGAAGGTTATATTACTGAATGATTTGAAGCAGTTAGAATCAATGTATAACCCAATCTTGGATTTTGAACAAGTCCCAAAGAAATAGTATGAGAAATAATATTAGACACTTTTTGATGTTCAATATGACATGATAAATCTATGATCTTTCTTGATATTGAAAAAAACTTTGACAATTTGGAATGGTCCTTCATGCTTGCAGTTCTGAAAAATATAGATTGTGGCCCTAATTTTCTTATATTAGGATCACAGAGTATTTATAAAGAACTAAAAGCCAAAACAATAGTAAAAGTTTCTTTATTATAACAATGTACCATAATGTAAGGGACAAGATAAAGATGTCCCCTCTTCCCTTCCTTATTTTTACTGGCATTAGAAATACAGTCAATTAAAATATGTCAAGAAAATAAAATCTTGGGATTTAAGCCAGCAACACAAGGACATAAACTGAAATTATATGCTGACAATGTTGTTCAAGTAGTCCTCATTTAACAACTGCAATTGGGATTGGCAAATGTGACCATGATGGACTTTCAACATCAGTTCCGCTGCGGTCATTAAGCGAGTTGCCCGTGGTCATTGTGACATCACATGACTGTGACTTGTGACTTACTGCTGGCTTCTCCATTGACTCTGTTCGTCAGAAGCCAGCTGTGAAGCTTGCAAATGGTGACCACGTGACTGCGGGATGCTGCGACCATCATAAATGTGTGCTGGTTGCGAAGTGCCTGAATAGCAATCACGTGACCATGGGTACGTTGCAACGGTAGTAAGTTTGAGGACTGTTTGTAAAGCTACTTTTTCAGTGCTGTCACAAGTTCAAACAGTTGCTAAACAGGGCAGTCATTAACCGAGGACTATCCGTACCCACCTAAAGACTCTGTACTACCGCTGGTGGACTATATACCACAATATGGCTTTATGTCAAGCTATCAAATTAATAAAGAAAGAAAAAACTCAAATGTTGACATGGAATTTGGTAGAGGAAGGAATAGAATATTTGCATTTAGCAATGGAGTTTAACGTTACTGTAAAAACGGTTAAATACTTAGGAATCTACTTGACAAAAAATAATGATTTACTGTAATGAAGTACTTATGGTCCAATAATAGACCAAGGATTAAATTTTAGACCTTAAATTAAAAAAAGTGAGGTAGATTAGTGGCTCTGAATTTCAAACATGCTGGTTGCTTAACATGGGTTTTGTAACTGATTGTATCTCTTGGCTGGTGGCTTCTAGAGAAGGGGCAGGACTTCCAAGTGGTCTGAATCAACTCAAAGATACTTGTGTAGACAGAAATAAACAATATATAAAAGATCATGTATGTCTGGGACAAATATAGGAAAAGAGTAAGTCCAGATTCCACCCCCACTGACAACCTTGTTATTAAATGTCTACTTCTATGAAGAGGCAACTATTAAGAAATTTGTTCAGTGGAAAGTTAATAATTCATTTAGCTTGTAAGGTTTAATTATCAATAAGACAATGATGAAATCTTTTTAAAGTTTTATTTTAGAATGATCTAGTTTACCTGACAGATTTCAGCATCTTCAAATACTGTAAGTAGTACAGCACTAAAAGAATTACAGAAACAAGGGAGAGACTTGACTTAATTTGAAAACCTCACAATACATAATTTGGAACAATTGTTAGGCTTGATTCATAAATTATTGGTGGTATGACTCAGAATCCAAACAAATCAAAGATTGCATAATTAAATGAATGTAGAATTTGAATGTAGTAACAGAGAGGCAATAATGGGAATTTTAATGTAAGAAGGATATTAAGTTTACTCCAAATATTATACTTAGGAAATATAATGAGCAGATCAAATCTTTTTTTTTCATATTTGGTGGCAATGTTGTAAAACTCAACTATTTTGTAAAGTAATACTAGAGTGGAATAAATTTTAAATGTTCAATTTCCATTTCAACCTGTGATACAAAGTTTACTAAACCATATATTCCCTCTATGTATACCGAATTAGCCCCATATATGTTAACTGCTGCAAAGATATTATATGCTTCTTATTGGGAAATTGTCTGATTCTTTCTTTGGAAGAATGGTTAACCAAGTTGTGGGAGTACGACATGCATTCCAACATGTCAAAAGCTTTCTCATGTTATGAGAACAAAAGGCTCACATACTCCTGCTGATGAAAATAACAAAAGTGGTCCCAAGAATTTATGGTGTATGCATGTTAGGGAAGTACAGGGGATAGGGAACAAACAGCTTTCCCCTGCAAGAGCTCTCTGACAGTATTCTGTTACCTGCCAATGGCCTTGCCGAACAGCACTGAATAAAGGAACAATCCCTCGTCGGTTGGGCTGGGCTACAGCTGCTCCTTGCTCTAGAAGCAGACGACAAACATCCAACTTGCCTCGTCCTGCTGCAGCAGTTAGAGCTGAAGAGAGAAAAGACTGATTGGAAAAAATTGACTATAGGCCCACAATCTACTTTCAGAAGAAAAGAAAAATGAGAAAGGAAAGAAAGAAAGGAAAATGGAACAAAGTCTTCGGGCTATAGTTTCCAACACTTTTCCAAGACAAGTGGAGCAGATTTTATTAGGGGCAACTTCTGGAGACGGAGTAATATTTCTTATTTTAATAAATGCATTTAGTTTTGCCCCCTTGCAAGAATTTCCATTCCCAGGCACTGCTGATAATTAGAGTTATTCTGCTATATGTAGAACTCTGATTTTTTATTGTGTTCACATGTGCAAACTGTCGATTACATAATCGACAGTTTGCACACGTGAACACAACAAAAATGGCTCCATCAAAAATACTTCTAGACAGGAATGAGAGCTCATTTGTTGGACTAAACAGCCATAAGCTATTTTTCTACTATCTTAAAAGATACTATTGTGCTATTTGATCCATAAAAAATAGTCTTAAAGGTATCATAATTCTTTGTTTTTAAACCTTCCCAAAACAAAACTTTTCTCACGTGTATATTAGAATCCAGTGTAGTTTCTAGCATATTAAACTATGAGACACAAAGGAACACTGCATGATAATTTTATCATCTCCTCAAATATTGATCTATGAGATCCATTTCTTATAACATTGACAAATGAATGCAACATTGTTGATGGACAATTTCAATACAGAGAGACCCATTTTAGTAAATTATTGATACACACTTCAATTTCCTGCCTCAAAAACGGGTATTTATTTATTTATGGTGATTTTATGTCACAAGGGAGCTTAAAAAGAAAATGGTTTGTATAGGAGGACAAATTAAACTGATGGTGCTGAGAAGCTACTGCAATTTCTGAATTTTCTTTCAAACTCACCTGCATGATAAGCTACACTTGAAAACCGAAATGTATGTTATTTTTTATACTGGGTATCTGGATCAAAATTAAAATAATTACTTAAATATTTATATTATTAAAGTGAACAAAATATGTCATGATTGAAATGTGCTGACCCAAAATGTCCCATTTCCACTTTAGTGGGCACATTCCAACATCAGAATGGCCTGCTTCTAGCTTACTGGAAATACTCTGACCTCAGAACAACCTGGTCTGACCTTGGAAGGTTTGGCACATCTCTCTTCTATTGCACATAAAGTAGGACTGAACCAAAGAATTAATCTAGACCTAAACCTAAATTTATAGAGCTGAGAGGTAAAGCATAAAATCTGGAAGAAGCCCACCCTTTTGTTCTCTTCAAAGTCTAGGACACATCAACCAGGATAGAGGCCCACTGCTTTAAAAATGCAGGGCTTAGTCTGTTTAATTTAGAAGCTATTCTTGATACCTCATATTTCTGACTATTGAAGAAATACATACATACGTGTACACTGGTTATATATGCAGGATCCTAGACAATGCAAAATAAGACAATATAGTACAGTAGGACATACAATAATTCTACTATTATGGGTCAATAAGCAGAAATTTGGGTTAACAGGGCATTTCCTATAATAAATTTACAGAAAAAAAAAATCTTGCTTTAGCAATGGCTACAGCTGGTCAACCTGTGAGGCAAGGTTAATGCAGGAGTACTTCCTAGTTTGTTATTAGGGTCTCAGTTCAAAGCATGTTTCCGCCTCACAAAAAGGACTGAGAGATATAAAATACAGTGTTACCCTGGAGATACAATCTTGGATATGTGCTCATTCTTGTGTCTGAACTGGCTTTTTATTGATGTAATGAAAATACTAATTAAATATTATTCCAGGTAGTCAAGCTTTAATGGTGTATTTTAAAAGTGACCTGTTTTTTTATTATCAGACGTGTCTGCAGGATTGAAGGCTTTTGTCAAAATGACAAAAACAGTGTCACACTGTCGTGATGCAAGCTTTATCCCTTTTATACATATGTGCAATATCACAATACTGCTTTCATAATTGCCTCTTCCACATATACTGAATTATATTATGTATACGTATATGTACAGTATTTATGTTTATATGCACATATGTATAATACAATACCCTTTCTTTCTTCTTTGGATCGTTTCCCCTTTCTTTTTATATACTAAAACAAAACAAATAAAAAATGAAAATGAAAAATGAAAACGTGTTTATGCTATTTAGGTTTATATTGGGTGCACATACCACAGGTATAATGCTACAAGTGTGGAAGAAGTCCAAGATTGGGCTATTTCATCTTTTTTTTTTTTAAATATACGTTTTGTAAACATATGTGCATCTGTGCAGGACCACAGCATTAAAAAGAAAAAAAAAGTCAGTTATTCATACCTGTATAATTGTGTAGGAGGTATACACTGTGAACTAGTCTTAAGGTAGTTGATCAACTGTCCCTACTGTTAAGGGAAAATAGATGAAGAAAGCTAGAAATATCCTGCCTGCAAATCTCTATCCCAGGGTTAATGATAAGATGAGGAAAAATGGCTCTACCTTTTAAAGGCATTCCAGCTGACAAGAATTAATAATGCCAGATAGGAATGCACATGGGTCAATAATAACTGGCAACTACAATCAACTAACAGTACATCCATAAAAGAGGTCTGGAAAAATACAATATATTGAGGTAGAAATAGTGAAAGGATGATGGATTGAAGAATATTTCACATGTAATATGAGTGAACCACAAATTGATGTGCAAAGACCCCTACCTCACTGAAATAATTTTATGTATCTTTCTAATTTGCTCTGAGATCAGGTCGGTATATAGGGATTTATTCCACTTCATCTTTGTAATATGCCTATGTGACTAGTACACTGTGAGATAGAAACATGGGTCATTTTTTTGTTGTTGTTAGCTGCCGGATTTATCACACCAAAGCAAGGTTGATCTTTGGTCATGTAACTGAATGATTATAGAAAAACACTGAAAATCGAAGTATACCTTTTTTGCATCAAGGTATTTAAAAGTGAGAAATAGCACTGATTGAAAAATTAACATAACAACAAAGTTAATATTTATAATTTATAATAGATTCATCTGTGTCTGTACAAATGCTTTTTTGTACAGCAGTAGTGTACTACTCTAGTATTAGAGGCCAGAATGCTCTAGCTTTCCAACGTATTAGGCAATGCTTATGAAGCCTGAACATGTGCTACAGTATTTCATCAGTTATCTCAGGCTGTCTAATTACCTGACAAATATATGAAAGCCTTTATTTCCTAAACTAAATTATATAACAAATTATATGTGACACTTCAAAAATTAAGAAAACAGGGAGGCAATTTTGGCATTACAAAAAATTTCCCACAGAGTAACCAAATTTCTTTCAATAAATCCTCTATGTACCGAAGGAATATGAATATAGTATCTAAAGAATTTACCTGTCTCTCCCCAAAGGCTGTCAAAACTGTTGATTTGTGCTCGTTCTACCTCCTCTTCATCTTTTTCTGGGAGATCAAGTAGGTAGGAGACAATCTAAAAACCAAGAATCTTGTCAGTTCATGAACCATATTTTTATTTATATATTTATACACACACACACACACACACACACACACACACACACACACAAAGAAACCAAATTACATAGCACCATTAAAATAACTGTACTTATAAGGCAAACAGACTTTCTACTCTCACTGGAAACAATATAAAAAACTAAAAGGTTAGCATATTTTTAAGTTACACAAGTTTTAAATGTATGCAAAACAACGATTTCTTGAGATTTCTTGATCTACTTTCTTGATCTACTGAAATGATGCATGGTATATTTAAAATTCTGGCCAGCATTATGTTCCGCTTGGTTAATACAAACTTTTAACACACCAACTTTTTTCTGGGAACGTATGGCATTGCTACAATTATCCACATTTTGGTTAACCTTACTTGGGGGTGGTGGTCCAAAAGCTATACTCTTGAGTGGTGTACTGGGATTGGACTCCAAAAAGAGAATGGGGCCAAGACAAAGAAGTGGATGGGCACCAAGTCACAAACTAAACTTAAATTTTATTTTAAACTTTAAACAAAGTTTTAATTCATTAAATCAGGGATTCTCATGAGCAACTTAGTCACTTATACCTTAGCCATGAACAACTTAAACAGGTGATCAATTCAGACTTCTGGGGTGGAGACAAGGTGGACTAGCACATCTCTGTGCACTGGGGACGATGCAGAGGCAGACAGGCAGTTGGGCGGTACGCCTGAGCTAATGGAGCTTCTCCAGACAATGAGAAAGCTGTGAGATTGCCCATTTGAGCTCCAGGGGGCAGTCCTTGTGAGGAAACCTACAGGATCTTGAGCGATCCTGCAGGTGACTTGTGAGTAAGAGTGCTGGGAATCCCAGGAGAAAATAGCTTGCTCACAGCCTCAAGCAAAGCCTGTTTAAAGGACACTGGGTTCACCCAATCCACTTATCTAAAGCACTTTTGGATGGAGAAAATTTAAAGTAAAGAGATCTTCAAAGCAGCAGAAAGCCCAAAACCACCTGGGTGAAATACCTTAGACCCATAGGAAAGATTAAAGAAAAGTAAGGAAAAACCTATAAAGACTTTAAAAAGAATAACAAGCAAAAGCTTGCTGGGCATTTGGAATGCAAATGTTAAAAATGGACTAAGGGGACAGTTAAATTTGGAGTATTGCCTTATTTAAAGTACTTTTGAATTAATTAAATAAATAATACATACCTCCAAGGGAAAGAGGATTGTTTAAACTTGCTAAGGAGGATGATTGGCTGACTTTGCTAAATAAAGAGATAAATGGAGAAAGAAGGGAAACAGGAAGTTGTGAAAGATCATGTGATTACAGAAGTACGGAGTGCCAAAAGGGACTAAAAAGTTACAGTCATAGAAAAAAAAGGCTCTTTTTTATTCTTTACTTCTCATTTCTAGATTACAAATTAGAAAAAAGAAAAAATGGCTACTACTAGAAAAGCAGCAAAAATTACAGAAGGGAGGAGAGGATCATTAGAAGGACAACAAATAGAAAAAGGGATTACACCAGAGTCTCTACAAATGATGTTTGAAGAATTAGAGAAGAATGTTATGGCAGCAGTAACTGCATCAGTTAAAAGAGATCTGGGTACCCTTGAAGAGAGAATGGTGAGAATGAAGGAAAAGTTTACAAATATGGAAGAAAAGATGAATAAAAAACTGGAAGAATATGTAATGCAGATGAGTGAACAGGTTAAACAAATTAAAGAAAAAATAGAAATTTTGGAAAATAAGACAGAACTAAAAACCGAGAGATAGAAAAGGAATGGAATGGTTTGCCCACAAAAAGAGAGAATCTCTGTGAAAGGAATTAAATCAACCCAAGGTAAATTGCCGAAAATATTTTTTTGAAATGATGGACAACTTTGAGCTTATAGCTATATGGAGACATAAAAATGGCAATTCTGAAGAATATACATATTTTTCTGAAAGGCATAGATCTTTCTCAAGAATAGGTACTGTATGTTTTGGATTTCTAAGAAACTTCTACATGTACTAAAAAGTGGAGATACGATGAAAACCTTTTTTCAGATCATAATCCTGTGGCTTTAAAATATAAGAGTAAAAGCAGAATTTACAGATGGAGGCTAAAGGAAACTTTGCTACAAAAAGGATCAGTAATTGAGGACTGCAAAAAGAAGTTGAAAGAATATTCTGAGATTAATTTAAATAAAGGCACAGACATAAGCACAGTTTGGGATGCAAGTAAAGCTTTTATGAGAGGACAGTTTAGACAGCAAAATGCTACACTGAAAAGATGAAGAGAAGATGGAAAAGATTTTAATGGAGATAAAAATGAAAGAGGAGGAATTAAAGAGGTCTCCAGGAAGGAAAAATATCTCACAACAAATTAAATTTTCACAACGCCAACTTTCTATGTTCAAAGAAATTGAGATTAAAAATGAATTTTTCAAAACAGAAAAATTTTGAGTTAGCAAATAAGCTGGGGAAATGGTTAGCATATAAATTGAGAAAAGAAAGCGAGAAGAAAATGATATTAAAACTACAAAATGGAAATACTATGGTAACAGATAATGCAAATATACAAAGAACATTCCATCATATTATACAAAACTTTAAGAAATTTCCCTGGCAAAAGTAGATGAATATTTAAAGAAACAAAATTTACCAAAGATAATGGATAAACAAAAGCAGATGATGAATGGACCTATAACAATAAGTGAAGTCTGTGAGGCTATAAAAAACACTAACATAGGGAAAGCTCATGGCCCAGATGGATTGCCAGCCTCTTGTTATAAATATTTCGAAGATGAACTGTTACAACCTCTTCAAAAAATGATGAATTCCATTTTGGATTGCGGAAGGATACCAGAAAGTTGGACAGCTGCAAATACAGCATTAATTCCTAAAGAGGGCAAGTCCTGAGTTTATCAAAAAATTACCGACCAATATCTTTATTGAACAATGTTTATAAAATATTTACTAAGATTTTAGCTGAAAGGGTAAGTGTCTTGCAAGATTTTATACATGAAGCTCAATGTGGATTTTCACCTAAAAGACAGCTAAAGAGACAATATTAGAAATATTCTTAACATATTAAAATATTTGGAACATCATGATGAAAAACAAGCTGCATTGATATTTCTTGACGCGGAGAAAGCATTTGACAATTTGAACTGGACTTATTTAAAATTTTGGAAAATATGGAATGTGGAAAAAAATTATTAAATGGGTGAAATCAATATATATTTTAGAAAAGGCACAAATTGTGAACCCTGTGAAATACAGAAAGGGACAAAACAAGGATGCCTATTTTCGCCACTGCTGTTCATTCTGGCACTTACAGTTTTGAACAGAGATGAGAGAATAGGTGGGGTGAAAGTTAAAAAAAAGTATATAAATTAAGGGCATTTTCAGACAATTTGTTCTTAGTTTTGGAAAATCCTATGGAAGGAATAGATATATTAATGGAAAAATTAAAGGAATTTGGTCCATTAGCTGGATTTAAAATTAATAAGGAGAAAATGAAGATGTTAACAAAAACATGAGGTTTTCAGATTGAGAAAAAAGTAAAATATTTGGGCATTATTATGACTAATATGAATTGTATATTATTTCAATATAATTATGTTAAGGTATGGAGTAAAATTAAGAAAGATCTAGTAAGATGAGAAAAGTTACACATATTATTGTTTGGAAGGATTTCAGTGGTAAAAATGAATGTGTTACCTAGAATGATGTTTTTATTTCAAACAATACTGTTTTGAAAAATGATGTATCTTTCAAGTTATGGCAAAAAGACACATCCAGATATATATGGCAGAGTAAGAAACCAAGGGTTAAATATAAAATTCTTCAAGATGCAAAAGAAAGAGGAGGATTAGGATTGCATGTTTTTAAATTGTATTTTGCAGCCTGCTGATTGGTTTGGATGAAAGAGTGGGTTTGCTGAGAAATAAAAGAATGTTCGAATTAGAAAGGCATAACCTGAGGTTTAGATGGCATGAGTTTTTATGGTACAATAAAGTTAATGTAGATTTCAAAAGTCATTATGTGAGAAGTGCCATATTAAGGATATGGAATAAATATAAACCCAGGTTGTGCCCAAATATACATTTACTGGTCCCAGCAAAGGAAGCATTTTTTAGAAAATAAACAGCAGGCAAAGAGAAATGGTTAACATATCAAGACTTATTAATATAGGAAGATGGACAGCTCAAGTTGAAATCAAGAGAACAATTAACTGCAGAGGGATTTAGTTTTCAATGATTTTCCTATGCACAATTGAGAGAAAGATTTAATATAGATAAATGCTAATGGGGATTGAACAACGTAAGATGGAACTTGAAAATGAAATGTGTACAAATGATTTGTAAAAATCTATAAACTTTTGTTGAAATTTGAAACTGAAGAGGAACAAGTCAAAGATTGCATGATAAAATGGGCAAAGAATTTTGGCTATAACATACAGATGGATCAATGGGAAACAAAGTGGATAATGGGATTGAAATTCACATTGTGTTAAAATTTAAGAGAGAACGCTTACAGAATGATGTACCACTGGTATATGACACCAGAGAAATTATCTAAGATATATAAAGGTACTTCTAGTCAATGTTGGAAATATGAAAAACGTAAAGGGACATTTTACTATTCATGGTGGACTTGTGAAAAAGCAAAAAAAAAAAAAGGAAACAGATACTGTACTTATGATGATACAAAGAATTTTAAAGCTTAATACTGAGATGAAACCAGAACTTTTTTTATTGGGACTTATGGATAGTCAATTAAAAAAGACTTATAGATGGTTGATTTTATGATTGGTAACTGCAGCAAGATATATGCACAAGATGGAGAAATATTGAAGTACCCACAATCCCACAATGGAGGAATGGACTGTGAAGATGGCAGAACTAGCAGAGATGGCAAAACTGACCTGTTTGGTCAGGGACAATAAGTATAAAAGACTGGAAACCTTTTATGGACTTTATGCTGAAAATGGAAAAAAAGTGAAATGGTGTTCTCTGGATCTGATGAATGAAAAACCATTGAATAAGGGGCTGAAGGGATTATTGTTAAGGAAGGAGGAGAGATAATGAGTTTGTAACTGCTGTAAAGAAGGGCAAAAGTCGCTTCTTTAACTATCTTTTTTTCCTTTTCTTAAACTACTCTTTTCTGCAGTTTTTCTTTTCTCTTTTTCTCTTTTTCTTTTCTTGATATATTTTTGATTTCTTTTACTTATGTAAAAACTTTTAATAAAAATTAATTAAAAAAAGAAGAGAGAGAGAGAGAGGCTGTCAATTCAAAATACTGTATTTGACCTTTAAAGCTCTATATAGTCTAATATCAGGATCTTCAAGGATTGGTTGTTCCCATCTCAGTTTTGACCACAACACTTTTTCTCTGGCAAAGTGGTTACTGACTGATTACATGCCATCAAACATAAACATCAAGCTGATGTTGACTCTTAGTGATCACACAAATAGACCTTCTCCAGGATGATATGTCCCCAGTCTGCCCTTTCACGTTTTCCAATGGTGCACCCATTACCACTGAGCCAGTTTGGTCTAGTGGTTAAGGCAACAGACTAGAAACCAGGAGACTGTGAGTTCTAGTCCTGCCTCGGGCATGAAGCCGGCTGGGTGACCTTGGGCCAGTCACTCTCTCTCAGCCCAACTCACCTCACAGGGTTGTTGTTGTGGGGAAAATAGGAGGAGGAAGGAGTATTAGGTACATGTTTGCCACCCTGAGTTATTTAAAAAAATAATAAAGGCAGGATAGAAAATAAATAAATAAATAAATAGAGTTCACCGATTTTGCTACTGGTCACCTTCTTTTCTTTTTTTCCAAATGAGCCTGGTCGTTTGTGCCTTGAGTGAAAATGCTGGGTTGATTTGTTCTATGATCCATTTGTTTCTATTCTTGGCTATTCATGTTATTTTCAGAAGTCTTCTCCAACACCAAAGTGCTAAACCATCAATACTCTTTCTATCCTATTGTGCTTTTTCAAAATCCAACATTTGCTTCCATTGAGTGTCATAGCAAAAACCATTGCTTGCATGATTCTGATGTTTGTAAGTATAGACACATCATACTATCCGAACATTTTTTCAAGACCTTCATTGCTACCCTACCAAGTGCTAGTCTATGGTGTATTTCTTGATTGCTGGTTTCTTTACTATTGATAGTCAGTCCTAAAAGACAGGAAATATCCACCACTTCAGTATCTTCATTGTCAATTTTAAAGCTGGTTGCTGGACCTGATGTCCTGATTACCAGGAAACACACTGAGACAATGACTTGGTCTCTAATATTTATTAGTAGTACTTAACAAGAATCCTAACAAACTGAGGAAGCGTGGGAAAAACCCAGCCATATAAACCCCAAAGGTTAAGGCGGTCCCGATCTGTGTCTCTTTGAATGGCTGAACAGTTCCTCAGTGCTACGCATGCGCTTGACAGTCTGGGTGGGAGCCCCCTGCTCGCCATCCTTACTCATGACATCTGTTGTTGTTAGTGTGGTCTTCTTTATATTTAATCTTAGACCCATTTTTTCACTCTTCTTGACTTTCATTACTAGAGCTTCCAGATATTTGCATTTTTAGCTATCAGAGTAGTGACATCAGGTTATAATAACCATCAGTGCAGGTTATTGATGTTTCTTCCTCCAACTGTAAAACCATGCTCATCTTATTTCAATCCAGCCTCCCTCAATAATGGCATGTTCTTCACTTCCTTCAAGCTTTAAAAATGGGTTGTTAACTAGGATCTTGCTAAACATATCTAACTTGAAGGCTACTTGGCCATTCAGCAAGACTAAGTAACAGCTTACCTCAGTATATCCCATGCTAGCTGCAGCAATAAGTGCCTGTTGGATGGCCTGGCTTTTTTTGAACACTCCTTGCAGCTGTCCAGCCATTGTCCAGTCACACTGAATCAAGAATTTGACAACCTCCAGGTGGCCTCTAAGAGCTGCATGTACCAATGCACACTGACCATTTTTGTCCAAATGATCCACCTTGGCAAAGAAAGGAAAACCACAATTAAAATTAAACTCAACTGTTATGAGTAACTCTTATTACATAATGCAATATTCATATAGAATACTTTTAGTTTGTTTCTCTAGCCAAATACATGCAGTTAGCCAGAATAAGTTCCTAAAAATTGGTGTCCTTTGATAATAGAAGCATGTTCTATAATACAAGTAGTTCTTGACCTACAGCCATTTGTTCAGTGACTGTTCGAAGTTATGACAGCACTGAATGAATGGTGGTTACGACCGGTCCTTGGAGTACTGGCCATCTCAGCATCCCCGTGGTCATGTGATCACAATCTGGGTGCTTGGCAACTGGTTCACACTTATGATGGGTTGCAGCCAGAAAGGCAATGGGGAAGCCAGCAGGTAAGGCTGCAAGTCACGGGGGTGTCTCCATGACCCGCGCACCCTCCCCCAGCCCCCCTGCACTTGCGCTGTGCTGGCCACTCACACTCCCTCCGTAAACTCTCTCTGACCCTCGTCATGCCTCCCTTGCATCCTTGTGCACCCTCGTACACCCTCCCTGACCTTTGCCATGCCTCTCTCACACCCTCATGCACCTCCATGCACTCCTCCGCGCCCTCCCCGATCCACGCTGCACCTCTTGCGCATCCCCTTGCACCCTAGTACACTGTGATATGGAAAGGAAAATAGGAACCTATTGGCCAAACTAGTGACTTATGGCCTTTCTCCAGAGTTTTTGCTATCCGTAGGCTATGTTCAACCTAGAGAGCTTCTTAAATATTGAATGGGCACTGAATGGTAAAATGAATTAAATCAAGTCCCTAACAATATTAGGGACCAAATCTGTGTCTGCAGCCAGCTAAATAGTTTTCTACCATCTAACTACTGCAGAACCTTCTCTTAGGTTCAACTTAGCATCCTTCCATACACCATTCTGGGAAGCAGATTTACTAGGTCCCCCTATTAGGAGTGCTTCTATTCCCTGCAGTTTTCTTGGCAATACTTTGGAAATGGTTTGCCATTGCCTCCTTCTTAGGGCTGAGACAGAGGGACTGGCCCAAGGTCACCCAGCTGGCTTTGTGCCTAAGGCAGGACAAGAACTCAGTCTCCTGGTTTCTAGCTTGATGCCTTAACCAAACTTGCTCTCCCTGATGGTGTAGGGTGGTCAAAACAGTTGTGTATGCTCTCCTATACTGCATACAATAAACTTACTACATTATTTTAGTGAACTTTTCAGGCCATCCACATGAACTCCTTTTTACCAATTTACTTGTAGACAGGCAGCTAGCCACTATCCATAATGCAGCAAAATGTTATATAACAGCATGAAGAATGCAACAACAGTGAAAACTGGAAAGCCATCTTTCTCTTCAGAAGTAGCATATAATTTCCTATTGATATTATCTTATCATCTACTTTATTACAGTATTATTCTATTATTGTCTGAGCAGTTTGCTCTTTTAGGCTATTTTGAGCTGTTGGCCTTTGCCCATGATAAAGAATTAATCAGGTTTGCAAGTGAAAAAAACCTGCTTAACTTGGGAAAAGAAGTGGACATGTGTGAGGGTCTTCTTGTTTCCCAGGGTTTTGAGAGAGGACTTTCAATGTCTATTTTTATTTTGAAAAGTTTTGTGAGGTCAATTTTAGGCTTACATTACATTTTTCATGTGTTTCCTGCCTCAGAATGGTAAAAGATCACACCACTAAATTTTAAGAATTATGATTAAATGGGCTTCAGCAGCCTCATCAATCCTGGGGATGCAGGCTGCCTACCTTTGGCCTAAACTGAACACCTAATAGGAATTTGGTGTACTTTGGATTTGAAACTGAAAAGGTGCTTTGGAGAGGATTTGTGTATGCATATCACACCTGTCAGAATCTTTCCCACACTCACAGAGTCTCAGGAAAAATGCATGTTTCAATTAAGAAGACATCAATAATACACCCACACCTACTCTGAAGAAGCATGTCACATCCTGTTACTACCTCCTTAACTGAAAGATGTATTTTTATGATCACACAGTTACCAAAGGAGCCCAGGAAAAGACACAAGTGCTTTAAATAACTGTTAACAGGTGCAGCAGATATGCCCATGTCTGCTCTATAGCACTTTTTCAGCTCCAGATCTGAAATGGAGCACATCTCTAATATTGAAATATTTTATTTTTCCACGAGTTGTTTAACCAGAAAGATGTAGCCACTTGCCTGATTCAAATAAATTAAATAGCAACTATGCTGTATTGCACCCCAATCCTACTCAAATAGATAGCCCACATAGGTAGCCCAACTACCCCAACCTAGGTCGAGCTTGTGAATGAAGCAGCCATCCACTCCAACTCCCTTCATCACCTTAGCTCTCTTCTTGCATAAAAGTGCCACAATGCTTAGATAGCCAGCAGCAGCAGCATAACCAAGAGATGTTAAGCCACTTTCGGAAGAGGCATCAACATTTGCTCCAAACTCCAACAGCAAGGCCACCATCTCAGAGTAACCAAGGTGAGACTGGACACATAAAATTGGGGCATTGTTTAGCACTTCAGTCCTGTAATTGATGTTGGCTCCTCCCAAGATCAGCAGCCGACTGACCTATGTAACAAGAAAGAAATAGGGATAGTAATAAATTAGAACAATATTCTCCAAACTTCTAATAACTGAGAAAAAATAATTGATTTTCTGAACTTAAATAATTCAGTGTTTCAGGTAACAGCTCTCGCCAGACTGATTTTGAATTGGATGAGAAATTCTTTGCAATGCTGGACTTAGAAGACTAGAGATGAAAGATCTAAAAATGAAACATGGAATGAGTGGTTACTTACCAATAGCTGCAGTTCTTCAAGTGTTTATCTGTGAATTTAATTTAATTTAATTTAATTCATTTGATTTAGGCACCGTCTGACTCCAAATGACTCTGGGCGGCTCACAATACAACAAAAAAATAAAATACAATACAATTCAGAAGCAAACCAGCACAAAAATAAGAAGGCAAATTAAAAAATAAGTGGTGAATCTGGCCATCAGCAAAACTCAGAAGAGGCTCCAGCCACCTTAGCCCAAGGTTCCAGAAGGTAGCATGAACTGTCCCAAGTCACATGATATACATGGATAATGGGACTCCAAGCAAAAATTCTGTAAACTCCAGAAGGTCCTGAATAGGCTCTACCTAATTCTAAGTTTAGCCTAAGCTTATATTTTTCTCGGCTACTGTGGAAGATTTACAAGAAGCCGAATTAAAGTTTAAAAATTTGAAAATATTCTCTTGTTCTCTATGCTCCCAGTCTAACACTTCGTATAGGAAAGGAATTAGGACAGAAGAAGTAACATTAAATCAGGTGTTCCAAAGTTTGAGATTGTTTTTCATTTAACAGACTAAGAGATTGTGCCATTGGGAAAAAATTGCTCACTAGAAGAGTGAAGACATTGAGTGAGGAACTAGGAGCTTGGTCTCCACTAGCACATTAGACAATGTAGAAGGAGAAGTTGACCAAATCAAGGAAACACCAAAACTGTAATTGTTTCCTTCTGAATGGTCAGACTGAGCTGTGTAAAGTAGTGAACAATGTAGTTGGTTGGATCAGTGGTGTGAACAAGCTTCAATTCTGGGCATGGAGGAGATGACAAACTTTGATTGAGAGGCTAAGTTTGCTAAAGCCTAAATGTGAGATGTACTTCTAAGGACAAATTGAAGAACAGAAATGTCATGTGGGTACAAAAGCAATCCCATAACAGCCTGTTGATTCTGGAATCTTTCAGGAGGAAGACTGTCATGCTTAGACAGAGGAAGACAGAAAACACAAGGAATGGAGAACCACAGACTGCCCAAGGAATTTTATTCTTTGATCAGGTTCATCAGGCCTCCTGCCATCTTTCTTTTGAAATTATTAAATGATTTTCAAAAATCCCTTCATAATCACATGAAAGCTGAAAAATATCTCACTTATTTAAGATCCTATTGAAGCAGGAGTACTGTTATCTTTGTCCTCTAGGTTTGATATTATTCTTGCTTGTATTCAGGTTAAACTTTATCTCTCGCTTTTTATTACACATTTGTTGTATCTGTACAATTCTATCTACAATGAAAGACTATGAATTGATGCTTCTCCCACAGCTGTGCCCCTTTTTTTCTCCTCCCTTTCTCCCCCTGACCTAAGTTTTCCTTCTTCTCTAAATCAGTCTTCATTAAAACTTCTTTTCTGGTATTTAATTCTTTGATATCTAAATTTAAAGCATTCAGAGAGCTGCTTTGCCATGCTGCCCTCCCATCCCAAAACTGGCACAACACCCTAAATGTTGCTGCCTGCATGGCACAGCTTTAACAGGACTGTGCTGCACTGCTGCTGTACAGCTTTAATTCTTAACATTTTAAGAGACATGACTGGTGATTTCCTCAGCCGAAATTCTAGCTCTACCCAACATCATCCACCCCATGAAAAGCTTCTTCCAATTGGCATGCACAACACTCTGGTTACTCCATGCACTGCAATTTTTTCTTTTAATTTTGTCATCATACCATCAACTGATTTCTTAATCTATTTTTTAAAAATTATAGGTTGGCAGTTTGACCATTTGGTGCTAGCAAAGAACTAGTGTTTTTTTGTCTCTTGTAGCTGCCATTTAGAGGTCAACTAGATCTGTGGAGCCAAGGTGAACTGCTGAATATGTTTTGGTGAGGAGATGGACCTTTGCCACAGAATTGGTATGTGGGAGAAGAAGCGAGGAGCCAAAGCTTACCTGGCAGAGGTTGCCATTGAGAAGTGAATTTTTTGCTGCACAGGTTATAAAGCACAAGAGGTACCATTCCTTGGGGAGATGGCAAATGTGGCTAGGAGGGCCTTTGCAGAGATCCATCTGGGGCACCAGTTGAACTCATTCCTAGACCAGAAGGCCCTTCACACAGTCACTTATGTCCTAGTCACCTCACAAGTTAATTACTGCAGTGAGCCCTACATGGGGCTACCCTTGAAGAGCACGCACAAGTTACAGCTGATCTGGACTGCAGTGGTGCAGGCAGTGATGGTATCCACTGCTGCATGAGCTCCATTGGCTGCCCGTCTGCTTCCAGCCTATAATTTTAATAAAATTAATATATGAGAGCTGAATAATTTCCATTAGATTGATTTAGCCAGATTCTGAATGGAGCTCTGTGCAAGTGTATAACTCAGGTATGTGAACTGCATAAATCTGAAGAACTGTTGGATCTTTGTAAAGAAAGAGGCAGAAAATGTCTTTACCAATATTATTGCTGGCAATGGAAAAAAAGGGACATAGCAACCCAGATAGCAACCCAGCCTTCTTGAATGTAGTCCTTCTCACCAAAAACGTCTAGGCTATAGAAGATTAGTTTAAAAAAAAGTGATGCCAGTGCAAAATCTTCATGGATATATATTGGGGAAAAAAAGAATGAAAATTTAAGGAATCTCTGCAGATGTTTGGTTTTTCATGTATTATTTCTCAAAAATCCGCACAAAAATTTAACAGACTGGACTTGGTTTAGAGCAAATGTAAGGTCAGGATGGAAAGGATATACTGACTTGACCATCCTTATTTGTTTTATTTGTCATTTGTGTATCCCCTAAAATCTTTGACATATTGTAAAGAAATATTTAAATAGGTTTTTTTTACTCTAAATTTAAATAGTTTTTTTGAGCACCATTTGCTAGTGGGAAGGGAAGATATAAGCCTAATAAATGAATTAATAAAATTCTCTATTGCTGCAATGTGCTCTACATGAGGCTGTCCTTGAAGACCACTCAGTAGCTTCAACTGGGCCAGAATACAATGGTGTGGGCAGTGATGGGCATGCCTCAGTGTGATCACCTGACACCCTTGCTTTGTGAATTGCACTAGTTGCCAGTTTGCTTCTGGGTGCAATTCAGGGTGCTGGTTATGACTTATAAAGCCCTACATGGAATAGGGTCTGGTTACTTGAGGGACTGTCTATCTCCTGTGGGGCCTGTCCAGCTGTTTCAAACCTTTGTAACAAAGGCAAATACCAACCTGATAGGGATGGGATGGCATTTTAAGAGCTGGTTTGACAAATCTTGGATTGCTGCCAAAGTAGCATTATTGGAATCCTATGCCACCTCACTGCAGGCCAATTCAGATTCCATCCAAATTTTAAAGGAGCAGAAAAGACAATATAAGGCTCTGCTCAGAAAGAAAAAAATCCAACATCAGAAGAATAAATGGTCGCAGCTAATCAAAGCTCCACCCCCTGGGGGAGCTGGGGGTGTTGACGACCGACAGGAAGCTCTGGCATGGGCTGGTCCATGAAGTCACAAAGAGTCGGAAGCGACTAAATGAATAAACAACAATCAAAGCTACAAAGTCCAAAAATCCTTCCGTTTTCTGGCATACTATAACGAATTGTTCCCATAATGACATTACACAATTGCATTGTAGTATCCCATCAAGAACATGGGTACATCATTTCCAAGCCCTCTACTGCGATCCGCATGCTAACACTTATGTGATGGATGTACCTTTATCCTCACCAAATTATATGCCAGGTACCTATTTACCAAACTCCAAACCTGGGTAACAAGCAGGGTTTCAACTGGGATGATCTACTATAGACCATTGTTTAGTGCTTCAACATCTGGCAACCAAATATACAAACCACACTGGCCTGAATCTATATGCAGCCTTTATAGATTTCAAGGCAGCTTTTGATAATATCTCAAGGGTCAGACTCCGGGACATTCTGAGCAGATCCTCTATAGACAAAAGACTCTTGCTCCTAATTCATAAGCTATATGATAAAACTGACCTTAGAGTAAAATGTAACCAGGGAGGGGACCTTTCTGATTTTATTCAGACTGTTAAGAGGGTGAAATAAGGATGTATTTTAGCACCATTGCTTTTTAACATTTATAGCAACTCTCTGATCAAAACTCTTCAGAGAGTTGATATTCATGCCCCTAAATTAGTGGATAGACATCTCCCAATTCTACTCTACGTGGATGATGCAGTTCTTCTCTTGTTGTCTTCTATAGGCATGAAGTGGGCACTAAGAACCCTGGCATCCTACCGTAATGAGGAACAATTAATAATCAATAATGATAAATCTAAAGTTTTAGTTTTTTCCAAAGACAAATGGACAATTGATTCCCATGAATTAGAGCAAGTTAAACATTTTAAATACCTTGGCATAGTATTTCACGCCTCTAGGAAATTAACAGCCCAGGTAAATTATGCCACTTCTACTGCTCAGAATAGTTCACAAGCAATAATAAAATTCTATAGGCAACAGGGGGCAAATTACATTACAGCAGCAATTAAATTGTTCATGGCTAAAACAGTTGCCCAACTATTATATGGGATACACCTTGGCCCATACACAAACCTAAGGGCTTATGAAACCATTCAATTGAATTTCCTTAGGATTTTGTTCAGTACCCCAAAATGCAACCCCAATGCAGTTTTGAGGCTTGAAGCTAATGTGCCAAATATTAAGGCTCAGGCCTGGACCAGGATTCTAATCTCAGGATTCAGAATCATGTCTGACCCTACAGGCCTGATTTCTCTGCTGTTGTCAGACAGCTACCAATCTCATTGGCACCGTACCTGTACAGAAGAACTCTGCAGTCTTGTCCTCGCTCCTGAATATTTAGGCCAATTAACCAAGGCCAAATCAATAGTAAAAGAAAATTCGGGACATCGATCGCAAAAATGGTATTACCAGTGCTCCCGAATTCTATTGCCAAATGTTAGATAGCCGCAAACCCTCTACTGTGGGGTATCTATACAATTTAACCTTAAGCAAATATACATAGATGGGCCTTTTCCAGAGCCCGCTTTGATGCCCTCTCTTCAGCACTGCTGGCAGGAAGATTTCACAGGACTCCTTACTCACAGAGGCTTTGTCCTTGTGGATCCAGGGAGGTAGAAACTCTTGCCCATGTCCTCATACGGTGTCCTTTTTATGATGCCCCAAGACGTTCTTTGATCTCCCCAATTATTTTTAAATTTGAAGGTCATACTGATAGATTTTATGTTTCTTTTTAAGGGATGCCAACTCTACACTCATACACCAGGTGGCCAAATATTTTTATCAAGTTATACAATTGCACAAAACTTTTAATTAGATATGTTGTTTTACTGTTTTATTGTTTTCCTTTTTTCCCCGATAATGAATTGTGGACTGAACTATTTTTCTTCTTCTTTGTAAAGTCTGGTCAAAGACCGTAATAAAGAGATTTGATTTGATTTGATTTGAACAGGATTGATATGCTGTGGGTTCCTTCAATCAAAGTGTCTTCTCCGTCACGGCACCTGCCCTCTAGAATGAGATTCCCCTGAAATCCAGGTAGCTTCCACCTTGACTGTGTTCTGGAGGGCCTTAAAGACCTGGTTCTCCTCCCAGACCCTGGGCTAGGTGGGCTTCAGCCCCTTGCTGAGTGTGTGATATATGTTTCTGTGTTGTTGGCTGGATTCACCATTCTGTTTTCTATATAAAGTAGACTGTACATTTTTTATTTTGTTCTTATACTGAGAGCTGCCCAGAGTTGGTCTGGAGTTGGGCAGTGCCTAAACCAAATGAATGAATAAATGAAATAAAACAACTTACATTAACTACATTAAACAAAGTTGTATTAAAGATAGTCAGCAAAATGTCCCTAGAAATAAGGAAAATATTAGATCTGGTAATTGGGAGAAATATCTTCAGATCTATGGAAATTATAATTTAGTAAACTGATAGAACTTGATACAAGTAAAATCAAGGCAAAATGGAAAGGTAATTAACTTGAATACAAAAATAAATTTGCATTTCTGGTATCTGAGATGGAAAGTACTAAGTTGCCAAAACATCAAAAAGGTTGAACAGAAGTCAAGCAGGATGCCTTTGCCCAAAGGCCCAACAAGGATGTTCTCCAATTTGTTCTCATTTCACTTGTCAAAAACCTCAAAGAATTAAAGAAATTGAAAATATGTTTTCCAGAGCTAGACAGAACCAGAAGCAAAAGGATTGCTCTTTCCAACAGGAAGGTCTATCAAAATGTTGGCTTTGCTTTCTGGAATGAGTAGGATAGGATAACTAGGATAACCTACTCCCTTATGGAGTGAGCAGGAGACAATATAGAGGACAATGTGCTCCACTATAGGAATCCTACAGTTAAAATCTTTGTCCACCCACCATTGTTTTGGTTTTTTAAGAATAATCTCTTAATTTGCCCTAGGAGAAAGCATCTCTTGGTATTAATTGAAATTTTACTTCAAACCAAAAATAATTACTATTGGGGAAAGATGGAACCAGAGAAACGGCTCAGATCCTCTCTCCATCTTCTGTATTTATGACAATATTCAGGCTTACCACAGATGCTATTTGTATAAGGAAACATGGAAATTAATCACATTTGTGAAATTAATGTCACTTTTGGTTTGGTACCAACATAACATAATATTAAGCAAAGAGGCAATTCCACGATATGGATCATGGGTCACAAACCATGATGATCAATGTTTAATTTCTCCAAGTCCAGTCGATTTATCCACAATTTCAGAATCCAACTTTTTATTTAAACAAATATTTTTATAAGAACTTAAAGCCTTCGTTTTGTCAAAATCTCAAAAGGACTTGATCTCTGCAGTCTGGAATTTAAAAGACAACCTCTATTTCTAGTACCTTTATATTGGGTGTGTACAGATTGCGTAGAGAGGCCAGTGCCATGGAAAGACCTTCTGAGCTATAAGAAATCCAAAGCCCTTGAAGAATTGAGGAAGAAACCCCAACTTTTTTACTCAGCCCCTGAAAAAGATAAACATGATATAACTCTAAGCATTTATTTTCATTTGTTAAATCCAATGGACAATTTAATCTCAAATCTATTAGCAATAATTCAAAGTTAAGTAAATACATTTCTTAAGAAAATGCAAGAATATTGTACTGGATGGAATGTTTTAAATTTTATGCCCAATGAAAGCAAAGCCAGAGCATCAGTGATCATTTTTACTGTCACTTGGAAATCTTTCCTCCTACCTCTCTAACCCTGAATCAGACAGGAACATAATCGGCCTGGTGTGATTGTTTAGGACTGGATCATCTCACACAGAGATCAGGATTCCTACAGATATATTTATAGGAAACTTTTGATGCTTAAGTTTTTTAAAGCTACTGGGCTTTACTAAAAGCCTTTGAAAAAATTCATTTCTGATCTACAGACAACATTTCAACTGTGAAAGGAATCCTTTAATGTGGATTTATCAATGGTAAGACAGTTTTAAGAGGATCTCCAATTGGTGGTTCCCAGGTCAAACCCAGATCTTTTTCAAGTTCCTTCCTCTTGCTCACCAGATTCACAAGAGAGAGGTGAGACAACAATAATCATTCACCCTGTCCCTGTAACATATCCATCTACTGTTCCTACTGTTTCTAGATTTCGGAAGAGAAAAATGGAATAATTAATGAAATTGGGTCAATAAAAGATTTAGAGTTATCCTTTGCTGTGTCTGATAACAGTAGAAAAAGCATGCAAGGACATTGTAAGTTTTCCCTTTCCTGCCTATATTATTTTGACAGTAAGCTATCTGAGAATGGAGATTTGACCTTCCTCAGCATAACTGTTGGCTAAGGTACAGTGCTAATATGTATCTCACAAAGTAAGCATTCTTTATGCTTTATCAAAACAGCAACACACACCAGTATACAGAATCCAACAAAAAGATGTCATCGTATTTTTTCTGCCTACCTTGAAGATGTGTGCTTTGAGAATATGATGGCCCAAATCAATAGTCTGCTGCCTGTTGAGTTTTCCCTCTTGACGAGAAAACCAAAAGGCAAGCAAAGTATGACCGCTCCTAAATAAAAATAACAACAGAGAGATAGAGAGTACAACCATAATGCGAAAAGGAAGCCAAAACTCTAACACATCTCATGACATTTAACAATCAGACCACTGAAAAGTGTTGATTTCACTTGTACAATTTATTTATATGATAAAATGTTGCTAGATAAATTGAATTCAGCTTAACTGAATAATATCAAACACTGTTCAACTGAGTTTCATGAAAAGAATCTCCCTGCTTTAGACTGAATGTAAAAACACTAACACACGGGCTAAGAGTCAAATTTATAACATGATAAATACATCTATCGGTATCATCCTCAAGCATGTAGTGAAAATCTGTGATGAAATAATCTCCTATCTCCACTGTAGTCTTGATTGGAATCAGTGCCCTATGCCTGTTAATTTTCTTTGAATTCTTGTTGAGTAAAATAATGATTTATGCATATGTACTGCATATTTAAATCCTAATAGAGATTATTAGAACTTGTTACTAATGAGAAATATACATATGGATTTACATTTCTTTTGATTGGTTATACTTCAGTGGTATTTCTGTGTGTGTGTGCCTTCAAGTGAGCGTTAACTCCTGGCAACTGCCTTTACAAGACCCTGCAGTTTTCTTGTCAGCATGTTTGGAAGTGATTTGCCACTGCCTCCTTCCTAGGACTGAGAGAGAATGACTGGGCCAAGGTCACCCAGCTGGCTTCATGCTTAAGGCAGGACTAGAATGCATGGTCTCCTAGTTTCTAGCCTGGTTCTTAACTACTACACCAAACTAGCTCTCTCTTCCTCAGTTGTATATTGAAGAGTTAATGATGAATAGGTAGCCTCCAGGAAGCAAACTGCTCCCACTCCTATGCTTATTTCACCAACCCCCATAACACAGCCTAAACTTCACTGCTGGAATGTTGAAATGAACTTTTTTTTTTAATTTACAAGAGTTCTGGCACTTTCCCCAAGTGACCGGAAAAATGGTAAAAATGTGATGTTACAGTTCAAGATTATTTAGCTAATGAATGAAGCTTTATTATTCGTTGTTTGAAGATATCTTTTTTTCATATTGTTATAGTAAACTTTTATGGCCCTGCAAAAAATAATCCAGAAGCCTTTCATAGATGATTTTCAAAATTATTTACTACATTTTTGGATAATTTAATTCTTGGTGGAGATCTAAATCTTGTTATGAAGTATAAAAAGATATTATACTTTTATTTCCTAGGCTTAAAAAAAAGGTAAAGGTTCCTGTTTTGTCGTGTCCGACACTAGGGGGCAGTGCTGATCTCCGTTTCATGGCCAAAGAGCCAGTGTTGTCTGGAGACACTTCCACGGTCATGTGGCCAGCATGACAGTCACGGAACACTGTTATCTTCCCGACGAAGCGGTACCTATTTATCTACAGGACCCATTTTAGGTTGGATCTAAAGATATTGGGTTTTATTATATGCATAGAATATATTAAACATTTAGGATTACATAGGATTATATATATCAAAAATATTTCCATATATGTAGAAATTAATATGTCAAATGTCATAAGATTTCTATGTACATTAATAGATGGATTAAAATTCCATTAAGTTTAATGGGGTAAGATTAATATTATTAAAATTAATATTACTCCTCAAATTATGCATATTTTAAGAGGCACTCCAATATTAATTCCAAATAGCTATTTTATTCGGATTGATAGTCTCCTATGGAAACTTACATGGCAAGACAGGTGTAGTAGCAATGCGCAAGACCGTTGTTATTTCAAGGAGTTAAGTGACATATTTTGATTTTCACCTTCACACAATGAAGATTAGAGTTTATTTTGAGTTATACTGATGTTTAACTGGCTTGTTTTTATTTCTGTTTGGCATGGGGGGGGGAGATAAAACCACAAGATTGAAAGTTTGTAAGTCTATTCCTCCAACAGCCCTCCAGAAAATATCTTTGTTTGGAGTGGGGAGAGAGATAAGAGAAAACCCCCAGATTGTTGTTAAGCACTAGCCTATCTGTAAAGCTTCCCAGGCTCTTGGACGATGTCATAAACAGGTCCTCTAGACCCTGGGAAGTATCCCAGTCAAGGTTGGGCCATGCAGCCTTGGTATCATGGAAACATGGACACAAGGTTTGAGGTCCAAGCTTGGATAAAACTCCTAGGCTTGCTTTTGGGGTTTGGGAGCTTCTGCACAGATCCTGTGCACTGGGTGCTGTGGAATATTGCCACCCTGGGGGGTCCCTGTTGTCTTGGTCAGGAGGCTCCTGGCAACATAAAAGAGATTGGGTATCAACTTGGTATACGTATATGATTTCTCTTTCTTTATGCTATGCTTTTTATACTTTTGTTTAATCTGCCTAAACTGTGTTTCTGTTTAACTTTGTTTGCTTAAGTTTATAATAAAGATTAAAGTTTCTTCATCCACTGGCGTGCTTATTGTCTCTGGATCTAAAAGAACCAATTGCCTGAGCACCTGATCGCTGCTTAGACACTTGGCAGAACAACAGGCCACCAAGGGATTTCATTGGTAAAGTTGAGACAATCTATTGATGATGGGGGGTTCTTTAGCAGATTTGCATCACTATCATTTGGCATTTACTTTATCATCTATATTTATGGTATTACAATTTCATAACTAATTAATTTGTTGGCTATTACTATTTTTTACATATTGTTTTCTCTTTGTTTAAAATTGAAGTTTTTTTAAAAATACCATCTTTAGATTTGATTGAGGAGACCCACATTTAAACAAACTGATTGATCTAGTTTGGCTTTGATGTCTTTCTCCATAAGTCCAAAGAAAAGTTCCTTCAACTCTCACCAGAAGAAAGCAGGTGTCATCACAGCCCATCTTTCACCTCTTCACAGCCCTAGAAACTGACTCCACACATAAAATCAAGCAACTCTTTTAGTGACTGATCTCTTCTTTTTCAAATAGACCTATACTTTATGAGGGAATCAAGTTTGTCCTTCAGAATTATTCTTCACTGAGGAAACCTTGCCATATTGGCCTCAAACAGTGGTCCAATAAAAGACTCAAAACTGTTTGGGATCTAATGCTGTGTCATGATAAATAAAAAATGAGGAAGTCAAATTCCCCTTTACAAAGTTGATTTTATTTATAACACATCTATAGAAAATAATGTTAGCTTTAAATGAGTGTACTTTTATAAATTGCAACTCTGAATTGCATTTTTTTAAAACAGTACTTTCATTGCAGAATTGGATTAATTACTTACCTAGGATCACACAGGAACTTGATCTTTTCTCCCTCTTCTCTCCAAATCAACCACTCTCGAAATGAAGGATGGACAAACATCCGGGTCATATCTCTGCGTTTGATAAGAAACATAGAAAGATTTTCCATTCTTTGCTGAAAGTCCTCCCATTCTAAGCTACCTTCAATGCTCCCAGCATTGATAGCCTGAAAAATATGTTCATCTGTCAAAGGATGTAGCGATGCCACTGCCACATTCAAAAGAGGCATTACCCGGTCAAAGGAAGACTGTGTTGGGAACTTCATATTGCACTGCAGTAGATATACTTCTGAAAGGGAGACAGGCACTACCTTATAACTGGAGCTTTTTAACACCAAATAGCCCTTCTCAATGAGATCAAATGTGAGCTTAAGGTATAGGTAGGATCCTTGACTCAGGGTTTTGAGATGAGAACTGAGTTTGCCAAAGGTTGTATTGTCCATTTTGCCATTAAGAGAGATGTTATTTTGTATCTCTGAGCTGCTGTGTATTCGGTGTAGTATATAGGCTTGGAGATCTTGATCTATAGCTTCATTTTCTTCTAGTCTGTCCAGGAATATCCTATGGAAGGGCAATAACTTTATTATTTCCTAAAGGAGAGAGAGCAAAAAAAAAAAGAATGAATACCAGAGGACTTGAAAAAGGCTCACATACAGTATCTCACTGTATAAATACTAGCAATCTTTTACCTCCCAAGTAGCGTTACAAACCATATGTACTGGATTTCTTGTGCTTGGACCAAATCAGACAGTACTGTCAGAGATTGCTGGAAAGCGTTTGGCACGAGAGATCAGAAAAAACACACACCAGGCATTTCTATAAAAATAAGTGTATTTACAGAAAGCACAAAAACATATTTACAAGCCCATGCATTCAAATACGCAGAGCTGAGAGGACTGGAAGGAAGGCTACAGAAAGAAAAGGAAACTGAAACTAGTCCAGGCAAGCTTCCTCTAGGCAAATCAGGAGCTTTACCTTATATGGTCATGTCTTTTCACCCCCAAAACTGAGGCTACTTAAGTTTGACCTGTTCACCCTGCCAGAGTGATTTGTTACCATAGTAACTTAATGGCTTTACATCCAAAAGCAGAAAAAAACTAATACCAACACTCCCCTTTTTCTTATGCTAAGGAATGAGCTGTAGACCAATTTGCTTTGTTAACTCTTTGCTTTCTAGAATGCCAGCCTAAGCTTGACTCAGCAAATTGAACTAAAATCCCAGAAGTAGATTTCCTGTCACTGAGATCTGCATTTTCCTTTTACAAAACCAAAATTCTGCAGTTTTTCATCTAATTTTTGGTTCCAGGATCTAGCAGCCTGTTTTAATCCATAGATTGATTTCTGCAGTTCACAGACCAGATTCTCCCCTTTTTCATAGCCAGGGGGTTGCTGCATATATAATTTGTGGTCTAAATCACCATAGAGAAATGCAGTTTGAATGTCATAGTAGTGAACTGACATTTCTTTGAGTGCAGCAATTTTTAACCGTAATCTAATTGATTCACCTTTAGTAACTGGTGCAAAAGTCTTGTCAAAGTCTAAATCTTTCCTTTGAGTGAACCCTTTTGAACCAGCCTTGCTTTATATTTCTGGATTTTGCCATCAGCATCACTTTTCAGTTTGAAAACCCACCTACAACTTAGACAGCATTCATTGGGAGGAAGATTTACCAGTTTCCATGTTTTATTTTCTTTTAAGGATACTAATTCCTGTTGCATGGCAGAATGCCAATTCTTCACAGTCTCAGGTGGTAAAGCATTCACTTGTTCTAAGGACTCAGGTTCTGTGAATATGTGAAAAGCCTTTACTGTTTCAGCCTGAAAACGTGATGGAGGAACACCTTTATTACTCCTCTGAGATCTGCAAGGTAATACAGGGCTTAGATTTTGACTCCTATCACTTTCCTGAGAAGCATCTGTCTCATCAGACAGATCTTCAGTTTGCTCTTCTGGTTTAATGTCCTCATCAGGCAAAAGATCACTATCAGCAAGTCCCTGCTGTTCTGTTGTGGATAGATCAACTGGAGAGCTAGAATTTAATCTCCCCCAGTTTTGCTCAGCAAAAGAAGCGCTTTTGGTAATAATAATTTCTCTCCCACTATGAACCTGTAGCTCCTTTGGCTTTGATCATAGCCAACAAAGATGGCTTTCTCTGTTGTGGGGCCTCCTTTCCTTCTCTGTTGTTTTGGAATATGAACCCATGCAGTACTACCAAACACTCTCAGATGGTTTACCTTTGGTTTCACATCATAAAATGAATGGAATGGAGTGTCCTGAATCACAGAGTTATACAGTCTGTTTTGCACATAACAGGCAATGGACATAACCTCTGCCCAATATTTAAAAGATAATCTGGAATCTTTAAGCATGCATTCCATTGCATTTTGCAAAGTTCTGCCCTTTCTTTCAGCAACACCATTTTGCTGAGGGGTGTAAGGGTTAGAAAGAATTTGTTCTATCCCCTTTTCTACTAAGAACCGTTTGAATTTGTGAGAAAGATACTCTCCTCCTCTATCACATTGGAGTGCAGATACAGGCCTAGGGAATTTTCCATTTGCCCATGTCACAAAACCTTTAAATTTCTCAAACGCTTCATCTTTGTGTTTTAAGATGTAGATAAACGTGTATCTTGAGAAATCATCAATGATGGTAATTGCATACCTTGCTTGTCCAAAACTTGGAGCAAAAGGACCAATAATGTCAGAGTGTACAATTTCTAGAGGTCTAGTTGTAACTCTGTCACTGTGCTTACTCACAGGAGCTTTTGGTGTTTTGCACTCTTTGCAAACTACACAGCCTAAGTATTTGTCACAGGGTTTTATCTTTAGGTCAGCACACAGCTGTGGCATTTGTGCTATATACTTGAAATTGGCATGACTAAACCTCCTATGCATCAAATGTACACATTGGTCATGGTATGGGGTGTTGCCAACTGCAGCTTTGCAGCTTGGCTTCCTTGCATTTTGCACAATGTACAGGGAGTCTTTTAAAATACCAGTAGCACACAATTTCCCATTTTTACTTATCTCACAACCATTTTTCTTAAATGTTGTGACATACCCTGTTGCAGCTAATTCTGCCACAGATAAAAGGTTTGACTGTAGATTTGGAACATACAACACACCTTTCACAGTTTCTCCCAAGCAGGATAAATACATGTCACCTTGTCCCATAATTTTGGTCACAGACCCATCAGCCACAGATACACTTTGTCTGTCAGTTTTGGATAGTGATACAAAAGAGCTTTTACAATTACATAAATGACAATTGGCCCCAGAATCTAACACCCATAGATCAGAATTACCCTTCTCAGAAACCTGTGCAATTTGGGTTGTCTGAAGAACCTTCTTCTGTGTTGCCCTTGTGTTCTTCTTCTCTTTCTACTCTTGGGTCTCAAGGCACAGTCTTTCTGCAAATGTCCAGCTGAACCACAACTGAAGCATCACTGGCTGGCTAGTGCTGTTGCCTCAGCTTCTTTTCCCTTCCTTTTGCTTGCTTTCTGGTGCTGCAGCTTTCCAGAAGAGATGGGGGGGGAATCTTTCCTCTCTCTTCTCCCATTCAGCGAGTAGGCGCTGTGTGACATACGATGGGGTGAGGTCTGCTTCAGGCATAGCCTCTAGGGTACAAATCAGCATGTCCCACATTTCACTCAATGAGGACAGCAGGATATAAGATTTTGTGAGAGGTGCAAATTGCATTCCTCTCTCCTGCAACTCAACAAACAGCTGCTGAATATGATGCAGGTGCTCAGGAAGGCTATCTCCTTATGCAAGGTAGGCTTTGTACAGCATTTTTTGTCAGGGTAACTTTACTCCCTGCTGTTGCCTTTACATACAAAGTTGCTTTGCAGACTGCATGCCTCATACATGCACTAGCTGATTGTCCTCAACTCCCAGGATAATGGTGGCTCTAGCCCACTCATCCTGTCTAAGCCATTCAGCACTGGGATTTTGGGAGGTTTCCTCACCTATTGGCATCCAAAGATTCTCTCTGCAAAGATACATTTCCATCTTCAGGGCCCAATTCAGGTAGTTGGTCTCTGATAGGCACTCCAGAGGCATTGCTGAGGGCTGGGAGGCAGCCATGGCTTCTTCCTTCTTTTCCAAGTCACTTCAGCTGGCTTCTTTGTCCTGTAGACCGGCAGCAGCTGGAAAACTTCCAGGCGGCTCCAAAGAAAATCTTCACAGGTCTTTGTTACCTGCCTTTAAAATGTGCATGAGGTGTCGAGCTGATCTCTCTGCTCTCTCTGGGGGTTTACTGGGCCCATAACCTGTCAGAGTTTGCTGGAAAGCGTTTGGCACGAGAGATCAGAAAAAACACACACCAGGCATTTCTATAAAAATAAGTGTATTTACAGAAAGCACAAATACATATTTACAAGCTCATGCATTCACATGCGCAGAGCTGTGACTGGAAGGAAGGCTGTGTAGAAAGGAAACTGAAACAAGTCCAGGCAAGCTTCCTTTAGGCAAATCAGGAGCTTTATCTTATATGGTCATGCTTTTTCACACCCAAAACTGAGGACAGTTAAGTTTGACCTGTTCACCCTGCCAGAGTGATTTGTTACCATAGTAACTTAATGGCTCTACAGCCAAAAGCAGAAAAAAAAAAACCAAATATCAACAAGTACCACTGCTTTTCTTTGTTTAAAATGTTTTTATTATGCTTTTGCGTTGAAAATAGTGTATAGTCCCTGCTGTTAGGCTTACAATCTAAAAGATATGAAACAGAACAAGGGGTGAGAGGGAAGAGGACAAAGCACAATTTTAATCCTTAAAGGCTTATTAAATGCCCATGGATATGTTAAAATAACATTTTAAAAGTTCTAAAATCCATTTGAAAGTATAACCAAAGATAAGTGATGATAATGTGGACATTTGCTACATATTCATTGCCAGTATACTTGATAGATGGAGGATATTGCCTTTGTGCTGGTCAAGAATTCACTGATAAGTAGGGCAAGGATTTCTATGACCTAAAAATGTTAGACATATGCAAGCACTTATGACCTTAAAACTGTTTAAATATGACCAATTAAAGCAAAAATATGACTTTTAAAGCAAAAATATGACTTTACAATTTTTCTGAAATTAGCACCCAATTTTTAAAAATCTGTGCTCACACACACACACACACATTAAAAGGTTTATTCTTCTTCACTTCCAGTACGGAAGTGCTAGTATTGAAGGAATCAAATGAACATTTTGAGAGTAAAATTGTCATCCCTGGATTAGTTTTCATTAACAGCAGAATTGCATTGGATGACCACATGCATCTTGAGATTATCAAACTCAAAACACTTTCTCTTGACCACCAGTATGTTTTTGTATCTGGAGAAACTCCGAGATCACAAGAGGTTATAGGAACAAATTTGAAAAAAGCAAACATCTGGAGAAAATTCTGGCTCGAAGTCTTCAAATTTTGCTTCGAGTCCATTTAGAACATTACTTATTTTGCAAAGTGTTGAATAACCCAGATTAGACTGCAGAACTCTTTGCAGTTTATCACTAATTTTTTCAGCCACTTTCCCCTTTGCTGGCTTTAAATCACTCTCAGTTTGCTTTACAATGTTCAGTGCATCACTAAGTTCCATTCCTACAGTTTCAGGGCAGGTGATTGCTCTTGATAATCCACTGAAGTTAGATCCTATATATGCTAAGTTTCCAGCCAAGATTTCAGAAAAGGAATCTTGCACAATCTTGATGGAGGAAGATTCACAACAGTCAAATTCTTTAACTATCTGCTGCAAGGAAGCATAACTTGTGAAATAATACATAGCTGCATCCAGGCAAAGCCCCCAACCTGTCATGACAGGTTGGGGAGGGAGAGCCAAAGTAGGAGCAATTTCTTTGAACTTTTGTACTCAAAGTGGAGCTTTAATTAACATTTTTTTCCCATTCGAAATTATCTTATCTACATCAGGATAGTTGCTTCGAATCTCTTCAGCCACTCTGTGTAAACCATGTGCAAGGCACGTGATATGGATCATTTTTGGATAAAGAAGTTTAAGTCCCTTGGCTGCTTTAGTCATGTATGGAGCGGCATCTGTTACAAAGAGAAGGATATTTCCCCTTATTACACCATCCGGCCAGAGTAGTTTCACAGAATCGGCAAAGAGCATAGCAATAGTGGAACTGTTTACTTTTTGTAGAGTTTCACATGTTGGAAGAAATACTTCACCAGCCTTGTCACATTTCAGAGTGCCAATAACAACACTGGCTACATATCTTCCGTTTACATCACTTGTTTCATCTATTGAAACCCATATCTTATTGTTGTCAACAGCAGATCTTATCTTTTCTAACACATCTTCACAGCAGGCAGAGATGTAATTTGTCCTTATAGTTGATTCATTTGGAATTGGGTGACTGGTGTACATCTCCAGAAAATGCCTGAGGCTACCACTACCTAATTTCCTTAAGGGAATTTCTGAAGTAACCATCACTGTACAGAGATCCTTACAAAATTCTGACTGGGTATTTGATGAACCTGCAGTTGAAGAAGAAGCTCTCTTGAAAAGGAGATGTTGCCTGTTCTCAGTGAAGGTAAATCTTGCTAAACAACTCTTGTGTTTCGTGGTGTCACAATGTTGTTGAATATTACAATGCTTTTGGGCCAATACCTTAACTTCACACAATTTACAAAACAAAATATCACCATCACTACTGAAAATCTGCTCCCCAAATTCTTGAACAAGACGCTGTAATTTCACACTCGCTGAACATCTACTTTTAGGCATGTTGAAATCAGATTGCAGCTCTCACGTGACTCCACCACCTTGAACACACACACACACCTGAGTTGGGGAGCAAATGAGAAAAAGAAAAAGAAAAAGGCAAATTCTCACTCTTTTTTTCAGGCCTGGTCAGGGTAGAAGCCTCTGCCTACTGAAGTCATTTTACAAAAGGTTGCTCTCCCTCTCTTGCACACACACACACACAGCCCTGAGTTGGGGGGCAAATAAGAAAAAGAAAACAAAACAGGCAAATTCTCACCTTTTTTTTCAGGCCTGGTCAGGGGAGAAGCCTTTGTTCCCACCCCTCTCTCTCTCACACACACACCTCCCTGATCTGGGAGCGAATAAGAAAAAGGAAAAAAACAGGCAAATTCTCACTTTCTTTGCTGGCTCAAACTTGCTGGCTTATCAGGAGGGTTGCCGACGACCAAAATATGACCAAAATTTGACATTTGTTACAAAATTAAGCAGAAATATGACATAACACCTTTAAAAAGTCAAAATAGGACTTTCCAGGCAAAATAAAAAGCATCTAATTCTCACCAGATTACTCTAAAACATGTTTTAACTTATAAATTCAGATAAAGGTTCCAAAAAAAAAATGACATGTCATAGAAATCCTCGCCCTACTGATAAGAATGAATGACAAGTACAGGATAAATTCTCACTGATGTGCTTTAAATTAAACACAGATTCAAGGCGAGCCATACTTAGGGTCTGGAATAAATATAAACTAAGATGGTCTCCTAATGTACCTTTGTGATTGTCACCTCAAGAAGCCTTTTTTAGAAGAGAGACGATTGGGAAACCAATTTGATTGTGTTATTTGTTAACTTTTGTGGAAGGAGAACCCAATCTTAAAACAAGAGAACAATTAGAAGTGGAAGGTTATATTTGTCATTGGTTTACTTTTGCATAACTGACAGAATGATTCAATTTGGACAAAAAGACTTATAATGTTGTTGATGAAAAGACTCAGTTTGAAGTGGATTTATGTACTAGTGATGAACATGTTATTACTAAGATGTGTAAAATATTATTGCAGAGGAATTTGGAAGATGAATATGTTAAAGACTGTATGACCAAATGGGCAAATAATTCAATGGAAGAACATGTGGAATAAAGGTTTGAAATTCACGTTGAACTGTAATTTGAAAGAGAATTTTTACAAAATGATGTATCATTGGTATTTAACACCTGATAGGTTGTTAAAGATATATAAAGAGGTATCAAATGTGTGTTGGAAATGCTCTCAAGATGAAGGTACCTTTAATCACCTTTGGTGGACTTGTGGGAAGGCTAAGAAATATTGGGAGAAAATATGTATTACAATCCAAAAGATTCTTAGTGAATATACAATTGAAACCAGAACTTTTTCTTTGGGGTTTGATGGACCAACAACTTCAAAGAAAATTTGGGACTTTGTTTCTGTATATGACAACAGCAGCAAATTCCCACAATGGAAGAATGGATGGAGAAATTATTGGAATTGCCAGAGATGGCAAAATTGACAGCATTGATAAGAGAAAATACTGTGACTGGATTTGTGTCTACGTGGAAATCGCTTCTGGATTATTTGCTTGTAACTGAAAAAAATGAAGTTTTGATTTTGGGTTTGGATGATTAAATTGTTATTTTTGATAGAAATAATGCTTATTAAGGTTTAGTTAAGAGGAAGAGATTAAGGTATCATATATTTGTATTCATATCTGTGTTGAAGAAGGTCGGAAGTCACTTTCTTTGTATTGCTAAATATTTCTGCACTTTTTTAGTTCGTTCTTTTTCTTTTAGTTCTTTTCTCAAGCTTTTCTATATTTCGTATTTTATCTGTATTTTAAAACTTTAATAAAGTCTTATAAACACAAATTCATACATTTGGTGGAGTTCTATATATGACAATAATGGATAAAGGCCTGATTTGAAATGGAAAGATAACAGTCAAGAGTACAGATCCAAAATTTCTGAACATTTTGCAGCCAGGAACCTCCCCCCAACTCTCCCCCCCTCCAAATCCAAGAAGTTCGGTAAAATTTAAAACACTTTTCTAAAGCACTCTTTCTTTTATATATTTAAAGATGCTATGTTATTTCAGGGTTATTAAATGAGTTTTGTCATGATTGGATTAATAAGAATTCAATATAGTGAAGAAAAGGTACTAATGTAGCAAATAGAAATCAATATAGTGAATTAAGAATTCACACCAGTTAGTAAAGAAATATAAAATACGTCCTTTTGGTTCCTTGGTATTTTTTAGGCAATCTCCAAGGACATCTTACAGGTCCTGAGAAGGGAGCTCCTTCAACTTGAAAATCTGTGGACTTTTTTCTGTGTCTTCCAGAGCAAGTAGGACAATCAGATTTTGTTTGTTTTTGTTCCTTTGAGTCAGTCTTGACTCCTGCCCACTAACTGAACAGATCCCTGCAGTTTTCTTGGCAAGATTTTCAGAAGTGGTTTGCCTTTGCCTTCTTCCTAGGGCTGAGAAAGAGTGACTGGCCCAAGGTCACCCATCTGACTTCATGCCTAAATCAGGATTAGAACTCATGGTCTTCCAGTTTCAAGCCTGCTGCCTTAACCCCTACACCAGCCTGGCTCTCAAGGACAATTCCTAAGCCAATCTCTACAAGAATGGATTCCTGTCCTTTCTACTGAGAACTAGTCAAATACAAGAGGACAGGAACAGATCCACTATGCTCTAAACAACTATCAGGGGCAGCACAAGTGAAAAAGGCACATTAAGTTTCTCTTCTTGAAGGAAGAAATACATCTTATTGTTACAAGTTCTGCTTATCTTCTCCTGAGGAACAGAAGCCCCCTTGTGGAGAAATATTTTTCTGTTTCATGGTTTTAAGAGATCATTTTGAGGGAATACAGGATTGTAATACATACTATCTTAAACATTTTGTTCATCTTCCTAAAAACGTTTATAATACAAACTTGTTTATTTTTTCCGATTTTCCAGAATGTGAACAAACAAAAAATGAGGGGTGGGCAGACAAGGCCCACACCCCCATTTTTCTCCTAAGTCTCTAATCTGGAGAATGGCACTTACATCATTTCATTAAATTCTCATTTGTTTTTCCAGGATCTCGGCTGGAAGAAAAATGCCGAATGTGCAGTTATGGTACAAAATCATATTGTATGTTTGAATTCCACAGTGTTTGAGAATTAGAAATAGTTATGCAATATATTTTTATTTGACAGGCCTTTTAAAAAAAGAATTTCTAAGTGAATTATGTCAAAATGTTCTATTAATATTAATAAAGTGTTGGCTGTAACTGTCAGTTTCAGGCTGCAGTGGTAGCTTTAGAAGAGGGGTCAACAACATGGCACGTCTGGGCAGCAAGTGTTCATCACCTCCAAACGTAAACATTAAATTGGAGTTAAAATAATAAAAAAATAATGGCCCAATTATCTAGAGATTGCCAAATCTCAAACATTCTCATGAGAGTTTAGTGTTTCTACATGTAATGAAAGCTATCGCAAGGAGAGGATCATCCACAAGTCGCAAAATGTATTAATTTTGCAACATTCCAGGCATATTTTGGGAGTATACCCACGGAATAAAGCTTTCTAATAATGGTGTGCAAAATGTTTCAGAATGTTTCCAGCTTCAAAGACTTATCGGAAGTTTGTTGGAAATATACCCGATGCTCTATTCCAGTGTTACAAGCTTGAAACAGTCAAGCCCAAAATCTTTATTCTGAACATGACGTTCCACATTCAAAACACTTCCAGAATGGTCGGGATATTCTGGCAATGTCAGAACAAGTAGCCTTGAACTTAAAACAACAGTTCTGACCTTGAAATGTTTCAGATTCAAAATGTTTTTCTCACCTTTAATTACTATCCTCTGTATTAGAGCTAAGTGCAGAGTGACTATTTTTCTGCAAAACAGAACTTCTCCTTTAGAACCTAATTTTTGCTTTATCCCTCTAGAACAATTATTACTGTCCATTAAAAATCCTAAGAAATCCAGAATGTCAGTGTAAATTTGACTGGATAACACATTTTGGGACCAAGACAGAGGTCATACTTTTCCTAATTAGCTCTTGTGAGTTATGCTTGCCCTATGAAGTAGGTGACTGTGATACCTAGTTTCGTGGGTGAGAGGGAAGTTTACTGTTATCCAGTTAACCGGGTGCTGGGGGGTTGTTTTAAGAAAATTCATTGAGAAGGGTTGTGAAGTTAAGGGGTACCCAGCCACCAGAAGGCTAGAAAGGAAGTTCAGTTGCAAATCTATGTATACTTACCTATGCACATAAGACTTCCTAAGCATCATGTACATATTTAACTGGAAGTGTGACCCATTCATCTCAACAACCCTTTCTTCTGACTATACATGGGTAAGATTATTACACCTGAAGTTTCAAGTAGGCAGCCATGGAAAAGACAGAGGTATATGGATGAATAAAAACAGAAACAAGATATATTTTTCAAATCTGCATCTTTTAAATATGAAGTATTAGGTGTTGATATCATTCTTTAGGATTTAGCTCCTGAATCTCTAAATTCTAAGTGAGGTATGCAAATGTATGCACACAGTAAGTTACCATTCAACACAAGGTCCAAAGAAAGATATGCAAGGGTTCTTGGGATTTGCAAATTATAATAAGCTTATTATTATAAATTCATTCCCAAAGTCCAGGAAATGTGCTTGGGCATAGAGGTCATTCCCAAACTTCTGCCTGATTTGTTGCAGCAGATCAACAGATTGAGTTGTGGTGAACCTCTCTGGGGGATAGCACACATGAAGAGGAAACAGTGCATCAGCAAACTTGTAGCTACTGGGAATGTATGTGATCTTGAAGTCAAAGTAAAAGGAGAACAGTGAATGTGCCACTGATTTAGCTTCCTTGCTGTCTGCAGATGCTTCAGGTTGTGGTGGTCTGTCCTCATCTTGAAGTGATATTGGCCCCCTTCCAACAAGTGTCACCTGGTCTTGAACACCACTTTGATGCAAACTTTGGACACTATCCCAGTTGTTTCCATCCATGACCTGACACTGTCAGTCCCCACAACAGACTGCTTCCTAGAGAAACCAAGAGCCGATGCTCTGTCCTTCAGGACCAGCTCACACAAGCCAAGGAAGTGTACAGACACTTCACTGACAATTGCTTTTGGGGGGTTTTCCCTGAGTGAATCTATCACCAATCCCATGGCTTTTCATTTAAAGCTCCTGACAATCCTCAAGATCTATCCTGTGTTCCACTGATTCTTACTGGTTCCAGTATCTCCTCCAAGCCATCACCGTCAGTATGCACCTCCAAGACTCCCAGTTCTGGTGCAGAGGGAACTGGAATATGAAGTGGACTGCATCCTGAACAAATGCCACTATCAGAGATGACCCCATTACTTGATTGACTGGATGGCTAATGGTCCAGACGATCGCTTCTGAGAAGATGCAAACCAGACCTATGCACTGTGCTTGGTCCAGCAGTTTCACTGCCATTACCTGCAGAAAGCCAAGCCTCCAGTTACTGGAGGTGGGAGTCATGGGGTGGGGTGGGGTGGATTTTGTTATGGACTCAGATTCCTCAGAGTCAGAGCCAGAGACTGAGGGCCCTGATCCATCAAGTTGCGAGCCTCAGGAATTGTCAGATATCATTTACCTGGGGCTGATTTAACAGAAAATCAGTAGGAGCGGGTATGGAAAGAGTCAGGTGATGACGAGTTCAAAATGCATTGGCAGCTTCAGAAAGCCAAGACGTTATGTTCTGCTCAGCAACTTGAGAAGCAAAGGTGTCAGTGCCCATAACTGAGCCATACCTGTATCTGGCCTATATGAGAAAAGCCATCAACAGTTGACCCTTCATTGGGAATGACTCACTCACCTCGTATCCATGTTTCCTCTTTGCTTCGTGACTCTTAGCAGTTGATTGGCTGACTAATGTCTTTGGTGTTACAATCTTGGACTGTTGTAGACTATTTGCTTCTCTGAGCCCTATGAACTGAACTCTAAGCTGCCCAACAATCTGCCAAAGCCCTGCTTTCGTCTATCTTTTCTGGGGGGTGTGCATCTGCACAGCCAGCTCTCTCTTAGTCTTTGTATTTGACTGCATAGCTACTTGCCAATAAACCATTTGTAAATTGAGCAAATGTTTTTGCGCTCAGTCTGAAATAGGACAATATATGGTATAGTTTATATCTTACCTGTAGACTTGTTCTAACTGTTACAATTAGCTTCAGCCAGGATGGAAATTTTCCAATCATTTTGCTGAGGAATGATACAATTGTATCTCCATAATCTGGTTTGTGAAATTCAGCTTCATTTAAGCCATCAATCAATATGATGAAATCTTCATTTGGGATCTTCCGTTCTAGATTTTGTGTGAGAGAGGTAGGAGAGATATATGCAAAGTAATTCATCATATGCTTTAAGCAATTGTGCAATCATATATTGTTATGTAATTAAATTCCTACCTTTATGAAGGTTTTCCAAGGGTTCTAGGACTCCCCTCCGGAAAGAAGCAAGAGGATCTTGAACACAGGATCGCAGGCTAAGCATGCTTTGCAGATGTGGTTCACGCAACAGCTGCTCTCTGTAGGCAACAAACTGGGGGGAACGGCAGAGCAAGGCTGCTACATTGTGTACAAATTCTGGCACCAGACAGGTGTAGGCATTATCAGCTTGACAATAGTGATACGCAACAACCTAGAAAAAGGGAAGCAAACATCAGCTTCTCAGCACATACGTATTAAATGAAAACAACATTCGTTTTGTTTCATTCAGTCAAATAAAAAGAGAGATGTCTGCCAAATATCTGGAACCTAAGAGGCAGAGGAACTTTATAAAAAGAAATACTAAAGACTCTGGTTCTCACAAATTCTAGATTAGGATAGTGGCTAAGCCCCTTTGGGTTTCTGGTTCTGCCTTCCAATCAGCTGTATTCTCTTCCTTTTATATATGTTGTTTCTATTAACTTTTTTAAATTGTAAGCCGCCTAGAGCTGCCGTGGAGTCAGGCAGCCTTGAAACTGAAATAATAAAATATTAAATATTAAATAGATAAATAAATGTCAACTGTCACAACACAAACACCAACAGGTCTAACATGTTTGTTGGAAATGCTACTTGGTAAACAGTATAATAATACTGCAATGCTCTGTTTTAGATTTCTAAAAAAATAATGAATAAAATGTGCAAACATTTCAGGGGACATTAAACTCCTTGGGGGCCATCTCTGCCTCTACCCCTAAAGCACAGGTAAACATTTGTCCCTAATGAGTCCTTCAAAGGGTTGTCACCAAATTTTAATATATAAAAGAAAAAATAGGAAAGAACTCTTTATTAAATTAAATTAACCATTTGTCTTGTCCTGTGTACTTATGTTCTATGCCTTTTTTCTATAGACATTCAATTATTAAAAACAATATCTATATCTATGAATTATGTTTTGCTGTAGCTGCATAAATTTAATATATTTCCCTTCCACAAATAACATTTTTGTCATTTAATGTAGAAATGGCTTGGTAATGGGGAACACGCTTGTGCTGGGTTGGCTCCTCTGCTCCCTGAAATTAGAATCCACAAGCCCTTTCCCTACAACCCCTACTGTTGCAACCTCCCGTAAACTGGGTGGGTGTGGTATATAAGGTAAAGGTAAAGGTTTCCCTTGACATTAAGTCCAGTCGTGTCCGACTCTAGGGGGCGGTGCTCATCTCCGTTTCAAAGCCGAAGAGCCGGCATTTCTCTGTAGACACTTCCGTGGGCATGGGGCTGGCATGACTACACGGAACGCCGTTACCTGCCTGCTGAAGCGGTACCTATTAATCTACTCACATTCGCATATTTTCGAACTGCTAGGTTGGCAGGAGCTGGGACTAGCAACGGGAGCTCACCCTGTCACGCAGATTTGAACCGCCAACCTTCCGATTGGCAAGCTCAGCAGCTCAGCGGTTTAACCCGCAGTATCACCATGTCCCTTTGGGTGTGGTATATATCTGTAGGCAATTTCCACCATATTTCACTCAAGAACAAATTTTATTCCCATGGTTTACTCTGAAGGGAGAAAGCACATGATCCTTCTGTTTTTTTCTCCCATTTCTTTCTCTTTCTTTTCTCTAATGTCAGAGCTGCAAGGTATGCTAGGCAACTTCCCTGGCAGAATGAAAGTACCAAACTAATGAGAAGTGACAGGCAGCTATTATGTATATGTATATAACAGTTAGGAATCAGTTTAACATTAAAGGTCAATGGGGAAAGGAAACTAGAAACTGGGTCCCTGCCAGCAGCAAGACACCTGCACACACACAAGTAGAATAAAACAGTAGTAAGGGGATACAAAGAACGGCTCAGAATAATCCTTAATATAACGTTAAAAACAAAATCCTAATTGCATTTAGTTTTGCATTTTCCTCAAATGACTAATTCTTTGTTCCAGGACTGAGGTGGTTGCTTCTTATCTGGCAGAAGCCAGTCAGGAATGATTCTGTCCTCCCATGATGGAACAATAAAAGGAAAAACAGAGCTTTCCCCCTCCCCTATTAAAAGTTCATCTGAGAGAAGAAAAACCTTTCTGTTTCTGATTGGTCGCTTGGAAATTGGTTTTTCTGGGCTTTGCTGGACTTTCCCACTGTCTAGATTGGTTGATTGATTAACTCTTCCATATCTGACCCTTTGAAACTATTTATTCCCCTTCACTATACATCCCTAAGTGAAAAGCAGGGAGAAAAAAGCAATGATGCTACCTGCATTGTGTTACGTATATTCTATTTCATGCCAAGCTAAAATATCTCAAGCCACCATAACAACAGCTTATTATGCAATAATAGTGAGGGGAAAAGTTACCAGTTCCTCTTGAGTCTTTGGCTCAATTTGCTTTCCTTCGATTCTGATCTTCAAATGGGTCTCTGGATAACATGTCTGCTATGGTACTCATCTTTCATTGAATATATCCTATAGTTCAGTCATATTCTTGCAGTGATAAGCTGCAATGGATGAACTTCTTGGGTTGGGCTTTTTGCAGTCAATTCAGTGCTGCAGGGTCTGTATGAAGCAGCTTCTCTTTGAATGAGAATGGATCCAATTCTCTTTATAATGGATCCATTGTTAAGGTGAATGACGAAGCAGTAAGGTGCATGTGGCACTAGGAACGTGTGTATTTGTACACTGATGGCTGCTTCCAACCACTCAAAGTGCACCTTACCACCTTCTTCACACAGAATGAATACAGATTTAAAAGTGTTAGACTTTACTTCTATAGTCTACAAAGTATTGGTTCTGTACCCCAAAGGCAGTGGTTCAGGTTTTTTTGGTAGTCCAGAAAAGTGAACTCTGATTTTAATTGGGTGTGTCTGGTGTGAAACAACTGAGCAAAGCAGAATCTCTGAAGCTTATTTGTTGGAAGGAAGGCAGTGAGGGCAAAGTGATGAAAATGACTAAACAATGGGGACAATTTTGCCTTCTTTTGCTGAGAGTGGGGAATGCAAGCCTTCTTCCCAGCAGAAAACTTTATAATGGCTCAATTTCTCCTGCCATTGGTGACAAAAAAGAATAATTTTGGGGAGTTAGGAGGATTGTGACATATATATGTGATATGCCTTTAGGTAGAGGGAAGAAAAATTTGTACGCATATGAATGCACGTGCATTTGTGTGAGGAATGTAACAGAAGGAAAGTTGTGTAAATATTGAAGAAGTTGTGTCTGTGTCCATGAGTGTGAGGAGATCATTGCTGGTGGCTATATATGTGTATATTAATATATGTGCTTGCAAAGGCCTGGTCTGACATCTATTTTGTCCTTGTGCTCTACATAAAGAGTCCCTCCTTGCGAGGGAGACAGGCAGTGATAAAATATAATAAATAAATAAATAAATGCTTAAAGTATATTAGTAACTTCCTTTACCAAATTTGGTGCCATGCAGACATATTCAAATTTTGATTGTTGAATACAGATTGAAAAGAAAACATTTAAATGAAATAACCCTTTTATACCTGAGCTGCAAGTCTTCGCATAGCTTCTTCTTGGCGTCTACGCATTTCTGGAGTTCCAGGACAACTCCCACTGGTAATGGAGGGATGAGCAGAGGGTTGCTGTGTGAGGGGAAGCTCTCGATTTGCATCAACATCTGCAATGCAGATAAATAGGAATAGATTAGAGTATATTTGCTCTCTTAAGGAAACAGTGTTGAATGGCATGCCTGTGGCTAAATTCAGTGAAGGGAGGTAGGGGACAAAATCTTAAATTTACTCAACATACTGTATATAGACAGACACATGAATTAGCACAAGGAGTCATATGAACTGTGAAAAAAGGCAGAGAAAAAGGTCTAGTCTCTTAAAGGTCACATAGCACTTAATAACTCTGAATGATTTTTTTAAAAAAATACTATTTTGTAAACTTTTATCTTAGACAGCAAGAGAAAAGCAAATCATATTAATGTATAAAAGAAGATTTCTAAACTGCATTTCTAAATAAAATTCTATTTAAAATAATACAAAGAAAGAACCAATTCTCCTGATATAAGGCAAAAGCAAGGGGCAAATGTAGAAACAGAGGAGGTGGATGATGCAAATCAAAATAGTATTATATAAAATCAGGACAGACTACAATGCTGACACAGCCTGCTATAACTGAAATAACAGTTCTCCCCAAAGCATTATTATTTGAATGTTCATGTTGCCTATAATGTTCTGTAAGCATTACCAAACCAATTTATAAAACTGTAGATTAAACAAACCAAACTGACTTACACTCTTGGCTATTTCGTATAACTTAAGAAGACTCCTAAGGCTTGAACTTTCCAAAGGAGAACTCGTTTGGAAAGGAGATTTCAAAAAGGACAACTCTGCAATTGTAGGTGGCTACTATGAATTCATTGCATCTGTCCTCACTGTATAGCTTGGCACCTACCTGTTTCAATTAAAAGGATGCTTTCTTTACAACCACACATAGCCATAAACAGGCTGTGCACACAAACTTATTTGAATCTGCATTGCAATAAAACTAGAGCAGAAATATTTACTGGAAAGAAGCACCTTTGAATTTGAAGATAATATGGTATAGAACTGGAAAATGAATATTTCTAATACAGAGGAATTTTTCACATATTCAAGTATTATTGTCCCAATTTTTTTGTACAAGAACACAATTTATTCATATAATATGTAATTTATATATGTGAACGCAACAGCTCAATATTTCTCTTCACTTACGTTTTGGGGATGCGTGGGGGCTGTCCGAAGCAATCTGCCTCATGCGTGTGCCATGACAGCTCAGTGCAACCAGTCTAGAGATGATGGCTGTCTTGCCAAAGCCAATATTCCCAACTATCACCACACCTCTGTTTACATTGGCATCAGTACTCTGCAACTGTACATCAATCTCCTGGAACACCCAATCCCGGCCAACAAACACAGACTCTGTGGTGATGCTAGGTACCTCAAAAAGCAGTGGTTTCAAAGAGATGTCAGGAGGTCTGTAAGGTGCAAAACGAACTGCAAAGGAATGAAGAAGACAGAATTCAGCATTCTGTAACAGGTTACTAACTAGGGAAGTACAGAGCTTCTTCTCTTGGACATGAATATATTTTTCAAATGCATGTTCCTAATGATCATCCTAGAGAAAATCTATGTGGTCACTGACAGCTGATACTGACTTGATGGCACATAATCAATCAATTCCTAATGTAGGTTTTATTAACTATGATACTGCTGTTCTGTTTAGATGTAGAAAAATCAGAAAGTGAAAGAAGGCTAAAAATAATACATTTTAAAAATATTGTTGTGGTCCCCCGAGTTTCTTATTTCATCTGTTTTTTTTTTCAATCAGAGATTAAATGTGGGGATGTGGAAATTGCTCTGACATAATTTTGTAAATTCAATATATTTGCTGTAGTGTTTTGTCTTCCAATAATTACAGAAAATCTCTGTAATATTGGAAATTATAATACTGATTACTAAATGATGATACTTAATTTATAATGCAGGAATACTCCAATACTAAAAGCTTGCATATGAATAAATTTGTTCTTCCTGCAGCTTTCCACTTATTTTAGTGTTTAATATGCAATTGTTCTTATATGAGTTTCAGTTCATTGAATCATCCAATAAATTTCTTAAAAACAGCAGGAATTGTGGCCACAATCTTAATCTTCTTTTAATTGATAGAAAATGTAAGGCATCCTCCTTCTTTGTATTGGTAGAAGTGAACTTATCACTCATTTCATTATTTGACAAACTACAACATTGTTTACTAATACCAAATGAAAGATTCCCGTTTACTATTTAACTAAATATAAATGGTCAATGTTCTAAATAATACCAGCTTGTAACTTGACTCATGTTTTAACCAAAGCTGGGAAGAATACTGTTTTATCCTCCCAGACTCACCATTAGTAATTGAAAATGCATTAAGAAGAAATGCACTGGCACACTGAAGACACTGAATGGTCAAGTGATGAAATTAAATAAGGTCTTGTAAGCCACTCCATGTGCAGTTAGAAGCCATGTACAGATCAACTCACTCATCCCTTTTCATTCCAGTATTCTTTCCCACATTATTGACAGATTATATTTCCATTATACTCTTAAAGGGGAAAGGAAAAGAAAGAGCAGACATTCAGGGAATGGGCTGACAGTAAAGATCAATCCCATAAAAGTATCTGTACAATGTTAAATACCTGATCTTTCAAAAAGCGTCTCACCAAAGATGGATAGAAGATAGGTCCCCTTATCACATATTTATTTATAAACTATTTCCATTTATTTTCAATGGCTTTTCCCAAGACTATGGTGGGCAGTTCTGCTGAGACCTTGGTTAGCTCCTGAAATAGGAGCCTTAGGTAGAATTGCACCTAAGCAGTCTCACCCTGTTTACCAGGGGGGGCTCCTTCATTTACTGAGAAAGCCAGGAGATTACTGCATGCAACAGAGAAGATGCCTAAAGTGACATTGACTAAAGATAAGGAGTGAATTTGACTGAAGGCAGATAAAAGCTTACTTTTCAGTCTGTACCATGAAGACCAGTAAAAAAAACAACATTCCTCTGTTTTTAATGCATCCTCAGACTGCTTTCTAGAGCCCTGTTTAAAATAATCCAGATCCGTTTAACAAAGGAGGGGCCTTAGGAACAGTTGCTGGGCTGCTGCAAGTAATCTGTCAGGCATTCGGAGGATAAAATCATTCAGATACCTTTTGAGTTGGACACATCCTATAGAAGTGACCAAGTCTTTCTTTTGCAGTACTGTGGAAGTGGACAGGGTCCTCTGTGAGATCAGTCCTGCCACTTGCAGTTGGGATCCCTGACTTTCTTGTCTGGGGAAAGCCTCCAAAGAAGTATTGGGGGGACTTCCAGTGGAGGCATGGTGAGCTAAAGACATCTCCATGGAGAGTGGAGACAATGACCATGGCAAAGTCCGAAGAACCAGTGAGGAGACTGGTTCTTCAGAACCTCTCTGGATAAGGAGGTCAGGATATCGCCCTCATGTGCTCTGGACAGTTGCTCCTCATAAGGAGATCATAGGACAGAGGTCCCCTGTGGGTTTGAGTGCTGGGAGACAAAGGAATCAATCATCAATGTCACAACCATGGCGGAGCCTTTTAAAAGACACTAAGTTCGCTAATCTCGCTTCTAATCACTTTTGGAAATTGCCTATTTAAGTATCTTAAGGCTGTTAGAGAACTTCAGAATGACAGGTTTGAAAACCATCTGGTGAGTCTATCTTCATTTCTGAACAAAACAAAAATTAACTATAAGTTTAAGAACTTAAAGAATCTGAAATAAATGGCAAAAAGCTAAATAAGATTTTGAACCAATAAAGTTATAGAAGAATTAAGGGTCAAGACAAATTTGGAATATTGAAACTTTTATTATAAGATTTTGGAACTAACTATATAAAATAGCTTTTTGTGGGAACCAGAATTATTTTGTCTACTGTAAATCATAAACAGAGATTAGAGACCTTATGATTGAAATTGGACACTAGAAGATTTCAGGCAAACAGTTCTTCTTGGGGGTGGCTAGCACCGTAGATCTCTCCCCAACGAATAACATTTTTGCCCTTTGTATTTTGTATCTATTTTATTCTTGTTTGTTATATTGTAATTTACATTTTTATGGTTTTAATTCTTGATTTTATTGTAAACCGCCCAGAGTCCCCCTTTTTGGGGGAGATGGGTGGTGATAGAAGTTTGAAAAATAAACAAATAAATAAATAAAAAAGGAAAAAAACCTCTGCCTTTGGTTTTGATTAGGATTGGGATTTACAAAATGACACAAAACACTATAACATTTGAAATATTAAAGGAGATCTTCAAATAATGGGGCCAGAAATTAGTAGCTACAATATCAACAATATCAGCAACAATGTCTGCTTCTATGGATAGACTATGTTTAAAGGATGTTAATGAAGGAATGACAGACGTGAAACAAATCTTGGTTGATGCAGAAATAGTGGAACCAGAAATGTTGAATTAAAAAAAAGTGTGGATTACAAGGTAGAGAAGGTATTTCTCGCTGTTTTAGCAAGTCTTTGGGGTCTGAAAGGTGGGATGATTCCTCCTATAAAGGCATGTTTGTTGTTTATGGGTTTCCTACTGTATCTTTTTAACCAGATTACCAAAGAAGGGTATACAAGCGACTTGTTAATTGGAGTGATATATAAATCTAGATAGATGATAGACAGACAGATCTTGAAGTGAGGGGGGATTGCCCGAACAAAAGGAAATTAAGACTAAGGATGGGAATAAATAGACCATTCTCACAAGCAAGGGAAGGAAGCAATAGCATCAAGCAAGGATCTGTATTGAGACCTATTTTATTTATAATATGCTCTTAAATTACAGGAAGCTGGGGTAGGTGATCTAGCTGGTGGATAACACCAGATTATTCAGGATGTAAAGAATGCAAAGAAGATTGCAAAGAGCTCCAAAGGGATATTTCTAACCGATTAACTGCAACACAAACGTAAACCTATGACTATAAGGACTAAGAGTTCTAAACTGAAAGAATACTTATTGGGGTGGGGTGGGGGTTGGGGAACTAAAAAATCAGGATGTTTGTATCATTGCTTGTTGAACAAGTAATAATATATACAATTCCAACCATCAGTAAGTGGATGCACACATCACTTGAAGCCAGAACCAGATTATGGATTAGAAGAGTAGTGATTTGGGTTTAGTCTATAATTAAGAGGAACTGGGTTCAAATTTACACTCAGCCATGGAAGTTCACTGGTGACTTCAGGCCAAAGATTATCCCACTCATATGATTTTTTTTAAAGGATGAAACGGGAGATTCCTATCTTAAAGAAAGGCAGGATATAAATCTAGTAAACTACAGTGGCAAACACTGACATAGCATAAGAGGTATAAGCTGAGCCAGGAAAGCAGTAACACAATCCTCAGAAGCAATGGATGTGAACCTGAGACTGAGTCTAGATACCAGGGTATTCTAACCCAGAGATCTTAAATCCAAAATTCTAAAGATTATCTTTACAACTTCTTATGCCTTCTCATTCCTACAGACTTTGATTTGTGTTTCCTGATTCACATTATCTGCTTAACAGCTTCTTCCTTGTGGTACTTGCTCTGGATCATCACCAATTCTGTTTTCTCCAGTCTCCATTGCTGACTCATTCTGACCAGGACTGGACAAAACAGTATGACAGGAAAGAGAATTATAGGGCTTAGCTGAACAGTAGATTGTGCAGATGGCCCTCAACCTGAGCAATACAGTGGGCAATGGACAATTTTTCTCCTCCTTTCTATGTTATTTCAGATTTTTTCACCTTGTTGAAATTGGCTTCCCTGGGAACAGATGTTTCAAGATTTGTTGTCTTTGTCTAACAGGGAGGGGACCATTTGCTTGTGTTTTGTTACTGTCATTGATTTTAGCTGTTCCCAAGGAAAAAACTGCATATGCATATATTCAGATATCTCCCTTCTTATTCTTCTAAGTAGACAAAATCCTTGGTAGTGGCTGGTTGCCACTAAAAATTTAATACAGTTTTCCCAGAGAGAAGGGAAGAAAGAAGTTTCTGACGTAAAAGAGAGTAAAAGTTGAGAGTGACTAGGACTGTTGATTTGCAAGACAGTAGATGGGAGTTGTTTAGGAAAAAAAAGGAAAAGACATTCTGCTCTGAGAGAGAGACAGAGAGAGAGAAGAATTCTGACTAAGGATTACATAGCTTGTTAAATTGTAATCTTGGTTATGCCTGTTCAAGGCCATTTTCATAGTTTTACATTTGTGTCCTATTAAAATCTTACTCTATAAATGTTGCCAGAAAGGCTCACTGAGGGTTAAATCCTTTAGGAATCTTCCTGTAGAAGAAGAATATTCTCTCATCTCGGAATAAGTGGTAGCTGTGCCCCTAAAAGGAAAAAGACTGCTGCCCCAAACTAGCCCTAACCCTAACCCAAACATGTTTTATATACTTTTAGTTACCACCTAGCTGGGAAAAGAGCTAAGGTAATAGGAAACCAAGACAAAGGAGCTGTGAGCCAGAGTCTGAAGGATTCGTTTACCCTCCACCCTCTATGAAATATGCGAGTGGCTCCACTTCAGTATCCTTATGTTTTGTTTGTTTTTATTTACTCAGATTTCTGTGCCACTCCAGTCTGAAGACTCTGAACCACTTACAATCTGCTAACAGCAATGGGATTTAAAATCATACACCACAAAAAAAGAACAAAACCCATAACTTGCTTTTCCCACACAGCACACATCTCAGGTGTAATTCAACATTCCATCTCTTCCCCAAATGCCCTCTGGAGCGTGGATGGACAGTAGTGATTATGTTTTATATTAAAGACGTTAAATTCAGTTTTCAATATTTATTAAGACAGGTGTGGTAGGAAGGTTGCTGTTATATTGCACAGTGGAAGAGCGTATTTCCAAAAGAAATTTTAAAAATCTGTATTGGTACAAGGAGGTAGTAAAAAAACCTAATGTAGGAGTCACATGATCTTTACCTCTTAGATCCTGCTGTGTGCGAGCACCAGCCATACTCTGACGAGGCATCCGGAGAGATGTTCGTAGAGGAGCATGCCTCTGTTCATCTAAGTAAGCTAGATCTTCCAAGTGGGCTGAGCTGGTGGCTGTCCATAAGAAAATAATCAGATACATTCATAAATACATTCCAGTAAATATAAATTAAGACCCTTTCGAATCTGATACCGAATATCACCTTTATTTTGAATATAGCTCCAATTATACCACTCTTATTTGTAAAATTCCGTAAGTTATAGACTCACTTCATTTTGCTCAAAACATTTATACTCATTCATTTCACTCCCTTAACTTCCATAGAGCTTAAATGGGTCTCCCATATAGAATATAAAGATACTACATTTCTGGATTTTTTTTTCCTAAACAGAAAGACAAATATTAAAACCCACAGAATTAAAACCTATTGAAACAACAACTGAAAAAAAGAAGAAGAAAAAAGGGAACTAATTATATATGTGATATTAAAAATAAAACAAACATTTTAAACATTCAGTGTTAATACTTTTCTTCAGAACAATAAAACAATCTATTAGAGAAAACATTAACATAATAAATAGGAGCTAAATTTGAATACATTTTGCTCCACTATACGGTTTTTCAAAGCTCACATCTTCCTAATGCTTTTAAAGACTTCCAAGAGAATATTTGATGCTTAGTAGAAAAGCTTACTGTAGCACTGATTATATTCCCTTACTATTAAATAAAATAAATATAAACAATTGTTCATATGTTACTAATTATATTACTTAATGAGACCTAGATATATAATGAAGGAAAGAATGAGCATGCCTCACTTGAAACCAAACTGGTACTTATGACTCTTTCAAGAAATGGGAGAAAAGTAAAAAGGTCAGGAGCCAAAAATTAGTTCAAAATTTTCTAAACTTCTAAAGTAATTTTTTAATGTTGTTTAGTAATTACTTAATGTCAGTGGCATTGAAGCAGAATATGTTTGGGCCAGTCACTGTCTCTCAGCCCAATCTACCTCACAAAACTTATAGAATGAAAGGAAGACCCTCTTGTAAGCCATCATGAACTATTGAAAGAAAAGCAGAAGAGAAATGCAATAATAATATGAATAATAAATATTTGGTCTAAATAAGAACAAAAGCATAGAGATCCTTGAAAACAGCCAAGAATTCAAGAACACTGATATGATATACTCCTCCAGAACAGTGCTAAAAGGACTGAAGTGATCTCCCCAACCCTACAATAATGCATCTGCAATCCTGAATTATGCATCTATAGTCATTGTAGCAGCAGTCGGAGGCCTCTGGACCCTCCAATCAAAAGGTTCACAGAACCCCTTATTGGAGCATCTTCACTAGTCTCTTATCAGTGGTAACAGACTCCGTGTCGCCAGATGGGAGGGAGTGCCGGGTTGGAGTGTGAACTGCATTATTATGGCTAGGGATTTATGGCGTTAACACCTCAAGGCCAGGGAAAGGAGATACATCAGAGATGCCACCTGGATTGGGAAGTGGGGTGACATACTCTAGTGGGAAGAGGGGTAAAGGGTAATTAAGTGAATGTAGTTTTAAATGTAGGTTTGAGTGGGAATTCTCCATTCACAGCTTTTTCCTTGTGCTGGTCATTTTGCTTCATTAAAACAGTAAAAAGATCTTGGCCTCTCAACCGTCATTGTATGAATGCTTGAATGTGCCAGTGCTTACAGGCAGCCTGAGAGGATTCAAGACCGGTTAGACTGCAGCATCCACCACTTAAGAATTCTTTCACACTTGAGGAACATGAACCTGCTTTTGAGTTAAGGTATACTGGCAGCAATCAGTACCAGTCAGCTGCAGACCATTTGTGAACAGTTCCAGTTTGTAAAAGGTAGCAAGCTGAAAGAAAGCTCTGGTTGGCTCAGTTTGTTGCTTGGATAGAAATACAGTGTGTTGAAATTGCATGTATGAGCAGCCTCAACTTCAGCCTAACCTGACTATCAGGCACAGCCCGTTTTTCCACAATGGCAGACAAGTAGTTGGCGAGTGGCGGCAAAATAAGGAAGGGAGGTTCCCTCATCACGAGTCAGTAAAAAGAAGAAAGGCAATATTGGAGGACAGGAAACCTGGCTAGGATGAAGCGGTGATGTGAACCAATGTTTCTCAGACAATAACTTGTCTGGGACTCTTCCTTAATTTGGCTTTCAAGTAAGGATCTGTGTGGGGTTCCAGTGGTAAATTGAGTATGTCTACTGATGCTTATTGAATCTAGAGAAAGAAAAACTGTGCAATATATGGCTGTTCAATCAAGCTCTGTCCTATCTCTCTAATACAGCATGCAAATACTTTTTAATACAAAGTGAATTCCAGGCTGTAGAATAACTATCAGGGAAATAATAATTGGTTTGAATTTTTTCACAAGATCATTAAGTTCAAGGTCCAAGGCAAGTAATTACAAGTGTCTGCCATATCACTAACATAAACTTTACTGGTTTGTACAGGTGCCATCTGAAGCTTCCATGGAATATAATGTCAATTCAGGACTGCCAAATGTTGCATTATCCAAGTAGTTATGATACTACCAGCAATGGAGCTTTTGCTTTGCATAACCTTCAGTACAAACTAGAAATCTAAAATCCAGCAATCAAAATGCATTGTTATTCTACAACTTCTATTTTAAACACTTGAATCATTTGTCCAACAATTTTACAAAGAAAATTAATTATAATCTGTTGGATGAGATTCTTACCTGCTACAGAATTGGGCCGTGGCATAAGATAAAGTGGAATGGATTGTACCGACTGGGATAAAACAGTCTCTAGATTCCTATCAGGGATCTTATTCAAACTGTATGTAGAAGCTGTCATGTTTTCATCCACTCTATATAAACAGGAGTCTATACTGGATTTTTGAGACTGCCAAGGTTTCAGGTTTCCTCCAGATCCTAAGTCCTTACTGCTTTCCCCTCCATACTTAGCACGATCCATATTTTCAGAATAACTTGTCAGTGTTGCTGCAACAAACAATAAAAGACAGTGAATAAGCATTTCATTTCTGTGACATTACAGAGGATAGATTAAGATTGTCAAGGTTTAATACTATGGATTTTTCTTTTTTAAAGATGCTCTATGATAGTGTGAATGTATCCGTTGCTCCTTCTGGTCTCTTTTCCATTAGTGATTTCCATATTAACCTGGGTATCTGGTGGGTGAAAAGGCCAACTGAGAAGAAAGGTAGGAGGTACAGTAACTATGTATAGCATATAGTATATCCTATATCCTTTCTCGAATACTCAAAACATTCAGGAACAAGTTATATGTTCAGTCTCATGGTAAAAACTTGCCAACCCTAATGGTGATTTGCATTATCAAAACATGAATAATAAATTCAACAATTATATGATATATAGCAGTTATTCTACCAAGTAAAATCAAACATTAGTATTTTGGAAGGGTTGAAACTGCATATTTATATTTCAGTTGACAAATGCAACATCACCACGGTACATAAACAAATATAAAAGCCATAAATGTAGTATTTGCATCATCCTAATGCAACAAACAATATAGAAGAGATCATAAGTCTCTCGGTTCCTTACTAAAGCTGTTTTTTCAAGATGCAGAAGGTGGAGACTACTTGCATTCCCATCCTATACCTATGTCACATTCCCCTTTCCTGATGCTTTCCCCCACTTTTTTTCCTCATATAGTTGAAGGCATCCTGACAGTTAACAACATAGTAGTAACTGGGATCTTTTAGACATTCAAATGTACAGCTATGGTGGTACTTGTAAGAACTTCCTTACAGGTAAACAAATATAACAATCTTTGTAACTGTATTATCCAATTCTTTTTATTTTTAATAGATTAACTACATAATAAAAGACCCAGCTTATCATTTGCTCTTATCTCCACAAGTAGACCATCTGATAAAAAAACACACTTCCTATACCATATATACATCGGCTCATAGTTAATGTACTTCTTTAAAATAAAAACATTATTTACACTTTTAATTATTAAATATGACAATTCTCTCATACTTAGAGTAGGTCATATTTCTCTCATACTACAGATCAAATTAATTCTCTTAAGTAGCTCCTAGCTGGAACTCCAAAAACTAAACTGACTTTTTAGTTAATTAATAGAATTTTGAATGAAGAATATTTGTTTTATATTCTCCCTCTCTAGTACTTTAACACTCTTATCTAGTGACTTTTCATGAATGCTGTGATTTGCCATTGCATTATGTAAGGGAAAGGTCAACCATGCTTGCCTCTGCAGGTGGAATCAGCAGCCTGATACGTAGGAAAGAATTCAGAGGTATGGTGAGTAATAGGAGGTGGTGGGTAATAGGAGAAAGAAAAGAAATTTGTGTGGTTCGATTTTGTTTTATTGATCTTGTATTATCTTTAAGCTTCTTTGATTTTATTCCTATGTTTTATGTTACATAAGGCTAGTCAATGACCAAAATAAAGAATTTCGACTTACTGACACCAGTATTTTCAAAACAATCCAGGCTTATTTATTTATATTGTGTGTGTGTGTGTGTGTGTGTGTATTTTCTATCCCACCTTTATTATTTTTTTTTATAAATAACTCAAGGCAGCGAACATACCTAACACTCCTTCCTCCTCCTATTTTCCCCACAACAACATCTCTGTGAGGTGAGATGGGCTGAGAGAAAGAGACTGGCCCAACGTCACCCAGCTGGCTTTCATGCCTAAGGTGGGACTAGAACTCACCGTCTCCTGGTTTCTAGGCTGTTGCCTTAACCACTAGACCAAATTGGCCAAACAGTATATGTGTGTGTGTGTGTGTGTGTGTGTGTGTGTAAATACATACACACACACACACTAGATATACCCAACTTTCTGGAATACACCCAACTTTCTATACCCAATATAACCAACTTTCTGGAATTTTTTTAGGATATTTCTTCATCCCTTAAACCGAACAATCTGAAAGTTTCTTATGTAGAGCCTAAACTGTATGTTCAGAAATCTTAGTTCAAAGGATGAGTTCTCTAAAAGGTATGACTATCAACATCATTCTTCTAGCTGTTTTGGAATTAGGAACTCTATTAGCATAAATATAACTATATATTTTATCAAGATAAGACAATGTTCAGAGCTCAAGTACACTTGTTCCACATTTCCCAGTTCCTTTCAGAATACTATATAACAAAAATGATCATTATTGTTCAGCCAAATTTTAAAAAACATTTCTGCATATCCAAGACTCACCTATGATGCCACTATCCCTGCTTTCAAGAGTAGACGTGGGACTTGTGACAGCCCCATAACTGCAGTCCTTTGCTATAACATCCTTAGTGCTAGTTTGAGGGAGGGTGGAACAAGGGCTACTGGCAGGTGGTGAAGCAGTACTGCTGGTAAGTGTGGAACAGGGACTTATTCTCTGGGACACCGCCGAAGTCTGGAAAATTGGAAGCAGGAACACAGTCATCACAGTCTTTCAGTAGAGCCTATAGGCTTTCACGATAACATATTGAAGAATTCATTGGATATAATCACAATTATGTTAGACTATTAGAAAGCTGATTTAATATTCCATTCCCTTACAAATTGTATCATTTATTCTGCTCTTTAGATACAGAATATGTGAAAAATGTATTATTTCAGCAATAACAAAAAGCAAACTTAGCACAAGATGAAACCAGTAGCATTAGGATACCCTCTCCTGCCCAATACTTTTTAGAATCCTGCATTTTTATTGAGTTTCAATAAACCTTGACTGCTGGCCTCATATATTGTATTATATACAACAAAATAAAAACCATGTTATTCTTTGGGAAAGGTGGATATTTTTAATTACTTCTAATTAGCAACAAAATAAATATAGATAATTATTATTTGGAACAGCACATTTCAAACAACAATTTCTTTATCTATCAATATTTATAAGCTGCCCCAACTCAAAAGAACTCTGGCCAATGTACAATAATTCAAAAAATAATTCAATTTAAAGAAACAAAATAATAACACTCCCAATGAGGGCCTAAAGTTCACTGGAACAGTATCTTTTTTACCTGCTTCTTGAAAGCAAAGAGGGTTGGAACCATTCATACTTCTGGAGGCAAGGTGTTCCATGGGATGGGTGGGTGGTGGAATAGCCAAGAAAGTTTGTGGCCTAGTCCACAAGCTTTCTTGGCTACCCTATGGATCCCACAAGGCAGGACCCTTAACAGCCCCTCCTTAGATGTCCAAACAAGATAGGCAGATTCTATCTGGAGAAGGCATTGCCTGATATAACCCGGTAGTGTACCAGGAAGCGCTTTAAAGGTAATGACTAAAACTTTGAAGTGGGCCCAGAAGCCTACTGGTAACCAATGCAGCAACTTCAAAACCAGGGTAATTCTATATATTGATAGGGCAATCCTGTCAAAAATCTTACCACATGTCCTTACCATGTGCAAAATAATACCACTAATAATAAAGAAATGAAAGATCTGTATTACATTGCAATAATGGTAATGAAACACTTAATAACTAATAATAAAAATATTCTTCTGAATCAAGTATTTCTACCAAAAGTTTTGACCACTTATGAATTAAGATTTTGAGATACCCATTCTTTAGATAAAAAATCCTTTTCTTATAGAAGTATGATTTTCTTTGTAAAAAAGTAATTTTAGTTTTTAGTTTATCTAATTTAGTATTTCCTGTCTCTTAGTGAATTATCTACAGCCTTCTATATTTCACAAATCCATGAGAACTCAAATAGTTCACACATGGATAAGATTTAACTATATACTAGACAACCTGTGACCTATTGGGTCATCATTTCAGAGATATTTCCTTGCCTAAACAGAGAAACAGAATGACCAAGGGCAAAAAAGCAGTGGGAGCAGGAGCAACTTCTGACTTCCTACCACTTCCCCATCGACTTTCTTTGTGGAAAGCTGGCAGGAAGCATTGTAAATGACATCATGTAACTGCAGCCGACTGTGGCAGCCTGTAGGGTCATCATTTCAGAGATATTTCCTTACCTAAACAGAGTTATCGTGAAAATTAGGGGCCTTAATGTTTTTAATTACTTGTTTATTATTATAAAGAGTATGCTTAAATTATTAGCATTATTTTTGTACTTTGGATTTTTTTAAAAAATGCTTTCCTGCTTTCTTGGATTATATCCAAAATATTTCACATCTAGCTTTTGACTTGTCTTTTCTTCACATCTGATTTTCTGCACATTCAGAGGTACAAAGTGGTATGGGTATAGGATCTGAATTCATCAATACCTCACAATCCAGGATATTTGATCAGACAAAACTTTAAATATAATATTGAAGTGAGAGGAAGAGACTGAGATAGCAAGTGTGGACCCTCACACAGATAGACATACTATATGTATGTTAAATTATTTTTAAAATGTTACTTGTTTTATTCATTTGCATTAAAATTAAATCTGTACATTAAAAAATCCCAGAAAGCTAAAAGTAGTAATTTGTCTAATGTTTCTAATTAAATTCTATTGTAGAATTGAAGCTTTTTAAAAAAAAATCTGCTTTATTCCCCCAAAAGAGAGTTGTTGAGTGACTTATAAATATTAGAAGCATTATTATTTTATTATATTATATATAATAACCAGTTCAAAGAAGAAAAAAATATATTAAATTTACAGATTAGAATGTAGGATTTTGGGCACAGTATTAGTGACATATTTGAAAACTATGTTCATTATGCTTAAAGTTTAAATTCTGAATAGCAGAAATAAACTGCTAGAATTCATACAAACTGTTCCTACAAATGCTGTCTGTATGACCTAATAAACCTGTAACCACTTTTCCATAAATTCCATCTAATTCTGTGAAATCCACTGCTGAATATTGATCTTGCTTATTTAAAACATTTTTATCATTCATGCTAATTTTCACAGAATTCTTGGAATAGCTTAATCCACATATCCCTTTTTAAAGAAAAATGCTTTGATTTCTGCCTTTTTCACCTCCTCTGACTGAAAAAACAGTTGTTGTTTACAATAGATCAATTAAAAACCATGAAGGCTAAAACATTAATTTTCCAATTTTAATATTTATTTTTTCTTAATTATTGTTACAAATATGTAGTATATGCCCTTAAATGTCATTTCCTTTCTCTCTGATGCACACACTCACTTGTGTTATAAATCATATTTCTATTCTGCCCTTCAGTTTGGCTTGGTGTGATGTGCAGATACCGCTATGGCAGGGGGGGAAGCGCAGGAAGTCCCAGATAAGGAGCATGGGAGTGCTGTGGGGAGGTGGGGGAGGCCGCGTGTGAGTTGGCAGTGGGGGTGCTATGGTGCATGTGGGGAAAGAAGGTGCAGGGTGCGTGCGAGCACAGAGAGGAGGGTGCTACTGGGTGTGTGCATGTGTGAGCACAGGGAGGCCCAGGAAGGAGGGCATGGGGTGCATGTGTGGGAGTGCAGGAAGTCTGGGGAAGGAGGTGCAATCTTCCCTGCCTGCTTCCCCATTGACTTTCCTTGTGGGAAGCTAGCAGAGAGTGTTGGAAATGACAATCATGTGACCACAGCTGACAATGTTGCCAAATTTCAATCCCACAGGAGTAATGGGTCCCAGATTTTGGACCAAGTTACCTCAAATGGGCTATAAGTTAGCCCATCTGAGGTAACTTGGTTCAAAAACTGTTGCCCTAAGATGCACCATTTTGCCTAACTGAAGGTTACAAATAATCAAACAAACATGAGAGTTCTACTAGTATGTGTGTATAAATACATACACACACACACATGTATGTATATTTAAAAAAAAAAAAAGGTAACAGGTCCCCTGTGCAAGCACTGAGTCGTGTCTGACCCCTTGGGGGGATGCTGCTTTCGCGACGTTGTCTTGGCAGTCTATAGAGCGGGGCGGTTTGCCATTGCCTTCCCCAGTCGTCGCCTTCCCCAGCAAGCGGGGTGCTCATTTTACTGACCTCGGAAGGGTGGAAGGCTGAGTCGACCTGAGCCGGCTACCCGAGAATCGTGGGGAGAGTTTCGGTTGCAATACTGCTGCCTACCACTCTGCGCCACACAAGGCTGTTCACGTATGTATATATACACACATAAACACATATACATCCATAGGTCAAAAATAGAAAAAGAAAAAATAGTTAACATATTTTAAGAATTTAACAAAACAATAAAAAACAAAAACAAAATGCAAAGTATAATATTAAAAAATAAAAACAGAACTCTCAGTATATGAGAAGCTCCCAAAAGAAAAATAAGAATAGAAAAGGACTAAAACCAAAATTAGAAAAATCTAACATCAGAAATTCTAAATTAGAAAAATCTAGCACCCCTCCCCCAAACAAACAAAACCCCATTAGGTCTTCTGGTAGAGTGCACTTTGAACTTCACCCTGAGCAAAGCTACACTGTAGTAAATTTTAAAAAATCAATACAATGACTGCTATTTCCTTTCCTATTCTCCCACAAGTGAGTTTCTCAGCTCTGGCTGGATCATAAAACATTTTTGTACCTTTTCTAGGGGTAAACAACAACAACAACTACTGAAAAGTGGCATTAGCCCTTTTTGTTTTGCTGCTTGGCAAGCCCCCCCCCCCAAAAAAGCTTTTTACTTCTGAACTATCTGCGGAGAAAGATCTGGAAAAATCATTATCTTCTCTGAATGTCATTCAAACCTAAGGCCTAAGATAAATGTTGAAGATGGCAAAAAAATCTCATGACAATGGAACTATGCTTCCGAGCTAAGTCAGCAAAAACCTGCTCAATATGCAACTTCAATTTCTTTTTTTCAGCTTCCCTTAAAGTTGACAGCAACTCTATTTGACCTTTTGTTGGCTTCTTTGAAGGAGAAGTTGTGAGGGGGCGAGAAACTGGCCTGAAGGAGGTCATTTTTCTTGTTGCTTTAGGATGTATGTGAAAAAAAGGGTGAAAGGTCCGCTGTGCAAGGACCGATTCATGTCTGACCCTTTGGGAGTATGCTGCTTTCGCGAACTTTTCTTGGCAGACTATAGCAGGGTGGTTTGCCATTGCCCTCCCCAGTCGTCAGGATGTATCAGTATCTGTATCTGTAATTGTATATGTATTGTATATGTGTATGTGTATATACTTGTGTATGTATATGTACTGTATATGTATTATACACCCACAAATATACATATACATACACATAAACACACACACACATGTACACACACACGCACAAATGCACAGACAAAACATCACCCAATGAAGTCTGGCATACTGAACTCTGATTTATGAAAGAAATTGGACCAAGAGTGCACTGAGAGGCAGTGCATATAACTGAGAACGTCCTCTTTTGATTAAAATTTCCAGAAAGCATGTTCTTTCTAAGAGACTCCTATTCAAAAATTGTCAATTGTTCTGAAAACCTTGAAGGTGAATCAGCTTTGGGCTTCCCTCCCTGAAATCTGGAAAGAGGTGTTTGCTATCAGACTAATAGCATGAGGTGGAGTAATTTAAGGAATCTGTACTGGGTCCTGGCTACATCCTCCAGAGATAATCAAAGACGCTTTTGTAACGGCCGGGTATGGAGTATAGGTCCACTGCATTACTATATATCATTAAGTCTTTACAATGACCAAGCATTGTAAGAAGCACATCAACTTGCTCAGCTTTTTCTGAAGACAGCTGTTTCTTTGTTAATAGTTGCAGCATGTCCATCCAGAATAATATTCTACAGATAGTCCTCGGATTACAGTGGCAATTGGGACCAGGACTGCCATCGCTAAGTGATGCAGTCGTAAAGCGTGATGTCACGTGAACACATTGCTTAGCAACGGCAATCCAGGAAGTCCCAGTTGCCACTATAACCGCAAGATGTGCTGGTCGTTAAGCGGGAAGCAGCGGGAGTCCCAGGTAAGGAGTGCAGGGGTGCCACAGGGTTCTGGTGGAGGGCTTGGGAGGCCTGGCACAGGCCGCACACTACTTGGGGAAGGGGGTGCTGCAGTGTGGAGCGAGCGCAGGGAGAGCAAGGAGAGTGCAGATCAGTGTCAGTGCAGGGAGGCCAAGGGAAAGAGGGTGCAGTGCGATGCAAGTGCAGGGGAGGGCTTACCAGAGTGACTTGGGGCCTTCTCTGCCATCTTCTTCATTGACTTTGCTTGTGGGAAGCCAGCAGGGAAGGTCAAAAATGGTGGTCACATGACCACAGGACACTGCAACTGTCATAAGTGCAAGCTGGTTGTCAAGTGCCCAAGTAGCAATTACTTGACTGCAGGGGTGCTGCAGCAGCACTGCAGCATCCGGAACTTCAAGGACCTGTTGTAAATACCACTCATTCAGTGTTGTTGCAACTTCAAGAGGTCACTGAATGAGTGGTTGGCAAGCGAGGACTACCTGTACTAAATCAGTAGAGGGCTGCCCTTCCTTAGAAAAATAATTAGCAGGCACAGGAACTTTTTAATGGCTAAAATAATGGATAATCTAAGATAGCAAATTGCTTTAAGGCCATCATTTGATCACATGAATGATTTTACTGTGTTTCTGTTTAATCTGTATCCCATCTTAAACAAGAATTACTAAAAACAGTTTATATTAGTTTCTGTCTAATCTACATAGACAAAATTCTTCGTTAAACTAATATCTGACAAAATGACAAAACCTGAAAAGTTCTTCCTACTTGGATCTTATACAAGAAAGCCTATTTAGCCTCTAGTCAGAGTTATACAGTTGTAATCGAAATTATTCAACCCCCATTGCAAATCAGGTTGATTGTCAAAACGTACAGACTTTCAGCTGTTTGCAATGAACAAATCAAACAAAAGCAATTGAAATAGCTCAACACAACGAATGCTTCAAGTGGTGTCCCCAAAGTCAACTGAAAATGCAACTTATAATGACTTCTCCAGTCTCAGAATTATTCAACCCCTTCATGGAAAGCATCTTCAGTACTTAGTAGAGCACCCTTTTGCTGTTATGACCTGGTGCAAACGAGATGCATAGCCAGACACCAGCTTCTGGCAGCGTTCCTGAGGAATCTTAGCCCATTCCTCATGAGCAGTGGCCTCCAGTTCAGCAATATTCTTGGGTTTGCGTGTTGCAACTGCCTTCTTCAAATCCCAGCAGAGATTTTCTATGGGGTTCAAGTCAGGTGACTGTGATGGCCACTACAGAATCTTCCAGGACTTCTTCTGCATCCAAGCTTTAGTGGAATTTGAGGTATGCTTGGGATTAGTGTCCTGTTGGAAGGTTCAATGACACCCAAGCTTCAGCTTCCTTATAGACGGCATGACGTTTTCTCCTAGGATTTCCTGATACTTAAATGAATCCATCTTGCCGTCCACACGCTGCAGGTTTCCAGTGCCAGAGGATGCAAAGCAGCCCCAGAGCATCCCTGAACCACTACCATGCTTAACTGTAGGCAGAGTGTTCTTTTCGGCGTATGCTTCATTCTTCTTCCTCTAGACAGCTGATCCATCAGGTCGAAAAGTTCCAGTTTTGTTTCATTGCTCCACAGAACAGAATCCCAAAACTTCTGTGGCTTATTTATATGATTTTGCGCATATTGGAGCCAACATTTCTTGTGCTTTTGGGTCAGTAGTGGTGTACGTCTTGGAGTTCTGGCATGGGAACCTTCTGTGTTTAGTACGCGCCTTACTGTGCTCACTGAAACCTCAGTGCCTGTTGCCACCAAATCTTGCTGCAAGTCTTTTGCAGTCACTCGAGGGTTTCTCTCCACCTCAGCTGGAAGCCCTGGACTGGGCTGGTTTTGCTGGGCAGGAGACTTGGAACAAGGCTGGGAACTTAAGATTCTGCTTGACTCGGCCGGAAGCCCAGGACTAGGCTGGATTTACTAGGCAGGAGACTTGAAGCAAGGCTTGGAACTTGGGATATTGCTTGACTCATCTGGAAGCCCTGGATTAGGCTGGACTTGCTGGGCAGGAGACTTGAAACAAGGCTGGAAACTCAGAACTTGATTGGACTTGGCTGGGGGCACCTTGGGTGCCACAAACTCAGATCCTGAGCAAGGTGAGTGACAACCTCCAATATTTGCAGGGGTTTACAAAGTGTGGTTGCAGCACACAGCCAACGGGCAGCGGCTGAGGTAAACGCGCGCTTTCAAAGCTGGAGGGAAGGTGCTGGCTGCGGGGCTCAGGCGATGCTGGTTCCTCAATTGCAGTTGGTGTGAAAACCCCTTCCTCAGAATTCACGCTGGGCACTGTTTCTTCTTCGAACACAGACGCTGCTTCTGAAGTCGATAGGGAGTCTTCTTCCAGATCTGCAGGCTTAGAGGATCGGTTGTCTCCAGCAGCTTGCTGTCTGTACGGCTGCCTTTTATCCTGTTCCTTGGCGTGCTTGGAGTCTCCTGCAGCTAGTTGGGCTGCCTTTTCCTTTGTGCACTTTTCAGCGCATCTCTGGCATACGCTGATTGGTGTATTCAAATCCCCCTCCAGCTCTTGCCCAATCAGCTTTGTGGATTCTTCCCACTCTGCTGAGTCTTGCTGGAGTTTTGTTTCTCCAACTCCAGCACGCTAAGTTTCTAATTCCTCCTCTGACTTGGAAAGTGAAACTGAATCTGAGCCAGAGGCAGGTCTGGTCCTGACACCTGGTAAGACAGAGTGGCTGTGGGTTGGGGGCTCCTCTGTATCTGGGAATTTACCATTTCTGGTTCTGGATGGGGTTGCACTGCCCCACACAGACCTGATGCGGAATCTGGGTGTCTTCCTGGACTCATGACTCCTCCTCGAAGAGTCAGGTAATCGTGGCCAGGAGGGCCTTTGCTCAACTTCGTGTTGTGCACCAGTTATGCCCCTTCCTGGATCGAGAGGCCCTTCGAATGGTCACTCATGCCCTAGTCATCTCCCATATAGACTACTGCAATGCGCTGTACGTGGTGCTACCCTTGAAGAGTATCAAGAAGCTGCAGCTGGCTCAGAATGCAGCTGCACGAGCAGTCTTGGGTGCCCCAAGGATGGCACACATAATACCTTTGCTGCAGGAGCTGCATTGGGTGCCAGTCTGCTTCCGGGTCCAATTCAAGATGTTGGTTATTACCTTTAAAGCCCTACATGGCATGGGTCCAGGTTACCTGAGGGACTGTCTCATCCCTATTACATCGACCTGCCCCACCCAGTCAGGCAGAGAGGGCAAGTTACAGACCTTGTCCATGAGAGATTGTCAATTGGCACGGCCCAGGAAGAGAGCCTTCTCTGCTGTAGCCCCCGCCCTATGGAATACTGTTCCCCCAGAGGTGAGGCAGGTCCCTACGCTCCTGGCCTTCTGGAAAGGAGTAAAAACCTGGCTCTACTATCTTGCTTGGGGTGGGAGGGGGGATAGCCAATCCTGGGGGTGGTTAGTGCCCTAAAGAAGCTCCCATGAATTTATGAATTTACAAATTTAAATTAAGAACTTTTAATATTGCCATCTTGGATTTTATATTTTATACTTATATTTGTATTTGAGAAGTACGGTTTTTAGTGTATTTTAATCTGTATTTATTTTTAGCTTTATTGTAAACCACCCAGAGTCGCTTTGTGCGACATGGGTGGTGACAAAATTTGAAAAACAAACGAACAAATAAATAAATAAACTTGACTTGGTTTCCTCCATCGCTGCATATTTACAAGTTTAACAGAGGAAAGAATATGTCTCAAGTTCCAGTTAATCACCAATATGTATAGATTTCAGATGAGATATGGTCTCTTGAGATCTGAATCACAACATACAGTATTTTGTTCTCCAGAATCAGAATACAGTGAAATTGCTATCATTTTGCACAAAATTTTAAACCCACCTGATTGTCTTCCTGTCCTTCCATGTTATATTGATTCCCTGCCTGTAGCTCAGTGACTTTTTCTCCCAGGAGGAAGCCCAGGCGAGTCATTAGTGTGTTTGCTGCCTCATCTACAGAGGGAGGAGGTCCCAGCTCCTGTTCAGTTTCACCTGCATTGAATGAGAAAAAGGATGTTAACTATATCCTAACATATATTTTTAAATATGATCTTGCACTTGTAGCGTTGAAAATATTCTGCAGGCTGTTATAAGGGGCTAGAAATATGCTTTTTAAATGCAAAAGTGTTGTTGGATTCTTAGATTCTACACCAGGCCAGCCCAACTCATAGAAGGGCAAGAGACACACTGATCAATTTAAAATAATTGTGGACCACAGAGGAATAACTGGTGTGCTGATGCGTTGTTCAGGGGCTAGCAGCACAGCAGCAGCAGTGGAACTGATGGCGTCAGTGTGGCCTGGAGGCGGTATAGGTGCTGGCAGTGTGTCTTTCAGGGTGGCGGCAACATTTGGCAGTGGTGAATTTATTGAGCTTCCAAAAAATGCTGGCAGGCAGCAAAAGGCTGCTTGGAAGGTGGCATGCGGACTGTGGGCCATATGTTACCCAGGCCTGCCCTACGCTATACACAAAATTTTATTAGGATATAATTACAAAAAAGAGTAGTGGATTTTTTGCTATTGCTTACAGCCATGTAATTTTAAATTTGGGGAACATTTACATACAACTTGAGACGAAAAGATTTATACATACACCTGTTTATAACAGTTGCTTTTAGATAACGTATATAAGATGTAAATATTTATTATTTACTATTTTTCTCCCCCATATATCCAGGGCCACTTATAATCATTAAAAATTAACAAACATTCAATTTACAGTCTTAACGTAAGAACTGCATGCAAGGGGACAAGTACAAATGTAGATATATAAGATATCTTTGTCCAACTTATTCTGAAAGATGATTCTGAACTAGATGGGCAAAACAAAAGAAAGGAGGCTCAAGAGGTAGTGTATAGTACATTGTTACCAGCAAATGGAACAAACTCAGCTCAGGCCTTTTGTTTCCCTTGAAGCAGTCTTTGTGATCTTAACAGAAATAACAGCCTCTCCTTTTTATCTTCCAGAAAGGCTTTGTTCAGCGCTGCATTAATTTCAGATAAACAAGTGAATACTGATAGAAAAGGCAAGCAGATTTTCTCCTGAAACACAATTTAATCAGTAGCAGCAATGTGTTTGTTCTCACTTCTTTCTAGAAAAGATGGCACAGAGCAGGATGTACACCCCATGGTTTGCTTATGGAATGGCACTTTGACTTATTTAATGTGCATGTGAAAACTACATCTGTGCCTAACAATTAGAATATTATTATTCCCCTCTAATGAAGGGAAAGGAACAAAAGTGAATGCAAAACCTACTAGGGGATTAATCTGTTAAGTGTATCTGGGAAGGTGTTTGGCAAATTTCTGATCAAAGTGTATGAGAGGTGACAATAAGCAAAATTTGGGAAGTGAGGTATGGCTTTATGTTTGGCAGAAACATTGTAGGAGGAGAGCCGTGTCTATGGTAGCAAAAAAATCAGGAGTCTGGTAGTTTCTTTTCCAACTACCAATTTTATTAAAAAGCATAAGCTTTTGTGAGCTGCAGCTCATTTTATCAGATGAATGAAGTTGCTAGACTGTTGTAGGATTTAAATTGGGATGATGCAGTGGCAGAGGAAGGGAGGGGAAGACAAGTTATTTATTCAAATGCTGGTTACTTGTGAGACAGTTTACAGTACCTTATCAATTAACAATTGTAAAGTGTCAAAAACCCATAGAGTTTTTTGAGAACAAGATGCAGTAGAAGGTCCTAGAAGGTTGAAATGCTCTGATATTACTTCGTTCTTGTTTTGAATTCTGATGTTAAATCTGTGTCCATTAATTCTTTTGGGCAAATATGTGCTAATATCAAAGAAAAGGTCCTATCTGTCTTACATAGATGCTAGAATCCAAAGGGGTGTTGCTGGAGATTATGGCATATATGACATTAGAGGAAGAGCGTATGAAAGGTGTACTTGTTGGGGCCTGTGATGGTGCTGTTGGTTCAAGGAGGAGAATAATCATGAAAAGTCTCATTCCTCCCAAAATAGAAATGTTAAAATGAAAGCCCAATTTTATAGCTGAAAATCTGATTGGTTAAAGCCACTATCTGTCCTAACAACCAGGAAACACACTGAGACAAGGAACTGGTCTCTAATATTTATTACTAGTACTTAACAGGAATCCTAACAAACTGAAGAAGCGTGGGAAAAACCCAGACATATAACCCCCAAGGGTTAAGGCGGTCCCGATCTGTGTCTCTTTGAATGGCTGACCAATTCCTCAGTGCTACGCATGTGCTTGACAGTCTGGATGGGAGCCCCCTGCTCGCCATCCTTACTCATGACATCACCCTCCCCTGCAGATTCACATTCCATTTCAGCCCCCTCCCCTCCAGAGTCTTGATAAGATGTGCTGTCTGCTTGTAAAGTCCCATGGGAACTGGGCAAGGAAGGCAAGTCTTCAAAGAACAACTCCTCCAAGGACGAAGTAGTGCTGCCCTCCCAATCCGATAACGCCTCCGGGCCAGGTGGCTGCTGCCAATTGCTTGATGGCGAGCCGCATTTCTTGGTTTTCTGAAGACATTTCTAAACGTATCTCCTTAATTGCTTGTTCCTCCCTCTTTCGATGGGAGTATGAGTTTGTTAGGATTGATGTCCTAACAACCAGGAAACACACTGAGACAAGGAACTGGTCTCTAATAATTATTACTAGTACTTAACAGGAATCCTAACAAACTGAAGAAGCGTGGGAAAAACCCAGACATATAACCCCCAAGGGTTAAGGCGGTCCCGATCTGTGTCTCTTTGAATGGCTGAACAATTCCTCAGTGCTACGCATGCGCTTGACAGTCTGGATGGAGCCCCCTGCTCGCCATCCTTACTCATGACAATCAGCCTCAGTTTAGCCAATTGTATCCTAGGGGCTGCAGCCTGCCATGAACATTTTCTCAATAAGTCATCATGTATAAAATATCTAATAGGAATTAACACTGGAATCCCTCTAAAATTATATGTGAATCTCAACATAATGTTCATTTTGATAACTTTAATCTTGTCCTACATGGGAGTTTTAACCATTAGATTATTTATACTGAAATCATATTTATACATGTAGACATATTTAATTCAACATATTGTGATATATTTTGAGAGAGATATAAACTATGATGGAACAGGCACCCAAAGAACTTACCAAATCAACTGGAGAGGATCCAAACAATTGTTTTATTGACTATAGTGAATCTCTGGACCTTGAGGCACATAGCCCCAGTATAAGGTTACTATTTTACCAACTGTAACCTCCCTCCCCAAATACTGCTATGCTGCCTCATCATGGCAGGGTGGGGAGGGGCGGGTGTTCCTCAGAGGGAATGCTAGGAATGTATGCCAAGAGTTTATACTCCCAGCAGGACACCCAAGGTGTATAGATCATCCCAACTGCCCAGCTAAAGCAAGCAGGCACTTATATTAGGCATCAGTGATATAGGAAGATGCTGGATGATCACTTTAGTGACAAAGACAAAGGGATAATTTCATACTGCATGGGAGAATGCAATGATAAACCACTCTGATATTTTACCAAGAAAACCATTGTGAGGATCGTGAGCTTTAAAACCCAAACCAAGTAACTTCCAACACAAGCCGTGAAAGATATGTGAAGTTCTTTACTGAGTTAAGCATCATTCTCTATCAAAGCCACGAATAATTCTCCTTTGCTCAGATCCCTTCATTCTTTCCATGGGCTTTCGTGCTGTTTGCTCAAGGTGCTAATTGCTATCTAATCACCCTTCTGCTGCCTTGCAGGTCCACACTTCCCCCAACCTCCAGTTGTTCTTCATTTTTTACATTCCTTACAGTCCTTTCCTATTAAACCTGTCTAAGGTTGGAGCATCCAGATATAATTGACCATTGCCTCTGGATTTTCCATCCTTACAACCATGTGGATAGACAAAATAAAGTGATTGACATTATAATGCTGGATGATGGGCTCCTCAGTTCAGCTGGCGTTCAACATGCTACTGATTCAAAGTAAATCAAACAAAAATGGAAGGAGTATGCTGAAATTTTGAATAGTAGACATGTTAACCATCAAAATACCTTAGAAGATATTCCCTACTTACAAAAACCTCTAGTACTGGAAGATGAAGTTAGATCAGCATTTCAACCATTACCAAGTCAGAAATCTACAGAATTGATGAAATATCTATAGAAATATGTCAAACAGCAGAAGAATTACTAAAAGTTCTAACCAAACTATGTCAGCAAATCTGGAGAATGACACAGTGGCCAACAGATTGCAAGCAGTTGGGTTATGTGCTAATACCAAAGAAAAGAGACTTAGCCAACTATGCAAACTTTTGCACAATATTTAGTTATTTAGTTATTTATTTTTTTATCCCGCCTTTATTATTTTTATAAATAACTCAAGGTGGCTAACATACCTAATACTCCTTCCTCCTCCTATTTTCCCCCCAACAACAACCCTGTGAGGTGAGTTGGGCTGAGAGAGAGCGACTGGCCCAAGGTCACCCAGCCGGCTTTCACGCCCAAGGCAGGACTAGAACTCACAGTCTCCTGGATTCTAGCCTGTGCCTTACCACTTGACCAAACTGGCTCTCACTATTCTTAATTTTGCATGTTAACAAAACATTGCTTACAATCATCTAGCACAGATTAGTCCTACATGGGTTGGCATGTGTATGTGTGTGTCTAATGTTCAAGCTGGCTTTAGAAAAGCCCAAAGAACAAGAACGTCAGTATGTGTTTCATTGATTATACAAAGGCTTTTTATGTTGACTGAGTAATGTCCTTAGAAAAACATCTCACTGTCCTCATGAGAAATATACACGTAAACAGGGCAGGAAGCCGTAGCCCAGATAGAACATGGTGAAAAAAACTGGCAAAGGAATGAGATAAGGCTGTATACTCCCTCCTTATTTATTCTACCAGTATATTGTGGGAGGATGGATTGTAAGATGAGTGTAGATTTAAAATTGGAAGAAAAACATCAATAACTTATACGATGATAATGACACTACTCTGATAGTTGAAAATGCCAATGATCTGCAACAGATACAGTAACCAGCCTTAGAATTGGCAATGTAGGCAGTAAAACAGTAGAAAGCTTCTACTTTTGTTTTTAGGATTAACTATGGATAGTAAAGGACAAGCAATCAAGAAGTATACCGCAGACTAGCTCTTGGTAGGATAGCAATGAAGGTCTTGGAAAAGATAGGCTAATCTCACAGACTAATGCTTCTTGGGATTTATTAGATGATTTTTTTTAATCAGACCCCATTTTATAATTCTCTGAAGCTTCACTAATTAAACAGTCCATTATGTCAGTGGTAGATGCCCCTGAAACATTACAGGTAGTCCTCGGTAATTGGGACAGTAATTGGGACTGGGAACTCTGTCACTAAGCAACATGGTTGTAAGGCACAACATCACATGATCATACTGACTTACAACAGCAGTTCCAACAGTTCCAGTTGCTGCTGTTAGGTGAATCCTGCATAGTCACAGCATCCCACAGTCACATGATCACCATTTGTGACCTCCTGCCAGCTTTCCCATTGACTTTGCCTGTCAGAAGCTAGCAGTGAAGGTCGCAAATAGCAGTCACGTGACCATGGGATGCTGCAACATTGTAATTGAGAGCTGGTTGCTAAGTGCCCAAATTGCAACCACGTGACTGCAGGGATGCTGCAACAGCTGCAGCTACAAGGACCCATCGTAAGTCTTCCCGTTCAGTGCTGTTGCATCTTTGAATGAGTGGACATTAAGCGAGTGCTGCCTGTAAATGCTTTCCATTAACTAATGACGGCTCTTCAAGTTCTCATTCTGCTCCTTTGTGTGGCAACCCAAGAAATAAATTTTCAAAGCCTTGATTCAATAAGGAATGCATACTAGCAAAAACCAGGCTTATGGATGTTTTAAGATGTATTCTTTAAAAATTTACGATTCTCCAGAGGAAAAAAAAAGATCACTGTTCACACTGAGTGTTTTTGCTTCCTGAAGGCAGATTGTAAGATTCACCTGAGAAGAAAGCAATTGCCATGGCAAAGGGTAAAATGGGGTAAAATAATGCAAGCAGTCCTTTTGGCACTTAGTCAGAAAATCAGCCCCAACATAAACTGTTGCTGGAATATGACAAAGAGGCAGAGCAAATTAAAAACTGTATGATCAAGTGGATGCAAAATTTGAGAGAAGTAATCACAGTGCACCAATGGGAAGAACTATGGAAAGAAATCAATAAAACTTACTCAAAGCTACAATTTAAGGGAAAACTGGTATAAAATGTTCTGCAGATGGTATATACAGTAACTCCATGTACAATTGCCAAGATAGATAAAACATATATATAAATATAAATATATAAATATAACAACAAATGTTGGAATGCCATAACACAGAAAGAACATTTTACTACAAGTGGTCAGGGCCGCAACTAGGGTCTGTGTCACCTGGGGCAAACATGGATTCTGCATCCATTTTGGCACCCCTCCCCAGCACTCATTTTGACGCCCCACCAGTGCTCATTTTGGCGTCCCACCAGCGCGGCACCCGGGGCACATGTCCCAGTTGCCCCCCCCCCCAGTTGCGGCCCTGCAAGGGGTGGTCATGCAAAAAACCCCTCAAAAGTATTGAAAAGAAATACATAAAAAATAAAAAAAATAAAAAATTGAACTGAAACTACAGTTGTTTCTATTAGGTATAATACCAGAAAACATAAATGAAAACATTAAGAATTTATTAAGATATATGTTGACTGAAGCAAGAATAACCTAGGACAACACTGGAAAAGAGGTATCTTGCCTACAATATCAGACTGGGGAGCTAAAATTGGAGAATATGCTGCAATGGCAAAACTGATACTTCACACACACACACACACACACACACACACACGAAGCCTAGCTATGTTTAAGCAAGGGGCTCCCTTATATACAATATATCACAGAGCAAGGCAGATGTAGATATCTGGAATATGGTTTTTAGGACTCAAATAGAAACTAGCAACAATTACTAATGTTGGATGCAAAGGTCAAATATTCAAACTGTGGCCTGTAGTTGGGGATATAAATGGAAGGTAAGGGGAAGATGCGATTTACTTATTTTTTTTCTTACCATGGTTTATTTTTAACTTAAACACAGAAATCTTTTTTTGTATTTTCTTGTTTTTTTCCCTCCTTCTTTTCTTTCTTAGTATTTGCCTTTTTCTATAGTCTCTGAATTTTAATACAGGTAGTCCTTGCTTAATAACAGCAATTGGGATAGGAATTTCTGTTGCTAAGGGATGTGGTCGTAAAGCAGGATGTCATGTGACCATGACGGCAGTTCCAGCAGTCCCCGGTTACCATTGTTAAGCCAATCACCAGGGGCCATCAAGCAAGGACCTCACGTGACCACGACTTCCAACTTCTGACTTCCTGCCAAGCTTCCTCATTGACTTTGCTTGTGGGAAGCCAGCAAATCATGATCATGTGACCTCTGTGACGGTTGGAAATCCAGACTGGTTGTCAAGCGCTCGGATCATCACGTGGGCATTGCAATAGCCAGAACTTTGAAGGCCAGTTGAGAGAACCACTAATTTAGTGCTGTCATAAATTCAAATGGTCACTAAACAAGTGGTTGTTAACTGAGGACCACTTGTAATATCAATCAAAATTTATTTATGGTCCAAGGTCAAACATAATAAAAGACCAGCATACAATTCCATAACTATAAAAAGGAATGTTTATAATTGTGAGAAAATCCTAAAACAATTAGCAGCTGGCAATTAATAACATGAGGGAGGAACCAGACAGTTTCTAACAGCTATAGTTACTGATAAGAATTTTGCAACCTTCTCAGAGTTTTCTGAAGAGTGCTCACGCAGGAGAAGGTAATAGCCTCCTAGTCACAATGGCAATCAGAGTTGTTAACAATTGCAGTATTAAACTTGATTTTCATTGGATGTACAATGGACATTTTAATAGCACATGTGAGATGGATCCTACCTTTGAGTCTGAACAAAAACAAGTGGGAGGCTTATATATCTATCAGTTGTTGTCCTAATAGATAGTGCCCCAATTCAGACAAAGTAAATAATCTCCTATGTGAGGCATACAAGATGTTAAAGAAATATCTAGGGATAGTCCAGGAAGGAGAAACAATTGTGCTATAAAAGGGATGGGGGACTTTGGCTCTGTCATTTTGGATATCTAGGTCCCAAATCCTTTACTTTAGTTCAGAGAGTAGATAGTTGTCATGTTCGCCGTTTCAATGTCTTTGATGCATCGTAACGTTTCGCATGTCATTAATTGGATGCGTGTTTCATCTTTCTGGGGAGGATGGGAACGGTTATCTTTTGGCTTTGCTTTGGAATGTATTTGTATTATCTACTGCGCTCAAGGTTACTTTCCCAGGCTAGTAACTCTGACGTTTGCTAGCACCTGTGCCGGGCGGGGCTGTTACGAGGGAGGCGGGATACGTTTGCACCAAGGGTTTAAGTTTGTATTTGGCGCGCTTTTGCTCATTCTCAGCTTTCTCTGTATTTGTCTTTAGTACTCTAATAAATCAGATTTCATTTAGCAGCCTCTTGTGAGTCTGAGTATTTGGGGCTAGGGCAATCATTACAATAGTGCTGACAGGGTGAGACTGCAATATGCCAGATCATCTATCTAGCAAGGTGAGATGGATTAAGGAGGTTCCCCAATAGACTTGCTTCAGCCAGAATCTAAGATGACAAAGTCTTAATTGGGCCCCAAGGGAAATGCAGCCTAATTCTAGTAGTGTTAGAATTCAATTGGGAGTTGAATAAGGAACTTGTAGTAAGATTTTTGATAGGATTGCTTCTAAACTAGAAGACTCCTTATAAATACATAACTGAGCACCATACAGCATCAAACCCACAACTTTGGATTTAAATAGTTTAATAGCTGCTTAGACAAAATTGTTACCAAATTTGACCTGCAAATTTAGCAATTGCAAGGGATGTCCATTGGGCTTTTACTAGAAACACTCTTTTTCAATCTTCTACTTGTTTGAGTAGACCAGCATGTTGTTGTTTATTCGTTTAGTCGCTTCCGACTCTTCGTGACTTCATGGACCAGCCCACGCCAGAGCTTCCTGTCGGTCATCAACACCCCCAGCTCCCCCAGGGACGAGTCCGTCACCTCTAGAATATCATCCATCCATCTTGCCCTTGGTCGGCCCCTCTTCCTTTTGCCTTCCACTCTCCCTAGCATCAGCATCTTCTCCAGGGTGTCCTGTCTTCTCATTATGTGGCCAAAGTATTTCAGTTTTGCCTTTAATATCATTCCCTCAAGTGAGCAGTCTGGCTTTATTTCCTGGAGGATGGACTGGTTTGATCTTCTGGCAGTCCAAGGCACTCTCAGAATTTTCCTCCAACACCACAGTTCAAAAGCATCGATCTTCCTTCTCTCAGCCTTCCTTATGGTCCAGCTCTCGCAGCCATATGTTACTACGGGGAACACCATTGCTTTAACTATGCGGGCCTTTGTTGTCAGTGTGATGTCTCTGCTCTTAACTATTTTATCGAGATTTGTCATTGCTCTTCTCCCAAGGATGAAGCGTCTTCTGATTTCCTGACTGCAGTCAGCATCTGCAGTAATCTTCGCACCTAGAAATACAAAGTCTTTCACTGCTTCTACATTTTCTCCCTCTATTTGCCAGTTATCAATCAAGCTGGTTGCCATAATCTTGGTTTTTTTGAGGTTTAGCTGCAAGCCAGCTTTTGCACTTTCTTCTTTCACCTTCATCATAAGGCTCCTCAGTTCCTCTTCGCTTTCAGCCATCAAAGTGGTATCATCTGCATATCTGAGATGGTTAATGTTTCTTCCAGCAATTTTAACTCCAGCCTTGGATTCCTCAAGCCCAGCACGTCGCATGATGTGTTCTGCATACAAGTTGAATAGGTAGGGTGAGAGTATACAGCCCTGCCGTACTCCTTTCCCAATCTTAAACCAGTCCGTTGTTCCGTGTTCTGTTCTTACTGTTGCTATTTGGTCGTTATACAGATTCTTCAGGAGGCATACAAGATGACTTGGTATCCCCATACCACTAAGAACTTGCCACAATTTGTTGTGGTCCACACAGTCAAAGGCTTTAGAATAGTCAATAAAACAGAAATAGATGTTTTTCTGAAACTCCCTGGCTTTTTCCATTATCCAGCGGATATTGGCAATTTGGTCCATAGTTCGTCTGCCTTTTCTAAACCCAGCTTGTGCATCTGGCAATTCTCGCTCCATGAATTGCTGAAGTCTACCTTGCAGGATCTTGAGCATTACCTTACTGGCATGTGAAATGAGTGCCACCATTCAATAGTTTCAACATTCTTTAGTGCTTCCCTTTTTTGGTATGGGGATATAAGTTGATTTTTTCCAATCTGATGGCCATTCTTGTGTTTTCCAAATTTGCTGGCATATAGCATGCATTACCTTGACAGCATCATCTTGCAAGATTTTGAACAGTTCAGCTGGGATGCCGTCATCTCCTGCTGCCTTGTTATTAGCAATGCTTCTTAAGGCCCATTCAACCTCACTCTTCAGGATGTCTGGCTCTAGCTCACTGACCACACTGTCAAAGCTATCCCCGATATTGTTATCCTTCCTATACAGGTCTTCTGTATATTCTTGCCACCTTTTCTTGATCTCTTCTTCTTCTGTTAGGTCCTTGCCATCTTTGTTTTTGATCATGCCCATTTTTGCCTGGAATTTACCTCCAATGTTTCTAATTTTCTGGAAGAGGTATCTTGTCCTTCCTATTCTATTGTCTTCTTCCACTTCTGCGCATTGCTTGTTCAGAAATAATTCCTTATCTCTTCTGGCTAACCTCTGGAATTTTGCATTTAATTGGCCATATCTCCCCCTATCACTGCTGCCTTTTGCTTTCCTTCTTTCTTGGGCTACTTCTAGTGTCTCAGCAGACAGCCATTTTGCCTTCTTGGTTTTCTCTTTCTTTGGGATGTATTTTGTTGCCGCCTCTTGAACAATGTTGCGGACCTCTGTCCATAGTTCTTCTGGGACCCTATCTACTAAGTCCAGTCCCTTAAATCTGTTCTTCACCTCCACTGCATATTCCTTAGGAATATTAGTGAGCTCATATCTAGCTGATCTGTGGGTCTTCCCTAATCTCTTTAGTCTGATCCTAAATTGTGCAATAAGAAGTTCGTGATCTGAACTACAGTCAGCTCCAGGTCTTGTTTTTACCGACTGTATAGATGACCACCACCTTTGGCTGCAAAGGATGTAGTCAACCTGATTTCGGTGTTGTCCATCTGGTGAAGTCCATGTATAAAGCCGTCTCTTAGGTTGTTGGAAGAGAGTGTTTGTTATGCAGAGTGAGTTGTCTTGGCAAAATTCTATCAGCCTATGTCCTGCTTCATTTTGTTCTCCCAGGCCATGCTTACCTGTAATTCCAGGTGTCACTTGACTGCCCACCTTAGCATTCCAGTCTCCTGTGATGAAAATAACATCTCTTTTAGGCGTGTTGTCCAGTAGGTGCTGCAGATCTTCATAGAACTGCTCTACTTCAGCTTCTTCAGCATCTGTGGTTGGGGCGTATATTTGGATCACTGTGATGCTAGATGGCTTGCCCTGAATTCGAATTGAGATCATTCTATCATTTTTTGGATTGTATCCAAGCACTGCTTTAGCCACTTTACTATTAATTATGAAGGCTACTCCATTTCTTCTGTGGTCCTCTTGTCCACAGTAGTAGATCTGGTGGTCATTTGATGTGAAGTGGCCCATTCCAGTCCATTTCAGTTCGCTGATGCCCAAAATGTCTATCTTTAATCTTGACATCTCACCAATAACCACATCCAATTTGCCCTGGCTCATAGATCTTACATTCCAGGTTCCATCAGGTCATGTTATGGTAGTCCTAACCTCAGTGAAAATATTGGAAAGATTACTGTCCAGTTTAGAAGACCCACTGCTTGATCCTTTGTGCAAGTACTCAGTAAGAATAACTGTCATTCATTTCTGCCATAATGCACTTATCTTTTTGTTACTGCTTCATATATCTGTGAACTACTAGTGTATGTAACAGCCGGAACTATGTTTTGTACTGCTGGTTTTAAAAATCTAAACTGGATAAAAACTAAATTTAAGCATATTTTCATAATAGTTTGATTGATCTCCTCTGTAAATTTTCTCACAACTGCAACCATTTCATCTGTCCCAGTAATAATATTTATACTTCTTATTAAAAGCACTTATTAGCTATATTTTACCCAAATATACAGTGACAATAAAAATAAATCACATCAGTTAGAGTAACATAAAATGATATATCCCTTCTAAAGTAGCAGAAAGACTTGGAGAAATGAAAAAAAAAGTGCACTGAAAAGAAAACAAAGAAGTATATGACTTTCTAAGCAGACAAGGCATCCTAACTTAACTGTGCTCAGATTGCCTAGGTTGTATATATCAGAAATAGTGACTCAACAAGAATAAAACTGGATTAAGCTTGGCTTTAGTTAGGCAATGCTGCATAGAACAGTTCTGCAATGGGAATCCAGCTCTAGAGTAAAAAAAACTATAAAGCAGGTTATTAGTTATTAAGTTACTTTATTTAACATAGAATGGATAATGGAGAAATCAACAGAATACAAAAAGATGGTTTACCTTTGCTTCAATGACTACGCAAGAACTTTTTATAATCAGGGTGTTACCTAGAAGTATGGTCTAGAGCAGCTAAGCTAAAATCTCTTATTTTTTCCTGCTTGTCCAGTAGGTGTGGGAAGGTAAATCCAGCTCACATCTGACAGTATTGGACTTTGCATGAACAGGCAAAGCCACAGCCATGAAAGAACCATGCTTAAGCTTTTTGGATAGCCAACTTGTCAAGTAGCACGGGAAAAATGTAAATTTGGGCTTAACCTCTAATTGTAAATACTGAGACTTAAGCATCTAATGAAGAATTTAATTTCTGTTAATGCTTTTTTTTAATAGAACTTGATGAGCATAATTGTGGTTTATGAAAATATCTCCCAAATTTTAATTTGTAGATATATCAATTTAGTTTTTGGATACAACATTGTATTAAATCAACATAGTTCTACAGAAAAGGACACCCAGTGAGTTTAGGATTGCAGCTGATGTCTCTTAACTAGTAGAGTCTTTTAAATTATTGTAATTATGCAAACCTTTCTTACTTTTTTTTTGTATTCTGTTGATCTGTCCATTGTTCATTTCATGTTAAACTAAGGGCCATGGGTTATTGCTCAATTGCGGTACCTATTTTATGGAACAGCTTCTCCTTAGGAATTGTCCTGGCCTTCTAGAAGTTCCTTAAAATTGAGTTATTCCAGAAGACTTATGGTGAGTGATGAGAACCAGTTTGGTATAGTAGTTAAAGGTCCTGGGTTAGGAACTAGAAAACTGCAAGTTTTGTCCTGCCTGAGGCACGAAGCAAGCTGGGTGACTTTGGGCCAGTCACTCTCTCTTAACCCTCGGAAGAAGGCACTAGCACTTACAAAAAGCGTTGCCATGAAACCTGCATGGACTTGTCCATGTAATCACCAGGATTCAAGACTGACTCAAAGGCACAAACTAAATAAGACACTCAGTTTGTTTTTATGGTGTTTATAGTTTCATGGTTTTAGAATATTATGTATTTTAGTTTCTATTATGGACATTTTATTTAGATGCTTGTGTTACTATAAACCTCTATTGCTGCAGGCATAAATACAATAAACAAATAAGCATCAAGCTATTTCTCCTCAGTTCTCCCAGTAAAGCAACCAGGGCTCAATTTTCTAATTGTTTATTATCAAGGTATGTTATCCAGTGCAATTTTTTAAGTGGAAGTTTTTTTTCTGCAGGAAAAATTCAGAAACATTTGCATTTCTCAACAATTTGACTTTGGTTAAATTGCATTATTTTCAGTGAATTCCTGAATCTGTTATATCAAAATAATGAGACTGATCAATCCTATTTGAAAATTTAAAGGGCACCAGAAAGTTTGAGAACCCTGTCCTAGTAGATTTGTGTGACTTGTTCATCGTTGTTGAAATAATACATGTTTCAAAAATGCGTTGATTTATTTATTTATAAGATTTATATTACCGGCCCTCTCCCCCAATGGGGGACTCTGGGCGGTTTACAATAAAAAAAGATAATAAAAACATCTAAGCCTCAGTCACAGTTTTAAAAACATAAATAATAAATATAAAATCCAAGGGGAGATGGAATCCCAATCAATAGGGGTGCAATGGCATCAACCACCCCCAGGTGGAGCTGTTACCCTTCCCATCCTAAGCAAGGCAGCAGAACCAGGTCTTCAATTTCTTCAGGAAGTGTGGGAGCAAGGAAACCCATCTCAACTCCGGGGGCATGATATTCCAAAGGGCAGGCACTGTTGCAGAGAAGGCCCGCCTCCTGGAACCCACCAGATGCAATTCCTTTGTTGATGGGGTCCATAGCATGCCCTCTCTGCCTGACCGGGTGGGGTGGGTTGATGTTATGGGGATGAGATGGTCCCTTAGGTAGGGCTTTAAAGGTAATGCAGGGCTTTAAAGGTAATAACCAACACCTTGAATTGGATCCAGAAGCAAACTGGTACCCAAGGCAGCTCATGCAACAGTGGTGTCACATGTGCTGATTTCACAGCACCCATAACTGTCTGCGCCGCCGCATTCTGGACCAGCTGAAGCTTCCGGATACTCTTCAAGGGTAGCCCCATGTAGAGCGCATTGCAGTAGTCTATATGGGAGATGACCAGGGCATGAGTGACTGTTCGGAGGGCATCTCGATCCAGGAATGGGTGGAGCTGGCGCACCACCCAAAGGTGTGCAAAGGCCCTCCTGGCCGCGACTTCCACCTGCTTTTTGAGCAGGAGTCACGAGTCCAGGAGGACCTCCAGGTTCCGCACTGGTTCCAAATGGGGCAGTGCCACCCCATCCAGAACCAAAGATGACAACTTCCTGGAAACCAAGGGGCCATCAATCCACAGCCACTCTGTCTTACCAGGGTTCAGCTGAAGCCTGTTGTTCCCCATCCAGACCCCCACAGCCCCCAGGCACTTGGAGATGGTAGAGACTGCATCACTTACTTCACCCAGGATGGAGATAAATAACAGGGTATCATCAGCATATTGATGATATCTCATCCCGTGGTGACGGATGATCTCACCCAGCAGTTTCATGTAGATGTTGAATAGGAGAGGAGAGAGAACCAAACCCTGCAGCACCCCACAATGGAGGGGTCGATGGTTGGATCTCTCCTCTCCTATCACCACTGATTGGGAACGGCCCTGGAGGAAGGAGGTGAACCAGCGCAAAACTACACTGCCCACCCCCAATCCCCTGAGCCCCCCCCCAAAAGGATACCATGGTCGATGGTATCGAAAGCCGCTGAGAGGTCAAAGAGAGCCAGGATGGATGCACTCCCTCCATCCTGCTCCCACCAGAGATCATCTATAAGTGCGACCAATGCAATCTCTGTCCCATATCCCGGCCTGAAACCTGACTGAAAGGTGTCTAGATAATCCGTTTCATCCAGAATCCTCTGGAGCTGTAGTGCAACCACTTTCTCAACCACCTTTCCCAAAAAGGGAAGGTGGGAGACAGGACAAAAATTGCCCAGTATAGTAGGGTCCAGGGATGGCTTCTTGAGGAGGGAGTATACCAGCGCCTCCTTAAAGGCAGCCGGAAACACCCCCTCCCTCAAGGATGCATTAACCATTGCCTGGACCCAACCACAAGTCACTTCCCGGGCTGATTTTATCAGCCAGGAAGGGCATGGGTCAAGCTGACATGTGGTTGCATTCACAGTCCGGAGAATCCTGTCCACTTCCTCAGGCCCAACAGGATCAAACCTTTCCCAGATAACAGGGTAAGTACATTCCCCTGGCATCTCCCGAGACTCCACTTCACACTTAGAGCCCAACTTAGAATGAATCTGAGTGATTTTGTCCTGCAGATGCTTCAAAAACTCTTCTGAACGGCCCTGTAAGTGGGTCACTGAATCTATCTGACCCAAAAGAGATCGAGCGATCTTAAACAGGGCTGTTGGATGACATTCTGCAGACAATAAGGGTGGAGAAATACTCATGTTTCACTGCTCTTACCGCCACAGTAAAGGTAAAGGTAAAGGTTTCCCTTGACGTAAAGTCCAGTCGTGTCCGACTCTAGGGGGCGGTGCTCATCTCCGTTTCTAAGCCGTTAGAGCTGGTGTTGTCCATAGACACTTCCGGGTCATGTGGCCAGCATGACGACACGGAACGCCGTTACCTTCCCGCCGAAGCGGTACCTATTGATCTACACACATTTGCATGTTTTCGAACTGCTAGGTGAGCAGGAGCTGGGACTAGCAACGGGAGCTCACCCCGCCGCGCGGTTTCGAACCGCCGACCTTCCGATCGACAGCTCAGCGGTTTAACCTGCAGCGCCACCGCGTCCTACCACCACAAGGTAGGCCTTAATAGCGGCTCTAGCTTGTGTTCTGTCGGATTCAGTCTTCGTCTTTCTCCAGTGGCACTCTAGACATCTCTTAACCCTCTTCAAAACCCTCAGCTCCTCCGTGAACCACAGGGAGTGATGGGTTGAATGAGGTAAGAGAGGTCACACAGGCGCAATCTTGTCCAAGGCCCCGGCCCTATTCCAGGCCACGGCCAGGACCTCCGCTGGACCGTGCAGCAGATCCTCAGGAATAACCCCCAGCTCCCTCTGAAACCCTACTGGGTCCATCAGTTGCTGGAGGTGAACCAATCAAATGGGTCCTGCCTCCCTGCGGAGTGGGGTGGCACAATAGAATCTCAGGGTTACCAGGGCATGGTCTGACCGTGACAACAGGGATAGATCTAACTCTCCCCTCAGATCACATTGCCAGTGCTCAGACAAGAAAACCAAGTCCGGGGTGAGACCACTGTCTCAAGTCGGGTCCCGAATAATCTGGGACAGGCCCATGGATGCCATGGTAGCCATGAACTCCCGGGCCGCCTCTGAGGCATGTCCCAGGGATGGCAGGTTGAAGTCCCCTAGGATCATAAGTCTGGGAAACTCCACCGCCAACCCCGAGACAGCCTCCAGCAGCCCAGGCAGGGAGGTTGCTACGCAGCAGGGAGGCTGGTACAATAGCAAAACACCCAGGCTACTCCCCCTTCTGAGCCCAGCCAGGTCTTGGTGATACATGCCAGGTCTGCCCCTCCTCTGTGATCAAGTCACATATGAGGGGGGCTTTGTTGTTCACTGACCTGGCATTAAGAAGCAGCAGCCAGAGACTGGGGTGCTCAAGGATCTGCTGTCCAAGGCCTGGGTATGACCATGGAGGGCCGGAACACGCCACCGGTAATAAGCACCGGGGGCGTCTTCCCCAATGATGGCCTGCCCTCCAAGTCCTGTCATAACATCCCTGGCCCGTCACCACCTCGATTGGATAGCCCACCCCACAGCCCCCAGAGTTTCCTAGTCTAGTAGCCTCTGCTCCCGGACCTCCAGAAATTCTGGATTTAATCAAGGGACCCTTTCTCCACACATCCATCCTTTTGCACACAATCTCCCTTGGGCAATGGAAGGGCCCCCCAGCACACCAGCTCTCGCTCTCGGCACTATTGGGTCCCAACCACTGTCCACACCCTTACTGTGCCCCACCCTCAACTTCTCTCACTAGTAGAGGTGAGGCACTCCAGCCACTCCTAACCACCACCTGTCTCTCACTCAGGGGGGCGGGGAGTCTTGCACACCATCAGCCAAACATAACCCGCTCCCTGTGCCTCTCACCTATGGGGGGGGGGAGTACCACTCTTGCACCAAGGGCCCCTAACCCTCTGCTGCCTAATAGGATGGGAATGGGCAGTCCTCCGCCTCCTCCAACAGTTCCTTGTAATTCAGTTTGCCATCAAGGCCGATCTTCCACCCAGGCCCTCCGTCTCAAACAAGAGGCATGGCAGCCACTAAGGCCACCACCCCTCACCAAGGCCTACAGGGGCTTCTCTGGAGTCTGTCATCCCCCCAAAGCTTGGCACACTCTGTCAGTCCACTGACCCCTCGGAAACCACCCCCTATATACTTTCATATTGGTACATACTACTTTCATATTTTTAATTCTGAGGAACACACATAAGGAAATAATGTTAAAACTGATTGCTGTCTAATTTAGATAATACTCCTCTGTAGATTATCGCAGAATGTGGAATATTTTTGTCACAGTTTGCTGGAAAGCGTTTGGCCCGAGAGATCAGAAAAAACACACACCAGGCATTTCTATAAAAATAAATGTATTTACAGAAAGCACAAATACATATTTACAAGCTCATGCATTCACATGCGCAGAGCTGTGACTGGAAGGAAGGCTGTGTAGAAAGGAAACTGAAACAAGTCCAGGCAAGCTTCCTTTGGGCAAATCAGGAGCTTTATCTTATATGGTCATGCTTTTTCACACCCAAAACTGAGGACAGTTAAGTCTGACCTGTTCACCCTGCCAGAGTGATTTGTTACCATAGTAACTTAATGGCTCTACAGCCAAAAGCAGGAAAAAAAAAAACAAATACCAACAACTTTAACGCTAATAGGTATACATCATCATTTTACTAATCTTCAGGGGAAACTTTGTAATGACCAAGAAGCTACTATAAGAACAAAATTTGGAGAAACAGAGTGGTTCATAATAGGAAAGGAGGTGAGACATGGAGGCAAATTATTCCCGTATCTGTTTATGGTTTGTACCAAATATGTTATAGGCATGACAGAATTGAAAGAAAATGATTACTAGAGGTTGCAACACTAACAATTTGAGAGATGTAGATAACATTACTTTGTTAGCTAAAAGTAGAGAAGATATTGAACTTATAGTTAATGGTGAAGAAGCAAAGGGGTGGATTGTTTTGTTTTCTTGGGCTCAAGAATAGATAAAAGATGGACAGTATTATGGAAAAGTAAGAGGAAATAAATCCTACAGAAGAAGCCAATGACAAACTCAGACAAGTACTGTACATGAAGGATAAGAATATTTCATAACAACGAAGTTAATAGTCTTTCCAGTGGGTATGTATGGCTATGAAAGCTGGATACTGAGAATGAGTTAAGAAAAAGAAGATAGCTATCTTCAAATTATGGTTTTGGAGATGGTTACTAAGAGTAACATGGACCAAATGGGAGGAGCCATGGAAGAAATAAAAGCGGATTGCTTTGTTAAGATGAAGTCAGGCAAGCAGAAGATGACATTCTTTGGGCATGTACTGCAGGATGAGACTAGAAAAATGACTAAGTTCAGCAAATCTGAGGGAAATTCAGAAGAAAACAGATAAGGCAGATGGACAGGATAAGAAAGATCACTTGAAAATCTTCAGAAGAGCCACAGATTAATAGTTAAGATTAGGAATGTGTAAAGCCTTTAAAAGGAATGCTTTGAAACAGACAAAAGTACATATGAAAAACCTCTTGTCAAATTTCTTGATGATTTTTGCCATTCATTTTTCACTAATACCTGACTAATTGGCAAGGCTCACAATAAAAAGATTTCTAAGAAAGGTAATCTGCAAAATCGCAGAAGAATCAAGGCTTACATGGAGGAATCAAGGACAGCTGAGACACCACCCACTCTGGCAGTGAAAAAAAGATGGTGGGGGAGGAAAATGCTCCCATCGGAAGGTGCAAAAGCTGAGTGCCACCCAAGAAAAAGCCTTAAGGGTGACTATATAGGAAATCTGATTGAACAACTGAAAAAGAACTAAAGGAAAATGGGCTAAATCAGCCACTTTGATTCAAAAGGCTTTGGCAGGTATGTTTGAACAAGTTAATAAAAGATTTGTCTTCTCAAGTTTCAGAGATCACCCAGACTGTTAACAAAGCATATGCTGCTGCTATGAAAACAATATCGGAAAAGTTCACAAAGATCTTACTGACATTGGGTTGGATTTGGCTAATATAGAAGACTGGAACAGAAGAAATAATTTGAGAATTAGAAGAATTAGGAAAAATGCAGGAATAATGAATTTAATTGAATATAATATCTCAAAACTTAATGACAAGCCACAAGGTTCAAAGCTTTCACACACTGATGTGGAATGTGCTCACAAGAAGTCTTTTTCCTGAATTCAATCAAATACAAAAACCAAGAGATATGCTAATGAGAACTGTAAATGATTAGGTGAAAGAAAAAATTCTGCAAAAAGCTCATGGACTAAAAGAAATAAATTGGGATGAAGATAAAGTGTTATTTTTTCATGATATTAGTCCTGAGATGCTACAAAGAAGAAAGGCCTTCAAACCTCTGACAGAAAATTATTAAAAAGAGGAATAAAGTATAAATGGGTGTTTCATTTCAGGCTAATTGTATTTTAACCAAAAGGCAGAGATATCATTTTAACATTTCGGGAGTTGAACAAAATCTTAATAAACCTAAAGAATATTCATGAAGAATTAATTGAGAATAATCTTTGATGTTTAAAAATCTGGTATAATTTTATATGAAGGAGATAGAATAATGGGATCCTTTAGGATTTGGGACTCATGGTTAGTGGTTATAACACGAATGTTTGATAAAGTTTTGTATTAGTTGGGAAATAAGTAGAAAAACACAGAGAACAACAAAACACAGAATGACAAAATATAAATAATAGGTAGTCCTTCAGATTCAAAGAAAACACACTGTTGTGCAATTCATCTGTGAACATGGAGGTGGCTCTGTTGTCCCAGTCTGGAAGCACAGAGTCTAGCACAATAGGGGCATTGGAAGTCCATTGTTACAATAACTGTGAGTGTTATTCTGTGATAACATGAATAACTCAGCTCATGGTTTTCCATCAGTTTTTGGTGGTACCTGCCTTCAAAGCTGGTGGAGGCTTCATAGCACAGGGCTTGTCAGCAGGTTTTGCCAGCAGCTGCAGCTTCTAGTTCCCTTGGCTGGAAATCACAGTGTAGTGTTTCCTTCACAATGTCTTTGTAGTGCTTGCATGGATAACCTTGAGGTCTCTTTCTGGTCTCTAGTTCACCATAGAGCAACTGGCGAGGCATACGGTGGTAGTCCATTCTGATGACATATCCCACTCACTGCATATGGGGTTTGATGATCAGGGACTCAATGCTGGTGGACTCCATGCAATCCAAGACCTCCAGGTTGGAGACACAGTCTTGCCAATGAATGCCAAGGTTAGAGTGGAGGGCATGCATGTGAAATTTCTCCAGTTGTTTGATGCGTCATCAGTACAGAGTCCAGGACTCACATCCATGTAAGACAGAAGGGATAACCACAGCTCTGTAGACTTTCAGCTTTGTGGAGATGTGAATGTTGCGTTGACTGAGCCCTCTGGTATGCAGCGACCCCAGACCCTGGCTGGCCTTGCTGATCCTGGAGTCAATCTTTGTCCAAAGACCCACAGCTCGAGATGACACTTCCCAAATGTTTGAGGCTGTTTACGTTTGTCAGCTGGGTGTTGTCAACAGTGATTTTTGGTTCTATGGGGTTGATATTTGGCACAGGCTGGTAAAGTACTTCAGTCTTGTTCAGGCTGATCTCGTCTTGTTTTGTGTCAGAAGCGCAGGAAATAGAAGGGGGGAGATTATTAATTAAAAGTTAAAAAGTTAAAAACATTTAATAAAAATATAAAATTTATATAACTCTAGCCCAGTGCCGGGCCACATTGATGGCAGAGGTGTTTTCAATCAATAAGTCATCCTGTGTGCATGTTGGTCCCAAAGGGCACTGTAAAAGATGGGAAGTTGTTTGAATATTGCCGCATTCACAGCAAATATCCTTGCCCTCAGGGAGAAACCCCCATTTTTCCATATAATCTTTAGTTCTGGCCAAACCAGTGCACAGTCTGTTTAAACATCTCCAAACCATCCATTCCTCCTCCGAACCTCCAGGCAACTCCTCAAGTGGTTCTATCCAATTATGAAGATGTTTTACTTGAGATTTCCATCTTTTTAATCATTCTGTTTGAGGTGTAGTAGCAATCTCCTCAGCGCAGCTCCTTCTTGACTTTAATTTTTTTGTAGGAGGTACTTGGCCAAATAATGGGTGTGCTGGATTGTGTAATGCCTTTCCATATTCCACACCTTGTGCCTCAATCCTTCTAATGCCTGGTAAGGCTATTCCTGCCAAGATATATAATTTATCGAGTGGGGTGTAAACATTCAGTAACAATTCAGCATGTGTCACTAAGCGCCCTATCCACCTGAGCAGAGTGCGCAGACCGGCTCCAAAGGGGGCAAGCATACTCTCCCACCAAGTAGCACAATGCAAGGGTGGCCAAGCATAGAATAGTAGGGTGAGCACCCCAAGTAGTACCAGCCAGCTTCCTGAGAAGATTATTATGGGTGGAATCTTTTGCTTTAAGTTGCAACAACATCTTTTAAAAGTTAATGTTCAGTCCAGTGTTACACCGAGGTAACATGGCATCTCACAATGTGCCAGACTCACTCCATCCCACATAATAGCAAGCCTACATCTGGCCTGCCTATTTTTGAGATGGAATGCACAGACATTAGTTTTTGACAGGTTAGGTTTTAGTCCATTCTCATTATAATATTCAGACATATTCTTAAGAGTCAGAGTGAGCTTGTCTTCCACTTCCTCAAAGTTAATTCCGTGAGCAGTAAGTGCCAAATCATCAGCATAGATGAAGGACAATGAATCAGGACTGATCTGTTGATCATTAGTATATATATTGAATAACAGGGGGGCAAGGACACTCCCCTGTGGGAAACCATGCCGCTGAACTCTCCGACTCTTTTTTCCCTGGAATTCAATGAAGAATCGACGATTCTCAAATACTGCCTTGACGCATTTAGTTAAAGCAAGATCATGTGTAATATATAATTTCAAGAGAAGCTTCCTATGATTAACTGTGTCATAAGCCGCAGATAAATCAACAAAAGCAGCTCCTGTGATTAAACCTAATTGAAAGCCATCCTCTATATGCTGGACGAGATTAAGTATCTGGCCTGTGCAGGACTTTCCTAGCTGATAGTCAGGCCAAAGAGCACAGCAGCGTCTGAGAATCTGTTCAGCATCACCTGTAGATCATTGTCTTTGTGAGCCAGGAGCCCACAGTTAGTGGTTATAACACAAATATTTGACAACGTTTTGTATTAGTTGGGAAATAAGTAAGAAAAACATAGAGAACAACAAAACACAGAGAATGGCAAAGTATTATACAGAAGTTAATATAAGGACAAGGCAAGCTGTGAAAGGAAGAAATGGAGCTCAACACAGCACACCCCTAAAATAGAGTAATTAGGGGATATAATTAATCCTCCGTGAATGCTGTTCATATGTGGCCTAAAGAGGTTGAGTGGGTGAGGGTAGGGGCAGTAAATGGAGAAGGGAATTGGGGGAGAGCTGAGGGAAAATGGTATGGTGGGCAAAAGAGGGATAGCCAGTCAGAAAATGCATCTAAATAGTTGCACATATTTAATCACAAATGTGCTGGTCAATAGGATAGCTGATGTTTCACTGTTGATAAATTTATTTTATAGGAATACTGCGTGTGCGTGTGTGTGTGTGTCCACGTCTTTTTTCTTTTTCTTTTCCCACTTTCTTCGTCTCTTTATTTTTTGTATTTCTTGTAGTCTAAATTAGTGTTTTATCTTTGTATTTTAAAACTGTAACAATTTTTTTTTAAAGGCACAGGCTGGAAACCAGGGGACTGTGAGTTCTAGTCCCACCTTAGGCATGAAAGCTGGCTGGGTGACTTTGGCCAGTCACTCTCTCTCAGCCCAACTCACCTCACAGGGTTGTTGTTGTGGGCTCCCTGCCTTCAGTTATTTATAAAAACAATAAAGGCAGGATAAAACATCTAAAAAATATGTTGAAATATTTTATCTGGTATTTTTATCACTATGATATACGTATATATAACATATTTATTGTCAAAATTCAATTGAAATGAAAAAATCTTGTCTTTTAAAAAGGCAGTATGCCCTAATGATCTTGAAATAGGATACAGACAAATCTATTAAGGGCTAGTGCTTAATCATTCTGAAGTGGAATGTTACAGAGAGGAAAAACTAGAAGCAAAGTTTTATTTACAATTTTGTATATAAAGAGCTCTGCCAATCCACTCTTCGACATAAGGTTCTGGCAACTATTTATATTACATCATAGGAGAAAATAGTTGATATATGTATGGAAAATTCTATAAAGCGGAGTGGAGAGAAAAGAGAACATAGTGAAAGAGCAAAAACGTAAACATCAATGCCACAAAAAGCTCTTCCAATATTCTGAAATCTCAAGAACTGTTTTCTTTTACTCCACATTTGCAAGCATACATATGCCAATATACTGAAAACTACCCTAGCAATTCAGATTCTTTGCTTTTTATTCTTCCTTGAACTACAGTCCTCTTACTGAAGGTGAGAAGCTGAGTGGAGGAGGAAGTCAAGTTCCCTCAAAAGATGTTTTAACATATGGAACTACACTGCTGACATAAACAACTCCCACCATGACTCCCATATGTTTTGCCACACACCTTCTGCATTTGCACCAAGCCTACAATTTATTAATATTCTAAAATGTTCCTTCAAAAATGATTACGTTTCTAAGGCTTTGAATTTTTGCTATATTCAAATAAATAAATTGAGGACAGTCTCCTTGCAGACATAATATTTAAAATTTATATATAATGTGTGTGTGTGTGAATATATATATATATATATATATGAATGAATGAATGAATGAATGAATGAATGAATGAATGAATGAATGAATGAATGACACTAGTTTCCATCAGAACATGTTTTCAACTGGGAAATCTGTATTTTTACATTATTTCATGTCTTTGTCCCATGAAAGGAAAGCAATTATAAATCAAATGTTGATTTAGTTGCCCAAGGACTCAGCTTTCATCTAGAGAAACAGTTTTTTCAAATTGTGAATTATAAAAGAAGAAATATGAGAAAGATATCACTTTTTATGCGGTAATGTTTTCTGTACACAGGTATTTATGCACATGTGAGAGAGCCAGTTTGGTTTAGTAGTTAAGGCAACAGGATAGAAACCAGGAGACCATGAGTTCTAGTCCCACCTTAGGCATGAAAGTAAGGAGGGAGGCAACGGCAAACCACTTCTGAAAAACCTTGCCAAGAAAACTGCAGGGACTTGGCAGACACAATTGAACGGATTAAAAAAAAATGCACATGTGATGAATTTAAAAAGTAACTGGAAAAACTTGAGGTTAGCTTTAATTGATAGAAAGTGACTGTTGTTCTTTGGGAAATATTTGATATTCACTACTTATTGGATCTGTATTTTAAAAACTTGTAAAAAAAATCAATTGATATATTGGCTTAGGAGAAGCTTTCAGAAAACAGCTGAAAATAGATTATCCTCAGTTCTTCAGATAAAAGCCTTGTCTGCCTGCATTGTGTTCCTTTTGTGCACAGCCTACATGAGGTTGCCAAGCAACCAGTCCAAGTTCAGAGCTGCAGCTAAATAAAGCTTTAACGGGATTCTCACATCTGTAACAGCCTGAAGCTGCTTAAGATACTAAAGAACTTAATTGATGAACAAAAGATTCAGAGCACCTATTGCATTAAGCCAGGGAATGAAAGTATTTTATTTCTAATAATGCCATTTTTTGCAGACTACACTAGTAGATGAACATACTTGTCAAATTGCACAAAGAAAACCATGTAGAAATTGGGGAAATGATGTCACACTATGAAAATCCCCAGTCATTTACAATTTGCTCTGATGGACATTCAGGAAGAAGAAAGGGAAAACAAAAGGACAACACACTGTAGGTATGTTACTTAGCTGTGTCTGCAAATCTTTTGGTATGAATCTCTGCAACTACACAAATTATATACTATAGCTGTCCTGGACAGCAATTATGCAGCATTTAATATTATGAGAGTTTCTGACCACTCCCTTATGAAGATGGGAAAGAACAGCAGAGTCAGCAGACACCTGTTAAATTCCTTCTCTCTGACGCAGAAGTGAGCAAAGCTCCTACAAAAAAATTGGGCTGGAACGTCAAAAGCACAACTATATCAGGTGAAATGAGTCAGTCAGTCAATCAGTCCTTTATTACAGTCAGTGACGAGAATTCCACTTAAAAGAAAATAAAAATAAAACATGCAAAATAAAAAGTAGAAAATAAACAGTAATAACTAAATAATCAATATAAAAATCACAGCAAGTTTTACAAAAAATAAAACAAAATTTGGCCATATTCAAAGAAACTAAATACTATTGATCAGCTAACAGCAACTGTACATAAAATAGAACTTTTGTTGTTGTTTATTCGTTTAGTCGCTTCCTACTCTTCGTGACTTCATGGACCAGCCCACGCCAGAGCTTCCTGTCGGTCGTCAACACCCCCAGCTCCCCCAGGGACAAGTCCGTCACCTCTAGAATATCATCCAAAATATATCTAAAAGGTTCAAAAATTTAAACAGGATATAAAACGGGCAATACACCAATACACGGATTGTATTTTCAACCACCTCTTTATGTAATGATTGCCTACCCTAACAAAACCAGACTCACAAGTAGAAGCTTAATGATACCTGATTTATTAAAGAATAGTGTGCAAATACAGAGAAAGCTGAGAATGAGCAAAAGCACGCCAAATACAAATTAAAAACCCTCGGTGCGAACGTAATCCCTCCCCTCGCCCAAACCGTTTCAAATTCCCCACCGCAGGTGCTGGTGACAATTTCTGCTGATGTCCTGGGAAGAAAACCTTGAACACACAAAATAACCCAAACACATTCCAATCCAGCTGAATACAGATAACATCCCAGGAGACAGAATCCTCCTCCCCTCCCAACCTAAACAAGCATCAGCAAAATGACATGCGAAATGTTACGATGTACGTTTAACATTGAAACGGTGAACATGACATACTGCCCCCCCCCAAATAAGCAAAACCTCAGGGAGCAGGTTTCAGAGGATAAGCGACATGAAAGCGGCTAACTAAAACAGGAGAATTAACATCACGGGCAGACACCCGCTCAGGGTGGGGGAAGTGCTTCCACCAAATCAGGTATTGCAGGGTCCCACGAATCCTGCGGAAATCAAGGACCTCCTTCACCTCAAAATGCTGCTGCCCATCAATCATGATCGGAGCAGGAGGCGGAGGCTGTGGATGCCAATGGGACGAATGGCTGACAGGCTTAAGCAAGCTGCAATGAAAAACAGGATGCAACCGTTTCAGATTGTGAGGCAAGTCCAATTTAAATGTGACAGGGTTCACAACCCCCACAATGGGGAAAGGACCCACAAACTTGGGAGCCAATTTTCAGGAAGGCTGTGGGGACTTCATGAACTTGGTGGAAAGGTAGACCTGATCACCAATCTTAAAATCACGTTGAAGGTCTCTCCGCTTATCTGTGTGCAATTTATAAGCAGACTGGGCATCAGCCAATGCCTGCTGAATCACTGGCCATGAGTCAGCCAGCTGAGCAGCTCAATCAGAAGCAGAACAGGGCTGCGTAGAAGGTTGTGGCAACTCAGGAATGGGTACAAAATCTTGCCCAGAAACCACCCGAAAAGGGGTGTGCCCCATGCTTTGATGGACAGCATTGTTATAAGCCACCTCAGCAAAAGGTAGCAGATCAACCCAATTATCTTGTTGATAGTTAACAAATGACCTTAAAAATTGTTCAAGGGTCGAATTTAAAACCTCTGTAGATCCGTCAGTCTCTGGATGCGAAGCAGTGGACAATGCCTGTTTGGTGCCAACCAGTTTCAAAAATGATTTCCAAAAGTGGGAAGTGAACTGTGTCCCGCGGTCCGTGACCAAACGGGAGGGGCTACTGTGAATCCTGTAGATGTGTATTAAGAAAAGGCGTGCCAATTGTGGGGCGGAAGGAATAGAAGCACAAGGAATGAAATGGGCTTGTTTAGAAAAATAATCCTTGACAACCCAAATCACCGTCTTTTTCTGACTAGGAGGTAGGTCCACAATGAAATCCATAGAAACCTCCTCCCATGGACAGGATGGGCTCGCAACTGGCTGTAAAAGCCCCTGCGGCTTACCCCCCTTCCATTTTGACATGGCACAGACAGGGCAAGAAGCAACATAGGTTTTCACATCACGTCTCAGGGTAGGCCACCAAAACTGGAGCCATACCAGGTGCAATATTTTGACAAACCCAAAATGACCAGCTACTTTATCATCGTGAGACCTGGTTAAAATTTCCCTTCGCAAGTTGTCAGGAACATAGAGGCGGTTTTGCTTCCAAGCTAACCCATTGTCAAAAGTAACATTGTCTCTATTTTCCTGCAACCAAGTATCAGATTTCAGTTCCTGGAGAAACTGCTGTTGCAATTGAGAGGGAACTGGTGTCCTCCTCCCCGCCAGTGAAACCGAAGCTGGAGGCAGTTGCGCACGGGTTTGGCTGCGTGTGACAGCCTGCAACCCCAGCTGGGGCTCCGTCCACATTGTGCCCACGATTTCAGGGGTTTGGACCGAATCCTGGGGCAGGCGGGAAAGCGCATCAGCTAGGAAGTTCTTCTTTCCCGGGACAAATTTCAATTGAAAATCAAAGCGACTAAAAAACTGAGCCCAGCGAATCTGCTTAGGACTGAGCTTGCGGGGTGTTTTGAGCACTTCTAAATTCTTATGGTCAGTCCAAACTTCAAAAGGGCATTTAGCCCCTTCCAGGAGGTGCCGCCACACTTCCAAAGCAGCCTTGACTGCAAAAGCCTCTTTTTCCCAGACATGCCACCTCCGCTCAGTTTTGGAAAACTTCCGAGACAAATAAGCACAAGGCTTCAAGTGACTGTCAGCATCTGCTTGCAATAAAAGTGCTCCAATTGAAAAATCAGAAGTGTCTACCTGAACTACAAATGGTCTAGTGGGATCAGGGTGTTGCAAAAGTAGTTCAGCAGTGAACAGGCTTTTGAGTTTGTCGAAAGCCAACTGGCAGTAAGTCGTCCAATTCAGCAGTGCCCCTGGGTTCTTTACTTTGCGTGTGTCCCCCAACCCCTTTGTACATAACAAGTCAGTTAAGGGCAATGCAATCTCAGCAGACCCCTGGATGAACTGGCGATAATAATTGCTAAATCCAAGGAAACTTTGGAGTTGTCTCCGGGTGCGTGGGCGCTCCCACCCCAAAATAGCCTGAATTTTCCCAGGGTCCATCTCAATGCCCCTGTCAGAGATCCTATAACCCAGGTAGTCAAGTTGAGTCTTATGGAACTCACACTTGGAAATTTTGGCATACAGTTCAGCATTTCTCAGTTTGCTAAGCACCTGCCTCATCAGGCATTCGTGCTCCTCTTCAGTTTCAGTATAAATCAACACATCATCCAAATACACCAGTACACCTTTAAACAAATGTTCATGTAACACTTCATTGATTAATTGCATAAACACCCTTGGTGCCCCCGCCAATCCAAAAGGTAAGACTTTATATTGGAAAGAACCCAGTGGACAATTGAAAGCAGTTTTCCATTCATCCCCCTCCCATATGCAGATGCGGAAATAGGCTTCCCACAAATCTAGCTTAGAGAAGATCTTCCCCTTTGCTAGATGTGCCAACATGTCTTTTATTAATGGCAGAGGATATTTGTTTGATATTGAGACCACATTTAATCCGCGGTAATCTGTACAGAGTCTCAGTGTCCCATCCTTCTTACCTCGGAACAGCACGGGGGCGCCAACTGGCGAATTTGCTGGTTCAATAAAACCCCTGGCCAAGTTTTTGTCCACAAACTCCCTCAGTGCCGCAAGCTCCTTCTGAGTCATGGCGTAAATCTTCGGCTTAGGCAGTTGAGCGCTGGGGACCAACTCTATCACACAGTCAGTTTTTCGATGGGGCGGGAGTTGGTCTGCTTCCATCTCACCAAACACATCCGCAAAGTCCTGGTATTTTTCCGGCAAACCCTCTAGTGGTGTCACATTGAAATGCAGAGTTGCTGCCGCAGCCCTCCCCACCGCAGCAGATGGTACTTGTTCCGCTGCAGGAGCTTGGTAAAAGCCATCGGAAAAAGCCAAAGTCCTGTGTTCCCAATTTATGTAGGGGTTTTGCTGGACTAGCCAGGGAATCCCCAAGATGACCAGGGGATGACCCACAGGTGCTACCACAAATTGTAACCCCTCACGGTGGCTGCCCAATTGCAACACCATCATGCCCGTGAAATGAGTCACCTGTTTCCCTCCCACCGTTGAACCATCCAGCTGGGTGAAAATCATGGGCCGCTGCAATGGGAAGCTGGGTAAGTCCAAAGCAGCCACCACATCAAGGTGCATTAAACATCTCGAACACCCTGAGTCGATTAACACCCAAACCTCAACAGTCTTAGTGCGGGAGCCTAACTTCACTTTCACATTCACCGTGGGACAATTGGCACTCACCAAAACATCTTCGTGCCTGTCATCCACCACCTGCCCACAAGCGCTTTTCAGAGCAGGTGGCTGGCGTTTTCCCGCTGGCTCTTTTAGATTGTTTTCCTCCTCTCCCCCGAAGTAGGGAACCTCCTCCACTTCGGTTTCCGCCTTGGCTGCCTCCATTTTCCTGGGCAGTGAGGGCGATTTGCCCGCCACTTTTCCAGACCGATCGTCTGGCCTGGGTTTTGGGCAAGCAGCCGCCCTGTGGCCCTCCTTCCCGCACCAAAGGCACTGCCCTTTGGCATAACGGCGCTCCCTCTCCTCCTCCCAGGCACGTTGCCTGGGTTTCCCAGTCGTGGCAGTGGGTCAGGATCCCTTGCTGAGGGCCGCGTGTCTCAATGCCTTCCTACTGTGTGCGAAAGTCTCATGGGCATGTTCAGCCTTCCCTGCCAACTGTATCCATTCATACAAAGTATCTGGGTCATCTCTGCCCAACGACCACCGCAGGACCTCCATGTTCAACCCATCCTTAAACAGCTCTATTAAGGTGGCCTGGGACCAGTCCTCAACCTTACCAGCCAAAGCCTTAAATTCCAAAGCATAGTCGGCTACGGATCTTTGCCTCTGGCTGAGTTCTTTTAGAGCCCTCTTCGCCCTTTCTTTGGCTAATGGGTCTACAAAGTGCAGCTTTAATGCCCACAGGAATTCTTCAAAATCCTCCAGCTCAGGAGCGTCCGCCTCATTTAACTGGACAAACCAGTCAGCAGCCCGCCCCTTTAGCTTGGTGGCAATGGCATTTATCTTGGCCCTTTCGGAATGGAAATACGGTTCGAATTCATCCATATAACTGCTTGCATTGGTAAGAAAGAATGACAGCTTAGTTGGATCCCCGTCAAATTTGACTGGAAAGTCTTTAACCCCCACTCCAGGCGGGCCCCTCGCCACATCTGGGTGGTCGGTCTTTCTTTTGGATACTGGAGATCTCCGCTCTTGAATAGGGGACCTCGAAATTCTCACTCTGTGAGATTTTGGCTCAGCCCTGTGCCGTCTCCTTCCTCTTTCTGCCGATCGAGGAGGAGAAGAAGGGGAGGAATACCTGGTGCTGTGAGGTTGTGGCTCAGCCCTGTGCCTTCTCCTGTCTCTTTCCACCGAGCAAGGAGGAGGAGAAGGGGACGAATACCTGGTGCTTGGTTCTCCTCTCCCCCTCTCCCGGGGCCCCCAGTCCATTGACAGTTTCTTTAACATATATTCCATCGACTCAAATTTGGCCTCCAACAGTCTTATTCTTTCAGGGGTTTGAGAATCCTCTTTCCCTCCCCCGTCCTGCCTCACAACGATTGGGGGCATCGGGTACCGCTGCTTCCACGACGTCCTGGACATCCCTGGCAGGGGTCCCCGTGCTTCATCCCAAGTGATCAGCTTGCCGGGCGACTCTTCGATGGGCCCAGGGGCTCCTTTTCCTCCAACCTCCTCTTCCTCCGGACTGGAACACAAAATCTCCTGTACCTCAGATAGTTCCCGGGTAGGGACCCTCTCCGTTCTCCTCACCAAGGAGTTGGGTTCCCCATCGCTCGTGTCCTTGCTTTCCCCGGTTTGGGGTTTTGGTTCGGTCATTGCTAGCGCTACTCCCTCACAAGATAAATCTGGAAAGGGGCTAACGGTAAATTTTTAAGATTCTCAGCTTTATGTAATGATTGCCTACCCTAACAAAACCAGACTCACAAGTAGAAGCTTAATGATACCTGATTTATTAAAGAATAGTGTGCAAATACAGAGAAAGCTGAGAATGAGCAAAAGCACGCCAAATACAAATTAAAAACCCTCGGTGTGAACATAATCCCTCCCCTCGCCCAAACCGTTTCAAATTCCCCACTGCAGGTGCTGGTGACAATTTCTGCTGATGTCCTGGGAAGAAAACCTTGAACACACAAAATAACCCAAACACATTCCAATCCAGCTGAATACAGATAACATCCCAGGAGACAGAATCCTCCTCCCCTCCCAACCTAAACACACATCAGCAAAATGACATGCGAAACATTACGATGTACGTTTAACATTGAAACGGTGAACATGACACCTTATCACAGACAAAATCTTAAGAGTAAGGGATTTTCCTAAACTTTTCTTTAACAACAGTTGTCGTTAGTGGACTGCAACATGCTCTCCTAAATTTAGTATTGTAATGTTAGAGGATGGTCTGCAAGGTGATTTAACCTAGTAACAACCAAATTAATATATAGGTGACAAGATACAGCTCTGCCTAACTCCTGTACAGATAGGAATTACTCTGGTATAATGTCTCTGTATACTGCCTTGAACTTTTAATCTACAACTTTCATACAGTTTATTCATTAACAAGGGCAAGCATCCATCTACAGTAGAATTTTTAACTTTGTATCACATCCTAGATCTAGAAATAGAATTACATGCAAACCTAAATTCAATAAAGGGAGCATACACTGCAGATCCAGCTTTAACAGTATGCTTTTCAATTAGATGTTGTAAAATTAGGGAATGATCTATAATCAGACACCTGGCTCTAAAGCCTAACTGCTCATCAGCAATTTATGTTCTGAATTGAGCCAGTCTAGAAGTTTATTATAAAGATGTTGAATATAACATTTACATAATGTATTTAAAAGACTTAGGGGTCTATAATGAGCAGGTAAATCTCAACTGCTGCCCAGAGTCGCTTTTATAGTGAGATGGGCAGTGTATAAATTTAATAAATAATAATAAATTTTAAAAATTCACTTATTTATTAATGGTACTATAATGGCTAAGCTCCACTCTCTTGGAATCTGTGCAGTACAATCTACAAAAGTAACCACAGAGGCTAACACTGGGGCCTCTTATTCCAGATTATCACTAATAACTTCAGTGGCGATAAAATCATTGCCTGGGCCTTTGCCAGGTTTCAGTTATTTCACCAGCCCTGCTATTTCTGAGCTTGTAACAGGGACCCAGTGTGGGAACAGCCTGTCGTCAAAGCTCTACAACAAACTCTTCTAGCTCTTCAATGTACACAGTGTCCTAAAGTGATCCTCCCACACTCTCTGCTGGTATAAGAAAAGAGAGGCAAAGTGGCCTGGAAACTGAATGCATAGCTATTTCTACCCAAAACAAACCTCAGGTGAATATCCTTTAGTTCTTTCCACAGTTTCCACAAAACAGTTGCTGAAAACAAAGCATAGTGCATGGCAGGAACTGAAAGTTTAACTTGCTATCTCCTGCCTTGTGGCTCATAGAAGTATGATAAAGCTTGCATATCATTATTATTACATTTAAGAATCATGTCATTATTATCACTTATTGTCCCTCTAATGGCAATTCAGTAATAAGCATCAAGAGACATAGAGCCAAAAGAAGGCTACTGAGAATCTACAAGGAGATTTTGATATGCATTCCAGATGTATTCCTTTTTAAAAATGTAGGAGGAGAATTTATTTAAAAAAACACAATTAAGATAAAACATGATCAGTAATTATAGGCTATGATTACTAGTAGAAAAAGAAAATCAGAAAACTGAAGAAGGAGTAGAGGAGAAGCATTCCTGCTAGGAAATAAGGATATAGGCACAACAATGTTCTCATTTAGGATTAGATGTTAGCACCTTACTGACCTTGGCTGATCTCAGAAAAGCTAGACTTGACTGAAGTTGGTTGATACATACATACATACATACATACATACATACATACATACATACACACACACACACACACACACAGTGGTGCTTAAAAGTTTGTTAATCCTTTTGAATTTTCAATATTTCTGCATAAATAAGATCTAAAATGTGATCTGTTCTTCACACTAGTCCTAAAACTAGATAAAGAGAACCCAGTTAAATAAATGAGCCAAACACATTAATACTTCTTCATTTATTTATTGAGGAAAATGATTCAAAGCTACATATTTCTATATGGCAAAAGTATGTGAACCTTTGCTTTCAGTAATCGGTGTGCCCCCCCGGGCAGCAATAAGTGCAACTAAACGTTTGCAATAACTGTTGTTCAGTCCTGAGCATTGGCCTGGAGAAATTTTAGCCCATTACTCCTTACAGAACAGCTTCAATTCAGGGACGTTGGTGGGCTTCCTCACATGAACTGCCCGCTTCAGGTCCTTCCACAACTCTTCTATAGGATTAAAGTTAGGACTTTGACTTGGCCATTCCAAAACATTAACTCCCTTTTTAACCATTCTTTGATCATATGACTTGTGTCTTTTGGGTCGTTGTCTTGCTGCATGACCCACTTTCTCTTGAGCTTCAGTTCATGGACAGATACTCTAACATCTTCCTGTAGAATTTGCTAGTACAATTTAGAATTTATAGCTCCATCAATTATGGCAAATCGTCCTGGTCCGCCACCATGTTTCACAGATGGGATAAGGTTCTTATGCTGGAATGCATTGTTTGCCTTTCACCAAAATAATGCTTTCCATTCAAGTCCAAAAGTTCTATTTTGGTCTCATCCATCCATAGAACATTTTTCTAATAGCCTTCTGTGGTCATTTACAAACTGTAGATGGGCAGTGATGTTCTTTTTGGAGAGTAGCGGCTTTCTCCTTGCAACCCTGTCATGCACACCATTGTTGTTCAGTGTTCTCCTGATGGTGTTCTCATTACCATTGACCTTCACCACTGCAAGAGAGGCCTTTAGTTCCTTAAATGTTACCCTGGGATTCTCGGAGACCTCCTGGAGTATTACATGCCTTGTTCTTGGGGTGATCTTGGTTAGTTGACTGCTCCTGGGGAGGGTAACAATGCTGCTGAATTGCTTCCATTTGTACACAGTTTGCCTGACAGAGGACTGGTAGAGTCTAAACTCTTTGGAAATAGTTTTGTAACCTTTTCCAGCCTGGTGAGCATCAACAACTGTTTTTCAGAGGCCCACAGAAATCTCCTTTGTTCAAGCCATGGCACACTTCTACATACCTGTGTTGTGAAGATGAGACTTTGATACTGAATACCCAGAATTCTGTCCTTTAAATAAGGCAGGACCTCCCACACTGATACCTGATTCTCATCCCATTGATTGAAACACCTGACTCTAATTTCCCCTTGAAATGAACTGATAATCTTAGAGGTTCACATACTTTTTCCACACACAAATATGTAGCTTTGAATCATTTTCCTCAATAAATAAATGAACAAGTATAATGTTTTTGACTCATTTGTTTAATTGGGTTCTCTTTATCTAGTTTTAGGACAAGTGTGGAGATAGATCACGTTAGATCACATTTATGCAGAAATGTTGGAAATTCAAGAGGGTTCACAAACTTTTAAGCATCACTGTAAATGGGAGCCCACCACAAAATTCCATAACTATAAGATAATCTGGGAAATTGAGAAAACTTCCTAGAAGAAGGCAATAACCAATGCCATCTGTATTATTGTCAAGAAGAGTACATAGATGTGCCCATACAAGCACCTTGAACTGAGTTTAACTTGAGGAAATTTTTCCTTACTCTTATGGTTGTTGATTTTATTAATTTATTAAAATTATGTATTGTTCAGATATTCTAAAAGAAAAACAAAGGTTTGCCCTAATGCATACTGCCTCTCAGTCTGTCCCTTGTTCTTGGAGAAATGTGCTGAAGAAGAGGAAAAATGGCTCATTTAAATATTTGCAGACAAATATTATGTTTGCACTCCCAGACCCACTGAAACACCTTATTTTGGATTTAAAACTGAAGCACTGCACAGCTCTTGATATGATCCCAAACTGTAGAGCCAATAACACTGTTAGAAAACAGGGGAAACGGAGAAGGAAAAGAAAGGGAGACCAAGCCACATAACAAATAAAAAGGTAAGGATTAAATCAAAACATTGTAGTTCTCTGAACATGAAGTAAGAAACTATTAACCAACGTAAGATCCAAGAACTTCAGGGGAGAAATAATAGAAGCATACTGGCTTGATTCAGAAATAGCAAACTATAGTTTGTCATTACAGTAAAGGGGAGAAAACTGAATTTTTACCATTTCTATTTATAACAAAACAACAGCCTATTTCATCCAAATGGGTTTGGCAAATCGAAATTTCAAACTAAGATCAAATTATCATTTGGGACTCTGGTTGTAGGACAAATTATGATTAATACAAGCTAGAATATAAGTTTGCCAGGATATAAATGATTTTTTCTCAGCTTTGAGAATTTTGATCTCCATCATTACAAAATATCTTCTTGGTTGACAGAGCTGATCTCTAAATTCACAGAGAGTTGATTATTGAAGAAAAGCAGAATAAAACAAGTATTGTAAAATTTCACTAGTAAGAAAATAAGAGTTTTATTCTTATTTATACATTTTGCTGGAATTGCATGCTTTTTGAAATTTTCACATTTTGCTGTGATAAAACAAAATAAGGCACATAATCAAACCTCTAAAATTCCATTAATTATTTGTTCACGTGAATCAAACTCATGAAAAAATTTGGATTATGACTTGTTTTTTTTTAACTGCAACACTTCAATTTTTCATTTTATTCAATTAGTATCTTTCTGTGTTAGATATTTACAAAACAAGATAAAAGTGGAAAAGAGAAACTGATTTTAAGTAAGCTTGTGATGTAATACTAAAGAGCATGTCATTGTCACATACACACACACAATCCTTCTACTAATATACTCAAGAGTAGCTTCCAGAGGTGTTGCTGCAATTTTTATTTATTGCTATTTATTTGATTTAACCACATTTTTCTACTCTGGTGAGTATTTCAGGATAATGTGACATATCTAAAGGATGTTAGTTTTATTGAAGTGTGTTCAGTTTTTGACAGAATAGTAAAGAGAATATTCCAGAAAATTCAACAGCAGCAGAATGACAGAGTAAACATTCTAGGATAGCAAGAGAGCAAGATTTCTGAAGTTCCCCTTAATCCTATGTCTAATTCAATACAAAAATGTTCTATTCATATTACATTGTTTTTTTTTTTTTTTAATTCTCAACTCCTCAGAAAACTAAGAAATTGCTTGAACTTGTTAAACAGGGAGACAGTTTTTATGAACAATCATGACTTTAGTCCTACTAATTTCTGTATTTCAGAGACTGAGTAGGGAAATGACTGAGCTACTACACATGATAGTAAACAAAATCCACAAGAAGCTTCAGGAATTCAAGTTAGTGTAACGTGTATCCTATCCTTGCCAATGGTTTCAGAAGTCACCTACAATATCAAGCTGACAGGTAAAGAAGGGAAAACCAATCCTGGATCCTCCACCCAGAGGTCACTACCCTGTGATCTGTCTTGTTTTTACACTTCCCTTTTCCTGACTTTCCATTACCACTTGTTTGAAATATATTTGCTCAAAACTATCTGTTCATAAGATAAAATGACCAAACTCCTGATAATCCTTCTAAAGGTTTCTTAAGCAAAGAAATGGGCAGACAGCTAGTTATATGTGTATTACACAGCTTATATATACATACGCTTATTTTGGAAACTATCAAGACTATCAACTATTCTATTGTTACAAACATGCTGCAACCTCTTCTCTGTCTAAAAATAGAATAAAACTGCTTTGCCTTTACTTTCAACATCAGTGTTTCATGTCTAAGAAAGCTTGACCTATAAGCTCCATGGAGTCCTATAATAATTCTTAGTCTCCCAGAGAACTATAAATTGAATAAATATCCATGCCTTAGACTGTCCAGGAAATATTGTTATTTCCAATTTTGAAAAGCTTTAATTTAAATCTGCAAGGCATCAAATATTAAGTTAGCAACTATTTGCCAAAAATAAAACTGCCACTTCTGACAATCTATCTGCCAGAAATAAAAACTGCCAACTCTCAGGTTAAGAAAAAGGTGCCAGCAAGCTAATCATCAGGTCTAAGTAAGGCAAATCCTCCTGAACTAAAACAGATCTGTTCTCCCCCTTTCAGAATGCACAGGCATTCTGCACACATGCTTACCAGGACAGTAGGCATCCAGATCCACTTTTGGTGTTGAACTGAGTGTTGGTGAGCCAAGCTCAGATTCTGGAATTCGAGGGCTCTCAACAAATTTTGCTTTCCTCAGTGGAGCTTAAGAGAGAAATAGAAAGAGAGGACATGAATAATAGTACAGTAAATAGCATATGAAATCAGTTAACAATATCAAACCCAGATCAGCTCCACTTTTTATTCTTTTATGCCAAAAGTAGGAATTATCCATTTTACGAAAAAGAGATGGCCCACATTAACAAGTTTAAACTACTACAGATGTCTCTCACAATTTCTCAAAACATCTAGGTAAAGAATTAATCACATAGTACATTATTATATTAAGTGAGATTTGCTTGTAAATATGTGCTAGAATTTCACACCATAAATAGTGCTCCTTGTATATCCATAGTTTCTCTGGACCAATTATGGAAAGATTCCAAGAACATACACAAAAAAATGGGAATGAGCCATCTTTTACTGGGATCCACTGAGATCTAGAAAATCTAAATTTCACTGCCAATTTTATAGTCTCTTGGAACTAATTAGTTTCCTGCCTATATAACTGTATCTAAATATATCATATAATGCAAATCCCACATCACAAAAAAGGCATACAGATATGTGACTGCACAACTCCTAGCAGCATGGGACCTGAAGTGAGCAGAATAATCCCTTTTCATTTTTCTGCCACTCCATTTTCTCTTCCTCTCTTCCTGATATATGCTATTCTCTCTCTATTATCCCTTTCCTTTCTCTGCCAGCTCACTAGGCAAAGAGGGACAGGGAGAGAAAGAGTTTGATTTTGCTAAGGTTTAAACTGCTTATTTAAAACTATATTGTATAAGTCCTAGAGCTGCATGTTTCCCAATCCTAAATATGCTTAGAACTGTAGCAAAAGTTGCTGCAAAATAGATGGAAAGTTTGCCAGAAAAAGTGAATAATTTTGCTTATTTCTTATATGTAATTACAAACAGTGCGTTTAGTATTTTTCTGTGACTTTTATTGCTCCACATCTTTTAATGATTATCCTGTTGCCCGCTACGATATATTATTGCTATCTACCCCTCCCTTCATTGCTAAAATATTTTGCTATTTTTCCCATTTTAAAATATTTTATATAGAAGATCATTTATTTTTTCTTACAGAGGAATAAATCCATGTATATTGTCTAAGTGTATGAAAGGGAGGTGGAATAGATGTCAGATTTAAAAGAAAATTGCATCATACTATAATAATTTTAAGTGGCAACAAACATCCATGCTTTCATGTTTATCTGTTAATGTGGAGATTCCTATAAAAGATTCCTATAAAAAGTAACACAGTTTTATGCAGAAATAGAACTGTTCCATATACTGCAGAAGTGTGCAGCAGATTCTAATGGACTATCCTTTCATATTTTTAGAGAGTAGAGCATATTATGTCAATCTCTAGATTCATTTCAAGAGGGACAGATAAATTCCTTAACGCAACAAAGAGATGGAATAGACCTTTTATTTATTTATTTATTTAAACTCAATTGATTTATATTGCTGCCCATCTCACAGATGAGACTCTGGACAGCTTACAATAAAAATAGGTAAAAACTAAATAAAACACATACAGTACAAAAAATAAAAGCAGATAGCAGTTGGAATCATAAAACAACCATTAGCATAACTAGAAGACGGGTTGCGACACATACCAGGACCCTAGGCTCAAGCACAAAATCAAGTTTTCAGGACCTTGTGGAAGGCCAGCAGGGTTGGGGCCAGTCTGACTTCCAAAGGGATGATATTCCAGAGGGCAGGTACCATGGCAGAAAAGGCTGTCCTTTTAGGCCCTGCCAGCCATTACTCCATGCCCCTCCTGCTGAATCGGTAGGACAGGTAGAAACAACAGGGAAGAGACAGTCCCATAAGTAACCTGATCCCAAGCCATACAGGGCTTTAAAGGTGACTACCAGCAGCTTAAATTACACCCAGAAGCCCATTAGAAGCCAATGCAGCTCTGCAGAACAGTGATGTCATATGCGCCAAATAGTCACTGCCATTAACTGCCTGTGCCGCCACATTTTGCACAGCTGAAGGTTCCGAATACTCTTCAAGGGCATCCCCATGTAGAGCGCACTGTAGTAGTCCAGTCTGGAGGTCATGAGTGACCATGAGCAGGGCCCCCTGGTCAAGAATGGAAGCAACTGATACATAACCCAAAGTTGTGCAAAGGCCCTCCTAGCCACAGTTGCCACCTGCTCAAGCAGGAGCTGCAAGTCCAGGAGGACCCACAGATTGCATACCAAGTCTGTCTGAGGGAGAGCCACTCCATCCAGGATCGAAGAGAACCAGGAAGTCCAAAGAGAACCAGGAGGTCCAAAAACCCAAACCCATCCAGTCTTCCTTGGGTTGAGCGGAAGCCTGTTGTAGCCCATCCAGGCCTCCACAGCCTCCAGGCACTGAGACAGAACCTCCATGGCATTACTCAGACAATCTGGCATGGAGCTAAAAAGCTGAGTATCATTACCTCACTAATGATACCTCACCCCAAACACTGGATGATCTCACCCAGCAGCTTCATGTAGATGTTAAACACGAGGGGAGAGAGTACCAAGCCCTGCGGTACCCCACAAAGGAGTTGCTGCAAGCAGGACCTCTCCCCCCCATCAATACCTACTGGAATTGATCCTGGAGGAAGGAAGAGAACCAGCACAACACAGTGCTGCCCACCCCAACTCCCAGAGCCGACCCAGAAGGATACCATAAACATGGGTATCAAAGGCTGCCCAGAGGTCAAGAAGAGCAAAGATAGATATAGTACCCCCATCCCGGTCCTGTCAGAGGTCATCCAAGGGTGTGATCAATGCCATGTCAGTCCCATACCCAGGCCTGAACCCTAACTGAAAGGGATCCAGATAATCTGCTTCTTCCAGGGTCCTCTGAAGCTGCAGCACAACTATCTTCTCTACAATCTTCCCTAAAAAGAGAAGGTTGGAGACTGGTTGAAAATTGTCCAGAATGGTAGGATCCAGCAATGGCTTCTTGAGGCGGGGATGCACCACCACATCTTTGAGAGATGGTGGGACCACACCCTCTCTCAAAGAGAAATTAATCACTGCCTGGACCCAGCCACACATCCATGTCTGGGCAGCCTTAATCAACCAGGATGGATGTGGATCTAACATAGAGGTGGCCAAACAAACACCACTAAGAATCCTGTCTGCTTCCTCAGGCCCAACATGATCAAACGCCTCCCAAATAATTAAGACAGCCCCAACCCCTACAGCCTCCACAAGATCTGTTTCAAGGCCAGAATCCAATGTAGACCAGATCCAATGGACTTCATCAGATGCTTAGCATATTCCTTACAATGACCCTGCAGATGGATCCCTAACCATTCTCTCCCAGGTGGGCTTCAGTCATCCAAAACATGTGGATAGCTGCTGGACCATGGGTGCAATAATGGCAGTGAATACTGACATTTCGCCACCCTTACTGCCATGAGGTAGGCTCTAATAGTGCTCTAGCCTGTGTTCAATCAAGTTCACTCCTCATCATCCTTCAGCGATGGTCTTGGTGTTTCTTCTCCTGTTTAATTTGCTTTAGCTCCTCTATAAATCAGGGAGAGTTCCAGGATCCCTGGGAGAGGAAAGACCACTCAGGCACAATCCAATCCAGAGTCCAAGCCTTCTTCTCATTCCAGGCAGCTACCAGGTCTTCAACTGGAGCGCAGCAGACCCTCCAGAACAACCCCAAGCTCCCTCTGGAACCCAATTAGATCCATTAGTTGCCAAGGGCAGACCAATCTAACAGAGTCAGCCTCTCTGCGATGGGGGGTGGCAAAAGAGAACTGCTGGATTACCAGAGAATGATCTGACCATGACAGAGGAGAAAATTCCAGCTCCCCAAAGTCCAGATCACCTTGCCACTGCTCTGACAGAAAAATCAGGTCAGGCATATCACCATTGTTATGTATTGGGCCCTGGATGACTTGTGACAGGCACATGGCTGTCATGGTAGTCATGAACTCTCGAGCTACCTCTGGTCCTGCAACCAGAGAAGGCACATTGAAGTCCCCCAAGTCCATAAATCTGGGGAACTCCACTGTCAGCCTGGCCACAGAATTAAGGAGCTCAGGCAAGGAAGTTGCTACACAACAGGTAGGCTGATATAATCACAATAGTCCCAATTGAACCCTAAAGCATTTTCTATGTTAGCTGAGTGAAGCCTTGAGAAATGGGTGGTGTATAAATTTAGTAAGTAAATAAATGACACTTGAATTGGCAAACTTCAATCAAGATCCGTGGGTTTTTTTATACTACTCCCCAATCCAGATATTATTCCTCCATGAAATCAACCATGAAATTGCCAATAGGGTTGTTGTTGTTGTTGTTTATTCATTCGTCGCTTCCGACTCTTCGTGACTTCATGGACCAGCCCACGCCAGAGCTTCCTGTCGGTCGTCAACACCCCCAGCTCCCCCAGGGACGAGTCCGTCACCTCTAGAATATCATCCATCCACCTTGCCCTTGGTCGGCCCCTCTTCCTTTTGCCCTCCACTCTTCCTAGCATCAGCATCTTCTCCAGGGTGTCCTGTCTTCTCATTGTGTGGCCAAAGTATTTCAGTTTTGCCTTGAATATCATTCCCTCAAGTGAGCAGTCTGGCTTTATTTCCTGGAGGATGGACTGGTTTGATCTTCTGGCAGTCCAAGGCACTCTCAGAATTTTCCTCCAACACCACAGTTCAAAAGCATCGATCTTCCTTCTCTCAGCCTTCCTTATGGTCCAGCTCTCGCAGCCATGTGTTACTACGGGGAACACCATTGCTTTAACAATGCGGACCTTTGTTGTCAGTGTGATGTCTCTGCTCTTAACTATTTTATCGAGATTTGTCATTGCTCTTCTCCCAAGGATGAAGCGTCTTCTGATTTCCTGACTGCAGTCAGCATCTGCAGTAATCTTCGCACCTAGGAATACAAAGTCTTTCACTGCTTCTACATTTTCTCCCTCTATTTGCCAGTTATCAATCAAGCTGGTTGCCATAATCTTGGTTTTTTTGAGGTTTAGTTGCAAGCCAGCTTTTGCACTTTCTTCTTTCACCTTCATCATAAGGCTCCTCAGTTCCTCTTCGCTTTCAGCCATCAAAGTGGTATCATCTGCATATCTGAGATTGTTAATGTTTCCTCCAGCGATTTTAACTCCAGCCTTGGATTCCTCAAGCCCAGCATGTCGCATGATGTGTTCTGCATACAAGTTGAATAGGTAGGGCGAGAGTATACAGCCCTGCCGTACTCCTTTCCCAATCTTAAACCAGTCTGTTGTTCCGTGGTCTGTTCTTACTGTTGCTACTTGGTCGTTATACGGATTCCTCAGGAGGCAGACAAGATGACTTGGTATCCCCATACCGCTAAGAACATGCCGCAATTTGTTATGGTCCACACAGTCAAAGGCTTTAGAATAGTCAATAAAACAGAAATAGATGTTTTTCTGAAACTCCCTGGCTTTTTCCATTATCCAGCGGATATTGGCAATTTGGTCCCTAGTTCCTCTGCCTTTTCTAAACCCAGCCTGTACATCTGGCAATTCTCGCTCCATGAATTGCTGAAGTCTACCTTGCAGGACCTTGAGCATTACCTTACTGGCATGTGAAATGAGTGCCACTGTTCGATAGTTTGAACATTCTTTAGTGTTTCCCTTTTTTGGTATGGGGATGTAAGTTGATCTTTTCCAATCTGATGGCCATTCCCGTGTTTTCCAAATTTGCTGGCATATAGCATGCATTACCTTGACAGCATCATCTTGCAAGATTTTGAACAGTTCAGCTGGGATGCCAACGTCTCCTGCTGCCTTGTTGTTAGCAATGCTTCTTGCGGCCCATTCAACCTCACTCTTCAGGATGTCTGGCTCTAGCTCACTGACCACACCATCAAAGCTATCCCCGATATTGTTATCCTTCCTATACAGATCTTCCGTATATTCTTGCCACCTTTTCTTGATGTCTTCTTCTTCTGTTAGGTCCTTGCCATCTTTGTTTTTGATCATACCCATTTTTGCCTGGAATTTACCTCCAATGTTTCTAATTTTCTGGAAGAGGTCTCTTGTCCTTCCTATTCTATTGTCTTCTTCCACTTCCGCGCATTGCTTGCATTGACAGCCACCAAAAATTTACACTTCTCACTACTTTTGTCCTTTTCTTCCTTGCCTGTGATAGGTCAGCATCTTGTCATTAATACTGCATTGTTTTGCCATTTTAAAGATATACTCAACAATGCAGAACACCAAAGTGTGCATTTGTAGATCCCTACATTTTGCAATGAATTTTTCTAACATACTGTGTTTCATTACTAATATTAGTAAGTTTAGTTAGACTACTGCTGCAAAGTACAAGTATTTTATCAATATGATTATGGAATAATCCTGGTTTAAATAACAATGATGAATTATAATACTAATGTGTTTGGTGCATTACAAAGGGTTAGATAGTAGGGACATACAAAGCATTTGAAAGAAGTGTTCCTTTTCAAAGTACATTAGCTTGAATGAAACATGTTTCTCTGAAGCATTAAAGCAACAATATATTTGATAAAACGTGTGTGGTAGAGAAGTTTTGGGTGCACATGTAGACAAGATTTCTGCTGGGAGTCTCAGTGAAGTAGTGTCTGTGAAGATACACACAATTGGAAACAGAAGAGGACAGCTTTCAAAGCATCTGAGTAAGCATTCTGAAGAATGCAGTTGCTATGATGCTTTTAAAAGATGCTTCATTTATGCTGAAGTGCTTTGCAAAGGATCTCTTATAAATGCTTTGCACAACCCTGTAAGAAAACAGCTTTGCACAACCCTGTATATAATTGCTTACAGCAGAGCTGCGCAAAACGTTCTGAACTTGAAACAATATCCTAAGTTTTCCAAGCTTGAAACAAAACACTCTTTGTTCCAAAATTCTGTCCTGAACTCAGAAGAAATGGAGATGTCCTTTTGTGTTTTTTCAACTATGTTTATGTTCCATAACTAGTTACGGTTTTGTTTGTTTTGTTTGTTTTAATGCTCCAAGTCACTGAGGTTTTACAGAGTGCATCTCCAATATAAATCTAAATTATAAATAAATAAATAAATAAATAATATGGTCTGGCATAGTTTCACCTTTGTTGTCTTTGGACAGAGTTCAAGGGAGTTATGGGGTAGGGTAGAGGAAATTCAGTTAAGAATATACCCCACGAGTATGGACATAAGTACAAAACTGATGCCTGTCTCATAGTAAGTTTATTACATGTGCATTACAGATAGTTCCTCTGATGGTGAGCAAATGCCAAAAATATGCTTTATTTATTGAGTATAGTAGCATGGAAAAAGGCAATAATTTGCACTTAGGAAGAAGTGTCAAGCCAAAAGCAGAACATTGCATTTTTACTGTTGCTGTACTGTAACATGGGTTGTGCCATATTGAACCCATCACTGTTGCTTCTTTCCCAATCTCAGTTCTGTGGTACAGCCACTGGGACTTGGAATTTTTTTTTTTAAATCTCAATTTTCAATGTGGGTGGTACAAAACATTCAGTATGGATTACTATCCCACCTGCTTTTGTGGACTTAGGACAAAAATTGAGGTATCAAGGGCCTTGTTGAAGTTTCCAGTATTTCCCTGGTGAACCTAATGTTTGTGTAACGGTTGCCTAATCCCAAACACTCAGTCTCACAAGCTCGGGCTTAAAGATAACTGATTTATTAAAGGAATAGTATGCAAATACAGAGAAAGCTGAGAATGAGCAAAAGCGCGCCAAATACAAACTTAAAAGCCTTGCCTGTAAGCAAGTTCCGCCCCATCCCTCGTCAGGGCGCTCCCCCTCCCAGGTGCTAGAAGCCGTTAGACGCGCCTGGGAAAGTAACCTTGAGCAGGAGCGCAAACACAAACACACATTCCAAGCCCTCAAAACAACGGAGGGTGAAGGAATGGAAAAACCCCGGGTGAAGGAACACGGAACAGAAGATGACATGTGAAACGTTACAATGTTAACAGCACATTGAAATGGGAACATGACAGTTTGTGTCTATGGTGTTTATATGGTCTGTGAAAGCCTGTACCTCCTGAGCCTTAATTTTAACCCAGGTATCATCCACATACCTGAACCAGTGGGTGGGTGCCATTCCCTGGAATGTGCTGAGCGGAGGTACAGGCTTTCACAGACCATATAAATACCATAGACACAAACATTAGGTTCACCAGGGAAGACACCAAGGACAACAGACTGGTATTCCTAGGCTGTGAGGTTCTTATTGGGACCGGCGGCAAGCTAGAAATACGAGATTTACAGGAAACCCACACACACAGACCGATACCTGATGTTTGACTCCCACCATCCACTGCAGCACAAACTAGGAGTCATCAGGACATTACGTCACAGGGCAGAAACCATCCCCACCTCCATGGATGCCAAAAAGAAAGAAAACCAGCACTTGAGGACAGCCCTGGAAGCCTGTGTGTATCTAAATTGGGCCTTCATTAAATCTAAGTCTACCCCTAGACCTAAAACAATGGCAGACAGGGCTGAGACCCAGAGTCAACGGAAGAACCTGGTCATTCCTTACATGGCCGGCATGTCGGAAAGGATAAAATGGATATTTAGAAAGCACCACATACCGGTATATTTCAAACCCACTAACACACTGAGACAGAGGCTTGTACACCGTAAAGATCCAACACCAAAACATAAGAGGAGCAACATAGTATATGCAATCCAGTGCAGTGAGGAGTGTTCTGAGCTCTACATTGGGGAAACCAAACAGCCTTTACACAAGAGGATGGCCCAACACAGGAGAAGCAACACCACAGGACCAGAATCAGCAGTTTACCTTCATCTAAAAGAAAAAGGACACTCATTTGAGGACAACAATGTTCATATTTTAGACAGAGAAGATAGGTGGTTTGAGAGAGGGGTTAAGGAATCCATTCATGCCAAAGTGGAAAATCCTTCCCTCAATAGAGGTGGAGGCCTCAGACACAACTTGTCCCCCATTTTTCAGGCTGCTCTTTCATCAGTCCCTAAGAAGGTTAAGACCACCAGAAAGCCCTCTCTTAACGATCCACTTGGGGATGAACAAAGGATCTAGGAGTAAGACATCCCAAAGACAATCCAAACCTCCATGGCACCATTAACAGCCATTCAGGTGTAGGGACAATGCAGCCACCCTGGAAGACATATATGGGGTCCCCTTACCAACCTTTGCCCAGACTGAAGAAGCTGCTTGGACAAGCAGCGAAACGTTTCTACCAAAAAGAAAGAAATCCAGCTGCCATGACTCAACCTACAGACAATGCTGTATCTTTTACTGATTCTGCCTTCTTGCCTCCTGGGCTCTGCCCCATTGCCCTATAATTGGACCCTCAGTGACCTGGTTTCTCAGTTGTTGATACGTAACATCAGGTCAGCCTATTATAAGATTCATCTCTTCCAGGAGTTAATTATGGATGAAAGGCCAATCTGGAATGTCTTACCAAGATCTGGTTGGGCAGAGAGAGGGAGGTTCTCGGTAGTGTGCCCACCTGTGTTTCAATTGTTATAATGGTGACCTCAGGGCAGGAGTGCGCCCACCTGTGTTTCGATTGTTATACCAATGGTGACCTCGGGGCAGGAGCAGTAGAGTGGCTATCTAGGAGATTCTGGTGGCTTTCAGAAATGGTGCTTCACAGATAACCAGTTGTGATAGCCTGTTTTTGTGAAACTAAAGGGATTGGATGGAATTGCTGCAATTTTATCCTGCTGTACAGTGGCTCCCATGCCTGGATTGCTCAAAGGTTTGGCCAAGTTGACAGTAGAATACTGTAGGCTTATGATATTGAGGGATTTGAACTTGCTTTCCTTGGGTGTTGAGTCAAATGCAGCTTGAGAGTTCATGGCCACAATGGCAGCCATGGACCTGACCCAAGTCATCAAGGGCCTGACTCACAGCAGAAGTCAAACGCTTAATCTGATTTTTGTGGCAACATAATTGTGATATTTTTAATTGTCTTTTAATTGTAATTTTTAACATTTAGCTTTTTTATTATGGTTTTTATTGTAAGCTGCCTAGATTAATAAATAAAATAAAATAAAATAAATATTGGGGGTGTTAACACCAGTTCCCTGCCATGGTTGGATCACTCTTTTATTGTTTTGGAGTTTTCCATAGCTGTAAGTGAGTGCCATGGTACCCTCTGGTTTTCAAAGGAGCTGTAGGAGATGAAATAGGAGAAGTGGCACCTAGAACACCACTGGAGAAAAACAATGAGCAAATTTGACTGAATACAGGTAAGGGTTATTATTAAGGATTACCTCATGAAGGTAAGGACAGCAAAATATAGTTATTTTTCTGCTCTTATCATGTCCGTAGATAGTCAGCTGGCAGTCCTGTTCAGGATAGCTTGGACCCTCCTGTAGAGGGAGGGCCCAGAGGACCATCTATAGGGCTGCTGTGAGGAATATTCAAGGCATCTGGCAGATAGTTGCTCAGATTCATTCTGAGCTGGATCTGGCTGTGCATATCCTATGGTGGTGACTGGCTATGTTAGCTGGGGGAGGTTTGTCCACTTCCTTGGGATCAACAGGCTCAAAGTCCTAGGAATTGTAAGCCTGGCCACCTGTATATTAGATCCATTTCCTTCTTGGCTGGTTCAGACTGCCTAGGAGATGATGTGTGTTAGGATCCAATTGGTGGTTAATTCCTCCTTGAGTGAGAAGGCCCATCTGCATTTAAGGAGACAGTGGTAATCATTTCTGGACTAAATGATATTGGATAATTTTCATCCAGTTTCCAACCTCCCCTTTTGGAGGAAGATTGTAGAGAAGGTAGTTGGGCTGTGGCTATAGAGGGTTCTGGAGGAAATTGATTATCTAGACCCTTTTCAATTAGGATTGAGGCCTTTATGTAGTGGTGAGATGGCACTGATTGCATTTGTGGATAACCTTTGGAAGGCTTGGGATGGCAGTGGTGCATCCATTCTGGCCCTCCTTAATCTCTCAATGGCTTTTAATATTATTGTACACTTCTGGGCTGAATTAGGGATGTGGGACATTGTGTTGCAGTGGTTATCCTCCTTCCTCCAAGGCTGGCTCCAGTTGGTGATGACAGGAGGTTAATCTTTAGGCCTTACACATGCCTTCTGAGGTTCTCAGGGGTCTACCCAATCTCTGCTCCTATTTAACATCTACATGAAACTACTGGATGAGGTCATCAGTTATGCAGTAAGATATCATCGGCAGGCTAATGATATTCCATGTACATCTGTCCATGGTTTCTTTGGTAAGTAATTTTGCTTCCAAGATTATTTCTCAGTGTCTGGAAGCTATAGAGGTGTGGATGGGAAGCAAAAGCCTTAGACTCAACCCTAGCAAGACCAAGTCCCCACAGTACCAAGGACCTTCCATCTTTAGGTCTGAATGGGTGGCACTCTGTCAGGCAGAACTGGTGCACAATTTGGGCAATCCTTCTGCATTCATGGCTCCTGCTGGAAGAACAGGTGGCAGCTGTAGTCAGGGGAGCCTTTATACAAATTCATCTTGTGCATTGATTCCATCAGTTCCTGGATCGATCACTCCCACCTTAGTCACCTCTCATCTGGATTAATGAAATATGCTGTAGATGGTGTTGCATCTGAGACCATTCAGAAGCTACAACTGGTTGAGAATGCAGTAGCTCATGTAATTATGGGCATGCCTCAGTATGCCTGTGTTATACCACAACTCTCTGAGCTGCACTGGCTTCTAGTAGGCTTCTGAGTGCAATTCAAAGTGATGATTGTCATCTATACACCCCTTCATGGGCCAAGGCCAGGTTATTTGTGGGACTGCTGTCTCCTATTAATTCTGCCACCCACCAGATCCAACACAATTGGCATGCTTTGAGTCCCTTCCACAAGCAATGCCATGTGACAGACCCCAGGAAGCATGTCTTCTCTGTTGAGGTGCCTGCCTTGTGAATCAGCTTATCCTCCAAAATTCAGATGGCCCAACCCTGTGGGCCTTGAAAATCTGACTTTTCCTACAGGGGCTGGGCCAGGGCACAGAGTGAGTCAGATTCTGAGATATGTTTTTAAGAGATGTTTTACGGAGTTGAGTGATTTTCCTCACTTGCTAGTTGTTTTGCTTTTGAGGTTTGATATTTTTATCTGCTTTTAAATTTGTTACATGTGCCCAGAGTTGCTTTGAATTGGAAGGCCATAAAAATAAAATGAATAAACAAACAAACCGGTTACCAAAGAATGAAAACTGTAAGTGAAGCTTGGTGCTGGGAAAGTGAAACTACTTGACTACTGTTTTGCTAAAGCTTGGTTAAAATTGCTTCTTTTTGTTTTTTAAGTGAACAAAAAAGTTGGAAAAAATGGGAAGCTGTGCTGTCCTGTCTCTTTCAATCAGATTCTTCAAATCTACAGTATGTACATCACAAAATGGTAGCAGATAATGGAGGTGATGGTAGACTGCTAAATGCTACAGTGGCTAAAATAGGCAGTTCTGGTTGCTGTTGAAAATGGCCTGTTAATCTTAAGAGAAAGAGTAACAGATGATCCAAATACAGCTTGCCACTGTTCCTCTTCCCCTGCTGACTCCTTTGGATCACTATAGCAGCAACATCAGAAAAAAATTCTGTATACTTTGGTATATACAGGGTGTACCAGAAGTCAGGCCCTATAAACAATTTATTATATAAATTACAATAAATATTTGAATTGATTGCTATTTTCTTCTAAACACTTCCTTACTCATTTGACACATGATTTTTTAACTTTCCTAGGTATGGTAACATTTTATCTGGAAAAAAAAAATTAATAAAACATATTGTGATTGGCCTATAGGGCCTGACTTTGCAGGAGGGTGTCCGTCTGTCTGTCTCTCATTCTATCTCAATACTACCCACTGAGAAAACGAATCTCAAGTTTTTTTTTCTGGGTCAGTGATCAAAATTTAGACACGGAACATTGATATGGATACTGTTTGTCTGAAGTTTTATCCATCCCTGAAACTTTCAATCTATGGCCATATGAAGGTGCCACTCCACAGTGTTCAGGTTGCAGCCACAAATCCTCATTAACAGATGATTGCTTCCTTTGCTTGGTGAGCTCAGACAAAGCTCACATTGGTGTCAGTTGTAAAATTGCCAAAAACATTTGCAACTTTCATGGCACTCCTTTTTGAACCCATAACACCAATAAACCTCCACTTCTGTTCTCTAAAGGTAGCTTCCTGGCTGCAATCAAGCCAGTCTGTTGAAGAGGTGAACTCTGGGTGCTACATATCAATCTATCATACCTTACTGTTCACATGAGTAAGATTATCTTAAGGCCTGACATTTTATTCCTATCCATGGTTGACTTCAAATTCCATTTAAAACAGTATCACCTATTTAGCATCCACTTTTGCTATTGAGCTAAAGTGCATGCTGTATGCTATAGATCAGGCATGTCCAACCCGTGGCCCACGGGCCACATGCGGCCCTGAACAGCTAGTGATGCAGCCCCAAGGATGAAGCACACAAAGAGTAAAATTAGAATTAAAATTTCTGACGAGCACCTTGAGAACTCACCGAGAATTGCAACCACTTTAATTGAATTAATTAATGCATTAGTTTCACAAAAACAAGGTCAAATATCCCACTAGTTTTATGTTGCCCTCTTTTTTAAAATTGTATAATAAAAATATAAAAAAAATAAATGAAGTTTTATTACTCATATACATTAACTATATTATATATTTTATGTGTGGCCCAAGACAATTCCTCTTCACTCAGTGTGGCCCAGAGAAGCCAAAAGGTTGGGCACCCATGCTCTAGATATTCATAGAGTACTTGCCTATTACATTCATTGTGCTGTCCAGATCCATCAATCCCAGAAAGTTTTCATCTGTCACTTAGGACAGAACTCTGACTTGCTATTTGCACCCCAGAAGTTTGGTAAATAGTCAGCACATTGACTGCCAAAACAAACAATAAGTCTGGCATGAAGAGATACAAGAGCGCTCAGTTAGGTCTTCTCTTTTTTCATAGCTTTGCATCATGCTCTGGTTCCTAGAATTGTGTCAAACAACTACACAGTCTCAGCCTAATGCCCTTATCAAACATTACTATTCAGTCATTCAGCCCACTCAGGCATAGAATTATCTTACGTTGACAGTGGCACCTACCTTCCGCTAGAAAGTAAGCTTGGTACTCACCCATGAATCACAAAGTTCATAATGAAGGATATGTTGGCTATCCATAATTCTGGGCAGTTTACAATAAAATTTTGGTGATCAATGTCCCAAATTCTTTCTTTTACTATTGATTTGGCCTTCTCTGAGGTTAATTGGCCTAGATATTCAGGAGCGAGGACAAGACTGCAAAGGTTCTTCTGTACAGGTATGGTGCCAATGAGATTGGTACCTGTCTGACAGCAGCAGAGGTATCAGGCCTGTAGGATCGAACATGATTTTGAGTCCTGAAATTAGAATCTGATCCTTAATACTTGGCACATTAGCTTCAAGCCTCAAAACTGCATGGGGGGTGCATTTTGGGGTACCAAAGACTTAAGGAAATTTGACTGATTTTTTTGTAAGCCCTTAGGTTTGTATATGGGCCAAGTTGTATCCCATATGGTAGTTGGGCAACTGTTTTGGCCATGAACAGTTTAATTGCTGCTGGGATGTAATTTGCCCCCTGTTGCCTGTAAAATTTCATTATTGCCTGTGAGTTCTTCTGGGCAGTAGAAGTGGCATAATTTACCTGGGCTGTTAATTTCCTAGAGGCCTGAAATACTATGCCCAGGTATTTAAAACATTTAACTTGTTCTAATTCATGGGAGTCAATTGTCCACTTTTGTCTTTGTCTTTTATTAGAGAAAACTGGGACTTTAGATTTGTCATAATTGATTATTAATTGTTCCTCATTACAGTACGATGCCAGGGTTCTTAGTGCCTGCTTCATTCCTATAGAGGACAAGAAGAGAAGAACATCATCCACATAGAGTAGAATTGGGAGATGTCTATCACCCAATTTAGGTGCATAGATATCAACTCTCTGAAGAGTTTTAATCAGAGAATTGATATAAATGATAAAAAGCAATGGTGCTAAAATGCATCCTTGTTTCATCCCTTTAACAGTCTGAATAAAATCTGAAAGGTCCCCTCCCTGGTTACATCTTACTCTAAGGTTGGTTTTATCATACAGTTTATGAATTAGGAGCAAGAGTTTTTTGTCTATAGAGGATCTGCTCAGAATGTCCCAGAATCTGACCCTTGAGATATTATCAAAAGCTGCCTTGAAATTGATAAAGGCTGCATATAGATTTAAGCCAGAGTAGTTTGTATATTTGTCTGCCAGGTGTTGAAGCACTAAACAATGATCTATAGTAACTGTCCTGGTTGGAATCCTGCTTGCTCAGGGTCAATTATTCCCTCATCTATTACCCAGGTTTGGAGTCTGGTAAATAGGTACCTGGCATATAATTTGGTAATAATGTTCAATGAACTAATTGGCCTATAGTTAGCTGGGTCATTTCTATCACCCTTTTTATATATGGGAACAATTATGGCTCCCCCCTCCAGTCCTCTGGAATCTTAACTGTGTGGTTAATGTATGAAAAGAGTGAGGCCAATACAGGGGCTCACCAGTTTGGATTTAATTAGCTCAGGGGGGATATTGTCACTCCCGGGGGCTTTACCACACTTAAGCTGGTTAATAAGATTTTTAACTTCCTTGCTTGTGACTGGGGGCCACTGCAGAAGTGAGGATAAAGGTAAATCCATCACATAGGTGTTAGCATGCAGATCACAACAGAGGATTTGGAAATGAAGTACCCAGGTACTTGGAATACTACAGTGCAATTATATGGTGTCATTATGAGAACAATTTGTTACAATATGCCAGAATAGGGAAGGATTTTTGGACTTTGTAGCTTTGATTAGGTGTGACCATTTTTTCTTCGGGTGTTGGGTTTTTTGCTTTCTGAGCAGAGCCTTATATTGTCTGTTCTGCTCCTTTAAAATTTGGATAGAATCTGGTGAATTGGCCTGCAGCGAGGTGGCATAGGATTCCAATAATGCTGCTTTGGCAGCGATCCAAGATTTGTCAAACCAGCTCTTAGAACACCATCCCATCCTGGTCAGGTTGGTATTCACCTTTGTTACAAAAGTTTGGAGCTTAGCTATGAGTTCATGATATACACTAAGTGTGCTGCTAACCAGTATATAAGCAAAAACACTCAAACAAATGCAGAAGGAATCCTATCAATCAATCCATCCACCAATAAATCACTGGCAGTTTTTCATTCAATGGTCAAATTTACTATTTTGACTGGCACCTTATTTCATACTTATTTGCCTCCAGAAAATCGGGAAGAGGAGGTGAGTATCATCGGTTTCATCAAGAACCCAGACTAGCTTTGTCCTTACATTCAGCAACTCTGCTTGGAATTAAAGAAATCTGTGTATGGGATATGTGCATATGTTCAAGAAAGGTTATGTGTATATGTGTGCATTTATTCATATACAAAATGCCTGTAAATAAGCAATGGAGAGCCAGTTTGGTCTAGTGGTTAAGGTGGTGGGCTAGAAACCAGGAGACTGAGAGTTCTAGTCCCGCCTTAGGCATGAAAGCCGGTTGGGTGGCCTTGGGCCAGTCACTCTCTCTCAGCCCAACTCACCTCAGATGGTTGTTGTTGTGGGGAAAATAGGAGGAGGAAGGAGCATTAGGTATGTTCGCTGCCTTGAGTTATTGATAAAAATAATAAAGGCGGGATAGAAAATAAAATAAATAAATAAATGGAGTTATTAATCCATTTCAGCAAAGCTAAATCAAAACCAGTTATGAGTCTTTTACTAGCTTTCAAGTAAAATACAGCCTGAATTCTTTGCAAGTACAGAGAAGCACTTGAACGGTTCGTTTAATATTCATATTCAAGTATTAGAGGGGGCAATGCCAAAAAAGTCAGTCTTTAGTTGTTGTTGTTGCTGTTGTTGTTGATGATGTTTTTTTGTTTGCAGGGATTTGGGGTCTTAAACTAACACATATGTGTTAAGCATCACAGAAATGTCACAAACCTATTTTATTTTTCTAAATGCCCCAAAAATCACATTTAAAAATCTATGGCTTTGCTGCCAAAATTCAGCAGTGACTTCTTAAGGACTATGGAAGTTACATGCAGAGGGACATAGCAGAAGGAAAAATATTCCTTGCACAAACTATATGGAGAAAAATGCAGGAAATAGCTATCTGAGTTTATTTATTTATTTATTTATTTTCTATGCTGCCTGACTGAATGACTCTGGGTTGCTCACAAGTAAAAATATTTTTTTAAAAAATACAATAAGAATCAAACAAACAAAAAGAATAAAAGACAGCAAAATGACAGGAACCAGACAGGAACAGGAAAAAGAAGGAGACCCACGCAATCCAAGGGGGCTTCACTCACCCTTGCTAAAGGCTTCCCTCACTAAAGGAGTTGAGATAGCTATCCCTTATTTTGAAGAATAGATAACATTCTTAGAGTAAAAATGAACAACTGAATAAGAATTCATATACAATAGAAATATAGAACTTTTGGTATCTTGGTTCCAAAAGTCAGTAATAAGTATTATATGAACAGGTTTTAATTTTATAAGCACCAGTTTTTGAACAACATACTAATTTTGATCTATCTTTAATATTATTAAACGATATCCTCAAAGTCTCTCATTACTGTATGGTTCAGTTTTGTTTATAGCAACCCATTATAGTTAAGTAGGTCAGTGAGAAAAATGAACAGATAATAATAATAAAAAATCTATTCTGCTATGATAGTCCTCTTTCTGGTAAGAGAATAAATCACAATTATTATTAGAGAAAAGTAACTGAAAGTAGAGAACAGGGAGGGAAGAAGAGATTTTGTCTTTTACTAATACTGAACCTTGTCAGTGATAACAGAGTGAAGAGTGAATCAAAACCTTCTTAGCAAAAATAAGTGTAGAAGTAGAGTCTGTGCAAAGAAAACTGGGTAAGGGAAATTGAATTTAATAGAAAAGAAATGTTGCTCAGCAGTAAATCCCCAGCTCAAAACTCATGTGATCTTTTCAACACATATACAAACTGAGGTCCTTTCTTCCTCAGGAGGAGTCTGACACCACAAAAATATTAGGCAACACAAGGACATTACGCATGGACTAGTTGGACCTAGAAGAAAACAATGAAATTGGCTGTTTTACTCTTGCGATCTAATTCTTCTCTCATCCAGATTTATAAGTGGTAAAGTCATGTCTAGGACAATATAACCAGATGATGCCAACCACCATATCTGTGACATTATTTATTCATAAATAGAAAATGGTATACAAATATTAAATAAATGCAGTTATTTAAACCCAAATACCATCTTAGCACATCCACATATGCACAGGTTTACAGAGCATAGGATGAGAAAAATGGATGCAAAGTCATCAGAGAAGGTGTTTCCAGGAGTTGTTTGGTAAGTGGCACTTGGCATTTTCGTATATCCACCAAGCTGTAAAACTAATGATCTTTTATTACTGGTATTTTATTACTGGTATTTTTATGTTGCTCTACTCCAAAATGGTTCCAAGCAGTGTACTACAGAAACAGAAGTTAAAAACAGAAAAAGTAACAATTAAAATGTATTAAAATAAAGCTAATCGGCAAAGGTAGATCTTAAAAGAAAACCTATCTTTTACAGTCTTGTAGTTTAAGAAAGAACAATAAGCAGGCAGGCAGGTCCCCAGCAAAAATTGGTAATCTCAGGAGTATAATCTGCCACAGCAGGACTATAAATTATTTATTATTATTTATTTAGTTAGTTAGTTTTATCCCATCTTTATTACTTCTATAAATAACTCAAGGCGGTGAACATACCTAATACTCCTCCTCCTATTTTCCCCACAACAACAACTCTGTGAGGTGAGTTGGGCTGAGATAGGTGCACCAGGAAAAGCAGTTTCATGAACTATTACCTCAATCCTAGTGAAGAATATTTGGCTCAATTCATGATTTAAATATAATGTTGGTCCTGATTAGCTACACATTTTGAATAAATGCAACTACTGATATTCTCATAGTTATACAATATATGCTAAAGTTTTTTTTAAAAAACCTGGATGTTTAGAAAACATGACAAGACAATAAGCTTTACAATATCTAAGCTGCTGGCAATGAATAAGAAGAAGCAAATAAAACAGGTTACCATAGAAAATCAAAGGGACTATACATGAAGAATAGTCATGTATAGTTGAACATAAAGGATAAAATACGAATCCCTGCATTCAAATAGAAAAAGTAATTTAATAGTAAAAAGAATCTATACTATTGAAACAACTGATTTTGTTCTTTTACAGTGAGTAGTCATCTATATTATTTTATCTAATTTTATTTGATATAGTCATTGGACTAATCAATAAACAAAAAACAGCAGACTTTGATACAACTTAACTAAATTTCCACAGTGTGTTACATTATTTCCCTAATTAAATAATTAGGATGTAAATGAATGCAAATGACAACATTGGTAACAGATTTGGAATATGAGAGAAAGAAACTTGTTTTTCTCAGATCTACCTTTCACAATGGGACAGAAGCACAGAGAATTCCACCAAGGTTGTTTCATGGCCAAACACCCAAAAATAAAGCCTTTTTTTCTGTATACTGCACTTGTTAACTAAATCTTGGAAACTGGTATCAGAAAACTGCATGATCCTCAAAAGTCTTTCATTATCAAAAACAACAGCTTCCTATCAGATGTATAAGTTCTACATCAATACACTCACTAATGATTTATTGGTTTGGAGGATCAGTGGGATTATCCATTAGACAGAATTTCTTTTTTTGCCTGCTTATTCTAAGAGCTAGAAATGTAGTCTACCTGAACTGCTGCTACCTGAATATATGAAAGTCTGTAAATGTTCCAAATTCTTGTGGTCAGTTTGGACCTCTAGAGTGTTCTGCCCCTTCAAAGGATCTGGAACCAATGACAAAAAACTTCTCCGAAAGCTCCTACTTAAAACAATAAAATAGTTCCAGTCAACTGGAAGGAAATACTGGGACCAGAATTCAAAAGGTAATAAGCTGTTTTCAAATTTGAGGAAGGATTGTAAGAGGACCACCCCCAAGGTAAAATCAGTAGCATTTGCTGATACAGCAAGAGGGTAGGTCGGATTTGGATAGCAGCAGATTGGATGAGAAGTGATGACCTCTTTGAGTCAAAGAAAGACTTGTTGGCCATTAGCATCCCATTTAAAAGAATTCCCTTTCTTGGTAATGTGAGACAGTAGCCAGTGGAGCAAGAATAGAAACATTTATGGTAAAAATTGGCAAAGCCCCAAAATGCTGTACATTCCTGATGAGGTAAGAGATGTCCATCTTAATCTGAATCTATCTGATTTCCTTCTGAAGACACAGGACAGTCCAAATAGTTCAACACTGATGGATTAAAGGATCTTAACATCTCATACATAATGTACTGGTATGCTCTTTCTCTAGCCAGATTTAATGTCTTGCTGTCCATGCCAATAGAGGGAGATGTAACTTTATTAATTTACAATCAGAGACCAAAACCTTCTGTATAGTACACAAAAAACTCAAGTTAAAGAATAAACTAATAATAGTCTGAAATATCAGCAAAATATCAACATGCCACTAACCAATATATTACTACTAGCTCCCAGATGAATGGCTCAAAATATATAAATAAATGGACAAACCTCCAATAAGTATTGGAGATGGGGGGGATAAAATAGCAAATCCTCTGCTGCCCATACTTTCCTATAATTCCTCAAGTTCTCTCTGATATTCAAACAGACCTGGATTAATATAGCCAAAGTGTCTGGGTTGCCCTGAAGAATACATTTGGCCCAGACAGTTTCCTCCTTAAACTGGTCAATTAAGGCTCTTCAATTCCAGCCCATATTAACAAAATCAACAGTATACTCCCATATTGCTTACCCTGTTGGAGATGATATTACATGGTTTGTAGAAACTTTACTTGTTAGCTTTAGGAATGCTATAAAACTGGCATAGCTGTCCAGAACTGGGCTGTTCTGCAGGAGGTTTGCCCTTTTGCAGCTCCTTCAGCAAGGTACTGAAGGTAGTAAATTTGCCAGGATTTGCATTATATTTGTCAGATAATGAGGCAGGCGTTTGGGAGTAGAGAGCTGCTGCTGGTAGATCCTGGGCTACGGATAGTACTGGAGCTGTTCTGCTCTATTTGTTAGTCTATCTGATTCATTATCTGGATTAACCGGTCAATCTGGATCATCACTGAGCTCTGATACCAAAGCTAGGCATTACAATCAGTACCATGGTCAATGGAGTTGCAAGAAGTCTGGTAGACACTGTTATAATCTTGGGGTCAGAGCATGGGTTTCCTCCTGTAGGACTCACTTCTCTTTCTGCTAGATTTCATACAATCATGGCTTTATTCACAATTCTTCAGATACTACCCCTCCCTTAATCAATAACTAGCCAACAGCAGAACCATCAAGAACTTGACATAATTAAATGAAAGTTTTGTTGCATACTTGGAGAGGTTATGTAGTATATACGCAAAAAGTCAGCTACTACAGATTACAAGGTTAGCCATATACAGAGATACCTCTCTTTTTTTTTACAAATTGAAAGTTTGTGCCAACCTTGCATCAAGCAAGTCTATCAGTGCCATTTTTCCAAAGATTAGCATTTTTTAGCAATAAAATACTTTTAAATTAAGATATGCATATTGTTTCTTTAGACATAATGTTATCACACACTTAATAGACTACAGTAGAGTGTAAACATAACTTTTATACTGTACTGATTGCCAGTAGCTAAGCTTCCTCTTTATGACACCTGTTTATGGAACTTGCCCCAACCAAAATGTATCTCTGTGGTTCTCACAGAAAGGGTCCTTGATGTTCATGAGACTGGAAAGACTTAAAAAACATTGCAGAGATTTTGGCCTCCATCAATCCATGATCAGGCAGATAGCGTACAAATGGAGAAAATGCAACATCACTGTTATTCTTCCCAGAAGAGGTCATGAAACAAAAATCACCCAAAAGCAGGGAATACATTAAGTCAGCATGTTACAAAGAATCCCAGGATAACAGCAAATGATCTGCAAGTTATTCTTGCTTCGTCTGATGAGTGTTCATGAAACCACCATATGAAAAACACTGAACAAGAGTGGTGTCATGAGTGCCGTTGAGCTAAAGTCATCAGCGCAATGGCACTCATGACAATGACAAGGAAATAGGTGAAGGGGTACAAGTTAAGTAGCCATCAACCTACAACGACTAACGGCCAACAAACAATAGCCAAAGGAATCACGGAGCCACCCAAACCATCAGCGGCAATACAACGGGGATCGCCCAGCTGAAAGCAATCAGCAGAAGAATGGAAACCTGCCGATGGGCGATCCCGGAAACCCTCACCCACCGGCAGGGCAACGCATGGGACAAAGGGGGGTGACGTGACCGAGAGCGAGGGGGCGCTGACCGGCGCGGGGTATTTAAACCCCGCACCGGCGCGCTCCTGTCACTCTCAGCTTTTTTCTACCAACGTTGTACCTGCCCTGAAATAAACCAGAACCTGATTTGCAAACCAGCGTCTGAACGTTATTCAGAGGTAGGCAGCGCATGACATAAAGCTGAGAGTCATAAACTCAGCCTCGCCGAGCCCCACCGGACGACAACGAGCCGCGGGAGGAGTAGACGGCGAGAAGACCAGCAAGATGAGGCTGGAACGGCGCGGGCAAGGAGGGCGAGCCGCGCGGCAAGAGACAGAGGAGGACCGACCAAGGCCAGAGGCACCGCGGACTCCCGGAGCCATGGACGCCCACCCAACCCGACCCGAGCCTCAGCTCCAACCCCAAGGGGAGATGGCGACGGAGGCAACCCGACCGCGGGAGGGAGCAGCACGACTTCCGAAACCAGCGGAGGACCCCGCGCCCCACATCGCACCCCAGCAACGGGCGTGGAGCGACAGCCCCACGGCGCTCGACACGGAGGAGGACGACGGAGACACCCATCAGACGGCGGAGGAAGCGGACCCGCGGCGGAGGGACGATGAACCCCACCGGCAACCCACCCCCGAGGACGCGCCAACGGAACCGGCCCCAGCGGCGGCGCGGGCTGTGGACGAGGAGGCACGAGCTGAACTCGCGGCCATGCGGGCTCAGCTGACGGAGCTCCGGACCATGCTCCAGGCGCTTATGCCCCCCGCGCCACCCAACGACGTCCCCGCACAAGCCCACACCCCGAGCGAAGCATCGAACCCACACGGGCCAGCGGAGGGCCAGCAGACGGCACAGGCGGCCGACACCACACCCCGAGAAGCGAGAGGCGGGGCCGCACAAAACGCCCGGGCCCCAAAGGACTTTCCCATCTTCTTCGATGGGACCCCCACAAAACTCTCGTTTTTTGTGACCAACGCTAGGGAGTTCATGGGGAGGCACGGACACTCCTATGACTCCGAGGCCGACAAGATCGCCGCCGTGGCGATCAAACTCCAAGACAGGGCGGCGGACTGGTACGTCCAACTGTACGAGTCCAGCTCCCCCGCCCTCGCCACCTTCCCTGCTTTCATCAAAGAGATGAAAGACTACTTCGAAGACCCCCTAGCCAAAGTGCGGGCGAAAAGCGCACTCCAAAGACTTAAACAGGGCACCCGCACGGTCCCTGACTACGCCCTGGAGTTCAAAGCCCTCGCGGGGAAGGTCAGCGACTGGTCCGAGACCACCCTGCTGGAAATCTTCAAAAGGGGGCTCAACCGCGACGTTCTCCAATGGGCCCTCTACCGCGACGACCCAGAAACGTTACACGGGTGGATCCACCTCGCGGGGAAAGCCGAACACGCGCACCGCACCTTCCTCATGACAACCACGGAAGACACAAACGATGCCGGGAAAAAGGTACCCGCACCACACGGGGGGATGGCCGGCCCCATATACCCTAAAAAGAAGTTCAACCGGGAGCCCTGCGGGAGGTGTGGCAAATTAGGGCACAAGACGGCGGATTGCTTCGCCAACCGACCGCCGACCAGCGCGCCCAAGCCCACCCCGAAAATTAGCCCCAAACCACCCAACCCGGGGCCGCCGCCTCACCGCCGAATGACCGTGGCCACAGCGACACCGAAAGAGAGCTGGGACGCTTACTGGGGGGAAGAGGACAATCCCGACCCCGACCAGCCGGCGGGAAATGCTCCCCGCCTGCTCTGAGACGCGTGGCGAGGCAGGCGGTGGGACAGCAACGCGGACCACCTCAACGAAACGACAAAAGCTCCGTAATATTGGCAGCAATTCAACTCTCCACCGGAAACGGAGCCACCACGGCCGCGGCACTAGTGGACTCGGGGTGCTCAAAAAACCTCATCCACCCCGACCTAGTCGCCAAACTCGACCTCCGCTGCTTCCCCCTCCCCACGCCGCTGGCATTCCACCAGCTGGACGGCTCTACAGCGGGAGGGAAACCAGCCACGCTACAAACCGACCCGGTCACCCTGCAAATGGGCACTCACACTGAGCGCACATCGTTCGTAGTCACGCACATCGGACGGCCCATTGCAGTCCTGGGGATGCCATGGCTCGCGAAAAACAACCCGCGGATCAACTGGGCGACCCGTACCTTCACATTCGGCGACGGCGAGTATCGAGCACCAGTTCCAGCCGGCAAAAGCAACCCCACGGTAGGACGAGCGGAGGCGACCACACAAGACAACGCCGCTAACCCAGCAGACCTACCAGAACAATACGCCGACTTCTCCAAGGTCTTCGGAGAGGCAGAGGCTGACCAACTACCCCCCCACCGCAAGACGGATTGCCGGATCGACCTACTGCCCGACGTCCCCTTACCTCGACCAAAAATCTATTCGATGACCCCGAAGGAGATGGCAACCCTCCGGGAGTTCATCGATAAAAACCTAGACAGGGGATTCATAGAGCCAGCATGCTCACCGGTCGGAGCCCCCGTCTTATTCCGGGAGAAGAAAGACGGGACCCTACGGCTCTGTACCGACTACCGGGGCCTAAACGCGGCTTCCCTGTCCAACAAATACCCCTTACCCCTGGTGAAGGACATGCTCGCCCACCTGTCCACGGGCAAAGTCTTTTCCAAATTGGACCTTCGCGAGGCGTACTATCGCATCCGAATCAGGGAGGGGGACGAATGGAAGACGGCGTTTAACTGCCCCCTAGGCGCTTTCCAGTACAAGGTACTGCCCTTCGGACTCGCGGGGGCCCCTGGGGTGTTCATGCAGCTCATCAATGAGGTACTGCATGAACATCTGTTTAAAGGGGTCCTGGTCTACATCGACGACGTCCTTATTTACACAAAAACACACGAGGAACACGTAACCTTAGTCAGGCAAGTCCTCGACAAGCTCAGAAGGGCGCAGCTCTATGCGAAGCCTACAAAGTGCGAGTTTCACAAAGAGCGCCTAGACTATTTGGGGTATCGAATCTCCGGGGACGGCATCGAAATGGACCCCGCAAAAGTCGAAGCGGTGCTAAACTGGGAGCGGCCCCGCAACAGACGGCAACTACAGAGCTTCCTGGGATTCGCGAATTTCTACAGGTCATTCGCCCGGGGGTTCGCTGAGATAGCCCTCCCCTTAACGGACCTCCTCAAAACCAAAGGGGTGGGGGACACCCGACGCGCCAAGAACCCAGGCACAGTGCTGAATTGGACTCCCGCGTGCCAGACCGCATTCGACAAGCTGAAAGCGCTGTTCACTACGGAGCCAATCCTCGCGCACCCGGACCCAGAACGGCCGTTCGTGGTCCAAGCCGACGCCTCAGACTTCTCCCTGGGAGCCATCCTACTACAGAAAGACTCCACGGGGCTCCTGAAACCATGCGCCTACCTGTCAAGGAAGTTCTCCGAGACAGAGAGGCGATGGCACGTCTGGGAGAAAGAAGCCTTCGCGGTGAAATCGGCACTAGAGACATGGCGACACCTACTCGAGGGAGCCACCCAACCATTCGAGGTCTGGACGGACCACCGGAACCTCGAGGCCCTACGAACGCCTAGACGCCTTAGCCCAAAACAGGTCCGATGGGCCCAATTCTTCAGCCGCTTTGATTTCCAGCTGAAGTTCATGCCGGGCAAGAAGAACTTCCTGGCCGACGCCCTCTCCCGACTGCCCCAAGACGAAGAGCCCGCCCCAGACACCATTGGGACGGTCCTATCCGCCTCGCAACTGGGGATGGCCGTGACCACCCGAAGCGGCGCACGGAGGCAGCTCGACGCTACGGCGCAGCCGACGGCGGGACAACCGGCGACGGAAAGAAGCCAACCGCAACTACCAGGGGGAATGCGCACGGACCTCGCCGCCGCCCTCAAAACCGACCCCTGGTTCCTGGCGAACCCCGACAAGGTAACGATGGCGCAAGACCTGGCATGGGGGGAAGGCAGAATCTACGTCCCGGACTCGCAGCGCCAGGCGATCTTGCATAGGTCACACGACGCCAAGCAAGCGGGACACTTTGGGTTCCTCAAGACCCTACACCTAACACGGCGCCAATTCTGGTGGCCCGCGCTCAGGCGAGACGTAAAAACCTACGTGGCGTCCTGCCCAACGTGCGCTAGGGCCAAACGGGCACCAGGCAAACCCGCGGGGCTATTGCAACGGGTGGCAGAACCCTCCCGCCCATGGGAGGAAATCTCTATGGATTTTATAGTGGACCTCCCACCCAGCCAGAAGAAAACGGCCATTTGGGTGGTGAAGGACTACTTCTCAAAGCAGGCCCACTTCATCCCCTGCACGTCGGTCCCATCCTCACAACAACTAGCCAAACTCTTCCTCATCCACGTGTACAGGCTACACGGATGTCCCGCACGTGTGGTGACCGACAGGGGCACACAGTTCACCTCCAAATTCTGGCGGGCCTTCCTGAAGCTGACGGGGACCCAACAGGCCCTATCTACGGCTTGGCATCCGCAGACGGACGGAGCCACTGAGGTTCTTAATGCCACCTTAGAGCAATTTATACGATCATATACGAACTACCACCAAGACGACTGGGCCGAACTGCTCCCGTTCGCCGAAGTCGCATACAACAACGCCGTCCACACGAGCACGGGGAAAACTCCGTTCGAAGTAGTCTCGGGGCGCGACTTCGTCCCCATACCGGAGCTACCTCAACCCCCGGAACCACAGGTGGACGCCAGCGACTGGGGACGGAAGATCGCGGAAGCATGGCCAGTAATCACGGCGGCGCTAAAGGAGGCACAGGCTGCTTACAAAGAGCAGGCCGACAAGCACCGGCGCCAACAACCGACGTTCCAGGCGGGGGATATGGCCTATCTATCCACCAAGTTCCTAAAGTCAACCCAACCCTCGAAAAAACTGGGGCCTAAGTACATCGGGCCGTTCCGAGTCACGCAAATAGTGAACCCGGTAGCAATACGCGTGGACCTGCCACACAACCTCCGGAGGCTCCACCCGGTGTTCCACACCAGCCTCCTAAAACCGGCAACCACCTCCCGATGGCACCCAAGCACGCCACAGCCCGCACCACTTATGATCGACGGGCAACACCACTTCGAGATAAGGGACATCCTCGACTCCCGCAAGCAATGAGGAACTCTACACTATCTGGTCAGGTGGAAACACTTCCCCCACCCGGAATGGGTGGCGGCGCACAACGTTAACGCGCCTGACCTGACCAGAGCATTTCACCGGGCATACCCCGACAAACCGCAACCAAGGTCAGCAAAACCAAACCCCCCCCCCGCAGGCCTCCCCCCGCCTCCCGTGCCCCAAGGGAAAGGGCCCCCCCCAAGCCCGCGACTTGGGTGGACCTTCCCCCCCCCGGGACTCACTCCCCCCGCCCCGGGCCCACGGGGGGTGACAAACGATCGCCAGCACCCTCCCCCCGCCCCCTGGCCGCGGGGGAGTGGCAAGCAAGTCAACAGGGCAACCTGGGGGCAACGCCCAGGAGACACAACAAAGGCGACGCACTCTAAATAAGAAAAGAAGGGCCCTACCTGGAGCTGAGCAGCACCCGACCAGCCACGCCTCTCGCCTCGCCGAACTGAGCCAAACAAACAGGGTGTGGTTGGAGCATGCGCACGCCAGGTTAGAACCCGAGCATGCGCACCATGGACACACCCTGGGAAGGCACGTGGTAGAGGGAGGAGCAAAGGGAGGGGCGACAACTACTCCGGCGGGAACTTTGAAAAAAAAAAAAAATGTGGCGTTTTGACAGCTCCACGGGGAAAACCCAGAAACCCGAGGGAGAACACTATTCGGAAAGGGGGCAGTATGTCATGAGTGCCGTTGAGCTAAAGTCATCAGCGCAATGGCACTCATGACAATGACAAGGAAATAGGTGAAGGGGTACAAGTTAAGTAGCCATCAACCTACAACGACTAACGGCCAACAAACAATAGCCAAAGGAATCACGGAGCCACCCAAACCATCAGCGGCAATACAACGGGGATCGCCCAGCTGAAAGCAATCAGCAGAAGAATGGAAACCTGCCGATGGGCGATCCCGGAAACCCTCACCCACCGGCAGGGCAACGCATGGGACAAAGGGGGGTGACGTGACCGAGAGCGAGGGGGCGCTGACCGGCGCGGGGTATTTAAACCCCGCACCGGCGCGCTCCTGTCACTCTCAGCTTTTTTCTACCAACGTTGTACCTGCCCTGAAATAAACCAGAACCTGATTTGCAAACCAGCGTCTGAACGTTATTCAGAGGTAGGCAGCGCATGACAAGTGGTGTGCATGGGAGAATACCAAGGAGGAAATCAATGCTCTCCAGAAAGTACACTGTCACTTTCTTAAATTTGCCAAAAAACTACATGAATGATTGAGCAGGATATATGGAAGTTTTTGACATTAATAAAAAATGTTGTCTGGAGAAAATGCAACACTTTATTCTGTGAGAGACTGGGAAAGCAGGGGATGGGGCATTTGAAATTTGTATCAAAAGAAGTACCTCATTCCAAAGGTGAAAGATGTGGGGAAAAAATTTCAAATGCCCCATCCCCTGCTTTCCCACAGTCTCTCACACAGTCTCTCACACACTCTTTCACAGAATAAAGTAATTAAACTTAAATTAATGATGTAAACCTACAACAGAATGGCTAAAGCAAAAGAAAATTCCTGTTTTGGAATGGCCAGATTCTGACCTTAATTCAGCTGAAATGTGCCCTGGCCTGCAGCAAGCAGTTCATATCAGACAACCCAAAAATATCAATGAGATAAAGCAGTTTTGTAAAGAGGAATAAGCCAAAATACTTCCCAGCCAATGTACAGAATTATTTTTTTTTAATCATATGGCAAAGCAATTTGGTGTTCATGCTGCTTTTTCTTGCTGGGAGATCCTTGTGCGGTCCAGCAGCCAGATGTGTAGACTATTTAGCCACGACAAGTCACGTTGCCCGGGGTGCACCACAAGGAGGCTAGTCTACAGTTTGGTCTAGTGGTTAAGGTTCTGGGCTAGAAACCAGGAGTCTATGAGTTCTAGTCCTGCCTTAGGTATGAAAGCTGGCTGGGTGACCTTGGGACAGTCACTTTCTCTCAGCCCAACTCACGGCCAATGTAGACTAGCCTCCTCGTGGAGCACCCCAGGCAATGTGACTTGTCACATCTAAATAGTCTACAAACCTGGCTGCAGGACTTCACAAGGATTTCCCAGCAAGAAAAAGCAGCATGAACACCAAACTGCTATGCCATACAATAAAAATAAATAAATAAATAAATAAATTTTTAAAACATACAGAATTGATCAACAGGTATAGAAAAAAATTATCTTAAGCCACTGTTGCTAAACAAACTACTAAATCTAAAATTTCACAAACTTTTTCGAACAAAGACAGTGAATAAAAACATGACACAGTACACTGTTTTCTGGGTCTTTCATATAACCAGACACTCTTTATCTATGACTAGGACTTAGATCAAGCCCAGATCACAATCTAGATAACAGTACCACAGAATGATGGATAGTTCTAAGGGTTTCTCTCATGATTATGTTGGCATTTCTTCTTTTTGCTCGGACCAAGCCACTAGGTTACCATGGTAATTGAGTACTATCTTAAGTATCGGCAGGGTGAAGAGGTCGAACTTAATTGTCCTCAGTTTGGGCGTTAATAGCTGCATTGCCTGGAGGAGGGCAGCTTGCCTGGGCTTGTTTAGTTTCGCTTTTGTAGCCTTCCAGCACAGCCTCTCTTCCCAGTCCTCTCTGAGCACGTGTGAATGCACAGGTTGAAAATACGTTTTAGTGCTCTCTGTAAATAAATTTATTTTTTTAGAAATGCCTGGTGTGTGATTTTTCTGATCTCTTGGGCCAAATGCTTTCCAGCACACTCTGACACATTATGGGCCCAGTAAGCAGCCCAGGGAAACCCCAGAGAGAGCAGAGAGATCAGCTCCACACCTCATGCACATTTTTAAAGGCAGGTAGCAAAGACCTGTGAAGATTTTCTTTGGAGCCGCCTGGAGTTTTTCCAGCCACTGCCAGTCTACAGGACAAAGAAGCCAGTTGAGGTGACTTGCAAAAGAAGGAAGAAGCCATGGCTGCCTCCCAGCCCTCAGCAATGTCTCTGGAGCGCCTATCAGAGACCAACTGTTTGAATTGGGCCCTGAAGATGGAGATGTATCTTCGCAGAGAGAATCTTTGGATGCCAATTGGTGAGCAAACCCCCCAAAATCCCAGTGCTGAATGGCTTAGACAGGATGAGTGGGCTAGAGCCACCATTATCCTGGGAGTTGAGGACAATCAGCTAGTGCACGTGCGAGGTATGCAGTCTGCAAAGCAACTCTGGGACACTTTGAGAGACTTGTATGTAAAGGTAACAGCAGGGAGTAAAGTTACCCTGACAAAAAAATGCTGTACAAAGCCTACCTTGCAGAAGGAGATAGCCTTCCTGAACACCTGCATTATATTCAGCAGCTGTTTGTTGAGTTGCAGGAGAGAGGAATGGAATTTGCAATTCACAAAATCCTATATCCTGCTGTCCTCATTGAATGAAACACGGACACACGGATTTGTACCCTGGAGGCTATGCCTGAAGCAGACCTCACCCCATCATATGTAACACAGCACCTACTTACTGAATGGGAGAAGAGAGGGGAAAGATCCCCCCCACCTCTTCTGGAAAGCTGCAGCACCAGAAAGCAAGCAAAAGGAAGGGAAAAGAAGCTGAGGCAACAGCACTAGCAACCACAGCGATGATGTCGTTCAGCTGGACATTTGCAGAAAGACTGTGCCTTGAGACCCAAGAGTAGAAAGAAAAAGAAGAAGAACACAAGGGCAACACAGAAGAAGGCTCTTCAGACAACCCAAATTGCACAGGTTGCTGAGAAGGGTAATGTATGTATGGGTGTTGGATTCTGGGGCCAATTGTCATTTATATAATTGTAAAAGCTCTTTTGTGTCACTGTCTAAAACTGAAAGACAAAGTGTATCTTTGGCTGATGGGTCTGTGACCAAAATTATGGGACAAGGTGACATGTATTTATCCTGCTTGGGAGAAACTGTGAAAGGTGTGTTGTATGTTCCAAATTTACAGTCAAACCTTTTATCTGTGGCACAGTTAGCTGCAACAGGGTATGTCACAACATTTAAGAAAAATGGTTGTGAGATATGTAAAAATGGAAAAGTGTATGCTACTGGTATTTTAAAAGACTCCTTGTACATTGTGCAAAATGCAAGGAAGCCAAGCTGCAAAGCTGCAGTTGGCAACACTCCATATCATGACCAATGTGTACACCTGATGCACAGGAGATTTGGTCATGCTAATTTCAGGTATATAGCACAAATGCCACAGCTGTGTGCTGACCTAAAGATAAAACCCTGTGACAAATACTTAGACTGTGTAGTTTGCAAAGAGTGCAAAACACTAAAAGCTCCTGTGAGTAAGCACAGTGACAGAGTTACAACTAGACCTCTAGAAATTGTACACTCTGACATTATTGGTCCTTTTGCTCCATGTTTTGGACAAGCAAGGTATGCAATGATTTCTGGTATGATTGATGATTTCTCAAGATACACGTTTATCTACATCTTAAAACACAAAGATGAAGCATTTGAGAAATTTAAAGGTTTTGTGACATGGGCAAATGGAAAATTACCTAGGCCTGTATCTGCACTCCAATGTGATAGAGGAGGAGAGTATCTTTCTCACAAATTCAAACGGTTCTTAGTAGAAAAGGGGATAGAACAAATTCATTCTAACCCTTCACCCCTCAGCAAAATGGTGTTGCTGAAAGAAAGGGCAGAACTTTGCAAAATGCAATGGAATGCATGCTTAAAGATTCCAGATTATCTTTTAAATATTGGGCAGAAGGGATATCTACTGCCTGTTATGTGCAAAACAGACTGTATAATTCTGTGATTCAGGACACTCCATTCCATTCATTTTATGATGTGAAACCAAAGGTAAACCATCTGAGAGTGTTTGGTAGTACTGCATGGGTTCATATTCCAAAACAACAGAGAAGGAAAGGAGGTGCCACAACAGAGAAAGCCATCTTTGTTGGCTAGGAACAAAGCCAAAGGACCTACAGGTTCATAGTGGGAGAGAAATTAATAATTAGCAAAAGTGCTTCTTTTGCTGAGCAAAACTGGGGGAGATTAAATTCTAGCTCTCCAGTTGATCTAACCACAACAGAACAGCAAGGACTTGCTGATGGTGATCTTTTGCCTGATGAGGACATTAAACCAGAAGAGCAAACTGAAGATCTGTCTGATGAGACAGATGCTTCTCAGGAAAGTGATACAAGTCAAAATTTAAGCCCTGTATTACCTCACAGATCTCAGAGGAGTAATAAAGGTGTTCCTCCATCACGTTTTCAGGCTGAAACAGTAAAGGCTTTTCACATATTCACAGAACCTGAGTCCTTAGAACAAGTAAGGTTCCACCTGAGATTGCAAAGAATTGGCATTTACCACCTGAGATTGCAAAGAATTGGCATTCTGCCATGCAACAAGAATTAGTATCCTTGAAAGAAAATAAAACATGGAAATTGGTAAATCTACCTCCCAATGAACGCTATCTAGGTTGTAGGTGGGTTTTCAAACTGAAAAGGGATGCTGATGGCAAAATCCAGAAATATAAAGCAAGGCTGGTTCAAAAGGGTTCACTCAAAGGAAAGATTTAGACTTTGACAAGACTTTTGCACCAGTTACTAAAGGTGAATCAATTAGATTACGGTTAAAAATTGCTGCACTCAAAGGAATGTCAGTTCACCACTATGACATTCAAACTGCACTTCTCTATGGTGATTTAGACCACAAATTACACATGCAGCAACCCCCTGGCTATGAAAAAGGGGAGAATCTGGTCTGTGAACTGCAGAAATCAATGTATGGATTAAAACAGGCTGCTAGATCCTGGAACCAAAAATTAGATGAAAAACTGCAGATTTTTGGTTTTGAAAAAGGAAAAGCAGATCCATGTGCATATGTGAAGAGAGACAAACAAGGCTGTATGTATCTGTGCATTTATGTTGATGATTTGCTGCTGTTCACATCAACAGAAAAACAAAGGCTTGATTTTGAAGCCTGCATGAAAAGCCATTTCACACTAAAAAGCCTTGGAACAGTAACAAATTACCTAGGCTTGGAAATACACAGGGAGAAGGGTGGTAGCTTTCTGTTAAGCCAAAAGGGAAATAATGTTAAAATATTGTGAATCAAAAGACATGATTGCTGATATTTTAACCAAACCTCTTGCTCTACCAAGACATACAGAGTTGACAAAGAAAATTGGTTTGTGTCTTACTCCTTAGCAAAACAAAGGGGAGTGTTGGCATTTCTTTGTTTTTTGCACGGACCAAGCCACTAGGTTACCATGGTAATTTAGTACTATCTTAAGTATCGGCAGGGTGAAGAGGTTGAACTTAATTGTCCTCAGTTTGGGCGTTAATAGCTGCATTGCCTGGAGGAGGGCAGCTTGCCTGGGCTTGTTTAGTTTCGCTTTTGTAGCCTTCCAGCACAGCCTCTCTTCCCAGTCCTCTCTGAGCACGTGTGAATGCACAGGTTGAAAATACGTTTTAGTGCTCTCTGTAAATAAATTTATTTTTATAGAAATGCCTGGAGTGTGATTTTTCTGACCTCTCGGGCCAAACGCTTTCCAGCACACTCTGACAGATTATACTAGTATATTTTTTTCCCTTCTCTCTTTTGTACCCTCAATATCATTTCTGACCTTGATTCTTTTTAAAATGAAAAACATTTTCCTCTTGTTCTTCATGGCCCAACTCAGTAAGTCCAACACTGATTTGGAGATAGAGGGAGCCATTTTCTGGACTCTAGTAAAGAGCTGCTTAGAACCTCCTGAGCCACTCCCTAATTACCCAATCCATTTCAATATAGATCTCAGAGAAATCACCTAGAAATTACCTTAGGTCAGTTACAGTAGTAATGGGTGCACCACTGGAAGACTGTTGGAAGAATCAGGTTAGGGATAGATCATTATGAAGAAAATCTATCTGTGTGGTTGCTAAGAGTCAACAATAACTTGGTGTCACATAATCAATATATCAATCTCTACGCAAAGGTATGAAGGAAGTCCTCAGAAAGCCAAGGCTTTGAATTAAATAATTTACATAAAACTTCAGTACAGGTAATCCTCGTTAACAACCATTTGTTCAGTGATCATTCATAGTTATGACAGGAGACCTACAACCAGTCCTTGAAGCTGCAGCTGTCACAGCGTCCCCACAATCACATGATCACAAATCAGGCACTTGGCAACCAGCTTGCAATTATGATATTTGCAGCATCCCTCAGTCATGTGATAGCCATTTGTGACCTTCGCTGCTGGCTTCCGACAAGCAAAGTCAATGGGGAAGCCAGCAGGAGGTCACAAATGGCAATCGCTTGATGTCGGGCTTAATGACTAAGCAGGTTTGCTTAATGACCGCAAGTGGAACTGCCGGAACTGTCATCAGAAGTCAGTGCAGTTATGTGACGTTGCACTTTACAGCTACGTAGCTTAGTGACAGAGTCTCTAATCCCAGTTACCATAGTTAACCAAGGACTACCTGTACAAGCAGACAAAGGAGTTGCAATTGTCATTATGAATACCATGAATTACATCAAGGAAGCCAAAAAACAACTCTCTAACACCTACCAACTTCTCTCCCCAGATCCCACAGCTACATATCAGAGAGAACTATGCAATCAACTGAAATAATTTCCTAAGAACCTACAAGACCATATTTACATGGAGATGCCTCAGGAGCCCAGACCAGGCATTTTCTACCTACTTTCCAAAATACACAAACCAGGCAACCTGGGCCACTTCATTGTCTCAAGCACTGGAATTACCACAAAAGTATATTAGGTTTCATAAACTCTGTACTCAGACCTTATGCTGCCAGCATTCCCAGATACATAAGAGACACCACAGATTTCCAAAGAAGTCTGAACTTCATAGGCAATCTCCTGAACAGTGCCATTTTATCTATCATAGACGTTGAAACACTATACACCAACATCCTGTACAAACATGGGCTTCAAGTCATCAAGTACATAATCACTGATGCCCAGACAGCATGCCTTACCTCCAGTCAGTGTGATTTCTTATTCACCCACAACTACTTCATCTTGGTAATAACATGCATCTGCAAATCACTGGCGCAGCCATGGGCACACACATGGCTCCTCAAGATGCCAATATCTTCATGGCTGATGTAGAATGTTTTCCCAACTCTTATTCTCTGAAGTCCATCCTTTACTTGAGATTTAGTGATGACAACTTAATTGTCTGGACTCATAGAAATGAATCTCTCATCAAATTCCATCATGACTTTGACAACTTTCACCCCACCATCAACCTCAGTCTAGGCCTGTCTACAGAACAAGTCCACTTCCTTGATGTCAAGATAAAACTACACAATAGACACATAAATAACATTATTTGCAGGAAACTCACAGATCACCATGCATACCTACATGTTTCCAGATTCCACCCAAACATACCACCAAATCCATCATCTATAGCCAGGCTCTAAGTTACAAGACATTTGTTCTGACCCACTTGACAGAGAGGCTCAATTATTGGAATCAAACTAGGCATTCAGGAGTCTGAACCACCCACCTAAAAAGATTGATAGACAAATCAATAGATCCAGATCAATTCCCAGATAAGACCTATTAAAAGCCAGATCGCCCCGCCCCCGCAAAAGAACATCACTGGTTGTCATCTATAACCTACAGCTCAAGCCACTCAAATACATTACTAATAAGCTACAACCCATACTGGTTATAGCCAGCACTGGGTGGCAGGCTTACTTGCATATAGACACCCACACAGCCTGAAGCAGAATTTCACAAACAAGAAGAAACAACAGACAATCATGTTAACATGAGAACCAGAGCCTACAACAACTCCAGATGTCTACAGGAAGTCCTCACTTAATAACCATTCGTTTAGTGATGGTTTGGACTTACAACAGTGCTGAAAAAAAAAAAGATTAATGACCAGTCCTCATACTTATGACTGTTGCAGCGTCCCCATAGTCATCTGATCACAATTTTGGCGCTTGGGAACTGGTTTGCATTTATGACTGTTGCAGCATCCTGTGGTCACGTGACCACCATTTTCGATCTTCCTGGCTAGCTTCTGGCAAGCAAAATCAATGGGGAACCATGTGATTTGCTTAACGATGTGATCCACTTAATGCCCGCGGAGATTCGCTTAACAACCACTGCAAAAAGGTCATAAAAGTGGGTCAGATTCGCTTAATGACTGCTTCACTTAGCAACCAAAATCCCAGTCCCAATTGTGGTCATTAAGTGAGGACTACCTGTACTTCGTCTCCATACTTACGCCAACATCGCTACCACAGGCCCCAAAAAGTACCTACACAAGATGAGAGGAGCCTTCACACACTCTTCCTCTAATGCAATTTATGCCATCAACTACCAACAATGCCCCACCAGATTCTACATAGGTCAAATGGGACAAAAGTTGCACAAAATAATTAATGGACACAAGTTTGACATCAGGACTCAAAAGAAGGAAAAAGTAGCATTTCACAGCATTTCAACTTCCCAGAACACTCAAATGCAGACTTAAAGTGACCATTTTGAAAAAACAAGATTTTAACAGCATTACTGAGTGAGGGATTCCTGAACTCACATATCAAAAGGTTTCAGACAATCTCAAAAGGTCTGTATTAACTCATTGCAATTGTTAATTGATAAGACATTGGCACTCTGTCTCACACATGACCTGTATCTTTATAACTAAGTTCATAACTAAGTTTTCTTCCCTTTCTTTCCCTCCCACTTCATTCCAAGTTAAATCCTATACCAATGTATCCATTCTGTATATCTGATGAAATGAGCTATAGCTTACAAAAGCTTATGCCTTTAAAAACATTTGTTAACTGGACCAGACTCCTGATTTTTTCCAAACTTCATGTAAGTCTCAGAGCTTTCTGAAGTCCTGATCTTCAATCTACTATCATCCCATTGAATCTGCAAGTCTCAAAGAGCTTCGTCTCTTATTGCCCTCTCTATAGTTATAACAGAATATTTGCAGCAGCTAAATTTATGGAGGAAAATAATAAGAACAAGGATAATGGCAGTCAATAAGGTCACTGAAAAAATTGTAACAGTAAGAACAGTTCAACAGTGGAATCAATTAAACTGGTAATAGACTATCCTTCACCCAAAGTGTCAACAAGAGGCTGAACAGCCCTTTGTTTTAAATACTTTAATTTGGCCTCCTGCATGGAATAGAGGTTTGGACTTGATGGCCAAATGGATGCTTTCAATACCATCATTTCTATCATTCTATCTATTTCTGTAGGACATAATGTATCTAACAAAATTAGTTGTTCTTGAAAACAATGGTGTTTCTCTGCAAAGCAATTAGAAGCAGATTGGAAAGAAACACTTTTAATAAAATAAAAACGTGCCATTTCATAAGACTGCCCACAAACCGCTGTAAGTGTATGCCTTGAAAAGCCAATTTGGATATTATATATACAAGGGTTAATTACTTGTAGTATTACATAACTGTTACAACTTTACTTAAAGATACAGCTAAATCCAATGGATGGCAGACACTTCCAGTATCTAAATCAAAATCACCTGAACAATGGAATGAACTGTTTTCTTTAAGAGATTATAATAATATGGAACAAAACATGGATGAAAAAGCATATACTGTTTAGGCTTACCAAACTCATGCCTTGCAGGATATGTCTACTATTCACATTCTTTATTTAGTTCATGCAGCTTACTTTTGAGAAAATGTATTTTATTTAATTTTCTATCCAGCCTTTATTATTTTTATAAATAACTCAAAGCGGTGAACATACCTAATACTCCTCCCTCCTCCTATTTTCCCCACAACAACAACCCTGTGAGGTGAGTTGGGCTGAGAGAGAGCAACTGGCCCAAGGTTGCCCAGCCGGCTTTCAGGCCTAAGGCGGGACTAGAACTCAGACGCCCGGTTTCTAGCCCAGCACCTTAACCACTAGACCAAGCTGGCTCATCTATTTAATTTGTAGTTTGCTAGAGAAACAATAGACAAATAGCATTTTGAAGAAGGAAAAATAGCCCCTACAAAAATGTTCAAACTTTGTGGTATTATGATCCTCTAAATTAACAAAACAATTTGTATAATGCCACTCATGAATAAAATTGCCAGACTGTGCTCTGACAGGGCTTCTGCTCTGCTTATACTGGCTTTTCTAGGAAGAACAGGAGTGTGGTCTGGCAACAATCCCACTGTATGTACATGCCAGGCTACTGCACACAAAGCTGGATCACTGTTAGAAATCACTCCCAGGGCAGAACTCTCCTGTGACAGCCTTTGCACTATATCTATTAGTCCTGCAACAGCTCAAGGCAACCTGACCAGACCTGAGGCACTGTTACCTAGTCCCAGTTGCTCCTCTTTCAAGGGCAGCTCTTCCTGGGTTTCCTCCTGGAAAGTATCATACTGAATTTTAGCATTGTCCCTATACATACACACCAGGTAGTCCAGGTGGGCCTCCTGACCTAAGGCATCTCCCTCCTGCAAGATATGGAAGAGATGCAGAGCTCCCCTTGGCTTTGCCTCTTGTAAGTACAGATGCTTCTTTCATCTGCCTGGAAACTTTGGATCAACCTCTCTTTCTCTCCCTCCATGCAATCTATAATGACTTTCCCCTCCCCTGCAGCAGATCATGACCTCCAAGCCTCCTGTTTGTCTGCTTCCACCCTGCACTGTCCTGCTCACATTCTAACTGACATCTAGGTTCCTGCTTCTGAGGAATGTTGCCTCAAATTCTCAGCACCCTCACTGGGTTGGAAGTAAGGTTTCCCCCCCTGAACTGCCCATGAGCTCATGGGCAATCTGACTCTTGTGTAATGCAGCCCCCTCTAAGGCTGGAATACTAGAGGCACTTAGTACGAAAGACTAATACAGTCAGGCTACCCTACAGCAAAGACACATCTCCTATATCCCAACAGATGACACTGCTTCAGAGAGGAGACCTGAAGCATGCCCATCTATCAGGATGGGCAAAAATAACCAGAGGAAAAAATCATCTGAATATCCAGAAAGAGAACATAAAAAATAAAATCAAGTCATCATATATAAAAGCTCAATAAAGCCAAGCATTTCAGCTATTCCAAAGGTACAAGGACAAATGCATTTATTAAAGGGGGTACTACCAAATCTATAAGCTAACAAAGCAGATGGCCAGGTACTGAAATATGTCCTGGGAAATGCTTTCCAGTATTTGGCCACCATTACATTAGAAAGGTAACAGGTTGGTACCTGGATGGAGTTCAGTCTCAAGAATTTGAAATTTTCTGAATTTCAATCATTTTGATGTTCTGTATCCAAAGTATGCTGCCTAAGAGTCTCTGTAGTCCTGCTATGGCTCATGGTCTTTCACCAAAGCTCCTACTGACTATATTAAAGCAGTTGTCCTAAACTAGCCATCTAGATCAGGGTTTCTCAACCAGAGTTCCGTGGAACCCTATGGTTCCATGAGAGGTCACTAGGGGCTCCCTGGGAGATCACAATTTATTTTAAAAATATATTTCAAATTTGGGCAACTTCACATTACAGAGGTAAGTTTCATTATTTTTAGTTTAAGAACACCGTTAATGCATATATACAGGCCTACACATGAAACTAATACAATAATCTTGTACCTTCTGGCCTATATTTGAGCCTGAATATGCAGGGGTTCCCTGAGGCCTGAGAAATATTTCAAGGGTTCCTCCGGGGTCAAAAAATGGAAAAAGGCTGATCTAGATCAACTGAAAAGTATCAGAAAATAAAGGAGCCAGCCCAATAAGGAGAAATGCTAACTTCAACCATTAGTTAAGCACAAACTGCCTTTAACCCTCAGCAATCCAGCTTTGAAGTAAAGGTCTCCACTGAATACACATTTGAGGGCTTGAAAGAAAGCTCTCAGAAATTTAAACTGCACTGTCCAGAGCATGACAAAATTTGTATATGGCCCTAATTGAGTTCCATATAGAAGTTGGGCCACAAATAATTTCACAGATGCTTGTACAAAATTTCCTCAAGTAGTACAAAATAACTACTATATCCTTTTGGGCTAATAGGGTCATATAATCAACCTGAGCTTTTTTGTTTCCTGCAGCATGAAATACCACAACTAAAACATCTAACCTGATCAGTACTGTCACCAACAATACTCCATTTGAATATCCTTGATCTTTTAGCAAAGATCATAAACTTTAGTTTTTGATTAAAAGATAAGTAGCTGCACATACTTGGCATTATGTAGTTGGCATTATGGCTTTCTAAATGCCAACAGGAGCCTGTAATAGGACCACACTGTTATCATATCATAGAATAAGATTGGCGATGCTTCCTACTAATATAAGCTCATGAAGATCAAATTTGTATAGACTTAACTAAAAAATTAATGTAAAAATTAGAGAAGTCAGGATGCTAATATGCAACCCAGTTTAATCCTTCATGTGATGAGAAAGTGGGCCAGGTAGGTTGTATCTAATCCTCAGGTAAGCATGCTTGTATAGTTTATATATAAGTAAGAATAATTGCTTATCCACTGATATGGTCTTAATTTTTTTCCCATAGGATTTATCTTGAGACTGAATCCAAAGGAGCCCTGAAACCCACAATGCCTTGTGGAGCAAAGCTTTAGGACCTGGTAGATTTTTTTCCCCACCCAGATGCTGTAATACAACTCCTTGATCATTAGTGGATCAGCCAATTCTAGATACAGCTTGTTCCTCTACCAATGTATTTTCCTGATTCAGCCAATCCTGATGTTTATAATGTAAGCATCTTATACATTGCTTACTAATTATATTCAAAAGGCTAATGGGCCTATAGATAGCTGGGCCAGCCCCACATTTTTTTTTAAATGGAACTGATAGCTGTCCCAGTCCCCAGAGAATATTAATTCAATCAAGCAGGGAGGGCATTCCCTCCAAATGAATGCTGCACTAGCATAACATGCAACAGATGGCTATTATTCTTATTTTGCATACATCTGAGTTTCACTCAGACTCACTGTACCATTTGATATTATTAATTGCTATTTCAATCTATGTTTCCTCATTATTTTTCTCTATAAATATTCCTAATCAACTGAGAATAACACTAGACACAAGTGTAATCCACAAATATTGTATCTTATCTTTAAATTTAGCTATGTGATATTTTCCTTTTTTTTTTAATTGCTAAAGATGGTATACTGAAGTTCATATAGAGCCCTAGATGATGGAAATTATGCTAAAGGATTGCACCTTGATCCTTTACATAGCATTCAAGGATCTGAGCTCCTGAACTGATGCAGAATTGTTAAATGCTTAAAGGATCAGATAATATAGGTAGCATAATAATCAGATCTTAGAGGGAAATAAACAATGTGATCCCCTAAGGAGTTGCAGTGGGATTGGTCTTTTGAATCTGTTTACTAATGATAGGGAATTAGGAATGAAAAAAACGGTATATGGAGGAAAGTTGTGTCCAGAATTGCAAGGGACAACAGTTCTCCTGTTTTCCTTCTAATCTATTAATATATGACTCTGAAAAGGTCAGGGAGAGAACTTGACACACTGGCAGTACCGTTGTCCTGGAGAAACCAGGATCTAGGCATAATAGTGAAAGTTGTGATAATCAAGGTCACTTTTAAAGGCAGTGCATCACCAGTGAGAAAAGACTTGGGTGATTCTATAGAATTTTTTCAGTGATTCTCACCATTTGAACATTTTGATTTCACAGTGAATAGTAACATAGTAACTCCACTGTTTAGTGAACGTATACAATAAATGTACAACAATAAATCCTAAATGCATACTATGTCAAAAGTAAAAAAGGAGAGGTGTGTTTAAGTCTGGCTAGTAGTGGTAACTGCCAGTGATAACAACCCAATTTTATCTTGGTCCAAAAATGAGATTTAGTTTCAAAAGATTTGAAAGGAGAGTCTGGGTACAAGGTTTTCCCAATTCAAAGCTATATCACATGAAGTCTATTACATGTTATATATTTTTAGTTGCTCAATAACAAAAATTATTTTCCCCATAACGGAAAAAGGAATATGAAAACAAGAAATTAAAGATTCATTCCAAACTCCAAATAATTATGAAGGAAAACACCATGTATAATTCATCAATACATTTGTATGTGAGTTGATTTAGAGCTAGACCCTTAATACCATTCAGTTAATTCTCAAGTAACAATAGCTGTTAAGTTTGCTTATGCTAATGCACAGTTAAAAGCATTAGCATTCATCTTGTCTCTTGACCTGACCTCATCTCTCAAGCTGATACATGTATGAAATATCATTTCCAACATGCATACTAAATTCAGATCAAAAGGGAAGGATTTTATATTTTCAAAAATTCAAAACATACCACCTATGTAGCTCAGAAACAGATTAGATTCCTATTCTAAACAAAAAGGAATAAGCAAGTAAATAGATAAGTATAAACACACAATTCTGAAGCTATACTGTACATATGGGCGTTATTGTTTCATATTATACATACAAAATCTAGATACAGTTTTCTGCAGTGAAATTGTTTCTGGTATCAAAATCTATAGCATAAATATCCTTAACTATGATTTTTGAGACTGTTATATCTTGCAGTATACATACAACTTTTCAAGTGACTACTGTAGTCTATTTTTCCTTTTGTGGGTGGTAGAAATCTGGAGATTTTCTCTCTCTCTCTCTCTCTCTCTCTCTCAACAACAACAACTTGGGAAGCATCTTTCAAAAGCCAATAATCAAACAGAAACAAGAAAATTGCACAACTACTTATAGTTATTTTAAAAGTTGCCATTTGATTAGTTTCATATAAATATGAGCACCTTATTCTAAAAGAAAAAACTAAATGCATTATACAAAGCTACAGGTAAACAGTTAAAAGCTATATGGAACATCTCTGACTCACAACAGCAGCCTCTTGATAGTTTCTGTAAATTAATTTTCAAGAGACAAAAATCTCTTTTTCTATACTGATTTTCGTAAGGTCTGAAGCAGGCCAAAAAATAATTTAAAAAGATAATCCAAGGCATAATTCAAGGCATCAATTTTCCTCTTAATATACTTACAGACTTCAGTTCTTCTTCCCCATTAAAAGAATACATTTTTCTGCCAACAAGAGCAAAAAAGCCTGCTTCCATGGGCAACATTTCCATCAAAACACCCGCTCGGTTTCCTTGTTGCTAGACCCATATTACTGCTGCCAGCACCAGTGTGAAGTTACGTATCTTGCGATGTTTGATCCCCAAAACCAATCTCCCTTTGGCCCTGGCATCTTCCAAGCACGGAAATCCAGTTCAAGGTCAATTTCAGGATAGCTCAAATAAACGCCAACCTTCTCTCTTGATTAAGTCCTTCAGTACTAAATAATCCTTCTTTCTGGACTGCCATACAGAATGTAGAGTCTATAGCTCCCTGGAGATAAATTAAGTATTTTCACACAGTTTCTTTCTACAGTGCTCTTTAATTTGTACCACCCCTTGTCAGAGTAAATTATAGAAGGGACAAATAGGTAATGGCGCAGTATAGCCAAGTGAATGATTCACTTATATGCTCCTTAACATTCAAAAGTAATATGAAAGGCTAGCAATGCAACCCAGTACAGAGCTGATGAATGGTGCAATGCTGTTGTTGTCATAGCAACTGGGGGGGGGGGGAAGCACTACCATATATAGAGATATGACATGAATTCCGGGAATGGTTTATATTAAAAAGCAATAAACCCTTTAACACTTACCATCTATCTATCATATGCCTGTGCTGCCTTGATTTACAATCACAACAAATTGTCACATGCATAATCACCTCAGATGGCAAAACTGTGCTGGGAATATTGAAGTAGCAGCAATAATGTTGAAAAAAACAATACAAAAGCTCCTCCTGCAGCGGTTAGGCAGAAGGACTTTGCCTGCAGATCTAGGATTCTATTTACGTTTGCGGGAGAAATCAAAAACTGCACATCAGAAAGGAAGCAAGCAGGCTCTGTGGAAAAGGAGTTAAGTGAGCCACAGTCTTTTAACAACATAGCACTGGAACTGGTTGAAAACTAATTAAATCACTAGTTGCCCCAACCCAGGAAAAAACAAAACAAAACCTGAAGCTCTCAACTTCTGTTAGGAAGCTTAGTGGAGGCAATGTAACAATAAGCTCAAAAAGAAGAAAGAAAACGTGGTAGAACACAGCTAGAGTCGGAAACTAGCATTCATTCTAATCAGACTGATAGGCTGATTTAAATCAAGGCAACTTTCCTTCTGTGGCGCAGGGAACTAATAGATGGCTTTCAATTTTACAGCTGTATGAATTTTAATGGTTGATACACATTGCTCTTACAGATTCCCCTTTGCTCTTATAGGCAGAACTGGTACCTCAGCCACCTCATATGTCATACAGATTCCAAGTTCCTTCTAGTATTGAAAGGCAAGAGTTTTGAAATTTGGGGATATTTCTCAGGGAATAGAGTCCCTATACAGTCTGCTTCAGAAGGAAGTGAAGGAGGAAGATGAGTATCTGTCTTGTACCTACACATTTCAGTTTTTATCATGGGCAGTTCCCACAACCATTTCCATCTCCAAGGCATTCCACACTGCTTTGCCTCACAAACTACAGATGCCAGTTGTTTGGCTTCCCTGTTGATTGGCCCCTGCCTAGGCTGATTTCAGCGCTCAATCACTCTTCTCTAAAAGACTAGCCCACTTTCATTCAACCTCCTTTGCTAGCTCCAAGAGACCTTAGCTACAACTTTTTTCTTTTCTTGCCCCTGTAGTAGCAGTTGCTTATGTCTACAACTTTCAGGTCTTCCAAAGAAAGAGCTTTAATGGACATAGTATATGATGATAAAAAAGTTGTTTTTTTCTTCCTGCATCTGTTTCTGTAGCCCCCTTCTTAGATCAAAGAAGTGCAAGGTTTTATAGCATGTTCCTACCCATAGTGTAATTGAAGTACTTCACCTTTTGCTGCATACAGATATTAACCTGCCTTTCTTTGTGTTCATTTTGTAGATTTGTGTATGCATGTGTGTGTGACCGATGCCAGCGCCTTACTAGCTGACTATATATGGGCTTCCTGACTGGTTGTCAGCACTGTATTTTTTAGGGATACTTCATTGTTTGTGTCCTGCCAGTATTATAAACTTTCTTCCTTCTAGGGCCACACTGTTTGGATGAATTAGACTTTAATGAGTAACTGGAGCAGACTGAATCCTAGCAGTTTTCAGAATATTATATCTGTTCTTTGTTGCTATATCTGGATGCATACCTACTCAGAACACCAATTTAATAAAAAAGGATGTTTTCTTTCAAATAAAAATTCACAAAATTTGGCTGTAAATATCCAGACATTTCCAAAAGGAAGACATAAAACAGTGTTTTCCATAATAATTTGGGACAGAATATATTTTGAAACTCAGGTGGAGGCATACAGTATTTCTCCAATACGGTCAGCAATTATAAGAAAGTTACAGGAGGAGTCAGCAGGAAGAGAAAGTCAAGAGATGTCAAGCTTTGGGTTAATAAATGGCTGATCTTAATAAAGAGGTATCTGTTGGGCTAAGTGATGGAGATTTGAAACTTCCCCATTCTGTGACAATTTTAAATATGTTACATTCTAGGTAAAGAATGTAAGATGCTACATTTATTATTTCTTTATTGAAAAAACTCCAGCAATAGCACTTCGAATTAGCTCATTTAACACATTCATAACAAAATACTATTCTAGAATGTGTACTGCCTTACTTTAAATATTTCTATGTGGTACCCAGTATGAATGAAAGAAAACATTTACATGATTACAGTAGTCAATTTCTTAATTATGTACAAATATTCAAGGAAAGGTGGAATATAAATCTGACAAATAAATAAGCACACATGACTTGCTCCGTCTGTCTATAGCTGTTATAGTTCGATTCCTAGTTATAACTAAGAATGCCCTGCCGTATTCTGTGGAACACCCTTCGCCCTGGGATCTGGGAGGCCCCATCCTTTTAGCCTTTTTAGCCTTCCTAAAAACCATGAAAAGCTGGCTCTTCCCCCAAGAGCTGAAAGTAGGTGAGGTTGGAGCCCAGGGATTGTATTTGTTAAGGTATTGGAGAGCGTTGGTTAGGGCACCAGGTTCTGGGTTTATTGTTTTTTTATTTTTACTATTGTTGTGAGCCACCAAGAGTTGTGGCACATAAGATGGGCAGTCATATAAGTCAAACAAACAAACAAACAAGCTCTGTTGTTACGAAGACCTCCGTTGGTTCAAGCAGCTTGATTGAAATATACCTGATCATTTCATTAGGTTTTGCCTATCCATAAAATGAAGCATGTTTTCTTATAACACCTCAACATTCCTTCTCTGGTACAAGTATTTTAAATTCCATGTTAAATCTATTTCCTTGATTTTCTTACAATCCCTAGCATCTTCTGTCTCAGCAATCATTTTACATTTTACATTTCTGAAATTCAAGATCTATACAGCCTTAAGCTAGACAAAATGTTCCAACCAGGCCACAGTTGCAAGATTTTTTTTTCATTACATACACCATTTAATTTACAGCTTATTTTTTTAATTGAATAACATAATCCAGTTTATAAAGTTAATGGTCAACCAATATAAAATAGTTCCTGTAAGAACATCTGACAAATAGTCGTAGATGTAAGAACGAACAGGATAAAACATCAGGAGAATCCATCTCTGAATTTCATGTAAGTGCACATGGGTTTTCAAATTAGAAGCAGTTACTGAAATTCCAAGTCAAACTCACATGATACATGGAAAGAGTATTTAATAATTTTTCCACAGTATATACCTAATTACTCCCTTACTCAAGTTGTCTTTCTTTAAATACTGTACCAGGGATTTACTTTGGTTGCTCAGCATATCCTCTCCCATTTAATCTACATTTTACACAGCATTTTTCCTATAGGAACATTACAGATGACCCAATATATTTTCTGTAGAAACACTGCAAATGACTATACAAAAGCTGTTCTAGAAAACACTCTACTTGTTTACAGAATAATCCATATTTTTAAAATAGTAGTATTATTTTCCCGGCACTGCTTTTTCTTATCAGATTCTCACACCAATTCCATTATTTCCAGCCATTTGTTTGATATCTTCTTAGAAAATCATCTCATAAAAAGGCATAAAAATTTCTTGCACTGTAAAAGTGGGGATACACAGCTAACAATTACAGATTTATTCTTATACCTTTATGCTATGATGCAGCTTATTTCACAATTCCTTCATAAAATCACACACCTTATATGTTCATCTAGCATTTTTCCACCCACAGCAAACTATTTTTGTATTTTATTCCTCTCTTCATTTCCACCCCCAACAATCCTCTGAGGATTCTGGGTTGCTTGGCAAAGAAATTGGCTGCACTCCAGGTTTGACAGGGACAACTAATATACCCTGCAGTCTTTTCATGCAATGCAGCATTATGGGTTCATCTTTCTTGCAAAGAATAGAAAATCCCTAACCTGCCTTCAGTTATACCTTGACTCAGTTTGCCAAAGCACTGTGATAACACCCTGGTCCTATTAAGCTTTCTATAAGAGCTGCTTCTGTGTCAGCATCTTTTACCAGCATTTTCAGTCAGGCACTGAAACCATCTTCTGCCTCCTAATTTTGGGATGAAGAGCCTGGAATCTGATGAAACTATCAATTAACAGAGGTTAAGATGCCCCTCTCTACACATCAGTATATACTAATTATATTGTATCTTTGTACAAATATTGGAAAGCAATATATAATTATAATAAAAATGTAAATATTTTGAGATACATTGAGATAAATAAATACAAATAAAATACAATGACTTATTTTTCTGTCAAACAGAGCAACCTCGATTTCAAAACTTTTCCATGGGGACACTGTTAATTCAAAGTAGCACCAACAATATTTTTATTTATTATAATCACATTTGAATCTTGCTATTTCTTCAAAGTACTCAAAGTTGTATCCCAGGGTTTATCTTATTTTCACAATGTTTTTGTAATGTAGGAAATATATGCCTGTCTCTGGAGTCCAAATCTACTTTTTTATCTCTCTAGTTTTAAAAAAAACAAATTGATCAAGAAAGTTTTGAGATTTCATAAACAAAGAGAACACATTGCTGCAACACATAAAACTGTTCCTAGTAAGAAGCACATATAGTATCATACTATAATTAAAGACAAATATTGTGAACTAATATTTTCACTGATATTTGTACCCCCATCAGGTTAGAAAATTACTGTGATATAACCAATATCTTAGGGGAGATATGAAAATAGTCTTCAAATATCCAAAGGTCTTCATATAGAAGAGGAATATATTTAATTTCTGTTGTCCCATAGGGCAGAATCAGAAACAGTGAATTAAAACTACAAATAACTAGGTTCAGGCTAGACACCAAGACTGTACAGCTGCCACCTTAAGTGGTGAGTTCTTCACTAGAGGTTTTCAAAAAGAGACTGAATAGTAATCTGTCAGAAATGCTCTAGGGGATGCTGCACCGAGCAGGGGATTGGACTAGATGATGTCTAAGGTAATTTCCAACTCTAGAAGGAGATAAATTGAACAGTAGTATGTATTCCTTATCAGATTCTTAGAAACCACTATTTGTTCTATTTTTAGACTACCTAGCAACTACAGTTTGCTATATTACTATATTTGTGCTTTGGCATAACAGGAATGTTTCTAATGTATAGCTACAACAAGAAGATGTCAAGTAATAGATTAATTAAATGCTATTTTCATAAATATATGCTGCTTTTTAACAGAACACAAATAAAACAAGTTGTTTTTAAAATTATTACAAAATAAGCAATTCTGCACCAAAGAAATGCTAACTACGTATCTAATCTTCATCTGTACTGTAAAACTGTTAAAACTATACAACCTATATAATGCAATATAAAATAAGAAATGTATTGGTCTGCAGTTAAGATAAACATTTTTGACAGAACAGTCACCTGATTAAAAAAAAATTACTTACAACTTACTTACAATAAATATTTGCTTACTTACAAATATTTACTTATAACTTAAGGGATGGAGCCGAGATGGTAAAGAGGCAAACAAAACCCTAAAGTGCTCCTGCAATTTCTCTAGTTTTACTCTATTTGTTTGCTGCTGTTACTTCCAACATGTTTACCTTATCAACTGCATTTACACTAACATTTTAACCTTAACAACTATGTTTGCAACTATATTTGCATAAACTTAATCTACATTTATATCATTTCCATCATAGTGGAATTATCATAGAAGAGGCAATCCTCTTATATGCAAGAGAAGCAGGAATCTCTTCCGATAACTTTCCCACAGGAAGTCTTTATAACTACATACATTTTAAAATTAATTATCTTCTGACCAATTAAACTCCGTTGGATTTCATTAATTTTGACATTTATATACCACTTTTCTGTGGAGTTAAATACATTCTTAAATTAATCAAACCCAAGTTGCTAAGCAAAGGAAAATATAAATGAAAAGTAATCTTCATACTTCTCATTAAGAAAATTAACAAACTATTTTTTTAAGAAGTGCCAGTCTATATTCATCAAATGATCTAATAAAAATGTCTGCCAGGATAAAACAATTATGAAGTATTTTAAAAGCTGGCAAAATTACTCTATTACACACACTTTACACACACACACACACACACACACACACAAATGGTCAAGGGAATGATTCATAAATAAATAAATGTAGCAAAAGGAACACTAAGACCTCTCCCCCCCCCAACTTTTTTTGCAACTAGAAGCCATACAAACACTCAGCCACAAAAATGAATTCAGCAAAAGAAGCAACAGAAATGATTTAACCTCAAGATTGTCCATGAACAATGTAACAACTACGAAAGTGTCCTTCTCTGGTTATTGGCTTAAGGTATTTTCAAAGGATATATGGCTGCATAATACAATTTTTTTTGCATTTGTCATCACCTTCAAAGCTCAACAAAATGACTTTTTTAAAAAAAAAAATTCAGAATTCAGAAATCTAAATATGGTTATCTATAACACACATACAAAATGAACACTTTTATATTTGGCCAGTTGTCTGAAAATGAAAGTACAACACACAGAAAATACCTGGAGCAACAGTATTAAAGGACAACCCAAAAACTTTAACTTCCCTATAACAAAATACCTGGAAAGTACTATTAAATTTACCTCCCAAGTAGGCAGCAATATATACTTAACTCATTCACATTAACCTCCAAACTACACATCCTCTCAATTACCTATAGATAATGGCACCAGGGATGGAATCTCTGTCTGCTTTTTATCAGCTAATGCTATCTTCAAATGTTCATGGTTAGAAGAATTGAAAAACAAAATTCAATCATGAGATGTCAAAACACTAAAAACAACATGGAATAAAATATCCCAGTTTATCCTGAGTTCAGAGCAAAGTTTGGATCCAAGCTTAGAGCACTCAAAACAGCCATTTAAATCTTAAAACACATTGTACCACTGTCAGCTACCTCTTCATTGGTTTTTTTTAATATAGTTTTATTAACGATTTTTAAAAAGGAAGATAAAAACTAATACAAACTAATCTAAAGTAAACCTAAGAGACGGCTTTACATGGACTTCACCAGATGGACAACACCGAAATCAGATTGACTACATCCTTTGCACCACGGATCAGCTAGATATGAGCTCACTAATATTCCTAAGGAATATGCAGTGGAGGTGAAGGATAGATTTAAGGGACTGGACTTAGTAGATAGGGTCCCGGAAGAACTATGGACAGAAGTTCGCAACACTGTTCAGGAGGCGGCAACAAAATACATCCCAAAGAAAGAGAAAACCAAGAAGGCAAAATGGCTGTCTGCTGAGACACTAGAAGGAGCCCAAGAAAGAAGGAAAGCAAAAGGCAACAGTGATAGGGGGAGCTATGCCCAATTAAATGCAAAATTCCAGAGGTTAGCCAGAAGAGTTAAGGAATTATTTTTAAACAAGCAATGCGCAGAAGTGGAAGAAGACAATAGAATAGGAAGGACAAGAGACCTCTTCCAGAAAATTAGAAACATCGGAGGTAAATTCCAGGCAAAAATGGGTATGATCAAAAACAAAGATGGCAAGGACCTAACAGAAGAAGAAGAGATCAAGAAAAGGTGGCAAGAATATACAGAAGACCTGTATAGGAAGGATGACAATATCGGGGATAGCTTTGACGGTGTGGTCGGTGAGCTAGAGCCAGACATCCTGAAGAGTGAGGTTGAATGGGCCTTAAGAAGCATTGCTAATAACAAGGCACCAGGAGACAATGGCATCCCAGCTGAACTGTTCAAAATCTTGCAAGATGATGCTGTCAAGGTAATGCATGCTATATGCCAGCAAATTTGGAAAACACAAGAATGGCCATCAGATTGGAAAAAATCAACTTATATCCCCATACCAAAAAAGGGAAACACTAAAGAATGTTCAAACTATCGAACAGTGGCACTCATCTCACATTCCAGTAAGGTAATGCTCAAGATCCTGCAAGGCAGACTTCAGCAATTCATGGAGCGAGAATTGCCAGATGTACAAGCTGGGTTTAGAAAAGGCAGAGGAACTAGGGACCAAATTGCCAATATCCGCTGGATAATGGAAAAAGCCAGGGAGTTTCAGAAAAACATCTATGTCTTGAGTACTGATGGTGAGCAGGAGGGGGCCTCTATCAAGGGGGGAAAACACATGCATAGTACTGAGGAGTTAAGCAGCCATTCAAAGAGACACAGATCAGACCCGCCTTAACCTTTGGGGTTTATCTGTCTGGGTTTTTCCCACGCTTCTTCAGTTTGTTAGGATTTTTTGTCTAATGTAGCAGTAATAAAGCACTAGAGACCTATTCCTTGTCTCAGCGTGGTTCCTGGCTGTTAGGACAATCTATTTCTGTTTTACTGACTATTCTACAGCCTTTGACTGTGTGGACCATAACAAAGTGTGGCAAGTTCTTAGTGGTATGGGGATACCAAGTCATCTTGTATGCCTCCTGAAGAATCTGTATAACGACCAAATAGCAACAGTAAGAACAGACCACAGAACAACGGACTGATTTAAGATTGGGAAAGGAGTACGGCAGGGCTGTATACTCTCACCCTACCTATTCAATTTGTATGCAGAACACATCATGCAACACGCTGGGCTTGAGGAATCCAAGGCTGGAGTTAAAATCGCTGGAGGAAACATTAACAATCTCAGATATGCAGATGATACCACTTTGATGGCTGAAAGCGAAGAGGAACTGAGGAGCCTTATGATGAAGGTGAAAGAAGAAAGTGCAAAAGCTGGCTTGTAGTTAAACCTCAAAAAAACCAAGATTATGGCAACCAGCTTGATTGATAACTGGCAAATAGAGGGAGAAAATGTAGAAGCAGTGAAAAACTTTGTATTCCTAGGTGCAAAGATTACTGCAGATGCTGACTGCAGTCAGGAAATCAGAAGACGCTTCATCCTTGGGAGAAGAGCAATTACCAATCTCGATAAAATAGTTAAGAGCAGAGACATCACACTGACAACAAAGGTCCACATAATTAAAGCAATGGTGTTCCCCGTAGTAACATATGGCTGCGAGAGCTGGACCATAAGGAAGGCTGAGCGAAGGAAGATAGATGCTTTGGAACTGTGGTGTTGGAGGAAAATTCTGAGAGTGCCTTGGACTGCAAGAAGATCAAACCAGTCCATCCTCCAGGAAATAAAGCCAGACTGCTCGCTTGAGGGAATGATATTAAAGGCAAAACTGAAATACTTTGGCCACATAATGAGAAGACAGGGCAGCCTGGAGAAGATGCTGATGCTAGGGAGAGCGGAGGGCAAAAGGAAGAGGGGCCGACCAAGGGCTAGGTGGATGGATGATATTCTAGAGGTGACGGACTTGTCCCTGGGGGAGCTGGGGGTGTTGGCGACCAACAGGAAGCTCTGGCGTGGGCTGGTCCATGAAGTCACGAAGAGTCGGAAGCGACTAAACGAATAAACAACAATGTAAAGTAAGAAAAAGAAAGAAATCGAAGAGAAAGCTAGAAGTGCAAGAAAGTGAAAAAAGTAGAAGAAAAATAGAAAAGAAAGAAAAAAGATGCAAAGAAGTAGCATCCTATCTTCTTTACAGCAGTTATAAGTACAATTATAAATTTACCTCTTACTCTATGATTACAACATAATTCTCTTCTTTCTATACAAGTAATCTATCCTGTCTAATAATCAAAACCATATATCATAAGTTCATTTTTCCCGTTTTACACAAAAAGTCCATAAGAGGTTTCCAATAAGCAATAAATGTAGATATTGTCTTTTCTCTGATCATAGAAGTCAATTTAACCATCTCAGCAAGTTCCATCATCTTCACCAACCATTCCTCCACTCTGAGTAGTGCCAAATCTTTCCATCTTTGTGCATAAAATAATCTTGCTGCAGTTATCATATATAAAAACAAAGTTCCATGACTTTTTTCCAACTGTTTGTCCATCAATCCCAAAAGAAAAACCTCTGGTCTCAATTCTTTATTAATCTTTAAAATCCTCTGAATCGGTTTGTGTATTTGAATTCAAATTTTTCTAGCTTTTTTACACATCTACCAGACATGATAAAATGTCTCTTCTTGTTCACATTTCCAGCATAAATTTGAAGTGCCTTCATACATTCTAGACAATTTCTCTGCTGATATATACCATGGTACATTGTTTTATAAATTCACTTTAAGATTATAACATAGTGTAAATTTCAACCCTTTCAACCACATATTTTCCCATTGTTCCATCTGTGTATTATAGCCAAAATTTTAGGCCTACTTTATCATACATTCTTTCACTTGTTCTCCTTCTGTTCCAAATTTCAATAAAAGTTTGTACATTTTAGCAATTACATGTTCATCATTTGTACACAATTCTATTTTAAACTCAGTCTTACAATGTTCAAAACCATAAACTCTTTTGTCTACTTTAAATCTTTCTAATAACTGTAAATAAGAAAATCATTAACAACTATATCCCTCTGCCACCAGTTCTTCTCTTGATTTTATTTTACATTCCCCTTGACAAAATTCTAGTATCTCATAGTAAGTTAGCCATTTGTTTTCAATATTTCTCGTCTATAAAATGCTTCTTGTGCTGAGAGCTACAAAGATGTTTTCAGGCACAACCTGGGTTTGTATCTATTCCATATTCTCAATAGTCTAACATAATGATTTTTAAAATCCACATTAACCTTGACTTTATCGTACCACAAATATCCTTGCCACCCAAATCTCAGATCCTGTCCTTCTAACTCCAAAAGCCTTCTATTTCTCAGCCGCACCTATTCTTTCATCCAAACCAAACAGCAAGCTGCAAAATACAATTTCAAATCAGGGAGACCCAATCCTGCTCTTTCCTTTCCATCTTGTAAAACTTCATGCTTAACTCGTGGTTTTTTTCCCCCCTGCCACACACATTTAGATATATCCTTCTGCCACTGTTTAAAAGGTGCATCAGTTGTCAAAACAGATATTGTCTGAAATAAAAACATCATTCTAGGCAAAATATTCATTTTTATCACAGAAATTCTTCCCAGCAATGACAGTTGCAGTTTCTCCCATCTTAACATCTTTTTTAACTTAATTCCATGTCTTAACAGTTATTTTGAAATAGCATACAGTTCATATTTAACATAGTGATACTCAGATATTTTACCTGCTTCTCAATCTTAAAACTCATTTTATTCATCCATTCTTTTTGATCTTCTATTTTCACGTTTTTGTTAACATCTTCATCTTCTGTTTATTAACCTTGAAACCGGCTAATGCACCAAATTCTTTTAATATGCCCATTAATATTTCAATTCCCTTTAAAGGATCTTCCAAAACTAATACCATTCAGCCATCTCTTCATTGGTGAAGAACTTCTGAGAATTTCAGCATGGATCTCAAAGAGGTTCCTGATTCACAAACCATTTAGGACTTTAAAAGCATTACTCAGCATCTCAAATTGAGTTTAGAAGTAACTACAAGACAATACAGTTTAATAGAACAGCTGTAATATATACATTCTACTATGAAAACTGCTTACAGTACTCCTATTGGAAATAAGACTGTGTAAATTTTTTGAACTGCATAGCCCTATTTGAAATTGTCAAAGGCATGAATAACTAAAACAAATTCTGATTTCTCCACAAAAGAAGAACATGGTAATATTCATCTGCCTGTCTCCTGGGTCAGGTCATCCATTAGAGAAACCAAAACAATTTCAGCTAGACAGAAGGCAAATTAACAAAAATGAATCTCAATTAAGGACCAGCATCATTTAAATTTATTGAAAGTTTTCTAACTGGTTTCTTTACCAGTTAGCCTTCCCCAATCTCATGCTCTCCAGATTTGTGTGTTTTTTATGTTTCCAAGCTATCTGTTAACTTAGTTCAGTGAGCAGATTACAAAATTGCTATGCAGGTAGTCTTCACTTAATGACCATTCATTCAGCGACTATTCGAAATTACGACAGCACTGAAAAAATGGCCTTACAACCGGTGCCTGAAATTACAACTGTTGCAGCACCCCTGCAGTCATGTGATCAAAATCCGGGCGCTTGGCAGCCCACCCGCATTTACGACTGCGGGGATGCTTCAACTCCCCCCACCCACCTATCTCCCCCCCATCACTGCCCTTTTGGAAGCCCTGCAACCTGCCTCGGGGGCAGGAAGCTCTCCCACGCGGCGCAAGGCCTCCAATTGCAAGATCCAACCTCCGCAGCCTGCATTCCTTCACCCAGCTGCCTCCTCTCCCAGTTCCCCGCACCTACCTTTGCCTTTTTATCTCAGCCCCTGCAGGAGAAGCCGAAGCAGCTGCCTGCCTTTGTGAGTCCTTTTCAGACCCAGCTTCTCCGGCGATCATTTCTTCCATGTGGCTCCCTTCAGAATGCTATCTTCTCAGCTTACGCTATCTTCTCAGCTTACGCTATCTTCTCAGCAGGCTCTGAGAAGATAGGTAAACCGAGAAGATAGCGTAAGCTGAGAAGATAGTGTTCTGGAGCCAGGTGGAAGAAACGATAGCCAGGGAAGCTGGGTCCAAAAAGGACTCAGAAAGGCAAGCAGCTGCTTCAGCTTCTCTTGCAGGGGGCTTCTTGTTGTTTGCTTCTTCCCCTCACACCAAATTTGGTCCAATTCTGTTCAGGTTTTGGAGAGTTATCCTGTTGATGGATGGACAGACAGAATCCTGATCCTCCTTACAGAATTTCTTTTCAACAGATTGGAAAAGAAAAAGAAAAATGGTTTCAATGCAACAACTCTTTAAAAACTCAAATAAACTTGAAGAGTTCCTTAGTATTTTTAAAATCCTAACAAAAAATGCTGGACCCAAGTACTGCCCTATCAAATGGGCAATAGAATCAATCAGTTATTTAGATTTCCCTACTCATTAGTACTCCTAGAGTCAACTGGATTTGGAGGCTCAAGTGACCTACTATAAGTTACCCCAAGTGGTTTTAGCTGGCCCCTCACTTACGACTCTTCTAAGACAGGGACAATTTAATCACAATAATTCATGCAGTGGTAATGTAGATTTTAAGAATCATCATATTAGAAGTGCCATATTGTGAATATGGAACAGATATAAACCCTGACTGTGCCTGAAAATGCCTTTATGGATCTCAGCACAAGAAGCATTTTACAGGAAAGAAACAATGGGTAAAGAAAATGGTTAACTTACCAAGAGTTGATAGAACAGGAACATGGAGAATATAAGATGAAATCAAGAGAGCAATTGGCTGCAGAGGGATTCAGTTTTCAAAGGTTTTCATATGCACAGTTAAGAGGTAAATTTAAGGTAGGTAATAGGACATTTGAAACTGAGCAGCAGAAGACAGAATTTGAACTATGTACAAATGATGAACATGTAATTGCTAAAACGTATAAACTTTATTGAAATTGAAAAATTGGAAAAGGAAGAACAAGTGAAAGACTGTATGAGGACATGGTCTAAGAACTTGGGACAACATACTGATGGAACAGTGGGAAAATATGTGGTTAAAAGGACTGAAATTTACATTATGTTATAACGTAAAAGAGAATTTTTATAAAATGATGTACCATTGGTATATGACTGCAGAAAAATTGTCTATAATGTGTAAAGGTACTTCAAATTTATGTTGGGAATGTGGGCAACATGAAGGGTCATTTTATCATGCCTGGTAGAGTTGTAAAAAAAGCCAGAAATGTCTGGATTCAAATTCATATAATGATACAAAGAATTTTAAAGATCAACATTCAGCTGAAACAAAAACTTTTCCTGCTGAGATTAATGGACAGTCAATTAGAAAACAGCCATGGAAGATTATTTTTATATATGATTACTGCTGCAAGACTATTATATACGCAAAAATGGAAAGATCCTGAAATACCCACAACGGAGGAATGGTTGGTGAAGATGACAGAACTAGCAGAGATAGAAAAGTTAACTTGTTTGATTAGAGAAAGATCAACAACTACATTTATCAGTGACTGGAAACTCCTTATGGACTTTCTGCAGAAAAGAGAAAAACGAACTTGTGATTTATGGGTTTGAAGATTAGAAACGGTAGCTTATGGAAAGAAGGAAATTATGATGCAACCTTAGAGAGAGAGGGTAAAATATAGTATAGTATTTATAACTGCTGTCAAAAAGATTGGAAGCTGCTTCTTTATAATCTTTCTTTTCTTTTCTGCTTTTCTCTTTTCTATTTCTCTTTTCTTTCTTACTTATTACTTATTTATTTTCCTTGTTTCTTTTCTAATATTTGTATTGTTTTTATCTTGTTAAAAATTTCTTCAGTGAAAATTACATTTTAAAAAATTCATGCAATGTAACTTCCATCTGAGAATATTGTGAGAATGCACTTGAAAATGGCACAGAGGCTGCAACTAGTGCAGAATGTACCATCTAGTTTGCCATCTAGTATGTCATTTAGGAAATACATATATCACTTTTAAGTGAACTGCATTGGCTACCAATATTCTTCCATCTAAGCAAGTGTTAACTTTTTAATTAATTAGTTCATTTATTAATTGAATATAGTCAAACCTATTTGGAGCACAGTATATTGAGGAGATGGGGACATACAAAAACTACTAAAACCCATGACAACCACCATATGCAACCACCATAAGGAGTTGAATGTAGAGAATATAATTGCTGATAAAAATGCTCTGATACATTTGGTGCTGGAGCAAAATAGAGAAAATTCATGTGTTTCAAGGACAAGCAGTAGTAAATGTCATTGTTACCAGCAATCATAGGATGGAGCAACTATTTATTATCTTCACCTTTTGATACCCACAGACTCTGATGTCTGGATGCCAATGCACAAATTATGGGCAATAAAGAAAAGGAACTAGAACTAGAACAAAGGAAAGCAAATATGACCTGATTAAATAATATGTAAACTTGATGGGAAGAGGGTCATAGTAGGAATGTATTACTTGTTATAGGATATTACTTGTTCAATAAACCCAACAAAAAGGGAGGTGAAATGTATGTATGTATGTAAACAAGTTACACACCTATGAAGAAACGAATGACCTTGAGTGATACCATTGTGGGAATTTATTACAGGTTCCTACCGTGACAATGCATGTGGATGATGTCTTTCTAAATCAATTCATCAAGTGCTCAAGAGAAAAGAATGTAGTGTTAATAGGAGACTTCAATAACACTGACATGTGGTGGAAACCTAATTCAACTAGGAGTAGGAGGTTCAACCAATTTCTTTTACTGACAATTTTTCAGGCAGTGGGAAAAGAAACAATGGGAGTCAACCACTCTGAATCTGGTGACCAACAGAGAAGAACTGGTTGATGGAGGGAAGGTGACAGGCATTTTGGGCTAAGTGACCATGCCTTGTTGGGAGTTCATGATGACTAGGAGAGAGTAAACAGAAGTTAGTTGTGTACCTTGGTCTTAGAAAGACAGATTTTAATGAACACAAGCAAAAGGCAGGCAGTATACAATGACACAAAATCATGAAGGACAAACAAGTGCAAGAAGGACGAGAGAGCCTGAAAAGCAACATCCTGAAAACACAGACAGAAACTATAGTGACCACAGCAAAAGCTTTAAGAGGCCGGTTCAGAATAGCAAGATAACTGACAAACTAAGAAACAAAAAAGAAACATATCAGAAATGGAAGCAAGAGCTAATAACTGAGTGTCATGTTCACCGTTGCAATGTTTGATTTACATCGTAATGCCTCACGTGCCATGGTACAGACGCGCATTCCAGCTGGGAGGGAGCTGCTGGGAGTCCTTGTACCAGGCTGTATGTATGTTTTCTTACCGAAGGAATGTGTTTGGGTTATCATTGGTGTCCAAGGTCTTTTGCCCGTTGATTAGCTGAACTCGTTAGGGGCACCTGGGATGGGGAGCTTGAAACGGTTGAACGGGGGAAGGGCTTACTTTCGCACCGAGGGTTTTTACTTTGTATTTGGCGTGCTTTTGCTCATTCTCAGCTTTTTTTGTACTTGCACACTATTCTAAATAAACCAGATTTGATTCAAGCCTGTGCTTGGGAGTCTGAGTGTGTTTGGGATAGGCAACCATTACATAAAGCTGAGAATCCTTTGTAATCCCGTTAACTCCTACCAAGGCTAACCCTTGCGGGGAACCTAGTTAGCGATGACCAAAGCAAGCCCAACATCCGAGGAGCTGGAACCGCAAGCTGGCCCGGCACCGAGGAGCCCCATTCCCACTCCCCCCGACTTGTCGTTCTACCGGAGGGGCTCCAGCTCGAGCCCTGAGCTGGGAGGTTCCAGCGATGAGGGAGAATCCAAGGAGAAAACAGCTGGGACCTCCTGGAAGTATTGGTTCCCTCTGACTCCCAAGGGAGAGTCGACCAAAGTGGCCCCTGAGCAGCGATTGGACACCCAACGAGGGGACGAATCTCTGACTCCTGAGAGGGTGAGAAGGTTGGAGGCGAAGATGGAGTCGGTGGAAGATCTCCTAAAGACCCTATCAATGGCACTAGTTGATCCGGGAAGCCGCGGCAAGAGCCCCCGCTCTCCACAGCCCTCCTCCCCTCCTCCTAGCAGACCACAGCTGGTGCGGGGTCGGAGAAGACATCACGACGGAGCCTCACCACGGAGAGGGTCCATTGGGGTATCCTGGGCTCCTCCAGCCCAACCACAGCTGTGCCCCCCCCTCCAACCGGGAAGGTGGTGAAGGACTTTGCAGTCAAATTTGACAGGGACCCCACCAAGCTTTCCTTTTTCCTGACCAATGCGAGAAACTACATGAAGCAATACGGGTCATGCTTCACCTCAGAAGAGGCTAAGATATCAGCCATCACCCCTAAGCTGAAGGGCAGAGCAGCCGACTGGTATGTCCAATTGACCGAAGCGGACGCACCAGAGCTGGGGTCGTTCGACGACTTCATATTTGCCTTGAAGCTCTTCTTTGAGGATCCCCTAGCCAAAGCCAGAGCTAAGGAGGCACTCAAGGACCTCACCCAAGGACCCAGGTCGGTAGCTGACTATGCCCTTGAATTTAAAGCGTTAGCAGGCAAAGTCCCCGACTGGTCACAATCGACCCTCATTGATAAATTCAAAGAAGGACTTAACCGGGATGTCCTCAGATGGGCGCTGGGAAGAGATGATCCGGAGTCCCTGTACGAGTAGATCTGTTTGGCCAGAAAAGCGGAGCATGCTCAGCGCACCTACATGCAAACCCGCCGAACTGAGAAGGTGACAACCTGGTCGCGGGGACCACGGAGCAGAGCAACAGCTGCACCACCGAGCCACCGAGCTAAAGACGAGGAGAAGGAACGTCGCTATGCCCGAGGGCAGTGCCTCCTTTGTGGGAAAGGGGGGCATAGAGCCGCTGAATGCCCGAAACTCAAGGCAGGTGAGCGGACGAGAACCTCGGCCAAGTCACCCCAGCCGTCACGCCGGACAACCACAGCCAAAGGAGCCACGGACCTGGAAGAAGCCCTGTATTTTTACACAGAGGTTGAGGAAGCTGCAAAAGAGCCGGCGGGAAATGCCAGCCACCTGCCCTGAACAGCGCCCTGGGGCAGGTGGAGGAAGATGGGCATGAGGATGAGATGGTGAGTGCTGATTGCCCCACCCTAGCTGTAAAAGTGAAACTTGGGTCCCGAACCCACACCACCGAAATTTGGGCCCTAATTGACTCTGGGTGTTCGAGAGGCCTCATCCACCTGGATCTAGTGACTGCCTTAGACCTGCCTAGTTACCCTCTGCAACAGTCTCTACTCTTTACCCAGTTAGACGGCTCAACAGCGGGGGGGGGGGGCTCCAGCAACTCACTTTACGGGGACTGTAGCAATGCAAATGGGAAGCCAGAGAAAGGCTTTAAAATTCATCATTGTCCCGGTGGGCGATCCCATGGTAATCCTAGGGATCCCGTGGTTAACTTGGCGAAACCCCTATATAAACAGGCAACACCAAACCCTTACCTTTAGCGATGGGTTTTACCAAGCCTCCCCAATGGGGAGACCCTTGAGTGGGGGGGGGGGGAACCAGGGCTGCAATTGCGGCGCCACGCCCCTTGGCACCACAGCTTGAAGGGCTGCCAAGCCACTACCAAGACTTTGCAGATGTTTTCGGGGAAATGGAGGCGGACCAATTACCACCCCGTCGTAAAACTGACTGTGCAATTGAGATCCTCCCCAACGCGCAGCGGCCTAAACCTAAAATCTACCCAATGGCCAAAAAGGAATTAGAGGCGTTGCACGAGTTCATTGACAAAAACCTAGCACGAGGATTCATTGAGACTGCCAATTCCCCAGTAGGCGCGCCTGTCCTCTTTCGAGAGAAGAAAGACGGCTCCCTCAGACTTTGTACAGAATATCGGGATTAAATTCAGTCTCCCTATGTAATAAATATCCTTTGCCATTAATGAAAGACATGCTAGCCCATTTGTCAAAAGGGAAAATTTTCTCTAAACTTGATCTCAGAGAAGCCTACTTTCGCATACACATACAGGCTGGAGACGAGTGGAAAACCGCCTTCAATTGTCCTTTGGGCTCCTTCCAATACAAAGTCCTCCCCTTTGGCTTAGCTGGAGAGCCTGGGGTATGTCATGTTCACTGTTGCAATGTTTGATTTACATCATAACGTCTCGCATGCCATGGTGCAGACGCGCATTCCAGCTGGGAGGGAGCTGCTGGGAGTCCTTGTACCAGGCTGTATGTATGTTTTCTTACCGAAGGAATGTGTTTGGGTTATCATTGGTGTCCAAGGTCTTTTGCCCATTGATTAGCTGAACTCGTTAGGGGCACCTGGGATGGGGAGCTTGAAACGGTTGAACAGGGGGAGGGCTTACTTTCGCACCGAGGGTTTTTACTTTGTATTTGGCGTGCTTTTGCTCATTCTCAGCTTTCTTTGTACTTGCACACTATTCTAAATAAACCAGATTTGATTCAAGCCTGTGCTTGGGAGTCTGAGTGTGTTTGGGATAGGCAACCATTACACTGAGGAAGAGTACAAAGTGGTAATTCAACCATGTAAGAGATGAAGTCAGGAAAGCAAAAGCTCAGAATGAGATGAAACTGGCAAGGAATGCAAAATACAGTAAGTAGGGATATTTGGAGTATATCCAAAATAAAAGAAGAGTCAATAAGGCTGCCAATTGTATAAAAAGGTGACCAACGAGGTTTAAATATCTCAGAGATACCTCACTTTAGTTAATTCATAAATGAGGACAGGACTTTTGCTTATTCATTTTCCAAGATTCTGTATCCCAATGCTTTACTTTTTTACTTTAAACTTGATTAATGAAATACTGTGTGAACCATGCTTTTCTGGTTGTGCTCTGCTGTTAGGGGCTTGACATTAATCTTGGAAATCTTGAAAACCGTTGGAGATGTAATTTAGGAGGTAGAACTCATATTGTTTGGACTTGTCAGTTCCTGCACTTTAGGCTGAAATCAAAAGGACTGTTACTGATACTGGATTGAGCATTATAAGTTAAATATGCATAGGTGCTTCTTATCTATATCCCTAGTATTTGGAGTGTATGGAAATATGAAGAACTGTAGACCAGCATGGATGCTGGCCTGAAGAATTATAGTATAACAGTGAAATCAATGTTGATCTCGAACAATGGATGTTGTGTTATTTGTCAACTTTCAAATTATTATTTTACCCTATTAAGGGTCAAAGAAGAACACTTCCAAGCAAATCTTCGGGATTTACGATAAAAATTTCCAGGCATTCTTCATTAACATCATTGAATTATATTATAATTATTGCTGTTATATGTATATTTTTCTGTTAGGTGAAAACTTGCCGACTGCCCTTTATGAGTCAGCATCAGGATACTGGGGTACTGTGATGGAGGAGATGCTGATATTAATAATGGGATCTGAATGGTATTCAGCAGGATCAAATTATCTCCAGATGTTAGGCCAGTTCCAACTGGATCAGGTTCAAAATCAAAGAATTCATGGCCAGTGGTTGCAGTGGGGTGGCTAAATTTCAGCTCAAAGAAAAGTAAGTGTAAGGGATATATTTTGGCTCCCTTGCTGTTTAATTTCTACATCAATCCTCTGTGGCTAAAATAAATAATGTAAAGCATCATTCCCAAAGCCAGCCAATAAGCATACTGTAATCTTCTTGCATGTAGACGTTTCAATCACAAACATCAATTGGGCTAAAATGAGTGCCTTAGCCATTTATTGTTCCAAGGAAGCACTCAAGATTAATTACATTAAAACTAAGACTTCAATTCTTGCAAAGTAACCTAGAGTGCGTAAATTCAGGTAAATGGCCAGACAATACAGCAAGTCAAAATCTTTAAATATTTGGACATAGTTTGTCATACCTGCATCAAATGCAGCACACACCAAGGTTATGTAATTCAAAATGCACAAAACTCATTAGCAGCAACACAATTCATCCACCTTGCCAGAGGGGCACAGCATATTCCACCAGTGCTAAAGCTGTATCTGATTAAGACACATATGCAACTTCTGTTTGGTGCTGATTTGGAACCATAAAGCTCCTCTGACCCTCTGGAAAAGGGTTAATATAAATTCTTCAGGACTATATTTCAAGTGCTCCCATGTATATCTTAACATGGTACTAAGGAGGGAGACAGTGGAAATGGGTACATGAATCTGTATTATTGCCCAATGGCTAAAGTTATTGTTTTTCCCAGAAGGTCAAAGCTCTTTCCTCCTTGTGGATAATTCTGAATCAACATGGAAAAGGTCATCCCTGTAAAACCTACAATATTATGGGTTCTCAAGGGAGGCCATTCGGATGATAGTTTATGATAGAGCACTTACTGAACTCAAGCAGTATGAGACTTTGAAGCCCAATTGGACCAATTTGCCCCACCCAGGAATAGTTCTGAGTAGACAATCCCCCTCCCTTTAAGGCTGACAAGTTACTTAAACCAAATAACTGTTCCCAAACTCCAAAGAGCACTAACATTAGAAATTTCAATTTCAATTTAACTTGTTCTCGAAGGCAAATGTTTAAAAAAAAATTTATGAACTAAGATTGCGCCCTTGTGGAGAAGGATTCACTGAATCCATAATCGTGTTATGTTGTGCCTTCTATAAGAATGTAAGGACCTGCTTTATAACTCCATATTTGGTGAGGTACCCAGATATTCCAATTTATTTTATGTATAGTTATTTTTATCAGACCAGTATGATTCCATTTCCTTGGATGTAGTTAAATTCTATTATGCTGTTTGTAAAACTATACATGTCTTGGTTGCCTTGATGACCTAGTTATAACTATTATTTTATTTTATTTTATTTGAAATAGAAACTGTCTAATTACTTTTAACTATTTTGTTAACTGTAGAATTCTGGTCACTCACCATATTAAAGGTCAGTACTACTACCACTACTACATGTACCTATCCACGGGGGAAAAGCTTGTTTCCATAGTTGGGAGCCCTTGTACAAGAAGAACTTCAAGGCCATAGGCCGAAGTGGCAATATGATTTAACATTCAAAATATTTTTCTGTAGAAAGAGCAAAAATAAAAACACCTAAACTCAGAGGGAGGGGAAGGAAGGAAGGAAGGAAGGAAGGAAGGAAGGAAGGAAGGAAGGAAGGAAGGCAGGCAGGCAGGCAGGCAGGCAGGCAGGCAGGCAGGCAGGCAGGCAGGATCACTAAAAATGCTTTTTATATGTTGCTCCAATGGTAAAAGATGCAAAGTTACCTATCAAAAAGGCCTGGAATATTCTAAAACATTAATCTATGCAGGCAGAAACCCAACAGTATGATATACTAAAACTATGAACCTGAGTTGCATCAGAAAAGGAGATTCCATTATGATTTACAGTACATTATTGTTTAGTCAGCACCAAAATCATTAAAAAGGAGAAACGAACATATAAAAGCATTCATACATCTACAAACTCAATCAATTATTATTTGTTTTAATACATTATGCAATTACATTAGCTATAATATAATGTATTTATAGGACAGCTCTTAGAGTGCAACATGAACCAGACATGTTGAACACTGGAAAGATATCCCAAACATATACCGGGCATGGGGACATGAAATAACAATAAACCACAACATTCCAGTTCTATAATTCACTGCATTTGTCTTGCTGCTATATACCTCAAAGATGAATTACATTTAGTTTGCTCATTGAAAATAAAATCCTGGACTGCTAAGGATTACATTATTGCTTGTTAATTAATTCTCATCATCTGTGATAAATGATACTGAAATTGATTTCTGGATGTCTTTGTTCTACACATGGAAGACTGAAGTTCTTCAATCCAGTGTATAATCATCTGGGTGACCTTCGGTTTGGATTTTAATTTCTAGCCCTACATAAGACTTAGTAAGACTTCATTACAGTCTAGCCTAATAGTTTGCAGTAGGCAAACTATTTACATTGGATTCAACAAACCTGGACAATTAAACTGGACTCATTTTGAAATTAAAACTCCATGAAATTCTAGTCCTGATCTGTATATCTAGGACTTCAGCATGCTACAAATGGAAAAATGACATCAATGCTCTTAGAAAAACTGTTTTATTGAAAAATAGGTGGGGAAGGGCAATGGCATACACACACACCCATCGTTGGTGGCTCATAAATAATGGAACAAACCAACAACATTACAAACATAAGGATCGCCTTTAATACCTGGATGAAAATCCTTTGCAGTCAACTGCCTGAAGTCTGGAACCCATGGACATGACCAAATGCTGAGTTTCCTCCCTCGAGATGCTTTGCCAGGCCTTCACTGCAGCTGCCTTCAGCTGCTGCTTGTTTGTGGGTCTTTCTGCCTTCAGTCTTGTCTTCAGTAAGTGAAAAGCATGCTCTATTGGGTTGAGATCAGGTGACTGACTTGACCATTGAAGAACATCCCACTTCTTTGCCTTGAGAAACTCTTGGGTAGCTTTTGCTGTATGCTTTGGGTCATTATCCATCTGCACTATGAAGTGGCGTCCTATCACTTTGGCAGCATTTGGCTGAATCTGAGCAGAAAGTATAGCCCTATACACTTCAGAATTCAGCCTGCTGCTTTGATCAGCAGTCAGGTCATCAATAAACACCAGTGACCTGGTTCCATTGGCAGCCATACATGCCCATGCCATAACACTGCCTCCACCATGTTTGTCAGATGATGTGGTATGCTTTGGATCATGAGCTGTTCTTTTCCTTCTCCATACTTTTCTCTCCCCATCATTCTGGTGCAAGTTAATCTTGGTTTCATCAGTCCAAAGAATCTTATTCCAGAACTGGGCAGGCTTTTTTACAGTAGGTGTTTGCTGGCAAAGTCTAATCTGGCCTTTTTGTTCTTGAGCGTTACCAGTGGTTTGCACCTTGTTGTGAAGCCTCTGTATTTACATTCATAAAGCTGTCTCTTGACTGTAGATGTGGACAATGACATGCCTACCTCCTCAAGAGCATTCTTGACCTGGCTAGATGTTGTGAAAGGGTTCCTCTTCACCATGAGCAGAATTCTGCGGTCATCCACTTTAGTTGTCTTCCATGGTCTTCCAGGCTTTTGCTGTTGCTGAGCTTGCCAGTTGATTCCTTCTTTTTCAGGATGTTCCAAACTGTTGTATTGGCCACTCCCAATGTTTTTGCTCTCTCTCTGATGGGTTTATGTGGTTTTCTCAGCCTAACAATGGCCGCCTTCACTCGCATGGACACCTCTTTGGACCTCATGTTGAGAGTTCCAGTGAACAGCTACCAAATGCAAATGTAACACTCAGAACCACCTCCAGGCCTTTTATCTGCTTGATTGGTCCTGGGGTACCCAGGAAAAAGGCCACACCTGGCCATGCAGCAAATAGTTATCCTTGTTCCAATATTTTTGGTCCTGAATGTATGTTTCCTAGTGTTAAACATTATGGTACATTCATTTTATCTGCAAAATACTAGGCCCAAATCTGTCGTAAAATCGCAGACATGTCACAGAGACCTCTACAGTTGTGTGAAAAAGAAAGTACACCCTCTTTGAATTCTATGGTTTTACGTATCAGGACATAATAAAAATCATCTGGTCCTTAGCAGGTCTTAAAATTAGGTAAATACAACCTCAGATGAACAACAACACATGACATATTACACCGTGCCATTCATTTTACAAAAATAAAGCCAAAATGGAGAAGCCATATGAGAAAAACTAAGTACGCCTTATGATTCAATAGGATTTGTGTTCTGTTATGTGAATAGAAGAGCAATTTACAGAACAGCAAGAAAGGGGTTAAAAGACTTCCAAAAAAGCAAAGAATATCACTGTCTTTCCTGCTAACCATACTATGGAACTATTTTCACCTAAAGTAAGGAATAAGTATATTTAATGACTCTTCCCAGCAAGAACAGAATTCTGCCTTTCCAAATTATTTTCTGGAACCAGCAAATGAATGGAAACAGATTTTCCACAGACTGACCCAAGGTGGATCAAGTTATTTACAGTTCCAGTGGATTATATAGTGTTTGCACAGCTGTAGTGAAAAGCATCTAAGAGTCTATTCAAGTAGATTGACCTTCCTCTTACAAGGCCTTTAAACCAACTCCACTGTAGGAAGGATAGAAGAACAGAGATGGACACTGTGATTTTGTTCTCTTTTGATGCTATTTCTAAGTTGCTTTGGAATGATATGAACCCTGAAATGTGGGATCTAAATCATCGTAATTTGAGAGGCCAAAAAAAAAATTGTCCTACAGTTTTCCAGGAAGTTATTTCAGAGGCATAATTATGGGGCCAAGCTGAAATGCCTCTTGCCACTTTACTGACCTATTTGTACATGAAAAAAAAAACAGGGAGTTTCAGTGACTGGGATAGGCAAGGGGGGAGGAATAATCACATTGCTTTCAGCTGCTGGCGAATACTTGTTTTCCTCACAATATTTGCTTCAGAACAACATTATAGCATGACATAAAGTTACTCCAAAGTTGTTAGAGAGAGGAGGAACAGAGTGGGAAACTGGAAGGTAGGTGGATGTGATGAGTTAATGGGAGGTGGGGGTGAATTAATGTGGAAGGAGGAGAAAGGAAGATTGAGGCCAGGCCAACAACATGAGTGAATATGCCACATACTCTCAGGATTGGAGGATGGATGGGCATGTTAAGAGTAAGTGTAAGTAAGGGCTCTATGAAGGTTGGTTGGGTCTACCAGGATGGGAAAGGGAGAATAAGTGAAAGAGCAGGAGGACATAATGGGGATGGTGAACAAATATATGTAGTGACAAATTGGGTGAGATGTGGTAGGGGGGTTTGGACAGGCCATATTAGAGGCAAGGTTATGGGTCCTTTGATGCCCATTTCCCCTCCCAGCCCAGTTTCCAGAACCCAGTGGCCAGACTGCTGGTGGCCTTGGCATCAAACTGCTGCTGGTAAATGGAGGTCTGTGTGCAACAAGATCCTATTTGTCCACAAACTAATAGTGGATGAACATATAGCCTTCGGTGTATAACTTGGGGGGTGCAGGATGTATGTGGACAGATGATGTAACACTGTCCGAAATCTCCTCCACCAGGTCTTGTATCTCGTATCAGCAATAATCTCAAGGTAGAGAAGGTGGGGTGGCAATGATTGTTTGGGACAATGTAACCATAGCCAGGGATCCTGCTTTAAAGTGACAGCTTGTGAATGACTGTTTGTGATGCTGGATCTCAGGATAAGTTCAGGATCCTGCTTGTGTATCACCCACCTTACTTTGCAACAGGTTTTCTACATGGCCTCCAGGATTTGGTGGTCCTTGGGAACAGGGATTCTCGTGGGTACAATGGAGGTAATAACTCTCTGAGAGAGTAGAGTTAGGGGATTGTTAGTTAGGGCTAGCAGATATGTGAATGTTAAGGGAATGTGACTAGGCTAGGCCCTGCCTGCCTATGGCAGCTAATACTGGTCTAATGAGTGGTGGCTGGAACATGCAGTAAAAAAAAATGAAAATGGGGCAAGGTTAGTTTCTGAGGTGATGCAATTGGACAGGCAGGTGGCACTAAATAAGCTAACAAAAATAAATACAATTAAAACATATTAAAAACACAACTATTAAAACAGGAACAGTATCCAGCATCTACCCATTAGATGGTTACCCTAAAGTTGCTAATACATCAAAGGCATGATTCAAAAATATATTTTGACCTGCAGGTTGAATCTGAAGAGAAACCTAGAGAGAGTCAGCTTTCTAGATACAAATATCTAAAGCCTGGGGAGCAGGCTGTCTCTAATATTCCCACTAGATAAACTGAGAACAAAAGATACAAGTTAATAAGGCAAACAAGAGCAGTTTAATAATGGCTAATATTGTATTTCAAATTATAAAAGTCTTTACAGGCAGTCCTTGTTTAGCAACCACAGTTGGGATTGGCAACTTAATCGCTAAGTGGAAAATCATGTGACCACAAGTGTGCTTATGATTTTTTTCAGCTTTCCTTTTTCCTCATTCCCCCACCCTTTGGAATGCTCACCCTGGGGCTGAGATAATTAGCAAGAAAGGAATTAATGTTTGTATTTACTTTCATTGGAAAGGAAGGGATTACAAGAGAGTAAGCAGGCACACAATGGGGAACGTGCTAGCACTGGCTGGCCATCTAGATTTAAAACAAAGTGAAACAGCACATCCAAACAGCATCCCTGAGTCTTCAGAAAATATGTAACCCTATCCTGCACAGGATAAATCCATATATCCTGATCAGCTTTTCAATGGTGAGAAGTACATCTGTTTGTTTGAATCAACCAATTTGTTTATTCCCATCCAGTCTGTTATCAGCCTCAATCACTGATTTTGAATTTGAGCAACCTCCTTGGATGTTTGTTTGTGTGTGTGTGTGTGTGTGTATATACATACACATACAAATACACACACACACACACACACATATATATATACACACACACACAAATACACACACACACACACACACACACACATACATATATATATAATAAATACATTTATCATTGATTGGCTTCCTTAGATGTACCACCTTCCCAAAAGGATAATGCCCCCCAAGTTAAGATGATCCTACCCTACCCCACCCCGCAACTCACTGGGAAAAGTAGAGAGAGAAAAAAATTATAACACAAACAAAAATCTAGAGCCACATCTAGCTTCCCCATATTTTCAATCTAAGATTGCCAACTTCAATCTTAAGGATCCCATCATTCCAACTGCCCAGTAAATATGCACATAATGTGTGTATGCACACATGCACACATACACTTGCCGGAAGCCACATTCCCCAAAAAGGTCAAGCTCAGGAGGAAAAAAAATTACATTGGCTATATTAATATGTATTAATTAAAATCAATTGTCTGTAAAACAAGGTAACTTATTTACTTAATCCCGATCTGCTTCTATCAACCATTATCTCACTCACACAGATACACCCTCTTCCCTTCCTTCCAGGATAGAAACAGAAAAAATAAAAAGTGTAACAGAGATAGGTTAAGAAGAATGGGTATGTACACTGGAAAAGAAATGAGAAATGAGGTATAAAACCTGATGGAAATGGGGCACGGGCAAGAGGTAATTGGATAAGGGAGCAAATAAAAGAGAGGGAAGCCCTGTTTAGCCATTTTTAATTTAAAAAAAAAAAGCTTACATGTCAGGCAAACAGCCCCTTTCATCCAGCTGCTGATCTTCAGGCTACTCTTCAAAGGCATTCAAGCTTTGCAGCAGCAACATCTACAGTGATTTGCATCCATAATGCCTTTGCTTTTAACAGTTGCTTCTATTCAGCAAATGTAATGGAATTACTGGGGGGAGGATTTCATTTTCCTATTGGTTAAAAACAGGAACTAGAAAAAAGAGGTTGGGTCTCACTGGTATATGCTATCCCCACCATGGCACAGGCCTTCTACTGGGCTCTAGCCTCTGTTTATTTAAATTCATTCAAAATTGTATCTGTTATTTAGAATTACTGTATGCTCTGCCAAATGACTGGCACCACATACAAACAGGGACAGCTCCATAGTTACCATGGATACCCTGAAGTCCTGACCTTTCCAAATACAAGAATTCACTCCAAAGAACAAGCTGGGGGAATTCTAGCATCACCCCTGAAAACTGTATCATAGAGAGAGTGATCTGGGATTCCTGTTCTGCTCATTCACATATGAACATTCAAAACAGAAAGACAGCAAGATGGTGTACACACTCGGGCTTAGAGTCATGAAGCCAGCTGCTCCCCCAGGTCTTGCCTACTGCTGTAGGGAGAACTTAGGTGGGCAAAACTGATATCTCCGTAACATCCAAAAATAATTTATGCATATCAAATCAGAATCATGACCAAAACCAGGAGCAAATCTTAGATAGCTGTTGATCTCCAGTTCACTGACCTGCCATTCAGCAAACATTACAATGGCTCTTTTGTTCAGCCCCTTTTGTTGACAGAAGTAAAACAGGTACAGGACAAGTACAATAAAACTCCAGTTCACTTAATCTACACAAACCAGGGATCATCAGTGCAGTTTTGTGGGTGGGGAGGGGAAGGATTGAGGATAAGGAGAGAACCTTTACTTAACAGTTTGAATTTACTAATGTAAGTTCCTTACCAGTCAATTTCTTCATAGGCTGGAGTCGAACACTGATAGACTGGTGTGTTAGTAATGGGGAAGATGGGAGAGAGCGGGACATGCCTTCCATAATCCGAATGTGCTGCATACCTTCAGGCACTGGGAGTGTTGGGATAGCATACTCTGGTTCAAAAGCACAGTCGTTCTCTGCAGAACTGCCACCTAAGACAAATATAATTTTTTAAAGTGTTATTAATATAATAATGCATAGACAACATCTATGGGACTTTACACTTTACACTAAATTAGGAAAAATCTTCTAAGAATCAGACTGATTTCCCCAATCTGTTAAGAATTAGAAATCTCACTAGTTCCACAAACAAAGCCTTACACTCTCAGTTGTATTCTATAGTACAGGAAATCAAGTTTAATTATCTTTTCCTTTAGGACACTCCCATGTTCAAACTAGAAATAACTCCCTGTTTACCTGTAACTGTAGTTCAAGTGGTTATCTGTAAATGTATACATATGGATTCTGTAACTGCAGAGTAGCAAATTCAGAATGCTCCACAATGAAGATTTTTGACCGACGTCCCTTCTCACCTCATAGCATTATATGTGAATGAGGCTCCTACCCAATCTCTCAATTTCAATTATCACCACAAACAATCAAAACCATGATACTATTTCAAGGTGAATGTGGTGAGATAAGAGAGGTTGTATAAAGCTGAGCTGACCACCTGAACTACTACTATTAAAGGTAAGAAACCAGTTCTTCGGGCTCTTACACATATGGGAAATCTGCACAAAATTGCACTTCATGGCAGACTTATAATAGGAAAATACTGAGGAAAGAAAAAAAATGTGCCAACATTGCCCCATACTGAAACCAATGATCCAGATGACAACATCTTATAAATGTACAGATTTGGGATCAGGTAACACTTGGACAAATCTCAGAAAAGACAATATTTCTCAGAAAAATTACCATGAAGGCTACTATACATGTCAAATGGCAGCAAACTGCCTGGTCAAATTATAATACTCTAATTGTGGTATATATATATACCACAAATATACGCCCCAACCACAAATGCTGAAGAAGCTGAAGTAGAGCAGTTCTATGAGGATCTGCAGCACCTACTGGACGACATACCTAAAAGAGATATTATTTTCATCACAGGAGACTGGAATGCTAAGGTGGGCAGTCAAATGACACCTGGAATTACAAGTAAGTACGGCCTGGGAGAACAAAACAAAGCAGGACATAGGCTGATAGAATTTTGCCAAGACAATTCACTCTGCATAACAAACACTCTCTTCCAACAACCTAAGAGACGGCTTTATACATGGACTTCACCAGATGGACAACACCGAAATCAGATTGACTACATCCTTTGCAGCCAAAGGTGGCGGACATCTGTACAGTCGGTAAAAACAAGACCTGGGGCTGACTGTAGTTCAGATCACGAACTTCTTCTTGCACAATTTAGGATCAGACTAAAGAGATTTAGCGTTCCGTGAGTCATGCTGGCCACATGACCCGGAAGTGTCTATGACAACGCCGGCTCCAAGGCTTTGAAACGGAGATGAGCACCGCCCCCTAGAGTCGGACACGACTGGACTTTACGTCAAGGGAAACCTTTACCTTTACCTTTAAAGAGATTAGGGAAGACCCACAGATCAGCTAGATATGAGCTCACTAATATTCCTAAGGAATATGCAGTGGAGGTGAAGAATAGATTTAAGGGACTGGACTTAGTAGATAGGGTCCTGGAAGAACTATGGACAGAAGTTCGCAACACTGTTCAGGAGGCGGCAACAAAATACATCCCAAAGAAAGAGAAAACCAAGAAGGCAAAATGGCTGTCTGCTGAGACACTAGAAGTAGCCCAAGAAAGAAGGAAAGCAAAAGGCAACAGTGATAGGAGGAGCTATGCCCAATTAAATGCAAAATTCCAGAGGTTAGCCAGAAGAGATAAGGAATTATTTTTAAACAAGCAATGCGTGCAAGTGGAAGAAGACAATAGAATAGGAAGGACAAGAGACCTCTTCCAGAAAATTAGAAACATCGGAGGTAAATTCCAGGCAAAAATGGGTATGATCAAAAACAAAGATGGCAAGGACCTAACAGAAGAAGAAGAGATCAAGAAAAGGTGGCAAGAATATACAGAAGACCTGTACAGGAAGGATAACAATATCGGGGATAGCTTTGACGGTGTGGTCGGTGAGCTAGAGCCAGACATCCTGAAGAGTGAGGTTGAGTGGGCCTTAAGAAGCATTGCTAATAACAAGGCAGCAGAAGATGATGGCATCCCAGCTGAACTGTTCAAAATCTCGCAAGATGATGCTGTCAAGGTAATGCATGCTATATGCCAGCAAATTTGGAAAACACAAGAATGGCCATCAGATTGGAGAAAATCAACTTATATCCCCATACCAAAAAAGGGAAACACTAAAGAATGTTCAAACTATCAAACAGTGGCACTCATTTCACATGCCAGTAAGGTAATGCTCAAGATCCTGCAAGGTAGACTTCAGCAGTTCATGGAGTGAGAATTGCCAGATGTACAAGCTGGGTTTAGAAAAGGCAGAGGAACTAGAGACCAAATTGCCAATATCCGCTGGATAATGGAAAAAGCCAGGGAGTTTCAGAAAAACATCTATGTCTGTTTTATTGACTATTCTAAAGCCTTTGACTGTGTGGACCATAACAAAGTGTGGCAAGTTCTTAGTGGTATGGGGACACCAAGTCATCTTGTATGCCTCCTGAAGAATCTGTATAACGACCAAGTAGCAACAGTAAGAACAGACCATGGAACAACGGACTGGTTTAAGATTGGGAAAGGAGTACGGCAGGGCTGTATACTCTCACCCTACCTATTCAACTTGTATGCAGAACACATCATGTGACATGCTGGGCTTGAGGAATCCAAGGCTGGAGTTAAAATCGCTGGAGGAAACATTAACAATCTCAGATATGCAGATGATACCACTTTGATGGCTGAAAGTGAAGAGGAACTGAGGAGCCTTATGATGAAGGTGAAAGAAGAAAGTGCAAAAGCTGGCTTGTAGTTAAACCTCAAAAAAACCAAGATTATGGCAACCAGCTTGATTGATAACTGGCAAATAGAGGGAGAAAATGTAGAAGCAGTGAAAGACTTTGTATTTCTAGGTGCGAAGATTACTGCAGATGCTGACTGCAGTCAGGAAATCAGAAGATGCTTCATCCTTGGGAGAAGAGCAATGACAAATCTCGATAAAATAATCAAGAGCAGAGACATCACACTGACAACAAAGGTCCGCATAGTTAAAGCAATGGTGTTCCCCGTAGTAACATATGGCTGCGAGAGCTGGACCATAAGGAAGGCTGAGAGAAGGAAGATCGATGCTTTTGAACTGTGGTGTTGGAGGAAAATTCTGAGAGTGCCTTGGACTGCAAGAAGATCAAACCAGTCCATCCTCCAGGAAATCAAGCCAGACTGCTCACTTGAGGGAATGATATTAAAGGCAAAACTGAAATACTTTGGCCACATAATGAGAAGACAGGACACCCTGGAGAAGATGCTGATGCTAGGGAGAGTGGAAGGCAAAAGGAAGAGGGGCCGACCAAAGGCAAGATGGATGGATGATATTCTAGAGGTGACGGACTTGTCCCTGGGGGAGCTGGGGGTGTCGACGACCGACAGGAAGCTCTGGTGTGGGCTGGTCCATGAAGTCATGAAGAGTCGGAAGCGACTAAACGAATAAACAACAACAATTGTGGTATGACCCAATAGGAAAACCACTGCGGGATAATTGGCTTATTCTCAACCCAAGTTTTTGAAAGATGCAGTGCAGTTTAGTTAGCTAGCCTCCAGACATTGAGAGGAAGAAGATATTACTCCCAGAATTAATCTCCAAGGAAACACCAATACAATAAAGTGATGGCAATGAAATTCTGAAACTGCGTTCAGAAAAAAAAACTAAATAGTGCTTTGTCTTTAAGAAATATCAGAGCTCATCAGATTATAAAGAAGATGAACATAACCTGATGATTTCCAAAAGCGTAGTCTCTCCCATCAGCAAATGCAATAGAGGTACAAGTAATTCTCTCTTAGCAACCCTAACTGGGACCAGAATCTCCATCGCTAAGTAATGCAGTTGTCAGGTGAAACATCACGTGACTGCATCACTTAGCAATGGTAGTTTTGGTGGTGGTGGAGCACAGGGCAGCACAGCGCAGGGCAACAGAGGCGGTGAAATGCAGAGTGGCCAAAAGGGCAGAGATGGCGGGGGGGGAGATAGGTGGGTGGGGCGAATTTGATGCACACCCTGTGGTTGTAAATGTGGGTTGGGTTTATAACAGTGGGATTACACTGTAATACCATGAAGACAAACGGGGGCTACTGCTAGCAATATACAATCTGAAAGTATCCTTGACATTATGGAAAGGATTAAAAGAACCAATATGACAGCCAGTTTGGTGTAGTGGTTAAGGCACTGGGCTAGAAACCGGGAAACCATGAGTTCTAGTCCCACCTTGGGCACAAAGCCAGCTGGGTGACCTTGAGGGCTTGAGAGAGTCACTCTCTCTCAGCCCTAGGAAGAAGGCAATGGCAAACCACTTCCAAAAGATCTTGTCAAGAAAACTACAGGGACATGTCCAGGCAGTCTCTGAGAATCGGACACAATTGAATGGATTAAAAAAAAAAAAGAGAGCCAATAGGACACAGAACTGATAGGAAATGTCCCAACCTTAAAGTGAAGATACCAGTTACACCCCAGAGCAAACAAAACATGAAAATCAGTCAAATCAACAGATGTGAATCAACAGCCTCTGAAACTAATGGAACTAATGGAAAAAAGCTTAGTATGAAACCATTCAAAATGTTGGTATATTTAGTAAGTATTAATGTTCTTAACTTCTAAGATTGGATGAATACCACCCTCTTAGTACAGAGTAGAATCCAGATCGAGTAAGGGACAAAGGGACCAGCTGAACCGACCATTTGGAGAGACATAATTTCACCTCCAGTGGCACTGCAGCTAGTGATAGAAATCTGTTGGGGATCAACAAGAGAATCTAGAAACAGTAACCAACTGTGACAACTCAAAAAACGTTACAAGTAGTCAATCACAACTGGGACCAGCAACTCTGTCATTAAGCAAAGCGGTCACTAAGAGAAACCACGACTGTGCTAATGATCTTACTTCAGCTTTCCTTTGCTTTACAGACCTGCAAAGGTCATAAATGCAAGGATTGGTCATAAAGTTACTTTTTAATCACTGCCGTAACTGCAAACGGTCGCAAAATGAGGCAGTCACTAAATGAGGACTAACTGTATTTAAGGGTACCCCACAAGCCTCAACAGGGCTAGTATCTTGTCTGGGATAGAAAGGGACACTGAGGAAGCCAAAAATACAGATAAACAATAATTAATGTGTAACAAGCAACCCCACAGAAGCTATGGATAGGAAGATAGAACATCAACAGTGTCTCCCAGCCTTCTCTAGGGCCCCATCAGCATTAACAGTGTAAAGTGCTTTCTAATTCTCTGTAATAAACCTACTTTACTAATCTTAATGAGTCTGCTTGGGAATGCAAAACAGAGAGAGTTTAATAAGATACTTGGTATGAAGCCTTGACTACAAGTTCTCCACCTAACACCACCCAGGAATTGTCCCTTTATATATGGTAGTCCCACAGTTTGAATGCTGAGTTTATTCATCCTGTCTTTTTGAGTCAATGGTGATGTGGTTACTTGTTTCTTCACCTTTAAAATTTCTGCCATCTGACCTTTGTTTAAGACAATTTAGTCTTTCTTTGCTGTCAGAATCAGAGATGCCAACTTCATCAGCTTCAACCCTCGCAGAGAAGACAAGAGATCAGCACTACATGAGGATGGCAGCAATAACAATACTGTTCCACTGGGCTGGACTGTGATGTGGCATGAACAACAGTATTCCAAGAAGAAACTAAGTTTCTCTGCCAGGAGAGAAAGGGTAATAAATAAAAAACTGTTCTCAGAGAAGCATATTGAATTAAACTGAAAAAGCCAGTTGTAATCCTGTTATGAAGGATTAGATGGAGATTTGGATCAATGATGCAACCAATGGGATCAACAGGATCAATGATGCAGCCAAGAGTAATAATCATGCTGGTACTGCCTCTGCTGCATCATATCAGAGCAAGATGGCATAAAAGAAGTCAAAACTAAACATCATTCATGACTCAACAGAACCAAAAAAAAAGAAGTTTGCATGGTAGCCAAGTGGAAATTAGTCACAGGACTCCCATCAAAAACTGAGTCTGCCATCTGCACCTTCAGAGAAGTCTAGGATGAGATGATCTGTGATAGACTATGGGTATTAATGAAAGATGGAGAGGCAGCAGTTTTAGAATTGAAAACTAACAGCCTCTCTTACTAAATGCCAGGAGTTCTAGATTATTAAACTCTTGGCATTTAGCAAAGGAAGCAACAGATCACATTATTGTCAGTTGCTTCCTTTGCTTCTTGCACTTCTAGCTGTCAGGTTCAGAAGACTTCTTATAGCCAGAAGGCTTTGAGGGCAAAGCACAGGGCATCCCCAAGGTCAAAGGCTAAGTTTGGAGTTACCTACCCCTACCATTACCTGGGGGTTGGCAGGGTCAACATTTCCTTGGACTTGAACACAACATACTGATAACTGTTCCTCGTGACTCTTAGATCCATATGGATGAACTGGGATGCACAGATGGAACAGCTGGGATGATCTATGGCTGGTTTAGCCTTGGGAATTTGCTGCTGTGAGGGTCTATTTCTACAGAATAGTGCAGAATAATAACTGATTACAGCAGGCAATATTGGTTCAGTGTATAAGAAGGATATCCCATAGCAAATTCTTAAATGAGTTCTGGTTAAAGAATTTATTAGCAGATGTTGCCAAAAGGAGAAACATAGTTTGTGCTATTACTGCACAAGCATTGCTATGTTGACAGAAGACTATCTTTATATTGGAACTGCCAAGACCCATAATTACAATGAAGGAATTGCCAGTGCAACAGTCTGGTTTGAATATGCCTCTGTGTCACTTTCAAAAATGGATCTTCATACAGTAGTCTGCATCCATTTATATTTATGTTTTTAGCTTGTGAACTTATGAAATATTTTAAAAATGCAATTGATTCTACTACAAAGAACATATATTTGTAGTTGCAAAATTGGACAATATGCCATTCCACCATTCTCAGTTGTGAACTATTCTTAATGTATCAGTCTAACTGCTGCGTAATGACTATTTCTATTTTTCCCACACGTGGGTATTGTTCTTAGACAATAAGCGTTACCATCATTCCATACACTAAAGAGATGTGGTTTCAATCTTTTCATTAAATTGCTAAAAGACTATCACAAGGAAGCCCCAAGTAGGATACTGAAATCAGCAGCAGCAGAGAGAGAAGACTGGCTGTGCAGCTATTCAAAATGGCCACTAAAAGAACTGTAAGTAAGCAACCTGCTTTTCTTCTTAATGGTCTCTATGTAGCCCAAATTAAGACATCCATAACATCTAAACCTTGAATCTATGTATGCTGGTCTATGACTATAATAAAGATTTAATTGGATTTGAATCCATATTTGTTTACTCGAGTTGGATAACTGGAGCAAATAATGCCTTGATACAACTCATAGACTAGGATTCCCCTGTGAAGATATAGAGAGTACAATGATCCTTGCAGAGACTGTTTACACTGCTGTAGGCATAGAGAGATGAGGCAGATTATACTAGAACTTTACAGTTGCTGAAATCCAGAGGGAGAACCACCAAGCCGAGAACAGGAAAACAATAATGGCTGTATCTAAAAACATTTGTCCATCAGACTGTAAGGCATAGACTTCCAAGGTATGAAAATATTTTTCAGATACAAAGATTTGGAGTGTGGGACACCAGGAAAACTATAATTTGGTTCAAGTGGAGCACAGAAAAGCACTGCCAGATCTTCCTGGCAACAATCAGGACTGGAGAAGAACAAGCAAGGGAACAATCCTCTGTGAGATGATTAGGATAAAATTAGGAAAAAAGGCTGAAACAAGAACAGAAGAATTCCAGCAAGTAAGTCTGCTTTCAAATGTGGAACTCATGTATGGGCAATTCAAAGCTATTATATTTTTATTTTTCTCCCTCCCATGCTTTTGATGTAATGGGGAGGATGACAATTTCTTCCGAGAAGGCAGGCCTGTGGCCTGTCTGCCCTTGGATTTTGTTTATATAATGGTTACTAACCACATTATCACTGTGAGAATTACATCATTTAAGTTCCTTTTCCTCCTCCTGGCCGGTAGAATCTGCAAGCCGATTTCCATGCTACTTGAGTCCAGAGAGGGACAGTATCAGGAAGAAGTGCCAGGTAGGAGAATCCTGGCCAATTTGTCTAAATGAAGAACCCACCTCATAAGGATTGGCAGGAAAAGAATGGGCATTGAAAGAGCATTTAAATTGGCTATAGAATCTGGGGAAGACCAAAAACAAGTATCAATTTCTGTTTCACAGTCAGGCTTCCTCCCTGCCTGCCCATAACTTGTCTGGAGATTGAGAGCTGGGAAGGGACAGAGTTGGTATAACAGTTAAATGGCCACCTGCTGTACATTGCCTTACCCTTCAAGTCCAGAGAGTCTATAGACATCTCTAGCAACAGGAAGGGACAGTCAAGTGGATTGGTTGTGTGGATACTGCAAATGGAATTGGTGAAGGGGGAGATGTGCATGGACATTTTTAGCTGCTTCCAAGGATCTATCTATGTCTGGATATCTCTGCCAGTGAATCCTGTGTTCCAATTTGGCTCTTCTGAATTTGAAAACTAAAATACATTTCACTATGAATTTTTCCTTCTGACAACAGGCATGAAGAGAAGCAATAGATCAGAAGAGGGTAAGGGACACAGAGGGCATTCAAAGACCAGAAAGAAGCATTGGAAGACTTGATGTATTTTCTTTGAAGTTAGAAGTTTGAGATGAAAGGCCAGAAGGTTAATCCAAGCTACTATAGGGAAGGACCCAATGAATTTAGTATCTAGCATTTTAGAGGCATGTTTGGAGGGTATAAATCTAGCTGAGAGCCCAACATGATCCTCCAAAGCAAAAGAAAGACCTTCTTGGTGACAGTGATCAGCAGTACATTTCTAAAAATCATTGGCAAGATTTAGTTGCTCCTTGAGAAGTTGCTGTGCTGTCTGAAGTTCTTGTAGGAAACCCAAAACCTCTGGAATGGAAAGGAGTAAAGCAGGCAACAGAAGTGGATGGTAGTCATAAGAAGCCTGAAATGATGACATGCAAGTAGAAGAATAAACAGAGCTGTTATATGAAAATTCAACCACAAGCAAACATTCAGACCAGTTGTCTTTTTGGTAGCTTATATAACAACACAGGTATTGTTCCTGGGTAGCATTTGTTCCCTTGCCACTGAATTTTGGGTGATGTGCTGAAGACAAATGGAGATTAATGGGTTGTAAAATGAGCCCCATATTCTGAATCAAATGACCTATTACTTTTATTATCTTCTTTGTCCTTCCTTTTTTTGAAAAATTCAAAAGCAATAACGCTTTGATTTCAAACTTCTCCAATGCAGTTGTACAGCTAAGAGTTTTGTTTATTTGGAGACATCTGCTCTGGACATACTGTGTTTGCTCCAATCAGACATGCATCACTCAACCTACAGTATTCATACTGGCTGAAACTAGCTTTAAAAAAACCCCTGCTTTAAATCTTTCTTTTTTCTTCTAGCCACAAGAGGGAGCTCCAACATAAGGATAAAATAAAATAAAATAAAATAATAAATAAAATAATAAATAAAATAAAATAAATAATAAAATAAAATAAAATAAAATGTTCATTATGTTAGGAATGATAATGGAATTTAATTTTTAATGTAAAAGCTAATGTTAAGAACTTTCTTTGGGTTTTTCTCATATTGTACTATTTGGTCATTCACATACCATGTTATCGAATATTACTGAACTTTTAAAGAATTCCCTATTAATGTTTTGATTTTTTTTAACTTAATGAATAGAAATTCTAAGCATAAAATTATGTATTATTTTTAAGTATATTATTTACTCATCTAACATGAGTAGGAGGAAATACAGCAGAGAAGAAGCCAAAATAGAAGAAGCCAAGCTTGATCCCTCTACTGCCTTTTCTCAACTTAAAAAAAAAATCTTACAGAAGAGCTGCAAAGAAAGGAAGATAATCTCTCTACATTATTTCAGTTAATACATCAAGATGTAGAAACAAAATTCAATTCTCTCAAGGCTAATATTAATTACAGGTAGGATAAACTAACAACTCAGTAGAACATTAAAACAAAGAAAATTAACTTAAAAAAGAACAAAAACATGTATGTCTTCTAAAGACACATATTAAAAATAATCATGAAAATCTGTTAGAATGTAAGCAACTGGGTCAAAAATTTGTTGCCTTGGATAGACAGAATAAAATGAAACAGCTATATATGCCATGGATGCTAGCGAAACAAGTTTAAGAGGAAGGAAGGTTTATATTATGCTTTCAGACTGGAAAATCTGGAAAAATAACAATTGTCTCAATTTATGTTTTGAATTATAACAAAATTCTATGAAAGATTCTTTCAAATAGTTCTTGAAATTGCAGACAGAAATATCGTAATCCTTTGCAATATGAATGAGCTCCCCCCCCTGCCAAATATGGATGAAACACTTTCAATCCAAAAGAAACTCCAGTAAACTTCCTCAAAACCTTTCAGCTTATACGTCACTGTTATCACTCTTCGAGGTATGGAGATATAAACATCCTACAGAGAGAGAGTATACCTACTACTCTTTAGTTTGTAAAACATATTCAAGAATAGGCATGCACTCGATTTCTAGTTCATTGCTAACCAACCTTATAGACATGGAAGTGGCAACTCCCGCATACGGATCATGACCCAATAATTGTTAGAATAAATAGAGTAGATTTGAGTAGATGGAGACTTAATGAATTATTATAAGTAGATGGAGACTTAATGAATTATTGTTATTATTACAAGATATATTAAATTGAAGTGTTACCAGGAACTAAACAGCATGCTTCCAAATCAATTTAATTCCTGATGTTTCTTCATCTATAGTAAGGGATTCTAGTACATTTTTGAGAGGTTAGTTTATGTCTTTGGCATCAAACAGAAAAAAAGCCATGCATAGAGCCAGTTTGATCTAGTCGTTAAGGTGCCGGGCTAGGAACCAGGAGACAGAGAGTTCTAGTCCCGCCTTAGGCATGAAAGCCGGCTGGGTGACCTTGGGCCAGTCACTCTCTCTCAGCCCAATGCACCTCACAGGGTTGTTATGGGGAAAAGAGGAGGAAGAAGGAGTACTAGGTGTGTTCGCCTTGAGTTATTTATAAAAATAATAAAGGCAGGATAAAACAAACAAACAAACAAACAATATGTACTAAATGATTTGCAATTAGTAATATGTCCAAACAAGGACATATTACTCAATGATTTGCAATAACTATAGTCAAGGCATAAACTTAACCCAATTTTGGATTTAGAACAAAAGATAAAAGCAATACAGAATTAATTGGATTTACTGGAAGTAAAAGAGACCTACAGGGTTAATTTACAACAAAAGAGATGATGCAGCAATTTGTGAGTTACTATACCAGATTATATAGGAAACAGATATCTGATCTGTAAAAGTCCTGGTATTGCCCCCTTTGGCACAAACAAAACAACCTCAACACGCATTTTGTATAACTGTCTACCAGTCTCTGACATCAATTGGGAGAGATTTTTTTCCACTCCTCCATGCAGAATTTTTTCAGATACATGATGTTTGAGAGGTTTCTTGTCAAATCTCTCTCAGGATCTTGATGGAATGTAGATCAGTCTTTGACTTGGTCATTCCAGAACCCTCAGTTTCTTTACAGGTAGCCCTCACTTAACGGCCATTCATTCAGCGACTGCTCGAAGTTACAACAGTGCTGAACAAATGGTATTTATGACCAGTCCTCTAAGTTACAGCTGTTGCAGTGTCCCCACAGTCAGGTGATCTAAATTTGGGCACTTCCTCCCGCTGCTGATGAGGCACATCCAGCCGAGGCAGCTGCTGGCCTTTCATCATGCCTTGCAAGGCCTCCACGAAACATCACACGACCATGACTCGCAAGGCATCACAAAGGGCCAGCAGCTGCCTTGGCTAGGCGTACCTTGTCAAGAAAGGAAGAAGATGGCAAAGGTCAGCTGGGACAGTGGGGGGCAGCAGGGATAGGTGGCAGCGGAGTGGATGGCAGCCAAAAGGGCAGAGATGGGGGAAGATAGGCGGGTGGGGGGAGTTGAAGCAGAGGTGACTGTGGCAGGGCGGTGGAGCCTCATCTGCTGAAGACAGCTAACTTTATTTAGTGATTTATATTGTTTGACTATGGTTCTTGACATTCACTTTTTGCTCAAGTTTAACAATGATTCTTACACTTTAAGTATGATATATACAACAACAATAATTTTTTAAACTTGTATGCGCCTGACTTTCAATGACTCTGGGCAGCTCACAACAATCAAATAAATAAATCACTAAAACATCAAAGATAAAAGATGACAAGTATGATGATGTGATAAACATATACAATATATTTAAATGTTTATAACTAATGAATGATATGTTAGAAAGCTATAACTTCCATGACATTTTTAAATTCCTGCTTTATTCATCTGTATTATATATTTTTCTTCTTTATTTATTTACATATTTTCTTTAAAGTGTCCAATAAAAAAGGGAAAAATAACTTTCCAGAAACAAGCTGTGAATTGAGCTTCATGGTCTCAATCAGATAACTAGACATGCCTCTGTGATAGAACACACTGTAGATGAACAACTTAGTACTTTCTGGTGCAAATAGGAGGCCCCTGCAAGGGATGAAATGAGCCATTATTTGAGGAAAGATCTACAGCCACCAATATAATATCCCATCTATTGATACATGGCAGCTCAACAATCCAAAGAAATATATTCCATGTCCTCTCAGATAAGGAAGGGGGTTCAATATACCAGCTGGTTTGGTTATTGAAATCTTGGCATGGTGGGAATTGTGACAAGAAGACACAGCTGTAATATCAGTTGTAACGTTTTGTTGTTTATTCATTTAGTCGCTTCCGACTCTTCGTGACTTCATGGACCAGCCCACGCCAGAGCTTCCTGTTGGTCAACACCCCCAGCTCCCCCAGGGACAAGTCCGTCACCTCTAGAATATCATCCATCCATCTTGCCTTTGGTCGGCCCCTCTTCATTTTGCCCTCCACTCTCCCTAGCATCAGCATCTTCTCCAGGGTGTCCTGTCTTCTCATTATGTGGCCAAAGTATTTCAGTTTTGCCTTGAATATCATTCCCTCAAGCAAGCAGTTTGGCTTTATTTCCTGGAGGATGGACTGGTTTGATCTTCTTGCAGTCCAAGGCACTCTCAGAATTTTCCTCCAACACCACAGTTCAAAAGCATCGATCTTCCTTCTCTCAGCCTTCCTTATGGTCCAGCTCTCGCAGCCATGTGTTACTACGGGGAACACCATTGCTTTAACTATGCGGACCTTTGTTGTCAGTGTGATGTCTCTGCTCTTAACTATTTTATCAAGATTTGTCATTGCTCTTCTCCCAAGGATGAAGTGTCTTCTGATTTCCTGACTGCAGTCAGCATCTGCAGTAATCTTCGCACCTAGAAATACAAAGTCTTTCACTGCTTCTACATTTTCTCCCTCTGTTTGCCAGTTATCAATCAGGCTGGTTGCCATAATCTTGGTTTTTTTGAGGTTTAGCTGCAAGCCAGCTTTTGCACTTTCTTATTTCACCTTCATCATAAGGCTCCTCAGTTCCTCTTCACTTTCAGCCATCAAAGTGGTATCATCTGCATATCTGAGATTGTTAATGTTTCCTCCAGCGATTTTAACTCCAGCCTTGGATTCCTCAAGCCCAGCATGTCGCATGATGTGTTCTGCATACAAGTTGAATAGGTAGGGTGAGAGGATACAGCCCTGCCATACTCCTTTCCCAATCTTAAACCAGTCCATTGTTCCGTGGTCTGTTCTTACTGTTGCTACTTGGTCGTTATACAGATTCTTCAGGAGGCAGACAAGATGACTTGGTGTCCCCATACCGCTAAGAACTTGCCACACTTTGTTATGGTCCACACAGTCAAAGGCTTTAGAATAGTCAATAAAACAGAAATAGATGTTTTTCTGAAACTCCCTGGCTTTTTCCATTATCCAGCAGATATTGGCAATTTGGTCCCTAGTTCCTCTGCCTTTTCTAAACCCAGCTTGTACATCTGGCAATTCTCGCTCCATGAATTGTTGAAGTCTACCTTGCAGGATCTTGAGCATTGAGTGCCACCGTTCGATAGTTTGAACATTCTTTAGTGTTCCCCTTTTTTGGTATGGGGATATAAGTTGATTTTTTTCCAATCTGATGGCCATTCTTGTGTTTTCCGAATTTGCTGGCATATAGCATGCATTCTTCAGCAAAGGATCGTTACCTTGTCGTGGTGCTGGAGCTTGAGCACCTCAATGATGCCATGAGCTAAACCGTGAAGGGCCACCCAAGACGGGAAGGTCATGACAGAGAGGTCAGACTAAATGCGATCCCTGGGGAAGGTAATGGCAACCCACCTCAGTATTCTTGCCGTGAAAACTAAATGGATCAGTACAACCAGAGATATGTCGGTATACCATCGGAAGATGAGACCCCCAGGTCGGAAGATGGTCAAAATGCTACTGGGGAGGAACAGAGGATGAGCTCAACTAGCCCCAGACGTGATGACGCAGCTAGCTCAAAGCCGAAAGGACGGCTAGCGGCCGACGGTGCTGGTGGTGAACGGCGAATCCAATGTTCTAAGGATCAACACACCATCGGAACCTGGAATGTAAGATCTATGAGCCAGGGCAAATTGGATGTGGTTATTGGTGAGATGTCAAGATTAAAGATAGACATTCTGGGCGTCAGTGAACTGAAATGGACTGGAATGGGCCACTTCACATCAAATGACCACCAGATCTACTACTGTGGACAAGAGGACCACAGAAGAAATGGAGTAGCCTTCATAATTAATAGTAAAGTGGCTAAAGCAGTGCTTGGATACAACCCAAAAAACGACAGAATGATCTCAATTCGAATTCAGGGCAAGCCATCTAACATCACAGTGATCCAAATATACGCCCCAACCACAAATGCTGAAGAAGCTGAAGTAGAGCAGTTCTATGAGGATCTGCAGCACCTACTGGACAACACGCCTAAAAGAGATGTTATTTTCATCACAGGAGACTGGAATGCTAAGGTGGGCAGTCAAATGACACCTCGAATTACAGGTAAGTATGGCCTGGGAGAACAAAACGAAGCAGGACACAGGCTGATAGAATTTTGCCAAGACAATTCACTCTGCATAACAAACACTCTCTTCCAACAACCTAAGAGACGGCTTTATACATGGACTTCACCAGATGGACAACACCGAAATCAGATTGACTACATCCTTTGCAGCCAAAGGTGGCGGACATCTGTACAGTCGGTAAAAACAAGGCCTGGAGCTGACTGTAGTTCAGATCACGAACTTCTTCTTGCACAATTTAGGATCAGACTCAAGAGATTAGGGAAGACCCACAGATCAGCTAGATATGAGCTCACTAATATTCCTAAGGAATATGCAGTGGAGGTGAAGAATCGATTTAAGGGACTGGACTTAGTAGATAGGGTCCCGGAAGAACTATGGACAGAAGTTGGCAGCATTGTTCAGGAGGCGGCAACAAAATACATCCCAAAGAAAGAGAAAACCAAGAAGGCAAAATGGCTGTCTGCTGAGACACTAGAAGTAGCCCAAGAAAGAAGGAAAGCAAAAGGCAACAGTGATAGGGGGAGATATGCCCAATTAAATGCAAAATTCCAGAGGTTAGCCAGAAGAGATAAGGAATTATTTTTAAACAAGCAATGCGCGGAAGTGGAAGAAGACAATAGAATAGGAAGGACAAGAGACCTCTTCCAGAAAATTAGAAACATCGGAGGTAAATTCCAGGCAAAAATGGGTATGATCAAAAACAAAGATGGCAAGGACCTAACAGAAGAAGAAGAGATCAAGAAAAGGTGGCAAGAATATACAGAAGACCTGTACAGGAAGGATAACAATATCGGGGATAGCTTTGACGGTGTGGTCGGTGAGCTAGAGCCAGACATCCTGAAGAGTGAGGTTGAGTGGGCCTTAAGAAGCATTGCTAATAACAAGGCAACAGGAGACAACGGCATCCCAGCTGAACTGTTCAAAATCTTGCAAGATGATGCTGTCAAGGTAATGCATGCTATATGCCAGCAAATTTGGAAAACACAAGAATGGCCATCAGACTGGAAAAAATCAACTTATATCCCCATACCAAAAAAGGGAAACACTAAAGAATGTTCAAACTATCGAACAGTGGCACTCATTTCACATGCCAGTAAGGTAATGCTCAAGATCCTGCAAGGTAGACTTCAGCAGTTCATGGAGCGAGAATTGCCAGATGTACAAGCTGGGTTTAGAAAAGGCAGAGGAACTAGAGACCAAATTGCCAATATCCGCTGGATAATGGAAAAAGCCAGGGAGTTTCAGAAAAAGATCTATTTCTGTTTTATTGACTATTCTAAAGCCTTTGACTGTGTGGACCATAACAAATTGTGGCAAGTTCTTAGTGGTATGGGGATACCAAGTCATCTTGTATGCCTCCTGAAGAATCTGTATAACGACCAAGTAGCAACAGTAAGAACAGACCACGGAACAACAGACTGGTTTAAGATTGGGAAAGGAGTACGGCAGGGCTGTATACTCTCACCCTACCTATTCAACTTGTATGCAGAACACATCATGCGACAAGCTGGCCTTGAGGAATCCAAGGCTGGAGTTAAAATCTCTGGAAGAAACATTAACAATCTCAGATATGCAGATGATACCACTTTGATGGCTGAAAGTGAAGAGGAACTGAGGAGCCTTATGATGAAGGTGAAAGAAGAAAGTGCAAAAGCTGGCTTGCAGCTAAACCTCAAAAAAACCAAGATTATGGCAATCAGCTTGATTGATAACTGGCAAATAGAGGGAGAAAATGTAGAAGCAGTGAAAGACTTTGTATTCCTAGGTGCAAAGATTACTGCAGATGCTGACTGCAGTCAGGAAATCAGAAGACGCTTAATCCTTGGGAGAAGAGCAATGACAAATCTCGATAAAATAGTTAAGAGCAGAGACATCACACTGACAACAAAGGTCCGCATAGTTAAAGCAATGGTGTTCCCTGTAGTAACATATGGCTGCGAGAGCTGGACCATAAGGAAGGCTGAGCGAAGGAAGATCGATGCTTTTGAACTGTGGTGTTGGAGGAAAATTCTGAGAGTGCCTTGGACTGCAAGAAGATCAAACCAGTCCATCCTCCAGGAAATAAAGCCAGACTGCTCACTTGAGGGAATGATATTAAAGGCAAAACTGAAATACTTTGGCCACATAATGAGAAGACAGGACACCCCGGAGAAGATGCTGATGCTAGGGAGAGTGGAAGGCAAAAGGAAGAGGGGCCGACCAAGGGCAAGATGGATGGATGATATTCTAGAGGTGACGGACTCGTCCCTGGGGGAGCTGGGGGTGTTGACGACCGACAGGAAGCTCTGGCGTGGGCTGGTCCATGAAGTCACGAAGAGTCGGAAGCGACTAAACGAATAAACAACAACAAAACAACAACATAGCATGCATTACCTTGACAGCATCATCTTGTAAGATTTTGAACAGTTCAGCTGGGATGCCGTCGTCTCCTGCTGCCTTGTTATTAGCAATGCTTCTTAAGGCCCATTCAACCTCACTCTTCAGGATGTCTGGCTCTAGCTCACTGACCACACCGTCAAAGCTATCCCCGATATTGTTATCCTTCCTGTACAGGTCATCTGTATATTCTTGCCACCTTTTCTTGATCTCTTCTTCTGTTAGGTCCTTGCCATCTTTGTTTTTGATCATACCCATTTTTGCCTGGAATTTACCTCCGATGTTTCTAATTTTCTGGAAGAGGTCTCTTGTCCTTCCTATTCTATTGTCTTCTTCCACTTCCGCGCATTGCTTGTTCAGAAATAATTGCTTATCTCTTCTGGCTAACCTCTGGAATTTTGCATTTAATTGGGCATAGCTCCCCCTATCACTGTTGCCTTTTGCTTTCCTTCTTTCTTGGGCTACTTCTAGTGTCTCAGCAGACAGCCATTTTGCCTTCTTGGTTTTCTCTTTCTTTGGGATGTATTTTGTTGCCGCCTCCTGAACAGTGTTGTGAACTTCTGTCCATAGTTCTTCCGGGACCCTATCTACTAAGTCCAGTCCCTTAAATCTATTCTTCACCTCCACTGCATATTCCTTAGGAATATTAGTGAGCTCATATCTAGCTGATCTGTGGGTCTTCCCTAATCTCTTTAGTCTGATCCTAAATTGTGCAAGAAGACGTTCCTGATCAGAACTACAGTCAGTTCCAGGTCTTGTTTTTACCTACTGTATAGATGTCCGCCACCTTTGGCTGCAAAGGATGTAGTCAATCTGATTTTGGTGTTGTCCATCTGGTGAAGTCCATGTATAAAGCCGTCTCTTAGGTTGTTGGAAGAGAGTGTTTGTTATGCAGAGTGAGTTGTCTTGGCAAAATTCTATCAGCCTATGTCCTGCTTCGTTTTGTTCTCCCAGGCCATGCTTACCTGTGTTTGACTGATTCTAGGTGTCATTTGACTGCCCACCTTAGCATTCCAGTCTCCTGTGATGAAAATAACATCTCTTTTAGGCATGTTGTCCAGTAGGTGCTGCAGATCCTCATAGAACTGCTCTACTTCAGCTTCTTCAGCATCTGTGGTTGGGTCGTATATTTGGATCACTGTGATGCTAGACGGCTTGCCCTGAATTCGAATTGAGATCATTCTATCGTTTTTTGGATTGTATCCAAGCACTGCTTTAGCCACTTTACTATTAATTACGAAGGCTACTCCATTTCTTCTGTGGTCCTCTTGTCCACAGTAGTAGATCTGGTGGTCATTTGATGTGAAGTGGCCCATTCCAGTCCATTTCAGTTCACTGACGCCCAGAATGTCTATCTTTAATCTTGACATCTTACCAATAACCACATCCAATTTGCCCTGGCTCATAGATCTTACATTCCAGGTTCCAATGGTGTGTTGATCCTTAAAACATCGGATTCGCCGTTCACCACCAGCACCGTCGGCCGCTAGCCGTCCTTTCGGCTTTGAGCTAGCTGCGTCATCACGTCTGGGGCTAGTTGAACTCATCCTCTGTTCCTCCCCAGTAGCATTTTGACCATCTTCCGACCTGGGGGTCTCATCTTCCAATGGTATACCGACATATCTCTGGTTGTACTGATCCATTTAGTTTTCACGGCAAGAATACTGGGGTGGGTTGCCATTACCTTCCCCAGGGATCGCATTTAGTCTGACCTCTCTGTCATGACCTTCCCGTCTTGGGTGGCCCTTCAGGTTTAGCTCATGGCATCATTGAGGTGCTCAAGCTCCAGCACCACGACAAGGTAACGATCCTTTGCTGAAGAGTTCTAATGTAAGACCATCAAAAATCCTTCAGCAACAGGTGTTTAGCTTTAAACACTCTGAAATGCTTTGCAGGATTGCTGCCTTCAAAGAATTTCAAGACTTCTTTCCTGAGGGAAGATGGAATCCATAATGCAGAACATATGTAGTTCATGGTTGAATTGTTGGGTTCTTGGTGTTCTCTGAACTTGCTTGTCTTCCCGCATGCATTTCATTATCAGGCTAGTAACATCTTCAGTTCATGGGGAAATGGTGTTTGCTGGCTATTTATAGGGTAGCTTGTCCTACCAGCCTTGAATGGGGTATTGTTTCCTCTTTGATTGCTTTTTGGACAGGATACTGTTCCTTCTGTAATTATTCTTGTTTATCTGATCCTGGTTCCTGCTTATCTGGGTATTGGTTAATAGATGTATGATTATGAAGAATGTAGTTACATCTGTTTACCTATCTCCTTCATCTTTGTGTGCTTCCTTCCTTGAATGGTTTGTAGGTGGAGCATCTCAGTATGTAAGTTACTGGCTGATTTGTCAAGATATGATCCCTCTAGGAATTCTCTTGATTTTGGATCTGGCTTGGTCTATGAAGTCTGCAGTTTCTCAATAGAAATTATGGTTGAACTTGTCAGTATGTTATGGAATTAAAGAATTTTCATAGTTTCTTCTGACTGCCAGTTGATGTTCATGGATGTGTTCTCTCAATTTTCTACTTGTTTGCCTTATAGTGGTTTTCACTATCCTTGCATTGTATGTTGTAGATCACTCTTATTTTGTCCTCATTGGCCATTGGATCTTTGGGTTTGCTTAGAATGCATTAGTTTTTGTTGGTTTATAGACCATGGAAGAAGAAACATATACGTGGCCATTGTGACCCAGTTCTCTCCGTTTCCAAGAAAACGGAGAGGAATAATCAGCAGGGGAGCCCTGAAGGTCCTTCATTCAACCCTGCACATATAGGTTTTGTTGCTCTTGTGTATGCATTCATTCAATAAAGTCAGGAATCGTAGCAATCAGACTATGCGTTGGGGGTGAGGGAATTATTTGATCTCTATCACAGAAGAACGTGGTTCTTAAGGAAAAAACTTCTCCGGTTATGGAAACAATCCTCAGCCAGCCTGTTCTATCAACTAGTGATATATGTAAAAGTCAAAATGAGAGAAAAAATGTTCCAGTCTGAGTTGATATTGTGTAAGTTTCTACAAAGCCTGTATGTGTTCCAGGGTCTTCTGATCAGTGTGAATCTGGATGGAATACAATGCTCCTTCTAAAAGGTATGTTCAGTGATTAATGATGAGTTTCATTGCTAGGAGTTCCTTATAAAACACATCATGGTTCCTTTCAACAATAATAGTGGCCTCATATCAGAGGCACTGATTGTGCTCCCTATGCAAACTCAGAAGCAACAATTTGAACAACAAAAGAGAAGTGAGTTCTGCCTAATGAATGAGGATTAGGAAATTAATGCTTCTTTAAATGCCATGAATCTATCCTGTGCCTCAGAAGTTAACTTCAATGGTGCCCTTTTCTTCATACGCTGAGTAGGAGCTCTGGTATGCAGTGAAAAACCATGTATGAAATATTGGTACAGGTAGTCCTCACTTAGTGACTGCCTCATTCAGCAACTGTTTGGAGTTACAACAGTGCTGAAAAATAACTTTACAATGAATACGCACATTTATGACCTTTGCAGCATCCCTCAGTCACATGATCGCCATTACAGTCAGTACTCATTGTCTTGTGCCTGACCTGTTGTTTTTCTTTTTCTTTTCCCCTTGCAAAGCAGAGAGATTACAGAGGAAGGAATTACAAGAGAGTAAGCAGGCACACAATGGGAAATACACATCAAAAGGAATGTGGTGGTGCTGGCAGCTCCAAGTGCACTACACAAACAGCCTGTGTATTCTCCCTCTCCAATCTCTTCACTGGGGGGGGATGGGTCAGGCACAGGATTGTCTACAGAAATTGCTTGTTTTTTTTTCCCCCTCACAGAAACCGAGGGAAGGGATTAGAAGAGAGTAAGCAAGCACACAATGGGAAACGCACTGGATTGTTTGCATAGTGCACTTGCAGCTCCAAGCCCCAAGTATGTTTGGGCTGCCAGGGCCAGCCACCACATTGCTTTCAATGTGTATTCCCCACTGTGTGCCTGCTTACTCTCTTGTAAACCTTCCTCTCCAATGAATGTAAATGCAAACATTAATTCCCTTCTTGCTAATTATCCCAGCACTGGGGTGAGCATTCCAAAGGGTGGGGGAGTGGGGAAAAGGAAAGCACAATCACAGTCATGTGATTTCCCACTTTACTTAATGACAGAGCTGCCGGTGCCAATTGTGGTTGCTAAACAAGAACTACCTGTAAAAGTTATCAAAGTTAAGAAAAACCTGAATGTCTATATATTGTTTAGGAGTTGCCAAGACAGGATATATTGGATTTTAACATAGACTATCAGTATGCCATCTGATGAAATTTCATAGGCATAAATATGAAAGGAACGTTTATTCAGCTTAACATGCAGATTGTTAGGATAAATAGAGATTAACACCAGTCAAACAACCAAGCCGAAAACAATACCCCAATCAAGGAACCACCAAGGAGAAAACCACACACCCACCAACACTGGCAGGGCAAGCTACTGTATACAAGCAGGAAGCAAACCTCACACTCACTTGTGCTGAAGATGTTATCTAGTTGGGTAATGAAATGTCTGCAAGCAAACAACTAAGCTCAGAGAGCACCAAGGACTCCACATACAGATTGTGTTTGCAAAACCTTTCCAGAATATTGGTGACATGTTCAGTATAATTGGACATGTAGCAGCTGGATCCTCAGGGGAAAAAAAATCAGAAAGTCAGTAAATGAACAACCATATAAAAGTCACAAATGTACAAAAATACTTCATTTATGAATCTGATAATCTGATAATTTATGAAGGTAGGTGTGATAGACCTATGTAATCAAATTTCCCAAAATGAGTGTCAAAGGCAGTTAAATACGGATGTCACTCCTTCATACAAGTCATATTATAAGCCCTTCTTAAGAACAATTTAGTAAAAATTGTGGGAGTGAGTAGTGATCCATAACAGGAACCCTGAAGTCATGGTTCAGTCTTAGAAACCACCTTCTTGATAAAAAAAAAACGTTGGGGCAGAAACAGGAGACGACAGTCTAGTAAGTCCTCTCTGCAACTTGTTAACAATATAGTACTTAAACAAGCCAAACCTTGTGCAAACATAGGATATTGACATTTAGAGAGATTTGAGCTTCAGGAACCAACATTACAGCACCATCACAGGAATGATAGGGTGACATGCCTCCTCTTTCCCAAGCATATAAGTAGAATCAAGTATTTTGAAAATAAAACCATAGGAATGTCTTGCTTATCATCGACAAGGAAAGGATGGGGCTTTAGTCCTTGGAAATAATGAAGAGTTAAATGTAATCACTTTTTTAATTAGGTAAAACAATTTTTAAAAAGAAAAAACAAAGAGGGAAAAAATACATATACATACATATGTGAACTTTACACTACAGCGAAGGTTTAAGTGAAAATATGATTATAAAAAAATAATTAAAAAGAGAAAAAAGTTATAAGAAAATGCATTCTATTAGCCCTCCTCTCTCTTTTTTCCCTCTTCTTTTTTTATTTCCGAACTTCTGATTGCTACTTAAATATTTTTATATTATGCTTTGGACATTTGCAATTATTGATCATTTTTATTTAGATAATTTTAATTATTTTTAAAGTTTTGTTCTTCAAAAAACATATTCTAAGATTGCCTCTCTGTATAATACGGTGTATATAAGGGAACTCTTCCTTCTTGAATTTGGTTAAACTTCTGCTCTGAATATTATACAGTCAATTTTTCCATTGTTGCATTCTCCAATATTAGTCTCCCACTCTTGTATTGTCAGCAAGGTTTCTCTTTTCCAATGCTGTGCCAAACTGATTCTTGCTGCTGTCAGCGTATTTCTTAATACATTGTGATGCTTTTCATTTAGGATGAAAAAGGATCTAGTATCATACCTAATAAAAATATTTGTGGTTTTAATTCAAATTTTATTTTCCGAATTTTCTGGATGTTTGGTGTACTTCTTTCCAGTACTTCTGAATCTTTTCACATAACTGCCATATATGGTAAAACGTTCCTTCTTTGTTGTGGCATTTCTAACATTTATTATTGTATGATTTATCCATCAAGGCAATAATTGACAGAGTTATATATCATCTGTAGAACATTCTATACCAATTTTCCCTCAAATTGTAGCTTGGTGTAAATATTAAAATTTCATTTAAGACCTCTAGTAAAACAGTCTATTGCAAATTGTCAGAGGCTTTTTCTGCATTTAGAAATATTATTGCTGCCTTATTTTTCTTACTGTTGATGAATTCTAGTGCTTTTATGATAAATGTTATAGTATTTCCTTTTTTGGAATGTAATCTGTCTGATCTGTATAATTTCAGGAATGCACTTCCTTGTGTGTTCAGCTAATATAATAGTGAACATCTTGTAATCGACACGGAGTAAAGAAATTGGTCTATATAACTGAGAAACTATATTTCTTCATTCATTTCCTTCTTTATGTATTAATATTATATATGTTTCTTCCCATGTATTTGGTATTGTTTTTGTTGTTTGAATTTCATTCTTTGTCTTCATAGTGGTTCCCTCAGCTCCTCTTCTAGCTTTTTGTAATGTAGGGCCATCAGCCCATCTGGGCCTGGTTGCTTACCAATTTTAATTTTTTTTAATTGCTTCTTCAATTTGAGTAGCTATAAATTTTCTTAATATTTGTCTATGTTCTTCAGTACATTCTTTAGGCTCTGACTTTTCAATATATGTTTTCAAACTTCCTTTGTCAATTTTGTGCCTAAAATATAAACACTCTTGAATTTTTTTGCAAATTCTTCTGTTATTTCTGATCTCATATATAACAGTTTGTTCCCTTTCTCTATCATTATCATTCTTCTTTCTTTCTCTTTCCTAATTTGATATGCCAGAAGTTTTCCTGGTTTGTTTGCATTTCCAAAATGATTCTGTTTGACATATTTATCTTCTTTTGGAGTTCTGCCATTTCCAATTAAATCTAATTGTTACTTAACTTTATTTAACTCTTTCAATGCTTACCAACCTGGACTAGTTTTATGAATCAAAAACCAATTCTTTTATTTTCTCTTCTAATTGTGATCCTTGCCCATTATGTTCTTTTTTTTGATTTGCACCAAGCCTTACTGAGATTCCTCTTATATAATTTTTACTTTATTTATTTCTTTATTTATCTAATTTATCCCCACCCATCTCCTCCCGTCGGAGGCCTCTGGGTGGTTTACAACAATTGATTAAAACCATCACAATAATACAAAAAGTAACATACAGTAAAAAATACTATAAATAGAAATAAAGAATAAAAAATAAAAAATCCAAGCGGTGAAGCATCTAAAACAGTCCAAGTGTGGGAGGAGTGGTCTATAACAACCATCCCCATGTAGCTCTATTCCCCTCTCCACCCCAAGCGAGGCGGCAGAACCAGGTCTTCAGACTCCGCCAAAAGGCCAGGAGTGATGGGGCCAATCTCACCTTCGGGGGCAGCATGTTCCACAGGGCAGGAGCTACTGAGAAGGCCTGCTTCCTGGACCCCGCCAGATGAAATTCTTTTACAGACGGGGTCCGTAGCATGCCCTCTCTGCACAATCGGGTGGGACGAGTTGATGTAATGGGGAAGAGGCAATCCCTCAGGTAACCTGGCCCCATGCCATGTAGGGCTTTAAAGGTGATAACCAACACCTTGAATTGGACCCGGAAGCAAACTGGTACCCAATGCAGCTCGCGCAGCAGTGGTGTTACATGTGCCCTTCTAGGGGCACCAAAAACAGCTCACGCAGCTGCATTCTGGACCAGCTGAAGCTTCCAGATACTTTTCAAGGGTAGCCCCATGTAGAGCGCATTGCAATAGTCTATCTGAGAGATAACAAGGGGATGAGTGACTGTTCGAAGGGCCTCCTGGTCCAGGAAGGGGCGTAACTGGTGCACAGCACATAGCTGCACAAAGGCTCTCCTGGCTACGGCTGCCACCTGCTCTTCGAGCAGGAGCCGTGAGTCCAGGAGGACCCCCAAGTTACGCACCAAGTTACTTGTCTCCCATATAGTTGTGTCTGACATCCCTGGAATCATATGTATATATGTAGTTATTAAATTAATTCTTCTTTGCATTTCTGCTATATGCTTTCTTGAAGTAACAGCGTATCATTCATCCTCCATTTTAAGTGGTCACATTATTTGAATTCACACTATTTGAAGTTATATTCTATGGAAAATATGGTACTTGGTTCCTGCTTGACAGAAATAGGCAATGAAAAATTTTAAATATAAATGTTTAAGTTTATTAATGAATAATTTCATTAAAGGATAAAAAGAATATACTTAGTATTTAAATTTGTTAACAAAATCACAGAGTAGTTATAGAAAGCAAAATTTTAAAAAAATCTAAATATCGTTCCTAAAGGAAAGCTTACACTGATGAAAATAACCTTATTGTCCTTCAAAATATTTTAGCAGCATAGATTGAACTGTTTTCTCTTTCTTTAAATCTTCACACATATACTGGTAGATGCAGAGTGCTTTATTCACAGTGAATTCACATGCTTTGATCAAGGTTAGGGTCAACATCCATAATTTTTTGCTTCACAACTTCTACAGCTCAAAAGGTATCTTCACATTTCTTGATAGTGAACTCCTTCACTTGCACATTACCTCATTCTTCAGCATCACTGTCAACTTCTTCAAAAGTTCTTTGTTGATCTAAAAGTAGGAGATCATCATCAGTCAATTCTTCCAACTGTGAATCAAGCAGTTCCTGAACATGGTCATTTTCTAGTTCATCATATCCAAGGTCTCTTCCAATATTTGTTATTTCTTCTAACAAATATTGTAATTACTATTACTGCTATTAGGAGTAATTCACTACTGTTTGCACAATGAGGCAAAATGCGCTTCTACACGCATGTTGTCTGCATTTACATGTTGCCATGCTTGCTGAATATTTTCTATTGCATGTCTGATGTTATAATCTTTCTGGAACTCTGTTAAGGAAATTGCATCACATCTTTTGTTTTAGCAATTGCCTGTTCAAATGTTTTTCTTATATTTGTGTGTGCCTTCGAGTCAGTTTTTTGACGCCTGGCGAGTGCCTGGACTAGTCACTGCAGTTTTCTTGGCAAAATGTCAGAAGGCATTTTGGTCTCCTGGTTTCTAGTCTGATGCCTTAACCACTACACCAAACTGGTTCTTTTCTTATTAGTAGACATTATATATTGCAATGGCCCCTTGATCCATGGGCTGCAACAAAGATGTTGTGTTTGGCAGCAAAAAAAATGCTTTTTACATTTTCACACAATGAACTGATTGTAGTTGGATGACCTGGAGCATTATCTGAAATTAGTAGTACTTGAAGTGTGATGTTGCTTTCCTTGTAATATTTTTCAACAGCTGGGCAAAAATAGCTTGAAAATCAGTTACTGAATACCATTTTGGGTCATTCTGGCTTTCTTATTTGACCACCAAATAATTAGAAGTGATCTACAGTTGTAGCTTTTCAGAGCACAAGGATTCAGAGACCAATAAACAAGCATTAGATTCAATTGAAAATCACTTTGAGCATTGCCTCCCAATAAAAGTGTTAGGCAATCTTTGGACACTTTAAATACAGGTTTGAGTTTTTTCTTTCTTAGAAATGTAAATTGTGGAAAGCATCTTTTTCCAGAATAAACTGGTTTCATCCACATTAAATATTTGTTGATCAGTGTATCCACCATCTTCAATTATTTTTTTAAAAACCTCAGGATATTTCGATGCTGCATCCTCATTTGCACTGGCCACCTCACTGGTAATTTTAACATTATGCAGATGACCTTGATTTTTATATTGATCAAACCAATCAACACTTGCATGAAACATTTCTTCTACTTCATTATTTTTTCTTTCACTCTTTTAAAAAAATTTAAATGGCTGCTCTGCTATGGGGAATGCATTCTTGATTGCAGTTATCAATTCACAGATAAAATATGCTGTTTCTATCACTGTAACACTTCTACTCCATGCAGATGTTTGCAAACCACAAATAATTGATGCAACTTTACCTTTTTATTTTCCCTGCGTGTTTTAAAATATTGTGTATCATAGATTCCAGCATTCCAACATCTTGTCCTGTTTTAGAGTTGCTATGATCACATGCATGTTGTTCAGTCACATCAAATTTTTGCTCTAATGTAATAAAGAGCCTCTTCTTTTTTGAGCTTGTAGTGTTTTCATCTGAAAGAATCTTCCTTTGTCCATTTTGCACAAACAAAAATAAACAAGTAGCAGCATCTAAGACCACAACGGTAAGCTGGTAAACTCAACTGCGTACATGCTGGCCCTGCAGTAACTGAATTCTGGTTTGCATTAAACAGAAGTTGGTATCATTGTACAATTCGCACTAAATTGAATATTGCATTATTTGAACTTGCATGAATTGTGACCTTGCTATATTAAATGATGGAATACTTCTAATATTTACTCTTACATTCTGTTCACATACTTAACCTTCTTTACAATCTGCTTACTACAGGTAGTCCTTGATTAACAACCACAGTTGAACAGGAGTCTCGGTGGTTGAGCAAATTGATTGTTAAGCGAGATGCCCATGTGACTACTTCACTCAACGACCACAATCCCAGCACTCCCGATTGTGGTCGTTAACCGATCTCCCGGGTCATTAAGCAGACAGCAAAAGAGCTGACTGCCAAAGGGTTTTCCCCCCCTCCATGTACGGAGGGGAAATCCTTTGTGGGGCTGCTGGAACAAAGCAGGTATCTTCAGGATTTAAGCTCCTTTTCTCCAGCCTACCTGTCATGAGCACTGATGGTGAGCAGGAGGGGGCCCCTATCCAGGGGGGAAAACACATGCGTAGTAGTGAGGAGTTGAGCAGTCATTCAAAGAGACACAGAACAGACCCACCTTGACTTTTGGGGTTTATCTGTATGGGTTTTCTCACACTTCTTCAGTTTGTTAGGATTTTCTGCCTAATGTAGCAGTAATAAAACACTAGAGACTTATTCCTTGTCTCAGCGTGGTTCCTGACTGTTAGGACACTACCAAAGGGTTTCCCCTCCCCTCTGTCCCCTCCGCTTTCAACCTTCCCTGGCTTCCCCATTGACTTTCTGGGGAAGCCAGCAGAGAAGATTGCAAATGGCGATCACATGATCATGGGGCGCTTGGCAACCAGTCATAACTGTAAGCTGGTTGCCAAGCACCTGAAATGCAGTCATGTGATCGCAGGGGGGCAGTGGTGTGATGTTTCACAATGGCCAGAAGTCCTTTACAGGCTGTAAAGCACCCTTTCCTAGGCTGTCATAACTTTGAATGGTCATTAAGTGGCCAGTCATTAAGCAAGGACTACTTGTATTGGCATCTTTCTATAAAGAATCCGTTCCAGAACCCCTTTACACGTTCCCCTTCTCTTCCCTTGTTCCAAAGTCTGCTGTGCAAGCTTCCGAAGTCTGCGCAGACTTTGGAGCCAAGCTGCCCTCTCTTTCCAAAGGCTCTGAGAAGAGAGCTTAAGTTTCCAAAGACAGCGTTCTGAAGAGAGCCACCTGGAGGAAACGTTCACCAGAGAAGCTGGGTCTGAAAAAGAGTCAGCAAAGGCAGCAAGGCACTTCTGCTTCACCTGCGGTGGCTGGACAAAAAAGGCGAAAGGTCAGTGCAGGGAACTAGGAGAGGAGGCAGCTTGGTGAATGAATGAGGGCTGGGGTGGCTGCAGCTTCCTGCGGCAGCTTCACACAACTGGGTTGGGGCGGTTGCAGTTTTGTGTGGTGCTGTGGCTCAGTGGCTTCTTGCAGTCCCAGAGCCACGCGGTTCTGGGTCTGCTTGCCGCCCTGCAAGGCAGAGTGCAGGTTTTCCAAAAGGGCAGAAAAGGGGGGGAGAAAGGCAGGGGGGAGTTGAAGCACCCCTACAGTTGTAAGTGTGGTCAGGCTGCCAAGTGCCCAAATTTTGTTCACATGACTGCAGGGGTGCTGCAATGGTCAACATTTCGGGCACAGGTCGTAAGTCCATTTTTTCAGTGCTGTCGTAATTTCGAACGGTCGCTGAATGGTCATTAAGTGAAGACTACCTGTACAAAAGCAATTACTTAAAACTCACAAATTGCTTGGATTGACAAATGGTGCTAATTATCAAAATTTCAATTACTCATTTGCTCAAGCCTGGTTGCTACGAGAGAACAAAAGAATCTTTTGAAATGCTTTCAATTCTGGAGTTCAGCTCAGCTATTTTTTTTCCTTTATAAAAAAGAGTTCTCACCACTGCCATTTGTTGCTGCACTCCAATCCTCTCTCCTCCCTTTCTTGTCTTCCTTTTGTTTATTTAAATTTGGCTACTGTGAGAGCTCAGCAAAATCTGTTATGAAATGCTTTTAATTTCAGAGTTCACCTCAGTGAATAGTTCCTTTGTAAAAGAAATGTTCTCACCATTGACCATTTATTGTTGCAATCCAGACCTCTCTCCCATTTTTCTTCTCTTGCCACTGCATCAACACAGCTCAGAAACAATTAAGAAATAAAATAATTATAGTTGTAATCCAAAGCAGGAAAGTTATTTTGATTGTGTAATCCAAAACAACAATAATCCAATGGTTAGTTCTTTCAAAGGTTCTTTAAATTCCTCTGCCAGAAAGGAAAGGAGGGGGAGAATGGTTGCATTGGGAGTCAAGCATTTGGCCATTAAACTTAAAAAAAAACCCACAACTTTGTGGGTGCTAAATGATTATTTGCAGCTTGGGGGAGCCAAAGACTCTTGGTTTACGGACGGCCTAAGAGTTAATAAAGATAAAAACACAAATTCCAGAGTGGAACAGGAAAAAAATCAAGACTGACCTAACTTCACCCCCAAAAGTAATAATTCTTGTATTCCTATAAACCTCTGGATTATGTAGTTAAGCCATGCCCAATACAATGGGAACATGCAAAGGAATTGTTAGACAGCACTGTGAAGTCTCATGGTGGTTCCCAATGATGAAGGGAAGCGGTATGTTCATTGATCAGGCCAAAGCATATGCATCAGAGGAACAATTGTCTGAATGCATAATGCATATTTTTGAACAATGGAAAATATATGTATCTCAGAGGTCTCTATAAAAAAAGCAGTGCAGCAAACACATGACTCAGAGTTTCAATTTCCTTCTCACCATAGAGGAAAATTCCTGTTCTTTTGGTATACTATAGAACTTCCCCTCCAAAAGGATGGAAGGGAGGCCATTACAGTGGGCAAGCATTAAAGCTCTTCTGGTGTTTTTAGGGGTAATATTCTATAGATAATGAGCAGGTATGCTCTTTGACCTGACTATCAGCCTGAACAAGACAAGTACCTTACCAGCCCATACCAAAAAATACCAACCCTGTAGAACCAAAAATCACTGTTGATGACACCCAGCTGATAAAAGTAAATAGCTTCAAACACTTGGGAAGCATCATCTTGAGCGATGGGTCTTTGGACAAAGAAATTGACTCCAGGATCAGCAAGGCCAGCCAGGCACTGGGGCGGCTGCGTACTAGAGTGCTTGATCAACACAACATCTGTATCTCCACAAAGCCAAAAGTCTACAGAGCTGTGATTATCCCTTCTCTCCTATATGGATGTGAGTGTCAGGCTCCCCCCTACAGATCCAAGGGTGGTTGCATCATTTGATCGTGTGTGCCTGCCATGATAGCTTGATAGTTTCAAGAAAGGAGGGGGAGAGGTGGCTAGCAGGAATGCGAATTGCTGTTGTTTGAGCTAATTGTCCGCAGTCAGGGTCACGCCGGTGGAGACATTTATGCCTGGAAAAAAAAAACTGACTGTTGGGAGATAGATGGGAATGGATCTGTGAAGAACAGGGAGGGGATGGACTATAGAGACTTTTAGTAAAGCCACTTGGCGCTCTCTTCTCAATTGTGGCTTTTCTCTTGCTCTGTACACATGTTTCATTAAACCTAGAATCTGCATTTCACTTTTGTGCATGAGATGGGTTTTTAGTGGAACTAAAGGTGTCAGTGCTTACATAAAGCCACAATTGATTTTGTCTTTACCCATAAAAATTAATTCCTCTGAGGAAGGTTAATCTCTGAACTCCTTAGAGTCAAATTTTGACAGAATGGGATATGAGGATCATGACAACAATGGGGTGGCAGCTGAAGAGGAGGTGGTGGCAAGTAACAACTCCAACCCCTATTCAAGAAGCCAGGAGCTGGCAGTGGGGCCAAGGCTGGACCCCGAAAACCTTGAAAAGAGGAAAAGGAATGATGCCTCAAGGAGGGGCTCTGTTTTAAATGTGGCAAGGAGGGACATTGAGCAACTAATTGCCAGGGGACGACAACAACCCCAGCTGCCAAACCAGGAACTAAGTCCAGCAAGTCCCCGGTGGCCAAAGCCAAGGTGACTGTGGCAGTTGCATGGGTGCAACCAAATGTGAATATACCAACCTTGGAGGGCTCCTCAGACAAAAGTCCGTCGCTGGCAGGAAATGAGTAAGGCCTGCTTTGAAGGGTGCCAAAAAGCAGGCTATCCTGAAGCAATTCAATGGTGAGTATAGATGGGCCCATGATGATGGTGGGGGTGCAATTACAAACTGTGTCCCATGGGAGGAGGGCAGATCTGATCGCTTTCTTGGACTCTGGGTGTGCCAGATGCTTAATTCACCCAGCTATAGTAACTGGACTGGGTCTGAAGATACATAGGCTAGAAGAGCCTATGGTGTTTACCCAATTGGATGGATCAGAAGCCACAGGGGGGCCAGCAACCATCTATACAGAAGATGTGAAATTGCAAATGGACACCCATCGAGAGACTTTGGAATTTATTATAGCTCCCATTGCCAATCAGTGATTTTGGGACTGCCCTGGTTCCAAAGTAATAACCCGCAAATTGACTGGATTACGGGACATATAGATTTTAAGGACGGATTTTGCTTGGGATCTGAAGTGGATAATTCAGGGTTGAGAGAGAAAAATGCTACGGTGTCTGCCAAGATGGGGTCAGTGGAGGACCCCACCAAGGGTTCGATCCCTGAACCATACCGTGATATAAAGGAGGTGTTTGGAGAAGCTGAATGTGATCAATTGCCCCCCACATCGTAAAACTGACTGTGCTATTGAAATTGAACTGGGGGCGAAATTCCCTAAGACTAAGACACGGTGGCGCTGCGTGTTAAATGGCTGAGCTGCTGAGCTTGCTGATCAGAAGGTTGGCAGTTTGAATCCGCGTGATGGGGTGAGCTCCCATTGCTAGTCCCAGCTCCTGCCAACCTAGCAGTTCGAAAACATGCAAATGTGAGTAGATTGATAGGTACCACTTCGGTGGGCAGGTAACGGCGTTCCGTGTAGTCATGCCGGCCACATGACCATGGAACTGTCTACGGACAAATGCCGGCTCTTTGGCTTTGAAACGGAGATGACCACCGCCCCCTAGAGTCGGACACGACTGGACTTAATGTCAAGGAAAACCTTTACCTTTAAGATGTATTCTATGTCGCTGAAAGGGAAGGAAGTGTTGAGTGAATTTATTGATAAGAATCTAGAGCAAGGATTTATCCGACCGGCAAACTTCCCTATGTTGTTTAGAACCAAGAAAGATGGGTCTCTAAGATTGTGCATGGACTACCGAAGGTTAAACGTGATAGCCACCACAAATCAGTACCCTCTCCCTCTAATGAAAGACATGTTAGATCACTTATCGAAGGGAAGGATCTTTACCAAGCTGGACTTAAGAGAGGGATTCAAGAGGGAGACAAATAGAAAACAGCATTTAATTGTCCCATTGGGGCTTTTGAGTACCTAGTTTTACCCTTTGGGTTGAAAGGGGGTCCTAGAGTCTTCATGCAGTTAATCAACGAAGTCTTACATGAATTCTTATACAGAAGAGTTTTAGTGTATTTACATGATATTCTAATCTACATCGAAAATGAAGAAAAGCACATAGAACTGGTGTGTAGTCTTGACAAAGCTCAAAGAAGCTCAGTTTTATGCTGTTATCTAAGTGTGAATTCTACAAAGAGCAGTTGGATTATTTGGGGTACAGAGTATCCAGCCGGGGCATTGAAATGGACCCTAGTAAGGTTCAGGATGTAATCGCCTGGGAGCCGCCCCAAACCAGAAGGCAATTACAAAGTTTCCTGGGGTTCACCAATTTTTATCACCAGTTCATCCCAAATTTTGCCCAGGTTGCTCTTCCATTAACAGACTTGTTAAAAACCAGAGGGAAGGGGGAGTCAAGGAAAGCGAAAAGTCCCGGTGCAGTTTTGAATTGGACTGATGATTGTCAAGCTGCTTTTGATAATTTGAAAAAGCTTTTTACAGCTGAAACCATTTTGAAACACCCCGATCCCGACAAGCCTCTAATTATACAGGCTGACATGTCTGATGTGGCAATTGGGGCTGTGTTACTGCAAAAAAGTCAAAATGGCAAGTTGCATCTGTGCGCATATTTGTCGCAAAAATTCTGAGACTGAACATCATTGGCACATGTGGGAGAAGGAGGTGTTTGCAGTGAGATGGACTCTGCTGACATGGAGGCATTTGCTAGAAGGGGCCCAGAAGCCTTTTGAGGTGTGGACTTGTAAGAATCTGGAGGCGCTAAGGATCCCATAGAAACTTAATGCCAAGCAAGTTCGCTAGGCTCAGTTCTTCAGTTGATTTAACTTTGTTAAAGTATCTTCCTGGGGGAAAGAATTTCCTTGCCGATGCGCTCTCTCGACTACCCCAACACAACAGTCAGAGATAGAAGGTAGTGGATACAGTGATTCCAAAGAGACAATTGGGATTAGCAGTAAAAACTTGCAGCCAAGCCACCCCAAAGAAAGTGAAAGCGCCCGAGAGCCTAGAACAAATTCTGAAGTGAGAGTTGCAGACCGACACTTGGTTGTAGTGTAATCAAGAAGTGTTAACTGAGAGCAATGGACTATGGTTGTATGAAGGTAAAATTTACATACCAGAGCAGGTAAAGAAGAGTTTTAGAACAAAGTCATGATGCTCATTCAGCAGGTCATCTTCAATTTGTGAAAACTTTACACCTGATCCGTAGGCAGTTTTGGTAGCCAACCTTGAGATGTTGTCATGAGTAGTGATGGTGAGCAGGAGGGGGCCCCTATCCAGGGTGGAAAACGCATGCGTAGTACTGAAGAGTTAAGCAGCCATTCAAAGAGACACAGATCAGACCCGCCTTGACTTTTGGGGTTTATCTGTCTGGGTTTTTCCCACGCTTCTTCAGTTTGTTAGGATTTTCTGTCTAATGTAGCAGTAATAAAACACTAGAGACCTATTCCTTGTCTCAGTGTGGTTCCTGACTGTTAGAACAGATGTGATGTAAAAGAGTATGTAAGCAGCTGCTGGTATGTGCAAAAGCTAAATGAAAAGGAGGTAAACCCCAAGGGTTACTCGAACCAGTTGCCAACCCAATGCGGCCGGGGAAACAGATCACTATGGACTTTATAGTTGATGTGCCAGAGAGTAAGAAAAAGACGGTTATCTGGGTTGTTACAGATTTATTCTCTAAGCAAGCTCATTTTATACCTAGTACCACCATTCCGACGGCTAGCCAATTGGCTAAATTGTTTATTCAGCATGTGTATAAATTACACGGGGTCCCTGATCTAATTGTGAGTGATTGAGGTGTCCAATTTACATCCAAGTATTGGAGATCATTTTTAAAAGTCATTGGAGCCTCTCAGCTCTGAGTTCAAGGCACCACCCCCAAATGGACGGGGCTTCTGAACATCTTAATGCCACATTGGAGCAATTCCTAAGATGTTACATTAATTACCAACAGGACAACTGAGTAGACCTGTTACCCTTTGCAGAAGTGGCGTACAATAATTCAGTTCATGATAGCACTGGATTCACTCTGTTTAAAATAGTATATGGGCAGGAATTGTGCCTATCCCAGAATTGACTCAGCAAACAACAGAACCCCAAACTGCAAGTGAGTGGATTGAAAAAATTACTGAGAACTGGCCTGTCATTCAAAAAGCCCTAGCTGATACGTACAAAACCTACAAAAGGCACGCCGATAAAAAACGCGCACCTGAATGGGAATTTAAGGAAGGAGAAAAGGTCTACCTGTCCACTAAATTCCTTAAGTCCCTACAACCATCCAAGAAACTGGGGCCTAAATTCATAGGACCATTTGAGATTGAGATAATAATAAACCCAGTGACTGTGAAATTAAAGCTACCAAAAAACCTCAAAAGAATTCACCCTGTGTTCCATTGTAGTCTCTTAAAACCACTGAAAGAATCAACACGGTGGCACCCAGAACAACTGACCCCTGTTCCCATAATGATTGAAGGGGAGCAACATTTTGAAGTTAAAGAACTCCTAGACACTCACAAATATTGAGGTGAACTGCAGTATCTCATTCAATTGAAACAGTTTTCAGACCCAGAATGGTAGCCAGACGTCACATCCATACTCCCAATCTGGAATCAAGAAATTCCATGCTAAATATCCTGACAAGCCTAAGTCCTAAAACCCCACTATCTTCTTTCTTTTCTTATAGTGAAGTTGAATATGTATGTTAATGTTGTGTCTGTTGAGTTTCTTTTTTTTTCAGGAAAGGCTGCATGTCAGGCTCACCCCCGATCCAAGGATGGTTACATCCTTTGATTGTGTGTGCCTGCCATGATAATTTACTGCGCGTCAAGAAAGGAGGGGAAGACGTGGCTGGCAGGAATGCAAATTGCTGTTGTTTGAGCTAATTGTTTGCTATTATAGTTTTAATTTTATTGTAAACCGCCCAGAGTCCCACTTTTGGGGGAGATGGGCGGTAGCAAAATTTGAATAATAAATAAAATAAAATCAGGGTCATGCTGGTGGAGACATTTGTGCCTGGAAAAAAACAACAACTGACTGTTGGGAGATAGATGGGAATGGATCTGTGAAGAGGGGGGGGGGGATGGACTGTAGAGACTTTTAGTGAAGCCATTTGGCACTTTCTTCTCAATCATGGCTTTTCTCTTGCTCTGTACACATTTCATTAAACCTGGAATCTGCATTTCACTTTTGCGCATGAGATGGGTTTTTATTGGAACTAAAGGTGTCAGTGCTCACAGTGAGTCCTAGACTCTGTACCGAAGGCACATCAAATAACTGGAAAAATTTCACATGCATGCTTTCCACTCCATCCTAGGCATTCATTGGAAAGACCGTGTTTCCAACCTGGAGGTCTTGGATCACACGGAGTCCACCAGCATTGGGTCCCTGATTATCAGATGCAGTGGGTGGGACATGTCATCAGATTGGATGACCACCGTATGCCTCGTCAGTTGCTCTGTAGTGTATTGGGGTCTGGGAAGAGACCTTGAGGTCATCCATGCAAGCACTACAAAGACGCTGTGAAAGAAACCCTACCCCACTGTTACATCCAGCCAAGGGAACTAGAAGCTGCGGCTGCTGACAAAACCCACTAGCGAGCCCTGCACTTTGAAGCCTCTACTGGCTTTGAAGACAGGCACCACCAAAACTGGTAGAAGACCATGAGAGGTGTCACAGAATAACACCCACAGTTACTACAACAATGGACTTCCAGTGCCCCCATTGTGCTAGACTCTGCACTTCTAGACTGGAACTGCAGAGCCACTTCTGTGCCCAAAAATGGACTGTACAACAGCATGTCTTCTTCAAACCTGAAGGATTACCAATGATCTTTGGCATGCTGCTTGAAAGATGCTTTGGCCTGATCAAGTCCCACTGGAATCAATGTACCAGGGGAAAGTCCACAACACTCAGGCAGGACAGAATCTTAGCCTCTTGCTAGCTGACCTGGAGGCAGGGATTTCAGACAGTATAGCCCAGTTCTATATCCAAGCTAAGATTGAATGCAAACGACTCCTCCAAGTAAAGTGATTCTGAGCCCCATTTAGGTTGCCATAACTCAACATATTTTGTAATGTAATACAGAGAAGGGGGGGGGGACCATTCTAGTTCCACCATGTTTTATCTAGTTATTACTTCACTTCTAATTGGTTTGATTATGACTGCAATAATCCCAATCAAATCCTACTAGGGCTACAACAAGTATTAGACCCATCACAAGTTAGGATAATTTTAAATTGTTATAGTGTCTTATGAAATTCTAGGGAAAAACCTGTAAAATTGCAATCTGTAGTCTAAAGGCTAGAAGTAATTAGGCTAGATAACTATAGATAAATACATAAGAAATGCTAGGATCTATAAGACACTTTAACAATTTAAAATTATTAAATTAAATTTTGTAATTTTATGCTAATAATCTTTTTTAATCTTACTAATATTATATTTTATTGTTATTTTGAAATGGTTCTAATGTTATTTGTTTCAGGCTGGTCTACAACTGAAATGAAAGCAAACTGGTTTTTGAACCAGTCTTCTCAATAAAACCATTCATGGCTCCCAAATCCAATAAGGCAGAAAACTGAATAACTGAGCCTTTCTGAGAGCAAATACAGTCAGAATAAACTGTTGCTTTGAATCATACATCTGAGCTCCCCTTAACTGTTGGATGATGCCCCTTCTGAGCTCTTGAAAAGGCACTCCCCCCAAAGCAGGCTCAGTATGATTAGGGCAATTACTTACAAAATGGCCTTTTATTCCAGCCAACTCAGGAAGGAAAGGAAGGACAGGCCAATGAAGTTCAAAATGATCAACGAAGTTCAAAACAATCCAAACAGAACAGATATTGTCAGCAATTCATCAGCTGTTTTGGTGTTGCATCAGCCAGCCAATCCTGCATGCTAGCTTTCCAGGGAAGGGAAGGGAAGGCTAGAGGCAGATTTTCTTTGCAAATTACTCACAACTCTTGTGCAGGTTTCTGATAACAAACTATTAATGGGCAAAGCCCTAACAGGCGTGAAACACAGATACCAAACTCATGCAGAAGCCCTGGAGGCATTAACTTGGCTCAACCCAAGAGTTCAAAAGGTGAAACAGATCCCCATTGTATATTGTGGCAAACGCCCTAAAGATGTTTTTCAGTTATCTCTACATGCAGACATAATGGGGAGTGCACTTGCAGTAAATTCTCTCAAGTACATATATGCCATGGGTTCACACATGAAGACAAACCAAATAGGAAGGGGCAATCCCAACTTTCTCAACCTCTTTCACCCTGCCCCCAGATATGATCTAAAATAGGTAAAACTATGTATATATTGGTGTGGGACTACATTGAAATTTAAGGCTTAGAATTTATAAACTGGTACATGTAGGGTTACCAGTTGGAAAGGAGAACAAATGGGGGAGAAAGGAGGACACACTGTTAACTTTCTTGGCATCTATGGCAAAAATTAGTGAAAAACTGCAAAAAAAAGTACTTACAGTGGATATTAAAAGTCTACACACTCCTGTTAAAATGCCAGGTTTTTGAGATGTAAAAAAATCAGACCAAGATAAATCACTTCAGAATTTTTTCCACCTTTACTATAACTTACTAGCTGTACAATTCAATGGAAAAACAAACTGAAATCTTTTAGGGCGAAAAAATAAAAATAAAAAACTAGAATAACATGGTCACAACTTTACCTGAGTACACCAGGCTGCCTATGAGATACACCACATACTTCATGTGAGTAATTTCAGGAAGCTGAGTTCATGCCTAGTGACTCCATTAATTCCATCCTCCACTCTATATATCCAGAGGCATAATATGAGAGGAGAATATGAGCGGTTCCAAAATATGAAAAAGTCAAAGCATGAGCTCCCCCACTTCCTGGCTATTGGTGCTACATGCCTACACTGTATTCAGAAGAGCTGTAATTCTAAGTACTGACATTTTTATCTCTGATCAGCTCTCCTTTCAACAGAAGCCAAAAAAGCTGGGAGCCTGAATAAGAAATCTCTGCAGACCATACTTAGCCTTTGGAATGAAGGAAGATGCACACAAAAGATAGAAACAGTCATGTTGCCCAAGCAAGACAGCTGAGTGTAAGAATCAGGATGACAGGAAAAAAAGTAAAGTCTCTTATCCAGAAGGGTTGTAATAGCTAATCTTCAGATATTGATCAAATGATGTGAACCAACCACCCCAGAATTTTTAAAAACACCAGTCCAGGACTGAGTCAAGATAAATTTTAATTAGGTTTTCCAGCTATGTTTTAGGAAGGTTTTCAAGAAGATTCTTCAGAATCAACTTAAGCCAGTAATTAATATTCTTTATACTTTCTACATCGATCCTTCTCTTCCCTCCTTTTTCTTCTTCTGATCCAAGACAACAGAAGGTTGCTAAATCTTAGGTGTTCAGAGTTGTTTAGTCAAGTCCAGACTTCTACCCAGAATGAAAGAAACTGATATAAGGCTTAAATTCATGTTGAAACTTCTTTTTTATTAAGCAATTAAGCTGTAAGTTTCTTGACTGGTCTTTTCTAGACTCACAAATAGTTGGGGCATATGCTGAAGAAAAGTTAATGTGCTCACACTGAAATTCCATTAAAATTGGGCTTGTTGCTACGAAATATTTGCTTTGGAAATAAAGCTAGATATTGCCTTTTTTGTTGTAATATTTTCCCTAAATCTGCCTCCTGATTAGAGAAGAATCATATAACAGTTTAAGTTCTTTTATCAATAATTGGATCAATGGTTATTATTACTCTGTTGTTTTTAATGTTATATTGGTAATACAGCTAGTCCTTGTTTAGCAACTGCCTCAGATAGTGACCGTTTGCAAATATGACAGTAATAAACAGTAGTATACGGTAGAAAAAAGTCATTTTCCAATCAATGCACATACTCATGCCCAAATTTCTGTGCCTGACAACAATGCACACTGGAGTGAGAGTAATACTGGCATTGCTGCATGAGAGAACTTTATTTAAATGAGACAGCAGCAACCAGCAATCTTTCCAACATCTCTCTTTCTCTCTCTCTCCCCCCCTCTCTCTCTGTGTCACATGGTTTGCTTAGCGACCATGTTGCTTTGCAACCATTTCACAAAAACCAACCACGGTTGCTAAACGAGGACCATCTTTATACAATGAATTAGCTCATCAAAAGAGTCTTTGGTTGAGCTCAGCATATGCTGACTTCATAGACACACCCTTGGCAGCAGTACTGATTTGCCATTGCCTTTTGGGGGGATATTCCTTTAATTGCATGGTCTAGTTTACAACTCTTGTATTCCCTGGAGATATCCCACACAAGCACTACCCAGGCCCAATTCTGCCTAGCTTTCAAGCCTAGACAAAGTCAGCCAGATGCTGCCACCTGCCATTTTTATCAATACCCATCCTAGCTCCTAAATATACAAATACAGTACACATATTTTTAATAAGAATTTTATTAAGTTTAAAACAAAGATAAAAGCTACAGAAAAACAAAAAACTACAAAAAGAAAAGGAAAAAGAAACTTAAAAAGTGTGAAACACAAAGAAAAAGAATTTTAAAGATTACATAGAAAGGTGACTTCCAACTTTCAACAGCAAGCATATACAGCAATTTCCATAGTCAAACCCTTACTCTTTATCAAACCAAGATCACATTATTTCTATAAATCCTTCCATTGACACATGCAAATCACTAATACAATTGTTCCTTCCCCTTATATAAAAAAAGAAAGTATATAGAGTATATATAAATTTCTAAATCAACTTTCCTCCCCCTTAAAACAACATCCATTTAATTATTTCCTTCCTACCACTATTCTATATATTTCTGTCCACTATAATAAAAATCAAATTATAAAAACATGGAAGTTATCTGCTTTTATAATTAATAATGCTACAACAGTCTTACCCCTATTAAGTTTAAAAGCCAAAATATAATATTATTATATCTTATCAATACTTTTTAAATCATATAAATCAAAAGTCCTGTAAATCTTAGTCCAAATCATTAAGAAAATGAAATCATAATAACCTCATTATCTATCCAGTTACCCATTCTTAATTTTTTACCCCTCCTCGAAATATACAGAAATAAAATACATATAAATAGAAATAATCTCTATCAACAAAGTTACTCAATAATATACATTAACTTTGCTGATATCATTGCATGAATTAAAAAAAAAAATCCTCACTCAAACCAAAGGCAAGCAGTTGAATCTCACAAAGGCTAAATAAATACCTATGGGAAGTCCATATACAGAGTGTATATACATCTATTCCACAGGAGCTGAGCTGCTGTGGCTCATTTTGCCTGAAAATTTTCTGAAATTTTCAAGATTATACCTTCTCCCCTGATAAATTATTCCTAGATTACACACTAATAATGAGAGCCAGTTTGGTGTATTGGTTAAGGCATCAGGCTAGAAACCAGAATCTAGTCCTGTCTTGGACACAAAGCCAGCTGGGTGACCTTGGGCCAGTCACTTTCTCTCAGCCCTAGGAAGGAGGCAATGGCAACCACTTCTGAAAAATCTTGCCAAGAAAACTGCAGGGACCTGTCCAGGCACTCTCTGAGAATTGGACATGAATGAATGGATTAAAAAAAACACTAGTAAGAAAAAAATCATTTTTATTTTATTTTTATTTTTTTAACTTTTAAAATGCTACATGTGAACTGGGGAAAGTTCATACGAACTTCTACTCTTCTGCAATGTTGATTTTTTTGTATTTTATTCTTTAAAATTGTTGTAAGTTCTTCAGACATAAATTTAAAAATGTGGAAATAAATGATACACATTTTCTTATATCTTTATCTTCTAAACTGACACCTTCAAATTATTCAGATTTAATTCTCAAAATATTAATTTGCTGAACTTAATACAATTAATTGTGGCTTTTAAAATAAATTATTACTATTTTTTATTTTGGGCCATCACTTACTCAAACATATCTGTAAACTTCTAAAAAATGAATTATAGCATCTGCCCAAAATACAAATCTTTTAACCTGCTTTTTACTGACGCTATTTTCAAACAAAACAAGACATACATTTTACAGAGAATAAAACCGTAAGAACTCTTCACAGATTACAAAATCAGTTGTCTCTTAATAAATATATATGGAACCTCCAAGCTATAGATTTCTAAGGGATACCAATAATTATGTCCATGCCATTTTCATTTGTTTTATTATTTACAAGAACATGTTAAGTCATACATCAAAAGAAAGTGCCTGCTCTATGAACTATGGAATAAAGAATGGTGTATGACGTTTACTTGTCTCGGTTTCAACTTATTTCACAGCAAATTGGGATTCTTTGGGGAAAAGGGGAGGGCTACTAATCCTTTTGGCTGTGTCGGTATAGACATTTGTCCTACAGCCAGGCAGCAACCTCTCCCTCAGCCATTTCTTAGAATCCATCCCCAGCATCAAAACAACTTCATTCCTGAATCAGTGAGCTTATTTCCAATCACCAGTGATCCAAATAAATTCAGCTAAGCACAGAGGGGCTTTCTTTTCTGGCAGCAGAAGGCAAAGAGTAATTGAACGCTCCTTCTTACAGTGAAAAGGTCTAAATTTCTCTGTGCAGAAGAAGGAAAAAGAAATATGGTTTAACTCCTTAGTGCTCAGAAAGAGAGCATTCTGAGTGATGAGCAGGACCTCTTGTTTGTTTGTTTTAAGGAGAAAGGTTGCAAGAAGTCTGGAGGACAGTAAAATGTTTCTGAAGGGAGGAACTTTAGAAAAATGAGGGTCTTCCTTTCTCTGAATTTCCCATACATATTTCCCACTGTAATGAGGATCTGGGGGGGGGAGTAATCCAGTCCTTAAGCCTGTTTTGCTTCCCTGCCTTTGCTTTATAACATCCTAACCATTCCTTCCTTTCTTTCCAAGCCTACCCACTTCTTGATTTTTTTTATTGTTTAAATATGCATGTGATCTTCAGCAAAGGATCGTTACCTTGTCATGGTGCTGGAGCTTGAGCATCTCAATGATGCCATGAGCTAAACCGTGAAGGGCCACCCAAGACGGGAAGGTCATGACAGAGAGGTCAGACTAAATGCGATCCCTGGGGAAGGTAATGGCAACCCACCCCAGTATTCTTGCCATGAAAACTAAATGGATCAGTACAACCAGAGATATGTCGGTATACCATTGGAAGATGAGACCCCCAGGTCGGAAGATGGTCAAAATGCTACTGGGGAGGAACAGAGGATGAGTTCAACTAGCCCCAGACGTGATGACGCAGCTAGCTCAAAGCCAAAAGGACGGCTAGAGGCTGACGGTGCTGGTGGTGAACGGCGAATCCGATGTTCTAAGGATCAACACTCCGTTGGAACCTGGAACGTAAGATCTATGAGCCAGGGCAAATTGGATGTGGTTATTGGTGAGATGTCAAGATTAAAGATAGACATTTTGGGCGTCAGTGAACTGAAATGGACTGGAATGGGCCACTTCACATCAAATGACCACCAGATCTACTACTGTGGACAAGAGGACCACAGAAGAAATGGAGTAGCCTTCGTAATTAATAGTAAAGTGGCTAAAGCAGTGCTTGGATACAATCCAAAAAACGATAGAATGATCTCAATTCGAATTCAGGGCAAGCCGTCTAGCATCACAGTGATCCAAATATACGACCCAACCACAGATGCTGAAGAAGCTGAAGTAGAGCAGTTCTATGAGGATCTGCAGCACCTACTGGACAACAAGCCTAAAAGAGATGTTATTTTCATCACAGGAGACTGGAATGCTAAGGTGGGCAGTCAAATGACACCTAGAATGGTGTCAAATGACACAGGTAAGCATGGCCTGGGAGAACAAAACGAAGCAGGACATAGGCTGATAGAATTTTGCCAAGACAACTCACTCTGCATAACAAACACTCTCTTCCAACAACCTAAGAGACAGCTTTATACATGGACTTCACCAGATGGACAACACCGAAATCAGATTGACTACATCCTTTGCAGCCAAAGGTGGTGGACATCTATACAGTCGGTAAAAACAAGACCTGGAGCTGACTGTAGTTCAGATCACGAACTTCTTCTTGCACAATTTAGGATCAGACTAAAGAGATTAGGGAAGACCCACAGATCAGCTAGATATGAGCTCACTAATATTCCTAAGGAATATGCAGTGGAGGTGAAGAATAGATTTAAGGGACTGGACTTAGTAGATAGGGTCCCAGAAGAACTATGGACAGAAGTTCGCAACACTGTTCAGGAGGCGGCAACAAAATACATCCCAAAGAAAGAGAAAACCAAGAAGGCAAAATGGCTGTCTGCTGAGACACTAGAAGTAGCCCAAGAAAGAAGGAAAGCAAAAGGCAACAGTGATAGGGGGAGCTATGCCCAATTAAATGCAAAATTCCAGAGGTTAGCCAGAAGAGATAAGGAATTATTTCTGAACAAGCAATGCGCAGAAGTGGAAGAAGACAATAGAATAGGAAGGACAAGAGACCTCTTCCAGAAAATTAGAAACATTGGAGGTAAATTCCAGGCAAAAATGGGTATGATCAAAAACAAAGATGGCAAGGACCTAACAGAAGAAGAAGAGATCAAGAAAAGGTGGCAAGAATATACAGACGACCTGTACAGGAAGGATAACAATATCGGGGATAGCTTTGACGGTGTGGTCAGTGAGCTAGAGCCAGACATCCTGAAGAGTGAGGTTGAATGGGCCTTAAGAAGCATTGCTAATAACAAGGCAGCAGGAGACGATGGCATCCCAGCTGAACTGTTCAAAATCTTGCAAGATGATGCTGTCAAGGTAATGCATGCTATATGCCAGCAAATTCGGAAAACACAAGAATGGCCATCAGATTGGAAAAAATCAACTTATATCCCCATACCAAAAAAGGGAAACACTAAAGAATGTTCAAACTATCGAACGGTGGCACTCATTTCACATGCCGGTAAGGTAATGCTCAACATCCTGCAAGGTAGACTTCAGCAACTCATGGAGCGAGAATTGCCAGATGTACAAGCTGGGTTTAGAAAAGGCAGAGGAACTAGGGACCAAATTGCCAATATCTGCTGGATAATGGAAAAAGCCAGGGAGTTTCAGAAAAACATCTATTTCTGTTTTATTGACTATTCTAAAGCCTTTGACTGTGTGGACCATAACAAAGTGTGGCAAGTTCTTAGCGGTATGGGGATACCAAGTCATCTTGGCTGCCTCCTGAAGAATCTGTATAACGACCAAGTAGCAACAGTAAGAACAGACCACGGAACAACGGACTGGTTTAAGATTGGGAAAGGAGTACAGCAGGGCTGTATCCTCTCACCCTACCTATTCAACTTGTACGCAGAACATATCATGCGACATGCTGGGCTTGAGGAATCCAAGGCTGGAGTTAAAATCGCTGGAGGAAACATTAACAATCTCAGATATGCAGATGATACCACTTTGATGGCTGAAAGTGAAGAGGAACTGAGGAGCCTTATGATGAAGGTGAAAGAAGAATGTGCAAAAGCTGGCTTGCAGCTAAACCTCAAAAAAACCAAGATTATGGCAACCAGCCTGATTGATAACTGGCAAATAGAGGGAGAAAATGTAGAAGCAGTGAAAGACTTTGTATTTCTAGGTGCGAAGATTACTGCAGATGCTGACTGCAGTCATGAAATCAGAAGACACTTCATCCTTGGGAGAAGAGCAATGACAAATCTCGATAAAATAGTTAAGAGCAGAGACATCACACTGACAACAAAGGTCCGCATAGTCAAAGCAATGGTGTTCCCCGTAGTAACACATGGCTGCGAGAGCTGGACCATAAGGAAGGCTGAGAGAAGGAAGATCGATGCTTTTGAACTGTGGTGTTGGAGGAAAATTCTGAGAGTGCCTTGGACTGCAAGAAGATCAAACCAGTCCATCCTCCAGGAAATAAAGCCAGACTGCTTGCTTGAGGGAATGATATTAAAGGCAAAAGTGAAATACTTTGGCCACATAATGAGAAGACAGGACACCCTGGAGAAGATGCTGATGCTAGGGAGAGTGGAGGGCAAAAGGAAGAGGGGCCAACCAAGGGCAAGGTGGATGGATGATATTCTAGAGGTGATGGACTCGTCCTTGGGGGAGCTGGGGGTGTTGACAACTGACAACACCCCCATCTGGCGTGGGCTGGTCCATGAAGTCACAGTCAGAAGCAACTAAATGAATAAACAACAACAACAATGCATGTGATAATATTTTTTGTATAAGTGCTTACATTTTTTGGTATCTAAGATATTTAGTAACAATATTTCAAGAAAGCAGTTATTTCATCAAACATACAGCCACTATCTGGTAACTTCTATGAGGCATATTCCACAATCTATGTTAACAGTGCATTATTGAGAAAATATTAGCTGATTTCCTTATACAGTTATTTAAATTGAATACTTTAAGAAAGGACAGGTGCATCTTTTATTGAGAAGAGTCAACAAAATTTAAAGGAAAATTATTTACTTTGAATCTTTTCACTAATCATCTTCAAGAAATATTAACACAAATACAGATATGGAAGTCTATACCTTGAAGTCATAGATTCTCTATGCTTCTTTCTGATTTAATATTGATCAATCCCTCCAGTTTTATATATATTTTCTGTAGAGACAATCTTATATGCATCTATAATAGATAAGGTAACAAATGGGTGCTGCAAGAAGGTAGAGTGTAGCTGGTTAAAACCTAAAATTCAGTAGAAAGAGGAACAGAGAGAGTAGAAAATATACAGATAGCTGGCGCACAGCTGATTAAGTGAAGTGAGAGAACATTCCTTCTTCAGAATAGTTCTCCACTGATATCTTAAGACAGCTCAGTTGAGCTGTATTCTGATGAGGTATTTTCTCAAAGAATCATTGGTCACCAAAATTCAATTCACTGTGATCTTTTGCATGTGTTGTTGTTTTTGAGATACCCTTAATAAAGCCTATGTATTAAACAATATTTCTTGGGAGAAGAAATTGAGGATGTGCAGGTGAGCTCCTACAATGTTATGTACATTTTATTTCCCTCTTTAAAAGTCAGAATTTCTTTCAAAAATATAAATTACTACAGATTTTAAATCCTCTCAAATAAAAATAAACAAAAAAACATCTCATATAAAATGAAATGCAAGAACACTTTGAAATCTGTTTGTTTACTTACCTTGTCCAGAATGGCTCTGACAATAATCTATGCTTGCCTGCCTTCGATCTGGTGGTTCCTCGCTTCCTCCATCTATAGGAGAACCAAAACAGCACAAGCATATCAGCAGAGGGAATAGGCAGATACAGTTTCACTTCCACTACTATTACTAACTCTTAAAAGACAGAGGACTAATTAGTTACAGGTAGTCCTCACTTAATGATGGTAATTGGGACCGAATTTCCATCGCTAAGCAACACAGTTGTAAACCGCGGCATCACATGACTGTCCCACTTAGTTATGGCAGTTCCGGCACTTCTGGTTGCCGTAAGTGAATCCTGTGATGTTGTTAAGCATGATGTCACATGGTTAGCATTTCGGACTTTCTGCCAGCTTCCCTATTGACTGTTTGTCAGAAGCCAGCAGTGAAGGTCACAAATGGCGATCACATGACTGCAGCGAAGCTGTGATCCTCATAAGTATTAGAACCGGTTGTAAGTACCACTTGTTCAGGGCCGTTGTAAGTTCAAACATTCGTTGAACGAGTGGTCACTAAGTGAGGACCACCTGTATTGTTGCTGTTATTATTGTAAGCATTCTAATAGCAATACCTCTGTGATTTATTTCTTAGTGCCTCAATTTACAATACATAATATCTTAAAAACCATAAAAATAATCACTTTTAACTTCTCTTGATCCCTCCCTAAACATCTGAACAAAACCAGCCATTTTCTTCTTCTTCAAATCATACGTTCCAAAGCATAAAGGAATAGTTAACCACCTACTAAAAATAAATCTACATTTGAGAACCAGCTAATCATTCTGTAAAGCACTCCATCACACTGAAACTACCTTTCATACAGCTCAGTATTTACAGATGTTTCTTATTTAGATGAGCTATATAGTAGCAGACAAAAATGACCAAATGAACTTCTTTATGGAAAAATTAGAAGAGCATACTATGCAGTTAAGATCACATGATACTCTTTGGTTAATAACTAATAACTACAGACACCTATGTCAACATTTATACAATGCATTACATAGACCAAATTGTGCATCAAAACACAGCTAATTTAAATATATCATTTATTATGCAAATTTCATATTCAGTAACAATTCAGAAGAGAGCCAGTTTAGTATAGTGCTTAAGGCATCAGACTAGAAACTGGGAGACTGTGAGTTCTAGTCCCCCCTTAGGCACACAGCCAGCCGGATGTCCTTGGGCCAGTCACTTTCTTTCAGCCCTAGGAAGGAGGCAGTGGCAAACCACTTCTGAAAAACCTTGCAAAGAAAACTGCAGGGCTTGTCCAGGCATTGCCAGGAGTCAAGACTAACTTGAAGGCACAAAACAAAAAATAAAACAAAATCAGAAAGGAAAGCTTTAAGGAAAAAGCAAAGAAGCTATACTATTTAACAGAAACTTAAATATCGACTGAAAGTCCTCCATGCCCAATATGATTATGAATATTCATTACTACCTGGTTCTAAGATTGTATACATACTAAAATAGGCTATATACCACAATAACACAACTATTGCAAAACTGCTACCAAAGACTTCAGCATCCAAATCTGTACAGAGAGTCCTCACTTAACAACCTTAATTGGGACCAACAACTCCATCACTAAGCAAAGTGGTCATTAACAGAAACATCATGTGACCACCCCACTTAACAACAGTTCCAGCAGTCCCTGTTGCTATAATTAAACAAATCCTGCATGTTCATTAGGCGAGGACCCACCCCGATCCACACCATTCCCAGCTTGGTCCCTCCCAGCCCCAAGTCTCAGTTCTTACAAGGCAAGGGACTGCCTCCCCTTCAACTCTCCCCACCCATCTCCCCCCATCTCTGCACAGCAAAAGGTCATTGTATTCCCCTGCCGCTGCCCCCAGCGGACCTTTCTCCCTGTCAGCAGCACAATCGTCATGTTCTTCTCCTCCGTTGGGCTTGCCACTACCACTGAGGAGTGCTACCTTAAGCCCCACAGCACAGCAAGCAGCCCCAGAGCCACAGCGTGGCAAGCAGCCCCAGAACTGTGGCTCACCAAGAAGCTGCATTGCCACGGTGCACCATTAAGCCCCCAAGCTGCAGCACACCAAGAAGCCCCAGAACCACATGGCTCTGGGGCTGCTTGCCATGCCACAGCTTGGGAGCTTCTTGGAGTGCCACAGCCTGGGGGCTGCTTGCCACACTGTGGCTCTGGGGCTTTTTGCCCCAAGCAGCCCCAGACCCACAGTGCAGCAAGGAACCCCTGAGGCGCAGTGTGGCAAGAAAGGCCTGCCGGAAAGCCCACCTCATGCCGTACCCCTTTGGTGGCTTAGCAAATGAGAAGCGCCCTGCACTGCTCACCTGGGCCCCTCTCGCCCATGACTCTGCCACCACAGGAGCAGTCTTGCAAGAGCCACACCTCCTAAAGTGGCCCTCATGCCCCAGCCTGACATCTCTGGCCTGCAGTGCCTCCCCATGCATGGCCAGGATGGTGAGCCCAGTGGACCGGAGGCAGGCAAAGACAACAATGAAGGTCAGCTGGGGAAGCGGCAGGGGGTGGTTGTAAATGTGGGCAGGCTCAAATTTTTATCACACAACCATGAGGGCACTGCGATGGTCATAAGTTCGAGGACTGTTCGCAAGTTCATTTTTTCAGTACCATCATAACTGAACAGTCAGTGAATGAATGGACATTAAGCGAGGATTAGCTGTAATTGTGTATCTTTTTTCAGTCTTCTGTTACAAGGGTAAGAATGTCTTAAATTCAGGGTCCCTTCCTTTTGGGTAAATATGGTTGTAGTAGGAAAAGTCTATTACCAATGTATGACAAATTGAATGACAAACATTAAGCAAAAATGCTGGACTGTAGTACCCTTAAACCAGCAACAGCTATTTCCAACCTATTATATATTTGGTAGGAGACTTACAATTTGATTCATAGAAATTCTGGTTTCATTCATTGTAATCTGAATAATTTGCAATTAATTTTTAAAGCCTAAAGTAGTTTAGGAGGGATAATAAGAGCAGGAATAAATTAACATGATTCTAATACTCTTCAGGCTTTAAAGAACTTTCACGGTATAAAAGTGTAACTCTCTTTAATAGAGTCTCAAACTGGACAAAAAAGTAGAAACTGGAATTTTAAAAATAATTATATTAGATATTGAGTAACTGTACTTGTGAATTCTACAGACTTCCTTGACCCACATCATTTAATAATTTTGTCACTTACATAAGAAAACTTACACATTTTATACTTTATACTGTTGCAAGGTGAGGCTATAGGTTAAAACTCAACTTATCCAATAGGACATCTTTCTCTGGCATTCTGTTTTGTTTATTTATTTATTTATTTTCCAGCCTCCAGGAACAACAGGAATAATATTATTTCTCAGCCTTTTATCCAAGATCAAGTGTAGTAACTTTTCTTCTCAGTTTAATAGTGATATATTGGAAGTTGAAGGACCTTTTTTTTGTGTGTGCACAATGAATACTGCACAAACCAACAGTTAGACATTTGGAACTGAATAGCCTTTTGATTTATTTATCTCTTTTCTTAAATAGTTCATTTATTTATTGAGGAAAATGAATTAAATCTACATATTTATGTGTAGCAAAAATATGTGAACCTCTTCTTTAGCACATTTCTCCAGGTATGTGTAACAGATTGAGAGGCAGTATGCATTCGGGCAAACCTTTGTTTTTTCTCTAGAATATCTGAACAATACATAGTTGCAATAAATCAATAAAACCAACAACCATAAGAATAAGGAAAAATTCCCTCAAGTTAAACTCAGCTCAAGTTGCTTGTATGGGCATATCTATGTTCTCTTCTTGACAACAATACAGAAGGCATTGGTTAATGCCTTCTTCCAGGAAGTTTTCTCAATTTTCCAGACTGGCCTATAGTTATGGGATTTTGTGGTGAGCTCCCATTTACAGAGGTGCTTAAAAGTTTGTGAACTCTTTTGAATTTTCAGCATTTCTGCATAAGTATGACCTAAAATGTGATCTGTTTTCCACACTAGTCTTAAGACTAGATGAAGAGAACCCAATTAGACAAATGAGTCAAAACCAGGAAAACGATTCATGGTTCAAACAAAGGAGATTTCTGAGGGCCTCTGAAAAACCAACCAAGATCACTCCAAGAGCAAGGCATGTAATACTCCGGGAGGTCTCAAAGAACCCCAGGGTAATGTCTATGGAACTAAGGGCCTCTCCTGCATTGACAAATGTCAGTGTTCATGAGAGCAGAATCATGAACAACAATGGCATGCATGGAAGGATTGCATGGAAAAAGCCACTACTCTCCAAAAAGAATGGTGCTGCCCATCTCCCGTTTGCAAAAGACCATGTGGATAAGCCAGAAGGCTACTGGAAAAATGTTTTGTGGATGGATGAGACCAAAATAGAACTTTTGGGCTTGAATGAAAAGCATTGTTTGGCAAAAGGCAAACACTGCATTCCAGCATAAGAACCTTATCCCATCTGTGAAACATGGTGGTGGCAGTATCATGATTTGGGCCTGCTTTGCTGCCTCTGGACCAGGATAGCTTGCCATCATTGATGGAACTATGAATTCTGAATTGTACCAGCACATTCTACAGGAAGATGTCAAGGTATCTGCCATGAACTAAGCTCAAGAGAAAGTGAGTCATGCAGCAAGACAACGACCCAAAACACACAAGTTGTATGACCAAAGAATGGTTAAAGCGGAAGTTAATGTTTTGGAATGGCCAAGTCAAAGTCCTAACCTTAATCCTATAGAAATGTTGTGGAAGGACCAGAAGTGGGCAGTTCATGCGAGGGAGTTATCGCTGAGTTGAAGCTGTTCTGTAAAGCGGAATGGGCAAAAATTCCTCCAAGACAATGTGCAGGACTGACCAAATATTGGAAATATTTAGTTGCAGTTATTGCTGCCCAAGGGGGCAAACCATTTACTGAAAACAAAGGTTCACATACTTTTACCAGACACAAATATGTTCTGTAGCTTTGGATCATTTTCCTCAAAAAATAAATGAAAAAGTATAATGTTTTTTAGTTCTTTAACTGGGTTCTCTTTATCTAGTTTTAGATAAGAGTACACAGTTTGCATAAGAGTACACAGCAAATGACACCCTAACACACAACATACCTATTACCAATGGTGATAGACAAGGATGCATCCTGCCCCAATGCTGTTCAACCTCTATGTCAATGACATCTCAGGATACCTCTGCTCTCAGGATGTTCATATGCCAAAGATACTTAATAAATCTATCAACATTCTTCTATGTGTGAATGATACAGTCCTTATGATGCAATCTTAATCTTGGCCTAAGGAGACTACTCTGGAAGTTGGTGCTTACTGTGTCATTAATTCTTTGAAAATCGGTAAGGCCAAGACCAAAGTAATGGTATTTGGAAAGAGGTGTACTAAATACAGCTGGTACTTGGACAGGGAACCTTTTAGAACAAGTCAACTCTTTCTCATATCTAGGGGTAGTTTTCACCATCATAGGGTCATGGATAAGCCATCTTAAAAGAAGTGTGACAAGGCCTCAGCCAGCTCTAAAACACCTCTGTCACAGTCACCATTACTCAAACAAACCCAGGCCTGCTTCCTAAGGTCCATTCTGGGAACAGACAAAAACACTCCAGCCTCTGCAGTTAGAGCTGAAACAGGCATCCATTCCGTCCATAGGTAAAGGTAAAGGTTTCCCTTGACATTAAGTCCAGTTGTGTCCGACTCTAGGGGGTGGTGCTCATCTCCGTTTCAAAGCCGAAGAGCCGGCGTTTGTCCGTAGACACTTCCGCAGTCATGTGGCCGGCATGACTACACAGAATGCCGTTACCTGCCCGCCGAAGCAGTACCTATTAATCTACTCACATTTGCATGTTTTCGAACTGCTAGGTTGGCAGGAGCTGGGACTAGCAACGGGAGCTCACCCCGTCACGTGGATTCGAACCGCCGACCTTCCGATCAGCAAGCTCAGCAGCTCAGCGGCTTAACCTGCAGCGCCACCGCATCCCTCCCTTCCGTCCATAGTTCTACAATAATTTGAGCGTTCAACTATGGTAGAAGATACTTTTAATGGACCATGATTTAATGGACCAAAAAACTGTCTGGCATATCCCACCCTATCACATGGCTAAATCAGTTTATCTTAAAAAAAAAATTATTAAAGATTATAATTGCAGTAGTAAAAACTAATACAAACTAAAAGAAAGAAAAAAGAGTAGAAACAGTAAAAACTGCAAAGAAAAAGAAAAAGAAAAATCATAGAGGAAAAAAAAGAAAAGAATATAGTAAAGAAAGAGAAAAGAAATATATAAAGAAGTGACTTCCAGCCTTCATCACAAGGATAAACAATTTTAGTAACTTTTCACCTCCTAATTTACTGTGAGGTTTCAGCCCACATCTGACTCCGAAAACAAAACTTATCTGGAGTCAGAGGGGGAAACCAAAACTGCTCAGGAAAGGCTTGAAAAAGCAGGACCAGGAAGTGGCTCAGCAGAGCGGGAGAAATGGCAAATGGGGATTGGACAAGCTCCAATGGGGGATTTGAACTCTCCAATCAGGGCACGAGACAGGAGAGCTGAGAAGCACGCAAACCAGAAAGCAGCCCAATTGACTGCTGGAGAGAAAAGGCGTGGAAGGGATCTGCATAAAAGGCAGACACGTGAAGAGCAAGCTGCCGGAGACAACCGATCTTTCGAGCTCACAGCCCTTGCAGAAGAGTCCTTACCTGCGTTGGAAGCCTCGCCTGTAGCCAGATTGGAATCAGCACCAGCATCTTCTACCTCCAAAGATTTGCCTTCTGCGCAAGCCACTTCAGAGGATCCTCCTCCTGCCATCCAAGCTGAGCACAGTCTTGCGTCTAGCTCGGAACCTCGCCACCGTGTTTCAACGCTAATCAGCTGTACACCCAGCCCTGCTCCTAGCCCTCAGCCATGCCTGGGATCTCCAGTTCGGTCCAGTCCTACTTCCATGTCCCAGTCTTGCCTAGGATCTCCAGTCCAGCCCAGTCTCGTTTCAAGCTCACAGTCTAGCCTAGGATCTTCAGTCCAGTCCAGTCCTGCTTCCAAGCTCCAGCCTTGCCCAGGATCTCTAGTCCAGTCCAGCCTCATTCCAAGCCAACAACCATGTCTAGAGTCTTCAGTCCAGTCTAGTCTGGCTCCAAGCTCTTAGCCTTGCCTAAGAACTCTAGTCCAGTCCAGCCTTTTTTCAAGCCTGCAGTCTTGCCTCGAGTCTCCAGTCCAGTCCAGCGTTGCCTCCAGTTCTCAGCCTTGCCTAGAATATCCTGCCAAGCCCAGCCTAGTCTCCAGAATCAAGCTTTGTCCAGTGGTTCCAGTTCAATCTTACCTAGCCTCCATGTGTCAGTCCAGTCCTATCTGCGTGCCAGCTCTCAGATCCTTGCCTCCAGTTTCTGCTTTGCCACGCACTCTAGCTTCACCAAGTCTGACAGCTTCGATCAGAGAGTTAGCTGAATTCTGCCTTACTGTTCTGCCACAGTCTGACTCTGCAGCCGTGTCTGTTCATCCATTATTGCCTGGGTGGTCTTGATTAGAACTACCTTGCCTTATTATTCACCAGGACTCTATTACTGTAAATAGTTGTTTTAAATAAAGAGTTTTGATAATAATTCTGTCTGGCCGCCTCATAGTCTGAACAGGACATTTACAACCAATGATCTCTTCATCCCATGTCCCATCTCTTATCTATAAACAAATCCATAAAGCATCGTCATTTCAGTCCTGGTGTCAGCAAAAGTCCATTAAGAGTTGCCAGAAATATCAACATATCTATTTTAACCTTGATCAAATAAACCAACTTTATCTTCCTTCCTTTTTCTTCTAACAATCTTAAACTTTAATCCATTCAAGTAATGTTGTAGAACTTGATTTCTTTTCATTTCTTTTTTGCCCCTTCTCACAAGATTCATCCAAATTTTAACAAACCTCTTTTGTAAATCCAATATAAAAGAAGTATCCAGTTCACTCTCTTGATTTATTATTTGTAATTCCCTTTTGATTTTTAAAGCATCAATAGATTTCTTTTGTATATCCAATGAAACATCTTTTTCCATGTCATCCTTATAGTTGTTATTTGTAGATCCCTTTCAGTGTCAATTCTGTCTCTGTCTTGTCAGACAAAACTTATCCTCTTCTGCCATTTCTTCCATACTATCTTTTGGACACAGTCTATCCACAGAAGCAAACATCGCAATTGACTTTGCTGATATTAACTTCTGATTCCATATTTCAAAAGTGTCATTCAGTATTTCCAATGTTATAATACTTTGCATCATTCTATAGCTGTTAATCAGGTGTATGTATTCTTCTCCTTTAATTACAATTTTTAGTTCCCTCTAGTTTTTAAAATTGCTTATCTCTATTATGTTTTAGAAAAAATTCAAAACAAGTCCACTTTCCCACAGGAAGAATTTTTTATAATTAATTCCAAATGCTTATTTCAAATTTAACTGGACCCTTAGTCCATTGGGAACTTTCCGAAATCAAAGCCTCAATTAGCTTTTTGTTGTTTATTTCAAATGTTTGAACTTCTTAAGCTTGTAGTTAAAATTTCTTTCATTAAGGATTGAAGGTAGACTCACCTAGTATTTTCAGACTTGTTAATCTAAAGATCTCTAATAGCTGATAACAGTTAACAAGCAATTTCGGAATGTGATTAGAAAAGGAAGTAGAGGTAGTCGTCACTTAAAAACCATTTGTTTAGCAATGGTTTGGACTTATGACAGTGCTGGAAAAAAATGACTTACAACCAGTCCTCACACTTATGACCGGTGCAGCATCCCTGCAGTCATGTGATCAAATTGGGTGTTTGGAAACCAGTTTGCATTTACAGCCATCACAGCTTCCCAGTCACATGATAACCATTTTCTACCTTCCCAGCCAGCTTCCAGCAAGCAAAATCAAAGGGGAACTACAAGATTCACTTAATGACCATGCAGTTTGCTTAATGACTGTAAATACCTCAGCCCAGCCTTGTCTAGCCTCCACATACCAGCCAGATCCAGCCTGTGTGCCAGGGTGCAAATCTGAGTGTCCAGCCTCTTCTTTGCCAAGCACTCTAGCTCCTTCCAGTCCTACAGCTTCAGTCAGAGGATTAGCTAAATTCTGCCTCACTTTCTTGCCACTGTCTGACCCTGCAGTGTTGTCTGCGTGTCCCTTGCCACCTGCGGGAATTGATTGTTTATACAGTCTAATCTATTGCAAGAACTTTTGCTATTGTAAATAGTTAATTCAATAAAGAATTTTATTAGTAATTCTGCCTGGCCATCTCATAGTCTGAACAGGACACTAACATCAAATCCTTAAAATGGCTGGCCCAGAACAAAAAAAAACCCCTTTCAACCAGAAAAATATCTAACTATGTAACAAAGAACAGCTTCAACCAGAGGAAGATTTGAGCTATGCTAAAACATGGGTAATTTTATCAAGCACCTTATCCAGAGAGGATATTTTTATTTATTTTATTCATCAAATCTTGTCACCACCCATCTCCCTCAAAAGAGGAACTTTGAGCGGTTTACAATAAAGCTAAAAAGAGATTAAGATACAATAAAAACAAGATACCTTAACTATAACTATAACGACTATAACAGCTATAACAACAGCTATAGTTATAGCTACAGCTATAGCTATAACTTAGCATCCAGGATGGCAATATTAAAAGTTTTGATTTAAATTCATATGTAAATGTGGCACCCCACAAATAGAGGACATCACTCATATCCTCTTTGACTGCCAACTGTATGCTTCAGCCAGAGAACAGCATTTAAAGTAGCTAATTGTCAGGATAGCCCATTGGGACCCCATTAATAAGAAATCTTACATCCTCCAAGTTACAAACAAATGGACAGCAAGAAAGACTGCCAAGTTTATTGCTAAAGCTATTCAACTGAGAGCTTCCTCTCTAGATCAGATTGGTGTCAACTGCCAAGGTGATGATCTTTCCTGATTATTTCATTGAATGTTATTTATATCCCAATACACTGTATTATTTTATCTTATTCTTTCTGACATGGTCATTAGCCTAATCAATAAACTAAACGTAAGAGTACACCACAGAAAGTAGTGGCTAAAACTAACTTGCTTAGTTTATCTATCAGGATCACAATGCATACCTTCTCTGTCATGGTGGCTGCCCTTGGAATGAGATCCTCCCTGAAAGCCATGTGGCCCCCACCCTGTTGGCATTCCATAAAACCTTGTTGTTCTCGCAGGCCTTGGGTTGAGATGGATGTGGCCCCTTGTTGGGTGCATCTTTGTTATTTTTGGTTTTGTCTGTATATAGTAATTGGATCCCATCTTGTTTTGTTTTGTATTGGTTTTTATCGTGTTATACTGTGAGCTGCCTAGAGTCAGTTGGAGTCAGGCAGTGTCTAAATTGAGAGGGAGAGGGAGAGGGAGAGGGAGAGGGAGAGGGAGAGGGAGAGGGAGAGAGAGAGAGAGAGAGAGAGAGAGAGAGAAGCAAGCAAGCAAGCAAGCAAGCAAGCAAGCAAGCAAGCAAGCAAGCAAGCAAGCAAGCGTTTTTGGTCCCCTTAATTCTTGCCAAAAGGTTTATTTCACCCTGGAAAAAAACATTCAAACTTGACTTGCTGTAAGCCCAGTTCTTGCTTCAACAAGAACATGAGAAAACAACCTCAGATACAAAATAGCATGTTCCCGATGCCAAGTTATAGAAAGATCAAAGCTTATCCACCCCACTACTGTTAACATGATCTATGCAAGACAGCCAATTATTTTAGTAGTATCTTGTCTGTTCCACACTGGAAAGTATTTTCATTGGCTAGATTTAATGTATTGTCATCAATGGTTCTGGAGGGATAGTATAATAATATCCTTTTAAAAGATTGCCCTTGCCCCCACTCAAAAAAGTTGATTGAGTCAGTTTCCCATGTTTGTTCTGCTGTCTATGTCTCAATAATATCTTCATTAGTTACTTGTCTGGGCTAGCCAGATGAAGAAAATGTAGAGTTGGAGGTTTTTTTTCCCCCTCTGCTAGAGGATTAATCTACAGAAATAAGCAAGAACTATCAAATTCTGCTCAATAATGATTGACAAAAGGAGGATATGGAACTAATTTTCTGGAATGGTTAATGTGATGGTTACATTTGATCCTTTGTTACTATTTTGATTTTTAAGTATCTTTTTATTTTTTTCATTTAAACCTACTGTTTACTGCTTCTTTTTAAATACTTCTTATTAAAGAGTTTAACAATGTTAATACAAACTGAAATCAGAAACAAAAGAGAAGAGATACAAAGTGCAAAAGGAAAAGGAAAAAGGAAAAAGAAATAGAAAAAAAGAATATTTAAAGAAATGACTCCCAATCTTCCTTGCAACAAATTCAAGGAAATTAGTATTTCCTTACCCTCTGTAAGATTACATACATAGTTTACTTCTTCCCATACCCCCCACCACATTATCCATTCACAAAACCAAAAATCATTATTTCTGTCCAAGTGTCAACAAATATTCCATAAAGGGTTTCCAGAATTTTATTAAAAATATTTCTTACTTTAACCCTGATCAAACAAGTCAACTTTATATCCCTTCATTTTGCTTCTGACAGCTTTAATCTTTAATTCATCAAGTTGCCGTCATAGGACTGAATCTCCATTCAAACGTTCTCCCCTCTCAAAGATTTCTTCGTGATTTTAGAAACCCACTTTTGCAAATCCAAAAATAAGTCCTTGCCCAGGTCCTTTTTCATTTCTTGATTCATCATTTGTTTTTCCATTCTGTCATCTCTGTCTTACAGTCCACAATTTCTTTATTTTCCAATATTTCTACATCAGCTAGGATTTGTATCATCTCTTCATCCTGTCTGTCCATAAATTCTTCCGTATTGTTGTCTGTCACATCTTTCCCTTCTTCTTTAAAATCTTCTTCAAAAAGTACATTTATAGGTGCAGAAATTATTGTTGCCAGTTTAGTTATAAGTTTCTCTCCCAATTCTTCAAAAATCCTTTGAAATTTCTCAAGCCTCATACTTTTATCCATCATTTTGTAGATTTCACTTTTCTTCTTCTTCTCTGGAACTTTAGTGCCCTCTAGTGTCCCTTTGCTATATTCACAAAGTCTCAGGTTTCATTGTCACTTTGTTTTCAATTTTCAGCCAATTATCTCTTTGCTGATAGACTAAACAATTTGTGTTCTCATGGAAATATTGTTTTGTTACTCAATTTTTCAAAAGTCTTAGCAAAAGTTCTAATATTCCAAATTCATCTGGTCCCTTAATCCATTTAAAACTTTCTTAGCTTAAATTCTTATTCAGCCTTTTGACATTTGTTGTATATCCTTTATATCCTTTAAATTATTAGTTAGCTTGTCTTCTATTTTGGGATGAAGCTTTACTCACTAGATAGTTTTTCAAACTTTTTGTTTAGAAGACCTCTTTTAATTGTAAAATAATTGTAAATCCAAAGGTGATTCACAAGCGAGGTGAGTGAATCCAAGTGTCCTTAAAGGTTAAACACCTGATGGCTTTCCTTGTCTCCCAGTGCTCAAGGTGACCACTATCCTGCAGTCTCCTTGTGAGAAGCAGCCATCTGGAGCATCAATGGGCAATCTCTCATCTTCTCCTTATCCGGAGAGGTTCTGTTGGACTGAGCTAGCCCCTGGTTTGTCAGTTGTCACTGCAACAGCATCTCCACTCTTTCAGAGATGTCTAGTTTGCCATTTTCCTTACCCGGAAGCCAAAGCTACTGTATATATACTGCTTATGATCATCATATCATCTCCCAAAATCATCTCAAGCATTTAAGACATCCCTCATCCCACCTCATGCTAATTAATCTTAAATTATAAACTTAGGAAAGTACATCCTAAATCAGAACTTGGTACTGTAAATAAGTAAATTATTCTTGAACCCAAATATCTATGACTAATTTTATTCATTAAGTGATAAATGAATTCCACTTGTAGGCAACTTTAACCAGTCCCAAGTTCAGATAAAAGAACAGGATTGGCCCCCTGATGAAAGACCACAAAAACAGGCATGAACCTATGGGAATGAAAATGAAATGTCACACTGAAAATAATGCTTTTCCATTTGGGGCTTTAGTCAATGCATCACCACTGTCAAATAACCAAATGCAAGGTATTGGTGAAAAACTTGTGACTGGCCAAACACTATCCAAAATTGTGGAGTCAGGAAAACATCTTAAACTGGCCACTTGGAATATCTGAAGTATGCTCCAGGTCGGACATCATAAAATAATTGTTGTGAACTTTGATATGGAATTTCAACTGTGGCATCATCAGAATTAGTACTCACTGAATTTGAAAATGTCCCTGTCCACATACCAGATGTTGTGCTACTCTGAAAATGAGAAACAGATGGTTTGGCTGAGCTATAGAAATCATAGCTTTCAAAAGTATTATGAAACTTCCAACTAGTCGCAAGTCAAATAGCATTTCTGTCACTTTCAGGAACAATAAAAATGCATATAATCATAGCTTAGGTTTCTGCAGCAAGCACAGATGAGGCAAAAGACAAATTCTATGCAGTTACAAATGATCCTGAATTCATTGCCATGGAGGGAACTAATCCTAATCGCTGGTGAACTAAGTGTTCACGTTGGTAACAATTGACAAGGCTGGAAAAAATGTCCTGGGCAAATTTGATATTGGAAAGATGAATGACAATGGATGCACCTGCTATCATTTGCAGCAGCAAATTAGTGAATGCCTGGAAACAGCTTATTTCAGCATCTGCTAAAACATCAATTGACATAGCATTCACCAAGCAGAAAGGATAAATCAGTCCACATCTATTTCCTAATTAGCAGCCATTTTCAAACATCACTCATGGATGCTGGATCAATAACAGAGACCAAACTGCAGTTGTGACCATCACCCTGTACATGTAATTCTACAACTCCGACTGAAATGAACCCCTCATAATGTAGCTACACCCAAATGTTACATACTTGCAAGACCCTACTTGCAAACAACAATTCCAACTAATGCTTACCAGCTGATTTGCACCCTTGAACATCTGGAAGGTATAAATGATTAAGTACTATAATTCTCAAAAATAATTAATGAATGTGCCAAGAAATCTGTCCCATAGCACAAACACAACCATGCATTTGGATGAATGCCTAGCACTGATAGACAAACAAAGCCAATGCAAACTCAAAGATCTGACACAATACCAACAGCTTAATAAGCAAGTCTGTACCCACCTCAAAGCAGAATGGAATGCATATTGAAATAACATTGCAGAAGAACAAGTTGTATATCATAATGAATATTGCAGCCTCTATACCACATTATACCTCCTCAGAAGTAAATTGCTGGCTCCACTCATTCCTTCAAAGCATCCAGCAGTTTGAGGAAATACCACATTCATGGAAAAAGGCAATAATAGTACCAATTTTCAAGAAAGGAGAGAATCAAGAGTGCAAGAATTGTTATGGGATTGTCAGTCATGGGCAGGGTATTAATGAAAGTACTCCAACGAAGGTTTCAGAAAACAAGAAAACAACTAGCTCAAGAAGAACAGTGCAATTTCTGGCCTGCAAGAGGATATGGTGACCAATTAAAACAATTGCTTGAGGAATACATCAGATACAGAAAGAGGCTTGTTGCTGTGATTGTTCACTTTGCAGTGGCATTTGACAATGTCCATTGGTCAATGCTATCGAAGGCACTTGCTATAGGAAGTGTGCCTGCTAAAACAGCACATCTTCTGCAGCAGGTATATAAGGGATCATGAAGTTCTGTTTCTGTTAATGGTGAAATGTCCAAAGACTTCCCTGTATGTACTGGTGTGAAGAAAAGCTGTTACATCTCCCTTGTTGTTCAGTACTGTAACTGATGCAATCATGCAGAAAACCTTTGCTGGTTGGTATGGTGTTAAATTTGGACAAGATGAATTCATTATAGATCTAATGTTTGTTGATGATAGTGTGATTTTTGCAGACAGTGAAAAAGAAGGCTATAATATCCTTCTTGATATAAAAACTCCTGCTTAACCATCAATACTGACAAGACCAAGGCATTCACAACTGATGGCTTTTCAGGCAACCATCCACTCTGATGGAGTTCAGCTTGAGCAAGTTGAACTATTTAAATACCTTAGCTCAGTTATCCAAGAAGAGAAAATAGCTACCACAGACAATATCAACAATCAAATCAGTTAGGCTGCCTCGACTTTTGCAGAACTGATGTGGTGCCTCAGGTGCAAAGGAAGCATAAGCATTGCTAGTAAAATATACTATACATCTATTGATCTATTGATACTACAGATGCTTCTGCATAGTGCAGTATCTCAGACCTCACTTCAAAATTATTTGAAAATCTAGAAGTTTTCTAAATGTGTTGCCTAAGTCGAATATGATGGGTTTCAATGCATGACAAAATAGGAAATAAAACAAATAATGGTATTGCAATCAATCTGCAGAAATTCAGAAGCACCAAACATGGTGGTTTGGACACCTCTGCTGCATGGCCCCATGCCAACTTCCTTATTGATTGTTCTGGAAATCATGTTTCATAGGTTGGAAAGGATAGCTATCAGCTCCAAAGAAAACTTGGCTGAAGCATGTGGAAGAAGATCTAACAAAATGTAAACTCAGTGAGACTGAACAGAAACAGCTGGTCCACAACAAACAAAAATGGAAGAATATCCTAGGTAAAGTCAGTGACCCATAGCATTCCAAGCCATATGCTGTTTATATTGTGGATCATTACCAGTTATGAGTTAAAGACTTAAGTTCAAGTTAATGAAACTTGAGTTAAAAGTTTTACCTCTCATTCTCTTATGATTTTTACTTATGATTTAAAAAATTAGAAACAAGACTTTAAATTGTAACTGAAGTGAGCTGCAAATCTTTTCAACATGAGCATTACATGATCCTGGTTTTATACAGAATTACAGATTAGATTCCACAATCTGTTCTGTTTAAACCTTCCAAACACTTCTCAAGGGAAACCATGCATAGTGCACATTGCAAATGTCTAGATCTGCTTTTTAGGGGAAGTGCAATGCAATCCCTTCCCCAAAAGCCTAATCTCTGAATCTGGTTTCCCATTTACCAAAAAACCTTCATTTTGTCTGAATTTAACTTCAGCTTGTTCAATTAGTCCTTTGTTGAACTTGGACTACATTCAAGGTTATGAGCTTTTTACTTAGAGCTATGTAGATGACCTTCAGCAAAGGATTGTTACCTTGTCGTGGTGCTGGAGCTTGAGCACCTCAATGATGCCATGAGCTAAACCTGAAGGGCCACCCAAGACGGGAAGGTCATGACAGAGAGGTCAGACTAAATGCGATCCCTGGGGAAGGTAATGGCAACCCACCCCAGTATTCTTGCCATGAAAACTAAATGGATCAGTACAACCAGAGATATGTCGGTATACCATCGGAAGATGAGACCCCCAGGTTGGAAGATGGTCAAAATGCTACTGGGGAGGAACAGAGGATGAGTTCAACTAGCCCCAGACGTGATGACGCAGCTAGCTCAAAGCCGAAAGGACGGCTAGCGGCCGACGGTGCTGGTGGTGAACGGCGAATCCGATGTCCTAAGGATCAACACGCCATTGGAACCTGGAATGTAAGATCTATGAGCCAGGGCAAATTGGATGTGGTTATTGGTGAGATGTCAAGATTAAAGATAGACATTTTGGGCGTCAGTGAACTGAAATGGACTGGAATGGGCCACTTCACATCAAATGACCACCAGATCTACTACTGTGGACAAGAGGACCACAGAAGAAATGGAGTAGCCTTCGTAATTAATAGTAAAGTGGCTAAAGCAGTGCTTGGATACAATCCAAAAAACAACAGAATGATCTCAATTCGAATTCAGGGCAAGCCGTCTAGCATCACAGTGATACAAATATACGACCCAACCACAGATGCTGAAGAAGCTGAAGTAGAGCTGTTCTGTGAGGATCTGCAGCACCTACTGGACAGCACGCCTAAAAGAGATGTTATTTTCATCACAGGAGACTGGAATGCTAAGGTGGGCAGTCAAATGACACCTGGAATTACAGGTAAGCATGGCCTGGGTGAACAAAACGAAGCGGCTCATAGGCTGATAGAATTTTGCCAAGACAACTCACTCTGCATAACAAACACTCTCTTCCAACAACCTAAGAGACGGCTTTATACATGGACTTCACCAGATGGACAACACCGAAACCAGATTGACGACATCCTTTGCAGCCAAAGGTGGTGGTCATCTATACAGTCGGTAAAAACAAGACCTGGAGCTGACTGTAGTTCAGATCACGAACTTCTTCTTGCACAATTTAGGATCAGACTAAAGAGATTAGGGAAGACCCACAGATCAGCTAGATATGAGCTCACTAATATTCCTAAGGAATATGCAGTGGAGGTGAAGAACAGATTTAAGGGACTGGACTTAGTAGATAGGGTCCCAGAAGAACTATGGACAGAAGTCCGCAACATTGTTCAAGAGTCGGCAACAAAATACATCCCAAAGAAAGAGAAAACCAAGAAGGCAAAATGGCTGTCTGCTGAGACACTAGAAGTAGCCCAAGAAAGAAGGAAAGCAAAAGGCAACAGTGATAGGGGGAGCTATGCCCAATTAAATGCAAAATTCCAGAGGTTAGCCAGAAGAGATAAGGAATTATTTTTAAACAAGCAATGAGCGGAAGTGGAAGAAGACAATAGAATAGGAAGGACAAGAGACCTCTTCCAGAAAATTAGAAACATTGGAGGTAAATTCCAGGCAAAAATGGGTATGATCAAAAACAAAGATGGCAAGGACCTAACAGAAGAAGAAGAGATCAAGAAAAGGTGGCAAGAATATACGGAAGACCTGTATAGGAAGGATAACAATATCGGGGATAGCTTTGACGGTGTGGTCAGTAAGCTAGAGCCAGACATCCTGAAGAGTGAGGTTGAATGGGCCTTAAGAAGCATTGCTAATAACAAGGCAGCAGGAGACGATGGCATCCCAGCTGAACTGTTCAAAATCTTGCAAGATGATGCTGTCAAGGTAATGCATGCTATATGCCAGCAAATTCGGAAAACACAAGAATGGCCATCAGATTGGAAAAAATCAACTTATATCCCCATACCAAAAAAGGGAAACACTAAAGAATGTTCAAACTATCGAACGGTGGCACTCATTTCACATGCCAGTAAGGTAATGCTCAAGATCCTGCAAGGTAGACTTCAGCAATTCATGGAGCGAGAATTGCCAGATGTACAAGCTGGGTTTAGAAAAGGCAGAGGAACTAGGGACCAAATTGCCAATATCCGCTGGATAATGGAAAAAGCCAGGGAGTTTCAGAAAAACATCTATTTCTGTTTTATTGACTATTCTAAAGCCTTTGACTGTGTGGACCATAACAAAGTGTGGCAAGTTCTTAGCGGTATGGGGATACCAAGTCATCTTGTCTGCCTCCTGAAGAATCTGTATAACGACCAAGTAGCAACAGTAAGAACAGCCCACGGAACAACGGACTGATTTAAGATTGGGAAAGGAGTACGGCAGGGCTGTATACTCTCACCCTACCTATTCAACTTGTATGCAGAACACATCATGCGACATGCTGGGCTTGAGGAATCCAAGGCTGGAGTTAAAATCGCTGGAAAAAATATTAACAATCTCAGATATGCAGATGATACCACTTTGATGGCTGAAAGCGAAGAGGAACTCAGGAGCCTTATGATGAAGGTGAAAGAAGAAAGTGCAAAAGCTGGCTTGCAGCTAAATCTCAAAAAAACCAAGATTATGGCAACCAGCTTGATTGATAACTGGCAAATAGAGGGAGAAAATGTAGAAGCAGTGAAAGACTTTGTATTTCTAGGTGCAAAGATTACTGCAGATGCTGACTGCAGTCAGGAAATCAGAAGACGCTTCATCCTTGGGAGAAGAGCAATGACAAATCTCGATAAAATAGTTAAGAGCAGAGACATCACACTGACAACAAAGGTCCGCATAGTTAAAGCAATGGTGTTCCCCATAGTAACATATGGCTGCGAGAGCTGGACCATAAGGAAGGCTGAGAGAAGGAAGATCGATGCTTTTGAACTGTGGTGTTGGAGGAAAATTCTGAGAGTGCCTTGGACTGCAAGAAGATCAAACCAGTCCATCCTCCAGGAAATAAAGCCAGACTGCTCACTTGAGGGAACGATATTAAAGGCAAAACTGAAATACTTTGGCCACATAATGAAAAGACAGGACGCCCTGGAGAAGATGCTGATGCTAGGGAGAGTGGAGGGCAAAAGGAAGAGGGGCTGACCGAGGGCAAGGTGGATGGATGATATTCTAGAGGTGACGGATTCATCCCTGGGGGAGCTGGGGGTGTTGACGACCGACAGGAAGCTCTGGCGTGGGCTGGTCCATGAAGTCACAAAGAGTCGGAAGCGACTAAACGAATAAACAACAATGTAGATGACATGAAGAGAAACAATAGAGCTGGGTGTCAAGAAAATATAGCTGGTAAGTGACTTGAAACTTCCAGAGAAACTTCGACAGCAGTTTCATGAAAATAATAAACAATACAGGGGACAAGGCAAAGAACTTATCAATCATCACACACCAATGATTCACAACTTCTTTCAACTCAGTGTTGCTCTGATCTTTCTGTGGCATGCATTCGCTTTTGACATTCTCCCAAAGTGGGCAGGAACACTTTTTAATTATTAAATATTTTTATTGTAAAAATCATTTCAGGCTTAATGTATCATAAATAGCATTTAAAATGCCTTTAACTTTCCCCTCCCAAAAGTTTGGTTCCATCCACTATGGCAAGGGAGCTGGGGATCACAAAAGGTTTGCTTGTGGACCATACCCTGCCATAGGCCAACAGGGAAGGTTTTAAATAGTCATTCTACAGCATCACTTTCTGGATACAGCACAGGAAGAGGGACAAATACAATTGGAATGGTATCAAAAACTATCAAGAGGATTCAAAACCACTTTTCTATTCCACATCCCAGAAAAATTACTAAGCAGTCGTAGGCTCGTATCCTGGCTAAATATCTGACTGAAATGGGCCGAGATAATCAGAATGCTCTGGATGTTGAATTTTAACATTGCCATAATGTAAATGATTGTGTTTTTTTATACAGCATTATTTATTTTGATTTTAAATTAAAGTGTCTTTAAAAATTAATTTTAAATGTATGCAATGTTTCACAATATATATTCAAAAGGAAAGGTTTTAGATAAAGAGTCAAATGTCATTTTAAATATAGTAGATGGGAGCAGTGGATACAGACTTTGCTTATACAAGTGATCCAAAAAAGTAGGTTTTTTAAAATTCGTTCCTTCCTTCCTTTTCTTCTGAAAATACTATTTCTGCTCTACTTCCAAATTGAAACATAAGCACTACTCTTTTCCTGACAACATAGCAATGCTCCAAATACTTACTGCTATAAACAGCTTGGATAATATGGGAACATGTTTTTAGATTCTTAGGTCATAAAAATTAATAGGAGCATAATTTACACAACTACTTGGAAGATGAATATTTTCTCAATAGTTTTCTGAAATACATTTAAACCTTATTTTTGAATAGCAAATAACATCTTCTGATCAGTATTGTACCTTCTCATAATCACAATGAAAACTTCCTGAAAAAAGAAGCTATTCATTTTCTGATCAATGAATAAGTACTTATAATGTATATTAAATGTTTCGATTATTTGTATTATTGTCAGACTCCATGATCAAATGACTGATGAATTGTCTTACCATGTTCATCTGCCATGATGAGTCAACACGTGTCAAGAACCAGTGGGGAGGGGGCACACCAAGGAGTGTCAAAGTATGCTGTTTGGGCTAATAGGCAAAGTCAAGGTTGTACCATCAGAGACATCCGTGCTTGGCATGCATGGCCATTAGAATTAGGTGGGAAGAGAAGTAAGGGGGGAGTGGGGTGGTCGCTAACTTTTAATTAGGTAGTTTGGGTGGGAATCTTCAATCACATGTGATCTGTGAATGTGATCTGTACACATTCTCAATAAATTTGAATTCTGCATATTTAAATTGTGCATGAGTCAGGTTGTTATTGGGATTCAAAGTGTCAGTTTCTTACAATTATGCTTTTCAAATTAGTTTTTCAGAGGTTTATATTTAAAACCAAAATAAAGAATGTAAACTAAAACCGAACAAATCATAATCACAAACAAAAGCAACACAATAACAGCAATAAAATTACTTCCCCCTTATTAAATATCATAATAAAGAAATATTCAAATGCTAACTAAAAACAAAGGAGCCTAGGAGATATGCCCATGACAGCCTAGTGATACTATCAAGAATGTCTTGTCCCTGGTATTAAAATATCAAATCCTTAAGTATAAGAAGGTGCTAGACTGAACATGTTTGTAAACACAAAAAGATTTCTTGAGATAACATAATTCCAGGCTGTTTAGGGTTTTAAAAGCTATCTCCAGGACTTACTTACTTACCTTATTTATTTATTTTCTATCCTGCCTTTACTATTTTTTTTTATAAATAACCCAAGGGAGCGAACATACCTAAAACTCCTTTCTCCTCCTCTTTTCCCCACAACAACAACCCTGTGAGGTGAGTTGGGCTGAGAGAGTGTGACTGGCCCAAGATTACCCAGTCGGTTTTCATGCCTAAGGCGGGACTATAACTCTCAGTCTTTAATTTGATTTAATTTAATTTAATTTAATTTGAGCTTTGAATACTTCCACCAAAAATGGTAGCCAATTGATGTACATGCATGAAATGCAATCTTATTACTGTATTTCCAGTGTCATAACAGCTGTTTTTTATACAAACTGTAGTTTCCAAACTATCTTTAAAGGCAACTATACTGAGAGATTGAGGGACGCGGTGGTGCTGCGGGTTAAACCGCTGAGCTGCCGATTGGAAGGTCGGTGGTTCAAAACCACGCGGCGGGGTGAGCTCCCGTGGCTAGTCCCAGCTCCTGCTCACCTAGCAGTTCGAAAACATGCAAATGTGAGTAGATCAATAGGTACCGCTTCGGCGGGAAGGTAACGGCGTTCCGTGTCGTCATGCTGGCCACATGACCCGGAAGTGTTTACGGACAACGCCGGCTCCAAGGCTTAGAAACGGAGATGGGCACCGCCCCCTAGAGTCGGACACGACTGGACTTTACGTCAAGGGAAACCTTTACCCTTTACCTTTTATACTGAGAGAGCATTGAAATATCCAATTTAAAGTCCACAGGTGAGTGAACCCTGTTTGGCCTTCTTGGGTAGGACCACACTTTGGAAATACAGCTACTGATACAATCTAGGTTTCAAAGGATAATAAAGGATTCTAAAGCATTCCCAAACTGTATACTTCATTCTTTAGGAGTACAACTCATCCAAAATAAACTGCATATCTTTACCCAGATTATGTTTATGTAGGCCAAAACTGCCTTGAAACACAAGTTTTCTGGAATGTTTACATCTTCAGCATATTGGGCACATTTCAGCCCAAACCTCAAGATGATCCCTTTCGGCATTTCATCTAAATCAGCATGAGATATGGAACAGAGCTTTACAGCACCTTGTTATTTGTCATTCTTATGGTTAATGGCCATAAGAATTTAATTGAATCACCATTATTCACTGTAAATAAACAGGCTACCATCCTCTTCAAACATGGCTTAAGTTGTTTCATAACTATTCTAAACAATAGCTCTCTCTTGTTCTCTCTATCTCTCTGTTGTCTATACAGACAAAGCAACAATTACTTAGCACAGTCTGGAACATACCATGATTGGCATACCTACAAATTGCTCAAAGAATAAAATCTGACCTTAAAAACGAGTGAGGGACATTGAGAAAAATGATAGAATTTGAAATGCTCAAACAGAATCAAGACTACCTATTAGGGCGTATGTATAAATTCCTACTTAGACATGATACAGAGACAGAACAAATTAAAACATGTATAGCAAATGTAAAATTTTAGAGAAACAGTTCCAATACATATAAATGCATATAAAGCAATGGCAAGAACTGGAATAAACCTGTAAAATTTACCCCAAGAGAAAACTGGTATAAAATGTTTTACAGATACCATATAAGTCCATTAACAATTGCCAAAATAGACATATCATACGGTAATAAATGTTGGAAATGCCATGAGACAGAAGAAACATTCTGCCACATGTGGAGGACATGCAAACAACTCCAAAAGTTTTGGAAAGACATACACAGTACTATTCACAGAATCTCAAAAATCAAATTCAAAATAAAACCTTAATTTCTTTTTACTGGTATACTTCTAGAATATATAAATAAAAAATGCCATAATTTATTAAGATACATGCTCACTGCTGCAAGAACAAATTTTGCACAACATTGGAAAAAAGAGTACCAACAATTGGGAATTTAAAGTTGGAGAATATGCAGCAATGACGAAACTTAACATATATAATATTACACAGCAAGGCAAATATAAACACGGTTTCTAAAGTTTATATCAATAACAACTGTAAATCAGAGAAGAGGGAAGAAATTAAATACTCATATTTAGCAGTGTTTTTCTTTTTTCTTTCCTTTCCTTTTCTTTAATATTTACAATAATAATATAGTGGAGATTTTGACACTAAGCTCAAAAATTTATTCTTTTTTTATATCATAATAACAACATGTACTTTGTTTGGCATAGTTTATCTTTTATTAATGTTATATTGGGTATGAATTGTATAACTTCAGGAATTTCAATACAGCATATTTTGCCATTGCACTTAAAGGTCAAGATGGTACCATTTCCCCATTCTACATACAGAAACCTATTGGAGTCAAATTTCAATCCACTACAGCATTCTGAATGTCAGGCTAGGGTGTTTTTTGGTGCCTTCTGGTGATTGCGTGTCCTAGTCCTTGCATTTTTCTTGGCAAGGTTTTCAGAAGTGGATTGCCATTGCTTTCTTCTTAGGGCTGAGGAAGAGTGACTGGCCCAAAGCAGCCCAGCTGGCTTTGTGCCTAAGGTAGGACTAGAACTCACAGTCTCTTGGCTTCTAGCCTAGTGCCTCAAACTACTACACCAAACTGGCTCTCTCATACACATGTCTACCAACATCTTGCACCTAATCTCCTTCTCATAACATCTGCTGCTGAAGCAGCTGTCTCAGTGTATGTAGCTCAGGGATGAACTGTTGGGTTCTTGGTCTTCTCTGAGCTTGATTGTTTTCCTGCAGATATTTCATTACCAGCCTAGGTAATATCATCAGTGCATAGGAGAGTAAAGTTTGCCAGCTGCTTACAGTATATATAACAGCTGCAACTACTAAACAACCAGCAAACTTCACCCTCCTCCTAACAGATTATGTTAGATTGACAATGAAATCTCTTGCAGAAAGACAACCAAGCTGAGAAAATACCAAGAACCCAGTAGCTGTCTCAGCTCATGACAGAAACAGCCCAACACAGTGTGGCTACTTAAATTTACTCAATGTTCTCATACTTTTATCTGGGTCTTTGAAAACTTAATCCTGCTGCAGGCTGGGGAAAACAAGCAAGGTCATGAAATTCTGAGGGGGCTTATCTTTTGGGGTGCTTTCATCTATTTGGTAATTTTGTTTTGTTTTATTTTATTTTATTTATTCAATTTCTATAGCTGTCCATCTCAGCAAGTGACTCTGGGTGGCTTACAACAATAAAACTATAGAACAATTAAAACAATTAAAATACAAAGTAAGTATAGATGGCTGCCAAGTAAGCAATTTATGGATGTTAATATAACCAAGAAATGGGAGCATTCACACACTCGGGGCCCCAGGCCCTGGCACATAGCCAGGTCTTCACAGCCTTATGAAAGGCCAACAGGGTTGGGGACATCCTAATTTCTGGAGAGAGAATGTTCCAGAGGGCAGGTGCTATGGAAGGGAAGGCACACCTTCTAGCTTCCACCAACCAGCATTCCATGGCTGACGGGACCCATAGCATGCCCAACCTGCCAGATCGAATTGGACGGGTAGGAACAACTGGGAGAAGACAGTCCCTTAGGTAACCTGGATTATGTAGGATCACTGAATATATTCACAGCCACAACCTGTGTGTAGAAAGAAAATACAGCATCATCCCTTTCTCTCCATCTCATAAACAAGGAGCAGCCTCTCTCTCTTCCTCCCTCTCTCTTTCTCTCTCTCACACACACACTCTACAGCTGTACTTCACTCCTGCACACATGGCATCTCTCTTTAACTCAGATATAATCACCTGAAATATCTCCCTCTTTAGAGCATACGTACTTACTCCTTCTATAAAAACACACATAAATTCAGTACACCATCTCTCTCCCACACACACAGCTACCAATCATATACAGTATCAGAGCAATTTTCTCTCCTCCTTGTAGATATTCCACTTATCTAGATGGCATGAGTCCTCTCATGAAGCATGAAAGGACTACAGTAGAAAAAAACAGTGAATATCAGTGTTCCCAAACTGAGTAACTATCAATTACAGAGGTTTCTGAGTTCCGTTTTGTATCCAGAAGCCAGTTAAGACAGTTTTAAGTGTTCACTTGTTTGTTGTAATTCCTGTCAATGGGCAAGCTGCTTATGACTGGCTTTTTCATCTTGGTCAAGTGAACACATTTTTCCCCAAAAAAATCACACCTCTATCAGTATAGCTTTATTTGATGTCCCTCTAAGTCAGGGAAAAGCTTGGCAAAAAATATGTAACTTGTCACTCAAATCAGACTCAGTGCCAGAGGATTTGAAGGTAGCCAATTAGATCTTTTCCCTGACATCTGTGACCATATTAAAGATTATTTTGCTAACAAAGTCACTAGATTCACGGAAGCTGTGATTCTTCATGGCTAGAGTCCATGGTTGTGACTGATGTGAAGTCTTACCATGTTAGGTGATGCTCCTTTTGACCTGTAGATAGATGCTTTCTAGCATGTTCTAGCACTTGTAGACTATATCCATCTCTTTCTAATCTCTTTCTGGCTTGATTCAGGAGGTAGTGAATGCCTCACTTTGAGAGGGCCTGCTATCTGTGGCCTTGAAGGAAACTGTGATATGCCTGTTCCTTAAAATATGGACATCCCCAGAGAAACTGCTGCTGGTCCCTCACTTCCATGAAGTCAGAAGGCTGAGTCCAGAAGGAAGTGTTTTTCAGTCACGGTCCTATAATTATGGAGCTGCCTTCTCCTAAAGGTAAGGCTTGCCCCAACATTGATTGTCTTCCAAAGACTGGTTCAGACAAAGCCTTTAGTTTAGTTTAATGGGATGGTGCCACCATGTGAATGGTTTTTGTATGTTGCTCCAGTTATTTTACTGTGATTATTGATTATTTGTGTTTATTTTTATTTATTATTGTACTGTGGACATGTTATTATTTCTACTATGAATATTTTATGTTGTGTTACATTATATATTGCTAAGAGGATTTTTTATGCAACTGCTAAAAGTTGCCAAGGATACAGGGTTTTAGTCTAGCCAAGGTGAGTATCCCTGTTCTTTTAAAAATTATTTTTAAAATGGCCAAAATAGTTTAAAAACTCTTTCTCATTAGAGCAATGGTGATTAAGGTAATGTGAAGCCTCCCACAGATTGAGCTTGACACCTGATGACATACTTTGTCACCAATATGGAAGTGGTGTGCTATTGCTTTTTTCTAGGCATGTTTTTTTCTAATGTTTTATCTCCAATCTAGTCAACAGCCATGGGATTTCCTAGTGTTCTTCCATTCAATTACTACCCAGATCGAACCCTGTGTAACTTTTTCAAGAACAGCCAAGTTTAGTGAAGTGCTTTATCCTGCGCAAATATGTTCCTTTTCTTGTGGAAAACGCACTGTTTCCCCACTGTTCCATTAGTCTAAGAACTTAACAGCCCCCAGTGGTTCATAAAGAACACAAATACAAATGCATGCATTTTCAGTTATGTTCACTTTTGTTTGTGAACAATTTGTCTATAGTGACTAATCAACTTTAATTACTAATTTTAAAAACTCTTTGTGAACAAATAAATGAGTTTAAAGTTCAGTGTATTGTTGTGCAGCTTACAAAAAATGTAAATTGAAACACTACTATCAATAAATAAAAATCACTGTATTTCTGTAAGAAATTCCTTTCTAATAAGAAATTAGATCAGCAGAATTAGAAATAAATATGAATAGGTGGGCTGCAGTCCAAAAGGTGGGGTGTGCTTTAATGCTGGGGGGCATTTAATGCTTGGGGACTGCACCCAAATCCACCACCTTTGCTGTTTTTCTATCCTCTTATTTCAGACATAGCCAAACATTTTAGATTCTTGCTCCTATCTTAGCAAATGTCATCACTACGTATCATTCTTTTGGCAAGGGAAGTGTATTAATTTCAGAACTGCTGCTGAAAAGTGTCCCAAGCATCTTTAGGCAGTGGTATTCATTCCCCTCTCACCATCCAATTTTCCAAGGGGCAACCACATAAATTACTTCAAAGGCACAAGACTCATCTAGCCAGTTTTTAAAAGAGGAACATCCCAGCTTGGGTGCTTCTGCCTGAATATAAGACACCAAGCAAATTCACACTTCACTAACTGTTTGTGCTCCAGCAGATTTGCTGGTTTAGCCCCATAATACTAAGATAGTTGAAGAGCCTTGCCCTATGCATCATCCAATCAACCTTTTTCCATCATTGTAGGCATGGAGATCACCAAACTCCAGAACAATCCCTGTGTTGGCCTTTTCAACTTCAAAACTGAGTGCAAGAATATTAAGCCATACTTTTCTCACTGGTAAGAGGAAAAAACACTGTATTTTCAACAGAACTATGCACAATATTATAAACAGGGTACTACCACCACAGATTTTTATAAAGGAACTATAAATAATGACAAGACAATTCCTTTTCTAACAATTCCTAGCATGGAATTAAATTGCCTTTAATATATCTGACTTTTTAAATATATTTTGTGGTTTTAACATTGGATTATTTATTCTGATTCATTAGATCATAAATGTTTTATTACAAATTACTAATTGTAACCTGCTCAGAGCAATGAGTGTGGTGGAAAAGCAAATACAGGAATGAATATAAGTAAAAATGATATCCCTATTGCAATATCTAACAAAATATCCTGTTAATTCCTCCAATGCCCAAATTGCAGCACACTGGCATTTATTTATGTATTCATCCAGAGTATTTATACTCTTCACTCTGGCCTTTGGCAAGGGTGAGTGAAGCCCCCCTTTGGACTGTGTGGGTTTGTTTCTTTTCATTCCAGTCCAATTTTTTGTCATCCTTTCCATCTTTACTCTTCATTTTTGTCTGTCATTATATTTTTTTCCTCATTTTTAACGTTTTTTAGTTGTAACCACCCAGAGTCATTGGGAGTTGTGTTGCATATCAAATTAAATAATAATAAAAATAATAATAATAATAATAATAATTTCATTTGCAATTCCAGTCATTAGCTATACAGCTGGAATAGTGGACTGGACTCAAGCTGAAATAGAAGCCCTGGATAAGAAGACCAGAAAAATAATGACAATGAATCATGCCCTTCATCCATGCAGTGACATTGACAGACTCTATTTACCAAGGAGCATAGGTGGGCGTGGAATGTTGCAAGTACACCAGACAGTTGAAGAAGAAAAAAGGCATTGGAAGAATATCTGAAGGACAGTGAAGAAGATGCACTGGGGCCAGTATACCATGAAGGCTTACTCAATACCAAAGAGACCAAACTGGCCTATAAGAAAGACTAGAAAAGAGACATGGCAAGGCAAAGTATTACATGGCCAGTACGTGAAAAGAACTAGCAGGCAAAGCAGATAAAAACAAGACCTGGCAATGGCTAAGAGCAGGAAAGTTGAAGAAAGAGACAGAGGGGCTAATTCTGGCTGCACAAGATCAAGCCTTAAGAACAAATGCATATAAAGCCAGAATTGAGAAGACAGCAACAGACAGCAAATGCTGTCTCTGCAAAGAAGGTGAAGAAACAGTGGACTACCTAGTTACTGTAGCTGCTGCACAGACTGATTACAAACGAAAGCATGACAAAGTAGCAACAATGGTGCCCTGGAATATCTGCAAGAAATATCACTTGCCTGCAAGCAAGAACCAGTAGGACCACGAAATAGACAAAGTAATAGAAAATGAAGAAGCTAATGTGCTCTGGGACTTTAGAATTCAAACAGACAAGCATCTGCCACGCAACATCCCAGAGTTAACAACTGTTGATAAGAAAGACAAAAAAAATCTGGATAGTGGACATTGCAATACCTGGAGACCCTAGAATAGAAGAGAAAGAACTGGAGAAAATCACAAAATATAAAGAACTGCAAATAGAAGTAGGATGACTGTGGCAAAAGAAAGCAAAGATAGTACCAATAGTAATAGGCACCTTGGGTGCAATTCCAAAACATCTGGAGTACCACTTGAACTCCATCAGCATTGACAAAATCACCATCAGTCAATTGCAAAAGGCAGCTTTACTTGGAACAGCTTACATCCTGCAATGATATCTTCAATATTATTAAACAACATTTGCCAATCCCAGGTCCTTGGGAAGGACTCGACAGGTGGACCAAAATGCCAAATCCAGTCTAAACATCTGGCTAACTGTGTGATCAACCATAATAATTTCATTTGCTAACTTATTGAATACTTGTTCATTTTGACAAGGTCTTTTATAGAGCTCTTTATAATCTATATGTTTAAGCATTCTGAATAACCTCTTTTAGCTGTATTATAAATGTATACTATATCTTATTATTCATGCCTAATTCCAGATTACTAATGAATAAACTCATTTTTTTAAAGAAACCAAATAGATTTTTTGAGCAATCACATCAGATCTCTTCACTTCTTACTTCTCTCCATTGTGAGAATTATTCATTTACTTCAGTTCTTTGCTTTTTCAACTTGTCAATTGAATGAGGATTCATCAAATCCTCCCAGTCTTACTAAGATTCTTTTGTGAGGGTTTGAGAAGATATTATATTCTTTTGGAAGATTTTGAGAGGCAATAGATGCATTATAGGAGTTTAAATACACTACAAAATATCTACTAAATAGTCACTACCAATAAGTTATTGTCCTTAAAGCTGTTGAGAGAGACTTCTTAAATCAGATAGTTCACATTTTAATTCTTTTATAATTTTCAAATGTTTATCACATAGACTAATATGTAAAAGAATGATCAGCTACCTAACCATTTCTTCTTCTTCAGAAAGAGAAAAGGAATACTTCAATAAAATACATGACTTGAACCTCAGGTCACCCAATAACATTATTTTCCCTCTCTCCCAAAAAATGCTTCAGGTGTGGACCTCTGTCTGCCAACCTCTATAGTTACGTCCGAAATAAAAACATACTGCATAATCTTTCCTACCTACATCTATTGCTCCAGGTGTTCCCATGTTTCTTTTGTTCTTCCTCAATTTTATTTGTTTATTTTTGCCAATTTGTCAAGAGAGCTGCACATGGATGTTCAACCACATTCAATGGGACTTACTTCTTGGAAGAATGCATAGACAAAAGGCAGAATGTGATCAAATAAACCCATCTGGTTTTCTTAAGTGAAGCAGAGTTACTTCCCAAAATATCTACATACAAATAATATGCTTTAATACAGAGCATTTGGCCTTTCCCATCTGTTCCTTGTTTATCATGTATTTCTTCTTTAACTTATGCCTTACTTTTCAGCCAAGTTTGGAGATGGTGGAGAAGGGGAGGGGAAAAGTTAGATATCTTTGTGCTTGAGTGGAGGAAAGACATGTAACACTCCATGTCTTCCCACCCTAAATAGCTAGTGACTAAAAGTAGCACAATTGATATATCCCATATCTCCTGCTCTCAATGCCTTTAACTGAAAATGCAAGTGGTTGTCACCATCTGCATAAAAAATATATGGTTTACAAATTAACTGCTGTACATCCCCTCTCATAGAGAGGTATACAACAATGCAGATGTCTGCTACTATTTAAATTAAATTAGAATTGTATATTTTGGATTACTACTAGAAACCAGCAATTGGAGAAAATCTCTCTTTATTCAATAGCTTAAAACAAGCTAGCCTGGAATACGTAATCTAAGAAACAACAAAAATGAAACATATAACTATGCTTGGAAATAAACAGTATCAAATTGTTCACAGATTGCCACGTGAGGTTACATAAATGTTATGAAGTTGCCGGGCGTGGCTTTACAATCACATTTACTCATAGACTACAGTTGCTTAGTCAGAGCAGAGGAACTAATTCCATTATATCAGTTTAACAGCCAACAAGAAACTGAGGTCTAGAAATATCCCCTCTAATAATAATATATTTAAGTTCCTTGTATACTTGAAATCACGGGACTATTTTCAGAACAGATTTTCTTCTATGTATAAACCAATAAAAATTAATCCCCTAAATTCAAATGTCAGTGTGAAAAGCCTTTCCCTTTTCCCTATAGGATATTGTGCATTAGTAGACAATATTTTTGGAAGGCTATTTGCATCAATCCATTATGATATTTTATTTGAATTAAATGGAAGCATCTCTTCTGAAAAAGTCAATAAAAGCATATAGCATAAAAGCAAAAGTATTCATCTAACAAGTAATTTTTGACAAACTTTAAATACAATTCTACTACTTAAATTACGCATTATTATATTTTAAAGAAACTACTCTTTTATCCCTATTCCCTGAAAATATTGTAACTGGCAAAAATATATAGTCAAAGTATGTATATTTTGTTGCTTCCCCTTCACTGAAAAGATATTTAATTGCAGCCAGTTTTTCATCTGCAGTTTGCAGCAATAACAGTAACCAGCCATTTTGTTTTCAGCATGAAAGACTATCAGCCAGATATATTTCTATCCCTTTATTAGAATATTAGATTATTTTTAAAATAAGCATTAAAACAACATATTGTATCAAGTATTTTGCATCAAACAATTTATGTTGCTTCAAAGACAGCTACAAATATGCACTTATTTGCACATTCATTCATATAAAGCAGACTCTGAAACATAATGGGCTTCCATTCTATGATATCAAAACAAAATCTACTGCTATATAAAGCTTCTGAATACATTTTTTAAAATATTCTAAATAAATATGTTCATTTATTTAGTAAAATAGTATATTTTACTGCTTCAGCTGCCTTGTAATAAATATGTCAAGGCCAACACATTTTTCTCCACCTGTTCAGACTGCAATAGCTTGCTGTGAGAATGCCAATTAAAAAGGTGTCACTGTTGACAGTCCTTATTTCTCCTCAGTTAATCTGTCTCAAACATACATTTACATCCTGTATTTTTAAGAAGATACATACATGCACATACTTGTTTATATAATAGCATGGCAACAAGAAATATAAGAAATACAACCTCTACAAAATAAAGAACGGAGCATCTCTGAATTCAGACTAAATGTACTGCAGTCTGACAGAAAAAAGTAGGGAATAGCTATCATGGCAATGCATTGCTATTTTAGAGATTAAAATAAATATGAGTTTCTTATGAAGGGTTGGGGGTTGAAACAGATAGTGGGAAGTAATTTACCTATTACTGTAACTTATTATAGAATCAATCATATTATTCAGTTTCATCTGCAACACACCATAAGCATTATATAACATTTTGGAGACACTCAGATATTCAGAAGTTATCACATGGTACAGTCTTAATAATTAGAACAAATATAAACTATTCAGGGGAATTATATGCTGCTTCAAATAATAACATTGTTCTAAATCTAGAATAGCAGTATGACACTGACAATTCTGTCAGAAATAGCATGTGACTTAAATTTAAGAGACTGGAAAGGTTTTCCACTCTTCAAAATAAAAGGATGACCCAATAGGGCAAATATTCTGTATTGGTACATTGAAATATACTGTCCACATACCAATATGCAGGACTGAATTACAATATATAAGATAGAATTTTGTGATTGTATGTAGAGTTGAAATATAAAAAATGTATTAATCATTTTAACATGAAAATCCATAAACTAGCCATTAACAAAAAATGTCCTTTCAAAAATTACATTTCCATCTCTGTCATGATTAAATGTTTATTCTACCAATGGTTCATTGCACAAAAGCATAATTGATCTTAGACATACAAGTTAAGGTGCAGTACCACTACTGTAAGCAAAATACAAGTATCTGCATTCCTTTTCCACCCACCCCCATGTTTAATGACACAGCACTGCTTAAATCATTCTTATTCAATTATGTATGTGCAAACTTGGATCATAACCTGAAGATGTCATAATCCACTACCTTCAAAATATATTTAATTAGCTTTTAAGACAGTTAAGCTATCCTTTTTCACACACTATACTTACTAGCATCTATTAATGCTTGTGAGGCATGCTGAAATCAGAAGCTCAAAAACAAACACGTTTAAATCCAATTTTAAAGATTCTATTTCTATTTACTTTCTTAACTTTAACTTTACAAGATGCTGTAAAATACTGTGTAACATGTTTTGGAGCTTTTTTGAATATTGTATGTTTTGAGCAAAAAACATTATAAAGCTGAATCTGCTTATATTTCTTTCATCAAACATAATCAATCTGAACAAGTGTCAAACAAATGTTAAGCATTTGGAATGTAAACCTGATATTGCAGCTGTCAAAAATAGCTACAGCACTCAGTCTTCAGGATTGCTTTGTCCTCCCTTGGCCAATTCAACAGAAAATCCTCCACTATGCACAATAGTATAAAATTAAACTCTATTTCTTTCACCTCTTCTTGTCTTTCATACCCCTCAGAAAAATTGTGATTGGAAGTATAATAGTGTTATCTAATTAATACTGCATGCTTATAAGGATGAGAAGTCTTTCTTTTAAAACATGCCAGATAATTTTACATTATCCAATACATACTCTTACATGTAATATAGGTTCAGTTTTAGAAGTAGCATGCAAATCTATTTCACTATCAAGATACATGTCACAAAATTTAGGATTACAAAAAGGTAGTATTGGTAGAATTATTTTTGGTTAACCTTATAAACTAGAAAGTCTTATATTCCCTCTTTCTGTTGCAGCTAAATAAAACCACACACCTACCTCTGCTGCATACTGATGGTTATTGTTTCCTAAGGAAGCTTCAAACACGCTGCACCATTTTGCCTGTCTCGTGGATGGTGCATAAGCTGGCAGGGCAGCAGACAGAGGAGTATACTGGAGTCAGCAAATGTCAGTGATAGCCTCATACTGCAGTCTATGCATTAAACACACTGAAACCCACAGGTGCCTACGTAAAGCCATACAGCTGCAGGCAGCGCCTTTACGTTTTCTCAGCAGAACGCCTGTGCTCCACTTTCATTCTTCTTTAACCCATTGCATGACAGTAAACCAGTACCATCCCTGAGAGTATTTGTGACAGAATCTTCACATAAAAGATTGCAGGCACAGTGAAAAGCTTTAAGGCAGCACATTTCCTATAGAAAAGACCACACAATTATATTTACCACAAACACATTTTAACTTATTTGATAAGGTAAAAACATCATCATCATCATCATCATCATCATCATCCTTTTAACTTTATCACGGCCTCCATTTTTAAACATTTTAGTGTTTATAATATATTTGCAAAATAGCTGTCATTTTGAGAAGGTCTAAGGAAGAATTATTTGAACAGATAATGTACAATTTGCAATACAGTACAGTCTGTATCTCGATGTTCTGCAATAAAATGTAGTATGTTCCAAAGAGACTCTCCCTGTTTAGAAGCTGAGTGGATGAAGATTTTGTTTTAGAAGAAGCAATGCCTGGAGGAGCAACATTTTCCCCCATTGGAGAGAATGGCAGCCATTTACTTGTATTCAGCTCTTTCAGCAGGACAATTAGGAGAGTTTGAGGTAATGGACATCAAATTAGTAATGGAATAAGAGAGGAATAAAGGCTATTTCTTTATAGTGGTTTCTATTAGGTTTCAAAATAAGATTAAGCCTCATAATTTCTTGAAAGCCAGTGAATTTCAAGTGCTAGTTACAATCACAAAACTACATCAGAAGTTCATTGTGAGAATAACATGCGATAAAGCCATTTATTTATTTACTTATTTAAAACTATTTATAAGTAACTTTGCAGAGCTACATTACTACCAAAATGTGCACTGAAAGAATTTATATAGACTTAATAAATATATAAGCATATCAGAATGATACACACTATGAACAAAAACTGTTTCAGATAAACAAATCACTTAAGCATTACAGGTAGGTTTCAAGGCTCATTAAAACCTGTAACTGTCAGGCCACCCGAAGGCAGGCACAAAGTTGGCTGATGCTTCCCAGAGACTTCTCATGATATGACTAAGGCTGTGTTTTTATTGTAACTTAAGACAGTCACCATTAAAAACAACTGACAGTCTCTGACCACAGATTCCTAAACACCTCTTTCCTTTGGGTTCAAATTCAGTGCTCCCTCTGCAACAGTAATCTGGTCATTTGGTTCCCACTCCTAAGTGGCAGTTGTCTGCCTAAATTCTCTTTATTCCCGCTCTGGGAATTTCTAGACACTAATGAAGTCCATCACCAACAAGGAGGATTGCAGATTCTAGCTTCATCAATGAGAAAGATGACTAAATACCACTCTGAGTTTGTCTCCAAGAAGATTACTGTAGGAAAAGGGAGGCCAACTTCGTATTCTACACTAGGCAGACAAGAAACACTGCTAAGACTTTCTTTGTCCTTCCCTGCTTGAAACAACATCCATAAGAACTTCAAAATTAACAATCACATGCATCTTAATTTTGCTTCCCCCCTTCCATTTCCCAGTCTCCATTTTTGTATCATGTTAAACAGAAAGAAGTTCTACATCCTATGGCCAGCATGAAGATGACCATAGCACTTGCTGATCTAACCAAGGGGCACAGAAGCAGGACATTGGGGAAAAAAATTCAAAGTGTATGTACAATTGAGTGGATACAGGCAATTCTTTAGACCAGAAGTGTCAAACACACAGTCCATGCGCTGCATGCGACCTACAACACTCCTGAGTGTGGCCCAAACCAGATTAAAATGCAACTGGTAATATTTAAGAAAGTAAAATGAAAGTACAACAAAACATAGATAATACTACATTTTAAAACTAAGTAATAATGCATTTAGTCACCAAACGCCAAAACCCTGTGCTCATGATGAGAAGTCCTGCACAAGCTTGCTGCCTCAGCTAATTGCAGTGGCAAAGATTGCTTGGTGCTGCCCCAGTGCAGGCTGAGCAGGAGCACCACAGGACAGGAGTTCCCTCTCAGTCTGAGCTGCAGCAGCACCAAGCAACCTTCCTGCTGCAATTAAGCTGAGGCAGCACGCTGGTGCCTCTTCCCCAGACAGCAGGCTGGCAGCCTTGCCTGGTAGCCAACCTGCTCCAGACCTCAGAGCCTCCAGTACACAAAGGATGTCTCTCTCCAAAACATGTTGAATTAATTTCTCTCCTCCCTCCAAAAGAGGTTTAATTAATATAGGTTGAGTTTTATGCTGCACAAGGTCCATTGTTAACTTTATAAAACTTTAAATTTTAAAATTCATAATAATAAAAGTTTAAATAAGTTCAGAATACATCCAGAGAAAAAGGAAAGAAAGAGGAAAAAAGAGAAGGGGCAATTCAAATGCTTTTTGTACGCTTTTCTTTTTTTAAAAAAAATATTTTATTACAATATCAAATTCAGAGAGAAAGAGACAGAAAGTAAGTTTTAAATGCTTACAAAATATTATTTGCAGTTATCAGCACCTAGTGAGTTTATATAATCTGTCAGCATGTATATATGGAGCCAGTTTGGCGCAGTGGTTAAGATATCAGACTGGAAGCCATGAGATGGTGAGTTTTAGTCCTGCCTTGAGCATGAAGCCAACTGTGTGACCTTGGGGTAGTCACTTTTCTCACACCTAGGGGGGGGAAAAAGTGCCAAGTCACTTCTCAAAAATGCTGCCAAGAAAAGTGTAGTGGGCAGTTGCCAAAAGTCCAAAATGACTTGAAGGTACAACTTTCAAGCATGTATCTGATGTACTATTATATTTTCTAGTTTCTGTACTTTAACTAAGAAATACATCTATATTTTAACATCACTATTACATGTATTTGCAATTTACTCATATTCTTGTATTGTGGCACAGAAATTTGTACTTGGTTTAGGAAAAGCCGCACAAAACATTTTTTTCCACACATGGGATGTCAAAAATTAGAGGGAATGTTGGAGGGACGTAGTAAGTGGGAGTAGGAGTTGAGGAGGTGGTTTGTGTGATAATTTGGCGGTAGGCCAGGAGGAAGTTCAGAGTGGGGTGGGGATGGGGAAATAAATATACTTGTGTGTGTGTGTACTCTATACACACAAATACATATAAATATTTATATTTATATATTTTTTCATAAATATTGAAAACAAATTATCGAATTTGTAATAATGTTTCTTTTTATGTTTTAGTTGTATCTAGTCCCTATCTGATTGTTGCACTGATGTATTAAAAAAAGAAATATATAAATGTGTGGTTTTCAAAGTCATTATGTGGCCTGCCAGGATCCTTATGTACAGTTCAGTGGGCTCTATTTCTATTTGAGTTTGACACCTAGGTCTGCTTTAGACCATACATGGCTTGGAATCTGGTAACACCACTCCTCTGAAGGGAGCCAGAAACATACTGGTAACAAACTACAGCTAAATCGATGTTAATTCAGATTGTCTCTTCCCATTAGCGCCAAGGCAATCACTTCCATGAGAGGAAGAAAAGCAAATAAATGACCATTGTGAAACAAGCATCCTCCAGACACTGAGAAGGGAAAAGAATTGGTCTATAGGGCTCCCCCTACTTTTTCCTCCATACCTCAACTCCTTCCCAAGAAGGAAAAACTAGCAGTAGATTGACTTGAGAGGGAAAGTGATATATTGGTCAGTTCCTAAATTCATGAGATGGGTATAGAGAATAAGGAAGATGGCCTTGATGTAAATATGCAGGAACCATTACCTAACCAGAGGCTGAAACTTTTTTTAAGTCCAGAACAATAAGATAATGTTAAGAAGTGGCTCAGGCAAACATTTCCCTAATTCACTTAACTATACGGAGGAGGAGGAGGTACACTACAATCACACTTGTAAGATTCTGTTATTATAGCCAATCTCAATTAAAGCAGTTTTAGCATTCATCTCGAGTTGATTTCCTGGTCTGGTCTACCTACTGGGTCTGACAATGGTTTTTGTAAAGAGCCACTTGCAAGTTTCTCAGTATCAGTGAAAAGAACCATCTCCTTGCTAGAATAATGTATTGGGAAGATAAATCGTTCAGTTGTTAAAATTCTTGTGTCCCTATCCCTTTCATCTCAGTAAATCTTGTTAAAGACAAGTCTGTGGGAATCTTGCTTGGAATAATTATTTTTAGTTGAGGCAGCTTCCAAAAACCTGGCAGTATGCATGTCTGGTCCAGATTATTTTTTGTTTGTTTGTTTTGAAATAATTAAAGCAGTCACATCTTTTGCAAAGATCATGCCAAAGGTTGTTCCTCTGTGCATGCGCAACTGCACTTCCTTTTCAGTGAAATGAATATATATAGCAATAATACAATTTTCCCTTATATGTAACACATCACACAGCAAGGCAAGCAAAGACACTTAGAATATGGTCATTGAATAAAAAGAGAAACTTTTTAAAGTAATAACAATTAAAATGATCAAAATACATTTGAGTAATAATGTTCAAAGTAAAATATAAAAATAGCCAAATAGCCATTAGTGGCTGGGGTTAAAAAAGGCGGGGAGGGGCTACCAGAAAGCCCTTTTTGTGTTGCTTCTCTAATTTTTTTCTCAAAATCCTTTAAGTATGTCTGTGAGGGTATCTTTTTTTTTTTTTGCTTGCATGTTTTACTTAATAAAAAGAGGTTAAAAAATTTTCAATTGATGTTAAGATTATATCCTTTTCAACAAAAAAATAACATTTTAGAAATGACTTTATTGTATTTATGTTGTTGGAGATGCAGTGAAATTAATACTTTATTTAAATGTATTGTTCCATTTTAGTCAGAAGCAATTATAAGCATTAACTTAACTTTGGGCTTTAATATTTCCAGATGTTTATATTCTATCTCAATTACAAGAGAGTTGATATTATGTCTGTCTGTCAATATGCATCTTGCATGCTTGTATGTTTTTGGTTTTCTTGGCCTGTTTGTACTTCTTTTATAATTTTATGTACTTTTGCTTTGTTTTTTGTATTTAGCTAATAAAAATAATTGGGCGGGAGAATACAATATTTGGTTCAAGTGTTAATTAACTGATGTAACTGAATGATGCACAAAGCTCATAAACCTGAACATTTCATCCAATGCAAGATATCTCACAAAATTGTGCGCATTAATCTTTTTAGTGGGCAATGAAATAACATCAAGTTCTGTGAAGGTAAAATACCCTGTGTCTTTAGTCCATATTATGTTCCATCTCTTTATTGTGCTAAAAAATGCAGAGCCGCAAAAATCTGGTGGTAAGAAAGGGATTTGCTGGATAATAAATCACAAATACATAATGGGAAGTTTCTTTGAAGTCTGAACATCATTTTTCTTCAATTAAAACAAATATTAACCTTTATTTAAAGCAAGGGGAAATTATTAATGATACTATTGTTTTAGAATCAAACTCTGCACATTGTCACACAGAAACAAGTACACACCCAGTGACTGTTAGGAAAAGTATAGAAAGAGAAGGACTGGGGGTAGTTCTACATGTTTCTTCCTTTGTTTTACAAGGAGGGAACAAACAGAACATGGAGTTCCTGCCTGTGGGTAATCAATATTTTTTAGAAAAAGATGTACAATGGACAAAAAATGTTCATTAGAAAGAATGAGAACAATGTGAAGGGCATAAAAAATGAAGGAAGCTGATAGCAGTTAATATGATTAGACATCACCAAATTTAGTGTAAAATATAAATAAACTACATACAGGAGGTCCTACTTAATGACCACTCATTCAGTGACTTCAAACTTGTGACAGGACTGAATGAGTGGTACTTTCAACCAGTCCTCAAAGTTCCAGCCATTGCAACATCTCTGTGGTCATGTGATTGCGATCCAGGCACTTCACACCCAGCTCAGAATTACGTTACAGAGTCCCACTGTCACGTGGTCACCATTTGCAACCTTCTTTGCCAGATTTGAAATAAAGTCAATGGGGAAGCCAGCAGGAGCTCACAAATGGTGACCATGTGATGTCCTTGTTTAACGACTGTGGGATTCACTTAACAATCGCAACTGGGAAGTGCTGGAACTGCTGCTGCTAAGCGACGTGGTCACATGACATCGTGCTTTATGACTGCATCCCTTAGCGATGGAAATTCCAGTCCCAATTGCCATCATTAACTGAGGATTACCTGTATACTTAAAACAAAGAGGAATTAAATGAGATCACATTTGAGCAGAATTGTGACAACAGTAATTTTGTTCCAAGAGTACCAGCTGTAAACATGCAAAAGATTGAATTGTAAGAAACTGAAGTACATTAAATCTAATATAGTTTAATAATTTAAGTTCTGTAGCCAGGCCTATTTTAATGTAATGACTCGTAATGAGGGGGTCTTTGTATAATCTCTGATCTGCGGTAATTTAAATGAAAACTGTACCAATGAAGGCATGTTGCTCAGTGAATGGCTCATCACAGAATGAAGCTTAGCATTTTTCTTAGGAACGGTGACTGGCTCTGACTCATCCCACTATCCCTGTGCAACTCTCTGGTGCTTCCCACAATTCTAGCAAAAGAAAAAGCCTATCCTGCAAAGCAAAATCTACCTACCCAAATGTTATAGCACTTCACTCACTTGTCCTTACATATTTATATTATTTCCTTATCAAATGTATTACCCACTTTTCATAATTTACAATAATCTCAAACCAGTCTACAAAAACAAAACCACATGAAATTTTAAAAGTATTATTTATTTTATTTGTAAAATCTGTATGCTGCCTTTTTTCTCTTAGTGGCTTATAACAACACCATACAAAATCTCCTTTCTTTTACTTATCCCATTTTCTTTCTTTCCTCTCTTTAATAGAGTAAAACTGTTACTCTATGGATTCACTTTGAGTATCAGTGGTTTGTGTGCATGATGTTCTAGGGAAGCATTATGCCCATCAATCAGATTTTTGCCTAAATCAAATACAAATCAAATTTTGTTGTTTATTCGTTTAGTCGCTTCCGACTCTTCGTGACTTCATGGACCAGCCCACGCCAGAGCTTCCTGTCCGTCGTCAACACCCCCAGCTCCCCCAGGGATGAGTCCGTCACCTCTAGAATATCATCCATCTACCTTGCCCTTGGTCGGCCCCTCTTCCTTTTGCCCTCCACTCTCCCTAGCAACAGCATCTTCTCCAGGGTGTCCTGACTTCTCATTATGTGGCCAAAGTACTGCAGTTTTGCCTTTAATATCATTCCCTCAAGTGAGCAGTCTGGCTTTATTTCCTGGAGGATGGACTGGTTTGATCTTCTTGCAGTCCAAGGCACTCTCAGAATTTTCCTCCAACACCACAGTTCAAAAGCATCGATCTTCCTTCTCTCAGCCTTCCTTATGGTCCAGCTCTCGCAGCCATATGTTACTACAGGGAACACCATTGCTTTAACTATGCGGGCCTTTGTTGTCAGTGTGATGTCTCTGCTCTTAACTATTTTATCGAGATTTGTCATTGCTCTTCTCCCAGGGATGAAGCGTCTTCTGATTTCCTGACTGCAGTCAGCATCCGCAGTAATCTTCGCACCTAGAAATACAAAGTCTTTCACTGCTTCTACATTTTCTCCCTCTATTTACCAGTTATCGATCAAGCTGGTTGCCATAATCTTGGTTTTTTTGAGGTTTAGCTGCAAGCCAGCTTTTGCACATTCTTCTTTCACCTTCATCATAAGGCTCCTCAGTTCCTCTTCACTTTCAGCCACCAAAGTGGTATCATCTGCATATCTGAGATTGTTAATGTTTCTTCCAGCGATTTTAACTCCAGCCTTGGATTCCTCAAGCCCAGCATGTCGCATGATGTGTTCTGCATACAAGTTGAATAGGTATGGTGAGAGGATACAGCCCTGCTGTACTCCTTTCCCAATCATAAACCACTCCGTTGTTCTGTGGTCTGTTCTTACTGTTGCTACTTGGTCGTTATACAGATTCTTCAGGAGGCATACAAGATGACTTGGTATCCCCATACCACTAAGAACTTGCCACACTTTGTTATGGTCCACACAGTCAAAGGCTTTAGAATAGTCAATAAAACAGAAATAGATGTTTTTCTGAAACTCCCTGGCTTTTTCCATTATCCAGCGGATATTGGCAATTTGGTCCCTAGTTCCTCTGCCTTTTCTAAACCCAGCTTGTACAGCTGGCAATTCTTGCTCCATGAATACCAAATCAAATACCAAATACAAAAGTGACTGTGAAATCTGATTTTTGCAATTCACAATATGTCCAGGTCTGCAGATGACTTGGCAAATCAAATTAGGATACACTTTTTAAAAATGTTGGAAGAGTTTAGTTCTCGTCATTCTTGGATATAATAGAAGAAAACTGAATAAAAATTAACTTAAATGGCTCATTAGTGTCAGCTTTTTGATCCTAAAAAGCCATTGATAAAATTTGTGTAAAATCTGTAATATATGATATAGATTCTAAAAGCTGTAAATGTTTTTGCATTTTGAACATTATTTTTCATTATCATTGCTATAAAACTATATATAGTATTCATCTCCTGTTCTCTAGTATAAGGTCAGATCAGACTTTAAAACAGAATTCTCATATGCAGGGCCGCACTTGGGGGGGGGGGAAGTGGGGCATGTGCCCCAGGCACCATGCTGGGGGGGGCGTCAAAATGAGCACTGGGGGGTGCCAAAATGGTTGCGGAATCCATGTTTGCCCCGGGTGACACAGACCCTAGTTGCGGCCCTGCTCATATGTGGAAACTTAGGTTTCTACAGTATGGCAAAACAGTACAACTTATTCCTGACCATATACGCTTAAAGTGTTTCAGAATCTAACTGACTAGCATTTTTGTCTGGGTAGTAAGTTGAGCCAACTGTTTTTGGAACTTTCTTTCTCTTTCTGTCTGTCTGTTTGAAATTGGGCAGAAAAGGCAATGCTGCAACTATCCAGTGCCAAGCCACCATGTACGCCTTTAAAGGTAAAAACTGGAAATTTGCATTGCACTCAGAAGTTACTATGCAGGGCTCAAAGCCCATGTGTAGGATTTTCTGTCGTAGGCACCCATGAACAATCAAGTTGTTGTACTGTGGACAAACTAAAGCTAATGAATGGAAAAAATTATAAACCTTTATCACATATTTCTTTAATCTTTAATCACATCTCTATCTTTTCTATACAATTAGAACTCCAGGTATAGTAGTCCTTTCTCATGGGAAAATGCTTCTGACAACTGATTATTCTGTGGCTTTCTTTGGCACTTTTCTCAGCTTCATGCCAAAATGTGTGGCAAAAACTGTACACGGTGTTCCAAATGTGACCAAATCATAGGTTTTTATTATTATGGCATACTGAAGTTTTATTTTTGATTCCATAATCACTATATACTTCATTAACATTTTATTTTTATTTTTTTCATTAAAAAAGGATAGATCAATTTATATAGCAAGGAAGAGGAAAAACAAAATATTGCAAGTATTTTTACTGCATGAAAAAATTTGCTGCTGTAACAGAAGCAGTTACTGCAAATTCTTTAATTTAACACATTTACATATCATACAATTCCAACAAACCAACCTACAGCAGTTAACAGCAAGATCAATAAATGTAAATCAAAACCAAATATAGACCAAGACAAGAATAATAAAACAATACAAACTCATTAAAAAAATCACACCACATCAAACCAATAAATAATCAAAAAGAATTCAGAAAACATGGCAGCAGCCTTAAAAAACTCAACAGCAGATTAAGTAGCTTCTATGATAGAAAGGCTAAGGTGTAAAAATATTTTTAAGACTAAATTCTGGAACACTTAGCAGAAATTAGTTTTAATATACAGTTGGTGTTCAGAGCTTCCATGTTGAAATAAGCAGCTAAGACACACAAGGCTAATTTTCAATTTATTGGTGTCCCAGATAGTAATACTACATAATCTGCAATACAAAAGGATCATGATGTGTTTATTAGCCAACTTTGGGGGGGAGGGGTTGAGTAGGATTATTTATCATAGACATAAGATAATTAATATTAAGTTTAAATAACTAAGATGCCATAATACTGCCCTGTCTAACTCATCTTAGAATTTCTCTGGTATAATGCCCTTACACCCCTCCAAGTCCTGCTGTGCTGCTTCATTGTGGTAGAGGGAAGGGTATACATTAGGAGTGTATGTCAATATTATATAATCCCAGCAGGTCACCCAAGGGTGTGAAGGTCATCCCAGCTGCTCAGCTAAATCACGTAACTGGGAGCAGAGATATGGGAGGATGCTGAAGGCAGAAGATCACTTTAGTGACAACAGCAAAGGCATCATTTCATACTGCATGGGAGAAGGAAACAGTAAACCATTTCTGTATTTTACCAAGAAAGTCACATGGATATAAAGTTTGGTCTAGTGGTTAAGGCACCAGGCTAGAAACCAGGAGACTGTGAGTTCTACTCTTGCCTTAGGCATGAAAGCCAACTGGGTGACTTTGGGCCAGTCACTCTCTCTCAGCCCAACTCACCTCACAGGGTTGTTGTTGTGGGGAACATAGGAGGAGGAAGGAGTATTAGATAAGTTTGCCACTGTGAGTTATTTATAAAAATAATAATCTAAAAAAAAGGCTGAAAAACTTTCAAAGTACTAATGGCATTTATGACTTGCTAGATTAAAACCTTGGGACATCTAACTGCTGATTTTGCCATGCAGAAAAAGAACATTTGAGCTGCAAAAACAGAATTACAGCGGGAGCATGGATCGTTAGCAGCATGAACATGGAAAAGCTCAACATAGTGAAAGATGAAATGAATCGACCACACACTGTCATCAGTGAACTGAAATGGACTGGAATTGGACATTTTCAGTCACAAGATCCATTACTCAGGACATGAAAAATAAAGAAGGAACAGTGTTGTTTTCACAGTTAGGAAGGGTATAGTAAAAACAGTACTTGGCTACAATGCAATCAATGATCAAATAATATCAGTTAGACTTGGTGAACAACCCTTTAATATGATGATTATCCAAGGTTATGCTTTAACCACTGATGCCACAAAGTCATAGCTGCAAACAGTCGCTGTCTGAAGCAGTCACTAAGCAAGGACTACTGTATAAACACAACAGAAGTTTATCCAAACTTAAGCAAGAATGGTTCCCATACATACATCATGTAATATGGCAAATATAATCACAGCTTGGCTTCTAAGTGGGCTTAAATGTTTACAATATGGCAAATTAGCAGATGTACCAAAAAGGGGGAAGTTAGAAACCCAATAGTTATTTTTTTCCTTTTTTCCCCTCTTTCTTTTAAAGTATTTTTTGGTATTTTAATTTTTGATAAATACGATCTGCTTATCTATTTTTTCCTTTTATTAACATATAAAACAAATATTTGTATCTATGTATGTGCATGTATATATACCAATCATAAAATACAGACTTAAATATTAAGCAATCAGCTCAAGACCGAAACCTATATTGTATAACAAACATTTTGAGGTAATTTGCAGCAGTATTTTCTCTCTAATGTTGTACTCAATTTTGTATGAAAATGTCAAATAATTTTATGCTTGTAATATCAATATTCTAAATTGTAATTAAAATTGATAGAATATACCTTTTATTTACTCTACTTCCAATATTCCAAATTACCTATATGAAAGAATGTTAATAACATTAATTAATACTGTACAAATCATTGTACTGAAGCAATGTAATGCATCCAGATTATAACAATGTAATAAAAAAAAGTTCTTCAAGGGACACAAGCATAAGACAAAAGCAGCCATTTGAAATAGTAATCATTCTCCTTATTTCTCTAGCTGCATTTGACAGAAAAAAAAAGTTGTTCTGCATAAATTCATGAGTATTTTTACAATTACATCAATCCCCTGGACCAAATGGTTTGGAACAAAATGTTATCAAGTAATATATTTGGTTATCATGTAGGCTTATAAACCATTTGTGTACAATTTGAAAGGAAGAAAAAATCCAGTCACAGATAGAAGCTAAAACTATTCTTGTTCTAATCCAGATTCAAGTTTGGAAGATTCAACACTAAATACATCTCTTGCTCACAGATTAGAAAGACCTAAATAAAGCTTTGGGGCAATGTTTTTTTTATGTATGTATGTATGTATGTATGTATGTATGTATCTATCTATCTATCTATCTATCTATCTATCAAATTTATCACCACCCATCTCCCCCTAAGGAGAGATGTTTCAATTGAGATCAGATTCTCTACTTAGAAAACATTTATAAATAAGAAAACTAATTAATGTCATAAATCTTGTAAAGCACTTAATAGGATAGAGTGAATTTAAATGACAGAAGCATTGAAACATTTCACTCTTAGATTAGTACCAGCTATACGAATTACCATATACTGAGTAAAAAATTGTATTTTGTTCCAATCATTTTTATTTACATAGGAGAATTAGAGAACGGCCACTGTGTATTTGTTTATTAGATTTATATCCCAATCTTCTACACTAGTTGAATACTCAAGGGGGCTAAAAATAAATAATATACAAAATATTTTAAAAATAAATGTTCAAAAACACAAGATAAAATGAATACAAACATCAGATAACAATAAAATACCTGGCAAAAGAGATTCCTCTTGCCTGCCTTTTTAAAGATAGAATGGTGGTCAAATCCTACTCCCAAGGGAGTATATTCCACCTACAAGGAATGATGCAAGTAGATATAAATGAGTCTGACAATTTTTAGGAAGGCCTCTCCTACAGAACTTAATGCCTGAGCAAGTTCATAGAGGCATTCCCACAGATAGTCAGGCTGTAAGGCCACTTAGAGATTTAAAGGTTAACAAGAAAAGCTTAAGCTGTGCTCCATAACCAACCGGCAACCAGCACAGATCTTTCAGTACACACACAATTCTATATACTGCACTGGGAACAAAGCTGCTGCCTATGACTTGCAACTTCCAAAGACTTTTCAAGGGTAGCCACATGAAGAGTTCATTGCAATAGACAAGACAGAATGCAACTAAGCCCAAGGATAACTGTTTTTAACAACAACAACAAAATTATTTATTGACCATATCAAAAAGCTATAAAACAATACAGAGTAAACAGTAGAGTAAAAACAATACAGAGTAAACATTTATCATGAAACAGACAATTCATGCTAAATTGTCACCCCTGCAGTCAACCCCCAATCTATTCTCGATAATCTATCCTCTTCAAAATGGTCTTTAAGATAAACACTGCAGTCTTACTAACGATATGCAGGTTCATTCTCCTGAGCATCCCAATATTTTTTTAGTGTTTAAGTAAGGATCTAAGTAAATGGTCCTTTCCACAGAATACAGGTTGCAATCAAAGAAGATATTTGTGATGCCTTCAACAGCTGATGCATCACATAAGCACGTCTTTCTTCTAATGAAATTCCATGGAACCTTGCATATCTTACCATGATACCTAGTTCAAAATGTGCTCTAGAGAAAACTCTTCTAAGATGTTGGGGCATAGAAATTGTTAAATACTCTTCTACCTGGGAGGCTGATTTGTGTTGAGCCAGCCACTTCAAGAACTTAGCGTGTTTAAGGGAAGTGACAGAGAACTCTTTGAAATCTGATTGGCTCAGAAAAGTTTGTAGGGAGAACACTAGACATAATTGTGCAAATATACTTTCCTCTTATTCCATGAAAACCCTGGAAACCACAAAAGGAGTTCAGGAGGCTGATGTGGGCCATGGATCATGGGTATCTTACACATTTTAGATTCCATTTTGTGATAGTGCAAGCTAATCCATGCATACTGCAAAGTAAGCCAATTGAGTTTAATATGAATTTATTCCCAGACAGGGTACTTTGGAGAAGAGTTTGTCAATTAGAAATTTAGTAGTTGTTTTTTTTTTAGTTTTCCCATTTTATTTGTTATTTTTAATATTCTGAAAGGTAAGAAGAAAAAACACAAGGTAACTCCCCAGAACCATATACATCAACAGTAAAACATAGGTTTCACATAACACTCAATTTATCAATAGAAGAGCTATTAATAGAATTACCTTATTTTCCCTGATCCAATAAAAATGTGCTTTATCCCTCGTCAGTATTCAAATTTTATCAGTCACTTTTTCCATAAGAGCAATTGACCATATTTTTGCACACTGAATATTCAATGATAGATTATCTAGAAATTATCTAGAAATACTCCTGCCAGGAGTAAGAATACAGTAAGCAACTTCCTGTTTAGCTTAGAGTTAGCTCCCTGAAAAATATGTAATAATCCCAAGTCTGGAACACATTTTATTTTTTGTTCAGTTATTATCCTAACTTCTTTGAAAATTGTCTTCCAATAAGGCATCACCTTTTCATAAGTCCACCACATATGAAATATATTCATTCATTCATTCATTCATTCATTCATTCATTCTGATTGCAACCACTCCAATATTTTAATGAATAACTGTGGGCTCTTGTATGGAAGCTGATAGAAAACCATCTAATTTTCAAAGTGTTTACCACTACATCTCTTTGGTTTCTTTACCTAAATCTGTATCCCAAGCTTCTTTTAAACCTGGGGGTGGGGTGGGGGTGGGGTTGTCACTCACATCCAATTCTAGTAATAATCTATATATTTTGAGATTGTTCCTTTGGGTTGGAAAGGTAATTAATAATTAATTTTTCAAAAACAGTTGAACAGTGAGATATTGACTTCTTTATAGCCTTCTGATTCAAAAAAAGATTTAAGTTGGAGCCATGTTAGCCAAGTGCTGGGAACTATTTGTAACTCAATCTCTTCTTCTTTGTAATATTACAAATCTTATTTGTAATAAGATACTACATAGTAATCTTATTATTGTACAAATCTCTTACTCTGTTGCCACTGAATAGATGAGGACATCATCCAGATAAACCAAAACACCTTTAAACAAATGGTCATGTAAAACCTCATTGATCAGTTGCATGAAAACCCCAGGGGCCCCAGCCAGACCAAAAGGGAGGACCTTATACTGAAAGGAACCCAAGGGGCAGTTAAAAGCAGTTTTCCACTCATCCCCCTCCCGAATGCGAATGCGATAGTAGGCTTCGCGGAGGTCAAGCTTGGAAAAGACTTTACCAGTACACAAATGCACTAACGTGTCTTTTACAAGAGGCAGTGGGTACTTATTTGACAGGGAGGCGGAATTTAACCCACGATAATCTGTGCACAACCTATGAGTACCATCTTTCTTCTCGCGGAACAAAACAGGAGCCCCAACTGGGGAGTTAGCTGGTTCAATGAACCCCCTAGCAAGGTTTTTGTCAATGAAGTCCCGCAACGCGCTCAGTTCCTTTTTGGTCATAGGATAAATCTTTGGCTTGGGTAAGGGGACGTCCGGAAGAAGTTCAATGGCACAGTCAGTCTTGCGATGGGGGGATAACTGGTCAGCCTCCTCCTCCTCGAAGACGTCAGCAAATTCAGAGTACCTTGCCGGCAGCCCTTCCATAGGGAGAGCATGAACCTGAGGGTCGACAACCTCAGCCCTCCCCGCAGCCACAGTGAGGGATCTTCCCACCATAGGAGCCTGGTAGAACCCATCCTCAAATGTAATAGTACGGGTCTTTCAATTGATGTACGGATTGTGGCTAGTGAGCCAGAGAATCCCCAAAACTACCAGCGGATTGCCCACTGGGGTAACAATGAACCTGATCAGTTCGATGTGCGTCCCCATTTGCAACGTGACATCCCCAGTAAACTGGGTGGCCGGTCCCCCCCCCTGCTGTGGAACCATCTAGTTGCTGAAAAATCAGTGGTTTTGGGAGAGGAAAGCATGGCAATTCCAATGCAGCGACTAGGTCGGGATGGATCAAACATCTGGAACACCCTGAGTCAATCAAAGCCCAGACATCGACGGTCTTGGAGCAGGAGCCCAACTCGATCTTTACAGCTAGGATGGGGCAGTCAGCACTCACCATGTTGGTATTGCGCCCATTCTCCACCACCTGCCCAGCGGCGCTGTTTACGGCAGGTGGAAGTCATTTCCCGCCGGCTGTTCAAGGGCAGCAAAAGCATCCCCCGCAAGGTAGACATCGTGCTCTTCGTCCGCGGTCGCTTTTGCCCCCGCCAGCCGATGGGGAGGGTTGGATGCCTTCTGTAGTGCCTTCTGCGGTGGCTTAGAGGGACAATCCGCCGTCTTAGTCTTGAGACATTCTGCTGCGCGGTGACCAGCCTTACCACACTTGATGCATTGCCCACGGGCAAAACGGCGCTGTTTCTCGTCATCCCACCCTGAGCTAGGCTGCAGTCTCGGACCTTTACCACTGGAAGGAGGCTTGTCACCCTCAGTAGCTTGCATATAGGTGCGCTGGGCATGCTCAGCCTTCCCGGCCAGACAAATCCAATCATGAAGCGAGTCCGGATTGTCTCTGCACAGCGCCCACCGCAACACCTCTCGATTGAGGCCATCCTTAAATCTATTGATCAATGTAGCTTCAGACCATTCAGGAACTTTTCCTGCCAACACCTTGAATTCCAGGGCATAATCAGCAACTAGCTTCTGCCCCTGAACAAGTTCCTTCAGAGCCTCCTTAGCCCTCTCCTTAGCAAGGGGATCCTCAAAATAGTGTTTCAAAGCGGCTAGAAAGGTGTCGAAGGGACCAAGCGCTGGGGCTTTTGCCTCGGATAACTGCACATACCAATCCGCAGCTCTGCCCTTCAGTTTCGTGGCAATTGCCGTGATTTTAGCCCCTTCTGAGGTGAAGCAGTGTCCATATTGTTGCATATAATTTGCCGCGTTGGTAAGGAAAAATGACAAATTCGTGGGGTCGCCATCAAATTTCACCGGAAAGTCCTTAGCAACCCCGCCAACTGGAGCAGCCCCAACCGGTGGACGAGCTGGGGTCCCTAATACCGGAGTGGGACCACGGAGACCTGGCGAGGAGTCCCGTGGCCGGCCCCTTCCCCTCGGTGCCGGCGATGGGGTAGGTGGGATGCTGGGTCCCATTGCTGCTCCCTGACTTCCAACAATCCTCACCAAGTCCCCCACTGCGGTCGAAATGGATCTTAGCATATACTCCAAAGACTCGATCTTGGACTCAATGACTCTGATCCTGTCAGGCGTGATGGAGTCCTCCAGCCCTGGTACCTCAGGCTGCTGACTCGCCGACACTTTGGTGGACTCCCTCTCAGGAGTCAAGGGGCACCGCAGCCTCCATGTTGTATGAGACGTCCCTGGCTGGGGATCGGCCATGGCATCCCACATCATCTGTTCCGTGCCCCTCTTCCATCAGGTCCCCCAACTCCGGGCTGGAGCTTGATTCCCTGGAATGGGGGGCAAGGTGGGTTGGGAGGGGGCTTGGGTCCCTGCTTGGGAATGCCGACTCCAGGAGCTGTCTGGTCGACTCCCCAAACCCCGTGGACTCTTTCCTCGATTCTGCCATTGCTAACTTCTTCTTTCACAAGAAAATTTCTTGGTAAAGACTAGCGAGGTTTTTTCGTGAAATGATTCTCAGCTTTATGTGATGAATGCCTGAACCTAAATAAAACACTCAGACTCCAAATCAAAGTTTAGGTTCTGATTTTATTTAGAACAGAGTGCAAACAGAAAGAAAGCTGAGAATGAGAAAACCGCGGCTAAAGTCAAACTAAATAGCTCCGTTTCAAACAGCATCCCGCCCCCCCCTACATTCATAACAATCCCACATTCCCAGGTGCTCCTAACGAGCTCTGCTGATCAACAGGCAAAAAAGACCTTGACATTAAAGAGATAACCCAAACACATTCCTCCATGGCACAGCCTGATACATCTCCCCATACAAGGTTTATCAGCAGCACCTTCCCAGCCAGGAACGCGCGTCAACACACTGGCATGCGAACCGTTACGATGTAACAAACATCGCAACGGTGAACATGACACTTATGGATATATTTGTTTCCTGTTTTATTTTCTAGCTGTATCCATAGTCTTGTTGGGTCTTCCAACATTAAGAGAATAAATATTGCCTGATAATATAATTTTAAAAATGGAACTCCCCATCCTCATTGCACATGAGGTCTATATATAATCTATTACTTAATTCTTTAGTATTAAAAAAAGGTCAAATTTTCTTTGCCATAATGTTCATATGTTATATGGTACTCCTACTGGAAGAGTTTGAAATAAAAATAATAATTTTGAAAGAGCCATCATTTAACTGCCACAATTCAACTGAGAATATTTAAATATTTTTTATCCCAGTCTTCCATTTCTTTTTTTATTTTTTTCTCACACTGGGGTGAAATTATTATTATATAGTTTGCTAATGTGTTTAGTAATATTAGTTCCCAAATAACTGAAGGATTTCGTTTCCAGGGGTATATTTAAAATACTAGCTATCTCACTTTGTATTTTAAGAACGGTATGGAAGAGTATCAGTTGTGACTTTTGAAAATTTAGTGTTAATCAGGATTAACTGTATTACTAGAAAGTTAATAACATATTGTCTGCAAATAAATGTAATAAATAATTTTTATCTCCTATTTTTATCCTTTTCAACTTATTTATTGTTCCAAAGAACAACTACTGATGCCTCCATAACAAGGTTAAATAATAAGGGGGATAATGGACAGCCCTGCATGGTACCTCTTGAGACTGGAATTGCTCAGAACTATAATTATTAATTATAACCTGGGCATTGGTACTATTATATATTAGATCTATTGTGTTGAAAAAGAAGTTGCCAAACTAAAGTTTGTTTTAAAAACAATCCTTCCACCCAGTCAAAAGCTTTAAAGATATTTAATGAGCATACCGATAAGGAAGACATGTTAATTTTACAAAAATGAATAATAATTTACAATTTTCTAATATGGTTAGATATGTTTCTTTTTGCAATAAAGCCATATTGATCAGGATGAATAGGTCTTCCTACAATTAATTTAAGATGATTGGCTAATAGTTTAATGTATAATTTATAATCAATACTAAAAAGATAGATAAGTCTGTAAGAAGATATTTATAATGGGTCTTTACCTGGTTTAGGAATTAAAGTTAATTTTAGAATTGCAGCAGGATAAGGGAAGATTTCCTTGATGCAGTGGTATAGAAATATCTTTAAATGCCTAATAGAATTTACCTGTTAAATTCACCAGATGATTTCCATTTTTAATGTTTTTAAAAACCTCTTCAACTTCTGACTGTGAAAATGGAGTATTCAAGTATTGAGCATCCATTAAAGACGGATGGCAAGTTCAGTTCATCTTGAACTTTTCTATTGCAGGGTTTTTAGAAGTTTACAGTTCCTTAAAAAATTCTACAAAAAAATTACTAATATTAAAATATTTTAATATTAGTAACAATGTGACCTTTATTATCTTGTATTGTCTTTATATACCTCCTTCCATTTTTTTTTAGTTTATTTGCCAGTAATCCTGGGTTTATAGCATTTTTGTTTTAAGAATAAAATTTAGGATGATATTCTGTCAGCTTCTAAAATATTGAGCTCTTTTCTTTTCCTTTCTAATTGCTTGTATATATTAACTGAGCCTGTTCTATTATATTTTATTCATAAACCTTTAACTTCTGTAATAAAAATGTATATTTTAAAAAATCTTAATTTCTGCAGATAGGTCCATATTCTGTGTACATTTCTTTTTGATCCTGCTGACTTAAAATGGCTTATCAGAAAGTCTGTCATGAGTGCCGTTGAGCTGAAGTCATCAGCGCAATGGCACACATGACAATAGCAAGGAAACAGGGGAAGGGGCTCAAGATAAGTAGCCATCAACTCACAACGACTGAAGGTAAAGAAACAATAGCTAAACGGATCGCGGAGCACACCCAAGCCATTAGCGCTAATACAACGGAGATCGCCCAGCTGACAGCAATCACCGGAGGAATAGAGAAACTGATGATGGGCGATCCCGGAACGCCAGCGGGGCCTCGCAACCCCTCACCCACCGGCAAGTCAACGTGTTGGACAAAGGGGGGTGACGTGACCGCGAGTGAGGGGGCGCTGACCGGTGCGGGGTATTTAAACCCCGCACCGGCGCGCTCCTGTCACTCTCAGCTTTTTTCCGATGCTGTACCTGCGCTGTGAATAAACCAGAGCCTGTTCCACCGAACCAGTGACTGAGCATTATTCAGAGGTAGGCAGCGCATGACATAAAGCTGAGAGTCATAAACTCAGCCTCGCCGAGCCCCACCGGACGACAACGAGCCGCGGGAGGAATAGACGGCGAGAAGACCAGAACAATGAAGCCGGAGCGACGCGGACAAGGAGGGCGAGCCGCACGGCGAGAAACAGAGGAGGACCGACCGAGGCCAGAGGCACCGCGGACTCCCGGAGCCATGGACGCCCACCCGACCCGACCCGAGCCTCAGCTCCAACCCCAAGGGGAGATGGCGACGGAGGCAACCCGACCGCGGGAGGGAGCAACATACCTTCCGAAACCAGCGGAGGACCCCGCGCCCCACATCGCACCCCAGCAACGGGCGTGGAGCGACAGCCCAACGGCGGTCAGCACGGAGGAGGACGATGAAGACACCCAGCAGACGGCGGAGGAAGCGGACCAACGGCAGAGGGAGATTGAACCCCGCCGGCAACCCACCCCCGCCGACACACCGACGGAACCGGCCCCAGCGGAGGCGCGGACCGTGGACGAGGAAGCACGAGCTGAACTCGCGGCCATGCGGACCCAACTGGAGGAACTCCGGACCATGCTTCAGTCGCTCATGGCCCCCGCGCCGCCCAACAACGTCCCCGCACAGGCCCACACCCCGAGCGAAGCACCGAACCCCCACGGGCCAAATGAAGGTCAGCAGACGGCCCAGGCGGACGACACCACAGGCCGGGAAGCGAGAGGAAGGGCCGCGCAAAACGCCCGGGCCCCAAAGGACTTCCCCATCTTCTTTGATGGGAACCCCACGAAACTGTCGTTCTTTATAACGAACGCCAGGGAGTTCATGGGGAGGCACGGACACTCCTACGACTCCGAAGCGGACAAAATCGCCGCCGTGGCGATCAAATTACAAGACAGGGCGGCGGACTGGTACGTCCAACTGTACGAGTCCAGCTCCCCCGCCCTCGCCAACTTCCCCGCCTTCATCAATGAGATGAAAAACTACTTCGAAGACCCACTAGCCAAAGTGAGGGCGAAAAGCGCACTCCAAAGACTTAAACAGGGCACACGCACGGTCCCAGACTACGCCCTTGAGTTCAAAGCCCTCGCGGGGAAGGTCAGCGACTGGTCCGAGACCACCCTGCTGGAAATGTTCAAAAGGGGGCTCAACCGCGACGTACTCCAATGGGCCCTCTACCGCAACGACCCAGAAACGCTACACGGGTGGATCCACCTCGCGGGGAAAGCCGAACACGCGCACCGCACCTTCCTCATGACAACCACGGAAGACACGAACTATACCTGCAAAAAGGTACCCGCACCACACGTGGGGACGGCCGGCCCCACATACCCAAAGAAGAAATTCAATCGGGAGCCCTGCGGGAGGTGTGGCAAACTAGGGCACAAGACGGCGGATTGCTTCGCCAACCGACTGCCGACCAGTGCGCCTAAACCCACCCCGAAAATTAGCCCCAAACCACCTAACCCGGTGCCGCCCCCTCACCGTCGAATGACCGTAGCCACAGCGACACCAGAGGAAGGCTGGGACGCCTACTGGGGGGAAGAGGACAACGTAGACCCAGACCAGCCGGCGGGAAAAGCTCCCCGCCTGCCCTGAAACGCGTTGCGAGGCAGGCGGTGGGACAGCAGCGCGGACCACCTCGACGGAATGGCGAAAGCTCCGTAATAATGGCGGCAATTAAACTCTCTGCCGGCAACGGAGCCACCACGGCCGCGGCACTAGTGGACTCGGGGTGCTCAAAAAACCTCATCCACCCCGACTTAGTCGCCAAACTCGACCTCCGCTGCTTCCCCCTCCCCACGCCGTTGGCATTCCACCAGCTGGACGGCTCTACAGCGGGAGGGAAACCAGCTACGATGCAAACCGAGCCAGTCACCCTGCAAATGGGCACTCACACCGAACGCACATCGTTCGTCGTCACTCACATCGGACGGCCCATTGCAGTCCTGGGAATGCCATGGCTCGCGACAAACAACCTGCGCATCAACTGGGAGACCCGCACCTTCACATTTGGCGACGGCGAGTATCGGGCACCAGTTCCAGCGGGCAGAACCAACCCCACTGTGGGACGAGCGGAGGCGACTACACAGGACAACGCCGCTACCATAGCAGACCTACCGGAACAATACGCCGACTTCTCCGAGGTCTTCGGAGAGGCGGAAGCTGACCAACTACCCCCCCCACCGCAAGACGGATTGCCGGATCGACCTGCTGCCCGACGTCCCCTTACCTAGACCGAAGATCTACTCGATGACCCCGAAGGAGATGGCAACCCTCCGGGAGTTCATCGATAAAAACCTAGACAGGGGATTCATAGAGCCAGCATGCTCACCGGTCGGAGCCCCCGTCTTATTCCGGGAGAAGAAAGACGGCACCCTACAGCTCTGCACCGACTACCGGGGCCTAAACGCGGCTTCCCTGTCCAACAAATACCCCTTACCCCTGGTGAAGGACATGCTCGCCCACCTGTCCACGGGCAAAGTCTTTTCCAAATTGGACCTTCGCGAGGCGTACTATCGCATCCGAATCAGGGAGGGGGACGAATGGAAGACTGCGTTCAACTGCCCCCTAGGCGCCTTCCAGTACAAAGTGCTGCCGTTCGGACTCGCGGGGGCCCCTGGGGTGTTTATGCAGCTCATCAATGAGGTACTGCATGAACACCTGTTCAAAGGGGTCCTTGTCTACATAGACGACGTCCTTATCTACACTAAAACACACGAGGAACATGTGACCCTAGTCAGGCAAGTCCTCGACAAGCTCAGAAGGGCGCAGCTCTATGCCAAACCTACAAAGTGCGAATTTCATAAAGCGCGCCTAGACTACCTGGGGTACCGAATCTCCGGGGATGGCATAGAAATGGACCCCGCAAAAGTCGAGGCGGTGCTAAACTGGGAGCGCCCCCGCAACAGACGCCAACTCCAGAGCTTCCTCGGCTTCGCGAATTTTTACAGGTCATTCGCCCGGGGGTTCGCAGAGATAGCCCTCCCCCTAACGGACCTCCTCAAAACCAAAGGGGTGGGGGACACCCAACGCGCCAAGAACCCGGGCACAGTATTGAATTGGACTCCCGCGTGCCAGACCGCATTCAACAAGCTGAAAGCGCTGTTCACCACGGAGCCAATCCTCGCGCACCCGGACCCAGAACGGCCGTTCGTGGTCCAAGCCGACGCCTCAGACTTCTCCCTGGGGGCCATCCTACTCCAAAAGGACCCCACGGGACTCCTGAAACCATGCGCCTACCTGTCGAGGAAGTTTTCCGAGACAGAAAGGCGATGGCACGTCTGGGAGAAAGAAGCCTTCGCGGTAAAATCGGCGCTAGAAACATGGCGACACCTACTCGAGGGAGCCACCCAACCATTCGAGGTCTGGACCGACCACCGGAACCTCGAGGCCCTACGAACGCCCAGACGCCTCAGCCCAAAACAGGTCCGATGGGCCCAATTCTTCAGCCACTTTAATTTCCAGCTGAAGTTCATGCCGGGCAAAAAGAACTTCCTGGCCGACGCCCTCTCCCGACTGCCCCAAGACGAAGAGCCCGCCCCAGACACCATTGGGACGGTCCTATCCGCCTCGCAACTGGGGATGGCCGTGACCACCCGAAGCGGCGCTCGGAGACAGCTCGACTCTACGGCGCAACCGACGGCGGGACAACCGGCGACCAGACGAAGCCAACCGCAACTACCAGGGGGAATACGCACGGACATCGCCGCCGCCCTCAAAACCGACCCCTGGTTCCTGGCAAACCCCGACAAGGTAACGATGGCACAGGACCTGGCATGGGGGGAAGGCAGAATCTATGTCCCGGACTCGCAACGCCAAGCGATCTTGCATAGGTCACACGACGCCAAGCAAGCGGGACACTTTGGGTTCCTCAAGACCCTACACCTAACACGGCGTCAATTCCGGTGGCCCGCACTCAGGCGAGACGTGAAAGCATACGTAGCGTCCTGCCCAACGTGCGCTAGGGCCAAACGGGCACCAGGCAAACCCGCGGAGCTATTACAACGGGTGGCAGAACCCTCCCGCCCATGGGAGGAAATCTCTATGGATTTTATAGTGGACCTCCCACCCAGCCAGAAGAAAACGGCCATCTGGGTGGTGAAGGATTACTTCTCAAAACAGGCCCACTTCATCCCCTGCACGTCGGTCCCGTCCGCACAACAACTAGCCAAACTCTTCCTCATCCACGTGTACAGGCTACACGGATGTCCCGCACGTGTGGTGACCGACAGGGGCACACAGTTCACCTCTAAATTCTGGCGGGCCTTCCTAAAGCTGACGGGGACCCAACAGGCCCTATCCACTGCCTGGCACCCCCAGACAGACGGAGCCACAGAGGTCCTCAATGCCACCCTAGAGCAATTCATACGCTCATATACCAACTATCACCAAGACGACTGGGCTGAACTGCTCCCGTTCGCCGAAGTCGCATACAACAACGCCGTCCACACGAGCACGGGGAAAACTCCGTTCGAGGTAGTCTCGGGGCGCGACTTCGTCCCCATACCGGAGCTACCTCAACCCCCGGAACCCCAGGTGGACGCTAGCGACTGGGGACGGAAGATCGCGGAATCATGGCCAATAATCACGGCGGCGCTGAAGGATGCACAGGCAGCCTACAAAGAGCAGGTCGACAAGCACCGGCGCCAACAACCGACGTTCCAGGTGGGGGATATGGTCTACCTATCCACCAAATTCCTAAAGTCACCCCAACCCTCGAAAAAACTGGGGCCTAAGTACATCGGGCCGTTCCGAGTCACGCAAACAGTGAACCCGGTGGCAATACGCTTGGACCTGCCACACAACCTACGGAGACTCCATCCGGTGTTTCACACCAGCCTCCTGAAACCGGCAACCACCTCTCGATGGCACCCAAGCACGCCACAGCCCTCACCGGTGATGATCGACGGGCAACATCACTTTGACGTAAGGGACATACTCGACTCCCGCAAGCAACGAGGAACTCTACACTATTTGGTCAGGTGGAAACACTTCCCCCACCCGGAATGGGTGGCGGCGCACAACGTTAACGCGCCTGACCTGACCCGGGCTTTTCACCGGGCATACCCCGACAAGCCAAAACCAAGGTTAGCAAGCCGTCCCCTGCAAAACCCCTCCCCCGCGGGCCCCCCCCGCCTACCGTGCCCCAAGGGAAAGGGCCCCCCCAAGCCCGCGACTTGGGTGGACCTCCCCCCCCGGGACTCACTCCCCCCGCCCCGGGCCCACGAGGCAGTAACAAGCGTTCGCCAGCACCCTCCCCCCGCCCCGGGCCCACGGGGGAGTGGCAAGCAAGTCAACAGGGCAACCTGGGGGCAACGCCCAGGAGCACAAATAACAAAGGCGACGCACTTTGAATAAAAAAGAAGGGCCCTACCTGGAGCTGATAAGCACCCGACCAGCCACGCCTCTCTCCTCGCCGAACTGAGCCAAACAAACAGAGTGTGGCCGGAGCATGCGCACGCCAGGGCGTGACCTGGGCATGCGTACTAAGGACACACCCTGGGAAGGCACGTGGTAGAGGGAGGAGCAAAGGGAGGGGCGAGAACTACTCCGGCGGGAAATTAAAAAAAAAAAAAAAAAAAGAGTTCCGTTTGACAGCTCCCCGAAAAAAAAAAAAAAAAAAAAACCAGAAAACCGGGGGGGAGCACTATTCGGACAGGGGGCAGTATGTCATGAGTGCCGTTGAGCTGAAGTCATCAGCGCAATGGCACACATGACAATAGCAAGGAAACAGGGGAAGGGGCTCAAGATAAGTAGCCATCAACTCACAACGACTGAAGGTCAAGAAACAATAGCTAAACGGATCGCGGAGCACACCCAAGCCATTAGCGCTAATACAACGGAGATCGCCCAGCTGACAGCAATCACTGGAGGAATAGAGAAACCGATGATGGGCGATCCCGGAACGCCAGCGGGGCCTCGCAACCCCTCACCCACCGGCAAGTCAACGTGTTGGACAAAGGGGGGTGACGTGACCGCGAGTGAGGGGGCGCTGACCGGCGCGGGGTATTTAAACCCCGCACCGGCGCGCTCCTGTCACTCTCAGCTTTTTTCCGATGCTGTACCTGCGCTGTGAATAAACCAGAGCCTGTTCCACCGAACCAGTGTCTGAGCATTATTCAGAGGTAGGCAGCGCATGACAAAGTCCTTTTTACCCAATGTAGGTAAAACACTTTATGTCAATTTAATGTGTTCATGTGTCATTACCCAAAGAAAAACCACTTTTATTATCTAATTTTGGGTAATTTACCCAGGTTTGGGAAGCAGTGCTAACTGGTCTGGTTGAGGTGAGTGCTCCAATGAGCTCTAGCTCCCCTTTTCCCAGCTTGCCTTGCCTTTGTATTAACTTCCAATAATGCTCTGCCATTTTTATGTGTCTTGTCTTACTTATTTCCCAACTAATACATTCCCAGCTAATACAAGCAATATCAAACATTTAACAATATTAAACATTTTCCCAACTAACATAAGCTATATCAAACAAGAACCAACATGAGTTTCATAAGCTGAAGGATCCCATTGTCATATCTTCTCCTAAATTTATATGAGGTTTTTTTTTTTTAAAAACCCTCAAAGCTTGTTCTTTATTAATTCTTTATTTAGTATTCTTTAAATTTATGAGGACTTTGTTCATCTCTGGGATTGTAGAAGTAATATCTGTTCTTTGTGGTTGAAATACAATTAGCTTGAAGGGGAACCCTCATATATATCTTATTTTTCTTTTTAATAATTCTTCTGTTATAGGCTTGAAGACCTTTCTTTGTAATATGGCAGGACGGATAGCCTGAAAAAAGTAACACTTTAACACTATCCCAATTTATCTTTTAGTCCATGAGCTTGTTGCAAAATTCTTTCTTTCACCTGACTGTTTACAAATCTTATTAGCGTATCTCTTAGTTTTTGCATTTTACTGGCCTTAAGAGAGAAGACTATGGTGTGTTCCACATCTGAATGCTTTAAATCTAGTCGATTATTGTTCAGTTTTGAGATAAGATAACCAGTTAAATTAGTCTTTTCTGCTTTTTGCCTGATTCTCTAATTCTCTAATTATTTTTTCTGTTCTGATCCTGCATATCAACCAAATCCAATCTAATATCAGTAATATCTTTTTGAATGTTTCCAATATCAGGCTCATTTTTCATAGCAACAACATAGCACATCAGACTGTGCTACCAGTCTGGGCGACTTCTGAAATCTGAGAAAACAAATCTTTTAGTTGCTTATTAACATGTTCAAGCATACCTGCCAAGTCCTTTCAAAATAAAGTAGTTGATTTATCCCACTCCTCCTTTAATTCTTGTTTAAGTCGCTTAGTCAGATTGTTTATCACGTCATCCTTGAGGCTTTTTTTTTTCCAGGCAGTAGGCTTTTCTTTCAGCTGGCAAGCCTTTCTGCCCTCTGGCTTTTTTACCCTCTGACAAGGCATTTTCTTCCTCCTCGGTCATTATCTCTTCTTCACTCCCAGTTTGGAGCCCTATCTTGGCTGTCTCTGATTGATCCATATAAGCTTTAATTCCTCAGCTATTTTGAAGATTGCCCTTTTTTAGACATCTTTTTTACTGCTAAACTTGCAGGTTAGGTAGCTATTAGGCAAACATCAGCAAAAAAGCTGGGTCAGAAGGAGAGTGGTAGGCTCAGCCTGTGAGTAATATTGAGGAGTGTAAAAATACTTTTGCTCTCCCAGTTTTTATTAGAAATATCTATTTGCAAAATCAGTTGGCTGAAGTAAAGCAAACTTTATTCTTGTCATAACAGCTTCCACCCCTTCTTTTGATCAAAACTGGCCAACTGGTGTATTTTAATTTCCCCCCCCCAAAATAAGACTGATGAGTTTCAGTAATCTAATCAGATTTCTTATTTTATTTATACAGAAGTTAAAGAACTCAAATGCTTATTAGCAAGGCAATTCAAGGTTATATTTACTACATAATCTTGAAAATAAACCAGCTTTTAATTTACTGGTACAATAGAACACAATTATCCATAAATGTTTGAAATTCAATCAAACCTGGCAATATCTAGGCTGAACCCAAACAGAGCTTAAAGATTTTATGAACTCTTGGGAAACAGGCAGATTACAGCTCATCTGAATTGTCTTTTGAATCTACTAATTAAATGTTACCATGAAGCCAGAGTAAAACACCTATCTGTCTGTCATTCTACAAAAATATATTTTATAACTATCTGACACACAGACAACTACTACTTAGCCAAAGATGTTTTGCATTCACCTCAGGTGGTCATGGAGCACTTTCTCTGGAAGTGGAGCAAGATGTTATTGTGCTTCCTTTATGAGAAACTGAAAGAAATTTGCCAGATTTAGTCTACCAGTTATAGTTCAGTGGTTGCATCTACTGAAGATAATTTCTTTCTTACCTTTTGGCAAACCACCTCACTGACCCATTTTAAAGAGGGTTCTATATAGGTGATTCAATGAAGACAGTATTGGCACAGATTGTAAATGATTTGTGGTGGCTAACTATCCTTCATCAGCACTGATGTTGTTGGACTCCTCTGTGACATTTCATATCCTCGATCATAAAATTTTACTGTGTTTCTTGAGCTCTTTAGGTGTTGCCGATATGATTTTTCATTGGGTTCAGTCCTATGTATCCCACTGTATTTTTTTCCAGCTATGTGGAAGGATTCTTCTTCTCAGCCCTTCCAACGATCTTGGGTGTTCCTAAGAGCTAAGTTGTAGATACACTTCCATTTACTCTGTATTCTTTGTCTCTGTATGCTATATACTCCAATTTCTTCTTTTCAATTAAGCTATCATATTCTTTCAAAAAAATTCTGGTTAAACCAGAATGGGGCAATGACTGAGATTCAGGAAGATTCAAGAACTTCCTCTGTCATGGAAAAAAGCCTTTATTTCTTCAATTTTTTAAAATTTATTTTTTCTATCCCACCTTTATTATTTTTATAAATAACTCAAGGTGGCGAACATACCTAATGCTCCTTCCTCCTCCTATTTTCCTCACAACAACAACCCTGTGAGGTGTGTTGAGCTGAGAGAGAGTGACTGGCCCAAGGTCACTTAGCCAGCTTTCATGCCCAAGGCAGGACTAGAACTCTCAGTCTCCTGGTTTCTAGCCTGTTGCCTTAACCATTTATAAAGGAGAAAAAGATATTATCTTGTCCTGAGTCATATAGACCTATTTCCTTACTGAACACAGATTATACATTTCTCACAGCAATTCTTGTGAAAAGATTTTGTCAGTCTCCACAATCAAATGTTTGGGGAAACGTCTGATTGTGTTCGTCTGCAATGGAACAGCCACTCGACGCATGTCAGAAGAAGAGAGGGGAGGGGGAAAATGCAAGGAGTGTGAAACTATCTTGTTTGGGTTTCAGGTGGGAGTCAAAGACGTTCTGCAGGAGACATCTGTGGATTGCAGTGTTGGCCATTGGAAGAAGGATGAGAAAGAAACAAGGGGAGGGGAATGCCTGGGACTGGAATGTTTTAATGGATTTTGAGCAGGAATTTCTAATTGCAGCTTTTTCACTGTTCTGTGCACTTGTTTCCAATAAACCTATATTCTGCATATAGCTATTGTGCATGCGTTGGGTGAATGGTGAAACTGAGGGTGCCAGTTCTTACAGATTTTTTTTAATCCAAAACGATACATCCTGATCAGACTGATTTATTCTGAACTTTCTGAATGTTATTAACAATGTAAATAAACAAAAAACAAAAAAAGTGTCCATGATCTTCCTTGACACAGAAAAAGCCTTTGACATTTTAGAATAGCCTTTCATGGGTTGTGCCTCAGATTTTCTTACTTCATGAAAAGCATTTTTAAAGAACAAAAAGCCAAAATAACAGTAAATAGTTCTTTATCACAACAATGCAAGACAAAGTTGTTCCCTTTCTCCTTCTTTATTTTTAGTGGCATAAGAACCACTGGTAATCAAAATAGGCCAAGAAAATAAATTCCCAGGAGATAAATTAGTAATGCAAGAACACACATTGAAATTATGTGTTGAAATTATTTGCTGACAATGTTATATTCACAATTACTCAACCCAAACTCTTTTAATATTGATGGTGGAATGTATACCAATACAGGTAGTCCTTGTTTAGCAACTGCCTCGCATAGCGACCATTCGCAAATGTAATGGTAATAAATGGCAATTAAAAAATCATTTTCTGACCAATACACACATTTATGACAACAGAAGCCTTCAGTATGAAACTGATTAAGAACTGGTCAGTTTAAGGCAGCAGTTGTGAGCAGGCTTAATTAACTAATTAAGGTCACAGAGCTGAGCTTGTTAATTTGTTGTCAGCACTTATTAGGGAAGCACTACACTGTGGAGAAAAGCAGTTCAGGAAGAGATGGCTTGTTTAAACAATCTCTCCACCCTACAAGGGGGAAAATGGGGGGCTAGACGCTGTATGAGAGAACTTTCTCTGAATGAGATAATCCAACAATCTCCGCAGAGTCTCAGTCTCTCTCTCTCTCTGTCACATGTTCACTTAGCGACCATTTCTCTTAACAGCCAACCTGCAGCCAATAAATGAGGACTATCTGTATGGCTTTGTGTCAGGTTACCCAATTAATAAAGAAAAAACCACATTTGGACATGGAACTTGGTAGGGGAAGAAAAACTATATTTGTATTAAGAGGTCATATATTTAGGAAACTATTTGACTTACTCAAAAATAATTACCTATTGAGTTGGAAAAGTATAATAGCAGATATTTATAGATGGAAAAACCTAGATCTGTTTTGACAAGAAAGAATTGCAGCCATTAAAATGAATATTCTACCAAGACTCAATTTTGCTCTTCAAAGTATATGTTGACAATAAGGTATTAAGGGACTGTCATAAACAAATAATGACCTACATATAGTCCAATAAAAGACCAAAGATTAATTCAAATTTTTGCAGAATTCTAGACAGCAAGGTGGATTAGTGACTCCAAATTTCAAATGATATTGTCATGTTAGTTTCTTATGGATCTCAAGGTGGATCTATGAGTGGATCCTTATAGCCCAGTTACTTCTATGGTAGCAGTAGGACTTACAGATGGTTTACATAAATATATTTGGGCCAATACGAACAGAAATAACTTATAAATAATAATAATAAATTAAATAATTTAGTTTTCTGAGACAAATATAGGAAAAGAATAACCCCAGATTTCAACCCCCTCACTTTGTTAATAAATGTCTATTTTTATGAAGAGGAAAATACCAAGACTTTTGCTCAGTAGAAAGTTAATAACTAGTTCAGATGGCAAGTTTTAATTGTCAACAAGATAAAGATGAAACCTCTAAAATCATCACAATGGTTTGGTCTGCCTGACTGGATACAGTATATTCAGACAAGTAATATAGCCTAAGTAATATAGCACATTGCAGAAACATGAGGGAATATTGAGAAATATGAATGAATTTGAAAATCTTATACCATTAACATCTGCAGGGTCTTATTTATAAACTTTTGGTGAATTATGATTCAGAATCTGAAGTCTGAAGTCCAAAACTGTATGATTAAATAGATGCAGAAATTAAATGCACTAATAGAGATGCAACAATGGGAATTTCAATGGAAGAATATTAAATTTATTCCAGTAATAGTAATAGCAATAGAGATGTTGTATTACTAGCAGTAATAGAGATGCAACAATGGGAATTTCAATGGAAGAATACTAAATTTACTCCAAATTTATACTCAGGGAAAAGTGGTACAAGCTGTTTTATTGTTGATATATTACTCAAGTCTTGATAGCTTAAATGACTGGAAACAACAAATCCTTGCAGAGGAACAGGGTGGATTTAGAACTGATCATTCCCCCAAATCATACTTCCATTCTATCTTATGGAGAAGTATATGGCTAGAGCAAGAGCCACTTTATATGCTGTCTTTATAGATTACAGGTCTCCCTTTGATTTGATATCAAGAGTTGGGCTATGGGACAAACTTGCTAAATCTACGATAGGCATCTATTACTTCTGATATATAAGCTATATAAAAATTCTAAGTTAAAAATCAATTCACCCTACAAGGTCATCTAACTGAAGGAATTACTTTGATTGGAGGAGTCAGACAGGGCTGCATACTGGCATAATTACTATCTAACTTTCTGATTGACTATTAGAACAGTCCTAACTCACCCCGCCCCTGCCCCAGCCAAGCTAGCTCACTCATGCTTTTGTACACTAATTAGGTAGTTCTACTGTCCCAAACTTTGACAGGGTTAAAATGTACTTTGAGATCCCTTGCCATTTATTTCAAGGATGAAGAATTAGTACTAAAACAAGACCTGGTATTTGCTGAACACCCTAGAATCCACAATTGGTAGTTAAATGGCCATGAAATTGAGCAAACCAAGGCTTTTAAATATATCAGAATTGGTTTTTAGGCCCCTGGCAGGAGATATGCTTACTTAGACTATGTAGTTCAAAATGCCCAAACAAGCAATTGGAACTTTTTATCAATCAAGAGGTGCCTTATTTATTTGTGCTGCCTTAAAGTTATTCTTTGCCAAACCGTGCCTCCAGTTCTTGTATAGCATGCAGTTAGGGCCCTATGATAACTATCTAAAAGTGGAAACTGCAACTGAAATTTCTACAAAGCATCTTTCAAGTTATGCTATGTCTCAAACAAGGTCCCGCACTGTGAGGCCAATGTGACTAAGATCAAAACTAAGAATTGGCTGTTTTTCATAACCTGCTGGTTAAAGCTAAAATTTTTACCATAGGCTTGTCTCCTTTGACACTAGCAGATAATTTCAATGTTGGATGGAGGAAATACCTACTAGAGAAGCTGCACTTCTATGGATTAGCTGAGGAAGCTCTCTTACTTCTAGGACACAAACAAGCCAAAAATGTATTGACAGTGTGTGTGTGTGTTGGACACAGAAAGACAATTACATCAGTCTCAGCTACCCAAAGATGTTTTCTTAAGTAGTCAATCAGACCTCTCAGATATTTAAATTGTATCACTGTTTCCAAGCTTAGAAGGGCCTTAACATTAGCTCAGTTTAATACTCTGCCTTCTGCTATTCTAGCAGGCAGGTATAAAAGAATACCCTATGCTACCAGATTGTGTCCTGTGGCATAGGTGCTATAGAATGTACTGCTCATGTTTTGCTATACTGTAGTTCCTACCAGGATTCCAGAGATCGTTTCATTCATCCATATACAGCAAAATACCTTGAGCGTACAGATTCTTTTTATATACACACTCTCTTCTCAGACCTGCCAGACCCTACTTCCTTGGATGTTGTTAAATTCAGCCATGTTGCTATTAAAATTAGGCAGGAGCTGATGTCCTCCAAGTATAATGTTTTTTAAACTCCTGCCATTTAGTTTTCATTAGGGACAAAGTCTTAGCTCTTAATAACACCATGAGTTTATTCTTAGATTTTAGGCCATTCTTAATTAGAATATTATATACCCATACATCAAAAGTAATCAAAATTGATGTTTCCTTTATGGTATTGTTGTTGGACCATCTCTGTTCTGTTTTGTTTTTGCTTTTATGCTGGTCTTGACAAAAATACAGATGACTGACTGATTGAATAATTCAATTTCTAAAAATTGCTGGAAATGTAATGAGCCGTTGGATCACTTTTTCACATTTGGTGGCAATGCTGTAAACCTCAACAATTTTGGAAAACAATTCATAACAAGTTTTAAAAGTTTATTTCCCATTTCAACCTGTGATATTTCCATTAAAATATTTACTAAACCATACATCCCTGCAAAGTATATTAGCACTGTATATGTTAACTGCCGCCAGAATATTATATGCTCAAATAATGGGAATATGTTTCAATGTCCAGAATAAGTTTGTACCTTAAGTAAATCTGATACAAAATTCAATTCTAACTGGGAAACATTTCTGGACTAATAGTTGTACCTCAACCAAAATCTGGATTTTTCTATGTATTAGTTCTATATTTTAACTTCATGGAATATTACAATTAGATTAGATTGTCAGTATTGATTCAATTTATTATAAACTATTCCAATTAGATTAGATTCTCAGTGGTGATTCAATTTAGTATAAGCTATAAATTTCAGTCATTTATAGTGTATTGACTATAAATTGGCCTTTTCCCCATCTATAGAATACAACTTTTTGGTTTGCAAGCAGCCAGGTGAGTGATTTACAAGGTTGTATAGACCTTTTCAACTCTAATTTCTTATCTGATTTTATGGTAACTTCTTATACTAGTCTTCTTATTCACCTAGTATTTGTTATTTTTTAGCAATCAATGTTATCCTATTTTATTTCATTCTATTTCATTTTCATTTTTTAAAATTAATTTTTAGAAATTTACTGTTCGGAAGCTAATCTGTTAACTGCCTTGAAATAGTATTGTACTAGTAAATTTTCTAGTACAAATTTCAAATAGTTTTGAGGCTGAGGATTTTACAGATGTTATACAACTCCATCAATAATATCTAAGATAGTCATACAGTAATAAATGTTGGAAATTCCACAAAACAGAAGGAATGTTTTACCACATGTGGTAGACATGTAAAAAAACTCAAAACTCAACTGGAAAAATATACATAGTACAATGCAGAAAATCTTAGAATTTAAATTTGAAATGAAACCACAACTCTTCCTATGAGGTAAAATTTCAGAAAAAAAACCCAATAAGAAACACCATAATTTAATGAGATACATGCTCACAGCATCAAGAATAAATTTTGCCTAATACTGGAAGAAAGATATAATGAGTGAGATGGGCAGTGACTAAATCTGAAATATAAATAAATAAATTCACCATAGAAGTTTAACCAAATTTAAGGAAGAATGGTTTCCATACATAAAATGCATCATGCATCATGCAGCATAGGAAATATAATCACTTACAGTCTGGCTTCTAAGGGGACCTAAATGTTTATGGACACTGTAAATTAACAGATGCACAAAAAGGGGGAAGTTAGAAACCCAATAGTCCTTTCTTTTTGTATTTAATTGTCAAATTTTCTCTGTGTATCTTCTTTTTTTTAATTAACATCTATAAAAAACAGTAACAATGCAATGGAGAGCTTAACACTAAGTAATTAGCTCAAGACAGAAACCTTCATTGCACAACAAATATTTTGCCACAATCTGCAGCAGGGTTTTTTTTTTCACATTATACTCAATTTTGGATGAAAATCCCAAATAATCCTGCCCTCATTAACACTGACATCCTAAATTGTAATTAACATTGATAGAATATTTCTTCTTTTTTTTCCTCAACAGTTTCATTTACCTAAACATTAGAGTGTTAACAATCTTCAATCAATATTATACAAATATAGTACCGAAACAACATAATGTATTCAGATGTACAAAATAATAATAATAATAATAAACTACTTGAAATTGACAAATTAATATCAACTGTGGACCACATTTCAGCAAATGGGGATATTTATCCACACTAACCAATTTGTCTCCATAAACTCAGTAGAAAACGAACTCTAAGATTTACAGAACAATGAAATGAGCCTTCCCTCTTTTTTGAAAGTGGACTCACTTTTGGTGGTTTGAGCTACTGAATAGCTCAGGCATAGAGGACCTGCACAAGAATTCAACAGCCTCTCACTTTCTTAACATAAAACTGCTAGCAGAACAGTGATTTCTCATAGCTGATACGGTATCTTTGATCTATCTGAATTTTACTGTGATTAACAAAAACTTGATGCTCTATACAACCTTGTAAATCACTCATCTGGCTGCTTGCAAACCAAAAAGCCTCTTGGATTTTATATTTATTTATTGCATTTTATATTTGTAATGTGTTTGATTTTTATGAGATTTTAATGTTTATTGTTGTAGCTTGATTTTATTGTAAGCCACCCAGAGACCCTCTTTTGGGAGAGATGGGCGGTAATAAAATTTGAATTAAATAAATAAATAATAAAAAGTTATATTTATAGATGAGGAAAGGGCCAATTTATGGCTTTCCAGAGAAACTAAAGTGACCTTAGTTCTTTGATGTTCCATCTAATTATATTCTACAACCAGAATTCTCAAATCATGCTTGTTACTAGAAACGTTGCCAACAAATACAGTTGAACAGCTCACAAATCAGGCTTTCTTTATGCCAGTTGCTAAGAGCTCCAATCTCCAACATAGACATAAAAGCAACAAGCTGGCTCCCAAATCCAAGTGACTGCAGAATTTTAACTAACTTCAAAATGAGAAGTTCTTTAAATCTATCCAAAATGTGTTTTTTGTGATTTGAACATCCACCAAGCCCTACATAGCTGGTACAGCCAAAGAAGCAAGAATGTCATTGATTTCAAGAAGGTGTATTTAATGCTATTCTAGGGTAATTACAAAATCTTGAAAACTTTTCAGAACAATTTTCCAGCCTAGTTATAGTGAGTCTTTTTAAAATACCTTTTTCCACATCTCTCAGCAGCTGAAATGAATTGCCTCTTCTGAGACAAACATCAAATGCCTCATCCCCTGTCTTCCCACAATCTCTCACATCAAGCCTTTGCTGCTTGTTATAAAGCAAAGGCACTCTGCCAAGTCTCTTTACCAAAAATTTGACTGATCCTACACCCAGTTTCTCTCATTTCTCTCATTACACTGCACTAATAGGAGCCATCAAGCCATAACTGAGTGATTTCCAAGATGGCGACCGAGAGCAGACGCCAGCCGCTGCTCTAAGGGAGACTCCTAGTTTTCTCTGACCCTCTCCCGCCCCCCGGCCTCACTGTTAGCTGGGGCCCTGGAGGGAGATTTCTGAGGGTCCCCAGTCCTTGTACCTGATGGGCCAGTGTTGGGATGGAGCCCCTGGATGGAGCAGCGGAGTGCGGTGGGTCTGGGCGGGCTCCCAGCAGCATGGCGAGTTCCAAAGGTTGGGCGGCATGTCAGCGGTGCAGCAGACTCTGGGGGATCTCGGTAGCATGGGGAGCCTTGGCAGCGCGACCCTCGGGGGCGTTGGACAGTGGGCCGGAGCAGTCTGGCGGCTTGGCGGCTGGGAGGCACGGTGGAGCAGTTTGGCAGCGCAGACCAGCGACACGGCAAACCAGCGGACTGGCCTCGGAGGGCCAGCCTGGCAGGGCGGTTTGGCAGTGCAGGCCAGCAGCACAGCGAACTGGCAGACCGGCCTCGGAGGGCCAGCCTGGTGGAGCAGTCTGGCGGTGCAGCAGACCAGCAACACGGCAAACTGGCAGACTGGCTTGGGAGGGCCAGCCGGGCAATGCAACAGACCCAGGTTGCCCAACACAACAGACTTGGGCAGGGCGAGGTGATGAGCCAGAGCCCTTGGACAAAGCGGTGGGGGCGAGCAACCTTAGCAGTGCCACAGATTGTAACAGTGCAGGGGACCCAGGTGGTACAACGGACCTCGGTGTGGCAGGCCTTGGTGGCAAGGAGCAGTGGGCCTGGAATTGAGAACTCGACCATCCCCTCCCAACCTGCCCAGGGACAGTGGACAGCAGTTGGGGCCCCTCCAGTGTGAATGAGGACTCCCACCCAAGGGTGAGAGACAAGGGGGGGGGAGTCCAGGAGTGTTTGATGATGTGGGAGAGCACTCACCTCCTGATTGAGAGACAGGAAGTGAGAGGGAGTGAATGAGATGCCCCCCTGCTGACCAGTGAGAGGCCGGGGGTGGTATAGTGAGTGAATAGTGAATGGGTTGGTGATGGCTGGGTTCTGACGGTGCCAAGGGCGTGATCTGGTACGCCAGAGGACCTGCCCTGTGGGCAATTGAGTTTGTGTGAAGTTGTGCAAGTGGATGGAGGGACCTCTATTTCAAACTAGGGACTCCGGAGGTCCAGGAGGATGGACTCTGGGGGTTGTAGGGTGGGTCATATCATTGAGGTGGTCATGGGTAAGAGATGCTATGGTGGGAGCCGGAGGGCAGGCCATCTTCAGGGAAGACGCCCCCGGTGTTTGTAACCAGTGGCGTGTTCCAGCCCTCTATGCTCAGACCCAGGCCCTGGACAGTGGATTCATAGAGGCCCTGGTCTCCGGTTGCTGCTGCTTAATGCCAGGTCAGTCAACAACAAAGCCCCTCTCATGTGATCTGATCACTGAAGAGGGGGCAGACCTGGCATGTATTACTGAAACCTGGCTGGGCCCCAAAGGGGGGGTGCCTCTTTCGGAAATGTGCCCAGACGGGTTTATGGTATGGCATCAGCTGAGACACCAGGGCAGGGGAGGAGGGGTGTCATTCAAGAGTCTCTAGTGGCCTTCAGGGGCACTGCTCCACAAGTAGCTGGTTGTGAGACCCTGTTTTCAAGTTGTGTTCCCAAGAGCACAGTTGGGAATGTTGCTACTGTACCAGCCTTCCTGCTGCGTAGCAACCTCCCTGCCTGAGCTGCTGGAGGCCATCTCGGGGTTGGCAGTGGAGTTACCCAGACTTATAGTTTTGGGGGACTTCAACCTGCCGTCCCTGGGGCATGCTTCAGAGACAGCCCGGGAGTTCATAGCTACCATGGCAGCCATGGGCCTGTCCCAGAGTATTCGGGACCCACTCGAGATAGTGGCCTTATCCTGGATTTGGTTTTCTTGTTGGAGCAAAGGCAATGTGATCTGAGGGGAGAGTTAAATCTGTCCCCTTTGTCATGGTCAGATCACAACCTGGTGGCCCTGAGATTCTCTTGTGCTGCCCCCTCCACAGGGAGGCTAGACCCATTCAATTGGTCCACCCCCGGCGACTGATGGACCCAGTAGGGTTTCAGAAGGAGCTGGGGGTTATGCACAGTCCAGCGGACGCCCTGGCTGCAGCCTGGAATAAGGAGGCGGCAGGGGCCTTGGACAGGATCTTGCCGGTGTGACCTCCTATCCCATCGAACCCAACACTCCCCATGGTTTACGGAGGAGCTGAGGGTTCTGAAGAGGGTTAAGAGACGTCTAGAGTGCCACTGGAGGAAGACAAAGACTCCAACCAAAGTCTGATTAGAGCCACTATCAAGGCCTACCTTGTGGTGATAAGAGCGGCAAAGCGTCAATACTTCTCCACTCTTATCGCGTCCACAGAATGCCGCCTGACGGCCCTGTTTAAAATTACTCGATCTCTTTTGGGGATGGTAGGCCCAGTGACCCACGTACAGGGCCGTGCAGAGGAGTTTTCTGAGCATCTGCAGGATAAAATCGCTCAGATCCGTTCCACGTTAGACTCCAAGCATGAGGCATGGTCCGTGGAGATACCAGGGGAGCGTACCTACCTAGTTATCTGGGAACAGTTTGATCCTGTTGGGCCCAAGAAAGTGGACAGGATCCTCTGGATGGTAAATGCCACCACTTGTCATCTAGACCCATGTCCCTCCTGGCTGGTGAAAGCAGCTCGGGAGGTGACATGTGGTTGGGTCCAAGTGATGGTTAATACATTCTTGAGGGGGTGTTTCCAGCTGCCTCTAAGGAGGCACTGGTGCACCCCCTCAAGAAACCCACTGTGCTGGACAATTTTCATCCAGTCTCCCACCTCCCCTTTTTGGGGAAAGTGGTTGAGAAAGTGGTGGTGTTACAGTTCCAGAGGGTTCTGTATGAAACAGATTATCTAGACCCCTTTCAGTTGGGTTTCAGGCCCTGATATGGGACAGAAACGGCATTGGTCGCACTTATGGATGATCTCTGGTGGGAGCGGGATGGAGGTAGTGCATCCATCCTTGGTGTTCCTGACCTCTCAGCAGCTTTCGATACCATCAACCATGGTATCCTTTTGGGTTGGCTCAGGGAGTTAGCGGTGGGCGGCGTAGTTTTGTGCTGGTTCACCTCCTTCCTCCAGGGCCAGTCCCAGTCAGTGGTGATAGGGAGCAAGAGATCTGACCCTCGGCCCCTCCTTTGCGGGGTGCCACAGGGCTCAGTACTCTCTCCACTCCTTTTTAACATCTACACAAAACCACTGGGTGAGATCATCCATCACCACAGGATGAGGTATCACCAATTTGCTGATGATACTCAATTATATATCTCCATCCCAGGTGAGGTAAGTAATGCTGTGACCGCCCTCTCTCGGTGCCTGGAGGCTGTAGGGGTCTGGATGGGAAACAACAGGTTTCAGCTGAACCCTGGTCAGACAGAGTGGCTGTGGATTAATGGCTCTTCTGTATCCAGGATATTGTCATCTTTGGTTCTGGATGGGGTTGCACTGCCCCAGACAGACCCGGTGCATAATCTGGGGGTCCTCCTGGATTCATGGCTCCTGCTTGAAGAGCAGGTGGCAGCCGTGGCCAGGAGAGCCTTTGCGCAGCTTCGTGTTGTGCACCAGTTACGACCTTTCCTGGATCAGGAGGCCCTTTGAATGGTCACTCATGCCCATGTTATCTCCCATATTGACTATTACAATGTGCTCTACATGGGGCTACCCTTGAAGAGTATCCAGGAGCTACAGCTGGTCCAGAATGCAGCCATGCGGGCTACCTTTGGTGCCCCTAGAAGGGCGCACTTAACACCTCTACTACACGAGCTGCGTTGGGTGCCAGTTTGCTTCCGGGTCCAATTCAAGGTGTTGGTTATCACCTTTAAAGCCCTACATGGCATGGGGCCAGACTACCTGAGGGACCACCTCTTCCCTGTTATATCAACCTGTCCCACCCAATCATGCAGAGAGGGCATGCTGCGGACCCTGTCGGTAAGAGAATTCCGTCTGGCAGGGTCTAGGAAGCAGGCCTTCTCTACAGTAGCTCCTACCCTCTGGAACATCCTACCCCCAGAGGTGAGGTTAGCCGCTTTGATCCTGGCCTTCCGGAGGAGTCTGAAGACCTGGCTCTGCCACCTGGCTTGGGGTGAGAAGGGGAATGGTCATGCCTGGGGATGGCTAGTGCCCTAAAGCGCTCATCCCACACAAGGACTGAATTAGATCATTGCCATCTGGACTTCATTTTTATCTATATTTATTATTTTATACAGAGTATTTTATATATTGTAATTGTATCATATATCTACTGTTTTATTGATTCTTTTGCTGTAAACCGCCCAGAGTCCCAGAGGTGGGAGGAGATGGGCGGTGACAAATTTGAATAATAAATAAATAAATAGGTCCTGTGGAAGTATCAAACCATGTTATCTGATCCTGTTCTCCAGTTGCTCTGGACTGGTGCTTAGCAGCAATACAACCAAGGGATGATTTCTTTGTAACTTAAGGAGCCAGTTCCAAGCTTTTCAACTATAGTGTATCAGCACTAGAGACCAATTCAAATACAATTTCCTTGCTCTTGAATGACCTCCCTATTGCCATATCCACCCTCAAGCACTATCCTGGGTGACTCCAGGAGCCCCATTCAACTGAACAGTTTGCACTCTTTTTCAGTAGCTGATCTCCTGGAATACAGCAAGTTGACACTCCAAAGAGAATGATTCCAATTTCACAGCTCAACTAGGGTGACACAAAACATGCCAGCTTCACCCTGTTCTTGCAGCCTGAAACATCTAGTACAGTGGTTCTCAAACTGTGGTCTGGGGCCCATTTCAGGGGGTCTACGAAGTCAAATAAATACTTTAACATTTTTCAGTTTTAATTTTTTTAAAAAACATGTATTTAAACAACCAAATTTTCCTACATAAATTCCTACACAGTATAAAAAAATATAAAGGAAAAAAAGATAATAAAATATACAGTAAAAACAATAACAGAGAGTAAAACAAAATAATTAAAATTTCAAAATATCACAGTGGAATTAACAAACATATTAAAAAGGTCTAAGAACAAATCAAGATTCCAACAACTTTTGTATATAGAAGAATTTGGCTTATTATGTTTTGCAAAAAGGATAACTCTTTCCCAAATTGAATCAAATATCCCAACATCTTTTATATATCATTTTTTCCGTAACAATCTTCCATAATTTTTCATACCAGACATCTAATGATGGAGGCTCTAAATATTTCCAATATTATAGCCAACCTTGCAGCAACCATCATGAATTGAACAGTTATGTTTCCAGTTGTTTGAGTTGTCTCACTAAATAAAGAGAGTAAACATATCTTGGGACTGTAACTAAATATTCCAATATCCATGCTGTTAATCTCACTAATCACTTCAGTCCAGAATCTATGTACAACCTCACAGGACCACCATACATGCAAATAGGTGCTTTTTCCTTCACCACATTTTGAACATTTATTTGGGCCTCTCCCAATAATTTTAGCAATTTGTATGTGGGTATAATACCATCTGTTCAAAATCTTGCGAGATGATGCTGTCAAGGTAATGCATGCTATATGCCAGCAAATTTGGAAAACACAAGAATGGCCATCAGATTGGAAAAAATCAACTTATATCCCCATACCCAAAAAGGGAAACACTAAAGAATGTTCAAACTATCGAACAGTGGCATTCATTTCACATGCCAGTAAGGTAATGCTCAAGATCCTGCAAGGTAGACTTCAGCAATTCATGGAGCGAGAATTGCCAGATGTACAAGCTGGGTTTAGAAAAGGCAGAGGAACTAGGGACCAAATTGCCAATATCCGCTGGATAATGGAAAAAGCCAGGGAGTTTCAGAAAAACGTCTATTTCTGTTTTATTGACTATTCTAAAACCTTTGACAGTGTGGACCATAACAAATTGTGGCAAGTTCTTAGTGGTATGCAAATACCAAGTCATCTGGTATGCCTCCTGAAGAATCTGTATAATGACCAAGTAGCAACAGTAAGAACAGACCACAGAACAACGGACTGGTTTAAGATTGGGAAAGGAGTACGGCAGGGCTGTATCCTCTCACCCTACCTATTCAACTTGTATGCAGAACACATCATGCGACATGCTGGGCTTGAGGGATCCAAGGCTGGAGTTAAAATCGCTGGAAGAAACATTAACAATCTCAGATATGCAGTTGATACCACTTCGATGGCTGAAAGCAAAGAGGAACTCAGGAGCCTTATGATGAAGGTGAAAGAAGAAAGTGCAAAAGCTGGCTTGCAGCTAAACCTCAAAACAACCAAGATTATGGCAACCAGCTTGATTGATAACTGGCAAATAGAGGGAGAAAATGTAGAAGCAGTGGAAGACTTTGTATTTCTAAGTGCGAAGATTACTGCAGATGCTGACTGCAGTCAGGAAATCAGAAGACACTTCATCCTTGGGAGAAGAGCGATGACAAATCTTGATAAAATAGTTAAGAGCAGAGACATCACACTGACAACAAAGGTCCGCATAGTTAAAGCAATGGTGTTCCCCGTAGTAACATATGGCTGCGAGAGCTGGACCATAAGGAAGGCTGAGAGAAGGAAGATCGATGCTTTGGAACTGTGGTGTTGGAGGAAAATTCTGAGAGTGCCTTGGACTGCAAGAAGATCCAACCAGTCCATCCTCCAGGAAATAAAGCCAGACTGCTCACTTGAGGGAATGATATTAAAGGCAAAACTGAAATACTTTGGCCACATAATGAGAAGACAGGACACCCTGGAGAAGATGCTGATGCTAGGGAAAGTGGAGGGCAAAAGGAAGAGGGGCCGACCAAGGGCAAGGTGGATGGATGATATTCTAGAGATGACGGACTCGTCTCTGGGGGAGCTGGGGGTGTTGACGACGGACAGGAAGCTCTGGCGTGGGCTGGTCCATGAAGTCACGAAGAGTCGGAAGCGACTAAACAAATAAACAACAACATAATACCATCTAAGAATCACAAGTAATTTTCCCTGATCTTTGCTGATTATATTGTTATGTGGAGTTCTTCTAAAGTATAGCCCATTGTGTGTCTGAGATGTTGATTCTTAAATCTGATTCCCATGTTTCTTTGAGAGATGTTTGTCCCACTCCAACAACTTCTAACAGGATTTTATAGATTTTTATATACAGACCTTTAAAAGAATCTGCAGGTGCCAACATAAGATTTTCAAAAGCTGTTAATGTGTCCTGATTACCAGGAAACACACTGAGGCGAGGACTTGGTCTCTAATATTTATTAGTAGTACTTAACAAGAATCCTAACAAACTGAGAAAGCGTGGGGAAACCCAGCCATATAAACCCCAACGGTTAAGGCGGTCCCGATCTGTGTCTCTTTGAATGGCTGAACAGTTCCTCAGTGCTACGCATGCGCTTGACAGTCTGGGTGAGAGCCCCCTGCTCGCCATCCTTACTCATGACATAATGGTTGCAATGCTATGTTCTTATAGATTATATTTTTGACAAAAAAAAACTCACCTCATTTCATTAATTAGTAGCCAATTAACTGAGTTTTAATTTCTAATACAGTACACATTAATAGATATATAACCCACATACACCAAAGCTCTTTGGGTCCCTCAATCATTTTTAAGAATTTGATGGGGTTCTGAGACGAAAATATTTGAGGACCACTGATCGAGTACAAAGCATGGGTGTTCATTAGAAGGCATAACTACTTGATCTCCTCCAAACATTAAGCAATTCCTTTTAAACCAATAATTTGCACCTCTGTACCTTTTCCTCTGGAGTTAAAAATTAAGGGCCTTAGTTTATTATCGATTAAAGTCCCCCCCCTCCACCCATAGGCTGATTTTTCCTAGAATTTTTTTGAGGATTTTATACTAGATTTGATCTTACAATTTTAGCTGGTGATTTTAATGCCAGATAGAAGGCTAATGACTAATGTAGTCTCTACTCCTGCATTATAATGCTTCAAATATTTACTTTAACAAGCTCTTTCACCTTGGCCCCACAACTCCAGAGATAAAAACATAATAAAAATAGGTTGGAGATTAACTCTTTTAGCCCTTAAATGTCTTAGATGACTCAACTCTTGGTGACTTGGAAGGAGAATTCAGTTTGTGGAGGCATCACTTCGCAACACTGAGCAAAAAAAATGCCTTAGTCTCCCTTGAGAGACCCTCTATTTGTCACCGACTTGAAGGTGGCTTTTGTTTTGATCCTTTGGGAACAGCTATGGCAGAAACATGATGCCTCCTCTATCAATCATTGACTTCTACAGCGAATTATAATGCTTCATAAGGCCACTACTGTGGAAATTAAATGTGATGTCAATAGTACTTTAGCACCATCAATCCCCACCGAAAAGGGTCTCAAGGAAGGATGCATTCTGTATCCAGCCCTTCAACTTTTATGTTAATAGAATTGTTCAGGTGATGTGAATTTCATCCCCTCCCTCATTAAATCAGATACTAATTTTCACTTTCCTCTGTACAGATGATACAGCTATTTTTTCCCTGACTCAAGATGGATTTTGCTGTAACTATGGGACATTGGCTGAACACTGGACTGGACATAAATTACTCAAAAACAAAGGTGTTACTTTCCCCAAGTGTACATGTCAGTACAGAGGGAAAAACAATAACCTGAGTAAACTGAGTAAGTAAAAGGGTTTAAATATCTAGGCATCTATTTCCAGTTGTCCACATCAAGGATACAGTAATCTCAAAAGATTACAGCCCAACCTCACAAAACCTCTAGTACAGTTATTAGATTTGCCAGCTACAATAGGAACATATCGTTCCCACCATCCATAAAAATTTTCAGTGCTAATGTGTTGCACCTACTGCCATTCAGTGCTCAATTCTGTACATATTCTGATCATTCATATTTTGAAATCACTCAATCGAAATTCATTAAACTTTAAGGTCTCCCACTCCTCACTGAATGTACCTCCTCAGAATTTGGATGCCCCTCTATAGCAGCTTAAATAAAAATATGATATCTGAAATATTGGCTAAGACAAATCTTCTGGGGCAAATTACTGACCCAGCTCAGTTTGGCTGTTATTAACTTAGAAGATGATCACTGACAATTATTTCTCCTCCTGTGGCTTTTCTGCCCTATTTCTAGTATCACTTGGAATACCCAAAGCCATGCAAATAGTCAAGAGTCCTTGAGATGCCTGTACAGAATAACAGATCTAAAATTCCATCTTACTGTCTCATGGTCATCTTTCATAGTTCTTTCACATACCCCAGTTATCTCTATAGAATTTCTATACCAAAGGCACATTCATGTTAGCAAAGTTCAATGCTGTACCTTCAGTGTTGTCAGAGGGGAGATATAGTAATATTCCTCATGCAGAAAGTCTCTCCATTGTTTGAAAATTAGGCCATGTTTTGCTTTATTATCCTTTCTACTGCAGTTGGTAGAGCTCATCATCTACTTCTTACTTACTGTGCTGGCCTGAAACTAGTTATTTGCTTTTTCTTTGTTAACTTCACCACTGAAATTTCCAGGAATGTAGTAATGCAATTGCAATTAGAGGGCTCTGGGTTTGATTTTTATGGTGGTTAGGAGAACTAAACTTTATCTATCTATCTAACCTTTATTTTTTATTCTACTATATTTTATTCTATTTTTAGAACATTAGAATATTATTATAATCTCTTTCTGTAACGTGCTAATGTGTACAGGGGGGGTTTTGGTCTCTGGCTGTAAATTTAAAAAATTGCAGTAATAATGTATATGATACCAGAAAAATGTTCTAGAATGTACTAAGGTACTTCAAATTTATGATGGAAATATGGAAATTGAGGGTCATTTTTTTATGCCTCGTGGACTTGTAAAAAAGCTAGAAAGTTTTGGGTTCAAATACACACAGTGATACAAAGAATTTTAAATATTAATATTCAGCTGAAACTAGAACTATTTTTGTTGAAACTAATAGACAGACAACTAGAAAAGACCTATGGAACATTGCTTTTTTTAAGATCTAGATCTACATATAGATATACAGAGATAGATATAGATAGATATATAGATATAGATACACATCTACATATTAATTTTATTAAGCATTAAAGTTATTCAGATAAAAAAACTAATACAAACTACAAAAAAGAGAAGAATAAAAAGAAAAAATAGGAAGTGCAGAAAAAAGAAAAAAAAATAGAATAGAAAGAAAAAAATAATATACCAAAATCCTGGCCAAAAAAACCCATTAAGGGTTACCAGAAATAACAACATATCTATTTTAACCTTCATCAAATAAACCCACTTTATATTCCTTCCTTTTACTTTTAATAATATTAATCTTTAATCCCTTTAAATAGTGTCCTAGAGCTTGTTTTCATTTTTTCTTTGTCATTTCTCACAAGTCCTTCAGAATTTTAACTGGTCCCTTTTGTAAATCCAATATATGAAAATTATCCAAGGCGTTCTTTTGGTTTGTCATTTGTATATCCCTTTTAATTATTAAAACATCAGCCGGTTTCATTTGTATATCCAGTATAACATCTTTTTCTATATCACTGTTGTAGCTCAACATTTTTAAATCCACTTTCAGATCAGTTTCAGTCTTATCCAGTAAAACTTGTTCCTCTTCTTTAACATCTGAGCACAGTCTATCTATAATGGTGGACATTTCTAAAATTAACTTCTGGGTCCATTGTTCAGAAACATCCTTATCTGATGTTAAGGTATTTTGCTCCATTCTGTGTTAGTAAGTCAAATTTAAGTGTTCTTTAATTGCTATCTTTAGTACCTTCTGGTTTCCTCTAGAGTCCAACATTCAAATTCCCATCTTACCAAGTTTTCTTTTAAGAATTCAAAGCAACAGCATTTTCCCAAAGGAAGAATTCTTATAATTAATTTCAAAATCTTATTTCAAATCCATCTGGACCCTTAGTCCATTTATAACTTTCCAAAATCAATGTTCTAATCACTCTTTTGCTGTTTATTCCAAAAAAAAATTGTTTTCTTTTGCTAAGGATTAATGGGAACTCACCCAATGTGTTTTATAAAACTTGTCAATAGGAATGTTCTTAATAGTTGAAAGCAGCTAAGAAGCAGTTTCCAAATATGATTAAGAAATGAGGATCAGGAGAACTTTGTGTCCATAATATAGGCTACACTGTGGCTGTGACTTGGTGGAAATCCCTCAACTCCCAGCCGCTCAACTCATGAGCTGACTGCAGAAACCTCAGTTCCTGCAGTTTACTCATGATGAGCAGCTGTCCGAAGTGCAAGTGGGCAGTCTCACAATCTCTCCTTTATCCAGAGAGGCTTGGCCAGCCAGAAATCTCCATCCGGGTGCCAATCCCATCGCAGTGTTGTCTCTGCTCCTCCAGACACATCTAGTTCGCCATGCTCCTCACCAGAAGTATCTGGAAAATTGTTTTTGTACATGGTAACTGCAGCAAGATTATGATATGTACAAAGATGGAAAGACTCTGAAATACCCACAATGGAGGAATAGTTGGCGAAGATGACAGAATTTGCAGAGATGGCAAAATTGACTTGCTTGATTAATTGTCCTCTTGTAAAAGTTCCCTCCTCTTCTCTGAGGGTAGTAATAAAGCATACTAGTCTCAAAATATCAAAGGAAGCTTGACACTAAGTAGACCAGACATATTTGAATACTTTTCAGTAGCCTCATAACTTAACTCCTAACCAAAATCATACAGCCAGTTGATACATCTGGCCATTGAGGAAACATTTGAAATGTCTTGCTGATTTAGTGTTAAATTATACTGCATCATTATTATATTGCATCATGCTTAGATATAAGTGCACAGTAAATAACAGTAGTAATATTGCATCAATTTTATGCAGTAGCAGATTTAGAACTTCGGTAGATTTTCTTCTATGTTAATCAACACTGTTAAGAGGATGCAGTCCAGGTAGACTTAAATACTTGGGAATAGCTATTATAAAGTATTCTCACCAATTAATTAAATATAATAATATCCTTTTCTGCCCAAAATTAAAACTGAACATGTATTATCATTACTTTCTAGAAAGCTGCATTCAAAAGTATCATCCTCCTGAAATTCTACTTTTGTTTCAAAAAATCCAAATTCCATTACCTATTACTTGGTTTTTGAGATGGCAAAAATCCATCTATTTATTTGAAGAACTATTAAAAAATAGGATTAGGCATTTTATAAACAAAAAGATGCAAGTTCAAGTATATCAAATCAGGAAAAAATGATGACTTTCAATAGGTAATTCAAAACTTACTCCAATTGATACAAATTGAATTGCACTGGACTCCTTATCATTCCTCCCTAGCATTAAGAAACCAATAACTGCATCTGAAATCCATATTTAAAATTTTAGAAGTTTAGAAGAGATGAAATAATCTTTAGCCCTAATTTTTTTCATTTTATGGCATTCTTGATCATCTTCTTAAGCATGAGGATAAATCTGTATAATAAGGAAATAGAAGTTTTTATAAAATTAAGAGATCATTATGGATGAAAATGCCATTTTTGCTGAATATATTTTTGCAGCTAGTTTGTCACAAATTTCATTTTGATTTGAAAAAAGTGAAGTTGACTAATTCTTTCATTTGCTTCCTAGAACTCATTAAGACTTGAAGAACGGGTACAACTGCTTCAACTTAAATCAATCATCAGTGTTATACAAAACTTATATTAAGAACATATTCTCTGAAAGTCTGAAAAAAAATTCTGGCAGGAAGATTAGGGATTTGAACTTGGCACAGAATTCCTTTCAGCAAAAAAAAGTAAAAATTAACTTCAAAATAAATCCATGGGTAGCCTTATGTTCCTATAAAATTACTATACTTAATTTGTGACCTTTCTAGATTATTTTATTTATTTATTTATTTCTCACATTTCTTCACCGCCCATCTTGACAAGTGACTCTGAGTGGTTTACAATTCAATTAAAATAGCAAGAAATTAATATCACAAAAACAAGTGCATCATAAAAATATAAATATAAAATATAACATCCCAGATGGACAAACAAATAATCTTGATAAAATTCCTCAGGGCCACATCACAGCGCCAACCACCCCCCTGATTGACTACCCCCCTTCCACCCCAAGCAAGGTGGCAAAGCCAGGTTTTCAGCAAATATAGGCACAACTAATTAAGCATATTCTCCTACCCCACAAACAACCCACTCATTGCAAGGCAGTTTATCAACCATGATAAACCTGAATCAAGTTAAAATCTTAAAACTGCCCAATGGACTACTACTAGAAAGTTTATTATATACCTAATTGTACTATAATACAGTTAACAAATCAAAATTATTTTTAGAAGATTGGAGAAGAGTACAACAAGAGTGAACAGAAGTCCTGAATGTGAGATTGACCTTTTTTTTTTCAAAATATCAATGGAAAAACTGACATGGAATATAGGAAAGAAATGAATGTAATAAGAATGAAAATAGAACAAATGCAAAAAGAAAGTATTACATGAAAAATATTAGAAGATAATCTCCTACAGAATGAATAAAAATTGAATGTAAGGAAAGCGTGTGTGAAAACTGCATGGAACTTTGGAAAAGAACTTTGTTACAGATTGTCACTAATGGAAAGGCTGAAAAAAGAATTGCAGTAATGGGAATTGCATGCAGTTGCATGAAATGGAAATATGAAAAAGGATGATTAGTGATGATAAGGAAGCTAGTGAGCTACAAATAAAAAATGAAAAACAATATATAAAAATGTAATTGTGGCCCCTTCAGCAAAGGATCGTTACCTTGTCGTGGTGCTGGAGCTTGAGCACCTCAATGATGCCATGAGCTAAACCGTGAAGGGCCACCCAAGACGGGAGGGTTATGACAGAGAGGTCAGACTAAATGCGATCCCTGGGGAAGGTAATGGCAACCCACCCCAGTATTCTTGCCGTGAAAACTAAATGGATCAATACAACCAGAGATATGTCGGTATACCATCGGAAGATGAGACCCCCAGGTCGGAAGATGGTCAAAATGCTACTGGGGAGGAACAGAGGATGAGTTCAACTAGCCCCAGACGTGATGACGCAGCTAGCTCAAAGCCGAAAGGACAGCTAGCGGCCAATGGCACTGGTGGTGAACGGCGAATCCGATGTTCTAAGGATCAACACTCCGTTGGAACCTGGAATATAAGATCTATGAGCCAGGGCAAATTGGATGTGGTTATTGGTGAGATGTCAAGATTAAAGATAGACATTTTGGGCGTCAGTGAACTGAAATGGACTGGAATGGGCCACTTCACATCAAATGACCACCAGATCTACTACTGTGGACAAGAGGACCACAGAAGAAATGGAGTAGCCTTCGTAATTAATAGTAAAGTGGCTAAAGCAGTGCTTGGATACAATCCAAAAAACAACAGAATTATCTCAATTCGAATTCAGGGCAAGCCATCTAACATCACAGTGATCCAAATATACGCCCCAACCACAGATGCTGAAGAAGCTGAAGTAGAGCAGTTCTGTGAGGACTTGCAGCACCTACTGGACAACACGCCTAAAAGAGATGTTATTTTCATCACAGGAGACTGGAATGCTAAGGTGGGCAGTCAAACAACACCTGGAATTACAGGTAAGCATGGCCTGGGAGAACAAAATGAAACAGGACATAGGCTGATAGAATTTTGCCAAGACAACTCACTCTGCATAACAAACACTCTCTTCCGACAACCTAAGAGACGGCTTTATACATGGACTTCACCAGATGGACAACACTGAAATCAGATTGACTACATCCTTTGCAGCCAAAGGTGGCGGACATCTATACACAGTCGGTAAAAAGAAGACCTGGAGCTGACTGTAGTTCAGATCACAAACTTCTTATTGCACAATTTAGGATCAAACTAAAGAGATTAGGGAAGACCCACAGATCAGCTAGATATGAGCTCACTAATATTCCTAAGGAATATGCAATGGAGGTGAAGAATAGATTTAAGGGACTGGACTTAGTAGATAGGGTCCCGGAAGAACTATGGACAGAAGTTCGCAACATTGTTCAGGAGGCGGCAACAAAATACATCCCAAAGAAAGAGAAAACCAGGAAGGCAAAATGGCTGTCTGCTGAGACACTAGAAGTAGCCCAAGAAAGAAGGAAAGCAAAAGGCAACAGTGATAGGGGGAGCTATGCCCAATTAAATGCAAAATTCCAGAGGTTAGCCAGAAGAGATAAGGAATTATTTTTAAACAAGCAATGCGTGGAAGTGGAAGAAGGCAATAGAATAGGAAGGACAAGAGACCTCTTCCAGAAAATTAGAAACATAGGAGGTAAATTCCAGGCCAAAATGGGTATGATCAAAAACAAAGATGGCAAGGACCTAACAGAAGAAGAAGACATCAAGAAAAGGTGGCAAGAATATACAGAAGACTTGTATAGGAAGGATAACAATATCGGGGATAGCTTTGACAGTGTGGTCAGTGAGCTAGAGCCAGTCATCCTGAAGAGTGAGGTTGAATGGGCCTTAAGAAGCATTGCTAGTAACAAGGCAGCAGGAGACGTTGGCATCCCAGCTGAACTGTTCAAAATCTTGCAAGATGATGCTGTCAAGGTAATGCATGCTATATGCCAGCAAATTTGGAAAACACAAGAATGGCCATCAGATTGGAAAAAATCAACTTATATCCCCATACCAAAAAAGGGAAACACTAAAGAATGTTCAAACTATCGAACAGTGGCACATGCCAATAAGGTAATGCTCAAGATCCTGCAAGGTAGACTTCAGCAATTCATGGAGCGAGAATTGCCAGATGTACAAGCTGGGTTTAGAAAAGGCAGAGGAACTAGGGACCAAATTCCCAATATCCACTGGATAATGGAAAAAGCCAGGGAGTTTCAGAAAAACATCTATTTCTGTTTTATTGACTATTCTAAAGCCTCTGATTGTGTGGACCATAACAAATTGTGGCAAGTTCTTAGTGGTATGCAAATACCAAGTCATCTGGTATGCCTCCTGAAGAATCTGTATAACGACCAAGTAGCAACAGTAAGAACAGACCACGGAACAACGGACTGGTTTAAGATTGGGAAAGGAGTATGGCAGGGCTGTATCCTCTCACCCTACCTATTCAACTTGTACGCAGAACACATCATGCGACATGCTGGGCTTGAGGAATCCAAGGCTGGAGTTATAATTGCAGGAGGAAACATTAACAATCTCAGATATGCAGTTGATACCACTTTGATGGCTGAAAGCGAAGAGGAACTCAGGAGCCTTATGATGAAGGTGAAAGAACAAAGTGCAAAAGCTGGCTTGCAACTAAACCTCAAAAAAAACAAGATTATGGCAACCAGCCTGATTGATAAGTGGCAAATAGAGGGAGAAAATGTAGAAGCAGTGAAAGACTTTGTATTTCTAGGTGCAAAGATTACTGCAGTGGCTGACTGCAGTCAGGAAATCAGAAGACGCTTAATCCTTGGGAGAAGAGCCATGACAAATCTCGATAAAATAATCAAGAGCAGAGACATCACACTGACAACAAAGGTCCGCATAGTTAAAGCAATGGTGTTCCCCGTAGTAACATATGGCTGCGAGAGCTGGACCATAAGGAAGGCTGAGAGAAGGAAGATCGATGCTTTGGAACTGTGGTGTTGGAGGAAAATTCTGAGAGTGCCTTGGACTGCCAGAAGATCAAACCAGTCCATCCTCCAGGAAATAAAGCCAGACTGCTCACTTGAGGGAATGATATTAAAGGCAAAACTGCAGTACTTTGGCCACATAATGAGAAGACAGGACACCTGGAGAAGATGCTGATGCTAGGGAAAGTGGAGGGCAAAAGGAAGAGGGGCCGACCAAGGGCAAGGTGGATGGATGATATTCTAGAGGTGACGGACTCATCCCTGGGGGAGCTGGGGGTGTTGACGACCGACAGGAAGCTCTGGCGTGGGCTGATCCATGAAGTCACGAACTGTCGGAAGCGACTAAATGAATAAACAACAACAAAAAGTTGTGGCGCACCCGAAGGACAAAACGGTTATAAACCAAACATAACTAATGGAAGGGTGGGACCAGTGAGCTGAAAAGCAATCAGAAAGTGATCTGACCACAACAATAGACTAACAACAGGCTAACAATTACATTTCTATATATTGTTTTTCCTTTTTTATTAGTAAGTCTCCCAGAGTTGTAAAGGAGTCAGGTGACCTTAAAATTCGATTAAATATATAAATCAATAAATCAGCAGAATCTTTTCCTATATTCAAATCATAGTATAACTGGAACATGATTGAATATTGCAAAAAAAAAAAAAGTATTATATTTATCTATCCAATGTCTCCCTGATCCAGATCATGTCTTAACAGCTCCAAGAAAAAAATCAGATTGAATATTGCACTCTAATTTTTTATTAAAAAAAGAAATATAATTCTTGGAAGCCTGTTCATGATTATAGATTCTAAATTCTGTGACTATTAAGGAGAATTACCCAGTAGCTCGTATTTTAGATCTGCTTGATCACCTTCAGAAGGCGTGCATTTTTACTAGATTGGACTTGAGAAGAGCTTACCATTTGATCTGAATGAAAGAAGGCTATGAATATTTAACAGCTTTTAACACCCAGTATGGCAAATTTGAATATACGGTAATGCCCTTTAGATTGAGTAATTGCTTCCTGGTCTTCTCTACATTCATCAGTAAAATATTGTCTGATAATTTGGACAAATACGGTAGTTTTCAGGATGCCAACCTGATTTTTTTCATCTTTACATGAGACTCACATCAGAAATATCCTAGAACTTCACAAACACAACCTCTTTGCTAAGAAATGTGTGATTAATCTTCCCCAACTGTCAGGGTCGATTAAGGCTAACTGATGGCTTAAGAGCAGCCCAACAATGGTGCCCCTTAACAGAAGTGAAGCTCTCACACCATTAGATGCAAACGAATGTGATATGTGATGATCTGACCCTTCAAAATCAAATTTTTAAACTTTAGTCATGTACCATGTCAAAGAAAATGTTTCTTTTAACAAAGCAGATTAAAGTTGAACATGGCAGATAAGGTCAATTACAAAAAAATCGACCAAAGCTGAGTGTGGCAGTGAAAGTGTTAAGGACATGGTAACTAGGAGAAAAAAAATCTGTGGTGCCCCCCTTCCCTTAGTGCCCTAAGAACATGTTTATTTTGCTTAATAGTTAATTCAGGGCTGCCATTAGGATATAAATCAAAAAATATAAATAGATCCTGCAAAGGTACAATCCATTCTCACATGACAAGCACCTAATGTGCAACATTTTCTGGGCCTTGCCAACTTTTATAGACAATTCATTCCTAATTTTGCAGAAGACACAAAACCACTTTATTTCTAAAAAAGGGCACTTTTCAGCTCCATCTAGCTCTTATCTGCTGGACTTGTCCACTTATCTTGGCAAGCTGCCAGGTTCATTTGCAAATGATAGAAGGTAGAATGATGCTGTGTTCCTTGCCCTTATGAATTGCTTGGTCCATCTTTGTGCATGGGAGGTGAAAGTGATTTTTACAAGGGAGGCAATTTGAAGGAATGTAGATCTGGACTTGGGAATGGGGAAGGAACCATTAAAGAGGGAGTTTCAAAAATGATTACTCTGTCCTGAGAAAGATGAAAATATGAGAAAGAAACTCAGAATAACCTGCACTGATATTGTTTGGTATACAATGGCATAGAGAGAAATGTTGACAGGCTTTCAAGATTTTCTTATTCTACTCTACAACAACACAGAGCATTCAAACACAATCCCTCTTGTGTTTGTTTCTTGATCTTGCCTATCTCAAAGGGCTGACAAAGAGTGAAGAACTGGTATCTCTTCAGGAGGGTATATACTCAGAGGCTAGGGAGGAAGGGAGATTCAAATTCCGCTGTCTTGATCCTGACCTGGAGTTAGAGCAGGGGTGTCCAACCCGCAGCCCACGTGCAGCCCTGAACAGCTAGAAATGCGGCCCCAAAATATTATCCCCTTATTTTAATGTAAATGTCCATTTTGTCCCTTTTTTTAAAAAACGCCTATCAGCGCATGTTAGGCAGCCTATCAGGGTGCGAGCGTGGAGGGCAGAAAAAAGAGCCCAAGAGCGTAAGAGGCGATTGGCTCCTGCCTGCAAGTGGCAGGAGATTTGAGGAAATAAAAGGCACTCAGGAGAAGAGCTGGTTGTCGCAAATGACCGTTCTATCGTGCTCCCAGAGCCACCTCAAGCCTCTGCTCCAGAATCACCTCAGAAGCCCTGCCCTGCCAACTTGACGGACCCTGCCTCATCATTGCGCCAGAAACTGCTGCTGACCTGCACCTTGCCACTGCTGCCACTGAGCCTGTCACCGGGTCTAGTCTTGCTGTCACTGCCCCCGGCTTGCTGCTGGTGCTTGCCTCACTGTCACCACCATCTCTGCGTCTGCTGCTGGCTTGTATCCTGCTGTTGCTGCCTCTGAGACTGCCGCCACATGGAGTTCTGCTTCGGAGTCCGGCTGTAATTCCATGCCAGTCCTAGTGCCTGCCTCTTGCCCTGCTATGCCAGGGAAACTCTCCTGCTGTGAGATCCCAGCCTGACTGCCCCTCGCATTGGGAAACAATGCCACAGGGACTGATATGGAATATTATGTAAGTTTAACCCCGTCCCATTTTTACATCCCAATGTCCCATTTTTGTCTCAAGGAAATATGGTCAACCTAATTTAGGGCCAATCCCTTCTGGCTAAAAAGGGATTGGCCCTCCTTTCCTCCTTTCCAGGGCTGCCCACACTGTAGCCATCCGGGGAGGCGAGGCTGGGAAGGGGTCCACACATGGAGAAGCCAGGGCGGGGGGCTGCCTGCCCAGCCCTCTCCTCCCAAAGGAGGGGTTTGGAAGACGTGGCACTGGAGGTCCCCTTCAGGGAGAAAGTGTGAAAGTGTGCATATCAAAAGTAGAAAAATGGGGAATTAAGCCACATTGCACTTGACAAATTTAGCTCCTCTATGTCCCTGACATCTCGTTTGGTGCTAGAAAACAGCTTTTACTGGATCTTTAGCAGTCCAAATCAAGAAGTTTCAAGGGGACCCAATGACGTCAGCACTATGGGTCTGATGTTGAAGAAGGACAATTACACAATAAACATTTATCTGAGAGCAGCTGAAGTCTACGTTAATAGCAATAGTCTGTTTCCTTCAGTTCTCTTCCTGTTTTCCTCTACATTTCTCACCAGGCCTAAGCAATTAATAGCTAAGTAATTTATGATTTGGTTGCAACTGATAAATCCAACATCCATTATGTCATGGATCATCAGGGCCCCTAGACTATGTCCATGGATCTCCAAACTTAAATAGGACATTGGTTTTCTTTTTTTAAATATTCTTCAGAGGGAAAAATGCCCCAGAAGTCATGAAACTACCAAATCTCATGTTTTGTATTCTGATATGGGTTTTTTTGAGATCTACAATGGCAGCAATGAAATACAAATTTACTCCAACACTTTTTTGCTCAGATGATGGTGTTTCAGCTACAACTCATCTGGACTACTGCAATGTGCTCTACATGGGGCTGCCCTTAAGGACCACCCACAAGTTACAACTGGTCCAGAATGCAGTTGTGCATGTAGTGTTGGGTGCCCCTAAATTCACCCATTTTACACTCTTATTTGATTATTAAACTTCGCTTTGTTTATTTGCCTATCTAACAATTTACGATGGGTTTGTTGTGTTATTTCCTAAAAAATATATTTATTTATTATTTATATTTATTCCTAAATAAATTTATTCCAGCATGGCTTCAATGTCATTTCAACAGAAAACAGAAAAGAAAAAAAGAAAAATTGTGGATGAAGGAAGAGTATTCAACGAAAAATGGACAGATGAGTACTTTTTTGTCAAGACAAATACTAAGGCACTATGTTTAATTTGTAGGGAAAATGTGTCAGTTTTCAAAGACTTCAATTTGAAATGGCATTATATGGAAAAACATGCTGCCAAATTCGATGTGTATCAAGGAATTTGTCGTAAAGATAAATTAGCAGAACTGAAAAAAAGTCTGTCTCAACAATGTTTTTTTTTTAAGTCACAATTCAAAAGGACTCTATTATAAAAGCTAGTTATTTGTAGCAAATCTGATTAAAAAAAATTCAAAACCATTTACCAATGGTGAGTTTATCAAGCAATATATGGTCCTTTTTTTATCAGGACAAATTTATAATTTGTCCTGATAAAAAAAGTGATTTTTCTAAAATCAGTTTGTCTCACCAGACTATAGCCAGGCGAATTGAAGAAATAGGAAAATCTATTGAAAGAGGTTTGAAAAGTAAAGCTGCTGATTTCAAATTTTATGCTTTGGCCATGGATGAAAGTGCTGATGCTACAGATATGGCTCAACTTGTCATATTTATTAGCGGTATTGATAACAAATATAATGTCACTGAAGAAATGGCTTCTTTGGTGCTATTAAAAGACACAACTAAATCTCTTGATTTGTACAAAGCAGTAAAAATGACATTAAAGCAATTTTCTTTAACCACTGTCAACATATCTGGTATATCTACTGATGGCGTCCTGGCGATGGTCAGTAAAAATGAGGGACTTACAAAATTGATAGAAGACGATGCAAGAGCCACCTGCAACTCACATTTGATGAAGTATCACTGCATTCTACATCAAGAAAATTTATGCACAAAAGCTTTAAAAATGGATAATGTCATGCAAATTGTCATCAAAGCAGTGAATTTCATAAGGGCCAAGGTACTAAATCATTGCCAATTCCAGGAGTTCCTTAAAAGTATGGATGTTGATTATTGGGACAACTTTTACATTTCTGAAGTACGGTGGCTATGTCAGGGTGAAATGCTGAAAAGATTTTATGATTTGCGAAATGAAATCAAGTTGTTTATGGAATCAAAAAGAAACTTTGTGCCAGAACTTGAAGATGAAAAATGGCTCACAGATTTAGCATTTTTGGTGGATTTGACCGCTCATTTAAATGAGTTAAATATGTGTCTTCTAGGTGAAAACCAATAGGGACGCGGTGGCGCTGCGGGTTAAACCGCTGAGCTGCCGATCGGAAGGTCGGCGGTTCGAAACCGCGCGGCGGGGTGAGCTCCCGTTGCTAGTCCCAGCTCCTGCCCACCTAGCAGTTCGAAAACATGCAAATGTGAGTAGATCAATAGGTACCGCTTCGGCGGGAAGGTAACGGCGTTCCGAGTCGTCATGCTGGCCACATGACCCGGAAGTGTCTATGACAACGCCGGCTCCAAGGCTTAGAAACGGAGATGAGCACCGCCCCCTAGAGTCGGACACGACTGGACTTTACGTCAAGGGAAACCTTTACCTTTACCTAGGTGAAAACCAACTTATCACTACAATGTTTCAAACCATAACAGCATTTGAAATGAAACTTAAAGTATGCCAAGCTCAAGTTATGGAAAATAATTTTATATATTTTAATAAGTTGGTTAAACATAGTCCTGTGAACAGCGAGAAATATGCAGCCTTGCTTTTCAGTTTGATACAGGAATTTGAGAACAGGTTTCAAGATTTCTGGAAAATTCATCAATATTTTGGTATATTTTCAACTCCATTTTCCGTCGACATAACTACATTACCTCCAAATTTTCAAATGGAATGCATAGAGTTGCAATCAGATATTCAACTCAAAGAAAATTTGATCATGTCCCTCTCCTGGACTTTTATAAGACCTATCTTCCCAGAGAAAAATATCCCTCACTTCACAATCACGCCTTATTCATGACATTGCTTTTTGGCAGCACGTACATTTGTGAGCAACTATTTTCAAGGATGAAACACACGAAGAGTAAAATTAGAATTAAAATTCTGACCAGCACCTTGAGAACTCACTGAGAATTGCAACCATTTTCATTGAACCAGACATTGATGCATTAGTTTCACAAAAACAAAGTCAAATATCCCACTAGTTTTATGTTGCCCTCTCTTTAAAAAATTTATAATAAAAAATATAAAAAATAAATGAAGTTTTATTACTCATATACATTAACTATATTATATATTTTATGCGTGGCCCAAGACAATTCCTCTTCACTCAGTGTGGCCCAGGGAAGCCAAAAGGTTGGACACCCCTGAGTTAGAGGCTAAACATTGTTTATTAACGGCACAGTCATTTCAGTTTATGATCAACCACAAGCAGGGCACAAGAAGATGAATTAGCTTAAATGCCTCTTTGAGCAGTATATAATGAAATCTCAAGAAAAAAATTCAGAGGAAAAGGAACTTGAATGCCAAAGAAATAGCCACTGTAAAGCTGCCCCCAGAGACAGAACTATTGAGGTGTATGTCACAGAGGCTGAGCAAGGAATACAGAAGGTATCAGGAAATATTCTCATAAGAGCCTTGCTCATTTACGAAGTGGTCTTGCAACCACTTGGGCTAAATACACAACTACTGAAGTAAGTAGAAATTCATGCCTTCTCCTTCGAAAGAAGAGTTCTGCTGCTGATTACTGTAAATAAGATGAAGCATGGTAACTGGCCTAACAAACAAGCCATTATCCATTCTCTCACTCAAATGCTATGATGTCAAATATATTACAGTAATCTGAGAGAGACTGAATGGCTATTCAGTCACTGTAGACACAAGACAATCGTACTAACCTTTAAACTTTGCCATTAATGATTTTAAGAATGAAACTTCTCTTGAGAAAAATACAAGTTGTCCTTATGCAGCTTTTTTTAGAAATGTTGATTTTTCCCACTTATTGAAATGCAGAGGCTAGCCTCAGTCTGGGGGAGTAAAAAGTGCTTGGAAAACAGCATAAATTCATGCAGTGGTACCCAATAGGAGATACGAGACTGTGCTTAAACTCAAGGCCAGGCCTAAACCAGCACAATTATGCAAAACACAGAAGGGAGAAGCAGGTATATCAGCAGAAGGAACAGAGACAAAAGGTAAAGATACTGCTTAGCCCTGCACAACCCATTCCCTAGCTTACCAAAAAAAAAATCTAAAAAATCTACGTAAGCTGGAAGCAGTAAAGAGCAGACTAACAACAGCTGTTGCTTCTACTGAATGACTCAAAACTTTACTCCCAATAAAAGAAAAACAAGGGAACTCTGGCACGTTAAAATATATACCACCAGCATATTATTGGAACAGTTTAAGATCCTCTACCCATAAAAAGAAAGGCACAACAGACAAATTCAAGAGCACAAGGGAATACATAATGGACTTCAGCACATTGCATGTAGACAGACAGCAGAAATTGATAAGGCAGACCAATCCTGAGGAGGAGCAAATTTTGCTGCTCATAGATCTAACAACACAACTGATTGAAACCAACAGAAGAACTCAGAAAACCAATCTAGATTTTCATACTGAAGCAAAGAAGTTCCAAAAGCCCTTACAAGAAAGAGAATCCCAGAGGCCATGGTTGAGGACCTTCTGGGAAAGAATTATGAGAAATGTAATAAAGGGAGAATCTTTTTAGAGGACCAACAGGAGCGGATTCATATGGAGTCAGGATGTAACCTCTACAACGAATTATATATCCAAATAAAAGCTACATGCAAGAAGTGGCAGAAGGTACTTTAACCCCAAAGTTCTGGCAGAGTGCCAGTACTAATCAGGAATCTGCTAACTCTCAATTTGATGATAAGATGCCCTTAGGAAGAAAATGCAAAGCTTCCCCCCCCACCCCGCCCTTTAACAATACTTGAAGATCTACCAGAAATTATTCCAATAAAAATGTTCTTCACACATATCTCCAAGGTACAGCAAGTCAACTTTATCAGAGATTAGAGACTCTAAAGCTTTGCTAGAGACATTCTCAGATGCTGCTGCTCTTGAAACTTCATCTCTGTTAAGTGCTCAATTACCCCCATTAGAGAGAATGTCATCTTGGTTGAATGACCTACTTGGAATCCCAATTGGAATGGATCAACAAAATCATGGTTGGTTGGATGAACAGCCAATTGTGAAAGGGCAAGGATTTTAGACAAAAAGGGAAGAAGTGATACAGGATGGTAATTAGCATACACTAAGGGAAGGTTTCTTCAACAAAGGTCAGAAAAAAATCGTTTGACTATTCCTGGGCAATTGCAAGATTTTAAAGAATAGTCCGTGAGGCAAATGACGTAAGGCAGGAAACAAGAAGAAAGAGAGAATAAAGGTAAGAGGGAAAGGGATCAGAAAGGCAAGTAGCAGGCAGGGAAGATAAGCTCACAGTGGCAATTCTTCAGTGACCTGGGAGAAAACAAAAGATGAAAGTGGCAATAGATCAGGAGAAGAAGGGTACCTGGGAGATCTTCAAGAATGTTAGCAGTGTTGACATGTAAGTCGAAAGCAGCATTCTCAACTGTAATACCTCTGTCTGTAATGCCACTCAGTACCCTCCTGAGAAGGGCCTGACAAAGATTTTGTTTTGGAAATTAGCCTTAGAAGAAATAGCAGATGGAAAAAATGCTTGTGTTGACTTGTCTAGGTATGTATTAGTTTCTTTTTTTCTTTTTCTGGATTTTATTTATTTATATCTTTTGTATGCTTTCTATATACTAAAGCAAAAAAAAATCCTTGTTCTCTGACAAGTTCAACAATTATGCTAACAAATTCAAGTGACCCAACTGATTTCCATTTCCTCTCCTAATTCATCCTTACAAGGAAACAATAAATTGATTCAATGTATATTCAAAGTATTAAAGAATCCTGCTTTGAGCTATGCAATGTGTTGATGATGATGTATGTTCAGTTTCTTACTAGAAAAGTGTATAATGAAAGTGTTGAAATAACACTTCAAACAGTCACTCACGCCCTGGTCATCTCCCATATAGACTATTGTAATGCACTGTACATGGGGCTACCCTTGAAGAATATCTGAAAGCTGCAACTGGTCCACAACACAGCCGTGTGGGCAATTTTAAATGCCCCAAGGTGGGCACAACACCATTGCTACGCGAGCTGCATTGGCTCCCAGTTTGCTTCCGGGTCCAATTCAAGGTGTTGGTTATTACCTTTAAAGCCTTACATGGCATGGGGCCAGGTTACCTGAGGGACTGTCTCATCCCTATTACATCGACCTGTCCCACTCGGTCATGCAGAGAGGGCATGCTACAGACCGCTTCCGTAAAGGAATTCCATCTGATGGGGTCCTGGAAGTGGGCCTTCTCTGCAGTAGCTTCCGCCCTCTGGAACATTCTTCCCCCAGAGGCGAGACAAGCCTCCTCGCTCCTGGACTTCCGCAAAAAGCTAAAAACCTGGTTTTTGCCATCATGTCTGGGACAGGATGGGGAAAAGCCATTTGTGGGGATGGCTAGCGCCCTAGGACAATCTCATTTACTCACGGACTAGAACACAAATTGTAGCCATCTGGATTTGATTGTATTTTATTATATTTTTTATATTTTTACTATTTATCATTGTATTTTATATTGATATGGAATTTTAAACCCTGTTTTTGTAAACCGCCCAGAGTCCCTCCTTTGAGCGGGAGATGGGCGGTAATAAAATTTGATAAATAAATAAATAAATAATAAAACCAGTCAACTGGAATACAGAGCCACAGCAGTAAATATTGAGATATCTTTAACAGGCTTTCACTGACCCAGATAAATGATGCTGGTTACTTTGTTTGGGAAATGCTACGAAGAATTTTAATTTTAGAAAGGCAGCATGTTTATGTCCCACATGAAAGGAGCACAGTAATTTTAGTCACTACTAAAATATTAAAAAAACAACAACGAAGCCTAACTGCCAAATGCTGGGATCCACACCTTTTGTGAATATTTGGTAGCTAGCAAAGATATGTGACCCTTAAAGGAAAAATAATGTTCTTGACTGAAACATCACACTACACTATGGAGGTAACTCAGTAAAAAGTTCAGTCTTCTGCCCCACTGGCCAAATCGGAAAAACTCCAGACTTTATAACAAATCTTAAAGAGGTTCAGAAAGCAGAGAAACATCATACAGCTTTATCTTCCTTTCAAAATCAAGGTGAGGTTTGGGAAATTCTTCTGCACGTCGCCACTGTCAGAATTCTCTCTCAGCAGAAAAACATATTGTCTCTGGTGAATGTATTTTTGGATGCTATTTAAGTGAAATCCAAAATTCAACCACAATATGAGCTGTACAGTCTATATCCATATAGAACTATAAGCTTAGTGTCCAAATTCACAATAGATTAAGATTCAACTTAAGTGCAGTTTGTATAGAATACTAGTTTCTCCAAATAAAAAATAGAAACATATAGAACCATTAAGAAACTAAAGTACAACATAGCTCTTTATGACTAAATTCTTTGCAGATCAGTCCTATACATTCCTTATTGAGCTACCTTAGATGGCATCTGGAGGCCAAAGTAAGCTAAAAATGTACTTCAAAATTAAAATAACCAAATCCAATGAGATCTAAGTATTTTTGCCAAGAATAATGAGAGATTTCAGGTGACACTGACAAAAATACTGAAGCTTTCAGCATTTTCAAAGTTCGTATTTATTTATTTATTTGTCATATTTTTATTCTTCAGCAAAGGATCGTTACCTTGTTGTGGTACTGGAGCTTGAGCACCTCAATGATGCCATGAGCTAAACCATGAAGGGCCACCCAAGACGGGAAGGTCATGACAGAGAGGTCAGACTAAATGCGATCCCTGGGGAAGGTAATGGCAACCCACCCCAGTATTCTTGCCGTGAAAACTAAATGGATCAATACAACCAGAGATATGTCGGTATACCATCGGAAGATGAGACCCCCAGGTCGGAAGATGGTCAAAATGCTACTGGGGAGGAACAGAGGATGAGTTCAACTAGCCCCAGACGTGATGACGCAGCTAGCTCAAAGCCGAAAGGACAGCTAGCGGCCAATGGCACTGGTGGTGAACGGCGAATCCGATGTTCTAAGGATCAACACTCCGTTGGAACCTGGAATATAAGATCTATGAGCCAGGGCAAATTGGATGTGGTTATTGGTGAGATGTCAAGATTAAAGATAGACATTTTGGGCGTCAGTGAACTGAAATGGACTGGAATGGGCCACTTCACATCAAATGACCACCAGATCTACTACTGTGGACAAGAGGACCACAGAAGAAATGGAGTAGCCTTCGTAATTAATAGTAAAGTGGCTAAAGCAGTGCTTGGATACAATCCAAAAAACAACAGAATTATCTCAATTCGAATTCAGGGCAAGCCATCTAACATCACAGTGATCCAAATATACGCCCCAACCACAGATGCTGAAGAAGCTGAAGTAGAGCAGTTCTGTGAGGATTTGCAGCACCTACTGGACAACACGCCTAAAAGAGATGTTATTTTCATCACAGGAGACTGGAATGCTAAGGTGGGCAGTCAAACAACACCTGGAATTACAGGTAAGCATGGCCTGGGAGAACAAAATGAAACAGGACATAGGCTGATAGAATTTTGCCAAGACAACTCACTCTGCATAACAAACACTCTCTTCCGACAACCTAAGAGACGGCTTTATACATGGACTTCACCAGATGGACAACACTGAAATCAGATTGACTACATCCTTTGCAGCCAAAGGTGGCGGACATCTGTACAGTCGGTAAAAACTAGGCCTGGAGCTGACTGTAGTTCAGACCATGAACTTCTTCTTGCACAATTTAGGATCAGACTAAAGAGATTAGGGAAGACCCACAGATCAGCTAGATATGAGCTCACGAATATTCCTCAGGAATATGCAGTGGAGGTGAAGAATAGATTTAAGGGACTGGACTTAGTAGATAGGGTCCCGGAAGAACTCTGGACAGAAGTTGGCAGCATTGTTCAGGAGGCAGCAACAAAATACATCCCAAAGAAAAAGAAAACCAAGAAGGCAAAATGGCTGTCTGCTGAGACACTAGAAGTAGCCCAAGAAAGAAGGAAAGCAAAAGGCAACAGTGATAGGGGGAGATATGCCCAATTAAATGCAAAATTCCAGAGGTTAGCCAGAAGAGATAAGGAATTATTTTTAAACAAGCAATGCGCGGAAGTGGAAGAAGACAATAGAATAGGAAGGACAAGAGACCTCTTCCAGAAAATTAGAAACATTGGAGGTAAATTCCAGGCAAAAATGGGTATGATCAAAAACAAAGATGGCAAGGACCTAACAGAAGAAGAAGACATCAAGAAAAGGTGGCAAGAATATACAGAAGACCTGTATAGGAAGGATAACAATATCGGGGATAGCTTTGACGGTGTGGTCAGTGAGCTAGAGCCAGACATCCTGAAGAGTGAGGTTGAGTGGGCCTTAAGAAGCATTGCTAATAACAAGGCAGCAGGAGAAGACGGCATCCCAGCTGAACTGTTCAAAATCTTGCAAGATGATGCTGTCAAGGTAATGCATGCTATATGCCAGCAAATTTGGAAAACACAAGAATGGCCATCAGATTGGAAAAAAATCAACTTATATCCCCATACCAAAAAAGGGAAACACTAAAGAATGTTCAAACTATCGAACAGTGGCACTCATTTCACATGCCAGTAAGGTAATGCTCAAGATCCTGCAAGGTAGACTTCAGCAGTTCATGGAGCAAGAATTGCCAGATGTACAGGCTGGGTTTAGAAAAGGCAGAGGAACTAGAGACCAAATTGCCAATATCCGCTGGATAATGGAAAAAGCCAGGGAGTTTCAGAAAAACATCTATTTCTGTTTTATTGACCATTCTAAAGCCTTTGACAGTGTGGACCATAACAAATTGTGGCAAGTTCTTAGTGGTATGGGGATACCAAGTCATCTTGTATGCCTCCTGAAGAATCTGTATAACGACCAAGTAGCAACAGTAAGAACAGACCACGGAACAACGGACTGGTTTAAGATTGGGAAAGGAGTACGGCAGGGCTGTATACTCTCACCCTACCTATTCAACTTGTATGCAGAACACATCATGCGACAAGCTGGTCTTGAGGAATCCAAGGCTGGAGTTAAAATCTCTGGAAGAAACATTAACAATCTCAGATATGCAGATGATACCACTTTGATGGCTGAAAGTGAAGAGGAACTGAGGAGCCTTATGATGAAGGTGAAAGAAGAAAGTGCAAAAGCTGGCTTGCACCTAAACCTCAAAAAAACCAAGATTATGGCAACCAGCTTGATTGATAACTGGCAAATAGAGGGAGAAAATGTAGAAGCAGTGAAAGACTTTGTATTCCTAGGTGCAAAGATTACTGCAGATGCTGACTGCAGTCAGGAAATCAGAAGACGCTTCATCCTTGGGAGAAGAGCAATGACAAATCTCGATAAAATAGTTAAGAGCAGAGCCATCACACTGACAACAAAGGCCCGCATAGTTAAAGCAATGGTGTTCCCCGTAGTAACATATGGCTGCGAGAGCTGGACCATAAGGAAGGCTGAGCGAAGGAAGATCGATGCTTTTGAACTGTGGTGTTGGAGGAAAATTCTGAGAGTGCCTTGGACTGCAAGAAGATCAAACCAGTCCATCCTCCAGGAAATAAAGCCAGACTGCTCACTTGAGGGAATGATATTAAAGGCAAAACTGAAATACTTTGGCCACATAATGAGAAGACAGGACACCCTGGAGAAGATGCTGATGCTAGGGAGAGTGGAAGGCAAAACGAAGAGGGGCCGACCAAGGGCAAGATGGATGGTTGATATTCTAGAGGTGACGGACTCGTCCCTGGGGGAGCTGGGGATGTTGACGACGGACAGGAAGCTCTGGCGTGGGCTGGTCCATGAAGTCACGAAGAGTCGGAAGCGACTAAACGAATAAACAACAACAACATCCTTTGCAGCCAAAGGTGGCGGACATCTATACACAGTCGGTAAAAAGAAGACCTGGAGCTGACTGTAGTTCAGATCACAAACTTCTTATTGCACAATTTAGGATCAAACTAAAGAGATTAGGGAAGACCCACAGATCAGCTAGATATGAGCTCACTAATATTCCTAAGGAATATGCAATGGAGGTGAAGAATAGATTTAAGGGACTGGACTTAGTAGATAGGGTCCCGGAAGAACTATGGACAGAAGTTCGCAACATTGTTCAGGAGGCGGCAACAAAATACATCCCAAAGAAAGAGAAAACCAGGAAGGCAAAATGGCTGTCTGCTGAGACACTAGAAGTAGCCCAAGAAAGAAGGAAAGCAAAAGGCAACAGTGATAGGGGGAGCTATGCCCAATTAAATGCAAAATTCCAGAGGTTAGCCAGAAGAGATAAGGAATTATTTTTAAACAAGCAATGCGTGGAAGTGGAAGAAGGCAATAGAATAGGAAGGACAAGAGACCTCTTCCAGAAAATTAGAAACATAGGAGGTAAATTCCAGGCCAAAATGGGTATGATCAAAAACAAAGATGGCAAGGACCTAACAGAAGAAGAAGACATCAAGAAAAGGTGGCAAGAATATACAGAAGACTTGTATAGGAAGGATAACAATATCGGGGATAGCTTTGACAGTGTGGTCAGTGAGCTAGAGCCAGTCATCCTGAAGAGTGAGGTTGAATGGGCCTTAAGAAGCATTGCTAGTAACAAGGCAGCAGGAGACGTTGGCATCCCAGCTGAACTGTTCAAAATCTTGCAAGATGATGCTGTCAAGGTAATGCATGCTATATGCCAGCAAATTTGGAAAACACAAGAATGGCCATCAGATTGGAAAAAATCAACTTATATCCCCATACCAAAAAAGGGAAACACTAAAGAATGTTCAAACTATCGAACAGTGGCACATACCAGTAAGGTAATGCTCAAGATCCTGCAAGGTAGACTTCAGCAATTCATGGAGCGAGAATTGCCAGATGTACAAGCTGGGTTTAGAAAAGGCAGAGGAACTAGGGACCAAATTCCCAATATCCACTGGATAATGGAAAAAGCCAGGGAGTTTCAGAAAAACATCTATTTCTGTTTTATTGACTATTCTAAAGCCTCTGATTGTGTGGACCATAACAAATTGTGGCAAGTTCTTAGTGGTATGCAAATACCAAGTCATCTGGTATGCCTCCTGAAGAATCTGTATAACGACCAAGTAGCAACAGTAAGAACAGACCACGGAACAACGGACTGGTTTAAGATTGGGAAAGGAGTATGGCAGGGCTGTATCCTCTCACCCTACCTATTCAACTTGTACGCAGAACACATCATGCGACATGCTGGGCTTGAGGAATCCAAGGCTGGAGTTATAATTGCAGGAGGAAACATTAACAATCTCAGATATGCAGATGATACCACTTTGATGGCTGAAAGCGAAGAGGAACTCAGGAGCCTTATGATGAAGGTGAAAGAACAAAGTGCAAAAGCTGGCTTGCAACTAAACCTCAAAAAAAACAAGATTATGGCAACCAGCCTGATTGATAAGTGGCAAATAGAGGGAGAAAATGTAGAAGCAGTGAAAGACTTTGTATTTCTAGGTGCGAAGATTACTGCAGTGGCTGACTGCAGTCAGGAAATCAGAAGACGCTTAATCCTTGGGAGAAGAGCCATGACAAATCTCGATAAAATAATCAAGAGCAGAGACATCACACTGACAACAAAGGTCCGCATAGTTAAAGCAATGGTGTTCCCCGTAGTAACATATGGCTGCGAGAGCTGGACCATAAGGAAGGCTGAGAGAAGGAAGATCGATGCTTTGGAACTGTGGTGTTGGAGGAAAATTCTGAGAGTGCCTTGGACTGCCAGAAGATCAAACCAGTCCATCCTCCAGGAAATAAAGCCAGACTGCTCACTTGAGGGAATGATATTAAAGGCAAAACTGCAGTACTTTGGCCACATAATGAGAAGACAGGACACCCTGGAGAAGATGCTGATGCTAGGGAGAGTGGAGGGCAAAAGGAAGAGGGGCCGACCAAGGGCAAGGTGGATGGATGATATTCTAGAGGTGACGGACTCATCCCTGGGGGAGCTGGGGGTGTTGACGACCGACAGGAAGCTCTGGCGTGGGCTGGTCCATGAAGTCACGAACTGTCGGAAGCGACTAAATGAATAAACAACAACAAAAAGTTGTGGCGCACCCGAAGGACAAAACGGTTATAAACCAAACATAACTAATGGAAGGGTGGGACCAGTGAGCTGAAAAGCAATCAGAAAGTGATCTGACCACAACAATAGACTAACAACAGGCTAACAATTACATTTCTATATATTGTTTTTCCTTTTTTATTAGTAAGTCTCCCAGAGTTGTAAAGGAGTCAGGTGACCTTAAAATTCGATTAAATATATAAATCAATAAATCAGCAGAATCTTTTCCTATATTCAAATCATAGTATAACTGGAACATGATTGAATATTGCAAAAAAAAAAAAAGTATTATATTTATCTATCCAATGTCTCCCTGATCCAGATCATGTCTTAACAGCTCCAAGAAAAAAATCAGATTGAATATTGCACTCTAATTTTTTATTAAAAAAAGAAATATAATTCTTGGAAGCCTGTTCATGATTATAGATTCTAAATTCTGTGACTATTAAGGAGAATTACCCAGTAGCTCGTATTTTAGATCTGCTTGATCACCTTCAGAAGGTGTGCATTTTTACTAGATTGGACTTGAGAAGAGCTTACCATTTGATCTGAATGAAAGAAGGCTATGAATATTTAACAGCTTTTAACACCCAGTATGGCAAATTTGAATATACGGTAATGCCCTTTAGATTGAGTAATGGTAGTTTTCAGGATGCCAACCTGATTTTTTTCATCTTTACATGAGACTCACATCAGAAATATCCTAGAACTTCACAAGCACAACCTCTTTGCTAAGAAATGTGTGATTAATCTTCCCCAACTGTCAGGGTCGATTAAGGCTAACTGATGGCTTAAGAGCAGCCCAACAATGGTGCCCCTTAACAGAAGTGAAGCTCTCACACCATTAGATGCAAACGAATGTGATATGTGATGATCTGACCCTTCAAAATCAAATTTTTAAACTTTAGTCATGTACCATGTCAAAGAAAATGTTTGGTTTAATGTTTTTAATGTTTGTCCATGAAGTCACCAACAGTCGGAAGCGACTAAACGAATAAACAACAACAATTTTTATTACTGCCAATCTCCCCCTCTCGGGGGACCCTGGGCAGTTCACAATAAAAATATTGTTATGATTTTGGAGCATTTTATTTTTTTTGACAGCAGCTGCACATTGTGCAAGGTCACAATAAAAAGTTTGCTATACGTGTTTACTAAAAAGTAAATTATATTGATTGTAAGATATTCTACTTCAAAATCAGTTTGCATAAGAAAGAAGACCTATTTAAACCTGATTTCTTAATGTGACATTAATGGATCTGGAACCAAGAAAGTTTCTATAATTATAAAAATGTCATATGAAAGATTAGACTTATTTTATCTTCTTTCTTCCTATCTAGCTACTATTTACCCTAGCTCGCTGCTGAGGCTATACAGGTAGTCTTCAACTTACAACCACAACTGGGACTGGAACTTTTGTCACTAAGTGAGGTGGTTGTTAAGTGAGTCACGCCTGATTTTATGACCTTTTTTGCCACGGTCATTAAGCGAATCTGGCTTCCCCCATTGACTTTGCTTGTTGGAAGCCAGCTGGGAAAGTTGCAAATGGCAATCATATGACCCCCAGGATGCTGCAACCGTCGTAAATACATGCTGGTTGCCAAGCATCTGAATTTTGACATGACTGCAGGACTGCAATGGTGGTGTAAGTGTCTGAAGACTGGTTGTGAGTCACCTTTTTCAGTGCCATTGTAACTTCGAATGGTCGCTAAATGAATGGTCATAAGTCAAGGATTATCTCTATTAAAATGGCCACATGACAATTGTGGACATGTTCCAGATTATTGAGAACTCAACACACATCGGGGTCGCAAGCTTGATCTAGTTTTTACCTCAGGGCACATGCAAAATGATCTGAGGGGTAGGACATGTTATTATCTATCCCTTCTTATAGTCAGATCACTTTCTGATTGCTTTGGAGCTTTCTGGTGCTGGTCTCCCCTGCAAGGAGATGGAAGTTATTAGATCAGTCCACCCCAAGTACCTATGGTTTTCAAAGGTAAGTCAGGAGTTTCCTGAGTCTTTGATGGCAGTTCATCCGAGACCTTGATCAATTCTTGGAATGAGGGAGCATTAGGAGCCATCAATCAGATTGCAACTACGTGGCTTCTCTCTACGTGCTTATCCTGCTCCAGGCCAGCCATGTGCACACAAAGTTAGGTTGCTAAGGCTTTATTTTGGGATCCAGCAAGTATAGGCAGTAACAGAGAAAGTGTGCTTGCAAGCACCTCAGTAAAGTCCCAATAACATATCAGATTGCTTGCAAACAAGTTCCAAACAGCGAGAATCCAAAGCAATGGGCAGAAGCATTGTCAGGTCATGGTTCAAAGGCCTAGGTTTTATGTCTAGGTCTTTTTTTTTCTTTATTATCTATTAAAAAGATCTATATATATTCACTAAGCACTCTGCTTGTACCAGTCTACGACCGCAACAAATAAAATTGAAATTGTCTAGCTCATCGGCCAGTCCAGTTTCAGAGTGACAGAGTTTTGGGGGGCAAAGGGTACAAAGCTTCAGATAGAACAGTTGTTCCCAATGGAGTTTGTCTTAAGTAAAGCCTCTGTCAGAACAGACGCCTGGAGTGCTGCTGGGAAAGACAAAGGAAGAGTCTCACTGAACACTTGCACAAGCCCATATTAGACCTACATAATAGTGATAAGTAGGGTGAGGATTTCTATGACATGTCATATTTTTTCTGGAACCTTTATTTGAATTTATAAGTAAGTTAAAACATGTTTTAGAGTAAATCTGGTGAGAATTAGATGATTTTTATTTGGCCTGAAATGTCATATTTTGACTTTTAAAAGGTGATATGTCTTATTTCTGCTTAATTTTGTAAAAAACGTCATATTTTGGTCATACCTTGGGCATTGGCAACCCTCCTGATAAGCCAGCAAATTCAAGCCAGCAAAGAAAGTGAGAATTTGCCTGTATTTTTTCCTTTTTCTTATTTGCTCCCCCACTCAGGGACGTGTGTGTGTGGAAGAGAGAGAGAGAGAGAGAGAGAGGTGGGAACAAAGGCTTCTCCCCTGACCAGGCCTGAAAAAAAGAGTGAGAATTTGCCTTTTTTTTTTTCCTCATTTGCTCCCCAACTCAGGTGTGTGTGTGTTTGAGGTGGTGGAGTCACATGAGAGCTGCAATCTGATTTCAACATGCCTAAAAGTAGATGTTCAGCGAGTGTGAAATTACGGCATCTTGTTCAAGAATCTGGGGAGCAGATTTTCAGTAGCAATGGTGATATGATGAATGGTGAATGGTTTTGTAAATTGTGTGAAGTTATCAACCCAAAAGCGTTTTAATATTCAACAACATTGTAACTCCATGAAACACAAGAGTTGTTGAGCAAGATTTACCTTCACTGAGAACAGGCAACGTCTCCTTTTCAAGAGAGCTGCTGCTTCAACTACAGGTTCATCAAATACCCAGTCAGAATTTTGTAAGGATCTCTGTACAGTGATGGTTACTTCAAATATTCCCTTAAGGAAATTAGGTAGTGGTAGCCTCAGGCATTTTTTGGAGAAGTACACCAGTCACCCGATTCCAAATGAATCAACTGTAAGGAAAAATTACATCTCTGCCTGCTGTGAAGATGTATTAGGAAGATAAGATCTGCTGTTGACAACAATAAGATATGGGTTTCAATAGATGAAACAAGTGATGTAAACGGAAGATATGTAGCCAGTGTTATTCTTGGCACTCTGAAATGTGACAAGCCTGGTGAAGTATTTCTTCCAACATGTGAAACTCTACAAAAAGTAAACAGTTCCACTATTGCTATGCTCTTTGATGATTCTATGAAACTACTCTGGCCGGATGGTGTAAAAAGGGGAAATATCCTTCTCTTTGTAACAGATGCCACTCCATACATGACTAAAGCAGCCAAGGGACTTAAACTTCTTTATCCAAAAATGATCCGTATCACATGCCTTGCACATGGTTTATACAGAGTGGCCGAAGAGATTCGAAGCAACTATCCTGATGTACAGTAGGTAAGATAATTTCAAATGGGAAAAAAATGTTAATTAAAGCTCCACTTTGAGTACAAAAGTTCAAAGAAATTGCTCCTACTTTGGCTCTCCCTCCCCAAACTGTTGTGACATATTGGGGGACTTGGCTGGATGTGGCTATGTATCATTTCACAAATTATGCTTCCCTGTAACGGATAGTTAAAGAATTTGACTGTTGTGAATCTTCCTCCGTCAAGATTGTGCAAGATTCCTTTTCTGAAACCTTGGCTGGAAATTTAGCATATATAGGATCTAACTTCAGTGGATTATCAAGAGCAATCACCTGCCATGAAACTGTAGGAATGGAATTTAGTGATGCACTGAACATTGTAAAACAAACTGAGAGTGATTTAAAGCCAGCAAAGGGGAAAGTGGCTGAAAAAATTAGTGATAAACTGCAAAGAGTGCTCCAATCTAATCTGGATTATTCAACACTTTGCAAAATAAGTAACATTCTAAATGGGCTCGAAGGAAAATTTGAAGACTTCGAGTCAGAATTTTCTCCAGATGAGTTTGCTTTTTTCAAATTTGTTCCTATAACCTCTTGTGATGTCGAACAGAGTTTCTCCAGATATAAGAACATACTGGTGGACAACAGAAGGAGTTCTGAGTTTGATAACCTCAAGATACACGTGGTCATCCAATGCAATTTGCTGTTAATGAAAACTAATCCAGGGATGACCATTTTACTCTCAAAATGTTCATTTGATTCCTTCAATACTAGCACTTCTGTACTGGAAGTGAAGAAAAATAAACTTGTGTGTGTGTGTGTGTGTGTAAGCATCGATTTTTAAAATTTCAGAAAAATTGTAAAGTCATATTTTTGCTTTAAAAGTCATATTTTTGGTTTAATTGGTCATATTTAAACAGTTTTAAGGTCATAAATGCTTGCATATTTCTAACATTTTTAGGTCATAGAAATCCTCGCCCTTGTGATAAGGGTGGCAAGATGCAACAGGTTTTTTTTACTCTTATTGAAGTTGAGAACACAATTCAGAAGCCCTTTCTTAAAGGAACCCTTATGGGTGTTAATGGAGATGAAGAACATCTTAATGGCCACTCTGAGGAATATTCTAGGTATCTGATGGATAAAGTTGCTCAGAATTGTTTGGTGTTGGACTCTGGCTAGGCAGTCCCATGGAGTTGACGGGAGAGGGCTCTTGCCCTATTATCTAGGAGGAGTTTGAATCTGTGAGTCTTGAGGAAGTGGAAAAGATCCTTGGGGATGTTAGCACTGCCAACTGAGGCTGAGTTTCAACCCTAGCAAGAACCCAAGTGCTCTAGGTTCAAGGACCTTTCAATCCAAGGATTTACCATCTTAAGCTCTTGATGGGGTAGCACTCTCCAGAGTAGAACTTGCATGTAAATTGGGAGTTCTTCTGGAGTCTTGGCTCCTGCTCAATGAGCAGATGGCAGCCATGGCTAGGAGAGTCTTTGTACAAACACATCTTGTATGACAGTTATGTCCTTTCCAGGATTGGGAGGCAGTTCTACAGCCACATATGCTCTAGTTACCTCCAACTTGGCTACCCTCAGAGAACACCCAGAAGCTGCAATTGGTCCAGAATGCGGCCATACAAGCAATTATGGGTGTTCCTCATTTTGCCCATGTAACATCTTGCCCATGTAACATCTGATTACTCTAGGTACTGTCTTTCTTCTATAATTTCTGCCAAACCAGTAAGATATGATAGAGTTGGTATCTCAAGGTCCCAGCTGTAAAGCACTGTCATCTTGCAGGACCTAGGCGTCCCTCCTCTGTAGCAGTGCCTGTCTTATAGAACAATGGCCCTTACCCTGATGAGCTTTCATAAAACTTGGCTCTTCCAGCAAGCCCTGGGCTAGTGTGTAATAACTTATTTCCTAGTAGTCTATCTAGTAACATATGGCTGCGAGAGCTGGACCATAAGGAAGGCTGAGAGAAGGAAGATTGATGCTTTTGAACTGTGGTGTTGGAGGAAAATTCTGAGAGTGCCTTGGACTGCAAGAAGATCAAACCAGTCCATCCTCCAGGAAATAAAGCCAGACTGCTCACTTGAGGGAATGATATTCAAGGCAAAACTGAAATACTTTGGCCACATAATGAGAATGTCATGTTCATCGTTTCAATGTTCTGTATACATCGTAACATTTCGCATGTCACTTTTCTAACCCGTGTTTGCGGGTTGGAAATTTCCAGCCGTGCCAGGCTGTAATCTTCTTACTGCAACTGTGGAATGTATGTTTGGGTTAGTGACTCTGTTCAAGGTTACTTTCTCAGGCCAATGTGGGTAACGGTTGCTAACACCTGGGAGGGGGTGGTTGCTAGGAGGGAGGAAGGGCGGGGCTGGTTTTGAAGCGAGGGTTTTTAGTTTGTATTTGGAGCGCTTTTGCTCATTCTCAGCTTTCTTCGTATTTGCATACTATTCTTTCAATAAATCAGTTTTCATAAAGAACCCCCTTGTGAGACTGAGTATGTCAGAATAGGCAATCATTACAGAGAAGACAGGACACCCTGGAGAAGATCCTGATGCTAGGGAGAGTGGAAGGCAAAAGGAAGAGGGGCCGACCAAGGGCAAGGTGGATGGATGATATTCTAGAAGTGACGGACTTGTCCCTGGGGGAGTTGGGGGTGTCGACGACCGACAGGAAGCTCTGGCGTGGGCTGGTCCATGAAGTCACGAAGAGTCGGAAGCGACTAAACGAATAAACAACAACAACTAGTAGTCTATCATGATGCTTTAGTCCTGTTGTCCTGTTGTGTTGGTTATTCTTCCCAGTATATGGTAATGTTGAATTATTATCTATTTTGTTATTTCTATTTCTTTTATAACTATTTTAACCCAAGTATGTAAGCCACCTAGAGTTTATTTCAGTGATTGAGGCAGCACGCAAATGAATGAATAAATAAAGAAGCAAAGCAACCATGATTTCAAGAGCAGCAGCACCACTGTGAGGTCTAGCTGGAACTACATTGGAAGTAGTTTCATTTCCTGGATTAAGATGATTGCACTGCATCAAGACACGCCTCTCACTTACCACTGGATCTGTTCTTGCGGTTTGATTTGCCACCTGTAAGAAGCATCTTGAGACTGTTCCGAAACATGGCTGTTCTGGTCTAATCAGCACGACCCAGAAGCTGTATAAATGTAAAAAATTAAATGTATCCATCAACTGATTTTTGATAATTAATGACAAAAAATAAAGTAGAGGCACAAAAATCTTTATATCTGCTATTTACATTAATACTGCAACATCCAAAATCCAAGTTTAAAAAAACCCTCAGTTTTTGAATGAAATACTCTTACATAGAGATTTTCTATCTTCTACAGGCTGACCATATTTATATATTTCTGGATTCTGTTCTGCCTCACCTGTTTAACAGTTTGGAACATGACTGGGTTCTGCATATTGAGTAAAATTGGCAAGGTAGCCCCCCCCCCCATTGGTAACAATATAAGATCTGGCGTTTTATTGCAGACAGGCCATGTCTTGCATAGGCAGTCAGGGGCACCAAGCCTACATACTGGAAACTGGAAACAGATCAGGGGTGAAAAATCCTCTAAGATGAGCTACTGGAACTAAAGAGTGTGAATTTATTTACAGTGATTTATAAGTACCCATATTAGTTACCTCATTTACTAATAAACTTCAATGAACACTTATCAACTGATATACTTCGAATGAACACTAGCCAACTGAACAAACATTTTTTCAACATTATGCTACTTTTGAATCTATTCTGAAATATTATGCAAGCTTAGAAAATACAAGAGAATCAAATGTGTGCTGAATTTACCTTTAATCTTTTCAGACCATTTGTGAAGATAAACTAGAAATAAATGTAGAAAAATCAAAAGCCATAGGAGTGACTAAGTAAGATTTTGCACAGATTACAACCCAAAGATAAATTACAGAGAAATAACCTGTCCTGATACTATCTCCAGGTACAAGAGCTTGCTCCTCTTCTGTATGTAGACCATGATAAAATAGGACAAGTAACTTACATGTAACTGAAATTCTTTAGTTACAGAAAGGATAATTTTAACAAATTGATCAGCAATCTACAATGTAATGTTGAAGAAAGGGGAATGTACTGGACAGTGATAATGTTGGAGAAAAGTGGAACTGTTCAACAAAAATATATGAAAGTTCTTACAAGATAAAAAAAACCCTAAAAAACAGCAAAATATGTTCTATTTTTTCTTTCACTGACCAGAAAAGCTGGTAATGTTGTATACATTAAAAATCATGCTATGAAATATCTTCCTTTGAATGAGTTAAATTATTGTTATAAAGCTATAAATAACAAAATTATTTTGCCATCCTTTTCATCTGATCCCTAATTATTAACCTTTTCTCATCACCTTACTACTGTGACATATGCATTGTGCTACAGACTGGGAAATAAGCAGCTTATTACTCTGCCTTGCTGCAAAATAACATGATCAGAGGGATGTGAGGCAGAAAATGAAAAAGATCTTTTTTGAGTATCAAGGTATCAGAAGAAAAATCTCAATGAGAAACAACCTGTAAGTCCCAAAGAAGGTCTGATTTCATAAATATGCCGAACACCTAAATATTATATGCTACTTCATAGGTTATGTATTCTCTGCTCTTAAAGTGGTAAATGTTCCATATATGTTTTACTTTTTCAAATTAAAAAATACCCCGAGGAAAAAATAATTCAAAATTCTAGAAGTGTTATATCAGTAAGAATCACCTTGCAGTTTAATACACCAAGAATTCCTCTGTGAAAGCAGGTAAAATAGCCATCAATCTATTATATTCCCTGTCTGATATATTTATAAGAGCATTGCAATCCATGTTCAGTAAAAAAAATGCCCATGCTAGATATGTAAGATTTCTAAATGTATGCTTTAAGATATATATCCTTTTATCCACACTTGTTGATAGTATTTATTGTGTCTAATCATATATTTGGCTGCCATGAAGCCCTAAGATCAAAAACTATATTCCTGTTCAGTAATGAGCATAATTGGAACATCAACATTTCTTGGGGTTTTTTTAATATCTGTAGCTTTCATATAGTTTAGTGGGGTTACAACTCCTAAAGTGAATCCATACCAAAGGAGACGTTCCCTGACAAATCTGTTTGAGGAAGACTGATAATTATTCCATAACATCAGGGCAATAATCCAGATGAGATAAACAGGAATTTAAATCCCCCTGATTCTTTTAAGTAGGGATTATTTAGCCAGTTTATAACAAATTTTAATTGTTAACAAGTCAGAACAGGGTTGTTGCTTTTGAGACTTGACAACCTTTGTTGGCTGCGTCATTACATAAAAATGCAAATGGTGAGACAAAGAAATGCAAATGGTCAGGCAAAGAAATGCAAGACAGATTGCCAGAATGATTATAGTTGTCCTGATTTGAAGATGCTGAAGGGAACGTGTTTGAACATTCAGGTTAATAAATATTCTTGTGTCGTCATACTTTCTTTGAAGGACTATGTTCATTATTTCTGGGTGAGTTTCTCAAGTTACTATTGGACTTTCAATGTTTTAACAAAATATAATGATTACATTATGATGGTTGTACTGTGATTGTCACACAAAAATCAGGTAATGATCTTAACTGTATCATATAGGGTTAGAAATTCACCTGGAAGTCAATGTAAACCCCATTTTGGGAGGGGGAAATGGCTGATTTAGGAGTGACTGGGAGCAAACTATTCACATCTCTGGTACACACAATGAATAGCCATCACAATATCTGCATATCTTAGGTGTAAATAAGAAGAATACAATACCGTCAGTTTGAAGAACCTTATCCAATGTATGGGATATTGGGAGTCACCCAAGATCTCCATTGTGGTATGCTTGGCTCAAGCATCTCCCTTCACAAGGTAGTATAATTTAATTTAATTTATCCCACTTTTGTTGTTGTTTATTCGTTTAGTCGCTTCCGACTCTTCGTGACTTCATGGACCAGCCCACGCCAGAGCTTCCTGTCGGTCGTCAACACCCCCAGCTCCCCCAGGGACGAGTCCGTCACCTCTAGAATATCATCCATCCATCTTGCCCTTGGTCGGCCCCTCTTCCTTTTGCCTTCCACTCTCCCTAGCATCAGCATCTTCTCCAGGGTGTCCTGTCTTCTCATTATGTGGCCAAAGTATTTCAGTTTTGCCTTTAATATCATTCCCTCAAGTGAGCAGTCTGGCTTTATTTCCTGGAGGATGGACTGGTTGGATCTTCTTGCAGTCCAAGGCACTCTCAGAATTTTCCTCCAACACCACAGTTCAAAAGCATCGATCTTCCTTCGCTCAGCTTTCCTTATGGTCCAGCTCTCGCAGCCATATGTTACTACAGGGAACACCATTGCTTTAACTATGCGGGCCTTTGTTGTCAGTGTGATGTCTCTGCTCTTAACTATTTTATCGAGATTTGTCATTGCTCTTCTTCCAAGGATTAAGCGTCTTCTGATTTCCTGACTGCAGTCAGCATCTGCAGTAATCTTTGCACCTAGGAATACAAAGTCTTTCACTGCTTCTACATTTTCTCCCTCTATTTGCCAGTTATCAATCAAGCTGGTTGCCATAATCTTGGTTTTTTTGAGGTTTAGCTGCAAACCAGCTTTTGCACTTTCTTCTTTCACCTTCATCATAAGGCTCCTCAGTTCCTCTTCACTTTCAGCCATCAAAGTGGTATCATCTGCATATCTGAGATTGTTAATGTTTCTTCCAGAGATTTTAACTCCAGCCTTGGATTCCTCAAGGCCAGCTTGTCGCATGATGTGTTCTGCATACAAGTTGAATAGGTAGGGTGAGAGGATACAGCCCTGCCGTACTCCTTTCCCAATCTTAAACCAGTCTGTTGTTCCATGGTCTGTTCTTACTGTTGCTACTTGGTCGTTATACAGATTCTTCAGGAGGCATACAAGATGACTTGGTATCCCCATACCACTAAGAACTTGCCACAATTTGTTATGGTCCACACAGTCAAAGGCTTTAGAATAGTCAATAAAACAGAAATAGATGTTTTTCTGAAACTCCCTGGCTTTTTCCATTATCCAGCGGATATTGGCAATTTGGTCTCTAGTTCCTCTGCCTTTTCTAAACCCAGCTTGTACGTCTGGCAATTCTCGCTCCATGAACTGCTGAAGTCTACCTTGCAGGATCTTGAGCATTACCTTACTGGCATGTGAAATGAGTGCCACTGTTCGATAGTTTGAACATTCTTTAGTGTTTCCCTTTTTTGGTATGGGGATATAAGTTGATTTTTTCCAGTCTGATGGCCATTCTTGTGTTTTCCAAATTTGCTGGCATATAGCATGCATTACCTTGACAGCATCATCTTGCAAGATTTTGAACAGTTCAGCTGGGATGCCGTCGTCTCCTGTTGCCTTGTTATTAGCAATGCTTCTTAAGGCCCACTCAACCTCACTCTTCAGGATGTCTGGCTCTAGCTCACCGACCACACTGTCAAAGCTATCCCCGATATTGTTATCCTTCCTATACAGGTTTTCTGTATATTCTTGCCACCTTTTCTTGATCTCTTCTTCTTCTGTTAGGTCCTTGCCATCTTTGTTTTTGATCATACCCATTTTTGCCTGGAATTTACCTCCAATGTTTCTAATTTTCTGGAAGAGGTCTCTTGTCCTTCCTATTCTATTGTCTTCTTCCACTTCCGCGCATTGCTTGTTTAAAAATAATTCCTTATCTCTTCTGGCTAACCTCTGGAATTTTGCATTTAATTGGGCATATCTCCCCCTATCACTGTTGCCTTTTGCTTTCCTTCTTTCTTGGGCTACTTCTAGTGTCTCAGCAGACAGCCATTTTGCCTTCTTGGTTTTCTCTTTCTTTGGGATGTATTTTGTTGCCGCCTCCTGAACAATGCTGCCAACTTCTGTCCAGAGTTCTTCCGGGACCCTATCTACTAAGTCCAGTCCCTTAAATCTATTCTTCACCTCCACTGCATATTCCTTAGGAATATTAGTGAGCTCATATCTAGCTGATCTGTGGGTCTTCCCTAATCTCTTTAGTCTGATCCTAAATTGTGCAAGAAGAAGTTCGTGATCTGAACTACAGTCAGCTCCAGGCCTTGTTTTTACCGACTGTACAGATGTCCGCCACCTTTGGCTGCAAAGGATGTAATCAATCTGATTTCGGTGTTGTCCATCTGGTGAAGTCCATGTATAAAGCCGTCTCTTAGGTTGTTGGAAGAGAGTGTTTGTTATGCAGAGTGAATTGTCTTGGCAAAATTCTATCAGCCTGTGTCCTGCTTCGTTTTGTTCTCCCAGGCCATACTTACCTGTAATTCGAGGTGTCATTTGACTGCCCACCTTAGCATTCCAGTCTCCTGTGATGAAAATAACATCTCTTTTAGGCGTGTTGTCCAGTAGGTGCTGCAGATCCTCATAGAACTGCTCTACTTCAGCTTCTTCAGCATTTGTGGTTGGGGCGTATATTTGGATCATTGTGATGTTAGATGGCTTGCCCTGAATTCGAATTGAGATCATTCTATCATTTTTTGGGTTGTATCCAAGCACTGCTTTAGCCACTTTACTATTAATTATGAAGGCTACTCCATTTCTTCTGTGGTCCTCTTGTCCGCAGTAGTAGATCTGGTGGTCATTTGATGTGAAGTGGCCCATTCCAGTCCATTTCAGTTCACTGACGCCCAGAATGTCTATCTTTAATCTTGACATCTCACCAATAACCACATCCAATTTGCCCTGGCTCATAGATCTTACATTCCAGGTTCCGATGGTGTGTTGATCCTTAGAACATCGGATTCGCCGTTCACCACCAGCACCGTCGGCCGCTAGCCGTCCTTTCGGCTTTGAGCTAGCTGCGTCATCACGTCTGGGGCTAGTTGAGCTCATCCTCTGTTCCTCCCCAGTAGCATTTTGACCATCTTCCGACCTGGGGGTCTCATCTTCCGATGGTATACCGACATATCTCTGGTTGTACTGATCCATTTAGTTTTCACGGCAAGAATACTGAGGTGGGTTGCCATTACCTTCCCCAGGGATCGCATTTAGTCTGACCTCTCTGTCATGACCTTCCCGTCTTGGGTGGCCCTTCACGGTTTAGCTCATGGCATCATTGAGGTGCTCAAGCTCCAGCACCACGACAAGGTAACGATCCTTTGCTGAAGTATCCCACTTTAAGTGGCCATAAAACGTCTTTAAATAAATAAATAGTCCTCCCTTGCAAATCAAAGGGGAAGATATCATCAATAAAAACTACTTTTTTTCTCTTATGTAGTGTGACAGTATCCTTGGAATCTCTCAAACTGGATCAAATCTTTTGCAGCACATATTCTAAACTGTGTCCTTATTAAATGTGTGGCAAAGAGGAAAAGGGCATTTAGGGCATATCCTATACAATTAACATCCTTTAAGCACTATGCCACCTACAGTGTTTCCTTTCCCTAGTTTGCTGCAGTAGTTTAATGCACTTAGTAAACAGGTGGTATCTCTATACTATTTCATTTTATTAGTGCAAACATTCAGCAATATTAAAAAAAAACAGTAGTTGCATTAATTGCATTGATTCATTATGTTAAGGTAGAGAACACTTTGATGTCTCTCCATCTGCTCCTCTTCAATGTCATCATTAGCATCTAACATTTCAGTTATTTTGATAACAATGTTCCAGCCACATCATATAGTTCTGAAAGGCCTAGTTTTACCTATGGCAAAAAGAAAAAAGAAACTCCATATTGCAGAAATATAAATCACCATGAGGCCACAAAAAGAAGCAACTGGAAAACAAAATTTAACTTTGTTTATGCAACAACCTATTTTTTTCCTATTAGTGAGAATTTATTTATTTTCTATCCTGCCTTTATTATTTTTATAAATAACTCAAGGCAGCGAACATACCTAATACTCCTTCCTCCTCCTGTTTTCCCCACAACAACAACCCTGTGAGGTGAGTTGGGCTGAGAGGGAGTGACTGGCCCACGGTCACCCAGCCGGCTTTCACGCCTAAGGCAGCACTAGAACTCACAGACTCCTGGTTTCTAGCCCGTTGCCTTAACCGCTAGACCAAACTGGCTTGAATGCGTAATTCATCATGTTTCAGTCACTTTGACCAGCATACAGTCCACTCAACACAGCAGATATTGTAGAGAAATTGTTGGATAAATACACAGTAAAATAAACTCTCAGAAATGTCCAAATAATCTAAAGGGCACAATTATTACTTTGTGCCCTTATGGGGAATGCAGTACCCACAATAATTCCTCATATGTGTTTTTGCATCAACAGAAGAAGGAAGAGTTTTTCTTACTGATATAACTGATACATCAGGAAATGTACACACTGGTAATATTCATAAGAAGTAGCAATAAAGGCTATAACAAACTGTCAAAAGAGTTTGAAATGACTAGTCATGAATAATGCTGCAAACATCTTCACAATTAGAAATGTAGAAGAATATGAGAAATCTCCTAACTAAGAACATTCATTTGGGGTGCTTATTTAATGCATTTCTTAGCAAAAAGCATTTACATTGATTGAACAAAGGATAATGTTGTGAATATTGTAAAATGCTTTTCTCAATAACCGTTATTTAGCAAGCAGCTTCTCTAAAGGTGAAACTAAAGATATCTTGTCAAACACATTGTCTATTTAGATTTGTTGTTGTTGTTGTTCAGTCATTAAGTCGTGTCCGACTCTTCGTAACCCCATGGACCATAGCATGCCAGGCCTTCCTGTCCTCCATTGTCTCCCAGAGTTTACTCAAGTTCATGTTCATTGCATCGGTGACGCTATCTAACCATCTCATCCTCTGCCGTCCCCTTCTCCTTTTGCCTTCAGTCTTTCCTAGCATCAGGGTCTTTTCCATTTCTATTTAGATTAGGGCTGTGCAAATCCTTCAAAGGAGGTCCTTTGAAATGCACAGGAGCATATACAGGTAGTCTTCACTTAACGACCATTCGTTCAGCGACCATTCAAAATTATCACGGCGCTGAAAAAATGGACTTACGACCTGTGCCCGAATTACGACCGTTGCAGTGCCCCCACAGTCACGTGATCAAAATTTGGGCACTTGGCAGCCTGCCCACGCTTACAATTGCAGAGGTGCATCAACTCCCTCCACCCACCTATCTCCCCTCCATCTCTGCCCTTTTGGAAACCTGCAGCCTGCCTTGTGGGGCAGCAAGTAGACCCAGAACCACACAGCTCTGGGGCTGCAAGACGCCCCTGAGCTGCAGCACAGGACGAAACTGCAACCACCCCAGCCCAGCTGTCCAAAGCCGCCTCAGCCAGCTCCAGCCTCCCTAGCCCAGCCACGCAAACCCACTCAGCCCAGCCAGATGAAGCCAGCCCAGCCATCCCAAGCCGCCCCAGCCTCCCCAGCCCAGCCATGCAAAGCCACCCCAGCCCAGCCACACAAAGCCACCGTAGCAAGCTCCACCCTCCCCAGCCCTCATTCATTCATCGAGTTGACTCCTCTCCCAGTTCCCTGCACTGACCTTTCGCCTTTTTCGCCCAGCTGCCAAGGGGAAAGCCTGGCTGTCTTTGCTGACTCCTTTTCAGACCCAGCTTCTCCAGCAAACATTTCCTCCACGTGACTCCCTTTGGAGCAACTGTCTTCGGAAGCTTATGTTACCTTCTCAGAGCCTTTGGAAAGAGAGCACAGCTCTCTGAAGATAGCACTGCCTCCAGAAGCTCTCACACTATTCTCAGAGCCTTTAGAGCTTTACAACCGCATTGCTTAGCGATGGAAATTCCGGGCCCAATTACTGTCATTAAATGGGGACAATCTGTACAAAGCACCTTGTTTTCAAATTGTTAAAGCAACTTTTTCCAGTGTACTTTAGAAACTGCTCCTGGCTGTCTTTGTGTGCATGTATAGCCACACTGCTTTGTTTTTTTCCAAGTTGCTTTGCATAACCTTGCAAAAAAAAAAATTCAGATTGCAGAAAAAATAAAGCAAAATAAATATATGCTCCTGCACATTCTGAAGCACCTCTTCTGAAAGATCTGCACAGTCCTAGTTAAGATCCTTATATCAAAAACTAGCCTAAGACAATTTGTGAATGAAATAAAACACCACAGCTGTCAACATGAGGTTAAAGAGAAACACTGAACATTCAATAACTAACTTAAAACTTATTTCTGTGTTATCTGAGTAAAGCACTGCTTTATTTCTGATGCTGATGGACTCTAGAAGGAACTAAGTATAATCTTAAAGAAAATAATTAGGCAATGACACAAACTTAGATAGATAAAGTGAATGGAATAAACACTGACACCATTTTCTTGCCAAGATTCTCAATACTCATACCTCGAGCAATTCTTAACTGCTGAAAAAAAGAGTTGGCTATAACTGTGGCATCCAGCAATCATCCTTCCATAACACCAACTTTTATATATGTGATATGTAATTTGCAAAAGAAAAACGGAAAAAATTTTCATCACTCAGACTAATCAAATAGCCTTCCATATATATTCATATCACACTGTACAATTATTTGGTTCACGTTTAAGTCAATTTACTAACTTTAGAAAAAATGGAAAATTAAGCATGCATATAATAGTTCAAATTTCTAAATAATTCTCTAGTCAAGATTTCCAATGACAAAAGCCTTATTCAAATGCAGGCATTAGTTCTTCAGATTATAGTATATATGACAGGTAAGTGGTATTTTTCCATCCTTAGAATGTTAAACTTTTTGTAACCATATAGCACTTCCTTTGTCCACTTATTAGTTTCCAAATTATTTTTATGTTATTCAAAAAAATACGCACAGATAAGATATAAACCTGTCTTGCACTTTCAGCACTACATCTATTATTAGCTGAATCCTCAGTTTCTTTCTGGAAAAATGCAGAATATATCTTAGAGCCATCTCAACCCAATTACATTGACCCATCCCACCCGGTCCAGCAGTAAGGGCATGCTGCGGACCCTATCGTTCGAAGGAGAGCCTTTTCTGCCATTGCCCCCACCCTGCAGAACATCTTGCCCCTTGAGGTGAGGTTGGCCCCCACTCTTCTGGCCTTCAAGAAGAGCGTCAGGACCTGGCTCTGCCAATTAGCTTGGGGATCCAAGAGTGATAGGCAGCCCTGGGGGTGGTTGGTGGCTTAAGACACTCTCTCTGCCTTTTAGTTTCCCTCTTTTATTTTTTGTACTTTCTATTTTAATAATGGTTTTATAATTTATATTTGTAAGCCACCCAGAGTCACTTTTATAGTGAGATGGGCAGTGTATACATTTAATAACAAATAAATACATAAAAAATGTACCAAATATTTTTGTTGCATTAACTGTAGCTTTAAATCTAAACGTGATTTTTAATACCAAAATTGTCTTTGATTACCATCATTTTCCTCAATAAATAAATGAACAAGTATAATGTTTTTGACTCATTTGTTTAACTGGGTTCTCTTTCTCTCTTTTTAGGACCTGTGTAGAAAACTAATCAGATTTTAGGTCATATTTATGCAGAAATATTGGAAATTCAAAAGGGTTCACAACATTTTAACCATCACTGTATGTTCATCTTCAATCACTATATTCCTATATAAGAATTTTTTGACCAGTCTCTGGAACTCTTCATTCTTAACAGCAGGAGAACAGTGGCTCAGCAGGAGAACTTTCTAACCTGATAAAACAATAGTTGGACTCTCTCCCATTGTTGGCATGTTCTTAGGGGAGTTTTTCCCATCATAATAGTATTGGGTAGGACTTAGTGGTCAGCGTACATATCAGCTCAGATGTTGTGAGGAAATGTAATCCTTTGGTCCAAAATAATATTTAGATTGTTGGATAGGATGTTGAAAATCAAAGCTACCAAAATCCCTTTCTTGAAAATGCAACCTATTCCTCCTAAAGGGCTAATTAAGCAAAGTTTATTAGTTTCATCAGAGGGACATGTAATGATGTCAGGATGATTTGTTTAGATTTCTTAAACACTGGGATAGCTTTTGACAATGTAGGCTATATAGAACTTCAAAAAGGAGAGCAGAACAATTTTTAAACTGACCTCTGGGTAAGGGCAAGCAAACAGGGTCTGAGCATCATTCCATTTGAGAGGAATCTTTCTTAGAGGATGAAGATGAAAATGACTGATTGCTCAAATGGGGATTTTGTTGAAAGGTATAAGATAACAAATGATAGCAGATCAAAAGGACAACATAGAGGTACCTATAAAGCAGCATGCAACATATAGATGCAAGAGGATACACAACATGTGTTTACTTGTAAATGCTACAAACCTTTAAGACAAAGGCATGAGAGTTATGCATAACAAAAATTTGGTGCAATGGTCAGAATCAATGGGATAAAATTATCTTTGCTGATAAGCTCTATAAATAGATACATAATCTCTATATTGAACTTTGATTTTAAAAAAACTGTAAGAAAAGGAAGGATATTCCATAGATACCCTGGAACATCAGTCCAACAAACAAGCATTCCCAAGTAGTGCAGAGTCTACAGATTTCTCCCCAGGAATTTTGTGGAGCCAATTCCAGGCTGCAAAGGAAATTAGTACTGAGGATATATTATTGTCCCTTGATAAAGTGTTTAGAAAGCCAGCTGAGTGCCTTTGGGCCAGTTATTCTCTTTCTCAGCCCAACCCACCTCAACAGTGGTTGATGTGGGGAAAACAGGAGGCAGGAATATTAGGTATGTTCACCGCCTTGAACTGACCAATATACATACACACATGCATATGCACAAATCTAACAACAACTTGATGGAAAATGAAATCAAGAAGATAGCATTAAAAAAAACCAAAGAATGGAAAAAACAGCAATATTCATAATAGAAAGATGTGGAAAATGTAGTCCCAAATATCTGTATTAGGACCAGTGCTCTTTCCCTGACTTATAAATTACTATGATCTGTATTCAGGTTATTACTGTAGTTGTGAAATGAAATACTGCTTATTCGGTCAAAGACCCGCAAATTTGAAAATATACAACACTAAAGTAAAATCAAATGGGTGAGATAAAATACTAGCATAACAAGGATTTTCTATAATAAAAATATATTGGTCTGCAAGGGTACATCTAAAATATTACAACCTACGAGCTAAAGCAGGGAGCCAGTTTGGTGTAGTGGTTAAGGCATCAGGCTAGAAACCTGGAGACTGGGAGTTCTACTCCCGCCTTGGGCACAAAGTCAGCTGGGTGACCTTGGGCCAGTCACTCTCTCTCAGCCCTAGGAAGGAGGCGATGGCAAACCACTTCTGAAAAGCCTTGCCAAGAAAACTGCAGGGACTTGTCCAGGCAGTCTCTGAGAATCAGACATGATTGAGCAGAGAAAAAATATATATACATATCACCTTAAACAAGAGAGCTAACATGTAATAAACCTAAAGTGATGAATAAAGCAGAAGTGGTTATTTCTGTGACCAGTTGTGCCTTATTTTTATCATGGCAGCACAGAATTTACCTACTGCACTAATTATAAAGGATTTCAAATCTTTTAGAAGATGGTTCACATAAGAATTGTCTAGCCTTCCTGGAAATTTACATATTGGGGCAGAATATAAGCAGATCTAATACCCCTATAGAATTTACAGTATAATAATACATGCAAAATGATTTCAATCTTCTTGTCACCACATGGGCAGGTACACTCAGTTAATGGGGTTTTGGAGTGTCTACCTTGCAGCACTGCAGATGGTAAAATGTTATGTCTGGCTTTGAAAAATTCTATCCTCAGCCTGGGAAAGTCAGATTTTGTAGGTATCTTGTGGGTCTCCAAGTGCTCTTATTTATCCAATTTCTGCCATGTTGGGATAGCATATTAACTTCAGCCTGAAACCCCATATTCCTTATTCTTTGAGTGAGCAGTTGTTCGGCTTAGTCATACCCTAAAGAAATTAGGAATGGTACAGAAAACTATTATTAGCATTATTAGTATTATTAGTATTTTCTATCCCGCCTTATTGTGAGGATCGTGGGTTCAGATATCCAAATGGCAAGAAATCTCTCTTGAAGCTCTTTAGGTTTCAGTAAAGATTCTCTTTAAGATACAGTCCCCTATCCATGCAAAGACTCAAGTGAACAAGATTCCCCAATTCCCTCCTTTTCTTGCCCTGTCCTCCCACCTCTCTTTGAAATTGAATATTTACAACTGCTTTGGTTTTAAAACGTAACTTCCAGCTGCATTCTTCAGTGTCCATTTTCTGATAAGGTGCTAGCCACAACAGCCTGGCTCCAGCTCGCTGTATCATTCAGTGATGTCTCTGGTTTCCCAAGCAGTAATTAGTGAACCCCACTCCCTCTTTTACAACCCATGACAGAGGAGAAGTCCCAGAAGTGATTATATGGCTTTTGGGGCAAACCTCCAACAATTATTTTTGTCAGCAAACATACCAAATACTCCTTCCTCTTCCTATTTTCCCCACAACAACCCTGTGAGGTGGGTTGGGCTGAGAGAGAGTGACTGGCCCAACGTCACCCAGCTGGCTTTCATGCCTAAGGCGGGACTAGAATGCACAGTTTCTTGGATTCTAGCCCAGCACCTTAACCACTAGACCAAACTGACTCTCATATAATGCCAACTTCTGCTCTATGGCTTGTTTCCAGGGAGAAGGAAAACTGTCAATTAGAACTAGAGGAGTCAGGCTGACTGGAAAGAATTGGATTTTCAGCCCGTAGTTTATCATCATCCTCCAGGCCTATACCTGGATTGCAGGATTGCAGTGTCAAACCTTAACCAGCTGTTTGCTGTTCCATTGGATGCAATGAGGATCTCAAAAATTTTGTTTGCACCGATTCCAGTGCAGCCTTCTTCGCATAAATTCCTACTTGTGCACCATAAAGGATTTGGGCCAGTGATTTAGGCTCAAAAAGTTTTAAAGCTGCAGGGATTAATTGGCCTCCACTTTTGTAAAAGGAGTCCTTAATAGCACTTGTAAATCTAAAAGCTAGCTGCACTACATGATCCTGGTGCACATTTCAGGTGCCTTTAGAGCGGAAAATCACCCCAAGGTATTTAAATGCAGTAACCTGTTCTAATTTATGCTGTTCTACTGTCCAGGATCGTTGGGTGCCTCTCTTGAGAAAGAGCAAAATTTTAGATTTTTCAAAATTAAAAACCAGGTGGTTTTGTCTGCAGTACCAAAATATTGCTACCATTGCTCTTTTCAGCCCTAAAGGGGGTTTGTAATATTATGGTGGCATCATCAGCATACACGAGTATATGGATTTTGCACCCTACTAGTTTAGGAACGTGGAAATCCGGGTTATGAAGAAGGTCCACCATTGAATTAACATATAAGTTGAAAAGAGAGGGGGCAAGAATACATCCCTGTCACACTACTTTCTGAACGCTTACTGTGCCAGAGAGGGACCCCTGGGGATTATACCTCGTTCTTAATTATACTGTTGGAGTCTAATCTTTTTCTGTATCAGAAAAAGGAGGCGTCTGTCAATATTTGTGGTCCCCCCTCCCCCAGGGCATTTCTGAAATTGAGTCAAAGGCACGTTTAAAATCTAGAAAGGCCACAAAGAAGGAGGATTTCTTTTTATGGGTGTATTTTTGTGCAAGATGGTAGAGCACCAAATATGGGCTATTGTTGATCTCCCTTCTCTGAATCCTGCCTGCTCATCTTGAATTATACCCTCTGTCTCTATCCAGTCTTGGAGCTTGTGATTTAAATGTTTAGCATATAATTTGCTAACAACATTCAAAAAGCTGATAGGCCTGTAATTGCATGGATTGTTCTTATTGCCCTTTTTTATAAATTGGTACTATTATTGCCGGCCCCCAATCTTTTGGAATATAACCAGTCTGATCTATGAATGTAAACTGGGATGCTAGCAGAGGCATCTACCAGTTGCGATTCTTTTTTACTATTTCAGGCAAAACACAATCAACACCTGGTGACATGTTCACCTTAAGGGATTCAATCAATCAAGTTACAGAGACAGGGAGCCAATTTTGCACCTGGTCCAGGTTGATCTCACTCTCATTTATGTTACTAGCAGGGTCCATGTACAACCCTCTAAAATACTCCTCCCAGGCTTGAACTGGCATTTGATTGACTGGGGGGCTAGCAGTTTTCCTAACCCTCTGGTAGTTTTCTAGAAGAAGGAACAGTCCCTCTTCCTGACTGACTGAATCAAGGTTGTGAAATCCAAAAGGGATAGAATAAATCCTTATAGAACTATTTGCAAACTGGATGAATGGGCTTTAAAATGGCAAGTGCAGTATAACAGAAGTATTAAAAAAAAATCCAAACTTCACAAATACACTAATGGGGCCAGAGTGGTGGAATCCTGAGCCTTGTGGTTTCCTTGCAGACATTTCATTGCCAGACTAGGCCTAGTCTGGCAATGAAACATCTGCAAGAAAACAACAGGGCTCAGAGAACACCAAGGACTCCACAGTTCAACCCTGAGCTACAAACATTCTCTTCGACTGGGGCTAGAGCTGTCAATCACTAAGAAAATGATCATACCATTATAAGAGATAGCGAATTGAAAATGTCAACCCAATGTACCTCACTGGTAAAAAGATGTCATTGAAAAAAGTACTAAAAATAAAAGGGATATGCCATGTCATTACAGTAATATTTTTATACAAAACAGTAGCATACTTTGAATAATACTATACAATTGAAATTATTGGCAGGCTGCTTTCTTACAACATTCCTAGAGTGTTTGTGGCTTTTTAGATTTCAAAAAAAAGATGGAAGGAGGTTGAGAGAGTTATCTAAAATCATGCATCATGTAGAAAATGTAACACACAATATAAAAACTTAGTGCCATTCACAGAAGTAAATTAGATACAGGACATATGAAAGGAATTTTTTTTTACCTAATGTATTGTAAAACTATCAGGGATTATAATGACAATTTAGATAGTGTTAAAAGAATTTAAAGTTATTTAATTTACAGTGGTGCTTAAAAGTTTGTGAACCAGTTTGAATTTTCAGTATTTCTGCATAAATATAACCCAAAATGTGATCTGTTCTCTACATAAGTCCTAAAACTAGATAAAGAGAACCCAATTAAACAAATGAGTCAGAAACATTATACTTGTTCATTTATTTATTGAGGGAAATGATTAAAAGCTACATATTTGTTTAGGGCAAAAGTATGTGAATCTCTAGGATTATCAGTTCATTTAAAGGGAAAATTAGAGTCAGGCGTTTCAATCAATGAAATGATAACCAGTTGTGAGTGCGGAGCTCCTGCCTTATTTAAAGAACAGAATTCTGGGTATTCATCACTAAAGTCTGATCTTCACAACACAGGTATGTGGAAGTGTGTCATGGCTCAAACAAAGGAGATTCCTGAGGGCCTCTGAAAAGCAGTTGTTGAATCACACCAGGCTGGAAAAGGTTACAAAACTACTTCTAAAGTGGTTGCACTCCACCAGTCCACTGTCAGGCAGATTGTGTACAAATGGAAGCAATTCAACATTGTTGTTACCCTCCCCAGTGGTCAACCAACCAAGATCAAACCAAGAACAAGGCATACAGTACTCTGGGAGGTCTCAAAAAAGCCCAGGGTGATGTCTAAGGAACTACAGGTAGTCCTTGCTTAACTACCCCAACTGAGATAGGCAACTCTGTTGCTAAGCGACATGGTCATTAAGCAAAAAATGTAACCATGACCAATGTAACCATGACAGACTTATGACCTGGTTTCCACTGCGGTCATTAAGCAAATCACCCACAGTCATTAAGTGAGACATCACATGACTGTGACTTGCAATTTTACTGCCAGCTTCTCCATCAACTCTGCTTGTCGGAAGCCAGCTGTGAAGCACACAAATAGCTATTACGTGATTGTGGGGACGCTGCGGCAATTGTAAATGCAAGGACCGTCGTAAAGTTACTTCTACAGTGCCACTGTAACTTCAAATGGTCACTAAACAGGGCAGTCATTAAGCAAGGTGTACGTGAAATGGCCTCTCTTGCATTGACAAATATCACTGTTCATGAGACCTCCATCAGAACACTGAACAACAATGGTATGCATGGCAGGATTGCAAGGATAAGCCAGAAGGCTTTTAGAATATTCTGTGGACAGATGATACCAAAATAGAACTTTGCGGCTTGAATGAAAAGCATTATGTTTGGTGAAAGGCAAACACTGCATCCAGCATAAGAACCTATCTGTAAAATATGGTGGTGGCAGTATCACGGTGTGGGCCTGCTTTGCTGCCTCTAGACCAGGACAGTTTGCCATCATTGGCGGAACTATGAATTCTGAATTGTACTAGCTCATTCTACAGGAAGATGACAGGGTATCTGTCTGTGAACTGAAGCTCAAGAAAATGTGGGTCATACACCAAGACAACAACCCAAAATACACAAGTTGTATGACCAAAGAATGATTAAAGTGGAAGAAAGTTAGTATTTTGGAATGGCCAAGTCAGTCCTGACCTTAATCCTATAGAAATGTTGTGGAAGGACCTGAAGCGGGCAGTTCATGCGAGGAAGCCCACCAACCTCCCTGAGATGAAGTTGTTCTGTAAGGAAGAATGGGCTGAAATTCCTCCAAGCTGATGTGCAGGACTGATCAACAGTTATTGGAAATGTTTAGTTGCAGTTATTGCTGCCCAAGGGGGGCACACCTGCTACTGAAAGCAAAGGTTCACATACTTCCACCACACCCGAATATGTAGCTTTGGATCATTTTCCTCAAAAAATAGATGAACAAAGATAAAGTTTTTGACTCATTTGTTTAATTGGGTTCTCTAGTTTTAGGGCTTGTGTGGAGAACAGATGATGTTTTAGGTCATATTTATGCAGAAATATTGAAAATTCAAACAGGTTTACAAACTTTTAAGCACCACTGTAGTTTGAATCAACATACACTGATACTGTGTACTATTGCCTGGATCACAACATACTGTAGGAACTTACTTGCAAGCAATAGTGGAAAAAGAATTGAGTGAATGTAAAAGCAAATTTGTTATGCAAAAGTTATTTTTATTCCTTTGATGTTTACATTTTTGATAGACATAAGTTAAAAACAAATAATCATTTATATTTTCTGCTTGCTTTGTAAGTCATTATATCACACTGTGCTAACTAATGAATTTGCAAAGGCAAACAGCATAATCTTCTGACATCCAGATACAATGAATCAGGCATGAACTCCTTTGTTCCTGTAAATTTAAGGCTATTTTTAAGAGCCAATGATAACAGTAAATTTTAACAAGTAGATAGGAAATAGGTCACCAAAATGGATTACATTCAAGTAAGGACAGGATACCAGAGAAATTCAAGAGGCCATGACAGAGCACTAACAAGGTCTCCTTATGAAAACTAAGGCTGCATTTTGGGCACAAATAAAGAACTTTATTTGTGCCCAAAATGTATCAGTGTATATTGATTTCACTTTTCACTAAAAAATGAAATTAAAGAAGTCCTTCAATCTGTCAAACATGTACAGAGAGGACAAGCAACAGCACTCTCTGAAGTAAAAATCAGGTGCAGGGAAAGTGTAGAAAGAGTACAGTGGACAAGTATGAACCAAAATGGTTGTCTTGTGCTTATAGTCCAGGCCGGAAATAATTTATTCCAAGCAATGAACTCAGTGTTTAAATCTGTTCTTTCTATCTTTATTAGGCTTTAGAGAATCTTCAGTGTATTTGCTTTGGCAAAGCTTCTTTGGCAGGAAGGCTATACAGGTCACTTTTAATCTGCAGTTCTTTCCTACCATTCTGTGAAAAAATATTCACCCTTTCAGATTCTTTGAATGTTTGTATATCTTTGCCACTGAATGTTAACAAAGTTTGTTGTGGGTTCTACTAATATATAAAGGGAGTTCATGTGAAAAAATAACATCAAAGATTGGAGCTTGTTTCATTTATTTCATAAACGGCACTAATGAGATGCCAATATGAAAACAAATGCTCCCTTAGATTAGTCACTAGTTGCACTTAACACCCAAATCAAACCTCTTCCTATAATTGGTTATCAGCCTCTCACATTGCTATATAGGAATTTTAGTCCATTCCTCCATGGATAAGTAGTTCAATTTTCTAGCATGAATTGCTTGTGTCAAGTTCTATCACATTTATATTTACATTTACATTTATATGGGGTTTAGGTTTGGGCTTTGCCATTCCAAAACAGTAGATTTATTCTCCTTCAGCCATTCTCCTGTAACCTTGCTTGTATGTCTGAGATCACTGTCTTGCTGTATGATCCACCTGCATTCCAGCTTCAGCTGATGGACAGATGGCTTGATATTCTCCTGTAGAATTCTTTGATACAAAGGAGAATTCATTCTTCCTTCAATGATGGCAAGTCATGCAGGCAGCAAAGCATTCCTGAATGATGACACTACCATTTCCATGCTTGACAACTGGATGAAGTTCTTATTGTGGAATGCAGCATTTGATTCTTCCCAACATAACTAGGGCCCCAAAGTTTCATGTTTGTTTCATCTGTCAGTAGAACATTCCTCCAGGTATTTATTTAGCAAATGTGGGACAAGCATCAATGTTCTTCTTGATGAACAACGGCTTCTGACTTGCTATTCTCCCATTTTTACTCCAAATACTTTTCAGGTGGTAGAATCATGAACATCGAGTTTAGTCAGGATGAGAGAGGCATACAGAACTCTTGATGCTGTTCCGGGTTCTTTCTGACTTCTTAGGAGATTTTATGCTGTGCCCTTGGAGTAATTTTAAAAGGGGAGGTACCCTCTGGAATATTCTCTTATTGTCTCAAATCTATTCCATTTCAATATTATATCTAATTGTGGACTGGTAGAGGCCCAGAGCTTTAAAAATAGTTTTGCAACTATTTTCAGACTGATGGGCATCAATTACTTTTATGGGGCTCTTCAGAAATTTATTCTGAGTGGGCATGAAATGCTTCTAGAATCTGAGTGGTGAAAACTTCACTGTGAGGAAAAGTGCTAAAGTTTGTGAGATTTAAATAGGATAAGGCTAGCTCAAATCAGCTCTGATTTTTTAGTGAAATACATAACTACCCCTAGTTATGCCTTTAATTGAATTGACTGAAATGATTATTCTTTCACATAGTCACAAGGCATGTTAGAGGATTTTCTTTATAAAATAAACAAAATAAGCACCAAACTTGGGTATTCTTTGTTCACCTAGGCTCATCAGCAGAAGCCACATCAAGCTCTAACAGCATTCAGTTGCAAAGACATAAAAGAATTTCAGAAAACTCAGAGTGTAGATACTATGAACTGTAGATTTAAATGATCTGGACAGCTTTCAAGTCAAGTAAGACTTCTATTAAAGCAAAGATGAAGATTCTCTAAAACCTAATAACGGCAGACAGAATAGATCAGGTAGTGTCAACTCCTTATCTTTTCCTTACAACCAAAAAGCAAGATTTCTTAAAGAGTTTTCTTTAACCAGATTTACTGAAAGGGAAAGGGGATTAGCTTACAGCAATCATGGCAGCCAGATACATTTATTTTAGCACCCAATTTATTTCTACATTCATTAGGGTACAGATTTTTTGATCCTTTTGCTAACTACCTGCTAATGCACTGGGAAAGTTCCTATCCATTTTCCTGATAAAGAATGTGCACATATTTTCTGTTCATAATGTTTTGCAAACTGTCATCTCTTTCCCAGATTCTGAGAAGCCTGTTACAAGTAGGAGGTCTTTCAGAAGATTTGTGCTTAAAACTGACGAATGAGCATTCCCCAAATTTACTGGGTGATTCATCCCTAATTGTTAAACACTGAAGTCTATCCATGATCTTCTGACAGACTGTTTAGCATCCTGGATCTAACGAGATTAATTCCCCTGATTAAGCAAAATGTCACTAAAAAGGAATCTAGAAAAGTACAATATAATATCATAAGGAACTATGAGTAAAAAATGGAGGCATCTTCCGTATGAGAATTCAGGGTCAGAAAACTTGTACTCTCTCAACTGTAGCACCATTACTGCTTCAGCTAATATTAAATGGAAACAGATTGGTATGAAAATTCTATGCTGAGCAAATACGTTATCTTTTCCTTTCTCCTACTCTACTTCTAAATGTGAGTCATTTTGCATTTTCTATAGCAAGAGAAGAAAGCTACAATTTGGATACATAAAGTAGATGACTTCTCTGGGAGACTAGCAGACCTATCTGCAATTATTAGCTAAGACAGGATGACTTAAAAGGATAACTGAGCTTCTGGCATAAATAACTACCATCAGGAAGTATCTCCTCAAAAGTTAAAAAGAGATGTACCATTTCTTACTTAAGTTCCTGCTTCTAGTGATGAAGAAATGAAACTGAACACAAGATTAGAAAAGATGCTTTCCATTTTTTGTATATATTTGCTCCATTAATGGGGATTTAATAAAACAATTGCAGCATGCTTTGTTACCATGAGCATGTGCAGGTTCTGACAATTTCATCAGAACAAGACAAACATCGCAACATCAGTTCTGCCCCTCACGTATGTCAATATTGCAAAGCACATACAAAAGGAGTAGGGTTTGCACTGCAACATGATATCATTTCATAATTTTCTCCCCTTTTCCCCCATGGATAGACAGTATGAGCTATGCCTGAGATTTCTCTCCGAACACATTTTATCCTGGTTTGGACTAATAATAAGGAATGAAGAGTGAGTCTACTTCATTTGAAAATTATAAACTAATCCATATTGAAAACAATACTGCAGGTAGCTATGAAGCAGTAAAGACATCTGACTACCCTGCATACAGGGTTGTGTCAGAACTGAGGGAACTTCTTCTGGGAACACTGCATTTCCACACCCTCCTTTTTCTGGGCCAAGAGCCAAATGAGTACAACTGGACAAAACAGAAGCCTTGAGAGCACTGTGTGAGGAATGCCATCCTTTTCCCAAGCTTTTATCTGGGGAGTGGAATAAGATCAACTTTGTGTGACAGGCAATAAAGAAAGTAAGAACTGGATCTGAGGGAGGCTTCTTCCTCCGAAAATAGTTCGTACCTTCTCCCAAAGAATAATCCAGTTTTGGGTTCACTAACAGGGTACTAATACTTATTTATTCTGTAGTTTTATGGGGTTTTTAATCTATGTTGTATTGTAAACCACCCAGTGTCCCTTTCTGGGGAGATGGGCGGTGATAAATTCAATCAATCAATCAATCAATCAATCAATCAATGGAATTATATAGTTTTGCATCTGGACAAATGGTATGTTTGAAAATTTCATAGTGTTTGTTGTGACCGTCATTTATTAAAGCGGGTTGAAGTTATGTATTTCTCATCATTATATTTCTATGCACTGATACAAGAATAAGGTGGATAAAAGTAGGAATGGACAAGTAACACCAGAAAAAAAATGGAATACATAGATTTCAGCATGATTAATCTGTCAAAGGAAAAGCGATAAAGCGATGAAGTCTGCAAGAATCAGGTGGATAAAAGTTTAGATTACATGAGAAATCAAAGTCTAGCAAGACAGCACAGTTGAGAGAAGTTGTCATGGACACCATAATATATTAGAACTCTCTTGCCTGCTTGGTAATATCCGAGGCTGCCCAAGTGCATGCTGTACAAAACTTTGGAAAACGTATTGACGATAAATAGATTAAGAGAGCAAAATTATCATTCTATTATCTATAGAACAATTTTCCAACTGCTTCTTTTAAAAATCAAAACTTTAAATAAATTATAATTAATGTTTCTGTTTTTAAATACAAAATAATTATTTTCCTGGGACTGAAATAGTAAAGAAATATGACAAAAATTATTGCATGCAATAAAACACTACAGCCACTAACATCACCATGATGAATTACTTACTTCTACCCTAAGTAATAGTGGTAAATTTATTGATCAACTGTCTATAATTAAGTACAATACAGACATTTAATTTAGCGTTCATCCTGCTAGGTTACAGGTTCTGCTTGGTTTGTACTGAGCTCACTTAGTTCACACGGTGTAACTATCAGTACATGATGTGAGGGGTTTTGTTTTTAGCCGCTTGCGATAGAGCCTGACGTTGATTAGGGCTGAGAGAAAGTGGCTCAAGGTCACCCAGCTGGCTTCAGTGCCTTAAAGGCACACTAGAACCTCAGTCATCCCACTTATGGTCCAGCACCTTAACTGCTAACACCATGCTGGTTCTCATTTCTACAAACAATTGTAAAATCACAAAATAACCACTAGACTAAAAGGCTTATAATCAATGGCATTGCAGGAGTGGGAAGGGGGCTCAGATTGAAGAAGGTAACATCACAAAGTATGCCCTGACTCTTTTGAACATGTGTCATGTCAAACACATGACCCTAAAGGGGGGACTTCTGGTAGCATGGAGGTTTAAGTAGCTGACTTGCTAGTCTCCCTCCTCTTTCTCTTTATGAATCAGACTAAATATTGGGTGACTTATGGGACCGTTTAGATTTGATAAACTATTTTTTTTAGTGACAAAAATGCAGAATTAATTACGCCTTGCAAAAAGAAAGTGTCCTCTCCAACGGATGAGAATGCAGCTAGTCCTTCCTCCATAGAAGAACTGGTCCTGTTGGTGTGGTCTAGAATTAGGTGGCGCCAAAAGCTAAAAGGACATCTAAAGAAGAGCTCCATCTGATGGCCAAATTGCAGTCTATTTGCAGTGTTACAGAGTCAAATCATGGTAATTATGTTCAGGGATTGGTTCTATTCATGGGGAGAGGGTAAGCATGCATGAAGATATCTGCATTGGACAAGAACATTACCATTGTTGATAGTAAAATGAAATTCCTCTGCGATGAAGTAAAAATAAAGACAACTCAATTTGCTAAGTTTCATCAAGTGCTAGAGGGTCTGAAGATGATTATTGCATGTTCACATGAGTCAAGGTTGAAGACAGTTAATCTAAAATTGCTTTCATTAATCTGATGAAAGCAGTAAGATCTTTTGGATGCTGCTACCCAAAATGTATAATGCATTCAGTATGAATTGAAATTAATAGGGTTTTTATAATGAGCCAAAGGAAAAGTAGTATGTGTGCGCATGTATGTTTTAACTCTTTAAAAATGTAACTCCAAGCTTAATCCAGTGGGGGTCAATTCCAAAGAACTAGAGCCAGGTTAGAAAATGCTCTCATTTGCAATATGGTTATCCTAAAATACAGGAGAATCAATTGACATTGGCCTGGTAACTGGATCAACCACACAGGTACATGAGCCCCAGCCAGGCTTTCAAATAATTGGGGGTGCCCATAAACAGGCATATGATGTGTCAACGCATGCAATATACACTGGTATCTTTCACAAATACTCCAATGTAATAATTTGGGATAGAAATAGCAGCATAGTGGATATGAATCAAATGGTGAAGCAAGGTCTTGGGTAATCCATCCCAAAGGCTGCTAGAATCATCCAAGGGTAATACAACAGGGGCATGAACCAACTGCTGAGCCATCTCCATACTAAGGAACCAAAGAATCCTATGAACATTTATTCTAACTACTGTTTCAATGAGGGGCTTTAAGACAATCTATCACCACTTTGGATTCCTAAGTTCTTCACAGCCAAGAAGACCCACAAATGGCAGACTTGAAAACCAAAGGGAGAAACAGGAAGGAAAGGAATGAGATGATCAGGATGGAATACAATAATCTCTGTAATATCTGCATTCAGTTTATGATGGTGGGACAACATCCAATCAGAAATCCTTACCAGACAATTGGAAAAAAGTGTGAACACCATATCATCCAGTGAGAGGAAAAATAGACCTGTAAATCATAAACACAGATGTAATAATTGAACTGAGAAGATGAAATCAGGGAGCCTAGCTGAAGGGTTGTTAAAGAAATTAATAAGGTGCTCAACATGAACCCCTAAGAAAAGGTCAGAAAATAGAACTGTTCCGTTAAATTGATAATGTCTGGTGAGACAGATAAAACTGAATCCACTGAAGTACTGCACCAACAACACCCAAGGGCAATAATATTGGTCCAAGGTGTCAAATGCAGTAGATAGGTCTCGTAACATCAATGTTGATTACAGATGATTCACCTTGGACACCACCAAATCATTAATAACACAAACCAATGAATATTCCATAAAGAGCATCCTACACAGAAACCTAGCTGGAATGAGTCCATAAGATTATTAACAGAAAGGCGAAGATACAATTTAGAGAGAACTATTCTCTCAAGAACCTTAACTAAAAGAGTAAGAAGAGACACGGGGCAGAATTTAGAGTAAACAGAAGGATCAAGAGAAAAGATTTTCAATAACGTACATAAACAAACATAGCTATTGAAACAGACAACATAAAAAAAACCCTAATACAGGTAATCCTCGCTTAACAACCACAAGTGGGACCTGAATTTCAGTTGTTAAGCAATGCGGCCATTGAGCGAATCCGACCTGATTTTACAACTATTTTTATGGCCATCATTAAGAGAATCACCACAGTCGTTAAGCGAACCACATGGTTGTTAAGCGAATCATGCTGTCTCCCATTGATTTTGCTTGCTGGAAGCCAGCTGAGAAGGTTGAAAATGGTGATCACGTGACCATGGGATACTGTGACAGTTGTAAATGTGAACCAGCTGCCAAGCGCCTGAATCACAATCAGATGACCACAGGGACACTGCAATGGTCATAAGTGCAAGGACTGGTCGTAAGTCATTTTTTTCCAGCACCGTTGTAAGTCTGAACCACTGCTAAATGGGTGGTCATTAAGCAAGGACTACCTGTAATTACACAGTAATGCTACATTTACAGAAGGACAATATCAAGGCAGTAGGTGCTAACTAATTACAAAAATCTGAAACTCAAACATACCTTGAAATCAAAATATACCCAACTAATAAGTACAAAAAGGAAAAGAAAAAAACACTCTAAGAAATACACTCAGTTAACACCACCACACCATAATTACCTGTTAATATCAATTAGAAAGACATAAATCTCAGGAAGGAACTCAAAAAAGACCTTCAGAGGGCTGTTGGAAGAGACAAGAAGTATTACAACAACATCTGTAAAGACAATGAAGATGGAAACAGACATGGGAAAACAAGAAACATCTTTCAAAAGATATCTGAACTTGAATTGGTATGCTAAAGGACGTCAATGGCCAGATCGCTATCAATTCAAAGAAGATCAAAGAAAGATGGAAGAACTATACTGAAATATTGTACAATAAAGATGTCAACATCCAAGATACCTTATAAGATATTCCCTACTTACAAGAACCTCTAGTATTAGAAGAGGAAGTTAGATCAACACTCTGGTCATTGCCAGATTGGAAGGCTACAGGAACTACTGGAATACTCACTGAAATACAGATGGTCCTTGCTTAACTACCACTTGTTCAGCAACTGTTCGGACTTACAATGGTACTGAATAAGTGGTAGTTATGACTGATCCTCATACTTACGTCAGTCACAGCGTCTCCATGGTCACATGGTCGCTATCCAGGTGCTTGGTGCCTGGCTCACAATTATGACATCACAGCATCCCATGGTCGCATGATCACCATTTGTGATCTTCTTTGCTGGCTTCCTATAAGCAAACTCAGTTGGGAAGCTGGCAGGAGGTTGCAAATGGCAACCACTTGACATCCTCACTTAACAACCTGTGATGATATGCTCAACAATGGCAACTGGAAGTGCTGGAATTTCTGTCACTAAGCAGCGCATATGGCATTGCACTTTATGATCACGTCGCTTAGTGACAGAAATTCTGGTCCCAATCACTATCATTAAGTGAGGACTACTTGTATGACAAGCCACAGAAGAAGAATCAGTAAAGGTTCCAACCAAGCCATGCCAGCAAACCTGGAGAACCAAAAGACTGGAAGAGGTCAATCTACGTACATTCCAATACAAAAAAAAAAAAGGAGACTTAACAGAGTGTGCAAACTACAACATCCTTAATTTCACACACTAGCAAAATAATGCTTAGGATCATCCCACACGGATTAGAGCCCTACATGGAAAAAAAGAGGCCAGATGTTCAAGCTGTCTTTAGAAATGGCCAAGGAACACAAAGTAGTTTTTCTGATGCACAGTGGATAATTCAGAAAGCCAAAGAATACCAAAAAGAAGTTACAATGTGCTTCATTGATTATAGAAAGGCCTTCAGTTTGGTCGATCACATCAAGCTGTGGAATGTGCTTAGAAAAACCAGAATCCCAAAACATCTCACTGTTCTCTTGAGAAATTTATATACAGGTCAAGAAGCCACAGTTCGGACAGAACATGGCAAAACAGACTGGCTCCAGTTTGTCAAAGGAAGGAGACAATGATCTATATTCTCCCCTTATTTATTCAACCAATATGCTGAATATACTGTATATTAAAGGAAGCTGGAATAGAAAAGGTTGAGCATGGTTTTAAAGCTGGAGGAAGAAACATCAATAACCTGTGCTATGCTGATGACACCCTTGTTGATGACCTTTGGTGGACTATGATAAAAGGACTGCAACATCATGGTTCTGCTGGATCTCTTAGCAGCCTTGGACCACTGACCATAGTATCCCCCTAGACCAGGGTTTCTCAACCAGGGTTCTGTGGAACCCTAGGGTTCCATGAGAGGTCACTAGGGGTTCCCTGGGAGATCAGGATTTATTTAAAAAATTATTTCAAATTCCGGCAACTACACATTAAGGAGGTAAGTTTTATTCTTTATTTTTAGTTTAAGAATAATGTTAATGCATATATACAGGCCTACACATGAAACGAATATAATAATTTTTGTAACTTCTGGCCTATATTTGAGCTTGAATGTGCAGGGGTTCCCTGAGGCCTGAAAAATATTTCAAGGGTTCCTCCAGGGTCAAAAGTTGAGAAAGGCTGTCCCAGACTGATAGACCCGAGTGGGGGGCACTGTTCTCCTCCTTCTTGAGCAGCCAGTTACAAATGTGATGGCAGGTGGAAAGAGGTCAATCCCTCAGCTATTCTGTTATGGAGGCCTGTGAGAAAGTGAAGCTGGGATTGCTGTCTGCACTTGCGAAAAGCAGCTGCAGCCAAGCAGAAACGTTTCCCGCACTCACCTCCCCAAGGTTAGGCTCAGCTCCTCTCTTTTCCCAAAGGGCCATAAAAGTTTACAGCCGCAGAAACTTGAGAGGAGATGGGCTCGTTCATTCATTTCCCTGCCCCCCCCACACACACACACAGTTTACTGAAACAGCACACTCACAAGTATCTATGCTGGTGGCCCAGCTGTCTGGCTAATTGAGCCACACCCTGGCATTTTCAGGAAGTGCCAATGTCCATAAGCAGCCTCACCCTACCCAGGCCCTTAGCCTATAAAAGGGAAAGCTACCACAGAGTTGGTGTATGCGTAGGAGAAAAGGTGCTACGAAGACAGCAAGCAGACGTGGAAGTGGGAGGCAATGTCTGGGCATTTACAACCATTACAGACAAGCAAAAAGGCTACCAGTCAACTGCCAGGACCACAAGCTACAGACTGAGCATTAAAGACTTATTTATGTGGCTGCATCAATTTGCAAAGCCGAGGAGGGTGGAGTTAATCCAGAGCAACAGTCTATTGTTGGGGAAGGTGTGTGCCATAATAAACCATTATGTACAGTTGTCTTCTATGCTGTGGTATGTCCAGTCCTTGGAAAACAAAGAACCCCCACAGGGCCACAGAGCCCAGTCCTCACCCCACTACTGTTTTAACATCTGCTTGAAGCTGCAGGGGGAGGCTATTTGGTAGCATTGGCTGAACATGCTGATGATACCCATTTATATATCTTCACCTAGATCCAAGGAAGAGATAAGGTAGAAGTTCTGACTTGCAGCATGGAGGCTGTTAAGAGTCTGAATGTGGTAGACTAAATTCTGTCAAGTCTAAGTGACTGCAAATTTGGAAGCTGACTAAGTCCAAAGATAATTCATTTTTACTCTGGATGGGGTACTGCTTCCCCAGATGGAGCTGGCGCACAACTTGGAAGCCCTTCTGAACTCCTGCCTCCTGCTTCAACAGCAAGTTGAGGCTATGGCCACAATGAACTTTGACAGTTACATTTTGTGTACTAGTTACAGCTTTTCCTGAATCCTTGAATACCATCTGAAAGCTTCAGCTGGTGCAATATTCAGGGCCTGAATAATTATGGATGTTCCAAAATTTGCCCATGGAGTTCCACTACTATGAGACATGCACTGGCTGCCAATTCACCTCCAGGTGCAATTCAAAATGCTGGTTGTCACTTTTAATGCCCTACATCACTCAGGGTTTGGATATTTCCACAAGTACCTTCTTTTGAGTTGAATTGGCCATTCTAGAAATATCTAGGAGAGGGCTTGCTGAGAATTCTGGCATCATGGAAATGCCACCATCAAGGACCCTAGCTTCAACCCTTCTCAATTACAGCCCCAACCTTTGGAACAGCTTACCCTCAGATATCCAGACTACCACCCTCTCCTTACTATATTTTTGGAGAGCCATAAAATGATGATGCTCCAAGAAAGCATTTTGGATGAATAAGGTGGTACTATGCAAATGGTGGTACATCAACTGTTTGTACTAATTGATATTATTGCTATAAGCCACTCGAAATCTCTGGAAATAGAGTTGCATACACAGTTGTAATAAATAAATAATTTTTAAAAACCCACTTCCAAATGTTTCTCTATGAAAGGTCTTAAATAATGCTGTTTGGACATTCTAAGAAGTGTTTTCTTTTTCAGATCACTGCAGAATGCCATCATTCAGTGGTATCATAAATTAGTAAAAGGGACAAGATTTTTGAAGAGTGAGCTAAGGGTAATAGTAAACACAATGGCTATGCAAAGTATTGAAAGGAGCACTTCACAACATGAGCTGATATAAATTCCTCCATGAGAGAAGCACTCTTTTGAATAGCCATAAACATTTCCTTACAAAAAAGTATCCCATCCAGCTTTAAAGAGGCAAGGCAATAATGAGCTTCTTTCAGACTTCCTTGAATCTCATCATACTGGATAGTTCCCAGATAATTTTAATGTTCAGTTTTTCAGGAGGGTTTCAAATGGATGCTCCAGGTCTTCTGGATGCTCTAGTTCATCAAAATAAATTTAAATTTGTCCTTAAATCCAATTTTGGTATGGAAACTCAAAAGGCAGCAGCTCTATCAACATACAATCAGGACCAGAAATATTGGAACAAGGATAACTGTTTTGGCATTTGGCCTCTGTACACCACCACACTGAAGTTGAAAGGAAACACACCCAGATGGGAGCGAAGTCAGGACTTCCAGCAGTAATTCAAGAGCTTTGACAAAACTGGGACACCAACCATTCAGGAAGTACAGCCAGTGGCATACACACACACCCATTGTTGGTGGCTCATAAGTAATGGAACGAATGGCTGACAAGCAGCTGCATGGCCAGGTGTGGCCTTTTTCCTGGGTACCCCAGGACCAATCAAGCAGATAAAAGGCCTGGAGGTGGTTCTGAGTGTTACATTTGCATTTGGTAGCTGTTCACTGGAACTCTCAACATGAGGTCCAAAGAGGTGTCCATGCGAGTGAAGGCGGCCATTGTTAGGCTGAGAAAACCACATAAACCCATCAGAGAGAGAGCAAAAACATTGGGAGTGGCCAATACAACAGTTTGGAACATCCTGAAAAAGAAGGAATTAACTGGCAAGCTCAGCAACAGCAAACAGCAACAGCAAAAGGCCTGGAAGACCACGGAAGACAACTAAAGTGGATGACCGCAGAATTCTGCTCAAGGTGAAGGATTCATCACAGAACCCTTTCACAACATCTAGCCAGGTCAAGAATGCTCTTGAGGAGGTAGGCATATCATTGTCAATATCTACAATCAAGAGACAGCTTTATGAATGTAAATACAGAGGCTTCACAACAAGGTGCAAACCACTGGTAACGCTCAAGAACAAAAAGGCCAGATTAGACTTTGCCAGCAAACACCTACTGTAAAAAAGCCTGCCCAGTTCTGGAATAAGATTCTTTGGACTGATGAAACCAAGATTAACTTGCACCAGAATGATGGGGAGAGAAAAGTATGGAGAAGGAAAAGAACAGCTCATGATCCAAAGCATACCACATCATCTGACAAACATGGTGGAGGCAGTGTTATGGCATGGGCATGTATGGCTGCCAATGGAACCAGGTCACTGGTGTTTATTGATGACCTGACTGCTGATCAGGCTGAATTCTGAAGTGTATAGGGCTATACTTTCTGCTCAGATTCAGCCAAATGCTGCCAAAGTGATAGGACGCCACTTCATAGTGCAGATGGATAATGACCCAAAACATACAGCAAAAGCTACCCAAGAGTTTCTCAAGGCAAAGAAGTGAGATGTTCTTCAATGGTCAAGTCAGTCACCTGATCTCAACTCAATAGAGCATGAAGGCAGAAAGACCCACAAACAAGCAGCAGCTGAAGGCAGCTGCAGTGAAGGCCTGGCAAAGCATCTCAAGGGAGGAAACTCAGCATTTGGTCATGTCCATGGGTTCCAGACTTCAGGCAGTCATTGACTGCAAAGGATTTTCATCCAGGTATTAAAGGTGTTCCTTATGTTTGTAATGAAGTTGGTTTGTTCCATTACTTATGATCCTCCCCATCCAGACCCTCACAGTCTCCAGGCACTGGGTCAGCACCTCAACAGCATCATCTGACTGTCTAGGAGTGATGATATAGAACTGAGTATCATCAGCGTACTGATACTTCACCCCTTGCCAACAAATAATATTGTCCAGCAGCTTCATGTAAATGTTAAAGAGGAGGGGTGAGAGACTGAAGTTCTGAGGTACCCAACAGTAGAGGGGTCTAGGGCTGGGCCTTCTCCCCCAACACTGACTGGAAATGGCCCTGTAGGAAGGTGATGAACCACTGTAAAACAGTGCCTTTCACTCCCAACCCCAAAGCCAGTCCATAAAGATACCATGCCTGATGGTATCAAAAGCCACCAAGAGATCCAGGAGAGCCAGGACAGTTGTACTACCTCTGTCCCAAGCCCTCCGGAGGTCATCCACAAGCACAACCAATGCCATCTCAGTGCTGTACCCCAGCTTGAACCAGACTGAAAAGGGTCCAGATAATTTAATTAACATAAATTCATCTACTGCTGTTATTTTTCTGGTCTTGCCTATTTTGGGAGTGTGACCTCTGTGAAATACATTTTCACACACACACACACAAACGTCTTCTACTTCCACATATTTTGTGGTGGGCAATAAATCTCCAAAATCAGTTTCAGCTGGAACTGGCAACTTGTGACTTACATTTGTGTGTGTGTGTGTATTTCTATTTGTTCTCTCTTTGGGAAAGGCTGTCTTAAAATTCAGGGTAACCTCCTTTTCGGATGAAAAGAATAACTGCTTTCATGTCAGTAATCACAAATTGATATTTCTGATTAAGTCACCAGTAGACTGACAACAGACACAAACAATCTTCATATTATAGCAGATATACCAGAAGAGTCCTAGTTACACAATGGTCTCATTCCTGATGATTATTTACACTGCTAGAAAAAAACAATATAATCTGAATTTATACATTTCAGTAATTTATATTCCCGACATTGCCTGATTTAAGGTAGTACTAATGTCTGCTGATCAGTCCCTGTCCCACTAGAATTAGGCAAACCATTACTTTCGGTCAATGTGTATAAGTAGTTTGGTCAATTATGAACGCTGGTAACTAATATTTCACTTCAAAACCATTTTAAAAATCATCAGTTTCTAAATATAATTGCAATTCCACCAGCAATGATGACAAATCTTCTTCCTATGTAATTTTTTTAACAAAATTGAATAACCTGAGGCCCCAGGGCCTCATGCAAGCCTAAACCTCATGCCCTTGTGACCTCCCATCTACATTACTGCAACGTGCTCTACGTGGGGCTGCCCTTGAAGAGCATTTGGAAGCGTCAACTGGCACAGAATGCAGCTGCACGGGTAGTAAATGGTGTCAGGTATTCAACACATGTAACACCACTACTTCGTAAGCTGCATCAGTTGCCAGTATGTTTCTGGGTGCAATTCAAGGTGCTGGTTATCACCTTCAAAGCCCTTCATGGCTTGGGACTGGGTTACCTGAGGGACCGTCTCCTCCCAATTGTTTCTACCCATCCAATTCTATCTGGCAGGTTGGGCATGCTATGGGTCCCATCAACTAAGGAATGTCGGCTGAAACATTCTCCCTCCAGATATTAGGATGTCCCTGATCCTGTTGGCCTTCCGTAAGGCCTTGAAGACCTGGTTATGTGCCCAGACCTGGGGCCCCGAATGTGTTTCCTGGCTATATTGATACGTAAGGTGATATTTTCTCAGCTGCTAAATATGTATGTACATATGTATTATGTTTGAATTGGTTGTAATTGTTTTTAATGATTATTCACCACCCGGAGTCACTTGTCTGAGAGGGGTGGCCATAGAAATTGAATAAATAAATACAGGTAGTCCTTGCGTAACAACCAAAATTGAGACTGGCAACTCCATCACTGAGCGACGCAGTTGTTAAGCAAGACATCATGTGATTGCGACTTGTGATTTTACCGCCAGCTTCTCCATTGACTCTGCTTGTCGTAAGCTGGCTGTGAAGCACACAAATGACAATCACATGTCTGTGGGATGCTACGATGGTCATAAGTGTGAAGACTAATTGTAAAGTTACTTTTTCAGCACGCCATCCTATTTTGAACAGTCGCTAGATAGAGTGGTCATTAAGTGAGGACTACCTGTATCTTAAATAGAGCCAGTTTGGTCTAGTGGTTAAGGTGCTGGGCTGGAAACCAGGAGTCTGTGAGTTCTAGTCCTGTCTTAGGCATGAAAGCCAGCTGGGTGACCTTGGGCCAGTCACTCTCTCTCAGCTCAATTCACCTCACAGGGTTGTTGTTGTGGGGAAAATAGGAGGAGGGAGGAGTATTAGGTATGTTCACCACCTTGAGTTATTTATAAAAATAATAAAGGTGGTAAATAAATAAATAAATAATACAGCATAAGACAAATAACTCCAAAGCTTATTACCAAAATGTAACTTTAAATGCAATTGAATGAGAAAGTGGTTATTCTTACTGTCACTGTTTACTCATGAAACTGGGTAAAAGTTGCAGAAAAAAAAGAGTTTAATTTTCCAGCTTATATCATAAGGTGTATTTTCTGTCTCAGGTCAATAAAAAGCAAGTTTTGTCCACTGGAAATTTCTCTTCATGCACTTCCTTAGAATCAAAATACCTGATACCTTTTATACATTGAAGGGCTTTAGAGGAAATAAAGAATCCTTCTCCTATATTGAATGCCAACTTCTTTCTTTCTTTCTTTCTTTCTTTCATTTATTTATTTATATTTCATATTTCATCACCACCCATCTCACTAAGAGTGACTCTGGGCAGTTTACAATAAAATTAAAATAATTACAGATTAAAATACAGTAAAGCAAAATTCTTCATAAAAATATAAATATAAAATATAAAGTCCAAGATAGCAAATCCAAAGATCTTAATTTAAATATATATAATTCCCGGGGCCTCTTCAAGGCGCTAACCACCCCCATGATTGATTACCCCCACTCCTGCCCCAAGCGAGATGGCAGAACTAGGTTTTCACTCCCTTTCGGAAGGCTGGGAGAATGGGGGCTTGCCTCACCTCTGGGGGTGACATATTCCACCCCCCAGAGTTCATTTTGGTGCCCCCTTCAATGCAGCACCCGGGGCACATGCTCCACTTGCCCCCCCCAGTTGTGGCCCTGTCTCTGCCTGACCAGGTGGGATGGGTCGATGTAATGGGGGTGAGATGGTCCCTCAGGTAACCTGGACCCATGCCATGTAGGACTTTAAAGGAAATGACTAATACCTTGAATTGGACCTGGAAGCAAACTGGCACCCAATGCAGCCTGTGCAGCAAAGGTGTTACATGGGCCATCCTTGGGGCCCCTAAAACTGCTCGCGCAGCCGTATTCTGAACCAGCTGTAGCTTCCAGATACTCTTCAACAGTAGCCCCATGTACAGCACATTGCAATAGTCTATACGGGAGATGACTAGGGCACGAGTGGTTTATATTTACTAATATAATTAGTATGCCACCTTCATCCAAGACTCAAGGCAGCTGAGAGTATAAAAACACTAAAATAACATAATCCAGGAAAATTGACATTACATAAATAAGATATATCATAAAACATACCTCAGCCATCAACTAGCAGTGAAGCCAAAATTAAAGACATTCCATGGACTGCTACTTCCCAAATTTTATGTCCCAAAGACTCTACAGAAAAGAATAGTCTTAAGTCTTTCTAACGTTAATAGAAATGAAGTTCTTAAAAAAGGTGCTCTAACCAAGGCCTCCCTCCACACTTACTCCCTTAAGTTTCTGTGGGGATGCATCTGCAGCATGCCCTCTCAGCCAACCATACTGAATGAAGAGATTCTATTCAAAACAGACAATCCTGACCGTAACTAGGGCCTGAGCCATAAAGGGCTTTATAGGTAATAATCAGTCCCTGGAATTGGACGCAGAAAGAAGCAGGCAATCAAGGCTGCTCCCATAATATAAACACTATTGTACTGTAACAGCCCTCATCTGTCAGAAAGCAGGAAGCTGCGTTTTGTATCTGCAGTAGCTTCCAAGCAATCTTCAATGGAAGCCCTGTAGAGCAAATTGCAGTGGTCTTGATACAATATGACAAGAGTCTGAGTAACTGTTGCTAGAGCCCCACACTCCAAAACAGTTCACAACTGGTGCACCAAACAAGCTTGACAAAGGGTCTCCTGGCCATGGCCTCCACCTATTGATCCTGCAAGAACTGTAAGCCCAAGAGGAACCGCAGGTTGTACACGTGCTTTTTTAGAGCCACAGATGGAAGTAATCTAGAGCCAGATGAGTTCTGGTGAATCTATAACTCTCAATGTGGTGTTTCATCCCATCTAATTTCTCATAGCTTCCAGATACCAGGCTAAGACTTCCATGGAATCTCCTGCTCAGTTCAAGGTAGAGATATGCAACTGGGTATCATTATCATACTGATGATACTTCACCGTAAACCAGTGGATGATCTTACCAGCAATTTCAAGAATAAGGTGCTATTAGTAAGCTGATAACATTCAAATCTATTTCTCCATAACATTTTCAAGTAATGATATACCTCTTCTGAATAGCCACCTAAAGAGCCAGTTTGGTCTAGTGGTTAAGGCAACGGCTAGAAACCAGGAGACGGGCTAGAAGCCGTGAGTTCTAGTCCCGCCTTAGGCATGAAAGCCAGCTGGGTGACCTTGGGCCAGTCACTCTCTCTCAGCCCAACTCACCTCACAGGGTTGTTGTTGTGGGGAAATAGGAGGAGGAAGGAGTATTAGGTATGTTCACCGCCTTGAGTTATTTATAAAAATAATAAAGGCAGGATAGAAAATAAAATAAAATAAACCTGTAAGGTTTGTAAGATGGGGGATTGGGTCATAATTTGGGGAAACTTCTGGATCCAGATTTGTTTCTCTCAGTGAGGAAATAGCCAGAAGCATCTTTGATCACTTTGATACATCAACTGCATCGTTTTTAGAAAAATCACATTGGTAACATCCAGGCTTCACTATTATTATATGCTCTAGAGCTGTGCAAAACATTTGCTTTGCAAACCATGTTAGCACAAGTTAATCACTCTTCTCTGATGCATTGATTCAGGCACATCCTCTGAAAGATTCGCACAGCTACGTCAAAGGCTGCCCTAGTTGTCTTTGTGTACGCAGGCACAGATGGCACTTGCACTGGAGTCCATAATCAGTAAAGCAGCTGTACATGCACACACGTGCAGATATGTGCAGACACCTTCAAAGCTGCAGCACAAGCCTCAAGAGAACACATCTGCTTAAGCATTTTGAGTAGGAGTGTTTTACTTGCACTAACATACTTTGTGTAAAGCACATTTTTTGAATGCTTTGCACTGCTTTAATGTGTTCTACTTGGAGCTACCTCCAAATAATAATGGTACTCAAAAAGACCATTATATCTATGATGAAAGCATTACACTAGCTGCAAAAATATTTCTAAACATGATATAGTGAGAGCCAGTTTGGTCTAGTGGTTAAGGCACCAGGCTAGAAACTAGGAGACTGTGAGTTCTAGTCCTGCCTTAGCCATGAAAGCCAGCTGGGTGACCTTGGGTCACTCTCTCTCAGCCCAACTCACCTCACACAGTTTTTGTTGTGGGGAAAAGAGGAGGAGGAAGGAGTATTAGGTATGTTCACACCTTGAGTTATTTATAAAAATAAAAAAGTCCGGATAAAAATTAATTAAATAATTAAATAAATATATTGTTTACCTCAGAGAACACTTTGTCCTTATAATCCTGCCCTTCCATTGTTCATTAAGGTCACCTGAAGGCTTCTACCTATAGTTTCCATTGGCTCATCTCATGATGACAACTAGTTAAACCTTCTTTGTAGCTGCAGACTTCCTGAAATAACTGTTATTCTGAAGATGGAACTGATCTCTGTAGTGCCTTTTAAAAGGCCCTAAAAACACAACTTTCTGAACAGGCTTCTAATTGTTGACTACTTAAATTTTTAATGTTTGTTTTAATTTTACTTTTAAGATATTTATTGTAAGTGACAGTATAAAATGCCTAACAAATACATTTTAAATACATGAATATCAACAAGTCTTAAAGTGGCCCACATGCAGTTTGACAATTTCAATGAAGTCATATGTTTAGCTCAGATGGCCCTGCTTTCCACTGCATATCATGCTCTTTTATCAAAATCTCCTGTATTCTCCATATATAGCTGACATTGACATTTTAATCTATAAAATCTTATACTTACATTAGAGTAGAAAATGCCCATGATAATCTACTGTACTGATAATGCATTGCAACCCCTCATCCAGGCCAATATGCTCCATCTCTTATACATGAATACTGAATTAGGATGTTTTCTCACAAGCATCACTACTGTTTCATCCAATATTCTGGCAGTGATAGCAGTAAACTACCAACTCCTGTCCTAACAGATTCATAAATGAAACCCATTTCCCCACCCAGTAAGTCACCACCAAAAGATCCACTCCCTGCATCTCCTGTAATAACAGACTTCCAGCACACAGACTATGCATTACCATAGCACTGGGTTTATTTCCTTCTGTAAGTCTTGCTATGTGTTCAGCAATGACAAATTAGGATTGGAACAGGTTGGGAACAGCAAGATTCCTGAGAACCTATGGTTTTTCTGTTTTCAAAGTATGTTTCCAAAGGCACAGCAATATCATTATCCCTAGCAATGTGTTATAGTTTTTTATTCCAATAACGTACGATGTATCTCCCACCTCAAATCACTTTATAATAAAAACATGCATCAGCTTCATAAACAAGCAGTATTTTAGAGATCTGTGTGTCCTTCTTTAAAAACAGTTTTATGTAGCAGATTAAAGTATCGATTGAATGTACACAGGTAATATGGATGCTATAAGCTCATACAAATACACATAAGTTCCTCATACATATCCCAGAACCTTTTTCTTCCTTCCTTCCACATCGATATACAATGATATGGAAACGGTGGGAGGGGGAAGAAGAATCAAGGACGATGACAGAATCCCTTTCCCCTCACCCCTGCATAGGTCAGTATGGCACACCCATCCAGCGTTCAATTTCCTTCCTTCTTTCCTTTCTTCCGAGGCAGGGCGTCAGCCGAACTGAGTCCCAAATTGTTGATTTCCTCCTCACTCACCTACTCCGGTGTCGGGCTCCGTCCGAGCACCCTTCGGGGCGCGGCAACTTCGACTTCTCCTCCTTCCCGTCCTCTGCCCCGAAGTTTGGGGGAGGGGCTGAGAAACAGAGGTGGGGAGTCTTTCCTGCCTGCCTCACCACATCTCGACAAGGAGCGGCTCACTCCGTCCTCCTCAGATACAAGCCAAGCGGGGGGATCTTCTGATGGGACGGTGGCGGCGGTGATGGCGGCGGCTATGGCGCTGCCCCCTCGCCTTCAGTCATTGAGCCGCTCTGTTCCTCACAAAACAATCCCCACAGCAGGAGAACGAGAGAAGCAAAGGACGAGCACGCGCCGCACGCCACCCGCTCGCACGCGCAGCTCCCCAATGAGCGAAGTGATGGGGGGTGGCACCGCCTCGCGCTTCTTCTTTAGATCTGCGCGCGCATGCAGAGTTGCGCACGCGCCACGCGTTTGCCAAGTCAGACTGTATGTCCTGCGAAGGGTGGCGCGCTTAACTCTCTCGCCCTCTATCCAAAGAGGGAGGAGGGGCGGTAGCTTAAGCCCGCACACAGGTGGTGGGTTGGGCTGCAACCAACAACTTTCTCCCCGCTGCACGTTCTATTAGTGAACAGCAGGGGGCGCGCAGGCGCGCTTCTAGGTAGAGTTGGCTCTGCTTCTTTCACACGTTTGCCGTGTTCGAGGCACGCCCGTGTCCCTCAAGGGTGAGGTTTCTGCGGGGTTTGTTTATTTATTTATCACATTTCTTCACCGCCCATCTCGGCAAGCGACTCTGGGCGGTTGGAGGAAGAGCTATTGAAAACGGAATTTCCATAAGGAAAGGGGAAAGATTACTATTAATAGCAAGGTGAGGTTATGCAGTATTTAAAGATATATGTTGCGCACACATTCGTTTTCCATTATAGAATTGGGTATTATTTAATATAGAGATATACGGTCTGAAATGCAGCGTCTCTTTGTAGGAAAGATGCAATAATGCCAGAATTTAAGGAGAAAATAGAAAAGTACTTTGGATTGTACCCCTTGTCTATTTGTGTGTAGTGCTGTGAAAGCTGGACATGGAGAAGGAAGATAGATACCTTCCAATTATGGATCTGAAGATGGTTACTGAGAATACCATGGATGCAAGATAAACCAGTCCATCCTGAAGTAAATAATACCGATTCTTGCTCCCGTGAAGCTATTACCAGCAAGCAGAAACTCATACTTTGGGCATGTGATGCAAACAACTCACAGCAAAAAAACACTGGAAACAAACTGGTGGGCTAAAAAAAGAACTGTGCCTGGCAGAGTTGAGGGAAGTAGAAAAAAGGGGAATACAATCAATAATGTGGATGATCAAAGAACTTACAGAACTGTCTTTGGGAAAGCTACAAGATACTACTAAAGACCGATCAGGATGGTGTTTACCCATGCAGTTAACAGGAGTCATCTTGACTCAGTAGCATCTAACTGACCTCTTATCCATGATGGGTTTGATCTTCCATTATTACATAAACCTGAGTTTAGAAGAAGCCACTGGCATACCATATCTCTTGTTGAGATCTGTACATAATTCTGTGCCCTATAACACAAAGAATACAATTATGTATATTTCCATAAGGATTTTAGGTAACAGACTCCAAGAACTTAAAACTGCAATCTATAAAGGTTGGTGTGAGCATGTTTGTCTGCGGTATATCTTTAATCCACTTAGCCTATTGTGAAAATAAACATGGGGGTGACAATGCGTACAACCCTTAGATTTCTGGAGAAAAGATGAGCTCAAAATGCACAATCTAAGCCTTGATTATTTAATTACAAACACAATTTAGCTAATAAACAGATTATTAGGATTATACAGATGTAGCACTGATTTAGGAATGGGACAAAGATCATTCTCTGGAGGTGCCCTGGAAAACATATGTGGCACTTGTTCGTTGAATTCTCATCCAAACACATCAAACTTATATGCTGAGTGCCATATAAAATTTGGCACTCAGCTGGACTTTAAAGAATAATATTTATCAGTTGGACCACTGTTTGCAGGTGTATCTGGCCATACAACACAGGAGTTGTTGTGGGTAATGTATTTAGACCTATCACAGTTGTGCAAATACGATCATTTGGAAAGGTCCTCTTTTTTGGCCAGCATTTGTCTGTAATAGTTTATTTTCTGCAGCAGAGGTATAAAGTACAAACCTTAGAGTCTTCCAGAAGATGGTGGAAGAAGAGGATGGAGGTTAACAGTAGTGGAAAGGAAGAAAGAGATTAAGAGGGAACAGCAAGAAAACAGTTGCCATGAGTGGAATTTTTTTCACTTTTGTATGTACAAAATGAACAGAAAGACAAATTACTGGAAATATAAATTAAATTTATAAATATCTCTGCCAAACAAGGCAGATTGCGCATCAGAAATCTGATTTTAATGAAATAATTTCTATTTTTCAGGCTAATATCAAAACTGTGTGTGTGTGTCCGTTTGTATTTATTTATTTATTTAGCTCCCAGAGAGCATTCTATAAAGCCAGTTTCTTAAGGCAACATAGGACTGATAGATGTCTGTTTCAAACCAAATTCTTTTGTCTCTTACATTTTAATTAACATTGATGTCAAATGCCTTTTTTGATTACATAGAGAAAAATAAAGTAGCAGAAACAGAAAAGAGGTGCTTCTATCCACCATCAACTGTCTGCACCCATAAGTTCCAGTTCCTGATTATTTTTCGTTCCTAAATGTTCCTCGCCATAGAAATAATTTTAAAAGCAACAAAGGATATATATGCTATGCAGGTTTATATCTGTTATAGAGTTATGATTTTTGTTACAAGCAAAAAGGTAAAATTCTCATTCACTTTTACACTGAGTGCCAATACGTTTTTGTTTTTCGTAAATGCCATATTGAGCAAAAAGAGCTTAAATTGAAGAGTTTTTACTAAATCATTTTTCCAGAACATTGTCAATGCAAATTTTTAAATTCTAGACTGGATTCATTTAATTCATAAAGAAAGAAAAATATATGTAAAGCACATTTGAGAGGGTTAGGTAGAACAGCGGTGAGGAACATGGAGCCCATCAGATGTGGGTAAAGTGTTAATTTCTAGCAGCCTCAGGCAGCATCACTGGTGATGATCAATTAAAGCCATGATTCCCCAATCCTGATGTAAATTATTAAATATTTACCACTATTTTTTGCCATGATGTTTCAGAAGTGAACTAAAATTCCATCAAATACATTAGGATGTAGCTTTGGTAACCATTGCTAACAGTTTCCAGAAGAAGAAACAGTTTCCAGAAAGATTTCTCACACACATTTTGTTGATTTCAGTTCACCAAATGTGTAGAATATAATGCAGAGGAAGGTGTTTTATACAGGCACACAGTTGATGTTAGGGGAGAATAATAAAAGAGGAAAAAAAGAATTAGCTCTAGTAGTCTTTAATAAAATAATTATATTGAAGTAATAGTTCAACACATATCTTGGTCTCAATTCAGGAGATATGGCATCTGAGTTTCAATAAGGGATTGTTTCTGAATCTGTATTATTATTGAGTGTTTCTAGTTAAATGGCTGTTTTAGATCTGAGTTGCTCTTTTTAAGGAAGGACAGACATATCGCCATATTTATGTTTGTTTTCCAAATTGCCAAATTCCACTTGCCAAATAGAAGGACTGGGTATTCAAAGGGAAAATGTAGTTGCTGAGTTATAAAGCACGTGAAACTAGAAGTTCATGATGACATAATTTATCATATTTATGCAATGTCATGTATGAATGAATTTGGAGGATCTCAATCTTCATCAATCTTCATCTCAAACCTAAGGGTTTTCTACTCTAAGATATCCTTGTGTTTTTAAATTGAATTCCCTCCATTAAAAATGTATATGTAACTGTCAGACTTCACACAGTTGGGTAAGATCAAGGAAGCAAGAACTACACAGATTTTAGTGAAATATCTTTAGTGCTAGCTGGGGTAAATCCCAAATATTGGAAACTAATAGGAATTTCCCAGCTCATTTATAGTGAATTCTTTATAATGCTTCAAGTCCCTTTGAATGCTTTCAAATAAGCTGCAATATGGTTTGCCTACTAACTCTTGACCGTTTATGTCTGTATCTCATCCGATCTTTTCTCAGCCTCCCTATCTCTGACAATAACTTTTCTCAAAACAGAACCTCAAAGGCATGTAATTGTATTCACAGTCACTTTTATACTATCACAAAAATAGCTGCAGTCATGTGTATTGGTGGGTACCCTGTTCTCAGGACAGCATCGCTTAACTCAAATTTAAGAGGCATCCTAACTCATACCATTCCAGAGTTTTTTACAGTACAATATTTATCATTTCATAGCAAGCACAAGCTAAAGAGGATTGACTCCCATTGCTCTAGAAATGCAAATGAAGAGGCTGCTACTTCAAGGCAGATGCTGGATGCAAGAAATGATGAAGTGGCCAGAAATGGTATGGAAAGGCAAGGACAGGCAAGCTGAAAAGAGTTATGGTTTTCTGATGCTCTCACAGAATGTGGATGTTTAGCAGTCACATTTTCCAATGGAGGATTTACCAGATCCTGGTCCCTGCAGGAAACTCTGGATTCTGTTCACATCAGGTTGAAGAATTTTAAGATTTAGGGAGCTATAATCTGTATGGTTACAGCCATTAAAATCAATAGGGCAGTTGATGTAAGGCATGGGATGACATGGGATGTAAGGCTGAAATGATACCTGTAGAATATCACAATGGTGAAACAGTAGGATTTGCAGATATTTTTCCCAGTTCCTACATACAGTTTCCTTCAAGTTGCACACTAAGCCAAGACATTTACAGGAAAAAGAGAGCATAGAAATGGTTGCAAGGGGCTTTGTTATTGATGTTGTTTATGCTAGGGCTACTATACCTAGTCTGCAAAGATCTGGAAGACCACTACATTGCAACAAACATAAAGAAAACTCTACATGAACTATGTAAAGATCCACATTCAGCATAATCTATTAGTGAATAGAAGCTTTCCTCATTTGATAGTGTTAAGAGCACAATTTCCATTGTTCCCAGCCAGTGGTGTACCAAGAGTAGGGCAGTGGGAGTGGTCCACCCCAGTTACAGGCAGTAAGAAGGTGCATTGTCTGAGGAAGCTATCTGGAGGGTTGGTGGCAGGTGTAGAGTCGGATTGCTGCTCTTGGCATGCCAGTCAGCTGTTTGGCACTTGGCAATGTGGTAGAGCAAGGGAGATGGAGTGAGGTGGGCTGATGATTGTATGGTTGGGTCAGCCTGGATCGTTCAGCTGCTGCTCAGCCCCCTGATCTTCTCCAGGTGTCAAATACACTAGGTATACCACTGTTCCCAGACAATATTGCTAAAGACTTATGCTGGTTGGGAATGATGAAAATTGCAGTCCATCATGGATGGTACCAAGTTGTAGAAAATGCTATACAAAATGAGCATATCCAGCATAGTCCATTAATATATTTTTCTTCACTGGTAGTATGTATCTACTTTTCAAAGATTTTAGAAGCTCGCTCTCTATAGCTTGCTAGAATATGAAGATGAATGTATATAACTTGCTAGAAGGAAAAAAGATACAAGCTATGTAATTACATTGTTTGGTTAACTAAACCAAACAATATACATTCCTATGTATATTGCATAGAAGCAGCATCATAGTGTTTCATGATGTCCTTAATATATCTTAAAATATAGTTCCATATATCACAAAAGATGAAATACTGTTTTATTGACTCTACTTACAGATCTTACTTATATATTTTAGCCATTCTGAACTTTTTAATGGGACCCCATCTAGATTGCAACAATTCCAAAAAGAAGTTTTGTCTTGAAATATGAATACATATTTGGGAAGATGTACATTTTCAGATTAATTATTATGGAATATTTTCACCTCTTTGTTCCATTCTAAGAATCATAAATGAATTAATCTTCACATCACAGTGCTGTTTTAATATACATGAGCTTCACACATGCAACTGTGCTAGTCACAGGGCTCCAACATCTGATAATGTTCTGCAGATTCTACAGATTTATCAAAGCATATTGCTATCAGAGTTGATTGTGCTCTGGTCTCTCCCAAAATAGTTATTTTGTTCATGTCATGTTATGATGTGATTGTAGGATGAGGAAATGTAATTATTTTGAAATAATAAATTCATCCTGCTTCATTTTTTGGACAAGAGCCTGACTAAGTGTTTAATGGAAGCAACTAAATTTGTGAAGTTATTTGAGATTGAGCCATGAAAAGCAGTAACATCAGTTAAGAAAATTCATGAACCATTTTCTAATGTCATCCAGTATAGTTTATTTGTATGTGTATGTGCTTTCTCTTCATGAGGCATAAAGGGTACCTCCTACTAAGAACTTTTTTGCACTTGGTGCACTTACTTTACTCAAGTGAAATCTTGAGAAAAAGTGAAACAGCCACAAATGGAAGTAGAATATCTGCAGCAAGAGAAAGTAAAATCTTGGGTAGAAAAATATTGAAGACAGATTTATTTCCCAAATAATGAATGGAATGTGAATGCAAGAAAAGAGGGTGTGAAAGCAGCTTTCAAACCAGAGTGAAAAAAATTACAAAGTGCTGCAGAAGGGTGAGGAAATTTGCTAATGGGAAATATTAAAAAGGATAGTTGGGGGAATGATGAAGTGAAAGCAGCTCTGGATAAAGAAAAATGCACATAAAAGAATGATTGCTACAACAAATGAGGATGAGAGAAAAATACTGTATAATTTCTATCTAGAAAAAAAAGATAGTTGCAAAGAATATAGCCAAAGGGAAAAAAGAATAGTTAAGATTTAAAGAAGCACAAAAATACAGGCAATTTAAATGGAAATTTTAAAAATTGTTTTGGAAATGGGTGAAAAGGGTTAAATAAGAAGCCTCCAGAAGTGTTAACAGAATTGTGAATAAAAAGTATGCAGTGATTTAGGATGACACTGAACAGAGGGAATCCTGGAAGAGATTGATTGACTGACAGATAGAGGAATGATTCAATACATAGAAGAATAGGATTGAAATGAACCCTATAAATGTTAGTGTCCAAGAAAAAATTGAAATTATACATGCTGTCAGAATTTTGAAAAATGGTAAGACTGCAAATGTAGATAGTGTAACTGGAGTAATGTTAAAATATGGATGTGGTTTTTTTCTGGAATAGATGTGCAACTTGTTTAAAGTGTGCGTGAAGAGTGCATCTGTGCCTCTTAATCTGAAGAATGCTGTACAAAGGAAAGGTAACAAGTAGGGATGTGCAGTGCTTCAGTTCTAAAGCTAAGAATATGCTTTAGAGTAGACATGGTCCCACTTCACCTATCAGCGCGTCCTTAAAGTACCCATGTCTTTTCTTGGGCTTACATGATAGCAGCATGATCCCAGGATAATATGTCAATGCAAACACTACAGAAGGGTTAGTATGTAAGGCTGTTTTGCCCTCTGTAGTTGAAACATGTGAGCCCAGGAAAAAATTTGCTTGGTTTCAGGAGTTACTAGCAAGAGTTACAAATGCATCCACATGCAAGAGTAAGTGTAAACAAAGAGACAATGGAGACTGAGCTTATGGAAAAGTAGTTGTGAGTGAAATCAGACTCTGAGCACATACAAAATACAATAGCATTAACTGACACACACTCTGTGTGGTTACTTACTGCATATAGAAACCTGGATATGTGAGACTAGGCTGAAGTTGCCATAACCTAAAAATGGAGCAGGCACATACACGGAGAAGACAAAAGCCAGGAATCTTGTTAAAAAGTTCCCTTTTGGAGGTTGATAAGAAGGAACCAAGTCATTAAGAATGAAAGGAGAAATATTAGAAGACAGACAAAGGAGGCTGGACCCTGAGCATGCAGAAAACCCCTTAATCCCATTGACAGCTACCAAACTTGTAAATCAATAAAGGAAGGACTTTTGGGGATAAATAGGGCTTGTGAATCCCACTGCTCTTTGAGTCATTCTGGATGTAGGCTTGATGGTTTCCATCCCTCTAGCTAGTGTCTGGACAGTCTAGTTGAGAAGGACCTGGGTAAGTGGGGATGATCATGTGAGTGTATGAGAGAGCAAATTTGTGTTGTAACCAATAAAGTTTGAATTCATTGGGTCTCTATGTATTCCATCAGAACCTTATGTGCCTCAGTGTTCTGCTGAAAGAGATTTGCATGTGTTCCTAATTATTTTTCAGCTTTCGACCAGAGTGGTGTGTTTTGTATACTCTAGCCGAACCTATCTGGAAAACCCAGCTAGAGAGCAGGGGGGACTGCAAGATCCATGCAGTCAACAGGCTGCATATAAATGAGTGGCCATAAGCTGCTACTAGTGCACTGGACTTCCTTTATCCCACTCCTGGGATAAAAGTGTGTTTCTGTCCAGTTCGTTATATGGAAGCGCATGCTGAATATTTCAGGAGAAACAATAATAAATTGAATGTAATAGCTAAGGGTTAATCAAGAAGTGTTGTGGCAAAACAAGAGATAGCATGAACAATGAAGGAGCGCTAAATGAATGCCTACTGAGTACAAAAATCAGCATGAGAAAAATATGTTGAAGCCGTTTTATGAGAGAGAATTAATGAGGATCCATAATAAGAAACAAATGCCTGAAAGAAGGGTTAATGGGTTAAAAGGAAGGGGAAGACTGAGAAAGTTATGGTTGAACGGAATTGAAATCCACAAAGAGAAAAAAATGAAAAGCTTAAAGAACAAAAGATTTGTTTATTCTTGCCTCTGTCATAGGGATATGATAGAGGCAAGAAGGGTTTGCAAAGATAAAAAGGTATAAAGATGTACACTTCATACTATTAATGTAAGCTAGATTTCATTAGATATCTTTTCCTTTTCCCTTTGTCTATATTTTCTTTTGCTTTCTCTTACTCTTTTTCTGTGCTTTGTATAATGCCACTTGTCTCAAAAATGGGTAGTATGGTATGTGTGCACATACGGATGTCTAATTTTTAAAAATAGTAGATGTATTGAGGAACATCCTAGACCCGACAAATCTACTGACACTCAATATTCAGTGGAACTGCTCCATTTGTGGCACTTGACTAGAATTTATTGAAAATGCCAGTTATTTCTATATACTATCCCAATATAAAATTTATTTTTACTTAAGTATAAAAAATTGTCATTTTAACATGGTTATGATTGAATCATTGGCTTTTGGATCTTCCTGCTGTTTAACCAAGATAAAAATGGCAGCAGGAACATCACAATCAACGTTATGCTTCCGTTAGCTAGGTAAGTTTAATCATGTATTTTTGCTGGGTGATGACTATTTCAGCAGCCTCTTCTATGCACATCAAACAATGCAAACTCTCTGGTTTTTAAATCCATTTGTGCCTTGTAAGACACACACATCACATCTGTATCGCAGACAGTATTAGTAGCCAGAAAATTAATACTTGCTTCTAAAACTATTAGCAGGCCCTCTGCTTTCAGGGGCACCCGCTGATGTGTGGAGCCTCAAATCATGAGGATGTAAAAAGTCTGCATCCCTACTTGGGTTGATTTATCTCCTGCAATATGGTTATTTCTGGACGTGCTTTAACATTTTCATAACCCTTTTCTTTTCAGTTGGGGAAACAAGTTAGTATAACAAGTAAAACCATTTCTATTAATCAGTGAACTGGTATAAATGCTTATTATAGATAATTCTAAGAGAACAAGGCAATGAATAAATCAGGAATAAAACATTAGCACTAACAGAACTGAGACATCAGCCATCAACATAAACCAACTGGTTGGATATAGTTACAGTGGCCATACATCCTTTATTATAAAGGACAGCCCTTTATTTCAGAAAGTTGTCCTTTAGATTTATTTATTTTTCAACAACGCACTTTTGTCCTTTATTTTGGCCATTTATTTTTACCATACAAATGGTACCATTTAATGCACAGCCTTTCACATTCATGTGAAAAATATGGAAATTGAATTGTCTTTTAAAAATAAATTTATATATACTGTTTGATTTTAGATATTTTTATTAGAATATGTGTTTTTGTAAAGTTTTTCTTGGTTTTGCTCTTGAATTTTCCTTTGTAAGGCAAAGTTATAAACAATCAACAATTTTTCTCCTTATGAACCTCTTTCAGATTTGGCCCTTTTTCAAGTTTGTCTTTTATTTTTTCCAAAACTATATGGTCACAGTAGATATAGCCCAACAGCTATAAAATTTTATTGGAAAATGTTCTCACTAGATCTCATCCCTGAATAATGAAGCTGAAATGTAGGTATATTAATTAATTAATTAATTCATTCATTCATTCATTCATTCATTTAATCAATTTATATAGCCTCCCATCTTGACGACGACTCTGGGCAGCGAACAATAATAAAAATATAACAAATACATATACAAAAATTAAAATACATAGCAGCCAAGAGAAACAAACCATAATCCACATAGCCAGAGACAGGTCCCTTCACACACTCAGGGCCCCAGGCCTGGGCACAGGGCCAGAGCTTTTGGGCCTTACAAAAGGCCAGCAGGGTCAGGGCCAACCAAGTCTCCAGAGGGAGAATGTTCCAAAGGGTGGGCCCTATAGCAAAAAGGGCTCAGCTTCTGGGACCCGGAGTATGCCCGTCCTGGCAGACTGGATGAGATGGGTAGAAACAACTGGGAAGAGACAGTCCTTTAAGTAACCTGGCCCCAAGCCATGAATACATGAAAAGAAGATACAAATAATTCCACAGGCTGAGAATAGATACTGAAAGTACAGTTTGGAGCTATAGCAGCATTTGATGGTACTGGCTTGATTTTAGATCATGGGATTGTGGTGTAGACTATTTAAAGGAAGTATTTAAACAAAGTATGTCTACTGTGCTCCATTTGTATATTTGTAAAAAGAAACAGTAAATAATACCGTGGAGAGAAAGGAGTTCCATTTCTCTGTCTTTTCCTGTCAGTTTTTATTAAAGCATAATGTAGCTCAGAAAATCAATGTAATTTTTTATGCAAAAGGAATCATCAGTGACTAATGACTACCGTGAGGGTCAAGATCAATCCTGTATCTATTTGAGGATATTGTTTATATAATAAGTAATATACTGCCCAAATATAAACTCTTCCTTGTATTGGACGCTAATGTATTTTCCATTGAGGTCTCATGATACGAAGTATAAATGAAAGTTCGTTATCATGACATACAGCAGTTCTCAACAAGGACAAAGTCAACAAAGAATGAAACTATTGTGCCTTGCCTCCCGTTATTGCATTCCTTGGAGTACTGGAAAATTTATGGTTGTCAAAGTGTTAAGGATCAGAAACTTTACAACATTTGGAGATTAACAGCAGTATGTCATCTATCACTGATTTATCTTCTTCACTTTTGTCTGCATGTTATGGAAGGAAAGTAGAAAACAAAGTAGCAAAGGAGATGATCCATCAGGATTCACCAGTGCAGTCTATTGCCTGGCCAATAAAAAAGAGACAGTTGATGATAGCAGCACCAGAGGGATACATGGGTGTGCATTATCCACGTGTTCAGAGGCCAACCCAAGAGGCGGTCAAAATCCAATAACAAAGGAAAAGCAGATAGCAGAAGAATGAAGAAAGCAAGGGAGTGGGAACGGAGCTGGGCCAGTGGAAAATGGAAACCAATATTGGAGAAGAGAAAATAGGGAAACTACAGCAAAAGTTGGAAAGAGTAGGCAAAATCAGTAAGTGAATTAGGGTGGTGAGTATATATTGACCTATTGCTCCTGAGCATCCCTTGTGGCCTCATGATTCTCTTGGTTTTCTGAGAAATTCTGAGCAACAAACAATTTGGTAGGAAATCAGACCAAGCACAGATTAGAGTGAATTAGTACACTTACCATCTCACGCTGGTAATGGCAAACAAAACAAACATACTTCTCCGTCATACTTCTCTATCTTTACATCCTCGGTAAACAACCCTGTGCAGTTTTCTCAGTGACATGACTACTCAGGAATAGTCCAGTACCACACTCAAACCACTCAGTGTGACATGATGAGGATAAAGTCATTTGCATCTGTCAATATATTGCAGTCTGAAGAAGAATAAAAGATATTTGTAGGAATTAGACAACTTCAATCATTACCCTTTCTGACCAGTGAGGTTTAGTTTGGGGGTGGGGTTGACTGGGTAAATCAGAAGATAGTTCAACCCTTCAATATATGAACTAATTATGACAATTGCTTTGAAAGAGATACCAAGCTGCACTTCTTCTTAAAAGCTACTCTGTACCCAGAGACTTTGTGGAACAACCGCCCAGTTGTGACCTACCTTCCTTCCTTCCTTCCTTCCTTCCTTCCTTCCTTCCTTCCTTCCTTCCTTCCTTCCTTCCATTACTATTAGTAAGTACAATAAAATCAATAAAAGATAAAGATTAAAGTTGGCAAGCAAGATGAAGCAAGGGGTATCACTCTCCCTCGCCAAAGGTCTGGGTAAAGAGCCAGGTCTTCACAGCCCTTCTAAACCACAGCAGAGTGGGGGGCCATCCTGATCTCAGGGCAAACATCATTCCAGACACTGCTACACAGAAGGCATGCTTCCGGGGTCCTGATAGATGACATTGGAGGAACCCGGAGTGCACCAACCCCTGTGTTATGTGACACAGGCAGTCCCTCAAGTAACCAGGCCCTATGCCATGTACAGCTTTTATAGGCAACAACCAGCACCTTGAATCACCCCCGGAAGCAAACAGGCAACCAGTGCAGCTCGTGAAGCAGAGGTGTTACATGAGCATAAAGTGATAAAATGATAGACAGGATGCCCTCTAGAACTGCACATGGGAAAAAAGAAGACCAATTTCAATCTGTATCTAGGCCTGGATACAGTGCCAAAAAAAAAAGGAAATAGCAATTTATTTCCTGTTGCTACCAAAAAACCTGCATGGACATGTCCATACAGGAGCTGAGCTTTATCTACAGCACCAAAACCTCCTTTAGTAGAAGGGAAAAGGGGGAGAGATAAACTGTTCATCCTCCTAGATTAGGAGTGGTCAACCCACAAGCTATGAGCTTATTTGTAGCACTCCAAAATAACAGTACTGAAATTTGGCAGCAAAATGGCAAAATTTCAGCTTAACAATATAATTTATTAAATTCATATGCCACCTGACCTCTAGGGACTCTGGGCAGTTTACAGATTTTTAAAAAACATTTAAAAACAATAAAAAAAGATGGCAGAGATGACAAACTCATATGAGAACAAAGCAAAAGGAAAAAGGCTTCAATGTCATGTTCACCATTTCAATGTGTTGTTAACATTGCAACGTTTCACATGTCAAACCGTTCTTCCGTGTCTTACATGCTTGAACGTTTGCGGGTATTTTCCATTATTGCTGTGCTCCTTATTTTGCTACTTTGGAATGTATGTTTGGGTTTGCAACTCTGTTCAAGGTTACTTTCCCAGGCAGATGTAACGGTTGCTAGCACCTGCGAGGGGGTGGTTGCTAACGAGCGCTCGGGGCGGGACTGGGTTGGAAGCAAGGCTTTTAAGTTTGTATTTGGCGCGCTTTTGCTCATTCTCAGCTTTCTCTGTATTTGCATACTATTCCTTTAATAAATCAGTTATCTTTAAGCCCGGGCTTGTGAGACTGAGTATTTGGGATTAGGCAACCATTACATAAAGCTGAGAATCATTGATATCATTCATTGATAACATTGAGGGTTATCAATGATATACTTTGGCGAGGGTGATTGAATGTTATCAATAATCATTGATAACATTCAATCACCCTCGCCAAAGTATCTGCTTGGCTGATTTGATCTAGAAAGGTTGGACCTAGGCAAAGAATCTTGGGAGGAATCTCATTCCAGAAGGCAGGGACTGCTACAGAGAAGACATGCTTCTGAAGTCTTGACAAATGGTATTGTTTAATCAAAGGAACCTGGAGCACTCCAATCTTTCTAGATCAAATCACCTAAGCAGATACTATGGGAAACGCAGTCCTTCAAGTAACCAGGCCCAATGCCATGTAGGGCTTTTTAAGTAGCAACCAGCACCTTGAATCACACCCAGAAGCAAATTGGCAACCAGTGTAGCTCATGAAGCAGAGGTATTACATGGGCATACTATGGCATACCAATCACTGCCCATGCTGCTGCATTCTGGACCAGTTGAAGCTTCTGGGTAGTCTTCAAGGGCAACCCCATAGATAATGTAGTGGTCAAGCCATGAGGTGATAAGGACATGAGTGACTATCTGAAGGGCTCCCCGATCTAAGGGCACAACTGGCACATCACATGAAGCTGTGCAAAGGCCTTCCTGGCCACAGCTGCCACCTGTACAATGAGCAGGAGTGTGTGTCCAGGAAGACACCCAGATTATGCAACCACCTTGAATGGGTAAGTGCCATCCCATCTAAGGTCAAAGATGGAATATCCCCAGATCTGGGCAGTCCAAACACCCACAGCCTTGGTAGGATTAAGTCGGAGACAGTTCCTCCTCTTCCAAACCTGTACAGCCTCCAGGCACTGGGACGGAATCTTGATAGCCTGTCAGGGTCAGCCTCGCTCCGAATAAAACACGGACTCACTTAATAGGGGTTAAGGATTTCCGGTTTATTGAAACGGTACTGACAGAGAGAAAAACGGGAATGGGGGTGCGGTGTTGAGGTGCCCTATTTATACCCTCTTGCGGGGTCCCGTGCTCCTCCACCCTTCATTGTCCCCATTCCCCTTGATGGGTTTCTTGATGGCTGTGGGGGCGTTCTCCCGGTTGCTGTCCTTGTCCTCTTGGTTCAGGTGTGTCCTCCAGGGCACCAGGTGCGGCTTATCGCTGCTTATCTGAAGTCCTTCTATTCAGCTGCATATGATTCCATGGGTGTGGGTGGTTTGGGTGCTTGGTTTAAGCGCTGATTTAATTATCTCCTTCCTCTTTTTCTTAATAATCATGATCCACGTTGTGAGGCTCTTTGTGCCTTGCAACAGGGTCATGACACAGCCTCACTTGGCCAGCCGGGAGTCTTAAAGATACAACTGGGTATCATGAGCGTACTGATGATACCAAACCCCAAACCAGTGGATAACCTCACCCAGCAATTTCATGTAGATGTTGAAAAGGAGGGGAGAGAGGATAGAACCCCACAACACCCCACAAAGGAGGGACCTGGGGAGCAATCTCTCCCCGCCAACCAATACTGACTGAGACTGGCCCCAGAGAGAGGAAGAGAACCACATAAAACAGTGCCCCAACTCCTCAATCCACAGAGCCAGCTCAAAAGAATACCATGGTCAGTGGTATCAGGAGTTGCCAAGAGATCAAGGAGCACAAGGATGGATGCACAACCGCTATCCCAGCTCCACCACAAGTCATCTACAAGCATGACCAAAGCTGTCTTAGTGCTAAATCTCAGCCCGAAACCTGACTGAAATGGGTCTAGATAATCTGTTTCTTCCAGGATTCTCATCAGCTGCAGACAGGCCACCTTTTCAACAACCTTCCCCAGAAAGGGAAGGTTGGACATTTGTTGATAGTCATCAAAGACTGTTGGGTCCAAAGACAGCCTCTTGAGGAGGTGGCACACTACAACCTCTTTCAATGCTGGGGGGCTACCCTCTCCATCAAAGAGGCCAACACTACAGCATGGACTCAACCACTTGTCACCTACCTGGCCACTTTCACGACCCAGAAAGGACCCAGATTCAGTAATCTGGTTGCCGTGCAACAGCACAGAGAGCCCTGTCCACTTCCTCAGGAGTCACTGGCTTAAATTCATCCCAGATCACACTACCAGACCATGTCCCAAGCACCTCAGCCTGCCCTGTCCAGTCAGAGTCCAAGGCAGAGTGAATCTGAGCAACTTTATCCACCAGATAGCCTGAATAATCCTCACAGCACCCAGCATATGTTCCCAGCGATCTTCCCTGCCCAATAGGGACTGGATTACCCTTAACAGGGCCACTGGACAGCTGTCAGCACATGCAATAAAGGCAGAGGAATATTGACTTTCACTGCCTTATTGTCACAAGGTAATCCCTAATGGTTGCAGTTTGGGGGCAATTTTCAGCTGATGGGTTTAGGGCAGGAATGGGAATGGTTTGCCTTCCTCTCATATTGTCACTGTTAAAACCCATTGGAAGATAAAAAATATCCCCAAAATCCAACCATGCTCCTTGTGACACCACTGTCATCAGATGTCCTCCTGTGGTCTCCAGAATGCCTCAGAAATTTTGGGTAATCCTTATATTATGTAGACCTCCCAAGCTAATTAAATACTGTCTGTCTGTTTGTCTGAGATACACAGGAGATTCTGTACTTACTAATGCATAAAGCTATTTAGGTGAATTGAGTAAAATACTATTGCCATAGTCATGGGTATCCAGGGAAATTGTCTAGTATTTAATGAGTCACAAATTAGGAATTATTATTTTAGGGAATAGCAGTGAAGTCTGTAAGGAATGCTTTGCAGTCAGAAGGGAGAAAGTGGATGTATTAGACTAGGCTTTGGATCTTGTTTTACTTTCACGTTGTTGATCAGCCATTTTTATCAGCTAACAAATTTGCATTACTTGAATTTTATGCTATATGCATGCTGTTAGAACGGTATATTTCTTGCAGATTTTGTGTCTAGCTGCACATTTAATAAAATAAGGCTTGCTAGCATCATAGAACAGTACTATATTTGGTAGTTCTAGTGACAAAGCAGCCTGAATACAAGGTCTGTGAAGAAAAAGGTAAGGCTTTGTGAAAAATGCTTGCTTTTCAGTGGACACACTTGACATCCAGATATGACAACATCTGCAGGATTTTGCTACTTCCATCAACATGATGAAAGCAGCATATGACGCAAGCTCTGTCCTTTTGGAGTATCTGTAGGACGTTTCAACCTATGTAGAAAAGAGGTGGGGTTTGCACTGCAACACTACAACAGTGCTAATGTTACTCTGCCTCCCTTTGACCCTGCCCCCCCATGGTTCCAGATACTAGCTTTCTACCTACAGTGAAATCTTCAGAGATAGAAGTCCTAACAAGCGGTTCACATCCTAAAGCCGTGTTTAATATTTGGACAGACACGTTACTACTTGATCACAGATACTCCAGAAACCTGTTTTGTTTTGTTTTATATTAAGCCACAACAAGGTAAGTTCAAAAGAAAATACTCCAGGAAATACTCTCCTGCAACGATATGAATATTAGTCTTTGGTAGGACAGTAATTGACAGCCCTCTCCTGTTATGAATCTGGCTGATAAGATCCACAGGAGAGGCACTGTTGAAGATGCATTCAGTGTCAGGGCCCCCTTTTTCTGGCACAGAGGAGATGACTTCCTCTTGTCTTGTTCCCAGACTATGTGATGCACTCTGTTGGGTGTTGCATTTCCTTCCTCCCATCCTGAAAACTCAGTGAAGGCACAGTATACCTTTCTCACCAGGCTTTTAACTGATTTTGGAACCTATTTCATTGTTAATTTTTTGTCAATATTAATCTATTTATAAATTAATATACTTTCTTTTTATTATTTAACATTTGTAAGTGCTTTGAACACCTGCCAGAATAAAAAGTTTATATCTGCCTGCTTGCCTGTCTGCCTGCCTGCGTATCTATAATCAACAAACAAACATAAAATCAGGCTTTTCTTTAGAAAAAGAAAAGTAACAATGGGTTTTGCTTTATTTCTAGAAGGGTAAGAAACTAGGGAGTTGTTTGTTGTTTTTTTAATGAAAGCTGGAATCTGGGGATTATGGCTAATGTTCAGGGGAGGGAACTGCTTCCTTCTGTGGACACCCAGGGAAAGACCATGGGAATCATCTGTGAGGGGAAGTGCCAAAACATGCATTGTGACATTGTGGTGCAGTCTTCACCCCTTACGTATTTGCATACAATGCTGAGATGGAAGTATGGAGAAGCAGCGTGTGCACTGTGGTATTATGACACCTGGTTCATCATTTCGGTGTCATTGTGGTTAGGAATGAATGCCTGTGCTTGAAGCTGCCCTTGGATTATTTTGGAATAAGGGGGGAAACACTAACATTGGTATAGCTAAGAATGACTTAAGGCCATCTTACTCATAGGCTGGAAACAAAACAAAGGGAACATCATGAGAACACAATAGAAAAAAAGATGTTGTCAGGACTTGTTTGTGACTTGTTAGGTGCAAATATGAAACTCCAGCAATTTGGGAGATGAGTATTTGGTAATTAGAGATATGCTGTGCTTTGTATCCAAAGCCAAAATGGTGTTTCAAAGTGTGCATGAGTGTGCATGCCGCATCTGTTGGCAACTCTCTAAAGAAAGTCCTTAAAGAAACTGCCATGATGGAACTTCCTTAACTCAAATGCATGTTTTCCTGTGGTCTTGCAGCTATTTGTAAGCCCAGGAAAAGATGCAACTTTTCTAAGGAAACACTGATAGGTACACTGTGTGTGCCCATACCCACTCTGATGTATCTTTTTAACTTTGGATCCGGAGTGTAGTACAATCCTAGTGGTAATGAATTCTAGCTTCTATGTAATATTATATAGTTTGACTGATTTCAGACTAGTGCAACAACTAAACTTAATCTGTAGGCTAAAGACTGTCATGTTTCTCTTTACTTCACCTCCCTGACAAAACATTTTTCAGCTTGCTTGAGGACAGATAGATTTGAGATACAGATTGCCTTTGTGTTTTCATCAGTGATTCTTAGCAATCGTCACCCATTGTTTCTTGGGTCCAAAGTGCTACAGAATCTTGCAACATTTAGTTGTGACAAAAACACTCAGTCCGCAATTTCCATCTTAAGGCTAACTCTAAACTGTAGACCTTATTATTACAACCTAGCTTAATTCTTTTAAATAGTTTGGCTTTTTCACTACCTGCTTGTTTTTATTACCTTGTGTGATGAGTAACTGGAAAACTGGAAAGTTTGGATGAACTTTTAAGGCATTTTGTTTACTTTTAATAAAGGTGTTAATAGAAGAGAGATGGATCTTGGAATGTTTTTCCCCTCATGGATCACCATAGATATCTTTATGTTTTATCATTTTTATATCTTAATTATTCTATTGTTGAGAAATTCTCATATTTCTTAGATTATTTTCCTCTGGGAAATTATCACTGTGCCAATAACAGGTTACTCTGGGGAGGGTGGCTCCTAGCACTATCCATTTAAAAAGTTGTCATTTTCCCCTTCTTAATAGATATTGATAGAAAGAAAAATGTGAAAGAACTCATAGAAAGGGTGTAAATACAAGATAACACTTTCTGGATGCTCAATGAATGAATAGGGGGTTGTATGAAGTAAATCTCACATGGAAGTTCCTTCCCAAATATGGGTATTGGCCTTGTCAAAGAAGAGAATTAGAAGAAACATCCTTTCTGTATGTGATCAGGATGGAATTTTACCATTCGATTGTTCATAACATTGAAACTGTGTATTTTAGTTTCATGAAGTAGAGGGAAACCAACAGGAGTACAGATCGTTCATATATTTTAGCAATTTAAAACCTCAGTGATACATCATAGAGAAGGTAACACTTTTCAAGGAAAACATGTATACCTTATTTTTTCCTTATTAAAGTTGTTTTCAAAAATTAGGAGAGTTCTCTGCCACTTGCTTTGGTAAAAATCAAAGTTGTGTTAGCCCAGCCCTGTAATTAGCAAGGTAAAATAGTATAGTGCATACAAACAAAGAAAAATCCTCCTCCTCCTCTTCCTCACACATGACAGTTTAGACAGGGGTGATTGCATTGTGAAATGAACAAATGGAAGAAAAAAGAACTTTTGGAAGGGTGTAAAGCTGTGTTTGTTTTTGCTCTATCTGTGACATGCAGAATCTGTTGAGGCCTCATACTGGAGTTAAACTCTCCAATCAGTTAGGCAGATTCAAGTTAGATGATTGAACTGATTACAGAGAATTCAAAAGTCGTGTACAAGAAATTCAAACATTCATACAACATTCAGAAATCATGCCCTTTATACATGTTAGTTAGAAGGTTTGGCTCCTGAGTGCCTTCCTGCTGCCTTTTTGAATCAACATCTAAGTGATTACTCATTTCCCAGCCTTGAAGGCCTCTGCCATCTGTCCCTTGTCTTGTTTATAAAACAGCTTTCTCTGGCATGAGAATCAGAAATTCCCATCTCACCAGTTTCAACCCTTGCAGAGTCATGATTACAACTTAGAACATAATTATGCCTTGTTCTTCCCCTATAATGTGCTACTCCTTTTCTCTTCTCCTTGAAGGCAGATCTTTGCCATCCCACCTTTTTCCACTTCAGTGCCCTTTTAAAAATTTTCTTTGCAACCACTGCTGCTACTTTTTTGCCTCTGTGCAGCTTCACACGTTCCATCATCCAATCCTTATGTACATTATGGAATCTTATATATACTGTAAAAACGTATGTTATCCACGGTATTCAAGTCAAGGACCTGTTTTAATGTGTGAGTGAAGGCATGAGTGGGAACTTCCTTAGTGACTGAAGAAAGGTTGAGAACATCTCAAGAAAATTGTGAACTGCAACTGTGAATAATAAAAACTAAGTCAAGTCCTCACAGGAACTGAACAAATGCCAAGGCTGGGGAATCGGTGTCCATGTAGATGGGCCCCAGATACTGTCCCATATTATTGTGAGTAATTGGTGCCACCTTGAATAGCAAAGAGGAAGGCAGCAAAGTTCTTATAGTTAAAAACATATTCCAGGTACCTAAGATTTCTCATATATAAGAGATGATCTACCCAATACCAGATTCCTGGAGATCTGCTCACTGACTCATAGGCCAGCAAAAGGAACAAATCAGAAGTCAGATGACTGAAATGGATGCTGCCTGATCTTACCAATGATTTGGAATGCCATACTGTAACACCTGCCCATGCCTTAAAGTATAAAAGAGCGTGTTGAGGAGGTGAAGGTGAAGAGCAATGCAGGGCCTGGAGCCCTCCAGTCTATGTTGGACTTAAGTAGTTCTACTGAGATGAAGTCATCACCAGAGCTTTCCCTGACTAGCTGCTCAATTAGTGCTTGGTTTCAAAGGTGGTAACTGAGAGCCACGTAGTAATTGCATTAAAGATGCAGATTATTAATTCAACAACCTGCAAACCCTGTGAGAGTAATTCTCCCATAGACTGTCCTGTTCAGACTATGAGGCGACCAGACAGAATTATTATCAAAACTCTTTATTTAAAACAACTATTTACAGTAATAAAGTCCTGGTGAATAATAAGGCAAAGCAGTTCCAATCAAGGCCACCCAGGCAATGACGGATGAACAGGCAAGGCTGCAGGGTCAGACTGTGGCAGAACAGCAAAGCAGAATTTAGCTAACTATCTGATCGAAGCGGTCACGCTTGGTGAAGCTAGAGTGCGTGGCAAGGCAGAAACTGGAGGCAAGGATCTGTGAGCTGGCATACAGATAGGACTGGACTGACTCGTGGAGGCTAGGCTGGGCTGGACTGGAACCACTGGGCAAGTCTTGGCTCTGGAGGCTAGGCTGAACTGGACTGGAGACTTGAGGCAAGGCTGCAGGCTTGAAGCAAAACTGGACTGGACTGGAAACCCTAGGCAAGACTGAGACCTTGAAGCACAACTGGACTGGACTGGAGATCCTAGGCAAGGCTGCGAGCTTGAAGCACAACTGGACTGGAGATTCTAGGCAAGGCTGGGGCTTGGAAGCAAGACTGGACTGGACTGGAGATCCTAAGCACGGCTGGGAGCTAGAAGCAAGGCTGGGTGCACATCTGGATCACGCTGGAGTGTGGCAACAAGGTCTGGAGCTAGATGCAAGGCTGTGCTCAGTAGGGACAGCAAGAGGAGGATCCTCTGGAGCAGCCTGTGCAGAAGGCGATTCTACGGAGGTAGAAGATGCTGGTGCTGGTTCCACTCTGGCTACAGGCAAGACATCCGACACAGGCTACAGGCAAGGCATCCAACTCTTCCGCAATGGCTGTGAGCTCAAAGGATCAGTTGTCTCTGGCAGCTTGCTCTTCGCACGTCTGCCTTTTATGCCAATCCCTTCCACACCTTTTCTCTCCAGTAGCCAATCGGGCTGCTTTCTGGTTCGCATGCTTCTCAGCTCTCCTGTCTTGCACCCTGATTGGAGAGTTCAAATCCCCCACTGGAGCTTGTCCAATCCCTGTTTCCCATTTCTCCCGCTCTGCTGAATCACTTCCTGGTTCTGCTTTTTCAGGCCTCTCCTGGTCAGTTTCGGTTTCCCCCTCTGACTCCGGATAAGTTTCGTTTTCGGAGTCAGTCACAGGCTGAAATCTCACATACACTGGCCAGTATACAGCAAGATATTCTAGACAGACCTGTGCCTAGCTAAATAGACATGAGTTGCCAGAAGAGAGAGGTGTTTCAGAGTTTCACTGCCTCAGTCAGTTACTGCCTGGCCTCATTTTTTTTTCTTTAATAGGTTTTTATGTTTATTTATTTATTTATTATTCCAATTTAATTACCGCCCATCTCCCCCAAAAGAGGGACTCTGGGTGGTTTACAATAAAATGTTCCTCCTAGCTTGTAACATTTGACTAGAAGTAGACAATAGATTGTTTTTATAGTCAGTGAGTATCTTGGCTAAGCTAATGTCTTCTTAGTCCTAATGTAATTGGAGTTGAACCACCTGTAAGTTGGAAGATAGTTTTATAAGAACTTGCTGTTAGTCCTGACCAAAAAGGACTAAAGGCCATGGACTAAAGTGGCATATCTCTCAAACCGTTGGCCTACCCACAATAAGCAGCTATGACACTATGCTTAATGGATTCCCTTAATTTATTGCATTGTTTTGTGGATTAACCAGCTGGAAATTTCCTTATTCAAGAGTCCATTGCATTAACTCTAATCTCCCACCATCAACAATAGTTGGAAAGAGAGATTTTAGCAGTTTTAATAGAATTGAATCCTGGGCAAAGCATTCAAGGATGAGAGGTAAATGGTCACTCTCTGTCCAAATGATATTTCCAAATGAATAACATTTGGGATTAAGCTACAGGCGATTAGAAAATACATAATAGTTGAAAGTCTAGAGCCTGACTAGTGTGTAAATTTTCTGAGATCTACTTGAATGGTGCCAATCTAAAATGTGGAGTTCTTGAATATGGGTCATCTGAGCTAAAGAGAAGCCAACTAGATCACATGTAGAATCCAGGAAAACCCTGGGGGCTAGAGATGAAGGTAAAGCGAAGTCAGTCCCACTAGGTAGACCAGACCAGGAAATCAACTCCACAGGAAGTCTAGACCTATATTTTATTGAGATAAGCTATAACAACAGAATCTTGCAAGTCTGGTTATGCTATTACTCCCCTCCTTCTTACACCTTGATTAATCAGGGAGGTGTTGGTCTGAGCCGCTTCTGAATATTATTTTGCTTACCAAGTCTTAAAGGATGTTTCAGCACTCTTTGCCTAGGTAACGGTTCTTGTATATTTGTGTCAAGTTCATCTTCCTTACTCTCTACAGGCATCTTGATGTGTGTGTGTGTGTGTGTGTGTGTGTGTGTGTCAGAAGCACCTACCAAGGCCCTTCTGTATTGAAAGGATTTGCCGGTGATGTCAACATTGCATCTCGATTATCCATCCACTATCGAAAGCACTTGTGCAGCTTAGTGCCATTTACTCCCAGAAAGGCATTAAAGTCACCTCCAATCATCATCATGCAACGTGGAAGTTGACCAATATAATAATCCATACATTCTTCCACCTCGCTCCAGAGCATCCTAGCCTCTTTGTAGTTGTACAGGAGATAAATCCAAATTAATGCAAAGTATATCACATTGATGCAAATCACAAATGCAGCTAACACCCACTCACCACGGAGAAGGAGCTGAGTTACGCTGTCGAAGAGTTAAGCCGAAATGAAAAGTCCAAGACTTCTCTTGGATTTGCCCCCTCTCTGACTTGGGACAGCCATATTAAGGTAGGCATAAACATTTTAAATATCCAATTTATCAAGCACCAAGGTCTGTTACAGCATCAGAATGTTGTAGAAAACTGTGGAAGTCCAATTTGTTGATTTAGCAAACTATTCTAAAATGTTCTCAGTATTTTCAAGGAGCATTCTTGAGATAAATGTCAGTCAAAACTGGAGTTCTTAGGGATTTGTTCACATTCTTTAGTCTAACTGGTGTGCAGAATAAATTGTCCTCTAAGGGGACAGCATTGGCATTTACTGGTGTGGGTTAAGTTAGGGATGTTCCATCCTATATGAATGCCCTTGAATTAAAAATTGATTCCAGAGGGCTAGTTGGATGTGGTGGAGTTGATGTCAAAAACTCCTACTCCAGTGGGCAGGTAACAGTCTCTCTTATTAGTGATACTTGATTCTTCTTCCCATTGGATATAATATAGGCTGTGGGATCAGAGTTCTCCAGAGTCATTCCTTGGATGGAGTTATATATATAAGGATTCCAATGAGGGCACAGGGTCTCCTTACACCTTTCCTTCTTTGCTGTAGCATCTGTTCTCCCTTTATCCCTTCAAAAGCTAATCTATTTGCACCCCCAACCTCTTTCTCTCCAAAGTCCTTGTTCTACCTCTGTTCTCCTTTTTGTGCCCCACGAACACCTTCAGACTTACCAACCTTGCCTTGCTTTCCAAGTCTTGCTTTTCTTATTGTCCCAAGTCTCTTTATGCTGATGGTTATCTGTGCTGCTAAGGCACTGCCTTATTTTACAGCTGGTTCAAAAAGCATGGATTATCCCAGAGAGTAGGAAGAATTTGCAGTTGTGGGTGGGAAGTTTGCTGGCCAAAATAAGGTGCATGTAATTGAGGAGAGGGTGCAGAGTGTTGCATTAGGACTGAATTGAAAAACACTCCAGGAAGGAGGGCTAGGAAAATACTTGTTTTATTTAGAATATTGGTTTCAAGTCTGCACAGCCAAAAATTCTGAAAGTATTTTATGTAGAAGTTTAGCATCCGCTTCCTTTTGAACTATGTCTTTTTTTTTAAAACACTTCAGATTCATTTTGTTTTCAAAATTCAACTGAGAAAAGCTAGGGTATTAAATAAGAGAGGAAGGCTGGAACTACATAATTTATAGGGGAAGTGCTGATAAATGCCTACTTTCCTTCCTGTTCAGTGTGTCTGCTCAATGGTCCTAAATTGCTGGTTTCCCAACTTCCACTGCAAAACAGAAAAATTATAAAATAAGCAAAACAATTATTTTTGAGTGAAGTTGTCACTGTGATTTGAAGGGAAAGACAGTAGTTCATTTCTGAAAAGACTGAGAAAATACATCTGCTTGATCAGCGATGTGAACTAGTTTCCTCAAAAATAATTGTCAGTAAAATTAATGTGATTTACCATAAAATTCATAAACAAAATTGTGCCAAAATGTAAGTTTTCCTAAATTACTCTATATCTGATGTATATACTATACATATGCATTTATACAGTATATATATCTGAAAAAATAAATAATGCAGAGTAATGAAATGTGCATTGACTTTATGCATGACAGAGAATGGGATTTACCTGGATTTTGGTGTATTTGAGTATCACAGAATCAAACAATTAGCAGACACCATTTAGGCCATTGAGCCCAATTCTCAGCTAAGTGCAGAAATCCAAATAAAGCAGTCTCAAACAGATGGCTGCCTAGCTCCAACACATCCAACAAAGAGGAGTCTACCACTTTGAGTAATTAATTCTGCTGTAGGGAAACATTTTTTAAATCATTGAATTGAAATCTGCCTTCTGGTATGTGACTTGTCCCGCTAGCATCTTATATATAATGGCTTATGAAAATCCATTATTTCACATCCTGTATTCTGGAGTAATAAAGAACAAGTCTTGAACTTCTTCCATGTAACATCTTTCAGGTATAGTTGAAAAGTGCTATTTCCCTCCTAGTTTTCTCTAGGCTAAATATTCCCAGTTCTTTCTTTTTAGGATTTAGTTTCCAATCTTCATTACCCTTCTGCTCTTTAAAAACCCAATTTTGTCTTGAGAATGCAAAAGTGTCCATCAAATTTTCCCCTTAGAAGTTTCCTGTTATTTCATCTGGAAATATTAGCAAGTGAAAGTTGCTCATCAGAATAGAAGAAATAAAAATAACACAATGCCATAGCCAGTATTCACACAACACTTCAAATCAAAAAGTCCAGTATACAAAAAAAAGTACAAGCCATCTTCTTGCCCTTGTCTCACTATGAATGATGCTTAAACTAAAGTTTTGGGCTTAATAGGTCTTCCAGATTGGAGCAGCCATCATTTGAGATTTGTGGAAACTGAAATTCATAACCAAGGCTTGTTTTAAGTTATAACTTCCAGTTTCTGCAACCCCCAAATGGTGTCTGCTCCAATTTCAGATTGGAGAGTAAGCCTGGGACTTTGATTAAAGAGCAGCATTGAGCTGTGGGTAAGAGAGTGGTGCGTGCACCTTAGCTGAACTGTGTGGCTTTAGCCAACTGTGTAAACAGAGGCATAAAAATAAAAAACAGTTTTTTCTTCCAGTCTTTGGTTCTCTGAAATAGGATTTTATCATCATCAGTATTCTTAAGCTCTGCATCCACTGAGTAAATGAGAAATCTTATAGTAGTCCTATTGCTGGCATTTCCAATAATTTGCTAGAGCTTAACCAGAATTTTTTTTCTGCTAGTCTAGTATATTTTTTTCACAAAAATATTCCCACTCTAAAAATGGAGTAGGAGGTGATTTGGCAATATTTGAACATGGAAATATAAAGGTTCTGCACATAAATGCAGATCTTTATAAATATGTTTTGAAGACAAATTATTTGTCCAAAGTGCTCTCCTTTGTGTGCAAAATGCTCTTCTCCATAACTTCTAAAGTTCCCTGACCTATTGTATTTTTAAAAATTTGAAAGATATGGCTATATGTAGACATGGATATGCTATGATTGGTTTCTGAAATAAGCTATTACAACACTACTGGGTAATAGGAGTTGTATTTTCCTCTCCCTTAAGATCAGTGACTTGTTTTTATTTGTATATCCCTTGCAAGTAATGTAATGTTGCACTAGATCAGGCCCTTTGGGGAAAGTTTAAGACTTAATATTTGTCTAACCCTTTTCTGAAATACTCTCAGAGCATCCTTGCTCTGTTCCATCATGGAGCCTTTACCAGCTGGGTTGCATCCATATTACAGTGAAGTTGTATTGATGGTTTCTCCATTGCTGAAGGGGTATCTAAGGTTCAGTACGGATCTGGTGCCACAGCCTCAGTATCTCTTCTCAGCCAGCGTATTGAATATAAAAATATGCCCTTAACGAACATACTGTATTATATACTAGTATGGTATTGGATGGCCCAATACAAAGATGGCTCTTAAATATGCAAAGCTACATTAATAAAACTACAAGCTATGGTAATTTTACAGAATGTAGAAAGCACCAATTATATTATCAGTAAGCAGCACTTTGGAGGAACATTTTTAAAAAGACAAGGTTGTATTTTTCTTCTTCTTTTTGGCAAGCATTAAGTAATCCTGATCAGAGGAGGATAGCATCAACAGTGAAAAAGGTAGAACATAGTTTTTTGTACAGCTTTGTCTCCTAACAGTTTTTCATGCTAAAAGAGAAGGAGAGGGATAATAAAGTAAGCAGAATAGAACATATGATGATGATATCAGGTTTCCCGAAAAAGAGGAGGGGGGAAAGCCACCACATTTTGCAATAGACAGTGTTTCCTAGCGACTGCAGCATAAGAAACAGGTTGCTAAGTAACTGGGGGATCTGCAGGCACCAGGGCTGGCCACACAGAATCCGGAAATCAGCCATAAAAGGATTGCTCCCTATTCCAATTTCCTGGTTGCCATGGAGATCATATATAAGCAATGGATCCCAAGTTAAGAAACATGGTTTAAACATATCTTCCTTTCCTTCTCTCTTTTTTTCCCTACAATTCCTAGATATTTACTCAAAAAGACTGCCCATGTTGGGTTTTCTATCTCTGACCTGAATAAGTTTTTTAAAAAAAAGCATTGACAGAACTGTAAACAACGCTAGGCATAAACTCAGTGCTAGGTTTTTCTTTGTGTGCATTAGATTGGAATGCTTGAGAAAAGTAAATGTACTAAATTAGAAAGAGAGTGGCATTGTCAAAATCTTACCAAGACATTCAGCATATCATGAAACCACAGCCAATTAGCAGACAATGAACCTTGTTCATTGGATTGATGGAATATTCGCTTTTTTGGCATCACATGTATTTTCCTGGGTGATCTTTTGTCTCATTTGTGTCTTATGCCAGTTACAGTCTGATCCACTATTTTGCAAGACCCACAAGGAATGGTGAAGCTGACCATTCTTAGTTTGCTGAGCAGGCAACTAATATATGTTTGCCCTTGCTGCTTCCAAGACAACCAAGTGCTGAATATCCTTTACTTCACCACACTGAGAACCCTTGTTGGATGAAAAGGAAGGTGATTTATAAACAACCAAACAATCAAGTTGGTCCAGTTTCACTGGAGACTTATGTAAAATTTGCTCATACTACATAACATGTTTGTATCATTAGCATGTTAAAAGATGGGGTTCCCCATCAGATTTTAGGAAAAATATCCATAGTGCCTACTGGCTACTTCCAGCATAGACAAATGAATCTGTCCCTTCTACTCCCCTTACTTATGGAGAGAGTAGGCAAGGCAGGGAAAGAAATATGCTAATCTTCATTTATTCATCAGTGTCCATCCTGCCATGCATTGCAAAGAGATTACCATTAACTATCTTTTTGGGCATGAGAAACAAATTTATACATAACACTACACCACAGTCTGTTCTCTGTGGGCTTAATATGACCATTCATGTTATGTTTACATGATGTACCAACAGGGCATCATGGCTTTCACAACAAACCATTGTTTTTAATTTTCTATCTTAGCATAATGTGTGAATCCAGACAGTCACAACCAAAAATGGCTTTTTTATCCTGTCTTTAAAATGTTGTCTCTGGGAATCCATACTGATAGCTTAATTCACAGAAATGTTTGGGCTGTAAGGGTCGAGTCTGACTCTGAGGCTGTGGAAGGGGAAGTCGAAACCTATGCTAGGCAAATCGGGGAAACCGAAATGATTCAGAGTGATTCAGCAGAGCGGGAAAGTCCTGAGCAGCTGATTAGCCAAAACCAGGAGCTGGATTCAAAGCCGCCAATCAGCACAAGGGAAAGGTGAGCCAAAAAGCATGCCAAGCAAAAAGAAGCTTGATTGGTTCCGGAGGAGAAACGGCGCAAACAAAATAAAAAGGAGCCAGCACAAGGACCGGGCTGCCGGAGACAAACGTTCCACTGAGCTAACAGCTTCCTTAGGAGAAGAAAAGCCGGAACCGTTCTCGGAGCCCTGCCCTGTAGCCACTATGGAACCAGAGTCTTCCCAGCCTTCCGAACCTTGCCTTGCTACCTTGCAGCAAAAGCTAACCAAGTCTTGCCTTGCTGCCTTGCAATCCAGTCAAGTCTTGCCTTGCTGACCTGCCAAGAAGCTCAGTCAAGTCGAGTCCTGTCGCCTTGCCTAGAAGCTCAGTCGAGTCTTACCTTGCCTTCCAGTCAAGAAGCCCAGTCATGTCGAGTCCTGCCGCCTTGTCACAAAACCCAGTCGAGTCAAGTCTTGCCGCCCTCCCATGAGGTCTTGCCCAGTCCAGTCTTGTCATCTCACCGTGGAGTCCAGTTGAGCCTAGCTTTGTCGCCTCATTGCAATCCATAGCCAAGTTTTGCCCTGCAGTCTTACCGTGTCGTCCAGCTGAGGCTGGTTCAGTCGCCTTGCCGTCATTTCCTGCTGAGTCCTGTTGCACCTCCTTGCCTCAGCCTCTAGTCAAGTCCTGCCTAGCCACCTTGCTGCAGGTCCCAGTCGAGTTCCATCCAGCCGTATTGCCTTGCTTTCCAGCTGAATCTGACTTCACTGTCTTGACAAGCTCTCCACCATTGCCCGGTTGGGCTTGAATTTGAACTATTAATTAAAGGACAATTATTGATGGTAAATAGTTCTATTGTAAATAAAGAATTCCATTTTTCTTCCTAGTCGCCTCATAGTCTAAACAGAACAGGCCCTCAAGATTTACAGGTCTGAAAAGATTTCTAAAGCATGTCTAGTTAACCTAATCTAAGGTTAGCCATAGAATAGTTTGGTTTTGCTGAATCAAAGATGAGCAATCTTTTTTAGCCTTAGGAGATCAACTGAGATGGAAATATAGACTACATAAAATCATATTCTCGTTTAGCAGTGTTTGTGTGTATATGTATACCCTGAGAGCCAGTGTGTGACACAGCAATTACGGTGTTTCCATCCTCAGCCATGGAAACTCACTGGTTGACTTTGGGCCATTCTGGGTAATTCCATACTACAACCTAAGCTCCTGTTCTCCTGAACTACTCCCAGCATCCCTGAAGCTAACTTTCAACATCCTAGTCTGGATGGTGGTGGATTGGCAGAGTGGAACTGGTGGTCACTCCAGAGTATGGCCATTGCAAGATTTGACTGGAAGCGCTGCAAACCAACCACTCAAAAGGGCTTAAGGTTTCTTGGGATGGACAACAGCCATTCCTGCACTTAAGAAGTAGTGAGTGGCCCATACTAGCAATGGCAAGCAGAAAGTGCAGATCTGCCCTCTCTGTGTCCATCGTATTTTAGGAGTTGCTCTTGTAAAGATAAAATGGACATCCTTATATAAGCTTTAAGAAACACATAGATATAAATGTATATCTTGACCTCATATATAGATCTTCAAAGACCACAGGAAGGCATATCTGATGAAACTGTGACGTAAGTGATTGCTAAGCTTTTGTGTATATGTTTTGATCAGGGCTGAGGGTGGAAACAGATCAGTTTTGCCTCACAAAAAGCTTATTGCATCCATTTCCAGCTTTATAACTTTGGGGGGGAAAGTACAATATCTTAACCATCAAATCCAGCCATTTTGCCACTAATTTTCAGTGGCACAATCTGAGATTGCTCTGAATTTCACAAAATAAAAGCTATGGGGTACTTATAGGCTATTGTACTTGTTGGAATTATCAGGGATCAACTCAGCATTGTCTCATAAGCATAAGGGGTCGCTCTAGCAAATCGCATCTCTATTGTGCTTGTGGGATGTCACATGGGCCACCTGAATTCCTCTTCTTCTTCCTTCTTGGGCTTGGGGATTAACAGTCTCCATTACCTCATGAGCAGACATGCAAGCAGGAAGAGCTGCAGAATGCAGCCCTCCCCCAACCATCCTCTGCTAACAAAGATGTTGCAGATGCTGGGAAAGCCTTTAGCCCAGGAGAGGTCAAAAAAGTCACACACCAAGCATTTCTATAAAAATAATTTATTTACAGAAAACAAAAACAAAAGCAAAACATTTAAAGGACCTAGCTCCCTTTTTGGAGCAAGCCTTGCTGAGCTACATTTCCAGCAGAGAGAAAAAGAAGAAGTGAGAACAAGTCCGGGCAGGTCCTCCCCCCAGGCTATTTTGCATGAAGCACGTGAGAGGAGACAATCAAATGCAACCCCTTCACCTGGCCAAATGATTAGGTATAATAGTAGCTTAATCTGTTAGTAGGAAAACCTCAACACTCCCCTTTTTACACTACAGATTAAGATGCATAACCAATCTTCTCTGACACCTTTATATGTCTTTCCATTCACATTACTTTACCATTATCTCCCCTTTGGTTCAACAGAAAGCTACCATTCTTCTTCCTGTGTTTTTCCAAACCTAGGTTATTATTCCAAGGCTTCTTAATGTGAAATGGCTTTTCATGCAGGCTTCAAAATCAAGCCTTTGTTTTTCTGTTGATGTGAATAGCAGCAAATCATCAACATAAATGCACAGATACATACAGCCTTGTTTGTCCTTCTTCATATATACACAGGGATCTGCTTTTCCTTTTTCAAAACCAAAATTCTGCAGTTTTTCATCTACTTTTTGGTTCCAGGATCTAGCAGCTTGTTTTAACCCATAGACTGACTTCTGCAGTTCACAGACTAGATTCTCCCCTTTTTCATAGCCAGGGGGTTGCTGCATGTATAATCTGTGGTCTAAATCACCATAGAGAAATGCAGTTTGAATGTCATAGTGGTTAACTGACATTCCCTTGAGTGCAGCAACTTTTAACAGTAATCTAATTGATTCACCTTTAGTAACTGGTGCAAAAGTCTTGTCAAAGTCTAAATCTTTCCTTTGAGTGAACCCTTTTGCAACCAACCTTGCTTTATATTTTTGGATTTTGCCATCAGCATCCCTTTTCAGTTTGAAAACCCACCTACAACCCAGACAGCGTTCATTGGGAGGTAGATTTACCAGTTTCCATGTTTTATTTTCTTTCAAGGATGCTAATTCCTGTTGCATGGCAGAATGCCAATTTTGTGCAATCTCAGGTGGTAAAGCATTCACTTGTTCTAAAGACTCAGGTTCTGTGAATATGTGAAAAGCCTTTACTGTTTCAGCCTGAAAACGTGATGGAGGAACGCCTTTATTACTCCTCTGAGATCTGCGAGGTAATACAGGGCTTAAATTTTGACTCCTATCACTTTCCTGAGAAGCATCTATCTCATCAGACAGATCTTCAATTTGCTTTTCTGGTTTAATGTCCTCATCAGGCAAAAGATCACCATCAGCAAGTCCTTGCTGTTCTCTTGTGGTGGTCAGTTCAACTGGAGAGCTAGAATTTAATCTCCCCCAGTTTTGTTCAGCAAAAGAAGCGCTTTTGCTAATTATTAATTTCTCTCCCATTATGAACCTGTAGCTCCTCTGGCTTTGTTCATAGCCAACAAAGATGGCTTTCTTTGTTGTGGGGCCTCCTTTCCTTCTCTGCTGTTTTGGAATGTGAACCCATGCAGTGCTACCAAACACTCTAAGATGGCTTACCTTTGGTTTCACACCATAAAACAAATGGAATGGAGTGTCCTGAATCATAGAGTTATACAACCTGTTCTGAACATAACAAGCAGTCGATAAAGCTTCTCCCCAGAACTTAAAACATAATCGTGAATCTTTTAACATGCATTCCATCGCATTTTGCAAGGTTCTGCCCTTTCTTTCAGCAACACCATTTTGCTGAGGGGTGTACGGGTTAGAAAGAATTTGTTCTATCCCTTTTTCCACTAGGAACCTTCTGAATTTGTGAGAAAGGTATTCTCCTCCTCTATCACATTGGAGTGCAGATACAGGCCTAGGGAATTTTCCATTTGCCCATGTCACAAAACGTTTAAATTTCTCAAATGCCTCATCTTTGTGTTTTAAGATGTAGATAAATGTGTATCTTGAGAAATCATCAATGATGGTCATTGCATACCTTGCTTGTCCAAGACTTGGAGCAAAAGGACCAATAATATCAGAGTGTACAATTTCCAAAGGTCTAGTTGTAACTCTGTCACTGTGCTTACTCACAGGAGCTTTTAGTGTTTTGCATTCTTTGCAAACTACACAATCTAAGTATTTATCACAGGGTTTTATCTTTAGGTCAGCACACAGCTGTGGCATTTGTGCTATATACTTGTAATTAGCATGACCAAGTCTCCTGTGCATCAGGTGTACACATTGGTCATGATATGGTGTGTTGCCAACTGCAGCCTTGCAGCTTGGCTTCCTTGCATTTTGCACAATGTACAAGGAGTCTTTTAACATACCAGTAGCACACAATTTCCCATTTTTACGTATCTCACAACCATTTTTCTTAAATGTTATGATATACCCTGTTGCAGCCAATTGTGCCACAGATAAAAGGTTTGATTGTAAATTTGGCACATACAACACACCTTTTACAGTTTCTCCTAAGCAGGATAAATACAAGTCACCTTGTCCCATAATTTTGGTGACAGACCCATCAGCCAAAGATACACTTTGTCTTTCAGTTTTAGACAGTGACACAAAAGAGCTTTTACAATTACATAAATGACAACTGGCCCCAGAATCTAACACCCATACATCAGAATTACCCTTCTCAGCAACCTGTGCAATTTGGGTTGTCTGAAGAGCCTTCTTCTGTGTTGCCCTTGTGTTCTTCTGCTCTGTCTTTCTACTCTTGGGTCTCATGGCACAGTCTCTTGACAAATGTCCAGCTGAACCACAAGTGAAGCATCTCTGGCTTGCTAGAGCTGTGGCCTCAGGTTCCTTTCCCTTCTTTTCCCTCATTTTCTGGTCTTGCAGCTTTCCAGAAGAGATGGGGGGGGATCTTTCCTCTCTCTTCTCCCATTCAGCGAGTAAGCGCTGTGTAACATACGATGGGGTGAGGTCTGCTTCAGGCATAGCCTCCAGGGTACAAATCAGCATGTCCCACGTTGCATTCAGTGAGGACAGGAGGATATAGGATTTTGTGAGAGGTATAAATTCCATTCCTCTCTCCTGCAACTCAACATACAGCTGCTGAATAAAATGCAGGTGCTCAGGAAGGCTATCTCCTTCTGCAAGGTAGGCTCTGTACAGCTTTTTCGTCAGGGTAACTTTACTCCCTGCTGTTGCCTTTACATATAAGTCTCTCAAAGCGTCCCAAAGTTGCTTTGCAGACTGCATGCCTCGCACGTGGACTAGCTGATTGTCCTCAACTCCCAAGATAATGGTGGCTCTAGCCCGCTCATCCTGTCTCAGCCATTCAGCATTGGGATTTTGGGGGGTTTGCTCACCAATTTGCAGCCAAAGATTCTCTCTGCGAAGATACATCTCCATCTTCAGGGCCCAATTCAAATAGTTGGTCTCTGATAGGCGCTCCAGAGGCATCGCTGAGGGCTGGGAGGTAGCCATGGCTTCTTCCTTCTTTTGCAAGTCACCTCAGCTGGCTTCTTTGTCCTGTAGACCGGCAGTTGCTGGAAAATCTCCAGGTGGCTCCAAAGAAAATCTTCACAGGTCTTTGCTACCTGCCTTTAAATTGTGCATGAGGTGTGGAGTTGATCTCTCTTTTCTCTCTGGGTTTTACTGCGTTGTTTACTGGGCACATAACCTGTTGCAGATGCTGGGAAAGCCTTTAGCCCAGGAGAGGTCAAAAAAGTCACACACCAAGCATTTCTATAAAAATAATTTATTTACAGAAAACAAAAACAAAAGCAAAACATTTAAAGGACCTAGCTCCCTTTTTGGAGCAAGCCTTGCTGAGCTACATTTCCAGCAGAGAGAAAAAGAAGAAGTGAGAACAAGTCCGGGCAGGTCCTCCCCCCAGGCTATTTTGCATGAAGCACGTGAGAGGAGACAATCAAATGCAACCCCTTCACCTGGCCAAATGATTAGGTATAATAGTAGCTTAATCTGTTAGTAGGAAAACCTCAACAAAAGAACCAGTGATGATTAAGTGCTTTCTACTATGAATCTACTTGTATCCAGATCTACTGAATAAAAGTAAGCTATCTCTATTTTTTCTTCATCTAACTACACTGTGAAGACTAAATCTGTTTCTGAACATAATTAAGCTTAATGTGCAAGTTCTCTTTTGGTTCACACTTCTGCTCTGCAAGATTGCTGTTAGCTGGAGTTCTTTTATTAACCTTTAAAAACTTCATCAGTACTGAACTTGCAAACCTAGTAACTGAGTCTTGTAAATCATGGTTTATGATTTAACACATACTAAGTCAGTTGTGATTTATGCAATAAATCACAATTAAATCATGACTTAGCACAGAGTGTGAACTGTCACAGGGTGTAATATCAATTGAACTTGAATTTAGTAGTGTGTAAAAATGTTTAGGGTTGTATTACTGAGAAAGAAAAGGAAAAAAAGAAAAAAATGGTATGCAGTCAAATTCAGATACATCCACCTGCAACAAACAAGAAAGAAAACCACAGCACCAACTTGGGGCTTGCTTCACACAATATGCTAAGGCAAAATATGGTTTGCTTGCTTGTTCATTTATAACATAACATGCTGTTTGAAGTCAACCACTATGATTTGTTAGCCTTGGTTCATAGATTAGTCTGTTATGTGAATTCATCCAAATATATCTTTTAAATTAAAGCACGGCTTAGCATGTTCTATAAATACAGCTTAAGAAACTAGCAGATATAAGGGAATTCAGGGAACATTTGTAGGCTCTAACTATTATAAAGAATTCATTAGGTATTATTTTCCTCTTAAAAGAATCCTGATTCAAGTTAATTCTATATGTTGTTGCCCAAATTCCTGCCTGACATCAACAGATGCAAAACTGGAAGTTAAGCCAACCCAAGTAATTGTTATAGCATAGGAGGACAGTCTCCTAATATTATCATTAAGTCTGCTATTGGCTTATCTAAAACACATAACTAAGACTTGGTTTGGTTTACCACTAAAGCATAGGGTGTGTTCCCATAAAATGGGACTCCACAGTTTAATCATAGTTTTCAAACCACAGTGGCTGAGTTCACACAGCATGTTAAGCTACAAATAAACAAATCATATTTTGGATAAATATATTGTTTCAAGTGAGCTATAGTTTTAATGATATTTACCCAGAAATAAATCTCCCTGATTTCAGTAGGTTATTTCCAGGTAAATATATATGGAACTGGAGGCACATTTACTTAGGACTAAGTAATCAAAGTAGGGACTTAAAGCTTTCTAACGCATAAACACAGGACTGTACTCTCATTTTTGTAGACGCTATAGTACCCTATGTGTATAACAAAGACTGTGAGGGCTAAATTTTCACACATAAACCCACCACAAACATGCAAGAGAAAATAAACATTTTAAATTTGTTTTATAAGCTTATTTGTGGCTGGAACTTATTTAAAGCTTGTACAGTGTTAGCATACCTACTTAAGAAACTGAACTGAAATTTTCTATCATAAGATAAGTAAAATGAAGAGAGACGAGATGATTAGATCTCTTTATTTAAATTAGACTACTACTGTTGTTACTATTATTTTTAAAGGGAACCTAGATCAGCCTTCTTCAACACTGGTGCCCACCAAATGTGTGGACAACTCCCACAATTCTTAATCGGAACCATGCTGGCTGGGGAATTTGGACAGCTGAAGTCCACTCACCTGGTTGGGATAGGTTGATCAAGGTAATTCATGTTTTTGATAGTGCTTTGCACAGAATTGTTATGCATAAAGTTTAGCCATAATCTCTTTAATTGTTTAACTTACCCTTCTCTCCAAACAGGCCAGAGTGATCAGCCTTGCACTGCAGAATTGTTACTGAAGCATCAGAATAGCACCTTAGTACAACTTTAGTTATGTATTGATACTAACAGCCAATCACTCATACAGTAAAGGAGGCCTTCCCTCAGAGTGTAGTAGCTTTCTTCAAAGGTCAGCGTTTGGTGGTGCATCCAAAGCCTCAAGTCTTTCCCTGATATTCATCAGCTTACCTCTTCCAGGACTTTTTCAGTTGCTGCTTATGTCAAAAGTCTTTTGTAACTTTCACCAAATTATTTTGCTTACCAAGCTTTGAATTTCATCTTTACAGCTGACCTGATTTCTTTGTAGATTTCTCCTAATTTTCTCATTCATCCTCTTTGATACACCAAAATGCTTATATCACATTCAAGTTGTATTAGAAATCATAAATAGATGTATAATCAATAAATGTAGGTATTATGGTAATTTTGATCTATTATTGTGAATACACAAATTAGAATAAATCAAATAGCTACACAAACATTGTATTGAATGGATGATTCATCACAGTACAGTCTATTGAATGTCACTTGGCATGTCAACAGAGAAATATTTGTCTTTTAGGACACATTAATTGTGTATGTGGTCACAATTAATCTAAGAACATATGGTTTAAAAGAGTAACTATATCCTCATAACACATTAAACCATGGTTTCCTTTATCATGGGGTATTGAATAAACCACAATAATTTCTTCTTTATTTCCACATACTCAGCTACTATCTTTTCTTTTATATGCCAGTTTTCTTCCCATCCATCCTGTATTGTATAGTATCTGTGCTGTTGGGTTGGAACTGAATAAGTAGATGCACTTAGTACTAGAATGCGTAGGCATAATTAGATCTTTAAAAAGCCCTTAAAACCCAAGCTGTCCTCCATGTTGCAAAAGAACATAAAATCTCCTTCATGAAAATCAACTCATTCTAATGAGACAAATTTAGCATAGTATAAGAAAAGAGTTTTCAAACTGTTTCATGCAGTGGAACCTATTAGTTTTTTAAAAAAAAACCTGTAATCCCTGATCAAGAAGCAAAGCTCTAGTGATAGAAAACTGGCTGCATTTTGGGGGGGGAGGGAGGGGGTGCTTAGGGTGCTTAATCTAGCATGGAACCCCATCAGGTTCTCACAGAACCTAGTATTCCATGGAACAGTTTGAAAAACCCTTATCTATGATAGTATGATCCCTTAAGGGGTCAGCTGGGAAGGTTATGATATCCATGGCCTTGGGAACTTTTTGCTATATTTATTCCTAAAATAAAACAGCTCAGAAGAAGAAGAAACCAAAATGGTGGTATTTGCTGATCTTGTAGAAAGCATGATGATTAATTTCTACATTCCATATCTCAAAAGAAACAAAAGAATCCTCCTATTTTCCATGAAACATTTCAAAGCTATGTGTATGCTGTGCCCTGATGCTGGATTACCGTACTGTATCAAGCTATAGTCAGCTAGGATGCAACAGATTTATAGAAATTATTAAATTTGGATTTAAATGATGAGATTTCTTTAAAGTAGTGTGAATAGCATCTTAAATAGGGGTAGGGTAAAAGTAGACAGAACAGCCCTTTTCTAAATAAAACCATGGCAAATAACAGTGGGATGTGTCATAGAATCAGAGATACTTCATAAGTTTATTTTAGAACCAAAACACTGTTATCATTTATTAACTCTTTTCAAGCCAGAACCCATGTGGAGCATAAATTTCATAAATTTTGATTTTGCAAGAGCTATGATAGAGCTATGTGGGAATAATAAGATTTGTGAGTTATTTTTAAAAGTTATTAACCCCTTGCCAGCCAAACCTATTTTAACAATAATGGAAAGAACCAAATTATTCTATATGACATTGCTAGATGGACAACACAAAACTGAAACTGACTGTACACCTGTAGAGGGCATACGGAATGACTTTGAAGGACAAGAAGAAGAGCTGCTATCAAGGCAATGGTGAGAAGAGGGGCTTGAGCCCAGACCAAGAAAATAACTTGAGAAGACATCTCAGGCAAGCCCCTCCCTAGTTCACATAAAGAGAGGGAGGAGGAAACATTCAGACTTGCAAGTTTCTGTTACTTTGTATGCTGTTACAATAAAAGTAATCCTGACCTGTATGGCATTGGTTTCTTAGTCTGCTCTACCTTGTTGGGCTAAAAATACCTGCAAGCAATCATGCAACTCTATCAACTCAGCAAAAACATAACCTGATGCTGATTGTGGCTCAGATCACAAACCTTACAAAATCATACCTAAGGAAAACAAGCAAAATCATCTGATCAACATGATACAATCTCAACAATATTGCATGAGAATGCAGTAAAGGGAAAGAACTGATTTAATGGACTGTATTTGACAGAGTGCCTGAAGAACTCTGGACTGAAATTCATGGCATTATTAAAGATAAAGCAAACAGACATTCTAGAAGGTGAATTGGGCCCTAGAAAATATTACTGACAACGAAACTGCGTAAGTATATAAAACATCAGATGAACTGTTTAAAATCTTGCAAGATTCTATAATTAGTGCTACTTCTATTTTGTAAGAGCTACAGAAATTGCAGGAGTGGCTACAGAACTGGAAAAGATAAATTTAGAGTGTACAGGATTGTATATTGTCACCCAATTTATTTAACTTATATGCAGAATACATCATGAGAAGTGCTGGACTAAAAGACATAAAAGTTGGAAATAAAAATAGCTGAAAGAAATCTTAACAGCTTCAGATAGGCTGATGATTAGGGCGAGGATTTCTGTGACATGTCATATTTATTCTGGAACCCTTATTTGAATTTATAAGTAAGTTAAAACATGTTTTAGAGTAATCTGGTGAGAATTAGATTATTTTTATTTGGCCTGAAAAGTCATATTTTGACTTTTTAAAGGTGTTATGTCATATTTCTGCTTAAATTTGTAACAAACGTCATATCTTGGTCATTGGCAACCCTCCTGATAAGCTAGCAAGTTCGAGCCAGCAAAGGAAGTGAGAATTTGCCTGGTTTTTTTTTTCTTATTAGATCCCCAACTCAGGGAGGTGTGTGTGTGTGAGAGAGAGAGAGAGAGGGAACAAAGGCTTCTCCCCTGACCAGGCCTGAAAAAAGAATTTGCCTGTTTTGTTTTCTTTTTCTTTGCTTCCCAACTCAGGGGTATGTGGGAGGGAGGGAGGGAAAGGGAAAAGGCTTCTTGCCTGACCAGGCCTGAAAAAAAGGTGAGAATTTGCCTGTTTTTTCTTATTTGCTCCCCAACTCAGGGCTCTGTGTGTGTGTGTAACAGAGGGAGAGCAACCTTTTTAAAAATAACTTCAGGCAGAGGCTTCTCCCCTGACCAGGCCTGAAAAAAAAGAGTGAGAATTTGCCTTTTTTTTTCCTCATTTGCTCCCCAACTCAGGTGTGTGTGTGTTCGAGGTGGGGGAGTCACATAAGAGCTGCAATCTGATTTCAACATGCCTAAAAGATGTTCAGCGAGTGTGAAATTAAGGCATCTTGTTCAAGAATTTGGGGAGCAGATTTTCAGTAGTGATGGTGATACTTTGTTTTGTAAATTGTGTGAAGTCAAGGTATCGGCCCAAAAGGATTTTCATATTCAACAACGTTGTGACACCATGAAACGCAAGAGTTGTTGAGCAAGATTTACCTTCGCTGAGAACAGGCAACGTCTCCTTTTCAAGAGAGCTGCTGCTTCAACTACAGGTTCATCAAATACCCAGTCAGAATTTTGTAAGGATCTCTGTATAGTGATGGTTACTTCAAATATTCCCTTAAGGAAATTAGGTAGTGGTAGCCTCAGGCATTTTTTGGAGAAGTACACCAGTCACCCGATTCCAAATGAATCAACTGTAAGGAAAAATTACATCTCTGCCTGCTGTGAAGATGTGTTAGGAAGATAAGATCTGCTGTTGACAACAATAAGATACGGGTTTCAATAGATGAAACAAGTGATGTAAATGGAAGATATGTAGCCAGTGTTATTCTTGGCACTCTGAAATGTGACAAGCCTGGTGAAGTATTTCTTCCAACATGTGAAACTCTACAAAAAGTAAACAGTTCCACTATTGCTATGCTCTTTGATGATTCTATGAAACTACTCTGGCCGGATGGTGTAAAAAGGGGAAATATCCTTCTCTTTGTAACAGATGCCACTCCATACATGACTAAAGCAGCCAAGGGACTTAAACTTCTTTATCCAAAAATGATCCGTATCACATGCCTTGCACATGGTTTACACAGAGTGGCCGAAGAGATTCGAAGCAACTATCCTGATGTAGATAAGATAATTTCGAATGGGAAAAAAATGTTAATTAAAGCTCCGCTTTGAGTATAAAAAGTTCAAAGAAATTGCTCCTACTTTGGCTCTCCCTCCCCAACCTGTCATGACACGTTGGGGGCTTTGCCTGGATGCAGCTATGTATTATTTCACAAATTATGCTTCCTTGTAGTGGATAGTTAAAGAATTTGACTGTTGTGAATGTTCCTCCATCAAGATTGTGCAAGATTCCTTTTCTGAATCCTTGGCTGGAAACTTAGCATATATAGGATCTAACTTCAGTGGATTATCAAGAGCAATCACCTGCCTTGAAACTGTAGGAATGGAACTTAGTGATGCACTGAACATTGTAAAACAAACTGAGAGTGATTTAAAGCCAGCAAAGGGGAAAGTGGCTGAAAAAATTAGTGATAAACTGCAAAGATTGCTGCAATCTAATCTGGGTTATTCAACACTTTGCAAAATAACATTCTAAATGGACTCGAAGCAAAATTTGAAGACTTCGAGCCAGAATTTTCTCCAGATGAGTTTGCTTTTTTCAAATTTGTTCCTATAACCTCTTGTGATGTCGAACAGAGTTTCTCCAGATACAAGAACATACTGGTGGACAACAGAAGGAGTTCTGAGTTTGATAACCTCAAGATACACGTGGTCATCCAATGCAATTCTGCTGTTAATGAAAACTAATCCAGGGATGACCATTTGACTCTCAAAATTTGATTCCTTCAATACTAGCACTTCTGTACTGGAAGTGAAGAAGAATAAATCTTTTAATTTGTTTGTGTGTGTAAGCACAGATTTTTAAAAATTGGGTGCTAATTTCATAAAAATTGTAAAGTCATATTTTTGCTTTAAAAGTCATATTTTTGGTTTAATTGGTCATATTTAAACAGTTTTAAGGTCATAAATGCTTGCATATTTCTAACATTTTTAGGTCATAGAAATCCTCACCCTATTGATGATAATGGCTGAAATAGAAAACCCAAGGAATCACTTGTTGAAGGTAAAAGAAGAAAGTACAAAAGCCAGTTGTTGTTCAGTATTTTCAAAAAAGATTGTCAACAGCTAACGTTGAAGGTGTTGCAGACTTTATTTTCCTAGACTCAAAAATTCACAGGGAAGGTGACTGCAGCCATGAAATAAAAAGATGTCTGCTACCTTGGAGAAAGTCTATGACAAAGTCATAGTTCTACAATTGTAATATACGGCTGTAAAAGCTGGATGATGAGAAAGGCTGAATGAAGAAAAACTGATGCCTTTGAAGAATGCTTCTAGATAGGATAGATGAAGATACTTTGTATCACAAAAAGAAATATTTAACACTAGATGAAATAAAAAGTGCTCACTGTAAGCACCAATAATATAACTAAAGCTTAAATATGTTGGAACAGTGGCATCTGCAGGGGGGCAAAATTGCAGCATCATGATCAAATTGACATTCTTTTGAACATGCATGTGTTATTGATACAAATACAAAAGAGGAAAGCTTGGACTGAGAAGCAGTGACTGCCATCTTGCTTGTTTTTGACACACAGATGCCACTGTTTTGGATATATAATACAAATGGTAAGAGTCACTGGAGAGGAGCTGATTCTTGGAAAAATCAAAGGCACTTGAAAAAGGGCTGACAAGTTGGCTAGATACTATCACCATTAACCCAAGCAGGAGCTTACAAGGCATCAAAGAAACAGTTACTGACTATTTATTTATTTATTTATTATCCAGCTTTTACTATTTTTTTCACAATCCTGGTGAACTGATGTCTTTGGGTCAAAGAGAATCAAAGCACCAGAACTAGGGAATTGTAAGCTAACCAGGGATTTGTAAGCTATATTGAAAACTTTCTGGCTGAATTGCAGGCTATTAATGCTTTAATAAAGACATTCAACATTACATTGCATTAAACATGAACAAGGCGTTAAGCCAAAACTCTTATACTGCCTGTTTTTAACTGCTAATATATTTAAAACAAATTGTTTCCTGTTGTTTTTATACAATATTATTTCTTATTCAGAATAGCAAGAGAATGTGGAATTGGAAAGAAAGCTGCTTTGATTCTTATTTGCAGTGTATTCATTAATACACCTATGTAATGGACGAATTTGGTATCAAAATTTGCAGTATTTTTCACTACTTGCAATAGAGAGTTGAACACTGATTATTTGGAAGACACGAAGCTCAGATTTTCACCCTATTCCAGGGCAGTATGAATTTTTCCACAGAAGGAAATATCTTGGCCAGTTTTCTACCTTTGGATTGTTAATGAATGTGTGCTCAGAATAGCTATGTACAATCACCTATCCCACCTATCCTAGGCTATCCCAAGGTTAAATTACATTTTATTTCTGTAAGAGGTGGGTGGTCTTTCGTCCTCGTTCTAATTTTTTTTTAACCAAGTGGTTTCCGAGCTCCCGCACAAACGCTGTTCAATGTACGGCCCACCAAGCCCAAGCCCAAGCCCAAGCCCCCGCCCATGAAAGAGCCGCCTCCGCCAACACCGACGGGCGCGCGCGGGGAGAGGGCCTGCTTTGCGCACGATGACGCGCCTAGGCGATGACGAAGACAACGACTGCTTTGACATCAACACGTGAACGGCGAACTCAGCAACAGTTAAATAAGCCTCGGCCACGCCCTCTTCCCCGCGAGGCGCCGGTCACGCTCGTCAGGCGCCTCTGCAGAGCGTCTTTGGTGCCGTCTCTCCGATTGGCCCATCGTTTTTGTTGCTGACTCAGACATTCAAAACATAGACTGTCACGAATCAGAACTTCGTTTTCTTCATTCCTCCTCCGATACTGTAGAAATAACTGAAGAAGTCCATCACTGCTGTCACAACTGATCATCAATTACAGTTGTCGCGCGCACAAGCCTTTCTGGAAAAAAAGGATGTTTATTCGCTCGTTATTTTAATTTTTAAAAAAAGAAATATTAAATGAATTCTTCACAATAATCAGAGTCAGAGTTAGTTAAATAAATTCTTCGCTACTGTTTTCTTTCGAGAAAGTCAAACTTTTGTCTGTAAGGCGAATTAAAGATGACTTCTCTAAGGAGAACCTGGCTTTTATTTTTTTAGTTCATACAAGATGATCTATTCTTCTAATTTCCTATCTCTGTGGTGCCTTACTGTCATGGCGTAGTGCGCACGCTCGCTCTTCTCCATCCCTAAACCGGAACTGTGGGGTTGCTACGGAAACGGGTAGACGCTACCCGATTGCTTGGAGAGAAAGAAAGCGCGAACCCGCGTGAGGCAGGCAGACCAAAAATAGGAAGGTGAGAGATTTTGGGGGGGAGAGATTGTTCTCAGCTCCGCTTCTTCAAGTACGAAAGATTTATGTGCCCCCTCCCCCTTTCTTGAATGTGAGATGAACTTTTACACATAGAGGTTGTTCATTTTTATGGGAGCAGTTCCGTTTCTGCCGGTGGCCGCGGCGGTTTTTACATCCTCATGGCTCGTTTGCGAAGGAAATCTCTTTTTTCCTTACATTCCGTTCCCTATATCATGGGGGAATGCTTATGTTTTAATTTCAGGATAGCAGACTTTGTCTTTATATTGTGACACACACAGGTGTACATATCCTGGTTGAAGTCTGAAGGTAACAAATTTGACTCTTGTTACGTTCCTTCTCTATAATTTATGTATCTATATTAAGAGAACTGCAGCCCTTGGAAATTATCTCCTCATGGACCTGCCAGAGAGAAAATCGCAATCTATGGTTAGACAGTTAACCTGCTTGATTTTGTGTGTGTGCTTTCAGTCAGTTTTGACTTTTGGGGATTGCACAGATAAGTCCCTATAATATTCTAGGCATCATTTTCGGAAGTGGTTTGCCACTGCCTTCTTCCTAGGGCTGAGAGAGTGTGACTGGCTCAAGTCACCCAGTTGGCTTTGTGCCTAAGGCAGGACTGGAACTCATGGTCTCCCAGTTTCTAGTCTGGTGCTTTTAACCATTACACGAAATTGGATTTCAACTTTGTTAGGACCATCCAAAATGTCATCACAGAATCCACCAGAATATATCATTAGGCTACTAATACAAAAGGCCAAGAATGATCTATATAATTGGCCTAGACTTAGTCTAACAATACAGATAATGGTTCTTCCATTTTGTTACAGTACTTTGTTTAGTCCAAGTACAAATGTAATTTACCTACGAATTTTCTAAAGTCTTTCATTTAGGTAAAAGAGATTCAGTTTTCACTCACGGCAGAAAAAGTTTTAAGTTATCAGTTATTTGTCTTTCTTGCAGCACAGAGACATCAATCTTGTCAATATGGACATAGGAAAAGATTTTCCTACTTGTTTAGGTCTCTGACTTAGATAATAGAAGGGACTCTCTCCCTCCAGTTCTGGCAGTATACGTGACTATCATATACCATTGGAAGTTACTCCATCACTTTCTTCACTCTAAATTGACCAAGGATTTCACATCATGTTTCTATAAAGTATTTTGGAACCTTTGGATGCATAGCTTTTAAACAAGCTGAAGTTTGTAAATAAACACTGTATTGGTGTCTATATTGAACATCCATTTTCTTCTGGGTTTCTAATTACCTGCAGTAATGTATCTAGAAATGCATATCTGTTGAGCCAGCATCAACTTCTTATGAATATCATTCATGAAAATGCTTTCAGTGAAAAACATCAAGTTATCTTAGTATGAAAACAGAAGCTTAATAAAATTGAGCCCTTTTGTTATTGAGTATTTTAGTTTTCATATGTAGCTAAGAAAACTGCAGGAATTTGTCCAGGCAGTCATCAGGAGTCATGACTGACCCAAAGCCCCTCCCCCCCAAAAACAACCCTCAGTCCAGTTATTCAACTTTTATACCATTGTACACATTCAGAATTATTTCTTATTGAATTCACTATGCCTGAATAGAAATACCTTTATGGGGTGGGATGGGCAAATCATATTCCCCAGATTTCCAGAAGACCAGAAGGCCATACAATTAAAATTTAGTGACAGAATGGCTGAATTTCAAGATTATGATTTTTACTTTTTTAGGAGGAAGATTAAAGATCAAAATGTGAGGCTTCACCTATCAAATTTTATTTTAATAGAGCTGCCTCTCTTCCCACAATGGGCAAAACTAATTGGTTCTGCTCACTCAGTGACATTGCAGTGTCATTGGAGCACACCCTCTGAAGCCTTCAAAGAGAAAACTATTTGTGGGGGAAATGTAGCCATGCCAGGCAAAAAAAAAAAAAAAGTTGCCCATCTCTGTGTTAGGGGAAATAGTCTCACCTGTGACATGTCACAGTTCTCAGTATATTGTTAAGTCACTGCATATGCCCAGGAAACAGAATGTTTAGACTTCAGAGAACCACAGTGCTTAGTTGACATTGACTTTCTCTCTGCCTTCTCTGTAATCTAATCTTCCGTTTTTCCCATGCCCTTTCCTCCCCTCTCCGTTTTCCTTTCCTTTTCCCTTCTCCCTTTCCTTCTACTTTACATAGAGTGGCAAGCCTGCCTCCACAGAGGATCAATTCTGCACGATAGAGCACAGCAATGAGAGGGCAACAACAGCTGCAGTGATCCTGAATGTAAGAGATTTAGAATTAAGGGGACTACTAATACAGAAAAGCAAATGGAAATGATGAGTAGCCTTGCTGCAGAGAAGACGTTAAATAGTCAGAGCTTATATGACACCAGTTATACTAGTTTGCACACAGCATTTTTTCCAAAGTTTCAACTCACTGTGTCATTTGAACTCAAAATGGCTTATGTGTTGGATCCCTTTAATTTGGGTAAGGCAAGTTAAAAGGATGCAAAATGGTGTTTATTTTGAGTTTACATATCATGATGTCCGAAAACCGAGTAAAACATGGCATTCAGAAGATTAAAAACAATGCCATGTGCATTCTTTCCTCAGCATATAATGTGAACATGGACAATAATTCAATTTGTTTTTTTCTCTCCTTCACTCTTCAATTTAGTTTATTTTCAGTCTCCATCATGGTTGCCCAGGTGTGTTTAATTCCTTTTAAAGAAGTGTAGGCTAGTTAGAGAACCATGATACCAATGGAAGGTTGCCACACTGCATACCTGTTCAGATATAAAATCAATGGGACTTCTGTCTAAGTAAACAATTATAGAATCCTGCCTAATAATGGATAGGTTACAGTGTGGCTTTTAAGGGAAGAGAAATGTAACCAGTTAAGACTGTGCTTTGTCTAGTTATTGTTACTGTTATCATGAAGTAAACCTGTAGAATTGCACTGAGGTATGAGATTGCTGAAGTAAATGTTTGGCCCTAATACATAAATTCATTTGAAATCTTACCAATTTTTATTTATATACACTATAACTTACTGTTTGAAAGGTTGTCAGTGGTAAACATAATAAACCACTAAATTATTAAATCTGAAAAGTACTGATTTTTAAAAAAAACCAAAACACTAATTTATGGGAAAAAAATAACGTGGGAAGAAGTACTACAATTTGGATGGAGAAGATTTTTCTGCTGCACATAAACTAGCTGCTTCTGTAGAAAATTAGTAGACCATTACATTCTGACAGAATCTCCCTCTAGCAGTTTTAAGAAGGGACTACATACTGTACATGCTGCTTAATTAGGGCTGTACTGCAGATTCAGACAAAACTTGATTTCAAGGCTGGACCTAGATAACTAAGAAGAGATTGTCGTTTACCTGAGGTAGAATGGATGGTCAGACTGCTATCTGCAAAGTGTTAGTCTACTACACTCCAGCTCACTGCAAATAGAAACACTGCAAAAGAAAAGGGGGTGGGTGGAAAATGGCACTTCGTAGAATATGATGGTGAGGAGGGGAACAGGATTAGATCCAGTGATTAATATGACTGTCCTCAAATCAAAGTGACCCTTGCAATCTGACCATTGGTCACTGAATGATAGCCTCTTGGACTGTATTAGGATTATGTGAATGGGTATTGACTGGAAAGCACTGGGACCAGCTGGATACATTGCAGAATGGCAAGGCAGACAAAGGCAGGTATCAGTACAATTTCAAGAGTGAAAGATTATTAAGAGTTAGGGGAATACTGCGGAAGTGGTCTGAGCAAGTAATTGCTGAGGTCCAAAGTTGAAAAAAAATACTGAAATGCCTTTGATGAATCAAGCCAGATTCATATAAGAAGTTCTAGTTTGTTGTAGGCATTACTATCACTAGAAGGAATAGCCAAGAGAGAATCACAATGGTACTTGGGGAAAGGAGTATTATTTCTCACTGCATATACCTCTCCACTTTCTAGAGGGCTCAGGTAGTACTGTTTGAATGGTCCTAAGGTGGATGCAGCTTGTAGTTGAACTTGGGCTTCTGCACAGAGTTCCTCAAAAGTGATTATGTATGATCTATTTTCTGGGTGGGAGTAGTTAAAAACAGAGATTTTGCTACATTCAATATTTTTACCAGTCATTTCAGGAAAGGATTGCAACAGAGACAGGCTTTGACTATTTTATCTGTTAAAGATTAGTGGAAATAAAGACACACCCCTCACAGGAATGGTTCTTTTTGAGCTCTGCAGGGAGAATTTTTGCAGAGAGAATAGAGCTCTATTTGTTCCAGCTCTGGAGTCTGAGTCAGATTAAACAAGCACTTTTGCAGACTGAACTACTTCCAAAGCCCTGGATTCAATCCTCAAAGCAAATCAGGCAATCCTGAATAGCAGTATTCTTAGCTGATCTAAGACAACTTCCTGCCCAGACAATGATAAAACTATTGGTTAAAGAGCTCAGTGAATATAGTTGTTCTGACTTTCTCATAGCTATTAGCACTGTACCATAGATTTAAATTTAAAATTCCTGAGAACTTTCCTGGCAGTGCTTAATGTCTTTAATCCTAGAACATCCAGGAATGCAGTAAAATATAACAGAATAATCAAGCTATCCATATGCTTCAAACAATATATGTTCGTACAAACTTTTGTCAGCATTGCTTACTATTTTCTTAAATTTGATGATTTTCCAGCAATGTATCTTTCAATAAGTACCACACTGCTTCATACATTGCAATTACTATATGTTTTTACTTGTTACTTCTCTCCATTTGAAGATCTTAACTCCATCCAACCACAACTTTTTTAGTCTTCCCCTTATTCTTGACCCATTCACTGTTTTTTCATCTATTTGTTTTGCATTTCAATCTTCATTCAATCTCTCTATAAGATTAAAATACTTCAGTGTACTTCCTCCATATTGCTAATATACATTTGTACCCACATTGATTCAGCATTCATTGATTATTGACCTTATCTCTTCTAGTTTTGTCAGACATATTTAAGTAAATATTCTCACTAAATTCGACTTACTTTTTATGCTTCTTCTGACATACCTATCGCCATTGGGTTTTTGGTGTTCTCTGAGCTTGCTTCTCTTCCTATAGACATTTCATTACCAGGCTAAGTAGCATTATCAGTCCATGGGGAAGTACAGTTTGTTAGCCGTTTGTATGTAGTAGCTTGTCTTACCAGCCTCAGCTGGGGTATTGTTTGTTCCTTGATTGCTTTTCGGATGGGGTAGTGTTTCTTCCTTGACTGTTCTTGTTTATCTGGTGCTGATTCTTGCTTATCTGGATATTGGTTAATAGGTGTGTGATTAAAAAGGATGGGTTTAGTTCTGTTTGTCTCTTTCCTTGATTTTAGTTGCTTCCTTTTCTGAATAGTTTTTAGATGGAGTTTATCTCAATGTGTCTGTTAATGGCATATTTACCAGTGCCATGATGTTGGAATTCTCTTGCATTTTTGGATCTTGCTTAGTGTAAAATGTCTACTTTCCCAACTGAAATTGGTTGAATTTGTTAGTGTGTTATGAGACTAAGGAGATTTCATAGTGTCTTCTGACTGCCAGTTGGTGTTCAGGGTTGTGTTCTCTCAATTTTCAGCCTAGTTACCTGTGGATTTTTGGATTCTGTTCAAGGTGCTGGTGTAACCTATGCAGCCCTAGTTGTCACAGAACCTAGATATTTGTGGGACCATATGTTTACAATTAATTAGGCCTGTCCAATAAGTTTGGACAGGGTTGGCATACTCCAGGTTCTATTTATTAAACAATGTCACTTTATGGGATCCAGGAGGCATGCCTTCTCTGTCACTGTGCCTACCCTGTGGAACAGAATCCTCACTGTATCTGAGTTGTAGTTCCCAGAGCTGTCTCTCTTTTTAAATTTTTCTTATATGTATTGTTTTCAATCCTTCTTGTTGCTTGGTGAATGGGCTGCCATATTGATTGACTGAATAAATAAATAAAGCTTTTTATTTTTCCAAACAAACTGAAAGTTGGAAAAACATTAGTGAAAGCTAAACAGAATTGTGGCCTGATTTGGTTTGTGGGAGAAGTGGGCAAAAGGAAGGTCAAATTTGAAAACGGGCTGGGTCAATCTGATAGCTGCAGAGAAAAACCTTCTAGAAAGAATGCCCTCAACTTATGGGAGAGACAATCAGAAAAAAGTTCAGAATGTTGTTAAGTGTTCAATTCTAACTCCATCTCCCTCTGCCCTTCCTCTCTTCCTCCTTCATGTCACCCAGAATGGAGCATATGCACACAGCCTGTGCTTCCCAAAATACACATATGCACAAATGCAGAAATGCAACGTGGAAGAATAGAAATACATGCACATACATAGATGTGTAGTGAAAAAAGTCACCCAAGACACAAACAATTGGAAAAGATATAAGCAATCATTTTATTTTCCAAAGCTAGCGGGTTACTGTGAGTCATTGGTCTCTTGCACTCAGACAAGGCAAGAGCAAGGTCTGCTATGTTACATAGGTCTTATATAGATGTTGATCAAACACAGTTTGAGCATGAGTATACATTAATAGGAGACCCCAATAGAGAATTGTATTACCACAAGATAACCACAAAGATATAGGTATGAAAATGTTACAGGCACCTTTTTTGAAAGGCAACATAGTAACTTGGAAATACAACTTACACAAAAACTATAACTGTTATTTGAAAAGCAGTTCCTGGACATTACTATGGAAGGGGGGGGGAAGAAATAAGGAGGCACAGCAGTACTCATCCTTGAATTTACTGTCTCTGTTTAAGGCAACTCTAAAATCAAGGTGCTACATGAAATACATACAAAGACACATATTAATGGCATATGTGTATAAGAAAGCATATGATTATATAATTGCTTCAACCTCGATTCAAATTCCAGCTCTTCACAAATACAAGATATTATTTTGTTACACAGAAGAAAATAGAAAACATGTTAGAAAAAAGGAAAGAGTGAACGAGGTTACCAGCCTTAGTTACACTTAAGAATATGCAGCATTCCGTTCCAGCAGTGAGAACTATAGTGGAGATTCCAGGATGTCCACCAAACCCTGCACAAACCATAGTGGTCTGCCCTTGATCTTACAAATAAAGAATTAGCTGAGAAAATCTGACAGGAAGATACAGATGTTGACTAAAATCTAATAAGGTTAGCAATACCTCTGGGAAACTGTGAAATATACCATATATACTCACATATAAGCCCACCTGCAAATAAGCCAACCCTTGAATTTTTAACCAAAATACCATGAAAAATGTGCCACCCATGGATAAGCCAACCCTTGAAATTTTCATATGTTTTAATTTTCACAATTGGCTTATCCATGGGTGGTACATTTTTCGTGGTATTTTGGTTAAAATTTCAAGGTCAGCTTATCGGTGGATGGGCTTATACATGAATATATGTGGGATATGGGTACTTTTAAAAAGTATTACCATATATACTTGTGGATAAGCCCATCTATGGATAAGATGAACCCAATTTTGGAGGTGTATGTTGGCACCTAAAATTATCAGTTTATCCATGAATATATACAGTAATAGATTTTTCTAAATCAGGAGTTCATGGCAAGATCATAAAAAGTTTTACAGTGAATACAAATTATTTAGTTGTTTGCAATTGTATAGTGTTAGTAATTAAGTACTCTGCTTGTGTGGTTTTGAATCTGGTAAATGTTAGTTGAGGGGATATCACAGTTGGGAAACTGAAAGTAACTGTCAAATTTATAAGAATAAATTGTACTTTCCCTATCTATTCTGCCATGGGCAGTCTTAGAATGCTACCAATGTTTCATATATTTACTTCTGGCTGAGGGGACCATATAAAGTACTTAGCATTCTAGTGAATTTAATTTCAAAAAGAACAGTACTGGGTCTAGGTACAGTGTAGCCTCAAATCCTTTGCACTGACTTCTGTTCTTTTCAGCTAATAGACTGGTTCCAAATACAGAGAATACACTCATTTGTGGGTGAAGTGTTTTCCCTTTGGTATTTTAAACTATTATAATAGGATATAAGTATTATTTTAAATTTAAAGTTCATAGAAAAAATCCTTCCTTTGCTACAAGATCTATTTAGATTTGCATACATATATAGGTGCCCAATATTCTTTATCTTTTATCTGCTACAATTTATGTCCATATAGTTTAATGTCTGTATTTAATAAAGACTATCTACTGGTACTTACATCTAATTATTTCAGTTACAGGTTCCTGTAAATTTACATTAAACTTTAAATAAGCATTCCCATAAGTTTTATTTAAGTAAGAACAGAGAAGATTAGTATTTGCAAGACCAAAGTGGGGGAAGACTGCAACAGAAAAAGTCAGGCTTTAGCCAAGAATTACTTCCCACTAAAAAGGGTCATTACTGTATTTTTAGCATTCAATGATTAGTCATGAAAATGGTGAGGCTAAGAAAATGTTTGAATAACCTTAAGTCTTTGCTTGGAAAGGTTACTGATTTCCCTTTAAAATAATTTAATTAATGGTGGCCAGAATCAAGCATTGTTTCAAACTGAAGGTGCAATTTAGAGGGGAAACAAATCAGTAAGAGTTGGGAGTAGAGGACGCTGTTTTACAATGGTTCTGTTTCTTCCTGAGTGAGCTATTTCAGTCAGTAGTTGTTGGAGCCATTGAGCTGTTGGATCCTTGAATGTGGAGTGCTGGAAGGCTCATCTGTCTCCCACATGCTATTTAATATCTACATGATATTTCTTAGAGAGGTCATCTGTTAGTTTGAGTTGAGGTATCATAATTGTACTGATGATACCCAGCTATACTTTACATCTTCACTCTGAGCTGAGCAGGATATTGTCCTGTTCAGACTATGTGATGGCCAGGCAGAATTATAAAAGGGAAATCTTTATTTACAACCAACTATTTACAACAGAAAAGGGTTCTTATTAATAGGCAATATGATTCAATCAAGTCCACCCAGGCAATGGAGGAACACAGGGCAAGGCTGCCAGATCAAGAGTAGCAGGAAATTGTGACAACACAGCAAGAAAGAACTCAGCTAACTGTCTCAATGGATCAGCAAGACCGGCATGGCTAGAGTGCATGGCAAGGAGGTAGCCTAAGGTTTGATTGCAGGATGCAGCACGGAGGCGAGGCAAGTCTTGACCACAGAGGCTAGGCAAGACTCTGCTGGAGCGACAAGACAAGCCTCAGATCAGGAGACAAGGCTGGACTTGGCTGGATCTGCAAGATAAGGCTTGGAACTGGAAGCAAGGCTAGACTCGGCTGGATCTGCAAGACAAGGCTTGGAACTGGAAGCAAGGCTAGACTCGGCTGGATCTGCAAGACAAGGCTTGGAACTGGAAGCAAGGCTGGACTTGGCTGGATCTGCAAGACAAGGCTTGGAACTGGAAGCAAGGCTAGACTCGGCTGGATCTGCAAGACAAGGCTTGGAACTGGAAGCAAGGCTAGACTCGGCTGGATCTGCAAGACAAGGCTTGGAACTGGAAGCAAGGCTAGACTCGGCTGGATCTGCAAGATAAGGCTTGGAACTGGAAGCAAGGCTAGACTCGGCTGGATCTGCAAGACAAGGCTTGGAACTGGAAGCAAGGCTAGACTCGGCTGGATCTGCAAGACAAGGCTTGGAACTGGAAGCAAGGCTGGACTCGGCTGGATCTGCAAGACAAGGCTTGGAACTGGAAGCAAGGCTAGACTCGGCTGGATCTGCAAGACAAGGCTTGGAACTGGAAGCAAGGCTAGACTCGGCTGGATCTGCAAGACAAGGCTTGGAACTGGAAGCAAGGCTGGACTTGGCTGGATCTGCAAGACAAGGCTTGGAACTGGAAGCAAGGCTGGACTTGGCTGGATCTGCAAGACAAGTCTTGGAACTAGAAGCAAGGCTGGACTTAGCTAGAGCAACAAGACAAGTCTTGGAACTAGAGGCAAGGTTGGGCGTGGCTGGCTCTGCAAGACAAGGCTCGGAACTGGAGGCAAGGCTGGACGTAGTTGGAGCGGCAAGGTGAGACTTGGAACTGGAAGCAAAACTGGGCTTGGCGGGAATGACGAAATGAGGCTTGGAACTAAAGGCAAGATTGGGCTTGGCTGGAATGGCAAGACGAGGCTCAGTACCAGAAGCAAGGCTGGACTCGATTGGAGCAGCAAGATGAGACGTGAGACTGGAGGCAAGGCTGGACTCATCTGGATCCAGGTGCGAAGGAGGTAGGTCTGTGTTGGTAGAGGGAGCTGGCACTGATTCTGTGTCGACTACAGGCAGGGTTCCGTTTCCTGACAAGGATTCTCCTGACAAAGCTGTAAGCACAGTAGAATGGTTGTCTCCAGCAGTTTGCTCCTGGCGCTGGTGCCTTTTTATGCAATCTGTTTCACGCCATTTCTCCTCTGTAGCCAATCGGGCTGACTTTTGCTTCGTGTGCTTCTCCACTCTCCTCTCTTGCACACTAATTGGAGGATTCAAACCTCCCTCCAGATTCTGCCCAATCAGTGTCTCCAAATTCTCCATTCTACTAAGTCATTCCTAGTTTCTATTTCCCCAGCTCTTTCCTGATAAATTTTGTTTTCCCCTTCTGGCTCAAGAGTCAAGGTCAGACTCAGACCTCACAGATATGCAGTAAAGGTCCAGTGACTGAAGGTTGTGAGGAACTGGGTGGGATTAAAGAAGTTGAAATGAGTCCTGGAAAGACAGAGGTACTGTTTGTACAAGAGCAATCTGCTTTGATTACAGCTCCTGTTTGGCATTGGATGGGGTTACATCTTTTCTTGAAGTAGCAGGACTGGCCAGGAGGTTGCTAGTTATAGCCTATTTAGAGCAGGATCTCTTGGAACAGTGACTTATCCTCTTATCATCTTGGTTGGGCTGAGGATTTTTTATTACATTTATTATGCAGTTATTTTTAATTAGTATTTTGAAGTAATAGAGTATTGAGTTATTAGCTATTATTGGCTATAAAACTGTCCAGAGTCTTGGGATGGAGTGGTATCTAAATCAGTGTAGTAAGAAAATAATGCAGACAATCAGACATACATACTTGGGAAATTGTGGGATACAGATAAGCTAGCATCAACGTATTAGCTAATTCTAATGAGAATCAGATAAGTTTTGGCTCAGGGTTTTGAGGACATCCATTTCTCCTGACCAAGCTTTCTGCCACTTTCCATGAGAATTTTTTGTCTTTTTTCTTCTAAATCTTTGGAATGAAGATAATAATTGTGGGTTTACAGTTCAGAGCAAATTATTGAAGTAGAACTGAATCCTGGAAACTTCCTCAATGTAACTTCTTGCAACATGGATAAGAACCAGAAAATATGTATGTGAGTGCTTTTGGATCAATTGAAATAAGAATCTAATGGCAATGTTCTAAAGAAAATAACACTGGCTTACTAAGTTAGGAGATGTTTTTATAGCCAAATATATTGGATATTAAATCTGAAGGAAAAGATTTAACAGCTTCTGAAGATCACCATTCATCTTTCGACAAACTAAATTGTGGGAAAAGCTGGAGGCCTCCTTGATTTACCGACGTCTACTTCATTCAATACATATAGTATATGAAGGGACCTCACTCAAAGTAAGATGTAACCCCCAGGGTCATCTCACCAGTGCCATTGGAAGTGAGAAAGGCATCAAGCAAGGCTGCATATTGGGCCCACTCTTCAGTTTCTATATCAACTCCATTGTGGGCCATCTCCACAACACAGAATTTCACTCCCCAAAACTTGCTGGAAGACACATCTCTGTTCTACTCTATGCAGAAGATGCTGCAATACTTTCAAGAACACCTATTGGTCTTAAAAGAGCACTGAGAGCACTAGCACAATACTGCAGGGAAGGCTAGCTAGAACTCAGTTATCAGAAAACCAGAATCATGGGATTTGCCAAAAGGCCCAAGAGCCATTCCTGGAGCATAAGATTAAGCAGGTCTCCTGTTCCCAATACCTGAGAGTAGTCCTTCATTTTGCTGGCAGCAGGAAAGCCCACAGGTACTATGTTGCTGAAAATGTACAGAGGAGCTCTTTAAATTCCTTGACAAGAGGTGGCCACTACATACCTTTATCTCTCAAGTTATTTGAAGCCAAGCCAATAACACTACTTCTCTATGGAGCCCAGCTGCGCTCCTTCTCCAATTTTGCATCATTAAAACTTCTACAATCCAAATTTTTAAGATCAACCCTTCAAGTCTCTAACTGTGTCTCTAAGGCCCCCTTGTGACTAGAAACAGGCTTCATGAAAGTGGAGGCTAGAGTGTGGGTGACCATATTCAATTGTTGGCTCAGACTGTCTTTTTTTTCCCCTTGGCCTTGTCCCATTAACTATGAGTGATGATTGTCAATCCACATGGAAACAGGCAGTGGCAACTAAAATCTCATCCTTGTGCTTCTTTCCTGGTCTTCTACTCAGCATTTTATATGATCAGGCCAAAGCACTTATTAAACAGTGTGTAGCAGACACAGAGCACAGATCTAGCCAAGATCCCAAGCTTTATTGCCACTGAATCCAACAGGTAGTCTGCCTCCCCTATGGCATACTTAACTAAACTCAAAGTCCCTAAAAACAGAAGGGCCTTTACTCTGGCATAGTGTCAGGTCTTTACCTCAAGTGTTCTTGAAGGTCGATACAGGAAGATTCCTTAGCCAGAGAGACAATACTCCTTCTTTTAGATACTCACTTTTTATATATACTTTTAGATTTTAATTCATATGTCTTTTATATCTTTTAGCTATTTATAAATTTTTAGATTTAGATTTTTATTTTTACTTTTGATGTAACCTTCATGCTTTTTAAATGACTGTACCCCACTTTCCTTATGCTTGTCTGTGATCGTCATAAAGATTTGATTTGAATCTATTTTTATACAGGTTTTCCTGAAGTATTACCATGTATGAAGCAAAGGAAAGACAGAAGTTTATCAGTGATGCTCAGTACCTAAGAGAGATGCAGCACAAGATGGATTCAGAGTATCAGGTAGTAAATTATAATTCAGTGTCCTGATTTTCTTATGAAGAACATGAACCAGAAAGTAGTCTTCCCCAACTAACAGTGTTGGCTGGGGACACTAGGAGGTATACTTCAACAAATTTGGAGAGCTTCTGACTGGGGAAGCAGAGAGTTGTAGGGTTGTATGGCCAGATTCCATTAAGCTGCATTTTTGTTTGAATGCAGACCTCCACATACAACTCAGTTAAAACAGACATATGTTTTATTTATTAGGCTTGCCTGAGAAAACAAGAACAGATTAAAGATCAGTCTGATAAGAAACGAGAACATAACAGACAAGAACTGAGACAGACAAGTTTATCATCTATCTCTCCTGTGCGTAGATATGAAAGGCCATGGATTTCAAGACTTCCTGTTAATAGACAGGTAAGTATTTGTTAACTTTAGAGTCAAGTAGAAAAGAAAAATATTCTGATAATGACTCTCAGTTCAAGCAGGCTTTAAAAATTCATAATTGTAGTGGGTCAGTAACAACCTTTTTTTTTAATCCTAGAGCACAGCAGTTCACAGTGTGAAGGCTGAAGACCATAACTCTTGGGGAAGCAGTTTTCTTTTTCAATTTAACAAATACTTAATTCACTTTAAACCTTGTAACATTCTTACTGAGAATTGGAGCTGAAAGGTGGTGGCAGTGGAGGATGAGGAGGAATAACAATAACAAAAACCTTTTGGAAAATATTACTCAGCCATTTCTTGTGAAATGACTAAAGTAGGGACCATTCAGATTTCTCAGAGCATTGCTAGAGGTGTTATATTCTGTTCTCTGAAAATAAGACTGCTTCTTTAGTAGAGTGTTAAGCAAAGAGAACACTGAGATATTTTCACATGAGTTGAACCTTTCTTATAAGAAACAAATGTTACATACATATATATATTAATCACTCTGTTGTCTTTCAGGGTAAGCAAATTTATGCAGAACATAGAAAAGGAATAAGAAATAGTAAGACAAAGAAATTACAAGATAAGGAAAGAAAAGGAAATATAGTTAAATCCACCATTCACTATACCTCTCCATACCGTTGTATCCTTGCTTTCACCATATTTGTACACTGCTTCATGCATAGCCTTTAGTTCTTCAGTCATATCCTCTGTGTCTCTTTTGGAGGTTCTTATCAACTCTATCTTTTTTGGCCTTGCCCTTCCTCTCAACCCATCCATTTTTTGTATGTGTGTTGTGTGTATGAATTCATTCTCCTTGCATGACCAAGCCACCTCAATATACTTATTTCATACTGATAGCTAATTTTTGTATTCAGCATTTATTCATTCTTGACCCCATCTCTTCTTCTTTATCATATACACTACTTAAGAGCTCCTTTCTGACTGCATTCAACTTAGCTTTAAGGTTCTCTTGACATACACAACTCAAACTTCCCTTCTATAAAGTGGGTAGAAGCACACTTTTGTAAAAAGATACATTTTGCTTCTTTCAACTAAAGTTCACTCTTTACAACAGACCACATACTATCCCCTACTTTTCCATCAGCATTTGCACATAAAATTTCTACATCCATTTTCCCATTTTAATAAGCATTCTTTCATGGTATGCAAATTCATTTACTTGCTCTAGTTTTTCATCATTTATGTATGCCTTGCAATTGTTCACTCCATTTTCCCCAACAAAAACAACTACCTTGGTCTCTCATACATTAAACTTCTTTTTGCAACATGCAGTCTTTGTCTTTTATATGTTAATTTTCAGATTTTTAGTCTCTTGTAGTCTAACATATGTTGCAAATCAATCAGCAATACAGCATCTTCTGTTTACAGAAGTGCACATGCATTCATATCACAAGAAAGTTACCTCTAACATCACCACAAGCATTCTTACGCATTTGTCTATAAACATTAAACAATCAAGGTGGTACATCTCTGCTCAGGACTGTGAATCATTTGCTAAGCATTCCATTTATTCTCATGCATACTTTACTTCCATTATATGTCTTTTTTATCATATTCAGCCACCAACTTTCAACTCCATATTTGCACAAAACATTCCACTGAAGAGTTGTACCTCCTGGCTTCAGCTCCTTTCACTTCCTAGAAGTGGAGAATTAAAAGCAGTTTCTCTCTAGATGACCTAACAAGTTAGGCCAATTCAGGCTGGAGTACTGCAGGTACCCAGTTGCCAATTTATAATAGGCTTTATAGGTCAAAAGCAGCACATTAAATTGAACCTGGAAACCGATTGGTAACCAGTGCAATGCCCATAATGCAGGTATAACATGATCCCAGTGTCAGGTGCAACATGGGCTGTTGCATTCTGGACTAACTGTAATTTCTGAGGATTCTTTAAAGGCAGCCCCACATAAAGCACATTGTAGTAGTCGAATTCTTAACTCTCTAAATGACCTGTTTGCTTTTTCTCTAGTCTCTTAACTTGTTGTCACATATCCGTTCATGTCATGTCCTTTGACCATATTCATTCAGAACATTGCAGAATTTCCCAAAAACTCATATCTGGTTCATCCATTATCACCATTCATTGGAACATACAGGTAGTCCTCATTTAGTGACCACAATTGGGACTGGCAACTTGGTCATTAAGTGAAGCAATCACTAAGTGAAACAGTCACTGTGCTTATGATCTTAATTCAGCTTTCCTTTGCTTTACAGACCTGTGAAGGTCATAAATGCAAGGTCTGGTTGCAAAGATACTTTTTCATTGTCATAACTGTGAATGGTTGCTAAACAAGTCAGTTGCTAAATGAGGACTACCTGTAATATGCAACTATAATTGGCCTATAGATTCCTGCTTTGATACTTATCTAGCACAATCTAAATGAATACATTTACATTTTATGACATACATTTTAGCCCTTTTAATCATAATTAAACCTACACCATTCCTTCCCTTCATGCATTCAACTTCACTCCACAAGCTCAGACTACATTCGTTTACACATATTACCTCCTTCCCCTTTCTCTTAGTTTCACAGACACACAACATATCTATTTTGTGAATCCAACCAAATTTTTACATGAGTCCATATTATGGCCTACATAGTGGTGATTATCGTTTTTTCCCCCACCCTTATCATGTCTGTAGAATGCTGTCAAGTGGTCCTTTGAAGGTAACTTGGACCTTTTGGGGTGGGGGGGTTGAGGGATGAATGAGCATTTCTGAAGGCATCTGACAAATGAAGTCACTTGGATTCAAATAGAGTTGGATTTGGGCCAGGCAAGTCTTATGAGTGAGTGTCTTCCTCCATTACAGGTAGTCCTCAGGTTATGATGGCAATTGGGATCGCCATCGCTAAGCAATGCAGTCGTAAGGCACAACATCATGTGACTGCATCACTTAGCGACGGCAATCCTGGTTGTCATTGTAACCCCAGGACCATGTAGGTCATTAAATGGGAACAGGCAGGAGTCCCAGGTAAGGTAAGGAGCGCAGGGTGCCATGGGGGGTGAGGGATGCTGTGGGGGAGGTGGGGGAGCTGTAGGCAGGAGCTATGGAACACGTTGGAGGCCTTGGGAGGGCTCCATAGCGGGCTCCTCAGGAGAAAAAGCGGCAGCGGCAACATACCAGAATAATTTGTGACCTTCATGCAGGCTTCCTCATTGACTTTGCTAACAGCGGGCTTCCGGGTGCAATTCTGTGTTTCGGTTATCACCTGTAAATCCCTTCCTGGCTTAGGATTTGACTACCTATGGGACCATATTTCTCCTGTCATTTCTGCCTAACCCGTAAACTCTGGTAGAGTTGGCATGCTCCTGGTCCCAGATGTAAAGTACTGTCATCTTGTGGGACCTAGGAGATACGCCTTCTTTGTAGCTGCACCTGCCCTTTGGAACAGCAATCCCCCTGAGTTCCATATGGACCCAACCTTGCTATGTATTTATAAAGCTGTAAAAACTTGGCTCTTTGAAAAGGCCCTGTGGTAAGGGGAAGTGATCTACTTTCTGACAGTGTATCTTGGTTTTGTGACTGTAATAGAGTTTGGTTTATCCTTTCCCCAATGTGCTATATGTATTATTGTTTCCTTGGTTCTTGTTTTCTATTATTATTTTTTCATTACTGTTTTAAACCCTTATGTATAAGCTGTCTAGAGTTACTCTGGTGATTGGGGCAGCATACTAGTCGATAAATAAATAAACAAACGATCTATTCTAACTCTCCAGAAATTTATTATGACAGTCTTGACTGGAGTGTTAAAGAGATTTTATCAGAAACTCTGGAATACCAGAATCAAGATGCAGTTGCTTTTTTTTTTTTTTACTTTTTGCAAATTGATACAGAAATAAACAAGTTATCTCAGATACAGATAGTGAATGAACAAAAGCATACTTGCTGCAGCAAGGACTCCTAGGTGTCACTCCCCCAGATGTCCATACATAATAACTTGGGAGAAATTCTCAGTCTATGGATCATCATCTGTGTTTTGGGTTTTTTGTTTGTTTTCTGCAGATATGTGTATATACATGCACTCAGGGTAACTATATTGCTCAGTAATGCATAACAGAAAAAGGAAAAAACAACATCTCTTGTATATTCCATTTTATATTTGTACTTCAGACACATCTGCTAACTAGCCCCATTATGAGAAATTGTGGAGAAATTTCTCAATCACAAAGCCCCTTTTTGTGTTTGTACTGACACTGGGGAAAGTGTGATGAAAGAAGGAAAGGCTACTCTCTTCTTCTGAGAAAGAAGGAAAGGCTACTCTCATTCAGGCCTCCTCCACTAGACTAGGCTTGAGACTTTAAGTACGAGTGAAAAGCATATAGGCTCTTGTTCCATTTTTGCCTGTCATTAGTGTTAAAATTTCATGTCCACCAAGTTTTTGTCCTCTATGGATATAATCAATTGGTGCACTAAACTTGTTGTGTTTATGATGTAGGTACATAAATTTACAGAGGTAATTGTCAACCATTGATCAATAACCCTAACCGAAGAGTACAAACATCTTTGTCCGTAACACCTTGGGCCCTTTTACAGATGATTTTTTGTACTTTGTACTGCAGTGCATCTGAGTTGTGATGTTACAAAACTACTCGGAGATTCAGTTAAGAAAGTATGAGTTAGAATTATAAGTTTCTTTCAAGACATTTCAGAAAATAATTTTGCCATTTTTGGGGTGTTATTATTGTTTGGTAAGTTAAAGTATCTCATTTCACATGCCAGTAAGGTAATGCTCAAGATCCTGCAAGGTAGACTTCAGCAATTCATGGAGCAAGAATTGCCAGATGTACAAGCTGGGTTTAGAAAAGGCAGAGGAAGTAGGGACCAAATTGCCAATATCCGCTGGATAATGGAAAAAGCCAGGGAGTTTCAGAAAAACATCTATGTCTGTTTTATTGACTATTCTAAAGCCTTTGACTGTGTGGACCATAACAAATTGTGGCAAATTCTTAGCGGTATGGGGATACCAAGTCATCTTGTCTGCCTCCTGAAGAATCTGTATAACGACCAAGTAGCAACAGTAAGAACAGACCACGGAACAACGGACTGGTTTAAGATTGGGAAAGGAGTACGGCAGGGCTGTATCCTCTCACCCTAGCTATTCAACTTGTATGCAGAACACATCATGCGACATGCTGGGCTTGAGGAATCCAAGGCTGGAGTTAAAATCGCTGGAAGAAACATTAACAATCTCAGATATGCAGATGATACCACTTTGATGGCTGAAAGCGAAGAGGAACTGAGGAGCCTTATGATGAAGGTGAAAGAAGAAAGTGCAAAAGCTGGCTTGCAACTAAACCTCAAAAAAACCAAGATTATGGCAACCAGCTTGATTGATAACTGGCAAATAGAGGGAGAAAATGTAGAAACAGTGAAAGACTTTGTATTCCTAGGTGCAAAGATTACTGCGGATGCTGACTGCAGTCAGGAAATCAGAAGACGCTTAATCCTTGGGAGAAGAGCAATGACCAATCTCGATAAAATAGTTAAAAGCAGAGACATCACACTGACAACAAAGGCCCACATAGTTAAAGCAATGGTGTTCCCTGTAGTAACATATGGCTGCGAGAGCTGGACCATAAGGAAGGCTGAGAGAAGGAAGATCGATGCTTTGGAACTGTGGTGTTGGAGGAAAATTCTGAGAGTGCCTTGGACTACAAGAAGATCAAACCAGTCCATCCTCCAGGAAATAAAGCCAGACTGCTCACTTGAGGGAATGATATTAAAGGCAAAACTGCAGTACTTTGGCCACATAATGAGAAGACAGGACACCCTGGAGAAGATGCTGATGCTAGGGAGAGTGGAAGGCAAAAGGAAGAGGGGCCAACCAAGGGCAAGATGGATGGATGATATTCTAGAGGTGACAGACTCGTCCCTGGGGGAGCTGGGGGTGTTGACGACCGACAGGAAGCTCTGGCGTGGGCTGGTCCATGAAGTCACGAAGAGTCGGAAGCGACTAAACAAATAAACAAAACAAAAAAGTTAAAGTATCAAGCAGTAGTCTAAGGTAGAGGATGCAGCTTTAAAACTTTTCTGGCTGCTTCTTTCCAATCATGGCAATCTTAACTTAGTCTATCAGCCTTTAAGAGATAAATTTGGTGTACAGTTTTCCAATAATAGAGAGCTAATGATAATTATTGAGATCAACACTATTAACTTTTATGTAAATAGGAATGAATATGAATAACTTTATTGATTAGTCAAATGACAATATCAAGAAGTTGGGCATCAGCCACTATAAGATATAAAATATAAAATATGATATGTTGTTTATTCGTTTAGTCGCTTCCGACTCTTCGTGACTTCATGGACCAGTCCACGCCAGAGCTTCCTGTCGGTCGTCAACACCCCCAGCTCCCCCAGGGACAAGTCTGTCACCTCTAGAATATCATCCATCCATCTTGCCCTTGGTCGGCCCCTCTTCCTTTTGCCTTCCACTCTCCCTAGCATCAACATCTTCTCCAGGGTGTCCTGTCTTCTCATTATGTGGCCAAAGTATTTCAGTTTTGCCTTTAATATCATTCCCTCCAAGCGAGCAGTCTGGCTTTATTTCCTGGAGTATGGACTGGTTTGATCTTCTTGCAGTCCAAGGCACTCTCAGAATTTTCCTCCAACACCACAGTTCAAAAGCATCTATCTTCCTTCGCTCAGCCTTTCTTATGGTCCAGCTCTCGCAGCCATATGTTACTCCTGGGAAAACCATTGCTTTAACAATGCGGACCTTTGTTGTCAGTGTGATGTCTCTGCTCTTAACTATTTTATTGAGATTTGTCATTGCTCTTCTCCCAAGAATTAAGCGCCTTCTGATTTCCTGACTGCAGTCAGCATCTGCAGTAATCTTCACACCTAGAAATACAAAGTCTTTCACTGTTTCTACATTTTCTCCCTCTATTTGCCAGTTATCAATCAGGCTGGTTGCCATAATCTTGGTTTTTTTCAGGTTTAGCTGCAAGCCAGCTTTTGCACTTTCTTCTTTCACCTTCATCATAAGGCTCCTCAGTTCCTCTTCGCTTTCAGCCATCAAAGTGGTATCATCTGCATATCTGAGATTGTTAATGTTTCTTCCAGCGATTTTAACTCCAGCCTTGGATTCCTCAAGCCCAGCATGTCGCATGATATGTTCTGCATACAAGTTGAATAGGTAGGGTGAGAGTATACAGCCCTGCCGTACTCCTTTCCCAATCTTAAACCAGTCCATTGTTCCGTGGTCTGTTCTTACTGTTGCTACTTGGTCGTTATACAGATTCTTCAGGAGGCATACAAGATGACTTGGTATCCCCATACCGCTAAGAGCTTGCCACAGTTTGTTATGGTCCACACAGTCAAAGGCTTTAGAATAGTCAATAAAACAGAAATAGATGTTTTTCTGAAACTCCCTGGCTTTTTCCATTATCCAGCAGATATTGGCAACTTGGTCCCTAGTTCCTCTGCCTTTTCTAAACCCAGCTTGTACATCTGGCAATTCTTGCTCCATGAGTTGCTGAAGTCTACCTTGCATGATCTTGAGCATTACCTTACTGGCATGTGAAATGAGTGCCACTGTTCGATAGTCTGAACATTCTTTAGCGTTTCCCTTTTTTGGTATGGGGATATAAATTGATTTTTTCCAATCTGATGGCCATTCTTGTGTTTTCCAAATTTGCTGGCATATAGCATGCATTACCTTGACAGCATTATCTTGCAAGATTTTGAACAGTTCAGCTGGGATGCTGTTGTCTCCTGCTGCCTTGTTATTAGCAATGCTTCTTAAGGCCCATTCAACCTCACTCTTCAGGATGTCTGGCTGTAGCTCACTGACCACACCGTCAAAGCTATCCCTGATATTGTTATCCTTCCTATACAGGTCTTCTGTATATTCTTGCCACCTTTTCTTGAAGTCTTATGCTTCTGTTAGGTCCTTGCCATCTTTGTTTTTGATCATACCCATTTTTGCCTGGAATTTACCTCCAATGTTTCTAATTTTCTGGAAGAGGTCTCTTGTCCTTCCTATTCTATTGTCTTCTTCCACTTCTGTGCATTGCTTGTTCAGAAATAATTCCTTATCTCTTCTGGCTAACCTCTGAAATTTTGCATTTAATTGGCCATAGCTCCCCCTATCACTGTTGCCTTTTGCTTTCCTTCTTTCTTGGGCTACTTCTAGTGTCTCAGCAGACAGCCATTTTGCCTTCTTGGTTTTCTCTTTCTTTGGGATGTATTTTGTTGCCGCCTCCTGAACAATGTTGCGGACTTCTGTCCAGAGTTCTTCCAGGACCCTATCTACTAAGTCCAGTCCCTTAAATGTATTCTTCACCTCCACTGCATATTCCTGAGGGATATTAGTGAGCTCATATCTAGCTGATCTGTGGGTCTTCCCTAATCTCTTTAGTCTGATCCTAAATTGTGCAAGAAGAAGTTTGTGATCTGAACTACAGTCAGCTCCAGGTCTTGTTTTTACTGACTGTATAGATGTCTGCCACCTTTGGCTGCAAAGGATGTAGTCAATCTGATTTCAGTGTTGTCCATCTGGTGAAGTCCACGTATAAAGCCGTCTCTTAGGTTGTCAGAAGAGAGTGTTTGTTATGCAGAGTGAGTTGTCTTGGCAAAATTCTATCAGCCTATGTCCTGCTTCATTTTGTTCTCCCAGGCCATGCTTACCTGTAATTCCAGCTGTCATTTGACTGCCCACCTTAGCATTCCAGTCTCCTGTGATGAAAATAACATCTCTTTTAGGCGTGTTGTCCAGTAGGTGCTGCAGATCCTCATAGAACTGCTCTACTTCAGCTTCTTCAGCATCTGTGATTGGGGCGTATATTTGGATCACTGTGATGCTAGATGGCTTGCCCTGAATTCGAATTGAGATCATTCTGTTGTTTTTTGGATTGTATCCAAGCACTGCTTTAGCCACTTTACTAGTAATTATGAAGGCTGCTCCATTTCTTCTGTGGTCCTCTTGTCCACAGTAGTAGATCTGGTGGTCATTTGATGTGAAGTGGCCCATTCCAGTCCATTTCAGTTCACTGATGCCCAAAATGTCTATCCTTAATCTTGACATCTCACCAATAACCACATCCAATGTGCCCTGGCTCATAGATCTTACATTCTAGGTTCCAATGGTGTGTTGATCCTTAAAACATCGGATTCGCCGTTCACCACCAGCACCGTCGGCCGCTAGCCATCCTTTCGGCTTTGAGCTAGCTGCGTCATCACGTCTGGGGCTAGTTGAACTCATCCTCTGTTCCTCCCCAGTAGCATTTTGACCATCTTCCGACCTGGGGGTCTCATCTTCCGATGGTATACCGACATATCTCTGGTTGTACTGATCCATTTAGTTTTCATGGCAAGAATACTGGGGTGGGTTGCCATTACCTTTCCCAGGGATCGCATTTAGTCTGACCTCTCTGTCATGACCTTCCCGTCTTGGGTGGCCCTTCACGGTTTAGCTCATGGCATCATTGAGGTGCTCAAGCTCCAGCACCATGATAAGGTAACGATCCTTTGCTGAAGATAAAATATGATACCATAAAAGAAAAAGGCTTCTCGGCCTTTTGGCTAAGATCAAGTGTAGTAAATAGGAATGATAATAGCTTTGTTGAAGCTTGTTGAAGGTAATGGGGATTTTTTCTGAGTAGTTAATCAGAAAGAAAAGGTTAGCCCAAAGGGGGACTATTAGACAATGTTGGTCTCTAAGATTTCTGTTGGAATCCCACTAAGACCAGGTGTATTTCCTGAATGAAATTAGTAAATAAGATCTTTGATTCCAGTTTGGCTAACAGAAGCAATAAATAATAAGAGGAATATTGTTATTTTAAAAGAAAACTGTTGGATTGTTAACTATTATCCTCCCAGACATTTTGGAATACAGCCTTTGACAGCTGTCTGACTGGCAAGAAAGGCCATCAGTTGCCAATTGCCAAAAGGCCCTATTATTATTAATACTCCAAAGTTCCAGTCTTAATCTGACTTTCTGGGATATTGATATGATGTAAATGCTGAACAGCTATGCCAAAATAAATTTTAAAATATTCATTTATTTTGAATGCTTTTATGTCACTTCAGTTTCTGACTCCAAGTGTCTGGCTGTAATAAGAAAGAAAGGGAAGGAGGATAATTGGATTCACTGCCCTCAAATCAGAGTGACTCTTACAATCCCCCTACCAGTGGCTGCCCAAATACAGGATTAGCAAATGAAAATGTTTATTTTTCTTATTTCTAATTTTTTTATTTGAATTTATTAGCTGCCCAACTCCAATGGACCTGGGGGATAAGAAAGATTCTTATTTGTACTTTTTATTCTAGCATATTATGGGTGAGCAAGCTCTGTTATTCCAAATTTATTTTTATTTCATTTCATTTCATTTCATTTATTTATTATTTTCTACCCCGCCTTTATTATTTTTATAAATAACTCAAGGCGGCAGACATACCTAATACACCTTCCTCCTCCTTTTTTCCCCACAGCAGCAACCCTGTGAGGTGAGAGAGAGTGACTGGCCCAAGGTCACCCAGCCGGCTTTCATGCCTAAGGCGGGACTAGAACTCACAGTCTTCTGGTTTCTAGCCTGGTGCCTTAACCACTAGACCAAACTGGCTCTCACTCTGATCCTAACTGACTTGTTCTGACAGGTATTAATTGGTACACATGTCCTCCAAGCTTCTTGTTTAACAGTGGTCCTGTTTGAGAGAGTAAGACTGGAGGAATATCAGCACCAAAAAAGCTCCAGTGACAGTCCTTTATGGAATGAACTTCCAAAAATAAGGAGTTCAAATAGGAATATTTATAGGAGTAAATGTTTTTTAAAGTGTAATTGCTGTTGAAATATACTTGGATATCTTTTTGATTAGGGTAGAGGCCTTCCACCTTTTTAAGCTTATTTGGAATTTTGAAAATATGTCAAAAACATTCTTACAAGATATTTTGAGCCAGACTATTTGTAAGACAGTTAATATCTATTGCAAACGTGGAGGAAGAAAATTTCCTCATTTGAGGAAAAGAAGCTTAATTTTTCCAACCATAATCCTGATTGAAAGACTTGCATTTGCATCATTGAAAATTGAACATTAAAGAGGAAGTAATTCTCCATGAGGTGAAAATATATGAGCTGTTAAAATTAATTTTTACTGTTAATGTTTAACTATTTTTTCAAATTACCAGACCTCATCTGATGAAATGTCTGGAAATGATCCAAAATCCAGTGCAAAATCTCATGGGAATAAATCAGAAGCTAAATTTCCTGCTATTGACAAAACATCTGTTAAGCAGAAGCAAAAACCAAGCACAACCACAAAAAAAAATGAAAAAAGTGGATCTGGCCTCCAAAAAGATACACAAGGTATGTATAGAAAAAGATTCAGGAAAATAAATTGTAATGCATAGGATTGGTACTGATGAGGTTTTCAAATTAAGGGATTCTGTGAAAGAAGGTTTGCAAGGAATAATTTCTTAGGCCAAAATCATTGATTCATCAAAGGAGGCACATTATCTCATTATGAGAGCAATAGGCTGGAATAGGTTTAAGAACAAGCAAACAGAAGCTATAATCTGGCTGAACTAGAAACTGTGAATTATGTAGCATGCAAAAGAGTAGAGAAACAACCCATGTTGTAGAAAAAGAATCTTCTGATAGAAGCAGTTATATAGGCTATTGTCCTGGAGAAGATAGACATATACACACTCTTAAAAAGCTCTTTTTGAACTATGATAAATATATAAAATCCTGCCCTCTTTACTGTAGAGTGTGCAATCTTTTTCAGAATGAAGATCTGAAAAAAAACCTTTTCAGACTAAAAAGTATTAAATACATAAACTTAATATAATTATTCCCCATCTATTTAATAATTTTACCATTCTGTCACTGTAACAATTCTAATCTGGTGACAAATTCTGGAGTTTTTTGTGTGTCTCATGCATGAATTTGGGTGATGTAAGTCCAGGGACCTTTGATTATACAGGCTTATTCTCATACTTGAAAAAACAACTTTTCTCTGACTGTTAGCTATGCTCCAAAAACTGTTGTAGACCAGGATAGATTTGATTTGATTATATTTACACTAAATGTAAATTTAAATATAGTTAATATGATTACTCTGCATGTATGCATTTGATATTTTTATTCCCATATCACATTCAACAATACAATTTGGTAACAACAGTGGGAGTTTTATCACAACTACACCTAAGACTTTTGAGGCATGTGGTTCTGGAGCCAAGTCTTTGACATCATCCTTCACCAAAGGATCCTGAGCAAATTCACCTGCCAAGAAATAAGAGGTCAGGTGTTTTCTTGAATTAGCAACTGATGATGATCATGATGATGGTAATTAAAATAACAACAACAACAATAATAGTGCTGCTCAGCTTTCCTGAGATTCTACACCTCTAAGGGAACATAGTTCATCCCTGCAGCCAGTCTCTGTAGCCTAAGTCTTTTCTCAACTTTTCTATGATGTCCAAGTCTGTACTTTTACAAGGTTGAGACCCCTGAAATTGTTCAGTCTAAGTTTATTAGAGCTATTCTTACAGTTCTAAGATAGATTAAAAATGCTTCTTTATGTTTAGAGATGAACTTGGTCTCTGCTAGAGATTGGTACACTTTTTAGCCTATGTTAAATTTAAAATTTTAACCACAGTTAATTTTCTTCCAATGGGTTTGGACCCACTAGTTTTTACAGATCGCTTTAAATCAGCCTGGCTAAAAACAGCTCTTAGCAAACTCTACTCCATAGGATTCTCTTTAAAGACCCTCTATCTACTTAAGCTAGATGTTCTTAAGTAAAATATCTGAGAGACTGATGTTCAAATCAGTCTAAGTCTGGTTCCAAACCTTACAGCACATGGGATTTTCCAAAAGGACATGTGCCAATTTCTTATTTCTCCTCCAGCACATTTCTAAAATTTCATCAAGCCTTTGGTCAAGTTGAACACATTGCCCTCTGCCATTTTGTTAGGGTACTACAAAAATACCACCTGATTACAGCCTGATCAATTAGAGTGGATCCTTCTTAAGTTTCTTTCTCTTTCCATTAAGCAGCTGTAGGCTCCTCCCTCTTTTATCTGATCGTTCCCTAGGCAGCATCTCTTCCCCTTGTCCCTCAAGGTTATTCCCACATACCATTACACCAACATACAGAGATTGAAAACCAACCTTTCCTCCACATCCTTAGGGTATTCAGTAGATTTGATAGCCCATTATTCCACCTGCAAGTTTCAAATGTATTTAATGCACCAGACTCAAATAGTGAATATTCTAGAGGTGACGGACTCGTCCCTGGGGGAGCTGGGGATGTTGACGACCGACAGGAAGCTCTGGCGTGGGCTGGTCCATGAAGTCACGAAGAGTCGGAAGCGACTAAACGAATAAACAACAACAAATAGTGAAGTCAAAAAGTGTTTTAATAAAATTCATTGTCATTCAGCAGACTTAGGAATTTCATCCTGTTTTTGCAAATCATGAAACATTTTGAAAAACTGATAAGGAATAAACTGGGCCAAAGTATTAAATAGTGTTTTGTTTTGTTGCTTGTGAACGCCAGACAAAAGATTTTCCAGCAATCTTCAGAGTTGGATTGTCCCATATGGTCTATTTCTCATGAAGGTTTGGATCAAATTTGAGTCTCCTTCCCAGCATGCCCAGCATATTCCATTTGTATCTTACACTTAATATGGGAAAAAAACAACTAAATTCTAGTAAGACAGGAATACCCTTAATATCTTGGCAAGGACTTGGTTCCTGATAGAAGCTATGCAAGGAAAGTTGATTATAGAAAAATGTACACAAAAGCATTTCAGTTCTCCAAAAGCTTCCTTGCTGCTTTCCAACCATTCCTTTGATTAATTTAAAAGCCCCTGTGAGTTTTGAAGGTGAAATAATAGCATGTTGGCAGTTTTGCAGCTGTGTCCTATTATCAATAGCTGTGACCATGGTTGCAGGTCATTATAAACCACTTTGAGATTTATAATTGAAAGCAATATGCAAACACACACACACACACACACACACTGCACAGAACCCTTGAACTCCCAGACCTCTGGTAGAGGACCTGAGGTTGAGGAAAACACATACCACCCATATGGTTGAGAAGGGAATTTTTTTTATGTATATAAAAAAAAATACCTTGTAAGTAGCACTTTATCCAAATAAGTAGCACTTGATCCAAATAATTCTATTAAAAAAGATTTTCCATAGATGATTTTATATTGGCCAGGAAAACAAGTGGAGAGGGAGGGATGAAAATATCTGATATTGTATTTCTTATGTTACATAATTTGCTAAAAGGTAGCTGAAGTATTCTACATACCTGGGAATAAACCCCACTGAATCTAGAGGGATTAACTTCTGAGTAGGTGTGTGGACAAGAAAGTTTTTCAAGTGACAAATTTGCTTAGCTCTGTATTAGCATGTAGGGAAAAGCTTTATGTGACTGATGCCCTTGCTTATTTAGAAGTCTTTTCTGATCTCTTCTTTTCTTGTAATTTTACTTTAATTTGGCCACAACAAAAATGGAATGCCGTCTCAAAGTCTTTCCCAAAATGAGGCATTAAACAGTTCTTCATGTTTGACGTAAACAAATGAAATAAAGATAAATAATTACTTGGAAACCTTGTTTGCTTGGACATTTAGAAAGGTTAAGGTTACATGTCTTTTTTAAAAAGCATATTATGTGAAACATGTTGAAATAATCACAACCATGTATCTGTTTCTTAAAAGTTGGCAGGAATGTACTGCTATGGTGGTGGGGCAAGATAACTTTAAATCAGGTATACAGAAAGCGGTAATGAGCCCAGGACTTGAAAATGGGATGGGGAAGAGTTCCCACAAATGGTTCACCAATGTGAACTGGAGCACTTTAGCAGTCTGAGGAAAATACCAGATTTGCTGGTATTTGGCACAATAAATTGGAGCAGAGTTAGAAATAAATCAGCTCACTTCTCTAAAATAAGACATTTAGGTCAAGCAGGTCTAGAGCCAATTCCTAAGTTATCCATAAGAGTGGTATAGAAGTACCTCATCACTGAGCATAATTGCCCATCCACTATAACATAAAATATTCTCTTTTAAGCGCAAATGTGCCTTTTTCTAACGAAGTATATGTCAAAATACATAATAGTAAGAATACAGTCCATTTAGTAGTTATTGTTTATTTATTTGATATTTTATCCTGCCTTTATTATTTTTATAAATAACGCAAGGCGGCAAACATACCTAATACTCCTTCCTCCTCCTACTTTCTCTACAACAGCAATCCTGTGAGGTGAGTTGGGCTGAGAGAGTGACTGGCCCAAGGTCACCCAGCCGGCTTTCATGCCTAAGGCGGGACTAGAACTCACAGACTACTGGTTTCTAGCCCTTTGCTTTAACCACTGGACCAAACTGGCTCTCTATTATGCAACATAGGAAGCACTAACTGCACAACGTAACATTGGAGGAAATTTTGGGGGATTAAATATATAATATTTCCAAAGAAAAAACAGTTACTTAGCCCAAGTCTGATACAAAGGGGCATTCAGGGGAGAAAAGGCTAACAGTGAGCTTGACAAAAAGCAATTTACATTTCCTATGTTCCATTGTTTGGCATCTTTTGTTGCTGAATCAAAGTACAGTAAAAATCTAGAATGTTAGGGTTTTTCTTAAGATGGTACAGACCATAGAGACAAAGATTCAGATTCTTTTATCCCATTAGCAGTTGTTTTATTATACAAAAGTAAAGTCCTACTCCTTACTTTTAATCTTAACTAGATAACCCATGACCTGTTGGGTCATCATTTCAGAGATATTTCCTTACCAGATTCCTCAATGCCTTCAACAGTGGCAGAGCTTCTAATGTATTGTCTTCACTGGAAAAGTTCTTAAAAATTCATGGAGATATTCAGAGATGTATCTGCCTTGAAAATAGCCCATGTCATTTATATTGAACAGTATAGCACAGCAAAACATGAGGAGCTGACCACAGGAAATGTTTTATGGCATTTTGTATTATGTCATAAAATGTTTTATGATAATTTTTATATCATAAAATATTTTACAAATTTGCCAAATTTCAATTCCATGGGAGCCATGGGTCCTGGATTTTGGATGCATTCTGTAAGTTAGCTCATTTAAGGTACCTTGGTTCAAAAATTGTTGCCCTACGATGCACTGTTTTGCCCAGTTAATGGATACATACGGACAAACAAGAGAATTTTAGTAGTACATACTGTAGATGCTAACTCTGTGTTATTTCCTGCTTACTTTCTTATTACATATCTTAATCTGGGGGTCTTTGTACTACTGTAAGTTTACAGTTACTTCTAACTTACTTAATCTATAAATGTCTGTGTTCTAGGTCTATGTTCATGTTTTTTGTTCTATACTTTCCTATCTTGATTATTTCCTAGCTCTTGAGTCTTTCTTATTTTCCCAGGTCTTCATCTCTTGTACACAAACTCAATTTACATTTGAAAACCCTTTTCATTCCTTCTCTGTAGACTTGTGGTATGGTTTTTTTCTCTTCCCCCAGCACTCACTCTTCCTGGTTTCTGAGTTGGTTTGGGAAACTCTGTGCCTGGACTGTTGCATGAAGTGGGCTTGCTTCAGTTGCTTCTTTGCAGATGCTAGTCAAGCTCTACCCCCACTCCCAATCTGTTGGCTCTGTCTTTCCGTGGGTCTTGCCTGTTTGGCAGCTGCTCCAAAGCTCACCATTCTTTGTATTGTTCTGACACTGCTGCTGCCTTTGAACTGGAGCATTTCCCCCATTTCTCTGCTGTCTTCCTGACTCAATTCCTCTTTCATTACACCCACACACACACTGGGTTTCTGGTCTGTTTTATGGGACACACTCTCCAATTAAGGAGGAGATGGGGCTGTTTTAAACCTCTTCCCAGGCAACATGGAAACTCTTGATCTCAGGAGGGAAGGAGTAACGCCTGATTATTCAGGGTAGTGAGTTATTCTTCCACATACATCTTACTGTGTTATGCTTGTGACTGTTCTGTCTACTGGAATGGATAGCCCAGCAAATAAAACCACCTCCTCATGAAAGCTGCAAATCCATATGGACATCTTGTGGTCAAAGATTATCCTTTTCCAAAGATTTTAACCTCAGTTTTTAACCCCAATTTATAAATTACAGGCAAGGCATTAATTCTCATTTCTGGCCTACAATGGCTGTGAAAATACTTGTTTTTAGTATAGTATAGTTTAGAGCGTTAGACGCTGCTATCTTACCTGACTTTTGTTCTTTACAAAATGTTACTAGGGCAATGACCAAGACTGTTACCAGCTCAAAATACACTCCTGTCTCTCTCATGGGTGCATTCAAGCATAGGAAAATTCTTGCTAAGTTCTCCTTTATTCCAAGGTGAAATGGCAGTCATCACTACCACCACCACCACCACCACCACCACCATCAGTTAGAAGCAAAATACTGTTTCAAACTTCACTAAAAGATATATGTACACTTCTTACAATAATATATAAAAGCAACTAAGGGAAAAGGCTCTTACATTTGGCCAGCTCAGTTGACATCCTGTAGCCAACTAATTGAAGGAGGATACAAATAGGCAAAAGCTGGGAGACTCTGACACTGTGGAAGTTCTCTGGCTTAGGCCCCAAAACCCAATATTTTTATATTCTTGAGGTCCAGCTGCAGATCCACACCTTCAGGAACAGGTCCTCAGTTGGTGCTCATGCACAGCTAGTCAACTCACTCATCTCAGGGCTGATCCAGATAGATTACACAACCAGGGGTGGAAAACTTGCATGTTGGTCTCAGATATCTGTTTTTCAGACACTTCTGGTCTGCAAATCTTGTGGCATTGCCCATTCTTCTCCTCCCCTTATTTATGTCTGGTCTTCAGTTTATCAAGGTACTTGAATAACCCCATATCTTGTTTTCACTTGGTACATAATGCAAGACATGATATAGCAAGTTCATAAACAGATAAAGAACAGACTTTTTCTGGTAGGCCCAATCCTGTTATTAAGCACAGCAAATTTAAAACAGTTATAAGATTCATACAAAGGATTCCATATTTCACTCATTGTAACAGCATAAAATATGTGAAGATCTTTTCAAATCTTATCACCTCTTCTGCCAGACAGAAGTCTCTCTGAGTCATCTATTTAACATTTACCTGAAGCCACTAGGAGTGGTCTTTTGACAGTCTGGGGTTCAGTATCATCAATATGGTGATAAAGCCCAGCATTACAACACTACCTTAGGCCAGAGTAGTGATGTCATTGACATCTTGCCCCATTGCCTGGAGAGTATGAGGGTCTGTATGGGAGAATATCCTAGCAAGGCAGAGTTCTTGCTCGTCCATTGGGGTTCTTTATTTCCTCTAGTGGCATCTCTTGATGAGGTGGAGAAGCAGCTCTGTGACTGGGGATTCTTCAGGACTTATAGCTTCTGCTACAACAGCAGATGGAGGCAACAGCCAGAGTTGACTTTGGCAACAGCCAGAGTTGCCTTTGGCTGATATGTAAGTTATGGCCTTACTTGGGGAAGGAGAACTTTGTGCCTCATATCCTTGTCACCACTGATTTAAATTACTACAGTAATACTGCCTTCGAAGTCCATTTGGAGGATGCAGTTGGCAAAGAATGCAGATATTAAACCAGTTATTAGTTGGTGGGGGCATATTATACCAATGTTGCAGGGCATACTCTGGCTTCCATAGGCTTCCAAGTGCAAGTTAAGTGCTGCTGCTAACATATAAAGCCCTACATGGCTTGGTGACAAGTTAGTTGCAGGATTACATCCTCCCATTAGAATCAGTCCAGCCAGTATAATCTACCCAGGAGATACTACTAGTGGTGCAAAGGAAGGGTTTTTAATATATCTATTAGACATTATATACCAAACAACAAAACCAACAAAAACCAACAAAACAATATTAAAAGTACAGTGGTGATTACACAATGAAAAAACTCTACATACACTACAGTGATTAAAATAGACTAAACAGAAAAAGGAAAATGAATTGATTTTAAAAATCCATGTAATATCCATTAATCTATTAAAAGGTAAAGGTAAAGGTTTCCCTTGACATTAAGTCCAGTCGTGTCCGACTCTAGGGAGCAGTGCTCATCTCCGTTTCAAAGCCGAAGAGCCAGCGTTTGTCCATAGACACTTCCGTGGTCATGACTAAACGGAACGCTGTTACCTGCCCGCTGAAGTGGTACCTATTAATCTACTCACATTTGCATGTTTTCAAACTGCTAGGTTGGCAGGAGCTGGAACTAGCAACGGGAGCTCACCCCGTCATGCAGATTCGAACCGCCAACCTTCCGATCGGCAAGCTCAACAGCTCAGAGGTTTAACCCACAGCACCACTGCGTCCCTTAAAAAGATTAGTTTAATTCTTAAGCTTGTCATTAAATCTAGATCATATTCAGTAGAAATGTATTGTTTCACCTCCACATTTTTAGACCATAAAGATGTTATCTATTTTCAAAAATAGAAAACATTCATAACCTGAATCCACTGCTTAATATCAGGAGAATACGTTCCTTTCAATTTATGTAAGATTATCCTCTTGCCAAGCTCCAGGCTCAGTAGAGCCAAAGTTCTTCACAAAATGACAAATTTTATACTTTAGGAATATAATTTAACATATTTACATCTTTGTTATATTTCTTCAAAATTGTATTATCATATGCTATGACTTGGACCATATGCTATGGCTGGAAAAGACCAAATATTTGAGTTAAAGTGCCCTCCAATTTCGTACAACCGCAGCACAGAAAATCTGATGTCCAACCTTTTGAAAACATTTTTGAGGGGTCCAATAGACACACAATAGTATTTATAATGAATTAATATCATTCTTAAATCATAAGTAAATTTAAATTTTTAAATCTGGACCCACTGATTTTCCAAGACTGGATATTTGTAATACTTCATTGTTCAGGTATATAACAGATGCTAATATTCATTCTCTCTTTTAATTCTATATAAAATTGAATTGTTGGTTTCACTTAAAGCACTTCATCTCTTAAGGATTCCAAGATTCCAGATATCTCTCTTCCAGATTTCTCTGACATTGCTAAAGCATCTGGGCCATATTGTTTTGTCAATACCTGTTTCAGTTGTATACTTATTGCAAAGTGGATGTTGTAATTAAATCATATTCAGAACACAGTCTTTAAAAGTCTTTAAAACAACCTTTGTAAATCAACTGATTTAAGGTATTTATCCTATGTTTGATCTAGGCATTCCAGTAGAACATGTTTCCTGCTATCTTCAAATGTGGATTATTCCACGGCTTCAATTTCTTGTGTGGTTCTGGATCAAAACTTAATCTCATATCTATTAATGACCGAACATGTCTACCAGTTTTCAAAGCTGGAAGTGAAGTTTTCTGTTTATTATACTTAGAACCTAAAACATGCAAGGATTTCAGAGGGATTACATGCTTACTCCCCCACCCAAATTCTCATTACATAAGAATTTAGATGTTAAAATAAGAGCCCAATGGTAAAGTTGAAAATCTGGCAAGTTAAAACCCACTTTCATCATAAAACAATCCTAATTTGTCCAAAGTTATTCAGGGGTTTTGGCCTGCTATAAAATTTTTCTCATTAGTTTTTCTATCCATGTATCTAAGAGAGCCAGTTTGGTCTAGTGTTTAAGGCAACGGCTTAGAAACCAGGAGACTGTGAGTTCTAATCCCGCTTTAGGCATGAAAGCCGGCTGGGTGACCGTGGGCCAGTCACTCCCTCTCAGCTCAACTCACCTCACAGGGTTGTTGTTGTGGGGAAAACAGGAGGAGGAAGGAGTATTAGGTATGTTTGCTGCCTTGAGTTATTTATAAATAATAATAATAATAAAGGCAGGATAGAAAATAAATAAAAATAAATAATAGGTGTTAATATTGGGATTCTTAAAATACAAAATAATCTTGATGCAATATTAATTTTAATCACATTGATCTTACATAGAAATTCAGTGGAAGTTTTAACTATCAGGTTATTATCTACTGAAACCATATATATATACATTTAGACAAATTTAATTCAATATATTGTGATATATGTTGAGAATAATGCAAACCCAGGTATTTTATACCATCTGTACAAAATGTAAATACCAATTTCTTGCAGTAATCCATGGATATTGTAGATCCCAAAGGCAGCAAATCAGACTTTTTCCAGTTAACAATATAATTAGAGTATAAAGTATATTGTTGTACAAATTCAGTATGTTTTGGTAGTAACACTAAATAATTATATCAAATAACCATAATATCATCAGCATATAAAAAACAATTGTATTCAGTATCAAGTGCCACTATGCCCTTAATATCTTGAAACAATTAAATGAAAGAAGCTAAAGATTCAAGAACTACAGTAGAATGGGAAAAAAAAGAGACAACAGCCAGTTTCTTTTGTATGTCCAGTGTAAAACTTTTCCCATGTCATTCTTGTAGCAATCCACTTTCAATTCAGTCTCAATCTTGTCAGGTAGAACTTGCTCCTCTTCCATAACAGCTTTTAGACACAGTCTATCTATAGAGGCAGGCACTTTTAAAATTAACTTCTGGGTCCATTGTTCAAAAATATCCTTCAATATGTCCAATGTTAAAATATGTTGCTTCGTTCTGTAATTGTAAGTCAAGTTTAAGTGTTCTCCTTTAATTGTAATCTTTAGTTCCCTCTAGTTCCCTCTAGTGTCCAATATTTTAAAATCCTATCTTATGTTTTTTTTTTTTTTTAAATCCAAAACAAAAGCATTTTCTCACAGGAAGGATTCTTTATAATTAATTCCAAAATCCTATTTCAAAATTATCTGGACTCTTAGTCTGTTTATAACTTTCTAAAATCAAAGTTTTAATTACCCTTTTGCTATTTATCCCCCCCCCCATTTTTTTTAAGTTCTTAAACCTGTAGTTAAAACTTGCTAAGGATTGAAGGAAACTCACCCAGTGTTATAAAACTTGTCAATCCAAAGGTTCCTAATAGTTGAAAAGCAGTTAACAAGGAATTTCTGAAACTGATTAGAAAAGGAAGTATATGAACCCAATGTCCTATCAAAGGTGCCAACTGCAGTTTGAGCAAGATGGTTATTCCCTCATCTCCCAGAGCTCTAAACCCACTGGAGTCCACTATCTTGTGGTCTCCTTATGAGAAGCAGCTGTCTGGAGCACTTGTGGGCTATCTCAAGTCCTCTCCTTGTCTGGAGAGGAATTATTGAAAAACTGGTCTACTTTCTGGCTCTTCATTCCGCTGCAGTTGTTGGCTCTGCTTTTCATGGAGCCATCTTAAGTCTGCCATTTCTTCCCTGGAAGACCAGGGTTGAACAGGAACAATGGAAGACAGGTTGAAAATTAAAGGATATAAGGGGGCATCCTTGATTGGTGTCATGGTGTAACTTAATGCATTGAGAAAGAAAACCATTTGTAAAGAAACCAAATTGAAATCCAATGGACAAAAGATGGGGGAAAGCCATATCTCCTTAGGGCACACATCAGAAATTCAATCTGAATTACAGCAAAGGTTATTCTTTTTTCTGGACTCGTCCCTGGGGGAGCTGGGGGTGGCGACAACCGACAGGAAGCTCTGGCGTGGACTGGTCCATGAAGTCACGAAGAGTCAGAAGCGACTGAACGAATAAACAACCATTCTTTTTTCTTCTCTCTGCCTCTCTCACTTTTCAAACCAGAAACATTCTCTGCTTATTCTCCGTTCTCAAATGAGCCAATGCTTGTGCAAAAGGTGTTTCTTAGCATCTGTTTATGTGTTACATCTTTTAAATTTCTCTTCCTCTTTGTTGTAGCAAGAAGCTCATAGATTTTAGGCTTTTCAGAGCAAGGATTTTTCTCTCTTTCTGCCATCTCCTTCTACAGTTGAACACTGTGTAAAGTCAATCAGCTCATTTAACACCTCCTCCCACAATCACACATACATACCCCACTCTCTGAACTTTTGTTTCATTTTTCTTTCAAGGAATTGAATAATATGGCAAATTCCCATAAACAGATTTTTATGTTGTTGCATTGTATGCCATTAGTCTTGAATATCTTTGTTATTGCTTGAATGTTTATAAGCTTTATTATTAACCTCAAATATTATCTTGATTGATAATTAATTATGGATTCCCTTCTTTAACTTCCAGAACACACAAATCTGTTTGAAAACCTGTACTGTTCAGTCTCAACAGATTAAGTGTTGTTAAGAGGCCTGAATTTATAACAGTGTGATGTCATGTTACAGTATGTATCTTCAGTTAGTTTTGGTTTACTAAAAAAGCAAAAAGAAAAATACCTGTTGCCTCAGAGAATTATTTAAGATAATCTTAAATACTCTTAAGGAATTTTTTACCGTGTATTTTATAATATTCCAAGTATCTTATGATATAGGTTAGTCATTCACAATTATTTAAAGTATGGCTTCAATTACATTTCTCAACGTTGGACAGAGATGTTTGACAGAAACGTTTAGATTTTGGCTAACATATTTATATAGAGAGAAAGATAGAGAGAAAGAAATGCCATTTTATTGAATCCAGAAAGCAGTTTATTTGATGAATGTTATTAAGCTATGTTAGTGAAAGCATAACATCAGATGTTATGTTATTGGCTTAATAAATATCTATATTTAATAAATTATCAGTAGCATATTTCAAAAATAATTAAAATATAAGAGCACAGCCAACAGAAAAACAACACATTTCATTCTGCAGGGTCAACATGAATACTTCAAACTCAGAAGGACAAAATCCTGGTGAAATAAGATGTTCAGAAAATGACGAACTACAAAGATGAGAAAGATGAGTTTCCCAAAGGCTCAGCTCTAGGCATGGCAGAAAAAAACTTAGATGCTGTTCTGAAAAGCTGGCTTCAAGCCCAACTTCATAGCCAACCAGTCTAAATGACAGACAGTGTCTGAGTTCTAATCAACCTTGACTCTGAGGTGACATGAAGTTTATCAAGCACAGGGTCAAATCCCCCGACCCCTCCCATCCTAGGTAGAAAGAGGCTGTGTTCTTTTGGGAGACTGCAGGTAGACATCATTGGGAATTAAGAACTGCAAGAAGCTGTGTGTGAAGTTTAGGACAAGGAGAGGAATTTCTTCAGCCTCTCTTAAAAGGAAAAAAAGTACCCTTTAAGAAGCTGGGGAAAGTACAGGGAAAGCAAGCAGAAGGCTGTGGCTTGAAGAAACTGAATAAGCAAACAATTGTACCCAGAAAATTATGGTAGTGTTTGTATTTAATATTTTGCTTCTGGAATTTCTGAATAATTGCTTTCTGGATTCATTAAAATGACATTTCTTTCTCTCCTCTATCTTTCTCTCTATATAAATATGTTAGCCAAAATCTAAATACCTGTAGACTACATCTCTGTCAAACGTTGAGAAGTGTAATTCTGAAGCCATACTTTAAATAATTGTGAATGACTAACCTATATTTGTCTGCACTAGCTCAGTAATACTGTATTGTTATGCAGCTTAGACCTTCTTTGCCGCAGAGTTGCATTATCTTGTGGTCTGCCAGATTACCATTTTCCTGTGCATTTCTTCTCTTTGAGGTTGTTTTAAGATACACTTTGTGATTTTAACAACTCTGTTTTATCTCCTATACAGTTGAGTCTTGCAAGTGACCACTTAAAATTAAAAAGGACTTTTTACATTTTCTGTTTTCCTATTTTTCATAGTTTGATTTTATTAATTTTATTTTATAGATTGGCCTACCTCCCAAAAAGTGGAGAGGGACAAAGGGGCTGATTTCCCTAGCCATATGCCTCAGTGCTACAAGACCAGGAGGTGGTGCTATAGCATTCATTTCATTTTTCCCTCATGTTTTCCCCCTTTTAATATGCCAGAAAAGTAACACAAGTATAGGAACCCTGTCTTTCTTACATACTTGATTTAGGGGGGAAATGCCAGCTGAGATTTCCCCCTGGAAGGTAGATGATAGCAGCAGACATTTTTCAAACTGCTGCACAAAGGTAGGAGGTGGAGCTGTGTTATGTACACCCAAAGGGTTTCTGGGAGGAGAGATTTGAGACCTCCAACCTTTCACTATACGGACCTAGCCAAGCTGCTACAGGTACTAGTAGTTCAGAAGAATCTCTCTGTAGAACTGAATTAGTGGGCAATTTTGGGAGATTGTATTTCCTCTAATATCAGTTAAAATTCAGAGGTACCTCATATGGAGTGAATTGTGGTAACCCAGTCTCGATTAAACTAAACCATGTGATTGAATCTGACAGATGTAGCTGATATACCAACATAACTTTACGGGCACACCTGCCACCTGAACAGGAAAGGCAGAAACTGCAAATCAGCATTTTCAAGTTGAATATAACTCTATCTAAGGCAGGGTGATTTATTCTTAAATTACCAGTTTTTTAAAAAAATGAGAAATATCTATTACCTGGATTAAAGTAAGATCTCTTTAGAGGGACGTGCTTCCTCTCATGCTGATGTGTGGTGTATCAGTGGCTATCCAGGAGGTGCCTTTAAGTCCTAGCCCCCTTGCTTGGAACCCCTCCCAGTGAGGTATACCTGGCACCATCCTTATTGTCTTTTTGCATCAGGCAAAAACATTTTTATTCTCTTAGGTCTTTTAATAATGTATTTCTGTTTTAATGTTTATTTTGTATGTTATTTTATAAAATGTCTTATTGCATGTTTTTATTAATTGTTTTAACCCATCTTAATTGTAAGTTTTAATTCTAAACCACTTCAAGCTTTCTTTAATGAAAATTAATATTGAAATGTTTTAAATAAACACATTTAACATACCAATATTGTTGCTTTTTAGAAATCCAGATTTATTATACAATAGATGGATGTTATTCTTTCACATGCTGTACCCAAGCACCTTACACTTCCTCTTTTTATTTTGACTGCATTGATTGATACAAAAGAAAGGAAAAAAAGAAGAAAAGCATAATGCAAAGTGAAAGAATAAATTAGGATTTAACAACAAAGAAAGGAAAATGAATGAATGAATGAATAAATAAATAAATAAATAAGAAAATAACTCAGTTTTTGAACTATAAATTTGGAATCATCCAAGAATCTACCTAATATTACTAATAATTTAGGGTCCCTGGTACTGTTAATTTGTCCAGTCCAAATTCAACAGTCAAAAGATGTTTTAATTGAATATATTGCAATTCACCTCTTTGCACAATCCAAATTCTTCCTGCAAAACAGTGAATATTATAAAAGGCTGATTAATAATAAGATGTTCTAGAGTATTAATACTGTTTTTGCCTATGAATTTCAAAAGAAATATTTACCTGTCATTTTCCAACTAGAATTAACCCAGAGTGTAAGTTTCTCACAGGAAGAGGTTTATATACTTCTTTCCCAGTGTCTTCCAAATGCATCTTGCATTCTTTATTGCTGGAATCTCCTTAGCCTTCTACTTTATCATTCTAGTGCAGGGAATGAAGCGCTTTAATAAACCAGTGTTTTAATAGGTTTCCAGAAGCCAATTTTATCAAAAAGACAACGAATGAACCAGAGAAGTATGCTGGAAAATTCAAACTCTGAAACTATTAGAAAAGCAGAAGGAAAAGGAAGGAGAACACCAATGCTGCAGGGAATAACAAAGACTACTGGGTCTGGTGAGAAACTCTTTTTCAAGTTGTGCTAATTTTATAGCTCCTATTTATACTTGTATGGAATTTTGGGGGTTGATTTCTTGCTTACTGTAGTAAAGAGAGAGCACATAGAACAATTTCAGCTCAATTGTAGCTGAAGGAGAAAACTTGACCAAAGCTGATTCAAGTTAAAAGTTACTTTAAGCTTATATATGAAGCAGGTCCAAGATATGTATTATACTCCCAATATGCAAGGACATCTTCTAAAGATAAAGAGAAGGGCAGCAGTATGGACTTCTACCTCATAGTCTATGATTTCTCACATTTCATTGGTACCTCTTGTGGCACTGAGATAATGTGAATATCTATTTTAAAGCTGCATTGCCTTGGTGATTTGAGGCAGAACTGTAGTAGTCATCTCTTTATTTTGGTCAGTGACCAATGTAACCTTCAGCAGAACTGTAAATATATAATTGCCAACCTTCCATAGTTATTGTGAGTTGTTCTGTCATAGCCTCTAGTTAGAAAAAAATATATAATACTTCATCCAGATGTATGACCACTTTTCCTATAAATTAAATTTAATTAAATGTAAAAAGTTTCCTTAATATAGAGAAACATACCAGTTTTCAAAACAGGCTATATGGGAGCCAAGGATGAAACTCTTCCATCTCAGTTGACTAGAAAAAAGATAAAATGGTTTATCTCTGACATTAAAAAAAGAAGAAGAAGAAGAAAGGAAGAAAGAAAAGACCAGGAAGAAAACTAGGGCTTAGGAAAAGAAAAATAGTGTTTTTTTAAAAAAGCATCATTTCTCCCAGGTTTCAAACTGGCAACCTTATCTATGCAAAACAAAGAGAACATCTACTATGCTGTTAGAACTTGTTAGAGTGGTACTCTAACAAGTATAGAACTTGTTAGAGTGGTACTAGGTGGAAAGAAGCATTTTATTTTAAAGCTGCTAGTTCTGCCTGCACATATATGTATATTGAAATTTTAACTTTGTATATGTAAATTTAACTTTACTTTTATGTATTTGTGTGTGTGTGCACACACACACACACACGAAGACAGATATGAAAATATATATGTTCTGAGAGATCTGTCCATAGAAGGAAAGCAATTGGCCATTCCTGGAACAGAAAGGTGGGAGGCCCCAGCAGGAGGGAAATTGTTCAATGTGAGGATATGGTAACCCACTGTTTGCACTGAGTAGCTTTCAAATTATTGCTAGAGCAACTGTCTGGGCTGCGCTTTCTTAAGCCAGCATAGAGTTAAACCAGCATTAGCACAGGACAGATAAGTGCAGATATGCCCATTCTCTCATTGCATTTGTCAAAATACCTCAAAGATTAAACAAATGGTTTAAAGGATCTACCATAAATAACGTGGTCCCAGAATTTATTTATTTATTCATCACATTTATATAGCCTATATTTCAATTATATAGAAATAGAATGTTTCTTCCATCAGTGTGGAATCATTATACTTAATAACATGTTTAGGAAGTTAGTTGTAGGCAAATAAATTATAAAAGCCAATTTTGTCTTCAATACAGAACCACAAGATGTCATAGGACAAAGAAATGGCCCTACTCTGAAGACAAAGAAGAAACCTCAAGAAAAAAAGAACTTATTCCAGTCCTCTAAATTAACCATAGATAGCAAAAACCTAGACAAGGATCTTAAGAAAGGAAATATTCTTACAGTAGCTCAGCAGCCCTTGGCTAATTCAATGGACTCTACTGTTCAGACTGCTAACAATTCTTCTGTATCAAGTGAATCAAGCAACTCAAATCTTCCACCCATTAAAAATACCCTTATAAAGTCCAAAGAAGATGATTTTTACACAGTGTTGTGCTCAAATGTGGAAGCATCTGTTGGAGTAAATGAAGACACCAAAAATGATAACTTAGAAGAACTTCTTTCTGTTGATCTCAATAAACCTCCTCTTCCTGATCAAAGTAGGGGTAGTGGGATATCTTTAACACAAGTGGAGCAGCATAATTGTGAAACTGGAGTTGGGAGTGATGGAAGAAGGGCTGAACTTTCCCATAGATTGTTACGACAACATGATGTAACAGTGGACCCAGCTATTGAACCACATTCAGTAGGACAAAGAAAAGTAAGAGATCAAAGAAAATCTTATGCTCTTGAAGAAAACCTTTTGGAAGAGACTCACAAAAACGAAAGTGAACATTTGGAATTTAATACAAAAAACTCACAAGCTGAAAACAGACCAGGAAGTACAGCAGCTGTTGAGGCTCCTGGCAATTTAAATTCTCCTGAAGACTGGCAAGGGAGCAATGTCTATGGCAGAGAAAGACAGAGTTTTGAGAGCAATCAAAGATATTATGCTGGTCTTGTTACTTCAGCTAGACCAATAGTGCAGAGGCCTTCTATGCGTTCTACACTTAATATCCCAGGCACCTTAATACAACCTGCAAACAGAAGTGACATTGCTGGCAATGTGGATGTTGCTACAGCTTCTGTGCAAATCACAGAACTGAATGGAAACGCAAGACTAACTGCTCGCAGACAACTATCTCCCATAAGAATCAGGGATTCCTTTTCAGGTGCTGAAAGTTGCCAGTCTTCATCACCCACAGTCAGCACCTTTGAGGATAGCAGCCTGCTTGAGGATAATATAAGCAATGGTCTCAGTAGCATATCTCCAAGCACTGCTTCTCATGATGAAGATAACTTTCTGAATTCCCACAGTTCCTCATCATCAACAGATTCTTCCCCTCCATCTCTTTTCCGGACAAACTTCACAGCACATCTTCACATGGCTGGTCCTTTACCTGATCAAGTTCCAATTTTCCTGACAGTATCTGATTTGCGGAATCAAAGCAACTATATAAGCAGTACTACTACTTACAATTCACTAAGTACCAAAGAGATTAATAAACCTGAAACAGACCCTGAGAAGCTAAAAAAGTTGCAAGAGAGGTGAGTAAAAGATAGTGGATGGAGGAATATTGACACTTATGTATTCTGTCTGGCATAAGTACCAAGAGGAGAAATTAATGGAAATCTATTTTTCATTTCTAGAGTCTAAACCTGCAAGCCATAAAATGGGATATTTTGCATAAGTAATCAGATGGAGAAATATCTCCAAAGATCTTCCAGACCTTGATGGAATGGACTTGGCATACAAGAAAATAAATTCTTTGGTAATTTACATCATTTGGATTGGAATGTCATCACACAAATGATGCAGTGATTCAAATGATGTAGTTTGTACTATTTGCGTAATCACTCTGATATATTCTTCAGTTTACTGGAGTTTGGGGAATAATGGATGCTCTCCCCCTCCTCCCTTTAGGTTTCATCAAATCACATTCTTACAGAGACTTTAGAATTACTGTGTAACCAACAGTATGTTTCTATTTACAGGAACATTGATTGATTGATTGATTATGTGCCATCAAGTTGTTTTCAACTCCTAGCAACCACATAGATAAATTTTCTCCATGACAATCCATCCCTAACCTGGTCTTTCAGGTCTTCCAACAATGCACTCATTGCCACTGTAACTGAGTCCATCCGTTCTTCAGAGGCTCCAACATTACAGCTTTCTAAAAATAAGTAGAAATTGAGGAAAATTGAGATACTTTCTAAACATAATTAAAACTTAATTCAATTGAAGCCTGGAAAAAGAGAGACATCCCTTTTGCAATTTTGTATTATAATTAAATTGAGTATATGGTGGAAGCTACTCAGCATGCAAGAGAGAATTCAAAAGTAACAGATCTGTTGCTTTTTCCTGATGCTCTATACTTTTAATAATTTTCAAACATATTCCAGGCATACACTTTTGAATACCATTCTTCCAGATCTTTGATATGAATTCAAATTTTGCAACATTGTAAAATTCCCTTGTATTTCCAGTCTCCTGGCTGAAGACTCTGAAGAGGAGGGAGACCAGTGTCGGATATGCCAGATTGCAGGAGGATCTGTAACCAATCCTCTGCTAGAACCTTGTGGATGTGGAGGAACTCTTCGATTTGTTCATCAGGAATGTCTAAAGACCTGGTTAAAGGCTAAAATAAAATCAGGTATGTTTACAGGTTCAAAAAATGAACAAATATTAGCATGAACATTTCGGAAGTTTCATCGTGTTACTCAACCACATTGACATCAAGAGAAAGAAAACTAGATTATACTGTTTATCACCTTCCTACTTTTGTAATAACAGAACAATATGTTATTTTTATTTTTGCATTTTTATTTTTGCTTTTATTAATTGAATACAAAAAATAAGAAACACTACATAAAATTATAAAAAAGGAAAAATAATAAAACTAAAGAAAAGAATGAAACAAGAACATGTGGGGAATATATTATTGGACTTATTCACATATAAAAAAATTCTACATAAGCATTTCAATACATTGTAACAATACTCCCCTCACAGGGTTGTTGTTGTGGGGAAAATAGGAGGAGGAAGGAGTATTAGGTATGTTCGCTGCCTTGAGTTATTTATAAAAATAAAAAAGGCGGGATAGAAAATAAATAAATAATCCATAGCTAATCTTAGCTATGTATGGATTAGCTGTGGATGATTTTTATTTTATTTTTTTATTGATTGCTTAGTCCAAAATTAGACTGCTGGTTATGCTCAGTGTGCATGTTTTGGTAAGCCTACTTAAAACTCCTCAACTAATTATTTTGGTGCAGTGCCTCAAGCCATAGGAAAAACGATTAATGACAACTATACACACTTTCCATTATTGAAATTAATGGGTCTTAATCGTATTTACTGTATTTATATGAAAGGAAGATAACTCTGAATTTTAGACCCCACCCTAATCTCAGATATCTCCCAACCCCATTTACAGAATTAATTGAGGGATCTCATTATCCATGGTTTCACATATCCACGCTTGATAAATAAATGGCCTAAACCCACCATTATCCATTTTTAATATCTGCAGTTTTTGGTATGCTGTTCTGAGCAGTCTATCTTTTGTTCATGGGCAAGCCTCCATCCAATTTCCTAGCACTCTGCAATGTTCTCATTGTACGTGGTTGTTCTCTTCCTGCATGTTATTTTCTCCACAGCAGAAACGAACAAGTGCACAGCAGAGAACTCTACCTCCATCCCCCCAATTTCCCAGGAATCCTAGAGATCTGTAGCATTCTTAGGAATCACAAGCAAGTTCATAATGGAGAGCTCTGTTGCAGATAATGACAAATGTTTGCACAAAATGTTGCCCTTGAGCAAGAAAGTAAAGCAGCTACACTTATTGGCTTGTGGGGGCAGCGCTACATCTTTGTATGGCATTATGGCATCAAAAGTCTGCTATGTGCTCCATAATGAAAAGAAAGCCCAGAATTCTTGTGAGCATGGCCCCCTGGAATGGATGGATAAGACCTTCAGCCTGTCAATAGAGGAACAAGCTCAAAGGAATGTATCATTAAGCAGACCAGTAATCTACAAGTGATTTGTGACAAAGGGAGATGAGCATGGTTTCCAGGTCTGCAGGGCCTGGTTTCAGAGATCCAAGCATTACTGCAGCTTCCACAATGTCAACATGGCCAGGGAAGTTGCACTGGTGAACCACAAGGCAATTCAAAGATATGCAAAGGAGTCCTAGCAACTGAATGATTCCTGAAAGTAGAGCAGAGCCAATCTTGATTGCTCATGAGACCAACCTTTTTTGGAAGTGAGTATCATTCTACTACTTCATCAGCAAAAAAATTCAAGGCTGCTCACTACTCTTCTGGTGTGTGGCAATGCAGCAGGGGACTGCATAATCAAGCCCACATACCAAGCAGAGAATCTGTGTGTCCTGAAAAAGGAGAATAAAAACCAGTTTCTCATTTCTGGTGAAACAACAGGAGAGTGTGAGTGACTATTGCATTACTGGATCAACAACTGCTTTCTATTTGAGGTGCGGGAATATTTTACCTTTGAAAGCCTGGCAATTAGAGTCCTCCTGCTGCTCAACAACATCCCTCATCATCTTGCAGCTCTGCATTCAGACATCTGAACCTGAAGATCCATCTTCTTGCCACCCATCACCTCCTCTTGATCAAACATATGGACCATAGTATGATTGCAACTTTCAAATGCTGCTACATTTACCACACCTTCAAGACAATACCTGATTTCATGGAAAGCAATTTGGGGGAGTGGGGTGTCAGCAGTTGCTGGAAGAACTACACATCATGAATTGCACTGAGAACATCATAACATCTTGTGCAGAGATCAAGTCCCAAACATGAAATGCATGGTGGAAAAAGTTGTTTCCTGGGAAAGTATCTAAAGGGCCATTTTAGGGCACCAGCCATCTCCAGGAGTGATTACTTCCCTCCCCACCCCAGGCAAAGTGGCAAACCCAGGTCTTTAGTTGTTTTCGAAAGGCCACAAGAGATGGAATCTGTCTTATCTCTGGGGGTAGGATATTCATCTGGCGGGGTCCAGGAAGTGGGCCTTTTCTGCAGTGGCCCCCTGCCCTAAAATGGCCCTTTAGATATATATGAGCGGTATTTTAATTATCATCGTCATCTAGATTTTATACTATATTTATGTCTTATATTGTATTTGAAATTTATGTTTATAATATTTTAATGCTTTTGTCGCTATTGTAAACTGTCCAGAGTCCCTCCTATGGGGGGGAGATGGGTGGTGACAAAATTTAATAAATAAATAAAAACTGGCTTGCATTTACGACTGGTTGCAGCGTCCCGCGGTCATGTGATCACATTTTGCAACGTTTTTTACCGTTTTCCAGCAAAAAACGCCCATTGGAGAAGCCGGATTGACTTAATGACCGCCGTAAAAGTTGGTCATAAAATTGGGTCCGGTCACGTGGTGACTCGACTTATGACCGCAATGACTTATGATGGAAATTCCAGTCCCAGTTGTGATCGTATGTCAAGGACTATCTGTATTCCAGAAATGCATAAATACCTAAATATCTACACATAAACACCTATTCCCATTCTTCCTTCCACCAAAAATTGGAAAAAAGAAAACCAGATGGAGTGAAAAGAAGTACCTGCATTGCCAATGAATGTCAATGAGGCATGGGGAAGAGATTGCTGGATAAGAGAGGAAAGACAAGAAAGAGAATGGCCCTGATTAGGTGTTATTTTGTTTTTTGTTTTTTTACAAAACGATTAAATTGAACAGTCAAGCAGCTTCTCCCGATAGTGACTGGTCTCAAAAGCATCCATTCTTTTCAGAAGTGAGATCTGCAATCATTTTCATTTTTTCCACTCATTTATTTTTACCAGCTTCTTCTGTTCTTGGCAATGAATGCAAGATTATTTTAGTCCTCCTTCACAAGTAATGAGGTGTATGTTGGGGGTGGTGGAATCTTTCTATCAGGTAAATACAGTTAACTGAAAGATATTCCTGTCAATGTACACAGAGTCTGAAAAATGCAAGTACTGTTAGAGAAAAATGCACATAAATTCTTAATACCCTTAATTTATCCCTATCTCCATCTCCATCTCCATCTCCGCAATCTCTATCTCTTGGTTTTCAGTAAGTTGTTTAAAAAATTATATAGTACAGAGTGGATTATAAATATGTATCAGTTATTTACAGTCATACTTGGGTAAAGATTTTTGATTCCCAAAGAAAGGATTAAATTCCCCTATCAAAATTACTTGGTTTCTTGATAGGCTTGACATTGATGATGGGCAGAAGCATCAGCCTTTCTTCCATTTTCAGAAACAGCTGGCTTAATGGCAGTTAAAACTCTTATAAAAGAGCATTTATTGAATTGTTGTCTCTTCTTCCTAATGATGTTGGCAGTTCTAGCTGTCTTCACTGCATTGTTAGGGCAAAGAAATATTTGCATATATCAAATTAAAAGAACACATTTTCACTTAGCCTATGTGAAAGATGCTATTACAAACAGAAAGTTCCAGCAGTATTAAAGAAGTCCATTTATTAGGAGACTGGCTGGCCCATCTTGCATATTTCTTAAGCTTTCTAAAAAGTGGCACCCAGAAATTAGAGGAATATAGGTTATAGAAGGACAGGATCTGTATATATAAATAAATAAAATCTATAGTTCATGGGTGCTAAGAGAACAGAAAAAACAAGTATTCCTCAAAGAAGCAGAAATCCTTATTGTATCTTTTTGGATAATATTAAGTGATAATGTAGTTCCTTCTGTCTATATCCTTGTACTTTACAGATGTGAGAGCATACTGAGATGTGAGAGCACATTGGTGGAAGTTTTCAGTTTCTCTTTTCTATAGCAAGTAGCTTCTCCATTGTGGTGTCTGTGCATCACACATAGGATTTTATATACGCTCAGAACTCTTATCAGGAACCTTATATAGCTGAGGTGATCTTTAGATGGGAATCTCACCTCTATTCTGCAAGACTACATATATGCCTCCAGTTCGTTTTTTTTTTTAGTTTTACTGCTGCACAGCTGCATTGTTCTGCATCCATTTGAACAGCTGAGCTGTACCGTTTATTTCTTACTTTTCATTTCTGGTCATTTTCTTCATCAAATTTCCACTTATTCATTTTTCATTTTGTTTTCTTGGTAAAACACCATTAGTAAAAAGACGATTGAGGGTTGCATGCACTGGTTTCAGACTTCTCACACTTAAGCTGCTAGTACAATAATTTTTAATAAATGCTCAAAATGGCAGTAAATTGCCTCCAACACATAAGCATTTTATTTCCCTATTTACTTAAGTGAGAGCCAGTTTGGTGTAGTGGTTAAGTCATCAGGCTAGAAACTGGAGACCATGAGTTCTAGTCCCACCTTAGGCACAAAGACAGCTGGGTGACCTTGGGCCAGTCATACCCTCTCAGCCCTAGGAAGCAGGCAGCGGCAAAACACTTATGAAATCTTGCCAAGAAAACTGCAGGAACTAGTCCAGGCAGTTACCAGGACTCAACAGTGACTTGAAAGAACAAAATGAATAAATACATAAGCAGTTAGAAAGTTGGGGGTTTTATCAGCACTGGATACATAAAATTTAGTAGTTCATAGTTTTTGGAGTAATAAATTTGATACTTTTGACCTATTATCACCCTGTTATTTATTCAGAAATGTTGGCAGATTGCTAGGAAAGCATTTGGCCCAGGAGAGATCAGAAAAGTCACACACCAGGCATTTCTATAAAAATAATTTTATTTACAGAAAACATATTTAAAAGCTTCTGCATTCTTACAGGCTCTCAGTGAGAGCTGCTTAACTCTCTACATGCCTACACAGAAGGGAAACAAACTAAAATAAGCCCAGGCAAGTTCTTCCCCCCAGGTGCAAAAATTAATAACTGAAAAGAGGACAATTAAATTCAACCTCTTCACCTGGCCAAAATGATTAGTTACCATAGTAACCTTAATCTGTAGTAGAAAACATATTAACAAGAAATTCATTCAGAATATATAGATCCCGTTACTAGATGAGAAATATGTTGTCAATGTGTCTCCACCATCCACCCATTTATGGCGAGATGTTGTAGCTTATATGTTGTTTTTCATAGAAGTCCATTAATAGATTACTATTTCTGGAGCCATTGTGCATGCCATAGCCATACTTTAATATGCCAGTGTCATTGATTGCTAAAAATTACAAAAATCTAGGATAAAAGATCTGAACCTACTTCTACTTGGCAAGAGAAGGTATAGGGCTAAGGAGTTGATTTAAGCAGCATAAGTAGAAAAAAATTGCTACGAAAGCAAGCATTCAGTAAACCCTCAATTTAATGATGACACAACATCTATTAAATAGTCAATAGGACTTTTGAGCCCACAAACCTGTACTATGTTTTGATGCTAATTATATTGGATAACTCATTTGTCTCAAGTAAATGCCCAATTTTAATTTGAATCTTGAAAGCGTGCTGCTTCTATGTATCTACTGCAAATAAGGCAGGAGTTCATGATCAGATGAGTCAACTAAAAGCTTTCACACTGTTATGATGGAATCTCAACAAGTGTTGAAAAATCTTAGAAAATATACGTCCCAAATATCAGCACGTATGAACAACACCATGACTGCCACTAACACTGTGTGAGACAATGCTTGTTTATGTATGTAGAAAAGACATAATGTCCACATAAGCCATGACTATTGTCCAAACTGCTTCACCGGACAATGGTTTTGTCCATTGCTTGGAGCATGGTTCAAATTCCAATCTTGTCTGTAACACTGGAGGACTTCAGTGTTGGAATTATCAGGGATCAACTCAGCATTGTCTCATAAGTATAAGGGGGGTCACTCTAGCAAATCGCATCTCTATTGTGCTTGTGGGATGTCACGTGGGTCACCTGACTTCCTCTTCGGGCTTGGGGATTAACAGTCTCCATTACCCTTCTGGCAGACCTGCAAGCAGGAGCTGCTGCAGGAATGCAGCCCTCCCCTTACCATCTCACCTGCACGCAGACTTTCTATTCTACAAAGAAAGTGTCTACAAAGAACCAGTGATTAAGTTCTTTCTACTATGAATCTACTTGTATCCAGATCTACTGAGTAAAAGTAAGCTATCTCTATTTTCTTCATCTAACTACAGTGTGAAGACTGAATTTATTTCTGAACATAATTAAGCTTAATGTGCAAGTTCTCTTTTGGTTCACGCGTCTACTCTGCAAGATTGCTGTTAGTTGCTTGGAGTTCTTTTACTAACCTTTAAAAACTCCATCATTCAGTTCAGCCTAGACAAATCTCCTTATGTTGGTAGCAACAGCAATGGTCCCATTCATGCAGCTGTTCATGAAGGTACTTTAAGTAAGGCATGGCCTGACAACATTTAGATCTATATGTTCTATTCAATATAAGTAGTTCCCTTTAATGGTGGATGAGATACAACAATTTGATACTGCTTAAAATGCTATTAAATAAAAAAACAACACTGTGATAGCCATCAATGCCTAATGGAACAGTTAGGGCCTATTATAACCAATTGACCATTCATGGATGGTGGATATACCACCACCATCTCCTCTACAGGTGGTTGTAATAGTAATGTTAACCATGGTAAGAATTCTGGATTTCCAAGGCTGCTAGTTCAGTCCTTACAAACTGAAAGGACTGAAGGGTAAAGGGAATTATGCACAATAGAGATAGGCTTCACAAGTAAGAATTGCCTTAGCTATTTCCAACTATCTTTTTAAAAAATGCCTTGGCTAGAGGAGGTTATGTATAGTGGTTTTTGCACTCACCAAATCGTATGTATGATTGCACAGATGAGTGCTTTAAGAATCATAGTTACACATTAGAATTCTCTTCTTTCTTTTATGAAGAATAAGGGTTGGAATAAAGTAAGAGTACCAGAACATATGGCTGCGAGAGCTGGACCATAAGGAAGGCTGAGCGAAGGAAGATCGATGCTTTTGAACTGTGGTGTTGGAGGAAAATTCTGAGAGTGCCTTGGACTGCAAGAAGATCCAACCAGTCCATCCTCCAGGAAATAAAGCCAGACTGCTCACTTGAGGGAATGATATTAAAGGCAAAACTGAAATACTTTGGCCACATAATGAGAAGACAGGACAGCCTGGAGAAGATGCTGATGCTAGGGAGAGTGGAAGGCAAAAGGAAGAGGGGCCGACCAAGGGCAAGATGGATGGATGATATTCTAGAGGTGACGGACTCGTCCCTGGGGGAGCTGGGGGTGTTGACGACTGACAGGAAGCTCTGGCGTGGGCTGGTCCATGAAGTCACGAAGAGTCGGAAGCGACTAAACGAATAAACAACAACAACAACAACAACCAGAACTGAAGCCTAGTCTTGGAAGTACAAATACAATAGTGAGGCAAGGCAGCCCCCCATTTCCCTTTCCTCTTAAGGAAACTCTTCCTCTTTTTCATTATGTGGATTGAAATATGGCAAGAGAAAAATGGCAGCATTGAGAAACAATAGTTTGATTAAAAACAATCTGTCACCTCTCCTGGCTAAGCTGACTATTCCCCTACTTCCCACTCTGATAGATGAGCAATAACACTGTTGCCCAGGAACTAGGTATGTTGAAGATAAATCCAGAAACTTTAGCGTCATGACTCTATTTAGAATTGGATGTTAAGTCTCCATTCCATGTTTGCAAGACCGTTTGTCATGTGTGAAATTGAAGGAGGAAACACCTGTTTTTATGTGAGAGAGAGAGAGAATGAGAAAGAGAGAGAGGGAGGAATACTTACAATTTGACATGAATGATTTTTATGTCTTAAATTTAAAACAAAATTAAGCTCTTCTTTCTAAGCAGTGCCTTGGCTATAGTTAGCCTATTTTTTTCTTTAGTTTTATGGCCTATAGGAACAATATTCTATGATGATACATAGATAGAAACAAAGAAGAGAAATATGAATGATTCCTCAATCTTTCAGCATACTCAAGCATTCAACAAATTCTACCTCTGTTGCATAAAACATCAGTTCAGAATAAAAAACTGATACATCCAAACCATATTGAGTTTCACTGTAGGAATTTATATTTAGAAAGTAGAATATCCAATATCAATGCAACAGTCTACATCTACTGTAGCTAGGTATCAAAACTTAAACATCCAGTGTCCAATTAAAATTTAATCTGGTAATATCTTCTCTGCTTGCTGATTAAGATTTGGAAAAAAGGTGATTGGTTCATATCAGTACATCGTATCTGTATCTTTTCTTTGATATCATACATAACAGCTGCAAAATAAATCATACCATAGTGCTTTACTTATATCACAAGCGTGTCTTGCAGTACTTATTCTCATAGTTGTGAACTTCACAGTGGTGTTGTCCAGCATTATCTGAAGTATTTTAAACTGATGCCCATGAACAACTATTCTTGTTTTAACATTATATTTAATTGTATGTACTTTGTCTTTTGTTTATTTGATATCAATCCAATAAACAAATACTTACCTGAAAACACAATATATGATCCTACTGTTATATTACATTATATTTATTTTACATTCCATTAATTTTTATTTTTATCTTTGAATAAAATATATTCCATTATTTTTTCCTTGTAGATTTATATTTAAAACTCAATTTCAGTTATTTGTCTAAGGAAAGTGCCAGCACATGGGATTCCATTCTTTTTCCAAACGATATCCAGTTATTTCTCAGTGTAAAAGGTCCTTGATCCTTTTAGTTTGCTAGAGGCTTTCATTGTAGTGCATGGTTGACTTGCACTACTTTTCCAACTGCTTTTCATTAAAAATTATTTTATTATACTATACTAATAAGAAAAAATAGATGCATACAACAGTATTAACAATATAATTTTAAAATTAATAATCAGAATAATAAAAGGCAGGGGGGGAGGCCTGGAAAATTATGCTATAAACAGCACAACAGCAAAGAATTTACCATGTTGCTCAAAAGTCATCATCCTTTGCTGAAAAAAATTATTCAAATATTGACAAACTTATTTCAACAATGCACTGTTGAAAATGAGGTGTAGATTTCTTCTTCCAGTGTTGTATGAATATTACTTTTAGTTAGTCCACAAATCTGAAATAACAATTCTTGATGTCTGGATAAAAACAGAAGTAATCTAAGAAGTGAATGCATGAAATTCCTTTGGTTTGTTTATGAAATGTAAACAGGGTCAGGGCCCAGGGTTGGGGGGAATCAATTAAAAGGCCTGTCACCTGATCCCCATGTACCTCACAAGGAAATTAGCACTGAACATTTATGTGGCTTTAATGTCTTATACTGCTAAACCAATGTAAGGTTGCTCTAAAGCAGCAGTTCTCAAAGTGCCCTTTCAGGGGGTCTGTGAAGTCAAATTAACAAATATATTAACATTTCTCAGTTTTGATTTCTAATATAGTACATTTCAATAGATGACTGATGATGATGATGTGCCATCAAGTTGTTTTCGACTCCTAGTAAACACATAGATTTTCCCCATGACCATCTTATCCCTAACCTGGTCCTTCCATTGCCACTGTAACTGAGTCCACCTACCTTGCTTCTGGTCATCCTCTTCATCTCTTTCCTTCCAGCTTTCCCAGCATTAGATCCTTTCCAGAGACTAGATCTTTGCATAAGGTGTCCAAAGTAGGATAATTTGAGCCTGGTCATTTGTGCCCTGAGTGAGAATTCTGGGTTGATTTGTTCAATGATCCATTGGTTTGTTTCCTTGGCTGTCCACAGTATTCTCAAGAATACCAAAGTTCAAAGCATTGATACTCTTCCTATCCTGCTTCTTCAAAGTCTAACTTTCACTTCCATAGAATATCAAAGGGAATACCATGGCTTGCATGATTCTAATCTTTGTAGGTATAGACACATCACAGCATTTGAATATCTTTTCCAAAGACTTCATGTCTGCTGTACCAAGATATATTGATTGATATAACCCACATAAACTGAAGCTCTTTGGGGTCCTCAATCAAACCAATCAGACCAAAATGTTTGAGAACCCCTGCTCTAAAGAATATGAATTTGACCTTAAAATGAAGTTTATAAACAAAAATTGTTTTGTGCATATTGTGTCCTGCTCCCAGTCAACATGCACACACAAGCACAGATAAATCTGTAATAGTTAGTACTGAGATGGGAAATACAGGTAGGAGAAATGGAATAAGAATTCTCTCACCCACCCCAAATGCAAGTCAAGTATCTTTGAGGGGAAGTCCAAGCAATCAAGTCTAGAGCAGCAGGCAGAATCATTGTCAGAAGGGAGCCCAAAGGTTCAAGATACAAACATAGGTCGTAATCCAGTCGAAAGTCAAAGAGCAGGATTCCAAGAGGTGTTTTTACAAGAGAGTTCTGGGTAGTGTAGCAGTCATTCCCAATGAGGGATTGCTTACTAGCAGTGGCTCTAAAATAGCGTCTCCACCAGGTGTAAGCAATCACTGGTGAGAATGCCCTTGCATCATGAGGAGCCACACAGATCTCTGTTCTGTATTTTGCTTAGCTATATGTACCTTAGGGCTGGGAGCAGCTCCCAGATCAGGCCCCTGATTCTCTGCTGCTTCCAACAGCTCAGAATGCTCTGCAGCCAAATCTGCTCCAGATGTCTCCCTGCTGCTTTTATGCAGGCTGCTGTTTCACAGGATCATCTGAAGCAGCCTCCTTCTCAGAGTTGGAGCTGGTCCTGACAGATTGGATGCTTCTAATATTTACTAAAGGTTGACTGCCATTGCCTTGCATACTGAAAATGAATTCAGGAGTTGGAACATTCACTCATATTGTTTGGACTTGTCCTATTTTTTTCACCTGTGGGGCTGAAATCAATAGGATTGTTAATATGACACTGGATCAGTCATTGTATGTTAAAGATGCATATAACATTCTTGGCTGTATCTCCCCTATTTAGAATCAAAACAACCAAAAATTGTGGCTGAAAGATCTATTACATAGCAGTGGAAGGAGAATTCTACTTACGGTTTGTCTCAATGGATTGTTGGCCTGTGGTTTTTTGTCAAAAGATGAATTAGTATTTTTGGTTAAAGAGCCAAGGAAAAAGAAGTTCAAGCTATTTTTATTCTCCAAGCTATTTTTCCCTTTATATTTTTCTTATGTTACATTGGATTCTTAATATTATTGTGGTTTCTGTTAGTTTGATAAAATAAATCAGAAATCTACATTTTAAGTTTTCCTTTTTTTTAATGATCATTGGCAAAAACTTGGCCTATTCCAAACTTGTGCTATGTAGTATGTATTTGTGAACATGTGTGTGTGTGTGTATTAGTTGTTAGGAATATACAAATGTTACAACTAGCACTGAAGTTCAGCTGCAGCCCAATCGATAGTAGTTCTTCTGTGTTCCAATAGATTTTCTGAAATTTCTTCAATATTATTTGTACAGAGCCAGTTTGGTGTAGTGGTTAAGGCATTAGGCACAAAGCCAGCAGGGTGACCTTGGGCCAGTCATTCTCTCTCAGCCCTAGGAAGGATGCAATAGCAAACCAGTTCCAAAATCTTGCCAAGAAAACTGGAGGGACTTGTCCAGGCAGTTGCCAGGAGTTAACACTGACTTGAAGGCACACACACACATTATTTGTACATCTCAGGCATACCAAGTAAGCTGTAAAATAGAAACCAATATGCTAACATCAGTAAATAAAATACTTACTGTATAATGTGATCGTGAATACAAAATGCACATACAGCCCTGAACTTTAATTAGGGGGAATATTAAGCTTTTTAAATTCCAGAAAATCTATCCTGCAAGTAAGATAACAAATTCTTTATGTTCATTAGGTGCTGAGCTTGGTGCAGTGAAAACATGTGAGCTGTGTAAGCAGAGTCTCACTGTAGATCTGGATGACTTTAATGTGAATGACTACTACAGGAATCATCAGCAGTCTCGGGTAAGAAATCAACTACTCTGGTAAGTCCATTCTGTGGCACTTTATTGAAGAAAGCAAGTACCTTTGCTAATCTTCCTTGATGAAAACTCAGCCTCCTTGGAACCCAAAAATTTAAAGGAGAATTTTCCATTTGGGTCATGTAATGTCTTCCTAATCTTATCCCGTCTGTGAAAGAAATAGCCTTATATAATTATTAAGGACATTAGTATTGAGTGATTATGTCCCATGAAGTTGATGCCAACTCTAAACAACCATAGAGATAGATCTCAGGATGGTCAGTCCCCAACCAGGTCCTTTAGGTCTTCCAATGGTACACCTACCCTTCACTGTAATTCAGTCAATCCACCTTGCTGTTGCTCATCCTTTTCTTTCCTTCTACAGCATTATAGACTTCTCTAGAGAGCTAGGTCCTTACATAATGTGTCTAAAATATGATAATTTGAGCTTGGTCATATGTGCCTTGAGTGAGAACTCTGGGTTGATTTGTTCTATGATCCATTTGTTTTCTTGGCTATTCGTGGTATTTGCAGGAGTCTTCTCCAACACCCTAGAAGGCAGAAGCTTTCCACCATTTCAATATCTTTGTTGTCAGTTCTATGTTTGGTTGCCATACCTATTGTCAGTAGTTTGGTCTAATTTATATTTCACTGTGCTCCTTGACTTTCATTACTAGAGCTTGCAGATTATTTGCATTTTCAGCTATCAGAGTAGTGTCATCAGCATAGAGCAGGTTATTGATGTTCCTCCAATTTTAAAACTACACTCATCTTCCAGTCAAGCCTCCTTCAGTGTATATTCAGCATATAGGTTAACTAAATAAATATATACAGCCTTATCTCACTGCTTCAGTCTGTTTTACTATGTTCTACCTAGACTGTGGCTTTCTGTCCTGAGTATAGGTTTTGCATAAGGACAAAGGATTCCCATTTTCCTAAAGACATTCCACAGTTTGATATAGTCATCACAACTGAAGGCCTTCCTATTATCACCGAAGCACATATTGACTTCTTTTTTATATTTTTTTGGCTTTCTCAATTATCCAGCAAGCATCAGCAATAATGTCCTTTGTTCCTCAGCCTCTTCAAAACCAGCTGTTTCTTGGTTTTGGCAGTGTCAGGGTCAGTCTCGCTTCGCAATAAGGCACGGACTCACTTAATAGGTATTAAGGATTTCCGCTTTATTGGAATGGTGGCTGACAGAACGAAAAATGGGAACGGGGGTGCGGTGGTGATGCGCCCTGGTTATACCCTCTTGCGGGGTCCCGTGCTCCTCCACCCTTCATTGTCCCCAATCCCTCTTGATGGGCTCCTTGATGGCTGCGTGGGCGTTTTCCCGGTGTCTTTCCTTGTCTTCTTGGTTCCGGTGTGTCCTCCAGGGCACCAAGTGTGGCTTATCGCTGCTTATCTGAAGCCCTTCTTTTCAGCTGTATATGAGTCCATGGGTGTGGGTGCTTTGGGTGCTTGGATTAAGCACTGTTTTAATTATCTCCTTCCCCTTTTCCTTAATGATCATGATCCACGTTGTGAGGCTCTTTATGCCTTGCAACGGGGTCATGACAGCAGTCTCTTTTTACACTCATCATTAACAGCTTCTTTGATTTCATTCCACAGTTCCTCTGGGTCTGTATCAATGAGGCTCAGGACTTCAAAATGATTCCTGATATTCTCCTTAAAAATGGTGGGTATATTGTCAGGATCATATTGTGGAAACTGATTAAGTTTGTTCTTCCACTTTAGCTTGACTTGGAATTTGCACATGAGCAGTTTGTGATCTGTTCCACAGTCAGCACCTGGCCATGTCTTTGTTGTTATAACCAGGCTCTTCCACCTCCTTGTACCAACAATATAGTCAGTTTGATTTCTGTGTGCTCCATCTGGTGATATCCAGGTATATAGGTATCACTTTTGTTCTTTGAAAATTGTGTTAGCAATGGAGAAATAATTAGATTGGCAGAAAGTGATAAGTCATTCTCCTGATTCATTTCTGTACATGAGCAGCATGTCTTGCTTAATTATTCTGTTGATTTTAGATTGAACTTGGCCATAAAATTTGTCAGCCTTCTCTTCTGCATCAGTGATTGAAGCACAAACATGGATAATCATTGTATTAAAGGGTTGTCCAAGTCTAATTGATATTATTCAGTCATTAGCTGCAGTGGTCCCAACTGTGTTTGCTATATACTACGTAACTATGCTGTTCCTTCTTTTTCATGTCCTGAGTAGTAAACAGTATGATCTTCTGACTGAAAGTGTCCAGTTCCAGTCCATTTCAATTTGTTAACGCTTAAGATGTCAATGTGTAGTTAATTGATTTCATCTTTCACTGTGTTGACCTTTCCCACATTCATGCTTCTTATGTTCCATGTTCCCACTGTAATTCTGTCTTTGCAGCTTCAGATTTTCTTTCCTACATGGCAACATCAGCAGCTAGACAACCCTAAGGCTTTAATCTACATACCATTAGTACTCCAAAAGATCCTTAGTTCTTCCTCAGTAGCATGTTAAGTGCCATCTAAGCTGAGGGGCTCCTTATCCAGCACTATATCATCAGTCACTTTGTCTGTCTATATTGTTTCCTTGGTCAAATACAAAATTGTTTATGACTGCCTTCTCCCACACAGTATAAAATGATGATTTTGCTTTTGTCATTAAAGTTACAAACTGCCTCCAGCATCTTCCTATATTGTTGTTGCCTAATATAAGTGCCTACTTGCTTTAGCTGAGCAACTAGGATGATCTTCATGCCTTGGGTGATGCTGTAGGGAATATAAACTCTTGACATGACCTTCCAGCATTCTTTGCTCATCTATCTCAGGAACATCCCTCTGTCATGATGAGGTACCATATTAGGATGTGAGAGGCGGAAGCATGCTAATATGAAAGTTGACTTTTCCACCTTAAGTTATCACTATCCCAACCACAGCTTTGATATTGATACATATAAAGTCTGTAATGATTTTTCACCCATTACCTAGGAGGCAAAGTCAGGTGACCTCTTGGGGTATGAGTAGAAGTATTTCCTCACTCTGCATAGATGTCCAGTACAAACCACAGTGATGAAAAAAATAATGAAATATCTGTCATGACAACACAAAGTAAACGCCGGCTATTCAAACATGTGTCCTATATGTAAGTCATGTGGCTTTCATTGCAATGCACATTTCATCATTTGCCCCACTTTGTTTCCTGCTCCTCCTCCTCTACATGGATATCTATGTCTCTCTACCAGCTGTTCTTTCTCAAATTACTTTCATACCTGCCACCTCCTCATCCCTATTTTTTACCTGAAATTCTCTCCAGGATTCCAGTGTGGTAGAGGAGAGCAAGCCAGAGTTTTCTGGGGGGGGGGAAAGAGTTTTCTGGGGGGAAGAAAAGACAAGCATTCTGTATTAATAATACTCTGTAGAGACTAAAGAGGATGACCTTAACAGAGAGAGGGAAGATCTTTTACCAAAGCAACAAAGGAGGAAACACTGCTTGAGTCCAGAAGATGGGGGTGGATTACAAAAACTTCTCAGGAACACACACACACCCCAATTCACATGCTTTTTTGTAAACCACCCACAGTTGCTTCGTGCGAGATGGGCGGTGATAAAATTTGAAATATACACACACTATATATAAATATAAATAAATATAAATATTTCTTGGTCTGGTTTGCCCCATAGGGCTGACATACTCTGAAATGAGCAAACCTCCATTATTTATTTCAGGAAAAGTAGGAGTAGTGTAGCACAATTGCATATTAACTGTATGTCAGGGGGACATCAGCCCCACATTTCCTCACTGCTGTATCCAGAAAATAATGTGGGATGTCAAACTGATTTTGTTGTTGTTGTTGCTTAGTTGATTGTTTCTCTGTATTAGTCATTTTGTATCACTTCCTTCACCCTGCCCCATCCCAATGAAGTCAGAGAGGTAGTTGCCCACACCTAGTCAGTTTCAACTATCCCACTCTGTGGAACATAGTTAGGTTAATTATCATCATTAATGGTAGGGTCTGCTTCCCCCTTCTCTGGAGTTACTTCTGCTCTTGTGTCTTCCCATACAATTCTTTATCTCACATTATTTTAACTTGGGCAATGACCAAATGCTGAGTGGGAGGAGGGGAAGACTGACCAACCTAGAGAAGCCTAAGTAGAGTCATGAAGTCAGATCCAGTCCATTTCTGCTAGAGCTCTGAATGGTGGATGTTTTCCCCACTCTTTGGTGAGCTGCTCAAGGGGAGAGCAGCAAAGCCAGAAGCAAAATGCAGTAATCTTCCCAGCAGTAACTGGCCCCCTCGCAAATCAGGACAATGACATTTGGCAATGACAGAAAAGATGTAACAAAGCCAAAGTAGGAATCAGCAACGAGGACAGCAAATTTTATGTAGGGATAGTTTTGTGCCAACTGAAAGATGGATGGCTAGCACCTCAACTCAATATTGGGGAAAGGCCTTAAGCTTTCCTATTTTAAATAATTCCAAAAGTTTCAGCCAAGCTTTTAAAAAATAGAATCTTGAATAATTTGGTGCCTTAAACGATGTGGATTATATATGCAAAGAAATTTTTAAAAACTAATGTTTCGCTTTGTATCTTGCTGGCTTTGCATTTACTTTTTAAATTAAAACACCTTTCTTAAAAAGTCAAATGGTATACGAAGTCTGGTGGGTACTAACATTAGCATCACACTGGAGATCCCAGAACTATGTAATATTATTACTCTATGGTTAATGGCTGTACAGAAAGTAATTTGCCACAGAGCCAAACTGGTCCAGTCTCTTTTGTTATAAATTCCCAGATTTCTCAAGCTAAAATAGCAGCTTGCCATGAGAATTGAAGCAAGTGTCAGGAGAGAGGCATCAGTTTTCATAGATTGCTTATTACCTCAAAGCCACCTTTAGCTATACACCATTTTATTTCTTTTAAGTGCAAATATAATATAATTAGTGATCATACTCACAAGGATTAATTTGGCTTGTGGAAGTATTCAATTAAATCTCAGGTTCCAAGCTAAGAAGATTTTTTAAGATCATGGAATGAAATGTTAGGGATGAGAAGGGAATATATTTCATTCATGCCTGTCTGTCTGTCATCATCCATCCATCCATCCATCTATAACAAAATAATCTTAAAGAGAATACCAGTTTTACCTGTAGGGAGTAAATATCACCTTTTGATGATATTTAGGAGATGACAATTTTTTACAACAAATAGATTTTATTTTGAACATAATGGGTTTTAACGTGGGAAGAGAAGACTTAAGATTTGATAACTCATGTCCAAACTAGCCTGTCCCCCCTCTAAGGATATAGTATATATATTTTGTCTACCCCATCTGCTTGAGCTCTGGAAAAGACAGCATGGCAGCCATTTTGGTAGCTGGATTTGTTACTGTCTGAGTGTTTTTTTTTTATCTTTAGACCTGATGGACTGTGATGGATGGATGCTTTTCTTGTGAAGTGTTAGGTAGGATGATCCTTCCCCTACTGAGGGGCAGTTTGCCCTTTACCTGGGTGAGAGCTGGGGAGGGGGGTTGCAGTTGGATAACCCTTGTTTGAAGGTAAAGTGGGGTAGCCCTGCCAGGTCAGTGAAAGGGATCTCATTGGAGGCTGCTTGGTTGGGGTGTGATACTGATTGGACTGGGGGGGTATTATCTGAGATACTGGTAGTGCTGAGAGCATGAGCTGAAGCACCCCGGGACCCCAGATACCCTCCTATGGCTGTGTTGGAGATTGGAGTGATAGAGTAAGGTCCTCTACCTTGGGTATCAGCCTATATGGGTTGGAGGAGGAAGGGTTTTCTGGGGCTTAAGTGGCAGGAGACGGGGTGAGCCACTCTTGGGGAACGTGGCCTTGGTGTTTCATTTCGGGGCAGGTTCCAGCTCCCTTGGCTCCACTCCATGCCCCAGTCAGCAGAGCTTCAGAGGCCTGGGCTTTTGACTGCTGTTGCTGCTTAATGCCAGGTCAATCTGTAATAAGGCCATTCTCATCTGTGATTTGATCTGGCTGGGTCGAGAAATGTGCCCAGCTGGGTTTTGGGTGTGGCATCAGCTGAGAACCCAGGGCAGGGCTGGGGGTTGGCAATTGTCATTCCAGAGTCTCTAATGAATTTTGGAGGTACTGCTCCACAAGTTACTGGATGTAAGACCCTGTTCATTAAGTTGGGCTCTAGGGATCAGTTGAGAATATTGCTATTGTTATAGGCTCCCTGCTGCATGGCAACCTCCCTGCCTGGGCTCCTTGACTCCATTTCTGGGTTGGCAATGGAGTTTCCCAGGCTTATCTTCCTTCTCTGGGGGTGGGATCTGAAGCTGCTCAGGAGCTCATGGGGGTTGTCCATGAACTCCTGAGCAGCCTCAGATCCCACCCCCAGAGAAGGAAGGTCATCCAGGGGCCAACATGAGATATTGGCTGCACACCTGATCTGGTTTTCTTGTCAGAGCAATGGCGATGTGCTCAGGAATTTAGGGGAGCTCTCTGTGGCACCCCTGTCATGGTCAGATCATGCCCTGATAACCATGGGATTTTCTGGCATTACTCCCCACTGGAGGGAGGCAGGATCTATTTACTTGCTCCACCCCTGGCGACGGATGGACCCAGATAGGTTCCAGAGGGAGTTGAGGGTTATTCCTGATGGTTTGCTGCATGGTTGCACTGAGGTCTTGCTTGTCACCTAGAATAAGAGGGCAGAGGAGGCCCTGGAGAGGATCGCGCTCATGCAGCCTCTCTCTTCTCACAGATCCCGTCACTCTCTGTGATTTATGGAAGAGTTGAGGGAGATGAAGCAGGTTAAGGGACAACTGGAGTGCCACTGGAGGTCAACAAAGATTCTGGGAAGTAATGATGCTAGCAAGCTATTTCCCTTTTGTAGAAGGCAAGATGAAGGGATTTGTATTAATTCATCACACATGCAAGCTCAGTTGTACTGGCAGACATGTTATGGGTCTTGTCCAGCTTGGTAGTAGCAAGCATGAATACTGGTTGAGTAAGATTGTTTGCAAGCTCTAGACTCACAATAGACATCTCAGATACATTTTAATGTACGTGGTAGGGTGACTCTGGAAAATCTCATTAAGAGCAGTTAGAAAAGGATAGTGGCCTCTAGAATTTTAAATCTGATGGTTTACATTAGAGAGTACTACTTTCTCTTTACAAATTCTGTTCTAATTATATTGTATTTTTCATGAAACTTCTTCCTTCCTCACAAAACGTAGTCCTCTTATCATTTTCCATAGTGATGGAAAATAGGAGGACAGTACTGTTTTAGGTACAAAAATATTCAATAGAAAAGATTAAAGTTTTTATAGTCATCCAACCTTCTATTTATGCCTCCTGTGCTTTATTTGGCCCAAAGATAACAGAAATAGTCTCTGTTAGGAGAAAATTATTTGTTGTTTCTTTTATGGGCCAAACTTATAACGTCTTGTTTAACATGCAGGCCCAGGACGAGCTGATGAACTCAGGCCTTTATCTTGTACTGCTGCTTCATCTATATGAGCAAAGGTTTGCAGAACTCATGAGATTAAACTACAATCAAGCCTCCAGAGATAGGGTAATAGCCAGTATCATATTTATTTATTTCTGTTTACAAAGGAAACTTTGCACTTCCTTTGTGCTTATCACGTTTACTCACAGCAGCATAGGAACCTCAGGCTTCCCTGTGTCATTACTGTCGTAAATTTGTAATAGGTGAAATAGGAACACTTATCTCTTTTTTTAAAATAAAAAATACCTATTTTTGTTCAGAACACACAGTACATTTATTACTAGATATTTATCCCACCTTTCTTTTTTACAACTCAAGTTGGTATACATAATGCTTCTGCCTATTTTCCCCAAAACTACAATGCTGAGAAAGAGAGAGACTGACCCAAAGTCACCCAGCTGGCCTTCATGCTTAGTCTTCAGACTAAGAAATCTTAGTCTCCTAGTTTCTAGTCCAGCATTTTAACCACAACATCAAACAGGCTCTCATAGATTTTTACAATCTGTGTTCTTTAATATAAGACATATTATTTTATCTTTTTCTATAATACACTTCCTGTGTACATCTTTCTGTAATATGCAAGCTTCATTCCATATTAATACCTAACATATCATAAATGTCCAACATGCCTTGCACAGACCAGTAACTTTCATTTAACAAGGTAGTGTTGTATTTAGAATAAAATGAATATTGCAGATACCTCCACAATATCCATTGAGGTACTAGAAATTCATCCATCATTTCTGATATCAACTCGTAAATGTCCAAGATTTGAAGACGATGCAGTGTCCTCCAGACATATATTAGGACATAGGCTTTAATCCAGCCACAAAAGAACATTTTTTAAAAAAAAATGCCAGAAAGCAAGACAAAGAGTTACAGCATCTTTAATTTTTTATAGTGCTTCAAATTTTGGTATTACGTTTTCTCCACTTATTTTAGATTGGTTCTTTAAGACTTTTTCCAGGTTATCTTTATAGTATTATTAAAGTATTGGAAAATCATGTTTACTCTTAATAGGGATATATATTAATCCTTTTCTCCTTTTTCCCTAGCTCTCAAGGCAACCTAGAACAGAGGAAAACCAAAGTAGGTTTATATAGGTTTACAGCAAGATTTATTTATTTAATTAATTTTTATCCTGCCTTTATTATTTTTATAAATAACTCAAGGTGGCGAACATACCTAATACTCCTTCCTCCTCCTCTTTTCCCCACAACCACCACCCTGTGAGGTGAGTTGGGCTGAGAGAGAGGGACTGGCCCACGGTCACCCAGCCGGCTTTCAGTATGTATCTCTTTTTAGTGACATGATGTTCTTTCTTTCAGGGTTTTGTGCTGTGTCATTCCATCGCTATTTAATAGTTCTCAATCATCTTATTTGTTACTCCTAACAGAGGCTAAACATTCTTACCTATGTTTACTACTACTTACTCTTGTGGCATCAATATGGTAAATTCCTCTACTAGCATCAGATCAGATAGCAAAAATAAACCTTGTATCTTATGTGATCCTTCACTTCCAGTTTCTTTCAACGCTTTTGAAGCTCTCTATTGAGTGTAGAATAAAATGATGGGATTCTGAAGCTCTTTCCATTTAGAAAGACTGAGAGGTACAGCCAATATTACATTTTCCAACTTGTGTTTTGAAAAGATAAGCAGTGCAGTGGCCATAAAATTGTTAAGATTGCTTGATGTTTGATTCAGAAATTTTATTAGATGGTAGCACCGGTTATAAATTTTATAAAGTTCCCAGCTTCTCAGACATGCAGTTTTACAAAACACAAGTAGGAAAATACAGCTCTGAGTGAGCACAACTATTGGTGGAATAAACTTCAGATTTTAAGACCATGTAATGAAAATATGTATGTAATAACATAATGCAAAACCAGCTGGGGTAAATGTTGCTATTCTTATTTCTTTATAGTCTAATTCAATGTATTATTTGCTTCACTGCTGAAGCAGGAAGTCTTGAATGATACTCTTTTGTATCACTTTTTCTGCTACTAACCAGCATGGATTTATTCTTTCAGGAGCAGAAAGAGTGGTCAACAACTAAGTTGACCAACAGAGCATTCTAAAACAGAGCTTAAGAGATGATAGGTCAGATCTTCTCTGGCAATTTGCTTGCCTCTGCTAGAAATAATCAGGCTGAATATTGCAATGTGAGAAGTAAAAGTCAACTGCAGGAAGTATTTTGGGATCAGCAACAAATGACACTGCTTTGTGCAGTGGTAGTATCATAGCCAATGAGGTTAATCTGAGGCACAATTATTGCTAATTGAAACAAATGACATAGATGGACTTGAAGGCAAATATTCCTTTATCTTGGAAGTTCCAGTATGGACATTTAGTAGCAATATAATAACTAACCGAACTTGTGGTATTAGCTTTGGTGAACTAAAGCCTTCATCAGGTGCATGTAGTGGTTGGCAGCTCTTTATATTGGTATAGAGAAGCCAAAGAACTGAAATGACAGCAGTGACAATTTTATGTGACACTTGAATGTACACAAGATAACCAAAGTGACATTTTGCAACAGCAGTAATTATTGATAACATGGTGATTTTGAGTCCCCTCTGTTAATTAACCCTTGTAGGGAGACAAAGCTCAGCTTCATTCCTTCGCTTCCTGGTAAATTCTGACTCAGCTGGTGTCTCCCCTGAAAGTTCTGTCTTAGAAGAATGGCAGTTTAAGGTTAATGATATGGAAGCTGAATGTGCTTCAGTGACTGAATATTTCATTTTAGTGTCAGATTTATGTCCCTCTACTCTTTTGGTTAGCAACTGACCTGTTTTTACCTATGTTTTTTGGGTAACAGAAGAGCATTGCTGATGCATGTATCAACCCTTCCCAGTTTGCTTGGACTTCAATTCCTATAATCCCCCAGCCAGCACAGCTGGTGAAGCCAAGAATAAACAGTTGAATAACTGCCTGATAGACCTGTAGCTACACACATTGTCCTAACAACCAGGAAACACACTGAGACAATGAACTGGTCTCTAATATTTATTGCTAGTACTTAACAGGAATCCTAACAAACTGAAGAAGCGTGGGAAAACCCAGACATATAAACCCCAAGGGTTAAGGCGGTCCCGATCTGTGTCTCTTTGAATGGCTGAACAATTCCTCAGTGCTACGCATGCGCTTAACAGTCTGGATGGGAGCCCCCTGCTCGCCATCCTTACTCATGACACACATTCTTGTAATATAGCACAAATAATTGGTTAAGAAAGAGAGCCAGTTTGGTGTAGCAGTTAAGGCACCAGGCTAGAAACTGGGAGACCATGAGTTCTAGTCCAGCCTTAGGCACAAAGTCAGCTGGGTGACCTTGGGCCAGTCACTTTCTCTGAGCCCTAGGGAGGAAGCAGTGGCAAATCAGTTCTGAAAAACCTTGCCAAGAAAACTGCAGGGACTTGTCCACTGACTCAAAAGGCCTTTATATTCCTTCTTTTTACTTTTAAGGATCTCAGTGTTTATTCCTTTTAAGTAATGTCCCAAAAGCTGATTTCTTTTCATTTTCTCTTTATCTTTTATCAGGAACTCCTTCCTAAGTATAACACATCTCTTTTGTAAGTCCAAGATAAGAAAGTTATCCAAGTCACTCTTCTGAGTTAAAATCCACACATCCAAGTCACTCTGCTGATTTATTATTTGTGTGTCCCTTTTAGCTATTAAAACATCAGCCACTTTCACTTGTAAGCCATGTATAACATCTTGGTCCAGATCATTCTTGTAGCCTGTCATTTTTAAATCCATATCCAAAACAGTTGTATCTTCTTCTATCTCCTCTTTTAAGCCCATTTTTGAAGTAGCAGAGAAAGTTCTGAGTACATTGTTGCCAAATATCCTTAAATTTTTCAGAGTTAAAATACTTTTCTCCATTTTGTATTAGTGAGTCTCTTCTCTTTTAATTATAATCTTTAGTTCTTTCTGGTTGCCTCTAGTGACTGCAAGGTCTCCTCTTACCATGTCTTTTTCTAATCCACATTTTCCCATGGAAAGATTTCTAACACTTAGATTCAAAATCTTCATATATATTTTAATAATATTTTAAAGAACCCACAGGAAAGATTCTTATAATTAGTTTCAAAATCTTATTACCAGTCAATCTGGCCCCTCAGTCCATTTGTAACTTTCCAGAATCAATGTTCTAATCACCCTTCTGCTGTTTATTTCAGAATAAAAATGTTTCTTGAAGTTCTTAAACTTACATGAAACTTCTTTTGCTGAGGATTGAAGGAGAATCACCCAGTGTAATGAAACTTGCCCTTCTGAAGGTTCTTAATATCCAAAAAAAACCAGTTAACAAGCCATTTTCACAAGTGCTTAACAGAGGAAGTGGGTAAACCCAATGTCCATTTGAAGGTGCTGAACCGCAGCTTAGGCAAGATGACTTTCTCCCAGTTCCCAGAGCTCTGAACCCAACGGAGACTGCTGTTTTACTATCTCCTCACGGGGAGCCTCTGTAAAGAGCACATGTGAACGATCCTGGTCCTCTCCTTGATCTGCAGAGGATTTCGGGGAGCTGATTCTCTTTTCGCTGCGGCCGACTCCTCTCTCTGCAGAGCTGTCTTCAGTCCACCGTTGCTTCCCTAGAAGTCACACTGCTGCTTCTTTCAAACGTTTCATTTGGCAATACCTATGCATGTTTACCCAGAATACATTCTTTTTTGTTCTGAGTTTCTTATTCACTAGTGTGTTTCAGCTGCAGCCCAGCTAGTTTTGGTGACACGGTACTTCTAGACAAGGCTTCTGTCAGGCAATTGTCCTGCTCCATTCATAAAATTGTATTAGGGTTCCAGATTACATGATCTTCCATTTGCAGCCTTCCTATGTTTTTCCACTACTGCGGAAAAGTACTTACAGGTTCCATCTAAATGATTATGTACAGCATGGATGCTCGTATGGTAATACTTACTATATAAAGTATTAGGAAGGAAATAAAATCTGATTCTCTAGATTTCAATTCATGCAAGATGAGTTCTCATGCACAGAATCGCCAAGAATCAGACACAATTGAACGGATAGCATCATAATCAAGATGAGTTATACTTTTTCTAGTTTTTAGAGTTATTGTCCTACAATGACAGTAACTATACCTATTATCATCTATTATCTTTCTATTATCCATAGCAAGTTGGAGGCACATTTAAAAATAAAAGTTTTCAGGTGTAAATCCATAAATCACTTATAAATGTATCAGGCTATTTGCAGAGTCTCAATATTGTATAAGGGGGCAGGGAGCTTTAGTTCATTAGTTTCTGTATGGTCAACATCTGACATGAACTTATCCTTGCACTCTCCTTGACTACTTGAAGGTCCTAAATTAAATGATGTAAATAATCAGTTATGTGGAGAAATGTACTATGTATATGCCAAGACAAGCATCCTTTATTATACAACATTCCAGAAAAACACCCCAAATATTCTGAGATTGAACAATAGGTACACTTGGAATATTCTCTTGACTTTGACTGTGGTAAACTAATCTGAATGTGTGACATATACACAAATTCATATGTATATATGCATATGTCACAAACACAGTATATTATTCCAGTTGTTCTTCTGGGATCCAGGTTATTTCAGTTTAACCACTAATCAGTAAAGTGATAAAAATGTTTGTGACCAATGCACAAACACCATCTTATCACTTACTAATTTAGGAAGGTTTTAATACTAATGTGTAAATTTTTTTACTAAAAGTCAGCCTAAATCTTTCTGAATTGCCATTTTAGTTCCTTAGTTTTTGTATGGTCAACATCACACATGATACTTATTCTCCCTGGTCACTTTAAGCATCCCTAGCTAATTGGGGCCTTTGCAAATATAAACAGATTCAAGTGCAATAGCACTTCTAACACTTCCTTTTGGATGATCCCAGTTATGCCAAGGAGGAAATAAATACCTTTCCATGCCCTATTCAGTTCATTTTAATTGACTACATCACTTCTAGAGGTAAGCTACAATTCATTATGACCATTTGGATCTTCACTGTGTTTGTCAACAGTAGTATTCAATAAGTTTAAAACTTGCTGTTTTATGAGGCCAAGTGGTCTAAAATATATTTATTTATTTATTTACTGCAGATCCAGCCAATTCTGCCAACAGTGGCTAAGAACTGTCAAGCAGGATCTGAAGAAGCAAATTCCCTTTAGAAATCTGACAGAACTCTCCTCTACACCCTTCCACTTTCACCCGTTGATAACATCAGGCCAAAATGAATATGTATACCATTCATATTCAGTGTCACCCATTTAAATCTAAAGCCTTCTAAGGGTCTGGGGTTGTTTGTGTGGTTCGGTTCTTGTCTTTTCTTAAGTTGCATTACTGACTTTTTATTAACAACATGGGTTATTAACAGCAACTTGCAAAGTGTAAGTATCTCCTACTGACTAGCCAGCAACTACTACTTAATATTTAAACAATCACTAGAGTTTTGTTTGTGGGTATTTTTTAAATTGAACTTTAGCAACCTCCTAGATGGCTAGGTACCTGCTTTCCTACACCTGCTTTAGAAGCCAGTCTCCATCATTTTGCTGTGGGTCAGGGGCTCCTTGAAGATCCAGAATCATTTGTACATTAAAACAGAGTTGTATTCCCAGTCTTATCATAAAACATTCTGTGGCACACAGATATAAATGTATTGATGTACTGTTGTATGATCATCTTTATAACATTACTGCCTATGATTTGCATGGCACAAGAACCTAATAAAAACACAAGTATTTTGTTCTCGTTCCAGTCACCACATCACCCTTTTTGCAGAGTAGATATCTTGCTTATTTATAACACCACTGTTACTTTTCGGGCAAGGGTGAAAATCCAATAGGAATTTCCCTCATAAGTCTAGTACTTAGAGTTTTTGGTGTAAACTTTCTTTACCTTGATGTAAAGCACAGAGTTTTAATCAACTCTCAAAACTTCACTTATTTTACTTTGCTATGTATCTGTTGGTGGTATTTTTCTTAGCAAGGACTGTTTCATTTCCATGCTCAGTACAACACTTGCCATTCTGCTCATGATGGTTTAATGTCACAGTAATACCAGCAACTGTAGCCCAGAAAATTAACCTCAGTTGGAGCCATTACACTGAACACTGCCACTAATTTCCATGCTTCATTGAAGAATGTCTAAAGCTAGAGGCAGCTTTTGAAAAGCTATATTGCCATACATTACAAATTGGGGGACGTGATTTATAAATACAGAAAATACTTTTGAAGTTTCCCTATGCCCACAGGAGGGGATTCTAGAACCCTGAGATAGCTCTTAAGGCCCTCTTGTAGTCCAGGCATACCCTACTGGTTACAGATGTATGAATCCTTATCAAAGAGGCTGCCTTTCCTTGCTACATTGCACAAGCAGTGAATGCCTTCAATGATCAAGTGTAGTGTCTACGCAACCTTTTTAAGCTATGCTGAATAGCAACATACTTCTTGTAGAATGAAAACTATCTTAAATTCTTTTTTTTAACTGATCTTTTTTGTTATATGTGAAAGTAACTGTCAAAACCTTTACAACTGCATCCCTGAAGAGGAATGCATTATCTAAGACTAAGCATATCTCATAGATACACTATCTAAAGCTTCACTGGCATTCTGATTTTCATCTTGCTTTAGAGTTGGATGCCCCAGAGACAGGTATTCTGACTGTTCTCCTAAAGGAGGATCAGGTGGGCAAGTTGCAAATCAACTGTACGGATTGTATTTTTAGTTCTCCATTTTCAGAAACAGTTCTACTAAGTTTTCCTTTATATCATCTCTCTATATACTGTAGTTTGACTTGAGTTAGCTACCTGTATAATTCAAAGGAGACATCTATACTATTATAGATGTTGCTATATTTGCAATTAGACTGGGATAAACTGTTGTAAAGTTTGGCTGAGACCAGAATGAAATACTACTGATTTTTTAAAGTTCTTCTACTTCACACATTGCCTAACATAAAAACTACCTATCTGATGATGTTGAGTTCCAACAGAGCCATTGCAGAGAAAAAATTAACAATGCTTATTAAAGTCACACAAAATGGAATCTTCCCAATATTAATCAAAGCAGAGATCAGCATTGTAAGAGTACATTCTGAGAGAATAAAATAAATCACAAAGGGGCAAGAGCTGTTTTGACTCTTTATGACTATTGAAAACATGAAAAAAACTGCTTTTGCTGAAAGTGATGGGAAAGTAAGCTTTATTCAAAATACTTGACTTATTTTTTAAAAAGCTATAGCAATCTATTTTAAAATATGCCAGTTTCTTTTTTAGCATCTTTTCACATTATTAAAAAAAATAGGAAATATTTAATCTGAAACATTTTTCCAGTAAATTCAAACAGCTCCATTAATGGCAGGATATTTCTCCCCTCCTTTATGGAATGAATGATTTCTACTTATGCTTGATTTACTCTGAAAGCAAATAATAAGCAGGAATATACTAAACATGACTACAGGACAGTCATTATGGAGAGACAAATTGAGGGAATAGCAGCAGCTTGAATAGCTGGGAGAATGAAGAGGCTGATCCTGCAAAGCTTCCCATCCTTTCAGCTCTGCTATTGCACTTACTCCTTGAATACATGTCGGCTGGCCTGCCTGGCAAGAGATGTTTTCAAGAGAATTCTCCTGTCAAAAAAGTGGAAAGAGCATGCCAGCAGTTCCTTAGGAAGAAACCTTTGCTTTTAAAAAAAATACCCACTCCAGTGAACACTGGTGGTCAGTTTCCATACCTAGACCATTTCCACAGATATTTGCACAGAAATCCTGTGTTAAATATTACTGCAAAGTGATTCACCTTCATCTGTAAAGTGGCAAACCTCTTGTGCCCAACGCTACAAGTCTTGCCCCCTGTCGTAGCATTATTCAGATGCGCGAGGACTGCTTGTGTGTCTCATCAGTATGTCTCACCAGTGAGATGAAAAAAACATTGCACATGCTGAAAGGCACCTTGCCTATCCTGTGACAAAGTCCAAAAGGTGAAACAGCTAAATGCTCTATCTTGATTTAAATTATCCCAAGGAGAAAAATGTTGAGCAAGAAAGCCATATAAACACACATGGACACACATTCCTTTAAATCAAAAAGGTACCTAAGGAGCAGGCAGCCATTATCAAGGGAAAAGAAAGGGAAACAGGAAACTTAATTTGCCTTTGAAACTTTTCTCACTATTCGTTGGTACGGAATGTGCTCAGGTATCTAAATATCAGAGGTATACATTTTTACAAACACTTAATATCCAGCTTAAGTGAAAAATCTTTTTTTTCATATTCAATAAATCCCATAAGTGTCTGAGTTGCAAAAAATACTTATCCCCACTTCATTGTCACAGTTACCACTCAGAAATATTTAGTTAGTAATGAAAACGTAAAATAGAATGGCTCTCACAGGGTCCCTGTTCTAAATGAGTCTCCTTTTATTCCTTATCTTGTAAATAATTATCATCATCATCCACTATCCTAAGCAGGTATTTTTTCATTGGTTCTCAGCATCTGGCATCCAAGCCTTAAATTGCCCAGCAGCCTGTATGCTATTCTTAAAAATAATGGATTTACTTTTTCAAATGGTTTTAAACCCGGTGCATTTGTGTGGATGGCAAGTCAATTCACAGGCCAGTTTTCTGCTCCAAAAATATAGGTGCCAGGGGGTGGGGGTGGGGGTGGGGGTAGGGGCAAGAAATATTGAGAAAGGCATCCAAGTGTCACAACACAAGCTCTGTCCCTGCACACATGCAATGTGATGTCACACACATGAAAGTAGTGGAGTTTGCGTTGTGCTGCTCATTGTCACACTGATGAAGCTGTCAGAATCTGAGGATGTCTGTGTTCCAAAGTTTGGAAGTTGCCTTTCTGCAATATCAGGTTTTGTATAATAAATGCATGTTTGTTTCCTATTCATGTTGTTATTACATAGGACAATTGCTGCTTTGGCTGTCTGCATTCATTTTAAGTGCTCAAACATTGTTTTGTTCTGGGGAAATGTAATCCTTCCTCCAGTACACCCTTCTCATTCTGATTATTCTTCTGTGAACATACCTACTACACATTCTTAGTTTTTTACTACTTTTGTTTTATAATCAGTGAATAGTAACTGCACAATACTCTGGCCATTTTTATGCAGTATTATCTGAAATATCTAATTGCCAAAAATAGCAATATCCTTATATTGTTCCTTACCCCAAAGCATACATCTATTATATCTACAGAGGTGCTTAAGTTTGTAAGATTGAAAATACCCTTTCAATATTTCTGCATAAATATGACCTAAAACATGATCTGTTCTCCACACAAGTCCTAAAACTAGATAAAGAGAACCCAAGTAAATAAATGAATCAAAAACATGATGCAGAAATATTGAACATTCAGAAGAATTCACAAGCTTTTAAGCACCACTGTATATGTTTCTGTCATGAAGCTGCCACTTAGAACTATGAAAGTTCAGTGGCACTGCTTTCAATGGTTTTGAAAAAAGGCTTTCTATGGCAACAGATTTCATGATAATGGCATGGCTAGAAAAGAAAAAGTTCCTGGGCTATCAGGATCAGTGAAATAGAAGGTCTGGACACAACTAACAGGAATTCAAGGGTGTTTCACATGGCTCTGAGACAGAGAAATACAAATGGAAGAGAAGGATAGGAAGAGAAAGATGAAAAAATACAGCAAAATATTTGTTTTGCTATTATCACCAGAGAGAAGAAATGCTTGTATACTAAGTCTCTAAAAAGATGTGAAGAAGCTGTGCTGCTACCCAGAGATCATGGGTTCCAAAATGAGCTTTTCCTTCCAAGAGATGAACCATCATTTCTCCTCTGAGCAGGACAAATGTAAGAAGCTGGGGTTTCTTTGGAGTTCTCAAAGGAAACCTCCTTTCTGTATTTCTCCACATCTCTTTAGTGGGTCGCTGCCCTGCCTTCCAACCCTTCTGCTGTGACTCAGCAGTTGTCCTCAGCTCTCCTGAGAGGCTTGTTTTTGAGAGTATCTGTGACAGGTACTTGTGACCCTCCCATCCCTGTTCTCCCCCACCCCCACCCCCACCCCACACTTGACAAATCCACCATTACTCTTGTTCATTCATCTCCATATCGGATACCAGGATGTTCTTCTCAGCAGATTCAGTAGGACTGGCATTAGTGCGGCTATAGCGAGCGCTCTCAAATGTCCCTCGTTCCGAAATCCATCGGCGCTTATAAAGATAGAAGGCAACAGCTACCAGTGCACAGAGGGCTAGAAAGGAGAGGATGACTACAACAATGGTTTTTGTGTTTTCCAGGAAAGCTGCAGTAGAAAGGGAAAGGGTAGAAGGAAAGATACATTTTTGTAGCTAGGCAGTATTCAAAGAGTGAGCAAGGTAACTTTGTGCACAAAACTGACCAATAACAACAACAACAACAACCACTTGGTGAGCATTAAGAGAGTGGAAAGATTCCAACCCATTCAGAAAGAGCGTATCTCAAATACTTCATCCTAAAACCTTTCTAATGGAAACTTACCCAAAGTAGCCATAATCTGTAATTATATTGCATGTATATACAGTAGAAGTGCTAAATTTAACTTGTCAATGATTTCTACCACTTTGTTCCAAAGAATAAGAGGAAAGGTCTAAGTAGGCTAACCATATCTCCTTGAGACAAAAATGGGACATTGGGATGGCGAAACGGGACGGGGTTAAACTTATGTATTCATGAAAAAGATGATAAAAAAAGTTATCGACAGTAAGCTGGGAAGGTGCAGGAGGGGGAGATGCGGCAATGGTTGGGTCCGGAGAGGCTGGGGCAGGGGTGGCGTTGGGCGGACAGGTTGCAGGAGGGCTGAGGGCAGCAGTGAGCGGGGACGGGAGGACAGGGACGAGGCGGCAGGAGGCCGGAGAAGAGGGCTGAAGGCGGCAGTGAGCGGGGACGGGAGGACAGGAAGGAGGCGGCAGGAGGCCGGAGAAGAGGGCTGAAGGCGGCAGCGAGCGGGGACGGGAGGACAGGGACGAGGCGGCAGGAGGCCGGAGAAGAGGGCTGAAGGCGGCAGCGAGCGGGGACGGGAGGACAGGGACGAGGCGGCAGGAGGCCGGAGAAGAGGGCTGAAGGCGGCAGCGAGCGGGGACGGGAGGACAGGGACGAGGCGGCAGGAGGCCGGAGAAGAGGGCTGAAGGCGGCAGCGAGCGGGGACGGGAGGACAGGGACGAGGCGGCAGGAGGCCGGAGAAGAGGGCTGAAGGCGGCAGCGAGCGGGGACGGGAGGACAGGGACGAGGCGGCAGGAGGCCGGAGAAGAGGGCTGAAGGCGGCAGCGAGCGGGGACGGGAGGACAGGGACGAGGCGGCAGGAGGCCGGAGAAGAGGGCTGAAGGCGGCAGCGAGCGGGGACGGGAGGACAGGGACGAGGCGGCAGGAGGCTGGAGAAGTGCAGGAGGGCTGAGGGCGGCGGTGAGCTGTGACGGGAGGACAGGAACGAGGCGGCAGGAGGCTGGAGAAGTGCAGGAGGGCTGAGGGCGGCGGCGAGCTGGGACGGGAGGACAGGAACGAGGCAACAGGAGGCTGGAGAAGTGGAGGGCTGAATGCGGCAGCGAGATGGGACGGGAGAACAGGAACAGAGGAAGTCTAGTGAACAGTTGTCTGTGACAAGCTGTTCCTCTCTGGCGCGCCCTTTTATTTTCTTCCCGTTTTGGCCAGAGAGCCAATCGGCTTTTCTGCTGGGTGTCCTTTTCTGACCATCTTCCACTGCACTGACTGGCGGCAGCGACTGTTCCTCTTGCTCACCGCCAGTCAGCTGTTCCTGTGGTTCCCACTCTAGGTTTCCCGCCAGATTGAGAACTCTGCCAACTCAGCCTCATTTTCAATTTCAATTTCAATTTTTTCCCACTTTTCCCAATAACGGCTCCAACGTTTTTAAAAAACAGGACAAAATTGACATTTACAGTATATTAAAATGATGGGATGGTCAGGAAATGTTAAAAAAACAGGACTGTCCCATTCAAAACGGGACGTATGGTTAGCCTAGGTCTAAGAGACTGTCTCTTCAGTGGCAAATGATGTTCTACAAAGCTTTTATATACAAGGCATCATGGTGGATTGCAAACTCCATAATTCCCCATCTGAAGATAATATCAAAGCATCATATTTGCTCAAGTCAATGGACTTTCCAGTCTTGTTCAAAATCCTCTAACCCTGATTATACTTCCCAAGTTGATGCTTCTTTCACTTCTAAGGCAGGGTGTGTGAGGGAACAGGGTAGAAGGCAGGAATGAGAATTAAAGAAGGTCTCCTTGTGGTAGGCTGCCTGCCTTTGTTATGCTTACTTACTATAATTCAAATAGAGAAATCATATAGTTGAGCAACCTGCTTCAAATATTTGCCATACCCATAGTGAAGAATATATTTATTATTTATTAATTTGATATACCTTCTGCCTTTTTATTCAGTTTGAGCACTCCTATACAGAGTCTTCTGTTTACAACTTAATTTGATTAACTCCTACCCTACTAATTTCAACACTGATGTGTCAGGTCAGGCAGCTGAACTGAACTATAAAGGGGCAAAGCATTCGCTTTCCAATTGGTACATACCTGATTTGGAGATGGAGCTTCCTTCTGTTGCCATGGAAAATACAAAGAAATAAAGAATGTCAGCTCCCTGTCCTAATATCATTTGACCTACCACTCTAATGCTGTTCAAGCCATGCCATAATTACTCATATTCTAATGCTGCATCTCCTGAGTTGTCATCAAATATGCCTCCATTTCAAGCTATGTATCTCCAACTTACCCACATACCCACTACACAAGGAGATAGGTCAGTTTTATATCTAGTTGAGCCCTTAATTTTTGCCCTCCATAGTAATATTAAACAGATTAGAGTGATCGTTTCATTAATCCAACTTAGAAAAGTGTGAGCATATGCAAACCTTTCTGGAGTCCTAGAACACTTTGCCAGGCAGAATGGAAAAGATTATGTGTAACCCAGCTCCCTCTCTCCCTTTTATCTGTGTTTCTTTTTTCACTCTTTCTCATTTTGCCTCTTAAAAGAATTCCACAAACCTGCAAAAATACTGCAGGTTCTTTCAACTTTGGTTGGCTCAATCAAAGTTTTAATTCTAACTCAGGGCTACTACAAACCAACCAGTCTACAGAAAGAACTATGTAACCCAAATGAATCCTGTCTAAACCAATTAGCTACTTATCTACCCACCAGACCAAATTCTCACTGACCCCAAATTCATCAGCTGGCCTTCATGAAATTATTTGCTTTTTCCCATCAAACAGAATGTCCCAACCACAAAACGGTATGTTATAATTTGCCCTTGCCGTAAGGTAGATGGATGGGTAAGAGTTGAAACCACCCCCAGCTCCTGTTTGCATTCCCAAGTGCTGTAGTCTCACTTAGGACCATTAACAGCCTAACCTGATTTTAGCTCCACAAATTTAAATCATATCCTTACCTCGGGCTGTCTTACAGATGACTCCCATGGTTACATTGGAACAAGAGCCCAGACGCCATACCCCATTGCTGCTCTGGATCCAATAGCAGCTGTTTGGACTGATCATGCTTGGTCCTGTATCATGTTGTCCCCAGTTAGAATAGTTCACAGCCATGCTGTCGTGCCAGACAAGTGTGCCACCTGTGCAGAAGAGAGAAACATGATTTGCATGATCAGTGAAAGAGCCATTCTAGAGTAAGTGATACATGAACATCTCCTCAGCCTACCAGATGTTGGAAAGCAGCAGAAAGCAGCAGCATAGTGATTAAAGTGTTTGACTAGGATGGGGGGGGGCACAGGTTTGAGTCCACCAGCCATAGCCAGTCACTCTTTGTCAGCCCAGCTTAGTTCTCAGGGTTGTTTTTTGGGGGAAAATGAAGAGGTCCCATATAAGCCAACTTCAGCATCTGGATAAATGATAGGATATAAAGCTAATAAATACACGATCAAAGTATATTTTCAGAGAATGACTCTCCAGCACAGCACAATGCTACAAATCAATTTCAAAGTTACCGAAGTTATCTGAGTGCTGAAGAATAATGCAGTCTCTCAATGCTGCTTGATTTACCTTTGGGATTAAAGGACATCCCCAGCCATGCTCCTTTGGCTTGGCTCTCATAAGCTTGTAGATGTTCCCAAATAAAGACATTCTCCATCTCATCTAGAATGGACAGCACCATGCCTCCAACTGTGGAGAATGGAAAAGAAAAGAGATGCAGCATCCTGAAAAGTTACAAGGTAGATGAGGACAGCTTGCTCACATGCTTACACTTCCCTGTGAAAGAGCCTCTGCCACAATTCAAAGGCCCTTAAATTACACAATTCTGTAGGACACTTTTCCCAAATGAAGGAAACGCAAATATTTTCACCAGAATAAATATGTAATATATTCTACAATTTTGAAAATAAAAAATATTTGAGTGATGCAATTAATGTTGCTGTAAGGTTGAGGTTTACAAGAAAAACACTCTACACACATGGACATGAGGGGGTGTCAAAATCTGCAAAATGGCAGGATCACAATCAAAGCTCTACCCCTTTTATACGTGGGAGTGACATCATGGCAGATACGAAAGGGTGGTGTTTCAGTCAGGATGCCATACCATCCCGCAGATTTTGATGCCTCCCCCACCCCACCATGCAACTGCATACATTACCTAGTTGTAATCCTTAAAAAGAAATCCTGTTGTCAATTTTATATAATAGAATGGATCAGGGCCCCACTCTGAACATCTTCTACTTTTACTTGAACTGAATCAGAGATTTCCTGATTTGCTTTAAGTCTTCCTAATTGAAAGAAACATATGCAGGAGCTTTGGACTCCCTTAAAGCCTGTGATTTTTTTTTTATTATTTTAGTGCAGTTTGACTTTGTTGGATAGCATTGCTGTGGAGCTTACTCTGGCTTTGAAAAAGATACAATTTCTGCATCAAAGATTCCACACATTACTCATGCATCCTGCTTTGCATTAAAACGGACAAAATAGGAATAAGATTTTTCCATTTCTGCTCTGTTATTACTTTGCATTTCGCTTGATATCTTTTGGCAACAAAAGACAATTTGGGGATGCGGGTAGTAAAATTCCAAAATCACTCTCTACTTTAGCTCCTTTACATAAAAAGCACACATAGTTAACATATATTTTGCAGGAGAAGCTTGAGAATTTGTAATTAATTAACATAGTTCAATTTTGCTAAAGTTCTCCTATACTCCTATGCAGATAGGTATGGGGTTAAAAAACTCTCAATTCTTAGGGGTGTGTGGCTTAGCCTCTGTGGAAGATGGCGTGCTGAATGCCTTGCTTGTCCCTCAACCTGCCCTTTTTGGCTATTATCAACTGCTTATCTGCACTGAATTCCCTTCTAAAGCAACTGAGAAATGCCAGGAGAGGTGCTTCACAACAAGCAAAAAGGGTCAACTTGCGTGAAAGAGACAAAAACAACCAGCAGACGTTCTGGTTTTTTCAAGACACCCATCAAACTATTCTACAAAAAATAATTGCTTTCAAGCCTCTAACAGAATTGTTGATAAAAATGGGAATTTGTTATAAATGGGAATGTGCATTCAAGCTTACAATTTTAAAACCACAAGGAGCAGAGATAATTTTACTATTTAGGACTTGAATCAAATTCTAGCAGACTTGAAGATTCCCCGATGTTGGCAAAAGGAACCGTGAGCATTAAAATAGACGCAGCTCCAAAAGGAAAATGATAAATCAAGGAGGACCCCAACAGAAACAAGATCAAAAGGGAAAAACAATAGAAGAAACTCTTTACAGTATATTGACCAGTTATGATGTAGCATAATATATAAGACTTTAATTTGCAATAGGACTTTAAAAAATATACTTAAATGGTAGCTGATTTATTGGGCAGCAAAACCCTTCCCCATTTGGACCACAAAGGAGCTCGGAGTGATCCCTTGTGAACCTATGCAGAAACTGAACAGGGAGGGGGGTTGGTCAGGAGGGGAACACGGATGCTAAGAATTTAGGTATCATTATAGCAGGGAGACTTGTGGATGGGGAAGGCTTTGATGAGGGCTGGGAGTTTCAGAAGAGAAAAAGCAAGAAGGAATGAAATTGTCACTGGTACAATCAACAAAAGGCTTGTTCTTCCAAGCTCAGAATAAATTCAAATTATTTTATAGGATGCCAGGTATCTACAGCAGCAATAGTATTTCATACGTGGTATCTGTACATTTATCTCACTGAATGTTGGAGGACTGAAAGTCCCAATTTAAAAGATTTAAAATATTTAGACATGTCCCCCTCAATTTTTATGTTACAAGAAACTTATACGATACACAGTGTCTAAATAAAAAAATATATTTATATAGATATTGCTCTAGGCACTAACAAGGCAAGAGGGGTTGTACTTTTATTTAAAGCTAGTTTAAACTTTAAATTGTAAATATTATTGAAGGATACAATGGAAGGTTCATATTTATTACGGGAGAATGAGACACATTTTCAGTTACGATTGTTTAAATTTATTCCCCAAATGAGGGTCAAATATTAGGAAAATATTAAAGACATCAGTAAAATTTGGGAGGGAGAATTTGATTTAAACATAAATGCAGGCACCTTTCAGGGGAAAGTGCCAAAGATAATATCTGCAATATTCTCATATATTAACATTACTGCAGGCTCAAGGACTGATTATGGAAAATACAGGGAAAATTATGAACCTCTAATCAAATGTGTTCACGTATTATTCAGGACAGACATAAATCTTATTCCAGATTAGATTATATATGGGCATATGAAAGATGGAGCAAGATTTATCTAAGCATTTTAGATCATGCAGCAGCAGTAAAGATGGCATTTTCATATATATATATATATATATATATATACACATATACATATATACATACATACAGTATATATATATATATACACACACACACACACACACCCACACACACATACATACACATAAACATATATATACACACACACACATACGTACTTTTTATTAAATATTTTTTAAAAAGGAAGATAAAAACTAATACAAACTAATATAAAACAAGAAAAAGAAAAAAAAGAAATCAAAGAGAAAGCTAAAAGTGCAAGAAAGGAAAAAAAAGAAATAAAAAAGATACAAAGTAGCTTTCAATTTTCTTTACAGCAGTTTTAAGTACAATTATAAATTTACCTCTTACTCTATGGTTACAGTATAATTCTCTTCTCACTATAATCTATCCTGTCTAATCATCAAAACCATAAATCAGAAGTTCTGTTTCATGCAAAAAGTCTATAAGGAGTTTCTAGTCAGCAATAAAAATAGATATTGTGTTTTCTCTAATCAAAGAAGACAATTTAGCCATCTCAGCAAGTTACATCATCTCCACCAACTATTTCTCATTGTGGGTAATGCCAGATCTTTCCATCTTTGTGCATAAAATAATCTTGCTGCAGTTATCATGTACAAAAACAAAGTTCTGTAACTTTTTTCCAACCATTTGTCCATCAATTCCAAAAGAAAAACCTCTGGTCTCAATTATGTATTAATCTTTAAAATCCTTTGAATTAGTGTATGTATTTGAATCCAGAATTTTCTAGCTTTTTTTACACATCCACCAAACATCATAAAATGTCCCTTCTTGTTGTTTACATTTCCAACATAAATTTGAAGTACCTTTATACATTCTAGATATAGTTATTTTGAAATAACATACAATTCGTATTTGTCATGATACCCAGATATTATTTATTTATCTATCTATCTATCTATCAAATTTATATGGCTGCCCATCTCACGAAAAGTGATTGGGTGGCATACAACAATCCAATAAAACAGTAGATATATCAAACAATAATTACTTAAAACCATTATATAATAATTATTAAAAAACAGTAACAACTATAAAAGCAGAACTAAAACAGAGAAAAGAAAGTAACAGACAAAGGGATGTTAATAGTAACAGAGCCACCTCACTAGTTCACCCGTCCCCTGGGGTCCCCAGGCCTGCTGGCATAACCAGATCTTGAGGGACCTTTGTGTCATGAGCACTGATGGCGAGCAGGAGGGGGGCCCTATCCAGGGGGGAAAATGCATGTGTAGTAGTGAGGAGTTGAGCAGTCATTCAAAGAGACACAGAACAGACCTGCCTTGACTTTTGGGGTTTATCTGTATGGGTTTTCTCACGCTTCTTCAGTTTGTTAGGATTTTCTGTCTAACGTAGCAGTAATAAAACACTAGAGACTTATTCCTCGTCTCAGCGTGGTTCCTGACTGTTAGGACACTTTGGAAGCTCAGGAGTGATGAGGCTGACCTCATCTTTGAGGGGAGAAGATTCCACAATGTGGGTGCCACAGCAAAAAAGGCCTCCTGCCTAGGGCCCACCAAATGTAGCTCCCTAGACAACAGAACCCGTAACATACCCACTCTGTTGGATCTAGTGGGATGGGGAGATGAAATAGGGAAGAGGCGGTCCCTCAAATAACCCGGTCCCATGCCATGAAGGGCTTTAAAGGTCAACACCAGCACCTTGAATTGGGCCCAGAAACAGACTAGTAACTAATGCAGCTCACAAAGCAGAGGTGTAATGTATGTTCTACCAGAAATACACATAACTGCCTGCACCACTGCATTATGCACCAACTGAAGTTTCCAGATACTCTTCAAGGGCAGACCCATGTACAGCACATTTCAGTAGTCCAAACAGGAGGTGACCAGGGCATGAGTGACTGTGAGTAAGGCCCCTTGGTGCAGGAATGGGTCCAACTGGCACACAATACAAACTTGCACAAAGATCTTCCTAGCTATGACTGCCACCTGCTCACTGAGCAGGAATTGTGAGTCCAGGAGGAACCCCAGATTGTACACAGGGTCTGTTTGGTGCAGTGCAACCCCATTCAGCAACAAATCTTTAGGGTGTACAAGCCAAGATCCAACACCAAAACATAAGAGGAGCAACGTAGTATATGCAATCCAGTGCAGTGAGGAGTGTTCTGAGCTCTACATTGGGGAAACCAAACAGCCTTTACACAAGAGGATGGCCCAACACAGGAGAAGCAACACCACAGGACCAGAATCAGCAGTTTTGTTGTTGTTTATTCATTCAGTCGCTTCCGACTCTTCGTAACTTCATGGACCAGCCCACGCCAGAGCTTCCTGTCGGTCGTCAACACCCCCAGCTCCCCCAGGGACGAGTCCGTCACCTCTAGAATATCATCCATCCACCTTGCCCTTGGTCGGCCCCTCTTCCTTTTGCCCTCCACTCTTCCTAGCATCAGCATCTTCTCCAGGGTGTCCTGTCTTCTCATTGTGTGGCCAAAGTATTTCAGTTTTGCCTTGAATATCATTCCCTCAAGTGAGCAGTCTGGCTTTATTTCCTGGAGGATGGATGGTTTGATCTTCTTGCAGTCCAAGGCACTCTCAGAATTTTCCTCCAACACCACAGTTCCAAAGCATCAATCTTCCTTCTCTCAGCCTTCCTTATGGTCCAGCTCTCGCAGCCATATGTTACTACGGGGAACACCATTGCTTTAACAATGCGGACCTTTGTTGTCAGTGTGATGTCTCTGCTCTTAACTATTTTATCGAGATTTGTCATGGCTCTTCTCCCAAGGATTAAGCGTCTTCTGATTTCCTGGCTGCAGTCAGCATCTGTAGTAATCTTCGCACCTAGGAATACAAAGTCTTTGACTGCTTCTACATTTTCTCCCTCTATTTGCCAGTTATCAATCAAGCTGGTTGCCATAATCTTGGTTTTTTTCAGGTTTAGCTGCAAGCCAGCTTTTGCACTTTCTTCTTTCACCTTCATCATAAGGCTCCTCAGTTCCTCTTCGCTTTCAGCCATCAAAGTGGTATCATCTGCATATCTGAGATTGTTAATGTTTCTTCCAGCGATTTTAACTCCAGCCTTGGATTCCTCAAGCCCAGCATGTCGCATGATGTGTTCTGCGTACAAGTTGAATAGGTAGGGTGAGAGTATACAGCCCTGCCGTACTCCTTTCCCAATCTTAAACCAGTCCGTTGTTCCGTGGTCTTCTTCTTACTGTTGCTACTTGGTCGTTATACAGATTCTTCAGGAGGCAGACAAGATGACTTGGTATCCCCATACCGCTAAGAACTTGCCACAATTTGTTATGGCCCACACAGTCAAAGGCTTTAGAATAGTCAATAAAACAGAAATAGATGTTTTTCTGAAACTCCCTGGCTTTTTCCATTATCCAGCGGATATTGGCAATTTGGTCCCTAGTTCCTCTGCCTTTTCTAAACCCAGCTTGTACATCTGGCAATTCTTGCTCCATGAATTGCTGAAGTCTACCTTGCAGGACCTTGAGCATTACCTTACTGGCATGTGAAATGAGTGCCACTGTTCGATAGTTTGAACATTCTTTAGTGTTTCCCTTTTTTGGTATGGGGATGTAAGTTGATTTTTTCCAATCTGATGGCCATTCCTGTGTTTTCCAAATTTGCTGGCATATGGCATGCATTACCTTGACAGCATCATCTCGCAAGATTTTGAACAGTTCAGCTGGGATGCCGTCGTCTCCTGCTGCCTTGTTATTAGCAATGCTTCTTAAGGTCCATTCAACCTCACTCTTCAGGATGTCTGGCTCTAGCTCACTGACCACACCGTCAAAGCGATCCCTGATATTGTTATCCTTCCTATACAGATCTTCTGTATATTCTTGCCACCTTTTCTTGATCTCTTCTTCTTCTGTTAGGTCCTTGCCATCTTTGTTTTTGATCATACCCATTTTTGCCTGGAATTTACCTCCAATCTTTCTAATTTTCTGGAAGAGGTCTCTTGTCCTTCCTATTCTATTGTCTTCTTCCACTTCCGCGCATTGCTTGTTTAAAAATAATTCCTTATCTCTTCTGGCTAACCTCTGGAATTTTGCATTTAATTGGGCATAGCTCCCCCTATCACTGTTGCCTTTTGCTTTCCTTCTTTCTTGGGCTACTTCTAGTGTCTCAGCAGACAGCCACTTTGCCTTCTTGGTTTTCTATTTCTTTGGGATGTATTTTGTTGCCGCCTCCTGAACAATGTTGCGGACTTCTGTCCAGAGTTCTTCCGGGACCCTATCTACTAAGTCCAGTCCCTTAAATCGATTCTTTACCTCCACTGCATATTCCTGAGGGATATTAATGAGCTCATATCTAGCTGATCTGTGGGTCTTCCCTAATCTCTTTAGTCTGATCCTAAATTGTGCAAGAAGAAGTTCGTGATCTGAACTACAGTCAGCTCCAGGTCTTGTTTTTACCAACTGTATAGATGTCTGCCACCTTTGGCTGCAAAGGATGTAGTCAATCTGATTTCGGTGTTGTCCATCTGGTGAAGTCCATGTATAAAGCTGTCTCTTAGGTTGTTGGAAGAGAGTGTTCGTTATGCAGAGTGAGTTGTCTTGGCAAAATTCTATCAGCCTATGTCCTGCTTCATTTTGTTCTCCCAGGCCATGCTTACCTGTAATTCCAGCTGTCATTTGACTGCCCACCTTAGCATTCCAGTCTCCCATGATGAAAATAACATCTCTTTTAGGCGTGTTGTCCAGTAGGTGCTGCAGATCCTCATAGAACCGCTCTACTTCAGCTTCTTCAGCATCTGTGGTTGGGGCGTATATTTGGATCACTGTGATGTTAGATGGCTTGCCCTGAATTCGAATTGAGATCATTCTATCGTTTTTTGGATTGTATCCAAGGACTGCTTTAGCCACTTGACTATTAATTATGAAGGCTACTCCATTTCTTCTGTGGTCCTCTTGTCCACAGTAGTAGATCTGGTGGTCATTTGATGTGAAGTGGCCCATTCCAGTCCATTTCAGTTCGCTGATGCCCAAAATGTCTATCTTTAATCTTGACATCTCACCAATAACCACATCCAATTTGCCCTGGCTCATAGACCTTACGTTCCAGGTTCCAATGGCGTGTTGATCCTTAGAACATCGGATTCGCCGTTCACCACCAGCACCGTCGGCTGCTAACCATCCTTTCGGCTTTGAGCTAGCTGCGTCATCACGTCTGGGGCTAGTTGAACTCATCCTCTGTTCCTCCCCAGTAGCATTTTGACCATCTTCCGACCTGGGGGTCTCATCTTCCGATGATATACCGACATATCTCTGGTTGTACTGATCCATTTAGTTTTCATGGCAAGAATACTGGGGTGGGTTGCCATTACCTTCCCCAGGGATCGCATTTAGTCTGACCTCTCTGTCATGACCTTCCCGTCTTGGGTGGCCCTTCACGGTTTAGCTCATGGCATCATTGAGGTGCTCAAGCTCCAGCACCACGACAAGGTAACGATCCTTTGCTGAAGCAGCAGTTTACCTTCATCTAAAAGAAAAAGGACACTCATTTGAGGACAACAATGTTCATATTTTAGACAAGAGAAGATAGGTGGTTTGAGAGAGGGGTTAAGGAATCCATTCATGCCAAAGTGGAAAATCCTTCCCTCAATAGAGGTGGAGGCCTCAGACACAACTTGTCCCCATTTTTCATGCTGCTCTTTCATTAGTCCCCAGGAAGATTAAGTCTACCAGGAAAGCCACTCTTAATGATCCACTTGGGGATGAACAAAGGATTTAGGAGTAAGACATCCCAAAGACAATCCAAACCTCCATGGCACAATTAACAGCCATTCAGGTGTAGGGACAATGCAGCCACCCTGGAAGACATATATGGGGTCCCCTCACCAACCTTTGCCCAGACTGAAGAAGCTGCTTGGACAAGCAGCGAAATGTTTCTACCAAAAAGAAAGAAATCCAGTTGCCATGGCTCAACCTACAGACAATTCCACCTGGATGACTGAGAATCTTCATCGACATCTTCATCTTCTGCTTATTAATCTCGAAACCTGCTAATGTACCAAATTCTTTTAATTTGCCCTTTAACATATCAGTTCCCTTTAAAGGTTCTTCCAGAATCAACATCAAATCATCTGCAAAAGCCCTTAACGTAGAAGTTTTTTAAAAATATATCTTTAATCCCACAATCCTCTCATCTTGTCTTATATCTCTACTGAGTATTCCAAGAACCAAAATAAACGAGAGGAGGCAGTGGGCATCCCTGTCTTGTTCATTTTTGTATCTCACAGGGTATTTGTTTGTTTGTTTGTTTATTTAATACACCGCCCATCACACTATAAAAGTGACTCTGGGCTGCTTTTGTTAGATCTCCATTAACAATTATTTGTGCTTTCTGTGAAGTGTAAATCTATCTTACCCATTTTATAAAGTTGTCTCCAAAATTTATATCTTCTAAAACCTTAAACAAGAAAGCCCAGTTCAAATTGTCAAAGGCCTTCTCTGCATCTAAGAAGATCAATGTGGCTTGTTTTTCATTATGTTGCTCCAAGTATGCCAAAATGTCCAACACATTTTTAACCTTGTCCTTTCACTGTCTTTTAATTGATCCTGAGAATTTTGGTAGTTTTTGTTTAACTAAATACTTCTCAATTGTTTCCACTGAAATCTCCTGTTTTTGATATAAATTAGAAAAAAAGTTATGAAATGCTTTTTTGATTTTTTTGATTTTCCACTAATTCTACATTACCTTCCTGAATTTTAATAATCATTTTCTTCTTTCTTTCTTTCCTTAATTTAAAAGCTAGCCATCTTCCTGGTTTATGTTCGAAATGTCTTTGCTTAGCCTATTGTAATTTCATTTCAATTTCTTTTATCACTAGCATTGAAACTTGCTGATGTAATAATTTAAGCTGGTAGACAATATTATCATCAGATGGTTTTTTTTTTGCAGCTCCTTTTCTGTTAATTTAATCTGATCCATGACCCTTTCTAATTTCTGCCAAAACTTTTTCTTATGATTCTATTAAGATATATAAAATGCCCTCTCATAACTGCTTTACTTGTATCCCAGTTTTTATATCAACTTCATTATCCAAATTAATCTCAAAGAATTCTTCTAACTTCCTTTTACAATCCTCTATAACTTCTTCTTTTTTCAATCTCCACCGAAAAGTTCCTGATCATTTCTTAATTACCATACTCACAGGGTTATGATCAGAGAATATTCTAGGTAGAATATCCACTTTTGAAATTTTGTTTGCCAAATCTATTGAAATCCAGATCATATCTATTCTTGAAAATGATTTATATCTCTCCGAATAAAAGGTATAATCTTTTGCTAGTCCATTTTTATGTCTCCAGGAATCTATTAATACCAGATTTTCCATTAAATCAAAAAAGGACTTTGGTAGTTTTCATTGTTTAATTTTAATTTGTTTCTCTGATACTCTATCAATGGTGTCGTAACTCCATTCCAATCTCCTAACAGGCACCAGCTTGAATGTGAAAAAGCTGAAAGTTCATCTAAAAGTTTCAAATAAATTTTATTTTTTTCCTCATTTGGAGCATATACTCCCACTACAATCATTTTAGTACCATTTACCTCTATTTCAATTCCTACGTATCTACCATGATCATCTGCAAATAACAAGTGTGGTTTCAAATAAGGGTTAACACAAATTACAGTTCCATTAATTTTCTTTGAGTTCGCTGAAACAAATTCTTGCCCCAACTTCTTATTTATTAAGTATTTTATATCTTTTTTCCTTATGTGTGTCTCCTGCAAGCAAATCACATCATATTTTAATTTGTTTAAATAATGATAAACTTTTTTCCTTTTTTGTGGAGCATTTGCTCCATTTATATTCCAAGAGAGGAATTTCAAATCCATATTTATGCAAGTGCTTCCTCCGAATCTTTCGCAGTAGAAGCCCTTTCTTCTCTAACTGTTGTGCCTTCCTTTCTTTTAATTCCGCCTGCCTCTTGTTCTAAATCCCTTCTATTTCTCTATAGAAAATTTTTGGCTTTAGAAGTTGAAGTCAATTTAAACCTTTTTTGTTGAAACGTACAGCTCAATCCTTCTAATCTTTCCCAACGAAAAGGGACTTTATTTCAACAAGTCTGTCAAGAAAGCATATTCCTTCCTTTTCTTTAAAATCCTCACTGGGATTTCTTTAAGTACAGTTGTCTCTTCTCCTTCAATATTAAGTTCAACATCATAATTTGCCTGTAAGATTAACTCTCTCACCCTCCTTCTAGAGAATTCTACTAACACGTCTCTTGGTTTGTTATGCCTATCAGTATATTTAGAATTAATACAAAAAATCTTCTCTGTTTCATCTATCATCCTATCTTCTTCCCAGTCAATTGCAGATGCTAAAGTTTGAACTATCTTTTCCTTTAATTTTTCTTCTTTGAACTCGGGTATTCCCCTGAATCTTAAACAGAATTCTTTATTAATTCTAATAGTGCAAGTCTATCCAATTTATTTTCTCTTTCAGTTTCCAACCAGTCAACCCTATCATTAACTTTTTAAATTTCTCCCTCCCATTTCTTTTCCATCTTCTCTAATCTTTGATCAAATCCCCTTTCAAAGTCAGTAAATTTTAACCCCAATGATTGGTTGACATTTTGAATGATTGTCTGTGAAGTTTTATAAGTATATTCCTCAAACACTGCCTTCATCCAATCATCTTCCCCCGACTCGCGTCTAACCTGCTTTCTAGTATTCATAATTTAATTTAATTTATATTCAATTATATTTCCATTTTACATCTCCTTCTCTTAACCTTAAAAAAAATTTTTTTTACTTTAAAGTGCACTATTTTTTACAGAGTACAACAAATTAAACCATTAGTGGCATCAAACCCCAATAAGAATCAAATCAAGTTTATTATAGCCCTAAGGCCAGATACAATCAAAATATCTAGTAATAGCAGTATTACATTCATATATACAGTATATCAGAAAAATAATAAGTATGAAAAGATCTAAAAATAATTAAGAATAAAAGTACTAAAATAAATCAAAATAAAATACTATTTTAAGAAATTATAAACCTAAGTAATGATGTGGCATATCATACAGATAGTAGCACAAAACTGGGCAATTTAGGAGGATGTTTTCAAGTTCTTGTCCAAAAGAAGTAGGATTAACCACATCACTACCTGGAAATTTCTTCAAAATCGGGTATATAACAGTCTGTCTAGAGTCCTTCTATAAGGAATAGTATAATAGCATATGGTTTAGGCTTTCTATTGAGCCATCACCACATAGACATAACTGAAGGTACATAGGAGTACCCTTAAAATGTCCAAAAAGGACTGCTGAGGTCAGAGCATCCAGCCTGGCTAAGGTGAAAGCCTTATGAAATTTCAAAATTGTAATGGATGATAAATAGGAGTCTGCAATTTCAGAAAAAAATGATAAATACTGGAGTGTGGCACTTTACTTAAATTTGTTTGGAGATCTATAACCCAGGTTCATTGTTCAAGGGAGGTTCTAGCATTATCAAAACCTAATGAGCACAGACTTTCCATAGAAAAGCCCAGCAACTGAATTTTATCTAAGGCTTTTTTAAGCCACGATGATTTAAAACGATCTCTAAATATTAATGAGGCTAAACCTATAGGAGGTAGAATTAACTTAAGCCAGAAGGTAGGAAGAACAATCTCAATATATCTTCTCAATATTCAGTGAGATGCTGGGAAGGCTGCCAGTCGAAGGGAACACTATTTTACCTTTGGTGAGAATGCAATAAAATATTGGAATTTTGAAAGAATGTGTTTAAAGAAATCTCTTACAGAAAACAATTCTTGCCAAAGCTAGATTTGTTAGACATCTCTGATGGACAGGGTTTTTTTTATCATATGGCATAGCAGTTCAGTGTTCATGCTGCTTTTTTTTCTTGCTGGGAAATCCTTGTGAGGTCCAGCAGCCAGATGTGCAAACTATTTAGGCGTGACAAGTCACGTTGCCTGGGGTGCACCACGAGGAGGCTAGTCTACATTGCACCGAGTTGGGCTGAGAGAAGGTCCAAGGTCACCCAGCCGGCTATCATGCCTAAGGAGGGACTAGAACTCACAGACTCCTGGTTTCTAGCCCAGAACCTTAGCCACTAGACCAAACTGGTTCTCATGGACAGAATAAGAAATAGCAAAGGAAACAAACTCATTCAGTTTTTGCTTATAGCAGCCAAATTAGTCATTGCTAAAAATGGAAATATCTGGATAATATTTCAGTGGATAGATGAAATAATTAAGATCTGGTCTATAGTTGTACTTGAAAAAGTGTCTGATAAAATCCTTTGTATGACAAGCCAAACCAGTGAATCACTGTTTTGCAAGGCATATTGGAATTTCTTTGTTTATATAAGAAAACCATTCTGGGAACAGCTTGCATCAAACATTATGGGCATGTTAAAATGGACCATTTTTTAAAAAAAATCTCAACTTCCCTGTGTTGGAGGTTGTTCTCTGTATGCATGTGAGCATTCCTGAGAGCAGGAATCTGACCTGAGCAATGATTACTGAAGCAGGTATTGTAACTATAACAGAAAGGAGATTTAGTTATAGAAAATACATTATAGAGACAGGCAAAGCCAGCATCTAGCTAACCACATCCTCCCAGGCGAAGAGTACCGGAATGTGGTCATGCATAGTGCCTGAGACCAAAAGATAGAAGGATGTCACCTAATCAGTCTCTTAGATAAAACGCAGGCAGAGTAAAAAGAGGGGACACAGTATAGATCCTCACCTATACCCTATTGCTTCCTTGGGGTCAAGGGATCATGAAAAGACAGTGCCACTGGATTTGGACCTCCAATGCTCTAAATATATGCAGCACTTCCAACAAATAATGATCTAAGAAAACCACAGATAAGTTTCAATTGATTCTGGTAAGCTTTACCTTTCTGGCATCTCTTCACAGCTTCCTTCTGTCCTAGCATAACTTCCATGTGGAAAGCATAACAATGGTTTCGAAAAGGAACCCAAGAGGAATCCTCTACTGTTTTAGGACAGCTTCCGTTGTAGCTCCACTTGTGTGAAGAAAGGGATCCTGAAGCAGAATACTTGGTTAGAAGAAACTTAGCAAACATTTTTTTTAATCCATTCAATTGTGTCTGATTCTCAGAGACTGCCTGGACAAGTCCCCGCAGTTTTCTTGGCAAGATTTTTGCAGAGGTGGTTTGCCAGTGCCTCCTTCCTTAGGCTGAGAGAGAGCAACAGGCCCAAGGTCACCCAGCTGGCTTCGTGCCCAAGGTGGGACTAGAACGCATAGTCTCTGCTTTCTAGCCTGTTGCCTTAACCACTACACCAAACTGGCTCTCGGCAAATATTTACATTGGTTTTAATAGTTAAAAACAAATTCCCAATGCATTTTTTTTCTGACCCCTTCCTTAAAACTCTGGGGATGGGAGAAGAGATTCTTTATTTCAGCATTCCCTCCTGTATCTGTGGAGCTCCCATTCAGATACGATACCTGTGTTCAACTTGCAGATGGCCCCTTGAAGCTTTGTGTTGCAAGTGGCAGTTCGCCATGTCCCATCTATATCCATGTATGCACACCCCACAATTTGCTGTGGTTCTCCATCCTGCCAGTTTGTGTAGGAGATGCTTTCATCTGTAAACCATACGTAGTTATGTCTCCCCTAAAAGACATCAATACATATAAAGTTTTGCCACACTGGACTAATCAACTTAAGCTATCTGAAGGAGTCACATAAACAGACATGATGGCAGATATCTTTATTTATTTATTTGTTTGTTTGTTTATTTATTTATGAAACATTGTGGATGTGTAGAATGATCCTCCCATGCATCACAGAGTCACATTGATAGTGGTTCTCTATAGGAGGGTTTGGAAATACAAACCAGACACCACTCATTACTTCTTTACAGCTTCACCATTTGCTATTCCGGAACAATGATTTGGCCAACACATGAACTCAGACAGTGTCAGACCCCTAGATATGCTTCCATTTTTTACATCTTACTATATGCAGGGCAGCCCTGATTTACATGCTATGGCTTCTAAGCATAGTTGACTTACCTCTTCTTTGGACAAGCCAATCCAGAGTGGGGTATGTAAGCTGCTGACTGCCTGAGTGAGAAAGGCCTGGGTGTATGGTTCTATCACATTTGCTAGGCTTCCATTGAGACTCTCACATAGCAACACAGCTTCCTGCCATTTGAGTGGCTTCGTCAGGACACGGTAAGTGTTGTTAAGATATAAAAGGGTAGAGTTGGGAACAGGGGAGAAGGATGTTGAAGAAGGATTTAGAGTAGGGTCTTGGGTGTGGAGGAAGAATTTGAGAGAAAGAAAATCAAAGCTTAGCCATGCCTTACAAATCCACCCTAGAACCATTAACAAAGCAATATTGTTTCATTCAAAAATTAGTAACAATTTGCTGAATATCAAGTAGTGTTTTATTCCATTTCACTAAAAATAATGGCTATTTTTGTGCTACTTTCTTACTTTCTGTGAAGCAGAACTTTAGTTCTCCCTGGAAGCCACTGATGGCCACATAAGGTTGGTGGGAAGAGCCAAGATATATCCATAGATACTATTATATTCTCTCACTTAACACATTTATATTCTACTGTGTAGTCAGAAAACCTCACTACTCCTCTATGTAGTTCTGATCAGGATTACTGTCCAGGCGGATGGGGATAAAGGAGAGAAGAATGTTAACCTCTCCACTCTCCTTCTGACCCTGTTAAAGACTGTTTTCTCATTGTTAATAAAAGTGAGGAAAGAGAAATCTGTTCCCCATCCTATATGATACTTAATCAGTTGGAGTAAGGAAAAGTGGATAGAACTCCTGGATCATATACAGGTTGCAGACAAAAACCAAGGGCCATATAATCCTGAATACGTGCTCACTAAAACAGCATCTCCAAGACTAACCAGCTTTAGCAACAAAACAACTTAGAGTCTGGTAGCATTTTCAAGACTAATCAACTTTACTGGGGCATACACTGTGATGAAAACCAGCAGCTTTCATGAACATGCATGTATCTGATGAAGAGAGCTGCTGCTCATGAAATCTTATGCGTCAGTAAAGTTGGCCAGTCTTGAAGGTGCTACCAGACTCTTATGTCTGCTTTGTTGCCAGAGACTAATATGATTCTTCCCCACATGTGCACAACAAAAGTGAATGCCATCACCCTTGGCACAAGGAATCAAAATTATCCCAAGCCCTCTCTGCTAAACACAACTGATAGTATGCCAATCTTATTTTTCCTGCATTATTCCTAACTCTTACCTTTGCTTCTCTGGCAGATGAAAATATGTTTCTCCTCCAGGCAGTTCCTATCATCCCAACGGCCAGTGAACAGGGAAGGGAGGCCATGCCGCATCACAGCACAGTTGGTCTATGAGAAACAGAACCAGGGAAGTCAAAGTCTTACACGTGCAATCACAATGAGAAGGTAGCTACAGAACAACATCTAGAATTGTCTGAGTGTGTCCACATTGGGTTGTCCAATTCTTGTCCTGTGACTATGGGTTGCAACATTCAGTATCACATATGAAACTGTTCTTGGCAACTGTTACAAGTCTGTAGGCAATGCAGAATACAGACAATGGATTCCAGAGAGACACAAAGACAGGGTTCACACAACACTCTGAACACTAAACCAGGTTGTGGTTTTCACATAACTTGTTATGCCTGAACAAATAAATCATTGTGGATAAGCATGATAGCTTAGTACCCACAATATGCTAACACAGTGGCCTGATTCCTTCTCTATTTTAGTTCATCACACCATGTTGCATAAACCCAACCAAAATGCTACTTCATCTTTATCAACCTTTGAAACTCATTATTGCAAGACATGCTGGTAATATCCTTTGGAAAAACAGGTAGCTGGTTAAACTGTAAGTAACAGAATGCTGGCCTAGATACAGTCTGGTTTTAACTCTAATTGCAAATTATAATATTTTTAAGAGATCACCTAAAAATAAAAAATGTATTATATATTTATTTAGAGGGAAGACCAAAATGTTCTCAGAAACTTATGCCAAATGCTTGAGAGAAATTGCTTGCACTTGTTGATGCAAACACACCAAAGACCACTTTCATGCACAACCACCCTCTTTAAGGATTCAAAAGTCACATCCTAGAGCGACACAAGGCAGTGCATGTCAGCCTTGCCTTCTCCAGTGTTGGGCAGGGAAGTCTGAACAGAAATTGTAATCCTGTTTGATTGAATATGTTTCCAGTGCTTGACTTAATCCAGAGCCCCTGAGTATCAGTAGAGGTTCAGCTCACCGGCTGATCGCTAGCAATGGATGTTCGATATCCAGATGGCTCCCCAGGGGCCCAGTTCACATACTTGACAGCTTCAGGTTCTATCCAGAGAAATTCCTTCTTGGAATCTTGGAGGCCAATCCATATATCAAAGGTCACGCTTGGGAGAAGGGTTGTTATAAAAGCTGCAGGAAAGAAGCAAGGGAATGGAAAGTGCCTGGCATATATCAGAGAGAAAGCAGTGAAGATGATGCTGATTTGTTTTTCTAAGTGGAGCTAGGAACTCAAAAGTTGAACTCCACTTTCCCCTCTACAAGCACTTCTCCATGGCATAAAATTTGCTGTCTTCCACTGGCTCTGTTGCTTGTTTTACTGCAGTCCCTGATCAATATCCAAGGTAAAGGATGATAAAGGCTAACAGATTTTATACATCATGAGGCTCCATTGGATGGTGTCAGAATACTATTTTAACATCGCTAAAAACATCAGCACAGAACTGTTCGATATCACCTCCTCTGAATCTGTGCTTGGAGCATAGCCTTGGATCACCATGATACAAAAAAGCTTGCCGTGGACTGAAATGGTACTCATCCTGTTACTCTTTGGCACAGAGCTCAGCACTCTTTTGTTAGTAATGTGACTATTACAATTATTCTATGAGTTTTCTTGTCTACAGTAAACAATCTGTTGCTTTAGATATACAATGACTAAAATATATGAGTATTTATATTTTCAGAGCCTTCTATTCTTTATTATTTCTTCACATACTCCTGGAGTGAACATTATAAAATAAGTTCTGCTGAATCAGAGGACACCTCTGTTCTAAGCAGAATTCAGAACATTTTGGGGATAGGACAGATGGCCATACCAAAGACTAATAACTATGATGCTGAGGGGCAAAGAAAGAGACAGAGAGTTGGATCTCTGGCTATCACACATTGGTTAAAAAGTCTACTATCTTTTCCTTCCTGTGAACTGCCTTTTATATGATACGACTATTCATCTTACTATTCAGGAAAACTGAAATTCCAAATTGAAATTCAATTTCCAGAGGTACAGCTGTTACCAACAAGAAAAGCTTGCATTTTTGTTTTAGTTGTTATTTAAACACATAGCCAGTCGTGACATTCTTTGTTTCAGCAGAAGCGTCTGCAATATTGAAGATTTTCATCAAAACAATGAAGGCAGTATTGTGCAATTGCAACACAAGTTCCACCCTTTTAGTAAGTCCATGCAACATCACAACATATACAAAAACAGCTTGCATTGTGAGGTCACAATACTAGTTTTGCTATTCCCCCCTCCCTTCCCACAGAAACCTCATTAGGTGGATTTTCCCAACGAAAATGCTACTCTCCCTTATCAAAAGGATTTGTTCTCTTGAGGAACCCTCCTACCTATTCCAGGACCAAAACCTTTCCACTTTCCAGAGGCAAAGCAAGACAGCTGTGCATGTACATGCAACCACAGGCAGAACCAAGGATAAAGCCTACCTTGCTCAAGGTGGTTGGAGATGGTAGCCAATATACCTCCTTGAATTTCACACTTGTGCTTTGCCTCCGGCCATGTCACTTTTTCTTGACTGTTGATCCTAAAGCACTACAAATGGTGTTTCCCAACAAAGAAAATATAAAAAACAGGAGAGCTTTCAAGCGGGGGAATCTTTTTTTGTTCAGATTTGTTTAATTCCCTATTCCATTAATATTCCTCCCTTCCTCCAAAAATGCTCCAGACCCAAGGTATGCTTTTCCCTTCCTGCAACAATCCAGTGAGATAATATAGATCAACCAGTAATGATTGGGTGACATCATCAAGCGAGCCATGCTAGGATTTCAAACAAAAGTCTCATCAACTGTAGTCTATTATTTCACCACACTACCTCTTTGACTTGTTTATTCCTATGTGCTGAAAGCTAGCTAAGGAAGGGGAAACTCAGACCTTTCCAGAAACTGCCTGTTGCTGGCTCAGCCAGTAATAGGGATTATTGTGAAGAAACCAGCTGGTTTCACTATTCTCCAAAGGACTTCTTTTTCTTCTCACATATCCAGTTCAAGGAGGACACACAGGCAGATATTCCTCTCAAATTGTCCCCCCAGTGAATCATGGTAGGGTGGTCTGAGTACCTTATTAATGAAGGCATGCCACCCTTGGGCGCAGCTCCCAGGAGTTGGTATAGGCAGTGATGGCAAGGAGGGCTGCACTGTGGTGGTGTTGGCACGCTTGCAAATGTAAGGCAGAGCGGTGAGGCATTTCTGGTCACTCCAGTCCTCTGGAGAAGATGGAAAATATGGCAATGAGCTTTGTCCAAGGGATGCCAGAACACAGTGGCCCTCTCAAGGGAAGAAACTGCTGCAGTAATAAATGGTGCCAAGACTTTGTATTAAAATTCTGGCAGAGGAAAACCCAAAATCTGAAATTTGGGATGTTTCCTCTCTTACCCGCTGCATCCGAAAAGCCATGTAGCCCCACGCCACTAAAATAAAATATAAATGAAATTAACTTTATATACACTTCCATTTAAACTGTTAATTGCATGCCAATTATTAAAATGAAAATGGAAAGTAGGAAGAGAAGAAATTACAGTGATTTAATAGTAAAGAAATACAAAGACAGGAAAGAAGTCTACTACCACAAACACTTTTTCTGTGAGCTTGAGTGCATCACAGAAAGTTTCTCCATGGTGGCTAAGACTACCAATTCTGGCACTTGGCTAACTGAAGTTACAGCTAGTTTTTTTCTTTTGTGACACAAGCTTTCTATCATGGGATTGTTATTTAAAGAAAACCTGTTTTTTCTTTACATTCTTTGAAACTCCTACGACTTTTTTATTCCATATCTGGAAAGAATATGGTGGAAACTGCAGCTCTGCAAGAACTTCAGAAATGTTCCTAACAAAGGAGGCTACTGAAACCCATGCTGAAGCTTTATATAAATCATTCAACAGCACCCAGTGGGGGGAATAAATAAAATAAGCTCTGACTGTCAGGGCAGTGGTAGAGTTTCATACATGAAAACGCAGGACTAGATCCACCTTGATATGGATTCCTTAGGTTGTAAGATGACCTACTATAATTAAATAGTTGTAGCATGAAGAATAAAATAAAAGTTTAAAAAAATGAAAGGACACTACAGTGGATGACAATTACTTAAGGAGGCATATTAGTTCTAAAAGTAATAGAAGCATTGTTTCTGAAAGGGTTGAAGCTAGTGAGTTGAGGGCTCCTGATTCTGGAGACTAGTACTGACATGGATTTAGCATGTTTGAGACACACATTGTCAGAACATAGCAATGTCTATAGCCAAGGCTCTGGGCAAAAATTGCAATGAGGGTACACTGCTAGCTGCTGTGATGTCTATGATCATGGCCAGGTTGATAATGCCCTGGCAAATGGCCACTAGTTCTTTGGGAATCAATTCCAAATGTTGTTTGGACCATGCTACCTTGATTGCTAAAGCATTAGCTTTGTGAACGAATATCAATATATCTACCACATCCTTTGAACTCATCACTCCATGAAACCAAAACTACCAGGAGAACCTTTAAAGTCCTGGAGATGGTTTACAGGGTAGTAATAGTTAGCACAATGGAAGGCCCTTTCTGCACCTGGTAAAACTCACTTTGCCTTGATGACTCATGTTCAGTGCATCGGGAAGGAGATACCTGCTGCTGGGTCTGTCAGAAATTTGTTGACTGCCCTGAGGCCAAAGATCTTACCAACTTTCTCGGCCAAGAATCTGAAATTACTTTTAAAAAACCTCCTCCTCCTCCTCCTCCTCCCCCCTCCCCTTGAAAGCAAGGACCTGCTCTTTCATCATAGGTGCTCATGAGGACAGCCCTGCTGGTACATTTAGAAGAGGTTGGACAAGATAGCATTTAATTTTCCTGAGCATCTATGCAGCCAGCTTCTTGGGAGTGAGAAAGCAGCCTTTCAAGGCCTTGAGGAACTGAAGGAGCACTGGTATCAAAGAGGAAATTTGGAGAGGACTGTTCCAGAGATAGTCTACATAGAGTTCCTGAGGAAATCCTCCATTATGCTCTGTCCCCTTGGCTCCCCCAGCTCTTGAAAGAGCTTAAGGATGACCCCATTATCTCTGAGGAAGTAGCAGAAGAAGTCAGTGCTGCTTTTTATGTCACCATAGAAAATGACCCTTTGAGAAAATGAGAAGAGTCATCTGGGCTGGAGGTAGGAGGTTCTATAACCTGGCCAGACTGCTGCTTGAAGGGCAAAGCTCTGACAATGGCAACCCCAATTATTCAAAAATTCTCCCAAGGTATCTATGGACTTTCTGAGGCCATGGCAGCCCACAGAGAAGAAAGGATGGAAAAGTGAAGGAAACATGAAAAGAATTGGAGGAAAAAACAGGGAAAAAGAGTTTTACAGGGAGTTTTTGTAGTGTCCCAAAAATGGGCTGGAAGGTTGCTTTCTTCTGCCACTTAGAGACTACTGTACAAATGAAAATTATTTGGTCTGGCCAGCTAACAATATGTTCAAGTTCTTAGTCGCACTACCTCCACAGGACACAAGATTCTTTCAAAGTTCCTTTAACAAGACAAATTGAAAGAAATAGGATAAAGTACAGAAATCTCTGCAACTGATTTGTTTTCCTTCTAGAATCCAATTTATCTTCCAGGTTCCTAACAAGGAAACTTTCTCAGTCTCTTACTCACATCCCCTGTAAAAACTGGTAAAAGGCTGTTCTCTTAACTGATAGGGAAGGAACATTTGGATGGTTAATTAGCCTCTTGGCTTTTCAGTGTTTACATTAATTTTTTAATCAGTTCCCTGCAAGATATGGACCCAATCTCTCTTAAGATAGCTAGAAAAGGTTTACTGATCTTACTTTATGCATTTTACACTGTTATTTATTCAGATAGTAACCAGCCTTGGGAGAGAATTGAGGAGCTTTGCACAATTTTGTATTGATAAACAGAGAAGTCCAGAATGCTGACTGACAAAATGACTTAAACTTAACTTCCCAGTGATATTGGATCCTAAAGACTTACTTCGAATCTGCAGCTAAACCAGCTAAATATTTCACCATCTCGGAATCTCCTAAACATTAGAGAACCTTCTTGCAAGCTCAATTTAATATCCTTCCATCTGTTTTGCCAGAAAGCAGGTTTCCATGGTTCCCCTATGAGGTGCATACTTGCTTTGTAGCTGAGAGTTGAATGAAATAGTTAAGCCATGTTCTACTCTATTGCAAAGGTTACAGGAATCTACAGAATAAATTATGGTCCTTTAAACAAACTTTCCATACCACTCAGATGAATTCTTCCTTGCTTGCCTATAAAGTTGCAAAATTTGGCAGAACTGCACGTAGAGGACAGAAACAGATAATTAATATTTATCTGCTAGTTAAACTGGTAATCCATCGCTCACTCCAGTTGCAGTATGTAATCTCTTACTGCTTTGTGTTACTGTCTGTTTATTACATATTATGTTATTGTCTGAGCTTTCTGTTCTTGTAAGCTATTTTATCATGCTGACCATAATGAAGAATTCATTCATTCAAGGGGTTGAATATTATAACTGAATTTCATTATAAATGTCTACATATGAAACACCAGCCAGCAGCACCTCAGGATCTGATGGGTGCCTGTAAGAATGGAATATCCTTCCAGAACAAAGAAAGTACTATGTTATGCCATGTGTCAATTGGCCAAAGACACTGTAAAGGGACTCAAGAAAGAAAAACATCTCTGTCATTTGGGAATGTCAAGCAATTCCATGAATATATGTCAGCTACTAACCTCGGCTAGCTGTCATGTACACACATTTTCTCTCTTTGTTGATAAGCCGTGGTTTACCAGGGGCCCATGATATGAAGTTCAACAGAGAACTGTCAGACCACCTGGAGGAAGTAAAGGGCACAGAGGGAGGCTTTCATATTTTAAGCACAGGTCAAGCCAAGAAACAAAAGCATTTCTAGGGCAGTGACAGATGTTAATGAGGAAGAAAGAAAAACTCACCGAAACCGTCCATCATTCTCATAGGTGTTTAATCCAATCCACCAGTATTGCTCCTGACCCCTTGAAAACTGGTCACGGATAGTATATATTGGCATCAGAAACATCATCATGAGTAGGAGGGAGAGAAAGAACAAGAGAACTAATCATTTATCTCCAATGTCAAATTACCTGTCATGATTAAAAGATGCCATCCTATCTCATTATTCTAGCTTTTGGTGAAAACCTTTGATCACCTAGGAAAACTTCCTCAAGTACTATTAAATTATTGTTGGCACTGCAGCCTCTAATCACAAAGCCACCAATCTCTCTTTAATGTTATTAATTCTCCATTACATTTTCAAGGCTCAAACAACAAGCTTTCATATAACCTTACATATACCACCTTGAGTATTCTTGAGAAAAGGCAGGATAAAATATCAATGTAAGTAGGCCTACAAATGCACACAAATCTGCCTAGATCCACCCTAAGTAAGGCTTCAATCCCCACATAGCTTACCTATAGATGAAGCCATAACTGAACACAGGAAGCACTCTTATACTAAACAAACTCTTTTTTTGTCAAGCCCAGTACTGCCCCTTCTTTATAAAAACCACTAATCCCCCCTAAAAAAAAACCTATTAGATTTCACAGTCTTCCACAGTTTGGCACTCTTCACACCCCCTTCAGCCAGCCTGCCCACTGGTCTGGCTGAAGATGATGGAAGTTCTCATCCCAACCATCTAGTATATGCCTGATGTAGAAGGCTAGGTTAAAAATATAATACAATCTTTTCATGGCTAAAAGTTGCCTGGCACTTCCATCAGGAAAATGATATTAATATTAGGATCATTCTAACAGCAGGGTCTCATTACTGCTGTGTTCCTTTGTACCCACTTTTAAATATAGAATAAAAAGAAATGCTTACATTAATCCTTAAATCCTTCACCTGAAAATGCCAGAAACTGAACCTGAGACCTCGTATATACAAACATATGCTAATTTACCAACTTCATTGGAATATAAAGTTCTGTATAAATGGAAAGATGGCTGAAAGGTGCTTCCTTTTTTAACACTGAAATAAGGAGTCAGCACAACAGCTGACTGTGTCTGATTTTTAAAAAAATGCATACATTGCACTCTGAACACACAAAAGATTAGATGTGAAAAAAATGCCTCACAGAGAAGTGCGGGGTCAATTCCTGCACTCATCTAAGAAAACAGATCTAGGCTCAACATTAGGAGGTACTTCCTAACTCTAAAATCAGGCCAATGGTACAAAATGTCCTGGGATGTGAAATAGAAGTTCTTTTCTTGAGTACCTTCAAACAAACATACACATGAGTATATAACTAGCTCAAGATCATGTCTGGCATTAACATCACAGGTTAATAGAGACTTGAAATGGGAATTCTAGTATAAGCACTATTCTTTTACCATAATATCTAACTTGCCAGGCCAGGAACAAATTAGATGATCTGGAAGATTGTAGCCTAACATCCAAGATACTCCTGATTTGGATGACAGAAACTAATTTAACACTCATGGGAATGCTAATTATAGTTTAATTAGTAGTAGCTTGATATACCCCCTTGGGACACAGCAAGCTACTTAAACATATGCCTCTCCTATGCCCTGGATCATTTAACACATTGAGCATATATTGCACTCTCTCATCAAGATTGATATGTTCAGATGGGATTCAATGCTAGTCTTCTATCTATCTATCTATCTATCTATCTATCTATCTATCTATCCATCTATCTATCCATCTATCCATCCATCCATCCATCCATCCATCCATCCATCCATCCATTATTCAAATTTAATTACCACCCATCTCCCCCAAAAGAGGGACTCTGGGCAGGTTACAATAAAATCAGACTCCGATCATAAACGTTGACATCTCGTAAAACCAGACCCCTTACAAAGCCCCATGCAAGATCACCCTAGGATTATGTTCCGGTATTTAATGGAATGATTGTAATTTCCTTTCAGTGAATCCCGCTCAGACTGAAAACAGATCAATATGAGCTCAAAAGGAAAAAGGTGATTCAGGTCATGCATGGGCATACAGGCTGTACCTGTCTCCACCTCCTTGAATAAGACAAGACTGTTCCAACTATGTCTATACAAGCCCAAGAAAGGAGTGGCAGTAGCATGACCTGTACACCATGCATACCGCAAACCACCTATTCTCTTTTGAATCTGGATCCAGTCCTAGAAAACACATTTATATTTCTGTAAGTAGCAAGTAATTTTATGTTTTTTATCCAGCAAATTTTCCTTGAATTTTTGAGGTAACACCCAAATGATACTCCCCATTTCTATGGCAGTAAAACAGCTACTAAATAGTGGCATGAAATGGTCACTAAATCTTATCCTAGACTTCTACTAGACTTGTGGCTGAAGTCAGCTGAGCAACTGAAGAAGAAAAACACTTGAAGTTTATTAAAGAATTGGAAGTACAGGAGCGAGATTTAGGGGAATGAAACTATAAAATTAACAACTATTGTCTTCTTCTGATACAGCAGAGATACTTTCCTGAGGAATGGAGATTCATCGCAAAATTTTTGTTGCAGGAATTGGCTTTTAATTAACATAATAAAATAATTCACAAATGACTACCCCATCATCTTGCAAATTTAGTATCTACACAAAGCCTGTCCAAGTTTGCAAGACTAAGTTATGATATAAATACAATTTTGTTTTTGATGTCTTCCTCCAGACCACCCTCCTATCCTCTACCAACCATCAATGCTCTCTGCCTGTCTTAGGCTGCTTTCCAGTTAATTCTGTTATCAGGGAGTGGTCCATCCTCTACAGAATTTTTTTTCTGAAGGAAGTGAAAACTATGCTGTCCTCCTTTTATAAATCCTATGTGTTTTCTTACCACTTCTTCCATTTTTGGTCTTTCCATAAAAGAGTTTCTATGGATGGAAATACGGAAATGTCTTTTGACTGAACATGAAACACCCCTACAATCCTTGACACAACAAGATTCCAATTCAATTAATTTTATTTGTCATGAATTTATCAGAGCATAGTATTTTAGGTACTTTCCTACCTTTTTCATGCTTTGGCCCAGAAAATCCAATTCAGTTTGGCTATGAACTGAGACCAACTCAGATTGGAACCATGTGCAAATCCTCTGAGCCTGCAGCCAAGCTGAATGGTGATCAAAGAACCTGTATTCAGCATCCTGAAACTTTAACCACTCATTACTCCCTGCAGAGAAAGTGTGAAAATAACTGGTCTGTCTTAGTGCTTTCTAGTTGTAGAGAAATCAACTATGCAGAAAATAATCACCAAAGCAGCCCCTTCTTTTACTTAGCTGGTTCCCCTTTCATTTTTTTCAAGGCAGGGGAATTGAGATATATAGACATAGCAATAGATATACTCACCTTAAGAGTTTAAAATCCTGAAGTATTGGTGAACACACTGGGTCCAACTAAATCTTACCAAATTTCTGTTCATCAACTGAGGTCAATGAACATTATCCATAGTAGATTATAATGTTAACAAACACAATATTTTGACCATAAACTTCTTTCCATCCAGATGTTGTTAGACTACAACCCCCTTCATCCATGACCACTGCACACAGTGAATGGGACTGACTAGAACTTGATTCCAATTGCAATATGTTTCTCACCCATGATAAAATAAATGTCAAATCAAATTCTTCATTACAGGTCAGTGACCTAGACTGAATAAATCTTATTAAATAAAACCTACGAAGTAGAGCTACAAGATAGAACATACACAGTAAATAAAGCATATAGATAAAATAAATGTTATGCTGGATCAATCTACAACATGATAACTTATTTTTTAATAAACATAATCAAAATCAAAACCACAAGCATAACAGGAAATGGTTTCCTGGCCCCTAAAAGGGAATTTTCAACAACCAATGCTTAAGAACCATTGGAAGTTGCATCTCCCACAAACATTTATAATAAATGGCATTGGTACTGAATGGTTCTACCAGATATTGGAGCCACAGGATTAGATACGTATTATGCTGTGCAAAGAAATCACTTATGACTCCAGAAACCATAATCATAATATGCTCAGATGTATACTCACAACAACCACTCCCATTTTATTTTAGTCTGTCGTTTTGAGGTGGGGCCTTACTGACACTGATTACTGGGCCCCTCCCATAGCACTTACACAGGGATATGCATTTCCTCAGTGCACTTAATCTGCATACCACATCTCTGAAGAGTGCTTCATGCATATTAGGCCTCTGCAGGTCCAAACAACTAGGGATCAAATCCTTTCTCATTTTAGCTGATTAACAGAAAGCCTTACCAGCTACTTGCTGGAAAAAACAAACACAATTCCTTTTTAAGAAACATTATCTATACTGCTAACTACAATATTCTACTAATAATGTGGGATACTGCCACATCTATATATGTAGATCTTGACACCTATTGTTCATAAAACTCCTAAAGCATAATACAAACCACAAAATCCAAAAGAAGCAGTAACTTTGTTACCTATAATTTGCATACATCAGAACAGACATCTGTTGTATGTACAAATCAAGGAATGAGCATAACTTCACAGGATGGGGGGCAGGGGAATTACAATATATAGACATAACAATAGATATAATCACCTTGAGTGGTTGTCTCTGGTTCTTTCACCTCAGTCCCTATTGAATGAATGAATGAATGAATGAATGAATGAATGAATGAATGAATATCTTCATTACAGGTTATATTCCCATCAAGAATATAAAACTTTTTTAAAGAAAGCAATAAAATGAATTGTCCTTATTTAAAACACCCACAGGATCAGTAAGGCAAGTGAATTTATTTCCCTTTTTATTCAAAATAGTTAGATATTCCTCTAATTACTTCATTGGCAAAACTCAGAGCAATTAGTAATGACTTATCCGCATAAATTAGTGAGTTAGTCAATAGCTGCCATAATAAATAGCAATAAAAAGAAAAGCAAGTGCTGCAGATAAAATCAACCTTTAAAAAATTCAAGACAGTCATAAAAAAATCTTTAACCTGGCAAGTCAAATGGGGCAAAATGGTCTCAGTTTAAAGTACACAGCTGTAACCATAGTATCCACGTGGCCTATTCAGACTTACATTCTTTAAAATAACTGCCTCTGCTAATGGGCATTTTTCACTTAGCTGAAAATCAGTTGATAAATCCTCTTTAAAATCTCATGTTTAAAGACATATAGAAATGAAGGAATGAACACAATTTTTAATTGTGACAAAGATGCTTAACACCAGTTATAAGTACGTCAGTCAAAACCCCCAAACTGGGAATAGAATTAAGGGTGCAAACCAGGTCCAAATCTTACTTCCAATGCCTTATGCTCTATACAATCCATAGCTTCCCTTGCTCTGCCCCCTCCCTGCCACTTTATTACAATCCCAGTCACCTCTGGGCAATTTGCAGATCCAGTCCAGTTTAATTTCACAATGTAGAGGCACCCACTGCAAGGATGCCAATTCCAGGGCCACACAGTTACGGATGTCATCATCATCATGATTACTGCGGTCAAAGTTGTGGTAAGAAAACTAAAGGCCAAAATAAAATGGGAAGCAGTTAGTTCCAAAGAGAATCAGCACTTTAACCAACCCTGGATCGATAGCGAATGTTATGCAGCTAAGAAACATTTGATTTCCTGCTTCAAGGAATATAAAAACAATCCTTTGACCTTACTCAATCCAGGATCTGTTGCTCCTCAAGAGGAAGTATAAACAGTTACTACAGGCAGGCTGTGAAAGAGTCTTGGAATCAGTTAATTTCTGACACACGCTCCAAAAATTCAGCTTTATTCTGGAAATTTGTAACTCTTCAACCTGCTCCTTCTAATCTACGAATGCAGTCTCTCATTCCTGCTTCTGTCTGGGAAGACCACTTCAGATTGCTGTATACACAGGAACTACTCCATCCGAAGAGGAGATTAGACTATGAAGCTCACCTGCTCCCCTCCTGGCCCCCTGTGTCAGGCTCTGAAATCATAAAACTGATCAAACAGCTGAAATTGAACAAAGCTCCAGGATATGATTTTATTTCAGCAGAGGCTATTCGCAATGATTTAGATTGGTGGGTACCAGTTTTGGCTTCCCTATTCACCTATATTTACAACTATGCTAAGGTCCCTGATGACTGGAGTCTAGGCTTTGGTGATTCCAATATATAAAAAAGGAGGTAGAGATTTACCTGCCAATTACCGGCCTATTAGCCTTCTCAGTGTGGTTAGCAAATTATATGCTAGACACTTGTATAATAAGCTCTTAGACTGGGGTACAACCAAGAATATTTTGGCTGATGAGCAGGCAGGCTTCTGGGAAGGCCATTCAATTTTTGACCACGCTTTAACTCTTCAACATCTAGTTGAGAAATACTCCTCTGGAGCTCACTGTACACGCTATGCAGCGTTTATTGATCTTAGATGTGCCTTTGATTTCATCTCTAGATCCAGACTATGGGAAAAATTGAACTCTTCCTCAATTGATAGATGATTACTTGTTCTTATACATAAGCTCTATGAAAACTCCCAGATGAAAGTGCAATGCAATACGCATGGTCACTGCACTGAGAAAATCCCGGTCAAGAGAGGAGTGAGACAAGGGTATATTCTAGCTCCCCTACTTTTTAATCTGTATATAAATTCCCTTATAGGCAAATTGAATAGTCCATCTCTTCATCCACCAAAATTGGGAAATAGACATATTTCTATTCTTTTATATGCAGATGACACTGTGTTGCTTTCTCACACATGGACTGGCCTGAAATGGGAGCTTTAGATACTTGATGAGCACTACCAAGAAGAATGGCTAGAAATTAATTATTCCAAAACCAAGGTTATGGTTTCTGCCAAACACCCTAAGACACATGTCTGGTGGCTAAACAATCATCCAATACAGCAAGTCAAGACCTTTAAATATATGGACATCATTTTTCATGCCACAGGCAATTGTATGTCCCACGCTGATTATGTCATCTTAAATGCACAAAAAACAGCATTGGCCTTACAATCTTTCTATCTCTCCAAAAGAGCTCAGTATATACCAAGTTTCTGAGGTCCAAGTTGCTGAGATCTATTTTTCAAGTACCTTGCTGCGTTCCAAATGTGGTGCTTCGTCTAGAAGGCGGCCTACTTAAAATAGAAACCTCTGTTTTGATCTACATCTTCTCCTATTGGCTTAAGCTATCCTTCTTTCCAACCGGATCAACCTCTTCAATTATGACTGATAGCTTTCAGTCTTCCTGGTGCCAGGCAATAAATGCCAAATTGCAATCTTATGGCTTTACATGGGCAGCTATTACCAAGATGGGTTATGAACGTGCACTAGCTGACCTCAAACAACAGGCTATTGATCTAGAGCTGCAATCAGATTTATCAGTTCTACCTAGAAACATCTTCCTGAACCACTCTGAATATTTTCTCCGACTAGCCAGATACCTAAGCTGCATAATGACTGCAAAATTTAGAAGGGCTTTATCCCTGTCCAGATTCAATGCCCTCCCAACAGCTGTTACTGAAGGGAAATATCGGAAAATCCCTTTTGAACAGAGACTATGTCCATGTGGTGCATGAACAACTGAAATGATCGAACATGATATTTTGTATTGGTCCCTCTACACAGATGCTCACCAGGAGTTACTGTCCCCATTCTTCACTAAACATCCTGGTTATTCTGACTCATTTTATCTTAAGTTCTTATTATCCGATCAATCTGATTTTATTTCGTTGACCACAGCCAAGTACTGTTATTTACTTTGCACAATACGTTGTAGCATCTCCTCTAATTTTTCTTAGATATTTTAGAATTTTATGTGTTTCTCTTTTTATCCTAATTAATTGTGATTTTGTTTTATTTGCTGGTCTATGACCGAATAAAGATTGATTGATTGATTGATTGATTGATTGATTGATTGATTGATTGATTGATAGTTCCAAGGAGATTTGTTTCAGGAGGAAAACTTTCAGACCACTTTAAAAACTTCTGGGCCCTTTTGTACCAGGCTCCAGGTACAAAAGGGCCCAGATAGGCTGCTCCTGTTTCCTCCTCTCCAAGGTCCTGTTTTGTTTTCCAAAAGACTGGAACATTTGGGGGGGGGGGAAATGAAGTATTTCCTAATGTTTGTCATATTTGTGTGTGTGTGTGTGTATATATAATAGTTTATTTGGTCAATGACCAGCAAAAAAAAAAATACAACACCAAAGTAAAATCAAATACAGTAGATGAAATAAACTACTAGCAAATGAAGATAAAATAACACATAGAAATGTGACATACACTGCCATAATGGTGCATTAATTACTTGTGCAAGTGTAAACCTAAAATATTAATTATTATTATTTTATAATGTTTGTGCTTTAAATTGTTAAGTTATTAAAGTGGTCTAGTTTTGAAACTATTCTCCAAATTAAGAAATAAACAACTACATGAGAAGGCAGAGTTTGCTTCAATATAGGCACATCTTAATCCAAATTAATCAAAAGAAGTAGAAAAGGCTAATAGTGAGAATTTTTCACATTCAGAAAAAAGAGACAGATGTTCCTGCTGCAAAACATATATTCTCCCAATCCTTTTTTTCATATAAATGTACGATGGCATTTTCTTTATCTGTTTGATGCACTGGAGGACAAAATCCAGAATAGAGAGAATTTTATTTGATTTATTATAAAGTTGCTAAGTTTTTCTGCTTCCAGTGTAAACTTTTTGACTGCCTAAGTGGTCTGAACAGAGACAATTAATGCTACATTCGGCAGTCTGTAGCTCAATTTATAATTTAAAAAATGTTGATTATTTATTGAATCTAATAATAAACAGAAATTGAAACTAAACTAATAAATATTGTCTAAATATCGATACTTTTCCATTTTCCATTCCCAATATAAAATCCACTACTCACCCCAAGACCATCACTCCAGCTCCAACTCCCCCCAGCTCCAGGGCCCCGGCGATTCAAGCCAATCCAGAACCAATGTTGCTCATGAATCTCAGGCTCCATTTCCCTAGACCATCCAAAGAGAGGGGGGGAAAGATGATTGCGTGGGAGGACAAATCCATTTGAATGAATTAAGAGAAGTACTCTAAATTTGCTTCTTCAAAACTGTTGCTGCGAAAAGTTAGAACCGTTCCTCTTATTCTCCTTCATTTCCCCTGATTACTTGCCCAAAAGAAGACGATCGCCACAATTTAAGTCGAGGCTTTGTGAGGTAAATTTCAGTCTTTATAAAATATATGAAAAGACTCTGGATAAAATTACCTTATATTCTGTCACAAATGTATACAAGGGTCTAATACTACATGATTGTAGTATACTTTTAAGTACATTTTGCACCTAATTTAAAAATATTTGTCATAGTAGTTGGCAGCATCTAACCAGTCTTGTCTGATTTCAAAAAAACTAAACAAGGATGGACCTACTTAATACTTGGATGAGAGACTACCAGGATATCCCATAGCTGTGAGCTAGACTGGGAAGTCAAAAGGATTCCTGTTAGAAAGCAGTGGCAAACCACTTCTATACTGCTGTCAAGAAAACTGCATAGTGTCCATGTAGCCACCAGGATTTGAGGTTGACTGAAAGCTGTTTTCATGTTTACCTAAGTGATACTGTATGTTATTCTTTGCTTTCTCTACCAGCTTTTCCCAGGTATGTTGGGACTATAACTCCCAGAATGCACTGAGCCCGGTTCTTAATCTTTGTCTTTTAGCCTACATCTTGAACTAAACCATACCAGTAGAGGTGGTCCTCATTTAACAACCGCACATTCAGCAACTGTTTGAACTTACGACAGCACTGAACAAGTGGTAGTTACAACCGATCCTTGTATTTATGGCTGTCGTAGTGTCCCCCCAGTCACGTGATCATGATTTCCAACCTTCCCTGCTGGCTTCTGATAAGCAAAGTCAATGGGGAAGCCAGCAGGAAGGTGCAAGTTGTGGTTACATGAGTTCCTCACTTAACAACCCACGTGGTGCTCACTTAACAACAGCAATCAGGATTGCCAGAACTGCCATCGCTAAGCAGCACAGTCTCATGTTTTTTCAACTTATGACCTCATCGCTTAACAACAGAGTTTCCGGTCCCAATTAGTGTCATTAAGCAAGGAATACATGCAATAACAATCATAATATTAGGCTCTGCAGACTGAGGGACAATCATTTGCAAATGCATGTATATATTCAGGAGCATACAGATGCATGTAAGCCTGTAACTCCAAAGTGTACATTTTCTGATTAGCCACATAATTATTTAAGATTTTAATTCATTCCTCACCCAAAAACCTTGCTGAGGATGTTGGTCACAAACTGTTCCTCCTCATAATCACTCAAGCTCAGGAGCTGTGCTTTTAACTCCTGACAGAGCAAATGTGCTGCAATCCAATTTTTCTTTTCCTGCAGCTTATCATAGTTGAATACCTGTCCAAAAATTAAGGAGAAAGGGGGAATTTCACAAACTTATCCCTGTTATTATCCCGGCATGATTGACCCTGGCTTCTGTTAGTAATCTATGGCAGGAAATGTCTCATGCAAATATTGCACTGGAAAATGAGATACCTTGTAAAAGACAGAGTGCCCCATTGAAATAATATTCCTTCTCCTGAAGATTCGACAAAGGCAGAATCTAATAAATATGCAAAAGGAGGATCGTGCTTTTCTCAAGACCTGGTTGGCTTTGGGGATAGGATAACATGAATGTCAAGTTTTATTCTTTCTTTCTAAAGCCTTCAATATTGTTCGGGGTTTGGTTTTTTATTCATACTTACAAAAAAATATATTCACAGTAATGTGTGATAGATCTACACATCTACACATTACACCAGTTCCCTTTCTCCTCAGTTTCATAGGCATATAACATATCCATTTCTCTTTCTTTCATTTCATGTGTTAATTCATTCCCTGGTACCATTTGCTCTTACATTCCAAGTCACAATCTTTCATATTTATTTTACTTTTATTTATTTTTGTTTTTTATATACCACCATAATCTGCACAGGCTCCTGGTGGTTTACAAACAATACTAAAACCAAGACAGCAATACAGTAATAACACATTACAATAAAACAGGTGGCATGCATTAATCTTCCCCCCAAAGGTTTCTAGCAAAGCACTGTTTGAACTAGCTTCTGGAAGGCCCTTAGGGTGGATATTGATTTGATCTCAAGGGGGGAACTGTTCCATAGCACAGTACAAAAGCATTATCTATAAGCCCTGCCCATTTAACATCTCAGTAATGGGGACTCCTAAGACGTTTTCTCAGGGAGCACACACTGGATGAGTTGATTCCACATACCAAAGGTGTTCCTGAAAGTACCTAAGATTAAAACAATATTAGTCCTTATAGGTTAAAACCAGCACTTTGAAATGTACTTGGAAACCAATGGATAACCAATGCAGGGCCTGCAGTACAGTTGTAACGTGGCTAGAGCAACCCCTGCTTCCAACAAGCAGGCTACTATATTTTGCACCAACTGCAGTCATCAAAGGCACTCCTTTTTACTGCAAACATTCTCATAGTATTCTGCACAACTAGAAGATCTCTGAACTAGAGATATGTTGCAAATTAATATGCTGTTGCCATATCATACCAACTAGGTAATACAGTTATATTCAAACTATAGCATTTATGTTTGAATTATTAAACTGCTGCACCAAAATCAGTTCAAGTTAAAATTGTTCTCTTTGCATTAAGTCCTTTGAGCATACAGTGGTGCTTAAAGGTTTGTGAACCTTTTGAATTTTGAATATATCTGCATAAATATGACCTAAAACGTGATCTGTTCTCCACACAAATCCTAAAACTAAATAAAGGTAACCCAGTTAAACAAACGAGTTAAAAGCATTATACTTGTTCATTTATTTATTGAGGAAAATGATCCAAAGCTACATATCTCTGTGTGGCAAAAGTATGTGAACCTCTAGGATTATCAGTTCATTTGAAGGGGAAATTAGAGTCAGGTGTTTCAATCAATGGGATGGTAATCAGGTTTGTGTGTAGGAGGTCCTGCCTTATTTAAAGAACAGAATTCTGGGTATTCACTATCAAAATCTATCAAAGTGTGAGTTGGGCAGCCATATAAATGTGTTTAATAAATAAATAAAAATAAATAAAGCCTGATCTTCACAACACAGGTATGTAGAAGTGTGTCATGGCTCAAACAAAGGAGATTTCTGAGAATCTCTGAAAAACAGTTGTTGATGCTCAGCAGGCTGGAAAAGGTTACAAAACTATTTCCAAAGAGTTAGGACTCCACCAGTCCTCTATCAGGCAGATTATGTACAAATGGAAGCAATTCAAGACCATTGCTACCCTCCCCAGAACTGGACTGATCAACCAACAAAGATCACACGAAGAGCAAGGTGTGCAGTGCTCTGGGAGGTCTCCAAGAACCCTGGGTAACATCTAAGGAACTAAATGCCTGTCTTGGTGTCTTGCAAAAGTCGGTGTTCATGAGAGCACAATCAGGAGAACGCTGAACAACAATGGAGTGCATGGCAGGGTTGCAAGGAGAAAGCCACTACTCTCCAAAAAAGAATATTGTTGCCTGCCTATAGTTTGTGAAAGACCACGTGAATAAACCAGGAGGCTACTGGAAGTGTGTTCTGTGGACACATGAGACCAAATTAGAGTTTGGGGCTTGAATGAAAAGCATTATTTTTGTCCTAACAGTCAGGAAACACGCTGAGACGAGGAATAGGTCTCTAGTGTTTATTACTTCTACATTAGACAGAAAAACCTAACAAACTGAAGAAGCATGGGAAAAACCCAACAAACTGAAGAAGCGTGGGAAAAACCCAGACAGATAAACCCCAAAGTCAAGGCGGGTCTGATCTGTGTCTCTTTGAATGGCTGCTTAACTCCTCAGTACTACGCATGCGTTTTCCCCCCTGGATAGGGGCCCCCTCCCGTTCACCATCAGTGCTCATGACAATTTTTGGAGAAAGGCAAACACTGCATTCCAGCATAAGAACCTTATCCCATCTGTGAAACATGGTGATGTCAGTATCATGGTTTGGGGCTTTGCTCTCTCTGGACCAGGACGGCTTGCCATCACTGATGGAACTATGAATTCTGAATTGTACAAGCATATTCTATAGGAAAATGTGAGGGTATCTGTGCATGAACTGAAACTCAAGAGAAGGCAGGTCATGCAGCAAGACAACAACCCAAAACACACAAGTCATATGACCAAAGAATAGTTAAAGCAGAAAAAAGTTAATGTTTTAGAATGGCCAAGTCAACATCCTCACCTTAATCCTAGAGAAATGTGGACCTGAAGCGGGTAGTTCATGTGAGGGAGCCCACCAACAACCCTGAGTTTAAGCTGTTCTGGAAGGAGGAAAGGGCTAACAGTCCTCCAAGGTGATGTACAGGACTGATCAATGGTTATCCAAAACACTTAGTTGCAGTTATTGCTGCCCAAGGAGGGCACACCAGTTACTGAAAGCAAAGGTTTACATACTTTGCCATACACAAATATGTAGCTTTGGATCATTTTCCTCAATAAATAAATGAAGAAATATAATGTTTTTGACTCATTTGTTTAACTGGGTCCTCCTTATCTAGTTTTAGGACTAGTGTGGAGACAGATCACATTTTAGATCGTATTTATGTAGAAATGTTGAAAATTCAAAAGGATTCACAAACTTTTAAGCACCACTGTAAATCACTAAAGTAGTTGGCTGCCTTCCTTTACTCAGGACTTACCTTATAGCAATGCCTCAGCTTGGGGCTGGTGGCCCATCCTGAAGGACAAGAACCAGTGAGGCTGGGTGTGGGGTGTGGTGAAGGAAGCTCAGGATTCACTGGTGTTCCCAGATTCTGCCTGCAGATATACTTAGCCTTGAATGTAGTGCAGTTCTTCACCTCCCACAGGCCCATGGCACTTCCTGTGGCCAAAGCAACACAGCCACCCTTGTTATAACCTAAAAAGCTCATGAGAAAGGGGAAATACACAAGAGAAAAGGTTTAAGCTGATGTTTTCCTTCTGCCTCAGCAAAGCCATCTTACAAGATTGCTACCACTACAAAAGCTGACCTTTCTCCTTCCTTGAATCACAAAATACCATTCTAATCTCCTCAAATGTGTATTCAAGCTAAAATGTTATTGCCATACTGAGTGCAAACTTTCTGAAGGGAGCTGGCTAGAGACTGTAGTTAACATCTTACATCTGATGAACATTATGCTTGGTGGATGCTGGGGGAATGTACAGTTTTTTGTTTTATTTTTTCATTCCAGATGTTCCTTGTTCCTTTGAAGCCATTTTTCAGAGTTTTAATTTGAAAGAGAGATGCTGCACTTCATAAGATATGAATGCTCTCCTCACTCCCAGGTATTTCTCCAGGCTGCATGCCATGAATCCATCACAACCCTTATCTACCGATACTGTATGATTTTTGCCAATCTCTCCTACTTCCACATCCCATTCTGTTTTTTTTGCTTAAAACATCTATTTGACAGGTAACACCTTCAGGCACCTCAGCTATTTACAGGGGTTTAATAGCCCATACGTTAATCAGGGTATGTTTTTAAGCAGGATAATTGCAAATACGTCCAATTTCTTCTTTGGTAACTACCCGTTCATTTTCCTAAAGACACTGGTGTGTGCAGAATAATATGGAACTGTAAAGAAATCCTGAATATTATTGCTCCCAGGTACAGGAATAGAAGAGCTGATCATAATCTGAGGAGGTATCACCAATCATGCAGCATATTATGTAACCCTATAAAAGCCCCAAGAACTTTAGTGTCTTCTCGTAGGGAAGATGTTTCAGAGGGAAGGTTTTGAAATGAGGTAACCAGAACTATGCACAGTATTTCAAATGGAGCTATATTGTAATTTAATAAGATGCTGACCCTTAAAATAATAGTATCCATTTCTTAATCATTCTTAACCTGAACATTTTCACTGCTGATTCACACAAAGTTAATGTTTAATAAAGCACACTTCTTTTCTGAAAGGCCACTGCATATTCAGATCACATCAATATAAATATTCAGGGCCTTTTTGTCACAGGATATACAGTAATTATACTCCTGTGATTTGGAATACCACATAAACTTTTACCGGGTTGGTTGCGGTTCCAGTGGGTGTAAGTGACTTCATCTCCACTCAGCCAATGGAAGGAACCAGTTTCATTTATGTCTTGTAATGCAGTCCAGAAATATTCATCTTCCCAGCCATAAATTAGGCTGCTAACATAGGCCTGTTCAAACCTGGTCCAGGGGAAAAAGGGAAGGAGTCAGTCATTTATTTCCTCACGACTTCTTCCAACCCTGACCTTTCTCCAGAGGTTCTGCCATTTTGCCACCATCTCTGGCACCCAAGGACCACCTACTCCAAAGACAACCGAGAAGGCAATGGGTAAGTCCTTCGAAGGATTTACAGGAGAGCATCGAGAAGCCTATTTCACCAATCCCTGTATAGTTAAAAAATGCTGCAATACAAAAACTCCTCTCTGTGACTTACGGCAGAGCACACACCTGTTGGTGATGGTAACCAGGGCAGAGCCATAATCCATGCACATTTTCCGAGCTTCACTGTATATCACATGGTCATCCCCCAGCCAATAGCAGGATGGACTGTGCCATTTCCAACCCTGGGCAGAACAGAACAAGATCCTCTTGAAATTGCCATGCATTAATTACTTGGCATCAACAATTACATTATTTCACCTTCAAAGAACAAGGAGTGAAAATATTTCAGTATTTTCAAAATATTTCAATTTTAACTTAATAAATTGCTTTAATAAAAACAGAGTGAATGTTATTGGAGAAGGGCACAAAGGAGATTTTTTTTTCTTTTGTTGTATAACTGGAATAAGGCTACCAGATCTGGGCTGCAAAAATCCAGACAACCATCAGATGGGAGCAAAGAGTTGATCATTTTCTTTATCTCTTTCCTGCTATTTTGTGGTCATTGTTTTTGCTGCCCAGTTCTGGTAGCACTTAGCATGTTATCAAGCTCAGTCATTAGGTTAGAATGGATGGCACAGACAGACTTCAGCAAGACCTACAGTAGCTGAAGATACTACCCAGATAATAATTTTTGTCCTTCCTAGTCCTCCAAGCTGTAATTGGTGGTAACAATGGAAGCATTACTATCTGCCAACAACAGAGTGCCAGGGAAGAATTAAAAAGAACAATTAAAAGGGGAGTACAAATGACAGTGCTCCTTCTGTGCTGCTGGCCTCTATCATTCATCACTGCCTGGTAAACCTGTCACAGGATAAGCAATGAAGATGGAGGAACATGGGAAATGGCAAGTTTACAGTCAATTTACATAAACAAATATGTTTACAACCATCACCACAATCTCCCATAAGATTTGCAAGGCAGGCCACAATTTGCAAAACATGGCATTTTCCACAAGCTAATAGCCCCTACAACTTGATTGCATAACTGGAACAGTCATTATATTAACAGCAAAATAAAAAACAATAACATTACAATAAGAATAAAATAAAAATTAAAGTTGTATGCCACTAAGAATCTTTCAAGTGAGGCAGGCAGGCATAAAACAAGACTGGGTGTGTGTGTGTGTGGGGGGGGTTCCTTAAAATGTCAGATCTTCTTGGTGTTTACATAACACCTTTCTTTGGTCTAAACAGTGCCATTCCTGCCTCACTGCCCTTATACCACTTCCCTAATTTCTCCTCCCCACCCCCATCTCATCCCACCAGTGCAGGTGCATCACTCCTGATTTTATGAAACTGAGCCTTCTATTTATATTTCTTGGGGACTGTGAGGCATGACATATGGAATTGTTCAAGGAGGCAAAAGGAGTTGACAAGTTCTGTGGCATCTCATGTTCTTTCCATGTCTGGGCAGCCCTTCCAAGGAACCACATACTATAGTCGACACCAATAGTCCAAAATACACTTCACCTCACATTCTTCCTCTCAACTTCAATGAGATGGGAACATGGTAGGCAGAAATGCACAAAGGCCAATGCAGTTGTTGCAGCTCAGGAGGAAATAGTGGAAAACCAAATGTATCTTCAATGCCCGTGACAGCTACAAACAAAAGGCTACATGATTGTACAGGATATAGTCCAATAAACTTCGCATCCAGTTTGATGGCCAGAAGCCCCTTTTAAAAATATTATAGTTCCATTCAGCTGTAAGGAGCTATCAGAAAGAAATGAATTCACTGGGTAGGAGAAAATTCTCAAAATCTAGAGCAGATTGTAAAAGAACAACTCCCAAGGCAAAATCTAAAGTATCTGCCTTTAGGACTTCCAGTGGGAACATGGTGGACTGAGCAGCTGTGCTCGTGGGCTCCGTGGGCAGAACTGACAACGCCGCAGTTTTTTTGGGGCTCAGGCAGGTTTCTCCTGAAGCCCTGGAGCTTTCTCATGGACAGAAATCACTCAGAATCATCCCATTTGTCCTCCAGAACGGTGCCTTACAGCCAGAGGTTCGCAAACAGCGTTCATGTTAATCTGGTAAGAGACGCCAGGAGGCTGGGACATCACCATTTCCAAGCCGTGTTGTAGCCTTAAAGGGACACTAAGACTGGCCACCCGATTTTTAAATCACCCAATTTATATATTTTTTAAAAGTATATATACCCTAAGAGAGGCTTTCTGCAGCAAGGAGAAGCGATCTCTCTTATTGCTATTTTGGGGATTAACTTTTAAAAATCTTTTAAAGTTTTGGCTTGTTTCCCATCCAAATACTAAGGAGGATTGAAAACAAATAATTGCCTCCCTGCTATTGTTTCTGCATCAAATTTGAAGAATTTAATATTTCCCTACATGCTGAATCTGCTGTTTTGAATCTTCAGCTTTCTGCCGCCACTTTCCCTAGGGAGCTGCTTCTTAACATGCTTTTCCTTATGTAAACTCTTTTGGAAACTTTCCATTAACTCCTACTTTCCCTAGTTAAGTATCTAGGGGGCACCATAATCTACTGCCTGAGACATGCAGGATTTCAAGCAGACTTTCTCAGATTTCTGCTGTGAGCTTAAACAGATTTTGTTTGATTCCTGTCAAGTTATTATGCAAGATATTTGGGACATTGTAGAAAACATCAGCTCTAAAACGTATCATCTGCTGGAGATGCCATGGAAGAAGAAGTAGAGTTCAACAAGGATAGAAATACTTTTGCTGACAGCAAGATCAAGGTTTTTCTTGAATTGCCAGATGGTGACCAGATCGTGGAGTTGAAGGAGTTAAAGGGACAGATCAAATTGCAAACTGTTGTTTTTTTGATGGAACGTTATGGGAAGGAAGAGCTCTTTTCCTATGGGAGGTTTTCTGCTGAGAAGCTGGAGCTTTTAAGGGGGCAGTTGGGCTGTTTGATTTTTTTATGAAAAATGCTTTGTATGTACTAGGGAGATATGTAAGTGCTTTGGTATATTTTGAAGTAGGGTAAGAATTAAAGAATGTTTATTTGAATTGCTTTATGGCTTGTCTGACTTCATTTCTTTTTAATGACTTGGATTAAGACTAATAAGGTATAATAATAAATGCTTGGTTTTAGATTTAACAAGATTAAGATTGTTATAATTGTAGTATTATTAATTATATGAGTAGACAATTTGTATGTTTTTTTAGTTTGATTTTTATTATAGTGGACAGAAACATAGAATAGTGGTAGGAAGGAAATAATTAAATAAATGGTTTTTGAAGTTGATTAGGAGGTTTATATATTTCTTTTTCTTTTAATATAAAGGGACAGAGCAATTGTATTTAGTGATTTTAATTATGTGCTAATGGAATGATTTATAGAAATAATGTGATTTTGGTTTGATATAGAGTAAGGGACTGATTATGGAAATAGCTTTATATTCTTGCTGTTAAAAGTCAGAAGTCACCTCTTTATGTAATCTTTAAAATTCTTTTCTTCTTATGTTTTTACATCTTAGTTTTTTTATTTTTCCTTTTGTAGTTTTTTGCTTTTTTGTAGTTTTTTCTTTGCTTTAAATCTAATAAAATTCTTATTAAAAAAACAAAGTATCTGCCTTTACAATAAAGGCCAGGTACCTCTACAGAGGCTTAAAGCTTCCTGGGCATCCAAATCCCATTCATTGACAGGGATCCCTTTCTTGGTTAGATGGTGAGTGGAATGGTTAAGGCAGCTAAGTTAGGAACAAACTCATGCTAAAAGGGAGAATTGGGGTGAGGCACATCAGCCATACCCTATTGGCACTATAAAAATTATTCCATGATTTCTCTGTTTTTTTTCTTCCCAGCTAAAAGCCAAAACAACTGAAATGGTTTGGGTTTTGTTTCTGCCAAACCACTGCTGATCCAAAACAGTTCAGGAGAACTTTGGAACATAATGGTTTCTTTTGGGTTCAAAATAAAACTTATTTTCCATTTCATGTCCACCCCTTGTAAAAGAGTTAAAATATGAATGAGTGGGAGAGCTCTTCCTTCAAACTTCCATTAGCCCTAGTCATGGCCTGCTTTGAGCTGTTTTGCTGACTACGTATTTTTTAAATTCAATTTAAATAGAAATTGATGAGCCAAGTTTGCAAACATTGCCAGTCTTCCTTGATAAAAGGAGCTGAAATTGCTTTTATTTCTATATAAATGAGATTAAGCAAGAGATGTGCAACCTGAAGGCAGAGACCACGCCTCTGGGGAGAGAAATTTGAGGGCCAAAGGAGGTGTGGCAAAATATCACTGGAATGGACAAAATCAAAACTATTTCTTCTGTCAGGGCTGAAAGGACAACAAATGTACTTTAACACTTGTTTTCATTTCACACCTTAATTCTCACATAGGAAAATCGTTCTGATTTGAGGTGAAGTTAAGCACTGAAAATGGGTAGAGGCTTAAGGTTTTTACCTCTGAACCCCCCCCCCCCTTAAAAAGGGATTGATTTTTTGCTCCTGAACCTGAGGACATTCTGGGAGCTTCAAAAGGGGGGAACGAGAATGTGACAGGCTGATTATTGTGATCTAAGTTATCAAGACCTCATATACCTTAGACCAATGTTTCTCGACTTCAGCAACTTTAAGGTGTGTGGACTTCAACTCCCAGAATTCCCCAACCAGCATGCTGGCTGGGGAATTCTAGGAGTTGAAGTCCACATACCTTAAAGTTGCTGAAGTTGAGAAACACTGTCTTAGACAACAATTACCAAAGAAAAGTCCCTTAAATATTTCAAAGCTTGTTGGATTTTTACACATGTTATGTATCTGGGAAACCTTACTTGAATGAAAAATACATTTGTATTTATTTGTTGTTGAGGCTGAGAAAAGGGACAGCTAATAGCTTCTAATTTAGCCCTGATGACCCTGAAAGATATATGAGAGATATTACCATATCTATATATTTTCCCATCTGTATTTTGTAAAATTAAACTCTATTCTTGCTATTCTGAACTTTTTTATCAGAGATGTAAACACCCTCTTTTTCCCCAAGTTTTGATAACATGCCAAATAACGTTGACAAAAATGGATAACAGTCAGTTTTTCCCATTCTTTCAGACATATTATCTAAGAAAACTGATAGTTTTCCTTATAATTATCTGATATGACAGCCGTATGAGATCTTAATGAAAACATTATGAATCACATTATGAATCATGATTTGTTAAGACTATACACCATTTGTCACATCACAAGAACTTTCCCTCTCTCTCTAAACACATATACCAACCATTAGTAGATAGCCAGTAATTTCTTTACCATGCTGTCTATTTGCTAATGGATCTTCTTTTGAAGGTATCCACAGAATTTACCACAATCAACACAGAGGATGAATGGGGCCTTCAAAAGCAGGCAGCAGACCAATTACTTCAGAGATGAGCAAACAAAAAGATAAGCAAGTAGGAACAAGGACATGCCAATTCTTGCAGGCACAGGAAAGAGAATTGCTAGGAAACTTCAGATGTCTTCTGGAACAGAGCCATCTCATACACAAAACTACATAGTCACAATGGGTAGATGGCCAGTATGGTAAATAGTCAGAAATTACAAGAACAGTAGTATAACACATTTGAAAAATAAGTTTCACTAAGTCTTGGTCACATCCAAAGTTTTTCAGCTGGTATTATTTTATTTCTATACCTACAAAGATCAGAATTGTGCAAGACATGGTATTCCCTGTGACACTCTATAGAAATGAAAGTTGGACTCTGAAGAAGCAAGATAGGAAGAGTATTGACACCTTTGAACTTTGCTGTTGGAGAAGACTCCTGAGAATACTGTGGATAGCCAAGAAAACAAACTGATGGATCATTGAACAAATCAACCCAGATTTCTCGCTTGAGGCACAAATGACCAGGCTCAAATTATCCTACTCCAGACACATTATGTGAAGACCTACAGTAGCTCTCTGGAAAAGGCTCTAATTGTGCGAAAGGTGGAAGGAAAGAGAAGAAGAGGATGATCAACAGCAAGGTAGAAGGACTCAACCACAGTGGCAATGAGTACACCATTGGGACACCTGAAAGAACAGGTTAGGGATAGATTGTCATGGAGAAAAATCTATATATGTGGTTGCTAGCAGTCAAAAACTACTTGATGGCACATAATCAATCAATCATTTTACAATGTAACATAACATAACAATTCCCTATCTCCTCTTGAAATTCTTTGGAAGGAGATGCAGAGTAGGGAAAAAGGTCCTCTCCTTTGCATAGCCTTCATTTTACTTGTCTGGGTTCCCAGCGTGGAGAGAGAAGGATGGGGTCAGTGCAGTGGGGGAATTTTCTTTTTTACTATAAAAACTCTTGTCTTTGCCACCCGCACCTAAAGAGCAGCCTGGGCCAATGCAGTGAGAGAACCACCAGGATTCCTCTCGCTTCTCTTTCTTAGGCCTGTATTCTTCAGTGCCTCCCATAATTTCACAGTCTGTGTCTGGGGATGAGCAGGTCTTGAAGAAAATAAGTATATATTTATAGAGGCATGCATGTACCCTATTGCCTCAATCCTTATGTACTCTAGGTTGTTGCAAGTTGCAAAGCAAGGTCTTAAAAGGTTACCTGGAGAGTTGTTTCCTGAAATTCCTTGGAAGGAGAAATTCCGTGACAATTCACTCTACTAGAAATTGCTGTCAGTATATTAAACACTTGGCAGTAGATGAGGAAAAATTTATTTAAAAGGAACTTAGCCTTCTAACTCTGTTGATTAATAAGACAATGCTGACTCCTCTAGGCTGTGTGGAAAAATGTGTAGCTGAGGATAAGGCTCTGAAGAAGTGTCGTTATTTTAAAAGTGAAAGACAGAAATCTTGGAAGTTAGCCCACCTTCATTCAGGTTTGTAGTCTTGCCTATGAAGACTAACTAGACATCCAGCAGATGGGCTAACTCCTTTCATAAAAAGCCCTCGTGGTTGCCATATGGCAAGAAACAGAAATTGCTGATGCTCATGCTGAGTTCTGTGGGCCCGCAATGGAATAAAAAATATGGATTTTTTTTTTTAAAAAAGTCAAGAAGCTTCGCTGTTAAGGAAAAAAGGAGGGAGGGGAGAAGCAGAGGGGACTAATACATTTTCTGGAAGATGGGAAAAATTGAGTTAAAATCATGTATTCTGAATTTCCATTCAGACTAAAATAGGTAAGTCATGTGCTTTCAGATGCATTTCCCCAACTCGATAAAATGGGAATAAGGATAATCTTTTTAGTTGAAATAAAGTTGAGAGGGAAACCCTACTCAAAGACCTGGGAGCATAGAGATCTTCCTCCTTTTTGGGCCAAGTACACTTTTAAAATTTGGAGAGCTGGGTGCACTCACAAAATGGATGCCATGATGGACATGGCAAGTTACAAAACATCCATTTGCCAAAGTTGAAGTAGCCCCCACAAATAAACAGTTCATCATCCAAATGAAACTTTGTAACTGCCTTCTTGCTTTGGGCACTTCCCAGGCTAAGACATCCCGTACCTTCGCTGCATCCATTTCTATGCCTTTATTGGAAATTCTATACTCCAAGTAGTCTAACTGTTGTTTATGGAATTCACATTTAGAAAGTTTAGCATACAGCTGAGCTTTTAGCAGTCTCTTTAAGACCTCTCTGATCAATTTTACATGGTCTGCCATATTGTCACTATGGATTAAGATATCATCGAGGTACACAAGCATGCCTTTATATAGAAAATCCTGCAGAACTTCATTTATTAAGTGCATGAAGACCCCAGGGCCGCCCTGTAACCCGAATGGCATCACGAGGTACTCAAAATCCCCCAAGGGGAAATTAAAAGCAGTTTTCCATTCATCCCTTCTCTTATGTGAACATGAAATCAGGCTTCCTGTAAGTCCAACTGTGTGAAAATTTCCCCTTTTGATAAGTGGGCTAACATGTCTTTCATCAGAGGGAGAAGGTATTTATTAGAAGTACAAATGGCATTGAGACCCCCATAGTCAGTACATAATCATAGAGATCCATTTTTCTTGGTGTGAAACAAGACAGGAGCAGCCATGGGAGAAGTGGTGGGTCAGATGAAACCTCGCTTCAAATTTTTATCGAACTCTGGCAAGGCTGCCATCTCCTTAGGAGTCATAGAATATAGCTTGGGTTTAGGCAGTGAGGCCCCGGGTTCCAACTCAATAGCACAGTCAGATTTTTGATGGGGAGGAAGATGATCAGATTCAGCTTCCCCAAACACCACCTCTAAATCTTTATAAGGCAGTGGGATCTGAGGTTCCCCTGGGGCTAGGTTGGGCTTCAGGAGTTCTGCCATGCCAGCCATCATTTCTAAGTCCAGGGGAGGCTCAGGCTCCTTCCAATTGCCATATACCCCATCCACGAACTGCAACTGCCCTGTGGTCCAGTTCACCTTGGGATTCCTTTGTTTCAGCCACGCTAACCCAAGTATTACGGATTGATGTGCTATAGGGGCTACTAGGAATCTCAAACTTTCTTTACCAGTCCCAATCCTCATCTCCACCATTTCAGTATAAAATTGTACAGGACTCTCTTGCACGTCTGACCCATCAAGCTGAGTAAAAGTTACAGGGGTTTTAAATCTGCCAACCCTCAGTCTTAGTCCCGTTACTACTGCAGGGTGCATTAAACAGCGAGTACTGCCAGAGTCTGTGAGCCCAACTAAGTCTGTGCCCCTGCCAGTTTGTAGGGATTTGCATGGTTCACTCACCACTGGATCTGGGCACCCATTGCATTGGGTTGCCGTTGCCTGCCCTTGGGCGCCATTCAGGACAGGCAATTCCAGTTTCCCAGCATCTGGAATTCTTCATCTGCCAAGTTTTCTTCAGCTTCGGATAATCCTGCCAGCATGAGCTCAGGACCCCCCTTACCTGGCAAGAGCTCAGCGCTGATTGAACTGGCACTGGAGACTTTTTTAGCCGGTAACTTGGGCATGTGGCTGGGGTTTTTCCTTTGCGAAACTGTGTTGGATAATGGGCACTCAGAAATGTGGTGACCTTCTTTGCCACATTTGCAGCAAGCTCCACTTCGGGTACAACGCTCCTTTTCTCTTTCCCAAGCTCGACATGTCTCCTTCCACTCAACACTCGCTGTAGCAGTGAAAGTGCGCTTCTCTGCTGCATGAATGCGTTGCTTCAACCTTACTTGCACTCAGGTTTCTTCCACTTCTCCAGCCAGGCAAATCCACCCTCGCAGTGTGTTTGGCTTGTCACGCGCCAATATTCCAAGATTTCAGGTTTCAAGCCAGCTTTAAAATACTCAATTTTCAGTGACTCTGGCCAATCAGTCATTTTGCTCACTAACTTCTTAAACCTGGAGGCATACTCGGATACCGACCAGTTCCCTTGTCGAAGAGTTTGCAGACTGGTTTTGGCCCACATCACAATTAGGGGATCTTCAACTCGAGTTCGCAGAGCAAACATAAATTCATCGAAGTCATCCAGCTCTAGAGCCTCTGCTTCGAACAGGTCCACAGCCCAATCAGCTGCTTCCTCTTCTAAGTGGGCTGTCATGTACAGGAACTTAGCTTCATCATCTGGGAAATCTCTCCCCCATTCATTCATGAATCCACGAACTTGATTCATGAATCAAGCCAGCTGCTTTGGGTTGCCTCTGAACTTCACTTTCAGATCCCATATCCCTAAGCCTCCACTACCAGCTCGCTGTCCCAGCTCTGGTAAGTAATTTGCAGCTGAGGTCCAAAAGAGGTGGTGCTCCGGCGATCTGAGAAATATTCTTCCCGCAGGTTTCTTGAGATATTCTGCCCGGTAGTCACTATGGCTATTTGCCGCAATTGTCAACTCATCTCCTTGACTGTGCCTTGCAAACCAGACATGCGACTCCTGATCCACATTCTACTCTTCTGATTCGCTCACCAGATTTGATCGAGACCGTCTCTCTATGGTCACATGCCGGCTGGCCTTTGGGTCTGCGCTGCGCCTGATCTCACATGACTGTCTTTCAAATCCCTCATCAAGGAGTTTGGGCAATACTCCACTTCCGAGAAATGGGTTTTGGGTCGGGCTCCCAACCTCCTAGTCCTTTCTAGGTTCGGGTCTCTCCAGTAGGTCTCTCCTCATCTGTGGCTCTTTGCCTCATATGTCACAGGCTTCTTCGGCGGGGAAACCTCTCGTGTAGGATGTCAGCTCACTCCCTGAAAAATCTGTAAGTCCATCATGGTGGTTTTGCTCACCATTGGCTGTTATAAATCCTCAATTCCCTTGGGTACTGCTCCGAAGGTCTCCCTCTTCCCAAGGGGACACCTCCAGCAATACTCTTTCCTGCTGCCTCCTCCATCTCAGAAACCATCAGTGTGTGCTCTGTCATAGGTGACCAGGAAAGTCTCACCCCTTCTGAGGAGACACGTCTGACCACTGAGATGAGTTCTTCATCTTGCCATTCATCCAGTACAGTTAGTTCCCCAAAGTTGCTTGACAACACTGGATCTGCAGAAGGTACTGCTCCCTCAGGTAGGGCAGCGTCCTCAGGGCAGGTTGCCATTAGATTGGTGATTCAGAGCTTTCTGTGACGGCCCCAGTACCAGGATCTTAACTTGAGAAATTCTCCAGACAGTCCATTAGGAAGCTTAAAGAATTCATTTATTAAAATTCGATTACACAGGACAGTTGCAAAGCTTTGAATAACGTTTTGGCGCCAAAGCATTCAAATTAAATCATTCCCTCTGACATAGTTTCTCCTCCCTGTCACAAGCAAGCTTGTTCTCACTCCTGAACTCCCCCCTCCCAGTTCCTTAGACTTTATTAGAGTCCAGGTGTCTTATCAGCCCGTCCTTGGCTCCAACAGCTTGTGAAGGAATGTGATTAACGATCCTCTCTGTCTGCAAAGCTGCAAAAGCTGACATGGGTTCACTCTCACCTTGGCCGATGCATGTAGCAATAATTTTATGGCAGGCGTGCAAAGCGAGTTTTGCTTTGCCAAATACCCAACACACTTTTCAATTCTGTCACTTTTAACAAGTCAGGTGGAAGGTCCCTGGTGGCACCAAGCAAGGTGATTGGGAAAAATATATAAGGCAAGTGTAAGGTCTCCCATAACAGACAAAAACCCAGCTGATGTGGTTCCAGTTCCCATGTGCAGCTGCCTACATAAAGTCATCCCCCCTGCATGGACAAGAATGTGAGCAGAGGAGGCTACTCAGCCCAAATGACCCTGGGGGCAAAGCTGTTTAGTATGGCTCCATGGGCTTTTAACTTCTTACACGCTAAGCTTTCTTACATGCATTTTTAAAATTAGCAAAATTTTTGCAAAGCAAAATGGAACAAGAATTTAAAGAGCAGTATCTTGATAACAAGATAACCCAAACTGAAAAAGCTAAAAACTAGTATCACTAAGTGTGGTTTCAAAAGAAGCTGATGATCACCACAAATCAACCCCAGTTTTTCATAATAAGTTTTAATATGCAGTTGCACCTAATCCTGTGCTCTCCAATTCTGAAGTGCAATTGAGGTGGTACCAAACTTCATACAGCAACTTTTAGAAGCAAGACGGCTTTGCTTCCTTCCATCTGCTGCTAGCATAGCCTTCAGATGGCCTTCAAATGTGCTATACTTCAATTCCCAGAATCCTATAATAATAGCTAGAGGATTATGGGAGCTGGACTTTTATTCAACAGAATGAAGGGAGTCTCATCTCTGCCACTATCCTACCAGACACAATTCCACAGGTTACAGCCAATGAATTTACACAACTGGAAGCTAGTTTCTGGACTGCCATCCTTTTTTCATCCCTACTCTTGGAGGTATATAATGAGAATTCATTTAAAAGGTGCATAACAGATAGGCACAGGCTAATTTTCTTCCTTGAACAGGAAGCAAAGCTGGGGAAATCATTCTAATTAGCCTTACAGATCTTTCAGGTAAATATTTCCCTAATAAAACCTCTGAAATACTGTTAAAATCACACATGTACCTTTCCCTCCTCCTATACTTGCTGCAGAGGTAGAAAGGCTAAAACATTCTGGGCTTGGCCAGCTGGAAAGAAGATGTTCCCTGGACAGGGATGGGTTGCTAGATACTGTACTTGGACACTGTATATCTCAATAGATGACATGCAGCTAGGGCACTTTATTTCCCAAATGGCAAAGAGAGTATGCTTGTTAATTTCTGAAGGGGAAAAAAAAAGCTTTCACATTCTTCATGCTTGCTTTTCCACGTTCCATTTTCATGTAACTAACTTTTTAATCAGGATTTGTAACCCCTATGTTAGGAACTTTAACCAACTTGAAAGAAAAGGGTTTGTCTCAGTTTTCATACATGAATCTATAGAACAGTTCTGTATAAGCCAGTCTTTGAGCCACAAAATGCAGCTGCTGGGCCTCCTTCTTTTGCCTTTGACTCTATACCTATAGAGAGAGAGGAAGAGGGGGGGAGGAGGGAGGGGGGGAAGAATGTCTTTACCTTTCTACAGCCATGGTCCTCCTCTTTCCCCTGACTTACTCGACCCCGCTTCTTACAGACAGAAGGCAATGTCTGATTGCAAGGACTGTCATTCCATCTCCCTTCCTGGATAGAGGCACAGAAATTTCAACTCAGTAAAAGCTATTTTCACAGTTGGACCCAGTTTCTAAATATTCTAAACACAAATGTTGTATCTTCCCAGCTTCCTGTGTTGACTATATATTTACCAATTTAAAACACGTTTGTTCGGTTTTTATTGTATGCAAATTTCTAGTCTACTAGGCTAATCTTCATGATATCTTTTGCTGTTTTGCACCAGCCTATCAGCTATCATATAAACTTGGGTTTTTTGTTTTTGTTTTTGTTTTTCACTTCTAGGCCTTCTGCCATGCTTACCCCTTCAGCACATGCTTCGGCATATTTCTGCAATCTTTATTTCAGAAACCAGTTTTTAAAACAAGTAAACCAATTAACCAACTTCCCCTTCCACATACAACCCCCAAAACATCATAAACCAAGATGCTTGCAATCTAAAGGAACATTGTAGGCAATACATGGAGGCAATGTTAAATATTTTTTAAAAGAGTTATTTAACACCATTATTTGGCTATTGGCAAAACCTCAAAATGGCTTTAAAAAATAAAAGTTTCAAGGTTTATCAATATATCTGGATGATCTAGATATAAAAGACAAATTAGAATGGATTCCCACGGAGCTTTGCCTGCTTCAGCTTTCTGCAAAGAAAAGAAATAGGTCTTAAATTATATATTTGTTTTGTGCAAAGCTGGATAAGTCATTTCCAAATTTCTTCATGATCAAATCTGTTTTAAGAAAAAAAAAGAGCTTAAAGTGCATGTCCCTTAAGATTCCAAAGTCTCAAGTCATTAATGAGGAGCCATATTTTTTCATCTACAGGTACATACTGCTATGCTGACCTTTTAATACATGTGGTACAAAGATAGAGAGTCTTCTGTAAACTAAAACTATATCTGTCTCTCATGATAGAAACCCTTCCAATTTTACTCATACCGGCCCCCAGATAGTCACACAATCCTCAAGGCTATCTCGGAAATTGTTCGGCTCAAAAGGGTGCCAGAATGTAAATTGCACCGGTGTGCCATCTGACCACTCAAAATTCATCTGTAGCCGGAGATCATTCAGGCCAATCCAAAGTTCTTCAACATCTGGCAAAACAGGGAAGAAGAGAAGAGAGTGGATACAGTTCTCTTCCATTTATATGTTAGCAATGCATTTCCTACCTTGAATTTGCTACATCACACAATGCACAAGACATATGTCTGCTTCTGCCTAGCTAATTTACCTGCTCTCTACAGTATATGAGAATTTAGAAGAATGCTGGATTATTAATCAACCCTCCATGAAAACTAGATATACCACGCAGAAAAATCAAGTGTGACTTCCTCTGCTGTGGCTTATCTTCACCTTTATTTCTGTACCTACTATAGTTCAATTTCAGCATCACTTTTGTCCTCAATACTCCACGTTCTTCCAGAAGATTTTCCACAAACACTCAACATACTGATTCATCTAAAAAATTCATTCAGTACCTTAAAAAAAATGAACTTATATTTTTAGAAAAACCTATTTAATCCTTGAGAGGGGAACAGCATCATGATTGGCCCAAGGATCACCAATTGAATGAAGTGTGGGGGTAATCATTTTGATTGTCTTAAGTGCCAGCCAATCAACATTCTAAAGGACCAAGTTTGCTGGGAACAAGAAGGATCCGTTTCTTTTTAGCTCAATTCAGTTTGAAAATTGGTATTATCCTACTAGTCAAACTTGGCTGTTTTTAAAATGCTAAGCAGGGTCAAACCTGGTTACTATTTGGACATGAAACCATGAGGATATATCAGGGCTAGGCTAGCCTGAAAATTTTAAAAACGTGGAAGGCAATGGCAAACAATTTCCATATTGTTGCGAAGAAAATTATGTCTATGAAGTCATGAAATTCAACTTGAAGGAGATAATCACTATTTTAAAGTCAGTGGCCACAGAGCAAGCTAACTGGCTAAGTACCTACATCTAATTCAGACCTTATTTTCTGTAAAAAGCTACCATAAAAATTGTCTATCCATTTTGTAATATGAATATTATACACACACACAGTGTCTGGAGTAAAATACATGGGTACCACTCTGCCACCAAAGATACACTCTATGTGACCACCAGTCTTCTAGTCCTTCTGGTTTTTCTCTTTGGCCACAGCCAGCATGGCAGCCATTTTATAAAAGAGCAGTATCACCCACTCCACAACTGCTGCTTGAGGAGAGTACCTGAGACACTCATTCAAAGTTCTGAGTAGGGTAGACCCCAGGTGCAAGGGTCCAGAGGGCATGGTAGAGTCAATTATCCCTTACCTTGCTTGATTTGCTTGGTAACAAACTCCAGTTCAGAGAGGGTATGGATGCTCACTAGATCCCCCTCACTGCGCAAGCAGGTCTTTTTGGCATCTATCCAACTTTTCTTTTCACTTATCAAACGATAGCAGTTAGACTGGAATGGCTGCCAGCTGGGATCACAATCAATCTTCACTTCAGTTTCTACTAGAATTACAGTGCATAAACTTAAAGAATCAGAGAGCCATGGAACATACCTATTAAATTGTGAGGCTACATCCAAGATCTATAACCCAGAAAACAGAACTTTGTAAACCAAGCACTGAACTTTATTATCTGCCATATAAACCACCTTACTAATTCCTTAATCACAGGTATTAATACATGGATTTAAACTAAAAGCCTCCATCCATTGTTTTACATAATTAATTTCAAACAGAATGCAAACGTTTATTCCCATCCTCTTCCTTACATTGGTGCCCTGAGTGCCTGGCTTTCAGGCTCTGAAACTCTTTTGCCTATGCACTTCCTTCCAACCAACTCAATATATCCCTGTCCCCAAACCCTCAAAGTAATAATAAAATAAATACTAAAATCATCTAACAAATAAAAGCCTGGCAAAAGAGATACATCTTACAGATTTCCTAAACACTGAGAGAGTAGGGGAGTACAATCCATAGCCTGGAAATAACACAAGAGAAGGTCCTCTCCATGTAACAGAAAGTGAGCTCTCCTGCTGATTTTGAAAAATGGACAAATTTATCAGGGAAGAGACAGGGCTTATCCGTACAGCTCCTTGCCTCAGCTTCTGGAGAGCCTACTATTAGGTTATGTCCTTATAACAGAGCCCACCATTGTGGTGCTATCCTGCTGCTGAGCCAGGCTGAAGCTGTATCAAAGCAATCCAGCAAGAAAGTGGTACTTTCCACTGGAAAAATGAAAGAAGGCCTCCTACATGAATGCTCCATGTTGCATAGAACAGTCATCTTCGGAGGATTGGCAGCTGGCTGGTCTCCAATGGGGCCTTTGCAAGATCAACCTCTCCTATCTGGCAGGGGGCTCTGTGCTTCTGTGACCATTTCTGCTTCGGCTGCCAGAGAGAATAGAACTATGCACAGCAAGCCTTCCCCCCCCACCCCCGCCAGCTCAGGGGAGTATCAACCACATGGAAAACTTCCACAAGGTCCATACTCCTATTGGTAAGCTTCAGCTGATGTAACTTTCCCACTCACGGTTTACACACTTCCTTATTGAACTCCTAAAAAACAACAGATGGAAGATGGTAGTGATTGGCAGCTGCTGGAGCTACACAATGAATACACCTATATGAAGCTGTAACTGCAAAGTGTGCAAGCAGCAATGCCTGTCTAGTGCCCTTCCTCAAAAGCAAAATTTCTGATTTCAGGAAACTGCAGCAATTGGCCTAGAATCATAACACTGGAAGGAAATTTAGAGGTAATCCAACCCAATCTGTATTCAGGGCCCAATTTGCTATCTTTGACTATCTAGCTCTGTTTGAAGCCTCAGGCCCGGAAGGAATCTGGCAGCAAGCGCAGCTGAGAAGGGTCTGTGTGAAAAGATCTGGGAACCCAGCACTGAGGTTACTTTTTTGCAGGCGCACAGGCTGGCGAGGGCTGATTTTGTATGCAGAATAGGTTGGCAAGCTGCCCTTTGCCTGGCTGTGATGCCAGGATGCTCGGAATTAGTAAATGGTTGCTTTCACTTTTCCTCTCCTCCTACAACAGCAATAGATATCTGCCACACTTGTATGAGGACAGCGACTCTATTGACCTTTTCCTGAGTCACAGTAAGAGAAATCTGCAGCTTCTACCTGCAAATCCAGGGAGAATCAAGGAGCATTCTACAAACCTGCTCTTTCAATGGGAATACAAACCCATCTAAAATAGGCTTCACCTGGGATGTCCAGAGAAGAAACGGACAGCTGAAATGGAGCTGACGAGCACGGCCAAATGAAGAGCCAGCGAGCAGACCGGCTCTTTGTAATTCCTCTCCGGACAAGGAGAGGACTTGAGTTCTCCCACAAATGCTCCAGATAGTTGCTCCTCACAAGGAGGCTGCAAGACAGCTGTCTCCAGTGGGTTTATCGCTCTGGAAGATGAGGGAATAGCCACCTCTGCTCAAATCACCGTCGGCAGCTTCAAAAGGACACTAGATTCACATACTTCCTTTTCTAAACACTTCTGGAAATTGCTTGTTAACTCCTTTTCAGATATTATGAAGCTTTGGATCGACAAGTTTTTACAGCACCGGATGAGTTTCCTTCAATTTTTAGCAAAATAAGTTTTAAATATAAGTTTAAGGACTTTTTAAAAATTTCATTTTTGGAATAAACAACAATAGGGTGATTAGAACGTTGATTTGGAAACGCTGCACCATTACTTAGGTTTAGAATGTCTCAACAGAGTATTTTATTTCAATTTATTTTAGTATTTTTATTCTTAATTTTAGATCGTATCATACTAATTGTTTTTCTGTTTTATATATACAGCATATAAATGTAAGGTTGTTACTATTATATATTTTTATTGTATCTGGCCTTAGGGCTGTAATAAACGTGTTGTTGTTGTTGATCTGGAAAGTTACAAACAGACTAAGGATTTGAAATAAGTTTTTGAAATTAATTATAAGAATCCTTCCCATGGGAAAATGCTGTTCTTTTGAATTCTTAAAAACAACAACATGATAGGATGGGACTTGGAAGGTTAGACACTAGGGGGAACCAGAAAGAACTAAAGATTACAATTTAAGGAAAAGAACACTTAAATTTGACTTACTAATACAAAATGGAGCAAAATACTTTAACACTGGAGGATATTTGTGAACAATGGGCCCAGAAGTTAATTTTAAGAGTGTCTGCCATTATAGATAGACTGTGTTTAAAAGATGATATGGCAGAGGAACAAGTTTTCCTGGACAAGACTAAGGCTGATTTGAAAGTGGATTTAAAAATGACAGGCTACAAGAATGACATGGAGAAAGACGCTTCACAGAATATACAAAAAAAATCCGTTGGTGTCCTAATAATTAAAAGGGATATACAAATAGCAAACCAAAAGAGTGATCTGGATAACTTTCCCATATTGGATTTACAAAAGAGACTTGTTAAAGTTTTGAAGAATTTTGTGAGAAGGGACAAAGAAAAAATGAAAAGAAATCAAGTTCTAGGTCATTATTTAAAGGGACTAAAGATCAAGATTGCTAAAAGGAATAAATATAAATTTGGTTTACTTGATTAAGGTTAAAATAGGTATGTTGTTATCTCTGGTAACCTTTAATGGACTTTTGTTGACATCAGGACTGAAATGATGAGGTTTTAAGGATTTGTTTATAGTAGATAAGAGATGGGATATGGGAAGAAGAGATCATTTGTTCTATTTTAAGAGAACATTATAAGTTACTAAAATTGTTTACAGTTGTGATGAAGGAGGAAGTCATTTCTTTATATATTTCTTTTCTTTTTCTTTACTATAGTCTTATTTTTTCTTTATTTTCTACTTTTCTTTCTATTTTTTTCTCTTCTCTGCACTTCTCTTTTTTCTTTTTATTCTTTTAGTTTTTTTAGTTTGTATTAGTTTTTATCCTTTTAATTGTAATGTTTAATAAAATTACTATTAAAAATAGGCTTCACTTCAATCCCTCAGACCACTTTCTTATTTACTTATAGCATCTCCATTCTGTCTGGGCTTATTTTCAATTTGTTCTCTCTTGTAAGTTCTATTATTGAACTTAGGCAGCATTTAAGAGTACAAATGCTTCCACTGAATTGGATAGTAAGGAACAATTAAACTGGATACCCTCAGCATTCTGAAGATATCCCACTCTAGATGGTGTCCTCCAGTGGTTTCATGTAGATGTTGAATAGCATGGGCCACAAGATGGAACACCATGGGATGTCGCAGATCAATGACCTAGGTATCTAACAATAGTCCTCCAGCATCACCTTCTGGACATAGCCCAATAGGAAATAATGGAACCACCAAGTGGTCCAGAAGGATAAAATGATTGATGGTATCAAAAGACATCAAGATGTCCTGGAGGATTAGCACAGCCATACTCCCCACTACATCCCATATCTATTGTAGGTCATCTATCAAGGATACCAAAGTAATTGCAGTACTATATCCTGTCTGAAAGCCCACTGAAATGGATCTAGAAAATCAGTATCACTAGGATGATTCTGAAGCATGAGGCCACCACCTTCTTAACTGCCTTTCCCAGAAATGGACATTTGTGACTCATCTCTTGGAACTAGGTGACTTTCTTCAGTAGATGTCTTATTATGGCCTCTTCTAAGCAGGAGAGGAATATCCCCTCTAGCAAGAAGCCCCGATCACCTGTCTTAATATGGAGCCAGCCCCATCCTGGCCAATTTAATCGAATAGGAAAGGCAAGGGCTAGGTACATGGGTGGTGGACCTCATCTAATCCTTTCACACAAAAAAGCCTATGGTAATCCAATGCCATTTCCTGGTTTGCCACGCAATTCCTCCAATACCAAGGCCCTATGTCAGATTTTCTGCAAAAATCCATAGAAACTTCATTCTTTGCAGTATTCGTTTTTTGGTTGTTGTTGTTTGTTTACATTAAACTAAACATATTGAAATTGTTTGGTTATTGGCGTTCTCCAAATTACACACCTGTGAAGTATGTATTAGAAGTGGCATTCGGTTTCTTCTTACAGATATAGGGCAAAGCAATACTGCAGTCCCGGTTCTGCCATCCTCCTGAGGACTCTGTCCGTATCACTCCACAGTTTTCTTCGTTGGGGTTGTCAGGTTGATCTACAAGAGAAGGAGATACCGTACCCCTGCAAGAGCCATTCTTTAAACAGAAAAGCATAGCTCATGAATGTCATTTCAATTTTAAGGATGCAATTTGGGATCAACTTTGAATTTCAACAATTGACAAGATACTCTTTTGGGATTTTGTTATGCAAAAGGAAAAATATATATTCTGTGCTGTTGAAGATGAGGCTGCATATGGGGAATTAAAGCAATTTCTGTCTGGTTATGACAGCTGCAAAGGAACTGAGTAAGCTAATCTCAGAAAAGTAAAGATCTCCATATTCTCAAAATACATCATCATCATTATAAAATGTAACACTAAGTTTTAAGACCAGCTACCCTTATTTCAAATAGTTTCCATTCCCTGCCAAATGGAATAAGGCAAAGGATGGGTTTTTAAAAATGGATTACTATTAACATGTTACTTGAAATTGTTAATTAAAGCCAAGTAGCTGATCTGTAGAGAAAAAAGACAGGCTGTGTTTGAACCAATGTTTGTCAGGGCTATCTTATTTGGGCTGTAAAAATCTAAATGTGTTCTCCTTGTCACTATCTAGGGATTACCCAGATTACTGCATCCCATATATGGTAGCTCTACTTTGCCTTAATGGCATATATCTCTATCATGCAAATTCTAAAGAGAGGTGGAAGATACTTGTATTATACTAGAGAAAGTTTTATATTGTGTCTGGCTCTTGTGTATGTATATGTGTATACAGTATATATACACACAGACACAGACACACAGACATACGCATACACACACACACACACAAGGAATAGGAATATATATCTATACAACAGGAATATATACAATTAGTTAGCAAGGTCTGCTTACACCCTGTATTTACAGAATAGTTGACAGGTTTTCTTGTGACCGCATTCATTTTTCTACCTCTCTGTCCAACTTACCATTTTCCCAATTCAGGAACTTCAAGGGGGAATTGTCAGACCACTGCCAACCCCCATTGAGGTCCAAATCATTAAGCCCAATCCAGAGTGTGGAACCATATCCTGTCAGCAGTCCTGGTATAGTCAGAGAAAGATAGAAAGTCATAAGGCATACACCTTAAGGCATACACAGCCATAATGAGTGTTCTTCCCTCCACCATTCTTATTAAACCATGCTGACAGACAATCTCCCAGTACACACCAAGCACAAACTACTTTTCCCTGAATCCCTTCTCTTCTGAGCCATCCATTTGTACCAAAGGCTTTCTTTTACAATATTCATGATGTAAATGCAAATATTGTATATGTAGGTATGCACTGATACTCTCTCTGTATCAATATTCCTTCTATCCCAATACTGAAGAAAACTCAACAAACAACCATTATTGGAAGGGTTATTGTTGGTCTATATAGGTGAAAGAATAGTAAACAAGTCAATCTACAAAGCAAAACATTTCCATACTTTTACCAGCAAAACCTGTTTCAAGCCTAGATCCCCACTGCTTACCATTGATGTAGGTCTGCTCATGAATCGCAGTGATACTAAGCAAGTTGGCTCCCTGCTGCTCGCAGCTCTTCCCAGCCTCCTGCCAAGACAGGGTGGACTGGAAGTTGAATTGATAGCAGCTATTGGTGAGTTGATCCCTATCCCAGAATGTATCACAGTCATTGCCTATGAAGACAATGCAAAAAGGAAGTTACTCCAAGTTAACATAATGAGTCTTCATCTTAGCCAGCAAATGGATAGGAAGCAGCTACTTGTTTAACTTTGGAAATACATTTTACAGTTTTTTAAGTTGTGTGACCAAGATTGCCTAGGGAATATTCCTGTGGAAAAAGAAAAGGAGAGAATGCAAGTTAGAATGGGGACACAGGAAGAGAAAAAATAGCTTACAATGAGTGGTGGAGATTTCTATAGCTTTACAAATACTTCCGTACTGATAATTCTAACTGAACATCCTTGAAAAAAAATGCACTTATGTTGTTGATGCTTTTGCACATAAATGTATACAATGAGATAGAGGGGGGGGGAGAGAGAGGGAGTTTGGTGTAGTGGTTAAGGCACCAGGCTAGAAACTGGGGGACTGTGAGTTCTAGTCCCCCTTTCGGCACAAAGCCAGCTGGGTGACCTTGGGCCAGTCACTCTCTCTCAGCCTTAGGAAGAAGGCAATGGCAAACCACTTCCAAAAATCTTGCAAAGAAAACTGCAGGGACTTGTCCAGGCAGTCCCCGACATTCAAACACAACTGAACCAATTCAGAAGATTATAAGGTACAATGCATAAACTTATGTGTAAATGTCATGCAGACTGCAGCAACTGCATAGAATGATACATTTCTTGAATGCTGAATTTGACGTTAAGCTTTCATTCTTATTGTAAGATGTCCAGGTAGTCCTTGCTTAACAACCCAAATTGGGACCAGAATTTGTCACTAAGCAAAGTGATCATTAGGCAAAACATCATGTGACCAAACTGCTTAGTGACAGTAGTTCCCGTAGTCCCAGTTGCAGTTGTTAGGTGAGGACTGTGCTATCATAAGGCAAGGACCTCACACTTCTCCTGCCCTGCATGAACTGCTGGCTCCATCCCCACTGCCTCCTCCCCAGCCGGGCCCAGTGAGCTCCCTTTGGCAGACAGGCTCTGCTGCCCTGCCGCGCTTGCCTTCACTTCAACTCCTCCTACCCATTTATCTCCCTACCATCTCTGACATTTTGGCCGCCTTGCACCCCGCCACCACCACCTACCCCTGCCACCCCCAGTTGCCCTCAGCTGACCTTCACTGTCTGATGATGCACACTCAGCCAAGGCAGCTGCTGGCCTTCCGCAACGCCTCACCGAGGCCTCGTGAGAAGGCCTCGTGAGGTGTCGTGGAGGCCTTGTGAGAAAGAGTGCAGGGTGTGAGGCTTCACAAAGGGCCAGCAGCTGCCTTGGCCAGGTGTGTGTCAGCAACAGAAGATGGCGAAGGTCAGCCAGGGACTGAAAGGGCTGGCAGGGGCATCTGCATGCAGGGTGTCAGGGCAGCAGAGTGCAGGGCGGCTCAAAGGGCAGGGGGAGATTGGCAGGTGAGGGAACTTGAAGTGCACACTGTGGTTATAAAGGCAGGAAGTAGAGGAAAGTAATATAGGTGAATTAATATTAACTGGCCCAGCTGACACGGGTGGGAGGAAAGAGCAACAAGAAGAACCAGAAAAAATCTATAGAGTGTAATAACACAATACTTCAGGAAATCATAGCCCTGAAGCCCAAAGAGCTTAGCTGTCAAGAGGAAAAATGATAAAAACTCTTGTAGAGTCTAGCAAAACAACAACAACATTTAACTCAAGTGGACACAGTTACCACTTCATTCTCATGAATAAATTGAAAAGGGTTAGCCAAGAGAAACGTATGACGATAATTCCATACAACAGAAAGCAGCTTACTCTTAATGGGACAGAATCCCCATCTCTCATCTTTGCCATAGTCCTGTGTGGTGGCACACCAGAGGTGACCATCTCCACGTCCCATACTTGTACAATCATGAAACCACTGGTTATCATACTTGAAGGGGATGGTGCAGGGCTTTCCGTGAGAGTTGCCTTGAATTGTGTAAATTTCTGGAAAAGAGAGAAAGCTATGGCTCATATTTATCTTCCTCTGCTAGAAAAAGGAAATACTTCTAATTTTGAACAAAAGGCTTGGCCACCAATACTCTGTGATCCAGCTTAAGATTCCATAAGCCATTCCATAATTCCTTTGGCTAAATATGCCATCAGTATATGCTGCATAATTTCAAATTAATCCAACATATATTTAATTGCTGGAAGATTGTTCCAATCCGTACATGACTACATTTTTTTCTCCCCCTGCAATAGTTCCCCACACACTCTCCAGTAACAAAATTAATCTATAAATTCTGCACCAGGAGGGGAACAATACATATACAGAATACAGGTTTTAATCGTTAAGGACAGGACACTGACTGAAAGAGAATTTGCTGAAAAAAATCAATTTGGCAGTTGGATAAAACACAAAAGTAGACCATTGCCACCTAAGGTCATAAATATTCAGCAGGCAACTCAGTCCTAACAGTATTTGAAAATGTGCTACTTAACTCCAGGAACAAAAGATTTATTCCTGTCAAGAATGGAGATAGCTGGAAAAGTTATTCCTATGATTCTGATTTATGTTTTGGCAGTATCTGAACAGTTAATAGTTTTCAGAAAGCTTGCCATGTTCATCTTTTCTGGCAAAAAAGTTTTATGGAACCTTAAAAATTATCTAGCGTAATTATTGTCTTATGTGATGATACAACTGGTTAGCCTAAGATGCCACAAAACTCTTTTGATTTTTTTTTAAAAAGTTAATAGATCACAGTAAATTAACACTAAGTGCAATCAAATGAGATTGATTCTTTGAAACATGGTTCTCCTCTGTCTTCAGAGACAATGGAGGGCAATGAAGATTCTCCATTAAGTCATATATTCTTTTGGAAAAAGTACACATACTTGTCTTATGAATTGTAGGTTATAATTCCATATATATTAGTAAATTTATTTATTTATTTATTTATTCATTCATTCATTCTTCAAATTTCTATCACTGCCCATCTCCCCCAAAAGGGGGACTCTGGGCGGTTTACAGTAAAATTGACAATTTAAAAACCATCAAACACATAAATTACAACACGAACAACTGACATAATAAAAATGAAATAAATATAAAAACCAAGTGGCACAGATTTCATTCAGTAGGGAGGACTCTGTGACACCAGGCACCCCCAGGAAGAGCTATTGCCCTTCCCATCCCAGGTGAGGCAGCAGAACCAGGTCTTCAAATCTTTCCGGAAGGCCAAGAGTGAAGGGGCCTGCCTCACCTCCGGGGGCAGAATGTTCCAAAGGGCGGGCGCCACTGCAGAGAAGGTTCACCTCCTAGACCCCGCCAAGTGGAATTCCCTTACTGATGGGATCCGTAGCATGCCCTCTCTGCATGACCGGGTGGGAAGGGTCGATGTTATGGGGATGAGACGGTCCCTCAGGTAGCCTGGCCCCATGTCATATAGGGCTTTAAAGGTCATAACCAACACCTTGAATTGGACCCGGAAGCAAACTGGCACCCAGTGCAGCTTGCGCAGCAGTGGTGTCACATGTGCTTATCTTGGGGCACCCATAATTGCCCGTGCGGCCGCATTCTGGACCAACTGAAGCTTCCAGATACTCTTCAAGAGTAGCCCCACGTACAGTGCATTGCAGTAGTCTATATGGGAGATGACCAGGGCATGAGTGACTGTTTGGAAGGCAACTCGATCCAGGAAAGGGCATAACTGGCACACAACACGAAGTTGTGCAAAGGCCCTTCTGGCCACGACTGCTACCTGCTCTTCAAGCAGAAGTCGTGAGTCCAGGAGGACCCCCAGGTTCCACACTGGTTCTGTCTGGGGCAGCGCAACCCCATCCAGAACTAAAGATGACAACTTCCCGGATACCAAGGAACCATCAACCCACAGCTACTTTGTCTTACCAGGGTTCAGCTGAAGCCTGTTGTTCCCCATCCAGACGCCCACAGCCCCCAGGCACTGAGAAAGGGCAGTCACCACATCACTTACCTCACCCAGGATGGAGATATATAATTGAGTATCATCAGCATATTGATGATACCTCATCCTGTGGTGACGGATGATCTCACCCAGCGGTTTCATGTAGATGTTAAATAGGAGAAGAGAGAGAACCAAACCAAAATTGCTCTTATTCAAAATTGTTTTGCTTATTCATTTTTCATACTGCAAAATCAGTCCTAAAATTCTGCATCAAGGTTACACAAAACCTTGATTGAGAGAATCTAAATCCAAACTAAATAAATCTGCATTTATAAATTTGTTTCGGAAAAGGGTAAGACCAGTGAAATTGCAGTGTTCTCCCAACATTTTGGAAATCTTTCCTGGTTCACCTTTTGGCTTCAGAGACTTCATGAGGCATTGTTTACCTTCTTCTACTTAACTTAGTAGAGAAACCTTATAATAACAGTCAATTTGACAATAGCTATTTCTGTACAATTATAGAACTTTAAAATATACACAAAGGTCTGCTGACAGAGTGTTGGATCCTTACTAAACTAGACACAGATCCTATTATTCAGATAAATTAGTAGCATTCAGATCCATTTGAAATCAATCAAACTATTCATTGAACACTCTATTCTGAATATTCTATTTAGAACATTCTGTTTAGACTGAGTTTAGTGAGCCTGGATTCAAATCAGAGTAGAAACCACAACTTCACCATACAGCTGTTTTTCATGCAAACTGAGGCTGATGTTTGAATGGTAAGAGATATTTAGAATGAATGGTGGTTGATGACTTTGGAGTTCATCCATCCTTTGGCAAAATGGAATTCTAAGTTATAGTAAAAACCTTGAAATAGCAGAGGGAAGCTTGGTATGTACTTTGGAAGACAGTAAAATTATTCTGATACTATTGTACAGTTTGTTTATTCAGGGAAAATGGATAAAACCTGCAAAATAAATGGTAGGAATTTTAGAGTATCTACACTATCATAACTAGACTTTAACAAGATACCCCCTATTTTCTTGAAGTATTATTCCAGCAGAAAAACGATATGACTGGTAGCATCCTTGAGCAAAAATTCTTAATTTTGTTGAAATTATTGTTGTAGAGAACAACTGAAATTTATGATGGATTATCCTTCCATTTCAGTTTGAAAAAATGAATGAAAGGAGGCAGGAGATTATTGGTTTTGTATTTTGTTTGTCTCTCAAGGAAAGCTATGGCCAGAGAAATGGCAACATTTCCATATTTGCTTTCTCAGGTTTATAATAAACTAGCAACAAAATATTTCCCATAATTAGATAACTAAACTGAATAGACCCAAGGTGGACCAGAAGAGACTTTCCTCATGCAATGTACATAAGAATTGACTGTATAAACTAATTAATAACATGCTGTTATGATAACCGATATAGACTACCTTTGCTAAAGATTTTTTTAAGTATGAAGATTATCATCTAAGTCAGATAGTAGGGATTGGCTGCCTATAAGCCCTACAGATATTGCTAAACAATTCCCAGTAGCTCTAGCCATTAGGGCTAAGAGTAAGAGATGTTGGGAACATCCAGAAACCCAGAAATTACCCACCCCTGCTGTTAGCTTTAATAGCTACAGCAGTGTTCTGACAATGCTTGGACAATCAAAGTTTAGTGCTGCCTATCACCATCCTGCTCTACTTTCAAGATGCAAAAGCAGCTAGCTAGTTTACTACTGGAAGTAAAAATGCTAAATTACGTTTAGTGCTGCCTATCACCATCCTGCTCTACTTTCAAGATGCAAAAGCAGCTAGCTAGTTTACTACTGGAAGTAAAAATGCTAAATTACATAACTTGAATGTATAAGTCTATTCTGTTATTCACACATACTCATGAGGAGTAAGTGATATCTATTAATGTTATTTATTGCTAATAATTTTTAACAAAAACATCCCAAAAATACTAAATTTGGATATTTGCAGAATAAAATTTTGAAGTATGACACCCGCTATGATAAGAAACAACAACATTAATTTTCAGTCTTCTAATGTGGGTTTTACCAGAGTATGGCCTAGAGCACAAATCTTCATCATGGCCATAGATCTTCCATTGGCCTCCACGAGCCTGGTCACCTCTGTCAGCTGGTGTCAGTGACCAGTTCCCCAATCTGGAGCTCAAATACTGGGAAAGCTGGTCCCCTAGACTCCGACAGTTCCACCGCATGTTGACAGACTCACGGTCACATTCATAAGTGGCCAAAGCATGGGTGGTAGCACTGCTGTTTGCAGACTTCCAGGAGACTCCCAAGCACTGCGTGGTTCCAATGTTGAAAAGCCGATTCCGGGAAACCCATTTCCACTTCTGAGCAGGAAGACTTGTGTTACAGATCTTAGAAATTTTCACCAAAGAGTCCTTTGTCTCCAAGCAGCTCTGCAGACCACTGTTATAGATGAGAAATGTCCCAGAGTCTGAGAAAATACAAATCAAAGAGAAGGATATAACAACAACAACAACAACAACTACTACAACTATAGCTACTGAAGGTCCAAATACAGAAGGCCATTCAGTATCAGCTACCTCACGCACATCCAAAAGCCCCTCACAGATGAAGCCATCTACATTTGACCGTGGCATTGGGTCAGAAGCAGGCAATAAATATGGCAAGAAACTGTTAATAAATTAATATGGAGTGGGAAAAGACCCAGAGTGAAACAAAAATTTTTACAAGATTCCAAAGAGAGAGGTGGCCTCGCCCTTCCAAATCTAGAACTGTATCATAAAACAAGCTGCCTGTCATGGATAACAGAATGGATAAAATCCCTGAATAGTAGAATGGCAATTTTGGAGGGGGCTGGTTTAGACAATGGACTTCATAGATACTTATGGTACAGAGACACAAAGGAGGATAAAAACTTAAAAGGACATATTATCAGACAAAGTTTGATAAAAGTATGGAATGCCACAAAGAGCCTACAGTAACAAGCCCAACAATTTCACCCCTGGCTTCTCCCTCAAATGCTTTTCACATTGGAGGTAATCACAGCAAGAAAAATGTAATTACATATGGAGATATGGTTTACTCAGACTCTACAAGCAAACTAAAAACACAGCAAGAACTATTTAATGAAGGCTGGGATATACCATGGTTGATGTATTTACAAATAGCTGGAAGGATAAAATCAGATCTTAAAAAGGAGGAATATTAAGAAAAAAAACAGAATTTGAAATTCTCATACAAAATCAGCAACACCAATAAGGGCCTGTATATATAAACTCTTACCTAAATATGATATAGAAACAGAACAAACAAAAAACTGTATGGCAAAATGGATGCAAATTTTCAAAGAAACAGTTATAATACAACAATGGGAAGAATTGTATTGTACCCCCACAAGTCCCTCCTTGTGGGGGAGACGGGCGGCGATAAATTTGATAAATAAATAAATAAATAAATAAAATAAAGAATTATTGACTAAATATATAAAATTCATACCAAGTTATAACTTAAAGAAAACTGGTACAAAATGTTTTATAGATGGTATTGATGAATATCTAAGAAGGACAAATCATACAGTAATAAATGTTGGAAATGCCATAAAACAAAAGCAACATTTTGTCACATGTGGTGGACATGTAAAAGAACTCAAAATACTGGAAAGACATACATAATGCAGAAAATCTCAGAATTTAAATCTGAAATGAAACCACAACTGTTCTTATTAGATATTGTCAGGCTCTGCCTGCTACCCAGTAAAACACAGACACTAGTGTAGGCTTAGGTTCTGGTTTTATTTGAATATAGAATGCATGCCCTTGGAAAAGCTGAGAGTGAGTGGAGCACGCCGGAACGGGATTTAAATAGCCCGCGCCGGTCAGCGCTCCACCCCTCCTTACTCCGAGTGTGCCCCGAGCCCCGCTGGTTCCGTTGCTGGTAGGTGAGGGGTTGTGGAGCCCCTCCTGTGCCTCGGGTGTTTCCTTGACTGTTTCTCCCGGCCAGTGATGGGTCATTGCCAGGCGATCAGGTTTGTAATCTTTCTGACAGCTCGGGCACGCCTCGTGGTCGGGTCTTGTCAATTACCTTCTTTGCAACATTGTATCTCTTCCTTCCACGCCTCCGGCTAGAGTCGATACTTTGTTGCCAGCACCTGTTGCTCTCTTTTGTTAGCTAGTTGCCTTTTCCCTTAATCCGCCTGGTACCCATTTCCTTGTATTGTTATGTGAGCCGTTGCGATGTCACAAGCATCGCAACGGTGATCATGACATACTGCCCCCCTTCGGGAAGGTTAAGCCGCGGGTTTGGAGGGCTAGGTGGTGTGGAAGGTGCGGATCAGGTCGGGAGCCTGGACGTCACGGGCAGCGACCCACTCAGGGTGTGGAAAGTGTTTCCACTTTACGAGGTATTGGAGGGAGCCCCGCTGCTTATGGGAGTCAAGCACCTCCTTTACTTCAAAGTGTTGCTGTCCGTCTATCATCACTGGTGGGGGGGGGCGTGCGTGGGTGCCACCGGGAGGGATCACTTGCCGGCTTGAGTAAGCTGCAGTGAAATACCGGGTGCAGTCTCTTAAGATTATGGGGCAGGTCCAAGCGCACCGTGACTGGGTTCACTATTTGTGTCACCTGGAATGGTCCAATAAACTTGGGGCCCAGCTTCTTTGACGGTTGCGGCGATTTTATGAATCTGGTGGATAGATAGACCATGTCTCCCACCTGAAATGTTGGTTGCTGGCGCCGGTGCTTGTCCGCTTGTGATTTGTCCGCTGTTTGTGCCTCTTTAAGCGCGTCCTTGATGACCGGCCAGGAATCTGCGATTTTCTCACCCCAATCACAAGCGGCCACTGTTGGGGACGGAGGCTGAGGTAGTTCAGGGATGGGGACGAACCCCCGACCCGACACCACCCCAAATGGGGTTTTTCCGGTGCTCTGGTGTATCGCGTTGTTGTATGCGACCTCTGCAAACAGGAAGAGGTCTACCCAGTCGTCTTGGTGATAGTTTATGTAGGAGCGGAGGAATTGCTCCAGTGTGGCATTAGGGATCTCTGTGGATCCGTCTGTCTTGGGATGCCAGGAGGTTGACAGGGCTTGCTGGGTACCTATGAGTTTCAAAAAAGCCCACCAAAACCTCGAGGTAAATTGTGTGCCCCTATCGGTCACCAAATGGGAGGGGCATCCGTGTAGGTGGTACACGTGGACTAGGAACAGTTTCGCCAGCTGTTGGGCTGACAGAATCGAGGCGCAGGGGATGAAATGCGCTTGTTTTGAAAAGTAGTCTTTTACCACCCAAATGACCGTTTTCTTTTGGCTGGGCGGTAAGTTGACTATGAAGTCCGTTGAGATTTCATCCCAAGGGCGGGAGGGTTCAGCCACGGGTTGCAGCACCCTGGGTACATATAGCCTTCCCTCCGCCCATGCGAGATCCTGGTCCATGGTGACCTTGTTGGGGTTGGCGAGGAGCCAGGGGTCAGATTTCAATGCTGTTATGAAGTCTGCCTGTAGCCCACCTGGTATTTGAGGTTGCCTGCGTCTGGGGGCGGGTTGCGTTGTAGTTGTTTGTGAGGGGGGGGCAGGCTGTCCCCGAGCGTGACCCCAGGTGACCGCTGCCATACCCAGCTGGGAATCGGAAAGCACCGTCCCTACAATGTCGGAGATAGGCTCTGCATCCTGGGGCAGTCGGGAGAGTGCGTCTGCCAGGAAGTTATTTTTGCCTGGTATGAACTTCAGCTGGAAGTTGAACCGGCTGAAGAACTGAGCCCAGCGTATTTGCTTGGGGCTGAGGCGTTGGGGCGTACGGAGCGCCTCGAGGTTGCGGCGGTCTGTCCAGACCTCAAATGGGCAAGTCATCCCTTCCAAAAGGTGACGCCAAGCCTCCAGCGCTGCTTTAACCGCAAACACTTCCTTTTCCCATACATGCCATCGCCTCTCTGTTTCTGAGAATTTCGAGAGCATGGCTTAAGGATTCCCGCGGAATCCTTTTGCAGCAGGATGGCGCCTATTGAGAAGTCAGAGGCGTCCACCTGCACCACAAAAGGTCGTTCGGGGTCCGGGTGAGCTAGGATTGGCTCCGCTGTGAACAGCGCTTTCAGCCTGTCAAACACAGTTTGACAGGCAGGAGTCCAATTAAGTACGGCCCCCGGGTTTTTTACCTTGCACGTCTCCCCGACGCCCTGGGTCTTGAGCAAATCGGTTAAGGGTAGGGCTATTTCCGTGAACCCCCTCGCGAAGGACCTATAGAAATTTGCGAACCCGAGGAAGCTTTGAAGCTGGCGCCTGGTGCGTGGGTGTTCCCAGCTCAAAACTGCCTGGACCTTCGCAGGGTCCATTTCTACGCCTTTGTCAGAGATTCTGTACCCTAGGTAGTCCAAGCGCGATTTGTGGAATTTGCACTTGGACAGCTTAGGGTAGAGTTTGGCTTTTCGTAGCTTAGTGAGGACTTGCCTCACCAACCTCTCGTGTTCCCTCTGCGTCCTCTTATAGATGAGGACATCATCCAGGTAAACCAGTACGCCCTTGAATAGGTGTTCATGCAGCACCTCGTTGATGAGTTGCATGAAGACCCCCGGCGCCCCTGCAACGCCGAATGGCAGTACCTTGTCTTGGAAGGAGCCCAAGGGGCGGTTGAATGCCGTTTTCCACTTGTCCCCCTCCCTGATGCGGATTCTGTAATATGCTTCGCAGAGATCGAGTTTGGAAAACGCCCTTCCCTTTGACAGGTGTGCTAGCATGTCCTTTACGAGGGGTAGTGGGTATTTGTTGGATAGGGAAGTGGAATTTAATCCGCGGTAATCGGTGCATAGTCTCAGGGTGCCGTCCTTCTTTTCCCGAAATAGGACGGGTGCTCCAACCGGCGAGTTCGCTGGTTCTATGAAGCCCCTGGAGAGGTTTTTGTCCAAGAATTCCCGCAGCGCCGCTAATTCTCTCTGGGTAATGGGGTAGATCTTGGGCTTGGGTAATGGGACGTCTGGGAGCAGTTCAATTGTGCAGTCCGTCTTGCGGTGGGGGGGTAATTGGTCCGCCTCCTCTTCTCCGAAGACATCTGCAAAGTCTGCATATTGCTCTGGTAGTCCTTCGGGGGGGGGGGTCGTTGTTGTGGACTTCTGCCCTCCCCACTGTCGGAGCAGATGGTTTGTCCGGTGTCGGTGCCTGGTAGACCCCGTCTTTGAACTTGATGGAGCGTGTCCTCCAGTCTATGTGTGGGTTGTTGCGTGCTAGCCAGGGGATCCCCAGCACTATTATGGGTTTCCCTATCTGGGTCACCACAAAGTTTATTGATTCCTTGTGGGTGCCCATTGTCAGGGTGACCATTCCGGTCCTCTGGGTGGCCGGTCTCCCCCCCGCTGTAGAACCGTCTAGTTGATGGAACACCAGCGGTTTAGGGAGGGGGAAACAGGGCAGTTTTAGTGCGGCGACAATGTCCGGGTGGATCAGATTTCTGGAGCACCCAGAATCCACCATAGCTTTGGCCACAATGGCTCTAGGGCCGTAAGCAAGTTCAATTGTCCCTGCCAGGATGGAGCAATCGTCACTCACCCTGGGGTTGTTGCGCCCCTTCTTCACCACCTGCCCAGCGGCGCTGCTTAGAGCAAGTGGGGAGCGTTTTCCGCCGGCTGTTCTTGGGCGTCGATCGCGTCCCCTGCGAGGTAGGCGTCCGTGTCCTCGTCCGGGGTTGCTAACGCTCCTGTCAGCCGTCTGGGGGGGTTGGATGGTTTGTGCGGCGTCTTCGGTGTGGGTCTGGGCGGGCGATCCGTTGTTCTGTTTGTGAAACAGTCCGCCGCTCGGTGGCCCGTTTTCCCACACCTGGTACACTGCCTGCGGGCAAGCCTCCGTTGTTGGTCTGCGTGCCAGGTTGGGCCCGGCTGTGGGACTGGTCCTCTTGTGCTGGGCAGGATTTTGTCATCTGAGGTTGCGAGCAGGAACGTGCGCTGAGCGTGCTCTGCTTTACCGGCTAGGCAAATCCACCCATGAAGGGAGGTTTGGTCATCCCTGTAGAGTGCCCATTGAAGCACCTCCCGGTTGAGGCCACGCTTGAACATGTCGATCAGGGTGGCCTCTGACCATTCCGTGATTTTGCCCGCGAGGACCTTGAACTGGGGTGCGGTGTGGGCAGGGAGGGTGTCTGCGTCTCCTTTGGGGTGCGCTGCCTCCAGCCGCCGTCGGGTTGCCTCCGCCTCTTGTGGGCCGTCCTTCATGCCTCTGGTGCGAAGTGCTGGCTCCATCGCTGTCCCCGGTTCCGTTTTTCGCCAGTTGGTCTCTCCCACGGAAAAATTTTCGTCCGGTGGAGCTTGGCGATTTTGGTTTGGTGACTCTCAGCTTTATATCAGGCTCTGCCTGCTCCCCAGTAAAACACAGACACTAGTGTAGGCTTAGGTTCTGGTTTTATTTGAGTATAGAATGCATGCCCTTGGAAAAGCTGAGAGTGAGTGGAGCGCACCGGAACGGGATTTAAATAGCCCGCGCTGGTCAGCGCTCCACCCCTCCTTACTCCGAGTGTGCCCCAAGCCCCGTTGGTTCCGTTGCCGGTAGGTGAGGGGTTGTGGAGCCCCTCCTGTGCCTCGGGTGTTTCCTTGACTGTTTTTCCCGGCCGGTGGTGGGTCATTGCCGGGCGATCAGGTTCGTAATCTTTCTGACAGCTCGGGCGCGCCTCGTGGTCGGGTCTTGTCAATTACCTTCTTTGCAACATTGTATCTCTTCCTTCTGCGCCTCCAGCTAGAGTCGATACTTTGTTGCCAGCACCTGTTTCTCTTTTGTTAGCTAGTTGCCTTTTCCCTTAGTCCGCCCGGTACCCATTTCCTTGTATTGTTATGTGAGCCGTTGCGATGTCACAAGCATCGCAACGGTGATCGTGACAGATATAATCTCAGAAAAAAATTAACAAGATATATAACAATTAAATGAGATATATGCTTACCACAGCATGACTAAACTTTGCTCAACACTGGAAGAAAGAAACAATCCTGACAATGTCTGATTGGGAACTTAAACTTGGAGAATATGCAGCAATGGCAAAACTAACAGTATACTTACACAATAGAAGTTTAACTATAAGCAAGAATGGTTCCCATACATACAACACATCACACAGCATGGATAAATATAACCACGTACAGTATGGCTTTTAAGGGGGCCTGAATGCTTCCAAATATCACAAATCAGCAAATGTACAAAAAGGGGGGAGTCAGAAATAAATGATTTTTCTATTATTATTATTATTATTACCTTTTTTCTACCTTTTAGGTATTTAAATTATTTTATTTCCTTTTATCAATATAGAAACATCCAACAGAAGATAATATATTTAGCTCAGGTTGAAAGGTGGAGTCCTTGGTGCTCTCTGAGCTTGGTTGTCTGCTTGTAGATGTTACATTACCCAACTAGCTAACATCATCAGTGCTAGTGAATGTGGGGTTTGCTCCAGTTTATTTACAGTAGCTTGCCCTGCCGGTGTTGGTGGGGGTGTGGTTTTCTCCTGGGTAATTCCTTGATTAGGGTATTGTTTTCTGCTTGATCTTAGCTTTTTTAATTGTCTCCTTTGAATGGTGTGTAAATACGGTTTATCTCTATGTAGATAAACATATTCATATATTTAGATAAACATAATCAAACATATCCATTTTGATGTGAATTGCAGCAGTTCTTTTTTTATGTTATACTTAACTTTGGATGAAAAGTCAAATAATCTTATGTCTGTAATATTGATATCCTAGCAGCAATTAATACTGATACAATTTTTACTTTTCTCTTTTTCTTTTCATTATTTTAAACTTTCTAAATAAATAGAAAGTTCATAATTTTTAATCATATTACATATTACTGTATTGAAATCTGCATTGAAATAATACAATGTATCAAGATTTATAACATTACAATAAAAGAGGGGGGAAAAGAAGACAACAAATATGGAATAGAGCCTTGATGTGGTAAATCCTGGGTTCAATTGCCCCACATCTGTAATCAACCATTTCTGTAAAGAATGACCAAGTCAGTCTGCTGAGGGACAATTAATCAGAACGATATACAGTACTCTGATTGTGAATAAATATATACTTGCATAATGGTTTAGTTGCTGCTTTAGTTCAAATTCCCAGTGATGACTAAGGCTATGATTAACTTTCTTGTCTCAAACTGCTTGTTTTTTTGTTTTTTAGAAAATTCTTAGCAGGATCTCTGGCTGCTAATATGCTTTCAGCTCAGAAAATACAACTTCGGAGACACCACCATTTCTTAAAATTTAAGCACTTTTAAGATCTCTTTTCTAAGCAGCAAAAAGTGAAAAATCAACTTCCCCCCCCAAAAAAGGCAGACAGCACGTTCTGGGAAGAGCTGGTTTTTTCCCCAGCTTGCTCTATATTCTTAGCTTTGTGGTTTTTAGAAACTTTCAGGTCATAGTAAGCTGTCTAAGCCAGCAAAAAGTGTGTGTGAGCCAAAAAAACAAACAAAAAAGGATCAACTTACTCTAAAAACAAAGGGCTAAAGTTGGAAAATTATAACTTTCAGAACTCAGAAAATTACAGCCCCCAGAAAGTTTCAAGACCTTGTGCTGAAGAGAAAAAAAAAAAAGAAATATAGTGATCAGTTACCTGGTTAGCAAAGGCACTAACTCTTGGGACTATCTGGAACATATTTCTTCTGCTTATTTGATCTACTGTAGTAAAAACCATGTTTTGAACACGGAGCATGTAACATGGAGATGAAAACTTTAATAGACAGATAAAGTGCAACAAGAGGAGCATGGGCAAACCCCAAAAGGAATGAGTCTATCTTGCTCCTCATGTAATTAGCTCTTTCTTTAGGACTGTTGCATTGTAGATCTTCCCTGCATCTTACTGCAAAATCTGACTATATATGGCTACTGGCCTCTATACTCATCTGTTGAGTATATGCCCTGCACCTTGTACTCAAGCAGAGTCACTGGTTGGTTTCTTGTCTGAATTTCAGATGTATGCTCAAGAAAATTCTGTAACCCGCAAATACATTATTCTTCCACTCCCTTCAAGTTACAGAAATGGGAGGAACTAGACATGGACATTATTATTACAATTATCATCTATTTAATTTGAATGTATAATAGTTTTTACAATTCTTATTTGGGCCACCATTTACACTCAAGAATCAAAATTAAATAAACAAGATTAAGCACATAAAGTCATAGGGCCCTGAACTAAGTCAGTTAGGTACAGCAGCCTGTATACCAACCTGATGCCTTTCAAAAATGTTAAGAATAGTTATTTGTTGAGGATGAAAGGAGCAGAAGAGTAATGCATCTGGAGGGCCCTAGGCTAGAGAAGGCTGCACAACAGAGTTGTTCGCACTATCTTCCTTCCTTCCTTCCTTCCTTCCTTCCTTCCTTCCTTCCTTCCTTCCTTCCTTCCTTCCTTCTTTCCTCCCTCTCTCCCCCTCCCTCTCCCCCCGCCCTGCTCCCTCTTACTTTTAAATACAGTAATTCAGCCAAGACTGGCAAGCCTCTGGTAATGTGTATTATCAGCTTATCAGCTTATTATTTTATCACCTTCTCACACTATCATTTTACACTAGCACTTGGGAATTTGAAAACACTTCTCCTCTACAGAGAAAAGTGGCAGAGGCATCCATTAGTGGGAGGAGGGGGGGTTAGAAAAGTCAAGATGGCAGGCATGGCCACAAAAATCGAACCCCCACACCTTTTCATGTATGTGTGATATACATAAAAAGGGGTGAGGTTTCAATTGTGTGGTCACCACAACCATCTTGAGTTTTTTGATGCCCCTGAGAAGTAGTATCTTAGAATTGGATGGCTCCTAAAAACAGCATGATTTCTATGAAGCTAAATTCTCATGATCATTAGTTTTAACACCAACCTAGAGAGATCAGTATAGAAGTGAGATAGACCATCCCAAAGCATTATTTGTTAAGGAAACTTCCTGGCTTGAGTATATTAACTTGAAAATTGAAAAAAGGAAGACTCCAGAAACACACTCACTTTCACAGCAAATTATCTTGCTACAAATACTGATACTGCTATAAAAATGATCTAGGAAATAAATACCATTCTCTGTTATAGACAGCTGGATGGTAATTCCCCGATGAAAGTTTACAGGACAGGTGCTCTGCTTTAAGGCAATTATGTATGATATTCTGCAGAACTGTATCATAATCTCATCCTGATTAATATTCTAATAAAAATATCGAGTGAGGTGCTGCTGTTCTCAGGGGAGATCAAAATTCTGAAATTTGTCAGGCAACCAGACTTAATTTTCTATTGAATACCCAGTGGGAGCAGAAAAGTCAGACTCTAGCAGGCTCAGCATACTCAGAAAGCATGATGGGCTTAAATGCGGGAGTGGCAGATAGACACCAACCTATTTAACTTAATTAAAATGTATCATATGAAGAATACCAGGTTGAAGAAGCTATAGCTACCACTAACGTATTTTTTTCCACAGTGCCTTTGGTTCCCAAAAAAGGGCCCAGAGACATCATGGGGAAATTATGATATTGGCAGCTGCAATCACTTTGCTCAGATGAAATGCTGTTTTGTCTTTGTTGCTATGCAGTGCAGCACTGCCACCCACCTTGCCAACATCTGCATCAGGAATACCCAGATGTGCTGCCTAGGGTGACCTCAAACCTGGCACTACTTGGAAACCACTTTGGGGGGTGATGTTTGGGACCCCTGAATCTGAGCATCTGATATCTCCAGTCCAAACATAAGTTTTCATCATCCCCCTAGAATCACATATAAGAATCCAAGTGGAAATATGCTTCTGGCTGTGGACTGAATACAACTGGCCTCAGATTGGATGCAATTGGATTGGATGCATTACAATGTTTTCTTTCTATAGAGGAAAAAAGATAATATACTGAATGAATTTGATTATATGTTTGATAGGCCAAGAACACTGAATACTAAAAATTTTTGACTGCAAGAAACTCAGCAAAATGATTCACTTTTCTCTATTTTCCCCATCGTTTAGATTTTCTTTATTTAAGATATGACAAAATAATATGACTACACTTCTCTTTTTCCTTGTTTCCATTTTGTTTTATATATATAATGAGAACAGCATGTCAGATAAAGTTCATGCAGATAAGAATAAAGATCATAAAGGCAGAAGAGGAAAAAGCATCTCAGATACAATATATAATAATAGAATGAATTTGAAAAGATATCCAACTGAGTTGGAAGAGAAGGAAGAAGTAAAGAAAATGACAAGAGTGAATGGAAAGTTGACAACAGATTAGAAACTTTGGGAGTGAAGAACAGGTTTAAAATGAAAGTAGTAATGGAACATCTGAAATTAAATGAGGAGAATCTGGAAAACCTGATAATAAAAGTAACAGAAGATGAGAAAATTGAAGGGAAAATGAAGGAGAAGAAGCACTGGACAGGATTTTAGGTCACAGGTAGAAGTTAGCCAGTTGAATACTGTAGATTGGATTCAAGAGGTTCCATTCCTCACAGGAAGCATCCATTAAGCACTCCTTCACTTTCTTTGAGAAAAAGGAACATATGAATCCCATTCAATATTATGGAAATTTAACATAAAATCAAGAGCAGCAGAATGTTGAGCACTAAGGCTTTGTATGCAGTTTGGTCTAGTAGTTAAGGCAACGGGCTAGAAACGAGGAGACTGAGAGTTCTAGTCCCACCTTAGGCACGAAAAGCTGGCTGGGTGACCTTGGGCCAGTCCCTCCCTCTCAGCCCAACTCACTTCACAGGGTTGTTGTTGTAGGGAAAATAGGAGGAGGAAGGAGTATTAGGTACATGGTCCATACCTTGAGTTATTTATAAAAATAATAAAGGCGGGATAGTAAGTAAGTAGTAAGTAAGTAAATAAATAAATAAATAGTTACCATCAAAATAGACTTTTAAAGGCATCCCTGACTTTAAAATAAAGCTATCTTGCTTCTTTGTCAAAACAAACCAAGTGTTATGACTTGGAAATGGATGATTAGAAGAGTTATTAAATATAACAGTTAATCAAGTAATTAACATTATAAGAGACAAGTAAATTTGTGGCTATAGTTTAGATTCTGATTCAGCAGAAAACCTATTAAATTGTAATTATATTATATTTATATGTAATTAAGCCTATTAAATTATATTAAATTTAACCTATTAAATTATAAAACCTATACTCTAAGTTGAATGTTATCAAACAAGTGGATAAACAAATATGTACTACTACAGAAGAATAATACTGATAGTTATTTAGTTTCATGAGCCAACTGAAGCTGTCAAATTATTCACAAAGGAAGTAGGAATGAATATATTACTCTCCACTGTTATCCCATAATCTGGAGGCAAATGGCAGCAATAGCAATTTTCCCTGTCCATGGAGGTTCCCTGAGCGGTTTAGAGTTCATGACTCTAAAATACTTTTTCCAATGGAACCAACTCTATATCCTTTCACTGCAGGATTTTTTAATCCACTTTTTTATTGTTATCTGGCTATAACTGTATATAAGTTGCATATTAGAGATAGGGTTAAGGCAAGCTGTTCTGCCCTGTTATATTTTGTTTTTATTTTCTGTTTTTTTAGATCTATTGCTTTTAATTGTACAGCATCCATTATATTTTAATGTAATGTTGAATTTGGGGATGGGGGAAGGAAGGAAGGAAGGAAGGAAGGAAGGAAGGAAGGAAGGAAGGAAGGAAGGAAGGAAGGAAGGAAGGAAGGAAGGAAGGAAGGAAGGAAGGAAGGAAGGTAGGTTATGCCAAAGCATATTATGGCTTCATGGGACAACTTTGTTCACCCAATACCACAAGATCTGGGGTCCTGTAGTAAATTAAACAGTGGACTATCTAACCTTTTTAAGCTTAGTTAGCATACTGTATGAACCCAACCATTACATAAAAAGATGTGAAGCATGTTCCTGAACAGAGAAGGTTCCCAGCAACTCCCAAGTCCTCTTATAAAACCTGTTTTATGTTAACTGTCAGTTTGTAACATTTCTCTGAGGTCCCAGGTTTGACTGACTAGAATCCAAAGATCTATGTATAAACTTACACATTTTCAAAACACAGTGTTATGATCTGTACAATCTTTACTATTTATTCATGTACCCCAAATGTTAATGAAGAAAGAGGATGTACCAAAGCTCCAATGTAACTCTATTTTTTACTACTTTTTAAGGTCACCTAAAGAGATATTTGGGGATCACTGTCTGAGTAGCCCTGTAGTGAGGATCAGGCTAGTAGAAGCCCCTAGAGACTAGTAGGTCAGAAGAAAGCATAGCCCAATAATCTCATCCTCTTCCTTTGAAATGATACTGAAGAAACAATTCTAGAGCATGAAACTGCCTCACTCTTTGCTCTAAAGCAGTATTTCTCAACCTTGGCAACCTTAAGATGTGTGGACTTCAACTCCCAGAATTCCCAGCATGCTGGCTGGGGAATTCTGGGGGCTGCATTCCACACATGTTAAAATGGCTAAGATCAAGAAACACCACCCTAAAGTAAAGAAACAATAGCCTGGATTGAGGTCTTCACACATGCAGGGCAACTTAATTTTCCCCCACCCTTCATACCCCTTCTTTCAGAAAATTTGTATTTCTCTTCCATATGCACAGAGGGTGTGTTTTAAAATCTTCCTTGGGCAAAGACCACTTAACACTAGAGAACAGTTTCCTGAGGTTTAACACATCACCAAATTTAAGAAAAATCTCTATCATGGCTTCTGTTCCAATCTACTGAATTCTCTGCTAAGAAAAAAAACACATCCTTTCCAATCCATCATCTTTCCAATCACCCCTATCCTTGAATTCAGTTCCCATAGCAGGATGAGAAAGGGCTGGGGGACAGAGTAGCGCTAAAGACATTTGTTTAGATCATCCACAACTGTATTCTCCTTCTCAATCTCACACACCAGTACAGAGAGATGGATATTCTTCTAGACAAGTTGATGGCTTATCACTCTAGGAAGGCCTGCAACTAGGGTCTGTGTCACCCGGGGCAAACATGAATTCCGCACCCATTTTGGCGCCCCCCCAGTGCTCATTTCGGCAACCCCCAGCGCAGCGCCTGGGGCACATGCTCTGCTTGCCCCCACCCCCAGTTGCGGCCCTGGGTAGCTAGACCTGATGTCTTCCTCTAGGAGCAGCTCTAAAAGAGAGTTAAAATGGGTGGGAGCTTCTGGAAGATTCTTCTGCTGGTTTTCCTCTCATCTTTGCTCAGGAAGGGAGAGGAACAGACTCAAAGCTGCCTAACAAAGGGGGTGGTCCATAGAGGAGGGAATATGCAGTGCTCCTAAACTACTGTGAACCTATCCTTTTTAAAGTACCTTTACTGTATGAGGAAAAAAAGTGTGTTTCTATATTTCGTGAGATTTTCTGGAGACCAAGAGAACAGACAACCTTCTGTTGCCCTTACTCGGGCCTGGGCCCTGCTTCAGGACAAAAATTCTAAGCCGAAGAGCCTTTTGGCCTGGAAACCTGATGCTGCTGTCTTGATGGGAATGGTCTCAGCAATCTCCTTCCAGCTTCCCTGCTGACATATTTCCACTGAATACATTCAGTTTTTTCTCTCTCACACAAGCATGAAAGGCAAAGGAGTACAGAACAGATTACATGGCTTCTCTCTGCCCCACTCCCCATCATTCCTCTTTCAGCAATTAAACCATCTTCCAACTCACATGCAAGTTAATCATTCACAACTAAAAACATATCCTTCGTCACCAAAAAGCAAAAGCCTTCCTCCTTAAATTATTTGGCCTTCTCTCCTCCCCTGTCCCAATGAAAATTAATGGGGAGCTGTTCATCCTTCTATTCATACCCCTGCACTTAAACAAAAATCAGTCAAAGCCCATCTGCATTTCCCACCTTCATCAGCTTGGAGTAACAGCATTACGATTCATTCAAGCAGAACAAAGCTGCCTTTCTTGTAGGAATGAAAACCAAAAGCCACAAGAGCACCTCAGAAAATTGCCTAGGCCAGGAGTTTTCAAACTTTGCTGTGCCACAATCTCCTAAAATGATAAATTCATTTGTGCAACATTGCCAACCATTAATAACTGAGTTTATTGGGGTTAAGATTAGATAAAAAATAAAGAAATCTCTACTTTTAAAAATTAATGTTTAAGCTAAGTGATAGAACCTTGTAACTTATTAAAATAAAATGTAAATTTAAATCAAATTTAAATACAGAGGACAGAAGGATATTTTCAAGAGAAGCCAAACAAAATAATATTCTATAACATAAATTATATTTACAGTTGGTATCTTAAAGAATCTTTGTTTCCGCTAAAAAGAAGCAATCAGATGGAAATTTGATTTGTAAAATTAGCAATATTCCAAAATCTGTGCTTGACTACCATCCCTGAGACCTTTTTTTAAAAAATGCACACCCACACACCCCAGGCTATTGACAACATCTGGCCTAGGTGAAGCATACCCATCTACCTAGCCTAGCAGCACAGTGGAATGTGATCCTAATCAATGAGTGCAAGAAGACGGGCAATACCATGTGTGAAAAGGGAGAACCCAGGAGGAACAGAAGGGAGTGAGAGCTGGCAAGCAGGAGTTCCACTAAGGGAAGTAGAGAAAGGACTACCAGCAGCTTATATATTCTGGTTACTATAAACAGACTAAGTTACTATTGTTTAAGTAAAAGCATCAGGCCAGATTATGAAGAGCAAATACGGTATCAGAAGTCTGAACCAGCATGCAAACTTTGGAGCTTTCCATATGTAAGCAGACCTACTACCTTCAGTGAGAAGTCTTTCGATTCTCTGGCCTATCATGGCAAAATGATTCCTGTCAAGGCCTCTGACTTTAATACGACTTGTATGCCCTGGCTAAAGCAGAGGTTTTCAGGTACAGGACTGCTAACAAACTGAATGCAGAAGAAGGAGCAATCTATTTATGTGCCCTCATTTATACCATGGGGCCACATTTTTATAATTTGGATGAACAGGTGGTTAGAGTTTGTTGTTGCTGCAGGTAGGAATGAGCATTTCCTTGGAAATTTTATGAGTATTTTGGATTAAGAGAATCCTAATTCATATGAGATTGCTCCCACCAAAGGTCACAGAAGTTTAGGGAATCTGCAGAGAACTGATTATATAGTTGTAGAGAACAAAAATGAAACTATTAAGATCAGGCTGTTGTGGACATTTTGGACAAGGCTTTATTCCAAAACCTACAGGTGAAAATTGCTTTAATCTTAGGGAAGATTGTGCAGATGATAAGAAACACAGAATTCATGTAGTACCATGTCCAGGGCAAAACACCCTTACAGGACTTCAAGGGATTGCTAAAACAAAACCCAGCTCATGAAGGTGAAACAGGGAGACTATCAAGTCAGATTAGTTTTGTCTAATGATCAACTTGCATCAATACAGTTGAAAGACTAGATATATTCACTGTGATAATATACACAGAACATACACGGAGGATACCGTAGTATGCCTTTGCTAAGCCTGCTGAATGCCACAAATGTATGAAAATGAGTCACTTTAAATTGTCATACTCAAATAGCAAGAGAAATTGCAAAATAGAGTTATACTAATGAACATTTATTTTGGACTCCAGTTATATTCCTTGATCATTCTGCAAAATCATGGGATATGCCATGTTCTTTAAAACTGGTAGAACTGCTGATGTAAGTATAATTTCAGAAAGTCCATACAGAAGCTTCCACACCTTGAAAACAGTATGCTAATTTCAGATTTTTAAAGATTTTTTTAAAATCCCACCTTTATAAATAATAAACTCAAGGTCGTGAACAGACCTAGTACTCCTTCCTCCTCCTATTTTCCCCACAACAACAACTCTGTGCGGTGAGTTGGGCTGAGGGAGAGTGACTGGCCCAAAGTCACCCACCCGGCTTTCATGCCTAAGCTGGGACTAGAACTCACAGACTCCTGGTTTCTAGCCTGGAAATGCTGTCTCTGCAGTATCTTGATTACAGCAAAGAACCCCACAACATTCTTACTAGCAAGCTAGAAGACATGACAATTAAGTGCCCATATATCTGATCAAGACATAATATTCAAGAATGCTTGTTAGTGGTTCATCATCAAACTGGAGTGAGGTAGCCATTGTAGTGCCACAAGAATCTATCCTGCCCTCTTTTTAATTAATTAATCATATTTTGATCACTTGGATGAAAAGGTGGAAGGAATGCTTCTCAAATTTGCAGATGGTCCAAAATTGTATGGATAGTTAATACCATAGAAATAAGATTCAACATTATCTTTGTAGATTAAAGGAATTGGCTAAAAATAACATAATATGATTTAGCAGGGACAAATACAAAATTATTCATGCATGATGTAATTTCAGGCTGCACCAATAGAAGCAAAGTTTCCAAATCATGGGAAATAATTGTTCAGTTTTAATCAGCTTTGGTCAGGTTCTACAACAAATCAGTGTGCAGTTCTAGGAATTATACTTTAAGAAGAACTCAGAGAAACTGGAACAGATCCAGAGAACGGCAATAGAAACTAAGTCCTCTCAAGAGACACAGAAGCAACTGGGAATGTTTCATCTTGAGAAGAAAAGGGAAGGGATATGAAAACACCTTCATATACCTGACAGGATATTACAGAAGAAGATTCTCTATTGATCTAGGGTACAGGACATGTAACGATTGATTTAGATTATAGGAAAAATGATTCCAACTGAATGTTAGAAAAAGTTCTTAACGATAAGAGCAATTCGACATTGGAACCAATTACGCAGAGGTAGTGAGTTCCCCTTCAGTGGATGTATTCAACTGGGGGATAGGCAATAATTTGATGGGGGCACTTTGACTGGGTTCCTTCGCTGAACAGTTAGACTTGATGACCTAAACGGCCTTTTCCAATTCTATGATTCTAAGTGAGTTATACAAGGAACACAATTTTCAATAAAAGAGTGTTGTGTGGGATGACACCTTCTCCATCATAACTGGACTCACACATAGTTTAGCCATAAGCTTTATGGGAGGATGATGTGCAGGAGAACTGACAGGTGGCGGTGAAATTACGTGACGACAGAGGCAGGGCACTTCTGCTGACTATAATGAAGGGTTCCTATGGTCAGCAGGCTTTGGGACATGATTTGAGATTAGGATATCAGACTGATTGTTTTTGCAATATGTTATCATCCTACTACCATCTCCCTAATGCCAGCACTGCCCTCGTACCTTTTTGAAGACTAAGAAACCTCAGCCAGTTTGGAACATGCCAACGATACTTATATCTAGGAATTTACAACACATATTTCATAACAACTACATCAGCACCTATTTGGGATGGAACAGAGAAAACTGACTTATTCCCATTAAGTCCATTGGTCTTTTTCGTTTAGTACTGACTGGGAGTGGCTCTCCAGGGTTTCTGATGGGCGTTTTTCAGAATCTACCTGGAGATAATCTGCAGATGGACCTGGAATCTTCTGCATGTAAAACTGAAGGGCTGGTTACTTTTAAAGCACCTACAAACTTGGGCTCAGAAAAGGAGGTGGGGAGAGAGGAATGATCCTTATAGTGATTATTTTTACAGGTAGCTTTTCTTCACATCTTGATGGTGACTGAGATGCAGTTGGTTGAGGTAACAGGAAAGCGAATTTTCTGCAGCTGCACCAGAACTATGAAATTCCTTGCCCTGGAAAATCCATTTGCCCTCTGCCTTCCACTGCCTAATGAAAATGCTTTTATTACTACAGTAATTTGCTAGAATAAGATTTGTAATGAGCTGAATCCTTGTATTACTTTGGGTTTCATTTACATAATCATTACAAATGTTTCTTCTTCTAATTTCTTTTTTTTCTTCTAATTTCTTTTCTTTATAAAACTACTTTTTTAGGATTTTTAGTGCTCTCAGGTTGTTTCCAAGGGAAATATCTACAATACTGGAGGGCACTTTGGTGTTTATGGATGACATCTTGATTTACAAATGTACTCAAGTTTAGCAACTGTGACAGCCATTTAGTCACCATAAATAGAAAGAAGACACAAAATTATTTACTGGCCATTGCTGGTTTAATATCTTTATAAAAGGCTGCCATTTATTGCTAAAAGAATAAATCTTTACAGCCACAAAACCACTGAAGGTTAAACAATGCCAGATAGATCCTGGAAGTGAACTGGAACTGTTATTTGGGAGTTTGGAGGTCAACTCATAAGTCGACTTTGAACAGGCTCACAAACCAATCAACAGCTGAGAGATCTGCTTTGGCAATGCTGTAACTGCTTCTAATACCTAGCTACAATTCATAAATCAGCCACATTTTGTACAAGTTGAATTTGCCAAATACTTCAATAGCAGATCCACACAGAGGACATTATAGTAATCTAGCTGTGATATACATATATAATGTATTACTACAAAGAAATAAATTGTTCATTTGCGGATATTAGAGAAAGCATATGATAAAGACAGTAGGGATGAATTAGGGAGTGTTTTACATGAATGTGTTGACTGCTGAAGGCAATAATAGTGCATATGATGGAAATAAAGCATATGTGAGAACAAACCATGCTTAGGAAATGGTTCAGCCTTAAGCAGGAAGTAAGACAAGTATGTATGACATCCCCTTAATTGCTTAATGTATTTGTGGATAAATGTGCATGGAATACTGTGATGACATTAAAAGTGTACTATTTGAAGATAAAAATGTATGCATACTTTTCTATGCAGATGATGCTGTACAGTTGGCAGATAACTGAATGGCTTGCAATGAATGTTAGACAGATTACATGATGCAACAAGAAGTATGCATCTGAGAATTAATATATAAAAGACCAGATAGTTGTGTTTGCAGGAAAAATGGACTGAACAAGTACAAGTTATATGTTAATGGCAAAAAACTAGAACATGTAGATGAATTTGAGTACCTTACCAGACTATTTACTACCAGCTGCAACTGGGGGGGGCAAGCGGGGCATGTGCCCCAGGCGCCCTGCCTGGGGGGGGGGCAAAATGAGCACTGGGGGGTGCCAAAATGAGCACAGAATCCATGTTTGCCCTGGGTGACACAGACCCTAGTTGCAGGCCTGTTTACTACAGATGGGGAAATGGAGGAGAAATGTTAAGGCATGCAAAATGTAATGGGTAATATGTGGCCTCTTGTGAGGAATGAATATTTATCAAGAGAAGCAAAATGGGCAATGCAGAAGAGCCTGCTTCTGGTCGCTTTCTTACTTGACAGGGGGAGAGTTGGATACAGTATGTCAAGAGAAACACGTAAGTAAATTGACTACAGTGGGAATGGAGTACTGAAGATGTGTGTGTGATAACGCAATAAGAGGTAAGGTCAAGAATGAATGGGGCCAAATAAATGTGAATTAAATACACAGTGACTGGTCACTATGAAAGAAGTATGTTGAGGTAGTTTATCATATAGAGAGAATTGATAAGGATTGAATAATATATGAAGGGAGATTGGAGTCACCAGGAAGGGGAAGACCAAGAAAGTCATGATTGGAGTTGATGAGATTTCTAAAAAGAAAGATGAAAAGTTTAAACTACAAAAGGCAATATATGAAGAGGGCATGGACCCGATGGAAGCAAAGATAGTGTGCAAAGATAGAAGAGTACAGTTAATGGTATTAGTATAAACTAGTTTTAGCTATGTTTTCTTATCTAATGCCTCTAACTTCTTTGGCCTACTATTTTTTGCATAAAGTTGCTACCCAAAAGAGAACAGCATGATAGGTATGTTATATAGGTCTTTATGGAAGAAGTATAGCTGGTCCATGATGAATGCACATCTCTGACCATGGCTATCAGTGGGCATCCAGAGTCAAAGCCAAGTTCTGTTTTCTGTTACATTACAATTCTGAAAGGTAACAGACTTCACCAAGAGCCAATAGATACAGATTTATATATAAATTGAAGTAACACTCATTATTCTTTTCTACTTCCAATTCTTTTGGGACCAAACAGCAATTACTATATGCTAATTTCATTTTCTTCATTTCTATTATATATACAGTATGTGTTTGGGCACTATAAAGTTCTGAACCCTAAATATGAACAATCTCACAATGACTGATTAGTTGGGGCTATTATTTCTTTTTTACAAATAAGAAACTAACCCTAGCTACTGTTTGTGACTCAAGTGCAGTTTGACTGGGGGGGAGGGCAAATTGCACAATTATGCAATATCCAAGAATCCTATCGTTGTATTTCACAACTGTTTTACCTCTTATTTTAATACTATTTATAAATTTAGTATGTACCATAAAATAGATGAGAAAAAGATTAAAACAATAAATTACTTTTTTCTCTTTGTCCCTGTGCTCATCACAACCTTAACAAAGCACAGTCATGCTCTGAGATCACCAGCTGTTTTTTTCTCCTTAATGCTGCTGTCAGATCCCTCCAATCAAAGAGTTCACAGAACCCCTTATCAGAGCATCTTCCATCGTTTCCTTATCAATGGAGCAGACTCTCTGTCGCATTAATCAACACACTAAGCCTCAAAACTAAGAGACTTAAGCAACCAATCATTTTTACCCAAATGGATGGTTCCATTGCCTACAGGGGCCCTGTAGAGTTTTGAACTGAGACTGTTGCCATGAGGCTGGGGGGGCACAAAGAAACCTTGCAATTCATTGTAGCCCCTATCGCCAACTACTCCATCATATTGGGGCTCCCATGGCTAAAAAGTAGAAAACCACAAATAGACTGGGAGTCTGGCACTTTAATGTTTAAGGACAGGGTCAGCAACCCACTGGCTATACCACTAAAAAAACGGAACATGGCAGGGATACTGTCCTAACAGTCAGGAATCATGGTGAGATGAGGAATAGGTCTCTAGTGAATCTGACCAGTTGCCACCTCACAGAAAAACTGACTGTGCCATTGAAATTGACCCTAAAGCCAAACTACCCAAACCAAAGATCTATGCTATGACAGAAACTGAGAAAAAAGTTATCAGGGAATTCATAGACAAAAACCTGGCTAGGGTCTTTATCAAACCAGCTAACTCCCCTTTAGCTGCCCCAGTGCTTTTCTGGGCAAAGAAGGATGGTTCCCTCAGACTCTGTACCGATTACCACGGAATAAATGCTATCTCAGTAAACAACCAGTACCCTCTCCCTCTCCTGAAAGACATGTTGGCACACCTCTCGAAAGGAAAGGTGTTCACCAAACTTGATCTCAGAGAAGCGTACTTCAGAATTTGGATCCGGGAGGGGGATGAGTGGAAAACTGCTTTTAACTGCCAATACAAGGTTCTCCCCTTCAGGTTAGCGGGGGTCCCTGGAGTTTTTATGCAGTACATCAATGAAGTCCTCCATGAACATTTGTACAAAGGGTACTTGGTTTATTTGGATGATATTTTAATCCACTCTGAAAGCTTAGAAGAACATATCCCCCTGGTTAGGGAGGTACTGCAAAAGCTGAGAAATGCCCAACTCAATGCTAAGCTTTCCAAGTGTGAATATCACAAGAGTCAGCTAGAATACTTCGGCTACCGCATCTCATCAAATGGCATCAAAATGGACCCTGATAAAGTACAAGACATAATGGGGTGGGAACCACCTTGCACCAGGAGACAACTTCAGAGTGTTCTGGGTTTCGCCAATTTCTATAGACAATTTATCCCCCAATTTGCTCGAATTGCCTTGCCTCTGACAGATTTGCTCAAAACGAGAGGGAGGGGGGAGACGTGAAAAGTGACTTCCCCCAGAGCTAAACTGGCTTGGACGGATGATTGCCAAGCTGCATTTGACCGTTTAAAAGCTCGATTCACAAGGGAACCCGTTTTGGCTCACCTGGACCCAAGCCGCCCCTTTATTGTACAAGCTGATGCCTCTGACTCAGCAATAGGGGCAGTTTTGGTTCAAAAGGATGAAAACTGTTTCCCACGCCCATGTGCTTACCTCTCTCGCAAATTTACTGACTCTGAACGCAACTGGCCCATTTGGGAAAAAGAGGCTTTTGCTGTCAAAACTGCTTTAACGCATTGGAGGCATTTGTTGGAGGGATCTGAACATCCCTTTGAGGTTTGGACTGATCATAAAAACCTCCAAGCCTTGCAAACTCCCAGGAAACTAAACGGTAAACAAATCCATTGGGCTCAATTTTTTAGCCGGTTTAATTTTACACTTAATTTCCTTCCTGGCAAGTGGAACTTTCTAGCCGATGCACTTTCTCGCTTTCCACAATACCGCCCAAACTGAAATTGTGGATAGTCTTTTCTCAAAAACAGCTTGGAATGGTTTGCGTAACGCGCAAACAAGCAGTAGCTGGGAAAGTGAAAGTGCACCTAAAAGAGGAACTGCTTCAGGAGTTCCCTAACGATCCCTGGCTACAGTGTAACAAAGCCCAATTGACTGAAATTGACAGCATCTGGTATTGCAACAACAATATCTACATGCCTGAATCTTTGCGCAAAACGATTCTACACCATTCCCATGATGTTAAATCTGCAGGGCATTTTGCTTTTACAAAAACCCTCCACTTGGTAAGGTGCCAATTTTGTTGGCCCTCCCTTCGCTCTGACGTGCATTCATACATCACCTTCTGCCACGTCTGTGCCCAAGCAAAGAGGAAGGGGGGGAAACCACAAGGGCTTCTACAGCCCGTTGCCTCCCCCAAAGCCCCATGGAAGGAAATTGCCATGGATTTTATTGTGGACTTGCCTAACAGTAAAAACAAAACAGTAATTTGGACTGTGATCGATCTTTTTTCCAAGCAAGCCCATTTTATACTTTGCACCAAAATCCCCACTGCCCAACAACTGGCAAAAATTATTTGTCATGCACATCTATAGGATCCACGGATGTCCCAACCATGTGATCTCAGATAGGGTGTCCAATTTACTTCCAAATTTTGGCACGCATTTTTAAAATTGATTGGAGCCCAGCAATCTCTCAGCTCATCTAGCCATCCGCAGACAGACAGGGCGACTGAACAAGCTCAATCTACCCTGGAGCAATTCCTGCGTTGTTACATCAGCTTTCAGCAGGATGATTAGGTTGATCTCCTCCCTTTTGCTGAAGTGGCTTACAACAATGCGGTGCATCAAAGCACTGGATTTTCCTCATTTCGCATTGTTTATGGCCAGGACTTCGTTCCGATTCCTGAACTTCAGCTGCAATCTCTGCCTGATTCTACAGTTGCCGACTGGGCTACCCAGGTCACCACAGACTGGCCGGTCATTCGTAAGGCTTTGGATCATGCCCAGGAAACCCATAAAAAGTTTGCTGATCACCACAGGCACCCGGAGTGGAAAATGAAAGTCGGTGACTTAGATTACCTGTCCACCAAATTCCTCCGGCCCCCGCAACCTTCCAAAAAATTGGCCCCTAAATTTGTTGGACCTTTTCCAATCACTAAAATCATTAATCCTGTGACTGTACAATTACAACTACCTGCCACTCTTAAATGGCTTCATTCTGTCTTTCATTGCAGCTTGCTTAAACCAGCCCCAGAACATTCTAAGTAGCACCAGCCTGCAGCAACCCTCCACCCATCATGATTGATGGCCATCGACATTTTGAAGTTAAAGAAATCCTGGACTCTCATTTTCATCGCAAATCTTTACAGTATTTAATTCAATGGAAACACTTTCCAGATGCTGAGTGGGTTGATGCATGTCATGTTAATGCACCTCTTCTTACAAAGAAATTTCATTTAAAATATCCTTCTAAACCCTCACCTTACTAACCATGTTTCCCATGTTTCCCAAGATTCCCCCACTTACTCTCTTTTACTGATGTTTCTACTTTGTTCTTTGTCTTAAAGCTTCTTGGGGGGGGGGGTATGTCAGATCCCCCCGATCAAAGAGTTCACAGAACCCCTTATCAGAGCATCTTCCATCGTTTCTTTATCAATGGAGCAGACTCTCTGTCGCCGGGTGGGAGGGGGTGTGAAGTTGGAGTGTGAATTGTATTATTATGGCTACACATTTATGATGGCAGTCATCAAGGCCAGTTGGTGGAGATACACCAGAAACGCCACCTGGATGGGAAGGGGGGTGGCATACTTTCATGGGAAAGGGAACCAGTTAAGGGAATGTAGTTTTAAATGTAGGTTTTAGCGGGAACTCTCCATTCACAGCTTTACCTCTGTCCTATTCATTTTGCTTCATTAAACAGTTAAAGGAACTTGGTCTCCTGACTGTTATTGCGTGAATGCTCGAATGAACTAGTGCTGACAGCTGCCTTCATCTCACCCTCTGCCTGTGAACGAGACTTGCTTACGTTATCATTTACTGTACTGATATAAAAATAGTTATTTTCCTCCTTACATAGCTTCTAGGTGTATAAAATGTGTAATGCTTCACCAGACATTACTTTGGTGACAAAGTCAGATGGTCCACGGTAAATGTGATCAGAGGTATGTTTTGGAAGCTTTGGGAGGTATGGGCACCCACCCTGCTCTCTGGTCACTACCCAGCCTCCACTTCAGCCATTTCTCTCCCAGCATTTCCCCTCTCCATTAATATTTTGTTTCTTGAGTTCCTGTCATATCTGTCACCTCTGCTATCCTTTCTATTTTGACCATTTTCTTTCCAAGCTTCCAATTAGGGAGAGGAACACTGAGCAAAGCTCCACTATTTCATTTGAGAAATAAGATGAAGCATATTTGAGCTTATTTGCCAGAGCCCCTGCATATGTGACTTTTAATTGTTTCCCCTCATTCCCATGAAATAAGTAAGATGGTTTCAATTCTGCCACTCTGTGGAACCCAAACAGTCACACAATCAGGATCTTGACTTTAAGAGATGCCCAAATGGAGTGTGTGAGGAAGACAGATAAACTTGACTAATCCTGAAGTCATACCCATCCCATTCCTGTTTCAGTACCCTCACTAGTAGATGTTTCGCCACTGACTGGTGATGTGCTGAAAGGAAAAGCAACCAAGCCAGATGAGAAGACCAAATATCACTTTGCCTGTAACATGTGGCACACTTGGAAAATAGGACAAGAACATTCAACAGTGACTTGGAACAGACTCAAGAGAGGCAGGATAGGGATTAGCAATAGGGAGAGCAAATATTTTTGCTTCTCAAGGAAGAGTAGATAGTATTCAGTAAGGGGGAAATGCCTCTACTTTTTGTTTCTTTGAGTAGAGGAATTCAGTCTAGCCAGCATGATCAATGAGTAGGGATGCTGAACAGTAGGAGTTCAGCGACATGTGAAGGGCCCAGGTTGCCCACTCTTGTTTTGGGCTGCAAAAGGGGAATCTGACTATGATTCTAGTTGCTCTGAAAGGAGGAGGTCTTTGCTCCCATTTATCCCAGAAGAAGCTATAAGTTATTTCTAGGGTTGAATGGAATCTTGAAAACAGGAATCACACAGGAAAATGGGATGAGGAAAGATCTGTGATAATACAAGTAGTCCTCGGGTTACAATCACTCATTCAGTGACCGTTCAAAGTTACAACGGCGCTAAGCAAGTGGTACTTACAACTGGTCCTTGAAGTTCTGGCTGTTGCAGCACCCCCATGGTCACATGATCGCTATTTGGTTGTAGCGTTCAGAGGTCAAGTGATCACCTTTTGCGACCTTCCCTGCTGATCACAAGTCCCTCCAGTAAGTGGCTCCTGCCACTTCTTCTCCTGAGGAGCCCCACTACAGGGTACAGGATCCCAGGGATCTCATACTCTGTAGCATCCTCCTGCCCTCCCACCCTCCATAGCACACACCCACCTGCAGCACCCCCACACCTGCCTGTGGCCCCACCAGCCCACCTGCACTCCCTAGCACCCTGCCCATGCTCCCTTTTGCATGCATGGGCCCACACGTGCTCACTAGTGGCCGCCTATGGCCCCCACCAGCCCACCCATGACCTTTGCTGGCCTACCCACAGCCCCCACTGGCCTGCCTGTGGTCCCTAGTGCCCACCCACAGCACCCCCACCCCCCATGGCACCTGTGCACCCCTCGCACTCCTTGCCTGGGGCTCCCACCTCTTCCTGCTTAATGACTCCAGAGTTCTGGGGTTAGGATGGCAACCGGGACTGCTAGGATCACCATTGCTAGCAATGCGGCGGTCATGTGACATTGTGCTTTACAACCGCATCATTCAGTGACAGAAATTCCAGTCCCAATTGCCGTCATAACGGAAGACTACCTGTATTGATGTTTTCTTATATATTTCAGTCAGCATAATTACTTACTTACAAACAGGTTTTGCTATAATTCTGCATTCAAGTAGAGCAATTTCTGATTGCAATAGAGCAGTTCCTATAGCATTCACAGTTTCAATTCTGACTCAGATCTTCCTATTTTAACTGAACTTTGTCCAGGAGTGCTAAAGGCACATGTTTAAATACATATGGCAAATGGAATCTCCAATTTAAACTGTATTATACATTTACCTGATATTTTCTGAAGAACTTTGCAACAAACAAGGTCATGGCTACATTTAGACATGTACCACACTGCAGTGCTATTGTTGTTTTAATTGGTTTATTGGTCAGGAAATATGCTAGAGTGAGAGCAAAAGCAGATTTTTTAAAAAATGCCATTGAACTGTCTATGGATTAGTCTGTTAAGTGTTCCCCCCACTTTGGCCAGAAAAAATAAAAGGGGTGGGGGGACAAGAAGAAAACATCGACATTAAGCATTTGATACAAATCTTGGGACCCCTCTCTCTCATTTACTGTACCTTCATCTCCAGCACAAATCTCTATCATTTTTTGTTTGTGTTTGGACAACACTTGACTTCGCTAGAAAGGTTGACTGGCACAAAGTGGTGTATGTGGGTTTTATGATGTCTGGACACATTGAGAGTAGCAGAGCAGGACTGCAGTTGTCAGAGAGTGAAATTCCCAGTCCTAACTCCAAGAAATGGGACGGCAGCTCCAAGCACCAATTTCCCTTTCTAGAGAATTTGTTCAAATCCAGCTGGAATTCTGGAAAGTGGCTCTTCCAACTACAGATGGCTTTTGTTGCTGGTGTTGTTGTTGGAGAGGGGCAAGCGAGGCAAGTTTTAAAAACAGCCCGTTCATCTCGCCAACCAGTCCCCCTCCCTTTGCCATTCCAAGCCACATCTGGTTTCATTCAGGTCTCTCCTTCCTTTGCCAAACTCAGGCACACCCCCCAAGTGCCCTACAACTGTCCAACAAAAAAAGGGGAGGGAATGGTGGGGAAATTTGCTAAGTTGGTGAGGACTCGGGATCTTACTCCTTTTTTTCAAAAAAGACAGGGTGTGCTTCAATGGCCTTCTTCCACAGCCCACACCCATCTCAAAACACCGCAAGTTGGGGAGGGGGAGGGGGAAGGGGAGTTGCTCGAAGAGCGTACCTGAAGGGAGAGCAGAGAGTCCGACCTCGATGGTGAAGAGGATGCCCAGGGCGCATCTTAGCAGGCGAGGCCGCGTTGAAGAGGGGGGCCTGGGAAGCTTCATATCGGACGGGATGAGGGGAAAAGAGCCCGACAAGGCGCTGCGGATCCTCTCTCCTCCTACTCCTCCTCCTCCGCTTGGATCCTCTGGCTCCCCGTCGCCGTGCCGTCTGGACGCAGGAGCCTTCCACCTCCAAGCCCTTCTCCCCTTGGGAAGGTGATGGAAGGAAAAGACGGGGAGATGGGAGAGAAAAGAGAGCCCCCCCAAGCCCCTCCCTGCCTCCTAAGAATTCAGACGCTGCGTCACGAACCCCACAGGCTGCCCAGCCAGTTGTGGGCGGAAGGGAAAAGAGGCGGCGGGGGGTGGGGGGAGGAAAGCTTTCTTTAAGACTTCGAAAGTGGAGGCAAACTTTCAGCGGTTTGGCAACCGGGAGGACACCAAACGGAATTGCAACACGTTGCAAATGGGGTGGGGGTGGGGGAGGGGGAGGGGGAGGGGGAGGGAGAAAGGCTCGATCCTTTTGGAAACTTTCTGCGGGGAAGAGGACCGTATCTCCTCTCTCCCTCTCCCTTTCAAAGGAGCGACCACCCCCACGTTAATTTTTGCTCCCGCTTGTATTCGAGCATGTTAAGTGTGCGTGATGCAACGTGTACGCTTACATGTCATATCTTGTTGCATAGCCTTTCAAAGAAAATGTAAACAAAAATCGTATTGCTGCAGCAGAGAAAGAGTGTGTAGCATGTGGAAGATTCTGTCTTTACATTCATTGCCACAAAAGTGTCCTACTGCCCCTCAACAACCCCACCGTTATTAAAGCATATGTAATAAATACATTTCCCCCTTCCAATATTTTATACTATCTAATTTTAAACTAATGAAAATATCAGAGTCACCATCAATTTCTCATATTTAACATAAGGCATGAAATCTTTACCACTATTTTTTATAAGTGATGATAATTACTTCCCATTAACAGGAATGGGAATAAGATAGACACGCAAGTCTTTCCTATAATGGATTGGACTAAAAACCTCATAAGCCGCAGCAAGCATTGAAAAGAGTTGAAATGAGGTTGAAAAGTTTTAGAAGACACAGGTTGTGCACCATATCCTAGACTAGGCCTATCCATGTAGTCACAGTCCTTCCTCCAACCCACATGCAGTCAGGCCGCACGAAATCTGACAAGTGCATTTCTCAATGTTAGCCAATTGGAGAAGGAGACAGAGACGAAAATCTCATGACATCACGGGCCTGTCCACATACTTTTGGCAGCACAAGGAAAGTGATTTGCAGTTGTGTGTGTGTGGGGGATATTTTTCAACTTCCCAGCTTAGCGTACAGGACCCCTGGTATTCACTGGTGATCTCCAAACCAAGAACTAACAACTCTGCTTAGCTTCCCTTCTCAGCCTACACAAGGTAAGCCAGGTATCTAGAATTAAACAAATAGCAAAGGCAATTGACAATCCATATATCATTTATTGGTATATGAGTCCTAATCAATGGAGTCACAAAAGTTCAGCAATACATATATATATAGAGAGAGAGTTGATAAAGCATATTCAAGTCACAAGCCACATCTTGAAATAGGATCATTTAGAAACAAGTCAGATACGTCAACATACACAAGAGCAATTCCCATGTACAGTATGCAACATAAAAAAAAATTAAAACTTCTAGCAAAGGGTAGAAAATTCCCCCCACCTAAATTTCCACCACTGTATTTTTGCATGCACACTGGAGATTCTGCACCTGGAAATCTGCTACTCTTCTATAGTACGAATTGTGGAGGAAAGAATAACCAAAGTGAGATCGATGGTGGGAAAGGGATAGTCTTGGCTGACTAAGGGAAGAAGATGTATGCGGATTGTGACTTCCTTTCCCTGCAACCCCACACAACAGCTGTGCCCACAACCGAGAGGCCTACAAAAATTGTACAGAGGGCAGCAGTAACTACCAAAATATCCTGCTATGATAATGTTCCCTTTGTCCTCTAGCAGACCTGTTTGTTTAATTTCTTCTTTTATAGATTTTTTTTCAGATTCACTCTTTTCATCCTTACCTACATGGAAACATGTAGTTTACTTAGTTATCATGACCTATTTAAACAGCCTGAAGCAGAAAGAGTGAATCTTGTATCCAGCTGGGTGTTGTCTCCAAGAAGGGACAACAGTTTGTTTCTTGGCTGCATTAAGTCTTAGAGACATGCCTCTGATATTAGTAAGACATCGTGTCAGAAGGTTCAGAAGCCTGCTGCTAGCTACATAACAGACTCAGATTTTGCTGACTGACATGAAAGTCAAGTATTCAAAATCCTGAGAAGCTCAGCAAATATAAAAAAATAGCATAGCAGTAGTGAATCTAATTCCTAAAGGATGGGAGGGAAAGGCCCTGTTAAAAGAATTATACTGTGATGACATCAGCAAACCCAATTCCACATCACAACACACTCTTGTGCCAACAAAATTCAAGAGAGCACCACCAGAACAGCCTATAACTTTCAGTCCCTTGGAATGCAGCTTAATGGATTAGGTGCCTGAACTGATTCAGAGAAATCTCCAGCTTATATCCAGAATCTGAAGTTTACGAAATGAGTCATTTAATCTGTTCTGTGGGAGACCAAGCAATTGAAATCCTGATATCATTTCCTGTCCCCTAAGAACACAAAGCTTACTAAAGCTAAATGATAGAAGGCCTTCATATAATGGGGAAGAAAAATGTGTTACCAATAGAAAAATGTGTTTTATGAGCCATGCTGTCCCTGAAACAAGAAGTGTGGTTTGCAGCAAAATGTTACAGTATCTTAACATAGAAAGAGTCCTGCTGGATCTGCTCAGCATCTCACACAGTGGGCAGCCAGATGCATTTTGAAAGCTCAGGTGTGTAGACCAAATGGCTTTTCCATTGTCATTCCCTGGCTGCTGATAAATAAAATATGCTGATGCAATTCCAGAGAGATTAAACACAGTACGCTAGCTTTTAATTCCCTAAATTCAGTACCCTTTCAAAACTGTCTATTTCAGTAGCCATCAGGATTTCTGATGGCAGTGAATTCTGCAGTTTAACTCTGCAATATATAAAGAAGTACTGTTCTTTATTATTTCTGAAACTCCTCAAGTTAGTTTCAGCTGATGTCTTCAAGTTCTGTTCTGAGTAGAAAAGACTGCTTGGGCTCTATTTCCATATCGTGAATTATTTTATCCATGATTTTATTGTTGAGAGTCACTATGGCACAGTGCTTGATGTAGTGGACTGAACTGGGGAGACCCAGGTTAATGTCATCACTTAATGTCATCACCACAGAGCTAGCTGACTTTGGGCCAGTCATCTCTCAGCCCAACGTATCGTACAGGGCTTTTGTGGGGGGGAAAGGGGCGATATCTATGTCTATTGCCTGGAGTTTTCAAGAGGAAAAGCAGAATAGAACTGTAACAATAAATAATACTTTTATTGCATTTTCCCTTATCTACCTTTGCTCCAAGTTAAAAAGGCCAGTTGCCCTCAAATAGTCCTGTTCAGGTTTCTATCATTTTCATTTGCTCTCCATCCAGTTTTCTGTTTCCTCCTGCTGACAGTCAGCATTTCTTGGCTGCTGATCATTTTCAGTCCATCCTGAGTGGCATAAATTTATTTTGTACTTGCTCAATCTTTATGTTTCCATAAATCTGGTTATATCTCTTCCTTTATGCATTGTTGATGCCATTTTGAATTCAGAAGGGCCAACTCTTGGAAAACTGAATCACTTATTAATAAGTATTGTGTGACCTTGTTTGTTGTAAAGATCTTGGGAAAATACTAGGTAAATATTTAGCAGTTTAAATACGTATTTATATGCGTACCTTTACTATTATTGGTAAAGTAAAGTAAAAGAAGAGTTAAAAGGAATGGAAGAAATAGGAATTATATCCATAACAAAAGATCCTATGCTAGCCTTCCCAACCTAGTATCCTCTAGATGTGTCAGACTTCACTTCCCCAAATCACTGCTGCCATACTACAGTAACTGTAAATATGAGGATTTAAATCTAACACATCTAGAAGCATCAAATTGAGAAACACTGGATACACAGGCATCTGGTGGGGGGGGAGTCGAAAAACCCAAGAAAACAGTGGTGACTGCACATTTGAAAACCTGCCCCTTTTTACAGGTGGCACATATGCAACACACATTAAAAGGGGGGAAGCATGCATGCACCCTGGCTGCCATCTTGGCTTTTTTTACCATCCCACCCCACCCCACCACCACCACCACCGCAGACATTCCTGTCTGGACTCCTGGCTAAGGTGGCAACTTGCTGAGCCACATGTTGTTCTGCCGTCTGTGAGCTGTTGAAATTATACTTGGATTGTATGTTAAAAACGATTGGTAGGCAGAAACATTAATTAATTGTTATTTATTAATTTTGGCAATTTGGAGAGAGAATATGCCTCACAAGCATAAGAACAACCCTCTTTTCTCACCGTTATTTCAGATGGCAAAATAAATACATTTATTTGTAAAATGTTTGCTTCTATGCTAGAGTGTTTTGCTTCTAAATGTTTAACTGCTTTGGCTGATAGCCCAATCAAAGATCAGTTGAGCGGGTCCAGAGATCAATTTTTACTCCAGAATTAGTATCTGGAATTGAGCCAAGAAAAGTTACAAATGTGAGTTGCTTGTCATACTGCAGTCAGTAAGTAGAAGGCTTTCAAAATATGCATTGAAAGAGCTTAAAAGAACATCAACATTATGCTGATGATACACAATTATATATTTTGTCTCCAAACCAGCTGAGTAAGGCTGTCAAGGTTCGGTCCCGGTGCCTGGAGGCTGTGCAGGTTTGGATGGGGAAGGAACCATCCCCAAATGAATCCTACCAAGACCAAGTGGGGATATTCCACCTTTGACCTTGGATAGGGTAGCATTTCCCTTCTTAAGGTTGGTACACAATCTGGGGGTCTTCCTGGACTCACAGTTCCTGCTTGAAGAGCAGGTATCATCTGTGGCTAGGAGGGCTTTTGCACAACTCCATCTGGTGCACCAGTTGCACCATTTCCTAGGTTGGTGGACCCTTCAGACAGTCACTTATACCCTAATCTACTACTGCAATGCTCTCTACAAGGGGCTGCCCTTGAAGACCACCAAGAAGCTTCAACTGGTCCAGAATTGTAATGATATTTGGTAATGACCTTGGGAGACAGTGGAAAGAGCCACAGCCAGAGGACTTGCAAGATTCTGTTAATGTAACATTACAATAAAGTAGAATTAGTTCATCTGGGCATGCTTCCTGCTTGGACTATCTTGCAAGGCTGACATCAGTCTTGCAAGTCTAAAAGTACATTTCTCCCCTGTCACCTCTACAGCTCAAGAAACTAGGGTTCCTTCTGAGAAGTTTGCTGTGCCCCCAATCCTTTTGCACCCTAAGTTTCCTCTTACCCAACTGTTCCCCTGGCTGTGGCTTTTCCCCCTGTCTCCCAAGGTCATTCCCACATACCATTACAACAGTGCGAGCAGTAACGGGGATGTCTCAGTATGCCCATGTAACATTTCTGCTTCATGAGCTACACTGGTTCCTGGTTTGCTTCCAGGTGCAATTCAAGGTGCTGTGTGAATGGAATGTGTCTCTGAAGGGGGAGGTGATGTGATGGACTTCAGTAACACTGCTGGTTCTCAGGAAGGAGGGAGCATATTCGAAGGAGGGGAGCACGATAACAGAAAACACAGTCCAGAGATGGAACATGTGAAGACTAAGAGGTTCAGAATAGCCCTGCCCTAGAGCCTTCCCAGGTTATTTCCCCTTAGGTTAGGTAGAGTAGTTTTCATCTGGCAAGATTCTGTCTATATGGTGTGAGCAAAAAAAGAATTGAAGTTTGGCTGGATTGATTCTTTGCCATTCTTCAGCTGGGCCTGACATGCTGGTTGTTACCTGTAAAGCCCTACACGGCATAGGGCCTGGTTATTTGAAGGACCGCCTATCTCCTATAACATCTGCCTGGCCAATTCAGTCCTGCAGGGTTGGCATGCTCCAGGTTCCTTCAATTAGCAATGTCATCTATCGGGACCCCAGAAGTGCACCTACTGTGTAGCAGCACCTGCCCTCTGGAATGAGGCTCCCCTTGAGATCTGGATGGCCCCCACTCTGCTGTTGTTTAGAAGATCAGCAGACCTGTCTTTTCACCCAGGCCTTCAGCATGGGAGAGTGAGACCCCTCACCTCATCATGCTTGCCATCTTTTATCTTAATTTTTAAAGTTGTATTCATTTTATTATTTGATTGTTGTGAGCCTCCCAGAGTTGTTGAGAGTCAGGTGGCATACAAGTTTAATAAATTATTATTATTTGAGGCAATGGAGAAAAATGTAAATAAATAATAAATTATTACTGTTATTTTTTGAGGCAATGGAGGAAAATGATCTTAGAAAAATAAAGGTGGAATTTCATAAGATGAAAGATACAACATTGAAAACAGAGTTGGCAATCTGCTAAATGTGCTAGCTCATTCAGGTTCAAGGTCAGATTAGCTATAACCATCTCAGAATCTTAAATTTTCCTTATGAAAACAATGATAAGCAAGCTTTAGTGGCCATCACATTTATGGGACTTGCTTAAACTGGGTCACAAAAAAATTCTGAATGCTAGATATGAAGTTCAATCCAGATTTGGAGCTTCCAGTAATTTGCCTCCTGTTATGACATTTTCCCACCAGAGATTTGCATGAGATCTTGTAGTTTTCAAGGCAAGTAACTGCCCTGGAATATGGTGGCCAAAGGTTAAAGAGATTTAATCCAGATATCCTTTCTATGATTGTCAAAAACCACAAAGAATTCAATCACATTTATGATATAGCAAGACTACAAGCAATACTTTCTTCCTCTATCCTACATCATTTGATATATAGTACAAATTAAATGGTTGGAACTGTGAGCTATAAAAATACATTTCCATTTAGCATTATTTCTTGGATTAAAATGTACTATTCTAGTCCTAAATAAATGAATTTTTCTAGATCCAATTAAGATGTATTGTGAAACTTGTCAAGAATGCCCCTTATTTTCTCTTATATTTAATTTGTATTGTTAGCGGAGCTATTCTTTGGTACTTTCAAAATCTTGGTAAGTGGTATGTTCTCCGTATAGTAGAAACTCTGTTATATTTCTAGCATTTCTAGCACTGAAGGTGGTCTGACATAGCTGGAGGATATTGGATAAGAGAATCCCTGTTTTCATGAGAAACTAGTGTTTTGGAATAATCCTTATTTTTAAATGTTGGGGGCTGAAAATGGGTCAGTTATCCTTAATCAGCTAGCCATTAATTATTCTTTTCAATTTCTGAATGATTACAAAAATAATATAATTAGCCAAAATAACTGAATGGCAATGCATTCCATTAAAGCATTTGATATGCTCTTTATTTAGACCAGATGCCTTGGCTGCCTTGAAAGCCTCTAGGGTTTTGAATGTATTAGAGAAAGATTTTTTAGAAGCTGAACCAACAACTCAGTTTTACTGACAATTTAAAAACATATTAAAACTAACTATATACTAAAATAAATATGGATATTATACAAGAAAGTTGGATTCAAAAATCTGAGTATACTACAAATCAGTAGTTCCAAGTTTTATGAAATGTTAAATTCATTTCTTGTGATCTTTAAGAAAAATTTAATTCATCAAAACATTTTGAGATTTATTGGATTTCTTAGTGGATGTCTAAAAAGATTGGGTGTCAAACTTCTTATGTTGGAGATGCAATACATCTAAAGGTATGTTAATAAACATACTTTGATCATATTCCTTGGTTGCATATTTTTATCATGGTGAGCCCAGTTCTTGGAATGACACTAGAATTTAAAGATATCAATATGTTGCTAAACTGCATTCCAAAAACTTGGAATTTGACTGTTTATGAAGAAATTTGTATTTACAGGTAGTCCCTGCTTACCGACTGCCATATTTAATGACTGTTTGAAGTTACAATGGTGTAAAAAAACCAGCTTTGCAACTAGTCCTTGCATTTACAACCATCTCAGTGTCCCATAGTCACGTGATCACCATTCTTGTGGTTCACAACTAGCTTCTGACAAGCAGAGTTAATGGAGAACACGGAAGTAAAATTGCAAATTGCCATCACATGATGTCTCACTTACTAACCGTATGGGAAGTGACATCATAAGTCCATTGTGGTCATGTGATTTTCCACTTAGTGACTGCAGCACTTAGCAACAGAGTTGCCAGTCCCAATTGTGGTTAAAAAAATATCCAAACTGCAGCCAGGAATTCACTAGAGAAGTAAAGCTTGATCAGAAATAAATTCAGCATATGTAGACTCTTAATTCCAGGGCAATTGTCCTGATTTCTAAATGAAGTGCTGGCTTTGACATGCAGCAAAGTACTTGGAATACCTCTCTTTGGAAACTGGACTGGATATAATATCTAAGGGCTTTAAGTTATTGTATACCCATACCTGAGTGTATACCTTCTGAAAGATGGTGTCAGATCCCCCTGATCAAAGGATTCACAGAATCCCTTATCGGGGCATCTGCCATCATTTCCTTCTCAATGGGTGTGGACTCTGTGTCGCCAGATGGGAGGGGGTGTGAGGCTGGAGTGTGAAGTGGATGATTATGGCTATGGAGGACATCAAGGACAATGGGTTGAGATACCCCAGGAACACCACCTGGATGGGAGGGGGGGTGGCATACTTTCATGGGAAAGGGAACCAGTTAAGGAAATGTAGTTTTGAATCTAGGTTTTAGCAGGAAATCTCCATTCGCAGCTTTAGCTCTGTACCATTCATTTCGCTTCATTAAAACAGTTAAAGGAACACAGCCTCCTGACTGTTATTGTGTGAATGCTTGAATGAACAGGTGCTGACATGAAGCTGCGAATCTCTTTGTGTTTGAAAACTCTTCCTGAGAAAGTAACTCAGCTGAGAGTTAACGAAGCATGCCAAAACACAGGAAATCCTGAGCAAGGCCATTGCCTCTGCTGTCATCAGAGAGGATCGTGCTGTACACAAAGGTGGAAGAAGAAAAAACTGAGTCGGAAGAGAGCTCAGGGAGCGGGGAGAGCGAGAGTGAGACGGAACCCCGACTCAATACTATGGAGTTGGTGAGCGCTCTCCTCTCACTCAATTTCGTGCAAGAGCCTCAGACTCCAAGTGTGACAATAGGAGGACCAGTGATGGGACCTTCGCAGTCAGGTGCCAAGGAAGAGAAAGGAAGGGCCCCTCCACCTCTAGAGGCACAAGTAAGGGTGCTGAGCCCGGGACCAGGGTCAGACCACAATGGGACACTGCAGGAAATGCGGGGATTAGAGGCAAGGATGACTGCTATGGAAGTGGTGCTGCAACAGGTGTCAAAAACCCTTGAGACCATGGCGTATCCTCTAGCAGAGGTCTCGACCCAGCTCTCCAGGGGGGCATCACCCAGCTCGCGAGGAAGGCGCTGCACGCCAACCCCAACCCGAGACTTTGAATCTCCTGTGAAGCTCTGACAGAGCGGTGAGTGATGATTGCCCCACCTTGTGGCACACCCCTTTCCATATTGTTTTTGGACAGGATTTTGTTCCCATTCCTGAGTTGCCTCAACCCCCCGCGCAGCCCTGCTCTGCTTCTGATTGGGCTGCTCAACTGGCTGATTCATGGCCAGTGATTCAGCAGGTGTTGGCTGATGCCCAATCTGCCTATAAACTGCACGCTGATAAGTGACGAGCCCTTCAACCTGCTTTTAAAGTTGGTGATAAGGTCTACCTTTCCACCAAGTTCATTAAGTCCCCTCAGCCCTTGAAGAAGTTGGCTCCTAAGTTTGTTGGTCCTTTTCCCATTGTGGGAGTTGTGAACCCTGTCACGTTTAAACTGGATTTGCCACACAATCTGAAACGTTTACATCCTGTTTTTCATTGCAGTTTGCTCAAGGCTGTCAACCACTCCGATCATTGGCATCCGCAACTCCCACCTCCTGCTCCGATCATGATTGATGGACAGCAACATTTTGAGGTGAAGGAGGTCCTTGATTCTCGCCGACTTCGTGGCACCCTGCAGTACCTCATTCGGTGGAAACACTTTCCCCACCCTGAGTGGGTGTCTGCCCGTGATGTTCACTCTCCTGTTTTAGTGGGATCAGGGTGTTGAAGGATGGGTTCAGCAGTGAACAGGCTATTAAGTTTGTCGAAAGCCAACTGGCAGTCAGGTGTCCAATTGAGCAATGCCCCCGGGTTCTTTACCTTGCGTGCATCCCCCAACCCCTTCATACGTAACAAGTCAATGAGAGGCAACGCAATTTTGGCGAACCCCTGGATGAATTGGCGGTAATAGTTGGAAAACCCAAGAAAACTTTGGAGCTGCCTGCGGGTGCGCGGGCGCTTCCACCCCAAAATAGCTTGAATCTTCGCAGGATCCATCTCAATGCCCTTGTCAGAGATCCTGTACCCCAGGTAGTCAAGCTGAGTCTGATGAAATTCACACTTAGAAAGCTTAGCATAGAGCTCAGCCTTTCTCAGTTTGCTAAGCACCTATTTCACCAAGCGCTCATGTTCCTCTTCTGTTTCAGTATAAATCAAAACATCATCCAAATAGACCAGTACACCCTTGAACAAATGTTCATGTAACACTTCATTGATCAATTGCATGAACACCCCTGGTGCCCCCGCCAACCCAAAAGGCAAAACTTTATACTGAAAGGAACCCAGTGGACAATTGAAAGCAGTCTTCCATTCATCCCCCTCCCATATGCGGATGCGGAAATAGGCTTCCCGCAAATCCAGCTTAGAGAAGATTTTCCCCTTAGCCAGATGTGCTAACATGTCTTTTATTAACGGCAGAGGATATTTGTTTAATATCAAGACCACATTTAATCCGCGGTAATCTGTACAAAGTCTCAATGTCCCATCCTTCTTCACTCGAAACAAGACGGGGGCGCCCACTGGTGAATTTGCTGGTTCAATAAAACCCCTGGCCAAGTTTTTGTCCACAAACTCCCTCAACGCTGCCAGTTCCTTTTGAGTCATGGCATAAATTTTTGGTTTGGGCAGTTGAGCGTCGGGGACCAACTCTATCGCACAGTCAGTTTTTCAATGGGGTGGGAGTTGGTCCGCTTCTTTCTCACCAAACACATCCGCAAAGCCTTGGTATTGCTCTGGCAAGCCCTCCAGTGGTGTGACAGAGAAATGCGGGGTTGCTGCCGCCACCCTCCCCACTGCAGCCTCCGGAGCGTCGTCCTCCCCAGGGGCTTGATAGAAACCATCCCCAAAAGTCAAAGTCCTGTGTACCCAATTTATATAGGGGTTTTGTTGGACCAACCAAGGAATCCCCAGAATGACTAAGGGATGCCCCACAGGCGCCACCACAAATGGCAGCCCCTCATAGTGGCTGCCCATTTGCAACGCCACCATGCCTGTGTAATGGGTGACCGGTTTCCCCCCCGCCGTAGAACCATCCAGCTGGGTGAAAATCATGGGACGTTGCAGTGGAAAGCTGGGTAACTCCAAAGCAGCCACCACGTCAGGGTGCATCAAGCAACGCGAACACCCCGAATTGATCAATGCCCAAACCTCAACGGTTCTTGTGCGGGAGCCTAACTTCACTTTCACGTTCAGTGTGGGATAGTTGGCACTCACCGAAACATCTTCGCGCCCGTCCTCCACCACCTGCTCACAGGCGCTCCTTAGAGCAGGTGGCTGGCGTTTCCCACCGGCTGGTGTAGATCGGGCTCCCCCTCGCCCCCGAAGTAAGGAACCTCCCCCACTTCAGTTTCAGCCATGGCTGCCTTCATTTTCCTGGGTAGGGAGGGAGATTTCCCCATTGGCTTCCCTGAACGATCATTGGTCTTGCCCTTCGGGCACGCTGCCACTCAGTGACCTTCCTTTCCACATCGGAGGCACTGCCCTTTTGCATAGCGGCGCTCCCTCTCCTCCTCCCAGGCACATTGACCGGACTTTCCAGTAGGCGCAGCAGGGTGAGAACCCTTGCTGAGCCCAGAATATCTCATCACCTTCCTGTGAGCGAAGGTTTCATGGGCATGCTCAGCCTTCCCTGCCAACTGTATCCATTCATACAGGGTATCTGGGTCGTCCCTACCAAGTGACCACCTCAGGACCTCCGTGTTCAGACCGTCCTTAAAAAGTTCTATTAAGGTAGATTGGGACCAATCCTCAACCTTCCCAGCCAGAGCCTTAAATTCCAGAGCATAGTCTGCTACCGATCGTGGCCCCTGGCTAAGCTCCCTCAGCGTCCGTTTTGCCCTTTCTTTAGCTAATGGATCTTCAAAGTGTAGCTTCAATGCCCACAGGAATTCTTCGAACTCCTCCAGCTCAGGGGCATCCGATTGACATAACTGCACATACCAATCGGCAGCCCGCCCCTTGAGCTTAGTGGCAATGGCATTAATCTTGGCTCTTTCTGAATGAAAATATGGTTCCCATTCATCCATATAACTCCTTGCATTGGTAAGGAAGAACGATAGCTTAGTTGGGTCTCCATCAAATTTAACTGTAAAGTCCTTAACCCCCACTCCAGACGGTCCCTTCGCCACAGCTGGGTGGTCGGACTTTCTTTTAGCTCCCAAGGATCTCCGCTCTCAAGGAGGGGACCTTGAAATTCTCACCCTCGGCACCCTTGCCTCCTCTCTGCGCTGGGTCCTACTCCTTTCCTCCGAAGAAGGTGGGGGCGAAGAAGGAGACTAATGCCTATTACTAGACTCCTCTCTCCTCCTCTCCCGGGGACCCCAGTCCATTGACATTTTCTGAAACATAAATTCTAGTGACTCCAATTTGGCCTCCACCAGTCTTATACGGTCAGGGGTTTGGGAATCCTCCTTTCCCTCCTGCCTCACCACGGTTGGGGACATCAGGTATCGCTGTTTCCAAGACGTTTTGGACGTCCCTGGTAGGGGTCCCTGTGTTTCATCCCAGGTGACCAGTTTGCCTGGCGACTCGCTGGTCGGTTCAGGGGCTCTTTTACCTCCAACCTCCTCTTCTCCCAGGCTGGAGCTCGACACCTCCCAAATTTCTGAGAGCTCCCAAGTAGGGACCCTCTGTGTTCTTATCACCATGGAGTCGGGTTCCCCCTCGCTCGATTCCTCACTTTCCGTGGTTTGGGGATTTGGTTTGCTCATCGCTAGCACTTCTCCCTCACAAAATAAATCAGGAAAGGGGCTAATGGAAAATTTTTTGAGATTCTCAGCTTTATGTAAGGATTGCCTACCCTAATAGACTCAGACTCACAAGCAGGAACTTAATGATATCTGATTTATTAAAGAATAGTATGCAAATACAGAGAAAGCTGAGAATGAGCAAAAGCACGCCAAATACAAACTAAAAACCCTCAGCTCAAACGTAATCCCTCCCCTCGCCCTGCCGTTGCAAACTCCCCCCCCCCCCAGGTGCTGGTAACCGTTTCTGCTGATGTCCTGGGAAAGAAACCTTGAACACACGAGATAACCCAAACACATTACAATCCAGCTGCTAACATATAACAATCCCACGAGATGGAATCCTCCTCCCCTCCCAGATGAAACACGCATCAGCCAAATGACATGCGAAACGTTACGATGTAACGGTAACATTGGAACGGTGAACATGACAGTAACTAAGGATATCCTTAGTGGGGAGATGGGTGGGGATAAAAATTTGACAAAGAAATAAATAAATAGATAGGTAGGTAGGTAGGTAGATAGATAGATAGATAGATAGATAGATAGATAGATAGATAGATAGATAGATAGATAGATCATACCATCCTCCATCACTTTTTTTTGCCCTTGCTATTAATTATAATTCTGAAGATCCAAGGTTTCTTTTTCCAGGACTTCCACTTCTTCCCTAAATAGCAACTCATTCAAACCATCAGGAATTGCTGTGAATTCCTGAACTTCATTGATAGAGAACCAGAGGAATTATGGAATGAACTTAAAGAAGTCACTAAGGATGAATGTGAAAAGAGTCTCCCAAAAATAAAGAGAAGAAAGCAAACTGGATATCAGAACAAACCGTGAAAATTGCCAAGACGAGAGAAGCCAAAGCCGAGAAAGACAAAAATCTTAGAAAGGAACTTAATGAAAAGTTTCTGAGAGCTGTTAGAAGAGAGAAGAAGCAGTATTACAACATCATCTGAACTGGTGGTGAGGCAAATCCAAACAAGTACAGTTGTAATCAAAATTATTCAATCCCTATTGCAAATCAGGTTGGTTGTCAAAATGTACAGACTTTTAGCTGTTTGCAATCAACAGATCAGACAAAAGCAATTGAAATAGCTCAACACAGCGAATGCTTCAAGTGGTGTCCCCAAAGTCAACTGAAAATGCAACTTATAATGACTTCTCCAGTCTCAGAATTATTCAACCCACTGAATAGCACACATACACCACAGCACACATACAGTATGCAAACAGGTGTTGCCTAAAGCACACCGGATGCAACTAATCAGGGGCTTCATTAGTTGCACCAGGTGTGCTTGAGCTGGAACACGTGAAATACCTGAAGTGGCTAGGGGTTTGCTGAGTGTCACGTTTGACTGCCTGTTAGAAATACAGTATGGCTAAGACAAAAGAATGGTCCAAAAAGGTAAGAGAAGAGATCATCGCCCTTCACACCAAGGAACAGGATACAAAAAGATAGCAAAGGCACTGAATGTTCCTAGAGACACCGTTGGAAGCATAGTTTGCAAGTTCAAAGTCAAAGGAACAGTGGTGACACTACCTGGACGGGGCAGGAAAAGGAAGCTGTCGATGGCTGCAACCAGATTTCTGAGAAGGCAGGTGGAGAGAAACCCTCGAGTGACTGCAAAAGACTTGCAGCAAGACTTGGTGGCAACAGGCACTGAGGTTTCAGTGAGCACAGTAAGGCGCGTACTAAACACAGAAGGTTTCCATGCCAGAACTCCAAGACGTTCACCACTACTGACCCAAAAGCACAAGAAATGTCGGCTCCAATATGCGCAAAATCATATAAATAAGCCACAGAAGTTTTGGGATTCTGTTCTGTGGAGCGATGGAACAAAACTGGAACTTTTCGACTCGGATCAGCTGTCTAGAGGAAGAAGAATGAAGCATACACTGAAAAGAACACTCTGCCTACAGTTAAGCATGGTGGTGGCTCGGGGATGTTCTGGGGCTGCTTTGCATCCTCTGGCACTGGAAACCTGCAGCGTGTGGACGGCAAGATGGATTCATTGAAGTATCAGGAAATCCTAGGAGAAAACGTCATGCCGTCTGTAAGGAAGCTAAAGGTTGGGCGTCATTGGGCCTTCCAACAGGACAATGATCCCAAGCATACCTCAAATTCCACTAAGGCTTGGATGCAGAAGAAGTCCTGGAAGATTCTACAGTGGCCGTCACAGTGACCTGACTTGAACCCCATAGAAAATCTCTGGTGGGATTTGAAGAAGGCGGTTGCAGCACGCAAACCCAAGAATATTGCTGAACTGGAGGCCATTGCTCATGAGGAATGGGTTAAGATTCCTCAGGAACGCTGCCAGAAGCTGGTGTCTAGCTATGTATGTCATTTGCAGCAGGTCATAACAGCAAAAGGGTGCTCTACTAGTACTGAAGATGCTTGCCATGAAGGGGTTGAATAATTGAGACTGGAGAAGTCATTGTAAGTTGCGTTTTCAGTTGACTTTGGGGACACCACTTGAAGCATTCGTTGTGTTGAGCTATTTCAATTGCTTTTGTTTGATTTGTTCACTGCAGAAAGTCTGTACGTTTTGACAATCAACCTGATTTGCAATGGGGGTTGAATAATTTCAATTACATGTTGTATGTTGTGTGCATCCTCAGGTGGTAAAAGCTAGAAATTATTCTACAAAATTGGACAAGATGGTGCATTGATCATCTCCTTTGAACCATTAACAACTGCAGCATTTAACTATGAAGGGAAATTGCTTACCTCAAAGTGCCATGCTAAATTGTCAAAGCAAGTCTCTGAAGATTATAAAATAAATGTCAGGCTCTGCCTGCTAACCAGTAAAGACGCAGACGCTAGCGTGGGCTTAGGTTCTGGCTTTATTGATAGAACAGAGTGCATGCCTTTTAGAAAAGCTGAGAGTGAGTGGAGCGCGCCGGAACGGGATTTAAATAGCCCGCGCCGGTCAGCGCTCCACCCCTTCTTACTCTGGGTGCGCCACGAGCCCCGTTGGTTCCGTTGCCGGTAGGTGAGGGGTCGTGGAGCCCCTCCTGTGCTTCGGGCATTTCCTTGACTGTTTTCCCGGCTGGTGATGGTTCATTGCCGGGCGATCAGGTTCGTAATCTTTTTGACAGCTCCGGCGCGCCTCTTGGTCTGGTCTTGTCAATTACCTTCTTTGCAACATTGTATCTCTCTCTTCCGCGCCTCCGGCTAGAGTCGATACTTTGTTGCCAGCACCTGTTGCTCTCTTTTGTTAGCTAGTTGCCTTTTTCCTTAATCTGCCCGGTACCCATTTCCCTGTATTGATATGCGAGCCGTTGCGATGTCACAAGCATCACAACGGTGATCATGACATACTGCCCCCCTTCGGGAAGGTTAAGCCATGGGTTTGGAGGGATAGGCGGTGTGGAAGGTGCGGATCAGGTCGGGAGCCCGGACGTCACGGGCAGCGACCCACTCAGGGTGTGGAAAGTGTTTCCACTTTACGAGGTATTGGAGGGAGCCCCGCCGCTTGCGGGAGTCAAGCACCTCCTTCACTTCGAAGTGTTGCTGCCCGTCTATCATCACTGGGGGGGGGGTGCGTGGGTGCCACCGGGAGGGATCACTTGCCGGCTTGAGTAAGCTACAGTGAAATACCGGGTGCAGTCTCTTTAAATTATGGGGCAGGTCCAAGCGCACCGTGACTGGGTTCACTATTTGTGTCACCTGGAATGGTCCAATAAACTTGGGGGCCAGCTTCTTCGACGGTTGCGGTGATTTTATGAATCTGGTGGATAGATAGACCATGTCTCCCACCTGAAATGTTGGTTGCTGGCGCCGGTGTTTGTCCGCTTGTGATTTGTACGCTGTTTGTGCCTCTTTAAGCACGTCCTTGATGACCGGCCAGGAATCTGTGAGTTTCTCACCCCAATCACAGGCGGCCACTGTTGGGGACGGAGGCTGAGGTAGTTCAGGGATGGGGACGAACTCCCGACCCGACACCACCCCAAAGGGTTTTTTTCCGGTGCTTTGGTGTATCGCGTTGTTGTATGCGACCTCTGCAAATGGGAGGACGTCTACCCAGTCGTCTTGGTGATAGTTTATGTAGGAGTGGAGGAATTGCTCCAGTGTGGCATTAAGGATCTCTGTGGATCCGTCCGTCTGGGGATGCCAGGAGGTTGACAGGGCTTGCTGGGTACCTATCAGTTTCAAAGAAGCCCGCCAAAACCTCGAGGTAAATTGTGTGCCCCTATCGGTCACCAAGCGGGAGGGGCAGCCGTGTAGGCGGTACACGTGGACTAGGAACAGTTTCGCCAGCTCTTGGGCTGACGGGATCGAGGCGCAGGGGATGAAATGTGCTTGTTTTGAAAAGTAGTCTTTTACCACCCAAATGACCATTTTCTTTTGGCTGGGCGGTAAGTCGACTATGAAGTCCATTGAGATTTAATCCCAAGGGCAGGAGGGTTCAGCCACGGGTTGCAGCAACCCCCAGGGTTTGCCAGCCGGTCGCTTGGCCATAGCGCACACTGGGCAGGATGCCACATACGTCTTGACGTCCTTCCTCAGCGAGGGCCACCAAAACTGTCTCCGAGTCAGGTGTAGGGTTTTCAAGAACCTGAAGTGACCAGCCTGTTTGCTGTCATGCGATCTGTTGAGGATCGCCTGCTGTTGTGAGTTGGGTACATATAACCTTCCCTCCGCCCATGCGAGGTCCTGGTCCATGGTGACCTTGTTGGGGTTGGTGAGGAGCCAGGGGTCAGATTTCAATGCCGTTATGAAATCTGCCCGTAGCCCACCTGGTATTTGAGGTTGCCTGCATCTAGGGGCGGGTTGCATCGTAGTTGTTTGTGAGGGGGGGCAGGCTGTCCCCAAGCGCGACCCCAGGTGACCGCTGCCATACCCAGCTGGGAATCGGAAAGCACCGTCCCTACGATGTCGGAGATAGGCTCTGCATCCTGGGGCAGTCGGGAGAGTGCGTCTGCCATTAAGTTCTTTTTGCCTGGTATGAACTTCAGCTGGAAGTTGAACCGGCTGAAGAACTGAGCCCATCGTATTTGGTGGGGACTGAGGCATTGGGGCGTACGGAGCACCTCGAGGTTGTGGTGGTCTGTCCAGACCTCAAACGGGCAAGTCGTCCCTTCCAAAAAGTGACGCCAAGCCTCCAGCGCTGCTTTAACCGCAAACGCTTCCTTTTCCCATACGTGCCAGCGCCTCTGTCTCCGAGAATTTCCTCGAGAGGTAGGCACATGGCTTCAGGATTCCCGCAGAATCCTTTTGCAGCAGGATGGCACCTATTGAGAAGTCAGAGGCATCCACCTGCACCACAAAAGGTCGTTCGGGGTCCGGGTGAGCTAGGATTGGCTCCGCTGTGAACAGCGCTTTTAGCCTGTCAAACGCGGTTTGACAGGCAGGAGTCCAATTAAGTACGCCCCCTGGGTTTTTTACCTTGCGCGTCTCCCCGACGCCCTTGGTCTTGAGCAAATCAGTTAAGGGTAGGGTGATTCCGCGAACCCCCGCGCGAAGGACCTATAGAAATTCGTGAACCCGAGGAAGCTTTGAAGCTGGCGCCTGGTGCGTGGGCGTTCCCAGCTCAAAACTGCCTGGACCTTTGCGGGGTCCATTTCTACGCCTTTGTCAGAGATTCTGTACCCTAGATAGTCCCAGTGCGATTTGTGAAATTCGCACTTGGACAGCTTAGCGTAGAGTTTGGCTTTCCATAGCTTAGTGAGGACTTGCCTCACCAACCTCTCGTGTTCCCTCTGCGTCCTCGTGTAGATGAGGACATCATCCAGGTAAACCAGTACACCCTTGAATAGGTGTTCATGCAGTACCTCGTTGATGAGTTGCATGAAGACCCCCGGGGCCCCCGCCAGCCCGAATGGCAGTACCTTTTATTGGAAGGAGCCCAAGGGGCAGTTGAATGCCGTTTTCCACTCGTCCCCCTCCCTGATGCGGATTCTGTAATACGCCTCACGGAGATCGAGTTTGGAAAACACCCTTCCCTTTGACAGGTGTGCTAGCATGTCCTTTACAAGGGGTAGGGGGTATTTGTTGGATAGGGAAGCGGAATTTAATCCGCGGTAATCGGTGCATAGTCTCAGGGTGCCGTCCTTCTTTTCCCGAAATAGGACGGGTGCTCCAACCGGTGAGTTCGCTGGTTCTATGAAACCCCTGGAGAGGTTTTTATCCAAGAATTCCAGCAGCGCTGCTAATTCTCTCTGGGTCATGGGGTAGATCTTGGGCTTGGGTAATGGGACGTCTGGGAGCAGTTCAATTGTGCAGTCCGTCTTGCGGTGGGGGGGTAATTGGTCCGCCTCCTCTTCTCTGAAGACATCTGCAAAGTCTGCATATTGCTCCGGCAGTCCTTCTGGCGGGGGGGGGGGTCGTGGGTGTGGTCGACGACTTCTGCCCTCCCCACCGTCGGAGCAGATGGTTTGTCCGGTATCAGTGCCTGGTAGACTCCGTCTTTGAACTTGATAGAGCATGTCCTCCAGTCTATGTGTGGGTTGTTGTGTGGTAGCCAGGGGATCCCCAGCACTATTATGGGTTTCCCTATCTGGGTCACCACAAAGTTTATTGATTCCTTGTGGGTGCCCATTGTCAGGGTGACCATTCCAGTCCTCTGGGTGGCCGGTCTCCCTCCCGCTGTAGAACCGTCTAGTTGATGGAATGCCAGCGGTTTAGGGAGGGGGAAACAGGGCAGTTTTAGTGCGGCGACAATGTCCAGGTGGATCAGATTTCTGGAGCACCCAGAATCCACCATAGCTTCGGCCGCAATGGCTCTAGGGCCGTAAGAGAGTTCAATTGTCCCTGCCAGGATGGAGCAATCGTCACTCACCCTGGGGTTGTTGTGCCCCTTCTTCACCACCTGCCCAGCGGCGCTGCTTAGAGCAGGTGAGGGGCGTTTTCCGCCGGCTGTTCTTGGGCATCAATCGCATCCCCTGCGAGGTAGGCGTCTGCGTCCTTGTCCAGGGTCGCTAACGCTCCTGTCAGCCGTCTGGGGGGGTTGGATGGCTTGTGCGGTATCTTCGGTATGGGTCTGGGCGGGCGATCCGTTGTTCTGTTTGTGAAACAGTCCGCCGCTCGGTGGCCTGTTTTCCTGCACCTGGTACACTTCCTGCGGGCAAGCCTCCGTTGTTGTTCTGCATGCCAGGTTGGGCCCGACTGTGGGACTGGTCCTCTTGTGCTGGGCAGGATTTTGTCATCTGCGGTTGCGAGCAGGAACGTGCACTGAGTGTGCTCCGCTTTTCCGGCTAGGCAAATCCACCCGTGAAGGGAGGCTGGGTCGTCCCTGTAGAGTGCCCATTGAAGCACCTCCCGGTTGAGGCCACGCTTGAACATGTCGATCAAGGTGGCCTCAGACCATGCCGTGATTTTCCCTGCGAGGACCTTGAACTCGAGGGCGTAGTCGGCCACCGTTTTTCTTCCTTGGCGCTGCGCTTGAAGTGTGCACTTGGCCCTTTCCTTCGCCAGGGGGTCCTCAAAGTAATGCTTCAACCTGGCGAGGAAGTCGTGGAAATTGGCCAAGGCTGGGGCTCCGGACTTGGACATCTGCACATACCAGTCCGCAGCCCTGTCTTGGAGCTTGGTGGCCACCGCCGAGATTTTAGCGGCTTCTGTGTTGAAGCAATGGCCGTATTGGGCCATGTAGTCCCTCGCATTAGTTAGGAAGAAGGACAGTTTCGTAGGGTTCCCATCAAATTGTACGGGGAAGTCTTTGGCGAACCTCCCAATTTGCGCTTCCCCTACCTGTGGGTGGTGAGGGATGGCTCCCACTGGCCTGGGGCTGCGAATCCCTGCGACAGAGTCTTGTGCTTGGCCCCTTCCACTCAGGGTTGTTGGCGGGGTGGGTATGTTGCCCCGATCCTCTCTTGCCCCCTGTGCCGCCTCAGTCTTGGAGCGCTCGCTGACGATTGTTGCTAGGGACTGGAGCATATGTTCCAGGTCTCGTACCTTGGCTTTCAGGGTCGTGTCCTCGTCTGCCGATGTTGGGGATAGGAGCAGGTGCTCAAGGTATTGTGCCCTGGCTTCCAGGGCCATGACCCTGTCTGGCGTGCCCTGGTCATCCGACGTCGGTGCTGCCAGATGCTGTCCGGTACGTAGTCTTGCCCCTTCCTGCTCGGGCGTTTGGGGGTAGCGGAGCCTCCAGGTGGAGTAGAGTGTTCCCATTCAGGGTCCTGCTCCGCCAGCCCAAGTGAGGAGTTGCTGGTCCCCGACTTCGTCTTCCGTCGGAGCTCTCCCATCTGGGTTGGAGCTCCAGGTCTGGAACTGGGGTGCGGTGTGGGCAGGGAGGGTGTCCGTGTCCCCTTTCGGGTGCGCTGCCTCCAGCCGCTGTCGGGGCGCCTATGCCTCTTGCGGGCTGTCCTTCACGCCTCTGGTGAGAAGTGCTGGCTCCATCGCTGTCCCCGGTTCCGTTTATCGCCAGTTGGTCTCTCCCACGGAAAAATTTTCGTCTGGTGGAGCTTGGCGATTTTGGTTTGGTGACTCTTAGCTTTTTGTCAGGCTCTGCCTGCTAACCAGTAAAGACGCAGACGCTAGCGTGGGCTTAGGTTCTGGCTTTGATAGAACAGAATGCATGCCATTTTGAAAAGCTGAGAGTGGAGCGCACCAGAACGGGATTTAAATAGCCCGTGCCGGTCAGTGCTCCACCCCTTCTTACTCCAGGTGTGCCACGAGCCCCGTTGGTTCCGTTGCCGGTAGGTGAGGGGTCGTGGAGCCCCTCCTGTGCTTCGGGCATTTCCTTGACTGTTTTCCCGGCCGGTGATGGTTCATTGCCGGGCGATCAGGTTCGTAATCTTTTTGACAGCTCCGGCGCGCCTCTTGGTCTGGTCTTGTCAATTACCTTCTTTGCAACATTGTATCTCTCTCTTCCGCGCCTCCGGCTAGAGTCGATACTTTGTTGCCAGCACCTGTTGCTCTCTTTTGTTAGCTAGTTGCCTTTTTCCTTAATCTGCCCGGTACCCATTTCCCTGTATTGATATGCGAGCCGTTGCGATGTCACAAGCATCGCAACGGTGATCATGACAATAAAGTATATTGATTTAAGGTAACCTTGAAGTTAATCTTTTTTTAACTAATTCCCTAAATAAGGTGGAAGGCTCCACTTCACTGGATGTCTTCAACTACAACATGTTTTTGCTGTTGTTGACTTCAGTGGTCTACTGGTCTTCTCCAATTCTGTGATTCTATGACAATTTTACGAGGGTTTTCAGGCAAAATACTAGAGAGGCATATATTGTCCCACTTATTACTTAGTGAGAAGTTAGTTCTTTTAATTTCTGTGTGCATAAATTGTTTTTGGATTTTTTAATTGTATCCACCAGGAACAATTTTAAAGTATTCCAAACCTGAACTTAAAAACAACAAACCATACTTATTTTGTTGAAAGTTAATTTTTTGGTACACCAACTGCAGGGACTAGTCCAGGCAGTTGCCAGGAGTCAACACTGACTTGAAGGCACCATATAATAATAATAATAATAATAATAATAATAATAATAATAATAATAATAATAATAATAGTCAGCATTGGAAGAAATTAAGAATGCTTAGTCGCCCAGTTTTTCTGTTAACATTAATTGAAGTGCATAATTACAAGTACATCGTGTGAGTCAGATAGCACAATAGCGAATGTGCAGATAAAATGTACAGATCAGACTGCATTTGTCTGAATATCATTGTGGGCAACATAGCATGTACCAAAGCCTTTGTAATCTGAGACCTATCCTAGCCCAGCTTCTGCCCTTTTCCAATGCAATCCTAAAATTACTTTGGGGTATGTCAGTTTCACTCCCCACTCCCCACATGTCCCAAGGCTTCTCTCTTTTTTGTGTTTTTCTAAACAGTTTTAGCCATAAGCAGAAGATTATTTCTCTTCCAACTCTCCAAGTCATACCAGTTTATTCTTATAAATTAATTTAAACCAGATGTTTTCACTGTTTGGCACTGTAGCTAGGAATTTCAAGCTGCCTCTAGCTGACACATGCTAGCTCCTTGCAGTGACAAATTGAGCCAAATAAAGTCACTGGATATCACTCTCTTTTTTCTTTTCCTCAAGACCTCAAAAAATATATGGTATAAGAAATTGCTGTAAAAAAATAATTTATTTTTTGGCAGTTTCTTATTGTACAAAATTGACGTTAATAATGAAAGATCTTCATATAGAGTAGAGGCAGGCAGCAAGTTGCTGACTTCAAACACTTAAAGTCCTCCCTGATTCTTTTGTGGTTCTATAACCCCAAAGATCAGAAAGCATAGAACAACAATAGTAGAATTTCCTGCCATTTTTTGCCAGGAAGTGAAATAAAACAAGAATACATAATCTTCAAAAAGCAAAATGCACCTATAAAATATCAAAAACAACAAAGTTAAAGAGCAGGATAGGGATCATTCATCTTCTCACAGTCCTGGATGAGAAAAAAAATTAATTTTAATCCCTCCCACAGGGGTCACCATTTTAATTCACCTTTTCACTGAAAATAAATAGCAAAAATATAATGAGAATAAAATCAAAGCAGCTATAAAACTCAGATGGTTGCATAAACAACCACTCCCTCATGGACATGTGGATGAAGCTGGTCCTTTCTTAATGTACATTTAATATTTTTAGGTTCTGGGAGTGGGCAATGCAAAAGAAAGAAGCTCTTTAAAAGAGTAGTATAATTAACAATTCCCCAGATACGTTATACTCCCCTCTAAAAATTATGGGGAAATTTCCACAACAATGAAGATAACAAGTTTTAGAAGCCTCCCTTATTGTGCAGAAAAAGAAATGCTGCACAGTTCTCTGCTTGCAAGCAGGGAGTGGCAATTCCTACAAGATGGAATCTGTTCTGTAGGATCACAGGGCCTCCTTCCCCCTCCCCCATGAGCCACTGCCCTGCTTCTTTCTCTCCTACAGGTCCTGCAAATTGGGGCTCCTATCTGACTCCATGAAGACAGGAAGCGCTGTCCAATAACTGCAGACAGACCAGTAGGAAAGGACAGAAGGGTAACACAAGCACTCTTCTGTTTTTTCATCTAAAATTAGAAAAAAAATACTTCTTGGGAAAATAATTGATAAAATACAGGAATATTACTTTAATGCAATAATTAGGATGCCAATAAACATTTTTTGGTTAGTGTACATTACACCAACAACCCTCCACCCCACAAATGGCCTGCTTAGGTTCAAAAAAAAGCAGTCAGTGTTATCACCCTCTGAAACGTGGCTTCCTTAAATGCATGAATGGGCATTCTTCTCACTTCCACCAAAATCAGAGCCAATGATAGCCAGTTTCCAGTGTGACAAGCCCACAAACTAACACTCAAACAACAATTTATTAACAAAGAAAGTTTGATATTATTAACTTTTGATCCTTGGACAGCATAGAAATAGAAGGGAAATGTCTGTCTACAATAAGTGGCATCTCTGAAATTAACCATATCAGTCAGATGAAGGTAGTGCCTTTCAAGTGCTGCATTTCTCTCGTCCACCTCTTGCCTTGAGACTTAACCACCAAACTGACAGTACATGGCCAAATGTGCCCCAAATCAGAGTGTGTGATATAGAGATATCCAACAGTTTGCGCCCCCAAGGATGAAGGCTCATCGACGCCTGAATGCCCGTGATATCCTCCAGGCATTGGGCTCCTCATAGCGATTGTAAAGTGGTTCAAGGCGCTGCTGCTTCTTCTGCTTGCTCAGCTTTGTGGGATCGGAAACCTTGAAAAAGGCTGGGGCAAACTCTACAAGCCAGCGGGGATCTATTGTGGTCACCTCTCGCATATACTCCTTGGTGGTGAGCACAAGCTCATGGTACACCACCCTAAAAGGAAAGAACAAAAAAGATTAGGACATCATTTTCTCTTCATACAGAGTTCTTCTGCCTTTCGTATACATTATGTAATGGCAGGCTGCCTTTCTTAAAGTACCTGTTAGCTCAGATAAAACAAGGGCAAAAATCAAATGTTATCAGAAGTTATTTTCTTGAAAAATAAGACCTCAGGTTTTCAATCCCCACAGACAAATTTGTCACTGAAATATCATGATAAAAGGATATGACCAAAAAAACAACAAAAAAGAGTGTGCCAAACATTCCAAGCCTAAAACAGTCAAGTATTCTGAGCCTGAAATAAAGACATTTTATTCCACATTGTTTTGAGCATTAGTAACCTGCATTTTATTTATTTATATTTATTTATTTCTCACATTTCCTCACCACCCATCTCACCAAGCAACTCGAGGTGGTTTACAATTCAATTAAAATAACAAGAAATTAAAAGCATAAAAACAAGTGCATCATAAAAATATAAAATATAAAACCCTGGATAGACAAACAATCTTGATAAAAAATTCCTTGGGGCTACATCACAGCACCAACCACACCCATGATTGACTATCCCCCCTCCCGCCCCAAGTGAGGTGGCAAAGCCAGGTTTTCACTCCCTTTCAGAAGACCAGGAGAGAGGGGGCCTGCCTCCCCTCTGGGGGTAATGTGTTCCACAGGGCGGGAGCTACAGCAGAGAAGGTGTCCTAACAGTCAGGAATCACGCTGAGACGAGGAGTAGGTCTCTAGTGTTTATTGCTGCTACATAAGACAGAATCCTAACAAACTGAAGAAGCGTGGGAAAACCCAGACAGATAAACCCCAAAAGTTAAGGCGGGTCTGATCTGTGACTCTTTGAATGGCTGCTTAATTCCTCAGTACTACGCATGCATTTTCCCCCCTGGATAGAGGCCCCCTCCTGCTCACCATCAGTACTCATGACAGAAGGCCCTCTTCCTGGACCCTGCCAATTGACAATCTCTTATGGACAGGGTCCGTAACATGCCCTCTCTGCCTGACTGGGTGGGACGGGTCGATGGAATGGGGGTAAGGCAATCTCTCAGGTAACATGGACCCATGCCATGTAGGGCTTTAAAGGTGATAACTAACACCTTGAAGTGGACCCAGAAACAAACTGGCACCCAATGCAGCTCGTGCAGCAAAGGTGTTATATGCGCCATCCTTGGGGCTCCTAAAACTGCTTGTGCGGCCACATTCTGAACCAGCTGTAGCTTCTGGATGCTCTTCAAGAGTAGCCCCATGTAGAGCGCGTTGCAATAGTCTGTATGGGAGATGACTAGGGCATGAGTGACTGACCGCCCTGGCCACGGCTGCCACCTGCTCTTCGAGTAGGAGTTGTGAGTCTAGGACGACCCCCAGGTTCCACACCAGATCTGTCTGGGGCAGTGCAACCCCATCCAGAACCAAAGATGGTAAGTTCCCGGACGCTGAGGAGCCCCCAACCCACAGCCACTCTGTCTTACTAGGGTTCAGCTGAAGCCTGTTGTTCCCCATCCAGACCCCTACAGCCTCCAGGCACCGAGAGAGGGTGGCCACAGCATCACTTAAGTCATCCAGGATGGAGATGTATAATTGGGTATCATCAGCATATTGATGATATCTCATCCCATGGTGACGCATGATCTCAACCAGCTGTTTCATGTAGATGTTAAAAAGGAGCAGAGAGAGTACTGAACCCTGAGGCACCCCGCAAAGGAGGGGCCATGGGCCAGATATCTTGCTCCCTATCAACACCGATTGAGACCGGTCCTGGAGGAAGGAGGTGAACCAGCGCAAAACCGCATCAGTCACCCCAAGTCCCTGAGCCGACTCAAAAGAATACCATGGTTGATGGCATCAAAAGCTGCTGAGGTCAAGAAGAGCAAGGATGGATGCACTGCCCCCATCCCACTCCTGCCAGAGATCATCTGGAAGTGTAACCAATGCTGTTTCCATCCCATATCAGGGCCTAAAACCTGACTGAAAAGGGTCCAGATAATCCGTTTTATCCGGGATCCTTTGGAGCTGCAATGCCACCACTTTCTCAACCACCTTCCCTAACAAGAGGAGGTAGGAGATTGGACAAAAATTGTCCAGTACAATGGGATCCAGCGATGGTGTCATAAGTACAGATGGTGAGCAGGAGAAGGCCCCTATCCAGGGGGGAAAACGCATGCGTAGTTTAGAGACTTTGAGCTGTCATTCAAAGAAACCCAGAACAGACCCACCTTGAGTTTTGGGGTTTATCTGTCTGGGTTTTCCCACGCTTCTTCAGTTTGGTAGGATTTTCTGTCTACAATAGCAGTAATAAAACACTAGAGACTTTCTCCTCGTCTCGGCGTGGTCTTTGCTTAGTCAGGACAGATGGTTTCTTGAGGAGGGGGTGTACCAGCGCCTCTTTAAAGGTTGTCGAAAACACTCCCTCCCTCAAGGATGAGTTTACCATCGTCTGGACCCACCCACATGTCACCTCCCAAGCTGCCTTCACCAGCCAGAAGGGACATGGATCTAATTGGCAAGTGGTGGCGTTTACAGTCTGGAGGTCCCTGTCTATTTCCTCGGGCCCAACAGGATCAAACTGTTCCCAGATAACCAGGTAAATATGTTCCTTGGGCATCTCCACAGGCCATGCCCCATGCTTGGCATCCAGCCTGGCACAAATCTGAGCGATTTTATCCTCCAGATGCCTGGAAAACTCCTCTACGCGGCCCTGTAAGTGGGTTACTGGACCCACCTTCCCCAATAGGGATCAGGTGATCTTGCCTTTGCTCTTTCCAAGTGATTCTTTCTCCTCTTCCATGACCACTGTCTCACACCAAGCCTTCTTTCATAGAACCATCCAGGCTCCCAGCTAGCATGAAGCTATCTGATGCAGCCACCATAAAGAGGCTCTCTGCTCCCAGTAAGCTGCCTCCTGCCTGCTGCTTTCCTTTCAAACAATCTGTGTGATGGCATCGGTCATCAGCCTGTCCCTTGGCTAGTTTTCTCCTTCTGGAACTCAACAATCAGCTTCCTCTTGGCAAAGTCCTACAACCTGAAATCCTTTCTTTTCTTCATCCAGGACAATGCCTGGCTCAGCAATGGCTGTACCTTGCCTCGCCTTCTCAAATGATTATATTTACTGTAGCTAGAGATTTGGCACCTTTGTTTCTTTTCCTGAACAAGGTTCCCTATGTTGACCCTATTGCCCAAATATATAAAGCTTGACTTTTCACCATGAATAAAGAAGTCTCATTTTGAGTATTCAGTGAATTCTGTAGTATTATTTGACCTGTTTTTTACAGGGTGTTGTTTTCCTAACCCAGGTCTTAGGTTATTGCTATTATATCTTATTGCTATTTGTTGGATTTATCTTTCTTGCTGTTTTAAGCTTAATTATTTGTACTTCGTAAGACATCTAGAATTGTAAATGTGATTAAAGCAGCCTATAAGTTAAGTCATTAATAAATTAATAGATTTTTAGCACGCAGACTTCCTCACAACCCTTTTTTCTCTGACATGGGTTACTGAATCTGGATGCAAAACACAAGACCTGGAGAATATGTTAAACTTTATATAGGACAGCTAAAATACCTGAAATATAAGGAGAAACTATATACTGTACTATATTGTAGCATCCAAGTTATTAAATAGTTTCATATAATAAATCTAAGAGCTCAAAGAGGAATCTTTGCCAGACACCAAAGCATGATAAATATATCTAAGCAGCCTGTTTGAATTTCAAAAGATGGGATATACCCAAGCTTCACTGAATTTTGCAACATGTATTCACAATAAAAAAGATCCCATCTCACATTCTAGCTAATCAAGCTTCTGAATACTGTGGGATGCCCTGCAGTTCCTCTGATTATGAATAAAGTCATATAGGAAGATGTCATTCTCAACTTTCTTAGTACAAAACACTTAAAGCTTTGTAGGCAACAAACAGAACTTTGAATGTGACACGGAAATAAAGTAGAAGACAACGTAGTTAAAAGGAATCATAGGTGATGCAAAAAGTGAAGACTTCAGAAATCAGTGGTGAATTTTCTGAAATTTTAAAGCTTCATGTAGGGCATTTTATAGTAATACAGTGTGGATTCGACAAAGGCATGCACAACAACGCTCAGGCTCTATTTATTTAAAAAGGAGTGCAGCTGCTTTACATTTAAAACTGTACAAAAGCAACCTAGTTAGCCTCCACCTGAGTATTGTGGACCAAGGTTGGATCAAGAAGCATTCCAAAGTGGCAGACCTTGTCCTTTCAAGAAAAGTAGAAGATCATCCACAGCAAGGCATAGCTCCAGGTTTGGCTCAGCTCTTTTAACTGTAGACATTAAAATCCTATTCTAGAAGTTAAAATAATGCTCTAGGCCAGTGGTTCTTAAACCATTTGACCCAATTACCCCTTTTCCAAGTCTCGAATAATGTCATTACTCCCACCACACACACACAAAAAAAAGACTGCTTTTTTTATACAAGCATCTTGGCAGCAACAGTCCCAAACTGGATTCTTGACTCACAAGGATCCAGTTACAAATTACAATTACAAATTACAAATTGCTCCATGACCCCCAGAATATGTCCAAATTACCCTCTTGGGAGTAATTACTCCCAGTTTAAGAACCACTGCTCTAGGCTTTCGGAGGGGAGAACTTACTATTTAATATATATTCATACTACTTCCTAGACAAAGCTTCTCAAGGCAGTTTACAAAATATAAAATGCGTAATAATAAAATAGAAACAATATAAAATGCATAGGAAAAAAGGGGAGGGCAAGGAAAAGAAAAAATGAAACAGAAACCACAATCATTTATGCAGCATTCATACTGAATCAGCCTGGATGTAGAGATAAATTTTCAACAAAAGATGCCTAAAAGATGTAAAGGTAATCTTCAGGGTACAGAACATTTTAAAGCATAGGCACTATTACAAAGAAAGCCCACATACAAGTAATCAAAAAGTTGCACTTTGTAGTTTTAGGCATACACAGCAGAATCTCCTGCAATGGTCTCAAAGATTGTCCAGGACTATAATGGTGAAAACAATCCATCATGTTTCCTGGTCTCAGACAGTTGTTTAGAGCTTTATACACTGAAAGCAAATCTTGAACTTGGCTTATAATCTATGGAATCTGTGCAGCTGAATCTCTCCAATACAACCTGCCAAATAGGACATTTGGTTATATCCCCCAGATTCCATTAACTTTTAATTGCATCATACCAAAACAGAGTTGTATCATAATAGAGGGTAAGATGGTATATCTCATTATCTTGGTAGAAGAAATGATGCAACTTCAAGAAATCCTCTAGACCATGAAGTTCTAGAGGCATTTAGACATATTTAAGAGGATCACCATATACTTTGCAAATGCAAAATGATACTGTTGCTCTAGATTCATACAACCTCCTCAGATTCATAGCAATATTTTTGTTATTTTTTGTTCCCAAATACCTAGCAGTACAGTTGTTATATATTTTGCAATTATTATTTATCCACTTAAGGCAAATTCAGGGGGTATTCAAATAGACCTCATTCTCTAATTTCAATCCACTCCCTTACCATTCAGGCTGGCGGTTGAAGAGGGCACTTGAGGGATGGATGTAAACCACCTGCTGATCAATCAAGGTCCGATAGCCCTCTTGTGGGTCCTTCTTGGCTGCATTCCTAAAGAAACCACTGCAAATGGCTTTCTGTACTCGTACCGTTGCTTTTCCACAAGACACCACATCTAACTTGTGCCTGTCAAAGTCAAGGAGTGAGGAAAGACTTTAGAACAAATGTGTTCAATAATAAGATCCTCTGGCGCACATTCCCTATGCAAGTTCCAATTAAAATACAGTTGTAATTGAAATTATTCAACCCCCATTGCAAATCAGGTTGATTGTCAAAACATACAGACTTTCAGCTGTTTGCAGTGAACAAATCAAACAAAAGCAATTGAAATAGCTCAACACAACGAATGCTTCAAGTGGTGTCCCCAAAGTCAACTGAAAATGCAACTTACAATGACTTCTCCAGTCTCAATTATTCAACCACTTCATGGCAAGCATCTTCAGTACTAGTAGAGCACCCTTTTGCTGTTATGACCTGGTGCAAACGAGATGCATAGCCAGACACCAGCTTCTGGCAGCGTTCCTGAGGAATCTTAGCCCATTCCTCATGAGCAGTGGCCTCCAGTTCAGCAATATTCTTGGGTTTGCGTGTTGCAACTGCCTTCTTCAAATCCCACCAGAGATTTTCTATGAGGTTCAAGTCAGGTGACTGTGACGGCCACTGTAGAATCTTCCAGGACTTCTTCTGCATCCAAGCCTTAGTGGAATTTGAGGTATGCTTGGGATCATTGTCCTGTTGGAAGGTCCAATGACGCCCAAGCTTCAGCTTCCTTACAGACGGCATGACGTTTTCTCCTAGGATTTTCTGATACTTCAATGAATCCATCTTGTCGTCCACACGCTGCAGGTTTCCAGTCCCAGAGGATGCAAAGCAGCCCCAGAGCATCCCCGAGCCACCACCATGCTTAACTGTAGGCAGAGTGTTCTTTTCGGTGTATGCTTCATTCTTCTTCCTCTAGACAGCTGATCCATCAGGTCGAAAAGTTCCAGTTTTGTTTCATTGCTCCACAGAACAGAATCCCAAAACTTCTGTGGCTTATTTATATGATTTTGCGCATATTGGAGCTGACATTTCTTGTGCTTTTGGGTCAGTAGTGGTGTACGTCTTGGAGTTCTGGCATGGGAACCTTCTGTGTTTAGTACGTGCCTTACTGTGCTCACTGAAACCTCAGTGCCTGTTGCCACCAAATCTTGCTGCAAGTCTTTTGCAGTCACTCGAGGGTTTCTCTCCACCTGCCTTCTCAGAAATCTGGTTGCAGCCATCGACAGCTTGCTTTTCCTGCCCCGTCCAGGTAGTGTCACCACTGTTCCTTTGACTTTGAACTTGCGAACTGTCAGGCTCTGCCTGCTACCCAGTAAAAACACAGACGCTAGCGTAGGCTTAGGTTCTGGATTTATTCGAGTAACAGTATGCGTGCCCTTTAAGAAAGCTGAGAGTGAGTGGAGCGTGCCGGAACGGGATTTAAATAGCCCGCGCCGGTCAGCGCTCCACCCCTTCTTACTCCGGGTGCGCCCCCGAGCCCCATCGGCTCTGTCGTCGGTAAGTGAGGGGTCGTGGAGCCCCTCCTGTGCTCCGGGTGTTTCCTTGATTGCTTCCCTGGCCAGTGATGGTTCATTGCCGGGCGATCAGGTTTGTAATCTCATTGACAGCTCGGGCGCGCCTCTTGGTCTGGTCTTGTCAATTGCTTTCTTTGCAACATTGTAACTTTCTCTTCCGTGCCCCCGGCTAGAGTTGATACTTTGTTGCCAGCACCTGTTGCTCTCTTTTGTTACCTAGTTGCCTTTTCCCTTAATCCGCCAGGGACCCATTTCCCTGCATTGTCATGTGAGCCGTTGCGATGTCACAAGCATCGCAACGGTGATCATGACATGCTGCCCCCCTTTGAGAAGGTTAAGCCACAGGTTTGGAGGGATAGGTGTTATGGAAGGTGAGGATCAGGTCGGGAGGCTGGACATCGCGGGCAGCGACCCACTCAGGGTGTGGAAAGTGTTTCCACTTTACTAGGTATTGGAGGGAGCCCCGCAGCTTGCGGGAGTCAAGTACCTCCTTCACTTCGAAGTGTTGCTGCCCGTCTATCATCACTGGGGGGGGGGGCATGCGTGGGTGCCACCGGGAGGGATCACTTGCTGGCTTGAGTAAGCTGCAGTGAAATACCGGGTGCAGCCTCTTTAAATTATGGGGCAGGTCCATGCACACCGTGACTGGGTTCACGATTTGTGTCACCTGGAATGGTCCAATAAACTTGGGGGCCAGCTTCTTCGACGGTTGTGGCGATTTTATGAATCTGGTGGATAGATAGACCATGTCCTCCACCCGAAACGTTGGTTGCTGGTGCCGGTGTTTGTCCGCTTGCAATGTGTCCGCGGTTTGTGCCTCTTTAAGCACGTCCTTGATGACCGGCCAGGAATCTGCGAGTTTCTCACCCCAATCACAGGCGGCCACTGTTGGGGACGGAGGCTGGTGTAGTTCAGGGATGGGGACGAACTCTCGACCCGACACCACCCCAAAGGGTTTTTTTCCCGTGCTTTGGTGTATCGCGTTGTTGTATGCGACCTCTGCAAACGGGAGGAGGTCCACCCAGTTGTCCTGGTGGTAGTTTATGTAGGAGCGGAGGAATTGCTCCAGTGTGGCATTAAGGATCTCTGTGGATCCATCCGTCTGGGGATGCCAGGAGGTTGACAGGGCTTGCTGGGTACCTATCAGTTTCAAAGAAGCCCGCCAAAACCTCGAGGTAAATTGTGTGCCCCTATCGGTCACCAAGCGGGAGGGGCAGCCGTGTAGGCGGTACACGTGGACTAGGAACAGTTTCGCCAGCTGTTGGGCTGGTGGGATCGAGGCGCAGGGGATGAAATGAGCTTGTTTTGAAAAGTAGTCTTTTACCACCCAAATGACCGTTTTCTTTTGGCTGGGCAGTAAGTCTACTATGAAGTCCATTGAGATTTCATCCCAAGGGCAGGAGGGTTCAGCCACGGGTTGTAGCAGCCCCTGGGGTTTGCCAGCCGGTCGCTTAGCCATAGTGCACACTGGGCAGGACGCCACATACGTCTTGACGTCCTTCCTCAGCGAGGGCCACCAAAACTGTCTCCGAGTCAGGTGTAGGGTTTTCAAGAACCCGAAGTGACCAGCCTGTTTGCTGTCATGAGATCTGTTGAGGATCACCTGCCGTTGTGAGTCGGGTACATATAACCTTCCCTCCGCCCATGCGAGGTCCTGTTCCATAGTGACTTTGTTGGGGTTGGCGAGGAGCCAGGGGTCAGATTTTAGCGCCATTGTAAAATCTGCCCATAACCCACCTGGCATTTGAGGTTGCCTGCATCTAGGGGCGGGTTGCGCCGTAGTTGTTTGCGAGGGGGGGGCAGGCTGTCCCCGAGCGCATCCCCGGGTGATAGCTGCCATACCCAGCTGGGAATCGGAGAGCACCGTCCCTATGATGTCGGAGATAGGCTCTGCATCCTGGGGCAGTCGGGAAAGTGCGTCTGCCAGGAAATTCTTTTTGCCTGGTATGAACTTCAGCTGGAAGTTGAACCAGCTGAAGAACTGAGCCCAGCGTATTTGTTTGGGACTGAGGCGCCGGGGCGTACGGAGCGCCTCGAGGTTGCGGTGGTCTGTCCAGACCTCAAACGGGCAAGTCGCCCCTTCCAAAAGGTGACGCCAAGCCTCCAGTGCTGCTTTAACCTCAAATGCTTCCTTTTCCCGCACGTGCCAGCGCCTCTCTGTCTCTGAGAATTTCGAGAGATAGGCGCATGGCTTCAGGATTCCAGCGGAATCCTTTTGCAGCAGGATGGCACCTATTGAGAAGTCAGAGGCGTCCACCTGCACCACAAAAGGCCGTTCGGGGTCCGGGTGAGCTAGGATTGGCTCCGCTGTGAACAGCGCTTTTAGCCTGTCAAACGCGGTTTGACAGGCAGGAGTCCAATTAAGTACGGCCCCTGGGTTTTTGACCTTGCGTGTCTCCCCGACGCCCTTGGTCTTGAGCAGATCGGTTAAGGGTAGGGTGATTTCCGCGAACCCCCTCGCAAAGGTCCTATAGAAATTCGTGAACCCGAGGAAGCTTTGAAGCTGGTGCCTGGTGCGTGGGCGTTCCCAGCTCAAAACTGCCTGGACCTTCGCGGGGTCCATTTCTACGCCTTTGTCAGAGATTCTGTACCCTAGATAGTCCCAGCGCGATTTGTGAAATTCGCACTTGGACAGCTTAGCGTAGAGTTTGGCTTTCCGTAGCTTAGTGAGGACTTGCCTCACCAACCTCTCGTGTTCCCTCTGCGTCCTCGTGTAGATGAGGATATCATCCAGGTAAACCAGTACGCCCTTGAATAGGTGTTCATGCAGTACCTCATTGATGAGTTGCATGAAGACCCCCAGGGCCCCCGCCAGACCGAATGGCAGTACCTTGTATTGGAAGGAGCCCAAGGGGCAGTTGAATGCCGTTTTCCACTCGTCCCCCTCCCTGATGTGGATTCTGTAATACGCCTCGCGGAGGTCGAGTTTGGAAAACACCCTTCCCTTTGACAAGTGTGCCAGCATGTCCTTTACGAGGGGTAGTGGGTATTTGTTGGATAGGGAAGCGGAATTTAATCCGCAGTAATCGGTGCATAGTCTCAGGGTGCCGTCCTTCTTTTCCCGAAATAGGACGGGTGCTCCAACCAGCGAGTTCGCTGGTTCTATGAAACCCCTGGAGAGGTTTTTATCCAAGAATTCCCGCAGCGCCGCTAATTCTCTCTGGGTAATGGGGTAGATCTTGGGCTTGGGTAATGGGACGTCTGGGAGCAGTTCAATTGTGCAGTCCGTCTTGCGGTGGGGGGGTAATTGGTCTGCCTCCTCTTCTCCGAAGACATCTGCAAAGTCCACGTATTGCTTCTGGGGGGGGGGTCGTGGGTTTGGTCGACGACCTCTGCCCTCCCCACCGTCAGAGCAGATGGTTTGTCCGGCATCGGTGCCTGGTAGACCCCGTCTTTGAACGTGATGGAGCGTGTCCTCCAGTCTATGTGTGGGTTGTTGCATGCTAGCCAGGGGATCCCCAGCACTACTATGGGTTTCCCTACCTGGGTTACCACAAAGTCTATGGATTCCTTGTGGGTGCCCATTGTCAGGGTGACCTTTCTGGTCCTCTGGGTGGCCAGTCCCCCCCCCCCCGCTGTAGAGCTGTCGAGTTGTTGGAACGCCAGCGATTTAGGGAGGGGGGAGCAGGGCAGTTTTAATGTGGCGACAATGTCTGGGTGGATCAGATTTCTGGAGCACCCAGAGTCCACCAGAGCCTCGATCGTGATGGCTCTAGAGCCATACGAGAGTTCAATTGTCCCTGCCAGCATGGAGCAATCGTCACTCACCCTGGGGTTGTTGCACCCCTTCTTCACCACCTGCCCAGCGGCGCTGCTTAGAGCAGGTGGGGGGCGTTTTCCGCCGGCTGTTCTTGGGCGTCGATCGCGTCCCCTGCGAGGTAGGTGTCCTCGTCCAGGGTTGCTAGCGCTCCTGTCAGACGTCTGGGGGGGTTGGATGGCTTGTGCGGCGTCTTCGGTGTGGGTCTGGGCGGGCGATCCGTTGTCCTGTCTTTGAAACAGTCCGCCGCTCGGTGGCCCGTCTTCCCACACCTGGTACATTGCCCGCGGGCAAGCCTCCATTGTTGGTCTGCGTGCCAGGTTGGGCCTGACTGTGGGACTGGTCTTCTTGTGCTGGGAGGGATTTTGTCATCTGCAGTTGCGAGCAGGAACGTGCGCTGAGCGTGCTCCGCTTTTCCGGCTAGGCAAATCCACCCGTGAAGGGAGGCTGGGTCGTCCCTGTAGAGTGCCCATTGTAGCACCTCCCGGTTGAGGCCACGCTTGAACATGTCGATCAAGGTGGCCTCAGACCATGCCGTGATTTTGCCTGCGAGGACCTTGAACTCGAGGGCGTAGTCAGCCACCGTTTTTCTTCCTTGGCGAAGGGCTTGAAGTGTGCTCTTGGCCCTTTCCTTCGCCAGGGGTCCTCAAAGTAATGTTTCAGCTCGGCTAGGAAGTCGTGGAAATTGGCCAGGGCTGGGGCTCCGGACTCGGACATCTGCACGTACCAGTCCGCAACCCTGCCTTTGAGCTTGGTGGCCACTGCCGAGATTTTGGCTGCTTCTGTGCTGAAGGAATGGCCGTATTGGGCCATGTAGTCCCTCGCATTCGTGAGAAAGAAGGACAGGTTCGTGGGGTCCCTGTCAAATTTTACGGGGAAGTCTTTGGCGAACCCCCCAATTTGCAGGACCCCTACCTGTGGGTGGTGAGGGATGGCCCCCACTGGCCTTGGGCCACGAAGCCCTGCGACAGAGTCTTGTCCTTGGCCCCTTCCACTCGGGTTATTGACGGGGTGGGTATGTTGCCCCGATCCCCTCTTGCCCCCTGTGCCGCCTCAGTCTTGGAGCGCTCGCCTATGATTGATGCCAGGGACTGGAGCATGTGTTCCAGGTCTCGTACCTTGGCTTCCAAGGCCGTGACCTTGTCTGGCGTGCCCTGGTCTGCTGATGTCAGGGACTGGAGCATGTGTTCCAGGTCTCGTACCTTGGCTTCCAGGGCCGTGACCCTGTCTGGCGTGCCCTGGTCGTCCGACGTCGGTGCTGCCAGATGCTGTTCGGTCTGTAGACTTACGCCTTCCTGCTCGGGCGTTTGGGGGTAGCGGAGGCTCCAGGTGGAGTAGGGTGTTCCCGTCCGGGATCTTGTTCCGTCGGCCCAAGTGAGGAGTTGCTGGTCCCCGACGTCATCTTCCGTCGGGGCTCTCCCGTCTGGGTTGGAGCTCCAGGTCTGGAACTGGGGTGCGGTGTGGGCAGGGAGGGTGCCCGTGTCCCATTTCGGGTGTGCCGCCTCCAGCAGCTGTCGGGTCGCCTATGCCTCTTGTGGGCCGTCCTTCACGCCTCTGGTGCAAAGTGCTGGCTCCATTGCCGTCCCCCGTTCTGTTTTCGCCAGTGGATCTCTCCTGCGGAAAATTTTCGTCTGGTGGAGCTTGGCGAATTTGGTTTGGTGACTCTTAGCTTTATGTCAGGCTCTGCCTGCTACCCAGTAAAAACACAGACGCTAGCGTAGGCTTAGGTTCTGGATTTATTTGAGTAACAGTATGCGTGCCCTTTAAGAAAGCTGAGAGTGAGTGGAGAGCGCCGGAACGGGATTTAAATAGCCCACGCCGGTCAGCGCTCCACCCTTTCTTACTCCGGGTGCACCCCCGAGCCCCGTCGGTTCTGTCATCGGTAAGTGAGGGGTCGTGGAGCCCCTCCTGTGCTCCGGGCGTTTCCTTGATTGCTTCCCTGGCCAGTGATGGTTCATTGCCGGGCGATCAGGTTCGTAATCTCATTGACAGCTCAGGCGCGCCTCTTGGTCTGGTCTTGTCAATTGCTTTCTTTGCAACATTGTATCTTTCTCTTCGGCTAGAGTTGATACTTTGTTGCCAGCACCTGTTGCTCTCTTTTGTTACCTAGTTGCCTTTTCCCTTAATCCGCCAGGGACCCATTTCCCTGCATTGTCATGTGAGCCGTTGCGATGTCACAAGCATCGCAACGGTGATCATGACATGAACTATGCTTCCAACGGTGTCTCTAGGAACATTCGGTGCCTTTGCTATCTTTTTGTATCCTGTTCCTTGTTTGTGAAGGGCAATGATCTCTTCTCTTACCTTTCTGGACCATCCTTTTGACTTAGCCATACTATATTTCTAACATGCAGTCAAACGTGACACTCAGCAAACCCCTAGCCACTTCAGGTATTTCACATGTTCCAGCTCAAGCACACCTGGTGCAACTAATGAAACCCCTGATTAGTTGCATCAGGTGTGCTTGAGGCAACACCTGTTTGCATACCGTATGTATGCTGTTGTGCTATTCAGTGGGTTGAATAATTCTGAGACTGGAGAAGTCATTATAAGTTGCATTTTCAACTGAATTTGTGGAGACCACTTGAACCATTCGTTGTGTTGAGCTATTTCAATTGCTTTTGTCTGATCTGTTGATTGCAAACAGCTGAAAGTCTGTATATTTTGACAACCAACCTGATTTGTAATAGGGGTTGAATAATTTTGATTACAACTGTATTTTTTTCCCAAAAGAAAAATTGCTTTAGATCTCCATGCCCAAGTATCAGTATTCAACTCCTAAAGCTTACTTTCAACAATGGATTATCTTTACTGGCTCTACTGTTTCTGCAATTCTAATATGTTATAGGAAAGGACAGTTAAGTGTTAGCTACTACTGTGAGCACAGTCCTAATCAATCGGGATTCAAACATGTGATGAATTTCTTGACCACTGCTTTTTGTTACTATTGATAGTGTCATGAGTTCTGATGGTGAGCAGGAGGGGGCCACTATCCAGGGGCAAAAATGCATGCGTAGTTTAGAGACTTTGAGCTGTCACTGAAAGAGACACAGAACAGACCTGCCTTGATTTTGGGGGTTTATCTGTCGGGGTTTTCCCATGCTTCTTCAGTTTGGTAGGATTTTCTGTCTACTATAGCAATAATAAAGCACTAGAGACTTCTTCCTCGTCTTGGTGTGGTTCTTGCTTAGTCAGGACAGATAGTCAATCTTAAAAGGCAGAATCTATCCACCACTTCAGTGACTTTACTGTATACACTAGTGTAAGGAATATTAACCTTTAAAAGATGTTAATTGGCCTCATGATACCATGATGTATCTATTCCTACAAAGATTAGAATTGTGCAGGCAATGATTTTCCCTATGATACACCATGGATGTGAAAGTTGGACTCTGAAGGTGCTTTTGAACTTGGATATTGGAGAAGACTCTTGAGACTATCATGGATAGCCAGGAAAAGAAAACAAATGGATCATAGCACAATTCAATTCAGAGTTTTCACTCAAATACCAATGAGCAGCTTAAACTATTATATTTTGGACTATTTATATGAAGCTACTTTGAAAAGTACAGAATACCAGAAAAAGTGGAAAGAAAGAAAGAGAGGATGACCATCAGCGAAGTGGATGAACTCAATTATAACATCAATGAATGCACTTTTGAGAGACCTAAAAGGCTAGATTAGGGGAGGTCATCACAGAGAAAGTCTATGTGGCACTTAATCAATAGGTGTAACATGACCAAATCCAGGGATTTTTCATTTTTGGTTCTGGAGAGGGTCAACATTACTCCAGACAGACCTGGTTTGTAATTGGGGTTCTCATGACTCCTGTTTGAAGAGTTGGTCCAAATGCAGCAGCATGAATAGTTATGGGTGCACCTCGGTACACCCATGTAACACGTCTATTTCATGATCTTGCACTGCAATTCAAGGTGGTGGTTGTGACTTATACAACCTCTCATGACACAGCGCCTGGTTATTTGTGGGACCGACTATCTCCAATTATTTCTGCCCATCCAATAAGATAGGGTATACATGCTCCATGTCCCATCACTTCAGCAGTGTCATCTGGTGGGACACAGATGTGTCTTCTCTGTCACTGTGCCTACCTTATGGAACAACATTCCACCCAAGATTTGGATGGCCCTGACCCTCCCTACCTTTCAGAAAGTTCCTAAGATATAGCTTTTCCTCCAGGCACTGAGTTGGGAGCTTTTGGGGCTATCTTGACTATCTGTTGTTGCTGTTTTTCAGCTGGATGAATTTGTCTCTGGTAAAATGTTTTATTACATCTTAATGGTTTAGGTTATTATGTGTAATTTTATTTGTCTATGTTGCCCTGAATCACATGTTGATTGGGTGACTATGTAAGTTGGTTAAATCAATCAATCAATCCAATCAACTTTTGTCAAGAACTTAGCTGTTATATTCCACACCTGTTATATTTTCAAAACCTTGTCAGACAATACTCAAGCCTACATATTGCCAAATAGAGATTCCTGTAGCCTGTTCTTTTAATGAAAAACAAATTTCTCCCCTATTTCACAGACTCACCTATCCATTATTCCCAGCATCTGCTTACGAATATCCTGGGCACGACGCAGTGAGCGGGCTTGGATGAAATTTTCATAGCACCAGGGATTGGAGAACTTGTTGTTCTTCCAGGAGTTGTAAACAGCCAAAAGTGTGAGGTGATCTCCTTCAGTTTGGTGGAACTTAGCTTTCTTTTGGTCCGCGAGCGCCTGCTTGTCCTACGTATATGAAATGAAATTAGCTTTATTTAACTTCCTCCTTTTCAAGTACAGAAATATGCATTTTCCAGAGTGGCAAATATATTTTGTAATGAAAAGTAAGTATATTATTTAATATAATATTTATACCAGTCAAGTGCGAAAAAGAGATAAAACAGAATTTTAAAATAATTTTAACCTTCAAGCAAATTATTGGAACGTACATTATCATTTATATCCTTGATTACAGAATTTATGACATAATGTTAAATGACTGGCAATCCCAAGGAACCTGTGTAAGCAGATCTGCACAGAAAACCGGAAGTTTAGTTTTTATTAAAGATCCTACTCTGTGGAATATGCAAACTTTTATATCAACATGTCAGCCATCCTTTTAGATTACTCTGTTTGACTTGTGAAATTAATCACTGCTCAGTGCTTATAACTGAAACTGAACAAAGCTGCACATTTCAGAATTATAATATTCAGTGCTGTTGGAAGGGATATTATTAGAATTAGTGCTCTTTCCCCATCTGCATTATATTTGATTTTACATACTTAATGGAATTGACATATAACCTGTTAATATTTATTAATAAATATGTGACAAGGACTACCACATAATGCTTGAGAATTTAAAGCCCTCGTTTAATTACAACTTGTTCTAAAATCAAGAAGCTGTTGCATGATAAGGATAAGGTTGGAAGTCAAGCCTTCCACTTCTACATCAGATCTGCTATTCATCAGATCAGCAACTGATGTTATCTTCTTTTTTGTCCCAGTCTAGCTTGGACCAGGATATGGTTGCTATATAAGATACAATCTCTTTCATTCCAGTGCTCCCCAATTTACCTTAGGTCGATAGAAAACATTTTGCACAGACAGCATTGAGACAATGGTGAGCATTTCCTCGCTGCAACCTAGGTGCACTGACATAATGAGCATCTTGCAAAGCATAGGCTCCAGTGGGAATTCTGCCATCTGTCAGGAAGGAGAAAAACATACTCTGGTTGAAGTGTCCCTGTGTGAGGTTTAACTTACAATTGTATGTGAAAAATACACCAACACACCCATGCATAGCTCCATAAAGAAAAACACCAGCTCAAAGTAAGACACTATCATCATTGGCGGCGGCGGCTGCTGCTGCTGCTGAGGACTCCTTCTGGTCACTGCAACCAACTACTGTGTAAGAACCAACAATAGGTCCATCTGCTGAGGGGTGTGTTTGAACTGGAGATGAGGACATATTACACTGAAGCACAAATGGGTTTATTGACAGGGTTGGAGGCAAAGACAGCCCAAAAGATGGGTGGGATTACAGTCCCTCTTTATAAACCTTCACAAATTAGAATATACATGTGATTGAATAAAGCAATCAAGTATTTCACTGGATATAGCACATCATGTGCCTAGTGAAGTCAGTGGGGTAATTTGGGTGTACTGTAATTATGAAGTAATGGGACAGGACTATAAAGACAATAAAGATTTTGGAAAGAACAAAGTACCATTGTTTTCTGAGCACAGTTTCTTTCTGGGGAGTTATTTTCTTTGCTCTCCCAGAGCGTTGCTTGCCTCCCAGTATCTTTTCCCAGCTGATCAGCATTCCTTGGCCTTTTAAATGTTTTATGGTTGGTCGGACAGTTTTAATTTCCCTGGGAAAGTGTTTTTGTAATGGGAGTAGTTGCCCAATATGACCTTTACCTTGATTCCCAGCATTCTCCTTGGGCCTCCTGGAATAGCCCATTTCTATCACAGTTGGCTTATTCTGAGCATCGCTCGCGAAACTTGAAGACCTAAGCCCTTAATTCTCTTATCTTTTTGCTTCCCAGTCTCCTTTTATTTATGGTTATGTATTTATTATGAAAGACATTACACTTGGAACGGTCAGTGGCAAAAGACGACGAGGCACCAAAGAACGCGCTGGTTGGATGTAATCAAAGCAGACACAGGCCAAAATATTAAGCAACTGAAAGAAGCCGTACAAGGTCGGAAATCATGGAGAGAGCTGGCTTATGGAATCGCCAAGGGTCCGATACGACCGAATGGATAATTTGATCGATTTATTATGACAGTCTCAGAATACAGATGCTTCCAAAGCAGATTTCATGCAACATCAGCAATAAACAATAACACCATAACAAATAAATCTTTAAATAAATAAAACTGAAAAAAAAAGTCCTAGGGTGCCTCATACAGGACAATTGGTGATAATGGCTGATGGACTGCACAAAGTAATCACAACGGTGCAGATACAGGTGTCTTATAGCCTTTCCCAAAGGCTACACTAGTTTGGGTATTGCTTTCCTCTGATCAACCACAGTAACAAAACCTGAACATTGCCGAACCTACCCTGCGCCCCAGTCGAGTGAGCAGCCCTTCATCATCCAAAGCTCCCAGAGTGTACAGTTGCTCCATTGCAGTGATCAGAGTTTCCATTGGGGGGGCGTCCATAAAATCAAAAGACAGCAAATCGTTGATACCCATAGCCTGAGTATGCCAGGAAGAAAGAAAAGATAATGAGCACTGTGCACACATCTGGCAACTGAAAAAGATGTTCCCCAGCACTGCTGCAAGGAACATGACTCTCAGTTTTATAGATTAATTTGTTATTAAATCCCCCAACTTCCATCTTTATACAGGCAGTTGGGTGAGGCTTTTTTGGTAGACGGTGAACAGAAGCATGAAGTCATTTAGGCACCAGCACTTACCTTGAGAGACAGCACAGTGCTGGCCAGGTTAGTCCTCTGAATCTCAGGCACATTGGTGGTCAGCATCTCATCACGGTAGGCACGCTCTGTGTAGAGTCGGTAGCATTTGCCGGGGCCTGTTCTTCCAGCTCGCCCAGCTCGTTGCTTAGCTTGGGCCTATGGGAATTACAAATTAAAAGAAATGTAGGAGAGTTCATTCCTTCTGCTTCCTCACTGCTTATTTTAATTTGCATCAGAGCCCGACATAGTATGGCTGCAACTCAAGACAGGCAAAAAAGTGAAAGATGAAGAAATGCAGCAGATATTATGTATAGCAGAATATGACACAGAAGCAAAAGTTTACAAAAACAGTCCAAGGGATGCTGTATGGAACTCATGAAAGGTTTTTACAGATTCCATACACTATGAACATACATTTAGCATTCAAAGACACTCAAGATTCATTAAATCCTCCCTCACCCCACTGCAGCACCCCCACGCCCCTTACCTGGGACTCCCGCTGCTTCCTGCTTAATGACTCGTGTGTCTTGGGGTTACAACAGCAATCGGGACTGCTGGGATTGTCATTGTTAAACAATGCAGTCTGTCCTATCTTAGAGCGAAGAACCATGCTGAGACGGTATCTTAGGTCTCTAGTGTTTATTGTCCTACTCTACTAGGCAGAAAATCCTGCCAAACTGAAAGGCCATGGGAAACCTTTACAAATAAACCCAAGAATTAAAGCGGGTCTGCTCTGAGTTTCTTAGCAGGAAAGTTCAAAGTCTCTAAACTACGTGTGCATTTTTCCCCCTGGATAGAGGCCTCTCCTGCTCACCGTCAGTACTCATGACACAGTCACGTGACATCGTGCTTTAGGATTGCATCACTTAGCGACAGCAATCCCGGTCCCAGTTGCTGTCATAACCCAAGGACTACTGTATTGTTCTTCATAGATTGGAGCAAAATAATGACATCCCATTCATCAGCAGAAATTGTGCTGTCTACAAACTACCCCTGTTAAAAGCTTCAGGTAAAATAGCACCCTACAAATACAGGATACCTGAGAAATTGGTGTCACAACCAGCTGGTCAATCCCTGTCTTGGAGTTGTATACTTTCTGCTTTACAAAACCAGGATCAACTACATAGTAGATGCCATCAATTGTAAGTGAAGTTTCAGCAATATTTGTGGCAATGACCACCTGCATAGGGACAAAAAGGAATGGCATACAGTTGAATTACAGCAAGGGAAAAGGTGGTGGAAAGAGCAGGACCACTGTTAAGCTATTTTTATGACACGCTATTCATTCAATGTACAAAAACATCACATATACTCACTGCAGAAAATGCCAGAAAAAAAGTCATCATTTCAAATTTGTGGGTTTCTGGAAAACTAAGCCAGAGATTATATAAGGTATGTAATTCTTGGGATAATAAAGGAATTAAAAATTGAATGACAAGGTCAAGAAAGCATGCAAAAAAGTCCATAAAAAACTTGAATGTAGCACTGCAGAAAAATAATGCGATTTGTAACCAAATCTCCCTCTTTAAAAGAGGAGGGAAGATTTTATTTATTTGGGAAATTTATATGGCCACACAACCCATATAAATGTAACTCTGAGCAATGTACATCAATGAAAATAATAATTTTAAAAACCCAAATTCAGTTACAATCATATATACATTTAATAAATATAAATTCATATTTTCTATAATTTTTTTAAAAACTGGTATTATTATTATTAATTAAAACTACAACAGCAGCAATTAATAGATAACCAAGAACCCTCAATATACACTACAACTCACAAGGTGGGTGGATCACTAACATAGCTCCAATTTCTAAAAGATTAAATCTAGGAATGAGTCATGACCTTTTAAATAATTCAATATATCATATGAATATGGCTGAAGAAAAATCTCCCCCACCATTTAGAACCCTTAAAGATTCAAACAAATATGTAGGCCATGGGTGTCCAACCTTTTGGCTTCCCTGGGCCACACTGAGTGAAGAGGAATTGTCTTGGGCCACACATAAAATATATGATATAGTTAATGTATATAAGTAATAAAACTTCATTTATTTTTTATATTTTTATTATAATTTTTTTTAAAAAGAGGGCAACATAAAACTAGTGGGATATTTGACCTTGTTTTTGTGAAACTAATTGTAATGATTGCCTATCCTAAAACGCACTCAGACTCACAAGCAAGAGCTTGAATCAAATCTGGTTTATTTAAGAATAGTGTGCAAGTACAAAGAAAGCTGAGAATGAGCAGAAGCGCGCCAAATACAAACTAAAAACCCTCGGTGCAAATGTAAGCCCTCCCCCGCTTACATCAATGTCTGGTTCGATGAAAGTAGTTGCAATTCTCAGTGAGTTCTCAAGTTGCTCGTCAGAAATTTTAATTCTAATTTTACTCTTCATGTGCTTCATCCTTGAAAATAGTAGCTCACAAAAGTACATGCTGCCAAAAATCAATGTCATGAATAAGGCATGATTGTGAAGCGAGGGATATTTTTCTCTGGGAAGACAGGTCTTATAAAAGTCCAGTAGAGAGACGTATGGTGAATTCCCCATGGTACCAGATTTGTGAAAGCACCCAAAACAATCTCAAAATTCCCAGCGGGCCGCATTACTAGCTGCTCGGGGCCACATGTGGCCCGTGGGCTGCAGGCTGGACACACCTGATGTAGGCAGTGCACTTAGGCATTCAGGCAGATCTTATGAAACTCAGTTGTTACTTTCTATGTCATGAAAGATAACATGAGGAAACATGAGAATAAATGATAAAGAATTGCTGAGGATGAATACTGCACTCCAAGGAATAATTTTATCACCAATGAATTAGCTTGTAAAAAAAAGAGGCTTGTAAACTTGCTTGACATTGTTCTTAAACGTTATGTTATTAAGCCCCAAAATGTAATATCAGAGCCACATTTTCAATCTCCCAGACAGAAAGAAAAAGAAGTTGTAATAATGAGCTACAGTACTTCAAATACCCTCAAACTGTTTGGAAAGTATATTTTTCAGTTGATCAAGAAGACAGTATTTTTAGATGCAATAAAAATGTGTTCTTTAGAGCAAATAGTCATATTGGTGTGGTTCAGCTACTGTACTTCTGGGTCTTTATGACCTGATAGACATAATTTCTCCAGGTTTCTGTCCAAAACCACGTGTTTGATTTCTAGTAAGCTCTTGTTTGTATAATCAATGACAGTATCTAGCCATCTGTTCTTCTGTTGTCTTTTAAATTGCCTTCAAGTTTCTAAGCATCAGGGTCTTCTCCAATGACTCTTTGTTTTGCAATGTGTCCAAAGTATTTAAGCTTCAGGCTCATTCTTAGTGCTTCCAGTGAGCAGCCTGGTTTTACTTCATCTAGAATTGAGGTGTTGTTCTTGTATTCAAGATATTCTTAACTATCACACCCAGTATTATAATTCAAAGGAATAATTTTTTCTTCATTTAGCCTTTAGAATACTCCAGCTTTCACAGCCATCTGTTACAACCAAGAGGAAAACCATGGCTTTCCCAATATGAAACTCCATCTGCACTTTAATACTTAGTCTAGATGTATCATACTCTTTCTCCCATGTAGCAGACATCTCTCCTTCATGGCTAGAGTCATCACCTCTGAATATTTGAGTCTAGGAAGATACAGTTGACTAAAACTGATTAAAGGAAGCACAGAACAGATGTGCACCATTGGCACCACTTATGAGCAAATTGTACACACTGTTGAAGCCAACCGGAAGTGTACATACATTGCTATCAAATACATATGGAATGGGACATTGCCCAGAACTAGCATATCTGATTTCAAAACAAAAATCTTCCAAATATTAGAAGATTAATTAAAATGAGGTTGTAAGAAACAGTTCAAGAAGTGAAAATCTCCTTTGTGATGGCAGATTATTTAAAATTACTATACTATATTAGGAAAAGTATCAAGTCCAACATTAATGGGATTAATGAGCAGAGTGAAGGAAGGAAACAAGAGAACTTTAAAGAACAGGGTTATATAAAATATTCTGAGCTCAGAATGGCTATTTTGATTTTATAAACTTGCAAAACAACAGGCCAAAACTTCTTGTTATATATTATATATTATGTGACTGGATTTTTAAATCATGTTTTCGAGACTTGGAGAATGCACTAGCCAGTAACACAAGAAGCACAATTTCCATCCCTGTTTAAGCAACAGGGGAAGGGAGAGACAGTTAAGCAAATGTTGTTGCTTGCCTCATTGGCAAATTTAACACTATACTAATATTCCCTGGTATGGGAAATTAGAATTCATGCGTTGAATATTCTTGTCCCTGTGCATTTTGTATGTTATATTTTCCTTTCCAGGCAGACTTCAAATGCAGATGAATAAACTATGCATTACAGATAGTGCAGCTATTCCGTTTAGCTTTAAATACATACATATCCACCATGGTATTTCCTTTCAAGATAAGCAACGTTATGCAAGATGCACAAACAGAGCAAAAAATTGGAAGTCCCCCAAATTAAAGGACTAATATAACAAAAGGAAATATAGCTAAATCTGGTTTATGCCCACACCATTCACTAAATCTCTTCATCTCTTTCCATGTCTGTCTCTTTCCTTTTGTTTTTTAAACCTCATTTCTTTCTTGCTAAATACAAAAAGGGTATACTTAGAAGAAGCCTCAACCTAAAAAGGAAGAACTATATTTCTGGAGTTGCTATGCTGTTCGTAGACTACGCTGAAGCAAATCCATTGCTGTTGTTTCTTAGTTGAGCTCAGTTCTGAGGTTATTTGTGGCAGCAAGCTACAAAAAGCTAGCTTAACATTCACAGTGCTCTAACACAGAATCTAAATGAATCCTTTGTAGATATCTTCACAGAGGAAGATGTTAAACTGATAACCTGGTCCATATTTTTTCCCCAGAAAAGGCATCTGAAGAACAATATGAAATAGAGGAGAGGGAATGAAGTTCTAGGGTTAACTGAGACTATTAAAATGGTAACAAGAAACAGTAGCTACCCAAGAATCCTTAAAGCACTCAGTATGCAAAGTTGCTGATTTACTATCAAATATATGCAACTTCCTCACAGCACCTCAAAAAGCATTTTAACATTTATTCTACCTTCTCAAATGCAAGAATGTGTGGCACCCTGCCCCCCTCCCAGTATGCCTTCCCCCCATTAATCCAGTTTTCAGGAATCCCCATATTTATAGGATAAGAAGACAATAGGAAAATTTTTTAGCCTTTTAACAGGTTTCAAGAAAACATTTTACTTTTGAGAACAAGATGCTTAATGGACCTTCTCATCTAGAAAAGATTTAATTATTAATTATATAATATTGGAAGACAACAGCCATCCAGTAAAAAAAAAAACCTGTGGAATAGATACCTTTCGACTTCCTGGGGGAGCTGGATCAAAGATCCGTGTTTGCATCTCACTAGGCAGTGCTGAATAAACAGGTAAGATTATCAGCTCAGGAACATCTGGACCTAGGGACTTCATCCGCTCATAGAGAATTTCACAAGCTGTGTCAATCTCCTCCTGGCCAGTCAAGAACACTAGGATGTCTCCTGCATAGAAGAAAACCAATCCGTATAGTCAGGCCAATGCACAAACAATGCTTACAATTTCAGAATCAGACAATGGCTTGAGATTTCAGATTTCTCCTCCTCTTACAATTTTTTCAGCAAGTATGTGGCTTTATGGCTGTGAAACGACACAAAAAGTAGATAATTGGAGCAAAATTGGCTGATTTTCATGATTTGTTCTGAATAAAGGAGCAAATTTGAGTAACAAGTTTAAAACTGTACATCACCCAGGAAAAAAACAACATAATGATAGATACTTCTTTGCTGAGTAGAATTGCTTAGCAAGCTAGATGAAGTTGATATGTTAAACAGAGCATGTTACCCATTCTCCTGCTTACTAATCAGTGAGGGCTATGTAAATCAAATAGAAAGAAATTTAACGTTAGGAGAGATATACTGCAGCTAAGGGTGGGGAAAATATTCTGGTAAGGGGATATTTTCTATAGTATGATTTTCCCCCCAATTTTCCATTTTTTTCCTAAAAAACTATGGAAAAATTACTTCTTCCTCCAGTAGCTTTAAAATTTATACAGAAATTGCATCTTTATTCTCTATAAACATGTGTTAAACATTTCTCCCTCAAGTAACTTTTAATATGTAAACTGGTCTGAGATACATGTCTATTCTAGCGAAGTTCTCATCTAAAAACTCCTGTCAGAGTTGTGTGATATCCAGGTCTGTGACTGCCACAGAAGTCCAACAATGTCAAAAGGAGCCTGAATTGGTCAGCAACTAGCTCCTCCTGTCCATCACAACTAAAACTCTTTGAACTATAGAAATGGCAAATGAAGTTCCCAAGTGTAAGAAAGCTGTCTTATAAGGCTTATATCACATCATATATTTTTATTCTATCTATTCTATCCATCTTTTATTCTACCTATTATATTTAAACCAAATCAAATGTAACAAATACGGCTAATATAATTACATTGAATATATTTAATAATTCTCCAGTTTGGGAGCAACTTCTGGAGAGGATCTTAAGATGGATCTCATTCCATGTCTCACCCGGAGGTTCTGTCAAGTGGATCTGCATGACTGTAATCAGGCTGGCATCCAAGTAATCTGTCTCAGGTTCCTTGGTGTAAAGAATCTCAACTGGGTATGTCCTACCAGGGATGGTGAAGATGGGAGCCTCATAGAAATATTGAGAGAATTTGACTGCATCCAGGGTAGCTGAGGTCACTATTAATTTCATGTCTTGTCTCTTCTGAACTGTCTGCGGAGAAAAATGAAGTATGTTAAAAAAAAAAGACAGAATACAAACAGAAGGGTCAAGGGCTGTACTAACAGCCAAATTAATCAATATGGGGTTGAAGCTCAGGACAAACATGCTTGTTTTACTTATTTTGAGCAAATTTCTGCTTCCTAGTTTTAGGATTGTGGAAAGGATGATTTGAAAGAGCTGATACCTTTTTCAGGAGACCGAAGAGTACATCAGTATGTATAGTACGCTCATGGGCTTCATCCAACATTATGATTGCATATTGCGTCAGGTCCGGATCAATGAGGCACTCACGCAGCAGCATTCCGTCCGTCATGTATTTGATCACAGTCTCAGGACTAGTGCAATCCTCAAATCGGATGGTATAGCCAACCTTCCAAAAGTACGGCAAAAGGAACATCAGTGATGATGGTGAGCTACTTTGCTCTGAGGGAGTGGTATTAAGGCCAGTTTGTTTGCAGGTAGTAGCTACAGATAGAGCAAGGGCAGACAGCCTTTGGCTTGGTGGTATATCTAGAATTTTGAGATTTTGTCATGGGCAAGACTTTGTTTTGGGCACACTTATAAAAATTACTGCCATGGCTGGAAATTGCCTTTTTACAACATGGCTACCCTAGTGGGCATGGCCAGTTACAAACACCCACTACATAGCAACCTACCCACCCACTCTAGCCCCACAGGATATCAGACTTCTCTCAGCTGGCAAGGCAAAAGTTTCAAGAACAGATGTCCAAGAATGAAAAAATTCAGATCAGTAGGTTTAGAAGCAGTCTTAAAAGAATTCCAGCAACTGCTGTGTATCACATGCAAGCCCTACATATTCTTTCAGGAGGGAGGCTGGGTTTCCATCTGTTTCCTATTTGGTAATGGACAGATCTGGTATCAGGCTTACTTTTGACCATGTGAGAACTAGCTCTCACATAGGATACTCTTTGCCACCCAAGTTTATCTTTGCTTTTGGTTTGTTTTTTTCTGAGCAGATGCGATTACTCCATAACTGGGTTACAGATGTTCAGCTTATTTTCTAACAACATGCTTCATCAATTTATGCAGATTTCACAACTTAAGGACTATACCACTTAAGTTCAGAAAGTATATGTAGTGAAACAAGGAAGGCTTATAGTCTTTAAAACTTGAGGAAAAAAACAACAAAGCCAGACTGTAATTTTTAAAAAATGAGACATTCATGTTTTCCATATCTAACTGAAATAAATTATGTAAAACAACATATTCAAAATAAGCAAATTGCAGAACTCAAGAACATACATTTCCTTTAAAATAAACCAAATGACACTCTCTTTATTCTGCACTATTTTCAAATAAGCAGGTACTAACTGTGGGGAAGAAATCCCTCAGAGTACAAAGTGATTACTGTGTACAAGCCCAGATCTAAATCCAGAGGAGCAAACTCTCCTATCTGTAGAATTCAAGGGGAGGGTTTCACCTTGGCTAATTTAGAGTGGGCCATTAACATGTCCACTGCTGAGTGTTGAGGGAAAACAGTACATGCTGCTGCTGCTTCTTTAAAATCATGTCATATTCCTTCTTCTTCCAACAGACTGCAGCATTAATTCCCAAAACACCAGCACACATCTTACCTCTTGTCCTAGACAACAACCGAATTCTTCTGAAACCCTCTTAGCAACAGACATGGCAGCCACTCGACGAGGCTGAGTGCAGCCAATCTTCCCACGGGAGGTATAGCCAGCTTCAGCCAGGTACTGCGTGATCTGTGTTGTTTTCCCAGAGCCAGTCTCCCCAATGACAATCAGGATCTGGTTATCATGGACGGCCTGGAAAAGGGAGGGGGAGGCACTGAAACAGACTCAAAAGAGAATGGGGTGCTTGGCAGGAGTGTGGTTTTGTGGTGTTTGCTTTTAAATCAAATTAATAGTGATCACAGTGCAGAAAGCAGACAACAAATAGATGTGTATGTATGAGTGTCTCAGATCAAATTAGTTAATTAATCTTACAAATCCAAAATTTTGTTTAAAAAAGCATATGGTTCTTACTGGTAGGGGGATGAGGGGAGGAGAAGTGGACTGACTACACATTGAAAAATACAGCACTTTTAAGCAAGTCTGGGCAGAGTTTTCAATGACCAAGTCCCCGTACAATAACTTGAGGTTTTAGATAAACTTTACCACAGGGTGGGGAAACCTGAAGATTTCCAACTGTTGGTTGTAGACTAGCACTACTATTCAGATATTGGACATTTGAACAACACAGTAACAGCCTCTTATCAGTTGATTTTATGCACTTTTTTAGCATTTTATTGAATAGTTTTCATTATTTTTCTCACTGAGAGCTATTTAGTCTTCAGATAAGTCATCCTGGGTATTTGATAGAAAGGGAGAAAAAGCGTTTAACAGATAAAGTAAAACGTTTAGTTTCCTTTGAGTGAAGCTTCATTCTGGTGCCATCATGGATACATCAATGCAGTTTTCTTGAAAACAGTACAGAGGTTTTCCCACTGTCTTTTTCCAGAATATTTTTTAACTTCCTAGTCTAGTTTATAGCCCTGTTTTTCTGTAGTGATCTTCCATTCATGTAATAGTGAGGCATGACCCTGCTTAGCTTCTCATCCCAAACAACATCAGCCAGTTACCAGATGCTAAGTACATTTTGGACAAATGAAAGCATTACTACATTAAATAATTACATCAACAAATGCAGATTTCAGGTCTTCTGAGTGCAGGATTCAGAGAACAAGTAAAATTCAATGTATGTCCAGATCAGATGATTAGCAGAGGCAAGATGCTGGACCTTGCTATTATTCAAGTCAACTGATTTTCCTGAAGATTTACCTGGATAAGCTGATCTTTCAGACGAAAAATTGGGAGACTTTCTCGCTGCTCAATTATTGACAGCTGTGTCTTTTTGCCATAGGAGGCCTTGTTACCTCCAAAAGCATGTTTCTTCCACTCAGGAATGTCATTAGGCATCATGCCAATACCCCGCATGTTGGCTGCAATTTGCCTTCCATCCACTGGGAAGGAGGGGAAAAGAATGAAACATGAGTCTGAGATCAATCCACATTGCAACATAAAAGCACTGACAGGATGAACCAGAAAGTGATATTCATTGAAGGAAGGGATATGTGTCATCATACCAAGAACAAACAGAACCATACTGGGAAGAATTATCTCTAGTGCAGAGTTTCTTAACCAGGGTTCTGTGGAACCCTAGGGTTCCGTGAGAGGTCACTAGGTGTTCCCTGGAAGATTATGATTTATTTAAAAAATTATTTCAAATTTGGGCAACTTTACATTAAAGAGGTAAGTTTCCTTCTTTATTTGTAGTTTAAGAACACTGTTAATGTATATATACAGGCCTACACATGAAACAAATATGGTATTGTACAGGGGTTCCCTGAGGCCTGAAAAATATTGCAAGGGTTCCTCCAGGGTCAAAAGGTTGAGAAAGGCTCCTCTAGTGTATGTTGGACTGCTTCATCTGCCCTGTTCTGAACATCCAGCCCTCAAGTGAAATACTGAGTTGTATACAAATAACATATTTAGCAGGAAGAGAGACAATCCTGAATTTAAGACAAACTCCAATCCAAAGTAAGGACCAAAAATATATACAGGACCACAGTAAAAAAAATCCTGTGCAATACCCAGTCTTGCCAATGAAAGGTTTCCAACTTCTGCTGAGGCCAGTACTATGATTCCTCTCTACCCAATACATGTGAGATACATAGTATCATATGTGTATGCGTTACTTATACCGGTCTATGCACACACATACATCTGCCAGAAGCAACATTCCAAAAAAGGGAAGGGCCAGACCAAAAAAAAAAAAAACCCGTATTAAGTGAATAACACCAATTAAAGTAATTAATTGGTAGTTATTCATTCCATTAAAATAATAGAACAAGGTATCCTTTGTTTATAAAAATAATTGACTCTTCATATGCCTATTACTAACCAATCCTCACACAGAGGTTGTTCTCACAGACAGAAACATACTACATTTTTACCCAAAAAAGTACCCCTCCTTTCTTCCACCAGAAAGGGGAGATAAGGAAGAAAAGAGTCCCTCCTCAGGGGGAGATGGGCGGTGATAAATTTGATTAATAAATAAATAAAAATGATGCAGGTGGGGTAATTTGAAGGGATAGCTGTACTAGGAAGATAAAAGAAAGCAGGAGGGGGGGAACAAAACTGGATAGTAATAAGGCAAGGGGAAGAGGAAGCTGACAGGAAAGGAAAGGGAGAGAAGAAAGGTTTGTGTGTTACAGAAAGAGTGACCTTCACCAGCTGAGCACCTCTCCCAAGTATCTCTCTTCAACGGCAGCTCAGCTTGCTGTCTGCATCTCCATCCATTCCCACAGCATTCTGTATTTTTCTCAACAAATGCAAGACACCCCTTTCCTTGCTCAAATGTAATTATTGGGGGGGGGGGAGTGGAAACTATGTTCTCCTCATTTCATTAATATTTGGATGGGATGGTGGAGGATGCTGGATGGGCAATACTGTTTGAACTTAATTCAACCTAACTAAATTGAAGTTGCTTTTAAACGTCTTATGCCATGTTGCAGTATTACTCTGAGATTCGGTTTCACAGTAGACTAATAGGAAAGAAACTGGCCAATTTTCCGAGCCAGGAACAACTGTTTTGTCTAGCAAACTGCCTACCACATTGGGTATTTAATTTGAAATTAATATTATTATGACTGTTAGTGTTGTTTCAAACAATTGCTTGTAGAAGATAGATAGATAGATAGATAGATAGATAGATAGATAGATAGATAGATAGATAGATAGATAGATAACATTGAAAAATGTTTTGAGGCTACCATCTGGAAGGGGATCCACCCAGTGTTTGTTGAGTCCCATGGGAATAGAATCCATCTCTGCTTCCCGCTGGGCTTGCTTCAGTTCTCGCCTCTCTTTAGCAAGTGCACTTTGCATCATGGCTGCTTGAGACAGGGAACCATCAGGATTCTGGAATCAACAAGAAACTGTTCTTTTATTTCTTGCTTCAGATTTCCTGAATCTGCTCCTGACTGAGAGACCTTATTCCCAACAATCATCTAAAACATAAAAGGACTGTTGTATCCTTAAACAGGAGGAGGATGAAGAGAGCTTGACAGTCGTATACAGTTTTGATTTTAACACTGAAAGGGAGGAAGCTTGAATAGAGAGTCAAAAAGCAGAAGATGACCCTTAACAAAAAATAAAAAAGAGATGAAGTGCTGAGATTCCTGGAGCTGATGTAGATTATGGAAAGATGATACTGTCTTTTGGGTATGTATATGGAAGAGTATGATGAGAAAGAGGATTAATTTGCTTTCATTGTCTTCCATTATTATCCTGCTGCACCTTGGATACCGAAAGCATTTTAACTTTTCACAAACTCACCATTCCCACCCTGAATCCAGTATTCAAATACACTTCCCATTCCTCCCCATTTCTCTGGAGGGAATCAAGAGCAGCATTTCTTTACCTTCACAATTTTAATGGGGCTCATGTCCATGCTCTGCTTTGTATGACCTCGCAGAAACGGTGGTTCCTCCTCTACCAATTCAATTTCCAGATCCTCATCTAGAATAGCAAAGTAAATTCAGCTCCAAACACTTCTTCATTTAAAGCTTCCTAATTATGTCAACAATTCCTCCACTCTTTCTTTACCAACACACAAAGCTAAGCATGATACACATGAGTGCAAACCCATTTGCTGTTGCTGAAGAGCCCATCCATGACCTTATTTCAATATAACCCCTAGTACTAGACTCTGGACTGTTGGAGATACAAAGATTATGAAAGAAAACTTCTCCCTTCCCTAACATGCAAGGTGTCTTAAGCAATGATCTGAACTGGTAGCAATCTGCTGAAAAGGATCTCAACTAGCATTCCCAAATTCACCACAGGTGAGGAGTAAAATAAGTAGCTAGTGTGTGAAATACACTGATGCATCAAATCTAGATCATTACTAAATCCATAATGGTTTTACCTTCCTCATCATCAACCTTTGGCAAGATTCCTGTTTCTTCATCAAAGTCAGGAAACTCCTCCTTGGAAAGCACATTAGCAGCAATCATCTGGGAATGAAGGTAATGGTTATATGTATCCTCAAAGACTCAGCAAAGAGGTCACTACTTTTTCTGAGCACAGATTCTGTAACAAAAGCTAAAATTCTTCTCAGAGTTACATAGACTCTCTCACAAATAGGGAACTTCTTAATAGAAAATGAAACTACTGAACTGTACAGACGGACATGTCAGAACTGTTAAGTATCTGTCAACTGCTATGAACCATAGTAACTATAATGAAGTTTTCACGTTCAGAGCAAGGCCCCACCATTTACCAATTTACTCAATAAATGAGAATGGGTCAATTTAGGGTTCTTCTGTGTTATTTGCTGCAATGAGTATCTGAAAATTCAATAAATTGTCTTAATATAGCAGCAGCATGAATCCCAGATTTGTGTAAGAAGGCCTTTTAATATGTGGGATATCACAGCTGAGAAAGCCACCCTGACTTTGTGATCATCTGTTCAATTTCATTTCAAAAGAGTGATGAAGATGGCCTAACAATTCCTAACCCGAAGCAGTACAATAGGAAAGTTTTTCCACAGCACTACTTACACCATCTTAGAAAAGAGGAATATCTGAGGAGGATTTGTCAAGATGACCTACTAAACAGGCAATGCTTGCTATTGCTTTGAAGCAATACCATACCATTATTATTTTTCTTGTTGGGAGACACTTTCGTTTAAAAAATGTAAAAAGCTTTAAACAAGACACAGATTGACTTACATAAGAGCAAGCATTTCATCTAGTATCCAACTCTCATATTATACAGAGCTTTAAAAATTAAAACCAGAACACTGACTTGCGTACCAAAATGGAAAGTATGATAAGCAGGGCTTCAAATGACAAAACTACTGTCCCCACTGGTGAGATGGATTCTCCAGGCACTCTCAGACACTAATCTAGTTGTCACATTATTTACCAGTCGTGGTTTCCAAGTAGTCTTCAATGGCCATCTATACCACACACTGCAACAGTTCAACCTGGACAACTATATTAGGAAATGGAGAACAATGGCCAGACTTCATGATCAGCTGCCAAATGTAGAGAATGAATCTCAGGATACTAACTTGGGCATCAGTTCACATCAGAATAGCTAATATCCAGTTTACTGAGACAATGGCTGAAAAGCCTGCTTAGGTATCAACAGAAGGGAGTTCAAATAAGTATTTAAAGGGAAAAGTGTTAAAACCCTGGGCTTCTTGTTTGCGACCAGGTCAGAACTGGGTGATGAATTCCACAGGCTGCTTGGTAATTTCTAAACATTCTATTTTTACAGCAGCCAGAAATGAAAAGAGCAAGTGAGAATGTATCCACAGCCAGTTATCCCTCTTGGCTCTAGAATAACATCAAAACGAGCATTCCTTAATGAAAAATTATTACCTGCTTGATTTCCCATTTTTCTGGGTCTGAAATACGGGTGAGGCGCTTCCGTTCTAGTGTGTCATCTTCTACTTCAGGAGCACTGACTAAAGATAAGTGAGTGGGCCTGTCTGGATTTCTCATGGTGGTCTCTTCAGACTCTCCAATGAGGTTGCGACGTCTGTTCGGGTTCAGATCTTCTCCTGTGTCTTGATCTACATCCTAATGCAGACATGAGAGACAGACTGGCCAGTTCCATCATATAGTAAGGCTTAACCTTTGTATAAAGCCACTGAGATTAGCTTAGTTTTGTAATTAATCTGCACCAAGGTGTAGTCCCAGCCGAGAAATGTTACAACATGCCTGATGTGATCACAATGTTTTCATGTTGGAAGTCACCAGGAGGAAAGCAGCACTCAACAGAAAACAGTAGGGGTTTCTGTGTTTGTAGCTATATAATGGGTCAATAATCTTTGGCCTGTGGGTTCAGGTGGTGCCTTAGAGTTGCCTCAGTTACACTTCTTTTTTTCATTGTTTTCTTTAAAATATTCAGGAAAAATTGAGTATTAATAAAATAGTCAAAATTGAGTATTAATAAAATAGTCAGTATGGAAGGGAGATAATGAGCTTGACAGTCAACCTTTTCAAAATATTATCTGGGATGTCCGATAAACATTATTTTTTTATCTGCTGAATCTTAAAATCATAAGAAACATACTTAACATTCTTTAAGCAATTCATTTGTTAATAGGAGGTAGTCCAATATCCAACTTAGTGATATTGTGTTTCTTTAAAAAAACCTCAGACTCAAAACCATCCAAAGGCATTCCATTATGCAATTTTAAACAATCCAAATTCTTCTTACAATAACTCAAATGATTTAAAAAATAGATTGACAATAAGTTGAACGAAAGTATTACTACCCCTACTTACCCATGATTTCCAAAAAAGAAACAAAAACATGTGCCTACATTTTTCAAATTGTGATTAACACAGCATACAAATCTGTCATGTGAATAAGGGTCGGTTTCCATTCCAACATCTCCCAAATCCCAAACCTTGCAGGAAATACAACAGAGCTATGGCTAAAAATGGAGTTAAGTTTCTGCCATGATGTCAAAATGTCAAAGCAGTCATACAATATTTTCTAATTGCACCCATGTTAGGTTTTTAACTTATCACTTGCATTCCACTGAGAAATTGAAATTAGAACATATACCCTACAGTAAAGCTAAAAATCAGGAAAGTAAAGACCCGAATTATCTAGCAGGGAATAGAGAGGTCTGACTTACCTTCATGCTAAGGCTAGTTTTTGAGCCCGTGAAGGAGAGCACTTTGACCTTGACCCGCTGGCCCTTGCTCACCACATCAGCCACATTTGCAACACGTCCCTCCCGACGTAGCTCTGAGATGTGGACCAATCCTTCCCAGCGTTTCCTAAAGGGAACAAGACACAGGAAGAGGAGTAAGAATAATTCAGGGCTATCTTCTATACCACGTGCACAAAATATTTTAGAAACACTAGTTCTTCCTGCAGAAAACACACAAAGTTTATTAGAGTAATACTACTAGCTGAGATACTTGATTTATATCCTAATCCTAAATAAGCTTGCTTGAAAATTAATCCTTGATATTTACGAGTAATTCATTCCTAGATAGCTTCCATGGCTAGTGGCTAATGATATCAGTTAAAATATAAGGCAATTTTATAAAAGCTGGCAAACAAACCTTAAAAATAACACAAAACTTTTCTTCAGGAGTTACTATATACAATGTACCTCAAGTCATAAAACCCTGAATAGTTCTGTGCAAACAGGAAACATACTTCTACCTATGATGGTTACAATAAAAAGGCATTGCCCAACTTAAAATACTGTTTAAATTGGATCAACTCTCAGCAGGACATGGAAATAGTGACATTATATACCTGAGTCCCTCAAGCTGAACAAAACACCCAAACTGCATGATACTGGTAACTTTGCCATTGTAGATATCACCAATGGAAGGCTCTTCTGGTGGGGGGCGGTCCACATGCTTATCCCTCCATCTCTCACTGCTTTTCTCCCCAGGTCTCTCTCTTTCTTTGCGGTCCCAGCTGGGACTTCTGCTCCTGGAGCGGTATCTGGATTTACCCTTATGTCGTTCCCGTGTCCGGGAGCGAGAGGAGGATTTTCGTTTCTGCTTTCGATCTCTACTACGACTGCGACTCCTATTCCTTTTCTTGGCTCTAGCAACAAAACATATTGAAATCAATCATACCCATTTCTGCTTAGTTGGCAGTCACTACAGTACAATTTACAGATGTGTGTATGGATCCCAATACTCACTACTGTTCGGATGAATGCTTGTGATGCCCGTTGAAGACTCCTTTATTCTTCTATTTTTACTTTTGTGTTGCAGCATATATATTTACCACAGTTCCAACATTATAATACTTCGAATTCAGAGGGAGATCGAGCAAAACACTGTTTCTTCTTTAAGAGATTAGATATTAGAGAGCAAGAGGCCAGATAGGATTTGATTCCATTGCAACAGAAAGTGTGTATGCGTGCGTGCGCGTGCCTTCGAGTCAGTTTTTGACTCCTGGCTACTGCCTGGACAAGTCCCTGAAGTTTCCTTGGCAAGATTTTAGAAGTGGCTTGCCATTGCTTCCTTCCTAGGGTTGAGAGAGAATGACTGGCCCAAGGTCACCCAGCTGGTTTTGTGCTTAAGGCAGGACTAGAACTCACGGTCTCCCAGTTTCTAGCCTGATGCCTTAACCACTACACCAAACTGGCTCTCAATGGAAAGCTACTGAGAGAAAAATACCAATAGTTGTTAAAAACACAGAAACAAACACACAAATATTGTACTACCTCTTTACTACAGACCTGCACCCCTATTTTGCCTACTCTATTTGCAATCCTTTGATAGGTTGTTTCAACTAAGATAAAAATGTTAAGCTCGATAATCTATTATTTTTATGGTGAAAAAACGTTCTTTCTCAGAGAAAAAAAGCAAAAGGAACTTACTGATCCTCACTGCTCCGGTGTTTTTCCTGCTTGCCTGCAGTTGGCATTAAAGCTTCCAGTTCTTTGAGGGCATCAGCGGCCACTTTCACATCATCCTCATCCAGCATTGTCTATTTAAGAAGAAAAAGTCCTTAGGGCAGCAAGATATCCTCTCAGCAATTCTCTCAAACCCGTATGACGGCAGTTGCCATGTGGCCTAAGTACCCCTACTTGGAAAACAAATATCAAACAAATATTTTGTTTTGGGGCACAGCAATGTGAGGTTTCTATAAAACAAATTCCACTTTTAGAAATGCAGTGATTCATCTATTAGCATCATCATGAACAAATACAATGTGGTATAAGCCATATTGGGAAAATGGGGTAAATATTAGTCAAATCAAGTTGCAAGTCACTTTTCTAAGATAACAGTACACTCAGATAACTCTGCCTTTTCAATAACCTTTTTATTTTTTCCTTAAATGTTAATACTATTTAGTTGTCATATCTTAAAATCTTCACAAATATTCTTGTCAAGAGCCAGGTAATTTATGGGACCACCTATCTCTGATTGTTTCTGCCCATTCCAGAGGATCCAATAGGGTGGGCATGCTTTGGATCCCTTCTATGAAACAATGCCACCTAGCAGGACTCAGGAAGTGTGCCTTGACTGTCACAGTGTTTGTTGCTTAGAAGAGCAAACCACCCAAGATTTAGATAGCCCCAACCCTGTCGGCCTTTTGTAAGAATCACCCAGGCTATTGAAAACTGCCCAGAGTCACTGGGAATCAGGCAGCATATAAATAATTTATTATTATTGTTCCTACAAAAAATCTGATTATGACTGCATTTTGGCCTCAGTGGTTGTGGGGGTTTTGTGCTTTTTATGTTTACTGGTTATTTTGTTTTGTGTTTTTAATCCTATGTCAGCCACCCAGAGTTAGGATTTGCAAGTTGGACAGACATATAAATCCAATAAATAAATAAATACATACATTTCCAACAAAATAATTTCCAACTAACTCTTTGAATAGACATTTTGAGCAATTAACAGGACATACATTCAAACCAAACCACCACCACCCGAGAGAGAGAGAGAGACATTAAATAAACAGATCTCTATCAATTTAGGGCAACAGACATTTTCTACTGCTTTGGAGGAGCACCTTTTTAATTAATCCTGAAAACTTCCATCATTGGCTGTCTATAGCCTCCTCCCTTCAGTGCCCCTTTAACTAACATTCATGTGTGTGATGTCTTAGACAGTATTTCTACTACATTGCCCCCACTTGCTTTCTCATTCTTATTCAGGTAGTCTTTGTTTAACGACCACTCTTTCAGTGACTGTTCGAACTTACAATAGTGTTGAACGAGTGGTAGTTATGCCCAGACGTTGTACTTACAGCCGTCACAGAGTCCCCATGGTCATATGATCACAATTTGTGATGTTCCCTGCCAGCTTCCCACAAACAAAGCCAATAGGGAAGCCAGCAGGAAATCAGAAGTTGCAGTCACATGAGGTCCTTACTTAACAACCCACAAGGCCCTTGCTTAACGATGGCAACCAGGACTGCCATAACTGCCATTGCTAAGTGGCACAGTCATGTGGTTTTTCAACTTACAGCCGCATCACTTAACAATGGAGTTCCTGGGCCCAATTACTATTGGTAAACAAGGACTACCTGTATTCCCAACTTCTTTTACTCTCAATGTGTTTGTCAGCAAAGAAGGAAACCCACACACCTACCCTCACCGTGGGATTATCTGGCCGACAGAGGGCTGGAAACAATTCCTTCAACTTCTCTTTTTCTGTTTTTGGTTTAATAATATCTAATGTAATAGCAAGAAAAAAATACATAAGTTTAAAACTATTTTTCTTATGTCATGAGAAACATTTCTACTTTTTAAACTCTTTGAAAAAATATTCTTTATTTTTATTTCCTGCCTGGATATGACTTTGCTAGAACACTGGAAAGCTTGGACAATGGGAATAGGATAGGAGAAGTGACATTTAAGAGATAAATTGTATGCCCAACTATTCACAGAATTTGACATAGTCTCCAGAGAGAACTGTAATCTAGCCATTTTCTACCAGGAATAAGCGACTTACAGCTACAGAGTAAATCTGCCCTTCAAAACCTACACTGTCCTACCAAAATGTGACAATATTTTCCTCACAATTTCACAAGAAAGGAAAAGAATGAATATTTTCATTTACCTGTCCTGGATATGTTATATGCACTCTGGACAGGCAAGGGCTTATTTTCTGAAGGCATCTTTCACTTGGAGGGGCTACATTCACTTTAAGCAGGTCAAATGCTCAGGATATCAAGAAACTGTCCATTGAAAGTAAGTAATGACAGCAATCCAGAGCCCTTTGGATGACTAAATAACATGAGAACTACAATGCTTAGAACAACTGATTTAGTTACTCCGTAATGTAATATGTTTTAGCCCCTAAAGCTGGAGGACTGGTTTGTCTGTCCCGTTTGTTTTAAAATTTTACAATTCCGATGACTTAAAATCAATTTTTAATTTTTATCCCAACTTTCTTTTCCTATGTTAGAAATAAATCCACGTGCATAAAGGTGTCTCACAATTGATGAATGGCAAAAATGTTAACCTTTGCTAGTAGAAGCTTTTGCAGGAGGCCGCATTGTCTGTATAAGACGGAGCAGATTGCTGATGAGGGAATCCTAAAATGTAAAGAAAATAAACAGAATTTCTAAAAGCTATAAAACATTTTAGTATAATTTCTATAGCAATTAAGCCAACACCCCCTCTTCAGCAGTACTGCATTTTTTTTTCTGGGTTGATGACATATTTGACCTTTGAATGGCTTGACAGGGACCCACTTGAGAAACTAATGGATAGACAAAAACTAAATTTTACTTTGAACATCATTAATATTACTTTTTGATTATATATTGAATTATTTTCTTTTCAAGGCATATTAGAGGTTACAATTTGGTAATATCTCTGGAGCTTGTATTCAAGTATTTGGGGGAGGCACACATGTCCCTGGAGCCTCAGATTATGTATCTCTGATATACCATGTGATATCTTCAAAAGATTTCAGCAGTTCCTTACTGTGAACTCAGCACCATTCTTCACCAGGGCTGTTTTGAAAGTATCAAAGTTTGTATTTCTCTCTGCAAGATTTATCACAAATTCGGCTGTGAACAGAAAAATTAAGTAAGGGAGATGAATTATTAGGATGAAATTATTTAGACATTAAATTCTACTTTATTCATTCAATTCGTATGGCTACCCATTGTGACTAACAGTGGCTAATAACCAATTGAAAAACCAGGAAATAATAAAACAAAACAAAATAATACATTATGCTTAGGGTGAGTCCTAATCCACCCAATTACTTCCCTTAATATGAGCCCACCCAGTGTCTTAACCCAGATTTTCAACACCTTACAAATGGCTGGCAAGATCGGGGGCATGCTGTTCCATAGGACAGGCATCATGACAGAGAAGGAACACTTCCTGGGCATCATCAGATGATACTGTTTGATTGAAGGGAACTGTAGCATGCCCATCTGTCAGATCTTGTGGGACAGGCAGAAATAATTGGACAGTTGCACAGATAACCTGGCCCTGTGCCATTAATGGCTTTATAGGTGATAATCAGCACCTTGAATAGCATAATCAATGATACTGAAAGCTGCCAAAAGAAAAGGATGTATTCATTACCATAACCATCCTGGCCCTTCCAAAGATGATCAACAAGTGCAATCAATAATATCTTACTACTATGCCCCAGATCTTGAACCCTGAGTGGAAGAGGATCAGATAATCAGCTTCTTCCAGGGTTCTCTGAAGCCCCAGCCTGACCACTTTTTCAACAACCTTCACTAAGAATGGAAGGACAAAAATTGTCCAATAGCATTTGGTTCAGTGATGGTTTCCTGAGGAAAGGATGAACCCTCACCTCCTTAAGTGTTGGTGTCACTACCCACTCACTCAAGGATGAATTCACCACATGGATCCAACTACATGTCATTTCTTGGGAGGCCTTAACCATTCAGGAGGGACATGGATGTAAAATACAGGTGGCTGCACTTACAGATTTGAGGAACCTGTTCACTTTCTTGGGACCAAAAGGAGGGGACTTAAACTGAGATAGCTAACATCTGCTCCCACCTCTGCCATTGATTGTTAGCAGAATCAGAGCATCACAATTAATTTCTGTAATCCAGAACATATAAATAGAGTACAGATACAATGTGATACCGAATAGCTCAAGATAACACAAACAAGTCATCCACACAACTTGTAGCATGAAAGAGAGAAATTTTTCAGGGTCATTAATCAAGTTGACAAAAGGAAAGATGCACCTTGAGCTGAAATGTTAATTTATGTATTGGGTATTTTAGAACAGCTATGATTACCGGAGGATTTTCTAGATATATGGCTATTCTAACTTCTTTGCCATATTTATAGATAAAATAAAAACATAAATGTGAAATCAGATTTTCTACTGATTTGGGGCAACATAAAATTTTATGATTCAAACATTTAGAAATCTGTATTACTATGCAGCAGATAAAAAACCTGGTTCTGTCTGCCAAAATCCTAGGAAAACTGTTACCAGATGCGCAAAATGCAGTGGTATTCTGACGCTATTTGAGGCTGCTTTATAAGGTTCCTGCGTCTCCTTCAGAACTAACTGAAACAAAACAAGTCTCAATTTACGCCTAATTCGCGCTGATCTCCAGTAAGTGAAAAAGTCACAGCTATATTTGGGATAAGCGAGCAGTCGGTCTTCGATCCTGCCAGTCTTACGAGACCATAATTAAATGAACAGCAAGCTCTGTTGGGGGGAATATAGAAGCCCAGCAGCTTTACCACAAGAGCTCATTGTGCGAAGTAGCAAAAGGCGGGGGAAGAAATGAGGCGGTGAGGAAAGAGCGGGGAGAACCTCCACAAGCCGCCCCAGAGAACCCGTGAGCAGCGATGCCACACTGGACCTTTTGCTTCCTTCCGTCCCTCTCCAGCCCAAGGGACCCACCTAGGTCCTTGTCGTTGATGCCCAGATGGTTGTCGAGCTCAGTGCAGACTTTGGAAACGAGCGACAGGTACTCGAGCTTCGCAAGCTCCTCTGTAGGATCCGCCATGACGCCCCCAAATAGCCTCCGAGGTCCGGCCCGTCTCCAACAATAAACACTTCCGGGTTCCTTCAACTACACGCGCTTCATCATGAAAGCGAGAAAACAAGGCGAATTTTATTTCAATGACGCCCTCCACAGATCATTCGGAAGAAACCTGTGAGGAGGCTTTCCAATTCTCTTCCCCCTCTTGGGCTTCCGAGAAGACGTTATGGAGAAATCCAGGATTTAAACGGAGCTGTGACTCCGCAGTCATAGTATGTGGGCAAATGAGAGGCCCGCACGATTTGTTACGTGCGGGTCGCCGGAGACCGGAGAGGGCTAACTAGAGACCGGAGAAACTACCTTTCCCAGCATCCCTTCCGATCTAAGCGGCTTCTTCCCGGACTTGTCCTCTTAAGAGTTTGATTGGCCGCTCCGGAGATGATACGTGAGCATGTGCCAGAGGGAGGGGAAAGATGGCGGAGCCGCCGAGCGTCTCTCCGGAAACTCCTTGGGGAGGAAAAGTGAGTGATACGGGTAGACAAACCGAGGGGCGGAATCAGTTGTCAGAGCAGATAGCATTTTTAGGGGAGATTTTAGTCATTCGCTGGGCTCCAGTGTTGTGAAGTAGTAGTCTGGTGAACCCCTCTGAACATAGGAAGGATGCCTTTCCTTGCCATGTTGAGTAGCCGTAGAAAGTTGTCCGTGAAGCGGAGTTGAGTCCCCTACCTTTTCGTTTCCTGTAACTGGGGTGGAAGTGATATTTGGGCTGGGTTCATGCAACATGATAGGCTGAAGTGAGACAGGTTAGTTTGGATGGCTCAATGAGCAAACGCAGCCGGTGTGATTGCGCGGTGTTGTGCAAACTCTCAACCGGACTAATTCAGTACACGATGGTTCAGTAAGCCATGGAGTAATGTGTTGTGTAAATATAGCCACTGTCTTCAGGGACATCTCATGGCAAGATTCGTTAAATTTGGTTTGTTGCATAAATGGCATAATAAAGCTAATAAATCGACACCTGAGTTGTATTAAAGGTTCTAAAGTGGTTACTCCTGGAATTGGTAAGACTTTGCTCCTTTGACAGCAGTAGCTTTTTCTACCATGATGATTAAGCTGCTGCTGATGTTTGCTTATAGTTGAGTTAATGCTTTTCCTGCTCCCTATCTCATTGCAAATTATCCAAAATGAAGATGGGAAACAACAGTATTCAGTTCCTGCACCTTAAAATTATAGATGGCAAATATAGCATGATTGTATGGCTCAATGATATCTTTAGGAAGAGAGCTTTTTATCAGAGACTTTATTTGTTGCACCTACCTTTATTAACTATTAATCTAGCACTGTCACTAGCACAGTGGACAGTACAGAAAAGTGTCAGACTTTCTAACTTACAATATATGGAATAGAGGGACAAAGACTGGTGATATGAATAGATACAACAGTGTTTGTGCGCAGAATGAGTCTAGACTGAGGATTGGAGCCATGAGCAAGGTTTTATGGTGTACAAATATGCACAGTTTAAGCCACCAGTGAAAGAAACTTCCTTCAGGTTTTATCATCCTGTTACTTTAACACTGAACTCAAATGGCATGGCAGTAAGACTGAGCTGAAATGTAGACAGTGCGAAATAAGATGGGAGGTGTTAATATACTGGAACAAACCTGGCAGGTTATCAGCTTTGCCATTTTAGAGATGATGTTTATAATCTTTAGAAAAGCTTATAAATTAAAAGGAAAAAAATCTCCAAGTTCTTATCTGTATACTTTTGAATTGAGAGAAAAGTATATGTACTGTGTTTGTATTTAGATATCACATTAAGACATGGTTTGTTATAGTTATGTTTTGTTGAAGTATGGTGTTTGCGGAAAGACTAATGCTGTAGAAAAAATAGCATTTCTGATTTTTATTTTGTGCAGGCAGATTGAGCTTCTAAAACTAGGCTAGACTGTCTATCTTTATATCCGTATTGCCTACTTTGACCAGCAGTATCTCCCCAGTATATCAGCGATCTTCTCCACCACATTATCCCTCTGCTAGGCACCCTTTTAACTAAAGATTCTGTAAAGCAATCCAAAATCCATTGAATGTACAATTTTCTTTGAGGCAGAGTATTGTTTTCCTCACACCCTTAGTTTGAACTTGGTAGCTTTTAATGTTGCAACATGTCATTGCTTCCTGCCTTGTTCCTCTTACAGTAAACTGCAAGGGCAAGCGTGAAGCATTTTAAGAGGCTATATCCTTGCATTGTAATTCAGCTCTTTTCATAGGGATTTTTTTTTTCCAGAGAAAATCTTGGCTTAGTTGGAAAAGTCATGCCTAGCCATGGGAGTTTGTTGCTCAGAAACAGTTGAGAGGCCAAAAGCTAATGATAGGAATTGCTCTGTGTGTGTATAGGCAGTGCTTATTTTACATATTCCATGTGAGATAACAGTAGATCTGTTGAACATAGCTGTGTAGTCAGCATGGAACTTTTAGAGATGCTTAGGGAAGTGTATTCAGTGCAACTCACAACTTATGAGTTATCAACATGTTTTTAATGGAAAAATGATCTCTCCTATTTTCTCTTTTGTGACATAATTCAACAGGTTGACACATCTTACAGCGACAGTGGGTTGGATTCTGGTAAGTTTTTAATCCCTTCACCACTATCTTTCCCTGGTGCAATGCTTCTATGAAGAATTCATGCTAGGTGCCCACAAATTTTAGTTTAACTTAGTAGTTAGGCATTATTTATGGTTGCTGCCATTTCTTATCTTCCCTAAGTCCTTTCACATGTGCAGGATTCAAGAAGTGCATAGTCTTCGCTAACTTCATATTGTGCGTTGGATGAATTCCTAATGAAGCAGTGTGTGAATAGGGAGGGGGTAGTGTCCTTGCCTTGAAATTTCAGCATTAAATCAAATGACAGAGAGACAAACAAGGATGGGGGAGGGAAGAAGGAAGAGATGAACTAATTTTGCAAATGATCATGCCATTCACTGCAGTACATAGAGTACTTACTGACTATACAAATAGTCACTCTTTTGTATTAATTAATGTAGACCTGCTTTTGGTTGCATAACTGTAATCAATACCTATTAGAATCCTTGCTTCAAATATAAGCAGACTATTGAAGGGCAGGGGCATCCATTTTTTAAAACTTTAATTTCCCCAACTGCAAAGGGTATCTAAAGGATTACTAAATTAGTTTGAGTCATACATTCTTTTGTGTATATCTTTCAGCACTCTTTGTGGAAAACAGGAAAAAAGGGAACATTGTATCAAGAGCTAACAGTATTGGCTCTACCAGTGCCTCTTCAGTACCAAATACAGGTATGGATTGTTGCCTTTCCTCTCAATAAAGCTGTTCTCTACTCTAAGTGTGTAGTGAAATATACCTCTTATACTCTTGATTTATTTCTAGATGGCTATAAACAGTTATCCTAAATGGTAAAAGCTATCCACTACTTCAGTATCTTCATTGTCAAATCTCAGGCTGGTTGTTGTACTTCTTGTCATTAGTTTGGTCTTTATATTTAATCTTAGTCCCATTTTTTCACTGTGCTCCTTGCCATTTATTGCTAGAGCTTGCAGTTCATTTTACTTTGAGCTATCAGAGTAGAATCATCAGCATAGTCCGTTATGTTTCTTCCGCCAGTTTTAAAACCATGCTCATCTTCTTCCAATCCAATTTCCTTCAATATATATTCCACAGATAAATTGAATAAATAAAGGGAGAATATACAACCTCATCTCATCCTTTGCCCACCTGAAGCTAGTGTGTTTTGCCATGTTCTGTCAAAACAAGCCAAATAATATTACTTCCTGACCTTTGTATAGGTTCCACATGAGCACAATGAGATGTTCTGGGATTCTCATTTTTCTAAGCACATTTCACAACTTGACATGATCAACACAATCAAAGGGCTTTTTATAATCAGTGAAGCACATACTGACTTCTTGGGGTATTTTTTGGCTTTCTCAATTATTCAGTGTATACCTGCAATGTTTTTTTCTTCCTTGGCCTTTTCTGAAGCCAGCTTGAACATCTGGCATTTCCTTTCCATGTAAGGCTCTAATCTGCATTGGATGATCCTAAATGTGGAGTCCTTGGTGCTCTCTGAGCCTTGTTGTTTTCTTGCAGACGTTTCATTGCCAGTCTAGGCAACATCTTCAGTGTAAAGAGGGAGTGGGCCTTGCTCTCTGTTTATATACCGTGGCTTGCCCTGCTTGTGTCAGTGGGGGTGTTGTTCTCTCCTTGGGAGTTCTTTGATTGGGCTGTTGTTTGCTGCTTGGTTGATTGCCTGAGTTAATAGTTCTTTGATAGGGTGTATTTTGCTGTTTGATGGTTCAGCTGGTGTTAATCCTAGTGTTGATTTTTGCATATCTGGGTGTTGATTGCTGGCAAGGGAGTGTACTGGTCTTTTGGCTTTTCTATTGTCTCTTTTGAATGGTATGTAAATGTTGTTTACCTCTATGTGTCTGTTGATGGCTGCTTTGTCTGAGTGCCAGGCTTCCAGGAATTCTCTGGCGTTTTTGGATTTGGCTTGGTTTAGGATGCTCAATTTCCCAGTTGAAACTATGGTTGAGTCTGTCCATGTGCTGTGAAATTAAGGAGTTCTCATCGTGTCTTGTGACTGATAGTTGGTGTTCATGGATGCACTCTGCATCCACACAACACCAACTAGTGAAACTGTGAGCATCCTAAACCAAGCCAAATCCAAAAACGCCAGAGAATTCCTGGAAGCCTGGCGCTCAGACAAAGCAGCCATCAACAGACACATAGAGGTAAGCAACATTTACATATCATTCAAAAGAGACAATAGAAAAGCCAAAAGACCAGTACACTCCCTTGCCAGCAATCAACATCCAGATATGCAAAAATCAACACTAGGATTAACACCAGATGAACCAGCAAACAGCACAATACACCCTAATCAAGGAACTATTAACTCTGGGCTGTTGTTTGCTGCTTGGTTGATTGCCTATCAAAGAACTCCCAAGGAGAGAACAACACCCCCACTGACACAAGCAGGGCAAGCCACGGTATATAAACAGAGAGCAAGGCCCACTCCCTCTTCGCACTGAAGATGTTGCCTAGACTGGCAATGAAACGTCTGCAAGAAACAAAAAGGCTCAGAGAGCACCAAGGGCTCCACAGTTCAACCCTGAGCTACAAGTATTCACTTCAATGATCCTAAATATTATTTTACTAGCATGTGAAATTAATATTATACTATGGTTTTCATACCCAATTAAATGTCTATATTTCTTTGGTATATAGATTAACCTTTTCCAATCTGTATCATTCTCTGGATTTGCTAGCATAGCTTGGTTAGAACCGTTACTGATTCTTCTTCTGCTGCTTGCCACATTTCTGTAGATATTCCATCAATTCCTGTAGCCTTTTGACTTGATAATGAGTGGAGTGCTGATCTAATTTCATCTTCTATTACTAAGGGTTCTTGTAAGTAGGGAATATCTTCTAATCAGGCGACAAGATTAAGTCTAATTTCTATTTGGGTACCACAAACCCAAAGGGACGCGGTGGCGCTGCGGGTTAAACCGCTGAGCTGTAGATCGGAAGGTCGGCGGTTCGAAACCGCGTGGCGGGGTGAGCTCCCGTTGCTCGTCCCAGCTTCTGCACACCAAGCAGTTCGAAAACATGCAAATGTGAGTAGATTAATTGGTACCGCTTCGGCGGGAAGGTAACGGCGTTCCGTGAGTCATGCTGGCCACATGACCCGGAAGTGTCTACGGACAATGCCGGCTCCAAGGCTTTGAAACGGAGATGAGCACCGCCCCCTAGAGTCGGACACGACTGGACTTTACGTCAAGGGAAACCTTTACCTTTACCCTACCACAAACCCAACATATTGGAAATTAACCTAAGGCAATATAACCTTGCAGAGTGTCAAATGCTATTGCAGATTTAGAAATCACGGTTCTTAACTGATGAGATCAACATTCCTGTAATTCTAAACAGCTTCTGCTCCTGGAATGTTAGTGTAGGCAGAAACTGAGTAAGTCCACACCATCCACAATTATTTTCAACAAATGTATCTCATGGACTTCTAACTGATACACACTGTCCTCACAGTTCCTGCTACTGTCATAATTGTGTAGACAGATACTGAACACGTCAGCAATTCATCCACAGTCACATAAACCTCTGATGGATTTCTTCCTGATGCTTCCTGAATCATAGAAGTTTTGTGTACCCTTACGTATCCCTTTACTTCTAACACATTCATATTCATAATTGTCCTTTATCACACTAGCCACAACCTAGATTTTTTTAAAGCCAGAATGTGGCCAAAAAGCAAAAACAAAAGCCATTATCTTCAGATAAAGGACAACTCCCATGCTGGCACCCTAAAAGAAAGTATGAGACAAGTGGAGGATGGGATAGCTCTTCCAACTCTCTATGTCATTTAGAGGGAGTCTAGTGGGTCTTTCCTGTCCTCTACTTTTGTTATTTTTGAAGGATTGATAGCCACTGAAATATATTTAATATTCTCACCTGAAACTGACAGGTTCTTTTTACCATGGAATACCTGTTTCAACATTTTTTTCTTTTATATAGGTTACAAACCAACTTATTCATTGGTTCAGGTACTGGCTATCTTTTCTGGTCTTGCACATGATCCTCTGAAAATCTCACTTTTAAAAATGTTTCTTTTATGTTAAGCGTAATTAATCTGTGGATTCCGTTCGGGGTACCAATGGATACCACGCTGCTGATTTCTGCCTTATTTAGCATCAGTTACATAGAATTCTTTACGAAACTGTTTGCGTCCTTCCTTTAATACAACCTCCTTTTCTCATTTAAGTACCCCAAACAGTTTTATTATTTTTATTGAACGATTTAGTTCTTCACTTAGCATTAAACAACTATATTGCATTAAGGGAAGGAAGCAATTTTTCAATTGCGACTGAAAGCTGAAGGAGTTATTTTCTTAAGCATCTGTGCTGAGAGTTCCAAGGAAAGTGCCTTTGAGGGACTATTCTCCTTCGGTATAATGCTAAAGTTGTATTACTCCTCTTTCCCTTTGGAAAATAGATCTGGGGCTGAGCAGTGCTGTCCATCTCTGCTAATGGTTCTTAAATATTCTGTTTGCTCTTCTCTCAAAAAATTAAAACCTTGTGATTAGGAAACGGTTGGGAGCTCTCACAGTGATTTCCCTTCCTTGCTTTGCTGACAAAGACTCTTTTTGTGTCGCAGATGATGAAGACTCTGATTATCAACAAGACACCTACAAAGAAACATACAAGGATCGCCGTCGCCGTGCTCACACGCAAGCTGAGCAGAAGCGGAGGGATGCTATCAAGGTGAGAACATGTGACAAACCACAGATGTATGCATGGTACTTGTTGCATCTCACGTTCCTTATACCAAGTTCACATAGCTTCCACACTGGAGGAACAGGTAAAGGAAGACAGGTCTATGGACCAGGTTCTTACTGCTTGTATTATTTGCTGGCTAAAGGCTGTAATAAATAAAACCGAAACTACTGCTTGTATTTAATTTTCTTGTCGTGCATGGCAGCTTTGATACGTGAGTTTTAATGCTTTTCTGCTTTTTCAACAGAAAGGTTATGATGATTTGCAAGCAATTGTACCTACATGCCAGCAGCAAGATTTCTCAATAGGTTCTCAGAAGCTAAGCAAGGCGATTGTGCTGCAGAAGAGTGAGTAGGGCTACAAATTTCATCTGTGTTCCTTAGCCCCTGTCTCCAAGGCCCATGTTACCAGATTCCCAGAAGTTTGCACTAATTTCATTGTATGCATTATCCAACTCCCTTCAATTAAATTCGCTGAACAGATGAATCTTCCTAGTGTACTGTTAAAAACCCAGCAGTCTGGGAGCACCTTTTCTGACTAACAAATGTTATTAAAAGGCATAAGTTTTCGTGAGCTGTAGCTCACTTCATCAGTTACAGACTGGCTGGACTGATGTAGAATTTAAATTGGGGTGAGGTGGGGGCAGGGGGAAGACAAGTTGGCTATGCAGATGCAGGTTACATGAGAGACAGATTTGGAAATCTGCCTGATTTCCAAAACAGGCTAACTCTACCATTGAGCTAGCAGTTGCTGAACTCCAGTTTAAATCCTTTATCAGCCTAGCCACTCTGCATCAGATGAAGTGAGCTGCAGCTCATGAAAGCTTACACCTTTTAACTAAAATTAACGAAAGCTTACAAAATGTGTTAGCTGTAAAAGGTACAACCAGGCACCTGATTTTTTGCCACTGTAGACTAACATGACTCTCCTCCTACAACTTATGACTCTTAGTATTTGTGAAGAATCTAGTTAACTCTGTCTTCATCCTAGGGAATGGAATGGAAGCTTCAATGTAACTGAGCTAAGAAATATCCAAATAGCCAGGTGTTGACTGTTAGGCTTTGAAAAGACTTCATGGCTCCTTTCTAAACTGTTGCCTTCTCTGCTACCCAGCCATTGATTATATTCAGTTCTTGCACAAAGAAAAGAAGAAGCAAGAGGAAGAGGTCTCCACTCTCCGAAAAGATGTGATGGCCTTGAAAATCATGAAAGTGTAAGACTTGTGCATTTGTATATTCATGTTTCACTAGTGGACATCCCCCCAAAAAAGTGTGGTATCAGACTAGGAACAGGGAGACCTAGGTTCTAAACCACCATCAGCCATGGAAGGTCACAGGGTGACTTTCTTAGCTCAACCAACCACACAGGGCTGTGGTTGTCAAGAAAAATAGGAAGGAGTGCTGTGTATATTACCTTGAATACATGTACCTTGAGGGAGGGAGGGAGGAAGGAGATAGACACTTTTAGTTTAACAGCAAATTCCATCCTGTCTTTGAAAAACATTTACTCTGAAACATGATTTATTGTTCCAGATCTGTTTGTGATATCATGTGCTTTCTGCTAAGTCAACCAACCACATTTATGCATTTCAGAAACTATGAAGAGATTGTTAAAGCTCACCAGGACAATCCCAGTGAAGGAAAGAATCAGGTCTCTGACCAGGTGAAGTTCAATGTTTTCCAGGGTATCATGGACTCCTTGTTCCAGTCCTTTAATGCCTCCATCTCTGTGACAAGTTTTCAGGAGCTCTCAGCTTGTGTTTTCAGCTGGATAGAAGAGCACTGTAAGCCACAGGTAATTCCAGATCATGAGAACATGTGGCCAATATCTACATATAGGAAAAATATACTTGATTTGCTTGTTGAAGCCTTCCTGGATTCAGAGGTAATCATATGAAGAGAGAAGTCCTAACAGGGATATCCATTTTTTTATTTTCTTCGAAATGAACACCAATAATATTTAAAAATATGGAAATAATGAGGAAAAACAAAATAAAAGGAACTAAAAATGTAAACTTTGAAATACTTTTACAGGAGACATACAGAGACTTTGAACAATTATATTCAGTCCTCCAAAAATATTTGTATAGACAATCTAAAACAACTAAAAAATAGAGACAAATTTTGATTAAAAGAATTAAATGAAATATTCTTAAAAATTATTTACTGTTGACTACCATTTCAGTCAATGCTTTTTACCATACTTTAAGTTCACTTAATCCAAGGAAAGATGTGCTTTAGTACTCTGCAATAGCAACTATGACAGCTAATAGAAAAAATTAACTTTTTGTGTCACAAAGACTGATATATTTAAGGAAATATGGACAACAACTCATAGGATTAATTAATATAGAATGTTGAATAGTTTTCCCAATTTCCTTAAAAACATTTTAACATAAAATCAAGTAACTAAATTTTCATGGCCACCAGAGATAGGAATATGTACTAATTTGAGTTCAGATCCCAAATTCTTCTCCCATACTCTCTCAATTCTTTCAAGAGAGCTTGTCGTATATCATGCTACGTATAATATTGAGTTTCTTTTGATTTTAAGTGAAGATTCATCAAATACTGTGAATGGTCAGATTGAAAATTAAGGTTAAAAATAAATTAATTGCATTCAGTATTATTTACTTCTAGAGGCAAACAATCAGATAGAAAAGGGGCCTCTAAAAATAGATATCCAATTTTTAGCAACTGTTGCATGGCACATTGTAGCTTAAGGCACATAATATGTAACACAGCTGGAATGGGGTAGTTTAGAATCAGAGTGGATTGTTCTCTTCCACATATCTGTATTACATCAACTCTTTCTAATTCTTAATAAGGCAGCAAATAGTTAACCCAGCAAAAGGCAGAGGCAAATTTGGAAACTACAACCAGGAAAAGATGAGCTCTCAACTTTGGTTGTACTTTCTTTCAAAAAGCAGGATTGCTCTGTTTTCCCCAAGTTCCTGGTTGGGAGTTGTCTGAACCTTATGCTTTTTAAAACAAACATTTTTTTTTCACTTAGCCCCTTATGAGTTGTCTCTAGGCCCTCTGAAAATTCTGTCCTTAATGGCAGCATGTTGTTCAGGCAGAGAGAAAGCCATCTTCCTTCTACTTCTCTTCCATACTGTTTAGCCCAAGAAGGAAGTACACTTAGTAGCCAAGATTTATAATAAAGGGCAGTTAAAAAGAGAGGGAGAGACTCTGCATGAGAAAATTGAGAAAAGCCCACGTATGGGAATTGCTAGTGCCATACAGAATGCAGGTTGGGCATACCACTGATCAGACAGTTTCCATTTCTACAGATATTATGGACAGCAGATACCAGTTGATGTACAGTATAGCTATCCCTTAAATAAAATATTATTCAGCTTCTCTATCTGGGCTTTGTGCTGAATAAACAGCCTGTCAGTGAAAGAGCTGGTCACCTCTTTCTCACAAAAGTACCCTTGGCATTGCTTAGGAGGAGGAAAGCACAGTAAAGCACTTCCTTGAAAGCATTTTTTTCCTGATCCAGCTGCAGTGCAAGTGGTAAAAGTTCTGTTCCTGTGCTAAAAGGTTGAGAAACTGCCATAGGCAGGCATCAGAAATAGAAAGGTGATGGTTGATTTAATTCAGGCAGAACCCCCCTTTCAGAGGATAGATAACACCAGAAATACTTTGCTATCAACTTACTTAGTGCCTTTTTCCACAGACCCTACGAGACATTGTCATTGGTGTACTGCAACGACTGAAGAGCCAGCTCTACTAATCAAAGAGACAGTCATGAAGGGGCACAACATAATTTGGAGATATATGGCCAAGAAGCTCTATACCTTCCAGTAATTCCATTTCAAGCTTTTTTTAGGGCTACAGGTTGGGTTTACCTCTGGAATCCCCTCACAGTTTGCACTGCAAGCTCCTTAAATGAGCAGAAAAGCAATCAACTCTCTGTTCAAGGGGATCAGTTGCTGCCATATCCCTCTTTCAAGTCTTGGCTCCACATGTTCCTATATATTAATCTAGCTGATCTGATAGAAATGTATTTATAATATATCAGGGTTTCACAATGAGCCAAATTCTTTTCTTAAGCATGCAGAAACACTGGCCATTCTCTTCACCTCCGTTTGGTAAATACTTTTTCTAAATGCCTAGAAGTTACACATGAGGTTTGGTTTAAGAGGCAGTAGCTAGATATAATGACTTTAAAAACAGAGCTGTTTTACACACTACCATGGCTCCATGTAGCATTTACCATGGATTAAGTGCAGAGAACTGGGGAAATTAAGCAATAAACTGCCTTGCTTTGTATACTGCATTCTGACAGTTTTTATAGAGAGGCAGTAAGCCATGCAGATGCTGCAGCAACATCCTCCTGTTGTGTAGTCAACCTTGAGCTTTTTTAAATTGTTCATCCTATATGCAAGCATTACTTACCTTCACTTCAATACTATGGATTAAGAGTCTGGCTAGGCTTATAGATTGTTGTGTTAGCACTAAAAGGGGAAAACTTTTTAGTCTCCCATAGCCCTGGTTTCTAATGATGCAATGAAGTGAACTTAAGCCAACTCCCCTCTGCAGCTCGTTTTTTTTTTTCTTCTTTTATTTTTTGCTGCAAAGGTGGGTCCACTGTCTTTTATAGGCACTGCTTTCTGGATCTGCTGCTGGTTGGTGGAGAAGGACATTAACTCAGACAGACCTATTTTTTTATTATGACAAGCAGTTCTAATAAATTTGCTGTGTGGTTGAATGACTTCGTTGGCTTTGCCTGGTTTGTTCTAAAATAGTTAACATTTTACAAGACTCTGGTCCTAAGTATTTAGTGTTGAAATTATTCTAGTTATTTCTCCACAGTAAATGTATAAAATGCTAGTTTCCAGACTGGGGCCATCCTCCTTAAATTATTATATAATGATGCACTGATGTCTTGAGATAGTGTCCCAAAATATCGACCCTTATTTGAGGAGTGTGAGGGAGGAGGAATCAGCAGTTTTAAATGTCAAAATGAATGTGAATTGCATCTGGCTTAAGGCATCAGTGTTAACCTTTAATTTAGCAAAAAAAAAGTCCTTGTGCTACTGAAAATCAGCATTTTGCTCCCAAACTTCGGCAGCATAATCTTGTAGTGCTATTGTAGGCCACAGGCAGCCATAATATGCCTGTCCATGATCTTATCCAACAGCCACTTGCCCAAGTCAGGAAACCACCACCTTTAATGTCAATTTTCCAAGGTATATTGTTTTCCCTCCATGCAACAAAGAAGAGGTAAACCAAGTTGTTCTCCATCCCCCAATTGCACAAATAGCCTGGAGAAAATAAGGTATAATGGCAAGGTAACAATTGACATTAAAATTTCCCCAATTCTTGGTAACATAACTAACCCATTCTCTGACACAGCCACACAGTCTTTAGAGAGTCTAAACTTAAAGCCATTGCAATTCCTAGCTTAAATCTTGCATACCCCTGATCTGAGCATTCAGAAAAAATACTAAGGCCAAGCAGAAACGAGTAGTGTTGGTTTAATGGCATAATATGCTGTTGATACAATATGCAGGCCAATTACAGAGAAAATGTAACACTATCAGAAATTCAAGTATTTATTTTGTGTCCCCTCCCCTATTTTCTCAAGTGCTTACTAACAGCTTTGTTCTAACCACTTTAAAAACAAAGCAACAATCAGCCTGATTAGGAAATCCTGTGGATATCTCTTCTAGAGAAGTTCTAGAGAAAAAACTAAACAGCACAAAAGGAGAAGTCTGCTTATCTCCACTGAATGCAAATTATTTTAAAATCCACAGGAACATAGAATATGAGAGACTGAAACTTGAATACTTAGATGTTTCATAATGCAGATGAGATCTTGGTTCACACAGAGGGTAATGTAACATTCAAATCTTCATCTGTCTCAATGCCAACTTCCTCCTGAACAAGGAACAACACGTACTCTTTAAGATGTAAGAAATGAAGAAAAGAGCATCCTACAGACCATGCCTGTGTGCAGTAGTTGAACTGATGCACAGCTGGAACTGACCAAGAAATGCCTAATCATAACCCATCCATGGTCCTGACTCTCAATATCAGATCACTTGTAGTACTCACAAAGAATTGTTTCTTGCTTTTGGGGTAGCCTTCAAGGATTGCATCAAGTAGTTCTGTTGCCTGTTGAAAAAGTGTTAAAGCACACATTGAGTTGCTGTCCTTTCTGCCAAAAGACGGGTAGATGGAAATAACAAAAAATATCCAGTGATTATAGGGGAAAATATATGAACTTGCTTAACTAGTTGAGACTTGGCTGGTAAGCAGTAGGAAAGTTACTTCCTAAATCTCCTGAAGACAAAACTTCTCAGAATAACATAGAGGACAATGATAAATACAAAAATCACTCTTCGAATTCTGTAAGTCATAACACTTTTTCTGTCACTTTACTTAAACATGCATCAATCAGAAGTAAGAAAAATGAAGAAATATCAGAAAAAAAGCAAGATAAAAACAGGAACTCCCATTTTAAATAGATATACGAAGACTTCATATTCAATAGTTCTTATCAAAAAGAAAAACCATTGGAAATATTTTGTTTAAAAGTTGATTTTGAGTAAAATAATAGAAGTATTTTTCATGCTTATTTACTGCTGTGCTACCTTTTCAATAATATCATTTCCCATACTTTTAAATATAATTGATCCAAAGAGACAAGTGCTTTGGTTTTCAAGAATCTACAGTAGTAAGCCTAACAATTTACAGGGAAAAAATGAATTATGTGCATTTCTTGGAGCACACACAACTTCCTGCACCACTGCATTTTGCACCAGCTGAAGCTTCCAGATACTCTTCAAGGGCAGCCCCACGTAAAATGTGTTACAGTAATCCACTCAGGAGGTGACCAGGGCATGAGTGACTGCGAGTGTATCAATCATTCTTTCTGGTATTTAGAAATGAATGGCCTGTGTTTCAGAAAACATCCAAGCCAAGAAAGTTACACTCTATTATTTTCAGCACAAAGAGGATGAATGTATTACTTAGTTTATCAGACAGTAGGCAGGAATACCCCAGTCAACAACTGGATTAAATTATGCATACAGTGAGTCTGCAGCTGTATATTGTAAATCATCATTCGGGTCTTAGTTTTTAGCCTTGAGAAATAGGATATTTAGAATGTATTTTGTTGGTTTCCTAGACACACAACACAGGCAAATACATCATTTTTCTTAACCTTAAATAGTTAAGAAAGTGTCTTACCATTCTCTTGCGGCGACGCCATTCCCTGCAGTACAGCTTCTTCTCATTGTGCACCTGCAACCAACAAAAGCAAAGCAATTCTTATGCTTTTAGGCCCAGTGAAACAGCTCACACTGCAGCCAGCTTTGATGTGGGAACCAGTGCTACAGCATCCAAAACTGAGTGCTGACAAACTGCCTGGAAGAAAAGGGCCTTAAACAGAGCATTCATATTAGTCCCCATTTAATGCCAATTAGAATTAGGCAGATTTTCAATGCTCTTGATGTATGCTGGGTTGGGGGAGTTCCCCAGATCCCATGAACAGTTATTAGCCAGTAAGTATACAGTGTTGCCAGGTTCTGCACAGCAAGGCTTAAAATTCATCAGATGATGACCTGTGCCATAAACTAGACTTAATGAGCATCTAGTCTGTCATATCAGAGTGCTCTGTAATTTGATTATGTCTTCCACATACTAAGGTTTATGCTCCCCTACACCCCTCTAATGCTCCTATCCCTCCCTTTAGATTCTTTTAGACTCTTGTTTTTTATATATACTTTGTTTTATATCTTTTAGCTTTTCACAATTTTTTTAGATCATCTATGTTTTTTAATTGACTGTGACCCACCCTCCTTATGCTGATCTATGACCGTAATAAATATTTGATTATTAGCAAATAACAACATGTTTTGGAGTCTTGGGACTCTTCCCTCTCTGATGCTTAATTTTGGAATAGTCAGCACCACTGTATATGGTCAGTAAAGGAGAGCAGGGCAACCAGAATGGGCTGTCTAAACCATGCCATTCTCTGCCACTGGACCCTCCCTTGGCAGCTTTGTTACCTTTTCTTTCTCCTCAGGGGTCACATGATTGGCAGCAGATTTAATTCGTTCCAGTTTCTCTGTATAATTGGCACAATCTTTTTTTAACTCTTCAATTTCTTTAACCATCTCTGGGGTTGTCATAGAGCCCTTCAGTTCTTTCAGTTCTGGAATGGAATTGCTAGTTACAACAGCTGAGATGGCATTGGTCAGTGGGAAGGATTGCAGGCACTTTGTGTCCTGCAGCTCAGATACAAACAGTCCCCAAAGGTTGCATACCATTCAAGCACTCAACTGCACAGGTATTCACTCTGTGCAAGTTTAGATCAACAAACTGATTTAACCTGCCTGAACCCACCTGACTCCATATGACGACAGTTCTGTTGGAGTGTCTGAACTTTGCAAGACAGTTCTGAAATCTCATTGTCCAAGACTCTGAGTTCTGAATCACTCACATCACCAAAACGATTCTGGAGAAACACATGTATGGGAAAGAGCATTAATCTAAGATGACCAGCAAAAGTATTAGGTATATTTTCTATTATGCTATCACGGAATAAACTACATTCCAAGTAATGAAGTTTTTCTGGAAACAAAGTCAAAATTCTTATCGTATATCCTTGTACCATCCTTATACTATCCTTATAGGATGTTCTGCCAATATTATGCACTTGTCTCCCAAAACAATCAATATTAATTGCAAAGAAATAATTTTCAGCTGGGAAGTAATTTGTTTATTTAATAAAACTCTGAAACAGCATCTCCATCAAGCTTATTTCTGGTGCTTAAGAAAATTAGATGCAACAGTATAAAAACTATTTGCCTTGTAATATTAAATTTTAACTTAATTTCTATAAGAAGATTTGGCCATCTGCTCATCTAGTTCAGCGTTCTGTCATACACTGGCTAAATGGATTCATTTGGGAAGCTCACATGCCTCTACTGGAGAGTAATAGTCCCCTTCCACTTTAATTTTCTAGCAACCAATATTTTTATGTATTTGTTCATTTGTTAGATTTATATCCCACCTTCCTTCAGAAGCTCAGATCTCATGAAGAGTTATGGAACTCCCTCCTCCAATGTACCCCTGCAAAGAACAACTCTGTGAGGTAGACTGGCTGAGAGAGAGTGACTGGCCCAAAATCACCCAGGGGCTAAGAATGGATTTGAACTTGGGTTTCCTGCGTCCCAGTCCAACACCTTTGCAGCTTGCATTCAGCCATGGCTTCCTGTTGGCTGTTCACATATCCACACAAAACCCCAAACAAATGCTTGGTGTAGCTAGCTGATAAGACAAACTGAGATTAGAAGTTAGTTCTAACTTGTTGAAGTGTTGGGCTGGCATGAGAGGTGGAGACTTAAGTTACCAAGTTACTTCTGGAAAGGAGAACTTGATGAAGGTACGTAATGGCTGGCATATAAGGTGGATCTAGACCAGGGTTTCTCAACCAGGGTTCCGTGGAACCCTAGGGTTCTGAGAGAGGTCACCAGGGGTTCCCTGGGAGATCACGATTTATTTAAAAATTTATTTCAAATTCAGGCAACTTCACATTAAAGAGGTAAATTTCATTCTTTATTTTTAGTTTAAGATCACTGTTAATGCCTATATACAGGCCTATGCATGAAACAAATGTGGCTGTGGTGAGAACAGCCATGTGACCCCATGGTAGACCCAAGAAACGGTGGATGGACAGCATTAAGGAGGACATGGAATGCGTGAACGTCACCCCTGAAGATACCTTGGACCGAGTCAAATGGAGACGGATATGCCAACAAGCAGACCCTGCCATAGCGCAGGAATAACGCTAGGAAAATATATATGTGCATGAAACAAATATAATTTTGTAACTTCTGTCCTATATTTGAGCCTGAAAGTGCAGGGGTTCCCTGAGGCTTGAAAAATATTTCAGTGGTTCCTCCAGGGTCAAAAGGTTGAGAAAGGCTGATCTAGACAGCTCTGACTGTTGATATTAGCTGTTTGCTTTAGGAAAGCACATGGATGATGGCAATCCTGAAATAGACTGGGTTACTCTGCTAAGGCTTTGTTTTTTTCTTGAATGGTGGAAGTTAACATTGAAATTATCTTTATTACAGTCATAGCCCAGTACAATTGAAAATGCCCAACAAATGTCCAATAAAAATTCTCAAATATAGTAAAAGAAATATAATCCATATCATAGTTTAGCAGCCTAGCAATCGTTTATACATAAAATCAAGAAAGCGGCCTATATTGCAGTATATTTATGCTCCTTAAGTTCTGACATCCTATAGTTTGAGTTTCACAGAAACCGAAAGACATCTCCCTCACCTGATCTGGAAAATAAATCTTCTGCTTCCCATAGACCTTCTCTTTGATCTTCCCTTGTTGAGCCAGCTGTTCTAGTGCCTTCACTACAGCCTAAATCAAACAGAAACAAGAAGATGTGGAATGAGAAAAATCAAGAACAAAATGGAGGATTGAAATGAAAACTGCAGGTTGTTTGAACATCAAAGGAGCATGAAAACTTGACAAAGAAAATTCTTTACTGCAGGAGAATATGACACAAACCTTGGAAATGCACATGGCATTTACTACTAACCAGAGGAAACCTGCCAACTGAGATGGTAGTAGTTAGGAGTTAGTATCTGAAAATCAGTATGTGATGTATCTGCTAAAGTGTAACATTGCTGCATCATACAACATAGTTAGAAACTGATGCCATAAGAAGAGAAACAATTGTTTTTCTTAACCGATCAGTTTCCTCAAGGATGGTTCATACCATGAACATTATAAACCCTTATTATTCTTCTGAATTAGGCTTGTGTCAAATTAAAATACCCAATTCATTTGGAAAATTTAAAAGATAAGTAGCATACATTTGAAAAGTGAAGGGCAATACTATTTTGACTCCTGGAGATAATACAGGCCCCATAGTATCCCTCCGACGCCTTGTCTCACCGTCTTGCCCAGTCCATGTTGTCGCTGTAAGTTGCCAAAGACATCCTGAGCACTATGAGGCCGATTCTGCTCCTGAAGATAACGTAGCAGGATGGCAGCTGCACCTTCTCCAGATCAAAAAGGGAAAAAGAAAATTATGACAAGCCAGAATATGAAGAAATCCCATAAAAGTGGAAGGAAGTAGTGTTGTCTATCATAGATAGTTTAATATCTTGAAGATGAGTAACATTCTCCATGTATTAAAGAATTTATTGTTGAGCCATGAGGTTTTAAGCAGAGAAACTTACTGGAAGACTACTAAACACTATGCAGCTTTATTAACATTGGCAGAGATTCTGTGATACCTGACAATATCTTCTATGGTTTATATTATAGTAATGAATTCAGTGATTATTGTTAGATATAAAATGTAAGATAGATTTTTTTCTTTTTCTTCTTAGTTTGTATTTTTAAGTTGTTGTTTTTTTAGATTAAAGATTGTTTTATCAAATAAATAAATAAATATTAGAAGGGGGAAAAACCACATTCCAGTGCAGCCTTCCCTATTTGGTGAGTAGGTACACCCTCCATCCTCCAAAGCAATAGCACCTCCATGCCTTTCCTGGCAGTAGGTGAGAACTGTAAAATACCAGGTCTGGAAGGTGCCCGATTGGGGCCTTGTAAAAAAAGAAAGGGTGTTGGGGAATGTGAACATCCTACATCCGCAGGGGTTAAAAACAGAAAAGTGGCCTTACACCGTGAAATCCAACCTTTTAATAAATAATTAGATTGGGCTCGTCACGGAGGACTTTCAAATGCTGGAAACAAAGGGGCTTGATTTTCGAATAAGGGGATTCCACGGCAAGCGCGCTTTGCCTTGTAAAGGAAAAGTAGAAGAGGACCAGAGATCCGCACATCAGCCTAGATCTCTTTCCCCTTTGAATTTCTAGTTGCGTTACCGGCAGATCCGTCGCGCGTCTTCCCTCCTCCGCTCATCCTGCTCAGGGCGGAGACTCTTACCGGAAGTGGAAGCTGGCGCCTAAAACAGCGACTCTAAAATGTAGACATATATCAAAAAATCGACTTCCGGATTGACCTTAAACGTCATTTGGGGTCTGTTTGGGGAGCCAAAGGAAGAACTAGCAGCGAAGCCGTCTTCAGCCATTTAAAGTGTAATGCGGCTGAAAAGTAGTGACTGGACCATTTCAGTCGGCTGGCGGGATTGAGCGCTGCATTTGAGCTCATAGGGACTGTAGGAAAAACAGCTAAATAGATTTTCCTCTGCTGTTTTCTGAGAAGTGGTTACGATGGAAGATACTTTCTCTGTTTTTGGTAGCAACCAGTGACAGAAACTGATGGCTGGTTGATTGATTCAGATGTCAATAGACTTGATCAGGATGCTCTGCCCTCAGTCTGGCTTTACAAATCTCTCAGGGGTGCATTACTGCTGTTGTAATCAAGTCCATCCCCCTTGGTGGAGATCTTTTTCGCTTTTCTTCCACTTTTCCCAGCATGTCAAACTTCTCAAGGGGAATGGGTCTTCCCACGTGTCAAGAATATTACAGTTTGAGGCTGGTCATTTGTGCCTTGAGTGACAATCCTGATTTGATTTGTTCTATGATCCATTTGTTTGTTTTCCTAGCTATCCATGGTATTCTCAGGAGTCTTCTTCAACAGCAAAGTTCAAAAGCATCAATACTTTTTCTGTCTTGCTTCTTCAAAGTCCAGCGTACGCATAGATAGAGCAGTGTTTCTCAACCTTAACAACTTTATGATGTGTGGACTTCAGCTCCCAAAGTTCCCCAGTCCACACCTGTTAAAATTGCCAAGGTTAAGAAACACTGCCACAGACCAGTACAGAGAAAAATATTGCTTGCAGGATTTCTGCTTTGTACATATAGATATGTCACAGCATCTGAATAACTTTTCCAAGGCCTTTGTTGCTGCCTTTCCAAGGGCTAATCTGTGGCATATTTCTTGACCATTGATCCCATTACTGTTGATAGTTGATCCTAAGTGGTAGAAACTATCCACTCCTTCAATATCTTCATTGTTAATTCCAAAGCTGGTTGCTATACCTGTTGTCATTAGTTTGGTCTTCTTTATATTTAAACTCAGTTCCATTTTTTTTACTGTGTTGCTTGACTTCCATTACTAGAACTTGCAGACTATTTGCATTTTCAGCTATCAGAGTAGTGTCATCAGCATAGCACAGATTATTGATGTTTCTTCCTTCAATTTTAAAACCACATTAATCTTCCAGTCAGGCTTCCCTCAATGTATATCCCACATATAGGTTGAATAAATAAGTGAAAACAATCTTGTCTCATTCCTTTGCCAACCTGAAGCCAGATTATTTTGCCATGTTCTGTCTGTAATGTGATTTCCTGACCTGTGTATAGGTTCCACATGAGGACAATTTATTTCTTTGAAAATGGTAGGTATATGCTCAAGATGATATTGTGGAATCTGGCTGGCTTTGTTCTTGAGCTTTAGCATGACTTGGAACCTGCACATGACCAGTTCATGATCTATTCCAAACTCAGCCCCTGGCCACATTTTTGCTCTTATAACTGAGTTCTTCCACCTTCTTGTACCAATAATATCAATTTGATTTCTATGTGCTCCTTCTGGTGATGTCCATTTATATACTCAGTGTATTGGTTGTTTAGAGAATTTGTTAACATTGAAGAAATCATTACATTGTCAGAAACTGATAAGTTGTCCTCCTGTTCTATTTTTATATGCTAGGCTGTAAAGTCCAACTACATTTTTCTCCCTACTGTTTCCAACTTTGGCATTCCAGTCTCCAACTACAAACAACACATCATGTTTGCACATTCTATTTCAGATTGAATCTGACCATAGAACTCATCAACTTCCTCATTTTTTGCCTCAGTGATTAGGGCATAAACCTGAATAACCATCATACCAAAGGGTTGTCTGTGAAACCTAATTGATATTACTTAGCAACAGCATTCTACCCAAGTGCTGTCTTTGCTATATCCTTCCTGACTACATTCCTTCTTTGTTTTTCATAACCCTAGTAAACAATATGATCTTCTGACTGAAAGTAACCAATTCCAGTTTATTATCACTGATACCCAAGATGCCAATGTATAGCTGATTCATTTAATCTTTCACTGTGTTGAACCTTCCCATGTTTCAACTTCTAATGTTCCATATTCCCAGTATAATGCTATCTTTGCAGCTTCAGGTTTTCTTTTCCTGCATGGCAGCATCAGCAATTAGATGTCCCAAAGGCTTTAATCTAGCAGCATCATAAACATCATTAATATCTCAAAAGATCCTGAGTTCCTCAGTAGCATGTTGAGTGCCATCTATCCTGCAGGGCCCATCATCCACCTCAGTATTGATAATCACTTTATCTTGTCTGTCAGTATGGTTTTTTTGGTAAAATACAAGAATACTCCTGCACAGTATGAAATTATGCCTTTGCCACTGTTACTAAAATGGTAAGCCACCTCCAGTATCTTCCTATAATGCTGCTGCCCAATATAGGTGCCTCCTTGCTTTAGTCTTTGCATATACTCCCAGTGTTCTTCACCTCAGAAAGCAAAGAAAAATGCTGTCTGAACACCCTGAGCCAAGAGTGGTGATGAATGTTGGGGAAAGGACTAGACTTTATTGACTCTTCCAGAAGGGTGGAGAGCAGCAGCACCTGCCTCTTTTGACCTTCTGAGATAGAACAATATATGAACTCCTGATTTACAGTATTTATATGTGCACCCGATCAAGAAAAAATTACACAGTAAGAGATTACGGTCAAATAGAGGTATGTAAAGATTTTGAGAATAGATATATTGATCTTCATAAGGACATGACAGTTCTCCATCAAGATATGAAAGCAATTAAAGGCCAAATGCCTAAGTTTCAATGGGATTTAGGTGCTTTGAAAAGAATTATTGTTATTTCTCACAAAACTCACTTGAAGAATTTAGAAGCAAAGGAGAAATCTAATTATAGATGCAAACTGAATGTACTCATCTCAAAGGCAGTATAGGATTATTTAGGCAGATCATATTTTCTATGGCTGGATAAATCCTCGCTATATTGGAAAGTGAGAATCTATTTGTCTTCTGACTTGCAAGAATTTAACAATCTGAACTATGAATCCATTATGTCTTTTATTAGAAGGGGATTGAGGCACAGATATTTAAAAATATCTCTGTGGGTATAACATAAATTGTAGTAGCAGAATGAATTGTTGTTGAGTCTTCTGTTTTTTCCCCCCATTGCCCCCCAAAGCATTTTTAACTTGTCAGAAAAATTTAAGCAATACCTGATTACAGTTTTGTGTAGCTGGTTTAAAAACAAGTTTACCAGTTAGAAATATACACAGTCAAATGTTCAGAACAATGCTGATGGAAGGAACTGTATACAAAGAAGGGAGAGCTAATCAAAATCATGTTATAATATTTCAAATGCAGATATTTAAAAATGTGCTTTGATTTTAATGATTTAATAACATTTATATATATCAATATTTAAGAATTGAAAATATTAAACCTAAAGACTATTTTAATACAAGACTACTTTATTTTACTTATATTTTGCAGAAGGGTTCATAGCTAACCACATACAATGATGTTAAAATAGTACAATGTGTGTTGTGACATCAGAACACAAGCTCAATTTTTTCATACTTGTGTTACAACATTGCATGCAAGTTCATAATGGATGAAGTTTGAATCACCACCCCACCCCACCAATGCATTTCCATCCAAGCTGGAGAGTTCTGTCTTGAGCTAAAATTAATGTTAGAGAGAGGAAGGGGTGTGTGTGTGTGTGGTAAACACAAGTGGTATTTTACAAGTGGTAAAATATTACATAGAAGTGGTAGATCCCTTATGGGTTGAATGTGGAGAAATTTAAGTACAAGAGATTGAAAGTCTGGAAAGGTTAAAAGAAAGTAAGCTGATCTGTCCATCCAGAAAATGTACAGAGACAACAAAAACCTGGGGAAAACAAAATGATGGTGAGTAAAAGGAGTGGACAGATTTCATCCCCAAGGCTGGCTGGAAACAAGGTAAGGGGAAACTGCCATAGAAGGTGGCAACAGGGCTGGGTCTAGTAATTTGTACAAGTTAGGATCTGTGAAGTTAGATTCTTTTATATATGGATTGTGGATCTGGACTGTCTGAATTTGTTCTGATGCATGTGTTCATGAGAGATCCTGGGGCTGATGGAGTGCCTAGGCCAGTGTTTCTCAACCTTGGCAGCTTGAAGTTTTGTGGACTTCAAGTTGAATTCCACACATCTTCAAGCTGCTATGGTTGAGAAACACTGGCCTAGTGTCTGAAATAAACCTCTCAGAAAGCAATTGTTCATTCCTTTTTCATTTTCCTTTCATCTAGGTCCTGACCATATTATATACAATAAAGATTTATAATTCTTAATGAACCAGTGGTGCTCATTTGGGGAAAGGAATCTAACCTTTAGTGCACCCCTTCCTGCCAGGTCAGACTACTGAAGGAAGAGGGTTATAATCTGCCTTCACCGGGTAAATCACTGGCAGAGACAATTCTTCTGGAATAAAGGAGCTGGTGGCAGCATTCCTAGTCAGGTCTCCACAGGATTGTATGAGGAAGGTTTGGAGAACCCCCCATGTGGGAAGGACACACACCATGTGCATGTCCTGTGATATACTGGTAGCAATGAGATTAACAGAATGTTATGGGGAACAGCAGCTTGAATACTCAAGGCAAGCCTGAATTAATGTGGCAATTTTAAGGGGCGGGGGGAATTTCTGAATCAAGTATTCATTTACTTGAAGTCGGAAACTTTGAGGGTTCTTCTTCTCAGGCCTAAGGGGAAAAGAGAGAAACAAGGGATAACAGCCAGATCTATGTCCAATTAGTTTGATTTTTTCTTTTTTTGTCTCTCTTGCAAAAAACAGATAGAATAGAGCTAGGACAGTAGATTTTATTTATTTATTTATTCATTCATTCATTCTATGTGTATACTGGAAAATCAATATAGACTCACAGCAGTTTACAAAATAACAGTGCCATCCATAAAAGTTAAAAATGTTCACAGTAAATATGAACAATCAATACCTAATCAGAGTTACAACAGCACAAGTATAAATTATAATAATAGTGGTAATGAAAAGTAAGCAAAACAATTCCTAACAAAACCAAATAAAATATCAACAAATAAATCAATAAAAATAATACAAAGTATTTATTTTAAATTAAAGTTGTCAAGAATGAACTATTCAACCAAAAGCTTTTCAGAAAAGTTATGTCTTCAGTAGCTTACAGAACACTAGAATGGATGGAGGATGGTGGTAAGCCACAAGGCCAGAACAACAACTGTCTCCTGTTGCTGGTACTTCCTGTCCTCCAGTACCCTCACTTCACAAAAGAGGGTTATAATCAAAAACTTATTCCAAGAAGAACACACTGGATAGGCTGATTCAGGGAGGAGAAGGTATTTCTGAAGATACCTAGGCACCAAGTAATACAGCCACCCCAAGCAGCCTCTAGAATCCACCTGGATCCATGAAGCACTTGGGGTGGTGGACCATCTAAATCAATCAGTTTGGCTTGCAGAGGTCCAGAGTGGCAGGACCAAGAAATAATCTGACCAAAGCAAAGAGCTAGGTATTTTGCCATCCATATCCAGATCAATACAGGATTGCTCCAAAGCAGCAAGGTCTAATGCAGCTATCTGCATATTTAGGGCCTGATATTATCTGGAACAAGCTCATGGTTGCCATGGAAGCCATGAAATCCCTGGCTATCCTGGACACAGCCCCTAGAGCATGGAGGTTAAAATCACCCAACACCAAATACATGTGAGGATTCCAACACCAGCTCTGAAACTAGATACAGCAGCCCACAAAGACCTTACTGATCAATAGGATGGCCAGTAACCAAGCAGGATCTTTAATTTGTCCCTACAGACTAGCTTAAACATACAGACATTCACATCCTGCTACCTTAAAAGCAGGGCTCCTGATCACAAGCAAGTTGTTTTTATAGATCAATGCCAGTCCTCCCTTCCAATCTTAACATCAAGGCTGATGAAAGACCTAAAACCCAGGAGGGCAATTTCTGACATGGTGACATCACCATCCTCACCCAACTAGATTTGCAACATATATACCTGTATCAGGTTTTGCAGTGCACGTTACCAAATCATGGATGAGCAGAGCCTTATTATAAACAGACCAGGCATTTACCAGCAAGAGCTTGAGGCCTCTAGGGTTCAAGATTGGGGCCATTGGACTGGAAGCAGGGATCAGGAGTAAGTGGTTGATCCTCCTTTACCTGGAATGGCTTCCCCAGCGCCCACTGCTATACCTACTTTCAGTCTGAAACTGGGATTGGAATGCTTCCCCCACTAAAATAGAAACCATACTGCAGCATGGTAATATTTAAGCAGCAGTACACTTAACAAAATAATCAATAATCCAATTCTGAATAATACATTATACATTATCTTGGCCATACTGTAACAGAAACCAGGAGTCTGTGAGTTCTAGTCCTGCCTTAGGCATGAAAGCTGGCTGGATGACCTTGGGCCAGTCACTCTCTCTCAGCCCAACTCACCTCACAGGGTTGTTGTTGTGTGGAAAATAGGAGGAGGAAGGAGTATTAGGTACATGTTCCATGCCTTGAGTTATTTATAAAAATAATAAAGGTGGGATAAAAATTAAATAAATAAAATAAAATAAAATAAATAAACATACTTGATCAAGCAGAAGCTAACAATCTGGTGAACTGCTCAGGCTGGCCTCTCCCTTCCTGCACCTTCCAAGTACACCTACACCTTCTACTAGCTTCCACTTTCAATAAGCAAGCTGATAGAGAGCCAGGCCTAAAATACCACCTTATAGTGCTGACCAGGAATGGTATTCCTCCCCCATCGCCCTGACCTGCATTCTCACTCTGGATTAGGCTCTCCTCAGTTTACCACCTCTCACCAGATGGGTTGCCCTTATGTGACCTTTTGGTAGCCTCCTCAGAACCCTTTCTTTTTTGGGACCAAGATTGTGGCGACGATCTTGGGGGCTAAAATCACCAGGGGATCCCAACCAGGCATGTGCTGATCCAAAGCATCACATACCAGGCCTTCCCTGTTGATTCCTCCCTTCTACTGGATCAATTCTTTTCACCTCTGAAACACAGACCACCATATCAGTAAGTAGCGGTTCTTCTGGCAAGGGCCTTCCAGTCAACAGAGGTAAAAAAAGCACAAAAGTCTCCATGCTGCTACCATTTCTTGACTTCCAAGCAACCATGTCCCTAAATGCTGCTACCTCCACTATCACAAATCTTCTCAGTCTGTTCTGATAGTGCCATGCTAAATTGGGTGATAAAATATCCTAATTTCCAATCCAATTCACAGTTCTTCTCTAATACCATCGCTTTCTTCCCCTGCACTGACAGTAATGCAGGAGGTCACTGCTTCACATAGATTCCTTTATCCCACTCACTTGATATAGGCTGTCTTTGCCACCTCTGACAATCTTCTCCTATAGTCCTATATAGTATGTTTTTTTAAATTTGAATCTTCTTTGTCTGTGTCTTTTAGTTTCTCTGCAGAATGCCACCGTCCTTCTTGCATATATTCGCCTTCATTTAATTTCCCTTCCTTATTCTTTCTACCTTCTTCTCCATTTCCAAGTTCTTCTCACCACATTCTGCTCCCTTTTGCATGCACTTTTACTCCTTTCTTCATCACCTTCATCTCCTCTGTACTTGACATGTTATCTGTTTAGCTTCCTTCCACAAAAGACTCCCAAACTTTCCTTGACCTGACTCCTATACTCTCCATCCCACACCATGAAGATTGGTAATAGGCCACAGTTAGTCGCCAATTTGGGAGTGGAGGATCGTCACACTTCACAACACCCCATTCACTCAAAACAAGTGGGTGGGGCGGAGGAAGAATCCTGCTGTCAGCAAAAAAGCAGTGGGTTCTTGGGCAATATCATCCTTAGGCTGCCATGATGGCACTTGGCAGTTCAGATGATGGGTAAGTTCTTAAAGGGAGGCAGAGTTACACAGAACGTCAACCCTACAGAGGAATATATGAGAGTAGGAACATCAACCCAAAGAAACAGTGTCAACAAGATCCAACTACAACTACCTAAGGGCACTGAGGCCAGCAAGTATGGATGGTGCAGACTGAGCTCATATAGCAGAATTGGAAGCAGAGGAAAAATGCATTGCTTGAAAGTTAGAAACCCCCTATTCAGGTTGGGAGTTGGTGGCACAACTTCAACATAGTATTGTTTCCTGAGTGGATGGCCGTGGCCCCTTGCAGAGGGAGGGCTGTAAAAGTCAGTCCTTTCTACCACAATATTTAAAATCTATATGAAGCTTCTATTGTTTATGTTCTTTCAAGTCAACCTTGACTCCTGGTGACTACATGGAGAGATCCATGCAACTGGCCCAAAATCACCCAACTAGCTTTTATGCCTAAAGGAGAACTAGAACTCAGGTCTCTCCACTCCTAGTCCAACATCTTTAACTAGTTCTCATGAAGCTTCTGGGGGAGGTCATCCTCCAGTTTGTGTTGAAGTATCACCAATATGCTGATTATCCCCTCTTACACATCTCCATGTAGAGCGAAAAAGGATATGCTGTGGAAGTCCTAAGCCAATATCTAAAGGCTATACGAATCTGGATGATATAACAAGTTGAGATTGAATCCTGGCAAAATAGAGACTGTCCTGCCATTATGTGGTGGTTGGGTAGCTTGGCTTCTCTACTGGCTTTGGAGGGGGTTGTACTCTCACTAAACGAACAGGTCCACAATTTGGGGGTGTTCCTGTGTCACAGCCCCACCTAGATTAACAGATGGAAAACTGGCCAGAAGTACTTTTGTCCAGCTTTGGCTGGTGCATCAGTTGCTTTTTTTTTGGAAGCAGGAGGCTCTGGCAGCAATGTTTCATGTCCTAATTACCTTCAGGTTGGATTACAGGTAGACCTGGTTAAGCAACTGCAATTGGAACCAGTGACTTGGTCATTAAGTGAAGTGGTCACTAAGTGATAATCATGTGACTGCAACTGTGCTTCAGATTTTACTTCAGCTTTCCTTTGCTTTACAGCATCAGAAGGATATAACCCCAAACAGCCAGGTGAGCCCAAATAGCAGGGAACTCAACTTGAGGAAGCCGGGTAAAAGGGCAAATCTTATAGCCCTTTTTCTCGACTCCTACCCCTTTGGAATGCTCACCCTGGTGCTGGGATAATTAGCAGGAAGGGAATTAATGTATTTACATTCATTGGAGAGGAAGGGATTACAAGAGAGTAAGCAGGCACACAATGGGGAATACACATTGAAAGGAATATGCTAGCACCAACTGTCCAGTGCGCTAGCCAGCTGTGAAGGGCCAGCAGCTTAGGAGGCAAACAAAAGCCTTTAGTGTGAAATTGATTAGGGTCTTGTTAATTTCAGGCAGCAGCTGAAAGTGGAGGGCTTTCTGATTAAGAGCTGAGCTTGTTAACTTGCCCTTAGCACTTTTTAGGGAAGCACTGTGCTGCAGAGAAAAGGAGCTCAGGAAGAGATGGCTTGTCTAAGCAATCTCTCATTTCTGCAAGGGGGGAAAAAGAGAAAAAAAATGGATCAGGCACAGGACATCTACTGACTGTAATAGTGAACATCTAACTGAGAGACAGTGCGAAGGTCATAATGTGGGCATTGATTGCAAAGTTACTTTTTCACCAACATTGTAACTGCGAATGGTCGCTGTCTGAGGCAGTTGCTAAACAAGGACTACCTGTACTGCAAAGTGGTCTACATGGGACTGCCTTTGGAGACTACTTGAAATCTGCAGTTGATGCAAAATAGAACCGCGTGCACAATGGGTACAGATTGATTCAGCAATACAACACTTCGTAGGTTTCTGAATACAACTTAAGATGCTGGTTTTCACCTATAAAGTAGTACATGGTAGAGTCTTTGGATACTCCTGAGCCTGCCACTTTCAGATTAACTCTGGAGAGCCCATCCTGCTCAAGATGTGATGCTCTGGGTTCCCTCAGTTCAGGGGGTGAAAGGAGCAGGGACCCAAAAGCAATGGTTTTCTGTTGCTGCCCCAACCCTGTGGAAGCTCACCATATCCTGGAGGAGGACATAAGCAGCTGAATAGAATTTGAAGAGCACTTGTGCTAGAAGGCAAGGATGCACTGCAACATAGTCCCTCTTGGACTTTCATACTTTTATAATGGTAGCTGAGGAAATATTACACTGAGGTCAAGTATGGGAGACAATAATTATATAATGTTCAGGGACAGTGGTATTGGTATTTGTTTGTCTGCTTGGAGTAAGACTCAAAGATGCCCTGGTTACCAGCAGGGTGAACAGGTCAGGCTTAATTGTTCCCAGGGTGGGGTGTGGAAAAGGATGACCAAATAAGGAAAGCTGCTGCTGGGTGGGGGAACTTGCCTGGACTTGCTACCAGAGGTTTCACTTTCTGTTTCTGTTCAGCCCAGCTCAGCAGCCTCTTTTTTGCTCAGAGCGTGTGTGCACACGTATGAGCTTGTAAATATGCTTCTTTATATTTAAGGACTTTGCCTATCCAGGGCTCTGGATAAGGAAACTGTTTATGTTCTATGCTTTGTTTAAATACACGTATTTTTGTGGAAATGCCTTGTGTCTTCTTTCTGATCTCTCAGGCCAAATGCCTTCCAGCACTCTGCACAAACGCCAACAAATGGATATTGCTGAAACAATGGGACAAAATAGAATACATTTAAAAAATCCTTTCACAAAGCAAATTTCCTCAAAACAGGTACATATAGAAACAGCCAGTGTACTGTAACAGTCGAAGTTCAAATCTACCCTCAGGCACTCTCCACATTCCAATAACTAGTATTTAAATAAAAAATAGCTTAGCATGATATGTGACTACAATCATCAGGGCCAAATTGTTAATGTGTATTTTGTGTATATGAGAAACTGCAAAAATAGCAGCTGAGCCAAGTTAACCATTGTATGACAATGTGGGCCAATAGCAAAAGTATTCAAAGAAATTTCTCATTGTTGGAACTAGAGGAATGAAACAAACAGGATTTTTCTCAAATTCTTTATTTTGCATCAGTTACAACAGAAAGAAACACTCAACAAAAAATTTAAAATATGTTTAACTACTGATACAATGGAGAAGGGGTGTCTGGTTGTCTTATTGCACTAAACTTTGTTCTAATCCACATCACATAAAATCTAATGAAGTAGTCAATTTTCCTTTTCAAAAACTATCAGCATTTTACTTTAAAAACTTCTCCAATGTGACAATTTACTCTAGAAATTCCACAATATTGGCTGATTTGTAAACACTAAAAAAGGCAGTTAAATACCATGATATTGCCACACAAATGCTACCCCAAACCAAGCTGTTTTAAATTTACAATGTACTACCTTCTCAGATAGTTTCTGCAAGAATGTGCTATTAGTCATATAGCATCAACATCACAGTACTATTGGCCAATAAAACAATAGGCAGTATTTTACGAAAGTCTTTAAATGCTGTATGTTGGAAAAAAATAGTAAACTTCTAAACTACTGAGCCTGCAAAAATGATGCATATTGACTTGGTACTACAGAAACATGAAGCAAGACCCTCTAACTGAATATGCAAATTGTTCAATTCAGAAGATGCACAAGTTGTCATAAGAAGTTCAAATAAAGTAATCTAAATTGTTTTAAAATATAAAAGCACAGCATTTATTCAAGTCTCTCTTTTGTTCAGAGAGTCACCAGGATGGCTTTGCATCAAGGATAATTACTTCAAAGGTACAATCTTCCAACAGTTTAGTATAGAAACCACAATAGTTTGGATATGGAGTTCTGTATAGGAAGATACAAAGCACCAGGATAATTAACTCACAAGCTCCTCACAGTTATGAACTGTTTAAAGAAGGTTTCAGTTTTTTGTAGGTCTGAAAAACTGTTTAAGATGAATGCAGCAGAAGAAAAATCCTTTGCAGGTTTTACTCAAACAAAGATGTCAGCAGTATTCTGAAAAGACCTGGTGCCATAGTATTAACAACTTCCAGATACTGTTAGTAGATGTTTGATTTCTGAGGACTTTATCTTCACAGTAATGCAAACAGTACAACCAATATATACCGTCAATTCTGTTATTAAGCCTGGTGAATTTGGTCTTCAAATAGTTTAAAATAGAGCATTCCTGCCATACCAAAATTACACATTCCTCCTTTCCCCTTGGTGCAATTTTGTTCCCATTTTGTATTCCTGGGGGATTTTCCCAAAAGAATTATCATTAAGCAGTGTATCCCACTTTTATGTTTTGAAAACTGCGTATAAAGCGTGGAACAGTTGTCTTTGGGATTCTGGCCTTGTTACCACCTTTCAGTGGAAATCAATTAGCTTCCTTAATAGCAGTATATATTTTTTTTCAGAAAGAAGAATCCATCTGAGAGCTAAACAGTTACAGATAACATGAATTAGCAGCATGTCAACAATAGTGGGACAGGTCAGAATGATAGGTTGCTTGCTAGATATCTATAAGTAATATAGATTCTATATTCCAATTTGGAAATCAATATACTCAGAGAGATTTGATGACTTCTAGAGTGAAACAGGTCAATTCTTTCATGGAACTGTGGTGGAGGGAAGGTATTCTTTCAATACAGAAATCTTCATTCAAAGGTTTATACAGGTGTGTGTGTGTCTGTGTATTATTGCCATTACTTTGTGTGAGAATAGCCCAACGAGAGTTCAAGGGTTTAAAAATTATGGATTTGGAATCATTACACACAAATACCTCCTAGTGGTAGAAGTAGATTCTAGTACCTCTGGGGTGTCAGGGGCTTATGTATATGTGTATGTGTGTGTATTTGTACACAGATGCAAACACATACACAGTATATATTTCTAGTAGTTCTGAAAATTTAAATCAGAAGGTGGGAAAAATAATCACCTGCATTGCTCAAGAACTTGGTTTGTGTCTTAAATACAAGACAATTTCTGATGCCTGACAAGATACAAATACAAGATGTGAGGCCTGTAACTGCGTCCCATTTAATAAAACAGAAATAGCAGGATTTTTTCATTTTGAACCAGGAGCGCAACACATGGCAAACTAGGAAGGTGTAGGTCATAGCAAATCCAACAGTCTAATTCTTCTGATTATGCCATAGCAGTCTTTTGTTCAAAAATGTATACCATTTTCCAAATTTGCCAAGCCAGATTAGACACAAAAACTGTAGGATACTATGTAATTCCTGCACTGGGCTCTTCTAACTCTGCTCCATGAGAAAAAGGAGCCAGAAAACAAAAGACCAACAATTTTTTATTGACCACGGGAATTGGAAGGATCCATCTGATTCAGCTCTGATTGATCCAACAGTTCAAAATCATCCCCTTCAGCGTCTGTATCCATCTCTGAGCTGGAGGTCCGAAGGAAGGCCTTGCCACTTCGCTGCTGTCTGTTGCTATGCACAGAACCTGACTGGGAAGTTCCTGACAAAGCCAGCTGGATCATTCCCCTGGTCACAAAGCCAGCTAAGTCATCTGTCAGATTGTGCGTTAATGACAGCTCACTTAGGAGGAACTCTGAAGTCACTGCTTCCTGGTTATGAGAAAGTTGGTTCTCTTCCTGGGCCTGGTTACGGGAGGCAAGACTCGGAATGCCAATGCTGGTGTCATCCTCATCATCTATGCCTGTCATCTCAGGGTTGATAGAAGGGAAATCTGGAAGATCTCGAGCAAAAGATTCCTCTGGATCACTGTGGCCATCAAAGTCTAAAGAGAAATTTGGTGCGCAGTTAAAATTCGTGTGTGTGTGTGTCTGTGTGTGAACAAATTTTCATGTCTTTTAAGTTGTATTCTCTTTTCCAGGCAACTGTGTTTTGGCTGCAAATATTGATACTATGAAAATGAGTTTTATGAAACCTAACTCACATCAGAACTGAGTTCCCTGCATGAGGAACAGAAAAATCAAGCACAGCTGAGCTATGCTATACAGTTAATATCAGAGGGACCAAATACTCATCTATCTGAGCTCTGGCAACCTTAGATGACAAATGGATCTTAAACTCATCCTGATGCAGATACCTTTTCCAGTCTTATCCCAGAAAGGTTTCAACAGAAGATACTGAACTCTGAAAGGTTCCTGTTCAATAAGTAAAAAAGCCATACTATTTAGCTGACCTCAGCACTCATCTTCCCATACCAGAGCTACTTCTCAACATCCAATGTAAGTGCAAACATTTTAGAGCAGATCTATCACACTTTCATACTGGACAGTAGCTAGCTGATTTTTTTTTTGCACTTTTTTCCCAATGGGCATCCAAAATGGTAAACAGATAAAATGATGATTTAAGTGATATTTACTGCTAAATGCATCTTGTCTTCTTTTTCAACGACTCTTACTTACCTTCAGAACCTTCTGTCAATGGCGTTTGGCCCCGGGATAAATTGAAAGTGCCATTCTCAGTATAAGATACTTCTGCATCAGAGTGCTCAGAGTCAGAGATAGTCAGCTCTTTGGCAACCGCTGCATCGTCCAACTGGGAAAAAAACAGGTGTGAATACTCTTGGCAAAGTATACAAATACACATCCAGTCTGTCATTCTTGCCATCTTTTTTCTTCCTTTTATTTGTTTTATTGAAATTTCTTTGTTTTGGATGTTGTGAACCACCCAGAGTAATTGGGAGTCGGGTGGCATAATAATAAAAATAATAATAATTCAGGTAGTCCTCAACTTAACAACCACAATTGGGACTGGAACTTCCATTGCTAAGTGAGGCGGTTGTTAAATGAGTCACATCCGATTTTACAACCATTTTTGCCGTGGTTGTTAAGCAAATCACTGCAGTCATTAAGCGAATCTGGCTTCCCCCACTGACTTTGCTTGTCGGAACATGACCCCAGAATGCTGCAACCATCGTCAGTGCCAGCCAGTTGCCAAGTACCTGAATTTTGATCATGTGACCGCAGGGACACTGCGACAGTCGTGTGAGGACCAGTTGCAAGTCACTTTTCCCAGCACCATCATAACTTCAAACAGTCGCTAAACAAATAGTTGTAAATTGAGGACGACCTGTAGTCCTCACTTAATGATGGTGATTGGGACCAGAATTTCCATAGTTAAGCCATGCGGTTGCAAAGCATGATGTCACATGACTGCACCATTTAACAATGGCAGTTCTGGCATTTCCCAGTTCTCATCATTAAGTGAATCACTATGGGTCGTTAAACAAGGACATCATGTGGTTGCCATTTGTGACCTTCTGCTGGCTTTCCCTTAACCTTGCTTGTAGGAAGCTGGCAAAGAAGGTCACAAATGGTAACCACGTGACGCTGCAATGTCATAATAGCAAGCCAGGCACTGAGTACTTGGATTGCAATCGTACAACAGTGGGAATGCTGCAACAACCATAAGTATGAGGACCAGTTGTAACTACCACTCATTCAGCACCATCATAAGTTCAAACAGTCGCTGAATGAGTGGTCGTTAAGTGAGGACCGCCTGTACAGAAAGAAGTCCCAATGCACACATTCAAAATCTACCAAAATCAAAGTGGTCAGCAGCTACCATAATTCTCTTTGGTCACATGAAGTTAGAAAACTGCTTATAACTGGAATCCAGTTAAGTTGATTCACTTAAAATTAATAATGGACCAAATATTTCTGATTCACTTAAAACCGAGAATGGGCAAGATATGGTCCCTCTTTGCAAATGGGGAGGATTTTCAATTGCTCTGAAGAGCAGTAATAATTTTAGTTACATTTCTAGAGTGGAGAGTTGGCTATGCTTATCTTAGTGAATTTTTAGAGGTGGCAGAAACATTTTGTTTTCCAGAAATATTTGGCTTTGTCCCAAAGAACACAGCTTTGCTTGTGGTGCTATAAATAGTTGTTAAATAAAGTGAAACCCTAAGCAACCATGTATAGCTGAGCAATGTAAACCCAGCCAAGCCCACCTTCAGCTATTTACCTTAATCATCTTTCATCTTAGGAGCTTTCATTTCACGTTTACCCCAATAAATGGGCAGTGTTGGGTGTGTTGCGGTACATGTGTATGTCACTGCTGCTTTGCAAGCTACACTGGTTAACAGCTTGCAGATGAAATTCAAGTGCTGTTTTTCACCTATAAAGCCCATTGTGATATAGGGTCTGGCTTCTTGAGGGACCTCCGGTCTCTGTATCTTTCTGCCCATCTGGTGAGGTCAGCTAGACAGGGCATGCTCCAGGTTCTATTGATTAAGCCACGTCATCTTGCGGAACCAAGGAAGCGTGGTGTCAGCCCCATCAGGTAGATGAGACCAGAAATAAACTCCACAGGAAGGCTAACACTACTTTTATTGAAATAAGCTATAGTAATAGAATCTTGCAAAGCTGATTGTGCTGTATGTCCTCCTCTTCTTATACCCATGTGAATTAGGGAGGTATCTGTTTGAGGTGCTTCTACACACTTTCTACTTGTTATAGACTTAACATTTATTTTATTTCTTGTCGCTTTGATAACAGATCTTGCCTATCTCCATCAAGGTTATCTTTCTTTCTCTCTCTCAGTTCCAGTAAAGCCACATTATCCAATTCTCTAATTCTCTTTCCAACTCTCTGCCTTGAAGCTCTTCTTACTTTCTAAAATTTCCACTCTATCATTAATTTGCTTTACCTCTCCAGATATTTGCTTTACAGAACTTCCCATCTTTTCAACATCTTCTCTCATCTCCTCTCTTAACTTTACAAATCTTTCATCCATTCTTTTTTCAAAAAACCCCAATTTATTTCCCAACTGTTCAAAAAGTTTCTGAAGAATAACTTGTATAATTATTTTTTCCGCAAGTTGCTCTAGCGAGCCCCTCCTGCCCTCTCTTGCCATTTTCCAGCCATTTTTAATCCAAAAGTGAAGATGTCTCAAGCTGGTGAAATAAAAAGACAAGCCCCTCCTCCCCACTCCCCACTTTTCATTTTAGTAGCTCTTGATAGCTTCAGCCACAACAGGCATCACATCTCCATGGCAACTAAACGTCACAGTCTGGTTCTTTCCCTTATCTTTCGTTCTGTAGATTCCACCAGTTAAATGCACTCTTTAAGAATAAACAACAAGCATTCCCATACTGGACTGGTCTCTTTAACTGGCTTAATGAAAATTTATACCAAAGCACTTTTGTCAAAAGTAAAAATGATAAAAATCAAAATAGGAAAATAGGAAAAAAAAGACTGTCCCCTTGTCCGTTTTAAAACTTTCTTTCTTCTTCTCTCAATTAAGCTTTTTGCAAAGAGTTCTTGAATCTTTAAATCAAAGATTGTTTTTTCATAATCTTGAAAGAAGGTTTAACTTGCCACAAGGAGTTTTATCTTTGCTGCGGAGGAAATCTCTCTTTATCTACAAATTAATTACTTCCCAAAGTGATTAAGAAATGGGGGAGGCAAAGCTTAATGTCTGTAACAGCTCCACCACAATTAGGAGTGTAGATGGAATCCGAGGACTCCTGGCAGCTCAACTCCCGAGCTGACTGCAAAAAGGTTTCCATTTCTGCAGTTTGCCCCTGAGGAACTGCAGGAGTGCATGTCGTTAATCTCATGATCTCCCTTTGATCCAGGGAGCTTGGCCTGCCAGAATCTGCCTTCCAGCTGGTGTTCTCAGCTGTGGTGTCTCTCCATGCCTCACAGAGTGTCAGCCTGTCATAATTCCCCCACTGGAAATTATCTAGAATGTATAAAGGTACTTTGAATCTTTGCTGCAAATGTGAACAACATGAAGGGACATTTTATCATGTTTGGTGGAAAAAACATGAAAAAAGCCCAAACAATTTGGACACAATTAAGTATACTCATACAGAAGACTTTAAAGACTAATGTACAATTGAAACCAGAGGCTTTTCTTTTGGGATTAATGGACAGACAGCTAAAAAAAGTCATAGAACTTTGTTTTTATACATGACAACTGCAGCGAGATTTTTATATACTCAAAACTGGAAAAGTTCGACATTACCCACAATGGAGGAATGGTTGGTGGAGATGATGGAACTTGCAGAGATGGCTAAATTGACATCTTTGATTAAAGAAAAAAACAATATCTACATTTATGACTGGAAACCCCTTATAGACTTTTTGAATGAAACAGAAAAAAAATGCACCTATGACTTGTGGTTTTGATGATTAGAAAAAAAAATGGATAATAGAAAAAAGTGAGTTTTTTTGTAATTATAGAGTAAAAGATAACTTTGTAATTTACTTATATTTGCTGCAAAGGCAATTGGAAGCTTCTTTCAATTTCTTTTTATCATTTCTTTCTGCACTTTCGTCTTTTTTCTTTTCTTCTTCCTTTTTCCCCCCCTTTATTCTGTATTAGTCTGCGTTAGTTTTTATGTTGTATTTAAACTTTTTAATAAAAAGTTACATTTCTTACTCTCTAAGAAGCCTTCTTGGTGATGGCTCCTGCCCTCTGGAATGGTATCTCCCTGGAGAGCCATATAGATCCCAACTGTTAAAAAGCTGGTTGCTCTCCCAGGCCCTGGGTTAAGATGGTGATTGAGCCCCCACCCCTTTTTTTGGTCTTTCTGTTCTATAGGATCAGTCTTCCAATCAGTTTTATTCCCTTTTCTTTGATATACTGTATGTTTTCTTTTTAATTATTTTTAATTATAAACCAGAGTCATTGTGGAGTTGGGCAGTCTCAAAACTGAAATATTAAATTAAATTAAATTAAATTAAATTAAATTGGACTAGAATCTATCTCATCAGCTGCATGAAGTATTATATTTAGTTAGCAGGTATAACATGGTCTTTTATCTGTGCATATTTGCTACCCAAAATATTATCTCAAATAATTTACTCTAAAATGCACCAAAACAGTGGGTAACGCATCATAAAATGATTTCTAAGTTTTTTTTTTTTCAGCATTACACCTAAACTCTCTCTTGGGCATAATTAAGTATTACTGCAAAAAAGTACAATAGTGTTTTGCTTGTGCTGCAAATATATTGTAAAGAGAGAGCCAGTCTGGTCTAGTGGTTAAGGCAATGGGCTAGAAAGCAGGAGACCGTGAGTTCTAGTCCCGCCTTAGGCATGAAAGCTGGCGGGGTGACCTTGGGCCAGTCGCTCTCTCTCAGCCCAACGCACCACACAGGGTTGTTGTTATGGGGAAAATAGGAGGGGGAAGGATTATTAGGTATGTTCACCGCCTTGAGTTATTTATAAAAAAAATAATAAAGGCGGGATAAAAATAAAAAAAATACTCTGAAGTATTAATCTACAAGTAGTGAATCTTGTTTTGTTTGTACTAATTCCAACACTGGTCAAGTTATCAAAGATAACATACTAAAGAAACAGTACTGGTGGCTAAAATACAATGGTTCCATTATGTTGATTTTTATGTGCATTTTCAGATAAAAGTTCTATTTTCTGACTTTCACAGAACTTTAAATAATTCTATTTCTCTCCCATGGTTCACTTGAAGAGTATAGAATATCAAAAATAATTATATTATTTAAAAATCCATTACTCACAATGAGATTTAAATATTATATACTAACAGTTGGGTTTATATACATTAATCATTGATACAATATGGTCAACAAGTCTTTAGTTACTTTTATTATATTAAGGGAATCAAACCACAGAATCCAGTTATGTGCAAGTTTTAAAAAAAATCTTGAAAGCAAGCAACAACTATAGTGGCCATTGCACACTTTGATTTTAGTTGATTTGGGGTATGTTTATTGAACCACTTTAATAAGTATGAAAGGTCACACATGTTTTGTCTGATTTCTTTGTATTCTGTTGAAATGTGGCCTATAGAATATAAGAACAAAACTACTGGCACTGGTGAAAATCTAACTACTCTATGGAGGAAGAGTGCATCTGAAACACAATTTTTACAAAGCAAATCCAATAGGATCATTAAAAAAATCACATCTGTAATAAAGAATCACTTATACTTTGTTCTTCAAATCTTGAAAACACAGGCTGAAATTCATACCTCTCCCCGTTGCACTCTTTCCCCAAATTCCAACAGTATGCTAATCTTTACAGAAGTTTGTGCTGCATTTACCTTAGGACAAAAAGCGGCAAGCTCTTCTTCACTGTCACTCTCATCAGCACCAGCAGGATGCTCCCTCTGCATGTGGTGACGTGCTACAATGAAATTAAAGTCCAGAATAGCCATTATAAGAAATTTGTCTACACAGAATTAAGCAGAAGAAAGAAGGACCAAAACAAGATTATTTATGGATAAGATTCTAAAATTTGAACATCTGCAAGAAATTGTCATTTCCACCCCAAAAAATGTGTTTAGGATAGGAAAAGATTTGTGAATACTCCATGAGTATATTGAACAATTTCATCCAAATCACAAAGATGCCAAGTCTTTCATGTTACCAACAAGAAGGCACAGTGGACAAAATGTAAAAAAAGAGAGTCTTGCACTCAGAGAACTGGCGAAAGTTACTATCAGACTCACACTGTCTCTCCCTGTGTTTGGACATCATATAGCCACGAACACTGAAGTCCAGCCGTTGCAGAGCTGGCTGTAGTTTGGTGTACAGATGTTGGCCCAGGTGGTGGTATACAGCAAGTGGCCACAATAAGAGAGAAAGCACTAGAGAAAGAGAGTGATTAGAAGACTACTATTCCATAAACACCTCCAAGAAGCATTTTGAAACAGGTGGATAAAACTTGAGGTTGCTATAATGAGCATTTTACATGCACCACAGCAAATTCAAACTGGGTTTGGTTAACTCACTTTTTAGCCCTACCATTTAAAATGTTTATGAATAGTTTCCCTTTTACAAGAAGGGTGTTCTAGTGTCCACTCCTCCCCTTGATACTCACTTGTAAGATAAGCAAGACAGACACCAGGAATGTACTGTCCCAGCACAGCCAAAAATGTAAGGACACCACAGGAGAGAAGGCAGAACTGCAAAAACAAAACAAAATCCTGAAATCAGTTTCTGTTAAACAAACTGGTTATGACTCAAGACAATTGTAGGTACATTTGGACTGCTGTCAACAAGCTGCTTTCTTGAGAAGTGCAATCAAACAAATTATGCATGGAGTCTTGTGTAACTGGGGTGGGAGCATGGCAGGAGTTGTATCGATTTCAGTTGCCTTCAAGTTATGGGCAGTGGTGGCAGAATCAGGAGAGTTCTAGAATGTTGACTGAAAGCTCCATCAAATGGAAAGGTGCTGCACTCTATTTCTATTCTTGTACCCCATTATTTTTCCAATTTCCCTTTTGTTATAAAAGTTCTGTACTTGTTTCTCAATCCCTCAATGCTTACTCCTGCAAGGAAATTCACCTGTATATAAATTATATGTACACAGAAGCAGGTGTATTATGCACTCTCCTCTTGTGCAGAAATATTCAAACATCTGCTTTTCCCAGGTTTTTGTTTTGGTGTGGCTTTCTCCCCACCCACAAAATTATCAGATGGTTGCTGCTACTTGGGATTGTTTTTCACCTTGCCAGGATTTTGCTTTTTGAAACTCAGCAGGCTCCTCATGAAGCTGTCTCCCGTGATCCATCCTTCTGCCAAATAGTGGCATAGTTCAGGCACACTCAGAAGTCGAGGGTGCACATAGCCCCAACTGGAGGAATAGAATATTATTATTTTTTACCTCATTAATCAAATGTCAAAACATTGATCACTGTTTTCAAATAGCTGCATTCTCATGAGTTCCCATTTCACTTACAGAGGTCATTAATATTTGTCATGTACATCTTACAGATGAAAGCTGAAGTATCCTGGTCAAATCCATAGCAAAAATGGAACTCAAATCCAGGCTCCTTACCATGCCATCTCCCTTTTCATTAAAATGCATAGGTGCTTAAACTGAAAAAAAAATCCTCTTTGTATTACAGTCTGTGACAGCACTGATAGATTTTAACAAATGGCACTTTTGCAAATAAATCCACAGAAGTTAATGAGACTTTTCTTAATTAATTTAAATTGGACATATGCCAAAGAATTCATCTTTGGAGACAGTTGGTTCTAGTTCAGACAAAATACCCTTATGCATTTGAAAAAAGGTAATTAATTTCCATTAAACGATCTTGACTATGTACTCAGAGCAATTAAAAAGCTGCAAAAAACCCAGACTTTTCAGATCTTCAGTTCTTCATTTCAAGAAAACTGGAAACTCTACATGCATGCTCATACAGATTTATAAGACTTTATATGGTTTACAATCCAATCCATCTGATATTTTACAGTGGAACTTACTCCTGAGCAAGCCCAGGACTGCAGTCTTAGATATATAAATGAGAAGAGGCAATGAATGATGATTTTTAGAAATAAGATGTCTGTCCTTAAATCAGTCTTTTAATGGCTTTTGCTGCTAATTAGAAACAAAAACCATTATAGCTATGTAAGCCATATACAGGCAACAAGAAATATACAATTAAGGTGACTTAAATTTTCATACCTTTCATTGTCTAGTTCATCAGGTCTTATTGCTAAAACATTAAAGATACAATCAGAATTAGTTGTGAGGATAATGCCTGGAAATATACTAAGCTAAATAATTAAAACATGCAGTTCACATGGCATTTTACTACTGACAGTCATGAATAGAAAACAGAATGGACATTGTGCTTTGTAAATTGTTTTAGAAACTCAGTTACAATCTGATCTCCCTCCCTCCCTCCCTCCAATAATTTGGAAAAATGCAAATTCTTTTACTAAATATCATTACATTGGACTGATATAGAACAGACCATACTGCATTACAGAAATGTAGCCAATTATCATTAGAAAAATTAGCTCTTCTTAGAGGTTTCAGTTAAGATCAAGACCCACCTGCTTATCTTTCAGTCAACACAGTACCAAGCTGACTGGGTATTCTGGTCTTTACCAGTTTACAATACTGGGAAGAAACTAAATAGGCCTTTTATAGTTGGAAATTATATGTCTGTCTGTCTGCTTTGAAGCATATTCTAGGCCTACAATAAATGTAAACAACTGTTGTAGGAAACGCTATCTAATCATCTGTTAGACTTGTATCCTTCTAAGGAAACCAGAGAAGCTGTTTATCCTTAGAAAAACCTTGTGACAGAGATTATGTTGAAAGTGTATGGGTTTATACAACACACTGACTAAACCATAATGCAATGTTTTGGCTTTGACTTAGCATATTCTGGTAATCTGGCTACTGTGGTTTCTAATCAATAGCTTATGAATGTTCAACTAATTATGGTTTATTCAATAAACAATGGTTAAAAAACCATGGGTTAGTATGATGTAAGAACCCAGGCAGGAGCCTCAACAAATTCTCTTATTGTGTTCCTTGGAGAGTAAGAATTTCAATCTTGATTTCCTAAATCCAGACTAACCTACATCTTTTTTCTCCAACTGGTTTCCTCCAGATGTATTATAATTCATAGCTAGCATGCTCTATCAGAGGTGTATAACTTTTTCTGGGTTGAAGGTTACACATGGCCTTTGAATGGCATGTTTGGGTTGCCATTTGATTTGATTAACAATGTTTATTTTAATTAAATCTAAATGTAAATCTGATGATTCTCCAGTCATGATCACAACATTCTTTTTCTTTTTGTCACACTAAAAATTTCAACTTTATAACAAGTTTTGGATCCAAGTTTTTTGGGGAAGTGTATATATAAAAGCCTCCTCTATATCATGTCACTTAGATTTTTTTAAAATTTACAGTTCCATAACAAAAAAAAAACATTTGATCCCAGGCTGGCCTACACTACGTATTTTCTTCAACTGTGAACACCCTATGGCAAACTATCTTCTATGTCCTGAGACATTTAAAAATTAATGCTATTACTTGTATCCAACATTAGTATATTTTTTGGATCAGAAACTATAACAACTCTCTACTAAAAGTTAATTTACTGTAGCTGTAAACGTTGTACTATTATTTTTCTCACTTTGACCTTGTTCTGTACAGATTAGACCAGGGGTCCCCAACCCCTGGGCCGTGGACCGGTACTGGTCCGTGGCCTGTTAGGAACCAGGCCGCACAGCAGGAGGTGAACGGTGGGTGAGCGAGCAAATTTATAGCCTGAGTATTTACAGCTGCTCCCCATCGCTCGCATTACTGCCTGAGCTCCGCCTCCTATCAGAGAAAGCAAGTCCATTGGGTGCTATCTCCAAATGGCGTGAAGAAAAAAGAATAAAAGGTTGGGAAAAAGAGGAATCATCCCGAAACCATCCCCCCCCCATCCATGGAAAAATTGTCTTCCAGGAAACCAGTCCCTGGTGCCAAAAAGGTTGGGAACCACTGGATTAGCCTACAATAATTTAAGTAATCCTCTCTTGAACACCTAACAGAGACATACATACATATTTTTTGGAATCAGAGAACCTTGAGGAATTCTAAGGTTGTCATTTACCTTCAATCAAAAACATAGTATCTTTGGTTATGCCCAATAATCATAGCATATGAGAAGCAATAAATGAGATGTAGCTATCAAAGGGAAAATGAACGTACCTTTTATTTCAGGCCAGATTCTATTCTTCCACTGATCTAAACATACTGTTAGTATTAGGGTGAATGCAACTAAGAATATCAGATGAAGAGATGTCAGGGCAAAAAACCTAAAGAAAAATAAATCCAGTGAGTGCAACATTGTGTTTTTTTTTGGGAACTATCATATAAAAAGAAGACGACAACTTATTTAGGCCACAAAACAAGTCAGGATAAATAATGCTGCATTATTACCAGTTCTAGATTGCCAGAGTGCAAAGGATATTGAACAGAAATTACCCAAACAGCTTAAAAATTTACCCTGTTCTTTCCATGGTTTTCACTAAATCAAAACTCCTAACAAAGGTTTAATCCAGTTTAAGAGCTTTGAATGTTATGACAGAAAACTCCAATTATTGCTATAATATCTCTTTAAGAATAAATTACACTTAAGAGTGCACATTTGCAAAATTGAGATGAGTGAGATGGCTGGTTTGCATTATTTTGTTCAGTATCTTTTTTGACTTGCTTAAGATATTTTTCATCCTGTGTTTTGGCTTCACAGAGAGCCTGATAATAATTTCAGATGAACCTGAAAACACATTTCACCTTTTAATGACTTTTATATGGTCTATAATGATTTTTTTTCTTTTGGTTTAACATGGATACATTCACTTTTGGCTTAAATAGATAAGCAGTATCTCCCATTGTCCAAGGGACCACTAATAAAGCCACACTTTATAAACCAAACTGAAATACAGGCATGCATTTCTGCATTTTCTGGTAAAGAAATAAAACTACTTGCAAAATGTGTACTCGAATTTTGCTACAATAGGCTCCGTTCTTAACTATGGGTCGTCCGTAAACCGGGCATTCTTAATCCCGGGACTACCTGTATATGAAGGGAAAAGGCACTATAAAAATTAGCATAAATAACAAATAATTAGGAAAACTAGTTGTAAAATGTATATACAGGGTGTACCAAAAGTCAGGCCCCATGGACAATTTTATATAAATTATATTAAATGTTTCAGTTGGTTGCCATTTTCATCTAAATAGTTCCTTACTCGTTTGATGCATGACCTCCTAAGTACAGGAACTTTTTTTGGGGGGGGGGGCATATTGTGATTGGCCTATGGGGCCTGACTTTTGATACACCCTGAATATTAGGCAGAATTGCATACAAAATAAATTATGAAAATGAGCATGAAAATACATATCAATATTATTGTGGCTTGAAACAAAACTATATACTAATGTAGAAATAACACAAGAATTTAACAGGAAAAATGAGATACTAAGAAAAATGAGAACTGAAAAGATTTACCTATATCTACACAGTCAGATCTTCTATGCTCATTACATTTATTTACTGTTCTTTTCTATATTCACTGGAATCCAGATTTAATTTAGAATGCAGATTTAACACAGTAATATTTTGTTTAATTTTTGGTTTCTCCTACCCTTTACAGAAATTGTAAGTACAATTAAGAAAAGTGAAAGACAGGATTTCATTGTGCAAGCAGTAGATCCCAGGAGACAATTTATTTTGAGAAATATATTTTCATATTATACTTCCTAGATAATCACTTTGGCTTTTCATCCTGCTAGTTAATTAGAAAACTTGCATTTGTAGAAGTTTGTAGCTTATTTATAATCATGACATCAGACTCAAACCAACTTCTCATTTGATAACTGTGAAGTCCTTGGTGCTCTCTGAGCCTTGTTGTTTTCTTGCAGATGTTTCATTGCCAGGCTAGGCAACATCTTCAGTGCGAAGAGGGAGTGGGCCTGGCTCTCTGTTTATATACTGTGGCTTGTCCAGCTTGTGTTGGTAGGGGTGTTGTTTTCTCCTTGGGAGTTCCTTGATTGGGCTGTTGTTTGCTGCCTGGTTGATTGACTGAGTTAACAGTTCCTTGATTAAGGTATAAGGTATATATAAGGTACATTATTATACCATGATGTACTGTTTGATTGTTCATCTGGTGTTAATCCTATAAAGAGACAATAGAAAAGCCAAAAGACCAGAACACCTCCTCGCCAGCAATCAACACCCAGATATACAAAGATTAACACTAGGATTAACACCAGATAAACAATCAAACAGTACATTTTACCTTAATCAAGGAACTATTAACTCAGTCAATCAACTAAGCAGCAAACAACAGCCCAATCAAGGAACTCCCAAGGAGAGAATAACACCTCCACCAACACAAGCTGGACACAAACTACAGTATTGTCATGAGCACCGTTGAGCTGAATGCATCAGCACAACAGCACACATAACAATACCATGGAAACAAGAGCAAGGGATTAAAAGATAAGCAAAGCGACGCACAACAACAGACACAGACCCTGAGGAGAAGGGAACGACCCCGGCCGGAAAAACCAGTCAAGAGAACACAAAGGGGGAAGAAAGAGCGACAAAGACAGGGCGGATCACGAGGCACACCTGAAGCTGTCAGCAGGAACGCAAAGGATATCGCCCAGCTGAAAGCAATCACCGGCCGGAGGAAGAAAACGATTATGAGAGAAGCCCGGGGCACCAGCAGGGGCCCCACGACCCCTCACCTACCGGCAACGAAGCATACAGGACTTGGAGGGATGACACAACCCAAGGTGGGGGGGCGCTGACCGGCACGGGCTATTTAAACCCCGTACCGGCGCGCTCCCTTCACTCTCAGCTTTTTCTAGCTATGCACTATGCTGAAATAAACCAGAACCTGATCTTCCCTGAATTAGTGTCTGTGTTTTACTCAGTAGTAGGCAGCACATGACATAAAGCTGAGAGTCATAAACTCAGCCTCGCCAAGCCCCACCGGACAACAACGAGCCGCGGGAGGAACAGACGGCGAGAAGAACACGAGCGGAGAGCGATGGAGCTGACGCGTCGCAGCCAGGACGGGCGAGCCGCACGGCGAGAGGCGGAGGAGAACCGACAGAGGCCAGAGGCAACGCGGACCCCAGGAGCCACGGACACCCTCCCGACCCATCCTGAGCCTCAGCCCCACCCCCGGAGGGAGGCGGAGGTGACCCGACCACGGGAGGGAGCAACATACCTCCCGAGACCCGCGGAGACCTCCCCGCCCCACATCGCACCCCAGCCACAGGCGTGGAGCTTCAGCCCAACTGCAAGAAACGCGGTGGAGGATGGAGGGATGAACTAGCCGATTCGCTCCCAAGTCGAGGGAGCTGACCAGCGGATGGAAACGCCTGACCCCCACCAGTGGCCCAACTACGCGGAGATGCCGACCGGTCCGATCACAGCTGCGGCGCGGACCTTGGACCGAGAAACGCAAGCCAGACTCACGGCCATGGAAGCCCAACTAAGGGACCTCGGGACCATGCTGCAGTCGCTGATGTCCTCCATGCCTCACATGAACATACCCGTGCAGGTACACACCCCTATTCAAACCCCGAGCGGGTCTTGGCACCCCCATAGGCCAAATGCTAACAGGCAAGCTTCCCCGGCGGAAGAAGCCATGGGACGGGACGCGAGGAGAGGGGATCAACCGAACACCAGGGCCCCAAAGGACTTCCCCATTTTCTTTGACGGGAACCCCGCGAAGCTGTCGTTTTTCGTCACGAACGCCAGGGAGTTCATGGGGCGGCACGGACACTCCTTTGACTCCGAAGCGGACAAAATCGCAGCCGTGGCGATCAAGTTGCAAGACAGGGCGGTGGACTGGTACGTCCAAATGTACAAGTCTAATTCTCCAGCCCTCTCTGACTTCCACGCCTTCATCACTGAGATGAAGCACTATTTTGAGGACCCGCTAGCCAAGGAGAGGGTTAAAAGTGCGCTTCAAGCCCTCAAACAGGGCGCACAAACTGTCGCGGACTACGCCCTCAAATTTAAAGCCCTCGCAGGGAAGATTAATGACTGGTCAGAGACTACCCTGATAGAGATGTTCAAAAGGGGCCTCAGCCGCGAGGTACTCCAATGGGCACTCTACCGGGATGACCCGGAGACACTGCAAGGCTGGATCTACCTAGCGGGGAGAGCGGAACACGCTCATCGCACGTTCTTAATGACGACGGCAGAGGACAAAACAAGCACCAGCCCAAAGATACCCGCGCCACACTTGGGGCCGGCCGGTCCCACGTACCAAAAGAAGATGTTTGCTTGCGGACCCTGCGCGAAGTGCGGGAAAATGGGGCACAAAGCGGCAGACTGCTTCTCCAACAGAACACTAACTAGCGCTCCCAAACCCGCACCGAAAACGACGTTCAAACCAACTAACCCACCGCCGCCCCCCCACCGCCGGATGACCGGAGCCACAGCGACACCGGATGAAAACTTGGACGCTTACTTGGCGGAGGAGGATGCCGAAGTCCCAGACCGGCTGGCGGGAAACGCTCCCCGCCTGCCTTAAAACGCGCCGCGAGGCAGGCGGTGGGACAGGGGCGCAAAACACATAGACAGAGCGACGAAAGCTCCGTAATAATGGGGACAATCAGGCTTTCCGTCGGCAACAGAGCCACCACGGCTGCGGCGCTAGTGGACTCGGGGTGCTCCAAGAACCTGATCCACCCCAACATCGTCGCCAAGCTCGACCTGCCTTGCCTCCCCCTCCCCACACCGCTGGCTTTCCACCAACTGGACGGCTCAACAGCGGGAGGGAAACCAGCCACGACGCAGACCGAGCCTGTCACCGTGCAAATGGGCACCCACACCGAGCGAACATCTTTTGTGGTAACCCACATAGGGCGACCCATCATAGTACTAGGAATACCGTGGCTCGTGACCAACAACCCGTGGATTAACTGGAAGACCCGCACCTTCCAATTCGACGACGGCGCGTACCGGGTGCCAGTTCCGGCAGGCAGGATCAACCCCACAGTGGGATGGGCAGAGGCAGCAGCCCAGGACAACACAGCAACCCCAGAAGACCTACCTGAACAATACGCTGATTTCTCAGAGGTCTTCGGGGAAGAGGAGGCGGACCAACTACCCCCCCACCGCAAGATGGACTGTAGAATTGAGCTGCTTCCCGATGTCCCCTTACCCAGGCCGAAGATTTACTCGATGACCCCGAAGGAGATGACAACCCTCCGGGAGTTCATCGATAAAAACCTGGCTAGGGGTTTCATAGAGCCAGCATGCTCACCAGTCGGAGCGCCCATCCTATTCCAAGAGAAAAAAGACGGCACCTTACGGCTCTGCACCGACTACCGGGGCCTCAATGCAGCGCCCCTATCCAATAAATACCCCCTACCCCTCGTGAAAGACATGCTCGCCCACCTGTCCACGGGAAGAGTATTCTCCAAACTGGACCTCCACGAGGCTTATTACAGGATCCAAATCAGGGAGGGGGACGAATGGAAAACAGCGTTCAACTGCCCCCTAGGCGCCTTTCAGTACAAGGTGCTGCCATTCGGACTAGCGGGGGCCCCGGGAGTGTTCATGCAGCTCATCAATGAGGTACTGCATGAACACCTGTTCGAAGGGGTACTAGTTTACATAGATGACGTCCTCATCTACACCCAGACGCACGAAGAACACGTAACCCTAGTCAGGCAAGTCCTCGAAAAGCTAAGAAGAGCGAAGCTCTATGCCAAACCATCTAAGTGCGAATTCCATAAAGCACGCCTAGACTACCTGGGGTACCGAATCTCCGGTGAAGGCATAGAAATGGACCCCGCAAAAGTCGAGGCGGTGGTGAATTGGGAACGCCCACGTAACAGGCGCCAACTTCAAAGCTTCCTCGGCTTTGTGAACTTCTACAGGTCATTCGCACGGGGGTTCGCGGAGATAGCCCTCCCCCTAACAGACCTCCTCAAAACTAAAGGAGTTCGGGACACACGGCGAGCCAAGAACCCAGGGACAGTACTAAATTGGACTCCCGCGTGTCAGACAGCGTTCAACAGACTGAAAGCGCTGTTCACAACGGAGCCAATCCTCGCACATTCGGACCCAGAACAGCCGTTCATGGTCCAAGCCGACGCCTCAGACTTCTCCCTGGGGGCCATACTGCTCCAAAAGGACCCTGCAGGAATCCTGAAACCATGCGCCTACCTGTCGAGGAAATTCTCGGAGACGGAAAAGCGCTGGCACGTATGGAAGAAGGAGGCGTTCGCGGTAAAATCGACGCTAGAAACATGGAGGCATCTACTGGAAGGAGCCACCCAACCATTCGAGGTCTGGACAGACCACCGGAACCTCGAGGCCCTCCGGACGCCCAGACGCCTCAGCCCGAAACAGGTCAGATGGGCCCAATTCTTCAGCCGCTTTAACTTTCAACTGAAGTTCATACCGGGCAAAAAGAACTTCCTGGCTGACGCCCTCTCCCGACTGCCCCAAGACGAAGAGCCCGTCCCAGATATGATTGGGACGGTCCTATCCGCCTCCCAGCTGGGAATGGCAGTGACCACCCGAAGCAGCGCTTAGAAACAGCTCAACCCCACGTCTCAACCGACGGCAAGCCAACCAGCGACCAGACGGTGCCACCCGCGACTGCCAGGAGGAATACGCGCGGACCTCACCGCCGCCCTCAAAACCGACCCCTGGCTACTAGCAAACCCCGACAAGGTGACAATGGAACAGGACTTAGCATGGGGGGAAGGCAGAATATATGTCCCGGACTCGCAGCGCCAGGCAATCCTGCGCAGATCACAAGACAGCAAACAAGCGGGACACTTTGGGTTTCTAAAGACCCTGCACCTAACACAACGACAATTCTGGTGGCCCGCATTGAGACGGGACGTTAAGGCCTACGTAGCATCCTGCCCAATATGCGTTATGGCCAAACGGGCACCGGGTAAGCCCCCGGGACTACTACAAACGGTGGCGGAGCCCTCCCGACCATGGGAGAAAATCTCCATGGATTTTATAGTAGATCTACCACCCAGCCAGAAGAAAACAACCATTTGGGTGGTGAAAGACTACTTTTCTAAACAAGCACACTTCATCCCCTGCTCATCAGTCCCGTCCGCCCAGCAGCTGGCTAAACTTTTCCTCGTACACGTGTACAGGTTACACGGATGTCCCGTACGCGTGGTGACCGACAGGGGCACACAATTCACCTCGAAATTCTGGCGGGCTTTTCTAAAACTGATTGGGACCCAACAAGCCCTATCCACAGCCTGGCATCCCCAGACGGATGGAGCCACAGAGATCCTCAATGCCACACTAGAACAATTCCTATGCTCATATACCAATTACCACCAAGACGACTGGGTCGACTTGCTTCCATTTGCAGAAGTCGCATACAATAACGCCATTCACACGAGTACAGGGAAAACCCCGTTCGAAGTAGTCTCCGGGCGCGAGTTCGTACCCATACCGGAGCTACCGCAACCCCCGGGACCCCAAGTGGGTGCTAGTGACTGGGGACGGAAGATAGCGGAATCATGGCCAATAATCACGGCAGCGCTGAAGGAAGCACAGTCCTCCTACAAAGAACAGGCCGACAAGCACTGGCGCCAGCAACCGACATTCCAGGCAGGGGATATGGTCTACCTATCCACCAAATTAATGAAATCACCTCAACCCTCGAAGAAACTGGGGCCTAAGTATATCAGGCCGCTTCGAGTAACACAGATAGTGAACCTGGTGGCAGTACGCCTGGACCTGCTGCACAATCTAAGGAGACCGCACCCGGTATTCCACAGCAGCCTCCTGAAACCAGCAACCACCTCCCGATGGCACCCAAGCACGCCTCTGCCCTCCCCAGTGATGATCGACGGCCAAAAACATTTCGACGTAAAAGAAATACTCGATTCCCGCCGTCAACGGGGCACACTATACTATTTAGTGAAATGGAAACACTTCCCCCACCCAGAATGGGTGGCGGCTCAACACGTTAAGGCACCGGACCTGACCCGAGCATTCCACACGACGTACCCCGACAAACCAAAGGGGTGCCCAGCTGAACCGGCCCCTAGGACACACTACCCCCCTCGGGCCTCCCCCCCCGCGTTGCCCCCAGGGGAAGGGACCCCCCAAGCCTGTGACTTGAGTAGACCTCCCCCCACCTGAGACTCACCCTCCCCCCACCCTCTCCGGGCCCATTGGGGAGGGAAGATTGGTCATAGGTGCATCGCCAGAGGGCATATGGCCAGGATGCACACATGACAACACGACGAACATCAAACAAAACAATCAACAAAACAAAAAGATAAGGATCCTACCTGGAGTTGAAACAGCACCCAACCAGCCACGCCTCCTCTCACGACGAACTGAGCAAGAACGAGCAGGGTGTGGTCGAGGCATGCGCATTCGCAGGGTGTGGTCAAGGCATGCGCACTCGGAACACACCCAAAAGATGGAAACGAGGTAGAGGGCGGAGCAAGGGGAGGGGTGAAAGCACTCCAGCGAGAAATACAAAAAAAAAAAAAAATTTTGACAGCTCTCCCGGAAAAACTGGAATGCCGGGGGGGGGGGCTATCATTCGAAAGGGGGGCAGTATGTCATGAGCACTGTTGAGCTGAATGCATCAGCACAACAGCACACATAACAATACCACGGAAACAAGAGCAAGGGATTAAAAGATAAGCAAAGCGACGCACAACAACAGACACAGACCCCGAGGAGAAGGGAACGACCCCGGCCGGAAAAACCAGTCAAGAGAACACAAAGGGGGAAGAAAGAGCGACAAAGACAGAGCAGATCACGAGGCACACCTGAAGCTGTCAGCAGGAACGCAAAGGATATCGCCCAGCTGACAGCAATCACCGGCCGGAGGAAGAAAACGATTATGAGAGAAGCCCGGGGCACCAGCAGGGGCCCCGTGACCCCTCACCTACCGGCAACGAAGCACACAGGACTTGGGGGAATGACACAACCCAAGGTGGGGGGGGCGCTGACCGGCGCGGGCTATTTAAACCCCGTACCGGCGCGCTCCCTTCACTCTCAGCTTTTTCTAGCTATGCACTATGCTGAAATAAACCAGAACCTGATCTTCCCTGAATTAGTGTCTGTGTTTTACTCAGTAGTAGGCAGCGCATGACAAGTATATAAACAGAGAGCAAGGCCCACTCCCTTTTCACACTGAAGATGTTCTCATTTGATCTCAGGAACCTGGACTGCAACACCAATTTACACACAGCCATCTACACAGCAGCATTTAAGAGGCAAAGGTCAAGGAGAATACTTAGTACTTCAGTATCAACAGCTTGTAGGAAAGGTAGAGAAAAAGAGTTTCTGTATGTTTATAAAATACAGATTCTAGCCCACTCTTTGATCAATATACTGTACTTTACCACCATATTCAAAGAGTCATAGAGTAGGAAGGGGGCATTTGCACCTCTGAGTGCAACCCCCTGCTTAGTACAGGAATATAATTGATGAGAAACCATCAATGAGTAATCTTTGAGTATGATTTTACAGTGAACTATGTATCCACTTGTCATTCTATCTAGCCACACTTAATTTGCTTGCTAATTGGGATGTCATGGGGTGCTTTGTCAATTGCTTTGCCAAAGCCAAAATGTACATTACGTCTACAATTTAAGGAATTTACTTAATTAAAAAAATAGATAAGATTAGTCTGGCAAAGCATCAACCATGCTGATTTATGGTAATTACTGAAAAGGTTTCAAAATGTTTTCAGATAAATCTCTTTATGATCTGTTTTAAAATCGGTTTTTGAGGTAAAACTGACAGGTCTGTAATTTGCTGGACTTTACAATATATAATATATGTGTTAAAACTCATTATAAAGTAATGGGTATCCAGACTCTTATCAGTGGTTTCTATACTTTTAAGTCAGTGGTTGCATACTATTCTTTTATAGCCAAAACTTTGCAGTGGATAAACGATGTCTTTTTCTTTCTTTCTAATTTCTTCTTCTATGTTTCTGTAGTTTTAAAATTTTTTTGTAATATCTTCTTTTAATAAAAATTATTTTAAAAAATTAAAGTAAGAGTACTTAGAGTTATCAATTGTTATTATACATTATGAAAGATTATTATATCAATGTATAAGGATGATTACATAATAAAAAAAAATTACCAGAAGCACTTTCTCATTATTGGAATCAGTATTACTGACAATAGATTTTGAAGCATCATTTTAAAGCTAAATCTAAACTGAGCATTATTATTAAGTCTGTAAGAGGCAGTACCACCTAACAGTGGCCATCAAATGACACATCAGCACATGTTTTATGAAAAAAAATGAAGATATCCTTGTTCCTCAGTGAATAGGAGGTATATCTTCAATTACTACCCAAATATAATTAGTATTGTTGTAATTGAACTGCATCCACTTATTGCAACAACTTGAACTACCAAGCCACAGCCATACTCATAATGATTTAACCAAAACAAAAAAAATCACACAAAGACCTCAGATTCCCATCTGTAACAATGGCAATTTGTCTTCTATCTTACTTGTAGAATAAACATGCTTCTCAATAAATACAGAAAATAACACAATGTCACAATTAAAATACAATCCACTGACACATTTTTAGAAAAGTAATCTTTCTGCTGCACAGTGACAAGATCAAACATCAAAAGCTTCTTAAAGCCCTCAGCCTCAACCACATGATAAATACTCTGCTATTTGGAGCAAGAGCTTTCCTGACCTCATCCTCTAATCCATTTATATCAGCTGATATTTTTGTTTCAGAGCTCAATTGTTCAGGAGGTAAAAGCTGCAGCTCATTTGAGGGCAGCAGGTGGGTTGAAGTAGAACATATGACTTTCTAGGAAGTGGGAAACAGGCCAGCAAGCTGACTCCTCTAGAACAATTCAACCCAAAGAACAGGCAGTGACAGCATAGAATCAGATCTGCCTGGGCAAGTACCTGGCTTTGTCATGGATGGTGATGAGAATCAGCCTAAGAAACTGAAGGAGAATCTATTAAAAATATCTGAACTTCAAAGGAGACTGCTAAAAAGAATTGAAAACCCCTGCATCACCCTAGGTTACTGACCTTGGTGCACTGGGAACCTCATGACAACCACTTCCTAAAACAGCATTCTAACAGCTCCATTTAGTCCATGTAGAATTCCTAATTTAGGTTTAGCCAACACTCCCTTCATCTTGTACACATTTTCAGAAAACAACAAAACTTGACAAACTCAGTATGGTTGTACTTGCCTAGCAGGCCATCTAACTATGCAATGGCTTTACAGGCTTCTCTTGGTAAGAGTGCACTAAAACAGTGAAATAGCTTTGATTCACTTCAGACACGCATTCCCAGCCCCCACCTCCCAGATCTCCAAATAACAGGCATAAACAAGATAGCAAGAGCATTTTACACAATCAAGACAAGTGTTTCTGGGGCGGTTATTTTCCTCTTCCCTTTCAATCAGATACAACAATGGAAATCAGAGTGGATTTCCAATGGAAATCTTTAGCACTCCTAATTGTGTGGGGACCTTGAATCTGAGCTGTTGTGAACAATAGAACCCGTGTGCATGAAATCCAACGTCCTCTCTACAGCATCAACATTGCTTGGCCTGCTTTTCTAGAACGGAGAAGAATCGCCATTATCTTTCTTCCACATTTCCCATTTCTTCCACTGCTACGAAGTCCAGCGCGATATATATATTCCACCCCGGCAAACCCTTATCCAGAGACCTTCACCCTGTTCTTCCCCTTCCTCCACGTCCAGAGATCCCTTCATCTCCGCCCCCGAACCCTTCTTTGTAAGGCTTCGCACCCGAAAACTGCATGCGCGCCAATCCAGCCAAGAGCGCTCCTTGCCGGCCTCTCCCAGGTGAGCGTGGCCTGCAGAGCTGTCAGCGCCGGTTCGTAAGGCCCGAGGTGGCTCCTCAGGAAGGCGCTCAAAAAGCGCACACGCCGCTCCCGTTCCGAGGACGGGGCCTGAGCATCACTACGGAGGCCTCCGCCGCTGCTGTGGTTAGTGCTGGTACAACTGCCGACAGCCCATCCTGCTACTTCCCCTGCTGCCATTCTTCCTTCGCCCAGCATCACCGGGAGTCCGGTGGAATAAAGGGTAGGATCACCATTCTTCGTTACCAACGGTCGCTGCCGCCACCGCAGTAACTCGAACGCGGCCGCTACCCCACTACTTTACGCGCACTCCCATGGCCGCCCCCGTGCCGGCTGAATCCACAGGAAGTGACAGTATTGGAGGCGCCATCTTGTTGTACGGAGAACTTGAATACGCACATACGTGACCCCATGCTTTTGTTTTAATTGCTTCAGCGCATGCGCGCTGCCAAAATAAAGCTAGCGTATAGGTGAAGAGGCGGCGGGAAGAGGGAAAGACGTACAGTACGGTTAGCAACGGCTCATTTCTAGGAGGGCAGAAACGACTGAGGGAAGGAGCCGTGTCCAGCTCTGGAGTTAGAGGATTCGGACTTTAACCCACGCTCACTATGCCGCGAGAGATCATCACTCTGCAGCTGGGGCAGTGTGGCAACCAAAGTAAGGCCAAGAAAAGAGGCCTACGGGACACGCGTGTGCGCGCGCGCGCGGGGAGTAGCGGGACCAGAACTTAGGTTGTGGGTGGAAACGTTTGAAAAGAAGGGAGGTTGTCCTTCGAAGGAGAAGAAAGGGAAAGTTTCTTGCTGTCTGCACCGTGCAATATTTTTTAAAAATAGAATCATACTCAATTCTGTTTTGCCTGGGCTGCTGATCCATAGGTAATTGAGGCAATTCCAGTTTTGTACAGGCTAGGGAATGGCATAAGAAGCATATCAAAGATAATACTAGCATATCAAAATACTATGATGTGGAATACATAATAAAACCCATCTCTCTCCATTGACTCTTGAAGACCATTTCTATCTGTGGTGGGGTACAGGAAAATACCTATTTTTGTGCTTTCTGTTTTTACAGTTGGGTTTGAATTTTGGAAACAGCTCTGTGCAGAACATGGTATTAGCCCTGAGGGTATTGTAGAGGAGTTTGCCACTGAAGGCACTGACCGCAAGGATGTCTTTTTCTATCAGGTAGAATATTTTTCTTTCTTCTGTTCCTATCATGGGGTCTGTAGATTGTCTGCAAAGGACTGAATGAGCATTGATTGTCAAAACTTACTCAATCCACAGCTGATCACAATTTATGCCCTTTTTAATGCTCATCTGCTTGGGCTTTGCTTTCAATAGTTTTAGGAAAGTAGTCCCCTTTTTGTAAAAATAAACTTTCAGCTGAAAAGGCCTTCAGATTTAAAAAGATCAGTTACAACTGATAAATTCATTTATGCACCAGAAAGTTTGGAAACTGTAGTTTCTGCACCAGGTAAACAATGTTTATCTTTTATGTATACTGCTGCAATGTCATTTAAAATTTTTGAGGGTGATCACACAAGCCAGAGGCTCACAACACTGTGCCTGTGGGTACTAGAGTACATGTGAGCCCGTCCTATTAAAATAGTGTTTTTTTGAATTAATGGCCTAATTTCAGGAGACTATCAAGTCTCATAAAATTCTGGTGTTTGTTCCTGAAAACCTGCGAGATTTGGGAGAAAAATATCAAAATTAGGCTTGATACAGAATGACGATATCAAAATTTCAGAAGATTTGATGGGCTTATGAAGTTTTAGTCATTTAATATATATATGCATACACTTTAGCCCTGGTACCAGGGATCAGAACATCATTGGATTTTTTGCTGTTCATACGTTCCTGTTTTTCTTTGGGTATTCAGCCCCACTTCTCAAGGGTGATGGCAATACTGAAGCTGCTGTTAGTATAATAGAAGTACTTAGCAATAACTTTGTGGCGTGTTAAAATTAATGGCATAAATGCAGAGTAGTGTTGAATTGGAATTACAGGTCAGCATCATCAGCCATAAGGGAGTCCAATAGTCCTACATTTTTAGGAAGAGGAAGATCAAGTGCAATGGATAAAAAACAGGAAGGAAGGTACAGGGATTGGATACAATAGCAAAAGATTGGCAGATGAAGTGGATTAGAAGAGGTATCAGCAATCTCTTTTGATGTTGGATACACCAGCATTTTAAAAAATCTTGAGATTTTGTTTATCTTCCCAAGATCTTAACAGGAGAATGCTAAAGCATTGTATGAGATTTTGACTTTTACTTTTGGGATTTCATGGGCTTAATTGATTTTATGAGTGTTGTGGACTTTGTATTATTAACCCCTGGGCTTAATTGACTGGAGGAGGATTAGGAAATTAAGAGTTATCATTTCCATGGCTGGTTTCCTATTGCTTATAGGAAGATAGGCTTATGATAGCTGATCTTCATTCCAAAGCGATATCTCTGAAAATTCTTTGCTGTTTGAGACTGAAGAATAGATTGAAAAATCTCTTAATCAGAAAAAAAAATTCATGTATAGAATGATTGTCCTCAGACTGTTGCTCAAGGGTATTGGAATTATATTTGCCAGATAGCATTGCCTATAAGCACACTGATTGGAAATTCTGAACGTTGTAGCAGATTAGGAAGGCAATCCTAGAAGAAGGGCAGGAATAGAAATCAAGGCTTAAGGTGAGCAAAACTAGTCAGTTACAAGGATGTAAGATCAAGCTATTGTTCCCAGAGTTTTACTGATTTCTGAGAAGCTTTCATATCAGAAATGGCTGGAATGCAGGAAGCATATCTGATGGCTATTAGTAATGGAGGACTGGATTTTTTGGGAAGAATCACTAACCTCTGTGGAGGCTGTTACTCCTGAGAGGCATGGCCTGGAAGCTTGTACTTCTGTTTCATTCTATAAGTTAGTGCAACAGTGGAATCTATTTCTAGACTTTGAGGTTGCTAGTTTAATTCAGGCTTAGAGACCTGAATTAAAAGGACTGAAGTTTTAGAATACTGACACCATTTCTGACTTCATGCTATGGTCTGTCTTTTTTAGATGAGAGAAGTTCACCAGGTCCATGTTCTCAGCTTTTTTTCTTATCTGATGAGCATGTCAAGAGAGCTTTGAGAAGAGAAGGCTGGAAGGGGATAAGATAGCATGACAGGAAGAAGGCTAAACCTTATTTTCCACAGCTAAAGTACAGAATGATCATCTTAAACTACAGGAAAACAGATTTCTCTTGAATGTTAGGGAAACATTTCTAATACATCAGAGGTAGAATCAGATTTCTAGTAAAATGAGGAACCCTTCTAAATACAGTAATATTTTTCTGGAAAAAAATTGTCATGATTGGGAAAATAATAATTTAAAAATGAAATTAAAATGAGAGAAAAAGAAGTAAGGAGTACAGTGTTGGAATCTGGTGACAATGTTCTGGGACTTCAGCTAGTAGAGATAGCATCCAGCAGCTTATTCTTTGTGTATGCAGATCCCAATTTCATGCTTCCAGAAATCTTTTTGTAAGACACATCACAGATTATTTAATACTGTTTCTTTTGCATACACTCCCTGGGTATTGAATCTCTGGAACTGAAGAGATTAGAAAGCATATATACACACAAAGACTGGTGCTATTATGTCTTAAATATTGTGTATGAAAAAACATATCACTATAGTACCTCACTAAATAACTTGAACATGATTTATGCAATCTTGATCACCAAAGTATACAGCTCTGCTTCTTCACTGCCATAAAATAATACTTTCTATCCCCGCTTGTCCCTCACCCCTGCTCCCAGCATTACCCACATACACACTATTTCCAGATTTTTTTTTTATGGAAAATGTCATGAGTAAGGATGGTGAGCAGGGGGCTCTCACCCAGACTGTCAAGCGCATGCGTAGCACTGAGGAACTGTTCAGCCATTCAAAGAGACACAGATCGGGACCGCCTTAACCTTTGGGGTTTATATGGCTGGGTTTTCCCACGCTTTCTCAGTTTGTTAGGATTCTTGTTAAGTACTACTAATAAATATTAGAGACCAAGTCCTCACCTCAGTGTGTTTCCTGGTAATCAGGACAGAAAATTTCTAAGCACTGATCATCATCATCATCCCACTGTCTCTTCCCCCAGTGCTTAGCCACCACTAGTCTAATTTCCCTTTCCATGTCCTTCATCTGTCAACTTTATATGCCAACTTCTTCATACCAAAAAGAAGCATTTAAGGAAAGTAGGAAATTTCACAGATTTGTGTCCACTAAACACTGCATTCCTCAACTTCATTGTTACATTAAACACAAAGAAGAAGAGGCCAAGAGCTGAAAGGTTAAGGCAAGAGATAACTGTATAAAGCTAGTCTGTAAGAGCACAATGTGACATAGTACAGAGCTTTTTTATTTGACAGGAGTTGTAATTTAACAGTTTCTATGCTGTTTGGAATCTGACTAGATTTGTACAAGCAGTACTTTTGATATACCATAACTGGGCAGTGTTTTCAGCTTTGAGAGTTGCATCTGGTGTTAGGCCAAGCACCATGTGTGGGCAGTCTCATACATAATCAAGTTTGATGTTGGTGGGGGCAGCAGGGCTAAGCGGTCAGGAGTCATATTTAGCCTGTGGACTGTCTGTCCATGATTTAGAATGATGAAGTGTTTGGGACTGTAGAATTGTCATGTGCTTTATTTAAGTATTGAATTATTAGACCTCTAATAATATAAATCTTCAAGTGTGGATTTTACATTAAATAAGTACTTGTAATAATTCTTCCCCATTCCTATAGATAAGTTAAAATTGCTATCATTTCTTTTCTTCTGCTATGGTAAAAGGTAAAGGTAAAGGTTTCCCTTGACGTAAAGTCCAGTCGTGTCCGACTCTAGGGGGCGGTGCTCATCTCCGTTTCTAAGCCATTAGAGCCTGCGTTGTCCATAGGACACTTCCGGGTCATGTGGCCAGCATGACGACACGGAACGCCGTTACCTTCCCGCCAAAGCGGTACCTATTGATCTACTCATATTTGCATGTTTTCGAACTGCTAGGTGAGCAGGAGCTGGGACTAGCAATGGGAGCTCACCCCGCCGTGCGGTTTCGAACCGCCGACCTTCCGATCGACAGCTCAGCGGTTTAACCCACAGCGCCACCGCGTCCCTTGCTATGGTAGCCTTTTGTAAATTTTTCTATATATTCACAGTGGCACTCAGCTAATATGCCATTCTCTGATTGTCTCCCAATTATTCTGTCTGTACCAGTTCCAGAAGCTTGATTGTGATTATTATGATATGACAGCAAAATGGAGGTAGGAAGAAAGAGGGCAAAGTCCTTTCTTTTCCCTCCCCACAACTTCTACATCTATTGTCTTTAGACAGTTGAACATACTTCTGTAACTTCTTGTACATGAAAAAAGGCAGAACTTGAAGCCTGCAATTGTTGAATTACCAGCTACTCTGACATCAGTACTGGTTTCATCCCCTTTATTAAAAATATCAGGGACTGGCTGCCTTTAATAGTTAAAATGTGTGTTTAAAGTCCAAGAGGGTAAAGATAGGGAGCACAGGATGAAGAGTACTAACTGTGCCCTCTAGTGGCAGCTGTTTCTTCCATGTAGATCAGCCTTCCCACTTGTCACTCATATCCATATTGGCTGAAAGATTATGGGAGTTGAATTTCAACAAATTTGAAGGGTAATTCAGCAGGCTGTTTATGGTATCTTCTTCCCTGTTTATAGGCAGATGATGAGCACTATATCCCACGAGCTGTTCTTTTGGACCTGGAGCCGCGAGTGATTCATTCCATTCTGAATTCCCCATATGCCAACCTCTACAACCCTGAGAACATATACCTCTCTGAGCATGGTGGTGGGGCTGGAAATAATTGGGCTAGTGGCTTTTCACAGGTAAAGTAGCCAAAAAGCTGGGAGCAAGCACACCCTGATTCCTCCCTCAAACATAATTTTGTTAAATTTATAAAAAAGAACTTTGATTTACAACTGAATTTAGAATAAATTTTTAGTCTTGTCTCATGTGATTTACAGGGAGAAAAGATCCATGAAGATATTTTTGACATTATAGACAGAGAAGCTGATGGCAGTGACAGTTTAGAGGTAAGAAAGACTTGTCGTGCTGAGCCCTGGGTTACCTATAGATTTCTGGATCTAGAGAATGCTAGTCCTGGATTACAGTGGCCATCTGTCTAGCTTTAGAATTAACATGTGTTGGTTAATCTGAATATTACAAATGTTGATTGCACTAAATAGCAATATCATGCTTTTGTATAATATGAAGGCTATCTTCTGAATGCTCACTGCAAAATACTCTAGTAGAATTTTCTATAATAGTTGTGTTTCATCCTTCAGAAAGAAACTATTGCTGAAGCAGTGAGGATAAATGTTGATTTACATATGCTATGCGACAAACTGAGCTATTTTTAAAAAAACTAAATACTTGCCTTTCCTCTGTATGACAGTGCTTTTCACCCCACCCCACCCCCTACTACTGTATTCTCACAGCAATCCTGTGGCATAGGTTTGGTAGGTCTAAAAGCAGTGTCTGTTCAAGGGATACTAAGTAAGCAACCTTACTGAATTTGTTACTTAGGGATTTGAATTCTGGCCTTCCTTGCCTAAAGGCCAAGGTATCTCCCACTTTGGATATTGGAATGACTGAACTGGGAACCTGGCTTTGAAAAAGAAAATTTTAATGTATATCACTCTCCTGCCACTGGGTTAGATTTTCCTATTCTAAAATGCAGTTTCCTTAAACTGGAAATTTATAGACCTGAAAGGCTATAAAAGTGCATACGATGGCTAGAGATAGAAAGTGATTCATTTTAGGTAAATGATACAAGGAAAAGCATAACATAACAAACTTTGTTTCAGTCATATTAGCATAAGGTAGTATAAAACAACAGAGTTACAGGTAGTCCTTGGGTTACAACCACTCATTCAGCAACCATTCAAAGTTATGATGGCGCTGAATGAGGGGAACTATGGCTGATCCTTGAAGTTGTGGTGGTTGCAGCGTCCCCACAGTCACATGATCGCAGTTTGGGGACTTGGCGGCTGGCTCACAATTATGATTATTGCAGCATCCTGCAGTCACGTAAACACCATTTGCAACCTTCCCTGCCAGCTTCCCACATACGTGAAAGCCATTTGTGTTTAAATTTAGTTAAACTTCTGATCTACTCCTATATTTATACACATGCCCACACACATGCTGCTAGTTTTGACAATTCAGGTTTGATCCCAGCCACTGTTACTGGTGATCACTCCAGAAGGTCCTTGCTAGAGAGCAGATATGTATTTTGTTCTGTGATTGCACCTTTGTACTTCATAATATTTAGTCCATACCTCAGTAGATGTATAGATAGCTGTATAAGAAGGACCATTTGTAGGATCTTCTGCTGTAATGTGCTAAAAAAGGGTAAAATCTTTATATCTTACTGCCTGAGTAAACTGTGTCCAACTTTATTTCACAGAGGTGTATTTTTTCTGCTTGAGTAATAATTTGTAACTCTGCTTCTGACAATTATTGTAATATCAAATTTTCATTGATTTTCTGTGTGGGGTGTTTTGGCACTTACACAATTCAGCAAATCGCCTAGAAGTTCCATCCCTTTGTTGCTATCCACACTGCAATTTATTATAGCCCTAGTGTGCTGAGTAGGTGGCCGGTTTAATTGCAGAGTTTTTCCCCCTGGGGAACTCAGTCATAGCCTCAAATATTTCTTTATCTTGCAACTGTTTGCCACCTTCTTGTACTTTCAAGGAGAACTTAGTATTATCTGTTTATATCTCTCTTTTGTCCTGAATTGTGATGTTCCTCCTCTGAGGGAATAGGAAAAAGGATTTAAAGACTTTAAAATCATGTGATGTGTTCAGTTATTCACAAGTAATGATATATTAGAAAACTGTAACCTCCATGACATTTTTAGCTCTTAAGGCACATACTAATTACCTGTGAATGTGGTGTTTATTTATTTTTATTTATATTTCAAATTTCATCACCGTCCATCTCACTCAAAGAGCGACTCTGAGCAGTTTACAATAGAACTGGAATAAAAATTAAAATACAATAAAAACAATATTCTTAAATAAAAATATAAATGTAAAATCCAAGATAGAGATGTTAAAAGGTTCTTGAGGTAAATTCATTTAATGCATGGGAGCCTCTGCAGGGCGCTAACCACCCCCAGGATTGATTACCCCCCCTTGTGCCCCAAGCAAGATGGCAGAGCCCCTTTCCCAAAGGCCGGGAGAGTTGTTGGGAATGTATGTTGGGAAGCTGTATGTGTAGCTATCTACGGACTCTGCCATTGATTAATTGATTGATTAGGTGCCATCAAGTTGTTTTCGACTCCTAGCAACCACATAGATAGATTTTCTCCATAGGTTCATTGTATGTAGAGACTAAAACTATCCACTTGGACCACTGGCCATGAGAGGTTTCTAAAGGGAAGAAAAAAAAGCCCCAGAACCCACTGTCATACGTGATCCCTTAAGCACTGCATTAAGGAAAGACTTTAGGAGGAGGATGAAAAAGTAAAGATCCTTTTTCTTCTTTTTCCTCATTTCTACAAATCCAAATATTATTGAAGGATCTCCTGGCTAAAGTCATACACAGTACAACATGTAGTTGACAATTTTTACTTTGGACGGTTTTAACTTTTACGTTCTGACACTAAAACAGATTTTTGAATATCTTTTTCCAGGTGGATTTATATTGCAGATTTATGTACTCCTTTATATTTTGGACAGGACTGAGGAGCATGGATATTATTTAGCTGCAGAATAGGAAAATAGTGAATATTTAAGACTTTGGTGTTCAGAAAGAAAGTTACCTTATGTGGTTTATGATTATATAGCTTTAGTATCCTTTAGTCTCTCCTTTGATGCATTTATGTGTACTGAGTATTTCTCCCATAGGATGATTGTATGTATGTATGTATGTATGTATGTATGTATGTATTTATTTTCTATCTCACCTTTATTACTTCTATAAATAACTCAAGGTGGCGAACATACTGAATACTCCTTCCTCCTCTTTTCCCCACAACAACAACCCTGTGAGGTGAGTTGGGCTGAGAGAGAGTGACTGGCCCAAGGTCACCCAGCCGGCTTTCAATATGTATCTGTTTTCAGTGACATGTTCTTTCTTTCAGGGTTTTGTGCTGTGTCATTCCATCGCTGGTGGGACTGGCTCTGGCTTGGGCTCTTACCTTCTGGAGAGGTTAAATGACAGGTGAGTGATGGCATGAGATGTGTTTGTGCTCACATCCACACTCCTTTTGGGTAGGAAAATGATAAAGCAGTCAGGTTACTTTGGGGCAGTCTGCTTACTGGCAGATAAGCAAGATACATAACTGACTCAGTAAGGTCTGCCCCACCCAAACACCAGCTTGGACAAGCCTTGTAATTTGTGCAGTTGTAACTTGAAACAGGAAAAAGATTGAAATAATCAGTTTTGATCCCTCAGGCAAGAAATGTTCCTCAGTCCTGGCTAAAGAAAATCACATTTATTTTTGTTGGATAACATAGTGCTTTGAGAATCATAACCCCAGAGAACTTCCAGAAATTGTGAGGAAGGGTAAACAGACACTTGATGAAAATTAAATTAGGCTGAGTAATAACATGCCACATACCCTTTAAATGTAGCCAGTTTTCACTATGAGGTTATTTCAGAGGAACAACATTTCTCTTCTTCCCAGAGGTCCACAGAATGTTATGAATCTTATCCCTAACTACTATTTGTAGTTGCCATTCATACCGTTCACTCCCTCATATGCTCTAAGGGTGCTGGAGAACGTGGAGGCAGTCTTATGTTGGACTGAACTTGAAAAAAATATTTTTTCATCTTGTTGACCTTGAACAGCAACCCTTTTGTTGGGCAGACCAACAAATAGTAGGTAGGTATGTAGAGATGGGTAAATCATCTTATTTACCAGAGGGGGCAGGATTTGTAGAAGTTATAATTCTCAATGGGGAAATTATCCCCTTTGCGTAGTTATGAGATGCTCCTGAATGGATCGCTTGTGATGTTTCTAATTGATCCTGTGATTTAATCAGCAGTTAGAATTACAGTTGATTTTCCACATTATTGGGGATATTGTACTTGCTGTGATCTTATTAATCTCGTGGGTAAAATATAGCCACTATATGTTTGAAAGTTTTTAAAATCTCAGCAATATTTTAATAGATTTTAATAGTGGTTTTTAAATATGTTTTTGGTAGTAAGTGCTTTTTTGTAGGTAAGAGCAATTGCCTAGTTATTACCTACAAAAATGCACTCTCAAAATTACTCAGTGTGACAATTCAGCAAAACCTTTTTTAAATTAACATACCCCTGATCCAAAAACTATAAATGAAGCAGGGTATTTTTTAAAAAGTAAAACTTACTTTGCATTATATTTCTCAATTAAGTTCTATTTTAAATATATTATCCATATTGTTGTGATGCTATTCAGCTATCACAGGATTGCCAGCTATGTTCTAGACAGAATCAACATCTCTGTTTCATTTGCATAGGACTACATCAAGTTAAATTTTACAAATAACTAACCTTCAAAATGCCATGGTGCAACTAACACAGCATTTGGGACAAGGCTTGCCTCAATCAGCAGCAACACAGCAGCTGGCAGACTAATTGATATTACTATACTCTTATGGGAGCTGGCCAGAGAAATTTGGAGGACCTCAGAATTAATTCTTGACTTGCACTACCCCATGTGAATTGTTTATGGTGGGTTTGCTGGTGGAATTTCCTACAGACCACACCAAGGTGACTGTTCTGAGTTCGTTGAAAGAAGGAGCAGCCAGATATGCTGTACCTATCACTGAAGGCAGTGATCCGGTACAGGACAATTACCAGAATTTCATGCAGAGATTTAGAGCTGCATCTGATGATTTTGCAAGAAGAACAAGTATAAATTGAGAGATTCACAAGCTGGAAGAGGTCACTGTGGAGTTTCTACATAGATACCGGATTTTCAATTATTTGCCAGAGATGTGAGGTAGAATAATTGGCTCTGATTGGCCAATTTTTAGAACAACTTGCTGAGAAGCTAGGAGATAAATTGGTGAGACAAGGCACGCCAGAGATTTTGGAAGAGTTGAGGCATGGAAGAAATGGCAGTGGAAGAGGGTTTTACAGCCTCTCTTCACCCTTAGCCCCTCTCCCTGGGGCCTCCTTAGAATCCAGTGCCAGAGCAGTTATGTAATAAGAACAGTGAAGAGATCCCTGCCCCAGCAGAGAAACAGATAAGATCTTGGTTCATATTTCTACTGTGGTGCTCTCAAATATCTAGCTACAGCTTGCACCATTAAAGTTCATGCTTCTGAATCAGCTGTGAAATGCTGCATGGGCCATGTAATAAGCAAATGTCTGACTTACTTCAGGGAAGTAAGGCTCCTCACCCAAGAGCTTGGCAAGGGGCCCCTCAGATAGTTAAGAAGAGCTCAGACAGCTGACATCAGGCAAGTATATATTATTTCTATTACTTGTTTAAACTCAGGCTGGGAAATACAACTCTCAGCCCTAATAAACTTGAGAGCCATAGCCAATTTCATAGATGAGGCTACAGTGCAAAAATTTGATTTATCCACTCAAGACACTGGAAATGAAAGCTGGTAGAAACAATTGATGGGCAAGTGCTGCAAGCTGTTTGTGTATTGCATACACCTTTGCAACTGACAATAAAGGATCAAATAGAATTCTTACCACTCTATGTTACTGCTTCCTTGTTTGTTCCCATTGTGCTGGGAATTGATTGGCTGCAAATAATTCAGAAGTACACTGGGAGCAAAGAACAGTTTCTTTTCTGTTCCCAAAATATGAATAGTGCTGTTTGCAGGCTTTCCATTCTCATGCTTCATCCCTGCCTGCTCAGCTCACAAACTCTGCTGCCTTGCCAAAAAAACCCTTGGTTTTTGTGGATGTGTTTAAGGAAGAAGAAACAACTGTATTGCCTTCTTATTGGGCTTGTGACTATACTATCAACTTGAAGCCAGAAGCCCAAGTTCCAGCTAAAAAGCAGTATTCATGTTTACTCTACCTTGAAGGAATTTCTGGATGACAATTGGAAGAAAGGTTTTGGCCTTCTAAATCTCCAGCATCTGCACCCACATTGTTCATCACTAAGGAAGATGGCTCTGTTAGACTCCTAAACCATATAACCATTAGGATCACTACCTATTGCCTCTTATTTCAAATCTCCTAGATCGCCTCCAAAAGGCATGTATTTTCACAAAGTTGGACTTAAGAGGCATCTACCATTTGGTACGAATGAAAGAAGGACATGAATAGCTAACTGCATTTGATCTCAGATGTGGCAAGTTTAAAGAAAGAGTAATGCCTTTTGGCTTGGTGAATTGAAGGTGGTCTTTTCCAGATTCATGAATTAAGTGCTTTCTAATATTTGGACAAATATGTAGTGGTATACTTGGATGACACACTGATCTTTTCAGAAGACCCTTGTTTGCGTGAGACCCACACCAGAAGGCATCAGAAATGTCTTAAGGAGCCTCTGTAGACACAAGCTTTTTGCTAAATTGAAAAAAAAAAAGTGCATTTGATCTGCCCTAACCGGACTGTTTGGGTTACTAAATCTCTACAGAAGGAATACAAATGGTCCTGCAAAAGTACACTCCATAATTTCATGTCAAAAACCTAAAAATGTGAAATATGTACAACATTTTCCAAGCTTTGCTAATTTGTATAGAAGCAAATTAACCTTTATCTTTAATTTTGCAACTATATAAGACTGCTGTCTCAATTCCTAAAGAAGAGATGTAAGTTTATAAGGTCTACTCAACAACACACAGCATTTCAGAAGCTGAACGTTCTTTTTACAGCTGCTATTCAAGCATCCAGATTCCTCTGGCCAGTTTGTGGTGCAAACAGATGCATCAGATGTTGCATTTGGAGCCATTCTCTTCCAGGCAGAGAAGTGGGGACGAGGAGGGGATGGAACTCCTGCCATGTGCATTTTATTCCAGGTTGCTTCTACCAGCTGAACGGAACTATGGCATTTTTAGTCAAGAGTTGCTTGCAGTGAAGACAGCATTCCAGCAATGGAGGCACTTCCTAAAAGGCACAGTCCATCTAGTACAGGCACACACAGATCACATGAATATAGAGATTCTGCAGAAAACAGTCTTTCACACCTTGACAGATCAGGTGGGCACAAATTTTCTCCTGTTTCAATTTTTATATCACCTATATTTTTGGATCACCAAACAAGCTGCCAGATGCCCTACCACGTAAACATGAATATGACCTTCCCTATTCATCTGTCCCTACCATAACTGCCTCTCCCCAGGAATTAGACTCTCGTGAAAGATTGGTGGTAGGGAATCAGAGGGTAGATCTACTAGATCGGATTAGAGTGCAACAACAGCAGGATGCATATGCCAGGGCTCAGATGGATGAACTCCAGGGAGACCCACAGCATGATTCTTCATCCTTTTCTTCAGATGTCAGGCAACTACTTCACAATGGCCGTTTGTGTGTTCCGCTTCCTTTAAAGGAGGAAGTATTGCAACTCTGCCATGGCAACAGAACTACTAGACATGGGGGCACGTTTAAAACTTTGCACCAGACACTTAGAGAGCTCTGGTAGCTGAAGGCCAAGTTTGCATCCATTCCCTGTTTTAGTAACTATCAACCATTTTATCAGTGTGAGAAATAATTCTTACTACTACCAAAAAATGTCTGTCCCACATTCAGAACTGATCGTTATTCTTGTATTGTCCACTAACTCTCGCAGTCTTTTATTTTTCATCATAAACAGTCAAATCACTCATGCTTTTAGATTTCTATTCACTCCTTGTACATATGAATAGACTTACATTTGAAATATTTGAAAGAGACTTTTTCTGAGCAAATACTCCTCATTCTCTCATTCATTGGGGTGTAATGTGCAATTATCACCAAACTCTGGATTCCTACATTTCCTCTGTGTGCAACAGCCTAGATGGCAGCAGTGTATACTTTCTATTTTAGCCCTTTCATTCATAATTATGTATACACCATTTCTCATCATGTATTCATCAACTCCATTCTACAAGATTAGATCATTTTCATTTAGTTCTTCTTTCCCTTCCCCTTTTCCACCCAACGTATCTTTCATTTCATTTATTAATTTATGTTTTTTACCATTTGCTCCTTTTACATTCCAAGTTGTGCTTTTCTGTATGCCTTTGCTACCCGTCATAGCTTTGGTCAATCAAGACTTTCACCTAATCCTTCTAGTAAAACAGAGAAGATACAAATTGTTACCAGCCTTAGTCATACGTGTGCCACATGCAGCATTTCCTCTGAATTATGAAGATAGTACTAGTCACTTTTGGCACATTTTGGCCAGCATGCTGCAAGCACAACCAAAGCCCAACTTTGCACCAAATGTGCTCATGCTATTCAGTGCAAGCTAGGAGCTCTAATCTTGAGACTGCTTTGCAACCTAATGTATTATTACCCATATTCCACCAACTAGGAGGCATATAATTCTGGTCTGTGACCGTAATAATAAAGATTGATTGACTAGGAGGCATATACACTGTAGTGACATTCAGGATGCAGGGTCCTCAATTTTTAAAAAGGGAGAGTAAGAAGAGTAATATTATTTATCAGTATATTTATCAGGCTTTTATTTTTAGCTTGGTCAATTTCATGTTTTTCTTTACATTTTTTATTTTAAAGTAACATTAATTATTGGGTAGACTAAGCACAATTGCAGGGCTTTTTACCATTCATGCTATATTGTCTACTGGATTTTTTTTCTGTAGTCTGGTGTGTGTCCTATAATAAAGTTTGATTAATTGATTGAGTAGTATATAAATATAAAAAAAAATAAAAACTCATTTCAGCTGTGTTCTAAAGAACTTTATAAACTGGCAGTTTTCATGGCTACATTTTCTGTTACTACTCCACTGATAAGCTTTTGTTGAACTGCCATTTGAATTTTTTTTACCTCTTATGTTTTTTTAACAAGTATATTATGTAATGGAGGAAATGCAGTCCAGGCTAACCTTGGTCAATTAGGTTACTGCAGTAGCATATCTGAGTACTGAATGTTCTTTTCTGATGAAATGGAAATGGAATGTTGAATGTTACCATAAAAATTCAGTGCCTGGTGACATTTGGATTTACTCTGACTGATACATGCATCTTAAGATAAATTCTTGGTAGATTGTCCTCTTAGATTAATTAAAAACTTGGAGATGGCTTCCTGTGCCTTGTCTATTCCTTGCTCTTTCTTTTTTATGTTGTAACAAAAAACTGGAATATTGGGTTTGAGGCTGGCTTATATTTTCTGGTATTTCTAAACTGAGAACATGCCACTTACTCTGGTAAAAAACTTAAGCACTTGCCACTTCTGCTGGGTCAGAGAAATTAAGGCTGTCATCCTATCTGAATTGACAGGAATGTTGACATGAATACACTTTTACATTAAGTCCAGTGTTCTATCTTGTTTGTTTCAAAACTCAGTGTTATGAGGGTTTCATGGCATTTTGGGCCAAGATACTTAGTCCTTGTGAATAATTGTGTGAAAGCTGCTCATCTTGTCATTTATCTCAGAAGGCAGAGGATAGCGTTTTCTCCCTCATCACCTATCCAGACTTCTTATTTAATACCTGTGGACATGTGCATGTGGCTTTTATTTTTAATAAAAATTCAGGACTACTGTTTGACAAATGTTGAATTCCATCATTTAGCTGCTAGCTGTTCTGCCAAAGGTCAAGTTTTTTACAGTACTCATACACCAGCATCTCGTTTTCTGCATCTGTTTGCATCTCCCAAAGTGGTTACCAGGCAACAAAGACGTCCCTTATTTTTTATGTATGATACCATGATACAGTGAATCCCTGAGTAAAGCAAAGAAATATGGTACATGTATTCCCTTTACTGTAATATTGAACAGGTAACCATTTTTTTTTCACAGGTACCCCAAGAAGCTGGTGCAGACATACTCCGTCTTCCCCAACCAGGATGAGATGAGTGATGTAGTGGTGCAGCCTTATAACTCTCTCTTGACACTCAAACGGCTGACACAGAATGCTGATTGTGTGGTAAGGAATATTGATAGGGAATTGCCAATACTTCCCTCTGATGAAAAAAGGAAATCCCCTCATCTAGTGCTGAGAGCATATCACCCTATGCCTAAACTTGGGTGTATTAGAGTGGAAAGATTTTGTTACTAAGCAAGTATTGTTTACATATGCTTCTCTAGTTCTGTGGCTAATGTGCTTAGTTGGCATGCTATGAGGTGCCTACTGTCTCAGACCTCACTGCAAGTTCCTGTTCTATTTCCTATCTATCTCCGTTTGGTGAAGTAAACTCTTCTGTGAGTCAAGCTTGACTCCTGGTGGAATGTCTATGTCCATGTAGTTTTCTTGGCAACAACATGGAAGTGGTTTGAAATCAGCCAAGGTCAGTTAGATATAATCGTCTTGCTAAGCATTTGATTAGATTATCATTTTAGCATATAGGAAATTAATGTAGCTACAAAAGAAATTGGGATATGTCCAAAGCATATAATTTGATGCTGTTTATGAAATTTAGTTTTTCATTTGATTAATATTTAAAAGTGTGAGAATCTTCTTCAGCTGAATAATTAACTGCAAAGCATGTTGATAAATTCTAAAAGTAGGAATTAATTAATTTGGTAGCTCTATTTAAGCTTTCCCTTTTACATTATTTACAAAATGTCATTCTAGAGAGAGAAACTAAATATAGATATTTAAATCTTTGTTTCTCTTTAAAATAATACTTATTTATATCTTCTCATTTTATTTTGCTTTTATCCATGATTTAATTTTCTTTTTAACTTCATTATTTGTTTTATTTGAGCAGTGTGTATGTGTGTGTATGTGTATAATGGAAGTGGATGAAGCCCGAGTCCTACAAATCTATTTAGCAGGGAGAAGTATGCCCTCTCCCCCCTCTTTTTTGCCCAACACTACTTAAACAATTTTCTTTTTTAACAGGTGGTTCTAGACAATACAGCTCTGAATCGTATTGCTACTGACAGGTTGCACATCCAAAATCCCACCTTTTCCCAAATCAATCAGCTGGTGAGTGCATGGGGAGGTTTCCTTGGGCTTCTGAAAAAGGAAGGTTGGGATCTGAGTCATGCATGGCTATGTTTTCGTAAGTGGTGGTCAGAGCTCCACAGAGTTAGGAAGATGATAGGTAGAAATTCAGAGGTGGACATTATTTAATTCTACAGGTATCAGTGCCTTGGTTCTCTTTATGTTTTAAAACTGGAACATTAATATCACTCTGAAGAAGATAGTACATACATTTAAAACTAAGGTGGTGAGCTTTGAAGTGTAGAATAGGTGCCTAATTCTTTTTCTCTGTTTCTGCCTTAAAATTTTGTGAAATTGACACTTTTTGTCAACATTAAGCTATTCCAGGATGGGATAGCTTTCCTCTTGGTTTTCCCAATTTTGTTTTATCTTTCAGTTTTGAGGATAGCTTTTAGGCCATTTATAGATAGAGTGCTATTCATGACAATTTTCAGTGTTGTTTTAGTATTCCTATCCATACAACAAGTCTGTAAGGTATTATATGACTTGCCTCTGTAGCTAAGAAATAATGTATGTGATCAGATAATTAACTGGTTCTCCTATATACAGTTCCAGCTCATTATCCATCATAATTTGTAGGAAGAGCTAGCAAATACTATATAGTGCTTGTATCCATTTCCCATTTTGAAAATTCTCAGCATTTAAAATATTTGAAATAAATGTGCAACTCCTGAACATATTCCTCTGAGTAGCTTTGGAGACTTTTTGGCCAAATTTCTCAGGATGTTAGAAACTACAGTTCTCTCTTTGATTAACTTCTGCCTTTTCTTTCTAGGTCTCTACTATAATGTCTGCCAGTACTACCACGCTGCGCTACCCTGGTTATATGAACAATGATTTGATTGGGCTGATTGCCTCCCTCATTCCCACTCCTAGGTTGCACTTTCTCATCACAGGATATACACCTCTCACCACTGACCAGGCTGTAAGTGCTTTTCTTCTTCTGACTTTAAATCAAGATCTGGGAGTCTTAAGATACATATACTATCAAGAAAAAAAAAACATTAAAAAGCACTACTACAAAAAAATGAAGAAATATAACAAAAGAAAAAAAACTTGTCATAATATATTGTTATAGTTACAAATCTATATATATTTATCTAATGTAAATATTGTTCAAATGCATATACATTTATATGACTCTCGTGTGTGTGTGTGTGTGTGTGTGTGTGTTTATCAAATTTGTCACCGCCCATCTCCTCCCACCAGAGGGTCTCTGGGCGGTTTACAACAAAATAATAAAACAATAAATATACAAGACAATTACAATATATCAAAATACAATATCTAAAAATATAATTACAGATAAACAATAAATTGCAGATAAAAATAAAATCCAAATGGCAGATGATCTAACTTAGTCTTTGTATGTGACGAGTGCCCTAGGGCACTAGCCATCCCCAAACATGACGACTCCCCTCCCCGCCCCAAGCCAGGTGGCAGAGCCAGGTTTTCAAATTCCTCCGGAAGGCCAGGAGCAATGGGGCTAGCCTCACCTCCCGGGGTAAGATGTTCCAGAGGGTGGGAGCTACTGCAGAGAAGGCCCGCCTCCTGGACCCTGCCAGACAGAATTCTCTTAGCCGATGGGGTCTGCAACATCCCTACTCTGCATGATCACTTGGGATGGTTGATGTAACGAGGAAGAGGCGGTCCCTCAGGTAGTCTGGCCCCATGCCTTGTAGGGCTTTAAAGGTGATAACACCTTGGATTGGACCCAGAAGCAGAGTGGTACCCAATGCAGCTTGCACAGCAAAGGTGTTATATGCGCCCTTCTAGGGGCACCAAAAATAGCCCACGCAGCTGTATTCTGAACCAGCTTTAGCTTCTGGATACTCTTCAAGGGTAGCCCCACGTAGACCACATTGCAGTAGTCTATATGGGAGATAACAAGGGCATGAGTGACCGAAGGGCTTCCTGACCCAGGAAAGGGCGTAATCTACTGTATTTCGTGTAAATGAGTCCCATATTTCATTATACGTGTCCATACAAATTCTACATCTATAGGCAATCCACTCGTAAGTAGTAAGTGCAGTCAGGTCCAATCCATTGAATAAATGGGGCATACATTTACCTTTCCAATGCTGCAATATCAATCTTTTGGCCATAGTAAGGGCACAAAGAATCTTAATGTTACTATTTTTGTGTTTTTTCTTTTTCTTTTTTCTGTTATTAATTAAAAAGTACTTGAAAGAATTAAATTAAATTAAATTAAAGGACATGGGAGTCTTTGTGCTCCATTTCTGGCTTTCACATTTTCTGTGGTATACTTAAATGGATAGCAGTGACCTCTGGACAACTGCCATGTCAAAAGTGTGGTCAGAGACTGGATTTGTCACTTTGACCATGCTTTGCTTAACAGCAGTTATTGAATGAGGCACAGTTTTTGCCATGAATCTGGAATTGTGAACCCATGGGTGCATACATCCCAACATCACCATATTTGTACTCCTGCCACCCAGACAAGCAGGGCTAATATGCTAGGGTGTGCTTTTTTTCTGTTATTTTCAGACTTTGATGGGCTTTAGAAACCGAATGGATGACTTAAATATTGTAGAAGATTGAGGTACAGTAGCTCCCTGAAAGTCCCCCAAATCAAACCTTGCCTACTCAGTGACATCCCAATGTGATGATGCTCACCCATTGCAGTTTTCAGGATGGGCACAAAGGTTGGCCCCTGGTAAAAAAATAATCATGATTTTACAAAGTACAGTGGCTGGTTTTACACAGCAAGTTAAGCCCTCAGGCAAGGCACTTTATTTTGAATGATGATGTGTGAAACAGCCATACTGCCCTACCTACAGTTGCCATGAAATTATTGAAGATGATGTAGTGCTAGAAACAAAAGCATGGGTTCTCCTGAGATAAATTCATGCAACCATACTCCCAGAGTGCTAAATAGTTGTCTTCATTTTTCATTCTTTTCAACAAGCAACAGGACAAGATGCCGAGGGGCAGATCACAAAGGCTAATGATTCAGAGGGTATCAGTTGCATGGTGTGTGTGGGTGGCTGCACAAGATTTTTGCTGTGTGTTTTCTCTTCCTGCCTCCTTCCCCTAGGAGATGGGATGCCTCTTACATAATTTGTCTGTTTCTCTAAATGTGAATATATGCTCTGTCAAAATAGCTAATTTGCATTTCTCTTTTCTTTCCACTGCTGTTACTATTTAAAGCAACTGAAATGGTTCATGGGAGGTATCCTAATTTTCCAGATTTAGGAAAAGACATCTTGCATAAGTGGTGTGTGTATCTGTCATTTGGCCTAGCTTAGGATGCTGCAATTCTAATCTCTGAATTGGAACTAGTGTTGTTTCATAGCTTTAATACATCAGACCAGCCCATGGTCCTCTGCAGAAACTTTCTTTAATGAAGAATCCTCCCAAGCTCTATATGTGATCCTTTTTCTTTTGAGTGTGAGACAACCTTCAGTTCTTCTACCAAATAAATGCTATACTGCTGTCTTACTTTGCCCACAGGTGGCCAGCGTGAGGAAAACCACTGTCCTTGATGTCATGCGTCGGCTACTGCAGCCTAAAAATGTGATGGTATCCATGGGGCGTGACAGGCAGACAAACCATTGCTACATTGCCATCCTTAACATCATCCAGGGGGAAGTGGATCCAACCCAGGTCAGCAGTTTGAGAAAGATTGGCCAAATGGAGCTAGCTACCTAGAACCTATTATTAGGGCTTATCTGTTCTGATAATACCAATGACCAAATAGTCACACTTTTATATATGTCAAATCTGTGGATTAATATAAGTGTTAATTTGAGGCAGGGGCAGCCTGTGACCTTCTGTTGTGATGAATTACAAATCCAAGTGCATTACCCTTGATCACACTCACTCAAATTAATGGTACCTTGAGTGAGCACCTTTTCCAGGTTACTTTTTTCAAGAAGCTCTTCCACTATTGTTATTTCCCACCACAGTTGAATAAGTGTATTTACTTATGTACTCATACTTACAAACCATTTGCCCCTCATCAGGTCCATAAGAGTTTACAGCGGATCCGGGAGAGGAAACTGGCCAACTTCATCCCTTGGGGCCCTGCCAGCATCCAAGTGGCACTTTCTAGGAAATCTCCATACTTACCATCAGCTCACAGGGTCAGTGGTCTCATGATGGCTAATCACACCAACATTTCCTCGGTAAGTTTGGATAGGGCCATTAATATTGCAATTTATTTTTAATTAGGGCCCTAGTGTTCTCATATATGAGCTAATAACATGTGGAGACGTGCAGCACTTCAGCTTTGATACACAAAAGGTGCTTTGGAATCACAGGAACGGGAATGTAGGATCTATTTGCACTGTTGTAAAACAGCCATGCCTTTTTCCAGGATCTGCATTCATGGCAAGATACAGTTACTGTGAGGTGCTGCAGACAGGTGAAATGCTCATGCTCCCATACAGACCAAAGCAATTCTCAGAGATTGACTTGAACGCTCTGCACAGCTCTTACTTGTTTCCATTAATCTGCCACTCCAGCCACTCTCCATTTATATGCCACTGCTAGAGACTCTGAATTGTTTACAACAAACCAATACAGAGTAGGATTGAAACAGTAGAAACAACTAGAACAATTAAACACCTGACAACAACCATACCAATGTGCCTCCATTGTTCTGACATTTCATCCATTTCCCAAGAGACTACACAACAATGGTTCTGTGCCCCTTTTAAGGTTACATTCAGAATTTAGTAGATGATTTCTCACTTTCTCTCACTAATAGCTTTCAGCTAATATTTTTATTTCATAGGTATGGAGTTTCTGATTCAGAAGTAGTTTACATTGATTTTCCTTAAGGAGAAATACAAGTTCAAGAAATGTGATTGCACTTGAAAGAATATTTTTTATTTCATGAAGTTGCTGGTGAATGACTTTGGGGGAAATATAGCACACTTCTGTTTTTGTATGGATTGTGAGGAGCTGTGATAATATAGGATGGGGAAAGTGTTTCTGATGACTGATCCTTCTTCTCTGGATTCCCTCCCTGCATATCAGTAGGTTATTTGATCTACAAAAATTGTTCTTTAAAACCAAGACAATAACAGTAAATATCAACCATGTGGGACTTGATCCTGGATGTGGTGCTGATCTGATATGTACTGCAGAAATATGACTGAGCAAATAGGGCTAATCAGGCTTCAGAATACAGCAATGGCTTTGGGTTGGAAAATGGTTTTGCCGGCTTCCGGTGGGAATGGCAGACTGAACAGATGGGCCCGCTGGTTCAGCGGGCGGAGCTGACAATGCGGTAACTTTTTTCGGGCTCAGGCAGGTTTTCCTGAAGCCCAGAAACGTTCTCTGGGTCAAGGAGAATACCTGGAATGATCCCATCTGTCCTCCGGATGGCTGCTTGCAGCCAAAAGATCGCAAATTTGCATTCAACTGGTAAGAGCCAGCTGGGAGGCGGGGACTTCATCACCTTCCAAGCCGCGCTGTAGCCTTAAAGGGACACTAAGACCAGCCACCCCATTTCTAAATCACCAATTTGTATTATATGTACCCCAAGAGAGGCTTTCTACAGCAAGGAGAAGCTGGTTCTCTTGGTGCTTAACATTGGGATTACTTTTTTAAAAAAAATTCCTTTAAGTTTTGGATTTCATTTTCCTTCCAAAGGAAATTCCAAAGATTGAGAATAAACAATTGTCTTCCTGTTATTATTTTTGTATTAAATTTGAAGATATTAGCATTTTCCTACACGTTGAATTGGCTGATTTGAACCTTCAGCTTTCTGTTTTCACCTTCCCTTGAGAACTGTCTGCTATCTCATTCTCACTTTATGTAAACACACTTTGGAACCCTTCCATATCTTCGACTTTCACTGGTTAAGCTCTTAGGGGGTGCCATAATCTACTGCGTGAGACATAGAGGATTTCAAACAGATTCTTTCTGACTTTCACCAGGATTTTAAATAGATTTCTTCTGACTTCTGTCAAGCTTTTATGCAAGATATCCAGGATATTGTGGAAAATAAGAGACCTAAAATGTGCCATCAGGTTGGGGATGTGGTGAATGAAATTGAGGAATTTAAGAGTGATAGAAAGGGTTTTTTTAAGACTGTGATTGGAATTTTTATTGAGATGCTGGATGAAGATTGGATAATGGAGTTGGAGAAATCTAAGGGAGAGAGTGATCTGCAAGCCATAAGTAAAATTGAACTCCTGGTGGAATGCCATGAAAAGAACCTGGAATCTTTAAGGGGGGCAGTTGGGCTGTTTGATTCTCTCAAGAGGAAAGCTCTGTGCGTGTTGTGGGGATACGTAACTGCTCTGGTTTATTTTGAAGTGGGATAAGGGTTGAAGAATGTTCATCTGGTTTGCTTTAAGGATCTGATTGATGCTATTTGCCTTTAAAGATTTGGATTTACTGTTTTGATTTGTCTTTGTTTTTTGGGTTTATTAAGATTGGGATTATTAAAGTTATTGTACTATTAAGTATAATAGCAGACAACTTACGTGCTTTTTAATTTGATTCTTATAGTAGAGAAAAATATATAGAATAGTGGTAGGTAAAGGTAAAGGTTTCCCTTGACGTAAAGTCCAGTCGTGTCCGACTCTAGGGGGCGGTGCTCATCTCCGTTTCAAAGCCTTGGAGCCGGCGTTGTCCATAGGACACTTCCGGGTCATGTGGCCAGTATGACTCACGGAACGCCGTTACCTTCCCGCCGTAGCGGTACCAATTAATCTACTCACATTTGCATGTTTTCGAACTGCTTGGTGTGCAGAAGCTGGGACGAGCAACGGGAGCTCACCCCGCCGCGCGGTTTCGAACCGCCGACCTTCCGATCGACAGCTCAGCGGTTTAACCCGGGAATAATTAAATATGTTTTATCTTTTGGAGGGGAGAAAGATGTTTAGGAGGGTTATATGAACTTTTTATTCTTTATTTTAATATAAAGGGGAGGAGTAACTGTACTTAGTGATTTTTATTATGTGTTAAAGTAGAATGACTTATAGAAATAATGTGGTGTTTTGGTTTAATATAGAGTAAGAGATTGGCTATGGAAATTTTTATATATCCTTGCTGTTAAAAGTCGGAAACATGTTTTTGTAAATTCGAAAATTTTTTCTCTTGTGTTTCCGCACTTTTTAAGTTTTTTTTCTTTCTTTCTAGGGTTTTTTTTTTGTAGTTTTTATTTTTCTCTTGAAACCTAATACAATTTACTATAAAAAAGAAAATGGTTTTGCCTTGGCCACCGTAATTGTATCTCCCTTCCCAAATGCCCTGTTCAGTAATCCATCCACACTGAATATCTGAATCTTATTTTGGAATCTGATGCCAGGATTATGTTTCTGATGGTGCTTAACTTTCCCTGCTCGAGAGATGGATCTCAGCTGTTTGTCTGAAATACTTACAGTTTACTGTCTTGGAGAACATGCTGAGACATGTTCTTACCTGGTACATTTTAGGAGGCCATATTAACAATAGTTATGACTCAGATATATTCTGTAGGACACACAACTGATCTGTAGGGCACAAATCTCATCTGGTGATATCTTTGAGAAAAAAGATGCTGTAGGTAAGAAGCTTAAAACTACTATGTAGTCAGGATTGGATTGTCAGTAATGTTTTCTCTACATGGGAGGGCAACTGTTGGGATGACCCTATTCTGGAGATTTCTAACTGTCTAATAGCCATTTTTGTGCTGCTTTGATTGGTGATCTTATTTGTACTCTAGCTGAACTCTGGAATAGAGGAGCACACATTTCTCTCAAAATCCTCTTCTGAATTGCAGAACTAATTCCATAGTTATCAGAGGAACTGAGAATACTAATATGATTGGAGATTATATGGTCCATCATAGTTCCTTTTGGGATTGGCTTAATAGGCATTGTACCTTGGTGGTTGCATCATTTCCTTGGAGATCAGTCAGAGAAGACTGCTGCTGTAGCTTATGACCTTTCAACTGCATTATGCCACAGGTTCCATCTTATCTCCTATGCATTTTAGCCTCTTTCTGAAATTGCTGGGTGAGTCTTTTTGAAGCCTTGAGCTGAAGTGTCATCAATATGGAGATGACATTTGGCTATACTTCTCATTTTCAATTATATACCACTGTTCTACATCATAGGAAGGGGTGAACAAATGAAATACCATCTTGATAAGATGAAGATGCTGATAGATTTGTAGCCATTTTACATCTCATTCTTGATGGATTGTATTTTTTTTGAGAATCGTGTGTGCAGATTGGTAGCAGATAATCTATTATAAATTTTGATTTGCCAATTTGCAGTTGCTTTCAGAAAACATAGATCTGTCCATAGTTATCCATATCAGAAACTACATTATTCCAAAGCTTTGGGTGGGACTGCTTGACATATTTGGAAACTCTGATTAGTCAAAAAGTGTTGCTAGATTACTGTCTGAGCTGAATGACCAGTCTAATGTTGCATCACTTATTTTCACTTCTATTTATTTCTATACTCTAAGACACTGATTTTAAACTTTGAAGCTTAAATGGGTTGAGAGTTTGTTTGCACATGACCTGGTAATTAAAATTGACGTCTGAAGCTCTGACCTTGAGCTCATTCCCAAATTAGATATGTATCCAAGACTGGGCCTTTTCTGTGGTGGTTCCAAGATAGTGGAAAACCGCTTACAGAGTTCTCCTAGGTCCTTCTCTATTTTTTCTAAATAGTGTGCAAGGAATAGAACAAAGAAGACAAAATAAACCATAAGAAAACAATTGCAAAGAGACCTAATTTTTTGAAGTACTAGAAATGTTTGAGCATTGTTGAAAGTAACTGGTTTTTCTTTCAGTATGTTCTTTTTAAAAGTTTTTAAATTTACTAATTAGTGTTTTGCTGCTTAATATGTAGTCTTGTAAGCACCTCTCTAGCATTTATAGCAAAAAGCAGCAGAATAAAATAAAAACCCTAATCTCTCACAAGAAAACCCTGTTGATCTCTCAGGGTATGCTTGTATGGCCTGGCTCTGGGTCCATCAGCCCTAGAGTGTAGTAATTTCTGCTGGACAGCACCATTTTACCAACTGCATCTTCCTTCCCCCTTTTAAGCAAAATGACAGCAACCATAGCCAGAAATCTTCTTGCTCTTTTAGTACTTAGAGTGTGAAAAGAGCAATCCAGTACTTTCCATATTTTATTGCCCCAGTGAAGGATGCTTGGCACTGTTAAGAGGCTTACATGATCACTCTGCTCCCTTTCTATAAAATCCTTCCCAGTGCCTTTTTTTACCTATTGTTCTTTTTTGTTTAGCTCTTTGAACGTACCTGCCATCAATATGATAAACTGCGCAAACGTGAAGCCTTCCTGGAACAGTTCCGAAAAGAAGACATGTTCAAAGAGAACTTTGATGAACTTGATGACTCCCGAAAGATTGTCCAGGAGCTGATCGATGAATACCATGCTGCCACTCGGCCTGACTATATCTCTTGGGGCACTCAGGAGCAATGAATGTGTTTGTAGTCTGTTTTTTCCTGTTTGGAGTATTTTCTTCTTGAAACAATGGATTCTGTTAAATCTATCACTCCTTTCTGTGACCTATGTCTGGAAGTAAGGGAAGTAGTTGCAGATCTCTCTCCAAGAGAAGAGATTCTCTCTGTATGCTGTTTGGTTCTGATGTTGGGAATTCCTTATTACTTGGTGAGCTCCTATTATCATTAAGCCCAGCTTCCTCCTGTTTTCTAAAGGAATCTGACTAGATTAATATCAAGCAATATGCCGATTTCTTTCATTTCTTTTTAATGTTCTTAAGGTGCTTTTTCTGTCATAAGCTATGTTAATTTGTACTTGTATTTATTTAAACATATTTCTGCTGAGGAAGTCTCTAGAGTGGATAATGAAGAGAAATATCTACAGGCATTTTAAATAACCCAAACCCGTATTTCTGCATAAGATTCTGGCAATTTTGTATTGCTCAGCATTTAATCTGCAGCTCCATTAACATATAATGGGTGAAGACAGATTAAAACAGGAAGGGTAAACAAGGCAATGGAGGCCTGAATATCTGTGTGGTGATCTATACATCTTTTCCAGCTCACTAAAGGAAATGGATAATGTGGGTGGAGTACAAACTGAAATGACAGGATTAGGGAGGCCAGCAATGAAGAAGCATAGTAACTTTGATTTTAAAGCTGCTTGAGCAAATATTGCTCTTTTTTGTCACTGATGGAAAATTTTCCCATTTAATGTTTCAATCTACTCGTCAAGGACACTTACATAGTACAGTTGTTCTAGGACATATGGGACATTACAGTTGCCACAATAATCAAGACTTCATACCAGTTAAGCCAGAACACTTTATTCTTCTGTTCTTTACCTGATACAGTGATCTTCAGCAGTTAATATGCCTGCTCATATCATTAATCCTATCATTAATCCTTCTGTTGCCCCTGTACACTTTCAGTTGATCATCTGTGAGCTGGGAGAATTTTAATACTTGTTTTACTCCCTTTTTAGCGTCCCACTTAATTTCTTCCCCACCATCTTTTCTCCTCCCAGAAAGTGACTAATAAATGCCCTCATTTCATGCTTCCAAGCATCCTGTCCTAAAAAGGAAGGGTTTTACACCAATTCCATATTTCTCCCAGAACTGATTAAACTACAGACTTGTCTTACTTAAGAGCCAGAATATCAAAAGCAAATTAACAGAAAAGCCTACAGTAGACTGGGTTGGTGGAGGGACAGTGTGTACACAATCCTTTTTATTCTTTCTAGACCAATAGAATGTCAGAAAGGAAGTATGTAAAGAGGCTTGGGACTCTGCCTGCCTGCTGGCCTGGCTATCAGCAGGATAATTTTCCAAAAACAGAACAGAACGGGACCAGATTTGCTGTGAAGGGAGAATCTGGCAAAAGAAAGATTAGAAAACAGGCCAAAGCGATCCAGGACGGTGTGGAGAAAATCCAGAGGAACTGCACCCAATGCATCCCTATGGGAGAGGTTATTGGGCAGTGGCTCGGAATGTTGGTGACCTTGCTGTTCTTAAGCCCTCTCCCTCTTCTCTCCTGGTCATGTGTCTTAAAATGGAGCAGTTAAGGGCTCAGGAAGAATTTCAGAAGCCGGATTGCTATTGGTCTGTGTTCTGAGTTTTGGGAAATGTAAAGAACAAATGTGATGGCTTTATCGTGGTATTCTGTATGTTAGTGGATTTTAATTGTGAAAAGCCAGCAGCTTGCTATTTGGGAAACAGTTTGTACCTTCTGGTTTTATGTTGTGTGTTGACCAGCAGAGCAGAACAGTGCTTCATTTTTAGAAAGTTACTCAGGTTTTTAAGAATATTTTATTTATTTATTTTATTTTCTACCCCTTTATTATTTTTATAAATAAGTCAAAGCAGCCAACAGCTAATACGCCTTCCTCCTCCTCTTTTCCCCACAGCAATAACCCTGTGAGGTGGGTTGGGCTGAGAGAGTGACTGGCCCAAGGTCACCCAGCCAGCTTTCAGGCCTAAGGTGGAAATAGAACTCACAGCCTCCTGGTTTCTAGCCTGTTGCCTTAACCACTAAACCAAACTGTATTTTATAAGCAATTGTCTTTATTTTTATGTGGTAAGTTGCAAGTGCTTGGAAGCATTTTTTTTTCCTTTGGGGACTTTAAAACATGGTCACAATTTCTGGATTCCTGTGGAAACAATATCAACTAGGTTATGTACTCACTGTTTATCTAACACTGGAAGATATTGGTGCATGGAAAAACATGCTTGTATTCTTTGGCTTTAATGTATAGGGGTTTGCACCCAACGTTTTAATAACCCATACCCTTGCTTAGCTTCCCTTTTAATGAACACCCCACAATAAGTCTAAATAATTACTATCGCTTTACCCCTTACTATACATTCTTAAGAGACGACCACAGGAGAGAACGTTATGGGTCTGTCTAGTTTCCAACAATCTTTGTTTAGTAGGGTGTGTCAATGGGAATAGTGTGCCAGGTATAATCCAGGTGATTTGAAGGAAAGGCACAGCAGTAAAGCTATCTTCAACTTTCTTGGGAACAAAGGTTGACTTTTTTAAAACAGAACAGGATGAGGACACGGTTTGTATAAAAGTATTTAATCAGATTAGGCGTGGGAGTAGCAAATCCCTCTGTACAGAAGACATAGTTTATCAGCTCCTTAGGAGCAAAAAATATCACTATTCCTTTCAGTGACCAGAATATATGCTGATCCAAAACCACAAGACTCCTGCCAGGACACAGGAGTCAACTCAATCAGAATTCCATCACTGGCATTTTGGGGGAATGCATCCCTGTTCGTGTGATTACTGGAAGTTCTTGATGCTGAACATGCTTGTCTGTTGATGCTGCAGAATTCTCTTCATCTGAAAAAAGAAAGCAACAGGTCTCTGGTGGCAGCTAACACTAGTGTCCTCCCAGCATATAACTGCCATTCCAAGTATCATCTCTTGGACAAACCCAAAACAAAAAGAAAATGCAAGAAGGGTTTGGTATATATGCTTTCAGTCAGAAAAGCTGGAGGAATGTTAAGAACAGAGAACATATAGCTGGAAATACCACGTTGCAGCTGTTTTGAGTGAAAAATTGAGGTAAGTTGCACAAGTGGAACTTTCTGTGGAACTTTGCTTCTAGTCAACCAGCATATGTGGCTAATTAACAGCCCAGTAAGAATATGATTTTTGTTCAAATCTGCCAAAGTTGGATAAAACCAACTTGCCATTTTAAGCAAACCACATATGGGGTTTATACATACATACACTTGAGTTCAAACACAGACATCCTTATACCATTCTGTATTTACTATTTAACATACTATGTGTTAACCAAAAATCACACATTGTACTGGAGCTGGACTCAGAATAGTACAGGAGGTATGCAGAGCTTTCTGTCTTCAACGCCCCTACATTTATTACTGGTCCCTTCTGTCATACTGAACAGACTTTCATCTTCTTGGACAAGGTGTATACAAAACTCCAGATAGTTAAAAAAAAAAAAAACTTAATTTTTTTTTTAAAGTAGACTAGGAGAGAGGATGTGTATTACCTACATTTATTGAGCTGTACGTGATTTCTGTAAACTCAATATACAGTAAGGACACATGATTCTGACTACTTATCAAGAGTAGCGCTTCAGTTCTAGATTGGTATTACTTCAAAGTCAAATAAACTTTTCCAACTCTCCCTGCTAGGTTACTACACTGTGTGCACAATTATTAGGCAAGTGAGTATTTTGACCATATCATTTTTATGCATATTTTCCACCTCCAAGCTGTATAAACCTGAATGCTTATTGGATATAAGCATATCAGGTGATGTGTATTTGTGTAATGAGGGAGGGTGTGGCCTGAGATCAACACCCTATATCAAGGTGTGCATAATTATTAGGCAGTTTCTTTTCCTCAGGCAAAATGGGCCAAAAAGATTTAGCTGACTGAAAAGTCAAAAATTGTAAAAAGTCTGTCAGAGGGATGCAGCACTCTTGAAATTGCTAAGATATTGGGGCGTGACCACAGAACCATCAAACGTTTTGTTGCAAATAGTCAACAGGGTCACAAGAAATGTGTTGAGAAAAGAAGACACAAATTAACTGCCAAAGATTTGAGAAGAATCAAACATGAAGCTACCGGGAACCCATTATCCTCCAGTGCTGTCATATTCCAGAACTGCAACCTACCTGGAGTGCCCAGAAGTACAAGGTGTTCAGTGCTCAGAGACATGGCCAAGGTAAGGAAGGCTGAAACTTGACCACCACTGAACAAGACACATAAGTTGAAATAGCAAGACTGGGCCAAGAAATATCTGAAGACGGATTTTTCAAAGGTTTTATGGACTGATGAGATGAGAGTGACTCTTGACGGACCAGATGGATGGGCCCGTGGCTGGATCAGTAACGGGCACAGAACTCCACTTCGACTCAGATGCCAGCAAGGTGGAGGTGGGGTACTGGTATGGGCTGGTATGATTAAAGATGAGCTAGTTGGACCTTTTCGGGTTGAAGATGGACTCAAAATCAACTCCCAAACCTATTGCCAATTTTCAGAAGACACTTTCTACAGGAAAAAGTCTGCATCTTTCAAGAAGACCATGATGTTTATGCAGGACAATGCTCCATCGCATGCATCAAAGTACTCCACTGCATGGCTAGCCAGTAAAGGCCTCAAAGATGAAAGAATAATGACATGGTCCCCTTCCTCACCTGACCTAAACCCTATTGAGAACTTGTGGGCCCTTCTCAAACGGGAGATGTACGGTGAAGGAAAACAGTACACCTCTCTGAACAGTGTCTGGGAGGCTGTGGTTGCTGCATAAAAAGTTGATCGTCAACAGATCAAGAAACTGACAGACTCCATGAATGGAAGGCTTATGACCATTATTGCAAAGAAGGGTGGCTATATTGGTCACTGATTTTTTGTTTGAAATGTCAGAAATGTTTATTTGTAAATTTTAAGTTGTTTATTATTCTCATTTTAACATGAAAATAAACAAGTGAGATGGGGGAATTTTTGTTTTTCATTTAGTTGCATAATAATTCTGCACACCAATAGTTGCCCAATAATTGTGCACACATAGATATGCTCCTAAGAAAGCCAAAACCTCACTTTTACTTTCTTAAATATTCAGGTTTGAGGTTTATTAACATTTTGGATTGACTGAGAGCAGTGTAGTTGTTCAATAATGAAATTCATCCTCAAAAATACAACTTGCCTAATGATTGTGCACACAGTGTATACTTTGTTTGGATGACAGGAATTTCATCACTTAGGCAGTGTGGTCCAATTACATCAAAGAACATGCAGCTGCACCTGAAAGTTCTCAAGGTTAGCATTCCCTTGGGTGTAGAACAAGGCAACCTTGGGATTGGGAATGAGATACATTGGATAACTAAGTATAAAGGTGGAGGAACAGTGGGATGTTTTCAGTAATATGTTAATTAAAGCAAAACTCACCCATCATGAGATGTTAAAATGTCACGCTATCTCAGTTGACTGGACAATTCTCATACGTATCAACTGTTCTTATTAAAGCGAAAATAATCCTTTTCTGGTCCAGAAAGGCCCTAATCAAGCTCTTAGAATATTTCTGCATGCCCTTCTCATGTAACTGGCTTTGTCCAAATATACCAATCTGTTTTCATATTCTCCAGATGGAATAACTCACCTGATGATACACCGGAAAGGGCAGAGCCAAAGCTAATCACTTTCCAACCTGGTCCAGGGAGGCTTCTGTGACCTTCAGCTGTCCCATACTCTATTTCTTCCGTTTGTTCATGATGGCCCATATCACAGAAGTGGCTGCCTTCAGGATACTACTGTGTAGATGTTCTTGCTTCTCTACTTGTTGCTTGGCCAAAGAAGAGCTGATCCACAGTCCAACAGACAATGCCCCAATAAAAAAGGCCCTGGAGGCAGGTCACATGGTGGTGAGGATAGGTGAACATAGCAAGATTAAAGCAGGTTAATACAAAACAGCTGGTTGAAGCAGGGACATCATGCATGTTTGGCAAAGTTGCCCTTCAAATTCTGAGTGTCTCCTTAAAGGTAGGCAAACTGCTACCAGTGGTCAGCTTGTATGGCTGAAACAAAAGAGTGGTAGTAAATGCATGTTAATTTTGGAGTAATATTCTCCACTTTGGGCTTGACCCCTCACATAGTATGACCCTTGCCTGCAGCACTAAACAGCAGTCTACACTGCTGGCTGTTGCAGAGATTTAGTCCACGTTGAGAGAACCATATAGCTGAACCATAGTTTCACAGGTTCCCAGTATGATTCTTGCCCACCATAGCTAGAACAGATAGGTAAGTCAAGTCAGTCCATCAAGGCAAGGAGACATCTCCCTACTTTGAGTGAATATTACCTACCATTTCAAAGTTAACAATAGGCTTTTCTGACTTACAGATTGCACTGTTTCCAAACTGTACCTTTAAAGTCTTGCAAATTTGAATTTTTATTTTGCTTAGTTCTGCCCCAGCCAGACAGGGAGACTCCTCCACTGCAACAGCATGCCACTCTTATTTTTGCTTGCTTGCATTCATTCATTCATTTTTATATAGCTGCCCATCTCAAATACATGATTTAATCGTTGGCTTACAACAATTAAAAACAAAGTACAATATCAAATCATATGTAAAAACCCATACAACACAATCTGCAGCCAAGGTATAAAAAACCAATTGTGATCAGCACAACCATTGTACAGGCTCTACCACACACCTGGATCCCCAAGTCCAGTGCAAAACCACAACTTAAAGTCCTTAAGAAAAGCCAGGAGGATCAGGGGCAATCTGATTTAGGAGATGATACTCCAAAGGGTGGGTGCAACGACAGAAAAGGCTCTCTTCCTGGACCCTGCCAAATGGCATTCCCTAACAGACGGGACCCAGAGCACGCCTCTTCTGAAGAATCTAATGGGATTGGTAGATGTATTTGGGGAGAGGCCATCCCTCAAATAACCCAGTCTGATGCCACAGTGGTTGCTGCAGCTAGACAAGCTCAGGACCTTGGTTTTTTTACCGTCAAGATTCTAAACATACTGTTGACTCTTGGACCCTTTTTTCAGTTTAGCTGTGACTGACATACATGTTTTTATGAGAAATACTTTCCATACCTGGTAAAACTATCTAGTACATTCTTTGAACAGGGGTGCTTATGCTGCCAGCTCTCCATGTGGAAGACAAATGAGTTGGGGCTGCAGGTCATACCCAAATGCAACATCAGGTCTTGGGTCACCTGGGATGAGGTGACAGTGGGGATCACAGGAGGCCTGGCCATGTCCAGCAGGAAGGTACTTAGTGCTCCAAAGGTCATGGTGTCAAACATGCTGAGGAAAGGTAAATGGGGTGAGGGGAGGAAGAGAGTGATTTAATTGAATATATATGGATAATAAAAAGTCAATAATCGAATTGTTCCACCAGACTACAGAATTAAGAAATTATACTACATAAGACCAATTCCTGGCTGTTGGTAAGAACCTAGAGTTGTAGAAGTTGCTGTTTCTAAAAAGAGATGGAAGTAATATTGCTAGCATCAGTGAGACCCTATGTTCAGCCTTTTTTGCATCCTACCAATTAAGCAATCTTGTCCCCTTCCCAATAACCCACGGTCTTGCTCACCTCCTGGACTGTAGTGTTAGATGTGACGGCCACATAGCAGGTGGTAGTACCAGGACAATGGGTGGAATGTGTTATTTCCTGGCTTCCTATCAGTGCTGCAATCTCATCCAAGGAGGGCACACACTCCCGTCCTTTGCTTTCGCGCAGGGCTTGTGTGATTAAATGTCCATAGTGGGTCACTGGTGATCTTGGGAACTGTTTCTCCATCCTATTGGATCAGGGAAGAGATGGTATTAGGCAACTGGCTCCATAAAGTCTCAATAATAAGAATTGCACCCACAAAAAGATTCCTTCTGAAGATCTGCCTCGCACATTGCTCAAATCTGTCAAATAAATTATCTTTCTAATCCACTTCCTGCCTACTAGACCATAAGCAGACTTAATGGAAATTTATTGGCAACTGGAATTATGTTGTCTCTGAAAACATTAAAAAAGGGAGGGCATCTTTGTTCACACCCTTGTGAATAAGAGCTACTGGGGACAGAACAAAGAAGGATGTTGTACACAGACACTCCTACCCTTTCACTTCCCTCAGATGGGGTGAAATATTTTTTGCCAGATGCTTTGCATTCACTGCTTTAAGTTTGTGACCAAAGTATTACACTATGAATGGGAACTTGTGGCCATCCAACTATTGCTGTATTACAGCTACCAGCAGCACCAACTAAAACAGCTAATGGTGAAGGTCATTGGAGTTGTAGTTCTTCAACAGCTGGAACACCTGAAATTTCCCACTTCTGCATTAGACATGTTTTACACTGTTTTCCATTTCCCCTGCTCACCGCTGCAAATGCAGATGCAAGTAGCAGAGTATAGGTACAGAAGGTATAAATGTGTAGCTCATGCACACAAGCAGCTGCCAGTAGCGCAAATCTGTGGGTGCCCCTGGAATAGGTGGCTCTGTTGTCTGTTTCACCAGTTGGCAGAATATTTCATCCACCAGGGCTGGAAGGTCATGGCAGGTTTGCAGGACCCCCTGCATGAGGAGGGTTGGATCTCGCACTTCTTCAAGCTGCTGTAGTGAATGGAACAGTTTGACAGCTTCATCACGAAGCCCTGAATAACCTTGGCCACCTGAAGCTGCAAAATTGGGTGAGGTAGGAGGAAGAAGATAAGAAGACAGCAACAATTAGGTAATATACATTTAGATCTGCCCAAGCCCTTGCTCTCATTTTCTCCTCTGTAGGTGGAGAACTGCCCAGGCCTTTTACAGGTCAGGACATTTCGTGGGCACACAGTTTGTATTTAGGTCAAGGGTTGCATTTGGTCTTTAAATATTGGGTTGTGTGGGATTTATTTTAATCTAATTTAAATTCAGTACAGGTGATATAATTTTTCAAATATTTAATAACGTTTCCTTTCTGTCATCTTAAATTTTAATGGGGTGGTAAGTTTCCCCACCTCTGAAAGCACAGCTTTCCACACCACAAGCAGCACAGCTTTAACATAGAACAATAATGAAGTCAACAAATTAAGGATGCTGATTACTAGCCAAGAAAAGGCTACCTACCTGCATAAGGGAAGGGCAGGAGAGGGGCATAGATTGGGCCAGCTGTGTAACATAGGATGGGATTATTGTGATAAATTTGATCCAAGATTTCTGGGCTGTTGCGGTTCTCCTGGAATAATGAGAGGAAAAGTGGGGAGAGAGAGATCTAGGCTATATTTCTACTCAATAGGATTACTGAAGTTAACATCATGTACATGTATTTCATGCAAAATTCTTAGGACTAGTGTTCCAATCTCTGGAATTGCCATGTGTCCAAAATAGTACCCTCCTAAGCAGAATGTGCTAAGATGGCTGTTGTCATTGTAGAGGGCATGGCCCTTCAGGAGTTGCTGTTTTCTGTGACTGACCCAGTGTGTGTGGGTTTCAGGAACTTTCCAATTTCTGTCTGTATTTTATAATGGAAACGCTTAGGAGGACTGGATAACTTATTTATACAGTTGTGCAGCTATGGAGATTAATTGATACTAAATAACAGAAACTATCTTTACACTTCCAAGTAAGTCACTAAAATTCAACTTATTTATTTATTTATTTATTCCGCCTTTATTATTTTTATAAATAATTCAAGGTGGCAAACATACCTAATACTCCTTCCTCCTCCTATTTTCCCCACAACAGCAACCCTAGCACCTTTTGAACAAGATCTGCTCACCACCACTTAAAAACCAAGCCTCAAAATATTTTGATGTGCTTAAAACAATTTGAGGAATTAAAACTGACATTGAAATCAAACTATTGATCTAACCATAAAGAGTTCCTAGTCCACTAAGAAACACTGTATGTGATTATCCCTTTTTCTACCCCCACCTCAGGGAAAAGCCACTACAGGAATGTGTCCATTGCCTATTTCTGCAAAAACTCTCCCAGACTCCTATTGCTAGTTAACCAAAGATACAGGCCCCCATTCCTAGTCCCAGCAGCATGTCCTTGTGCTCACTCTGTTCCTCACCTCAATGTCACGCATGAGAAGCTGAGTGGGAGTCTGCACAGGGGCCTTGCTGATGATAACCTTCTGCAAAGCACAAACCCAGTGCACAGCTTCATTTAAGTGTTCCGTATAGAGCCGGTAGCAGTGCTTTCTGCCAAAAACCGTCACTGCCCAGTAGCCTGCAAGAGTGGGATAAAGAAGTACCAATATGTAATTAACACGAAGACACATGCGTAATCATAGACAAATACAAGGAAATCTGACCTACTTTCTTACATTTTAAAGATGTGTGGATTATATTTTCAATGCGTGAAAGGGGGCAAAAAAATTAAAATGCTTCTTAAATAAATCTATGCACTATGGATATCTTAGAAGCAGACCATAGCCTGGTAATAAAACTCAGAAAATCAAGCCTTCACTGAAGTCATTGGATTCCCTCCTCCTGTCACACAGATATCACAGCAGTATTAAAAGCTGAGCATGAACCTCTTTAACCATGCAAGAGCAGACAATCTTTACCTGTTTCCTTATAGGTTTGCTTGTCGGGCCATAGCACAGAGCAGAGGCTGGTGAGAACAAGGGACCCAAGACGCTGGGCGCTCACCTCACACCCACTGTAGTAGTCTAGGGACTCCTCTGTCAACACAAACCAGTATTTGCGAGGACGCAGCCAGGGCGTTCTAATACCTCCTCGGACCTCTCGCTGCAGCCAACCTGGAAGATGAGAAAAAGAAAACTAAACTGGGTCCCCTCAGCCTTAATATCCTTTAGATTTTTTATTTTCAAAAGATTAAAGATACGGGTTTCTGCAGCCTGAGCTCTATTTCTCAGCATGAACAGAGTATCCTAATTGCAAACTGGAGCAAAATAATGCTTAAACTGGAAACAATACTACTCAATAGTGTCAAGGTGTCTTGGTTTCAATACAAGTTCTGACTATGGTACTCATTTTGGTGCAAGTTCCCAGACCAGAAGCTGTTTCCTTTCAAGATGGAAGCTGCCATTCCTCTAAATTACAGGATAATCCCACCTTTAAAAAAAATTAGATGACATCAGATGGCCCTGCCATCCTTCTTAGAGATAGGAGAAAGAGTGAAAAGGAAACAAACGAACAAACCTGAGTCTAAGTTCCCACCTTTCACAATAGCATCAGGTTCATGTTGCATCCTTCCACACGTCTTCTCTGTAATAAGCCTGTGTGTCTCTTCGGTCACTGGCAAAGACCTGAGGGTAGCAAACAGAGGAGGAGAGAGAGGCATCAGTCTGAACTACATCCATACAAATGAAAGGACACTGATCTTTCCTTAAGATTAGACCCAGATGTCTTTCAGTTTTGCCCCCAGAAGAAAGAAAATTGCTGGGATCCTGATGTTATCTATCCCAAACCATTGATTTTCATTTGATGGATCAGGAGCTGCTACTGGTTCCAGACAGATTTTAAGTAGGTCACAATAGCAGTACAGTATTAACAACACACATGGTTTGGCTAAAAGTGAGCCTGGAGTCTGAAAAGTTTGGGAAAACCTCCTGGTGTCTTCTCAGAGGGTTCTATCTTCTATACACTTCTATTCCCATACTTGCTCCCCTTTTTTCAAAGAAAAGGGGGGGGGGATACTGCCCCCCAACCCTCTTCCTTCCACAGTTATGGGAAACTGGTCTGAGATTTTGCACTGTTAACCTCAGACTAAAAATAAGCTGTTTATATAGAAGGGCTGCCAAGAATTTGGGAAATGAAGGAGCTCAGTTGAGGAGAGGATGCTGGCTGGATTGCCTGAGATGAGGGGGGAAGAGAGAGAGAGAGAGATCTTGGCATTTGTGCATTGAGGGAGAAAGGGGCGGGGGGAGAGGAAAGGAAGGAAAGTGCTTCGTCCTCCCTATTTATGATTCTTTATAGCACGTTACATATGGTCCAACCCCACAGATTACTGCTTTCAGAAATACCCTATCTATCTGGTAAACCAAGGCTCTCAAAAATGAAAAATTCAGAAGCTTATCTTAAAATTACACATTCCAGGTGCTAGATTAACTGATAAGAAAATTCACCTCTGCACATGCTCAGGGCATTATCTACTACTCTTCTATTTCTACTTGATTTGTCTTAGTACTGAGATTAGGCGTTGGGGCTCAAGAACAAATTAGGTACATTCTTGGGCCCTTCTTAAGTCCTCTGCTCTCACGTCTTCCTGTTCCCAATTAAGCTTCTGTCTCATTCACCTTCTCCCTTTCTCCCAGCTACCTTCTGGGGCAGAATCCCAGGGACCTCATCCTCACAAAAGAAACTTCTACTTCCCTCTGCCTTTTCCCAGGCCCACTCTGGCAACAGATAAGATGTGGGAGTCACTCGCCCAAAGAGTCACTTCCTTCTTGGCTATGCCTTGTCCCAGCTGGGAACTATTAGCTCGGAAGCAGAGTGGGAGACGCGTGGGTCACCAGACAGAATTCTTCCCATGGATTCTTCTGCTTTCCAGCTGAGAACAAACTGAAAACATCAGGATCGAAGAGAGCAGGTACACTTGGAAGGCATTAATTTGGTCTTAGGGGAGACTTGGGAATTATACCCAATATTAGGGTTGAACCCTAAAGTGTGAAGTAATCATGAAGATTATAATGTTTTCCATTCCTTTCTCCTCTTTTTGCTTCCCAATTTAACATATTGCCAGCTGGAAGCCTGAAGACGGATCCCTTCTCAAAGGAGAAACCAAGATGAGAGTACTGAATAGGGAAGGGAGGGATGGAAAGTTTCTGGTCTGGAACAGAGGAGGTTCTAGAGGAGTCAGTCAAATGAATATCAAGTACCTGCATTTCTTTTATGTGCGCAATAGCCAGAACTGTGACTCTGCCAGACATGCAGCAATTCCATTCTCCTGTGCACTCACAAAATTTTCCCCATTGCAGTGCTGGTTCCCCTTCACTATATTCCCTCCTCCCGCATCTACAACCCTTCACTGCTCACCTTTCGGAGCAACTGCTAGCACGACTGGGTTGAGTGAGGTTCACCTGTAAGGTAGAGTCCTGGGAAAAAGGGGGTGAGGAGAGAGAGAAAGAGAAGAAATAGGAACATCATCAGGATTCACTCAGAACTGAACATAAAAGGGGTGAGAGTTAAATTTTAGGAGAATGAGGGCAGAAGACACACTGGAAGGGTTAGAAATTAGAATTCCAAGATAGACAATACTTCCAGCCCTGCAATTTCATCATTTATATATTCAAAAGCAAGAGGCTGTTTAAACAGAGAATGGGAATGCATAATAACATTCATACATGCGGGACACCTCCCAACCCCACAAGGAAGTAATTTACTAATTTGCAGCTTTCCCAGGCTGCCTAGTCTGCACTATTGCCCCTCCCAGGCCAGAGTCTAGCTAGCCAACCCTCTCACATCCCGCAAGCTGCAGCAGCTGAACAAGTTCCTGTATCCTTAGCCGACCTCGGTGTTGGGCTCCAGTCTGTTCAGAATTGCACAAGCACACTGCTGAGTAAGATACAGCCAAAAAAAGTCCTATTGTAGCCAAGGCTTCCTTCCCCTGCAAGGGGAGAAGGGGAAGGAGCAGACAAGCCCTGGCAGAAGACAGGAAACTATAGTCTCAGGCACCTAATTCATGCGAATGCCCGAACATTGGGCAAAAATGGGAAGTGAGTTTGAGATGCAGCTGGGAGAGTTTGGCAAAACTGTAGGATACAAAGCATTGTTCAGTCTAGACACAGCCCCCACACAGATCCCCCTAATAAAAGAGGATGCTGGATTTGTTCTGAGCTGCAGGGAGGAGACAGAGAGACTAAATATAAAGTCAAACTGAATGGGGGAAAGCAGGGAGCTACTGCAACAGGTACTAAGTAATGGACAGGACACCAACTGTCCTGTGGCATTTTAACACCTGTTGTAACTTGGCCCAAGTTGGCATAGATCATCACAATCCTGTAAGGCGGGGAGACTAGCAACAGCCATCAACAGAGCATGGAAGAATTAAGCAACATAAGAACTGGAAAAAATTAAAATGGCTAGGAGACAGTCATAAAAATTAGAATTGTTTTCCATCATAATTCACTTTTTAAAATCATATTCTGAATTGCAGATATGGCTGGATCTAGGCTGTAAAATGTGGTTTAAATTATGGCTGAGGCACTTAGAAAGCATCTCACATGATGTTCTTGCTTGCAACTTAGCTTTTTTGCAGTTATATAGTGCTTCCCACATCTCTCAGCCACAACTTTCATGCTCCGGTTTCCCAGAGTACTGAAACTAGTAAAGAGACTATGGAGGTTGTAGCTGCTAAACTATATATTAACTGATTCCCATTATTTTCAATCTGTATGAGAAAGAATGGCATGCATTACAATGGACAGTTGTACACACAGGGAGGGAAAGGGGAAAAAAAGTTGAGAATGTACAAAAAGATGCACTTCTGAAAACAGTTATGATGTAAATGTCTTTATTATCATGAGGGGAAAAGACCCTGAAAAAGACAAGGCATATCTGAATGTGCATGGGATTAGCTTTGCAACAGGCTAGCTTTGTTTGAAATCAATTACTGAATTTGGAATTTATAAATTTATAAATCTAACATTTCAGTAATGCTGAATATGTACAACTTTACCATTCTTCAGCTCTATAAGAGAGCAAATCAAAATCATGAGTTTAGTGTTATATCTTATTAAATTTGGTCATGTGCTGATACCTCAACAACAGTGTTCTTACAACAGTAGAATATGAGGGTTGAGGTGTAAGAGCAAATTTGTATTAGCCTTAAAATTCCTTTGGTTTAAGAGAATTGCTTTGGAATTGCCTTGTTTATTGTGAAAGAAATTCATTGACTAAATAAAGGAGACAGAAGAGAACAGAACCGAACATTGTTGTACCATTATAATAACATTTATACTATTTATAAAAATGTCGACACACTCTCTCACACACAGCAGCAATTTTCTGTCTCACAAATACACTGAGCAATGACATATATTCCCTCTCCTTCAGGAAACTGCAGTCAGTTGACAGCCATTTTACTTTTAGGAAGCAAACACCTCTAAAAAAAAGCTTCAATCAGACATGCAACTTGTCCTGAATTAAATTCCCACCAATTAAAAAGAGAATTCTGAAACTTCAAATCTTTCGAATACACTACAGATTTTCATTAAAACAGTAAAAAGGTGCATTATATGCATCATACTTCTGATATGTTCAAAGCTACCAAGAAGACAATGTTTGGCATGAGAGGAGTTGAAGAGGGATAGTCTGACCACTTGTAGAGCATTCCTGCCCCCCATTCCTGCCATTGCTCTCTCTCTTTTGACCCCCCCCCCATTTTTCTTCCAACTCTTTCTCTATGTGGGGTTCCCTCAACAGCACTGAAAGTAAGCAGAGGACCCTCATGCCCAATAAAACACCTGTTGCCCAATTCTTACCCAAATGAAGATACCTTTCTGACAAAAGTATATTTATTGTTCAGGACTGTGGCCTGCACAAGCTGCCAGCTCAGACATACAATACACATTTTCACAGGCTCTGACATACAATCCACCTTCCAAAGCATGGCTCTTAGTTGCATACAGATTATAAATAAAATAAATATCATCATGTCCTGCCTGACATGGGGAAATGGCTGATGTTACACAGTTTCCTTATTTGTACTGGGAACATTAGGCTTGACTTAGTACCACACCAAAAAATAGCAAGAAAATATGCAATTGTAACAGCCCAGTGCCATCATATGATCTACTGGGAGCACTTTATTTTCTTTTGTAACTTTTAAGATGGTGGCCATATCACTGGGACCTGAACAGCTGTCATTTATCTTTACTAACATTGAATATTTGCATTTTTAAAATTTAAAGTTGAAAAGAGTATGTATGTTTTATTTCTCCTTTTTTAAAAACAGTTCAGTTTGATTTTGTTTATATTTGATGAGATTTGATTTCAAAGAAGGGTTGAATCATATTTTAGACACAATCCTCCAGGCTACATGGCCCGGAGTTTGTGCTATGAAATTATGGTGCTTACTTATATTTTTATTTTTCACTCACCAGAAAAGCAGTACAGATTGTGACAGCCCTACCTCTCTCACACAGCACAGGTAGGGGGAAACATGACAGTTGAAGCTCCCCTAGAAAAAGGGGTAGTGGCAACAGGAACTGCCAAGCTGCTACCCCAAAGTAGGAGGTGTGGAGACCAAAGGGCTTAAGGGGAGAAGTTGTAAAGCCACCAGTCTTCCCCTTACAGGCTTAGTCATTCTATTACAATTGTGAATTCTGATTTATAAAATTCAGAGTAGCTTATCAAACACTCATGGCAGTGTGTTGTAATGATCCAGGGTAGAAAATTGTTTGAAAAATAGACTGTAATAAAGACTTATGCTACAAAAAGGTCATTAATTTTTAAAGTGCCGTAGGACTTCCCTCGGAAAAACAGTCATTCTTAATTTTTTTAAAAAATGAGCAGGGAATTAAAGTAGGCATCATTCAGCTTAAAATCAATGTTCCTCTTATTTGGAATTTTGCACCTTAAAAGTGGAATGAAAATATATGTTTGAACTTAAATAAAGACTATATGTGGAGTATTGAGAAGAACAGTATTTTTGAAAATCAATAGTGAAGAAAAACTGTCAATAAATATGGAACAAGAGGTTAAAGCGGGAAAGTTGCTCCTGAACCTAGATAAAGGCTACGTTTACATAATTGTATCTGATCAAATATTACTATTAATAAATGCATAGAATAGTGCTGCACAGTTTGGTAGAGCTGGCAAGTAGAACTCTATGGGCTGTAAAATCCAAGAACTTCCATTCCACACTGAAAAAAAACTCAGATTATGACACATAGTTAGAACATAAAACTTAAGTAAAAACTACTGAACGGAATGGGGAATGCTAGACTAAAACCTCAAATGCTGCCTCAGTCAAAGATTTATAGAGTACAGCCTTTCTACAAAGGAAACAATGGCAGGAAGAAGTTTTTCAAGGGTACAATAGCCCACAAACTACAAAAAATAAAAGCTGCCCTTTCACGCAGTTTATATTTGTTGAAACGGCATTTACACTTAGATGTATTTCCATGTTTCTGCCTTTCTGATTAAAATAGAGCGTCTGTGTTTCCATTTGCTCCATCTTTCAGCTCTGCCTCCAGGCAGAACATTTTGTGGGGGTGAGAGGATGATCTATCTCAAGCATGGCAGATACCCTCTGAATAAGGGGGCAATCTCAGGTGATGCTTCATCTGACAGTTGTCAAACATTACATGACTGACTTCACTTTCTGGTCTCTCCAAATTGACAAATGGTAACCTCACATCTGTCAGAAGATTCTGGGAGCTTCATACAAAAGTCCATAGACAGCAACATTCTGAGCATATAACTTAGGGGGCAAAAAAGACAAGAGGGGTAGTCGTAGAGGTTTGTATGATATGCATGATATGGAGAGAGAAAAAACATTGAAAATCTCTTTATTAAGCTGGCAGACGATTCAGGGGTAGCAAATAAGAGATTTTTTAATTACTGCATAATTAATTCAGCAAATTAGCTACCAGAAGATGCAGGAGCCACGGGTTTAGATCAGCTTTCTCCAACCTGGCATTTACCGTAGGTACTAGGCTACTATTCCTGTAATCCTCAGCTAGCCATTTGTTTCAAAACAGACCAATGAAGGGAAGAAGGTCTAATCTTATCAGTGGGTCTTAGCAATTAGAGCTAAGTGAAAATGGTAGATTCAGAGGCACTCTTTTCCTTGAATATCAGGGAAGAGCAAAGGAGGGCTGTTGATTCATAGAACCTTCCATTTGATCATTTGGAAATAGGAGGATGGATTTTGGGGCTTATCCAGAATTATTCCTCACTAGGGGGATCTGTGTGGGGGCTGTGTCTAGACTGTACAATGCTTTGTATCCTACAGTTTCGCCAAACTCTCCCAGCTGCATCTCAAACTCACTTCCCATTTTTGCCCAATGTTCGGGCATTCGCATGTATTAGGTGCCTGAGACTATAGTTTCCTGTCTTCTGCCAGGGCTTGTCTGCTCCTTCCCCTTCTCCCCTTGCAGGGGAAGGAAGCCTTGGCTACAATAGGACTTTTTTTGATATGGGCCCCATCAAGGCCCTCAACTCTCACAATAAGGTCACTGCTGGGGGGGCTAGATTTGGCACATTTCCTTTCCTTACTTCTAGGTGATCACACATGCTTCCAATGCTCTTGCTCAGGAGGACTAAGCAGCAAGTGCTCCTCAGCCACTACCAGGCAATGCGGGTGAGGAAATGCTCCAAGAGTAACATGTATTTAAATATCCCACCTCCCACTTGGCACTTCCTTGTACTCATATCTCTAGCAAAGGGCATCTATGTCCCCCATCCCCCAACTTGCCATCCAGTGATAATTTCATAATTTCTCCTTAACTGGTGGGGTGGGTGAAGGTTGAAGGGCACAAATCTACAATACAGCTAGAGATAGGGATAGGCTGGCTAGTCAAGGTTACTACCCACTGTACAGATGCTCCTCTAAAAAAGAGTTAGTGCTTTCTCGCCTGTGGAGTTCTAATAGCGGATTTGTAGAAAACAAAGGAACTGCAGGCCAGTTTCTTCTACCAGCAATACTGAACTGCCTCAACATGTTATGTCTCGTTCATCTTGACAGGGCCTACCTTCTACCTAGGAAAGCCTGAAAGAGAAACTCCTCAGAAGAAAATGTATTCAGCACATCTGAGCTCTGAGTTAAGCTGAACTTTTTAAGATCCTTTGGAGTTTTAAAGCCAGCCAGCCAGCCACCCACACCTCAATTTAGTTCTGTCCTAGAGGACAGCCTGGCCTTTTCACTGTGCCAAGAAGTGACGCCATGAAAAATATTATCCAGACAAAGGAAAGATTTCCTTGGGGGCTGAAATCTTTCTGCCCTAGTATAGGCATCTTTATGCCTTTAAACTATGGCTTCATTTGAACTAAAGCTCAGCAGTTTGAACCTGATTGGAATGAGAAAGGATTTAGATATGTGATAAAGGCAGTATTAAGTTCAGTAGGTACGAAGTTCACTGCCTCCATGGAAATCGAACCATCCCTCACATCAGTCAAGAGAACCTGAATCTACTTTCTGGAAATACACAGGGCTGTTAAGTGCTTCATATTTGATTCCCAAAACCTGGTTTGGAGCAGGTGGGAGTGCAAATGTAGCACCTGTCTGTAACTGCAAAATCAGAAAAAGATGTGACAGCTTTAAAAAGCTGCAAATAGGGCTTGTTTGCATACCCATGCACATTTGGACAATTGCTAAATAGGGGTGGAATAAACAGTTCATCTTGCTAGTTTGGCTACTTTTTCTGAAGGGAATGACCAGCTTCAAATGGAGGTGGCAGAGGAATGGCAAAGCAAAATATAGGGTGGAAGACCTGAAGGTCCTACTATGAACTCTTTGGTAACATTTTGATGGGCTCTACATGCCAGCTGTTCATGCCAATCAACACTCAGCCTTGCTCTCCATCACTTTGAGACTGAGCTTCCAGCTCTTTGACTCTCTGCCATAATTAAAAGGAAACAAACTGGGAGGAAGAAATTCCAAGCATCCAAGACAACAGCTTGTCCTATATAATTCATGGTAGCGGCATTACATAAATATGAGGAAACACTAATTTTTCTGCTCACCTGGCCAGCAAACCACTCCTGCAGTTGGATTAATTCAGAGGTGAAGAACATGTGTCCTCCAGATTTTGCTGCTCTGATAGCTTCAGCCAGCATAGTCCATGTTGATCGATTATGGGAGTTATCATATAGCAACACCTAGAGGCTCACAGGTTCCCCATTTAGAGGTTAATTTGATTTATCTAAGGAAGATGGATTCGCAAAAAAAAAAAAGGAGAATGTACTGTATATACTCGCAAATAAGCCCATCCGCAGATAAGCCAAATGTGATTTTTTGGGTGTATTTTGGCACCTAAAATTCTCAACTTATCTGCAAGCATATACAATAGTAGGAAGGCCATTAGCTACAGAGATATAATAGATCCTTGTGGGTTAACACTGAGAAAACTAAACAGATTAGAAGGGGAAAAGGGTAGGTTGAGAATTACGCTATCAAAAAAGATAGAACCCCTCCACCAGAATAACGAAATATCTTCCAAAAATGAATCTGGACATATTAAGCTATCTTATCAATGAGAGCTGTACTGTAATGCCACATACTTTGAAGGGAATCAGGCTGGGAAGGCAACATCAAGGCATGCTCCTTTACAACTCTTAAAAAAAACTACTAGTAGAAGAATGTTGGCCCACATTTAATCTGACTCAAGACCAGAGTTGGATGCTGCTGAGCACGTTCCAAGTTGATACTTAGCTGTAGTGAAGCCGCACAGATGGGAAGACCTTCCAAGTTGGAAGAATGTCCAAGTACTATTTATTAGTACTTTTTATTAGTTTTTATTTTATTAGTTAACCTATGGGAAATCGCATCCCAGCAATTACATAAGATCTGAGTCCGGACCAGAGGGGAGTGAATAACGAATTGAGACACGCATATGCCTCCAAGACCACAAAAATGACAGATTATCTTCCTTCTAGCTCTGCGTAAGGTACACTCCCAAAAGAATGGAAGGAAGGTCTGAGGTTGCTCCCGCCCGCCTGCGCACAGCTCACCTCATCGCCTTGACTGCGTAATTCAAAGGATTCTTCTTCTTCTTCACCGGCCACCCCCTTGCTTGCCTCACAATAGTCGCGTCGCAGCAAGGTGAAGCCTTGCCTGCAGCACAGCAGCCACCATAAGCCGCCGGGGAACGGCATCCGGAGCTTCGATCCGCGCAGTAGAGGCAGGCAGGGAAGGAAGGAAGGAAGGAAGGAAGGGAAGGGTTGGGCTGGGTTGGGTTGGGTTGGGTTGAGGCGCCCAGGGCGCGCTTAGAGAAGGCAAGGGGAACCTTCTGGCGCCTTGACCTGGCCGTCTGCGCCGCTTGCCTAACCGAGTGATTGCCCCGCCACAGCTCTCCCCGCCCCCGTCCAGGAGCGGGGGAGGGGCGCGTCACGGCAAGGCCCTGCCGGTTGCCCAAGAAAGTGCCACCCTTTCCGGGGGGCCGGCGGTGTATTTCATCACGTGGGCTGGCTTGGACGGGAAGGGACGGCCGGTCGGTCGGGAGCGCTCTCGCTCTTCCCCCGCGCCTTTGGCTGGAAGCGGGGCTGCAGTTGGCTGCCAAAATTGAAATGCTTAGAAGCAAGAAGAAGTGTGTACCAAAAGCGTCACTGGAACAGGATGGTGTGGTATTTCTTTCCCGAAGCATGGAAATCGGGGGCGGGAATGGGAACGGGTACCAGGAGATCCTAAACTTTTGAAGGGCGACAGGGAACCTCGGACAGTACGAAACGACGGTTCTAGCGCATTGGGACTGTTCACGCCGTCTGCTGAAACTCAGACTAGCGTTTGTGCGAACCAGTGCAGACCAAATACGGGTAGCGATGGCTCAGTGTGTCGTGCAATTCCAAGAAACTGGGTTAGGTGATCTCGGTTAAGATACCGTGAGAACACTGCTAATAAGTTGAAGCGACCTGCAGTACTTTCCGATAGGAATCAGTAGAGAACGCCTTGGCTTCCAGGCGACCTTGAAGCAAAAGCATCACACATCAAAACCCAGTATATGTGAAAAATAATAGCAATAATTATTCTCAGGAAGCGAAACGCTTTTCTTTCTTTCCTCTGAATAATCAAAGCAAGCACGTTCACAAGTTCTGGATTACTAGGCCAGTAGCAGATAATTGGTAGGCAGACCTGTTCAATTTGAAATAAGCACTGCTTGAATCCAGGTATTCTTTCATTGAAGAGCTGAAGGTCTGCACTTCCAGTTGCCAGCATTTTTTTACAGTGGTGGCAGAGAAGCTGAAACTCCCTTTGGATTGACCGACAAAGGTATCAATTCCTTGAGCCAGTAAGGCGATCTGGAGACTCTAGCAGTATTCCTATGATGCGTTTGGCTACCAACCTATAAGCCGATATGCATTCACCCTCATATTATCCCCCTGCCTCAGATAATGTACGTCACTTTTACGTGGAAAAATGTTTGCAGTTTGCCATCTGGACCAGAAATACCCATATTGGAAATTGGATTTAGTAACTTACAACACATCTAGGTTAGCTCTCAATAATCAAAGGTTGTAGCTGAGTATCATGTGCACTGAGCCTGCAGATTCATAGTGTATTATTAAGTAACAGGGTGTGTGTGTGTGTGTGTGTGTGTGTGTGTGTGTGTGTGTGTCTTTCATGCCCTGACTTGGAGCTTCCCTTCTGGTTAGTCATTGTGGGAAACAGGATGTGGACTGGATGGGTTTTTGGCCTTTTTCAGAAGAATATGCTTATGCTGTTAACTCTTGTTTCTCCTTAGCTATTTTGTGAACAGTGAGCTTTGCAGTTGTTGAACAGTGACATCCCATCCAGCTTATCCCATTACTGATTTTGTATTTGGATATGGATGGCTCTGTAGAGCTCTCTTCTGCAGATCTTTTTTCCCCTGCCATATAATAAGCAACCATTTTTACACTGAAAAACATTAAAACTTTTCAACTTCTTTCCCTTTGTACCAAAAACACAAGATAACAATCCAGATTAAGGTTAAGTAGTCATGGCCAGGTTACTACACAGTGGATTCCTAAAAATTGGGTCTGTAGGCTAGGGAGGTTAATCGAAAGCACCTGATTCTAAAGACACCATAGAAGTAGTTATGCTTCAGAAAAATTCTTTAGTTTGATCAGTATTTAGTTTTGCAATTACCATATCTCTCTACTCCTTGGAAATATCCACTGAAGTTGGTTTCTTATCTAATATCATTATTCTGGACCAGAGATCAAATGCTAAAGCATTTCTGTAATTGAAACATTCACTTTTACCATTACATTTAGTGTAGCATTGCATAGCTTCCTCTGCCTTTAAGTGGACAGTTCCTACTGAGAAATTATGTTCTGTCCTCCCTCCTTTGTTTAATGCTCCGTGTCTCTTTTGAATTTAAAGAATGGTGGGTTCCCTGCCAATACTTCTAGATGGAATCTATGTATTCCACAAAAATAAATACTGTAACGAATTTGAATTAAAACATCAGTTATAAAGCTCATATTTCTAATTTTTAATCTTTAAATAAAAACAGGGAAGGCTCTCAGAGCACAAACAACTGAGAAATAATATTGAGTATTGGCTTGCCATAGTCATACTAGACGCCTTGCATTATTCAAACTTCTGAATCTAGCAGTTTCCACCATTAAAGTTTAGCAGGGGCTAAACATGCTTGAGCTTGCCTTGGCACACAAGCTGGGTCAAGCGGCATCTCAGTACAACTGGGTGTGTTTAGGCTGAACTGTGGACACAGGAAATAAAGGCATGCCACATTTGCTTCCATTTGTAGGCTATGCCAGATTTTTTTCCCCCCTAATGGTGTTCGGTGAACCTATTTTCAAGATAGGAATTGGTGTTTATTTACAGAAAAATGAAAAAGGTTTTACAGTTTTAACAGTGGTGCATCTTTTCATGGGGATACTATTTTATAGGCACACATAAAAACACGCAGATAGATGCAGACACACAGAAATTTTGAACAGCATCTGTGATTGATGTGCTTGAATGTAAGGGTTTACATAATATCCTGTATAAAATGTACATTTCTTTGCAGATATGCTATCTCCTAGCCTTCTATGGTTAGCTTATAGTCATATATTTATTTCAAATATGTATATTCTACTTTTTTAAGCTAAGAAATATTCAAGACAATAATGTATTTGATTAAAAACAGTCATAAAAAGCAACTTGCACTTTTGATTTGGGCTTAGATTGTGTTAGTCAAGAGAATGGTGGACTGAACATTTTGCTCAGACTCCCTTGTGATTATCAGCTTGGTGGGATTCGACCCTGAAGAAGCAGCTGTGGGTGAGGGAAGCAAAAGACCAGGATCAGGCATATATCCTTCCCCACACATTACCTCTCATGGTAGTGCCCTGTCTAGTGGGGTGAGATGGCACATGGGTAGGAACTGCAAGAATTGGATGGTGTGGCTGACCCATCTCTGGGAGTGTGAGAGGGAAAGGACCATACAAGACAAGGCTTTGGGAGTCTGGCTGAGAGAGGTTAGCCCACTCTTCTCTATTGGAGCAGCCCTAGCTAGGTAGTATGTCCTAACAATCAGGAACCACGCTGAGACAAGGAATAGGTCTCTAGTGTTTTATTACTGCTACATTAGACAGAAAATCTTAACAAACTGAAGAAGCGTGAGAAAAACCCAGACAGATAAACCCCAAAGGTTAAGGCGGGTCTGATCTGTGTCTCTTTGAATGGCTGCTTAACTCCTCAGTACTACGCATGCGTTTTCCCCCCTGGATAGAGGCCCCCTTCTGCTCACCATCAGTACTCATGACATAGTAGTTGGGTTAGAGGTCACCATTATAAGAGTGTTGCAGTTGGAGGGTGATAGTTGTCAAGGGGGTAGGTAGGCCAATTGAAGGTGTGAAAAATAAGGGGAGGGTTGTGGTTGTGAGGCACAGAGAAAAATAGAATGGAAGTTAAGGGTCAATCTGTTACAGGAAAAGGGAGAGATTGCAGAGGCCATGGACTCCGCTGGTTCCAATGACTGCTAAGTCTGCCTGTAATAAGAACTTAGTCTTCCATAACGTGATGCTGGAGGAGTTGGGAGATCTGGCATGTATCACCAAAACCTGGATAGATATGGAGAGAGGGTGCCTCTGTCTGAAATCTGCCCAGCTGGGTTCCAGGTGGTAATATTCCATGAAAACCTGATGGTGACCAGGTGTTTGTTTCACAGGTGGCAAGGTGTGAGGTCCTGTATGTGCAGTGGGATGCTGGGGACAATCTGGGAGTTTTGTTGAGTGTTGTCTCCCTTGCTGCCTAAATAGCTCCTGCCCAAGCTGCTCAGTTTCATTACTGTGCTGGTAATTGACTCCCCCAGGCTCTTTGTGCTAAGGAATTTAAACCTACATGCCTTGGTTGTATGGCCAGAGGTTATAGGGCTTGGGAATTTATGGCCACTCATGGTCTTTATTTCAAGTTGTCATGGCACTAACTGATAGAGGCCGCTATGCATGGGATTGGAATTCACACCAGAAGCAACTGGTTTGTGATTTCAGGGTGGAAGACATTAATTCCATTGCCATTGTAATTTAACCACCTTAGAACTCATGGCCACTACTGACCTCTATAGGGGGTATGTACTCCTTAAGCTGATCAGTCCCAGGAACTGAAGGATCCGATTATTTTCCAGTGGGTGCTTGTATTTCCCAGTGATCAAGTGGGCAATAATTGCTGAGATTTATTGAGCCTTGTTGAACTCTGGAATACAGAGACAGCTTGAGCATTTAATAGGGTTGCCCCCAAGTGGCCTTTCTGATGGTGCCAATTCAGGATGGCACCTTGCTTTACTGTGGAACTCTAGGAGATGGTGCCTAAAAAGACACACAAAACAGCACTGGTGAAAAATGAGAATGAAAGATAACCAGATAGGGTGTGAGCACACATTTGGGCTTACAGTGTGGCATTAAGAGTGTCAGTACTTCCCTGTGCTAATAGTGCCTTCAGAGTTTCAGTGGGCAGCATTATTTAGGATAACCACAGAACCTCCTAAGTTCTGGGACCCCAGAGGATGCTTCTGCTAGACTCTGTGAACAGTTGTGAAGCAGTTTAAAAACAAAATCACTCATATTCACTTCTGAGCTGGACACTGGATGGGCAGTCTCATATATTTATTTATTTTTATTTACAAAGGGATTATATGGCACTGGAATCCAAAAAGACTGTCATGAGATGATAGAGGCAATGTCTGGTGAGGTCATCTGGGGCTCTTCCAAGCCTGTGATACCTAAAGAAGTCCTCCGTAGCATGAGCATGATCACCTGTAAATTAGATTCATGCCCCTCTTGGATAATATAAACAGCTAGAGGGGGCATGACAGTGAGTCAAGGAGGTGATGAATGTATCTTTAGGGATGGAGTAGTGCTACTTTCCTAGAAGGAGGTTGTGGTGCATCCCTTCCTCAAAATGCTGTCCCTGGACCCAGAGTCCTAAATAATTATTGACCACTTTCCAACTTATGTTTCTTAAGGTTGTTGAGAAGATGGTTGGGCTCCAACAACAGAGAGTCCTGTATGAGAAAAGTTATTTGGATCCCTTTCAGTCAGGGTTCAGGCATGTCATGGGATGACCTGAGTCAGGAATTGAGGGGAGGTGATGTACCTCTCCCCTTCCTGTTGGATCTCTTAGTGGTATTCAACTATGATAATCTTTTGAATCACCTGCAAGGGATTGGTGCACTGTTTTGCAGTGGTTCTGCTCACTCCCATATGGACATTTCCAGTTGTTGTTGCTGGGGGAGGAGTGGTTGGGCTTGGCTGTCTTCCCATCTTATTAAACATCTATATGAAATCTCTGGGGGATCTATCAGTTTAGGGCCTAATATCCTCAATATACTGATCATAGCCAGCTTTACCTCTTGATACTAGGCCAAACAGGGTATGTGATAGACCTAATGTGATCTAATGCTTGGAGGCAATAAAGGACTGGGTGCAGTGAAACAGACTGCAATTAAATCCCTGCAAGACAGAGTACAATTAGAACAGAAGCCCTCTGGTTCCATGGAAGATCTATCTACTGTATTGCTTGTGGTTGCGCTTCCCCAAAAAGAGCTGGTGTGCAGTTTGGGAATTCTCCTGGACTCACAGCCCAGCTAGAACAACATGTAGAAGCCATGGCTATGAGAGCCTTTGGTCAGTTTTAGTGGGTCTGCCAAGTGCCTCTGTCCCTGGGCCAGAAGGTGTTCAAGGCAATGACTCATACCTCTGTCATTTCTAAGAGTACTGTAATTCTTTCTGTGTGGAGCTGCCCTTGAAGACAGCCTGAAAGCTGCAGCTGGCACAGAATGCAGCTGTGTGTTTGTTGTGTGCAACAGTCAGTTCAGCAGAATAACATCTATTTTATGAGAACTCCGCTGGTTGCCAGCAGGCTTCTGAGCCGCTTCAAGGTGTTGGTTGTTACCCATAAAGTCCTGTATAACTTGGATTCTTGAGACTGTCTTCTCCAGGTAGAATCTGCTGCCTTGCACAATCTGCCTGGGAGACAATGCTGTGGATACACGTTCCTAGAGAGTTTGTGGTGTGGGCACTCAAAAAATTCATTCTCGTTGGCAACCTCCTCATTTTAGAACAGCTTATCCCCTAAAGAGTTTCCCCTATGCTTTTATCCTTTAAGAAGCAGATTTAAACAATCATCTTCTGCAGGACACTCAAGGAGTGATTTTGAATGGAAAACAGCAGCAGACTTAAAAAAAATTAATAATATTTATTGATTTGATAGATATTTTTAATATAATTGCTCAACTGCCTAGAGTTATTCAAACAGGTAGTACAGAAATGTTTGCAATAAATAAATTTAATTAATTAATTGAAGAGGATTGCTTGCTCTGTACTATGCTGCAGGGTAAATGTACAAGTTCTTACACCTCTTACCTCCAATTTTCTTTTTGTCCCTCACACAGTCTTCAGTTTTTACCATCCTTATTGAGAAACCCTGTTTTCTTCTTGTTCCTTGAGCCTCCTTCAACTTTCTCTGCCATGATGCTCCTCTACTGAAGCAGAAGAACATTAATTATGATTTCCCATCTTTCTTCCATTTTGTTGTGGGGAAAATAGGAGGAGGAAGGAGTATTAGGTATATTCACTTCACTTCACTGCCATATTATTTATAAAAATAATCAAGGCAGGATACAAATAAAATAAATAAATGTCTGTCATAAACGTTTAAATTTACATTTACAGCTTGATTTTCTAACAAATACTTCAGTTAATGTTTTTACATTTATTTTAAAAAAAAAATTTTTTTTTCACTTCAAGTCTGGGGCAAAAAGTTATTTATCTGATCTTCACGTGCATAAATTAAGTGAGCATGGGAAACATAACCCCTTATATATAAACTATTTGTATTCAAGAGGACAGAAGAAATTAGAAGAGTTCACATTTCCTTTCATCCATATGTGGGAAGTAGTGCAAACTATTAAAAACCTAGGTTTCCAGAGGCTCTATTAGTTTATCGTGAATTGTATAACACGTATGCAACAAGGGAAAAATTAGTGAAAATGCAGTATCTTCATGGCATTTAGAATATACATAGTTTTACTTCTCCTTTTTCCTTTGAGAAGGCAAAGGAAAATAATAAAGATAGTAGAGCCTCAAAGCTATTAACAGTGTATCGTCTCCGTTTTTCAGCTCATACAACACAGTAGCTTAAATTTAAGATCAGAAATCTCTGCAGGCAAACTTCATGAAGAAAAAAGATTTCCCCAGTGGACCTGGTCAGAGGAAAGCACATTTGTTGGTTTAACATGTTGCAGCACGTCTGCAAATTTGTCACTTGCAACAAAGTGGGAAAGTGGTATGCATAAGAGGACTTGAGTTGGTCTGCCACACTTTTTTTTTTAAAGTTTGTTCCAGAGAGCAGTTTTCCCACAACTCACTTGATGGGGATTTTCTGAAAACTTTGCTCCCTTGCTTTAAGTGCCAGGACTAATTGAAAATATTTTGCTTACTTGACCTAAAGGATGAAATAATACCCGACTCCACTCTGTAGCCACAATTAGAAGTCAACTGGTCTGAAAGTTGAATCTTCAGTGCTTGGGAGAAGATCAGATCCTTCATTATATTTGAGCTTATCGAGGGAGCAGAGGAGACAACCTAGCAGTCTGCCTAACACCCTGCTGTGACTCCTTTACTCTATAGCCTGGCATCTGTTTGTGGCCTCTCAGAGAAACGCTGCAAAGTGTCCCGTGAACAAGGTGGGCTGGGCTGGCTGCACCTCTGCTGAGTTAGGATTCTCTCCAAGTGACACGTTCCCTGGTATGGTGGGAGAAGGTAAACCAAGGCATGCCAGCATCGTGTAACGTTGCCTCTGAAGTGCCAGCTGTGGGGAATGGCAACATTCTGAGAAACTTCCAAGTGAGAGGGCTAGAGGAGTGCTCCTGGAGTTGCTGCTATCCATTCCCGTACCCCCAGGATCCCCCTCTTCCTGTTACAGAGCTGTGTGTGTAGATCAAAGAACAGCTTTGGAAGTGTGGAGAAGGGCTTTCCCTCAGCACTAAATAACTATTATCAGCTGACATAAATAGACTTAAGAAGAGCTTTCAAAATGCAGTGCTCTGGCCCATGCAGCTGCAGAAGTTTCCTTCAGCACAAGAATGGCGGAGCTGAGTGAGGAGGCAACTGCTCTGACCTTCCTTTTCCACAGCACTGTGGAGGCTCAGCACTTTTGGTCTTGGCCTTTCCTTTTCTGTTCTCTCATCGAGATGTGCTCCCTTTTCAACTCCTGCAGATTGCAATCTCTGAAAGCGTGGGTGTAGCCTCCCTGTGGATTTACTGCCTTCAGAGATATTCTGCTGCTTTGTGGAAAGACAGGCAAACCCTTGCGGTCTGGCGCAGGACAACTCCAGGCCTGCTCTGGCTTCTGGTGGCAGGAGCAGCCGAACTGGCTCAGTGGCTTTGCCGTCACTGCTGTCAGCCTGAAGTGTTCGTTTAGGTGGAGAAAGGACAGAGCCACGATAGTGCCACGGTTGACAGCAACTCATTGCCACTTTTTATTTGCAGACTGGGCCTAGGGTAGGTGACAAGCCGGAATTCAGCTCTTTTAGCTTCCCCAGGATGGCCAGTCTTATGTGCTTTTAACTGCAGGCAGCTTTAAACATCTAAACAACCTGGGAATGCTGTGTTAATTGAATCTGCATCTGTCTTGCAGCTGTTAATGGCCAAAGAGACCCTGGCTGAAAATATTTGAATAATGTAGCAGTGATTTCTATTCTGACTAGTATAGGAAAATAATGGAAGCCAGAAATTAATCTCCTACTCTAAGAAAGATCTTAGAATAATAGGTCACTAACATTAAAAAAACAAAACCTTAAAATTACACGGGCTGTATAAATTATGAATCTGCTGGATTATTTATTCTAGCAACGAATAGTACTTTATTCCTCCGGCACAGAGAGGAAAGGCCTTATTTTAGTAATATTGTTAACCAAGAAACATTACAGTTGAGTGATTGGACCGGCAAAGGAGAAAAGGGAGTCATGAAGCCCAGTCTATCTTGCATGTTCAGACAGGATAGAGCAGTGTTTCTCAACCTTAACAACTTTAAGATGTGTGGACTTGGTGGCTGGGGAATTCTGGGAGTTGAAGTCGCACATCTTAAAGGTGCCAAGGTTGAGAAACACTGGGATAGAAGGTGATGCCATGGATTGATAAATAGGTCCAACAGGAGGAAACAAGCAGCCAGGGTCTTATGCATATTGCATTTCAGATAATCACAAAGCTTCTAAACAAAAATATCAGGGAGGTAGCTAGAGATTTGGGAGAGGGAAGCAGATACCAATTTAATCATGAAACAGCTGGACTGGATTTCATAAGAAGATGTAGTACTGTTTTTCATAGATTAAATAGAGATTAGTGTATCTTACCACACACACACACACACACACACACACACACTGTCATGTCCCCCGTTGCGATGTATACATACATCACAACGGGGAACATGCCTTTCCGGTGAAGGGGAGCGGGGAGGAAAGAATCAGTGCTAATCCCATAAGCACTGAAAGACAAAACAGATAAAGGACAAAGGAGCCATACCTTTGCCCTGACCCGGGAAGCCATCATCCTATCTCCCTGACATTTCTGCATTACCACGGGGGACACACCTGCTCTGGACACAGGAAGAGGACAGAGGTAATCAGCGCTAATCCCCCTGATCGCCCATCGAGACTCCGAAATCGCCCCCTGATCGCCCATCGAGACTCCGGGTTCACCGTCAGTCAAGACTTTGGGACAATGGGGGGTGGGGAAAGATCAGGTCCGCACCGCGGGTATTTACCGGCTACCTCGCACGCCATGTGCTCATTCCTGTCTTTCTCCGTGTCTGCATTCTATTCTCAATAAACCAGATATCCTTAGCCCTGGCTGGTGAGTCTGTGTTTTTTTGAATAAGGCAACCATCACATAAAGACGGGAATCAAAAATTTTGTTTCTGCTAGCACCATTCCAGACTTCGTCTGTGAGGGATCAAAGCTGGCGATGGAAAGACTCAACCCATGAAGAGGTGGCTACCAGAGGACCGGTGACGGGGCACCCGACTCCACGGCACGGGCGATCGGTGAGAACCCTATTCCCAGACAGTACGAAATCCAGGAGGGTTCGAGATCAAGCTTGGAGGAGGAGGAGGCCAGAAGGAGCAGGACACCTGAAGCCACCAGAGAGTCACGGGGTGAGTGGGTCACCCTGGACGAGATGCCGGGATCCCTGCCAGGGACGCTCGGGGCGTCTAGGAAGCCACAGGACCTGCTGTCCTCGACGATCGCAGGAGCCGAGGGAAGGTGCCAGATCGGACGAACCGAGGAAGGCTCCCAGACAGCTGAGAGGCTGAGGATAATGGAGGCGAGGCTGGAGTCAATTGAACAGCTGTTCCTGAGATGGTCGGTGGTGTGGGAATCCCGAGGAAGGGGTGAGGTGGAACCAGTTACCAGAAGTTCATCACCCCCCCCTCCCACCCCTGAGATGCGACAGCCGGGGAGAGGAAGGAGGTGGCAGGAGGCTGAGGCAGCGCCGGGCAGAGTTCACCTCGCGGAATCCACCAGGAGGTCATCTTCCCCCCCTCCCACCCTGGAGACGCGACCGCTGGGAAGAGGCTGGAGCCGGCACGAAACTGAGGAAACGCCGCCCAGAGTCCGGCTTGGGGAATCCCCACACCGAGACCGGAGAACCCCAGCAGCCCGAGGTACGTCCAGACGACCAGATGTGGTTTGGAGCCCACCAGGAGCGGGGGTGAAAGACTTTGGGGTCAAATTCAACAGGGATCCAGCAACATTATCCTTCTTCCTAACAAATGCCAAGAACTACATGGAAGAATTTGGGCCATATTTCCACTCAGAAAAGGGCAAAATTAATGCAATTGCTAACAAACTTAAAGGAAGGGCGGCTGACTGGTATGTGCAGCTATACCAGGCAGAAGCCCCAGAGCTCGATGACTTTGACGAGTTCCTCTGGGCACTAAATCTGACTTCAGAGACCCCTTAGAAAAGGAGAGAGCGAAGAGATCCCTAAGGGGAATCAGCCAAGGGCAATGATCTGTAGCAGATTATGCCATGGAGTTTAAAGCACTGGCTGGAAAGGTGGTGGACTGGTCGCAGTCTACCCTAATTGAACGTTTCGAAGAGGGCCTGAACTTGGACGTTCTGAGGTGGGCATTATGCAGAGACAATCCAAACACCCTACACGAGTGGATACTGCTGGCCAGTAAAGCGGAAAATGCCCAGGAAACCTTCCTACAAGCCAAGAGGGTGGCGCAACAAGCGGCGACGGTAAAGGGACCCTGAACCGCTGCAGGACCAGTGAGGCCAACATCCCAACCCTGGAGAGAGGAGAGGGAGCGACGGTTCGCCAAGGGCAGTGCCTTCGATGCGGGAAAGAGGACCACAAAGCGGCGGCGTGCCCAAAAACAAAGGTAGTTGACAGGCCAGGAAAAACGCCGGGCAAACCACCCATAGGGCCCAAAAAGATGCCAGCAGCCAGGGGAGAGATCGGAGCAAAAGAACTACCTTACTCCAGTGAAGAGGAGGAGAACGACCAGGAAGAACCAGCGGGAAACGCCAGCCACCTGCCCTGAGAAGCGCCAGAGGGCAGGTGGAGGAGGAGAATGGGCGCAGCGACGATGGGGTGAGTGCCAACTGTCCCACCCTGTATGTAAAAGTTAAGTTAAGTTCCACTGAGAAGTTGGTTGAAGTCTGGGCCCTAATAGACTCGGGCTGTTCCAGGTGCCTAATGCACCCGGACGTGGTTGCCAATTTAAATCTCCCCTGCTTTCCACTTCAGCACCACATAGTGTTCACGCAATTGGACGGTTCGGCAGCGGGAGGGGGCCCGGTCACCCAATTCACCGGAGAAGTGGCACTGCAGTTAGGCAGCCACCGGGAGAGACTGAAATTTGTCGTGGCACCGGTGGGCCACCCTTTAGTCATCTTAGGCATTCCGTGGCTGGTACGAAGGAACCCATACATAAATTGGGAAACCAGGATGATCACATTTGCAGACGGCTTCTACCAAGCACCTACAGGGGACCGAATTCCCCGTGCTGCGGTGGGGAGAGCGGCGTCTACAACCACACATCTGGCTGCAGCGGCCCTGGAAGGCTTGCCGGACAGGTACACTGAGTTTGCAGATGTGTTTGGGGAGAACGAAGCAGACAAACTCCCACCCCACAGAAAGACTGACTGTGTGATAGAACTGGTCCCCAATGCACCCTTGCCAAAGCCAAAAATTTACGCAATGACCCAGAAAGAACTGGCAGCATTGCGGGAGTTTGTGGACAAGAACTTAGCATGAGGCTTCATCGAGCCCGCAAACTCGCCAGTTGGAGCCCCAGTGTTGTTCAGAGAAAAAAGGATGGGACATTAAGACTCTGTACGGACTACTGCGAATTGAATTCGGTTTCCATATCAAACAAATATCCCTTGCCCCTAATCAAAGACATATTAGCACATCTGGCAAAGGGGAAAATATTCTCTAAACTGGACTTGCGAGAAGCCTATTTCCGCATACGCATACGGGAGGGGGATGAGTGGAAGACGGCTTTCAATTGCCCACTGGGATCATTCCAATATAAAGTATTACCGTTTGGTTTGGCAGGGGCACCAGGGGTATTTATGCAATTGATCAATGAGGTCTTGCACGAACACTTGTTCAAGGGGGTCCTTGTGTATTTAGACGATGTATTGATATATTCTGAGACTGAAGAGGAGCACGAACGCTTGGTTAAGCAGGTGTTCAGGAAACTCCGCAAAGCCGAGCTATTTGCCATGCTTTCTAAGTGCGAGTTTCATAAACCTCAGCTAGATTATCTGGGTTACAGAATCTCTGAGAGGGGCATCGAAATGGACCCTGGGAAAGTCCAGGCCATCCTGGCATGGGAGCGCCTGCGCACTAGGAGGCAACTACAAAGTTTTCTGGGATTTTCTAATTTTTACAGGGGGTTCATCAAGGGACTAGCGGAAATCGTTTTGCCCCTAACTAATTTACTCCGCACCAAGGTTTTGGGAGACACGTGCAAGGCACGAAACCCGGGAGCGCTACTTAACTGGACACCTGAATGCCAAAGGGCTTTTGATCATCTCAAAAGCCTGTTCACAGCCGAACCGGTTCTACAACACCCCGACCCCACCAAGCCCTTTGTAGTCCAAGTAGATGCCTCCGATTTCTCAATTGGGGCACTCTTGCTTCAGCGAGATCCAAATGATCAGCTGAAGCCCTGCGCGTACCTCTCCCGCAAGTTCTCTGAAACAGAACGGAGATGGCATGTATGGGAGAAAGAGGCTTTTGCCGTCAAAGCTGCCTCAGAGGCATGGTGACACCTCCTGGAAGGGGCCACTTGCCCCTTTGAGGTCTGGGCGGACCACAAAAACCTGGAAGCGCTCAGTACCCCGAAACGCCTCAGCCCCAAGCAGGTTCGCTGGGCTCAATTTTTCAGCCACTTTAATTTTCAGCTGAAGTTCATACCGGGAAGAAAGAACTTCTTAGCTGACACTCTCTCTAGGCAGCCCCAGGATGCCAGTCAGGCATCAGACATTATAGGTACTGTGTGGACCGACACACAGCTGGGTTGCCAAGCTGTCACGCGCAGCCAAATTGGAACGCAGCGTACTCCGGCACAACCGCCCGCAAGGGGAGGGAGACGCATGTCAATTTCATCGCAATTGCAACAGCAGTTCGTACAAGCCTTAAAAACGGATACATGGTTGCAAACCAATAAAAACAATGTTTCTTTTGAAAATGATTTGGCCTGGAAACAAAATAGCCTGTACATGCTGGAGCAATTGTGAGCAGAGGTTCTGAGACGTTCTCACGATGACAAAACGGCAGGGCACTTTGGCTTTGTAAAAATGCTACATCTGGTAAGGCGACAATTCTGGTGGCCTACACTTAGGAGGGATGTAAAAGATTATGTCGCTGCTTGCCCTACATGTGCTATGGCCAAGCGAAAAGTGGGTAAGCCCCAGGGACTATTGCAGCCGGTGGCAAGCCCCTCCCACCCTTGGGAGGAAATCTCGATGGATTTCATCGTAGACTTGCCACCCAGCCAGCGGAAAACGGTCATCTGGGTGGTTAAGGACTACTTTTCGAAACAGGCCCATTTTATTCCATGCGCCTCCATTCCCTCCACTCAACAGCTGGCACGCCTCTTTTTAAATCACATCTACAAATTACACGGTACCCCCTCCCGCTTGGTCACAGATAGGGGTACACAATTTACTTCACAATTCTGGAAAGCATTTTTGAAGTTGATTGGCACCAAGCAGGCATTGTCCACTGCTTGGCACCCCCACACGGACGGCTCTACGGAAATCCTTAACTCCACCCTGGAGCAATTTTTGCACTCCTTCATAAGCTACCAGCAAGATAATTGGGTAGACTTACTCCCCTTTGCTGAAGTGGCATACAACAATGCAGTGCACCAGAGCACGGGCCACACCCCCTTCCGGGTAGTCTATGGACGAGACTTCGTCCCGATCCCAGAGTTGCCACAGCCAGCTACCCCGCCTTGTTCCCCAGATGACTGCGCTGCTCAGCTAGCCAACGTTTGGCCAATCATTCAGCTAGCTCTCTCCGAAGCCCAAGCAACCTACAAGCATTATGCGGACAACCACAGGGCTGCGCAGCCAGACTTCAAAGTGGGAGATAAGGTCTACCTCTCCACTAAATTCATTAAGTCTCCGCAGCCCTCAAAGAAGTTAGCCCCCAAGTTCATTGGCCCTTTTCCAATAGTGGAAATAATCAACCCGGTAACTTTTAAGTTAGAATTGCCACACAACTTGAAACGCATACACCCGGTGTTCCATTGTGCCTTACTGAAACCGGCTACCTCCTCAAAGTGGCATAACGAAACCCCCCCACCTCCTCCCATCATGATCGATGGGCAGCAGCACTTTGAAGTAAAGGAAGTTCTAGATTCCCGAAGGCTACGGGGCACCCTTCAGTACCTGGTCCACTGGAGACATTTCTCCCACCCTGAGTGGGTGCATGCCTGGGATGTCTCAGCGCAACGGCTAGTCACACGCTTCCATGCAGCGTATCCTTCCAAACCGGTGCCTTGAAGGTTTTTTTGGGGAGGCAGTATGTCATGTCCCCCGTTGCGATGTATACATACATCACAACAGGGAACATGCCTTTCCGGTGAAGGGGAGCGGGGAGGAAAGAATCAGTGCTAATCCCATAAGCACTGAAAGACAAAACAGATAAAGGACAAAGGAGCCATACCTTTGCCCTGACCCGGGAAGCCATCATCCTATCTCCCTGACATTTCTGCATTACCACGGGGGACACACCTGCTCCGGACACAGGAAGAGGACAGAGGTAACGAGTGCTAATCCCCCTGATCGCCCATCGAGACTCCGGAATCGCCCCCTGATCGCCCATCGAGACTCCAGGTTCACCGTCGGTCAAGACTTTGGGACAATGGGGGGTGGGGAAGGATTAGGTCCACACCGCGGGTATTTCCTGGCTACCTCGCATGCCATGTGCTCATTCCCATCTTTCTCCGTGTCTGCATTCTATTCTCAATAAACCAGATATCCTTAGCCCTGGCTGGTGAGTCTGTGTTTTTTTGAATAAGGCAACCATCACACACACACACACACACACACACACACACAGAAGCAATGTCAGTGCAAGAATATTTGTTACATTCAATGTCTTTTTTGTGAATGTCAGTTATATATATAGGCTTTTATTGCATATCTGGAATATATATTTAATTCTCCTCCTCCATGCAAACTATGTGAAATTGTATGTATATAATAGGATAATATTTCATAGGTCTGATGAAATGGGCTATAATTCAGACAAGCCATCTGCTATGTTGTTGTTTATTCGTTTAGTTGCTTCTGACTCTTCGTGACTTCATGGATCAGCCCACGCCAGAGCTTCCTGTCGGTCGTCAACACCCCCAGCTCCCCCAGGGACGAGTCCGTCACCTGTAGAATATCATCCATCCATCTTGCCCTTGGTCAGCCCCTCTTCCTTTTGCCTTCCACTCTCCCTTAGCATCAGCATCTTCTCCAGGGTGTCCTGTCTTTCATTATGTGGCCAAAGTATTTCAGTTTTGCCTTTAATATCATTCCCTCAAGTGAGCAGTCTGGCTTTATTTCCTGGAGGATGGACTGGTTGGATCTTCTTGCAGTCCAAGGCACTCTCAGAATTTTCCTCCAACACCACAGTTCAAAAGCATCTGTCTTCCTTCTCTCAGCCTTCCTTATGGTCCAGCTCTCGCAGCCATATGTTACTACAGGGAACACCATTGCTTTAACTATGCGGACCTTTGTTGTCAGTGTGATGTCTCTGCTCTTAACTATTTTATCAAGATTTGTCATTGCTCTTCTCCCAAGAATTAAGCGCCTTCTGATTTCCTGACTGCAGTCAGCATCTGCAGTAATCTTCGCACCTAGAAATACAAAGTCTTTCACTGCTTCTACATTTTCTCCCTCTATTTGCCAGTTATCAATCAAGCTGGTTGCCATAATCTTGGTTTTTTTGAGGTTTAGCTGCAAGCCAGCTTTTGCACTTTCTTCTTTCACCTTCATCATAAAGCTCCTCAGTTCCTCTTCGCTTTCAGCCATCAAAGTGGTATCATCTGCATATCTGAGATTGTTAATGTTTCCTCCAGCAATTTTAACTCCAGCCTTGGATTCCTCAAGCCCAGCATGTCGCATGATGTGTTCTGCATACAAGTTGAATAGGTAGGGTGAGAGTATACAGCCCTGCCGTACTCCTTTCCCAATCTTAAACCAGTCTGTTGTTCCGTGGTCTGTTCTTACTGTTGCTATTTGGTCGTTATACAGATTCTTCAGGAGGCATACAAGATGACTTGGTATCCGCATACCACTAAGAACTTGCCACAATTTGTTGTGGTCCACACAGTCAAAGGCTTTAGAATAGTCAATAAAACAGAAATAGATGTTTTTCTGAAACTCCCTGGCTTTTTCCATTATCCAGCGGATATTGGGAATTTGGTCCCTAGTTCCTCTGCCTTTTCTAAACCCAGCTTGTACATCTGGCAATTCTCGCTCCATGAATTGTTGAAGTCTACCTTGCAGGATCTTGAGCATTACCTTACTGGCATGTGAAATGAGTGCCACTGTTCGATAGTTTGAACATTCTTTAGTGTTTCCCTTTTTTGGTATGGGGATATAAGTTGATTTTTTCCAATCTGATGGCCATTCTTGTGTTTTCCAAATTTGCTGGCATATAGCATGCATTACCTTGACAGCATCATCTTGCAAGATTTTGAACAGTTCAGCTGGGATGCCGTCGTCTCCTGCTGCCTTGTTATTAGCAATGCTTCTTAAGGCCCATTCAACCTCACTCTTCAGGATGCCTGGCTCTAGCTCACTGACCTCACCGTTAAAGCTATCCCCGATATTGTTATCCTTCCTATACAGGTCTTCTGTATATTCTTGCCACCTTTTCTTGATCTCTTCTTCTTCTGTTAGGTCCTTGCCATCTTTGTTTTTGATCATGCCCATTTTTGCCTGGAATTTACCTTCAATGTTTCTAATTTTCTGGAAGAGGTCTCTTGTCCTTCCTATTCTATTGTCTTCTTCCACTTCCGCACATTGCTTGTTTAAAAATAATTCCTTATCTCTTCTGGCTAACCTCTGGAATTTTGCATTTAATTGGGCATATCTCCCCCTATCACTGTTGCCTTTTGCTTTCCTTCTTTCTTGGGCTACTTCTAGTGTCTCAGCAGACAGCCATTTTACCTTCTTGGTTTTCTCTTTCTTTGGGATGTATTTTGTTGCTGCCTCCTGAACAATGTTGCGAACTTCTGTCCATAGTTCTTCCGGGACCCTATCTACTAAGTCCAGTCCCTTAAATGTATTCTTCACCTCCACTGCATATTCCTTAGGAATATTAGTGAGCTCATATCTAGCTGATCTGTGGGTCTTCCCTAATCTCTTTAGTCTGATCCTAAATTGTGCAAGAAGAAGTTCGTGATCAGAACTACAGTCAGCTCCAGGTCTTGTTTTTACCGACTGTATAGATGTCCGCCACCTTTGGCTGCAAAGGATGTAGTCAATCTGATTTCAGTGTTGTCCATCTGGTGAAGTCCACGTATAAAGCCGTCTCTTAGGTTGTTGGAAGAGTGTTTGTTATGCAGAGTGAGTTGTCTTGGCAAAATTCTATCAGCCTATGTCCTGCTTCATTTTGTTCTCCCAGGCCATGCTTACCTGTAATTCCAGGTGTCATTTGACTGCCCACCTTAGCATTCCAGTCTCCTGTGATGAAAATAACATCTCTTTTAGGCGTGTTGTCCGGTAGGTGCTGCAGATCCTCTTAGAACTGCTCTACTTCAGCTTCTTCAGCATCTGTGGTTGGGGCGTATATTTGGATCACTGTGATGCTAGATGGCTTGCCCTGAATTCAAATTGAGATCATTCTATCGTTTTTTGGATTGTATCCAAGCACTGCTTTAGCCACTGTACTATTAATCATGAAGTCTACTCCATTTCTTCTGTGCTCCTCTTGTCCACAGTAGTAGATCTGGTGGTCATTTGATGTGAAGTGGCCCATTCCAGTCCATTTCAGTTCACTGACGCCCAAAATGTCTATCTTTAATCTTGACATCTCACCAATAACCACATCCAATTTGCCCTGGCTCATAGATCTTACATTCCAGGTTCCAATGGCGTGTTGATCCTTAGAACATCGGATTCGCCGTTTACCACCAGCACCGTCGGCCGCTAGCCGTCCTTTCGGCTTTGAGCTAGCTGCGTCATCACGTCTGGGGCTAGTTGAACTCATCCTCTGTTCCTCCCCAGTAGCATTTTGACCATCTTCCAACCTGGGGGTCTCATCTTCCGATGGTATACCAACGTATCTCTGGTTGTACTGATCCATTTAGTTTTCACGGCAAGAATACTGGGGTGGGTTGCCATTACCTTCCCCAGGGATCGCATTTAGTCTGACCTCTCTGTCATGACCTTCCCGTCTTGGGTGGCCCTTTACAGTTTAGCTCATGGCATCATTGAGGTGCTCAAGCTCCAGCACCACGACAAGGTAATGATCCTTTGCTGAAGGCCATCTGCTATACTATGTGTATATTTATTATGCATTTAAGGTACCACAAAAGTATTGTAGAGGGAGAAAAGCAGATTGCTGCATATTCCCAACAGAGACATGAAAAGCAGAGTAAAAGCTTCATCTCTTTAAAAACATTAAAAGAATCATTATGTAATAACACACCTACCATTTTGGTTTCAGATGAGAAAGCAGGAAATAATTGGCATGATTTTATGATTGTGCTGCCTCCTGCAGGTTATTTTGGAAAACAACAATCTTTATACATTCCAGACTTATATATCTGACATTTTATCTATCTATCTATCTATCTATCTATCTATCTATCTATCTATCTATCTATCTATCTATCTATCATCTATCTATCTATCTATCTATCTATCTATCATCTATCACCTATCTATCTATTTAATTTTGTCCCCACCCATCTCCCCCCAAGGGGACTACTCTTTTACTCTGCTACTCCTTTACTCTGCTATAACAGTTTTATGGATTCAGGAATGAGAATAATTGAAAATCAGTTTTAAAAAGAAAACTAGTTTAAACCTATTAACTGAAAAGATAAACTGCCTATATTTCAAAATGTAAGGCATCAAAGACATGAATATTTTTTTCCTAGCTTATGTACTTGATGGATTGTACATTGTTTTTCTAATCATATAAAATAATTTTACCATTTCCAACTGACAGTCTGCCCCACTGATCTTCAGTCATGTTCCACATAAGATGTGTTTGGTAGAATAGATAAATGAATGGTGTAATATATAGCATGTTTTCTTATGCACATCCATACATAAATTGAGGAATTTAAAAAATATGCTACTACACAATACCCCAAAATACAGACATATCCACACTGACTATTCCACACCTGGTGTCTGTAGAAATCCTACAACTTTTAGCCAGTCATGGACTAGCAATGCTTCCATCACAGTCAAACATGGAGGAATCTATTTTGTGAAGATGGCAGCCTATCCTACAATACAAATTACAATACTTTCATATTTACCATTCCATGAAGTATGCACGATTCTCTACATGCATGGGATTGAATCAGAAATATGCATGAAATAGAACAAATGTTTCAAGCTTTGAAAAAATAGCCCACTTTGGAACATTGCTGTAGACCATTTCAAATGTCCTGTGTTCCAATAGAACAAAAGTCTTGAGTGTTCCATCATAGAAAGCAATGAAAACTCAAAAATAGATCCTTATTTCCTTATTTTTCATTTTATGGCCATAAAATTAAGTGAGGTAGTAATCCATGATGAATGCCATCTACCACTGAGCCTAAAAAATTGTGAAGTGGGTAATTTTTAAAAAAATATCCCATAGCAAACAATGAAAACAACATCTGACAGCATCTTTAATTGTTTGGCCTGCCTGTATAAGCAGCCATAGAAGTGAGTCCAACAAAGAACAGACAACACCAATGGATTCACTTCAACACAGTTCATGAATAATGTACTGTAACAGCAAAACCATTTCTCGTCCTACAAGGACCAGCAAATTTATTGCTTTAGCAATCTGAAAGTTCAACAGCACAGCAGTATCTGTAATGCATATGCATTACAAAGTGCACAATTTCTACTCAATAAACTGCCCACAAAGCTCACCAAAGCAACATAACTTTAGCATTTGCAACTGAAAGCTCAATAGTGTAATAATATCTGTAATGCAAAGCATTGCATAGCATACACCAGGGTTTCTGAAGCAGGGTTCCTCCAGGGTCAAAAGGTTGGGAAAGGCTGGCATACACTATAACTCCTAAACTTGTAACTTTCCTATAGCAAAGCATTTAAAAATAGGAGTAAATTAACCTAAGAGGCAGGTGACAGCCTTTTTCATATGTCTACAATATAATGTTTCTTAGTATTTAAAATGTGCTTCAGTTGTCCTTCACTTCCATCCCTCTCCTCTCTATTAGTTCCAGCCAACATCAGTGGGGCTGGAACCCTGCCTGTTGTTCTATTGCCTAGTGAATCTCCATGGCTGGGAGGAATTGAAAAGAAAAGAAAGCAATCACAGGATGTTAGAATGCTCAGAACAGTATGGAATGAAATGTACCATTCTGTCCTAAGATTTGGACAAACACAAAAGTATTTTGTTCTAAGTTTGGCATAAGACTCCAGAACTTTGGATGTTTTGCTCTGAACTCTTTGTACACCCCTAAGTGAAATCCCCTTATTCTAGAGAAAGGAAACTTTCTATTGTTGATGATGGTGAGGATGCTTGTGCTGCCTCTGCAGCATTTGCCAGGAGCCACAGTCCAGCCTTGGGTAGGGCCAGAGAACAAATTAACTCTGCATATGACTCTCAGATCATGGCTTCCCAGACCTGCTGTATATCATTTATACCAGAACACTGTGCGACAGTGATCACATAATATCAAGAGAATGGAGAAAGTCCCTAGAGAGTACTCTGCAAACTCCACAGAGGAAGCAAATCCACATAGCTTGGCAGGAGGAGGAATGAGCCCTGCAAGAACCAGGCTTGTGGCTGATGCATGATTCCATGAGATACTCAGCACATTCTCTCAGGTATGCCTCATGAGCAGAATACCTGGATCCATTACCCGGGGGGTACTGAATCAGTTCCCTCCCCTCCCCAACAGCTCATCTGGCCAATCCCATAAGTGCTTTTTGTTGGGCTAAGTAACCTACACGCACAGAGAAGGAGCAATTGTAGCAACTAGCACCTTGTTCCTGTGTATAAGTTATGCAGTCTCTTGCTGGTTGTGAAGTCCTTTAACCTTGCCCTGTTTGTTGCCCTCGTTACTGATCCTCTCTTTTCTCTTGTGGTATGATTACACAGAATAATGTCTTTTGCCCTACCTCCTTGTGAACATCAGTATTGTTTGAACTTTAAGTAAAGTACGTTTGTTTTTATGAAGTTGGTTTAATTCATTAAGAGGGGCAACTGGCTCCAGTAGGGAGGGAAAAAGGAGAGAAATGAAGATAAAAAGCAGAGCTGAGACTGAAACTGTCCAATCGTTTCTATTCGCTTCCACGCCTTTTGCTACACAGAATAACTCATAACAGCAACACTTTCACCTCATGTGTAAGCCCCATTTTCAAGAACAGAGCAACAATTACTAAACAACGCTGCATGGCAGGCAGCAGAACAGCTCTTTTTGCACACCCCTGTCACTTTTCATTGTATGGGCTGTAACACAGTGGGCAACAAAAGGGCCACTGGTCCTGAGAGGAGACATTTCCTGCCTCCTCCCCGCAAATGAGCATGCTTATGTAAACTATGAGTAGAAGGTGCTGTGGCTTCTCGGGTTTGCTGCTCCCTCTGCTGCCTGGCTGAATCCCACTGACTTTCGCGGGGGCAGTCAGCTGGCAGTTTGTCTGTGCCTGTCGGTTTATAAGTACAGTAAAAAGAGAAATCAAAACACCAGGTGCATACTGGTTCAGTTAGGCTCACAGCATTTCTGGGTGGGCTGTAGGGCTTAATCTTCTCAGCTCCTTTTCTCTTTACAGAAGGAATCCCATCTGCTTTGCAGCTGCTCCTACATCTCGCCTTATTTTCCCAGAAAACATCTAGCTAACCATAAACTAACAATCTGGATTTGGAAGATTTACTGAGCCATGGTTAGACATGAACCACCCATGGTTTCAGATAGAGATATGTTGAAATACTTTAACCACCATTTGGGCCTTGATTTGGGTCTGGAAGAATCTATGCCAAATAAACTATGACACATTTATGCCCAGTGTCATATTCCAAGCAGCCAAAGCAAGCAAAAACTGAAGTGTGGAAAAGGCGCACCTACCATTGCAAACTGAAAAGAAATGTGGAGAAATGAAATCCTTTACTGATCATCCTATGGATTAGATAAGTTAAACATTTTTAATTAAAAAAAGATTTTATCTGTTAAAAGATAAAATTAAAGAAAACAAGCAAGACCATCAGAAACTCAGAAGAACTGTGCTCTAAGTGTATTTGTCAGAATACAGAATACACTGTATTCCCTTGGTGGCCATTAGATGCCCAAGCAAAGCCCACAGTCGGGGCATGAGTGCAGGAGCAGCCTCTTGCTCTGTTACCAGTAAGGTAAAGGTAAAGGTTTCCCTTGACATTAAGTCCAGTCGTGTCCGACTCTAGGGGGCGGTGCTCATCTCCGTTTCAAAGCCGAAGAGCCGGCGTTTGTCCGTAGACAGTTCCGTGGTCAACTACATGGAATGCCGTTACCTGCCCGCCAAAGCGGTACCTATTAATCTACTCACATTTGCATGTTTTCGAACTGCTAGGTTGGCAGCAGCTGGGACTAGCAACGGGAGCTCACCCCATCAGCGGATTCGAACCGCCGACCTTCCGATCGGCAAGCTCAGCAGCTCAGCGGTTTAACCCACAGCGCCACCGCGTCTAGTTAAAAAACAAGCTCATGGTAATATCAGAAAATATTAATGTATGCTGATAGTCTTCTCCGTGAATTTGTGTAGTCACCTTGAAAAACTGTCCAGAATTAACATAACAGCATGTTTCTTTTCTCAATCCTGGAATTCCCATCTTTCATGTCCTCTACCAACTTTTTGCAGAATATGCATAACCCCTTGCCCATTTCTTTCCTGACCTAAAAAAATCCTAAACACTGTAAACTTCCCTTCCTAAATCAGCAATAGCAGGTGATCCATTTTCAAGACACTTACAACATCAGAAAGCATACAAAAGGCTTAGCACTGCAAAGGGTCAGATAGTGTACATAGAAAGCCATTAACCTACTACAGATGTTTCTCCTATTAATTTGCCTTTTATCAGTTCATACTAAAATGTGCTTAGAATTTAAACAGGATGTGCATGACTTAATTGCTAGACTGTACCACTGAGTAGAAATCTAAGTCATTTGAGTTCTCTCTGAGGATGGGATTAATGGAATAGGATTAATGGAATATGGTCAATAGGTGAGGATTAAGAGAAGATATATTTATTTGTTCATCTGACAGTGTACAAGGAACCCTGACCTCTATTTCCTCCCACAACAATTCCATGAGGTAGGTTTTACTGAGAGGGGATGGCTGGCTCAAAGTCACCCTGTGAATTTCCATTGCTGAGGGCAGAATTGAACCTGGGTCCAAGACCTGACTTCACCGCCTAATGCTTACTGCAGCTAGTGGAAGTTGGTTGTCTCCCAGAAGCTGCCTTCTTCTTTTGCCTCCTCAATGGAACAGAATCTTCTTCCTCCTTTCTGGGTCCAGTGCTATTAACCACATGAGCCTGAGCTACAGAAGATGCTCTCCAGTCCAGGTCCAGATTTGGGCAGGACCACTAACTGTCTTGATTGTGGATTATTCCCATTCCACATATGAGACACACAGCCCCCAAAACCCTCCCAGCACAAGTAGTGGTAAATGTAAAAATACAAGTTTTAACATTACTTAAAGCTGAAGCTTTATTGTCAAAAGTTGCAGAGAACATGTGAAAGCTGCACACTTCTCTGAGTGCAAAAGCCAGTCTTCTGATATTCCAAGACTCTTCCCAGTTGGGCAGTGCCCAGGTTTTCATGGCGCTCCGGATAGTCCTTCCAGATGGGTAGTAAATGAAGTATGACGGCTGCCACTCCTGGGTCTATTGTTATAGCACGCCCAGTGCCCTAGGCAGCCAAACTCTCTGCTCAACCTTTGCAGGTCCTTACGGAACCGCACACCCAGGAAAGTATGAAGCACAGGATTTAGGCAGCAGCGAGCAAAGACCAAGCCACTGGTAATGAGGAGGGCAAGATCGCGCTGAAGGCTTACTGTACAGCTTGATGCCTGCTGGCCTATCAAATCTGCTGCATCTAATAAGTTGAGTAATGCGTAGGGGAGCTGCAAAACCAAAAACAGCAGAACCAGGGCCAAAATGAGCCACAAGGCCTTGTGTGACTGGGCATAAGGAGAGGACCGAACAGTGCGTGTGATGGCTGCATAGCAGATTACCATGATGGTGAACGGTAGCAGAAAGCCAAAGCCCACCTGCACTAAGCAAACAGTAGATCTGACAACAGTCACCCTGCAGAGCTGAAAGCCTTTGTAGTCCTCCACATGGGCATACATGACATTGGGCACTGCTAGAGCAGCTGAGAATAGCCACATCAGCCCTGAGCTCAGCCTGCCCCAGAAACTGGCAGTGGGGCGCAGGCGGCGGGCAAGGGGTACCCACACTATGGCTATGTAGCGGTCTAGGGTGAGACCCATGAGGAAAAGAAAGCCGCTGTAAAAGGTCAGGGCATGAAAGCCTTGAAGGGCCTGGCATGCAGTCATGCCCAAGTACCAGGTTCCCATCATACCAGCCACACCCACTGGTAGAGTCAAGAGCAGCAGCAAGTCCGAGATAGCCAGGTGTAAGAGGAGGATGTCGCCAAGGAAATGGACTCGATGGTAACGGGCACGAACCAGCAGCAAAATCCCATTGCCAAGGAAGCCCAGAACACAGAACAGGACAACCATGACTGGAAGATAGATACGTGCCACCATGCGGATAGCCTTCTTTTCACATAACTCTGGCAGGTTTGATGGGAACATCTCAAAGTCCCATTGATACCACTCTGTGCTGACTGGAGGCTCATTGGTCCAAGCAGCCTGTTCCTGCAAATGAGGATTGGAGTGAGGAAATAAATATCCCTGTGCTGCTCTTCAATAGATTTCAAACAAAACACAGCTAGTGACATACAACTCTTCTATGTTGTGTGGCCCAGGCGTTGGTATATCTTTCAGTTTATTGCCACTACCATGAACCATTTTTCCTGGAAATATTACCCTGGTACAGGGCTTACCTAGAACACATGCTTAATTTCCAGCCTTAAACAGAAGGCTGGAAATTAAGAAAATGAGCAAGGCTTAATTTGAGCTAAAAACTATCAGGCTGCAGAATGTAAAATGTGATTTTCAGAGCAGAGTTTAATTCTGGTTTGTGAAGTATGCCTGGCTCTTATCACTCAGTAATTGTTGCTTGCATTTCCTCTTGTCTTGTAATGAATTCTTGTCCCTCAAAAGCCTACAAACTATTTTAAAAAGGCTGAGTTATTATAAAGATACTGCTTTAACATTGCTTTGGGATTTTTTTCTTCATCCCATGCACATACATGTCTGCATTTTTTTTAATGACATGGAATTAATTACAATGGTTGAATGAAAAGTAATGCCTCCAATGTTTTAAGTTGCCAACACCTGGCAATACTGATATGCTAAAAGCTCTGACCCTTTCTTTAGCATCTTTCAGTTGCTGGGAAATTGCTGTGAGAAAAGGTTGTGCTGTTACTGTTCATGAAATGGAAGCCTGCAGTGAGTACTCATCAGTGCTCTCGAAGCAACATGCTGTGACTGAATTTTGTATTGCTAAATGAGGTTTGATTGCTCAATGCAGGTTGTTTGTGGTGGTGACTATGTTGATGTACTGTGCATTGTTGGGCCAAAAAATGTAAAGATAATGAAGTGAGAACAGCTGATTTGTGTGATCAAGAGTGAAGTGGATGGCCTGTGACAACAACCAACAAGTTTCACGTGAAAAGGGCTAATGATCTGATTAAGGACAATTGGCAGATCACTCAAATTCAAAAGCCAGGCTTTGGCAGGAAAACTCAAGGCTGCAGTTTCTAGGAGGCAGATGGTGTTATACAATCAATTTCTTGACCTGGCACCATTATCAACACTGCAACATTCAAAACTTTGAAACTATGAATATGAAGAGTGCAGAAGCACAACAAGAAAATTTTGCTGCAACATGACAATGCCAGGTCTCACGTATCATGAGACAATTGTGAAGTTGAAGTTGGGTCTTGCTTTCTTACCCCATATGCCCTAAAGACCAGACTTGATACCATGTGATTTCCACTTTTTCTCAGAATTGAAAAAATACCTTCATGGGCTTCTGTTTGACTCAAATGAAGAGGTGAAAGGGAACTATCTGGACCTGGTCGAAGAGATAAAGCGTGGACTTCTTTTGTGATGGCTTTAAGAAGCTTGTCCATCATTGACAGAAGTGCATAGCGAATAGTGGTTTATGTGGAAAAGTAAATACAGGTAGTAAAAGAACTCATCCTGAGGATTATTTTCCTGTTTCATTTATTAAAATATCCCTATTTAAACTAAACTTATAGAGATGGAAGCATTGCTTTTCATTCAACTCTTGTAGTTCTAAGAGCATGTGGATTTGTTGCAGACAGAACTCAAATGAAATATAGCTTAAAGTCCTTCCATACAAAGATCCTTTCCTTATTACTCTAATTTATCATTTCATCTGAATAAGGTAAAAGAAAGCATACTTTTAAACTGCAAGTTTTGAATACTTGGTCCAAAATCCTTGCTATCTACTACCAATCACACAGAGATCAATTTATAGATCCAGTTGTATCTTAATGCTCATTCTTTATAAGTTTAAATAATGACAAATACTAAAGTCAAATACAAATTGAGTGGCAGCTATTTTTAAAATCACTGAAATCAGAAGGGATTGGTGAGTTCACACTTAATTCTGTTTGCTGCCAACAACTCAATGCAAAAGCAGTTTGATTTGTCTGTGATGCCTGAGATTCCCAAAGGTATATAAAAGATTAATCTAACCTTTTCTTGCATTATATTGAAGGCAAGACCCTTGGGATTCCAAAGGTTGGCTTCAGAGTTTCCCCAACAGTTCTTAATAACAAGTTTATTCCTACTTACTTGAAGTTGGAGCTCCTCATTCATCATGAAATCGTTGCTCATCATTAGCTTGCCGTCTACAAATATTCTGTAAGGCTTGTTATAAGTTGACTATTCTGTTGAGTTGATGTGGCTGATACCGAGAGGACAGTTCTCCTGTCTGATAGCGAAAGAGCCATGCAGTGTTATTCTTAGCTGAATTATTTGTAGATATGACATGGTGCTTATGAACCATACAGTAGATGATAGAGGTAGTTTTGTCAAAACATGATGAATAGCACAATGTTTAAAAGTTGACTGAGTGTAATTTTATGCATAAGGTAATTCTAAAACAATGAGGTAGACTTCTTTTCAGGTCAGTTAATGTCGATGCAATTTTTAAACTTGAAGGCACTTCATAAAAATGCTAGAAGTAAAGCAGAGATAGAGAACCTGTGCCTTTCCAGATAATATTTAAGTATAACTCCCACCAACCTGACCCCTGCCTATGCTAGTTGGTTTTGATGGGAGCTGGAATCAAACAAGATCTAGAGGGCCACTGTTTCCACCTCTGGCTGTAAATGCCAGATTTACAGAGGCTGCTGCTCTGAAGCAGGTACTTTGGACAGCAATCATCACAATTCTTTCTACAGTTCTTCCATGTTTTCCCAAAACAGCACAGCTCGTGCAGAGGAGATTTCAGCATAGTCAAGGTTTGCCCTTTCATTTATGACAGTTGGGGGGACTGAACACAGTATTAGGGGGAATTAAGCTGGACAAGGTTAAGATAGAAGGGAAACATGCAGTTTAGTAGAGTGAGATAAAACTATCTCATTGTCTATCTAAAACCAGGAACAGAAGCAAGAGCAACCAACCAGTGGCGAAACCTTTTTTTTTTAAATATGTAGCTGAAATACAGGTAAGTGCAACTACTCTAATCCTTGCATAACCTTTCTCCACCCTGAATTAGAGGTATCCTCCTGTCTTTGAGTTGGCACCATACAAAGCCAGCATGGAATTTGAGTTAAAGTGACCACCAGGAAGCATCACATTACTGGTTTAATCCTCAGAAGTGGATAGCCAGATTTTGTTATTCTTCCGGGTTCAAACTCTGCCAGGAACTGAAGTCATGGACCTTTGCACTTTAGATGACTATATGCAGGGCATTAGCTTTAGGAGCTATCCAGGTCCTGCATGTCTGAAGATTCCCAGTAAGGATGAAATTGGTAACATGGTGCCTCCTGATGGTCACTGTAACTGAAAACACAGATTATACACTGTGTAAAAAAAAGAGAGAAATCCCCCCACACATATAAAACCCTGTACACGGGAACATGGCATAATACAGCAGCAGCATCTCTCTGCTCTGAGAGTTTAAGGCAGTGTATCTCAACCTTGTCAACTTTATGATGCATGGACTTCAACTCCCAGAAATGGCTGGCTGGGGAATTCTGGGAATTGAAGTCCACACATCTTAAAGTTGACAAGGTTGAGAAACACTACCTTAAGGGGAGGTGGACTGTATATACCATGCAGATAGAGAATTGGATTTGCCATCTTCACTGTCAATCCCTATCCAGATTCTGTTGCACCTGTTCTGAGTTACTGCCAAATGCTGTTGTCCTCTAGTGCAAAGGTGAATTTGTGGCCATTTACCAAACTATAGTTTGCAGAAGTCTCAGTCAACATAACCAGTGGTTAAGAATTCTGGGAGTTGTAGTTCAACAACATCTGGAGAGCCACAGGTTCCTTACCTCTAGTGTACAGTTGGAGAAGCCTTTGGATACATAAAGAGGGGAAAAAAGCATTTTAACTTTCTTAGATCTCAAGAGACCTGAACAGTGTAATAACTCTCCTGCTTGAGGCTGGCTGGAGTGCTGCTCTTAGGAATGGGAATATACAGCAAGGTTTTATTGCTCATTCTGTTTGTTCTCACTAAGAGTGAATTCAGGGGATTAAGTATATAGCTCAGCATAAGTGAAAACCAAAAAGGTATTCTATAAGCTCCAAGCAGCACTATAACTCTTCTGCATTAATGTCATGAGCACCGTTGAGCTGAATGCATCAGCACAACGGCACACATGACAATACCTCGGAAACTAGAGGAAGGGATTTAAAGATAAGCAAAGCACGCACAACAACAGACACAGACCCCGAGGAGAAGGGAACGACCCCGGCCAGATGAACCAGCCATTAGAACACAAAGGGGGAAGAAAGAACGACAAAGACAGGGCGGATCACGAGGCACACCTGAAGCTGTCAGCAGGAATGCAACGGATATCGCCCAGCTGACAGCAATCACCGGCCGGAGGAAGAAAACAATTATGAGCGAAGCCCGGGGCACCAGCAGGGGCCCTGCGACCCCTCACCTACTGGCAATGAAGCATACAGGACTTGGGGGGATGACACAACCCAAGGTGGGGGGGCGCTGACCGGCGCGGGCTGTTTAAACCCCGCACCGGCGCGCTCCCTTCACTCTCAGCTTTTTCTAGCTATGCACTATGCTGAAATAAACCTGAACCTGCTCTTCCCTGAATCAGTGTCTGTGTTTTACTCAGTAGTAGGCAGCGCATGACAATTAAGCTATTGGGATCTGCAATATTTGTATATGTTGGGGATATTCATGGCATCCTTTGGTGGCAGATGTCCACTTCCCCTCTTTCTTAATTTGACCTAAATACAGAAAGCAGCTTATCTCAAGGCTAAATCTTGACTCCAGAATACAGTGATGTGCAGTAGAAAAGAGGTAACAGCAATAAAGAAGCAACACATGTTTTCCCAGCGAGCAGGGTTAGGGGGAACAAATGTGAAGCCTATCTCTAAGTTTGCATGAACCAGGCTTTTATGATTTTTCAGTGAAATTAGAGATGCTAAAATCTCTCCATCAACAGATTAAAAACGGGGTGGGGGAAGAGAACACCACTTTGTTCCCCATTTCACCTGAAAAATCATTTGGCTTTAGTCTTAATACATTTTTGGATTTCAGCATGTATAATCCTGGAACATCTTCCCCTTTTTCTGGCTCCTAAACACTCATTCCTGTTTGGCTTTATAAATGAAATCTTTTCTCCCTCACTTTTTGGAGAAGAAAAGGTGGGTGATGTTTCTGCATCTGTTTTCTACATTACAGAAGAGACACCCCCCCAACTTGCTCCTGTGTATAAAATTCCCTTGTTTTGAAGATGAGGAACAACACTCAACTGTCATGGAAAGTAGATGATTTTGGCACACGATGAAGCCTCTCCTGCTTTACTGGAACCCCTCCCAGGGCCTGATCCAGGGAAGTGGCGTGATAGAGAGTACAGACTCTGTCACCCACTGACATGGATCAGGCACTGCAGAGGTTCCAGAGTGGGTAAGGGACTCCTGGTAAAACAGAGGAGACCCTCTTTGGTTTTTCTAGGACTCCTCACCCCCAGTCAGGTTTTGATGGATGTTTAAACCCACTGCTTCAGTCATTATCTGAATTTCCCAGCCCATGGAACCAAGAGCAGCTGGTGGATGCTCTTCCCGCTGTCAGGGAAATCCGCCAATTACTGTACTTTTTCTTGCCCCATCCAGTAGTAAACTATTAAGACAATAGCACTCACTGGCTTCATTGTTGATGAGAACTCCAGCCTGGCTATTGTAGACTGAGAAATCATATGCTGACTTATTTTGTACCACCTCTTGGACTGGAGGACAGCAGCACATTAAAAGGACCATCTGTTTGTGTTCTTGGGAGGGGGGGCAGGTAGTGCTGTGCACATGCATGGCTGTGTGGGGGTATGAAAGGAAGTCGTCATGAACGTCATGGTAGAAGGGGAGGAAGGGATATTTTGGGTGACTGAGAAGGTGTGGGGAGAACCTTGCAGGGTTCTTTTTCTCCCACCTGCCTTCAATTACTGCATCCTGAGATGGCTGGTGCCTAAATGCTCTCATGGGGGGAGGGGATCCTCTCTGAGAGGTTTGCCTGGGCCCCAGGGAATTCTACTTGAGCAGGAGGACTTTTCTTTTCCAGCCAGTATGGAGGAAGTGGTCTCTTGCTAATTACTTTGGTTCAACTTCACCACAGGTTGATTCACCTGGACTACTGTATGTCAGTGAAGCATTAAAAGGAAAGGTGGGGACTTCTTTGATTAGAGAAAAGACTACATTTATTGGTGACTGGAAGCCTCTTATGGACTTTTTGCATAAAAATGAAAAAAAAAAAGAACTTGTGATTTATGGTTTTGATGATTAGACTGGACAGATTATAGAAAGAAGAGTAATACGTATTGTTAGAGAAGTTAAAAATGTATTATAACTGCTGTGAAGAATATAAGAAGCTACTTCATTATATATTTCTTTTCTTTCTTTTCTATTTTTCTTTAACCTTTTTTCTTTTCTTGCACCTTCTGCTTTTTCTTTTATTTCCTTCTCCCTCCCTTTTTTTTTTTTTACTTTACATTAGTTTGTGTTAGTTTTTAATCTTCTTATTCAAAAGCTTTAATTTTTTTTTTAAAGAAAGAAAAGATGGGGAATCCGAAAATAGGAAACAAACCAGCATTAATCTCAGGTACATTTTATACTGGAATCAGAAGGGCCAGGAGATGGAAAGCCCAGTCTTCTGGAAATGCTCTTTGCGTGGGTTTACACTGTGCACTAAGATACAATGTGGTTTGAGTTTGACAGTGTTTTATGTGAATCCAGCCAACTGTGATCTGTAAATCAAGATGATAGTTTAGCATAGTATATAAACTCACCTACTGTGGATTATTCATTAAGCAATAGTTATGGCTTAATGTGCTGCGTGAATTCACACTGAATGCCAATACAAAAAATACGGTATTTCCTGGGATAGTTCTTATAACTTCAGCAATTTCAAAGTAGGTTAACATTCAACAAGTGAAGTACTACCCTTAGGTAATAGGAGCCCCAGTACCAATCTTTTAAACAAAGCTATTATTTTACTAACAACTCTTGGTTTCACCTTCTATGAACACCTGGAACTTTTTATTCTCACTTTCATCCTCAAAGTCCATCAGTCTCTAACCCACGCACATCAGTGCACAGGGATCCTCAAAGTTACTTGGCAAGTGAACAAATAAATAAAGACACCATCTTTCAAGAATATTTGCTGGTTCCTTTGTACTCTTTAAATATTTTTTATCTTGCCTTTATTATTTTTATAAAGTGGGGAACATACCTAATACTCCTTCTTCCTCCTATTTTCCCCATAACAACAACCCTGTGAGGCGAGTTGGGCTGAGAGAGAGTGACTGGCCCCAAATCACCCAGCCGGCTTTCATGCCTAAGGCAGAAGTAGAACTCTCGGTCTCCTGATATTGATAATTAACTTAAAGGAAGTGTAGGGGTTGTAATTGCTGACACATGTCAATATAAACTTTGAACCAACTACACCTGGGAGCAAGTATGTTTCAGTTGCAAGAAGAATAATTTCTTAACTATTTTTTTCTCTCTCTGCTGGAGGATATAGTTAGATAACTAGTCTAAGTCTACCACTTCTGGGCTGTAAAAATCAGATGAACCCTAGAAGAAAGAGATTTTTTCTGTATTGCTTTGCTGCCATTTAGGGATCATCTGGATTTTTGCAGCCCAGATACTGTAGCCCTTGTAGCCCTTGACTAGTTTCTCATGTTTTTAAGTGAAAAGAAGGCTTGTTCAGAAGTATGCCTACTTCTGTGAATTTCAGAACTGTTGGCTAGGGGAAAAAATGGGAAGACAATGGCAAACCACCATAACTCTACCAAGAAGATTTCATGGATGCAGTGATAAGAAACAAATTTTGATTCAAGGATGTTACTATCTTTTTATGGCTAGGAAGGAGAGAAAGATTAATGTGAGGGATCTAGATGAACCATAAAGCTCAACTCAACCTTCTGCATTGGGGGAGTTGCTCTTACAGTATGTAGCTTCCAGCCAACCTTGGAGAAGAAAAACAAATGACAACAAGACAAAGACAGCAGAGACTAACTCCTTGTAAAAGTCCATCTGGCAGGGGAAACCTATTCTCCTGATTGGCTCCTCTGCATTTGATTTTCCTGAGCTTCTATTTCCTCCATCCATTACTTGGATTACCAGATCACCACTTTTCTTTAACTCTTTCAGTGTCCAAATTTCTTGAAATGTAATGGTTTATTCCAAATGGATCTCCACTTAGAGATCCAGGATGGCCATTTCAGGGAACTGTATAACAACAAGGATACATCTGATCAACATACCTATTACAATATGAAGGCTCTCCCTCAACAGCCAGCAGTGAAAGCCTCTAAGATTATGGGTCTGATTTCTCATCTGAGATCAAGGAAGGCCCTGGTAGAGGATTTACCCTTTCCTGATCCAATTACAAAGTACCATCTTGTTGGAGGTCCCAGCAAATCAGCATGCCTCATTAGCATGTGGATGAGTTCACTCTAGGATACAAATTCTCTATGTGCTTCTGAAGGAAGCTGTTTGTTGTCCCTCCCACATTCCTAACTCACTTTCTCCTCCTTCACCATCTGGGAAGGGAGCATGTGGCTGCAGCTCCTTCCATCTCTTTTGGGCCATGCAGTGGGCCTAGAATTCAGGAGGTTCCCCATTTCTCCATGCAGCCTTAAGCAGCAATGAGGGCTGAGGGTCAATTCAGTTTAGGGAAAGAAAGAATCATCATTTTTCTACTGAAATGGATGTAACTGGACCAAATAAATCAGTAAGACTCTTTTTACTTATTTTTGAACCTACTTTGTCTAAGTGTGTAATTCTTTATGCTTGGATGGGCTAAGTATGTAAGATCAATAACCTATATTTCTCTAATGTGCTCATTAATGCTATTTGAGATAATATTCTTTTTCTTTCCGAGTGCTGCTTCACTGTATTAAGGTCTGCTCCATTCAGTGATCCTAGTTGTCCACTAATGGCTTCATAGGGTTATGTGCCCAGGCTTTTACAGAAAGAGAAATTTTCTTTTTTGGCTTGTTTTGTTTTTGAATGAGCATTGTTGTTTTTGAAAGAACACTCAGTGTAAATTGCTGAGGAGGTTATCTTGCACAAAGGAAATAGCCATAAAGCATAAAGGGAAGATATTTTTTTCTTTTGAAGTGATTTTTAAACCTTTTGCTTTGACAAAATGGCCAGTGTACTCCTGCCTCACAATCTGGTAATTTTTAAACTAAATCCTGGAGAGTTTTATCCCTGGAAAATTTGGGTTGAGAGGCAAGATTCTGAATCTGCATAATATTTTGAAGGAAGATTCTCCTAGTTCAGATTCAGAAGGCTGTGCAAACTGGGTAGCCAATGACCTTAAACTCCAAGGACTAATCATGAATTCCTTAAATGGATCGACATTGGTACAGATCCAGCACAGAGAAACTGCAAAAGGAATGATGGAGGAATTGTTTAAACTCTTTGGGGAAGGAGGAGATTCCCAAGTTGTTAATTTGGTGAGAGAGTTATACAGTGTAAAACTGCAACCAAACTCAGACATTGATGAACCTATTTCCAAAGTTCAATCATTATTACACAAACTTGCTTGTAATGATGTGATTCTGGATAATAGGATACAAGTGGGATTTCTATTAGGATCTTTACCTGAGAGTTTTTCAAGCTTTGCTGCCAGTTATAGGGGATCAAGGCAACCCCTATCAGACTTGATTCAAGAATTAAAGTCTGAGCATAGCAGGCAGGCCCCCTATACAAATTTTAAGCAGACCCATCGTGAGGCAGGCTATTTTTCAAAAGTGCCTCAGGGCAAAGATGGTGGTCAGAAGCAGAGGAGTGATTAAAAAACAAAAAAACCCATCAAGTACTATTTTTGCTGCAAGAGTGGGCACTTGAAGAAAAATTGTTGGGCCAGGAAGGCAGATCAGAAAAACAACAGAGAAAAGGCTCCTAAAGCAACTGTTCTTGCATTTTCAGCCATTAATAAATGTTGCTCTTCTTTCATAATAGGCAGCAGTTGCAGCATGCATATGATGAAAGATCGTGATTTCTTTATTGAATTGAACCCAAGTTCAAAGGAAGAGATTGGCTTGGCTGATGGAAGAACAATCCCAGTGGAAGGGAAGGGCCGTGCTCTCCTCTGGTGCCACCCAGAGGGATATGATTGCAACTAATGTTTTGTTTGTTCCAGGTTTAAGCATGAATCTAATTAGTGCATCTGCACTAATGAAGGAGGGCTATACTCTTTGATTTAAAGGTGACAGATGTGAAATAATGGATCAAAAAGGTGTCTTTTCAACAGGATTCCTAGATCAAGGGTTAATTTTTCTCAACTGTGAGAGGCCAGACATGGCATGCGTGGCTTGTCACCGAGAAAAGGAGGATGACAGCGCCACCCTGTAGCACAGACGATTTGGACACAGATTTAAGCACAATTCTTCAAATGGAGAAAAATGGATTGGCAAGCAATCTGGAAATCAAGGACTTGATAAGACTGATGCAAGGTACAAAACTTGCATACAGGGAAAGGCCACTAGGCCTGCAATTCCAAAATACATCTTACCTATTCTCTTAGCATTATGATCACTTTTAAAGCAGTATGTTATCGAAGGACAGTCTGATTTAAGTAGGTTCCCTAATCTTCCCTCATCTGGAAGTATAAGATACAGAAGAATACATCCTATATACCTTATAAAGCCAACAGTCCCTGCCCACAGAAGAGCCTTTACTTTGGCTCAGGGTGGTGCAACTCTTCTATAACACATGTTGCGAAGTTTGTGCAGCAGTGTGTAAGATTTGCAAGGTACCACCAAATAACCTTCCTGTTCATATGTAGATACTGAAGTTGATTTAATTTATATAGCTGCTGTTAAAACATTTTAAAGTTTTTATACTGGTCGATAGTTACAATTTTTTTTTATTTCAAATGGCTTCTTCTTTGAAGACTTTCTTACTATCTAGTATTCTTACATTTTAAAATGTGTTCTTATTTTCTGTCATTCAGCTGATTTGCCTTCTTATGCTGGTCAAAGGCCCCAATTTCCATGGGTGATGCCAGTTTCAGATGCAGTTGAAGACAGCTCACATATTGCTCTTGGGAGATGATATATCCCAGACGTGTCTATGCAGAGTTGGCCAAGTAGGCCTTCTTGTCTCCCATCTTCGTGCCTCAATATTGGGGCACTTGTTATAGGAAGAAGCTGCAATGGAGCCATCCCTTTTTCTATCCACATCATCTCTGCTTCATCTGCCATCTTTTCCTCCATCAGCTCCATGAGGTGTCTTCCCTTGCAGCAATGTGTTTTTTTTCTGCTGGTCAAGCAGCTCATTTTTGTTTCAATTCCAGCTTTTGCAGCTCAGTCTCTGGCCTCCAGTATCCAGGGCCGCAACTAGGGTCTGTGTCATCTGGGGCAAACATGGATTCCACACCCATTTTGGCACCCCCCAGCACTCATTTTGGTACCCCCCCAGTGCATTGCCCGGGGGACATTACCCACTCCCCCCCCCCAGTTGTGGCCCTTCTGGTACCACTCACTTGCGAGCCTCCAAGCTCTCAGGCAATTGAAGTTGGATTTTGTGGACATTTTCCTCTTGGGTCAAACATTCTGATCTCCATGTCCTCTCCTCTTTAGCGCTGGCATTCTGTGTACTTTTACACTCTCTCTCCTTAGGAACATATACATGATTACTTCTCTAGCTCTGTTATAACTGTTCATCATTAGAGTTTGTGAAAGAAAAACTGGCCATGTATCTGGTTATGATCCTTTGCTTTTCTCTTTTATTTCTTAAATGTGAGAATAAGGGGGGGGGACCAAAGTTTCTAACTTCAAATAAATTAATACCTGGTTCAAAAACTCTTTCCCACTGTTTTCACACTCATTCATTCAGTTAGCTTGCCTTTGGTACCAACTGCTGTTTCCCGTAACAGTCTAATCCACCCTGCCACTGCTGCCATGCAATGGGGCGTGACGCTAGCATGCACATGATATTTATTTTTTTATTTTATTTATCAGATTTTTATCACCACCCATCTCCCCCACACGGGGGACTCATGCCTTGGGCTCCAATGATTCCTACAAGAGATCTCCAAAACTTCTTCTCATGACATGGTTGCACTCTGCCCACAACTCCTGGGAAAAGCAGCCTAGGTATATGCTCTCAGTAGCTACTTTACTCCAGAGAAATCCTCTCTGAAACTGGTTTACCAGGAAGGAAGTGGCAATCCCCCTTCCCTGGGCAGGCTAGATCCTGTCCCCAGAATCAGTACAACTGGTCTGTGAAAAATGTTAAGACTTTATTGTAGGTAACAAAGTCAAAAGCCTAGAAGAAAGTTGAAAAGGAAAAAAAGGAAAAAGGGCTGGAGAGCAGTTTTCTGAGGAAGTTGATCTCCATCAGCTGTTCCCTCCAGGATCTCCTAAAGCAGTACACATACCAGAACAAATTTCTGTGACCAAGATCTCAATCCATAAAATAAAACATAATCTATACTGCAACTATAATATAGCAATAAAACAATTAAAAAATAATAAAACATTAAAATAATCTATACTGCAACTAGCTTCACTGATCCTAGTGTGCTGTTCAAATAATCAACTCCAGCCCTGATGCTGCTGGCTGGAGCTTCCATCTTACTTGGCTAAGCTTCCAGCCAGCCTTGAGGAAAGGATATCAAATGCCTGAAAGAATCCCACTCCCCTGACTGGCTCCTTTGATTCTCCCTGGCTTCTCTTTTCTTGCCCATTACCTGGATTGGCAAGTCATCCCCTTTCTTTAACTTGTTCTGCACCTGAACCTTTTAAAATGGACTTTCCCCACATTTACTTCATGCGCCCTTTATCATAAAGTCCAGGTTTGATTTTCTGTGTAATTTAGCCATCCTGCTTGCTTACAGCTTAACCTCTATGCATTCGTACTTTCCCTTGGATCTTTGGGATCCAATTTTCTTCCTCTGCAGGTTGGAGAAACAGTGTGAACCCTGGGGTCAGTAACTCAGAAATAATGCTTTATAATATGGATGTTTTAATTTGGTAACTAACTTTTGGTTATCTAACTTTATGTTGCAGAGTACAATACTGTATAGATTTGAAAACTTGCAGATATGCTGTTCTCTGCTTAAAATTAATTTAATTTTAATTTAAAATTAATTTACAAAGCCAGACAATGGCAAATATTGCAGGGCATTTTTTCTTTCCTTTCACTAATTTTTGTGTCAAGAATCATTTATCCAAGTAACCATCTCTTCAATCTTGAGTCCCCGATGCATCTTCTATCTACTACCTTTCCCAATAGATTTTCTCAGCTAATCAGTATAATTTTATCTCACTCATATAGAGCAAGAGGCTGATCACTATACATGAAATGTTCAGGCCCCAATTCTTCAATCAGCAGACAGAAAAGATTGGTAAAAAGATGAAGGGAAAATATGAGCATGTCAAGAGTCTAATAGTGGGTTCACATGTTATACTACTCCATAATAGACTTTGGGTTTAGCTTATCATGATATACACATCCACTGTGATTCACATTTTATGGTTTTACATGTTGTGTGATACAAACTGAAGTTTATTTAATAAACCACATTTAAACAAAACATGGCTAGGCATAGTGTGTGAAACTGTCATGTTCTCATTCTAATGTCTGGTTAACATTGTAACGTTTCACATGTCATTTTCTGTTCCGTATCCCTTCACCCGGGGTTTTTCCATTCTGTTGCACTCCCTTGTTTTGAGGGCTTGGAATGCATGTTTGGGTTTGCGCTCCTGTTCAAGGTTACGTTCCCAGGCGCGTCTAACGGCATTCAGCACCTGGGAGGGGGAGCGTCCTGACGGGCGACGGGGCGGGACCTGCCCACAAGCAAGGCTTTTAAGTTTGTATTTGGCGCGCTTTTGCTCATTCTCAGCTTTCTCTGTATTTGCATACTATTCCTTTAATAAATCAGTTATCTTTAAGCCCGAGCTTGTGAGACTGAGTATTTGGGTTTAGGCAATCATTACATAAAGCTGAGAATCATTTTTTCCATTTTCCGCTGGCCCCATCCAATCCTTGGATAAGAGGGAACGCCAGCGATGACCGAACCTCAACTTCGCGTAAGTGAGGGAGGCGAAGAGGAGCGGGAGGTGGCCAAAAGCCGGCCAGCGCTAACCTCGAGAGCGCAAAGAGCAGCACGTCGGGAGTTGCGAGATACCCAATTGGACGAGCTGCTGACATCCATACAGGAGAGTCTCAGGAGTGAACAGAGATCTGTTATGGAAAGAACCACGGGGAGGGGGTCTCCCCAATTGTCCTGGGAGCACGAAGTCCCCTTGTCACCGAAGGTGGTGATAACCAACCAACCCCCGGAGGAGCCGGTCACTCCGGCCCGTATGAGGGCATTGGAAGATAAAATGGATTTAATAGTGACGATCCTCAAGGATCTACCCAGAGAGGATCAGCCCAGAGAGGCAGAGCCCACCCCGGAGGATTGGGAGGAAGAGCCGTCACAGTACCCCAGGCACAGCACCCTGTCGACCCGGGGGAGAAGTAAGACTCGATCAGCCCATCAAAGGGGAGAGCGAGAGGCAAGACCTCCTAGGGATCGACCACCTGTGGGGGCTCGGCGTACGCTGTCATTCGCGGCACCGCCACAGCCAGCTGAGCCGGTAAGAACCTTCCCACCATTTGGAGTGAAGTTTGATGGGGATCCCGCAACGCTCTCCTTCTTTATTACGAATGCCAAGCATTATATAGAAGATTGGGGTCGGAACTTTCAGTCTGAACATGGCAAGGTCAATTTCATTGCCAACAAGCTGAGAGGAAGGGCAGCGGATTGGTATGTGCAACTATGCCAAGCTGAGGCAACTGAGTTAGAGGACTTCGATGAATTTTTGTGGGCACTCAAGGAGCATTTCGAAGACCCCCTAGCTCAAGAAACGGCCAAAAATGACCTGCGCAAACTCTACCAAGGGTCCCTCTCAGTTGCTAAATATGCGTTGGAGTTTAAAGCTTTAGCAGGAAAAGTGGAAGACTGGTCTGAGCCAACAATCATCGAATTGTTCAAGCAGGGGCTAGAACCCGAAATCCTTCGATGGGCGCTAGGCAGAGACGATCCCAAAACGCTATATGGGTGGATTCAGTTGGCGGGAAGCGCAGAAAATGCCCTACGAACCTACGCCCATACCAAAGAGCTTAGACAAACACGTCTTGCTAGAGGAGCGCGCACATCTGGACTTGCCAGCCGCCCCAAACCGAAAACCTGGGAAGAGGAGAGGGAGCAACGGTTCTCCAAGGGTCAGTGCCTCAGATGTGGGAAGGACGGGCATCGAGCCACGTCGTGCCCGAGACGCCGTCCTGAGGAACGACAGACGAAACCCACGGTAAAGACGCCTGCTCCTGCTCCACCGCGAAAACTGAAGGCGGCCCTCGCAGAACTGGACCCCCCCGACCTACCCTTCGGAGAAGAGGAGGAAGAGTTGCAATTCGAGCAGCCGGCGGGAAAAGCCTACCACCTGCCCTGAAGGGCGCCCTAGGGCAGGTGGAAGAAACCGGGCGTAACCATGATTCGGTGAGTGGAAACTTCCCCACACTGACTGTTAAAGTTAAACTGAGCTCAAAAACCAAAACTGTGGAAGTGTGGGCCATGCTAGACTCGGGTTGCTCCCGTTCCCTAATGCACCCTGACGTGGTAGCAGCTCTCGAACTGCCCACGTTCCCTTTGGCAAGACCCATGATTTTCACCCAATTGGATGGAACTATGGCGGGAGGGAAAGCAGTCAATCTTTCCACGGGACTGGTCGCTTTGCAGATGGGCTCCCATCAAGAAAAGCTGCCATTTGTGGTAGCTCCAGTGGGGGGCCCTCTGGTAATCCTGGGAATGCCTTGGTTTGTGCAACAAAACCCTTTTATCAACTGGCTCCATAGAACTGTAACGTTTGCAGATGGATTTTACAAAGTACCCGAAAAGGACTTACTGGAGGACATGGAGGGTGGAGGGGTAGCGTATACTACTGTGCAAACGCTTCACCCTCTTGAAGGACTACCCAATCAGTATCAGGATTTTGCTGAAGTATTTGGGGAAAAAGAAGCGGATCGCTTGCCACCCCACCGAAAAACGGACTGTGCCATTGAGTTTTTACCAAATGTAAAATTGCCTCACCCAAAAATATACCCCATGTCTCCCAAAGAGCTTACCACGCTAAGGGAGTTCATTGACAAAAACCTGGCTAGGGGTTTCATTGAGCCGGCAAATTCCCCGGTAGGAGCTCCTGTCCTATTTCGGCCAAAAAAGGATGGGTCATTAAGACTCTGTACCGATTTCCGCGGGCTCAATGCGGTCTCAATATTAAATAAATATCCTTTGCCCCTGATCAAAGATATGTTATCACATCTGGCCAGAGGCAAAATCTTCTCAAAACTGGATTTGAGAGAAGCTTATTTTCGCATTCGCATAAGGAAAGGGGATGAGTGGAAAACAGCATTTAACTGTCCTCTTGGCGCTTTCCAATATAAAGTCTTACCTTTTGGTTTATCTGGGGCACCCGGGGTTTTTATGCAGTTAATCAATGAGGTCTTGCATGACCACCTATTTAAAGGGGTACTGGTATATTTGGATGATGTATTGATTTATACTGAAACCATGTCAGAACATATCCACTTGGTGCGTCAAGTATTGGCTAAATTGAAAAAAGCAGAGTTGTACGCAAAACTGTCAAAATGTGCGTTTCATCAGTCGCAAATTGATTACCTAGGTTACCGAATTTCAGCTCAGGGCATTGAAATGGACCCTGCAAAAGTAGAAGCTATTGTGGCATGGGAGCCTCCTCGTACCAGGAGACAATTACAAAGTTTCCTTGGATTCTCTAATTTCTATCGGGCATTCGCCCAAAATTTTGCAGAAATCGCCCTCCCCCTTACGGAACTGTTAAAAACCAAAGGACAGGGGGATACGCGACGTTCGAAGAACCCAGGCGCGCTCCTTAAATGGACTCCAGCCTGTCAGCAAGCGTTTGAAACGCTCAAACAACTTTTTACCACAGAACCAATTTTACAGCATCCAAACCCCTCTAAACCCTTCGTGGTACAAGTCGATGCTTCTGATTTTTCCATAGGCGCAATTTTGTTACAATCTGACCAATCTGGCGATTTAAAACCCTGTGCCTACCTCTCTCGCAAATTCACTGAAACAGAGAGACGATGGCACGTTTGGGAAAAGGAGGCTTTTGCTGTAAAAACGGCTTTAGAGACATGGCGACACCTATTGGAAGGTACTTCCAACCCTTTTGAGGTCTGGACTGACCATAAAAACCTGGAAGCTCTAAGCACCAGCCGAAAACTCAGTCCGAAACAGCTGCGCTGGGCTGAGTTCTTCAGCCGCTTTGACTTCACTCTTAAATTTATACCAGGCAAGAAAAACTTTTTGGCTGATGCACTCTCGCGCAGACCCCAAGATGCTGGCCCAGGGCCAACGGTCCAAGGCACCGTCTGGACCGACAAACAATTAAGTCTGGCAGCGGTGACTCGCAGCCAGACCCGAGCACAATCGACTCCGCCTCCAGCCGCTCAGCCTTCCAGCGGCTCGCCTCCCTTGTCAATTCCCTCCGATTTGCAACAACAGTTGCTCTCCCACCTTAAAACAGATACTTGGTTACAAACCAACAGACACATGTTAACTTTCACCGATGATCTTGCCTGGCGCAACGATCGTCTCTATGTACCCGAAGCAATGCGAAAAACCATACTCCAGCGCTGCCACGATGACAAACTAGCGGGGCATTTCGGCTACGTGAAAACTTTGCACCTCGTTCGCCGCCAATTCTGGTGGCCCACTTTACTCAAAGACTTAAAGGAATATGTCACTGCGTGCCCTGTATGTGCGGCGATAAAGCGCAAACCGGGCAAGCCCCAGGGTCTCCTTCAACCCGTGGCCACTCCGTCTGTCCCTTGGCAAGATATCTCCATGGATTTTATCGTTGATCTACCCCCTAGTCAACGAAAAACTGTCATTTGGGTCGTCAAAGACTTTTTCTCCAAACAAGCCCACTTTATCCCATGCGCTTCTATCCCCACCGCACAACAGCTGGCACGCCTCTTCCTCATCCACGTGTACCGCCTCCACGGTATCCCCGCCCGTTTGGTGAGTGACAGAGGCACACAATTTACGTCACAATTTTGGCGGGCATTTTTAAAACTTTTGGGTACGAAACAATCACTTTCTACTGCTTGGCATCCGGAAACGGACGGATCTACAGAGGCGGTTAATTCTACATTAGAACAATACCTCAGAGCTTTTGTTAACTACCAACAAGACAACTGGGTCGACCTACTCCCATTTGCTGAGGTCGCTTACAACAATTCCATTCATCAAACCACTGGTCAAGTTCCCTTTAAAACAGTTTTTGGACGTGAATTTGTTCCTATTCCTGAACTTCCTCATCCTCAACCACTCCCAGCCACCCTCGCTGGCTGGGCAGACTCTCTCAAAGACTCATGGTCTAATATTCTACTCGCTCTCCACCATGCCCAAGCTACCTATAAACGCCATGCTGATGCCAAGCGTTCCCCAGAACCATCCTTTGCAGTCGGGGATAAAGTCTACTTATCAACTAAATTTATCAAGTCCCCACAACCCTCTAAAAAACTTGGTCCTAAATTTGTCGGTCCTTTTCCAATTGTTGCTCAGCTCAACCCTGTTACGTTTAAACTTGATTTACCTCACAACCTTAAACGTTTACATCCTGTTTTCCATTGTAGCTTACTCAAACCCTGCCTGTCATCGGACCGTTGGCATCCGCAACCCACTCCTCCACCTCCCCTCATGATAGACAACCAGCAGCACTTCGAGGTGGCATCTATTCTCGATTCCAGACGCCAGCGCTCTACTCTACAATACCTCGTCCGCTGGAAACATTTCCCTCATCCTGAATGGGTTGCTGCTCCAGACGTGCATTCTCCTCGTCTCGTAGCCCAATTTCACTCTGCCTATCCTGACAAACCGGCTCCCTGATTTCTTTTGGGGGGGCAATATGTCATGTTCTCATTCTAATGTCTGGTTAACATTGTAACGTTTCACATGTCATTTTCTGTTCCGTATCCCTTCACCCGGGGTTTTTCCATTCTGTTGCACTCCCTTGTTTTGAGGGCTTGGAATGCATGTTTGGGTTTGCGCTCCTGTTCAAGGTTACGTTCCCAGGCGCGTCTAACGGCATTCAGCACCTGGGAGGGGGAGCGTCCTGACGGGCGACGGGGCGGGACCTGCCCACAAGCAAGGCTTTTAAGTTTGTATTTGGCGCGCTTTTGCTCATTCTCAGCTTTCTCTGTATTTGCATACTATTCCTTTAATAAATCAGTTATCTTTAAGCCCGAGCTTGTGAGACTGAGTATTTGGGTTTAGGCAATCATTACAGAAACCAATCAAAGACTGGAATCCTGTATTGCCATAAATCCAATTTATTTCAGTGGGACTTACTTCTGAGTACATTACTGAATCATGTTTAAAGTTCTTAGCATATGAATATGACTGGACTTCCATGACACATTGAACACTACCCAACCACATTTTAGCTTGGCCTGTTTTATGAACCTGTATATTTAGATGATGGTTCATTGTGTTGTGTGAATCCAGAAAATTGGATTAACTGAGCAAACCATGTTGAGTCAAGTGTATACAGCCAGATGTCATTGCAGAACATCTTTATTGCTTACATGGTGTGTACATTAACCTTTTAACATGCCACTTTTCCCCTATGTTTTGACACATCATTTTGTAACATAACTGGCTTTTTTATCTGAAGGTATTTCAAGTTTAGAATATATTATCAAGATGAATTTGGAATAAATCCTACTCATTAAATTAAACCATTATCTGCTGCTCTGTTCTTTTTCAGTGGAAGACAGCCTCTGCTTTTTCTGTCTGTAAAATGGAAAGTCACAAGATATTTGTTGTGAATGAATAAAAGACATTAAAGTTGATAAAATTAGAACGAGTCCAGGGCTACGAGATTTTGATCATTATTGGAAACATATGAGAAAACATCTTTGGACATATGAAGAATGTATTTTCTCTTTAATGTTGGCATCTTAAAAAAATAAGCATTAATGTGGCACATTCACATTACACTTTGGTCCTTATTTTCATTATACAGGATAAGACCTGGAATAAGAAAAACACCAAAGGAATAGGCTGAGGAATCAATTTCAATTGAATAACAAAGGTCTTGATTTATGTGTAAGGTGGTGTGATCTCCCCCACCTTCCTTTTTAGGTAGTTTAAATATTTAAAACTGTCCTCAGTCTTTACTATAAGTACATGTGAAAGAATCAATGTACCCCAACAGAAATGTAGCTGATGGTATGATTAGAACCTTTATTTGGCTTAAACTACTCAAGTCAGGTGGCATTACAAGGGATGTTCCATGGTTATGTTATCATTTTCAATGAACTAATAATGAGTTAAGTTGATAAATATGCATGAGAGCCTGTGCGGTATAGTGGTTGAGGTGTTGGACAGGCACCAGGTTCTAATCCACCCACAGAAGTTCACCAGGTGATTTTGGGCCACTCTCATTCTCTCTCAGCCCAACTCACCTCACAGGGTTGATGTTGTGGGACAAATGGGAGGTGGAAGCACAACATACACCACCTTGAGCAAGGCAGGAAACTAACAAAGAGTTCTTTCTGATGTAGAAGGTTTTTCCAGTTTTCCACATAACACTCTGGTGTCTTCCAGATACTGTACTGACTGGAATGATGGGAGTCAAAGTACAACTTATATGGAGGGCGTTAAGATGAACACCCTCCACAACAGCTGGGAAAGTTGAATTTTGTGGAGAAAAACAGTACATGAAATATTATGAATAACCTCGTACAACCGGTTGGAAGGTATTGCTAACGAAAAGGGAAGAGGGCCTCGGAACCAGGGCAGAGTGGTTTTCTATCGTCATCTAGCACGAGCTTCTTCCCGGGTCCCCCTTGGTGGGTGTACGCAGGCGCACCACCGCAGCGGAGGTGCGCGTCTGACTTCCTGGGGCAGCAGGCGGCGGCTGGCAGAGCACACGTGGGCCGGCGGCCAGGCGGCCGGGCGTCGGAGAGCGCAGCGGGTCGGACGGCGTTGCGGCTCCACCATGGGTGGCCGCCGGCAGTTTTTACTGCTGCTCTTCGCAGCGCTCCTGCATCTCCACAACTGCAGCTGGTTCAAGCGTGAGTGTCCCGGGACGAGGCGCGTCTGCTTTTAGCTGCATTGCGGCGGCGGCACGGATCGGGCCGGGTGGGAAGGAAGCAATGTCGCGGTGGGGAAGGGTGAGCCTCGGGCATCGCTCCCCGGCGCAGGGGTGACTGCGGCGTATTTGGAGCGGGTTGGGATGTTGCCTTTGCACCAGCTGTGGGGATGCCCCTTAGAGAGCTCGCTCCGCTGGGTTGCTGAAGGGACCCGAAATACGGTTGAGGCTCTGCTTGAAGAGCCAGGGCGGAAGAACGTCTGGGTCTCCTCCCTCTTCTGCCAAAGAGTTAGGCGAGGAGCCTGATCTCACGGTCCAGGACTTGGGGCGGGGAATGGGTGGAGGATTCCTGATTGCTGAGCGGGTGGGCTCAGGGCTGAGGCTGATATATTATGGTCAACCGTTGGGAAACGCCCGGAGGCTTCTCCAGAACGTTGCCTCCTCACCTTGGCCTCTCCTCTGCTGATGGAAGCAAAAGGAAAAAATGGACAATTTGCAGGGGGCTGGGGTTAGCATTAGTTTGCCCTCGCCCTTCTCTTTTACATGTCTCCAGGCCTTTTCCAGTGTGGTGGCTGTCAAGTGTGTGGGTCTGTAATTCCCATCATCTGTGCTAGTTACGGAGGATGGTGCTTAGCTGTAGCCCTCAAATATCTTGGTTTGGGAGGGAGGGCTGTGGACTCTGTGTCAGTGTTGGTTACCAAGAGTCTCTTAGAGCATTTCCTGGTAGGCCTATTCTGGAGCCCTGGTTGGCAGCTCCCCTTTCCCTTCCCCTTCCCCCATGCTCTGCAAAATGGGAAGCATTCCTGGACCATTTCTTCTGCATCCGTTTACCAAGTATCCCATGTAGATACTTATGTTGACTTTGCATCATTTCACTTTCTAGGGATTAGTTAGGAGAAGGAGAGTTCTGTGCTCTTTTTGCAGAAGAAGACTCCACCCTACTCAGTTCAAGGGAAGTTTGGGCTATATCTAGAATGGGGTGAAGGATCAGATGGCCACCTATTTGTGTCATTCATTTACTGCCCATTTGCTCACCCCCCCCAAGTGTGTCAATCTCCTATTATTCTCCTTCCCTCTCATAATAACACTGGGCTTCCTCCTTGCTCTGATGTTTCAGAGATGGACAGGAGGGAGGAGAAAGGATTTCCCTGTTTCACTCTCTGGCAGAGACAGGCAAGCGCTGAGCCTGCAAGGGCGTGTCAGCCACTCTCTGCAGTGGGAGAGGAGAGGAAAAACAACCTGGAGGAGAGGGTGGGGGGAGCGATGGACGCTGCCACCACTGAATAACCCCATGAAATTTCAGCCTGCCTGTTGGGTATGTGTCTTGCTACCATCACTGACAGATACAAGCCACATTGCTTTGCTGTTTTTCCACTGATTTCTAGAGAAAGTGCTGCATGGGGCATGCTTCATTCTGGGTCCTGTGGAATCCCTACCCAAATACAGTGTAATGAAGGGTTAAAAAGTAAAGTCTCCTTCAAGTTGAGCTTGACACCTGCTGACTTCATGGACACATCCATGTAATTTTCTGGGCAGCAGTATGGAAGTAGAGTCCGTTGCTATCTTCTGGGATTTTTTTTTTTTTACTTCCCAGTCTTGCCAAAGCTCTGGTATTCTTGGTTAGATCCAGACATTAACCAGCCCCAACCCAGGCAAGATCAGCCAAGTGCTGCCTCCTGGCTTGGCCAGAATGATTACTTCTTCCCACTTTCCTCTGCAGGCCGCTGTGATTATGAACTGGTTGGGCCTCTCTATGTTTGGAATCTTGGTGCATCCTCTCAGTCTAGCATCTTCCGTGCTCCTACTTTTGCTCGGATTTATGGTAAGTTCAATATGATGAGGCAGAATTCCTGCCCCACCATTCTCTCTAGTTTAACATTGCTATAATATGCAATTAAATTACTTAATTCTGTATTACACATTTCAGAAAGTTCAGTGGAGATTCACAAGCAAAACCTGATGACAGAATTTGTCCCTTATATCTTCATGTATTTGCAAAAGTCAAAGATCCACATGGGGCCAGTCCAGACAAAATTCTAGTCTCATGGGATTGTGGGCTTCCCAAGAACGACCTACTAGCAGTTGTTTCCTAGCTATTTTTGCTTAGCTTCTTCTGACTAAACAAACCAGGAAACTTCCATCTCTGAATTATTTATTTTTAGCATTATGTATGGCTGAAATGTATGGCTGTTTTTCTCCTTTTTTTTTTTTTGGTGCTTTCAAGTCAGTGTTGACTCCTGGCGACTGCCTGAACAAGTCCCTGCTGTTTTCTTGGCAAGAGTTCTGAAGTGGTTTGCCATTGTCTCCTTCTAGGGCTGAGAGAGAGTGACTGGCCCAAGGTCACCCTTGTGCCTAAGGCAGGACTAGAACTCACGGTCTCCCAGTTTCTAGCCTGATGTCTTAACCTCTACACCAAACTGGCTCTCTTGTCCTTCTAGCAAGCCTGAATCAGAAGCCAAGAACAAATCCTTTGCAAATCTGCCTTGTGGGGCGACTTGTGAGCCAGGCATCTTGGTCAGGAATTAATGCTAAATGAACAGTGGATAGAGGTTCTCTGGTTTGATTAATTGGTTTGCTTACAGCAGGAGCAGTCAGGCATCACATACCAGCATGCTTGATCAATCATTATATTGTCATTACTTGCTATTGACCCAGAACCTCCAGACAACAACTGATTCGCTGTGTGGCCATGGCTCTTTGTACCTTTTCCAGAACCTGACGGAGTTAAGACAATGGTGTCTTTGACATTCATTATGGATACTGATGACATTGGCACTTTACTATATACTGCCATGGCACCTGGTAGAAACCCAGGAAGGTCCTCCCAAACTTTTCACCACCCTCCGTGCTCTTATGGACTAGACACAACTATGGACTAGAGTTTTTTAGAGGAAAGGCAAGATTTAAATGTAATGCATATTTTCATCTCATACATTATTTGTGCTGCTAATCAGGGAAGCAGGATTTGGGATTTGCTCTGAGCTCTTCTAGGTAAGGGGATATTGTGTTGTTGAGTAATTCTGTGGAATGCACAAACTTATGGCAGAGAGCTGTGAATGTATGTATCATGTATGTATGTATGCATGTATGTATCAGGAACATAGCTTCCTCTACTTCTATCCCTAGCTGTTTCCTCTATATCTTTCTCTTCACATTATTTTGTACAGGTGCTGGTGGTTGGTCACCAGATCCCCAAGACAAGCATCCATGGCTCCAGATTGATCTGACAAAGAAAGCACATATAAAAACCATTGCCACTCAGGGGACCTTCAACACCTACAATTGGGTGACACGCTACATTGTCCTCTATGGTGATCATCCCAGCAATTGGAAGCCTTATTTCCAACAGGGGAGCAATTGGGTAAGAGAGAACTTGTGGCCTCTGCCCTCAGATGGAGAAAGGAGGTGTTAGCCTCCAGTATAATTAGGCACTTTCATATATTCCTGCATAAATTGCATATATTCAGGAGTTTATTTGTTTCGTGCTTTTACATCATCTGTTCCAAGCAGGGATGTGTTGGATTCAGGTGAATTCTGAATTGAACTGGATGCCTTCAGAGATAATTCTGCAGCACTCCAGGGTAAAATGGTATTCCATCATGGTTGACTGAAAATGAATCTGGACTTGACTGAAGCTTCAGGAGCAGTAACTCTGACGAGCTTTGGTGGAGTGTTATTTGTGTCTTTTATACCCTTCTAATTTCTTATTTTTCCAGTAAATTCATATTCCAGCTTCTTAGTCCTTCTCTTAAAATCTTTCATTTATTGTACCTTTCATTTATTGTTGTTGCTGTCTGCCTTGTGTCTTAGTTGTTTGGGAATGTTACTTCCCTGTCTTGTTTTGGCCCTAGGCTTGCACTAAGGTTGATTTTGAATCAAGTTGTATGATCTCTAGAACATTTTTCTATTCTGCTTTGTTCTGCTTTTTAAAATGATGTTAGCAATTTCATTATTATCTGATTTACCATGCTGTCTCACTGGGTTCTTTTTGTGGCACGTGGGTCAATTATTTAGTTTGTGATGAGGTGTGAATTTAATTTTACACATGCAGACATGATGCTGTGATATAATGGTTACAAGCACTTTTGTTGCTCATAAAATTTGTTTTTTCACTACCTGAAGAGTGTGAAAGGTAATATCCTGTATGTGTTTTAGATTACAATTCCCATCATCTCTATTATTCAGCCTGGATAGATGCATTAATTCCATACTAATAGAAAAACCACCCATAGTGACCAAGCTGTGCAAATCCTAGTCAATTGTGGAACCATGTACTATAATGTAGAATTTTTGTAGAAGGTGGCATGCAAAATGTATGAGCATTTAAGGTTAATTCAAGAAAAAAATCACCCTATTAATCTGAGCTATATTTTATAGTCAATCCACTGCATTTCTTGCAAGCCATGCTACCGCATGCTACATGCTATATTGTGGTTAGGTTATGAACCTAAAACAAGAGAGATCCAGGTTCAAGTTGAGATTCCATCATGGCAGTCTGTATCTCTCAGCCAATCTTCCTCGTGGGATTCTTGTGAGAATAAATTGGAAGAGGAAGCACTATCCATATCATTTGGAACTCTTGGAAGATATAGATAGATAGATAGATAGATAGAATGATACATCATTTGAGACAGTTAAGCTTGACATTTTTATTTTGTTTCATGCTCTTCTTCCAGGTTCTATTCAGTAAAGTGACTGTACAAGACTGAAGTTTTCTGACTATAATCTGCTTTTCTATTTCCAGTAAGAAACTAGAATCAGGCTTAATGCCTCACAGAACAAGAGTAGACAATTTTTTTGTGGTTGAGACTGCACTTTTTAAAATTTATTTTTCATCCTCTGGAGATTGCAAAGACGGGGTGAAGTGATGTCACTGTAGAATTGGGCTATCTGCCTTTTGCATATATGTTTTTTCCCCCTCAGTATATTAGGAACATTAAGTCTGTTGGAGGGTGCTCACAGCTATTTTACTGTTTAGCAGGGTGGTATTTTGACACTCTGATCTTGAAGTTCTCCATAAACATCAAAAACGGGAGCTTACACTCCATACAACTATTTTATATGACATGTTACCGCTATATGTGAAGCCAGTGACAATATCCAGTGCAGTACTAAAAGTGAACACAAATTTCCAACATCAGTCTGTGCCACAGAGATTTTTATCATCTAGTATTTACATTGGGATTTTTATGGATTTGTGTTTCAAATCCCCTGTGTACAAAGAATGCCACTTGCCACTCTCTCTAGCCTCCCTGTCCCTAGTGCTTCTCATGATCCATTCTTACCTTTGCATTACCCAACAGAATATGAATCTGATTCAGGAGGTCAAATGCTGTTTTCTTTGGATGATAGTAACTCAGTCTGTTGGCAAGTGTGTCTCACTTCCTTTTGGAAGTTCTTGTGAATGTGCGGGCTGTTACTTCTCTGAAGCTGCAAATTTCTTCCGGTCCTCCTGACTGAACTTCTGTTAGTCTTGACAATAGAAGATTTTCTGTTGCTGTTCCTGTATAGTTGCTGATTCTGATCAATCCTTCTGATCATCTAATTTAATTTGCACTTGGGATCCTGAATACAATTCTGCAAAATTAAACATTCCATGAAGTAGAACTATTAGGCTGTTTTTGTATAGACTTTCTTGAAATCAGTCTAATGATAATACAAGTTTCTTTCCCAAGTTATAAATGAGATTGATAGCTGTCAAATCATGATTAGTTGTACTAGTCTGTATTTATGGCATGAATGGGACTTGCTCTATAATTGAATAAAACTAAGAATGGATCTTCCTGTAGGAGAAGACACTTTGAAGGTTGTGGATAATGGAAGCTGGTTGTAATGTAAGTAAAATGATGTTTCTCTGCAAACAGTGCAAGTGCTTTCCCTGTGGGGTATTATCTGTTAGGAGATGTCAGAACCTCCCCATTTAGCCATTGTGTTTTAAAAACAAATTATAGTAATATATCTTTCAAGATTGGCCATGCTTGCAATTTTGAAATACCTGGAAAAATAATCTATAATAACTATGACTTCCAAGTTCATAAATAACAGTTTCATTTGTTTTCCAGGGTCTATCTGGCATAGGTGTGATTATCAGTGTTTTTTTTTCCACTGAGATTTATTCTTTTGGCAAAAATCACAACCAATTACAAATATTTTGAAACTTTGACTTGGCTGTGGCTATCAAAGAGGTAATCTTGCATGTTCTCTGCTTTTAGTAATGTGTATCTGGCCTCATGAAGTTTTTCTGGTACTTCTTATGTCCTAGTAAAGAAAACAATTCTGACACTATCAAGAATTAGACCCTGTGATAGGCAAAGAATTGAGCTCAATAGCCATGCTGTGTGCATGTGATGGCCAATCATTTTATACAAAATTTAATATTGTTTGCTTCTCTGGACCAAAATTCTCTGCTTCTTCTAAAAGTTGAATTGAATTTGGATCAGAGTGTTTTAGTGGAAGAAAGCATCTGCTACTACAAATATTTTGCCTGGATGATATTTAGCATGAGGATTATGTCTCATCCTAGGGAACTGTTGCTTCAAACGCTCTGTGGTCATGTTGATCCTCAGTAAGACTATAGATGAAGATGTCATCTGTGAAAACTGAAATTCTCTCCAAGTGTTCAAGGGGGGTAGACATTTCCCTTTGGAGCAACTGGGGAATACTAGAAATTCCAAAATATAATACTTTAAAGAAAAGTTTTCAACAAGAGTTAATAAACATAATCCATGTAGGAGAATCTGGAACTGTCTAATCTACCAGAATCCACTAGAAGCATCAAGCAGTAAAAATACCTGAGCATCTGGAAAATGCAGAAGAATCTCATCTGTAAGCATCTCTCTCTCCTTTTACAGGTCTATGAATAGGTGAATTGTGTCATGTTCCTTGAGCACTGGTACTATTCATGGGCACCAGTCTGTGTTTCAATCATTCCATATTTATTTACTGATTTGATTTATATAGCCACCCATCTCACATATGTGACTCTGGGCAGATTACAATAAAACAGATAAAAACAAAATATATGAAATAAAAACACATGGCAGCTGGGCATCATAAAATAACCATCAACAAAGCCAAGAGACGGGCTCTATCACACTTCCGAGGCATCAGGCCCAGGCACAAACCCAAGTTTTTAGTGCCTTGCAAAAGGCCAGCAAGGTTGGGGCTAACTTCTCTCAGGTGGAATGGTGTTCCACAGTGGGTGCCATGGCAGAAAAGGTCCTCTTCCTGGTCCCTGCCAGCCGACATTCTTGGTACATCTTCTCTAGTGTGGCTTTACTTTGTAAAGTACAGTAATGGCATTCTAGCTATATAGAATGTATAGGGAATAGCTCCTCCCTTCGTTGGAGGAATGCTTATGATTCTTATGCTAGCACTGTGGAGAGTTCTTCCCCATGACACACTGGGGTACTGCAACAGATGCCTCTGAGCTCATAAGATTACTGAACTGACCAGTAGCATGTATTTTTAATATTGTTTGAGTACTGCCTCTGAAATACTGCTGACAATATGGGGATGTAGCAGTCAGGAGATGAGGCAAGCCCTAGAAATATTTATAGATGGATTCTAAATCGGTTTCTGTCAGCCCCACCAGGTAGACCAGACCAGGAAATCAATTCCACAGGAAGGCTAAAGCTACCTTTTCAACTGAGATTGGCGATAATAACAGAAACTTGCAGTCTTCTGATTGTGCTGTACCTCTTTTTCCCTTTTATAGTTTAGTGAATTAGGGAGGTGTCTGCCTGAGCCGCTTCCAAATAGTTTCAGCCCCTTTTGCCTAGGTAGAGGTTCCTGGATATTTCCATCGTCATCTTCCTTACTCTTCACACAGTTTTATCAGCTTTTGAATTAGCTTTTAATGCATACTGCACAGCCATTGATTTACAAAGGCACTTCCTGTGACTTGGCAGAAACAGATAATCTTTGTGTCTCTTTTTCCACAATAAGTATGTCTTAAGGCCTTTAAATTGGATTAATGTAGTGCCTTAATCATGAGGTAAAGTTTTTCTGGCCTGCATTTCTACCTGTGCCCCTTTTTGCAAACTAGTCTGGGTGGCTAGAGCGCCATTAAGATTTATTGATCCTAGCCCTGGGCCTGCCCCCTGGTCCTTTCAAGATTTGTTATCATTTTCCTAGCTTCCTCCAAGTTAAAGTCATTTGGGATAAATCCTTTTTCTAAATGCCCACAACCACCCTGTCCTGAGTAGTTTCATTTCTCCAAAATCACACTCATCTGCTTTCTCATTCACCTACCTTATGCAGGCTCAGTAAATCCCCAAGCTTTGTTGTTCTTTAGTGGAAGTAGACCTTATGAGTTAGTTTTGTCTTGGGCACAAAATATTAATCAGATTTTGATAAGCAAAGCAGAGCAAAAAAAATAGTGATCCTTATCTGCAGCACCACAAAAGTGGAAGGTTTTAAAATATATTCTACCTGTGGCCCCATGGCAGAAAGACATTGAAGCAGTGTCTTTTATTGGGACCAAGAAGTGTGCCTTCTCTGTCGTGGTAGCTGCCCTCCAGAATAGTGTCCCCCTAGAGATCTTGATGGCTCTCAACCCAATGATGTTCCGAAAGTCTAAAAACCTGGCTGTGGGACAGGGTGGCTGATGAGCCCCTGTTGGGTGTGGGTTTTGTTTTGTTTTGGTTTCTGTTCTCTTCTGGATGCCTATGACCTGTGTCTTAATTTTTATAGTTCTTGCTTTTCAAGTGTAAGCCATCCAGGGTCATTTGGAGTCAGGTGACCTCTAAATTAAATAATAAAGCTGGATTTTTCTTTTTGCATTTAGTTTGATAGCAATGCTGCAGCAGAAGAACCTTTGCTTCCGTTCAGGCCATCAGTAAGCCTGCTAAATTAGCATTTTGGAGTGGAAAATGTTTGTCTTGCTAGGTCTCAAAACTGCAGATCTTCAGGCTTCACAAGGGAGTTCTACTATGGGTTACTCCATGAGGCAATCTCTAGATACCTGACACAATGTTTATTCTCAATAAAGTGGCCCCAGACTGTTAGTTGAACAATGAGAATGTAGTATTTACTGGAAGAATAATGAAATATCCACAGTAGAAGATTGGACTATAAAATTGACGGAGCTTGTGGAAATGGCAAAATTGACCAGTTTGGTCAAGATAAAAACGATAAGACATTTAAAAAAAAAAAAAAACTGGAAGCCTTATATGGACTTTTTTGTTGAAAGAAGAAAAGACTGAACTGATGATTTATAGGTTTGGGGATTAAAAAGGGTTAAAGAGGGAGGGGAAAGAGTAGGATGGCAGTTACTTGATAGAAAGAAGGGCGGAAGTCATAATTCTATGCTTTCTTTTTTCATTTTTCATTTTTTCTATCTATTTTACTTATTTTTCCTTTAATTTTTATACTTTTATTGTATTGAAAAATTCTAATAAAAATTATAATTAAAAAAAGAATGTAGTTTATTTACAATAACTATATTAAATAAATTATTTACAGTTGGTGCACCCAATCTTGCCATAGGCAGAATGTTGGCACATGATGCTGTCCTTATTTGCAGTGTCCAAAAGTGGGATTTCCTAACTTGGTTCTCCTCCCTTCTATCAAACATCACCAGATGATAGGAAAATACCCATCAGTCTCCCTTTTTCACATGGGATGCTGCTGGGGCTGGACCTCAGGAGGGTGAGCAAGTATTAAACCCAGTCTGGTTTAGTACAAGTGTTTTGTATGGTTGTGTTCAAAGGGAGTCTGATTATCAATGATGGGCAGGTTGGTTTTTGACATAGCTCTAGTGCTCTTCCAGACAAGCACTAGAAGTTCAAAAGGAGCTGAACACAGTTTTAGCACTATGTTAGAAGAGCATTAAACCCTTGTTCAGAAAGATCCTGACTCCTAGCTGATATCACCTAATAGCTGGGGTTCTTTTGAACATGGATTTATTTCTGTCTACAAGAGTGCTAAACCAGTGTTCAAAAGCATCCTGGACCACAGCTGACAGGTGCAGGGATGACTCCATCTCCCACTTCCTGTGTAGCCTTCCTCCCCTCCCTGCTACCACCAACAATTAATTATTGTTTAGGCTGGCCCACAGCTGCCTGAGCTGGGGATTGCTTCAGAGATCAAGCATGTACAGGGGAGTGAGGCCAATTTGAAAGAACCAGATTCTCATGCTGCCCAAAGTGGAATGATTAGGATCGCATTTCACTACAAAGTTCACAAATCCATATAGTTTATTTTATTTAGCACAAGGGTGGGCAAATTAAGGCTCCAGGACTATATGTGGCTCCAGATCAGGCTTTCCAACTACAATTATCACAAATTAATGACATGGTTTCCCATCACTTTGAAACATATAGAAACTGTAATACAAGTTGTAAAATAGACTTAACTTATGGGGTGTGTGTGTGTGTGTGTGTGTTTAAAAAGACTCCCAAACCCTCCTGAAAAACTCAGGAAAAAATGTTCATGGACCTACTAATTAACATATTTAAGTCTCCCTGCTATTTTAGGTGTAGATCCCAGGCATGCACTAACATTAGCTTAGCATTTTGTGTGAACCAATAATTGCAGTTTTTCAGGCATGGTTTATAGCTTGGTGTTATATGAAGCCAGCAAACATGATTTATTCAGCAAAATGTGATTATACTCTATGGCTTAGCTTGATACAAGAACTCAGTCAAAGGGAAGAGAAAGGAAGGAAGGATCATCTCACTTCGTTTTGTTCCATTCTGCCTATAACTTGCTTCTGCCCAGTTCACCAGGGTCATATGATCCAGGATCCATCACTTATCCTTGCGGGAAAGAAGTCTTTGATTTTCCTGTTTTAGCAGAAACAATCCACAGTGAGTTCAGACTCATGTGCTTCCTACTGCATTACTTTGGGCAGGCAAGAAGAAGCATTTGGAAGCTTTCGCTTCTGCTTTTGCCAAGGGAGAGTCATGCACAACATTTTGATGGGAATTTTGAATCATGGTTTGTTGAGTACTCCATAGTGATGTATCATACCAAGCCATTAATAAAGTACTCAATGAGTAAACAATACATCAGGAAAGCTATGATAAATTGGAATGATAAATTGAACTAATGTTATCATTAAGACAGTTGAATTAATCATATGTTGATAGATGACTGGGCAAGGAAGAAAAGAAATGTCAGGGGGAGAACAGTGGAGGGAAGGAGAGGAGGCTTGGCTAGGGTAATTGCCCATCATCACTGCATCTGGTCCTTCTTCAGAATGGGAGATGGCTGGTTACAGATTAAAGATTTTGCATTCCAGTTCTCACATCGCACTGATCCCTAACATGATTTGGCTTTGGCTTCATGTGATTATGAGGCAGTCTACTGTAGGTGGTTCAACAAACTATAGTTGTAAAAAAATCCTTGTTTAGTATTGTATAGGAGCAGAATCTAGAATTTTGACAGGTATGTATTCTTATATTTGTCATCTTGAAATTGGTTTTTTTTTGCAGGTGTGTGTTTGCAGACAGAGGATTAATTCTAAGAATTTCAGCTTTCTTTTGAACTCAAAGCAAATAATTAACTTTAATTGGCTGCTTGATAACTTTTTAGAAGAAAGAGACAATGATTGAAAGATGGTTCATTTCTGTCTGTCTTTGCTGCACCCAGTACCTATTAAAATAAGTTATTCAACCCAAAACTCATCCAGTTCTTGTTGCTGTAATAAATTTAATACATATTGAAAACTTATTTTAGAAGTTGTGAGAGACATTTGTGATGGGAATGAAGAATGTAAGGAGATGCCGTAAAGTGAGAATTTTATTTCTTCTAACTCATTATTGTATATTATTCTCCATTTGGCTGTAATTGCTTGGCAGAAGCCCTTCCCCAAGGGACTATTTATTTATCTATTTTCTATCCTGCCTTTATTATTTTTACGAATAACTCAAGGCGGTGAACATACCCAAAACTCCTTCCTTCTCCTATTTTCCCCACAACAGCAACCCTGTGAGGTGGGCTGAGAGAGAGTGACTGGCCCAAGGTCACCCAGCCAGCTTTCACGCCTAAGGTGGGACTAGAACTCACAGCCTCCTGGTTTCTAGCCCAGTGCCTTAACCACTAGACCAAACTATTGAAATCTTTTATAATTGGGATGGTAGAGACTGAATCTCAGACTTGCAACGTGAAATATATGAGTTGTTTCTTATCTCTTGTTGGTCCCCCATCTCCCCGCTCATTTGTGAAATCCAAGATCTCATGTTCCAATACTGACCATGAGATTGTTTTTACAGATTTTAATACTGTATAATTAAAAGCCCAAGCATTCTTAACAGCCACAACCTGAGTAGCATTTCCAACTCTTGCTTTTCTTCTTTCTCTCCTAGACATTTTTTGGCAACGTAAATTCTAGTGGTGTGGTCAGCCATGACCTGCATCATCCCATTTTGGCTCGCTACCTCCGGATCATTCCTGTGGCTTGGAACCCACAAGGCGCTATTGGCTTACGGGTTGGCCTTTATGGCTGCTACTATGGTAAGTGATTCTGCTGGGAATAACTTCCTTTAGCTGAAGTATAGAAAAGAAAAATGCCTGGAAATGTGAAAGTATAAGGCAAAAGTTATCCTCCCCCCCTTTTCAGAAAAAGGATAATGGGAGGTATGAGTGGAATGCAAGTGGAATTTGAAGTGCTAGTCTTCCTGTTTATACAATGTCACTTAGGGAGAGGGTATCTAAAATAATACATGAAACAGATCAGTCTTTGCCATTATGGCAGAGATGCAAAAGGATCTTTGGAGAAATTATTGAGGCATTCTTTTCAGCCTTTTATTATGAGGGGGAAATAGGATTCACACATTTCTTTTCCCATTTTTCCTTCTTAAGCCGTGAGAGTAGAAAAAGGGGAGGGGAAGAACTTGTTTCCAAGTTTTTTTCCCCAGGTGGGGTGTTTTGGTCAGGAGGGGGCCTGGTAAGATGGGGAGCAACTGGGACTCAGGGAACTGAGTTGCATAATGGAGAGCAAGGAAAACTGGATCGCTGACCTCGGCCTCTTCAGAAGTTTCAGATGTGGAAACTTAGCCTTGGCCAGGATGCGAGTGATCTCATTTGGGATTGTGCTGGTTATGGTGAGTCGGGGGACACTTGGGGAAATGACTTGACTTGCAACAACTATACTTTGGCTCTTTCCTGCAGATTCTGATATCTTATATTTTGATGGGGATGATGCCATTTCTTACCAGTTTCACAGCAAAAAAGTCCGCTCTACTGAAGACATCATTGGGTTCAACTTCAAGACGATGGAGCGTGAGGGCATCTTAATGTATGCAGCGGGGTCCCAGGGAGACTATATCAGTGTGGAACTGTGGCAGGCCCAGCTGGTTCTGAGCATAAGTCTTGGTGAGATCAGAAGGAAAAAGCATGTGCTTGGTAGCTGCCAGGACCCTTTGTTAATATGCTAGAAGTAGAGTAAAAATCGTTGCTGTAATTGGTAACCTGAGCAAGTCCAAAGAGAAGAGGTCACCTTTCTTTCCAGTTTGGATTGACCTGAGACTAAATATGCACTTGAATTGTGATGTACGCCTTTTTCCCAAGCAGCAAGAAGTTTTGGAGCAGCACTATTTCTGCTCTTTTTGGAATGGGTGAAGTGCATGGGAACGGTGCACTGCTTTATTACCTGTTTGCAAGATACACCAGCTGCAGATTTGCAGTCAAACAGATGTCAAAAGCAGTGAGCACACCCACTGAACTTATAACTTATCTCCCAAAGCACAACTACACCCCAACTATATTTTACTTACTGTTAATTCACTGTTCTATGTTGATATCTAAATTAAGACCTTAAAACTTTTTAAGACTCATTTTCTTCCTGTTAAACATTTTTATATCTTTTCTCTGGTCTCATGCACTCCAGGTATACTGGGGCTGTATTAGGATTGTGACTTCCCGTATTTCCAGCCAGTATTACCATTTGGAAATTTTGACCGGGATTTTTGGGAGTACAGTATCAATACACCTGGAGGATCCAGGTTGGGAAGATTCAGTGTAAAGGTTCAAAGTAAAGGCTGGATAGATATCAAAGGACATTTCACTCTTTGTCATTCCAATGAAATGAATATTCAGAACAATGAGTTAGGAGTTTGAGTAAGTAGAAGAAAGGCCATGATTTTATTGATGGTACTTAAAGGAAAGAGGGTATTCTAAGGGTCTTGATTTGGGCGTAGCTCAGTATAGGGTTTATAATTGGTTTCATCTCAGGCTCCAAAGGGCATTCTGAGAATTCCCCAAAGGCTGGCTGTCCTTCCAGGGAAGAAGATGGTAGGTTAACTTAGCCCTTTACCTCCTTTGAATAGGCCAGCCATACTATGAATGAAGGATTAGAAATGAATTGTTTTCTGGCTACCTGGTCTAAGGCTATTGCTAAAGTTGGGGGATAAAGCACCTCCCACTTGCTAGGTCCAGCAAAGGTATTCAGGTGAAGGTTGCTGTACAGAAGATGCCAACATGTGACTTACTGGCTGCTCCTTTGTAGCAATAGAATCAGGCAATATGAACCCCAATGTGTTCAAGCCATTTAATTGTGACAGCCTATTTAAAGACATGATTTAGCAAAGTTCCTCTTTTTAATGTCAGGTGTTGGAGAAGGCCAAAAGGCAAGGTGAAGGGGGTGAAAAATAACTTAAAGCAAGAGCTAATCAAGAAGGGGAAGAAAAGATCCCCACAACCAGCATGTGGCAATGCCATTGCATGTAGGAAGGGAATGTGGGAGCCATGTACTATCAGAGAAAGGGGAGAAGGAAATTGTGTTGGGAGCTTTTGTAACCTCTGCCCTTTTTCCTCACAGCTAGTACATGTTGAGCACCCAGCCAGGTCTATGGTTTCTCCTTTCACTGCTACCGATGGGCACTTGTTTATATTGCCCAACAGGCGACTGACCTGTGTCTCCATTCCCATGTGCAGCAAAAGCAAATTCATTTCCTCTTATACTGCCATTAAGACTTAGTTTAATCTCTGAAGATTGATCAGATTAGTCAGGCAGAAATATTGATAGTCTCATTCACAATATTCAAATCAGCCAAGTTTATGCATGCAGTCAGCAGAAATATGAGTGTTTTTTTGGTTCTAAAGGGAGACAGATATAATGGCTACTTGATTAGGTCTGCTCTAAACACCTCCTGCTTTGTATCAGGGCATAGGTGCTGAAATTTAGCACGGTCTTTTTACAGAAAATTGGCGCTAAACTACCATGCACCATACTTTAATCAGTTAGCGAGCACATACTTTGGTGTCCAAAGTTGTAAAATGATGTGCTTACCTTTAAATATTGCCCTTTCTACTCTGTTTAATGAGGTTTTTAGTCATAAATGGCAAAGACTTAGAAATAACTTGCTACAGTTTCTTTTTCTTTTGTTTGAACACATTTTTGAAAATGTAACCAAGAAAAAGAGAAAAAGAAATTAAAGGAACAACAACAACAAAAAAGGAGTAGAAAGGAGATTTACAAGCTGTATAAAATGGAAGTAGATTTTTCAAAATATGGAATAGTACTCCATATAAAGATGTTCTTATATCAATTTATCACTTTAAAAACACTATTAAAATCAAATCAACATTCAGTGATTAACAAATGTAACCCATATGATGAGAATTATCAATCAGAATAAACGGTTATCTAATCTGAGAATATCTGTCCTTATAAAGAACCAGACAAAATCTAATATTTTATTGACATTATCTCTAATGCTTTTTTCTATGTGTTTCTGTTGTCAGGTAACAGCTCATTAAACACCAGTGGAGGAGAGACAACAATGAAGTTGGGGAGCCTTTTGGATGACCAACATTGGCACCAATTTCGCCTTGATCGCTACAGAAGATATGTCAACTTCAGCCTGGATGGGGAGGTTCTACAATTCCGCCTCAATGGGGAATTTGAGCAGCTTGACCTAGACACAGAGGTGATGTGCTTTGGAAGAATTTATACCTGTGTAATGCTGATTGGGGATGTGAAATTTGAAACCAGCTGAAATATTCCTCTCTACTTTTCCATGGAGCTGGTGTCTGCTGGGAACTTTAATTACTTTTAACCCTACATTCTCTGTGTTTCACTATGGCCACATGGTCTGTATGTGGCCATTAAAAATCAGGAACCTAATTGGCTTCCAGCTGAGTTGTTGTCTCCTTCTGTTTTCTGCAGATCTTCTTTGGAGGAGTGAGAAACTATGAGAAACAGCGTCTTGTCTATAGGCCAAACTTCCGTGGCTGTATGGAAAACATTGCCTACAACCTGGTCTATATTACCAATTTAGCAAAACGTCGGCATCCCTCCATCCGATTTGAGGTACGAATTAATATAGGATTGGTCTAGGATTCATGGCAGCATTCCCAACTTGGAAACCCTTCAGATGTGTGGATCTCAGCTCTCAGAATTCCCCAACCACCGTGGAAAGTTGAACTCCACACATCTGGAGGGTATCTAAGTTTGGAAAAACTGGTCAGTGACCGTGGAGAGAGAAACTGGCTCTGTTGTAGTTGGAGGCAGGTCCTTGCCCAGCAATTGCTAATCTCTGCTGAGTCTAGGTAGAAGCAGTTTCTGCTGATGTTGCTTTTGTCCTGTCATTGATCCTGCTGCTGCCTACAAACCTGTTTTTATGTTCTTATTTGATTGCAAGTGAATTGATTTTTCATAGCTATCCCTGGAAAGGAAGCTCCAGTATAATCTCCTCTAGGAAAACTGATGTTATGAAAGCAGTCCTGATGTCTCCACTTGGTAAGGAAGGGGAAACAAATTGGAAAGTTCAGATTGACTTGATGAACATATGTGGAGAAAATCAGCAAAATATCAAAGGGCTTGTGTTTTGGAGAGACTGGAATCATATTTTATTTTTATTTTTAAAGTATTCGTACTTCACTCTCCAATGAAAAAGATTTCTAGAGTACCAGACGCAATCAATTAAAGTGAAAGGGCATTTGTCTGCTGACTTACAGTCTAAAAGATATTATATAAAAAGAATAAAAGAAAAAAATCAAATTCAGGCACCAATTCTTATAGTTAAATAGTAGTTTTTCTAACATTTACTAACCAACAGCTCAGGATGATAGAGTGGTCCTACTTCCCACCTTTGTTTGCTGTACCTTGATGGAATAGTTACTGCCAGATGACAGTTCAAAGAAGAATCTGATGGATCCAGTTTTCTGGCAGAAATGTATGTGTTTTGCATGCATGATTTGAGTGCTGCTGTGGATCCGTGCTAAGCCTAAACGTTTTGAAAGAATTGAAATTGCTCCCCAACTCTGAGAAATCTTTCTTGGCCTTTTTATTAAGCTTCTCTGTTTCCAAGGCTTCACCAGGTATTGTTCCCATGTTCTCAGCATGCAGTAATTTTTTATTGGGATAGGTCCCTCTATTTTAAAACAAAGCAAAGATTTTATAATGTGCAGAATTCAATGCCTCATAACATCACTCACCTGTGGAGTAACTTTTTTACAGGCTGATGAATTGGGGGATGCACATGTGTGCATACCCAGTTTGCATGTGTAATATGTGTGTGTGTGTGTGGGTGGCCCAATACACTTTCACAATATCTCACACACTTCATCGTTTCCCTCCCTCTTCCCTCCCAGCAACTCACTGTAAATTGAGAAATTCTTGCTGCTATTAGCAAACCAGTGATCTAGTGAGTGGGCAAGTTGGCAGATGGGGACCAGACTGCTTTCTCTTTGATCCAAATGGCAACAGCAATCAAACAGTCCAGTTCCTGTTGGTTAGATGATCAGGATGATCCCACTGGCCAGTGGGAAAAGTGTGTGGGGCTCTCTGTCATTCCGAGGGCTGCTTGACAGATACATTGGGAGCTATACTTTCCTTGGGCAAGAATGCTAATAGGTCACTAGCCGATCTCCATCTTAATGCTGTCCTGCTACAAAAAGGGACAATTAGCTCACCACGGCTCTCAGCCAGAAGGCAATAAGACAGTAGAGTCTTCTGCCTGACTGTAAAAGAAAGATTCCTTACTAACTGTGCTGTGTGGAGTCTCTGGAATGTTTCTAGAGCTAGCTAAAGAAGGGAGCCTGATAGAGACCTTTTGGTGGGCAAGACTTCCATGGGGCTTCAGGCAGCAGACTATCCACCCCATATAAGGCATGTGGATATGGGAGCAAATGCATGTGGCTCTTCCCTAATGGACTGTCCTTCTCATGCCCCCTCCCTTTGCTTTTGCCTTCCTCTGTAATTGCCACTGTGCTCTCTTCACTGTCTCTTTATTTGTTGCAGGGTCATGTGGGCTATTTCTGTCGGGACAACCTCTTGTTCCCCTTTACCTTTGCTGGGGTCAACAACTTCTTGCAGGTCCCTGGATATCCTCGGCGCAATATGCTGGCTGTCAGCTTCAGCTTCCGCACATGGGATGTTGTTGGGCTGCTTATGTACACATCCTTTGCTGATGACCTAGGTTGGCTTGAGATGGTACTGAGTGATGGACAAGTCAATGTCACAATTGCTCAGCCCAAAACCATAACCAAAACCAAGAAGCTGGAATTTGCAGCAGGTAGGTAGTGAAGGGAAGATGGTTAGGATTAGGGTTAGTAAAAGGGCTCCAACGTAAGGCTCCAAGGTAGACCATGTTCTTAATGTTGGAAGGGTGCTATGTGCCCTGTGAGAGAGGGGAAAAAGAAGGTTGGTAGTGCTGGTTCCACTTGGAGGTGGATTACAGCTTTTTTGACTGCTTGCTTCTTGCCTGAGGACAAGAGAAATTTGTGATCTAAGGCAGAGATGTTTTTTCCAGTTTAATAACAAGCTGTAAGTCTCCTTGGTGTAGGGAAGCTTTCTTGCCTGGGCAGATTCTCCACCCCACTCTCACAATTGGATCTGGTGGCAGTATAGAGCTAATGTTGGGGAAAGCTGTAGTTGTAATGTTGCCTTTCTGGTATTTCTGCTGGCTTTCAGCAGAGGCTAATAAGGATGCTGAAGTCTTGCCTCCTCTCCTGTCCAAAGGTAGTAGCTGGCCTCAGGTGTTCCCATGCTAATTTTACATTCTCACAAATGGATGTCTCCTCCACAACTAATCTGTATATCAGAGGCTGGGCAGGCCATGCTTTGAAAGAGAGGAGAAGGTGGCTGCCAGCAGTGCTTGAGATGCCTTTATGTGATTTGTTCCACAAGCAAGCTTCCCCTGGTTGTTAACAGTAGTGAATAAAGAGTTATTGGGAGTGGAAGGTCTGATGGAGTCTGTGGGAATGGGGAAGAATCTCTGAGGTCTGGATATTGAGGAGTTACCTTGAGGTGGCTGTTTTGAAATAAATGGTTGTTTGGTGTTGGTAACATTTAAAGGCAATATATTAAAAGATGACTGTGTCTAAATAATGTTCACTTTATTGAAAAGGTAATTATCTGCTCCTCCAGCAATAAAAAGTTCTTAAGCTGTTTTGGTGGTTCTTTCCATGTAGGTTTAGGTCAGGGTGGGCAGTGCGTGGTGCTCATTTGTGCCCCCCAAACACCCAAATTTTGGCCAACTTCCAGCAGGTAAATGTCTGGTATGAAAATACTACTATAAGAATGGAGCCTAGTCTGCTGTGTTTCTATATGCAAAAAATAACAATTTCTAGCCACTAAACTACCTGCATAATAAGAAATTTTGCTGCTGAAATTCAGTGATAATATGGTCAATTTTTTATTTATCAGTTAATAACATTTTTATACCAGCCCAATCATAGTGCAGTGAACAGTGGGCAGGGAGCAGTAATCTCCCCAATAGAACAATAAAAAGTAATAAATACAGCATAATCAAAATAAAATGAGATGGCGTGTCATTATCACTAGGCAATAAAATTTGTTAAAAGCCCACCTAAAAAGAAAAGCTTTAGGTAGTTTGTTGAAGGCCAGGAGCAAGGGTGCTAAGGATATCTCTGGTGGCAGCATATTGCATAGTGAGGGGCCTGATTTCTAGCCTGTGTCCTCCTCATTTCACATGGAGGCAGGATCTTAAGCAGGTTCTTCCTAGATGTCCTCCAGGATGAATAGAATCATTATGGACACGAGTAGGAGCTGATGTGACTTGGGACACGCCCACTTATAGTAGAGCAATGCCAAAATTGAAGGAATGGATTTTGATACTAAGAGAGGATAAATTATTTAGTTATCGTCCTCTCTTGGTCACGTAAGTGAGATTAGCAGAGTATCATCCTTTGCAGCATAGACTTGGAAGCATAAGACAAGGTTGGTTTAACCTTCTAGAAAACAATAATCCAGGATGCTTTTAGGCAAACTGGATTTTCCTGGTATTGCCCCTTTTATCCCTCTTAAAATAACAATCACACAATTTTGTGAAGAAGTAAAAGTAATATTTACTCACATAATCTAGGTTTCAAAACAGCAGTTGCAGTAGTAAAGTCGAGGCAGATTTAAATACTAAGTTACTAAAGTAGAATATCTAGGCCTAAAATGGAGTCTGAGCTGCAGAGCTCAGACATCCACGTGCTTTCAGATCAGATGCGTGGTGAAGAAGAAGGAAGTGATCTCACAGAGTAATTGTCTCTAGACAATTACTCAGGAAATCTCTGTGAGCCTCCGCCTTCTTTTATGTGCCTATCTAGCAAGACATGAATTGTTTGTGTTGACTGCAATAATATCCCACAAATAAGGCTAGAAATGGGACATTTCAATCCCTTTTTCTTCAAGGAGGTTACCACATCATCTTCAGATTAAAGGTATCCTGGATAACTTGGATACTGGAAAACAATTTGTGATCCACTGGCTAGCTCAAAATGTCAGCCAAGCGTGCAAGCCCCCCACACTTAGTTTAGGTTGAGAAGATTTTCTTTTCTTTTCTCTCTTATTAAAGGGTATAATGTTGTATGATAGACAGCTAGAGTTTGGGAAGTTACAGAATTTCTGAAGCCTCAGGTTTTGAGGAGAATTCAGCAAAGCTATTCTAGGCATAACAATAACCTTGCCTTGAATTGAGTTATAGGTTTCCATTTTTACCCTAGAGAAAAGATCCAAGATTAGCCTCATGAGAAACTTCAAAAAGGAAACAAATACTTTTCTATTTTAAGCTCCTAATATCTCCAGTAGATCCAGCCTTGCCCTACTAAGAATTGGAGCTTAGATCAAATTAAGGCATTAAGCCAGCATTAGTGAATAATATATAATATTCATTAAAAATGTATAACTGGATTGTAGCTAGATTGTAGAACAAGTACTTTCTTCGTCCAGGTGCATTATGTATTTTATTTATTTATTAAATTTATTTGGCCACTGATCTCAGGTACACGACTCTGGGGGAGCCTAACAATTAAAAACCCCACAACATTATGTTAAAATTAACATAAATAGCAGCTGAGCAACCAGCCTGCAACAACACTAACAAACATCCCAGTTAATACAACCAAGAAACAGGAGGCTTACCCACACAATCAGGACCCAAGGCTCAATGGCAAAACTAGGTCTTTAAAGCTTTATGGCAGTGATGGCGAACCTATGACATGTGTGTCAAAGGTGACATGCCACAATGTTTTGGATGACAAGCCAACACCCGACAAAAACTGACACACCCCAGGAAGCTGCAGCAGCCCCTGCCACCTCCGAGACCCTGCTGCCCTGCCCTCCGCCACCCGATCTCACCTGGCCATCTTCTGGCTCCCTCTTGTGTGAAGCCAGTTCCTGCAGAAGGCTGGGACTGGGCTGGGGAGGCTTCCTGGGGAAGCTGGCTTTGCGCAAAGGGCAATAATAATAATAATAATAAAAATACATTATTATTAAGGGGCAATAATAATATAATATTATCACAAAGCCGGTTCCTGGAGAAGATGCTTACAATTTGCAAAGGGGTGCGAAGGGGCGTGCCTTGGCGCAAAGGGGTGCCTTTGAGTGAAGTGGTGTGCTTTTGCTGGCTTCACGAAAGCTTTTTGTTGTTGTTGTTCAGGGTGGGGGGTGACATGCCAGCTGAGTCAAGTTAGGCATTTTCTGAATTTTTGACATGCCAAGCCAAAAGGTTATGGTATAGCATGACATCTAAGTCCAACCTCAGTATTTGGATTGACGAACCAGTGCTATGGATCTCTGTAAGGGAGATTCTGCTGTTCCTATGATGTAAAGATAATATGAAGATAAATCATGTGACTCTTTTGAATGATGCGTCTTACCCAGATTTTGAAGGTAACCAAATGTGACAACTTTGCAGTTAGTAGCTGAACATCCTGTGTCTATTCTTTTTAAAGCAAATGCAGTTTGAAGAGAGGAGTCTGGTTGGAAAGAGAATGTGGGCAATTCTGCAGTTGCTTACAGGGTGCATGATCAATGTCTGTATTTAACTCCAATCAGGCTGCCATTGCTGCCATTGGTAGGAGAAAATTAATAGATAATTGACTAGTAATTATAGGGAAAAGATTAAGGTAAAGTATCTTTCAAGTCAGGTTTGAAGTCCTGAGGACTTTATTAATATATCCATGTAGTTTTCTTGAAAATAAAGTGAGCGTGATTTGCTACTGCCTTCTAGGTTTTTTTTTTTAAGTTTCCTAATCTATCCTGGAGCCAGTGTTTGTATATTTCGAGTTGTGCTTTTCTTATTGCTGTGTGCAGTGGATATGAAGGTATATGAGAAAGAAAGGTCAAGATATTTTAGACAACCATTTTCTCAACATTTCTCCTTATGTCTAGAGCATTCTTTTACAATGACTGTGCAGGCTGGAAATTCAGGAAGATACGGTGCCAACACACATCAGCACAGCAGATGGGAACAGGCTGCTACAAACTGTTTAATGTAACTTTTGTAGGAACAGTTACAATCTTTAATTTGCTGTATGTTTTAATGAATTGGAAAATAGAAATAAAATATATTTTAGTGAATTGGAAAAATAGAAGTTTAGTTACATGCATATTTCTAAATTAACACTACTTGAATTAGGAATTAGAAGAGCAATTTTCTCCAATTAGATTTTGAATTGACTTTGGATATAGTGGCTTGGTTCATACAATGCAACTAATTAGACTTATTCTGGTGTGGCACAAAGTGGCTGAGAGCTTGCCATTTCCTGATATTTTTCCCACACTGGAAAAAAAACCAGGTTAAACATCTGTGGCCCTTATATGATAATTGGCACAAGATTATTATATGCACAAAAATGGAAAGACTTTGAAATACCCACAATGGAGGAATGGCTGGTGAAGATGACAGAATTAGCAGAGATGGCAAAATTGACTTGTTTGATTAGAGAAAGGACAATAACTACATGTGTTAGTGACTAGAAACCCCTTATGGACTTTTGGTGGAAAAAAGAAAAAAATGAACTTGTGATTTATGGGTTTAATGATTAGGAAGGGTAGACAATGGAAAGAAGGAAATTATGTTGTAATCTTAGAGAGACAGAAGGTAAAATATAAATGTACTTGTAACTGCTGTTAAGACCAGAAGCCGCTTCTTTATAACCTCTTCTCTTCTTTTCTCTTCTCTTCTCTTCTTTTCTCTTCTCTTCCTTTTTTCTATTTCTTCACACTTTTTTTCATTTACTTATTACTTTTCTTTACTTACCTTACTTTTCTCTTTCAAAGCTTGTATTGTTTATTTTTTTAAAAAATTCCTTAATTATATATTATATATTATATATATATATATATATATATATATATATATATAATCAATCTGTGGTGCTTATTGGGGTTGTTGCCCTTGCAGTTGGAGTTGGAGGAGTTCTACCCACTTTGACTCTTTTCTGCCCTACTTCTATACACCCCGTGTGGCTATGGGAAGTGAAATATAAAATGAGCTTTGAGATGACATTCTCAAAGAAACTCAGCCTATTTAGAAACTCTAGCTGGCTTGGAGAATTAATTTCACTGCCTAAATTGGATCTGTTTGGGTGTAAAGCAAGTCCCTTTTAATCCTGCTATTGACTGGGTTAGTTTATATATATGGGATACTAGCTCCCCATGGTTAAGCTTGTCAGGCAAATTGTTAGGCCATTGGATACTATTCTGAGTATGCAAAACCGCTTGTAATCTTTGCGGTTCTTTTGAGGTGAAGGTGCAAAATGATTGGCTTAGAAGTGTGATGGGGATAATGCATTCTAGCTAGTCTTTAAAATATATATTCCTCATAACAGACAAAAGCAAAATGTCCAGCCAACTCAAGGAAACAAGATTTTTGGCGGCAGGCTTTATGGATCTTAAGGCCTGTGGTTTCAATGGGAGGGTAAAGTCTTAAGGGGTGGCAAGTAAGGAACTGTTTTCTCACAATCCTACCACTTGTTCTTAAGTTCTTGTATCCTTCCATTCTCAGGCTATCGTCTTAATGATGGTTTCTGGCACTCAGTGTCCTTGATAGTACGAGAATCCTCGGCTGTCATCACTATTGATGACCAGAATGATGCTAGCTTCCGTGTGGATCGAGACATCCAGTTGCGCACTGGGAACCAGTACTTCTTTGGAGGTAGGTAGTGAATTGTTAACAGATTATGGGGAAAAGGCTGAGACAGGCTTCCATAGCCTGGTGATTTTTAGATGCACTTGACTGTAAGAGTTGAAATCTAATACATCTGAAGAACATTCAAATGGGGAAGACTAGTCTAAGGTGTATTACAATTGGCAGTGGTTTCTGTCTGCCTAGGAGTGGGCTGTGTAGATGTAGAGATTTTGAAGATGAGTATTAAAGGAGACAAAGCCTCTGCAAAGCCTGGGATGCACAGCTTTCCAGGTATAGAGAGCAACCAGGCCATATATGTACCACAATTCTGCACAACTTAGCATTTGGATTCTCAGAATCAGTACTTCCTTTTTATTTATTTATATATTTTAATTAAAAGCTGTAAGTCGGAATTACTGGATGGTTAAGTTTGAAGGTATGTGAACAATTTCAGGGTGATAGAAAGCAGGATTATGGACTGAACAAAATTGCATTGTCAAGGGAAAAGAATAATCTATTCGGTTGTGTGTTCCTAGGAAAAAGCACATCTTTTTAAAGAGTTGCAAATAGGTAGTGCTATGTTTGCATCCCCACATGCTCTAAAGCACCCTTTTGCATTCAAGACTAAAGCACTGCACAACCTAATGATTAATTAAAAATTATGAGGGTGGGGTATCACTTCTACAAAATATTTGCTTGATTTCATTGTCTGGATCTGGGCTTAGGGTTACTTAGAGGAGATCCATTGTAATCAGTGGCCCCTGAGGCCCATTGTTTGCCAAATAAAATTTAATATGGATCCAATCCATTAAGGTAAGTATAATCTCTGTATCTCTCTCTTGCACATATCTGGCTGGGCTGATGTTCTCTAGGGTGCCCCAAGCCAGCACTACGAACTGGCTGCCTGTCCAACCAGACAGCTTTCCATGGATGCATGCAGATGGTCAGTGTGGATCGGCAGCCCATAGAGTTGGACATGGTTCGTCAGCATCGGCTTGGCAAGTACTTTGAGGTGTACTTCAACGTGTGTGGCATCACAGATAGGTATGTCTGTGAGAATGGAAAATACGGGTGGGCACAGCTGGATCTTAAATTGGCAGTGATGGTGGGAATGAGAGATCCATGGAACATCCCCGGTGCACTTCTGATTTGTAGCAGCAGTATGGTTAGAACTCAGAGAATGATCTTATAAGGGCACTGTTGCTGAATCTAAGCAAGTTTCAATCTCGCCAGTGCCTGCATAGGCCAGTGTGTCAGGATCATGTGGGTATAAATATGACAAGAATAAATAAATAAAATTAGGAGCCTTCTCTATGCTGCTTTGAGTTAGGTGAAAGAAAGGTAACAAACAAACAAATAAATATCAGTTTTGTAGAAATCCTAAAGGATTTCTTTATTCAGCACTTAGCTGTTCCATGGAGCTCCATGCCTAGGGCGGTAGGATAACAGTTGTCCTCAAGGCAGATATTTACAGGGGGCCCCTGCCTTGTCAAAAACAGAATACTTTTGGATTGGATAATAGGTCATCAGCTCAGTTGTTGATGAGATGATATTTCAAACCAGATTACTATTAACAACTCTGAGACAAGAAAAGAAGGAAGATTAGTATGATCAGGGTGGCAGAACTTGCCCTCCTTTTGACACAGGAGGTAAAGTGGACTGAGAAACTTGCTCAGCTAATCAAAAACATGAAATACAAAGGTTTAATATAGTTCAAACTAATAATTGGATGCTATGGAAAACAAATTGATATATGAAAAGATAGATGAACAACTGCCTTTTCCGATAAGATGCCACATTCTTATTCAAATTCAAATTCCATCCTCCCGATGTGAGGAGATGGTATAAAATAAAATAAAAAAATTCAGTAATAAAGAACAAGAAAATATAGTTAATGATGCCATGGCTGATCAGACTAGAAATAATGCAAACCAGGATCTAGATAATGTTTAATGGTTAATGTTAGATCTTCAAGGGGAGAGTAGGTTGAAAATCAGTGAAATAGGGGATATCTTAGTTCATAACACATGTAATAGGCCAGATGGACACAGCTGGACATTTTATAACATTTGACATTTTTTGAAGAAGTGTCCTGCACATGGATCAGAAAAAAAGGAGCCACATTTCTCAAAAGCGTGGAGGAGGAGTTCCAATTTACAGCGATGACTTGCTTTTTCTCTTGTCCCAGGTGTACCCCCAACATGTGCGAACATGGCAGTCGATGCATCCAGTCCTGGGATGACTTCACATGTATCTGTGACTTGACGGGTTACATGGGGGAGACCTGCCATACTCGTGAGCCTGGTGGTGGGGTGAGGGAGGATTTAAAGGGCTTCTGAATGTGGATAGCTTTCTCACTTCCTTCTTTCTCTCACAGCTGTTTACAAGGAAAGCTGTGAAGCTTATCGACTCAGGGGGAAAGTGTCTGGAAACTACACCATTGATCCAGATGGCAGCGGGCCCCTCAAACCTTTTACCGCCTATTGTGACATGAGAGGTATGGGTAATGGATGGGAATTCAGACTTTCCCCTTGTCTCAGGGGCATTGAAATGCTATCTAGAACACATATTTGTGGTCTGAAAACTCTTCTCCTAGAGATTTGGAGTTTGGCTCTGAGTGAATTTGAGAAGATTATGCAACTGCCCTCAGAAATATTTCTCCCCTCCCCTCTGTGAGTTTTGAAAGAGAAAAGAGAAGAGGCAATTGTATCTGCTAGATGAGGGTTTCCTGATTTTCAGGCAATCTCCAGATGTGTGGACATCAACTCCCAGAATTCTCAGTAATACCTATGCTGCCTGGGAATTCTGGGATTTGAAGTAGGCCCATCCAGAAATTTTTCAGCTAGATGGAGGAGATCCTCAGTTTGAATTGTTGCCCGTCCCCTTTTGCTTTCCAGAGGACCGTGCATGGACCATCGTTCGTCATAATCGTCATTGGCTCACAAAAGTAACAGGCTACAGCCCAGAAAGGCCTTTCCTGGGCACAGTTGACTACTGGAATGCATCATGGGGGGAAGTGTCAGCTCTGGCAAATGCCTCTGAGTACTGTGAGCAGCAAATTGAATTCCACTGTTACTTCTCTCGCCTCCTCAACACCCAGAGTGAGTATGCATGGCATTCTTTCATTGTAAGGGTGGTATGGATTTGCACACATGCTATGAGCAAGTGCTAGGAATATATTTTGACATTAATAGATTATAGTTGTTTATTTTGGATAACTTATTTTGCTTTTCAGCTGAGAGAAAGGTGAGGGACCATTCAAAGCAGTGGAATGCATTCACCCCTGGATATTTGTTCCATAATTCCACTGAGCCCTCTTACTATTGCTGACATACTATTCTTCTCCTTTAGAATATAAGCTGAAACCTGAATGTTAAATTCAGGTTACTAAACTATATCAGTTACATATCTGCAGCGTAGTCACAAAATTTGGCAATGTGGGTGGGATGGGGTAGAACTGAAAAGAGAACTTGGAGTTCTGATGGATAGCTTAACAAAACATTAACACAGTATGAACAGAAGGAAAAATAAAACATATCGCATGCTACAAATTATTAGGAATGGGACTGAGAGCAAAAGAATGGGTATATTAACTTTAATCTATTTTTAATGTTAAAAGTCGTGTTTTAATACCATATGCGATTCTGTTTGCCCTATTGTAAAAACAATCAACTGTAGCTGAAAGTGGTTGAGAAAAACTCATTAAGGAGCTGGACCCTTCTCTACTGAAACAACCTTTTCACCTTCCCACCCTCTAGATGTGCTAGGAATTCTGGGTGTGAGCGACCCCATCACATCTGAAGGTTGGGAAGGCTAGTCCTAAGTGTTGGAACTTTTTAATTTAGGGGAAAAAGGTAAGTAAGGGAACATGATAAATGTTCAGTGAAATTAATTGTGATGTGGAGAAAAGTGATATGAATTATGTGATTTACCAACTGATACTAGATACCAGATGTCAGGTGCTAGTAGGAGGAGGAGACCGCATGTTTTTTTGCAACCCCAATAAGGCACCCCATGAATTTGTGATAATCCCAGAAACATCTTGATGGCTACTGTGGAATTTAAGTGAACCCTTTGGTCTGAGTCAGCAGAAATCTATGGGGACTTTCCTCTCCAATTTATGTTCTGCCTTGTTCTCTCTTAGCTGGGATGCCACTGAGTTTCTGGATGGGACGAAATGCAGAGCGCCATTATTACTGGGGTGGATCTCCGCCAGGGCTGGGACGCTGTGCGTGTGGCATGGAGAAGAGTTGTGCTAATCCCCTTTTCTATTGCAACTGTGATGCTGAACACATGATGTGGTGAGATTTGGTTCTACCCTCTCTCCCAGGGGTCTGGGTGATTTAAGTATTGTGAATTGAAACTGGGTATTTCTAATGAATGGTGGGGGTCTGTTTCCCATTCCGTATTCTAGGCGAGCAGATAAAGGGCTCCTGAATTTTGTAGACCATCTTCCAGTCACACAAGTTGTGGTGAGCGATACAAACCGCACTGGATCAGAGGCTCAGTTCTACGTGGGTCCATTGCGTTGCTATGGAGACCGTGAGTAGTGGACAGAGTGGGAGATGATGTAGTGGTCTTTTTCTTATGGATCTGCCAGACTGGGGTGGGAATCCTCAAGCTTATGGGTTGTATACCATCCAGCCCCATTTTTGTAGCCCCCAGAGACCCTTAAGATTGTGCTGATGAAATTCAGCAGGAAATACAAAACAAAATGATGGTGATATTTCCTATTGCTTCTTGGTGGGAAACAACAGAAAAAAAGCCTTGTATAGATATAGAAAAACTAGATTATTTTTAAAAATCCCCCCATCCCTTTAAAAGCAGAAAAATGGATAGAAGCTCTTTCTCTCCAGTGACATCATTATGAGACAGCCCTAGCCAAGGAGTACAAACAGCCACAAACACAACAAAAATATATCCCTTAACCAAGTTATCAACTCAGCGTAAAAGACAATGGAATGAAAATTTTCTTACTGTATTTTCTCATGACTTGCAGGCAACTCCTGGAATGCAGTGTCCTTCATCAGGGGAACAGCTTTGCTCTTTCCCACCTTCAAGGTCAACTACAGTCTTGATATCAGTTTCTTCTTCAAGACTTCTGCCCCATCAGGCACTTTCCTAGAGAATGTGGGCCCGAGGAACTATATCCGCGTGGAGCTCAACAGTATGGAATTTAGGGTCCAGTGGGGCATGCATTTTGCTTTTAACACAATTTAACATCTTTTCTGTTTATTTGTGGTACTTTTCTGAAACTGGTTTTCTTCACATCATTGAGACTACAACTCCCAGGAGTCTTGTTGGCATGTTTTTAATACTGTTTCTAGTCATTAGCAGTTGGGTTGGCAGTAAATCAAAGAGCCAGCCTTCCCCAGCTTGTACTTAACATTCATCTGGAGGTTGCCAGTCTGGTAAAGCCTGCTCTAGTTGTTTCATTTTTGCCTAAGTGTGGGTTAATGCCATTGATGTAAGGACAGTTGCTGAAACAGGAGATTTTCTGTAATGTTCTTAGTGGGTGGTTTATGCAATGGGAGAGCATTAAGGATATAGGAACAAGGGAGGTTGCACTTATGAAACATCCTAAGACTCATTTGTCTGCAGACCTCTGAGATACCACCGAGAGATGTGGGGGGCCCTGAAAAAAATGCCCCTCCATTTTTTACTAATGCCTTTGTTCAGCTGGTGAATAAGGCAGCACTCTCCTCAATATACTGACTTTCTTGAAAGGTTTAAATGCCTTGGCAAAAATATCTGAAGCAGCAGAGATCCGCCTTTCAGGTAGACTTGAGATGGTTCTGTAACTCTCCAATTCTCTCACTCCTTCCTAGCTTCCCAAGACTTGGTCTTTGCTTACAACATTGGAAATGGGGATGAGAATTTAACAGTGCACTCGAAGATGCCCTTCAATGACAATGAGTGGCACGAAGTGAAGGCAGAGATCAACGTCAAACTTGCTCGGCTACAAGTTGACCGGTTTCCATGGGTGGTGCGAGCAGCACCACCCCAGAGTTTTATCCATTTGAACCTCACTAAACCACTCTATGTGGGTGAGTGAGGATGTGCATGTGTGTGTGTGAGAGACTATGTTGTAGAGCACCCCATGGAATAGTTATGAAGGCTAATTACATCAAAATAGTCACTTGGTAAAGGACTTCTTGATTAATAGAATGTCACATTTCAGACTGTGAGTCCAGTTTCCCAAGAGACAGTATCTTTTACGCAGTAAATGAATTATCTGTAATAATATAAATTGGTGGATGATGGAGCATATAATTTGAACATAAACCTCTGTTGCATGCGCTGCACTGGCTCCTAGTTTCCTTTTGGGTGCAAGTCAAGGTGCTGGTTATCACCTTTAAAGCCCTATGTGGCACAGGACTAGGTTATTTGTGGGACCGCCTCTCCCTGAGAGGATCTGCCTATTCTACCAGATTGGATAGGGTAGGCACGTTCCACTTCCCTGAAATGTTGCCATCTAGTGGGACCTTGGAAGTGTGCCTTCTCCGTGGCTGCCCTTACCATATGGAACACTCTCCCCCTGGTGATCTGGCAGCCACCCACCCCACACACTTTAGCCTTCTGGAAGGCTATCAAGACCTGGGTTTTTACCCAGGCGCTGGGATAGAGTGAGGGTGTCTTGGGTGGTGGTTGAGGCATCCTAAGGGGATGACTGAGGCACCAGGTTTTTGGATTTGTTTTATGGTTTATGTTTGTATGGTTTTTTTTAATAGTTCTGAGGTTTTATTCTTGTTGTGAGCTGCCCAGAGTTAGGTTTTAAAGATAGGCAGTCACAGAAATCTTTTAATTAACTGATTAAATAAACAAACAAACAAACATAGCATATACTCTTTGGGCATTTGACTGAAAGGATTGGCTCGTGGTGAAGTAGTGGAGGGCACATAAAATCGGTAGAACCAAAGCTAGAGACTATGAGGAACTAACACTAAAGCAGATAGCTAAGTGTCCTCCAGCCTCTTTCCCCCAGTAAAGATCATACTGCCAAAACAGTGAGCAAAATAGGCATGTTAAGTCTAGTTGAATTAAAATGGCTGTTTCTAGTTAAAAAGTGAACTAAAAACACCCATTTTAATTCAACTAGAGAATTGAACTGAATTAAACTAATTCAAGCCCCAGATCCTGAACTGAACAAAACCTATTATTTTACTAATATCACCTGTCCCTTGAATCGTCCATAAAATAGAAAAGAAATTGCAGCTCCTAGCAAACAAAATTTGCTTGAGCAAAGCTAAAGCACATGGGCCTTCTTTGCAGAGGATAATTAGCATCTGGGACTGTAATGGCTTAGGCCTGTTATGTAGATTGTTTAAAAAGAGAAGTTTTTCTCTGCTTCTCATCAGAGAAATCAAACTGGACCATTGATTTAACTCAGTTTTGCCTATAGTAGTGGTAGGAGCTTTTAGGTTTTGTGGAGAGCAGGACAGGTAATTATTCTGAGATGCACACGTAGAACTTGATGCAAAGGAATACATACTGGTGGCAGAATTTTGAACCTTGGAATTTCCTTTTATTAGTGAACTGAGCAGAACTCAAGTCCTTTTACTTTAAAAAAAAACACTTCTAATTAGTCCCAGGTGTTTCCATACCAACAGTGTATTTAGGGCAGGAGTTAATTCATTTTGTTCCTGCTTACTGGTATTCAAACAACTGTGAATCAGAAGTCATTTCTGTAAATCACACACAAAAAACCCGTCCAGTAGGCCCAGATCCACCTTTTATCAACTGAGTAGCAGGTGCTCAGCGGGGTTTTGGACAGGAGTATTTTCTTAGTCTGGGAAAGGTGGAATACTTAAAAGCAATCCCTATGTCCTGTCATTGATTTTAGGATTGGAGTCACCCAATGAACTTGACTGGCAGTAGATAAATAGAAATACAAAAATATATTCTTCAACAGTGTATGAAGTCTGCTGAGCCACTGGATTAGGTAGAAGAAGATAGGCCTTTTGGAAACTTCCAGGATCCAACCCAATAAGTTTTTCAGAAGTATTTGGTTGAAACCTGTTGGCAACAGGTTGCTAAGCAAGATAAACTCTTGTCTTAAGCTAGCTAGACTTCTCCTATATTTTTAAATTCAGCCATTTATTTTTCCCTTTGTAGGATCTGCTGAATACAACTTGCATCCCTTCTTGGGGTGCTTGCGAGGTCTGCACATGAATGGGGTGACCCTAAACCTGGAGGGGAAAGCCAATGAAACAGAAGGGGTTCTGGTAAACTGTACCGGGCATTGCCGGAACCCCTTGGTGCCATGCCAGAATCATGGCATCTGTTGGGAGCACTATAGCCACTACACTTGCAACTGCACAGTCTCTGCCTTTGAAGGACCTTTCTGCAATCATGGTAAGAGCTGGGACTAAGGACAGGTGGGCTGGCATAACCTGCCTCAGCAGCCTTCCCCGGCCTGACGTCCTTTGGATGTACTGGACTATGCTGGCGGGAAAGTAATCCAGCAGCCACCAGGGCCAGAAAGAGGGGGAAGGCTGCAGAAGAGTTTGAATGAGTAGCAAGAGAGGCTGAACATGAAAACAGTTCTCTCCTTGCTGGACTTTGTTTCTCCTAACAATTGCCTTGTTTTGTTGTTTCTTGGCAGACATTGGTGCCTACTTTGAACAAGGCACATGGGTGCGCTACAATATCCTAACAACACCCTTGTATGTGGTACAGGAATTTGCCAACATACTCCATCAACCGCTTCAGCCACTCCCTGGCTACAATGTGACAGGGGAGGAAGTGGGACTCAACTTCCGCACCACTTCAGCCCCCGCGGTTCTCCTTTACGTCAGCACCTTTGTCCGTGACTTCATGGCCATTTTGATCCGTGAGGATGGTAAGCGTGACTCGGGTAGCTTCCTGATGCTTTGGGGACTTGGCACTTCCTTCTTCTTCTGAGGTCTGCACTGCGCATACTTTCCATTCCTTTCCTGTCTCTAAGCAGAAAGAGGAAGTCCTTTCTCACCTTCCAGTACCTTGGGAAGGAGGCACTATCCCACTGTCTCCCCCAAAACTCCTTTCAGGTGTTTACATTAGAGATGTTGGTTAAAAATGTCAGATTGTCCTACCCAGTGAGAGGAACCCTCTGTCAGGATACTCCCAATGATCAACCCTTAACACTAAGACTATTTGACTTATGACTATTTCATCAACTTCTTAATGGATTTTCTCTGAAAAGAAAATAATTGATGAAATCTGGCTCTCTTGTAATATTTCCCAAAAGAGTGTGGCTTGTGCAATAAAAATGTCATCTGGAAGCACATATTTATGTTTACTTTTTATTTTATTTCTATGATGGTTTTCCTCAGGGAGCTTTTGGCATATGTCTCAGTGAGACTGTCAGTTGAGTTTGCAGAAACAACAAAAAGGCAGTGTCCACGCTAGGAAACATTAAGAAAGAGACTGAAAATTAAATGGACGGTACTGGACAATAATACTGTGTACCTCCAGTGATAAGTTCTGGTTATCCTGTCTTAAAAGAGTGTTGGAAGTTAGAAAATAAGATGTCCAAAGTGATCAAAATGTAAACCATAAAACATTGGCATCATTTTCATACAAAAGATGGCCCAATTTTGACATGTCAGACATTTATCAAATTGTTAAAGGCTTTCATAAATTGGACAAATTCTCTCCTCCCCACTTCCACCCCCTCCAGTGGAATTTACTGTTAACAAACAGGACAGACAAAATATGATGCTGCTATTGTTGCAGTATTATAGAAGTCAGTGCTATATGATACAATGATGGTCGCTATTTGGAGAGGGTTTTTTTGCAAGTTTAATGAAAGAAACTACTGGCGGTTGTTAGTGATAACTAAAAAGCATTGTGTAGAGTGTCCTGTATAGTGTTGATTCCCCAAAGAAATCTGAAGGCCATGTTGGAAACAAAATGGTGTACTCAGTGGATCTTTTGTCCAGATCCAGCAGAGATCATATCTTCTTAAATATAGAAGGATTCCAATTCATAAACTGAAGCTATATTCTGTCTTCCCAATGGTTTGGTGGGTGATTTTTCTCTGACTCTGTTGCATAAGTGTGCTGGGACTGAACTCTTAGTCACCTTGTACCTGTTAATGCTTTTCTCACAGGAACCCTACAGTTACGTTACCAACTGGGGATCTTCCCTTTCAGCTTGACCCTGAGCACACGCTCAGTGGCTGATGGGCAGCCACACAGAATCAATATTACTCGTGTGAATCGGACTTTATACACACAGGTAACTGGAGTTTTTTTATGCATCAGGCGGGCTTGGTAAAAAAAAGTTTTGGGATGGCATTATGGTTCTTGGTTAAGTAGAGAAGAGGGCAGTTAAAAGTTCTCTTTTCAGTGGTAAGTAGGTCTTCCCTGAACAGAAAGCATTCATGTACAAGTGCCTACAACTCCCTTTTGGACTTTGGAGCATCTTCCAAATGGAGCTTTCATCTCCTCTCTCTCTCTCTCACCTAGTTGGATTATTATCCTATCATGATAAATCAATTCTCCGTCTTTGTGGACAGCAAACTTGATTCTCCCAAGGCGCTCTATCTTGGCCGTTTCATGGGTGAGTAAGAGCCATGGGTCTTGCCCATTCTCGATGCCCTTGGCCCATTGCCATTTTCTTAGGGTGTTTACCTATTTTTCGTGGCAACCCTATCTTTTTATGTTTCTAAAGCAAAATGCATTCTTGTCTTCAACTTCAGGAACATTATCTTCTTTCTTTCATCTCTCTGGTTTCTTCCTACTGTTTCCTATCCTCTGTGTCTGCAGTGCCCTGTTAGCAAAACAGTTCAGTTGGTGTCAGTTCCAAAATAGAGTGGAGAAAGCAAAACAAAACAAATGTGATTTCTTTATACATGGTAACAATATGGATGTGTCCATGCAGACCTTGTGACAACAGTGGTTTTATTGATAACAGCCCAGAAGTGGTTTGGCATTGCCTTCTTCTGGGATACGTTTGCAGTTTCCCAGCATTTTCCCAATCTAGCCTATAAACCTGGGATTTCTTGGTGATTTCCCATCCAAGTGCTAACTAGGTTTGATCCTGTTTAGCTTTTTTTCTAAGATTACCCAAGGCTGGCTAGATGCCAGCACCTTTACAAAAGTTTGTAAAACATACACAGACTATTGTTATTATTATTACTGTAGTTTGCAGTCTGTTGCCAGGAGAACCTTGTTATTGGGCAGATTAAAAGTATGAATAAAAAAATATGAAGAAACCAAAATGGTCTAGCAACTACAAGGTGATCCTGCAGAATGTAATGGTAGTTCTGGAAGGATCTAACATTGCTTCCCATAACTCAATACCTTGTATTACTAATGCCATCATCCCCAGCTCAGCATGCCATCAGATGGAAAAGGTTGGGTGTTATAACGGGGACAAGACTTTTGGCAGACAATGTGAATCCATCAGTAACAGCCAAAGAAAAGGAAAAGGGATCCTTTCCTGATTTGTAACCAGAAGCCAGCAAAATAAATATTGAGTCTGAGAACGGGCCATATTTAGAGAAAAAAAATCAGAAAAAATTCCTCAGTCCACCCCTCCAAGGCAGTGGCTTAGAATGTTGCTGATTGCTCCACTGTTAAGCCCCTCCCCCACTTCCTGGTTATATGATGCAGAGTGGAGCATATACAGCCTGCCCTGTGCTTCCCAGTGCACATTCCTACCCCCAGATGTAACAGGAGGGAGAGAACATATACATACCCAACACATACACACCTGGCCTGATTAAACCTTCACACCCACAGAGGCAATACACATGTACCCATCCAAATTAGACCTCCCCATGCATACATGGAAAAAGAGATGCCGGATGTTCAAGTTGGCTTTAGAAAAGGCTGAGAAACACAAGACGTTATTGCTGATGCACACTGGATAACTGAAAAAGCCAAGGAATACCAAAGAAGTCAGTATGTGCTTCATTGGTTATACAGAAACCTTCAATTGTGTCGATCACGTGTTGTGGAAGAGGAACAAGTTTTACCTGATAAGATTGAGACTGATCTGAAAGTGGATTTAAAAATGACAGACTACCAGAATGATATGGAAAAAGATGCTACACTGGACATACAAAAGAAACCAGCTGATGTCTTAGTAATTAAAAGGGATACATAAACAATAAACCAAGAGAGTTACCTGGATAACTTTCCTATATTGGATTTACAAAAGAGGCTTGCTAAAGCTTTGAAGAATTTTGTAAGAAGGGACAAAGAAAAAATGAAAAGAAATCAAGTTCTAGGACGTTATTTGAAGAGACTAAAGATCAAGATTGTTAAAAGTAAAAGGAAGGAATATAAAGTTGTCTTATTTGATCAAGGTTAAAATAGATATGTTGTTATCTCTGGTAACCTTTAATGGACTTTTGCTGACATCAAGATTGAAATGACGAGGTTTTAAGGATTTGTTTATAGATAAGAGATGGGATATGGGAAGAAGAGATCATTTGTTGTATTTCAAGAGAAGGTGATAAGTTACCAAAATTGTTTATAGTTGTGATGAAGGGGGAACTCATTTCTTTACATATTTCTTTTCTTTTTCTTTACTATATTCTTATTTTTTCTTTTCTATTTTTCTTTTCTGCACCTTCTATTTTTTTCTTTTTCTTTTTAATTTTTTTAGTTTGTATTAGTTTTTATTGTTGCAATTGTAATTTTTATTAAAATTACTATATACATAAAAAAAGAAATATGCCGCAGGCTAGCACTCAGTAGAGCAGCCATGAAGGCCTTGGAAAAGATACTCAAATGCTGTGATGTGTCTATACCTAGAAAGATCAGAATTGTGTAAGCCATGGTATTCCCTGTAACACTCTTTGGAAGCAAAAGTTGGACTTTGAAGAAGCAGGATAGGAAGAGTATAGATGCTTTTGAACTTTGAGGTTGGAGAAGGCTCCTGACACCATGGACAGCCAAGAAAACAAACCAATGGATCACTGAACAAATCAACCCAGGGTTTTCACTCAAAGCATACAGTACATCACTTGGCTCAAATTATCCTACTTCTGACACATCATGCGAAGACTCAGCTCTCTGGAAAAGGCTCTAATGCTGGGAAAGGTGGAAGGAGAGAGAAGAGGATGACCAGCAGCAAGGTGGACTCAGTTATAGTGGCAATGATTGCACCATTGAGAGACTTGAAAGAACAAGTTAGGGATGGATTGTGATGGAGAAGATCTATCTATCTATGTGGTCGCTAAGAGTTGAAAACAACTTGATGGCACGTAATCTATAAACCAATCAATCAATGAATGCATAGAAACAGTGACAGCACTTAAGAACCCATCCAGATTAGATCTTCTCTCTCTCTCTCTCTCTTTCTCTCCTCCCGCCCTCCCCATACAAAGAAAATACTTTTGCACCCACCCTGATTTGACCCTCTCAAACATACATTAGACAATACAAGCAACATGTATATGCACACCCTGATTAGCCCCTAGAGAGAAGATGCACAGGGAAACGGCATATAACCATTACAGAGAACAAAATCCAGATACCTCCTATACCCTTTGCTGGCAAAGAGGTTGGAAAGAGTTCCAGAAGTGGTGCTCTGCGTACTTTCCCTACCTTGCTAATATAATACCTTAGTGTCAGCTTGCCTTCTCTTCCACTGCCTTTCTGCCCTGGTCCTTCTTGCCTTCTCTTTTTGTCCAATCTTGCCAATTCCCTGCATTCATCAGAGAATGGGCTCTATATAAACGTTCAGTAAGAGGGCTTGGAACTAAAAATACATTTTTCAGATTCTGAATTGAATCTTGTTTTTTTCCCATATGTGGGCTATCTACATAATATCTAGTCTTTCTGCCTTCCAAGAGATAATAAAAGAATTTCCCTCTATTCTCCAGATTAGGATTACAGCATCCGCTACTGCCTTCACAGCCCTTATTACAATCTTTTTTTTGTTTTCAAATGGATAGTGCTCAGTGTAAGAGTAGAAGGGGGAAGGTTTTTTCCTGTAATTTTTCTACCTTTCCCTCCCCATCCTGGCATCCATATCTTTGGAAGCTCTTACTAGGGAATAGCCTTTTGTTTCAGTTCCATCTTTTGCCATGTATTAAAAGGGGAGGAGAGGAACGAGCAAGTAGTTGTTCATCCTGGTCCTCTTCTCTGCTATTGTCCACAGAGACAGGGATGATTGACCCTGAAATCCAGAAATACAATACACCGGGCTTCGCAGGCTGCATCTCGGGGGTGAAATTCAACAGCATTGTGCCCCTGAAAACCATCTTTCGGCCCAGTGGCAGCAATCCCATCACCCCTTATACCATCAGTGGAAAGCTGGTAGAATCCAACTGCGCCTCTATGCCTTCCAGCTACATTAAAATGCCTCCTGAACTTGATCCGTGGTACATAGATCCAGGTAAGGCAGCTTAACCTGTCAATTTTGGAAAAGCTGAACCTGAGCTCCTCTCCTGGAGTTCCTGCTCTACAATTCCACAAATGAAGAGTGGGCAATATTTGTTTTTGAGACAAGGATTTCACTAAGGGGTACCCCCGTTTTTTCCTTTGGGCCTGGAACTTTGTTCAGACAGGTGCAATAATATTGAGAACTAGTGGAGAGGGAGTCCTATAAAGGGAAACATAAAATAGAATGAGCCGTGTGCATCATCTGGGGTAACAGGCAGGATAATTGAAGGTGGAAGGTATTCTGCATATGGAAAGCAAAGAGTTTCCCCATAGAAACTGGACTAAGAACTTGCCCATAGAATCCCCCCTCCAGATGCTTTGGCAGAAAAAGTGTGTAGGGTGGCTAGGAGGAGAGGACACACCTCTCAAAAGCCTGAGATTTCATAAAGGGGAGAGAGACCATCCACAGATGGACTGAGTCAATGAGGTCAAATGTTTGGAGGTGGAGGAGGTTCCAGAATGTTGAACCTAGTTTTAATTGCATGTCTTCTGTGCCTGTTGTAGTGGACTTCTTGTACATCCATGATGATGGCTGGGTTGCAGTCATTATTGGAGGTGAGTAGCCTGGGTGGAACAGAGGGTGAAAGCTATGGGAGGAGCCCAGAGGTGCTTATATTAAGCCCTGTTAGATTCCATCTGCATCTTGCTCTGGTTTTTTTAGTTATTCTAATTCTTCCCTTTCTTTTCCCACTCTTGCCTTTCCTCACCCAGTTATCTTTTTCCTGCTTCTGCTGTTGGCGGCAGCCCTGCTCTTGATGTACCTTCACCATCACCGTTACAAGGGCTCCTACCACACCAATGAGCCAAAGGCCATCCAGGACTACAACAGTGGTGGGAGAAGCAGTGGTGGGGGCAGTGCTGAACCTGCAGCTCTCCCTGCAGCTAAGCCTGTTGCCTCACGGAAGGATCAAAACTTGCCACAGATCCTGGAGGAGTCCAAAACAGAATAGCCAACTGGAGCCTGGGGGATTCATCCTCTACTCGTTGGTGCTGGCTGCAGCCTCTTGGCAAGACCAAACCCAAACTGCCAATCGTGCCACTTGCTGGGAGACTGATTTCTGCCTCCACCCCTCACGGCGTGATGAACTGCCTGGTGCTTTGCCTTGTTCGACTTGCACATCCTGTGGTGTTGCTGTGTTTCCCAGTTGGACGTAGTATTAACTGGCAAGTGTCTAATCAAAGATCTTTCTGCCCCCTCCTCTGTTTGATTGGAATAATTGTATTTAGTTATCTGTTTAGTCATTCCTTTATGAGATTTCCATAATGCCTCAACTGATTCCCACTGGATATATTTTGTATCTTTTGAAAGGATTTAGTTGCTGCCTGAGCAGCTGCCAAAATGATACCTGTTTTTCCCCAGACAGTAACCTTTCCCCTACCCCTGGACCCACTTCTTTTCATGTCCCCTGTTCCACTTTGGCCCTGCGGTTTCTTCAAGTGAGATGGGATGGCAAAGGTGACAAGCAGCAGACTGTTTCCTGCAGTTCCAACTCCATTTTGTTGGAGTTCCTTCTAGCTAAACTCTAGAGCTCCTTCCAAAATTTGAAGAGAGACGTGACTATCAATATACACTTCTTTTTAAAGGGTCAAGGGAAAATGCAATGCAAAGTTCATGCTGGCCTTCTCATACGTGATGCGCTAGCACATAGTCTTCCTGCTTAATTGCTTAGCATAAAGAAAGCCATTAGTCAAGCCATGCAATGTAGCATATGTAGATCCTGGCACGTTATATTGTGCCCTGAAAGAAACCAATGTGCAATATAGGTATATTTGCCTGCTAATATATATAAATATGTATGTATGTATGTACAGCAATAGCGCATGAAAAACAAAATCACTTGCACTTTGCTACCACTTGCTGCTTCATAAATCAGGGGTTTTGAGAATTTAAAATTCTTTCTACTTTTTGTTCATGTTTTGGTTGTGAGCTATTAGAAGGACTAATTTTTTAATGCTATCGTTTGTATAAAAAAAACCACAAAATCCTGATCTGTTAAAATTGAAGTGATATTGTCTGTGCTCTGTAGTCTGTCGTATGGTGGGGAGGGATGCTATTACTGGTAACGTCCAACCCTCCTCTTTCCCTACCTAAGTTCACTTGTGGATTATAAGAAGATTCTATAGCAATGGCCAAATGTATTTATTTTATCCAAAAGCCTGGGCATCTTCCTGGGCAGTTTATTTTTTCTAAAGAGTTGTTTGTTTGGGAAAAAAAGTAAAGATTAACTTGTATAAATAAAAGGAAAAAGCAGGGTGATAAATTATGTGGTCCTGTATCTTTCGGAGGAGGGGGGAAGGAGGGAAGAGATTAGAGTGGTGATTGTGGCTCGGATTTTTTTCTCCAAGCACAAATATATTTTAATGGAACTTTACCTACAAAGATAATAGCAACCATATCTCATACTAGCAGTAATTATTACTTGCAGGGTACAATATCCTGTGACTGCTCAAGCTAATATGCATATGGTCCTTCTCTAGTATTGTCACAATACTCTGCAGATAGACTAAGGGTAACTGGCCTAAAGTTACCTAGAAAGTCCTTACTTGAGGACCTGAACTAACATCTCCCAAGCCAGTGTGTATCCCATAATTGCTTCATTATTCTGGCTCTCCATATTTAAGTTATGGAGAAAAATTAGCCGTTGTTTCAAGATTATCTTTCTACTCAAACGTCTAGTGAGGGAGTCAGTGCTCTGGAGAAACCTGTGCTTGCTTTGAAGGGGTAGCTTTTTCTGGGGAACCTGGTGGGGGGCAGGGAGCCTGTGGTAGCCCCATTAATTGATAATTTCTAGAGATGACTTTTCATAGTTAAGTGTCAGTCTCACCTGTAAGCTGGGGAGACTGGGCATTTGTCTGGTGGCTCTTCAGATAAGTCTTCATTGCTGGAGTAGGGAATTGGATACAATGTCACTGTTGTATTCAGTTATCTGAGAATACTTCGCAAAGCATTTGAATACCCTTTTATGCTGTTGCTATCAAATGAGTGGGTTTATTGAGCTGCAGTTATAGAAGTGAAACATTTCTCCTGTAGGCTCATGTCTAAAATGTTGCAAAACAGTGTTCCAAATTAATAAAGGAGTAAGAACTTGGACTACCAGCACAACTCCATTCAAGCACTGATCAATCAGTGCATTAGGATGGGCCAAAATTCACTTTGCAGCCTAAGCCCGTGCTCAAAAGTAGAGCTGCTTTTCCCTTAAAGATTCAATATTCAGGGACGTTAAATGCAAAGATTATTGGTGCCACTGTAGTTGTACAAATGGACTAGGATTGTGGTATCTGGGCTGCAAAAATCTGGACACCTATTAGATTGAGCAGTTTCCTCTATTTATTGTTGCTTGTGTTTGTTTGGAGTTTTTCACCCTATCTATGATAGCTTTAAAAGGAATGTGATTCGTATTATATCTTGTACTGTGAGATTTTTCAAGATTTCTGAAAATCTTAAAAATCAACCATAACCCGTAAGGATTAAGGTTAGGCAAGGGTGTTCTCAAACCACCTGTAGCCTTGTTGTCACAACAGTACGCCATACATGAGCTGCTGCGTTTGCCTTGCTGTTCTTTCTACTAGAAGGTATGGGAATGGGGTTGGACACTGATTGCCAGTCTAGCTTATTCTCCAATAGTACCAGTAAGTTTGACACGAGACAGACTTCATTTAGCAATCACTACACCTTTATTAAGACAAACTTTTACAAGCCATAATATAAAGTGCACGTAAGTTGCCAGCAGCAAAGCCAAGAGTCACAAGCAATGAGAAGACAGAGGTGCCATGCAGCTGCTGGCTCTGAACCACCATGCCTAGAGGAAGAGCCGTTCAGTGAAGTATAAGGTGGGGGAAGCATAAATGCTTTTGCCGCTATGTAGATAGCTGGCATCTTCTGCAGCTGCAGTGACACTCCTTGTTGTGTCTCAAAAGTGCCAAGCAATACAGGCTTGTTACCAAAGATTATGTTATGCAGTACGGAGGTGAGGTCTAAACGTCCATCAGCTGAAAGACCAGCCAGCGCTTCTGAGTCAAGATGCAAACACAGGCAACCCCACGGAACGCCCACTATTGCAGGCCTAGCCCGATAAAAACATTAAGCCTGCATCACTTTAAGACTGTGACTGCTTCTGCACTGGATACCTTTCAGAAAGTTGCTTGATCAACCAGGATTGGCACTACAACCCACTGGCCAAATTATATGGTAACAGTCCTCCTTCTCACACGATTGCCACAACTATCTATTGGCCTGCAGGTCCACATGAACGAGAGTCCCTCTACCCCTTCCTGTACCTACACTGTATGGATGCTAGACAACAGCTGAGCAATAAGGCTGGTTACAACTGTGCCGTAGGCAGTTCAGCTGCATTACTGAGCTATGACCCCAGTAGCTAACTAGGCACCTTGGCTGTTCCCTCTCCTTCCCAATTCAAGATATAAACTAAGAACATGACTCTTAATTGAACAAAAATCCCACTACCATCTTTCATACCATCCCTCAAACTACTTTCTCCCAGAAATCAATGTCTCTTACAGTACTCTGTCCCCTTGAAAAGACTTAACATTTCTAACCCAACCACGTGCTTAAGCCCACTTCTTGAGGAAGCAGGCAGACAGCTTTCCCAGACAATAATACGGCATTCCAACTTTAAATTGCACCTCCGGAATGCACCACACTAGGAGCTGCAAGAGACAAGAAAATGGCTTGTAGTAAAGAAGGCAAACTAAACCCAGCAATTATATGGCATCCTTTTCTCACACCAAAATTAATTTCATTACTTAGAAATGCTCCAAACCATTAAGTTTCACTCATACTGGATACAAATTACACGAAGCAGATGTTTTTCTCACAATTATTAAGCAGCTAGAAAAGGCGAAGCAGTAGTACAAAGGGTAGTGGAGGGCTAGCTGCTGCCACTGAATTCTTTGATTAATTTCTGAGAGAGGCTGTGGAACACTATGTTCCCCCACATTTGTATACTCATTCCCAGAAGCTCTTTCCCAAATGGCAGAGACCAGGCTGTAATTAGCCAGTAGTAAAGGCACTCTACATATGCTCAGCTATACCATTTAGTATTGTTTCATCTGTTCCAGGCTCACTTTTGGCCCAGGAAAGGATTTTGCCAATGAACAGGTGGAATGTTGTATGTAGAAGTGCTAACACTTTTACAGTTATGTGGCTACCATGATCAGAAGCAACTGAAAATCCTTCTTAGGCCAAATAATGCTCTTTGTGTAGCTAACGATGATTCTGTATACCTCTTCCTACTCACACCCTGCCTAGTTCCATAAACTACATTTCTGTCTTCCTTCTCTTCTCCAAGACTAACACTGCTGTTACCATGTCAAATTATAGGACTTACCCATTTAGTAGATCCAATCTACTGCTGGCACCAACAAATACTCTTATCAGTATAATAAACCAGTTTTTATGACTGATTTGTCTCTCTCATGTATCAACTTATGAGGAAGTCAGTTTCTGGCTCCTACAGTAATCCACACCATGGAGTAGAAATGGAATCAGTTTTCACTCCCTATAATCCACAGGGAGCCTAGTTCCCTGACTTGATGGAGCGAATCATTCTAAAGTGCATGCTAATTGATTGTTTCGGACATAAATAGATGGGGAGGGGAACCGATTTTGAGAGTGGGTGATGAATTAATTGCTCTTCAAAAGACTCTACTCTCCTGGGTCACATGCACCCAACTCTCCTGCTTCCATATGTGCATCAAGGATACCTCCTGTGGCTTCAAAAAATGTTTGATGTTTTAAGGAAAGATCTAAACCATGTGAGTCTCTCAACTAACTGAGAAATAATATTAATTCATTACTGGAAGTGCTCAGTATGAAGCCCAAGGTTCCACAGAGGAAGGAGAGAAGATAGAGGATTAGACAGTATCATAACAAGTCACTGACTGAAGGGAATGAATTACAGAGGCTTGGGGCAAATGTTACCCATCAGGAAAATTAATTTCTCAAAACAGTGCCAGTGCATCACCATAAAACATCAGTGGCTTAAAGAAGCTTTACTGAAGAGAACTGGGATCAAAAGTGATGCAGGTTCCTTCTGGGATCCAAAACATTCTGTACATGAAATTGAGAAGAAGATTGGGAATCAAATCTAAGTAGGAGAGAAAAGAAATTGACTTTCCCAGTTTATTGTCCTCCAAATGTATTAAGGTGCCAAGCTGACATTCAGCAGACACCAGAAAGGAGATTTACACTTTCATGGAAGACTGAAAACGGAGCAAAAGGATTCTATGCCTTACTTCTAATGCTTCTTCCTTACTCTCCCTGCACATTTCCCTCCCTCCACTTGATTCCTTTCACTAATCAGAAATACTCATTCCATTCTTTTTAATACTCTTCTTTTATCTCTGTTCCCAGCCTTGCCCCCCAAGCCTCTGTATAATAATTTATGATTTTCTCTGCAGGTGATGTTTGTGTTGGGATGCGCTCTGTTCTACTTTTGCCTGCAGCCAGAGCAAATAAATACTTTCTTCAGCTCAAACCATTTTTTTAAACCAATGAATCAAATAGATTAGCAAGCCCCAGCATACATAGTGGTCTTAAACCACTTTGCTTTTTCAGGGCCTCTTCCTTTTTCTCCCAACAGTAATTCAGCAGAATTCTCCATGGCACTGCTAGCTGCCAGTCGGGTGGCCTTGGAACCAGAGTCTCAAGTCCATAGAAAGAGCTGGGCCTTTCCTTTCTATAAAGAGGAATCCAGGTGGAATGAAGCTCTCATAACACATAGCAACAAAGGAAGCAGCATGGATAGGATGCAGTGATACTGGCTGGGAGCGCTGAGAACCAGTAATTTCAGTTAGATGATGTCAGTTTCTCTTTCTATGCCAACATACTTGAGGGCATCTGCTTGGCTATACCTGGGGGAGAAGTGAAACTGCTATGAACAGGTGCATTATGGTCTCTGTGAAGACACTTATGAGGTAACTATACCAAGCAATACCTTGGAACCTTTGAAAACTGGAATTTGATTGCACTTACCTGTAATCAAAAAAGAGCTCTTCGCCTGCCTGGATTGCTCTCTTGGCAAAGATACCAATGCGGTGATCTCCATTCACCATCACCACTGAAATGGGGCAAGAAAGAGAATGAATCAGTTGCCCAGCCTAGATCTTTATGAGGGTTGCCCTGCCAAGGCTCCCATTGCTCCCACACTCATTCGAGAAACAAGGTTTCAAGATGGTGTCATTTGATGAACTAGAGAGCGTGTTATTTTCACACCTGGGAATGCAAATGCTCTAGCTCTAGCTAGCATAGAGACAATTATGAGATGATCCAAAGGGTCTTTTTTGCATCCTGGAAAAAGCTAGAAATGTGTACTCGTTAATTAAAGTGATGTTTATTGCTGCTGTTGTCACCATTCTGCTTAAACTCTGCGATTTTGAGTTCCAAGCTACAAAGCAACTCTCTAGAATGTGAATGTTACTCTCAGCAGTGCCTGCGAGCAATTGTGATGCTGAATTAGGAAGTTTGGGCAGGAAATAGGGAGCTTTCATCACATCTAGTCTGTCATCTCTTCTTCTCCGCTCTGGGATGCTGCTGCTTTGCTTTTGTACTTCGGCACCTCTCCTATGATCAGGCTTCTCTGTGACCAGATTTTCTGATGAAGAGATTTAAATTCTACATTTTAAAAAATCAGTAATTATAATGGCTGGCAGCATATCCTCTTTTTTATAAACAGCTGGATGTACTTGATCCAATTATTTAAGACATACACTGATCATGCTTACCTTTTCAGTTTGGGTTCCATTGTGAGGTAGAAAAACAGCAAGGAGGTCTGCCTAGAAACACCAGATTCCAAGATGGAGTCTATTGCTACAGAAGGACAGCTGAGCTCTAAAAAGTCTCACCTTTGGCGTAGCAGTTTGGATTGACGGAGTGGTTTGCAAAGCGGATTTTGTTGCCTTTACGAGTGGCATCAACAACGAAATCTGCCCAGGAAAAAAGAGGCTAAAGGTAGAGCTCTCAAAGCTTGGGCCTACTGCAGAAGCTCAACTACTTATGCAAAACCACCCCTGAAAGCCATGGGAGGTCAAGTTCTGGACACGGCTGCCTCCAAGCTGCTTCACCACCCCTTACTGGAGATCCTGTCACAGAGCCAACTGCAAGCTCTACCTCGCCCAACTGCAGCCAATTACCATTATTGAGGTTGAAGAGGAAGCTGGACATGTACTTGTCATAGACCTTGCCACGCCGGTCAGCCTCATCTTGAGAGATGAGCTGGGAAAAGGGAAGACAGTGGGCAAGAACTAGTCAGTGGCCATAAGGAGACCAAGTCAGATATTACAGAGGGCTCAGCTTCTCCCAGAGAATTGGGAGATCTGTAAACAGTGCCCCAAAAGCAGACAAAATTTAGCTATCTTGCTGGGAACTGTAGTGAGGTAAGGGGGAAAAACAGCACCTAAACAGAGCTTTTCTTCCACTCTGCAACTGATTTAGCCAGTAAAGATGGGGCAGAAAGTTAAACAAATTGGGTTTGATATTACTCCTAATTTGCTGTCTATACATTTTGGCAGGTGAAAAAACTGTGACAGGTAATCAAATTATAATTTTAGATCAATTAATAGGTAAGGAATAAATTTTTGCATTCTTTTTTATCTAATCAAAATATATGGATTTCCTGATACGTTCTCAGTGGAAATACCTACAACTGAAACAAACATAAATTTAGTCATTCCACCCCCAGTTCTTCTCAACTATAACCCATACAAGAGAATCAGTACTACTCAAACTCTTGATTTCTACTATTGGGATATGGCTAGAGTTAAATTTGGGACATGCCAATATGCAAAATGAAACAGAATGGAAGAATTAGAGTTGCTGAGAATTGGGCAGCATATCAATTTAATAAATCATCTTCATCATCTTCCCAACCCAAGACAAAGCTGTACTCCTTTCAATTAAAACTTCAGCTCTATGTTTGAGATGCTGCAACATACAGTCGAAATTGTTTTCATAACATATTGGTCTCATTTACAATTGTTAACAAATCATTTATAGTTAAAAGAAAATATGCTTCACTGCTCCGATTTCTGGTAATGCAATGATAAAAGAATGTGGTACTGCCCTGATGTTGCTCAATTCTGAATAGGAGTCAATGAATGAAACAATTCCTTCCTGGAAACAGATCTAAACTTTGCAGACAAAACAGCGTTATGAGGAATCTTGCCTCAGGGCAGCACAAATAGTTTACATGCATCCTGTTGGCTGCCAAATGTATCATTTTACAAAACCAGAGATAATAAATAGTACCCGAAGGATTTATCCTCTCTCCATGTGTATGGATCAGCTGAATATTTTACATTACAGATATTAAATGCTTACCAGCTACATGGCAAACTTATTCATAGCCCTATGAAAATTGAAAAATAAAGGAACGTTCTTATGATACCCTGTAAATTGAGAATGAAAAAAAATTATAAAAGCTATCCATACCACCTTCCCTCTCCTTGCCTTTTTGCTCTACTCTGATTTGATTTTCCATTATTGTTTGTTTGTTGTGTTGCTATAAACTAAACACAAAATCCAATTACGAGTTAAGAAAAACATGGAGCTGCCCTGGAAATGGTATAAATACTCCACCTGGAATTAATCAGAAACTGACTAAAAAGTTTCCCCAACATCACAGCCTGGCCAAGAACATCAGCCAACTGCTCACCAGAAATGACAGCTTGCTTAGATTTCAGCTTCAAGTCCCATCATCTAAACCAATACTGGCCAAGTGCGAGAATATGCTGACAAGCCATTTCCACTTACCAACTTCATGGAATGTTGCCAAAGGTCAAAATCTATTACCGTTCCAGAAAGAGAAAAACGTATCTCCCTCAGGAGATCCCTTTTTCTTTTCAGCTCATAAGCTGAAAGGCTGAGTTGCCATACAGCAGATGAACAAAAAACCTGTCCTCTCATCCACCTCGATACCCATAGCTGAGGGCAAGGAATGCAGCAGAGAGGCTTGAGGATCCTAAGTCTTGTTCTACCTCTCCAACTCACCTCTCCGCAGTATTCAGAGATAAATTCGTTCTTCTGCACGGCCTCCTTAATGAAGGTTCCCCACCCAGCAACGTCTGATGGGGCCAGCAGCAAGTGCTATAAGGAAGAGAGGCAGAAGTATATTTTAGGAAGCAGATCCAAAGAACAAACCCAGAGGGTTACTAGATGGGGAGGTGAAGGGGACAAACAATGGACAGTATATTCCAGGACCCCAGCCACAACAAGACATCCTCTCCCTGCAGCATCCTTTGAAGACTATCTTCAAAGCCTCCAAATAAAGGTACACTACAGCCCACTGTGGAGTCCTTGGTGCTCTCTGAGCCTTGTTGTTTTCTTGCAGACGTTTCATTGCCAGACTAGGCAACATCTTCAGTGCAAAGAGGGAGTGTGCCTTGCTCTCACATTCAGTGCTCTCTTTGCACTGAAGATGTTGCCTAGTCTGGCAATGAAACGTGTGCAAGAAAAAAACAAGGCTCAGAGAGCACCAAGGACTCCACAGTTCAACCCTGAGCTACAAATATTTGCTTTGATTGGTACTATAGCCCACTTTATCTTCAATTCCAGTACCAGGAGGGTCTTGTTTAAAAAAATCAGCCCTCACTGTTAATGGAGACAAGGTTGGCAAAGATGGCTGAAACCTCAGAGAACGGGGAGTGAGTGGGGGCAAGCAGCCCCACGAACTGGAAACTAACTGGTCTGAGTCCTTCCTACAGCTCCTTACCTTAGCAGAAGCAGAATAAAACACCTCAGCTAAATCAGCTCTATACCATTCCCAAGTAGCACATCCCCATGCCAGCCTCGATAATTCTTGTCTCCTTTCCTTTCCTCAGCATCCCTAAAGCAGTCCTCCAAACTCGGCCAATTCTCAGGCTTTTCCTCCCCTATTTTGGGACTGAGATGTACCTTCTTGAGACCCCGCTGGATGCTGCAGTTCTTGCAGGAAACCACCTTGGAGTCCCAGTGCTCGGATGCCCCACAGGTCAGGCAGAGGTCTGGATCACATTCCCGCACGGCCAGATAGCAGGGGCACTGCTTGGTGTTGCACTGAGTCTTGCACCGGCAGCCAGGGAACCGGTTCTGGCCTTGCAAAGGAAACATAAACATCTTTAAAGGGATGCCATGAAGAAAACGCTAGGAACCACAGCCAGAATTTGCCAGCTTGGCAGAGTGCCTAGTTTCTTACAGTCAGGATTGCACTGGCAGAATTTCTCACAAAAATTCTGTGTCACGATGCAAGGACAGGAGCTGTCACAAGGGTGGTCTGGATGGTCACAGGGCTGGTAGTTGTACACCTGAGTGGATGAATTGTCTGCAGAAAGAAGGAACATCTATGACTTGAGCCCCAGGAAACCTGAACACTGCAGAGATCTCAGTCCCCAGATATTGCAGAAGGCAGCGTTCCCAGGGCAGAAGGCCACTTCAAGTTTACCAGTTTCCTGCAAGTGCTGGAATGCAGCAGGAAATCAGTGCAGGCATGGATTATTCAAGCTACTTTTTAAAATACCCTATGTTGGCAATCAGAATGTCCTCTTTCAGGATTTTGACTTCTGCCATTTAGTACTAAGAGAAAATACTGTTCCAGCTTAATTACAGACATCTGGGCTAATGAGGAAACACTGTGTCATCAACTGATGGGAATATCCCGGACAAAATTTTAGAGACAAAAGGGAGTGTTGAAGTGGCTTGGCCTGGCCTGATTGGGCTTTGACAAACCCACAGTCCATTCTCTGTTTCCAGAAGGAGATGGGAACAAGAAGAACCAGGATATTGTAGGGGCAGGAAACACATTACCTTTCTTAAGCTGGATCTTCCTGCAGTGAGCAGCCCAGAGCCTTTGTTTGGGGAGAGGGAAGAGAGAAAAGAATGTCACAATTTTAATCCTGGAGACAGAAAAATTCTGGATCTCCCAAATCTGCATTCTCTCTAACTCACCATAGCCTTTTTCCAGATCTTTCAGACAGTAAAAGTGGAATTAGTAGATGAAGGAACAACATGGTGAGAGGCGGAGCTTTTCCAGCTCAAGAAAACTGAGAATGATGGGTAGGGTACCACTACATTTTAAACCTTTTTTGGGGGGAGGGGGAGTGGTGCAGAGGTCCATAAGACTATGTTAGTTCTTGGCAACCCCAGCCCACTCCAAGCCACTGAGCCTTCCCCAAGAACCACTGTACCCCTAGCTTGCATGGCTTCTTATTGGCTGGATTCCCCTGAACACACACCTGTGCTTCCTTTTCTTTTTCTGGGAGGGATTCAAGAGCTCATTAACTGGTAGCTTTGTTATCAAGGACTCCTTTACAGCAAACTGAAAGACCTGCCAAGCAAGAAGTACAATTCATTGAAGATGGAGTTCCAAGTGAAGGAGCCAGATGCCCACGCCCAGTCGTGGCCTACCAAGGCTCGTACCTGCTTGCACGTCTTGGTTCCCAGAAGCCGAGCAATGGAGCAGAAGTTATTGAAGTAAGTCCCATGGAAAACACGGAAGAGGGACTCCTCTGCCCCTGACCACTCCACAGGTTCCAGAGGCACATCAGACATGAAGGGCTGGGAAGAGGATGGGCTCAGCTTCGGCTTGGTTGGAGTTTGGCAACGTGAGTTTGCCTCTGGAGCAAAAAAAGACATGCGTAGATGTGGAAGGCACGCACCCAAAGAGCAACCCCCAAATATGCCAACGTTCTTGCTTGCCTTGAACCTATCTCAAAAATGCCTACCTGCAAATAACACCATCTGCTGCAGAATTACTAATCTCAGCTGGGCAAGGCTGCTTGTGATGACAGAAAGACACTCTGCATGTGCTTCAATGCAGTGACTGAAAGTTTATGCCTGACACTAATATTTACTGAGTGCAAGCTCTGGCATAAATTAAGATCTGGGCAAATGCCACAGAAGAAATAAGATTTGATTCTTCTTTGTGCTTGAGCCTGCTGGAGCACATCACTTTCTAAGGGGAAAGAGACCACAGTTTCTGCAATTTCTCCATCCCTCCTTTCTGCAAGCCACGAGGCAATTGGGCAGGGGAGCCTCACCTACCTGAGGAACTGGATGCCCAGTCATTGCCTGTATCTCTGTCACTATCGCCCTCTTTTGCTTCAGCACTTGTAGAGGCTGACGCACCGGTGGAGGTGGTGGCATTGAGAGTGGGGTGCCTGCGCCGTCGCCGTCCAGAGCACTTTGACCGAGGGTTGTGCAGTATGGCAAACTCTTTGGCTCCCTCCTAGAAGCGAGATCAGATTAGAATTGCATGAGCCCAGTTCAGATGTTATAAATGCACAGTGTACAATGTATGAAAGCTCTACAGCACCCTTGTTCTCATCACTAGTCTTTTTTGCAGTATAATAGAGAAGCTTTTCTGAGCACAACTGCATTATGCTGGCTTCTTCCTAAGCCACGACTCAGAGGAGCAGCAGGATCCACTAACGGGGGACCCTTCCAGTTAGGAATAAGGCCAGGCACCTTTGGAAGCCCAGTACTGAGCTGTGAAGTATTTATTTATTTTCATAGTCACCCAACCAATGTGTGACACAGGGCAACATACACAGATAAAGCCACATATAATAACCAAAAAGAACATTAAAAAGTACTAAACCATATTGCACCCAAGGCAACCAATAAAAAAAATTATTCATAAACAATCAAGGTTCCCATATATATAAAGAAAATTAACTTTTTGTTGACATCTGCTGGTCATCTGAATTTTTGCAACCCAGATTTGATAGCCCTAGAAAAGGCAGGGTAATTTTTGGAAATGAGTAACAGGATAACAGAGGAAGCTGTCATTTGTAGTAATGAAGGACAGTCGTATTAAAATAGAGTAAAAACAAAAAGGATCCTATTAGCACCTTTAAAACATTTATAGTGGCATAAGCTTTAGTGGGTTGGAGCTCACACAATCAGTGGTTAAGGTGCTGGGCTAGAAACCAGGAGACTGAGAGTTCTAGTCCCGCCTTAGGCATGAAAGCCGACTGGGTGGCCTTGGGCCAGTCACTCCCTCTCAGCCCAACTCACCTCACAGGGTTGTTGTTGTGGGGAAAACAGGAGGAGGAAGAGTATTAGGTATGTTTGCCGCCTTGAGTTATTTATAAAAATAATAAAGGCGGGATAAAAAAAATAAAGAATCATGTGAAAATGTCTTAAATGGAAGATGTAGAAGATTATGACCATTTACCTGAGAATGTACAATATGCATATTTTATGACAGCAATAATTGGTGGCTGCACGATAATTCTTTTATTACTATTTTAATTAATGCCTATTGGACTGGTTCTGCACCCCCAGCAACCCACATCCAACATACCAACCACAAGAAGCAGTCTGGTCCACAAGGCTCCATCTCAATTTTGGTCTCCCTGTTTTTCCGCTTATAAACGTTGGGGGTTGCATGAAAAGCTAAAAGAGAGGAACCACCTTGCTTGGGTTAGAATAGGAACCTTGAAAAATACCCCTTTTCCCTTTTCTATGAAAACACCCCAAATCCCAGCAATGCAATAATTACTACTAGTCAAATAATTTTGTAAGAATTTGTACCCAGAGCTAGATTCACCCAATCCTAAATTCAGCCGGACATCAAACATGCAGATGCACAGAAGAGATCTAATAGGGAGGGGGGGAATTTTCAGAATGGAAATACCAAAAACTGAGGAACTACCTGTATGCCTGCCTGGTAATGCTAATTAATCTTGTAATGTTTTATTACTGCCTAGCAAATCAAACTTGAGTCTGGCTGTTTCAGGCAGACATTGGTATTTCAATAGCTAACCTACCTGGATTTTAATCGGAGTATCTATGGGGCTTTAGTATTGCAAATGAGTTATGGTTTAAATCATGATAGATGTTATACATATTTTCTAAGCCACTCTGGATATTTCAGTGTGATAGATAGGTGGGAAGGTAGGTAAGAAGATAAAAAATGCAGTAGGGAAGGCATATGGAGCTGGGCATTCTAGAAGAACTCTTTGAAAGGTGGAATTAAAAGGGTTGTTATGCATGCATCTATACAGAAGGCAGGGAATTCAGCTAGAGAACAGCCTCCTTGAGAGAATCTGCTAACATTTCCCATGAAAATGTTGCAAGCTGGAGCAGAATAAGCAGGAATGAGGTAGGGATTGTATCAGGAACTTACGATGGAGGAAACAGTCATACTTGAAACAGCGCCTGCAAAAAAGCGTGTGAAAGGAATGCAGAGCCTGCTCACGCTGAACAGATTTGGCACACGGCCCATCGATATTTGGTGTGCACTGGGGAGGGAGCACATTCATGTCAGATTCTTCTGTCAGCTCCCTGTATCTGTGTAAATGAGGGGGGAAGAGAAGGGTCATTCAGAGTCATACAGGGACCTTCCAAAGTGGCTCCAAACAATGGAAAGACTGACTGCAGCTACCTTGACAGGCTGTACTTATGCTTGACTTAAAAGCTGCTGCCTGGTAAAATTGTTAATTTTAAAAGAGAGAATGAGTTATCATTTCATGGTCTGAAGATCACTGGCAGACATTAGCTAACATACCATTCAAGCAAAACACAAACTGCCTCAAATAAACCTGAATACTTTGAGGTGGGAAGCATCTAGGGGTCTGCACAACCCTAACTGCATTGCAGGTTATGAACCAATATTGTATATTACATAGTCCAGCCAGTCCAAACCTCTGCATAAAACAAGCATGGTAGGAATGTGTGGATGAAGCATGCTGCTTGAGATGATTATGCCAAAGAATCCAAAGCACACAGCAGGGGTAGATCAAAGCAGACCACCGCCACTACTATGATCCCAGATCATTTTCCTACAGTAATTAGGTTGCAAACTACACATCAGTTTTGCATCACTGCCTTTGCTAGGAAGTGATAGTCAAAATTAACAATTGTTCAGCCGTACAAACAAAGCACTCCCGATGTAAAAGTTAAGCTGGACTGCAAGTGACCACATAGACATCTGCAAATAATTTTTTTTGCAACAATAAGGGTAGAGTTTGCTTTTGCCTCCTTCTGGGGTGTTTTCAACTTCTCAATCTAGATTACAGTCCTGAGACTTCCTGGTAGTCTCTTGTTTTAACCAGCATTAATTATGTCTGACCCTGCTTATGTTTTTTTAGGCAATATTTCTGATATCCATCTTGGAAATTAGACTACGCTAGGTACAGACTAGAAAAACCAAAAGAAACTTAGTTTGAATTAGATAATGCCTACCTTTCTTTCATATCCTCTGGAAAACCATTCTCAGGGAACATGGATGAAAGAGCAGTAAAGATCATGTCATTTGGAAAGTGCTTCTTTGAACATTTCTTGTTACCTGTATTAGACATGCAAGAAAGCCTGCTGATATTTTCTGAACTAAAATATTCCTCCCCTGGAATACTGCTCTTTCAAGACAGGATTTGCTCAGAAAGTAATTAGGAAGAAACCACAACAGGTAAACATCAGACAATAAACTACACTGTAAAATAGAGGAAAACATTAGTAATTTTGACCAAGAAAAGGCCAACAGGTGCCCTTTTCTCTATATTTCCTTGTGTATATTGTCATGCAGTCAATATAGTTTCCCCAGCAAAACCCAAGAGTATGATCATGGGACTTCTGCAGGGTCACAAAGAAACTGTGAATAGAAATTGTATTGTACTTGTAGGGGCCCTTAATGTTTAGTCTATGGATATTTTGTTACTTCACTTCATTTAATAATTTCTGGGGTGGAATGACAGAAGAGCTATGAACCTTGAACGATCCAGTTAAAACAGCTCTGCTTCCATTAAAATCTGCTGGAGAAGAACATGACCCAGAATTGAAGCTAGAGCCCCCTTCTTGCCAATTCATACTGCCCAGTACAAGATACCAAATAGAAGAGGCACAGAGCAGCAAGGCTTGTGAAGTCTTGGCAGCATTACCGTGGGTCCAACAGGAAGGGGCCTGGTGGATAAGAAGCAAGAAACATACTTTCCAAGGTAAGCCGTTTCCTCTTCCGGGTGACAGGCAGTTCATCCTTCACAACATCTTGTTTGCCTTCTACAGTATCATGCCCGTCATCTTCCTCCTCAGAGTACTGGTTTAATGCATCTACCAACTCCAGGAAAACAGCATCACTGATCAGGACAGAACCTGGAAGCATCTCTGGAAGGGAGAACTGGGTGAATGGATGATTGCTAGGCATGGAAAAGAAGTTCAGCCTCATGAAGATCAACAACATGTGTGTGCCCATGAAGACAATCTAATCTGACTTGAATGAGCGGAATTGGGACATTTCTTCAAGAATGAAGTCTGTGCTGCCAGAGAAACTTCCCTCCAGTTTCCTCCCCACATATGATCTGGGGCCCTTCAGTCTCCATGGAAGACTGTGTAACCTTTACCTTCTTCTCCATGGACTTTGCCGTCATAGTTGTTAATGAGCTCCTCGATGAAGGTTTCATCCTCTTCTTTTACCTCATCTCCCATATATGGGATGTTGCACAAAACGGTTTCATCCTCCACCTGCAAACGGGGCAGACACAGCCTGAGGGAGGCAGGTGGCTGTCCCTTGTCCACTCACCAGAAGAGCCTGCAAATGGCAGATTGCATGCCTACCTTAACAAGATCCCAGAGGGGTATTTGCTGATCTTACTGTCTTTATGCTGACTGGAGGAGGATGGGGGCTGTAGTCCAACACATTTGGGAGGGTGCCAGGTTAGGGAAGGCTAACACAGTATATCCCAGCATCACAAGGTCTTTCTTCATGAGCACTTACTCCGAGGGCAAGGCCATGCCATTCAATCAGTGCCCTCTGGAGTAGGTTGAGCTGGCAGCAGTGGCTCACACAATTGCATCTTGCCTATTTTGCAGCAGCAGAACTCCAGCTTTGTCACTGCTTGCTGTAGAGGGGGGTTCAGAATGATTTTTCTATCTTGGATTAGGTAGAAAAATGTGGGAAGGGAGCTAAGACCGTATGACAGCATGACCCGCACAACAAATACCACCCCATCAAGGTAAGGAAGATGTTCTTCTCTCTATCCAGCAATGATTAAAGAGGAGGGTGACCTTTAAAGGCACTGCAGGATGTGCCTTTTAGCTCCAACGTAGCGAAGGCAGTGGGACATAAGAAAGCATTGGTGGCATCCTGCAGCTGCTGCCAGATACGATGCTTCTAATGTGGAGGAAAAGCCCCATGAATTGCCCTGTCCAAAGGCTGTGCCCTTTGGGAGTGACTCAGGGTGACCCAGCAGCAAGGCATCAACATGGTGAGCTATTATTAACTTAACAATTCATCTACTGTACGATGAAAATAAGTTAAAAAAATGGATGCCCCACCATTGGAATCCATGCTTCTGAAGACTCCCACGCTGATTCCCCACCCCACCCCCAGCCTTCATTAGTGATAGCATGTTTCCGAGAAGGGATGAAGAAGCTCCTTATAGGAAACGTCAGAATGTGAATCCTGGTATTATGAGCACTTCCCTAGTTCGGAACTTCCAACAGCTGGGATTAGGAACGAGAAAGACTTGTTAGAGAATGGCAGATTGCCCATAGGACAGTCCTATTTTGCAGAATCAAACTGGAACTTCTCTGATCCTCCTGTGCGAGGCATGGCTTCTAAATTTCACCTTTTCCCATCTGGGCACTGAGGACAACTTAGACAAGCAAGAAATTTCACTCCTGTCATCAGATGAATAGTATCTGTGCTGTCTCTACCCTAACAGACAATTCAGATATTACAAACAAGCGTGCAAACCTTAGTAAAAATACAGTGTATTTCAGGTTCAGAAAGAAAAGCAGAAGATGTTCTTGCACTGGGTAGTACTCCACAAAGAAACCCCGCTGCCTTCCAACCAGGCCCTAAATGATACTCTGGATTCAAAAGAAAATACTCTTATTCAAGTTTTGAATTATGGCAGCAGCAGATTACCTACCATAAAGTTCTGCTGGAGTGGAGACCAGGAATACATGATAGGCACCAGGGCTACAGTGTTTAGAGTCCGCATGAACAAAGTCTGGGTGCTCAAAGTGGGGAAGGTGCTCTCGACTGTGCACTGAAGGAGAAGAAAAGTGTGCCCATCAGAAGGAGTAATATACAAGCCACCCCTCTAAAGAACCTCTGTGCTAAATATGTCTTCATCCATTCCTGGTACTAAAGGAGGCAGATATGATGTGCCTCGGTGGCCATGCTTTAGTATCAGATGGGAATCCTCTTCTGTTATGGTTTTCTCTCCTGCTTCCACTGGAGGGCATCATGAACCACTACACTCAGAGGAAAGAAGCTGGACTTTTGAGAGGAGCTCTGATTTGATCATACAGAGCCATTATCACATCAAGTTGACAATCATACTATTTTCTAGGCCCACTGTAACATGCTGGTACTTATCAGTGAAGACCAGAATGGTTTGTTACCAAAATTGACCACTAAAGAGAGGATCCTGCAACAACTGGCAGGAGATAAAAGTACTGGCTTTGCACACGGAATGTCAGTCTTTCCTGCTGCTGCTTGCTGGACAGTCCTGAATGATCCTTCTTACTCTGAACAAGCTTCTGTTCATACTGATGACTTTACATAATTGATCTAAATTTTCTTTTGGGGTAAATGTGGAACTTAAAGTGACACGGAAAATGGGGATATTGTATTATGGGAGTTTGAATATGAACTTAGGAAAGGAGAGATAGTAGATTATATGCTGCAATACCTGTTTGAGAAAAGGGTTTCCTCCAACCAGCTTCATAGACTGAATAGGCTGAACTCTAAGCTTCTTCCAGTCATCGTTTAGGATGTTTATCTTTTCCTGAATCTTTGTGTAGTTAGACACAAATAAAGCCTGCAGGGAAAGAGGAAAATGATCAGCCTTTTGCCATCATGGAGGGGCGATCCATGAAAGTCACAGGAACCCAGCAAACAGGAAATCATTCTTAAACCTGCATCATACTATCTTATATAGGCAGGCAGATTGCTGTCATACCATTCCCCTGCTGGTCCAATTGAATCAATCCTCTTCATATCACAATATACAATAATGCCATCCGTCTGCCTCCTCTCCCTCTCAGATCATGACAGCATGGTATATGTTGACCTGGTAAGTCATTCCCATGAATACAAGGAAGTGAATTTTATTTTTTCCTCAGAGAAATATTTTAGATTTAGTTTTTCAGTGTTCTCTTTTTAACAGGGTTGTTTCAGTCATGGGTTGTCTGAGGCCAGATAAAGCCAACCTTTTTCTGTCAGAGGCTGCCCAATTTTTTAACAGGCATAGCAATCACATTACCAGGAATTGAACGTTGGCCACCTCCTTGTTTACATTTTTTGTCCTTTGGGGCACCAAATAGACACATTAAACCTTACTACACTTTCACTACTTCTAACCCACCCCCCAATAATTGGGCCATGTAATCTTAAAGTGCTCTGATGACTGCAGAAAGGAGCCATACATATTCTGTAGGTGGCTCACCTCTGTCAGGTCAGAGGAATTTGCCTCACCTCTGTGCTGGAAACACCTTTGCCCACTGCCCACTATACAATACTCTGGTGCAACATAAGGGTGGAGGGGAGCTCCAGATACCCCCAAATAAACTTTTTCCCCTCCCCCTCAGAAGCAGGTGGAAGATGTCGCTGCATGTTTCTCCTGTAGCATCCCTCAAGGAAAGGAGGAGGGGTGCGTATGGCACTGTTTGGCTACTTCTCAGGAGGCAGGATGGATTTGTAGCAGAGCAACAGCAGTGAGAAGGCCAGTAGGCAAGGAGAAGGAGAAGGAAGAAGAGCACCAGAGGCAAAGAGTCTCCATATGGGCACCAATGGCTGTCACTAAAATAGAGGGGGAGGGGGTGCTATTTACAGAATTTGCAGGGAGCTTCCTGAACTCCATGAATATGGACTCTGGATCTGCAGAATTACCAGATGATGGTGAGAATAGATGCATACTTTTTACATCTTATTTAAACTTCTCATCTTCCTGAAAGAAAGCCAGCTGCAAGATAGAAATTTAACTCAGTCAGATTTTATCTGTCCATCCCAACATGCAGAGGTCAAGCCTACTAGAAAGAATTTTTCTGCTCAAGGTAAAGCATATCTTTACCTTAGCTCCCATGTTTGCCTGAAGTCTCTTGAGTTGCCTAAGACGCATGTATTCTGACTTGACCTTCCTTTTCCAATACAGAATGCATTTTGATGTAGGTGGGCCTGGAATCTCTACTTTCCTGAGGGAAAAAAACAAACATGTTTGAAGATCTTTGAACAGTACTAACTGGAAAATTAGTTACAAGGAAACTCCCATGTACTACAACCTTAGCCAAATTTTGTCAATTCTATTTAAGAGTTTCCAGAGTAACATGGAAATAGAGCTATGACACAGAGTTCCAAAATTCTTGGTCATTGTCTATTATTTTCAGCATAACCTTTGGCTTTTGATCACTTCACCAATACTTACTGCCACTTTGAAGCTTTTCTTTACACTACTACTTTTTTCCTTTAAAAATTGAACCTAACAGTCTTGAGGTGCTATATTCCACTCCGAACCAGACCGCATTGGTATAATGCTTTTACAACACTCTGATAATGATGAGGCCCATGAGTTTTCAATTATTTTTACATTATCAGCCCCAAATGATGAGGGATATGCCCCAAGTGAGGGATATGTTCAGCTTCCTCTGTTGTTCCCACTTTATAGCTTTCTTTTAAAAAAAACATTTGCAGTGTTTGGCCATGTTTCTTCCAAGTAAAGCCAGGTTTTACTCATTTTTATCTAGTACAAATGCCACCAAATTGACTGAATCACATGTTATTTACCAATCAAAGTGTGTTTCTGTGTTATCATCTAAACAACACATAGCACTGCAATGCATATACTGTAGTCAACAAACACTAAATCACCAACTTCATCTTGACCGCCTAGAAAGACAAGTTACTTTCCTCTTGGGTTTTGTGATTAAGACCATAGTTGTTCCTTTTCCTTCCTCATTAAACCACTGAAGGAGAGGCAAAGATGCTGAATCTCCAGAGCATGTGAAAATTGCCTCGGGGAGCATGTAGCAAAACCAGAAACTTTCTGCTTAAGTAAAGAGGCAAAACCAATGTCTTTTATCCTTTGTCATTTAACCAAACAGTCAAATCCCTGAGATGTCAAGCAAAGGCAATCAATCGTCCTTCACATTTGGCTATTTCAGATATTTTTAACGCTCTGTGAATGGCTGCACAAAATGGGGGAGGACGTTTCCACGTTTCAGCTTTAAATAGACGAAAGGCAAGGAAAATGCAAGAACTATGTCCGACCATCAAAAATGCCTGCCCAAGACTTCTCAAAAGCAACCTTAGCCATACCCCGCCCGCATCCAAAGACCTGCGCCTGTCGTGCTACGATCTCTGCACACCTCTCCCTCTCTCGCCCTCCCATGTACTACAGATTTTTAGATACGTCTATACCCGTTTCTGAGCCCTCGTCCCATTTCGGAGTGAGGGGTTTTGCATGACGTCATAAATACTAATGCACCCGAAGGGCTCACTCCACAGGCGTGATCCTGTTACCCCCTCCCATTTCCCTTTAAACCCCCTCTCCGACACTCACTCCTTAGACATCGTACACAGGTGACCTACGAAAGCGTAGAAACCCCTTTCCAAACACGCATGCGTCAAACACCGCATCCTACTCGCCCCCTCCTCCTTCCCGACGCTACCTCTTCCGCAAAGCGACGCCTCCCTTGTCGCAGAGATCCATAGACTTACTAATTGGGGGAAAGCTAGCGTCACTTTCGGTGTACGAAGTTTCTTTTCTCTCTTCTCCGGAATGAAAGCCGCCTTGGGGAGTTGAGACTCCTTGTGGCTAGGCAGTCGTGGGTCGTCTTCTCAATTCAAACGTCGTTGCACTGCTGCGTTTTTCTGCTGTCCCTATGAGCGATCGCACAGTGCATTCTATAAACATTAAATCCATGTACCTTTGTACCTAGACCAGTGTTTCTCAACCTTAGCAACTTTAAGACGTGTGGACTTCAACTTTCAGAATTCCCCAGCCAGCCATGTTGGCTGGAGAATTCTGGGAATTGAAGTCCACACGTCTTAAAGTTGCGAAGGTTGAAAAACATGACCTAGGCAGTTGATTTTCAGGGAGGTACGGATTATCACATATAAAATGTACAAGTGCTCCCAACAGATAAATCGCTATTTTTTTACCCATCAAAGTGCATTCGTTCACCTGAAACGGTTTGAAGCTTTCTTCGACCCTAGCCTAGTAATGCTGAGCGCTGAAGCCCAAGCCATATGATACTCACCAAATTGAGATCATTACGTCATTTTGTTGTGGTGTTTATTAACGAATAGCAGAAAAATGGAATTTATGTGCTGGTCAAGAAAACACCGAGTGTCTACATGCAAGAGCTGCATTCACTGTAGCTGTAAATCATGAAGAGTGTTATATGGAGAATTTTTTACTGGTAAACCAAACCCATTCTAACCCCTATAATACTCTGTTTTACACTAGCAGGATGATGATGATGATGATGATGATTATTATTATTATTATTTTAGTTAGCTAGTTCATTTAAAGCTTTTTAAAAAAGGCAAAACAGGAAATATGGTAGGCTCATTCATGGAGTCAGGTTTTGTTTTACCCATGTTTGTTTGTTGAATAAGCCATAATGGCTTAAATAATTGCTTGAGGGAGATCTTCTTCTGATCAATATCTTAACATAAAAATCCGCAGAAGGGCTCCCTCAGCATCCCAGACTGTGAGACTGTCCTTCTCTATTGGGGTACCTGGTTTTGAACACCGTTCTCTGGAGGCCAGGCACCCACTATCAACCTTCAGTCCAGGTGAACCTGTTTTTTTTTTCTTCACATTTGGGACTTACTATTCCCAGCTTATTTATGCCTTTTGTCCCTCTGGTGTCTCTCTGTCAGCATCACGTGTTTATTGTTGTATGCTTTAATTTAGTATTTATACTGATTGATTATGTGCCGTCAAGTCATTTTCAACTCCTAGTAATCATATAGATGGATTAGATAAATATTTATTTATAAACAAACAAACAAATAAATGTTTTTATTTATCTAGATAAATATTAGATAAATATAGTATTTATAATATCTAGTTTTATTATTTCATCTTGATTTTATGGATGGTAACCCTGCCATGATTTCCAGTAAGTAAATACGAAATTCACATTATGGCTTAACGTAATTTGTAAAATCAGACAGATCACACATATTAATGTATTATCCCATTACCGCGTGGACTAGGTTCAGAATAATAGAGATGCACACTTAGAGTTAGATGAAACTTGACCAAGGGTGTTTTCACACTGTCCAGTTTATGTGCCTGCCACACATTCTCAAATCATCAGAATACTGTACCAGCACAACTTAGGGTGCTGTGCTGATGACACTACTCTGATAGCCAAAAATGAAAATGGTCTGCAAGCTCTAGTAATAAAAGTCAAGGGGCAAATTGAAAAATGGGACTAAAGTTAAATCTAAGGAAGACCAAACTAATGACAACAGGTAGAACAACCAGCCTTAGAATTAAGACATTGAAGTGGTGGATAGCTTCTGCTTTTTAGGATCAAACATCAATAATTAAGGAACAAGCAGTCAAAAAATGCTCCACAGACATGTTGTTGTTGTTATTCAGTCGTTAAGTTGTGTCCGACTCTTTGTGACCCCATGGACCATAGCATGCCAGGCCTTCCTGTCCTCCACTGTCTCCCGGAGTTTACTCAATTTCATGCTCATTGCATCGGTGATGCTATCTAACCATCTCATCCTCTGCCATCCCCTTCTCCTTTTGCCTTCAGTCTTTCCTGGCATCAGGGTCTTTTCCAGTGAGTCCTCTTCGCATTAGGTGGCCAAAGTATTTGAGCTTCAGCTTCAGTATCTGTCCTTCCAGTGAGCAGTCAGGGTTGATTTCCTGTAGGATTGACTGATTTGACCTCCTTGCCATCCAAGGGACTCTTAAGAGTCTCCTCCAGCACCACAGTTCGAAAGCATCAATTCTTCGGCACTCAGCTTTCCTTATGGTCCAACTCTCACAGCCATACATCACTACTGGGAAAACCATAGCTTTGATTATACGGACCTTTGTTGGCAAGGTGATGTCTCTGCTTTTTAATATGCTGTCTATGTTTGCCATAGCTTTCCTCCCAAGGAGCAGGCGCCTTTTAATTTCATGGCTGCAGTCGCCATCTGCGGTGATCTTGGAGCCCAAGAAAATAAAATCTGTCACTGCTTCCATTTCTTCCCCTTCTATTTGCCAGGAAGTGATGGGACCAGATGCCATGATCTTAGTTTTTTTAATGTTGAGTTTCAAGCCAGCTTTTGCACTCTCCTCTTTCACCCTCATCAAGAGGCTCTTTAGTTCCTCTTCACTTTCTGCCATTAGGGTAGTATCGTCTGCATATCTGAGGTTGTTGATATTTCTTCCAGCAATCTTAATTCCGGCTTGTGATTCATCCAGGCCAGCATTTCTCATGATGTACTCTGCATATAAGTTAAATAAGCAGGGTGACAAAATACAGCCTTGTCGTACTCTTTTTCCAATTTTGAACAAATCGGTTGTTCCATGTCCGGTTCTAACTGTTGCTTTCTGATCCGCATACAGGTTTCTCAGGATACAGGTAAGGTGGTCCGGTACTCCCATCTCTTTAAGAATTCGCCACAGTTTGTTGTGATCCACACAATCAAAGGCTTTAGCGTAGTCAATGAAGCAGAAGTAGATGTTTTTCTGGAACTCTCTTGCTTTCTCCATGATCCAGCGAATGTTGGCAATTTGATCTCTAGTTCCTCTGCCTCTTTGAAACCCAGCTTGTACTTCTGGTAGTTCTCGGTTCACATACTGCTGAAGCCTAGCTTGTAGGATTTTGAGCATAACCTTGCTAGCATGTGAAATGAGAGCAATTGTGCGGTAGTTTGAACATTCTTTGGCATTGCCCTTCTTTGGAATTGGAACGTAAACTGACCTTTTCCAATCCTGTGGCCACTGTTGAGTTTTCCAAATTTGCTGGCATATTGAGTGCAGCACTTTAACAGCATCATCTTTTAGAATTTTAAATAGCTCAGCTGGAATACTGTCATCTCCGCTAGCTTTGTTGTTAGTAATGCTTCCTAAGGCCCACTTGACTTCACTCTCTAGGATGTCCGGCTCAAGGTCAGTGACCACACCATTGTAGTTATCAGGGACATTAAGATCTTTCTTGTATAGTTCTTCTGTATATTCTTGCCACCTCTTCTTAATCTCTTCTGCTTCTGTTAGGTCCCTGCCTTTTTTGTCCTTTATCATATCCATCTTTGCATAAAACGTTCCCTTGATATCTCCAATTTTCTTGAAGAGATCTCTAGACTTCCCCATTCTATTGTTTTCCTCCATTTCTTTGCATTGTTCATCTAAGAAGGCCTTTTTATCTCTGCTTGCTATTCTCTGGAAATCTGCATTTAGTTGGTTATATCTTTCCCTTTTTCCCTTGCTTTTCTCTAGCACTTGGTAGAGTGGCCATGAAGTCTTTGGAAAAGATATTCAAGTGCATTGATGTGTCTGTATCAAAAAACATCAGAATCATGCAAACCATGGTATTCCCTGTGACGCTCTGTGGAAGTAAATGTTGGACTTTGAAGAAGCAAAGTAAGAAGAGTATTGATGCTTTTGAACTTTGATGTTGGGGAAGACTCCTGAGAATTCCATGGAGAGCCAAGAAAACAAACAAATGGATCATCGAACAAATCATCCCAGATTTCTCACTTGAGGCACAAATGGCCAGGCTCAAATTATCCTACTTCAGATACATTATGTGAAGACCCAGCTCTCTGGAGAAGGCTCTAATGCTGGGGAAGGTAGAAGGAAAGAGAAGAAGAGGACAACCCCCAGTAAGGTGGATGGACTCAGTTATAGCAGCAATGGGTGCACCACTGGAAGACCTGAAAGACCAGGTTAGGGACAGATAGTCATTGAGAAAATTTCTGTGGTCTATGTGGTTGCTAAGAGTCAACAAGAACTTGATGGCACATAATCAGTCAATCAATCAATGAATTAGATTGTCCCTATTGCTGTCTGCTATCTTACTTCAGTTGCCTCCCTTCTGACTTGTTGATGAATGGTAGTGCCCTGAATTATTATTTGCAAGTCTGCTTACGTAAAGCTATTGGCGATTCCTCTGGCTATGTTTCCCTCCCTGCTCTGAACATCAATATTTGCAGGAACGTTTGCCAATCATAGCAGTGTTGTAGGGATGGGGTGGAGTCTGAAAGCTGACAACGTACTCTGAATGTCTTGGGACACTGAACATGCCTGCTAAGAATGGTGGGAATCTTTTAGCTTTTTCTTTCAGAGTGGATTGACTCAGGATGTTTTCCTGAGGGAAACAGTTGTATCTTATTTTCAGTCTTTATTCCTCACCACTCTACATCAGGAGGAAGTTTTGCCCTTGGATTTTTATCCAGATGCGAATAGATTTATGATTTCTTCCCTCCTGCCTTTTTTCTGCCTCTGCTAAATGCCCATGCACAGTAATTTACTGTGATCTACTGACAGGTCCTTCAACCAGGAATCTGGTATTGCCTTTTCAGCCTAATAAATTTTATTAAAAAATTGTGAGCTACAGCTCTCTTCATCGGATCCATGGAGGGGCTAAACTGATGTAGGTTTTAAATTGAGATGAGGTGGAGGGGAGGAGGAGACAGAGGGGTTATGCAGATGTAGGTTACATATGAGACAGATTACAAATACCTTATCTGATAACAGCTAAAAACCCATTACACATCTGTATAATACCGTCTTCCCCAAACTCCTTCTGATTTTGGGCTACCATAGACTACCACAGCTCTCCTCCTATTGTTCTGTCAACTAAATTCTGACCCTCAGTTCATCTGAAAAAATATTTCAGCTCCAGTATCTGCAATTATTCTTGCTAAATTACTACAATCAAATGAAATATGTTTTGAGGTTTATTCATTTTTATTTACAGATTGTCATCAGAACAGGCTTCAGGTTTTCCAAATTTTGGTGACCTTGTTCAGTTCATTTTGCCTGGACTGTCTGCCAGTAATTGCTTCTCTGAAGTTTTATGTAATCTGTGATAATATGCACCCACCTTGCTTTTCTTTTAGCCTCATTTTCAATTGCCTTCAGTTTTTCCAAAGATCAGTGTCTCCTCCAATGATGCTTATGTGTCCACAGTAATTATGCTTTAGCATCATCACTAGTGCTTCCAGTAAATAGCCTGATTATGCTTCATAGTCTCTTTATTTCATAGCTTCAGTCACAAATGCTGTGAATTTGTAAGCCTAGGAAGATGAGCCTGCTACTTCTTTGCTTGTATACATTGGATCGGCGTTGCCTGTTGACATAATTTTAGTTTTTTCAAACAATCAAAACTTTGAAGGAGCAATTGAGACTCATTCATTTGACTAAACTTGACCACAATTCCTGGATGACTGAGCAGAACAAGACTCAATTGCTGCTTCATAGTTCTGCTTGTTTTTTTTAATCCTCCTTTCCTGTTTGCCATTTTATTCTGCTTTGCAGGATTGCCAAGAAGTCCTCACTTGATTCCAGATTACTACATCAGAATAAATCAGGTCTTCTGTGTAATACTTAGTGGGCGTCTTTTTCTTTGTAATACAGGGGATGATTAAAGGGGCCTTGCAGAAAAATTCTTCTTGGAATTTTGGAACAGTTAGTGCAGTTTTTATTATTTTCGTGTGGGAAATGGGGTAGGGACAGAAAAGAGAGAGAAGATGAAAGCCTAAATAGGTGGGAGAAAAGAATTGTATAACTCTCTTTGCTGTCATCTAGTGGTCATCTGGATTTTTGCAGCCTTGATGTGGTACACCTAGGTAAAGCAGAGATCATGTGTTTAGTCAGCTTTTTATATCCATGGGTTTACAACTATTCTGAAGGACCACTAAACCTACAGCCTTTGGCCAGGAGCATAAATATTGTGAAGGCAGGGGAAGCCAAAGCCTTGGGACCCACAGGTGCAGGGAACACCTCCAGGCATCCCCCAAAACCTACTCCCTACACTAAGCCTTCAACAATCCCAAATGCAATATGGGCTACCATATTTGGTGCACAATGTAGCTAACCAGATAGCAGCAAAGAGTTACCATTTTCTGTACTGTATCTGTACTGTGATACCTAGTGTTCACCCAAATTTTTGCAGCTGGAATGGAATGGAGGAATGGTTGGTGAAGATGATGGAACCTGCAGAGATGGCTAAATAAGAGCCAGTTTGGTGTAGTGGTTAAGGCACCAGGCTAGAAACCAGGAGTTCTAGTCCTGCCTTAGGCATGAAAGCCAGCTGGGTCACCTCACAGGGTGGTTGTTGTGGGGAAAATAGGAGGAGGAAGGAGTATTGGGTATGTTCCCCACCTTGAGTTATTTATAAAAATAATAAAGGTGGGATAAAAAAAATGTCCTTGATTAGAGAAAAGACAATAGCCATATTTATGGCTGATTGAAAACCCTTTATAGACTTTTTGCATGAAATGGAAAAAAATGCATCTATGACTTGTGGTTCTGATGATTAGAAAAAAAAGGTGAATAGAAAAAGGCAAGCTTTTTTTGTAATCATAGAGTTAGAGATAATTTTGTAGTCATACTTGTATTTGCTGCAGAGATAATTGGAAGCTTCTTTCTTTCTTTCTTTCTTTCTTTCTCTCCATTTTCTATTGTTAGTGTTAGTTGTTATGTTTTCTTTAAAGCTTTTAATAAATTTAGTGGGAAAAAAAGGAGGGAGGGAAGAGATGCTGCCATTACTACCACTAGCTTCTTTCTCCTTCACTGCTGCTTTTGAGTGAGCTGTGGCCTCAGTAGTAATAGCATGTGCTGGAACTGGAGCCCTCAGAGCCCCTGGAGGCTCCCAGCTGACGGCCGCCGTCCTGTTTCCTTCTCCTTTCTGATTGTGAAGGAATAAGGGGGAGAGAATAGTCATACCATATCTGGACTGCACACACCTAGATGACCACTAGAGGGCAGGAAAGATAGAGAAAATTCATTGCTGGCATCCAGTGATAATTTTTGCAGCCCAAGTAAGAGATTTGCTTTGGAGCTCAGAGAGAGCTCAAGCGCCTGTATTTTTAACTGTGGGCTTACTTCTCTTCTTCCTACAGAAGTGTGCTAAATCTGCTGTTTAAGTGAGGATGCTCTTCTGAGAGAACTGCCTTTCTAGCTCTGCCACCCACCAATCATCTCTTTGGCAGACCGCAGGGGGAAAAAAAGGCAGATCGGAAGAGTACCTAAAATCTGGGGGAGGAGACATGCCTGCAGCAGTATGAAGTGTCCAGAAAACGGGCAGACCCCCACCCGCCACCCCGTGGGTCACCTGACTGTGCTGCCAACCAAGTAGTTGGTGAAGCATGTCTGATTTTACAGACTTTGAAACTGCCCTGGTTGCTGCTGGCTTCAAGGGGAAAACAGCCGGTTTCCCTGGTCACAGGAACTCGTCTTGCCCCTTACTTTCTGGGCTTTGGGCCTTTTCAGGCGGTTTGATGTCTTTTCAGCTCTCCTGGGATTCTTCAGCATGCAACCAGAGAAATGCACACATCATGATGTAGAGATGGGGATGGGGATAAATGAGTTCAAGCAATGTACTTTCTTTTCTTTGTGCATGGCATGGCAGCGAATGGATCTTTTTACAGCAGGATCTATGCATCTCTGACTCGAGTCGTGATTTTAGCTTCTTTTTCTTGATGTTTTGAGGTGGGCAAGTTTGAAGGTGATCATGGATTGTTTTCTAACTGCTTTTTATGCATGGGAACCAGAAATGGTGGCAGTATGGAATTTATCAATCTCTGAACGTGTATAATTCAGAGTTTATTGCAGGAGTAAGAAACTGCTCCCTTGGCAAACTATAGGAGATCTGTATTGTTTGCTATTTATTTCATTCTGAGGAATAGCAACACATTCTAACTCTTTCACATGTAAAATAGTCCTGGTCCTGATTTCATTAGGCCTGAATTGAAGATCGTGAAATTCTCTCCCATTGGCTGAAGTGTTGCCAAGGGCCCAAACATAACATAGGGGCAATAGGGGCATTAGATGTTCATATGACAAGGGAGACGAAAATGCTGATTTTTTTCTTGGACTGGTGATGAGAATGTCTTGTATTCCCTGGCTTTGTCTCCTGAATTCCATCCTGGTTTTGCTTTTCTGCAGAGGTGAGCATCTCCCCCCCACCCCCATGGTGAAATTATTTTGACCAATATTTAGAAACTGCTTTGTCCCCTGATGATTATTTGGAGATGAAATATCTTGCATGATCCTGGCAGGGAGGTGGAGTAGAGGGTGTATAGCACAAAGGGAAGAAACAGGAAATTCTTGGCTTCATTGTCTAAAAAGCCTTTTTATCTGTATCAGGAAAAGAATAAGTAGTCCATGGAACCCAAACAACTACTTGGTTATTTGTGGGTTGAGGTGATGAATATATGGGTGTGGGTGTAGTTTTATACCTTTAACTGAAATGACAGATCTGCAGAATGGTACATATATATATCTTCTCTGAACGTCACAGTATTTTTGACAGGCTGTCAGGATGTTTCTAGAATTATTGTTATTATTATTATTATTATCATCAAGAAATGTCTGTGTACAGGAGTTTTTTTATCATGACCATTATATTTGTGATTCCTTAAAAGAGGCTTTCTTCCATTTGCCTTGGAACAGCACACACACTTCAAATTATGTAATTAGAAATCCACAAAATCATTAGCTTCGATACCAGCACAACAAGCAGTCCTCAGGGAAAGGAGTGGCTCTTTCTAAACATTGGTCAATTGCAACCCAATACTATATATTTGTTTTCTTCACTAAGCCTTTCTGTCATGGGAATGTGTGAAGTTAGTTCTTCGACAATCTTCTCATGGTCCATAGTGCTACTCTATTTTCCTATTCTTGGGTTCAGTTACATTATTCAGCAGTATCTCTGACAACCTTGTTTACTGTAGACACTAGATAGAGGCCTTCTGCTTCCAAGATAACTGAAGGGACCAGGGGTTCAATGCTTGGGGTCACAGGTGACAGAGAGAAGGACAAACAAGCTTCTTCTTGTAACTAGAATTAGTTTCAAAGATATGAAAACAAAGTGGAGCAAGCGAACCTTCCTTCTCTTTCTAGCAGTTGTGCAGACACAAACAAGATAGGAACAATTAAAATATTGCATTGGTGGAGACCAGACTCAGATGTTCCTCCTAGACTTTTGTTTCCTTGCTGCCAGATTGTTTCCTCTCTCACCCCTTCCAGTGTGCCCAGAGGAGCCACAGCCTGAAAATCAAGAGCTTTAGGAAAGGACTCCATGATAATAACTGGTTATTAGAACAGTTACTCAAAGAATGGCTCTTTAGAGCACCTCCACCAAAAAAGCATCCCTCCTCTGGAAGGGGTGAGTGAGGGTAAAAGGATTTAGGATAGGTAAGTAAAAGAATAGGTGAAAGAATAGGTGCAGTGTCTTAGCCCAAGGAAGTTCTGCAACTGTTAGAGTGAAAGATAGATATTTATTGCCAGGGAAGGTAAGGATTAGCATCTTAGAGATCCTTTCTACAATACAAGTTACCAAAAGTCATCTTGCTGTGAGACTAAGAAAGTATTCGAAAGAAGTTAACCTAAATTGTGACTTTACAGGAACTTGTTCTCAACCTTCTAAGGATATATAATAGACATTAATTTGATTCTTTGATCACATGTTTTTGTAAAACAGCGACAGTAGGTTGTTCTATATCTTTCCTTCATATACTGTATAGAGAGAAAAATAGAAGAGGCAAAAAAGAATTTCCAAATCAGGAAATGGTTTAATGAGTGCAGTGAAGCCAATAGATCCTTTGAAGATCTCCCCAGATTATTGTAATTAAATTTTAATTCTGAAGAACAAACATAAAATAAACAGGAAGGATACCCACACCAGGGTGCACAACAGGCTCAGACACTGAGGAGCAAGTTGATGAAGGTTCTGTAATGCTTGTGCAAAACCCTTTTCTCCTTTTCTCCAGGGTGTACGGGGCAGATGCACAGTGACCTGGATGATGGCGGTAAACAAAATATATACTTGTTTTCTTTAAGTTTTTAATCTTAAGCTAAGTTCACAACGTCCTGAGAAATAAAAGTAGATATAGATGATCTCTAGATCTGGCACATCATTGTTACAAGTTCTCTGTGATTCCTCAACTCTTATTTGTCTTCCTCTTCTAGTCTCCTATCTGTACCTGGATGAAGAAGGTGAGTGTAATGTCCTATTCCTACTCAATCTCTATCTAATATTGCATAATAAGAAACCTTATTTTGGAGCTCTTGTCTATTAGTCGCTGGCTTCTAATTTAGTGAGACTTGCATTCTAAAATGATTTGCTTAACTACCATCTCATCCATATCTGCCTCTTCTGCTATACTGGGAATGTTCTCATGTGACACTAACTACCCATAGCACATTTTCAGACCCTATGCATAATTTACATGTGGTTTAATTAGAATGAGAAATATTCAAGATGCCTCCTCTGAATTCTGCCTAAGTGTTCAAGGAAGCAGAAGAAAACCACATGGACACAATAATTTCTTTGTATGGGATCCTGGTGTGATTCTTGGTATCATTTCTGATCATGCCTTCCATTTGCTCAGCTTAATAATTCTAGAAAAACAGATTTTGGCACAGGCTTATTGCATCTTAGAATTATGGTGTTGATAAAGTTTATGAAATCCTTTTTTTGTGAGGAGAGGCAAAAAGTGTTCCTTCTGTAATATGTGACTCCTTGCAACAAGATATGTGGTGTTGTTTGGAGGCTTAGATGGGTTTTTAAAGATATTAGATAGATTTCATAAGAAAGGATATCAGTGGCTATTTTATGTTTCTCAGTTCCAGATACAACAGGGAAGAAACCTGTTGTTTCCAAGACCAATTGATATGTTTCTCAGAAATGTAAGACGTAACAAGTACCCTGCTGGATCAGACAAGTCCAGCATTCTGGGTTATATAGTATCTAGTCACATCTATTTTGATGCTCCAAACAGAAGGTTGATAGCCCTCTTCCATACTTACTTCTTAACAGCTGGTCTACAACAACCTTTGATTTCAGATGCAGGGTATAGCCATTAGACTATTAGCTACGGTACTGATATACTATGAATGTATCTTACCCTTTTTATAACAGTTTAAATTGGTAGTTATCAGCACATCTTAGCTGGCCACTGGATCTGATAGCAACCAGGTGGTATTTGGGCACTGTGAGTTGGCTGATATACAGTAAGTTGTGCCAACATATAATATATAAATAAATTCTACAGTGTATTTCTTTTTCTTGTATCCAATTTAACTATAGTGTCAATTTTGGATTGACTGTACAAGAAAGGTTCAAGGGCATTTTGAATGTCATGTGTAAAAGCAAATAAAACACATTGATCTAGCTACAACATTCATTTGCTTGGCTGATTATCAGAAGCAAGAATTCTGTAAATTCAAAATGTGAGACTTCTTAAAGCAGGTTTTACTGATAAATGCATCTTAAGAAATACAATCATCTGCTGTCACCATTTATTGCTATCTTTTTGCCAATTTCTCCTTTCTTGGGACTGATCCTCTCTTCTTCCACCAGAATCTTTTGAAGAAGAAGACCAAGCCATTGCCTGTGATGAAATCTACTATGATCAGATAGCCTTGTATTGCTGGCCCAGGTTTCATGCCACCATCACAACTACAGCTGAAAGTACTCGTTGCCTCTGGAAAACGATTGGCAGGTATAGATCTTTGAAGTCTGGTTCCTGGTACCTTAGGGGAGTAGTGCGTCTTCTCTTCCTTTCTTTCTGAAAGATCTTTGGTTCTTTTTTCAGACAGAAAAGAACCCAGACAATCTTTTCAAAAGTCAGTGTACATTTAATGATTGCAGCACTCTATCACCATTAAGTCCAATCAGATGTTCTGGGAACGTTTGATTGGGGAGCATAACAGTACAATTTAAGTAAAGATATAAACAAAGAAAGGGTGCTTTGATTCTTATAGATAAACATGTACTATGGCATTGGAGAAGAGCTTCCTTTATGAAAAATGAACATTCCTGCCAAATTCAGAAAGCTGATTTATGATGGTTAAATATGAATTCCTCAATAGTTGGTCTTTAGATGTTGTGAAAGTTCAGGTTGTTGGCTTGCTGGAATGTATGTACTCCTTGGAAGTATGACTCAGATCACTTACATAGGAATGGTCATATTCCAGATTGCTGACTGGATAGTTTGGTGCAGAATTTTCATATCATATTGTGCATCCAAATGAGTTTGACCGTCATCATCAAAAACAAATCAGTTCCATGAACAGGGCAAGGAGAGGTTCTTCCCATTTCATCAAGGCTCCATGCCTGTGGCCTGTCCGCTGGACTATGTTTGGATATGGGCTTAGCCCTCTTTCAAAAGAAACAGCACCTTGAGGCTTGCAGCCTGTCACTCAGGCAGTCCTCATACCATGCACCTACCTATATCCCTCCAACCCCGCCAGGTGAGGGGAAAGAAAACCAGGGGAATGCTCCACTTTTCTTAACTGGTTCCAAATTAAAATAGTAAGGTCAGCACCAGTCACTTGGCCTCATTACTGTGACAAAATAGGGCCCAGCATTCAGAGCAACACATTTTATGTCAGCACAATTTTCTGCTGGCTCAGACTGGAAGATAGCTGTGCCCTTCAAGGTCTGTGCCATGCCTTCACACCAGCCTACTGCAGAAACAACTGCTTCTCCCCTAGATGACTACTAAGATTCCCTGGGGAGGGTTTTCCAGGCAGATAACCACAGCCCCAACTACGACCATCCTAGCTAATCCATTGCAGTTTGCAGTTATGCACCAGGTTAAGGGTGATAGAAATTGTAGTCAAATACCATAAAAGAATGCACAAGGCTGATTTCCTGATTAGAAGGAATAATAAAGAGAGGCCTCTTCTACACATAAACAGCCAAAGCGCTCCTGCTTTGACTGAGCATCTTATTTTCGCCGTGCCTCACAACTCTTCCATTTTTCTCCCTCTGCAGCATATATGGTGAACTTGTCATTTGCACTGGACTACTGGCTGAAATTATGGATTGCCCTGTGTCCAGCCCCACCCTGGATGCCTTCTTTGGGAGAATCCACACTGAGTACTTTGCCAACTGCTCCTCGCCTACCAGGACCCTTGTCCTTCAGGCACCAGTAGGAACAGTCATCACTTTGGCTTCCTTGCTTGTCTGCTTGGTACCCCTCTCTGTTGCTCTTATGCTCTGCAAGGTTTGACCTAAACTTTAGTTAGAGGTGGAGCAGATGGTTTGAATCTGGAAAGGCAAAATAGAGAGTATCACTTTTGGGCTTCTGGCCAAATTGATGGAAAGAAATAATTGGTTTCAAGAGTAAAGGACTGTAAAATAATTAAGATGGCATTATACTAAAGCAGTGGTGGGCAAATTCTGTGGTCTGTGATTGATTGATTGACTGATTACATTACACATTCACCAAGTCAATGACAACTTTTAGCCCCACATAGATAGACCTCCTCCAGGATGATCTGTCCCCAACTTTCAGGTCTTCCAACGGTGCATCCACTGCCCCTGTAATCAAATTCATCCATCTGGCTGCTGGTTGTCCTCTTTTCTTTCCTTCCACCTTTCCCAGCATCACAGATTTCTCAAGACAGCTACATCTCTGCATAATGTGCCCAAAACATGATAATTTGAATTATCTGGAAATCCTGACATGAAAGAACTTGCTTGAAAACAGAAGACTTGTTTTACTGTGGAAAATCAAGTATGTTTTTGCAAGATGCAGTCCTGCAAGACCATATAAATTTGTCAGAGGAGTATATATATGAGAGTCACTGGACAGGATCCTACCACTATTCTACTTCTTTATAAAAATGAAACTAAAAAGGCGTGGGTCTGGGTGGCTGGCAACAACCAAATTGGCTGGGACAATAGTTTAATTTCCTGCCTTCCTGTAGTAATGTCCTTTTGTAAATACACACAGCTATCTGACAGGAAGATTGTACTTCCTTGCTCATTCTCATATCCAGGAAATTCTACCCTCACCCCTCCACCCCCATGTTGGTGATTCCTCAGCCTACGTAATGGCCCTGTTCCCAAGACACACTTAACTGTATCATGGGGAGCAGGGGGCAGGGAGGTTAAGAGTGCCATATATACTCAAAAACTGAGTTAGTTGATGTAACCAATTAATCCAAATGGATTACATTTAGCTCCAAATAGATATGCTCTTGTTTGGAGCTCAAGTAACCCTCGATTAACTTGGCAGAGTTTCTCTAAGTATCCTGTTTCTGTGATCACTACTATTTTCATCCCCACATGACAAGATGTGGGTGGGTGGAGGCTGAAAAAGGGCAGAAAAGGGTGGGTGGTGTATGACTTCTTGAATCTGTCAGTGGTACCATCATAAAAAAATCACTGTTTTCTCCAGGTTGGGGGAGTTGGAAAACAAACCAGGAGGTATTCTCTAGCCTCCTTTGTCATGTCTGCAGGAATGAAATTACGATTTCCAGATGATTGATAGAGTAATTTGAGATAATGTGCTGCCAATGTACTGAAGTCAGTTGTCTGGGAGAGAGGATAGCCCAGATTCTTTTTGTTCTTATTTCTGACATTTCTGGTTATTTCTGGCTGTGACTACTGGCCTACCTTGCAAGGAGAGTTAGACGACTGGGGAAGACAGCCCTTTCCTACCGTTACAAAGACCTTTGTCCTGCCTTTGGCAATGGAACACCCCTTGTGGATACACAAACTACTTTAATTTCAAGGGAAAAAAATCTTAAGATATGACTAGAGTACAACAGTGCAGACATTTCCTTTAAAGAATTTTCATCTGTTCTCAGTAACTGTTTACTTCCCCAAGTCGCTCTCTATTTCTATTTTCCAGTTTAAATGCTCTATGAATCCAAAGAAATTGCATGGGCATTCTCTTTTAGGGCTAGATGAAAATCAGACCTTGTCTTGATTTAGAAGATAGGCTGGACTGGGCTGGGAGGCAAAGTACTTCTGAACTGTTGGCCAAGAAATCTGGACAGAGGCATCGGAAATTATGCTCAGTGCAAAGGAGGCTTCCTTTTTAACTTACTAGTTTTGTTTAAAAGTATATCAATTGAATATATGAGGAAGCATCACAACATGCACCAGGTAGGCTGGACCTTGAATATCTGCTCCAAATAAACCCAAAAATCTTCCCCAAGGCAAATGAACTGATGCCAATAAGCAGCCAAGTAGGAGAAAAAGAAAGTTGATTTTCCCAGAAGGGTTTGAAACACAGTATAGTGTGTTGGGAATAAAGCCCATATTACTGCTACTTTCTGGGTTAATGTATGTAAAAATAAAAGAAATAATCAAAGTGTTTATGCTTGCTAATACAGGGCCTGCATGGTTTCCACTGTCTTTCTTACTTTATGGTTGCGACCAAACACGCTTTGCAGTAAAAAGAAAACACAAACACCCTGAGCAAACCAAATGCTTAAGTGCTGTCAAGATGTGCTGACTACAGCTTCAGTGCTGGCTAGGGCTGCTGGGAGTTTTTCCAACCCATATGGAAGGCATTAAGCTTGTGACGAGGAATAAATAAATGTTTGGAGTGTTTCTTTTCACATTGCCAGTAGCCCTTGCTTGCAAGCAAGTTTTTCTCATCAGGACAAAGCACCAGTCTGCATTTCATTATGCTTTTTTTTTCCCTGGACAATCAATCTTTGAAATGACTAAAGGTCTCATTGCAGCAATAACCTCCATTTTTCTTTAGTATTTAAAGAGGTCTCCACTCCCACACACATTTTTTTCTAGTGCTTTCCTGTCCAATGCATTCTGAGTTTTTCATCAGATGACACTCTGGTAAAGAATCTAGGTGTGATGTTAAAATCACTGCTGTTTGCCAGCTGTTACTTCTCATGTATATAGCTAGTCTTTAAATGCTACACAAGATCTCCTCTTGGATCAAACCAAAGTCCTGTTGCCCCAGTGGCCAGTCAGATGCCTATGAGAAGCCCACAAGCTGGTCATAACTGCAAAACTTCCAATCCATTTGTGTTCCCCAACAACTTGATCCCAAGGTAGCTTGCCCCTGATACTGGAAGTGGCATGTAGCCATCATGTTTAATATCTCTCGGTAGGCTTATCCTTCATAGATCTGTTGAAACTCAAATCCCATTTTAAATATATTTCATTTTAAAAACCCTATTCCAGAGTATAAACTGAATTATGATGTATTTTAATCATATTTTAATCATATTTTAATTTGTATTGTTTTAGTTTGTGATGACCGCCTTTCTGTTGCCTAGTTTGTATAGCATCTTTATTTTGTATTTGATTTGATTTGATTGTATATGTTTTAATTCAAATTGCATTATAAAAACTTGTTTTATAGAGCTTCAGCTATTAGGTGGTTTAAAAATGAAAATAAATACACTTTTCTTTGCATCTTTTTTAATTCACTAAGTCAACGTTTTCTCCTTTTTGCTTTATTCTTTCCTCCCACCTTCTCTGTTTCTATGCACCCTTGCCCGATGCAAATAGCAACCACTTAAGTAGTCTTTCAGGTCCAGCTTTCATACCTAAACTTTCTACTTTCCAGTACAATGAGGCAGATACTGTTCTCATAGCCATTTTTACAAACGTGTTTATTTTTGAAGTAAATACCTAATTGGTTTCATCCTCACTCCCTGAATAGTTAAATATTAAATTTAGACTGAAGATTTCTGTCTTGTTAATTAGGGTTATAGCCATAAGATTTACAGTGTTTTCTTCAAAAAAATCATTTTAGCCAGGATGTTCAATCAGGAGCTAGAAGAGAGTGACTACGCAGATGAAAATCCCACCTTTGCTCTTGGGAACCCCTGTTTTCTTGCACCAACACCTGTAATCTGAATGAAGAAAAAATCCTCCATAAACTCCAGAAATGAACTTTTTGAGACCTGCTATTTTCCTGCTTTAAGGGGAACTGGTTCGTTCTTTCTCTTTCTTTCCTTCTTTCTTGTATTTATTTATACCATAATTTGTCAGGTCTCTTAATTTTTTTTCACTTTCACTTCTTATATTGTAATATTAGCAATACATTATGTTGCCAATGTTATATTGATATATTTATTTTACATTTATTTATAAAAATAAATATATATAAAATATATAAACATAAAAATATATAAATATATAAACATATAGATATATAAAAATAAATATATAAATATATAAATATAACAACATTGGCAACATAATGTATTGCTAATATTACAATATAAGAAGTGAAAGTGAAAAAAAATTAAGAGACCTGACAAATTATGGTATCAACAAAACAGCTTCAAACACTCAACATATTACTCAATAATCATTCTTGCCCTTTCATTGGAACAAAACCAAGCAAAACCTAATTCAAATGTTGACAGACAATGCATAAACATCTTCAGTGCAAAGAGGGAGTAGGCCTTGCTCTCAGTTTATACACTCAGTTTATATACCCCTGCTTGTGTTGGTGGGGGTGTTGTTCTCTCCTTGGTTGGAGTTCTTTGATTGGGCTGTTGTTTGCTGCTTGGTTGATTGCCTGAGTTAATAGTTCCTTGATTAGGGTGTATTGTGCTGTTTGATGGTTCATCTGGTGTTAATCCTAGTGTTGATTTTTGCATATCTGGGTGTTGATTGCTGGCAAAGGAGCGTACTGGTCCTTTGGCTTTTCTATTGTCTCTTTTGAATGGTATGTAAATGTTGTTTACCTCTATGTGTCTGTTGATGGCTGCTTTGTCTGAGTGCCAGGCTTCCAGGAATTCTCTGGCGTTTTTGGATTTAGCTTGGTTTAGGATGCTCACCGTTTCCCAGTTGCAACTATGGTTGAGTCTGTCCATGTGTTGTGAGATTAAGGAGTTCTCATCATGTCTTCTGACTGCTAGTTGCCAAATACACTAAAATAGAAATACCCAGGATAATGGACCTCATCAACCTCTGCCTTACAACCTACTTTCAGTTTGATGGAGAAATATACCAACAGATCAAAGGAACACCCATGGGATCACTGATTTCAGGACTTATAGCAGAGATCGTAATGCAGTGTCTGGAAAGGATAGCACTCCCACAGATACAACCCAAAGTATGGATCTGGTATGTAGATGACACTTTTGTCATAATACAAAAGAAACAACTGGAAGAAACCCACAAAACCATCAATAACAACTTTAATGGGATAAACTTCACAAGGGAGGAAGAAAACAACAACTCACTACCATTCCTGGACATCCTCATCAGTAGAGGAAATGATGGCAAGTTAGAAACATAAGTCTACAGGAAAACTACCCACACCAACCAAGTGCTCCACTACCAAAGTAACAATCCAACCTCCCACAAGAGAAGCTGTGTAAGAACATTATTCAGATGAGCACTTATACACTGCAGCAACCCAGAACATCAGAAAAAAGAAAAAGAACATCTGCACAGCATCTTCCAACAAAATGGATACCCGCTCAACTTTATCAAAAAGTGCCTCACCACCCAACCCACTACAACCCAACCAATGGAAACTATGAAAAGGATAACACTGCCATACATCAGAAACATCTCAGAAACCACCAACAGACTGTTACAACCACATGGCATCACCGTAGCACATAAACCAACTAAAACTCTTCAAAACATATTAAGCAACCCAAAAGACCCAATAGCCCAAGAAGAAAAAACAGGAGTTATTTACAACATACAATGCAAAGACTGTAACAGCCACTATGTAGGACAAACAGGCAGAAGACTAGCAGAGCGCATCCACAAACACCAACTAGCAGTCAGAAGACATGATGAGAACTGGGAAACGGTGAGCATCCTAAACCAAGCTAAATCCAAAAACGCCAGAGAATTCCTGGAAGCCTGGCACTCAGACAAAGCAGCCATCAACAGACACATAGAGGTAAACAACATTTACGTACCATTCAAAAGAGACAATAGAAAAGCCAAAGGACCAGTACGCTCCTTTGCCAGCAATCAACACCCAGATATGCAAAAATCAACACTAGGATTAACACCAGATGAACAATCAAACAGCACAATACACCCTAATCAAGGAACTATTAACTCAGGCAATCAACCAAGCAGCAAACAACAGCCCAATCAAAGAACTCCAACCAAGGAGAGAACAACACCTCCACCAACACAAGCTGGGCAGTATATAAACTGATAGCAAGGCCCACTCCCTCTTTGCACTGAAGATGTTGCCTAGTCTGGCAATGAAACATCTGCAAGAAAACAACAAGGCTCAGAGAGCACCAAGGACTCCACAGTTCAACCCTGAGCTACAAATATTTGCTTCGATTGGTAATGCATAAACAGTCTATTGCTACAATCCCAGTTCACATCATATTCCCCAAATCAACATCCTTAATATCCTGATACATTATAAATATTAAGTATATAACTAGGAATAACATGCATCACATATTAACTACTGTATCCTGTTGATTTCAGCCCCAAATGTGGCAATAATAGGACCAATCCTAAATGTATGAATTAATATTCCACTATCTGAGTTACATCTTTAATAGCAAAGTGATTGCAATCTATATTAAACATTCTCTGAAATGTCCAAATTGTGTGAAGCATTTTTGTTGTGTTAACTTCATTTCAAAATCCCTAAGTTAATGTGATTTAAACAGCCCCCCCTTGGTTTAGAAGGACAGGATATTTTCTCTAGTGTTGGGTAAATAACTATTATGAATTTTATCAACTTTCAGTTCCTGAAAAAGAGGGTAACTGACTTAGGAGCCACAGTTAATTCTTCCAACTTCCAACTACTCTGGAATTTCTGAAACAGCAATAGCATCTGGAGCAATTAGATGGAATAACAGATGTTTGAGTCAAATAGTCTTCAAGATTTACCTGATGTTTTTATATTCAAATTACCCCTTAATATAAGTTTTCCACAGATTTATTTAAAAAATCAAAATTATAAGTGCAAGGCAATATTTCCCATATATGGCGACACTGCAGATAAAGCAACATTCTTTGTTCAAGGGCAGGAAATAGGGGAAGGATAAACCAGTTAACTCCTCCCATCTGAATTTGGATGAGAGAGAGAGCAATGGTTAATATAAATAAGTTTTCTATAAACCATGGATGCAAACTGTAATCAAGACTATCCTTAACCTCAACTTTGGCCTAATCATGACTCAGCTTGCCATGTAAACCCATCCCCTTGAGAATGGGGAATTGACAGTGATCCTTAGCTATGAAACTAGATGAAAGGTGCATTAAAATAAGTAGAAGCAATAAGAAACATTGCAAAGGCAACCAAAAGGACTTTTTGATTAATCTTGGAGAACCAGTGCATTAGACTTGGAACCCAGACATTCCAGATATATGTGAACTGACTAAAGTGATCTTAGACTCTGCATATAATATGAGGCATATGCTTACTACATTCCTGCCAATAGTATACACTTGTAAAACATCCACAGAAGGGAAACATTAAACGAAAATAACATTGTTTCAACAGATTTAGTACTAAATGTTTATATTTAAGGACAATAAACTAATGTACCACTGATGGGCTAACTGCAGTCCAAAGAACCTATCAATGAGAACACATGAGTTACTTGTAGATCCTAAAAATCTATTTGGATAATTGAATTGTACTTTAATTTGCATTCATTAATTTGCATTTAACATATGAATTAAACATTATTGTACCTTTACTGTATACAATAAATACATTTGATCCCATTGACCATCATAAGAAATTTTCTTCTTCATAAACTTCGCTTGCATTCTTATCTCAGATTAGTAGTTTCTGTAACATCGGATTCTAGATTCAGCAACCTCGCTTAGGTCTGTACACTGCAGGCAATTTGGAGCAGGCAATCGTTTTGGACTATGGACATGTTTGAAGGAATTGAGAATATGTGGTGGGTGCATTTGCACACTGGTTGCATGATGGGCATAAAATACTCATTTAATGGAATGCTCTCCATCCTGCTAGCAGATCTTTGCGAGGCCTGAAGGATTTACCACATATAAGTATGATGCTGGAGGCAATGTTGTAGCATCTGGCTTCCTCTTATTTTGTATACAGGTAGTCCTTGCTTACCAACTGCCTCGTTTGGTGACTATTCGAAGTTACGATGGTGTAAAAAAGTAGCTTTGTGACCAATCTTCACACGTATGAACGTCACAGGATCCTGCAGTCCTGTGATTGCCATTTGTGTGCTTTGCAACTGGGTTGCAACAAGCAGAATTAAATAGAGAAGGTGGAAGTAAAATCATAAGTCATGGTCACGTGATGTTTTGCTTAATGACTGCAGTGCTTAGTGATGGAGCTGCCAGTCCCAGTTGTGGTTGCTAGGTGAGGACTACCTGTATATAAAAGTCAGTTAGGATAGAGGCCTTGGTAGGCAGTTAGTGTGGATCACATTGCCTACATCACTATCAAGATTTCATCTGGAATTCCCTATGGAGAGGTAGAATTCTTTTGAAGCTTTTCTCACATTGGCCATGGATGATGGGATTTATAGTTTCACACACAGAAAGTGCCACTGACTTTGGGGAAGACAATTTTAGCTTTCCCAAACTGGAAAGCCATTATTTTAAGTGATACTAGAATGCCAGTTCCAGAAATTTCTGAGGATTGATTCTTTCAGATTCAGGAGGGGCAGGGGCATGAGGTCTGGGGAACAGGTTTTCTTCAACAAACTTCGAACATGGTCTTAAAAGACTAAAAAAGATTAAAAAGGGCTTATGATATAGAGGAAGCAAGCTCAAGTACAAAGGTGCATTTGTGTGGGATTGGACAGTTTATACAAGTTTTATTTTCCATTTTTGCTCTTGACCTTGCACCAAAGAAATTGTTTCCTTCCTTATTCTGTAGTTGTAATAGCAGTGTAACTCAATAATACATTTTATTATTTTTTGTTAGAAAAGCTTGTGAGGTTTGTTTATTTCCTTTGGATTTTGTATTCTAGCTATGTTTGCAGGCTGTGTAGGGTAAGGGGGAGGAGAGAAAAACCTTTATTTATTTGGGGTTTTGTTTTGCTATCCTAGAGGAAAGAAGGTCAGGAAAGAAAAGCCCGTCTGTTTTGATATATAACTCTGTTTATTATGCAAACTAAGGGGGGAGAAAATACCTTCCTTGTGTTAACTGTTTAGCCCAGAGAGGCTAAATGAAGAGCTGGATTCATGTCTCATTATCAAATGAGAAAGATATCTCAATGGTGAAATCGAAGGATACTTCTATTATTTTCTAGTCATTTTTTAAAATCATCATCATCATCGGAGTCCTCGTAACTGCAGTTCTCTGTGCATTTTATTGATACTTAAAATATTAGAAACAATCAAAACAAGCCCATTTATCTCAGTATCATGGAGAGACCTAGAAATTTACTGTGTCTCAGAGAAGAGGTTGTTAGTAACCTATTACTTGCTGAGCTAGACTTATGGTGGCTAAGTTAGGCTTGCTGCTCGCCTCCCTCCCTCCCTCCCTGTGTTGTGGCAGTAGCCCTGCCTGGGCTCCTTGACTTTGTGGCAGAGCTGGTGGTAGAGTTCCCCAGACTGATGGTTCTGGGGGACTTCAACCTGCCTTCTTTGGGCCTGGAATCTCAGGTGGCTCAGAACTTCATGGCAACCCTGCAGCCATGGACCTGATCCAACTTATTAGGGGTCCAACTCACAGTGTGGGTCACCCATTAGATATGTTTTTTTTGTCTCAGGGCATTGGCAACATGATCTAGGTTTTGGGATATTAACATCAGTCCCTTATCATGGATAGATCACCCTCTCTTGGCCCTAGAGTTCTCCTTAGCTGCCCTCCACTCCTTTTCAATTGACCTGCCCCAGATGACTGATTTACCCAGTACGGTTTCAGAGGGAGATTGGGGTTATTCCTGAGGCTCTGGTACACAATTTGGCTGAGGTCTTACTCAATGCTTAGAATAAGCATGCAACAAAGGCTTGGATTGGACTGCACCTGTGCAGACTCTGCAGTTGTGGATACCTAGGATCTGCTGGTTTACAGAGGAGCTCTGGAAGATGAAATGTTGCAAGAGATGTGTAGAGTGCTGCTGGAGGACAACAGTGAGTTGCCATCCTTGACTCTGGACCGGGTTGCATTTCCCCAGAGTTGGCATGCAATTTGGGGGTCTTCCTGGACTTGTGGCTCCTGCTTGAGGAGCAGGTGGCAGCCATGGTCAGGGGGATCTCTGCACAAATTCATGTATGCCAACAGCACCATTGCTGGATTGGGAGACCTTGCTCACAGTCCCTTATGCCTTAGTTACTTCCTAACTGGATTACTGCAGTGTGCTATACCTGGGGCTGCCGTTGAAGATCACCCGAAAGCTATAACTGGTCCATAATGTTGCAGCATATGCAGTTCAGGGCTCCCTTGGTTTGCCTGTTTTGCACCACTGTTACATGAGCTGCACTGGTTCCCAGTTTCTTTCCAAGTGCATTTCAAGGGGTTGGTTATTATCTTTAAAGCCCTGTATGCACAGGGCCTGGTTATTTGCAGAACTACCTCTCCCTGAGGATATCTGCCTGTCCCAACTTGGAGTGCTCCAAGTCCCTTTCCTTAAACGTTGCCATCTGCTGGGACCTCAGACCCCTTCTCCTTGGCTTCCCTAGCCCTTTGGAATAGCCACCCACCTGAAATCTGGAAGGCCCCTGCCCTTTTAGCCTTCTGGAAGGCCATGAAGATGTAGCTTTCACCCCAGGCACTGGGCTAGGATAGAGAGGAGCCAGTGGTTGAGGAACTGATGGATGTTATGGTGCAATGGTGGGGAGGGTGCTGCTTTGTGTATGGGTGACACAACTGTTTATTTGTTGGTTTTATTGATTTTGTTGTATGCTGCCTAAGATAAGATAGATGGCCATAAGGGAGGGGGAGAAGCCTCTTGTACAGTCCAAGAAAATCAATCTCCTCCTTGCTCAGTGAAAGCCCAGAGCTTTAGCAGATGAAGATGGGCTGATATCATGCTGGGTGGTTTTGGGTCATGCATGGAAGGGAAAGGGCTGGTAGCAGACAGAAAACAACCTTGGACAATGCTATTTGCCTGGTTTCAAGAGGCAGCATTCTATTTTGCTTGGTTCTCTCTTGGATTTGGTCCAAAACCTGCACGATGTGACACAGCCTCATCCTAAGTTACTCCTTTTACATTGAGAGAGGCCCAAGCTGGGAAAACAGCATCAAGCTGGGCTGGAGCTAACAGCAAGTACGCTACAGTCTAAAGAACTGCATCTAACCCTGTGAGTCGAGCACTGGAGTTTTGTCTCTGCAGTAGGTCTGCTGAGTAGTTTGTGGCTTCTGTTCTGTTAAATGATTGTATTTGGATAGTTTAGAGGCAACTGCAATTAAGGCTTCACAGTAAAGTACCCTAGTTTAGGTCTGTGAAGTATGGTACTCTTGATGGTAATGTGCTGGTTAAACACTAAATTAGAGGCTAGTCACACTGAAGCAAGGAGCAACATTTGAAACAAGTACTCTGAACTCTGCCCTCTGAAACAAAATGACTGAAAACATTTACCAGTAAAAGGTAAATCTCCAACGGCAGCTGGTAATATCCAGCTGCCATTGGATATTTATTTATTTAATTTTTATCACTGCCCGTCTCACCCCAAACAAGGGACTTTGGGTGGTTATTTTAACTTTCTTTTCCCTGGGACCTCTTTTTAGGGAAAGCATTCAATCCTGTTTGTATCCTGCAGATACTCAATTTCCTTGGATTTTTGGGACATGCAATAGAGGGGATCTCTGTGGCTTCTGCTACATGGGAATGCGCTTGGCTATAGCCAAGAAAGCATTCGTTTAAATCCCAAAGAAGCTGCTATGGGACCTATTCATAACAAGCATCAATAATATGAAAACTGCTTTAGAAAAGTAATAACAACAACAACTATGTCTCCTCATTGCTTTTGACGAGTGAGGAAGTCAAAGGTGAAAGTAAATGATGCTTGGAATGACAGCATGGCATTAAAAGTGGCAATGAGAATAATCTGTCCGTTGGTATCAGAGTCTCGGCTAGATACACACTTCGGAGAACCTGGCAGTGGTTTTTCTCCTGCAGATACACAACATGAATTGGTAACAGAGCATGATGATTGGTGGCTGGTTGACAATAATAAGAGCCTTCTAAAGAAAGGCTCATGATGATGGCAAATCGCCCTCTAAGCAGGGGATATATCTGGGTTACAGATTTCATGGTTAAGCCAGACCTAAAGGAGTTAGGTAAACTATTTCATCAGGCAACTGGGCCTAACTCTTGAAACAGCTATAACATGACTTGGGTTAATCCTGATATTCACTTAAGGGTGGAGGAACGCCCAGATGGGTGGAGATGTTGTTCAAACTATTGGAGCGTTATCTTGACAGACAGCCTTTTTGTATCAAAATGGGAAGGTCATGTGTTTTGCTGGAGTGGACTAAGCAGCAGCTCGGCTAAAGGTATAGTAATCCAGGATTTGGGGTGAAAAATCCATTGAAAAAGTCAGAGAAGAACTGAAAAACTGTCATCGGTTCTTGAGCAAACTATCAACATATGAAGATTGTACATTCTCCCAATATGGAAGAAAGATTTGGAAATTATAGGAGTTGAAGCCCAGCATATTTGGAAAAAAACATGATGAAATAGGTGTTTTCTGTATATCCAATGTTAATTCAAATAGAAATTAATAGCCATTGTTTCTGTATGTAATGTTTTATAGTGCAAGTGAATAAAGCTTTGAATGTGCATATCAAAGTGTTCTTGAATCAAGGTCTGCTTGGCTATCTCTGGAAGTATGGTTTAAAAACTCCACGTGCTTTTACATTAGGGAGCAACAGAGCACATGGCTTGTATATACAAACTCCTATGTTGAATTCCAAATATCTATTTAAGGGAGCTTTGCCAGAAAGTATAAGGAAACTCCTCTGTCATGAAAATTCTGGAGAACTGTCCTATTTGGCACAGATTTTGCCAGTCTGTAGAAACCCAGTAGAGTGACCTGTGAACAGGCTGGTTCATATGTTAAAGTTGCCACAGGGAAAAATACTGCTGGGATGGTATAAGCCAAGATATATTACTTTGGTTAGGAAACAGAGAACTAAGATTTCCATGATTTACACCTGCTTTTGCTCAACACTGCCAACACAACGTTTGTTAATTTCATTATGGGCAGTTTTCTGTTTAAACCATGGGAAATGGCATAAGCATTACAGGAGTAAAATGTAATCGACTGATGCTGTCCTCATGGTAAACTTTGTTACTTGGAAATAAGGACCATTTTGTTGTAGAAAAGGAAAAAAGAATGCTTTTTGAAAAATTAAACTAATAAAACACAGCCTGCTAAACATGTTCATTCCCAGCCATCTCTAGCCCTTAACTTTTAAATATTTTTAAATATTTGAAAAATATTTTTAAAAATAAGTGGAAAGAGAATGATGCTGCCATGAGCTGTGCCAGTCTGAAGGCCCTGGCAGGTCTATGCTGGAGACGATATTCTGGTTGGGCCTCTTTGCCAGCCCTCCCCCCACACCCCACCCCACCCCACCCCACCCCACACCCTCTATATTCTCTGCCTGTGGGGCCCTGGACCTGGCTTCACAGTCCTGACCTAAGTTTCTGACATCCATGTGCCGATGGCAAGGCCTGTTTTGCAAACAACCAGCCCACAAACTGAGGACGCTGGCAAAGCTGATCAAGATAGCAAAATATTTTGCTGTTCTGAAATTGCTCAGTAAGTCATTATACTAGTGAGCATTTCATTGCACTGTTATGTGCTTATCCAAGAATATCCAAACGGCTACTGTGTAGCATCTTTCTCCCTCCTTTCACAAGTTGTGTGGTTATGTGTTAGATGTGTATAGCGTTCTTCTCCTCCCTCACTCCCCACTCCTGGCCCAGGACCCAGTCCTTGTTCTTGCTCTTAATGTTTAAGTTTGAAGCACATTTTTGCAGCTTTTCTTTGTGGCATCTTTTAATTCTGGCTAACGCATAAGGCAGCTGAGCGGTGCAGATGTTAATGCTGCCTTAGGGCTGTCTGTCCTGTGTCTGGTTTTGCACAGGGAGAGGGGCAGCGTCTGCTTCCAACAGCTTGGCGTTCCCTGCTCTTCCCTCTGTCCCAACTGCCCATTTGGAGCTTTCTCTTGGATTTCACAACTGAGCCGCCTGAGTGAATAAGAAATTGCCAAGTTGAGGCACCCCGGGCCTTGTAAAGCTGTGGTGCTGAGAACGGCACTCTGTTGCTGGCAGGCAGGGTGACCTGAGATGGCCGTCCGAGGTTACAGAGGTTCTGGTGACTCTGAATGGGTGTGGGAGCCAGGAAGGAGATGTGAGCCTCACTGAAGCAAAACCCCTGGGAGCAGGGCTTGCTCCTGAATCTCATTTTTCACATGTCTCCTGCACTCTCACTACTAGCCCCGTAAGAGGAAAGGAGGTGCTTCCTGTTATTCTGATTCAAATCTCAAGCTGGTCACAGGAGGGAAGCAGACTGCCTATGCTTCAGAGTGGCAGGCTGTACAAGATGGATGGCCACGCTCTGCTCTTGAGGCTACTTTTGCTGGTTTCCACAGGTAAGTGGTTCTCCAGGGTGGGTAAGGTGTGGCACAGGATGCTTGGGCAGCGTCTCACCGGGGCGGCTCGTAGTGGCTTTGGTTCTCTGCGCTGGCAAGGACAGTGAGGGTCCCCAATGAGACAGTTTGTCTTGGACAGGTTGAGGGGTGACATTTTAGGGAATGCAGCCTGGACAGTTGGGCTTCTGATTCTGAGGCCCAGGTCTTTCTGTGACCCTGCTTCTTACCTGAACGGGCTCCTTATACTAGGTCTGGCCCTGCCTTCATGTGCCCCACCCGATTTGTTTATTTATTCCTCCATTATTTTCCCTGATCCTACATTACCTGTAATTTTTTTTTCTGTCTCAAAGTACCAATGAGGGTGTTTTAGAGAGATAGCATCCTAAGGATGGAGATTCCCTCTTGTCCTTCCCTCCAGTTTTGCTTATGCTTTTCTATCCATCCACAGGAAGAATGACTCCCCTTGGATACAGACCAGGTTGCTCTGTATCTAAGCTGTATTAAGCCTTTGGCAGAATTTGCCAAGCCACTTGCATTCTGATCCTGGCTGAAGTGGGGATGAGTCAAACTGTCTGATGAAATACTTGTGGCCCTTCCCTTCCCTTCCCTTCCCTTCCCTTCTCTTCCCTTCCCTTCAGGCTTGCAATGATTTCAGAAAAGAAATGAAGGGAAGTGGAAGCTTGCTTTAGTGTAGACTCCACGCTTTAAATGTATGGAAGCATTTCTTTTTAGTTTCCTGCTGAGAAGTAGTTTGGCATTGCACAGGCAATGCACTTTCCTGCCATCACGGAATAAAGACCCTTTATTGCTGGCCAGGTCCATTTACTGATTCTCCCAATCCTTCTTGGAGATCAACCCATGGGATCCAAACTACAGTTTATCAAAAGTAGAGATCAGGTACATTTTGCTTGTAGAACAAATATGTTCAGAATGGCACAAACGAATAATCTAAATGATATACTTCGAGGAGAATGGCTTTGCTCCCAAACAAACGAGAAATTATCTTCACAGCCTCAAATCTGACAATTGCTCTGCCCTACTGTGAGTAGAATGCACTCACTGAGAAAGAGCAAATAAATGCAGTTTTGTAGATGAATGTGCCACACAACATCCTGCAACTCTTTATAGCAATTCCTCAAGCCCGAGAGGAAGAATATATGTCCCAGTGGGCAAATCAGTGCGTTAAGTAATATAGAACAAAGTAGGCTGTTATGGTCCACTGACAAAGTTCCCAAACACAAAGTCAGGTATTTCTTTATTAGAACCAATGAATATGTCCAAAGTCATGGGTTAAGCTTTTGAAATGTATATTAAGGACAATATTATCAGAGGCTTAAAAAGGAGTGAAGGAGGCATATATTGTATGGAATGCAGATTACACCTTATTCTTTTGGGGAAAAAACACATAATTTTTGTAAATCTACTTGGTATAGTATAATTTATTGAAATCTGTACCTACCCCTCTATTTTACCTTACAATTCTAACAATGTATGCTTGAAAACATCAATATTAACTGTGCCTTTTTACCCACTTCTGTTTCCCCTCTTTTTGTGGTATCACCCTGGTTGATTAAGAGAGATTTTGGAAAATTGGATATAATTCTGTTTATGTTAGACTATTTGTAATGAAGAGATTGACTGAGGATCTGGAGTTAAAATCATATAAAGACATCCAACAGCACAAGGCAAATTGAGGAAGTGGATATCTGAAGAGGGGAAAGAGGATGCTTAACGCTTTCTCTAGGGGTGAGGATTCTGTTCCTCATTACCATCCATAGCCCAAGATTCCAGACTTGTTTGTGAGTTTATGCTTATCCTGTCTTGAACTCAAATAGGATTTCCTGCTCCTCATAATGGTTCTAGAGAGTCTGGACTGCTCCTTAACTCTAAACTTCTCATAGATAGAATCTTTTCTGAGGTTATTTTTATATTCTCTCAATTTTCTCTTAACTGTAGTGGCTATTACACTTCATGCTTATTCTGGAACAACAGTATCTCCCCGAAGTGCTGTCTACTCTTTCGAAAATCTAAACCTTACACTTCTGGAATATAAAGGTAAGCTAGAGATGAAGTGCGGTGAGCTGATATTGAGAACATGGGTAGAGGTTTTCTTATAGTGCTAGAATCCAGGCTTATCCTATGACATGGAAGAATATTCAGGACAAATTGAAGTATTATTTTAGATAGCTTGGCATCCTTATGATAAAACAAAAAATATCATTTTCAGTGAAACCATGTTCCCACACATGGTTTAACCATGTAGCTTAGTTGTGTAGATTTGTTTCCTTCTTCTTTCATGTCCAGAAGCTGATAGGACAGTGCATTGAATCTTACTTAGTGCTGGGAATATCTTCTATCATACCGGAAGGTAAGCATATCCATTTAGAAGGCATATAACAGACTGTATGGCCTATGTAGTTCTAGCCCCTAATAGAGGGATTGAGCAGGATGGCTCAAGAGGGACGGTCTGGTCCTGCCAGAGTTGTTCCTCGACATCTACCACCTGTGATGGTCATCACATTCTGCCTAATAGTAGGGTGGTATTTACATAATACACTGGGAACTGTAAAATTTGCAAATGTCTTCACCTATCATTGTTCCTTTTGTAAGTAGTTTTAATTATTTGAGACAACTTGCCCTTCGGCATTGGACATGCAAGTTTCTTTCTAAGAACGCACAAGAACTTGAAGCTGATGGAGCTTCCCTATGATTCAGAATAATATTCCTTTGAATCTTGAGGTTATAATTTTATGCTTGAAATATTTTGTATTACTATGAGATAAACAGATACTCTCAAAATGTGAAGGAATGAGAAAATATTGAAGTGGGTCATTCCCAGAGACATCTGCAGGAGGGGCAATTGACAAAAGCAGAATCATGCTAAGGCAATGCCAGCTCCACCTCTTGTGTATATGTGGCCTGATGTCAAACACACATGTACAAAGGAGCCAGAGCTTGTGTCACAATAGTGCAATGCTGAGGTTGGGTGTGTTGTTCTCAGAAGAGATTACTTGGAGACTGGCAAGGAAATAGAGGAGGAAATCTAGCACTAGATTTCTTCTAATGTCAGTTTCCCCCCAACATGTTGTTCCTATGATCCCTTGAAAGCCAGCTGCCAAACCATAGAATTATTTCAAGAATTCTTTAAAAATGTATGAAAGGGATTCTATCATCATTCTTTTCCTTCTCTACCACAAACCCAGCCATATTCAGTCTGAAATAACTGTCCCTGCTGTAGTCAAGTTGCAACTCCAGTCCTCTCCTTGCAGTGTTGCTAACATATTGTGACATTTTGGAGAAGTTCTGAACTTTTTACATGTTTATTGTCTAAGATCACTTTGAGGCTTGAGTAAAAAATGAAAAGATACATTGAAAAGTAAAAAAAAAAAGATGTGCACAGTTATTTTGCTTGCAACTACTTTGTAGAAATGTGCTGTCTGATGACATAAAATAATAAATGGCTATCAGTGTTTGTAAAGACAAGTCTGAGACGGGGGTAGGTAATCCTTCCTGCCTGAGTCAGACCAGAAGAGGAAGCTGGTAATAGTTTGTTAGGCTTCACAGGGAATAGATCTGAAGTTCTACTGTACATCTTCCTCCTTTCCGCAAAGACTCCCAGCATCAGATGTCCCAAGTAGATTTTTTCTGTTTTTCTCTGGTACTGGACCATACGCACCTGAGGGTAATTTCTCCATATGTTTTATTTCTGTTCACTCTAGATCTTATATACCAGTTCCATACCAAACAGTGCTGGGATTTGTTCGCTGAGCGGATGGCCAATATCAGCAAAATACATTGGTGTGAGTGGAAGAGTATTCACAGGTATTGCAGAGTTTCACTTTTTACTGACCATGGGGAAGGGTAGGCTTGAGGAGATCTATAAGGAGGAGAACGTTGTATGATGTTACTGTAATAAAGTATCACATTATCTGTATCAGAAGAACATGAACATACTTTCTTAGACAATACTGTGCAGGCAGTCCTTGTTTAGTGACTGCCTTGTTTAGCGGCCATTTGTAGTTACAATGGTGATAAAAAAGTAACTTTATGACCAATCCTCGTGTTTATGATCTCCACAAGTCTGTAAAACAAAGGAAAGTTGAAGTAAAATCATAAGCACAGTTGCGGTTTCATTTGGTGACTGCTTTGCTTAAGGACCAAGTTGCTGGTCCCAGTTATGGTCGCTAAATGAGGACTACCTCATTTAGGTACATTTACTTATTTTAGGTACATTTACTTATAATGGGACGCGGTGGCGCTGCGGGTTAAACCGCTGAGCTGTCGATCGGAAGGTCGGCGGTTCGAAACCGCGCGGCGGGGTGAGCTCCCGTTGCTCATCCCAGCTCCTGCTCACCTAGCAGTTCGAAAACATGCAAATGTGAGTAGATCAATAGGTACCGCTTCGGCGGGAAGGTAACGGCGTTCCGTGAGTCATGCTGGCCACATGACCTGGAAGTGTCCTATGGACAACGCCGGCTCTAAAGGCTTAGAAACGGAGATGAGCACCGCCCCCTAGAGTCGGACACGACTGGACTTTACGTCAAGGGAAACCTTTACCTTTACCTACTTATTTCATATGTTTATATACTGCTTTTGTAAGGTTGTTTCTAGAATTCATTGGTGGCATTCAGACTAAATTAATCATAACTCTAACTGAAATTAGTGAGATTTAGGTAATTAGTGAGATTAGGTAACCATGCAGTTTAATGCAAATTACATTTAGATTTTGTCTTACCCTGCCCACTTTTTTGTCCTGGCCTCACAGATGTTTTGTGGTCCTCTGTGTGCCACCCAAAATGTGTGGTAAGAAGGAATCTTTCTGAGGATGAGCCATGCCTATACAAGCCTGGCTGCATTTTTTGGTACAAGCTTAGTCTTCTTCTCATCTTTTGCAGGAGAAAGGGTGAAATATTGGCTTCTAAAATAAGCTTAATGGAAGTTGTAGTATCTACCATAGAGCAGTCTACTATATCTGGCTTATGGGGCTGAAGTTTGCCGCAATATAAAACTACCTTCTTCCTTGGGTGTGCTGTCCACTGCAGTCTGGGGCCTTTCTGATTCATTATTCAAGGCCAAAAGAACCAACCATGTTCTTCATTATTCTGAAAATTGTAATCCTAAGAAGGAACAGGGTTCTACGATATGGAGCAAGTAGCAACTGTAGGTCAGATGACATCACGTTAAAGAAAATAATAACAATTTTTTCTAGGAAGTAGAAAAGTGGACACAATTTGAGGGACAAAAAAACTGAAATTCTGAATTTGATATCTAAATCTGAATATTTAGAAATCTTACTTAAAAACTCATGAAAAAAAACGTCCTGACTCATATTAAAAATATGATCAAGGTCCCTTCCATCAAACAATGTCATCTTGTTGGAGCCTGGAATCATGCCTTCTCTGTGGCAGCAGCTGCCCCTTGGAACAGCACCCCTCAGGAGATCTGGATGGCTTCAACCCTGTTAGCCTTTTGTAAGGCCTTGAAGACCTGGCTGTTTCCCCAGGCATTTGGGCCGGATGGTTAGGTGAGCTCTGCTGGCTAATGCTGGTTGATTAGAGGAAAGAGGGAATAGCTTTGAAGGACAGGAGCAAGAGCTGCTACCAAGGCAATGGTCAGATAAAAGGACCATGAGCTGGGTCAAGAAAGTAACTTGAGAAATCGTCTCAGATGAGCCGCTCCATAGTTCATGCGTAGAAAGAGGGAGGGAGGGGGGAAGCACATTCAGACTTGCAAGGTTCTGTTACTGTAGCTGTTACAATAAAAGTCGTACTAATGTTTTTTAATGGGTTTTGGTGTGTTTGTAGCCTTGGGCATCATTATGATTAAACATCGTTGTTTTTAACCTTGATATGTCTCCCAGAGTCACTTTTGTGAGATGGGAGGCTATAGAAATCGTATAAATAAATAAATAAATAAATTTGAAACATGCCCAAAGTACTCTACACCAGGGATCCAGACCCTTTTTGGTCATGATATTTTGACCACATTATATGGGAAAAACATGAGAAAGAAGTTATAATAATATCAAAAATCCCAATGCATTTTGAGGAAATATATTTCTTCTCATACTATTCCTCCCTTATTTTCCATCTATTCGGTTGGTGTGTTTTCTTGTTTGTTACATTAGGTGAGTGAACATGTAGAGACATGGGGGCTGCATGCCTGTACATGTTCATTCACATACATGCAAAAATTTCTCTTATTCTCTAACTTTGGAGAGTCGGACCAAATGGACCAACTTTTTCTGGGTATCTTGTTTACACTAATAATTCTGCTCCTGCCTTTCTCTTCTGTTTCCTTGACTCTTGGTCATCTTCATAGGCCATACAGTCATCTGAGAAAATGCCTGGAAGGTGGAGCTGATAAGCTGCGGCTTGACTACCCCAATGCCTTGGCTGAGAAATACATCATCTTCAGCCACCTCAACTACTTCCTCAACTGCACCCAGCAGTTTCGACCACTCCTGGACCCTCCTGAAAATGTTTTGCTGCCTCTCATCATAACCCCCATCTGCCTTATTCCTTTCTTGGTTGCTCTTGTTGTACTAAAGAGCAAAGATGGTGAGATGCGGTCATGAGTCCTGACTTTTATGAGGTGATGTGGTAGTGTAATTACAGCACTCAACTCTTGGGTGTCATGAAATTCATCCTACCCAGTCTAAGAACACTCTGTGGCATGAGCGATTGCACTGGAGACTATTGATTGAAGTATGAGGGCACTTCGTACTAAAAGAAGTAGGATAGAAAGAACAAAACCAAACCTCCATCACCAAGGCAAATGCTGATGTATGTATGCCACAGTTGTAACCTAGTTTGACATTACTGCCTATCTTATTCTGAATGAATTATGGGAATTGCAGACACAGTTGTGCTGCTGAAAATTCTTAGTGAGAACTCACTAGATTCTTTACAGAATTGCTTTTCAGGGTTCTGTATGGAGAACCCCAGACAGTGAAAGATTATAGGGTGGGTATAAATAGGCGAAATGTACTGTATGTGAATGCTTTTTCTATTAGCAACAAAATGGTAAGTGCACGTGAGCCCTTCTTTCTGCAGGTTGATACCTTTGTCTTTCCAAACTCTCACGCAATGCTTACATATGTCAGATAGTAATGCCCCATAAAGCTGTGTTTCCATGTAGGCAATGTGTTAGGATAATGTTCCTTGTCTTCTTCCTTATTAAGATTGCCTCTTTGGGCAAGCCCTGACTATCCCAAATTTGAATTTCCTTTTGTAAGTAATCTGGACTAACTGGAGACAAAATGGCTTCTGCCCTCGCTGTTCAACTACAAGTTTCACTTAATCTGCTCACTTTGACCCCCGAAAACTGTTAGGCTCAAGATGCAGTAGGTGCAGATGTCCAAGATATGATGTATAAAAGAGCTGCACATCAGTAAGATGGAGTAGAGAAAATACAGAAAAGATCTGCTAAATGGATCAAGAAGATGAACTGAAAGTGGGTTGAAGTTTAGAGGATGAATTATTAAGGAGATTCATGACAGAAGTTAATTAAACAGTGAATAATTAGCAGAAAAGACAACCCAGGATACTTTTACATAGCCACAGAGTGCATTTTGGCTATTGTATGACACTCTTATAAACTATTCTTTAAAATGCAATGCAATTACATTTTTCTATTTAGTAGCATACTACTATTGAGGCATTCCAGAGCTATTGGCTCTTTCACTATTAGCTTCCTCCTTGTACCATCTTCCTGTTTTTTCTCCAACATTTTAGTAGCAATGTTGACTAAAAAAACCCTCAATGAAATAATCGTATTGCTTGATCAGAGCACTCTGACAAGACCACAAACGCTAGAAGCTATATACTTTTTCAGAACGCAACTTCCCTTCCATTATGTGTAGTTGGAGAGGAACATATTTCGATCACTTCAAAAACTAAGTTCTACATTTCTTTGGATTGAAGGTGTAAGGAGCACTGAGGCTTCTGCAGTTCTTCAGTGCCTCCTAGCTTGCACCCTGATAACCCATTTAAGGCCTCAGATAAACTGGGCAGTTTTATCATTCACTCATTCGTTTGTTCATTTGTTCATTCATCATAATTGTTTTCTTTGAAGGGAACATTTGGTTACTGTATTCTTTTTCTGCAGTTTTTCCTTTCAGTGTTCACAATATCATGTATGATAAAGAAAGGAAAAATGAAAGGAAATCAGTAACTAAAATAGGCCTCAACATCAGAAAATGTTTGCTTGCCATGATAAAGATGCCCCTTTTCAGTAAAGTCTTTGTGGTACTGAACAAGTAACCGTAAAGACAGAAACAACCAAGAAAAATCTACTAATTAATTCTGAAGTTAATAAATCTATGGGACGTACTTGAGCATCAACCAGGTTAGAAATCCATGGCCCGTATTCACCACCGAGTAACATTTTTGCAACTCAAGAGGCCCCATAACTGCAACTGGCAGACAAATAACTGATTTTCAGTGGTGTGATTTTGCATGTAGTCAGGAGTTACCAGTGATATAAGCATCCTTTCCATGTAATTCCTTTTGTAGGGAATAATTCCCAGTTTCTGCGCTTTAAATGGGCAATAAAAATTATAGTGTTCTGTTGAAGTCTCTATTCTGAACGTTTTCTCATTTTCATTTTATTGTTACAATGTAGTTTTAGTCTGGTTTTGTTATTCTCTTTCATTTTGTATATCACCTCAGGCACCTGAGGGACAGTGCAGTGATTTATTAATATGTCAGACAAAATAAATATAGAACATACTAAATAGAGCTTCTGTTTTAATTATATTTCCACTAATGTTATCATTAAATGGAAAAGCAAAATCTTCAGGCCTGTTAAAGGACTTCAGGATGAAAGTTGCCATAGGCTGGATTCACAGAAGCCCCTAAGATATAAATCTTGATTTACAATCTGTAATGGCTAGTGAATACATCACTCTCTGGCAAAAGATAGTGGATTTGGTTTTGGCTTATTTGTTTGTTTGTTTGTTTATATAATTTTTATGGCTGCCCATCCCACAACAATGACTCTGGGCAGTGTACAATGTTTAAAACCCAACAATTAAAACAATAAACCATGACACTCTGGGTAAATGACACCTTTTAATCATAAAAAGCACATCAACAATGGGGCTGGTCTAAACTCTTAGTCCAAATGCCTTGGGTAAAGGCCAATTTGGTTGGGGCCATCCGGATCTCCAGGAGGATGTTGTTCTGCAGGATATTGTTTAATGGAGGGGACACAGGGCATGCCCTCTCTGCTAGATCTGGTGGGTTGAGAAAAACAATGGGAGAAAGGTAGTGTTGCAAATGTGCAGCTCACAGAGCAGCAGTGTTACATGGGTGTAGCATGAGATGCCAAAAACTGCCTGTGCCACTGCATTTGGACAGCTGCAGCCCCATGTGGAGCACATTACAGTAATCCAACCAGGAGATAACTAAGGCATATGTCATGAGCACTCATGGTGAGCAGGAGGGGGGCCCTATCCAGGGGGGAAAACGCATGCGTAGTAGTGAGGAGTTGAGCAGCCATTCAGAGAGAGACAGAACAGACCCGCCTTGACTTTTGGGGTTTATCTGGCTGGGTTTTTCCCATGCTTCTTCAGTTTGTTAGGATTTTCTGTCTAATGTAGCAGTAATAAAACACTAGAGACCTATTCCTCGTCTCAGCGTGGTTCCTGACTGTTAGGACAGCATAAGTCACCATGAGCAAGTCGCAATTGGTGCACGAGCTGAACCTACACAAAGACCCCGGCTGTCACCTGCTCTTCAAGCAGGAGCCATGAGTCTAGGAGGACCTCCAAGCTGCATACTGATTCTGACTGGGAAAGCGCACCCCCAGGCAGAGTTAGAGATGGAAAATCTCTGGAACTGGGAGAGGGGGGCTTAAATCCCACAGCCACTTGGCCTTGCCAGTGCTGAACTAAAGCCCATTCTCCCGTGTCCAGATCCTCACAGACTCCAGGCACTGGGAAAAGACATTGGCAACATTGCTTGATTGGCCCAGGGTGAAGATGTAGAACTGGCCCATGCCAATAGATGACTTTGCCCAGTGGCTTCATGCAGATGTTAAAAAGGAATGGCAAGAGAGCAGAGCCCTGAGGCACCCCACAAAGTAGGTTTAGCATGACATGTGAACTCAATCCCAAGCTATTTATGGGAAAGCAGATAGTTTTATTCTTAAATCTATCTGTTTTCTTACAGATAGTCTGTATATATTATAGTTTTCATAGGACACGTAACCAGAAATACACTGTATGCATAATTATTTTCCTATCTGCGTCTCTAGCTGTGTGCTATTGCTAACACATCTCACATATTGCTGTTTCCAAATGGGAATAGTTATATCCTCACGTAGGTTTCAAGGCCTGACCCCTTACTTCTTTAGTTCAGTTTAGATCCTGCTAGTCAAATTGATGGAGTTTTAAAGGTTAATAAAAGAACTCCAAGCAGCAAACAGCAATCTTGCAGAGTAGAAGCATGAACCAAAAAGGGAACTTGCACATTAAGCTTAATTATGTTCAAAAATAAATTCAGTCTTCACTGTAGTTAGATGAAGAAAAGTAGAGATAGCTTACTTTTATTCAGTAGATCTGGATATAGGTAGGTTCATAGTAGAGAGCACTTAATCATCACTGGTTCTTTGTAGACACTTTCTAAGGGGCGAGAGCTGCATTTCTGCAGCAGCTTCTGCTTGCAGGTCTGTCAGAAGGGTAATGGAGATTGTTAATCCCCAAACCCAAGAAGAAAGAGGAAGTGGAAATCAGGTGACCATGTGACATCCCACAAGCACAACAGAGATGCGTTTGCTAGAGAGACCCCCTTATGCTTATGAGACAATGCTGAGTTGACCCCTGATAATTCCAATACAAATGAGTGTAACATGCACAGTAAATTATTTAGTGATTCCCTATTTCAGGGATATCCATCTATGGCATAGGCTGTAAAGGGCCTCTCATTAGATATCTTGAAACTTGCAATAGTCTGAATGGAACAGAGGAGGAATGTATTGTCTAAAGGTCTAATCAAATGGCTTCTCCTGTGCATATAAGGAGGAGCATATGCCTCCTCCAGAACTAAAGAAAAAGCAATCTAAAACTTGCACTGAGCAGCTGGATGTTCAGCTGAGCAGTTTTGAAAAGTCTGGCTAGAAATGCTCTCCTATTGAGGAACATACAACAGGAGAGCACTCGATCGAAAAGATCAATATATAATATATAAAAACTAAAATACAACCTTACATAGTTTCTCATTTATTTTAAAAAGTTTCAAGGAAGCAAATGCGAATTATTCATAGCAGGAGAATTATGTCACTCATTGCTAGTTACGCTGTAAACCAGTATTTTTCAACACTGGCAACTTTAAGATGTGTGGACTTCAACTCCCAGAATTCCACAGCCAGTTATGCCAAAGTTGAGAAACACTGCTGTAAACATTCTCCTCCTTCCCCCCCTTCTAAGCTGGTTTGATGGGAGGAAGGAAGACCTCTCTCTTCTCCCCTCCCACCTGACTCCCTTTGTTTCTACTGTTTTCCACAGGAAGGGTGAGTCCATCCCTTCTACAGACTCTGATTTGTCAGATCAACAGAGAAGCTGAGGGAAACTATATAGTAAGGGTTAAGTTCTCAGCTATTATGGACAGAGACATTGAGGAGATATGTGAGTTACTCCAAAGTGTCACAATAGAAGAAGGAGCATTAAATACATATGTGGTCAAGGAAATATTACCAGAATAGCCTAGCTAAACATCATATCTCTGTGGCATGTGCCTACCATCCTGGGGGGAAAATGGTTTAATTGGCAATTGAATGTAAACACCTCTATTTTACAGGTTCAATCCAATACATGAACAAAACTTGGTTATCCTTCAAAATCTACATTTCTCTAGAGTTTGCAATGTTGTTCCCAATTAAAAAGCAATGTATATTAAAGAAAAATCTGCCTAAAATGTCTTTATTCATAAAAATAAGCTATGTAATACATTGTAATAGGGGAACTGTTTGCAAAAATGTATTGATGTGGCCAAAAGCTGGCTCACCTAAAGCAACCAAATCACTTTGAAGATACAGCATAATTTTATTTACATGCAATCAGTAATACATTATATACTGGACCCCCAGCAAAGCTTTGACACTTTGCTGAGTGGCCATGAGCAAAAGCAGAACCACAGCTTTTTTACCTTTGGCCCAGTACATTGCAAAGGCAAGACAAAGAAAAAGGCAGACACAGTGGAAATCACAGCAGGACACTGAAATGTTTTAGATAAACCCATCTGTGTGACCTTGTTATTATTATTTACCCCTTCCTACTAGGTCAGCCTGCTAGCCATGCTCTCTCTGAGATATGGTCAGTGAATGGAAACAGTTTGGTTTACTGGGCCACCAGTTCCTGACTGAGTCTTCTCCCTGTTGCCACTCAGGGTCACTTTAGGTTGCTGTGGATGTTTTCATACACTTTAAGCAGTTCATGTGAGAAATTCGATCTTAAGATCTAAGCCCAGTAACTCACAGCACAAGCCACTACGGATATGTGGAGTTCTTTATTAGATCTGTATCTTACTCCGTTAAAGCCACGACTGGGTTCTACTTCCTCCCGCTGCCCTCTTTAAGCTTCCCGCCTTTTCCACGGCCTGCCCCTTCCTCTCAGCGTTCTTGGTGGCCTCCCTTGCTGCTGACAGTTCACTGGATGATAGCTTCCCTCATCTTCTGTTGCGGGTGGGACCGTTGTTGGTTGTTCCCTTCTCACCCATTGTTCCTTCACTGTCTCTCCTCCTTTCCTCATTCTCAGCGATGTGTAAGCGGGGAGCACCCAGTTGCAATTAGCCATTGCTTCTGGGTTTTCCATCCTTACAAGTTCATGTACGTGGGAGGCATCTCAAAGGTTTGGTAGTGAATGCAGCTTACGTGTGTATGGGGCGGGGTACATTTTACCACCACAGTATTCATGAGAGAAATTAGAATTTCATATTTGCCAGATATGCCCATCCTTACATGCAAAACCTGTTACTGATTGTCACTAAGAATCATGATCCCTGTGGAACAGGTATGAAGCCCAAGAAACATACTAAGGTCGCTCCCAGATATGGCTTTTCAATTACCCTGCCTCAGTCACATAGTTCTACGGGGCATTTGCAACCCTCTCATATTTTTCATTGTGTGTGTCTTTGCGTGCGTGCATACGTGTGTGTGCGTGTTTCATACTTTTTCTTAACAGGACATTTGTAAATGAATTAGAGCTATCTGTCTGGAATTTTCCCAGCAAAGAATGGGGGAAAGGGGAGGGATTTCCCAGCAACAAGATTTTTTAACAAGACACATGGATGGAGTAACTCTGATGAGAAACATTTTGATTTCCTGCCACATGAGGAATGGAATGGGGACAACTAGCAGGGGCCTCTTGCAATTCTCCATTTCCTCATATATAAAATGTATGTGATAGCTTTGGTGCCCTCTGGTGCCTGACCAAAACCTTCCTGTAGAGCATGGGTGTCCAACCTTTTGGCTTCCCTGGGCCACATTGTGTGAAGAGGAATTGTCTTGGGCCACACATATAATACAGTTAATGTATATAAGTAATAAAACTTCATTTATTTTTTAATATTTTATAATTTTTTTAAAAAGAGGGCAACATAAAACTAGTGGGATATTAGACCTTGTTTTTGTGACACTAATGCATTAATGTCTGGTTCAATGAAAGTGGTTGCAATTCTCAGTGAGTTCTCAAGGTGCTGGTCAGAAATTTTAATTCTAATTTTACTCTTCGTGTGCTTCATCCTTGAAAATAGTTGCTCACAAAAGTACATGCTGCCAAAAAGCGATGTCATGAATAAGGCGTGATTGTGAAGCGAGGGATATTTTTCTCTTTTATAAGATAGGTCTTATAAAAGTCCAGTAGAGAGACATGGAAGGGACGCGGTGGCGCTGCGGGTTAAACTGCTGAGCTGTCGATCGGAAGGTCGGCGGTTCGAAACCGCGCGGCGGGGTGAGCTCCCGTTGCTCGTCCCAGCTCCTGCTCACCAAGCAGTTCGAAAACATGCAAATGTGAGTAGATGAATTGGTACCGCTTCGGCGGGAAGGTAACGGCGTTCCGTGAGTCATGCTGGCCACATGACCCGGAAGTGTCCTATGGACAACGCCGGCTCCAAGGCTTTGAAACGGAGATGAGCACCGCCCCCTAGAGTCGGACACGACTGGACTTTACGTCAAGGGAAACCTTTACCTTTACCTAGAGAGACATGATCAAATTTTTCTTTGAGTTGAATGTCTGATTGCAACTCTATGCATTCCATTTGAAAATTTGGAGGTAATGTAGTTATGTCAACTGAAAATGGAGTCGAAAATATACCAAAATATTGATGATTTTTCCAGAAATCTTGAAACCTGTTCTCAAATTCCTGTATCAAACTGAAAAGCAAGGCTGCATATTTCTCGCTGTTCACAGGACTATGTTTAACCAACTTATTAAAATATATAAAATTATTTTCCATAACTTGAGCTTGGCATACTTTAAGTTTCATTTCAAATGCTGTTATGGTTTGAAACATTGTAGTGATAAGTTGGTTTTCACCTAGAAGACACATATTTAACTCATTTAAATGAGCGGTCAAATCCACCAAAAATGCTAAATCTGTGAGCCATTTTTCATCTTCAAGTTCTGGCACAAAGTTTCTTTTTGATTCCATAAACAACTTGATTTCATTTCGCAAATCATAAAATCTTTTCAGCATTTCACCCTGGCATAGCCACCGTACTTCAGAAATGTAAAAGTTGTCCCAATAATCAACATCCATACTTTTAAGGAACTCCTGGAATTGGCAATGATTCAGTACCTTGGCCCTTATGAAATTCACTGCTTTGATGACAATTTGCATGACATTATCCATTTTTAAAGCTTTTGTGCATAAATTTTCTTGATGTAGAATGCAGTGATACTTCATCAAATGTGAGTTGCAGGTGGCTCTTGCATCGTCTTCTATCAATTTTGTAAGTCCCTCATTTTTACTGACCATCGCCAGGATGCCATCAGTAGATATACCAGATATGTTGACAGTGGTTAAAGAAAATTGCTTTAATGTCATTTTTACTGCTTTGTACAAATCAAGAGATTTAGTTGTGTCTTTTAATAGCACCAAAGAAGCCATTTCTTCAGTGACATTATATTTGTTATCAATACCGCTAATAAATATGACAAGTTGAGCCATATCTGTAGCATCAGCACTTTCATCCATGGCCAAAGCATAAAATTTGAAATCAGCAGCTTTACTTTTCAAACCTCTTTCAATAGATTTTCCTATTTCTTCAATTTGCCTGGCTATAGTCTGGTGAGACAAACTGATTTTAGAAAAATCACTTTTTTTATCAGGACAAATTATACATTTGTCCTGATAAAAAAAGGACCATATATTGCTTGATAAACTCACCATTGGTAAATGGTTTTGAATTTTTTCTAATCAGATTTGCTACAAATAACTAGCTTTTATAATAGAGTCCTTTTGAGTTGTGACTTTTTAAAAGAAACATTGTTGAGATGACAGACTTTTTTCAGTTCTGTTAATTTATCTTTATGACAAATTCCTTGACGTGCATTGAATTTGGCAGCATGTTTTTCCGTATAATGCTGTTTCAAATTGAAGTTTTTGAAAACTGACACATTTCCCCTACAAATTAAGCCTAGCGCCTTAATATTTGTCTTGACAAAAAAGTACTCATCTGTCCATTTTTCATTGAATACACTTCCTTCATCCACAATTTTTCTTTTTTCTTTTCTTTTTTTGGGTTCTGTTTTCTCTTGAAATGATGTTGAAGTCATACTGGAATAAATTTATTTAGGAATAAATATATATTTTTAGGAAATAACACAACAAGCCCATCGTAAATTGTTAGGTAGGCAAATAAACAAAGCGAAGTTTAATAATCAAATAAGAAAACGTACATGTCTACTTAATAATAATAATAAAAAACATCTGTCATCACAGAACACATGTAGGTAGGTTGAAATATTATATATAACGCCAGATCACCACAAGCTGACGTCTGTAGTGGGCAGTGGTGGCGTTAGCACTGCACTGCCCCCTCCCCTACACAGTGTTCCGTTGTTTCTACCTACGCAGTCTGTGCTCGAGCACCACATGATCAAGACATGAAGAAAATTGCAAAATAATGTTAGAAGTTTACGATTTTGGGGGGCCGCATTACTAGCTGTTCAGGGCCGCGTGCGGCCCATGGGTCTTGTGTTGGACATGCCTGCTGTAGAGTTTCTGTTCAGCTTTTTTGGCATCCCAAAAGAGTGATGATACAAACTTTCTCCAGGCAAGGGGATGCCCTGCCATTTTCACTGCTTGGAGCATGATAAACCTGCTGGACACTTTGGTTTTGTCAAAACCTTGCATTTGGTTTGCCGTCAATTTTGGTGGCCAACCTTAAGGCGTGATGTAAAAGACTATGTTGCTTCCTGTCCTGTTTGTGCCATGTCAAAGCGTAAAGGAGCTAAACCACAGGGGCTTCTACAGCCAGTGGCCAGCCCATCCCGTCCCTGGGATGAGATTTCTATGGATTTTATTGTAGACCTACCTCCCAGTCAGAAGAAAACTGTCATTTGGGTTGTAAAATATTTTTTTCTCCAAACAAGCCCATTTCATTCCATGTGCATCCATCCCGTCGGCCCCGCAATTGGCCCGCCTATTTCTCATCCACATCTACCGTCTCCACGGTAGCCCCTCCCGTTTGGTCAGCGACCGCGGGACACAGTTTACTTCCCAGTTTTGGAAATCATTTTTAAAATTGATTGGCACCAAACAGGTGCTGTCCACGTCGTCCCATCCTGAGACTGACGGATCTACTGAGGTTTTGAACTCCACCCTTGAACAATTCCTTAGAGCATACATAAACTACCATCAAGACAATTGGGTGGACTTGCTGCCTTTTGCTGAAGTGGCTTACAACAATGCTGTCCATCAAAGCACCAGGCAAACCCCTTTTCGTGTGGTTTCTGGTCACGACTTTGTTCCCATCCCTGAGCTGCCACAACCCCCTCCCCAATCCTGATCTGCCTCTGACTGGGCTGTTAAGCTGGCTGATTCCTGGCCGGTGATTCAACAGGCTTTGGCTGATGCCCAGGCTGCTTACAAGTTTCAAGCCGATAAACATCGTTCTTTGCAACACGATTTCAAAATTGGGGATCAAGTATATCTCTCTACCAAATTCATCAAGTCCCCACAGCCCTCTAAAAAACTTGCCCCCAAGTTCATTGGTCCTTTCCCTATTGTTGCTCTTATCAATCCAGTTACTGTTAAGTTGGACCTGCCTCACAATTTGAAACGCTTGCACCCTGTTTTTCATTGCAGCCTGCTCTAGCCTGTCCACCACTCTTCCCGCTGGCATCCCCAACCTCCTCCTCCTGCTCCAATCATGACTGAGGGCCAACAGCACTTTGAAGTCAAAGAGGTCGTTGATTCTTGCAAGCTTCGAGGCACCCTCCAGTACCTGATCCGCTGGAAACACTTTCCTCATCCTGAATGGGAGCCTGCTCACCATGTTAATGCTCCTGATTTAGTTAACCATTTCCACTTGGCTTACCCTTTGAAGCCTGCCGCTTAGTGTTTTCTTTCTTTTGGGGGGGGCAGTATGTCATGTTCATTGTTTCAATGTGTACTGTACATCATAATGTTTCACATGCCATGGCACTGACGCACGTTTCTGTTTGGGAGGGAGCTGCTGTGAAACCTTGTGCCAAGCTCTGTATCTATGTTCATTTCAATGGAATGTGTTTGGGTTATGTACTCGGCTCAAGGACTTTTCCCGCAGACCATCAGAAGCTGTTAGGAGCACCTGGGATTGTGAGCTTGGGAAGATTCTATGGGGGGGGAGGGATCTCATTTGTACCGAGGGTTTTTAGTTTGCATTTGGTGCACTTTTTCCATTCTCAGCTTTCTTTGTGATCCTGCACACTTTTCTTTAATAAATCAGATATCTTTGTGATCCTGCTCATGAATCTGATGATGTTTTAGAATAGGCAATCCTTACAGCTGTGCTCTGATCAGTACCAAGTGGCTGGATTTAACCCATGTAAATTTCCCATAATCCTCTGGAATGAATCTTTTTTCAGGAGTGTTACAAGAACATAAAAGGACAGGTGAACATAAAAGGTTATTGTGAACTGCCCAGAGTCCCCCCTTGTGGGGGAGATGGGCAGTGATAAATTTGATAAATAAATAAATAAAATAAAAATAGCTGCTTGAAAGCTTCATTCATTCTACTGAGCTATTGGCTCCAATGTATAATAAAGCCCCAGATCTCCAAAGTGATGTCTGTGGGTCGAGTGAGATGTGTTTAGCAGTGCTTCCCTTGCTACCTGCAAGTTCTTTCCCCTGATTTAATTATGTTATTTTAATAAAAATGAATAAATGACATGAATGCTGCAAAGCACCCACCCCAGGAATATTTTCAATTTCCATTAATTCATTTCAGCCCCATGTAGACTGCCAAGTCATTTTTCAGATTAAAATGGTGGGTTGCTAGAGTCCAGAGCTTGCTTTGGAAATATGCCCACTTTTTCAGAAAAATGTTTAATTAAGGCAGTAGAGGGCACAGGTATATGTTCTTGTAACATTGGTTCAGAGTTGCCTTGTTAACCACTCTTTAAAGACATGAGAACATTCCTCTCATCCCCAGGCTATAGCTGAGGTCAGCTGCATTGTGTGTGTGTGTGTGTTTTTAATGTGAAATATTTGCTTTCAGATGAAGATCCTAAAACCGTGTAGTAAGTAATGAAATTTTGTTGTCAACTTTTCAAGTTATGCCAGGTCAGGAAACAAACTCCACCAGTTTGACTGGAACTGTACTTTATTGATATATGTCAATATGTCATTCGCTGTTAACCTGCATTTCTTCCAACTAGAAAAGTGTGTAGTATTTTTTAAAGCAACTCGAAATACCAGCATGAATGAAGAGGAGAGAGAAACCACAAATTTTCTGTAGCCGTGGAATGGTTGGAGCACATTCCAGATGGCCTGTGTATAGTGCTGTCTTCCACTCTGTGCGGTGGTACAAAGTATGTAAGCATACATTTGTGGTGTTGTGTCTCTTTAGATGATCTCAAACCTGCCTCATTAACAAGGCTGGTGAGTGGTGCTGATCTAACTGTTTACTATGGGGCAAGCTAAGGTGCCATGATGGTGGATTTCTCAGCCAGCAGGAAAGACATCTACCTCTCATTCTCCCTAATGTGGGGTGGGGCTGGGGCTGGAGAAGGAAGTAAGTTCTGTAGAGGGCCAGAGCAGTGGGTTTAGCCAACTGTCAGAACCTGATCTGGGTGGGGGTCCTGATAAACTAGGAGAAGCTCTTCTTTCCTGCTTTACAGGGAATCCCCTACCTATACCCTCTGTCATCTCACCACTCATAGTTTAAATATTTAGTTTAAATATTAAAATAACTATCTGGATGCACCCCTGTGGTCAACCAGTAGTTACAGAAATTAATGTCTTCTGTTTCCTTTTCTGTCATGCTGCTGTTTCAAGTTGCTTTTAAAAATTAAAGATCAGTGCCAGCATGAAAATTCCAGGCAGTCAATAATCCTTATCTCACTAAACTTAGACCTATTCTTTATACCAGCACTGTAGTCATCACACTGCTATACTGCATTTCGTTCCATGCTACGTGATTTTCGAAGCTTTATCCACAGATAGATATTTCATGTAAGCATTTGCGGAGGTATCAGGAATATTTGTTTAGGGAACTATCAGAGCTCTGTAAGTATCCCTCTGTGGTGATATCACAGAAGGATGAGGGCCAATGTTTTTAATATAGCTTCTGCCACATGGGCAGTGTTGTTCATTACATGGAATATTTTTATATCTACCTTCAAGGATTGTTGAAGTATGTATATATTAAGGCAGACTAGGGTGAATACTCTATGGGACTTTGGAAGGGTAAACTGTTTAAGGTATCAAACAGCTTTCTCTTCCTACACTTGCAGACATCCTGCCTTGGTCTTCCTATCTGGTCATGCCTGTAAATCTCTCTTTCAGGATGTCTCCTGCCAGAACATGTCCCATTCCCAAATGTATCTGGGGAGAAAGCTTGCCCTGCAGGAGGTTCTGCTGTACCCACTATTTCCTTGTAGCCTGAAAGAACCCATATCAGCAGAAAGAAAACAGAAAAGTGACTTCCGACTTTCTCCAATACAGATGTAGATAAGTTTACAAATCTAATCTGTTACAATTAATTAACCTATCTTAACATTATTTCTATTAGAGCAAACCATTTAATCTCTAAAACCCAAAACCAAAACATCATTTTTTCTATTACAAGCAAGTAGTCCAAAAGTGGTTGCCAAGTTGATATAAATACAGAAACAGAATGATTAATTCTGTTAAATGTTAATTTAGCCATTTGAGCCAAGTCAATTAGTTTAACAATTCAGTCTTCAACGGTAGGTATTTGTGGATCTTTCCATCATTGTGCATATAACAATCTTGCAGCTGTGATCATGTATAATAGCAACACTCCATGTAGTTTCTCTAATTCCTTTTCCATCAAAGAAAAAGTTCTGATTTTCTTTATATATTTACTTTAAGAATCTTTTGAATAGTAATACATATTTGATCCCAGAACTTTTTAGCCTTCTCACAAGTCCACCAAAGATGGTAAAGGTTTCCTTCACCCTGTAAACATTTCCAACAGATGTTAGTTACACCATTATACATTTTTGACAACTTATCAGGAGTTAAATACCAACGCTACATCATCTTATAGAAGTTTTCTTTCAAATTATAATTCAGCGTAAATTTCAAATCTTTCGTCCACATACTGTATTCTCCCATTGATCCAACATATTATATCCAAAATTCTTAGCCCATTTAGTCATGCAGTCCTTAACTTGTTCATCTTCCATATTCATCTGTAACAAAATTTTATGCATCTTAGTAATAACATGATCATCATTTATACAAAGGTCCATTTCAAACTAAGTTATTTCATTAACAAATTTATAGTTCATTTTGTCCAATTTAAAATGTTCTACCAGTTGCATACAGGTGAACCAATAACATGTAAATCCATCCAACTCTAACATTTCCCTTGTTTTAATTTTCAGTTCATGCTCCTCAAACTTTAACAAATCTTTATATTTTAACCAACTTATAGCTCCCACATTTTCTCTTCTAACAAATCTTCCTGAGGTGACAACCATAAAGGTACATTTGCAGATAACCTTACCTTGTATTTGTTCCAGATTCTCAGTATGGCATTCCTGATAAAATGATTTTTAAAATCCTTGTTAACTTTAACTTTGTTGTACCATAAATAAGATGCCACCCAAATCTTAATTCATGTCCTTCAAGCTGTAGTAGTTTCTTGTTCTCCAAGGTAATCCATTCCTTCATCCAAAACAAACAACAGGCATCAAAGTACAATTTCAAATTAGGCAGACCCAAACCTCCTCATTCTTTGGCATCTTGTAACAGTTTATATTTAATTCTTGGTTTCTTGCCTTGCCAGATAAATTTGGAAATATCTCTCTGCCATTCTTTAAATGGTAAATCTGTTGACAGAATTGGTAAAGTCTGGAAAAGAAACAGCATCCTAGGCAAAACATTCACCTTAATCACAGACATTCTTCCCAAGAGAGACAATTGCAATTTCCCCCATCACATCAAACCTTTTTTCACATCATTCCAAATTTTAACATAATTATTTTGAAATAACATACTACTTTTAATTGATAAAATTACCCCCAAATATCTGGCCTTTTTTTCAGTCTGAAATCCTGTCTTACCCATCAATAAGTCTTGACTGGACAGGGTCATGTTTTTAGTTAACATTTTAGTTTTTTGCTTATTTCATTTAAGACCCACCAATGACCCAAATTCTTTCAGTTTCTTCATCAGATGTTCTGCAGTTTTCAGGGGATCCTGTAATATCAAAACTAAATCATCAGCAAAAGCTCTTAATTTAAGATCTTCTTGTTTAATTTTTAATCCCTTTATTCATTCGTCACTTCCTCAATATTCTCACAGGAATTTCTTTCAGCACTGTTATATCTACATTTTCAATATTGAGTTTAGTGTCAAAATGAGCTTGAAGAACCAAATCCCTTGTTTTTCTCCTAGCGAACTTAATATCTGCATATCTTGAATTAATCCGAAAGACCTTTTCCATCTGCTCTATTGTTTTATCTTCTTCCCAGTCAATTAAATCTGCCAAGGCCTGTGCAATTTTATCTTTAAGATTTTCCTCTTTCTTCAGGAATCCCCCTTAGTCTTAAGCAAAATTCCTTATCTCTCAATTCTAATAATGCAATTCTGTCCAGATCATTTTCTCTTGCTCTCTCCAATGCATCAACTCTATTGTCCACCTTTTTAATTCCTCCCTCAAATTTCGTTTCCATTTTTTCCAATTTCTGATCAAATCTTTTCTCAAATTCAGCAAATCTTATATCATCTTGTTCTTTCATATTTTGAAAAGACTGGGCAATGGATTGTGTAGTTTTTAGTGTAAATTCTTCAAATAACATTTTCATATAATCCAAATCAGCAGGTCCCCCAGACCCACATCTTACTTGCTTACTAGTGGTCATAATTTCTCCTTTTCTTTTATATTTCTTTTCTTTTATATTTAATATATAATATATAATATATAATAAAATAAAATAAAATAAAATAAAATTATATGGTTTCAGTCTTCCAATATTTAAAAAATATCCCAATCCCAATAGTTTAAACTTTAATATTACAGCTCCATCTACTGACCAAATGTTGTAATTACAGGAGGGAAGAAGTCTACTTAATAAGGAAAATTATCCAATCACAAGCCTTGGGTTGAAACTTGAGCTTCTTAGTATCAATATTTAAAACACAAGCTTTCCAACCTGAATATTTTGAAACAGTATCCAATGACAGCTTAAAAAGCTAGCCACAACAAAACTTTCTCATACAGTCTAAAAATAGTTTCAGTCTCAGCTCCAGCAAAATCTTAAGTAAAAAATCTTTTGTATATATAAAAAAAAGGATAGAAATCAGAGAATAATTTTATCTGATTAGAAAGAAAGTAAAAACTTCTCAGTGCCATCTAGGTCTTTTAGATTCCTTGCTTGACTTATAATCCATAAAATAGGTAAATCTCAATTAAAAATAATTCACAAAAAATTATGATAAATCCTCCAAGAGAAATAGTATTTCTGTATCGGAAATAGCCTCTAAAGATCCAATAAGTAAAGTAAACGGAAGTTAGGAGAGGCAGCCATCTTTCTTTTGCAGGCACAAGCGTCCTTGCGGATGGCTTCCCCCTTGCCCCAAAACTTGATTATGGAGGGTAAAGCTAGGCTGCCATATCTGGGCTGCAAATCTCGAAACAGCCACTAGATGGCAGCAAATATATCCCTTTGGATATATTTGGGGGAAGAATCCACTAATGTTGAGAATATATTCGAATGACAATGGAAAAGCAGGGTGGAAATTCAAGGTAGAGCAACAAGAATGAAGAAAGGGAAGCTTGTCTGTTTCTAAAACCCAAGCTGGCTACGAGTAAATATTGTACTATAAGTAGCACAGTAACTAAAGGAAAAAGTTAAACTTAAACTATAAGGTCGTGTTTATGCTGTGGTTAGGGGGACCTGAGGAAGAACCCAAAGAAGGATAGAAAAAGATGACTTCACTCCCTGCATCTGTTTTGCATCAGTATTTTAATGCTTCCTTGCAGAGCTGTGCCACCTGTAATTTCTTCCAGCTTCTGCATTTGCGTGTTTCAGTTCTTACAATCATCTTGATTCTCTGTGTGTGAAGATGCAGTTCCATCCTAATGACCACTCACTCTTGCTCAGATATCTTTTCTTTCCTACCATAGGAGGATATTTTTCAAAACTGGTTTTGCATTGTACATTGGGCAGTTGGTGAGGGAACAGGATTATCTTGCTAAGTTTCAGAAAACTTGCTGCATTTCTGTCATCAGATCATAGATTGGTGCAGTACAATTCTTTCATTTGTCCTGTATGATTTGTCCATATTTCATTAGATGATGAGTACCTGTTTTTCTTTTCCAGAAAATTGCAGAAATATTAGTGATCCAAGGTATGCAGACTACTATTATATATGTATATTTATTAAATTTGTATGCTGCCTGACTCCCAATAACTCTGGGTAGCTCACAAGTAAAAACAACCAAAGCAAGAAAAAATACAATAAGAGAGAAAAATAAAAGAATAAAAAATGGCATGGATGACAAGAACTGAACAGGAATGAAAGAGAAAAAATGTTGGGTCTGATGATGGTGTCTTAAATAGAGGGTGCCCCACTGCCTCTCTCAAGGCAGGAAGTACAACCCTCTCTGTCAAAGATGCTGACATCACAGCAAGTACCCAATTGCGGGTTACTTCTTTGGCCGCTTTTACAACCCAGCAGGGGCCCAGATCCAGGAAACATGTGGCCAAGCTAACAGCACAGAAGGCCCTGTTTATTTCCTCAGTGGCTCAAATTTACTCCAGATTATATCACCAGACCATGCTCCAGGCACTTAGGTCTGCCCTGCTCAGTCAGAGTCCACACTTGAGTGGATCTGAGTGACTTTATCCATCAGATAGTCTGAATAATCCTCACAGTGGCCCAGCAGGTGTTCTGAGGGGCCCTCCCTACCCAGTTGGGACCAGGTGACTCTGAACAGGAACAAAATGGAGCACTGAACACAATAAGGTTGGGGAAATACTTGGTGATAAGGGTGACACTTGGCCACCCTTATCACCATGAGGTAATCCCTAGTAATCTGACTCAGTAATCCAGTCAGACTCACTTCGAGTCTTCATCCAATGGTGCTCCAGGTGTCTATTCTGGTGCTTCATCTCCCAGACCTCCTTGGTAAACCAAGGTGGACCCTTGGATCAGGGCAGAGGGAAAGGTCGCATAGGGACAATGTGGTCCCAGGCCCTGGCCACCCTCCCATTCCAGGCAGTGACTACTGTCTCAGTCAAACCACCCACCAGATCCTCAGGGAAAATCCCAGGCTCTCTCTGGAACCCCATTGGGTTGATCAATCAATATCTTAAACCTGTAAAATTCTATGACAAATGAAGATAATAAGAAAAGCAGGTAAAATGATTTATTTTGAGTGCTAGATTGTGTAAAATGAAAGGGGGAGTTAGTATCCTGGTATAGTTTGGTTGACATTTCAAAGGAGCTCTCTTGGAGTAGTGACACTTCCATAAACTCTACAAGGTTAAACCACTAATGGATTTCCAACAGAAATTCCATCAAGACTCTTGCTGAACTCTGGAATAGGGATTCAGCAAGGGTGTTTGATGAATTACTCCTTAATGGCTTCTTTCTGTATGCAGACCCAGAATGCTTCCCAATTCAATAGGAGATATTCTAAGAGCACAAAAGGCAGAAAATGAAGAGTATATCCATGACCAAAGATGGGTATGATCCATCTTTGGGCCTTACACTGTGTGGTAAGGGTGATGATGTGTCACTACTCCCTTGATCTTAGTGTATCTGAGGAGTATTGATCAATGACATTGCTTAGGGCAACTCAGATTCTCTTGAGGAATGACAGGTAAGAAGATCTGCCTCATTGTTCCTCCCTACCCAGTTGGGACCAGGTGACCCTGAACTGGAACAAAATAGTGACTGACACTCATACCTTCATCATCTCAAGTTTGGATTACAGTAATGCCCTTTAGGTGGGACTGCCTTTGGAGACTATTTGGAAAGTAATACTGGTCTAAAATGCAATAGAGTGACTTGTATATGTCCAGCCCAGTTCAGCAGAATCATGCCCATCTTGCAAGAGTTGCTTTGATACTTGGTACCTTTCTGGTATAATTCAAAGTACTAGTTCTTACCTATAAAAACCTTTATGACTTGTTTCCTCAATTTCTATGAGACAGCTTTGTCCAAGCAGAAACTCCCCATTCTGTGCACTTTATCTGGGAATGTATGCCTGTGACTCCACTTCCCCAGATGGCTTGGGAGTTGACAACTCAGAGGCAGTCTTTGTCCATGGAAAATTCTCTTTTCCCATCCTAAGAAGTTAGGATGGCTCCCTCCTTGCTAGCGTTCCAAAACCAAGTGAGGACCATCCTTTTTGATCAGACCATCTGAAGACAGGTTGACAGGAATGTGACAGCTATAGTTTCTCTGGTAGTTATAGTTTGATGCCTATTGGTATTATTTATTCTGTTTTTATGTTTCTGTTTTATTATTTTAATTAAATGTTTTTTAATGAAATCAAAAGAATAAAAAGAGAGAAAGCTCTCTTTATCAATTCATTTCTCTTTCCCATAGTTGCAATAATGTGGACCTCTTCTGGTATCTGGATCGTTACTGCCAATTATGCATCCAAAAGATCATGGTGGGCCTTGGAATTGCCCTGGCCTTGGTCTCAGTGGTCAGTGTCATCCTTGTTTTTTTCCTCATCAAAGCCAGGTGGAAGAAATCCAGAAATAGGTAAGAAGCCTAAGAAGTCCAATGGTACAATATAGTGGAGGAGAACATGGATCCTTGGACTATCTGATTGGGAAGGATGCCCTAATGAGAAGATCCAGAAACCCTGAGGTCTTTAAGAGAGGAAATGGTTTTTGCTGGATATCTAAGGGGTGAAAGGCTACTATTTTTAGGGAACCGAAGAGTCGGTCACCTGAGGTGTAGCACACAGTAGTGGAGAGAATTCCTTGTCTCATGGGACTAAGGTTTCTATTTTGGGGTTTATTTACAATGATCTGTGCTTGTTCTTGCAGCAAGTCTGGTGGTGCTGACTGTGATAATATAGGCTGAAGTAACCCCATATTGTAGGGACGTGGTGGCGCTGTGGGTTAAACCACTGAGCTGCTGAGCTTGCCGATCGGAAGGTTGGCGGTTCGAATCCGCGTGACGGGGTGAGCTCCCATTGCTAGTCCCAGCTCCTGCCAACCTAGCAGTTCGAAAACATGCAAATGTGAGTAGATTAATAGGTACCGCTTCGGTGGGCAGGTAACGGCGTTCCATGTAGTCATGCTGGCCACATGACACAGAAGTGTCTACAGACAAACGCTGGCTCTTCGGCTTTGAAACGGAGATGAGCACTGCCCCCTAGAGTCGGACACAACTGGACTTAATGTCAAGGGAAACCTTTACCTTTACCTAACCCCATATTATCTGAATAGAGGCTAGCAGCATTGCACTTGCACATAAACAATGAGGGGAGAGCTGATGTGAAGTACATGGAACTAGACAAGCTATTATTAGAAAAATGATTAACAGGACTTTCCACCTGAGAACAAAGACGTTACTGGTAAATGGCTTGACACATGTTGGACTTTGCATCGCCTCCAAGGAATCTGCAAATAGGTGTGGAACTGTTTTGATCCAAGGCATGCAAAATTATGAAGCAAGTTGAAAATCCAGTTGTTGGCAGGTTATTTTGTTTGGATGCTTCCATCTTGCCATGTAGCCATCTTCTGCGTGTTGGGGCTTGGCCAACCTAGCAGCGGGGGATATGTATGAAGTGTGAATGTGATCTTTGCTGATTTGCTTGGACTCAGTAAAGCTGATTACTGCTGAATTTTTGTGTCTCTGTATTTTCTCATTGTTAAAGGTCTGGTTATCTCTCCTAGAAAGCAACTACTCTCCACGCTGGTTTAGCAAAAGCTGTTAATCCATTACCTGAGATTGCAAGGGTTTCTTAGTTTAGTGTCAAATTTCAGTGTAACAGTGATCACCCTTTCTTAGGCAAGGTAGTAGTGATCCAGCTAATTGCACTCTTGGAGCACACTGATTTTCTAGATCCATTTCAGTCTGAGTTCTGATCTGGTAATGAAACCAAAGAATTTGCTTGATGGATGAGCTTTACTGGAGAGGGACAAAAGGTGTGTGATGCTGGCTTTTGGTTTTTTATACCATTGACCATCCTTAGGGCTGCCTCCATAGATTAGGGACTGGGGACACTGCTATGCAAATTTGAAATCAATTTATTTCTGATCAATAAGTGGTAATAGGGAAACTAGAGTATTTTGTCAGTCATTGTCATGTTCGCCGTTTCAATGTCTTTGATACATCGTAACGTTTCGCATGTCATTAGCTGGATGCGTGTTTCATCTTTCTCGGGAGGATGGGAGTAGTTATCTTTTGGCTTTGCTCTGGAATGTATTCGCATTATCTACTGCGTTCAAGGTTACTTTCCCAGGCTAGCAGCTCTGACGATTGCTAGCACCTGTGACGGGCGGGGCTGTTACGAGGGAGGCGGGATACGTTTGCACCAAGGGTTTAAGTTTGTATTTGGCGCGCTTTTGCTCATTCTCAGCTTTCTCTGTATTTGCCTTTAGTTCCTTAATAAATCAGATTTCATATAGCAGCCTCTTGTGAGTCTGAGTATTTGGGCTAGGGCAATCATTACATAAAGCTGAGAATCTAAGATCCCAATTCCGCTGGCCCCTGTCCAGGAAAAGACAAGTTGTCTAACCCTGTGAGGGAGAGCGCCAGCGATGACCGAACCCGACATCGTGATGATGGAAGAAGGGGAACCGGACTCGACCGTGAGGCAACCCGACCGACCGTCCCAAGGGGGGGAGCTGTCAGCCATCCTAGAAGAGGCGAGCTCCGAGTCGGAGGGTGAAGCCGGGGGCATGAAAACCGCCCCGGAGACTACCGTAACTTCTCTGGGTGAGCTGGTCACCTGGGATGAGACCCAAGGGGATGTCAGGTGGCGGGGGGCCCATCCTGGAGGCAGAGATACCCATTATCCCCCACCGTGGTTCAGGTGCAGCCAACGGAGGGCTCCCCCACCCCGGATCGTATCCGAGTGCTGGAGTCAAAAATGGACTCGTTAGAAACTATACTGAAGCAGCTGAGTCTAGATGTGACCTCATTGAGAGAAACCCGGGAAGGATCAAGCCAACGGCATTCAACCCCTTCGTCCCATGGGCAGTCCCCGGAGCGGCGACGGCCGGCGCGGATGCGCGAGGGGGACCAGACGGTCCAGATGGAAATAGCAGCATCGCCGGTGCGGCCGCCCCAGGGCCCCGCGCCGCCGCGAGCCCGGGAAGCACAAACCCCTGTAGCCCCGGTGGCGGGGCGCAGCCCGGCGGGGGGCGGGATGAGAGACTTCCCTGTCAAGTTTGATGGGGACCCGACCAAACTCTCATTTTTCCTGATGAACGCTAAAGCCTACATGGAAGAATGGGGGTCGCTTTTTCAATCGGAAAAGGCAAAGATCATCACCATTGCCACCAAACTGAAAGGGAGGATGGCAGACTGGTATGTCCAGATGTGCCAGTCGGAAGCGCCTGAACTGGAGAAATTCAACGAGTTTCTCTGGGCATTGAGACAACACTTCAAGGATCCCCTGGCGAAAGAGAGGGCAAAGCGAGCTCTGAAAGAACTTAAGCAGGGGTCAAGATCCGTGGCTGATTATGCGCTAGAGTTTAAAGCGCTTGCTGGGAAGGTGGATGACTGGTCCCAAGCCACCATCATCGAGTTATTCAAGGATGGCCTGAACACAGAGGTGCTGCACTGGTCCTTGGGGAGGGACGACCCATATACGCTGTACGAATGGATCCAGCTGGCGGGGAGGGCTGAGCATGCCCATGAGATCTTCGCCCATCGAAAGACCGCCAAATCGGGGCGGGAGGTGAAGCCCAGCCGCCCACCGAGCACCGGGGGGCGACCAGGACAACGACCCTGGGATGAGGAGCGAGAGAAGCAGTATGCAAAAGGCCTGTGTCTGAGATGTGGTAAGGAGGGGCATCGAGTGGCAGCGTGCCCGAAGGCAAAGGGAGAGGAATGGCTCGGCAAGCTGCCGACGAAGTCCCCTGCCCTGCCGAGGAAGCAGAAAGTCGCGGTGGCTGAAACCGAGGGAGACGATGTGATGTTCTACGAGGATGAGGGTGAGCCCGAACTACTGCAGCCGGCGGGAAATGCCAGCCACCTGCTTTAAAGGGCGCCGCAGGGCAGGTGGTGGAAGAAGGGCGCGAGCCTTCATCGGTGAGTGGCAGTTACCGCATTCTCATGGTGAAGTTGAAGTTGGGCTCCCGATCCAAGACTGTAGAAGTATGGGCCATGATTGATTCGGGGTGTTCCCGGTGTCTAATGCACCCCGATGTGGTAGCGGCTCTGGAGCTACCTACTTTCCCTTTACAGCGACCCATCGCCTTTACACAGCTGGATGGGTCCATGGCAGGGGGCAAACTGGTCACCCATTTCACAGGGCGGGTAGCTTTGCAGCTGGGCAGCCATCGGGAAGGTTTGTCTTTTGTCGTGGCTCCAGTAGGGGGTCCCTTGGTGTTGTTTGGGGTGCCCTGGTTGGTTCAGCAAAATCCCCAAATAAACTGGGTTTACCGGACTATCACATTTAGGGATGGGTTCTACCAAGCGACAAAGGGGAAGGGTACCCCAGAGGAGATGGTGGGGGTTGCGGCAGCTGCGACTCCGCATCTCCCGGCCCTTCCTCTGGAAGGCTTGCCGCCGGAGTACCGGATGTTTGCTGATGTGTTTGGCGAAAAGGAAGCCGACCAATTGCCCCCTCATCGAAAAACGGACTGTGCCATTGAACTGGTGCCCAACACCCAATTGCCCAAGCCAAAGATTTATTCCATGACACAAAAGGAACTGACTCTGTTGAGAGACTTTGTGGACAAAAATTTGGCGCGCGGATTCATTGAGCCAGCGAATTCACTGGTGGGGGCGCCGGTTCTCTTTCGCCCAAAAAAGGATGGGACATTGAGACTTTGTACCGATTTCCGCGGATTAAATGCCATCTCAATTTCCAATAAATATCCCCTGCCATTGATCAAGGACATGTTGTCACATCTGGCTAAGGGAAAGATCTTCTCTAAACTTGATTTAAGAGAAGCCTACTATCGTGTACGAATCAAGGAAGGCGATGAGTGGAAAACTGCCTTCAATTGCCCGTTGGGAGCATTCCAGTATAAGGTGTTACCTTTTGGTTTGGCCGGGGCCCCTGGGGTATTTATGCAATTGATCAATGAAGTACTGCATGAGCATCTGTTTAAGGGGGTATTGGTGTATTTGGATGATGTATTGATTTATACTGAAACCATGGAAGAGCATGTGTCTCTGGTAAAAAGGGTGCTGAGTAAACTCAGATCAGCAGAATTGTATGCCAAACTGTCATGTTCCCGTTCCGATGTTTATGGTTCCTCGTAACGTTTCACATGTCATATCTGCAGTTGCGTGCCTGCCTGGCCACGCTGGTAAATTTCCTTTGTGCTGACTTGTGATCTTCTGGAATGTATGTTTGGGTTATCTCTGCTGTTCAAGGTTACTTTCTCAGGCCGATTCTAACGGTTGCTAGCATCTGGGGTGGGTGGTTGCTATGCTAGCCTGAGGGGAGGGTTCGCAACGGGAGCAAGGCTTTTTAAGTTGTGTTTGGCGCGCTTTTGCTCATTCTCAGCTTTCTTCGTACTTTGCATACTATTCATTCAATAAATTAGTTTTCTCTAGTAATTACTGATGAGACTCCTTTTATTGGAATAGGCAATCATTACATAAAGCTGAGAATCTTTAATATCAGTCTGCTAGCATCCATCCAGTTTCCTGTGAGGAGTTTAATTAGCGATGACTGAAACTGCCCCAACCTCAACCACCGGCTCGGGGGAAAGTCAGCTCTCCAGAGGTGGGGAACAAGAGCCCATGGGACCACGGAGAGAGGGGACTCTCATGCCAGGGTCGGATGACCTCTCCAAGGCAACGGATTCCAGTTGCGATACGGAGAAGGCAGTGAAGTCAGTGGTAGTCAAGAAGACGGAGGGACCCTTGTATGGGTCGCCACCAGCCCCAGCCAAGCCGGTGTATTCCTCGCTGTTTCCGACCATGCAGATCACCAAAAGGACAAGAGCAGTGACACCAACGGAGATGGAGACGGAGAAATCCCAGCAGCTGGAGGCGAGGATGAAATCCATAGAGGATTTGTTGGCAAAGTTAACCTTTACCAGGGACACTCAGAAAAAGGAAAAGATGGGAGGTGAAGAAGGTAGTGACTCTCCTGACACCTCCGCGTCCCCAACCCCCCCTCCCCCCGTAGACAAACAAGGAAAGCAACGGAAATATTGGGGGGGAGGGCCCCCGCTGAGCAGGCCTCCAAAGAAAGCCTCCTTACCTTCCCCAAGTAGGGAGCAGAAGGAGAGAGGACGGAGCCGGGAGGGGGGGAGACGTGTGAAACTTCGACTGGCAGAGGCTCAAGAAATAGTGCCAGAGGTGCAGGAGGAAGGGCCACCACAGCCACGAAAGGCTAAGCACAAAAAGAGACACGATAGCCCAACCCGGGTCCGATATCGAGACTTTAATGTGAAGTTTAATGGGGATCCCACAAAGCTGTCATTTTTTTTGATGAATGCACACAGCTATATGGAAGAGTTTGGGAGCGTGTTTCGTTCTGAGCAGGCTAAGATTAATGCTGTCGTGACCCAATTAGAGGAGAGGGCAGCAGACTGGTTCGTGAGACTGGTTGACATGGACGCTTTGGAGTTGGATTGCTTTGATGATTTCATGTGGGCAATGAAAATGCATTTTGGTGATCCTCTAGCTGAGGAAAAAGCAAAGGTAGCCCTAAGGGAGTTGGTTCAAGGCTCCAGATCAGTCTCGGATTATGCGCTGGAGTTTCAAGCACTCTCCGGCAAAGTAGAGGATTGGTCTGCCACCACCCTTGTAGAGATGTTCAAAGATGGACTAAGACCAGATATACTACGATGGGCAGTTGTACGGGACGACCCAGCAACGCTGTATGAGTGGATACAATTGGCTGCGAAGGTTGAGCAAGCCCAAGCTAAGTATACTCAAACTAAAAGAGGTCCCAAACAACAAGCGATGGGGAAACCTACAAGGCCAGCAGCTACTGCTAGCAAACCAGTGAGACGGTCGTGGCAAGAAGAAAAAGAAAGCCGTTTTGCCAAAGGATTGTGCCTGCGGTGTGGTAAGGAGGGGCACCTGGCAGCTGCATGTCCCCGCAGGAAGCCAGAGGAACGGAGAGACAGATCGGGGGGGAAATCACCAGTGGCACCGAGGAAGCTGAAAGCGACAGTAGCAGAGCTGGTGGAGGATGTGGACTTGTTTTATGGTGGGCAAGACGAAAAAGAAGCCTCCCAACCGGCGGAAAACTCCAGCCACCTGCTCTAAAAAGCGCCAAAGAGCAGGTGGAAGAAGAGGGGCGCGATCATGTCTCGGTGAGTGGAAATTTCCCAGCGTTAACCGTGAGACTTAAGCTCGGTTCCCCTACAAAAACTGTGGAACTATGGGCTATGATTGATTCTGGATGCTCACGTTCCTTAATGCATCCTGATGTAGTAGCTGCTTTGGAGTTACCCACCTTCCCGTTGAAACGTCCCATGATTTTCACCCAATTGGATGGATCTATATCGGGGGGAAAACCAGTCACCCAGTCTACAGCGTTAGTGGCTTTGCAACTGGGTAGCCACTGGGAAAAGTTGCCCTTTGTAGTTGCACCGGTGGGTGGTCCCTTGGTCATTCTGGGGATGCCTTGGTTTGTTCAACAGAACCCTAGTATAAACTGGGTACACCGAACTGTTACTTTTGCAGATGGGTTCTATAAAGCCCCTCCTGGGGATGATGAGGAGGAGGATACCAATGTGGGGAGGGCAGCAGTGTCAACGCTGCATACCCTTGCTGTACCATTGGAAGGGCTACCAGACCAATACCAGGACTTTGCCGATGTGTTTGGGGAGAAGGAGGCAGATCGGCTGCCGCCTCATCGGAAAACTGACTGTGCCATTGAAATTCTTCCCAATGCCAAGTTGCCCAGACCAAAGGTATATGCAATGACCCCAAAGGAATTGGCTACTCTTCGTGAATTCATAGACAAAAACTTACAGCGGGGCTTCATAGAACCAGCCAATTCACCAGTGGGTGCTCCAGTACTCTTTAGATCAAAGAAAGACGGAACTTTAAGACTATGCACGGATTTCCGTGGGTTAAACGCAGTCTCCCTATTAAACAAATCTCCCCTCCCAGTCATCAAGGAAATGTTAGCCCACTTGGCGGGGGGGAAAATCTTCTCTAAATTGGACTTAAGGGAGGCGTATTATCGCATTCGCATTCGGGAGGGGGATGAATGGAAAACAGCTTTTAATTGTGCATTTGGGGCTTTTCAGTATAAAGTGTTACCGTTTGGATTGGCTGGGGCACCTGGGGTTTTTATGCAGTTGATAAATGAGGTCTTGCACGACCACTTGTTCAATGGGGTTTTGGTTTATTTATTCAAAAACCATGAGGGAACATGTGCAATTGGTTAGGCAAGTGTTAACCAAATTGAGAAAGGCTGACTTGTATGCCAAGCTATCCAAATGTGCATTTCATCAAACACAAATTGATTATTTGGGGTATAGGATTTCAGATAAAGGCATTGAAATGGATCCTGCCAAAATTGAGGCTATTTTAGTATGGGAGCCCCCACGCACACGCAAACAACTACAATCATTTCTCGGATTTGCGAATTTTTATCGTCCATTTTTAGAAAAATTTGCTGAGATTGCCTTACCCCTAACTGAATTACTCAAAACAAAGGGTGTGGGAGACACCCGCAAATCAAAGAATCCAGGGGCACTCCTAAAATGGACGCCTGCTTGTCAACAGGCGTTTGACCAACTCAAGCGACTGTTTACCTCTGAACCAATCTTGCAACACCCTGATCCTGACAGACCATTTGTGGTGCAAGTCGATGCCTCAGACTTTTCTATTGGTGCCCTCTTATTGCAAGGCGATGAGCAAGGACAATTAAAGCCTTGTGCTTATCTGTCACATAAATTCTCTGAGACAGAGAGACACTGGCATGTTTGGGAGAAGGAGGCTTTTGCGGTGAAAGCCGCTTTGGAGAATTGGAGGCATCTATTGGAGGGGGCAGCACACCCTTTTGAAGTGTGGACTGATCATAAAAACTTGGAGTCCCTTACTGCCTCTCGTAAGCTCAGCCCTAAGCAAGTGTGATGGGCTCAGTACTTCAGCCGCTTTGATTTTAAACTCAGATTCATTCCGGGAAAGAAAAACTTTTTAGCTGATGCACTGTCGCGCCAACCCCAGGATTCAGGAACAGCCCCAGATGTGGGCCACATTCCCTCCATCATCCAGTATCTGGCATAGATCATCCACCCAGGTGACTAAAGGAGTTCAATACTATATCATCGCCAAAAGCCTGACTGAGTCGATCCAGAAAACTAATAGAATTTAGATGCTTCTGGAGCTGCAAGGCCGCCATCTTCTAGATCACCATACTTAGAAATGGAACTGACCTATCATTGTATAGGTCCCCTAGTTCAAGTGAGGGTTTCTTCACTTGGCTCTGTCAGTTTGAATATCTAAGTCCCACATGTTCTACTTTGAGTCAGCTGGAGTTTTATCAAGGCTAAGGGCAGAAAATACTGGCAGGGAAAAACCACAACATGTCAAATCATTATTAATTTGTCTCCTTGTGATAGATCTAAACCTATCTAGTGAGGTGAGATAGATCAAGGCGGTTTCCCAAAAGATTTGCTTCAGCCAGAATTTAAGCCAACAAAGAGTCTTATTCAAGCCCCACAGGAGATGCAGCCTAGTTCTAATTATATTAAAACATTAGAATTTGAATGAGGGACACATGTTATGGTTCTTATGAATTTTGATTGAACTTCTATACTTGGAATCTCTTTATATAAATATTTATATAACAAAATAAAAATAACGTGCATATGCTGAGGGGTGCATATTCAGGATATGTATGACAATGTAATATTGTGAAGCTGAAACATTATGCAGGAAAACCTTCACTTGGGATGTGATTTGGAATGAATTCCTAACTTAGAAATGCTGATGGCCTGGTACTACATATTACATAAATATTGTTTGTTTATTTGTTTAGTCACTTCCGACTCTTTGTGACTTCATGGACCAGCCCACGCCAGAGCTTCCTGTCGGTCGTCAACACCCCCAGCTCCCCCAGGGACGAATCCGTCACCTCTAGAATATCATCCATCCACCTTGCCCTTGGTCGGCCCCTCTTCCTTTTGCCTTCCACTCTCCCTAGCATCAGCATCTTCTCCAGGGTGTCCTGTCTTCTCATTATGTGGCCAAAGTATTTCAGTTTTGCCTTTAATATCGTTCCCTCAAGTGAGCAGTCTGGCTTTATTTCCTGGAGGATGGACTGGTTTGATCTTCTTGCAGTCCAAGGCACTCTCAGAATTTTCCTCCAACACCACAGTTCAAAAGCATCGATCTTCCTTCTCTCAGCCTTCCTTATGGTCCAGCTCTCGCAGCCATATGTTACTAAGGGGAACATCATTGCTTTAACTATGCAGACCTTTGCTGTCAGTGTGATGTCTCTGGTCTTAACTATTTTATCGAGATTTGTCATTGCTCTTCTCCCAAGGATGAAGCGTCTTCTGATTTCCTGACTGCAGTCAGCATCTGCAGTAATCTTCGCACCTAGAAATACAAAGTCTTTCACTGCTTCTACATTTTCTCCCTCTATTTGCCAGTTATCAATCAAGCTGGTTGCCATAATCTTGGTTTTTTTGAGGTTTAGCTGCAAGCCAGCTTTTGCACTTCCTTCTTTCTCCTTCATCATAAGGCTCCTCAGTTCCTCTTCGCTTTCAGCCATCAAAGTAGTATCATCTGCATATCTGAGATTGTTAATGTTTCTTCCAGCGATTTTAACTCCAGCCTTGGATTCCTCAAGCCCAGCATGTCGCATGATGTGTTCTGCATACGAGTTGAATAGGTAGGGTGAGAGTATACAGCCCTGCCATACTCCTTTCCCAATCTTAAACCAGTCCGTTGTTCCGTGGTCTGTTCTTACTGTTGCTACTTGGTCGTTATACAGATTCTTCAGGAGGCAGACAAGATGACTTGGTATCCCCATACCACTAAGAACTTGCCACAATTTGTTATTGTCCACACAGTCAAAGGCTTTAGAATAGTCAATAAAACAGAAATAGATGTTTTTCTGAAACTCCCTGGCTTTTTCCATTATCCAGCGGATATTGGCAGGATCTTGAGCATTACCTTACTGGTATGTGAAATGAGTGCCACTGTTTGATAGTTTGAACATTCTTTAGTGTTTCCCTTTTTTGGTATGGGGATATAAGTTGATTTTTTCCAATCTGATGGCCATTCTTGTGTTTTCCAAATTTGCTGGCATATAGCATGCATTACCTTGACAGCATCATCTCGCAAGATTTTGAACAGTTCAGCTGGGATGCCATCGTCTCCTGCTGCCTTGTTATTAGCAATGCTTCTTAAGGCCCATTCAACCTCACTCTTCAGGATGTCTGGCTCTAGCTCACTGACCACACCGTGTCAGGGTCAGGCTCGCTTCGCAATAAGACACGGACTCCCTTAATGGGTATTAAGGATTTCCGGTTTATTGCAATGGTAGCTGACAGAACGAAAAACGGGAACGGGGGGTGTAGTGTGGAGGTGCCCATTTTATACCCTCTTGCATGACCCCGGGCTCCTCCACCCTCTATTGTCCCAATCCCTCTTGATGGGACCCTTGATTGCTGCATGGGTGTTTTCCCGGTGTCTTCTCTTGTCCTCTCGATTCTGGTGTGTCCTCCAGGGCACCAGGTGCGGCTTATCTCTGTTCATCCAATGTCCTTCTTTTCAGCTGTATGGGTGCTCCATGGGTGTGGGTGCTTTGGGTGCTTGGTTTAATCCCTGGTTTAATTATCTTCTTCCTCTATTCCTTGATGATCATGATCTACGTTGTGAGGCTCTTTGTGCCTTGCAACGAGGTCATGACACACCGTCAAAGCTATCCCTGATATTGTTATCCTTCCTATACAGGTCTTCTGTATATTCTTGCCACCTTTTCTTGATCTCTTCTTCTGTTAGGTCCTTTGTTTTTGATCATACCCATTTTTGCCTGGAATTTACCTCCGATGTTTCTAATTTTCTGGAAGAGGTCTCTTGTCCTTCCTATTCTATTGTCTTCTTCCACTTCCACGCATTGCTTGTTTAAAAATAATTCCTTATCTCTTCTGGCTAACCTCTGGAATTTTGCATTTAATTGGGCATACCTCCCCCTATCACTGTTGCCTTTTGCTTTCCTTCTTTCTTGGGCTACTTCTAGTGTCTCAGCAGACAGCCATTTTGCCTTCTTGGTTTTCTCTTTCTTTGGGATGTATTTTGTTGCCGCCTCTTGAACAATGTTGCGGACTTCTGTCCATAGTTCTTCTGGGACCCTATCTACTAAGTCCAGTCCCTTAAATCTGTTCTTCACCTCCACTGCATATTCCTTAGGAATATTAGTGAGCTCATATCTAGCTGATCCGTGGGTCTTCCCTAATCTCTTTAGTCTGATCCTAAATTGTGCAAGAAGAAGTTCGTGATCTGAACTACAGTCAGCTCCAGGTCTTGTTTTTACCGACTGTATAGATGTCCGCCACCTTTGGCTGCAAAGGATGTAGTCAATCTGATTTCGGTGTTGTCCATCTGAGGAAGTCCATGTATAAAGCTGTCTCTTAGGTTGCTGGAAGAGAGTGTTTGTTATGCAGAGTGAGTTGTCTTGGCAAAATTCTATCAGCCTATGTCCTGCTTCATTTTGTTCACCCAGGCCATGCTTACCTGGAATTCCAGGTGTCATTTGACTGCCCACGTTAGCATTCCAGTCTCCCGTGATGAAAATAACATCTCTTTTAGGCGTGTCGTCCAGTAGGTGCTGCAGATCCTCATAGAACTGCTCTACTTCAGCTTCTTCAGCATTTGTGGTTGGGGCGTATATTTGGATCACTGTGATGCTAGATGGCTTGCCCTGAATTCGAATTGAGATCATTCTATCGTTTTTTGGATTGTATCCAAGCACTGCTTTTGCCACTTTACTAGTAATTATGAAGGCTGCTCCATTTCTTCTGTGGTCCTCTTGTCCACAGTAGTAGATCTGGTGGTCATTTGATGTGAAGTGGCCCATTCCAGTCCATTTCAGTTCACTGACGCCCAGAATGTCTACCTTTAATCTTGACATCTCACCAATAACCACATCCAATTTGCCCTGGCTCGTAGATCTTACATTCCAGGTTCCAATGGTGTGTTGATCCTTAGAACATCGGATTCGCCGTTCACCACCAGCACCGTCGGCCGCTAGCCGTCCTTTCGGCTTTGAGCTAGCTGCGTCATCACGTCTGGGGCTAGTTGAACTCATCCTCTGTTCCTCCCCAGTAGCATTTTGACCATCTTCCGACCTGGGGGTCTCATCTTCCAATGGTATACCGACATATCTCTGGTTGTACTGATCCATTTAGTTTTCACGGCAAGAATACTGGGGTGGGTTGCCATTACCTTCCCCAGGGATCACATTTAGTCTGACCTCTCTGTCATGACCTTCCCGTCTTGGGTGGCCCTTCACGGTTTAGCTCATGGCATCATTGAGGTGCTCAAGCTCCAGCACCACGACAAGGTAACGATCCTTTGCTGCCTGGTGAAATTAAATTGAATTTTCTTCCACGGTGAATGCTTGGTTGAAACCACTTAAGTACCTATCTTTCTCCTGCCTGCCTGCCTGCCTGCCTCTGCAAACATGACTGCAAACACAATTCTCATAAATGTTTATTCTAGAGGAAGCCAAGCACTGCAGTCCTAAATTTCTCTATTAATTTCCCCGCAGCTCAGTGGACTTTACTAAGTAGATACGTTGAGGATGCCACCTTGATTATTAAGCAGACCTCTTGGGGACATGGACGTGCATACACACAAACACGGTCTGCAAGTGGGAGAGTGAAGGCAGGGGGTTCATCATGGCCACTCCTGCAGAGCTAGAGAAGTTTGTTGGAGTTTGAGGGTGGGCAAGGAGTTGGGTTTTGGGCAACTGCACATGGCAAAGGAAAGGCAGCCCTTGCCTTCTGTGCAGAGTGCTTGCAAATGCTGGTAACATACAACAAGTAAGAGTGGCAGAACAGTGTTGAGCTGGGAGCAGGTGGCTGAATGTTTGCTTTTAATTATATATTTATATTTATTAAGATTTTTTTTGTAGAATAAAAGACAAACCAAAAGAAAAGAAAAGAGACAGAAAAAGAAGTACAAGAAATAAAATGAGAGAAAAAGAAACTAAAGTTAAGGAATGTATAAATGACCTTCTTTTCAACAGATAATTACAATTTTATTGTCCCTCCTCCCTATTAGAGGTTATACAAGTCCCTTCAGTTCCTCATTTAATCCATGTCTTTCTTAATCTCCCCATCCTTAAATCATGGTTTTTTTCTTTCTTCTTTTAGCAAAAAGTCCATATAAAGTTTCCAGCCGTTCAGAAAAGTTTTTGTTGTTTTTTCTCTGACCAAACAGGTCAGTTTTGCCATTTCTGTGAATTCTGACATTTTCCCAATCCATTCCTCCACTGTGGGCAGATAGCTGGATGTGCTGAGGTTTTTTCCCTCCCCTTAGTCCCTCGTGGCCAGACATTTAGCCCAAAGAATGGGGTCCCCTCTCTTGACAGAGAAGCTCCACTGGAATTTCTTCTTTCAGATCTTTTATAGATTTTACAGCTGCTGGGCTAATTGCCTCATGCCACATTGATTTACAAGCTGCCACTTCAAATATTTATTTCTCCAGCCAGCTTCCTTGTTCTTTTGGGATCTCTTTTTCTAACCCTAGGAGGTTATTTTCCTGTTCTCAGGAGTTTGATATGCCAACTATCTGATAAGCTCTAAAGATATGATAAAATGTTAAGATAAGATGTTAAGATAAGAGTTTTATATGCCAACTATCAGAGAAGATGTGGATGTGCCTCTCTCGCTTCCAGTTAATGGCAACCTGTAGAGGCCCCAGGGAAGGGCCCTGAAGGACAGGAAGAAGAGCCGCTACCAAGGCAACAGTTAAATGAGCCAGGCTTGAGCCTGTTCCATGAAACTAGAGAAAACACCTCAGACAGGCCCCTCCCCAGGTCACCAGAGATAAAAGGAAGGAGGAAGGGAGGGAGCGCTTTCGGACATGCAAGATTCTGTTACAGGTAGTCCTCCCTTAATGACGGTAATCAGGATTGGAATTTCTGTAGCTAAGCAATGAGGTCATAAAGCAAGAAGACATTGTGACTGCATCGCTTAGCGATGGCAATCCTGGCAATTTCCCTTGCTGTTGTTAAGCGAATTTTACCAGTTAGCCGAGCACCCACCCCAATCCAAGCCATTCCTGGCTTGGTCCCTCCCAGCTCTGAGCCTCAGCAAGGTAAGTGTCAGATCCCCCCGATCAAAGGTTTTACAAAACCCCTTATTGGAGCATCTCCCATCATTTCCTTCTCCAAGGAATGGACTCTGTGTCGCCAGATGGGAGGGGGTGTGAAGTTGGAGTGTGAAGTGGTTTATGATGGCTATGGCGGATATCAAGGACACGGGGCTGAGATATGCCAGGAATACCATCTGGATGGGACGGGGGAGTGACATGGTTTCATGGGAAAGGGGACTAACTAAGGGAATGTAGTTTTTAAGTTAGGTTTGAGCAGCAACTCTTTATTCGCTGCCTCCTGCTCCCCCAGCAGCTCTGCAAAGGGACTGCTTTGAGGGTTTTTTTTCCTGCATCTGAAGCCTGGCCTGGCCCAGCAGCCAGGCCAGGCATGTCATCAGCAGTGGAAACAAGAAGCCTGCAAAGGTCAGCCAGGGCGGCGGAGTGCAGTGGACTAAAAGGCATAGGTGGAGTGGGGAGATAGGTGGGTGGGGGAGTTGTAGCACCTCTGCAGTTGTAAGTGTGGGCAGGCTGCCAAGTGCCTGAATTTTGATCATGTGGCTGCAGGGGCGCTGCAACGGCCATATCTTTGGGCACCAGTTGTAAGTCCATTTTTTCAGCACTGTCATTATTTTGAAAGGTCACTGAACGAATGGTTGTTAAGTGAGGACTACCTGTATTATAGCTGTTAACAATAAAGGTAGCCCTGACTTATATGGCTTTGATTTTTTTTAGTCTTGTCTACCTCGCAGGGCTGACACAATCTGAGCATTCTTTCATTGGCTCTAACTCTTTTGTGGCCTTCTTTTACCTGTTACAGACAGCTCCCTTAATTATTAGTGTATCTTTTTCTTGGCCTTATTTTTCCTTTACTTGCCGCACAGCGTAGGGAAAAACAAGAGGTTATGACAAAAGAGATTTAGAACAGAACAGATTTAGACCGGCTACCGGTCATGACTTTAGGATTGTCCTCCTGACTTTTCTGCTGTAACAGAAACCATATGTAGCTGCTCTAAGGCAGCCTTCCTGACCAGGAACCTTCAGATAAATTGGGATAACAACCCCCAGAATTTCCAATCAGACTACCACTATTATTACTATTATTACTTGTCAATTTGTTACCTCAGTCACCATAGCAATTTCTATGGCAGTAGAGAAATTTGATAAATAAATAAATTCTTACTATCTGCATCTAAGAATATGGCAACCCAATGTTCAAAGGAAATTTATTTATTTATTAATTCATTCAATTTATATTGCCGCCCATCTCAGACTAGTGACTCTGGGCAGCTAAATGTTATGGCCAGAGCTGCATTTCTTCTCCTATTGAACGTCTGGGTGTTATGAGTTTAAGAGCCGTTCCCCAGATCAGAGAGGCAAAAGGCAACAACAAGAAGCAGACGTACCTAGAAATGTCTTGGCTGCAGACAAGATGTGACACCTTGCACTGTGGTCACTAGGCACACCCCATTTACCAGTGGCCTCACCTTGTTTATCAGCTAATCATTATCGTTATGTATTATGACGCAGCTTGAGATGTAATACAGAGTTAAATATAGTACTGAGGTGTGGAAATTAGGGTACAGAGTATACAGTTTATTGCTGTTTCTGAAGATAAGCAAGGAAGTTGATATAGCCCCTGAATCCTCACCCAAAGTTCTCATGCATACATCACATGACTTGAGCTCTGTCTTCAGGGCACAAACGTTTGGCCAGTTTTCAGACCGAAATCCTTTGACCCATGTCAATAGTATGCACGATCCAGAGTATTTATTTTATTTATGAGATTTAGAGGCTGCCCAACTCCAGAACAATTCTGGACAGCTTATACAAACATTCCACTATAACAGAAAATGTAACTAACAGGGTTCAGTACCCCAAAGTCTGGGAGAACAGCCACATTTTTTAAGACTTCTAGAACATCACCAGAGTGGGAGGCAAATGGATCTCTGGGGTGAGGGGGATATAATTCCAAAGGGCTGGTGCCACAGCAGAAAAGGCATGCTTCCTGGCTCCCAATAGACAGTATTGTTTGATCAATGGGGCTGAAGTGAACCAACTCTGCCTAGTCTTACTAGACAGGTAGAAACCATCGATGACAGGCAGTTCCTCGGATAACCTGGTCTTATGCCATGAAGGGTTTTAAATGTGATAACCAGCACCTTGAATTGTAACTGGAAGCTCACTGGTAACCAGTGCACCTGACTGAGCAGTGGTGTCACATGGGCATACCAAGGCATGCCCAACACTTCCCATCCAGATCTGCACAGCTTCTGGACACTGAGGCAGAATGTTGATGGCATTGCTTGGTTGGCCTAGGATTAAGATATACAGTTGAGTATCATCTGCATACTGATGACACCGGTCCCCAAACTGACGGATGACCTCCCCCAGCAATTTCATGTAGATGTTAAACAGGAGGGGATGAAGTATGGAACCCTGGGGTACCATGCAGATGAGGGGCTGAAGTCGCAACCTCTCCCCCCCATCAGCCCACCAACACTGACTGGAACTAGCCACCAAAAAAGGAGAAGAACCATCATAATACAATGCCCCCTACGCTGCAGCCAGTCCAGAAGGATACAGTGATCAAATGTATCAGAAACCTCTAAGAGATCATAGAGCACAAGGATGGACACACTGCCCTCTGGCTCCACCAGGGGTCATCAATAAGTGTGACTAATACCATCTCTATACTGAATCTTGGCCTGGCTAAATGGGTCCAGATAATCACCTTCCTTCAGGATCCTCTGCAACTGATTTTTGACCACCTTCTCAACAACCTAAAATGGGAAGGTTGGAGATAGGTTGATATTTTATCCAAGATCGTCAGGTCCAGGGATGGCTTCTTGAGGATAGGGTGACCATTGCCTTCTTCAGGGCCAAAGAAACCAACCCCTCTCTGAAGGAAGCTAATACTACTGCATGGACCCAATGACAGATCACCTCCTGGACAACCTTAACAACCCAGGAGGGACCTGAGTTTAATAGGCAGGTACCAAACTCACAGCTTGGAAGACCCTGTCCACCTCATCAGGAGTCTGAGACTCAAATTCATTCCAGGTAACCTCACAAGACCCCAACCCAGGTATCTCAACTGGAATAGCCCAGTTGGAATCCAACTCTGAGTGGATCTGCGTGACTTCATCCGCCAGATAATTTGAATATTCTTCAGAGCAGCCCTGCAGAGGCTCCTGTGACCCATCCCTCCCCAGCAGGGACTGAATCATCTTACACAGGGCTGCTGAATGACTATTGGCAGACACAGTAAGGGCAGAGAAATATTGACATTCACTGCCTTTACTGCCATGAGTAATCTTGAATACAGATTCCTATCCATGTTCAGTCACACTCACTTTTTGTTTCCCTGCCTAAATGTGGCTTACATTTCTCACCCTATTCAACAAAACATTGTTCAATGGTGAGAAATGTAAAGTTCTGCACTTAGGCAGAAAAAAACAGATGCACAGGTGCAAGATAAGAGGTACCTGGCTCAGCAGTAGTACGTGTTAGAAAGATCTGGGCGTCCTGGTAGACCACAGATTAAGCATGAGCCAGCAGTGTGCCACAGCTCCCCCAAAAGCCAGTGCAATCTTGGGTTGCATCAACAGAGGTATAGCACCAAAACCATGGGAAGAGATAGTACTGCAGTAGCCAGACCATACCTGGAATATTGTGTCCAGTTCTGGTTGCCACAATACAAAAAGGACACAGAGGGACTGGAAAAAGTACAGAGAAGAGCAACACAGATGGTAAAGGGCTTGAAGAATAAATCCTACAAAGAGTGCTTAAAAGAACTAGATATGTTTAGCCAAAAGAAGAGAAAGCTAAGGGAAGACATGACAACAATCTTCCAATATATGAAGTGATGTTACATGGCAGAGGGTATAGATTTATTCTTCACTGCACCTGAGGCTAAGACAAGAAGCAATGCATGGAAGCCTTACAGAAAGTGATAGAAATTTGAAATAAAGAGGGATTTTCTGACTGTGAGATCTATTAAGCAGTGGAACAGTCTGTCCCCAGAGGTCAGTAGTGCTCCATCACTGGTGGTTTTCAAGAAAAGATTGGACAGCCATTTGTCCAGGATGCTATGAGAATTACTACACTGGGCAGGGATTTGGATTAGAAGAGCTCCAGGGTCCCTTCCAACCCTATGATTTTATAAGTCCTGCAATGGTTCTCTAGGTGTATCTTCTGGTGCTTCATCTCCCAGTGCTCCATGGTAAACAAAGGTGCAGCCTGAGATTGGTGCACAGGAAGAGGTCGCATAGAGACAATGTGGTCCAAGGTCCCTGCCACCCATCCATTGACTGTGGTTGAATTACCCAGCAGTTCATTGTTCCAGAGATTTGAATTCATTCTTTGTCCTGATTCTTTTTGTGGCCTTGGGCACATTCTTCATTCTCCTGCAGTAGATGCAGGATAATTGAGGAAGGGAGAGTGAACTCCAAGATGCAAAGTTATTTATTTTATTTCATTTTACCTATATGGATAAGTCCTGAGTGACAGGAAAGACATTTGCCTTGCTGTACATGTCAGTTTAGAACACTGGCCTGTGGTCCTTCATTCTTACTCTGTTGAGACTTTTGATTCTGTATGAAAAGGGAGGAGAACCATCATTTTGAGTGAGGACTGATGTAGCTGGCATGTGAAAGGTAAATCAGAAACTGCCTACAGTTTAATTCTGTTTGGGAGTGATGAAAAAAGATGTACTGTACTAGGAAGTGAGGGAGGGAAGATCCCATACTGCTTTTTCTGATTTGAGTGTGGAAAACTCAGATGCAAAAATACAGACATTAGAGGGTTGCTTTCCATAGTTTTTTTCTTCTACTGAGTGAATTTGACTTTCCTGACTGGTCAGTTTGACATACATATCCATAGCTTAACAAGCTAACTGAGCTGACTTGCTTCCCATGTTCCATATGAACAGCTTTTAAAAACCTTCTTACATTCTCACATAATATGTTTATTTATATGAATATTCATTAGCTGCTTTATTATCTTTTTTTTTGAAGACCGATTAAATAGACAAGCCACTGCAAAGATGAAATAGTAAAAAAAAGGGGGTTGGAGGCATTGTAGCTACCAGCCAACCTTCCCTGTGCATATACAACTTTCCAGGCATGCCCCATTAGAGTAAAATGAAACATGGCCAAAATGTGCTTCAGATCCCAAGGATTATATTCAGTGCTTGATTCCTAAGCAAAGCAGCTTGTGCCTGTTCTGCTCTCTATCCTGACCTACACGTGCATTTGGTTCCTTAGTAGAAAGATCATGCTCTACATATGAACAGCGATATCATTTTCTTTACTATTACATTCTCATATAACTGTGCTGGATGATGAAGAAGAAGATAATGATGATAATCTTCTGTTATCTGCTGTTTTGGTGGGAGGAAGATTGTTTCAAATTCAGGGTTGTTTTTCCCTGGAGTAAATGTGGTATTTTTAGATAATGAAGCAAGATGCATTTGCCTTTTCCACATATATTATTGGTCTTCTCTCAATACGTTTATGATTCCGTCAAGGTTTTTTTATTTCTGATAAAGCTTAGGGTTCAAAAGCTACTCAGATGGTCTTTGCCCAGCAAGAGTCATGCCAAAATCTCCATTGGACTGTAAAGAATTTCTCCACCTTGTATCTGAACTTTAAAAATAGTAACCAGGAAGGAACAATCAGTTTTTAATCTGGAATTGTAATCACTTCAGATTGGACACAACATATAGGAGCCAGTTGATTATTGATGCAATTACACATATCTATATGGAAGGAAGACTTACGGGGCTCAGTGGGACTCTCAAGCAGGGGTATTTTGGATTACATGGCCAGTAAGGGCTGTTCGAAAGGTCGGCGGTTCGAAACCGCGCGGCGGGGTGAGCTCCCATTGCTCGTCCCAGCTCCTGCACACCAAGCAGTTCGAAAACATGCAAATGTGAGTAGATTAATTGGTACCGCTTCGGCGGGAAGGTAACGGCGTTCCGTGAGTCATGCTGGCCACATGACCCGGAAGTGTCCTATGGACAACGCCGGCTCCAAGGCTTTGAAACGAAGATGAGCACCGCCCCCTAGAGTCGGACATGACTGGACTTTACGTCAAGGGAAACCTTTACCTTTACCTTTAAGGGCTGTTCCACCCAGAAAATGAACAAATCCACATTGTTGAAAAGTAAACAGTTTATGTTACAAATTTTACTCTTGGCAGAGTAAGTGTACCGCAGTTATACAATTAAAGTGTAGTCTAGCCCAGAGAGAGTCAGGGTCAAATCCACCCTCAGTCATGGAAACTCACTGAACAACTTTACGCCCAATACCTTCTCTTAGCCCACCTACCATACAGCATTGATGTTATGTAGGAAAATTAAAAGAGGGAGTGCTATGTACGCCATCTTGAGCACCTGGACAAAGACAGAAAACAAATCTTATAATCACAGATAGAACTGGAAAGAGTAGATGGTTTAATAGATGCCTTTCAAATATGGTTTTTAAAGCATTGTCATATTCTTCTAGGTAGATTTTTCATTGCTTTTAACCTTCCAAGAATCAGATCAACAGTACCAACCTCCATGTTCTAGATGGAAGAAATCAGATGGAAGCAAGCAAACATCACACCCAAGACTATGAACAAAATCAGTCTGGGGTAAAGACTACAACTGTAGCTGCTGTAGGACTAGGTTTATCAGGTTATGAAAGGTAGGAAGACATAAGTGGCTGTGTGTGCATGTATAAGAATGGGTATGTGTTTTTTCTTGCACTATATTAGTTCGTGAGCGAAAAGGAAGAGTTGTCAAAGGCATCCAGGAGGTCAGCCTGGAATTTTTTCTTCTTATCTACATTGACTGGCAAAGTTCCAGCCAAGCTTTATTGCTCTTCTTATGCTCATGGTCTCTATGACAGAAGGAAGAAATATTATGATTCAGTTTTGAGATGGTTAGCCTTCCCCTTCCGCCTTTCAGGTGTCCAAGGTCCTCAGTTCTAACTCTTTTTCTTCAAGAAGCAGGGTGTAGCCCTCAACAGTGTTGAGTTATACTCCAGTAGCACTGATTTGGATTGTACCACGCGCTTTCAGGCATAACTGATGAGGAAGGTGCTTTTTCTCCTCTTCTCCCTCTTCTCTTGTGCTGAAACAGGTGAGTAGAGCTAAGGCTGTAAACAACTCTTCAGAGAGATGGCAGGATGGTTCTGGGGAAAAATATATATCTCTGTATAAATGATGCATCTTCCAAAGCAAGATGAATGGCAATGGGTGATATACTATAAATACATTTAGCAATATTCTGGATCTATATCTAATACACTGATTGATGACTGAAAAAAATTACTATTACTAGGTTATGTTTTGATAATTCAATAATACATTGCTGGATGTAACCAAAATTTTGTATGTAGTCATAAAGGAGTTTTTGAAATACAAGGAAAAATGGAATAATATCCAACTAGAAAACCACCTTTTAAAATTGATAAATGTATGGAATTTTTGTGCATGTGATTGCAACGAATAATCAAATTTACATGAAGTATCAAATATAATCAAAATTAGTTAGAAATCCAATATTCTAAAGATTGCATCAGTGAAACAGGAATCTTATATATGACTGCTACATCTATAAGTAAGGCCTGAGAAAGTTAGGGACTTTCCCATATGGGGAATATGGCAGTTCAACAGATACCTAATTCCTGTTTCAGGCAACTTTTTGCTTGTCAAATGTTTTATCTGGGATGAGGAAGGATATTTTGAGAAAGAATATTAAGGATGGGACAGGCACTTGGACTGGACTAATGAAAAGTGGGATTCAGAACCGCTATTTTAAACATTTCTACTGATGTTGACTTAGGCCATCTCTGATAGCATCTTGCAAATTAATGAAGCGTTGGGCTTCATGTGGTTTGATAGGGCAAGATAAGGGTCATGTTCCTGGCATGTTGTGGATGGATGTTATTGGATAGCCCAAAGTATCTTGCACAATAGATAGGTCCAGTTCAACAAAAGGAACCCTGAAGAAGTTGCCCATCTCTAGCTTTTATTTAATTGGGTAATAATTCTAGTAAAATTTCAAAGTAGCAAAATAAAATGCAGTCTAAAGCCATATATTTTTCTGTTTAAAGTTCATGCAACTGTTTTAAAACAAATTCTGTAGACATGAAATTAAAAATATGAAAAAACAGTCCACATTAAATCCCTCTTTGCAACAAATTCAGTTCTATTTACTTATTGTCAGAGTTGATCTATTTTATTTTTGGTTCCTAAATTTGCTTTGAGATGGCTCCTGTCACAGAAGGAAGGAAGCCATCTAGGGTGGCCATCCTCTCAAGGCAAAATGTGGCAGTTGCCTCAGGAAACAGATTTTGGATGTTATGAAAGAGTGTTATGCACTTATTTTATAATTATGATTTTACAGCCATGGTTAGGAAGAAGTACTTGATGGATATTCTTCCTTTTATGCTGGCTTTGTATAATAAACTTCATAATTTGTATAGGCAAGAGGTATCTTTTGATGTTTCACTTTAGTCCAGTGTTTCTCAACTTTTTGACCTTGGAGGAACCCTTGAAATATTTTTCAGACCTTGGGGAACCCCTGCACATTCATGCTCAAATATAGGCCAGAACTTAAAAAATTATTATATTCGTTTCATGTGTAGAATGAAATGAACCCTGGTTGAGAAACTCTGTTATAGACAGCTAAATCCTAAATCCAACTTTTTTCATCCTATTATTTAATTTTTATCCCGCCTTTATTCTCTTCATAAATAACTCAAGGCAGCAAACATACCTAATACTCCTTCCTCCTCCTATTTTCCCCACAACAGCAACCTGTGAGGTGAGTTGGGCTGAGAGAGAGTGACTGGCCCAAGGTCACCCAGCTGGCTTTCATGCCTAAGGCGGGACTAGAACTCACAGACTCCTGGTTTCTAGCACAGCACCTTAATCACTAGATCAAACTGGCTCTCCTTTCAGCAATTTGTTGTTTATTCGATCAGTCGCTTCTGACTCTTCATGACTTCATAGACCAGCCCACACCAGAGCTTCCTGTTGGTCATCGCCACTCCCAGCTCCCCCAAGGATGAGTCCGTCACCTCTAGTATATCATCCATCCATCTTGCCCTTGGTCAGCCCCTCTTCCTTTTGCCTTCCACTCTCCCTAGCATCAGCATATTCTTCAGGGTATCCTGTCTTCTCATTATGTGGCCAAAGTACTTCAGTTTTGCCTTTAATATCATTCCTTCAAGTGAGCAGTCTGGCTGTGTTTCCTGGAGGATGGACTGGTTTGATCTTCTTGCAGTCCAAGGCACTCTCAGAATTTTCCTCCAACACCACAGTTCAAAAGCATCGATCTTCCTTCTCTCAGCCTTCCTTATGGTCCAGCTCTCACAGCCATATGTTACTAAGGGAAATACCATTGCTTTAACTATGTAGACCTTTGTTGTCAGTGTGATGTCTCTGCTCTTAACTATTTTATCGAGATTTGTCATTGCTCTCCTCCCAAGAATTAAATGTTTTCTGATTTCCTGACTGCAGTCAACGTCTGCAGTAATCTTCGCACCTAGAAATACAAAGTCTGTTGCTGCCTCTACGTTTTCTCCCTCTATTTGCCATTTATCAATCAAGTTGGTTGCAATAATCTTGGTTTTTTTGAGGTTTAGCACTTTTGAGGTTTTGCACTTCCTTCTTTCACCTTCATTGTAAGCCTCCTCAGTTCGTCTTCGCTTTCAGCCATCAAAGTGGTATCATCTGCATATCTGAGATTGTTAATGTTTCTTCCAGCGATTTTAACCCCAGCCTTGGATTCTTCAAGCCCAGCATGTCGCATGATGTGGTCTGCGTACAAGTTGAATAGGTAGGGTGAGAGTATACAGCCCTGCCATACTCCTTTCCCAATCTTAAACCAGTCTGTTGTTCCGTGGTCTGTTCTTACTGTTGCTACTTGGTCATTATACAGATTCCTCAGGAGGCAGACAAGATGACTTGGTATCCTCATACCACTAAGAACTTGCCACAATTTGTTATGGTCCACACAGTCAAAGGCTTTAGAATAGTCAATAAAACAGAAATAGACGTTTCAGCAATACAAAGAATAAATTAGAAAGCCAATCAAGGCAATTTTCATAGGAGCTTTAAGCTGTGCATGTCCCATCCTACTTGTTGCTGAAAGTAAAAACTGGCTTGATTAAGAGATTCTAGTCTAGCTTACCATCCATTCCCCAGCAATGGCCATGATGCTGGCCAGGTGTTTGATCTAGACCAGGGTTTCTTACCCCTAGGGTTCCATGAGAGGTCACCGTGGGTTCCCTGGGAGATTAAGATTTATTTAAAAAATTATTTCAAATTCGGGTAACTTCACATTAAAGAGGTAAGTTTCATTTTTTATTTTTAGTTTAAGAATACTGTTAATGCATATAAACAGGCCTACACATAAAACAAATATAATAATTTTGTAATTTTTGGCTCTTAGTTGAGCCTGAATGTGCAGGGGTTCCCCAAGGCCTGAAAAATATTTCAAGGGTTCCTCTAGGGTCAAAAAGTTGAGAAAGGCTGGTCTAGACAGTAATTCCAGCAGGTTCTAGATAATACTTTTTCCTGCCTATGACCCCTCCTACCCTTGCTGGCATGGGCAGTGCCATCTGTGTGGGTAGAACAGGTATTTCGTCTAACTTTGGATGCACCCCCATAATAAACTTTTTTTTTACTTATCAAATGTACTGTATATCCTGCCATATCATAGACTCTTGGCAGCTCACAGGACAAACAGACATTATAATAATTTTAAAAATATCTTGCTTAGGAACCCCACAACTATACCTGGCATCAAACCCAAAACACCCTCCAGAAAAGGTCTATTTTCAGTTCCTTCCAGAAGGCAGATAATGTTAGAGCCAATCAAACCTCTAATGGGAGGCCATTCCAGAGAGCTGGGTCCATTGTTGAGAAACAGCACCTCCATACTTTGGCCCCCTGGATCTCCCCAAAATAGGGGGCAATCAGCTTCTTCTCCCAGCATGCTTGGTCAGGCCAACTCCAGTGGACAGATGTGGTCCTACAGGTAACTCAGGGCCCATCTATAAAGGGCTTTAAATATTAAAAACAGCACTTTAAATTGCACTGAGAAGTTAATGCAGGGCCTACAAAATAGCTGTAACACATACTCACTGGCAAGTACCAGTCAGCACCCAGCCCACCATTTTTTGCACCAACTGAAGCTTCTGGGTGGTCTTTAAAGGCAGCCCCACTTCATCCTGTATTCTCTAGGTTGGAATGTGGGCATCTGTAAAACACCTGGTGAATCTTTTCATTTCTGTTTTTTTTTCCTGCAGTTTCTCTATTGGAACAGTGAAACAACTGCTGTTTCCACAAATGTTCCTTTGGGTTCTTCTTAGCTAGTCTCCATTCCAGCCATGATCTTTCCATCATTACATTGATTGCCTACCTGCAGTTCAGCTGGTTGATAGTGATGCAACTGAAAGATGACATTGCAACAGAGAAAGGCTAGAAGCAATCACAGTTGCAGAAGCAACAGCTGCATCATCATTCTGATGGTGTGATTGCAGGAAAAAAAATAGAAAAGGTCTCTTCTTAGACAGTGTAAGAGGGGGTTGGCCCTCAAATGAATGGTAATCTCTAGATTCTTGGCTTTCATTAAAAACCAAAGAGCAATTCCATATGCCTTCTAGAAGCTGAGATATGAGGTAAAATGTACAGTCCTATTCTGCCTATTTATTTTGTAAGCAGCGCCATTTCCTGCATTTCACTGCTTTAAGCCAATTGCCATTCCCAGAAATGCTGGGAGTCATCAGTCTGGAGAAGGAAGTTCCTGGTTTATTTTTTGCTCAAAATGGATTCCTTTTTATAAAAACAACTTCCCAGTGGGAAGTGATTTCTGCCTCATAAAAAAAAAGTTCAAAAATGCAGGCTTTTGGAGTAGCTCTGACTGGGCAAAAGTATGGTTTCCTATTCCTCCTAATTGCAGGTCCAAAAACAGGGGTTTATATCTGTTTCCTGGACAAATTGCTAAACAGTGTGGTGGCCTTTTGACTAGAAACATGCTTAGAGGAAGCCAATTAGCTAAAAGCATTTCAGTCTTGTTCCAGGCCTGGCTGTAACACAGAAACAGCTTTGGTTGCCTTGAGTAATGCCCTTTATTGGGAGAGTGATGACAGAGGCCTACCATGTTGATTCAGCCTGATGCACCTAAACCTCTTGACAGCTCTTGACACCAGTGAAGTGTGCTATTGCTTGTGTGGTTCCACTGTCGGGAATTAGAAACGTAGGCTTACTATGCTTCCATTTCTACCTGCAGTCTTGGCATCAGAGAATGGTAGTGAGAGATCCCTGATCAGATCCCTGATGATTTTGTTGTCAGGTCCCATGGGGTCTTATATTTCTCTGCTCTTCAGTGTCTACATAAGCCCTTGGAATGATTATCTGGAGATGCAGTATGGTGTCAGCACTATGCTGATGACACTGAACTCTCTCCCTTCCATTTGAATTGGGAGAGTCTGAGCAAGTGCCTGCCTGTTCTCTGGAATCAGCAATAGCCTGTGTGAGGACAAACTGGAGCTGAATCCCAGCACCATGGATACCCCAATCTGTTTGATACAACGGGTTCTTAGCTGAACTGCCTTGACTATAAACTTGACAGTTCTGCTCACAATGTATATTTTAGAGCCCAGGAAGAAATAGGACAATCTGCGATTCAGGCCCCAGTGGGCTGTTATATTAACTAGGGATGTGAAATGTCTAAGCCTAAAAGGGCCATAGAGTTGACAGTCAAAAAAACATGAGCAGTATCTTTGATGGCTGGGCACCACATATACAGTACACGTCCTCTCATGATGTGGCAGGTGACGGCAGCACCCATATTTGGCCATGGAATCCAACAACTCAAATCTTGCTCTAGAATAGGCCCTTCTTAAGAATTGTACCAAACTCACTGACATAGCCTTGCTGCCTTCTCACCAGTTGGTTCAGCTCCCAGTGAGGTGGCCCCTTGGTGGCAGTGCCCCAATTATGGATCTGTCTCCCAAGAGAAGTGCTTCTGGTCTCAGAAGTCATCTCTCCCTCCAGGAAACTCTTGGATAGCAAACTATTCCAGGACTTAGCTACCTCTTATTTTCTTTAAGTGAACTCTGGCTTACTCCTTCAATTTATTGCTTTAAGATACTCTTAGCTTTACTTATTATAATTATTTTTATTACTTGTAAATGAATCTGGGCTGTTCCAAGAGGAAAAGGTGTCTAGAAATAAAATAAAAAATAAGGATAATTCCATCGGGTAATCCCCTAAATCTTATATACAGTAAGTGAGATTTATGAATAACAAGACTTCCTGTTTCATTGTCTCTCAGGCCCAGCCCTATGATTAGGAGCAATGGGACACCTACGTCAGGCAAGACATATTCAGAGATCAAGAGAGGTGGAAAAGGGAGGAGAAAAAGTGCAAAGTGTTTTTCTTTGCACTGATAAACCTAGACAGCTTCCCCTTGAATGCGATGTAGAACTAGCTGTTCCCTTATTGCTGCTCTTGGTCCAGCATTGTTTAGTGTAAAAGGAAGTGAGGAAAGCCACTTTTCCATTGCCCCAGTCAGACACTTTCATCTGGGAAAGAAAAATAAGGCTTTGAATGTAAAATATCCGTAGCTGCAAATATAATTCCCATGATTATGCATCACACTACAGTAAAACTATCAGCATTGTCCTCCATCTTTCTTTTTAGGTGGCTTCAGTGATGACGCTAGAGAAAGACTTCAATTTCATGAGCTTAAAAAAGTGGAACCTTTTCAATGGGAAATGATGGAAGCAAAGGATGAAAGAGGCCAGGTAACAATCCTTGAGCCTACACATTCCAGAGGTCTTGAAAGCGATGTACCTGCTGAGATTAACAACATGGATTCAATGGACCACAGGCTGATTGAAAAGAGGCCCCTGAGGAGAAACATTCTTAGCATCAGCACTGAATCTGAGGGTTTATCAACAGATAGAGTAGATACCACAAGCTTTTCAACAATCACTAACAACAGTAGCTTAGGAAATAACAAAACTACAAACCCAATGGTCACAGAGAGTCCCTCAGAAGAACCCAGCACCTTGGTACATGAAATTGCAACAAGCATAGCTTCCAGAAGTGCTTTCTCGGGTGAAACACACAACTCCTCAACAACGCTCACCAACACAGGGAGTCAAGCAAGTAGAAACACAGCTTCAACAAGTCTTCTTTCAGATGCAACAGACAGCCCTCCAACAGGAACCAGTACCACAAGGAGTGAGGTCAATACAACCCCAGCTACCACAAGGGAAATCTCAGCTGAGACAGTGCAAAGCCCCCCAGCACATGAAAATACCACAGTGGGTGATGTCACTACAAACACAGTACAAGCAAGTACTCCCTCAGAGGAAGCACAAGACTCCCTGATCACACAAAGCACCACAGGGAGTACCTCAGGTGAAACACACAGCTCTTCAACACCCCCTGGCAGCACCATGAGTGGTGTCACTCTAAGTACAGCTTCCATGAATCCTCTTACAGATCAAACCCTGAGCCCCTCAACATATAGCAGCTCCACCGTCACTGACGCCACTACCAACACAGCTTTCACAACTTCTCCTCCATTGGAAACACAGAGTACCACTGCAGATACCAGCACCACCGGTGAGGGAACTACGCCTATTGCTCCCACAGGTTCTCCCACAGATCAAACTGTTGATCCCTCGGGAGTTGGCAGCACCATAGGAAGCCAGATGACTACAACTCCAGCTCCCACAAGGGCACCTTCCCAGGAAACACAAAGCCCCTCAGTGGAAACCAGTAGCATGTTAACTGAAGTCACCACTAGGACAGCGTTGACCTCCCCTTCAGAAGAAGCAGATATCCGTACACCCACACACAGCACCTTGATGCAGATGAGTACCAGGGTGAGTGATGTGACTACAGACATCCTCTCTTCAAGTACCGTCCCTGGGGGAACACAGAGCTTTACTACAATGCTCAGCACAGCAGTGAGCGATGGGAGTGCAGCCTCAGCTTTTACAAGTTCTCCTTCGGTTGTAACACAGACCCCTCCCTCACAGGATAATACCACCATGAATGATGCCACTGCAACCACACCATCTGCAAGTAACCTCTCCACTGAGACACACAGCCCCCCAGCACATGAAAATACCACAGTGGGTGATGTCACTACAAACACAGTACAAGCAAGTACTCCCTCAGAGGAAGCACAAGACTCCCCGATCACACAAAGCACCACAGGGAGTACCTCAGGTGAAACACACAGCTCTTCAACACCCCCTGGCAGCACCATGAGTGGTGTCACTCTAAGTACAGTTTCCATGAATCCTCTTACAGATCAAACCCTGAGCCCCCCAACATATAGCAGCTCCACCGTCACTGACGCCACTACCAACACAGCTTTCACAACTTCTCCTCCATTGGAAACACAGAGTACCACTGCAGATACCGGCACCACCGGTGAGGGAACTACACCTATTGCTCCCACAGGTTCTCCCGGAGATCAAACTGGTGGTCCCTCGGGAGCTGGCAGCACCATAGGAAGCCAGATCACTACAACTCCAGCTCCCACAAGGGCACCTTCCCAGGAAACACAAAGCCCCTCAGTGGAAACCAGTAGCACGTTTACTGAAGTCACCACTAGGACAGCGTTGACCTCCCCTTCAGAAGAAGCAGATACCCGTACAGCCACACACAGCACCTTGATGCAGACGAGTACCAGGGTGAGTGATGTGACTACAGACATCCTCTCTTCAAGTACCGTCCCTGGGGGAACACAGAGCTTTACTACAATGCTCAGCACAGCAGTGAGCGATGGGAGTGCAGCCTCAGCTTTTACAAGTTCTCCTTCGGTTGTAACACAGACCCCTCCCTCACAGGATAATACCACCATGAATGATGCCACTGCAACCACACCATCTGCAAGTAACCTCTCCACTGAGACACACAGCCCCCCAGCACATGAAAATACCACAGTGGGTGATGTCACTACAAACACAGTACAAGCAAGTACTCCCTCAGAGGAAGCACAAGACTCCCCGATCACACAAAGCACCACAGGGAGTACCTCAGGTGAAACACACAGCTCTTCAACACCCCCTGGCAGCACCATGAGTGGTGTCACTCTAAGTACAGTTTCCATGAATCCTCTTACAGATCAAACCCTGAGCCCCCCAACATATAGCAGCTCCACCGTCACTGACGCCACTACCAACACAGCTTTCACAACTTCTCCTCCATTGGAAACACAGAGTACCACTGCAGATACCGGCACCACCGGTGAGGGAACTACACCTATTGCTCCCACAGGTTCTCCCGGAGATCAAACTGGTGGTCCCTCGGGAGCTGGCAGCACCATAGGAAGCCAGATCACTACAACTCCAGCTCCCACAAGGGCACCTTCCCAGGAAACACAAAGCCCCTCAGTGGAAACCAGTAGCACGTTTACTGAAGTCACCACTAGGACAGCGTTGACCTCCCCTTCAGAAGAAGCAGATACCCGTACAGCCACACACAGCACCTTGATGCAGACGAGTACCAGGGTGAGTGATGTGACTACAGACATCCTCTCTTCAAGTACCGTCCCTGGGGGAACACAGAGCTTTACTACAATGCTCAGCACAGCAGTGAGCGATGGGAGTGCAGCCTCAGCTTTTACAAGTTCTCCTTCGGTTGTAACACAGACCCCTCCCTCACAGGATAATACCACCATGAATGATGCCACTGCAACCACACCATCTGCAAGTACCCTCTCCACTGAGACACACAGCCCCCCAGCACACGAGAATACCACAGTGGGTGATGTCACTACAAACACAGTACAAGCAAGTACTCCCTCAGAGGAAGCACAAGACTCCCCGATCACACAAAGCACCGCAGGGAGTACCTCAGGTGAAACACACAGCTCTTCAACACCCCCTGGCAGCACCATGAGTGGTGTCACTCTAAGTACAGCTTCCATGAATCCTCTTACAGATCAAACCCTGAGCCCCCCAACATATAGCAGCTCCACCGTCACTGACGCCACTACCAACACAGCTTTCACAACTTCTCCTCCATTGGAAACACAGAATACCACTGCAGATACCGGCACTACCGGTGAGGGAACTACGCCTATTGGTCCCTCGGGAGCTGGCAGCACCATAGGAAGCCAGATCACTACAACTCCAGCTCCCACAAGGGCACCTTCCCAGGAAACACAAAGCCCCTCAGTGGAAACCAGTAGCACGTTTACTGAAGTCACCACCAGGACAGCGTTGACCTCCCCTTCAGAAGAAGCAGATACCCGTACAGCCACACACAGCACCTTGATGCAGACGAGTACCAGGGCGAGTGATGTGACTACAGACATCCTCTCTTCAAGTACCATCCCTGGGGGAACACAGAGCTTTACTACAATGCTCAGCACAGCAGTGAGCGATGGGAGTGCAGCCTCAGCTTTTACAAGTTCTCCTTCGGTTGTAACACAGACCCCTCCCTCACAGGATAATACCACCATGAATGATGCCACTGCAACCACACCATCTGCAAGTACCCTCTCCACTGAGACACACAGCCCCCCAGCACATGAAAATACCACAGTGGGTGATGTTACTAGAAACACAGTACAAGCAAGTACTCCCTCAGAGGAAGCACAAGACTCCCCAATCACACGAAGCACCACAGGGAGTACCTCAGGTGAAACACACAGCCCTCCAACACCCCCTGGCAGCACCATGAGTGGTGTCACTCTAAGTACAGCTTCCATGAATCCTCTTACAGATCAAACCCTGAGCCCCCCAACATATAGCAGCTCCACCGTCACTGACGCCACTACCAACACAGCTTTCACAACTTCTCCTCCATTGGAAACACAGAATACCACTGCAGATACCGGCACTACCGGTGAGGGAACTACGCCTATTGGTCCCTCGGGAGCTGGCAGCACCATAGGAAGCCAGATGACTACAACTCCAGCTCCCACAAGGGCACCTTCCCAGGGAACACAAAGCCCCTCAGTGGAAACCAGTAGCATGTTAACTGAAGTCACCACTAGGACAACGTTGACCTCCCCTTCAGATACCTGTACACCCACACACAGCTCCACTGTCATTGACGTCACTACCAGCACAGCTTTCACGACTGCCAGAACTACTATTTCCAAGAGCACTAGCAGAAGTACCACTACCAGAACTACTACTGCAAAGAGCACTTTCAGAACTACCACAACAGGTGAGCAGCAGTTTTGATTTGGTCCATATATTTGCTCCATCTTCTTTTTACCAGTGCAAAAGTCACGAGAACTTTTCCATCTATTCCTGTGATCAGATTATGGTGACCTTCGGTCTGAAGAACAGTGTGAAGCTTCTGAATTTTAGGAAATGGGTAAGATTTAGGGCCAATTGAGTGTGAGTGGGATGAGCTAGTATGCACTACATATCTATCCAAAATGACACCCTAACATATACACACTCCCTTCTAAGTGGTCCTGGGACTGCAGTCTAAGGCTATGAGGTTATTCTCACTCCGAGGCTTAGCATTTCTATTGCGGGGATGATATTTGTGGGCCTCCCAATATAGCAACCACTCCCCGCATTTCATACTATTGGGCATATTGCCTGGGCAGCTGAGAGTGGCCATTCAGCAACATTTGAAGGGTCGCAGGAATCTCCCTCCTGTTCTGCTGGGATGGGAGGATGGACACCTTCCTTGGGAAATGTCTTCCTTGTGCCCAGGTTCTAGAACAACATGACAGCACTGAACATTAATGGGCTTGTGTAGATTACTCCACGTTCACAGAAGAATTGCTTCATCTTGTTTTATCAAATTTTGGCTAAAACCTGGAAGGAGGCCTGTTATGCAGAACTCCCTCTCCAATCTTCTTCTGGAGGCAACTGTTAATGATTGAGATCACTGTGCTTCTTTGAATCATTTCTTTGCAATGTGAGCATCTTAAGGAGGGATTGTCAGTACTGATTCAGAGCATCAACACTTATCAGACCTTGAAAAAATGATGAAGAGAAAGTTTTTCTAATGGAAAAGGCAAGCGGCAAGAATTTTTTAAAAATAAAAAATTCCTAATTGAATTGACTACATTTTCCACTTCATTGCTTGAAAAATTGATCAGCCTCCCCATCCTTCCTGTCAGCTGATGTCAATTTAGAGACTGAAAGAGTTGAAGAGCAGTTGTGATTTGGTGTCACGTGAATATGTTTGATCTCACTTTATTTATGCTAGATAGTTTATTTTTATACATGTCACTCTGTGATATAGAATTATGCTTCTGCTTACATTGTTATCTTATAAGAATGGATCATACTTTCCAAATTAGATCTGTTATGTGGGGGCTTCTCTCTTCCAGAGCTCTGCTACAATGGTGGAACCTATGATGGGATCAAATGCAACTGTAATGAGGATTTATTCTATGGGCCCAAGTGTGAGTTTGCTGTGGATGAGATACCTGTCAGACAATGTAAGTATTATTAGGGAAAGCACAATCCTACTTTCCAGGTGACAGCCTAGTACAATTTTCTCAAACTGATTGCCTTCCAGATATCTTGGATTATACCTCCCATCATACCAGAATAAGGAGAGTTCTGCTCCAATGTATTTGGAGGGAAGCTGGGTCAGAAAGTGTGACTAATACAACCCCTTTGTAATGCAGGTAGACCAGGAACATGGTAGGAAAATAACCTACTCCCTGTTCCCAGTCCCACCTATCTTGGAATGATGATTCACAGAAGCCTATATGTTCACCAGCTCCAACATAGAAAAGACGAATTTGGAGCGTTTTTTTCTCACAGGGCTACAGAGGCCTTGTGAATAGGTGAGCAGATACTGCCTGTTCTGTGCTGAATAAAGTTTCTTCATCTAAGGAGAATCATGGAAGTTGGACCTGGGAACTGCCTCAAAGATACCTGATTGGTCATACACTCTTCCCTTTTACCAATAAATCAAAAATGAACTTTCAAGCCACACAGGGGATCTTTGGATTTAGGCACTTGAAATGTTGGAGAATGCCAACCCATTCACCTCTTGCCTGCCACATTTTAGAATTTCTTTGCTGGGAAGTGTTTTTTTGAGGCTCATGTGAAAGTCTCTTTTCCTGTCTTTTAGTATCTGTGACCATTATTGTTGAAGCCCGGGTGAAGATTACTAACAGAGACTACAACAAATCGCTGGAAGACTTAAGCTCTGACTATTCTCAGAAAATTCAGGCTCAGTTTAGAGAGCAGGTAAGATTCACTGGATCAAGGATATAGACTACGTTTGTTTGATGTCGCTCGGAGTCCGTTTAAATGTAGTGTACCTTGTACTCTTCCTTAATCAAGGCCAGCACTCTGGATTCTTATCAAGAATGTGTCTTCTTCCCCATCAGAATCTCACTTCTTGGACTGTCAGCTTTCTGCAGCTGGAGAAATTAGAGAAGACATAGCTGTAGACCACATATTAAATGCTTTATGTGGTTTGCTCCTAAATAAATTTTCTTTCCTGGCATGGTTTTGCCTTGTTTATGAAGACATTTTGTATTTTTTTTCTACGTTGTAGATGCGGGTTATTTATGGTGCTGTCCCTGGATACCAGAATGTGGAAATCTTACGAATGAGGTGGGTGTCCAAGAAAGAGACTAGCTTGAGATGCCATATAATGCCCCACAGGGTTATATTCATGTCTTAGGGTTGGGAATGATGAGCCATCAAGTGAATTTGTCTCATTCATTCATGCCAGCCTCAGTCCCATGTCCTCTGTTCACCTGAATATAAATAGAACTTGTTCTCCCATTGTGGATCCTCCTTTACAGTTTAGGTAACCCCCCTTCAGATTCCTTTTTTTCAATATGGATAGACCGGGGCACGAGCAGGGAAGGGACTAGGTGTGCACGGAGAATTTGAAGATTGGGCCATTTTACATCTTATCCATACTTTCAGTCATCATGTGCTCCCAGAAACATCTGAAGAGGATGAAATGGTTCTCCAACAGAAGCACCAACAATACTGATCTTGAGAGTTAAAGCAGTTAGACTTGGACTAAGGCCCAGGTTAAAATCCCACTCAGTCATGAAGCTTCCAGGGGAACTTTGAATCAGTATACAATTTGCAACCTAAGCTCGGTCTCCCTCTTGTGGGAATTAAATGGAGTGGAAAGGAATAGGGCCATCTAGTTTATCCTGAGTCTGATGGGGGAAAGGGGTGGGGCTATCACAGCCTTCATCATACCTTTATCAAGCAATAAAATGGTGGTTGCTCTTCCTTCATTGTTCTCTTAGGAACGGGAGCGTTATTGCGGTGCATAAAGTCATCTCCCAAGTCCTAATGCCAAACACTTTGGTAATGATCCCGAAGCAGGCAGAGCATATTACAGTGGCAGTGAATCAGTCTTTGAAAGACATCGATACCTATGGGGACTGTCCCAAGTTTTCAGGTATGGGCTGGCCGGGTGAAACTCTTCCACCTGGGTATGGTTTCCCTTGACTGAGAAATAAGCAAGATTCCTGGGCTATTTCTTCTTTTAGCCAAGAGTCTTTGTAGTCGGAGTTTGTAGTTTTGATAGAGATAGAAAGCTACGAATACTGATATTTGTATTTTGGGAGGTGGGAGATAAATCATAAATCAGGTGGGAGATCTACCTATGTAAGCTTAATTAAGAACATTCCTCAGGGCGGTAGCACCATATTCAGTTCAAGCCAGCTAGGAGTTCTCATATTTTCCTGTCTATAGACATTTCCAGGGTCAGAAATAAGGGAAGTTAGGAGAGGCAGCCATCTTTCTTTTGCAGGCACAAGCAAGTGGATGGCTTCCCGCTTGCCCCAAAACTTGATTATCCGGGGTAAAGCTAGGCTGCTGTATCTGGGCTGCACTAGATGGCAGCAATATATCCCTTTTCCTATTTGCCCCCAGTCAGGGTTTTTTCAAAACCGGTGTTGTGTATGTGGGTCAGGAAACAAGGATTATTTTGCTCAATGTTTCTCAGGGGAAAAGGCAGAGGATGTAGGGCTCAAAATGCAGCTTTGACTCACGTTCTTCAGGTTTGTGGTATTATGGTTCCCTTTCCTTCTGAGGGGAAGGGGCAGTGAGTATGGGAGGCTATGCAGGAACAGGAGACAGGAGGGTAAGGGAGCCTTTGGTGGGGCTTGGGCCCACTGCTGCTGGGGCAGGGAAGATGCTTTGTATGTGAACGTTGCCTTCTGAGAATTGTAGAACTTGTAGAATCAAAACTGAGTTTTTGAATAAACAAGGTTTATACTAATTGTGTTGGTAGTATCCTGGGTTGTCTTTTAAAGAATTTCTACAAAATTCAAAATATTTCTCTTTTTATAACATTCAGTATGTTTAGATTTGGCCTGATCCTGAAATCTAGGTTTGCTGATCTTTTCTAGTTCTGTTGAATTATCCTACTTAAATTTTAAATTTAGACCCTGATGAATTGTGGACATCCCAGTTGATGATTTATTCTATCCCAGACTGCTTCAAAAGGATGATTTTCATTTGGGAGTTAAAAAGACCTATTTAATATCAGAATGTTTTGAGTGTACAAGAATCTCAGAGGAAACAAGTTAATGAATACAACTATATTGATTTCTTCCAGATCCAGAACTGTGCTTTACTCCTTTACCTAATTCAATTATTAACACAACTACACTTTTTTCACCAGAAGGTAAGTTCCAGTAAACAGATGGGGAGATAATGATATAGCTCTGTCAAGATTATCAGGAGTATGTTTTACATTTTTAAATTACTTAATTTTCCATCCATATTTTAAATGTGTAATTGCTTGTTAGTACCATGGATGTTTGAACCATTGGCTTTTCATACATAAATGAAAGTCCCTAGAAGATTTGGCAATATACATATGCAATCAATCAATCCAGTCAATCAATCTTATCAAATTCCTTTATGTCAACTTGTAGTATCAGTCCCATAATTCAGTCACGAGGAACTTCTAGCACGCCAGACCAAATCCCTGGAAGATTTGGTAGTATATAGAAGTAATCAATCAATTTCCTTCAGCTCCTATATGTCCACTTGTAGCATCAGCAGTGAGGCAATGGCAGGAGGAGAAAGTACAGAAGAAGCTGTGTTGGTCACGCTAACAGATGTTGTCATTTATGCTCTTCTCTGGCCAGCAACTAGACATCCAGTTTAAATCCTTGAGCCAGCAGAAAAATGTATGTGCTTAAATTGCCAGTCCCAACACTGACAGAGTTGTGAGGCCTGCCTATGGTGCTGTCATTTTTGTTAAATGTAGGACAAGTTAAGGAAAGTGATTGATGGATTCCCTGGCTTCATTTCACCTCCCATCAAGTTTTACCTCCTGACAGGAAAATAACCCTCAGTCATTCTTCCTAAAGAGGAGTATGGCTGGGGCTGGGAGAACGTAGGCAGGTGCTTTGGGGTGGAAGGCTAACCATTTATTGAATTGTCCTACTAACAGATCATAGGTGTGCAAGTACTTTGTGTCCATAGCCGCTCAACCATGCTATTTCTGAACATGGTTTTAGTGCTGTTCTGAAAGAGCCCTAAGCCTGTGTTCCAAATTGGTCTCAGGTCTGTAGTAGAGGCATGGGGCACAGAGCTCCCAATGAGTCTTCTTGATGTAATACCTCCTCCACCACAATAATAAAAACAGTAAAAAGGGTGCCTACGTGAAACTCTTTGTTGCCAAAAGCTGCAGAAAATTCCTAACGCATCCAAGGGTGACAAAAGCAGCGGCAACACAAAGCAGGCTGAATTTGGCTTTCTCTTCCAATTTCAGTTGACTTTCTGTGCAGCAGAAAAAACTTGCTGTCTCTCAAGAGAGCAGCAGGTATGTTTGGAAACATCGGTTCAGCACTCTATTCAAGGATGCTACGCCCACCTTTCTAAGAAGCCCCTTATCAACTTTGGAAAGTGCCAGTGAGGCATCCTGCAGGCAGATTCCTCTGAGGAAGCCAGGGGTTTGTCTCTCTTGCAGCCCAAGCCGAAATAACATGGAGGCGGTTCTCAGCCCCAGAGGGGAGGGGGCATCTCAGCAGCCACCTTGTTGGTGGAGCGTGTCATATGCTACCCATGGCAAAACTGCTAGGAGAAGAGGGAAAACACGGTTTTAAAACTGGAACAGCTAAGGACAAGTTTAACCTGCCTTGGCAATGGGCTGGGGATGAAGAAAAGGCACTATCACAAAGATATTATTAAGAACATTTGCAGCACATGCATACAGGGCAAAAGCAATGGGGCCTTTATTTTAAAATTCCAGAATTGAGAGAAGTCGCTTGCCTTGTTACACCCTTCCTTCTTTCTATAGCATTTTGATGCAAGTTTTCAATCTATCTCCTGTAAGCCTTAAATTCACCAGGAGAGTGCAAACAAAGGAGAGGAAATTATAGAAGCAATGGCAGAGGGGAGATCTTGATGGACTTTAATAGTCAGGTGATTTCACTATTAGCAGAAGTAAGGATAGTGCTAGACAAAATGATTCACAGTCCTTATTGAGTTATAGCCAGCTATAGTAAAGATCAATCTTAGCTGTGCTCCATCTGAAGGACAATCTGTTAAGTATTTCTTAAAAATTGGGGGAAGAATCCAGTAATGTTGAGGATGTATTTGAATAATAATGGAAAAGCAGAGTGGGAAATTCAAGGTAGAGGAATCAGAAGGGAGAAAATATTGAGTTAGTAAGCTTGTCTTTTTCTAAAACCCAAAATGGCTGTGAGTAAATATTACAATATAAATAGAATAACAACAAAAAGTAAAAAAGCTGTTGTTAGGGCATATTTATACTGTAGTTGGGGGTCCATGAGGAAGAAACCAGGAAAGATAGAAAAAAATAAATCTCCAGTCTTTGTATTTATATTTGCATTTTAATACTTGTTTGCTGAGCTCTACTTGTAATTTCTTCCAGCTTCTGCATTTGCTTGTTTCAGTTCTTACAATCATCTTGATTCTCTGTCTGTGAAGATGCAGTTCCATCCTAATGACCACTCACTCTTGCTCAGATATCTTTTCTTTCCTACCATAGGAGGATATTTTTCAAAACTGGTTTTGCATTGTACATGGGGCAGTTGGTGAGGGAACAGGATTATCTTGCTAAGTTTCAGAAAACTTGCTGAATTTCTGTCATCAGATCATAGATTGGTGCAGTACAATTCTTTCATTTGTCCTGTATGTATTGTCCATATTTCATTAGATGATGAGTACCTCTTTTTCTTTTCCAGAAAATTGCAGAAATATTAGTGATCCAAGTTATGCAGACTACTATTATCCCCAGATAACAGGAGGTACTCTGCGCTGTATCTCGAGATGTGTCAAGGGCACTCAAGGTTCCATGAACTGCTTCAGTGGAGTTTGTCATGTCTCTGAAATTGGCCCTCAGTGCAAGTAAGTAGACAGAGGGAGTAGGAGTATCAGAGGAGTCCCTAGATCTAGGTTCATCAGCCCACCAACTACTTAAAACTTGAAATAGCTGCTAGTTATAATAGGGGCGTTCTCCCACCTTCCTGAAATTTTCTGCCTGCACAATCCCACATTTTCCTTAAACTTCATACAAAAGCTGTTATTAACATGGTTGTTATCAAAAATTATATTAAACCTGTAAAATTCTATGAAAAATGAAGAAAATAAGAAAAGCAGGCAAAATGACTTATTTGGAGTGCCAGAATGTGTACAATGAAAAGGGGGAGTTAGTATCCCCGTATAGTTTGGTTGATGTCCGAAAGGAGCTCTTTTGGACTACTGAATCCACCATAAAGTCTACAAAGCTAGAGGGATTTGGGGGACTGCAATACTTTAGGAATGAGTGAGTCATGAAATCATGAAATTCCCTGCATTTTAAAATGAGATAGCCTCAAGAAAATTTTGAAATGTTGTCTTCCTCTGATCTATGCAAGTATTTGGCACTTTATGATCCTGGGGGATTTCAGTCTCCATGCGTTGGGGGCTAAGGTAGGAGTTGCTCAGAATTTCATGGTTGTCATGACAATCATGGGACTCGTACAGGAAGCCACAAGGTTGCTCTGCTTTTTACCTTGTTTTATGATCCACATATGGAGAAAATTTCTGTCAGTCTTTGTCATGCACAGATTACTTTCTGATTACATGGAAGCTCACCACCACAACCAACTGCTGCAGCAAGGGAGGATCCATTAGAATGGTCTCCCCAAGGATCTATGGGTTTCCAACAAAAACTTGGAAAATTTCCCAATAACCATGCAGATATTTCCATGATGACTCTCTGAGTTCTGTAAGAAGGATTTGGTGAGAGTGTGGGAGGAAATTGCTCCCAAAAGGCATCTCCCTGTATGCAGACTCAGGGACATTTCATGGTTCAACACAAGAGATTCTTAGAGCACTGAAGACATAAAATTAAGAACCCACATGACCAAAGACGGGTATGAACCTTGAGTTCTGCTTCCACTGTGCAAGAAGGATGGTGTCACTACTTCTCTGATCATAGTGCATCAGCAGAGTGTCGTTCAGTGACATTGTTTAGGGCAACTCAGACTCTCTTGGGGGATGACAGATGAAAAGATCTGCCTCACAGCTCCTGCAAAAACAACATGTGAAGTTTGTGTACCAAATGTTGTTTCTCAAACACTCATACCTGGATTATAGCAATGCCCTTTACTTGGGGCTGTCTTTGGAGACTATTTAGAAAAAAGAACTGGTCCAAAATGCAGTGGAATGTTTTCTGATATAGGTAGTCCTTCGAATTGCTGTTGTAGAGTTAATCTGTGAACATGGAGGTGGCTCTGCAGTCCCAGTCTGGAAGCACAGAGTCTAGCACCATGGGGGGATTGGAAGTCCATTGTTACAATAACTGTGGGTGTTATTCTGTGATGCCACTCACAGTTTTCCATCAGTTTTTGTCAGCGCCAGTCTTCAAACCTGGTGGAGGCTTCACAGTGCAGGGCTTGCTAGCAGGTTCTGTCAGCAGCCGCAGCTTCTAATTCCTTTGGCTGGATGTCACAGTGGTGTAGGGTTTCCTTCACAGCGTATTTGTAGCGCTTAGGTGGACAACCTTGAGGTCTCTTTCCAGTCTCCAGTTCAGCATAGAGCAACTGGTGGGGCATATGGTGGTCATCCATTCTGATGACATGTCCCCCCCACTGCATCTGTGCTTTGATGATCAGGGACTCAATGCTGGTGGACTCTGCATTGGCAAGACCAATGCAGTGGGTCATTGGCAAGACTTCCAGGTTGGAGAGACAGTCTTGCCAAGGAATGCCAAGAATGGAGCGGAGAGCATGGATGTGAAATATCTCCAGTTGTTTGATGTGTCATCAGTACAGAATTCATGACTCACATCCATATAGGAGAGAAGGGATAACCACAGCTCTGTAGACTTTTGGCTTTGTGGAGATACAGATGTTGTGTTGATTGAGCCCTCTGGTATGCAGCTGCCCCAGAACCTGGCTGGCAGATCTTGGAATCAATTTTCTTGTCCAAAGATCCATTGCTCAAGATGATACTTCCCAATTATTTGAGACTGTTTATATTTATCAGCTGGGTATTGTCGAACAGTGATTTTTGGTTCTATGGGGCTGGCATTTGGCATGGGCTGATAAAGTACTTCAGTCTTGTTCAGGCTGATAGTCAGGCCAAACAGCATAGCAGCATCTGAAAATTTGTGAGATCACTGTCTTTGTGCCCAAGAGCACACAGTCATCAGCAAAGAGGATTTCTTGAATGACTGTATGAAGGCACTTGGTCCATGTGTTCAAGTAGCAAAGGTCAAAGAGAGAGCCGTCCAATCAGTATCTGATGTACATTCCCTCCTTCAAACCCTGGACAGCACGTGACAGCATGCAAGCAAAGAACAGATTGAACAGGACTGGGACTAGTACAGAGCCCTACTTCACCCCATTGGAAATGGCAAACGTAGCTGATGTATCGCCAGTGTAAAGGACCTATCCTGTCATTCTGTTGTGGAGCAGCTGAACCAACTTCACAAATTTCCTGGGGCATCCGTAACATCTCAGGATGATCCAGAGAGCCTCCCTGTTTACAGAGTCAAATGCCTTTGTCAGGTCAATTAAGACAGAGTAAAGAGGCTTGTTCTGCTTGATGCACTTCTCCTGGACTTGCCTTATGGCAAATACCATGTCTGCAGTACTCTGTACTGGACAAAAGCCACACTGTGCCTCTGGGAGGTTTGTTTCTGAGACAGTGACAAGTGTGTTGAGGAGAATGTGGGCAAAAATATTGCCTGCGATGGCAACAGTGAGATACCCCTGTAATTTCTGCAGTCTGATTTGCTTCCCTTGTTTGTATAGAGAGCCACAATGAGGACATTGCAGAAGTCATCAGGCATTTCCTTTGTGAACCAGATGTCTTCCAGGATGTCTTGGAATGCCTGTAAGGCATTTGGGTCTAGTGCTTTGTAGATCTCAGCAGGAATGCCATCCTGCCCTGGTGCTTTATTTGAATTCATCTGTGAGATCACTTTCTTGATCTCATCAGTAGAGAGTGGCAGTCTATGTCATCCAAAACTGGCTGCTGAGGAGTGTGCTGTAAGACATCAGGATCAACTGTGGACGGCCTATTGAGCAGGTTGGAAAAGTGTTCAGCCCAATGGTTTTTCAGTTGTTCCTGATCTTTGATGTGTTTTCTGATAAATCCAAGTTATTTCAGCAGAATCATGCACATGTTGCAAACGTGGCTTTGATCCCCAGTATATTTCTGTGTACAATTCAAAATGCTAGTTGGTGCCTATAAAGCTGTTTATGGTTTTGTTCCTCAGTTTCTACAAGACTGCTTCCTCCAAGCAGAATCTTCCCAATCTATGCACTCCCTTTGGAAATGTATGCCTGTGACTTGATCTCCCCAGATGGTTTGGATGCTGACAGCACAGCAGGAAGATTTTTCCATAGCTATCCCAACTCTGGAATTCTCTTTTTCTATTCTAAGAAGTTAGGCTGGCTCCCTCCTTACTAATGTTCTAAAACCAGGTGAAGACCATCCTCTTTCATCAGATACCAGAAGATAGGTTACAGGAATGTGACATCTATACAGTTCCTGATAGTTTTGGTTTGACGCCTATTGGTATTAAAGTATTTGGTTTTTATGTTTTTATGTTTTCATGTTTAATATATTTAATTATGTTTCATTATTTAATTTTATGATTTTTCAATGAAGTTTTACTATTGGGAGCTATGCAGAATCTTCTGAAATGGGTGGCATACAAATATTGTAAAATAAAAAAATAAAAGAGGGAGAGCTTTCTTTATCAATTCCTTTCTCTTTCTCATAGTTGCAATAATTTGGACATGTTCTGGTACCTGGATAGCTACTGCCAGTTAAGGATCCAGAAGAGTGCTCTGGGCCTTGGTCTTGCACTGACTGTGCTCCTTGTGATCAGTATCATCCTGATTGTGTTTCTTATCAGAGCCAAGCAGAAGAAGTCTTGGAACAGGTATGAAACCTAGGAAGTCTACTAGTCCAAAATAACCAAGGAGAACATAGATCCTTGTACCATCTGATTGAGAAGGATGCATAAATGTGAGAAGACCCAGAAACTCTTATAGAAGAAATTGTTATTCCTGGTTATTTAAGAGCAGATCTATACATTCTGTTTGGCGTATTACTAGTATGCCCCGTCTGTTGCTTCCTGAATGCAGCAATAGATGATGGCATCTTCTTCCCACTCCAGCTCATTGCAGATGCAACCCCTGCCCATGTTTTCCAGCTTTCTGACCTGAGCCATATTATGTCATTCAGAGACATCTCCCAGACACTGTTCCATTCTAGTAGTAGCCCCAGCTCTGACTGGCTGCAGTGCCTGACGTGTCCCCTCCCTTCCAACATCTGGTTGCTATCCTGTGCAGCCATTTAGCCCTGGATTGCCAGGCTGCAATGTTCTTCACATTTTAAAATAATCTTTCAGTTAATAAAACAATGGCCCATTGAATCAATGAATTAGTATCAACCCAAGAAATTCAGGTTCCTTGCAACCCGAATAACCACCCAGGGTCCCCTGTGTGTGGGAGATGGGCGGTGATAAAAATATGATACATAAATAAATAAAATAAAACCCTTACCTCTCCCAGTAGCCACCCTTTCAATTTCTGCCCAGGCTGGTTATAACATGGTCCTTTGTTTCTGTAAAGCAGAGCAGTGATGATACAATAAAGGGAAAAAAGAAAACCAAGTGGTCTGCTTTAGTGTCCAAGGGGGAAATGTGGGAAAGCTGTGTGTGTAGGAAGGCATCCATGTGTGCAAACATCTGGGAAAGCAAAGGAAAAGTACAGGGACTAGTAAGGAGGGAACAATCCCTAAAAGGAAAATGCAGGCACTGGTAGACTGGCCCATACAGAGGCCAGCCCAGTGAGGCTTGCCATCTTTGCAAGGATGAGAACGGTAAGCAGCAGGGAAACCCACTCAGGTCTTGCAGTGGCCATTGTCCGGACTGGGCAGCAGCCCAACCCTGTTGCCAACCCTCTATAGTGCAAAATTTCTGAAGCTGGCTTAAGAAACAGCTGGGAGCAGCATGGGAGAGAATCAGTCAGGGGCTGCAATGCAGAATTGCCCTAACAGGTGAAAGGCTACCATTATTAGAAAAGAAAATATTTGGTCACCTGCAGGTCAGTAGTGAAGAGAATCATTTGTATCATGAGAATAAGTTCTACCTTAGGTTGTTTACATTGATCTGTGTTTGTTCTTGCAGCTGGTCTGTTGATGCTGACATCTGGTATGGACAGGATACAGATGAAGAGTGGATACCTTCAGGGGGTCTGAACATTATGAATAAAGCATCAGTCTCCTCCTGGGATAGTAAGTATTCCTTCTGCCATGAGCAAGATGGCATCTGTGGCAAGCACAGGCAGAGTAGAAGATTGCTGTCTGAGGGTCTGGATTTTTTCTCCAAGCTTAGACTAAAAGTCTGCCATTTTGTTCCTAGAAAGACTGGAGATGGAGGGCAGGGGGCATATCATGATCATCCTAATGCTGTGGATTGTTTTTCTTTAGAACATCAAGACAGAAATAAAATGTTAAACCTATCACTTGACTCAGTAGATACTTCAGTGCAGGTATGTACAGCTAGATTTCTCTTCACATGAAACAGAAAATACATAACTGTCTAAGGGCACCATAGTCTGTATGATCATAAAACACGCTGGCTGGGAGGAATAGAATTTAGTTTCTCAGAGATGAATTAGTTAAGGCTGAAACTGGTGAATGAGCATCTAAATGAAGTCCTCTGGTATACTGGAACTTTAAAAAGATTTTGATTAGAAGTGGGGGTCCTTCAAGGATCTCTATTCAGACTCGCTCTTTTAAAATTGTTCATAAATGATCTGTCTTCAGGGATGAGTAGCTGAAGTGATCAACCTGCAGTTGATACCAAATTATTCAAGATGGCAAATGTAGGCTGAAGTAATGCCAGACAAGGACTATATTTTGGTGCTGAAGGGGTTAAAGTGAAAGTTTGAGTTGCAGATTAAAGCTGTTTTTCTAAGCGATTGTTATGACTTTCTGAGGAAATGTTATGGGAGAGAAGAGAATCTGCTTTGTGGGAGGTTTTTTTGCTGAGAAGTCTGAATTTTTAAGGGGGGCAGTTGGGCTGTTTGATTTTTGCAAGAAAAATGCCTTGGGTTTAATTGGGAGGTATGCAAATAATCTGGTTTATTTCGAAGCAGGGTAGGAATTCATGTAATGTGTAATTGGATTGATTATGAGGTGATTACAATTTTATTTCTTTTTAATGGCTTGGATTAAGATTTAATGCATCTTTTTTTAAAGGTTTGTTTGATTTGTAAGGTTCATAAGGTATCTATAAGATATAATAATTGCTTGGTTTTTAGGTTTAATGGGGTTAAGATTGTTGTAGTATTACTAATTATAAAAGCAGGCAATTTATGTTTTTATAATTTGATTTTTATTATAGTGGATAGAAATATAGAGAATAGTTGTAGAAAGGAAATAATTAAATGGATGTTGTTTTAAGGGGGAGGAAAGTTGTTCTAGAAATATATACAATATATATCTGTATATATACTCTGTGTGTTTGTGTGTGTGTGTGTATTCTTTTTATAAGGGGAAGTAGCAAGTGTATTCATGATTTGTATATGTACTAATGGAAGGATTTATAGAAATAATGTGATCTTGGTTTGATATAGAGTAAGGGATTGATTATAGAAATTGCTGTATATTCTTGCTGTTGAAAGTTAGAAGTCACCTTTCTATGTAATCTTTAAAATTCTTTTTTCTTGTGTTTCACACTATTTTAGTTCTTCTTTTGTAGTTTTTTGCTTTTTTGTAGTTTTTATTTTTGTCTTGAACTTAATAAAAATTTCATTAAAAAATATGGCAAAACGTAAAATGGAAATTTATTTATTACAATTGCTTTTATGCCACTTCAGTCATGTGACTCTAAGTGGCTTAAAGTATAATGTAGAATACCTATAATACGATACAATAAAATGTATCAAAGTTCTATAGCAACAAAAGTAATAATAAATACAACCAATGAAAATTAAGTATAACCACAACATATGCCATCATATATGGTAACATCAAACAACCAGATTCATCTCAATTCAGGTGCATTTCTCATACTTGCCTTATGCAGATGCAGATCTAAAAAGCCCCATTTTAAAAGATTTTTTCTGAATAGTAAGAACGAGGAGGCAGTTCTTATATCTGGTGGAAGAGCATCCACAGCTGGGGGCTCCTGCAGAGAATGCTCACTTCCAAGACTCCATGCACAGGGCAGGGACTCTCCATAGGCCTGGCTTGGGTGGGCACATTCTGGTTGGAGCAGGTGGTTGTGAAGGTAGCCAGGTCCCAAGCCATGTAGGACTTTAAAGGGGATCACTAGCCCCTTGAACTGCATCCAGAAACAAACCACCAATTGATGCAGCTTGTGCAATATTGCTGTTATATGACACTACAAGGCACAGTAGTTTGGTTAACATGCAGGCCATTGGACTTTGTGCTATTTGCAGTTTCTGGGTGGTCTCATAGACAGCACATTGCAGTAGCCCACTTGGGAGGGTAACAAGAGCAGGTGTGACTGTTAACAACACAGTTTGGAAGAGCTCCCAAAGAATCTCCCTGAAGTGGATGAGCAGGCTCATCTCTGGAAGCTCTTTATATTCATTTCATGTTTTGTCACTTATAGTAATATAAAAAAATCCTTCCTTTGTGTGTATGCTGAGAGGTCTGAGTTGTGCTGCAGATCAGGAAAGAGATCCTGGGGTTGTAGTGGATGGCACAGAGAAAGCCACAGTCTAATTGAGTGCTTCTAAACCTTGGCAACTTTAAGACACGTGGACTTCAACTCCCAGAATTCCTCAGCCAGAATTCCCCAGCCAGTTGAAGTCCACATGTCTTGAAGTTGCCAAGGTTGCAAAACACCGATCTAGTGTATGGCATTTTTCTGATTCACCTGATAGCACTTAGACCCCACCTTTCAAGCAGACCTCCTGAGCAGCAAGGATCCGTTCCTCTATTGCTGCCTGGGAATAGAAAATTTCAGAACCTCTGACCAGACTACTGGTTACACGTTAATTCATTTAGGCTGCATATTATTTTAAGAGTTAATATCCTAATGCCATCCTTTGTCTTGAAGGCACATTAGACTATAAATTTATACTTCTTTTTTGCAGTTGCATTTCCAGAAGCCAGTAGTAACAACTGACTGTTGATCTCACCCTGGGACATATCCTGGATCTTCCTCTTGAGTAGCTGAGATGAATGGCTAAACTGACATCCTGACAATTGAACCAAATATCCACCTATGGTCTGGACAGTCTGATGAGTGGCAGTGATAAAGTTTACCTTCCCAGTTGTCTTAGGTCTTAAATTGTCAATTTGTTAATGAACCAAAGAAACAATTGAAAAAGATATTGAGTACAGCAATCAATTAAGAACATTAAAATTGCTTCTATAAACAATGTTATATTATATTTCATTGTAGAGGAAAGGAATTTATAGTTGCTTCTTCAATATGATTTAGATCTCTCTGATCTGGATATATATTGTTCTCAAAGTTGTTGCTGCATGATAAGGTAGACTGATTTGCTTCTGCTGAAACACTGTATCAACCTTAATATAATTAGGGAATTAGAATAATCCTCCGGCAAATGTTTGATAAAAAAACAAATTGAGCCCCAGGTTTTCGTGCTTCTTCTGTTATTTTAAATAAATAAATAAATATGTAATTAATTAAATATTTAAATTAAAATAAATTATTTTATTTATTAAGTTAAAATTAATTAATTAATTAATTAAAGAAATTAAAGAGCCAGTTTGGCGTAGCGGTTAAGATGCCGGCCTAGAAACCAGGAGACTGAGTTCTAGGCCTCCCTTAGGCATGAAAGCCAGCTGGGTGACTTTGGGCCAGTCACTCTCTCTCAGCCCAACCCACCTCACAGGGTTGTTGTTGTGGGGAAAATAGGAGGAGTATTAGGTATGTTTGCCACCTTGAGTTTATTTATACACACACACACATATACATACAATAATAAATATAAATATAAATATTATTAGATAATAAAAATCTAATAATGATTACATTGGAAATCTACACTTTCTAATAGATTTTCATAGGGATGGTTGGGAGAAGAACTGGCAGCTTTAAAGACATGAGTGAAATTGTCTTCATTCTAGCTTAGTTTTCAAAGCCGGGTGGTTTCCAGGTGGGTTGGACCATAACTTTGATCTTAGCCCATCAGCATGGCTATATCTGAATTTCAGAGCTAATAAAGGATTGTCTTGGCAAATCAACTGCAGCACTAACAGAAGTCTGGTTGTTTGGAGTCTGGCTCTCAGCTAAGTATTTGGTACCTGTAATATATAAATATAACTCAGACAAAAATAACATATTAATTGTATATAACTAAGGCTTAATATTCCATAAAGTTTGGTTATATTAACTGGATATTGTTAATGTTAATAATATATGTTGTATATACTATATTTGTTATTTGCATCAAAAATATATGTATATACTGTATACAGGAATAAAACTTTAAAAATGAAGTGTAGCAATGTTTGTGGAATAATACACATAAAAGATAAGTGACACTGAACACAAAAGAAACCCAATTTTAAAAATAAATCAACCATTTGGAGAGAAGTTGATTTATTGTATAGCAGCTGTTGGTTCTATGGAAATTGCAGCTTTTCTCCTTCTCTTCCTTTTTAGCAGGAATTCAATAGATGATTTTGAGGAATTCAGTTTATTTGACATCAGTAAGATGTTCTGGATAGGCACAGTTGACTGTATGAACAATAACATTTAAACATTTTCTTTTCCTCTTACTGTCATGTTATAAACCTAGATAGATTATTTCAATGCAGATTTCAAAGCAGTAGTATTCATGTAATATAATTAAAATTACAAACATTCTAGTATTTGGAAAGCTAAACATATTGAAGATAAAAGAGAAAAGTAAAATTCTATCAGTATTAATTGCAGTTTAGGATATCAGTATTACAGATGTAAGATTATTTGACTATTCACGCAAAGTTAACATAAAAAAGAACTGCTGCAATTCACACCAGAGTATTAGTTATATAATAATAGTTTCAGTCTTGAACTAATTGCCTAATATTAAGATCTCCTTTGTATTGTTGCTTAGTGTGTGTGTGTGTTTATATATTGATAAAAGGAAATAAGAGGTAAATGAAGGAAATTTAACAAAAATTAAAATACCTAAAAAGAAGGAAAAAAAAGAAAAAGTAGTAGTAGCAGTAGTAGTAATAATAACAATAGAAAAACTATTGATTTCTGACTCCCCCATTTTTGTATATTTGCTGATTTGCAATATTTGTAAGCATTCAGACCCCCTTAAAAGACATACTTTAAGTGGTTGTATTTACTACATGATGTGTTGTAATTTCTCCCTCAAACGTTTTTCATGTTGAAAATAATTACAGAAAGAAAAATGTAATTACATATGCAGATATGGTTCACTCAGAGTCTATGTGCAAATTAAAAACAAAGCAAAAACTATTTAGTGAAGGCTGGGATATACCATGGTTGATGTATTTACAAATAGCTGGAAGGATAAAACTAGATCTCAAAAAGGAAGGAGGGATATTTAGGAAAAAAACCCAGAATTTGAAACTTCCATACAAAATCAGCAACACCTTTTAGGGCGTATACATATAAACTCTTGCTTATATATGATACAGAGACAGAACAAACAAAAACCTGTATGGCAGTTATAATACGAGAAGAATTATGGACTAAATCTATAAACCTTACACCAACTTACAGCTTAAAAGGAAAATTGGTACAAAATGTTTTATAAATGGTATGCAGGTAGTCCTCAACTTGCGACCACAATTGGGACTGGAATTTCTGTTGCTAAGCAATGCAGTCGTAAAGCAAGATGTCATGTAACCACATTGCTTAGCGACTGCAATCCCGGCAATTTCTCTTGCCATCATTAAGCAAATTTTACTGGTTGTTAGCTGAGCACCCATCCTAATCCAAGCCATTCTGGGCTTGGGCCCTCCCAGCCCCGAGCCTCAGCAAGGTAAGGGACTGCCTCCAATTCCCCGCTCCCCCCCCTCCAGCAATATCTGCTCTTTGGCCACTCTGCACCCTGCCTTGCAGGGTGACAAGCAGCCCCAGAACCATGTGGCTCTGGAACTGCAAGAAGCCCCTGAGCCATAGCGCAACGTGAAGCCACAGCCACCCCTGGAAGCCGCAGCTGCCCCACCTGTTCTCCTCATAGCACCTTGGAAAAGAGAGCGCAGCTCACCACATGGAGGAAACATTTGCAGAAGCTGGGTTTGAAAACGAGGCAGCAGAGGGAGCTGGGCAAACAAATGCTTGCTGGTGCTTCCTGGCCGCTGCAGCATTAAATTTGAAACGAAACCACAGCTGTTCTTATTAGGTATAATCTGAGATAAGGTAGATAACCTTTAATTATAGTCATAGACCAGTACAAGTAAAATACATCACACGTGTCCGATAAAAATTCTCAGCTAAGCAAAAGAAATGCAATCCATGTCGAAAATTAGTTGTTGTTGTTGTTTATTCGTTTAGTCACTTCCGACTCTTGGTGACTTCATGGACCAGCCTACGCCAGAGCTTCCTGTCGGCTGTCAACACCCCCAGCTCCCCCAGGGACGAGTCCGTCACCTCTAGAATATCATCCATCCATCTTGCCCTTGGTCGGCCCCTCTTCCTTTTGCCTTCCACTCTTCCTAGCATCAGCATCTTCTCCAGGGTGTCCTGTCTTCTCATTATGTGGCCAAAGTATTTCAGTTTTGCCTTTCGAAAATTAGTTAAACAGGGTAATTATCATGTATGTATAAAATCAAAAGCGCAGCCTGTACAGCAGCATATTAGTACTCTGAAAATTGGAACATCCTATAATTATGAATTATTAACTGTTAAAATTAAGTGTTACTATCTAAAACTTTTCAGTACATAGTTATATATACAAAAAAAAATAAAATATCTAGAATAAGTTTTTCACTAAGTTGCGACTGTTGGCATTTCTTTGTTTTTTGCAAGGACCAAGCCACTAGGTTACCATGGTAATTGAGTACTTTCTTAAGTATCGGCAGGGTGAAGAGGTCAAACTTAATTGTCCTCAGTTTGGGTGTTAAAAGCTGCATTGCCTGGGAGAGGAACCTGCCTGGACTGTTTAGTTTCACTTTTGTAGCTTTCCAGCACAGCCTCTCTTCCCAGTCCTCTCTGAGTGCGTGTGAATGCACAGCTTGAAAATATGTTTTTGTGCTTTCTGTAAATATATTTATTTTTATAGAAATGCCTGGTGTGTGATTTTTTTCTGATCTCTCGGGCTAAACGCTTTCCAGCACTCTGACAGCGACAACTCTTAAGAGCTGCTGTGCTGTTCTGACGCCGAATATCTCCAGATTCTGCTCCTCATTGAGTGACTACAGTTACAGCACAGGTAGCAAGATTCTGCTCAGCAGCTCTTAAGAGTCGTCACTGTCAAAGTGCTGGAAAGCGTTTGGCCCGAGAGATCAGAAAAAGATCACACACCAGGCATTTCTATAAAAATAAATATATTTACAGAAAGCACAAAAACATATTTTCAAGCTGTGCATTCACACACGCTCAGAGAGGACTGGGAAGAGAGGCTACAAAAGTGAAAACTAAAACAAGTCCAGGCAAGTTCCTCCCCCAGGCAATGCAGCTATTAACTCCAAAACTGAGGACAATTAAATTCGACCTCTTCACCCTGCCGATACTTAAGAAAGTACTCAATTACCATGGTAACCTAATGGCTTGGTCTGTGCAAAAACAAAGAAATGCCAACAAATTTTTCATTTAAATGTCTGGCATAGAGTTTCCCCAGGACTGATAACAAACTAATTGGTCTATAATTGACAGAGTCTTCCATTTTCTCCTTCTTATATAGGGGAATTATTATAGCCCTATTCCAGCCAAAGGGGATTAGACCAGAACTATCTATTACAGTAAATAGGGCCCCACCAATCTAGGTTTTGTTTAAGGAGTTCAATGGGTATATTATCCTGGCCGGGAGCCTTACCAGATTTCACATTTGAAATTAAGGTCAAGAAGCTCTTCTTCTGACACTGGGTGCCACCATGGAAGGGTGAGTAGCTTTGATCTGAAGCTGTTTGCTATATTCACAATAGGCTGCCTGTACTCCATAAAATTGATTTGAAATATTTTTTCCAGGTCTTAGATGGTATACAGTACAGCAATCTGGGAATCTGGGACTGAGGGAGCAGTGAAAGACCTGGAAATTAAATTCCAAACGGTTTTAGAATCTTTGTACAGAGAAGCATTGCAGAAAAACTTTTTGACAATTTGGAATGGCCCTTCAGGCATACAACTTTGAAGATGAATTCTAGTTCAGACTTTCTTACATGGATACAGTATTTATAAAGAACAAGAAACCAAGATAATAGTACATGGTTTTCTATCAGAAGGCTGTACTATAATGAATGGAACAAGACAAGGTTGTTCCCTCTTTCCTTCCTTTGCTATTGGCAAAGAAGATACATCAAGAAAATAAAGTTTCAGGAATTAAATTAGCAAATGAAGTACATAAACTGAAACTATACACTGATAATGTTATTCAGCCAAAGGACTCTTTAGAATTGATCATGGAACATACGGAGTAGTATAGTTTGGAGTCAGGATATCAAGGACATCCTGACTCCAACAAGGATAATATCCAAATGTTGACATGGAAGAAGAAAATGTTGACAGGCTGAAGAAGAAAAGCAATTTTTGCAGCAAATAATGGGACTTAATAATAAAGGGGTAAATACCTGGGGATTTTCTTGACAAAAAAATAGTAAGACCTAATTAAAAATAATTATTTACAGAACTGGAAAAATATAATGGCAGATGCTTTAATGATGGAGAAAGTTAACACTGTCTTGGTTAGGCAGAATTGTCAGTTTGGTCTAGTGGTTAAGGCATCGGGCTAGAAACCAGGAGACTGGGAATTCTAGTCCCACCTTAGGCACAAAAGCCAGCTGGGTGACCTTGGGCCAGTCACTCTCTCTCAGCCCAACTCACCTCACAGGGTTGTTGTTGTGGGGAAAATAGGAGGAGGAAGGAGAATTAGGTATGCTTGCTTCCTTGAGTTATTTATAAAAAATAAAGATGGGATAGAAAACAAATAGATAAATAAAATTAGGCTGCAGTTAAGGCTCCCTTTTCTCTTTGAAATTCTCCTAGCAAGCAGAAACCACACTAAGACGAGGAATAGGTCTCTAGTGTTTTATTACTGGTACATTAGACAGAAAATCCTAACAAACTGAAGAAGCGTGAGAAAACCCATACAGATAAACCCCAAAAGTCAAGGCGGGTCTGTTCTGTGTCTCTTTGAATGAGAGCTCAAATTCTCGCTATTATGCATGCATTTTCCCCACTGGATAGCCCCCCCCCCCCCGCTCACCATCAGAACTCATGACAGAAATGATTCCAATAAAAATTGAAAATAAAGTATTAAATGACTGGCAGAGACAAGAAACAAACTTCATATGATTGAATACAAAACTGAGGATTAAATTTAAGATATTACAGGATTTGAAAGAATGAGGTGGCCAGGCTGTACCAAACTTCAAGCTATCAAAATAGCTGTTTAACTTGGATTACAGACTGGATTATATCATTTTATGGTTGGATTTCTTCTACTGACGGTACAGGACTTCCAGATGAAATGATACAAATAGAAACACACAACTTGTAAGAGATCATTCAATAGTAAGAGGCATATTAAAGTTTTGGAAAAGAATCAGTCCAGATTTATCACCTCTTGCTTAGTTATGGATTTATCATCTCTTGCTTCATTTTTATGAAGAATGTGCAAAGAAATTTGTCCAATGAAGAGACAACAAATCATACAGACAGCAAGATCTAATTATTAATAAGAAGGAGATGAAATATTTTGAGACTATTCAGAATGGACAGGACCACCTGATTAGTTTCAATAGTGTATCTTCAATTAAGTAAAATGGTTTTAAAAAATTACAAAAACAAGCAGAGATTTGACTAAATTTGAACATCTTGTATCTTAAAATTCAGAGGATTTGCTGGGCCTTATTTATAAGTTGATAGTTAAAAATGACTCAAAACTGATCAAGTTAAAGATTGTATGATTAAATGGATGCAGAATTTAAACAGAATAATTGATATGCAGCAGTAGGAGTTTCAGTGGAAGACAGATATTAAATTTATGATGAACATTATATTTAGAGGAAAGTGGTATAAGATGTTTTGCTGATCGTATATTACTCTAGTACTGATTACTAAAATTGACAGTACATTTTTTAAAACTTGGTGGAAATGTTAAAATCAAGTTGAATCATTCTTCTATATTTTGTGGCAATGTCGTAAAGCTTAAAAAATTTGGAAAATGATTTATAAGACAATGACACAAATTCTAAAAGTTGAATTACCTTTTCAACCTGCCATGTTTTTATTAAATATTACTAAACATTACATCCCCACAAAGTATATTGAATTAGCCTTATATATGGTAATTGGTGCAAGAATATCCAATGTTTCTTGCTGGAAAGTACAAATAAATCCCTCTGTAGAAGAATGGCAAATCAAGTTGTAGATGTAATGATTGCCTACTCTAATAGACAGACTCACAAGCAGGAACTTAATGATATCTGATTTATTAAAGAATAGTATGCAAATACAGAGAAAGCTGAGAATGAGCAAAAGCGCACCAAATACAAACTAAAAACCCTCAGCTCAAATGTAATCCCTCCCCTCGCCCTGCCATTGCAAACTCCCCCCCCCCCAGGTGCTGGTAACCGTTTCTGCTGATGTCCTGGGAAAGGAACCTTGAACACACGAGATAACCCAAACACATTCCAATCCAGCTACTAACATATAACAATCCCATGAGATGGAATCCTCCTCCCCTCCCAGACGAAACACGCATCAGCCAAATGACATGCGAAACATTACAATGTACCGGCAACATTGGAACGGTGAACATGACATGCCGCCCCCCCCCCAACACTAAGGAGCAGGTTTCAGAGGATAAGATAGATGAAAGTGTCAAACTAAAAGAGGAGATTGTACATCACGGGCAGACACCCACTCAGGGTGGGGAAAGTGTTTCCAATGAATAAGGTACTGCAGGGTGCCAAGTAGTCGGCGAGAATCAAGGACCTCCTTCACCTCAAAATGTTGCTGTCTGTCAATCATGATCGGAGCAGGAGGTGGGGGTTGTGGATGCCAATGATCTGAGTGGTTGACAGGCTTGAGTAAGCTGCAATGAAAAACAGGATGTAAATGTTTCAGATTGTGTGGCAAATCCAGTTTAAACGTGACAGGGTTCACAACTCCCACAATGGGAAAAGGACCAACAAACTTAGGAGCTAACTTTTTCGAGACCTTATCACCAACTTTAAAAGCAGGTTGAAGGACTCGCCGCTTATCAGCGTGCAGTTTATAGACAGATTGGGCATCAGTCAACGCCTGCCGAATCACTGGCCACGAATCAGCCAGTTGAGCAGCCCAATCAGAAGCGGAGCAGGGCTGTGTGGGGGGTTGAGGCAACTCAGGAATGGGAACAAAATCCCGTCCAAAAACAACATGAAAAGGGGTGTGCCCTGTGCTCTGATGGACGGCGTTGTTATAAGCCACCTCAGCAAAAGGTAGCAGATCAACCCAATTATCCTGCTGATAGTTGACAAATGCCCTCAAAAATTGCTCCAGGGTTGAATTAAGAGCCTCCGTAGATCCGTCAGTCTCCGGATGCGACGCAGTGGACAATGCCTGCTTGGTGCCCACAAGCTTCAAAAATGCCTTCCAAAAGTGAGAAGTGAACTGTGTCCCGTGGTCGGTGACCATGCGGGAGGGGCTACCGTGAATCCGGTAGATGTGGATTAGAAAAAGGCGGGCCAATTGCTGAGCAGACGGAATAGAAGCACATGGAATTAAATGGGCTTGCTTAGAAAAGTAGTCCTTTACAACCCAAATCACAGTCTTTCTCTGACTAGGAGGCAAATCCACAATGAAGTCCATGGAAACCTCCTCCCAAGGACGGGAGGGGCTGGCCACCGGCTGCAGCAGCCCTTGTGGTTTACCCCCCTTCCGTTTTGACATGGCACAGACAGGACAAGAAGCAACATAACTTTTTACATCACGTCTCAATGTGGGCCACCAAAATTGGCAGCGTACCAGATGCAAGGTTTTGACAAACCCAAAATGACCAGCCACTTTATCATCATGAGACCTAATCAAAATTTTCCTTCGCAAACTGTCAGGGACGTAGAGGCGGTTTTGCTTCCAAACTAAGCCTCTGTCAAATGTAACATTGTCTCTATTCGCTTGCAACCAAGTATCAGATTTCACCTCTAGCAGAAACTGTTGTTGCAATTGCGAGGGAATTAGCGTCCTTCCCCCAGCCGGTGAAACTGAAGCTGCGGGCAGCTGCGCACAAGTTTGACTGCATGTGACAGCTTGCAACCCCAATTGGAGTTCTGTCCACACGGTACCCACAACATCAGGCGCCTGGACCAAATCCTGGGGTAGACGGGAAAGCGCATCAGCTAGGAAGTTTTTCTTGCCCGGAATGAATTTTAACTTAAAGTCAAAGCGACTGAAAAATTGAGCCCAGTGGATCTGCTTAGGACTGAGCTTATGGGGCGTGCTGAGCGCTTCCAAATTTTTATGGTCAGTCCAAACCTCAAAAGGACATTTAGCCCCCTCTAAGAGGTGGCGCCATGCCTCCAAAGCAGCCTTGACTGCAAAAGCTTCTTTCTCCCAAACATGCCATCGCCTTTCCGTCGGAAAATTTTCAGGACAGATACGCACACGACTTCAGGCGGTGATCAGCATCCGCTTGCAGTAAGAGTGCTCCAACTGAGAAATCGGAAGCATCCACTTGAACCACAAAGGGTTTAGTGGGATCAGGGTGTTGAAGAATGGGTTCAGCAGTGAACAGGCTTTTAAGTTTGTCGAAAGTCAACTGGCATTCAGGTGTCCAATTGAGCAATGCCCCCGGGTTCTTTACCTTACGTGTGTCCCCCAACCCCTTCGTACGTAACAAGTCAGTGAGAGGCAATGCAATTTCTGCAAACCCCTGGATGAATTGGCGGTAATAGTTGGAAAACCCAAGAAAACTTTGGAGCTGCCTGCGGGTATGCAGGCGCTCCCACCCCAAAATAGCTTGAATCTTCGCAGGATCCATTTCAATGCCCTTGTCAGAGATCCTGTACCCCAGGTAGTCAAGCTGAGTCTGATGAAATTCACACTTAGAAAGCTTAGCATAAAGCTCAGCCTTTCTCAGTTTGCTAAGCACCTGTTTCACCAAGCGCTCATGTTCCTCCTCCGTTTCAGTATAAATCAAAACATCATCCAAATAGACCAGTACACCCTTGAACAAATGTTCATGTAACACTTCATTGATCAATTGCATGAACACCCCTGGTGCCCCCGCCAACCCAAAAGGCAAAACTTTATACTGAAAAGAACCCAGTGGACAATTGAAAGCAGTCTTCCATTCATCCCCCTCCTGTATGCGGATACGGAAATAGGCTTCCCGCAAATCCAGCTTAGAGAAGATTTTCCCCTTAGCCAGATGTGCTAACATGTCTTTTATTAAGGGCAGAGGATATTTGTTTAATATCGAGACCACATTTAATCCGCGGTAATCTGTACAAAGTCTCAATGTCCCATCCTTCTTCGCTCGAAACAAAATGGGGGTGCCCACTGGCGAATTTGCTGGTTCAATAAAACCCCTGGCCAAGTTTTTGTCCACAAACTCCCTCAACGCCGCCAGTTCCTTTTGCGTCATGGCATAGATTTTTGGTTTGGGCAGTTGAGTGTCGGGGACCAACTCTATCGCACAGTCAGTTTTTCGATGGGGTGGGAGTTGGTCTGCTTCTTTCTCACCAAACACATCTGCAAAGCCTTGGTATTGCTCTGGCAAGCCCTCCAGTGGTGTGACAGCAAAATGCAGGGTTGCTGCCGCCGCCCTCCCCACTGCAGCCTCCGGAGCGTCCTCCTCCCCAGGGGCTTGATAGAAACCATCCCCAAAAGTCAAAGTCCTGTGTACCCAATTTATACAGGGGTTTTGTTGGACCAACCAAGGAATCCCCAGAATGACTAAGGGATGCCCCACAGGCGCCACCACAAACGGCAGCTCCTCACGGTGGCTGCCCATTTGCAACGCCACCATGCCCGTGTAATGGGTGACCGGTTTCCCCCCCGCCGTAGAACCATCCAGCTGGGTGAAAATCATGGGACGTTGCAGTGGAAAGCTGGGTAACTCCAAAGCAGCCACCACGTCAGGGTGCATCAAGCAATGCGAACACCCTGAATCGATCAATGCCCAAACTTCAACGGTTCTTGTGCGGGAGCCTAACTTCACTTTAACGGTCAGTGTGGGATAGTTGGCACTCACTGAAATATGTTTGCGCCCATCCTCCACCACCTGCCCACAGGCGCTCTTTAGAGCAGGTGGCTGGCGTTTCCTGCTGGCTGGTGTACATCAGGCTCCCCCTCGCACCCGAAGTAAGAAACCTCCTCCACTTCAGTTTCAGCCATGGCTGCCTTCATTTTCCTGGGTAGGGAGGGAGATTTCCCCGCCGGCTTCCCTGAACGATCATCGGTCTTGCCCTTCGGGCATGCCACCGCTCGGTGACCTTCCTTCCCACATTGGAGGTGCTCCCTCTCCTTTCGCATAGCGGCGCTCCCTCTCCTCCTCCCAGGCATGTTGACTGGACTTTCCAGTGGGCGCAGCAGTACGGGAACCCTTGCTGAGCCCGGAATATCTCATCACCTTCCTGTGAGCGAAGGTTTCATGGGCATGCTCAGCCTTCCCTGCCAGCTGTATCCATTCATACAGGGTATCTGGGTCATCCCTGCCGAGTGACCACCTCAGGACCTCCGTATTCAGACCATCCTTAAAAAGTTCTATTAATGTAGATTGGGACCAATCCTCCACCTTCCCAGCCAGAGCCTTAAATTCCAGAGCGTAGTCTGCCACTGATCGTGGCCCCTGGCAAAGCTCCCTCAGCACCCGTTTTGCTCTTTCTTTAGCTAACGGGTCTTCAAAGTGTAATTTCAACGCCCACAGGAATTCTTTGAACTCCTCCAGCTCAGGGGCATCCGATTGACATAACTTCACAAACCAATCGGCAGCCCGCCCCTTGAGCTTAGTGGCAATGGCATTAATCTTGGCTCTTTTGGAACGAAAATACAGTTCCCATTCATCCATATAACTCCTTGCATTGGTAAGGAAGAACGATAGCTTAGTTGGATCTCCATCAAATTTAACGGTAAAGTCCTTAACCCCCACTCCGGGCGGTCCCTTTGCCACAGCTGGGTGGTCAGGCTTCCTTTTAGCTCCCAGGGATCTCCGCTCTGGAGGAGGGGACCTTGAAATTCTCACCCTCGGAGCCCTTGCTTCCTCTCTGTGCTGGGTCCTACTCCTTTCCTCCGGGGAAGGTGGGGGCAAAGAAGGAGTTGAATGCCTATTACTAGACTCCTCTCTCCTCCTCTCCTGGGGACCCCAGTCCATGGACATTTTCTGAAACATAAATTCTAGTGACTCCAATTTGGCCTCCACCAGTTTTATATGGTCAGGGGTTTGGGAATCCTCCTTTCCCTCCTGCCTCACCACGGTTGGGGACATCGGGTATCGCTGCTTCCAAGACGTTTTGGACATCCCTGGTAGGGATCCCTGTGTTTCATCCCAGGTGATCAGCTCGCCTGGCGACTCACCGGCAGGTTCAGGGGCGCTTTTACCTCCAACCTCCTCCTAGGCTGGAGCTCGACCCCTCTCGAACTTCTGAGAGTTCTCGAGGAGGGACTCTCTCTGTTCTTATCACCGTGGAGTCGGGTTCCCCCTCGCTCGATTCCTCGCTTTCCATGGTTTGGGGATTTGGTTTGCTCATCACTAGCACTTCTCCCTCACAAAATAAATCTGGAAAGGGGCTAACGGAACATTTTTTGAGATTCTCAGCTTTATGTAATGATTGCCTACTCTAATAGACTCAGACTCACAAGCAGGAACTTAATGATATCTGATTTATTAAAGAATAGTATGCAAATACAGAGAAAGCTGAGAATGAGCAAAAGCACGCCAAATACAAACTAAAAACCCTCAGCTCAAACGTAATCCCTCCCCTCGCCCTGCCGTTGCAAACTCCCCCCACCCCCAGGTGCTGGTAACTGTTTCTGCTGATGTCCTGGGAAAGAAACCTTGAACACACGAGATAACCCAAACACATTCCAATCCAGCTGCTAACATATAACAATCCCACGAGATGGAATCCTCCTCCCCTCCCAGATGAAACACGCATCAGCCAAATGACATGCGAAACGTTACGATGTACCGGCAACATTGGAACAGTGAACATGACAGTAGAAGTATGCCATGATGTTTCAAATAGCTTCTCATTTGAAAAGCAAACCTCAGAATTTAACTCAACATGGAAACCATTTTGGACTGTAATTTCATACATGAGCTTGTACTGCATCGAAAATTTGGGTTTCTCTTAACATAAAGTCTTAATATTTAACTCCTCAGTGAACTGTTAAATAAGGATAGGTCTTTTACCAAATAAAAAAAAATCAAGAGTCTGATAGCCCTTTTTCTGTCTAACAAAATATAATTAAAAAGCATAAGCTTTCATGAGCTGCAGCTCACTTCATCAGATGCATATGTAGGATTTACATTGGGGTGAAGTGGAGGGGAAAGGCAGCGGAAAATAGGTTGGTTATGCAGATGCCAGTTACACGTGAGACAGATTACAAGTACAGTAATTAACCATAGTAACATGTTAAAAACCCATTGTGTTTGTTGAGACCCTCTGAGATTGTCTGAAACCATTTGATGGATTGGAGTTCAACAATTTCTCACTCAATGGTATTGTTGGGGTGTTTCCATGTAGATGTGATCCTGTATGACTCCTGGCAGATACATGGTCAAGTCCCAGTGATTTTCTTGACAACATCTCTCAGAAGAGATTTCCTATTGCCTTCTTCTTCCTAGGGCTGAGGGAGGGACTGGCCCAAGGTCACCCAGCTGGTTTCCTACCTAAGGCAGGACTACAGCAGAAGTCACAGCCTCCCTGTTCTAACCCAGTGCCATTAACCACTACTATACAATATTCCTATCACAGTAATTTTTTTTAATCCGTTCAATTGTGTCCAATTCTTGGACACTGCCTGGACAAGTCCCTGAAGTTTAGAAACATCCCGGCCAATTTTCATTTCTCTTGATTTTCGTCAGTTTTATTACGTTTTGTCATGATCACCATTGCGATGCTTGTGACATCGCAACGGCTCGCATGACAATACAAGGAAATGGGTCTCTGGCGGATTAGGCAAAGGCAACTAAGAAACACAAAGAACCAACAGCAGGTGCGAGGAAACTAAGTAATGACCGAGACCGGCAGACCGGGAAACAAAAGATACAAAGTAGCCAATGGGTAATTGACTAATAACAGGAGAGGCGCGCCCGGGCTTTCGAAGAATTAAGAGCCTGATCGCCCGGCAATGGATCGTTACCGCACAGGAAGGCGATCGAGGCGATGCCCGGGGCGCAGGGGGGCTGCACGACCTCACACCTGGCAGGAACGAAACCGTTGGGACTCGTGGGATGCACCTGGGATGATGTGGGGTGGAGCGCTGACTGGCACGGGCTATTTAAATCCCGTTCCGGCACGCTCCCCTCACTCTCAGCTTTCTAAAGGCATGCATTCTATTCCCAAATAAAACCAGAACCTAAGCCTACTCTAGCATCTGTGTTTTTATTGGGTCTCAGGCAGAGCCTGACACATTTTTTCTTTTAAATTTCTTTTTCCTTTTAAGTGTATTAAGTGGGAGTGGGGAAAAATTAGGGAAATTGTTGTTTTTTTATTGAAACAATATACTATATCTACAGTTTAAAATATTTGTTCTTACAGCTTTAAACAGGAGACATTTGATGAGCAGACTGAAAGCTTTTTAAAATGAACCATTGAAACATATTGCCGTTACGAGTTTAGCTGCATCTTTCACTTTGCAGAAAATATTAGATGCAGTTAATTCTAGGGAATCTGAGAAGGCTTCTGGATAGGATGATATTAAAAAATTCAAAGAAAGCTTGGTCCATCTATTGTTTAAGATAATAAGCCTTTTGAAAATGGAATCCCTATCATTTTATGAATCCTATATCATTGCTATTTTGAAAATGGGTAAGAATCCCATAAATTATCATCTGACATAATTGCAAAAATCTGGACTGCAAGTTTAGCACTAAGTTACAGAACATGCTACTGTCAATAACATATCTTCTGAAAATATTACATTATTTCATGAATTCCATCTGAGAATCTTAAAAGTGCCATAGTAAATTTGTTACATGTAGAAAAATGTTTTGATATAGTACAGATTAAATTTTTGGAATATGTTAGGAAATTATTATTATTGTAGGCCACCTAGCTCCCAATGATTCAGGGTGGCATCAAAAAGGATTTCCTGTTGAGTTTATTTCGTGGATTAAAATGTATTACTTTAGCTAATCTGCTTGAGTTATTATAAATGGAATTATTTCTGTACCAATTAAGATGTATTGTGAAACCCATCAAGGTTGTCCATTATTTCTCTTCATATTTAACTTGATCCTAGAAACTTATGCATGTTTTATTAGACAATATTCATGTTTTATAGGTAGCTGGAATTGAACATAAATGTTTATTGTACAAAGACAATATTTTGGGCATTATTAATGATGATCAGAGTCCTTTATCAAATGTGGCAGTTGTACAACAGTATGTGTAAATTTATTGGCTATCCACAAAATTCAGATAAATCCATAATACTGCCAATTAGTAATAATTTTTTTGTTGAAATCTGTAAAAATTGGGTTTTGTTTAATAATCTCTTAAATATTTGGGATAATTATTCCCAGAAAATTATATTTATTAGTAGAAGTGAATATTTAAATTATGTAAAGGTAAGGTAAAGATTCCCGTTTAGTCGTGTTTGACACTAGGGGGTGGTGCTCATCTCCATTTCATGGCCGAAGAGCCAGCGTTGTCCGGAAACACTTCCATGGTCATGTGGCCAGCATGACAGTCACGGAACACTGTTACCTTCCCACTGAAGTGGTATGTATTTATCTACTCTCATTGGCATGCTTTCGAATTGCTAGGTTGGCAAGAGCTGGGGTGAGTGTGGCACAGATTAATAATGTTAACAGAATGTTGAGAAGACCCATGAGTTTATGGAGAATAATAAATGTGATAAAAACACCTGGTACTTTTTATGAGCAAAGTCTAAGATAATTAATTCTAAGATACTTTACGCAAATCAATGATAAAGATTGTATGGAACAGTCAGACTCCAAAGTTCTCTCTTTCAGAGCTGTAACTCCCATATGACATGACATTTTCATTTTCTGGGCTTTCAGTTGTATCATTGGAGTATATACTAACTTCAGAGGTTGCTTGGATTAAAATGAAATTAAATATGTACTCCTGTGGGCACAACAGTCACTGGGAGTCAGGTGGCATATACATTTAATGAATAATAATAATAATAATAACAACAACAACAACAACAACAACAACAATTATCTTAAGATATGGCACCTTGGAAATCCTGGCAAATATTTGGTCCTAATTAAAGCTGGAATATAGTTGTATTCTCACCATTAAAGCTAACTAGATATACATGGATATTATTAGGAAAGAAACCCAAGATTGTTCTTATTCTCATGAGAAATTGATTCCTTAAATTAATTTTTATTTTAAAATGGCAGGGAAAGTTTTTGCTTTTGTTTCAAAGTGGGACTGAAAATGGGATTAATAACCTAGAACAATTCACTGTTAATTGTACCTATAAAAGTTTGAATAGTTACAATCCCGCCTAAAGCTGCTGAACAGCAATATGTTAAATTAAAACATTTTATTACATTTCAATTTGTTGCATTGGTGGTTTTAACTATATTAAAGTTTTTTTTAAAAAGGCTATTCAGTTTTACTGAGAACTGAAGAATGTTACAAATGTAAATATAGATACAGTAAATTCCAAGAAATTTAGAATAAAAAGTTGGAGTACCCAATTCCAACAAATCAATTCCAAAAGTCAAGCCTTAGTTTTTTAAAAATAATGAATATATTTATTGTGATCTTAAAATGAGACTAATTCATCAAAAACTCTTTTTCAGGTCTGCTGGACTTCTCAGATAATGTTTTAAAAGGGATGGGCATCTACCTTTCTATGCTGAAGATGCAATAAATTTAAAGGTGCATTAACACACATCATTTGATCATGACCTTTGGTTGTACAATATTGCCTGGAGCTGCATAATCTCAATTAGATCAATAAGGTTTTACTAAGGGAGATTAGATTTAAAAACATTAACGTGTTGCTAAATTATATCCCTAAAATTTGGAATTTAACTAGTTATTAATAACTCTGGATCAATAGTTGTCATGATCACCGTTGCGATGCTTGTGACATCGCAACGGCTCGCATGACAATGCAGGGAAATGGGTCCCTGGCGGATTAAGGGAAAAGGCAACTAGGTAACAAAAGAGAGCAACAGGTGCTGGCAACAAAGTATCAACTCTAGCCGGAGGCATGGAAGAGAAAGATACAATGTTACAAAGAAAGCAATTGACAAGACCAGACCACGAGGCGCGCCCGAGCTGTCAATGAGATTATGAACCTGATCGCCGAGCAATGAACCATCACCGGCCAGGGAAGCAATCAAGGAAACGCCCGGAGCACAGGAGGGGCTCCACGACCCCTCACTTACCGATGACAGAACCGACGGAGCTCGGGGGCGCACCCGGAGTAAGAAGGGGTGGAGCGCTGACCGGCGTGGGCTATTTAAATCCCGTTCCGGTGCGCTCCACTCACTCTCAGCTTTCTTAATGGGCACGCATACTGTTACTCGAATAAACCCAGAACCTAAGCCTACGCTAGCATCTGTGTTTTTACTGGGTAGCAGGCAGAGCCTGACAATAGTGTTTGGACTGTTGCAAAAAAAAGGTTACCTTGAAATGTGTGCATTCTTAGTACCTTTGAACTGGCTGTTTATCAATACCATGGAAGGACTGGAAATTCCACATGCCACATGCTATATGCTCAAGGTTTAATTTGTTGTATATGTTTTTTTGCACAAGTATAAATATTTGTCATACTTCATTTTTAAAAGTTTTTTCTCTTTTTGTACTTTGTATGTTTGTTTTTCTGTTTGCTTTGTCTTAAAGCAGTAAATAAAGGCTGTTCAGAAGGCTTACGCCTTGCTGGAACAGCTTCAATTTCTTATCTTAGTACCAAGAATGTCTTTCCTATGTTTTTGTCATTTCTTAACTTCTGTACATAAGTCACCTCTTCAGACCTGATGCTGGATTGCTTATTGGCACTCTGAATGCTGCTTTTGCCTGGGCCTTGCAAAACAGATGGATTTATGATTTTGCTCATCCAGAATGTTGCACAATTTTCCCTCAAACTCACCTCTGCTTCTATTCACCAGAGAACAGCACTGCAACTATCACCAACCTATAGTTCTTCCTTTCATACACATTGGATGAAAGCTAGATTACACCAATGCATATATTTAACCTGCTCATCTGGCTTATATTTAACCTATTGATTCATAATTCAATTTACAGTTTCATTTCCCTGCATATAATCAGCTCCACACCCCAAGATCAGACCATCTTCATTTAGATTTATTGAATCCTTTCCCTTATTTTCATAGATATACAACTTATACATTTATCTTTCATATGTTTCACCCATTAATTCATACTCTTTGTTATTTATTCCTCTTATTCCAGGTTGCACTGCTGTGTATGCTATGGTCCTTGCCAGGTGGGTCCATAGATATTGGCCTGCTTTGCCCATCTTGACTTTCATCAGTGGAAATTCTCAAATTAGAACAAGAAGATGTAAGGCTAGATCACCAGCTTTAGTCATACCCATGCCACATGCCACATTTCCCGCTAATGACAAGAACAGCACCAGTCAGTTTGAGGGACAGTTTTGGCTAGCATGCTGTATGTGTAACCAAAGCTCAGATTTCAGTCCAAATACTGTATGTCCACAGTCCTCTACACAAACTACAATCTCTATTCTAGAGACTACCTTGCAACATACTGCTGCTTACATCACACCAACTGGGAGCTATTATAAATACATGCATAAGGAATATTTCTGGTGATGTTGCAGGGTGGGGGGTGTTGATTCAGAATGTGAATGTGTGCTTTCTTTTGCTTGCAGACAATGCCATGTTCTGGACAAGAACCCAAATGATTTGCAGTAAATGTTAGATTGTATGATATAGCAAAGGGTATGGATTGAAAACTATGTTGAAGACCAAGATAGTTGTCTGACAGGGAAAATACAATGAACAGTTGCAAATATACGTAAATGGAGAATAACTAGAGCAAGTCGATGAAGGAGGATTTTTCTCTTGATTGACTCTGGAATACAGTAGAGGGCTTTTTTGGTTGAGTGGGATGCTGCTACGATGCAAATAAGTTCCTGTTGCTGTAATATATTGCTCTATGTTGATACTTCTTATTATCTATCATGTACCATGTGTTGTGTAGAGTCTTCTAGAGTCTTTTTGATTGCAGCTGCATAGAAATTTGATAAATGAATGCATATAACTTGTAGAACGTTTACTAAAGATAGAAAACTGGATGGAGAAATTATAGGATATGCAATTGCTGGTAGAAATGGAGTAGATAGTACATAGACAGTTGGGAGAAATGATGGTTTGTTTAAAGGAGCAAAAATGTCTTTTTAAGAGCAAGCTTTTGCCCACTTTGTTATAGGAAAGTGAAAATCCGGTGAGTCAGGAAAATTGTAAAAGTAAGTTGAATGTAGGAATAGATTGTTTAATGCCTGTATGGTAAAACAAGAAGATAAAGGGTCAAGAATGCATGGTGATGAATGAACATGGATTCAGTTTAAAAAAAGAGTGACAAGGATATAAAATAAAATATTTTAAAATAAAATTTAAAATAAAATATACATGAAATAAATATATTGAGGTGATTGGAAAAAGGATGAGGATCAAATCACAAAGCAAAGGAGGAGTAAATGGACTGAGAAAAAAGGGAAGGCTGAGAAAGTGATGACTGGATGGATTTAATGAGATTCTCAAAAGGAGAGGCAAAAAATTAAAACAAAAAGCAATGTATAGAGATGGTTATGGCGAAAGCAAGGGTCATTTGCAAGGACAGAAAGGCAAAGAGGTACAGTATAGGTAGCCCTCATTTAACAACCCTAATTGGGACCAGCAACTTTGTCACTAAGTGATGTGGTCATTAAATGAAACATCACATGACTGGAACAATACAGAGAAGATTAGCATGGACTTATTCCTTATTCCTTTTTTTGTGCTTTACATAACATTGTTTATCCAGAAAGGGAATTGCTTTGTCTGTAAGCCTTTTAGAAGCAATAACATTAGAGTGTCAATCAGCATCAACAATAATGGTTCCCCAAAGTAAGAGAGACATTGCTTCTTGTTATAGTTTGGCAAAGTTATGAGCAGACTTTTAAATAGGAGTGACATTTGCCTAATTCCTTTATTGCAAATAAGTAACAACAAATCATTTTTTTAATGGACAATGAAATGAAATGGTTGATTCCTACTTAAGAATTTGTGGATTGAATTTTTATCTTATTAGGAATCTGGCACTTGCAAGGCTACAAAAACAAACTGAAGAAGTGTGGGAAAAACCCAGACAGATAAACCCCAAAGTCAAGGCGGGTCTGATCTGTGTCTCTTTGAATGGCTGCTTAACTCCTCAGTACTACGCATGCGTTTTCCCCCCTGGATAGGGGCCCCCTCCTGCTCACCATCGTACTCATGACATCACCGTCCCCTCCAGATTCACATTCCATTTCAGCCCCCTCCCTTCCAGAGTTCCTTCCTCCCTCCAGGGTCTCATGAGAGTCCATCTCCCCCTCCAAGCTCCCATGGGAACTGGGCAATGATGGAAATTCTTCAAAGGAAAACTCCTCCAAGGACAAATCAGTGCTGCTCTCCAGGTCTGATAATGCTTCTGGCCCAGGTGGCTGCTGCTGGAAAATAGCTAGATAATTAGAAGATTCTTCCCCCCTCCCCCTTGGGAAATGCAAGCTGGAGGTGGAGGGCTGCAGCTCCCCCTCCTCCTCTCTCCCTGGCCTCAGAGCCTCTGGCGGGGGTGGAGGTTGCCAACTTACGAACTCCTCTGCTTTGGATTCCTCTGCTTGCTCAGTCAAGTGAGGAATCTCTGGTAGAGTGCGAAGCTTGGGTTTGTGAGGGAAAAGGTGATGGAATCGTTGAACCAGCACTGGTGCATGCACATCTCTGGCATTTTCCCACGTGTGCTCTTCCTCAGGGTACCCTTTCCAGTGTATTAAATATTGGATGCCCCTTCCCCTCCTCCTAGAGTCCAGAATTTCCTTGACTTCGTATTCCTCCTCCCCCTCCACAATTACTGGAGGTGGGGGGTGGGCATTTGCGATCGTAAGGTACTTGGGGGAGGGTCTTTGGCTAGCAAGGCTCTGTGAAAGACTGGATGGATTTTCATGGATGCTGGCAGCTTTAAGCAATAAGCCACTGGATTTATCTGCTGTACCACAGGGAAAGGGCCCACAAACTTAGAGTCCAACATCTTGGAGGGCCTGGTAGAGGTCAAAAACTTGGTAGAGAGCCACACTTTGTCTCCTACCATGATCGCTGGCCCCTCTTGTCTGTGAGCATCTGCAGCTCTCTTGTAAGCACTCTTTGCCCTGTTCAGCTGCTCCTTTAACAACTCCTGTGTGGCTTGTTGCTCTTTAAAGAAATCAGCCATGGCTGGAACAGTTCCCTGCTGGGAGGAGGTGGGCAACACCTGAGGGTTAACCCCGTAGAGTGCTTGGAAAGGAGACATCTTGGTAGAGGATTGCACAGAGTTGTTATAAGTAAATTCTGCCATGGGGAGCAGGGCTGGCCAATTGTCTTGCTGATAAGTAGTGTAACACCTGAGATACTGCTGTAACCATTGGTTAATTTTCTCAGCTTGCCCATTACTAGCCAGATGATACAATGATGATAGGTGGATCTGGACCCCTAATGACTGGAAAAGGGCCCTCCAGAACCTAGAAGTGAACTGAGGGCCTCTGTCACTCACCAAGTGATTTATCATGCCTCTATACCTAAAAACATGGTCCATAAACAACTGCACTGTGGCTTGCACAGATGGGAGGCCCTTGCAAGGAATAAAATGTGCCATTTTAGCCCCCGGACCGGGGGTAAATCAGTGACGAAATCCATGGAGATTGTATCCCAAGGCCTACTGGGGGTGGGTAGGGGTTGCAAGAGTCCTGTGGGCTTCCCTGGGAGAGGCTTGGCTCATCTACAGGTATGACAAGAAGCAATGTAACCCTTTATGTCTGCAGTCATCTTAGGCCACCAGTAGTCTCTCAGAGCTCTATGGAGAGTTTTGAAAACACCTCCGTGGCCTGCCGTTTGATGGTCATGGCAAGGTCTCAGTACTTCTTCCCTCAATGAGGGGGGAATGTATAATCGCCTGCTATGCCAGAGGATTCCTGCCTCCACATTAAATGGGGAGGCAGTGTCTTGTGGGCCCCTCTGGAGGTCATCCATCCTGGCCCTGGCATACGAGTCCTCTTGCTGTTGAGCTCTGACTCTTGTAAATAGGTCCTCTGCTTGTCTGCCTGCTGCTAAAATCTCTGTCTGGTTCCCCCTCATAGACTGCTGAAAGTTGTGAGGTTGTAATATCATAGCCTGTACCTCCTGGTGAGTAGCGGGGGTTGCCTGAATGGATCAAGACAGGGCATCTGCCAAACAGTTCTGTGCCCTGGGAACATAAGAAATAACAAAATTGAAACGGGAGAAAAACTGTCTCCATCTGATTTGGCATGGGGTGAGGGATCTGGTGTTTTGTAGAAGCTGTAAATTCTTGTGATCGGTGCAAACTTTCACAGGAAAGGTTGCACCTTCTAGCCAGTGCCTCCACTCTTGAAATGCTGCTTTAATTGCCAGCAACTCCTTGTTAAAAACATCATAGTTTCTCTCTGCTGGTGAGAGCGTGCGGGAGAAAAATGCACAAGGGAGCAAAGTATTCTCTGTTTGTTAGTATATTGCAATAAAACAGCCATGATAGCAAAATCTGAAGCATCTGAATGCATTATGAATTGCTTCGTGGGATCAGGGTGCTTTGCTGGGATGCAAAGAGTTGCTTAAATTCTTGGAAGGCTACTTGCTCCTTCTCCCCCCAAATGAATTTTGATCCTTTCTTCAAAAGCTGTGTGAGGGGTTTAGCCCTGTCACTAAATTTATTTATGTATCTCCTGTAAAAATTGCAGAATTCTAGGAATTTTTGTACCTCTTTCACATTTTGGGGGGGTTGCCAAGAGAGAATTGCCTGGACCTTAGAAGGATCCATGGATATGCCTTCTGTTGATATTTTATAGCCCAGGAAATGTAATTCAGTTAAATCAAAGGCACACTTCTCTAGCTTGGCGAACAGCTTGTTCTCTCTCAGTCTTTGTAAGACATTATGTACATGGGTTACATGAGTTGTAGCATCCTCAGAGAATATTAATATGACATCTAGATAAATGACCAGATACTTATCTAGTAAATCAGAGAAAATTTGATTCATAAATCAGGAAAATATGGCTCCTGCATTAGACAAGCCAAAGGCCAAAACAAGGTACTCAAATTTACCAAACCTGGTATTGAAGGCAGTCAGATATTCATGCCCCTCTTTCATCCAGATCAGATTGTATGTATTCCTGAGGTCCAACCTAGTAAAAATGCGTGCTTTCTGTAAGCGATCCAGCAGATCAGATATTAGGGGGAGTGGGTAATTTTCCTTGACCGTGACTTTATTGAGGGAACTGAAATCATGCACCACTCTCATGGGTGCCTCCTGGTTTGCCGGTGGCAACGGGTCAGGCTTCTTTTGTATGAAGAAGGTAGGAGCAGATGCTGGGGAAGTAGATGGTCGGATGAAACTCTTTTGGAGATTAGCATCCAAGTAATCCTTTAAGGTGGCTAGTTCCTTGGGGGACATGGGATATTGTTTCCTTGCTGGAATCTTGGCTCCTGGTATCAACTCAATGGTGCAATCACAGTCCCTATGGGGGGGTAGTGCTGTGGCCTCTTGTTCACTGAAAACGTCTGCGAAATCTGCATACTTGGCTGGCAACTGGAACCCCCCTGCTTCCATGACTGCACTGGTTGCTGGAGAGAGAAGAGCGGCTTGAATCTTGTGGTGCTGGCATTCCTTAGCTGGGAAGGAGATTGCTCCCGTAGTCCAGTTCAACAATGGGTTGCGGATCTTCAGCCAAGGTGTGCCCAGGACTATAAGCACATTAAGTGATGCAGCAACATAAAGTTGGATCCACTCAGTGTGGTCTCCCATTGTTAGTTGCAAAGGTTCTGTGAAACTTCTAATCGGCCCTGCCTTGAGGGGCTGGCCGTCAATGGTCTCAACTTCTATGGGACGTGGCAATTCTATGGTCGGGATGTTGAGGTCTTGTACAGTCTGTACATCAATAAAATTGGTGGAAGCTCTGGAATCCACAAGGGCCTCTAGCTTGACCTGGTGCTCTGGGTTTACGTGCATTACGACTGGTAAGTAGTAAAAGGATTGCCTGGAATCCTCGGAATGAGCCCTTCTTAATTGATTGATGGTCACCCTGCTGAGCTCTGTGGAGGGAGACCGATGGAGTTTCCCTGGTTGGAAGTCGAGGTGGAGGTGGCTCTTGGTTCTGCTGCTTGCCCTGGGGCTCTTACGGAATTTACTTGGCTTCTCACTGGGCAAGCTCTCACCGTGTGCCCCTGGACTCCGCAGTAGAAACAGAGGGCTCTCTCTCTCCTTCTCTGTCTCTCAGCCTCAGAAATAAGCCTCCTGCTCACCCCGATCTGCATCGGCTCCTCTGGTCCTGAGTAAAGAGATGCTGTGGAGAGAGCTGGAAATCCTGGAAGTGCTCTGAGGCCTCTGTTTCTCCCCGGCTGCATCTGTCTGAGCTCTTCTAGCCTGGCGTCTATGATCACAGACAGTTGATATAAACCTTCTAGGGTAGGTGGTGTTCCCTGGTGCACTAATTCATTTTTAATTTCTTCATCCAGCCCCTGTTTGAATTGGTCTTTCAAGGCACTCTCATTCCAGTCCAGATCTCCTGCTAATGGCTTGAAATCAGCAATGTAAATTCCCACCCTCTTGTTGCCTCGCTTGAGCTTCTGAATTTCCCGGCTGGCAGTGACGTCTCTGATCGTGCCATCAAAGGGTGCTCGGAACCCTGCCAGAAAATTCTGGTAGTCGTTGAGAATTGAGTCATTGTTCTCCACCATGGGAATAGCCCATTTGGCTGCTGGACCCTTTAGCAGACTTAAAATGAAGGTGACTTTGGTTCTGTCTGTGGGAAACTCTGTCGGTCTGCTGTCGAAAAACATTGTGCACTGTGTGAGAAAGGTTCTCAACTGTCCTGCTTCTCCTCCAAACTTCTCTGGTAGACTGCCCTGGGATATCAAGACTACTGGCGGAGCTGCTGCTGCTGCTGCTGGCACCGGTTGTGGGTTAATCGGAGCTGGTTGTTGTAACTGCTGTAGCATGGCTGCTTGTAATGTGTTGATCTGGAGATCTACTTGTTGTTGATGTTGTTGCAATGCTGCTGCCAGTTGTTGGATGGCTTGCTGAATTTCCTGGTTTTCCGAAGACATTTTCCCAAATGTCTCTTCCTTTTTTTTTGTTCCTCCCTCTTTCAATGGGAGTAGTGGAGTTTGTTAGGATTGATGTCCTAAAAGTCAGGAACCACGCTGAGACAAGGAATAGGTCTCTAGTGTTTTATTACTGCTACATTAGACAGAAAAACCTAACAAACTGAAGAAGCGTGGGAAAAACCCAACAAACTGAAGAAGCGTGGGAAAAACCCAGACAGATAAACCCCAAAGTCAAGGCGGGTCTGATCTGTGTCTCTTTGAATGGCTGCTTAACTCCTCAGTACTATGCATGCGTTTTCCCCCCTGGATAGGGGCCCCCTCCTGCTCACCATCAGTGCTCATGACACATGTGAGCCTGAAGTGCTTGTGAACCATTGTATCAGTAGCTAGCATGTTAGATGCTGCCAAAAATAGAGGAAGAGATAGGCAGCCAAGATGGCAATACTCATCCTTTAAATAGGTCTGCCAGGAATTCTGGGCTATAGAATTTTCTTCTTTCAAACTTTTGGGGTTTGAAATTACAAATGGAAAATCATTTGGACATTATCTGAATTTCACTCATTACAAAAGTAATACTTTGAATGACGACGTATGGTGTAATACCTAAGTGCAAATTAGCATTCCTTGTCTTGTTTGTTCCTAGCCGGGTCTTTTACTACCACTTTATGACATAGGAGGAAAGGCAATTGGACCTTAGGAAATTTTCTTGCCATCCAGAAGAGCCTTGTTCTTTATGTTTCAAGATAAAAGGCAAGAGAAAGGGAAGCCGTAAGATAGTGATAAGGCTATGAAATACATTAACACTGAGAACTAGGTTATTTATAGATAAACAGCCCCACGGAATTAACAAGCTGAAAATAAGAAACAACGTTCTTATGGGCAGTGATGTTTTACCTTGTGACACCAGAGGTGACATATCATTTCATTGGGGAAGTGGGGAAAAGAGTCGGTTTTAGGGGATGGGGTTCTTTTTGGTTTGGCAGCAACTGGCTTTTCCCCCCCATGGATGTAGAATCAGGGCATTTGGGGAAGTAAAATAGGTATTTGAAAGCTGCTGATGAGATTAAAATATAAATAACAAAAATACCCAGAAAATGAATAATCAATATATAATTAAGGCGACTGAATATTGTTCAATAATAAAAGCAGATGGAATAAATATATTTTGCACATTTCTTTTTGTAACAGTACTTCCTTCCCAACCCAATATTGTAGCAAAGGAGATTATTAACAAGAAACTCAGAATTATAACTGAATCATATTAACAAATTTCAGCACAAAATAATTACAAAGTAACGTAAAATGAAGGCAGAAATGCAAATAGAATAAAAGAATAAGTAAATTAATATAAATTGAAGTTTTTGTTGTTGCGTTTTATCCATTCAATCATGTCTGATTCTCTGAGACTGCTTGGATAAGTCCCTGCAGTTTTCTTGGCAAGGTTTTTCAGAAGTGGTTTGCCATTGCCTCCTTCCTAGTGCTGAGAGAGAGTGACTGGCCCAAGGTCACCCAGCTGGCTTTGTGCCCAAGGTGGGACTAGAACTCATGGTCTCCCAGTTTCTAGCCTGATGCCTTCACCAGTACACCAAACTGGCTTTCAAATTGAAGTTACTGAATAGTTAAAAAAAGGATCATTGACAACCAATGCATGAAAAAATGGAATAATCAAGCAGGATAACGAATACAGTGGGAATCGAAGCAAGCTTATAATGGAGAATAGGATTAAATCAAGTCCTATTTAAGCACCTGTAGCAACCCATTTCTATCTCTCCATTTACCTAAAAGGTCAAGTGTTAAAAATTATTCTACTTTCAGGGAGTGTGTTGCTTCCAAAAGCTTTTTCTTTTCATCAAATAAACTGTAATCAGTATGATTTAGACTACAGGTAGTCCTTGCTTAGCAACCACAGTTGGGACCGGCAAGTCAGTCACTAAGTGCCATGATCACTAAGTGGAAAATCATGTGACCATGGCAGGCATATGACCTCACTTCCCATTTGGTCATTAAGTGAAACATCACATGACCATGACTTATGATTTTACTTCTGCATTCTCTATTAACTCTGCTTGTCACAAACTGGTTGCAAAGCACCTGAATGGTAATCACGTGACTGTGGGATGCTGCAATGGTCATAAATGTGACGATTAGTCACAAAGCTATTTTTTACACCATCGTAACTTTGAACAGTTGCTAAATGAGGCAGTCGGTAAGCCAGGGCTACCTATACAGTTTTGTTTCTTTTCAATTGCCAACTGAAAGGAGCTGAATCCAAAATTTTTGGAAGAAAGAGGTTAAGAAAATGACAGAGGCCGTGTTCCTACTTGAACCTAACTATAGCACACAGGGGTGTCCACAGGGTGTGACCAAAAATGTCAAGATGGTGACCACAACAATGCAATCAAAGCTCCATCTGCTTTATATGTGCAACAACTACTTTCTGCTGTGTCCCCATGATATTGTCTTCCTTTTGTCCTCAGTCCATGAGTGAGTCTTAAGTTGCCCTTAGCTGTATCAATGTTAAAAGTATCATTTCCCCCCCCCCCTTCTTATTCTAATATTTGGCATGTAAAATCTGTTAGGCTTTGAGAACAGAAGCTATAGAGACAGGATAGGAGTCAGTAACGGGGCTAAGTTTACCAGACAATCAGCAAAAGGAAGACATGTCCTCCCTTTTGTCTTCATGTCCTCTATCCAGCAGGCATAGCCTTCAGATCAAATATTGTCTGACTTTTTGAGTCTCTGACAAGCTAGCTCTTCCTCAGCAGCTCTTCTCTAATGAGTGATAATTAACAAGCTCTGCTCTGTAACCATAATTAGTTGATCAGTACCCTCCAGCCTGCTTAGGCTGTTGCCTGAAATTGGCAAGGCTTTAATTAGTTCCATGCTGCAGGCTTTTGACTCCTAAGGCTCAGCTTGGAGGACTGGTACCTTCCTCTCAATGTGTATTCCCAACTGTGTGCCTGTCTACTCACTTTCCTGTTGGCTCAACAAGTATTGTCAGTTAACAGTGGGGAGAGACACAAAGCTAAAAAGGGAAGTCAGAGGAAAAAAGTCAAGCAGGAGGAGAAAGATAAGAAGATTGAACAATGTGGAGTGTTTTGATCAAAGATTAGAGAACAGTGGAATGTTCTCTCAGTTCAAGGCCACTTTAAACTGAAACAAATTATTTTATTGCATTAGATAACTTGATTTCTTCACGACTCTGCAATCGGTTTACATTTGTCTTCCAAGAAAGACTTCTTCATGACCTTTTTCTCATTTTGTATATTTCTTCTACAAACAGCTCTCATTCTTCCTGTCTGCTTCCTTACCTACATTGTTCAGTTCCACCTCTATTGATACATATTGTGTTTAATAATTTTAAACAAATAAATGAAGACTTTCCAATATGTGCAGGGCTGTGCCCACATCCTGTAGGTCTCCTCACTGCCCTGTCTACAGAATAGTCAGCAGATGAAACATTTGGGAACAAAGAGTTGCAAATAGCTGCAGACATTATCCCTTCCTGCAAAGCCTTGATACCTGCAGACATGAGTCTGAATCTCAGCTGTTCCTTGAAAGAAATGGTTTGCTGAATTAAACCCTTTTTACAAGCTTTAAATAGGGCTTCGCTCTCTTTTTGTTCCTTCCTTGTCCAGTTACTTCTTCCTCTTGTCTCATTTCTACCCAGTTTTCTTCCCTCTTTCCTTCTGTCCCCCTCCTTCTTTCCTTCCTTCCTTCCTTCCCTCCTTCCCTGTCTCTGCTTTAAGCAGCAACCACTGACAAGAGGGGAGGGGATACTTCTGGCATAGCACACAGTAGCAAATTCAAGTGGAAGGGCTTGCCTACAATAAAGTGAAGCATATCAGACAAACTGGACAGCACCAGCTGTGCCAGCACAAGTCAGGAAATACTACTTTTGATCTATAGAAGAACAGGATGGATAGAGGTTGTCTTCCCAAGTGTTTAAGGTAGATACAGGGTGATGTAATTCGTTCCTGCCCTTGAGAAATAGTCAGTAGCCCACACTCATGCTGGGGCAAGCCAGTGGTGTGAATCAGCTCTACATCTTAATCCTGCAGATTGCATTGTCAGTGGGGGCTGTACTATACAGAAAACAAAGCTGTATTGCTCAGTGGTAAACACTTTATTGAAAAATATTCAGGTTTTGCCAGGAATTTTCTCCTGCAAGAACTACACCAGTTATACAAAACTGAGAGCCAGTGTGATGTACCAGTTCAAGTATTGTCTAGGCTGGGGAGAGCCAAGTTAAACTCCATTTTCAGCCATAGAAGCTCTTTGGATGACTTTGGGCAGTCACTCTATCTCAGGCCAACCTACCTCACAGGGTTGGCAATATATGGAAAAATGAGAAGAGGGAATGCTAGCTATGCCAATTTGAGCTTCTGGAGCAAAGACAAGGAATAGATTTAACTAATATGTAAGAATAATACTGGAAAAAGCTAAGTTGCTGGAGTAATGCATGCTTTTCAGACATGGGTTTTAAAGCAATGTCACTTTCCTTTGAGGCTGGAAACAAGCAAACAGCATGCCCAAGGCTATAATCAAAGCTAGTCTGTGGCTAAGGCTAGAACTACAGTTGCTGTAGGACTGGGTTTCTCAGGTCATGAAAAGCAGGAAGAGAAAAGGGGTGATGTGTGCATTTGTCATTTTTTTTTTACTATGCTGATTCATGGGTCAAAAGCAGTGTTCTGTTTGATTATACAGATAGATAGATAGATAGATAGATAGATAGATAGATAGATATAAATATAGATAGATATAGATAGATAGATGATAGACAAACACTCTAAAACCTTTCACCTGTCTTTAGGGATTCATGCCTCCTTATTGCCCTTCTTTTTATTCACACAAATATGAGGTGTTCCTTTCAGTCAATTAGTGAGAAGGAAGGAAGACTTGCCGAAGGGCGTCTAGCAAGGTAACATGGACTTTCTTTTCCCCTACACTCACTGGCAAGTTCCACCTCAGCTTTACTGCTTTTTCTTACTCAGTGGCAGAAACCAATATTGCGTCTCAGTGTTCGCTAATCATTCTTCCCCCTTCTTTCTTTCTAGAGTCCAAGGTTCTGAGTTCTCATTCCTTTTTCAGAAATGATACTGCAGGATAGTGGAGCTCTCCTTTAACATTACCATTTTAGATCATCCAACGGCTTTGGAGGCTAACAGATGACAAAGATCCTGCTTCTCTTTTTCTTCATCTTCCATGTTGCTGAAACAGGTGAGTAGAGTTAAGACCCCAAATAAGCTGGTATTTATATTTTATATTTTAATTGATGTTATATCCCACCTTTCTATATTTCAACATCATTGTTATTTATGTTTCACTCTCTCAGAATAGTTGAAGTGGGCTTGACGAAAAAGATAAAGTGGTTCATCTGGGTCTGGTCCCAAAATATGTGAGCTAATTATAAAGAATCATAAACCTTAGGCATAATTTCCTAAGCCTACCAAAGGGAGTTACTACATGACTGGGAACCAGGAAAAGAGTTCCTCTGTATGTAAAAGGGACATCTTCTGAAGTGGTTGAGTGGCTCTTATGGTTAAATGCATGTACACCCATTCATTTAATAAGTTAGTATGCCTGTATGCTAATTCTCAATAATTTAAGAATAAATTGAAGAATTTAACCAAAACTCTGTAAGTAGACCTGTAGAACTCTTATAGTACAAGAACACCACTGAAAAAAGAAAAGAAATATGAATTTGTGGAATTTTCATGCAAACTGTGACATGAAATGTCAGTTATGAAATGTCACAAGCTTCACAAGATAATTATTTGCTTAACGTTGTCAGAATTAACCATAAATCTTATATGTTTGCAAAATGAGAACAGAAGGATTGCCGTTTCTGTAAAATATATTGTCATGATCACCGTTGCGATGCTTGTAACATCACAACGGCTCACATAACAATACAAAGAAATTAGCACCAGGCAGATTAAGGGATAAGGCAACCAACTAACAAAAGCAAGCAACAGGTGCTGGCAACAAAGTATCGATCCTAGCCAGAGGCATGGAAGGAAGAGATACAATGTTGCAAGAGAAGTAATTGACAAAATCCAACCACGAGGCACGCCCGAGCTGTCAGAAAGCTTACGAACCGGATTGCCCGGCAATGACCCATCACCGGCCAGAGAAAAACAATTAAGGAGACGCCCGAGGCACAGGAGGGGCTGCTCAACCCCTCACCTACCGGCAACGGGGCTCGGGGTACACTCGGAGAAGGAGGGGTGGCACTCTGCAACACTCCAGTGGAAGAAAAATATTAAATTCGTAGTGTATATCATACATACAGAAAACAGGGATATTCTACTGCTGGTACATTACAGTAGTACTGATTGCCAAATTGTTGGAAATGCAATGTCCAGGTCAGATCATTTTTCATATGTGGTGCGCTGTTGTGAGGTTCACAAGTTTTGGAAAATAATTTATATTAGAATTAAACAAATTCTAAAAGTTGAATTTCCTTTTCAACCTGCTATTTTCTTATTAAATGTTATTAAATCTTGTATTTCCATAAAGTATAATGAACTAGATGGTAACAGCCACAAGGATGCTCTGTGCTTCCTACAGGAAAGGACATACCATTCTCTCTGTGAAAGAATAGCACATTAAGTTGTTGAAGTACTGTATGCCTCAATGCCAAAGAATTCTGTTGTCTCCAGAGTAAATCTGACACAGAATTTATCTCAAACTGGAAACAATTTTGGGGCTATAATTCTATATGGGCTTGTACTACATCCAAAATTTGGGCTTCTCTTAACATAAAGTCTTAATGTTTTAGTTCTATTGGATCGGTTAAAATCTGTATAGATCTTCAGTAGCTTAGATAGAATTTACTGCAACTTTTAATCTTATTAAGTGATTTATACTGTGCTGACTACTGCTGTTGATATTTATATATTGCTTGGATTTTTAAAATGAATTATATAGTTTTCAGAACTATGTACTGTAATATAATCAATTATTTAAAACCAAGTAATGAAATATTGCAAATTTAAATCTGATTCTGTGATGCTTGTAAATTCTCTGCTTATACTTCGCAGTGTTTTTTTTACCTTCCCCCTCTTTTTTGTTCTCTTTCATTTTTTTCTTTTTTGAAAAAAATATTTAATAAAGGTACAATTTTTTAAAAAGGAAGAGGATGAATTCTATTGGCTCAAGATATTTCAGCAATGCTTTTATATTCCTCTGTCCAATTGCTGGGATTGAAAATATTTTGTGGATTATTAAGGGAGATGTGACAGGGAAACTGTGGCTTGCATGCCGGTTCCTTAATCCCTTGTCTTTTTGAAAAGGGTGAAGATTGTTGGAAATGGTTCTGTCAGAAGTCACTGCTTCAAGATGCCCTAGAGCAGCAGGGCTGGTCCAGGAAAATTCTGCTGTCTGAGGCAAAGTGCAGCATTTTATGACTTCCAATCCATTTTCAAAAGCCAGTTAGACTGGCAGTTGAATCATCCTTCAGTACTGACAATGAAATAGGGACCTCCTCCTCCACCTAAGGATAGCCAGTTAGTTTAGATCAGTGTTTCTCAACCTTGGTAGCTTGAAGGTGTGTGGACTTCAACTCCCCAATTCCCCAGCCAAGAATCACACATCTTCAAGCTGCCAAGGTTGAGAAACACTGGTTGAGATAATACAGGACAGAATATGTGCCCACAGAAGATTTTCTTCCAAGAAGAAAATCTTGGCATCAGAATGGTTGCAAGAGCTGCCATTGCTGCCCTCAACATCTGCCATTTGAGGTGGTTGCCTAATTCTACCTAATGGTAGGACTGGCTCTGTGCAGTAGTAGTTTCTTAAAATAATGCAAACAACTGAGCAATAGCAAAAAAAAACAAAACCAGTGCCCCCCCACCCCATCATTAGCCTGACTGCTTCTTGTGCTAGCTGATGAAGTAAAGCCTGAAAAAGTTATTTTCCCAGTTTTCCCATTTTGTCCCCAGAAAGGGAATGTGGCAGTCTACCTCAAAAGGGGGTCTAATTCCTGTTCTATCCTATGCCCAACTTTTTACTTATCCAGTGTTTGAACTGGGATGGAGAAGAACTTGGGAGATAGAAAATTAAGGATGGACAAGCTCCTTGCATTGGATAAATAAAAGCTGTCACTCATACCCCCATTTTTCTACATTTCTTATTGTCAAGAGAGTGCTTTTCTGACAATGTCTTGCACGCTAGTGAAATGCTTGGCCTCATGCAGTTTGATAGGGCAAGATAAGACTCACTTTCCTGGAACTGAATGGATGGGTATTACTGGATAGCTCAAACTATATTGTACAATAGATACATCCAGTCCAACAAAGGAACCCTGAAGAAGTTGTCCATCTTTAACTTTTATTTAATTGGATAATAATGCCAGTATATCTTAAGAACAGCAAAACAAAATATAAGCTAACTAAAGCCATATATTCTCTACAAAATTCACACAACCTTTTTTTAATATTCTGTGTGGATGATATCAAAATTATGAAGCAACACCCCTCTTTTAATTTCTGAAAGATGTTTTTAACTATTGCCATCATTTTTGTTTCCAGTTTCTAAATCTGACGTGGTATCAAAGAAGAAAGGAAGCCATCTTAGATAGTCATACTGTCAGACTCTGCCTGAGACCCAATAAAACACAGATGCTAGAGTAGACTTAGGTTCTGGTTTTATTTGGGAATAGAATGCATGCCCTTAGAAAGCTGAGAGTGAGGGGAGCACACCGGAACGGGATTTAAATAGCCCGCGCCGGTCAGCGCTCCACCCCCCCTCACCCCAGGTGCACCCCATGAGTCCCAACAGTTCGTCCTTGCCAGGTGAGAGGTTGTCCAGCCCACTGCGCCCTGGGCATCGCCTCGATCGCCTTCCTGTGCGGTGATGATCCATTGCCGGGCAATCAGGCTTCTAATTCTTTGAAAGCCCGGGCGCGCCTCTCCTGTTTGGTTGTCATTCAATTTCTTGTCAGTTACCTTTTATTGTTGCTTCCTGGGTTCCCGGCCTCGGTCGTTACATTGTTTCTTTAGATCCATTACTGCTTTTTGTGTTTCTCTATTGCCCTTGCCTATCAGCCAGGGACCCATATTCTTGTATTGTCATGCGAGCCATTGCGATGTCACCAACATTGCAATGGCGATCATGACATACTGCCCCCCCTGAGAAAAATCAAGCTGCAGGTTTGGAGGGATATGCAGTATGGAAGTTGCGGATTAGCTCGGGAGCCTGGATGTCGCGGGCAGCAACCCACTCAGGGTGTGGAAAGTGTTTCCATTTTACCAGGTATTGGAGGGAGCCCCGCAGCTTGCGGGAGTTGAGTACCTCCTTGACCTCGAAATGTTGCTGTCCGTCTATCATAATTGGTGTGTGGGGGGGGGAGTGCATGGGTGCCACCGGGAGGAGTCACTTGCCAGCTTGAGTAAGCTGCAGTGGAACACCGGGTGCAGCCGCTTTAAATTATGGGGTAGGTCCAAGCGCACCGTGACTGGGTTCACGATTTGTGTCACCTGGAATGGCCCAATAAATTTGGGGGCTAGTTTCTTGGACGGTTGCGGTGATTTAATGAATTTGGTGGATAGGTAAACCAGGTCCCCTACCCGAAAAGTTGGTTGTTGGTGCCGGTGCTTGTCGGCCTGCAGTTTGTATGCGGCTTGTGCCTCTTTAAGCATGTCCTTGATGACAGGCCAGGAGTCTGCAAGTTTGGAACCCCGGTCACAGGCGGCCACTGCTGGGGACGGGGGCTGAGGGAGCTCGGGGATGGGGACGAAATCCTGACCTGACACCACCCCAAAGGGGGTTTGCCCCGTGCTTTGATGTATCGCGTTATTGTATGCGACCTCTGCAAATGGGAGTAAATCCACCCAGTCATCCTGGTGGTAATTTATATAGGAGCGGAGGAATTGTTCCAGTGTGGCATTAAGGATTTCTGTAGATCCGTCTGTCTGGGGATGCCAGGAGGTTGACAGGGCCTGCTGGGTACCTATTAGTTTCAAAAAAGCCCGCCAAAACCTCGAGGTAAATTGTGTGCCCCTATCAGTCACCAAGTGGGAGGGGCAGCCGTGGAGGCAGTACATGTGTACCAGGAAGAGTTTCGCCAGCTGTTGTGCTGACGGGATCGAGGCACAGGGGATAAAATGGGCTTGTTTTGAGAAGTAGTCTTTGACTACCCAGATGACCGTTTTCTTTTGGCTGGGCGGTAAATCCACAATGAAATGCATCGAGATTTCATCCCAAGGGCATGAAGGTTCAGCCATGGACTGCAGCAGCCCCTGGGGTTTACCGGCTGGTCGCTTGGCCATCGCACACACAGGGCAGGACGCCACATACGTTTTGACATCCTTCCTCAGCGAGGGCCACCAAAATTGGCGTTGAGTTAGGTGGAGGGATTTTAGGAACCCAAAGTGACCAGCCTGTTTGCTATCATGCGACCTGCTGAGGATAGTTGGTCTTTGTGAGTCAGGGACATATAACCTTCCCTCCACCCAGGCGAGGTCCTGTTCCGTAGTCACTTTGTTAGGGTTGGCGAGGAGCCAGGGGTCAGATTTTAATGATGTTATAAAATCTGTACGTAACCCAACTGGCATCTGTGGTTGCCTGCGGCTCGGGGCAGGCTGCGCCGGAGTCATTTGCAAGGGGGGGGGGAAGGCTGTCCCTGAGCGCGGCTCCGGGTGACAGCTGCTAAACCCAATTGGGAGTCAGAAAGCACAGTCCCTATGACGTTGGAGATAGGCTCCGTGTCCTGGGGTAGTCGGGAGAGTGCATCTGCCAGGAAATTCTTTTTTCCTGGGATGAACTTCAGCTGGAATTTGAACCAGCTGAAAAACTGAACCCAGCGTATCTGCTTGGGACTGAGGCGCCGGGGCGTACGGAGCGCCTCAAGGTTGCGGTGGTCTGTCCAGACCTCAAAAGGGCAAGTCGCCCCTTCCAAAAGGTGACGCCAAGCCTCCAGTGCTGCTTTAACCACAAATGCCCCTTTCTCCCACACGTGCCAGCGCCTCTCTGTCTTGGAAAATTTCCGGGAGAGATAGGCGCAGGGCTTCAGGATTCCGGCAGAATCCTTTTGCAGTAGGATAGCCCCAATTGAAAAGTCGGAGGTGTCAGCCTGCACAACAAAAGGCCATTCGGGGTCGGGGTGGGACAGGATTGGCTCTGCTGTGAACAGCGCTTTCAGTCTGTCGAAAGCGGTTTGACAGTCGGGAGTCCAATTAAGTATGGCCCCTCGGTTTTTGACCTTGCGCGTCTCCTCGACACTTTTGGTCTTCAATAGATCGGTCAAGGGCAGGGCAATTTCAGCGAACCCTTTTGTGAAGGACCTATAGAAATTTGCGAACCCAAGGAAACTTTGAAGCTGGCGCCGGGTGCGTGGGCATTCCCAGCTCAAAACTGCCTGGACCTTCACGGGGTCCATTTCTATGCCCTTGTCTGAGATTCTGTACCCTAAGTAATCCAAGCGTGACTTGTGAAATTTGCACTTGGAGAGCTTAGCATAGAGTTTGGCTTTCCGGAGCTTAGTGAGAACTTGTCTCACTAATCTCTCATGTTCCCTCTGAGTCTTAGAGTAGATTAGGACATCGTCTAGGTAAACTAAGACTCCTTTGAACAGATGTTCATGCAGCACCTCATTCATTAGTTACATGAAGACCCCCGGGGCCCCCGCAAGACCAAAAGGCAGTTCCTTGTACTGGAAGGAGCCCAAGGGACAGTTGAACGCTGTCTTCCACTCGTCCCCCTCCCTGATGTGAATTTGGTAATATGCCTCACAGAGGTCGAGTTTGGAAAACACCCTTCCCTTTGACAAGTGTGCCAGCATGTCTTTTACGAGGGGGAGGGGGTATTTGTTTGACAGGGAGGCGGAATTTAACCCACGGTAATCTGTGCATAGTTTTAGGGTGCCATCCTTCTTCTCCCAGAATAGGACAGGCGCTCCAACCGGTGAGTTTGCCGGTTCGATGAAGCCCCTAGCGAGGTTTTTGTCTAAAAAGTCCTGCAGCGCCACCAATTCCCTCTGAGTCATGGGGTAAATTTTGAGCTTGGGTAGTGGGACGTTCGGGAGCAGTTCAATTGCACAGTTCGTCTTGCGATGGGGGGGTAATTGGTCCGCCTCCTCCTCCCCAAAGACGTCGGCGAAGTCCGAGTATTGCTTCGGCAGTTCTTCCAGGGGGGGAGCGTGGGCTTGGTGGTCGATGATCTCAGCCCTCCCCACAGTCAAAGCGGAGGATTTCTCCCTTGCTGGCGCCTGGTAGAACCCGTCCTCGAATGTTATCGAACAGGTCCTCCAATTAATGTAGGGGTTGTGGCGGGTTAGCCAGGGGATCCCCAACACCACTATGGGCTTGCCTACTGGGGTGACCACAAAGTCTATGGTCTCCTTGTGGGTGCCCATTTTCAGGGTGACCTTCCTTGTACCCTGGGTGGCCGGTCCCCCCCCCCGCCATGGAGCCATCGAGTTGCTGAAAGATCAGCGGCTTTGGGAGGGGGAAGCAGGGTAGGTTTAATGCGGTAGCAATGTCCGGGTGGATCAGGTTTCTGGAGCACCCAGAGTCCACCAAAGCTCCGACCACGATGGCTTTGGAGCCGTAGGTCAGTTCGATTTCCCCTGCCAGGATGGGACAATCCCCACTCACCCTGGGGGTGTCGCGCCCATTCTTCACCACCTGCCCGGCGGCGCTGCTTAGGGCAGGTGGAAGGCATTTCCCGCTGGCTGCTCCTGGGCGTCCAACATGTCCCCTGCGAGGTAGGCATCCTCTTCCTCGTCCGGGGTCACTAGCGCTCCTGTCAGCCGTCTCGGAGGGTTGGGTGGCTTGTGCGGTGCCTTCTGCGTTGGTCTGGGTGGGCGATCTGTCGTTCTGGCCTTGAGGCATTCAGCTGCCCGGTGGCCCGTCTTCCCACACCTGACACATTGCCCGCAGGCAAACCAACGTTGTCGCTCCGCATCCCATGTCAAGCCTGACTGTGGAACTGGCCCTTTCCCGCTGGGAGGGGGTCTGTCTTTCTTGGTTGCTAGCATGAAGGTGCGCTGGGTGTGCTCAGCCTTCCTGGCAAGACAGATCCACTTGTGCAGGGAGTCTGGATCGTCTCTGTATAGTGCCCATTGCAACACCTCACGGTTGAGGCCATCCTTGAACATGTCGATCAAGGTGGCCTCAGACCATTCCGGGATTTTCCCCGCTAGGACCTTAAATTCAAGGGTGTAGTCCGCCACACTTTTTGTCCTTGGCAAAGTCCTTTAAGGGTACTCTTGGCCCTTTCCTTTGCCAGGGGGTCTTCAAAGTACCGCTTTAGAGTGGCTAGGAAGGTGTGGAAGGTAGCCAGAGCTGGGGCTCCGGACTCTGACATCTGGACGTACCAGTCCGCAGCCCTGCCCTTGAGTTTTGTGGCCACCACCGAGATTTTGGCCCCTTCCGTTGCGAAGCAATGTCCATATTGCATCATGTAGTTCGTGGTGTTCGTCATGAAGAATGACAGGTTTGTGGGGTCTCCGTCAAATTTCACAGGGAAGTCCTTGGCAAGCCCCCCAACTTGTGAGACCCCCACCTATGGGTGGCTAGGGATGACCCCCACCAGAATGGGACCACGGGGCCCTGAGAAAGAGTCCCGTGCTTGGCCCCTTCCTCTCAGGGTTGTCGATAGGGTGGGTGGGGTGCCACGATCCCCCCCTACCCCCTGTGCAGTAGTAGTCTTTGTGAGCTCGCTCATCACCGATGCCATGGACTGGAGCATGTGTTCCAGGGCTTGTACCTTGGACTCCAGGGCTCTGAACCTGTCGGGTGTGACAGGGTTGTCCATCCTCGGTGCTGCTGGTTGCTGCCCGATCAGCAGTCCTTCGACTTCCCTCTCGGGCGTTTGGGGGTAGTGGAGTCTCCAGGTGGTGTAGGATGCCCCCGGCTGGGCTCCCGTTACACCATCCCAAGTGAAGAGTCCCTCCCGATTTCTTCTTCCATCGGGGCTCTCCACTCCAGGCTGGAGCTCCAGGTTTGGAACTGGGGTGCGGTGTGGGCAGGGAGGGACCCCGTGTCCCATCTCGGGCGCGCCGACTCCAGAAGCTGTCTGGTCATCTCTCCCACTTGCGTTGCATCTTTCACGCCTCCGGTCTGAAGCGCCGACTCCATGGCTGTCCCTGGTTCCATCGTCGCCGGTGTTCTCTCCCGCAGACAAAAAATTTTCCGGTGGAGACCGGCAAGGTTCATTTTAAATGACTCTCAGCTTCATGTCAGGCTCTGCCTGAGACCCAATAAAACACAGACGCTAGAGTAGACTTAGGTTCTGGTTTTATTTGGGAATAGAATGCATGCCCTTAGAAAGCTGAGAGTGAGGGGAGCGCGCCAGAACGGGATTTAAATAGCCCGCGCCGGTCAGCGCTCCACCCCCCTCACCCCAGGTGTGCCCCATGAGTCCCAACAGTTTGTCCTTGCCAGTTGAGAGGTCGTCTAGCCCCCTGCGCCTCAGGCATTGCCTCGATCGCCTTCCTGTGTGGTGATGATCCATTGCCGGGCGATCAGGCTTCTAATTCTTCGAAAGCCTGGGCATGCCTCTCCTGTTTGGTTGTCATTCAATTTCTTGTCAGTTACCTTTTATTGTTGCTTCCTGGGTTGCTGGCCTCGGTCGTTACATTGTTTCTTTAGACCCATTACTGCTTTTTGTGTTTCTCTATTGCCCTTGCCTATCAGCCAGGGACCCATATTCTTGTATTGTCATGCGAGCCGTTGCGATGTCACCAACATCGCAACGGCGATCATGACACATACTACCAGGCAAAAGGTGTTAGATATAATGAAAAGCATTATTTACTTTTTTATATTTTATTTTATTTTATTTTATTTTATTTTATTTTATTTTATTTTATTTTATTTTATTTTATTTTATTTTATTTTATTTTATTATTTTATATTTTATTTTATTTTATTTTATTTTATTTTATTTTATTTTATTTTATTTTATTTTATTTTATTTTATTTTATATTTTATTGTCAGGCTGTGGCAGGATTTTATGTGTGCATTATATCCCCTAACATGAGTAGGAAAGGAGCACCATTTACTGCTTCATTTCAGATAGCAAAATCATGGACTATCCAGCTTTTCTTATCCTTTCTTATCTTCTTTGGGGAGTACAGAGGATAAAGCAGGAAGAGATAGTCAATAGATCCTCCTCTAACCTGTGTTTTTCTTCCCACCCCACATCATAACCCTTTGGGAAATATAGTAATATTTGGAAATAAAAAAGAAAAGCCACAAAATGGCTCCTGTGGTGTGTGTACGAGTGGTTAGTCACAAAAATGGGTGTCATGAAGGCCTTGCAGTTCACCAATGTGAAGAAACTTCCTTATTTTTGTTCTCTTCATGGGTAGTAAGAGAGGGGGTTGACCCCCAGATGAATCATATTCCCCAGATTCTTAGTATTGATTTTTAAACACAGAATTTATCTTTCTACCTTCTAGAATCTGAGATATGAGGCCAAATGTACAGTCACTGTTCTGCTGATTCATTTGATAAGAAAGGCCATTTCCCTTTTTTACTGCTTTTAGCTGTGTATGTGTATGTATGCCTTCAAGTCAGTGTTGACTCCTGGAGACTACCTAGACAAGTCCCTGCAGTTTTCTTGGCAAGATTTTGGCAATGCCAATTAGCATTCCCAAAATGATGACACTCGCAAACTCTGGAAACAATTTATGCCCATAAAAACACAATAAAATCCACACTTTTGGGGTAGCTCTGACTGGGCAATCCTGTGGCTTCCTTCCTCCTCCAACAGACAGAAGCACATTCAGGAGTTTGCATTTCTAATTCAGTTCTTACTGCTCCTGAGGCGGAACAGGTCCTTGGCAAAGATGTGTGCGGGTGTGTGTGTGTCTTTTGCTACCAGGATCCCTCCCCGTGCAAATGAACAGAGTGAGAAGTCCAACCATTCACTTCAGTAGGAACCGACAGTATGGCAGAGACCTCAGCATGACCTTGCAGAGGCACAGGTATCTGTAAGCACCCTCTTTGGAATCCCAGCCATGGCTGATTTCTTCCATAAAGTTATGAGGGCCAAGTGTGGAAGCCTTTTGGGTGTGACATACTCTCACTGGAGTCTGTTATCTTGTAAGATACACTTTGGATAACTACCTTCTAGCTGGAAATAAACCTTTCCTGGGCAAGTTCCTAAACAGGGTGGTGGTCTTCCAACTAGAAACATGTGTAGAGGAAGCCAACGGGCTGAAACCATTTCAGTCTGGCTTCAGGCCTGGCTATAGCACAGTGTCAGAAGGATCAGACTCCTTCTTTTTTCTCTGTTCATTTCCCAAGCCAGGAATTTAATAAAAATTATCAGACAAAGGAGAGTCAAAATAAATATGTTTATTCAATCCAAAATCATTAATTAGCTTTGGATGGGTGGCTGTGTCAGGACTGCTTCTCCATCCCCTTTTTATAGGGCTTTTAGTTTAAAGATTTAGCCAATCATTATCAATACAATGGAATGCATTAGCTTATTACAATTGTTTCTGCTCTGTCAGCATGAACATCTTCTTCCTGTACAATCTGACTTTCCTTTCATATTCTGGTAAAATAGATGCTTCCTTATCTTAGAATTATGGCACCTCCTTAAATTAAGCAGATGTCTCTTTATCTTGAGCTAAAACAATGGGCATTTTATCTTTCCTATACATGTGTTTTTCTATACATAAGATACATGTCTTCCTTTACGTAGATTTTGCCACATGATATATTCACTTGTTTATACTGACAGGAACCAGCATTACTATCTTTCCTATAAGACCTTTCTTTATTGTAAACATATAAGAAAAGTATTCCAACAGAAACAGCCTTGGATGCCTTGAGTGATGCCCTGTATTAGGAAAAAAATGGGGGAGTGCTACTGCCTTGATTCACCTGGATCTCTCAACAGCTGTTGACAGTGATGATCATATGCTATTGCTTGTGTGGTTCAGGACATTGGGAATTAGAGGCACAGGTTTATCGTACAGGTAGCCCTCATTTAGCAACCACAATTGGGACCAGCAACTCCATTGCTGAGCAAAGCGGTTGCTAAGTGGGAAATCATGTGACTGCAACTATGCTTTCCTTTTCCTCACTCCCTTGCCCTTTGGAATGCTCTCCCCATCCAGCAGCACAGAGAGAGCTGGCTTGAAACTAACAGGATTAATCAGTTTCACACCTTCCACTTTTGTTTGCCTCCTAACCACTCCCCTGCTCTTTGGAATGCTCACCCCAGCGCAGGGATAATTAGCAAGAATGGAATTAATGTTTATATTTCCATTCAGTGGAGAGGAAGGGATTACAAGTCTATATGAGAACAAGCAAAGTACTGTAAGGCACAGCCCAAGAGATATTATAGTTAGTCGTATTCAGGCCCAAGGAATAGAACTATGGCCCATTATGGGAGAAGTATTACTTCCTCCAAAAGAACAGGTACATACTGTAGCTTGGGAAAATCACCTTGATTCCAATTTCTGATCAGAGAAACAGGTGAACTCAGCCTTATTCTGAGCTTATGCTGATGCACCAAATATGAGCCCTCCTGGACTGAGATACCCTAATAACTTCAGGATTGGATTATTTCATCGAACTCCCGAGGGGCACTTTGAAGACAATCAGGAAAACACACTGCAACTGCCTAGTTCTTAAATAAACAAGGCAACAGAAAACCAGTTTTAACAGAAATGCACTGGATGCCTGTGAGATCTAGGCCCAATTTAAGTTGTTCATTTTAGCATATAAAGCCCAACATGGCTTAAGACTCAATACGTAAAGAGCACCTACTCATTATTATCTAACCTCGCACTAAAATCACCAGGACAAGCCCTGCTTGCTTCTCACCACTTGATGGTTGATTGAATGAGTGCCATCATGTCTATCATGAGTCTCAGAAATAGACCTCTTTCCCAAAAAAAGCAATTCTGGTTCCAGTTTCTCCTTCAACACTAATAGAAATCATCTCTTCATCCAGGAAGTGCTAGGATAGCAAACTATTCCAGGACTAAACAATCTTTTATTTTCTTTTTCAAATGAACTCTGATTAAATCTCTATATTCATTACTGTTACATATTATTGGCTTTATTATGTTAGATTAATATAAATATTTGTTTAATTATGCTAGTTTTAATTACTTGTATAGTGCTCTGGGCTGTTCCAGGAAGAAGCAAGGTCTAAAAATAAAATAAAAAATAAAGATTAGTCTATCAGGGTTAGTAAAAGAGGCATTCTGTGTAAAATATTCAGAGATGCCAATATAATTCCAAAGTTATACATTAACATTACATTGTCAGCAGTTTCCTCCACATTACTTCTTAGGTGACTTCACAGATGACACTAGAGACAGACTTCCGACTCATGATCTTGAAAAAGAGGAACCTCTTCAAAGGAAAGGGAAGGAAGGAGAAAATGAAAGAAGCCAGGTAGCAGCCAGGAATGGCTTGCATAAAATAAAGGACCTTCCAGCAACCAATGGCAATGCCATGAGTAATGTCACAGTACGCAGAGCAAAAACAAGCTTTCAATTACAGGCTAACACCACCGTGTATCAACCCACTGTAACCACACCATCCACAAGTACCCTCTCCACCAGGACACCCAGCTCCATAACAGTGCACACTACCCCAGCACTTGCAAATACCACAGTGGGTGCTGTTCTACCTAACACAGCATCTGCTCCTACTCCCTCAGAGGCAGCACCAAGCTCCCCGAACACACTAACCACCACCGGGAGTACCATGGGTGAAACACACAGCTCTCCAACCACCACTGGCACCACCATGAGTGGTGTCACCCTGAGCACAGATTCCATGACCTCTCCCTCACAGGTTAATACCACCGTGAATCAACCCACTGTAACCACACCATCCACAAGTACCCTCTCCACCAGGACGCCCAGCTCCACAACAGTGCACACTACCCCAGCACTTGCAAATACCACAGTGGGTGCTGTTCTACCTAGCACAGCATCAGCTCCTACTCCCTCAGGGGTAGCACCAAGCTCCCCGACCACACTAACCACCACCGGGGGTACCATGGGTGAAACACACAGCTCTCCAACCACCACTGGCACCACCATGAGTGGTGTCACCCAGAGCACAGTTTCCATGACCTCTCTCTCTCAGGTTAATACCACCGTGAATCAACCCACTGTAACCCCACCATCCACAAGTACCCACTCCACCAGGACGCCCAGCTCCACAACAGTGCACACTACACCAGCACTTGCAAATACCACAGTGGGTGAGGTTCTACCTAACACAGCATCTGCTCCTACTCCCTCAGGGGCAGCACCAAGCTCCCCGACCACACTAACCACCACCGGGGGTACCATGGGTGAAACACACAGCTCTCCAACCACCACTGGCACCACCATGAGTGGTGTCACCCTGAGCACAGTTTCCATGACCTCTCTCTCTCAGGTTAATACCACCGTGAATCAACCCACTGTAACCCCACCATCCACAGGTACCCACTCCACCAGGACGCCCAGCTCCACAACAGTGCACACTACACCAGCACTTGCAAATACCACAGTGGGTGCTGTTCTACCTAACACAGCATCTGCTCCTACTCCCTCAGGGGCAGCACCAAGCTCCCCGACAACACTAACCACCACCGGAAGTACCATGGGTGAAACACACAGCTCTCCAACCACCACTGGCGCCACCATGAGTGGTGCCACCGTGAGCACAGTTTCCATGACCTCTCCCTCACAGGCTAACACCACCGTGTATCAACCCACTGTAACCACACCATCCACAAGTACCCTCTCCACCAGGACGCCCAGCTCCACAACAGTGCACACTACCCCAGCACTTGCAAATACCACAGTGGGTGCTGTTCTACCTAGCACAGCATCAGCTCCTACTCCCTCAGGGGCAGCACCAAGCTCCCCGACCACACTAACCACCACCGGGGGTACCATGGGTGAAACACACAGCTCTCCAAACACCACTGGCACCACCATGAGTGGTGTCACCCTGAGCACAGTTTCCATGACCTCTCTCTCTCAGGTTAATACCACCGTGAATCAACCCACTGTAACCACACCATCCACAAGTACCCACTCCACCAGGACGCCCAGCTCCACAACAGTGCACACTACCCCAGCACTTGCAAATACCACAGTGGGTGCTGTTCTACCTAACACAGCATCTGCTCCTACTCCCTCAGGGGCAGCACCAAGCTCCACGATCACACTAACCACTACCGGGAGTACCATGGGTGAAACACACAGCTCTCCAACAACCACTGGCACCACCATGAGTGGTGTCACCCTGAGCACAGTTTCCATGACCTCTCCCTCACAGGATAACACCACCGTGTATCAACCCACTGTAACCACACCATCCACAGGTACCCTCTCCACCAGAACGCCCAGCTCCACAACAGTGCCCAGTACCCCAGCACTTGCAAATACCACAGTTGGTGCTGTTCTACCTAGCACAGCATCAGCTCCTACTCCCTCAGGGGCAGCACCAAGCTCCCCGACCACACTAACCACCACCGGGAGTACCATGGGTGAAACACACAGCTCTCCAACCACCACTGGCGCCACCATGAGTGGTGCCACCCTGAGCACCGATTCCATGACCTCTCCCTCACAGGATAACACCACCGTGTATCAACCCACTGTAACCACACCATCCACAAGTACCCTCTCCACCAGGACGCCCAGCTCCACAACAGTGCACACTACCCCAGCACTTGCAAATACCACAGTGGGTGCTGTTCTACCTAGCACAGCATCAGCTCCTACTCCCTCAGGGGCAGCACCAAGCTCCCCGACCACACTAACCACCACCGGGAGTACCATGGGTGAAACACACAGCTCTCCAACCACCACTGGCACCACCATGAGTGGTGCCACCGTGGGCACAGTTTCCATGACCTCTCCCTCACAGGCTAACACCACCGTGTATCAACCCACTGTAACCACACCATCCACAAGTACCCTCTCCACCAGGACGCCCAGCTCCACAACAGTGCACACTACCCCAGCACTTGCAAATACCACAGTGGGTGCTGTTCTACCTAGCACAGCATCTGCTCCTACTCCCTCAGGGTCAGCACCAAGCTCCCCGACCACACTAACCACCACCGGGGGTACCATGGGTGAAACACACAGCTCTCCAACCACCACTGGCACCACCATGAGTGGTGTCACCCTGAGCACAGTTTCCATGACCTCTCTCTCTCAGGTTAATACCACCGTGAATCAACCCACTGTAACCACACCATCCACAAGTACCCACTCCACCAGGACGCACAGCTCCACAACAGTGCACACTACCCCAGCACTTGCAAATACCACAGTGGGTGCTGTTCTACCTAGCACAGCATCAGCTCCTACTCCCTCAGGGGCAGCACCAAGCTCCCCGATCACACTAACCACTACCGGGAGTACCATGGGTGAAACACACAGCTCTCCAACAACCACTGGCACCACCATGAGTGGTGTCACCCTGAGCACAGTTTCCATGACCTCTCCCTCACAGGATAACACCACCGTGTATCAACCCACTGTAACCACACCATCCACAAGTACCCTCTCCACCAGGACGCCCAGCTCCACAACAGTGCCCAGTACCCCAGCACTTGGAAATACCACAGTGGGTGCTGTTCTACCTAGCACAGCATCAGCTCCTACTCCCTCAGGGGCAGCACCAAGCTCCCCGACCACACTAACCACCACCGGGAGTACCATGGGTGAAACACACAGCTCTCCAACCACCACTGGCGCCACCATGAGTGGTGCCACCGTGAGCACAGTTTCCATGACCTCTCCCTCACAGGCTAACACCACTGTGTATCAACCTACTGTAACCACAACATCCACAAGTACCCTCTCCACCAGGACGCCCAGCTCCACAACAGTGCCCACTACCCCAGCACTTGCAAATACCACAGTGGGTGCTGTTCTACCTAGCACAGCATCAGCTCCTACTCCCTCAGGGGCAGCACCAAGCTCCCCGACCACACTAACCACCACTGGGAGTACCATGGGTGAAACACCCAGCTCTCCAACCACCACTGGCACCACCGTGAGTGGTGTCACCCTGAGCACAGTTTCCATGACCTCTCTCTCACAGGTTAATACCACTGTGAATGAACCCACTGTAACCACACCATCCACAAGTACCCACTCCACCAGGACGCCCAGCTCCACAACAGTGCACACTACACCAGCACTTGCAAATACCACAGTGGGTGCTGTTCTACCTAACACAGCATCTGCTCCTACTCCCTCAGGGTCAGCACCAAGCTCCCCGACCACACTAACCACCACCGGGGGTACCATGGGTGAAACACACAGCTCTCCAACCACCACTGGCACCACCATGAGTGGTGTCACCCTGAGCACAGTTTCCATGACCTCTCTCTCTCAGGTTAATACCACCGTGAATCAACCCACTGTAACCACACCATCCACAAGTACCCACTCCACCAGGACGCACAGCTCCACAACAGTGCACACTACCCCAGCACTTGCAAATACCACAGTGGGTGCTGTTCTACCTAGCACAGCATCAGCTCCTACTCCCTCAGGGGCAGCACCAAGCTCCCCGATCACACTAACCACTACCGGGAGTACCATGGGTGAAACACACAGCTCTCCAACAACCACTGGCACCACCATGAGTGGTGTCACCCTGAGCACAGTTTCCATGACCTCTCCCTCACAGGATAACACCACCGTGTATCAACCCACTGTAACCACACCATCCACAAGTACCCTCTCCACCAGGACGCCCAGCTCCACAAGAGTGCCCAGTAACCCAGCACTTGGAAATACCACAGTGGGTGCTGTTCTACCTAGCACAGCATCAGCTCCTACTCCCTCAGGGGCAGCACCAAGCTCCCCGACCACACTAACCACCACCGGGAGTACCATGGGTGAAACACACAGCTCTCCAACCACCACTGGCGCCACCATGAGTGGTGCCACCGTGAGCACAGTTTCCATGACATCTCCCTCACAGGCTAACACCACTGTGTATCAACCTACTGTAACCACAACATCCACAAGTACCCTCTCCACCAGGACGCCCAGCTCCACAACAGTGCCCACTACCCCAGCACTTGCAAATACCACAGTGGGTGCTGTTCTACCTAGCACAGCATCAGCTCCTACTCCCTCAGGGGCAGCACCAAGCTCCCCGACCACACTAACCACCACCGGGAGTACCATGGGTGAAACACCCAGCTCTCCAACCACCACTGGCACCACCGTGAGTGGTGTCACCCTGAGCACAGTTTCCATGACCTCTCTCTCACAGGTTAATACCACTGTGAATGAACCCACTGTAACCACACCATCCACAAGTACCCACTCCACCAGGACGCCCAGCTCCACAACAGTGCACACTACACCAGCACTTGCAAATACCACAGTGGGTGCTGTTCTACCTAACACAGCATCTGCTCCTACTCCCTCAGGGGCAGCACCAAGCTCCCCGACAACACTAACCACCACCGGGAGTACCATGGGTGAAACACACAGCTCTCCAACAACCACTGGCGCCACCATGAGTGGTGCCACCCTGAGCACAGATTCCATGACCTCTCCCTCACAGGATAACACCACCGTGTATCAACCCACTGTAACCACACCATCCACAAGTACCCTCTCCACCAGGACGCCCAGCTCCACAACAGTGCACACTACCCCAGCACTTGCAAATACCACAGTGGGTGCTGTTCTACCTAGCACAGCATCAGCTCCTACTCCCTCAGGGGCAGCACCAAGCTCCCCGACCACACTAACCACCACCGGGAGTACCATGGGTGAAACACACAGCTCTCCAACCACCACCGGCACCACCATGAGTGGTGCCACCGTGAGCACAGTTTCCATGACCTCTCCCTCACAGGCTAACACCACTGTGTATCAACCCACTGTAACCACACCATCCACAAGTACCCTCTCCACCAGGACGCCCAGCTCCACAACAGTGCCCACTACCCCAGCACTTGCAAATACCACAGTGGGTGCTGTTCTACCTAGCACAGCATCAGCTCCTACTCCCTCAGGGGCAGCACCAAGCTCCCCGACCACACTAACCACCACCGGGAGTACCATGGGTGAAACACACAGCTCTCCAACCACCACTGGCACCACCGTGAGTGGTGTCACCCTGAGCACAGTTTCCATGACCTCTCTCTCACAGGTTAATACCACTGTGAATGAACCCACTGTAACCACACCATCCACAAGTACCCACTCCACCAGGACGCCCAGCTCCACAAAAGTGCACACTACAACAGCACTTGCAAATACCACAGTGGGTGCTGTTCTACCTAACACAGCATCTGCTCCTACTCCCTCAGGGTCAGCACCAAGCTCCCCGACCACACTAACCACCACCGGGAGTACCATGGGTGAAACACACAGCTCTCTAAAAACCACTGGCGCCACCATGAGTGGTGCCACCCTGAGCACAGATTCCATGACCTCTCCCTCACAGGATAACACCACCGTGTATCAACCCACTGTAACCACACCATCCACAAGTACCCTCTCCACCAGGGCGCCCAGCTCCACAACAGTGCACACTACCCCAGCACTTGCAAATACCACAGTGGGTGCTGTTCTACCTAGCACAGCATCAGCTCCTACTCCCTCAGGGGCAGCACCAAGCTCCCCGACCACACTAACCACCACCGGGAGTACCATGGGTGAAACACACAGCTCTCCAACCACCACTGGCACCACCATGAGTGGTGCCACCGTGGGCACAGTTTCCATGACCTCTCCCTCACAGGCTAACACCACCGTGTATCAACCCACTGTAACCACACCATCCACAAGTACCCTCTCCACCAGGACGCCCAGCTCCACAACAGTGCACACTACCCCAGCACTTGCAAATACCACAGTGGGTGCTGTTCTACCTAGCACAGCATCTGCTCCTACTCCCTCAGGGGCCGCACCAAGCTCCCCGACCACACTAACCACCACCGGGGGTACCATCGGTGAAACACACAGCTCTCCAACCACCACTGGCACCACCATGAGTGGTGTCACCCTGAGCACAGTTTCCATGACCTCTCTCTCTCAGGTTAATACCACCGTGAATCAACCCACTGTAACCACACCATCCACAAGTACCCACTCCACCAGGACGCACAGCTCCACAACAGTGCACACTACCCCAGCACTTGCAAATACCACAGTGGGTGCTGTTCTACCTAGCACAGCATCAGCTCCTACTCCCTCAGGGGCAGCACCAAGCTCCCCGATCACACTAACCACTACCGGGAGTACCATGGGTGAAACACACAGCTCTCCAACCACCACTGGCACCACCATGAGTGGTGTCACCCTGAGCACAGTTTCCATGACCTCTCTCTATCAGGTTAATACCACCGTGAATCAACCCACTGTAACCACACCATCCACAAGTACCCTCTCCACCAGGACGCCCAGCTCCACAACAGTGCCCACTACCCCAGCACTTGCAAATACCACAGTGGGTGCTGTTCTACCTAGCACAGCATCAGCTCCTACTCCCTCAGGGGCAGCACCAAGCTCCCCGACCACACTAACCACCACTGGGAGTACCATGGGTGAAACACCCAGCTCTCCAACCACCACTGGCACCACCGTGAGTGGTGTCACCCTGAGCACAGTTTCCATGACCTCTCTCTCACAGGTTAATACCACTGTGAATGAACCCACTGTAACCACACCATCCACAAGTACCCACTCCACCAGGACGCCCAGCTCCACAACAGTGCACACTACACCAGCACTTGCAAATACCACAGTGGGTGCTGTTCTACCTAACACAGCATCTGCTCCTACTCCCTCAGGGTCAGCACCAAGCTCCCCGACCACACTAACCACCACCGGGGGTACCATGGGTGAAACACACAGCTCTCCAACCACCACTGGCACCACCATGAGTGGTGTCACCCTGAGCACAGTTTCCATGACCTCTCTCTCTCAGGTTAATACCACCGTGAATCAACCCACTGTAACCACACCATCCACAAGTACCCACTCCACCAGGACGCACAGCTCCACAACAGTGCACACTACCCCAGCACTTGCAAATACCACAGTGGGTGCTGTTCTACCTAGCACAGCATCAGCTCCTACTCCCTCAGGGGCAGCACCAAGCTCCCCGATCACACTAACCACTACCGGGAGTACCATGGGTGAAACACACAGCTCTCCAACAACCACTGGCACCACCATGAGTGGTGTCACCCTGAGCACAGTTTCCATGACCTCTCCCTCACAGGATAACACCACCGTGTATCAACCCACTGTAACCACACCATCCACAAGTACCCTCTCCACCAGGACGCCCAGCTCCACAAGAGTGCCCAGTACCCCAGCACTTGGAAATACCACAGTGGGTGCTGTTCTACCTAGCACAGCATCAGCTCCTACTCCCTCAGGGGCAGCACCAAGCTCCCCGACCACACTAACCACCACCGGGAGTACCATGGGTGAAACACACAGCTCTCCAACCACCACTGGCGCCACCATGAGTGGTGCCACCGTGAGCACAGTTTCCATGACATCTCCCTCACAGGCTAACACCACTGTGTATCAACCTACTGTAACCACAACATCCACAAGTACCCTCTCCACCAGGACGCCCAGCTCCACAACAGTGCCCACTACCCCAGCACTTGCAAATACCACAGTGGGTGCTGTTCTACCTAGCACAGCATCAGCTCCTACTCCCTCAGGGGCAGCACCAAGCTCCCCGACCACACTAACCACCACCGGGAGTACCATGGGTGAAACACCCAGCTCTCCAACCACCACTGGCACCACCGTGAGTGGTGTCACCCTGAGCACAGTTTCCATGACCTCTCTCTCACAGGTTAATACCACTGTGAATGAACCCACTGTAACCACACCATCCACAAGTACCCACTCCACCAGGACGCCCAGCTCCACAACAGTGCACACTACACCAGCACTTGCAAATACCACAGTGGGTGCTGTTCTACCTAACACAGCATCTGCTCCTACTCCCTCAGGGGCAGCACCAAGCTCCCCGACAACACTAACCACCACCGGGAGTACCATGGGTGAAACACACAGCTCTCCAACAACCACTGGCGCCACCATGAGTGGTGCCACCCTGAGCACAGATTCCATGACCTCTCCCTCACAGGATAACACCACCGTGTATCAACCCACTGTAACCACACCATCCACAAGTACCCTCTCCACCAGGACGCCCAGCTCCACAACAGTGCACACTACCCCAGCACTTGCAAATACCACAGTGGGTGCTGTTCTACCTAGCACAGCATCAGCTCCTACTCCCTCAGGGGCAGCACCAAGCTCCCCGACCACACTAACCACCACCGGGAGTACCATGGGTGAAACACACAGCTCTCCAACCACCACCGGCACCACCATGAGTGGTGCCACCGTGAGCACAGTTTCCATGACCTCTCCCTCACAGGCTAACACCACTGTGTATCAACCCACTGTAACCACACCATCCACAAGTACCCTCTCCACCAGGACGCCCAGCTCCACAACAGTGCACACTACCCCAGCACTTGCAAATACCACAGTGGGTGCTGTTCTACCTAGCACAGCATCAGCTCCTACTCCCTCAGGGGCAGCACCAAGCTCCCCGACCACACTAACCACCACCGGGAGTACCATGGGTGAAACACACAGCTCTCCAACCACCACTGGCACCACCGTGAGTGGTGTCACCCTGAGCACAGTTTCCATGACCTCTCTCTCACAGGTTAATACCACTGTGAATGAACCCACTGTAACCACACCATCCACAAGTACCCACTCCACCAGGACGCCCAGCTCCACAAAAGTGCACACTACAACAGCACTTGCAAATACCACAGTGGGTGCTGTTCTACCTAACACAGCATCTGCTCCTACTCCCTCAGGGTCAGCACCAAGCTCCCCGACCACACTAACCACCACCGGGAGTACCATGGGTGAAACACACAGCTCTCTAAAAACCACTGGCGCCACCATGAGTGGTGCCACCCTGAGCACAGATTCCATGACCTCTCCCTCACAGGATAACACCACCGTGTATCAACCCACTGTAACCACACCATCCACAAGTACCCTCTCCACCAGGGCGCCCAGCTCCACAACAGTGCACACTACCCCAGCACTTGCAAATACCACAGTGGGTGCTGTTCTACCTAGCACAGCATCAGCTCCTACTCCCTCAGGGGCAGCACCAAGCTCCCCGACCACACTAACCACCACCGGGAGTACCATGGGTGAAACACACAGCTCTCCAACCACCACTGGCACCACCATGAGTGGTGCCACCGTGGGCACAGTTTCCATGACCTCTCCCTCAAAGGCTAACACCACCGTGTATCAACCCACTGTAACCACACCATCCACAAGTACCCTCTCCACCAGGACGCCCAGCTCCACAACAGTGCACACTACCCCAGCACTTGCAAATACCACAGTGGGTGCTGTTCTACCTAGCACAGCATCTGCTCCTACTCCCTCAGGGGCCGCACCAAGCTCCCCGACCACACTAACCACCACCGGGGGTACCATCGGTGAAACACACAGCTCTCCAACCACCACTGGCACCACCATGAGTGGTGTCACCCTGAGCACAGTTTCCATGACCTCTCTCTCTCAGGTTAATACCACCGTGAATCAACCCACTGTAACCACACCATCCACAAGTACCCACTCCACCAGGACGCACAGCTCCACAACAGTGCACACTACCCCAGCACTTGCAAATACCACAGTGGGTGCTGTTCTACCTAGCACAGCATCAGCTCCTACTCCCTCAGGGGCAGCACCAAGCTCCCCGATCACACTAACCACTACCGGGAGTACCATGGGTGAAACACACAGCTCTCCAACCACCACTGGCACCACCATGAGTGGTGTCACCCTGAGCACAGTTTCCATGACCTCTCTCTCTCAGGTTAATACCACCGTGAATCAACCCACTGTAACCACACCATCCACAAGTACCCTCTCCACCAGGACGCCCAGCTCCACAACAGTGCCCACTACCCCAGCACTTGCAAACACCACAGTGGGTGCTGTTCTACCTAGCACAGCATCAGCTCCTACTCCCGCAGGGGCAGCACCAAGCTCCCCGACCACACTAACCACCACCGGGAGTACCATGGGTGAAACACACAGCTCTCCAACCACCACTGGCGCCACCATGAGTGGTGCCACCGTGAGCACAGTTTCCATGACCAATCCCTCACAGGCTAACACCACTGTGTATCAACCCACTGTAACCACACCATCCACAAGTACCCTCTCCACCAGGATGCCCAGCTCCACAACAATGCCCACTACCCCAGCACTTGCAAATACCACAGTGGGTGCTGTTCTACCTAGCACAGCATCAGCTCCTACTCCCTCAGGGGCAGCACCAAGCTCCCCGACCACACTAACCACCACCGGGAGTACCATGGGTGAAACACACAGCTCTCCAACCACCACTGGCACCACCGTGAGTGGTGTCACCCTGAGCACAGTTTCCATGACCTCTCTCTCACAGGTTAATACCACTGTGAATGAACCCACTGTAACCACACCATCCACAAGTACCCACTCCACCAGGACGCCCAGCTCCACAACAGTGCACACTACACCAGCACTTGCAAATACCACAGTGGGTGCTGTTCTACCTAACACAGCATCTGCTCCTACTCCCTCAGGGTCAGCACCAAGCTCCCCGACCACACTAACCACCACCGGGAGTACCATGGGTGAAACACACAGCTCTCCAACAACCACTGGCGCCACCATGAGTGGTGCCACCCTGAGCACAGATTCCATGACCTCTCCCTCACAGGATAACACCACCGTGTATCAACCCACTGTAACCACACCATCCACAAGTACCCTCTCCACCAGGGCGCCCAGCTCCACAACAGTGCACACTACCCCAGCACTTGCAAATACCACAGTGGGTGCTGTTCTACCTAGCACAGCATCAGCTCCTACTCCCTCAGGGGCAGCACCAAGCTCCCCGACCACACTAACCACCACCGGGAGTACCATGGGTGAAACACACAGCTCTCCAACCACCACTGGCACCACCATGAGTGGTGCCACCGTGGGCACAGTTTCCATGACCTCTCCCTCACAGGCTAACACCACCGTGTATCAACCCACTGTAACCACACCATCCACAAGTACCCTCTCCACCAGGACGCCCAGCTCCACAACAGTGCACACTACCCCAGCACTTGCAAATACCACAGTGGGTGCTGTTCTACCTAGCACAGCATCTGCTCCTACTCCCTCAGGGGCCGCACCAAGCTCCCCGACCACACTAACCACCACCGGGGGTACCATGGGTGAAACACACAGCTCTCCAACCACCACTGGCACCACCATGAGTGGTGTCACCCTGAGCACAGTTTCCATGACCTCTCTCTCTCAGGTTAATACCACCGTGAATCAACCCACTGTAACCACACCATCCACAAGTACCCACTCCACCAGGACGCACAGCTCCACAACAGTGCACACTACCCCAGCACTTGCAAATACCACAGTGGGTGCTGTTCTACCTAGCACAGCATCAGCTCCTACTCCCTCAGGGGCAGCACCAAGCTCCCCGATCACACTAACCACTACCGGGAGTACCATGGGTGAAACACACAGCTCTCCAACCAGCACTGGCACCACCATGAGTGGTGTCACCCTGAGCACAGTTTCCATGACCTCTCTCTCTCAGGTTAATACCACCGTGAATCAACCCACTGTAACCACACCATCCACAAGTACCCTCTCCACCAGGACGCCCAGCTCCACAACAGTGCCCACTACCCCAGCACTTGCAAATACCACAGTGGGTGCTGTTCTACCTAGCACAGCATCAGCTCCTACTCCCTCAGGGGCAGCACCAAGCTCCCCGACCACACTAACCACCACCGGGAGTACCATGGGTGAAACACACAGCTCTCCAACCACCACTGGCGCCACCATGAGTGGTGCCACCGTGAGCACAGTTTCCATGACCAATCCCTCACAGGCTAACACCACTGTGTATCAACCCACTGTAACCACACCATCCACAAGTACCCACTCCACCAGGATGCCCAGCTCCACAACAGTGCCCACTACCCCAGCACTTGCAAATACCACAGTGGGTGCTGTTCTACCTAGCACAGCATCAGCTCCTACTCCCTCAGGGGCAGCACCAAGCTCCCCGACCACACTAACCACCACCGGGAGTACCATGGGTGAAACACACAGCTCTCCAACCACCACTGGCACCACCGTGAGTGGTGTCACCCTGAGCACAGTTTCCATGACCTCTCTCTCACAGGTTAATACCACTGTGAATGAACCCACTGTAACCACACCATCCACAAGTACCCACTCCACCAGGACGCCCAGCTCCACAACAGTGCACACTACACCAGCACTTGCAAATACCACAGTGGGTGCTGTTCTACCTAACACAGCATCTGCTCCTACTCCCTCAGGGTCAGCACCAAGCTCCCCGACCACACTAACCACCACCGGGAGTACCATGGGTGAAACACACAGCTCTCCAACAACCACTGGCGCCACCATGAGTGGTGCCACCCTGAGCACAGATTCCATGACCTCTCCCTCACAGGATAACACCACCGTGTATCAACCCACTGTAACCACACCATCCACAAGTACCCTCTCCACCAGGGCGCCCAGCTCCACAACAGTGCACACTACCCCAGCACTTGCAAATACCACAGTGGGTGCTGTTCTACCTAGCACAGCATCAGCTCCTACTCCCTCAGGGGCAGCACCAAGCTCCCCGACCACACTAACCACCACCGGGAGTACCATGGGTGAAACACACAGCTCTCCAACCACCACTGGCACCACCATGAGTGGTGCCACCGTGGGCACAGTTTCCATGACCTCTCCCTCACAGGCTAACACCACCGTGTATCAACCCACTGTAACCAAACCATCCACAAGTACCCTCTCCACCAGGACGCCCAGCTCCACAACAGTGCACACTACCCCAGCACTTGCAAATACCACAGTGGGTGCTGTTCTACCTAGCACAGCATCTGCTCCTACTCCCTCAGGGGCCGCACCAAGCTCCCCGACCACACTAACCACCACCGGGGGTACCATGGGTGAAACACACAGCTCTCCAACCACCACTGGCACCACCATGAGTGGTGTCACCCTGAGCACAGTTTCCATGACCTCTCTCTCTCAGGTTAATACCACCGTGAATCAACCCACTGTAACCACACCATCCACAAGTACCCACTCCACCAGGACGCACAGCTCCACAACAGTGCACACTACCCCAGCACTTGCAAATACCACAGTGGGTGCTGTTCTACCTAGCACAGCATCAGCTCCTACTCCCTCAGGGGCAGCACCAAGCTCCCCGATCACACTAACCACTACCGGGAGTACCATGGGTGAAACACACAGCTCTCCAACCACCACTGGCACCACCATGAGTGGTGTCACCCTGAGCACAGTTTCCATGACCTCTCTCTCTCAGGTTAATACCACCGTGAATCAACCCACTGTAACCACACCATCCACAAGTACCCTCTCCACCAGGACGCCCAGCTCCACAACAGTGCCCACTACCCCAGCACTTGCAAATACCACAGTGGGTGCTGTTCTACCTAGCACAGCATCAGCTCCTACTCCCTCAGGGGCAGCACCAAGCTCCCCGACCACACTAACCACCACCGGGAGTACCATGGGTGAAACACACAGCTCTCCAACCACCACTGGCGCCACCATGAGTGGTGCCACCGTGAGCACAGTTTCCATGACCAATCCCTCACAGGCTAACACCACCGTGTATCAACCCACTGTAACCACACCATCCACAAGTACCCTCTCCACCAGGACGCCCAGCTCCACAACAGTGCACACTACCCCAGCACTTGCAAATACCACAGTGGGTGTTGTTCTACCTAGCACAGCATCAGCTCCTACTCCCTCAGGGGCAGCACCAAGCTCCCCGACCACACTAACCACCACCGGGAGTACCATGGGTGAAACACACAGCTCTCCAACAACCACTGGCACCACCATGAGTGGTGTCACCCTGAGCACAGTTTCCATGACCTCTCCCTCACAGGATAACACCACCGTGTATCAACCCACTGTAACCACACCATCCACAAGTACCCTCTCCACCAGGACGCCCAGCTCCACAACAGTGCACACTACCCCAGCACTTGCAAATACCACAGTGGGTGCTGTTCTACCTAGCACAGCATCAGCTCCTACTCCCTCAGGGGCAGCACCAAGCACGCCGACTACACTAACCACCACCGGGAGTACCATGGGTGAAACACACAGCTCTCCAACCACCACTGGCACCACCATGAGTGGTGTCACCCTGAGCACAGTTTCCATGACCTCTCTCTCTCAGGTTAATACCACCGTGAATCAACCCACTGTAACCACACCATCCACAAGTACCCACTCCACCAGGACGCCCAGCTCCACAACAGTGCACACTACGCCAGCACTTGCAAATACCACAGTGGGTGCTGTTCTACCTAGCACAGCATCAGCTCCTACTCCCTCAGGGGCAGCACCAAGCTCCCCGACTACACTAACCACCACTGGGAGTACCATGGGTGAAACACACAGCTCTCCAACCACCACTGGCACCACCATGAGTGGTGTCACCCTGAGCACAGTTTCCATGACCTCTCTCTCACAGGTTAATACCACTGTGAATCAACCCACTGTAACCACACCATCCACAAGTACCCACTCCACCAGGACGCCCAGCTCCACAACAGTGCACACTACACCAGCACTTGCAAATACCACAGTGGGGGCTGTTCTACCTAACACAGCATCTGCTCCTACTCCCTCAGGGGCAGCACCAAGCTCCCCGACCACACTAACCACCACCGGGAGTACCATGGGTGAAACACACAGCTCTCCAACAACCACTGGCGCCACCATGAGTGGTGCCACCCTGCGCACAGTTTCCATGACCTCTCCCTCACAGGCTAACACTACCGTGTATCAACCCACTGAAACCACACCATCCACAAATACCCTCTCCACCAGGACGCCCAGCTCCACAACAGTGCACACTACCCCAGCACATGCAAATACCACAGTGGGTGCTGTTCTACCTAGCACAGCATCAGCTCCTACTCCCTCAGGGGCAGCACCAAGCTCCCCGACCACACTAACCACCACCAGGAGTACCATGGGTGAAACACACAGCTCTCCAACCACCACTGGCACCACCATGAGTGGTGCCACCCTGAGCACAGTTTCCATGACCTCTCCCTCACAGGCTAACACAACCTTGAATCAACCCACTGTAACCACACCATCCACAAGTACCCTCTCCACCAGGACGCCCAGCTCCACAACAGTGCCCAGTACCCCAGCACTTGCAAATACCACAGTGGGTGCTGTTCTACCTAACACAGCATCTGCTCCTACTCCCTCAGGGGCAGCACCAAGCTCCCCGATCACACTAACCACCACCGGGAGTACCATGGGTGAAACACACAGCTCTCCAACCACCACTGGCGCGACCATGAGTGGTGCCACCGTGAGCACAGTTTCCATGACCTCTCCCTCACAGGCTAACACCACCGTGTATCAACCCACTGTAACCACACCATCCACAAGTACCCTCTCCACCAGGACGCCCAGCTCCACAACAGTGCACACTGCCCCAGCACTTGCAAATACCACAGTGGGTGCTGTTCTACCTAGCACAGCATCAGCTCCTACTCCCTCAGGGGCAGCACCAAGCTCCCCGATCACACTAACCACCACCGGGAGTACCATGGGTGAAACACACAGCTCTCCAACAACCACTGGCACCACCATGAGTGGTGTCACCCTGAGCACAGTTTCCATGACCTCTCCCTCACAGGATAACACCACCGTGTATCAACCCACTGTAACCACACCATCCACAAGTGCCCTCTCCACCAGGATGACCAGGTCCACAACAGTGCACACTACCCCAGCACTTGCAAATACCACAGTGGGTGCTGTTCTACCTAGCACAGCATCTGCTCCTACTCCCTCAGGGGCAGCACCAAGCTCCCCGACCACACTAACCACCACCGGGAGTACCATGGGTGAAACACACAGCTCTCCAACCACCACTGGCACCACCATGAGTGGTGTCACCCTGAGCACAGTTTCCATGACCTCTCTCTCACAGGTTAATACCACTGTGAATCAACCCACTGTAACCACACCATCCACAAGTACCCTCTCCACCAGGACGCCCAGCTCCACAAGAGTGCCCAGTACCCCAGTACTTGCAAATACCACAGTGGGTGCTGTTCTACCTAACACAGCATCTGCTCCTACTCCCTCAGGGGCAGCAGCAAGCTCCCCGACCACACTAACCACCACCGGGAGTACCATGGGTGAAACACACAGCTCTCCAACAACCACTGGCACCACCATGAGTGGTGCCACCGTGAGCACAGTTTCCATGACCTCTCCCTCACAGGCTAACACCACCGTGTATCAACCCACTGTAACCACACCATCCACAAGTACCCTCTCCACCAGGACGCCCAGCTCCACAACAGTGCACACTGCCCCAGCACTTGCAAATACCACAGTGGGTGCTGTTCTACCTAGCACAGCATCAGCTCCTACTCCCTCAGGGGCAGCACCAAGCTCCCCGATCACACTAACCACCACCGGGAGTACCATGGGTGAAACACACAGCTCTCCAACAACCACTGGCACCACCATGAGTGGTGTCACCCTGAGCACAGTTTCCATGACCTCTCCCTCACAGGATAACACCACCGTGTATCAACCCACTGTAACCACACCATCCACAAGTGCCCTCTCCACCAGGATGACCAGGTCCACAACAGTGCACACTACCCCAGCACTTGCAAATACCACAGTGGGTGCTGTTCTACCTAGCACAGCATCTGCTCCTACTCCCTCAGGGGCAGCACCAAGCTCCCCGACCACACTAACCACCACCGGGAGTACCATGGGTGAAACACACAGCTCTCCAACCACCACTGGCACCACCATGAGTGGTGTCACCCTGAGCACAGTTTCCATGACCTCTCTCTCACAGGTTAATACCACTGTGAATCAACCCACTGTAACCACACCATCCACAAGTACCCTCTCCACCAGGACGCCCAGCTCCACAACAGTGCCCAGTACCCCAGTACTTGCAAATACCACAGTGGGTGCTGTTCTACCTAACACAGCATCTGCTCCTACTCCCTCAGGGGCAGCAGCAAGCTCCCCGACCACACTAACCACCACCGGGAGTAGCATGGGTGAAACACACAGCTCTCCAACAACCACTGGCACCACCATGAGTGGTGTCACCCTGAGCACAGTTTCCATGACCTCTCCCTCACAGGATAACACCACCGTGTATCAACCCACTGTAACCACACCATCCACAAGTACCCTCTCCACCAGGATGACCAGGTCCACAACAGTGCACACTACCCCAGCACTTGCAAATACCACAGTGGGTGCTGTTCTACCTAGCACAGCATCTGCTCCTACTCCCTCAGGGGCAGCACCAAGCTCCCCGACCACACTAACCACCACCGGGAGTACCATGGGTGAAACACACAGCTCTCCAACCACCACTGGCACCACCATGAGTGGTGTCACCCTGAGCACAATTTCCATGACCTCTCTCTCACAGGTTAATACCACTGTGAATCAACCCACTGTAACCACACCATCCACAAGTACCCTCTCCACCAGGATGCCCAGCTCCACAACAGTGCACACTACACCAGCACTTGCAAATACCACAGTGGCTGCTGTTCTACCTAACACAGCATCTGCTCCTACTCCCTCAGGGGCAGCACCAAGCTCCCCGACCACACTAACCACCACCGGGAGTACCATGGGTGAAACACACAGCTCTCCAACCACCACTGGCACCACCATGAGTGGTGTCACCCTGAGCACAGTTTCCATGACCTCTCTCTCACAGGTTAATACCACTGTGAATCAACCCACTGTAACCACACCATCCACAAGTACCCTCTCCACCAGGACGCCCAGCTGCACAACAGTGCACACTACGCCAGCACTTGCAAATACCACAGTGGGTGCTGTTCTACCTAGCACAGCATCAGCTCCTACTCCCTCAGGGGCAGCAGCAAGCTCCCCGACCACACTAACCACCACCGGGAGTACCATGGGTGAAACACACAGCTCTCCAACCACCACTGGCGCCACCATGAGTGGTGCCACCGTGGGCACAGTTTCCATGACCTCTCCCTCACAGGCTAACACCACCGTGTATCAACCCACTGTAACCACACCATCCACAAGTACCCTCTCCACCAGGACGCCCAGCTCCACAACAGTGCACACTACCCCAGCACTTGCAAATACCACAGTGGGTGCTGTTCTACCTAGCACAGCATCAGCTCCTACTCCCTCAGGGGCAGCACCAAGCTCCCCGACCACACTAACCACCACCGGGAGTACCATGGGTGAAACACACAGCTCTCCAACAACCACTGGCACCACCATGAGTGGTGTCACCCTGAGCACAGTTTCCATGACCTCTCCCTCACAGGATAACACCACCGTGTATCAACCCACTGTAACCACACCATCCACAAGTACCCTCTCCACCAGGACGCCCAGCTCCACAACAGTGCACACTACCCCAGCACTTGCAAATACCACAGTGGGTGCTGTTCTACCTAGCACAGCATCAGCTCCTACTCCCTCAGGGGCAGCACCAAGCACGCCGACCACACTAACCACCACCGGGAGTACCATGGGTGAAACACACAGCTCTCCAACCACCACTGGCACCACCATGAGTGGTGTCACCCTGAGCACAGTTTCCATGACCTCTCTCTCTCAGGTTAATACCACCGTGAATCAACCCACTGTAACCACACCATCCACAAGTACCCACTCCACCAGGACTCCCAGCTCCACAACAGTGCACACTACGCCAGCACTTGCAAATACCACAGTGGGTGCTGTTCTACCTAGCACAGCATCAGCTCCTACTCCCTCAGGGGCAGCACCAAGCTCCCCGACTACACTAACCACCACTGGGTGTACCATGGGTGAAACACACAGCTCTCCAACCACCACTGGCACCACCATGAGTGGTGTCACCCTGAGCACAGTTTCCATGACCTCTCTCTCACAGGTTAATACCACTGTGAATCAACCCACTGTAACCACACCATCCACAAGTACCCACTCCACCAGGACGCCCAGCTCCACAACAGTGCACACTACACCAGCACTTGCAAATACCACAGTGGGTGCTGTTCTACCTAACACAGCATCTGCTCCTACTCCCTCAGGGGCAGCACCAAGCTCCCCGACCACACTAACCACCACCGGGAGTACCATGGGTGAAACACACAGCTCTCCAACAACCACTGGCGCCACCATGAGTGGTGCCACCCTGCGCACAGTTTCCATGACCTCTCCCTCACAGGCTAACACTACCGTGTATCAACCCACTGAAACCACACCATCCACAAATACCCTCTCCACCAGGACGCCCAGCTCCACAACAGTGCCCAGTACCCCAGCACTTGCAAATACCACAGTGGGTGCTGTTCTACCTAACACAGCATCTGCTCCTACTCCCTCAGGGGCAGCACCAAGCTCCCCGATCACACTAACCACCACCGGGAGTACCATGGGTGAAACACACAGCTCTCCAACCACCACTGGCGCGACCATGAGTGGTGCCACCGTGAGCAGAGTTTCCATGACCTCTCCCTCACAGGCTAAGACCACCGTGTATCAACCCACTGTAACCACACCATCCACAAGTACCCTCTCCACCAGGACGCCCAGCTCCACAACAGTGCACACCGCCCCAGCACTTGCAAATACCACAGTGGGTGCTGTTCTACCTAGCACAGCATCAGCTCCTACTCCCTCAGGGGCAGCACCAAGCTCCCCGACCACACTAACCACCACCGGGAGTACCATGGGTGAAACACACAGCTCTCCAACAACCACTGGCACCACCATGAGTGGTGTCACCCTGAGCACAGTTTCCATGACCTCTCCCTCACAGGATAACACCACCGTGTATCAACCCACTGTAACCACACCATCCACAAGTACCCTCTCCACCAGGATGACCAGGTCCACAACAGTGCACACTACCCCAGCACTTGCAAATACCACAGTGGGTGCTGTTCTACCTAGCACAGCATCTGCTCCTACTCCCTCAGGGGCAGCACCAAGCTCCCCGACCACACTAACCACCACCGGGAGTACCATGGGTGAAACACACAGCTCTCCAACCACCACTGGCACCACCATGAGTGGTGTCACCCTGAGCACAGTTTCCATGACCTCTCTCTCACAGGTTAATACCACTGTGAATCAACCCACTGTAACCACACCATCCACAAGTACCCTCTCCACCAGGATGCCCAGCTCCACAACAGTGCACACTACACCAGCACTTGCAAATACCACAGTGGCTGCTGTTCTACCTAACACAGCATCTGCTCCTACTCCCTCAGGGGCAGCACCAAGCTCCCCGACCACACTAACCACCACCGGGAGTACCATGGGTGAAACACACAGCTCTCCAACCACCACTGGCACCACCATGAGTGGTGCCACCCTGAGCACAGTTTCCATGACCTCTCCCTCACAGGCTAATACCACCGTGAATCAACCCACTGTAACCACACCATCCACAAGTACCCTCTCCACCAGGACGCCCAGCTCCACAACAGTGCACACTACACCAGCACTTGCAAATACCACAGTGGCTGCTGTTCTACCTAACACAGCATCTGCTCCTACTCCCTCAGGGGCAGCACCAAGCTCCCCGACCACACTAACCACCACCGGGAGTACCATGGGTGAAACACACAGCTCTCCAACCACCACTGGCACCACCATGAGTGGTGTCACCCTGAGCACAGTTTCCATGACCTCTCTCTCACAGGTTAATACCACTGTGAATCAACCCACTGTAACCACACCATCCACAAGTACCCTCTCCACCAGGACGCCCAGCTCCACAACAGTGCACACTACACCAGCACTTGCAAATACCACAGTGGCTGCTGTTCTACCTAACACAGCATCTGCTCCTACTCCCTCAGGGGCAGCACCAAGCTCCCCGACCACACTAACCACCACCGGGAGTACCATGGGTGAAACACACAGCTCTCCAACCACCACTGGCACCACCATGAGTGGTGCCACCCTGAGCACAGTTTCCATGACCTCTCCCTCACAGGCTAATACCACCGTGAATAAACCCACTGTAACCACACCATCCACAAGTACCCTCTCCACCAGGACGCCCAGCTCCACAACAGTGCACACCGCCCCAGCACTTGCAAATACCACAGTGGGTGCTGTTCTACCTAGCACAGCATCAGCTCCTACTCCCTCAGGGGCAGCACCAAGCTCCCCGACCACACTAACCACCACCGGGAGTACCATGGGTGAAACACACAGCTCTCCAACAACCACTGGCACCACCATGAGTGGTGTCACCCTGAGCACAGTTTCCATGACCTCTCCCTCACAGGATAACACCACCGTGTATCAACCCACTGTAACCACACCATCCACAAGTACCCTCTCCACCAGGATGACCAGGTCCACAACAGTGCACACTACCCCAGCACTTGCAAATACCACAGTGGGTGCTGTTCTACCTAGCACAGCATCTGCTCCTACTCCCTCAGGGGCAGCACCAAGCTCCCCGACCACACTAACCACCACCGGGAGTACCATGGGTGAAACACACAGCTCTCCAACCACCACTGGCACCACCATGAGTGGTGTCACCCTGAGCACAGTTTCCATGACCTCTCTCTCACAGGTTAATACCACTGTGAATCAACCCACTGTAACCACACCATCCACAAGTACCCTCTCCACCAGGATGCCCAGCTCCACAACAGTGCACACTACACCAGCACTTGCAAATACCACAGTGGCTGCTGTTCTACCTAACACAGCATCTGCTCCTACTCCCTCAGGGGCAGCACCAAGCTCCCCGACCACACTAACCACCACCGGGAGTACCATGGGTGAAACACACAGCTCTCCAACCACCACTGGCACCACCATGAGTGGTGCCACCCTGAGCACAGTTTCCATGACCTCTCCCTCACAGGCTAATACCACCGTGAATCAACCCACTGTAACCACACCATCCACAAGTACCCTCTCCACCAGGACGCCCAGCTCCACAACAGTGCACACTACACCAGCACTTGCAAATACCACAGTGGCTGCTGTTCTACCTAACACAGCATCTGCTCCTACTCCCTCAGGGGCAGCACCAAGCTCCCCGACCACACTAACCACCACCGGGAGTACCATGGGTGAAACACACAGCTCTCCAACCACCACTGGCACCACCATGAGTGGTGTCACCCTGAGCACAGTTTCCATGACCTCTCTCTCACAGGTTAATACCACTGTGAATCAACCCACTGTAACCACACCATCCACAAGTACCCTCTCCACCAGGACGCCCAGCTCCACAACAGTGCACACTACACCAGCACTTGCAAATACCACAGTGGCTGCTGTTCTACCTAACACAGCATCTGCTCCTACTCCCTCAGGGGCAGCACCAAGCTCCCCGACCACACTAACCACCACCGGGAGTACCATGGGTGAAACACACAGCTCTCCAACCACCACTGGCACCACCATGAGTGGTGCCACCCTGAGCACAGTTTCCATGACCTCTCCCTCACAGGCTAATACCACCGTGAATAAACCCACTGTAACCACACCATCCACAATTACCCTCTCCACCAGGGCACCCAGCTCCACAACAGTGCACACTACCCCAGCACTTGCAAATACCACAGTGGGTGCTGTTCTACCTAACACAGCATCTGCAAGTTTTCCCTCCTCGGCAGCACCAAGCTCCACAACCACATTCAGCACCACAAGGGGTAGTGCTGCGCTCACTACTAATTCGGAAATGCGCAGCAGTAGTGGATCAACACACTCCAGCAAACCAGTGCCAGGCATTCCTTCCAGTCCTTCCACTGTCACAAGTACCACAAGTACAAGTACAAGTACAAGTACAAGTACAAGTACAACTAGAACTACAATCAAGCAAACTAGCAGAACGTCCACTACTAGAACAACTGTGACCACTAGGAGAACTACCACAACAGGTAAGCACCAGTTTTGATTTGATCCATGTTTCTGCAGTTCTTTTTTTAGGCTTCCAAAAATCATGACTTTCTTCTGTTTATTTCTGTAATTTGAAGCACAGCATGATTTTTAACAATGGGTAGCATTTAGAGCGGATGTATTGGGAAGAGCCAGGATGCAACATATATCCATCCAAAATCACACCGACATACAGACACACTCCCATTTAATTGTGTATGGCACCATAGCCTAAGGATAAGAGAAAATTCTCCCTGAGTTTTAACATTTCTATTGTGGGGAGGGTTTTTGTGGCCCTTCCAAATATAGTAACCACTCCCCACATCTCTTATTTTGGGGCATGTTGGCTGGAGTGGCTGAAAGTGGCAATTCAGCAACTTCTGAAGAGTCACAGGAAGCTCCCTGCTGTTCTGCCGGGATGGCATGATAGACACCTTCCTTGGGAAACTGCAGTCCCCGCTTGAGGGGGAGATGGGTGGTGATTAATTTGACAAATAAATAAATAATAAATGTCTGCCTTGTGCCAGGATTTCCAAATTAGATCAGCATGCGGGGACTTCTCTCTTCCAGAGTTCTGCTACAATGGTGGAATATTTGATGGGGTCAAATGCATCTGCAATGAGGATTTATTCTATGGGCCCAAGTGTGAGTTCCCTGTTCAAGAATGCCTCAATGGTGGAACCTATGATGGAATCAAATGCATCTGCAATGAGGATTTATTCTATGGACCCAGGTGTGAGTTCCCTATGGATGAGATCTCTATCGAAGAATGTAAGTACAGTTAGAGAAAGCCCAATCATATTTTCCAGATGACAGTCTAGTACAGTTTTCTCAAACTGCTTGCCTTACAGATGTGTGTTGGATTATATCTTCCATCATAATGGAATAAGAATTATGGAGTCCTTGGTGCTCTCTGAGCTTGGTTGTTTGCCTGTGGATATTTCATTACCTGACTAAGTAACATCATCAGTTATAATCAGTGTGGGGTTTGCTCCCTGTTTATATATAGTGGCTTGGCCTGCCAGTGTTGGTGGGGGTGTGGTTTTCTCCTTGGTAGTTCCTTGATTAGTGCATTGTTTTCTGCTTGATTGTTTGTCTAGTGTTAATCCCTGCTTATCTGGGTGTAGGCTGCTGGAGAGGATGTGTTCTGGTCTTTTTGTTTCCTTAGTTTTTTTTTATTTTTTATTTATCTCCTTTGAATGGTCTGTAAATGTGGTTTATATCTATGTGTCTATTGATGGCTGATTTGTCTGAATGTCAAGCTTCCAGGAATTCCCTAGTATTTGGAGGTTTGGCTTGGTGTAGGATGTTCACAGTTTCCCAGTTGAAGGTGTGGTTGAGTCTGTCCACGTGTTGTGAGATTAAGGAGTTTTCATCTCGTCTTCTGAGTGCTAGTTGGTGTTCATGGATACGCAGATAATTCTCTTCTATTGGATAAAAATGGCTGTCCAATACATTTGGAAAGTATCAAATGTGGAAAGTGTAGCCAAGTAGAATTCCTTTGAATTCAGTGTAGGATGCAATCATTCAAAAATACAGATAGTTCTCTCACTTCCTATCATCCTGGGCAGGATGGCTCAGAGAGGCTGGTACCATCCATCAGCTAAGATAAAGAGGTTAATCTGCTGTTGTTTTTCCCTCACATGGTTACAGAAAGTGACTGCCAGTGCTGGGCTATATGACTTTTCTTCCTCTAAAAAGAAGTAGGGAAATCATATTTAGACAGCCTCAAAAATGCCTTTGTTACTAATGAGACATATCCAGTGTGATCATAAACAGTTTGCTTTTATTTGTAAACTAAAAATGAGCTTTCAGGCAACACAGTAGATCTTTGGATTTAGGCATTTATGTTTAAAATAAAAAATTCTATTTAGAATTGATGTTGGGGATTGTCAACACATTCACGGCATGCCTTGAGAACTCCTTTGCTGGGAAGTAATTTCTTCTACCTCATGTGGGCATCTCTTTTCCACTCTTTTAGTATCTGTGCCTATTACAGTTGAAGCCCAGGTGAAGGTTGATAACAAGAAATATAATGAAACGTTGGAAAACCCAAGCTCACCATATTATAAGGAAATTGAAACTCAGTTTAGGCATCAGGTAAGAATCACTCAATCCAGGTATACGCACCTTTCTTGGTCATTGTCACTGAGAGACCAGTTAAATGTCAACTATTATATGCACTACTTTTCATTAATCAAGGTGTGTAGGCTTAATGTTTGCAAGATAGCTTATCTTTCCCAGACACACTCAAACTCTCTACTTTGTGCAGCTGGAAATGTTAGAGGAAATATAGCTGTATGCTTTATACCAGGTATAGTTTGCTTCTTAGGAAATGTTCTTTTCTGAGGTAGTTTTTGCCTTGCTTATGAAGACATTTTGCTTTTGTTTTGTTTTCTCTAATGTAGATGAAAAACATATATAAAAATATCCCTGGATATGATGATGTGAAGGTTATCCGTATGAGGTGGGTACCTAAGGTAGAAACTGCTTGAGATCTTACTTAATTCTTTAGTGGCTTATATTCATGTGTCAGAGCTTGGAATAATAAGCCCTGTGATGAGTTCTGGCTTCAGTTCACCAATGAGAAGTCCATAAAGTTCTATAGTAGCTCTATTCCCTCATTGCAACCCTGATGTGCCAGGTTCTGCTGCCTCTGTTCACTTGAATATGTAATTTGCTGAGCCATTGTGAATCTTGGTTTGTCGTGCTTCTTCAGATTTTGCTGCTAAATGTGGATAGGTCATGGTGTAAGTGGGAGCAGCTACGCCAGATTTAGGCGTAAGCTAAACAAGCTACACCTTAAGGCATCACAATCTGCAGGGCATCACAGGGCAACCATTTTTGAACCAAGGTACCTCAAATGGGCTAACTTACAGAATGCGTCCAAAATCCGGAACCCACAACTCCTGTGGAATAGAAATTTGGCAAATTTTATAAACATTTTATGACATAATATAAAATGTCATAAAACATTTCCTGTGGCCAACTCCTGTGTTTGACTGGGCTATATAGTTCAACATTGGCTACTTTCAAGGCAGATACATTTCTCCCAGAATTTTTAAGAACTTTTCCAGAACATTAGAAGTTCTGCAATTGTTGAAGGCACTGAGGAATCCGGTAAGGAAATCTCTCTGAAACAATGACCCAACGGGTCATGGGTTGTCTAGTTACTTATATTAATAAAAGTGATCCTGAGCACTTATTTTGTCAGCATTTTGTATATATATTAATGTATATTAAAATTATTTTAAAAATTACCTTTAAGTATTGTTTCCAGGGTATATTGTATTATAGTTATGAGAGAGATCCAGCAAGCCAAATGTATGTAATCAGTAAATGCATCCATTTGAAAATATTAAATAATTAATTAAATAATTAAAAGGCATATATGAGTGTGTGTGTGTTTTCCATTTTTTGTGATGACCCAAGGTCCTATTTTGGTACACACCTTTGTAAGACCTTCTGGTGTAACTTTTTAACAAGGGGCCTCCAAGCTTTATATAGCTTAGGGCCTCACCAAGTCTAAATCCAGTACTGGGGAGCAGGCGTGCACAATGACTTTGAAGCCAGTATATATCTCTAATCCTTTTACATACTTTCAGCCATCATGTGTTCAGGAAAATACCTGAAGAGAGCTACTAGCAAACCAGAAGTAGCTCTCCAACATAAATAAAGTAGTAGTTTCCCAACATAAACACTGCTTCTGTTGAGTGATGATCATGAAACATATAATAACTAGAAACCACACTCAGTCATGAGGCTTACTTGGTGGCCCTGGGTCAAAAAGAGTTGAGTGGGAGAAAGCCACACATGCCATCTTGAGCTTCTTGGTAGAAGGAAGGCTAGAAGCATATGTCCTAAATTCTGATCAAGAAACAAAACAGTGGCTCAGCAGATATTGCACTTCCTTCACTGTTCTCTTAGTAAAGGCAGCATTATTGTGATCCATGAAGTCATCTTCCAAACTATAGTAACAAATGACCTGTCCATGATTAAGAAGGAGTTGGAGAGTATTAAAGATTCAGTGAAGCAGAGGCTGGATACCATCAATTCCACCCAGGAGTGTAATGACACTTCAGGTAAGTGCTGGCTGGATAAAACTCTTTGATTTGAGTGGAAGGTTTGAATATTTTTATCCCTCCTGATTGATAAACAGGAATTTCAGGGCTATTTCTGTAAGCAACTGTAACTTCTTTTGGTTAAGAAGAGCACCAGAGGCGTACAGCTTTATAAATAAACAAGTAACTATCGCTATAGCTCTAAATATAAATATGTATACTATGCATAAGAAGATGCACATCAATTAGACAGCAGATATAGCCAAATATGCTACATGAGAATTCCTCAAGGCTGCACCTCCACATTCAGTTAAATCCAGCTAGGAATTCTGATCTCTTTCTGCCTGTTGATATTTCCACATGGCACTGTTTCTACTCCCCAAACCTGCCAAAGCATTTTGAAGTCAGTTACTGTATATACGGTACTTGTCTTCATGCCTGCTGACCTTGCAATGCTGTGAATAGGCCAGGAATACCATGAACCATTTAGTACCTCCTCCAGAAGAACTGCTTGGAGAATGTAAAAATTACTATTCAGTGAGTGCTTATCATCTGAACTACAATAGCTGAGTTCTACACAGAAAGGGAAAAAGATGTTGCTGGTCACCCTACTCCACTCTGCATTGTTTTTAGTACATGCTGTGTTTTAGGCTGTTTTCCAAACAATCTGTGTAATTAATATGGGGGCAGAGGGGAGTTGGCTGGCTGGCTGGCAGAAGATAATTCTTTCTGCTAATATATTTCCACTGAAAGCTGTGATGATGGTACAGTCCTGTGCTTTTGCAGCTGTCTATTAGTGTGGATGGAATCAGGAAGGATAATGGCTCACTTGATAGTTGGGGAGGCACCTATTTATTGTCTTGGATGAAAACAAAGAATAGATCAGGGTCTGAATGCATGAATAATTTAAAGTTTTAAGTTTAAAATGAAGTTCTATGAACTAAATTTTAAACTAAAATCCTAAATTCCTGATACTGTCAAATCTATTGGAGCATATGAGTGGAGATCAAGTAGAGAAACTGACATCGCTTGATTTATGTGCCTCAGCCAAAAGGGACCCATGGCGTTTCCATATCCATGGTTCAGTGTGATTAAAAACTTCATTGAGGCATTTGTGTTTCACATGATGACTTAACATAAGGTTTAATGAAATTCTGAAGTATCTTTAAAGCTCTGTACAGCTTGCTGTGATCAATTTAAAAGCTATTTTGAAGTTAAATAACTTACACTCTGTCTTGACTTGGACCCCACAATTAGCGAGTTCTATTGCATGAAGAATGAAGCATATTGTCTTGTTCACTCCTATTGGGTATATTCCAGTTATTAAGGACAGAGATGCAGAAAACTGTTGCATTTGACCGTTTACTTGTATACCTAACCACTGTGAGTTTTGTGTATTAACTAATAAGGAGAAATATCTATTTGAGTCCAGCAGATTATCTTTTTTCAGAGATTAAGTGGTACTAATTTCTTTAAAAGAGACAATAACAAGGCTGCACCTGAAGAAATCTAAGCAATATTGCTGACATTCCATTTTGGGGTAAGATGCTCAAATGACTGTTTGCCAACCAATTCCAAGAGTCAGATTTAGATAATTTTCTAAATACATTTCAGTCTAGCTGTAGATTCAGACTGGGGACAAAAACTGTTTTGATCATCCTGTAGGATGACCTTTGCCAAGAAAGAAATGGCCTTGTTTTCTTGTTCATTTCAGCAGCTTTTGATAACATTTATTATGGTATTCTTCTGGATTGGCTGAGTTGCGAGATAGAAGTACTTTTCTGTTCATCCTTGATTGGCCCTCAGGTATTGTGACCAATTATAGAATGCCCTCCCTAAGAAGGCTTGCACATTGCTATCTTTTTGGTGCCAAAAAGATAAGAAACTACTATGATATGTCAAGTATGAAATATGAGGTATCGAAATAAAGCAAGGTTTGGACTAGAGGTATTAATTGTGTTGATACTCTCCTGGACTGTAGTTCAAAGAATATTTACCAAACTCAAAATATTGGGTTTTTTACAACATTCATAATGTTTAGATCTGTTTTGATCCCAAAATTTTGATCCCAAGCTGATTCAGAGATATTTTTTAATTCTGCCATTGCTTTTGACCTCTCAGCTGACGATTTATTCCACCACGATTGCTTTCGTAGAATTCCAGCATCCGATGTTATAACTATTCAAAAAAAAAAATGCTGAGAACCATCTGTTGTGTCTGCAATAAGTGATTTGAATTAGAAAAAAGTACTTCTTTAACATCCAAAGGAGCTTTAGTATGTGTGAAGCCCATCCCCTTTGCCTGGTCAAGAGTTACAGGGTTGTTAGTACACATATTTGGGTGCTGCAGCATTTCATCAGATTGTTTTACTTTTTCTTTAATTGCTTGCTCTTTAACAGCATGTATGCCAGAAATAAGAGGGTTAGATAAAGCAGTTGCATAAGCTTTAGTAGGTGTAAAGGGACTGGTTTCCTGCTTTTGAATACAAGCCTCTATATCACCTTTCAGCACATCTAGTCCGTGTTTTATGGCTGACAATTGCTCAAATATAGAGATAACAGTTTGTGCTGTGAGCAGACACTGTTTTGCCATAAACTTAGTTGAATTCTCCTATGGGAACCTCTCCCTGATTTTGCTTTTTATCTTTAAGCTTATTTTCAGTTCCCCTAAGGCTGGTAGATGGACTAATTAGTTAAAATGGCGACACATAATGAGAGTCCATGAGGGCATCCCAACTCCCAGTTAGTTCTTCCCAGACAGATAATGAGAGCTCTGACAACTGTTGTTTTTCCAATTCTGTTTCAAGGTCCCATTCTAGTGCGTCAGATTTGTTGGAAATAAACAAGTTTGTTTTACTTACAGATCCATTTTGTGCAAAGAGTTCCTCTATTTTTTGTCGCTTAGCTGACTTCCGTAAGGGGAGAGAGCATGGGCTGGTGCCATGCCATTTTTTTCTTTTTCCCATGTCATTCAAATCCACACAGAGTCCTTTATCTGTGTTTTTGCCTTCATATTCATCTCACCCAAAACAGTACAAGTTGAACTCAAGTAAAATAATTCAATAAAAATTGCTAAAAATCTATTACTATAATTAGACAGGCAGGAACGACAAAAAACGTGTGTTATCAGGCTGGTAGCTCCACCAGCTCCCCTCCCCCTCCTTTACCTGTTTAGATAAATACCCTGCAGCATCAATTATAATTGGTGGGAACTTAAATGCAAGGACAGGACCGAAAGATCACACATTATTTTGCCAATTCAAGATTTTTTATGAGGAGAATATCTTAGAGGAACCCTTCTATATAAGGGAATCTAAGGATTCAAAATCTAACTGGGCAGGTTTATGTGCTAGACAGATGACCGCATGCTTAGAGCTGTATATACTTAATGGTTCTGTGGAAGGGGACCACCTGGCAGAATATACTCAGTGGGGGGCAGGAAGGAGATCCATAGTTTATTATTGGATTGTGCTGTGTGATCTTTTAAAAGCCCTACAGCAGCTGGAGGACAACTCACGACTAGAAAGCGATCACCATCCCTTAACATTAACTATGACACCTCTTTGGAAACATGTTAGAGCTGAAATGATTTATCCTCCAATGCTTGAAAATAATAATACTGAGGTGCGAATTAAATGGAATGACAATAATGCAATAGCAGTTGCTAATTAGATGGTAACCCCAGAAACTATAGAAATTTGTGCACATCTGTAAGACAATAAATCCCAAAGACCATATTTCGAATAGTCTGAAATGTTAATTGCTAACCTCAAATCGGTTTTTAACAAATGAACACAACAACACTTCAGAAACTGGGGTATTAAAAATAGAAATAGGTTTGATTAGGAGTGTGCACAGACAAAAAGGGCATAGAACAGGGCATATAGAAAAAGTAAAAACCTCCCTTCAGAGGACAAAATACAGTATAACTCTTAAAGAACTTAAAGGTTCAGTATAAGTCCCTCTTAAGAGAAAAGAAAAAAGTCATTACTGAAGGAGTCCTGGCTGAAACTTACCCAATCAGTCTGGATGAGAGACTCATGCCTTTTCTGTTATATAACCAGAGGGTTGAGAAATCACTGACCCCACCACCACCACCACTTAAACAGGTACCAGCTCAAGTTTGGGAGGAATATTGGGAGGAATATTGTATATGTGGACTCAGTCAGCACTATGAATGAGACAGATCGATCTGGAGCAAGCTCATAATTGGCCACCATTTTCGGTCCAAGAGGCATCTTGATTGATCAAATCTCTTAAAGTCAGCAAGGCTCCAGGTGCTGATTGTGTTATGCCCAAAATGATGAAAAAGAACTCTAGTTGGTGGGCACCTTTGTTAGCATCTTTGTTCACATTTATGGACCAGACTGGTAACATTCCAAGAGATTGGGGGATGGCAATAATTGTCCCAATTTATAAAAAGAGTAACAAGAATGACCCATGGAACTACAGGCCCATCAGCCTTTTGAGGGTTGTCAGCAGGTTATATGCCAAACATTTAAATCTTAAACTACAAGGCTGGATTGAGACAGAGGGCGTAATTCAAGATGAACAGGCAGGTTTCAGAGAAGGGAGATCAACAGTATATCATATACTGGTACTGCATCACCTTGTACAAAAATATACATACAAAAAGAAATCATCCCTCTTTGTAGCCTTCCTTGACTTCAAACAAGCCTTTGACTCAATATCCAGAAATGTTTTTTGGGAAAAATTAAGAAATACATCTATTGATTCTAATTCCACCTTAAGAATAAGGTTTAACCCCTGCAGGACCCTCTCTGGCATAGTAAATGTGCAGAAAGGAGTGCAACAAGGATGTGTTCTTGCCCCCTCCCTTTAATCTCTATATTAATTCATGGTGGACCTCTTACATAATATGGATATTCATGCACCCAATCTAGCACAGTGCAAAATTCCAATACTTTTATATGCTGCTGATGCTGCTATAATTTCACAAACCCCAGTTGGATTGAAAAGAGCAATTGTAGCAACACTAAGGTACTGCAGACAAAATCATTTGGTTCTCAACTTTGATCAATCAAAATTTTTGGTTTTTGCTAAGAGAGCTAGGCAGCATTCCTGGAGAGTAGATGAGCATAAATTAGAGCAGGTTAATGCATTTCAATACCTTGGGGTGGTCTTCCACTCGAAAGGTACTTGGAATGCACACCAGGATTACATAGTGCAATCAGCCCTTAGGTCAATGAATGCCATTAAATGGTTCTGTTACACTGGTGGAGGACAATTAGTACCTGCGGCTTTAAAACTTTTTGAGGTCAAAACATTGGCTCAAATTCTCTATGGGACACAAATAAGAATTTATGTGAAGAAGGAGCCGCAGGAAACAGTGCAAACAAAATTCCCGTGATCAATTCTAGCTGCACCCAATGGTACATCAAATGCCCAGTTAAGACTCGAGACAGGAATGCTTTCAATTCAGGATAGGGCCTGGAAGACGATTATTGGCTCAAAATGCAATTCTTCTCAGTTGGTTTGACTCCTCTAGTCCTAACAGATAACTTCTCTTCACCCTGGAAGCAGGAGGTAGAATATAAGCTGGCTTCATATGGGCTCTCTCCACTATTCTTAATATCATTAGTTTATGATCAAGCTAAGCAACTAATCACTCAAAGAATAAGGGTCATGCCAGATTGAAGTTAACAGGCTACCCCAACATGATAGAATTTGGATAAACAGGGGCGTATGGGAACCAGCAAGTTATCTGCTAAACCTAACTTTCCCTAAGCTGAGAACTGCATTCTTTAAAGTTAGATTCAATATTCTTTCATCTATACTTCTTCAAGGCAGGTATAGTAAAATCCCTACAGCTGAGCTTATCTGCCTATGTGGTGAAGAGGAAGTTGAAACCATCTCACACATACTATTGCACTGTAAATTTTATAGGGACATTAGGTCGATCTACATTTTGTCCCTAATTTATTTGTTTGTTTATTTGTTTATGTAAGCTACCGCCCATCTCCCCCCAAAGGGGGGACTCTGGGAGGTTTGCAACAAAGATAAAAACATAAAAATGCTATAATAAATATAAATATAAATTCCCTGAGAATCCAGGTAATTTTTATGTGAACCACCTTCTCCAGGATCTAAAACCATACATTATGTGTGCAGCAGCCAAATTTTGTGTTGCTGCAATGAAAATAAGACAAAACTGGCCAAAGAAGTAATTACCCTTTTTTTAAATATTATTTTTAAATGGAAATATCTTAATAACTTGCCAGAGGATATATATTTTTATTTTTTATTTTATACTTATTAATATTTTAGATTTACACTACTTGGGTAACAAATGTATTAATATAGTAATAGAGGAGTGAATGCTATATTATGTGATCTATTTTATTAGTTGGTAGTATATTATTGTATTTCTTTGTTTTACTTTGTTTTTGTCCTTTTAAATTTTGCTGGTCATTGACAGAATAAATGTTATTGACTATTTATTCCATCTTAGAAATGCCTCAAAAAGATTATCCTTATATTTAATACTAGTGTTTTATGGGATGCAGAAGAATCTTGGAGGAGATAAATACAGAGAAGCAGCTGCCTAACCATACTTAAAACAACTATATCATTCTTTTCCAGACTCAGGATTGTGCTTCTTTCCTATGCCTACTTCAATTCGAAACGCAAGCGACTCTTTTTCTCCAGAAGGTAAGTTCCAGTAAGGGATGGGCAGATCTCCTCCACCTCCTTTATGTCCATTTCCAGTGTTAATTTCATAACTCAGCTTGCTGCATCTTCTGTCTTCAGATCCTATTTTGGTATAGTCCAGAATAAGACTCAGAGTTGCTCTTTGAGTGAGATGGGTGGTGACGAAATTTGAAATATAAATAAATGTTTAAAAATAAACAGTCCTTTTGTTTGTACTGATCATATTATTCATTGATGATAAGCACCTCTTTTTCTCTTCTAGCATATTGCAAAAGTATTAGTATGCAGTATGCAGACTACTATTTCCCTAATACAACAACAGGCAGTTTGCGTTGTGTCTCCAGATGCACAAAAGACATCCCAAACTCTATCAACTGCTTCAACGGCATTTGTCGCATCTCTGAAATAGGTCCCCAGTGCAGGTAAGTAAACAGAAAGAGTAGTTGTGGCAAAGGAGTCCCTAGATCCAGCCCACCAACTACTTCAAGAATGAAATAACAATTCTCTCTATAGAAGAATGGCAAACTAAACTGTGGGAGCATGCATTAATGTCACTGCTTGTGTTTGAAAAATAAGTCTGGCACAGATTTTCACTCAACTTAGAAATCATTTATAGATTACAATGGTATACGTATATAGGCCAGCATCACATCTGAGGTTTTGCTTCTCTTAACATAAGGCTTTAATAAGTTTTTTCCTGATTCGTTAAAGATTTTCTGATTAGACAGAAAGTTTTGTTAACTCTTCATTATAAGTTATAATTCATATTAAATTGGTTATTGTTAGTCACTGAATATCAACTTCATTTTTAAAATGTTCTGAAGTCTTAAATTGATACAAGATACTTTAATATGCAGCACTAATCTAATGTCATTTCAAATGTGTTTATTTCATCTTATATTGCTTGTAAACCTTTTCTTGCTTTTCTTACATTTTTTTTCCTTCTTTTCTTCTTGCTTGTGCTTTTTCAATATTTGCTAAAATAAATTAATGTGCTGGGGGAAAAATGAAATAGCTATTAATTCTGATGGTACTTATAATGGTGGTGTTCTCCCACCTTTCCAAACTTTTTTGCCTTCACAGCCCACAATTTTCTTAACTTTTGCAAGGTAGTTATTAACAAGATTGCTAACAAAATACAAATTAAAAGTACAACATTCTATGAAAATGATTAAGAAGAGTAAGATAATGCAATTTAATTTGAATGCCAAATTTTGTGAAAAGAAAGAGAGGGAGTTCGGTATTTTGGATTAAGAAGCTCTTAAAGAAGCTCTCACAAGATTAGCAGCATATTTGGGAGAGGTGGGGCATGACAGGAATGAGTGAGGCACTAATCAGGAGATTTCTTACAAGCAAACAGTGGTTTAGCCTGATGTGAGGATTTAGTTGTAGTTTCTGATTTGGCACAACTAAATATGCAATTTCCCCAAGGTAGGACTTGGTGCCAAACTTCTGACCCATCCATGGTGGACTGTCACATCCCCCCAGGGGCCTGGGAGGCATACTTTCAGGAACTCCACATGAATACCTCTGTTGGAAGTACACCCTAGCCAAACTATAGAAAATCTGCTGATGTGGGCACCAGTGACAGTGACAGAGATCAAGAATCTTGTTGCTCAATTAAGACTAGATACGACCCCAGGAGAAGACCTAATCCCTTTGGAGGCCATCAAAAACAATTTGGACTTTTGGAACCCCAGTTTAGCCTCACTTTTTGCCTGCATTGACACTTATGGCTGAGTCCCCAAGGATTGGGGGCTTGTGATCATTGTCCTTATATATATATTTTTCAAAAAGGGAAAAAGGATGACCCTGCAAATTACAGACCGATCAGCCTCCTCAACACAATCAGCAAACTCTATGCAAGACAGCTACAATGGAAATCCCAGGACTGGTTGGAACAAGAAAACATACTTGCAAAGGAGCAAGCTGGCTTTAGGGATGGCTGATCCACCACTGATCAGTGCCTAGTACTCCAACACCTCATTGAAAAATACTCCTCCCATAACACAACCTCCCTTTATGCTGCCTTCATAGACTTCAAAGCAGCTTCTGATTCCATATCCCAAGCCAAGCTATGGGGAAAACTGGAGGCTTCCTCGATTGACCGAAGATTACTTTAATATGTATTCTCCATGAAGGGACTTCACTCAGAGTAAGATGTAACCCCTAGGGCCATCTCACCAGTGCCATTGGAAATGAGAAAGGCATCAAGCAAGGCTGCATACTGGCTCTCCTATTCAATTTCTATATCAATTCCATGGTGGACCATCTCTGCAACACAAACTTTCACTCCCCAAAACTTGCTGGAAGACACATTTCTGTTCTACTCTATGCAGACAATGCAGCAATACTTTCCAGAACACCTATTGGCCTTAAAAGAGCACTGAGAGCACTAACACAGTACTGCAAGGAAGACCAGCTAGAACTCAATTATCAGAAAACTAAAATCATGGCATTTGCCAAAAGGCCCAAGAGCCACTCCTGGAGCATAGATGACCATAAGATTAAGCAGGTCTCCTGTTCCCAATACCTGGGGGTAGTCCTCCATTCTGCCAGCAGTAGAAAAGCCCATAGGGACCATGTTGCTGAAACTGAACAAAGGAGCTGATCTGCCATTCTTAAATACCTCAAGTCAAGAGGTGGCCACTATATACTTGCAGCACTCAAACTATTTGAAGCTAAGCCAGTAGCACAACTCCTGTATGGTGCCCAGCTTGGCCTCTTCTCCAATTTTGCACCATTGAAACTTGTGCAATCCAAATTTCTAAGACTGGCCCTTCAAGTCTCAAAATGTGTCTCTAATGCCACCCTGAGACTAGAGACAGGCCTCATGAAAGTGAAGGCTAGGGTGTGGGTAGTCATACTCAACTATTGGCTGAGATTATCCCTTTTTCCCCTTGGCCTTGCCCCATTAACTATGAGGGATGACTTTCAGTCCACATGGAACCAGGCAGTGGCAACTAAAATCTCATCCCTGGGCTTCTATCCAGGTCTGCTACTCAGCATGGGATACGATTGGGCCAAAGCACTAATTAAACAGCGTGTAGCAGACACAGAGCGCCAGTTGGCTTTAGCCAGGTCCCCAGCCTTTATTGCCAGTGAATCCAGCAGGTATTCTGCCTCCCCTATGACATGCGTAACTAAACAGAAGATACCAACCATTGGAGGGCCTTTACCCTGGCACGATGTCACACCCTCCCCTCAGCTGTCCTTGAAGGCCAATACAGGACGATTCCTTATCCAGAGAGACAATGCCCCTGTGACTTTAGTCACATAGAAACAGCAGAGTCACATAGAAACCCTCCAGTGCCTGTATTATAGAGACATTCAAACTAGTCTCATTTTACCATTATTGTATAAATACCCAGGGTGATCAGGACGATTTTAAACCTCCTGCTGCTGTCAGATACCAACCCTGCTACAACATACAATGTTGTAGGGCTTAAAATTGGCAGATGATGACCAGTGCCACAAACTAGCATTTATTTTAATATACTAGAGTACTGTATTTACAAATATACTAACCTTTATGCTCCCCAACACTCATCTAATGCTGCTCCCCCCCCCAGATTTTCTTTTCTTTTTCCTTTTCCTCTAGACACTTGTGTTTTAGCTTTTTTATATTAGATTTTAATGTATTTTTTATTTTTGTGTTTTAGCTCTTTATATCAGATTTTAATGTATTTCTGTGTTTTAGCTTCTTATATGAGATTTTAATATACTTTCTATGCTTTTAATTGACTATACCCCATCCTCCTTATGCTGATCTTTGACCGTAATAAAGATTTGTTTGTTTGGTGCCAAACTTTCGTCCACAGTAGCTACTGTATTAGTGATTATTAGCCTTCTCCACTTTCTCTTTCACTTTGCTAGACTGAAAGGTTTTGCACCCCCTTTTTTGGCTGCCCATCTTCCAATGGAGTGGTATCAAACTCTGCAATACCACCTCTTTTCAAGTTAAGGTATTACAAAAAAAAAAGCAATAAAGGCTACACTATAAACATTGCATTTACAGGTACATGAAACTGCTTTTACAAGTTGTTGAGTCAATTACGCTACTGTCTCTATAGTCTGACAGCAGTAACCGTCCAGAGGAAGCCTGAGGGGTTTTGGAGAAGAGGAAGAGTGTCTTACCTATTTCTTTTTCTCTTCTATAGTTGCAATGATTTGGATATATTTTTGTATACGGATAGTAACTGCCAATCACGCATCCAAAAGAGTGCTCTGGGCCTTGGTCTTTCACTGGCTGTGCTTTTTGTGGTCAGTATCATCCTGACTGTGTTCCTCATCAGAGCCAAGCAGAAGAAGTCTAGGAACAGGTAAGAATCCTAGGAAGTCCAAGTGTATGTAGTAATAGAGGAGAACATGGACCCTGGACCATCTGATTGGGAAGGATGCCCAAATGAGAAAAACCCAGAAGCCTTGAAATATTTCAGAGCAATGTATGAAAGTGATGGTTATTTGGGGTTATCTAGAAGATGAAGAAGCTACCTTTATTAGAGAACCAAAGAGTTGGTACCCCTAAGTGCTGCACACAGTAGTGGAGAGAATCACCTATGCCACAGGAGTCAGGTTTTTACCTTGGATTTTTACAGTGTTCTGTATTTTTTCTTGCAGCTGGTCTGATGATGCTGGTATCTGGTATGGACAGGAGGCAGAAGAAGAATGGATACCCTCAGGGGGTATGAGCATCAAGAATAAAACATCAGTCTCCCTCTGGGATGGTAAGCATTCATGAGCAAGATGAAAGCTGTGGCAAGCAGAGGCAGCATGGATGGTTTGCTGACTGAGAGTCAAAACTTGGTCTCCAGCACTTAGACCCAACGCACTGATGAAGTACAAGGAGATGGGATGAAGGGGGCTTTCATATTTATGACCAATATGTCATTGTAATTATTTGGATTTTTCTTTAGAGCATCTAAACCAAAATAAAACCTTCAACCCACATCTTGGCTCAGTAGATACTTCAGTACAGGTATGTATAACTGAATGCATCTTTCCAGCAGAAAGCAGATAATGTGTAATCTGGAGAAGAGCATCAAGACATGTAGAGTTATGAAGTATGCTCAGTATGTAGGAATAGAATGTATTTACTCAAAGCTGATTTTTTTAATGTTGATGCTTGCAAATGAGCATGTGAATGATCTAATACACTAGGACTGTAAACTGATTTTTTTTTCTGTTTTTTTAATTTTAATTATTATTTATTTTAAAAGATTACAGAACATAAGCAGAATACCAAGTTAGATAGTATTAACAAAATTAAACTAATCTATCTCAAATTTGGTTTCCACCCAAACCTATACCAAAAGGTTTCTACTAGTTTTGTATCACTGTATTCTACCAAGTTCAGGTCTGGTATTCGGTTTGGGATAGTAACCAAATTTTAGGGTTCTTTACTAAGAAAGTAAAGGGAGACTGTGGCTATTCTCCAGAAGTTATTAAAAACTACTGGCAATAGTTAGATCTCTGTTTTACTTCCCAGAATTGTTAACATTCTACCCTTTCACATATACATACATAAACATATTTTCTCTGTATGTGAATCAATGACTAAAATTCAACCTTGGCTGTATTATGTGCAAATTTGTTTCTTCTGGTTTCAGATGAAACCTTTTTCATGAACCTCAGAATTTTGTTTATACTTCTTTATTTGAAGCTGCATTTCCAGAAGCCAATAGTAGTGACTGAGTGTTGATCTCACATGGAGCCCATCCTGGACCTTCTTCTTGAGCAGCAGACATGAATCAACAAATTAACTATCCTAACAACTGTGCAGAACTGAATATTTATCTACAGGCTGGTTGATCTGATAATTAATAAATACATAAATAAATAAATGTGAGAATAAAATTCACTCCACCAACTGCCTTAGCATTTGTGGCTGGCTTTTCATTTATTCATGCTTTAGATACTCTTATTATGAATGTGTGTCTATATGCTGCATATACCTCCTAGCTTGTGGGATTCAAACAAGAGTATGTTGGCTTGCAAAGCTATATCTATATTAGAATCTAGTTTGCATAGAACAGCATGAGCATGTTCAAGGTAAAACTGGGGTTTGGCTGCACTTGTGCTTTGGTAGACAAAATGTGCCAAAACTGATACTGATGTACTAAACCTGGTAACCTAATCCACACCTTATCCATGTTAAGTGAAAAACTCAGTTGACCAAAACCATGATGGGCAAAAGAAGCCTACTTATGGTCCTACTATGGCATATGAAAAATAGCAACTTCGAATGCAAGATTGGCAAAAGGGTATGAAGGTAGGGGTTTGTGTATCTATGAAATCAAGAGAAGGGATTTTTAAAAAATATGAATGAAGGTGATCTGTTGCTGACTATGTGCAGGAAAGTGAAGGTAGAAGCTTAATTATGAATGGAAGAATGTCAGAAAATTTAAATGAGATAAAATCGAGCCCTATTTAATGACATATTGCAACCTGCTCTTAATTTCTATCTGCTTGATAAGCTAACTATAATAAATTATTTCATTTATTTATTTATTAAATTTAGAACACCATCCATCTCCCCCAATGGAGGACTCTGGGCGGTTTACAATAAAATGACACTAAAAATATAGCCACCTAAATTACCATTAAAATATAAATAAAATAAATGTAAAATCCAAGTGGAGATGGAACACAATCACTAAGAGGTGCTATGGTGCCAGCCATCCCCAGGTGGAGCTAAATTATGCTATATTTATGGAGTTTGTTGGCTCCTAAGGTCTTTGTTTCATCAAAAAATTGTGCCTAATACAAGGTTTTGTAATTCAGTCCCCACAATCCCTTTCTATTAGTCATTTTGAGTATGACTGTTAGAAGCAGAAGTTCAAAACATCTGAAAGGCATCAGGTTGCTTACCCTGATCTTGAGAAGGAGAGACAAAAAGGAAAGAAAAAGAAAAGAATAAGTTTGTTCCTGAGTTTGGCTGCCTCTCCAAGCTCCATCATCTGGGGACCTATGATTCAAAACAACTTTCCTGAAGAAAATTATGACTTCCAGTCATGGGTTTTGCCAACTTTTGTCAGGGACAAAAAACAAGAGTGCCTCTGCGAATGGGTCAAAATATTGACCATTCTTTGCCACTGTGCGACTGTTGTCATAACTGAATTTGCTGGGAAAAGCACTTAGCATAGGTTGTTTTAGAAAGTAATTGTCCGTGTCCTCCTTTGCCTGTTCAGGTATTTGGTAACCCTAACTGTAACCACCTTTTCCAATATGAGCCTTAAAAGGGGTTGGATTATAATTGTAGTCATTCCCAGCCAATCCTAGCCAGCTACTAAGTATACTTGTTGGATATAATGGGAATTGTGACTGAATATCTCTACAGCACTTCAAACTAGGGGAAGCCACAGAACAACATGTTATATATCGTCTCCTCTGAGCTACATTTGTTCAAAATAGTTTTCATGTCTGAAGTCCTCAAGCCAAACTCTTACATGTATTAGTGATTTTTCTGGAATCTGAGGTCTAAATGGAACCTGAACTCTTGAGAGAATCCCTGTCCTAACAGCCTGGAACAGGGCAGAGGACAATGTGGTTTCAATATTTCTCTAATATCTAATCTTTTAAAACTATTGTAATATTTGTCTTACAACTGCAGTGTCCTAGCACCACCTTCTGGACAGATTGGACAGAAAGGACTGAAATAACTGCATGAATGCTTCCTGCTCAACCCTGCCTAACTGCCCAGAATGATACCATGGTAGATAGCACTGAAGGCCATTGAGAGGTCCAAGAGAACTAGGAGGTTCACACTCTACCAACCTAGTTTCCACTGTTGGTCATTCACCAAGGCAACCAAAACAGTCTCAGTACTAGATCCTGGGTGAACCACTAATTCAAATGGGTCCAGATATCAATTTCATCCAAGTGCTTCCAGAACTATGAGGCCACCACCTTCTCAGACATCTTACCTGGGAATGGGATATTTGAAAGAGGGCTATAGTTTCACAGTTTTTCCAAGTCAAGGAACGTTTTTCAATAAAGTTCCTGTAATACCCTCCTTAAGATGGAGTCACATCCCAGACTCAAAGAATCATTCATAAACATGGAACCAGTCCTGTCATGACTGATTTATTCAGCCTGGGAAGCAAAAGTCAAGAAAGCAAGTGGTGGCCCACATCTCTCCACAAACTCTGTCCATATCCTCAAGCTAAAAAAATGAAGCTATATGAACAAGTGGTTGCCAAGACTATCTCCTGTGACCAGAATCAAACTCAAGGTGAATCTAATCAATTCTCAAGTCTTATATGTAACCATACAAACATCTCATAGCAACGTTTTTATTCTACTATATTCCCATAACATTATTATCCTCTCATGCCTAACTCATGGGTGAGATGGACTGAAGCCATCCTTAGCTATATTAGTGGGAAATAAGGGTTGTCCCACTTAAGCTGACAGCAACTCATAGAATTCATGTTATGTTAAATCCGATACACTTCATGAACAGTGTGATGTTTTTCAGTGATGCAGTTGAATCACCTATAGAGGGTAAGATCAGACTGGTGCAAACGTGCCCTTTCTGGTCCCCAGGTATTCTCCTTCACTGCTGTTTTTTTCTTCTTCCATGATGAAGAAGCATCAGGGCCCCCTTGATCTTCAGTAGGCTTGTGGAGATGCAGGGTTTTGAAAGAGTGTCAAACCTATGTTCTCTTGCTTTATTGTCCTCTCAGGAGATCCCAGGTTTAGTGTTCTTTGCCTCTGAAAGTTCTGGCTTCCCACTCCCAACAACTTGACGAGGGGGATTCTGCACTGTAAAGTAGAGAATTGACCTACACAGTGCACAGAAATCAATCCTGAATAATATCAATGAAGTGTGGTTGTAGTAACAGAGAATATATGATGATGATGATGATGATGATGATGATGATGATGATGATGATGATGATGATGATGATGGTCTCTCTGCCCACCAAGGAATTGCATAAGCAACCCAAAAGATTCTATTTTTTAAAATCTCATTTTGTAAGTGGGCAAAGCAATCCATTGTCCTTTTTATACTGAGTTCCTGAATTACATATCAAAGGCAAAACTTCATAATGAGGGAAGCAAGTTACATATCTCCATTCCACCTTGGGTGAATTAAACTTCACTCTGCATGGCTGCCTTCTGTTCAGAGTTTGCATCTAATCAGAGTACAGATCTACTAGTTGCTTCCAAATGAGTTGGTTACAATGCACTCTTCCATAATGCATTATAGTGCAGTATTTCTTTTAAAGGAGGTGTAACTCAGTGCTAGATCACATGTTGTGCATGCAGAATGTCCCAGGTTCAGCACCCATCATCTCCAGATCAAACTGGAAAGACTTCTGCCTGAAAACCATTGTGGATGAGTTCTTCATCTCGGTTAAAGTGAAAGTTCCCACTCCCATTGAAGTAGTTTGATGGAAAAGCATTTCTATAGACAATATAGTTTCGATTCATTTATTTTGCCTGTCAGTTGACATCTCAGGCTGGTCATTTTCAGTTGGGATGTGGAATTAAGCTTAAGGGTTTCTAATTGCTATTGTTGACATGATAGGATCTGAGCCAGTTTTTCTTTTTTCACATAAGACAATAGGAACACTCATGGTATTTGTGCCCTGTCATATGAATGTAGGAAGGACAAAAGCTGTCCATTCTATCCAATCTAATTTCTAGTTACAGAAAATGACAGTAGTTTTGCTCGCCATGAAACTGTGCTCTAAATTCTAAATTTCCTCTGCTCTATTTGATATGTATTGTACCCTCTTTCCCTGTAGCAAAGGCTAACATCTAGCTAAGCAGCTTACTTGAGAAAGGCAAATGAACAAAGATAATTTACAATCCTTGAACAAAGATAATTTACTTGAAATCCCTATATTCTACCTGGCCTGGGTCCATTGTACAGTACTATGAAGTAGATTTTGGCCCTACCGGTAACACAAGCATCTTCAAGTAATAGGCTGTACATTAATCTTAAAATTTGCCCTTTTTACATTCAGTTCAGTGGAAAGTTTTGCTTTATTTTTATATCTTTGATCCCTTTCCATTTTTTTCCAGCATCCAGTCCATGCATTTGTAGGTCATATGTAGACTGAGTTGATTTAGATGGACCTCAGATATTTCAGTTGCTCTTCCCAGGTTCCATTATTTCTTATTGACCTTAGGACAATATTTTTCCTTTTTATTTTAAAGTGTTTAAGAGAGAGAGAAAAGTCCGTACTTGAGGATTCAGATTTTGATAGGAGGGGTTAATACAGAAGTCGATCACCGCCATCCCCCATCACCGCCATCCCCCATCAGCCATTGTAAAGGGATTTTCCGCGCGACTGCAGAAAAAAAAGTGAACAGGCTGGGGCTCACGTTGTTACAAAGTTTCTGCAAATATTTAACGAAACCTTAATACGCTCTCTGCACCAAGTCACATTCTGCTTTGGATGCAGGCGGGGAAACTCTAGCCAAATTACAGAATCGAGTAGTACAGCGAAAGACAAGCTGCTTAGAAAACCCTTCCAGCGCTCACAACCACTGAACTCAGCTGCCGCTTGTTGCAAGCTGACAGACCGTGTGTCCCACAGACTTGCAAGCGTGCATCGCTTCTCCTCCAAAGCAAATCGCAAACAAAATTTCAGGCGACAAAGCCCTAACCGGAAGCTTCTACAATTGTATAGATCTATTGACGCGTCCGGGGTTGCATTTTCTCGGAACCCTTTAAAGGAGCTTGCAGGAAAGGAAGTGGAAATATTTGTACGACGGACCAGAAGTTGGTCCTCCAAGGCGGAGGTTCCGTTCGGCCTCAGAGGCGATGATGAGTTTCGAGTGGCCTTGGCAGTACAGTTTCCCGCCATTCTTTACGTGAGTCCCGGGGCGTCCCCATTCTAGATTTCCTTCGGCCCTGGGCTTAAGGAGCTCGTCCATTTCTCCGAGGCACGGGGTGGGTGCACGTGCTGAAGGTGCCCCGTCGGAACCCTGGTTTCCGCAGAAAGTCCCTCTTCCCCCTTTTGTCCTGCTTTGAGTGGAGCGAGACGGTACACGGCTGTTGCTCCTGGTCTTCTCTCGAGAAAAAATTACCAGGTTTCGCTCTGGGTGCTCTTTTTCGGTGATTTCCCCTCTCCCCTCAATTGACGGTGCTGAACTGCCAGGAGCGTTTGAATTAGAGATTTCTGGAGGAAAGTTTCTATCCGTGCATTAATTGTGATAATAACTCCGCTCACCCGGGGAATTTTCCCCTCCTCCAAGTGGCTGAGGTATAACTCAAAGTAGCATAACCAGCATGACTAGTGGTGAGAGGTATTGGGAGTTGTAGTTTAAGAGCTACAAGGTGTCAGGTTTCCCATCCATGCATTAATAAATGAATAAAGATACAAACACTGGCTTGATTAACGGGATCCACTTTTTTCTGTGTTCTGGCTTGAAACAAATTAAAATTAGGATATGTTTGCATTCAAAATGGAATGTGTGACCTGGCTGTCTACGGTTGTTAATAGAATGTCATCGATGTATTGCATTTCATAAGCAATCCAATTCTCTCACAAAAACACACGTGCTCCCAAGGATTTAAACCTGAAATAGTCAAGTGGGAAAACAGCTGAATGAAAAGACGGATTGTAGAGGATACATTGGGGAAATGCAACTACATCTACATGGCTAGTGTTTGGATTAAGAATATCAGAATATGCCAAAGTTTTGAAGAAACGTAAGTTTCAAGGAAACATTTAAAGAAATAGAAAAGTGACACCAAGATTTTTAAGAAGGGTTTTTTTAAGAAGGAGATCACAAAGAAGAATGGATGGAGGTGTGATAGAGGGTAAGAGAGTTGGTTGTTAAATGCAGGTAAACCTGGAACAGTGTATTTTGTATAATGAGAAAGAAATGCATAAAAATAAAGAATGAGGAAAAGTATGGAATTTTAAATATGAAGGCAAAGAGTAAGTTTGAATAAGAAGCCTGTTAGGATTTAGAGGGACTGCCTATGATCTGGAGCGATGAATGATTTGATAGCAAAATTTTGAATACAGCAGTGAATACAATCAGAGAGGAGAGGGTTTCAGAGTCATTGTGGGAGATGGAGGTGAGTAGAGCAAGAACCAAAGTTTTAGTTGAGAGGAGGGATCACATGTTATCTAAGGAGAAGAAATAGGACTCACCAACAAAACAAGTATCTCTCCTACTAATATTTCCCTACTGTCTCTTCCGCATAGTAGAGGGAATTTGGGTGATACAACGATGTGGAAATAATAACTGGAAGGACGGCAGCCAACTAGGGAGGAGATTCAAGTAATTGTTAGAATGTTTATAGGATAGGGTGATGCTGTAATTGTCTAGCAAATAAATAATAGAAGGAGAGAACCTGAACTTTTGAGAAAGATTCAGCTACCTGGGAACATGATGATGTTAGAAAGATTCAGCTACCTGGGCACTGATGATCTTACCTAGTTAGGTAATTAAATGTCTGCAAGCAAAGAACCAAGCTCAGAGAGCACCAGGAACTCTACAGTTCAACCCTATTCTCTTCTATTGGAACATGTATGTAGATATTATATAGAGGGAATAAGTGATATTCTGGGTTTAATTAAGCAATTTGATAGGTGGTAGAAGAATCTGCTAGTGTGAAAGCAAAGGAGGATCTGAATGTCACTCTGATGAGGTCACAAGAAGAAAATATTTCTAAGAAAGTTACTGAGTTGATAAGACAGGAGAGTGCACAGTGTTGAAAGTATTATAGTAATGGTTAGAGAAGGAGAATTCCACAGAGAGAGCTTTGACACAGAACAGTCTTTGAATCAACAAAGTGACTGCAATAGTTGGCAGGTAAATTAATCCAAAATTATAGGCTGAACAATAGAAAAAGAAGACAGAAAGTAATTGAATAAATATAATAGCAATATTGTATCTCCAAGGAGCATGGTTGTCAGAGCAGGAAAGCAAGCCAAGTATTAAAGAAGAGTTGAAAGAGAGCTGTGGAAGTAACTATAGTATCAACATGGGGAAATAGGGAGCAAAGAGGTGGATTTTGATAAGAGAAAAACCAGTTCCATCACCACAGGAGTCAGTCTGACAGAGAAGGCAACAATAACTTTAGTAAGAGATAGCTTGGATATAATAAGCTGTACAAATAAGCAAAAAAAAGGGAATGAAGAAGTAACAAAAAATAAAATAAAATGCCTCAAATAGACACTAAATTAGAGGAGCCTTTTGCCACCATTCTTTGATAGTGGCAAACAATCAGGGAAACAGCAAAGCCTGCCAAAAGGAAGTGCATAAAGTACTTCTTGCTCACCAAGTCCTTATCTGAACTGACAACACCTAATGGCTGCTGACACCATCTTCCTTTTTTTTTTTTCTTTTAATGTGAAGGGCATTTGCTGGCTGGCTGCTGTTCAGGATTGTGGACTATTTTCAGCCAGACTGTTGGATCCATGATACCATTTGGGGGAGAATGGCTGCAAAAATGTCAGTCTTTTAGGCTGATGAAACTGACAACCATGCATATAAAAATCAAGTTATTTGACTCTAGACAATCACATTTTAAAAAATCAGATGTATTTGTAGATCATATATTGAGAAATTGTTTTATGGGTGGTTGAAAAATAATAAAGAATATATAGCTTTGTGGACAATTATGGAAAGTTCAGCTCTGGGGTATTTAAAACAACAGGGCTAGTTTATTTGTGGCACCATGGGAGAAGTTGGATGATTTCCTGTATTCTTACTCAGATCTTCGGTCAATTATAGCTATCTACATTTCAGTGATGTGAGAAGGCTTAGAGTAGGACTCTATGTCTTGATTCTGGTTTGGAGCTTGAAATTGTTGAGCTTCTGAGATGGAGTGATCAATCTTCTTTTACATCTGTTTCCTTTTTGTGTTGTAGGTTGCAGCCCAATGTGGACACAAGGCAAAAACAGCTGACTGCATGGTGTTCCTTAGTACTCTCGTATTGCCGCCTCAACAAGCTCTATACTATGACTGTTCCAGAGGCTCAGGAGAGCCCACTGTTCAACAATTGGAAATTGCAGCGTATCCTTCCTCTCCTATTGTGAGTCTGTCTTACCTGCCTTGGTGAGCTGACAAGGAATTCATCTAACTCCTGCAGATAAAAGAGTTGGCTGCTTTGTGAGTGAAAAGTTCAAGCTGGAAGTAATATGAGCTTGTAGCATTATCTGAGCATGCTATTAGTGTGGCCCTACATGTAGAATTACACGATTCGGTAAAAAGCATATAGAGGTAGTCCTCACTTAATGACCACAGTTGGGACCGGAATTTCGGTTGCTAAGCAAAGTGGTCATTAAGCGAATCCAACCTGATTTTACGGTCTTTTTTGTGGTGGTCATTAAGCAAATCACTGCGGTCGTTAAGCAAACCACATGGTCATTAAATGAATTTGCTTGCCAGAAGCCGGCTGGGAAGGTCAAAAATGATGATCATGTGACCACAGGATGCTGCGACGGTCATAAATGCGAACCGGTTGCCAAGCACCCAAATCATGATCACATGACCGTGGGGATGCTGCAACAGTTGTAAGTGTGAGCACTGACTGTAAGTTGTTTCTTTCAGCACTGTTGTAAGTCTGAACCATCACTAAATGAATGGTCATTAAGTGAGAACTACCTGTAGAATAGACCTGTCTTCCAAAATAATTCCATTTCTTAGGTAAACAGCTTTGCCTCATCTTAGTTAGGATAATACAAGTCTTTTTAGTTCTGAGGAAAAGCAAGTTTTTGCTTTCTACACGTCTTTTGATTTTAATCTCTCTTTGAAAATGTCATTGCTCTGCTCTGCAGTCGCATAGGAAGTCTTAAGATTCATTTCCCTGGGGTTTCTGTTAGAAACAAAATGACTCAGATGACACTTGTTGTTGGCAAGATTCCCCATTTGATGAAGAGTTTTGCACATCAAATTTTCTGTAATTTAGTTTTAGTTTAGCTGTTACTGTAAAAAGTGTAAATAACAGTTTCACAGTATTCACTAGAAAATAATTTTCCTCTGCAGTGCTTTTAGATTTGGCTTTGTAAGGTATTGGTGACAATTTTTCTGATGTTCCTGTAGCTTTTAAAAGAAACTGATTTTTTCCCAATAGGAATTTTCCATAGGAATTTCAGATAAGAATTTTAGTCTTATCAAAATTCTTGTCCCTATAACATGAAGCTTAATTACAATTGCTGCCAGCTTCTTGCTCTGCTTATACAGTCAAAATTCTGAGCTACCTCATGGCCAGGGGTCATCGTAAATATCCTGCTCATCCCTTCCAGTTCTGTGGCCTGATACCACCCACTGATGTTAGCTGCATGGTACAGGTGATGGGAGGATCAGAGTATGTGCCGCATCACAAGTATGATTTTTTTGGGGGGTGAGGGAGGCTACACAGTGCTGGCATTAACATCCTGAATGTTGCATCCTGAATTCCTTTTCTTTTACCTTGAGTTAAATAGTTTATCACACTTCGTGTAAATTCTTCTCTGAATGCTTTTTTTATCCTATGCTCAGTATTTCCTTAACTAAGGAACAGGAAAACTCCCATTGGAATCCATCCTTGTTGTTTTAGAGGAGCTCAGGAAAAAAGGTGGGTTTGAGGGTAACATACATCTCTAATCCTAAATATAATTAATTGGAGGTATACCTCCTTCATTTCATTAAGATTAACATCAAAGTAGGTGTGACAAGAAATGCAGTCTTAAGGGATTGGGTGTAGACTTAACTAGCAAGTAAGATAGGCTGCTGGAATAGATGGGCTGAATCAATTATTTATGTAAAAGAGACTCATGTTTTGAGCAGACATTGATAATAAAGATATGTTATGCTCCACTCCAGGGAATCTTGAATGGCTTGACAAGAACAAGTCTAGCTTTCTGATCATGTGGCGGTGTCCAGAGGAATGGGGCAAGCTAATCTATCAGTGGGTAAGAGCAATGCTTTTTTGGGTAACAATGCATAATTAATTAAGCTTTGGTAGAAAACAGGTATATGAAGGTGTGCTGAAACAGTTCCTTTCTCCCTTCCCAAATCTGAAGTTTCAACAGGTACCCACAGTGTCTTTTCTACTGTATCTCCACCATCCCAATGCCACAGCATTGTGCTTTTTGTCATATTTTTAAACATGAAAATTCAGATGACCAGGATGTGGAATTCCTGGGTTTGTGTTGTGCAGTTGTGAAAGTACAAAATGCCTGTAAATTTTGACAAAACAATCAAACAAGTTTTATCTATATTATTTTTCATGAATAGCTTTGTAAATCTTGAAAATTATTACTTTTTAATGTTAAACCTAGTTGTCAAGTTGTTAATCATTTCACAGGAAACTTGTCTCTATGTATATTTCATAATGCTACAGTTTATCTTTTAAAGCAGTACATGGGTAGGAACCCGGAAAGCAAATCAATTGCTTTTTTTCACATGAGTCTGTCTAGATGAGATTGAGGTCTGAGACTCTTCTCTGGAAGCCATGTCTTCAGATGTTAGGATGCTGACTGTTGAAAAGAAGACTTTTTAATTGGTTGTACCCCTAGAATCCTAGAGGTTGTACCTCCAGAATCTTTTCCTCAAGAAGCTTCTGATTTTCTCAGTTGATTTAATTGTTTTCCAGCTTTTCTGGCTATATTTTATTAGCATGCTCTAATACTCTATTGCTTACAAATGTTTATGATATATTTTCATGTCTTGTTTATACTAAATTGTTGTGAATTTCCTTAGCAGGAAAAAAAGTTTGAAATATAAAACTCATAATGAAATCAAAGGTCAAGAGTGTTGCATTTCTCTCCCCCCTCCCTGCAACTCTTTGTTTCCAGGTTTTGAAGAATGGACTGACAAATTCAGTTTTCACACTCTATGAGTTATCCAATGGCGAGGATACAGAGGAAGAAGGTACCTTTTTATCTGGTACATTTCCCATTATAATGATAGGTGACACCTGAGGAGCCAAAAGAGAGATCAAGTGTGGTGCTCTCTGAGCCACGTGGTTTTCTTGCAGACATTTCATTGCCAGACTAGGCAACATCTTCAGTGCAAAAAGGTTCATACTGAAGATGTTGCCCAGTTTGGCAATGAAACATCTGCAGGAAAACCACGCGGCTCAGAGAGCACCAAGGACTCCACAGTTCAACCCTGAGCTACAAATAGTCGCTTCGACTGAGAGATAAATTGTTTGTTTTTCTTCTAGCTTGTCCCATTTTTAACCCAGAGAACCTTTCTTGCTGTCCACATTCTTCCCCTGCTGAATTTTTAAAAGTTGTTTTTAGTTTCTTATAACAAAGAGAAGAGGGATAAACAGTTTTCAGAACAGCAGAGCATATACTTCATATTTTCTAAATGCAGTTGGATTTTAATTCTTACAAATCAGATTAATGCACAGAGTATTTATCTGAGTAATTTGTTTCTATTCATCAATGAAAGGTCAGGGGCGGGGGTAATTATTTTGATTATGTTCCAGATCTTCTTCAATGAGCATACATTTATTTTGGTTCCAATTGTGCTATGCTAAGTAATGAAAAAAAGACAATTTGGGAATTATTTGAAAATTTTAAACATATTTTTGCAATGATCTTCCTGTGTAATCCTAAAAAATAGGATTGCTTATAAAGCTGTGCAAAGGCCCTCCTGGTGACAGCTGCCTTCTGGTCTTAGAGCAGAAACCATAAGTCCAGGAGGACTCATTTCTTTATTTCAACTGATTTATATATCTTTCCATCTCAACTACAAGTTTCTGGGTGGTTCACAACATTAAAATAAATAAAAATAGATACAAAATAAAACAAAGAATAAAACACACAGCAGCTGGAGAATCATTTTAAAAGCCTTCAACATAACCAGGAGATGGGCTCTGTCCCACACTCAGAGCCCCAGGCTTGAGCACAGAACTGGGTCTTCAAGGTCTTATGAAAGGACAGCAGCGTTGGGGCCAACCTAATTTCCAGAGGGATGATGTTCCGGAGAGCAGATGCCACAGCAGAAAAGGCTCTCCTATGGGGCCCCACCAGCCAACACTCCTTGGCCAATGGTACAGCACACCACTCCTGCCAGATCAGATAGGATGGGTAGAAACTACTGAAGAGAGACGGTTCTGTAACCCAACCCCAAGCGATGTAGGGCTTTAAAGGTAACTACCAACACCATGAATTGTACCCAGAAGCAAATTGGTAGCCAATGCAACCCACAGAGCAGTAGTATCACAAGCATCAAATAATCAGCACTATTAACTGCCCACGCCACTGCATTCTGCAGTGGCTGAAGCTTCCAAATGTTCTTCAAGGGCAACCCCATGTAGAGTGGGTTGCAGTAGTCCAATCAGGAGGTCATAACAGCATGATTGACCATGCACAAGGCCTCCCAGTCCTGGAACAGCTACAACTGATGCACAACATGAAGCTGTGCAAAGGTCCTCCTAGTCACGGCTGCCACCTGTTTTTTGAGCTGGAGATGTGAGTTCAGGAGGATCCCTAGATAGTGCACTGGCTCTGTCTGAAGCAGTGCCATCCCATCCAGAACCAAAGAGGGAGGGTCCTGGAACCAGCAGGTCCAAAAACCCAAAGCCACTTGGACTTGCTTGGGTTAAGCTGAAGCCTGTTGCACCCCATCCAGGCCCCCACAGCCTCCAGGCATTGAGACAGAACTTCCACGGCATCACTCAGATGACCTGGGGTGGAGATACAAAGCTCAGTTTCATCATGGTACTGATGATACCTCATCTGAAACTGTCAGATGACCTCACCCAATGGCTTCATGTAGATGTTATGGGAAGGGAGTACCAAACCCTGTAGCATCCCACAAAGAAGGGGCCGGGGGCTAGACCTTCCTCCCCCTGTCAACACTGACCGGAGCCAGCCCCAGAGGAAGGAGGAGAACCAGCATGGCACCGTGCCACCCAGCACCATCTCCCGGAGTTGATCCAGAAGGATACCGTGATAAATGGTATCGGAAGCCACCAAGAGGTCAAGAAGAGCAAGGGTGGACACACCAGTCCCATCCTGCTCCTGCCAGAGGTCATCCAAGAGTACTCCTTTTCTGCACTTTGTACAACATTCTTATGCCAAAGCAACAGGATACCCCATAGATAGTGGTTGGAAAGTGAATTCTTTGGCCTAAATATGTAAATAGCTGAATTGCTTATGCTGTAGATTGGGGTCATAAGCTATGGGAAGGCAAGAATATCTCAGCTTGACTGAAGAAAACTTCTGGACTTTGTCTGGCATTGCTCATAGAATATCAAACCTTTCTTGACAATCTTAAAGGTTAGATATTTAAAAGAATTATATGAATATTGTATTCCATACAAATGTAGAAAACATGCTGCTGTGCTTACAACATACAAACTCAGAGATCTAGCAGCATGTCTTCTTTCATGCATTCTCTGTATAGCTGGGTAAGTTGGCCCCAGTGCTCTCCCCAACCAACTTTTTGTACTATTTTGTATGAAATGCGTGGCTGACATTTCTCTCAACCAAGGATGTTTTATTCTCTTCTAGAATTTCATGGTTTGGAAGAATCAGTACTTCTTCGAGCTCTGCAGGCTTTACAACAGGAGCATAAGGCTGAAATATTCACCCTGAATGACGGGCGGGGTGTCAAATTCTTCTAATACAGATTCTGCTTTGGCTTCCTAGTATGACTGTACAAAAGTGTCCTGGGTTTAAGGGCTTCTCTCTGCTCTGGTTTCCTTGCGTTGAAGGCTGAAACAGCAAATTGTATCTTGATGGCTCAGCGTTTGACTCCATTTTCTTCTCTCTGCAGCTTCTGCCTCCTATTGCATTGTGATGTTAAAGATGATTTGAATAGATTTGTGGGGGAACCAGAGTGTTCCTTGTGCTCATATGACATGAAGCAGCCATTGGCTCTTGAGTTTGGCCTTCCAAATGGAGGCATATAATAAACCTGCTGCTTGCAGCAATGAGCCATAATTTGGGGATCAAAAATACAGTACTTTCTCTCCAGTTGGGCAAGAGGCCATGTAGACTGTGCTGTCCACAACAGAATGAGGCATTAAAGACTTTGGACAAAATTAAACTATACTGTATTTACAGAAAAGTCCTTTGTGTTGGCTTATCTCTGTTTGTGTTTCTCACACACCAAGGAGACCTTCAAGTCTTCTCTCCCACTCCCAGCCCCCATGTTACCTTTAGCTTCATGTCAGGGCTAAGTGGAGGTCAGTTGCCTGCTCATGCAGTTCAGCAATCTTGTTTTTCCAGAAGTAAAAAATTATATTTCTTCATTTCTGCTATTTGTAAAGAAGAGAATGCAATCCATTATCCAGAAGTAACTCTGTGTCTGAATTCAGACTTGTTTCATCTTTCAACACTTTGCACCCTGCCTAGAAGATGAGCATTTTCCCCCCAGATTTTTTAGCACCAATGTCTTTGCAGTTAATTGTGAAATGAAATATTTCATTTGAATCATATTTATAAAACTAAAAAAGCCAAGAAAACAGTATTGAAAAACTATTATTTCTGTTAAGGCAAGTAGGGGGGAAACTGTGTTCCTCAGATGTTTTTGTGCAACTCCTAGGATCACTTATTTTGCTATACACTGGCTTCAGCTGTTGGGAATATATTTGGTGTGTGTGGTTTAGATCAGGGTATGATAGAAAGGATCAATAGGATTGCAAAATTAACTTATTTTCATGAGTTTGTTTTAGATGTGCTCAAAACTGAACCATTTGCATTTTGTGGGGGGCTGCTTGTGGATAACTGTGCACTAGATAGGCATTAGGAAAAGAATTAACTGACAGATCATAGTGAACCTAGTATTTGATGAACCTCTGAATTTGTCAAGGGATTCTTGTTTGAATTTCATGGACTCTTCTCTGGTGTGAAAGATTGTTCAGTTGGGTATGGCAGATAGGACATCTCACCAAATGAGGAAGAATTTTGAGACTTAGTTTAATCAAACATGACTTTCCAGTAAGGAATTCAGAGTTCACATGGATGAAAAGGGATATCTTAAGCTTAAGCAGAATTCACAAAGCAAGGTAAATTACTGCATATATTGTCAAATAGGTTGTGTTAGAATTAAGTTTTGGTCTTAGAAGAATGTAGGTTGCTTTAAATGGAGAATTGGCTTTAGCAAAGTAGGTATGGAAAAGTTAACTTGATCAGATCTTCCATCACACGCTGTTCTCAAAATTTAACTGTGACAGAGACGTGGAATAGAAGTGTAGATTTCCATTGGCGTTCAGTCTGCATCTTTTCCTTCTGCCACGTTTGAATTCTGTATTGTTGAACAGAATAAAGTATGATAGAGTTTTATAAGGATTTTACTTCTTAAAAACAAAACAGCAGATGATGGAAAATGATTCCAAAGCAAGAAAGTTTATTCCTCAGATGACAGTCTTTTGAACCTTGGCCTTTTGCTGCCAAGTTGTGCTTAGATTACATCCCTGCATGTTGGGAAAGAGAAATATGTATGTGGGTCTCTTGTCTTCCTTAGATGCTTGCCTGTTTATCACATCATAGCTTGGAAAAGTGGCTCATCCTTCTGGCAGACCTTTAATTAGGTCTATTTGTAACTATGGAGCTCTAGTCTCTCCTGTCTGCAAAGACTCTGAAAGAGGGGGAGAGAGAAAATGGTGGCAAGAATGGTGCTACTTAGAGAAGGGCAACTGGCTTTCATAACCCAAAGACCTACCCTGGCTGTTGGGTATACTGTTGTCCCCAGCTCTGCCACACTACATCAGACCTCCTTCAAACATACGTTTCAGCCTGTATGGTAGAGTTCCCACTCATTGCATGCAGATATTTTCTCTTGTTTCTTGAGAACACAGATGAGAGGTGGCTGTTGGGTCCAATTACCAGGGCTTTCCTAAGCCATTGTATGATTGTTAAAAATAAGAGAAACTGGCAAGTACAAGCTGTAGGTCCTCTGGACCCACTGAAGGTTGGGAACATACCCGTAGATGATTAGAACTAGAGTAATCTAGTAATTTTTTCCTTGCAAAATAAGTATTTACAGTATTTTTGACTCTGAACTAGGATATGATGTTAGAGCAGGATAGCCTTATTTTTCATGAAGAACTGTGTAGTACTATGACATAAGGCACTAATATTAATTTGAATACTGATTATAGTGCTTTAATTTGGGGAGGGGTTAACTATGAAAGCATCCTTAGATCTTATAAAGCCTTCCTAACCTCTGCTGTTTTGATGTTTTTGAGAGGATCTTTTTTAAAAAAGGAATTAATCTTACATCTTTTATTTATAATAATTACCTTTTGAATTTGAAAAATCTACTTTAGTTAAGTAGATCAGATAAAAAAAGCTTCCAGCAGCATCCACAGGGGTTAGGCAAAGGAGGGCCAGACAGATGAAAGCTTGCCGCAGCATTGTACTGCGAGACCTGCCCCTTTTGTATATGTGTTGCAACAGCACACATGACCAGAAGGAGCAGGGCATGACTAAAGGAGCAGGATCCGCATCCTCATGAAAGCATCATAAATCCCATCCAGAGACGGTTAAAGCAACAGGACTAGAAACCCGGAAACCGTGAGTTCTAGTCCCGCCTTAGGCATGAAAGCCGGCTGGGTGACCTTGGGCCAGTCACTCCCTCTCAGCCCAACTCACCTCACAGGTTGCTATTGTGGGGAAAATAGGAGGAGGAAGGAGTATTAGGTATGTTCACCGCCTTGAGTTATTTATAAAAATAATAAAGGGATAGAAAACAAACATCCTCAGGTACCTGATTCATCACTGTACACTTGAAAACTCTGCTCATTAAAAAAAAAACGAAACAGGCATTTATAGCAGATAATTTGTGCTCCCACTTTTTATGGTTTGTTTTGTTTTGTAAATCTCAGAAAATACAAAAATACTTCAGGGAATATATAGGATGATGATGATGTAACCATCATTAGGTAAAGGTTTCCCTTGACATTAAGTCCAGTCGTGTCCGACTCTAGGGGACGGTGCTCATCTCTGTTTCAAAGCTGAAGAGCTGGCGTTTGTCCATAGACTCTTCTGTGGTCATGTGGCCGGCATGACTAAGCGGAACGCCATTACCTGCCCGCCAAAGCGGTACCTATTAATCTACTCACATTTGCATGTTTTCAAACTGCTAGGTTGGCAGGAGCTGGGACTAGCAACGGGAGCTCACCCCGTCACGCGGATTCGAACTGCCAACCTTCCGATCGGCAAGCTCAGCAGCTCCACATAATGTCATTAAAAGTGAATAAACGAAGCATCATGATGGTATACTAATCCTTTGGATGGTTACTCTGGCCTGTAGGGGGACTAACTTTCTCAAAAAAATGTCTTTCTGGTTCATCAAATCAACTGTGCATCCTTTCAAGAAATTTATTTGCATGGAACACAAAAACAAATCCTCATGTAATTATTGTTTCTAGCACTGTGATACCCATTTGCTTAGTTAACATGCCAATTATAGTTTAGCTAGGACCAGCATACCTTGCAGAATTGTATTACTGTACCATCACAGTAAATGGGACCAAAGAGTGAGTGGTTTTTATCTAGTTGTCTGGAGTTCGCAGTTCAGATATGGTAGTCCTATGTTTAATATTTACTACTATTACAGCATTTCCTTAGTGAACATGCTTGAAATAACGTTGCAAACCAGGGATGACTGGTTAATCAGCTTTCTCTCTTTTGTGCAGTATTCCATTAATTTTTCTGCTAGGTGGCCTTTTCTATTCCTTCTCCCTACTCCTCAAAAAAGAGTTTAAAAAACCATTGTGGACTGATGTGAAAGCCATAAAGTGTGATAGGAAGGGAGCTAATCCTTCCTCCACTTCCTTTGATTTCAAAGCAGAGCCTCATAGGATGAGAACAAAATGGAGCCAGCAAAGCTACTGTTTCAAGAGCAGTACAAGTTGATGAATGTTCTTATACCCCACATCATTTTGGGGGGAGGACTGGTAGCTAATTTAACCATGACTTCTGAAACATGCTTAATGTGTGCTAATCTACAAGCCACAGAGCAGGTTTTTTTGTTAAGATGCTTAATCCCAATGTGATCTATGATCATAAATTCAGACACCATGCTATACAGGTAGTCCTCGTTTAGCAACCACAATTGGGACTGGCAGCTCAGTCGTCAGGCAAACCAGTTGCTAAGTGAAATTGCAACTGTGCTTATGATCTTACTTCAGCTTTCCTTTGCTTTACAGATCTGTGAAGGTTGTAAATGCGAGGATTGGTCACTAAGTTACTTTTTCATCACCATTGTAACTGCAAACAGTAGCTAAACGCAGGTGTTAAACCAAGACTGCCTGACTTAGTGCACAGTTTCTCAAATTATATGTTGGGAGCTTTTGGGAGAGTCATGTGCAAGTCAGAAAGGAGTCACAACTTCTTAAACAATATTGGCTCAGACATGGTGGTCAAGCCCAGACTTCAGAGTATTATTAACTACAATGAAATAATGGTAGTCATGGGATGTTGCCCAAATTAATGTATCATTTTAAGGCATCATGGCATTGCAAAGTTTGAGAACTACTAAATTAGTGTGTGTACAGACCAGGTCATTGCTTTAATAGCTCTTACTGCTACTATCCTCAGTTATAATTTACTAACTAAATTATTTGGCAATTTTATCAGATTGCTGTGAAATGCTCAGCTCTTTCCACTGGCTTTTTAGATTTCCTATATTGATGGGGCTGAAAACCAGATTGAAATACATGTACTCAAACTTAAGCAACTTGAATGCTTTCATCTGGCTTCCGATCTAGTCAATAAAGTAGTTGCATAACATCATAGTAGTTCAGCCAATAGCTACCTGGAATTCATAAATGAGAAGCATCAGACAACTGTATACCTGTTGCATAAATAGTCACAAATGTTACTTTCTACATTTTAAATGATATTCTTCAACTAATTACCTTGCCAGTACCACCATTTGCAGCTGCCTTCCTGAAAAAAAAAGGGGGGGAGAATAGGCCAGCCCATCCACTGGTCCTCAGGAGATGGCAGCAGCTGGTCACAGCCATTAACTTTTTAGAATTCAGTTTGTGCATAGGAGGGGCCAAAGTTTGCTACAAAATGATTCAGAGAAAGAACTTCCTGCAGAAACGAATTTCACAACTTGCAGTTGTGCAGCCGCACAATCTTTATCCCATGCTCCAATCAGTCCAGCTTCCAACAGCAATGTGGCATAGAGTGGGGCATCAAATGGGGACTCTAATAATGGACAATTCATAGGGCAGGAAAAAAAAAAGCTTCAAATGTGGGCTTTCGGTTTTAATACTAGGAAGCCAATTATATAGAATAAAGGCATAGGATTCCAATCAAATGCTGGTCTCTGCATTTTACACCAATGGAATATTTTGAATAACTTTTAAATACACCCCAATAGAGAAAACCTAGATACAATTTAAATCCGTCTGGTACTGAGCAGATGCTTTTTCCAGGTGGTATGCCAAAAGGAACTGTGCACAGATGCTCCTGACCACTGCTTTTATTGATCACATCTGTCCTGCAGTGGTGCTTCCAATATTTGTGACTTCAGGTCCAAGGAGATAAAACTTCTCAAAACATGGAGCGAGCAGGCAGCTAGTCTGATCGTTACATTTACTGGCATTTTCAAGGCATTGTACATATGGGAGGGGTGCTTATTTGTAGTGACTCCTGAGTTGTTTTAAACTCCCCCGAGCACTGAGATAGGGTGAGGCTGGAGCTTGGAGATAGTGGTGCTGGCTGCATTGAAGGAGATTGGTTGTGGTGCCAGGTTTTTGTTTTTATTGTTTTTATGTTGCTTGGCTTATACCACTGCTGTGAGCCACCCAGAGTTGTATTTCTTAAGATGGGCGGCCATGTAAGTCTTTTAAATAAACATAACATTCCTCTGAACCTGGGCTGAGATAGAAAATTAGTTTCCCAACCTTGTTCCTGACAGCATTCCTACTGAGATTAAAGGCCTTCCTGCTGCCAACCAGATTCTTTTTAATTGTTATGACAAGGGAATCTGTGGATGAATGAATTAGCATACAAAAAACATTAAACAGGAGTTTCCTGAAGGCAAAGGAGACTTTCCAGAAAGTCCTGGGATCAAGCTGGGATAGATTCAGCGTTGAACGTGTTGGTACTGCGCCAATTGCTTCTAATACATCAGAACTGAAGAAAGCATTTCACTGTGTAGGATAGAGGCCTAAGGAAAACTTAGAATGGGCCAAACAGGTATTATTTTGAGATGAACAATTATTGAAGAGAACATAAGCTAATAATATAAATGTTCACTGAATCTCATCAGTCACAGAGTGGCTTCTGTGCTGCACTCTGGTTTGGTTTATTCACAATTTAGAAAGTGGCCCATCAATTTTTCAAAAAATATTTGAAAGTACCGAGTTCAATGATGGCTGAAAGTGAAGAGGAACTGAGGAGCCTTATGATGAAGGTGAAAGAAGAAAGTGCAAAAGCTGGTTTGCAGCTAAACCTCAAAAAAACCAAGATTATGGCAACCAGCTTGATTGATAACTGGCACATAGAGGGAGAAAATGTAGAAGCAGTGAAAGACTTTGTATTCCTAGGCGCAAAGATTACTGCAGATGCTGACTGCAGTCAGGAAATCAGAAGACGCTTAATCCTTGGAAGAAGAGCAATGACAAATCTCAATAAAATAGTTAAGAGCAGAGACAACAAAGACAACTGACAACAAAGGCCCGCATAGTTAAAGCAATGGTGTTCCCTGTAGTAACATATGGCTGCGAGAGCTGGACCATAAGGAAGGCTGAGCGAAGGAAGATCGATGCTTTTGAACTGTGGTGTTGGAGGAAAATTCTGAGAGTGCCTTGGACTGCAAGAAGATCCAACCAGTCCATCCTCCAAGAAATAAAGCCAGACTGCTCACTTGAGGGAATGATATTAAAGGCCAAACTGAAATACTTTGGCCACATAATGAGAAGACAGGACACCCTGGAGAAGATGCTGATGCTAGGGAGAGTGGAAGGCAAAAGGAAGAGGGGCCGACCAAGGGCAAGATGGATGGATGATATTCTAGAGGTGACGGACTCGTCCCTGGGGGAGCTGGGGGTGTTGACGACTGACAGGAAGCTCTGGCGTGGGCTGGTCCATGAAGTCACGAAGAGTCGGAAGCGACTAAACGAATAAACAACAACAACCGAGTTCAAGCAGAGTGACCGAGACTTAGGATGGGATGTTGCAGGTCTCAAATCTCCTCTCCTAGAAGCTCTCTGCGTCTTCACACCCTCCTTCATCTCCTGCTTGGACTAGTGCCTTGATAGCTCCTGCAGATGACACCTATCTTCTAGGGAGATTGGTGTCCACCCCCAGCCCTGGTGTGAGAGGGAGAGAGGATTCTCACAGCGTGTGCTGCTCTATCTTTCGAAAAGTAAAAATCCAAGGAGTGAAAGAATTTGAGTAGTGCGACCTCCTGGCTGTATAGTATATAGCCATGTGACTAGATGTTCCAGTGATGCTTCCTTCCCTGAGAAATAGACCAATCTTAGCAGTGATAAACAGTCAAACATTTAAGAAGAAGGTAAGTATAAAAGCCCTTATTACCTTTAACTGTTAAAATTAAATATTAAGAATAAATTCCACAGCTGTTCTAATACGAGAAAACATATAAAAGAAAATGCCATGCCCCCAACAGACCACAAGATAGTGCTGGTCTGCTACAAATTGCTCATTCTTTGCTCCAGTTTCCTAAAAAGGAGACTGGTTAAATGTTTCAAATTAGTATTACCGATTACCCAAAAGTTCTATAGATACCAGAATTTGGTATCTTCATACATAGCATAATAAATGGATAAAAGGCTGAGATTATACACTCAATTTCATAATTTTGGCAGAGAAATCAAAATTTCTCTGTTGTAAATTACTTGTACAACACCAAAAAATAAATTGTAAATTTAGCACAAAGTCCTAAGTAAATATTTTTACTTACTTCTGCAGAACAGCTAGTACTTTAAATGTCTGCTCCTCTGCTTCAGCGTTCCTGGACAGATCTGTTTCCAGGGATTTCAACTTTAATCTGAAGCTGCTGGAGAGAGAGAATGACTCCAGTTCTTTTTCAGCCTCTGTTCACAATTTTCCTGGAGTTCAGCTCCTTCTTTTAAAAGGGTGATTTTTCTGTCTGCAGCAGAGAGAAGGTCTGATATCACATAATACTGGAGGTGTCAGTTATCAAGTTATACTTCTTTAGGTAAGCATCAAAGTGTCATTATTTACAGTGAAAAGTACAATTAAATAAATATAAGATTATTGTTCTGTGATAGGCAACAATTTATTTAATCTATTCTTTCAGGGTGGTAGAAAAAGTCAGTGAATTATTTTATGTTCATATAAGTCAAGAGCAAATTGTAAAATTTATTGAGATGTTTTTGAGATAAAACAGCAGTTCAGCTAAGGAAAAAGTCAATGAATTACTATGCTTAAATATTGAGCAGAAGTTTACTGAAAATTATTAGTTGTGATTAAGCTATTCACAAATATGTTTTTAGTTCTCGAACTTTATTAACAAATATCTGACCCTACTAACAACTATTGCATATATACATATATATATAAAATTGGATAGTTTTTAACAATATACATTGGTTGATATATTTGTATATAAGAAACTGTTTCATTTATATCTTGACATTTTACAATAAAAGGAGAAAAATAAGAGTTTACCATAGGATGAAAGGCAGCTTTTAAAAACATGTTAAGGTGAAAATGTATTGAAATAATTATTATAAATTGGAATTGTGTTATGAAGCCACTTTTTATAAAGTATAGTTCTTATTATGAAAATTGAAGAACTAAGTCAAGAAATAGTTCATTTTAGATAATCTGGAGGTGTGTACAGATTCTTTCAAATTAACAGAATGGAACTTCGAACCCAAGTTCTTATCTAAATAAGAAGTATAATATTGTGCAAACTAAGTCCTTATGAATTATAAAAATCTATAGAAAAATATACAAAATATTTATTTTAGATACTTCATTTTCTATATTCTATTTCTTAAAGCCATCTATAATTATACTGATTATGTATGAAATCAGGTGCGTTTGATCTGCGATAAATATTAATGTTAGAAATGTGCAGCCAAATTTATGGCAATGAAAGTTATTTCTTGCAGAGCAATTGCAGTGATACATAAAAAATGGGACAAAAATTAAATATAAAGACCAAACTAATGATAACAGGTAGAGCAACCAGCATTAGAATTGTCAATGAAGATATCGAAGTGGCAGATACCTTCTGCCTTTTAGGATCAACCATCAACAGTAAAGAAGCAAGTAATCAAGATATATGCCGCACGCTAGCACTTGGAAGAGCAACCATGAAAGCCTTGGAAAAGATATTCAAATGTTGGGATGTGTCTATACCTACAAAGATCAGCATCATACAAGCCATGGTATTCCCTGTATGGAAATGAAAGTTGGACTTTGAAGAACCAAGGTAGGAAGAATATTGACACTTTTGAACTTTGGTGTTGGAGAAGACTCCTGAGAATTCTGTGGACAGCCAAGAAAACAAACCAATGGATCATTGAACAAATCAATTCCGATTTCTCACTTGAGGCACAAATGGCCAGGCTCAAATTAGCCTACTTCAGATACATTATGCAAAGACCTAGCTCCCTAGAGAAGGCTCTAATGCTGGAAAAGGTGGAAGGAAAGAGAAGTGGATGACCTGCAGCAAGGGGTCAACCCTTAGAGGTAGTCCAAACCAGGAAACCAAAATCATAACTACTAATACTACTTTTATTGTAAGTTTACAGTAACAAAATCTTGCAAGTCTGAAAACACTTTTCCCCTCTCTGTGTTTACATTCCAGAGAACTAGGGATGGTCAATTCTGAGATGCTTACTCAAATTACATTCCTGCTTTGGACTCAGATTTCATTTATCAGTCCATTGTCTAGGCTGTGGCTCTCCCTCCTGTCTCTCAAGGTTATTCTCACAGCCCATTACACAAGATGGATGGATTCAGTTACAGTGGCAATGAGTACACCATTGGAAGCCCTGAAAGACCAGGATAGGGACAGATCATCATAGAGAAAATCTATCTCTACAAATTTATCTATCTAAATTTATTAAATGGATAAGTAAATAATAAGTAAATAATTAATCAGTCTATGTGGTGGCTAAGAGTTTACAACAACTTGATGGCACGTAATTAATTACATACAACATAAACATAGGGGTGAACACATTCAGGATAAAAGAATTATTTCAAACCCGAAGAGGAAAGGACTATGACGCATCCTGATGCAAGAGTGACAGTAGACATTGCTGGCTACGTTCTATTCATTTTCCTGTTTCAAGGGAAGTGTTGCATTTCAGCCCACTGAGATTCTGCACTGTCTTTTTAAGTACAACCTAGCCTCCAAAGTCACACCTGCCCCTCTCCTGGGGACAGACAGCTAATCAGTTACATGATGATTGTTAACATTTGCTTACAGAATTTATGTCGAGACTGGTTGATTTGTTACCAACCCCTATGTAGTCAATGAAACAAACAGCATAGTAGATCATAGTGATTTAATTTGTATTGCTACTATCTGGACAGACAATTTGAGAAGAATGGCTCTTCCTTATCAGTCTCCAATTCAGTTCTTAATGCATCACCACAAGCTTAAGCAACAAGATGTTGTAATTGGTATCAATTTCATGTCTTTTTTCTGGATGGTTCTACCTAATGAACTAACCATTCCTGTGCATAGCAGTCCCCATCTGAATTGTCAGATATAGTCTTAGATCTGGTGAAATCTGTGTGGATTATACCTTGTGGTAAACCATGAACCATTATTTACAAATAACAATGGCTAAGTTCAGACAACAAAGTTAAAACCAAATATATATGTGTGTGTGTGTATGTGTGTGTGTGTGTGTGTAGTATGATTACTTGCCACTGTGTGATCTTTTCTTGCTATGAGTATGATGAACCTCATACTACAATCCAGCTTGGAAGTTTGGTGAAATTTCCTAGAGCTAAAGTTTACCATTGGGTGTGGTAAGGGGAGGCATTCAACCCAACTGTGCAGATGTTCAGAAGCAGATTCTTCAAGTTTTGACTTTCTATACCTGAAGCTTAGCTTTGAAAATAAATTTCTAACCAAGTTCTTGTGAGCCATGGCTTCAATTAAGCTCTGTTTCTTCCACAAGTTTAGTTCCTCCCCTTATTATATTGTGGGAACAGCATTGCCTTGGGCAGCACTTGAGGTGGGTCTTCTTATTCTTCTTACCAAGCAAGAGTTCTCTCCTTCCATGTCGTATTGACCTTGAGCAGTAAATCTTTAACATGCACTCAAGGTGCTTTCCAACACGCCCTGGCTCAGCCCTGCCTTTGGGTTTTGCATTCCTGCCAAAATCACCTTCTCCATCTGCCCTTGCTCCTTTTGACTGAAATTCTAATTCTTAATTAAACAACCTGCCTCATGAGGAAACAGCTGATAGAGGATAAGATAAGGGGGCTCTCAACCATCTTTTCTTTCAATCCTGTTGGCCCTTCCTATTCTGAGACTTCCACAGGTTTACTTCTTTTCAATCTCCCTGTCTTGGAGAGAAGATGGTATTCCTCTATTTTTAACCTTTCAGGTATATTTAATAAATATTTGCTAAACCTGCAGCTGCCACTCAGTATGAAATTCAGCTCTATAGCCACACTACTGCTGCCCCTTTGCTTTTTAGGCCTTCCCTCATCTGCAGTCAGGTAGACTCCAAAGCCTCTTCCTTCTTACCCACAAGCACACCCACCCACTTCAAACTTCTCCTGCAAAAACAGCAATGTTCTTTTCCTCCTGCACACTGATACTCACCCAGGTAGGAATGATCTCACCCTGGATAGCAGGCGGGAGAGATGAGTCAGTTTTTAACCTATTTTTCATATATGATTGATAGCCTTATATTTAATTATTGTGCTTATTCTGTTTTTAACCTATTTCAAACGGAAGAGATGTGGAAGCTTTTGCATAGGGAAACAGGTGTGATTCTAGTTACAAACCGCATTTCTCCCCCTAGCTGTGTGATGAAGGCCGTTTTCGTTGGGGTGGAGTTTTGGCAAACAGCTTTACTGCCCTTTGGGGGTAAAGCTGTTAAAAGCTCCTCTACCAATCCACCTGCCTGATACATCTGAAGAATTGGCCAGCAAGAGGGCTGCAAAACAATGAAGCAGGCCCCATCTAGCCTCAGGGGAGCCTATTCTGTGCAGTGAAGTCACTTCTACAGCTGTGGTTGTTGATTACATTGCAAGAGGAGTAGAAAAGGGCCCTGGTGGGAGAGATATGGTTGACACTCTTATCAGAAAGCTGCACGCCTTGCTTGGGGAGGGAAGAAAGACAGGACAACTTTGTGAACCTCTTTAGTTCCTATCAACCTCTTGATAAGTTACAGGATGATTCCAGATGAAGCCGGAAGTGTTTTTCTACCATATCTTTCCACAAGAATCCCTAAGGAGCTAAAACTAGAGTAGTTAATTTTATTAAAATATACAGTTAGAAGCCAAACACAAACTGGAGGAGATATACATTGGCTTTTGATTAGTAGTGCTGGGAGCCAGGGCCACAACTAGGGGGCGGCAACAGGGGCATGTGCCCCGGGCGCTGCACTGGTGGGGCGCCAAAATGAGCACTGGGGGGTGCCGAAATGAGTGCTGGGGGGGCGCCAAAATGGGCGCAGAATCCATGTTTGCCCCGGGTGACACAGACCCTAGTTGCGGCCCTGCTGGGAGCTGTCCATCTTCAAGGATCTAAGACCAAATGGTTCAACCATTTGGAGAAGGTCTGTCCTTTCCATTTAGGAGACACAAGAAATCCGTGTGTATAGGATCCACATGCATACAGGTAATCCTCATTTACCGACTGCCTAGTTCAGCAATCATTTGCAATTACAACGGTGATGGAAAGGTAATTATACAACCAATCCTCGAATTTATGATCTTTGCAGTTCTGAAAAGCTGAAGTAAGATCACAAGCACAGTTGCAGTTTCACTTAGTGACTGCTTTGCTTAACAACTGAGTTGCCAGTCCCAATTGTGGTTGCTAAACGAGGGCTACCTGTATAGGAATTCCTCTGTGTAAAAATTTCTCTTCTGTTTTGTAACGGAAGTAAGAAGCAAGAAGAATGGGAACCTTCCAGCCAAAATAGCAGTTTGGAGCTGGTTTTGGAAGAAGCTACTGTTTTTTGTTTTGTTTTGTTTTCTTCTTAGTGTTTTTCCCACAGGTGCAGGGTCCACCTTTTTGGCTCAACTGAATGTTGATCTGATGGTTGTGACAGGAACTGACCGACCAGCTTCTTGCCCGAGCCTGATGTTGTGCATTAAAAGAGAGTGACTGGCCCAGTCACCCAGCCAGCTTTCATGCCTAAGGCAGGACTAGAACTCTGTCTACTGGTTTCTAGCCTGGTGCCTTAACCACTAGACTAAAGTGACTCTCTTTGGAAGAAGCTAGAGTATATTGGCTAATTTATCAGCCAACAAATAAAGAATTAAGAGCCACTGTAGCGTGCAGAAAATTGCAGGAACCAAAAGAAAAAACATGGCATATTAAAGATGCTCCAATTATTATGAGATTAACTTGAACACCCAATAACCAGAGTTGTTTGTTGCTGCTACTGTATGTCTTTGATGCTATAACTGAGCTCCTCCACATGACTTTCTGAGTCAGATAATCTAAAGGGATACAGTACCCCATTTATTGCAATGATATTATGTGTCCAAATCGTTTCTTTTTTTGCTGCTTTATTTTTTCAGGGCTCAGCTTACACTGGATTTAATTGATAGTTTTGATTTAATTCAGAAGTGTTTGATTTTTAAACATACTACATTTCATTTAGGGACATTTTATAGAAGGGACATTAGTGAACCTCTTGTGGGATGTTGCTTGGGTATATGCAGAGTTAAAAATGACGTGTCATTGTAACATTATTTTCAACAGGCAATGTTCACATTTGTCCTTGCATGGAAATACATTTCATGGGGGAAAAGTGGTAACATCTTAGATCCTCGCTTATTCTTCCACAAATGAAAGAGCATCTTCTATTTGTGGACATATCTTTGATCCCATCTAGGATTCTAGTGGCAGAAGGTGAGAAGAATATTTTTGCCAATTACACCCCTGCTCCCCTCCACCACTAAGCCATTTAATCCTTTGGCACAAATTCTTAGGGGACACAGAGTGCTAAAGGGAAAAGATAGAATAAGCTAACGTTTCCTTCCCCTTTCAACCTCAGAAGTATCCTATTACAAGGATTTGTCTTGTATGATTTGTGAATTTGTGCCCGTGTGTTTTAAACTGGTCCACCAATAAATAGATTTTAAAATGAACCAGATATGTACCTTGGAACATTTGCTTTCCCTCCCACAACTGATAGAATTGTCAAAAGTCAGAAAAAAAATTGTTTTTCTAGATAAAAATGACCCACACAGACCCACAAGCACTTGAACTTGAGACCACACCATTTGAAATCAGTTTAAATACATATTTCCAAAAGGAAAGATTGTTGAATTTGTTTATTTTTTGAAACCATTGGTGTATTAATTAAATGAGTGTGCTTGCTAGTTTTACCATGTTATTGCTGCAGTTTCTCTGGGTGACCCAGTTTTCCCATTGCCAGATCAGCCCAGTGCTACAGAAGTAAATATATGGAAAGTTGTGATGTATATCAGGTTGCTGAGTCACAGTGTACTACAGAGGACAAAAAGCTCTGTTATGCAATAGTAACAGCAATCAAGTGTGACACTACATTTTCTACCAGTTCTGTGTAGCTGCTATGTAACACCTTCCGCACTTGGTTAATACTTTCCTAACCTCTTTATGCCTCTGGCATGACTTTAAATTGGGAAATCCTACTTCCTTTTGAAGAAATAAATGTCATGTCCTCCTGGGCAGGGATTTATTATATGTTATTACTGTATTATTGTTCACTATTTTATTATTGCATTTTTAAAACATTCTTATCCTATCTTATATTTGCAGAGTTCAGTGCTATTAAAATATATAGATATACTTGCCAGTTTACAACCTAATACTAAATATTCAGACCTGAAATAGCAGCAGCAAAGAGTTATATAGTGGTAATCAAAATATCCACCCATCACACCTCCCCTAGGGAAAAAAAATACTAGATAAGTGTTTTAAAAAGCACCCTAAAATAACAAGCATGCCTCCCTGAACAAAATGACAGAATGATTGAAATAGGGCCTCACTTGAATTAAGTTCCAAGATACCCAAGGATTTTCCTTTTAATCTCATTTTCCAGTATCTCAGAGATTGCTGGAATGTCCAAGAAGGCTTCTAAAGATTATCTCAATTACTTTGCAATCTTGAATGGGAGAAAACCGACTCCTTCAGGTTTTTGCACTGTAACCCATTCACTTTTTTAAAGGTCATCACCACAAGCTTTTTGAACTGAGCCCAGAAACAACTTGGTACCAGTGTAATTGTTTCAGCAAGAGAGTTGTATGCTACCTCCATTGTTAATGGGCTGTTGCAGTCTAGGACATTTGTAGCGTCCATATATTTTTCAAAGGCAACTTCATGTAAAGTATATTACTGTAATCCAGACTTGATATAACTGGAATTTACAAATGTGTATTTTCTAAAAATGAATATAATTAATGCAACAGGAGTATAATTAATGCCAAAAGCACCTGAATTATAAATATCATTAAGGCACTACTGGCCACAGCTGAGATCAGAGATTGGCCTCAAAGAATCCCCAAACTTTGTACTTGTGTTTTCAAGAAAGTACTACCCATTCTATGCTGGTTGGACTCAAATTTCTGGTCTTTAGCTCTATTCAGGCAATATCTTTGCATGTAGCACTGAAATGTGAACCCATGAGCATCAGCTTACCTTCCTGAGTCACACAAGGTATGTTACTGAAAAAGCCTAACTTCATGAAATTATGTGAAGCTGGGAAACAAATTTGCATGTATGTATGAAGACTTCCACATGAGGTGAATCCCTCCACAATCAAGTTTTATCTCACGTGGAAGCATTCTCATGTAGATGCTAAATAGCATAGGAACATGTGAGCTACCCAAAGTCATTGGGAGTTGGGCAGCATACAGAGGGAAGGAAGGAAGGAAGGAAGGAAGGAAGGAAGGAAGGAAGGAAGGAAGGAAGGAAGGAAGGAAGGAAGGAAGGAAGGAAGTCTGAGGGATGCCAGTGATCACGATGTTGATTAAATATCCCATGGGAAATGCCATCTTGTGAAGCCAACTTTCTAGGAAGAAGCCACCATAACATCATATCCCACATCTATTCCTGAAAGTCAGTCAACAGTATGGAAAGCCAGAGGGGTCCGCAAGCGGGTAGTGATACATTCTACCTAGAAACCCCTAGAAACATTCATCCACCAAACCTGTCTAGACCCAAAACTGAGTCTGAAGCCATCTCTTTCATCTACAAAAAAAACTGGATCTGCAAAGCTTCCGTAGCATCTTGTCCAAGAATGGCATATTAGAAACTAGTTCACTGTTTTCCTGTTAGGTAGGATTAAGGAAAGTAGGTGTGTGTGTGTGTGTGTGTGTGTGTGTGTGCGCGCGCATGTGAAGCCTCTTTCAAAATTGTAGGAATTGCATTTTTTGCAGGAAGAGTGATATCATTCCCACTACTCAGTCAGTAGGTCCCTCTCTGACTGTTCTTATTAGCCAGAATATATACAAGTCAAGTACAGATATAGTTGACCTTAACGTCTTCAAAAAATGTCTACATCCCCAAGTTTATTTGACTGGACAAGCAGAGGCCACACATAAATCAGCTGTTACTGTTTCTTTTTTTAAAAAATTATTTATATTTATTAAGACTTTTTCCTGGAATAAAAGACAGATCAAAAGAAAAAAAGGAAAGAAACGAAAAAAGTGCAAGAAACGAAAAAAGAATAGGAGAAAACTCCTGAAGTTAAGAAATACGACTTCTGACCTTCTTTTCAACAGATAGTTACAATCTTATAGTCCCTCCTCCCTCTTAGATATTATACAAGTCCCTTCAGCCCCTCCAAGTCTTTCTTCATCTTCAAACCCATAAGTCATCATGTCATTTCTTTCTTCTTTCAGCAAAGAGTCCATATAAGTTTCCGGTCAAATCAGCTGTTTTGACTGTATGGCAAGGTGCTGTTCCTTCATTATTAAGTAAGCTGCAGTTGCAGATGAGGCTTTCTCCTTGGGCTTACTGGCCAAAGTTTATTACTCATTTATAGAAGTTAAGTATTGAGCACCACTAAGGAGGGAAGGGCATTTTTCATGTTCAATGCACTGAACAAAAAACCTCCAGCCTTTCATTCTGCACATGTAAAGATGAGGAATCTCCATTTCCCATGTGCCCAAGGATAGTTCACATCTTCTAGGGCTGTTATTTGTTGGAAACCAGTTCTAGGACTGAACTCCAGTTAAGCCCAGAAGGTATGTATTAGCATATGTTACCACCACATTTCCAATACAATACAGTGCCATTCCCAGTTTAACAGGCAAATGGGATGGGCTCATCACCTTGAGGCTGTCTCTGCACTTCAAACAGATTGACTCCTGTTCAGTTCTGGGGTTTGAGGAAAGGGAACCTGTTTTTTTTCCCCCTGCCTGTGGCTTTCTGGCATCCTCTCCAGAAGAGAGGGAGGGGAAACTATGGGGGCATATAGAAATACAAAATAGCTTAGGCAGTAGTTCTTGAAAGAATCTTCTCTACTTTCACATACACATTAACTAGACAAGATATTGAAAACCTATATCTATAAGCAGCTTGTATGTATATTTTTATTTTTATTATTCATTCATTATGTCCAATTCTCAGAGACTGCCTGGACAAGTCCCTGCAGTTTTCTTGGCAAGGTTTTTCAGAAGTTATTTGCCATTGCCTCCTTCCTAGGGCTGAGAGAGTGACTGGCCCAAGGTCACCCAAGCCAAGCTGGCTTTGTGCCCAAGGCTGGACTAGAACTCAGAGTCTCCCAGTTTCTAGCCTGATGCCTCAACCACTACCCCAAACTGGCTCTCGTGTATCTTTAAATGTTAGTGAATAATTGCCACAGCAGAGGCCATTTAAATAAGGCTGGGGTAGCGATCTTTACTTTCAGTTCAGTTTTTCTGATGATGAGCTGCCCACTTGCTCTTACTATTTTCCCCACTACTTTTTCTCTAATCAGAAAAGTAGCTTTAAAGAGAAAGGGGAAAGTGTTGTTTCTTAACAATCTGGCATTGGGGAATTGTTAGCTTTTGTTTTTGTCAGGCATCAGTTGGGATAGATCAGTACAAAATAAATATCGCAACACGGAAACATTATCCTAATATGTATTTACAGTCCTAATATCCTAATACATATTTTATTACATATTACATATCCTAATATGTATTTACAGTCAGATCCAACTAGAAGGGATAAATGAAAGGGATAAAGGGAAAATGAACACGACAACCTGCCTTGACCTTCCCAATCCCTAAGATCAGAATGTCCATGAACAGGGCCACAACTGGGGTCTGTGTCACCCAGGGCAAACATGGATTCTGCACCCATTTTGGCGCCCCCCCCAGCGCTCATTTTGGCGCCCCCCCCAGCGTGGCGCCCAGGACACATGCCCTGGTTGCCCCCCCTAGTTGTGGCCCTGTCCATGAATATGATGGAGCTTGACTCTGCCTGTACACAGAGCTCAGGGTGGAATTCTTGGAAGAGAGTATATCATTCAGGGAGTATTATTTTTTTCCAGCTAAGTTATTTTTAACTGCCTCCCGAACCACACACTTTCAAGTCTAAAGGAAGACCTGGACCAGCAACCCACTGGCCAGAACGTGTCTTGTTCCTCTTGGACACAGCTTTTATGACTAGCTCTGGCAAACTTCAAAAAATTTAGACCATATGTATATTGACACCAGGAAATATGTTTCTGTGATGTCCTCATGCAGGGTCCACAATTTATCTCCCAGGTCTTCCTTATGGTAATAGGGCTGCAACCTATGCAGGAGGCTGAGGACCTCTAAGCCCAAGAAAATGTACCCCTCCCACCCATGTTTGTCGGTCTTACTTGTTCCAAATGCAGTACCATGGACCAATCTGAGTCTGCAGTTGCTCTTTGCTAAAAGGTATAGAGAAGACAGATCTAATCCCAGATCTCCAGCATCTCATCAGGTAGGTCTTTATTGGCTGTGGAACGCTGTGCAAAGCAAAGGATTTGGAGACACATTTTAGGGTACAGTATATGTTCACATTTTCCAGGAACTAGAGGGATATCCAAGAAGACACCCAATATTTTTCTACTGATTTTATGTGTGGTGAGCAAGGTGTTTTTCAGGGAAGCTTATTTTTATTACTATTATTGCCACTGAGCACTTCTTAATGCGAAGTTGAGATTTACTAGAATACAGTTTGAACTTTAATACAATGAAGAAATACTTTGATTGATATTTTTATAATTTTACCACAGAATCACTTGTATGAGAATGTTTGTCATAGTTCAAACTATTCACTTGTATTCACAGGTTTTCTGACTATGGCTAGCTAAGAATTTTCTTCAAAATCATTTGAAGTCATTTAAACATGTTTATTCCTGCAACAAACATCTTTTAATTCAAGAAATACAGTTTTAAAGGCATATCCTTCTAAAATTTTGAAGTTAGATAGTATCTGTTTCATTTCATCCTGTTGTATTTTCGTATATAAAGAGCCTAGTTTCTACAATTAAAAGTTCCAATGGAATAGCAGTCCTGCTCACAACTATTCAGAACTTAAAGGCCAGCAGTGTATTAGGTCTCATTAGGTCTCATTGTAATAATCTGAGAAGGCACCGATCTCTGTTCAAGTCATTTTACACAGCACACTTTCCAGAAGTGTTGTGCACACCGTCTTCTTTCTTAAGGTAATCTATGGGGAAATAGAGGACAAATATGTTGGACAAGATTCTGTGACTGATTTTGATAGAGAGAGAAATCAGTCAGAGAGAGAAATTTAAACATCACCTGTCTGAAAACAACACACTGCAGCACTTTAAAGACTAACACATTTACTGCACTGTGGCATCTGCTTTTGTGGCCTGGAATCCATTTCATCAAGTGCATTAAGCTTTATGCTGATTTACAATTCTATATATTTGTATCTTTCAGGGAGGCTGGGGTTATAAGTAACAAACTCAGAGAGAAATGAACTATAAAAAGGACTCAGTGAGATTTACAAATTGAACAAGTCACAGAACTGTTACTGATGATAACTGAGGCATCATTTACAAGCAGCACTTTATTTTTATATTCCTCATCTTTGTATTCTGCCTTAGCTCCAGGAGGCAGAATATGAATATCTATCTATCTTTCATTTCCAGCTTTATTCCTCCCAACTATAACCCCTGAGGTAAACTGGGCTGAGCAAAATTACTGACTCAAAGTCACCAGTGAGCTTCCATAGCTGAATGGCCTTGAACCTGGGTCTTCCCAGTACTAGACTAACCATCAGGTTCCTACAGGATAATCTGGATGGGTGCTTCACATTGTCATCTGGTTCTGAAGTTTCTTTATGCAAGAAAATCCACCTTCCCCACCAAATCTGTATACTAATTAATGAGTAAACTGTGTATTTTCTCAGGAGGCCTTTCCTAAATCTGCATAATTCATGAACAAATTCTATGTCCATACACCAGAGAGAGAGAGATTCACCAACAAATTACAAATATCTTGTCTAGATTACTATTTTCACAAGTTTCATTGAAGAGATCATTGGTTTCAGACATATTGCTTTTTTTTGCATTCTGTTAGATACTTGTTATATCTTGCTTAAAATACAGTAGGTATTTCTTTGTAGATGTTACTAGATCTTCCTTAAGAACTGGCTACTATTATTTTTCTGGAAAATCTCTTATTTTTATTAAAAGTATTAATTCCATCAGACACATGCTGAAATTGGCTTACTTGAACTGATTACATAATAAATTTAATTGATTGATTGATTGATTATGTGCCATCAAGTCATTTTCAACTCTTAGCAATCACATACAGTAGACAGATTTACTCCATGGCGATCTGTTCCTAGCCTATTTTTTCAGGTCTCCCAATGGTGCACTCATCACCACTGTAACTGAGTCCATCCACCTTGCTGCTGGTCATCCTCTCCTTCTCTTTCCTTCCACCTTTCCCATCATTAGAGCCTTCTCCAGAGAGCTGGGTCTTCGCATAATGTGTCCGAAGTAGGATAATTTGAGCCTGGTCATTTGTGCCTCAAGTGAGAACTCTGGGTTGATTTGCTCAATGATCCATTGGTTTGTTTTTCTGGATGTCCATGGTATTCTCAGGAGTCTTCTCCAACACTAACTAGCTAACCAAATAAATAAATACATACATTCAGTACAGGTTACTAAAACTGCAGCCAAACCTAGTTCAAATGAAATTGAAAAACTTTGCAGGTTGGCAGGTCAAATAACTTTGAAAAAGTTTTGTAAAGCACTTTAAAATAATCACGGTGAGTGTGAGGCAGAATAATTTAGGAAGAATTTCTGTTCTGCATCTCAACCTAATACACTGACAAGAGAGTTTCTTAGCAGACCTTAGCAAGCAGGCAGTTAGAATGATACATATTTTCTTCTGAAACCATTAAGCCCCTAGGGCCAGCATTTTACACTGGGTTTGGAAATTCATTGGATGCCAGTGGAGCTGTTCTACTAAAGGGGATTGTATTTCTAAAACTGCCTTTGGTTAATAGTTTAGCTACAGTGTTCTGGACCAGCTAAAATTTCTAAACACTGTTCAAAGGCAGTCCCCTGAGGTTCACTGCAGGACTCCAGCTGATAAATAACTGAGCAACGGGTCACCAGGACCAGAGTTCTTTCTCTAGAAACCACCCAAGCCTGCGGACTGCACATAATCCTCACCTGCTGTGGCATCCTATTCACATTTTTCTCTGCTGTCCAACTTATTAGACATGAGCTGGGAGATAGAGATTAGGACTGTTCTTCCTTAGCTGCTATTAGCAATGGAAAAACAATTGCTGCCCTTGTCCCATCATGCCTCTTCCCTGCCCTAACTATTGCACATTCTGCCCATCCATGTAGCCTCCAAAGGTATTTGCTAGCATGAATGTGATCAGTGGTGTTATCCACCACTGATATAGATGTTAACTACCATGTGACATAAATGGAGAATACTGGTCTTGAGTTCCTAACATGCTGTCTATGAATATAAGCACATCTGGCAACACTTCCTTTAGCACCTTTCAGGCCTCCTGCCCCACTTGATTTTTGTGTTTTTTAGAATCTCCAGTAGAAGAGAATATCTGTAGCTCAGGGTTGAACTGTGGAGTTCTTGGTGCTCTCTGGGCTTGATTGTTTGCTTTTAGAGTCTTTAATATTTTTTTTAAAATGAGAAGCTAGCACCTGCAAAGGAAAGCAACAACCTCAGGAACAATCTGTATTTCCAGTAATGCCTCTGGGCTCAACATACATCATGGAAGCATTCTTACAAAATAAAACTGTGAATGGCTGCAGCCCAGTTTTCTTTGGAAGTACACCAATGTACACAGAAAGGATGGTAAGTGGTGGAGAGAATCCAACAGGGGTAAAAAAAAATGGTGGAGATCGATCTTACCAGTTGGCTTTCTGATAAATGAATTTATGGACAGACATTTCATGAGCATGCTCATAACAAACAAAGAACAAATATTCTAGGTGTATCCACTGGCCGCAGAAGGATAATGGTCCAAGTTGTATAAAGGAGTCTCTTGAAATTATTGTCTAGAGTTAACTCACCAAGGAGTACTAGGAATCATGACAAACTATCTCCCTGAGTCTTATACCAGGCAGGTTATCAAAATGTCATAATTGTTGATATAGCATTAAAGCTGCTGAAAAGTCTAACAGAATCAGCAGGGGCACATTTCTGTCCTCCATTATTCATGTTAGATTGTCTGCCAAGATAAATAGTTGTTAAATAGTTAAATCTAATGTGGCTTCATCAATCGTGGCATCCAAGCTGCAACAAATATGAACAAGATACACCACATACTATGATGTGATTTAAGCTACCTAAGATGGAAAAACGTAATAGTAAAAGCTTGCCCCTTATTGAATTTCTACCTGCTACATGGTCATAAGACGCACAGAGCCGCTGTCTAAAAAGGTGGCGTAGCTTGAGACAACTTATGTGCAGAGTTGATTTCTGTTGCTCCTGAAAAGCCACAGCTCAGCTTCATCAATCTGGAACTTACAGAATTTCTAAAGGAATTTAGAAAGCAGTTTAGGTGAGCCTTAGCCCAAAGAGAAAAGGAAAGAAGGAATACCACTTCATGGTTTTGTAAATCACTATCTGCCTTGCATTTCTGTGATTCTGAAAAAAGTCCCTTTTACCTGTCATAACTGTGAGCAAATAGACAGTAGCATTCTTATGATAATCAAGTGCCTGTAAGGTTACTTCTAAAGCAGGATGCCTTGAGAAATCTGAGCCAACCTCTTCCTCCACCCCCACAATTTTAACTTGCAGCATTGTTCTCAGCCTCACAGGTCTGCTCTTGCAAAGGTTTGCTCTTCTGTCCCACACTCTCATTTTTCTCTTAAATATAAAACCTTTTTAGAGATAGGATTGATAAACCCACACACATCTGATTTGGTCCCAGGAATGTCACAAAGCTTCAAAGGGAGCAGTGAGTTTTTTTAAAGAAGATATTTCGTTGAGGAAAAAATTCAGAACCAATAAGTAAAAGCTTTTGAGTCATCTAATAAAAGCTTCTTATTCAGGTTAAACATTTCTTTTGTAAGCTATTCATAGATACCTAAAATACACAAAGAAGTATGACTTTTGTTAAGAGGTTTAAAGAAATGTCCAGGTGTTACAAGGGAACTGCTGATTTTCCATTTCTCATCATAAAATCTGGCTGCCCTGCTTGGCAAGGGACACAGGTTAGGGTCCAAAGTTCTCCCTTCGCAGGACCCTTGCCTGTTTGAGTTGCAGATTTGCCCTGTAAGACATCCAGATAACTAGCTTTGCTGGAAAACTGTAACTACACAAGGAAAGGAAGAAGCAACAAATGCAAGCTTGAACTCTGGCCTCGCTGATGAGTTGTAGAAGGGGAGGGTGGGAATATCTTTTGCCTGTGAAAAAGCAGTGCTAGGAAAGGTCAAACCTTGGAGCTGTAAGTGCAAAGGGGTATGCAGAGATGGAGAAGAACTATGGTCAGTGGTCAGGGGTGAGAGTAGGTGCTGAAACAACACGTAGAGGGCCGTAGGCTCTGCTTCTTCACACAGCGTGTTCACAAATGGTGTGGAGAATGGCTGTTCATCTAGACCAGAGTTTCTCAACCTTGGCAATTAAGATGTGTGGACTTTAATTCCCAGCATTCCCCAGCCAGCACTGATCTAGACTGAGGAATGCGGAAGCAAAAATAATGCGGACAGAGCTTTGCAAGCAGGCACACATCATTTCTAGTGGGCACAGGGAACTTTGAATTTGAATATCAGATTGCCAAATGCACAAAAACTAATGTAGACATCACTTGTAAAAATGACTACGATGTCTGATGAGAATCATGTTACCAAGAGTAGGAAGCTGAATCAAAACAGAGGAAGCTCTGATGAAAAATGGGTCAAATGACCTGGAGCTGATACTACTGGGGGTAGATGGGAGTGGGCAATGTATATATTTGTTTTTTTAAACAGTGTGGGAAAATAGTAATTATTCTGACTGGATAATATTTAATATTTTTCTTCAAAGCCATTTGGGGAAATATGACTGAAAGCTGAGGCATACTTCCCAAAACAGAATAAAACTAAGCATTGCCTTAATTCATTGAAAAGGTCTAAGTTCTTATAATGTTTAAAGTATTTTTTTAAATTTCAGGTTGGAATTTTGCAACATTTCCAACATTAAAATTTTGTGGGAAATTTGGTTAAGAATTTGGAATAAAGAAGCTACATGTAGTAGGTTGCAATGCCTTCCATGCCCAAAACAGAGGGTAGGCCATTGTAAAATGTGTTTGAAAGACCTTTAATCCACCTTATGCTCAATCATGGACTTACACTCCATGGCTTGTCTTTCCCAAGGCCCATCCTTGCATGGCTTAGCATTTCCTTCTCTTGATCAACATGGTCACACTGTCATTGAATGAAAACGAAGAGCAAATGAGATAGTTACAAATGTATAGTTAGGGAAAGTGAGCAGGGATGAACAAGTACAGTGTTAATGGCAATTCATTCCATTTGCATATTGTGACCATCAGCATAATAACATAATAGAGTAAAATTAAATTCATTTCTGTTACAGCAGACAAATGTTTGTTTGTTTGTTTTGGAACACCTACTGAATCAAGTCCAGGATACTTAGAAAGCCCAACACTAACACGAAATTTTGAGTCACACCAGATTTGTTTGCAGAAGGTGAAAGCAGCCATTTTTAATGCTGCCTAGTTCGACAAAGGGTCCCACTTGTTCTGTAAAATCTATACAGTTACTATTATTACTTCACTTAAAAACTACTATAGTATGGCTGAAGTTAGAGCTGATAGCAGGCAGGGTTTTGATACATTATCAGATAATTTGCTGTCAGCCTCCCAAAATTCACTATGATTTATTCTGGATTTAATCAGTCAGCGTTCCAAAACAAAACTTGTTTTCAGTACAAAGGTTTAATCCACAAACGTCAGCATAAAGATTAGTTCCTCTGAGCACGTGCAGAGTGAATTTTCTTTTATGCTAAATAACAGTTGGACTCATAGGAACAGGACACAAGGCTTCCGGCAGTTGTAACTTTTCTGCAGCTTTGAGTGCTGGCATATTCTCTTTTTTTCAGTCAAACTGTCAGTCTATCCTTAATCAGTTTTGTTCTGCATGCTTCAGGGCCCATTAGCAAATGTGACATCTTCTGTCATGAGTACTGATGGTGAGCAGGAAGGGGCCTCTATCCAGGGGGGAAAACGCATGCGTAGTACTGAGGAGTTAAGCAGCCATTCAAAGAGCCACAGATCAGACCCGCCTTAACCTTTGGGGTTTATCTTTCTGGGTTTTTCCCACGCTTCTTCAGTTTGTTAGGATTTTCTGTCTAATGTAGCACTAAGAAAACACTAGAGACCTATTCCTTGTCTCAGCGTGGTTCCTGACTGTTAGGACATCTTCCCTTGGCAGTGAATACAGTGAATTAGAACAGAGCAGACCATTCAGCTCCATGCCTCCCTCATTCTTCCTACCTCTTATCATAGGAGAGAAACAATTTGACCTTAGGGGAACGAAAATCAATCCCAGCCACAGTTGCTATTTTGTGTAAATATAGTTTAGTGAATTAAACAAACCAAGAAGCGTTTTCATGATAAAGCCTCCTGTTGTCGGCCCTCATGCCAAAAGGCCCACTCTCCAGATCAGACACCCTCAGGGATTAGCTCGGGCCACTCGCCTGCTTGTTGGGAGCTGGCAATAACCGTCAGTCTCAACTGAGGCTGGCAAACACCTGGAACTGGATGCTTTGGGAAATAAACAGCACCTGCCCCACAGCCCATTCGATGCGCTTAAGAAGCCTCCAATTACGAGTGGACTGGGCACCTTGGTGTACATTTGAGCTACATATGTGCGTCATTCCTTCCCATGGAGTTTGATCCGACTAAGCTAAAATAACACTGGATAACAGAGGTTGATATCGCTTGGTTTGTTTGCCTCAGTATCAGGAAGCCCAGTGACTGGGAGCTGCTTCTAAGGATTAACTGCAAACCCGGATATGAAACTATGAATAGAAATGGGTTTGCAAATCATGGTTTGAATCCTGGTAAATCCAGGATTAAGTGAAAATTGCACTAAGAAAGTGGCTAAATAAATCAACGAAAATAAAATAGTTCCCTTGCTTTCCCAGTCACTCTGCTGCATGGTGAGAAGTAGTTTGGATGGCCTACCCATCCCTTTAAGGAATGGAGGTTTGGGGAAGGTAAGCTTCCTCAGTGCGTGCCCGCACACACAAACACACAAACAGCGTCCTTGTTCTACACTCACTTTCTCCCTGTAGCCAGAAGGAGAAGAACAGTTGTCCAGACAGGAAGAGGTTAAGAACAACTGTTCCTGCTTTCCCCTGCAGGAAGAAAGGGACTTCGTGCAGGGAGAGGGAGCAACCACTTCCCAGCTCCACCAGCACAAACTGCCTTTGGGAGAAATGGGGAGGGCATGGGAAGGGGCCTCGATAGCTTCATTATCCTTCAGCTTTATGAATTAAATCACTTGGATGAATTAAAGATCTACATATGGGATCTTAACTTTGATTAAAAACAACAAACCCTAGCTGATGACAGCCATGTCTGCATTAGAACCAGTGTGTTGTAATGGCTAGGATTGTGTGTGTGTGTGTGTGTGACTTTGAGTCAGTTTTTGACTCCTGGTGACTGCTTCGACAAGTCCCTGCAGTTTTCTTGGCAAGGTTTTTCAGAAGTGGTTTGCCACTGCCTCCTTCCTAGGGCTGAGAGAGGCACTGGCCCAAGGTCACCCAGCTGGCTTTGTGCCTAAGGCAGGACTAGAACTTCCGGTCTTCCAGTTTCTAGCCTGATGCCTTAACCATTGTATCAAACTGGCTCTGTTACTAGGATTGGGAAGATGCAAATTAAAATCCCTGCTCAGTAATGAAGTTCACTTGGTGACATAGGCCAGTCTCTCAGCCTAACCAGGCAAGTATCCTTACACTTGTCAGGATAAAACCAGAGAAGGAAGAATATATGGTATCTTAAGCTCCTGAAAAAAAGATCTAAATGAAATGAATGAATTGGGCATTTCTCAAATGCATGGCAAATGTTTGCTTCCCAAGCTTCAAGATGGGTACTTAATTAAGAAATTAAGTCATGCTTAATTTCCCAGACCAAAAAAAAAATCAAATATTAATATCAAGTGAACTTGGAAGTTGCATTCCTTGTTCTTGTTCTTCTACCATATATTGGTAGCTAGGCATTGCTTTCCTTCAGACTTGAGAGAAAAGCATTTTTTTTCCTCCTCATTATTTTTTCATGCCTTCTTGAACAATGACTCTGAAAAGAACTCTAATGTTATCCTAACTGTAGTCAACTTATTCCAGTAAAACAAGGTTTGTTTTAGTCAGGATTTGAATAAGCCACAAGGTGTTTATACATTATGCTAACTTATAAATCTTGGTTTACAAACCACAATGGCTAGATTCACACACTACATGTTCAGTCCAAACAAACCACATTATGGTTTAGTGGAACATGTGAATTCCTGACATGGATATTGGGCAACTAAAGAAAGCCTGACAGGAGTTGGCGTGCAGATGATACAGCAGAAATGCTCTCATTTTTGTATAAATGACAGCATTGTTTAAGAGAAGGTAATCCATAAGCAAAACTGATGCCATTCTCTAGGAATATCATCAAGGTAGGCTTAAACCGCTGAGCTGTCGATCGGAAGGTCGGCGGTTCGAAACCGCGCGGCGGGGTGAGCTCCCGTTGCTCGTCCCAGCTTCTGCACACCAAGCAGTTCGAAAACATGCAAATGTGAGTAGATTAATTGGTACCGCTTCGGCGGGAAGGTAACGGCGTTCCGTGAGTCATGCTGGCCACATGACCCGGAAGTGTCCTATGGACAACGCCGGCTCCAAGGCTTTGAAACGGAGATGAGCACCGCCCCCTAGAGTCGGACACGACTGGACTTTACGTCAAGGGAAACCTTTACCTTTACCTAGGCTTACTTGTTCTCCATTTCCTCACCTCTGGGGTCTAAAACACAAAAGATAAACAGTTAAAATCTCATTAAAAAGCAGTATAATTAATTTACATGACCAGTCCCATAATCCCATATTTATATTACCAGTTCACAGGCATACTCCATAGTGAACAGTTAGTAGTGGTGATAGTAAGAACTTCTGATTAAAAGGACAAAGAGTTTACCATTCAGGCAGAAAAGGAATGCTAGCTTTTAGTATTTTTGTTGTTGTTTTGCCTCATATGGAATCTCCTGGCCTGCTGTTTCACTGAACATACGTTTTTTTGTTCCTATGGAAAAACTGTCCTTTCTTCCACCTTTTCCTATGCCAGTCTTACTTCTGTCTGTGTTCCCACTTGTTAGCCTATTCCACTTCTTTTGTGTTCTTCTGTCCTGCCAAATCCCCGTGGCGTCTCTCTGTCCTCACAAAGCTTGGCCTGTTCCCAGAACGAAGTAGACCGTTACACGATCAGGTCTTCTTATGCTCCATAGCTTTATCAAGGTCATGTGTTGGGTCAGCACATAGTTAAGCAGGAAATGAGGGCTGAGCATATGGCTACATTAAATGTGACCCTTCACACAGTTGAGGATTCTCTGAACAACTGGGCTTGCTTTTAAAGTAAATCTTAGGTGCAGGGCTCTAAAAAGCCACAGAGTGGGGAGGAGAGAAATTTGGTGCCAATCCAGGCTGATGACAATCTGATTTGCACCAATGGTATATTTCTTTTTAGTACAAATAACAGGGACGGTTTAAGATCTCCTTGCCTCTATACTAGTCTGAAAGCACTTAAAAACATTGCTAATAATCTTTTTCTAAAACAAAATATTCACTTTTCAGTCTTCCTAACTAAATCAACAAAGTAAATTTCAGAATGTAGTGTGCCACCCAGAGAGGGAAGTGTTCTGCAGATAAGCAGGTAAGGCCAGGGTGGAGGAGGAGAATACCCCTGCAAGGAAAAGGTGACCCTCCTACATAAAATAATAATTTATTTTATGTTTTGTGAATTGCAGCCAGCACACTACAAAAATAGCCTGAGTGTAAAAATAAGGATCACTAAAACAGTCATATATAACTAAGCAAATACTAATTATAAGTGATAGATTGTATAACCATCTTAAAACATTTCCTGAACAGTAGTATCCACTGAGCATCATACTACTAAAATGCCCACATTTTCAAAAGCTTGGAAGGATTAACAAGACAAAGCAATTCTTTGAAAAATATGCGATCAGTTACAGCAATCTCAATGAGAAGGGAAGGCAATGCATTCTTTGGTCTTGTGCCTCCACTGCTGTCTTGTTTTGTATGCAGCTACGCACAAATGCCTGAAGCAAGCCGAACCAGGTGCCACTAGGACTGGTTAAAAAATCACTGTGGAAATTGAGAAACATAGTTGTTCATAACCCAATTGGCCTGATGCCACATAGGTGATTTATGGAATTAGTCCACCTAAGTGTAAGCTTGGGTGAATTTAATGTATTGCTAGGGTAGACTTTTCAACATTAGAGGTTCAATGGGAACTACTTTAATGGGGATTTCCAGGGGGCTGTGGGTCAGGAGGAAATACAAATTCTTTTTATATACTCTCTGCGTCCTGCATCCCCAGTCACATATATTTCCGTCAGGATAAAGCTTCTGGGCTGGCTTTTGATGCAGGGAACAGCACGCCACAAAGAGTTACAAACAAGCAAACAAACATGTCAACACTCAAGGTGCCACAAGTTTCCATTCAGAGTTAAGGAGCTTACTCTCCCAATTCTATGTGTACATAGGATTGCTACCTAATAAGACAATGCCAGAATTTCATTAAAAAAAAACTTTTGGTATGATCTTGAGTGAATTCTTGCAATTCGACCTCAGATTTCATTTGTTGAAGAATAGTGCCTGACTCTTATTCATGGATATTTTTCATGGATCAGCAATACATATCTGTGGAGTCCTTGGTGTTCTCTGAGCTTGATTGTTTGCTTGCAGACATTTCATTACCCAACTAGGTAACATCATCAGTGCAAGTGAGTGTGGGGTTTGCTCCCTGTTTATATACAGTAGCTTGCCCTGCTAGTGTTTGGGGGGGTTGTTCTTCTTGGTAGTTCCTTGATTAGAGTATTATTTTCTGCTTGATTGTTTGTCTGGTGTGGATCCCTCCTTACCTGGTGTAGGCTTCTGGAGAGGATGTGTCCTGGTCTTTTTGATTCCTTCTTAGCTTTTTTAATTGTCTCTTTTGAATGGTTTAGAAATGTGGTTTGTCTCTATGTGTCTATTGATAGCTGATTTGTCTGAATACCAAGCTTCCAGGAATTCCCTAGCATTTTTGGATTTAGCTTGGTCTAGGATGCTCAGAGTTTCCCAGCTGAAACTATGGTTGAGTCTGTCCATGTGTTGTGAGTTTCACCTGGTAATGAAACATCTGCAAGCAAACAACCAAGCTCAGAGAACACCAAGCACTCCCAGTTCAACCCAGCGCTACAGATATTCTCTTCTGTTGGTACAATTGTTGTTTATTCGTTTAGTCGCTTCCGACTCTTCGTGACTTCATGGACCAGCCCACGCCACAGCTTCCTGTCGGTCGTCAACACCCCCAGCTCCCCCAGGGACGAATCCGTCACCTCTAGAATATCATCCATCCATCTTGCCCTTGGTCGGCCCCTCTTCCTTTTGCCTTCCACTCTCCCTAGCATCAGCATCTTCTCCAGGGTGTCCTGTCTTCTCATTATGTGGCCAAAGTACTGCAGTTTTGCCTTTAATATCGTTCCCTCAAGTGAGCAGTCTGGCTTTATTTCCTGGAGGATGGACTGGTTTGATCTTCTTGCAGTCCAAGGCACTCTCAGAATTTTCCTCCAACACCACAGTTCAAAAGCATCAATCTTCCTTCGCTCAGCCTTCCTTATGGTCCAGCTCTCGCAGCCATATGTTACTACGGGGAACACCATTGCTTTAACTATGTGGACCTTTGTTGTCAGTGTGATGTCTCTGCTCTTAACTATTTTATCGAGATTTGTCATTGCTCTTCTCCCAAGGATGAAGCGTCTTCTGATTTCCTGACTGCAGTCAGCATCTGCAGTAATCTTCGCATCTAGAAATACAAAGTCTTTCACTGCTTCTACATTTTCTCCCTCTATTTGCCAGTTATCAATCAAGCTGGTTGCCATAATCTTGGTTTTTTTGAGGTTTAGCTGCAAGCCAGCTTTTGCACTTTCTTCTTTCACCTTCATCATAAGGCTCCTCAATTCCTCTTCGCTTTCAGCCATCAAAGTGGTATCATCTACATATCTGAGATTGTTAATGTTTCTTCCAGCGATTTTAACTCCAGCCTTGGATTCCTCAAGCCCAGCATGTCGCATGATGTGTTCTGCGTACAAGTTGAATAGGTAGGGTGAGAGTATACAGCCCTGCTATACTCCTTTCCCAATCTTAAACCAGTCCGTTGTTCCGTGGTCTGTTCTTACTGTTGCTACTTGGTCGTCATACAGATTCCTCAGGAGGCAGACAAGATGACTTGGTATCCCCATACCACTAAGAACTTGCCACAATTTGTTATGGTCCACACAGTCAAAGGCTTTAGAATAGTCAATAAAACAGAAATAGATGTTTTTCTGAAACTCCCTGGCTTTTTCCATTATCCAGCGGATATTGGCAATTTGGTCCCTAGTTCCTCTGCCTTTTCTAAACCCAGCTTGTACATCTGGCAATTCTCGCTCCATGAACTGCTGAAGTCTCCCTTGCAGGATCTTGAGCATTACCTTACTGGCATGTGAAATGAGTGCCCCTGTTCGATAGTTTGAACATTCTTTAGTGTTTCCCTTTTTTGGTATGGGGATATAAGTTGATTTTTTCCAATCTGATGGCCATTCTTGTGTTTTCCAAATTTGCTGGCATATAGCATGCATTACTTTGACAGCATCATCTTGCAAGATTTTGAACAGTTCAGCTGGGATGCCATCATCTCCTGCTGCCTTGTTATTAGCAATGCTTCTTAAGGCCCATTCAACCTCACTCTTCAGGATGTCTGGCTCTAGCTCACTGACCACACTGTCAAAGCTATCCCCGATATTGTTATCCTTCCTATACAGGTCTTCCATATATTCTTGCCACCTTTTCTTGATCTCTTCTTCTTCTGTTAGGTCCTTGCCATCTTTGTTTTTGATCATACCCATTTTGGCCTGGAATTTACCTCCAATGTTTCTAATTTTCTGGAAGAGGTCTCTTGTCCTTCCTATTCTATTGTCTTCTTCCACTTCCACGCATTGCTTGTTTAAAAATAATTCCTTATCTCTTCTGGCTAACCTCTGGAATTTTGCATTTAATTGGGCATATCTCCCCCTATCACTGTTGCCTTTTGCTTTCCTTCTTTCTTGGGCTACTTCCAGTGTCTCAGCAGACAGCCATTTTGCCTTCTTGGTTTTCTCTTTCTTTGGGATGTATTTTGTTGCCGCCTCCTGAACAATGTTGCGGACTTCTGTCCATAGTTCTTCTGGGACCCTATCTACTAAGCCCAGTCCCTTAAATCTGTTCTTCACCTCCACTGCATATTCCTTAGGAATATTAGTGAGCTCATATCTAGCTGATCTGTGGGTCTTCCCTAATCTCTTTAGTCTGATCCTAAATTGTGCAAGAAGAAGTTTGTGATCTGAACTACAGTCAGCTCCAGGTCTTGTTTTTACTGACTGTATAGATGTCCGCCACCTTTGGCTGCAAAGGATGTAGTCAATCTGATTTCGATGTTGTCCATTTGGGGAAGTCCATGTATAAAGCCATCTCTTAGGTTGCTGGAAGAGAGTGTTTGTTATGCAGAGTGAGTTGTCTTGGCAAAATTCTATCAGCCTATGTCCTGCTTCGTTTTGTTCACCCAGGCCATGCTTACCTGTAATTCCAGGTGTCATTTGACTGCCCACCTTAGCATTCCAGTCTCCCGTGATGAAAATAACATCTCTTTTAGGCGTGTTGTCCAGTAGGTGCTGCAGATCCTCATAGAACTGCTCTACTTCAGCTTCTTCAGCATCTGTGGTTGGGGCATATATTTGGATCACTGTGATGTTAGATGGCTTGCCCTGAATTCGAATTGAGATCATTCTATCGTTTTTTGGATTGTATCCAAGCACTGCTTTAGCCACTTGACTATTAATTATGAAGGCTACTCCATTTCTTCTGTGGTCCTCTTGTCCACAGTAGTAGATCTGGTGGTCATTTGATGTGAAGTGGCCCATTCCAGTCCATTTCAGTTCACTGACGCCCAGAATGTCTATCTTTAATCTTGACATCTCACCAATAACCACATCCAATTTGCCCTGGCTCATAGATCTTACATTCCAGGTTCCAATGGTGTGTTGATCCTTAGAACATCGGATTCGCCGTTCACCACCAGCACCGTCGGCCGCTAGCCATCCTTTCGGCTTTGAGCTAGCTGCATCACGTCTGGGGCTAGTTGAACTCATCCTCTGTTCCTCCCCAGTAGCATTTTGACCATCTTCCAACCTGGGGGTCTCATCTTCCAATGGTATACCGACATATCTCTGGTTGTACTGGTCCATTTAGTTTTCACGGCAAGAATACTGGGGTGGGTTGCCATTACCTTCCCCAGGAATCGCATTTAGTCTGACCTCTCTGTCATGACCTTCCCATCTTGGGTGGCCCTTCACGGTTTAGCTCATGGCATCATTGAGGTGCTCAAGCTCCAGCACCATGACAAGGTAACGATCCTTTGCTGAAGGTTGGTACAATACACATCGCCAAACTGCAAAAGGATAAAGCTTGTTGGCAGTCATTCCTAAAAAGAAGTTTTTGGGTGGAGGGAGGTGTCTGGAAGCCCAGTCCCACCAACCACTTTATGGGACAGCAGTGGCTGCAAGTGCATTCGCACATATTTTTAGGATTGGCATAGGCAGCAATGAAAATAAATTGGTAGCCAGCAAACTCAAATCAAGTTTTAAAAAGCAAACATTTTGAGTCATTTAACTTTATGTGGCCTCACCAGAAAGTCAGGGCATAGTAGAGAATACAGAAATCACCTCTGCCCACAAACCTTTACCTTGCCAACTGCCATAAAACTACGAAAATACGAACGCAATGACGATCACAACTCAGTTGCCTCCGTTGACGCACTTGGGATTTTAAGAGCCTTTTTCATTGAAAGGCCTCTTATCCAAAGCACAAGTAGTACGTTACCCATCCCTCCTACCCCTTAAACAACGACGACGACCACAACAACAGCGCGGTACCCCAATGCCTGAGCCGCTTGCTACACACCTGCCACCCGCGAACACATCAGTTACTGAGCAGAAGGAAGCCTCTCGGAAGGGTCGCGCCTCCAGCGCTCTGGGGTGGGCGTGTCGCGCCGTTGCGGTGCACTGTGGCTACCTTGGGAAGGAGGTCTCGGGAAGGAAGAGGTGGGAGGCGAGCAGAACATGACAGGTTAGTTAAAAGAGGGGAGGAGAAAACCGCCGCCGCCGGACCAGGCCTGGAGGGGGCGGTGCCGCCGCCGAGCGCACGTAGAGGCTGCCTGGCTGCCGGCTTAGTAAGCGAGCAACCGCGCTCGGATACAGTGGCTTTTCTTGTCCGGCCGTCCGATGCTGATGCTGCGGGCACCGCACCCGGGCCCCGGAGCCCTCATGCCCCAGCCCGATCGGGTGGACCTGGGTAGCTGCGGCATGGGTGAAGAGGCTGGCCAGGCTGAGGGTCCTCGGACGCGCAGACCCTCCGGTCGCCGCGAATCTACCTACAAGATAAGCCGTCGGAGTTCATCCGAGCTTGGATTAAGGGGCTTCGACAGCGAAGACAGTGCCCCGGCTGTAGCTGTAGCTGTAGTCCCAGCCCCTGGCCCCGTGGACCTGGAGGTGATGGAGCCGCCGGCTGCGGCTTCAGAGAGTTCTCAGTCTCAGGGTCTCCGCGTTGCTTCAGCCACGGGATCCGCGGGCAGCGAGAGTCCTCCCGAGGCCATCCCGTCGCACCCTCTGCTCTCTCCCGCGGAGAGCCGCCACGATCGCGAACACTGGGAACAAGAGGAGAACGAAGAGGCGGAGACCCGGGCCGTGGCCACGTCTCCGGACGGTCGCTTTCTCAAGTTTGACATCGAGATTGGCCGCGGCTCCTTCAAGACTGTCTACAAAGGACTAGACACGGAAACCACCGTCGAGGTGGCTTGGTGCGAGCTGCAGGTGGGTAAACTGGGGGTCCTGCGGCGCGCGCGGCCACATTTGCTGACGATCCGGGGCTGCTGAGGACCTGGAATAGATAAAAGGTAGAGCTCAAACTGAGGCAGGCTGAGCCCTCTGGAAATTTATTTGTTTGCAACAGAGCAGTTTCGTCGGGAAATATGGTGGGTTGGGCTAAGAAAAAAAGAGTGCCTCTGATCGCACGTCGAGAGTGTTTCCTGCAGGAACTACAGTGAAGGGAGATGAAGGGAATATCTCCTGTCTAGGGAAATGGAGACACTTTTTCTCAGAAATTGAAATGCGTAGAGGCCGTGCGGACTTCTTTTTCCTTGGTGAATGTGGGTTCACATTCACAAAAAAATTCAGATGACAGTCATTTTACTGAGTTCTGATCAAAGTCTGAAGCATTTACACCCTTGTTTTCTCCATGAAGTATTTGCACATCATGCATTTGAAAACTAAACCTAACACATTCATCCTTCCTGTCAGAAGTCTGGTACTTCTGGTTCTTCAGTTCATATTCTTATTAGCTCTTTCACAAGTGCAAACAGATGCAGGTTCATTCAGTTTTCTCCTGTTTTCAAGGAAAAGGTGCGTTGAAAATGTAGTTGTGTTTAGAAGTCATGAAAAATGAACCTTTAGGCCAGTCTAGAAAAACTTAAACCAAGACAATCAAAATGAAATACTTTCGTTAGAAAGATAACAATGCTGCCTCTGACAAGTTATTCTCTAAAAGAGTGTTTGGAGAATTAGGAAAGATGGGTAGATGATCCGTGTGGGAAACAGAAGAAACTTTCTGAGACAAAAATGGGAATAAAGGTGGGAGCTACTTATAACTGAACAAGAAGAGGTGATGATGGCGTGTCTGTAGCATGTCTTGGAGAGGACAATGAGTAGGCCTGTTTGGCTAGGTCTGGGTACGGGTAAGGAAGGAAGACCCCAGCTTCACATTTGAGATCTATTTGTTGAACTTTGCTATGTAGCCTTGATGAGAAGCATCAGTGAGCATACTCCTGCAGTACTGTTGTTACTATTGTATTATTTTTGTGGCTAGTTCAGCCACTGTTAGTGGGTTGTAATTGTCTTAAAGTAATCTCTTTAAGACTATTCTGGAAGTCTTATCTTACATATATCATTATTTCTTTATTTGTTCAATCATTCATTTTTATAAAGCTGTTTCTCCCAAAGGAGCCCACAAGTACAATAAAAACAACAAACAATACAATTGCCAATCCTAAAAGTCAACTAAGATTAAATTAAATTAAATTAAAGCAACATTCTTTTTTTTAGAAGAAAACCCCAAATTTACTGGAGCAATTGTTATCCCACAAATGCTGATGCATAAAAATATAGGGATAGAGTGTATATAGGTAATGTTTTAATTATACTGGTGGTTATTAGCTGACCTTTGAACACCCATATTTTAAAGGGTTGATGTTCTGAACAACAACTCCCAGAATTCCTATCCATTGGCCATGCTGGCTGGATTTGAAGGGAGCTGTAATCCAAACAACCTGAAGAGTATTAGGTAACTTATCCTTAAAAGAAAAAACATGATATGATGAGGAGGTATCTTTGCCATCTCCCTCCAGATATGGGGAAGAGGCAGAGAACTGGTGTAGTCAGAATCAAAAGGACCCACAACTTGTGTCCAGTTGTAGAAATGTGTACCTGGAAGTCTAATCTGGAAACGTCCTTCTTCAGTCTCAGGTACAAGGTTTATTTTTCAGTCTTGAGGGAATGATCTTCAGTCTGGACTCATGCAGTCACTTTTTTTCAGAACTTAGCCCAGGTTTCCACCGATACTCCAAGTGTGATGTCTGTCTGACACAAACTGACCTTTCTTTGAGTATGACTTCCAGTAACTCCTGCAGGATGAATTGGAGTGAAAGTATTTCTTGGCAAAACTGCCTTTGCCCATGGATTGCCATAGATGGGCAGTATAAAAAGATGGCAATTACCCCTGCTTTGCCACAACATCAAGGTTAGTTTCTAGTCTCTAGGACTTGGCATGGTAGGGTCAGGGAAAGTGCTGGGCTGGCAGCTGTTTTTCTTCTTGCTTTGTTGCCAGAGGGATTAATTCATCAGAGTTCAATGTGACTTGCTTGGCAAGTCATGTGCCATAAAGGTATGGAAGCAAACATATTCCCATAAATATCTGGAAGTAAATGTTTATGTGTGCATTTACAGCTAGGACACGTTTGAGAATGGGGGCAGCTTGTTTTATGTGTTCTAAGAACGGGGGGGGGAAATCTTTCACTTTTTAGAAAAATAGTTAAGAGAATATGATAGAACTGTTTTTCTGAGGGTAGGTAGTAGCAGAAGATCTTAGAGCGAGTGTCCTAGAACTAGAGAGGGCCGAAGTACTTACTTTTCCAGGCACTAGACTAGCTCTTTAAAGGCCTTTGTCCAATTATTGTTACCTTAGTTTAAAACAACATTTTGCTTGATTAAGTGTTCTTGGAAAGCTTCTGTACTTAGTCAGTACTGTAAGTGGTGTAAACAGATATTTTTTAAAAAATGTAATTTCTACGTCCTATCTATGATGTCCAGTACAGGAGTTCAACTAAATAGTGTGTCTTCCATATTTTCATTCTCAGGGTGTTTTCTAAGGTCAGGTTATTATTTAAAACAGACTTATCCCTTAGTTTGGGCAGTAAACTCCAGTAGCAAATCCCAGTTAGGTTTACTATAACTTCCATCATCTACAGCCAGCAGTGGCTATGCTGAATGGCAGTGGCTGTAGCCCATCAAGTCTAGACAGCAACCAGGATAAGAAAGATTGATGTGGCTAATTGGATAAGAGAACTGCAGCTAAAGAACAAACAAGAACCAATGTGAAAGTCGGCCTTTACCTCTCTCTTTTCCCTTCTGCTGCCTTCTGACTATGTAGCAAACATTCCTCTAGCCCCCAAATTCTTGCCTGTCCAATTCTTGGCAAGCAAGTATAACTTCCACTGAGAAGAGTTTCTCTTCAGCTCTATCCATTACCCTCAATTTTCTTTGATTTCTTCTTCAGCCCCATGTTCTCTCTTCCCTTCAGGCTTCTCTCTCCATTTATGAGTCCTTGGGTTCCTGCTACTTGGCTTAGGCACTGTGGGCACCTTTCCCATTTTCTCTTTACTCTCTAGAACTCATTCTTGCTCCACTGCTCGGTACTCAGTCTCTCTGTCTGCTTAAGAACATTTCACTGTTCTTGCTTTCCAAAGGAACACAGCCTCTCCTGCTTCTTCTTTCTATGACTTTGTCCTTCTGTAGAAAAAGCTGTAATATTTATTTACATGCTTCTCTCATTGTGCCCTGAAGGGGGTTAAAGGTTTGCGGGCATTCTATTCCCCAAAAGTTCACTTAATGGGCAATGGTGGGTATTAAAGTTTTTGTGGTCTCAACCAGCATCACTATAAGTAGTTCTCAGCATAAGGACTCTTTGTCAGTAACCTTCACTTTTCAGTGTCTGGAAAATTATACCACATCCAGGAATTTTATTTCAACATTCAATCCTCAACTCCATTATTGTGGAATCAGATATGGAATATCACAGAGAAAGATCCATGCTGTACACTCAGGATGAGAATGTAGGAAATTATACTCAGTGGGCAAAAGGCTTATTCTACACTGAATCTGTCCTTATGCATAGCCTGCATAGTAAGATACTGATTCTTTCTTTTGGTGAAGACCTCAGTGTTCCTAAATTATTTGCCTGAGGACAAGAGGAAATTGGGTAAGATATGCCAGAATGAAACATGTTGTGTAGTCAAACAAAAAATTAACATGACTGGTCACACGGTTGGTTATGTCAATGGCTAAACTGATTATTCTTAGAAAGCACTCATTCCTTAGGTCACTGCGTTTAACTAAGGAGACTAGATTCTGTACTGAGGACTTGCCTTTGAATATTAACTTGCATTTCACTGATTTCAGTGGGAACCTATATTTGACCCTAACCCATGTTGAAGAGATACTTGTTCACTTTCCATATCAGTAGGGGAAGGTCATGATGGACAAATGGATTCTAATTATTGCAGATATAATTATAATTTAGAGTGTGACCATCTCCCCTTGGAAAGGATTCTCCAGTTAACTCCACTATCTCAGTTGAGTTCCAAACTCAGTCATTCCTTCTTTTGGTACTTTATTGCTGCTGCTGGATGAAAATCACTATAATTCTCAATCTCAGCATTTAATTTTGCCTATCTGGTAATTTCTCCTATGAGTCCAAAATGGATTGTTTTGTCGACAATCTCCTAAGTCTACAAAGAAGATTGGTTTGAGTCCATGGACAAAGGATGCTTATTTCCATAACTCCATAAGGAAGTGTCATACATACTGTACATACATACTTTTATTCGTCAAGTGCATGGCAATAATTACTTCCGCTCTCTTCTGTTTTTGAAATCATATCTTTCCTTATATTCATGATTGGTTGATCATAGCTCCCTCTAAAACCAGGCCTTTGCATTATTTGAGTACAACTCCTTTAGATCATTCAGGCATTTGTGCAAATTTTATTTGTGCAAATTGTGTATCACATAGATCAGGTGTATCCAGTTCATTAGAGCAATGATGGATTTTAGACATGTTCTATTATAGCAGATGTGCTTGCAGCTATTGCTGAAGCAGATTCTTGGTTGTCATCTCTACAGGAAAGTTCAAAGTTTCTTAAATCTGAAGGCAGCCACTACAACAGCCTCATTAAAACTTAGATTATTTGAGGATTCACTACAGTAGTCTTGATTTCTCTCTGTGTAACATGGCAGCTCAACTCTGCCATATTCACCTCCTGTTATCATTATTCCTGTCTTTCTATAGAGACAAGATTCAACCAACTATTACCTTTCTCTATAAACTTGTTTTCCAAATTCTTTTTAGCATCTGCTTAAATCGAGTTCTTCTGGTTCAGTGTGACTAAGGTTGATTATATTTATTACAATGTGCTCTACATGAGACTGCCTTTGAAAACCAACCAGAAGTAACAGTTGGTATAGAATGCAGAAGTCTGAATTGCTGGCAGGTATTAACTACTAGGAGTATATTATACCAATGGTCACTGGTTGTCAATAAGCATATGAGTGCAGTTCTAAATGCTGGTTTTGATCTATAAAGTCTATAAGGTTTGGCACCAAAGTACATTATAAACTACCTCCTCAAAACAGAACCAACCCATCCAGTACATATAGCACAGGAAAAGCTCCCAGTGATCTCACCTTTAAGGAAATCAAGGGGATCAAGGCAAGGATATTGTGCTTTTCAGTTATAGTACTAACACCGTGGAAGAGCTTCCCTGTAGATTAGCCCCCATCTTCATCGCCTTCCAGAAAGCAGTTAAGACTGGATTGTTCTGGACAGAGTTTCAGATTTGAATGTCATTTGCTGTTGCGTTATTGAATGATGGGCTGTGCATTGCTATAAGAATGTTGCATTATGTTATATCAACTTATTATGGAGAGCTAGTTTAGTGTAGAGGTTAAGGTACCAGGCTAGAAACTGGGAGACTCTGAGTTCCAGTCCTGCCTTAGGCACATAGCCAGTTGGGTGATCTTGGGCCAGAGATTTCTCTTTCAGCTGGAGGAAGCAGGCAATGGCAAACCACTTCTGAAAATCTTGCCAAGAAAACTGCAGAGACTAGTCCAGGCAGTCACCAGGAATCAACACTGACTCAAAGGCACAAAAAAGTAGTATGACAGGCTTAGGGTATTTTCACTGTTTAAGTAATATTTTCATTTCTTCTATAGTGGACATTGTAATGTTTACATTTACTGTGGATGTTTGATTTGTATTTATTATGCTGTTGTTGTTCTGCTGTGTTTTTAACTGTTATTAGCCGCCCAGAATCATGATATACTATATAAGCGGCCATACAAATTGAAACAAACAAGCAAACAAATATTTACTGTATACGTGCTGTAAATATTTTAGCTATTATAACCTGCTATGTAATAATGAAAGTGGCAACATCCAAATTTGATAAATAAATAAATAAATAAATAAATCTATATTGTAGTTCAGTGAGCCTCAACAGCTTCTTTTAATCTTGGTCACAGTTTAGCAATCAAAAATGTATAGAAAATGATTGTATCAGATAATTTTTAAGTGATACAATTGATAACAGTATCATTAAAATTAAGAGAGGTTGCCAGGACCATTATGAGGGGTGAATCTGTTTCAAGCAAACTGAATCTGTGCATACACAAATTTGTAACATCTTCTAACTCATTTCTTGTGGCACATTTTTAACAGCCATGTTGTACTTGATTGAGTCCTTAAAGAATAGAATTAAATTTACTGTAAATTGGTTAAGCAATTCCATTCCATCTGAAGTTTTTTTTTTTAATTGAAGAATTATCACTTTTAGATCAGCAAAACATTGCTCAGAAAAAATGAAATCTCCCCCTACTGGTTTCTGAATCCTGCTAACTTTATGTATATTTATGTCAGCTTACTGTTTTTACCTGAAAGGAAAAGTAGATTTTTCTGCAAATAATGAACTTTTGAAATGGGAGAGTTGTCATAGATTATTTGAGAGTCTGACAATGGAGACCAATTATTATTATTATTTTCTTTCTCTCTTTGATCTTCCTTTTCTTGGTGATTTATCTTAACTTCAGGATTATCATCTTTTGGGGGAAATGTGCAATTCTTTTGGCATAGAGATTGATTTATTTTTTCTGGTTAGATAGTTGAAAGCTAGGTTGTGATGTTAATTCATTAGACAGCGAGCAAGTAAAGATGCCCATGATGGTGTGATTGATGTCCCAAGAGTGAATATATCTTAAATGTTTGAGATTCTGGAATCCACTTACTGTTTCTGCTTAGTAACTCACTGCCTTTGGCTGTTATTCCTTTCTATCAAATCCAAGAATGTACCCCAGAACATGAATTCTCATTTCTTGTTACATCCAGAAAAGTAAATAATTTCGTTCTTTGCCTTCTGTATGTCCAATTTGGATTTTTTAAAACCCAGGCAGGGTTGCATCCACCTTATTTACAATTAGCAAACAATGAGCTTTGTTTCACACCTTGGAACTCATTGCTGTCTAGGTCTACCTCACTTCCCTGAGGCATAGAGTCACAGCTGGATTAAGTCCTTATCTGCAAATGAGGTAACTGTCCTTGAAGTCATTAGAGTGGGCAGATAGTGCTCTAGCTGGGGACAGGACAAGAACACCTTAAACTGATAGCTTTTCTTTATACTTATGTCCTGAAACTGAGTGGACCTTGATGACCTCTCCCACATTCTATTCTTACTATCTAGATCTGTTGGACACCCATGGCATGGGGTTTGATGATTGTATTGTGGGGGGGACATAAATCTTTTTATTTATGAAGCAGAGGTATTAGAGGTATTGAAATTTTTCCTTGGAATCTGCATCCTGTTGGGGTATTCTTTGCCATCCATTTAGTACATTTATAATTTGACCACTAAGAATCAAGGCAATGCTTGTCAGTGGTAAGAAAAAAAAATTTCTGCGAAGGAATTAGAATGTGGGCTGGATAACAGGCTGTGTTCTAAAGAGGCAGATGCTGAGACTCAGTCCTGCTTGAAAGTGACATACCATAACCTTGAAGCCCTTTTTTTTTCACCTGCATATACTCAGAACTAACAATGGTCTCTTTCTCATAACTGAGTTAAAATGCTACCCATAGGTCTTTCAGCCAGAGGAAAACTATAGCGGCATAAAATTGGCTGCCCCCACTGGAATAGTGCTGGAATGGGGCAAGTTTTGACAGAAGGCTAAACCTGTGGTCTGGTTTATTGCAAGTTTTGGTGCAAGATTTTTGTGCAGGTGTGATCTCTGGGCCTCTTTCAAACACAGAATTAGCTCTAATGCTATTCTGGAATAGAGTTAAACCCCTGAACAAAATACTTGCACTCAAGCAAAGCTGGCCAGAGGCCTTTTGGTACAAGATTCCATTTAACTGGTAAATGATTGATTGATTGGATGAATGGATGGATGGATGATATATTGATAGGCTGCCTTTCACTGTAAGATTCTCAGAATATTTTGGCATGTAAAAGCATGAAAAGCAACAATGCAGAAAGATTGATATGTCAGAAGGTCCTAAGCTTTGGTGCCCTATGCCAGTGCCTCCTTGGCCTTAGCCTAAAGCTGGCCCTGATTTCACTGAATTGTAGGAGGCTGAGGAATCAAACATGGGCCATGAGTCATCTCCCGTGATGCTCTTCAGTTTGCAGATGTTTTGCAAGAAGCCAACTAAAAATAAAAAACCTGACCAAGATTTGCAATGTCTTCTCAGTCTCAATCTCACTCTCTCTCATTCTCTTTCTTTCACTTAAAGTAGTTCTTGTACTAGGGAGAAGCCTCTTGTGCAAACACAGGATTTTCTGTCACTTGTTCTTTAAAAAAAAAAAAGCTCTGTTCTGTCTTATTTTTTCCTTACAGTTGTTCATTATGTTGCCTATTAAAATATCTGTGGTCAGCAAACCACAAACCTAAGCTGTTGGTACCTAGACTCTTCACCCAAAATGTTCTGTCTGTGTCTATTTCTGGTTTCCAGATGTGAGATTCCAGCAACAATTTTATGGCTGCCTTCTTTTGTGGGGTGGGGGAAGAATAGAGAAGGGAGGTGGTGAGGGCAGCAGGAGTAGGTAAATATTTACTGAAGGTGACTATTTTCTTGCAAATATTAAAGGGAAGAGTTGGATGCTTTTGTGGTCCCAAGAGAAAGAGGAATAAACTCAAGACTGAGATTGTGGGATCAGAATCAGTAGGATTCAATAAATACATTCATAAATGCAAACATTACTATTCTGGGTGCCATTGCTTTAAAAAAAGAGTTGTAATTATTCCTATGTGCTTAAGTTGCCAGACATTTTCAGTTACTGGATGCTTTGGTAGAATGACTGATTTGCACATCAGCCCCTGTGTTATTTAGTTTTGGTTTATATGCTTTGTATCTTAAAAATTAAGACTGATAATATTAAACCAATAAAGAAATAATATTATAGTCATATGGTTTTCTTCCTCACAACTTGTTTTATTCTAGTCATCAAGTACCTGCCTGGGAAAGACAGCTTCTGTGAAACATTTAGAGAGTAGTATTTCCAAGAAATAAGGAAAAATGCCAGGAATGACTCTGTGCTTCCTTAATGACATGGGGGGAAAGGGTGCAAACACCAGTGTATTATGTAAAATGCCAGTGTATTCATTCATTCATTCATTGCAATATATTTGTATGCCACCTATTCCCAGTCTCTGTTACGCCAAATGTTCCAGTTGAATCTCCTTTCTTTAACTGCAGCTGCTCTGCTTAGGGTTCTTCCTCCATTTTAGTGATGACATCACCTCAGCTATGAGATTCCTAGGTAATGTGAATGGGTAGCGTGAATGGGCAGTGGCTGATTCTAAAATGAGAGAAGGGGGATCTCATAACCTGGAAAACTGCCCTCACCAAATCAGGTTTTTGTGGAATGGGAAGAAAGGTCAGTGTATGCGCAAGGACAATTTTCTTTATTTATAAATCAGTTATATCAGAAATGAAGACTCTACAACTAGGGAAAATTCTGGCATTCAGAGTAGCTTCAATGCTGAGACAGGGTGAATGTATGGACTAGAAGCTAACCTATGAGTAAATCCCTATTAATTTCATTTGCCCCCTTGAATCTTCACTGGTTTTTATTGCAAAAACTGTATCTTGGCCTAAGAGAAACTAGTTGGAGGGGAACGCCGCAAGATGCAGTGTGTGTATGTGTAAATGTTGAAGGTATCATTGCAAGGAGGTAGCTTTTCTGGGCCTGGCATTCTTGATCCTGTCTAAGATTGACTGATAGCCCTCTTCAAACTTGGTCCATATCACATTACCTAAGGCTTCAGCAAAGGCCTGGAATGGTATCAGCTAAGTGTCAGTTCTCCAGGCAGCTGTTCTTTGAACCCAGTGCCCTACTTCTTGTCTTAAGATTGGTAGGGCTGTGCTGTGGTCCCCTGTCTCTAGGAAGGAATCCCTGTCTTCCTGTACTGAGAAGTAGATGGAACGCTTGCAAAAAAGGGAGAAGCAAGAAGTAGAGCCCTGAAACATCCATTTGCTGCTGTGGATAGAGAACCAGACCACTTTCTCAATAATAAAAGTGACAATAATAACAATAATAATTTATTAAACTTGTATGCCGTCCAACTCTCAATGACTCTGGGCTGCTCATAACAATCAAACAAAGTAATTACAGAAAGTCCCATTTGTCAAATTGCATGTCTCTGCCTTCATTTCACCAGTTTGTAATTTGGGGTGGGTCAGTTTAAATAACCAGTATTTCTACAAAAACTAATAGTTATCAAGCAATGAAAAATGACACTAGTCCCTTGAGCTGGGGATGCACCCTGAGTCCTAAAAAGATGGTTTCAGCTTAGTGAATTCTGCCTTGTTAATGAGAACAAGTCAGTGAAAGCTCATGTATTATACTGTCTAAGCCAGTGTTTCTCAACCTTGGCAACTTGATGATGTGTGGACCAAGTCCCAGAATTCCCCAGCCAGCATTGATCCACACATCTTCAAGCTGCCAAAGTTGAGAAACACTGGTCTAAGTGATTGATCAGGCAGCAAACTGTATCTGCCATGAATCTGATTTTGGAAGGGCATCTCTTTCTTTGTGACCCTTTCCCTTGCCCCACGTCTCACTGAAGTAACCTGAAGAACTGGTTTATAGTTGCCAAGGGGTCATCTCATGGCAGCTCAATTCAGCCTTCCCTACAACTGCCCCAGAATGAACTCCCTCTTGAACTGAGAGACCTCAGCATTTTGTTGGCTTCTAAAAAGGCTTTGAAACATGCTTTTAAACCATTGATTTCAATAATTTGTAACTGATATTGGTAATTGTTTTAAACATCTTTGGTTTGAATTTTGATTTTATATTTTATTATAAACTGCTAAGAGATCTTGGTAGTTGGCAATCTATTAAGTTTTAACTTTGTGCAACAGCAACCCAGGGCCTTTGTGTGGCTGGTGTCATAACTTTAGAAAGGCACTGGATACTTTAAGAGAAGCCAGGTGATGTCCGTGGCTAGAGGACTTTGTGTTGACAACACCTTCTTCCTTCAGGATAGGAACCAATCACAGGGAAGGTGTTTCTAGGGAGGCAGAGTTGCTTACCCACTCCCTTCTACAGGACCAGCTACACTGAAATGGCTCTGTCTAGGCTTAAGGAATACAAATCTCAAGAATCTGAACAATTTCAGAAAACAGTTAGGTTTTCTTTCGTTAAATAAGATAAATCAGAATCACATATAATAGACGTTGTCAAGTTTGTACAGGCATGCAATATTAATTTGTTTTCTTTTTAAATATTCACTCCTTATGCCTCTAAGTTGAGGTGGCAGATTAGACAGGCTTGCTTCTAGAAAAAGACAAATCGATAAAACTAAATTTGGCTTTTTTTTATCCTATTTCTGTACTAGCAAATTCTTAAGTAGTACATTTTTATACTGACTTTTCCCAATATATGAATTTTTCCAAGAACTTTTCCCTTAATGTTGTTTTCACAGCATATGTGATTTTGCAATGATAATCCTAATGTGCCCACTTTTGTAAGTATTTCTGTTCATTTGGAAATAATAATGTCATGGTACATTGTCTATTGGTTCAGGAAAATTTAGGCTTGGTATGTTATAAGAACCCAGTCACTATGCTTTGTAAACCATGTTTTATGGCTCAATGTGTACTGTAAACCTAGCCAGTTGTGGCTTACTTAACAAACAATACTTAAATATATCCTGGCTTTGTGTGATACCTAAACACAATTAATACATAGATTGATGTGTAGATGCAGAATCACATTTTTCACAGCACCACAGAAGTGCTATCATAGAAGCTAATTCAGAAGACCTCTTGTGAGGGAATGAGTAACAGTTCCACCTCCATGAAAATTACAAGCAGGCTTTTTGCTATAGATGTTCCTTCGTTTATAGAGTTGTGCTGGCTCTGGGTTTCTTCCTCTGGCCCCTCCTCAGCTGCATACAATGGAGCTTTCACAGTGGCTGACAGCACACAGCTGCATTTATAGCAAAACTTCACAAATACCCCAAAGTATAAAAATATGATCCACCTCCAGCTCCACCACAGAAGCCCTGGCCAATGGGGAGGTGAGGCGGTTCCTGCCGGCACAGGGAGGAAGTGTGGTCTAACAGGTGGGCACAGGGCCATTGCAGACACCATCCCCTTGGCAAAGCTGCCACTTTTTAACATGTTTCATCTGTTTCCCTGCTGTTTCTCTTCCAAATATGCTCACTTGGGATACGGAGGAGGGCAGGCATGGACCGCTATGTGTTTTTTCTGGGACTTTGGTTCTTCTCTCTCTCCTTCATGCAAACACACACACACACACACACACACACACACACACACACACAGGACATTCTTAACCCAGTCAGCTTCTCCAACCCAAATGCCACCTCTGTTCCAGCACTGAGTGGATGGAACAGAGAACTTGATGGCGGCAGCGGTTTTGGCACTTAGCCAACTGGGGTCCAATTCTGTTTTGGCAAGAAAAAGAGCTGGATTACTGCCATTCCCTTGCAGTTTACCTAGCTGTCTAGTTCCCCCTCCCCTACTGCACCCTTTTCAAAGGCAATCCAGCCATAGCACACGGGGAGACAGCTATTAGAAGAACAGGCTGCATGAGTGAGGAAGACTGATCTTCTAACTATCCAATTGGTATCCTCCATATGGGGGAGCTCCTTTTCTGCAGCTGTAAAATGACCTGGGAAACCAGGATTTGTAAATCTCACTCTAGATTACTCTGTCTTCCCAACAACTGCAAAATGAGCCTAGGACTCCTAGCTTTTTATGTTTTCTTTCCTATCTCTCAGCCTATGACCTCCTTCTTGCTCTTGGTTCTCTGCTGGGAGTCAGGACCGAGATGAGCATTCATTGGAGAGTTTGGTGCCTGTGCTGTATATTTTGGGGATGGCAGTCAAGGAGTTCACGAAGGACTTTCTGATGATTCCATTTTGCTCTCTAGCTGTAAAAAGCTGCATTCAGCACACTGGGCACTGATATTCGTGCAGATGAACTTTGAGCAAGGAAATTTGTAAGGTCTTCCTCCAGCTGCTCTTTTCTATGAGAACCTGGATTAACTACTGTACAGTGTTGTGGAGACTGAAAAGGCAATAAAATATCAAGTGATTATTGGCTCTGCTGGACTTTGTACCTTTTCCTGGTTTTTATGTTTGAAATAAGTATTCCCTCAGGGACCACCAGCTTGTAATCTGATGCTGGCTTAGACTGGATAGTACCAGATTTCAGCAGGCTGGATTCCTCTCCTACCTAACATGGTTTTTTGAAATGGATTTCAAATATTGGGCACAGGCAGACTGCCTGGACTGCTCCAGGAGGAACCCTACCCAGAAGTACCCTGCTGCTTGCAAAAAGCACATGGCACACATTTCACCCTTTAAACCCCTCTCCAAAGCACCTAAATCTCCTAAATCAGTCTCATTTTGGATCCTGGCCTCACCCTTTTGTAGCACGTGCCACAGAATGTCCTGTCTGACACTTGAGTTGACAGAACTTGCACAACCCTGATATAAAGGAACCTTCATAAATTCAACCCCTCATTTATCACCATCAGTTCTAATTATACCTCAGATTCTGCATAAGTGGATCAGGTCTAATTCTTCACTTTGCCCTCCCATTTTTTTTTCTTAATTTATTATCAATGTGGCCCATGAATTGGGTAGGGTTCTGTCTTGTTTTTCTCCTTGTTCTAACTACCTGGTTCAACTATACTACATATTCTCTGTATTTTTATAATAGCTGTTTTACTTATTCACAGTTGAGTTTAATGCTTAGTTAAAAACTAAAAAAGTTTAGGAAAGAACACTTTGAGGCAGCTGTATAAGTCAGACTTTGCATTCCCAAAGTGATGCAAACTGTCTACATATTCTCCTTAATCACCATTTACTAACCATTCCTCTGATTAAAAAATATGAACAATAAAAATATTCTCAAAACTCCATTTTCCTAAGGGGATTATTTGACTCATTTAGTTTTCCATGCTGGAGTCTGGTGGAGCTCAGTTTCTTATTCGTGTAGCCTCCAGCTGGCTGGAGCAGTTAGCTTAGGAGAAATTAGCTGGGAGGTAGCCATGAATAAAACAGTGTGGTAAGTTTGCAGGTGAGGTTCAGGAGCACAAGAGGACTAAGCATCTCAGTCCCAGATACAAAATGTCAGGATAAACAGTAAAGCAGACATGAGAGTTAAGATCTCAGGCAGCAAAAGCAGAAACTGGGGGAAGCCGATTAAGAGTATATAAACTAAGCTTGTGAGGAATCCCTCCCCTGTGAACATAAGGGGAGAGCTCACAAATGTCTCAGTTCCTGTAAGACAGCAAGTGATGGTGAGAAGGCCAGGACAGTCAACAAGCTCAGTAAATGAAAACTAGTTATGGACAGGAGGGATAAATAGAGATTGGAGACTGTAGAGGATCTCACACAGATGATCATATATAGTTGTCTCTTGGACAAAGGTTCTGGTTGTGTTTGATGTAATGAGCTCCTGATGCTCAGAGATCAATGATTATTCCACTGAGACAAAGATAAATGATCTGGAAAAGCTAAGAGGGGGTAGACAGGCATTGGTGGATGAGGTCTTCACTGATAGTCTTCTCATGAGGACATCTGGAGAGGTAAGGCAGAGGAAAATTATTCCCTTCAAAGGACTCATTCCTTGGGGGTAAATATTATGAATGATAAAAAAATATCCCTCAAAATCCTCTTTTGAAATGAAATGTGAGCATTTTAAAATGTGAAAGCTTGACTTCAAAGTCTAAAAAATTAATCTGACTAGAGTACGTTGGGTGTGAATTCAGCTGCCTCAAAAATAGCAATGGGCTCTCAAGCTTCTTTCTCTTTTCTTGCTGTTTGTCAGACGAGGAAACTGTCCAAGATGGAAAGGCAGCGCTTCAGTGAGGAGGTAGAGATGCTGAAGGGACTCCAGCACCCCAACATTGTCCGTTTCTATGACTCATGGAAGTCTTCCGTCAAAGGACAGGTCTGCATTGTGCTGGTCACAGAACTCATGACCTCAGGCACCCTCAAAACGTGAGCACAGAATGGACTGAATGGGAATGGGTGGCTGGGATGAGGTGCAGCCCTGGAAGGGCTATGTTGCTTTTTTCAGGGAAGGACGTTCTTCAGCCCATTCCCTTATCTTAAAGGACAAATCTTCAAGCCACAATGAGGACCATTTTGCAGCAAAGTATTAATAACACTGCTGCCTCTCTGGAAAATATTTTCAAAGGTTGCCCTGATTCTTTCATTTTTACTCTGGAAAAAAAAAAAGAAGTGTCTGAGCTGATACCTTCATGCTTCCAGTATGTTTCCATTAATCGCTAACCAACAAACCTTTTCCCCAAATACTGGTTGCCTGCAAAGGTGGTGTTTGCAATAAATCAGTGTGGGGATGTGATCCAGATGAGGAGCGCAGTGCTGTATTGGAGGACAATGCAAGGAGGATTTTATTTCAAGGATAGTTGACCACATTAAGGTCAATCCCTTCAGACTTCAGTTGAATTGTAATTGCAGTTTATTCAGTTTCCGGTATCCAGTTCTGGACATATACCCTTAATCAAAGATTGGTGCACTCTATCTGAGATCGTCATCCTCTTCCACCGAGAGTGCAGCTTTGGAACGGATGCACATGGAGCAGTAGGGGAGGAAGGGGACAGCCACCTACCAGCCAGATCAGCCGAATCAACTCTGGTGATCAGTGGGGTGATAGATCAGATTGCCCTCAAATTAATTCTCATTGGGTTGTTTTTTTAAGATGCTTTCATGAACTTCATGGTTTTTATCTTGCTTTATTTTTATTCTTTGGCAGAACTTCAGAAAACTCAAAGCATTAGGAAACTCCTTTTTATTTCCTTTTCCTTTAATTTTCTATTAATCTTCTAACCATTAGCCATATGGTTATATTACTGAGCGGGCTAGTCATCATGAGATTGTTTGGGGAATGCTGTTTTGGGGTCTCTTGCCTCATGAATACCTTTGTCATTTTGAAAACATTTGGGTTCCCCCAAACCTGTCATGGCCCACAATCAATGGTGTTGATGAGATGGCCCTGAATCAGATCTCTCTCTCTCTCTTTCTGTAGGTACTTGAAGCGATTCAAGGAGATGAAGATGAAGGTTCTTCAGAGATGGAGCAGACAGATCCTTCGAGGACTCCATTTTCTACATACACGATCCCCTCCAATCATTCATCGGGACCTGAAATGTGATAATGTCTTTATCACAGGTCCCACTGGCTCAGTCAAAATTGGGGATCTTGGTTTGGCCACACTCAAGCGTGCATCATTTGCAAAGAGTGTCATAGGTACTTGATGGGTAAAGAGTGGGTAGCAGAATATGTTGATTTGTAATTATATACCTGTTCACCCTAAAAACCATGTTCAGTAACAGTAATTATTTGGATCACATCTCTGAGGTATTTGGAACTATGTTGCTTCCAAAATTTGGAAATAGCATGAAGAGCAGCGGAAATAGTTGCACAGATGATAGTATCAAAAGAGAGAACTTTGCTCGAATTGAGAACTTCCTATGGAAAAGGCAATCTTTTAAACAGAATCTTATGGGGCAGAATTGGTACTTTAAGTATCTCTTGATCCTTGAAGCCTGCTTGGATAATGTATTACTGATTCCATTAGGATAAATGGATGATCTATAGCCTTTATATATCTTAAATGTGAATGGATTTTGCCCAGGGCTGGTTTAAAAACTTTGTAGATCCCAGACACTCTTGTCTGAGATGTTAATTGGGGTGGGGGTCAGGGGTGGAAACAGGGTTAAAAGGTTTTGGGACCTTCCTGGACACTGCCCTGGTTTCACCTAATAGTTTGAGTCTCAGATAAATGCTTTCCTTCCTTCTCCAGGAACCCCTGAATTCATGGCTCCAGAGATGTATGAAGAAAAATATGATGAAGCAGTGGATGTTTATGCCTTTGGCATGTGCATGCTGGAGATGGCAACCTCAGAATACCCCTATTCAGAATGCCAGAATGCAGCTCAGATCTATCGTAAAGTTACCTCGGTAAGAGTATAACCTCTACCGTCTCTCAAGAAGCTTGGGGTAACTTCTCTGCATTCTGGGCTCTATCTCTTGCAATGTCCTTATGCATTGGAAAGGGGGAATGGAACTTTCCCATGATTAGTTCCCAAGGAATCTGAGTTTTTAGTGCAATTTTGGATTTAGAACAAAATTATACTAATTAGGACCAGTGAAGAGCAGCCATGGCAAGAAGGTTGGGTTGAACTTCAGAGAAGTGCTACTCTTTACCCCCAGTTTCTGGCCAAATGCTTTTCTTGTAGCATCATAATGTAATTTAATCTGGTATAGAACAATATTTTTAATAATAATCATTTATTTATTTTTATCCCACCTTTTATTATTTTTATAAATCACTCAAGGCAGCGAACATACCTAATATTCCTTCCTCCTCCTATTTTCCCCACAACAACAACCCTGTGAGGTGAGTTGGGCTGAGAAAGTGACTGGCCCAAGGTCATCCATTTGGCAAGCTTCCAATGTGAGATGGGGTGGGCTTTTTTCATTCCAGCCCTTTACACCATTTTAATTTGAGATATAAATTGGTAAAAAGAAAGATGCTAAAGGGGAATCTACTCTACTTAGAAACAATTTGATTTTAGCTGGACGGCTTGTTCCACTTCCAGGGGTTTTCAGGGGTTAATTTATTCTATTTTATTGTATCCCACTTTGGGATTATTTTTAATGGAAAATGGATTGAAAACCGAAATAAGTTCCTGGCATCCAGATCAGTTTAGGGTGTTATTCCAGGTAAATAGAAGGTTTTACAGAAAAGGCTAAGCAACCACCTCTTTTCTCCATAGCAGGAGAGACAAGTAAGATTAGTTGTCATAAGAGGAAAGGAGCTTGAATGCTTATATTGTCCTCCCTTCTACCCACCTTTTGGTCCTCTCTGTTATTTCTTATAACAGGGTATGAAACCAAACAGTTTTTACAAGGTGAAGGTGCCTGAACTAAAGGAGATCATTGAGGGTTGCATTCGGATGAACAAAAAAGAAAGGTAGGGAACAGCACAGCTGCTTACATGGGTATGCTAAATCAATGAATATAGGTGATGTTTATGGGTTTCTGCATGCACGTCTGCCTGTGTGTGTAAAAGTGCATATAGGTGGCCCTTTTTTAAAATTCCATAATATATGGTAAACGCAAACGAATAGTTTGAGTAGGTATGGGTAGAAACTATGGGTAGAGCTAGGTAAGGAATGGGAAGAAAGGAATTCAGTACCTACTTCTACCCCTTTGAAATGTTCTAGTTTTAGAAATCCCTTAGACTCTTACCAGAACTGACAGCCAAACTGGGAAACAAATTGGTTTTTAATACTGCAAGGCAGACAACTCAGTGCAGAGATTCAAAATAGTATGTAGTTCAAATGCAGTCTAATTTGAGACATGCCTATTGTTGTCACGGTGGACAGGAAATCTTGCATCACCTATTGAGATAATCTCAGCCCAAATCTCAAATTCCCTTGGCATTCAAGATCCTCCGACTCGCAACACTACTTCAGAAACTACCTCCACTAGCTGAATCATGGAGACAGTTAGATAGTAGGATGGGTTGGTCCATCAGCAAAATCCTGTTGTTTTTTTTGAGTCCAAAATAACAGGTTTAGACATTTACAACTGGCTGAATATTGAGGAGGGTATCTAACAAGACAAGGGGTTCTATGGATCACAGCTGCTGCTCTTTTCCATCCCTCAAGTTAAAACTGATGCTGAACTTTATGCTCTGAACTTTATACTCTGCTGTTTTTCTATGCTGCTTATATCTGGAGGATTTTAGGAAGCAAACTTGTATAGCTAATGGGCATGGAACAGATTGGTGCTCATGTACTTATGAAGATCCTGGCCTGGGTATCTCCTTAGTCACATTGATAATAACAGCCTGTGAATTCAAGCTTACTTTCTGTTACCTCTCTCACCTTCATTTTGCAGAGTAGTTTAAATTCAACTTACCTCCCTATCTTCCCTGCAGATATACAATCCAGGATCTTCTGGACCACTCCTTCTTCCATGAAGATACAGGGGTCCATGTTGAACTGGCTGAAGAGGATGATGGGGTTAAGACCAATCTGAAGCTTTGGCTACGGATGGATGACACCAAAAAGCTGCATGGGAAGTACAAGGACAACAATGCCTTGGAGTTTCACTTTGAGCTATATAAGGATGTGGCTGAGGAAGTTGCCCAGGAAATGGTATGTCTTACTGTGATTCACTGGGAAGTGGGATCAGCAAGGAAGTTATAGGAAATAAAAGGCATTTCTGAAAAAGAGAGGGAAGGAAAGCATTAGGTGAATTGCCTTAATGAAAGGTACCCAGGCCTACATAAAAGTGACTGATAGCCATTTTTAATCATGCCCAGCATGTAGCAGCAGCTTAAATCCAAAACGTTTTCTCTAGTATTTCTCCAGATCTTTCCAGGTTAAGATGTATTACTGAGTAATGGATTTAGAGTAGAGCCACCTGTGTCTTTTATTTTTCTAACTGCATTTTGTACCAGCATGTCCTGAGAATGGCATATCTTCTTAGGGAAAGGGAACTTGCTTGCTGTTAACTATTACAGTATGATGTAATGCTAACATACAAATAAGGCTCTGGAATCATCTTTTAAAATCTGTGTTTTCAAATCATTGTAGTTTCACATGATCATTTCTTCCACATTTCCTTCTGGGTCATGAGAACTATCACAGTTGAGATCTACTCTGTATCTGTTCCCTTACAATGGCACATTGGATGAGAATTTTCCTGCATGTGTCCATGAAGGCCTAACTTGCTACCTGCTAGTAGCTCCGGAGCTGCCTGCACACCCCCAGAGATTTGTGTGTGCAAATATATCCAACCACAAACTGACCCCACACTCATGTCCCAAATCTGCAATTCAATTACATGCACACCAGAGAGCCCACTCCCAGGATAGTAACTGCAGGTGGCAGATAGAATGTACAGCCTTGTCTGACTGTCCTGTTTTCTGTATTTCTGTTCTGCCTCTCCTTCCTACCCCGTCTCACTGATCCATCATGCAGGTGGTCCTAGGCTTTGTGTGTGAGGCAGACTACAAGCCAGTGGCCAAAGCAGTGCGTGAGCGTGTTCTTGCTATCAAGCGCCAGCGTGAGAAGGCCAAACGAGCTCATGAACAGCAGAAGCGGCAGGAGCAACCTCTAGCAATGACTCCTGATATTCTGCATCTGCTGGACCTGGACTCGCCCTCTCCTCTCAGTCCTGCACAGCCCTCCGCACCCACCACACCAGGGTCTGGTGATTCTGCCCTCGGATCCACCTTTCCCCCAGAGCCAGAAGAACCAGAGGTCGACCAGCACCAGCCTTTCCAGTATCATCCTAACTATTCCTCTACCACATGTAAGCACACCCAACAGTCTCGCCATCCCTGTCTTCAACCAATGACTATATAGCCAGCCGTCCAGTGTATTGGACCATAGTTTCCATAATTCCCAGGCAGAAAGGGATTTGCAATTTGGGTCAGCTGTGCAGTGCAGCATCCTGAGAACCTCAGCTTACTACTTTAAACACTGCTCTCAGTTTTTGCTGAGGGTGTTTGCTCTCTGTTTGTTCTTGAGGGTCTGACATCTGCAAAGAAGCTGGGCAAAATTAGCAGTTGGTTGGAAAGCTTATGAGGCCACCAAGTTAGATGCAGTCAAGTCTGATTTCACATCTCCACTCCCCCCCCCCCCACAGCTGATTGTGAGACTGATGGATACTTGAGTTCCTCTGGATTTGTGGACTTGCCTGACAAGCTACAGAGTCACCCTAGCCCAATAACTGTTCCTGAACATTCCTTTGCTTCGGTGAGTGGGAATGCTGTCCCTGCCATGTGCAGCTGTATGGGATGAGGCTCACGCACAGGGCTCAGACATGGGGAGGAGGAGAACTGGCATTGCAACTTCCCTACAGTTGTTCTTTATACCCACAGAGCATTGCTGTGAGCCTGGACCCTGCCTCCATCAGTGACATCTCTTCCCCTGTCGACAGGTAGGGGAGTTGCAGATTAGCTGCTGTGGGATGTGACTCAGGATTTAGAATGAACGAAACCTTACCGCATGCTCTCTCTTCCAAACCTAAAATGCACTGTGGGGAGATAAATAAAGCTGAATTCCCTAGAATAAATGTAATCTCTACAGAGATGTGCTTCTTAGACATATGTTATATATTGGACTTTCCCCCTTCAGTACTGTTCTTCACAAGAACCCTACCTGACACCACCATCTGTTCATTTCCAAATAACTTCCAGTGCACCATGATTCGGCCACTTTGCCTTTGGCATCTGGGGATCCCGACTATGTACTGGGCTGCATGGAGCATCTTCTGATAATCATGACTGAGCCCAAGCTAACCAACAACAGAACTCTGATGTAGCCAATCTGGGCTTGCTCTCTCTGTTTGAAACTTGCCAGTTGTTGATTTGACTTCCCCAATCCAAACTAACTTCCAGTGCTCAGGAACAAAAAGAGATGCAAAAAGGACCTTCAGTTCACATGGTGCTCTTTAGGCAAGCACATCAATCTAAATCCTGAAAACACAACGAACAGCAAAGCTATTCTCAAGAGCTTTTCCCAAACTGGACTGAGTGAAAGAGAGAGAGGAGCAGGGAGCATGACAGGCGGTCTTTTCCTAGGAGAAAGAAAATGCTCACATACGCAGGATGAATTCACTGGAATGTGAATCTCATTTGTAGCAAAAGCAAAGGGGGAGGGAAAAAAATGTATTAAGGGTAGCGAGGAATTGCAAATATCGATAGGGTGTGTACAGCAGAAGAAGTGTGGTGAAATTACCATTGGTGGGATTGTGTTTGAATCTTGTGGTGATATCCCAGACTTCTTTTTCTTCTCTGTGTGTACAGTCAGCTTGGAAAGGGTGGAATGAACAAGAAGGTGCATATTCTCTTTGAGCAGGATTTAAGGCCATTTCTTGAATGCCTCAACTTTCTCTACATTTAGAAAGGGCAGGAAGCAAGATGAGTTTTATGATGCATCCAAATTGATCACATTTGTTAAACTTTTGCTTCCTCTTCCTCATCTGGAAATAGTTACACATCTGATGTGGCGTCTGGCTTGAGCGATGGCTATGAGGGTCTCTCTGCAAGTGAAGGCAGATCAAAGCCCCTGGCCAAGCGAGGCTCTGGAAGACTGCTGCGTCGTCGCGCTCGATCTCGTCTGCGAATTACGAATGTGAGTGCTATCTCTTGTAACAGCTGCATGTTTTAATAAAAATATGAATTAACAGTCAATGAAAGGAAAAAGGATTCATGTACATACAGGTTTAGTAAGCGTGTGAGATAATATTAAAAGTGAAAAAAGGAGGAAGTAGGCCTGGAAAATTATAATCATAAAACAACTCCAAAAAAGTTGACCTAAAAGTTGCCTTTCTTACCACTCTGTCAGAAAAAAGAACAAAATGACTAATTCAAATGTTGACGAACAATACGTAGCAACAATTCTGCAAATCAGCTGTAGATGTATTCTTCCAGCTTTGTAGAACCCTCTTGGCTATCCCACATGCACTAGAAGTCCAATATTCTGTAATTTATGGGACAATCTATAGCTGTTAAAATCAACTTAATAAAGAAAATAGATCTATAACTAGAACATATGTATCAGGATTAAGAAAGACTGTAATGTTACCATTATTGAAACTGGGGGGTAGCGGTGAATTTCACAAATTTCACAAGATATAAAATGTCACAAGATATAAAAGCCATATGCTTATATATATTTCACACACACCACACGTACACACACAAACCTGCATACAGACACAGAGAGACATGCATACACACCCCAGTCACCTGGAAAACTATCAGAGCCAGGAGCGTCCCCCAGCTTCTTAAATGTAATCATAGTTACAATGTCTTGAAGCGAGAGAGGTATAGTGAGGTTCATAATCAAGCCCTGGTGTAGCTGTGGTAGTCTTGCACTCTAGAGTAAAGAATTTCTCATCACCTGTTCATGAGAAGTTTATTTATTTAGTGTCTTTAAGTCTTGTTGGCTCCTGGTGACTGCCTGGACTAATCCCTGCAGTTTCCTTGGCAAGATTTTCAGAAGTGGCTTGCCATTGCCAGCTTCCAAGGGCTGAAAGAGAATGACCGGCCCAAGGTCACCCAGCTGACTTTGTGCCTAAGGCAGGGCTAGAACTCACAGTCTCCTGGTTTCTAGCCTGGTGCCTTAACCACTACACCAAACTGGCTCTCTGTGAGAAATTGGGACCATGCCATTTGGAATAAAATTCAAATATGTCTAAATAGATCTAGAACAAGTATACTTGTTCTTAAATAAATCATGAAGGGAGGATACAGTATTAAGTTGCTTAATTTGTTTATGGGCTTTCCCCACTACTACACTGAATTGCTGTCCACCCATTCTCGAGCCCGGAAATTAGCAGCCATGACATTTGCTGTCCCCACTGTTGAGCCCTACAGTGCCTCTGTTGCATCTGTTTCCCTCCAAGGCAATGAGTGATAAAGCCTCACAGATTTTATACATCTTGAGGCTTCACTTGGATGGTATCAGAATAACACTGAAACGACCAAGGATGACTTAAGACTACCACACTCACTCATGGCCTGAAGATGAAAAAAAAGCAAAATAATGGGGATACAGTAGAAAAAGGAGGTTGCCACAGTTAGGTTCAACTGGGAAAGATTCTAAGTTTAAAAACAGTAACTTACTAGTCTTATCTTCCTTTTCCCAATATCATCATCAAGCACAATGTAATAAGAATTAGATATCAGAAATGAATAGATATGCAGTTACATCCCATTCCTTGCACTCTATGCTTACAGTATATACTGACTTGGACATTTGGCCAGGATTTCTTGGTTAAATGATTACATCTCTTTCAAGTATGAGAAAAAACGATGTTTAAAATTGGGCAGCAAGGAAGTTAAATACTGATTAAGGTCAGATATAAAGCTGTTCTTAATATTTCCTTTTCCATCAAATATGAGAATGTGAAAAATTTGAGGATATTAAGAACAACCGCCATCTAATATTTTTAGGGGGTAACTTGTGTATATTTTCTCTTATTCTTCCCTTCCGTCTCTCAACTTCTTTTTCATATAATAGAGAACTATATGTTTAATAACATACCAGAAAATCTGCATTTAGAGCCAAACTACCTTAGCCCTGCAGATGGATTTTTAAAAAACAAAAACCAGAAATTTGGGAAGTGAATTGAACTGAAGCCTAGTGTACAGTATGTCAATAAAGTACTTAATCCATTATTTTCCCCATTTTCCCTGCTGTCCTGGTTAGAATCTCCCTCCCTCTTCCACCATATACATATATGAACTATTTTGCAATACAGAGAACAGAAATCAACAAATAACAGAAAAAAATCAAGTTTTCTACAATTATTTTATTTAAACTGAAAATCTAAATGCCTCTTTTTAGAATTGCTACTATTATAAGGTTTGATCACCTAGTAAATCACCTTTTCCTATTGTAATGCCCTTCAAATATTCTATATTACAACTTCAATTAGGTAAATAGTCCTGGATTTCCACATTTATTAATCCAGAAAATTAGCCTAAGGGGTCAATGGAGACTATTTTAAAACTACTCATTTTTGTCTGACCTTCAGATTCTTTAGAGGCTCGTTTATATTAATCGGGGAGTGGTGTTACTTTTGTAAGTAGAGTATATAAATCAGTGTTTCTCAACCTTGGCAACTTTAAGATGTGTGGACTTCAACTCCCAGAATTCCCCAGCCAGCCATGCACTTAAAGGAACTTAGCATTTTTATGTGATGGCATTTCCATAGTTTAGAAATTACGTGCTTTTATGGATGTGTGTTTAAAACCTTTGCCAATCATGATAAATGCTGTAATGATTATTCAGAATACTAGTGTCTTTTCTTAGTCTTTTTTGTTTATTAGAAGCAAAATTGTGTAAATTGGATAGCACGCATCAGGCTTCTCCCAATATAGTTTATTGTAAAGTTCTAAAATATACTAGCATTCAGGAAAAAAAAAACTTTCTACATGATTGGCACCCTGCAGGAATAACTCATCCCCAAATCACTGATGTTATAGCAAGTACTGGAAGGGAAAGCCACAAGATAACAGAGTCAGGGAGAAAAAGCATAAACACCTTTTTGTCTTGTAAAGTTTGAAGCCCATCAAGAAGACTAGATTCCCTACCTAGCTACACTGAATAGTGTTTGTGTGTGTGTGTGCATGTGGGCACACACTAACTGAAATCCTAATGCAAATCCCCTAATTTCTGTAGATGCCAAACCAGAATGATCAAGTGGTTGAGTGTCAACTACAAACATATAATAACAAGATGGTCACCTTCAAGTTTGACCTGGATGGAGACAGTCCTGAGGAAATTGCAGCTGTCATGGTATGGAAGTTGATTTTCTTTTATCCACATTATCTATACCAGTAGCAGTTGGAGATAGGATTTGACTTCCTTAATCCTGGTTTTGACTGTCCTTCTGGTTTCTCCAGGTTGCCAAGGAATTCATCCTGAAATCTGAACAGGAAGGATTCATCCGGCGAATTCATGATATTATCCAGCGTGTAGAAACACTCCTTCAGAAGGATAAGTTAAACAAAGACCAGGGGGCTCTGGGCAAGCCGGATGTGCAATGTATGCCTCCTACGTCAGCTGCTAATGGTCTCTCAGTGAGTTTCAGATCTTTGCTGGTTGGATAATTTGGATAGAAACATTTTATTCAGCACCCAGAAATGCTTTGCTTATTTTTGTTATTTTATAAGTGGGCAGCAGGTTGATGTTCTTTACCTCCTCATCTTCTTGGTCAGCTGAGCACAGTAACAGATCTTCAGAGGTCAGCCATCTTTCCTTTGGCTGTTTCTTCCTTCATCATGTTTTATATGTCCTGAAATGCTGAGGCCACTTTCATTAAGGCACTTTGCTACAGAGAAGAGGGCCAGAGTTCAAGTTTGTCTGGAAGCTGGACCTTGAATAAGAGTCTTTTCTCATTAATCCCAAAGATATAGTGGCTAGTTGTGCTCCTTCTGTGAAAACAACGGAGCATTCTTCATATGGTCAGAGAGGTCTCCCTTTATTACCTGTCAAATGATAATATTTTTCTACCTTTTTCCTGTTCTCTTTTAGGCTGAGCTGCCGCTGCAAGACCTCTCATGTTCCATCTCCTCATCCTCGTCTCTTAGTGGTATGTAATCCAACATTTGCTCACCCCAGATTACTCTTCACACACTATCTGAACAGCCATCTATTTTACTGGGTCTGATATCTTATACACTGAAACTAAACAGGCAATAGGAGAGAAAATAGGACCCTTGTGCTTCTCTGAGCATTTAACTCAAAATAATATTACTCCTACTAGTTTTTGCTATTGTAATATTTGTAAGGATGGAAGGATAAATCTTTCCAAAATTTAACTGTCAGCTATTTATGCATTCAGAGAATTACAGTTCCTCCTAGGATTCTATTACTTTCAAACAAGGATGTGCAGAAGACAGATGACTGGGGGATTAACAAAAGCAGTGGTGTTTTGTTCCTATTTACTATCATAAATGCAAGTAAAACATGCCATCGCATTGACCTTCACTCCTGGTGACTTCATGAAAGCGTCCCTGTAATTTTCTTGGCATTCATATGGAAATGATCTGACAATGTTTTTTCTAAGGTTTTTTTGTTTTTCACTTTCCAATCTACCTTAGAATCTTGGGATTAGGTAGCACTTTCCCATCCAAGTAACCAAGTCTGACCCTGCTTACCTTTTGGGGGTCAGCCAAGTTTGGCTAGATACTCTCACCTGCTGTGACTTTTTAATCAGGGTAGCAGCAAAATGGTGCTGTCAACTGTCCTTGATTATACTGCTGAAACAAAGAATACTTGGAATAAGTGACAGTATTTTTTTGATGCAGAAGCTCTATAAACTCCATTCAGTTCGGGTACCCAAAATAAATTTGTGAACTCAGAATTATTTAATTCTAAGTGTGTATCTTTCGTATTGGGCTGCACTTGCTAACCTTCCTGGTTTTAGTAAAAACTAAAATAGAACTTATCTGCTTTCTGCTGCTTTAGAATACAAATGTGTGTCAAAAAACGAAAAAAGAGTATATCAGGATTGAATGCTTTACCTTATTAAAAATGAGTATGCTAGCAGACATGAAGGTTAGAAATGATGAAGGACTCAAACTTATAGTAAATTCATTAAAGGACACTAATCTGCAGTAAAGGATCCTAAATATGTATCCTAAGCCTTCAACTTTTTACAGATTTTGGTTGCCCTAGCCCAGGACAACTGATATCATCACCTGTCCAAACTTCAGTGGTGGATGCAGTTTTTGAGAATGAGCCCTTTAGCCCCGTTGTACGCCCATCAACTACTCAAAATTTTGGGCAACCACTGCTTTCAACTACATCTGCAGGTAAAACTGATCTATTGTAGTTCCTTTTAGTTGTAAAATACTACCTGACCAGACAGCAACCTGGGAAGCTAACCAGACTTGCTACCTTGAGGGATCTTTATCTAGTGACTTAAAATGCTGGGCATAGGCTAGGTATCTAAGAGGGTGACGACGACAATTATTACTTCCTGCCTTTATTTTGTACCGCCATAATGCTATTGCTTCCCTCTTTCCCCACAACAACCCTGTGAGGTGGATTGGGCTGAGAAAAAGTGACTGACCCAAAGTACCTCAGGTGGTAATAACATAAGATTATATAATATAAAGGGAAAATCTGGAAGAATCTGATATTCTACATGATCCAGGCTTTTTATAAAAAACAAAAACCAAGAAAACTTTGTTTAGCTTTCCTGAATTTGGAGAAATGTGAAAGTGAAAAGTTGTTTACTTATTTATGGTCTGGGCATGGGCAGGGCTTTTTGTAATCCCAGTAAGGTGGGGAAAATCTGAGTGAATTATATATCACAATACACTACCTCTCCCACTCTATCCTATTCTCCCATTCACCTATTTCTTTCTAAAATATTTTAAACCTTTGAAGTAATAGGTGTTATCCAGAATCAATCAATATATAAGCAGCAGTGCCAAATTCATCACACATTTTAGTTTTCCTTGGTGCAAAATATGGACATGGATGGAAAAAGCAGGGCAGATGATCCACTTAATATTAATTTGAAAATAAAGCTGGCCGGAGATAGGAAAGAACAGAAAGTACTAGGCTCATCTGCCCTGCAAACATGGGGAAGGTTTTTTGCAATGTGACATAACCAGTGGGATACAGCTGATTTCCCTTCCTTTGCTGCTAGCTCCAACTGACCTGCCAATTTGCATTTCTCCTCACAGGTGTCCCCAGCATGCCTGGACAGACCTGGCCAACCTACCATATGTATCCAGGGACTCCTACAGCTCCCTCTTACCTTGTCCCCATCCCTCAACCAATTTCCCCACCAAATTCTGCTCTCCCCACATCACCCCTTACCTCATCAACTGCCCCATCCATTGGCACTGCTGTGCATGCACCGCCTGTCCCCATGTGGCCCCCCTCTACTTCCCCATTGTTCTCCCTCGCCAATGTCTTCTCTCTGGCTGTGATGAGTATGGCCCAGTCACTTCTTCCAGCAGTATCTGTAGGGACTGCCCAGACAGGGCCCCTCTATACCTCACCAGTCCCACAGCCACCAATACGCTGCCCACCAAGCTCAACTGCAGCACGTTTTATCTACCCTGAACTGGTGTCTCCCCCAAAACCAGCCCACTTAGCCAACGGGATGTTGGGGCCAATGGTGTCTCCAGGCTCCCTGGTCACCTCAGTTGCTGGGAATCCTGAGAACAGTCCAGTAAGTTGGAGCGTCTTTTGAATCAAGTCTCTTGTGTGAGCATAGATGTGGGGAAGCAAGAGGCACTCTTGCATCCTCATGTCTCAGTTTTAAGGTATTATTGAAATGTGCTACTTGATTATGATTGTGAACATAAATGGGGGCATTGCTACATAGAATTTTGTTCATTTTAGGGAATAGTGAACACTTCTATTATATTCTAGTCATCAAAAACTAGCAATCTAGCAAATGGGCACTGGGATTTTCTATTATAATAGAGGGACATTCTGTGGAAGCTTCACTTCAGCTCTGTAGGAGCCTCACTTAAGTACTGGCTGAGAATTCCTGATGGTAGTAGCTTCCCCATATTAGGGTCAGATGTACATTATTTTAGTGCTGCCCTAAGCCCAGGTTAATCCTGAGATCTAATGAATTATCCTGAAGAAACAAACCAGAGCTCTATCGCATAGTGAATGGACCCAAAATGGGAAGTTCTCTACTGATTTATCTCCCCATCTCAACAGGTAGCTCCTGTCTCTTCCTGGTCTGGATCACAATTACCTATATCAGATCTGCCTACCTCCAGTGGTTCCTCTGCCCAACAATCATCCATCAGTGAAGGTAAGGAATGTTTCAGAAGGATTGGAGCAGGAAATCCGGGCCCTCTAAAAGTTGCTATTGCCCAAAGTCATGAGTCAGCAGCAGCATCCATGGGGAATGGCTCAAACTCAGCATGATGCCAGGTGCGGTGTTGTAATGCAAGCCCCGCCTCTTTTGTACATGCACTGATGTTGCATCCATGTTCAAAAGGGGCAGGGCTTGTATCACAATGCTACATCTGCCATCTTGCAAATTTTGACACACACACCCTTGCAAATACTGCTGTGAGTTAGACTTAAATTGTCCTTAGCTGTACTGATATAAAACAGTCTTTCCTCTTCAAGACAATAGCATCCAGCAACAGTTGCAAAGGGTATAAAATCTGGTGCACTTCACACATTGACTGCACCCATTTTGTGGATACGGTCAAGTGAGCTGTAATAGATGATCCGACTGGTAATTACTGGTCATTGCAGGTTGCATGATCCTCCCTTCCAATCCCTGGGCAGCCTTCTCTGGAGCTTTTCTCTTCCAGCACCACTTGATTCAGCTGCTAGCCTTTGCTTTTGCTGCAGGTGGCACAGGGCTGCTGCTGTGCTCAGCAAACTTGTGGCAGGGTCGAAGAGTTCTAGGCCCTTACTTTCCTGCTTTTCTTGGGCATGGTAAAGAGAGGGAGAAGGAGACCTAAGCTGGCTCTTTTGCTTTCTGTTGGATTTCATTTGATGCCAAAACTGAGCTCCAGTTACCTCCCTCTCTCTGGAACCTTGCCTGTCTGGCTTTACAGGGAAAGTCTACCACTCTTATGGATGCATATATATAAGGATTGTACATAGCCATGGCCCTGCACCAGGTTTCTAAATGAGCCACAACAGGCACCACCCAAAATCAGATGGGAGGCAAAAGTACCAGCTGTATTTCCTTTGTTTGCCTCCTTATCACTCCTCTGGGCCCACAGACTGCATGGAACCATGGGGTCTATGACCATAACAAAATCTTGCCATGGAGTAACTTGTTCCTTGTGATACCTCATACAAGGAGCCATATTGTGTGCCTCCCCACATCCCCCATAGGAGAAGAGCATACACAGGCTGCCCAGTGACTTTAAGTAGCACCGCTTGGGCTTAAAGACATCCTGTGAGCAGTGGCTGGTAGCAGCAACAGCTGGCAGGGAATTCTGGGAGTTGAAGTTCACACATCTTCAAGTTGCTAGGTTTGAAAAACACTGCTCTATAGGAAGACTTGCCTACCCTCATATTTAGTTTTTCTTTACCAGGTGAGCCCAAGCCACAAATCCTGGGCCGTTTCCAGGTGACCCCCACACGGAATATCCCATCAGAATCCCCCCCCAAAGGCAACGGTCCTGACATCTCGAGTACTTCCGAATCTGATAGTGGATCTCCTGGTGAAACACCTGTGCAGGAAGCCGAGGAGGGCACCACCCCTGTGGCAGAAGGAGAAGGGGAAGGAGAGCCCATACATGGCAATGTTGTCTGGATGAATTATATGCACAGCCCTTCCTATCCAAGCAGCGACGATTCAGACAGTACAGAAGATGATGATGTCTGGATTGAGCTGCAAGCCTTACGCCAGAAGTGAGTAATCTTGTGTGCAGGCAAGAAATAAAACTGTTCCCCACTCCATTCATTAACATACCCTTTCATTCTGCCTTCCTCTTAGGCATCTCTCTGAAGTAGAAAAGCTCCAAGCCCAGCAGAAACAAGAAATAGAGGAGCTTTATGCCCGCCTTGGCAAGGTGCCTCCTGCTGGAATCGTGTCACCTGCAGCCATGCTCTCCAGCCGCCAGCGCCGCCTCTCCAAGGGCAGCTTCAATCCCCTGAGGCGCAGCAGCCTGCAGCGCCCAGACTCGGCACAGCCTCAAGGTAAGCCCTGCCTTACCCCTGCACTAAGTCCATGCGAGCAGTGGGCAGCCCTTGCTGCAGGCTTAATTGACTAACCTAGCTATAAGGGCAGACGTTAGTAAACCTAGTTAAATGAGAAAGTGTCTTGCCTTGTGCCACTTTGGAAAATGCCCTTGCTCAGATAAAGGATATAGAACTTATACAATGTGCCCCACCCTGATTCTTTGTCAACCAGCTCAGTGTTTTGTGGGAAACTATTCAGCACTGCTGGTACTGTAAACAATCTTCAGGTGTTTCCTGGGTTTCTCTGAACTGAGAATCTACCATATTTTAAATAAATGCCTGCCTGTCTTTGGGAAATTGTTTCAATGAAATAACAAGGCTGCAGGCCTGACCTTAATGTAAACACTTCAAGAGTGACTGAACGCAGCTTTTTAGGGATGAAGCCTCTTTAGCCTCATTCCTGAAAGTATAGATTGCACAGCCATTCATTCACTTACCCCCACTGCAGCAGTTAGCATAACTGTTCCCCTGCTTCTAATACTAGAAGACACCAAAAATCTTGATTAAGACTTTAGTAGGATGGATGGGTAGGAGAGGAGAATTTTTTTAAACCGCCCCCCATCCCAGTGCAAAGAAAATGCATACTGTAATTGTGTGTGATATTGTACCATGGTGTCATTTTCCCATCTATACTGTACTTATATACTGTATTGATTTTCGTTACAGCTGTCCCTGCACTAATGTGATTGTTACCCTTGCAGGGATCATGAGGAGAAATTCTGTGAGCGGCAGTGGCCTCCCCTCTCAAGAGCAGCGGCATAGTAAAGGCGTGAAGTTTGCCAGTGACGTTGGATGCCTGGTAAGCAATGGACTAGGCCAGTGGCTGGCCGGGGAATTCTGGGAGTTGAAGTCCACACATCTTAATGTTGCCAAGTTTGAGAAACACTGGTCTGGAATGTTTGCTGTGGGCCAGAAGTTAACTAGCCCATGTTGGGCAGGCAAGGGCAGTGCAACCTGTCTTGGCTGAAAAAGTTAGATCGATCTGCCCCGGTGCATGGTCTCTCCAGCTCCAGCTGTTTTCATCTACATGGCAAAAGCAGCATTGCAGCCTTGGGCCACAAGCCCTGCCCCTTTGGGGCATGCCAGTGATGTCATGAGGTGTGTGCAGATGGGGCAGGGCTTGCAGCGCAACCGCACAACCTTGTTTTCTTCAGGCTGATCAGTTTGAAACCCCCCTCCCCAAAACCACTGCCCCAGTGGGTGGTGAGAATATTTCTTTATCGTTCTTCCCAAGTGTGATTACTCTGGACATGAATTAGCCAAATCAGAAATGTTTCTTAAGCTCGCTAATATGCTACAAATCACTTCCATGCATTACCAAAAAGAGCCAGGTGGAATATTTGACTACCATTTGACAAATAATGCCTGGACAAGCACTGTTCATTTAGAAAGGAGTAACCTGTTACACCTCTCTAGTAAATCTAAACCACACTCAACAATAAATTTAAGGGCTGGTAAAACTGTCCCAACAGTAATATATTACTGCTCGTATAGACTTACCAAAAGCCACTGTAGAACAGTTTTTAACTCAATTACATGCAATGAATGACATGTTTCCAAGGAGAGCAGGGGGAGTGCTATAGGAGGGTGCATAAAACAGCCAATAAAAAAAATCCAGTTGCTCCAGGAAAATAAATTTTAAAAAAATTCAAATTGTTTAAAGGGAGCAGGAACTAATGAACAGCTGGAAAGCAATGTTCATATCAAAAGCCTGCCACAGCAAAAACCTGATCTTACCCATGAACAGGTATGTTTGCTGCCTTCAGTTATATATTAAAAAGGCAATATAAAATGATGATGATGGTGGTGGTGATGATGATGATGTAGATCAATACCCCATGACAGTCAAACAACAGAACTTGAATACAGTATATTTGTTTTCAAAAGTTTCAGAACTAAAGACACAGCTGTAAGTATATGTCTGTATTACTTTGCTATGGCAATCAAAACATGATGACCACATCCGTGTTTAATGCCTCAATTCAGAAATTAGAATAACTATGTTCGTTAATAACATTTGCAAATCTTTTCTCCAAATTCCTGGATATGCTTAGCTATCACACTTCTAAGAATAGGACCTGAAATTCTCAGGTATCAAATTCTGACTGGAAAAATCATGCCATTATATAAAGCTGCCTTAGACTGACTGGGTTGATTGTACTAAGCCATGGTTTATTTAGACATGTTAATAATAACATGTAACACCTCTTCCCAGTTACATCTAGCCATCCCATGAGGTCCAGCTGGAAAGACATGTTTTTTTTAATTAATTAAAAAAACCAAAATGATAATACAGATGGAGATACATACGTTATCATAAAGAGGAAAAAAACATAGAAAGTGCTTTACAAAAAAGTGGAAAAAGTGCAAGAAAAAAGAAAATTTTAGCTAGGTCCGGCTGGAAAGGCATGTTATGGATCCTGTCTACTAAAGAGTTCTATCTGATGGGTCCCAGGAGATGAGCCTGCCATTGCACCCACCCTTTTGAACAACTTTCCACCAAGATGAGATTATCCCCAACACTCTTGTCCTTCCAAAAATCTCTTAAAAGGTGTTTTTTTCCCAGCAGGCTTGGGGATCCTATGGTAATAGGGAGCCCAAAAGATGGTTGTATTGTATGTGAGATTTTAGTGCATTCTCCTGTGGTTAAGGCAACAGGCTAGGAACCAGGAGACTGAGAGTTCTAGTCCCACCTTAGGCCTGAAAGCCAGCTGGGTGACCTTGGGCCAGTCATTCCCTCTCAGCCCAACCCACCTCACAGGGTTGTTGTTGTAGGGAAAATAGGAGGAAGAAGGAGTATTAGGTATATTCACCACCTTAAGTTATTTATTAAAAAAATAATAAAGGCGGGATAGAAAATAAATAAAATAATTGTTTTTAATGGTTACTTAAGATTTGTTTTGTTTGCTTTATTGTATACCACCCAGAGTGACATAAATGAGATGGGCAACTATATAAATTTGATAAATAAATAAAATAAATGAAATAAATAAACCACACATATATTGTGCTAGTCATAAATCAGATTTATTAAACCACAATCACTGGATTCAAATATTGCATGAATCCAGGAGTGAACCACCTGTGACACTCCAGATACTGCTCAATTAAAACTTCCATTAGCTTAGCCCTGGCTAGCAATACCAGTAGCAAGGGATGTTATGAGTTGAAGTCCAGTAACATCTGGAGTAACATGGGTGATCATTTTGCTACAAAATGAAGCAAGTTTATGGCTTAGCACACTAAGTGACTCCAGCCTGTGTTAGGCATCCATTTCATCAACCAGCAGTAGACATCTAATGTGTGCTATTTAAAATTCACTCATCTCACAAGTTATCTTTGTTTCTTCAGTAACCAGACCATTTGTGGATACTTTTGTGGACTCTACCTCAGCCTGTTGCCCACCCTCAAAAGGATGGAATGAAAGGGCCTTGTGCAGCATCTGCCTTCTGCTCTATTCATAAGGCCAATCACCATCATTCAGTATGACAAAGATATCTTGATAAAAGGAACAGAACTGCTGTCTCTGAGAATTGTATCACTACCAATGGAGCAAGGATTACAACACCTCAGTGCTACTGAGCTTCTCTCTGTAAGCTTTGGGTCTGCAAAGGGATGCCAAGCCCCTGTTGTTTGGGAGGACTTCTCATGAAAATGCCAGGATGTGCATGGCTTTCTGCTGTTTCTCTCTTATAAAGGAATGCTACTGAAACAGAAGCAAGATGCCCTATGGGATCCTTTGTTCTCTGGAGTGAAATCCTCATGCTTCAAGCTTTATTGATCTTTGTGCCTTGACAAGAGGAGGTCAAAATCTAGACTGAGTGGATGTTGCTTGCTCCTCTTAATTCCCAAAGCCACCAAAGGCTCCTCTAAATCTTTAAGCAGCTGTCTTATGGGAGATGAGTATTAAAGGAATTGGGGGCCCTCCTCATTGCTTGAGCTGCAAGCTCAGCCCCAGCAGCAATGGCAGTCTGCTTGATCTCCTCTGCACTTTTTGAAAACTTTGCCTTGATTGGAGTACAACTTTACTTACAGAGGTATCTGCACTTTGGAGTGAAACCCTTGGGTATGAAGTTTTTATATATCTACTGTATATATAAAGTTGGGCTTTGGAAGGAAAGTTGATGTTGCATAAGTTATTTTCCTTTTTATACATCTAAAGTTGTCATGTAGCAACTCCAAAATGAGGAAACTGGTATGTCCATGTAAACCTGTAATTACTATAACATGCCAATCCATATTCAGCTAAGGTTCCCCTCAAACAGGCAGCACCAATCTGGCCAAAGTAAATAAAAGATGAACCCAAAGGAAATAAGTAAATATATATTCAGAGAACATTCCAAATTCTTTGATCCTTTCTTTCTCTTTCCCCTGTACAGTACTCACTATTGCATTCTGAGCTCCCCGCTAAGATTGAGTTCAGGCCAACGGCTTTTGGTAGAGCTACTCTTTTTTTCCTCCATAACCTTTTTGGATACAAAAAATGAGAAAAGCAGATAGTAGGGAAACAAGTAAGGGTTGCAAGTAGGAGATAATGACATCCACCCCTACCTTCCCCCGTGTATTTCTGTCAATAAGGCAGGCATTAGCACAACAAAAGCTTCACCAGGAAACCAATCCTCTGGAGGGCATCACAGGATCCACAGGCTGTTTTGAATCCCCCTCTCCCGGAGCAGAGAAGGCTGCATTCCTGCATTGAGAGATGATCCAACCTACTAAGCCCCCTCTTGACTGCCAGTGTTTGGCACATCAGCATTAGCCCTCCAGTGCTTGTTGGTAGAGGCAACAACAACAACAACAACAACAAAAGGTGTACTCTTGGGGTATCAGGGTGAGAAAGAGTGAAGGCTTGGAGCCATGAAATCTAGTCTTCTCATTTCCCTGGCATGTATGCACATAAGCAGCAAATTTATGGTAATGCTGGAGCCGGTATAGATAAATTCACATTCATTGCCATCAGTAGAACTTCCAAGGGAATAAAATGGGCCAGTAAAATGGGAAGAACCATAAAATGCTCCTCTTCTCCATTCTGGCACAATCCCAGAAGGCAGGGCCGAAGCTAGGGGGGGGCAACCAGGGCATGTGCCCCGGGCGCCGCACTGGTGGAGAGCCAAAATGAGTCTGGGGGGGTGCCAAAATGAGCGCTGAGGGGGCGCCAAAATGGGCACTGAGGGGGTGCCAAAATGGGCGCGGAATCCATGTTTGCCCTGGGTGACACAGACCCTAGTTGTGGCCCTGCCAGAAGACACTGTATTCTACTTTTCATTTCTGCCCCCATTCCCAGTAGAACTGTTTAACATCCAACCTCTTTGATGGAAGGGGCACATTCCACAGTTAACAGAAATGTATTTATGAAAGCCACCGTAATTTGGATACACCAAAGAGGAACAACCTCTCGATCAAAGCTCTTTACAAGCAGAGGAGGGAGTCTAACAAAATCAGCAAAGACAAATGGATGGAGGGATCTGGGTGAAAGTGACAAGCGGGAACTGTCATACTTTTCAGCTATTTGAGTCATTTGCTCCCAAGACTTCTTGCATACCCAAGTTTGGGGGAGGGGACTGATGTCAGGTACGTAGTTTTTCCAACTCCAAGGACAGCTTATACCAGCTGCTGAAGAACAGAAGTGGTAGAGTGCTATTGGGCTCAGTCCTGCTTGTGTGGTTCATATACTGTAAATATCCTGCTGGCCACTCTGGGTGTAAGGATTGCCTACCCTAATAGACTCAGACTCACAAGCAGGAACTTAATGATATCTGATTTATTAAAGAATAGTATGCAAATACAGAGAAAGCTGAGAATGAGCAAAAGTGCGCCAAATACAAACTAAAAACCCTCGGCACAAACGTAATCCCTCCCCTCGCCCGGCCGTTGAAAACTCCCCCCCCCCCAGGTGCTGATAACCGTTTCTGCTGATGTCCTGGGAAAGAAACCTTGAACACACGAGATAACCCAAACACATTCCAATCCAGCTGCAAACAGATAACAATCTCATGAGACAGAATCCTCCTCCCCTCCCAAACGAAACACGCATCAGCCAAATGACATGTGAAACGTTACGATGCAGTGGTAACATTGGAACGATGAACATGACATACCGCCCCCCCCCAAAAAAAAAACGAAACACTAAGGAACAGGTTTCAGAGGATAAGCCAGATGAAAGCGTCTAACTAAAACAGGAGATTGAACATCATGGGCAGACACCCACTCAGGGTGGGGGAAGTGCTTCCAATGAATCAGGTATTGCAGGGAGCCATGATGCCTGCGAGAATCAAGGACCTCCTTCACCTCAAAATGTTGCTGTCTGTCCATCATGATTGGAGCAGGAGGTGGAGGCTGCGGGTGCCAATGATCGGAGTGGCTGACAGGCTTGAGCAAGCTGCAATGAAAAACAGGACGCAACCGTTTCAGATTGTGAGGCAAATCCAGTTTAAACATGACAGGGTTCACGATTCCCACAATGGGGAAAGGACCCACAAACTTAGGAGCCAACTTTCTGGTGGGCTGTGGGGACTTTATAACTTGGTGGAAAGGTAGACCTGATCCCCAACTTTAAAATCAGGTTGAAGGGCTCGCCGCTTATCGGCGTGCAGCTTATAAGTAGACTGGACATCAGCCAAAGCCTGCTGAATTACCAGCCAGGAATCAGCCAGCTGAGCAGCCCAATCAGAAGGAGAGCAGGGCTGCGCGGGGGGTTGGGGCAACTCAGGGATGGGGACAAAATCCCATCCAAAAACAACATGAAAAGGGGTGTGCCCTGTGCTCTGATGAACGGCATTGTTATAAGCCACCTCAGCAAAAGGCAGCAGATCAACCCAATTATCCTGTTGATAATTGACAAATGCCCTCAAAAATTGCTCCAGGGTCAAATTGAGGACCTCCATAGATCCGTCAGTCTCTGGATGCGACGCAGTGGACAACGCCTGCTTGGTGCCCACTAGCTTCAAAAATGACTCCCAAAATTTGGAAGAGAACTGTGTCCCGCGGTCCGTGACCAAGCAGGAGGGGTTACCATGGATCCGGTAGATGTGGATTAGAAAAAGGTGGGCCAATTGCAGAGCAGACGGAATAGAAGCACACGGAATGAAATGGGCTTGCTTGGAAAAGTAGTCCTTTACCACCCAAATCACAGTCTTTCTCTGACTAGGAGGCAAATTTACAATGAAATCCATAGAAATCTCCTCCGAAGGACAGGAGGGGCAGGCCACCGGCTGCAGCAGGCCATGTGGTTTCCCCCCTTTCCGTTTTGACATGGCACAGACAGGACAAGAAGCAACATAACTTTTTACATCACGTCTTAAAGTGGGCCACCAAAACTGGCGCCGTACCAGGTGCAATGTTTTGACAAACCCAAAATGTCCAGCCACCTTATCATCATGAGATCTACTTAAAATTTCCCTTCGCAAACTGTCAGGCACATAGAGGCGGTTTTGCTTCCAAGCTAACCCTTTGTCAAATTAAATTGTCTCTATTCACCTGCAACCAAGTATCAGATTTCACCTCTTGCAGAAACTGTTGTTGCAATTGAGAGGGAACTGGAGTCCTCCCCCCAGCCAGTGAAACTGAAGCAGGAGGCAGCTGCGCACGAGTTTGACTGCGTGTGACAGCCTGCAAACCCAATTGGGGTTCTGTCCACACCGTACCCACAATGTCAGGTACCTGGACCGCATCCTGGGGTAGGCGGGAAAGTGCATCAGCCAGGAAGTTTTTCTTGCCCAGAATGAATTTCAATTTAAAGTCAAAGCGACTAAAAAATTGAGCCCAGCGGATCTGTTTAGGACTAAGCTTCCGGGGTGCGCTGAGCACTTCCAAATTTTTATGGTCAGTCCAAACCTCAAAAGGACATTTAGCCCCCTCTAAAAGGTGGTGCCATGCCTCCAAAACTGCCTTGACAGCAAAAGCTTCCTTTTCCCAAACATGCCGCCTTTCTGTCTCGGAAAATTTTCGGGACAGATACACACACGGCTTCAGGAGGTTGTCAGCATCCACTTGCAGCAAAAGCGCTCCAATTGAAAAATCAGAAGCATCCACTTGAACTGCAAAGGGTTTAGTGGGATCAGGGTGTTGAAGAATGGGTTCAGCAGTGAACAGGCTTTTGAGTTTGTCAAAAGCCACCTGGCAGTCAGTTGTCCAATTTAGCAATGCCCCTGGGTTTTTACCTTGCATGTGTCCCCCAACCCCTTGGTACGTAACAAGTCAGTAAGAGGCAATGCAATTTCTGCGAACCCCTGGATGAATTGGCGGTAATAGTTGGAAAATTTGGAGCTGCCTACGGGTATGCGGGCGCTCCCACCCCAAAATGGCTTGAATCTTCGCAGGATCCATCTCAATGCCCTTGTCAGAGATCCTGTACCCCAGGTAGTCAAGCTGAGTCTTATGAAATTCACACTTAGAAAGCTTGGCATAGAGCTCAGCCTTTCTCAGTTTGCTAAGCACCTGTTTTACGAAGCGCTCATGTTCCTCTTCAGTTTCAGTATAAATCAAAACATTGTCCAAATAGACCAGTACACCCTTGAACAAATGTTCATGTAACACTTCATTGATCAATTGCATGAACACCCCTGGTGCCCCCGCCAACCCAAAAGGCAAAACTTTATACTGAAAAGAACCCAGTGGACAATTGAAAGCAGTCTTCCATTCATCCCCCTCCCGTATGCGGATGCGGAAATAGGCTTCCCGCAAATCCAGCTTAGAGAAGATTCTCCCCTTAGCCAGATGTGCTAACATGTCTTTTATTAACGGCAGAGGATATTTGTTTAATATCGAGACTGCATTCAATCTGCGGTAATCTGTACAAAGTCTCAATGTCCCATCCTTCTTTCCCCGAAACAAGACAGGGGCGCCTACTGGCGAATTCGCTGGTTCAATGAAACCTCTGGCCAAGTTCTTGTCCACAAACTCCCTCAACGCCACCAGTTCCTTCTGAGTCATGGCATAAATTTTTGGCTTGGGCAATTGAGCGTCGGGGACCAACTCTATCGCAGAGTCAGTTTTTCGATGGAGTGGGAGTTGGTCCACTTCTTTCTCACCAAACACATCTGCAAAGCTTTGGTATTGCTCCAGCAAGCCCTCCAGTGGTGTGACAGCGAAATGTGGGGTTGCTGCCGCCACCCTCCCCACTGCAGCCTCCGGAGCATCTTCCTCCCCAGGGGCTTGATAGAAACCATCCCCAAAAGTCAAAGTCCTGTGCACCCAATTTATATAGGGGTTTTGTTGGGCCAACCAAGGGATCCCCAGAATGACTAGGGGATGCCCCACAGGCGCCACCACAAACTGCAGCCCTTCACGGTGGCTACCCAATTGTAATGCCACCATTCCCATGAAATGGGTGACCGGTTTCCCTCCCGCAGTAGAACCATCCAGCTGGGTAAAAATCATGGGACGCTGCAGTGGAAAGCTGGGTAACTCCAGAGCAGCCACCACATCAGGGTGCATCAAGCAATGCGAACACCCCGAATCGATCAGTGCCCAAACTTCAACGGTCCTTGTGCGGGAGCCTAACTTCACTTTCACGTTCAGCGTGGGACAATTGGCACTCACCAAAACATCTTCGCGCCCGTCCTCCACCACCTGCCCACAGGCGCTCTTTAGAGCAGGTGGCTGGCGTTTCCCGCCGGCTGGTGTAAATCGAGCTCCCCCTCGCACCCGAAGTAAGGAACCTCCTCCACTTCAGTTTCTGCCTTGGCTGCCTTCATTTTCCTGGGTAGGGAGGGTGATTTCCCCGCCGGCTTCCCCGAACGATCATCGGTCTTGCCCTTCGGGCATGCCACCGCTCGGTGACCCTCCTTTCCACATCGGAGGCACTGCCCTTTCGCATAACGGCACTCCCTTTCCTCCTCCCAGGAACATTGGCCGGACTTTCCAGTAGGCGCAGCAAGGCGGGAACCCTTGCTGAGGCCGGAATGTCTCATCACCTTCCTGTGAGCGAAGGTCTCATGGGCATGTTCAGCCTTCCCTGCCAACTGTATCCATTCATACAGGGTATCTGGGTCGTCCCTACCCAGCGACCACCTCAGGACCTCCGTGTTCAGACTGTCCTTAAATAGCTCTATTAAGGTAGATTGGGACCAATCCTCCACCTTCCCAGCCAGAGCCTTAAATTCCAGAGCATAGTCCGCTACAGATCGTAGCCCCTGGCTAAGCTCCCTCAGTGCCCATTTTGCCCTTTCTTTAGCTAACGGGTCTTCAAAGTGTAACTTTAATGCCCACAGGAATTCTTCAAACTCCTCCAGCTCAGGAGCATCCAACTGACATAACTGCACAAACCAATCGGCAGCCCGCCCCTTCAGTTTAGTGGCAATGGCATTAATCTTGGCTCTTTCGGAACGAAAATACGGTCCCCATTCATCCATATAACTCCTTGCATTAGTAAGGAAGAACGACAACTTAGTTGGATCTCCGTCAAATTTAACTGTAAAGTCCTTAACCCCCACTCCGGGCAGTCCCTTCACCACATCTGGGCAGTTGGACTTTCTTCTAGCTCCCAGGGATCTCCGCTCTCGAGGAGGGGACTTTGAAATTCGCACTCTCGGCACCCTTGCCTCCTCTCTGTGCCGGGTCCTACTCCTTTCCTCCGAAGAAGGGGGGGGCGAAGAAGGGGACGAATGCCTATTACTAGACTCCCCTCTCCTCCTCTCCTGAGGACCCCAGTCCATTGATATTTTCTGAAGCATGAATTCTATTGACTCCAATTTGGCCACCAGCCTTATACAGTCAGGGGTTTGGGAATTCTCCTTTCCCTCCTGCCTCACCACAGTTGGGGACATCGGGTATCGCTGCTTCCAAGACGTTTTGGACGTCCCTGGTAGAGGTCCCTGTGTTTCATCCCAGGTGATCATCTCGCCTGGCAACTCGCCAGTCGGTTCAGGGGCTCTTTTACCTCCAACCTCCTCTTCTCCCAGGCTTGAGCTTGACATCTCCCAAATTTCCGAGAGCTCCGGAGTAGAGACCCTCTCTGTTCTTATCACCGTGGCGTCGGGTTCCCCCTCACTCGATTCCTCGCTTTCCATGGTTTGGGGATTTGGTTTGCTCATCGCTAGCACTTCTCCCTCACAAAATAAATCTGGAAAGGGGCTAACGGTAAGTTTTTTGGATTCTCAGCTTTATGTAAGGATTGCCTACCCTAATAGACTCAGACTCACAAGCAGGAACTTAATGATATCTGATTTATTAAAGAATAGTATGCAAATACAGAGAAAGCTGAGAATGAGCAAAAGCGCGCCAAATACAAACTAAAAACCCTCAGCTCAAACGTAATCCCTCCCCTTGCCCTGCCGTTGCAAACTCCCCCCCCCCCCCCGCCAGGTGCTGGTAACCGTTTCTGCTGATGTCCTGGGAAAGAAACCTTGAATACACGAGATAACCCAAACACATTCCAATCCAGCTGCAAACAGATAACAATCCCATGAGACAGAATCCTCCTCCCCTCCCAAACGAAACACGCATCAGCCAAATGACATGCGAAACGTTACGATGCAGCGGTAACATTGGAACGATGAACATGACACTGGGGAACTAGTATTAGAAGGTTAAGATATAACTGCCCTAATTAGCTCTTGATCATGCTAGAACTGAAAATACTCTAGAATCTTTAACACTGAGAGGGGAAAAAAGAACCCTGCTGTTGAAATCTGAATTGCAAACAAATAATATAGGCCAGCTTTTACTAAAGGGAAAATTCCCTTCTTTCTTTTGAGCCTTAAAGAAATTCACATTTGATAAATACCTTGTCTGGCTTCTGGTCAACTGTTGGTTTAATTATTTACTTACTCCAAACAGAACATATGAGAAACAATAAGAGCAGCAATACAGTAGTCAAAGTAGCACATCAAAAAGCTTATGGCCTAGAAATGAACTTGCCAAAGTCTGCAAGCATTCTGCTTGATAGAAAACTTAAGCAGTTCAACTCTGCAGATTTGTGCCATAAAAATCTTTGATCTTTTGCCATTTGAAAAAAAAGACACAGACTCATCATATGGATACTAAATGTCAAGTTCATTTTTCCACTTCCTAAAGCCACACACACATCACCCATGTGGGTGAGAAGGGATTTTTTTAAATATATATATGTTTTATTAAGAATTTTTATTATAATCATAAAATCGAATACAAACTAAGCTTAAATAAATAAAGAGTAAAAAGTGCAAGAAAAAAAAGAATATAACATAAAAAATATATAAAGAAGTGACTTCCAACCTTCATCACAACATATATAAACAAGTTTAGTAACTCTTTACCCTCTCTAAAGTTAAGCATCTTTTCAGTCCTGGTGTCAGCAGAAAGTCTATAAAGGATAGCGAGAAGTAACAACGTATTTTAACCTTGATCAAATAAACTTTATAGTCCTTCCTTTTACTTCTAGCAGTCTTAATCCTTAGTTCAAATATTGTTGTAGGATTTATTTCTTCTTTGTCCCATTGCACAGAGTTCTGCAAGGCTTTAACAAGCTTCTTTTGTAAATCCAATAGGAAAAAATTATCCAGGTTACTCTCTTGGTTTGTCATTTGTATTTCCCTTTTGAATTTTAAAACTTCAACCAATTTCTTTTGTAAATCCAAGCAGACATCATTACTGATATTGTTGATATTGTGGCTATTTTCTGATTCCATTCTTCAAACGTCTCCCTCGGTATTTTTATTGTCATAACATTTTGTACCATCTTGCAGGCCTGTGTATCTTTCCTCTACCTAAAATATTTAGTGCCCTCTAGTGTTCAGTTTTTGAAATTATGAAATTCGTTGTTATGTCTTGTAAAAACCAAAACAGGATCTATTTCCCACAAGAAGCTGTTTGTACTTTATAATTAATTCCAAAATCTTATTGTAAAAGTTTCAATATTCCAATTTTATCTGGACCCTTAGTCCACTTTCTAGGATCAAAATCTAATTCAGCTTTTTGCTGTTTCAGATTCTTTAAATTCTTAAGTTTATGATTAAAATTGTCTTTCATTCAGGATTAAAGGCAAGATGGCTAATCCCATCATCTTCCAATGCTCAAATCCGCAGAAAACCACTGTCTTGTGGTCTCCTCATGGGGAGCAGCCATCCAGAGCACATGTGGGTGATCTCCTGTCCTTTTTTTATCTGGAGAGGTTCCAAGGAACCAGTCTATTTACTGGTTCCTTGGTCTTTGCTGTGGTCAGCTCTGCAAGCCATACTTCCTGCAGAAGTCCCAAAGCCACTCTTGACAGGCATGCTTTGAAAAGGGGCTTTCAAAGCCACTCTTGATGCTTTGAAGTATTTTAATATGTGCACAGATTTGCTATGCATTTACAAAGCTGTTAAAACTGACATGCGATTAGTATATTTCTAATATCTGAAAAACTACACACAGCTTACAAACCCTTAAATGACAGTATTTTATCCTGTGTGACAATAGAATTATTTTTATTTAAATACTGTAATCACTCCCTGGAGGAGGTTTTCAAGCCATAGAAATTATGTTATTATTCATGCCTTTGTATTGACCTCATTAGCTTAAGCCATCTACTGTGAGGATCATTCTTCAAATCTGAAAAGAAAAAGCTTGCATTTTAAGAGACTTACCTGTATTTTGCTCCACTTTTAGATCTTTATTATCCCATTATTTTTTATAAATAACTCAAGGTGAGGAACATACCTAATACTCCTTCTTCCTCCTCCTTTCCCCACAACAATCCTGTGAGGTGAGCTGGACTGTGTGTGTGTGACTGGCCCAAGGTCACCCAGCCAGCTTTCATGCCTAAGGAGGGACTAGAACTCACAGTCTCCTGGTTTCTAGCCTGGTGCTCTAGGCCAAACTAGCTCTTGCTTCCTAACCCATAGGACTATGACACATAAATGCCTTCCTCATTTATCTTGCTAAATGAGCTCAGGGTAAGCAAAGTCCCCGAAGCCAACCACCACTTAATGAATATTGTGGCACCTATTACAGAAAAGGCTATTTCCTTTTGGAAATTAAACAACAAAAAGAATACAAGGTAACAATAATGGATGCAAAAATATACTTCTGAAGATCATTAAACCAACAATGAAATTATTTTTAAACAGATTAAAAACAGAAATCAGGGTAATAGTTGGGCAGTTGGATGAATATAGGGGCTAAAAAAGTACCAAAGGAGACCAAACAGATTTTGCCATGCTTTAAAACCTAACATAATCCCAAGTGCAACCTCTGTGCCAGAAGCCTGGGAAAAGGCTAATCAAACATTTATCTTTAAAAAAAAGTCTTACCCCATTGGGGAAGGGAAGAGGACCAGAAAATATAGGCCAGTTAACCTAACATTACAGGACAAATTTTGCTGAAGAAGAATCAGCTCCTGAAAACTTAAATTCTTATTCATGTAAAGTTACAATAAATACATGCATAATGTGCAATCTGGTAGACACTGCTTATAATAACTTTCAAAACCATTTAATAAAGTCCCTTATTGAAGCATTCTAAGCAAACTGTCCATAGGCTAAGAAAAGAGAGGTCTTCTTATAGAATGATCAAAGCACAGAAGAGGTTTCAATAAAAAGACAATTCTTACAGTGACTGGTTGTAAATAGAATGTTTCCAAAGGACAGTATTTTTTAAATCGACTCATAAATTATATGGAATTAGGGGTACCCATTCAAGTGAGTTATTCACAACTTCACAGTCCCTTTCCTGACCAGTGCCCATCTTGGACCCCATCAATCCATTTATGATTAGGGTTTTTTTTTTTTGCCAAAATCTAAATTACTATTTTTAATTTTTTTATAATCTAGAGATGGTAGTCTGCTGCAAACATTAAGGGCAAACATTAAATTGGCACATGTGATTCAGTATTAAAAAAATTGTATATATATTATATAAATGGATTGATGGAGTCCAAGATGGGCACTGATCAGGAAAGGGATTGTGAAGTTGTGAATAGCTCAGTAAAAACAGCAATCTTACAGCTGCTAGAAAAAGGCAAATTCCATGTTAGTTATCTGGAAAGGAATCAAACATTTAATGGCTAATATTATAATGCCTTCATATAAAACTTGCAGGAAAAAACATTAAAAAAAGGATGGATCAATACTTTTGCAAGGTTTTAACTTTGGGGCTTTTAAGTTTAGAAGCAAAGTATACAGAGGCTTGACAGAAATATACAAAATTATGTATGGTATCAATAAACTGGAAAAGGATTTGTTTTTACTCTCATAATTCTAAACAGATTATATCTCAAGCTGGGTACTGGGAGTTTCAGGACAGCTAATAGCAAAGTATTTATTTCTTTTGCTACCATCAGATACAGAAATAATCACCAATTTGGAAAGATTTAAAAGAAGATTAAATAAATTGATGGACAAAAATTACACTGCCAGCTGCTCAAAAACGGATGTACAATTCAAATGCAGTTATTACACGTGTTTTAAGCCAATATTCTTCAGAAGTATTGTATGTATTCAGAACGTACAATTCCAAATAAGATTTAGAAGATTTAAGAATTAAGTTGTTTGAGCAAGATTATTCCAATTTTGTTTCCTGTCATGTTTAGAAATATAAATGTTTGTCCTTTGCAAGGAGTCTACAATTTGACTTGGTTAGCACTGCTTTGTGTTGTGGAGGCAATATTATTAACCTCATTGAGGCACTTTGTGTTTCTTCTAGCTGGGGGGAAGGGGTAGAGAATACAAAGATACACAACAGTGGGGGTCATGCTACTTCATAAAACAGCTTTGAAAGAGTATTTTCCTCCAAAGCACCAGGAAAGTGAAACATCCCTTTTAAGTTTGTACAGCAATAATAAATATGAATATGATAAAGACTGACACCTTGGTAAGTTACATGTATATGAGGAGCACAAAAAGTTCACTTCTACCACTGATAAGTAAATCATTCACTATCTACATTTCAGTTGTAAACATATTTTAAAACATAACTCAGAACATAAAAGTTCTGAGCCTTCTTCCTTGGGCAGCTTTCAGTCGTACCCTAAAACAACTTCTCACACACAATCATCGTCCACTGAGCTTGTTTATTGGAGTTTCACACAACAGATAAAAGTATTACATGACTTTTATAGCTTAGACATGGCAATATGTTATCAGTGAACATCTTGAAATGCAGGGTATTATCCTTGGGAGTTTTGTTTAACATCCTCAAGAAGAGCCTGAGCACACAAAGAGGAATGCTGACTTTGAACATCTCAAATGAGCAATTCTTCAATTCTTTCAGCCTCATTCCGATGAAGTCTTTGCTGTCTGTGCTCGTATGATTTCAGCCTCTGTTTCTACCTCATGCAGCAAGACATCTTGGGAGAAAGCATACATGGTGTAAGCATCTGTACATGAAGGCTCAGGAAAACGATTACAGCATGAATGCTACTTGCCCCTACCAAATATATCTTCCAGTAATTTCCATCACCAGTCAAGAGCCAACACACTGCAACACTATCCCTGCCCTGAACTGGATGCAAAGGAAAAGACTGGAGAAAAGAAGAAGGGTAATGCCATTTGCCTTTCAAAATTTACCTCTCCCTAGAAAAAAAGTTAACCTTGATATTAAAGATGCTTTAACAAAGGAACACATTGCTGATGTCAAACGGGGCGGGGGAGTGGAATGGAGCCAATCAGTTTGGATGAGTCATCCCAATTAATACCAACAGGTGTTCTCCATGTACACAGGGTGAACCCGAGATACTGCCACTGAAATGCAGCAAGATACACATTTACATTTCAAAATCCCTCTTACACCCTCAAACAGCCAGAAAAAAAAAAATCTTAATGCCAGCAAATTCCAGCTCAAAGCCACCTGGATCCAGGAAATAGGCTGGAAAGAAGCTAGGGAGCAGCGCACTTTGCTTCCCTATAGTTTAGGAGCCAAAGGACACAAGGAAACTCCCCTCTTCAGGCAACTTACTGTGGAAGCTTGTACTACAACCTGGCGCCTCCCAAACTTACTAGATTTCAATTTCCAAGATGGTGTAGTGGATAAGTGTTGGCTTAGGAGAACAGAAACTCAAGATGCACTAGACCAAGGCACTCTAAGGGTAAATGTTAGCCAGTCAGTACTTGTGTTGTAACTGCAAGGATAAAACGAGGGCAAGATAGGGGAACCCCACGTGGCTATCTTGAGCTTCCCTGCCAAAAGTCAGGGAGAGAACTAGAATAACAAACAATCCATTTTTCATAGGTCTGCCGGTCCCAAGGCTCTACTTGCCAGGACTACAGAATACAGTAGAAGCCAACGTCTGAATTTCCGCCCTCGACCCCCCGCTTTTAAACCAGCTTCTGCGGACTTATGAGGACGCTCGTGAACTCCGAGAATTTAAGGTTATTGTAGCGCTGCCCGGAGCCCACCGACGCAAACAACGGAACTGGCCCACGACACGCGTTTCTCTTTCGGGCAGCCATGGTATCTTAGATTACCAAAGGATACAGATTCCTGCGGCGGCAACTCCTAACCCGAGGGCCAAGGCGTTGTTGCGGGTGCTCATCCCTCGCCGAACCGCCGCCATGCCTGGCCCTGAATTAAATCCAACGGGTGTCATCCTTTGCGGCTTGGCGTTCACAGGCGGCACACGCGAGAACTGCTCTCCTTGTTGCGGCGCCGACATCTTTCCCAGGACCTTGACAGAGAAAGGCGGTGTTAACCTTAGGAAGACAAACCCAGTACTGAGGAGCGCGCAGCCATCTTTGGTGAGGGCTATGACCCACGCTTGTCACTACGGCAGCCATTTTGAAAAAAACCGACCGTTACTACTAAAGGTTACGCTTTTTTTTTGCCATCTTTGGTGAGGGCAAATGCTAAGAAAAGGGGAGGAGTCACATTTTAAACTCAAAGTCATACACACGTTTACGGCACGGCGGTGCTCGGTTGAGAACCGGAGCGGGTGAGCGTGTGAGAGTGTGAGAACAGTTTAACCTCAAATTAATTATGAATCTTTTTTGTGCCCTTCAAAGTGAAGGCTAAAAACTCGGAGGGGAAGCCCAGTTTTTCTTCCCGTGACTAGATATTCAATTTAATCGATATATTCACACACATTCCTATTGAGTTCAGTATACGCTATTGCAACTGAACGGTGCAACGCTAAACATATTTCGTGGTAAACAAAGTGGGACCTTTTAAATAAGGCTGTTGTTAATTTTCTGCATGTAAGTATTTGATATGCAAAGTGCCTGTGAACTCTTTTAAAGGCCAAATGCAAAGTGACTACAAGAAGAAATACTATAAAATACAACGAAGTGTAGAAGTACTAAGGGGAAAACTGAATTGACTCCCTGAAGTTACTCAGTCTTCAGGAAAGACTGCAGTGAGGAGGCAAGATTTTGACTCCTTTCATAAGGGGCAAAGCAGCCTCAAGCCCAAAGCTTGCTTCTTGTTTGCTAACCTGATTTTGCTAGTGGGGATTCAGGCAAGAGCTCTAAAGCAGATACAGGCAGAAGTATATGGTAATCATCCTAGTCCAAAACTGTTGAAGGCTTTAAAGTGCTACATTAAAACTGCATAACCTGAACCACCTTTGATGCCCCAACTGCAAAAGTTGTTACTCATCTGCAGTTCTTAATATAATTAAATACATTGGCAGTAACATGATGCTTTTAATAAAATTTAAATCAAGGTGTTTTTTTTGCTTGATCCCACTTATTAAGTGTGTCCTTCTCAAAAAGGTGCTTCCTTGACTAACAAGGAATTAAATGCCACTGGCACAAAAATTGTGTTAAATGTTAAAACTTTCTGGTACCCTTTAGCATCTGTGCAACCATATTTTGATCAGCTTAAGTTTTCAGATTCTCTTAAAGGTAGGCTTATCTAAAGTATGTTACAAGCCATATTGTGGTTGTATCTACTACTTCAGTATCTGAGGTGCCCTTTCCTTCTCTCTCACCCACCAACTAATCTTCAGTCAGTGATGCATTTAGGAGTATTCTCAGCTGGAACTTCAAAGAGAGCACAATTTCATATCAGACTAGTTTTATCTCTTAATTTCTAAATTACTTCCTTGGACCTCCCCCTTTCATAAAGTTTATATTGAACTGTATTTATTTCAAATGTTTTAATGCCTCTTCAATTAGGTTGAATCTGAGCAGTTTACAGGAAAAGCATCAACATGTAAAACATCAATAGATAGCATCTTAATAAGATAAATTCCATTGTATCTTCATTGATCCATAATTATATTCCTTATTAATAGAAACAGAGTTGGAAAGGACCAAAGAAGTCAATTAGTTTAATGCTGAATTACTATTTTTTCAGAGTATTAACAATACTGTTAGGATGGCCTTACCTGCACAGGTAGCAGCCCGATACCAGTATTCAGAACCTGTCTTTGGAGTAGTGACCCCTGGAATTATCCAAGATACTTTGCTTCACATGGCTATGGAAAATGAACGGTATTTGAATGAGCTGTGTGATGAGGCAGGTTGCTTCAAAGACACACAGATAGTAGGTAAGAATTGGCCTTAACAAACTCTCTAGACTGAGATGAGATTCTGAAAGACATTTTAAAAGAGCCTCTAACTCTGATCTTTTCCTCCTGTGTCTCTCTGCCAGAATTTGTTTTTCTGGTAGCTGAAAAATGGAATCTAACGGAATCTGCAACATATCAAGCAATAGAAATATTTGAAAGGTATTTCTTTATTTTCCCTTTGGCTGATATTAGAACAGAACAGTTAATTTATATGCTTACCAGCAACATCAATTCTATGGGACTTCTAAGTAAATGTGCTTAAAGTTGCATTGTTTTATTTCCTGTAACTTAACACCTTTACCATTTTAAAGATGTAATCAGAACAGCCAAGTCAACAGCTTTAAGCTACAAATATATACTAAAGTATATACACTTCCTTTTTAAAAACTCAAAGAATTGTTTTCTATGGGGAATACTTTAGCCACAGAGATAAATCCAAAGGTCTTTAATGAGAGACCTGCTTTGAGGAGCAAAAGCCCAAAGTCAGTAAGAGGTGGAGTTTGTGGACACAACTAAAAATGCATTTAGTCTACAAATGTTATCTCAGATGCAGTTTAGATGATAAGGCTGTAACATCTGAGGGTTGTTTTGTTTTAATTTTTTAAAATTTCTTACCCATCTCTTGCTTTTTATAAAACTTTGCCTGGAGATTAAGCCTGGAGTGTTCAAATTGCATTTTTGTGCCAGTTTAGTTGTTCCAATTAATATCCAACTATGAACATACTGCAAGTGAGGTCTGAAATCCCAAGAAAGACATAATGGGGCAGTTTGATTCTTGGGGAGCTGTTGAAGGTCCTATAGCTTATTCTACCTGTTTCACACATTGATTCATGATCTTTAGAATAGCTTTTGCTCCCTAAAATCAATGTGGGTACATGGTTTGATACTTGTTTCTGTAAACCATAAAGCAAATGTCTATTTAGTACCAGCTCTATTTTGTTTCTCTAGGTATATTATATGCTCTTTTGTATTTCTAGGTTTATGCTCAAACTTTTAGAAGAGTTCTCTAATTTCACCTCAGGAAAGGAGGAAGACAGCAGCTGGGCCTCACTGAAAGAACAAATGGAGGGCACATATGTGCTGCGTTTAGTCTCCTGCATCCAGCTTGCCAGCAAGCTTTCTTTCCATTACAGTGTAAGGAGGTTCAACATTTGCCTTGAGCATACAGTATTGTATAACTTTCATTCAGACTCTTTGTGTGCCATATTGTGGACTTTCTCTATGACAGAAACAGGACTGTTAAATCCATATGTGCATCTGGGAACAATGTAATTGTTCCTTGCTAGACAATCTGATCAGAAAACAAAAATAGAAGTAATAAATTGCAAAGCAGTGGTGTCTTTTTATAAATAGCTGGGGTAGATGGGATTAATAGTACTGAAGTAGCCTTATGAGATACATGGAGTTGGCTTTCATAATGATGAACTATTAGCAGCAGAAAAAAAATGTTAATTAACTGTGCAGCCTTTTAGTATCTTACTAAGATGCATGTTGGATTAAAAACAACAACATGGACTTCAGGACAGCATCACAGCCCATTATACCAGATCATAGTATACTGCAGCAATTTTGGATGTAATGTTCACACTTCTTTTACACAGATTGTTAAGAACAAAATGGTTCTGAAGTTTCTGAAGTCGTTGGGTTTCTCCTATACAACAGAAGAATTATTAGAATCAGAATTAGCTATTTTGAAAGCTCTGCATTTTCAAGTCAATGTTCCAGTTCCACTTGCCTATGTTGAAATTCTCCTGGAAGTTTTAGGTAAACACAAGAAACAAGATACTCTATCAAACAGCTTTGCCCTGCAAATAAAAAATGGTAATGATGCTGATTATCTCTCCCTCTTCACTGAGCAGCAGGATGCCACATTTAAGTTGGTAATCTCTTTATTTCCTAGGCTTTACAGCAGGTGGCAACACTTAGCCAACTTTTGCTGATCTTGAAAAAAAAAACCCTAAGCAGGTCACATCTGGTTAGTACTTAGATGGCAGTATCCCAGGGCAGTAGGGCAGACTGAATTTACAGAACATCCCAGGGGAAGGCAGTGGCCACCCACTTTCTCATTGTTGCCAATGAGGCTACAGGGACATGTCCATGTCGTTCTTAGGAGTCCAGCTTTTTCTTTGGATTTTTGTTTTACTCCATATGGTTAGAAAGCAAAATGTTTCAATAAAATGGGCTCTGTATTAATTATTCTCAGTCTTCAAGGAATTACTGTCAATCAGATATAGTGAAGTTTTGTGGGTCCTTACAGATAATATATATGACATAATACATTGTACTTGTTTAAAACTTGCTTACTCCTATCCCCCAAATGAATCACATGCCCATCCCTTCTTTTTAAATTGTATCTTTTCCCACTGCTCTTCTTTTCTGTTGCAAAATTTCATCTTGGGAGTATATTTTTTGTGGGGAGACTTTATAGAAGCTAAGCATTGAAACAGGCAGAAACAAGAGGAAGGAAAAATGACAAATGTATCAGCGGCTCACAAAATACTAAGATCAAGGAGGTAGATTCTCACTCCATATAGAAATGCACTCTCTTTCCTGCAGCATCTAATCCTTGGTTTTTTTCAATACTAGGATACAATGGCTACTTGCTTCCCACAAAAGAGCTGCATGAAATGTGCAAAAATTTATTGAATTTATCATATCTCTTGCGGAACAATATTTATGACACCTTACTGAAGTCTTCAATAGAAAACTCCTCTCCAAGTGAACTTCAGCTGTAAGTTCTGGAAAGAAGCAAACTAGCAATAAATGTGTGCTATAAAGGGAAGACAAAAGCTTGGAGTTGTGCATGTTGAAGTAGTACAAAGTGGAGAAAGAACCTTATAGACCAAGAAAATTTGGGTCAGTTTTCCACTAGCAGATCTTAACAGACATCTTTGTAAGCAGTGCTCTCCTGATAGAATCTAGCTTCAGTGTGCTGACACTGTTCTGATTTCTCTTCAGATCTTATTAATCTTCTGAAAAATGTTCAGATATGGGCAACTCTCAGCTTAAGACAACCTTTTACTTGGATGGGACAGTTTTGAAGCTTAAATATACCTCAACATTCCCTGCAATGAGTTACTGCAATATGGGCTGCAGGAGTTGTTGGGAAGGCATAGTTAGAATTGCTTTGTTTTAAAGACTACTGGGATGGGCATCTGTTCTAAAATTAAAGCTTTAGAATTGAAAAATGGCTTGAAAAGCCACTGAATAAACATATCTCTATAGATATCTGTGTTTTAATCATTTCTATGCTGCCCTTCAGAATAAATATTCTCAGGGCAGCTGATATACAGTAACATATAAATGTGATTCCAATATTCCATAAGAAAATACACTCAAGTCCACAACTTGAGTCTGTCAGAACAGATAGCAAAATGCTTATCAATATTCCAGAAGTTGTTCAAAGGACTTGCTTTTGAGACTGCTTGATCTAATTGATAGAAGTAGTTTGAAAATGTCTTACTAAAGAGATGTCAGGCTCCCTCCCCCCCAAATCCAAGGATGGTTGCATCCTTTGATCGTGTGTGCCTGCCATGATAATTTTCTGCATGTCAAGAAAGGAGGGGGAGAGGTGGCTGGCAGGAATGCAAATTTCTGTTGTTTAAGCTAATTGCCGGCAATCAGGGTCACTGGTAGACATTTGTGCCTGGAAAAAAAACTGACCGTTGGGAGATAGATGGGAATGGATCTGTGAAGATGGGGGGGATGGACTGTAGAGACTTTCAGTGAAGCCGTTTGGCGCTCTCTTCTCAGTCGTGGCTTTTCTCTTTCTCTGTACATGCTTCATTAAACCTAGAATTTGCATTTCACTTTCACGCATGAGATGGGTTTTTATTGGAACTAAAGGTGTCAGCTCTTACAAGAGATGTGTGATGATCCTCTTTTGCAGGTCCTATTTGGATTCATTAGGGTGAACTTTTAGATAGACTATTTCACTTTGGATCATTTTACTTTTAATATTTCAAATAACCTTTTAGGTATTAGAATCCAGGGTTGGGTTTTTTTCATTATTACAAAAAAAAAGTTTCGATTTCACAAATTTGCATGTTTTCTCACAAAAATCCTTCCAGCAACATTAGCACAATATACTGTGATTGAAAAAATACAACTTTTCCCCATGCTAGTAGGGTTGTTGGCACTTTGCTATACAGTTATCCCTCACAGCACTGGATATTGTTAATGTTTATTTTTTTGAGAGATGAAAACATTAAACTCACCTCTTCATTATTACCTGCCAGTAGAATACAGCAGTACTCAGTACTGTTGCCTAATACATTCAATCTAATAGGATAAATGCAGGAGAAAATAGCATTTTCTTTTATTGTATGGAGAGTCACAGTCTTTATTGCAGCAACCACCACACTCAGAACTATGTTGCTCTGTTGGAAAGTAGCTCCTTCTTTTGGCTTTGTTAATAAATATTTATTGCTCTAACCTTGCAAATAAATTGGAGACAATCTAAATCATTTTAAAGCCTTTAAAGGTGGAAGGGGAAAATTGATACTGCCATATTGTAGGGGAAATTTCAATCACAAAAGCAGATAATTGAATTGACCATTTTATGGCATTTAAGCAACACCTATTTACCTAGGAGTGGGCTCCACTGAACACAATGGAATTTGTGAGAAATGTTGTGCTGCTAAACTATGTTATATTACAGGCATAACCATCACGAGCAGAAGCCTTCAAAATGTATCTTTTAATTCAAAAGGCCAGTGAATGTAACAGACAAATGTTTTAAAAATAATCAAATGTTTAATCATATTGTTTTGATGGATCTAAATAGGTTTGTACTTTTGAATGTACAGCATTATTACTATTGCTGGAATGCAGTCCTTGTTCATCTCATCATTTGAATTTCACAGAGCCAAATTTGTGTCCGTAAAGGAAGACCACATACTACTCGCTGTAGGAGTAATTGGTGCAAGTTCTTTCCTGCTAAACCATGAAGATTGGAATCAGGTATGTACAGCTTGTGTCTCAGTCCATTCATGGGGTGAATCCAGAGATTTTTTTTTCCTCCTACAATGGCTTGCTACCTATAAGAATCTCAGTGCAAGCCACCATATCAATCTAAACCTATTTTCTTTCTTTTGAAAGGTTATGGAGTACCTCAATGGCACCACAGGCATCAGTCTGCAGAGCATTACTGAGGTTGTCTATGCAATTCTGAAGCACAGTGTTGGTAGTACAGTGGAGAGTTGCTAGAATCCCCTCATGCTTCTGAGCTGAAGGGCCTGCTTATCAAGCAGTGTACTGTAGTATTTGACACAGAGATAAGATTCTTAAGCAGAAAACTACTAAAGAAGACACCACACATCCCCATACACTTCAATAGTTTAATGGGTATCTCACAGGTTTTGTTATCTTAATCCTGTAAGGGAGTAAGATTTAAAAGAGAGGTACCTTGGCCGTGACTAAGGGCATCAGAACCATTTACAACAGTCTTGCATAACCATTAATTGCAAAGAATTATAGCAGCTTAAGACAGACTTTAAATGTACGGATTACAGAGATATGAAACATGTTACATGTAAAAGCTTTTTCAAAGCAGAAGCCTTAGCACAGACAGGTAAATGCATCTGAGAAAAAATATATTAAAGTGCTACCCTCTCTAGCACTGATAAATAAATATGTTCTGAAAAACAAAATCACTGTAGTTCTTTTGTATTTCCTAGCTTAGTGCAATAATGAGGCTGCAATAACCTCGTAACTAAGCATAGTCTCTACTTCTACATTGTCTTTTTCTGCCCTATAGGAGAATATACAATTCTTTCCCAAACACAATGGTGTGCTTTATCTACATGTTATCTAAACTATGCTATGAAGCTTTTTGCTTCTTTCTACTTTATAATGAAATGTCAAAATTGCAGGTTTTTCTTCTTCTAAGATGATGTATGGCTGTCACAGGCAAGTCCTGCTTTTGGCATCATTGAGTCATGCTGCTGGATTCTTTCATAATTGTCATTTATTATAGAATTGGGAAGAAACCCAAGCTAGACCCCATTTCAGGTTTGTCAGCATGAACTTGAGTGCTTTTGTCCACTGTTCCTCTGAGTTAAACTGGGTTTTAATGGAGTAGGACCCACCGTTTCCACCTGTATCTTCAATCTTGCCTTTTTCCACATCCATTCTGTATTGAAGGAACAGATCCTATCAGGCACTGAAACTGCTGGCAGTTGGTCTCGGATTAGCACAACATTCTTTTCTAATAAATCCCACATCCCTTTTGTAATGCCCTGATTTATTAATCTTTAGACATAAGTTTTATGTTAAAGCTCTTGCTGAGAGAGAACCCCAGTTCTCTCTACTTTTTGACACAATACTTTCAACAACCAAATGCCCAAAGCACAGCACACTAAAAGATAAACCTTAATAATACACTGGGATACATATTCTTGCTCTGACAGTGTGGAATTCTAAAAAGATATTTTAAAAGAAAGTATATAAACATTTACTTTAAAAGAAAACAATAGCTTGATAAAGCACCCAGAAATTTGAGAAACCCAATACCAAAAGCAGTTATACCCATGGTGCTTAAAAAAATTTATTACCAGGACAGAACAAAATATTATTCCAGTACTGTTGCAACACTAGCCAGCTATCTGAGACAATCTTACACCAAGACCACTAAACATGGCAGCTTGTTAGTGCATCAGTACTTCGAAGAACCACAGTAATCCAGCTATTGTTATATTGTGTAAAAACAAAAAAGCAAAACTTCTGGTATACATGATATACTTTTAAATTAATAGCATCTAATGCAATTATATACATATTTTAGTAAGAGATACATAATTTAGATTAACCAGACAGAATTAAAATGTTTCTGAGAAAAGGAAACCTATCTACTTTCTGAACCATTGACATTTACCTGTAAGGTAAACAGAAACGTGTCTCGCCCTTTTCTACTTCCTCTTTGAACTGTTGTACGCAGTCTAGAAATGCCACCATTGCATGGTCAAACTTGTTGTCCCAGAAGAATCGCAAGCCTCCTGAACAGTAGAGAGGCAGCTCCTTGAAGACATAAATGCAGATATTAGAAACATTAGGAATTGCTTTACATTTCTACAATACTTTTGAAGAAGCTGCTTTGCCTTTTTAGTCAATAAAAAGCATCCATTATACTGTAGATAGCATAAATCAGCTTTTTGTTTATTGCTTCCCTAAACCAAGTCCAGGCTACAGGAAAGAAGAAGATAAAGATTTGTTTTACTCCAATGGAGAGCCACTATTATGTTGTTACTTAACAAGTTTATCTCAAAACTTAGCCTTTTTTTTTTTTTTAGAAAAAAAGTTTTTTTTCAATGAGCATCCAGGGCATTTCAAAATACAAATAAATACCAAAACCTGTTCCCTCATGGGATTCAGGTTGTTCACTGATTTATCACTCAATTTCTAAACCAACTGTAAGAAAATAAGTCCTATTGAAAATATGCTTTTGATTTGAGATGGAGAACCATGGACCATTCAAAATTTCTTCATACTATAGTTCAGCCCCGAGGAAAATGAATGACCACTCCCCATCTGGAAGATATAAATCTGTCAGACAAGTTGGCCAGATGAAGCCTACCTTATCATTCATTCTTATATTTTTGTCTCTTGCATGGCTGGGGTTGATGCCCAGCCCAAAATGCCCAGAGGGCACTAGGCAGCCTACCCCAGGATAAAAAACATATAGAGACTACCAAAAAGCACTTGTCCATAGAGATGTTCCATGCATCCAGTACCACATTTACGACCACATAAACTGTAAAATTCAGTGGTACAATTATAAGAAGATAACATTCAAACACATCCCTAAATACAAATACAGTACAGTGTTCAGACATTTAAGCTGTGTGTTTATTGTGTTTGGTCTATAATATATAAAACACAATGTTGTGTTTATATTTCTAAAATATACGTAAATTCAATTATCTTCATCTAAATATTTTCAGTATGCATAGATATTTCATTAGCCTAAAAATGTTATCAGCTAAATCATTCTGTATTATTTTATTTATTTAGCATCCCATTTTTCCATCAACAAATATTACTCAGGGAGGCAAAATATTTCAGCATGTTTAAAGTGGAATAACCAAACCATGTGTATAAACTTTGGGCAACCTAGATTTTTTTTAGAATTCAGCATATACAGAATTCCTCAAAATTGCCTTCACATTTTCTAGAGGCTTGTCCTGAATTGACTAGTCTTTCCTGAGTCTTAAACAGATACAGCACTCTAGAATTCCAAAATGCAGGTGTATTAAAGACAGAGATTCTAGGAAGCCTAAATGTGAGGAAATCTCTTACCTTGGATTTGTCTGTAAGAGACTCTAAATAAGAGTGATTTCCATACGGAATAAGGCGATATCTGCAAGAAACAGCCACTTAATGAACCCTTTGACTGAAAAGTGTGGTATAACCTCCTAACCCACCAAATAAGTTAGTTAATCTTGCCATTCCTATGGCTGACAAAGGGAGGGGTGGCTCATTGTTTTCATATCTACCTTTGAAAGATCAGGCCCATCTTGCTGGCAAGGGCATGGAGAAGCAGAACAGTCTGCCCCCAGGCTGCGTTGATCTCATTCCATTCCACAGGGACACTTGGGAGGCGGCCTAGACGAAAGTTGTTTATTGTGCCAAACTGCCCGCTATGCCTATGCAAGAAGAAGTCTAATCAGCTAGCTTTTGAGGGAACAAGAAAATCTTAGAGTACTAGGAAGTCTTCTCTAAGCAGTTTTTGGACAATTATCTAAAGCTAAAGTGATTTTCCAAAAACAAACAAGATCCATAACTTTTATGAACATCTGTCTAGCATGGGAAGTCAGCCTGGTGTCCCCCAGATTATTTAAAGTTCAACTCTGTGAGCCCCAGTCAGTTGGGAAAGGACCATGAAATTTTAAAACAAGGATGGAAGGATCCTGGACAAGATCCCTTTGTGAAGTATTACTAATATGTTATCATTAAAAAATACTACAGAGAGTACCCCCCAAAAGGGGGAGGATAACATCTTGATTAAAGAGCTTATTTATGGTGAGTGGCCTAAGGAACTCAAGGAAAGGCTGCTATTTAAAAAGTGGAAATAAGACTCCAACCAAGACTGAATAAAGTATAAACTGAAGACACAGTATTCAGTTAGACTTCTGCAGCAAGCTTAAATTGAAACTCTCATACTCCCTCTAATACTGTCCAGAGTCTTCTAGATTTCTCAACCTTGAAGAGCCTGAATGACCAAATATGGGCATTATATGTATACAACAACTTAATTCCATCCAGATTCAACTACTGATACTCCACTACATTTCTGCCCACCCTCACCCCAATCTATCCAAACTCCTTGTCTTACCAGATATGGAAAGTAGCGTTGAATACATTGGTTTTCTTTAGCTTGTCCAGCTGCATTTGGGCATAACGCATTTGATTATCAACACTTTTCAGTTCATCATCCAGTTCTAGTTGCTGCCGCTTGAATTCACTGTATTCTTTCTGATACCTCCAGGAAGCATCAAGGGAAAAAAAATACTTCTCTATGAGGACACTATCTCACCATAAAATCATTAAGGATTCAGCACATGGAGCAGTGCTGGATCCAAAAAAACAACTCTGTTTTCTTAGGAGGGAGAAAAGGATAGGCTTCAAAAATGGTCAGATGAATTAGAAATCACTTCATGAGAATTAATTCGGATAGAAAAAGATAGTACCTATCTAGTGCTAGACAGCTGGCATAAAAACAGGTGGCTTATTTATGAACAGCATGCTGTACTTCTTTCCTAACTGACTTATGAAGCTATATTTAATTTCTCTGGACCTTACTATCAAGTACTCAACACAGCTAGAGTAAGTGAGCTATAGGTAGGGTATTAAAGCTAATGTGAAAAGCACAAGAACCAATAAAAGGTCTGGAAGGGATAAGGAGAAAACAAAGTGTAACAGAGATGCAGTAAGCAATAGCTAGGAAAGCAGCATAAAAAAGAGGGAAGATGTTTAGTGCAAGTAGAAAGGAAAAAAACAGCTGTCAGTAAACCTGAGAGCTTGGGTATGAACTTCAACAATGTATGTATCCAGAAAAATACAAAGTTGGGAATACTGTTAATCGCAGGATTTCCACTCACTCAGCTTCCTCTTGATCCAGCCTCTCAGCCTCGGTTTTGACCTTCTCAAAATCTTCAGCCATCGCCTTGCGCTTTTGCTCGACTTCCTCCAACTCCTCAATCAGCCTCTCTTCCTCAAGAGCAAATTCCTTCAGTTCCAACTGCAATTTCTCCTTGTCCTCTTCAGTCATTTGCTCCAGGATTTCAAGGCATTTCCTGCAAAAAATACCCATTCACAAGTGATTTTATGGCATGGCAATGAGCCATGCAGAACATTCAAACCCCACTTTCTTTCACAATTATGCACCCTGAAACCCTGCCTATAGCCCCTGAGTATCAAATCGGTGTAGCTGTAATTCATTCTATTTTAAAATAGAAATTGAATTGCCACAGCTGGAGTACATACAGATATGAGACAAGCACACAGTACCTTCTTCAGTGAAAATTATTTTAGTCAACAAAAGTAAAATTATGTTTCTTTATTCTGTAAACAAGGTATTGTAGCACTTCTGAAATCTATTCTTACTCACTTATAATTCTGGCACTCATTTTCTGTGATATTAAGCTGTGTGTCTAACTGGTCCAGAAGTGTATCAGTGCATTCTTCACATAGAGGATGATCCACATCTGTTTGGCCAGACATGATGTCAAACAGATCTCCAGTGACCTGGAAGGAAAAGGGAGCTCCTTTTAGCAAGAGAAAGAGAAGACACTTCCACAGTTAGTTAAATGAGAGAGCAAGTTTCTGTCAAGCAAAACTGCCATTTGTTAGAGCTTTGTCTTGATTAAAAAAAAACAAAAGCAAGTTCAAAACCACTGCATTCTGTTCTCCCAACAATCACTTTTCAGTGGCTTCCCTAAAAGTTGCACCATACACTCAAGAATAGAGAACAACTTGCCTTGAGTCTTCTGCTGAGATTCTCCATGGTGCCTCCATCAGAGGCCTCTCCAATCAGCGTGAAACTGTTGGCACTTTCTGTTGACATCATCCTGGAAAATGCAGCATGATTTTAGAAGGTGCATTCTCATGGATTTTCACCAAAAATTCTGACATAAAGCCATAGCAGTTTACTTTTTGACCCAAAACCTACTTCCAATTCCTAAACAGTAAATGGTTTTTGTTCTATATATTATATTGAGCACAGAATCTTCAATTTGCAGCCTTAAGCTGCAAGAAAAAAAATGCCTGAGATATAAGAAAAAGACAATACAGTTCAAAAGAACAAAGAAGTCTTTGGATCCATTGTACCTGAGAATCACTTGGATTCCATTTAAAAGCCTCTTAGAAAACGATTGCCTTCTTCATTAGAATATGCATTAGCTAGTTTATGCAAGTTATCAAGAACCATGGCCACATAAACAACTTTTGCAGAATGGTTGCTTTGACGTGCAGGGAAAGAAATGGTCAGGAATGAATATCTTAGTCCTATGGCAGGAATACCAGAGGGATAATTCAGTCTCATTACTGTGAGAGGCAAACACAACTAGCTCTTTAAACTCTTCCAACCAAACAAACTAGCCTTCCTCAACCTACTGGCTTCCTTGTGTTGGACCAACTCACACAATTTCCAGACTGTTACAAAATTCCTTGTGAAAACTATTGTCCTATAGTAGAGAACCCAGTTCAAAATGAACGAGTTCCTGCCAAAGAAAGGACACAAGAACTAAAGTGCATTTTGCCTTCACCTCCTATAAGTAGGGAGAATTCTTCCTGCTTTTATTATTTTTTGCTCTAGATAGAACATAAAGCATTCTTGCTTTACTTGGCTGCTGTGTGTGTGTGTGTGTGTGTGGAAGGCCCTCCCCGCAAATTAAAATGCAACAGTCTCAGATTTCAGAGTCACAGTTTGGTCAAAACTTCCACCCTCTGAAAGGAGGCACTCATTGCAAATGTATTGGAGCAGAGAACATAATACCTGGCTGGGGGAATGAATCTTCGGGACACACCATCCTGGCGGTTTTCAACAAACTCTTCCTAAAAAGAAATTTAGCATTACTGTAGCATCTTGTGATTCTTCACCCAACAGAGTTAATGTAGTAGCCCATAAGCAGCTTTTAACAACCTGCTGCTTACAAATGTTTATTTATTTATTTATTATTCTAATTTAATTACCGCCCATCTCCCCCAAAAGAGAGACTCTTTTGCATTACAAGGAAAATTTAACAGCAGGTTTGGCAGAATAAATTCCAAGAAAGTAACAATTCCTAATTCTGGCTGGTTTCTAACTTTTAAAGCTGCCTTGCTTTTAATTTAGAATCAAATGCTAACTCTTTACCTCTGTCAAAGTGGTCTCTTCCTCCTGTGCATCACCCAGTTTTGCTGGAGCAGTAGTAAGCAGAGGAGCTAGACAAAAGACAAAAAATTCCAAAGAAAAAATACAAAGTTTTGTATGTAATGCTAAAATCCAACAGAAAGCTTACTACATCTGTCCATAATACTTTCCCTTTGAGCTCTTGCTTCCCAATTCCAAGGAGAGGCTCTGCAACACACTTCAGATCTGAGAACTGCTTCAGATTAAGCTCTGCTGAAATCCTTCATAACACTCTATTATCAGAAGTTCCAAGCAACATTTTATTCTACTTTCTTTGGATTTTCTCAGCAATTAACTATTTGCATTCATAATGTGGGGTTTGTGGCTCACATTGGCTTTCTGCACATTTTTTTTTACCTGTCAATTCTTGGATGGTGACTTTGTCAAGAACTTTGAAAGATGTGTCCAATTTAAGGGGCTGGCTACAACGCTGGCAAACAAAGCTGACCTGCATGGTGCAAGCAGGTGACTTATACCCATCCATATCTGTGAAAGTAGAAAGTCAGTCAGTGATCCCAGAAGCTAAGTACAGTGCTTCTAACATTTTGTAGGTGGGTATAAAGTAACATTTTATACTTGCTATCCATTTTATGTTTTCTGTCTATGTAGTTTTATTGTAAAAATACAGGAGTGGTTATTATTGCCTTTTCCCACGCAGTATGAATTGATGCCTCTGCCATTGTCACTAAAATGATTATCTGCCTCCAGCACCTTCATATATTGCTGCTGCCCAATAAAATAACATCATCATGGAGAACCTTTATCTATGCAGTTGCTAAGGGTCAACACCAAGTTGATGACCCATATTGAATCAATCCAAGTAATAACATATGGTTTACCACCACCATCTCAGCTATAACCTCCAGGGAAATCAGCCAGATGTTCTGATACTAAGTACCTTCAGAAAACAGGAACTCTCCAAACTAGGTTCTACTAACAAAAAAAGGAACCAGGTGTCAGCTCATTCCAAACCATGTGGTTGGAAAGTGCACTAAATCCTCCTCATAGAACAATAGGCTTGCTCATCTTTGAGGTAATGTAAAGGCGCAATCTGTTCTACTGCAGCTACTCCTCCAGCAACAAAGTTTACTGACATTTCCTTCCTATGCCCAGGACGCATCTGACAGCTTTAATTTTCTTCTCCTGGCCCAGTTTAGACTGAAGCTGGTGGACAAATTATGGCTAGGAATACATCAAGGTAAACCCCAATGACCTTAGTTGGCATCCACCTTGATTTTATCTAAATTCCTCCATCGTTCTCACCTACCTCACCGTCCGACAATGAACTAATGGGCTTGCTAAGTGCCCACAGTCAGGCTCTCTGACGATACGCGGGACACACAAGCGATATGCATTTAACTTAAGAGTTTTCCCAGAAGCGAACGAAATCGATCGGCAAAAATCACCACCAGGCCACCTTTCTCTCCCAGCAACACCCAGCCCGGCTTTCTCTTCCCTTGAAAGCCCCTTCCCAGGCAACCCCACCGCCTCTCAAAACTGGGCTTCGCAGAAAGTTTTCTCTTCCGGAGAAATCGCACTCTGTGGTCACGCCCGTAGGAGGGGCAGAAACGGGACCGCCTTCGCGCTCCCCGTGGCATCGGAGAGGTGGCTTGGGCAGCCTCAGCGCAGCTGGACTGGGAGAGCTATTTGCAGTGTCGCGTCGGCGATGTCTTTCTTGTACGGGTGAAAACCGCACACGTCAACATTTTACTGTAAACGCAACCCGCCACCCCCCACGTTGCCAGTATAGGGAAAGTCCATGGTCTGGCGCGCCGTTCAAGATACTGTTGGGGCTGCAAATATCTGGTTGGCTCTTTGCTGCCATCTAGTGGCCATACAGATGTTGGCAGCCCAGATCTAGTAGCCCTACCATACTTAAGCTTAAAAGGCAATAATCAAAAAGAAAACCATGGAAGCTAGGCCATCTCTTGGGAGCAGAAGATACTAGAGAACGCCCGGCCACAGAAGGAAATGTAACCTAGCATTTTAGACAGCGGAAGATAACCTCTAAGGCCATCCAGATGCTGCTGGAAAAAAAGTCACTTCGGATGCGAACTACCCTCAAATTTCTATTTCTATGCTGATTGGCTTCACGTCTCCACTCATTTCTACCGAGCTCCTCCCACCATCAACCGGAAGTTGTTTCTTCGGCGCATGTGCACAGCACCGGATAAGTCCCGTCCGACAAAGGCACAAGGAGAAATCACGTTGGCTGTAATCGCGTTCGGTGATTGGTCAAGAGAGGGCGGTGGCGGGGCGTTATGTTGTCACTTCCGGCGGTAGCGAAGCCGGTGGTTTTCTCGGGTGGTCGCTCGCGCGGGATAGAAGGGAACGGATCTGGCTAGGGATACCGGCTTCCCCGCCCCGCCATGGCCTCCCTGCTCAAGGTGGACCCGGAAGTTAAGATCAAGGTATGGGAGGAGGGGAAAATTCGAATAAACCCGCCACGGGCGTGCCTTTAGTCATGTGCAGAGTGCTACAGAAGATCGGGGGGATGGGAGGGTCCCAGGCAAGCTTCTGTCGTGGCAACTCTTTTTGCCAGTCGAACGTGATAAAAGTATGGTAGTTATTGTACAGCGCGAAACCACAGGTCCGTTAAACCCTGCACGCTTGGCTGTGTTGGTGCCAAGTGCTCTGCTGTTCGGAAGCTTGTAACGTGTTACTGACCTTTCACTCGTGTCCCCGTCTGTTTGTAATCGAACCGAAATTGCCTCTAGTCGTGCAGGTTGTAGCCGAGTAATCATGACGGGCTTCTCTTTATTCTTACTGTGGGGGTTAAAACCAGCGAAGACCAATAATCCTTCCAGCTTCCGGTGGCAATAAAGACTAGATGTTTGTGTGAGCATATAACATATGTATCTCTGCCCAGATGATTGAATTCCACAAAAAATCGTACGCTTCATACATTCCCTGAATGAGTATTTATTATTTGCCTTGTAAAAAACAACAGTTAATATTACCTAGGAACATAATTCAGGATTCTTAATTATTAAGCCAGCATGCTTCTTGAGGTGGTTAGGAGGTATAACTTTACAAGAATAATTTTGACTTATACAAGTCAAAATTATGCAAGGCAATACAAGATAACTTACTATTTTATTTGAATACTGCATATATAAAGCTTTTTAAAAGCATTGATAGTTACTGGGTAAAACAGTGTTTTCCACTTGATGTGGAGATTGTGGTTCTATATATTTCTTTCACTATGTCTGATTGTGTTAAATAGGATTAGTTCCAAGTAAATGAGTATAGGATTGCATTGAAAAGAGCAATGTCATCATTCAGTATGTCTAGTAAGCATAATCTGTTTAAGGAATAAAGAATAAAATATAATTACAAAATAATTGTGAATTTGCCAAAGAAATAAAAATGTGACTGCCAACAGTCACAGACTGAACTAGTTATGTATATTTCAAGGGTAAATTCTAATAAATTAGGCAACCAATGTAAGATTCTCACAAAATAGTAAGTATATTATGAGAAATATATATTTATAATTTTTGCTTCAAAAATTACATAAAATAGAATGTATTAAAAGAGCAGACTTTAGGCCAAGTCAATTTGGCTAGTGGTGTTGGGTTTATATTTTAAGAAATGAGGGATGTAAATTTAATGTTAATTATGAATGCAGTTTTTCATGTTCTGTTTACAATTCAGTCCTAAAGATCTGCTCAAAAGTAAGGCTAGTGGAATTTAATGAGCCTTACTGCCAGATAAGTGGATAAGGGATGAACCTGAACCAGATTATTTTCTGAGAAATGCTTAATGTAACTGGGTGGTTTTTTTAAAAAATTAAATTAAGAATGTTACCATTTCTTTAAGGTTCATAGTTTTTAATCCTCTTTTGTCCTACTGTAGTAATTTTTATTTCATTAATAATATATCTCTGTCACATTAATATAATGCATTTCAAGTATTCAAAATGATTTTAATGCATTTTGAAGAATATTAACATTTTTGTTTATTTCTATTCAGCAATAAAATTAATTCTGGCTTCATAAAGTCATCCCAAACTAAATATTTTGCTCTAAACAGTACAGTAGGAAGTTGTACAATTTCCACTGCATCCTCTATATCTCTCACTGTATTTTTCAATTTTTTATGGGGTGTCTTTTTGTGTAAAAAGTGCTTATTCAGTGCGTAATAATTATTATGGCTGGTTTGAACAGAAGTCTTAATCAATCCTGTTCGCTGTTTCTCATTTAGTTATATCTTGGTGCTAATATTCTTTCTTTTATAGCAAGCAGCATCCAATTAAGTAAGGAAAATATTGTCGTAATTTCACCAAATCATGTTTTAACAGGAAGCAGTAAAATGAATCTAACAGAAAGGTGTGTAGTAGTACAGAAAGTATATAGAGTATTAGGATGATAGTGAATAAAATTTCATGGAATATGTCCTTATCTTCAGGCAAGGTTCTGGTTGTTGCTGTTATTAAATAAAATAGGAAAGATGGGAACTGCACGAGTTAGACAAAATTAAAAGAAACAAACATTAACAGAATATAATTAATCTAGGAACAGTTTAAGAAGAGGAGTCAAATAGATTTTTTTTAATCCTGCCTTTATTATTTTTATAAATAACTCAAGGCAGGAAATATACCTAATACTCCTTCCTCCTCCTCTTTTCCCACAACAGCAACCCTGCAAGGTGAGTTGGCCTGAGAGAGTGATTTGTCTAAAGTCACTCAGCTGGCTTTCATGCCTAAAGCGGGACTAGAACTCACCATCTCCCAGTTTCTAGCCTGGAGCCTAATTCACTATTTTGAATACTAGAGTATTCAATAGAATATTAAGAAGGAAAGCTCTAATAATAACTTTAGAAGAAAGTAGGAGGCCATCAGCTGACAGAAATTTTGAGAGATAAGGCACAATAACATGTAATAGAAGAAAAGATTGCAACTTTAATAAAAAGATAAGCTTTTGAATGGGGAAAAGTTAAACAAAAAGAAATTAATAAATCAAATGAAGATAAATCAAGGTGATGCAGCCATGGTAGTAGAGTATAGTTCAATTCTGTACATGTCTCTACAAAAGTAAAACCACTCAGTTCAATGTGACTTTACTTAGGTTAGTCTTTCTAGGATTTCAGATTTTAAAGTCAGTCATTATGCATAATGCAAAATGATAGAAGATCCCAATGAAAAAAAGGCAATAACTGATCAACCTAATTGAAGAAACTAAAATTAAACAAGCGGAAGCAGTTTAACAAGTTTAACAAGTAGAAAAGTTGAGAATAGCTAATAGGTATAACTGAGATGCAAGAAGATAAAGATCAGTAAAACATTTTCAACATGAAAGAATTATAATTTTGAATACTAGTTTAGGTAGAAACTGTAAGGATGAAATATTGGAGAAAACTCAAATCTTAGTTCAAGCAGTAATGTGAACAAATAAAGAAAGAGAAGGGTTAAAAAAAAAACCCAGGTCTCTTTCTTAAAGAAAAATAACATTAGCAATTGAAAGAAGATGAAACTACAGATTTGTGGGATATACAAATAGTATTTTCTACAGACTGATTTTAAAATAACCTAAGTATATGAAAGACAATTATAAATTTGGGGAAAGTAGGAGATAAAAGCAAGCATAACTGACTCTAACAGTCAGAGCGATACTATAAACCTGAAAGAACTAGGAAGCAAAGGGCAGTGTATGGTTCAAAAGACAGTGAAATTTTGAGAAGAGAATTATACTGTGCTCTAGTTTTTTTTTTAATCCGTTCAGTCGTGTCCGATTCTCAGAGAATCTCTGTCCCTGCAGTTTTCTTGGCAAGATTTGTCAGAAGTGGTTTGCCCTTGCCTTCTTCCTAGGGCTGAAAGAAAGTGACTGGCCCAAGGTCACCCAGCTGGCTTCGTGCCTAAGGCGGGACTAGAATTCATGGTCTCCTGGTTTCTAGCCTGATGCCTTAACCACTACACCAAACTGGCTCTGCCCTAATATATAGGAAACCATTAAAAATTATTCCAATGTGATACTCTTCTAAAGCATCTGTTGGCACTCCAGTATCTCATTATTTTATTAAACATGTCTTATATTCTGTAACATTAATAGTGATTCAGAAAGGTCATTGGCAAGTAGGATTCTGGATTTGTGAGGGGAATTATAATTTATGCAGGTGAGCAAAGATGAAGTGCTTGGGTGACTACGTCATGCTTAGCTCAGATGGGCTGTACTAAGCTGCACCTTTTCTCTCTTGCAGGTAGATTCTTTCAGGGAGCGGATCACAGGTGAAGTAAGTGTCTGATTTATGCTTGCAATTTCAGCTAATGCTTAGGGGTTCCAGACGGTTAAATTTGGTTCTGGTTCTCATGAAAGAGACTTTTTCCCATAGCTCTGTTCTACTGGCCTCAGGAATCTGTAGGACTTTCATTTTTAACCTTTGGAAACAGCTCAGCATTCAAGGAATTTATCTGTCTGGTGTTTTCTGCTGATCCATACCAAAGCTTGGTCTCAGCCTTCCTGTTATGGAATCAGCACTTGTATTAATAATTCATGCATCATAGCTGGCGTTCTTTCTCTTTCAGGCTGAGGATCTAGTGGCAAATTTTTTTCCAAAGAAGCTTTTAGAACTTGATGGGTTCCTTAAGGTAAGAGCTGATAGTCTCCTGCCTCTCCCTGGGCAACCACTATTTCAAGAATGACACACTGTCAAATACATAATAAAAGTCTGCTATTGTTACTAGCTTTCAGTACTGCATTGGATGCTGTTTGTGAGCATGGATACCTTACTCCTCTGGATATTCTTTCCTAGGATCCCATTCTGAACATTCATGATCTCACACAAATCCACTCAGATATGAACCTTCCAGTTCCGGACCCAATTCTGCTCACAAACAGTCATGATGGACTGGATGGGGTAAGGTTGGTCACCTGTTTGTAACATTTATTGACTGATTAAAACAACATAATTATAATAATTATACTTGCTGGCAAGCTATGGAAAGAGAAGAAAGCATTCTGGACATTTGAAGCAAATATCTGCTTTGTAACTATCTGTTTCCTTAAGCTACTCTTAGGGAAGAGTAGGTATATAGTATTTCCTCTTTATTTTTTTTTTAGCCCAATATGAAAAAGCGAAAATTGGAAGACTGTGAAGAGACCTTCCAAGGTAGGTTTTGTGTTAATTAATTGTTCTGGCTTGGCTACCTCATTTTGTTTTTGGAAGTTTGCCCTATTTGAGGAAATCACTGAGAACATAAAGACATCCAGAATCCTAAAGTGTTGATATGGTACCAAGAAATTTCAGGTATTTTATGTGTGCGCACTTTGTATCTGGACTCTACATGAACAAAATGTATATTCCAGGTGGCTGCTTCGAATATGATTAGCTCCTTGGAATTTGAAATGATCCTCTGAAATGCTGTTTTTCCATCTCAGAAAGAGAAAGAATAGGGTCTCTGTGTAATTTGAACATTATCAGTGGTGGTAAAAGTTATTCCTGTGATTTCCAGGTTTGGAAATCCATTTTGTTTCTCTAAAGAAGTCATGGTTGCCTTAGTTTTATTTTGGGTTTTATTTTCAACCTCCTCTTGTCATTGCTGTGACTTGAGTGTTTCCAACAACAACAAAACAGAGTAGACATCCCAGAATTGGATGCAACCCAAAGGCTGCAAATTCTTACCTATGACCATATCCCCCAATCAGAAAGATCAGCATCACTTGTACTATGGAGTTTAAAAATTGGATTAGAAGTAGAATGGGAAAAAAAGACTTGAATTTCCATGCAGAAGTTGGGATAGTCTGCTTCCTCCTTTCATGGAATAAGTAACTAGTCGCTTTCTATGGCCCCAGGTACCAAAGTCTTCGTCATGCCTAATGGGATGCTGAAGAGCAATCAGCAGCTGGTGGACATCATTGAGAAAGTAAAACCAGAAATTCGGCTGCTGATTGAGAAATGCAATACAGTAAGCACTGGTTTCCCTTTTTTCCCTTATTAGATTCTATCTTGCAGGTCAGTTATTAGATGTGCTGCTTTTAAGAGGGGAGGATAAAAATCAAATGTCTTTCTGAAAGTAGTAACAATTATCAATTTGTTGAAATTTGCAGTATACAGATTTAATATATATGTGCTGGATACCTTTTGCAGGGGTTGGTATTATATTAAGGCAAAATTTGTTGTTCTGTTTTATTTTCCAAATTTATATGCCATCCGGCAAACAGAATTAGGTTCCATGCAGTATATTGCACAAAGTAGAGAAGCCTGGAAGTAACTGGCTGCTGCTTTGCTGTACAAAGATACATTTCTGCCTGGAGGCAATTATTACTGGGCATACCAATTTTTGATTGGGTAGAGGACCAGTCAGTCATGATTGTGCTCTTGTGTCTGAAGGGCTCCAGCCCAGCCATCAGTGTTAACCCAATGTTAGGGTTGATCACAAGGGACTAGGGTTCAAATGTTTGTTAAGTTATGGCTTTTTCTGACTGTTCTGGAAGAAATTGGCCTCTCAGCTAAGCAAATGCTGCATGCAGAGCTCAGCCAGCAAAACATTTTCAGACTATCCAGAAGGGCAGTAACTCCTCTTTAATATGCTGTTCTGTTCTTCAGGTCAAAATGTGGGTGCAACTGCTGATTCCCAGGATAGAGGATGGAAACAACTTTGGTGTTTCTATTCAGGTAAATCAGCAATTGTGGAGAGAACTCTGGGAAATTATGCCTGTGGATGGAAGCTTCTCTAGTGGGAAAGAACAAATCATTGTTTAGAACCTGGCTGCTTTGCAGGAAGTATTTTCCCTGATATGGCTGCTTTTGTGCTAGATCTTTACACTCTTCTGCATTTTGGTTATTTTTACTTCATCTGGGCTCAGGTTCCTTAAATTGAAAGTTAGAATTCATAAGCATAATGGCTGCAATTACAGGACAGTCCTTGCATACTGACTGTCTCATTCAGTGACCATTCAAAGTTACAGTGGTGCTGAAAAAATAACTTTATGACCAATGCCCCCATTTGCAACCTCTGCAGCATCCCTCAGTGACATGATTGCCATTACGGTCAGTACACATTGTCCTGTGCCTGACCTGTGTTTTTCTTTTTTCCTCCACTTGCAGGGCTGAGAGATTGGAGAGGAAGGGATTACAAGAAGCAAGCAGGCACACAATGGGGAATACATATTGAAAGGAATGCGGTGGTGCTGGCTTGGGGCTGGGATCTGCGAGCGTGCTACGCAAACAGCCCGTTGTATTCCCCATTATGTGCCTGCTTACTCTTTTGTAGTCCCTTCATCTCCAATCTCCACGCTGCAGGGGGGAACGGGTCAGGCACAGGAGAGATTGCCTACAGAAATTGCTTGTCCCCCTCCCCGCAGAGCAGAGAGATTGGAGAGGGAGGGATTGCAAGAGAGTAAGGCACACAATGGGGAATACACCGGGCTGTTTGCGTAGCACGCTCACAGTTCCCAGCTCCAAGCCGGCACCACTGCATTCCCTTCAATGTGTATTTCCCATTGTGTGCCTGCTTGCTTCTTGTAATCCCTTCCTCTTCAATGAACAGAAATACAAACATTAATTCCCTTCTTGCTAATTATCTCAGTGCCAGGGTGAGGATTCTAAAGAGCAGGGCAGTGGTTAGGAGGCAAACAAAAGCCCGGGTGTGAAACTGATTGGTTTTGTCAGTTTCAAGCCTGCTATCCCAGTGCCAAAAGGGAGGGGGAGTGGGGCAAAGGAAAGCACTGCTGCAATCAGGTGGTTTCCCACTTAGCAACCACTTTGCTCAATGATAGAGCTGCTGGTCCCAATTGTGGTCACTAAACAAGGATTACCTGTACAGACTGTCTGGGTACATCCAAGTATAATTGGGCTCAATATGAATTCTTCTCTTAATATTTTCTTGCTGGCTCCTTCCTTTCCAGGAAGAGACTGTAGCTGAGCTCCGAACTGTGGAGAGTGAGGCAGCTTCATACTTGGACCAGATCTCTAGGTGGGTACCTTCTTGCAGAGCTTTTCCGGACAGTTTTTTTTTCTGATAGGAGCAACTCTCTTGAGTTTAGGTTGTCTTGTGTCCCTGCACCATTAACTGAAGCACTTCCTCCCTTTTATTTCAGATATTACATCACACGAGCAAAACTGGTTTCTAAAATAGCAAAATATCCTCATGTGGTAAGTGTTAAGCGGAGACATGTTAAATTGATTACTGAATTCAGATTTAGGAACATGAGGTGGATTAGAAATAGTTGAAAAGCTTCTGGAGCATGTTCTTCTTGGAATTAGTATTATGAAGTCTATGAAATGCTTAGAACTATATTAGATTAAGGTGGGCAGTCCCTAGAAACCCTCATAATTATACTGCTGAATAACTGATTATGTTTTCTGCAGATTTAGGGCAAAAGTATGGGTAAAATATGCATTTTAAAGCATGGTTATTAGCCTTCTTACTTGCAGCTCTTGTCACTGGAAAAAAAAATACCCCCCCCCTCCCCAATTGGAAAAAGTTGCTCAACCTTACCCTAAGTGCACATCTTTTTTTTTTTTTTTTTTTTCGGATTCTCTTTCTGGAGGTTTTACATAGAACTAGTCTTCCAACCAGATTTTAATTAATAACATTCTAGAAATGGTTGGGTTCAGTTTATGAAAACTCAGAAGATGGCAGAGTTCTGCATGATTAAAACAGAGATGGAATGAGACTCCTCAGCTGCAAGTCGTCTTAGTGCAAAGGTGGGGAATCTGTACTGCAGCTTCCAGTAGCACCAGTAATGAAGGATCCTGAAGGTTCCCCACTCCTGCTTTATTGCATGATAGTGACTAAAAGGTTCTGGTTAAATAACTGTCTCTGTAGGAGGATTACCGCCGCACAGTGACTGAAATGGATGAAAAGGAATACATCAGTCTCCGGCTCATCATTTCGGAGCTCAGAAATCAATATGTAAGTCAATGTTGTTTCTTTCCAGGTTGGAAGATAATATCCCTTCGCCTGATGAATTAAGGATTTCCTGTAACAGAAGTAGGGATTTTTTGGCCTCCATATGTTGCTGAATTCAACTCCTAGAACTCTTAGCCAGCATAGCCAAGTGAGGAGTACTGGAAGTTGCAAATCAGCTGTATGTGGAGTACTGTGTTTTTGTACTGTTGTCTTACAGTATATATTTAGATGGTCATTTGTAAGACCAGCAGAAGCAATTATCAAGTCTCAACTTGTTGCTGAAAGAAATACGGTGGTATCTCCTTTCTAAGGAATAATAATACTTACGGTATATAGGCAAGCTAGTGAGTAACAAATTGCATAGGTACTGGGAGACTTGAGAAAGGGTTTGAAATTATTAGTGGAAAGGAGAGTTAATTCTTTTTTAGTCTGTTAGTGCAACTGTATACTTCATGGTTGCTGCCCATGTGAAAATAATGGTTAATGTTGCCAAAACCATTGAAATCTCAGGAGATATAGTAAAATATATGCTGATTTACAGATAAAACAAGCCTTTGGACATCTGGCTTTTAACATACCTGTATATTCTAAATGTAAGGCAGACAAGGAGTAAGCACAGAGTAACTCCGCTATGTGCAGGTATCTTTAGAGAAATACACAAGCAGATCTTTAAGCACAGAGTCTCCATATAATGGCCTTATGTCTCCATATAATTGTGCAGGCTTCTTGATTGTGGAATAGTTCTACTGCTTATTCAAGGAGAAATCGCCCTCTGATAACACGTGAAGCTTTCCAATCTGTTTGGTCTGCAAATGCCAGACAAGTGTTTAAATTTTGATCTTTTCATGCCTAGCATTGATGAGTCTGAAAAGCTTCTTTGAAGTATGTAATGAAAAATAAGGATAAAGTAATTGATGTTTTTTGCCTACTGCCTGGGTTAATAATTAGATCTGTTTTACATAGATCCTGTGCTGCTTTTTTGGTGGGCTTGAAAAAGGGAAATTAATATTCTCTAGCCTCATAATATGTAGAACTATAGGCTGGGCTCACACAACATTCCAAGCCTATTTCAAACCACAGAGTTTATTACATGACCCCAGGCAATTGTGGCTTCTTCCACAAACCGTATGTAAACAAACTGCCATAGTACAGTCTGTGAACCAGGGCATAATGATAAAAATGTGATCAACTAGCTGTATTATTTCTACAGATTTTTTTGAATATTTCCATAGTTTATTTGGATTTTTTTCACATTTTTACGGCTATATTGAGAAAACTATAATATATTAAAATTGCTTCAGTTCTAAAATGAATTGTGAAAACTCTCTAGCAGTGAGCTAATTCAGGGCATAATATAATAAAGAATTCTGCTGGGTCTTGGTCATGTGCTCACTTCGTTTTGTGAAGTCCTCAACAACTGAGTACAACACAGAAAGAAAGGTTCACAATATTGGGGATATTGTCAAGAAGCTAAGGAATTCATATACAGAACCCAAGTAAACCCAAATACTAATACTCATTTATTAGGGAATTCATCAGGAATGTGAACCTAACGGTCTAAGTGCACTTTTCTCAGATAAGGCTGCCATTGAAATAACCATCTGCTCATTGTTATTAATGCTTTTATTTATTAGTTTATATTTATTGGCCACCCAACTCCAGTGAACTCTGGGTGGCACACAAAACTAAAAAAGAGATAAAAACAGCTAAAGATACTAAATCAACAGGCAGCCTGAACTAAAATGTTCTAATAACAAAATCAAAACAGGGGCTATTAAACAAATAACAAACATCAGTCCCAGGCCTGGGACCAAAGCCAGGTTTTCAAACTTCCAGGACCCTGGGAGAGAGGGCACCAACCTTATCTCTGGGGGGTTGCTGTTCCAGCAAGAGAGGGGCACAACAGAGAAGGCACATTCCTAGGTCCCACAAGATGGCAATGTTTAATAGAGGGGACCTGGCGCATATCCACTCTGCTGGAACGTACTGGGTGGGCAGAAATGATTGGAGACAAGTGGTATTCAGGCGCTAAGTCGTGCAGGTCTTTATAGATAATAGCCAGCACCTGAATTGCACTTGGAAGCCAACTGGCAGTCAATGCAGCTCACATAGCAGTGGTGACAAATGGGCACACCAAGCGGCGCTATGAGAAATTCTGGTTTCTTTCTCAGCCTCAGAGATCTTTTTTAATTCTCTCTTCATGTGGCACAGCTGCAACCAGGAATTTGGAAGCGTTCACTTACACTGTGGGCGAGTGACAATTCGTTGATCGTCAAGACTGGCCAATAGCTGCCAATATTTTTTCTTACTGTAGGAAAAAAAACATTTCATCATAGGCCATGCAGCTGGTTTGTACCTTTTCTTTTATTGTGTTACACACACTTCATGTACTGCGACATTAGTTAATGGAAGTGAAATTCCAAACTCCTCATAAAATTAAAGAGGAAAATATGTGAACCTGACAGATCTTTTGACAGCTTGTTCTCATCATAGTATGACGTGTGAAAGTGATAAAAGTAAAGGTGACCAGTGCTATGACGATTATTCATTCTGATAGACAAGAGAGGCATTAGACACTTTCATGTTGGGTCGCTAGTGCCCTCCAATCTACTGGAATAGAATTCCCAAACTGTGTGGCTGATGGCAGGGCTGTTCAAAACTTTGGAAACTTTAAGATTCTTGTCTGGAACATATTAATGTCTGCCAAAGAAAAGCCTTTTGTATATCAAAAATATTGGGGAATGGGCAAGAGAATGGCAAATGGCATGCTGGCTGAAAATTCTGGGAGTTGAAATCTGATTGCTTTAGTTAGATATGGGGCTAGGGAAGGCTGTGTTAATTTCAACTGATTAATTTGAAGGTTGAGTATTCTTTTTCTATTCAAGTTTCAGTCTTGTGGCTTGGCACTTTTGGTAGGTATCACAGATGTGGCAATTTATCATTTCAAGTACAATGGTATTCAAGACTCTTTTCAACACTTCAGATGCAAGCAGTTTGAACCACTCTCATGGTCCTCAATCTCTCCATTGCTGTAGGTTTGATAATTTTGTGAAAAGAATCCTCTGTTTAGTTGGTAGTATGTTAGAATCCTTTGTGGGGAATGTATAATTCTTTAAATTGGTTTAATTTTAATGCAGTAGTTCCCAAATAAACCTTGCATTTCTTGAAGTATAGAATGTTGGGTTGTTGGGGAATAACCTTTCTGTCTTTCTCTGGAGAGAAGTATGATATTCATGGCCAGCCAAATATGCCCTGCCAGAGTCAGAAAAAAATAACCAGGTTCTCTCCTTCCAGGTGACTCTGCATGACATGATTCTAAAGAATATTGAGAAGATCAAGCGACCCCGGAGCAGCAATGCAGAGACCCTCTACTGATGTGGCTATACTCTGAACTTATGAACTCTTCAGTAGGCTCAAGACAGTCTTTGCCTCAGTTTATGTGACTATCAAGATGGGGAAGCTGGCTGGAAACAGTCCTCGCCATACTTTTAGTTAAACGTCTAAAGAAACTCTCTCCTAGTCCTTTTCTGGTTGGTTTTTTGTTGGGTCTTTGATTTTTCCCCCTTTCCCTACCACATCTTTGAGATACAAAAGGGATAGAGCAGAGCATCTCCTCCTCTATTGGTAGGAATAGGAGATTCGCCAAGCTGTTCCAGGCAAGAATCCCAGGCCCTGAACGGTCCTGGTCTGTAGCATCCCTGAGAAAGTCCCTTCTAGGTAGATTGTCCCTGCCGAGAGCACTGCCAGGTTCTACTCAGAGCTGATTTGTCTGGTCATGAGCTTCACTCCAGTCTTCCCACTGAAATGCAGTTTAGGGAAAAGAGTACCCTTTTCATCTCAACGTGGTTTGCCCCTATCTAACCTTGTGACCTGTCCAATCATGCAAGTTTTAATGCCATTGTAAGTTTCTCCTTTCTGCCCGTACTTCTTCCATTAGGTTTATTTATCGCTTACACTGAATCCACATATATCTCTTCCAGACGTTTGTGAGGAAGTAACTCTCCTCTTGCCTAACAAGGACCTCTAGTGCAGCATTTGAGTGCAGTGGGCATTCTCACGCTTTTTTCTTGGGGCAAGGCAAACCTGTTTAGACAGTTGGGTTGGCAAAATTGGTCTGCCTAATTTCAGCATGAATGATCAAGCACTGAAGACCTGAAGTATCTTTCATCTTAGTCCGTTTTCTTTCCCGCCCTAATTAAATGAGCCTAGCACTTGTTTCTGAAGACCCTGCCTGGCCTTCAGGAGACCCCAAAGTGTAACTAGGTCTCATCCTCCTAGGTCTGAGTGAGTCCTGTTGGCTTCTTCAGGTTTGCTCTCTTCTGGTTTTCAAGGAAACCGAAAGGGGGCGCCAACTATATCGGATGCTGTAGTTTCCTTTCAGATTTACTTTTAATCTTTAAATCCATCTTGTGCTGTAGTCTTGTGAGTGGTGTTAGGTTTGTTAAAAGAAAAACAGCAACAACCGTGGCAGGATGAATGAAGTTTGGCCCCTTTCCCTGCTTGTTTTAAAAAGGCCTTTTCTCTGCCATCTCCTAAGGGCACAGGAGGGTCATTGCCCTGAGCTCATTGCAAATGCCTCTGCCTCACTGTCATTTGTAGCTGGGCAAGCCTTACCCTTTCCCAGAGTAAAAATTCACGTGACAACTGCCCTCACTAGCTGCTCCTGAGAGCAGCCTTCCCCGCCTCTTTGTTTCTTTGTATCAGCTGCTTTGTTGGATTGTTTATATTTCCTTGCTACATTGAACGTATGTACAACTTTTACTATGTCAACAAATTAAAAATAACAGGAACTTTGAATCTATCTTAAACAATCCTCATGGGTACCAGTGCATTGGTAACCAAGATTTCTGTCTACTTGGTTAGTCTCGATGCCTGGCCTTACATACGTTTGACTTTTGCCCTTTGCCATTCTTATCTCAACCCTGGTAGTGAGAAGGAGCTGTAATACTGAGTCTGTTCATTCCCAGGTTTCTCCTTTGACATTTTAGAAAGCTGACCAGAGTTGTGGGGTAAAATGAAAAATCTCTGGAATATTCTGAGCTTTGTCAGTGATGGTGAAGGGGCATGAAATAACCCCTTCTCAGATCTTGCTCCTGAAGTTAACATTTTGCCCCATATCTTTGTCATGGTTACTTTTTCTGGCTCCTGGATACAGCCTGAAAGCATCCTCATGCTTCTGTTTATTGTAGTATACTTAGGTAATCCAGTTGGCTTCCAAACTGAATGAATATTGATCAGTTCAGAATGGGCTTAAGTAGATTGCTTGCAATTCCTGGTCTCATTTCATGCAGCCTGAGATTGATTGTAGAAGCCCTTTACAATCAATCAGTTCATTTCTCTGGCAAAATCAATGAGTCCTTGGTCTGGCTGTCTGCTTTGTAAGGGGGAAAAGAGAGAGAGAGAGAGAGAGAGAGAGAGAGGACGTCAGAAAGAGGAGAGAGGGAGGAGAAAAAGATTCCAGAAAGAATGGGAAGTGGCTCAACATATTTTGCTCTGGCTAAATGGACCAGTTGTTTCAGCCCTGTTCACCTCGGCATGTGATGCAGCCCTTGACTGATTACTCTTGGAGGAATGTGGCCCTCCACAGAAAAAAAGGAAAAAAGAAAATGGTTGCCTACCTCTGTGTTACAATGGTCAAGAAACCACAAGAAACAGGGAATTTCGTCGTAAGGGGAGAGGAGCAAAGCCTCAGATATGGATATTGCAGTCTATATGTGTGAATTGATAGTGCTGGTTAGTAATGAATAGTGCCAGAGTGTGTTTTCTTAAATAAAACATGTATCTCTCTACTATTGGCCCCTTCAGTCATGCTGTTCCATAGTCTTTGTTAGTTTTTCCTAACTCAAGTTGCAGAACTCTGCCTCTGCAGATCCAGTGCGCTTCATTCAGTTCCCAGCTAAGATTTTGGACTATGAATTTGAATACTTAAAGCTTTTAGAGCTATAGCCTTCTTAGTATTTCATCATAACAGAGAAATAGGGGAGAATATGTTAGAGAGATGAATAAAATTATTCACGGTGTGGAAAACCTGAACTCATCCAATGCAGGTGAGTAATTACAGGTTCTAGAGAGATCAAAAGAAGTAATATTACAGTGTATATTTAAATGAAGAAATGGATGACTTTATGCTGGGTAGAGAGGAGATTCCTTTTCATAATCTGCACACTAAAGGACCAGAAAGACCTTTATCAGGTAACTCAGGTCTCTGGTGTTCTGACTTAGTGAATTCTGCAGCTCTCCATAATGATCTCTTTATGTTATCAATGTTTTACCTCTATCCCCAACTATTTTGATGATACTGCTGAATGCAAATGAGTACAGCCATGAGTTCCACTCCGCAGTCTAAGACCCTGGAAGAATCCAATAATGTGATAGAGTAGCAAAGCTCAGTATAGTAAGGATGAGTCAGCAAATGGATATGACTGAAATATTAAGACCTGACTACCCAGAGTTCTCTCTTCCCATAGGAACAAAAACACCTGTGTTGCCCTGGAAGTGCATAGAATATTTGTCTCAGCATAAGAATAGCAAGTTGTAAGTGATCTTCAAGCCTCTTGCTCCACAAGGGATTCCATTTTTATACTATGCTATCCACTGTATGGGAAATACCTCAGATATTCCATATGCTGTCAAAGCAAATGATCTGATCACACAAATACATTGTTTTAAAGCAAGGTAGAGTTCTATGCAAAAGTTTAGGCACCCCTGGTCAAATTCCAAATTGCACAAATGATGCAACCTCTACATAGTATAGAATTAAACATGGCATTTTTCTACAACTTTGTATACTTTTTAATGTGCAGTTCTTTGCAGATTCAGAATAGAACGAATGTGGTAGGTGCAAAAGTTTGGTCACCCTCTCAATCAATCTTTGTGACATCTCTTGGCAGAAATGCAACTTCCAAACATTTCCTGTAGACAGCTAATAATTGTCTATTGTTTTTGGAATTTTTTCCCCCACTTTTTCTTGCAAAACCCTTCTAAGCTCAGAAATATTATTAGGTCCTACATAAACAGTATGTATGCAGTCAGATTTACAGGAGGATGTCATGTTAAACTTCGTATAAAAGTTTTATTGGCTTCTGCTCATTTAGGGATTCATTGAAACGTGCAAGTTGACCAGGGGTGCCTAAGCATTTGCATATAATAGTATATTCCTAATCATAACAACGCGAGCCTTAATTGACACTAACTGGACCTGAGCCTATGGCTATCTTGAATGTGTTCCTTTAATGGGATCTGATATTGGTTGGACTCTGCTTTGTGTGTGTGTGTGTGTGTATGTGTGTGTGAAGGTTTTTTTGGGGGGGCACTCACTGTACTGAATAAGCTGATATTTCAAGTTCTTAAGAGTATAAATCCTGTGGGGGTTGTTTATATGTTTGGTTTGGTTTTTTGGAATGCAGTTGTGTGGGGGTGGGGAGCGTACTGGTAGCAAAGGAGGAAGGAAGAGTGCAGGATCTGGACTTTTTTTTCCCCCTGTATAAGTGTATTTAGTAAATAGCTTAGTTTTCTCAGGCCAGACCTTCCCTAGAACTCATCCAATGATGCCAGTAGTTTTGTGTTTACCTGCTTTTCACAGCAAGGGTTGCAGAGCTTGCTTTAAAACCCTTTGCCATCATAAATCTGTTGGTTGCAATACCTCAAACTAACATGTCATCAGAAACACCCAAGCTTGTTTTTCTTTCACTTCCACTGTATCCAGTTACAGGTACTGTATAACTCATGTTGACAACAGTTGATAATGGATAAAAAAGCAGAGCTTTATTTTTAATTTGGAGTACTCGAAGGCAAAGTGTATGTAATCAGTTGCTTGTATCCAAAGTTGAATTGCCAGTTTACACATGGTAAAAAGGCTCCAAATTTGGTCTAGTTGTGAGCTGTGTGTATGTACTGAGCGATTCAAGCAGTGAGAGAGAACAGGATTAGTTCATTTTATAATTACTTCCTTACACTCCCCAGCACTCTCAAAAGAGCAGCATTTAAATTTCTTGTCACATCGTCTTAATTTACTTCTCTCTTATTAGGACTTTGTTTAGACTAATTCCCTGTTGGGGAAGAGTCAACATCAAGAGCTGTACTGACCACAGGGACCAGTTAGCACATTTAGTGGGTAAAATCACTCAGCTCCATTCTAGTCTTGATTCTACATTGGCAGGGCTTAGAAGGTGGTGAGTCTGAGATGCTTTCTCAAATTCCATTCCTGCTTTAGGCTGAGATTTATCTGACCATTGCCTTGGCTGCAGTTCTTCCTCCTCTTCCTCACGGTTGTTCTCACAACCCATTACAGCCTGTTCCAGTGGTGTCTCTTGATGGGGAAGCAGTACTGAAGGAGCTAGTCTACACTTAGGCTTTCTCCTGGACTCACAGGTCTGCTGGAACAGCAGATGGAGGCAATAGCCAAGGGGGGCTTTGCCCTGTTCTAGCTGATTCACCAGGTAGTGCGCCCCTACCTAGGAGAAGACCTTGCTACGGTGACTCATGCCATGATGGCCACCCACTTCAACTACTGCAACACCCTGTACTTGGGGCTGCCTTTAAAGACTACTCAAGATGTTTCAACCGGCTCAAAGTGCAGTGGCCTGTATGTTAGCCAGCACTCATTAGAGCGGGAGCACTTTATGGTTGTGTTGTGGACCCTGCACTGGTTAGCAGTAGGCTTTCAGATACAATTTAAAGTGCTGGTTTTAACTTTTAAAGTTCTTTATGGCTTAGCACTAACTTACCTTCAGGATTCTCCCAGTAGAGTTGGTCCAGTTGATCTTGTTGAAAAAAACTGCTGGTGGTTCCCCATTTTGGGGAGGGGAAGAAGGCCAAAACTCAAAGGTGTTGCTTTTCAGTAGCAGCACTAGTCCCCTGGAATTCTACATACACGCAGAAATTAGACTTCCAATTTGACTGCCTTCTGGAAGCAGCTGAAAGTGGAGTTCTTCCAGAGGGCAATCTGGGACATGACGCTATCTGGAGTTGTATATTAATGGCTGTGGGACTATCATATCATAGATTTTTTTTAATCTGTTCAATCGTGTCCGATTCTCAGAGACTGGCTGGACAAGTCCCTGCAAATTTTCTTGACAAAGGTTTTTCAGAAGCAGTTTGCTATTGCCTTCTTCCTTACTTTTATATACATTAACATTAATTGTTGATTTGTGAACCACCAAGAATTCTCCAAGACCATGGCAGGAGAGAGAGAGAGAGTGTGTGTGTATCTCCCCATCCATCAATCCTAGCATAAATTCCTGATGAGTTGTAAGCATTAAGCATTAGGTCTGAGGATGGATTAGCCTTTTTTCAACATTGGGGATTCTCAATAAAATGACCAAAGGATATTCTTTTGTAGCAGAAAACAGTGTTGCTTGTTTCAGCATTTTCAAATTTGAGTTTCTCAAGCTAATTCCACGTCCAAACGAGTGAGTTCAGTTGGATGTCCAGGGCTGAGACATACTTGCAAATGACTGCTTAGGTAGCTTTGAGTAACACAAACACATCTTTATTGAAGAGCCTGCACATTTCGAAGCCCCAATCCTTGTCTTTTCAAGAGAAAGCTTCTTTCCATTAATGTGGCAGATCCTTTCTAACATGTTTCTCTGAGGCGCTAATTGTTCCTTTCTTCCCTAATTGATAGGAAGACATTCCCCAATAAATACTTAACCTGCTATATGGGCTGGGGGATCGTTAACATAGAAGAATAGAAGATTCTGTTGAAGGAGCAGGAGAGGAGGTCCAAATGTTTGCATACATCAAGGCAGTTGTCTGCTGAATTTTAACTCCTTTTTTGTAATGTATAAACAGGTTTTCCCTTTCCTAACTACCCTTTCCTCATCTCCACCCAGTTTTGTTCTCCCCCCCCCCCCAATTTCTGTTTCCTTCTCAGTGCAGCTATTCCTATCTGCATGCCTTTCTATCTGAGGTGTTTATTTGTTTTTCTATGGTGGGGGGTTGTTTGGTTTGGCTGTTTCTGCTGGAAGGGGGGAAAGCAGAGGGCTTACATATTTCTGTGTAATACAGAAGTTGCTTGCCTGGGCGAGAGAATGAATGCAGATGGAAATCAATATTTATAAAAGGGGTTCCTTGTTTTATAAACAACTAGCTTTAAGCAGTAGCTCTTAATTCAGTTAATATTAATTTCTTTTTTACCTTTTTTAAGAGTCTGACTTCTGGCAGATACATGCACACATATACATGCATGTGTTTATTTGGGAAAAGGGCACCTCCAGGATGGTTTCAGCTAGGTTGATAGCATAGGGAAGCTGGGCATTACACAGGATTTTTGTTTGTATTTTACACTTTTTTAACTTACTCCTTTTTGTTGAGATCATTTAATATTCAGGTCTCTCCTTTGGGGTAAATCTGGTCATACTTTCTGCAGAATGTAATCTCCGTCTATAATGGCTTTTTCATGTAGTCAGCACAGCTATCAAGTATTTTGGTAAAAAGCTTCTGAATTTCAGGTTGTTTTTAGGTTGTCTGGGTGATGTAGCTTTTCCATTATTGTTTTCATTGTCCCCTATTTTACTGGAGGGTTGTACATGTTCTTTCTCAAGAAGTGTTCTTTGATTATTTTGAAATGAACACATCTAGGGAGTACTTGGCCTCCTTCCTGTAATTGTAGATCTTTTATCCCTTTTAACTGACATAATTTCAATAAGATAACTAATGATTTTCCTGCCTCTGACTTAATCATAGAGAAGTTGACATGGCTGCTGAATCGTAAAGAACATTGCTTTTAATTTCATCTTATCCATCTGTCTGAAGTTGGAAGATAACAGTATTTTAATAATTGGGTGGGGACGTTTCCGATCCTTCTGAAGCACAACAAATTGCATGTGGTAAAAGCTCCATAATTAGGTAAACCCATATCCATTTCCTGTTTCTAATTTTTTCCTTCAGCTGTAGAGGCATATTGGCACAATATGCATTCAGAGCTTTAAAAATAATCAAAATAATGTGGGAAAGAGTCTTGAAATCTATGGGTGAGTGCCAGTTCTATTTAAGCACACTTGCATGTTTCTGCTGACATGGCTTGCTTTGTACATCTGCTTTTTGTTGTTTATTCGTTTAGTCGCTTCCGACTCTTCGTGACTTCATGGACCAGCCCACGCCAGAGCTTCCTGTCGGTCGTCAACACCCCCAGCTCCCCCAGGGACGAGTCCGTCACCTCTAGAATATCATCCATCCATCTTGCCCTTGGTCGGCCCCTCTTCCTTTTGCCTTCCACTCTCTCTAGCATCAGCATCTTCTCCAGGGTGTCCTGTCTTCTCATTATGTGGCCAAAGTATTTCAGTTTTGCCTTTAATATCATTCCCTCAAGTGAGCAGTCTGGCTTTATTTCCTGGAGGATGGACTGGTTGGATCTTCTTGCAGTCCAAGGCACTCTCAGAATTTTCCTCCAACACCACAGTTCAAAAGCATCGATCTTCCTTCGCTCAGCCTTCCTTATGGTCCAGCTCTCGCAGCCATATGTTACTACAGGGAACACCATTGCTTTAACTATGCGGGCCTTTGTTGTCAGTGTGATGTCTCTGCTCTTAACTATTTTATCGAGATTTGTCATTGCTCTTCTTCCAAGGATTAAGCGTCTTCTGATTTCCTGACTGCAGTCAGCATCTGCAGTAATCTTTGCACCTAGGAATACAAAGTCTTTCACTGCTTCTACATTTTCTCCCTCTATTTGCCAGTTATCAATCAAGCTGGTTGCCATAATCTTGGTTTTTTTGAGGTTTAGCTGCAAACCAGCTTTTGCACTTTCTTCTTTCACCATCATAAGGCTCCTCAGTTCCTCTTCACTTTCAGCCATCAAAGTGGTATCATCTGCATATCTGAGATTGTTAATGTTTCTTCCAGAGATTTTAACTCCAGCCTTGGATTCCTCAAGGCCAGCTTGTCGCATGATGTGTTCTGCATACAAGTTGAATAGGTAGGGTGAGAGTATACAGCCCTGCCATACTCCTTTCCCAATCTTAAACCAGTCTGTTGTTCCGTGGTCTGTTCTTACTGTTGCTACTTGGTCGTTATACAGATTCTTCAGGAGGCATACAAGATGACTTGGTATCCCCATACCACTAAGAACTTGCCACAATTTGTTATGGTCCACACAGTCAAAGGCTTTAGAATAGTCAATAAAACAGAAATAGATGTTTTTCTGAAACTCCCTGGCTTTTTCCATTATCCAGCGGATATTGGCAATTTGATCTCTAGTTCCTCTGCCTTTTCTAAACCCAGCTTGTATATCTGGCAATTCTCGCTCCATGAACTGCTGAAGTCTACCTTGCAGGATCTTGAGCATTACCTTACTGGCATGTGAAATGAGTGCCACTGTTCGATAGTTTGAACATTCTTTAGTGTTTCCCTTTTTTGGTATGGGGATATAAGTTGATTTTTTCCAGTCTGATGGCCATTCTTGTGTTTTCCAAATTTGCTGGCATATAGCATGCATTACCTTGACAGCATCATCTTGCAAGATTTTGAACAGTTCAGCTGGGATGCCGTCGTCTCCTGTTGCCTTGTTATTAGCAATGCTTCTTAAGGCCCACTCAACCTCACTCTTCAGGATGTCTGGCTCTAGCTCACCGACCACACCGTCAAAGCTATCCCCGATATTGTTATCTTTCCTATACAGGTTTTCTGTATATTCTTGCCACCTTTTCTTGATCTCTTCTTCTTCTGTTAGGTCCTTGCCATCTTTGTTTTTGATCATACCCATTTTTGCCTGGAATTTACCTCCAATGTTTCTAATTTTCTGGAAGAGGTCTCTTGTCCTTCCTATTCTATTGTCTTCTTCCACTTCCGCGCATTGCTTGTTTAAAAATAATTCCTTATCTCTTCTGGCTAACCTCTGGAATTTTGCATTTAATTGGGCATATCTCCCCCTATCACTGTTGCCTTTTGCTTTCCTTCTTTCTTGGGCTACTTCTAGTGTCTCAGCAGACAGCCATTTTGCCTTCTTGGTTTTCTCTTTCTTTGGGATGTATTTTGTTGCCGCCTCCTGAACAATGCTGCCAACTTCTGTCCAGAGTTCTTCCGGGACCCTATCTACTAAGTCCAGTCCCTTAAATCTATTCTTCATATTCTTTAGGAATATTAGTGAGCTCATATCTAGCTGATCTGTGGGTCTTCCCTAATCTCTTTAGTCTGATCCTAAATTGTGCAAGAAGAAGTTCGTGATCTGAACTACAGTCAGCTCCAGGCCTTGTTTTTACCGACTGTACAGATGTCCGCCACCTTTGGCTGCAAAGGATGTAATCAATCTGATTTCGGTGTTGTCCATCTGGTGAAGTCCATGTATAAAGCCATCTCTTAGGTTGTTGGAAGAGAGTGTTTGTTATGCAGAGTGAATTGTCTTGGCAAAATTCTATCAGCCTGTGTCCTGCTTCGTTTTGTTCTCCCAGGCCATACTTACCTGTAATTCGAGGTGTCATTTGACTGCCCACCTTAGCATTCCAGTCTCCTGTGATGAAAATAACATCTCTTTTAGGCGTGTTGTCCAGTAGGTGCTGCAGATCCTCATAGAACTGCTCTACTTCAGCTTCTTCAGCATTTGTGGTTGGAGCGTATATTTGGATCACTGTGATGTTAGATGGCTTGCCCTGAATTCGAATTGAGATCATTCTGTCGTTTTTTGGGTTGTATCCAAGCACTGCTTTAGCCACTTTACTATTAATTATGAAGGCTACTCCATTTCTTCTGTGGTCCTCTTGTCCGCAGTAGTAGATCTGGTGGTCATTTGATGTGAAGTGGCCCATTCCAGTCCATTTCAGTTCACTGACGCCCAGAATGTCTATCTTTAATCTTGACATCTCACCAATAACCACATCCAATTTGCCCTGGCTCATAGATCTTACATTCCAGGTTCCGATGGTGTGTTGATCCTTAGAACATCGGATTCGCCGTTCACCACCAGCACCGTCGGCCGCTAGCCGTCCTTTCGGCTTTGAGCTAGCTGCGTCATCACGTCTGGGGCTAGTTGAGCTCATCCTCTGTTCCTCCCCAGTAGCATTTTGACCATCTTCCGACCTGGGAGTCTCATCTTCCGATGGTATACCGACATACCTCTGGTTGTACTGATCCATTTAGTTTTCACGGCAAGAATACTGGGGTGGGTTGCCATTACCTTCCCCAGGGATCGCATTTAGTCTGACCTCTCTGTCATGACCTTCCCGTCTTGGGTGGCCCTTCACGGTTTAGCTCATGGCATCATTGAGGTGCTCAAGCTCCAGCACCACGACAAGGTAACGATCCTTTGCTGAAGTGTACATCTGCTAGTTCTAGAGAAAAGGAATATGACAGGTTGTGCAAGTTCTGCTCAGCCACTTTCCTCCTTACCTTTGTCTTCTCAGATTTTAGCATGCGCACATTGGCCATCTGCAAGCCACTTCATCGATCAAGAAGACCACTTTATTATAATTTTTAATGGATATATAAAAAGATGTGGAATTTATCTAAAAACCATTTGTAAGTGGAATATGATTGGCCCAAATACCTTCGATCTTTATAGATACAGAGCAGACCAAGCACGTTTGCATGGGCTTGCTTATTTTATTTCTCCTATTCCTGTTTCAAAAATCAAGCTTCCCAAGAACTTGAAAATATTTTAGCGAGGGCTATGGAAAAGGAACAAAGAAAACATTATGTTAGACAGAAAATCCATAGCACTTTAGAATGAAACCAGAAAAAATTTATAGGATGCCATTGTGGTCCATAAAGCTACTTCCTTTGGCTTCTCTTACTTTTTCAAGGTTTCCTGTTTAGCCCATCAAGAACAGGAGCCTGTTTTTTTTTAATGGCCTGCAGAAGCTCAGAATGCGCAACTGCTGAATAATTTACCATAGCCAATAACATTTGCAAAAAGATAGGCCCAAATAATATGCCTTTTGGTTCTGTTAAGATGTGGTGAAAGCATGCCAGGTCAAAGTCTGCCTACTTTGCAAAGTTACTAAACTGCAGAGTGTACAAAGGTCTTCTGCAACTGAGCTCAGAAAGCAAATAATTGACTGTTGCAGCTGCACAGCTGCAAATTAGGCCAGATGTAGCAATTGAAAAGGGTTCAGGTCCCTCAAGAATATGGTATCCCAAGCCTGGAATCTCTAGCACCCCCGTAAGGCATTTACCAAACAGTTTGAGCCCCACATGACTTAAGCCAGAGATGGCCATCTTTGGCCAAAAGTTGCATCCTGCCCTGTTTAATGTACCAAATCCTCCACATAAAAAACGGGACCAAAACAAGTGGGTGGGATTGATAATAAAGACATGTGTATAAAAAACATTCTGCCTCTAGCAGTTGCCAGCCAGATACTTCTCAGAGGTCCAAAGGAAGTATAGAAACACTTTAGCAGACAGGACATTTCCTTATATATCTTGGTAACCTTTACCCACCCACCTCCACCATGCCCCAACTTTTTCATTAAAAGTGAAAATAGCCTATTCTGAAACTACCTATATTCCTAAAACAATCTCACATATTTGATCAAGTAATACAGGTAGGCCTCCTCTGGCCCCACCAAGGCCTCCAACTACCCATCTGTGCTCCATAGCGCCACCCACAGCACCCCCATCTCCCCGCCCCCCTGTGGCACCCCCATGTTCCTTGTCTGGGACTCCCGCCTCTTCCTGTTTAACAACCTGGGGTTATAACAGCAACCAGAAATGCTGGGATTGCTGTTGCTAAGCTATGCAGTCACATGATGTCCCGCTTTACAACCACATCTCTTAGTGATGGCAATCCCGGTCCCAATTGCCATTGTCACCCAAGGACTAACCATAGGGCATATTTTAGGTCCATGTCCCATCTTTCCCCAGGAAATCAAGGCAGCCTATGTAGACCTCACCTTTGATTTTTCCCATAACAACCCTGTGGCTTAAGTTGGGCTGAGAGAGCACAATTGACCCAAAGTCACCCAGTGAGCTTTCATTATTATTATTCATTAAATTTATTATGGTCACCCTCTCCAAAAGACTCTGGGCAGCTTACAACATCCAAATATACAATTAAAACCGTTAAAAACATGACAGCAAAAAATAGCTGGCTGAGAGTCAGCTCCTTGGTAGTTGCCTCAAACCAAAAGAAATTATTTCCAAGCAAGAATCTCAGTTTTCTTTAACAAATTGTATTGAGATGAAAGGAATAGGGTTACAAGAATTCCAGCAATTGAACTATTTCCAATTTAATGCTATTCCTTAATGCAGTAGAACAATTTTGTTTAGCTTTTTTCTGCCTCGATGCAGGAAAGAGGTGGGTCTTTTCGTTGATAACAGAGAAGTCTGCAGCTGGCTGTGCACAAAACGGTCTTCTGAACGAACATTGTGCTGAGGATGGATTTGAACCAGTGTTTCCCCAACCTAGTCCAACACCTTAACCTGGGAGTTCTTAAATTGCACAGTGACTTCCTAATGAATTTGTGTGAACCCATCCCCCTCAATAAAACTAACAATTTCATAGGGGTTAGGATTGGGTAAGAAATAAAAATACTTCTTAATACTGTATTTTGAATGGTTACATTACATTTAACCTTACTTTTTAAGATTCCTTAAAAGTTGCCTTCTCCTCTAAGCTCTTTCAAGGAAGGAGTGGGGTAAAGCTGTCAGTTAGAGAACAGACCCAAAAGACATCTGCTTTCTGTCAAAAGTGTCTTCCACCCTACCCTGGATCACATTTTCTACTGTGCATGCAAACAGTCGGAAGAAGCACAGTCTTCAAAATTGAACAGTGAAAAGTGAGACAGTGGAGGCAGCAGAGACAGTAAACTTTGATCTGCTGATGTGAGTGAAGACTAGAGGTTGTTCACACAGGCTTCAGGAAAGCATTGCAGCTATGGTCCAAGAGAGAAAGAGGCCACCTGGGGCCGGCTAAGAAGGACAACAGTCTGCCCTGGAAGGAGACAGAAAGAGCTTATTCACTGTGTAAATTTCAGGAAACCAAATAGCAGCAAGCTAGAAGCAGGAGTGGAAATTCCCACAAAGGGCCTCTCCTGCCTGCATGTGTTTGTGTTTTTCTTTCCTCAGCAAGCTAGGCACAAAGAGGGATAAAACTCCGAAGCCTTCTGGCTGTGGTGGGTTGGGATTCCAGTCTCAAGGCAGTCAAGATGTGCTCCTTGCCCTAAACATTTTCAAAGAAGGAAATGCTATATGAGAGAGGGAACCTTTCAAACCTCATAGCCCTGTGGATTTCCTGAAGCCTGACACCAGGTCCTGTCTTAATCCACAGAAAGGTAAAGCAGCGGATATCCAAGGATGTGTGTGGTTTGGACCCAGCCATCTGGCAGCCCTGTGGAGGCAGACGAGACAATTCCCAAGTCATGACTTTGCTGCTTTGCCCTGGTTCAGGACAAATTTGCTCAGCATTCCTTGTGCAAAGTAGGGTGTGGCAATATTTACCCTTCTAGCATGTGGATGACTTGGAGAAAAATGTTGCATCTTCTTTCTATGAGTTAATGTCATTTGTTGCTTCTGATTATTGAATCAAGAGCCATCTTCACAAGCGAGTGGCTTGGATATTAAAAGTATTTTATTCATTGTTGCATCAATCTTACGTGTTTGATTGCTGTAGCCATCTTGAATCTCCTCTTCTAGGGGTAGCTGGATTTAATAATTTTAATGAATGTTCACTGCTAGCCCAAAGAAGTAACTTTGGGGAGGGGGACAGCTTTTTTGATTTCCAAAACATGCTGAACCTGTCAGGCATGCTGGTATCTATATCAAGTGGGCTTTGCAGCTTCTTGGGAAGCTGTCTGGACTGAAGGAGCAAACAGGAGTAAGTGGTTTGTGATTTATCCCATGACTCACCACTGTTTTCTGTATCCCAGGGATGTCTGTGCCACAGCATGAGCATATCTCTGCAAGCATGAAAAGGAGGGTCATACTCCTTTGCTGCCCTTTGGCAAGCCCCTCCTTTCAAGTCTCTCCCTCCCTCTAGTCTGTCTTCGCTGCCTTTCATTCTAGCTAGTTATAATTCCAGAGAGTGGCTTGGAACTGGAACACCACTGCTAGGCTCCTCTGTTTCTGCTGCTGCAAAGATGAATCCGAAAGCTCTTCTCTTCATGCTCCTTCTGGCCTTTCTAGCAGCTTTTGCTTTAGTCTGTTTTTTGTTGACTAGCGGTGGAAAGTATGTCAGCTGTGCTTCTCAGTCTCAAGCTTTACCCAAGCATCTGAATAGCGAATGGAGCTGGCTCTTTGCTGATCTATCACAAGAGGAAATAGTCCATGTAGTACAGTATTTGAAATCCAGCCTTGGAGCAACTTTGGAAGATGCTTCTCGTGCAAAGCCTTCTGATAACTGTATTTATTCTGTTGACTTGGAGTTGCCCCCTAAAGCAGAGACTTTGTCATTTCTGGATCATGGAGGAAGCCGCCCACCTAGGCAGGCTGTGGCTATAGTGTATTTTGGAAATCAGCCAGATCCAAATATTACTGAATATGTGGTGGGCCCCCTCCCACAGCCAATGTATCACCGGGATGTGACAGTACAGAAGTATGGAGGACAAATACCATATTATCGCAGGCCCTCACTGATTGCTGAACACAAGCAGATGGCCCACTTTCTGCACAGTACATTGTTCCCCACAGCCCCAAGCTTCATGCGTGAAGTACTGAACTATGATGGGGCCAACCTAGCGGCAATGGCTACATCACCAAAGGGAATGAAATCTGGGGATCGTGCAACTTGGTTAATCCTCTACCAGAATGTAACTGGCTACTTTTTACACCCAGTCGGGCTTGAAGTGCTTATAGATCACAGTAGCCTGGATATCTCCCACTGGATTGTGAAGAAAGTGTTTTATGGTGGCCAATACTACAGGGACATGGCACACCTGGAGAGAGAATTCACAGAGGGACATATGCATGTGGAAAAGGTGAACAGAGTCCCAGCTGATGGGGGATTCTCCTCAATGAAGCCCAAGGTGCACCCTGCCAACCTTGGTCCCCTGAATTATGAGCCTTTTGGACCACGTTACAGTGTGAAAAACAACCAAGTCCACTCCTCATCCTGGAGTTTTGCCTACCGGATGGCTTTGCATAGAGGACCACAGCTCTTTGACATTAGGTTCAAAAATGAAAGGGTTGTGTATGAGCTCAGTGTGCAGGATACTATGTCCATCTATGGTTCCAGCAACCCTGGTGGGATGTCTATTAGGTACATGGATGGGAGCTTTGGAATTGGAAAGTACTCATCTCCTCTTATGCGAGGGCTTGACTGCCCTTATTCTGCTACGTATCTTGATATTACCTTTTTAGCAGAAATAGAAAGACCTGTCATTATTCATGATGCTATCTGTGTTTTTGAACAGGACATGGGGGTTCCATTTCGGCGTCACTTCTCCAAACTTCAGTCTCTCTATTATGGAGGGCTACAAAGCACAGCACTGGTCTTTCGCTCTGTGTCCACCATTGGCAATTATGACTATGTCTGGGACTTTGTATTTTATCCAAATGGAGCGATTGAAAGCAAAGTCCGTGCCACTGGTTATATAAGTTCATCTTATCTCTATAATGATGGCCTAGATTATGGAAACAGAGTTGGGGACTACACTCTGGGAACAATTCATACCCACTTTGTTGGCTTCAAGTTGGATCTAGATGTTGCTGGTAAGTATGCAGATTTTCTGTCTCAATCAAGTGGATTCCAAATCCTATTCTACTTTTGTTCTGTGCATTATGTTGGATACCGTAAGAGCTTGTAGATAGGTCTTTATCTTTGACAGAGGTTTGGATGGATTACATATGTCCTTTGTGCTATTTAAGCTTACTGGGTGTAGACAGAGAATGTTATTCCAAGAGTATCAGCCTCTCTTCATTTACGTTTATCCTCTCACAGTAGGCTATTACTGAGTTCACTGTCCTTTTCAGACTCCTATATTAGTAGATCTTATAAGCTGTTCCAGCTTTGCACTGTTTGTAATTGCAGTCAGAAACAGGGCTCTGCTGGGTATTGTCACTAATCTATCCCAGAAGACTCGTCTAGCTCGCCTTGACCCTCTGCTTTCAGAAGTGATATCTTCTTGATAGATATTCCTTTTATGAGGCTCCAGTTATCTATCATTTACAATTTGGTTTCCAGATGATAGTGCCCCTGTCTTCTGAAGCTGGCCTACTTTTGAGCTTCTTTGCAATAAGCAGAGGGTACAAACGTTTTGGTTTTACTGTACATGTAGCCCCATCTGGCGACCCTCAGGTAAAATTTCTTCTTGCTTCCTTCTGAGTGAAAAGGCATATGTCCCTTCAGTCTGATGATCCAAGTTCCATATCACCATCCCCCACTAGGCCATTACAACCAGTTCTGGGAAGGCATCCTGCAGGAGAGAGAGGAGGCTTCCCCATCCGGATTTTCACTCCCCCTTTCCCCCCCAAACTATTACAGCAGTTCAGTGAGAAGCAGACTAGAACTTTGCTTGCTTTTCACAAATTTGCCTTGTATTTTTATTTGCAAGTGTTTATACTGCTTGTAAGCCACTTTGAGAGAATTTATCCTGAAAGGCAGGTTATAAATAATTGAAATAAATAAAGAAGCAGAAAATGGAAAAACTGCTGATTCAGTGTTGTCGCTTAAGTTGCTTCTCTCTCTCTCTGGGTGCTTCCAGCCAGAAAGCTCTTAAGCACAGAAAACTTCTATTTTTTTTGGAAGCAACAAACATCACAGCAGTTTTAGAAATACTAAAGATGTGATGTTTAGGCATTCATCATGTGTTCTTCTGTCCACAGAGCAGGCTGGATCTTGAGATGGCACTGTTGTTCTCCTTCACACCATGATGACAGTAACAGCCACTAGGGACTAAAAAGCACAGTACTTTTTCCCTCCCTCCCTTTGGAAGGCTGCCCAAATTCACCAGCATACAACATTAAATACAATAGAATTTAATGACATAGAGAATTTAAAAGAGCCTTGTCATCCATCCTAACCAAGACCTGGGGGGAAAGGCAGGGTTTCAAAGACTTTGTAGAATGTTTTGAGGGTGGAAATCATATAGATCTGTGGGAGGATGCTGTTCCAGAAGTCAGGTGCAGTGCCAGAAAAGGCCCATTTAATTGACAAGATCAGGAATGTGCCCATTCTATTTGATGATGCAGGATGGAGAAAAACCATTGGAGATAGGCAGCCCCTCAGATAGCCAGGACCTATGCCACAAAGGGCTTTATAGGTAATGACCATCACCTTGAATTACAGCCAAAAGCTAACTGGCAGCCAGTGCAGCTCATGGAATAGCAGTTTTATGTGGGCATACTGTGGCATGCCCATCTCTGCCTCCACTGCCACGTTCTGGACCAGCTGCAGCTTCTGAGTAGTCTTCAAGGGCAGCCCCATATAGACTACACTGTCATAGTCCACATGCAAGGTGACTAGGGTGAGAATGATTGCCTGGAGGGGCCCCTGGTCCAGGGCCAGGTGCAACTAGCATATAAGATGAGTCTCTGCAAATGCCTTCCTGACTACAGCTGCCATGTACTCTTCAGGCAGGAGCTGCGAGTCCAAGAAATACCCTCAAATTGAATACCAGTCCTGAATGTGGAAGGGCTATCCCATCTAGGACTAAATATGGAAAAATTCCAGGGCTGGGCAGTCTAAATGCTCAGAAACACTTAGTTTTGTTGGGATTGAGCCTGAGTGTGTCCTTTCCTATCCAGACCCCCATACTCTCCAGACACTAGGACAAGACTTGATAGCATCACTTGGACAGCCCAGGATTGAGATATACAACTGGGTATCATTAGCATACTAATGGTACCTGGGCCCAAACTGATAGAAAGCCTCATTTAAATGTTAAACAGAAGTGGCAAGAGCATCAAGCCCTGAGGCATCTCACAGGTTAGGGGCCTCGGTGCTCAGTCTCTCCCCAACATCAACTGGAACCACCCACAGAGCAAGGAGGAAAACCATTGTAGAATGGTGCCTCCACCCTTAATCCTAGTAGGTGGCCCAGAAAGTCCATGGTATGATTGATGGTACTGATGGTACTGAAAGCCACTGAGACCAAGAAGAACCAAGATAGTAGACCTCCCATCTCAGAGGTCATCCACATGTGTGATCAATGCTGTCACCATGCTATGCCCTAGTCTGAAAGCCAACTGAAAGGGGACCAGATAATCTCTTTACTCCAGGGCCCAGAAGCTGCAGCCCAACCACCTTCTCAAAACCCTTCCCTAAAAGGAGAAGGTTGGAGACTGGACAGATGTCTGGAATTGTTGGGTCCACAATGACTTTTTGAGGAGGGGACATACTGTCCATTCTTACCATGGCATCGGACATCTTGCATTCACCATTCCCCCTCCCCTCTCATTGTTTTGAAGTTGCTACCTGCTTGCTCAATACCATTCTTATTCACAGTGGGAGATAGCTTAACTTTTTCACTTTGATGTTCCAACAAAAAATGCAGACAGGCAACTTTTTAAATGTTGCCGACTCATTATAAAACAATTCCATTCTTCCGAATTTCTCTTTCGTATTTTTATCCATTGCAATACCATGCAGAGGATTACAGTTAAGCTTACTTGCACTTAAATATTAGCTGAACAGCCATCAGATTCGCAGGAGGATCTAGTCGGTTCCATAATATCATCTATTGAATTCCAGCCCTGGTAATCAGGATTGAATGGCTGGGTGGTTTAAAAAGGCCAGCCCTTTTCCCTTCACAGCAAGATATTCTGTACCTAAAACATAAACAAATGACAATCCACCCTAAACAGACTGCTCATAATTCTATGTTCTTAAACATTTACCCTAAATGCATCTTCCAGATGTTTTGAACCATTTTACTTTTATCTTGACCACAATTGATAGGGAAGCCAGGAATTCACCATTACTATTTTTCAGAGATTTTTTTACATATATTCTTAAATAAAATCTCTGATTTATAAAGTTAATTTGACATCTTGCTCTTTTAGATTCTTTTCTTCCTTTCTCCTCTTAGGAAAAAGGACAGAGCTACTCAAAGAGAACAGTAATGGGTTCTAAAAGTTTCAGTGGATGCCTTGTGTCTCTTCTTCCTGCCCTATCCCTTGAATCCAGTAAATCAGTAACCATGATAAATATATAGATTTAAAAAAAAATTCTTAGCCCTTCCATTATCTATTTATGGAAGTTTAAACAATACTAAAAAGTACCACTGACACCATGAGAATGATCTTGCAGCAGGATAAATTCAGTCTAATAGGTGAAGTCCCCTTCAAGTTGAGCCCAGTTCCTGCTGACCCGTGGACCCATCCTTGGCAACAGTAAGAGGTGACTTTCATTGCCTTCGTCCAGGATAACTTTTCAACTGCCTAGTCTAGGTTACAGCCCTTGTATTTCTTGGTTGTCTTCCATGCAAATACTAGTTTTTGGAGATCAGCAAAAGTTAGCTCAGTGCTGCCACCTAGCTGGGTGAAATGGCCAGTGATTAAAGAGCAAAAGAAAGAAAAAGGTTAAGCAACTCAATGAGAACATAGCCTAGGACAAAAACTCTATAGTTGGTGGAGGCACATGGACAAAGTTCCCAAAGATTATCTTAGTCTACTGTTGGGGTCTCCAGTATGGCACCCTTGGGATATGCTGAGGCTTCAATTCTCAGAATTCCCAGCAAGTTCGGAAGCAGGGTTCTTTGGAGGGAGATTCAAAAATTCTCAAAAATGGACCAGGACTGATATTTTGGCAGTAGGGCTAATAGTTAGAATGCCAAGAACTGAAAAACAGTTAATGATATCTATTCATTTTAAGGATGTAAGGCTTACCAAGTTTCTGAGTAAGCAAGTCTTGGTTCTGACCCTTGATCAGGTAAATCTCTCTGTAGAATGATTCTCTCGGGTTGCGTTTATTCTGGTCAGGAAAGAAAATTCCAACAACACAAGCATAAATGTGCCCTAAGAGAGCAAGTGGATTTAAGAGAAAGTTGTGAAAAAATAGCCTTTATTGTGACTAGTTTTGGAACATAACAATGCAAAAAGGTTTTCCCTATTCTGAACACAGTTTTTCCATTTCTGGTGGCTATACTGCCTGCCTTTCCCATTAACAAAACACAAGGTCAGTTTTAGGTCACTTCCAGGCAGCTTCAGATGCTGGAGTGATTGCTGGATAGGTGGACCAACTATTGTCCATCTTTGCTACCCTCAACTGGCAGTTGCCTCACCCTTCATTGGTGTGTGTCCCCCACCCCACTGCATGTCAGAACTGATGAAATCCCTCCTCATCCATTCACAGAAAGAATAAAAAATGCTGGTGTTCCCCTTCCTGTCCATGATCTATTTGTCCACGGTGAATAAAACACAAACCCTTCGAACATACTGTAGATAGCTGGCTTGTGGTGGCCATCCTGGCTGTGGGGCAGAAATGCTGTTGGGAACCTTGAGGTTGTCTGGTGAAAGCAGAAGAGAGGATTTGCCTATGAAGAGAAGATTCTCACTGCTATTCCTCCCTCACAAATACACAAATGCAAAAGATAGGGAGTCAGTTAACCAAAACAGTGACTAAGGGGTGTCTTCATGGCAGGTTGAGGCCCTATCCCTTTTTTATGTGTTTCACACAGTAATGAGCATAAAAGCTGGTGGGATTTCAATCAGGCAGTCACAGCTGCCATCTTGATTTTTCAATGTGTGCTTCATCATTTTTTTATTACAGTGCAGTTCCTAATGGATGCCTATGATTGGCAGAAAATGATACTGGCATGATTTAAGTTATCCTCATTGCTGATTGTTATCTTACCTCTACTGCCTCCAGTTACTGGAGTCACCTGACCTCCTAACAAGGTGATGGGGGACTAAGTTCATAGAAATATTATACACCTCAAGGCTATCCTTGCGCAGCATCAGAGTAAGGGGGAAAATACTACTATAAGAGTGGTACCGCTAAGGATGACTTAGGCCTATCTCTCTCATAGGCTGGAGATAGGATGAAGGCAAAGTCATGGCAAAAAAAGATGTTTTTGCCCCTGATACTCATTATTCTGCTGTGAGTGTAAGCTGTTTCTCATTATTAGATCCAGTTGGGCTAAACATCAGTTTCAGGCAAAATCAGAGAATAACAATCTAGATCTGAGCCTCCACTCTTGCGACATCCAATTCTTAAGGCAACACTGGAGACACATTTAGGAATCCAGAGAATCACTCTTAAAAATCTAGATTGTACTTCTTTGGGGGCAAATGTTTTATAGGGCCCCAACTGTACATCATCAAGTAGTTGTGCCGTTGTATTTTGGCTTCATATAGTATTGGGGGAGCAGGGATGTACTGCCCATCCCAGGAATTGAAAAAAGAGAGAATGGCCAACTGCTTCTTTAAGCCATTTGGGATAAGTAATTCAGATGAACTTCTCCCTCCTAGATTTATGCGAGGTTGTACCTAAAAACTGTAGTTAAAGGATTTGACCTGATCTATTTTGTTATTGTTAATGAACAAATTGTACTCTTTTGCTTTCCTAGTAAAGGTTATGACTTTTGTTTTCTGGTACAGTAGTTAATTAACAGTTCCCAGCCTTCACAATAGTGTATGAGTGCTTCACAACAAGTGCGAAAGGATAACGTTATTCACCTAAAGGAGGATTCGGATATGCCTCTCAGCTAATTTAGGGGGATGAAAATCCTGGTTGTTAAGGTAAGAGACAATCAAGTTGTTATAAAAATTTTAAAAAAAGACAGTGGAGCAAGGGCAAATCCTTGTTGACACCCAGGGCTAGGGGGACTGAATCAGTTTATTGACCTTGGGCACTGCACCCAGCTCTCAGGCCGGTATGGCTGTAGCGATTATTAATAAAAGGAGTCTTCTGTTCATAGTTCATGGCCAACAATTTCTTCCATAGAATTTTTCCTGGTGTGGTATCGAAAGCTGATTTTAAGTCTGTGAAGGCTGCATGCAATGGAATTTTGAGGCTGTGGGCATATTTTTCTGCTAGGTGCTCTATGAGTTTTATAATCCAGATTTCAACTGTGGGTATTTCATTATTCTTGCATCTTTGTGCATACAGTAATCTTGCTGCAGTTACCAAAAACAATAGGGAGGGGAAAGAGTAAGAGGGCAGAAGTCATAATTCTATATTTTCTTTAACTTCTTTTCTTTTTTCCCCCTTTTCCTCTTTTTTTATCTTTCCTTTAATTTTGTATACTTTTATTGTATTTAAAAATTCCAACAAAAATAAATTTTAAAAAATGATGGTTGAGTTGCAGCAGCATTAGGGATTTGCTGAATGGGAGACTTCCATCCCTAAGTGTTTGTCATCGTGGTATAAAAAGTTATGAGCACAGGCCATCAAATCCATCTCTGCAGCTCTAGTCTCTCTAGTATATTTGGGGTGATGCTGCCAAATTGCAGAGCTACATAATGTTGAAAGTTTGATAAGAACATCAGAGTGAGAGACACTAACAGGCAACAACCCCAAGTTTGAATCTAGGACAGGATGTCTAACATCAGTTAACAGATGAAACTGAAGATCTTGAGGGGCTTTTGAGGTAAGTAGGGCAGTATACTTCTGTCTTAGTGTCCATTGTAGATCCTTAGTCAAATCAGGGTGACATACTATTTTGGTCTCTGGTGGTTTTATAACTGGAGCCCGTTTAGCGTTGCTATCATTAGCATCAGAGTCAGGGGAAACCAGGTCTATCAAAGGTTTTGCAGCAATACATGTAGCCAACAGTACTTGTTTGAAGCTGTTCAATTTCCTCAGAATTTCCTTCTGTTTGCAATCTGGTATTCTGAAAAATTTAACCAGACAACTTCAGAGAATTTTTTCCTCTGAAGTAATCTCTGTATGGGCACTGACTTGCCAAAGACTGTGAAAGCATTGAGTTGTTGTCAGTCAGCAAATTGCCCTCAATTTTCATAGAGTCGGGCTCAGCTTGGGATGTAACTTTAAAGAGATAATGTACATCTTCATCACAGGAAATCCCACGCTGGGAAAACCTGGAAAGTGTGTAGAAAAGGTTTCAATTTTTTGCAGCATTAAGAGTGTCCTCAGCTGGTAGAAAAAGAATATAAAATCTTGTTAGTGCCTGCTGCACTTGGAAGCCATTCAACTGTATATAACTCTATCTGGGAAGACTGGCAACTAAGAATTTGACTCAGGAACAAAATGGTGGCTTTCACAGAGTCCCAATAACTGATATTACTTCTGCTGAGAATACTTCTCAATGCAGTCTAGCTGTTTTGAAGTGTACAGTTGCTCTTAGCTAAGCCCTCACTTTCTTTGAAGCCCAGTGTTGGAAGATCGAGGTGTTCCCAGATTACTTTCTTGGAAAACACTTTTTTCCTTTGCAAAACTAGTCCTCTTTTAGCCCCACATCTCAGTTTTTTACAGATGCGATCAACCTTTTTACTTGGCTTTGTGCAAACACCTCAAAGGCAGTTCTCAGAGAATCCACTTTTTTCAACTGATAACAGATATTCAAAGGCAGAAATTACCACCTGTGCTAGCTCAGCCACAAATTCTTTTATGAAATGGTCATTTGGATCTGCTGTAGTTACATCAAAAAGGGGGCTCAGTGAAAGTGAGAAATCTTTCTGTTGCTCAATTTCAGCCTGTGGGAGGGAAGAGGCATTTAACAATCTGCTTCTAAATCCCAGATTGGGGGACTGTTTACATCAATAATAATAGTACGCATAGGACTTACAATCCTTGATTCTAATTACAGATTTAGGCAGGTAGTCATCCACTTTTGATTACTCTGATGGTTTGTATAAAGTTGACATGCTGGGACTTGCCTTTGTCTTTTCTTTATTTTTCCCCTTTGTTTTCTTATTTTCCCAAGGATCTTTATTGCCCCCTATTTCAGTAACAGAACTATGAAATAGAATTGTTTTCTATATTTCTCAAGTTCAGAAATAAGTTCAGGGGGGTACAAGTGAGACTGATAGAGAAGCAAAACAAAACAAAACAAAAAATAACTGGAGCTCATTAAAGAGCTGCTGTTGGATCACCATCTTGGGTCCTCCTAACATGAAACATAGTGAACCGCCGCCGCCCAATAATGGCAGACTTCCTGCAGCATGGATGATCATTTACAATTCCATTTCTGCTGTTCAGCAGAAACACAGCGTTTACAGTGATTAAGAGTCTTCTATATGGAAGCCCCCTTCCATATGCTTTTTTTAAAAAAGGCCCTTTCACACACAGATGTTTCCTGACAACCTTGTTTACATAAAGATAGTAGCCTCTTTTATCTTCCATGGGAAATGTATGTTTCTTTCCTACTGTAGTGAAAATCAAAATTTCCTGAACTTCATGCACTGTACTATAAGTCACAAAAATTCCAAGAACAACCATCTAAGTCAGGGTTTCTCAACCAGGGTTCCCTGGAACCCCAGGGTTCCACGAGAGGTCACTAGGGGTTCCCTGGGAAATCATGATTTATTTAAAAAATTATTTCAAATTCAGGCAACTTCACATTAAAGAGGTAAGTTTCATTCTTTATTTTTAGTTTAATAACACTGTTAATGCATATATACAGGCCTACACATGAAATGGATATAATAATTTTGTAATGTATGGCCTATATTTGAGCCTGTGCAGGGGTTCCCTGAGGTCTGGAAAATATTTCAAGGGTTCCTCCAGGGTCAAAAGTTGAGAAAGGCTGATCTAAGCGCACAGGTCTTCTTTGTCTCAGAGCTGACTAGAATGTCATGACCATATTGATTCTTGCTGGCTAGCCAAAGAGCTGATGAAAGTTACACTGTCTTTGGCAAATGATGGAAGATCTTGTTTGTTCATTTGTTCATTTTCCACCCCTCCAAAACCTGATTCCTGTTTCTGGGTAATATATGTTTTTATTCAACCTGAAAATCTTAAATTCTTAAATTATTGCAGTATTCTTTTTATTCTTCCCCTCCTCTCCATCATGCCACTATACTGAGCAATCTCAAATTCCTATGTCACAAAAACTCCCAGCTGCTCCCATAGGAGAAACCTGATTTAGGGCACAGCAGCCTTAGTGGCCTGATCCCACCCAGGGCCTTCGTAAGCTATGCATGGGTAATGGGTGATTTTTCTTCATGTATTCTGAATTTCATTATCTTCTGGTCAATCTATTGCTTGCTTATAATGATTCTAAGGCTGTTTAATGACTTTCAGCATCTTCAGAGCACCAGTCAACTTTACAGTGATGCCAAGCCTGTCTTCATTAATATTATTTTGACACAGCAATTGTTGAATGACTCTAGAAGACACAATAAGTTGCTAGTGGGAAAGTGACCTAAATCATTTTATTTCCAGCAGAGGTTGCAATTTCTCATGCTGCAGCACTTGCAGTTCTCCCATACATTCCATCATTCCCATTTGTGGGGCTTTCCTCTAAACTTTCTGGGGTTGGATATATATAATCTCAGAAGGTAACCCCAAACTCTACTATCCTAGTCCATCAGCTGTTCTTCTTGGTTATTTATGCTATGCACTGGGCATCTAGATCAGCTTCAGTCGTTTATATTGTAGAGCAACTGATCCTCCAATTTCTATGCACATTTGAAACTTACTTGAAGTTTTTATACAAGCCAGTTTGGTCTAGAGGTTAAGGTGCTGGCCTAGAAACCAGGAGACCGTAGGTTCTAGTCCCACCTTAGGTGTGAATGCTGGCTGGATGACTTTGGGCCAGTCACTCTCTCTCAGCCTAAACCACCTCACAGGGTTGTTGTTGGGAGGAAAATAGGAGGAGGAAGGAGTATTAAGTATGTTTGCCACCTTGAGTTACTTATAAAGTAATAAAGGCAGGATAAAAAATAAAAAAAATAGCAGTTGTAGTTCAATTACTCTTTCTTGCTCTGCTTAAAATTATAAAATATTAAGCCCATTCATTTATCTGGGGAATAATAAGAATGCATAAATGAGCAATGTAATCATAAGTTCAAGAATCTTTCCAAAATGAAGTAGTCTGTAATTTTCAATTTAGTATTTGGTTCCTTTCTTGTGATCCGTAGTCTTTTAGTACATGCGCTGTCCATTTTTGGCACGGTGAAAGATTCAAACTGTCATGAAAGGGTGTTTCTAATCCAAGCCATGAATTCCAAGCCTCCGTTTTTTGGACCCAATCCAGTGATGTCCCATTTCCTGCAGAAAACAAAGAAAGTCTCTTGCTTTCTAGCAGCTGCTGAATTGTCATTGGACTGCCTTCATTTAAACAGCTGGTGGGGCTCCAAGCCATAGTTTTGCAGCAATGAACCCAAAAGCCCTCCTTGTTCTTCTTGTACTTGCTTTGGTTACGATTTTTGCCTTGGTGTGCGTGTTGGTGACCAGGAGGGAGAAGTCTACTCATTGTGGTGCCAAGGCACAGGCTTCCTTGGATGGTAGTCACAAGAACAGGAGCATGATATTTGCTGCCCTGTCAGCAGAAGAGATGGTACAGGTGATGAAATACCTGCAGTCCAACCTAAGGTTGCCCTTGGGAGATGCTTATCACGCTGACTCTTCCAAGAACTTTATTTATTATGTTGAGGTCAATCTCCCCCGCAAAGAAGAGGTGCTGAAATTCCTTGATCATGGTTGGCCATGGCCTCCTCGACAAGCATTGGCTGTGGTGTACTTTGGAAATCAACCAGAACCAAATATCACAGAATATGTTGTAGGGCCGTTGCCAGTGCCAACGTATCATCAGGATGTGACAATGCAAAAATATGGAAGGAAATTATCCTATCATGGCAGGACTCTGATGCTCAGTGAATTTGAGGGGATTAGGAGATTCCTAGTGGAGAAGAGATTTCTTGAGGCACCCACTTTTCTGACTCAAGTATTTGGACATAGTGGAAACAATTTTGAAGGCATTATCGCAGTACCTGGGGGATTTCAGTCTGGAGATCGCTGTTCCTGGGTTACCTTGTTTCAGAATGTAAGTGGCTTGTTCTTACATCCATTGGGACTAGAGGTGCTTGTTAACCACAGCAGTCTGAATGTCTCTCACTGGAGAGTGCCAAAAGTATTCTATAATGGCCAATATTATAACAGTTTGGCAGAGCTGGAAAAAGAATTCAAAGCAAAGCGGGTGACTATAACGAAGGTTAAGCCAGTTTCTTCTGAGGGGGGCTTTTCTTCACTTCATCCAAGGACACCCCCTCTAAGACCTGGACCCTTCCATCATGAGCCCTTTGGGCCACGCTACAATGTGAGAAACAACCAAGTGACTTCCCCAACCTGGGGTTTTGCCTTTCGGATGGACGTGCACAGGGGACTCCATATCTATGATATCCGATTTAAGGATCAAAGGATTGTATATGAACTCAGTGTGCAGGATGCCATATCTATCTATGGTTCCAATAGTCCTGGTGGAATGTTAACCCGATATATGGATGCAAGTTTTGGAATGGGAAGGTTCTCACATTCATTAGTCCGTGGAGTTGATTGCCCTTACTCTGCCACCTATCTTGATGCTGTCTATTTAATTGAAACCATCCAACCAGAGGTACAGAAGAACTCAATGTGTGTCTTTGAGCAAAGTTTAGGGATCCCTTTCCGGCGTCATTTCTCCAATTTTCAGTCCTTCTATTATGGGGGACTGGCTGGCTCTGCACTAGTTATGCGTTCTATAGTTACCATTGGTAACTATGACTATGTCTGGGATTTTGTTTTTCATCCAAATGGTGCCATTGAAAGCAAAGTCCGAGCCACTGGATACATAATCTCATCTTTTCTCTATGGTGATGGGCTGGATTATGGTAATAGAGTTGCAGAACACACACTTGGTACAATCCATACTCATGTCATCAACTACAAAGTTGATTTAGATGTTGGAGGTAAGTCCTTGGGAGTCTTAAATAGTTTTGATTGTTGCAGTTTTGCACTATTTTCTGCTGCTGTTGGCAACTCTCTGCCCCACTGCTTCTTCTTACTGTTCTTTATTCCATGCCAATTGGGCTATTTAAGGAAAAGCCAAAGAGTGATTTGATGGTTAGTAGAATCAGAAAACGATCTTTGTTGTGTCAGTCCTGGATGTAGTGTGTTTTGGGTGTTGTTTGCTCATATGTAATCACTCAACATTTTATAATCATGTCCACATATCTACCATTCTCATGGCTCTAAAAGCCTAGAGAGGCCATTCATTTTGCACCCTTAGCTAACCTTAAAAAAAACCTTATAAAACGTAGACTATTTATTTATTTATTTATTTTCTATCCTGCCTTTATTATTTTTATAAATAACTTAAGGTGGCAAACATACCTAATCCTCCTTCCTCCTCCTATTTTCCCCACAACAACCACCCTGTGAGGTGCATTGGGCCGAGAGAGAGTGACTGCCCCAAGGTCACCCAGCCGGCTTTCATGCCTAAGACGGGACTAGAACTCTTTCTGTGATTCATGCCAGTAACTCAGATCACTATTAGTCATGCCATAGTTGTTCTGCAGGGAGTAATTTTAAGGACAAAAGAACCCTGCTGGTTCAGATCAAGGTTCATCTAGTCTAACTTCTGGAAAATCTTTGAAGTAGGACTTCTGTGTAATGTATCTCCTTCCCCCTCAGGTTCCACAACTTGCATACAGAAAGGCTTACTTTCTTTAATACTATAATTCTGCAGTATCAGAGTAATACTGTAGATTACAGCAATGCTGTAACTTTTTTCCAAGTTAATTGTTTTATTGTATTATAAAATACAAATAGAATTCAGATACATTAAACTAAAATACTAAAATGCATTATAGAATACAGATAATAACTGAATAAAGTTTATGCAGTAGAAATGGGAAAATGTTAACACTGTGATGATTAAGATAAATTAAACCTTTAAAGATGAGAAAAAAGTTTATAGCAAGTTTAAATATGATTTCTAGGATGTTAATGCACGAAATACTGTTTTTGTTGTACAAATCGTGCTAAGTATGACTGATAAAAAGTTGCAAAATGCATTGAATTATTGTGAAAAAGGTTTTGATTTTTAAGCTTAATACGTACTATAACTTTTATTATAGTATTATAATTTGGCTTAGTAATACTATATTATAGTAATACCATAACTTTCTCTGATATTATAGATAGTAAGGCTATAAATGGTTACCAGTGATAATGGTAATACAGATAGCCATTATCTCTGCTAACCATTTATAGCCTTACTTTATATAAACCCGTAATCCCCTTTTAAAGCCATCCAGGTTTGTGATTATCACTGTATCTTTAGATGACACTTTCCACAATTTGCCTGGATGCAATGTGAGCATTAATCTGCAGTGAAAACAAGTGTAAAAATGTTTTATGATTTTGGAGGGTTCAGATATAGTCTAATTGGAATTAGTAACTGTACACAACAATTTATGCAGTGAATAACCATCTGTTGTTTTCATTGGGGTTTGTTCTTTTAGCGCCCCTTTGATTAGACTGTTAGAATAATTATACTCAGCTTAAGATTTGTACTTCTACAGTATGGACAGATGATATGTACAGTATGTCTCATCCCCATTGCATCGACCAGTCCCACCTGGTCATGCAGAGAGGGCATGTTACAGACCCCATTTGTAAAAGAATTCCATCTGGTGGGGTCCAGGAAGCGGGCCTTCTCTGCAGTGGCTCCCGCCCTCTGGAACATCCTTCCCCCAGAGGTGAGACAAGCCCCCTCTCTCCTGGACTTCTGTAAAAAACTAAAAACCTGGTTTTGTCAGCATGCCTGGAACAGGAAGGGGAATAGTCATTCGTTGGGATGGCTAGACCCCCAGAATGGCCCTTTATACTCATGGACTGAGATACAATCTTTAGCCATCTGGAATTTATCACATTTTATATTTTGTATTGTCTATTTATGTCTATTGCATTTATTATGGTATTGAATTTTAAACTTTGTTTTTGTTGTAACTGCCCAGAGTCCCTCCTTTCGAGGGGAGATGGGCGGTGATAAAATTCAATAAATAAATAAATAAGTATTCCCCAATCTAGCATCCAAACTGTGGTGGACCTCTGAGTTTAGTATAAATAAATAAGTAAAATAAAGTAGCTCTTACAAGCTTCAAGCCTGCCCATATCTGATCTGTAAAAATACAGTAAAGCTAATTTGGCCTTTGTTACCCATAGAGGTACAGACAGTCCTCACTTAACAACCATTTGTTCAGTGACTGTTCGAAGTTACAACGGCACTGAATGAGTAGGACTTATGACCGGTTCTTGCAGTTTATTTGCAGCCATTGCAGCATTTCCACAGTCATGTGATTGCGATTTGGGCACTTGGTGACCAGCTTGCAATTATGATGTCGCAGTGTTCCATGGTCATGTGATATCCATTTGCAACCTTCACTGCTGGCTTCCAACATGCATAGTCAATGAGGAAGCCAGCAGGAGGCTGCAAATAGCAACCACATGACATCGGACTTCACAACTATATGGAATTTGCTTAACAATGGCAACCAGAAGTGCCAGAACTGCCGTTGTAAGTCAGCACAGTCACATGACATCATGCTTTACGACTGCGTCACTTGGTGATGGAGTAGCCAGGCCCAATTACCATAATTAAGCGAGGACTACCTGTATATATTAACTCTGAGGTTCTACTTTTTTTGTAGCTGAATCCATATATTTGTATACTCTCTCCTCATTTAGCAACTACAATCTATTCCAGTGACTTGCTCGTTAAGTGAAATGGTCGTTAAGTAAACATGTGACTGAGAAAGAGAGAGAGATACTTGGAAGATCACTGGTTACTGCAGTCTCCTACAGTGTCCTGTGCTCCGTTTTTTCCCTCTTTTTTTCCCCCTCACAAGGTGGAGAGATTGCTAGCTATCTCTTCCTGAGCTGCTTTTCTCCACAGCCCAGCCTATCCCTAAAAAGTGCTAACTGTAAATTAACAAGCTCAGCTCTGTGACCTTAATTGTTGATCAGAATCCTCCAGACAGCTCACACTGCCTGAAACTGACCAGACCTACATCAGTTTCACACAGAAGGCTTTTGTTGTCAGGTGCACAAAATTTGGTCATACATAAATGCATGCATTGGCTGGAAAATGAATTTTTAATTACCACTTATTACTGTCGTATTTGCGAATGGTCACTAACCGAGGTAGTTGCTAAATGACGAGTGGCTGTAATGATTTTGGTAAACCCCATCCAACAAGTTTTTTCTGTGCCTGGAATATCTCTACAAGAAACAGCTCAAGACCCAGGGCTCTTCCACACAGCCACATGAAAGTTCTATTTGCTACAGTAGTCCTTGAGCCAGGAGAAAAGTGTGTTGGCATTAATTCTGCCCCCATTGCCGATCCCTGTTCTGCCAGTGAGGCTGGCCAATGGCACTGCTTTTACTTACACAACGTGAGCCAATTCAAGGGAAATAATCAGGGTACTCCCTGGCTTCATTTCTCTTCCTATCAAACTCACCTGTGGCAGGGGCATGCACTACCAAGCACGCTTCTTGAAGCAGAGTGGAGTGGCGATGGATGACTTTAGGTTAGTCTAGCTTCACTGAGGTGGGTCTAGCCATATCGAGCTGCCCGAGCAACAGATGCACTTCCTCCTCCATGTCTGTACCATGTCAGTAGTCTGGTTCTCTTCTGAAAGAGCACTAAATTGTTAGTGAAGTGTGCCAGATTATATCCACAGTGAAAACTGTGTTGGGAGAAAGGGGAAAATGACATTTTAACACTGGAAGAGCTAAGGATAACTTTAAACTGCCTCAGCTATGGACTGGAGATGAGCTGAAGGCAACATCATGAGAAGAAGGCGGAAAAGGTTATTGAAGCATGATTGTACTGTGATTTGGGTAACTGAAAAAAACCCACCATCTCTCTCTCTTGTTTTCTTTCCCTTTTAATTTTCTTATAGGTGTGAAAAATTCCTTGCTTGCCAATGATATGACCTTTGAGACAGTGAAGGCTCCTTGGAATCCAGACCATGAGATTCAGAGAATGAAAATGGTGAAAAAGGTCTTAGATACCGAAGATAAGGCTGCCTTCCGCCTTAACGATAAGATGCCAAGATACATATATTTTGCAGCAAACAGCACAAACAAGTGGGGCCATAAGCGTGGCTACCTGATCCAGACAATCAGCTCTGCTGGGGATCATCTCCCAGATACAGATCCAATGGAGAGAGCCATCAGTTGGGGCAGGTAAGAATCCATTTCTAAGCATTGGCGTCCAGTGCTTTCACTTATTTATTTAATTACTTGCTTGATTTAAATGGGGATTTTCTGTTCAAAATGAACCCTCTGGATGGCTTACAGTTTAAAGCCATACACACATATACAGAGTACAAAAAATAGGTAATTAAAACAAGAATTATAAAATCATTAACTATTAACTCTTGATGAAAGAGATATTTTTACCAGTTATCTGTGCAGACTGCAGCTGTCCACATGTGGCAGGTGAAAGCCACCACAGCCATGTGACACCTCTGCTGCAGGAATTGCATTGGCTTCCCGTAGGTTCTTGGGTACAATTCAAAGTGCCTTTGTTGATCTTTGAAGTCCTACATGGCTTGGGTCTCAGGTGCTTGCAGGACTGCTTTCTCTGGGTAGAACTCATCTATCCCATATGCTTCTCCCATCTGGGGCTGCTGCTGACAATTCTCCAAACATCAGAGGAGGCCCAGAGACATTGTTCCGCTGCAGCACAGACTCCCCCGTTAAGTCCAGCTGATGCCAACCCTGGCATCTTTTTATAAAGCTGCCAAGACAGAGCTGTTCCATATGTTCTTTGGGAGTTAATATCTCTGGATTATTGGGTTGGTGCCAGAGGATTTGAAACAATTGTGTCTTATTTTTTATTGTTTTATTGCTATAGAGTTGTAATTGTTCTGATGTTATCTATATTTTATTGTTTTAATGGCTAATTATAGATTTGACAGTATACAAACGTAATTAATACATAAATAGTGAATTGAGGGTCCTTGCAAAGCGGTAGTCAGAGTAGAAAAAGCATTATTGAGCATATAAGTTAATTAAAGAACCTATACCAGCTTTCTTCAACCTTGGCAACTTGAAGAATTCTGGGAGTTGAAGTCCACCTATCTTCAAGTTACCAAGGTTGAGAAACACTGCCCTATACACCTTTGTGAAATGGAGAACCATTTGCCATAGTGTGAGGTGTGTCTTCATATCTGTGGCTGTACTTCTTTCTTCAACTTAATGTTAAGCTGTTGGATTGAGTCCATTTATTTGTATTCTTTTATTCAGTGTTTTATGGATTGACACATTTCTTACACATTGGCACTAGGGTAATTTTGTTATGGTTTTTATTATTATATTTTTAATAAAAAGATTTATTGCTAGACATGTGCTATGTTGCGAGCAACTGTGGAAAGGAACGTATTTAGATAAGCTCTGCCAGTTTCTGGAGAGTATCCGCAGTCTTTGGAGCGACTATTGACTGTGAGCATTAGGGAACCTTATTTCATGCCTATGAAAGTGATGAAATCATCCAGGCTCAACAATACTTTGTTTCTGTTGCTGGGGTTCTGCTTCTCAGATACAAGCTGGCTGTCACTAAGCGAAAGGAGGAAGAACCTTTCAGTACCAGCATCTATAATCAGAATGACCCGTGGACACCTTCTGTTGCCTTTGCAGACTTCATAGATAATGAGTCCATTGTTGATGAGGTGAGTTGTTATGTCCTGAGGGAGGGGAGGTGGGAGCCAGTTTGGTCTGGTGGTTAAGGTGCCGGGCTAGAAACCAGGAGGCTGTGAGTTCTAGTCCCGCCTTAGGTGTGAAAGCCGGCTGGGCGACCTTGGGACAGTCACTCTCTCTCAGCTGAACTCACCTTACAGGGTTGTTGTTGTAGGGAAAATAGGAGGAAGAAGGAATATTTGGTATGTTCACCACCTTGAGTTATTTATAAAAATAATAAAGACGGGATAAAAATTAATTAATATTTCTCTTCTTCCATGCAAACTCACACAGGGATGGATGGATGCCAGACAAATCTATTTTCCCCTTCTCTTTTATATGGTTGTTTGTTGGTGGTAACTTAGTAACAGAAATGTGTGGATCCAACAAATCTTGTTCACTTTGCTGTCTGCTCTGGCATATTTTGAAAGTGCAAAATGAATTTGACAAACCACATGAGGACAGTACTTAACTTGATTTAATATGTACAGTAGTGTTTGTGTTGAGTGATTTAAAATTTGTTTGCAGCTTTCCTCCACGTTCCACTTTCAGAAAGCCTACTGTATATGGTCAGAGTTGTTGAAAAAATATGTTAATTTTTACTTTTCTAGACTCTGTAGTATTTTATCTTCTGCTGTGTATCACATAGTATCACATCCAACTGCATTGGAAGGATGCAAATCAAAAGTACTTCTAACAGTCAAGTATACTTTTAGCAAATCAGATTTTTTAAATTTTAAAGATGGTGATACTGCAAGAAATCCTTAGCTGCTACATGCATTAAATGAAAATAAGTAGAACTATAATCCAGTCCCTCTATGAACTGTGTATGCATGTGTATTTTAAATGGTAGTGGGTGGGAATGAAGAGTAGCCAATTTTTCTTGCAGCTAATGTTGGTTCTGGCCGGATTTCCTTTCTGACAAAAATCCAACACCTGATCCCGCAGGAAATCTTTCACCACAGGAAATAGGATATAATAAAAAAAACAGCTTCATTATAAATTCCATGCCTTTTCAAAGAGAAAAAGCACACTTTGAAGCAAAGCTGGATGTTTTCAGACAATGCAAGGTGAGAAAGAGGGCATTTTCAAGGCAGAATCAATTTCCTGCTATGAATACCATTCCTTTCCCCAATTTTTTATATCTATTTTCCCCCTCAGTGAGATTCCAAGAGTGGAAATACGTATTTGCAGATAAGAATCTACAGTTTAAGAAAGGATTAAAGAAACAATTCTGTCCTGCCTGTATATTCTTCTACATAACACCTCATTCCTCCCACGTAATGGCCTTCTTTAGGCATTATGAATCCAGCGCACTTACCATGTGAGTACACTGGATAACTTCCCCTATTCCACCAATATTTTTCTAATAGCAGCAGCTTCCCTGAAGGCATTTGAGCATTCAGCATAAATGTCTGTAAAAGAGAAGCTGTGTTGACTTCCACATGAACCAGAGTTGGTCTTCACATGAAATCAGTGTGCATATGTTGTACATGTTTTCAAGCTGAAAATCATGCCACTGAAATTCAGCTATTTTGTCACAGAACTTACTTTGTGGATGACTTCAGCCTGCTTTTTAGCGTTCTGGGGGGATTTAAGGGTAGGAATGAAAGTCTTTACCTACAGGAGTCCATCTACAGTATCTTCTGTGTGTGGGTATGTACTTATATATGTGTACACATACATATACTCAAATTTGACTATTTTGCCACCAACTTTCTTCACACCCTCAAAGTACTCCAGAAGCCATAAATGGGTGCTAGAAACTCTTATTCACCCTTTTTACCAAGTAGGCATATGGTAGAGACTTCTATGTATTGTTGCTCACACCCAGAAACAAAAAAGCAAAAATATTTTCACAGGGGCGTATACAAAATGGAAAAAAGTATTATGTTCTGGGCTTTGGAAAGATCCCTTAGAAAATGGAACTTTAAGCGGGTGATGTTCCAAAATAAGAACATAAAACGAAGCCCATGTCCTTTCTCTTTGACACAGTCATGAAAACAGGTGGGCTAGTTGTCCATAATTAAATGCTATGTGCTACCCGACTTAACAGAAAAATTGAACAAGTAGATTATTTTTAAAAAAATTAAATTCCAATAGCAAACAATAGAGCCAACAGATAAACAAGTCTTTTGCAGCCCAGAACACTTCAGCACAGCCCACAAACAATATAACTACAGCAGAAAAATGCTTTTGTTTTTAAAGTTATTTCTAACACATGTTCACAGTGCATACTTTTGGGATTAGGCAACCTACCTGCAAAAAAAAAGGCAGCTTTTGACAAAAAGCTCAAGCACACCTTTATATGTTGCAGCCTGCCTGCAAACAAAGCTCATAGAGATGGGTCCTCTTACTGGGCTATTTAACATTCTTTGCAGATAGCGACGTGCCTATAAAACAGCACAGCAACAGGAACTCTCTCTTTATGCACATGAACAGTATGTACTTTTGCATTGGCACGCCTCCTGAAAAAGAAAGCACTACATACACACAGTGCACAAGAACAGCTACATCCCATTTCAACTCATAAAGTGCAGTCTGTACCTCTTAACTAATTAGGATTACAGCATCACTGTACTAGATACAGAAACTGGATAGGAGGAGAGGTGGCAAGGCAGGCAACAATTGATTACACTGATGGATTTCAGCTTCCAAATTAATCTGTGACCTCTCCTGTGTCCCCATGAAGCAGCGATCCAAAATAATTCCCATCTTAGTATGGGTTGAACTGATAGTCCCTTACCCACTTCTCCCCTTTTCCTCTACTAATTCTTGCCCACACGCTCTTCAAATTTCCTTGGCTTAGAAGGAAGAATTTTAAGAAAACCCAATCAAAGAACATTGAAAACTGTGTGGAACAAAGCACTCAGCTTTATCCAGAATTAGGGCAAAATCTAATGGGGGGGGGAAGGGGGGTATCCATGCCGAGAATACTTGAAATAGCCATTCCAAACTTGGAACATTTTGCACTCAGAATGATTTGTAGTCAAAATTTACAGTGTTTTTCCAAAGAGTTCTATGTGGTAGTATTAAAATAATCTGGCCTGCCTAGGGCTTCCTGACAGTGTATTGTGTGTGTTGGGGAGCTGGGAGGATTTCTATTTCATCTCAGGCAACCAAATGCCTTGAGCTGGCTGTCCTGTTTCAGACTGAGCACACACACACAACCTGGATTTACAAGCAGTTTACCGGAGAGTAGCAAGGAGTCCAGTACAAAGGCAGACACGGAGCTGGTTGCACCAGTGCACCCACAGCCGGAAAAGGTACAGGAGAGTGAGGCCTTCCTGAGAGTTCAGTCAAGAGTCTGAATTTGGGTTCAGAGAACAAACCTACCCCACAATACAAGAAGGTTAGTCAGCTGGTCTGAGTTGAAGAGCTATGAAGCAGCAAGTGAGGACACAGGAACCCAGATATGAGGTTGGCAAGTTGTTCTCAATGAAGGGCTGGCTGCTGCCAGCTGCTCTTAAATAGGGCCAGCTGCAGATGTGGCTCAGTCACAGGTATTGGTGCCCTTGCTTCTTAAGGAACCAAGCAGACCCTAACCCTTTGTAAAGTTCTCCAAAAATGTCAACATGCCCTGGGACTAGGTGTACTGGCAGAACTGGGACCCCTTATTTCCTGACTCCTCCCTGTAAGCAGTAAGGAAGATGACCTTGACAGAAATAGGCCAGATCCGTTACCAAATTGACAAGGGGAAAAATACGGTTTAAGTCCAAAACAAGCAGAAGGCATACAAAAGCAGCTCAGGCAGATACCTCCCTAATTCACATGAGTATAGTGGCGGGGGAGGGGGGAGAAGTAAAGCACAGTCAGACTTGCAAGATTCTGTTACTATAGCCAATATTAATAAAATGAATTTTAGCCTTTCTGTGGAGTTGATTTCTTGATCTAGTCTACATAGTGGGTTGGCATTCCCACACTTGCTCCTGCTGATTTTCTGCCGAGTCAGCTCTCAATGATAGATTATCTGCTCACTCCTGAGCCTGACAACTTGATGGATTAGGCCCTCAGGGTCAGCCTTTGACTCTGAGGAGTCCAAATCCATAATACTGGTACTGGCAGCCTCACTTATTTATGATGACAACAATGGTAGTTGTATATGATTTCTGTCCTTGTGCATTTTTAAATCATATTTTGGAATAAAAACAATATTTTTTCAAAGTAATAGATTTTGAAATGTGTCCATTGTAAATCCCTACTCCTTGTAGTTAACACTTCCAGGTTATTTCAAGATAGTCTGGCTAAATAATTTCCACTGTTAATGTGTCGTTTACTATACGCATCTGCATAATATACAATCCATAGCACATTATAGAAAAGTACAATGTATAGACCTAAAAATTAAGGGTTTAGGGTCTAATAGGTAAGACTTTATGTTTAATTACTTAGATTACTGTTGAAATATATTTTTAAAAAAATACTGCAGTTTAGCTTTAAGTAGGATAATTTTGGACTTTTGTTTTTCTTTATGATAGTGGATATTTTTTAAATTATACATTAGATAACCCACCTTCATTAGGGGTAACTGAAACATACATAGATATTTCAGATTGTAATTATATATTAGAACTGAAGGGGGAGGGCAAACTGGATGGCTGTTCAGTGTACTTTCCAACTTTATGACTTGGTGATTCCAAGATTAAGGGCTGTACGAAAGAGGATTTAATGGATCAGATGATTGTAAATTGGGCTGAACAATGCACCAGTTTGGGTAGTCTGCTCTGAAAAATCTGATCAGTAGGGCAGTGTTATTAACTTGAGACTTCATTTATTTACTTATTTTATATCCCGCCTTTATTATTTTCATAAATAACTCAAGGTGGTGAACATACCAAATACTCCTTACATACCTATCTGTCCATCCATCCATCCATCCATATCAAAAATAGGAAAATGTTACCATGGGCATCTACAAGGGATAAGAGGGATAAGTGATGGCATGAATTACATATTTTGCATAATTTGACAATGCATCATGATGGATGTGATGTTATGATGGTTTATACCAGACATCTATAAACTAAATATTCAGTGGCCTTATTAGAAAAGCAGCCAAACCCAAACTGACCACTGCAGCTTTAAAAATTTGCTCTTCTGGGGAACTGACAGCACTTTAGAGAATTAGGAGCAGTTCAAATTCAGTTCAAATCTCTATGTGTCTCTCTCACCTGCTTATCTGCCTCCTATTGCCCTCCCTCAAACTACTACAAACTACAAGCTACTCCCCCACCCCACTCCATGTAAAAAGATCAGTAACATACTGCAAGTCCCACGCTTCTTGTATAGTTCCAGAATAAATTGTGTGGATTTGCATGGTGCTTTGAACGAGAAACTTAGCTAATTCTTATATGAGGAAAGCTGTAGATTCTAAAACCACCATTTTCCTCCCCTGTGAGTCAATCCAACCAACTTCACAGGACTGCAGTTATGGGGATAAAATAAGGAGAAACCAATTTGTATGCTACCTTATGTTCTCAACGAAAAGGGTGGATATAAAGGCAGCAATAGATCAGAGGTTTTCATTAGTAATGTAGTGAAAGGAAAGCTGTATATTGCTGTAGTAGCTGTAATGGAGGATGATTGGGGGTGACATTTTTGGTACTTTCACTGCTCAATCTCTGCACTGCAAGGTCAGAATTAAAGATACTGAGTGTGTCTGTCTATCATTTATCTATCTCTATCTCCTGAGCATTTTTATATAAATGTATATAAAATCAGAAGGTCTACAGACTTCTACTAAGTTACTGCACCATTAATATTTTGATGGTGTAAGAAACTCCTCCACTGATTATATCAGTATATGCTCATGACAACTTACAACAGGGTAATAGAATACAGTAAAATATCCACAATAAAAGTAAGAAAATAACACAATATAAATTCAAATACAATGCAAAATAACAAAAAAAATCCCCAACCGTTATAATACACAATCAATAAATAAACCAATGGTAAACCATCATACCCCAAAGACCAGAAAAGTTTGATTTTCACTAACATCCAGAAGGGGAGGCTGATCCAGACCATAGGTACCACAGTGGAAAAAATGCTTTCTGGCCTTAGCCCCCCTCTGTTACACAATGTTCCACTGAAATTCTGACTAGCCCACTGATTCTATAGTCAAGCACTCTCCTTTCTTTGATCAGCTGTTCACAAGTGACAGTGACCAGGCTTCTGGAAAGAACTAATTTTGCACACTCATGCAAAGAAGACTGGATTTTATGGAGAGATCATGCACACACCACTCAGTGGGACTCCTTTCCCTATTTTCCCTAAGGCACTAGGTAGCAGAGCAGCTAGAATCTTTAAGCGAGTCATAAGCATGCAGAGTTTCATAGGTTACAGAGCTTTAATGAAATAATAGAATGTCCTTTGCCTTCATATGGGGGTCCTCTCTCTGAACAGAGAAGCTCTATTGGAATTTATTGTTTCAGGTCTTTTACAGTACAGTATAGTTTTCCAGTTGCTGGGCTAATTGCCTTGAACATTATTTACCTGCTGTCAGTTAAATACTTATTTCTCCAGCCAGCCTCCTCACTCTCTCAGGATCCATCTTTCTAACCCCATGAGTTTGTTTCCTGTTCCCAGGAGTTTGATATGCCAACTATCTGATGAGACATGGGTGTGCCTCTCTTGCTTACAAAATAATGGCATCCTGAACTTGCTTTCACTGATGCTGGCTCTAATGTTTTTGTAACCTTCTTTAAATTCTGTCTCATGTCACCCCATGGAATGGGGGCACTACCAGCAGCTTCTCCTAGGAGGATCTCCTTGTACAGATAGAATCTGGTTAGAGTTGGTAGTCCTGTAGATACCTACAACAGATGCCATATTGGGTATTATAAGTCAAAACTAGCACCTTGCATGGCACCCAAAAACCTAGTGATGCAGAGCCTACAAGGCAAGTCTAATATGATCATTTAACAATGATCAGTTAACGATTTATTACAGCTCTCCTTAACTGGAAGAACAGTGATTATCTTCCTACTGAGTTTGTTACAGAATTCTTGTTCTCAGTTTGTTACCGAGTCTTCAGTGCTACTTTACCATTATTTTTGTTCTTTCCAATCCAGTGAAAATATTGGAAAGAAATTATCTAAACTGGCATGGGAGTTTTCAGCAGGATAGCTGTCTATAAACTAAACAGAATGGAGCAAATTTGGTATGGTAGAAGAAGCTGATGGGAGAAAGACTGAATTTGAAAATTGACTAGATCCAGCTGGGGGCTATTGAGAAAAACATTCTAGAAAAAAAAATCTCCCAGTGCATCTCTACAGGAGAGGCGGTGGGGCAGTGGCTCAGGAGTTCACCAGCTGCTCCATTCTAAGTCCTGTTCCTCCTCCCTCCTGGTCACATGACTCGAAGTGAAGCATATGCAGCACACTCAGTGCTTCTTGGTACACACATACATACAAAAAATAAAATGTGTTATTTCAGTAACAGAAGAAAATACAGTGTCCTATGTCCACAGCTGGTAAAGGGGTTAGAAACAATTCCAGAAGCCATGCTCATCATGCTTTTCCTACAGAAGCATCTGTGCAGTCGGGTGGGAGTAAATGAAAAAAAAAGTGCTTTGGAACAAATAAGGAAGGGTGGGATTTGCACTGTGATGTTCATAGATGTTTCATTCATTTTATTCATTTAGTAGCAGACACCCAGTGGAATGTTGGAAAGAAATTGGGGCTTAAAATTCTGTCAGCACAATTGCCTTCCAGAAATGGAACCAAACAAAACAGAGAGCAGGGACTAAATTTGGTGTGATGGGAGAAACCAACAAAAAAAGATGGACTTCCAAAACGGGCCAGACCCACCTGGGACCTGTGAAACAAACAAACAGGAATGGTTCCACAAACCATCCTTTGCAAGAGGTAATTGGGCAGTGTCTCAGAATGCTCCATTCTTAAGCTCCCTCCTTCCTGATCATGTGACTCTGAGTGGAGCTGCTATTCCAGAGTTGGAAAGAATTTCCCTTCCACGTTCTTTAATCACATAACTTTGTCTTATGGTCTCTCACTAGGACCTGGTTGCCTGGATCACCACTGGATTTCTACATATTCCCCATGCTGAGGATATTCCTAACACTGTGACACTTGCAAATGCAGTTGGCTTCATTTTAAGGCCTTATAATTATTTTGACAATGACCCCTCCATTGACTCGCCTGATGGTGTGTTTTTCACTGACAAAGATGACTTCACCTCCTGTGAGATCAACCATATTGCTTGCCTTCCTAAAACAGCTGCCTGCGTACCCAACCTTCCACCTTTCACTTATGAAGGTTTCCAAAATCTGACGAAGCTCTAATACCATCCAGAGGCTGAGTGGCTGCTGCTGTTTGTATTCGGGGGAATACAGTAGTGGAAATAGCCGAGCATGAAATCTGTGTGTGAGATGGCAGTCAGTCTTGAGTTCCTTATTGTTGACTGTGTTTGACCTAAAGTTTAGCTCTGCTTGCATTGTGCACACTTGGAAATTGTGTTTGCAATTTTTTTTCTGTATCAGACAAATCATTCCACCTTTGTTACCCAACTGCCTTTCCTGTTATTTTTTTTAATTTGAAGATTATAATAAGTATAGCCATACAATATACTTAATCCCCATTCCAAAAGTAATGATGTGGTCTGTATTTTGTAATTTGCTCTAGGAATCAATCTGTCTGTCTGTCTGTCTATCTTTAAAGAATTTTTTAAAAGGATAACAATACAAATTTTGAAAGAGAAAAAAGTAAGTGTAAGTGAAAAAAGTACAAAGAAAGAAGAGAAGGAGAGGAGAAGAGGAGGGAAGGAAAGGGAAGAAGAGAAGAGAAGCTAAGCTTCTGGTCTTCTTAACCTCATTTACAAGTACAGTACATTTATATTTTACCCTCTCAATTTGCTCTAGGAATCTGACAAAAAAAATTCAAAACTGTCATGAAACTAAGCTTCTCAACATTCTTTGGCAGAACTCATAATAATTAAGTTGCTATGACTGATGTCCACAAACATGTGCCTGTTCTCTGGTTACTGCAGGTAATGACGAGCATGCTACATCTAGAGAGCTCACAGTGACTCGTTGATACATTGTGTTAAGACATGGTTTGTTAAATTACAGTCAGTCTTCCAGATGCTCAGAATAGGGTTTTTTTGCCAATTCCTAACTTTTTTCTAGCCTGTTTAGTTGCTTTTGTTTTGCATCCTTGGATTGCTTGGAGGTTTCTATGGGGCAATAAAAATCAGGAATAAGCCAGGAACTACAAATAAACTATGTATCATCATTTGGACATAAAGCTAAATCATGGTTGCAGTTAGTGAACTCACAGCAAAACATTTTCAAACTATGATTTGCTGCCCTAGAACAAGCCACTAGGGTATTTATACTGGTAATTAGCTAATTTCACGTTAGCATCATGCCCCAGCTATGAACATGCCTAGGGTTAATCCTAGAGTTACTTACCTCCACTTACTTACTGAATGTTGTCCAAACCTAGGAGAGATATTAACTATTTTTTCCAGCCAACTGTGATAGGTGGGGGCTCAGAGCACCCTTCCAGAATAGAGCTTTTTTAAACAGTCCATATTTTTGGATTTGAGTTAGGGGATGGGGCAGCTCTAAACCTTCCCCTAACCTTTGGTAGCCACCATAAGGCCATAAAATTTAAATTACTATCATTCTTTGCCATATTTTTGTTGAAAGTTGAAAGTCATAACTGTCTAGCCTCTGTGTGCTTGTAGTGCTATGTGGGAAATAAATTTATGGCATCGCTGTACATTTTCCATCAAAACAGGATGAATTTGCAACTTTGCAGCTTGATGTGATGGAAGCAGCCTAATGATACTTTTGCAGAACCATGGTTCAATTTATTTTCTGCATGGATGTGAAGCCACATCTAATAAGGCCTTGGCATAGTAGCCAAAATGTCCATTTTTGATATAACTGTGGCCCAGTTTCTGCCACTCTCTTACTCTGGGTTTTTCCACACTGCAGGCTTAAGCTCCCTGATTTCTGTGTATAAATCAGATGGAAATGAAGCTGCATTAAGAAATCTTTTTCCAGATTTCAACATTTTCCTCCACTTTGATCAAAATGATGGCTTGGTGTTCTGCCCAGACCATGCTTACCACAGCCTGCAACTGATGGGTTTCACTGCTTTATCCCTCCCATATGTGCTGGGAAAGCAGGCACCAATTGCTTTCCTTTCCATGACTGGATTTTTAAGAACATGTCCTTTCCATTGATAGACCTTCATATGAGCCCTCCTCCGTTGACTCCTCCTTGTACTCAATATCTTCCCATTTGATTGTCTACCTGTTGTTGTTGTTTATTCATTGAGTCACTTCTGACACTTCATGACTTCATGGACCAGCCCACACCAGAGCTTCCTGTCAGTCATCGCCACCGCCAACTCCCCCAAGGTTGAGTCCATCACCTCTAGAATATCATCCATCCATCTTGCCCTTGGTCGGCCCCTCTTCCTTTTGCCTTCCACTTTCCCTAGCATCAGCATCTTCTCCAGGGTGTCCTGTCTTCTCATTATGTGGCCAAAGTACTGCAGTTTTGCCTTTAATATCATTCCCTCAAGTGAGCAGTCTGGCTTTATTTCCTGGAGGATGGACTGGTTGGATCTTCTTGCAGTCCAAGGCACTCTCAGAATTTTCCTCCAACACCACAGTTCAAAAGCATCGATCTTCCTTCACTCAGCCTTCCTTATGGTCCAGCTCTCGCAGCCATATGTTATTACGGGGAATACCATTGCTTTAACTATGCAGACCTTTGTTGTCAGCGTGATGTCTCTGCTCTTAACTATTTTATCGAGATTTGTCATTGCTCTTCTCCCAAGGATTAAGCGTCTTCTGATTTCCTGACTGCAGTCAGCATCTGCAGTAATCTTTGCACCTAGAAATACAAAGTCTTTCACTGCCTCTACATTTTCTCCCTCTATTTGCCACTTATCAATCAAGCTGGTTGCCATAATCTTGGTTTTTTTGAGGTTTAGCTGCAAGCCAGCTTTTGCATTTCTTCTTTCACCTTCATCTTCAAGGCTCCTCAGTTCCTCTTCGCTCTCAGCCATCAAAGTGGTATCATCTGCATATCTGAGATTGTTAATGTTTCTTCCAGTGATTTTAACTCCAGCCTTGGATTCCTCAAGCCCAGCACGTCGCATGATGTGTTCTGCATACAAGTTGAATAGGTAGGGTGAGAGTATACAACCTGCCGTACTCCTTTCCCAATCTTAAACCAGTCCGTTGTTCCATGGTCTGTTCTTACTGTTGCTACTTGGTCGTCATACAGATTCCTCAGGAGGCAGACAAGATGACTTGGTATCCCCATACCACTAAGAACTTGCCACAATTTGTTATGGTCCACACAGTCAAAGGCTTTAGAATAGTCAATAAAACAGAAATAGATGTTTTTCTGAAACTCCCTGGCTTTTTCCATTATCCAGCAGATATTGGCAATTTGGTCCCTAGTTCCTCTGCCTTTTCTAAACCCAGCTTGTACATCTGGCAATTCTTGCTCCATGAATTGCTGAAGTCTACCTTGCAGGATCTTGAGCATTACCTTTCTGGCATGTGAAATGAGTGCCACTGTTCAATAGTTTGAACATTCTTTAGTGGTTCCCTTTTTTGGTATGGGGATATAAGTTGATTTTTTCCAATCTGATGGCCATTCTTGTGTTTTCCAAATTTGCTGGCATATAGCATGTATTATCTTTACAGCATCATCTCACAAGATTTTGAACAATTCAGCTGGGATACCGTTGTCTCCTGCTGCCTTGTTGTTAGCAATGCTTCTTAAGGCCCATTCAACCTCACTCTTCAGGATGTCTGGCTCTAGCTCACTGACCACACAGTCAAAGCTATCCCCGATATTGTTATCCTTCCTATATAGGTCTTCTGTATATTCTTGCCACCTTTTCTTGATCTCTTCTTCTTCTGTTAGGTCCTTGCCATCTTTGTTTTTGATCATACCCATTTTTTCCTGGAATTTACCTCCAATGTTTCTAATTTTCTGGAAGAGGTCTCTTGTCCTTCCTATTCTATTGTCTTCTTCCACTTCCATGCATTGCTTGTTTAAAAATAATTCCTTATCTCTTCTGGCTAACCTCTAGAATTTTGCATTTAATTGGGCATATCTCCTCCTATCACTGCTGCCTTTTGCTTTCCTTCTTTCTTGGGCTACTTCTAGTGTCTCAGCAGACAGCCATTTTGCCTTCTTGGTTTTCTCTTTCTTTGGGATGTATTTTGTTGCCGCCTCCTGAACAATATTGCGAACTTCTGTCCATAGTTCTTCCGGGACCCTATCTACTAAGTCCAGTCCCTTAAATCTATTCTTCACCTCCACTGCATATTCCTTAGGAATATTAGTGAGCTCATATCTAGCTGATCTGTGGGTCTTCCCTAATCTCTTTAGTCTGATCCTAAATTGTGCAAGAAGAAGTTCGTGATCTGAACTACAGTCAGCTGTAGGTCTTGTTTTTACTGACTGTATAGATGTCTACCACCTTTGGCTGCAAAGGATGTAATCAATCTGATTTCGGTGTTGTCCATCTGGTGAAGTCCATGTATAAAGCCGTCTCTTAGGTTGTTGGAAGAGAGTGTTTGTTATGCAGAGTGAGTTGTCTTGGCAAAATTCTATCAGCCTATGTCCTGCTTCGTTTTGTTCTCCTAGGCCATGCTTACCTGTAATTCCAGGTGTCATCTGACTGCCCACCTTAGCATTCCAGTCTCCTGTGATGAAAATAACATCTCTTTTAGGCGTATTGTCCAGTAGGTGCTGCAGATCCTCATAGAACTGCTCTACTTCAGCTTCTTCAGCATCTGTGGTTGGGGCATATATTTGGATCACTGTGATGTTAGATGGCTTGCCCTGAATTTGAACTGAGATCATTCTATCATTTTTTGGATTGTATCCGAGCACTGCTTTAGCCACTTTACTATTAATTATGAAGGCTACTCCATTTCTTCTGTGGTCCTCTTGTCCACAGTAGTAGATCTGGTGGTCATCTGATGTGAAGTGGCCCATTCCAGTCCATTTCAGTTCACTGACGCCCAAAATGTCTATCTTTAATCTTGACATCTCACCAATAACCACATCCAATTTGCCCTGGCTCATAGATCTTACATTCCAGATTCCAATGGTGTGTTAATCCTTAGAACATCGGATTCGCCGTTCACCACCAGCACTGTTGGCCACTAGCCATCCTTTCAGCTTTGAGCTAGCTGCGTCATCACATCTGGGGCTAGTTGAACTCATCGCCTGTTCCTCCCCAGTAGCATTCTGACCATCTTCCAACCTGGGAGTCTCATCTTCCGATGGTATACCGACATATCTCTGGTTGCACCGATCCATTTAGTTTTCATGGCAAGAATACTGGGGTGGGTTGCCATTACCTTCCACAAGGATCGCATTTAGTCTGACCTCTCTGTCATGACCTTTCCGTCTTGGGTTGCCCTTCACGGTTTAGCTCATGGCATCACTGAGGTGCTCAAGCTCCAGCACCACAACAAGGTAACGATCCTTTGCTGAAGTGTCTACCTGTGGACCACAAAAAAGAAAGAAAACATCACATTTTTACCATTATTCCTGTCACTTGGGCTATAAGATGCAGTATCTCACTTATCAGCCTTTTGTGCACCACACATTGGTGCAACAGTCAGGAATGAGCATCTTGAGATGGTCAGAGACACAGTCTTGGTCAATGGTCATGAGCTGATGCTAGGAACACACTCACCTTCCAGTGAAATATCAGCTCTCTCCCAAGATTATGATCAGGCAAATGGTTCACACTAACTGATAAGACAGCGCACAAAGAATTTTCTGTTAATCCCCTAATTTTTTTTCTATTATAGCAAGGGTTTTGTTTGAACAATCACACATTCACCCTTTTCCTCTCATCAAGAAACCTAAAGGGAGTGTCTCATGACCCAGATGTTGTATGACTTTCAACCAGGTCCCTATCTAGACCCTTTTTAAACACAGCCATTTGTTTCACCTCAGTTGTGTTCTCATTGGTTGTTGGTGGGCTAGGTAAGTTTTACTACTTGATGTGCAAGTTTCACGTAGTGGCTTGTTTCTAGTATGATCTGATCTCGAACTAGCTCAGTCACTGGTCTGCAACATCCAGGCTACATTCTTTAGATTGCTTTATTGCTTTGGTTTGCTGTATTTCTCAGGCCATGGCCTACATACCAGGTCACTAAATTCAGGTAGAGCCTGTGTATTTTACAACAGAGGAAACTGGTAAAACTCTTGTCAATTGCACTTGATTTGCAAAGAAAGTAAGCTCCACCTTCAGGGAATTTCTTTAAAAAAGTTCAGCCTTTCATGTATTAAACTGTTGTATTTTTTTAGAAAGGTCCAGGGATTTTCACCAGTAGATAAAACAGCTGTGAACAGAGCAATTAGAAGCCAGAGGGGAGACGGTGCTCATAGCAGCCTTTTGAAGTGGAGGGGTTTGCCTACAATGAAATGCTCAGCAGGAGAACTAAAAAAGGAAAGGCAGGAGACCAACATGGAGTCTCAGGGCCTTGATTTCCTTTCAGGCAGAGGGACGTGCATCACTGGTGTGTGAAGCCTTCCGTTTTTCTGGTGTAATATAAACACTTGGAGCTAGATCTGCCATTTGCAAAGGCATCATTTCTAGGGTATATTATTTGTTGGATTTTAGGATCCAAATTTTCAAATTAACATTCCAGAAACTGGGGATTCAGAATTAGATTTGGTTCTGAGTGCTGCTACCTTCACACTGATTCAGCCCAAAAAAGGCAATCTGAGAGAGAACCTTAGATGCTTGGCAAGTAGTCATTTTGTGATCACAGAAGCTTGTGCAGGGTAGCTAGACTTCAGCAAATATAACCACAGAACACATCAGCTTTCAAGTGCTTCTGTCTGTGATGATTGGCATTGCCACTCCAAAATGCTTGCCACTGGGGAAAACTTCTCTGGTCTTTAAAGACAAACTTTAGAGGGCCAGAGACAATTTGAGTTAGGGTAGGATTCCTCTAAGCCACCCTAGTTACAGGCCTGAGATTTGCTACAGTTTTAATATTACTTATTAAACAACACCCATTTCTTGTTCTTCTAAACATATCCGTAGCCATGTGAAATATTCACAATTCATTGTGTTTCCTATTAAATAATAGTAATATGCTTTCTTATAGGCATATGAATTTTAGGAGATGGACCATAAGTCAAAGCATTCCCCATTCCTTGGCTAGATGTCTTAGCTCCATAAAAAGATACCTTATTTTATATCCCAATTTCACAGTGTGTTGTCATTCAATCAACCTTTCAAGTCCCACAATCAAGAGGTCTAAGGCACTAACACAACTAGATTATAAATAGAGGACAACTGGATCATCAGTGAAAGCACAGTTAGATCTCTATTCCTGGGAATGAGCAAGGAAATAATGGGAACAGTAACACAATATGTTTAGAATAGCCTGACTGGATATTTAAGTGTCAGTTGGCTCTGCCAACTTTCCCAGTTCATGGGACATCCCCAGTGCTCTTGGGAATGCATCTGTGCTCTGAGCTTTGCATTTGACCTTTCTGGGACCAAGCCCAGAGTTTTCCCCAGACACCCTTGGTCCAGAGCAGCTTATAAGAAGGCTGCTGGTGAAGCAGATTCAGGAGAAAGGGGCGGAGGGAGGAGAAGAGAAGGAGGGAGGAAAAGAAACCAAGGGAAAACCTGCCTTTTTATGGTCCCTTGTAAAGCCCCCAGGCATTCTTAGCTCAGGTTCCTCCTCTTACTCTGAACAGAGCCACAATTTTTCTTCATCCCATCCTCCCACCCAGACACTTTCCTGTAAGGAAAGCACAGACAAGCTGTGCGCTATCATTGCTGCCTTTGCTGTGCTGACATGAATATGAAAGCGCTAGTTATCGTCTTGGTGCTAGCTCTGGCTACAATTTTTGCTCTAGTCTGTGTCTTGCTGACAAAGAAGGAAAAAAAAGTCACCAGTTGTGTCTACTCTGAACTACCAATTTTCTCTGAGAGGCTGAACAGAGAACCAAGTGAGATCTTTGCTGATCTGACAGCAGATGAGATGACTCAGGTGGTGAATTACCTCAAGAAGAATCTCAGGGAGCACCTGGAAGATGCATTTCATGCAAAACCGTCGGACAATTGCATTTACTATATGGATGTGCACTTCCCACCTAAAGCCAAAGTTCTGGGCTTCCTTGATCGTGGAAGGGAACAGCCATCCCGGCAGGCATTGGCTGTGGTATACTTCGGAAGCCAGTCAGATCCAAACATCACAGAATTTATAGTAGGTCCACTTCCAAATCCAGTGTACCATCGAGACATTACAATGCTGAAATTTGGCAAGAAGATCCCATATCACAGCAGACCAGTGACTGAGAGGGAATACAAAGATATTGACTTGTTCATCTTCCATAAGCTCTTCAATACCTCCAACTTCCTCAAAGAATGTTGCAATTATGAGAGGACTGATTTAGCTACTCTAACCACAGCTCCTCGAGGATTTGTGTCTGGCGAAAGAGCCACCTGGTTTGTCCTCTTCCAGAACGTGATTGGCAGCGGGTACTACATCCATCCTATTGGCTTGGAGATGCTGGTGGATCACAGCAGTCTGAACATCTCTGAATGGAAGCTAAGGAAAGTATTCTACAATGGTCGCTATTATCAGGACATGGCTCAGCTGGAAAAAGAGTTCAAGAATGGGCAGGTGAAGGAGGCAAGAGTGAAGAGTAGCCAGCTGCAGCTGGATGATGCTTCCAGGAAGCATTCTGAACCTGCAGCTTCTCCAGGCCCATTTCAATTTGAGACCCAAGGAAAGCGCTACACTGTAACTGGCAGCCATGTTGCCTATCAGTTATGGAAGTTTGCCTTTGGGATGAATGTGAACACAGGGCCACGTCTCTTCAACATCAGATTTAACAATAAGAGGATTGTCTATGAGCTGAGTCTGCAGGAAGCTCTTGCCACTTATGGTTCCAACTGTCCTGGAGGAATGGTGACCAGATACATGGATGGTAGCCTTGGCATTGGAAAGTTTTCTTATGAACTAGTCCGGGGTGTGGACTGCCCCTACATGGCCACCTACATGGACCGGCATTACCTAATAGACTCTGACACTCCCAAACTGAACAAGAACTCCTTCTGCATCTTTGAACATGATATGGGTGTGCCTCTGCGTCGCCATTTTTCTAATTTAGGCTCCTTTTACTATGAGGGGTTACCCAAATATGCTTTGGTCTTAAGGACTGTTTCTACCCTCATTAACTATGACTATATCTGGGATTTTGTATTCTATCGAAATGGAGCTATAGAAGTCAAGGTCCATGCTACAGGATATATCAGCTCTTCATTTTTCATGGAAGGGGGTACTAAGCATGGAAACAAGGTTGGGGAGTACACACTTGGAACCATGCACAACCATCTGATAAACTACAAAGTTGACTTGGATGTGGAAGGTAGGTTCTTATATTTCCCCAACTCCTACAAATTGCCATTCTATTAAAACCAAAGTTATATAAGGGCTGGTGGTTTGGTCAGCCTTCTCCCTGCTACAGATCTAGGTTGACTTGTTTGGAACTTCAGATAAATCCTGAGCTTTCTGTGACTTTGCATACAGGAGCGAGATGATAGATGATAGATTGATATGATAGAAACATAGATATATAAAATATATTACATATATTTAAACTGTAGAGTTTGAAACAGCAAATATAGACTGTGTGCGCTTATGCATGGTTGTATATTAGTGTGAGTAGACAGGAGGCTAGAGAAGAATCAGTCATGGTGGACTCAGAAATTCAAATTATTTTCATTCAGCCTAGACCATTATTTGATTTATTCTGATTTCAGATAGGCCTTGATCATACCCACAATGATAATAGCGAGATGTAGTGGTTAAACTGTTGGACTGGAACTGGGTAGGCTTAGGCTCAAATCCACCCTAAACCATGGAAGCTCACTGGGTAACTTTAGGCAGGTGACTCTCTCAGCCCAACCTACCTTACAGGGCTATTTCTGTGGGGGGAAATGGGAGGAAGGGGCTCTATACATGCTGTCTTAGCTCCTGAACAAAGAAAATTATGGGAGAATGAAGCTGAAATAGTGAAATAATAAGGGGATATCTCCTTTGCTTTGAAAATTGACATTGGAATGGTGTAAGGAGCTAGAATAAGTTAAGAATTAGGCAAGAGGGAGTAACCGTCTGTAAAATCTAAGGCCTGGGGATATGCCTTTGTCATAAAAGCAGACGATCCAGAAGATTATCAGATGGGTGGATTCATTTCTACAGCAGCAGTGTACAACCTTTTGTGCCTCAGCTGCAGGGCCAGATGTGCTTCTCTGAAAGCCTTAGCTGTGGCCTCAGAAATTACCACAGAATTTAAATGTTTACTGTGAGGAAGTCATAAATTATTCAGTACTTGGGATATAAGAGGTTTAACTGTATATACTACAGTCTACTGTAATCGTGTTTACATTTAAATGGAAATGCAGTGAAGTCAAATGTAGTTTGTGTCAGGCCTCATTCATTCTTTTGTCCGGGTCCTGCATATTTTTTGGAATGAAGTCTCCAGCAGATAAAGCCAAGTATGGTCCTCAGCTTGAAAACAATGGTGCACCCCTGTGTGTATGGCAAATACTTCCACCACCATCACCCTATGGATTTGTCTCCCACATTTTATGCTTGGAACCCTTCGGCATGCATGCAGCAAGAAGCTGCAATGGATTTGGTTTTCAATGGCTCATGCGATTCAAAGATGAGGAGCCACTCTGGACTAACAGAATATGTGACCTTTAGATAAGCAACAGGGAGCTAATCTTAGCAACTGAGATACCATGAAGAGAAGACAATGCAGCACTGTCATTATGATATATGTTTATATGCAGATGGCATAATTCTTGATTAGTTTCATCCTGCAGTGGGGAAGTCTTTTCTCTCCAAAAGCTTCAGTTCACTATAGTGTCCTTCTTGTGAGAAAAAGCAAAGCTAGCGTGACCATCCCTACAGATTACTCCTTAAATCTGAGGAATTTCTACCTCTGCCCTTGACTTGGACAGAGGTAGACTCTTGGGAAAGTCAATCTCATCTCTCTTCTTCTGTTCTCATTCTGTGTTCAGGAAACAACAGCGACCAGTTCCAGGGATTTCTAAATATAGACCTCTATGTGATTAACTATAGATCAGCGGAAGTTTCTGAGCAAAACCTAAGTAGCGTCCTCTTTTAAATCAGGGACTGATAAATTGGTTAATTTCAGTTTTGCTCAGTTTTGTATTTTTCCAGGCTTGCATTCATTGCCTTCCACTTTTGTATCAGTTTGCAATTTTCAAAACAAAATCCTCAGAATTGTGCCCACTTCTCCTAATAGATCATGTGGGTACACAGTTTTGCTAACTGCACACATTTTTGCAAGCAATTTTCTCCAGGTGAGTCCACTTTTGTATCTTGTCATTAATAAGCATAACTGTGTGTACTTTTCCTGATAATACCCTTTTTATATGATTTGGGACTGGACTATTAATGTGTATGACCGAAGTGTACATTTCCTTTAAAATATGAACCAAACTGATTTCTCTCCAGTTTATTATTATACATCAAGTTGTTAGAACCTGCAGCAACTTAAATAGATTTGTACATATGTAGCCAGCCCATGGGACATAGATGCAACAGTACATCTTGCTCTGCCACCCAGGAAGCATTTTGCACCATTGACAGAACTTATTTCCCTGAACTGGGTCCCGCCAGCTGAAGTCTGCCCACATCGTAATAACTATGGGGGTTATTATGAAAGGAACAAGAAGAGACTGTAAAATATACAGTAAACTAATTATTTCCCATGATGCCCATCAAGTTTTTTTTATTGTTATGGTTGATCACATAGTCAGCCAGATGTATAGACTGGGTTTGGCATTTTTGTCCACCTATCAAGTCCTTCCTGGGATAGGCAGATGTTGTTGTTTAATACTGTCGTGGTTGTTTTATTATTATATTAGACAGACCACAAAGAATAAATAGATCAGAATACTGACATAACTGGGAGAGGGAATTTCACAGCTGTTTAAGCAGCCTCTGAAAAGGCCCCTCATATTCCCTTCTAAATAGAACATGGCACCTATCAAAAAGATGTGGTTGGTTGACTTTTGTTTGCAAGGAAGGAGGAGATCCTTAAGATATGTAGAGTAAGATACTATAACAATCCTCTGAGTAGGCTGCCATTGTTCCTAATGTATAGATGAGCCTCAGATGCTGAGAGATAATAATTGGGACAAGGCTATATGGTAAGTGGACAATATGGACAAACTTAAGATAAGCCATTCTGTCCACAGTCCCCAACTGGCTTTAGTGTTTAATCCATTGTCTGTAAGCCTTCCCTTGCTTAGCAGGTGTACCCGAGGCAGGAGTTCAAGACAGGAAGTGTTTCTCTCATCCTGTTTGCTTGCTTGTTTGTTTGTTAGGAGTGAAGAACTCTTTGGTGGACCTTGACATGGCATATGAACCTGTGCAGGCTCCTTGGAGCACAGAGCACACAATCCAGCGACCAATCCTCACCCACCAAATCCTGGATAATGAAGAAAAAGCTGCTTTCCCACTTGATGGCAAAATCCCACGGTACCTGCTTTTCAGTTCTAACAACGAAAACCAGTGGGGCCACAAACAGAGCTACCGCATCCAGATCATCAGCTTTGCAGGCGAGCACTTGCCGCAAACTAGCCCCATGGAGAAGGCCATCAGCTGGGGCAGGTAGGTTCCTATCATAGTCTTATCTTTGCTTTTTAGATAAATGGTTTCTTGTTTAAATTAAAGGATGATGCCGGGGGAAAAGGCAATGCTGTTTATTCATTTGCTTGATTTATACTGATCAACTGCGTGACTCTGGGCAACTTACAACAATTTAAAAATTAAAGAAAAACAATCAAACCATATCTTTAAAAACTTATAAAACCAATACAATCGAATTAACAAAATCCATAGCTGGGATCTAAAAACAATCTACACTCAACGTAACCACTTTATGGGTTCCAGTTGATTATAATGATCTCATCATAGACTCACCATTGATTATATTTTAAACAGAATTAGAGAAATTAGAGAATTAGTTTGCACTGCTGAGAGACAGCACAGAGACTCTGCTTCTTTTTCTCCCCTCCATTTTGTCTCCCATTTTCCCTGTTTTCTGTCTACTTCAGGTACAAGCTGGCTGTCACTAAGCAGAAAGAGGAGGAACTGACCAGCACCTGCATCTATAACCAGAATGATCCATGGGATCCCCTGGTGACCTTTGCAAGCTTCATAGACAATGAGACCATAGCTGATGAGGTAAGTGCTGAGATGACCCAACTATGCTCTATATGGAGGAGGTGAAACACAAGCAAGAAGAAATCTACCATAGCACAACAATATCAACAGGTCAGGTCAGATCAGAGAAGAGAGTCTTGAGATGGAGCCTGTAGATGTCAAAAAAAGCCTTATTGAGGCAGTTGGAAACAATGTCTGTAAGACTATTACATTCAGTTGCCAAACAAGCTGTCTCTTTACTCACCAGGTCTCCAGTCCCACAGATCAGCTGATTGAGTTCATGAAGAGCTACTTGTCCCATTTTCACTTGTCCCTGCTCCTAGCTCTTTCAGCTGATCCAGATTTGAATGGCCCCAGCCCTGTTGGCCTTCTGTAAGGTCTTCAAAACCTGGTTTGTCCCCTGGGCCAGGGTACTGGATGAGCTTCTGAAATAGTTTGGGGAATGATAATATGATTGTGGTTTGGCCTTAACTGTGTTGTGTTCTGATTGGGTAGCTTTACTGTTTACTGGCTCTTTTGTGTTTTTTATGTCAGTGGCACAAAGTTGCTATTTGTGATTTGGGTGGCCATATAAATTGTTTAAATAAATAAGTAAATCAATAATATTCCCTGGCAGGTGAAGGGGGATAGCCATCTCCTTCAGTACCTCCCTACACACAGTACTGTGTGGGATTAGAGACAGCTCTCCCTACACCTGCCAACTGTTAAGCTGAGTTACAAAAGAGCAGTGTTTCCCAACCTTGGCAATTTGAAGATGTGTAGACTTCAGCTCCCAGAATTCCCCAGCCAGCATGGTTGGCTAGGGAATTCTGGGAGCTGAAGTCCACATATCTTCAAGCTGCCAAGATTGAGGAACACTGCAGAAGAGTAATAAACCCATGTTTAAATTTAAAAATGAGAAGTCAGGAGGGAAGGCATTACACAGCAAAGTAGGAGGGAGATCTTCTGTTGCATCAGCACCAGGTGACCCCAGAACTATTTATATCTTAGTTGAGATTATCCTTCTTTCAAAGCAAGGCTTGGAAACCTGGGAGGCAGAGCCAATTAAAACCTAGATTTCCCTGCTGCCCAAATCATAAAGGCCCAGAAGAACAGTGTCTAGCAACTTGAGACATAGCCACAAGGCTGCATCAGCTCAAGTGGCCAATGGGAGCTGGATTGATCCAGTCCCTTAAAAGTCACCTGACTTCATCACTGAGAGAACGGTCAGTGAAACTATAGCCATGGCCAAAGCACATGTGTCAGGTTAAGAGAAAAAGCCCACCTTAGCATTAGAACAGTTAGAGCAATCTTAAAGTCGCCTCAGGTATGGGCTGGGAATCAGATGAAAGCAACAGTATGAGGACATGGCCAGGAAAGAAAAAGAGAAGCGTTATAGATGTATGAGGAAAGGCTCATACACATTTGACTTCAAAAGAGCAAACCTCCAGAAAAGGAAGAACAAAAAGTAAGCTGAAAGAGAGAACTAACCTGGTTTTCCCAGAATGCTTTGAATGGTTATTCAAAACTGCAGTAACAGTTGTCCAGTTAGAAAATATATCTCAGACTAGGAAAGGTGGTACACAGTCCAAGAATGTAATGGATGTGAGACCCAATGTGAGGCCCAGGGACATCGCCAAAGCTCAGCCAAATCTGCAAGATGGCAGGCACAGTGTCACAATCCAAGCCCTGTCCCTGTTTATGCAGAGGGGTGGTGCTGCACCCACCATCTTGCAGTTTTTGACACCACACACACACACACACACTGCTACTGATGCGATCAGAAAACCTGTTCAAGGCAAGAAGACTTCCTTCCAAAAATTGAAATCTTCTACAACTGAGAACCAAAAGTTAATCTAAATGAATGGGAAAGTAATGCAAGCAGCCAAGAAAGGATGCAAGTAATGTTAAGAGGTATATAGTAAAGGAAATAAAGAAAAGTATTATTCTGTTGACAGTGCATTTGCACATCTGATGCATGAATAAATTATAGTGTGGTTGCAGAGCATCTGAACAAACAGAATTAGTTGAGCTTCATTTACATGCAGCCATTTTTCAAGGGGACCATCATTTACGAGAAGTGTAGCTCCGGGAAATGCAACTGAGTTCCATAGCTATATCATCAGAAAAATGTTTCTCATGGCTAAGTGGGGTTCTTGCTAATTGTTAATCTTGCTAATTCTTGCTAATCTTTCTTTTTCCTCTACGACTCTTCCTCTCCAGGATCTAGTGGCCTGGATCTCAGTTGGATTCTTGCATGTGCCACACACTGAGGACATTCCCACTACTGTGACAGTTGGCAATGGAGTGGGCTTTTTACTTCGGCCGTACAACTATTTTGATGTTGATCCTTCTAGCAACTCCCCTGACAGTGTCTACTTCAGAGATGGTGAAGATGCTGGAAAGTGTGATATCAACCAAATTGCTTGTTTGCAACAAACTGTCTCATGTTTTCCCAGCCTGCCACCCTTCACTTACAGTGGCTTTGAAAACTTGACAAGTCCATGACAAGAAGAATCTACATTTTGCCCTTACTTACTTTGCTAAAACATACTCTGGCTTAACCTGAAAAAAAAATTGCCAAGCCTAAAGGATGACTGGCCTGAGCACCCCTGGTTCTCCTTTTCCATTCTGTCTGTTCCCTTACCTTTTGTCACCCCTCAGTGTTGTCAATTTGAGGCTGGGATTTTTTTAGTCTAACTGAATGGAGAATTTCTGCTTTTAGCTGACAGTCAATCAGGTGCTTTACCCAGCCTTTTTACCATTATGGTTATATCATTAGGCAACTATGTGTTTCTTCTCTTTGAATATCATTGACTGATGTTCAAAATGTTCCAGCATGTATAGATTTTCACCTCATGGAAAATTACTGGGAATCTGAATTGAGCCAGGACACGATACATTTGTCTTGAATATTAAAGAGAGGATGCACAAGGACTTGCTTAATTAAATGATAATTAGAATGCACTGAATGCTTTCAAATGGCCATAGCAATATTCTGGCTTTTGAAATCTCCATTCAGAGGCACAAAGCTAAAGGTGATTAGTTTATTACATTGTAATTCTAGGCCAAAAGCTTCCATCAACCTCATGCATGTGGAAACTGTTTTCAGCCACTTGGGAAAGAAATTCTTTAAACTGGGCAGGGGGAATTTCTATACTAAAAGACAGGCTGCTCATTTGCATTCCAGCTCTATCCCCTGCTGAATTGCAGCAATCTTTTTCAATATAACTAGAAATGTAAATTCCTCTGCTTGCCTCCTGTGATGGTGCTAAACCCTCCGAGAATTTATGCCCCAAACACAGTCATGATTTGGGTGCCTCTTTTTAACATCCTCCTTTGAAATGCTGGAAATGAATGAATGGATTTGAAGGACCATTTTCAAACAGGAATGCACTGCGTGTTTAAAGAGCCCCTGGCCTTGCAAAGGAATGTCAGATAAATCATGTGATGGTGGCCAGCGAACCAGCATTAGAATCAGCTGATCACAGTTGCTTTCAGATGGGCACAAGCCACTATTAGCACTAGTGAAGGTTCCTCTTCAGCTGTGGAACTATAGTTGGCTTTCCACACTATTGGAGGCATTGTACTTTTCCTAAGTGTGTATCTTGTTCTGTTCACACCAGTGTAAGGAAATTGATGCTCTGTGAGCATGGGGAAGTGGTTTACATGAGTGGCTAGGAGGAAAAAAATCCAATAACTTAAAAAAAAACCCAATTGTTTAATAAAATTTTCAATAGGATACATCTCCCCCTGCCCCCAAACAGCCATGAATTCTGGAGTGGAGGATGAGTCAACTCGTTTTCTTGTACTATTGATAATGATAGAAAAGTTGTTGGGATGAGAACTAATTGTTGGGATACTTGCTGGTGAATTTAACCCTTTCTGTAAACTATAAATGGGGCTTTTTCTTCTTTTATTCCATTAGCTCTTCTGTCTTCCATCCCAGTCCAAATTTGTTTTCAGATGTCATTTGAGGTGTGAGTTACCACCTATAAAGCCCTTCATGGTACAGAGCCTGGACATCTGAGGGATTGTTTATCTTTGATAGTTTCTGCCTATCCTGTACAGTACAATCAGACAGAGTGGGCACATTCCCAGTCTCACCCAATTCATCAATGCCATCTAATGGGACCCATGATTTCTCAGTCATGGCATCTCCCTCTGAAATAGCATCACCCCAGAGATCCATATGGTTCCATATCTTCCTGCTACTGTACTTATTTTCTTAACCACAGGAAGTGCAGGACAGTCAACTTCAGTATAAACACACAGGGCAGGAACACTGCTGCTCTAAACCCATGTGTTATCTGAAAGAGAAAGATGCCATGTCAAGAACTTGTTTCAATAAATCTGGTAATTGTTCAATGTTTAAATGTTTTAACATTTGAGTGATGAAACGACCTGTCAGAAATGCTGCCATGGTTTTCTAATTCTGACTCTGGTTGTGAATATTAATTCCCAGCAACTGCAGGTTCAGAACTGACCATCCTTGAAAAAGAATTCCCCTTGAAAAAGAATCTCCCTCAAAAACAAGTTCCTGAGTACCCATACATGAATGTTGTAATAATGATGGCATGGTGGAGAGCTGTGATTGTAAGAAAAGCCAGTTGAGCATTACTATCCCAACCAAAGAAAAAAGCTGAAGAAGCACAGATTAGCACAAAAGGGCTGGTACAGCAGTAGTGTGTCACCCAGGTATTCAACACAATTGCAACCTCAGTGGATTGCATGTCACTGTTTTCCCCTATCCCTCTCAACCTAGATTTTGGTGGGCAAATCTGGAGGCTAGACAATGTCAGCACCAGCAATGAATTGACAATGTTACCCAAGCACACCACAGGAGAAGAAGGAGAAGAAGGGGGAGGGGGAGGGGAGGGGGAGGAAGCAGCAGCAGCAGCAAAACTGCACCCACCAACAATTTCTAGACTACAAAACCGATATGTGACCTTCCTGCTGCCCATCAACAGCAAGCCCCTACAAAACTATGTCTTTTTTTTTCAACCAGAATAGGTATCTGCTGCTCACAACCTGTAGTTCCCAAACTAGCTGAAGAATGAGGGCATGACAGGTAGTTTGGAATGGTGATGGGCAGCATGTCTGGGGCTTCCTATGGATTTGTAGATTTATTTATAGATTTGAAGATACAGCGCAACAGTAACTTCCTTTGGATTTTTGGCATTTTTTCCCACTTACAATGAACAGCCATCAAAGTATTCAGCCTAATTTCAAAATCATTGCATTCCTTAGTAAACTGAAGCAAGGATTATTTATTAAGTCATCTCCACTCCCCCTCCTTTCTCTTGTCTTTTCGGCAGCTTGAGATTAAAACTCATTGCAGCAGAACTTTTTTCCCCTGTACTCCTGAATACGATTCATTGACTGATTGATTGATTGATTATGTCTCATCAAGTCATTTTCAACTCCTAGCAACCACATATATAGATTTTTCTCCATGATGATCTATCCCTAACCTGTTCTTTCAGGTCTCCCAATGGTGTACTCATTGCCACTGTGATTGAGTCCTTCTACCTTGCTGCTGGTCATCCTCTTCTTCTCTTTCCTTCTACCTTCCCCAGCATTAGAGCCTTTCCAGAGAGCTGGGTCTTCACATAATGTGTCCAAAGTAGGATAATTTGAGCCTGGTCATTTGTGCCTCAAGTGAGAACTCTGGCTTGATTTGTTTGATGATCCATCAGTTTGTTTTCTTGGTTGTCCATGGTATTCTCAAGAATCTTCTCCAATATCAAAGTTCACAGACGTCAATATTTTTCCTATCCTGCTTCTTTAAAGTTCAACTTTTGCTTCCATAGAGTGTCACAGGGAATACCATGGTTTGCACAATTCTGATCTGTGTAGGTATAGACACATCATGTAATGGTTGACTATTCTAAAATACCATCAGACTCATGAGCAGGAATTCAAAGATATCTGATTTATTAAAGAATAGTATGCAGGATCACAGAGAAAGCTGAGAATGATAAAAGCATGCCAAAATCAAACTAAAAACCCTGGTGCAAATGAAATCCCTCCCCCCATAAAGTCTTCTCAAGTTCACAATCCCAGGTGCTCCTAACGGCTTCTGATGGTCTGCGGGAAAAGGCCTTGAACAGATAACATAACCCAAACACATTCCATTGTACTGATTTCACATACAGGGCTTGGTACAAGGTCTCACAGCAGCTCCCTCCCAAACAGAAACGTGCATCAGCGCCATGGCATGTGAAACGTTACGATGTATAAACTACATTGAATCAGTGAACGTGACATACTGACCCCCAAACAATAAAGAATACATTAAGCAGCAGGTTTTAAAGGATAAGCATGGTGGAAACAGTTAACTAAATCAGGAGCGTTAACATGGTGGGCAGACACCCATTCAGGATGAGGAAAGTGTTTCCACCGGACCAGATACTGCAGGGTGCCTCGAAGCTTGCGAGAATCAACAATGTCCTTGACTTCAAAGTGTTGCTGGCCGTCAATCATAATTGGAGCAGGAGGAGGAGGTTGAGGGTGCCAACACAGTGAGTGGTGCACAGACTTAAGCAAGCTGCAATGGAAAACAGGGTGCAAGTGTTTCAAATTGTGAGGCAGTTCCAATCTAACAGTAACTGGATTGACAAGATGAACAATAGGAAAAGGACCAATGAATTTGGGAGCAAGTTTTTTAGAGGGTTGAAGTGATTTGATAAATGTAGTAGATAGATACATCTGATCCCCAACTTTGAAGTCATGTTGTAAAGAGCGATGCTTATCAGCTTGAGACTTGTAAGCAGCCTGGGCATCAGCCAAAGTTTGTTGAATTACAGGCCAGGAATCAGACAGTTTAACAGCCCAGTCAGAGGCAGAACACATTTGGGAAGGGGGCTGTGGCAGTTCAGGGATGGGAACAAAGTCATGACCAGAAACCACGCGAAAAGGGGTTTGTCCAGTACTTCAATGCACAGCATTGTTGTAAGCAACTTCAGCAAAAGGTAACAAGTCCACCCAATCGTCCTGATGGTAGTTAATGTATGCTCTAAGAAACTGTTCAAGAGTGGCATTTAAAATCTCAGTAGATCCGTCAGACTGTGGATGGGATAATGTTGACAGTGCTTGTTTAGTGCCAATCAATTTTAAAAATGATTTCCAAAATTGTGAAGTAAACTGTGTGCCGCGGTCAGAGATTAAACGGGAGGGGCTACCATGGAGGTGGTAGATGTGGTGGAGAAATAGGCGCACTAATTGTGGGGCCAACGGGATGGATGCACATGGAATGAAATGAGCTTGTTTAGAGAAAAAATCTTTTACAACCCAAATGACAGTTTTCTTCTGACTGGGAGGTAGGTCCACAATGAAATCCATAGAAATCTCATCCCAGGGGCGAGACGGGCTGGCCACTGGCTGTAAAAGCCCCTGTGGTTTCCCCCCTTTTCGTTTTGACATGGCACAAACAGGACAGGAAGCAACATAGTCTTTTACATCACGTCTTAAGGTTGGCCACCAAAAGTGACAGCGAACCAAATGCAAGGTTTTGACAAAACCAAAGTGTCCAGCAAGTTTATCATCATGGGAACGCTGCAAAACATCAGCTCTTAAAGTGTCAGGCACATAAAGGTGGTATTCCACCCACGCCAGACTGTTTTCGAAAGAAACATTGTCTCTATTAGCTAGCAACCAAGTGTCAGATTTCAGTGCCTGGAGAAAGTCTTTCTGTAACTGACAAGGAACTTGCACTTTCCACTTCCCAGACTGGGCTGGGGGCGGGGTTGCCTGCGCATGGGTCTGGCTCCAAGTGACAGCAACCAAGCCCAGTTGTGGTTCAGTGAGAACAGTCCCAACCACATCTGCCACCTGGACAAGGTCCTAAGGTAATCGTGACAAAGCATCGGCCAGAAAGTTTTTCTTTCCCAGAATAAATTTTAACTGGGAGTTAAAGTGACTGAAAAACTGAGCCCAGTGAATCTGTTTAGGGCTAAGACGTCGTGGGGTGTGGAGGGCTTCCAAATTCCTCTGATCGGTCCAAACCTCGAAAGGGCATTTAGTGCGCTCAAGGAGATGGTGCGAGGTTTCTAAAGCTGCTTTTACAGCAAACGTCTCCTTTTCCCAAACATGCCAATGGCGTTCTGTTTCAGAAAATTTCCTGGATAGATAAGCGCAGGGTTTTAAGCGATCTTCTGAATCCCTTTGTAATAAAATAGCCCCAATAGAGGAGTCAGAAGCATCAGCTTGGACCACAAAGGGGCATTCAGGATCAGGGTGCTGTAGAATAGGCTCAGCAGTGAAAAGGGTTTTTAATTTCTCAAATGCTGCCTGGCATTCAGGCAACCAGTTCAACACTGCCCCAGGGTTTTTAACTTTGCGTGTCTCCCCCAAGTCCTTGGTACAGAGTAAATCAGTGAGGGGCAGAGCAATCTCAGCGAACCCCTGGATAAATTGCCAATAGTAATTACTGAACCCTAGGAAACTTTGTAATTGCCTCCAGGTGCGGGGATGTTCCCAACTTAGAATCACCTGTATTTTGGCAGGGTCCATTTCTATATCCTGGTCAGACACTCGATAGCCTAGATAGTCAAGTTGGGTTTTGTGAACTCACATTTGGAAAGTTTGGCATAGAGTTTGGCATCTCTAAGTTTGCGTAACACCTGTCTGAGGAGGCATTTGTGTTTCTCCTCAGTTTCAGCGTAAATGAGAACATCATCTAAATAAACCAGGACCCCTTTAAACAAATGATCATGTAATACTTCATTAATCAACTGCATGAAGACTCCAGGCACCCCAGCCAACCCAAAAGGGAGGACTTTGTACTGAAATGATCCTAGTGGGCAATTAAAAGCAGTTTTCCACTCATCCCCAGCTTTTATGCGAATGCGGAAATAGGCTTTGTGAAGATCGAGCTTGGAGAAAATCTTGCCCTTGGACAAATGAGCTAACATATCCTTCATGAGGGGTAGAGGGTACTTGTTGACAATAGAGATGGAATTTAACCCACGATAGTCCGTACAGAGTTGAAGAGTGCCATCTTTCTTTTCCCTGAATAACACAGGGGCCCCAACTGGGGAATTAGCAGGTTCAATAAACCCCCTTGACAGGTTTTTGTCAATGAAGTCCTGTAATGCCTCAAGCTCCTTCTGAGTCATCGGATAAATTTTTGGCTTGGGCAATTGAGCATTGGGGACCAACTCTATTGCACAGTCAGTTTTCCGGGGGGGGTGTAACTGATCTGCCTCCATCTCCCCAAATACGTCTGCAAAGTCTTGGTATTGAGCAGGCAAGCCTTCTAAATGTGGCAAGTCAGGGCGCAGCGTGGCGATCGCTGCCCTTCCAATCCCTGCTCTTGCAACTATCTCTGCTGTAGGAGCTTGGTAAAATCCATCTGTAAAAGTCACAGTTCTGTGCTCCCAGTTGATATAGGGGCTTCGATAGGTCAACCATGGGATCCCCAGGATTACCAAGGGATTGCCAACAGGTGCTACAACGAATTTCAAAGTCTCTCGGTGGCTGCCCATTTGCATTGCCACAGTTCCAGTGAAATGGGTTGCTGCCCCCCCCCCGCTGTTGAACCATCCAACTGTGTGAAGATCAAAGGATGCTGGAGGGAGAAACTAGGCAGGTCCAAAGCAGCAACCAGATCAGGGTGAATTAAACACCTGGAACACCCAGAGTCAACTAAAGCCCATACCTCTGTAGTTTTTGTGCAGGAACCCAATTTCACTTTTACTGCTAAAGTGGGACAGTCAGCACTCACCATAGCATCTTCACACCCATCCTCTTCCACCTGCCTGCTGGCGCCCTTCATGGCAGGTGGCTGGCATTTCCCGCTGGCTCCTTAGAGTCATCGTCAGCCTCTCCCGAGAAGTAAAGTACATTCTCAGCTTTATGTAACGGTTGCCTATTCTAAAACACCATCAGACTCATGAGCAGGAATTCAAAGATATCTGATTTATTAAAGAATAGTATGCAGGATCACAGAGAAAGCTGAGAATGATAAAAGTGTGCCAAAATCAAACTAAAAACCCTGGTGCAAATGAAATCCCTCCCCCCGTAAAGTCTCGAGTTCACAATCCCAGGTGCTCCTCACGGCTTCTGATGGTCTGCGGGAAAAGCCCTTGAGCAGAGAAAATAACCCAAACACATTCCATTGTACTGATTTCACATACACAGCTTGGTACAAGGTCTCACAGCAGCTCCCTCCCAAACAGAAACATTACGATGTATAAACTACATTGAATCAGTGAACATGGCACATCACAACATTTGACTATCTTTTCCAAGGCCTTCATGGCTGCTCTACCAAGCGCTAGTCTACGGTGTATTCCTTGACTCTTGTTCTTTTACTGTTGATGGTTGATCCTAAAAGGCAGAAGCTATCCACCACTTCAATATTTTCATTGCCAAGGCTTAAGCTTCATGAGCAACAGCTCGCTACATCAGATGCTTGGAGAGCCTCAACTGCTGTAGAATTTAGATACATTGGGATGAGGCAGAGGTGGAAAAGGTAGGGGGAGACAAGGTATCTGTGCAGATGAAGGTTTTAGAGGGGACAGGTTACAAGTACCTTATCAATTAACAATTGTAATGCACACAGAAACCCCTTGTGTTTGTTCAGATCTTGTGAGATAATCTGAAATGTATTGATGTATGTAAATTCAGCTGTCTTGTGCTCAGTTGTGCTGGTGTAGTTTCTTTATTCCAAAACTGCTCCTTTGAGATCTATAATGCAGTATCCTGGGAAGTTAAAATGCTTTGCTATTATTTTGTCCATGTTTTGAATCCTGATGCCCTTTTTTTTTTTTGCATAAAAGAATTAATGGTTAAGCCCATATTCTGTACCAAAGATAACTGTATCAGGAACTTTCTTTTAAAAAATGGGAGATTCTGCTACTTGAATACTAAAGTTTCTTTCAGCACTCTGCCAATGTTGGGATGCATATCTTCTAACACGGGCTTCTGCTAAATTTGAATCTCCAACAGTTGTGCCTCATCCTCAGTGGGTATATGGGTGGTGGATATGATATGAATAAATAAATAAAATAAAATAAATTCTGGTTTTCCTTGCTCAGCACAAGTAGTTACAAGAAGAAGAAAAAATAGAAAGATTGCTTCCTGAAGGATATCTCTTAGCTCTTCCATCTTTTCCTCCTGAACACAATTTTTGCTGAAAGCAAAAAGATGGGAAAACATAGGAAGCAGAAGATAACAACATCTGGTTTCCCCTGCCAACATTCAGTGACTAAGGGAGGAAGATCGTACAATAGTGTTTTCTGGAAATACCCAAGTAATCAAGAGTGAGGGAAAGAATGAGGAATCTCTAGACAAGGAGAATTGGGTTGATAGGCAAAATTGTATCCCAAGGTTTGTGTTTTTTTTAATCAAGTATTATTTTATTAAACATCTCATGGAACATTTGGTCATTTTTCCAAAGATACAAAACATGCTGAGCAAAGTTAACAAAAGGAGCCTGAAGACTTAGGTGGGGAAGCAGGATTCTTTCAAGCAGACTATTCTCACAGCAAAGAGAATGGTATGCTGCCAGTCATACACAGAGCAGTTAGAGAATGTGCTGAGATTTGGCTGCATCAAAATCCGGGGGAAATTATGGCTGACTAATCTTTATCTAATATTTCCAGGACCCCCAGCCAATATAGCCATCCCATGCCATGCTAATGAGTCCACTGATCTAAAAGAAAGGTAATTGTATTCTGTGCAGGATGGAAATGAAATGGAAATGAAATGGTAGAGGTTTAAATCAGTGTGGAGAAACTGGGTTTAACAAGAAAATATACCCAGAACATACATGTTCCTCTTCTAAAACTAGATTTTTCTACAGTATGGAAAATTGTAAGACAAGGGCTAGAAATATAGGTAAACTAGACAGGAAACATGACCAGATGAGCTACTTCTACTTTATTGTTAGGCTACATTAACAGAATCTTGCAAGTCTGAAAGTACAAATCCCTTGCTGTCCCTTTTTACCACCTGATCAGCTAGGGTGGATCCTTTCTAAGTTTCTTTCTCTGCCCATTACTTATTTGCAGGCTCCTCCCCCTTTTATCTGATCATTCCTTAGGCAGCATCTCTTCCCCCCACCCCACCATCTTCCAAGGTCTTTCTCACATTCCATTACACTAAGTGAGCATGACAGAGTCATGAAGGTTAGGTCAATAAGGTATCCTGGCCAGCGTCTCCATGTAACATGCAACATATCACCTTGGAAATAATGACCAGTTGAGGATGGGAAACGTCAAGTGCACAGCAATGCCTTGTGAGGTCAAAAGAAAGACATTGCCAAGTAAAAACAGCAGGGTTAATATATAACAATTATACTGAATGAGGGGTGGAAAGGAGAGTGAGGAGGGATCAATTGCCCTTGGCTTCAGGAATTCCCTTGCCTCAAAACTAGGCCTTCTGGGCACAGTTCTGACCCATATTGGTCAACAATATTACTTATCTGAATGAGAACAGTATCAGAGAGTCCTAACCAGCTAATCATGGAGCCATTTGTAATAAAGGTGGCAAGAGGGTGGGGGCTACTTCAGCTGATCTGCATCTTTCTCTAAAATGAGGCAAAATAAGCAATTATTCTTCCCACAACTCTGCCCCAAGCCATAAAAAAAGAAGAAGAAGCAAAGCCTCCTTCTAGTGAAGTTAAGTTTCTGTTTGTTTCATGGATATGTCCACGTAATTTTCCTAGCAACAAAAAAAGAGCTTTTGAATCTATGATTGTGCTTCTCTCAGCCTGATGCATCTGCCTCATGGGAATAGCATAAATGTTTGCTTTCTGCCTCTGTAGAAATAGAAGCCCAAACATGGTCACTTTGCATTAATGCCCTGCTTGGCAATTACACTAATACAGTGGGCCTTTCCCTGGTTGCAACCACCCAACACAAATATCTTTATACTGTTTTATGCCCATGAAACTGCCTTCAACTCATTTGGGTGGAAGAGGTTCCATTATATCTGAATGTAGGTTATTGACACCATTTTTGTTATTTGCATAACTATGATTATGCAAATATCATAAAACCATGATTTTAAGTCATTTACAGCAATTTATATCATTTCTGTAATTATGCAAATGACATAAATATAATTTAGATAATTAAGTCTGGAGTGCTTCAGAAATAATGGACTTTTTTATATGAGGGTGAAATCCAAAGGAAAACCTTTCTCTTGCATCCAATGTCCGCTGAATTGAGATCCAAAGAATTGAGGTTTTATTGTAATTCTTTTTATCTAAACTCTTCCCCCCACCCCACCAGCAATTATTATTCATGGTGGGAAAATGGTGAATAGCAGGATTGTGGGGGAGGAAACATATCAGGAAATCAACAGGGGGAAAAGATTAATCCCTTTGCTGCTACTATCATAACCTTAATTCAAATCAACTTTCCATGCACTCATACATACACACATATAGATGATTTTAGACAAAACAGTCTGCTGTTGAATCTAGTTTTCTGCCAGGTTCTCATAAAGATAAAGAGAAGCATGGCTGCAAGCTATACCCTTACTGTATGTGTAGGAAATGCCCATCATCTAAGATAGTTAACAGTTTCTGAGCGAGTGGGAATGGTGGCTCAGAATCCATACAAGGTTACATCCCAATCCTTTCATGTTTTCTTGCAGTGCTGCTTTCTCAAAAGAGAAGGCTTAAGATTTCTCTTTTATTTCTAGCTCTCACAGACTTTGTTGGTGGCAGATGGCTGTTTCTATTTCCTATGTCCCAGCATTCCTATTTAGAGAATTCCCAAAATTAGTCTGGAATCTTCCAGCCCCTAACTGAAACTTGACACTTCCTTAGTATTCCATGCTCAGTGCCTCTTTTGTGGGGTGGCATTTAATTGTCCTCTTGTGTAATATATAATTTGGCCTCAAATACCCTCTCTTTGGTGAGAAATTAATTTCTTCGTTTTCTTAGAAACTGGGATCAACTATTATATGTTGCCAACTATGTCACTGTAAAACATGTCAGATTTTTAATATAGATATAATAAGGTGTGTGAATGGATTTTTTTGTTTGTTTTTTGCTTCATGCATGAAACAAATATATTGTGGTTTGGAATCTTGGCCAGCCCTTTCTGGGTGAGTCATAGTCCAGCCAAACCAAAACCTGGAACACTTTGGTTGTTCCAGGTATTAGCTGACACAAAATCCAGAGCAGTTTATGGTGTTTTTAGGACAATGCTAGTATGCCTTTCCCCTCTGTTCCCTTCTTCGCCACATGTCCGGTGTGCCAGCCTGCTCACCAAACTTTCCAGGTTCTTCTTTCCCCTTACAGCCTCATAGCCACCACTGTGTTGAATATGTGTTGGATATAGACATGGGATACCTGACTGGCCCATTGGCCCCTAGCCCAAATTTCTCAGTGCCTTCCTTTCCCCTTCCCTTACCCACCATGAAGCAGTAGCCTTTGCTGTCTGCCATCTTGGAACCTCTTTGCCTAGAACACACACATTCAGTCTGATTATGGACCACCAGTTTTCTTGGCAAGGTTTTCGGAAGTGGTTTGCCATTGCCTCCTTCCTAGGGCTGAGAGTGAGTGGTCCAAGGTCACGAGGTGGCTTCATGCCCAAGGCAGGACTAGAACTCGCAGTCTCCCGGTGTTTAGCCTGGTGCCTTAATCTTTATACGAAACTGATTCTCATGCTTACGATTAGGTGTGGGGGGGGGAAACAACTGTAACATGCTTCACAATAATGTATTTAGCATAAGAGTAAACAACTTTTAGTGACAAATATGTTTTTTACATTATAGTTTTCATTTTTATCAAAAAGGGGGGAAATGTACTATTCATTTTCAGCAGTTGGGTGCTGGAAGCCACAAAGACAGTGATCTTCAGGACCATACTTTGCCCGTATCTGGTTTAACATCACATAAATATTGCTCCTTTTTTTATGTTCTGTCTCTGTGTTGCAAAGATACCTGATCTGAATGCTGAGTTACGCAAGTGGGACTCATCACTGCCAAACCGGCTTGCAGGTTTCCTCTGTGTCCCATTCCTCAGAGTGTCCCTCCGCTTTCTCCTTTTCTGATTGTTTATAGAATGTGTGAGGATGTCGCAAGGGTGCTGTGCTAAACAGCAGGAGGTCAGATAAGCAGAGAGGCCTGGGGATAATCACAGGGACATACAGTATTGCGCTGGGTTGCTGCAAGCTGGCTAATGGCATTACTGGAACAAAGGTTGGACAAACAGAGGAGCTGGGTATGATGGAACTGGCTGTTTTTGCTTTGCTGTTTCCTAGGATGAGTGGTGTATAAATAGCCCAAGAATGTGATTTGTCTAAACACACAAGCTGCCTTCTTGTCTTCTTTCTTCATGCAGCTTCATATAGCTATACAGTTTTGGACAGCACAGAAGGTTCTGTTGCACCACACAAAGAGACAAGATGAAGGAATCTACTCAGTAAGATGCATGCTTTGAACTTTGAGTACAGAACTATGATCTTTTTGTATATAAATAAATGGGCTAAAACCAGAGGTGCTCCATCCTCAAGGGTGGAGCAGGGGAGGATGAGGACACCACCCAAAGGGGATGGAAAAACATTATTTTATTCCCTCAAAATAGCCAGGACAGGTCAGCCACTTTCTTTATTTATGTCAAAGTTTGAAAAAAAAAAAAAAGGACCCTGCTGATATGCCATTGGTCTCTGTATCTCATTAAACAAATGAGTCAAAGGAGTAGAATTGGGGCTCTGCAGAATAAATGTTCACAGGATGGGATGGGTCAACCTTCTGAGCTCTGTCCATGCCACTTGTTCAAAATGCCCCATTGCCAATCATGCGTTGTGCATCTCTGCTAGTCCAGAAAGCTAATAGAGATGTGTGACCCAAGATGTTACTAGTTGCTCTGTGGGTGTGTTTTCCCATGGGAAACAGACAGAAGAGATCATCCTGCTGAGTCTCCAGGAAAAGAGAGACACCACAGTAAGAACTGAGAGCTTCTTAGTCACTTCTATAGTAGCTGGGAACCCCATCTCCCTTTGACACCAAAGGATCTGTGACTGTGTGTGCTGCCAGCAGAGGCAGGAAATGGTTCTTCCAGAGTAATGATTCTGTTTTTTGAACACAGCTAGTGAGAAACAGGACAGTGCAGAGGGGCAGGGTAAGTGGAAGGGTGAGCTCGAGTCTAATGGGGAACTGACAGCATCCTGTTCTTCTTGTGCTATCTTCAATGTCAGTAGGTCTTCCTTTCTTAAGTCCCACCATTCTCTGAATCAAAGAATGTAAAATCAACTAAGCAGAAACTAAAAACCTACGTTTTCCCAATATGACTTTTCTGCTTACATGTCTTCTGTTGTTAATTATTGGTTACAGTATGTTTTGAATACATTAAAAATGCAATAATACAGCTGCTAATTATTTTTAACTAACTATAAACATGACCTGGAAATATGTGATTGATAATTCAAACATATAAGTGAGAAGCCTGTGAATGCACTTCTTGGACTATCATCTCAGTCAAAACGAAATCCAATCTCTCCTTCTGTTGAAGTTACACAATATGAGTGGATTTTTTTTAATCTTTTCCCACATTGAAGTAATATAATATAATGAAGTATCTCAGTCAAAAGAAAATCTCTGGGTAGCATTAATCCAGTCCCAGGTACATCTCATCACCTGCAGCACCTCTCTGTGATCACTGACTCTTTCCAAGTCCCTTCACTAATTCCCTTTGCCCAATACATGCCAGAATGAAGGCAGCAGGGATGAGGTGGGCCAGCTTAAGAAGTCAGGCAGCTTTTGTGCATTTATCTGGAGTCTGACTGCTATACACACACAGCCCTCTTCTCTGTTCTCCTTTCTTCTCTCTGACTTTTCCATTCCCAGATTTGAGGAGATGAGCCATATCTTATCCAAAGTCTTTCTGCATTCCATCAGTGATACGTGTACAATCAGTTGAGTACGAGGTGGCAGATTAACCTGGTCTGTTACATAAATGGTGGTGGTGGTGGTGGAGGAGGAGGAGGAGGAGGAGGAGGAGGACTTGATTGCAGCCTGAATGCCTTCAGAAACATCCATGTTTATTTCCAAGAAGAGGAAAGGGGAAAATATAAAGATGCATTTTGAATCACATATCCACCTACCTCTCTGGAGATGTCTATAATGTTGAGAAATGCAGAAGGAAAGAGAAGAAGAGGACAACCAGCAGCAAGGGGGATGGACTCAGTTATAGCAGTGGTGGGTGCATCATTGGAAGACCTGAATAACCAGAATGAGGACAGATCCTCCTGGAGAATATCTATCTACATGATTTTCTTCTGAGCTTTGTGGGTGAAAATGCTGAGCATTCCAGTGAATATTTGAATGGGCAGAGCTTCATTTGCCTACCAGGGAAAGGTTCCAAAATCAATTCACAAAGCAACCAATCTCTCTGAGTTTAACAGACGTCAGTGACTGTTTTGAAATTCAGTATATTATAACTAATATTTGTTAGATTTATATCCTGCCTTTCCTCCCTGTGCTGAAGGTGGCATAGGTAGCATTTCCTCCTCCTATTTGTTCTCTCAACAACCCTGTAAAATAAGTTGGATTAAGAGAAAGTGACTAGCCCAGAGTCACTCAGTGAGCTTCCCATACTATTGCTTGCATCACTTTGGGACTGGATTCAGACCTGGTGGATCTCAAACTGTTTATTAATCTCACATTACCTCTTGCTGCCCCCTGGGCTCAAGGTAATCATTACTCCCCCAGGTTCAGGATCTAGTTCCTGGAGACTGTCTCTTCATACAGGCATTATTTAGAACTGATCTCCCCTCCCCAATCCAGCTGCCATTGCAACATAAAGTCATGGCTGTTGCTACCCAGGAAAAGTGCCTAGTTGTGAAATTGCTGATGATACCATATCAACAGTCATTTCATTTTACAACTAACTGGGGCTTTTAGAGGCACCAAAGCAGTTGGGAAGTCTCTGGAGGATATCAATACCATTTTTAACTGACTTTCTCAAGATGTGTTTTTTTGCAGGCTGTGAGACAAGTGCATGCAAATACATGTACTGAAATGCAGAATGGAAATGGGCCTTTGCAGGCTCTGGCTCCTATCATCAGCATGAAGAAAGTAGCTTCATACTGCAAGTTCCATTCCTTTTGGGTATCCATACAATGTATGTACAAAAGCTACTTTCACCATTCTGCTGCCCTCCAGACACCACTGTGGGCTGGACTGATGCTAACATTTTATTTTATTTTATTTTTGTGTGGAGTGGGGTTGGGGGATTTCTGTTATTCCATGGCTGGTGGTAGCTCAGAGACAGATTGGAGGATGACCTTTGTACTCTCTAATTGGTCAGCTGGAGGAAAAGAGGATGAACAGTGCTTGGCTCATGGTGTTCCTTGCATGTTTTGAATTTGGCACTGAAGACAATTGTGGCCAGAGTCAAACTGCTTGCTGAAGAACTAGAGGAAAAAAATGTGATGTGGAAGAGCCACTGGACTACCCAGTTCTAGTCCCAATGCACTCTGATTTCCATTCTCTGACACTTGTTTGACCATGTTTGACCCTATTGTCCCAGCAAAACACAGAGCTCTGTTTCCCTAACTCCATCTCATGCAGTCTAATTTTTGCATTAGTTAGCTGGGACCAGGCAGTTGTGAGTTACAAAGAACAGTCCTATTCTTGTGCCCCTACTGTTGATCATTGCTCAGAGGGTGGGTTAAGTTGGACTATATCCAGATGCTGAGCCTTGATGGGATACATTGGCAGTGTTGGCCTGCTGGCAACTGGTAACCCCTAATAGGAGCAATGGTCTCCTACTTATCACTGCTGGGAGTTCAAATGGCATTTATATCCTTTGTCTTTGTAACTGTCAGATGAACTTTTGGGAACCTAGATGAAGATAGGTAATCAGGAGTTCATACCATGTATTCAGTGAAGATGAAAATAGCTATGAACAACAGGCAATTCACTACTATTCAAGTTCATAGTTCTCCCGTAAAATGGGTATTCACCTTTCTATTTCCACTGATGTTGGTTATCTCTATGGTAGAACTTCATTGAAAACAGGATCAGATCAGACTAAACTCATGGTATCACTGATGTTTACACATGACTGGAAAGTTGTCTGATTAGAACTGAATGAATGTATTAGCATTAGCCCATTCAAATGTTCACATTAAACTGTTTTTAACTTGGTAGGAGGTTTTCTAATATTTGCATAACGACATAATTATACTTATGAAGGTTTATAATAGTTTACTTGGAACAAATACTTTTTCTAGAGAACACAATCCTATCTAAATTTCTTTGAGTACTGTAGAGTTTATTAGTGTGTCAAAAAAAAAAAAACCCACAACCCAGCAATAACTCTATATGCAGATGCTTGAATTTTAAAAAGGAATCCATTCATTCATGCTCCAAAAATTCTTTAATTCCCTTTTAATCAAGACATTCAAATAGTAGAGCAACAATGTAACAGAATATTCTGTCAAAAAAGGGCTACTTTTCCAGGATCAAAAAGTGATTGGGCTATCCTTCAGAAAGTTCTGTAACATCACTCCATTAAACATGAATAACTGTAGGAATAAATATACAAATCAAAAATTGTGTTCAATAAATCTAAACTGTACAGATGTTACTTATTGTATGTGAATACCTGCACTGTGTCACGGTCTGCTTTCTGACAAGGATTTTAATAACAAACTGTCAGCAACCAACCAGTACAAGTCCAAAATTGGATTGCACTGTTTACCCCTTCAGTCTGACTAACCAAAATATAACATTTGTTAATTTTCCTCTGTTGTAACTTGGTCAAAGTCTATAGTTTTACCTAGATAATTTACCAGCAGCTTGTTAGAAGCCAGGAGCTATAAAATAGTTTCCAAACCACAGCTGTTTGAACAGTTTGTCATCTCTGCTTTCATGAAGTACTGTATCTCTTGAATAAACATAAGCTGAAGCCTTTCTTTACAAACAGTGTTAACATCTCTGTCCTGTTTGGCTTCAATTTGGATACCCACATCTAGCTCATCTGATTCCTTCTCAGGGTTTCCATTATCTTACTTGGTTTGAACAATAAGAAAAAGAGGTGCATTGTATGAACCTGCACACTTTAACCCAGACAATCTCTTTCAAAGTTTTCAGGTAGATATTAAAAAGCATGGGGTACAGGATTGCAAAATGCAGTACCCTTTAGGTAATTCCATGAATGGATCAGTAGTAGTAGTACTAATGGATCATCTTTCATATAAAAAATGAATGCATAGCTACATATTTGAGCACATAAATTCTGGTTTCCATTGTCCTTTCATTACTTTAGTTAAGAAATGGGCAGAATGTAGATTGGATTCTCCCAAGAGATCTCTGAGTGATATGCCATAAAGTCTTCAGGGATTGTGACATTCTTCAATAGCAACAAAAAAAATGCAGGTTTCTCCCTCTCTTTGCATTAAGCTACTGAAAGGGAGAAAGTCTAGGAGAATACCAGAAGTGGGTTTGTGGGTAAACTCATATATATACAGTATGTGTGTGTGTATGAATTTTTCAATGTAGTAAAATATGCAAAACAAACAAGAACAAAGATAGAAAATAAGAAATAGAGAAACAAGAAATTAAAACAAACAAAAAACCCTGTACAGTTGTGCCTTCTGCCCTTCTTTCTACTGAGTGATCATCATCTCAAACTTTTCTCCAACCTCTTTGCTTCATTTCTAATCCCCTAAACTCATTTCCAATACTAACACTGATAGGCTAAGCAGCAACATCTGGGTCTTTAATTCTAAGTAGGTATTTTGCTTCCCTATCTAGTATTATTCTTCATACAATGGAATTCAAGCTCCCAGTAAAGCAGACTGAGCAAGTCTTAAGTATGCCCAAGCTGCAAACAGTTTGGTCTACAGCTCATATACTCTTAGATGATTCAAATACATAGGATTAAAAGGCATATAAGATCCATGATCAGATTCTCCCCACATAATTATCAGGCTCATGAGATTGCTCTAAAGACTGAGGACGTGGTGCTTTGGATACCTCCTCTAGCTCCTGATAAAAAGCTCACATCCCCAACACTTTTACTGTGCAAAAAAAAAAAAATTACTCCGCAATGGAGGATAGACAGGGTGCGCTTCCAGATGGAGTCACCCTGCTGATCAAAAGCCATTGTGCAACTATTCTACTGTCATCCCCTGCCACTCTTTTTTTTCCCTTTTATTCTCCTGGTAGGGAAGATAGTATGGGGGGCTTGGCCCTAACATAAGACTTAGTTAAAGTTTGCTTTAGTTATCTTCCAGTCTTTTGAGTCCTACCCATGGATTGTATCTGCTTGTGTGTAGATATGCAAAGTAGAAAAGGTCAGCAAGTGACTGATTTTGGATCTTTCCGAATTCTAGTTCCACGTCTGCAATGGCCTGGCCTTCAGGGACATGGCCACTGCCTGCGCAGATTGCAGCAGGTCAAGGGCCTTAAGCCTGGACTTTCGTTGGTAACAAGAGATAAGCCAGGCATTTTCACTGGCTGGCCAGTAAACATTAGCCCTGCTTTTTCCCAGTGGCACAATACGGACAACATTGTTCTGGACTAGGAGAACTATCTGCTTACAATACACGTTTGCTGTGTGAACCAGATTTCCGGGAACATGAGAACAAACTGCACGAGCAGCTGACAATAGAATAGCAAAAAACAGGAAAACAGTTCTGCACAAAACAACGTGAGTGGGAGATAGATATTGCATGTTCTCTGCTGATAAACGTGACAATAGGGCTTGGCAATGTTTAATTTTCCTTTTCTAAAGTTAGTTTCCACCCTGAAAAAACTAGGCTGATAGAAAAAACACATATCAGTAGCTCTGCATCAGGGAAATAAACCATACATCTCTCTCATTCACACCCATGTTCCAATGTTTTTCACAGCATGTTCCCTCACTCACAATGGCAGTACTTTGTTGACCACAGGCCAATCTCTAATTTATATTATTCAAGCTTTTTAAAAGGGGTTTACACTGACCTTCCTTCCTTCCTTCCTTCCTTTTAAAAACGAAAACTGCAGAACCCCAATCAGGAAAGATCTTTAATGACTATAGTTCATAGTTGTAACCCCAGGATGATTATGAGGAATGAAGCACTAGATTATATGATGTGCAGTTTAGGAAATGTCCGCAGTAGTGACTTATGGTACCTTCACAGCATCACTCAGCCATCACTGAAGCAATAGAAAGCTTGTCTTTGGGAGACCAAAATGGGAGAATATGCAGCAATGGCAAAGCTGACAGTATACAGTATATCTATAATAGAAGTCTAATCAAATTAGAGCAGGAATGGCTCCCTGATACACTACGCATCACACAGCAAGGCAGGTTTAGACATTTAGTGTATGATTTCCAGGAAAAGAGCTATGAGGCCAATTAAAAATAACAGATGAAATGATTTAAATAAATGCTAGTGATAACGTTCAATGCTCAGTGTAAAGTACAGATATTCAGGTTGTGCTTAGTGGCTGGGGAAACAAATGGAAGGAAGAATGCATCCCTAAAACGTTTTTCCATAATGGTTTTACTCGTGTTTTATTAATAATTTATTTTTCTTTACTTTGGGTTTTTTTGTTTGTTTCTTTTGTTTTGTTTTGCTTGTATCTTTATTTGGGTGCAACTTTCTTTAAAAATTGTTAGAAGCTCAAGTAAAAAAAGAAAAGAAAGGAAATAAAGCCAGTGCTCATTGCTACTATTTTGGCACAACGATGATGGGGTGACTCTTGGAGCAGATACACATCTGGCTTGAGAACCAGCTTGCCAGCTTGAATGACTCCTCTGTATGATGCAGCCTTCCTCCCATCCACATCCCAGAGCCAAGACAAGCTGAGTCTCTCTCTCTCGCTCTCATCTTCAGCATTTACCTATCTCAAAAATAAGAATGTCACGCCAAAAATAAATAAACGATGGTTCATATACATTCAGTCGTAAGAGTTCAAAAAGTATTCCATGCTGCTGGTGTTGCTGTTGTTCTCACCGAAGGAACTGGAGTTAGCAACATCCTCCTACAGTATCTTTGTCTAATCAGAAGTATGCCTCTGGATGTCAGTGGACTTCTTACCAAGTTAATTTGCTGAGTGATCAGCAAAATAATTTAGAGAAACAAAGCAGAATTTTTTTTCTGGCTCAGCTACCCAAAATCTCAAAAACATCATTTTCATTTTGTGATTTGAGGTGTCTGAGCATTACAGAGCTTGGGAGGGGCAGCTTTCTTATTGGTGGAAACTCACACCAATATTTGCATCCCAGCTCCTGGGCCCTCCCCCTCCTTGTTACTAAGCCAACTAAGATGCCATAGCACTTTGATGCCACCATACTAGCACTCCTATGGCTTGGCGGGCAATGGTTGGCTGTTGTTCTTTCCAGTCATGCAATGAGTCAAAGACAGGGGGAGGGAGGCCTGTGTTACACTTGCTGTTGCCATCTTGGGCTCCTCCATTGGTTAGAGGAGAGATGCTGGCCAATTCGGCCTGAATTCTCCAACAGTGTGCTTCTGAGAACTTTTTTAACAGGAAGTGAGTGTTTGAGGGCAATGAACATCCTGTCAGTGTGAAAGTGCCCAAAGCTAGAAGGACAGCCATCTCATAAAACAATGTCTGCTCAAACACCAGTACAGTTTCACAAGCTTGGTCAACAAGGAAAGACTTGAAGCCCAATTTAATATTAGGAAAAGAAAATCAATATAGAAATAATTTTCAAACATTCAGATGGAACTTTCAGGATCACACAGCAAAAATAAGGCAAGAGAAAGAAGTCATTCATTTCAGTTTACTCCATCTGCAAAGATTAAGCAACTTCTTTCCAGGTTTTATCATCTAAGCACTTTTACCTAGAAATAAACTTCGTGAAAACATAATGAATTTTACTTCTAAGTATGGATCAGTGAATAGGCCAACTTCAACTTCTCTTAATTTCTCATTTTTGTGAATCTGTCAAATTTAGATTTTCCTATTGCTCATTTTTGTTCATTTCTCTGCATTGAATTGTTTTTAAATTGGATTACTGTTAGATGTATTTTGATGAATATATCCCCAAACATACATTTGTGTTTATAGAGTTTTGTCTAGTATATTTTTGCACCTAATTTATCTTAATATGATATAATTTGTTACAATATTATCAAAAATAGAAGCCATTTTTTCTTTTTTTAAAACTGTAATATTTTTTATTGTTGTAAAACTTATATAATACATTATATTATTTTGATACAGTGGTATTTATACAGTGCTGATTAAAGACGATTAATGCTGTAACGTTTAAATAGTTTAAACCCCTCAGGAGGAATAGAACCATTTTTATAAACCTCTTTAACGGCCACTTGGTTAGATTGAACATGCAAAATTAACTATATTAGATACTGAAATATATCTAAATATATGCATAATTAGATATATTAAACAAATAAACACATTTCTCCCCTGCCCCTATTTCCAAGTAAACATGCATAAGATTCCACTAAGGTAATCTGAAACATCTGCCACAGTCATGTTTCAATATACCTTCACTCTATTATATAATGTACAGTAAACATTAGGGAGGGGGATTTCTATTTATTATTTCATATTATGATTACGGGTATACAAATGATTGAAGTATGTTATAGGGTCACTAATTTGCAATACTTGAGCTTGAGCAAGTATTCTTAGATAGTAAGAATTATTTTGAGTTCAATAGCCACTGGTAGACAAAGAGATAAAAAGTTACCTTATTTAGTCCAGTTAATTTTAAAAGGCAGTTCATACTGAATTGCTGCAGTTGCCTTCAAGTTTTCAGAAGAATGGGCTAATACCAACTGACCTTTAGGGAACCCCCATTTGAGCTGTACTCAGCTTCCGAAAAATAAGATCCAGGATCAAATTTAGATATCACAAACCCAGGCCCTACCTGGTCTACCTAATGTCAAGAGCAGTGATGCACAGACAAAGCCCAGCAATGTTTCCTTAGGTTTTTCCCAGAGATAGGGGGCAGAGTGATCATTGATAATTGTGAAGAAGCAACACTGCAAAGAGTTAACACCTCTTTCATGATGGCTACCTGGACTGTTTTGGATAGCTTGCTTGTCCCTCTTACATAAGTTGCTTTAAATGCGTTTGTCCCAAGCTGTTTGGGGAAGCACCTTTGACCAGAGGTGTTTTTGTGACCAAAGTGATTTTGGGTTCAAAGCTCAAGCTGCCACACATGGGAGGGAATAAAAGACAGCAGGGGCTGTGAAAGGGTGCGTTGCAGCTGCAGCGTAGACCAAAGATAGTTTGTTGCTCAACTGGAGATAGAATGGAAGCCAGCATGGATATTCTACATCACACAGGCATCCAAGCCACACACTTCCTGCAAACAAGCTACCCAGGATCACAGGACTGGTTTCTCTTTGTCTCTTTTGCTGCTGACCTTCGAAACACTTTCTTTGTCCTGTTTCCTATTTGGTTCCATCTCTGCGAAGCGGTGGGGATCAAGCTCATCTGGGTGGCTGTGATTGGTGATTGGCTAAACCTCGTATTTAAATGGTAAGTAGTCTGTCACTTCAATTTGTCACATGAACTCAAGAGTTTCATTGTTAGGCTTAGTCACTGAACATAGATGCCAGGTTCATATATGCTAAGCAGTGATTATCTGTTTTTTTCTTAGTGTATTGTGTGAATCCTGCCAATTGTGGTTGTAAATTATGGTTTAGGCCTTAGTCTGTTGTGTGAATTCAGCAAATTGTGGATTAATCAACCAACCATGGCTAAGCAATGACTTAGTGTAATGTGTGAACCTGCTGTAGTGTCATTTAAAGGATACTGTACCGAGTATCCTTTCCTTTGCCAAGAATATCTCCCACAGCCAACTCTCATCCATTTGGAATCAGAGAGTGAGATCTTCCACCTCAAAAAGCTGGGATTCTGCAACTATCTTGTTAAGAGATGAACCACTGCAGGGTCATCCCACTCTTTCCAGAAGCCCTCTTTTAGCATGTGAACCTGCTTATTTGGATTGCCTGGATAAATGTAAGATTTCAGTTTTTTCCTCCACTTCCTCCCTCTTCCCTCCTCTTCTTGTAAATTAGCAAAAGCCTAGAAGCTATTTTTCATGGCATGGGAAAAGGTCCTCTGTTACTAAATTCTGTCGCCTTCAAAGCTAACCCCTAAGATAAAGGCATTTGTCCAGTGGATAAGCCAGAGCCATGTTTATTACTTTCTTGCACAGGACTCCTGAATCCCACAATTCCTAGATCAGAAGTATCTCTTTGTAAACACTCTGGGTCTAAATGTTCAGCAAAATCTGTGGGCATGTGACTTCACCATTGCTTTTGGCCCCTGATGGTGATGCAGGAGGGAATCCCTTCCCCTTTTATAGGCTCACAGCACCTCCGACATTCTCTTTCTCTGCAGGATCCTCTTTGGACAAAGACCCTATTGGTGGGTACATGAGACCAGTTTCTATCAGAATACCTCTGCCCCTGAAATCCAGCAGTTCCCAGTTACTTGTGAAACCGGCCCGGGTGAGTTTCCCAGGAAAACCCCACTAAAAGTAATAGCGGTGGGGCAGGATGGGAAGGAGCTGGGTAAAGAATGACATCCCACTTGGTAGCATACGATTAAAGAAGCAGAGTGTAGCTTTCACCAGGATAGTTTGTACCTGCTGAAGCTCAGTTTCAGCACAGTCACCAGGTATCAGGCAAACGAAATCCAGCCAGCAGGAAGTTGAATTTATCTAAGCAGTGTCTGAGATTGAAAGTAATTCCACAGGATTATCAGACATCTGCAAGCCTATGTACCTCCCTTCAGTGAAACATGATGTATTTGACCATGTGCAAGATTTGCATTTCCTTCCCTTTTAAAGCTCACTTTTCAAGCTCCCAGTTCCAATTCAACAATACCAACAAATGCATTAAAATATCTGTTTATTAGAGTTGTATTACACTTTTCCTCAAAGAACTCAAGGTTGTTTACATGGGGATCTGGCTTCATTTTCCACCCACAAAAACAGCCCTGCGAGGTAGGTTGGGCTGAGATAGAATGTCTGGTGCAAAGTCACCCAGTGAGCTTCCTTAGCTAAGGGTGAGCTTGAACCTGGGTCTCTCTAATCCCAGCCCAACCCTAAACCATCCAAGCAGCTACAGATTGTCCTTTCTGGTAAAACCTATAAAGGATGGCCAATTTGGAGAGTCAAAAGTTCTTTCTTCCAACTTTAGGGAGTCCTTCTGGCCATGCAATGGGTTCAGCTGGTGTGTACTATGTGATGGTTACAGCCATTCTCTCCATCACCCGGGGGAAGAAATGTCCATCATGGAAACATCGGTAAGCAACAGCATTTGGAGAATAATAAAAGATGCACTAGCCTAAATGAGACATGAAGAAATTCATTTAGTTTGCATCTAACAACAACTTTTTCAAACTAATTTACAAACGGAAAATTATTTGAAATTTGCACTTTCCTAAATTTTTCAATCAAATGTGTCTGTGTGTTTATTTTGTTAAATCAAGTCTGATTTCTCAGAGAATGCCTGGACTAGTCCCTGCAGTTTTCTTGGCAAGGTTTTTTAGAAGTGGTTTGCCATTGCCTGCTTCCTAGGGCTGAGAGAGAGTGACTGGCCCAAGGTCACCCAGCTGGCTTTGTGCCTAAGGCAGGACTAGAACTCATGGCCTCCCAGTTTCTAGCCTGGTGCCTTAACCACTACACCAGACTGGTTCTTATTACACACACACACACACCAGGGAAAATGTTATATGTGACGCATGTATTCATACCAAAATGCATTGCTAGGAAAAACTGTTTATAAGAGCTATGCAAAATTGCAGACAAAATACATGTTTGAGGATACGTGCACCCACATACACGTATAGTATTTTAGTGCTAACTTTAAAAAAAAACGGACACCTGACAAATTAAAGGCGACAGTCTCCCAAAAATGAAAACAGAATAACCAAATCTGACAAATCTGAAAAAATGAAAAAACTGAAAGTTATTGAAATGGGACGGATCTATTTTTCATTAGTTTGAATAAGGCACAGTAATATGCATTATCTTGGGTTTCAACCAGTATATTTTACCAGCAATATATTATGCAATTCCCACTGTCGAAAGTTGGATGAAGAATGCATACTATGTTACAAAGCCAGGCTGGACTCTGTCCACTGTTGAAGAGAAAAGAAATCCAGCCTTTTTTCCCTGCAAAGCCTTGAGTCTAAACTGGTTCAGCAAAGAAATAGCAGCTTAGCTCCAGTCAAGCAGAATGGGAATGGAGGTAGAAAGGGAGCATTTGATCATTTTCTTAACCTCTAAAACAACTTGGCAGGTTGAAAAATGTTCCTTTTTTTCTGTCTAAAAAGCCAGACAATGAGTTAACTAACTGATTCAGAGCCATTCAAGCCTGAAGCAGGGAAAAAAAGGCAGGGCTGACAGCAGAACAGGCAACAAGTCAAATGTTGGGAGGCATAGCCATGTGATGCTGGGAGAGGCCAGGTTCATCCAGTGGCTGAAAAACTGCTGCAGGCTTGGCTTTCATAGGACTTCTTTCACTGGGCATCTCAGAGAGGGAAAGGCTAGGATCTCACTGATTGCAGATTGCTTTTCCACAATCTCTAACACAGTGTTGCTCAACTGTGGCAACTTTAAGCTGTGTGGACTTCAACTCCCAGAATTCCTCAGCCAGCATGCACTGACTGGGGAATTCTGGGAGTTGAAGTCCACACAGCTTAAAGTTGCCACAGTTGAGAAACACTGCTCTAACGTAGGACGGGAAAGGGCATGTTACTTGCAAGTAGCCTTTGCAAATCCTTGCCAGAAGGTCCTGCTGTCTGGCTTGCCTGTGCTCAACCCTCTCCCTCTTATCTTTCGCCAATGGCAGCTTTTTGCAGGCCGTGCTTTGGACTGCTTTTTGGACCATCCAAGTCTGTGTCTGCCTCTCTCGTGTCTTCCTGGCAGCTCATTTTCCACACCAAGTCATTGCCGGTGTCTTCTCAGGTCAGTACAGTCCTTATGCAATTTTTGTCATGGTATGCCGAGACGTATTATGGGCTGCTGCAGCCTTTAGGTTACGCCGGTATATTTCACCAGCAGTCTATTATGCGATTCCCACTGTTCAAAATTGGATAAAGTATATGTAAACAGGAAAAGCATGTTATCTGGGACAGGAGAACCTCCTGTGAGACATGTTGCTTCATGTTTCTGAGAGTTTTGACGTGCTGGTGGCACTCTAAATAGCGTTGTCTCCTCTCTGCTGCTAGGTATGTTGGTGGCTGAGTCTTTCCAGTACATCAGTTCCATCTACGATCCCAGTCTACGGAAGTATGTAGCTACCACCCTTTTCCTCTTCTCTTTTGCTCTGGGCTTCTACCTACTGCTCAAGGTGCTCGGTGTGGATCTCCTATGGACTTTGGAGAAGGCCAAGACATGGTGTGAGCATCCAGAATGGGTCCATCTGGACACCACCCCCTTTGCCGGCCTCTTGCGCAACCTGGGCATCCTCTTTGGACTGGGGCTGGCCCTTAATTCCCCCATGTACGTGGAGAGCTGCAAAAGCAAGCAAGGGCAGCAGCTAAACTTTCGACTGGGCAGCATCGGTGCCTCGCTCGTTATCCTGCACCTGTTTGACTCCTTCAAGCCTCCAGCCAAGGTGGAGCTGCTCTTCTACCTGTTTTCCTTTTGCAAAAGTGCTGCTGTGCCCCTGGCGGTGGCTGCCCTAATCCCCTACTGTGTCACCCAACTGCTCAGGCCACAGGATAAGAAAACATTGTAGTTTGAAGAACAGCAGTTTATATGAGTGAACTGTTATGATGCAAGGTAATAGGGGCCAAAGCCCAGTATTTGGGGGGAGTCTTTTGTCGAGGTACTCTGGGCTGGTTGTGCCCCATGAGCCCACATTTGGATTATGGGCCCTGCTGGCTTCAGGGTAAGGTTTACCTATCTGCCCCCAACATCTCAACCAGGATCCCTATTATTACTGTCCATCTAGCACTTGCCAGTACAGGCTGATTCTGCTTGTCCAAAGCATTTCTCTACGGAGGCAAAGAGGCATTCATATTCGCCGCCAAGAAGATCGGTTGCACTTGGTCCTGCCATCTGGGATGATAACATTCTCTGGGGACATGTTTTGTGACAGCATTGTCAATGGCAAAGCTGACTAGGCAAGGCACTATCACTCCGCCCAGTTGCCAGCACTGTTCACATCTCAGGAGAACATCACCCCAGGGCAACTGGGTATTGGGGCGTGAGGTCAAATAATCAACCTGTTGCAGTGGTTTGCTATCACTAAAGAATGTATGGTATATTTTCTGATGGCAAAGAAGCAGGGTTGATGGGTTCAGCCCTCATCTACTGCACCAATCTTCTCCAGTTTGGTGACCTTTGTACATATTGCAGTGTTTCTCAACTTTGGCAACTTTAAGATGTGTGGACTTCAACTCCCAGAATTGAAGTCCACACATCTTAAAGTTGCCAAGACTGAGAAACACTGATATATTGGATTGCAGCTCCCCTTACTCCATCAGTGGATCTATTAGGGCAACAGGTTAGGGAAGGCTGTAGTGTAGCTAGGTTTTGTTTTTGGTAAATGTCTGCAAGGCATATGTCTAAAGTTGTTATCTAGATTCTTTTGTTATTAATAAAGCATGGCATCTGTTTTGTTACCAAATTTGTTGGATTATATTGGAGAAATGTGTTAAATTAAAATATCAACTATACTTAATTTGTTTTACAGTTCAACCCCATTCCTCCACCCTTCCCTTTTTCTAAGGGCTGATGAAACGCAGGTTTCAAACTCCCACAGTACCAGAGCTCTTAGTTTGACAATGAACTTTTATAAGTTATGGTTCTATAACTTTGCACAATCTTTCCTTTCCAATTTATCACCTCTTTTGACTGCTGAAGAATGGATGATTGTTCTAGGCCAAAAGTTAATGTCTGAAATTTTGGTAGTAGTGGGATGAAGCAACTTCACTGATAGGGTGAATCTGTTGTTCATTGACCTGTGAGATATTATCCAATTTAGCAAACTGTCACTTCTGGTCAGGAAACACCCCCTTAAAACGCTTCCCTTTACCAAGGCTAGGCACAGGCCATCTATGTCATTTGCTGATGAAAGACCCAAGCTCTGCTTATGGTCATGCTTATTATTTTACATATTTCTAAACTGAGCCCTGATCCATGAGTTCACATATCATAATGGAGGTGGTAGTTTCTTTTGTTCTAGTTTTTTGGAACATGTGAAAAATGGCTGATTTAATATAATGACATCATTGGAGAAGGCAAGGGAAACCTGGTTTGGGGACAGTTTGGGATGGGTTTTAAGAAGAAAAAAATGATAACTTAAGCCTTGAGCTTCTGGTATTTCATTTTGCCCGATTATATTCCTGCAAAAGAGAAAAAAACTACCCAATTTGGAGAGGGGTTGGGGGTTCAGAGTGGTGAAAAACTCTGAAAACTTGAGTCTGGTTTATGGCTTCATATTGTGTTTGAATCAGACCTCCTATAAGTTGTTAACAATTAACTGCTAAATTCCTGGATTTAGAAAAACAGCAAGAGTTAAAACCAAGCAAAAGGTCAGCTGATGGAGCACATTGAAAGATTAACTCATAATCAGCATAGGGCAAAAACAGAGAGGAAACTTGGAGTCCATCTCAATATATTTTTGTGTGTTATGTAAACAGGAACTGCAAGGATAAGAATATCTTAGAGACAAAGTGCACAATTTGCATTTTTTAAAAAGTGTCAAGTTCAATTCCAGATTCTTTCCATTAAATGACTCAAATAGCAAGCAGAGAGGGAAAAATCTCCTGCTTTGGGAGGGCACAGAGTTTCAAGTATGGATGATTCCACCATATGAATAAATACAACATTTGACAAAATTCATAGCAGGGCAATTTAATTAGGTGAAACATGATTTCCTATGCAAATCCTTGCTTCTTTTTTTTAATCGTATGGCATAGCAGTTCAGTGTTCATGCTGCTTTTTCTTGCTGGGAAATCCTTGTGAGGTCCAGCAGCCAGATGTGTACACTATTTAGCCATGACAAGTCACGTTGCCCAGGGTGGACCACGAGGAGGCTAGTCTACATTGCACCGAGTTGGGCTGAGGGAGGGTGACTGGCCCAAGGTCACCCAGCTGGCTTTCATGCCTAAGGCGGGACTAGAGCTCACAGACTCCTGGTTTCTAGCCCAGCACCTTAGCCACTAGACCAAACTGGGTCTCAAATCCTTACTGCAAAGGGCAAATTAAGAGACTAAAATTGGGTGAGTGGCTATATATACTTCACCAGGGCCTAGAAGGTCTAAGACAAGACTGAGCTGAAACTTCTTCTTTGGAAATCTTTGGCTCAGAATTTGTGAGGGTGGTCAGAAGTAAAATTCACGTGGGTATCCTGGTAGCAGGGTTGCTGGCAAGAGCATAACAAAACAAAGCATGGGATGGTTACCAATGGTTCAACAGGGACCACTCTTTCTCTTTTTAAATGTTCTTTTTTGTCATGACATCTGGCAATGGTGGTGTCAGAGAATCTTTTGGTGACAGACCAAGGATAATATTAGTGCAATATAGTCATCACCACCCAGAGTCATTTGATTGAGATGGGATGGATGGATGGATGGATGGATGGATGGAGGGATAACAAAATAAATTCTTCTATGTCCTTCTAAATGGAGTACTAACATTTTCTAGCAAGGTCAGCATCCCTTTTGAAATCCATTACATACAAATTATGAGATATCTTTTTTCTCTTCTTCTACCACATGCTTTCTCCATTTCTCTTTTCTCCCCACTTCTCAACAAATTGCAGTGGAGATATAGGACTTTTGCAGACAGGAGTGCAGAGAGTCATGCTGTTATGGACACTTATCATCACAGAATATCTTCCTAGGACTGCTGGAAGTTATTTTGACTTAAGAGGAGCATCCATTTTCAGGCAGTGAATGTCATGGCAAAAGCAGCAGCATTGCCCTGGGTCTGTCATACAGGATGGTCTGTGTGGTGGCAGAAGGGAACACCTGGTTCATCTACCTCCCAGCTTCTGTAATCCTAACACAGGATTCTCTCTCATCTAAAGTACTAGCCCCCCGCCCAGTTTTGCATCATCTCCAAACATTATGCAGTTCTCTCAACTCCCTCATCCTTATAAAATGTTGAACAGCAGAGGGTCTAGGAAAGAGCCCTGTGGCACTCCACTCAGTGCTTTTCTCCAAGCTGAACCATTGATGAGTACTCTCAGGATGCAGTCATTTAGCCATCTGTGAGTGTAATGGTTGCCCAGCCCAAATACTCAGACTCACAAGAGGTTGCTAAATGAAATCTGATTTATTAGGGAACTTAGGACAAATACAGAGAAAGCTGAGAATGACAGAAAGCGCGCCAAATACAAACTTAAACCCCTCGTTGCAAACGTAACCCCGCCTCCCTACCAGCAGAGCCGCCTGTCCCAGGTGCTGGCAACCGTCAGATCTCCTAGCCTGGGAAAGTAACCTTGAACACAGGAGATAACCCAAATACATTCCAAATTCACAGCCAAGAGATAAACCACTCCCAACAGGAACCATCCTCCCGTCAAAGATGAAACACGCATTGAGCTAATGACATGCGAAACGTTACGATGTATCAAACACATTGAAACGGCGAACATGACATACCGCCTCCCCAAAAACAAACTTAAGGACCCAGTTTAGAGGGGTAGGCGGAATGGAAGCGGGCAACAAGGGTAGGAGAAGTCACGTCATAGGCAGCGACCCATTCCGGATGAGGGAAGTGCTTCCAGCAAACTAAATACTGTAGAGTATTGCGAAGGCGTCTAGAATCTAAAATTTCTTTAACTTCAAAGTGTTGTTGACCGTCAATCATGATGGGGGTTGGAGGTGGAGGCTGATCATGCCATCGGTCAGAACGAGTACTTGTTTTGAGCAAGCTGCAATGAAAAACAGGATGTAAGCGTTTAAGGTTATGTGGCAAATCAAGCTTAAAAGTCACAGGGTTAATTTGAGCGGTAATGGGGAAAGGACCCACAAATTTAGGTGCCAATTTCTTTGAAGGTTGCGAGGACTTAATGAACTTAGTTGATAAATAGACCAGGTCACCGACTTGAAAAGCAGGATGAGGGGCATGTTTCTGGTCAGCATAGTGTTTGTAATCCGATTGTGCATCAGCTAACGCCTTTTGAATCACCGGCCAGGACTCCGCTAGTTGTGTCGACCAATCCCCCGGCGAGGTCGGTCCGACAGAGGGTTGCAGTAGATCCGGGATGGGCACAAAGTCTCTGCCATGTGCAATACGAAATGGGGTCTGACCGGTGCTTTGATGAACTGCATTGTTGTAGGCAACTTCAGCAAAAGGGAGGAGGTCAACCCAGTTGTCCTGCTGATAATTTACAAAAGCCCGGAGGTATTGCTCCAGCGTTGAGTTTAACGCTTCTGTGGCCCTGTCCATCTGTGGATGCCATGCCGTGGACAAGGCTTGCTTAGTTCCCAAAAGTTTGAGGAACGCCCGCCAGAATTGCGAGGTGAACTGTGTGCCCCTGTCCGAAATCAAGCGAGAAGGACATCCGTGTAGCCGGTACACGTGTACCAAGAAAAGGCGGGCCAACTGGCGTGCGGAAGGAACTGACACGCATGGGATGAAATGGGCTTGTTTAGAGAAATAGTCTTTGACAACCCAAATCACTGTTTTGCGCCGGCTGGGTGGTAACTCTACAATAAAGTCCATGGAAATCTCATCCCAAGGGCAAGCTGGGCTAGCCACAGGTTGCAGGAGTCCCTGAGGTTTACCTCCTTTGCGCTTTGACATAGCACAGACAGAACAGGAGGCGACATACTCCTTTACATCTTTGCGCAAGGTGGGCCACCAGAACTGCCGCCGGACAAGGTGCAAAGTTTTTACAAAACCAAAGTGTCCCGCCACCTTGTCATCATGTGCACGGAGCAACATGTCTTTGCGCAACTTCTCAGGGACATAGAGACAGTTAGATTTCCAAGCAAAACCCCGGTCAAATGTAACATTGTCTTTGTTTGCGAGCAACCAAGTATCAGTTTTTAACTCCTTTAGAAACTTTTGTTGCAACTGGGAAGGAATTGACAAAGCACTCGGCGGTTCGGAGTCCACAGCGGCTGGCTGCTGCGCCCGTGTTTGGCTGCGCGTCACAGCCTGCATACCCAGTTGTGGCGTTGTCCACAGAGTGCTGACCACTTCGGGCGCTGCGCAAGAGTCCTGGGGTTGCCGTGACAACGCGTCTGCCAGGAAATTCTTTTTCCCCGGAATAAACTTCAATTGAAAATTAAATCGATTGAAGAACTGAGCCCAACAGACTTGTTTTGGGCTCAATTTGCGGGGGGTGCTGAGGGCTTCTAAGTTCTTATGGTCTGTCCACACTTTGAAAGGGTGATTCGCCCCCTCTAATAAATGCCGCCAAGATTCTAAAGCAGCTTTTACTGCGAATGCCTCCTTCTCCCACACATGCCAACGCCTCTCCGTCTCAGAGAACTTGCGGGACAGGTAGGCACATGGTTTGAGGCACCCTGCCCCATCAACCTGCATCAATAATGCCCCAATAGAATAATCAGAGGCATCAGCCTGAACCACAAAAGGTTTGGAGGGGTCAGGGTGTTGTAAAATTGGCTCTTTGGTAAAAGACGCCTTTAGCTGCTCGAACGCCGCCTGACAGGCCGGTGTCCACCGCAGCAGCGCCCCTGGATTCTTTACTCTTCTAGTATCTCCCAGTCCCTTGGTGCGAAGCAATTTCGTTAGGGGCAAAGCAATTTCAGCGAACCCCCTGATGAACAATCTGTAATAATTACTGAACCCCAGGAAACTTTGAAGTTGCCTGCAGGTGCGGGGTCTTTCCCAATCCACGACAGCCTGGACCTTGGCAGGATCCATTTCAATGCCCTTATCTGAAATTCTATACCCCAAATAATCAATTTGTGTCTGGTGAAAGGCACATTTGGACAGTTTGGCATACAATTCAGCTTTCCTGAGCTTGCAAAGCACCTGTTTAACCAAGGATACATGTTCCTCCATAGTTTCAGTATAAATCAATACATCATCCAAATACACCAATACCCCTTTAAACAGATGTTCGTGGAGTACCTCATGGATCAATTGCATAAACCCCAGGGGCCCCAGCCAGACCAAAAGGCAAAACCTTATACTGAAATGCCCCCAATGGGCAATTGAATGCCGTTTTCCACTCATCGCCCTCCTTGATCCTTACACAGTAATAGGCTTCTCTCAAATCAAGTTTGGAGAAGATTTTTCCTTTGGCCAGATGAGACAACATGTCTTTGATCAAAGGCAAAGGATATTTATTGGAAATTGAGACTGCATTTAGCCCCCGGAAATCAGTACAGAGTCTTAATGTCCCATCCTTCTTTGGGCGAAAGAGGACCGGTGCCCCCACCGGCGAGTTGGCTGGCTCGATAAACCCACGAGCCAAGTTTTTGTCCACAAAGTCCCGAAGCAAAGTTAATTCCTTTTGCGTCATGGAGTAGATTTTTGGCTTAGGTAATTGGGTGTTAGGCACCAGCTCAATGGCACAGTCCGTTTTCCGATGAGGGGGCAGTTGATCTGCTTCTTTTTCTCCAAACACATCAGCAAACATCTGGTAGTCCACCGGCAGGTAGTCCACCGGCAGGTGTCATTCTCAGCTTTATGTAATGGTTGCCCAGCCCAAATATTCAGACTCACAAGAGGTTGCTAAATGAAATCTGATTTATTAGGGAACTTAGGACAAATACAGAGAAAGCTGAGAATGACAGAAAGCGCGCCAAATACAAACTTAAACCCCTCGTTGCAAACGTAACCCCGCCTCCCTACCAGCAGAGCCGCCCGTCCCAGGTGCTGGCAACCGTCAGATCTCCTAGCCTGGGAAAGTAACCTTGAACACAGGAGATAACCCAAATACATTCCAAATTCACAGCCAAGAGATAAACCACTCCCAACAGGAACCATCCTCCCGTCAAAGATGAAACACGCATCGAGCTAATGACATGCGAAACGTTACGATGTATCAAACACATTGGAACGGCGAACATGACAGTGAGTCTGCCTTAACAGTAGTATCATCTAGCCCATAATCTACCATTATATGAAGAATATAATGAGGCATTCTAACAAAGGCTTTGCTGAGATCCAGGCTCACTATATCTACAGCATTCCCCTGATCTACTAGCTAGTAACTATCAAAGGAAGCATAAGGTTAGTATGGCACAATTTCTTTGCAATAAACTCATTCTGGTTCCTGTTAATTGTAGTACACCTGTCCAAGCACTCACAAACATGCTGCTTCTTGGTAATTTGATTGAAGACCTTATCCAGAATAGATGTCAAACTGGCAGGTCTGTCGTTTCTGGGTACTCCTCCTTCTTTTTGATGATGGGGGTGGCATTTGCTCTCACCAATCCTTCAGGATTCCTCCAAGATTTTCCAAAGTGATTTTGTGATAACCTCTGCCAGTTACTTCAGTACCCTGGGATGTAATCCATCTGGCCCTGGAGACTTAAATCCATTTAAATTGGCTAAGTTCTCTCTTAGCTAATTTAAGCTTAGCTTCTTGTCTATCGTAAGCTGCAGTTCCCTACTTCCCCCTGTGACATAACCATGATCAGCTAGGGCTCCATTCCCCTTCTGAGAGAAGACAGAGACAACATAGAAATTAAGAAATTCTGCCTTTTCACCATCTCCCATTAACAATTTGCCACTTACTCCTCACAATGAGACCTACACTGACTTTATTTCTAATGGAACCAGAAAAGCGTTGTTGTTGTTGTTGTTTTGGTATCTCTCACAAGCTTCAGCTTATTCTGAGCTTTAGTTTTTCCTGACAGAATTCTAATAGTTTCTGGAGACTACTTGGTATTCTTCTTTGGTTCCCCTCCACCTATTTCCTGTACATAGCCCTTTTTCTCTTCAGCATTTTAGACAGCTCTGCATGTATCCATGCTAGCCTCTTTAGCTTTCTCAATTTTCCATTCTTGTGTGAATAGTTTGTGAATGTGCCATCAATAACTGATTCTACAGAATTTTCTATCTTTCCTGGACATTCTTCTCTTTCAAGATTTCAAGCCATTGGATCCAACTACCTCCTCTCAGAATTCATGAAAATCTGCCCTTCTGAAATCTAGTATGCAGGACTGTCTTTCTTCAGTTCCTCCTCCTCTGGATACCACCAATTCAAGGATAATACAATCACTTTCCCCACCTTCACTTCTTCAACTAATACCTCCCTGTTGGTGCGGGTTAGGTCCAGGGCAGCAACCCTTTAGTCTTTCTTCCACCTTCTGACAAATGAACTTGTCAACAAGAGAGAACAAGAATTTATTGGACCTCTGATTCTTGGCAGAGTTAGATTCTAAGCAGATGTCAGGATAATTCAAACCCTCCTTTATTACTATTGGATGTCTCTTGGGAAGACGGTTGGTTTGTTGCAGAAAGACCTCATCTGTACCATCTGCCTGTCCAGTTGGTCTATAATAAACTCCCAAAAGTATCACTTTTGTTTCTCTCTTTTTATTCTTATCCAAATACTTTCAACAGGATTTCCATGCTCTGATTCCTGAATGTTTATGCATCTATATTTTTTCTTTAGGTACAGTGTAACATCTCTGCCCATTCTCTTGAGTATGTTTCTTTTGAATAAATTGTAGCCTTCCAGTGCCATTCATAAGTATCATCCTACCAAGTTTCAGTTTTGTTTTTTTATCGTATGGCATAGCAGTTCGGTGTTCATGCTGCTTTTTTTCTTTGCTGGGAAATCCTTGTGTGGTCCAACAGCCAGATGTGTAGACTATTTAGCCGTGACAAGTCATGTTGCCTAGGGTGCACCATGAGGAGGCTAGTCTACAAATTTCAGCGATGCCTATTATATCATATTTGTTTTCTTGAATTACAGTCTCTAGCTCTCCCTGCTTATTTCCCCTACGGGTATTCTGTGCGTTGGTATAGAAATATCTGAGACTTTGAGTACCATCTACTGGTATGTCTGTTGTAGTATCCTCTGAAATTTTGAGTCCCCATCCTGGCTTCCTGCTTCTCCCTTTGAGTTCTGCTTTCTTGGCTGCATATTTAGTTCTGGGCTTTCCCTACCCTTCCCATTTGTTCTAGCTTAACCCCTTCCTCACGAGACTAGTGAAGTGACTGTCACATACTTCCTTCCCAATTTTTGTAAGATGTGTCCAGTCTGTTCCCAGGGGTTCTTCATGAAGGTGGCATAGGGCATTTTCATAGCATACTCAGATGTTGGCTTCCAGGATCCTGTTTTTCCCTGTTCTGCTATGACCCACAAGTTTGAAGGACTGGTGAAAAAAGTATCTTCCTGAATCATAGTCTTCACAGATTCTTTTAAGATCTCTTTGGACAATGTCATTTGACCCTACATGGATCCAGAGGAATCAGTGGGTTTTAATAGCCTTGGTAGTTTCTCCGTTACATCCTGTATACAGGCCCTGGAAGACATCCCAGTGATGTCATATTAGATCTGCACACAGCTGCACCTGAACAAACCATGCCACAGAACATTGTAGAAAACACCTGAGCCTCCGGTTGATTGGTCCGGTTGATTCCTGAGTTCCCCTGGATTCCACTGATGTGCATGCAGATATGTAGCACTTATAAATACTTTACAAACCTATATTAGAAACAGCATGAAGTCTTGCCTGGTATATCACTATGCCCGACTGCAGCTAAAATACCACATTTCTCAATTCTTCCCATCTATCACTTCCATGCAAAAGGAGACATGGCAAATACATAATAATTAGCCTTTGAGTTCCAGGGAAAGTGAGAGCCAGCTGGGTGACATGTCTCAGTTTTGCCAGGATAAATCTGGTTCAGGGGGAAGCATTCTGGATCCTGGGCACACCCTGCAGACTAGGAAAGGGTCTCAGTTTTCAGGAGCCTGCTCCAGACAGCCACCAGCAGTCGCACAAGCAACAAGAGGGTTGAGTCGCAAGAACAACAGCAGGCATATACTGTATGTGAGGCCCAGTATGAGAAGCAACTTCCACGTTCCTGCTCACCAAGTCTACAGCAGTGTTTCTCAACCTTGGCAACTTTAAGGTGTGTGGACTTCAACTCCCAGAATTCCCTAGTCCACACATCTTAAAGTTGCCAAGGTTGAAAAACACTGGTCTACGGTATCCATAGCAGGACTCCAAAAAATTGTAGCAGCCACAAGATGGAAGCAAAGCATTAGAGTTTTCTGCATCTCTTTGCTGTGATCTAGTGGATATCTGGATTTGTACAGCTCAGATATGATAGTCATAATTGTGTCTATAGGTTATAGATCAATAAGAATGTAAATGTATGCAAATTAATGAATTTCACTCTTGGAAATCTGATCACCCTGGAGTCAGTGTTTTGGACAAGACTGATAGGCCTCAAGATGTATCTGAGCAATGATACAGCCTGCTGATCAACAGACTATATTCAATTGACCTTAGCCTGTGAACAGTGTCTTTATGGCACTGGTACAAATTTGTATGGGACCGAAGGGCAATAATGAATGTAACTTTTTTTTATCCTGCCTTTATCTATCTATCTATCTATCTATCTATCTATCTATCTATCTATCTATCTATCTATCTATCTATCTATCTATCTATATCAGCTATCAGCTATCTATATCATCTATCATAAGTAGAGCCAATTTGGTGTAGTCATTAAGGCACCATGCTGGAAACCAGGAGACTGTTGTGGCAGAGTGCTGGAAAGCGTTTGGCCTGAGAGATCAGAAAAATCACACACCAGGCATTTCTATAAAAATAAATGTATTTACAGAAAGCTTCTTACATAAACGTATTTATAGGCTTGTGCATTCACACGCGCTCAGAGAGGACTGGGAGGAAGGCTGTGTAGAAAGGAAACCGAAACTAACAAGCCCAGGCAAATACCTCTCCAGGGCAATTAAAACCTTTACCTAATATGGTCATCTTTTCACACCCAAAACTAAGGATACTTAAGTTTGACCTTCTGACTATGCCAGAGTGATTTGTTACCGTAGTAACTTAATGGCTTGCTCCTTGCAAAAAACAAGGAAATGCCAACAACCGTGAGTTCGAGTCCCACCTTAGCCACAAAGCCAGCTGGATAACCTTGGGCCAGTCACTTTCTCTCAGCCCTTGAAAGCAGGCAATGGCAAACCACTTCTGAAAATCTTTTCAAGGAAACTGCAGAGACTAGTCCAGGCAGTTGCCAGGAGTCACCACTGACTTGAAGGTACCAAACCCCCCCCACCAAACTATCATCAATCTATCTCAAGGTGGTGAACGTACCTAATCCTCCTGTTTTCCCAACAACAACCACCCTGTGAGGTGGGCTGGGCTGAGAGAGAGCGACTGGCTTGGAGTCACCCAGCTGGCTTTCATGCCTAAGGCAGGACTAGAACTCTCAGTCTCCTGGATTCTAGGCCAGCATCTTAACCACACCAAATTGGCTCTCTAATAATGTAATGGAGGATGTTGCAAACATCAGTTGATTAATTCTGCTCAGCATTGACATCAACAAATTCAGTGGACTCAGCCTTCAGTGCTGGAAACTGCTAATAATTTCTAAAGAATTTTAAGTTGTTAAGCCTGGTCATTTACCTTGCAACAGAAATGATAGCAAAACTGCTGCTTGGACATAAGGGTGGGGAATTTGTGGCCTACAAGCTAGGTGCAGCCTGGCAAGCTCTACCAGCCTGCTTTGCAGCCCACTACCTTGGCTCTTATTCACCTGCTCATTCAAGTGGTTTGGCTTTTTAAAAAAAAAAAAAACTTTCCAGGGAAGCCATTGGGATTAGGTTTACTGTTCAGGACATAATTTGAAGTGGGGGTGGAGATCACTGAAGGAGAGGAAAGGGTTATTTATTTATAGTAAGTTAGTTAGTTGATTTATATAGTTTCCCTCTCCAATGATTCAGGGCAATATACAATTAAATTTGAAAACAAAAGCAAACTATCATAAAATATAATAAAACTTGTACAGGAAATCCCACCAAGACAATTCAACAAACAAAACAATCATATTGGATGGGAGCACAAATCCATCTGACTCAGTGACTGGGGAAAAAAGCAGGTGTTTAAGGCATAACAAAGGCCATCAGGTTCAGGGCCATCTGGATTTGGGGGGGAATGCTATTCCATAGGGCTTGTGATGGAGTTCGGACCAGGGGTAGAAGAGAGCACATCCCAGGCTGATAAACGTTCTCACAGTTTGCTTAGCTTGGAGAATGCCTGGGGAAGGGGGGCGAGGAAGAAAGTTAGACTAGCTCCTCCCTAGATTTCCCAAGAGTATTTTTCCCTTTAGCTCAGTTAGGGAACCTTTAGTCTGGCAAGATTCTGTATAAGGTAGAAACAATAAAGGTACTAGAGTTACATCTCTGACTCAGCATGGTTTCTTCACCTTTTTCACAACAGGGCTGGAGCAGCAACAAAGAAAGCAAATCTTCTGATCACTGACTTATCCTAATGCCTCTGGAATTGCAGACTCATGAGCTGGGTGAGACTTTTCCAGATGCTTTCCAAGAAAACTTTCCTTCTTCAAAGTGATAATTCATCAACCCCCCTGCCTGAAGGCGGTAGTTTATATAGCCTCTTGTTAAATACTTAAAGCATAATACAGGCCCAAATCTCATGCTGGATCACATTAGGCTTTAGGGAACTGCAGTTCCAATCTACCTGGAGGGCACCAGGGTAAGGCTCACTCTAAGGGAATTCTCTTTCAGAAGAGGAAGGGTTGAATTCCACAGGACCCAAAATGGCTGTGACTATAATCAGCTGTGCAATTATATAAATAGCAGTAGGGAAGCCTGAGCAGCCTCAGAAGTAGAGACTGAGGCAAACATTGAGGATTTAACTCTGTCTCTCCTGACAAAATTTTCTCACCAGGTTGTTTTTTCAGGAAGAAATCCATTAATGCCACCAGTGGAAGCTTCAGAAGATATAAATGGCAACTGCTGAGATGGGACTTTTTGTGCAAGCAAAATGTTTTGTGGCAGAGAAAGAGGACAAATTAAGCACCCTCTTTCTCATGGTTGTTCTTTGCGGGTTTCAAAAGCACACGATCAACTCCATTCAGGCCACTCATGTCTCATTAAACTTGGCCTACAGATGACTCCTTCACAGCCACAATACAGCCTGAATATCTCCACTGGCCTGGTCTTTTGCTGTGTAAAGGGAAAGGTTAAGTTGGGACTCCCACAATACCAAACTGATCAGATTAGAAAGCAAGCAGTGGAACAGTGACCCATTGTGGTTGGGCAGTAAACAAGTTTCAACAGGGCGCAGAAATCATGTGGCAACTCTGCCTTCCAACCTTTGCTGTTGTTCCTTATGCACCAACCCCATCTCTGTTGTCCAATGTGGCTACTAGGCCTAGGCTACCGGGACTAATAGGTGAGACAATCTCATCCTTTAATAGGCTTGTGTGCTCCTTCCTAACTCCCTTGACACTGCAGTTTAGTGGTGAAATCCCCACTACTGGGGATTTGCTTTGTTTTTTTAATTAAAGACCAAAGAGAATAAAGCTTGGGGGACTAAAAATGAACTTATAACTCTAGTATTATTAACTGGCCTCTTAATCAACTTCATTCCCCCCCCCATTAATAAATTGTGGCCCAATTAAGCATTACATTATGAAAGAAAATGAAGGAGTCTTATATTTGTTGATGCAGCTTTTGATTTTCCTCTTTTTCCTTGGTGGTACTTCTAAAATCTAAGGCCCTCCTCTCCTCCCTCTTTCTGTGCATCCATTAGCCAGTTTCTGCTGGAGGAGGCCACTTTATATTATCTAGCCCAGTGTTTTTCAAACTTGGCAACTTTAAGATGAGTGGACTTCAACTCCCAGAATTCCACAGCCAGCATGAAGTCCACACATCTTAAAGTTGCCAAGTTTGAAAAACACTGATCTAGCCTGTCCTGTCCAGCTGACTATGGGATTGTCATTGAGAGGCTGGAACTGGTCATGCAAGTACTGTAAACAAGACCAAAAGGGCTGCTTGTAGAGATACTCTTAAAAGCTTTTTATTCCTTGCAATTAAGCAAAGTTGTGTCCTATGGTAAAATTGGATTTTCCTTCAGTTCAGTTTTCCCAGGACATCCAAGATCTCTCTAGCACAAAAACATAAATCCTGCTGGATTCCCTGAGAGGGGAAGAAACTTTGCTGAGTGAAAAGCAAAACAAAGGTAGAATTTAAAATAAATTTATTTTGGACATTTAAAGGTTATCAGCAGCAGGAAGCGTAAAGCAAAACCATTAAAATGTGACCAGTCTTCAGCAAAAGTGACTTGAGCTAACCAAGGCCTAGCAAAAAATGAAATGTTCATTGTTTGATTAAACAAAATGGGAAGAGAGAAGGACAACTAATGGTGTGGATCTTTATGGGCATTAAATCCATTAATGTAATGTCTGTCTCAATCATGAAAGATGGCATATGTTTCAATTCAGCCTTATTTGGCTGTATGATCAAAAGCACTGTCCTGCAGGAGGCCCTGACCTGTGAGATGAACTTCTCTCCCTTCTCATGAGATAGGATTATTGCAGGGTATGGAAGATGACCTTGATGGAAATACCCAAAAAGTAGGAAAATTTGTACAGACCTGCAAAGGGGGATCTCCCTGCACAAGCTGAAGGGGGAACAAATTTAAATGGCTAAACCTACACTCTCCGTTTGCTTAGAAGATCTGTCAAAATTTGCTGGCCATTGGTACAGAACATAACATACATTTTTCAGCATTTCTTCTCAAACTATTGCATCAGGAAGAATTGGGATAACCATAACACTTCACCTTTTCAGCCTTGTACAAATAAATAGTCCAGAAGGTTATCATGGCTGATAATATCATAAATGGCCAGAAGAAGCCACATGCTGTAATTTCTGGAACAAGTCACCCACCACAGCAATCAAGGCTACTTCATCCCAAAGCCAAGCCTCAGGCTGAATTGGAATGAATCTAAAGCCATTTCCTCACTAGTGTTTTTTACGAAAACTACTTCACATTACTTCTCATGTCCTTTAAAAATCATGCATAAGGCTGCCAGGTTTATTTTGCAACAGTTAGGATGAGCAGGCCCTGAAGCAGCACCAAGCTGTTGATTGAAATTGGGGGCTGTGCTGATTTCTTTTTGTATTCCTGTCAATAGTTGTTCTTTGGAGTGCTGCCATTTGGTCCTGGAGTCCAAGATGCCCAGATGGGTAGCCCGGGAAAGGAAATCTTGCTTGTATGAGCTTCAAGGCTAAAGGTTGCAGCCTACGCAGAGAAGAACAATTTGTTCTTCACCTGGAAAGTCAGAGATGAATAGACCAGCAGGTAGGGAGGAGAACTCAACTCTGCCCCCTCTTTCTTATCTCCTTTTATTTCCAGCCCATTCCTCTGCCTTCCCCAGGAAGGCTAAACTTGGCCCCAGCATGTCCATGCTGCTGTCATTCAGTGATCCCACTCAGCAAGCAACTGAGCTGTTGTTTTTTTTTAAATTATTCTTTGGAGTTGCCCCTATGCTCAGAACACACACTCAGCTTCCAAGCTCATTTTGGTTGTGTCTCATCATCACCCTTTACTTTCCTCTGTGGGACTGACCTTTGTGTGTGCTTATTAATCATTTGCTTTATTGCAGAATTTGGAAAATAATGCCTTAGATATTGTTAATTGTACTGCTGCATGTATTCCTGGTGGATAATTCTCTAACTCCAAGTATGCCAGATTGTGACCTTGGAGTCTTGATTAATTAATTAATCACCCTGGAAAGATTACTTATCAACCCTTATTTCCCAGTTTTTAGTTTGTGTCTAAAAATGGTCTGAGATTTTGACATCTAACTAGAACAAGCCCAAAGAACAAAGGACATTGAAACTGCTTATACTAATTTGATTCTTTAAAAAACAGCTCTTGAAGATTGCCTGTGGCTTATGCAAGTGTGTTATGCACACATTCCATGATAGTAGTTGAATTAAGCAGAGTATTTTTCCCCCCAGTGTGGCAATAGTTTCCCCATCTACTGAGAGTTATCACATTTAGATGTTCGTAACTTCTTTAAAAGATTCCTGAGAAGTGTAGTTTGATAAAGAAGTGTGTTGAGAATTCTGTTAAGCAGGGTCTAGCCACCATTCGGGATTCTGTGGGGAGAGGCAATGACATTTCAAACATTTTCAAGCAGGTAGAGGAGATGTGCTCCCTGAAACAGAAGATATTGACTCGTGCAAACAAATACACTTTGCTTCATGCTGCAGCTTCTGTCAATATTTTTTGGACAGGGGAGGTGGTTAAAGATCAAAGATCAGACGGCTTGGATATGAAAAAGGCCCAGCAGTAGCTGGGGAAACTAGGAAGAACCAAGGTGGGAGACGATAATCTCTGCTGAAGGTTCACCATGGATCTTATGCACAGTGCAGGGGTCCAGGCCACCAGCTACCTCCAAGAGAATTTCATGGACTTTCAGGACTGGTTTCTCTTCATCTCCACAGCAGCTGACCTCAAAACAACTTTTTTTGTCTTCTTCCCTGTCTGGTTCCAACTGAAGGAAGCAGTGGCAATCCGGCTCATCTGGGTAGCTGTCATCGGTGATTGGTTCAACCTTGTTTTCAAGTGGTGAGCATGGGTGAGAATCCCTGATCACCATATCTGGGGTCAGGAACAACTTCTCCTCTCACTCTTCCCACTCAAAGACCAAAGTGGCTTTTATACCCCTTCCTTGTTGCAAGTTGGTTGATCTGGTGCTTAAGCCAGAGCATAGTTCTTTGCATGCTGTGAAGCATGCAAAAGAGTATGATATACAATAATACTAGAATGAACAACTCCAAAAGGTACCTTGGGCTTATATCTTCCAGATTTTGACTCTTTGTTGAAGGGCCAACACAAATCATTATTTATTAGGTTGGATGTAATGCTAATGACTGATGCAAATCAAGAAAGGACTAAAGAGAGGGAGGGGACTGGGAAGAAGAGAACTGTTTTCTTCCAAATAAGCTTTCATCGTTTCCAGGTTATATTGCATATAAGCCACCTCAGAGAGTTGAATTTAGAAACACCTAAGGAGAGGGGAGCAGTCTTGAGGAGTGCCATTATTCTCCCCCCTCTCTCTTTAGAAAGTAAACGGTCCTTTGTTCAGTTGCTTGAGTATTCTGAGCATCCACTTGTTCTATGGATTTTTATTCTCTGATTATTACAAACTGGGATCTGGACATCATGAGGAGATCTGGGGACACTTTTGTCTCTGTGTCATGGAAGAGGCTACAGATGCAATTTTACACACAATTACTTGGGAATAGGGTTCGCTGTATTCAATCAGCTTTATAAATAGATACTGTACTGTGCTGTATGTCCAGAATGTGCTGTCAGGCTCCAGTCCAATTCAACTTTACCTGGGAGTCAATCTTACCAAATATAAGAGGTCTGCCTTCTGAGTAGGGAAGAGTAACATTGCACTGTACAAAAAGTCTTTGGCATTTTCAGACCTTACAATTTTGTTAATTCACAACTTCTAGACTTTGGTCTTATATGTGACTGAAGTCAAACAGAAAAGTACTCTATCTGTACAATATAACATGCGTTCCTCATTTTTGTTGAAAAATTTAGATTGATTTTGCTGAATGAAGGAAAATAATAAAAAACTGGCAGTTGAGATTTTATTTTAACTATGTATGGCTACTTTTCTACTAAAACGATCTTCAAAAAGCTTGCAAAAATAAAAATTAAAACTCACAAAAAAGCAGCAAGGGTAATAAATCTTTCTGAGTCAAATACCTTTGGCTTATAATTCTCATAATTCTCACAGGGCTAAGAATTATAGGAGTACAGGTTGGAGAAGGCTGCCCAAGTCTATCCCTGCTTGAAAAGCTTTTAACTCTAGAACAGTCTTGCAGGTAAATCTGAAATTAGAAACTGTTCCTTTTTAAAATTTATAGATGGATTAATTCCCCAGTATGCCTGGAACTGTAATGGCTATTTGTTGTCTTATGGCTGCTGATGGCTTTCTCCTTTACTGGGGTCAGAACTACTCAATTTTCCTTCCTTCTAGGATCCTCTTTGGAGAGAGACCCTACTGGTGGGTACATGAGACAGATTTCTATGGCAATGTAACACCCCCGGTAATCCGGCAGTTTCCCATTACCTGTGAGACTGGTCCAGGTAAGGTTGCAAGTGACATATCCCTTACTTCCCCAGTGCCTTCCTTAAGCCACTGTAGCTATCTTTTCCTTTCACTGACTCTTTTGTATCCATCTTCCAGGTAGCCCTTCTGGTCATGCCATGGGGTCTTCTGGGGTCTACTATGTCATGGTGACAGCACTGCTATCACAACTATTGCCAGAGAAGCGAAACACCCTGACTGCCAGGTGAGGCCAGGAAGCTGGGACTTTACATTTAGAAATGGGAATAACTGAGAGAGCTCCTCTCCTGGGTGCCTTGTTTTTCCTTTGCTGTTCTGTCCTGTAAATAAGGATACAACTCCCCATTCCCACTTCCCCCTAGGGAGGGGAGACTGACACACAACTATGGAAAAAAAACTATCCTTAGACATTGTCCCAATTCACTTTCTCATTTTCAAGCAGTTGGGGGTTTTCTTTCTTTGAGATAATGGCTGCCACAGCAATTAACACGTTAAGAAGTATTATCTATATGCAACATGAAATAAAACTGTTGTTTTACAGCAGTTTCAAAGCTGACTTCTAAATCAGCAGTGAGAACATTCATGAAATCAAGACCTGAGATTCAAAATTCAAGCATTATATTTGTGCAAAATTTAGTTTTGTTGAGTTTCAGTGTCAATCTATCACTGTTTTTGTTCAGCTGATTTTTGGAACCTTTGACAAATGTGTGGATTAAAACATCATTTTGAAAGTATCTGACTGAGTGATTAACTTGTTTCAGGGAATCATCAATTTCTCCTCACAAATTGATGATTCCCTGAAACAAGTTAATGAGTCAGTCAGATATTTTCAAAATGATGTTTCAATCCACACATTTGTCAAAGTTCCAAAAATCCGCTGAACAAAAACAGCAGTAGATTGACACTGAAACTCAACAAAATTAAATTTTGCACAAATTGATGATTCCTTGAAACAAGTTGACAAAATTCCCTGAAACAAGTTAACAAAATTTACTTTTGACTGCCAAACTGATTACATAAATTTCTATTGGCAAATTTACCTAATCCTAGAGTGAGTGAATGCACAGCCAGGTGTCTTGATAGTTTAGCACAGGTACACAAACATGGGTACACACGGCATAGTCAAAAAAGTCAAGATGATGGTCACAATGGAAAGATCAAAACTCTGCTGGGTTTGTAGACTTTGCATGTGTGCAATGCACATAAAAACAGGCAGAAATTTACACTATCACGGCTGCCATCTTGACTCTTTTTTTATCATGCTGTACACTGTAGGCATCCCTGCACACAATGTAAGGTCTCCAAGTTGCAGGTGGTCACAAAAGTCTTGGGTGCAGTCCCAGATTCCATTCCAATGTTTTTTTTATATAATTTTTATTAAACATTTTTAAAAAGGAAGATAAAAACTAATACAAATTAATACAGCGTAAGAGAAAGACAAAGAGAAAAAGGGAGAGAGAGAGAGAGAGGAGAAAGCCAAAAGTGCAAGAAAGGAAAACAAAGAAAAGAAAAATAGAAAAGAAAGAAAAAAGATGCAAAGAAGTAGCTTCCAGTCTTCTTTACAGCAGTTATAAGTACAATTACAAATTTACCTCTTACTCTATGGTTACAACTTAACTCTCTTCTTTCTATAATCTATCCTGTCTAATCATTAAAACCATAAATCATAAGTTGGTTTTTTTCTGTTTTACACAAGAAGTCCATAAGGGCTTTCCCGTCAGCAATAAATGTAGATACTGTCTTTTCTCTGATCAAAGAAGTCAATTTAGCCATCCCAGCAAGTTCCACCATCTTCACCAACCATTCCTCCATTATGGGTAGTGCCGAATCTTTCCATTTTTGTGCATACAATAATCTCGCTGCAGTCATCATGTAAAAAAACAAAGCTCCGTGACTTTTTTCCAACTGTTTGTCCATCAATCCCAAAAGAAAAACCTCTGGTCTCAATTGAATATTAATCTTTAAAATCCTCTGAATCAGGATGTAAATCTGAATCCAGAATTTTCTAGCTATTTTACATGTCCCCCAAATGTAATAAAATGTCCTTTCTTGTTGTTCACATTTCCAGCATAAATTTGAAGTGCCTTTATACATTCTAGATAATTTCTCTGGTGACATACAGTATACCAATGGTACATCATTTTATAAAAATTCTATTTAGGATTATAACATAGTGTAAATTTCAATCCTTTCAACCACATATTTTCCCATCGTTCTATCTGTATATTATAACCAAAGTTTTTAGCCCACTTTATCATACATTCTTTCACTTGTTCTTCTGTTTCAAATTTCAATAAAAATTTATACATTTTAGCAATTACATGTTCATCATTTGTACACAATTCTATTTCAAACTCAGTCTTACAATGTTCAAAATCATAAACTCTTTTGTCTACTTTAAATCTTTCTAATAACTGTAAATAAGGGAACTATTGACAACTTTGTTTGTTTGTTTGTTTATTTATTTATTTATATTTCAAATTTCGTCACCACCTGTCTCGCACGAAGCAACTCTGGGCGGTTTACAATAAAACTAAAAATAAATACAAATTAAAATACACTAAATACAGATATAAATATAAAATATAAAATCCAAGATGGCAGTATTAATATCCCTCTGCCATCAGTTCCAAGTGGCACTCTGTAGTTACAGTCAGCATCACAGTCAGCATCTCCATAGTTACAGTCAGCATTACAGTCTGGCTCATATTACCTTTATCTTTTGTTTTGTAAAATCTACCAATTGTCTGCACTCTTTAACAGTAAACAGAAAACATCCCCATGAAGGTCCAGTTCGTTGTCTATTTTAATTCCAATTTATTCAAATGCACTTTTACCAAAAATAACTAAAATAACTATTATTTCAAAATAACTATCCCCTTTATCTGTTTTAAACTTTCTTACATCCACTTCTTGTTAAGCTTTTTGCCAAGTTTTTAAATCTTTAAAACCTTTTTTTATTATTATTATTCCTTTGTAAGCCAGAAAGAATGATGACTGTCCTAACAGCCAGGAACCACACTGAGACGAGGAATAGGTCTCTAGTGTTTATTACTGCTACATTAGACAGAAAATCCTAACAAACTGAAGAAGCATGGGAAAAACCCAGACAGATAAACCCCCAAAGTCAAGGCGGGTCTGATCTGTGTCTCTTTGAATGGCTGCTTAACTCCTCAGTACTACGCATGCGTTTTCCCCCCTGGATAGAGACCCCCTCCTGCTCACCATCAGTACCCATGACAATGACTCACCAAGTGGAATTTTTATCCTGCTTCTCAGAAAATCTCTCTTTAGCTGTAAATTAGTTACATCCGAAAGTGGTTAAGAAATGAGGCTCTTGCAAACCTTATGTCCATATAGGCCACATTATGGCTGTGAGCTTGATTGAAATCCCTCAACTCCCAGCCGCTTAACTCACAAGCTGACCACAAAAACCTCAGTTCCTGCAGTCTACCCACAAGGAGCAGCTGTCCGGGCTGCAAGTGGGCGATCTCATGGTCTCTCCTTTTTTGGGAGAGACTGTGCCAGCCAGAATTCAATTGCTGATCTCCGATGCAATGCTGTCCCCACTCCTTTAGGGATGTCTAGTTTGCCATGAATCCTCACTGGAAGCTCAGTCCATTCAGATGTTTTAATGTGAAGGAAGAATTTAATTATAAGGAGGAATGAACTGTATTAAAAATGCAGGTAGTCCTCGTTTAGTGATCACAGTTGGGTAGATGATGTCATCATCACTAAGTGAAGTGGATGTTACATGACAGCAACTGTGCTTACAATTTTACTTCAGCTTTCCTTTGCTTTACAGCATCTGAGGGATATGACCCCAAACAGTTGGGTGAGTCTAAAAGGCAGGGAAGGTTACTGAAACTTGACTCCCAAGGAAGCCGGGTAGAAGGGCAAATCTTACAACCCTCTTCCCCACTCCCCTGCCCCTTGGAATGCTCACCCCAGTGCTGGGGTAATTAGCAAGAAGAGAATTGATGCTTCTATTTACATTCATTGGAGAGGAAGGGAATACAAGACAGTGAGCAGGAACTTACTCTGTGAGGGGGGAAGTGGGTCAGGCACAGGCGAGACTGCCTACCGAAATCACTTGGTCTTTTAATTCCCCCCTCTTGCAGAGCAATTGGAGAGGAAAGGATCACAAGAAAGTATGCAGGCAGACAATGAGTAACACTAGGCTGTTTGTATAGCATGCTTGCAGCTGCCAGCACCAGCGCATCGCTTTCAATGTGTATTCCCCATTGTATGCCTGCTTACTCTCTTGTAATCTGTTCCCCTCCAATTTCTCTGCTCTGCAAGGTGGGGGGGGGGGCACAACACGTCAGACACAAGACAACACATACTGACTGTAATGGTGATCACACGACTAAGGGGCACTGCGAAGGTCATAAATGCAGGCATTGGTCGTAAAGTTATTTTTCAGCGCCCATGTAACTTCGAACGGTCACTGAACAAAGCAGGTGGTAAGCAAGGACTACCTGTAGTGCCTTCCGGTAGAGGTATAGAGATTCCACCCTCTCCCTCGGGCTCCAAATCTCCTCCCGACTCGGATAATGCACCACCTCCATCGCTCTTGGGGACGTTGTAGGTTCCTCGGCTTCCCCCAACTGCAATGATTTGTCCGATGCCACTTTTGACATTCTGTGGAAACTTTCTTAGACTCTCAACTGGGTACACACATCTCCAGGTAGAGCCAAGGTTTGAAGAGATTCACAACTTTATGTGATGACTGGAATACTCAACCTCCCATTAAATCCGACTCATAAGTAATTACTTAAATTCTCCTTAATGGGGTGTAGCATTCAGTGCAAAGGAAAAAGTTGCCTGTGCTTTTCCCTCATTAAACATCTTCAGTTAATTCAAATTCCCCCCCCCCACTCCCCATCCTAGGTATGCACCCCTCCCTCTCATGCCAGTTAGCGTAAGCATCTGCAGCTGTCTTCAATGGCTCCTTGCAAATGACCTTGGCAGTCCAAGATAGTCCAAACAAAATGATTTCGCACTCCAATGATGTTCCCCCTCCCTTGCCTTCGACTCGCAAGAAGAAGACACGTGTTGACTGAAACAGGCACGTGAGTCCAATCAATTGTTCTAAGAACATTTGATGTGGGAGCATGACATTAATACACTGAAGAAATAGTTAAATGAAATCCTGCTTTTTCCTAGTCTATCTTTTGGGGTACAGCCCCTGGCACATCATTCATAGGACAAGCTGGCCCTTAGCCTAAGAAAATGTCCCTCTTTGGTGTGATTAAGAACTCCCACTTTTGCCCTGATCTGTCCATCCTCTCCATCCCAGGTGTCTGAATGGTCTCCTTTGGGCGGGATTCTGGGCTGTACAAGTCTGTGTTTGCTTATCCCGAGTCTTCCTTGCTGCACACTTCCCACATCAAGTGATCTCAGGTGTTATTTCAGGTGAGCTATTCCTAGGCCTGAAATGTGAATACACGGTCAAATTTATATACCCATAAGCATTATTGTTCAATAGAAATTGCATGAAAGGTTGCATGAAAGGAGTGTATGCATGTATAGTTATACTATTTATGTTACATACACCCAAATAATACTTGCCAGGGACTAGATTGGCATCAATTGCTCAAGATCAGGACTGACTGTAATCAAGATTTAACCCACTCACATAGGCAGAAGAAAAAAAACCTCTCAAAATGTTGATCATGACATTGTTCACATATCACACTAAGCTTTTAGCATGCTTTGATTTTGACACAGCATGTTGAGTGAACCTGGCCACTGTAGTTTTTAACTATCACCTATGGCTTAGCATGCTGCGCAACCACTTGCTCCTTATTCAATAAATCATGGTTAAACCACCATCAATTAATATGCTGTTTAATTTTCTGCTTGTATGAATTAAAGGGTAAAAAATTCAATGTGGGTTCAAAAGAGAACAGGGCAAGCTTAGCACACATAAGTGATATTTTTATGTTTGCTTATTTAGAGAAGTCTCTCACCCATCTTCAAGAATAAAAACCCTGCATGCCACTATTAGAGAATGCCAACTCAGTCAATGATTCACTTATTCCTCAGGGATGCTGGTGGCTGTGGTTTTTGAACACGTCCATTCCATCTACACCGCCAGTCTCATGCGATACATTGGAACGATTGGCTTCCTCTTTGGTTTTGCCCTGGGCTTCTACCTGCTGCTCAAGATGCTGGGTGTAGATCTCCTATGGACACTCGAGAAGGCCCACAAGTGGTGTGAACGGCCTGAGTGGGTCCATATTGACACGACCCCTTTTGCCAGTCTGCTGCGCAATCTGGGCATTTTGTTTGGTCTGGGGCTTGGACTCAACTCCCCAATGTATGCAGAAAGTTGCAAAGGGAAGCAAAGCCAAGGGCTGACTTTCCACCTCAGCTGCATCATTTCCTCACTGTTAGTCCTGCACCTGTTTGATTCCTTTGAACTACCCACTGACCAGGAGATCCTCTTCTACATCCTATCATTCTGCAAGTGCACTTGTGCCCACATCTGTGCCGTGGCCCTGATCCCCTACGGCATTTCCCACCTCCTTCAGCAGACAGACAAGAAAGATTTATAAGGAATCCTGCAGTAGAGCTACCTTGGACATGGATCTTCTTTAGTTCTGAAGACTAAAGGTTTATAAGCTAAGATATGTTGCTGTCTCTTCTGTGGGTGATCAAACAGAGCCTTGATCCCTTCCATACACTGATGAATACAGCTGCCTCCAGATAGAAATGGTTTGATATTCTGGCTGGAAGGACAGGGAGGAAAGGCATAGGTATTTTAGCCAGAGATGAAAGCTGAGTGGCATCTGGGATGTGCCTTAGAAAAGCTTCTGAGGAATGCAAACTGGAACAGGAGATGGCTAAAATACCTTGTTAATTTGCAAGCAAGCCGGAATTCATTACAATCAAACTTTTAGTAGTGGCCTGGAAGAACCATTTGCTGAATTTGCTGTCTGCTCCCCCCCCACCACACACACATTCTGGTTCCTTCTCCATATTTGTCTTACATTCTTTCCCCTCTTTTCATGTAAATGTTTGCACACAACAGCATTTCCTTATTTATCTCCACCCAGTGTCGGGCACAAATCTTGTTTTTTTGCCATTTTCTTACCACTTTGGACATGGTTATCCTACATTTAACCAATTTACTGCCCATTCAGATTTTATAATGGAGGTTTTTTCTTCCACTTGTAATCGTGTGTTTGGCACAGCATAGGCAGCGCCATAAACCCTAAATCAAATTGATGCAGGGTTAAGTTTGTGTACCATTTTTTAATATAACACCTGAAGGATTCAGGCACTTTCCTAGGATCACATTTCTATGCCTGCTTTTCAGGAAGTGATTCACAGTCACATCACAGTACTTCTTGAACAAAGTCATGTACTCAACAGCTTGTACACAAGCTGGTGAACTACGCAGTAACAGGCTGCTACGTATGAAGAAAGCTTATGCACCTCCCTCTTATTATATATCATGCTGTTTTGGACTAAACAAAACATGGATGATTAGTTATAAAAGTTTCTGATCCTAAGATGTAACAACAGGGAGTTAGAACAACCTTCCCAACTTGGTGCTTTCCAGATGCGTTGGGAATATAAATTCCAAAATGTCCAGCCAACAGGGCCATGCTGAGAATTCTATGCACATCAGTCCCCATATATCCAGAGGAGGCCAAATTAGGCAAGACTGAGCAACGCATTATGCCCTTTAAGCTCCTTTCCAAATGGTTCACCAGAAGACAGTTTGGAGAAGACAAGATACACTCTTAGAAACAAATACAGTAGCTAACTCTTGCAGTGTTTAATTTGGGATACAGTAACAGTATGGGACATGCATCATGACACATCTCTGACACATGCAATTCTTCTTCTCTGTACCAAAAAAAATGCTTGGTTTATGACTTCCTACAGCTGCTTCCTACAGAGATAACAAGGCTTCCAGGCATGCTTGTTTCACAACCCACAGCTCCCTCTTAGACACTTTACCTCTTTCATATCTAGTACTAGCTCTCTCTGCAGTATTAGACCACTGATAATTTTTTTCTGCTGGTACTGGCATGCTCAAGAAACAAAGGAGGGAGATTATTATATTATTAAACAGTCCTTAAGGAACAGTACGGCTGAATCTTTCCCCCCTTCCCTAATTGCACCATTGGTCCTGATGTCCAGTCATTGTTCTGAGTTCTGTTTGCTGGCAAATGCCAGAAGAAGAGCTTCTACTTCTGGTCGTTGGCTCATCCGTGTAGCTTTGCCCTGGTAGCGTCCATGCTTCCCTGCTCCTTTTCCTTCCAGTAGTTCAGCAACTCTTGTGGGAAGAACAACAAGAAGCGTGTCAGATGTTCGGCTAGACTGGATTTTCCTTACGCTTCAGGTTCTTCATTTGCCAGTAGCCTTCCAAAGAGTACACTGAGACTATATTTTGGCTGATAGGTACTTTGTCTTACAAATGCCAGCTGGATATTTGTCTCTTTCAAATACCCCCAAGAGTCTACAAATCTTCTTTGGGCAACTGACAAAACAACAGACCAGAGCTCCATCTCCACTGGTCACCAATCTAATACCTTGGTTTTATTTCAACTGGTTTGAATGACTCACCTGGGGCCTAGTTTCTCCACTGCTTCTGAAGGCCCTGCCAGCAGAAAAAGCCCAGCTGCCTTTTCATCTCCCACAGATAAGAAAAGGAGGGTTTCCTGCTGAAAGGGTAGCATTTCAAATCAACTGCTGCTAAACAAATCCTTTAAAAAGTACTACTCTGCTCAAGGATGCCACTATATATCAATACTTAGGTCAGAATTTTCTTCTGGTGGTATGTCTAATTCATTAGCAGGCCCCCTACAATTTTTACATTTCACTGGTTCCATTCTTGACAGCCATTTCAGGGTCTTCAGAGAAGCAATGCTCTGCAATTACAGCTCAGCTTTGCTTAAATGTTAGGATGAAGATCCATATATATGATCCCTATTTTTAAAAACCTGGGTATCAGCGGAGGACTAGTTTCTATTTCTATGTCATATAATTTTTATCAAGGTACTGGAGAACTAGTGGGTAAGTAAAGTCTATTCATCCCTATAGAAGGACCAAGTGCAACAAATACTGAATCAAGCTTCAGCATAAAGAACTGACATCAGTAAGCTGGCAAAGATTTTTTACCCCTTTGGATGTAAGCTATTAACCCTGAACTTTCATCTCTTTTGCTTTCATGTCTTTATTTGGCAGTATCATATGGATAAGAATATTTTACCAGAGAATAGTTAATTTAGGATATTTTAATGTACTTATTTACATCTGTTCATTCCTTATTCCATGTTAAGCCTTAAACTGTAGCTTCTGTGGTCAATTGCCTCACTTTTAATTTCACATTGATCTGAAGCCGTATGTTCTAAAGCCCACAGTAAAGATTCAAATGCCTATTAGTTTATCTATATACTATTAAAACTCTCGTGTGTTTGTAACCTTTAACTGGGCAAAACGGTGCATTACTAGCCAACAATTTTTGAACCAAGGTACTTCAAATGGGCTAATTTACAGAATGCGTCCACAATCCAGGACCCATGACCCCATGACTCCTGTGGAATTGAAATTTGGGAAATGTTATAAAACATGTTATGACATAAAAATTATCATGAAACATTTTATGATGTAATACAAAATGTCATAAAACACTTCCTGTGGTCAACTTCTGATGTTTGACTGTGCTATATGATTCAATATGAAAGACATGGGCTATTTTCAAGGCAGATACATCTCTGAATATCTCCCTGAATTTTTAAAAACTTTTCCAGTGAAGGCAGTACATTAGAAGTTCTGCCATTGTTAAGGCATTGAGGAATCTGGTATGGAAATATCTCTGAAACGATGACCCAATGGGTCACGGGTTGTCTAGTTTATAATAAGAAAACTGATATACAGGTAGTCCTCGCTTAATTATGGTAATTGAGACTGGCAACTCCATCGCAAAGTGATATGGTCATAAAACACAACATCACGTGACCACGCTGACTTACAACAGCACTTGCGGCAGTTCCAGTTGCCATTGTTACACGAATCCCATGCAGTCACAGCATCCCATGGTCACATGATCACTATTTGTGACCTCCTGCTGGCTTCCCCATTAGCTTTGCTTGTCAGAAGCTGGCAGTGAAGGTCGCAAATAGTGATCACGTGACCACAGGACGCTGTGACCATCATAATTGCAAGCCAGTTGCCAAGCGCCCAAATTCTGATCATGTGAACGTGGGGATGCTGCAATGGTCACAATTATGAGGAACAGTCATAAGTCTCCTTGTTCAGCGCTGTTGTAACTTCAAATGGTCACGAAACAAATGGTCATTGAATGAGGACTACCTGTATCAGAAACAGGAACTTCCTTTAAATTTAAAATAGGAAATCTTCAGCAAGTCTTCATCTCAGATAAAAGTTCAGAGAAACAAGAAAAGACTCACCCCAGAGCCAATTTCATTTGCAATTATATTCATGAACTCAGAATCACCATCTTTCCTGTAGAGAAGAAAAAGATGTTTCATGATCCCCCAACAAGCTTCTTTCCTATTCTTATATTTATATAAGAAATAAGTCCAAAATTGCACTGTCATACCACTCTCTGTAACAGGTCTATCAGCTCCACAAACAGGAAGCTATCAATGCCGGATTGACTTGATAATTTAATTAGCATTAACTTCAGCTTTTTGGAGATTTAAAATACAACACACCTTTCACTTGGTTGGGCTTTCAAGCATTTATTATTAAGGGAAAAATTGAAGAGTTCTCAGACATTAAAATGTACCCGTTGATAAAATTAAGTATCATTTTGTGTGCATGGGTGTATGGGGGAGGAAGGTAACTTCAATTATCTTGAATTTCCCCTTATCTCAGACATTTGTTGGTTCCACCATACTGACTGATTATCAAGTTGGTGTCAACTCTTAGTAACCACATAAATAGATTTTCTTATGATGATTTGCCTCACTAGCCAAGCTTAAACACGAGGAGTCTCTTCCCTCACCTGTGTAAGACAAACACTGGCTGCTGAGCTGAGATTTTGAAGTTTTGTGCAGTAAGAACAGCTAAATCTCTTAGCAGATTCACATTGTTCTGGAAAAAGAAGTAGATTGTGGATGTGTTACACTCAATCCATTCCGATAGTCAGCAAAGATTAAGTGACTGAGGAAATAACAACATGGCAATCCTAGCAAGGTCTTTCTGTTTTTCAAAGCAGGGCAAGGAGGCAATAAATGTTACTGAGCTTCTCCATGATCATGCTGTATTCTACTCATCTGGATTCTAGATCCCACAAAATTTTGTGGTATGCTGGGAGGCCAGACCTTGATTGGTTTTGAAAGGCAAGTAGGTACAATCTACCTGCAACTGGCTCTCAATCTGTTCCTTCTAGAGGCTGGACACCACAGTCCTTCCAGATGAACCAGATCCATCCTGAACATTATTTGCACGCACAGTCACCTACTCTGCTATTCCTGACTGACCCACCTTCCCCAGTCATGGTTTCCATATTCTGTTACTAAACATGCCTTTCGACAAACTGCTTACCAGAGTCTTATCTCAACAGAAAGTTGATGGTGTATCTTACTGCAGCTACTGTAAAGCCAGGCTCTAAACTTTCCATGGCAGAAAATGAAGTGACACAAACGTACCTTCTGAAGCAGCTTCAGAGAGCTCTGCAGCCTTTTCACAGCTTCCACATGCTCTTCAGGACCATTCCTAAAATGACAAAGGCAAGCAAGGGCCCTCAGGAAGGACTGTATAATCTCTTATGGGTAAGCTTTGTGGAGAAATCTGAGGGATGCAGAATTGAATGGTAATAGAAATTGCTGTATGATTTGGGAACAGAATTCCTTCCAACTTAGGTGCAATTGTTGAAAGGTTTACATTATTTATCACGAACCTTAAATATACTGAAATAAATTATCTGTTCCACTTAGGTAAATAATTAGCCTATGTGCCATTAATTCTTGACATAAGAAAAATCTCAACATTCAGCTGTTTTTTCCTTCTACTACTTACATGGAATTCTCAGGCCAATAAGTGTGAAATAGTTTCTCTGCAACTATGTATAGAGGTACCCCTCTGAGGTATACAGAAAGAGAAATACTTGCTTAAGCAGTGATGTCATGGCCTTTTCAGTGGCATGGCTTCGATCCAGACTCTTCAGCACCCGATTACCAGCAAGGAAAACTAAGTTGGTTTTGTTCTTTTTCCCCTTTTCCGTACCCAAGAGCTTAATGACCTTTAGAACAAACACAAATTGGCTCAGATTAGAAGAGTTTACAAGCACAAAGAGGCAATTTTTGTTCTTACACAAGACACAGAGGCAGACTGCAGGACAGTCGGAGACTCACATCTGAGGAAATTTGATCTATAAACCCTTGAACGTAGGGCCTCACCTGCAGGTCACTGAGATTGGAGACATGTGTGCCACAACACATATTGGCATCAATACTTTCAAAGCTTATTATCCGAACTGGCCCAGTGTGGTCATCTGGCAAGCCACGGCTCCTTACCTGTAATACAGTATCTGGTTAGAGAATACATAGTATTCCTCCTTCCTCTACCACAGCCCAAACTTACCATCTCAACTTCAGGATCGCCCACAGCAAACTCTCGCACCACCACAGGGATTCGGGCTCGAATTTTTTCATTCACACTCTGCTCAAGAACTGCCACCTGATCTACTGTCACTGAAGAGGTATCTAGCTCAATAGTGCTTCGCTGACGGCCCAGCTCCCTACAATGGATAGGAGAAAGACAATATGATATATTCCCCTCAGTTGTCAGGGAGAAAATGTAGGTCCACAGAGAGGCTTCTGGCCACTACATGATCTTCTTTTGATTAAGAATTAATCTGGAATTAAATGGAGGCGGCAATCCTATGCATGTTTATCTGGGAATTACACATCTTATGAACCACTGTGTATATCTGAACTGTAGTGAAATCAGCCATTAGTCTTATTCACCAATCCAACATTTTGTATCAACATTCATTCATTCATTCATTCATTCACTGAATCTCTAGGCTGTCCCATTCAAGAACAACTCTGGGCAGCTTCTCAATGAAAAAAACAGGTAAAAATAATATCAAATAAAAAGAATAATAGTAGCCCGGAGGGAACAAAGCCAAAAACATTCACCCCATGAATGACTTAAAAGGGCCCAACCACACATTAACCCAAGGCCTGGGAGAAAAGCTAGGTTTTTAAGGCTCATTTAAGGGGTGCAGGGTGGGGAGGTTGAACAAATTTCTGTAGGCTGCAGGATGCTGTTCCAGAAGGCAGGTGGAACAACAGAGAAGGCTGGTTTCTTGGGTATTGCTTGATGACGCTGCTTGATTGACATGACCCAAAGCTAGCCAATTTTGTTGGATCATATGAGACAGGCAGACACTATAGCTGACAGATTGTCCCTCAGATAACTAGGCTGTATGCCATGTAGGGCTTTAAATGTGACTATCAGCACCTTGAATTGAACATGGACACTTACTGGTAATCACTGCAGCTCATGGAGCACAGGTGTTACATGGGCATAGCAAGATTTGCCTAGCACTGGAACAGCTGCAGCCTCTGGGTGGGCTTCAAGGGCAGTCTCAAGTAAAGCACATTGCAATAGTCCACTCACAAGGTGACCAAGGCATGGGTGATTATAGGGAGGGCCTCCCAATCTGGGAATGAGTGCAACTGCACACAAGCTGAATCTGCACAAAGGCCTTCCTGGCCACAGCTGCCATTTGTTCTTCCAGCAGGACCTGAGATTCCAAGAAGACCCCCAGATTATGCTCCAGTCCTGAATGGGGCAGAGCAATCCCATTTAGAACCAGAGGTGGAATATCCCCAGAACTGGGTAGTCCAGGAACCCACAGTCACCTGGTCTTGCTAGGGTTGAGCTTGAGCCTGTTCCCTGCCATCCAGATTCCCACAGCCTCCAGGCATTAGAATAAGACTTTGACAGCATTGTTTGGTTGGTTAGGAGTCAAGATGTACAAAACCACAGTTAACTTCTCTCAGTAGCCTCATTATTATTAAACAGAAGGGATGAAAATGTCAAACCCTGTGGCATCCCACAAATCAGGAGCTTCAGACTTGACCTCTCACCTCCCCCCCCAACATTGAGTGGATCCGGCCACAGAGAAATGAGGAGAAACACCATAACACAATGCCTCCCACCGCCAGTCCCTACAGCCAGTCTAGAAGGATACATACATACATACATACATACATATCTCATATCATATCATATCATATCATATCATGTTCCACTGAGAGATCAAGGAGGGCCGGGATGGTTGCACCACCCTTGTCCCAACATTACCATAGGTCATTAACAAGCATGATCAGTGTTTTCTCAGTACTATGCACTGCCTAAATCCAACTGAAAAGGTTCAAATTATCTGTTTCTTCCAGGGTCCTCTGTAGTTTCAGCCCAACTATTCCTCAACAATCTTTTCCAAAAAAGGGAAGCTGGAAACCAGACATAAATTGTTTGGGATGGTTGGATCTAGCAATGGTCTCTTAACAAGAGGACACACCACTATTTCCTTTAAGGCCAGCAGAACCACCCTTCACTCAAGAAGGCAGACACCAATGCATAAATTCAACCATATATATATATATATATATATCAATCAATCAATCAATCAAATTTATCACTGCCCATCTCCCACACAAGGAGGGACTCTGGGCGGTTATATCACCAACCGGGGGGCGATTACAGATCACCAACTGGGGGGGCGAGGATCTAATAAACAGGCAGACAGAGTTAACAGTCCTGAGGATTCTGTCCACTTCCTCAGAAGTAACGAGATCAAACTCTTCCCAGCTAACAAAGCAAGGTCATGCCTCTGTTACTGCAATCAACGCAGCCAGTCACAGCCCAAATCCATGCAACTTTATCTGCAAAGTGCATATTCTTCACAGCAGCCAAACAGATGTTCCTGGGGCTTGTCCTTTCCCAGCAAGGAATAGGCCATGTGAAAAAGGACCTCTGGATAGCTATCCTTGGACACAGTAAGAATGGAGAAATAACCATATTTTGCCACTCTTATCACCACAATGCAATCCCTAATATGGGGTAATATGCTTGGTTGGGTTCACTCTTCAGCTTCCTTCAAACGTACTCTAGGCATCTCTGTTAATGATTCATTTCCCAGTGAAAAGCAATGAGTCTCAAGGGTCAACATACAGCAAGAGGCCATATAGGAACAATCCGATTTAAAGCCCTTGTCACTTGCCCACTTCAAGCAGAGACTAAGGCCTCAGGCAAACAGCCCGCCATGTCCTCAGTAAATAACTCCAAGCTCCCTTGGAAACTCCATCAGGTACCTGGGGCAGACAGATCTAATAGGTCCTATCTTCCTGCAGGGAGTGGGAGAACCAGCAAGCCGAAAAGCAGAGAGTGATCTAACATGGCAAAGGACTGTTGGTAATGTCCTCCATCCTCAGATGATATCGTAACTGCCCAAGAGAAAAAACAGATAGGCCCTCAATGATTTGGGTCAGGTCCAAGGTTGGCTTGAATTCCTGAGCTGCCTCTGACTGAATGCCATCTGGGGGCACATTAAAATCCCCTAGAACCATCACTTGGAGGTTCCATTGCCAACCTGGCCACAGAATCAAGCAGCTCAAGCTGCACAACTGGTAGAGCAGCAAACTCAACTTGCTCCCTAGAATCCACCTTCAATCACAAGGTTTCACATCCATTTTACATGCAGTGTAGAGTCTCTGAAAGCCATCAACGCTTCCAAAATAACAACTGCCACCCTAACCCCCACCCATTGCTGGGTAGAAGCTGAAACCAAACACAAAACCCAAGTGGGCACATCTCTGAGAGGAGAACCTCTCCCCTACCACCACTTGGGTCTAGCCAGATCTCAGTTATACTTGCATCTTGGAAACAGACAAGCAGCCTTGTTCTACTACTGTTTCTTAACAATAGTTATATCCCCTATAATCCTGAAGGTAATATACTGCCATCAAAATTAATAGCACCGATATATCTGTGCTCCATTAATTGTTCTAGTCCCCTTTTTATATCATCTAAATTGCTGGGTATCACCAAGGTTCATATCTTGTCAGACTCTTCAATTTCATTACGGCTCACAGTTGCTTATTTTTTTATACTGAATTCTGATTTAAGATGAAAGCAAAATATTATTTATTAATCACAATATTTAATAAGCACTAGATTTGTTGGTGTATTTTTAGTTCTGTCTTAACAAGAAAACATGATGTCAAAAATTCTCAAAGTTTGTGAGGACAAAGATTTTTTTCTACCTTTTGTTTAAAAACTACCTTGTATTTTTAAGGCCAAAAGTGATGATATCTGTTCTTCCCAATGGCTTCATGAAATGTTGAAAAGTGTAATGATTGCCCTAGCCCAAATACTCAGACTCACAAGAGGCTGCTGTGTAAAATCTGATTTATTAGGGAACTAAAGGCAAATACAGAGAAAGCTGAGAATGAGCAAAAGCGCGCCAAATACAAACTTAAAACTCCTCCAGTGCACACGTATCCCACCCCGTTACATCAGCCCCGCCCGGTCCAGGTGCTAGCCAACGTCAGACGTGCTAGCCTGGGAAAGGAACCTTGAACATAACAGATAATAGAAAAACATTCCAAAGCAAAGCCAAAAGATAAGCAGTACCATCCTCCCATGAGAGATGAAACACGCAACGCATTAATGACATGAGAAACGTTACGATGGCTCAAAGGCATTGAAACGGCGAGCATGACAAAAAGATATTTTTGTAGCTGTTTTGTTTGTTTGGAAAAAAACTAAAAATCAAGCCAAAAGTTGTGGCAACTTATAATCAGTCTTGAGAGGGATATTGCAGACTGAATATATCAATTTACATGCTGGGGGAAAAGTCAGTTGAATCCAAATTACCTAGCTAACTGGGGGAACAGAACCTTCAAAACATAAATAACTGTTTTCATTATATTTCTTTACCTTCTTATTATATTTCTTTAGCTTCAGAATCTGTCAGGCATTTCATCAAAGAAAGGAAAAAAAGGCAGGTGACTTTTGCGAGTTGCCAAACGAGGAGCCCAGCTATAGCTTTACTGTCCCAGAATCCTAATGGTAAAATGATGCCTCAGTCACGTACTAATATATTCAAGTCTGTAAACTTCCTCTTAAGATTTACTCTAAGCTGCCACCCTCATGGCGGCAACCCTTAGTTTAATGCTTCTTCCCCATTCGCTAATTTTGGGACCATCTACTTTGAAGAAGAGTTCCAATGACTCAAAAGCATGGTCAAACTTTTCTGCATTTTGATTTGTCCTGATTAAAGTATTGCCAACTGTGGATTTTTATTTTTTAATGAACCACATGGTTATTTATGCTCTTTACCTGAGGTTACTGTTACTAAATACCCAGTGGTTGATCTATATTACAGGGTTTTTTTGTCTGTCGGCATTGCCTGAAGGCCTTAAATTTCTAGAGATTTTGCAACTTATCTCTGCTCCATTCCAGTTTTTAGAACACACAAGCAAGGAAGAAGAGGCAGAGTTGCATCCTGCTTACCACGATGTTGTCTTGTATCCAAACATCAGATCTGCAAGTGCTGTGATGAGATGTTGTCCTGAAATAGATAATTATTCATTATCTATTATCAATTATTTCCTCCCAATTAGGTTTTTTTTTTTTTTTAAAAGTGTTCTCTGTTACATCACCCAAATTGATCAATATCACATGGATCAATTCTTCACCTGAATGCTGCTGCATGTGGTCAAACCGCCGGTCCCAGTCCAGCACCAGCTGTACTTTAGTTCCTGGCTCAAGTGGTGTCTGGATGAAGTGTAAAGCATCTGGGCCTTGTCGGGTGACTCTGAGAACAGGGATGTCATTAATAAGTCCCCGGTCATCAGGCTGGAGAGAAGAAATTTAAAGTTACAATCTCAGCTTCGGGGGAAAAACACCCTCAAAAAGATGTATAAAAGAGACAAACTTAATTCACAAATATTTTACTTGTGGGAAGGCTGTGGGGAAAAAGTACACTGATAAATGCCATCCATTCCACAAATATCCCAAAATAATTTTTATTAATGCAAAAGAATGACAATGCATGATTGCATAAATAGGGGCATCACTCAACCATTTTTACATTATTAATTAGCTCAAGTAAAAGTTTCAATCATCATGAATCTCATACAGCAGGTTTTTAGGCAGAATTACACTGCCACTCCAGAACTTTCAAAATATGTAACACATTTTAGCTCAATTCTATATATATCTATTTTACGTTAAAACCTGTATTCAGTAGAACTTATTCTTGAATTATCTCATTAAATATCTAAATAAAACTAATACAAATAAAACATCAATTTAAAACTAAACAGAAAGTCATGTATTCCTAGCAAGTATACTGACCAATTAAATTTTTGGTTTTAAAAACAGAAAGTAGTAGTTAACCCAAAGCAATGTGTTAAGAAATATACAATAATTTACACCTCTAAAATAGTCTGATTAAGAACAATTATTAGTACCTGCCCTCCACCCTCTGGGAAAAGAATAGTGTCTTCCAGGATGACATGAAAACCTTGTAAAATTGTCTTCTTCCCACCAATTTCTGTAGATAATTCTGCAGGGCAGCAGGAGACCACCTGAGTGGAAAACTGAAGAGAAAAAGAAAGGGATCTTTAGCTTTGGGAAAGATCTGGAGGCAACCAGCACACAGAAAGTTGAGATCAAAGAGGTATAGCCCAAATGTATCATGTGCAAGCCAAGAATGCTGAACAATGAGAAAACTACATGTTTTAAATTTCTTAGGGGAAGTGCACACATCTTGTTACAATTATTATATTCAGCAAATAATGCAACTTCTATTCCAAACTTCTATTTTATTTCTATATTTCTGTACCACATTTTAATTCTGTACCACATGTTTAAGAGCCTCATGTGGCGCAGAGTGGTAGGCGGCAGCATTGCAACCAAAACTCTCCCCGCGACCCGAGTTCGATCCCAGCAGAAGCTGGATTCTCTGCTAGCCGTCTCAGGTCAACTCAGCCTTCCATCCTTCTGAGGTCAGTAAAATGAGCACCCAGCTTGCTGGGGAAGGTGATGACTGGGGAAGGCAATGGCAAACCACCCCGCTATAGTCTGCCAAGAAAACATCACAAAAGCAGCGTCCCCCCAAAGGGTCAGACATGACTTGGTGCTTGCACAAGGGACCTTTCACTTTTTTTCACATGTTTACCAGGCTTCTTAACACCCAACAAAGCCATTTTAGTACATAAATGATAGTAGTTTTTTTTTTTAAGATGTTCAAGCTCACTTCCTGTTGCATCCTAAATGCTTAGCAGAATAGAAATATCTTAAAATGAGACCAAAGAATATAGATACGGCCTCTTGAGGCACTCTTCTATAATTACAGGGAGCCACAATTCTGCTCATAGTCAGGTTCTCTGTGGGCAAAGGGCAGTCAACCCTCACTCTTCCCTTTTGCTTTGCTGGGCTTTCCTTTCCTACTGACATACAATGCATAAGCAACTGATTTTTGTATAAGCATACTGTATTATGCAAGTAATTAAATATATACTATAATAAATTACAATGCCCTATTAGTATCAGTTGCACTAGAATAAACTGTAATAAGGAAAACATCGAATGACAACAATTGTTTGGGGAGGAAACCAGGCCTACCTAAGAATCGTCAGCTGTTTACAGGACTGTTCTTTCATTTAACAGGAATAATGGGCTGTCCCGGGCCCAGATAGTCCTGCCGGTTTCTAAAAGTCTGCATCTGTTGGAGATAGAAAAAGCTAGTGGGAGGGACTCTGCAATTATTCAGCTCAACTTGCGCTAGCGAACGGGGGGTTAGGCATAGTCTTTCCAATTTTGGGTAAGGCCAGTTTGCAGTTTTGGAGACTGGAAAGATTATGCCAAGAATCCTTTTTCTAGCACAAAAGGATGAAGAGTAAAACTGCAAACTCCTTCCATATACATTGATCCGCCTCGAATTGCGGCAATGAGCACGATCCTGAGCATTCACTTCCCGCATCCTTCCGCACCTGCTGGACCCAGCTGTCCCGCTGGCACATAAACGCCATGCAGCCACCGAAGTCAGCCAACCAGGATCAAGGACCACCACCGCTCGGCGCTTTTTCCCTCCCCGAGGCAACGGACATGCGCGACTGGCGGTCTAAGGCAGGCAGTGAAGGTCACAATTGCTACGTTAGGACCAGTTTCTGCGTTTTCTAAAGCTTGCTACGTAGAAGAAGGGCGGCACCAATGTCGGCCAGTGAACGATTTGTGTTTTATGACGTAAGCAGCACCTTCAAGGGGCTGCCCAGCCAGGACGGGCGTGGGGTGGGTGGCGGAGCTTCGGGAAAGTGTGGCTGTGGTTGCTCCCTGTCTTTTTGGGGAGCGGCGCAACGAAGCACCGGTGCAGCTACCAAGCAGGGCGCGCCTGCTTTCTGTCTCGATTTCTCCGTCACATCCATTATTATTGTTGCTTAGATTTGTTATAGTCGCCCACTCCAAAAACTCTGAGCGGCTTACCGCATCAAATATACAATTAAAAACAATTAAAAACGCAACAACGAAGCGGTAAAAACGGTAACAATCCGCGATTCTTTGCTCACCCTTTCATTCTTGCGAGGGGATAGAGATCTTACCCCGCGAGCTGCAAGCCTTAAGATTAACCACTTTTAGGATTGGGTAAGGCCCTTGTTGGGGATGTTAGCGGAGACTGGCTTCATACATCGTGTTAAGGCAATGAAAAATCAGAATTGAGTCGGTTTATACAGCACGATCATACAGTGTGTAGACCCGGGACTGCAGAACTCCAAACGACTACTGAATGGCAGCAAAGAGGAGAGTTTTTCCCATCTTTCTGCTGTGTTGAGCTGTCTGAATTTTTGCAGCACAGGTCTAGTAGCCGAACAGTTTATGGTTGCTTCCTATGACATTTTGCTTGGTATTATATAGATCAGTGTTTCTCAGCCTCAGCAACTTTTTTAAGATGTGTGGACTTCAACACCCTGGCTGGGGAATTCTGGGAGTTGAATTCCACTCATCTTAAGTTGTGAAGTTGAGAAACACTGGTACAGTATAGAAAAAGGATTAAGGGGATGGGGGAGAACAATAGTTGACTGGATCTCCATTTTGGTTCCCATTTTTAAGACCAGAGAGTTCTTCCTGCTACCCTCCATGTTTGTAGCCCAGAGCCCAGATCTGATAGCCCTAACATAAGATACTTTGGAATTATGCTATAAAATCAGGTAAGGTTTAGGATAGTCACAAAGAAGCATGATAAAAAAGCTGCTTTCTCAGGAAAAATAAAAATGCTCACCATTTACGCTAACCCAAGTGACTACATCCACATAATTTTCTTGACACTGTTAGGGAAATGATTTGCTATTGCCTTCTTCCAGGATGTTTTTTGATTTCCCTGTTTAATCAACAGCTGAGGTATTCCCACGTGGTCCCCACTTCTGGCTGAGCTTCCAAGATCAAGCAAGGTTGGCTACCCAATGAGATGGGGGGGGACACACACCTATAGATGTCTGCTTGAAAGTAAAATCAGTTGAAGCTTTTATTGATCATTCTTCTTTCACAAAATGTTATGGAGAGTTTCCTTGCAATTACCCACTGCTACCTGAGTCTTGTTTCTTTCTACACCAATTAAGGATGAAATAATATGATCATTTTCACAGTATCTTTGAACTGGGAGCACTAAGAACTGGAAGATGATAGCCTTTCTTGTATTGATGTGGCAGGCCTTAGTGTCCTAGCAGTGGCAACACCAGCCAGCTACAGCTGTAGCTAGACCAGTGTTTCTCGACCTTGGCAACATTTTTTTATTTTTTATGTCCCACCTTTTATTATTTTATAAGTAACTCAAGGCAATGAACATACTTCATACTCCTTCCTCCTTCTATTTTCCCCATGTGCTGGCTGGGGAATTCTGGGTGTTGAGGTCCACTCATCTTAAAGTTGCCACGGTTGAGAGACACTGAGCCAGACTGTAGACTAAACCGGCAAGCAAAGTGGGAGGAGCTGGTGGCAGAACAGTTCCATTCTGTTGCCAAAAAACCCTACATGGACCTGTATATGTAGTGAACAGGAGCTGAGTTCTACTAGGAGTCTTTACTCTTTGAGCAGTAGCTCTGCTTTCTCCACTACACTCAGTTGCATATTGTTTTTGTTTTAGTACACCTAGTATACGTTGCTGGATTGTAAGGTTTTTTTAAAGTGGTTTTGATTCTGAAACATTCTGAGTTCAAAATGGATGGTTCTGTGTTTGAAAAATATCCAGTGGAGTTTGAGCATTCTTCTGGTTTTCATAGTTCGAAACATTTCTGGAATGGTTGAAATACTTCCCGAATAGTTGGAATAGCATCAGAATACTTCTTGTAAAGTTAGAACAGTTCTCTGGAACTCAAAACACAGCACTTTGAATTGGAACAGGGCATTTCAAGCTTAAAATGCTTGAATTTGAAACACTTTCCACATCACTAATTGTCACTGTATCTGAAATGAGCTGTTTTGTATTTTTTCACTATCTGATGTTGAGAGAAATATTATAGCAGCAGTGGCCCTTATGCCTAGTCCTTCTGAACCTAGCATCATTTGGGACTAATCAAAATCACTCTCCAAAGAGTTGATGAACTGACAACAAGCAAGAGGGTCAGATTAACAAAGTTCATTCAGAAAGATGTTGCTAACATGCTGCTTTTATGTTTGTCATCTCCAAGGAGAAAGAAACCTGCAGTGAGGCTCAGGGGACATGATGAAGGAAGATGTAGGGTCAGAGAGGTTAGGTGAAGTGAGGACATCAAAATCAGAATAGAACTAGCCAGCAGATGACATAGGCCTTGCCCTGCATTTACTCTTCTAAGCTGAAGGCAGGAGGTGGGGCTGCTATGTTGCTCATCCAGCAACAAATGTCTCCAAAGAGATAGTCCTATATGAGAGTTAAAAGTAAACCCCTGCATATTAATGTCTTGGAGCACAGTTACAGACCCTGAAAATTCTGGAGAGGAATACAACAATCACATGTTTTTCAACTTTGTTTTTCTTCTCTCTTGCTTCAATTACAATGGTGCTTTTGCATGTGGGCAGAAAAAAGGCAGTGCAGTGCCTCAAAAATGGAATGAATACATGGATAGGGCATGGATTATAGCAACTGCAGGGTCTTTAGGGCCAACTCCACTTCCAGATTTGGTGCAAAGAGTTGTTTATTAAGATAAGTAGTCCAGTAAAATTCTGCTGCAGTCATTTAACACTCATTTGAAAACATAAATGCAACTGAAATACTTTGCCAGATGACATTGACCATCTGCTTCCTTGTCCCAGGCCTTAGCCAGTACCTTCCCTAGTCCCATGTCACTGCTGACTGTAGCTGTAGCATACTTAGGTATCAGTCCTTTCAGGGATGTGTGCCTTTTCAGATGTCATCCTAAAATTATTAAGGGCATACAGAGAAAGATTAATACTTTCACTGAGAGAGGAACATATCCCAAATTTATGAAATGAAATGTTTTAAAAATGTACAGTATAGATCAACTTCTCCAACTTCTGGCACAGTGGCTTGAAATACCAGTGGGGCACAAGCCATATCCCATCCCAATTCTATGTTAGCTTGTGAATGTGGCAGCATCTGGCAAATTGCTAGTGCAGAGTCAAGCTAACAGAAGCTCAGAAGTAGTTAAAGGTGACAGAGACTCATTCTGCCCTCTCCTACATACTTACATCAAGATCATCCATAGCTGGGGGTGGACCTTTCTTGGTGACCTTTTGCATGAGCTGCAAGGGAACAAAAAGATTAAAGCAAACAGTGCTGCTATTTAATACTGAGAAATATGCATGGGCTTGGCTTCTTGTCTTTGGTCTGTTTATCTTATGATTGGTTCTTTGCCCACTGGAAAATACATCATCTTGATCTCAGAACCTTGGATATTGCTTAATACTGCATGTTTCCACATCCATTATGAAACCACAGACCACCCTTCCCCAGTCTGGTGCCACCAGGCCTCCACTATCTCTAGCCAACATGGCCATTGCTGAACATAAAACTGAAGGCCATGAATTGTGCATTTCATTTACTTTCCCTCTAGTGTTTTGAATCTATCCACAAATGGACATAATCAAGACTTAACTGTGCCCTCAAGAAGTGTTAGGCCTGTAAAGCCCATCATCTTCATTAATTGTGGCCATGCTGTGGGATGATGGGAGTTATATCTGAAGTGTACAAGGTTGGCAAAGGCTTTCATTAACTGTTCAGCCTTCAGGATATTGCTACCCAAATAGTGTAACTAAAATACTAACAGCTATTTACATGAGAAAGTATTAGAAATACCTACTAATATTTCTGTTAGCCAGTGAATAACAGTACTGAATCTGGCTAACTAGATTTAAGTTGCCTTACTAAGCTATGTGAAAAGAAGGCAGGGCAGCATGTAGACTATCACTTCTGAAATCTCAAAACGAGGGAAAGGTAAATATTATTTTCTCTTTTGCTATAGCCTTTTATCTCTTGGAGATTAACTTGAGCATAAATTTGCATTGTGAAACACTTCATGTATGAATGATGCATAAATAATACAAGAATTTATGGCATGTATAATAATAGTACAGTCCCGCCTTTGGTAAATGCTAGTTTTCTAGCTATTGCTTCTATTTGATAACATTGCTAAACAGAATCACTGCATTCTATAATATATGTAAAAGGCTCTTGTCATTCCTACTGTCCCTGTTAGTCAGAACTAGTAATGGGATGCAGAATGGCCACTGTCAGCTTTCTCAGACTTCAGCTTTGCTGACTGAGACTGAAAGAAATTTCAGAATTCTGCCTTGATCCGATAATTGGGCTCACCTCTGCATATTGTTCAGCCATGGCTGCTTCTACCTCCTCATCTCCTTCCCAATCTCGCCAGTTATCGAAGTCCACAGAGAGCCATGCTGGCTATAAATAAGATAAACAATTGCTTATGGCATGGTTCCATCCTTGCTACTGTTACTGTTATTAAAAGAAACATTTCAAAACCAAATGATAAATAAACCAATGGCATTCTAATTTCCCTATCTTTTCAACCTAACAGAGAGAGAACTGGTGCTTAATCAGAACATATATCACCCAATTGGCTATTTCCCCCTTTAGCAGGGTTCACAGCCTTTCTTTCAACAACTCTACTGGTATAAAATCAACTAAGTCATGTTAACTACCCATCTTTGACTAAAAAGCAAAACGACCAATTTTCTATCGAGATTGTTAAGCAAGCAGGACTCAGCCTTACTGATATCTCCACTTAATACTGAGATTGAGTAGTACAGGTGGTCCTTGTTTAGTGACTGCCTCATTCAATGACTGTTCAAAGTTACAACGGTGATTAAAAAGTAAATTTGCAGCCAGTCCTCACATTTACAACCTTCGCACGTCTGTAAATCAAAGGAAAGCTGAAGTAAGATCATAAGCACAGTTGTGGGTTCACTTAGCAACCACTTCACTTAATGACTGAGTTGCTGGTCCCAATCATGGTTGCTAAATGAGGATTACCTGTATGGTTCCCTAATTAAACAGGGAAGGTTAAAGGAGACCTACCTTGAAATCTTCTTTGGTGAGACGTGGCCAGGGCACTTTTTCCTTCCACTTGCGTGCAAAGAGTGTGATGGACCTGCCTGAGCGCTTATTTTGAGAATCCTGAAAGTGATTACATTTGCAGTAGAAAAATGTCTGAGTTTTATCAGTTAATTGTTCTGTAGGTAACTTGTAATTGCAATTAGTTGTATACATTTAAGGTGGGGTGGTCCTACAAATACTGATGCAGTCCACACTTGAGGGCCACTCTTTTGCCCTTATTTGCTTTAGAAGTTCTATCGATCCACACTAGTCAGGGTGATAGCTTTGTTTGGAAATAACAAGATGCCTGAGGGCACCCTTAGCATTTTTCCTCTAATATAGTTTAAAAGCATGTTTTAAAACTGTGAAAAAATGTTTGTACATCAAACTTTTTGTCAATAACAGGGAAAGGATTCTTCTATTGAATATAATATAGAAAAGGGGAGAGACACATAGTAATAAAGCAGCACAAATGAGAAAGACCAGAAAGTCCTGTTTTTAACCAATGCTTATATTTATATATTTTCATTTAAGCAATATTACAGAAATAAAATACTGGTTAAAATAAACTCTTAAAATAGAGCTCACCAAAAGGAAATAGTGGAGATATGCAATGGTATAATCCCATGGATGGATTCACTCTATCCAATACATCACTGAACAGTTGAATCTACAACTTAAAAAGACAGAAGAGTAATGCTAAGATCATCCACACCTATGGTATTATGCCACTGTTCATTAAAAAAAAAACTGATTTTTTACAGCCTAAGAGGGAAAACAGAAAATTTGCAACACAATAATTTGTTGACAACATCATGTAGATGTCTCACAGAGTTAACGAAGTGTGATAAATCCAAAAGTGTGCTTCCTGACAAAAATTTTCTTACGCAATCATCTTCTCTTATCTATGGAATTTTCTATGTAGGGGTTGTTAAATGTTGTCTCCTACTTATAACACCCATGAACAGGGTTATGTTGTATGAAAAAACATGTTCAGTGTTTTCCAGCTATACGTAGGTTTTTTTCCTAATCCAAATCTGTTAAAGAGGAAAAGAAGAATAGCTGCAATACATCTTGTAACTGTTAGTGATAACAGCTGTATAGCTGGAAGCACCCATATGCAGATAAGGAAGCACAGAAGCAGACACAAGTGTATACAATAGCACCGAATGTGAGACCCAAGACCTGCCATTTTGTATGAACTGCTTGTTGCAAGTATCTGTCTGGCAGATTACATGAAGAGACTGTAAAATGCCTTGCATTCCCTAAAAATGCCATCCTTGATAAATTAACATTCTATTCCAGTAGTAGCCCCTCATTTCCTCTAGGTGACATCTGGGGCAGCCCATCAAGGGATCTAGGAATTCCTGTCCGAAGGAACAAGACATTATTTCCCGCGTGGGGGAGATGGGCAGTGATAAAAATATGATTGATAAATAAATAAATAAATACATTTTACTGCAGCCTGACTTTGGTTCTGTTTCTGCTCACAGAGATGCATTTTTCTCAAAGAATCTCTAACTAGGAAGACAGATTTTCCCAACTGGTTCAGTTTTCAGTTGGAGTCCTGCTGCACAGAGATTTTTCAAAAGTATCTGTCAAAGAAAAATAGATGTACTCTTCGATGTTAGGGCTCCCATAAACTGGTCCTCTATTCAGCTGCTTACCTTGGAATTCACCCGGGCATAAAAGTGAATCTCATTGTACATTTCAATGCCATCGGTATTCTTACAACTGCAGAAAGAAACACGGTAAATACTTATCAGAATTTTTCTCTTGTCACAAATGCTATTCCAAATAACTGACCTGGTAGGCTAGCTATTATATTGCTTAAGCATTACTAATCCACAGTTTAATGGCACACTTTCCATTTTTAGTGAAGACTGCAGTTGTGTGAAGCGTTAAAGTCCACTGATCATGTGTGAATGAGAATCAAATGGAACATCAACAGACTTATACAGTAACACAGTCCAATGTATGTTTTTGTGGAAGTTAAGTTCCACAGTGTTAGATAGAAAATAAAGCAAGCCATTAGTACTTGCTTACCTAAGGCCAATATTTATCCTCCTGTTTTTTTTTCCTGAAATAGAAAACAATATTCTCTTACCTGAATATCACCTTGTAATCATCAAGGTCCACTTTTACATCTTTGCTGTCTTCCACGCAGAACTCAAGAAACACATACCGTAGACGGTCATACCACAGGGTCTTGGCTGGTTGTCTTAAGGAAACGAAGAATGCACGTTGGGATGGTAAAAGCGCGAATGCCATCTCCAGAGAAATGATGGAGCCTGAAGCTCATCATCATCATCATCATCATCATCATCCTGCTTTTTTAATATGTAACTCTAGGCAGCAAACATGCCTAAGAGTCCTGCCTCCTATTTTCCCCACAACAACAACCCTGTGAGGTGGGCTGGGCTGAGAGAGAGTGACTGGCCCAAAGTCACCCAGCCGGCTTTCCTGCCTAAGGCAGGACTAGAACTCACAGTCTCCTGGTTTCTAGCCCAGCACCTTAACCACTAGACCAAACTGGCTAGTTATAATACAGACAATCCCATTTTAAATTATTACAACATATGTTCCATTTTTTGTGGCTTTTATTCCCAATCAGAAATGTCTTGCATGGATTTTTATGCTTTTTAAAGCAGATTTATGTGACTCCCATTATAAAATTGTTTTATTTAGACAGTACAGAACCATCCTCTCCAGTCACTATTGCTCTGAGCAGCTGAATTGATGGAGGAGCTACTCACGGTGGTCACCAGGACCAAATTTCCTGTGAAGAAGCAGACAGTGAGGAAGAGCTACCTCCGCTTACTGTAACCAGCGGGATTGGAGAATCTCTTCTCAGAGGCCGTTGAAGCAACCGACCAGTGAGGAGCAGACCTTTAGCTCTGGAATCGGTGGTGTCGTCTGTACTCTGACTAGCCCATTTCCCTCATACATACTTGACTGTTATTAGGAAATGATAAGGCCTTAGGAAACAGTGCTGGGTTCTCCTCTGTTCATTTTCCTTCTCCATCCCCTTTTCCTTTTATGCCTTAGTAGGTTTAAACTCCAGGGCAAACTGTCTATTATTATTATTATTATTATTATTATTATTATTATTTTAACAGCTCTGGGATGAAACTGCTTTATACTGTATATGTATAATCTCCATCCATAACATGGCAATTAATGGTGAACAGAGTTTTTAATGCTGTGGCTTACAGCATTGTATGAATCAGAAGATGAACTTTTTTTCTTACCTGCTGTGTAAAGACACACACTCACACACAAACAGGCTTGCTTGTACTCTATATGGCCCTGTATTATATCCCTTCCCTTTCGGTATAGATCCCTGTGAGTTCAAGATTCCTGAGACTTGACTGAGGAGAGAAAAATACTGTGGGTTTTTTTTTCTTGGAAAGGGAATGTTAGACTGAATCAAGCCTATCCTTGAACAGGGAAGCCTGCTTGCTATTCTGTAACATATCAGAGCTATTTCTGTTTGCTCAGTTTGAAAGAGGGTACTCAAGAGGAGCACACAATGTAATATAATTGGAAAGTTGTAATAAATTGAAAGTTTAGTGCTGCTGGCACAAAATACCACATTTTCATACAGTGAATATTAGGGATCTGAGGAAGTAGGCTTCCTGCCCAAGAAGGCAAGGCCGAAGATTTTCATTCTATTTTGAGAGGATCCCAGAAGTCACATGATCAGATCAGATCAGATCAGCTGGAAGAGAAATCCAGAACAATTCCTGCCAGAGTGGTCACCACACCGCAAGCACTCACCTTGCCATGACAGCTGCCGCTTAATGTGCTCTGTGTCCTGGCTGCCGCTTATTGTGCTCCGTGTCCCCCAGCCTTCCTGCCCCGGCAGGCAGACAAACTTACTTGATTCCCCTCGGGCCAGGCGGAGCTAAATTCAGAGCTTCCCCTCCCCAGTAGTTGCTGCCCAGCACTGAAGCTACGATTCCAGAAATGTCCTGAAGCATCCTGCAAAATGTCATAGATACCATGTATCTATTTTAACTGGGTAGTCACTTTGACCGTTATAGTTCAGTTGAAAAAAAGTAAACTTTCTTGGGTATTATGCCAGTTTCAATAAGCTAACATAAGAGTAGTTATTTCTGATATTATGGCATGAACTTTTGTGGACCGGCTTAAATTTGCTTTCAAGATAAGGCACATTTGCTTAGAGAGATTACGTGCAAGATTTCTGCTTAGTAAATTAATTCTTGATTTCATTATAGAGACAAATCAAGTTGCAATTTCTAACTTTTTAACTGTGTTTGTAGGGAGTAAGCATCTACGAAAAAGTACAAATTTCCAGATAAGTGAGATTGTCCTGCAAGTATAATTCTTTTCAGTTCTATAACTTATATTATTGAAACAGGATTAACTTTTAACTCTCGTGAGTATATACATTTACTCCCTTCCTTCGAAACAATCAACATTATATATTATGTATTTAAGAAAATTCTAATTAAATCTCAGCTGAAATATGTATCCTTTCTACTAACATAGCCATGCCTTTTTCTTTTCTACCCGCCGCTCAGATTTCAGACTGAGTTGCTGAAGTTTATTTTGGGCAATTGACCTCTGTCTTGTTCTTCGTTGCCGTTTAGGGGCGGGTAACAAACCAACCACATTTCAATTTAATGTGTTGTGCGAACTCAGACCACTTGGTTAGTTTATGCTTCAATGCATCGTGCCAAGCTAGAAAACTGATTTAAATAAACCACCCTCACGTCAATCATGGGAACGCACGTCATACGTCAACTCACGTCATTTCTACGCCCCTGCACGTAGAAAGAACTGAGGGCCACAGCTACTTCCGTATGACGATTACTCTCTCTCCCTCCCACAGGAACGGAAGTGACGTCTCACCTCGCCTGCCCGGTTCCTGGCTGGTGTTTTAGCCGTTGGCGGCGGCTACTCGTGGCAACGGTGATGGAGACTGCGGCGAGTCCCGGCGAGCGCTGGGCGCCGGTGGGCGCGGTAGCCGAGGTCCAAGCTGGAGAAGAAGAAGTAGGGGAGGAGATCGAAGCCGAGCCGGGATCCCCGCGGGCGCTGATGGCGGAGCGCCGCCGCCTCCACTCGGCGCTCCTGGCTTTGGCTTCGCACTTCGCCCAGGTCCAGTTCCGGCTCCGGCAAGTGGCGCACGCCGGTCCAGGACAGCAGCAGCGCCTCCTCCGCGAGCTCGAGGAGTTCGCTTTCCGCGGCTGCCCCGGTTCCGGCCTCGGCTTCGCCGCGGCGGCAGTGGATGGAGTGGGCGGTGACGCCAAGGTGAGCAGGAGCTGGAGGGCATCGGCTTGGCAGCTGATCCGAAGCCGTAGCTGCGGATCGGGAAGTTGCGTGGTCGCGGCCGTCTTCTGCTCTGCTCTTTCAAAGAGACATTAGGCAGACTCCGTTGCCTAATAAATCTGATCTCCTATATATATGATAGTGGTAAATCTAGAGCCGCTTGGGATAGTTGTATGTTAAGCTACTACAAAGATTTCCTGGAACTTGGCTCTGTGCAGTGCCTAATTTACCCACCACTGGATAAATATTCCAGTTACTTAAAAGTTTTGATGTTGGTATTTAGAAGCACAAGTAGTTTTCCGGCCCCATATTAAGCACAGAACATAAAAGGAAACATTACCGAAGATGCGGCCACTCTAGCCTTTCAGGAACAATTTATTTCTGTCAAAGCTAATGAAATCAGCAGTAGAGGAGAAGAGATTGTTATTATCACCTTACTAAAGCTGACCAGCTGTCAAAATACAGAACTTAAATAACATTAAGATTTGGGCTCATTCTGGTTTTCCTGGTGGGGGTGTACCCACAGTTCCAACACAGTGGGGACATGATTTTTTTTAAGTTGTTATAAAGCCAGACTTGCAGTTTTCCATTTACTTCCTCTAAATTATTGACACTAATATTAATCAAAAAATTAGAAAATCTTTTTTTCAACCAGCACAAATTAATAAAATGTATGTGCCAACAGACTTATAGGACTTTCTCTTTTCAGAATTACTACTTGAAGGTGTGATAGTCCAGTTTGTTTGTTTTTAAAACTTTGTGATTAATAAATAAGCAAGAATCCAGCTTAATAATACAGATTTTGGGGGAATTTTGAATTAGAAAATGTTCAAGCATCTGTCATTTTTTGAGATTTGATTGAAGTATAATCAAGGAGGAGAAGGATATAAATAATATCCATACAACCAAGGCAGCATAAAGTTTGGAGTCTTATCTTCAGTATCATGCCAGCTAACTTTTGCTAATCCCTAACAAATTATCGCTATCACGGAGCATTTGCTCTAACTAGATCTGATGTATTGCCTTTGGTAGTCACTGACAGTAGATTCCCTACTGTGGATACCTCTGTCTGTGTAACTCGCCCACTGTAATGGATGTGGGACATGTCCTTCTGTACAGGTAATTCTTGCTTAGTGACCGTTCACAGTTACAACAGTGATGAAAAAGTAACTTTATGGCCAATCCTCGCATTTACAACCTTCACGGGTGTGTAAAGCAAAGGAAAGCTGATCGTAAGCCCATTCGTGGTTTCACTTAGTGACCACTTTGCTTAATGACCAAGTTGCCAATCCCAGTTGTGGTCGATAAGCAAGGACTACCTGTACTGAAATTTACATGGGACTTAATTAGATCCCTCATAAAAGAATTCCCAGGTGATGTTGAGTGGCACATCAGTTTTCTTCTGATAGACCATAGAATTGTTGTTACCCACAATAGTGCCAATTTTTGTCTAGCTGCTATGAGGCCACAGCAGTGAATATTGTCCAACATGGCCAAACCCTTTAAAAACATTTACTCTTCCTATAGATTCCTTGTTGCCTCTTGTATATGCTAGTCTGTGACAATAATAAAAACATACAAATACAGAAAATGGAATAAAAGATTATTCATCATTAGTTAGAGCCAAGCCTCACTGATTTAATGAGCCTCCCATGTTCATGACTGCAACCCAAGTATGGATGTTTTCAAATGTAGTAAACTAAGAAAATGTGGAATATAAATTGTATGTGATTTATAATTATATCAGAAGCGTTTCCAGTTCTTAAAAGTATTTGCACTGAAATATTTATTAACATTGATGAAGCATACATAATCCTAGTTTTAATTTTGAGTAGTCTAACACGCTCAATACGTTGGTTTCCACCTGAGATGTCAAAGCTCAATTCAAGCCCACGAAGTGAGTGCTGTGATCAAATCAGAAAATATGTTTTTGAAAACTCTCCAAGATCTGGGAAATCTTTGAGGTTCCAGTACTATATCCTTTTTATTCATTAGTGTTTTTTTATTCGTTAGTGTTAACAAAGCAAATTACTTTGCTTACCTAACAATTGTTTGCTGTATTCTGCATCTCCTTATATTAGTTCTTACATCCTGTTGCACTAGAAAGGCATGGTTTTCTGAATTGATCCATGGAATTTAATGTGCTTGTCACGAGGTTTTCTAGGTTTTAGCTGTAGGGCATCCTTCCCCACCTGCCCCTTCCAGTGATTATGGGTTACAACTCTTGAAACTAATGGGATTTGTGGACAGAAATAAGAACTGGAGAAAGATGCTCTAAAGGAATGTTCAACATTCTGTTAGCTCTGGAATGTGCACACGGTTCTTTGGAACCTTATTCTAATTTTACTCTTAAAGTCAATAGGAGTCTGGTAGCATCTTTTCTGATCAACAAATTATATAAAACATAGGCTTTTGTGAGCTGCAGCTCACTTCATTAACTGCATAGTGTGACTAGATTGATCAGTCTAGCCGTTTGGCGCATTTGATGAAGTGAGCTGCATCCCCTGAAAGCTTATGCCTTTTAATAAAATTTGTTAATCAGAAAAGTTGCTATCAGACTCCTCCTGATTTTTTGCTCCCATAGACTAACACAGCTCTCCTCCTCCAATTACTCTAATTTACAAAGAGATACAAGATGATTTTTTTCTTTATTTCAGAATGAATTTGAGAAGCAAGAACAGCTTGAAGCACGGAAGGAGAAGCAACGGGAACTCATTCTGCAGCTCAAGGCACAGTTGGATGACTTGGAAACATTTGCCTACCAGGAGGGCAGCTATGATGCACTGCCTCAGTCTGTGGTCATGGAGAGACAGCGGGTGAGGCCCACTGGTATATAGTCAGGCATAATCTTTATTTGCCTACAGAGGGGCACCTTTTAGCTGAGCCGCTTGATCTTTAATCATTTGGGGAGGAGAATCCTTGGGGAGGGGTGAGATTAACCCCTGTTTTGTTCTCACTGTGCTTCACAGGTGATTATTGAGGAGCTAATCAAGAAATTGGACATGAACTTGAGTGAGGACATTGCCTTACTATCCCCAGAGGAGTTGCGTCAGCAGGTGGATGCTGCTGTGGCACAAATTGTCAACCCAGCACGTGTAAAGGAACAGCTGGTGGATCAGCTGAAAACCCAGATCCGGGACCTTGAAATGTTTATCAATTTCATCCAGGGTCAGAAAACGCAAATATCTTGCATACTGGGCACAATCCATGGGGTTGGCTAGGAACCAGATCTGAAAGGGAACATGGAATGTATTGAATAACCTGAGGTTCTGGATTGAATTGTGATGCCAAATTAATATAAATATTTACTTCAGCTTAAGGCATTAATAGGTATCAAGTTTTGTTTATTCCTTCTTAAATTAGAGGGAAAATGAGAAGAACCAAGTCCTGTTTAATAATTTTTCAGTAGGGTAGTCCTTCTCCTGTCTTGCAGGGGGAAAAAAGCTAAATTCCTATGGAACCTGAATATCCTAGAACATTTATTCTGGCATAAGTTTTCTAGAGTCCACTTCATAGATCCTATTATTATCCGAAGTTTAATTCTGTAAGCCGCCCAGAGTCACCGTGTGAGAGTTGGGCAGCTTTACAAATTTGTTAGATAGATAGATAGATAGATAGATAGATAGATAGATAGATAGATAGATAGATAGATAGATAGATAGATAGATAGATAGTTGCAGATATATTAGGTTCTGTAATGTTGTCTGAAAAGATAAGGAGATCATGGTCATACCAAAATTTGTTGCACCATCTGCTTATCTATGTGGCTTGTGGAATGGTTGCTTCAGGTGGCTGTTTATAAATAAGACCTATGAGGATTGCTGTCTAAGATGAACAGCTGATCGCTGTTGATACTTTAGAGTGATTTCAGTTGTGACCTATTGCAGGATTTGATAACATTGGCCATCACAATAGCAAGGATATAGTCACTTCCTCATCCAGTGTTATATTCACTTTCAGTTGGCCTTCTGCATTCTTTCTGCAGTATAGGTAATTCTTTCTGTTCTGTGAGAGAATAAAGATACACAAATTTGACATCTGAAAAAGCAGTATCTGGCAAAAAGTATGACATGATTTCAATTATTGACTATTAAAATCACGTACTCTGACCTTATTTAGACAAGCCCATAAGACCTGGCTCTTTTCCCAAAACTAGAATTGGTGGTGGCCCTTGGGGGTTGTGGGATGGTGATTATTTTCTTCTGACGTTCTTTTTGTATTTTATGAATAGTTCTACATTTTTTATATCGTATGCCACCCAGCTTCATAATGGAGTTGGGTAGCTTAGAAATTTAATTAAATAAATAAGTAAGTAAAGTATTAACATTAATAAATTTACAGTGGCATAGGGTCTCTCTGAAATCCAGAGAATGGCAGTAAACAAAGTTTTTCATATTTTTGTTTTTAACAAAGACTCTGATGACCACTCAACTTTTATTATAGAATCACTACATACCAACTCCGGATATTTTTGTCTATCTAGAAAGAGTCCTCCTTGAGGGAGATAGGCGGTGATAGAAATTTGAAAAATAAATAAATAGGGGTAATCCTTTACAAAGGCTTGTACAGAACTGAGATATCCTCAGATGATTGCACTGAATGTGGAAGCAGAGAATATAGAAATAATGTATTGCAGCTGTTAGGTTTCATCTGTGTAAAGACAGCTGAAACAGAAGGATTATTGCTGGGATGAAGCTGGGCCTATGGATCACTGGGTCTGTGGATGTGAGCCAAAGCTGGTTTGGTTTTATAATGGTTTTATATTGGTTTTATAATGGTTGGCCAAAATCTTTTTCTTTCTGATATTGCAGAAGAAGGCAGTCCTGGCAAACCAGAGGATGGACATTGTGACTGTTCAGGTGGAAAAACTGGAAGTGGCACCTGCAAGCCAAACGCACAGCAACCCCACAGAAGCAACCGAGGTGGGTATCTGAGCAACTTCAGAGGCCCATATAGATTTGCTCTTAATCAAATAAATAAATAAAGGCTTTTTTTTTTTTTTTTGAAAAATTGATTCTAGATCAATGTTTAGTTAAAAAGATTGGATGAATAAAAAAATGTGTGGGGCCTTTTGCTTGTTGTAGGAATGAAGAGATGGCAGTTTGGAGTGGGTGGGTGGGTGAGAGAGCTGGAGTGTACAGAACCCATCCATCACAGGCTCACCTGCCCCAGTTCTTATTTCCTTTTCAGCCTCCAAGATGTTGGCAGAAGCAGCCACCAGTATCTTGTTTATACTATATTGTGGAAAAATTCAGCACCGTTTCTTTGGAAAGAGCTGAGTAGGAATTGGTCATCCTCATCAGCTGAGCTTTCCCCAGATGCCCCTTTGTAACCTTGATTTCTCTCTCACTAGTGGAGGTGTATTACTACAGGCTTATATTAATTTCTTGTGCTTGAAAATCAGCCACAGGCATCAAATGTCCCATCACTATAAGGAACTCAGATTCTTAAATATCAGACAGCCAAATGCCTTGGGGGTTTCCTGAAAAATGCTATGGGTGCAAGAGCTATAGGCGGAATGTGCTGTTTGATTGTACATACCAGGCTAATGAAATATGGAGTGAATTATGTGCATGTTGCAAAACACCCACAGATGGAAGAGGCAGCTCTATTCCTGCCTTAAGATTGATATATGGGCAACAATGTGGGCCTGTGTCTCCTTTTCATTATCTGCCCATGTTGTCCTGTTGAATGAGTCAGCACAGATATTACTACCCTCTTTCATGATCACCCATCATCTATATCAGTGCCCACCAACCCCAGTCTCAAGTACTGTTTCTTTTCCAAAACTATACAAGAATGTTGCTAAAGTGAGCCCTTCTTATCACTGCAACCATCATAGCCTTCCTCCTCATTCTGTCCCTTCCTCAATCAGTGATATGAGGCCCTGCAATACACAAGGATACACGACTCTGTTAAAGAATATTAAAGAATATTCACTTTCTTTCTGCAGTGAACCCAGAAGATGCCCAGAAGATGCGAGAAACGGGGCTACATCTCATGCGTCGGATGCTTGCTGTGCTACAGATTTTTGCCTTGAGCCAATTTGGTTGTGCAACAGGCCAAATCCCTCATCATTTATGGCAGAGGGACAAGTCTGACAGAGATTATTCCCCTTTAGTGAACAAGCTAGAGATGGCTGTGGCCCATGTCAGGCAACTTGCTCAAAAGTACCAGTTGCGAGAGCTGGAGCATGTCATCAGCTACTCAGGTGTCCAGGATACTTCTTTGGGAGGACGTGATGAACTAACGCTGGCTGTACGTAAAGAACTGACAACTGCTGTGCGGGATCTGCTGGCTCATGGTCTCTACGCCCCATCTCCTGGGATGAGCTTGGTTCTAGCTCCAATTGCCTGCTTGCTGCCTATGCTGGGCTCCTCCCCTCAGCCCATGCACCCATGGGAACTCTTTGTGAAGTATTACAGTTCAAAGAATGGCCGTGCCTTTGTGGAATCGCCAGCGCGCAAACTCTCCCAGTCTTTTGCCCTCCCAGTGATGGGTGGGGTACCTGCCACCCCAAAGCAGAGCCTGCTGTCAGCCATTCACACAGTATTGTCAGAACATGATCCATTCAAGCGTAGTGCAGACTCAGAACTGAAGGCACTGATATGCCTGGCGCTCAACGAGCAGCGTCTAGTCTCGTGGCTCAACCTCATCTGTAAGTCAGGAACATTGATCCAAGTCCACTACCAGCCCTGGAGTTACATGGCCCAGACAGGCTTTGAGGGAGCCCTTAATCTCCTTAGCCGCCTTAGTAATCTACAGTTCAGCCTTCCTGTGGACCTGGCTGTACGGCAGCTGAAAAACATCAAGGATGCCTTTTGAGTGGCTTGGCAGGTGGACGCTGCTTCAGTCCTGGGGTTGGCTGGGTGTGTGTGTGGGGCGGGGGGGCATTTGTTGCTCTGTCCAGGAGGCCAATCCTGGGGAGGAAAATGCTGCTAGTTGGCTGTAGTCTCCTGTTGCTGAACTGCTGCTATTAGCTATTCCAGTTGCATGCATCAGGCTGGCTAGAGCTCCTGATTGGCAGGAGTTCTGAGGTACCTGTTGCATGGACAAATTTGACAGCAGAGCTAGAGAGCATTTCACTTGCCAATAGACATTTTAAGGGGATGTTAGGAAGTTGTTTTTGTCCTGCCATGGAACCAAGGTTATATTTAAACATAGCTAATATTTTAGTTGCATCACAGTTTATGTGTTCTCTCCCTGAGGCATAGGGGAGTGATGCCTAGGTTTGTAATTTCACTTTTAAATATACTGCCTGGCTTCTCACATTTGAAGAAGTGGCTTTCTATGTGCCAGTAGCCTTAAAACTATTTGATACTGATGCTGCAGAACCAGTTACTTGCAGGGAGATGTGTTTGTTTTTTCCAGTCAAGCTATTTTGTGCTGAAATAGAATCCAGTGTATCCTTGCGTGTCAATGTATGCCCAATATTTTCAGCTGGCTTGCTGATAAGGGAATACATTGGTTAAGTAAATACCACAGTTTACTCAGATTCCAACCAGACTTGATGAAAACAGAAAATTCAATACACTCAGGTGTTGAGAGAGATTTTGGGGATTAGGTGGGAAGGAAGAATGAGAGAAGATAATGCACTTGTTTGTAGAAGCAGTTTAATTTGGGATCCTGGTTACTTTGATTTGTCAGAGTGGGTTGGAGGTCTTGGCTTGATGTCAAGAATGAAAAAGCTGTTAAGCTTGAAAGTTTAAACAGCACTTAAAGCTTCCTCCTTGAAAGAACAAGCACCTGGATGCTGGATGCTGGATGCCTCCTTGCTGGCACACAAAGTAGTCTTCTCTGACTTGGTCTGCACAACCAGCCCTAAGCTGCTGTTTTGGAAATTCACACTGCCGAACATTGAAGCTGAACCTATTGATTCTTCCATTAGATCTCTTAAAACAACAAGGCTTGGCTAGAATGTTCTTTTGAGCTATTTCTCTCCAGTGGAGTAGAATAGTGATAAAAGATGTATCTAAAAGGGATCCATTCCAGATTGTAGCACTCTTCCATTAGGTCAACAGTAATCTTTTAGTCTCCATGTAGACAGCACTTGTAACTCTATACAGTCTCTCTTAAGACTTCCTATATTTGTGAGACTGAAAGCAAACTGCAGTTCTCAAAGCTTTCTGACTATGCCATTGCTCAAGAGGGCAAGCAGGGGGGCTCATTGGCCTTTTGGCCACATAAACTGTGCAGTTTTATTTTTGTTTTCTTTTCTGAAAAACTAGTTGTGATACATCTCTATATATGAATGGTCTGACTGAAATTCCTGTCCAGTGTAGGTGCTCTCTTCTACCCTTAGGTGGTTTATCTGTTGGTGCACTTTAGAAAACCGTCCTAAGCCCTTCAGTTAAAAGTATCTGTTTGTGTGTTTTGACACCAGTTCATTGCAATGGAAGAATGCATTGATGGGGAAAATATGTCTTTTGCTGATAATAAACTCAGCCTGGTGTCTTAGGTTTTTTTTTTCATTTAATTTTCATTTGGTTTTATTTGAGTTCCTGCACTGAATTGGGATTAGACTCAAAGGCCTAATTGGCTTCTTCCCACTCTGCAGTTCTAATTGTTTCTCTAGGCTGACATGGCTGCCACAGAATCTGCTCCTGGCCACGTGTACATGTTTGGCTGAGGAAAAGTGAAGTATCTCTTTCAAAGGAGTTGCTCAATCTTCCTAGGGAAGGTACACAGTTCTGAGGATGATAGATCTTTCACAAAGAATGAAATAAATGGATTCATCTTTCCAACAGAATATGGAAAGATGATAGGAATATCAGCAAACAAAAGTATTATAGTTGTGTCTATGGAGATTTTTGGCATGAAGCTGATCCTGCTTTACTTGGTCCTCTAGTGATGGGGAAGAAATTGACACAGGGAATTCAGTATGTTGCACTACAGTGTATTTCCTTTGTTAAAAAAAAAAAAGCTGATGTTATCTTTAAGCATAGAAGAGAATCACCAACAAACTGACTGCTATTGTGAAAATGAGTTACAAAAGTGTCTAAAATCGTCCATCAGGAGCAAAGATAAATGACAGCCTCAAGAAAGAATATGGGTTCTTCACAAGAGACTACAGCACTTTGAAAGAGGCTTTGATACTTAATGCACCCTCTAGTCTAAGGAAGAGCTGGGTTTGTATACAGGTATTAAAAGTGACCTCAATTTTCTTCCTTTTTGTGGAGCACTGTTCATACTTGGCAGTGGGGGGGTGTCATTAGTAGGCCTGAAAGAAACAGAGGTTTCTAGAATTATGAAATAAATTGAAAGGAAAACCTGATAGGTAAGGGATTATTTAAATGACAGCCAATGAGGATTAGTGACAGTGAAAGGGAGGGAGGTGGAATGGAGTAGCCTAAATTCTGAACTGACAACTATTCTGTGATGCATTCCTGCTTTTTTTCAGTTAATTGTATTTATTGCAATAGATTAGGGGAGAGCAGCTGTTTTGCCTCCAAATAGCAGACGAAAACATAACACACACTCTAATAATTGACTCCTATTAGCATAAAATAGATTATACTGTTATTAGGAACTTGGCAGCTTTTTGTGATAGCCATTCATTCCCTGCCATCTTCACCACTTGAGAACCACAATGTATTTTTCCCAAGTAGTGGTAAGTAGTGTTTATTATTTGCCTAATTAATGGTAACACAAGGTCCTAATAACAAATACCCCAGCTCTTTCATAGAATATACAGTCAGAAAAATAATATTTGATTAAAACAAAGTCGATACACTTGATACACGGGCATCTATCTTCAAAATTATATAGGAGGAGGAGCAAGAAAACAGCTGTAATATATTATCTAAGTTTTCAGCTAGCTGGAAAGCACTTTGTTCATGTTCTTCTCAGCTATGAAATAGCAATAGGTATTTTAGGGGTCCATAAGTTTTTGAAATGTGGAGGATCCAATATAAAATGTCAAAATGTTCTGTCAGGAATAAGCCCTATTAGTGCTCCTGCAGTAAATACCATTTACAGTGAGCCCTTCTAGTGCATGTTCCTGTTCATCTATACAGTCTGCTATGGTTTGTGAGCCCTGAGCAATAACTGACAGCCAGCATAAAAACATGTACATTGCTGGTTTGATCCTGCACAGACACAGGTATGGAAAAAACAAACTCAAATGGCAGCATGATCAATTCTGCATTACTAATTGTTACAGTGAACAAATGAGATCAATGAATTAATAAAACTGAGGTGTACTAAATTTAAAAAATCAATATCCCAATTCATCCTCACAAATGATCAGTCATGCACTTGAAGCCTTCACTTAGAGAATCAATGATTTGTCACAGGCCAGAACTTTGGCAGAGACATAACCTCAAAAAGTTCAGTGTGTTTGATAGGTTTTGTTCAGCTGCTCTTTTTATTATACTTTTATGTATCTTTCAAAAAAAAATTACAGCTTCAAGTTTCAGCACATAACACCATAATATTGTAAGTCTTAACATTCAAGACGTTAGTGACAGTCATTCTCTAGAACTATCAATGTTGTATACAAATTTGCATAGCTTAACAATTCTATGATTAAATTAGATGCTCTGAGAAACAATATTGAAACAATTCTGAAATAGTCACATTAGTCAACATGATACTCATACCGTTAACCTCCCATTTCAAAAACAAAAACACAAAAAAGGAAAATGCTGTGTTGCATTGACCTTAAAAAATTAAACCATAATAAACAATAGTCTAGAACAGTGGTTTTCGACCAGGGCAAAGGGCCACAGGTGAAGAACATGTGATGGGTGGCTGCAGCATGTGTTGAGGGGGCCACAGAAAAGCAAAGTGTATTATACTGCAAATACTTCCTTGTTGATGCCAAATAAGGCACCAGTTACTGTCCTGTGTCTGTATCCAGTGATGGGACCTGGACAGGTACACAGGAGAAAAACAAGGTTGGAAGGGGAACATGGGCGGAAAAAGTTTGAGAAATACTGGTCTGGAAGATTCTCAGAGAATATGGGTGGGAGCTTTCCAGTATTTTCAAATAAGGGAATTTTCTCTTGGCTATGTAAGAGGATTTATGGAAAAGATCTATTCCTTAGCAATTTGAATAACAAAAAAAAAAATGGGAAATGCATGTTAGGTTGCTGATCCACAAAGTTATCTTTCAGTTGTCCTGTGCATGCAATACAAGAATCTTCAGCCAGTATTTTACACCAGTTGTGTAAAAGAAAATAATTTTTATGGTATATTTTAAATTCCAGATAGCACAAAACTGTTGAAGCAAAAGTTTCACTTTCAATTTACAAATTGTACAGTAATGATATTTTTATTTTTTTATTTATATTTCCAATTTAGTCATCGCCCATCTCATTCAAAGAGCCAGTTTACAATAAAGCAAGAATAAAAATTAAAATACAAGTTAAAAATACAATCAATATTATTTAAAAATATAATCCTGTTAAAAAGTTCTTGATTTACAGGAGCATCTTCAGGGTGCTAACCACCCCCAGGGTTGGTTACCCCTTTGTGCCTAAATAAATTTTTCAACATAGAAATCCAACCTTTAAAGATCTTTCTTGAATTTACTTACTCTTCCTAAATTTCTGAGTTCAGATCATTTCAGAACGGTGGGAAGAACGTCTTGCTTTGGCAGAAATAAGCAAAATAATTACAGAATTAACGTAATCTGCACAGCTCAGCCTTCTCCTACTGATAGGCTACTATTTTCATCTCCATCCCCAGCACAGTGCAGCAAGTTTTTAAATTGTTTTTAAGCTGATTCAAATAGTCCCAGTAGGGCTTTTTCTACGGAAAAAGTGTTTAGGAAATAATATCAATTGATCGTACTCTTAGCTTAACATAGAATTCAAAATGAAAGGGAGAAAAAGAGGGACTCCTGTTTTGCCTGAAGCTGGTTGGTATTCCCACGCTTAAAAAAATATATTAACAAAATAGAATCAATTGTCATCCTAGGTTCGGCTGCTCTCCCCCAACTCAAAATTTGACCTTCCTCTTTTAAATGCTTAATTCGAACCACAACTTTCACACAAAGTATGAATGAAAAGAACGGCAGAGGGCTTGCTGGGCTTGCTACCGCCATCTATTTTGGGTGGACTAGGTAGTAAATATATTAAACACATCATTACAACTACTTTTAAATCCTGGATTTCTTAATTGTTTTCTAAAAGTAAATCTTAATTTTTGAAAAGAGACGGCAGAAATTGCTTTTCATAACTCAGATATCGGAAATTTCAGCTTTCTCAGACCTACCGTCTTTCGTTTAAGTTCCATTAGCGCATGCGCAGCCTGTTAGCTAGGGTGAAAGGTTGGCGGAAGTTATTTGACTTTCTTTTTCCGGCTTCGTTCTATAGGCGAGATAGCTTCGGTAAGTTTGCCGTAGGGGTCGTGGAACAATCCATTATAATCCTCTTAAACTGTTTGGAAAGTCAGGTTGGTGGGACAGTTAAAGAGTAGATATAATTTGTCTTTGATGGTTTGGGAGGTTTGGGAATAAGAACCTGCAGCAAGTAGCTGTGATAGAGGACTTCGTTTCTCGGTCGGGGCTCTGCCTGCACGAGAGAGGGAAATATATTCTCTTAAGGGCTGATGTTCTTCTTCCTCAACTTCCATGCTAAAGTAGTCACCGTCTAGAAAAAGAAGTAAATGTGGAGGTGTCTGTTTTCAAGTAAAAATAAAGGAATGTCTACTCACTTCTAATGGGCAGCCATTGTCCTTTATCACTGTTTCCTTGGCTCTCGTTAGTGAGATTACGAAGATTAAGTTAACCCTGTTGGTGACCAAACTTCCCCCCAGCCATCATTGATCATACCTCTCATTGCTAAGGTCAAAAGATTTCTTTTAAATTCTGAGTTGTCCCACTCCCAGATAAAGCCGTATTTATATGTGAATGAAACGTTGTACATATCTGTGTATATCCAGGTGTAAGTTAGTTGATTACTTGATGGCAAGGAAATGCTTGATTTTTCAGATAACGATGTGATACATGAGTGAATGCTTTTTAAGTTTTTCTTCCTCTTCTGCTCAGAGATGGGCAAGTTTATGAAACCTGGGAAGGTGGTTCTTGTTCTGGCTGGACGTTATTCTGGACGCAAAGCTGTTATTGTTAAGGTGAGAAAGCTAGATCTCCTCAACCAAGTATTTTAGTAAAGACTCCCTGAACTCAACTCCAGATGACTAGATGGACATATCCATGTAGTCTTCTCGGCAACAATATGGAAGCGGTTTGCCAATACCTCCTTCCAGGATATTTTTTTACTCTCTAGTCTGCTCTACAGCCTTGGGATTTCCTAGTGGTTTCCCATTCAAGTATTAATCATGTCTAACCCTGCTTTGGTGTTTTCAAGATCAATTAAGTTGCCAGTTTACTTGTTAGAAGGGCTTAGTTGTGGTCCAAATTAGTGGAATATATTTGGTATTATCTTACCATTAGATTTTATTTCAAATATAAATTACCCACCATTTCAGAGCCACTTTAGAAAATATAGTTGCAGTCAAAGCCACTGGACAGCATACAGGTGCTATTATAGAACTACATAACCATACAAAAATATTACAAACTAATAAAGAGCTGTATCAGGAATAGAAACAACAAAGATGGAAATCCAGTTGCTTTGAATATCACAATGGAGAATTCTGTTTTAAAGTGATCTTAGCTACTGAGAAGAGCCAGTGACTGTCAATAATCTTATATTGTGTCTAGTTGTGTATGACTAGATTCATACATTGCAATAAGCATTGTTTATTTAAATATAGCTTACTGAACAAGCTCCAGTTTTCTGGATTACACTACATGTTAAGCCATAAAATGTAGCTTGCAAATTTCATTGGCTGGGTTCCTTTGACACACTTATTTGTTGTCAAAGCAACAAATAACATTATGGGCCTATTGAAAACTGTTTAATGTCTAATTGATTTCCGTGGATCTATATAAAGTCTAACAAACTGGGTGCAAAGTTCATTTTTGCCACTTACTACGATGTATTGAAAATTGCATTGATATATGGGATTTGATTTTATGTATATGTGTGCATATATATATATATATGAATATGAATATATGCATTGATATATGGGATGGGAGGGGGGACAGTTATTCATGGGGGTGGTTGGCCCTGTGAGGGTCCAAAGTTAAGATCTTCCCATCTGGAATTTTATATTTTATATTGTATGTTTTGTATTGTATTTTTAGGAATTTATATTGAACTGTTTTAGCGATTTGTTATTTTTGTTATTTGTAAGCCGCCCAGAGTTGTCATATGCAAAGAAATTTAATAAATAAAATAAAATAGTCATACTTGGGGCTGGCTAGTGCCTTGAAGTGCCCCTCCTATGCAATGACTGAATGAGACCACAGCCATCTGGATTTTATTATATTTGATAGTTCTGTGAAATTGTTTTATAGTGTGTTTTATATTGAAATTTTATTATATATTTATTGTCTATATTGTAAACTGCCCAGAGTCCCTCCGGTCAGAGGAGATGGGTGGTGACAAATTTGATAAACAAACAAATAAATAATAAAAATTAATGTATGTAGGCACATTTTATGATAACATGAATTCTTAAACTCCTCAAAGTGAGCTTAGGATGTAAATTCTGAACTAAGGAAAGTGAGGACAGATTTGCACAGTAATTAAACAATGATCAGCTGAAAAAATACAGAATGCCTTATTTGAAGAATGACTGGGTAAATCTTGAATAGGAGGTTCCCTATTCGGAAAAACAAAATAAATAACACTAACCCACCCACCCCATAACGTTGCAGTTTAATACCCATCAGTATCATCATTTAAACATTGTGACAGATGCTGCTTATGATGGCTTATCTTTCTAATGAGTTTCTATTACAGAACATTGACGATGGCACTTCAGACCGTCCATACAGCCATGCCTTGGTGGCAGGTATTGATCGTTACCCACGCAAAGTAACAGCCAGTATGGGCAAGAAGAAAATTGCTAAAAGGTCCAAAATCAAGTCATTCGTTAAAGTTTACAATTACAACCACTTGATGCCAACCAGGTGAGTTGGAAGGAAAAGAAAGCATGGAGGAATATTACGTGGGAGGAAAATAAAGTATGGAGGGCTGTATTTGCTCTTTCAACCAAGAGCAATAGTTTCTGTCTCCCTTCTCCTGTGCTTTTGAGCACAGCTGGGGAAGTCAAAGAAAAGCCAGGCAAGAGAGCAAAAGGGCTTCCGGGTTTGTAACTCCCCCGCCTTTTGTGTTTTGCTCAGATACTCCGTTGATATTCCCCTGGACAAAACCATTGTCAACAAGGATGTGTTTAGGGATCCTGCCCTGAAACGTAAGGCACGGCGAGAGGCCAAAGTGAAATTTGAAGAAAGGTGAATCTTGGAATAATGTTTGCTTCCAATTGAATGCATGCTGCAGGCATTAACTCTTGATGCAGCAAAAATGTTATAAGATAAGGTGGATGCAAAATAATTCCATCATAACTCATAACTGAGTTTACTTTTTTCTCTCTTGTCTCTCATCCCACCCTTTTGTAACATGTTGCTTGATGAACGAGCCTGTAGATTTCAAAGGCTTGGGTAACACTTTGAGTTGCCCTAATAAAGACAATGCTTTAAGAAGGAATTTAGACCTGTTCTGATGGTTGAGGTGGCTTGCTTCCTTGCTTATTTATTTTTCTATTTATTACATTTATATGGCTGCCCATCTCACACAACACAATTGGGCGGTGTACAACTTATTTTACAGCTTCTGTGATTCTGACAGTGTCTCTTGATTTATGTCAGTCTTCCATACTGGTTCCACTCTGAATGTGCTAGGGCTACAACTCCTAAAGTTCTCAACCACTGTACTTACGTGATACTCATTCCCTAGCTCATTTCATGCATGAAGTGATTCCTTTGGCTGATGCTCCCACATAGGGATTTGCAGAACCATTAACAAAATGTTTTCTTTCTTTCAGATATAAGACAGGCAAAAACAAGTGGTTTTTCCAGAAGCTCAGATTCTGATTTGCTTTTAGCTGCACCAATAAATGTTTTTGAAAAGCCCATTTCTCTGTGTTTGTATTGCAAATTTCCTCATCCATAGATGAGTTAGAAAGAGTAAGGCTACCAGAACTAGCCTGCAGAAATTCACTTGACCATAGAAGGCAGCAGACTTTTCTTTACTGCCATCTGCCAGTTGTCTGGATTTTTGCCCAGATCTGGTAGTGTTACTCAGACAGTAAGAATAGTAAAATAATTGTCATGAGATACTTTGTCAAGTAAAGCAGCAGAGGAATACATGAAAAATCATGTGATTGCATCATCCATTGGGGCCAATTTAAATCTGCCTCCTAATTGTGATAAAGTGAATTCTGAAGAACTGCAGACTGATTCCCTGACTCAATAGATGAAGAAAAATAAATCTCCACTATAGAACAGAGTATCCTAGATACGACATAATTGAAATAGGAATACAGTAATAGGAAATAATAATGTGTATGTGATTATTACTACACTCATAATTTGCCCTTCCTCTGGCTTTGCTGGCTGGGGAATTCTTGGAATTGAAGTCCACACATCTTAAAGTTGCAAAGGTTGAGAAACACTGCTCTGAAGGTTTATATCTTTGGCTTCCAGCATTATTCATTTTTGCTTAGTGTAAATATATTGCTGGGTGGAGTAAAATCAAATACTAAAAAGAGAAAAATCACTTGAACAGTTTTTGAGTAGCACCCTGAGTAAGGACTGAATGTGTGCTACTTGAAAAGAATTAGAAGCCTGATAGTGTCGCCCTAATTTCATGTTGACTGGAGAGCACGTTGCCATGTACACGTGATCATTGTTTAAAATCCTTAAAACAGGTGGTAACGGTTTTGAGCTCCAACTCCTGTCACCCTGTAATTACGGCTAGTGGATAACTTGGGGAAAAGCAATGCATGTGTCTCTTGTCCTAAGTGTAGGATAAAAAGAAGACTAGACAGAGCCAGCTGACCAAACAAGTCGATCCTTAGCATCCGTTTCCTGAAATTTCTCATACGGCTCGGGTGTTGGAGATAAAATAGGTGTTGGACGGGGTGTTGCTCGGGTGTTGGACGGCGCGCGCATACAGGTTGTCCATTCAGCCCAAACTGGATAGATCTTCGGATCCTTCCGAAATAGAATTCGACTTAGACCTTTCTGATTAGAGCCTCGCGCGGCTGAGGAGCGAAGGCAGCTTTCGGGAAGTTCTGAGAAAAACCTCCGCCTCCTCTCCCTGGAGGGCGGGGCTGACGGGAGGGCCTGAAGGGCTGGAAATCGAAAGTAGAAGCGAACTCTGAGAAGCAGGCGCTCCGAGCTTTGGAGGTAAGAGTTTGGGACGGGCAGTAGAGGGTGGTTCCCCTTCTTCCCTAAAGTCGCGAAGATCTACAAAAATCACGCTTTTCTTTTAATGGAGAAATTCGCCCCATGACCGTGGCAATGTAGTAGGGGCTGTGTTAACATCTCCTCCCGTCTCGACCCCCCACAAAAGTGGGGTGCTCCTGTTCTGAGGTCAGAAGAGATTGGGAAAGAAAGATTCCGCAAGCAATTTCATGCTCTCGACTCAACGCAGGCTTGATTCTGATGCGATGGGCAGGACACCACGCTCTTGAGGCCCGGAAGCCCTTCGGCCTTTCTGATTGTAAATAAATAAAGAAATCCGGGTTGATTCACATTTGGGTTGGGACTTCCTCTTCTCTCTCTCTCCCAAAGTAAGGATGAGATGGGAGCCTATTTCTGGGCAGAAAGGAGGGAAGCCCAGAATTTGTTCCTGGGTTCTGAGCTCGCTAATCTGAACTTTTTTTTTTTTTTAATAAAAATGCCAACTTTTAGCTAGCCCGCATGGCTGGGATTATTGGAGTTGCCAAAAATTATGTTGTGTAACACGAATATAAAATGTGGTTGCTTGATTTTAGCTCAGCTTATTGCATGAATCCAGTCACAGAGATTTGTAATGCGTGGCCATTGAGTTACTGGGATGTGCAAGCCCTGTCAGCTGTGGTTTAGTCAGCAATTTATTTATTTATTTATTCATTCATTCATTCATTCATTCATTCATTCATTCATTCTTTAATTAATCAAATTTGTCACCGCCTGTCTCCTCCCACCGGAGGGACTCTGGGCAGTTTACAACAAAATACTCACTAAAACAATAAATACATGTATGCATAAATAAATTTATGATTAAACTGTACTTAGCATGATGTCTGAACTTGGACAATACTTTGTATGGGTAGCACCCATTGAAACTGAAGATGGGGAAAAGGGAGGAGGGATACTGATAACCAGGAAGACTTCTAGTGGTTAAAAAGTGGGGATTTTAGCTCAGAAATTCTCTGTATTCCTTATGGCCACTTGAAGCAGATTAAATTGTGCAAAGTTTGTACACAATTGCAGAATGATTTGGCATTTCCCCTCATGAAATGTACTGTAAATGCACCCCTTCCATTTTTTCTTCTAGGAGTGTCAGCACAATGGATTCAAATACGGTAAGCACTAGTAGGAAACTAATATAAAAAGGTGGACTTTGTTTACCAGAAATAAAAGGAGAATGTAGAAGGCTCTAGAATGCCCTCATGCAACATGGATTGCTCCAGATGTTATGGACTACAATTACCAGTCAGCCTAGCTAGTGTGGTCAGTGATAATGGGAATTGTAGATCAAGCGTAGACAGACTTCAGGTGGAGTCCAGACAGGAAGTGGTAATTAGAAAATATTTTTATTCTGGCTGTGGTCTATTAAAGCTTATGTAGTGGTAAATTCACACAGTTCCCCAGGACTTTAGTCCCTTTCTAAAAAAATTCCTAGCATATTTGTCTTTAGTTTTCACTGAACTACTACTGTGACTGCAATATTTTTTTCCTGTGGGTATCACAAGCAGTTCCAAGTCCTTTACATTAAAGAAGTGAAGATATTATCTGCCCATTTCACCCAGTTTGGAGAAACTATTGAGCTCTTTGTAGTCAACTTGAGTGGGTTTTTTTTTCCTTGATACGATGTCGACTGCCAATTTGGCCACTTCACAGCTCTTACCTGGCATCAGATAATTTGTGAACAAATTAAATAGGACAACCTGGGAATGCACTAGGCAGAACATCCTTACTTCACTTCATTGGGGAAAAGGCCATTTTGAAGATGTACTGGAAGTTTTTTCTTCTTGCCCTAAGATTGCTAAATCTGTTCGGAAATCTTTGGTGAAGTATTTTTAGCAGAATAACAACCATGTTTGTATGTCATGCTAAACTGTACTTTAGCATAATATAAATACATCAGAATAGGGAGCAGCCTCACATACCTTTCTCCTTCTGCATGTCTGAGAGAGTATCTCAGAAGCTTCCATTTTATTTAACTGATGTTTGTAATTTTTTTAAACCCATGAATTGGATGTATTGAAATAAGGGTGAGCCTATACTAGGCTTCCCTATTATTTTCACAAAACGTTTCAGGAGCCAAAATATGTATGGCCAGTCCCTGCTTTTTCAGGAAGAGGGCAGACTTTCTTTGCCTTAAAATAGTGATTCACACATGGTGGTTTAGCAACTATCTGTAGTACCAATGCCAATATATATGTATACATATTAATAAGGTGAAAACTTTGGAAGGTCTCATTCATGTTACGTACCCTGGCTTATATGGGGGTCTGCAAAAGATTTGTAAATGATGTGTTTGGGAACCATTGTCATAAAAACAATCAGTGGTTGTGCTGGAAGAAAACAATTCTTTGTTTGTTTGTTTCCTTTATGACCATCAGAGGTGGAAGGGCTTTCTCTATAATTTATTCATAAAGAGACTGATTTATGGAATGCTTACACTTTATGTTATTACAAATGGATGTTTTCAAGGAACAGTGATTGTGTTCCCTGTTGCCTCTTTAAATTTTCTTAATTAATGCTTCCACATCAGGGGTAATGCTCCCTTCTCCTCAGCTCTCTTCCCCATTCCTTTGTGATCACCTCCATACTTCCTTTGTGGGAGGAAGGCTGTGAACCTCGTTTTGTTCTGCAGGAGTCCTTCATCCATCTACCTGGGGATAACTTTGCTGCAGGTGAACCTTGGAAGATGACAGCAGTCCAAATCTTGAGAGAGATTAAGAGATGCCAGGTATTCCACTTAGAGAAGAGATTGTCTTTAGTGGTTCAGATGAGATAAACTGGTGTTTGGTCATTCCTTGGAAACTCTCATCTCCACTCCTACCTATTGGTAGCCAAGTTTTAGTGTTTGGTAACAGTTGAGGTTTACTGGACATGCCCCAAGGCACGTTAATGTCCCATCATCCATTCCTCCTGTTCTTGATAGATTATTTTTAGCTTTCTGTTTAAATTGTCACAGTTAAAGCATGAGAGAAAATTCTGATCGGCCTACGGTTGTCTCTTCATCTTCAGGATGCATGGAAAGTTTTTGAAATGGATTGTTTATCCTTGGAGACAAGCAAAAGGGCAAGTGAGCAGGACTTGGCCAAATTACAAGAAGAATATGATCTGCTCAGTCGAAATCTTCTTGAAGCTGAAAATGAGGCCAAGGCCCAGGAAGCCTCCTTCCAGGTCTGACAATTTTAAATCCAGACTTATGTATAATCTTCCTGTAAGGATGCCTTCAATGGAGCAACACATTGACTGCATCATCATATTACTCCTGATTGCCTACAGAAATCTCCAGAAAGTGAAGATGAGGCCCAGGATATAGCTCTGGTGTGCCACATTTTAAAACTAGATTGTATATATTCTTTTAAAACAAACATTTTTTGGCAATGCTTGAAAAGTTGGATATTGTAATTTATATGCATTATATTGTTTCAGTTAAGCCATATAGTACATTTATTGCTTATTTTGCATAATTTCTTTTGTTCTTGCAAGCCACTAGGTGAATATGTTAGAGACGGAGGCTTCTAATGCCCTGAACTTCTCATCTGTAGAATTTTTCTTAAGCGCTTTGGCCCAAATTAGAATATTTCCCCAGTTATTGCCAATGCACATTGCAAGCTTTTGCTTGCAGCCACTTGGACAAAATCCATTCAAGTGAACTGTGCATGCCATGCCAGTACTGGCAGCTGGGCACTCCAGTTCAAATATGTTAGAAGCCATAATCTCTGGTGTAGAAATGAGACCCCACAACTCTGTAGCAAGGAAGATGTGCCAGGTCCATTCTTGGTAATCTTCTGTTTAAGGGCAGAAAAGCTTGATCAACTTCATATTCCTGTAACTGACTGTGTCAACATAATACGTTTGCCTGTGTTTAATTGTGGCTTACTCAACCCCGTCTTTTGGGTTCAAAGGACCCAGTAAGCCATAAACCAAGGACACAAATTAACTTTGCAAATCACACTTAGCTAAAATGTGGTTGGTTAATTTGTAGTTCAGAGTACGAGGCAAACACGGCTATTGTTTCCCATACTCTGCTATCTCCAGAATTTCAGCATCTCTTCCAGAATTCTTCCTGCCGGAGTCCCTAGGCTCAGGCCTCTTGCCACAAGCTGAAACCTTGGGGAGGCCCAGCAATGATGGCTGTATCTGTTCAGAAGCTGATAACGTGCAGTCTGTTTTCCGAGAGTCTGAGTCAGTAATTCATCTTTAGACTGCCATCCAGTGGCAAAGAAGTCCCACTTGTTCCCAACTGGTAACCTACCTTCTTCCCCTGCAGTCAACGCTTCAGTTGGGAAAGGAGGATTCAGACCAGTTGCTGAAAGAAAAACAGGCACTGGAAAATGAAGTGAAACATCTGGAGTGTCTTCATACAGCCCAGGAAGAACTTTTCAAGGTATTAGGACAAACGAGTTTCCAGATGTTTCTTAAAGATGGCTTTGGAAAGCCATATTATTTTATTTAAACTCACATAGGCGAGCTTTGGCCCTGAGCTATACAAATTATTCAAAACCTCAGCCCGAATTCTTCTTCGGACTTCTCCATTTGGAGGAATTCTCCAAACCACTTGTTTTTCTAGAGCAAAAAATACTGGGGCTTGAACATATCTGTCAGTCACATTTTCTGCCCTATAAACCAACCCAGGAGGCAAAACATTTTGTACAGGTACTTTTGTGTCTTCCCCTAATATTTCACATCTGATTTTGAACATGGAGGGGGCTGAGCCCCAATTTGTGTGCTAGAGTTTGAGGAACAAGTAAACCTGTTGCATAGGAGAGGGAGTCTCAAGATTCAGTGTATACAACTTTGCATTGCCTAGGTTCCAGCTGCTCTTCCTGACACAGATATGGTGTTTAAAGGTCATGTGGAAGAGGGAAAGTTTGAGAACTTGCCAGAAATGCTGACTGTCTTGCCCCAGATCCGATGCCCTGTACGTGGGGGATTGGCTCTCATCACTTTTGAGGATCCTGAAGGTAGGAACAAGACTTCAAAATTGAAATTCTGGTTCTTTTTAGCATCACCATAATGGCTATTAATTGTGAATCACAGTGAAGGTAAAGAATGGGAACTTGTTTGGAGGGAAAAATATCAAAGTACTTAAGGATAATGTGATTTCTTCAAATCAGTTAAGATATTGGTTCAGTCTTACCTTGCCATGGGCTCTTTATTTACCTTTAAGTAGGTTTCATTCACTTAGCCCATGCCTTTAAATTGGGAGAAGAATTAAGCAGAAGAAATGGAAGAGAAGAGAAGCATGGATTTTAATAGTGTCAGCTCTCTTAATCTGGTCTGTATCATTTCAGATCTACATCGGTGACATTCCTCGATACCAAAACAAACAAAAGATAACAGTAAAGAAAAACCTTCCCACTTATAGAAAGGAAGCATTGTAGCCTTTCATTCAAACAATGTGTTTTCTATTCAGAGGGGATTATATTTATTTATTTATTTATTCACATTTCTGTCACTGCCCATCTCCCCCTAAAAGGGGGACTCTTTACCTAAAATACAGACACAATCTGCAGATATCAGTAAGAACTGGGCCTAAGTGTAGATAGAGAATTCAGAGGGATATTTTGCATCAGGTCTGGAGCCCCATTGCTTGGTCTTGCACAGTGATCCAGGTGTTTTCCAAAGATGAAAAAAAAATAACCCACAAAGGACAGTGCATTTAAATCAGTGTTCCTCAGCCTCAGCAACTTGAAGACCTGTGGACCATGCTGTGGACCATGCTGGCTGGGGAATTCTGGGAGTTGAAGTCCACAGGTCTTCAAGTTGCTGAGGCTGAGGAACACTGATTTAAAGGACAAGTTCCAACTTCATGAGCCCTCCCTTTTGTACTTTCTGTACTACTGTTTTATACTTTGTTAGAAACTGAAAATTTTCTTCAGTCCATCACAGTGTTTCTCAACCTTGGCAACTTTAAGATGTGTGGACCAACTCCCATTAGCTGGTTGGGGAATTCTGGGAGTTGAAGTCCACACATCTTAAAGTTGCCAAGGTTGAGAAATACTGGTCCATCATGTATTGAATCCATTGATTAAAAACCCTAAATCCTGTACACCCATTCAAGCAATGAGATGGTCCAAAAATACCCTCTTCTCAAAGAATGGGGAAACTGGTTGGGGGTTGTTGAACTGACCCAAGAGCTGCAGAGGGAAGAGACTGGTTTGGTTTGAATGTGTCTCTTTCCTTACTTCTCCCCATCAGTTGCCAGCAGCATCATCAAAACAGGACAGCATCGCATCCAGCTAGACGAGTGGAGCTACATGCATGTGAAGGCTGAACCTGTGATCTTGCTGCTGCCCTCATTCTTAAGTGTGAGTTCTTCAGCCTTTGATTGTGGAGGAATGTATGCATTTGGGGGGTTACTGTAGAAAGGGGGTCTCACTGCAAGTAGTATTGTCTGCTCATCCAATCTGCTTAAATCTGTGATTAGGAAATATCCCAACTGATTGTTTTTGATTGTCTCAGTCCTTTAATAGATGGCTTGAGGAGGGAATGTTGGCAGGTACAGCTAATCACATGGTGAGCTGTATGAGTTCGGAGGGGAAAAGGCTAGCAAGTCCAAATTACTTGGCACTTTAAAATAAGGCAAAAACGTTGCCCCTGCATTCTGCAACCTGCAAAGTTACATACTTTCCCTTACCTCATTTTGAATTTTAACTTTTGATAATATATTTTCCATAAATAGTTATGGAGAAGGCCAAGGCATTGAGCATTAAAGCTTTGGTCCAACCACTGGAAATGCATTCTTCCCTTTTTTCTGCACCTTCTGTTTCAACTGGGGCTGCCTAACTTTCAAGGATGCAAGCAGTCAAATTAAAGAACTACAATGAAACTTTCGGATACCCAAAAAACTAATTTTATGCTCCATTCCACACTATATTTCCCTGAAAGATCAGCTATCGCTGTTCAAAAATATCATTCTGAAGAAGAGAGAAGTTATCGTCATGCTTTGAGTTTTCCTTTACCCACTTACGTTGTGGTTTTATTTTTATTTTTGCTTTCTTAAGCTGCAAAAAATCCCTAGTATTAATGCCAACACAATATTATAATAATGCTATACTGTTGTATACAATTCTACTTTCTCAAGGCTTTTTTTCTTCTGGCCCCAGCAGATCTCCCTGAAACAGAGTCCCCGGCAAGTGCTGTTATCTGGATTGTCTGCCCTGTCTTTGCCCAAGGATCAGCTCTATGACAAGCTAGCTCTGTTTTTCAGCAAACGGAAGAACCAGGGGGGTGAGGTGGAGAATGTGGAACAGCTGAGGAACTCAGACAGTATAGTGCTGACTTTTGTGGATGATGGAGGTAGGGGGAAATGTGAGAAAATGGAGAGTGTGCCTCATGTGTGTTGGGGGGAGTAGCGTTCCTTCTACAAGTTTAGAGGCTCATGATTATATAGCCTTCTGGATTTATCAGTGGTCCCATATTCTTCCTAAGATACTTCTATTGAAGCACACAAGGGTGGGTTAAGAATTGTAAGCAGGCCCACAACTAGGGTCTGTGTCTTCCGGGGCAAACATGGATTCTGTGCCCATTTTGGTGCCCCCCCCCCCCAGCACGGCGCCCAGGACACATGCCCTGCTTGCCTGCCCCCCCCCCCCCCAGTTGCGGCCCTGATTGTAAAAGTGGCCATCCACTCTTGATCTGAGCATGGAAGCTGGAATCCTAGCTTCTGAGCCTGGACCATCAATAGATTCCCTCTGCATATTTATCATAACCCTTTTTGAAACAACTACTAGTACTGTAGCCACTGCATTATTCTATAACAATTACTCATAGTCCTCATTTAGTGACCACAGTTAGGATCAGCAACTCATCCTTAAGGGAAGTGTTCGCTAAGTGAAGCTGCAACTGTGCTTATGATCTTAACTTCAGGTATCCTTTGCTTTACAGACCTGCAAAGACTGTAAATGCGAGGACTGGTCACAAAGTTACTTGTTCATCACCATCATAACTTAGAACAGTCACTAAACAAGGCAGTCTCTAAATGAGGACTACCTGTAGTTCTGTAGTGTTGTGCTGTTTAGATTGAGAATGGCTTCCTTTTCCCCACCTTAAATCTGTTTCTTCACATTTTCAGCAAGTACTTCTCAGTCCTTGTATTTTGTGGATTAACTTTTCCCATCATTTTGTAAATTTCTTACTCAACGTTTCTCAACTTTAACAGTTTTAAAAGTCTGTTTGGTCAGTCTTTTACTTCACAAGACAGGTGAATTGGAACATTTCTAATTTTATCTTTTTTTTTTTTTAGAACATTACAATGTTTAGTAATTCTTGAAACTTTCTAGTTTCAGCATTTTTGTTTGAACATCCCATAAGAGTTCAATTTTTTAAAAAGCATGTTGTTCCATTTTCTTTTCTGCTTCACTTCTCTGCACAAACCGATTTTTTTTCCTTCTAATTGGAAAGACGTGGGCAGAAAACTGAAATAAGCACAGCAACATTGCGCTTTGCGGTCTGTAAAACTTGCTTTGTCTTGCACAAGGACACATATTTGGGGGGACGGGTCTTGGTTACAGATTTCAAGCACAGTCTTTTTCCTTCCTTCCAGTGGCTCAACGGATTGTTGAAAAAGGTCTGTTCCAGGTGCCTCTTGGAAAGGAAACCCATCAGGTCAAGGCATCACCTTGCTTAGGTGGGGAAATGGCAGATTTACAGGTGAGGGGGAAAGATTGACAGAGATACATCATGTTCTCCTCTCCTAAAGCAAACTGTGCCCCCATCCAAAGGCTACAGTAGGGTGGGGGCTGTTTTCCAAAAGTAGTGGGTGGGGCTAGAAGAAAAACTAAATTTTGTTTCATTTATATTTAACTTTAATTTAAATTATATACAGTTGACATGGTTACTTTACAGTCATGTATTTAATCATTTTTTTCTCTCTCACCATAGAAATTAAAAGTTGGTAACAATTTTTGGAGATTTGGGGGGGCACATCAAGGCTTTGTGGCATGGGTATCTCTGGGGTCAAAAGAGTCAAAAGCTGCAAGGAGGCAGATGTAGTTTCACAAATGAAACTCTGCCCTTTTGAATGTGCAGTTCTTAACACAGAGATGATGCCGTTCTTTGGGAGGCTCTGCCCTGAACAGTAGCCCGTTCCTGGCCCCAGTCAGAGAGAGATCTTCCTTCTCCTCCCAAATTCTGGTACATTATAGCAGGAATAATTCCATAGGAAAATGGTGTAAAAAGGGGAAGAAGAAAAGGTCTCCTTTAGCTCAACTTTAAGCTCTTTTCTCCAATTTTCAACAGTGGAGCACAATTGTGATTCCATAAGACCCATACATTTAACTGTGTAATGCAAATGTGATATGTACCTTTCCATCCTGGTGCCAGCTGAAGAATTTACAAGATGTTCTGTGGTCCACTGGAATTAGAAAGGGCATCTCATGTATATGAATTGGACATTCAGTCGTCTCATATCAAGAACCCCAACTTAAAGCAGAGAACACTGCCTACCTAAAATCAGCTGGCAGGACTATAAACAGATCTCTTGACTCTTGTTTTTATTTTAACCGCTGCTGTTCCTGGCTTTATATTTATCTTTATTTGTGGCATTTGTTCACCAGCTTCCATTTTCTTTTCTCTCCATCCCAGCTCTGTCCTTCGGTCTGCGCTCGTACCGTCCTGCTGACAGAGATTCCAGATGTCTTAGAGAGGGAGCTAATGTGTGAAGCTCTGGAGATCCATTTCCAGAAGCCAAGCAAGGGTGGGGGAGAGGTGGAAGCTGCTGTGTACGTTCCAGCTGGACATTGCGCAGTAGCTGTTTTTCAGGAGGAGATCTGACCGATTCTGCTTGCCCAAGACAGAGATGACATCTCAGTCAAGATACAGCTGAAAAGAAGCACATGGAACATGCTGATGATCCAGGGAAGAGAAGAAACTTTTGATCGCCTGAACTAGGGCTTAGTGGAAGGAGATAGAACCTGTCGAGCTGGTATTGCTGGGCAAGGTGGGAGATAGATCCATTTTTGTAGTTTAGGTGATAAACTGAGGGGTCTTCTGCCACAATGATACCTGTCTTTCACATCTGAACTATGCACGATTTGATCTGTGTTGCTGTTTGTTCCTCCAGTAAGTTTATTGTATGTCATTGAGGCAGCTGTAGCTGCCTAAATTGTATTTTCCTGCAGAACATATTCAACAAGAAAAATGTTCAGAAAATAAAAAGAATGGAATGCTGTTCACAAAGAATTCATGCAAAGGGAGCAAGGCTTTTAAGTAAAATAATTCAGTGGCTTATTGGTTGATTCAGTAATTGGAAATTTTGACTGCAGCAGGGGTGAAATTGCTTGAAGCATTAGGATATCCTAAAATAATATGACCTAAAGAACGTACGATAAGAATGAATAATACTAAAAACGTCCTTTGCAAACAGGAGAGACATGTTTGTATGTGTGATGTGCCTGTCTGTGTTACAGATTAGTTTTTTTTCCAAGGAAGTTAAACACTCCCCCATTTTAACCTCGGATATGTGTTTGAAACAGCCTTTTCATATATATACGAAACCAGTACGTGGCCCCAAAGTATCTACTAAGTTCCATGGCCAAGGAGGAATATAACCTTGTCTCTCTCTAATTCAACACCATAACCACTGCAAATTGAAGGTGCTCTGGATGAAGATGAATCTGGGCAAGAGTGTCTGCAGACGTGGTCAGAGTCAAGATGGCAGCCATAACGGTGCAATCAAAGCACCAGTTTTTACATGAGTTGCACATGTGGCTTATGTGACATACATGAAAGGTAGGGCTATGATTGCCTTGCTGTGGCTGCCATCTTGACTTTTTTGACCACACTGAATCTGGATGCACAGAAATTCTGAATGTCTGATATTTATGTAACTTTTTTTAGGGGCTTGATGAGGCTAAAGTACATGGGAGGAAATTTGGTTGGCTTTCCCCATTATCCCTCTCTGCATCTGTTGACTCTTGGCATAGTAAGGCTTCAGCCAATGCAGATGGGGAAGGCACTGGGCAAATGGATATCGTGAGGAAACCCAGTGCAGGAGGAGGAAAGGTCTACCTATTTTTACTTCCTTACCCAAGTTGATTTGTTGATCGCTTAGTACAGTGTTTCTCAACCTTGGCAGCTTGTAGATGTGTGGACTTCAACTTCCAGAATTCCATGGCTGGCTGGGAAATTCTGGGAGTTGAAGTCCACACACCTTTAAACTGCCAAGGTTGAGAAACACTTAGTAAAACTATGAAAGATGTGTAACACCTCACACAACTTAAGCGAGCATAGGCAAAATACATACATGGATACATAAAAAAGCCTTCCAGAAGCAAAAACAGGTCGAACCTTTGGTTCATTGTAAGATTAACTACCGCTCCTGGATTACACGGGAAAGCTAGGTTGTCTAGCCTTATTTGGACAATTACATTGGGAATCGGACCAGCAGGCGGAGACCGCCCCCCTCTGCAGAAATCGCTGCTGTGTGATAAACAGCTTCGGCCTGCGTTAATACTCCCGACTGCTGCAAATCCCCGAGGGAGCGATACTGGGCGTTCTCATCGGGCGGCGCCAAGGTAGTAAAACCCTCCAGCGTCGCACAGGGCTGGAAATAATTGAGGCTGCAGTTCCGTGGCTCCCAAGCGTGTGTACCGCATTTTTGTGCAAATGCAAATATTGTGGGTGTGTACTTCGTGTTCGCCAAGCTGCGTATCTGCTTAAATCGATCGCTTTTTTCTGCCCCCCTCCCCCCCTCAAGGCGGTTCTTGGGTTGGGCTTTCGTTTTTTCGTTACAGTTGTTCCTGCCCAGGTTGGTATCCACGTACCCAAGTCTACCCGACTGCACGGATTTCTTTTTCCTCTTAAAATTACTTGCCGCCTCATTTCTTTGAACCCAGTGCTGCACCTCACTTCGGGAGTGCGGCGTTATCCCGGTCGGCAGCGCGCTTCGTTCGCGGATTTCATTTTCTCCGCTCGCTGCTACTTCCTGCACCCGTTAAGAGGACGATTTCGGGTGAAGCCACGCGTTTGATTCTGGCAAACAAAAAAGTTTTTCTGCCGCTTTGATGAATGCTTTTCCTGCCATCCCCACCGGCCCACAAAAACCCTATCATATTTAGAGCGACAAGAAATGCAGAGGGAGTGACATTTGCAAACCAGTATGGCAGCGTTTCTCAACCTTGGCCACTTGTAGATGTGTGGACTTCAACTCCCAGAATTCCATGCCTGGCTGGGGAATTCTGGGAATTGAAGTCCACACACCTTAAAGTTGCTAAGGTTGAGGAACTGCTTTCTGGCTTACAATTTTCTACTGTGGGAAGTTAAAATCTTCAAGAAGATTTCATAACATTATAGCAAGTCAGCTAATAGAACGACTGAAGAGGAGCCCACTAGCCGATGCTGGGGCTTTCAAAAAGGAATGTGATGTTTTAGATGCTCGGTTGCTATTTTTAATTATATAAAGAGTGAGTATACTAAAAAAAGAAAAGTGGTTGGTTTCACTTCAATATAGTTGTGTGAGCAATTCGCTTTACAGGTGCTCTTTTTATGAGATTTCTGTCCTGTCAACAGCTCCCTTTAAATCTTGTGTGGTGTGTATAGAGCCAGAACACCCATTACAGATGAAACTGCTATGGCTCCATCCTGCAAATATGCTTCCATCAACTTACATTTGGCCTGTTTTTAAAATTCTATCCCAGGAATGTGCCTCCAAGGAGTGATATTCCTGGACTCTCGTTTAGAAAGAGGATCTGAAGACCCAAGCAAAAGATGAGGGCTGAAATACCTTTTTCTTTGATAAAAATAACTTTTCCTTGCCTGCTTTTTGAACTGTTCCCTGCTTTGTCTTTCTCTCTCTCTGTCCATCTGTCTCTCTCACTTTCTCTTCCATGCACATACATATACACAGGGACCCAATGCCCTGGGCCTTTTCTAGACCAGCATGTTGCACAAGAACACCTGCATATACATCTTCCCCTCCCCTTTTCACTGCATTTTACTCAGGCTTGATTAGTAGGTTTGGAAAAAGCACTGAAACTTCATGAATATTTATATTATGCAGGAATACTTCTTTGCATGTTAATTTGATGATTTCTGGTGAATAATTCAAGAGCAGAGAGTCAGTCCAAGCACCTGTGCTGGAGCAACAAGGCTTTTGAGGGAAGTGACAAGCTGGCTCCTCGCCCACCATCAGTAGGGCAGGACCTTCCATTGCTGCATTATTCATGTGAGAGTCAGCAAGACAAACGGGGCGGGGGGAGCTCGTGGGGCTCATTTATTTGCAGCCTCTGAGATGGCTGGGCTAAGGCTGAAAAGGTCTTGCCAGAGGAGACATTTGTGGGCTTGGCGGGAGAGGGAAGGGAATCACTTGGTCCCTCACAGCCTGGTCAGAAAGAACAATGGACTCTAAAAACAAACATATCTTTCAGTATTAAATACATTAATGTTCCAGCTTTGTTTTTCTCCAGATCTTTTTACCTGTTACACTGATGTGATAATGTCTGTAGTTAATATATTCTTCAGTTTATACATTCATCGAGTACAGCTGCTGTCCAGGTTAAGCAAGATCAGATTTACATAAACTCCTTTGTGTGCAGGATACGAGTGCTTGCCAACTTCAGATGTGGCTTAAACACTGGCATTCTGCACACAACACAAAACAGTATGGCAAGCAGATGATACCTACGTTATGCAAGAGTCAGGCTCTGTGGGGCTTTCCAGAACAAAATGATTAGGTGAGTAGGAGAATGTTTACTCCCCTCTTTTGGGGGAGGTGGGCAGTGACGAAATTTGATAAATGAATAAATACAAAAAATTGTATTTGAACTCAAAAAGTATTGGATGTTTGGGTAGGTGTGGTCAAGAAATATGTACCTTTTCCAAACTGTTTGCTTCTTCCTCCAAAGGAAAATGAATAGGTCATCCCCCCATGAGGATGGGGACTTTAAAATATTTGTGACACCCAAGTCCATGGATCATCTGTGTGCTGTGTTTGAAACTGAAGATGCTTGTCTTCTTGAGCACTGCACCACTGGAGGGGATGGTGGGTTACCTCTGCTGTACCTCTAGTTCAGTGCCAGGATGCCTTTTTCCCTAGATGGCAGCTGAAATCATTGGGCATGAGTTACTGCTGTTGGGGCTGGATGATTCACAACTGTAATAGTGTTCAAAATTCTTCCTATGGCAAAAAGCCAATCATCTGTGAGTCTGCTATAGACCTGTCAGGCCTGTCCACATGGCAGCTTCTCTTCCAGATTAGACAAAACGTCATCATGCTGCACTATTTGCGTTCGTGGATATCCCAGTGACTTACCCCTGGAGCATGCAGCGGACAAGTTGATGGTGCAATTGTGGTGGAGAAACTGGCAGTGCTGAATTTGTATCAGAGTCCCCCAACTGTGCTATGATCACCTTTGAGGATGCAAAAGGTCACTAGTTAAGTAGAACAATTATATGGTGTCGTGCTGGCATGTATGTAAGGAAAGAAGTAATTTATGGCTGAAGAAAAACAATGAAGGTCCTTTTGTTGATAGTTGTTAGTGATGCAGATCTGTCATTTGGGGATTGGAGTAAGCATTAATCTTCCCTATGGCAGGGATGTCTTATTTCTGACAGCTTGAGGGTCGTGCCAGGCACTGTGAGGCCTGTCAAAGGCCACACTTCAGAAGGAAGCAGGGCTATGGCCTGTTTTGGCAGGAGGAGGTGGGTTCCTAGGAATTTTAAGGAGTTTATGCAGGACATAAAGCCCCCAGGCTGCTCCTTAAATTTCCCCCAACCATTCCAAAATGTAAAAAGGGCCTGATTTTTGCCCCTACCAGCCACCAAGTGAAAGTTCCTGGGTACCACCAAAGACTACATGCAACTTTTAGGCCAAATGTGCTGCACCTCTGCCCTATGATATATGCGTCATTAAAGTTTACATACCTTTGAAATCTGGCAAAAAATCCTGGCTTAGAGAGTTTATTGTATATTTTCCCCCCTTCAAAATGGAAGCTTCTTGCTGGAGGATTGCTGGCAGTTTTGGGAAACTCACACCTTCAAATTGTTGCATGATTTTGACAAAAACAGATATTGGAAGGTGACATTGATATAGTGAATATTTGGTTCTGAATACAGAAAAAGTTGATACTGGTTTGGGCATTTACTGTTTGGGGGGATGGGGGCCCCAAATTAAAGTCTACTCCAGTAATGAGCAATCTGTACAAAACTGCTTATTATTGGAGATTACATTTTACAGTCAAGATTTTGAATTTTAAAATGTTGGAAGGTAGATTTTGAGTTGAGGATTTTGAGAAGCATTCTGAGGATTGAGCGAGTATCCCTGGAGGTGATGGGGAAACGCAAAAAGAAGCAAGCAGAGAAGTTTTGTTCTATTGCAGTGATGAGCTTAGGGCTTCCTATTGACTCCTCTTGATCCCTGTTTTTTTCTCATTCAGTAGCTCAGTAGGTACTGAAAGTCAACATGGTTTGTCAGTCTGTGCAAAAAACTGTTCTTTGGAAGTAATAGCACATTCAACTGAATTGAACCCCAGTGAGGTTAACAGCCTGGGTGATGTCTCTACCTTGATGGTGGTGGGGAACTGAACTCTCAATTCTGAATTATGAACCCTCCAACTTTCTTACTGAGATAATATTGAATTAATTTTTAGGAATTTCTGGAAAGTGTTCTGTCTGTTTGGAGCAGCAGTGGAATTGCTGCAAGCAGCTATAGCCACCAAATGGCAACAGAACTTCACTTCAAAAGAGTACTATCTTAATTACTGAAAATATTGTCATTGGGAGTACATCTAAGCACACTAGAGGTCATTTCCAAAGCTACTGAGTAGCAACTGGATATACACGTCTGGTAAAGATATACAGAAATGCTTCTAAGGCAGAAGATACAATATTTTAAGAAACTAAAATACTTCAATAGCTCTAAAAGGAAGATTCTATATGTCCTGAAAGCTAAAGAACTTAGTTTTAGTCTGAATATTCTGTATGCAGTTTAACAGACAAAACCATGAAACTGCATGGAAAGGAGTTGGAAATGCATTCTGAACATGATCTGTGTATTCCTTGTGATGGAAACTTAGATTACACAGATTCCATTTTTCCCACACCACTTACCCTATAGAGTAGACTATGGAGACAAAGTGACTTCTCCAAATCACTCAGTCAGCTTCTATGGCTAAAGGTGAACTTCAGTCTCCCTGGTCCCAATTCAGCACTGTATCCACTACAGTATATTGGCTTGTCAAGAAACTGGGGATTTTGCAGGCTAGTGAAAGCTATCAATACTTCAGAGACAGGTGCTTTATTTTTATTTATTTTCTATCCTTTTATTTTTTATAAATAAGGAGGCAAATATACGAAATACTCCTTCCTTCTCTTTTCCCCACAACCACCACCCTGTGAGCTGAGTTGGGCTGAGAGGGTAACTGGCCCAAGGTCACCCAGCCAGCTTTCATGCCTAAGGCGGGACTAGAACTCTCAGCCTCCTGGTTTCTAGCCCGTTGCCTTAACCACTAGACCAAACTGACTCTATGCTCTGGTGTCTTCTATAATTAGTATTAGTGCATACCCCTCTTTTTGCAGAGTGCACCCTCCTTGGACACAACTTCCAGGATCACAGGCTGGTGTGGTTTTATTGTTATCTGCTACAGCACTTTGCTTCTTTTCTGGGAAAAAGCCCTTTCAGTTTCCTGTCTAGAAGTGAGAAGCATTTATTTTAATATCAATGGGATGCCTTGAATTCTAATTATGGTCTATGAGTTCTACCGCAGTTGTTGTTTTTTCCTCTTTGTCTAGAAGGTCTTTTCTAGAATTCCCATTAGAGTCTGTCAGAGAAAACTCGGTTTAAGTAGTTATATAGGTCACATTTTGTAAACCCGGCAGAAACGGAGCTAGCTTTCCAAGGCTTCTTTGTTGTTAGTAGCTGGCCTACCTCAGTGGACTTATTGGCCATGAAACTGAGTTCCTTCAGTGGACTATGAGCCTAGACCTAGTCTTTAAGTTAGTTGTCTCAAGGTTTTAAAGGACCCGTGTCTGATAAATTAGAAGATAAATAATCTTAAGGAGCTATGTTAAAATAATAGGGTGGCTTTTAAGGATGCTTGGTGTGACTTGCCACCTCTTAATACGTAGCCTTTTCCTCTTTCAACAGTTTATAATTTCAAAGAAACATGGCTGTGATAGCAAGGCAGATGGGGCTACGTTGTGGCACAAGGCTGCGAGGAAGAAAGGCAGGGGAGAAGGGATACAGGAATCCCCAACGTTTTAGTTGACTTTCATTATTAGAACTTGCAGATCATTTGCATTTTGGGCTATCAGAGTTGTGTCATCATTGTAGCACAGGTTATTGACGTTTCTTTCTCCAGTATTAGAACCACACTCCTTTCAATCTAGCTTCCCTCAATATATATTCTGCATATAGTTTGAATAAATAAGTGGTGAGTGTACAGCCTTGTCTCACTCATTTGCTGACCTGGAACCAGTCTGTTTCATCACATTCCATCCAGATTGTGGCTTCCTGACCTGTGTATAGATTTCACATAAGGACAGTGAGATGTTTGGGATTCCCATTTTCCTAGGCACCTTCCACAGCTTGACATGGTTAGTACAATCAAAGGCCTTTCTATAATCAATGAAGCACATACTGACTTATTTTTGGTATTCTTTGGCTTTCTCAATAATCCAATGTGCATCAACAATAATATCTGTTGTTCCTTAGCCTTTTCTAAAGCCAACTTGAACATCTGGTATCTTCCTATCCATGTAGGGCTCTAATCAATGTTGAATGATATTAAGCATTATTTTGCTAGCAGATTAAATTAAGGATAATGTGCAATAGTTTGCATACTCTGTTAAGCTTCCTTTCTTTGTATTGGTAAGTACATTGACCTTTTTCAGTCTGTTGGCCACTGTGTCATTCTCCAGATTTGCTGATATAGTTTAGTTAGAACCTTTACTGATTCTTATGTTGCTTGCCATATTTCTGTATATGCTCCATCAATTCCTATAGCCCTCTGACCTGGTAGCCTGGTCAGCTTGGTAGTAATGATCAGAATGCTGATCTGTCTTCATTTTCTAATACTAGAGGTTCTTGTGAGCAGGGAATATTTTCTAAGATGTCTTGGATATTGACATCTCTACTACACAGAATTTCAGTATATTTGATCTTCTCTGAATCAGTTACTATCTGCCCACTGGCATTCTTTAGCAAACCAGTTTGAGGTTGGAATCTCCTTCTGAGTTTGGACATCCTTCAGAAAACTTGCCTAGTTTTTCCTGTGTCTGTTTTCATCTTGGATGTCTTTATAGATGTCATAATTCTGCTTCTTTTCTCTTCTAAAGAATGAAAAAATAAAAGGGGGCTTTTCTATGATTTCTTCTCTGTGTCAACAGTGGAAACCCCTTTCACCCAATACAGCAGATAAGGAGAAATTAATTTTGTTCCAGCTCCTCCAGAGCTATTTCAAGCTAAAGCCAGCCACTTCTAACCCCAGGACAGATTAAGCTGAGCTGTTTGCATAATTTACCAAACTCAACCACTGCCATCTGCACCCAAACCCAGTTGAGCTTGTTATACAAACCCAACCCAATTAAGCTTGTTGAACGAACAGGGCCTACTGTAGCCTCAGGAACTTTTCAAAAGGAGCAACTATTTTATGTTGGCAGAAAAAGTTAGCAGAAATTATTGGAATCTGAATTGCTAGCCACAAGTAGACTCTGGAAAGATAGAAGATGTGTACCTTTAATCGAAAGGAAGGACAAGGTATTTCACAGTAGTATTCATTTTCACATGCTGATTTGAAAGAAATTCTCATCTTTGCCCAGAGCCAAACTATGTATGCACCTCAGTTCTGTGAAAATGCACAGGAAAAAACACAAAAAGGGATGTGTGAGAAAGAACTGGGCTGAGGGAAACTGAGGATAAAAAATTCTAGTCTTTGTGGGCCTTTATGTTCTTTCATTCTTTCATCTGGAACTTGTTCCAAGAATTCTTTGTTATTGAATAGAAATAATGAAATGCATTGAATAAGAATTATGATTATCTATGATTCTTTATGCTTGAGCTGCAAAAACTGGTTCTTCAGCTGATGAACCAGCTCTTAGCAGTTCTTTGCCAAAATAGTGACAGGCCACTGGGAGTTATAATTTGCAGTATTTGGAGGCCCACAGACTCCTATCCTTGATGTAGGTAAAACCTGCTAGACTCTTATAAGCCAAGGAAGATGATGAACAGAGTTTTAATAGCCACTAGCAATGTGCTTGATTTGGATAATGAAAAGAGGACTGAAAGTTTTGGCCTGCCCATGCGTGAAGGTTTTTATTTTTAATTTATGTGGATTTGATATGCACCAAATCTTGTTCTGTAAGTGTAGTTCACATTTCTGCAATCTGGAACCTTCCAGATGTGATGATTTGCACTTCTATAACTTCATCATACCTGGAGAAAATGAATGCTTATCTTTTTATTCATGGCATAAAAAGAGGGGGGGCAAATACCCTAATACTCCTTGCACAAAAGTCAACATTTTTTATAGCAAGGAGTCCTTTATTTTACTTAGAGAAACAAGTCAGATATTACTCGTCATCTCTTCAATTTCTAAAAATGCTGCCCTTCATGGCTATCTGTGACGCATTTTCAATTCCAGGCTGTCATCCAGAAACTTGTGGAAAGTTGCATCAGTGTTATCTATTGATATAAAATTTCTTATCCTTTAATCCTTTATTGGATATCCAGCAAGACTTTGATATAGCTCTACAAACTGAGCATTATTGGGCCAACTAATAAGGTTGCATCAGGATAAAGTAAGTCGTTCCCCCGTCCACACACTCTCTTTTGCTTTGTAGAAATGGCTGCCTGGATGCTCAGTATCTCCAGAGCTTGAGCCTGAAGCTAAAAGAGCTGAATGTTGGATGAAGAAACATGCGCCTACAAACACTGTGAAATGCAGAAAACTCCTAAGCTTCCAAAGCCAGGAATCATCATTCCTGCTTGGCACAATGTCTCAAGGGTCTTTTTTTCCAACCACGGAAGCATGGTACAGTGACCACATTTGGCAGGGCAAAGTGAAAGTGTAACCCATGCAAAACTGACATTTTTCTTAAACTGATCTATCTACCCAAGCCTTGATTTTAACTTAACAATTGGTGAGTTCTACAGATGGGGCTGGCCCATTCAATTTCCCAGCTTTCAGGGTTATCTTTCTCCCTGTATGTCCAGCAGATGTGTGTGTTCCCTCTGCTTTCTACCACCTTAAAAGCATCTGCAGGCACTTGCATGCCTTCCTCTTCAAAAATCTCCCTCTCTGCAAATAATTCATGTATCAGAAAGGGAGCTTTTCAGACAAAAGGATTTTTGACATGACTCCTCTTCCAGAGAAGTAGCCAAGTCCCCACACACTCTTGATGGGTTTTAAAAAGTCACATGAGAGGATTGTAACACATCATTAAAGTTGCTTTGCTAGCATCTTGTGATGTTTTAGTTATCTAGATCAGTGTTTCTCAACCTTGGCAACTTTAAGCTGTGTGGATGCTGGCTGGGAAATTCTGGGAATTGAAGTCCACATAGCTTAAAGTTGCCAAGATTGAAAAACACTGATCTAGATCATTGTATTCCTCACAATATTTGTCAGAGTCTAAGGGAATCCCCCCCCCTTTTTTTTAATGAAAATGTACTTCTAACGGTTGCCTTTGGATATTGTGCTGAAAAGTGTAGATATAAGCAATTATACAAAGGGGGAAAGTAGAAGCTCTTCTGAGTGAAAAGCATGATGCCCTAGTGCAGAATTACTTGGAACGTATGACAAGATGATGCAGGAAGCATTTTTGTGTCTGATCTAGTATCATGCTTGAAATCACACTGACATTGGGACAGCAGCTGATGCAAGCAGAATTTGGAGACACTTCTCAGGCTTTTTACATGTTGAGACACTGACTCCCAGAAGAGAAGAAAGAAGAAACACAAGTACTCTTCATTTCTCTCCCCAGTTATCCCTGCTAGTAACTCTGAATTTCCAGGAGAGTTGCAGATAAATTGGTTTCTGCTTCTGTGCAAAACTTGCTGGTTCGTTCAGAGCCTCTCCCACTTTCTGCAAATACCAGGCTTCAAGTAACAAATCTTGCAAGGATTTTGTTCTAATGTGACCTGAACTTCCTACTGCAGCCTGGTTTAAAGAAGGCCTTTAGAAAGTTCCAAGTTGGACTGTGATCTGTTCAGAATGCAAAGGCATATAAGAAATGTCCTTTTCTCCTCCAAACCCATAACTGTATAACTTTTTTTTTTTTACCTTTTCAGGAAACTGTTATATAAACCAAATCACACAAAGCCAGGTGCAGGAAATTTGTGGGCCCTCAGATGTTGCTAGGCTACAATCTCTAGCAGCTACCAAGAGCATGCCCAATAGTGAAGGATGCTAGAAGCCAAGTTCCTCCATTCCTGTGAGCCTTTCTTCACATATAGTTGTTGTTATATAACACTGGTAATTTTAATTACCCTTTTGTTTAAACTTGGTTGGCAGACGAGATGTATTCCAGGCAGCTATATCAATTCCTCCCTTCCTCCTAGGTCTCTGGGAAGTTCTCAGAAAACACAAATAATGAAACTATTCCCCATCAGCTGGCAAAGTCAGCAAACACAAACCTATGAAAGAATAGGGAGATGAGAACCACAGGACAAATTCTATCATTTTTGTTATGCTTTTAATGGAACACCCAGAAAACACCTAAGGCATATGGTAACAGTAGGCAGACTAGCAATTTCATGTCTGAATCTGTAAACAGCGTTGGCACATTTGCTTTGTTGACACACACGTACACGCACGCACGCAGGCGCAAGCAGAAGAGAACTTCTTTTCAAACACCATAAAGAGACTTGAGAAAGCATCTTGAACCATAACAAGACACACAAGCTGTTTGTGAACCACCCAAAGTAGATGGGGTGGGACAGTGTCACCACCAGCTATGAGGGGGCTGTGCAGCCTGCTCTCACTGCCAACTGCCTTTTCTTCCTCAGCCATCTCCCTAGCATGGGGGGGAGGGATCTATTTGGCAATAGTAGTGGTTCCACAGCTGACTCTCGCTGCAGGGCCAGGATATCCATCGCTTGTCATTCAAGCCTACATCACACTAAATCATGCAAATAAAACAGCCTGCCTTGACAAAGGGAGCACTTTTCCTGCCTCTGAAACACCCACAATTACCTTGACTTTAGCTTTCTTTGCTAACATTTCTCCCAGTGGTAATTAATACCCCTTCTGGGGTTTGGCCAGCCAAGCCTAACACAATGCCAAATGGGACTTTAAAAACAAAAAGAAAAGCTAACTGATGATAATGGAGAGAGGATATTTGAAATGATGTTTTTATTTTAGAGACATAAGTATAAAAAAAACAGTGAAACAAATCTTAAAGAAATAGCAGACACTATGAAATGTTTACCTCTGGACTCAGAATTCTGAACTGTTTAAATCTGAGGGACAGTTGAATTAAGTCATCCTGACAATCAAAGAGAAGAGTGGGTCTATAAAAAGACTGTAAAGTGAGTTATTTTACTCTCTGTGTGACCTTTCCCCCTCCTAAATTCTATGCAATCTATAATTGAGAATGGTATAAAAAATTAGAGAGAGAGAGAGAGATAATAGAGATATTTCATTCATTTAGGAAGTTTTTTTAAAAAATCTCTCTAAAGATATTTCATCTCCAGCAAGAAAACAAATGAGGCCCAACTCTGATGTTAACTTTGGCACATTGCAAATCATTTCCCTGAGGGAGTTTTACCTTTGTCCCTTTCACTTCTTTATTTGAGGGGTCCCTATATAAGGGGAGCTGGTATTAACTGCCAGATCAAGTTGCTGTAGCTGTTGTGTAAGAAGGCTGCTATTAGTTCATGCCACCAAGGACCCACTTCAGCCCCATGAAACTGGTTTTGCAAAAACTGCTCTTTAAATGCTCTTTGGACCTTCAATAATGTTCAGGGTACATGCTGCTTAAACGCTCACTGAGCAGGAAATATGGCACTTTTTTGATCAGACTGCTCCATCTTTGGCCCTTCATGTCAGCCATACCTGTGGCAATCTATGCAACATCATTTTGGAGCTGTGTCAGCTGCCCTGAACCCTGCAAGAAAATCCATCAAGAAAGGCTTCTTGTGATAAATGGTGTCCTTGTATTTTGTTTTACAGACAATTCAAGAAAACACCTTATTTCTCCCCCCCCCAAATTTTATCCTTGAAATTAAGCACATTCTTTTAACTGGTTAAGACCACTGATTTTAATTTTAAAAGGATGGGGAGCAGTGGTCAAGGGGCTTTATTATTACAGATGGCCCATAAAACCACTATCTGAAACACACATATATGCATGCACACAGACACACACAGTCAAGCTGCAAAATAAAAGGGATGATACAAAGTTCAAGATTACAGTATTAACCAGCAAGGCAACAAACAGCATAGTTATAGTGCTTTAAAATTTGATGTTTTCTGTATAAAAGAACTACAGCTTACCGAGTAGTAGTAAGACAAATCCGCTTTAACTCTAGCACAAAGGCAAAGATCTCTTCCGTTCAGGAGGAACGTTTGAAAACTGTCAGATTCCAGCATGAGAAAGCAAGGTTGCGGGAAGGGAACAGGACATCTCTTGCTGCTGCTTTGGGTTAAGACTAGTTTTTCTTTTTGGGTGTGTTTGCAAATACATGAAAATATATATTTGCCCCATCTCTTCCCAAAGGCACTGGAGCACACTACAGGAAGGGGTTGGTTATCTCTCACCAATGAGTAATTCCAGAAATTATACCAGTGTTTCTCAACCTTGGCAACTTTAAGATGTGTGGAGTTCAACTCCCAGAATTCCCTAGCCAGTATGGCTGGCTGGGGAATTCTGGGAGTTGATGTCCGCACATCTTAATGTTGCCAAGGTTGAGAAACACTGAATTATACTATGAACAGAATTCACATTCTCCATATTGATCATTTGACAGAGACTCATTGAGCCAGACATCTGCTCAATTTCAAAAGTAGTTTTCAGCCATTAAGATTCAGAAACAGTGGTCAGGAGACTTAAACAACACTTTCACAGTACCATGCAGAAAATGTCCCATGGCTCTCCTAAAGAAGGATGAGGCTATCTCGGACAGGACAATTCATTGTGTCCATTAATAGCATCAAAATCTATGCATTTCTGCAACAATTCATCCTATTATGTAGGTGTCCTCACTGATCAAAGAACAGAAGCCGTAAATATATTTCATACTATTTCCTTGGGGTGGGGCTCTCTTTTTAAACAAGTCAACATTGGCAAAGGCTTCTTGAATTAGACCTTACTCACTGTTTGGAACAAGGCACAATAAACTGGGAGTAACAATGCAGCATATAAGTTCTTTTAAAGGCAAGGCTATTCCTTGCAGTTTTACAATGATGAGGTTAGAAATGTTTTGGAATGCCATCCAGAATAAGGCACCAGGCAGCAGCAAGAAGGAAGGCATGAGAAAAAAAAAACCATCAACAACCCATGAAGTTTTACAATAGATTCTCACCCCACCCCACCCCTCCCCCACTACTTTGTAAGAGCTTGGGAGACCACAGCTGATCATGAAAGACTGATTTTTTTTCCTGTTGTGCTTAAAACAAGAGAAAGTTGGGAACTCCAGTTTTCTTTTTTGGCTATACAGTTGGGATCTGTAAACTCCTACTGGCCTATAATCTTAAAGATCGGAAGCTAAAAAATTGGGCCTTGGTAGGTCCTGGGAGATGGTAAAAATACCAAGAGGTATGAGGATATGTACAAAGTAAGTGGCAGAAGAAATGCCACATCAGATAATCAGGACTACAGCCTCATGCTCTGGGTTAGTCTCCAGGATCTATTGAGTCTCTCATATATCAGATCAAATCTCTGCATCTTCCCTTCCTGATGCCCTCCAGATTTGGAAATTCCCTCTGCTGGAAAGGCTGAAAGTTTAAGTTCAATATCTCTGAAGGGCTTCAAGCTGGAAAAGGTGGCATTTGACTGTGAATGAGTGGCTGGCTGTCCAGCCAGCTGTCTTTCCATAATGTATGAACTTCTAGGAATCTGCCTTACACTACATTAAACCACTAAGGGCCATTGAAAGTTCTCAGGCCAATGTTTTTTCCAGCTAACTTGACCCAACATGGCTTGGATCTGGAATTACCTGCAATAAAAATCACATACTGTAGCATTGAGCATCGGCTCCTTGAAGCAACTGACCTTTTGGTTCCTCCCAGATCTAGGATCCCATGAATTAATTTGGATTCTGTAATAAGTTTCAGTAAGAACACGACAGGTTAAATAATGTTAAAAAATGCTTAGTGGCCTTTGTTTGGGCCTCTAGGAATGATGTACTCACCAATCTCAAAACATCAAGATATACAGAATACTGTAATGAAAGGAATGATCCACAGCAAGAATAATCACTTCCAGAATGTTCATCTTTTGCTTAGAACTATCCACTGGATGTTTCGCATTCAAACCTAGATTTTCTCCACACTGACTGCAGTGGATACCTCCTTCCCTATGTTACTCACCAAAATGTCTAATGGGGTTGTTTATTATAAAGGTGACAGCCAAGGCATCTTAGAGCAGCCTTCCCAAGTTGGAGTCTTGCAAATAAATTGTCTTACTGTTTTCATAATTGGTAGATTAGGGAAGGATAGCTTAACAGACTGGCAACTGTTTCAGCAACTGGATGTTTGAGAAGGAAGAGAAAATATTTATAAATATTACATTGAAGGTGTGATTTTCCATTTCAGTTTTTTAAAGAAAAAAATGAATCTCTCTCTCTCACCTGCCCCCAATAAAGTATCAGGAATTAGATGCAGTACTAAAGACTAAAAAACTATAGCACTGTGCAAGAGTTTGAGAATGTTCTATTCCCAAAACAGACATGCTAGACAAACACAGTCCTGCAAAACATTAAAAGCTGAGGATCCCCCTAAATAATATGAGCAATCAAGGGCTGATAGGCCAACAAGACTCCAAAGATGGTTTCCATCCTCACACACATAAATTTTGCTAACAGTAGAGGGTTGGCCTTGACATTTTCATAGACCACTTTCTGATAGGAGAAGGAAAAGAATTGCCAGCAAGAAAAATGCTTACTTGATACAATTCAACGAAAGTCTTGTCTTTTTTTCCTCTAGGCCAATAAAAGACAAAATATTAGAATTAGGGATTTTCTGCCATTACTAACTGTGAGAATCAAAGGAAAAGGCTAAGAAGTAACCCGGGATCCTTGTCCTTTTCTGGGACCTATGTTGCTTAGTGGAATGTGAAGAAGGATAACAGCCTCACCCAAAGTAGACTGGCAACACTTTTGGAAAAAGGAGAAACTTCAGAAATGGATAATTCAAAGTGCAGAGAAATGCTGTGAGGATCAGATCCCTAAAAGAGTAAAAATATTTACTGACATAAAAAAAGAACTCTGGATTTTCAAGGAAGAGCTTTCAGAAATGGTGGTGAATGAAATAGGAGCAGATTTAACCTACTCAGCATAAAACGTCTTCAGCAGAAATAGTTTGTGGGTACATTCTTAAGGTGACCAACTGAAATTTTCAAGCTAAGATAGAATGCTTACAAATTAATCCAAAAATCTGTTTCTACCTTCTGCCCAATCTGTTTCTTGCAGAGAATTGGTCACGTTGCCCTTCCACAAAACAAAAACTGTAGACTCTGTTAACCAGCACCCATGGGGATTGGTAGATGCTGGATAAATGTAGTTTCTGGTTGCCTGAGAGTTACTATTAAACCCTAATACCCACTAGGTGGCAGCAGAGTGATACAGATTTTTTTGCCAGTTGCTTAAGAGTGCTGTCATCCCGCCCCCCCCCCTTGATTTTTGTGCCAGTTGCTTGAGAGTGCCGGTTTTTTTCCAGTTTGATTTTTGTGCCGGTTGCTTGAGAGTGCCGGTTAACTGAGAATCTACTGTATTTCACCTGCAGTGAGTCTTAAACATAAACTAGGTTCATGTTGGATGTAACTTGCAAATGACTGGCACAGGCACACATGCGGATGCTTTTGGTCTCAAAGGAGGGAATAAAATAATGCTGAGTTCAAAGTACTTCTCATATCTTTGACTGAGAACATATCCGTTGTTTTTATAGTTAAACATCAGATCAGCCCCGTATCAAGTCACAAGCCACTGAGATGACATACATGGTATCACTATTTTGAGATTACAGACTAGTCAGCTGTTTAGCACTGTTAAATATATGGCTGACTGCACAACCCCATTTAAATGGAAAAAGTCAATATTTCTCTTGAAAAGTAGCCACAGTTTGGAGTCTTGGGGCCAGGGCCGCAACTGGGGGGGGGGGGGGCAAGCAGGGCATGTGCCCTGGGCGCTGTGCTGGGGGGGCACCAAAATGGGCGCGGAATCCATGTTTGCCCTGGGTGGCACAGACCCTAGTTGCAAGCCTGCTTGGGGCTTCCTTCATTGGCAATTCTTTGATTTCTCCATACCTGCAATCTCTATAATAGATTTTGAAAAAGACGTGATATGTTAGGTTTGCCTAGATAACACAGGGTACTTCCATATTGCAGGAAGCAGTGGTGGCTTTGTTGCACCAACGTATAGGAGCGCCACCAGAGACAAAATTCCCTTCCTCCCCCATTCAGCTGCAAAGATGCCTAGTGTGTTCTGCTTATTAAATGTGCCCTTCCAAAGTGGCAAGTTTGAAGATTTGTTTCTATGGAAACTGTCAACTGTCAATAGCTGCTAGAACAATGGGTGTTTTACATGCTCTAAACTTATTAATCACTGAGTATTCAGAGGCAAGCTAAGGATGGCTAAGGAGAGAAGAGGCCATAGAGACAAACAACATGGCTAGGAATTTATGAACACTGAATGAAGAAAGATAAAGAAATCAGAGAAAATGCCAATGGATACATCTGCCGTGTGCACCTTTCACCTCTTCAGATGATGCCCTATGGTTCCTTTAAGAACAAAGTATCAAGATTGCAAAAGAAGAAGTGCTGGATTCACATAATATTTTGTTTTTTAAACTAGGCCAACCAATATTTTCATAGAGATGGGGCAATCTTTTAAGTTCTACTCTGTAAAGATTTTATGAAACTCAGAAGCCTGCCTCATCATTAAAAAGTCAATTAACCACAAGACAAGACATTTTTCTCTTCAATCCTTATGTCACTTATTCCATTAACAGCAGTGAGAGACCTGTCCATTCCTACTTCCCTCAAGGGTCAGATGTGGGGGGAGGGGAGGCAGTAAAAAAAAAGTCCCCCAAAATCAACCTGAGGTCAAACAGTCCACCCATGCCCTTTGCTTTAATTTTCTGTTTTCTTGTTTTCATCCTTCGGTGGAGCTTCAGGAATCAAGACAACTTTCCCAATATTCTTCTTCTCTTGCATCTGCTTCATGGCATCCACCACCTGTGTCAGAAGAAGGACCAGACCATTTCATTCCTTGTGCCTCAAGAAATATGACCAAGGAGAATACTTCCAAGGATATACAGTATATCAGCCTTGCCCAAACTGGTGCATTCTAGGTGTGATGGACTAGGAATACTCATCATTCCCTCTTTAACATATACTCACCACTCACTAACGCCATACATGGCTTGGGTTTGGTTTGTTTGTTTGGTTTTTGGTAATATCTGCCTAGAAAGAGAAGCATATACACATGGGAGAGGGAGTGTTGATCAAATGACTCAGCTGCTTGCTTACTCACTTTCTTCGTACTTCCTGTCATCAGGAGGCCAAACGCAAAGTCAGCCAAAGAAGGCTTTATACAACCTTCAACACCACTTTGCTCTCTATACTTTCTTTTTATAGCCTTTTCCCTTGAAAAATCTGCCTGACAATTTGTATGAAGCTGCCCTCCCCCCAGCATTAAAAGACCAACAGAATGAATGTGATCTATATACTGCTACTTTGGACATTCAACTGACACTGCTATAAGAGTATGGCAGATGGCCAGCAGACATCTAACATTTTGTAAACCCTCCTTAAAGGCTTTGGTGCTAATTTTCTGAAAAGGGAAGTGCTGGGGTTGAAGCCTATAATGATGTCAGTTCTTTGGAGGGATAAACTAGGCTAAAAGCAGGAAATTTTTATTGTGGAACACAATATATAAGAGGAATTCATTGGGTTGCCAAGCATTCTCACCTGTTCAAAGGGCCAAACAGAGTCCACCTTTGGTTTGATTTTGCCCTGATTGTAGAGACCAATTAGCTTGGTCACTACGGCAGCTAAGAGCTCCACTTCCTCATCTAGGTAGCCCAGATGGTAGCCACAAACTGCTTTGTTGAGATGAAGCAGCTGCAAGGCATTGATGCTAAACTGGTTCCACCAGGTCTTCGCCATAGCCATCAGGTTCTTCCTCTGCCCTGTTAGCAAGTTGGCTACACCTACAAAATTGAAAAATATCCAGTTTAGCACCCATCAGTGTAATAATGCTGGCAACTGTGCCTAGAAGATCAAGATGCCTCTTTCTTCAAATGCAAGGTACTGCAGTGTAGAAGCAGGCTACAGCTCTCGTTCTGAAGCTGCACTTTCACATCAGGAAGTTATACTTAATAAGGTGCTCTGCAAGAAGATGGGGACATTCTGGGCTGAAGTAAAGTCTGTCAGCCCAGCCCAATCTACCTCTGCTCCTTGATTGAGGTTCTATATAAGCAGAAGAAAGTCTATTTCCATCTCAACAGCAGCAGAATAGCTAGCGAGGATGGGGTTTGGGGAAGAATTTCCCTTTCCCAAAGCCCCTTTTTCTGAAACATGGCCTGTGGACAGATTCACTTCCTGGTTCCTGTATGCATGCTCAGACACATTCCAAAGCCGCTGAAACAAAAAACACAACTTTGGTTCACTGCTACAATTAAAAAGAAATCAATACTCACAGATGGTCCTTCCCAGCAACCAAAGAGAAAATTGGTGAGAAGATACAGTTCCTTTCCTTTGTGGAGTCCTTGGTGCTCTCTGAGCTTGGTTGAGCAACCAAGCTCAGAGAACACCAAGGGCTCCACAGTTCAACCCTGAGCTACGGATACTCTCTTTGATTGGTTTCCTTTGCTTTCCAGGATTTGGAAATGGCAAGCAAGTTGAAAATAAACTTGTCTATTAAGCTATGGGTTGACTGATATTAAGGATTAAGGGTGAAAACTATTCACTAACATTACTGCTACCTTTTTATTTTACTGCAATGGGGAATACTATGGTAGAAATGCTGGAAGGCTGATCACCATGCCCTCAATACCTTCCAGGCTTGACCATTCAGACAGATTTGGAACCATCAGATCACTAGAGATTCGCTTTCCGGACAATGTGTTATGCAGAAAGATGTGATATTTGATGATATGGAAAGCTACTGAGAGGCCCAGAAGTAAGCAAGATTATCTCCTTCATCTTTCTCCTGGCATAGTTTAGACCCTGAGATGTTGATACATCACTTCAGAATTTTAAGTGCCTGAATATTTACCTTGTTTTTAGACAGATCAAAGTTTGCCTGGAACCAATTTGAAATTCATCCCGTCTTGCAGAGTACCTACAAACTAACCACTAGTCTGAAGTGTATAGACAGAATATGAGAATAGTGGATAGCTTCACACTGCAGTAGCAAAAAGTAGCCTCTTGGGCTGTTCAGGGTTTTAAAGCTTTCTCTCTCTCTCTCTCTCTCTCTCTCTATATATATATATATATATATATATGTAGCTGCATAATTCATGTCACTCTAGATTGGCACCTAAGGCAGCAAGATTTCAGCATCCAATGTGATGGTGAAAGGGCTTATCTGCAGGTGCAAAATTACACTGTGTTCACTGCAGAGAAAAAGGGAAAAAAAGTATTGACAGCTTTGGAGCTTGACTTCCACATGCCACACATTTTCCATTATAGCTGCAGAATATTCGTTGATTCACAAAAAGGGATATTCATCAGGGAATCTCAAGAACGTGTGGACAGGAAGAGCATACAGTCACACAAGGGAGTGAACTGGAATTCAATATAAAACTGCAGGGAAGGCATTTCTCTGGGGCACTTGCTACATAGCAAGCCACAAGAATGAGCTGTCCTCAGAGCAGAAGTTTAGCTTGCAGAACATACCCTTCAATTCCAGTTGTGGTACAGTTGGTCTTAAAAATATTGCTGCTTTGTAAGTTTTCTCCTTGACCACATTAAAACATTGAAATCAGGTTCATGGGCAGGAACCAGCACCTTTTTCAGGCTTCAGATCCCCTCCACACCCAAATCTTGCAAGACCATATGCAAGAATGCTGCAGTTTCATTAGACCTGGCATTCTTACGAGATTTCAGCAATTTTTAATTTTATAAAATAATTTTACTTCTGAAGTCTGTAGGCATTATGGGACCCACAGATGCAGGGTTGTTGACCCCTATTGCACAGCTGCTGATAGCACAAATCCACATAGTAGTCAATCTTTCTGCTCTGGGAATCCTTGATACTTGGTTGTGGTTATCCAATTCAGATCCCTGAAGTTCCCAATGTAAGGTATGAGTAAAGAGCATTGTTACACAAATCCACCATCTTGTAAGTTTCACTAGAGCATCCAGCTGACCACTGTTAGAACTTTGGCCTGATCCAGAAAACCAGACCTCTAACATCATTACTTATTGTCTGAATTCCAGAGGATAAATCTTGACACTGCAAAGTGACCTCCTTTAGGCACACTGATTCTCAAATTCCATATCTGAGCTTTGGGATTTAGAAGATTTTGAAACTGAACTCCTGATGAATTTCAGCCACCCTTAGATGGGTTGCTTTCTTACTCACCATAGGTGACTAGTTTGCCCATTGGTTTCAGGAGGTGAAAGCCTTTTGTGGTATCTGAACCCCCCAAGGGGTCCAAAACAACATCTACACCTAAAAAGGAAGAGAAGAGGGAGGGAAAAAACCAGAAATTATTTACAGTAATGAGAAATTTCAATTGAAAGGAAACAAAATTATCTATGTGGCATTTTCAGTTTAGCCAAGTTTCAACAATTTTAATTTCAGTTACTTTAATTTTACTGTTAGGTCTTGGTAAAAGAAATGAAATAAATCAGCCACCAGGATAAACTAATCATTTATTCAAATGTATGATTCAGCCAGCCATCAATCTCTAAGTAGAATATCAATACTGTTCTCTCACACTATATTATTACTTTCCATCTACCAATAAACCTGTGGATGCTGCCTATGATTGCAAACTATTTTCCCCTTTTTTTATTATTATTATAATTTCAAGAAAAAAAGGGAAAACAATAATGCTGATACAAATGCACATTTAAAAGAGTATAGGAATTATAGTAAGGAAGGGGAAAAACAATATAAGCATTAAAATACAGGTGGATAACTAACAAAACTTGAATAACTAATTCTTATGGCTAATATATTCTAATACACCATGAACAACTTAGAGTATTATAAGACATTTCATATCCCATTTCTAATCAAAACATGCCCTTACTGAAATGTAAAAATATTTAGTGGGCACTATTGAAATCACTAAGAGGAAAAGAAAAGCTATAAATAAACAATACATTTAAAAAATACTGTAGGTAATATATACAGTTGTAATTGAAATTATTCAACCCCCATTGCAAATCAAGTTGATTGTCAAAATGTACAGACTTCCAGCTGTTTGCAATGAACAAATCAAACAAAAGCAATTGAAATAGCTCAACACAACGAACGCTTCAAGTGGTGTCCCCAAAGTCAACTGAAAATGCAACTTATAATGACTTCTCCAGTCTCAAAATTATTCAACCCCTTCATGGCAAGCATCTTCAGTACTTAGTAGAGCACCCTTTTGCTGTTATGACCTGCTGCAAATGAGATGCATAGCCAGACACCAGCTTCTGGTAGCGTTCCTGAGGAACCTTAGCCCATTCCTCATGAGCAGTGGCCTCCAGTTCAGTAATATTCTTGGGTTTGCGTGCTGCAACCGCCTTCTTCAAATCCCAGCAGAGATTTTCTATGGGGTTCAAGTCAGGTGACTGTGACGGCCACTGTAGAATCTTCCAGGACTTCTTCTGCATCCAAGCCTTAGTGAAATTTGAGGTATGCTTGGGATCATTGTCCTGTTGGAAGGTCCAATAACGCCCAAGCTTCAGGTTTCTTACAGATGGCATGGTGTTTTCTCCTAGGATTTCCTGATACTTCAATGAATCTATCTTGTCGTCCACACGCTGCAGGTTTCCAGTGCCAGAGGATGCAAAGCAGCCCCAGAGCATCCCTGAGCCACCACCATGCTTAACTGTAGGCAGAGTGTTCTTTTCAGTATATGCTTCATTCTTCTTCCTCCAGACATACCACTGATCCATTCGGCCGAAAAGTTCCAGTTTTGTTTCACCGCTCCACAGAACAGAATCCCAAAACTTCTGTGGCTTATTTATATGATTTTATATGATTTTGAACATACTGGAACTGACTTTTCTTGTGCTTTTGGGTCAGTAGTGGTGTACATCTTGGAGTTCTGGCATGGAAACCTTCTGTGTCTAGTACGCGCCTTACTGTGCTCACTGAAACCTCAGTGCCTGTTGCCACCAAGTCTTGCTGCAGGTCTTTTGCAGTCACTCGAGGGTTTCTCTCCACCTGCCTTCTCAGAAATCTGGTTGCAGCCATTGGCAGCTTCCTCCTTCTGCCCCATCCAGGTAGTGTCACCACTGTTCCTTTGACTTCAAACTTGCGAACTATGCTTCCAACAGTGTCTCTAGGGACATTCAGTGCCTTCGCTATCTTTTGTATCCTGTTCCTTGTTTGTGAAGGGCGATGATCTCTTCTCTTACCTTTCTGGACCATCCTTTTGACTTAGCCATACTATATTTCTGACATGCAGTCAAACGTGACACTCAGCAAACCCCTAGCCACTTCAGGTATTTCATGTGTTCCACCTCAAGCACACCTGGTGCAACTAATGAAGCCCTTGATTAGTTGCATCAGGTGTGCTTGAGGCAACACCTGTTTTGCATATTGTATGTGTGCTGTTGTGACGGATTCTATTCAGGGGGTTGAATAATTTTGAGTCTGGAGAAGTCATTACAAGCTGCATATTCAGTTGAATTTGGGGACACCACTTGAGGCATTCATTGTGTTGAGCTATTTCAATTGCTTTTGTTTGATTTGTTCATTGCAAACAGCTGAAAGTCTGTACATTTTGACAATCAACCTGATTTGCAATGGGGTTGAATAATTTTGATTACAACTGTATTGCAGGCTATATATAAGATTGAAATATAAACTCTATAACCCAGATTTGAGATGTGTTTCCAAATAAGATTGGATTGTACATCAGATTAATTTTTTAGATATGAAGTTATTCTAGACATCAGAGCGTATTCCCACAGCTTAGTTAACCATTCTTCCACAGACAGGACAAATCTAAGTAACACTTGGACCTTAAACGTTTGCTCCCAGTTTGGTATATTTTGGTTAGTCCTAATAAAGATATGGCCAAAGTAGATTTTGGAACAAATCCAGTAATCTCCATCTTTGAAAGATAAACATAAATTAACAGCTCTACAACTGCACCACCAACTCAATTATTTATTTAAACTGATTAAAAAGGTGACCCTGATTAAGCTGGACTGCAGTTATAATAGAAGTACTTAAAAATAACACGTGGGCTGCCAACTTTGGAAAGCAACATTTCCCTAAAGGAGAGAATGTCTCTTCTAATGCACCTGCAGTGATTGGCATAATTTGTTTCTATCTAACATCATTTTTTCCTCTGATTTGGTGCCCATCCTATATTTTGAAATGTAAATCCCATCACCACCACTGCCCCTGACTACACTTACTGTTTGACAATATTTCTGCACATTCATGACATTATGATTAGTCATGCTCTGCAAATTAAAATCTAAAAAAGTAAATAATAGATAATTCAAATTATGCCAGTTTATTGGCAAATTCTTCAGCCACTTTCTTTTCAGCTCTATAATACTGAATGTCCCAAACTGGAGCACAGAAAATGAAGGAAATCTCAGATCATCTTGCTCCACCCCTTCTTTTTATTCAGTCTCTACTAACCTTTGGGAGAGATCTTCCGGACTTCAGCCACATAATCAGCTGCCCGGTAATCAATAGGATGAGTCACCCCATTCTCTCTGAGGGCCTCATGTTTGGAGGCAGACGCTGTGCCAAAAATGGTGACATTTTCCACAGTTTTGCAGAGTTGGACTGCTGCAGTTCCCACACCACCTGGAGAAAGGGGAAAGTGGGTCAAGTGGGCAAGGAAGAAGGCCCACAAGCCAAAAGAATGCAAAGTTTTCCATTTATTTAAAAAAAAATGGATTGCCACTAAACTTACATGCTTCTGTTCTAACTAAAGTTAAATCAGTGCAAGATGATAGATAGATACCATAGGTAGGTAGGTAGGTAGGTAGGTGTGGGGAACATACCTAATACCTCTTCCTCCTCCTATTTTCCCCACAACAACCCTGTGAGGTGAGCTGGGCTGAGAGAGAGTGACTGGCCCAAGGTCACCCAGCCAGCTTTCATACCTAAAGCGGGACTAGAACTCACGGTCTCCTGGTTTCTAGCCTGGTGCTTACCCACTAGACCAAACCGGCTCTTATTCTCATCAGTACCATAAAATGGGCAAAGCATGAAGACAGTGTTAACACAAGGAAATGTATCTGACACTGTTTAATGGTCCTGACTACCTTCCCACCACAATCCGTGAGGGTTGGATAGATTGTGAGTGATTAGGACTTTTTGGAATAAGGAGAGGGATCTGTAAACCTCCAGCTGCTATTGGATTGACCCTGCATCATTCCTGATCTTTAGCCATACCAAATGATGGAGTCCAACAACATCTGAGGTTCATAATTTCCCCATCTCAGCCTTACAGCATTACAATTCAGAGTTTGGGAGCAGAAAAAAATTAGTATACTGTATATCAGATGGACTGAATGCCACATTCTTATATAACATATAGTGAGTAGAATGTCAGACAATGGCTATATTTGCACAAGAAACTAAAGCAAAGCAAGGCAACCTTTGGGGGTTGGGAACATACTTGGAACTTTTGAGTGCACGTGGTGGGTACACTCATAAATGGCTACATACGGTAGCTCAGCCAATCACAGAACATACTGTAAAGCTATTCTGCCATATAAATATAAAGCCTGAGGCTGGTGTTTTTCTTTGCAGTATATCAGATTCCATTAAAAATAATAAAGGAATCTTTTTTATTAAAGAAAAGTCAGAATCAGGGGGCTTAATCTGTACCAAGGGAAGGCACTACACTGCCTATCTCTACACCAATATTTGCTTAATTATCCCAATAGCCGGGTTCCCACAATACACTGAATTGTAAACTAACCACAATGTCTACACACTAACCACAAACTATTCAACCATATATTAGTTTCATGTCATGCAATATCTTAACCCAACCATTGTGGCTTATTAACCTTTTTTTCCCCCTTGACACTATGTAGAAACAAGCCACTACGGCATGTTCAACAAGCCAAAAGTAAACTATAGCTTAGAATGGGGTGGCAACTTTTCTGTAACCAAAGGCCATGTGCCACATTCCTTGACAGGCTGAGGTCACATTACACATAAGAGAGGTGCTAGGTTTACAGAGTCCATGTTTTTTCAAGTTTCTTCATTTTTTAACTATTAAATGCCCTTTTTAGGGTTGACATCAGAGTTTATTTATTTCTTTATCTAATTTATCCCGGCCCATCTCCTCCCGTCAGAGGCCTCTGGGCAGTTTACAACAATTAATTAAAACCATCACAATAATATACATGTTTATACATGTTTTCCACCTCAAAATGGGGTGAAACTGCCATCAGTTTTTAGCAATCATAATCACACACAGAGAGAGTTCAGAGCACATTGTTGTGGGGAATCAAGACTGCTCACCCACAACTTAGCAGCATTATGAACCCAATTTATGACTGGGGAAAAATAAGATTCCAATCCCGCTTCCCCATGAAATTTACTATGGCTGGCTTTATAGATTATGTACAGCCTTGATTTTTAAACCATGGCTTAGTGAATAAACCACAAGTGGCTGGTTTACACAGCATGCTAAGACATAAACCACAATTTAAAAACCCCAATTGAATTCTCATGAGTCAAAAATAAAGAAAGCACATTCAGTTTAGCACAATGCAAAAACCCAACTTATATGAGCTTGTGCCAGATGCTCTTTCATAACCTAACGTATCTTACATCTAAGACATGTTAATACCTTATAGTTAAAAATATCTCAAGGTGATGGACAAAAAAAAAAGTAAAATGCTTGTTAATCAATGCCACAATAGAACAATCAAATAAAAGTAGCATAGTCAAAAACTGTCACCACATGAGCATCCTGAGCTACTTAGAAGAAAGGTGGGATACAAATATATACATGAATGCAAATACATTAGTAGAGCAGGAGAAAAAGAGGTCCACACTGGAGATGACTTTTGCCTCAAGCAGATTAGCGATACCTTGAGAGCACAGTCGGACACATTTTTGTTACCTGCTGCCATGTGGACAAGGACGCTCTGGTTGGGGCGCAGATTGCCAAAGTCAAAGAGGACCATGTAGGCTGTGATGTAATTGACCAGAAAGGCGGCTGCTTCCTCAAAGCTCATTCCTTCTGGCATGAGAAAAGTCTGATTGGCTTGGACTGTCACAATTTCTTGCCAGAGACCTGACCGGGCCATTATCATCACCTTATCACCTACCTAGCAAAAGAAGAAGAAAGATCATTGTCAGAATTGAGACACCCAAACACAAATTCAGGAGTATGAAAAGCTAAACTTGAAAATAAATTTCAAGCCACTCATAGCACAGCTCCAGGGACCTTTATAAATGCAGTTTGCCTCATGTCTTTTATACTCTACCAGTGAGATTTCTCCATGAATACCAGAATACCATCCAATTTACAAGTCAGCAGAAGAGGTTGCCTTACAATAGGCATATGCTTGTACTCAAACTTGGCAAACTTGGGAACAAGTCTTTGCTAGGTCTATACTGTGTTAACATTGCTGAATATTAAGAAAAGGCATATAAAGCTCAGGCAAGTAAGTCTGACCTGAGGCTTCTCACTGGAATCTTTTTCCAGAATGGCTTTAATTCAGGAAATTCACTTTTTCCCTGAAGACTCCTTGAAAGTTCGGTTGACAATGAGGAAGGGTTTGATTCCTTGTGTATTGCCTCAAGAAAGGCAACTATGCCCTTTGGATGTTGTGCTACCTAAAAAGTCATAATCAACATTAGCTGAGCCAGTATCCAGGCAGCTCTTCCATTAAAAGGTCTGGCTGGATTTTAAACTAGAACTATGTACTCAGCTAATAATATATATTTGAAAAGAAATCTGCATGTTTAGGTAGATAGGTCTGGAACAGTGTTTCTCAACCTTGGCAACTTTAAGATGTATAGACTTCAACTCCCAGAATTCCCCAGCCAGCGTGCTTAAAACCAATCAAGCACCTAGCATGGATAAGTTCTTTGCTTCTTGGACTCATGCTACATTACAGTGGCAGGGTGCAAGGGTTTCTGGAGGTGACTGCAAACAATACAACCTTCTGGCAGCACTTCCAGATTTCCGCCAGCTCACTGCGAAACTCTCCTGTTGAAAGAAAACACCACTATTTCCTCTGCAGAGAGGAAATCCTGTGTTTATTTAGCTCTGGAATCAGGAAAAGAGTATGACTGAGGCCCCACATCCTTCACCTTCTGCATGAACTGCTGTGTCCAGTATGTTCATAAATACTCTGGACACGGGTTTAAGATCAAATAGCAAATTTCACCCTTCACCAAATTAAGAAATGTTAGTTTCCAGAGCTACATATACTCTGTTTAGTAGCTGGCTATGCACATTTCTGAAAGTTATGAGTTTGTCTGGTGTGAATTTGTCGATGCTGCAAGGCTGCATTTCCTAAAGCCCTTAGTCACCTCTCAATAGGTTTACTGCAATGCACTCTGCACTGCTTGCTGTTGAAGAACATTGAAGTGACAGCCTCAGTACACCTATGCAACATCTCTACTTCAAGAGCTGCGCTGGTTACCAGGAGCAGTTCCAGGTGCTGGGTCTGCTTGTTGTGAAGGTCCAGGAAACTGCCCTTCCAGGTATAGGTGAATTACAGCTCCCACCATCCCTCCCTAGAGCTGTCAGGAATTATAATTCAACCTCTGGCAACCTACAGACTTCCCACCCTTGGTGTAGACATTACCTTATTTCTAACTGGGTGTGGAAAAAAGTGGTTGTGCCTGTCACAGTTATGAAATGAAAATCTATGCTTAAGTCATACAGTATATGTCAATTTATCTCCAGATAAATTGGAATTACAGTTTCCAGAATTTCCAACTAGCCTGGTCATTCAGGAATTAAAGTCCCAATGTATCTGGAAGGCAGCAGCATGAACTATTACTACAGATATGGTTTCTCCTCAAGTCACAGAGCACTGCTGAAATGGAAAGAAAACACAGTTCAAATGATAATGTTATTCCTGAAATGACAAGCATTAGTTACAAGCCTATTGTTCAAGCACCAAGTCATGAGCTTGATTTATTAAACACAGCAGTCAAAGACAAGGCATTAGCAAAAGCAGCACTTGATCATTATTCAGTTGTGTTTCCTTCCGGTTCATGAAGCATTGTTCTACAGCTCCTTTTAGCTGAAGTATGCAGAAGAACAGTACCAAGATTTCCTTCCCTGTTCTTCTACTCCTTTTAAAATTCTGCATTCGTTTTAGGGAGAATTCCAAACATTCTTTACATGATTTTTTTTTCCAGGAAGAATACAACTTGTGGAAAGCACTTCCTAGAGAAACATACCCAGTATCTCCTTTACTATCTTTAGTTTTAATATAACTATTGGGAAGGTAGCATCTGAATTATTTCCTGTAAGTATACTAGTAGTCTTGTGGTTTTTTTCTCTTAACCATTTGCCTCCTGCCTCCTACATATTAAAGACGTATAAGCCATAGAAGCCCTTTAGCTGATTCAAAAAATGGATTCAGTACCTCTAAGAGTTTATTATTTAAGAATTCCCAAATAGGCTAGATTTTTGTCAAAATGTTTCCTGCCTACCTTTATTATAATAAAACAGTGTCAGTTTCTTAGGACTAGCCTTGACAGCCAGATAATACATTTACATGAAAAGGAGGAATCAGTAGTTCTGGGAGAACGTATTACTGAAAAAAATAAAATATCAAAATTCAGTGGCAAGGACTAATTAGGGTAAGAGAGAAATGGAAAATCAAGGGATGTGGAATGAAACAGAGTTGCTGAAAATATGAACAAGCCATTTCTATATTGCAACGTGTTGTTGCAGGGCCCACTTGTAATGTGATGAGTGACTGTAAGACAACAAAACAAAAACCAGAATGAATCTCTCCATCCCTCTTCTTCTGAAGACCAGATTAAGACAATGCCCTATTCCCTTTAAAGGGTAAAGAGGCAGAAATAATTACTAAACACCAGGGAACATTGTCTGAGATCTGCTGCCTGTCTGTTTCCCCAGCATGATGCCCATTTATTCTATGTAGCAAAAAAACAGATGTCGTCTGTTGTAGAAATGATGGTTGCCAAGCTTATTAATACTCCCAGCAGTTCAGCCCAAGCTTTCCCTTCCTTCTGCAAGAATCCAAAATCCAAAATACATTACACATACTGAATTAGATTGAACTCCCAGTTAGGCAGATGTTGTTGCATACTTCCAGATGAGGATTTCATTGTGCAATTGCCTCATTCATGACATTTTATAGGGGGTCTAGATAACATTGCCCTACACTTGTCACTTTCTTACATGTGACCATCATTTTCTCCATCTTTCTTCTAATTACAGAAAAATAATTTAGAATACCTAACATTGTCATGTAAAATCCATTTCAAATACCCACAGATTGGTAGTGCTAGGAGCCCTTTATCTGGAAGAATGATTTAGGTACATTCTTACAATATGCTAAGACAGTTTATAGTTTGCCTTATTATATCAGCCAAATCTGAGAGACAGCAGAGATTGCTGTTAAACTGTGGAGCCTTCGTTACAGTCTGAAACCTTGACTTCTTTTACCCATGATAATGTGATGGCTACTGCAATTAACCAATCCTTAATTCTCCTTCTGGCCTCCAAAAATAAAGCTACATGGGAGAAATAGTGGTAAAGTGTGTTTACTAATCTGGCTTCTTTGTCACAAGGTGCAGCTGGGGGTGGGGGAGTTATCTATTTGGAAAATAAGATGCCAATAAAAGAATTAGCCTTTCCTTGTGGATAGTGGCTCCCACATGAATGAGGCCATAGACAAGTGTACTTTTGCCCCATAAATAGAAAAGCAAAACAGAAAATAAGATCTGGCCAGCCACTGCAAATGTCACCGGAAAGGAGGAGGAGTTGCACATCACTGCTGGTGGTGTCTGATGTGCCATCTGGGGCATATATCCTGTCTGTACAACATCAAGCCACAAAGTAGCCAATCGATACAGGATTGTGCAAATCCAATTGGTGTGATTAGTTTATGGTTCTGTGCATTGCACAAATCCATTAAAACTTGGTTAATTGGGAAAACAATGATTAACTACTGTTAACAGAAGCTTGTTCTGCAGTTGCAGGCTATGGCAAAGTCCATTACTCGTTGTTAACACTAGATGCAGTTTAGCATTCCTTTTTCTCTCTCTGCATCCCATAACAACAGACCAGTACACTAATTTAATTCCCAAAAGACTTTGCTACACTCAAATGACACATACCACTATGAAGATGCATTTAGGCAACCCTCAAGCTCCTATGCTTCCCCTTTTCTCACCTCCTTCACTACTGCTGTAAGAAGCAGATCAGTGCTGGAGGAATATCAGAAGCAATTATTTCTGTGATATATTTACCACAGAATCTCAGTTCCGTCAGTGTTGCGGATTATCTAGTTTTTCTAAGGGAAAAATTAATTATACTGAACCTCAAAAGTGTATGGTTCAGCTTACCATTTAAAATATGTTCTGTCTCTGCCCCATTACAGTTCTCTGTTGTGTTTTTAGGTGGGTTCCTTTATTCTCATCTTTTAGAGACTAAAATACAAGTTTGTTATTTACGCAAAATTAGGTCGAGGACATCTGGGATGCTGGTGAACCCTGAACGGCGGAACTAGTTATCTGTACCTCTTTGCTGCCACCTACCCATTGTCTAGAGTTTTGCAGCCCACACATACATGGCAGCTCTGCACGGTGGGCTCCTCACATTCCTCTAACTGCAGCATGAAGATCCCCCGCCAAGCATTTTTAAAGAATATGTCTGCATCGGATTGCTTTTGTCCCATGCCCACTTCAACATGCGGGCGGCCTGAATTAATTTTCAGCTATTCTTGGTTTAATGTTTTCCCCGTCTTCTGACACAAGACTTCCCACAGAAATGATCCCCGACCTCCTGTGGTGGTGACATGGTAAGGGGGCGGGTCTATCCAGCTCCTGCTTGGCCCACTTCAGGATGCTGTGAACACGCCTTCTATCCTCTGATTGCTGCACATTGTCCTCAGTGCCTATTTCGCTCAGCTTCCACAAAAGTATCTGTCAGTGTAATCCTGACATCTTCAAAAAGTGCTGCTCAGGTATTACACTGACTCTTGACAGATGTAGGTGCAGAATTCTTCTGGAAGAGCACTACTGCAGAGCTTCTGCTGACAATGGGTTTGTATGACCGTACTTCAACTGTTTTTTTTACATGGGGAGGGCACCTACCCCAATGCCATTTTGTGAGCTACTTCCAGATACTGATATATGATTTGGGATATGTGGCAGCTGGGGTGAAAATGATTACCTGTTTCTTCTTTTAGCCTGGGTGACAGGGCATGGGGTGAAGAGCAAGGGGTGAAGCACAACTAACCTAGATAAACATCTCAACCCCTCAACCATGCCTCTGAGCTCCTCTTGCTTAATTTGGAGCTGTCCAGGCTTAAGCAAAGACCACACTGAGACGAGGGAAATGTCTCTAGTGTTTATTAAACTGCTATAGTAGACAGAAAATCCTACCAAACTGAAGGAGCATGGGAAAACCCAGATAAACCCCCAAACTCAAGGCGGGTCTGTTCTGGGTTTCTTTGAATGACAGTTCAAAGCCTCTGAACTACACATGTGTTTTCCCACCTGGACAGGGGCCCCCTCCTGCTCACCATCCATACTCATAACAGGAGCAATGGTCTGGTGATCTCCTGAAAGAACACTAGTGTCCAAGGTAGCCCAGCTGACAGGTCAGTGGGCAGAGAATGGGCATGGGATGAAGTGGGAGGGAGTTCTCAAGGTGTGCTCTGTGAGCCCCCTTCTGCTTCATCGCATGCCTGTCCTTCATCCCACCAGCTTGTCAACAAGGCAAGTTTTGGACAGGTACAATGTTCTTCCAGAAGACTGCTAGAGCCATGTTCAGAAATAACCTGAGTGACTTAGTCACTGGTGCAGAACATAACAGTGCTGATGTCCTGTCACCTGGGCAACCTGAAAGGTGGCTACAGCCTCCTTTCCAGGCACTCAACTACAGTCACTCAAGAATGCCCAACCACATGTTAAGGTTGTTTTCCCCGCAGACTAGTGATGCTGTGGGAGTGAGATACAGCCAGGAGACTCCATTAATCACTTGTCCTTAACATGTCCCACATCAGAACCATAAGGACTAGAGGTTGTGCCCTTCACATCTTTACAAGTTGCCCACCCCAATCAAATCAGTTTCACTAGTATTTTAATGTTCTGGTCCAACTTATTTTGACTGGAGTATTCCATGGGACTTTTCCCTTCTCTTGTAAGTGAAACAAAATTTTAAAACCTTACCATTTCTTAAATGCATAGATCAAATACTTTAGATCTTCCCCAACTTGGCACTTCCAGATTTATCCAATTACAACATGGTTGTGAGGAGTAGCCCTTACCCCTTTATAAAAAAATAAGCTCTGCTAACAATTAGAAACTTCCAATTCAGTAAATTATGGTTAAATTTGTTTTCACCAAGTGTAGTTAAACTGGCCATATTTGCTACATTCAGGCCCCCAAATATCACCATTCTAAATTGGTAGTGAGAGTTTCTAAATTCTTCTTTGTAATCATGCCAAGGAAGGACAGGAGGAACACATAAGCCCAAATCTGTTGCACTCATGTTCATTTCCAGAGTCAAATGATGATCTAGATTAGATTAGGGCTAAACCAGCTCCAGGTGTTATTTACCATATACCTAGTAAGGACAATGCCGGGCATAAATTAGGCACATAAGGGAGGAGATCCATAAAAGCAATCCCCTGAAACCTCCTATTAAGCCCTTAGCTTTCTGAGGAGTGTCTTCATTGGACAATCTATCCAAACATACAAGACTGTTTTCTAGGTTGTCTGGGAGGGTAAGGTTAATATTAGGACTGTGCAGCACTTAGATCTGTAGGGGGAAAAGTACACACATAGTACACATACCACCCATTGGCAGCTGCTTAAACTTGCCACAATTTCCTTCTGTGATCATGCTGCAGCCAGGGGCTGGGGAGGTGGTTGTATGATCCCAGAAAAAGATGCAATTGCTTTCAAAGATTGATGATAGGTACCCACGTACCCTATGAGTGTTCCCACATACCCCCTACCTTTGAATTTACAGCGCTCCACAGCCTAGCAGATAGGCTTGGTTTGGAGGGCTGTAAACATCAAATCCCAGACAGCAAAGAGGCAGCAGGATAGAGACTGCATTTTGCATTTAACATGAACTAACCAACTTATGCCTTGACTGAAAGGCTTCTAGTTATCTTTATTTCTTGATCTTTACATACATACAAATGCACATATGTCTAGGAAATGAATTTGGTTGCCAAAGGTTTCACAATGCACGGTGAATAACTAACAGGCCAGACGCAACTTCCGAACAACCTAGGATCATGCTGCTGACATTTGGTGGCAACATGGCTGAAAGTTCACTGTGAAATTTTCACTTTTTTCTAAACATGAGGACAGAAATGGCAAGCTGACCACTACCATTTCCACTCTTAATCCCCTCCCACATAAAACCTCCTAAAGATCAAACACTATAAGAACTTGGCAGCAAAATCATCAGGAAATTTTCCTCTTTTTTCCCCCCAGAGAGTAGAAATGGGAGTGTGAGGCCTCTGGAAGGCAAAAATCTCCCTTCCTCACCCTTAACCACACCCCCAGTTCTAATTTTTAAAAAAACCACACCAAAATCACACTGCCAAATTTCAGCAGCAAAATGGATAAATTTTGGTAATATATTTTAGGCCATTTTGGGGAGTATGGAGGTGCTTAAGGGCAGAAATAAGAGCCATTTTCCTGCTATTATTCCCACCCGTTCCCAAAGCCATGAAAAATAATCTGAACATTTTTCAGTGCAATGTCATCACATTCCCTATAGCCCTTCAACAGATTGTTAGGCTGAGTTGTGCCCTTCACATCATTACAAGTTGCCCACCCCAATCAAATCAGTTTCACTAGTATTTTAATGTTCTGGTCCAACTTATTTTGACTGGAGTATTCCATGGGACTTTTCCCTTCTCTTGTAAGTGAAACAAAATTTTAAAACCTTACCATTTCTTAAATGCATAGATCAAATACTTTAGATCTTCCCCAACTTGGCACTTCCAGATTTATCCAGTTACAACTCCTAGCCTTCCCAATCAGCATTACCATTAGCAGAGGGTTAGAGAATTGAAAACAATTATATCCAGGAGTGTCATATTGGTACTCCCAAACCGTTGCTCTGCCGATATTGCTCTACCAAATAGATTGAGATGTCACATCTTCTTACAAGTCTCCCATAATATCCTGTTCAACAGAGAACAATACAGTAGCATGAGACAGTACCATCTGAGGACTGTGTAGAATCCCAGCCAGTTAAACAAATTTGAAATGTATTAAATATCCGTGGGATAGATTGAAGCTCCAGATCCTGCCCTTTTCAAGTTCTGAAGCAGAAACCATCAAAGTAATTTTCCTATTTCAAGGACAAGATTGATGACAGGTCTTAGTTAACAACTGCAAAGGAAAATGGAGAAAATGGCTGCTCATGAAATGTCTTCCTGCAGGTGACAAAAAAACTCATGAAATGCAGCCCTCTTTAAAAAACGCTGCCTGCTGATCATCCATGTAAAGCAGCCATTAAATTTTACTAATGCTGATCTGTGAAGAAAAGCAGACCTGATTCTTCAAAACTAGGCCTCATTTTATTTTGCATTACCTCTTATTTGATTCTGCCTGGGAACAAATCTACACCAATAAATGCATGCATTATCATGTTGTTACACTTAAGTCAACTCTTCAGAAAATCAGGCTACAAAAGTTAATGAAAGAAAATAGACTTTTGTTTATTATACACCAAAGAGGCATTCAGGAAATATCTTTCACACATTGGCAGGGGGAAGGTAGTAAGGCTGTGAAACTCCCAGGCCTGATCCACATTTGCCCAGCATGAAAGTCTAGCTAGCAGTTGTCAAGAACCAGGGAAATCAGATTCAAGTCCTCAGTTGGCCCTATCAGATGACTTTTGGCCAGGCGTTACTTCTCAGCCTATCCTGCCTCATCGCATGGTTGTTATGAGGAAAAAATGACAGAGGGTCCCTATACAAACTGCCTTTAGCTCCTTACAGGGAAGGCATACAACCCTCTAGCTTAGAAATTATCGGAAGGCAGTTGTGATCCAGCTTTATATGGATGAATTCAATCTACAAATGCCAGCATGCAGGCAGGGGCCACTATTAAGCTTGATGACACACAGCTGAGAACAGAGGCAGTAGAAAACAGATTCCCCCTGCCCATCCTATTTTAATGAATGAATAGCTTAACAAATCTCAGAATCTTTGGAAATGCCCTTGGGTTAAAGCAGAAACAGGGGTCAAGTCCAGTTTCCTTTACTCCACCCTCCCCCATTTTAAGGCACAGATTAGATATGCTTCAAGCTTGTTTTATAACACATGATTTGTGAACTCAGATAATGCGTACAATGAAAGCACATAATTGGCTTCAGCTTAATGACTGGGGATGCCCCCCCAAAAAGGGGGGAAGCAGACATAGAAGGTGCTGGTGCTCAGACACAGCTGTCATCCTTGAACTCCTCCAAGGATGAACATGGGGGCAGGGGGGAAGCCTTCCAGAGTGGAATACTCTCTGCAAATTCCAGCAGCTCTTTCTGTGTATGTGTTTAATATTTCCATGTGTTTCAAGGTTGAACAGAGGCATTGAAAAGCAATTCAGAGATTAAACACTTGAGAAGAAAGCATCACTATGCTGTAGCTTGTGAGAAGACAGGGAAGGAAAGGATATTTACCATGAAATGCCAGAAATCCAAAGTTTTCAAAATAAGGAATGTAGACACCTGCATCCTGGCCCCACTGGCAGGCAGCTTCCTGTTCCCTGTCTGGGCTGGGAAGGACTCCCTCTAGACGAGGGTCCACAACTCTACTCACCACAGCCCATCCTTTTGGGCAAGCCTGAGAGCTCCAGGCTTGGGAGTGGGGTGGGCAAGAGGTCACTCTTGCAGCAGTGCTTCAGCGGGATTTGTATTCCAAAAGGCTTCTGAATCATTTCTAGGATGCAGCTCCACCCGCCTTCAGTTCAATGGCTGAGAGGAGAAATGAGGCAGGTCTCTTCTTACACAGCGCCCTCAAGGGGCCCAAGCCCCTTCAAAGACAGGCCCTCGCTTGAAGCCAAGTGAAACCAGGGCCAAAACCCCACCCCTTGAGGGAGGGAAATGTCCTGGCGATCATCAATGATTGGCCAGTTCCCAAGGCTAGCCAAAATGTCTAAAGCCCTGCCTCCCACAGCAATCTTCTAGCAGCCATCGCCCACTTCCCACCCTTTAGGGAGAGGTCCTGGAACTCACTTGCCTCTCTGAATCTGTTCCCTCACTTCTGGCTGACATCAGCTTAGCAGGGGAGGCCGAGAGCACGAGCGGGCTGGCTGGCTGGCTGGCTGGCTGGCTGCCTGCCTGCCTGTGGAGTCTGACCGTCTCATTGTCTTAACAGAGAAAAAGCAGCAGATCCACACCCACTTTTTCTGACAGGTACAGTTACAAAGAGGATGGAACCCATCTGCTACTCCTCGCTCCAGTCTTGGTCCATAGGGCGGGACCCTTAGACAGCTTCACCGCTTTTCTTTCTCCTCAACCCACATTTAGGATTTCGGTCCCCCGCCCCATCGTTAGACCCTGAAGTCTGGGTCTCCCCAACACTCCAGGCCGTTTCACGACCGCCTCGAGGCACCCCACCCATTTTCTTGCACCCAAATATCGGGATAGTGGCTACGCCCACCATCCATCTTTCTGCCGCCCAACCACCCCCGATTAGGGCGGGCAGCCCGTTATCCGCCGCCGCAGACCAAAAACTGCTGCCTCCCCCTCCCCGCATCTGAACCCTCCGTCCGTTCTGAGCCGCCGAGAGCTCCTCACCCACCTTTGGGCTGGAGACGCCCTCGCCCACGGCCAGGACGATTCCCGCCGCCTCCATGCCAGGGCTGACGGGCGGCGCGGGAAGCCTCTCGTAAAGCCCCTGGCGAGCCAGCAGGTCAGCGAAGTTGAGCCCGCAGGCCTTGACATGCACGCTGACTTGGCCAGCGCCCGGGCTGGGTTCCGCCTGAGGCAGCTGCCGGGTCTGCAACTTCACCTTCTCGTAACCACCAAAGCCGGTCAGCACCAGTGCCCTATACTGGCGACCAGCAGCAGCGGTACTGGTAGAAACAGCGGGCGCCTCCTCCGACGTCCCTCCAGCAGCCTTTTCCTCCCCGCCGGTCGCTGTTGCAGCCGCCGCCGCGGCTTCTTCATTCCGCTGCTGCTCTGCGGGTGGAACAGCAGTGCCCGTTTGAGGGGCGCCCGCATCGTCCCCGGCAGCTTCTTCCCCGGACATGGCAGCTTCTTCGGTGCTAGCAGCTGTGGTGTGCCTACACGAGGAAGAGGAGAAGGAGAAGAAGGCGCGGCGGACCAGATGCGCCAAACAGCTGGAGGAGGCCGCCTGCAAAAAACGGAGCCGGAACTTAGCGCTGGATGGATCCGACCTACTATGCTGGGGTGGAAAACGCGGAATGGAGAGCGGAGCTAGCGGCTCCACTTAGCAAGACCTGCCCGCCTGACTTTTCGTCAGTGGATCCAATACGCCCACCCTCTCCTTGTTCAGGAAGCGAGGCGGAGACTGGAATACGGCTGGGTGTGTCCGGCAGAGACAAAGTGAAGCGCATGCTTGTTTTCTCGAAAGTCCCCCTGAGTTCGAGGGCTTATTCCCAAGGAAAATCGCACGTAGCATCGCAGATGTACAGCCCAGTTTAATGCGTTTTAGAACGGGACCCTCTGTGTTGAACGGGCCTAACTCCTAAGCAAATACGCACAAAATGGCAACCCTCCATATTATGTGTGTCTCCGTAGCTCAGCGAGTTTATTCTCCCGAGGAAGCATGCATAGAATATTAAGCCTCCCTCTCGCTCTCTCATCTTCCAGCATCTTCTCTGCTATGGTAGTAATTTCTCACTATTCACTCATGTTGTTCTTCTTGCGCTTTTTCTCTGATTACATCACTCTAAGACCACCATCACTTCTTCATAATTTTTCTTTCTTATTTTTTCAGAACAGATCAGGAGCACAGCAAGGTGTGTTTTATACTGGATCTGATATGCGTAAACTAGTATTGTTGCTGTCCAGGGGTTCAGATACAAGTTTTACCAGCCCAGCTGTAATCTGTAACTATATGAAAAGCATGCACCTTATAGTGGCTGAGTTCACACATTATGGGGTTTGTTATAATCATAATTTGTTCAGCAAGCCATAGAGGTGTGGTTCATACATGAACACAGTCATAAACAATGGTTTATGTGATATGACAAAGTGCAGCTAACTATGACATGCAAAGCTACATACTTACCTGAGTTCACACATAATGTTATGCCATAACCAATGAGCCACTGAGTCAGGCCACTAGTCCATCTACCACTGCCAGGTCAACTGGTAGCAGCATTTCAGGTACCTAGGACTGAGTACTCCCAGCCTTACCTGAAAATGTTGAGAATTGTCACTGGGGCTTTTTGCATGCAGAGAAAGTCTGTACAATTTGCCCTTCCTTAACACTTCTAACCCCATCATGCTAACGGCCTTCCCAGAAACGTCCAGAGAATTTTATGCTTTCATCAAATTGTAGACAGTAGAGCCGGCTGAAATTTAGGAAAAAGCTGAAGGACCAAAAAATTAAAGTGATTTTGTTGTGACAGACCACATTGCAGATAAAAAGACATGGATAATGGTGTCCTGAAGCAGAGGATAAAACTTTCCACAGAGATAAGGTAGAACATAAGATAGGTAAGAATAAGAATGCAATATTTTAATTAGGGCTACACAACTGGGTTGCAGAAATCCAAATCATTTATTTATTTGTTTTTCAAACTTTATCTCCGCCCATCTCCCCCCAAAAGGGGGACTCATACCTTAAGTATACCTGTATCTCTTTCCTGCAATCGAGTGCTCATCTGGGTTTTTATTATCTGGATTTAGTAGTCTTATTGCAAAAGAATTAAAATCTCCAACTGGAGAGATTTTCTTATAGCAAAAGAATTAAAATCTCCAAGCTAGATTATATACCAAGATATTCAAGGAGATCGCAGATTTTAGAACGGTTGAAATCTTCAAATATTCTTGGAGGATAGGTGAAGTGCCAGAAGAATAAAGACAGGGAAACACTGTAAATTTTGGAACCTTCACATTAGCACTTGGCATTACAGCATTAAGCAGTGCTGCATGGTGCTTCTGTTTATGCAGAGGTACAAAATCCTTAGAGCAACTGTGAGTTTTACCAAGATTAGGCAAATGCTTTAAAGACTTGCAGACAAGTATTATGTTCACACTCCCAAGGTGCCTATTATTAAGCAATTAATTGGTGAGCATCTAGAGCTGATAATGAAGAGCCAGCCTAGGTTTATCACAAACACAACTGGATTCATGCAACTTACAAAGGCATGGATTGTTCATCACAATTAGCTGGGGTTGCATAATTTACTAAGCTAAAACCAGACAAACCACATTATGGTTTAGTGCCAGATGTGTGAAGCCAGCCTATACCTGCAGATTAGCATTGGCTTTACTGTCCTTGAAACCTGAATGTCCCTCCCATCTTCCACCGCACTCTGTTTGTTCTTTATACAGAGAAAATACTATTAGCAACCAGGGAATTCTTACAATTCGTAGGGTCATTTGTCACACAGGATTGTCAAACTATAATTTCTATTAATTCCTGTACAAACACTTTGGCTCTGTTTTAAAGAACAGAGGGCAGCTAACAAAAAAACCAACAAGAGTTGTATAAATACTCAGAAATGCATTGAACAAACATCTTCATGAATTGTGTTTCCTTATATAGTATTGGGTTTGCATCTCAGGTTGGCTCTCTGAACCTCCAAACCAATGTAATATGTCACCTTCCTCATGCCCATCTGTGCAATTTGCTAGTAAGGGAAATAAGGCCCAGGCATGCATAACATAAATGTGGGGTGGTGGTGTTTCTAAATGGGGGACCCATAATGATGCTTCAGCTCTGCTCTTTTGGGTTTCCAGCTGCTTCATCCTAGTAAGCAGCTTGAGGCTCTTGAAAATCCTGCAGTTTTTATGTCTGTAAAAACTTGGGAGCTTTCCTCCCAAGGATACACAAAATTGGCTTTTTCCTGAACAGCTTTCTAAAACAGAGGAGTGTCACAGAGAGAGAGAGAGAGAGAGAGAAAGATTTGTTTGCAAACGCTGTGTACTATTGCCATGTGGAGCTTGCAGATTTTATGGGTTAATTTACTAAATACTTCCCTCAGGGTGCTGATGGAGACATCTGTGGTGATAAACCAGACTTGCAGACTGTAAGGCCTGTTCCACAGGGAATTAAGAGCTGGACCAAGGGAGGCCTTGAGGAGATGCTTTTTGTGCAGATGATCTGCTTGGACTGGCCCACTGGTGCTACTGAGTTTGACTGCACCTTGAGTTTCCCAGGGCCCAGTCACATGACCTAATGTGACCCAAACTTTTTGAGAGACTGGAGTTATATCCTTGTCATGGGTCACCATAAACAAGAAGCTAGAAACATATCTGAATATATTAATAGAATTTTGTTTCTTGTACTTTCCGGTCTAATTTTTCACGTAGCTCAAACCCTATTTTAAGGATTTCCAAACAGGATCAAAGAGGTGGCTTGCACAGATAAAATGATTACAACAAAGGGCAACATTGCTGTGGCTTTTACAGGCACTGAATCTTCAACAGCTACACTACATAGCAATCATAAAGTACCTAATGATTGTACAGACACAGGAATAAACCTTATAGCAGAGATCATTTCTGTCTCTTTCAGGTTCCATATCTATTGGGCTTAATAATCTTACCCACCGTATCAGGAGGACAAAGACTTCCTCACTCCCAATATAGTGGTGGTAGTAGCAGTAGTAGTACTGGTGGATTATGTGGATTGAATGGGATCTGCCTCAGTGAGATATGATTCTATTTGAAGAAGTGAAATCCCCCCAGGGATGCATCACTGCAGCTCTACAAAGGCTGACCTGGGGCCAATATGGCTTCTTAAGGAGCTTTGCTTCAATGCCAGGGGCTCACGCAAACAGTATAGAAAGGGCAGGGCTTCAATCACATGGCCATGGCCACCATCTTGATTTTTTATGACCACCTCCTTTCAGGCTCAAATTATCCTACTTCAGACACATTATGTGAAAACCTAGCTCTCTGGAGAAGGCTCTAATGCTGGGAAAGGTGGAAGGAAAGAGAAGAAGAGGACAACCCATAGCAAGGTGGATGGACTCAGTTTATAGTGTCAATGAGTGCACCATTGGGAGACTTGAAAGAACGGGTTAGGGATAGATCGTCTTGAAGAAAATCTTATCAATGTGGTCATTAGGAGTTGAAAACCACTTGATGGCACATCACCATCATCCTCGTCATCATTTCAGATGACCTTGCAGGGACTTCTGCATGTACTGTAGGTTGCATGAGCGCAGATTGTCTTATTAGCTGGTGGGTGCAACTCCTTGGCTTTTGGCATGCTTTGTCAGGTCGCAGTTTTGCTCAAGAGGTGTTTTGTCTGAGCCACAGAGCAACCTTTCGAAGACATGCACAGACCTGGCCATTGTATTTTATATGAGGCACATTGGCTACTCAAATGAGTGAGTGGAGTTTGATATCAGAAATGCCAAAATTCTAACAAAAATACAATACAATACAATATTCAGGATATTCAATCACTCTCCTCAAAGCAGCCATTCCTGAACAGAGGAATCACAAAGTCTTCTTTGCACAAATAACTGCATTAACAGATTTAATTCTTGCAGATTGCACAAACTTCACAGTACCCAACTCCATGTGTGAGTTTGTTCACTGATACAAGAGTACCTGTGCCACACTCAGGATTAGACTTGGTATATGAAATCTTAGACCATAATATATTTTATAGGCAGCAACAGCTCTGGAATTCACTTTCTAGAACAGCCTTTTCTGATATCTTTATTGCTTCTGTAAAAAGTGAAAAAAGAAGGGCAATGGGCTACTTTGAGACAAAAACCTAACAGGCAAGCAGAGGCAAGAAAATCATATGCAGGCGACCAGAACAACAACAGCGACTAGTATGTCTGAGTCACAAAAACAGTGAAGACTCTTGTGGTACATTAAAAGTGGCCATTTCCATATTAGTGATTTATACCAAGGTATAATATCACCCAAATGTTGCTGTGCTGATCTAAGAGTAATGAAAATAATATTTATATCACCCTAGCGATGTCTGGGTGACACTATAAATCACTGGTGAGGAAATGGATGAACATATTGATTAACCTGTGACAGTCTCTTGTCTGGATCTCCCTTTGGTATTTCTTAATTCTAGAATATCCGCTGTGGAAGTCAATAAGGGATTGTTCTAGGATACTGAATTGTTTCCTTCTGGTTTCTGAGAGTTGCCATTTTAGGCCAGATTTGTGTTATTTTGTTCTGCTATATGCCAATACAAAAAAACAGTGCTGGCAGGTGATGGCACATATCTCACTGGGAGATATGTAGGTAAGTAAACTTAATGGCATGATGGGGGTTATTGGGTCCATCTGAGCAACGGTGACAGAATTGGCACATGAGTTTGTTACAGGATCTGTTCTTCTTATGGGGCCTGTCAGTGCTCCTTAGTAACTGTCTGGGGCTTAAACAAGCATAGGCCTATTTCCCGACATATTAGAGCTGTGTGGATTTTTAAAGGAGCACTTTGCTTCATCAAAGGCATGAACAAAACCCAGTGTGTCACCTCCCTCTGAAACCAAAGAATGGTCCTGCTGCACACTTTGCGGCACAACCAATGCAAGCCTGGAAGCTTCAAACATCAAAACAAAGCACTTAATGTAGGCAGGTTGATCCCTGAAGGTAGTTGATCCCTTTAAGGTAGACCAGACTGGAGAACCAATGTTAAGAATGCCAGTTCTACTTTTATTATATGGCTACAGTAACAGAATCTTGCAAGTCTGAAAATGCTCCCCCTCTTCCTCCCTTTATCTTTGTGAGAACTAGGGATGGTCAAGTCTGAGACACTTTCTCAAATTACATTTCTGTCCCAGGCTCAGATTTCTTTTATTTGACTGTTGTCTTCATTGCAGCTCCTCCTGGTCCTCAAGGTTATTCCCACTGCCCATTACAGTAGTGGCTACCATTGTGCAAACAAAGCCCCACCCATCTTTTATATGTGTCTTGCATGCGACACGTATAAAAGGGCCAAGGCTTCCATTATGTGGCCGCTATTGCCATCTTGACTTCTTTATCCTTCCACAGATGCCCCTGGTTGGTCCCCCATTCAAGGCAAAGCAACAAAAGGTGCTTTTCCATGCTGAAGCCATGAGGTATCTTGCTGAGGCAGATGCTGAGCAGTCTGTGGGAAGTATAATTGGCAGCATTCGCATGTAATATTACATCAGCATTCATTTCAAAAATGTGAATTTTTTTCAGCATGATTGATCCGAATAAACAGAGTAGGTAAAAAAGCAGCACTGATGGCTCAATAGGTTGTGAGCATATCTGGCTGAGCAGCTGGGTCCCCAAAAATTGGCAGCTTTTTGTTCCTTAGCCATTGGAATGAGCTGGCTATTGACTAAACTTGCAGCCTTATAAATTGCCCATGTTCTTGATGGAGTTTTTAAAGGTTAATAAAAGAACTCCAAGCAGCTAACAACAATCTTGCAAAGTAGAAGTGTGAACCAAAACTTCCACATTAAGCTTAATTACGTTCAGAAATAAATTCAGCCTTCACACAGTAGTTAGATGAAGAGAAAAAAAGGTAGCTTACATTTATTCAGTGCCATGTTCACTGTTTCAATGTGCACTGTACATCGTAACGTTTCACATGCCATGGCGCTGACGCGTGTTTCTGTTTGGGAGGGAGTTGCTGTGAAACCTTGTGCCAAGCTCTGTATCTATGTTCATTTCAATGGAATGTGTTTGGGTTATGTGCTCTGTTCAAGGACTTTTCCCGCAGACCATCAGAAGCCGTTAGGAGCACCTGGGATTGTGAGCTTGGGAAGATTCTACGGGGGGAGGGATCTCATTTGTACCGAGGGTTTTTAGTTTGCATTTGGTGTGCTTTTATCATTCTCAGCTTTCTTTGTGATCCTGCATACTATTCTTTAATAAATCGGATATCTTTGAATTACTGCTCACGAGTCTGAGAGTGTTTTAGAATAGGCATTCATTACATTCAGTAGATCTGGATACAAGTAGATTCATAGCAGAAAACACTTATTCATCACTGGTTCTTTGTAGACACTTTCTATGGAAACAGAAAGTCTGCGTGCAAGCGAGATGAGAGGACGAGAGCTGCATTCTGCAGCACCTCCTGCTTGCAGGTGTGCCCAAGAGGTAATGGAGATAGTTAATCCCCAAACCCAAGAAGGAGGAGGAAGTGGAAATCAGGTGACCCATGACATCCCACAAGCACAATAGAGATGTGTTTACTAGAAAGACCCCCTTATGCTTATGAGACAATGCTGAGTTGACCCCTGATAATTCCAACAGTTCTTACATGTTTAATAGCAATCTGACATACAAGAATCAAAGGAGTAAAACTTTCCCCACTGCCCTTCACCTTCAACATTCCAGACACACATGTAGCATCACTATAAAAGTAGTAATTTGTTCCTCTCTTCTACTGCTTTGAATGGTTAATTTCTCCTTCGAGTGAACTTGACTCCAGGTGATTTAAAGACACCATGGACTCTTTTTATCAACCGTCCAGAAGTGGCTTGCTATTGCTGCCTTTGGGATGTGTTTGACTTCCCAAGCTAGCCTACAGTCCTGGTATTTCCAAATACTAACCAGGCCCAGCCAGCTTATTAAGCAACTTTTCCTCCAAAATTCCAAATACCAAGACCTCCTGAACTTCAGTCATCTTACACCTTCATCTTTACAAGTTGCCAATACTGTAGTTTATTTCCGCATTTTCCTGTTAGCTGAAGACAATATTTTACATCCAAAGTTTATGCAGTAAGAAATTTGCTGGTTCAATGGGACCAAAAAAAAAGGCTGTGGTTCTTGCAGCAACAGACTGATGCCCCTGCTCTTCTGCAATTTACCTTTATTGTTGGCAAGTCCTGCTGTATTATGCTGGAGATATCAAGGACTAGACTGCAGGAAACAAATGTGGTGCCAAGAGCTGACTGTAGACCTGGCAACAACTCACTGAACAGGAAATGCCTGGGTTTAAGTCCTCCCTCCACACAGAATGAAATTTGATCTTCAGACACATAGCTTTGTTCTGATCACTTTCAACTATATGGCTGGAAATGTGCTACAGTACAGTGCTGTATTCTTCTCCATTGTTCAGTTCATTGGTATTTAGAAAGACAGCCTGACTCATATACAGTATCATACTAACCTCGAAAATTAATTTGGTACTTCTGAACACAGCTATTGTGGTTTTTAGTTCATGGTTTATGGCTTAGGGGATGTGTAAACCCAGTCACTTGCAGCTTATTCAACAAACCACAATTCAACAAAGTATGACTTAGCAATCTGCATGCTGATTGTGCCTGCCTTAAAAAAACCTGTAATTGCTGCCAGATCAGTTGAATCAACCCTGGCAATCAATGAGGTGTCGGATGCTGTAGCCAATTGCCCTCACATCCAGGGTAACAGATGGGTTCTTTCTGTCTTTCCTTGGTCTTGGAGGTGCAGGACTCTCATGTTGGCAGCAACTTGGTGACAGCAAACATCACCCAAGGCTCCTTTACCATTCTCGGTGTACCTACTCACGTAAATCTCTTGAGGATTCCATTTCATGCATCTCACGAAGTGGCTTTTGACCATGAGAACCTCCACAATAATCGTGCTAAGCATTTCTTATTTTTGTATTAGTATATACAAAGCTCTGAACAACTCAGGATCAGATTACCTTGAAGAATGGCTGCAAACCCTCTTCAGGGAGGTGCTGCTCTTGATACTGCAACTTGCTAATTACTAAAGGAGGGCCTTGTCTACAGTGCGGCCCATCCTATGAGAAGGACATCAAGTAAATAATAGGTTAGATGAACTTCTGTCTGAAAGGTAGTTTTATATTTGAGAGATCAGTGCTTCCCTGAACAAAACTGGGGAAACTCGAGGTGCCTTCAGTGATATTTAAGCAGCTTCATTCTGTGCAGAATTTCAACCAGTGTCTTTGCATCTGTCTCTATTGGAGCATGCCTGTGCATTTGCACACAAATGAATGTGCACGTGCACATCCCCATCCTCATTCACTTAACCCAGTGAAGGAGATTTTTTGCATTTGTTCTGGCTGTGACTCTGCCAAACTGTAGAAATAGCCTTGAACATTTTGATATGCTGTTTCCATGGTTTAAAAAAAAAATCAATTTCTCCATGACAGCACTGCCTTTTAATTTCTCCTCTGCTGGGTAAATTCTGGCTGCAGGGGAGACTCAAACAAAGTGTCCTGCTAAATCTAAAAGATGGCTGGAACACATTCCAAGATCTTGGATGCTTGCCATGGAAGAGTCTCTGGACCTGCAGCTGGGGATTGGCTGCCTGCAGCCTGTGTTCCTTGTGTATGATTAGAGGACTGGTGACCTCCAAGGTTGTAGAACAGAACACATGCCCGAAGGGATTGTACCAGGGTGGCACTGCTCTACAAAAGAACTGTGTTGGCCCACTCTGTTCACTGTAACAAGAATTAAGGATCTGCAATCCCCAGAGTTTTGAGCTAAGAATATGCAAAGCAAGGCATTTCTTCCCAATTCAGGAATATGAAGGTTAGTGCAGTCTGCAGTCAAAAAATGCACTGTGTATATATCCAGAGGACTAAGGAACAACAAGGCAGAAGCATGGAGTTTCCTAGAAATATTTCCAGTTTTCTCATCCACCTAATAGCCAAGGGTCAGAAAATATAATATAATTTGAATCAATTCTTTCAAAGGGTATTTAATTTTAAAGATATCTCATCTCTCTGTCCTCTACTCCAAAACACCCTATGGAGGAAGGGGTAAAGGCTCCCTGTCCATAGTTAATGTGATGACTGTTGACTGGAAAAGCTCATGCAAGCTAAGTTGCAATCCAGGATATTATAACTTCTGTATGTGTGTGTGTGCGTGTCTCCAAAGGCATATTTGATAGTTACACCAGAGCCAGTAAGGGGGAGCAATGCATGACACCAAAGACTGACTCTTCTGCATTAACTAAACCTTCTAACCTTTTAGCCCTACTCCTTCCAAAACCTATATAATTTCTTAGGGAAGAGTTTAGATATTGCGTGACAGAAGAATCCCAGGTTCCCATCCAGAATATTATGGCCTCCTGAGAAGAGTCCCCATCCCAGCACACCCAAGTATGTCATCTAATCTGATCAGAGAAAGGGCTTTATGAGCTGTTATCTGTCCTCTCTATAAATCAACCAGCACTTCTGGCCCTCTCCTATTGCCTACAACCCACATGTCCAGCTCCCACCCTTATTTTGTTGACAGGACAATATGATAGAGAACACCTTAATTGTCAACATCCATCCATCCATCCATCTTCCCCTTTCCCATTGCTGGTAAATCATCTACTTGCCTGAGCTGAGCTGCCTGCCCCCTACACACCATAGAGCCTGATTGAGGGACAAGCAAATGCACCATTTATCTGGTAGCAACACACTTACACTCACACAAACCAGAACCCTCCAGATGTATTGAGACTGCAAATTCCAAAATTCCCAGCCAACAGGATCAAAAGTTGGCGGGATCCATTTCTGTAGCTCCTAAACAACCAAAAAACTCACTTGTTAACATTAGAGGTATTATGAAGTAGCAGCAGGAACTGAGTAAATTCTAAAGGGAAAGGTCACTGCTCCTCTGCCTCTGACAGCTGCATTATGGAGAGAGCCCAGCAGCAGAGGCAGAAGGGGAGATGGACCATCATCAGTTGCATAACAATGAAAGAATCAAAAAATGGCTTTTTAGTGGAATGCTGAATTAGCTCTGAAATGGAGGTAAAGGAAAAAATGGCATTTCTAAAAAATGGCCAAAGGTGAAATATTAATTAATTACACAAGATACACTTGAACTAAGGGCATTGAAAAATAACCACAAGGAAATAGGGGGAAAATATGAACCTGTGCTGCAATCTGCTTTCCTTTTTAGCTTTAATATTTGTTCTTAATCTTATTATCGTGTGTATGGAATCTCCCATCTGGACTTGGGAGGGTCTAGCCCATACACTGTGCAGATGTTCCCGTACACAATGCCAGCTACTTGGTTGTGCCGTTCAGTGTATGCTGTGCCTGCCTGCATCTTACACCCTGCCACTATGTGTTGGACGGTCTCTGAGGCCTCTCTGCACAGTCTGCACCTGGATCCTGCCTAGTGTGGTAGACCCCTGCTTCTGTGGATCTGGTGCTTGGTGCCTGTTCTTGTGCTGCTATATTGGTGCCTCAGTGGTGTCTTTTAGTCCAGCCACTGGTAGGATTTCCCAAGGTCAGCCACCTCCGCTATCTGTCCCCTTTGGTTGTAGAGGTTTACATATTGTTTTTAAAATGCACAACAGTTTTGTTGTTTTTTTAAAGTAGAATATAATTTACAATGTAGTTTGTGTGAAAGAATCTTGACTGAAGCTTTGATCTAGCCCTCTTGTGGCGGTGGCTGGTATTCGTTTTCTCAAGGCCTTTGGAATCGCCTGCCCTCCTAGGGTTAACAAGGAACCAGAGACGAAGTCTTTCCAAAGTGCTGTTCAATAATGAATTCAACTTATTAATAAGCATATATATATAAAAAATATGAATTCATAAAGGCCAGCTCTGCATGAGGCAGAATGAAATGCCTGCTTCTTTGAAGCTGCTGATTTTGAATATATATATATATATATATATATATATATATATATATATTTAGATTTAGATTTAGATTTATATTCTACTTTTAACTCTGAACCTCTTGGCAGCATGCAAAGCATTCCCTCCTCCTCTTTTTATCCACAACATCTCTGTGAGGTAGATGAGGCTTATATCACAAAAGGGCAACACAATATTAGTTATTTTTCTACTTGGATAGGAGGCCATCAAAAAAATCCGAGGGTTATAGACTGATCTGGAAGAAGGCAGAGGCAAATCCTATCCACACTGTTGCCAAGAAACCAGCATGGATACGTTCAGAAATCACCAGGAGGTGAGCCCAACCTGAAGGAGACGTCATGTTTTAAATTTATTCCTATGACAGTCAGAAAGGAAAAAGGGTACTTCTATAACTTCCACTTTTGCTACCAAAACAATCTTGTTGGGTCTCATAAGCAGGGAGTGGGGGGGGGGGGAAGCAGGGATTGTTTTATAGGTATTCCAGTCCTTTCTGGTGGGAAAGACTCAGGAAGTGGTGCTGGAGAACTCCAACTCTACCCTCGGCCATTGGCTTTCAGGGAGTCTCAGCATTCCGCCATGTTCCCTTTCAGGCATCTATCTCAGGGGTTGGCAACCTAAATGCTATTGAGAACCGGTGTGGGGTCCAGATCATCTTGGAAATCAGAATTATGTTGGGGGACAGCAAGGCTATGCAGCATGCCAGCTTCCTGTTTAATCTGCTTTAATTAAAAGAATAAATGTAAATATATCTGGTTAGAACAACAAAGAATACCATGGTGGGAGCCAATCCACTTTGTCAGGCTAAGGTCCACATGGAACAATTAGAAGTAATCATCCAGCAGTTTTGCTGTTGCTGCTGCTGCTAAAGTGCTATAAATATGCTGATGGCACCACTCCATGGAGGCCTCCAATAAGCACCTGGAAGCAGTTCTGGGATGGATGAAGGTGAATAAACTGAAGCTTAATCTAGATAAGATAGAAGTTCTGTAGTAGAGAGATGTCATGATCACCGTTGCGATGCTTGTGACATCGCAATGGCTCGCATGACAATACAAGGAGATGGGTACCGGGCGGATTAAGGAAAAAGGCAACTAGCTGACAAAAGAGAGCAACAGGTCCTGGCAACAAAGTATCGACTCTAGCCAGAGGCACAGAAGGAAGACATACAATGTTGCAAAGGAGGTAATTGACAACACCCGACCACGAGGCGCGCCCGAGCTGTCAGAAAGATTACGAGCCTGATTGCCCGGCAATGACCCATCGCCGGCCGGGAAAACAGTCAAGGAAACGCCCGAAGCACAGGAGGGGCTCCACGACCCCTCACCTACTGGCAACGGGACCCAACGGGGCTCGGGGCACACTTGGAGTAAGGAGGGGTGGAGCGCTGACCGGCATGGGCTATTTAAATCCTGTTCCAGCGCGCTCCACTCACTCTCAGCTTTTCTAAAAGGCATGCACTCTGTTCTATCAATAAAGCCAGAACCTAAGCCCACGCTAGCGTCTGTGTCTTTACTGGTTAGCAGGCAGTAAAGCTGAGAGTCACCAAACCAAAATCGCCAAGCTCCACCGGACGAAAATTTTTCCGTGGGAGAGACCAACTGGCGAAAAACGGAACCAGGGACAGCGATGGAGCCAGCACTTTGCACCAGAGGCGTGAAGGACGGCCCGCAAGAGGCAGAGGCAACCCGACGGCAGCCGGAGGCAGCGCACCCCAAAGGAGACGCGGACACCCTCCCTGCCCACACCACACCCCAGTTCCAGACCTGGAGCCCCAACCCTAACGGGAAAACCCCGACGGAAGATGAGGTCGGGGACCAGCAACTCCTCGCTTGGGCCGACGGAACAAGATCCTGGACGGGAACACCCTATTCCACCTGGAGGCTCCGCTACCCCCAAATGCCCGAGCAGGAAGGCGCAAGACTACGTACCGGATAGCATCTGGCAGCACCGACGTCGGACGACCAGGGCACGCTAGACAGGGTCACGGCCCTGGAAGCCAAGGTACGAGACCTGGAACATATGCTCCAGTCCCTGGCAACAATCGTCAGCGAGCACTCCAAGACTGAGGCGGCACAGGGGGTAAGAGGGGATCGGGGCAACACACCCACCCCACCAACAACCCTGAGCGGAAGGGGCCAAGCACGAGACTCTGTTGCAGGAATTCGTGGCCCCAGGCCAGTGGGAGCCATCCTTCAGCACCCACAGGTAGGGGACCCGCAAATTGGGAGGTTTGCCAATGACTTCACCGTACAATTTGACGGGAACCCCACGAAACTGTCCTTCTTCTTAACTAATGCGAGGGACTACATGGCCCAATACGGCCATTGCTTCAACACGGAAGCTGCCAAAATCTCAGCGGTGGCCACCAAGCTCCAAGACAGGGCTGCAGACTGGTACGTACAGATGTCCAAGTCCGGAGCCCCAGCTTTGGCCAATTTCCATGACTTCCTCGCCAAGCTGAAGCAGTACTTTGAGGACCCCCTGGCGAAGGAAAGGGCAAAGTGCACACTCCTAGCGCTGCGGCAGGGAAGAAGAACGGTGGCCGACTACGCCCTCGAATTCAAGGTCCTCGTGGGCAAAATCACGGAATGGTCGGAGGCCATCCTGATCAACATGTTCAAGCGTGGCCTCAACTGGGAGGTGCTTCAGTGGGCACTCTACAGGGACGACCCAGCCTCCCTTCACGGGTGGATTTGCCTAGCCGGTAAAGCAGAGCACGCTCAGCGCACGTTCCTGCTCGCAACTGCAGATGACAAAAACCTGCCCAGCACAAGAGGATCAGTCCCACAGCCGGGGCCAACCTGGCACGCAGACCAACAACGGAGGCTTGCCCGCAGGCAGTGTACCAGGTGTGGGAAAATGGGCCACCGAGCGGCGGACTGTTTCACAAACAGAACAACGGATCGCCCGCCCAGACCCACACCAAAGATACCGCACAAACCATCCAACCCCCCCAGATGGCTGACAGGAGCATTAGCAACCCCGGACGAGGACGCGGATGCCTACCTTGCAGGGGACACAATCGACGCCCAAGAACAGCCGGCGGAAAATGCTCCCCACCTGCTCTAAGCAGCGCCGCTGGGCAGGTGGTGAAGAAGGGGCGCAACAACCCCAGGGTGAGTGACAATTGCTCCATCCTGGCAGGGACAATTGAACTTGCTTACGGCCCTAGAGCCATTGCGGCCGAAGCTATGGTGGATTCTGGGTGCTCCAGAAATCTGATCCACCCGGATATTGTCACCACACTAAAACTGCCCTGTTTCCCCCTCCCCAAACCACTGGCATTCCATCAACTAGACGGTTCTACAGCGGGGGGGAGACCGGCCACCCAAAGGACCAGAATGGTCACCCTGACAATGGGCACCCACAAGGAATCAATAAACTTTGTGGTGACCCAGATAGGAAAACCCACTAGTGCTGGGGATCCCCTGGCTAGCACGCAACAACCCACACATAGACTGGAGGACACGCTCCATCAAGTTCAAAGACAGGGTCTACCAGGCACCGACACCAGACAAACCAGCTGCTCTGACAGTGGGGAGGGCAGAAGTCGTCGTCCAAAACAACGACCCCGCCCCCCCCAGAAGGACTACCAGAGCAATATGCAGACTTTGCAGATGTCTTCGGAGAAGAGGAGGCGGACCAATTACCCCCCCCACCACAAGACGGACTGCACAATTGAACTGCTCCCAGACGTCCCATTACCCAAGCCCAAGATCTACCCCATGACCCAGTGAGAATTAGCGGCACTGCGGGAATTCTTGGATAAAAACCTCTCCAGGGGCTTCATAGAACCAGCGAACTCGCCGGTTGGAGCACCCGTCCTATTTCGGGAAAAGAAGGACGGCACCCTAAGACTATGCACTGATTATCGTGGATTAAATTCTGCTTCCCTATCCAACAAATACCCACTACCCCTCGTAAAGGACATGCTAGCACACCTGTCAAAGGGAAGGGTGTTTTCCAAACTCGACCTCCGCGAAGCATATTACAGAATCCGCATCAGGGAGGGGGACGAGTGGAAAACGGCATTCAACTGCCCCTTGGGCTCCTTCCAATACAAGGTACTACCATTCGGCCTTGCGGGGGCTCTGGGGGTCTTCATGCAACTCATCAACGAGGTGCTGCATGAACACCTATTCAAGGGTGTACTGGTTTACCTGGATGATGTCCTCATCTACACAAGGACGCAGAGGGAACACGAGAAGTTGGTGAGGCAAGTCCTCACTAAGCTACGAAAAGCCAAACTCTACGCTAAGCTGTCCAAGTGCGAATTCCACAAATTGCGCTTGGACTACCTAGGGTACAGAATCTCTGACAAAGGCGTAGAAATGGACCCCGTGAAGGTCCAGGCAGTTTTGAGCTGGGAACGCCCACGCACCAGGCGCCAGCTTCAAAGCTTCCTCGGGTTCGCAAATTTCTATAGGTCCTTCGTGAGGGGGTTCACAGAAATAGCCCTACCCTTAACCGATTTGCTCAAGACCAAGGGCGTTGGGGAGACGCGCAAGGTAAAAAACCCGGGGGCCGTACTTAATTGGACTCCTGCCTGTCAAACTGCGTTTGACAGGCTGAAAGCGCTGTTCACAGCGGAGCCAATCCTAGCTCACCTGGACCTTTTGTGGTGCAGGTGGATGCCTCTGACTTCTCAATAGGCGCCATCCTGCTGCAAAAGGATTCCGTGGGAATTCTTAAGCCATGCACCTACCTCTCAAGGAAATTCTCGGAGACAGAGAGGCGATGGCACGTATGGGAAAAGGAGGCGTTTGCGGTTAAAGCAGCGCTGGAGGATTGGCGTCACCTTTTGGAGGGGACAACTTGCCCATTTGAGGTCTGGACAGACCACCGCAACCTCGAGGCGCTCCGTACGCCCCGACGCCTCAGCCCCAAGCAAATACGATGGGCTCAGTTCTTCAGCCGGTTCAACTTCCAGCTGAAGTTCATACCAGGCAAAAAGAACTTCCTGGCAGACGCACTCTCCCGACTGCCCCAGGATGCGGAGCCTATCTCCGACATTGTAGGGACGGTGCTTTCTGATTCCCAGCTGGGTATGGCAGCGGTCACCCGGGGTCGTGCACAGGGACAGCCTGCCCCCCCCTCGCAAACAACTACAACGCAACCCACCCCCAGATGCAGGCAACCTCAAATACCAGGGGGGCTACGGGCAGACTTCATAATGGCATTGTAATCTGACCCCTGGCTCCTCGCCAACCCCAACAAGGTCACCATGGACCAGGACCTCGCATGGGCGGAGGGAAGGCTGTATGTACCCGACTCACAACGGCAGGCAATCCTCAACAGATCGCATGACAGCAAACAGGCTGGTCATTTCGGGTTCTTGAAAACCCTACACCTGACTCGGAGGCAGTTTTGGTGGCCCTCGCTGAGGAAGGACATCAAGACGTACGTGGTGTCCTGCCCAGTGTGCGCTATGGCCAAGCAACCGGCTGGCAAATGCCAGGGGCTGCTGCAACCCGTAGCTGAACCCTCCCGCCCTTGGGATGAAATCTCAATGGATTTCATAGTTGACTTACCGCCCAGCCAAAAGAAAACGGTCATTTGGGTGGTAAAAGACTACTTTTCAAAACAAGCGCATTTCATCCCCTGCGCCTCGATTCCGTCAGCCCAACAGCTGGCGAAACTGTTCCTAGTCCACATGTACCGCCTACACGGATGCCCCTCCCGTTTGGTGACCAATAGGGACACACAATTACCTTGAGCTTTTGGTGGGCTTTTTTGAAACTGATAGGTACCCAGCAAGCCCTGTCAACCTCCTGGCATCTCCAGACGGACGGATCCACAGAGATCCTTAATGCCACACTGGAGCAAATCCTCCGCTCCTACATAAACTATCACCAAGATGACTGGGTAGACCTCCTCCCGTTTGCAGAGGTCGCATACAACAACGCAATACACCAAAGCACCGGAAAAACCCCATTTGGGGTGGTGTCGGGTTGGGAGTTCGTCCCCATCCCTGAACTACCTCAGCCTCCATCCCCAACAGTGGCCGCTTGTGATTGGGGCGAGAAAATCGCAGATTCCTGGCCGGTCATCAAGGACGCACTTAAAGAGGCACAAACAGCATACAAATCACAAGCGGACAAGCACTGGCGCCAGCAACCAACGTTTCAGGTGGGGGACATGGTCTATCTATCCACCAGATTCATAAAATCGCCGCAACCGTCAAAGAAGCTGGCCCCCAAGTTTATTGGACCATTCCAGGTGACACAAATAGTGAACCCAGTCACGGTGCACTTAGACCTGCCCCATAATCTTAAGAGACTGCACCCGGTATTTCACTGCAGCTTACTCAAGCCGGCAAGTGATCCCTCCCGGTGGCACCCACGCACGCCCCCCCCACCAGTGATGATAGACAGACAGCAACACTTTGAAGTTAAGGAGGTGCTTGACTCCCATAAGCAGCGGGGCTCCCTCCAATACCTCGTAAAGTGGAAACACTTTCCACACCCTGAGTGGGTCGCTGCCCGTGACGTCCAGGCTCCCGACCTGATCCGCACCTTCCACACCGCCTACCCCTCCAAACCCGCGGCTTAACCTTCCCGAAGGGGGAAAGTATGTCATGATCACCGTTGCGATGCTTGTGACATCGCAACGGCTCACATAACAATACAAGGAGATGGGTACCGGGTGGATTAAGGAAAAAGGCAACTAGCTGACAAAAGAGAGCAACAGGTGCTGGCAACAAAGTATCGACTCTAGCCGGAGGCACGGAAGGAAGAGATACAATGTTGCAAAGGAGGTAATTGACAAGACCCGACCACGAGGCGTGCCCGAACTGTCAGAAAGATTACGAGCCTGATCGCCCGGCAATGACCCATCACCGGTCGGGAAAAACAGTCAAGGAAACACCCGAGGCACAGGAGGGGCTCCACGACCCCTCACCTACCGGCAACGGGACCCAACGGGGCTCGGGGCACACTCGGAGTAAGGAGGGGTGGAGCGCTGACCGGCGCGGGCTATTTAAATCCCGTTCCGGCGCGCTCCACTCACTCTCAGCTTTTCTAAAAGGCATGCACTCTGTTCTATCAATAAAGCCAGAACCTAAGCCCACGCTAGCGTCTGCGTCTTTACTGGTTAGCAGGCAGAGCCTGACAAGAGATCAGTTGAGCTGGATGGAGGGGTGTGACCAAAACGAAATGGTGTTGCACCCTCCCTGAAGGATCAACTGTGCAGATCATAATATAGACAGCCAGGAGAGTACAGAGTGCAGAATGGAATTGGCCTTCCATGTTGAGCTTGACCTAGTCTATTTACAGTATTCAGAGTTGTGTCCAATAATAAATAATTAAATCCAATATTGGTGCACATCTTTTTATCCCTGCTGCAAATTTTTACATTTTGTTTAGGGCCAGTTCCACCTAGCTGCATTTTCTTTCAGTCCTAGAAAGCACAAGCATTTAAGATAAACCTGCTTTGAAAAGTAAAGAACTGGATCCGTCAATTCATCTATTAATTACTGTCCCAGTGTTGCTGCCCAAAACATTTTATTCTCTACTTTATCAACAGTGGGCTTTCTTGCTCTCACTGTCTTTCTGTGTTGTCTAGTCTTGGCAAATTAATATTTTTCCATTACGGTAAATCTCTGGAGTCCTCCGCCTTTTGCTGCATGATTCATTCTGCCATATATTAGCTCAGAGTTGACCCTCCCATCCTTTTTTTCAACAAAATAAATAACACTAGCAATGAATATGCTGACATGTCATTTATAAATATTTGAGCAGGAGACCCAGCATTATTCTGGAGCAACGTGAAGCATTTATCTCAGAAGAGTCACACTTTCCAAAGAAGGTGCTGCTTCACCGTTTGAGAGAACTTGAGGAGGAGGAAAGAGCTTGATTTGGGGCTGTAAATTTGGATGTGTCTGCAAAGAATACAGATTTCCTAATATCAATCCACCAGATTTAGATGTATTCTAAATTTGGAATATTTCTGGGGCTCGGAATACTTCTGGCCATGACAGCTGGACATTACTTGGGAATACGGAGCAGGCTTTGAATGTATGTTTGTGACTTCCACTTGAAGCCACCAGCACCCCTAGTGTTGTAAACAGTCTTCTGATAGCTGGCATTTCTCCCTAATCCCATCTTGGAGAGACTGTATAATGGTTTAATGTAGGGTGGATAAGACCTTATGTAATTACTTACAGAATTATTAGTTTATATATTCCAGTGGATTAGCTGAAATTTTAGAATAGGTTCATGGCTGCCACACGGCTTTGAAGAAAAGGAGTCCAAATTACATAATATGCCAGTCATGCCATTAACAATAATATGAATGGCAAGTGAACCAATCCCAACAGGGTGCTTCATTTTTCCTCCCGTTCAATAAATCCCATTCAGTTGACATTTACACCTGCTACCTGAAATAAAGCAAAGCTCCTGTTTCGGCCCAAGGAAGCTTTTACTCCCAATGCAGATAGTAGGTGTGGCCTGTAATGTTCCTTGCTGTACAAGGGGCAGAGTGTTAAATGCCCACGTGCTTGCTGAGATCCCTGTGCCCGCTGAAACCCAACTGAGAATTATATTCTCTTTGCCTTTGTCTGACTCTAGTATAGATTCCTGGGAAAAATACTTTCCCTTTTGAGAGCCAACATTCTCAGTTGGGGCTGCGAGTTTTAGCAGCGGCAACCTTCCCCAATCTGCCTCCCTCTAGTTGTATTGGGAACACAGGTTAGAAATACAGAGAGGTCTCGATTAAAAATGGTTGCATTATTCGAATTCACACTATTGAAGTGATCTTCCTGTGCAAAATAGGGTAATTGGTCCCAGCTTGACAGAAATAGGCAATTAACATCTTTAACCATCCATTGTTATATGTTTATTAAGGAAATACCGTATAACAGTAGAAGAGGATAAACCCATATCCAAAGCATACCTGTTATTTCCTGTGTTCTGCTTCAAAACACGCCTCTTCTGTTTTGAGCTTTCTCTGAACGGAACCTTCCTTTTCTCCATTTTGCATGGATGACGACAAGCGTCTAAAACCCCAACTTTGGCAACTGTACATGCGCTAGCCGCAACCATGCGCACGCTAGCCTCGCGCTGAGTTTTGGCTCACATTAAACGCCACCTCATGCCACTTTATAACTCACACTAAATCGAATGTCACACTATTCAAACTTGCACTAATTGCGACCTACCTGTAGCGAGAGTCTACACCTCTAGCACATTTGGAAGGCAACAGGCAAAGGGAGCCTGAGCAAATGTTACATGAATTATTTGCTTGGTGTAGAAGAGTGAGACGGAGGACTTTGCCTTTTGCTGGAAATAAGGAACAATTTGTTGCAAAGTAACTATCTGAACATTCTTCAGATGACTGCTGCTTGCTGAAGCTAAGCAGGTCTGGATTGTTCAGCGCTCAGAATTAGCACAGTCTGTGAACTGCATGTAAACTGCCTTCCTTGCTGAAAGATAGGTGGGGCATAAATTTACTAATAACAGGAATAAATAAATGGAATAATAGCAGCCTCCTGCCGTATGGCTGTTACTGGAGCAAAAGTTACAAGGAACGTGAAACAGTGCAGATTTAAAATCTTGGATAAATTAAAGACCTTATAATAAGAGGAACACTTGTTTGCTTTTCCTCCATATATTCCAGTGGGGGATGCTATTTGCAGTAGATAAAAAGCCAATTCTTAGGATTCATAATGCATCCAGTCTGCACTCAAAACTCTTTTAAGGCGCATGACTAGCAATACATATTGCACTTCCTTAATAAACACCGTCACAGAATACTAACAAAGGACCAGTCCTGGCAGATATTCAGGCTCAATTCCCCTTTTGGTTTCTCAGTAAAGGCAAAATCCAGGTGAGTGGTTTGGACAATAAAGTCAGAGGCTACAAAAATGATGGTGATTTCCTAAGGCATTCAGGGACCCACTGGCAGGCTTGATATACATGTAAGATTTCACCAGGGATCAGTGGGCACATCTGATGTAAGTTGTAGGCACTAAAATAACATGGATGCCCATGCACAAATGGCTGTTAAGTGGATCTGCCAATCAAAAAAAACAGGGGGGTCTGCAGGATAATCAGGAATTTAGAAAAACTGGCCTGCTCACCAAACAATCTTATTTTTTGTATTTCTGTATTTAAATCAATCATTTAGGGACCTAAAAGCCTCTTGCAGGATTTTGTCTTTTCACCCACTGCTAGAAACAACTGCAAAGGGTCTTGTGGCATCTTAAAACAAAGCTGATCAATCTTGTAGTGTAGAGAGTGTCTTTTTTGTAATAACTTTATTAAATTTTTGAACAAGAAAGATAAAAACTGACAAGAACTAATATTTAGAATGAATGAAAAAAGAAAAGAACAAAGTCAAAAGTCCAGAAAGAAAAAGGAAGAAAAAAGAAATGTAAAGAAATGACTTCCAATTTTTGTTTACAACAGTAATAAATATAGATTTAAACTGAACTCTTACTCTAGGGTTACAGCATAACTTGCATTTTTTAAATCATCTAATTTTTTTTCTCATCATGAAACCTATATATCGTAATTCCATTTTTTTTTCTTGTTTCATGGAAAAAGTCCAAAAGGGGCTTCCAATCAGCATTGAAGTATTGTCTTTCCTCTGAGTAAAGCTGTCAATTTAGCCATCGTAATGTAGAGAGTTTTGAAATGAGGCTGAGGTCCACTTACAAGACTGGGGTAACAGGTTGCTCACCCTGCCTTACCGACTCACATTTTTGCATTTTGCTGGAATAAAGTATATGGCATGAGATGCTAGGCATTTATGGCTGCAAAGGGTAAAGAGAGGCCAGGGAGAATGAATGGCTGTGGGGGGAAGGCAATGGCAGTTGTATAAATGTAAAAGAGTTACAGCAGCCATTAACAGAGCCAGGAATGCCCAGGGAGACTCAAAAAAGTTAAGATGGTGGCTGTGACTACATGACTGAAGCCCATGAAATGCACATTAAAAAAGGGCAGGGTTTCAATAACCATTTGACTGTTTTGATCCCCCCAAGGGACGCCCCTGGCCCTGTTGACAGCTTTTGCAACTCTTTTTATACAACGATCACTGCTTTTTTTTCTTTTGCAATTCACTTTCCCTGACCCCAGTCCTCTCATTTTCCTCTCCCAACCCCTTGCAGCCATATGGGCCTGCCATTTTTTCTTCCTCTGCCTTTAGTCAGTTCTGACTTCTGGTAAATATGTAGACAAGCCCATGCGATTTTCTTGGCAAGGTTTTTCAGAAGTGGTTTGCCATTGCCTCCTTCTGAGGGCTGAGAGGGAGTGACTGGCCAAAGTCACCCAGCTGGCTTCATGCCTAAGGCAAGACTAGAACTCGTGTCTCCTGCTTTCTAGCATGGGCCTTTAACCACCAAACTGGCTCTTGCCATCTTGTATAGGGTGCTTTATTCCACCAAAAGTTACACCTGCAAAGGCCCCTGAGCAGGGCAATGTTAATGACTACTGTACATAAACATTCTGAGACTGGTAAATTAATTAGCACTGGAGCATGAAAAAAATAAGTGAATTCAGTTCAGGGCACAAGTGACAGATATAACTTCCTGATATAATTCAGCATTTCCCAGCCAGAATTTCACATTCAATATTCAAGGCTGGTTGCATTAAGCTCATTTAATCAGCATCTCCTGGCAGATGACAGTGTTCTGTATTTCAGGATACGGCCATTCCTGATATCACGGATGCTTTTGTGTGGAGATCTGCTCAGAATGTGGAAAGACTCTGGAAGATAGGCTGGAAAGCAAAACTTTGGGCGTGACCGACAGTACTGGATTGCTGGTTGTCAGAGCAGACACAGGAAGAGTCAGGCTCTGGGCTGCTTGCCGTATTCTTGTTCTGTATTCCGTGGTCTGTGGTTACAGGCCAGTGGCCATTTTAAACAGGGAGATTGTGAGAAAGGAACAAAGCAAAGCAGATTTAACCTCCATTTCTTTTCAATGGGGGGTTGAATTGTATATAAATAATGATATGGCTGTATTTATATCTCATACGTATGTGTATGGCTATGCTGTCCAAGGATGTTGGGTGTTGTAGTCCAGTGCACATGGAAGGCAGTCAACAGGGAAATGCTGCTGCCTGCCATAAGTCTACAATCCTACATCCACTTTTATGATGCCACTTAATATAATGGCCCTTGTTGTAGCCATGTCACAAAATGTCCATGCAGTCACCAGGAGGTCAGCCTGTAACTCAAGGACGCCTTTACCTCGAGCTTCTTTACATTCACTGCAGCGTTTTCCTCTTCCCTTCTGTAGCCTTTCCAATCTTGAGTGAAGACTGTTGTGGCCCCCATGTGGCCAAAGGAGAAAATAGTCTCCATTCATGCAACATGAAAAAAAGACAAATACTGTAAAATAAAAGTGCCTTTCTGTTTTGAGTATCGTCTTTGCAGCATCCCCTGAGTGTCAGTACCTTGAGAATAACATCTGTCATCTTGTAACAAATGCCCACACCAAGTCTGGAGCTAGAATAGAGAAATGAGTTATTTATAAAAATAATAAAGGCTGGATAGAAAATAAATAAAATTTAATAAACAAATAAAATAAATAAATAAACAGGGGGGAGGAAAACGCCAAGTCCTGGATCTGTGCTGGGGTATTAATTTCTCATTGATGGAAGTCTCTGCCACAGTAAGTTTGCCTTTAAGGTGTTAGAGGACTCTGCTGCAATGATCTAAAAGGTGGCTACCTCTCTGGGAACGGATGAGAAAAATTATTTTAAACCTTGTTAATGTTTAAGAGTGAGATGGGAAGTAATAAGCAATTTTTGGCTTCTGGGGGAGGAATGGCAGACTGAAGATGGCTCTGTGAAAGCAGAGCCAATCACCGCAGCAAAGACCAAGGAACCGGTGAGTAGACAGTCCCTGCAAGGAGACCACAGGACAGCAATCTCCCACGGGTGAGAGCACCAGGAGATGACAGGATTGGCCATCTTGCTCGCAACCGCAGTTGGCGACTTTTAAATGACACTAAGTTTGCTAACCTCACTTTTTAATCACTTTTGGAAATTGCTTATTAACTACTTTTAAGCTTTTAGAGACCTTCAGAACGACAAGTTTGAAAACTTTGCCTTCGATCCTGAATGAAAGAAAATTTTAATCATAAACAAAAAGATAAATAAGATTTTGATCTTAGAAAGTTATAAATGGAGCAACGGTCCAGATAAATTTGGAATATAGAAACACTTATACTAAGATTTTGGGATTAATTATAAAGAACAAATAGCTTCTCATGGGAAATAGATCTGTTCTGGTTTTTGCAAGATATAACAAAGATAAGTAATTTTATGATTTTAAAAACTGGATACTAGAGAGGACTAAAGATTCTAGGCAGAGGGGAAAAAACTCAGGCCTACCTTTTGTGATAATTAACTGGGACCTACAAAAAGATGCAAAATGTTGTAATACTGAAAATATTAAAGGAGACTTTTGAAGAATGGAGGCAGAAATTAATAGCCACAATATCGACAGTGTCAGTCATGATGTCTACCTCTATGGATAGACTACGTCCAAAAGATGTTATTGAAGAAATGGCAGATGAGGAACAGGTTTTATCTGACAAGATAGAGATGGCACCAAAAGTGGATTTACAAATGACAGGCCAAAAGAACAACCTGGAAAAGGATGTCTCACTGGATATACAAAAGAAACTGGCTGATGTTTTAAAAATCAAAAGGGAAATACAAGTGATATATCAAGAAAGTAATAATTTTTTCTTATTGAATTTACAAAGAGGCTTGTTAAAGACCTGAAGACCCGTGTGTGATGGGGCAAAGAAGAAATGAAGAGAAATCAAATCCTCCGACAATATTTGAATGAGCTAAAGATTTAAACTGTTAGAAGTTAAAGGAAGGACTAGAAAGTTGGTTTACTTCATCATGGTTAATACAAAATATGTTGTTACTACTGGCAACTCTCTTTGAATTTTCTGCTGCCACCAGGACTGAAAAAATGATGTTTGATGGATTTGCCTGTAGATAAGGGATGGGATGTGGGATGAAGAGATAATTGTTTGTAACCTTAGAGGGAGTGAACAGTCCTTAAATTTGTTTATTCTTGTTGTGATGAAGGTTGGAAGTCCATTCTTTACATATTTTTTCTCTTTATTATATTCTCATATTTCTCTTCTTTTTTCCCTTTTCCCTTGCACTTTTTACGTTCTTTCTCTTCTCTTTAAGTTTAGTTTGTATTAGATTTTACTATTATAATCAAAATTCATATATGCTATTTTTAGCAGGAAATTATTTCGAGTGTCCAATTCATTCCTGTAATATTTTGCCTCTTTGTTTGGATTTTTTTTTCCACGTGGGGTATTTTTAATGTGGAAAAGCTTGCAGGAATAAAATAGGGGAGATGCAAAAATACAGAACAGGCGAAACATAAAGAAAATAGTTATCCTTTCCGCCCTGGTCAAAAAAGTAGAGTATCCTTTCACTGCTCGTTGTGAAACGAGGAAAAAGACGGAAAAAATTCCCCCACTCAAATTATAAAACAATTTAAATGTAGATAAAAACAGCATCCAGAATCCTCATTAATCCTTCCGACGCGAAAATTACTCCTGAAGTTTGGGAGCGACGCTGGAACTCGCCCGGATTAACTGCGCAAACCTTGAAGCGACCCCTGCGGTCCGCGGAGCCTTTTTCTCCCAGCAGGTGGCAGAGCCGAAGAACGCCCCCTGGCGGCGGAGCCGATGAACGAACCGCTAGCCGCACCAGGACCGCGAGCGAGGGGGCCCGGGAGGGCGGAGCCGGGGGTGCGGCATAAGGAGCCGGAAAGCAGCGGCGGGGCGCTGGGAAGGCAGGACAGCGAGCGAGGGAGCGTCGAGCTGCGATGCTTTGGGGCCGGCCGGGCTAGCAGGCAGCGCGTTTTGTGCGGGTCGGTCGTCGGTCACTCACTCACCAGCGAGGGCGCCGGCCGTCATGGAGAACCAGCTGGCGCGCTGCAAGATCGTGGTGGTGGGCGACAGCCAGTGCGGCAAGACGGCGCTGCTGCACGTTTTCGCCAAGGACGCCTACCCCGAGGTAGGGCAGCCGGGGCAAGGCGGGAGGAGTGCAGGCGGCCCGGGGTGGGGGAACCGGAGGAGAGCTCGAGGGAGAGCGAGAGGAGCGGATGGGGGGACGCCCGAAAGGATGGGGCGGGGAGGGCTCGGTCCAAAGACACCGCGCTGCGGAGGTCACACTGTGGACCGGAGAAGTGGATTCGGAGGGAAGCGATGGAAGTGGGTGAGTGCGGCTGTCTGGGTGTGCGGCGGCGCGTGGAAAGTGCTATTGGCGCGCGGCTGCGGTGGGCACGGACCCTGGGTCCCGGCCGGGAGGTCCAGCGGTGGGGCTGAGCATAAGCGAGCCCAATGAGCGTGGACTACATTAGCGGGGACTGGCAAGCTGCGGGGTTGGAGCTCAGGAAGGAGGCAGAGGTTGAAGACCCGGTTTCAAGGTAGACTGTGGGATTGGGGAGCCAGGGCAAAAGGGAGAAGGGAAGTGGTGGGAGAAGTGTATGGACCCTGGGGCAGGAGGGAAGGTAGGGTCTGGGTGAGCTGCTTGGTGAAGGGGAGAGGTTCAAAAGGTGCTTTCTGGTGGAGGCAGGTGAAAGACAGGAACTAGGTCTGCTCAAGGAAAATCAGAAGGAAACTCTAGGGGTGGAAAGGGAGCATTAGATCATGCAGCAATGGAGATAATGTGAGGACTGGGGAAAAAAAACACCTTGGTCTCTTCAGGAAGCTCTGGAATCTGGTATCAGTTCCCAGCCCTTCTAGAGCACTGCCTGTAAGCAGTCGCTTTCATCCTTGGGTAACTCATGAGTAAGCAAACTGCTGCCTCCGGGTAGTTTGGATTACCGCTCCCATCAGCTTCATATTGCAAAGGAGTTAGCCCCGCACATCTGGAGGGCATGGTGTTGCTTACACCTGCATTTAGTCCTCCCAGCCAGGCCGGTTTGTGTCACGTCAAGAGTAGAGTAAGGGCTCCAGCATGGCTGCTTTTGAGAGGTGTTCCTGCCGAGGGGTCTCAAAAACAGGGTGAGGGAGTCTGATGGAAATACGCTCCCATTTCTGCCAGGGCTGCCTCTGATGCTCAATCATGCATTCTCTTCCCTCCTTCCTGTCCCTTCCCTGCAGAATTATGTCCCCACTGTATTTGAGAACTACACTGCCAGTTTTGAGATTGAGAAGCAGCGCATTGAACTTAACATGTGGGACACTTCAGGTAAGTGAGGAGTAAGGAGGGAGTTGCCTTTGGAAAGGCTAGGGTTTAAACTCCAGCTGTGGTGGCCATTAAAAGTTGGGGACCTGGAAAACAAGCGGGTTCTACCTGCCCAAATCTTTCTACCTTCCTTCCTTCCTTCCGGCCTTTCATTCAGAAGGTCAACATTCCCCACCACAACAACCCCGTGAGGTGGATTGGGTAGAGAGAGGGTGACTGGCTAAGGGTGGACTTGAATCTGGGTGCCCCCCCCCAGTGGCAGTCTCTGCACTATACTTCTTTACTATTATCTGTTTCTGATTATTTAAATATACGCATCGTCAGTTATAGGGCAGGAAGTAGGAGTGCAGAATGTTTCTGATTCATATATTACACCAAGCCTTATTTAACTGTAGCTTGTTGAAATAAACCAAAGTGGCTGGGCACACTAAGCCAAAACCAAACAAACTAGATTACGGCTTGGTGTGAATCTGGGCAAGGAATCTCAACATCCCCCCCAGCAGTAATATTGTTAAATAGATAATCACCACACTTGGAAACCATAAATAAAGCCTTGCTCCCTAGTTAAGGTTATTTGGTGAAGAAGACAGGTGCTTTGCATGTGTTACTCTCCTTCCTTATAGTTACAAACAAAGCACCAGTTCAACTTTGCCAGATGGTTTAATCTCTCCTTCTTAACTTCCAGTGCCACAACTGATTCACAGAGCTGCTTTTTCCCTCAGTCCCAGGCATTTTAATTGGCACTTTCACTGCTTTTTCCAGTCTTTTTCTTTTTTTGCATCAATAGTTCAGTTTTTCTCCACTTCAGGCATGTCTAGAAATCATGTTCTTGCTTCAGGAACTGCCCCCCCTATGCTCAGATGCATGAAAGGAAAGGCTTTTTGCATGGATGTTGAAAACACACTTTCTTATGACTTCACTTGTTTAAAGATTGGATTCTGGAGTTTAACTATGGTACACCATTCAGACCTTGTTCTGGTGGCTGGTTGGCAAGGGGAACACAGTGTATGTTTACACAGAGCTTACTTTTTCCACAACTGAGTCTTGATGTTAAAGAGAAGTTCCTACTTTGAATATGGCTTGTATATGAAATTGTTGTAATGTTTTTTTAAAGTTCTGCTTTAAAAGGGAGTTGTCAAAAAAAGTCAATGTGGCACCCACCATCTTTTTTCACACACACACACCCAAAAAACAGGATTTGAAATACACACCTGCACTTTCTACCAATTTTTGCTGGTTCTCCTTTTTCTCAATTTTACAAGGCTATTAGGAACAAGATTTGATTGAAGGATAGGGGGAGGGGGAGAATTTGCCAGTATGATTGTGTGCTTTTCCCTCACACCAGTGTTTCTCAACCTGGGCAACTTTAGTATGTGTGGGCTTCAACTCTGAATTCCCCAGCCAGCTATGCTCAGGAAGCTATGCTGGCTAGGGAATTCTGGAAGTTGAAGTCCACACATACTAAAGTTGCCAAGGTTGAGAAACACTGCCCCAGACAGAGTAATTTAAAAGCTGCCATAATAGTCCCAACCTCTCTTGGTGCCACTTTCTGCCAGCCTCTGATGATCAGGGCGATTGGAGAGAGGTTCAGGGTGAGGTCACAAAAGAAGACAGGGGAAAAGCCTCTCTGGATCCATGGGAGTCCTCACTCCTGTGGGGAGGCCCCGCATTTCTTGCCTGCAGAAAGGGAAGGCTTCCTTTTGCCACTGTTTCCGGAGCAGCTCCCTCAAGGCTGTTCTTAGGCTCCTTCTGGCTGCCTTTTCAGATACTGCTTTTTATTTTAAACACCCTTCCCTGCCAGGCTTTCTGCATGATTCCTCGTACGTCAGGAAAACCTTCCCTCCTTTGGCTCATGTTGCAAACAGCAGGTGTGGTGCTCTGATCACAATGAGGTGTGGGATAAATATTGCTGGGGGGCAGGTTAGCAGGGAGAAGGATAATCTGACTAGTCCGGGCTCCCTTGTTCTGTCTTGGCTCCGCTTTGCATTGATTAACTTTACAGCCTCATGATTGGCACGGCCAGGCCCTTCCCTTGGCACAGGGTCTCTCGCCAGCTTTGTTGGCTTGTGTGAAGGGCTCTGTTGTGTGTGGTGCAGCTGTGGCAAAATTGCTGGTGGCTTCTTGGGAGGCTGTAGAAAGCCTTTTCTGTCTGAGGAGTGAAAAGGATGTCTCTTCCTTTAGCTGTGGGCAAAGGAAGCAAGCAAACAATTCCCCTCCTGTGGGAGGCCAGAGCGGTACACAAAACGATAACAATGCTTCAGCATCTCCTAATGAACAGAAATGCAAGCATTGTCCAAAGCTGAGAAGCATTCAAGGCTAACAACGGGGCTCAGCTAGTGAGCTGCAGCCTCAGTTTTGGCAGCCTGGCAAAGTAAAAAGAGCCATCAGAGTGCTTAGTAATGATAGTGGATCCAGCTAGACTCGTCAGAGATTTGTGGAGGGTGGATCAGATGCATTTATTATCCAGGAAAGCTGACCATGGAAAGCTGTGCCTAGCAATAAGAGCTGGTTACCAGATGTTACAGATGAGTAAGAAGCAGGATGGTATCAGCCCTGTGTGCAAGAGTTACTGGAGCATCTGGCTGGCACGAAAAGCTGCTTGACCTCCTACAAAGGGCTTGTGCTGGTCCTGTGGTACTGGCAACTTGAACGCTGAGGTGCCCATGTGTAGGCACACCACCTATTCCTGTCACAAAGTGCTTTTGAATTGATCCTCCATTTAAGACACAGTTTGTCAACAGCCCAGAAGGGTCTGCTGAAAACAAAAGCAATGCTAAAATCATCCAGTGTCCCAGTCCTGCCTGGAGTTTTAAGCTGGAGGGTCTTCAGCTCTGGCCAAGCAGGATTGTTCTAATGTTCTTAATTTGTTTGGAGTAGATGGAAAGCCCCTGTGTTGTTCCTCCTTCCCTTTTGATAATCCTTTTGCAATAATTGACCAGGTACAGTTCTGACTTCAGAAACTACTGAGAACAGTACTGTAGAGGTTACTGCTGCTACTGGCTAACTCAGCCTTCCTGAACTTGGTGCTCTCCAGATGTGTTGGACATGATTTCCAACATGAGAATGATTGTCCAGTACTTCAGCAATGTTAAGAAATCCAGTGTTTGGATTTGTATTAGCCATTCCAATTCTTTACTGTTTTAGAAGGGTCTTGGATACATAACTGACTTCAAGGTCAAAAGAAATGTGACAGTAAATCCAGTATGATTTGCAGTCAGTTTTAAAGCTCTCCATACAAGTGGCCTTTTCCAGGAATGTTCTACATTTTCATTTCTAAATGAAATGTGCTGAGTCTATTGTCTACCTTACACTACAACTTTTTGTCTTGAATCTATCACCCCAGCTAATGGTGGAATTGGCTTCTCTTACTTGGCAAGGGAAAAATCAGAAGAAATCTGGTAGCACCTTTTCCAGCTAACACGTTTATTAAGAGGTATACGCTTTCATGAGCTGCAGCTCACTTCATCAGATGCATGGAGTGACTTGACTGATGTAGGATTTAAATTGGGGGGAGGTGATGATATTGATGATAAGGTATTTGTAATCTGTCTCACATGTAACCTGCATAAGCAACCTGTCTTCCCCTTCCCTGCATCATCCCAATTTAAATCCTACATGAGTCTAGCCACTCCTTGCATCTGATGAAGTGAGCTGCAGCTCATCATGCCTCTTAATAAAATGTGTTAGTCAGAAAAGGTGCTACCAGGCTCCTCCTGACTTCTGGCTGCCATTAACTAACATGGGTCTCCTCCCACAATGCAAGGCTTTCTGTTTGTACTCAATCTTTCACACAACGTTCCACATCTTCCTGATAATTGTAGTCAATCGTCTCAAGCTCACCTCCCTTCGTATGCTTAAGGAGATGGCATGGAAAAGCAGCTTCAGAGCAAAGCCTTGCATCACGGTTGGAGCTCTTCTTCTATAAAAACTTTGCTGTTCTGGTAAAGAAGTTTGAATAACCTCTGCCCTTCCTGGAAACGTGCTGCCCTGGCCCATGGCTTTTACATGACTATATTACAAGCTGAACTAGGAAACAATAACTTTTAGTAACTTCCTCCAGCTGCTTGTAGCTTTTAACCTCTAGGCTGGCTCTTTGGTGAAAGCATGTACTGTAGTTGTTTTTTCTTCCCTCTCACATCCCGATTCCATTAGATGAATCTTCCCAACTTAGTGTCCTCCAGAAGTGTTGGTCTTCCAGATGTGTTGGGCTGCCACACTCGTAACCTCCAGTCTGTGGAGCATGTTCTTTTTCCTGGAGCTTCTTCTCCATGAGGAATGTCCAGGTGCACTGCTGTTGGTTTTCTGTCAGTGCTTTCACAGCCATCTTTCTCTAGAAACATTGGTAAGCTGAAATTGTGGTACAACAAGGCATTTCACGATGGCTGCTGACTATACTGAATGTTGCTGCATAGATTTGCCACATCCAAATGCCTTTTGTACGCCACTCTAATTCTGCACTCCCACTAGCTTCTCTCTGTATCTCCAGCTATGTTTTTCTGACTCTGCAGGCTGGTCAGCTTAGATTTTAACTGCTGTGCAGTGAGGCTCAAGTGGGCTGCCTGTTTCTTATTTATGACCATGACCATCCCATATAATAACCTTTAGAATCTCATGTATCATACAGCTGTATGACTAAGAATCTGTCATGTATATGTACAGACAGTGAATACATAAAGATGCTTTGGCCTAAGGTGCTGCTTTAATATGTGGTGCTCTTGATCTGGAGGTTTTGCACCTTGAAATAAGCCTTGCCCACTCAACATACCCCCCCACACACACACACCTTCAGGCATTGCATCTTGCAAGATTCTCTAGCGTTCTCTCCAGATGAATGCTTTGGTTTTGTAAAATCACATTCAAGCACAAGGAAAGTCACATATGAACTAACAGAAAATTGCTGGGTGTGCAGGTCTTTGGATGGTGTGATTGGGATGCCAGGCATTTTCTTTCCATGCAAATGCACCATTCCAGGACTGATGCCTTCCTCCAGCTGCACCACTGCTACAGGCAACAGCTTCATCCACGAGGAAAAAGTTGCTGCTATCACAACATGCAATGCCTTTTACAGTATGTTGGAGTGGGGAGAAGCTGTCTAGGTAAATTTCCCACCTCTTCCTTCAAAACTGTCTGATCTACCATCCTGAAATGGCTGTGGCCCCCCATCCCCTACCTATGAGTGGAGTAACCAAGCAGAGGTGTAAGCATGTTACTCAAGGCCATGGAATATAAAGCTCATTTCATTTAGTTTTAAAAGGGACTCGCCTACCCACAGAATGTAAATGGATTATCCCAATGAAATGCTCTGGCCAGTGGGCAGCCAATGCCTGTGTAGGCTGGAGATTTGGGTGGGTGGAGGGTCCCAAATTGGAGCCAGCTGACCTGCATCTATTTCCTTCCCAAGTCAGTCAGTGTACTTCAGAGAGGTTCTCATCTGCCAGCCAACACAGATGACTATAAATGACAGCATTTTCAGAGGTGGAGCCTCAACTTGCAGAATCCTTCCCCTGCCCATCATTTTTCTCTCTACTCTCATCTTACAGAAACACAAGTTCATTTTATTATAAGTGGTCTTAGGTTGATTCAGTTGTACTATTATTATCTTTTCATTAACCTCTATTTTTAATAATTCATTCATTGAGCATTCCAAAGATTTTTAGGGCTTTAAACGCAGCCGAGGCATCCATTCAGGGATGAGGAGAAAAGGAAGTTGAGATAGCTGCAATGACTATGTGCTGGAAACCCTGCCAACTTTTTTATGTGTTTGTACATAAAGAAAAGGGTGGGGCTTCGTCTGCACAGCCACAGCCACCATCTTGACTTTTTTGACACCCCACCCCCTGAAGGGCACTCCTGATTGCAGCTCTGTTATTTCATATGCAAGCTGCTTTGGGGAATATTTGGGCTGAAAGTTGAAAGAAAGCATGATGAATGATGTTAGGTATGTTTCTCTTGGCCTCTGCAGAAATATATTGAGGATCTATATGCCCTTGAGTGTTGGTTGATTCCTGTGGGCCAGAGTGTTGAGCAACATCCATGGTTTACCTTTAACAAATGAATATTGATTCACCTTTTATCCTGTTGTGCTTTCTCATACTTGCTCCATGCATTAAAAAACTGGAGCTTGGGTGTCATAATAATTATATCCCCGATCATGTCCTTTAAATATTAATCTAGCTGCTGAAAGGGTACAGAGTTTAATACTTTTTTTGGCTTGAGCTAGGGTTATAGTGCCATCCATCTCATCTCCTGAAATATTCTCAAGCTGACTGTGGCTTAGAAAATGTGCACAACAGCCTCAGCAAATGGAAATGGTTCTTGACTGAGCTTAGTGCATGTTTCAATTGCTAATCTGATTTTGAAATAAAAAAGGAAAGTATAATATGATATGGTAGAAGTCTCTGGCCTGTTTGAGTGGTGGACCCATTTGGAATTTTGAGAATATGTTGTAAGTCCTCTAGCAAAAAGCTGGTGGGAGAATTTGACTCTGATTGCCATGTGGGACATAACTGGTTGCAAAGTACCGATTTAACCAATTCTATCTGCTGTTCCCTCTCCTGCTCCCCAATCAGTTGCTCCCTATTAATCCTGCTTTCTTTTGCCAGTTTTCTGGGCTATAGCACTCTATTGTTTTGATTTCCTAAGAGTTTTGGGGCCCAGAGTTATCCTTGGAAATAAAGGTAATGCTGTTAGCTGGCAGTCTGCTTTGCAGAATGCCAGCTTCCTATTTTTATAAATTAGGGGGCTTCTTATTTTTAAAAAGTATGCTTTCAAAAGAAGGGTGATCAGCACAGGGGGTGTCTTCAGGCACATTAAGCCACCTCCCAGTGCCATGTTGGGGACCCCAGTACCACAGGAAATAGTATTTGGTGATCTCCGGGGGTGGGGTATTATTTATGTTGACCCCAATGTTTTCTTCAGCATCCAAAACTGTTGGTTCCTTATCATTGATTTTTACCAGGAGCATTAAGAGTTTAAATGCATTGCATGAAATACGTCCTTTACCCAGGGTGAGTGCTGGTGAATATCAGAAAACTGTCTTCTGATCATGGAATAATATGATAACAAATAATTCAACATCTGTTTGGGGTTCAATTCATGCTAGAGGATCACCTCAGGAAATAAGAACCAACATCAGGTTAATCTACATTGAAAATATAAATGGGGCTACAAACAGAATGGTCCTGATAGAAACCCAGAGGGGCGGTTTGGATGGGAATCAAAACTAAATTGATTCTTCCCTCTACATCTCGACTGTGTGGACTTCAACTCCCAGAATTCTTCAGCTGGCATGTTAAGATATAAAGTGGTTTATTCTGTTGGTCTAAATGTAATATATGCATGAAGTTCGTGAATAATTTAAGTTTGAGCACTAAACCATTGTATGAAGCTTGGTTTCTTGTTGGCTGTTCCTGTGGCACATGTGATGAACAAATGAGGAAGCATAGTTTGTATGTGGTTTCATTGTTTATTCCTATCTTTAAGAAGGATGGGGCTCTAACAAGGAATTTTCCATTTAGGAGCGATTTTGCTCATATGCAAGAATAACTCTGGCTTGTTCAATAAACCATGGTTAAAACAAGTTGTGGTTTAGAGTGCAGGAAGCAAGCTTTTTCAGTCTGGGGGCCACAACTAAGGAATAGAATGGAAAGGGCAATGATGTGACATGGCCGGGGACATACCCTGTGAACAGGAGGGTCAGGATTTTCCAAAGTTTCTGGATTCCTTGAGGGGAGGGGGGAAAGAGGGCAGTGTTAAGTTTCATAATAGATTTACAAAATGTAATAAATGTACCTGTGCCAATTTTGATCTGTTCCCTACCTTAACACAATGGAGAACTCTGCCATCAAATTTTGGTGATGCAAAAATAGGAGCTTTGGAGGGCACCAAAAAAAAAAAATCCACCCAAAAACCAGCTGATGTATGCAGATCATCATGTGCGTATTCTGATTTACCGTGATGTGCAAACTCAACCAATGTAAAATAAACTAAAATTTAGCTACTACCCCAAGGAACTTACACAAATCTGGCAGCCAGATAGACTGGGAACAGGAAAGGCAGAGACTTAGAAGTGAGAAAATACAGTGGGACTTTGTTTCAAGCAAGGTTGGATTGGGAACAAATAGTTTAAGATAAAGATATAACAGAAATGAATTTTCAAGAAGGTTTTGTATGCTGGGGGTGGTAGGGACGAACTAGATTAGATACAAGGTTAAATGGATAGTTTCTATCTTCCTACGTCTTTTTAAACCAAATACATTATTTTTCATCCACCTGACTCCACTTACTTTGGTGTGGGTGGTGTTTCTAATGAGCAGCCACTAGGCACTCAGGGAATTGGTGTACCAGGAAAGGTTTTTTAATCTTTCCCTAAGGAAAATTGTCTCACTGCTTATTATTAGCCCTGGAAGGGGACTTAGCGGTGGTGATGGGAGCAGAGAATAACTTTTCCTGCAGAGTGGAAGTGATCCTGTTTCCTCATCCCCTTTCTGTGGGTCTTCTTAGAAGGGGAAAAAACAGGCACATTAAATGTGGTCAGGCCTGGAAAGTCTTAGTTTGGCCTAGAGAGGTGCACATCTGAGCTACTGGAGGTGGTTTTCTTTCTCTCAGGGGATAAAGAAGGTAAATGCTGTCTTTTATTTGAACCATTTGGTATAGGATTATGCAGACTTTCAAGTACCGTGGAACGTTTCCTCTGGCATGAATTGATAATGCTATTTCCTCTGCTCTCAGGTTTGTCTGTTTTTATCACTCTGGGGAGAGCACAGAGGAAAAGTGAGCTGATATTTGCATCTTTTCACAGGCTAATAGTTTGCATTCTGTTTGCAAAGAGGGCTGTGATGGTCACATTGGCCATATATCAGTACCATATCACTGGGCTGATACTGTGTGCCTGCCTGATCTATCTTCGGCTGTATTTGAAGCACTCAGCAAGCTGCTGACCGGGCAGGAGATTTAAAAGAAGCTGGACTCTGTTTTTCTTTGTGCCCTTCAGAGGTTGGTGAAAAATCCTAGGCAGAGGAAACAATTTATCAACCCCCCCCCCATTTTTTTTTCCTCTCCAGAGAATGTACAGTATGTGGCTGCTGAAGTTGTTTGGATAAGTTCGGTACTGATGGAAGGATACAAATTGAGGGGATGTGAAAGCAGAGGGGAAGAATGCTGCTTCTCTCAAAAGGAGCAGTGATTCCGAAAAAGATTTTGTTGGGATCTGGCCAAGAAAGGGAATATCCCAAAAACAAAGCAAATGTTCCAATGCCATTTTTCAGCCCGAACTCTAAACTGAGCACTTACTCTGAGTTAGTGAGTAAGTGAAGCAGGGCTAGAGGAGACTTATCTGGAGGTGTAGAATGTTATTTATTTATTGCAATGATTTATAGCCCACTTTTCAGGATAAGAATCCTCCCATCAGCTTACAGTCAATATAAAACTGTAAATAAAAATACAATAAATGTGTTACTCTCTCATTTCTCAAGACCAAAGCTATGTTTTAGAGATACTTGGCTTGAAGCTTGTCAGGTTGTAAAACCTTACTTTCAAGTATACAGTTTTATACTTCATATTTTAGAAATTAAGGGCTGCTCAGTAGAAAAACTAAAAGAAGTGCAGATTTTAAATGGTGGAATAAAATTGTTGGGAAATATTACAACAGTCTAATCTGTTTTGGGGGGTTGTGCGTGCAGCAGTGTGAAGGAGCCTAGTGGTGCATAGTGGTTTGTTTGACTGGATTTAGGGCCCCCCTGACTCCCAGATGGCTCTGAACAGTTTACATTTTAAAAGTAAGAAACAATACTATAAAGTGAAGAAAAAGAATATGTACGACCAGAGAAAACAAACCTAATGCATCAAACGAACCATAACAGAGGCTCGACCACCACCTTAGCTCCAGGCCTGGGAGCAAAGCCGGGTTTTCAAAGACCTTCTGAACAACTGCAGGGCGGGAACGGGAGCCGTACAGATCTTTGGGGGGAATGCTTTTCCAGAGGGCAGGCGCCATGACAGCGAACGTGTGCTTCTTAACTCCCAAAGATGACGTTGTTTGACTGAAGCATGTCCATATCTGCCACATCTTATTGGATGAGCAGACACCATGGGAGATAGGTGATATCTCAAATTACCAGGCCCTTTGCCATGAAAAGTTTTATAGATGGATTGCACCTGCAGTCTAAATGGTAACTTGTGCAGCTCACAAAGCAATGAAGTTACTTCGGCATTTTGTGGCTCGACCATCACTGTCAGCACTGCTGCATTCTGGACCAACCATAGATTCTGAGTGATCTTCAAGGGTAGCCCCATGTACAGCACATTGCAGTAGTCCATTCTGAGTTGACTAGGACATGAGTGATTGTCTGAAGGGCCTCTCACTCTAGGAATGGGCACAACTGGGACACTTGATGGACCTGTGCAAAGGCCCTCCTGGCTGTAGTTTCCACCTGTTCTTTGAGCAGGAGCTGTGAGTCCTGGATGATTCCCAGATTGCTTACCAGCTCAAATGAGGAACTGCAACCCCATTTAAGACTAAAGATGAAAAATTCCTAGATCCAGGGGGGCCAAATAACTGCAGCCACTCAGTCTTGCCAGGATTGAGCCTGAGTCTGTTCTTTCCCATCCAGACCTGAACAGCCTCCAGACACTGGATCAGGACATTGACAACATCACCTGGTGGCCTGGGGTTGAGATATACAATTGGGTATCATCTGCATACTGATGATTCTGGACCCCAAACCAATGGATGACCTCATTCAGCAGTTTCATGTAGGTATTAACGGAAAGGGGGAGAGCATCAAGCCCCACGGCATCCCACAAATGAGGGACTGTGGACACGACCTATCTCCTCATCAACATTGAATGGAATAGCCACAGAGGAAGGAGAATCACCACAATACAATGCCTGCCACCTTCACAGCTGGTACAGAAGGATACCATGGTTGATGGTATTGAAAGTCATTGAGAGATCAAGGAGCATAAGGAAGGATACACTACCCCCACCCACCCCCCGGCTCCACCAAAGATCATCAACAAGTGTAAACAGTGCTCAAAAAGGCCACCAGACAGCTATCAATGGATGTGATAAGGGTGGAGAAATAGCATTTTGCCGCCCTTATTGTCACAATGCAATAAGTGGGCTCTTATTCGTGTTGGATTGGATTTGCATGGGCCAGAAGCCTGCTTTCTGTGTTATTGGAACAGCACATCATGATGTCAGTCATTATTACTAAGTCTTTATGGTATCTTTTCTCCAGTGACTTGGGGCTACGTGCATAGGATCAGCTGAGACAGAGCTTCAGTGGTGAGGAATGATGTATATCTGTTTTTCCACTGCACCATGCAACTTCCTATGATTAAGGCCTTGAAAACTGGTTGGAGTTGAGCTCTTGACTTGGGGTGAAGAGGCTAAAGTGCTGCTTTTTCCTGAGAACCAGTAAAATGAGGAAGCACAAAGGAGTAGTGAGACCCTCCCTAGATACAGATCAATAGCTGTCTTTCCATTTTAAAAATTATTGGGCAAAGATGGTTTAATCTGAGTCTGTCTGCTTTAGATCCTATTTGTGGGGTGGGGGTTAATGCAATGCTTCAAACTCGGACTGTGTGAAATAGTAATAGAAGACTTCCTTAGAGAAGGTGCAGTGTTTTTTCTTCCTTGCCATCAAATAATCACACTCAACTATTACATGAGAAAGTGGAATTTTAGTTAGAATCATAGTTCCCAGGCAAGATCTGTCTCAGAAGAAATTAGGCACCAGCTAAAGCATCTTTATTTAGAAAGGCATCTTGGTTCCTTTAAAAAAACCTCCAAACATGGAGAAAAGCTTTGACACTGGAATTCTTCCTCACTGTACTGCCCTCTCTTGGGCCACAAGCATTTAGCTTACAGCATGGGAACCTGCAGCGTCTGATAAAAGATCCACCGAATTTAGGATGGGGAGGGCATCAAGAATGTTGAAGAATGCTGTGGAGATTAAGGAGCCACATAGGCATTTCTCGGGGAGGGAGAAGCCTGATCTTGCTTATTCTTCAGAGTGATGGCCTAGAGGCTGGCATTCTGAGAAGGAGAAATAGGAAAAAGCTGTACTGTTAACCAAAAAAAGTACAGAGTGCATGCCATTTGCTTGAATAAAAAAGGTGAAGGAAAAGAGTTGGACACCAGGCATGCACGTCCCACCTATTTCTTGATGCTTGTTCTATCTTTGACTTTGTCTCCTGCAGCTACAAGCTGATATGACGAATCAACTCTCAGTTCACTCCGTGGGAGCTAATCTTGCTAGCAGCAACCCTGTCTTGAGACAGGCTATAAAAACAAAGTGCAAGTGAACAGTGACAACATTTTGCAGCCAGATATGTTTCTGGGAGGATGACATTGACTTGGGGACCCACTTCTGGAAAATCTGCAGCCTAAAGCACTGTTGGCCTTGCAGAGCGTGCCCATACATTAGCAGGGGCTCTTCTTGGGTGTTTTGCTTTGGATATAAATGGGAGTCCTCTTGCATGTGAGGTTGCCATGACATCACTAGGGGAACCTCGGAAAGTTTCTGAAGCCCAACCAGCTGGCTGTGATTGATCCTGCTACAATGCATCTTCTGTGGAGTCTGTAGGCCTAGGTACTTACTCTGTTTCTTTTGTGATCTTTTTAGAGGGGAGGGAGGAAGTCTGCTAAAGTTGCCACCTCTGAACCAAGCTGGGCTTTATCCTGTCCTCAGCTGCCTTACTAGTAGATTCTGACAGGTGAAGTTTTCCATGGTTACATATCTATGCAGGGAAAAACTTGTCTGTTGATTTCTGTCTGTTGAACACCCTGGGCATTCAAAGAACTGCTTGGACTCCACCTTGTCTTGGAGACTTCACTTTTTTAAAGTAGAGGATTTTGGAGTGGGGAGGTAGGACCCTTAAAAAGAGCTTGATGTCTATGGCTCTCTGGAAGGCAGGCAGGCAGGCAGACAGGCAGGACACTTCTAAACACACATCTTCCTCACCTGCCTGCCAAGACACCTAGTGATAAAATTCTTGTTGAAATACGGGTAGAGAAGTAAAATTTTCTCCTCCCAGTCCTTAGCCTCCCCTTGGGTGCTCCTTTGCTAGTTGAAGGTTCCTTTCTGTAACTGTTCAGTCACTGCCTGATTCCTTGCAAATTTCTCTTTTTTTCACCATAATGCTAACAGGCAGTTTTCCAAGCGCTGCCTATTAACACTATGTAATCCTTTGCTTCCACAACTAGACTTAATGAAGCAGCAGATGTGAAATTTAGCCTCCTGGAAACTAGCTGTTTGAGAAATTAAATTTCTATTCTTTGGGCTACAAAGAAGATTTTGGAAAGTGGCTGGTGACAAGAGGGGCAGGGGACAGTGAGAAAGGTTAAACAGCCCAGGAGGAAGTGGAGGATACCACTCATTAAACTAGCAGATTAAATTATACCAAATATTTTCTTAATTCAAATTTTGCAATAAGGCTAGGGAGTGGGTTTTCGTGGTTCAGAACTTACTTGGTTTTGTTAGCATTAAATATATTGCAGCCTGCTTGAGAAACTAGAGAACCTTCTTTCCTGGTAAGTGCAACTTCTACCTGATGTTGAAGTGAAATTCTTCTGAACATGATACCTTAAAAGGATGAGATATGCCCTGCAAAGCCGCCTCTTAAGGGTACATCTATATTTAGTACATGTGCAAGGGCAACTGTAGGAGAGCATAAAAGAAGTCAGGATGGCCCATGCAACTGAAGCCCTGCCTTTTTTATGTGGGTGCCTTTGCATCCATGTAAAAAGGGGGTGGGCCTTCAGTCTTGGCTTTTTTATATCCCCCCCCAGTCCACCGTGGAAGCCCCTGTATGGGTACATGCCCAACATCCAGTAGGCCTATTTGGCAATTAAGGCCATGTTAAGATGGGTGCCATGATGGGTGTGGCCCATTCTATACCAGAAGGCAAACGAAGCACAAGCCACCCACACTTTTGTTTCCCACAAATCTTCTACAGGGGCCTAAATACACTGTTGGAAGTATAGGTTATATCTGAGACTGAGATTTTGTTTTTCAGTTGGCTGGCTTCTTATGCATGTTTTAAATGAAAATGATCTCCAAAAATAAATTAGTAGGTCAGAGCATGGCAGGTACCAAGGACTGTGTTGGCAGGCACATTATTGTCTTCTGTAACCATACTGGAGACCCAGGATATATGATTTAAACTGTCTGAAACTGAATGGGAGATGCACAGCCCTATTCCTTGTTTAATTGTAATGCTCAAGCATGTAAAAGAGGAATACATTTGGCCCTGAGTTTTCCAAAAACCAAGCATTGGTCCAGTTTTTTTAGATGAAAAGTTCTGTTTCTTATTTGCAGTTGCAGCTTGGCCAAATAAATGTTTCTCTTGAAGGGAACAATGTTCTGTTTATGAAGGGGTGTGATATAGCCTTGATCAAAACATGTATGTTGGAGAGCAGAGTATAAATACCAGTTGTTTTTATTTTCAGGACTGCTTATGCAGATTTGTGATTACTAACGAACTATGTTTAATATCGTGGAAATAACTGGGAATTAATCATTCAGATTTGATGAACTGTTAATATCCTATTTTTGGAGGACATTTTGACTGGTTCATTCTTCATACCACTTGATCAAACACATAACATTCTGGCTGGGATCTTGGTCAGAACAAAAGGTACAAGTGCCTTAGTGGGAAAAGGCTGAATAAAAATTATGGAGACGTTCAGAGTTCTTTGGTTCTTTAGAAATGTTGTAGTCTAGAAAATTTAATAAAGTTTGATTTTAAAAAGAAATGTTGCAGTCTCACTCAGAAAATCTAAGGATCCAATCGAAAGGAATATTTGTAGCTCAGGGTTGAACTGTGGAGTCCTTGGTGCCCTCTGAGCCTTGTTGTTTTCTTGCAGACGTTTCATTGCCAGACTAGGCAGCATCTTCAGTGCAAAGAGGGAGTGGGCCTTGCTCTCAGTTTATATGCTGTGCTTGCCCTGCTTGTGTTGGTAGGGGTGTTGTTCTCCCCTTGAGAGGTCTTTGGGCTGTTGTTTGCTGCTTGGTTGAAATCAATCAAAGAACTCCCAAGGAGAGAACAACACCCCTACCAACACAAGCTGGACAAGCCACAGTATATAAACAGAGAGCCAGGCCCACTCCCTCCTTGCACTGAAGATGTTGCCTAGTCTGGCAATGAAACCTCTGCAAGAAAACAACAAGGCTCAGAGGGCACCAAGGACTCCACAATCTAAGGATCCATTTCAAGACAGAACAACTTCCAAGCTTCCAGTGTCTTGGGGCGTTGTGATGGGCTTATTTATTTATTTATTTATTTATTCAGTCATTCAAATTTCTATCACTGCCCATCTCCCCCCAAAAAGGGGGACTCTGGGCGGTTTACAATAAAATTATCCTTTTAAAAGCATCAACATATAAAATTACAAAGTAAACAACCAAAATAATAAAATAATGAATATGAATATGAATATGAATATGAAATCCAAGTGGGAGAGATTACATTTGGTAGGGAGGACTCTACACCACCAGCCACCCCCATGAAGAGTTATTGCCCTTCCCACCCCAGGCGAGGCAACAGAACCAGGTCTTCAAACCCTTCCAGAAGGCCAGGAGCGAAGGAGCCTGCCTCACCTCCAGGGGCAGAATGTTCCAAAGGGCGGGCGCCACTGCAGAGAAGGCTCGCCTCCTGGACCCCACCAAGTGGAACTCCCTTACTGATGGGGTCCGTAGCATGCCCTCTCTGCGTGACCAGGTGGGACGGGTTGATGTTATGGGGATGAGACGGTCCCTCAGGTAGCCTGGCCCCATGCCGTGTAGGGCTTTAAAGGTCATAACCAACACCTTGAATTGGACCCGGAAGCAAACAGGCACCCAGTGTAGCAGCAGTGGTGTCACATTTGCTGATCTTGGGGCACTTATAACTGCCCACGCGGCTGCATTCTGGACCAGCTGAAGCTGGTCTTATTAGCTTTTCTGTTTCACAGTTGGTAAAAACTAGACCTGGTAGGAGGGAGGACTGATACTGTTTTTATTTTTGAATGGATTAATGGGGCTGCGTGGAGCAAAAACCAATATTAGATCATTCTAATTCTAACTCTCCACCCCTGCCAAATTTGTATTTTGTATGAAATTCCATTTTTAACACCCTCATCTTCAAAAGCGTTGCTATGGACCATTCGATGTAATTTGTGTATTCTCTTTTCTTGCTATTGCAGTGTGAAAAGAAGGGTCTTAAAAACAGTTTGTTTCTTGTAATCTGTTTTATGCAGCAGCATCCTTGTTCCTGTGGATGGTATATAGCAAAAACAGCAGTTGTTTCAGAAAGGTGCAAATTTTAAGAAATCCATTGTAGCTATGAAAGAATAAATTGGAGCAAATGATTATACAAATAACACAACTTTTATTGGATATCAGGAGAAACAGTAAGTCTTGGCATGGAAAAGATTATAATCTCAGCACCACCTACCATTAAAATAATGTTATTTTAAAACATTTATTATTATCTTTTAACTGAACATTCTGAGGGGGATGACCTCAGTTCTTACCCTATCCCATATTATTATTTTTTAAGATTATAATTCTTTGGGGGGAAAAATAGCCTCAGTTTGCTTTTTGGTGCAATTGGTTGCTATTGGAGAAAATACAAATAGGCTGAAAATACTGCTTTTAGCTTTATCCTGGTCACCTCCATGATCTCTGTACAATGAGGATTATAGGTCAAGCATAAAAAAAGTACCTCTGGGGTTGTATAGGTCAAGGGTATCACCCCAACTCTCATTTGCACTCCAGATTTTGAAACTGTTCCATCTGTCATGATTCCTGGCTTTGCCAAATATTTGGCTCCATCTGTTATGACATCTGGTTCCACCTGCCACTAGCTGCTGTCCCCACCAGTGCTGTTGGACACCTGCCATCACTGACTGGCCTCATCTGCAGCCAGTAGAGACCCATTTGAATAAAGCTTTATGGCTGTCTCTAAATACTGATCTTGGTGCAGGGCAGTGATTACATCTGAGTCTGAATACACAGGGCCTGCAAACTTTTGTGGAACTTTCTCTTTTTCTCTGAAGTCACTTGTTCCCTACTGTGCCCCAGTCTTCCTAACCATATCCTCACGAGCAGATTGCATTGGTGGAATTACACATGGTGAATTTACTAGACCTTTTAATTAGATTTTTCAGCCCTCCTTCACCTGATTGCTTCAGGGAGATCCAGACTGGCTGTATTTCTTAGATAATGGAGGATGCTTTCTCAGGCTTGTGGTGGGGATCAGGCCAAACTCTACTGACCACAGTTCTTTGGGAAAGCAGCCATGTCCATCCTTTTCATTCACTAATGGCTTTTCAGGGAGTTAAAAAAAAAACTTTAAAAACTTTAAAAGCCTCATGCATTTGCTTTGGCAGGATAATTGGTTCTTCCTTGTGTAGTTTTTTTTTCCCCCTGGGGGTGGGTTGAGTAGAAGATAGGCTGGTGTCCCTTCATTTGGGAATTGGGATTAAAGGTTTAGAGGGGCTGAAGAAGGACCTAGGTGACAGTAACCAAGTGGTGCAGTATAACAGAGTGGTTAAATTGCAGATGTTCATAAAGAAAGGGACTCAACTCCTTAAATTTGTTTTGGGGAGTATGTTTCTTCTCCTAAAAATTCAAAACAGTAAGAGTGCAACTGAATGTGTGCAGTGGACTTTGCTTTCAGGCTGAAGAGAAAAAAAACTTCAGAGGAGAGACTGTCCTCTTGCTGGGAAGCCAAAACCTGCATAGGCTCACATTAAGTTCTCACTCATGTTCATCTCAGCAATTGACATCACCTGCCCAACTTTATCTGACTTCAGAAGCTATGAAAGTTGGTCCTGGTTAATACCTGGATGGGAGATTAACAGGGAAGACCAGAGCTTTGGGCTTATCAAAAAACATTCTGGAAGAAGGCAGGGACAAAGCCCTTCCATGATGTCAGGAAAATTACACATCCATGTCCGTGAAATCACCCGGAATTGAGCTCAGCTTATACCGAGCTCATATGAAGTGGCTTAAAAAGAGGGGGGCATTCTCTGGATACTTGTCATCCAATCCCTTTTACCTCATTGACAGTACTTTGGTTCCATTTGGAACTGATCCATCCCCATCCCCAAAATCCATCAGGGCAGGACAGATAGAGTAGATCTCTTAATTGGCAGCTCCAGGGACTCTTCTGAAAGCCATACTCTGTTGGCAAATTACCATGTTACACTGAAAGGAGAACCCTTGGTGCTTTTAAGCAGCAGAACTGGAGGTAAGGTGTGGAACAAGCCCTGCTCTTTAAAACCCTTTAGGTGCTCAGAGACCTGAGGGTCAATCAGTATGTTGTCCTGATTTAGACCAGAGGTAGATACGTTTCTAGTAGCTGAAGATTCATTTAACAATTTTGGGGTTATCAAGGGCCATAGTGGGGAGAATGATGCTGCAAAATGGACAAGGCCATATAAAACATGTCTGTGAGATTGGGATTCTGTTGGGTTTTAGATTCCACTAAGCTTTTGTGTGTTTCTTGCTTCAAAATGCCAAAACCTTGTGCCATAAATGTTTAGCAGTTATAGCTAGCGAGGCCTCCTGGGGCCACAGGAAAGGGATTTGAGGCCCATCCATCTTTTAGGCCAGTGTTTCTCAATCTTGGCAACTTTAAGATGTGTGGACTTCAAATCCTAGGTTTCCCAGCCAGCAGGATTCTGGGAGTTGAAGTCCACACTTCTTAAAGTTGCCAAGGTTGAGAAACACTGTTTCTGATGAAGTTTTATATGGCTTTTGTCTTGAAGGGATCAAATCATGCTACAGCAGCTTAGTTTTCAGTCAGATCCAGCTTCTCAGTTTTGCTTTAATGGCTTCCCACTGCTATCAGGAGTTTTCCTTCATTTTCCATATTCTTTTGTTTAAAATTTCAGTTGAAGTCAATTTTGAAACTGCTGTAGGAAGAAAGTATGTGTGGCTGTTCTGGGTTAAGTTACCCTGTGGAAGACTGTTGGAGGCAGGGGACACAGTACTTTCCGAGTCCAACGGTCAGGTTTTCACACCAACATTTTCTGCATCTTGCAAAGGGTGTCTTAAGCTCACCCTTCCACAAAGAGGCTGCAGGACCAGCCCGCAGGCTTTTGGATCCCAACTTGTTTGTAACATTCCACAGGGATAAGGGAGACAAAAGAGGCCATGAAACAGGTATTGCTTTGCTGGTCCTATTTGTCTTGCTGTATTCTGCAAGAAGCAATTGGGACTGTCTTTTGGTAGCTGTTTTTATACTAAGTATCTAGCTGTGATTATTGGACCTGTTCTCAACAAGTTTGCATCAGCTACTTGTCCCTGTTACAGAATCTTGTATCCTTTCCCCATCCACACATTTCCAGAATTTAGGGATTAAAAATCAAACCATAGGCCTGGCTGTTTCTTGGGAGGCACTTCTGTGGTGATCCCATCTCTCTCGCCAGTGACCTCCTGAGATCAGGATTTATCTCTGTGGGCCTAATACTGCCAAGTAGCAGGTGAGTCTGAACAAATGGCTTTTTTTACTCTTTTTTTTATAACTTCAGTAAAATTTTAAAAAGAAAGATAAAAACTAACAAGAACTAATATTTAGAATGAAGAGAGAAGAAAAAGGAAGGAAATAAGAAAAGAACAAAGCTAAAAGTGCAGAAAAGAAAGAAAAAGAAATTATAATTACTTCCAATTTTCTTTTACAACAGTTATAAGTATAAATGTAAATTAACCTCTTACTCTATGGTTACAGCATTGCTTACATTTTTTCCATAATCTATTTTTTTTCTAATCATCAAAACCATCATAATTTCATTTTTTTCTGTTTCACGCAAAAAGTCAATAAGGGGTTTCCAATCAGCATTAAACTTAGACAATGTCTTTTCAACCCTTACTCTCTCTTCTCATTCCTTGCTCATCAGAGCTTGCATGGTGGGATGCAGGATGTGTTTTGGATTTTCTGGCACTATGGCTGCTTCAGGCTTTGGCATAGCTTGTTGCTGTGAAAGACCAAGAGGGCTGGTGGCATCCAGCTCTTCTGCCTGAGGAATGAGCTCAGAGTGTTGGGCTTCCTTTGCACACCTGCCATAAAGCACTGCTATACGTATTAGCTGAGGGAGGACAAACCCGTGTCAGCGTTGCAGATTTGCAACTTCGCACACAGAGAGACTACTTCATAACATTCCTTCACAAACTGTTAGAGCCAAGGATGAGCTGATAAGACACCTGGACTGGAAGGGGGAGATCAGGAGTGAGAAAGAGGTTGTTTGTCAGACAGGGAGGAGGGATGATGTCAGAGAGGAGGAATTTGAATGCTTTGGCGCCAAAACGTTATTCACAGCTTTGCAACTGTCCTGTGTGTAATCGGATTTTAATAAATGGATTCTTTAAGCTTCTAATGAACCTTCTGGAGAATTCCTTAAGTTAAGATCCTGGTACTGGGACCATCACAGAAAGCTCTGAATCACGAAAAAATGGCAACCTGCCCTGAGGACACTGTCTACCTGAGGAAGCAGTACCTTCTGCAAATACAGGGTCGTTGACCAATCTTGGGAAACTAACTGTACTGGATGAGTGGTAAGACGAAGAACTCATCTCGGTGGCTGGAGGTGTCTCCTCAGCAGGAGTGAGACTTTCCCAGTCACATATGACAGAGCACCCACTGATTACTCCAGAGATGGAGAAGACAGCCGGAGAGAGTAATGCTGGAGGTGTCCCTTTAGGAGGAAGGAGACTTTCCCAGAGGTACTCCAACGGAAACGAGGGCTTACAAAAACCGAGGGTGAGCAACACCACCCTGATGGATTTACTGGTAGATGAGCTGACATCCAAGGCAAGAGGATTGCCCACTGAGGGGCCCCACAACATCCGAGGCAAGAAACAACCGATGAGAAGAGACCTCCTAGAGAGACCTGAGCCTAGGGAGGACTTCAGTCATCCCATGGCAGAGCTGAGGAGTTTGGGAGCGTGACCCAAAACCCAATTCTCGGAAGTGGAGTATTGTCCAAACCCCTTGATGCAAGATTCGAGAGACAAATGGTCGTGTGAAATCAGGCATAGTGCAGACCCAGAGCCCAGCCAACATGTAACCATAGGCAGAGGATCTCTGGCCAAATCCAGTGAGAGAATCAGAAGAGTGGAGCGTGAGGTGTCAGCGATCAGGGATCGCATGTCTAGATTGCAAAATGCAGTCGAGGTGAGTCGACAGATGAGGCATATCGCAAGGGGGACTACCAGATGGGGCATCTCAAGGAGCCCGCAGGAAGAATATTTCTCTGATCGCCAGAGCACCACCTTGCTTGGACCCCAGCCCACATGTTACTTACCAGAGCTGGGACAGTGAGCTGGTGGTGGAGGCTTAGGAATATGGGATTTAAAAGTGAAGTTCGGGGGCAACCCAAGGGAGCTGGCTTGGTTCATGAACCAGGTTCGTGGATTCATGGATGAATGGGGAAGAGATTTCCCAAATGATGAGGCTAAGATCAGGTACATGACAGCCCATTTAGAAGAGAAAGAAGCTGACTGGGTGGTGGACCTATTTGAAGCAGAAGCTCCTGAGCTGGAGGACTTCGATGAATTTATGTTTGCACTGCGAAATCAATTTGAGGACCCTCTAATTGCAATTCAAGCCAGAACTCTCCGACAAGGGAACCGATCGCTATCAGAATATGCATCTGAGTTCAAGAAGTTAGTGAGCAAAATGACTGGCCAGAGTTGCTGAAAATTGAGTATTTTAGAGCTGGCTTGAAATCTGAAATTTTGGAGTGGTGTTTGGCACGCAACAAGCCAAACACACTGTGAGGATGGATTTGCCTGGCTGGTGAAGTGGAAGAAACCCGAACACAAATCAAGCTGCAGCAATGCAATTGAGAAGCACACCTCCACTGCTACAGCAAGCGCCAAGCGAAAAGAGACATGCCGAGCATGGGAAAGAGAAATGGAACGGTGTGCCCAAATTGGAACTTGTTTCAGATGCGGCAAAGAAGGTCATCACGTTGCTGGGTGTCCCTTATCCAACGCAGCCCTGCAATGGAAACCTTCCAGCAAAAAGCCCAAGTTATCAGCTAAAAAAGTACCTGGTGGCAGCTCCCTTGGTGCTGAGCTCATGCTGACAGAATTACCCGGGGTTGAAGAAAACTCGGCAGATGAAGAATTCCAGATGCAGGGAAACTGGAATTGCCTGTCCTGAATGGCGCCCAGGGACAGGCAGCGATAACTCAACGCAATGGGCGCCCCAATTTAATGGTGAGTGGACCATGCCCAAGCGTATTTGTGGGGACTAAAATCAAATCCTTTTGAACTGGCAGGGGTGCAGACCTAGTGGGACTTTTAGACTCTGGCTGTACTCGATGTTTAATGCACCCTGCAGTAGTAATGGGACTAAGACTGAGGGTTGGCAGGCTGAAAAACCTTGTAACTTTTACTCAGCTTGATGGGTCGGACATGCAGGGGGGTCCTGTGTAGTTCTACACTGAAACGGTGGAGATGAGGATTGGGACTCATAAAGAGTCTTTGAGATTCCCTGTGACCCCTATAGCACATCAGTCTATAATACTGGGGTTAGTGCAGCTGAAGCAAAGAAATCCCAAGATGGACTGGGCCACAGGGCAGTTGCAGTTCACAGATGAGGCGTACGGAGGTTGGCTGGAACCTAAGCCGTCCCCGGACTTAGAAACAATGGCTGGTGTGGCAGAAGTCCCGGAGCCCAACCTAGCCCCAGGGGAACCCCAGATCCCACTACAGTATAGAGACCTAGGGGCGGTATTTGGAGAAGCCAAATCTGATCAGCTTCCACCCCATTGAAAATCAGACTGTGCTATTGAATTGGAACCTTCCCAAACCAAAGATTTATTCTATGACTCTTAAAGAGAGAGCAGCCTCATGAGAGTTCGTTGACAAACATTTGAAGTGAGGTTTCATCCGACTCAATTCTCCTCTAGGCGCCCCTGTGTTCTTCCGCACCAAGAAAGATGGATCTTTGCAGCTATGTATGGACTATAGGGGTCTCAATGCTATTAGTACCTGTCATAAATACCCTCCCCCACTGATGAAAGACATGGTGCACTTGTCAAAAGGGAAGATTTTCACCAAGCTGGATTTACGGGAAGCCTACTTTTGGGTGCGCATAAGAGAGGGGGATGAATGGAAAACTGCTTTCAATTGCCCCTTAGGCGCTTTTGAGTACCTCGTGATGCCGTTCGGATTGGTGGGGGGGTGGTTCCGGGATGCTTCATGCAATTAATAAATGAAGTTCTCCATGATTTCCTATACAAAGGGGTGCTCGTGTATCTCAATGATATCTTAATCTATAGCGAAAACATGAAACAGAAACAATAGCCAGCTCCGAAACAATAAAAGATTGGATTGAGTCAGGGAGTAAATGGAAGCGGGCAGTTGAAATCCTTGGCTTAACGTTCATGACAGATTCTGTGATGAGAGCAAAACTAGCTCTACTATGAGCAACTCGTGACTGTTCCCCCAAACAGGAGATGACTTGGGATCTCCCTCTGTCCAACTTGTAATATCCAGTACGACTGACCTATATTCTCTTGGTGCTAACGGCAGTCAGGGATGCAGAGGGGGGTGGGATGGAGAAAAGTGAAATATGATTGTAACCCCAGAATATTCAGTAATATCAGGCATTACAAACGGTATTTTTGTTGATGTTCTGGTGTTGTTTTGTAAATCTTATTTAACCCTTGAGTCAACCTTCTGATTGGAAAGCAGGATGTAAACCATTAAAAAAAAAAAAACCTTGTGTTTAGTCCCAGGCTCAGTTCTGCAATATAATGCACGGTAAGGCGATTGAGAATATGACACAGACATTTCTTCACCACCCTGAGCGAAACTCAGTTGGTCCCTGTGTAGCTGAGACTGTACTGTACAGCAGAGTGTATATTTGTTTAGCAAGCTTAGGCCTCAGATTTCTTTCTTTAGAAGGAAGGGCTGATCACTGTTCATAGTGGAGGGGCCAGGAGACTCGACATGGGAAGCTAAGGAGCTGAATGGAAGAAGGCACTTCATGCCAAGGGAGGGGGCATCCGGTCTGCTCCACAAGAGGTTGCCTGCCAGCCTGCCTTCACTTGCATGCAAGTATCTTTCCCTTCGTCCCTTCTGGAATCACAACTCTGTTCATTTGGCCCAGATGAGAGCTGCAACAGTGCCGGATCATGACTCCATTGCTGTTTTCTGAGGCATTTTTTATTTACCTCAATTAAAAATGTTTACAGGTCAAAGCACTTAATGCTCCAGGCTGCATCTGAGAGGAATGTACACTGCATATTGTTGCTGGGTCCCATCTCAGTGGAATACATAATTGCAGTCAGTTAATTTATGGCCCCTGCCGTATGTGTTAGCACTCTGCTGTATGCTGAAGAGAAAGTGGTGAATCCGCTTTGGGCTATCTGCCCTCTGTTCTGAACAGACAGGCTGCTTTTTGCCTGTCATCCAGTCTATAGACAGTATAAATTACTTACATGGTACTTGGTATTTGCAGAGCATTTAAGAATGTTTGCTATCATTACCCTCACAACCCCATCAAACTGACTGTTCCCATTTTACAGAGACAAAATTGCTCTTATCTAAGCCCCTAGTAAGTTGATTGTAGAAAGGGAAATGAGAAGCTAAGCAGAAGTACAAAATAGTCTTGCAAAAATTAGGATTTGAGAGGCTTCCCCAGCTTCATTCCCAGCCGTAAGCCTGGTGGTTCTCAATGACAAGAAAAGCCAATCTGTGTAGTTTCCTTTGGTTCCTTCATATGCTCCTTAAGAATGTAGGCAGGAAGTGAAAAGGGCTACCTTTCATTCTGGTGGGTATGTAAAAATCTGACTTTTGCCTTATTTCTGGGGTGCTCTGGCAATCATGTGCTACCAACTAGACTGCTAATATTTTAAAGGGCTGGTGCTGCTAAGTGCTGCTGGAGCCAGTGTGGTGTGGTGGTTAAGGCACCAGGCTAGAAACTGGGAGACCATGAGTTCTAGTCCAGCCTTAGGCACAAAGCCAGCTGGGTGGCCCTGGGCCAGTCACTCTCTCTCAGCCCTAGGAAGGGGGCAATGGCAAACCACTTCTGAAAAACCTTGCCAAGAAAACTGCAAGCGCAGGCAAACTGGTCCAGGCAGTTCTCAGGAGTCAAAAACTGACTTGAAAGTGCACACGCACAAACTCATATACAGTGGTGCTAAGATTGCCAAGCGTTCATATTCCTGAATATGGAATTCTCAACTGCAAACTCCTGTGTTGATGCCTGGGACTCCGTGATGCCCATGAAGGTGATTTGTAGTTTTTTTTAAACCTGACTGAGGGAGCAGCCTGGAAGAAGAGAGAAACAGGCAAAGCTGAAGGTAAAATAAAATGAAAATTGGAAACAAGGGGAGAGAAGGGGGTGGGGAGGAAGGAAGGCAAGGGGGACCAGAATATGAATGAGTGTGAACAGGGATGGTGAGAGGGAGGGTGTGATACTTCTAATCCTGCCCTTGCATGTGACTCATGGAATTTTTAAGATGGGAATGTGATGCGCAGGCTGAAAAAACCTACCACCCTGTCCTCTGTACAATATACAAAGGCCACGTTGAGGCATATAATTAAGTTAAAATTTGTGTCTTTCTCATGCAGGCTCAACATACTATGACAATGTCCGCCCCCTTGCCTATCCAGATTCAGATGCTGTTCTCATCTGTTTTGACATTAGCCGTCCTGAAACTCTGGACAGTGTCCTTAAAAAGGTGAGCTTGCTGAAAGGTGCCACTGAAGTGGAATGGGATGATGTGATGGTAAAGCTAAGGAGGGCTTCTTTCACTTTTGGAAAATGGATTGGAAAATAGGTCTTCCTATTGCCTTGCAGAGCAGATGGGAACTCTGCTTCAAGATCACAATCGTATTGCTGAAGGCTTTGGTTTCTGGTAGAGCGTCCTTACAGAATTTGTGTTTTTGGCAGTGCTTAGGCTTTTTAAAGGCAACTCACAATCCATATGCTTTTTTGGTACGTGCTTGACCATTTGTAGCAAGTGTGATTCTTCAGAAGATGCGGATCCCAGGATGAAACAGGCCACTGCCTACAGAGCATTAATGTGCTCATGTCTGCTGCATGGCAGGGATCACAGGTCTGATTCTTGCTCTTGTCCTTTGCCTATTTGCTTGTGGGATATTCAGTGCCAGGATTGTCAAAGACCCCAACATGCTTAGCAAGACAGGAGATTTAGCCGCCTATTTTTTTCCCCATCTGCCACAATCCTGTTACTTAACTTTAGAAGTACTTACTTCGTTTAAAAAGGGAAAGAAAAATAATATGATGCTGGATTGTGAGCTTGCCTGGAAGTGATGCCTTTGGGCCTGGAACCCTCACCTGTAAATATATAGCTAGAATACATTCAGCAACTGGCATAGATTTCTAGAAATCTAAAGTGTGTTTTAAAATCTGTATGCTTTCTCAGTTTATTTCAGCAAATGATTTTTTTCATCATCTTTGGTGCCTACCTTGTTTGTCTGTGCTGCAGCCCTCCCAGAGGTTTTTATAGAAATGGTGGGGTTTTGATGCAGTGCTTGAAACAGATGGGAGTCTCTGTGGATTTCTCCACTGAATAAGCTCCTGTTTCCCCAATGCACATTTTGGATAGGAGAGATCTTCTGGCTCTGGGATGCCAAAAGCAGAGTTTAGCTTTTTTTATATATATATACTGAAACAAGATGGGAGATCTCCCGCAGCCTGAGATGCAAATTGGGATGTACAATTCCCGTAACTGTTGCCTACTGAATGCAAAATAGGAAGCAGCTTTCAATTTTCACAGAATTCTGGCTTCATACAGCTTGTAAGGCCAGAGGAGACAATAAGTTATTTGGAATTTTGAGTAAACAGTTTTATATAAACTTGATTTCTGTTGAGCTAGGGCTGACTGGAATTTCTAAAGTGACATAGATTTGAGACCAAGAAAGTGAATTCTGAAATCTGTAGAAATAATATAGCTAATAAGCTTTGTCTGTATTGGCTTATTTTCATGCTTTTTTCCTGTTTCTGTAAGTCAAGGGTAAACCTTTGAAGTTGCCACCTGGATCAGCTGAATTCTGCTTGACTCTGACTTCGATTCTGGAAGTTTTCTACACACTGAAGTGTTTGTTGCCTTAAAGGCATGAAGATAAAGCTGAAGCAGAGATTCTTAGGGTACTGAGTTATGTTGATCAGTACCAGAAGTTCTCTTCTTAAGTGATGGTTGTGTTGTGCATTACATGTAGTAAAAATAAGAAATTAACGTTTCTCAGAATATATGGAAATTGAGCTATCATCAGTGAGAAACCAACCATCATCAATTTATTTAACTCCATAAACTAATATTGCTATATACATTTTCCTCTTAAAACAAGGAAAAGGGAACGTGTCTTTACCTCAGACCTTGTAATCTGATTTTGGAAAGTATAGTCCTCCCTTTTGCACATATTGGCAACTTTTGTGTTCCCTGTGTCTGGAATGCTGGTTTCGTATACCAAATATACAGAATCTGGCATCATAGAAGTTGTTGCCATTTATCAGTTGCATTTTGTTGCGCCTTGTATCTTTAGGCTCAGGTTTCTAATCATTAGGGTCTCAGTTTTTTGAAAAATGGGTGTGGGATTAAAAAAAAAGTGTGATATGGTCATGGGGTGGGATAATTGAGTCAATGGTCTGGCCCAATTATATTAACCCATTTTTAATTTAATTCTCCTTTATATTCTTTCTTTTACAGTGGCAGGGAGAGACACAAGAATTCTGCCCTGGTGCCAAAGTGGTTTTGGTGGGCTGCAAACTGGACATGCGCACAGACTTGAACACTTTACGGGAACTCTCCAAACAGCGCCTTATCCCTGTTACACATGAGCAGGTGTTTATTTTGCCTTTAATCAAAGCCTGGATTAGCCTGGGTTAAGCTTCAACTTGCTGCCATGGGGGGAAGGAAGTGGGGTTCTCACAGTTGCAGAGAACTGACACACATCCCCCACCCGCCCACACATGGCAGCAACTTTGGGGCTTAACCTGGGCCAGTTGTGGCAGTAGCCATGGAAGTCTTCTGATGTGGTTGATCAGACTGGCCCAAGAAACAAGATCATTTTCTGGTGGTGACTCTGTCCTTATGGAACACCTTTCCATGAGAGGATGTATTGCTCAGCATTAATGTAATTTTCCCCTAGCTAAACAGTAATAATAATTTGGGCAGCCTAACCTTGCCTTCAAGACATGGATGATTATCTGATTTTAATTGATGCTGGGTTTTAGTCCATATTTTACATTTTACAGTTCTAACTTGCCATTTTATTTTGGCTTTTGATTTTTACTGCAGGGGTATTTTAATGCTTCCATTTTAATTGTGTGTCCCCACTTTTGCTTTGTTTTTTCTTTTCTTTTTAGTAAACTGTCTTGAGGGTCTCTTCTTCTAGAAGCACTATTAAATATATTAAGCCATAGTAAATAAGCCTTAGAATGAGGGGAAGTCCCTCAGCATGGAAACATGCAGGGTTGGGCCCCAGCACTGTCTTTCGAAGGGACCCGAGGTGCTGCACCTGATCCTCTCACATGCTTATTTTGCTAGAATTGATTGCAGTGGCCAAGATGCATCAGCCACAGGTATATGTAGAGAAAAAGAATGTGTCCTATTCTATCTTACTGATTTACATACATGTGTGCAGTGCAACAGCATCTGGAACAAACCATGCTAATGTCAACATGGGTGATTACATCGTTATGCAAATGCCACAATTATGTATTAGCATCATGACATCTGACACGGGCCACCTGACATTAGTTGTGACGTTTGCATGACATCATGCTCTCCTTGGGCCTCCCCGCAGATGGCCATGCATGTGTATGTTCTGTCTATTCTCTCCCTCTGCCTTTTATACATACGTGCAGAAGTGCTTCTCAGCAGAAAATAACTGCAGGGTAACCTAAAGGACTGAACCATTCTGTGACTGAAGCAAATGAGAGTGTGCAGGCTCAGAACTGCTAAGAGAAAGCACCCCTCCCAGCTGAGACAGCTTTAATTTTACATGAATTTCTTATTTGCCTGAGCTGGTATGTTCCCTGAGTTTCTCTTGATGCCTTTTAAAACTGTACTCCAATCTCCCTTGTCCTATGTGTGCAGAAGTTAAACCTAGATGAGCAAAGCCCTGTAACCAATGCAGAGGGGAAAGAGGACCACTACTACCACCCACCACCCTGATATGAGCTCAAACAGATGAAGTTCTTGGGCTGGAGGCTCCTTTGCTGCTAATTCCACCAGCGGAATCTTCTGCTCCGCATCCCAGTTGCGTTCCCAACCTTTCCACCAGGGAAAGCTGTGCTAGCTTGTTTTTACCTTCTTTCCCACCTTGGCATCCACAGATGCTAGTGTTTTTCACACCCCTCCCTCTTTTAGACACACTGCCTCTTGCTCCATTTTTAAGAAGACTCTCTTGTAGCCCCTCCTTCTAGGAAAAGTACTAAAATTAACTAATAGCTGCGATGTAAAAGAAACACATGGAGTAACAGTGTCTGGGGAGGTGATAGGTGCTTGTCAGAATGTGGGGGAGGAGATGGGAGGTGATTGCAATGTAATAAGCAATTACCAGACTGGGGGGAAGATAGCAAAAAGCTGTTGGTAAATTCTAGCATAATGCAACAATACGCTTTCCCCATCCAGGGCAGCATGCTGGCCCGGCAGTTGGGTGCTGTGGCGTATGTAGAATGCTCTTCCAAGGTGTCGGAGAACAGCGTGCGGGACGTTTTCCATGTGACCACACTGGCCTCAGTCAATCGAATTCACAAGCACCTCAAGCGCAGCAACTCAAAGCGAGGGCTGAAGCAGGTCACGCAGATGCCTGGACGGACAGACTTGTTGACTGACTCTGAGATCCGCAAAGACCGGGCCAAGAGCTGCTCGGTGATGTGAGAGTAGACACAACTGCAGAGGGGCTGAAGTATAGCACTGCCTGTCCATATCGCTTTGTGTAGTAACTGGGGATGTAAGGTCTCTGCACCGAGGGCCACATTCCCCAGGATGTAGGTCAGAGCAAACTAAGGCCTCTCTAGAAGCTGCTGAGTTGGGCAGGGAGGGATCTGCCTGAACCTGCAAATGCTCAGCATTATGTGAAAGCACCTAGATGGCCCAGTGTTGCACAAGACACAAAAATGCTCAGGTAGCAGACATCCTCCAAAGAAAGGAACACATCCCTGTGAGCAGCACTGGAGGCAACAATACTTCAAACCCTCTTAAGAGTTATTATTTTGGAGCTAGTTTCAAATGTGTAGGTGTCCAGGCAACCCAAGTGTCTGGCATTTTTGCAGCTGTGGTGTGTGGCAGTCAGACCATGCCTACAGCATATGTGCACGTGTATGTTTGTGCTCATGCTCGAGGACAGTCATGGAATAAAAGAGTTACAGAAGGGTCAGAAGAAACGGTGGTCATTTGAGATGAAAAAATGGATCAGTTGGGAAGGGGGGGCTGATAGTTTTGGGCAACTGAGTAGCTCCCAGGGCACTAGACGCTCTGAAGTAATTGACCAGGTCATTCCAGTACTTGGGGGATGCTGTGGAAGAGAGACCACCATCAGAGATGATTGCCATGAAAGTGGCTTGATTCTCTTTTGGAAAGTGATGGTTTTTATTATCTCTACCAAGGGTGAAAGCTGGAAAGCTCAAAAGTTGTGCCCACTGGAGCTTTTTTTTCAATAATAGCTGCTGTTTTCTTCACTTGTCTCATATGACACCTACAAGTCTTTTTTTGTCTCCTGAAAGCATGGGAGACCAAGTAGCCAGCCATGACCATGTCTGCATCATAAGCAAGGACCAGTTCTTCCTGATCCCCATTTCTGTTTCTTCATCTCCTTTCATGCAGAGATAGTACAGAAGGGTAGAGCTGAAGAAATGCTTTTTGCTCTTTTTCACCCTGAAAAGGAGAAGAAAAGGATAGTTGACAGATAGTATATTGCCTCTAACATTGTAAATCAAATATTGGGAATGCATTGCTGTTCCACCTTTTGATTTGGACTGCATTTCTTTGGGGAAGGGGTTGTAACTGCACAGGGATAACTTTACCTCAAGTTGTTGGCAGTGGAAGTCTCCTTATGTTGCTTTGGAACATCAAGAAACAAAACACAAGTATTAGGAGGTTTGGGAGTGGAGCCATAGGAGTTCCTTGGGGAAATGGGTTTGGGTGTGGCAGGTGGTGTCTGAGAGAGAGAACAAAATAAAGTATGCTAGTCTTCATTAAGGAGCCTGGCTGATCAGTTGGGCCAAACCAGTGAACAAAATAAGAGCTGCTGATTGTCATCCCAGAAGGAAAGAAATGGAGGGAGCTCAACACACCCCATAAGGTTGTAGTTGTGGGGGAAAACGGAACAGCCATGTATGCCACCTTGAGCTCCTTTACTATAAGGCAGGATAGAAATTTAATAAACGTTGCATGAAATAAATTGTCATGCAATTAGAGAGATTTATTATAGGGAGCTTGATCCTGTATCCTAATGTATCTACAGAGGCAGAGTTGGGGGTGAGGATGACCACTCTCTAGACTAATTGTCCTCTTGCTCAGTCAGAGACTGATAGCTTTCTGTACTACAGCTATCTTTGTTATTCTCTAGCTGGTCCTAAGGACTCTGGTAAAGCATGTGCATCTGAGGGCCTGATGCACCTGGAGCAGCAATTTTTAGACTGCTTTTGATTCCATGGGAGTGGGGAAAATTCAAGCTGCAGGCTTCCATAATTACTTCAATACTTTAATGCCGCCTAGGGTCCCAGGGTGATCCTAGTATGCCTGCAGATACCTTTCTGGATGCTCTGTGAACTCTTGGTTCCCCTTGAATCTAATTTTTAAAAGATTCTTGAATTAAAAATAAATGGCATGGAGCAAAATGGTAGCAGCTAGCATCATCTTTATTACCAAGAATGCTTTTGGGTCCCAAAGACATTCTTAAAAGATAAAATAATGATGGTGTATTATCTATTAAATTTAGATGCCACCAGATCATTCTAACTCATGGCAGCTTACAATAAAATAAAATACAATTAAAAACATCCAAAGGGAAAAACCCAAATATAATATCTATGCTAACAAAATAATAATTTAAAATTTTAATCCACAGCCCTCATAACAGCGGGGTCCCATACAACTAAAAAAATAAAACCAAGCACGCCAACAACAACAACAAAAACAAAAAAAGACAAAATGGATTCATGGGTGTCCGCAGGAATTTGCTGCTTTCATCAGTTCTGCTTTAGTCATTCTGCCCCACGTGCAGATGCCATTGGATAGATGGCTGCAACTTCGGTCTTTTTGGAGATGTAAATTGGAGTAGTAGATAGCATCCACTAGAACTGTAGGAGGTGGCAGCAAGCAAGACTGCCAGTTTACCTTCTAATATTTGGTATTTTGCAACTAGCCATGCCAACCATGGTAGCCATTTTGCAAAAGCACCAATAACATGCTCTCAAAATTTTAATAGTCCCATTAGCCGAAAAAAGGGCCCTCCCATCAAATATTATAAAACACTGGACTTCTTTTGAGCAAGTGAAGGACCATAAAGCTTTAGTGATACAGGTTCTTAAGGTGGACAAATGGGACATACATTTTGTATGAGTGCTGCTGCAAACAAACTGCCTATGGACTGGTTTCCAGATATGTTGGGGCCATGACCACCAGAATTTCCATGAATGGAATGGAATGGGATAGAATAGAGGCTGTGAATTCGGAATTACAATCGTAACCCAATCAGGTGAGGTGTTTCCTGTAGATCAGTGTTTTTCAAACATGGCAAACTTGGCAACATTAAGGTGTGTTGACTTCAACTCCCAGAATTCCCCATCCAGCATGGGGAATTCTGGGAGTTGAAATCCATACAGCATACAAGTTTGAAAAATACTGCTGTAGATCATCATTTGCACCTAGTCTCTTGTATTGCCTAGAACATGATTAAAAAAAGAAGGGCTTTTGAACCTTTCTCCTGATCTCCCATGAAATGAAAGGCTGCCCCACACATCTGGACTGAAGGCTCTAAAAATAAAAATAATAAAAATAATCAGAATTCTTGCATCTTCCTTGTGCTATGAACTGCTATGGATGACTTCCTCCATCTGGAATGGCAGGCTTGCTGCCACTGTTCCTCTGGCTAGGGGAATGATTCACATGCAGGGTTAACAGGGGCTGTCTGTGCTTCCTGTCTGCCAAAAAAAAAAAAAAGACCCAATTGTTTATATGCTGGGCTTGAATACAGCAGCTCCATTGTCCTGGCCTTATATGCCAAAGCTGAGCAGCAGCTGGTGTTCTGGCATTCCTCTTTTTTAAGGCTCTGTGTGGTTTGGGATTTTGACATAGGTTATCTCAGGTCACGGTGAACCACAGTACAAATGGGCAAAAATCTGCCCCCCCAGCAAGGTCTTTAACTGCCCGGATGAGTAGAGTCTGGGCGTGATGTCCTCTGACATGGAAACACTTCTCACTCAGTGAAGAAAAGGCTTTTGAGGGAAGAAACTGCAACATTCACATAAGGGACCTAACTACTGTGATGGGAAGGAAGGAGGGGTGAGATTTCCCCTCATGTAGCAGCAATGCCAGTTTTAATCCTAATTTAATAGGATAAAATCAGTTACCAAGTGTTGTAGTATGTGAGGAAGGAACAGGTAGAATAATTCTGTTGAGTTTAGCTATCCAGTCATTGTAATTTACCCTTTTAATATACAGACTGCCTTCCCTAACCCCCCGAAAAAGTCTTATTAAAGGTCAGTTCTTCACAGGATTGTTTTCCTCCTCTGACTGTAACTGTAACATAGTGTCCACTCTGAAGGGATTACAAGTTCGCCCGACCATGTTTGCTTCTCCGTTATTTGCTCCCTCCTTGTTTCCTAAGAAAAGCAAGATTCCCACCATTTTGGGAGAGCAGATTTTCAACAGCATCGGCTAACATTAGAGTTTAGGAACCTTTTTTTTCTTTTCTGCCACAGACTTCATTTTCCGAAGGAGGCAATGGTGGGTACGGTGAAGCCAAAGGCAAAGGTTGGCAGCCTCCCTTCCTGACCTGTAGCCTGGTGGAAAAGAAACCATCCTGCTCTTGCTGGAAGACTGAACTAATTGCTTACAAAGCACTGAAGGGAAGGACAAGGCCCACAGATGGCTCATGCCAGTCCTAAACAGTAACAGATGCCTCTGCGTATGGACGAGTGTCTGCAGGACTGAGTGATGGATGGGGGGGTGTGGAAATAGGGACCTCTCTTCCTTTCACCTGCCAGATCTTGAGTTGGGGTTGCATTTAGGACCCTGTGTCAATGGCAGCTGCCTGAGCTGTATAACAGGCCAGTTGTGAGATAAGAGTAAGCTGCTGTGATTTTTTCCCTGTGGTGATGACAGCCATCGTTATTTATTAACCCCATTCTTAACATAATACTGCAAATTTTACAATGTCTTCATCAGTCATTAATGGTATCCTCCTGGATGCAATACAACTTCATAAATCTGAAAATTAACTACTAATAGACCCCTGGTAGGAAAAAATGTATTGGAGGTTCTTTTTGATCTCATTTACCCCAAATCACCTTGCCTCTGCGTTTACAAAGGCTTCTTCAGGCAGGGCATGTGCAGCCTGTGAGACTGGACATCTTTGATCCTTCTCAGGATTGTGGGTGGTACACGACAGTCTCCAGAGGTTACCCTTAAGTATTTGACACTTCACATCAGAAAGCCGCCCTCTGTTTGGGATGCTACTACATCCTTGCCAGATGGTTTTCTGGCCTTAGTGGCAATAGGGAAGAAATGCTCAGGAGGTGGTAGGCTGTCTACTGCACTGCCAAACGGCTTTTGCCTTCATGAGGTTTCTTCTATCATTTAACTGAAATCTACTTCCTACAGTTCCTACCACTTGTTTCTAGTCCTACATTCCAGAAATTGTCTCCTTCTTTGTGGCAGCAGCCCTTCCAATGGTTGATTACCTCGTTTCCCCTTAACCAGTGCGTAGTGGTTCAGGTGCAGGGCTAGGAACAGGGTGGCCCAGGTTCTAGCCCACCCTCAGCCTTGGAAGCTCAATGGGTGACCTTGGGCCAGTTGCTCCTTCTCAGCCCAACCTACCTCACAGGGTGGTTGTTATGGGGAAAACAAGGAGAAGGCAGCAGTGTGTATGCTACCTTGGGCTCTTATAAAAAAGGAACAATATAAATCTAATAAAACAAAAGAATAAGTAGGCATGCTATCTCTTTCAGGCATTTCTCATATACTGTAAGCTTCCAGATCCCTCACCATCCCAAGTCGTTTCAGAACATTCCAGTTTGTCAGCATCTGCTTTAAAATCTAATGCCTTGAACTAGGCATAGATGTAGCCTGACTTAACCAATGCAGGCTAGTGGGGAACTGTAGCCTTATTTAGGAATGTCAGTATAAGGGAAAAGATGTGCAGCTTTGCTCCCAATCTATCTTCCATTCCCCCATTGAATAAAAGGATTTGGAATGAGCTGGAAATGGGTCTTTTCAGGATGCTCAATCAAAATTATTTTCACATTCATGCATACGTGAAGCTGTATAGGTTTCCCCTTCAACATGCAGAGGAGGTGCAGTTCTGGAGGTCAGCACCCGCCTTTGTGCAGCCTGTCCTTGTGTGGGGCCTTCTGCCCTGGGGAATGCATCCTGTCAAACACCTTCTAAGGGCACTTTCCACTCCCTCAAAACCATTTGATAATGATCTGCAAACATCTTCACAATTTCCTGTTCAGAAATACTAGCAAGGAGTGAAAAATCACATCCCAAGTTGCTGCAAGTGTGGCAACATAAAAATCCCTACTCCACACAAGAGAGAAATATTAAAAACCAAGGTAGCCTGGAGCTTTCTGAGCAGCTGGCCTACTGGAGAAGAAGGAAACTGAGAACTTGTCAGTTTCACTACAGAGTTACTTGCCTGGACTACTGATGAGGAAGCTGTCAAGCCAGCATTCCCCTTTCAGGACCTGCTAAAGTACTGAAGCTCAGGAGTTGGGAGGCTGGGGTAAGGCAAGAACCCCTCAGTGGGGAAATGGCCTACTCACAAACTTCACAACGCTCTAGTGTTTCCAGTTAAGAACGAGCTTCAGAGCAATTCCTCTTGTGCTGCAGCTGAGCAGGAAGTAAATTGACTCATCTGATGAAGGGGGGCACAGCCAATCCCAGGGCAGCCCAAACACCTCATCTGGCAATGCCTTAAGATTAAATTATCTTTTTTTAGTACAACTCATATTCAAGTATGTGATCAACCCCTACACTCTTCATAGATGTACCATTTCCAAAGCTGGCATCGCCCATTACATAGGCTTTTAATCTTTCAGTTTGAACCTAAGACTTTGCATTTATCTCTTGATTACCATCATGTTGAGGGGTTGCCTCAATATTTCAGCCTGTTGAGAATATTTTGAATATTTCCACTGCTTCTATGGAATTAGTTCCCCACTCCCCAGACAATAAGGTGCACTTTACTTTCCCATATAAGTAATTTATAAATGTCAGTGTTACTAAGTTTTAAAGATATTGTACCTGGATCACAGGGACTTAGGTTTAAATCTCAACATCACCACAGAACTCAGTGTGTAACTTCAAGCCAACTAATCTTTATCAGAACAACCTACCTCACAGGATTGATGTGGGGATAAAATTAAGAGAGACCCTCATATGTAGCACCTTGAATTCTCTGAACAGACAGGACATAAATTTTATAGCCAACTAAACCCCACAGGGCTTAGGACAGCTCCACGAGCCTCAAAACATCCTTCTAGGATGACATTAACAGCCATTAACAAACAGACTGAGCATTGGGCTTAGCTCTCCTTTTTAACATCTTGTTGATAAGGATATTATGGGAGATTTTGTTAGAACTGTTGGTGCTATAGCTCAGGACTCCATTTCTCCATTTTTAATATGGAGAAAAGAGTGAAAAGCTCTGAGCCAGAAAAACCTGCTTCCACTTCGGAAGCCAATAAACTTGTGTTCTAAAGAAAAGAAGAAGAGCTTAACATTCTTGTGAAAATGTATCTGCTACTCTACAGCCCTGCCCTTTCATGTCTGCTGTGGAAGGGTAGTTCCTTCAAGTGACATCAGAAGCTCCTGGGTTGAACCTGTTCAAGGAATAGAAAGCCTTGCATAGCACAAAGTATCAGAGTTGAAAGTTACTTCTCCTTGGTTGCCACCTGATACATTCCAGACCGTTCATCAGCCTGTTGTTGCTAGTCATTGTTGTGAGTTGTAAGAAGGAAATGATGTGGTTTAGTTCAGTTCTACAGCATACAATAGAGAAGTGCTTGAGGGTTAAGTTTGCAGCTTGGAAGCTGGAAGGTCCTGAAGGGCTGAGTAATTGGCTCCTTCGTTATGAGACAAGAATGTCCTTGATACCTATGATAGGTACATGGCAGCCTGTCCACTAAGTGCTACAAACAGAAAAATGGAACCCTCTCAAAATGCAGATAGAGCTGTCTTAGGATACTGTTTGTCTGTATTTATTTGATTTCTATCCCGCCTTTTGCTCAGGAGCTTGAGCATTTCTTCCTCCCATTTTTCCCCATAACAATGACCCTGTGAAGTAGGTTGGGCTGAAACTGACCAGCCCAAAGTCTCCCAGTGAAGTTCCAAAGCTTAGGGTGGGCTAGAATCTCCCTAGTGACAGTCCTACACTTTAACATTGGCTCTCATTCTTTTTTCATTGGTTTTTTTTTTGTGGTAGTAATTTCCTTTCTAGGTTTTACAGGAACACAGTTCCAATAATGCAAACACTTCAAAAGGTTTATATGAAGCACAATTTACAGTTATGGCAGAGATTGCTTATCTCTAAAAAATATTGCCTGTGAAATGTGCAGTCTGAGATTTTAACTAGTTAATTTAAACCAGCCTTGGAAAAATTAAAGATATCACCAGGAAAGGAAAAAATCCCTGTATTTTGATATTGCTGGGCCTCTCAGAAAGTATTGAATAAGTCTTCCCCAACCCGGCACCCTCTGGATGGAGTTGAAGTGTTAACTCCCAGAATCCTCAGCCAACAAGCTTATTCTAGAAAGTTCAAGACATTCATAAAGATGCTGAACAGAGATTTCTCATGCTGTCCCAGATCAGACCGAAGACCAAATGGAAACCCTTAACCTTAACCCTACTAATAAATATGACTTCTGAAAAGGTTAAAACTACAATTAACTAGACAGGTCAGCCCATAAATCCTTGCCTATATGTTTGACAAGCTATAGGTCCGATGAATATAAATCCAAGTCTTCTGGAATACACAAAACTGGGCGCAAGGACGTTTTGGAGACACAAAAAACACATATTTCTTTGGCATATGACCATAAATCAATAAGATAATACAAGGAAAGATCTCATGCTTCTCCCTGGGGCTAGAACATTTGGGTTGGATAAAAATAACACTTGAAGGTTGGCCTCTAATCAGACAAAATTAGGAAATGTAAATTCTCTTTACAAGTGATAAGAACACATCACTTTGATAAGAGTCAGTGAATGTTGGGAAGAGAATGTTGCTGAATCAAACATTTGTTCAATGAATGTACTCTCTGAAAGCACCCCAGAATGTGAGTGTTTCAGTAATGCCCAAACCAGGTACCTTACAGAAATACGTATTCTGCTATTGTGAAATTGTATCTCCCTCCCCTTACAATTACTACCATGCTAGGAATCGAGGCTTCAAACTTCCTGAATCTTAACTGAAGCTGTCCTATCTAAATAAAATATAGGTCAAGCTTCTATCAACATCTCTTTGCAGATGTCCCAAGTTTGAAGAGAACGATGGGTGCTTTCTTATGAAAGCTTGTATTCACTTTGGGAATAAAAGCCAGGTCAGTATAAAATATCATTTAATCCTGGGGAAGACACACAACTGTGAATCAGACTACTACTTCTTGCTGAGCAGTACATCTGGCTGGAATAACCAAAAATAGTTTCAGGAACGTAAAGAATTTGATTTAAGCCCCAGATAATCTATCCCCATCCGTGCTAGGCCAAATGATGCCAGTAGGCAAAGCTTGGGAAAGGAAACTGATCCAACCCGTCTTTCTTACTGCCCTTCTCTGCTAGATACTGAGGGGAGCAACTGCCTTCTATTTTGTCCTGCACATAAACAACAAGTTTGCAGTTGGGGACAGGATTTGGGAAGAGGCAAACCATCCCACAGGTTTGATACAGAGACTTGGAGGCTGTATTGTGGTGGGGAAGAATATGTTTGTGCTTCCCATCCTGTTAAAATGTAAGGACACGTGACTCCCAACTTGAATAGCGTATCCATATGAGCTTCCAACAACATGATTTAAGTTCCATGAGGGAAATCTCTATGCACAATGGAAGGATTATCGACACCTAAAACTTGAGACTATACTGTACATATTCCTGGTTGATAATTCACACTTTTACACTACAGGATTTAGTATTAGGATGAAAAACTTCCTGGATCAAGTGCCAGGCACACTTTGCTTCCGAGAAGCAAAGATACTGAGCAAGGTAACCAGGCATTCTTGCTGGCATAATTTCAAAACAGGGGAAGGGGAGGGGTAACAGCTGAACCTGACAGCTGTAGAAACCATCTGTATATTTTATAAACTGCCTCTGGAACCTGCCCAGTCAATCCTTCAATAGCATTTCTCTTGGCTTGTTTTGAGCTGAGCAGCCTAGCTTTTACTTATGTAAAGGTATTCACTGTGGAAGCCTGGTGTAATTTTGCATAGCTTGTTATTTTATGTAATATATCCTCCAGACTAGCTTCTTCTATTTCTCATTTTGATCTCTACATTCTGTTTCCTGGATGATCTGAGGCCAAAGTTGTGGTTCAATTTTTCTTTATTAACATAGTTTAGAAAAAAGAATGAGTGAAGTTAGGACTTTGCATGACCACCTAAGACTAGAAATATAGATTGCCAGTTTTTGTGTCAAGTGCACAATCCTCCTGAGCAGATTAATGAAAAAACAACCTGAACCATTTCCTTGTAAGGATATGCTGTCTACCTTTCTCTTATTTGTAGGCTTTTTCAGTCTCAAGACACTTTTATCTGACAAATTCAGAAATCATATCACCATGTCAGATGGGCTGAAATGAACCTCACCCTCCTTTGGCCTCCCTGCCAAAATGGTAGCAATGGGGATCATTTATCCCTGTCAGGGTTTCAGGGCTTAAGCCCCCAGAGCAAAACATAGGTATGAGTCAGGGCAATGGATGTTGGCTGAGAGTAAAAGGAAAAAGTTGCTGCAAACAATGTCTTGACAGCACAAAATGTTCTCATTTCCCCACTTATGCATATACAAACACAAATGAACACTCAGATGCTAAATTACCACACATAAAAATGCATTCAAATCTTACTGTATGAAAATACTGCAGATTATTTTTAAAATTTAGTGTAACAATTGCAGGCTGCTGTACAGGTAATCTGCAAATGAACAAATGCAGGCAAGCTTAATGGCAGCTTGGAAGTCATTTTCTAAAGACTTAAGTTCTGATCCTGCTTGCAGGTTATCTGGTTAATGGAAAGTGATGCTGCATATATTTGATCACTCTTGTTATACTTCACATGCACCAAAGTGGAAACCTTCAGTGCATGTGTGACCAGACGGCCAACCACAAAGGTGTCTGAGGAACTTCCCAGTGGGCTTGGGGGCAAATTAAATTTCTTACTGCCCTTCTCTGCTAGATACTGTGGGGAGCAACTGCCTTCCATTTTGTCCTGAGCATAAACAACAAGTTTGCAGTTGGGGACAGGATTTGGGAAGAGGCAAACCATCTCACAGGTTTGATGGGTCCCTGCAGTGTCTGCATAATACACACACCTATGATCAATGGAGCTATGATTAAATTAAACCATTTGTGTTTAATCTGCACAACACCCTGAATAATAAACTGATCACTGGGCTGGGTTATAAAATAAAATGTGACTGGCCAGTTTGTCATCAGTGGGCTGTACAAACATAACCAGTAGCAGGGAGCAGCAGCTGAGCTGGATTTTAGTCAGGGTCGCCTCTCAGCAGTAGCTGAAGATAGGGACCGAAATTAAGAGCATTTATATATGCTCAGTTTTGTTTTATTTTGAAATGATCATTTAAAAATGGCAGATAAGAGGATAAGGAAGATTCATGCGACTCTGGAAGCTCCGGTTGCTAATCCCTGATCTAAAGGAGGGTTGTTTCCCAGTGGAAGTCTACCTTAGTCGGCAGCAGGAATGGCCAGGTTTAAACCTCTTCCCACTCCACACACCCCAATTTTGTGCTGGAGTCTCAGTCCAGATCAGACCCTGCAGTTGTAACAAAGTGCAAACTCAGAGACTGGGTCTCCCTCTGCAGGCAACACAGAACCCAAGAAGAGCTTGGGTGGGGATGGGCAGTGAGGGTAGCGGGGTGGGAAGGAAGAAAAGACATTGGAGTCCTGCAAGGGCTATATCTATCTTCCCAAGATTTCCATACCAAATTTATAGATTTCTGAGTTTGCATGAATGGCAAAAAAGTTACAAAGAGGTCCTCTCTGTCCTGAACAGGATGGATCAGACCATCAGGCCATTGATTTGAATATAAAGCAGCTGTTCACCTACCAGATTTAGAGGCACTTTGACCAACCTTAGCTGCTTCTAAGCCTCCCTTCCACACATACAAGCTAACCATAAGAAAGTGAACATTTCCTTTTGCTTTGTGCTGGCAAAGTTGTAAGGGACTGGATAGAAGCTATCACTCTTCTCCTTCAGAGATACAAAAACGCACCTCTCGCACTGCCCTGTATTTCTGTGCTTTGAATGGGGGCATGATAGATAAAGCCAACAGACCTACCCCCAAAGCATCATTGTGGCTGTGCCACAGATTAAAAAAAATGGTGAGGTTACAGAAAGACTGACTCACCACCTCTCCCAGAACAGGAGTTAGAGGATTTAACTGCTGCAACTTTTTGAGTGGATGTGATTCAGTCAAGCTCAGCCCAGCCCTTCTGCAGTTGTTGGGACTAAGCTCACATGCATGCAGCCCCTCCCACCCCAGCATTGAGCAGACTTCTGTTGCTGAGCAAACGGTGACGTAATGTGGAACAAGCACAGCCAAGCGGGCCTTGCCTACAACGGCTGCCTGCATTGCGCTGTTTCCCAGCCCTCTCTGCTGCAAGCCAAAGGTTCTCCCAGGGAGGGGGCACACCAGCACATTTATTTAGTGTGCCAAGTTCATGAGCAGCTGTGGCTGAGAGCACAGGAAGACCCAAGCAGCACCTGCTTATAGGCACCTGGTGATTTCACTGTGATCTGCTTGGGTCTCCCCAGCATCCCACAGAACATTTTGCCTCATCATTTTGGAGCACAATATGCTTCAAGGGGCCTGGGCTACAGAATTTAATCTGGACTAGAGGCTTCCTGGGTAAGATGACTGCACTGGTACCCTTCTTCCCTATTCCAGTGACTGCAGGGCAGGATGGCTTACACATAAATACTGAAAGGAGGAGGCACAAAATACGCATTGATCCCCTTTCAGGTGCAAAAAAGGCAGACTTTAAAATGCTCAAGCTGGATCCCCACTACTGGGCTAACACAGTCTCCAGGACTGTGAGAAATAAAAAAATAAACTGTAGATAATTCCAACTGGCCAAGGATATGGCCTTATGATAGCTTTTGTATCATTCTTGACAGAGGTGAGATGGTATGAGAGAGACTTTCTCTGCATTTTCTGCTATTGACAGAAAATCTTTGAACATGGGATAAAAGTGTCTGTGTTTTTTATTTATTTATTTAAGTGGAAATGTCATTCTGACCTTGGCCCAGAAAAGCTTTCTGAGGGGTTTGCATCTAGGAATAATGTATGTTTTTATTTGTTCATTTATTTATTATTCAGATTCAATTACCGCCCATCTCCCCCAAAAGAGGGACTCCGAGCGGACTGTTTAATTTACATTAAACAAAAATGTTTAAATATTACACCCACAAAGCAAGCCTTATTCACTAGAGAGCAGGTTAATGCATCACCAGAATATGGGGAGAAACAGAGCAAAAGGATGGTTATTGTGAATACCTAACAACCATAGTCATGGATGGCCTCATTCTGTGGTTTTATATGAGACTAAGTAGTATTGGGGGGTGGGGGTGGGCAAACAGAGTCCTGCAGCACATCACATTGCATCTCCCATGCAAATTCCCTAGCATTACATTACAAGAATACAAATCTTTCAAGAGACCATCATTAATGGGACCAAGCACTATTGAGATCTCCAAGAGAATTAAGAGGATCATTCTCCCACATAGATTCTCCATCAAGCTGACCAGGGCTGTTCTAGGCTGAGCTCCAGCTTGAAATATATCCCAATATCCAAGACTGTCTAGACACAACAAGAACCATGCACACAGCACATGGCCAAGATAGGTATTTTCTGTATGATACATGTGCTGTCTATGAAGAATCTTAGAACTCGAATCTCTGGTATCTGATGAAAAAGGACCACAGACAACAAAGCTAGAAATATATTGGAAGCTCTGGAGAGCTACTCTCATTTGGGCTGCATCAAGGGCAAAACATCTTTTCAGGCCAAGGCTATACTTAGCTCCTGAGTGGGGCTAGGAAAAAAAACAGAGAGGCAAAAAAACTGGCAAGGGCAAGGACAAAACCTAAATTTAACATGAATGTACCTTTCAACAAAATTAAATACTGTGAACATGTGTGAGAGAGTATGTGTATCATAATATGTATATGTAATAATTCTTCCATTTAGTCACAATAATAATCATCACTGAATTGTCTCTAAAACAATTTCAAATATTAAATTAGGTACTTGTTAATGGAATTCAGAAGTAACATTGGTCTTCCCCTGTCCAGAACAAACATACCTTGTCCTGATGCTGGCCAACACCCAACTTTCAGATGAGCTGGCCTCAGCTAATGTTTTTGCAGGGCTAGATTTCCCCCTCCAGAAAAACACTATCTTGTCATCTTCAATGGATGGTTAAAAAACCCTTTCCCTCCTAGCATGATCCAGCCCATTGCAATTGTTTTTGTTTCAGGCCCTTCTGGCAGTTGGCAAAGAAATATATCACTGTGTTTTACATTCAGCAAGCAAAGGAGGAGGTGTCACAGGGTGGGGAAGTGAGCAATTGGTACACAAGGGAAGTTAAAGAAGCTCACTGGTATGCTATCAACCTTTTGCAAAATATAAAAGGAATTTCTCCCTAGCAACTCAGGTCTTCAAGAGTTTTTCAAAGGAACAGCCTCTTAACAGGCAGAAACCACAAGATGAAGCCTTACCACTGCTATACCTCCACGCCTGGTGGTGGTAGTGGTGTGGTCTGACTACTTGGTCCTGCTTATGGTGTAAGCTATTCAAGACCCAGACGCTACCTCTCCCACCCATCAAGAGCTATTCTAGGCTGCATCTCATAGAATTTGCATAAAGGGCCCAAAAATCTTTCACTGCTTTTGCACAAGAAGGGGGTGAGGAGGCAAAACTGTCCAAGTCCCAATTTGCAATCAGAATAGCAAGAGACCAAGTTAAAGCCAGAGGGTTTGGTGGCTCTCCTCAAAGCAGGAAATGGGCAACCTTTCAGTCAGAAGGGGCTGTATTTAGTAGTGTTAGCAGGAATTACAATTGCCAAGGGTACAGTAGATGTCGCTAAATAGATGGAGCCATATCATACACATGGGCAGGGCAAGGATTCTATTTTTCCTTTTGGCAGAGGGGCTTTAAAACAATTATTTTAAACTTTCAATGTGTATGCATTTCCACTTCAAAATGGCAAGAAACCAGAATTCAGCAGGACAGCTGCAAGAAGAAAATGAGAAGGATTCTAGGGTTGCATACGGCCACAGATTGCGGTTTATCCTGCAGTCATAGAAAATGGTTACTTCCATCAAATTCTAAAAAAAAAAAAAAACCCACCAGAAGGGCAACTGTAACCTAAATTCAAAAGTGGTATCATGCCACAGAACAAATCTGCATATATCAGGGAAAGGAAATCTTCAGCATGATAAAATCCCACGTTCTGCTTACTCTAAAAATTCTCTATGATCCATACCCTTATATTTTTTTTAGTTTACCATTGGACCTTACACTGATAGCCAAACTGACATTTGTAAGGTTTTTTTTCCCTCTTAAACTGTATGGATTCCCTACCCTCTTCTTCCAATTAAAATAAACTTTTTACGTTTGAACAAATTGTATCTTTTTCCATGTTAAATATGCAACATGGATTGGTATGCTATAACCTTGGAATCTCAATTTAAGAGCCAAAATCTCAGATGCAGGAATAGGCAACTTGGTGCTCCCAGGTTTTGGGTTTTTTTAAAATCAACTCTCCTGAGCCCTTGTCAGCATGACTGATAACAAGGAATTACAAGAATGGTCTTAACTGTGGATTATGCTGCCTATCTCTGCTCTAGTGATTCACCTGGCCATCATAAACTGTCTTTAATCTCCGTTTAAAGTTTTTGCTTGCCAATAAAAATGACAACAAAGATGAAGCTACACTGGTTTTCTTATGAATCTCTTGAAAGCACATAATCAATCCTCGCATTTACGATCGTCGCAGAGTCCTGCGGTCAGCATTCACGTGCTTTGCAACTGGCGTATGACAAGCAGATTCAATACAGAAGGCGGAAGTAACATTGTATGTTGTGGTGACATGATTTTTCTGCTTTGTGACCATGATTGAGTTGCCTGTTCCAGTTGTAGTTGCTATGCGAGGACTACCTGTAACACTATATCCAAGAGTAGCTTTGACCCCACTGCCATTTGAAAAGGTGGTTCAAATAGTTCTGATTGCCATTTGTCCTAAGAAAAAGTAAACACAATTGTTGGTGTTATGTAATAGGCTAATTTATGAGGGCTCAGGAATGTGTGTTCAGGTTTTACAGGATTCTGCATGATGAAGAGTTCTTTGTAAGTTGAACCTGAAGAACTTTCACACTTTCAAACATGCAAAGCAGGCCATAAGAACAAACATCCATCTGGGACGAGGTAGCAGAACACAGCTAAATAATATGATGTCAATAAAGCTATGAAGTTGAACTATTCAAAAGCAGCCACACCTTCCCAAATACTTGACTAAACTTGCTCCACCTGTGCTGAATAGAATATTGGTATAGCTGTAACCCTTTGGACACTTTAGCTCACTCTACTTCTCACTTATGCTGCCAAGGTAGGCTTGCTCAGGTAGTTGTCACGCATAAGCAGGATGCAGCTATTCCATTAACTGTTGCCAGTATTAATTGTATATGAACCATTCACTGGTGGTGGCTGGGCCCAAAAGAGACTTAATCCAAGTTGCATACCTGTGTAGTACAAAACAGACAATAGGAAACATAGATGTTCCCAATATCCAAAACAAATGTTTATATTATATTCTAGTCCCTTATCAGAAAAAAAAAGACTAGCCTTGTATTGAAACTGAATTGTATTTTCGTATGTTCCACAATATTTTGGGTAAAAATCTGCACAGCAAATTATGCCATCATTACTTAGCAGTTTTGTGGCTGATTTCAGGGGCTCCAGAGGTAAATAACAGGGATAAGAGTCATATATAGGTCCACAGGTTTCCAACTTCTGTTCCACTTTTATTCCCAGAAGCAGCCCGACAGATTTTTCTCATTATTTGTTCATATCAGTGAACAATCAGAGGTATGCTGACCCTCTGGACTCATCTATACCCAATCCAAATAGTTCTTAACTTCAAAATGTACATCCAATACTTTCAAAGGAGTTAATGTGCAAGTTAGGTTCTACTATGGGGATAGTCCTGGCTAGTAAGATAATTCAGACACTCAGTAGTGACCATTCCTGCATTCTACTGCTGAATTTCTCAGAAGACATAAGCTAGGATTCAAGTGTATTTGCAAGGTATATTCCTAAGGCTAAAATCTTTGCTTTCCCATTTGACATTTGTGAAATCAGTCTATGGTTTCTAAACTGCAAGAGAAAGAGGAGAGAAACTACACTGTACATTCTTAATGGCCAAATTCTATTTCAGAAATGTTTGGTGGCACTACTGCCATACCATACCAAGGTTGAGGACCAAACCGCAATTCACTGTAAGTCTTTTCAATAAGAGGTACATGAAAAATTGTTTTTTTGTAGCTTTTGTCTTTCTCTTTAAACTTAATAAAATTCATAATAAAAAAGATTCTTCCTGAGAATTCCAGATTTTCCAACTTGCCCTTCTCCAAGCTAATTTAACAGTCTCTGAAAAATGTGCCTACTATCAAGCAATGGAGAGAGACACTGGCTGGGCTACTCATAGGAGGTACTGTAATAGTCTCAGTAGAAAAGAAAATTGGTAAAAGAATAGGTTTAAGGCTAATAGGATGGTTTGATTGGCAGAGATTTTTTTTTTTTTGCAGGGGATCATAAACTATAAAGTATTAGCCCAGAGGGAAAATAAGCAATATAGTAGAGGAAAGGATGAAAATGGCAGCTATGAAGTTATCTTATGAGTCATCAGCAAGATAAAATATACCTCAAAACTCAGAGCTTTTGGCAGACCCTACAGAACAGAAGATACTTTCTCCACTTTCGAAGATTATTGGTTATTCCGTTGCTTATGGCCTGCAGGACTTTAAGTTGGAATTTAGCCTATTCAACAATTTGCAATAAAAGAGAAAAAAACAAGATCAAAGTACCAGAAGTCACCAAATACACAGCAGAAAAAAGGACCTGCACCAGGAATTCCATGCATCAAAGAACACGGATGGGTAGACAACTGGGGAGAAATTCTCACTTTGAAGAGCAGAAGAAAAAGTTGCATTTTTCTTTTCAAGCTGGTAAAAAGAGATATGACTGCATAGTAGAAAAGACAAACCCTAAATTACAAATGCCGTGCAAGAATCTTACAAGCTTTTGTTCTCCTTCACCATCTTGACTGCAGCTCTCTTTCCAATAGCTCTGCATCTATGTTCACCTTCCAAATGGAAAGATAATTCAGGGCAGTGCTTATGGGGGCATGTTGGCACTTCCCTCGTATTACCTGGTGTTTTGCAAGATAGCTATAATCTCCTGGAAGGCAGATAACAGAAGCCAAGGTGGACTTTGAAGATAAGAAACCTGTCAGTCAGAAGGCGAAGCTGAATTGATAGTAAAAAATGTGGCATAAACTCTTGGCAATAGATGGGGCAATTTTGATACAATCAGGCTATGGATTCCGCTGCTTGCTAATGAACACTCATTAGGCAGTCACTCATTATGTAGGCATGTAACATGCAGTGATGCATCTAGTTCTCATTCCCATAGAACAAGTACACAAACCCATCAATGAAAGTGCAATTTCACATTTATGAAATGGCCACTTTACCATCTCTCTGCCTTAATAGAAGACTTTGTGAACAATTTTATTTGCATTCTATAGTCTACTACAGAATACAGTCTAGGAATGGTGGTACAGTGAATAAGAGCTATTAATGTCCTTTAAATACAAGGATTCAAACTGAAGGAGCCTGTGGGGAAAGGTGAATTGAAAGAAACATTTAAGACATTTAAATCAGGTTTTTCACAGTACTAGCTTACAAATTCCCAGTCAGATGCTCAAACTCCACATACATACAGTACATCCAATCTTGTTGAATCCTACATTTGTTAAGGCTTTTACCTGATTAATTCATTTCACTGGACTTACTTCCAGGAAATTATACTTCAGTTGATCAGTTAATTTAGAATTTGCATATAGAAAAGCATGATAGTTTTAAAACATTGTTTTAAACTATGCTTTCATGTGCAATAACCTGTAAGAAGCACTCCTTGTGTGTGATATAGGTACAACTGCCTCAGGATGGTTTCAACCTCCTCTTAAGCAGCAGCCAACGTTTGGATATGGAGGCGAGAGGCGTCTGTTCAGTCAACACCACCTGCATCTCAGCAGAGAAGCAAAACCTCAACCCTGAGCTTGGGACTGGCACTATGGAAACAAAAAGCACAGAACAGCCCTTTGAGGGAAGCTTCCCACTAAAGATAAAATTCACACAAACCTAATTGTGAAAACATTTTTATTTACTTTGATACATTTCATGGTGGTAGTCTTCTGCCATGTATTGCCAGTCTTTTATTAGGTTTACATATATATGTTAATTATTATTTTTTAACTGCATTGTACAAAAACTATGTTCATTTTGTACACCACCTGCAGATGCATGGCATGACAAGCAATAGATAAATACCTTAAAGAGAATAAATACATAAATTAGAGATTGCTCCTGGGCTTGAAACTCCACTGAAGAAACCACAATCCACCAGGATGGACACTTCTCCACTTCCAAAAGCCTACTTATTAGTGCAGGTGGGCGACCAGTGAAAGCTGTAATCTCATTCAAGCTAAAAGATCATTACTGTTCAATCATGGAAGATGGTGTCTGGGAACAGTGGGATATAAAACGGTAACATTTGTTGCTGGGACTCTTGGTAATCAGTACTCTGATGCACAGCGCTGACTCTCTTGCTTCTCCTGAACGTCAGACCTATATTGGCTGGCTGCGCCTGCCTACAGATAACATACTTGACTGCCTTTCTCACTGACTCTGGTTCTCATCATTACCCTCTGCCTCCTGTGCTACTCACAGTGTTTGCAGCCTCAGGGCAAGACAAGGCATATTACCTGCTGTTATAAGCCCTTGCATTGAACACTGTATTCGCTTTTAAAAATTGGTTGCTAAATTAATCGCTGATACCTTTTAGTAAAAAAAAAATAGTCTTAACTCATGTCTTAAGCATTGCAGCCTTACTATATATATATATATATATATATATATATATATGAAATACATACTATACTTATAATAAAATGGTTTGACTTCCCTCCCTAAGTAATAGAAATATCACACTGGAATAGCTAATCGAGTAGAAAGAAGCCAAAAAGAGCAGGTTAAAAGCATCAGTGGCTCCCTGGGTTTAAAGTTAGGATCTCAGGTAAGCATCTCTGCTTGCAGAAAACAAATTACATTAATTAACAGAAAACTTGCCACATCCAGAGAATCTGAGAGACACAGAGAAAGAGAGTGTGCAATCTTATATAAACAGAATGTCAATAAGAAGTGAACATCAAAAGTAAAACATGTGCACACATGCACATGGAGTAAAATATGCTTGTGGAAAACCCAAGTTTACTATTGGAACAAACGAGAAACCAGTGAGGGAGTCCTTGCTGAGGACACTGATGCTATCTGCTTCCTCTGTGCCTACCCAGTTATTTTCCTGTAATGGGAGGACATGAGGACAAAGGAATGAAAGAGGACAACCTTCTCCCCTTTCAGCCTTTACCATCTGCTGTCATGCAAGCTGGAGAAGTGGGATTGTTACCATACTTTTTTCTTGAAGTTTCATTATTGTATAGAAAAACTATAGCATTTCAAGGACAACCATGCTCACTACAATTATATTGGTAATGATCAAGTTTGCTAGAAAGATAATGAATTTCTAATAGATTCCATTTCTGACTGGTTCATTGTCAAACACAAACATTTAATTTGGCACATGCCTCTTTATGACCCTAGGGTCCTTTGCAATGGTCTCCTGGGCCATCCCCAGTCTGGTTGTGCTTCTACATAGGATGCTACACCAATGATCCAGCATAACTGCCTCTTTGAACACTCTCCCATGAAACAAGCAGACAAACTGCTGCTATCCAGCTGAGTTAACTGGAACTCTTTGTTCTGTCTAACCCTTGCAGATGGTTACAAGACATCATGAAGAAAGAAAAAACTTTCCAAACAAGGCAGCAATGGGTTGGTAAATAATCTGCATCAACATAGAAGAACACATTATTTCTTGGCTCACTGCAATAAGTATGTTGAAAATTGACATTTAGTAGTTTAATTCTGCCTTTGGTGAGAAGCAGGGCTTTTTTAGGCCAACTGAAATATTTATTTTGCAAGTGATGTCATATTCTTTGTAAAAACAAATTCACTCCAAAGAGTGTTCAAGTATAATTCCAAGAACTAATCCCATCACACCTGTTGAATGATGTATTCATCGAATGGCTGGCACTGATAGCAAGCAACACTGTCCAGCACCCACTCACGTGAAACTACAGCAATGCTGCACTGCAGTGGGAGCTCTGCAAAACACCAGATAAGCAATGAGACATTTAATGCCTGTACTTTCTTCTTGAGAGTTCTTTCTTTAAACCATATTTGATGAATATCATTTCAAAATGCCTAAACGCAAAAATGGGAAATCATAAAGTTTTCCACTGTTGTAACAATCCTTTACAAGATAATGTGCATAGGTAAGAGGGAAGCTTTTTATTCATACACCTCAACTGTATTCTCTGATTTTCTTAATTGCCTCAGGAAAGCAGATATGGAAAACAGAAAGATGACAAACTCCCATTTGTATTACAGTCTGGGGAAACTAAGAAACCACAGGCATTTCCTCTAAGCAGTGCAGGGTAGAGGCAAACATTTCAAAGTTCCTCACTCAGTATCTTTCTCCAAGTAAGAGGCAGTAACATCTTTTACCAACTTCTTAGGGAAGAGGGGTTGATGGTAATGACTAGTCATGTCTAATGATTAAAGCCAACCAGCATTACTTCTTATTCCCCCAGATGTTTATCTGCTGCAATACTTTATTATACGAAGCCACAAGTCAATCAGATACTTTGTAAGGCCCCTTACGTCTTGGAAGTCACAGGCAGCATTATTATCTCACCTTGGCAGGTGCTCCCTTCCTTCCATGCATCAGGCTGAACAACTATCACAGCAGTGGAGTTCTAAATGATTAGAGGATAAAAGGCAGGAATGAAAAGGGAAGTGGCATATAGGATCAATGTATCTTTCCTGTATGCATTCATCTGTACTGTTAAGACATACTGTTCTTCAGCTTTGCTGCAGCACTCCAGCCAGATGGGGAGTCACTGAGGAAATAAAGATCTCATAGGCAAACAATTACTCTATGTGACAAAGGAACGGGGAGAAGGAACATATGACACTCGCGGGAAAGCCATGACAGAATATAAAGGTTACACACTGTGGTTTAAGAGAGGCCATACACTGATACATCATCACTCATTCACAAACATATTTTCTCTCAAAAACAAATGAGTATACAAGTCTTCTCAGATAGTGGGTGATATGTTGCAATCCCAGAGAGCTGCAGGCATCAGCAGAAGAGGGTGTTCTGCCCCCTAGCTCTATGTATATTTGCAATGCCTTGGGTAAGAAGATTTCTAGGAAATAACGCAGGGCAAGATAAGCCATTGATTTGATTCTATATCTAAGCAGATCCCATACAAGCTAAATTTACCAGCATTTTGAAAGAATAAGGGTGGAAAATGCTTATTATTGGTATCTTTCTTTCTCAATCTGGCCCATATAGTTAACAGACTTACTGTTGCATGTGCAAATAAGTGAGGTTGCTTCACAAGGGAGGCGCCACAAAGTTCTACAATCCACTCCAGTTGTTCTGAGAAATTCCCAAAGGATAAACAAACAAAACACATTATAATGGCAAAGCATTTTATCCCTCCTCCCCACCAAAAAGATGCTAAGCCCAAATTGATGACTACTGGCATCCCCTTACAAGAGAATCTGTTTGGGGAATTCTCCAGTTGAATATTCTGTATTTCTGAATTATGGAAAGTCAGAACTTAGCACTGGTCACAAATTAACCACCAAATGCAAACTTCTACCCATATGATTGTAAAGATAACTGTGGAAAGGTGTAGAAAGTGACAGCTCAGAAACAGAGGAAGTTAAGGAATAGTCCCAGAATGCTGGCATGAAGCTCAGAGATAGGCAAACTACAGGCCATGTGGGGTTCCCAATTCCTTTGGTGGTCTCATAAATCCAAAAATTTTGACAGAGAACTAACAAATAATACCAACATGACTCATGTTGGGGTTTGAAGAACAAATGACAAGAAAGTTTGTCATATAGTAAGCCTTAAGTACAGGCTTAAAACTTTTAGAAACATTTGGGAGTTGGGGGGCCAGAACCAAAAAAAGAGGAAAGAACACTAAGAATCCTGCTTCTCTCCACTGATACAGTTACGTCTTTATGTTTTCACCTTTGGCTGCCAATAATGCTAATAATACATAGATCATAGAATCATCAACTTGAAAGCTGCCATTTAGGAGATCTAGTCCAACCCCCTGTTCAGTGTAAGAATCCAAATTGAAGCCTCCCAAACAAATGGCTGTCAGCCTCCACTTTAATAGATCCAGTGAAGGAGAGCTCGCTACCTGTCTGGATAATTAATTCTAATATGGAGCTGCTTTCACTGTTAGGAAGCCGTTTCCTACTGATTAATCAGAATCCTCATTCTTATCACTTAAATCCATTATTCCATATCTTCCATTCTGGGGTGTTAGCACAAATCTTGACCTTCTATGTGACTTCACTCAGATACTTGAAAAATGCTATCATATCTTCCTTTAGTCATCTCTACTCAAACTAAACATTTCCAGTTCATTCCATCTATCTCCAGATAATTTAGTTTCTAGACCCCTTGATCTATCTTATCTTCTTTGAATCTTTTCCTGTTTCAATCCTACTTGAAGTGTGATGCCCAGAATGAGAAATAATATTGAGATGATATATTGAATTTTATTTCAATCTTTCGAGGTATTAGCTATCCTATATTTTGTGCCATTTGCAGATTTTCTAAGCATTCCCTCTACTTCTCATCCAAGTCATTAGTTATAAAAAAAAACTGAAGAGATAGCACTTAACCATGACAACATACAATCCTTGCAACTTGCATTTTAAGAAATCTTCATCAAGCAAGATGAAGGGTTCATCAAGCATGATAAGGGAAGGAGACAGATATTCAAACCACATCACAATTTGAGAAGGAATATGGGTATAGCTATCAACACAGCCAGAGTGATCATCTCTTTAATGATAATCAGGAACAGAATAAATTATGCAGAAATGGGCAAACATATGTACATTAATCTGCCTAAAACATTCAAGGTTCAGAAATGTTTCTGCAGCAGGACATAAATCTTGACCTTACTGAGGGGTAAATATCACTGAGTGAGCAAAGAATATTAGGCTATTAAAACCAGCTAGCTTTTTCTCAAAAGACTGGCTCATTTTATTGGTGACAGAGCAAACTCAGCTGTTTACACAACCAAAAAAGGGGAGCAAAGACCCCCTGAGACCAGTTAGATTCATTCTCTCAACTTACTTTAAGGATCCCGATTCCTTACCTGGAAGTATGTCAGTGAATGGCCCATAACAGCAAATCTCCAATCCTTGGAAAAGCTGGAAAGGAAAGCAAAGCAAATGTGTAAGCATGGTGTAGAATTAAACCTTGAAATAGGAACTCTGAAAATTCAATCTGTGTGAATTAAGTTACTGACCAGGCCAGAATGTGTCCAGCTAATTGGATTTGAGCAGAATAAAAACTACATTCAGGAACATCATCAATTGGCGATGGAATAAGTCAGCTGCAGAAGACTGACAATGAGACATTTAGGTAAGACTGGAGACAGATCTGATGTGAGGCTTTTGAGTCTGAACATTTTAGATTGCTAACTAGAAGAAAATTCAGTTAATCTGCCTCACCTTTAAAAAAATAATTATGTATTGAGTACATAAATGGCTGAGAAACAGGAACGTTGGGAAGTAAAAATCTTAAAGGCAGAGAAATTCATAGCTGAGAAAAGATAATCAAGCACAATACACATCTATATCCTCCAACTGATAGAAAACAATTAAGGCAATGGCACCGAAAAGAAGCTGAAGCAACTGCTGGTTAGTTTTAACCACTTTTAGCCAATGGAAGCTACTACTGTATATCTGATGTCTGTTGCAACGGCTTCATCAGTTTCACCTTTCCAGCTTTCTACCAAGCATGTAGCTTGGAATAGACTTTCCTACTGAGAATGAAGGTGAGAGGGAGTCAGGAAATATCTTTCTGGGCTATTAAATGGTTGGGGAAAACAAAGGAGCGGCTTAAACTGGTCGGTCTCCTCCTTCCTACCCACACACTATTCAGCATCCACCCCTGTGCAGGACCAAATGCAAGCCTCTGAATCCTTGGATTCTAAGAACAGCGGAGGCCGGTTCAACCATGAGAACAAAACAGCAGGACCCAAGCACTGCTGCCTCTGGAACACTCCTTGCACTAACTCCCAGTTATGATTCCCAATTATAATCTCCCTCCCTCCTTTCCTTTTTTGGGGAAAAGCTAGTTACGTTATTTTTGAATAAATTACCTTAATGCTCAGAATATAAATCACTTTTCAGAAAATGGAAATCATATCATATCCACCTCCATACTAATTTGTGGCAACAGCATTTTGCTTAAAGAAATCTGAATAACTCCATGGTATATGCTGAGAAATGCCAGTAGCATTAAGCGTTGCTGCAAAAATTATTCCAGTAGGCTGTGCTCTCTATCTGTACAATTTTATATCCAATGTTATTGCATTCTACATTTCTCCCCCTAAGCATCATCATGGTCAGAGGAATAATGAAAGTCCTTCTTAGGATGCTACTTTGTGAAAGCAGCCTTTTCTTCCAAGCAGGGAATGTTCATTTCCTGCGATGGCAAAGAAGAGGGGCACACTTTGGGGATAACTTTTGTTTTGTGGGGGTTATGGTTAAGACTGAGGGACGCGGTGGCGCTGCGGGTTAAACCGCTGAGCTGTCGATCGGAAGGTCGGCGGTTCGAAACCGCGCGGCGGGGTGAGCTCCCGTTGTTAATCCCAGCTCCTGCTCACCTAGCAGTTCGAAAACATGCAAATGTGAGTAGATCAATAGGTACCGCTTCGGCGGGAAGGTAACGGCGTTCCGAGTCGTCATGCTGGCCACATGACCCGGAAGTGTCTATGACAACGACGGCTCCAAGGCTTAGAAACGGAGATGAGCACCGCCCCCTAGAGTCGGACACGACTGGACTTTACGTCAAGGGAAACCTTTACCTTTACTATGGTTAAGACAGCCATACCTTTCCAACAGGTGATTCCCTTGCTCTTTTGGGCCCTTGATGGTTTCTCCCATTGATTACATCTCCTCTCACTTCAAAATCCTCCTGGAAAACAACACAAATGGAATCAGATGCCAGTGAATTTCTGGTTCTCAGCCATATCTTATATGGCTGAAACAGGAAAAGAATTACTGGAATGTAGAAGTCAAATATCCAGACGGAAGCAGCAGAAAGAATGGAGGACTGCAGCAACACAAGCTCTTATCCCATTTCTTATGTCATGAAATTTTATTGTAAAAAAGGATAATTAAATTATATTTAACTAGAAACCATTACCTAATTACAGTAAGTAAATACCCTTTAGTCATTTGAATATTCATGCATCTTCAGTGATAATGCAGCAATTTGATCAATGGCAGGATAGGATGGTGCTTGAACACACACAATTTTACCTACGACATGTTAAGTTATACTGAGCAGCCAAAAATTATAGCATAAAAAGCTCCGGTCAATTTGGGGAAAATCTATCAATTGTCTAATTTCTGTATCTTAATGAGAAAGGCTTCTCCTCTAGAGCTGGGAAGTCACAATATATTCTTCAACTTCTTTCTTCAACATAGCCCCAGGAGGACTCTGAACTGTTCTGAAGCTTGGTCAATCTACTCAAGTACAGAGATATGAAGGTTTGAGGAAAAAATGAAAAAAAAGTTGGGTGGAGGAGATAATGATATACACTTTTTAATTTTTCCTACTGCTTTCTCCTGTTTACAATGAGATCCAGAAAGGGACTGTAAGATGATTCAAAGTTATCCTAGCTGTCATTCAGAAAAACAGAGGCAAGACCGGATGTCAACACAGATATCATGTCATACTTCCTTTCTCTGCTAACATTGGTGAATCCAACTCAGCAGATCATGAATCTCTGCCACCAATCTAGATCACCTTCAAGTTAGTTGCCAAACCAGGAACCTCAGACAACAATGCCTAACTCTCAATATTTCTCCCTAATTCTGCAAAGGAGGACAAGAAATTCCCTCAGCAGTCTTAATCCCTTTGGTTCCTTGAGAGGATTAAGGGTCCTACTTGAAGTCCAGGAAGACACAGGCCCCAGCCAGCAATTCTGTGTAGCACCCCAGCAGTAAACCCAGCTAAGTGTCCATATCTTCTTCCATCCAACGAATCTGGTAATCCACCCAAACTGACCAAAAGTTTCTTTGTCACTTTGGGAAACAAGAACATTCATTCTGTGGTATATTTGTAAATTTCTGAATATGTTATTCCCATTGTATGCTGCCCCTTTCAGAAGCTTAGTTCCATTTTAGCATACCACAGGCAAAATGTCCTTAGCTGCAGTGCCTGAAGAAAAAGGGAAGAAGCCCCAGCTGAAGTTAGGATGTTGTCTTTCCAATCCTTAAAGAGTGGCCTTCCCCATTGTTAGTTGCTCTCCTCCCTTTGAGAGGCAATTCAGTTTTTCATTGTCTATTCTCTTCTTAGTCATCAGAATCCACTAAGCATTTAAAGGAACAGCAAATAAAGATGTAGTAGTCCTGATTCAATCTCCAACATCTTCCACCTTCCTCATTTAAGGATTCTGCAAGTATCACATTGGTTAACAAAACAAAAGTACCCATTCCCTCCCACAAACGTCAGACATACCTCTTTAAGAACTCTTCCTGCTTTGAGTGACTGTATAATCCCTAGGTCAATTGAGACAGAAATTATTATTATTATTATTATTATTATTATTATTATTATTATTATTTAAAGTAGCTCTTTTTACCATCTGTAACATTTATTTTTAAAGATGCAACAGAAAACTGCATCAAGTGTTGCAAAAGAATAAGTCCATATTTACATAATACTGCCTGCTGGCAGTATTACTATGCACTGCTAGAAACCTCAACTCCCTACTCCTTACAGATTTAAAATTCATTCTGTTCAAGAATTCCAGTGCTGAAGTAGTTTATGGTTAACTTCCAGAGATAATGCCAGTCCCTCTAAGAGCAACTGTAGGTAGAGTAATATATTAAAAGGTCACAGGAAAGAAGAAATGCCTATCTAGTGACCAGAAACAATCAAATAAAATAAAATAAACAGCACACCTATATGCTTGGTTTCCTTTTCTTATCACCCTTCTCTTGTCCCCATATTTCTAATAAAAACTGCCCACATTTTTAATCATATTCTAGGAAATTCTAAGAGGAAAACAGTATAACAGACATGAAAATGAAATAAATCTCCTTAATTTTTTTTAGTTTAGCTAAAAAGATCTGAAAGACTGGATGTATGCAAATTGGATTCGACCACAAAATTAGTTTGCTCTAAAATTTCCCATGGATTCCTGTTTGCCCACAATTTATACATGATCTAAAAAGCTCATGCAAGATTCTGTATAGTTTTGTATGTTTCACTCTGCCATGCAAAGAACAGTACATTAGTGGCATATACTTGGAATATCTACCAGCATCTTATCTAGTCTTGTTCATAGCAGCAAACACAGTCCTGAACTATCGTTGGTATCAATCAAGCTGTGAAACTCCCTGTCCTGGAAAATGTGAATGTCTCTCTTTGTATTCAGTGTTTGACATTTATTAAATATAAACTTTTCCTTTTGACTAGTTGACAGTCCATGGATTACACAACTGTCCAATATGGTATTTTTCCGCTGCTGCCTCTATCTTCCTATGAGGTTTCATATTGTTTTATTGGATGTATCTTGATGAAATGTTTGTTTCTTGTTTGGCTTAAGGCAAAATGCCAGGATATAAATGCATAGCTAACTTAAAATAATTTATAATGATATGAACTTTTACAAATAAGGCCTATGCCTGAACACTGAACTAAAATATGCAGTGCACCGGAAGGTGAGTGTGCAGGGAGACAGGGAGGAGGTTTTTCACCGAATGCTCACACTTACATTGGTAGCTCAACACCCATTTCTGTGCAGCGATACCTATAAAGTACTTCAGGGTTCTTTCACAGACCAGATCCTCATCTGAAGATTAAGGAGAAAAAAATCACTTAGTGTTCAATATTAAAAGGATAAAGACCATTGACTGTTTTTTAAATGTTATTTCCTTTAAAGCAGGTCTTCACACAATATCAGAAACTTCTTTCAAAAATTTCCCCACTTTCAAAAGCAGCTTGTTGAGTTACAGGGACTGCAGCATTACTGATTTATTTTAACAATTACTTACCTCCCTTTAAAATGATATTTTTCATAGCAACTGCCAATATAACAGTTTAAGACAATATTTAAAAGAAAACAGAGATTGCAAACTGTATCTTAAAGCACACACTACAAAAAAGCTCAGCCTCCGTATGCAAGTGGGTACAGTACAGTCTTTTTAATGACAGGTAAAAGAACGACAGTTCTGACAGTGCCAGAACTTCAGTTCTGACTGAACTGACAGTGCAAAGACAGGTAAACAGTCCTTCAAACAAAGGTCAGTGGCTCTTTTGGTGCCCCTGAGCCTGCAAAACTACAAAATAGATTTTACAGATTACAGACTCTCCAAATCAAGTAAGAGAAATAACAGCTGACACCTTACAAGATTTCTGTGTTATAGTGTATGCGCTCTTATTAGATCTTGGAGTAACATTACAAAAATCATGTGTGATTTGGTGAACCCATCACTCTTTTTAAAGGTTTTTCTTTTCCTTTTTGACACCTGCATCTTTCATATAATAGCTTTGCAGCCTGAAAAAAATAGATACTATTTACAATCACATTAAATCGGTTCAAGTCCCATTTCCATTCTGACACTTAAAAGTGGGAAAGAAATAGACTCTTCCAGGAATTCTGGTTGATCCATTACCACACTTTTCCTCACTTCAATATTTATTGGATTGTAAATCTCAGATTTCCCAACCTATATAGGAGCTATAGTCCAATACTTCTGGAAAACATCAGGTTGGCCAAAGCTGCATTATCTCTCAGTTGTGATACAACCAATCTAAATACTGTATTGGCTCATAAAATTCTTATAAAAAAACAAATACTATATTGGTTCAAGGGAAGCTGACACAGTACCCTGAACAATTCAGATAAGTAGCAGTACATGTATTTCTTTATGAGGATAATTTGTTTTGCTTCTGGATGTTTGTCTATTTACCTAATGGTTTCTCATACTGTATCTTGTTAACTTTCCTAGCTGATTTGTAGCCTTAAGATATTTGCATTCTACATATAGAATCAAACACTGAATCACATTTTACTGTGTTCTGCTGTTACAATGTTGGAACTGAAAAACAAAAATCACAGTTTTGCACAGGAGTGTGAAACAGGAAATGGAATTAAAAAAACAGGAAATGTATGCATTTTAATTCAAGACTTCCAAGCACCACTACAAATAATTACAAGACTTGTTAAGAGGTATCTTCCCTAATATTCTTTGTCCCAAAGCAGCCAACCAAATGCTTCTGGGAGGAATATGAGCAGTATACAATACAATAAGCATTTTGTGTTAATGACCATATCCAATATTTAACAACTAGAAAGACCACTTCTGAACATGAAGGCTCAATGAGCTACCATGTGTAATAGCTGTTGGCAGACCTTCATGAAAGAATCTAAAAGAGGCAAGACTATCCATTATTAATATCAAACTCAGATCTCACAACCCTAAAGACGTATCTACATGCCCAATCATGAAGGAAAAACAGATAGCAGGTTCATTTCTGTTTCTAACTTACTTGTTTTCATTATTACATGAGTTGTTTCTTCTGTAGTTTTATTAGACCAAGAGCTCTTGGTTTTCTTGGCAAATCTATGTACCAGTCGCTAGAAGCAAAGAAAGATTGAATTAGAAATAATTGGTTTTATAAGTACATCAGGGATTGCTGGCTTCTCAACTGAGTATTTCATTTATTAGAAAAATGTGCATCTCACTTTTTCCATATATTAACTATCTTAGTCTGGCAATATGATTATGAACTATAAAAAAACATGACAGAACATATAAAATCCAAGATTAACATGGCACAAAGAATTAAGAAGCTACCAGTCACATAGCAACAGAATGCCATCAGAGAGGAACCAATGAGTAGATTCATATAGGAGAAATAAATCTCTTTAGCTCTCCTGTTCCCAAATTGTAATGGTCATAATCAAGACTCTGAATTGGGAACAGAGAAAGATCTGGACCCAGTTCAGTAATTGCAACAAAATGAGTAACCTGATGCCAATAACTGGAGCTGGTCAGGAATTTAGCTGCCATGTTCTGAACTGGCAGGCGTTTATCCATGCTTTTCAAAATCCATTCAATGTACGGTGTACAGTAATCCAAAGATGAGATAATTAAGGTATTTGCATAGCCAGCTACACAGTCTTTAGAAACAGGTACAACTAGCAGATGAGCCTAACTAGGCACAAGTGAGCCAGAGTTGCCACCGGGAATAGAGGTCAAGGCCAAATCTAGGAGCACCTCCAGTCTGTGACTTAGTTTGGTGACAGAGAAGACAAATCAAGACAGGTTGATTGGCTGTCCTATTGGCTAAAACCATCTGTCTTCTTTCAATTAACCTTCTACTTGTTCAGTTCCATCCAGATTACACTACATGTACCTCCTAACTGATGGGATGTACAGTAGGTAACTGTTGCTTTGCAAGGTAATCTTTAGAAATACTAACTTGCATAAAATAAGTATGCTTGGGATAAAACTGGACTTTGGTTGCATTTTTGGCATACTCACCAAAATGTGCAAAAATAACTGATATTGGGTCCTTACCACTAGACGCATGTGGCATAGATTACAGCTACTGTATATACCCTGACCTAGTCTACTCTTTATTTTATTAAAAAGTGTTATATGAAATCCTTAGTTGACCAAAGCCATGAAGACTGTAAACATTCATTGGCCTATGTACTGATAACAATAACATAGGCACGGTTGTGACATGCAATATAAGAACAGTACAGTCAGAGTTCTCTTACAGCAACTCAAACTGGAAACAGTTTTCCAAACAATAAGTCTCTCATAATTCTGATTAGCGGCAATTTATTAGAAAGAGGGTTATGTTACAAAACAAGTACTCCACTTTCAAATGAAAAACCTATATATGGGTAATTTAAGGCAAGAGGTTTGTCTCATTTGTAAAGATGGGGAATTCTATACCTGTTGATTGCTTTGCAAATGGCTACTACACGTCTTATCAGTGTGAGAACCAGCTCTCACCAGTATATGGTAAAGAGAGTAAATGAAACAAAAAATGAAATTAAAAAAAAAGATATGTTGTGTGCTTCTCTTAAAGGGAAAGGTTGTAATTAGATTTGGACAATGATCTGATCTTGCGGTATAGAGTTGGTGAAGTAAAGAGGAAGGCTTAATTAGGAATGAATATTACAAAGCATTAAAGAAATTTGTGAGGTTACACCAATGGGAAGCTGAAAAAGGGTGTTTGATAGAATGAAAAAAAAAACCTAGAAGAAAATAGAAGAACAATGTGCTCACCATCCAGGGTTATGTATTTAAGAAAATAATCATAATATATTAAACTTGTATGCCACCCAACTCTCAATGACTCTGGGTGGCTCACAACAATCAAATAATAAAATCAATAAAACTTTAAAAAGATTAAAAGATGGCAAGCATGATGAAGTGAGGGGTCTCACTCTCTGTCACTGAAAGCCTAGGTGAAGAGCTAGGTTTCACTGCTCTTCTAATACAACAGCAGAGTGAGGGCCATCAGGATTTGGGGGGAACCTCATTCCATAGCAGTGTTACAGAGAAGGCACACTTCTTGGATCCTAAGAGATGACATTGTTTAACTGAAGGAAACCAGAGCATGCCAACCCTGCAGGATCGAATCAGCTGGGCAGGCATTATGGGAGACAGGCCATCCCTCAAGCAACCAGGCCTTGTGCCATGTAGGGCTTTCTTGGGAACAACCAGCACCTTGAATCACACCCAGAAGCAAACTGGCAACCAGTGCAGCTCATGAAGCAGAGGTGTTACATGGGCATACCAAGGCATGCCCATTACTGCTCATACCGCTGCATTCTGGACCAGCGGCTATATGAATGGGTGGCTGTATGAATTTTCTAATTAAATGAATAAAAGAGAAACATATTATGTACATAGAGAAAAAAGAATAATTACAAAAAATACAGTCAAAGACACCAAGGAATGCTTAAGACTAAAAGAGACCGAGAAAATATTGCTAGAAATAAAATACTGCTTTGGAAGTGAGTGAAAAGCACTAAACAAGGAACCTTTAGCGGAGTAAGTGGAATTAAGAATGAAAGTGATTAACTTATTTGGGATGAAACTGAAGATTTTTATACAAATGACAGTGATATGTCAAACATTGAATTGAAATGCTATAAATGATAGCGTCAAAGAAAAAATGACGCACGTGTAACAAAAATGGGAAGAATACACTAGAAATCTGGCACAAAAAGACACTGGAACCCACTCAGTGTTCAGCAGTGTTGGGCTTCAGGGTTTAGTGACCATGGTCTAGAGGACAGATTTCCTGACATTTCACTGGCAACTGGCATTTCACACCCGCCCTTTGGAACATCTTGGCCCCGGAGTTGAGACAGGTTTCCTCGCTCTCAGACTTCCGGAAGAAACTTAAGACCTGGTTCTGCCGCCTTGCTTGGGAGGGGGAGAGTGATAGCTCCACCTTGGGATGGCTGGCGCCATAGTACCACTTAGTGATTGTGTTCCATCTCCACTTGGATTTTACATTTGTTTTTATGTATATTTTATATGTGGCTATGTTTTTAATGCTATTTATTGTAAACCGCCCAGAGTCCCCCACTGGGGGAGATGGGTGGTGATATAAATTTAATAAACAAACAAACAAACTGTGGCTGGCATTGTCAGAGGTAAAGTGGTCTGCTACTCAGTCCACAGGCAACTGAACAGGGACTGACTGGGATCCTGTCTTTATAGCCAACATTGCCCAACAGATACTGGCTGTGAAAGCCTACACAAGTATACTGCTCCGTGTTCAATTCTGACTGGTCAAGTTCAGCCGAAGTGTCTGAGGCATAGCCCTGTGGGTTTACCTCAGAGGAGTTTGAGCCTGTGATTCCTGATGTTAACAGGTCCCTTAGACTGCAAGTTGGCCATCTGTTTATTGGATACATGTTCCCTCCTAGACAGCCTTATCAATATGGTTGGGTTCATGTTGGCCTCTTTGAGAGGAGGAGTGCTTTTTCCAGCCTTAAAGGAGGCAGCAGTGTGCCCCCTTCTCAAGCAGGTATCACTGGATCCAACAGTTCTGGATAATTTCCATCTAGTCTCCAACCTTACCTTTTAAAGGAAGGTTGTTGAAAAAGTGGTTTGGACGGCAGGCCCAGAGAATCCTGGAGGAAATGGATTATCTGGACCCATTGCAGTCAGATTTCAGACTGGGGCACAGTATGGAGACAGCAATGATCATGCTTGTTGATGACCTCTGGTGGAGTCGGGATAGGGGTAGTGCCTCCATCCTGGTTCTCCTTGATCTGTCAGCAGTTTTCAGTACTATCAATCATGGTATCCTTCTGGACTGAATATAGAGATTGGGAGTAGGGAGCACCATGTAACAGTGGGTTTTCTTTCTCTGTGGTTGGTTTCAGTCAGTGTTTAAGGGGGGTAGAGTTTGAGCCCGTGGCCCCTCACTTCCAGGGTGCCTCAGGGCTCTACATTTTTACCCCTTCTGTTTAACATCTACATGAAACTGTTGTGTGAGGTCATCCACCAGTTCAGGGTCCAATATCATCAATATGCTGATGATACCCAACTACACTTCTCAACCCAGCCCATCTGTCCTAACAGTCAGGAATCACGCTGAGACGAGGAGTAGATCTCTAGTGTTTATTACTGCTACATAAGACCGAAAATCCTAACAAACTGAAGAAGCGTGGGAAAACCCAGACAGATAAACCCCAAAAGTTAAGGCGGGTCTGATCTGTCTCTCTTTGAATGGCTGCTTAATTCCTCAGTACTACGCATGCGTTTTCCCCCCTGGATAGGGGCCCCCTCCTGCTCGCCATCAGTACTCATGACACCACCCAAGCAAAGTTGTTGTCTTGTCCCAGTATCTGAAGATTGTGCAGGTCTGGATGGGGAGGAACAGATTCAGGAACAATCCTAACAAGACCAAATGGCTGTGGGAATTTAGCCCCCCAACTCTGGGAACTCTCCATATTTAGTCTTGGGTGGAATAGCACTTCCCCATTCAAGACTGGTGTGCAATCTGGGGGTCTTCTCGGATTCACACCCCTGCTCAAAGAGCAGGTGGCAGCTGTGGCCACGGCTTTTGCAGAGATTCACCTAGTGTACCAGTCTGCCATTCTTGGATTAAGAGGCCTTCCAGACAGTTACTTACATCTTAGTCATGTCACAAATGGACTATGGCAATGCATTCTACACAGAACTGCTGTTATAGACCACTTGGAAGCTATAGCTGGTCTAAAATGAGGTGGCACAGGAAGTAATGGGTATGACTTGGTATGCATAGGACCTGATTACCAGAGGGCCTGCCTACCTCCAATAGTTTCTGCCTGTCCTGCAAGATCAGGCACAGTGGCTACACTCCACATTCCTTCCATTAAACAATGTCATCTACTGAGACCCAAAAAGTGTCCCTTTTTTGTTGTAGTGCCTGCCCGCTCAAACAGCATCCCTCCAAAGATTTGTATGGCTGATACTCAAAAAGTTGCTGAAAACTTGGTTGTTCCCCCCAAGCCTTGTTTTAGGATGGGTGTCAAGTCCTTTTAGAACTTTAAGTACTTGGACTTTTTGGATACGTATGATATCTGCTTTTATTGTTGTACTGCTTTCTGCTTTGTACAATGTAGCTATGAAAGCAGGTTTATCTTTAAGAGAATGTTTCTTGCAAAATCTTAAAGCTCAGAGAAGTTTATTCCTGCTGCTGTGAAGAGGCTACAAGCATATCAGAGTATGCTTACCAATTCACTCTGGTTTAGACCAGATGCCACCAGAGACATTTTTCCCCCCCTGGTCAGAAGTGGGCTCTTTCTATTCCTTTTCCTTGTGCTATAGTAGGCGGTACGTGCCAAGGGAGAGATTGATTTTTCCTGTACGGTGTACGTTCCTGGAAGAGAAGATAAAAAATTTACCTTGCTAATATAGTCAATGGCATCTTTTATATTTGGCAACAATTATAAAATTACTTCTTAACAAAATAAAACATTTAACATAAAATTAGCTATGGATCTTTGTTAGTCCCAGTAACATCCATTATAAAGGGAGATTTTCCAAGGACATCTTCTGTTTCTTTGTCCAAGCTATGCAGACTTGTCACTAAATCTTATAAAGGCACAGGCAAGGATAGATACTGAGAGGTTTCTTAATGCTGAAAGTGAGGCAATAAAATCCTGCATAAAGATATACTAGACTTCCAGGCCATAAACCATCCTTCCCTATGTAATATTCCCTGATGTTTGCAAGTACAGCTGCAACATTCCTAACTGTTGGCCATGGTACCTGGGGCTACTTGAGGTTGCATCCAAAACGCCTTGAAGCAACAAACTAGAAAAAGCTACAGCTCTGTTAGTATCTCATCAGCATCTAAAGGAGTGATGGCTGCAAGTAAGGGTTGCAAAGGGCAAAACCATTTTAAGAGTCAGGTCTTGCATTAAGTTATATGGGAGTTGCTAGAATATCTCAAATGAAACAGCAAAGATCTGTCTTTAATTGATTTTAGCCAGTCCTGTGAAGAATCTCACTGAGGCAAACTGTCATGCGCTGCCTGCCTCTGAATAAGACTCAGACACTGGTTCGTGGATCAGGCTCTGATTTATTCACAGCGCAGTTACAGCGTCGGAAGAAAAAAGCTGAGAGTGACAGGAGCGCGCCGGTGCGGGGTTTAAATACCCCGCGCCGGTCAGCGCCCCCTCACTCGCGGTCACGTCACCCCCCTTTGTCCAATACATTGCCCTGCCGGTGGGTGAGGGGTTCCGGGGTCGCCCATCATCAGGTTTTCTATTCCTCTGGTGATTGCTGTCAGCTGGGCGATCTCCGATGTATTGGCGCTGATGGCTTGGGTGTGCTCCGTGATCCGTTTAGTTATTGTTTGTTGGCCGTTAGTCGTTGTGGGTTGATGGCTACTTATCTTGAGCCCCTTCACCTATTTCCTTGCTATTGTCATGTGTGCCATTGCGCTGATGACTTCAGCTCAACGGCACTCATGACACAAACTGATCATGGCATATAAGAAAAGATGAGGCTGTTTAAAAGGTAGAAGCAATTCAGTGAATTAGGATCCCAATGCTGTTCAGTAAATTGGACCAAGGAAAAGGATTTTTTAATGATGTTGGCTGGGAGCTTGATAGGAATTTTTCATCAGGACCTGCCTTAATTAAATTGGTCAACTCTGTAGCTCAGTGATAGAGGCAAGGGACACTTTAAACAGATTTTGAGTCTAAACCAATCTCCCTACTTAAAACAAGATATTCTACTTTATGGTGAAATCTATTGCATACCTACTATTTTCCAAGTTTGAAAATCTATTTATGAAATGTCTTGCATAAACCAACATTTCAGTGATGTGACTTTTAGACAATAGCCTTGAAGTGACATCAGTTTTTAAATTGAATTTCAAAATTGTGCGGATTTATTGTGAAACATTATCCTTAAAAGTTCCGTACTTGGTTTTGATTCTGAGGGGAACCTCTATCTTTTAATCCTGTAGTCTGTTAGGCAGGCAGCTTAATATATGACCTACACAATACTCAAATTATACTTCAGATTCTCAATCATGTTTTAAAAGCAGAAGATGTCAAGTGATGCACATGGCAGGATTAATGATAAAACGGAAGAAGTAACATGGAAAGAACAGAAAGACCTGTGGCAATGTTCTCTTTACTATTTTGAATGCTTCTTATTTATTCTGCCTCCGAACAGCCTTAACGTATTTCCTCTCCCCAGAAAGTAATTAGAAAGAAGCAAAAGAGTTTTTTAAATAGCCAAGAGAACAAGCTGTAATTTGTAATCAAGCTATCAATATATGTAATCTGTTGAAGCTTTTATGAGATGACCCAAAATACTTTATTCTGATCTGAAAGACCAAACAAGGGCTGTGTTAATTAAGTTGTCCTCAGTCTGTTCCCAAATACAGAGGAAACTAATTAATTGATTTCACTGATTTAATACTCAGACCTGTTATTTATAGTAATCTAAGGAACTGGCTTTGATTGGATTTGGGAATGCTACAAAAACATTCATCTGTAAGGTTGTTCCAGCAAAAATAATGTATTTTTTTCACAGCAAATAAGATTCTGGATACAATTGGCTTCAAAATCCAGAAAAACTTACTTCAGACTGACTTTATGGGAGGTGGTAATAAATGGACTTGTACATAAACAGCACACAAGAAAAGCCCACAGATTCTTGAGAGCCATCTCCAAAACTTCAAGCCAGTTTTGCAATTTATGATAAATAATATGGTTCTGTTCATAAAGTATATATTGTATAGAGAATTATAAAGCACTTTGGCTTATTCAGGAACAAGCAGCATTCTAATACACACTCCCAATTAGTTCTCCCCAACCTAGTCACTACAGCTAAGAAATGCAAACAGGTCTACTTACAGTTTGTTTAACATTGTATAAGAATCAGGAATGCTGGCTTTTTTCTCCAAATTAAACAATAATTAGTAAGTAAAGTAATTTCTGATTTATCTCCCTAGACTCTAGAGTAAAATCTCTGGGCCTTCCTTTGATCTCCAGAGAACCAGAAACAGACTCATGAGAAACCAGATAGTTCCGTTCCCATTACATTACATACTTAACTGGGTAAGTGGGAGGATTAATGGGTAATGGAAATATCAATGGCCCTAATATCAAAGTGTTAGATTTAGTGCAAACCAGATCTAGTCTTGTACAAGCTTAAATTAATTCCATCTAGTCAGCCATGCCATTGAATTGCTGATTGGGAGTGAATGGGGATGGGGATTACAAACTCTTATCTTTCCCAAGATTGAGATTAAATTCAATTTTTATCATTCCAAAAGTTGACTGCAAAACAGAGCATCTCTACATAGTCCACCTCTATGGCTGTTTTGCTTTTCACCAGTACCATTCCCCTTCTAGAGGCTACAGGGGTGGGGTGGGGTGGGGTGGGGATGACAAATAAACAGAGGTGGGTAAGAGATAGGCAAGAACCCTCCTCCAGAAATAATCGGTACTGATTCCAATACAATTTGGCAATCAAACAGAACCTTCTGGAAGAATTCAGCTGTCCTAATAATTCTGATCCATCTTGTTTATTTGGAATGGTTCTTTTCTAACTCCTGGAAGCAGCTTTATTGTTCTTACTGATATTTTACATCTGGTTCTCATTGCAGCATCCTAGAGAGCCTCGAAACTGGCAGAGATTTGTGCTCTGCTCACCTGAACCATCCTTCAGTGGAAGGCTCTTAATTATGTCTATTAGCCATAGTTTTCCTGCTTCAATAAAATGTCAAAAGATATAAGCATCTGGGATATCACTATTGCAATGTATTGTTGCTCCATAAAAGATAATTGGCTTTTCTGTTTATGTGATAACTAAGCTGATCTTCTCTGTGCAGAAGCACAGTTCAAAAGAATTGCAAAAAAAAATCCTTGATCAAGTTCATTACTTGGAGTAGCTTTCATAAGACCAAACCGGTTTATTTCCCTCATCTAGCTAATACGCCATCACAACAATGCAATAATAGAAATCCATTTTAAAACCACTGCCATGGCAACAGAACTCAGACTAAATATCCATAAACTCCACTGTAACAAAACAAAATTAACTCTATAATTCATCAGTGGCAATCTATACCATGGTATTATAGTGCACAGAAAGCATATGTTTAGAATTAAAGGGTACAGATAACACTGCCAGAAGGCAGTAAATAGAGGGCACCCAGAATGGATTGTTCCTCCCAGCTTGAGTCATTTCCTGGTGGATGCCTGATACCTACTCAGTGTATAGATTAATTTCCCTGTCCCAGTAAGTATTTTGTACCAGGAAAGCAAGATACTAAACCCAGAAAATAACTGAGGATTTAATATTTTTCTGTACTTCAATAATGTATGTATTTTAACCTAAAAAAAAAAACCCTTCCTAGTATTTTTCCCATGGGTGCAGGATCTGCTTTTCAGATCAACCAAATGTGGATCCACTGGTTACGACAGGAATTGACCAACCAACATGTTGCCTGAGCCTGATGTCAGGGGCTGAGAGAGAGTGACTGGCCCAAGCCGGCTTTCATGCCTAAGGTGGGACTAGAACTCATAGTTTCCTGGTTTCGAGCCTGGAGCCTTAACCACTAGACCAAACTGGCTCTCTGTTTTATATAAAATCACAACAGAATATTCTGCAATAAAAAAACATACGTAAGTTATTTTTTGTTACTGTTCTATAGGTAGGAAGAGATTTCTAAATTCTCAGGAAGACTTTTTTGAAGAAAAAGCAATTTTAGAGCACTGCCAACTCACCCTTTCTTGCTCTTGTCTGTTCTCTGTTGAAATCAGTTTCCTCCCCTTCCAGTGGCCATCCTTCAGGGCCAGGACACTGGCTTCCCTGTTCGAGGACAGCTTCAATGATAGCCATCTTCTGTTGCAATTTCTTTAAGTTATTTTGCATAGCATCCCTTTGCTGCAAACAGAAAAGAAAGGAACCAGGCCTGCCATAACTTCCCATTCTTCAATAAACAGAGAATAAAGCATTCAGAAACGAGACAGATGGTTACAAAGGAGATCTTATTAATTATGGTGCTTTCCCTGGGAGGTTTGTATGGCACCTATATAGTCTTTTATTGTATCTCATTAGTTAATGTTAACAACTCTAGGGATTTTGAGTTAATGGCAGTATACAAGTGGCATAAATAAATAAAAGGGTAATGCCTATCACTCAGCCCCCAAACTAAGGCAATTCTAATCAAGTCTGATTAATATTCCCATGTGGAAAAGATCTTATGTAACAGAGGAAAACAAAGAACATGATAAACTAGCAAGTCTAGCCATGATTCTGGCTGACAATACTGAACTATCAAAATCAATATCAAGAAGGGAGATGAGTTGCTTAGCTCAGAAAACCATTTTCAGGACTCAAATTCTGATTTAAAACTTAAAGGTCAGAGAATCTTCCAGCCTGCCTTAAATTGCAAAATAACCATACCCACGTGTTCTGTGGAGGAACGACTCAAAATAAGATCAATGTTTCCTTTTTGTTTGGTCAAAGACAATATTTTTCATTGTAATTTAAAAAAAAATACCAAGAAAACAATGAGCAAAAAACAATTTTATAAAATGGTAATATACACTTCATCCAACAGGTAACCTAATTAAATTCTATTACCACAGCAAACAAAAGAAAACAAAAAGACAAATAAAACCTTAAGAATTAACATATTGATATAAATCATCTAAATATATCACACACATATATAATAACAACCCTATACCTTCTATAAGGACTCATGGACCCATTTTATAACTCCCTATTTGATAAAATACCCAGGAAATTCTGATCTTTTTTATGTACGGTTGTTGCTATCTGATCAGTATGATTCAGTTTCTTTGAACATAGCTAAATTTTATTATACTGTCTGTAAAATTAGGCAGATTTTGATTGCCCACTGATGATCCCACCATTAATATCATGATTTGTTTCATTTCATGTTAATGCATTTTTATTTGTATTTGTACAAATTTGTATTTTATTTGTAATTCTGGTCTGTGACTGTAATAAAATACTGATTGAATAACAATATGCCAAATTACACATTTGTCTGTTCTTATAAAACATTATGGAACCTGTGCCAAAGGAAAATCATTTTTTGATTAATATCTTGATAAGAAAAAAATTGCCTTTTCAAAAACTGTTAAGTTACACATTTCTTGAATCCAATCATTACCATCATCATGTAAATCAAACAACAAAAAAAGGAAGAACCAAGAAAAGGGAAATGAATACTTATAAATACATAAAATAAATTTTACACTAGAGTGAAGGTGGTGAAAATATGTTTATTAAAATATATATTTTAAAAGGAAAAAAAAAAGGAAAAAGGAAATAGCATTCCAGTAGCTCCCCTCTCTTCCCCCTCTTCTTTCCCCACCAATGCTAATTGCTATTTAAATATTTTTATATTATGCTTCGGACATCTGTGATTATTGCTAATTTTTACTTGGATATTTTTAATTATTAAAAAAACATATTCTAAATATTTTAACTTGTCTTGCTGTGTAATATGTTGGGTATAAAGGAAACATTCCTACTTGAATTTGGTTAGACTTCTGCTGTGAATATTACAGTGTCAATGTTTCCACTGCTGCATATTCTCTAATTTTTTTTAATTAATCAAATTTATCACCACCCATCTCCCAAAAGGGACTCTGGGCGGTTTACAATAAAAGAATTTTAGTCTCCCAATCTTGTATTGTCAGAAATATTTCTCTTTTCCAATGTTGTGGCAGATTGATTCTTGCCTCTATCAGCATTATCTTAATAAATTGCTATGCTTTGCATTTATATTCTCTGGGATCACACCTAATAAAAGTATTTGGGATTTTAATTCAAATTTTATTTTCAGAATTTTCTGGATGTTTTGGTGTATTTCTTTCTAGTACTTTTGAGTCTTTTTGCAAAACCACCACATATTGTAACATGTTCCTTCTTTGTGGTGGCCTTTCCAACATTTACTGTTGTATGATTTATCCACCTTGGCAATCATTGACAGAATTATATACCATCTGTAGAACATTTTGCACCATGGAAGTTTTAAGCTTTCTCACCTTTCAAGATCTTGTTTTACTTCTTCCATTTATATGCTGTAATTGTTCTGAAATATATCTTTATGTTTGGTAAATTTTAGGCTCAATATGTTTACAAATTTCCTTTGCCAATTTTGTGCCTGGAATATAATTCCTTAATATTTTTTGCAAGTTCTTCTGTTATTTCTAATCATTTATGTTCTTTTTCTCTATTGCTGTTATCATCCTTCTTTATTTCTCTTTCTAATTTGATATCCCATAGGTTACCTTGGTTTGTTTGCATTTTCAAAATGATTTTGTTTGACATATTTTGCTTAGGGAGTTGGGGGTGGGTGGCACAGCTTTCTGCTGGTTCACCTCCTTCCTCCAGGGCTGGTCCCAATCGGTGGTGATAGGAAGTGAGAGATCTGGCCCGCAGCCCCTTTGTGCAGTGCCACAGGGTTCAGTACTCTCCCTGCTCCTTTTTAACATCTACATAAAACCACTGGGTGAGTTCATCCATCACCATGGGATGAGGTATCATCAATATGAAGATGATACCCAACTATACATCTCCATCCCGGGTGATGTAAGTGATGCTGTGACTACCCTCTCTCGGTGCCCAGAGGCTATAGGGGTCTGGATGGGGCACAGGCTTCAGCTGAACCCTGGTAAGACGGAGGGGCTGTGGGCTCCTCTGTATCCAGGAACTTACCATCTTTGGTTCTGGATGGGGCTGCACTGCCCCAGACAGACCCGGTGCAGAATTTGGGGGTCCTCCTGGACTCACGACTCCTGCTCGAACAGTAGGTGGCAGTCATGGCCAGGAGGGCCTTTGCTCAACTTCATGTTGTGCGCCAGTTACACCCCTTCTTGGATCGAGAGGCCCTCCGGTCAGTTACTCATATGTTACTACGGGGAACACCATTGCTTTAACTATGCGGACCTTTGTTGTCAGTGTGATGTCTCTGCTCTTAACTATTTTATCAAGATTTGTCATTGCTCTTCTCCCAAGGATTAAGCGTCTTCTGATTTCCTGACTGCAGTCAGCATCTGCAGTAATCTTTGCACCTAGAAATACAAAGTCTTTCACTGCTTCTACATTTTCTCCCTCTATTTGCCAGTTATCAATCAATCTGGTTGCCATAATCTTGGTTTTTTTGAGGTTTAGCTGCAAGCCAGCTTTTGCACTTTCTTCTTTCACCTTCATCATAAGGCTCCTCAGTTCCTCTTCACTTTCAGCCATCAAAGTGGTATCATCTGCATATCTGAGATTGTTAATGTTTCTTCCAGCGATTTTAACTCCAGCCTTGGATTCCTCAAGCCCAGCTTGTTGCATGATGTGTTCTGTGTACAGTTGAATAGGTAGGGTGAGAGTATACAGCCCTGCCGTACTCCTTTCCCAATCATAAACCAGTCCGTTGTTCCGTGGTCTTTTCTTACTGTTGCTACTTGGTCGTTATACAGATTCTTCAGGAGGCAGACAAGATGACTTGGTATCCCCATACCACTAAGAACTTGCCACAATTTGTTATGGTCCACACAGTCAAAGGCTTTAAAACAGAAATAGATGTTTTTCTGAAACTCCCTGGCTTTTTCCATTATCCAGCGGATATTGGCAATTTGGTCCCTAGTTCCTCTGCCTTTTCTAAACCCAGCTTGTACATCTGGCAATTCTCGCTCCATGAATTGCTGAAGTCTACCTTGCAGGATCTTGAGCATTACCTTACTGGTATGTGAAACGAGTGCCACTGTTCGATAGTTTGAACTTTTCGATAGTTTGAACATTTCCCATATAGACTATTGCAATGTGCTGTACATGGGGCTACCCTTGAAGAGTATCCAGAAGCTAGGGCTGGTTCAGAATCAGCCACACGAGCAGTCTTGGGTGCCCCAGGGATGGTACACATAACACCTTTGCTGCAGGAGCTTCATTGGGTGCCAGTTTGTTTTCGGGTCCAATTCAAGGTGTTGGTTATCACCTTTAAAGCCCTACATGGCATGGGTCCAGGTTACCTGAGGGACCGTCTCATCCCCATTACATTAACCTGTCCCACCCAGCCAGGTAGAGAAGGCATGTTATGGACCCTGTCTATGAGATATTGTTGATCGGTGGGGCCCAAGCAGTAAGCCTTCTCTGCCCTGGCCTCTGCCCTGTGGAACACTCTTCCCCCAGAGGTGAGGCAGGCCCCCTCTCTCCTGGCCTTCTGGAAAGGGTTAAAGACCTGGCTCTGCCATCTCGCTTGGGGCAGGAAGAGGGGTAGTCAATCCTGGGGGTGGCTAGCGCCTTAATGTGTTTCCTGTGTACTTATGAATTTAAATCAGAACTTTTAATATTGCCATCCTGGACGTTATTTGTCATGTTCTCATTTCAATGTGCTGTTAACATTGTAACGTTTCACATGTCCCTTTCTGTTCCGTGTTCCTTCACCCGGGGTTTTTCCGTTCCTTCACCCTCTGTTGTTTTGAGGGCTTGGAATGTGTGTTTGGGTTTGCGCTCCTGTTCAAGGTTACTTTCCCAGGCGCGTCTAACGGCTTCTAGCACCTGGGAGGGGGAGCGCCCTGACGAGGGATGGGGCGGAACTGCTTACAGGCAAGGCTTTTAAGTTTGTATTTGGCGCGCTTTTGCTCATTCTCAGCTTTCTCTGTATTTGCATACTATTCCTTTAATAAATCAGTTATCTTTAAGCCCGAGCTTGTGAGACTGAGTATTTGGGATTAGGCAATCGTTACATAAAGCTGAGAATCATTTTATCCCTTTTCCGCTAGCCCCATCCAATCGTTGGATAAGAGGGAACGCTAGCGATGACAGAACCGCAGCTTCGCGCAAGTGAGGGAAGCGAAGAGGAGCGGGAGGCGGCCAGAAGCCGGCCAGCGCTAACCTCAAGAGCGCAAAGAGCAGCACGTCGGGAGTTGCGAGATATCCAATTAGATGAGCTGCTGATATCCATGCAAGAGAGTCTCAGGAGTGAACATAGAACTGTTATGGAAAGAGCAACGGGGAGGGGGTCTCCACAATTGTCCTGGGAGCCCGAAGTCCCCTTGTCACCGAGGGTGGTGGTAACCAACCAACCCCCGGAGGAGCCGGTCACTCCAGCCCGTATGAGGGCATTAGAGGATAAAATGGATTTAATAGTGACGATCCTCAAGGATCTACCCAGAGAGGCAGAGCCCACCCCGGAGGATTGGGAGGAAGAGCCGTCACAGTACCCCAGGCACAGTACCATATTAACCCGGGGGAGAAGCAAGACTCGATCAACCCGTCAAGGGGGGGAGCGAGAGGCAAGACCTCCTAGGGATCGACCACCCATGGGGGCTCGGCGTACGCTGACATTCGCGGCACCGCCACAGCCAGCTGAGCCGGCAAGAACCTTCCCACCATTTGGAGTGAAATTCGATGGGGATCCCACAACGCTCTCCTTCTTTATCACTAATGCCAAGCATTATATAGAAGATTGGGGTCGGAACTTTCGGTCAGAACATGGCAAGATCAATTTCATTGCCAACAAACTGAGAGGAAGGGCAGCGGATTGGTATGTGCAACTATGCCAGGCTGAGGCAACTGAGTTAGAGGACTTCGATGACTTTTTGTGGGCACTTAAACAGCATTTCGAAGACCCCCTAGCTCAAGAAACAGCTAAAAATGACCTGCGGAAACTCTACCAAGGGTCCCTCTCAGTTGCCAAATATGCGTTGGAATTTAAAGCTTTGGCAGGAAAAGTGGAAGACTGGTCTGAGCCAACAATAATTGAATTGTTCAAACAGGGGCTAGAACACGAAATCCTTCGATGGGCACTAGGAAGAGATGATCCCAAAACGCTATATGGGTGGATTCAGTTGGCGGGCAGCGCAGAAAATGCCCTACAAACCTATGCCCATACCAAAGAGCTTAGACAAACGCGTCTGGCTAGAGGAGCGCGCACATCTGGACTTGCCAGCCGCCCCAAACCGAAAACCTGGGAAGAGGAGAGGGAGCGACGGTTCTCCAAGGGTCAGTGCCTCAGGTGTGGGAAAGAAGGGCATCGAGCCACGTCGTGCCCGAGACGCCGTCCAGAGGAACGACAGACGAAACCTACGGTAAAGTCGCCTGCTCCTGCTCCACCGCGAAAACTGAAAGCAGCCGTCGCGGAACTGGACCCCCCAGAACTACCCTTCGGCGAAGAGGAAGAAGAGTTGCAATTCGAGCAGCCGGCGGGAAAAGCCTACCACCTGCCCTGAAGGGCGCCCTAGGGCAGGTGGAAGAAACCGGGCGTAACCACGATTCGGTGAGTGGAAATTTCCCCACACTGACTGTTAAAGTTAAACTGAGCTCAAAAACCAAAACTGTGGAAGTGTGGGCCATGCTAGATTCGGGTTGCTCCCGTTCCCTGATGCACCCTGATGTCGTAGCGGCTCTGGAACTGCCCACGTTCCCTTTGCCAAGACCTATGATTTTCACCCAATTGGATGGAACTATGGCGGGAGGGAAAGCAGTCAATCATTCCACGGGACTGGTCGCCTTGCAGATGGGCTCCCATCAGGAAAAGCTGCCATTTGTGGTAGCTCCAGTGGGGGGTCCTCTGGTAATCTTGGGGATGCCTTGGTTTGTGCAACAAAACCCTTTTATCAACTGGCTGCATAGAACTGTGACGTTTGCAGATGGATTTTACAAAGTACCCGAAAAGGACCTACTGGAGGACATGGAGGGTGGAGGGGTAGCGTATACTACTGTGCAAACGCTTCAACCTCTTGAGGGACTACCCAATCAGTATCAGGATTTTGCTGAAGTATTTGGGGAAAAGGAAGCGGATCGCTTGCCACCCCACCGAAAAACGGACTGTGCCATTGAGTTTTTACCAAACGTAAAATTGCCTCACCCAAAAATATACCCCATGTCTCCCAAAGAGCTTACTACGCTAAGGGAGTTCATTGACAAAAACCTGGCTAGGGGTTTCATTGAGCCGGCAAATTCCCCGGTAGGAGCTCCTGTCCTATTCAGGCCAAAAAAGGATGGGTCATTAAGACTTTGTACCGATTTCCGCGGGCTCAATGCGGTCTCAATATTAAATAAATATCCTTTGCCCCTGATCAAAGATATGTTATCACATCTGGCCAGAGGCAAAATCTTCTCAAAACTGGATTTGAGAGAAGCTTATTTTCGTATTCGCATAAGGGAAGGGGATGAGTGGAAAACAGCATTTAACTGTCCCCTTGGGGCTTTCCAATACAAAGTCTTACCATTTGGCTTGTCCGGAGCACCTGGGGTTTTTATGCAATTAATCAATGAGGTCTTGCATGACCACCTATTTAAGGGGGTACTGGTATATTTGGATGATGTATTGATTTATACTGAAACCATGTCAGAACATATCCACTTGGTGCGTCAGGTATTGGCTAAATTGAAAAAAGCAGAGTTGTACGCAAAACTGTCAAAATGTGCATTTCATCAGTCACAAATTGATTACCTAGGCTATCGAATTTCAGCGCAGGGCATTGAAATGGACCCTGCAAAAGTAGAGGCTATTGTGGCATGGGAGCCTCCCCGTACCAGGAGACAATTACAAAGTTTCCTTGGATTCTCTAATTTCTATCGGGCATTCGCCCAAAATTTTGCAGAAATCGCCCTCCCCCTTACTGAACTGTTAAAAACTAAAGGACAGGGGGATACGCGACGTTCCAAGAACCCAGGCGCGCTCCTTAAATGGACTCCAGCCTGTCAGCAAGCGTTCGAAACGCTCAAACAAATCTTTACCACAGAACCAATTTTACAGCATCCAAACCCCTCTAAACCCTTCGTTGTACAAGTCGATGCTTCTGACTTCTCCATAGGAGCAATTTTGTTACAATCTGACCAATCCGGTGCTTTAAAACCCTGTGCCTACCTCTCTCGCAAATTCACTGAAACAGAGAGAAGATGGCACGTTTGGGAAAAAGAGGCTTTTGCTGTAAAAACGGCTTTAGAAACATGGCGACACCTATTGGAAGGCACTTCAAACCCTTTTGAAGTCTGGACTGACCATAAAAACCTGGAAGCTCTAAGCACCAGTCGAAAACTCAGTCCCAAACAGCTGCGCTGGGCTGAGTTTTTCAGCCGTTTCGACTTCACCCTTAAATTTATACCAGGCAAGAAAAACTTTTTAGCTGATGCACTCTCGCGCAGACCCCAAGATGCTGGCCCAGGGCCAACGGTCCAAGGCACCGTCTGGACCGACAAACAATTAAGTTTGGCAGCAGTGACGCGCAGCCAGACCCGAGCGCAATCAACGCAGCCTCCAGCCGCTCTGCCTTCCAGCCGCTCGCCGCCCTCGTCAATTCCCTCCGATTTGCAACAACAGTTGCTTTCCCACCTTAAAACAGATACTTGGTTACAAACCAATAGACACATTTTAACTTTCACCGACGATCTTGCCTGGCGCAACGATCGCCTTTATGTACCCGATGCTATGCGAAAAACCATACTCCAGCGCTGCCACGATGACAAGCTGGCTGGACATTTTGGCTACGTAAAAACTTTGCACCTTGTTCGCCGGCAATTCTGGTGGCCAACTTTGCTCAAAGACCTGAAGGCATATGTGACTGCGTGCCCTGTATGTGCTGCGATAAAGCGCAAACCAGGCAAACCCCAAGGTCTCCTTCAACCCGTTGCCACCCCATCTGTCCCTTGGCAGGACATTTCCATGGACTTCATCGTTGATCTACCCCCTAGTCAACGCAAAACTGTCATTTGGGTGGTTAAAGACTTTTTCTCCAAACAAGCCCACTTTATCCCATGCGCGTCTATCCCCACCGCACAACAGCTGGCACGCCTCTTCCTCACCCACGTGTACCGCCTCCACGGTATCCCCGCCCGTTTGGTGAGTGACAGAGGCACACAATTTACGTCACAATTTTGGCGGGCATTTTTGAAACTTTTGGGTACAAAACAATCACTTTCCACCGCCTGGCATCCGGAAACGGACGAATCTACAGAGGCGGTTAATTCCACACTGGAACAGTACCTCAGGGCGTTTGTTAACTACCAACAGGACAATTGGGTCGACTTACTCCCATTTGCTGAGGTCGCTTACAACAATGCCGTTCATCAAACCACTGGTCAAGTTCCTTTTAAAAGAGTTTTTGGACGTGAGTTTGTTCCTATTCCTGAACTTCCTCATCCTCAACCGCTACCAGCCTCCCTTACTGACTGGGCGGACTCTCTAAAGGACTCATGGTCTAATATTCAACTGGCTCTCCTCCATGCCCACACTACCTATAAACGCCATGCCGATGCAAAGCGTTCCCTGGAACCATCCTATGCTGTCGGGGATAAAGTCTACTTATCCACTAAGTTTATCAAGTCCCCACAGCCCTCTAAGAAACTTGGCCCTAAATTTGTCGGACCTTTTCCAATTATTGCTCAACTCAACCCTGTGACGTTTAAACTTGATTTGCCTCACAACCTTAAACGTTTACATCCTGTTTTTCATTGTAGTTTACTCAAACCCTGCCTGTCGTCGGACCGATGGCATCCGCAGCCCATTCCACCACCTCCCCTCATGATCGACAACCAGCAACACTTCGAGGTGACATCCATCCTCGACTCCCGACGCCAGCGCTCCACTTTACAATACCTCGTCCGCTGGAAACATTTCCCTCATCCTGAATGGGTTGCTGCTCCGGACGTGCTTTCCCCTCGTCTCGTAGCCCAATTCCACTCTGCCTACCCTGACAAACCTGCTCCATAATTTTTTTTTGGAGGGGCAATATGTCATGTTCTCATTTCAATGTGCTGTTAACATTGTAACGTTTCACATGTCCCTTTCTGTTCCGTGTTCCTTCACCCGGGGTTTTTCCGTTCCTTCACCCTCTGTTGTTTTGAGGGCTTGGAATGTGTGTTTGGGTTTGCGCTCCTGTTCAAGGTTACTTTCCCAGGCGCGTCTAACGGCTTCTAGCACCTGGGAGGGGGAGCGCCCTGACGAGGGATGGGGCGGAACTGCTTACAGGCAAGGCTTTTAAGTTTGTATTTGGCGCGCTTTTGCTCATTCTCAGCTTTCTCTGTATTTGCATACTATTCCTTTAATAAATCAGTTATCTTTAAGCCCGAGCTTGTGAGACTGAGTATTTGGGATTAGGCAATCATTACATTATTTTACATTTAAGATATTTTGTTTTAATTGTATTTTAATCTCTTTCTAGCTTTACTGTAAACTGCCCAGAGTCCCTCTTATGAGGGAGATGGGTGGTGACAAAATTTGATAAACAAATAAAATGCTTTATCTTCTTTTGGAGTTCTGCCATTTCCAATATATCTAGTTGTTGTTTAACTCTATTTAATTATGTCAGTGCTTGTCAACCTGGACTGGATTTATGAATCTGTTCTAATTCCTTTATTCTCTCTTCTGATTGTGATTTTCATCTATTATGTTTTTCTGATTTGCTGCAAGCCTTATTAAGATTCTTCTCATATAAGCTTTGTCTCCCATATAGTTACCTGTGACATCCCCAGAGTTGTATTTATTTTAAAAAAAGCATTTTAATTCTTCCTTGTATTTCTGCAATATGCTTTCTTGAAGTAACAGTGTATCATTCATCTTCTATCTGAAAGGCAATTTTTTCCCTGGAATCAAGATATTAGAATTGGTATGTACTCCGTGTATATCATTGAGCAAATCTACACTTCTTGGATAGATGGTGTGAGAGACTTCAGAGATCTAGCACATATCAATTCTTGAGTACATTTGGTGTCTTGCTGTAAAAAAAAAAATCTTTCTTTGGGATTTTTTTTTAATCTCCAAGCATTGGTCAAAGCCAATACACCCATGTACTGAAAAACCTTTCAAAAGGAGCTGTCTCCTTTTCCCCCTTGGAATGATTTTTCTAAGCTTGGATCTAGCACTCCATTCATGTTTCCTATGATAATTATTTCCTCCCCTGCAATTCCTGTTAACACCTGGAAGAATCTTTCATAGAATTGTTCCTTATCTGTGCTTGGAGTGTAAGTAGATGCGTTAGAATCTTATCTTCTTTTCTGAATTTCTGAATTCCAGGTTTAAAATTCTTCCTTCTTTATCTTTTGATTGTTCTAGTGCTTCCTAGGATTTAAAATAAATTACTATTCAATTTTTCTTTGTCTTATCCATTGCTGAAGGTCTACCCTAGTTTTGTTTCAGTAAATTGGCATAGTTTTGTTTTATATGTGTTTCTTGCAGACATACAGTATTGGCTTTAAATGTTTTGAGTTTATTAAAAATTGGATTTCGTTGAGTCCATTTGTATTTAGTAAGATCAATCTTGTCTTGTCCATTTTTCGTTGTTCGGTCCCTGAGTCCATGTTGATTCCTGGAGTCTGCCTGGATTAGTTCCTGCAGTTTTCTTAGCAAGATTTTGGAAGTAGTTTACCACTGCCTTCTTCCTAGGGCTAAGAGAGCATGACTCGCCCAAGGTCACCTGCCTTTGTGCCTAAGGCAGGACTAGGACTCATGGTCTCCCAGTTTCTAGCCTGTTCTAACCACTACACCAAACTGGCTCTCCTTGTCCATTTTAGTTTAACTTGGTAGCTATACCAAGTTTCCCCTCTTCCTCATCTCCAGCATACTTCTCAGCACCAGGAAGTTCTTTGTCCATTAAGTTCTGAGCAGTTAAATTTTCATACAAGGAGGAGGCCTCTTTATTTATTCTGATGGATGGCTTTTTTCATTTCCAAAAAGACTTCCAGATTTTTCTATCTGTAGCTGATTTACTTAAGTCTTAGTACAACTTTAGTTGTAATCCAAAGCATGAAGATGGTTTTGACTGTATAATCCAAAACAACAACAATCCAATGGTCTTCCAACAGCACACACATCGCCACTGTAACTGAGACCATCCACCTTGCTGCTGGTCTCCTCTTTCCTTCCACCTTTCCCAGCATTAGAGCCTTCTCTAAGGAGCTAGGTCTTAATGTGTCCAAAGTAGGATCATTTGAACCTGGTCATTTGTGCCTTGAGTGAGGTCTCTGGGTTGATTTGTTCAATGATCCATGTGTTTGTTTTCCTGGCTATCCACAGTATTCTCAGGAATTGGACCAACACCAAAGTTCAGAAGCATCAATACCCTAACTATTCTGCTTCTTTGTAAGTCATAATTGTCAGTAATTTCAACTTTAAGTATATTTTTAAATTTATTATATTGATATGACGTCCATTTCATTTCAGAAGCAGACTCCAACAGAAATGATAGTATCTTAGACATCTTTGAGGCAGCTAAGGAATCTGGCCCATACTGAGCAATCAAAACATGCTTGAGTTTATTATACTGCCACATATTAGGCAAAGAAAATTTTATCTAAAGTCATTAAAATTCCTTAAAATACTCATTACAAAATAAGAGATTTACAGTAACCATTCCAGCCTTTGTCCATACTTTCCAATATTTACCTGGAATTTATACTTACCACCTATTTTTAAAATGTAATTCTCCATAAAGTTAAGTATTCATGAGATTCAGCATCAAAATCCAATCTACAACTCAGTAGGGCCCAAATATATCTAGCTGCTTACAAACCAGGACAAGTAATTGATCCAAGTAATTGTCAAGATCTTAAAGGAATCCCACAGGAAGTAAATTAATTTCTTCCTAATTAATCTTATGGCCTGTGTATTTTCCAAATTGTTGAACCACCTATATCAAGTTAGGCAATGAGGTAGAATAATTATCCAATATTGCCAAAATAGTATCAACGAATAAAAATTATTAGAATCTGCCAGCATAATCCATGAATACCACGAACTTGCCAAACTCTAATTGCCAATGGCTCCAAAATTAAGTAAAACAGCAGTGGAGAAAGTGGACAACCCTAAAATGCCACACTGTATTTCAACTGGTCTAGAAAATAATCAGTTTGTTATTATTCTTGTTGTTGGTTGCAAATAAAAATTGCAATCCATTTAATAAAAGAAGGTGGGAATTCATACCACAGATTATTTGCTTTAGAAAATAGTACTTAAAAGTACTTTTAAATTTGAAATATTTTAATAGATAAATTGTCAGGGGATATATATTTTTACTTTCATTTTATAATTTTTTACCCTATAAATTCTAATGTTTTAGGCTCACCCCATAAGGTAACAAATGTATTAATATAGTAATGGCAGAGTGAATGCTGTATCATTATGTGATATATTTTGTTAGTTTGTAGTTTATTATTGTATTCCTTGATTGTACTTTTTTTTTCTTTTAAATCTTGCTGGTCATTGACCGAATAAATAAATATATATCTATCTTTAGAAAATTAATCTGAACTGTGTTGAAAGCTTTTTCAGCATCCAAAGAAATTAATAGAGCATAATCCAATCTATTTTGAGCTGTACCCAGAATACTATTAATAAATGTAAAATTATCTAATGCTTATCTACTTTTAATAAATCCAGACTGAGATGGATGAATTATGTATTGTAATACTCTCTGCAATTGCCTAGCCAACAAAACAGTTAATAGTTTAATATCTACATTAATTAATTAAATGGGTCTATAACTTGCACAGAATTTAGAACCTTCATCTGTTTTTAAAATCAGTGTTATAGAAGTCTAATAAAAAGATAAATTTTCTGAATTTAAATGATTCATTACAGACTTTAACACCATTGGGGCCAAGAAATCTCTAAAAGATTTATACCAATCAACAGGAAAGCCATCTAGGTCAAGGATTTTCCTGTTTTTCATCAATGGAATTATTTGTAGTATCTCTTGTGGCTTCAAAGGAGCTTTCAAAATACCTATACAATCCTGTGATAATGGTTGAATATCAAAAAATCACCCATTTGCTGGTGATCTGCCATATCATCAAGTTTATATAATTGCTTATAGAATTGAAGAAAAAGTAAATTAATAGATTTGGGGTCTGTAATTCCCAGTCCATCATTTGTTGAAATTGAAATTGAAATTTCAGAGATTATATTTTTTGCATTAATGGTTTTAAACAATGTGCTAATAATTTTACCTACTTTTTCACCAGATTTCCAGTATGTGAACTTGAATCTCTTCAACGAGAATTTAACCAGAGGAGAATAAAAGTTACCCATCTGTAATTTAGTTAACATAAATGCATTATAAGTCTGCATTTATTGCATATGCCAGTAAATATTCTTTAACTAAATTTTCTATGTGTCAAGGAAGTATTAAAATACCATTTACCATTAACTATCTTGACAGCTTTGAAATGAAATGTTAATGTAACTGAAGCAGGATGAGATCACAATAGGGTTAACTCTTGAATCTGAAGCATTATCAAATAAAAGAGATTTTTTAAAAACAAAATCCAACCTAAAACAAGTTCTGTGAGCATAGGAAATAAAGGGATACTCCCTTTTTGTAGTGCAGTGTAACCACTGAATAGCCTTCAAGTTAAATTCATGCATAGAAGTTTGCATTACTTTCCAATTTAAATTATAAACACAGTTGAGGAGGAATATTTCTATCCAATCTTCTATCCAGGATTTTGTTATGGGTTTTCTGTCAACAATTAAATAATCAAAAGACTGCCCTCTGGAACAGTATTGCCTCAGAGATCCGTGCTGCTTCCACCCTAATGATGTTCTGAAAGGCAGCGAAAACCTGTCTATTCTTGCAGGCCTTAGGGTAAATTGATGGGTGAGCCCCTGCAAGGTTTTTTTTTCCTGCTGTTTTTTTTTTGTTCTGTATGGTTTTCAAGATGCATAATATCTGTTCCTTTGTTTTATTGTCCTGGCTTTTATTATGTAAAGTGCCCAGAGTTGGTTAGAATGGGCCATTCTTTATAATTATGTAAATAAATAAACCATATTTATGAATGTACAGTATTAAATAAATAATAACCTCAGTAGAATTAACACTATTATCAGTAATACACTGTATGAAAAACCCATCAAGCCAATTTAAGAAAAAACACATTTTTCTTCATGTAAAATTTGTAGGTACTGTAAAAAGGTACCAACTTTGTCCCTATTTGAAACAAATGTTTATGCTAAACAAGTTTACACATGCCTTTAACATTCAACTTAATAACCTGAGCATTAAAGTGTAATCAAAATAAATCCATTAAAGTGTAATCAGAATAAATCCAAGAAATACAAACCATACTGAAAGCTTAATGGCACATAGACATAAAAACCCAGCTACCCCATTCTAGCTGATATACTTAGGGGACTAAGAAAATGGCTAAATATTAAAAACACAAAAAATAAAAGTATAGACAAAAAAACACAAGACATGAACAATGAAAGTGACTTTCATAGGAAACTTATTCACTGCCTACTCCCCTCCCTCCTTTTCTAATTTCATTAAGGAAACAAGTGCCAAAATTATTGTTAAAATTGAACACTAAAAAGGAAGAATAAAAATACAAATAAAAACAAGTGTATATAAGCTCCATCTTATTTTCACCACAAAATAATAGCTGCAAAAGCGGTTAACTATAACCATCAAAATCATAGCCCTGTAACTTTCCGAAAAGAAAAAAGAAAAACTCATACTACCCAGCAATCAAAACAAAATATCAAAAGGAAATTACCACCAAGGAAATTATATAATTAGAGTAAGAGTTGAACTGAAACGCATTAAAGAAAAAGAAAAAATGCATTAGAGGAAAAGCAGCAGACAACAATGTAGCAGATAACATCTGTCCGCCATTTTTGTTAAAAAAAAAGAAAAAAGAAAGAAAAAATATATAGTATCATAGTTCTTAAGCAAGGACAACTGTGACAGAGGAAGATATTATTATTTTGATTTGTATGGTCACCCATCTCATCTATTGACTCTGGGCAGCTCACAGAGGAGTAGGTGTAGGAGCCAGCCTCTGTCCACCAATCAGAAAAAGGATTATTACCTCATAGTTGCTATGCAAAGAGAACAGGAACTGGAAAAAGAAGCCACTTCTTTGGGGAAAGCGCATGTGCGTGTGTGTGTGCATGCGTCCGCACACACAAATGCCCCATTTAAAAATGGCAAGAATAATTTATTGAGCAGCAGGAAATTCTAAAGTTTCATCAGGGACTGTAAATCACTTGATCTGGCCAAAAATTGAAAGGCAAAAAAAAAAAAAAAAAGCAGGGAACAAAAACCAAATAGGATTCTCTTTAGCCAAAGTACTTGTGGGACCAAACTATTTTCTTAAAGAAACCACAGATTATCTATCTGGAAAATTCATGCCTTCTCTGTGACAGTGCCTGCCTGGTGGTACCTCATCCCTCGGGAGATCTGGATGACCCCAACTCTGTTAACTTTTCATAAAGCATTGAAGACCTGGCTGTTCCCCCAGATGTTTCAGCCAGGAAGCTAGGCTGGAATTGTTGTTTGCGACCTTGATTAGGTATCTAAATGTTAGATTGTTTACGTTTATTGTTTTTAACTTTGTATGCTGCCCAGAATCATTATCATGAGATGGCTGAACTCAGTCTGGAATAGTTGCCCCACATAGCAGGTCATTCACCTAAAGAAGCCATACCTAAACCCTCCATATGTTCTGGCCCTCAAATCCCAGAATTCCAAGAAATATAACCAAAAGCTGGAAAGTGACTTCCATCACATTTGCAGGACATCAGGTTAGAGACCAGCCAAAGGATTATTTGTTTTGTTTTTACAACTGTAATAGTTTGGAAATTCCTCTCTACATCTGTAGTGCTGATAATAGACTCCTCTCTTTGTGATAGTCCAAACTATATTCCAGCTATCTATCAAAAGGTCTGTGGAGGCTAGAATGGAAGATGCCAAGAGTATAGGCATAGTCCAGTTTTGCAAACCTTTTTACCATTGCTCATCGTAGTCATTTAAGTTTAGATTTTCTTTTCATCAGGAAAAGGTGGATAGAAACAGGAAAACAAAAAAGAGTGTTTTTGAAGTTTGAAATAAAAAATAAAACACAAACAAAGCTTCAATTAAGTCCCAGAGCTTGCAAGACCAGAACTGAGACAAGGTTTTCCACTTGAAAGAATCAAACAAGTTTCATAAAAGCAACCTTGCCTCCTGAAAGTAAGAGGTACACACCACAAAAGAACACACTATTGTAGTGAAAGAGGTAGTGAGTTTGTAGCAAGAAGCCTTTTTGTAGTATCTAGGAATCTAATAAAGTACTAAATCTAATAAACCTGATCAATAAAACTGTCAGAAAGGCAACACATCCACACATATATACATAAACACAGATAAAGTATTTTGAAAAGGTACATAAAATGATTTTATAAAAACATAAAATTGAAAGGGATTTTGGAGGTCACCTTCAAACACGTTCTCAGTGCACAATCTGCAGTGCCATATTCCAGCAGATGACCACTCTCTCCTAAACATTTTCAGTGAAGAGTTCACTACTTCCTATGATAGATTGTTCCCCTGTTAAACAGTTTGTCCCGTTAGGGAATTTTTCCTCAAATAATCTTTGCTGCAATTTCCACTTATTGATTCTAGTCTTGCACTCTGGAGCAACAGAAAACACAAACTTTTCTTCTAGTTAACCTGCCCTTATGGCAGGACAGAAAGGGTTATTCTCCTTTCCTTGAGAAAGCAGGGTAATTGTCATAGGAATTGACTATAGCTAGAGAAGAAAGAAGCACTAACAATAAATATGTCAGATCCCAGGACAAAAACAGATGAACACTGCATCACAAGATAGAAAAAAGATATTCATTTGCCTGGGGAACCATGTAAATACAAACAACAAAATGTGAGTGTCCAGCCCATCTCTGGTGAACAGGATAGTTGATAGCAAGACCAGCTTTTTTTTCTCAGTCACTGGAGAAGTAGATCTAACAGCAAAGTGACAGCACCTCTTTAAGGGTTGCATCTGATGATGAAATTTATCAATCCTTGGATATTTAACAAATGTGGAACAGCTTGTCCTAATAGCAAACCTGCACACTTCCTGCTTTTTGATTATGTGCCATTTAGTAATTGTCAACTCTTAGATAGACCATATAGTTAGATTATCTCCATAATGATCTGTCCCTAACTTGTCCTTTCAGGTCTTCTAACGGTGGATTCATCACCACTGTAATTGAGTCCATCCGCCTTGCTGCTGGTTGTCCTCATCTTCTGATTCCTTCCACCTTTCCCAGCATTAGAGCCTTCTCCATTTGTTTGTTTTCCTGGCTGTCCATGGTATTCTCAGGCATCTTCTCCAACCTCAAAGTTCAAAAACATCAATACTCTTCCTATCCTGCTTCTTCAAAGTCCAACTTTAGCTTCCATAGAGTGTCACAGGGAATACCATGGCTTGCACTATTCTGATCTTTGTAGATATAGACACATCACAGCATCCAAGTATCTTCTCCAAGGCCTTCATAGAGTGCTAGTCCATGGCGTGTTTCTTGACTGCTTGTTCCTTTGTTGTTTACGGTTGATCCTAAAAGGCAGAAGCTATCCACCACTTTAATATCTTCATTGTCATTTCTAAGGCTGGTTGTTCTACCTGTTGTTATTAGTCTGGGGTTTATTATATATTTAATTTTAGTCCCATTTTTTTCACTGTACTCCCTGACTTTTATTACTAGAGCTTGCAGATCCTTTGCATTTTCAGGTATCAGAGTAGTGTCATCAGCACAGCACAGATTATTGAAATTTCTTCCTCTAACTTTAAAACCACACTCATCTTTCAATCCAACTTCCCTTAATATATATTAAGTATATACTGTAGGTTGAATAAATGAGGGCAGAGTACACAGTCTTGTCACATTCTTTTGCCAACCTGGAGCCAGTCTGTTTCACCATGTTCTGTGGCTTTCTCATGAGTACAATGAGATGTTCTGGGGTTCCCATTCTTCTGAGCAAGTTCCACAGCTTGATGTAATTGGCACAATTTAACTCCTTTCTATAATTAATGAAGCACATATTGACTTCTTTTTGGCATTCTTTGGCTTTCTTGATTATCAGCAATAAAAACTTCCAGCTATGAAACCTGTTTTCACTTCTTGTAATTCCCATCCATATTAAATGTTTGCAAAGTTGTATGTCACATTATCTAATCCAAATACAGTACTGGTAACCTGTACCCCGCATGACATATGCTTCCCTAGGCACCTTAATACAGTATTGGCAAAATGGCTGTTCTTTTGTCAATCTGACTTTTTATTGTTATTTAACATTGAGAATGGGAGAGGTCTCCTAGAAGTGACTGCCATCCTTAAACACCCCCATTGCAATTTTTTGGCTGATTTCAGGCATATTTTCAGAGTTTTAAGGGTAAGAATAGGAGCCAGAGGCCTCTGGGAAGCAAACTGATCCCATCTCCACTCAGCTTCATTTCTTTACTATTGCAGTCAAAAACCAAAATTGGTAAAATTGCTAAATCTATGAGACACAGTAAATATATTAATAATAAGAAGTCATCTTAATATAGATCCTACAGGTAATATAACAATATATAGAGATACTAAATGAGATTACATCATCACTCTGATAGTAGGTATTTAAGACAGAACGAATATGAATGCCTGGAAATTTAACTATTAATGAGAATATATATTGTGTGCAGATGTCCTTACAAAAACAGAATATAAGAAAAAATGAACTATGGTTTCCATAGGATGCATCCTGCATGAAAAAAGTCAGACTTCATATGGGATTTTCCTATATCTCTCTTCAAGTCTATTGGTAACCTATTAAAGGATGCTAATGGCATAGCTCTCCTATTCTGACATTTTAATCTGACTTAAATATCTAACAATCTCAGACCACTGTGGGGAGGGGAGGGGGCTAACTATGGGAATAAAAGTGAAAGGCTCCTATTCCATTCACACCCGTAACTCCACCAAAACAAAAAATAGAATAGGGTGTCCCCCTGCAGCTCCCCAGGAAGCTGGGAGGCTAATTTCCAGCTCCAGCCTCTCAAATGTTGCTACCCCTGCTCTAACTCACCAAACAGTGCCAGAAGAGTACTATAGTGCCAAAAGGGTAAGATACAATAATCAGAAAGTTATTTCCTAAGATTTGTAGAATAATTAATTGACTTTGGGACTGAACTGATCAGGGTGGAGCACCAATCTACCCAGCATGAAGTCTACAGAGATTCTTCTGCATTAACAGATCTCCCCCACTCATCTGACCAAGCTAAGCATCAGGCAACTCCACGATAAGTGAACACTCATCTCTGAGAGCTAGAATCAAAGCAATCAGTAAAATGCTATCAAAATTGTATTCAGATATTGCAGGAAAGGATATAGAATACATCTGACTCAAGGAGTCATGGGAGTATCTTTTGCTTTGTTCTCCTGAAAGTGAAAACAGAACCTCAGCATTGCTGAAGTCTGTAAGTTTGTAAACAGCTAGAAAAGATTGTGAAGCATTGTGGAATGGAAAGATCACCTGAGACAGATATTGATCTGATATTGGCAGATACTAACAACAGATTTGCCTTACTCATATCATTAGAAATGTGGCCTCCTGCTAAGGGCCTGAGACCAAGATCCCACCCTTGGTGATTGATATGCGCTTTCATGTTGCTTGCTGGTCACAGCTGGTTTTAGCAGTGGTCCCAGCTTGCAGACTGGGAGGGCGTGGAGGGGGCAGGGAAGAACCACTGTGATGTAAAAGGTCTAGTGAGATGAAAGAAAGATCCCTACCATAGTCCTAACTGTGAAATGAACTAGATGACTTTTTGTTGTCTTCCTTCCTATGTACCAGGAGAAGGCCTTCTTTTTCTCTTTATTTTCCATCAACATTAGGGTGAGAAAATTGTCAAACAGCTTCTTCCCAAGAAAATGCTCGTCTAAGAAATTCACTTTGGATTGCTGACCAGTGACCCAATGCTTCACCACAGCAATCCATACTTTATTACTGTAGATTGTTTTATCGGAGTCCTAGCTGAAAATTACCAACCAATTGTTGGTGAGCCTGCAAATAACTCAGCCAAAAGAGCAAAAGTATTGATGCCCTTCCAAACGGTTTACGTATACTTCAGGAGCAGATTGTGTGCACACGACACCAAAACTCTGGCCTTTCTATAACTGATTTCCTTTGCTGTTATCATCAGAGTTGTAATCTCACCTACACCCCAAACAGCACCATCTACAAAGTTTCCTTGGGTAGAGAACAGAGCTTACAGTATGTGTGGGGGAAGCTTTGGTCTCAACTGGCTCCTACTCTTTGTTGAACAACTTAGCAAAAAAAAAAAGTGTAAATGGAGCTACTGGTTCAGAAGGCCTCTCCTTCAGGACAATCTGTGATCCCTTGCTTCTACTCTCCTGGGGAGGGGATTGTCTGACATCTTTTAGAGACCCTCTAGTATTCCAATAGCATTTTATTTCTGCCTCCTGCTAAATACTGAACTGTGTAGCAAACCCATGTCACTCCAACATCCCAGCTGCAGTATGGTTTTCCATGGCCAGAATAGAAGGGGAATGATGGGAGATGATGGAGCCTCTTGACATAGGTAATCTAAGCACTTTTAATTATGCCTGGGGAAAATGATGGGCTCCTCTGCAACATGCTTCCTGCCTAACAGCACAGTCTGAACTAAGCCACAAACTTTTTGCTATATTTTAAAGTTCATTCAAGTTTTGGGCTCTGCTCCTAGCTCTCACTGGCATAATAGGGACAAGGAAATTAGTACACAGAGGTAAAATGCTGCTTCATTGCTGTGAAGCAGTGTCAACAGCTGAACATAGCAGGATACCTGAGCACAGACCTGGAACAGTCGGTGCTTGCCAAGAATGATGTCCCTCAATGGGTCTTAAAGCCATCTTACAGCAGCAAAGGAAACAACACAAGATAGGTCTTAATATACAGAGAGAAGAGGAGCAGAAACAACTTCCTTGGGCAATGAGGCTATTATGGGCCCCTGGTGAGCCTATGTCACCCTCCCCACCTACTTCTGACTAATTGTGAGAACAGGACATCTTTATTAAGGTCACCAGCCAGAATAAATGAGAGTGTTGAAGAACTGCTTAAGAAGAACTTAGAAGAACTGCTAAGAAAAAAAAAAGGCTGAGCCAAAAGTGAAAGGATCTCCTTTCACAGATCAGACTGAGTTTATTCTCTATCTTCTCCATGGGAATATTTCATATATTTGAATGTCACTGTCATGTCCCTTTCTTAACCACTTTTTAACAGACTAAACATATCCAGCCCTTTGTACTATCACCCAAATGAATGTTCAAACTTTTCATCATCCTAGCTAACCTTCCTCAAATCACTCACAGTCACCGCAACCTCCTCCATATACAGTAGCTCCTTTCTCATCTAATCTTGTGTTGCAGTTCACATGCATTAGTTCTTCACAGTTATGTTTGCAAGCATACAATCTCATACCTGTGTGGTGAGAATTTCACTCTGGGAGAATAGACCTAATGAATCTTCCAGCTGGGTTGCTTCACTGGCATAGGACATCATTTCTTCACCTTCCAAAAACAAAAATGTTTCAGAGAATAAGAGACAGCAAACAATTCTTAAGTAGAGTGGGAAGCTTATTGAAAGAACAAGAAAACATGGGGCAGTTAAGAAACTGCAGAACTCCAGCTTTTCTGCAGCATCTGAACAGATGGATAAGCAGTGAAATATCCTATGTGACAGGGCAGCTATTTAGGTACTGAGGTTATTCAGTGTTAGGCAAGCAAGGAAGAAATGAAATGAAAATATCTGAGAAGTTGAGCAAAACCTCCAAAGTAGCAAAGTCCCTCTATGCTGTTTACATAGCATCTATATCTTTGTTTGTGAGTGGCTTCAACCTATAAGGGTTTGATTTTATTAAAGACATTTCAAGTCTAATTTAGAAAGACTGATTCAGCAGAGACCCAGATAGCCAATTCTTCCCAGATTTAACATGAGTTGATTCACACCTTGTGCTAAGCTATAACATGATGCATCTTTGACTTAGTATGTGAACAGCAATGGATTACTGTTGTCACTTTTAAAATTCTTCTAACGTAGCCAGTATGGCATTAGGGTTTGGTCATGACCCTGCTGCTATTGGGTTGCACTTGGATGGGATAATTCAACAGGGAAGTTGAAATGCTGGGGCAAAGTAATAGTAACTAAGCATTTAACTCAGAATTGAAAAGTTATTATAGACTGTTCTGCTGATTCTCTTGCAGAGAAAAAGATGGAGACAACTGCTCTCAGTTGTATGTCTAGCAAAATTACTGTTAAAATCTTTGCTAGGAGGAAGTCAAAGCTGAATTGCTGGAAGTTGGGCAGCATATAAATTTATTAAATAAATAAATGATGGTTGGAGTTCATTTGCTAGGTTGTGGTATTCATTTATACACTTTTGCATTCTGGTGATACTGAGTTTCGGAGTGCACTTAAATGCAAGTTTTGCTGGTTTTTCAAACCTGAAGCAATAATGATTTCTTTCCTTTTTAGCTGTATTGTAACATTTATTATTAAAGCAATAGTAAAGCTGCAGCCCTTTTTCAGTAGTCATAAAACACAAATAGTAACACAGGCTGTTGTTTTTTGAGTCTTATATCTGTGAACCTGATGCTTGTACATATGTAGTAAGTAAAGATGGGTAGCAGTCCATGCAGAACGCTACCCGCCACCCAAAGTCAAAATTGACCGAGACAGTTTTCTTTTTTAAATTGTTTCTTAAAATCCTCATTAGCATATTTACTGCCAGCTGGTTGGCAGGGAGCAACAACATGGATTACTTGTCCATCTACTCTCTAGCCCTAGAGTGAAAAGCCTTAGAGTGAAATGAAGCAAGAGGCTTATTCTGAATTTTCATTATTTTCTATGGCTGGAACACTTGAAATGTTTCAAATTTTATTCCAGCAGAACACATCCAACTGAGAGTGTTCCAGTGAAATATTTCAGTGGGGCTGCTTTCTTCTGACCTTGAAGCAAAGCACATTTCCATTTTGTCTATGTCTGTACTAAAAAGAGTCAGTTAACTTCTGAAATGCAGAATGCAAACAGGCATTAAAACAGGATTCTTCATGGGCATTTAAAAAGGATAAAAGCGCGCAGCCAAATGAAATACTTCAATGGAGAGACATATTTTAATTCAGGGATTCTCCAACTAATGGCCCCAAGGTGGCATAAGCAACTTCCAGGTTGGGAACTCAATTTTTTTTTAAAACAAAATTGCTTCAGGTAATCAAGCTTGGATGTTTGAGTATTACTAAGCTTACAAATTCCGGCTGCTTCCTTTTCTTAACAGAAGCATAAGAGTTCTATGAACCATCAAAAATATTGTAAGTTACTATTATGTATTTGTCACAGAACATTATTTTGAAATGAAGTTTTAATTCTTTCATAAATGTTTATAAAATGTAATGTCAAAATAAATCATCATCATCATCATCATCGAGAGCCAGAGATTAAAGCATCAGGCTAGAAACTGGGAAACTGAGTTCTAGTCCCACCTTGGCACAAAGCCAGCTGGGTGACCCTGGGCCAGTCACTCTCTCTCAGCCCTAGGAAGCAGGCAATGGCAAAACTACTTCTGAAAAACCTTGCCAAGAAAACTACAGGGGCCCATCCAGGCAGTTGCCAGGAGTCAATACTGACTTGAAGGCATCATCATCATTTTACCTGACAGTGTAGTAAAGGAAAACAACCAAAATAAAAATTCAGATTAAAATTAGAATTAAGCAAAAGGTATGAATTACAGTGAAGACTATTTCAGCATTTGACAATCTCTTTAGGAATTTCAACTGACATGCCAGCTAATAGAAAGGTTATGTTCAAAATGAGTACATCATTACATCTGCAACATCCTATTTCTGAGAGACAGTATTTTTACAATAATTGATAGAAAGAGCAAATACTGATTAAAAATGAATATGGAATAAGAAATGAGATTTGCTCAACCCAGATTTCAGTAATTATGCAAAAGTTTAAAAATTTAATCCTTCCAGTTAAAAAAATGGTTTAAACTTGTTTTTTTTAATTTTATAAAGTTGCACAGTATCATCGTTTTATGTAAATAACATCTAATTAATAAAAGTAATATATTTATTTCTTGCCCCACCCTCCCTTGATTTATTTGGTGGGCAAAACAAAGTTGTGTATTATTTTAGGGGATCATGATCTTGTAGAGTTTGAGAATCCCTGGGTTAATTCATAAAAAATAGCAGGAGAAATACTTTTTTTTTCTCATTGGAGCTAGAAGCAAAAGTACAAATATTCAAAGCTGCAGATGGGTACTTAAAAATAAAGCAATTCCAGCTAATATTTGCAATTGCAGTTTTGTACCTAAATTGGATTCTGAATGTGCATGTTCTTCTTGCCCATATTTCAGTTGTCCAGTATCTTGAGGGACTTTATCACTGTGTGAAATGTCTCTTTTATTCCCACTGAGACTGGGCAAATTCTCTCTGGAATTAGAGACTGGGATTAAATCCCTTGAATTACAAAGCCTGCCAGAGTATGCAGATACATTTGATTGGGAGGAAAACAAATTCACAGAGCACTCTGATTCCTGGCTTTGGCAGATGTCCTCCTCTTTGTGTTTGAGACAACTTCTGCTGCTGCTCTTTGATGCCAGCATCTCTGCTGGTGTCTCCTTCTCTTTCACCGACTGTGATAGTGTGCTTTGCATATTGATTAGTGCCTGAAAGCAAGGCAGTTTTTCATCTTCACTGGAATCCTCCTCTTCTGAGGACGGCAGCTTCTGTAGCAACTTCCGGCGAGTCAAAACAAAGTCCTGACTCTTCAACATGAGACTGCATTTGTTTCTGCTATCCAGGTCTCTCCCACTAGTGGCTTGCTTGTCTATTTTAGCAGGCATGGCTGAGATGTTGTTCATATCCCAAAGGTTTGGTGAACCCTCTTTATTTTTGGTGGGTGGGTCCAGCAAGTTGTCTGGTGTCTCTGACAACAGTTCAAAGTGATGGTGCTCCTCCTCAGTACAAAATTCTAAATTCGGTCGGGGAATCAAGCTCTTAACCCCACCAGTGCTAGAAATATCAACAGCTTCTCCTGTGTCACTGTTCAGTTGCTTTTCTTCCATGAGGCTCTTTTTATTTTCAGCATGGATGAATCCAGGTAATAGTGGCAGACAAGTTAAAGAATGTTGCTGCATTAATTCTGTCTGAGGACTCAGTTCCAATCTTTTATTTTCAGTACCTTCGGATTCTGCTTCTTGAAATCGGACTGAACTAGAACTTCTCCCATTAACATGGCTGAAACTTGTATCATGCAAATTGCTGTTTTCACAGACATTTAGACTTCCATTGCTATCATCTGGACTTTCAGTTTCTCTCTCTAACCCCAGAGATAGTTTTTCTTCACCTATTGATTTTTTACTTTCTGGTTGACATCCACCTTCTCCATTTCTGACAACTGATTGCACAGGTATGGATAGACAATCAGAAAATGGAGCTTGAGAGGCAAACTGGAGATACTCAGCTCTATTCTTTTGTTCAGATGAGGTACAAGATTTTGGTGTTTGGATAGAGATACTTTTATTCACCTCACAGGAAACAGCATCACATTTCTCTTCATGTATTCCATCTTTATCATTCTTTACTTCTTCAGGGCTCAGCTCTTGCAAATATGTAATATCCACAGCCAATTCCTTTACTGGACTTGGATGTAGTAAGAATGACTGGCGTTTGCAGCAGCCAAATATATTCCGCATGAAGCCTGTATCTAGTTCACTATCATCAGTTTCTGGATTCAATTCCCAAGTCCCTATAGCTTTACTATTGGTTCCAGGGGACTTACAGCTATCTGTGCAAATCCCATCACCCTGTATTATTTGCGAACACACTGCATGTTTCTCAGGTTGACCCACAACTACAAACTGCTCATCCTTGGAAGCTGCTTGTTCTACCTCTCCAGGATGAAACTGCAAGAGTGAGCTTCTGCCTTGGGAGTCTGCATTGTGGCTGTCTGTAGTCTGTTCTGTATTCAGAATATCTTTTACAATTCCAATCACAAGAGGAGAGTTTTCATGGTTAGCATAAGCCATATCTGCATCACACTGGTACAGCTTATCAATCATGCTGGCATCTGACCCAAACTTTGCCTTCTGCAGATTGTCCTGAGGCACACAGGAGTCATCTTCTGCTACAGAGGAAGATGGCATCCTTCCTAAAAAAGAAAAGGGTCGTTTCTGCTCTCTCTCATCCACATTTCTTTTTTTCTTGGTTGGCTCACTCTGTCTCCTGGCTTCTCCTGTGCGCAACTGAAGCCTCCTGCTCCACCTGACTTGCATCTGGCCTGGACTCACTTCTCTCAGCTCCTTACTATCTAGGTCTGTGTTGGTCTCCTCAGACAGAATAGGGCTTCTATTCCTCAACATCTGCAATTTCCCAAGTGGTTTGATTAATTCTTTACTTCTCTTGTTCAAATAATTACTTTTGTTCTTCATACTTGTAAGGTTTAATTCTGGCAATGGGTGGCATTCACTTTGAGCTTGTTTACCTTCATCTGCTTTCAACATGGACACTCCTTCCTCAACACAGAGCGTTACTGAAAAATCAGCTTCCATTTGATCTGCTGGGGATTTATCAACAATAGCAAAGGCTTGGTCACTATTTTCCAAAACAGGATCTTCTTTTTCCCCAACTGATTCCTTATTGCTTGCTTTCACATTCTGTCTCTTGTTGAAGTCCTTGGGTGTAACATCTGATGTTGCCTTTCTCTTTCGTGTGAATATCTTTCTCATGGATGTATTACAGGAATGTGTGTTCAAAGCAGTGATTTCCTCTGCTTGGATCTGGATTGTTCCATTGTCATTTCTAGTGGGGGTTACTTTGCGTTCCCTCTTATATGTTCGTCCAAATATTTTGTCAACAATTTTAGAGGCAGCTAGTTTGGACAAAGGCCTTTCATCTCCACCCATCTTTGTGAATTCCCCTTGATTTTCCATCTGTTCTGTCTTCTGGGAGATACAAGAGTCAGCATCTGACAAACCTGGATCTGCATCCTGATCAAGCTCTTCACTGCAAACATCCAGCAGAGAACTAGAAGAAAGGATCTCCTTGCTTTTAGAAAACCACTCATTGACTTTCTTGATGCTCTGCATCAGTTTCTTCCCAGATCTTTCACTCAGAGGGCTGTCAGACATAGTCTGGGATTGTTGCTGCTGTTCCTTATTTTCACTTGCAACTGGTGTACTTCCAGCAGACTGGACAATGGCAGTTTTTTCTGCACAATGATCTGTCTGTTCATTTGTAGTCATCTTCATGGTTTCACCAGCCAACTGTACTTGTGCCATCCTGCATAATGAGGAAGAAGTATGATTCTGTATGTAACTAAAACCATGTTGCATGTTAGGTTGTTCCATGCAGGAATCTGGAAAAGGTATATCCTGTTTCTTCTTGACAGTCATATTTTCCTCAACAATTTCCAAGTTTTCAGTGACAGTTGGGGTATCATCTGTGCTTCCTAGTTTTCTTTCTTCTAAGTCTCCACATATATCTAAAAAAAGATAACATTTTGTCAACAAATTAGAGGCAGCTTACGTGAGGCATTTATCACTCATATTCCATTGCATCCTTCCCTGATTCCAAGAACTCCATTCATAGTCCTGCTATCCTGACCCTACTTTCAGCTTCTCAAAAGAGAAGCCGTTTATTTGACAAGGAAGCAGCTCTAAAATCACTCTCCTAAGAATATACTGTATGTATTGGCAACTCCAGAGTAGTTAATACACCAGTAGCAAGCCTTTGGCTGAGCAAGCCTCTGTCCTTCAGTTTTTGCCAAACTGAAATATTAGCATGCATCCTTAAGTTTGCTCACAAGTCAATAAATCCAATTAAGAAATTCTTAAGAAACATTTACAGAGCAGTTTTGCACATATATGAATGATTTCAACTGAAAAAAGCAGTATCCAAGTGGAAATGTAGGCTTAATACCATACACACATACACACCACCTCTGTTGGCAGAGTGCTAGAAAGCATTTGGCCCAGGAGAGATCAGAAAAGTCACATACCAGGCATTTCTATAAAAACAAATTTATTTACAGAAAGCACAAAAACATATTTACAGGCTTCTGCATTCTCACAGGCTCTCAGAGAGGAGAGAGATCTCCCTCAGCTGCATACTCTCTACATGCCTAAAGAGAAGGAAACTGAAACTAAAACAAGTCCAGGCAAGGTTCCTCCCCCTCAGTGCAACTATTAACACCTGAAAAGAGGAAAATTAAATTCAACCTCTTCACCCGGCCAAAATCATTAGTTACCACAGTAACCTTAATCTGTAGCAGAAAACAATATTCCAAACAACCTCTTGCTTTAAAAAGTTGTCCATAAATATAAAGCTAGAGAACCTTTTTGTTAAACACCTAGAAATAAAACAAGGTTCAGGTAGGGTTTTCAAGAGAGCAATTTTATTTAGTACTATATAGAATTTTGCAGAGACCTCAAGCCCTACACCGAGGGCCAGATCTAAAGCTTCTGAAATAAATCATTCCAGGAGGCAGTCCATTCTGACTTGGTCCTTAGATCAAAAGGAAGTAAAAAGACAAAAAAGAAAATGCATCCTTTCATTATCTAGCATGGAAACCATCTAAATAAAATGGTTTTGCTTGTTCATTTTTTAGGAGGGAATTTACAGAAATATTAGACTGTTACAAAGCAATGATATGTATCAAAAGCACAGATATCGGTGTACAGTAGTTATATTTGTAAAAAACTGAATTTTAAACAAAAGTGCTCATAAATTTTGTTCTGGAAAAAACGAAGTAGAACAAATAATAAAACCAAGTTTTATGCTGGATGCTAGGATTGAGAGTGACAAATGATAAGTCTGATCACAAAGGTGACTCTAATTTGAAGGCAGATTTATTGAATCTAAATCCAATATTACTATTCCATCTCCTCTCTGTCATGGTGCTCTATGCTCCATGTTAAGTTTCTTTTCCTTCTTTTTTGGGAGGCTTGGCTATTGCCATGCTGCCATTTGCAGTATCTCAGAGCATTGGAACAATAATTCTGGACTGATCTGTGATACATGGAGTTAAGAAGGGAAATAACTAGCGAAGTTTGCTCTACAATGTCAGGAATAAACTGATTTGCATGCCCAAGGTCAAACCCTGCATACTGCTTTTGCATATCATAAAAAATTATTGTGACCTAGAAAAATGCAACTCAGCTAACTATTGTGAATTATTTGGACCCCTGCATTTAGTATCCCACCAATAAACCAATACCATCTGGAGAGAAACACTCTTACCTAGGATATTTAAGGATGCTCCATTTTTAGCACTTGGCTCAGGATGCTCTATATAACAAGGGCTTTGGCTTTGATTCACAGTACAGCCTTCATCAACTTGAGACAGGGAAGTACTTCCAAAATCCATACTGTAGAAAAGAAGAATGAACAAAAATGCTAGAGAATTAAAGGTCTGACAAATTCTTAAATTTATATTCAACCATGAGTCCTATGTAAAAAACTAAACAAAACCAGGTAAGATATAGGTATAGCACTTCCATATATTGTAGCTAGGGAAAGAGGACCCCACAAAGTCTTATTTGGCAGCAAGTTCTATCAGCCTACCTCTCTGAAAATGTCTTCCTCTCTCCTCCTTCAGTTCAGAGAAATGAAGTAACGTAACGTAACGGACATAAAATCTGTTTCTACTGTATACCATTTCACACACTCTCATTCTTTCATGTTGTTTCAGAAAGATCAGAAGTGAAAAATGAAAAGGTAAATGATATCTCCCAAGTGACCAGAGGATACCAGCTGGACTTCTGTAGCCAATAATATCCAAATTACTTACTTCGGGTTTTCTTTTGAAAGGAGAGTACATTCACATGAAATGAAACTGTGTGCCTGCTTTTGCAAGATGGAGCATAAAAACAGAAAAATTGAGCCAAAGTTTGGAAGGTTCAGGGTTTCAAGTAAGCCAAGTATAGCTGTTTAACTGCACAATTGCACAGGAAATATTTTAACAATTCCTTGCATGGCATCAAAAACAGTGGCAAAAACAATATCTCTCTTAAAATGCTTCAGTGAGAAAGGAGAAGAGCAATGGTCACACTCATTACAAAGCAGCAACTCATTTTCTAACCCAAATCCCATAACAGAAGCTATTGTAGTAAATATGAGCTGTGCAACACCGGATCTGTTCTCTGTTCCCATGCCATGGAAGCAGCAAGTCACCCTTAAATAAACAACTGGAGTAAAACGTATTGAGCTACCAAAAAGCCCACTTCTTGACCTCCTAGCCTTAGATAACCTTACTGTTTAGAGCAAATCGACATGACAAATGAAGTATTTGCAACTACTGTCTGACCTCTATTTCTTGTTCTACGTTCATATCTTTGGCCACAATTTGTGAGTGCCTCCCATCTGCACTTTGGTTGCTTGCTTCCTCCTTCTTTCTTTAATTCTGTCTCTTCCACAACATTCTATTATCTTGAATCCCTCCTTCAATCAAGTACTAGTTTCTGGACCTCATGCTCCCTTCACCCTCTTTTTTTTTTTCAACTGTGTCCAGGCCATTTCTCTACTTATCTTCCCAGCCCAGCAAATATTGATCGCTAGTGATAATTTGATCAGAATTTAGAATATAGTGGGAAAACCCTGAAAATGGGAAAAATTTGTGCACTCTTTCTCTTTACTTGCAGTCTAAATTCTCCAAAAGCAGAGTTAGATCCAACCAGATTAACAAACCTGAGACCAACCAAAACACTCATACACAAGAGCAGTCTCTGCAAGACCAAAGCAATCACCATGTGACTCAATAAAAGAGATGTAGGGACAGCTACTATATATCTGCCTACCATATGGATGGGAAAAAAGGTGGTTATCTTCCCCCATTTTTTCCTTGAGAGGAAATATTTTGCTGAGATAGGTATCTGTTACACAAAAATATGATGCCTCTCAAAGGGAATGTGCATGGCTTTATATGTACTTTTACAATGATAGATTTTGTTGCCTGATATTTGCTATTCAAATTCAGAAAGACACTACTAAAATCTCAAGAGGTTTATAATTTTGAACATTTTACCCATGTGTATTTTATGTATGCCTCATCTCTGTTCAAAGATGCTACTATCTTTGAACATTTGTTATCCCTCAGTTCAACTAAGAAAGAATGGTTACCACTATCCATAACAAGAGAAAGCAGATAAAAAACAGTACTTGAAAAAAATAATGCAAAAATATTGTCGGAGCAATTTCCAACAGAATTATATGTAGAAGATACATAAAATGCTATGATCTAAGAACTCTAATGAAGTCAGAAATGTCATCAGAAATGTCGAATGACTGGAATTACTGAAGTCCTGGTGGAAAAGACAGATATATTTCATCTTGCTTTCCATTCAGAAAAAATAGGCTATGGAGAAATTGCGAATACATGTCTTTTCAACACATGTTCTTCCCAAATCTATACTTACTTTTTATTTGGTTATTTAATAATAATTTAATAATATTAATATATATTAATCATATCGCTCAAGGAGGTTTACAAAGAATAGTAACATTAAAAAAAAATACATAGCCAGCCTCATCTACATCTCAGCTAAAATCCAACTATCAGTGGGCAGGAAATATAATCTAGGTTGACCCTCCCCCCAAAACCATAAAATCCCATCAAAAACCAAAAACCAACCCAAACTCCAAAACAAAAATGGCAGCCCAGATTACCAACAGCATTGAAATGCATTTTAAAAGAACTGTTTTCATGTCCATGCAAAGCCCCAATAGGGTAGGGGCTGATCAAACATCATGGAGTCAGCTCTTTTAAAGCACTGGGATTGCCACCAAGGTCTGCCTTAATATAAAAAAATATTTCATGCTTTAACATAAAGCATTATTTCAAATGCAGTGAACATTTACTATATAGCCTATTTGTAAATTTTACAGATAAATACTGTGCTGGTAAGTTGTATCCAGATTTAGTCAAGCTTAGCATAGATCCAATATTCCTCACTGAGATCAGCAGTCAGTGTCCTCTATGTTGAAGCAAACTTCCTAAGCAATATAACTATATTGTTGTCTCCTTCCTTTCCACATTTTTGTAAAGATCCTAGACAGGAGAAATGGAAGAGCAAGGCTTAACAAACTCTACACACTCAGGAGAAGTCCCTGCCGCACAAAAAAAGCCACTGCCTCTTCTTCAGAAAACGTGTTTTCATGATATAGACAAGCTAGAACATTATTTGATATGAGATTTTTTCATCCTCTCTCACATGCTACCACAGTCACTGATCCAGCAAGCCCACAGCAATAATATTAAGGCACCCCATGCAGTGTTTAAGAGCATTTCTGACATCCCAAAATATGCAGAAGAAACAATAACTGCAACAAACATCAACTTACCATCTGACTGTATTCCCCTTCTGAAAGACATCTTCAGATGAGTCTGATCCTTAAATGAGGAAGATTTGCAATTAGAACACTTCACCGAAAGAAGATTTAAAAAACTGTGTGGACACTTAAATAAAGCAGACCACAGCCACCTTTTTCAAAGGCTAATGTTTTCTGTCAAATACCCAAGTTAAATCCAAGTTGATCGAATCAGAAATTATGATCAAAAACATCATTTAAATCAAAGCTATCTGCTGGAACATGAACAGAGCACGTATAGGGACCAGAAAAGGTCAATTTGGATAGGATATGGACTACAGCAACCTTCTTCAACCTGTTCTCCAAATGATTTGGGACTATAACCCCTGTATTCCCAATGATCATGGGAGTTGGAATCTCAACATATGAGAGGAATAGTTGGTGGTAATGCTGGACTAGGGAAACCAGCAGACAATTTCACCGAGAAGAGAGCCAGTTCAGTCTAGTGGTTAAGGTTCTGAGCTAGAAACCAGGAGTCTTTGTTCTAGTCCTGCCTTAGCCATGAAAGCCGGCTGGGTGACCTTGGGCCAGTCACCTTCTCTCAGCCCGACTTGGTGCAATGTAGACTAGCCTCCTTGTGGTGCACCCCGGGCAACGTGACTTGTCACGGCTAAATAGTCTACACATCTGGCTGCTGGACCTCACAAGGATTTCCCAGCAAGAAAAGCAGCATGAACACCAAACTGCTATGCCATACGATTAAAAAGACAAAAAACAGAGAAGATTAAGGGATAGGCAAATAGAAGAGGTAACAGACCCTCATAATTAAGTAAGAGAGAAAGCAAGTAGAACTGGTGCCTTGTAACGGCTATCACACTGGGCCTAGACACAGCAAACAAGAAAAAATCCCAATTCAACCATATCTTCCTAGTAGCTTTGGCCAGTTGGAACACTAATAACGTTCCTATTAGCATTAATTGTGACACCAAATATTATATTAGAAAAAAGGAGGAGGAAATGAAACAGAAAGATTTAAGAAGATAAAAGACAATGATGCTTTAAAATTAGACTATACAGATAAAAGCATTTTTACATTACTACCACTGCTTACTAAGCTCCTTACCAATTTCAAATACCACAGTTTTACTAGAATTTTTTTTTTTCCTGAGGGAGCATCTTGTTTCAGTTCCACTGTACTGTGGCAAGATGGAGCCATCGCCCTGCCAAGAAAACAAAACATTATTGAAGGCAAATTGTTCATTTAAGACTCTGTATTGTCCTACCTGATTCTTTAGTACAGGATTTTTTTTTAAAAAAACATTTTTTTGTTATTTGCAGAACTTCTCAATTTTTCTATGGCAAAATGAAGAGAAGTTTCACAGGCCTCCAAAAATAGTTTGACCTAGAGGAAAAAAACAGCAAGTATGGGGAGCACTGTAACTTGAAAGAAAAAAGCCAAGCATCAATATCCATGGTCCTTTGTTCTTTGATATAGTATTCAGTCTGCTTAATCATTGCTATTTTCCTATCTGCCCTAAGTCTGTTGCCTGTTTAGAGTCATGTACTTTTCACAGAAAATTTTCCATTTCATAAATTCATTAGTAACAATAAGTAGATCCCAGCGACAACACTAAGCAACCTTGGCAGTTTCATGCTTGGACTTCATGTTCTTGGAGATAATTAGTCAACTGTAGAATGTATAGAAATATGTAAGAGAATATGTGTATATCATTTATCTATGAAATAAAGATGACAAACATATAAAAACGTATTATGTTTTTATAATTTTTAATCATTTTTATTGTTTTTAATTATTTTTGTTGTCATGTTTTTAGTTATTTTGTTGTATTGTTTTGTTTTTGACTTTGTGCACTGCTCAGAATCACATAAGATGGGCAGCTTTATAAATTTACCAAATAAATAAATAAAATAGACATTAGAATAGTTCATCAGGAAATATTCTGTACTGCACAGCTTTTGATTGTGCAAATTACGTTAATTTTATATCTATTTAATGCTGTCTTACCTTTCTAAACATAAAACCTCAATACAAAAATCATATTTCTTTGGGATCTTAAACTTCGTTAATATAGCAGCAATCTTCAGTAGCATTTTTTTTAAATTTAATGTAAACCCCTGGTTATTTACAAACAAATATTGTACATTATATAGCATTATTTAAGCTACATTTAATGAGCTTTAATTTTTTTTCTGAAATATTTCAGGCCCAACATTTCTATACTATAGACAATGAATGTAGGTATTTATTTAAAGCTTCATTAAATTCAAATAAAATAAACCTGTTAAATAATTATAGCATCGGGACATTTTCTGTTGCAAATTGAAAATACTTGAATGAAAATTCTTATATACAAACTAGCTTTGATCTGCACTCCAAAGAAAGTCATCATACGTAAAACCTAATCAGCATTAGAAAAATTCTAATTTAAAACTTTCTGGAAGACCCATAACCCTGATTTGAGTGGGATTATGTCAGCCTTCCCAGGTAGATCAGACAGGAAACACGACCAGAACATCTAATTCTACTTTATTGTAAGGCTACATTAACAGAATCTTGCAAGTCTGATAGTACAAATCTCCTACTGTCTCTTTTACAGCCTGAGAAATTAGGGAAGTTCCTTTCTGAGTTTCTTTCTCTTCCTACTATACAGCTGCAGCCTATTATAGCAAAAATGGGGAGCCAATTTTGACCCCAAATGTGAATTAGCCTGAGACAAGAGGAATCAGCCCGTGGGTCAACCCACCCACACACATGCAGTTCCTGATGCTTTTGCCTGGAGCCACACTAAATTTGCCATTTCTCCTCTCTTTGCTTTGAAATTGGGCTTTAAATAGCCACTACTGACATCGGTAAGGATTTTAAAGTCCTTCACCAAGGAAAAACTCGTCTCCAAGAATTGTTAGCAGGCAGTGAAACCCAGAGAAGAAGCTGTGACAGACAATGGGCCCACAGTAAACCATCAATGGGAATGAGCATTACTTAAGGGAAAAATTGTACTTAGAAGTCAGATCAGTAGACAGAAGAAGGCGGAACAGGAAAAAGAACAGGAAAATAAACCGATTGTTTATTTACAACATTATTACACCACCACCCAGGGATTTTGGTTTTCCAGTTTCTTGAAGGTCACTGCAAGGTCAAGGCTATCGGTACTTAACAGTCCAATAGTTTATTGTATAGAGTCCCTTTTTATAAGTACTCATTGAAGCTTTCCTGGTACACAGAGTCCTCACAGCAGTAATTTCAATGACAAATGTGTTTCAGTTTTGATATTCCAAAGGAATAAGCACAGCTTTCATTCAGACACTTCTAAAATGAAGCTATGCTAATATCTTGGCACTTTCCCACAATCTGTTCAACTCAAGCGATGACTTCTAAAATGAAAATAAAAGTTAACCAATAATTTAACAATTGGGAGGGCAGTATCACACATCAATGTGTAGGAAAAATAAAGGAAAAATGCTATTACCGAGTCACTATTTCTCTTTTCTTCTTTCTTCATGCATTTCCATCTGTCTCTATAACCCTTACTGTTAACAATCAGTTGTTCCTTCCATGGGGATGAAGCAGAAACAGTTTCTATCACTTTCTGGGGGTAACACAGATCATCTGAAACTGAGAGAAACAGGGAAAAGCAAATCTCAGTTTCACTCTGCAACATAATGGTGGTAGTTATGTAAAAGATTTTACACCTTATGGTGGGATTTTAAAAAGACCTTGATTTATACAACCTACTAAACACAATTTTATAGGAGCAAAAAGTTCCCACCATTTAAAATTCACGGCTAAGAAACTGGGCTGCCTCAAGCTCTTGTCCACCCTTCCCCGTGAATCAAGAAAAAACACCGTTCTACTGCTATTAACGGTATTTAGACAGTGACCTTGGTTATAGGAATGAGAATAAAGAGGCTTTGATCTCAACTCTCAGGGACCCTGATGCAAGCAGATGTGCACATGTATGTATGTATATACACACACAACACATGTATTCAGATTCAGAGTTTAAATTTAGAATATCTCATTACTATAAATAGTTTTGCAATTGGATCTGTGTAGATGGAATTGTGGAACCTGAGTGTTTTGTCTGAAATTTAATAGGGCCGGGTAAAGGACATTTGTCTGTTCACCTGCAAATATACAGTCTTGGCAACCGCTCATTACTGCACGTGCCCTAAAACTCTGAAACATTTCTCCTCTAAACCTTGTCAAAATGCTTATTCTACTTTTTTTGAAAGTCAGTGTTCTGAACCTGAAGAATCTGCAACAGGATGAACCACATCTAATTCAGAGAAGTCACTTAAATCACTGGACCACTTCCAAATCAGCCAGATCAGCACATTTCACAGGAGGAACAGAATGTTAAATTTTGCACATTCTATTAAAAAGCACAAGGGATAGTCTTGAGAAACCTCCATGGCACTTGTGCAGAGTGGTAACTAGCCCAGCACCATCTTCTGAGATCAGCATTCCAGGTAGAAGCAGATCCACTATAATGTAGTTTCTTCACCTCCTAACTCAGAAGGGCACTATAATCAAAAGCTATTGAGACCTCCCGAAGAACTATGGGGCTGCTCCTCCCACCAATTTCTGTTACAAAACTAGACCTGAAGCCAGATTTAAATAGACATGGAAGAACAGTTTCATAACAGAAACTGTAAGTCCCAGGTGATGATTAACCACACCCACCATGGAAATAGTACTAACCAGCCTACAAATGTTTATATTTTCTGGATGCAGGTTAGGTTTCTTATGAGTGGCCTGATAATGGCTTCTTTTCATAGGTCTGGAATTGCCCCTTCTCTCAAGGACGAACTCACAACTTTCTGGGCTGAGCTGGGTATCTTCCACATATTAAGTGGAATGAAGATATAAAAGTATGCTCATACATCTTTGGTCTCATTTGCTATGAGTATTCCTCCACCCACAGTCTAGTTTTCAACCCACTTGCTTCACGGACCCCAGCTCTGAATTATTCCAAGGGACCACACAGGTTTTTCAGAAAGGGAGAGAACAGATAGGTTCACAGGATCAACAGGCCATTCTATATTCAGAAAATGACCAAGACATCGTGCAAGGGGGCAATAATAATTTTTAAAAAGCTTTGCACGAAGCCAGAAAAAGCATGTCCCTTCACTCAAAGGTGCCCCTTTGTGCAAATTGCGAGTGGCTTCTCCAGGAACTGGCTTTGTTTGAGGGGATGTGCTAATTATAATGATAAAAGATGTGGGGGGGGGCTTTGAGTGAAGGGATGTGCTTTGCTAACTTCACGCAAAGTTTTTTCTTTTTCGGGGGGTGGTGGTTTGACATGCCAGCAGAGTCAGGTTAGGCATTTTCCGAATTTCTGACACACTGAGCCCAAAAGGTTCGCCATCACTGCTCTAGCAGATCCTTTATGTGATAGAGATTCATCTCTGTGGACCATCTCCTTGTTAACTGCCACTGGCACCAAGACTATAGTACTAAGTCAAAGCCTGTTTATTTGCTAGGCATTTTAAATTTGTTGATTGAATTGTGTGCAGCTTTCTATTTTAAAATTGTTGAGTTTTTACTATTGTGCTCTGGTGCACTAAAAACTAAACTGCACATGGAATAGTACCATGCAAACATTCTGATGATTCTTCAGACTTAAATTCAGGGAGGGAGGCTTTTAGCAGTGGTAAACAACATGAATTCCTATTTGCAGAATGCAAGTTACATTTATCATACCAATACTCTAAACATATTTCTAAAATATTAGAGAACCTAAAAGACATACTCATTCTTAGTTGAGAAATGCTTCCACCAATGGGTTGTGTCTTCAGAAGTCATCCAGGCCCAAACTTCATTCAATCAAAAAAAAGCAAGCTCCAGAGCTTGAAAACAACCCATTCTCTCTCTTTATTCGATCATGGTCTTTGAACCATGGAAGGACACTACTGAATATATTAGAGCAGGAGTGGGCCAATCTAATGCTTTCTGGATGTTTCAGAATTTAGCATTCATCAGCATAGCCAGCATAGCCAATAGCAAGAGTCTGTAGGATCAGCTGCCCAAAACCTCAGAATAGCACTAGGTACATTACCTGTTTCAGAGACTGAAACAAGGTGGAAGAGGATGGAAACTTTATAGGTGATATTATTTAGAACTTTAAATCAACATCTGGAAATCAAGCTTTAAAACAGAAAAATCAGTGATGGAATTCAGCATCACAAAAAAATTAGTTAAAGAAGCCTTCTATGACGTTCATGGTAAGACACAATACCTACACTTTAGCCCAGTATCGTGCTCGAAAGCATGGATGGTTTCTAGAACCCCTTTGATTACTTCCTTAAAACGGACATCTTCCCTTAGACTTCTGAAACAAGCCAACAAACGCATAGTTAAGAGGATGAATTCCACATTTTCTCAGTAGTTTCTTAAGCATATGCATTATGGAGTTTTTAAGAAGTAGAATGACAAGAAAAAAGGCTTCTAAGGAGCTAATTTCTAAAATGTCTTTTGTCTCATTAAAGAGTTCCTCATTTTAGAATAAACTAACAAGCAGTATGTTTTGAACATGCCTTTTTATTTACTTTTACACCCTCTCCTCTTTTAGCGACCTCAGTTAGTTACCATTTGCAAATAGGATGGTGATAAATGATAATAAAAAAAAGATTTCCAATCAGTTTGTGCATTTATGACCAAATTTCGTGTGCCTGACAACAACGCATGCCGGAGCAAGAGTAACAATGGCATAGCTCTGAGAGAATTTTATCTGAATGAGACAGCAGCAACCAGTGATCTTCGCAGGTCTCTCTCTGTCATGTGTTCACTTAGTGACCATTTCGCTTAACGTCCTTATCTATTTATTTGGGAAATGTCAACCTCAGTTCCTAGCAAAAATTCTCCAGCTCATTGTGCATCTGTGTATGATCTCCTGCAGGACAGCAGTCTGGTTAGTTGGAACAGAACACAGTCACAAACAAGGAGTTGGTGTATTTTATGTTTTAGCATGAACAGCAGATGGTTCATGCTGATGGTTCTTTGAAGGATCAGTAATGAGTTACCTAGGAACAGGTGATGTGTGATCACCCAAATGTTGAAATCCAACTTCCAGAATCTCTAGCCTATATGGCAAATGGTGAGAGATAATGCAGTTCAATGTCTGGAGTGCCACATACTGCTCATGATTAGCAAAATCAGTTTTAGCACTTAGACACATTGTCTACTTCATTAGCCCCTTTTGCCTGTTTCATCTACCAGATTTTGTTTCCTGGAATATGGGAAAAGATTTGTATACAGCAGCTATCTATACACTGTGATAACTTGTTCTGCAAGCTTTAAATATTTGCAACCATATTACATACATGCCCCCAACCACACAGATCTGTGTTAGCACTTGAACGGTGAGCGCCCCAGTCTTTCTGAGGCTGCACCACACTCAGTCCAGAATTTTATCCATTGGTCTCCTCACAAGTGGAATATATTTTGTGCCAGAAGGAATTCACCTTTTAGTCACTTTGGCATTGCAAAGTGGACACTGTGTTACTCCTTTCTTCTGTCTAAGCAGTTTAAAAACACAGAACCTAGAAAAGAAGAAAAACAGCATGTTTAGGGTCTCACTGAAATTCTGACTTTTCCCAAAAAGGTCACCCTGGGAAAAATTACTAATCTTCCTCCTGGCCTATTCTTATATTTGTGCATATAAACTGCTTTCCTTTTCTATGCTTGTACTTCAGAATTTTGTAACAACAAGCCTTCTAGCAGCAAGAGCTTGTGATTTCCTAAATTTTACTCCTCCACAGTCTCTCCTTCAGGAACAAAAGAATACAATGACCTTATTAGCTCCTGTTGTTATTACTGAAAGCATTTGCTGTTAACTATAGGTATAGCATAAACATAACTAGAACTCAAAAAGTCACAATGAAAAATCATTGGTAGTGAATAAAAAATCAAAATAAGAACTTTTTCAATTCAGTAATGGAAGTAACACACTTTCTAAAGCCAGGCCATTCCCTCCTGGCCTCTCCTTTCTTTCCGAAGGGGAAAAAAGTGTGCATATGCATTATATACGGAGGGGAGAGGAGAGGAGAGAGGGGGTGGGGGTGAGAAAGAGAGGAAATGTGTAGGTGCATATAGGCCATGCTAGCAAATGTTGGCACAATGCTCAGGATCGAAATGTTGCATATCTCTAAAGATTTTTATTATTACCACAGTCAAAAAAAGAAAAAGCCTGAAGAGATGTGTTTCCAAAATTTGGCATTTTGCAACTTGACATGTATGAGAGATTCTCTTATTTGCATCACTTTGGCAAGGGCGAGTGAAGCCCCCATAGACAGTGTGGGTTTGTTTCTTGCTTTCATTATGTCCAGTTCTTGTCATTTTTGCCATCTTTTAATCTTTATTTTTGTTTCTTTTTATGTTTCTTTTAACGTTTTTACTTGTGAGCCACACAGAGTCATTGAGAGTTTGGCAGCATACAAATGTAATAAATATAAATATATGAATATGAATTAAATTAAGGGTTTCCAACACCATCCTACAGTTTAAATAGCAAAAGGTAGTAATAGAGAATAGGATTGAAAGTGTCCTCCTTAATGGCATTTCCTTTAAACCTGTGCTGTAATAACACAATATGTGATTTAACAACAGGGCCAGGCAATTCATGGGGCACACAAGGTTTCTTGAATGATTTCTACAGCCATCACAACATCCAAGACTGCACCTCCAAAATTTGCCAGTACAACCACTAAGTTTCAGCTATGAGATTCTCCATGTGTTTTTGTATTTAAAAAAGATGCAACTCAGGTGCTTTAATCCTACTGCCATACCTGGGGTGAGAGAGGGACAAAAAAGACTGAGCCCCACCCCAAGGTGGCATCCTATCTCATATTACGTTTGGACCAAGCTGCTATAGCAGCTTTAACAAACCGTGTGGAGCCAGCCTTGGAATCTATATTAGCTAAATCGCTATTTGGATTTTGGCACCTGCTATGCCAGAAAGCAAGTGTGTCCCTCAGACTGGAACGTTCTAAATTCTACATAATGACTTTTACGTCCACAGCAGGCAAAAACTTTGGACATGACAGTTTAATTCAAGGGGCAGGCAAAAAAGGAACGAGAGCCCACAGAGCAGATCACTGAACAAACAATTCAGCATCTGTCTCCCACATAGATGATATGGCATGTGTTTTAGAAAAAAGATGTTATAAATACTGCGGACTCAGCCTTTTGATTTGGACAGAGGTAATTATAACCACTTTGTATTTTAAATGATTGCTTATCCACATTGGTTATGGCCTCCTTGTACTTCAGGAAGAAATTATTTAAGATTTCTACATGAAAACCTCTAAAAATACTGAGGATTAACACTGACATTCTAACATCAACCTTTCACAGTCACATGTCCTCCAGATATATCAAACTACAACTCTCATCACCACCAGGGAGTTTGTCAATATATTCCAGCTTTGATAATCTAAAGAGGAGGCTTACCTGCAAAAGATATGAGCACAATTTGTTGAGACTGGCTCTTTCATCACCTCCAGGCTGGAATAAATAAATAAAACATCAAAGCTATGCATTTCAAACAAGGCATCCTCAATATAATTCTAGGAATCAATTCTATTGAAGTAGCCATTCTAGCATGTTATAGTAATTACACACACTCTAATCTTGCAGCATCCTAAAATGTAATACTGTAGATTTATTCTGACACAAGCCTTTGTAGACTAAAGCTCATTTTTTAAGATGTGAAAATTATAATTCAGTGGTCTATAAACCTGACATGCACACCCAGTACAGAAAAAGATTTTATACTGTAGTTCTTTCCTTGCACAGAGCTACCCATCTTATCAATTAGCTATGCAGAAGGGAAAAGTAAAAGAAACAAGATGGCAGCATGAAGCATAATACCTGATATAGCACCACCAAGTGCTTGCTGCCATGACAACAAAGAGTTAGCAACAATATCCAGTGTTAAAAAATAAGCTGTTTGGCCAAAGTTGGGGTAACTGTTCCATATCCATACAACACAAAGAGTGTCTAAATCTCTCATTTATGTAAGGCTTTGGCAAACCGAAAAAGGATTGTGAAGAGCTCCAAAGTAATACTTCCAAACAGGATGAATAAGCTTTAAAATGGCAAGGATAGCTCAATGTACGCAAATGCAAAATAATGCACATTGACTCAAAATTGTGTGTGTGTTAATGGTTCTGAACTGACATTAAGCAAGAATGGGATCTTGGGAGTTGTGATAAATATCTCAGTAAAAATTCAACTTGGTGCGCAACAGCTGAAGAAAACCAAAACAGCTGAAAAAACCAAAGGAAAATTCCATGCTATGAATCATTGGAAAAGGGATAAAAAATAAAACTGCTAATGTAACAATGCTACATGAGTATATAGTGCAACCCACATTTGAATATGATGTACAATTTGTTTTGTCATGCCTCAAAAATAATATTGAAGAATTTGAAATTATGCAGAACAGGACCATTAAAAATGATTACAGCATTTGGGCTTTTCATTTAAAATCATAGAATATCAGAGTTGTAAGATACTTTATAAATAATCTAGTCCAACCTTCTGCTAAGTGCAGAAATCCACTAAGGATCTCTCAACAGGTGGCTCCTTGTTGAAATCCACTACTGTTTTAGGAAAACTGTTCCATTGCCTGAGTCTCCTTTCATTAAACTTTGACTGTTGATCCTCATCTTGCTGAGTTGAAACAGAGACCAGGTCTACTCCCTCTTACATGTTATAGTCTTAGTTATTTATAGACTGTTATTTCCCTTTATTCTCTGTTGTAAGCTAAACACATCAAAATACTATCTCTCATGGACCTCCTGTGGGGACATGGCGGACTGAACAGCTGTGCCTGCGGGAAGAACTGACAACGTGGCATTTTTGGGGGGCTCATACAGGTTTTTCCTGAAGCTCAGGAGTGTTTTCCCGGGAAAGGAAAACACTTGGAATCACCCCACCTGTCCTCCGGATGGCTGCTTGCAGCCAGAAGATTGCAAACAGCATTTGCACTCGACTGGTAAGAGTAGCTAGGAAGCTGGGACGTCACCATTTTCCAAGCTGTGCTGTAGCCTTAAAGGGACACAAAGACCAGCCACCCCATTTCTAAATCACCATATTTATATTTTTTAAAATATATGTACCCTAAGAGAGGTTTTCTACAGCAAGGAGAAGCAGGTTCTCTTGGTGCTTATCATTATTTTTGGGATTTTCTTTTTAAAAATTCTTTTAAAGTTTTGGCTTGTTTTCCATCCAAATATAAAGGAGGATTGAAAGTAAATAATTGTCTCCCTGTTATTATTTTTGTGCTAAATTTGAAGATATTAGCACTTTCTACACGTTGAATTGGCTGTTTTGAACTTTCAGTTTTCTGCTTCTACTATCCCTGGGGAACTGTCTGTTATCTCATTTTCAGTTATGTAAACACATTCTGTAACTCCATTATCTCTGAGTTTTGCTGGTTAAGCTCCCAGGGTGCGCCATAATCTACTGCTTGAGGCATGGAGGACCTTAAAAGAACTTTCTCTGACTTCCATCAAGATTTCAAACAGATTCTTTCTGATTCTTACCAAGTTTTTATGCAAGGCTTTCAGGACATTGTGGAAAATATGAGCTTTAAAATGTGTCACTTGGTTGGGGATGTCATGGATGAAACTGAAGAATTTAATAGTGACAGAAATGTCTCTTTGACTTCTGTTGAAATGCTGGATTAACGATTGGACAGTTGAGTTGAAGAAATTAAAGGGAGAGATTGAGTTGCAAGCCATAAGTGAAATTGATCTTCTGATGGAACACCATGGAAAAGAAGGGGTTATTATGTATGGGAGGTCTCCTGAAGAGAAGTCGGAGTTTTTGAGGGGGGGAGTTGGGCTATTCAAGTTTTTTTAAGAAAAAAAACTCTGCGCATTGTGGGGATGTGTAAATGCTCTGGTTTATTTTGAAGTGGGATAAGGGTTTAAGAATATTTATCTGGATTGCTTTTAGGGTTTGACTGATTTCGTTTATCTTTAATGATTTGGATGAAGATTACTAAAGTATAAAAAATATTGCTTATTAAAATTGTTGTATTATCAAGTATAATGGTAGACAATTTATACGCTTTTAAGTTTGATCTTTATTATAGTAGACAGGAATGTATAGAATAGTAGTAGGAAAGAAATAATTCAATAAATGTTATCCTGGAGGGGTTAGCTGATTAGGAGGGGTGCGTGTGTGTTTGTGTGTATTTCTTCTCTTTCTTTTAATATAAGGGAATGGAGCAATTGTATTTAGTGATTTTTATAATGTGCCAATGGAATGATTTATAGAAATAATGTGATTTTGGTTTAATATAGAGTAAGGAATTGATTATGGAAAATTGCTATATATCTTTGCTGCTAAAAGTTGGAAGTCACCTCTTTTTGTAACTTTAAAAAAAAATTCTCTTGTGTTTCCACACTTTTTTAGGGTTTTTTTCTTTGTAGTTTTTTGTTTTCCTGTAGCTTTTTTTTCTTTGTTTGAAACTTAGTAAAATTCTTATAAAAAACACTACCTCTCATGATCTGGAGTAATGCTTCTATTAATATAGTTTAAAAATATAAAATCATGTGTGGCATAGAAAATGTGAATAAAATTTTCTTCCTCTCATAATTTTTGAATTCAAAGTCATTCTCTGAAGTTAAATTCAGGAAGATTTACAGCCAGTAAGAGGAAATTCTTCTGTACGTGATGCACACTTAAATTGCAATCAGTTATGATAGCCACCAATTTACATGGAGTTAAAAAAAAAAAAAGGAGAACTAGACAAAATTATTGAGGATAGGGTTAGCAAATACTGTCAACAATGAAGGTGTATTTTATCGTCTTGATTCAAAACCAGATAAGGAGTACATGGAAGTAATTTGCTAAGAAACAACAAGAGAAAACAGCTATTGCTCTCAGGTCCTTTTTGTGACCTTACTGAATGCATTCAGCTGGTCACTGTTATACATAAAAAGCAGAGTTTTGGCCTGGGTTAACAGGCTGTACGTTTGTGTACAGAATCAAAGGACTGGAAAGGGTCATTCAGGCCATCAAGTCCAAGCCCCGTTCAATGAAAGAGTCTGAATAAAAGCATCCCTAACAGATCGCCGTGTAGCTGTTCTTGGAAACACTTCCAATGAAGAAAGAGCCCACCATCTTATTGGGTAACTGGTTCCATTGTTGAACTGTTTTTACTGTTAAGAAGTTTGTTTTTTAAAAAACATTCAGTCAAAATCTGCCTTCTTATAACTTAAATCAATTGTTCAATGTCCGGTACTTTGGAACACGCCTTAGTACTCTTCTGTATGACATAGTTTCAGATATTTGAAATAGAAGTAGTCCTTGCTTAACAACACTAATTCTGTTCTTATTTCCGTTTCTTCTCAAGCTGTTTGAATCAGGTTGGTGGTGTCTTTTGTATTCTCCTTTTACACAATCAGTAAGAGATTCCTTACGTCTTCCAGCTATCAAACTGTTATCAACCACATATTTGAAATTGCTGGTGTTTTTCCCAGCAATTTCAATTTCAATTCTCATTTCTTATCTTTCATTCAAATTGAGATCACACTGTCATTTAAGGGTTATATCTAAATACTTCAACATGCTTTGTTTAACAATGATGGCCACTCCATTTCATGTATGAATTTCTTGTTCATAGTAGATGATTTAATGTTCTTCAGATGTGAAACAACCCGTTCTGATCCATTTTAGTTCACTAAAACTCACAATCAATGTTCAGTCTTGACAATTCTGCTCTGGTAACATTAAGTTTGCTTTAGTTCACGGTACTGACATTCCCTGTACTAATGGCATATATATCTTTGCAGTGTTGAAGCTTCAGCAGTTTGACATCCTTTTGGCTTTTACTCAGGTACATCATGAGTACCACTGCTACTTGCCCTCTGCTTTTCCCAAGTAGTCTGTTGCATACCTTTTGACCTGAAGGTCTCTTCCCTGTTGACATTGTCCTGGATGTGCCTGTTAGATTTTCTTGACCAAATACTGGAGTGGGTTTGCCATTTTCTTCTCCAGTGAATTGTACTTAGTCTGATCTTTTGTCTATGATTTGCCTGTCATGAATGTCCCTTCTGGGAGCATATACTCCTAATGGTACAGCTCTTAGCATCAGTAGGGCACAGTCTCCTTCAACCCTACAAGGTAACAATTCATGAAGGGCCTTGCTTATTAAATGCATTAATGTTTATTACATATACCAATAAGCATGTTATTTAATTTGTATTAAATAGACTACTAAATATTAATGTTGTATCATCCCATCAAAGACTGCTTGGAAACAGGTTTTTCACATGAATATGCAATTATAGTATCTTAATGTATTTCAAATTCTCTCCAGATTGGAGTATCGGTGATTTTGGGGAAGGGTAGAAATTTTATTTCTCAAATTATGCTGAAGTAATGAAAGCCTCAAAAGGGCTAGTACTCAATCAATAACAATGTGTTTGTGTCACTTCAGCCATTAAATGTCCCCCTAAGGACATAAGCCCGGGTCTTCCATTACTGTCCTTTAAAAACCAAGTCCAGATTGCCATTTTTTCCCAGCTCCCACTGACACTGATTGATTTTATGTATTTTATGAGCTGCTGGCTATATTTATTGTGGCTAATTTTCAATATATTGTTCATTTTATTGTCATTACATATATATTTATGATTTTAAGCTGCTCTGTGGACATCCAAAGCTTTCCTAATAATAAAAAAGAATAATGCTAATGGGTGTAAAAAGAACAATTTAATTGAAAGAAACAGAAAACTGAATGCTTCATATACTAGAATAGCTTTGCCCTAAATGGAATTCTAAAAAAAGCCGAGCTCAAAAATATGGCTGCACAGCTCCATCTAAAGGCTACTACTTTGTAACAACTAAATCATATAAATGAAACTTCAAAGTACTATTGATGTTACATTGCAAAAATAATTGCATTATGTTTTTCCCCAAAAAGCAACATGTACTTTATATTATTGCAATAATATTTTAACAGCATGTGTGATTGCTAACTTGGTATAGTTCACTTCAACTTTTTATAGCAACAGGAAATTTTAAATATTTGTCTATACAGGTAGTCCTTGCTTAGAGACCACAATTGGGACTGACAACTCGGTCACTAAGTGACGTGGTCGCTAAGTGGAAAATATGTGACTGTGACTATGCTTACGATTTTGCTTCAGCTTTCCTTTTTCCCCACTCCCTCGCTCTTTGAAATGCTCACCCTACAACTGGAATCACTACTGCAACAAATATTGAGCTATAGACAAAAAGAAAAATTATAACACAGAAAAATGTCATGAAAAACTTAAAGGACAAATTTGGTATGTAAGATACAGAACTCTTACACTGTAAGAAAAGGTTTTATTCCAATTTCAGATTTTTTTTCCTGACTTGCACTCTCTAGTTTAATGGGGAAAGTACACTGATTATCAATGTTTTCATCTAGATTTTGTGGATATCTGTAATGTTAATTTAGAAAAAATAGGATGCTAAACGAAGGATGAAATGTTAGATATTATACATTTTTAATAAAATCTTGATATTCAATTGCTTTTTTTTTCCATACCAGATTGGGCATTCCAAATTCTTTTGCAAAGCTAGCAGTATTCCATGAACTTCAGCAACACTTGGAACAGGTGAATCCATAGCTGGTTATACACCTTAAAAACAGAAAAACTTTATGTCAACTTTCCTAGCATTCTGGAATATAATACAGGAAGTCCTCAATTAGAAACCACAATTGGGACTGGCAGTTCTGTCGCTAAGTGAAGCAGCCACAAGTGGGAAATCATGTGACCACAACTGTGCTTTTCTTTTGCCCACTCCCTCACCCTTTGGAATGCTCATCCTGTCACTAGGATAGCCACCCCAAAATGATAAGACTAATCAGTTTCACACCTTTGTATTTTGTTTGCCTCCTAACCACCACCACCACCCTTTGGAATGCTCACCCCAGCACTGGGATAATTAGCAAGAAGGGAATTAATATTTGTATTTATGTTCATTGGAGAGGAATGGATTACAAGGGAGTAAACAGGCACACAATGGGGACTCCACATTGAAAGGAATTCGGTGGCACCAGCAGCCCTGAGTGTACTTGGGCAGGGAGCCATGAGCACACTACAAACAGCCCTATTATGTGCCTGTTTGTGCTCTGAGAGGGGGGGGGAAAGGGAAAAAACAACAACAAGTGATGTCTGTAGGCAATCTCTCCTGTGCCTGACCCATTCCCCGTGGTAGCACATTCCTTTTGATGTGAATTCCCCACTGTGTGCCTGCTTATTCTCTTATAATCCCTTCCTCTCCAATCTCTCCACTCTGAGAGGGAGAAAAATTTAAAAAACAACAGTTCAGGCACAGGACAAAGCTTACTGACTGTAATGGTGATCACATGATTGAGGGATGCTGCAAAGGTCGTAAATGCAGGCATTAGTTGTAAAGTTATTTTTTCAGCACCATAACTTTGAATGGTTGCTGAACAAGGTAGTCGCTGAGGACTACATATATACTTTCTAATTTAGAATTGTATTAAATGGATAGCCCAGACTAACTCTAAAGTGGGATTTGACACATTTTTTATTCAGACATTCTACACACAGCATCCTTAAATTCCATCCAAAAATAAAAATTTAAAGACATATGGGACATGCAGTCCTGTACTTAAATGCTACCTTAATAGTTACAGATGACAAAAAAAATCACATATCTATAAATCAGTTGGCAAAGAATGAAAACAGTGCTCTGTTTGTCCTCTGTACCTGAAACAGAAACCTAATCAGAATTAAACCCAACTTTTTCTAATGACATTTACTTCAGACAAGATGAATATGATTCAAATCTCAGGTATGGAAAATTAACAAAAGACCAATTGATTAGGTCAAGGACTTCAAATACCTAGGCATCCACTTCCAACCGTCCACCTGCTGGAACAACCGAGTGAGCTTTCTATTAGAGCTCAAAGTTTCTAATGCAATCTTAAAATATGCTAGTCATCATGGCAATAATTATGTTCCTGTGGCAATAAAATTGTATAAAGCAATGATCCTGGGCTTGTTATATGGCACACAATTCTGTGTTTATAAGGATGCCCCTATCTCAGAAGCTGTTCAAGTTTCTGAAAGCCATACTCCATGTTCCATGCTCAACTTCAAATGCCCTTGCTCAACTATGGCTTGGCTGCATTTTTCCTGGGGCCCACTTGAGACACTGATATCTCTGAAACACCTCACCCTATCAGATAGGTTTTTCTCATCCCTGAGAAGGCAATTGATGAATTTATATAACGTGGTAGAATGTTTACTCAAAATGCAAATATGTGTGGAGAAATGTTAAGATATGCAAACAATGGTGGAAGGGTAGTGGGCTGTATGTGTCAATTGGTAAAAAAAAAAAAAGAAATTGGGTCAAGAATGAATGGGTAATGAATGAATGAGGACTGCATAAAAAGCATATTGCATTATAAGAAAGTATGTTTAGGGGGGTTGGAATATAGAGACAATTGAATGAAGATCAAATAACAAAATAAGTATATGAGTGAACAGTGAATGGGATGTGAAGGGGAAAACTGTCAGTACCGTGGTTGTTCTAACAACCAGGAAACACACTGAGACAAGGAACTGGTCTCTAATATTTATTGCTAGTACTTAACAGGAATCCTAACAAACTGAAGAAGCGTGGGAAAACCCAGACATATAACCCCCCAAGGGTTAAGGCGGTCCCGATCTGTGTCTCTTTGAATGGCTGAACAATTCATCAGTGCTACGCATGCGCTTGACAGTCTGGATGGGAGCCCCCCGCTCGCCATCCTTACTCATGACAGTGGTTGGAGAAAGAGAGAATGTCCAGGCAAGACCAAAGAAAGGTCAAATACAGTAATCAACTAACATGAAATTTTAAAAAATAAAAATAAGTATTAGAATGTAGATTCATAAACAGAAAAAGGCCAGTTTCAAATTCAACATTTCATGATGGCAATCACAGTTGAAAAAAGTGGTTGGAAAGAGTCCATGAGAACCTCAAAAAGAAAGAGATGAGAAGTGTAATGAATAGAAGGAAATTTATGAAGTGGTATATAGACATGATGGAAGCAAGGCTGGTTTGCAAAGATAGAAAGATATAGCATAGCATAGTGTAAACTATATTTAATTAGATTTCCTTTGATCGCCTGCCTTTAATTTCCTTTTCTTACTATTTATTGTTTTTCTGTGATCTGCACAATGTGGCTTGCCTGAAAGGGAATAGTGTGATGGCCATATGTGTAAAAATGGGAACCTTGGAGGGATATTTTAAAACGTTTTTATAAAAAATAAAATGAAACAATGAATTGGGATGACTTTAAAGCAAGGCACTAACTGAGCTGGCTTTTTCTAATAACTACATCAGACAAGCCATGGAAGTCAGGTACAGAGCTTAGAAAAGAAATCAAATTCTAATGATGAAAATGACAGCGTGGATGTACAAAACGTATCTCCCGAAGTACTGTACCCTGGGTCAATGTTCATAAAATAAAATTGGTACCCAAGGCCTGAATCTTGGTATTCTTTTTTACAACTAAATTTAAAACACCTTCTGAATTAGGCAATTAAAATTGCACTACATTGTGGACACATTATTTTGGATGTTTCAGATTCCTCTATGGTTAACAGATTAAAGAAAATGCTTTATATTTAGGAATGCAGAAAATCAAGAATCATCAGTGAAAGATTAGAAAAGCTAGTCTGATTCTGTACAAACCACAAAAAAAGTCTGTGGAGGTACCTGTCAATTCCCATGTGGCTAGCAACACCAAAGAAACATGAACTGCCCAGATTTCAATCAGTACTGTGTGCATGTGTATGCCTTTGGGTCAGCATTGACTCCTGGCAGCTGCCTGGTCTCGTGCCCGAAGATTTCTTGGCAAGGTTTTTCAGAAGTGGTTTGCCGTTGCTTACTTCCTAGGAATGAGAGTGACTGGCCCAAGGTCACAGAGCTGGGTTTGTGCCTAAGGCAGGACTAGAACTCACAGCCTCCCACTTCTAGCCTGATGCCTAAATACAGAATTCTGAACAGTGTAATAGGAATTTCCCTTCCTCATTTATAATGGGTTAATTAAGATGGAGTCTCATTGGAAGGCTTTTTGCCAGATCTCTCCCTATCTAGCCTGAGCTGCCTTTTATATGATAAACCAGGGTTTCTCAACCAGGGTTCCATGGAACCCTAGGGTTGCACAAGAGGTCACTAGGGATTCCCTGGGAAATCAGAATTTATTTAAAAAATTATTTCAAATTCAGGCCACCTCACATTAAAGAGATAAGTTTCATTCTTTATTTTTAGTTTAAGATCGCTGTTAGCACATATATATAGGCCTAAACATGACACAAATAATTTTGTAACTTGGGACCTATATACTTTTCAGGGTAATCTCAGTATCTAATTTCACTGACTATCCAAAATATTTTCATGAACCAAGCTGGAAGCAGGCACTACCAGTACCCTTTCTATCTCTATCCACCTCCAATTGTTTCATCTTTCTTTTAGGTAAATCCTCTTTTTATGGACAGGAAACTAGTGTACTGAACTTCTTATGAAACTAAAGATTCTTCTGTCACACATGGATCTAACAATGTTTATTTTACCACACAGCGCCCCCTCACCTTTCCCTGGTTATAAAAAGCCGAAGAAGGCAGTTAGAGTGCCGAAAAGGAAGGTTCTTCCTTTTGCTGGCAAAGGCATTTTCTCTCTCCCTTATTCCAAACCGTATTTTATTATGTGAACCAGATTCTTGTATCATCTGCCCCTGAACTCTGTTAGTAATAACACTAATCGGTGCCTCTTGGTTTACACAGACCAACACTAGGATCAAAATCTCCAAAGGCTTGAAAAAGGCGCATCTAAAACTCCAACCCCACTCTGCCGTCACTGCCGAGTTATGCTGCTACATATTACTCACTAAACGCTACTTTCTTTCACTTGGGGGCTTCCACAATGTCCCTGGAGTCTCGGGAGACCGTTTCCTCGTTCCCACACCTCTGAACGCTCAACTTCGGCTCCCGCTCCGCTCCTTTTCGCGCTTTCCTCCGAGTGGTCCCCGAGGCAACCGCCTGCTAACCAATTGCCTCATCGCTTCCGCATCCCGTGACCGCAACGGAGGCCTCCAATTGGTAACGCCAGAAAGGAGGAGAGAAGGACGGCGCTGCAGCCCAAGCTGCTTGAGTCTGGCCGCTTCCCAATTACTGAATCTGATAACTGAGAGCCGAACCATGTGGCCTGTTCACACATAATTAAGGCTGACTAAGAAGCGATTATTAAAAATCCGCCTCTGAACATTGCGAACAAAAGCGCATTCTGGGAATTGTGGCGTGCTGTTTTTTTTGGTGCCTTCAAGTCAGTCTTGACTCCTGGTGACCGCCTGGACAAGTCTCTGCAGTTTTCTTGGCAAGATTTCAAATGGTTTGCCATTGCCTGCTTCCCAGGGCTAAGAGAGAGTGACTAGCCCAAAGTCACCTGCCTTTGTGCCTAAGGCAGGATAAGAACTCACGGTCTCCAGGTTTCTAGGCTAGTGTCTTAAGCACTACACCGAACTGGCTTTCATTGTAGCGTTACTTGTAAAAAAAATCGGAATCTCCTTTCTAAGCCAGGTATTGTTTGCTGTTTTCTTCATAATCTCGGAAAAATGCAGACCGTTTCATTTGAATTAGGAAAACATTCACACAGACTCCAGTCCAGTATGAACTAGGACAAGCTGAAATTTTGTATTTGCCGCTTTCTTTTTACTGCAGTCAAATGCTTAGGTTTTTATTGGCTGGTTGCAACACAGAAGTCACGTAAAAATGGCTTCTCCCACCACTTTGAACCCGGAAATCCCTTCTCCTGACAATGAGATGCGTCATTCTCATTACTTGTTATTGTTGTTCTTCGCGAGATCCGCCTCTTTCCCCCCAGTACCCAATAGTATAAAAGAATGAGGTGAAGGGCAAACCTGCCGCCCAGTCGCACTAGCAGCCGCGGTTCCGAGGGCCGGCCGCCGAACCTGCCATCTTCTTGCGTCACAGCGCTGGGAGGGGTGGAGAGGGCTCCGCGCGGAACCTTGGACGTCGCTGGGGTCCGCTCACCAGACATCCAGGACCTGCTGGGCAGGCCGGTAAGTTCCGTGCCGCGCGCCCGCGGCCTCGCTGCCCTTCCGACCCAAGGAGCTGCCTCCCCAAGGGGGCGTCCTCCAATCGTGCGGGGTAATAGAATAGCCGCCTTGGCTTCACCCCCATGTCCAGGGGCCCCGGCGGTTTAGTGCATCTGAGGGCACCAGCTGGCGGAGGCCGCCTGGTGGGGATTTGCTGCGCGATTAGTGAGCGCGGGGCCGAGAGACATATTCGTTCTCGAGAAGCGCCCGCCGCATAGCTTTTGTGCTCGGAAAACACTGTATTATTGAGTCGACTCCTCTCTCGTTCCTGTGAGGAGCAAATGATCCGTTTTGGTTTCATGTAGTTGTTTCAATAGTTGGCAACTTTTTCGGGCTTCCATGGCGCAACAGACCGTTGCCTACGGCTCTCCAAGTTGGCGATCTCGATTTTAATGCGAAGCCAAACGGTTGTGCCCTTGATCTCTCATTCGAGTGTACCTGTGTGATTTTGAGATCAATGCTATGTATACTTACTACTTTTATTCTCTGTTAATTTTGATGGTTTTATCTCCATACACATAAGCACATAATGGCACTGTTAATGTAGCAACCTGGGTTTTTTCATAAATGGATTGTGGTTGGTCTTGAGGACAACCCACTAACTAAAAATCTTGCAACTGTGGCAAGTAGGTCAGTTAAGATGGGGAATTTCCGGTCGATCCATAATATGCAATTTCCTGTTCCAAGGATTTTCAAGATGGTGCTTTTCTGGAATGTTTGAAGTTATTGTGTAGGCAAAACTGTTATTTCAAATAAATCACTTTTAAGTTCCTGTTGGAGTATGGAACTTTCAAATATTCCAGAATATTTTTTTCTTGCAAAACTGTTCTATAAATAGTATAACATGCTAGTGTTTACGTTGCGGGTCATGACCTACAATAGGCTTGAAGGATTTTAAAGGCAGAGTCATCCCTATTGTGGGAGTGGGGAAGAAGCGGTTTCAATATATACCATAGACCTGGGCAGTGAGTGATTCTTTTGACAAGCGAGGGTATGCTTGTTCAGAGCTGCTTTTGTGCTGATGGTTTAATAGCTGGGATTAGTTATAAAAGTATGTCTATATGCTGCTTCTGTCTTCTCTCTCAAAATGGTGGGAAAGCATATTTCCATTTTATAGTACTGTATTTCCCTCCAAAACTGACCAATGCCATTCTAAGGAGCTACCAAAAGAGAAGTTTAGATGCCACATACACAATGCATTGTATACTACTATAGGCAGACTAATGAAGAAACAAATACAAAAATAAACATACTTAGTAATGAGTTAAGATTGGATTACATGTTGAAATAAAAGCTAATCATGGGCCGGGAAGCATTTAAAAACTCTAAACAATTATTTATGTTTTACAACACATTAATATGTGCGGAGTCCTAGAGTCTAACAGTGTTATTGATTGTTTTTGAAGAAATTTGCTTTCTATTAGAAATAATAGATTTCTAAAGATAAATGGATGAGCAAGATTACATGAGAGAGGAAAGTGTTAATGAGTGGGGTTTGAATAATATGTGTTATAGTTCTTTTACATAACTAGGAAATTAAGAGACAGTAAATCATCAGCAATTGTCCAAGTAGAGATGACCTAAAATGGGGTAGAGACATTTGAGTGTAGCATGTAAGGAAAGGAAATAAACTAAGCAAGTGATTCTAGATAAATCTTGGTCTGTTAAAAGCAGTTTTGTCTCTTGGTAGATTTGCTAGAGATAAGTGTTATTTTAGAGAATTTATATACTATGTTTCAAATTGATTTACACTCTTAAATAAAAATTATTAAAGATTTTTTAAAAAAGATAAAAACTAATACAAACTAATATAAAGTGAGAAAAAGAAAAAGTAATCAGAGAGAAAACTCAAAGTGCAAGAAAGAAGAAAAGAAAATTAGAAAAGAAAGAAAAAAGTAGCTTCCAATCTTCACAGCAAGTATAAGTACAATCATAAATTTACTTCTTGCTCTATGGTTACAACGTAACTCTTTTCTCTGTACTCTATTCTGCCTAATCATCAAAACCATAAATTGTAAGTTCATTTTTTTTCTGTTTCATGAAAAAAGTCCATAAGGTGTTTCCAGTTAGCAGTAAATGTAGATATTATCATTTCTCTGATCAAAGAAGTCAATTTAGCCATCACAGCATCTTCACCAACCATTCCTCCATTGTGGGTAGTGCCAAATCTTTCCATTTTGTGCAGATAATAATCTCACTGCTGTTATCATATACAAAAACAAAGTTCCATGACTTTCTTCCAACTGTTTGTCCATCAATCCTGTAAGAAAAACCTCTGGTTTCAATTGTATATTGATATTTAAAATCCTCTGAATAAGCGTATTTGAATCCAGAATTTTCTAGCTATTTTACATGTCCCCCAAATGTAATAAAATGTCCCTTCTTGTTGTTCACATTTCCAGCATAAATTTAAAGTGCCTTTATACATTCTAGATAATTTCTCTGGTGACATACAGTGTACCAATGGTACATCATTTTATAAAAATTCTCTTTAGGATTATAACATAATCTAAATTTCAATCCTTTCAACCACATATTTTCCCATTCTTCCATCTGTATATTATAACTAATTTTTTTAGCCCACTATCTTACATTCTTTCACTTGTTCTTCTGTTTCAAATTTCAACAAAAGTTTATACATTTTAGCAATTACGTGTTCATCATTTGTACACAATTCTATGTCACATTCAGTCTTAGAATGCTCAAAACCATAAATTCTTTTGTCTACTTTAAATATTTCTAATAATTGCAAAATAAGAGAACCACTGACAACTATATCACTCTGCCACCAGTTCTTCTCTTGATTTTATTTTACATTCCCCTTTACAACATTCTAGTATCGCATGATAAGTTAGCCATTTGTGTTTGCTTATTATTTCTTGTCTATAAAATGCTTTTTGTGCTGAGAGCCACAAAGGTGTTTTCAGGCACAACCTGGGTTTGTATCTATTCCATATTCTCTGTATGGCACGTCTAATATAATGATTTTTAAAATCCACATTAACCTTGATTTTGTCGTACCACAAATATTCATGCCACCCAAATCTCAGGTCATGTCCTTCTATTTTTCAGCAACACCCACTCTTTCATCCAAACCAAAAAGCAAGCTGCAAAATACAATTTCAAATCAGGTAAACCCAATCCTCCTCTTTCCTTTGCATCTTGTAACTCATATTTAACTCATGGTTTTTTACCCCTGCCACACAAATTTAGATATGTCCTTCTGCCACCGTTTAAATGGTACATCGGTTGTCAAAACAGGTATTATCTAAAACAACATCATTCTAGGCATTCTCCCATCTTAACTTATCTTTTTTAAACTCCATTCCATATTTTACCTTCTCAACCTTAAAACCTGTTTTATTCATCAATTATGTTTGATCTTCTATTTTCATCTTCACCTTCTGTTTATTAATCTTGAAACCTGCTAACGCACCAAATTCTTTTAAATTTCCCATTAATATTTCAATTCCCTTTAAAGGGTCTTCCAAAACCAACTCCAAGTCATCTGCAAAAGCTCTTAACTTATAAGATTCTTTTTTAATCTTTATTCCCACAATCCTCTCATCTTGTTTTATATCTCTATTCAGTATTTCAAGAATCAAAATAAAGAAGAGAGGGGACAGTGGGCATCCCTGTCTTGTTCCTTTTTGAATCTCGCATGGTTTTGTTAGATCTCCATTAACAGTTATTTGTGCTTTCTGTGAAGTGTAAATTGATCTTACCCATTTTATAAAGTTCTCTCCAAAATTCATATCTTCCAAAAGCTTGAAGAAGAAAGCCCAATTCAAATTGTCAGAGGCCTTCTCTGCATCTAAAAAAATCAATGCAGCTTGTTTTTCATTATGTTGCTCCGAATATTCCAGAATGTCCAACCCATTTCTAACATAGTCCTTAACTGTCTTTTAGGTAAAAACCCACATTGATCCTCATGAATAAATTCTTGCAAAATTGTTTTCAGTCTATCAGCTAGAATCATTGTGAACAACTTGTAGTTGTTATTCAATAATGATATTGACCTATAGTTTCTTGTTAAAGTCAGATCTTGTCCCTCTTTAGGTATTAATGCTATACTGGCCTCTTTCCAACTCCCTGGCAACTTTCCTCCCTGTAGGATAGAGTTCATTGTGTTTTGTAAAGGTTGTAAAAGTTCATCTTCAAAATGTTTATAATAAGAACCTGATAATCCATCTGGCCCAGGGAGCTTTCCTAATTTAATCTTTTCTATAGCTTCAGAATGTCTTATTGTTATAGGTCCATTCATAATCTGTCTCTGTTCCTCTGTAATCCTTAGTAAATTTTGTTTCTTTAGATATTAATCTATTTTCTCTAGTGAGATGTTGCTTCCTTTTATATAAATTAGAATAATATTGGTGGGATACTTTTTGTATGGGCTCATTGTCCCTTAACACAGGATCTCCCTCTTGTAATTTCAATATTACATTCTTTTTCTTTTCGTATTTTATATGCTAGCCATTTCCCTGGTTTATTTGCAAACTCAATTTTTTTTTTTGCTTTACATAATTCATTTTTCTATTTCTCTTACTGGTAACAGATAATTGTCATTGTAAAAGCTTAATTTGTTGAGAAATACTTATCTTCTCTGGAAATGTCTTTAATTCTTCTTGGAAATGTCTTTAATTTTTCTTCTTTTCTCTTTATTTCATCCAAAATAGCTTGTGTTTTCTCTTGGCTCTTTAAGTTCACTATTATGTTGTTTAAAATAACCTCTAATAAAAGCTTTACTTGCATCCCAAACCATTCTTAAATCAGTGCCTTTACCTACATTATTTTCAAAAAAATCTTTTTAATTTCTTTTTACAGTCCTCCATTATTGCTTCTTTCTGTAGCAACATTTCATTCAGTCTCCATCTAAAAGAATTAGATGGATCTAATTCTTTTATAAACCAAACTCACAGGATTATGATCCCAAAAATCTTTGTTAATATCTCTGTTTTAGAAACCTTAGTAGCCAACATCTTTGAGATCCAAATCATGTCTATTCTTGAAAAGGATCTATGTCTTTCAGAAAGGTAGGTATACTCTCTTGAATTGCCATTTGTCTGTCTCCATATATCAACCAGCCCTAAGTTATCCATCAAATGAAAGAAAACGTTTGGTAATTTACCTTGAGCGATTTTAATATTTTTCTCAGAAGTTCTGTCCAGTTGTGGAGATATCACTCCATTCCAATCCCCTATAAAACACCAATATTCATAAGACAAACCTATTCATCTGTCCATAAGTCGTTTACAATTCCCAGTATCAAAGTCTTAGTCCCTTGCAAATTAACGTCCACCCTAATAAATCTACCATACTCATCACTCAATACAAGTTCTGGTTTTAGTTGGGGATATACAAAACACCTCAATTTTTTTTTATTCCTGCGGAAATTAATTCGTCACCCAAATTTTTATAAATCAAATATTTTATGTCCTTCTTTCTGATATAATTTGCCTACAAGAGACACACATCTTGTTTTAATTTTTTCAAATAATTATTCTTTTTCTTTTGAGGAGCATTTTGATCCATTTATATTCCACATTAGGCATTTGTAATCCACATCAAATTAGAAAAATACCTGCAGCACCTAATTCAGTGTCATCCTTTTCAGTCTCCTCTGACACCTCCATTTGAATCTCCTCTAATTCTTTGAATTTTTCTAGAAGTTCCCTTGCTTTCTGGACAGAATTCAGTTGAAACCTCTGCTGTTTAAAAGTAAAAATCACACCTTCCAATATGTCCCATCGAAATGGGATCTTTTTCTGCTTTAATCTGTCAAAAAAAAAAGTTTGCAAGAGCCTAATTTCTTAACCACTTTTGGATATAATTAATTTACAGCTAAAGAGAGATTTTCTGAGCGACAGAATAAGATTCTACTTGGTGAGTTATCATTTTTTCTGGATTATAAAGAAATAAAGGAACAAAAAAGTTTTAAAGACTTTAAAACTTTTGGCAAAAAGCTTAACAAGGAGCCGATGTAAGAAAGTTTAAAACGGATAAAGGAGGTAGTTATTTTGAAAGATTACTTTTGGTGAAAGTGCTTTTGAACAAATTGGACTTAAATTGGACAAACGAACCAGACCTTCGTGGGAATGTATTTTGTTTATTATTAAAGAGTGCAGACAATTGGTGGATTTTACAAAACAACGATAAAGTTAATATGAGCCGGACTACAATGTTGACTATAACTACGGAGATGTTGATTGTGATGCTGACTGTAACTACGGAATGCCATTAGAGACAAAAGTATTAAAGGCACAGGAAGTCGAAAGAGAAAATAAGGGGGGAAAAGCTTGTCTTTTCTTTTTCCCTTGTTTGAGACACTGTCATTTTTGGATTATAATAATGGCAACCAGCAGAAAAGCGGCAAGAACGGAGGGGAGGAGAGGATTGCTAGAACACCCTGCAGAGAGAGGAATTACACCAGATTTACTTCAGAAAATGTTTGAGGAATTGGTCAATAAGTTAGCTGAATCACTTTATACTAAATTGAATGCTTTTGAAAAAAGAATGGATGAAAGACTTGTAAAAATGGAAGAAGAGATAAAAAAAGTTAAGAAGATGGAAAGCTCTATAAAACAAGTGTCAGGAGCGGTAAAACAAATTAATGATAATTTTAGAAAATTTAGAGAGTAAGAAGTTATAGACAGAGAATTGGAAAGAGAACTAGATAATCTTGCCTCCATTGGAACAGAGAGAAAATGATTTTTTTTTTTTTGAGACTTAGAGCAATCCCAGAGGATTATGGTAAAGACATTAGAGAAAAGATTATTAAAGTCTTAGCAAATTTTGTGGATTGGGAAGAGGAACATACAGAGGCAGAAATTGATTATATAGAATAAATTCAAGATTTGTGAAAACAAGAAATGTTCCAACGGTTGCTTTGGTGCACTTTGCCAGGGAGAAGACAAGAGACCAAGTTCTGCAGCAGCATTTTAATACGAGATTGAAGATTGATAATACAGTTAAAATTGTCCTTAAAGAAATTCCTATCCGAATTTTATGTAATAGAAATTGATTTACACTTAAGTTAGCTGTGCTTATTTTCAATGTCAGTTTGGTCTTGGAACATCACAGTTTTCTTACCATTCTTATATATGAGCAGGCACAGTTTAGGAGGATATCCAGAAGGTTGTGGGGAGGAAATTCTGGCAGGCCTAACTCCAGGCTTTGGTTCCTTGAACTGTATATAGCTTAAAATATTGTGAGTACTTGGTTCCTCTCAAAAGGAAGCGAACTTCAGAACAACTATATTGTTTTTTTAATTGACATTTTCATCTTCTTTCCATAGACCTGCGGCATGGATCCGCAGGTAAATCTCAGCGTGACCTTCCAGGGTAACACCCAGAATTTCCTTGTATCCAATTCATCTAATACCACATGGGCTGATGTGGAAGCCATGGTGAGTTGGATCTTTGCTAATTGTGATTCACAGATCAATAAAAGAAGAAAATAGCTAAAACATAGAAGTTGAAAAATCTCCTTTTGATGTCCTCACAGCCCCAACCCTTTTTTAATTTTGCAAAAGGTTAAATGTATTTATTAGACATTCATAGCATGATCCCAGCGTTCTTCCCATCCTTTGATCAGCAATATTGGATAGGTACAATTATTGCAATTGCATTATAGTCCCCACTCTTCATTAACTCCATGGTTGGGGAAAAGGCTGAGAGCAATTTGGCTGCTGCATTGCTGGCATGACTAGAGTACTCCAGCTATACTGTGGTCAGGCCAGCATAACATTATTATCTTACAGCTTCAACCTTCTCCCTCAATTTTTACAGAGATATAGTGCAAGATCAGTGACTAGGAAATAACAAAATTCTAGGAATCATTTGTACAGGCTACCAGAGGATAATCAAAAATATACTTGAGCTCCCAATGGTGTTCACTTCACTTTTTAAATGTTCTTTCTGTACATAAGTGAACAGTTGTTCTTGCTCAAGTTCTTTGTGGAAGTCTGACCAATCCCTGCTTCATAGCAGAAGGTGGATGGGATTGAGTTACAATCTATTCAGGACCAAAGGAGATACAGTAGGTGCTTGTACCCTTCAGGTTGCTCTTTGTACGCCTGTGGGAAGCAGATCTGAGATGTTTTTTGATCAGCGTTTAATATTAAAAGTGATGGGAACTGTTATTTCAATAATATTGCTAAAGCAAAATAAGATTTTTAAAGGGACGCGGTGGCACTGTGGGTTAAACCGCTGAGCTGCCGATCGGAAGGTCGGCGGTTCGAAACCGCGCGGCGGGGTGAGCTCCCGTTGCTAGTCCCAGCTCCTGCTCACCTAGCAGTTCGAAAACATGCAAATGTGAGTAGATCAATAGGTACCGCTTCGGCGGGAAGGTAACGGCGTTCCGTGAGTCATGCTGGCCACATGACCCGGAAGTGTCCTATGGACAACGCCGGCTCTAAAGGCTTAGAAACGGAGATGAGCACCGCCCCCTAGAGTCGGACACGACTGGACTTTACGTCAAGGGAAACCTTTACCTTTACCTAAAATAAGATTAAATGTAAACTTAGTGCAGCTGTAGAGACAGTGTTTAAAAAGGGGTGTGGACTTGCATGTTTTTGCTGCAACTCTTTTCATTCAATATTAACATAAGATTGCTTTGCCCTTTGTGTGGAAATCTTTAACTTGCTAGTGTACTTACTTGTACTCTGTTTTTTTCTTTTTTGAAACTTTGTATCCTGTATTTTTTTGTCCGGAAGGCACTGACTGACTTATATTTGAAATTTTAGTTTTTCTCAAATTCCCCGGAATTTTGTATTGCATGCAGAGGGTCTGTTGGAAGAGATTTATTATTTACTTCATTTGTTTTCAGTAGATTTAAAGTTGGTTGAAAACTCAGGTCCATGGGGGAAGGGAGGTGAAAGCAAGGCTGCCAAAGTCACCTTTTGATTAATGGACTTGAAATAAGTATCTGCAAAATGTCGTAAGCTTGTAGACTTCTGCACTGGGATGCAGAACTTTGATTCTTTAAGTACAGAATATATGCAGCTTGGATTTGGCATGAAGGAGTGGAATTGTTCCTGGCTTCATTAGCACTTTTGAGATATCAATAAAAAGAAGGATTAATCATTGCTGTCTGTTTCTTGTTCATCATGGAGGCGGGCTAGTTCACTACAGCTAATTTCTGTTGTAGGTCAAAGTCTCATTTGAACTGAATGATATCCAGATCAAATACCTAGATGAGGATCGTGACGAGGTACTGTACTTCTATATTCCTATGAAGGCTTCATTTTAACAATGGAAAGTTTGTCCTTGGGCTTTGAAAGAGTAGAAAGATGAAAAGAACCTTTATACATTTCTTATAAAGAAGCTTCTTTCTCCTTGCAAAATTCTTGGTCTGTATTGGATAATATTTTATTTCGCAAATTGTCTCATTTGTCTGACGTCACACTTGAAGCTTGCTTACCATCTCAGGATTCAAAGGATGATATGTTTTAAAAAAATAATTACCTCTTTCTAGCAGGAATAAGGTCATTTCTTGAATCCTACCTCCTGGTGACAATAGTCCTATCTATGCTTTAAAAAATATTTTGCTATTGAAATTATAAAAAGATCAATTAGTTTGTTTATTTATTTCCTGGCAATGCAACTTATATATTTGGTCAAAGTTGGTAGGAAACTACTGTTAGACACTTTTAGTAATGTCTAGAACAAGAGTGTTGTACATGCCTCTTGCTCCAAATTTGCCCATTGTTGAGAAATAAACATGTTAGAAAATATTTTTATGTGAGGAATGACTTATTCCTCAGTTGCTTTGCCATTCATGTAGAGCTGGCTTCCTCCTGATATGAGTTATACTACAATTTCCAACTTCCCCACCTAGCATGGAATTCTGGCTGGGGTGTCCAGACAACACCAAGTTGGGATGGGCTGGTAGGTTTTGTGACATGCCTGTACCAATGGTCTTCATATCAGTGAGATGGCAGCATTTTGGGGCAGGAGAGACACGGTGGCTACATTTGGATAAGGTCTGACCAGCATGTATTTGTTGAAAGAACTTTTGGTACAGTCTTAACCTGCATGGCATTATTGATTTTATTGATTTTATTTATATAGCTGCCCATCTCATGAAAGTGACTCTGGGCGGCATACAACAATCCACTAAAACAATATATAAACCATCATTACCTAAAACCATAATAAAAACATTAAAAAATATAAAAGCAAAACTAAAACAGAAAAAAAAAGAATAGGCAAAGGAATGTTAATAATGGAGCCGTCTCACTAATTCACCCATCCCCGTGCATAATCAGGTCTTGAGGAACCTTCAAAAGCTCAGGAGGCCGACCTCATCACTTGGGGGAGAAGGTTCTGCAATGCGGGTGCCACAGCAGAAAAGGCCCACCGCCTGGGGCCTCACAAATGTAGCTCCTTAGACGACAGAACCCATAACATACCCATTCTGCTGGATCTAGTGGGATCAGCAGATGTAACTGAAGAGAGGCAGTTCCTCAAATAACCCAGTTTTAGCTATATTTATTTATTTTCTATCCTGCCTTTATTATTTTTATAAATAACTCAAGGCGGTGAACATACCTAATACTCCTTCCTCCTCCTATTTTCCCCACAACAACAACCCTGTGAGGTGCGTTAGGCTGAGAGAGAGCAACTGGCCCAAGATCACCGGCTTTCATACCTAAGGCAGGACTAGCAGTCACAGTCTCCTGGTTTCCAGCCCATTGCCCTAACCACTAGACAAAACTGGCTCTCTATACCTTGAACTATGTAACTTCTTAGTGGGAAAGCAAGATGGGGAAAAATATCTGTTATTTAATAAAAAGATGTAGGCAACCTAATGACAAGACAAGTGTCTGACAATAACTGTGACAGATGTCAGAAGCCAGGCAACTGCTCTGAAATGATCATGTGAGAAATCCTGTTTAAGGGTGTGAATATGATAAGCAGCAGTGAAAAGCCTTCATTCATTCTTGGTTTCTTTCACAGGTGTCAGTCAATACTGCAGGTAAGTTGCCTTTGGCTGGCTCATAAAATCTGATGAGGAGTCCTAGCCGTAGTGCTGTGAATAAAGGCAGCAATCCTAATGGGGGACCCTGAGAGGAAGTACTTAATTGTACTGAGAAGTATACCTTTGTGCATAACATAACATACCTTACTTTCTCCCTGTAAAGATTGTATTCCTGATTATCTGGTTACCCAGCATTTATCTATTTCTACATTAGAATGAGGCTTTGTGTCTGCAGTTTCTCCACATAGCCATTAGGACACAAGCTCAACTTAATGGTGTCTTCAGCTCCTCATCCTGTCACTTCTTATTGTATAGTTAGGAAGGTCCAGTGCTAACTCACACATTCATGAAACATTTAAATTTTCTCAAAATTAATTCAGAGCTGAAGTGTGGATTGCTCATACTATCCAAGATATATGATTCTTCTTTTTTTTAGTTTTTTAAGTAGTTTGAACGTGGAATTCCATTATATCTGAAGAGATGAAATTAATGACATGGATTGTACATCACAATAATAGCTAACAAGATGTAAGCCAAGTCCTGCAGGGTGTATCAATTTCTCCTTCCTAAGCTTATGTGGTCATTGGATTCGGAAATGGGGGGTGTCATCTGTATCAAGGAATGAGAAGGAATTACCAAAGACAGTGAAATTATATTGGCCCTGAATGTGATTAAAAATATACTACAGGTAGTCTTCACTTAATGACCACAATAGGGACCAGAAAACTGGTTAAGTGGTGCGTTTGTTGTGAGTCACCATATGACCAGACCCGATTTTACAACCATTTTTACAATGGTTGTTATGTGAATCCAGCTTCCCCAGTGGACATTTTTGTCCAGAAACTGGCAAAAAAGATAGCAAATCATGATCATGTGACTGCAGGATGCTACAACTGGTTGTAAATGCGAGCCGGTTGCCAAGTGCCCAAATTGGGATCATGTGACTGTGGGGGTAGTGCGACAGTTTGCGACAGTCGTAAGTGTGAATACGGGTTGTAAGGCACTTTTTCCGAGGCTATCGTAACTCCTGACTGTCATTAAATGAATGGTCATTAAGCAAGGACTACCTATAGTATAGCTACAAATGCAGTTCTAGATATGGTAATATTAACCAGTTTGTTTCTCTCTCTTTTTAGAGGAATATGAAGAGGCTCTGAAGGTAACAGATTAGGCTAGCTTTTGGGGTTTATTTTTACAGCAGTGCAAATCAAATCTTGTAGATTCCTTGATGTGTCTGAGATTTTATTCTATTTTATCTCAGTTAATAAAATAAATTAAACTAACCTATATTGGTCCAATTCCAAGATAGTCTGAAGTACTTTTTAATCAATGCTGTTTGCCTATGGATATTGTTTATGCAGTAAATTGATATTCTCTGGATTATAGTAAATTACTCCTGCATTACCTTCCTCTCCATTTGGGTCAGAGTACATCTAAGAGCTTCTGTTTTTATGTTTCTTTCTCCACATTCTTATGGTGGCTCTCTGTCAGTCTCTTTAACAGCTTTAAGCATCTAATCTTTCCTTTTTGTCTTGCAACATTTCTGATTTTTAATACAAGTCTTATCTGTGTGATTGTGTCCTTGTAACTTATTCTGTGTGAAAGATCCTTATTACTGTTTCCATTCTCAAAAGCTTGATTCCAAACTTTAGATTCTCTCCTTAGTCTGATTCCTGGATGATGGATCTCTGTGTGGTGGTGAAGGGCATGGGCTCTCTTGTCACAGGTGGAGAAGTTACCAGTGGAATTTTGGCAGAACCAGGCAGCTAGTATCCCAGTTACTGGGTTATAAGAAGGCTAGTAAGGAAAGAGAAGGGTCCATGAGGGAGGGAGGGAGGAAGTTACCTGCCTGAAAGTTCTTATGGATTCAGCCCTGGAAATCCCAGTGTGCAAATCTGCACGGAAGCATGTACAAAAGACAGAGAAGCCAATGGATGTCCCATTAGGTTCACTCTCAGTTTTACAACATGAATGATTCTTACTCCTCATTGGCCCTCAAGTGAGGTGCAACAACTCTCTTTCCCACTTAGAAACAGAAAAAGTAGCTGGATAGTTAGAGGTTAACTATTCTCTTGGCCATAAAGAGGAGCCTCAAATTGATAATACAAAGTTCAAACAAAGCATCACTCCTCAGAGCACAGAAATAAAGACAGCTAATTCCTATGAATTGATTGAACCCTGCAGTCAAAATCTCCGTATCTCTTAAGACAAAATAAGATAGTTATTTGATAACTGAGAAATAGAAGGATGTTGAAGTTTTGAATAGAAATTCTAATAGAAACATCTCAGCATCCCCTGCCAAGCTCTTGCCAATCAGTACACAGGACAAGCTTCAAACAAAGCTGCAGGCAACTCTAAAATATAAGATGTTAGTACCTCATTACTGTTTCCCTATAAACTTAATTTCAGCTGAGCTCCCTGCACAATCTCACAAGTCAATATAGAAATAATTACATAAAAGGAAATTGGTTTTGACTTTTGGGGCCCTGAGGAATTAGGAAAAGTGAGCTCCCTGTATGTAGAGTTTTAAAAAAGCCATTATTAATTCAACTTCCATCTGACTTATAGTCAATCTTCAGTTTAAAAAAAAAAGACCCTTTTTCTGCTTTTCCTGTCTCTCTATATGTTCTACACCCAGGACATATATGTGCCACTGTACAGGTACCTTCTAGTATTTTTCCTTTTTTGCCTGTGTGCTTTTGGTCTTAACCTGAGTCATCTGCCCCTTCCCCTAAAAAAAAACTATGACCTTGGCACAGACCCGACTGCTTTCCTTCAGCCAGGCACTTCAACCTGCCACGTGGTGATAATTTTTAAAAATTCTGATTCTCAGTAAATGTGTCGGTTTAGAAGGATAAGATTGTTCGTTTTAGAAATGGCATATGATTCATCAGAATGTGTGTGCTCATGCAAAGGTAACTTTATTGAAAGTTATTTTTTTCAGATTGCAATGAAACAAGGCAATCAGCTCCAGATGAAGGTCTATAAATTAAGGTTTCCTTCAGGAATGTCTTCACAACTGGTCTTTGGGAAATCTGAGGAACCGTTTGTTGCAGAAGCTAAAAAGAAGCCCACGATTGCTCAAACTCTGATGAAAGACAAAGATACTGAAAGAGAGAATAAAAGGCTAAAGGTAGAACTAATTGTTTTCAGGCCATATGTTGTCCATTGACACCATGTCTTTCTTTCTTGGGCTTTCTATCTCAACTGGCTAAGGTTCCAATTTTAATTGCATTGAATTGTGTAGCAATTGCTTCATTCTGTTTTAACCAACCTTCAGATTCAGATTCAGATCTCAAGATCTGTGGTGGATAATGTCTATGTTGGTTTTATATAAATATCCTCCTGGGATGCATACTTGCTTGGGTATAGTGTATAGAGCTTAAAGTCCATGGGGTAGACTTGAATGCCTTGGGTAATTATCTCACTACTTTTCTATTTGTACAAAAATAGAAAAATACTGAGATAATTACTGAAGATTTGCAATAGGTTGATGAGGTGGTCTGGGTTCTCTGATATTATTCAAAGCTGGTTTTCGCCTGTCCTAGAGTTACTATATTCTCAAGTGCCTTATTTTTTCCACACTTTTTGTTGCTTATTGTTATGCTCATTGTTATTATTAAATATGGTACTAGAAACAAACCCCTAAAACATTATTACATTATTTAAGGCTATAACATTAAGTGTCACTTTTTCCAATTCAGTACTTTTATTCTCTTTTTGTAAAATTCCTACAAAGCATTCAGAGGGAAATGTGGGAATTGAAGGGACTGTATGTTATTTTTCCTGAAGAATTTGAAGGATAAATATTTCCTTGGTTTTTTGAAGTATATTCCATTCCTCACATTTTAGACTTGTTTGAAAGTAGACTTGTTTCCTACAAATTATTAACTGAATTCACTCCTCCCCCTTGCTCCCCCCACCCCCTGGAAATATCATCTATTTGCTAAAGGTTTTAATGTGGGACAAAGCTGAGAAAATCATAAGCCATTTTTTAAACCCACCAGCAAAATGTATTATCAAAATATTCAGCTACATTTCATTTGCCAGTAAGTAACCTGTCATATGTATTTAGAGAGAGGATGCTGTTTAATTAGTGCTATAACTGAAACATCTCCTTGTTGCATATATTGTTTTACCAAAAGTAACAAAAGGGTCCTCAATTTTTTTATGAACTCAACAGTGTTCTTGTCTACTGAGAAGCAGTAGGAGGTGCTTTGCTTTGGGTTTTTTCAGTTTTGGGCTGACTGAATACATGTAGCAAATTTTCAGGCATCCCCTTGGGCAAATGCCAAAGCACAGGTTACATTCTGTTCTACCAGAAGAAGGACTGTTTCTAGCAGGAAGCCTGTTCTTATTTTTAAGTAGAAAAAAACAATGTGCCAAAGACTGAAGAGAGCATTTATTTGCTGAGTCTTACCAAGTTCAGTATGAATAGCTATAAGGAAGTTGTATGTTAACTTTTGCTGCTGTGTTGTTGTTGTTTTTAATCTCCCTAGAGTGAGCACCTTCTAAGTGAGGTCCCTCCTGAGTGGTTCACAAGCTACTTGGAAAAGGTGAATGTGGTTTCTTTTCTGTTTGTCCTGTTATGCAAGAGGCTTTGAGTAAAAAGTCATTGGAGGTGATTCAAGCAGACCTGGAGAATAATATCTTTTTCTTCACAGGTATAGAAAAGGATATTATTTATCATGGCAGAAGCTTTGTGCATGAATTGATATTTGATCCAAACCGGTTAAACACAAATTCCATAGTTGATTCGATTTAAGGGGGCACTTTTGTCTATCTTAGTGTAGTGTGGTCATGGAGTAGAAAAAACTGACACATCCATCTCTCCTGGTTAGTGTGTGAGAACTGGAGGCATATAAATGTGGTGGTCCATTATGCCCTGAATTATATTTATGTGTTAATGTATATGTTGTATACAGAGCTACTTTTGTGCAAACCTACTTACTGCCTGTATGTTCTAGTGTGAGTGCATGCATCAGTGCTGGGAATGGGGATCAGAACAGGATATGAAAGACTAAGAGACACCTGCTCAGGATACGTTTCTTTACCCCTACCTTCCCTTTTCCAGTTCCGGGAGCAAGTTGTTCAAGAAACAGTTACAATGCTTGAACAGAAGCTGAATGACAAGCTGCTCCTTTCCAACCAGCTTCCAAGCTCCATGAGCAACTCGAAACACCAGGCTCCTGCAAGTTCCTTGGTGCAAGGCAATTCCTTTGACTGGCTGCTCTCTTGCAATAATTGTCATACCCCCATAGTGGGGATTCGCTACCAGTGCAGGTAGGTCACGGGCCAGGGGATTAAAATGCAGACTTGCATGATTTTATCATTGCCCAGGATGTTCGAAATTGGTATCCTGAGATTTTCTAGTGGCATTTGTTGGTGATGTGTATACGTGACTAAACAGACAAAAACGGTCTGTAATCATTATGCAGCCAAAGTGATGCATGAAAACATGGGATATCTCATGGAAACAAAAGATAAGGTTGGCGATATTTCTTGAATAGATGGAAGAGGAATAACAATTATTTTCACATTCTTCCTCTCAGTGAAACACCTGCTTTAAAAAAATATTACTATACCTTGCCTGTATTCCATTTTCCTTCCTTAGCAAAAACAAAAAGAGAGAAATTGGACAATAAATAGTACATGATACTACACTGGCAAAAGGAGCAGTTTTCACTTATTTTTGTTATTTATATACTGCGACTAATGCTGCTCCAGTCACATACAACTCTGAGCTGTTTATATTCCATTGATACAGTATTAAGATTAAAACACAATATGGAACACAATAACATTTGGTTCACCACAGGTGCACTTCATCAGAAACAACCAGAATTTACCCCATCCCCAAAGGCCCTCTGAAAAAAAACAAGTTTTAAACACTTTCAGGAATATTAGCTATTCTAACCTTTCTTCCCATTCTGATCTCTCTTCTTATTACTTCCCTATTTTGGCAAGGAGGTTTGCTTACAGGAGTTTTCTAAGATGAAAACTCACTGTGTATATGTTCACAGAAAATGTTCTGCAGAGGAAACTAGTTTTTGTTAACTCTTTTTTTTAATCTTGTGGATCCTCTCCGTACTCAGTTTCTCAGTCAGCATCTGAGAAAATGAAACTGGTCTCAGTTTCTCATGAAACAGAGAAGCTGCACTGGTCTCAGAATTTTGCTGTCTATATCTTGCCCCTAAGATTTCATCCAGTTGTATTCTATCTGTAAATACATTGTGATATCTCAGTAGCTCAGCTCAGCTGGGGAAATGGGTTAGTGAATAATTTAAACAGTTAATAAAGAGGGGGGGGAATCAGTAATTAACTACATTGCCTTTCTTATTTTCCCAGTGTTTGCGCATCCTATAGCATCTGTGAAATGTGTGAGTCAGGATTATATGTCCATGACCCTAATCATGTCTTTCTAAAATTGCGGAGGCCCACCTTGTGCATTTCAGAGACATATAACCCTGGACAGGTCTCACCTCATCTTGCCACTCTAGAGCAAGTCAGGTAAGCAACCAACATCCTTGTTATCTGCCCACTGAGTCCACTTGAATTGTTTATATTTGGAGTGCTCATGATAATGAATACACACCCAGTGAAGAAAGTACAGGGAAGGATCAAGGATATAACTACGTTCAAATCAACATGGGAAATTCACCATCCGGTTTGCCTACATGCCTTTCTTTCACCTCCAGTAGATCAGTGCTACTGAAATGGCAAGTTCCCATCTTGGTGTTGGATAAAAGCTTGAGATGTCTGATTCAACTTGAGGTAGAAGAGAAGCAGACAATATTTTGCCAACAAGGAATACCTTGTTCAGGGAGGATTGGATGAGGGTCATAGGTGGCCTACTGAAATGGACAAAGGCCAGAATTTCTGATAGGGTAGGGTTTTGTTTTGGGGGGGGGGAGTAGAAATGCTGCCTTTGTTTTGCTTTCTTTTATTATATTAAGCCTTTAAAAAAGCTTGCAGACTCTTAAGAACAGCAACCAACAATAGTATGGTATTTGAATGTCACGAAAAGGATGCTTGCTTATTGCCAGTGGTCCCCCACCCATGGATTGTCCAGTTTTAACTTAAGCATTCACGTCTAAGGAACCTTTTGGAAGTTGGGCTAAGCTCGTATGAAGAGTTCTAGATTGTTGTGGGGGGCTGTTAGGCAGATGGAAAAAAGGCACTTGAATGGTTTCAACAAATATGACATATTGTTCCTAGAAGTCCAGCTCCACATGTTCTTTAAGAAACAGCAAATTTAATACCTTCTTTCTATGTGTTCAGGCTCCAGAAACAGATGGACAAGCATTTCCTGAAAGCAGAAAAGCAGCGTTTACGCGCAGAGAAGAAGCAGCGTAAAGCTGAAGTGCGGGAACTCAAGAAGCAGCTGAAATTACATCAAAAGATTAATCTGTGGAACTCAGTTCATGCTCTTGACAACACTGGCTTGACTGCTGCCAAATCTGAGAGCCTACAATCCAGTACACTTCTGTAAGCAAGCCTGGGCCTGGGTTATGTTTGGAAAGCAAATGCTGTGTTGGCTTTTGGTGGACTGTGAACACCTCCCGATGAATGCTGTTTTCTAGCCAACTCATGATTTATGTATTTCTAGCATTTTCAGTGTCTTTAACTTCCTATTCTTCCCGGAAACCATAGTTTTAAAAGACTATTCAAAATGTCAACTGATACATTTTAGATCAGCTTGTCCTAGCCAGCTAGGTGTGTTGGGCTGCTCCTAGAATACCCAGTTAGCATAGCTAATCAGCATGCAGTTTGGGAATCCACTGATTTGTCTCTGGTTTCCTCCATTTCACAGTTCGCTCCAGCGATGCCCAGTTATCGTCCCCACACTGAGTGCTGCCTTTGTAGATGAGAATTTACCAGATGGAACTCGCCTCCCACCAAAGACTACCTTCATGAAGCACTGGCGTATGAGGAACACAGGCAACATGGCATGGAGCTCAGATACCAAGGTGTTTTTCAATGCTTAATTTGTAAAAATACACGCTAAAACCCAGACTTGGCACTGAGCCTGCTCCCTTTGCCCATCTCCTTTAGCCTTTTCTGCATGAAGGTTGGGATGCAGTAGTACTTCGTTGCATGTTTTGGGCTGAGTCCTGCTATCATTTGTTTTCTACCATTCCTGTAAATAATGGATCCCAAGAATGTAATTTGCTTATTTGTACAAAGGTTTGATTTTAACTTCTGTCAACCAACAACTGCTTTGGCGTTTGGGCTAAATTGTTAGAGGCAAAAGCTGTTGTTCTGTTGCTGTCTTTTGTCACTGAGTAAATGGGAATTGAAGGATTCATTTTAGACAATCAGAGATGCCCAGAGCCCAAAACTCTGTACATTCAATCAGTGAATTGTGAATTGCCTCTTTAGTGTTGTTAGTCTGTTCCATCATCACTTATCTCCAAGATTATCTAATTCCTTTCTCTCCGCAACTCTCAGAGACTCTTAAGAGGTGGATTTCTACTATGTCATAATCCCAGATCCTTAGCAGCAGGATTCTGATGTCTTCTTCACAGGAGTTTTTCTTTGTAGAGAAACTTTGTAGAGGAGTGCTTGAGATCCACACAGTGAAGCTCAACTCTGAATGGAAGTTTCAACCTCTGTTTACCAACTTTTACTCAGTAAAGGTCTTATAGGGCATAAGGCCTAAAAAACATTCACTCGTGACCAATATGAGAAGTCTCCGTGTTTTTTGGTTAGAATGAAACTTTTTTCTTTTCTCTCCATATTTCAGCTGAAATTCATGTGGGGCAACTTAACTCTGGTGTCTTCTGAAAAGAAGGATGTGATTGTGCCTTCCCTACTTCCTGGGGAAGTGGGGGTAGTTTCAGTGGAGTTTGAAGCCCCACCAGTGGAAGGAACCTATACATCTCACTGGAGGTTATCACACAGAGGGGAACAATTTGGGCCCCGGATCTGGTGCAGTATTGTGGTTGACCCCTCTTCCTCCAACACAGTTTGTCCTGACAGTGGCAGATTGCTATCTAGTTTCTGCCAGAATAGTAGATCTCTCTGCGTCGAAGAGGTAAGGCCCTCCTGTCTCTGAGTCTATGTAAGTCTCTGGTTTCTCTTTTTCCCCCAAGGCTGGCTTTCTCCATATTTCCTCCATTTTATGATTCTTTTACATCTCTCCCTCTTCTTTCTTGCCCTGTCTCTCTATTGCCTCCACCCAGTGGCCCCTCTTTTTCAATGTGCACGGTCTTTCCTGTTTCAGATAATTTACATTCCTTGAATCAATCAGTTAACTGTCCTTTTGGCTATCAGTTTTAACGTCAGGATGTAACACAATATGGTATAGGTCCACCTCAGTCAGGCTTGAAATTAATTGAAGAGCTAGAAAGATAAAGTATGTGCCATTGCTTTTCCTCTTTGGCAAACAGAATTAAATGTTTGAGAGAAGGGGGAATTTTGTATAGCTGAGAAAAAGAGATTTTTATCTGATACCCTTAAGGAGCAGCCTGCTAATCAATCTATGCTGACTGGAGATGATGAAAGTGTGGCAGAGTGCTGGAAAGCATTTGGCCCAAGAGATCAGAAAAATCACACACGAGGCATTTCTATAAAAATACATGTATTTACAGAAAGCACAAAAACACATTTACAAGCTTGTGCATTCACACATGCTCAGAGAGGACTGGGAGGAAGGCAGATAGAAGGGAAACCGAAACTAACAAGCCCAGGCAAATACCTCTCCAGGGCAATTAAAAACTTTACCTTATATGGTCATCTTTTCACACCCAAAACTAAGGATACTTAAGTTGACCTTCTGACCCTGCCAGAGTGATTTGTTACCATAGTAACTTAATGGCTTGCTCCTTGCAAAAAACAAGGAAATGCCAACAGAAAGTTGTCATCCAAAACATTTGCAGAGCTGTTACAGATCTTACTGGGATCAATGGATCAGTCTGCATGAGGTGATTTCCCCAGCAAAAGTAGGATCCTGAAAATATCCTAATCAATTTATCCTACTGTCTTCACTCTGAACTAGATAGAAGTCTGTTAGTCCATCCATTTCTCAGCCCAATAATGTAAGCAATATGTGATTCTTTAAGGCAAAATAATATTCAACAAGTTCTGAATGAGCAAAACAATGGGGGAATATATACTAGTGTCACTTCTTATTTGTTTAGGAAACACAAAGATTTTTTGAACAATTAAACCTTGCAAATTTATTTTGCAGTTTTGTCTAGCTGAAGCAGCATAAACCAAAATGGAATTCCAGATTCTCTGTGTCCAGTGCTTTAATAGATTCAGTCTTCTTTTTTATATATAGAATCCAGAATAACAAAATGGAAGTTTAGAGATCAGTGTAGTGTCACACATGTGGGTGATGTACTGTAGTATAAACAATAAAATGAAGTGCCTGAGTAAAGCTGTTTGTTCCAAAGTCACCTCAGAGCATCCTTCAGTATTCCTTCTGTTCTCCACAGGAAAGAGCTTCAGAGTTCAAGGGGGAAGTAAGTTTGGCCAACCAGGTTACTCCATCAAAGGTGAAAAGCATCCTCAGTGCTAGAGAGTTCTACATCCCATCCCTTGATCTTCTCACAGCCCAGGTGAAATGTCTGATGCAAACCAAAATTGAGAATGGGTTCAGAGGAAAGTTTTATTTCATACAATTTTCTCTGTTGTTAAATTTTTCACTTTTCTTTCCACTAGGATTTGCTCTCCTTTGAATTGCTGGACATTAACATAGTGCAAGAACTGGAGCAAGTCCCACACAATACTCCTGTTGGTAAGCATTCTCTGAGCCTGAAAAGGCTTTTGGATAAGAGTTGCGGCAAGTACATTCTCATCCTGCTTCCTCAAGACATTATGTCTAACTGGCCTTACTGGCCACTTGCCAAGGCCCACGCTTCTCCAGTAGGGGATTCCCTGCCAACTCCTGGAGTGTTCTGGATCTGCTGCTGCTCCTTGAAATTACTGCCTGTTGCCTGCTCTTTTAAGCAAGCAATGTATTGTTTGCCTATTATGGAAGATTCTGAGATTTCTCACAGTATGGAATTGGAATGAGATTTCCATTTGTGAGACTTATTCCCTTCCTTATTAGTTTCTTCAAGGTCAGTATAGTTGGGTCAGCATCTGCTACTTTTGGTGCTCTCAGACCAACATATTAGGGTGTATTTAGCACCACATCCCTGACTGTGAATGACAGTCAAACTGAACAGGATGAATTTGTAAGCCTTTCAGTTCCATGTGATCTGTGGTGCCCAGCTAAGCATGTGCTGACTGCATTTCCCTCAGAAATCTTTAATTCTTTCTGCTTGGTTCCAGGCATGTTTAGCCCTTACCTGCTAACCAATCCATTTTCTTTCCTACAGATGAGGCAGTGGAGGGAATCTACAAAAATAGTTTCAGAAATATCAAGTAGTAGTAGTTATGGTTCTTCTTTGTGGTATCATCCTTATCTTGCTTTTCCAGATTCTGCACAAGGGCCAACTCCCTACAGAAGCCATGATAGCACTCCCCTGCCGAAAACAGCTGACTTGGATCAGAAACAGGAAGAGAATGAGAGAAGTGCATATAAATTACTGCCTGGTAAGCAGCGAGAAGCACTGAGATGGCCCTAAAAGTTCCCTGTTCTTCCTCTGGGTTTCCGTATCAAGCAGAAGCTTCAGCTATCAACTGAATGACCAATCATCTTAGTTGGCTTTATTATTGACAGTCAACTTTGCTCCAGAGCTGCCAACTCTAGAATTCGGAAAATTTACCTGATAGTTTTAGTGATACTGGCAAATGATTGCAAGGTGGTATGTATTTAGGCATAAACTGCATTTTAGGCCAAGATAATCCAAACTGATTTCAACAGATTTACTAAGTTTTGTGAGTGTTTATACCTTGAGCTTTTTTCTTATGGTATAGTCCTGCTAGGATCAGCTGCAAGTCACCTTCCATCCCTTGACAACCAGAAGGCTTTGCTTGGCCCACCATAAGTCTTTGAGATATCACTAGGTCTGTATTCAAATAGTTTAAACCTAAGTTTTATAGACCTAGAAATTTAGGTATTTCCTCCTTTAATTTTTATATGATGGCTGGCATTTTTAGGGTACTGAATCTGCCTCCAGTACCAAATTGGGCTCTTGCAAACTGATGTTTTGTGAAGGCCCTGTTCTTGTGATCCTGTAGCTTGAATGGTATCAGACTTCCTCTTGATCTGTCTTACTGCTTGAAGTACCTGTATTCATTAGGTAAAAATGACTACCAAAGATGAAAAGCAAGTTCTCAGTATCTGTGGAAGTTTTTTCTTGTGAGACTTCTGAAACTTTTGGTAAATACTACCAAGAATATTTTAATCTCATCCTATAGATGCTCAAGTCAGCAAAGGGAAGACTGAAAATTCAGGAAACCAAGAAGAAGGAGAGGAAGACATGAGTGGAACCCAGTTTGTGTGTGAAACAGTCATTCGTTCCCTCACTCTAGATGCTGCACCTGACCATCAGCCCCCACAGAAAAAGAAGTCTTTGCATAGTGAGTGCTTTCAAATATCCTGTCGAAAATCTAACATGTTCAGAAAATACCCCTGGAGTGTTGATCATTTCCTCTGTTTTTGTTGTTGATTTAGACCCTCTGCAAACACTACCGGATATTGTGCACTATAGCCCAGAGAACAAAGATTCCATTAGCCCTGTTTCTACACCAGAGGAATCAGAATCCAGGATACAAGTGCTAGAGATTACCAAAAATCCTGAGTTTGGTAAGGCTTGATGGTTAGGCTTTGCTTCTCTGAAGAGTTAATGAATTGAATGTAACTGGCATCTCTCTGCTTAGTGAGGAAATCCCTAAATTGGATCAGATGAACAGAGGAGCATGATAACAGAGAGATCTACTGTTAAATCAAAGATTTCACTTCATTACTCATGGTTTCTGTGATCCAGGTTGGTGTAGTGGTTAAGCATCAGGCTAGAAACCTGTGAGTTCTAGTCCCACCTTAGGCATGAAACCAGCTGGGTGACCTTGGGCCAGTCACACACTCTCAGCCCTAGGAAGGCAGCAAGGGCAAACCACTTCTGAAAAATCTTGCCAAGAAAACTGGAGGGACTAGTCCAGGTAGTCACCAGGAGTCAAAAACTAACTCAAAGGCACACCCACACTCATAGTTTCTATTTTCCATTCTTCCCCAAGGTAGCTATGTGAAATGCAAGTGACTGAGGACTAGATATAATGTGGCCAGTGTTCTTATCTTACGAGGGCTGTGGCTTGGGTATATCTACAAAAGAATGATGAAGGCACAGTGGAAAGGACTGCAGTAATGAAATCTATACTGAAACAACATTGTCTGTGTTCTGCTAGAAGAACTCCTGGTGCAAGATGGTGAAGAATCAAAGGAAGGGGAAGCTGACAATGATACTAAGGATGAAGTCAGCAGTCAGGCATCTTCTATTTCTGAAGATTATATCATCATCCTCCCAGAGTGCTTTGACACTAGCCGTCCTCTGGGTGAATCAATGTACAGTTCAGCACTCTCTCAGTCAAATTTGGAGAATGTGACCAAGGCTCCAGGAGGTCCTGAAGAAGGCCACACACTAGTGCATGGCATCAGTGATATGTTGACTACCTCTCAGACCCTTGATGAAGTCCCGCTGATCCCTCAGATTGTGGAACCGCAGCCAGCAAGGTACCAAGTGAACTAAGAATAAGGCAGAACCTTCTTAAGACTTCATTGTCCCCTGTAATCATAAGTAGCCTCCAAAAGAGAAGAAGTGTAGATTTCTGTGTTTATATGCCAAGCCAAAATGAAAAATAAAATCAAATGAAGCAAAAACCATCTCGAGCACTATTAAGGGAACTGGCTAAATGTGTAGCACAAACCTTTATTTTCAATTTTAGGTCTTTGTGGCTTCTGTATTATTATAGTTACCTGTCTGTCTGGTTTTTCTCTAACAGATTTCAGGCCCTTTCCCAAAATGAGAGTTCCCAAGAAGCAACTTTTCCCACTAGAGGGGAAGCCCTGTTGGTTCCTGCCCAAATGAGAGAAGGTATTGTATTACAGTGTTGTGCATGAGAGACAGTAAGCAGGAGTTTCTGACTGAAGTCACTAGTTTTATAGCCTGCTCCTCTCCCGAGATTTACGTGTATATGAGATATATATTGTTGTTTTCGTTAAGTAAATCCAGTAAATTTTGCAAATTTGGTTGGAATAACACCTTTCTCTATTCAGTCTTTCTGGAGATCAGAGTTGGGTTCTTTTTTTCCCTGTTCTTGCTGTCATAATTCATTTTCATTTTCTTCTAGAGTTCCAAAGAGATGATCCTGGGCTTTCATCTCCAGGGACTACAAATAACACGCCAATGTATCCTGAATCCTCTAGGTAAAAAAAAATGGTCATTTCATTGTGATGACTGACAATTTATATCTTTTTTAGAGGAAGATTTTTGATGTGTCAGTTGGCCTCCTGCTTCCCTCCTTTTTCAGAAAGGTTTATTTAATCTTACAGCTGAGCAAATCAATTAAGGCTTGAACTGTCATTAAAAACAGTACCACAGGAGGATGGAATTAGAATATGAAGCAGGCAGGAAGTCAACACTGGCAAAAGAAGCTAGAACAAGCAAATGGTTTTCAGAGAGACAATACATCTGGGAGAGGCCATTCACTATTCTTTGGATACAGAAAATGTTAGTTTCAGTCTTTGGCATCTCCACTAAGGATGTTGGGTCACTGGATTGGAAACTATTGTTAGTTGGAGTAGATTATACTGGGCTAGGTGGATCAGTAGTCTGACTCAGGAAAAGCCCTTTCCCTATATTTGCTTGTTGTTTGTATCATAGGAGCCTCTTTTCAATTCCAATTTTATTTACAGACAGAGCCAGGGAAATAGCCTTGCTGGTGGCCTGGTGAAAGGGGCCTTATCAGTGGCTGCTTCAGCCTACAAGGCATTGTTTTCTGGGCAAGCCTCCATGGATCAGGTAAATAGATCTCTTGTCATCTTATGCGACCCAGGAAACATGTTTTTTCTGTGGCTACCCCTGCCCTCTGGAACAATCTCCCCCCACCCCCAATATACGACAGACCCCAACTCTTCTTATCTTTAGGAAAGTCATTCAGACCTGGCTCCTCTCCCACACATTAGGGACCATTTGGATGATAATCCCTTTTTGGTTGCTTTGCCACCATTTTATATTTATATATTTGTTTATTGTTGTGTGGTGGTTTTTTCTTTTTTCTTTTTTTTCCCTTTCCCTTTCCCTTTTTATTTATTATTTGTTTTTTATGCTGTACACTGCCCAGTCACGTTGTTTGAATTGGGTGGCCTTTATAAATCTTAAAAATAAATACAAATTGTATCTTAATAATGGGAAGAACAAGGAGGAGGGATGTGTACATTTTATAATTTTATGATTACATGGTACAGATACGGATATAGCAATCTAGAAAGCAGGTTTTGAGCTTCTGTGACTGCAAAGATAAGCTTGAGAGCTGGGTGATACTGTGAATTATTGCAAACAAGAAAAGGATACTGAGTATTGTAGAAATAGTTCCAATTTAAGTTTCACTGGGATGATTGCAGTTGGAAAATTCTTATAGAGAATCTGAGGTGTACATATATGTTCTTTGTATGCTACTTTATGCATATGTGTTTGTATGTTTTCTTCCTTATATTGATAGTTCTGTGTCTTTCATCCTTTCAGGCTCTTTCTGTAACCAGTGAAGATCATATGGTTTCCTTTCTGGCCAACCTACATGAAATGGGCTTCTGTGACAGACACCTTAATCTCCAGCTGTTGCGGAAACACAACTGTGATATGGCCCATGTTGTCACTGAGTTACTGCAACTGAATCATGGTGATTGTTATGGGAACCAATACTGAACCGTTTTCACTTGCTCATTAAAAAACTGAGCAGCAACTGGCACCAGCAGCTTCCAGCTCCCTTCTGTCCTAAGTAGAGCAGAGGTGGCTTGGTTTCTATTTTTCAGCACATTATAGTTCCTTCCATCTCCATGATCCTACAACTCAGGCATCAGAATATCTATCTTTTAATTTTAAAATGCTTTTTTTCAAACTGGTAAAAGCCAGGTTATATATAGGAGAAAAGAAGTGACTGTGCCCCAGAAATTTGGAGGTGGCCTTAGCAGTTTGGTGCCCACTGTTCACACACTACAAACAAATGAAGAGCCAGCAGTCTGGGGAATGATCATGCCCATCTAGTCTTCTCATACAGGTGAAGTATCTGGATGAAGATCCACCTCCAAATTCTGTCTTCCCATAAAGAAGTCGTCTGTTTGTCTTTAGTTCTCTGGTTCAGCACTAATTTAATCCCACATTTATGTTGTGTGTCTTGCAAGACACTGGCATTATCTGAAAACTACGTATTGTAGTTAATTCCTTCTTGCTAGGAATATTCCATCAAAACCCCCAATTCCACTATTTTCTGCTTAGTTCTTTGGTGAAAATATCATGAAAGGATCAGTTAGTAGCAGAACTGAATTGGTTGTTTGAATAAAAATACCAGAATAATAGATGTTTATACTAAATAACTCTTTAGAGAGAGATTATTAATAATTACTGCTCAAAGTATTAAGGGTAGATGGTCATGACACATTTGAGTGTTTTAAAAATTATTTTTGTAGACTAATTTTTTTTTATCAGCCAGCAGTGTTTCACAGGAGTAAGTACTGCTCTCACAAGCAGTATTCCTGATCCTCTCTACCCAGATGTTGGACCAATCTGAAGTCATAAAAAAGCAATAGTTTAACAACTCTTCAGTTTAACTACATTACTAATACTTGATAGAAATTTTTGCTTAGTATATAAAATAAAAAATGACAAAAATATGGATGAGTGATGCTTTAAGGAAGATCATTTTCTCTGTCCCCATTAATCAAGACATAGGATTCAAGAATCTGTGGGGAATTTCTATCCAAATCCTCCTGAAGTGAATAGTGAAAGGATTTGCATCCATTCCTATAGGGTTTTACCTTTTGACTTGACTCTCAGGTGTTCCTCTGATTTTTCATATAGGATGAAAGAAATGGATGCTGTCTGTTCATAAAGCATGCTAACCGTAATGGGGTGTACACAAGTGTAGCTTTTATGTGATTTTGGTAGGAAATAGTTAATGATTGCAGGGGACTGAAATGGGAAGAGTGAGAAAAGTCTCCTAACAAACAGGCAGATTTGAAGAGCTGAGGACAAACGTGCTTGTGCTGTTTACTGCTTATTTTATAAAATATGTATGGAAACTGAGTATCTCTGAATGGAAGCGTTTAGATCTGCAACTTCCCTTTGGGCTAATGGGGAAAATCTTTAGATTCCTGGGTAGATCTTCATGTTTTCTCTTGAATTACTTTTTTTGGTACCAATTCAATCAGCTAACTTATTGTTAGCCCTGATGAAGAAAGCTTTCTTCTTAGGTTTCATAAAAGCTGAAATTTTCTTCTATTGACTTTGTATGTTTTATGAGAAGTTGCATGAATGATAATTTAAACAATACTGATATTAAGATATTGTATATTGCTTAGATAAAGCACCATTGAAACGTCTTGGGGTTGAAAAATATTAAAAATGTACAATATTAGGTTTTCCTTTGTGAAAAATTATTTTTGAAATTTTGCTTGTTGGATGGATAAGCATATGGATTGCGAAAGAAATATCTAGTAAGAGCAAAGGTGTTTCTCTCCATATAAAATACATCTTAATGTTGGGATGGCAAGACTTGTACAGTGAGGCATATTTGTTATTCTTAATAGCAGCTGTGTAGGTCCAGGGGTTTCCTGAGCATATGAAAGACTTCTCTCCTGCTCTCTAAAGATGCTGAGACCAACTAAATATTGCCACATATATGACATTTTGTAACTGTGTTCTGAGAATAGTGAAAGACTGTTTAAAGAAATGTGGACTGCACAGTGGATATTTTAGAAAGAAGTTGCACTGCCATCTTCAAATGTGGGGTTTGAGATGGGTTGTGTACATTTGATAAAAAAGCAGGCACTTCTTTTATACAAAAAGGATAAGCCAATTGAGAATTGATTTCTCAGGTGTGATTTCTTTGCCAGCTCAAAGTTTCAACCAGTCTAGCAACTAATCTTCAAAATGAATTGCTTCTTGCTGAGACCATCCAAGTATTTGTGTAAATTCACAAACATGGCACGAAAATGCTGGTAATCTTCTTTAGGGTCTGATACACAGTGCCAAATAGCTTCAGGAACTTAATCCCAGATCAGATAAAGAAAGGTTGCCCTTGGATTAAGTATTCTGGAAAGGATCTATTAAAAATTAGGAGGAATAATTTAAAACCTCACTGGCAGGCCCCTCCTTCCAAGGGTTCATCAGTAAAAGATAATTATGACAGACTGCCATCAAGATGAACCTCCTGACATCTGGAGAGTCCTCTTCCACCCAGAACTACTTCCTTCAGCCCAGCTCTAGGAAAATAGGATGTCAAATCTCTAAATATAAAAAGGAGTTCCTTGGGAAAAGGAGTAAAGGCAACACTCACAGACTTCCAATTAAAAATAAAGCTGTCATCCTAGTTAGACTAATTACTAGTTAGACTAATTACTTCACTGAATGAGCTCTGGGGTTTCAGCACATGTTCACTGCTGGGGAGAGAGCTTTGGGCCTCCTGTTTGAAAGTTTGTAGGCAGATCATCCTTGTTCCTTCTCTTCTCCCAGGTATCACCTTCAGTTTTTAAATAAGTGAAAGCCTGCTATCTGTAATGCCCTGGGACTGGCTGGGAGATAGAAATTAAATCCAACTTCCTAATGGCGTTTGGAATTACAGGGGCACAGCCTCGTATTCACCAGTTGTGGTTTTGAGTAAATAGGATTACAGGGGAGAGGCTCTTGGGAAACAAAAGCTAAATTCTGTTTATTCAGGCCTCTTGGCATCAGTTTATCAGATACTTAACAAGCAACATTGTACCATATCAGTATTAGAAGTTTTGTCACAGGAACACACACAGTAGACTTCTCCATCATGTGCTTCAGTAGTCAAGTTAGCTGTTCTGGCAGAGGGGAAGCAGCAAATAGTACTTCCATCAGTGGCTTAAATACATCAAGGAAGGGATGGCATTTGCTTTGGGACCCACAGGTGCAGGGCTATCAATTAAAATCGATTGTGACAAGCTGCAGTGTTGACGGCTTCCTACAGAAAAATGGGTAAGGCAAAATCAGATTCAAGACGCAGACAAGTGGTATGGGGGGTCTGCCCCACAACAGGAGAGTGGTTCAGAAAACGCTTTACTGCCACCCAGTGGTCTGGATTTTTTCAGGCCAGATTTAGCATTGACATAACTTGCCACCATTTGTCCCTGAAAGCAAGGTGTGAGTGCAAGTCTCGCAGAGCCAAATGGTGGTTCTCTCAAATGTCACTACTTTTTAAACTGACACTAATTGTGGGGGGAACATCCAGAGGTTTGTTTTGGGACCTCAGAGGTATGCTTATGTTCCAACTTTCACCCATTCAGTGTGCCTAAGGTTGGTCCCCCAAACCAATATGGGGTAAGGAAAGTTAATGGTTTCGAGGAGATACCACCTCCGTTTTACCCCGCCTAATGAGCTCAAACGCTGAACTAAGGAACAGATTCCAAGAGAAATTTATTTTGTTAAAGTTTAAACAAGTTAAAATTTTAAACTAATTCCAGCTACATCTAATAGGCCAGCGATTAGAACAAATGCAGTAGATACTGGAACGAGGAAGGTTACCGAACGTATTGAAAAACCACATAAAATCCACAGAGCGGAGTCGATTTACATTCTGAATTTAAAGTGAAAGTAAACCAGCGTCTCCGAACAGAAGGAGTGGAAGCGGAGCCACCCCAGGCACACATCACGAGAAAGGACCTCCGTTAAAACGTGAAGCGAAATGCTAACCGATGGAAGCAGAAACGCTATTCGGCGGGGTGTCACAATCACACAAGCATCTTTTCTCACACCCCTCCAAGGACCAAAGTACGTGAAACGCAGAAGGGAGACTCAAGCAGGTGACTGAATATTTACGTTCAAGCCTCTCCTTCTATTTTGCGCGACTCGATTAGGTCGCGCATGCGCGGCAGAGTTCGGCGTGGGCTTGCCGCGCGTGGGAGGGGCTGGGCTGGGTTGGTAAAACCGCAGGTTTGGGCGCCTTTTTGGAAGGAAGTGCCGCTGTTTTAGCGGGCTTTACCTCTGTGCAATTTTGCAACGGATCAAGCTGTTGCAGGGCTCCAATCCCCAGCAATGGAGTATTTCCCAGAGCACTTTCAGTCTCGAATAAACACGCGTAAAGGATCACATTGTAAGTCACAAGGTCTGTGTGTTTTCCAGTCAAGGCTTAACTTTGGCACCTCCCATTCCCGGAAAAAAAATGCGGACCTTGATCGTTGCAGCCTCTTGGGGAGAAAATGCACAGTAATGAAACGGCTGAAAAAGGCGCTTCGAAGGAGGGAAGTGGCGGCCGAGGGTGGAGCTGCTTATTTCCCACCTCTTGCAGGAGGGTGGGAGTCGTGTGAATGTTGGGTAATATTACGGTACTTTTTATTTCAATTCTGCTTCGCGTCCACCATCGGCTGGGGAGCCCTAAGGATCTAGCGCCCGTCTCCTCTCTGTCCTCGGCGGGATACGGTGAGCAGGTGCCTCCTTAAGGCCTTCAGAAAAATTTCCAACGAGCCAAATATGACCCTCATCCCCTCCCAGCCCTCCAAATCAGATTGTGCAGTTCCGCCCCCACCGCCGCATTTATCCTCCACTCCTTTACTTGGCTTTCTCCTACTTTTTTATTTAACTTATCCATTTCCTGTTTCATCAATGACCCTTTTCTTTCTTTCTTTCTCTACCTGCGTCATGCGAATAACATGAAACCTTTTGCTGGGCCGTTTTGAAGCTTCAAAAACACTTCCTCATCCTCCCCCCCTTCCTTCCCCACTTCTTTTAGACGAATTCTTCACATCTAGTGTTTTGGAGCAAAGTGGTTTGACATTAAACACCATTATGCTAACCAGAGGAGTGCCCTGTTGGGAGAACAAGAGAACTTGGATGGTTTTCCTGTTTGCTTGGAAGGAGCCAATGAGGGGCTGGGGTGCTGTGCCTTGTGAAGCAAATTCATTAATTTGTACAATTTTCAGATTGAATAATGTAATGGGAAGGTAATATTAGCTCCAGATAGCTACTGTCCATCAGTCACTGTTTTTAGTAATATTTCCTGGCAAGACTTGGACACCAGCTGTATTTGCAGGACTAGACATTTAAGCGTAGGGTGTTATGCAAATATAATTCTCAAGATTAACTTATAGTTTGGTGTGTTGTGCAAAACCTAAACCTTGGCTTAATGGAAAAATAATTAACAGCAGTAAGTAAGCATGTTGTGTAAACACAGTCTTTGTTTCTCTTTCTTTTCCCCTCTAGTTGTTGGTACTCATGCTCAGCTCTTTGCCAACTGGCCCCCTTCTGCCCTTTCTACAGCGATTTGATGGAATCAGTAGTTGAAGATTTTCACAGTAGAATAACCTGCTACAGTAATATTTTGAACTTAACGTATATGTTACAGGTAAAGTTAAAGATGCTGGTTCAAAACAATATTGTTTAAAGCAATACTGTTATTAGATATGTAGTCTGCATTTCTAGACGGCCTTGAAAAAAGGCAGGCTGACCAGGCTTGCAGGGTATATGGTAGTTGTTTTCTTTTTAATATAAAGCTGAGTTGTTTCAAGCGCAGACGGTCACAAATGATAACAAAGGGAATAGAATCAATTATTTACTATGCTTCATAAAATATTAGAGAGCCAGTTTGGTGTTGTGGTTCACAGCCTTTCTCAACTTTTTGACCCTGGAGGAACCCTTGAAATATTTTTCAGGTCTCAGAGAATCCTTGCATATGCAGGCTCAAATATAGGCCAGAAATTACACAATTATTATATTCGTTTCATGGGTAGGCCTGTATATAGCCATTAACAGTGTTCTTAAACTAAAAATAAAGAAGGAAACTTACCTCTTCAATGTGAAGTTGCCCGAATTTGAAATAATTTTTTTAAATAAATCATGATCTCCCAGGGAACCCCCTAGTGACCTCTCTCAGAATCCTGGTTGACAAACCCTGGGTTAAGGCATTAGGCTAGAAACCGGGAGACAGTGAGTTCTACTCCCACCTTAGGCATGAAGCCAGCTGGGTGACCTTGGGCCAGTCCCCCTCTCTCAGCCCTAGGAAGGGGGCAATGGCAAACCACTTCTGAAAATCCTTGCCAAGAAAACTGCAGGGACTTGTTCAGGCAGTCTGAGAATCAAACACAATTGAATGGATAATAAATAAAATAAAATAAGATATAGAAGAGGAATTCTAAGGCAAAATGCTTAGCTAGATAATTTTTTATTGTTGTGAGCCGCCCAGAGCTGTATTTAAATGGGTGGCCATACAAATCTTTTAAATTCATTTTCAAGTTCTCTAAAACTCTTTGTCAGATGAGATAATACAAACACTAAAGGGTTCAAAACTTAGGCCAGATGCTTCAGTCGTGAGGTCAGTAATTAAAAATTGATCTCACAAAAGAAATTGTGGGACCATATTCAGTAGATGATGGTAGGTACTATTAGTGTCGGGTTACAACCAGCATTCAGGAACAAAATAATAATTGCTTCCCTCTGAGACAATTCAAAGCCATTTAGTTTTCAGTCTATTTAGTGGATGAAGTCCACAGGCTTCTGGCCTGGCAGAAAGTAGAAATTAGAAAAATTACAATCTTTGTATCAGTAGAGCTGGAGCACTATTTGGGGTAGTTCATTAGGTAACAGACAATCCAAATTCTATCCAGGCTTGTAAAGGATTGACCCTTCAGAATGAAGAGCCCTCTTAGGTAGTAGAAAATCCTTTTCCTTTGAGTATTGACTTTAATCTAGGGATCAGTCATTTTTCCAGAAAGATTGCCAGCTGCAGATATGGCAGTACAGTGCAATCCATTACACCATAATCAAATAAGGAATGCCTGTTCTGAACATAAATGAAGCTTGCATCTTTGAAAAGAACTTACTATATTTAATTGAAAGGGATTGTTTTTGCAAAGTAGGGTGGATCAGAAAAGAAGCCATAAATGGAAAGGCCTCTTAAAATAGTTCTTATTTATTTGTTTTATTTATTTATTCAGTTTTTTGCAGATACATTTGAGCTAGGAGAAGAATTTTTTCAATTCATGCCTACCTGCAGCTTTCTTTGTGCAGTTCCCCATTTCTCTTAGTATAGGTGGAAGAGCTAAAATGTTGTTATCCTATTCAGTAGAAATTTCTTTTCTAAAGGTTTGGGGAAAGTTTTACAGTATTATGTGTATAAACCTATTACAATATCCTTTTTCCTCTCTTTTCCCACTCTCTTATCAACCTTGCTTCTTCAAAGTACGGTGTAGTTAAGGAACCAGTCTTCATAGAACAAATTTGAAAATCTGATAGCAGCTGGGATCTTTATCTTTAGCAATTGCTACAAACTGTCTTGGTGCTTAGCCTGAGCTGGAATCTTTGGGAGTGATCCTGAGATCTGTCCTTCCGTTCTGTCAGGTAAGTGCCATGCCCAATTAAGTTCCGCCCAAGATTTTCCCAAGAAGCCAGAACCCTGCCTTCTAATATAACTGTTGAAAGAAGTACAGTCTTTAAAATAACAGTGCTTAAAACCCTTACATCATAATCTACATGGTCTAACAGTATTTTTTTTAAAAAAGTATAATGATAAAAGAACCTTTTCTGGAAAACTCAGATCCCGCCCGCTCTGTGTTTGTGTGTGTGCACCTTCTTCCCAAGGCTGAGAGTATAACTGGCCCAAGGTCACCCAGCTTGCTTTTGTGCCTAAGGTGGGACGATCTCCCGGTATCTAGGCTAATGCCTTAGCCACTACACCAGACTGGTTGTCTTTTCTCCCATTAATGTATAGCAAATCTGAGATCAGTCTTAAGATGGATACCCACTTTTAGAAGAAAGTCAAGATGGTTCAAGAGAAATATCCCTTCATTTCTTTTGAGTTATTGCTAGCTCTCATCAGTACAACCAACCCTCAGCCCAAAAGACCACTGGGTAACTTTGGGCCAGTCACTTTCTCTCAGCCCAACCTGCCTCACAGGGTTGATGTTGTGGGGATGAGGAGGAGGAGGGAAGGTATATACACTGCCTTGAGCTCCTGTATAAAAGACAATATATAAATCTATTAAATAGAATACATTAAAATGTTTCACTGGTGAAAAAGGATGGAGTACTTATTGAGCAGTTCTCCATTCTTCAAAGTGCTTCTGCCCTTGAAACCATGATTATTTGTCTTGGTCTTAAAACACTTGTGTGCCCCTGCCAGTCCCAGCAGCAGGACTGAAATAGATGACCTAATAGTCTAGCATCAGGTTCTGATGTTCCACAGATTGATAAACTCAATCAGGATGTAACTTGTGTATTAATGAAATTCTGCAGCTAGTTGAGAAGACCATAAAAGAGCAGCAGCAGCAGCAATTCAGCATCACATGCTTGGATGCAATGAATTCTTGGGGTGGGGGGAAGCTTTAGAGGGGAAAGGTATTTATTACTGGGGAAATCGCTGGTTTTAAATATGCTTTTCAAGTCTGTCTGAGCCCCAGAATCTTTCACTTCAGGAATGAAGTGCTTCCTTTTAGAATTGAAATTCCTTTTTGTGTTCTGATTTGTGAATGCTGCTTGCTTGCACCAGTGAGACAGTGTCTCTGAGCAATGGATCAAGCCCTCTTGTGGTTCAAGAACCTGTTCATCAAAAAGGAGACAGAAGAAAACAAATCGATAGTGCAGAAAAGTTCGTATGCTGAGAGTGAAGCATCCTGTTACGCCAGCATTAATGGAGCAGATGCTGCTGAGGTGTCTTGTGTTCCTTGTGGTAACCACGCTAATCGAGGTTCTGTCACTTGTCCTACTTGCCAGGGCACTGGAAGAATCCCCCGAGGTAGGTGTATTTTCAAGACTTGTTTTGCTGAGGTACTTTTCTCTGGCCTTTTGGGGTCAGGTCTAGAGTCAAGCAAGGCCCCCTCCTGTCTTCTGTATTGGTTAACCAAGAGGTGCATTAACTGGGCATTGTCTGTAGAGCTGTTTCAGCCTGATTAAGATTGCTGCAGACAGATGTATAGTTCTGGTGAATCTTCTTTGCAGTGAAAGCAGCCAGATCGGCACATTATGTTTTGCATGTGGAGAGACTTTTATTAAATTGAGAGGCTTGGTGTTCTGGCAGTTTTGAGCTTTTCTAAGGGTTTGCTTTTCCAGACTATTCCCTGATTTTCTCTCTCTCTTCCACCATCCTCCTTCTAGAGCAGGAGCAACAGCTGGTGGCCCTCATTCCATATGGAGACCAGCGGCTGAAGCCTAGACGGACGTAAGCACAGTCATTTTATGCTGATCGGATTTCTTCTCGTTCTTTTCCTGCTGCTGCTTCCTAGTGGAGTTATTCCCACTCCTTAGACACTGCTAGTCAGTGATTGCTGTGTGTGTTGAGGTGGGAAGGAATTCTGCTATCGCTAACTGCCTGTGCTCTGTTTTGACAGGAAGCTGTATGTATTTCTCACAGTAGCCATTTGCCTGCTGATGACTTGTCTCATGATGTACTTCCTGTTTCCACGTTCAATCGCAGTGCTCCCTTCTGGCCTCAATGCCTCCTCCATCTCTTTTGACAATTCTTCTTCTAGCATCATCCTCAATATGACTGTAAGTTCAAGGGAATAGAGTGATAGGAGAGTGAGATGGGAAGAGACATGGACCAGATTCATGTTATGAATCTTTTTTTATTAATCTGAGATTGAATGTGATTTGCACTGTGGCTTTAAAAAGCAGGGAGAGAATATTGCAGGGCCACAGGCTGAAAAACGTGGCATTTCTGATCTGGAAGCCTCTCTCATGTCCAGTTTCTACAGCATGTAGTTGCTTATTTTTCAGGGAAAGCCTGGTGAGTAAGCTCAGAGGCAATTTTTGTCACAAGGTATACAGTATTTCAAGACTGAGCACTGGCAGAGAGAGTAGCTGTTGGGATGAATGTTGCCCCCAAAGTAAGTCTTAATCTTTTAAAACAAAAGAGCAGATGACTAAACAAGATTAAGAGGAATTAGGTTTTCTATCTCTCTTTCTCAGCCCAGTCCTGGCATTCAACTGGGTTTGCGTGAGCATGGTTCAATTTCCTTTTAACTAAAAGCTGACCCCTATGAGAAGATAGCATTCAGAGAGAAGAAACAATATGTATCATAGTACAAGTCATAAAAAGCTTGTGTCCGGCCACATTGTCTCTTCTTTCTAAGTGCTTATGTTATCGTAAGTTTCAACTACAAAACATTGTGATTGGCTAACACATTGTGGCTTAATGTAGCTTGTTTGTTTTTTTGTGGAGCAAGTTTTTTAAGCTACAGTTAAACAAATGACCTAGTGCAGTGTCTGAATCCAGCCTATATGATCCAAGAAATGAATTACAAAGGGGGAAAAAACTCAGTTAACTCAATTTTAAAGAAGGAGTTTGTGTGGTTTGTGTAATTGGTACCATTCCAGGAGATATTTTGCACGGCACAATAAAGTAAAGGTATGTTTGATAATCCATCAAGAATTGTTTGCTATTTGGAAGGGCTAGGGCACGAACAAAGACTTAATATTTATTTGTTGAGGTCATTGTTCATTGCAGTAAACCTTCTGACTAAAGAAAAATCTAAAGGTTTGCTCACAATTTGTATTGTAATCAATGAGATATGAAAGTTAAAAAAACTGTTAGCAAGCAGAAATTCAAATTATTATTTTTTCAGCGTTGAACAGTAGCATTTTTCTAGAAAGTAGATCTTTTAAGTAGTCCATTATATAATGGAGTCTAAGATAATGTGCCAGAATGCATGGAAATGTATTCCTCCATAGAAAATGCCAATTTAATTCTTACATGTGGTAGCCAAGATGATGCTCTTCAGATATTGCAGACCGTGACTCCCATCATAGTGTACATTGTGTAGTAAGCATGCAATATACGCTGTCTCGTTTAGCGACCACAATCTGTTCCTTAAATCGGAAGCGAAATGGTCACTAAGTGAACATGTGACTAAGAGAGAGAGAAAGAGAGACTGCGAAGATCACTGGTTGCTGCCATCTCACTTACATATTCTCTCATGCATTAACACCAGCATTACTCTCCCTCTGGTATGCGTTATTGTCAGGCACAGAAATTTGGTTGTAAATGCGCACATTGGTCAGAAAATTATTTATTACCATTGTATTTGCGAAATGAGGTAGCCACTAAATGAAGAGTGGCTGTGTAGCTCATTTTTCTTTGATTTCTTGATGCATATGTGCTAAAGTTGATTCAGTGGCTTTCAGCAACTTTACAATGTGGTTTACTGTTTAAACTACAGTTATGCAAGGGAACACCAGAGCAAATGAGCAAAGATGAAACTGCAATTCACATGAGCTTTCTTTCCCCCCTCCATCTCTCATTGGCACATGCCTCTGCACAGGCACACATCATCAGCACAGCCCGTGGAGCAACTCAGCAGCATACCACACCCAAACATATGAAGAAGCATATATGTTGCAGGCAAACATTCAAAGCAGCAGTATGCTACCAATAAATAAACACAATATTATGCCATGTGTAGAAATGCTGCATGCAAACGAACATGCTGTAGAACTTGGAAAGAATCAAGCAGCATGCCATGAATAGTCTTCTCTCCCATCAGCCTTCACTTCATGGACAAAATGAAATTGATTAGAGGGACGCTGTTCTTAATTTAGCTTGATTAGTGTTGGTTTGTACCTAAAGGAAGCAGGGAATGCCCAAGCTTTTCTACACTCCCCCTGCCAAAGCTCCACAGGTTGGAATAGCAACACAGTAATTCTTAGCAGTTGCCCTTCATAGGTCAAGTAGAGGAATATGTCAGGTCCATGTTCTGAACAGAGTCTTGTATGCTAGTAAAACTGGCTCCTCAGGCTCTTAAAAGGTTGTTGTTGTTAGTTGTAGGCAGAGTCAAATTTAGTGAGTCATATGCAGTGCATGCTGGCTGGGGAATTCTGGGTGTTGAAGTCCACACATCTTAAAGTTATTGAGGTTGAGAAACACTGGTATAGATGCTACTAGGTTCTTTAAGACAGGAACCATTAGGGCTGCACAGCACTTAAGATTTGATTTGAAAAAGGCGCTTGCATGATCTTGGGAAAAGAGCTAAAGCTGGGGGCTGTGTTTGTGGGCCTGTGCACTTTGGGATTAAATCTGAAACTCTGCATAACCCTGGAAGTCATACAATGCTCACGTTTCCTATTGTATCTTTAAAAGTAGCAGCAGAGGCACAGCAGGAGCCTCTTAAGGGGAAAGGCTCAGCAGGAGCCTTTTATGAATGTACATAGTATGGTGCCAATTGATCACTTTCTCCTCATCACCTATCCATCTTTCTCTCTAGAATATATTAAATGTGACAAATAACAACTTTTACCCTGTGCACGTGGCTCAACTTGTTATTGAAGTCTTGCATAAGACGGTGGTGATTGGGAAAAACACTGTGATGACTCAGTTAGATATCAGGCCTCTGCAGAGTGCCCAGGTGAGGACTTGAAGGAATTTACTAATTTGTCTGCAGAACATGTAGATGAATAAACTTGGCAGTAACTTTCCTTTTTTGATATATTTTAGATCCTTTACAGTGTCTCCAGTACAATCATGGATAGCAGCACTTAGTAAGTATATCTCCAAGAAACGATCCTGCATTTAGCAGGTGCTGATTCATTTTAAAGTAATGGTGTCAAAACTGAAGCCTTACTTGTTTTGACAGTTACTGTATCTCTTTTAACCAACTGGTTGGTGGGTTTGTGTGTTGCAGAGCTAATGGAGATGCTTTTAAAAATATTTGGAGGGATTCTTTTTCTATTTTTACTACACGAAGTTATTTCAAAGGAGAAAAGGCCTAATTCTAGAAGAAAAAGTCATCCTTAATATTCTTTTTCCCTTGATCAATTTTGGCAATACAGTATTGATTATCCCCATTGCAGTAATATAGCATAGCCAAAAGCACTTCAAATGAACAAAGTGAAAATTGACTGTACTGCCCAAAATAGTTGTAAGGGGAAACTAGCAAACTCTAGTCAAGTTCACTTGGTTGGAAAAAAGAAAGGTCCACCTTTAACCATTCCATCTGTGAACTGTTTAAAAATGCCTAGCCTTTCACAGTTACACTGGTGAATTTGTGTGTGGGCGTGTTTATGGGTGTGCACACACACATATGCAGACTAAAAAGCTCAGCCTTTAACCTTCCTACTGGTCCAACAGCCTAGGATGAAATGGTGTAGAAGGTCTCATAACCAGTGACTGCAGGGGAGGGGGCATTCCTGCCACGGAGTACAGAGTAGCCAAATGGAGTGGAGGGGTTTGTCTACAGTATAATGGACAGCAAGCGCCACTTGAATAAGTTGGAGATCATTCCGTTAGACATGTAACAGTGAAAGATGGGCAGAGGTTGCCTTCCTGGGTGGGCTGAGGGTTTGTTGAGGATGATGTGCATTCCTGCCCTTAAGAGGTATTAATGGCCTGTCCTTGCCCCAGGGCAACCTGATTGCGCAGATCAGCCCTTAAGGATCTTTCCAGTTGGTTTCCCAAGATAATTTGATTTATAGATGCCAAGGACTGAAGATACAAATTTCTGGGTGCAAAATAGGTCTCTGCCATTGACCCAAAGCCCTCCACTAATATGGAATATTCCTATCTGTAAAGCCTGGAGAAAACAGTCTAATTCAATACACACTATAAAGGAGTGGCTAAAGTACATTATGAATTATACTGTGATCTTGCATGTGCTGCATAAAAACAGTGAAATCCCCCTTCATTATTTCAGCAAAATTTGCACATGGATCAAAATAAAAGTTCACAATGTTCTTCTGCATATACAGTAAGTCTTTTTCTTTCCTAGAGCTGTTTCGTTCTCTCCTTCTGCTAGCTGACTCCTAACCCCAGCATTTGCATCTTCTAACTTAAGGTGCCATAGGTTGGGCTGGTCGGCTTAGTCCACAGGCCAGATATTTCATCTTGCTCTAGTGGGGAGCAAACTTTTAACCAAGATAATCTTTTCTAATTTAGGCACCTGTTTCACTCCTGTTTGATCTTTTTATCCTACCTCTAATCAATGTAGTTAGTTATGGTGTGTTCCTAGGACTTTACTAATTATCTCACTTCTTTCCAAAAACCTTATATTGGCTCTCCCAGTTATCTATCTATCTATCTATCTATCTATCTATCTATCTATCTATCTATCTATCTATCTATCTATCTATCAAATCTGCATAGCCGCCCATCTCACAGAAAAGCAACTCTGGGTGGACTAATAAACTTCAGATCAGTTTGTAATCTTTGCTTTCCATCTCTGCCCCTCCTCAAAAAATATACCATTGAGAATAAATCCTGGGATATAAATTATTGGTACAGGTGATGGGGGTGGTGGTTCATATTTGTAAGCATTTTTGTAAGCATTTTTGTTATTACTGAGTTCCTATTTTTCTCTCCCACCAGAGGTACTCTGACCTGTTCCTATCTCTCTCACTCGGAGCAGCTGTCCTTTGAAAAGTATCAGTATGTGGACTGCAGAGACAATGTTCTACTGTCTTGATTCTGGAATCCCTTGTGGCTACAACGGAGTCCTGGAGGAACTTCTTTTGGCCGTGTCTTCAGTCCCCTTCAGTGAGATTGCTGTAGCATGATTTTCATGCCTCTGGTGACTTGCTGAGTGGGGAGAAACTGAAGCTTTGATTCCTTGTTGCCAGTTCTGTAAAACAGGTAGCTGGCTATGGTAGGACATTCCTCTTAAGATATCATGAAATGATGCTGATGGACCAGCGGTGTGCTAAAAGAACAGCAGAACTGCATTTGACTGCAGAAAAGAGAATACAAGAAGAGCATGCTAATATGGGACAGTTATACTGCATATTGGAATTTGAATGGACTGAGGCTGCACGGACCACTAGCTGATTGCTGAATTTGCACTGAATTTGTCTAATTTTTGGAGGTTACTGCCTGGAGCTGGGATCTAGACACAATGAACCTTCCCACTGTAGACTTCATTGGAGGGCTGGGAGCTGATCTGAGGCCTTCTCCTTTTTCCAGAACTATCTTCCTCCCATACCCATACAGCAGGAAGAAACCTTGGACTTCTCCCACTAAATGGGAGGTTGTACTTCTCCCACTAGATTTTTCCCTGCTCATTAGTTCAGCTCTTTATAAGTTGTAGGAAGACAGCACACTCATGTAGCCAAAATTATTGCCCTGTTCAAATGCTGCTTTTCTAAATTTATTTCTGCTGTAGCTTTACCCTGTTTTGGAGCTGAGAGGAGAATAAAATAATGGAGACATTTTCTCCTGGACCAATATGACAGTTCTCATACAAATAAAATAATTATCTGCAAAATAAATAGTCTTACACATTGATAGAAGTGTTTGCGTTTGAATTTAGGTGGGTTTGAAGCAAATGTGCCATGCTGCCTGATGATGAGTATATGGTAGGAGGGACAGGTTGATAAGAAAAACTAATATTTGATCACTGGAAAAAAGCATGTCTTTAGCCATCTTTTTACAGAGATACTTGTTCTATGCTTCCTGAGTTCTCCCAGATTTGGTTTCATTTAGTTTTTAGACTTGATGGATGAAAAAATTGATTTAGTGCTACAATTGCAATTAACTGGAGTAAATATCAGGTAGGTTGGAAAAGAAATATTTTGTTAGGGTCCAATTGGAGTTTTTCCTGGCTTCACTTATTTTTTATTATAGATAATAGATTAGAGCCCAATAATCTCATGATTGTCCTAATATCAGTTTATTTTCTTGTTCAGGATGGAGATGATCTGATTTCCTCTTCATCCTTTTTCTGAATAAAGCTATTTTGCTACAAATGATCATGAGAAAAATAAGACAATGTGTACTTAGACCAGTGTTTCTCAACCACAGGAACTTTTAAGATGTGTGGACTTCAACTCCCGAAATTCCCCAGCCAGCCATGCTGGCTGGGGAATTCTTGGAATTGAAGTCTACACATCTTAAAGTTCCTGAGGTTGAGAAACAGTGACTTAGACTGTTTCCTTCTAGCTTCTCTGGAACTGGAATTGACAATGGGCAAATTAAAAGAAGTATTTAAGCACCAACCCCACAGCCTCAGTCAACCAGAAGCAATAAAGTGGGCAACTTTAAGATATCATGGAATGATGCTGAGGGACCAGCGGTGTGCTAGGACAGAACTTGCAAAAGAGAAATCATTATACTATTTGTTCAACAGGGCTTATTTCTTACTGAAAGTCTAGGATTAGGAAAAGACATTTCTGAATAACGCAGCCTACTTCTGTTTTTAATTCCTGTTCTGAAACTTCTGTTTTTAGTTTCACAGGTAATTACAGAATAGCAATGCCTCAGCAGTGCTGAAGGGCCTAGCACGACAATTTAAATCTGTCCTACCAGATTCCTTTCCAATCTTTTTCAAACCTGTTCCCCAAAAGGAAGGTGATTATAGGTAAGTTTGGGCTGTGGCTGGAAATTTCAGTGGGAAAAATGGAGAGAGCTCATAACAAAGTTTCACACAAAAGCGCGTACTGTGGATCCATGACTCTGGAGAGCTTTTATTACACTGTCAGAAGAGTTCCCCAAAGATTAAATTAATCTTCACTGTACACTCTGGCAGACTTTTCAGCTCAGATATGTGGCATTTTGTCCTGCAGCACAGTTACAGAACAGGATTTCTTCCTGCAGATTTCAACTGTGTAGTTGTTACCACTGTTGTGTGTAGTCTAAAGACTGGAAGAGAAAATAGAGCCCATTGGTTCCTAATCCCCCCAAAGCCATACTTTATAGTTAGAACATGTTGAAAGAATGCTTTGGAAGAAGAAAACTGAAGATGGAGAAAGCATGCCAGTCAGAGGAACAGAATGGTGATAAGCCACAGAGTCACAAAGAACACCACAGAAAATGCCAGAAGCCTTACAGAGGAGAACAGAGTAGATAAAGGAGAAAGGCTTTCACAGGTAGCTGCACTAATGTCCTATCTAAAGGTTCAACCAGAAAAGTCTATTGAGCTCTACAGTACCATCTATCAGTGTGAGGTCAAACGGACCTTGGCAAGAACATGCCTTTTGTTCCCATTGCCTTGACTTCTCAAAGCTTCAAGATGCATTTAAAACTTCAGCCAGGATTCTGCTATGAAATGGGTCCAGAAGATTGTGGGCACTATTCTAGAGAAAAAAGTCCCAAAGCAGAGGTACAACAGGGAAGCAGGCATGTTCCTTTTATCTGGGAGGTGAAGGGTCATAAAGGAAGCTGAATCTCTAGGTTGTCCAATAGCCTTTTTTTTTTTTTGGCAGCGTTCCTGAGCTAGACTGGAATGGGCCCCATGTGAGCACTGGGGATAAGGTGGTCTCCAGCCTCTAAAACAGATTAATTCTCATATAGGAAAAAAACATCCTTTATCCCCTAATTTTCATCTTACTCACCGTATACCTTTTCAGCAATTTGCCACTTTGATTTGGAACATGCTCTGTATTGCATTGGCAACGGTCCTGCATGATCTCTGCAAGAAATAAGGAGTGAATTTAATTGGTGGCTGCAGACTATGTAACAGATCATTCTATGGTTACTACAAATCTTTCATATGTAGGTGACTGCACTGAAAATAATGATGCTTGGGAGTGGGGAGAGATTATTTACAATTCAGAGAATGCAATTTTAGGCAGATTTAACCTGTAGCATCTCTCTGAGAAAGGAAAGTCTAGTCATTCCCTCAGCTAGCAGAACTATCTTCTAGAACTCTGCCATTCTCTTTTAACTTAGTTTACCCATCTGTTGCATGGTGATGATGTTAGAGGCTTCTCTACATATCTGTTGTAAAGGTAGGTTCAGTGCAAACCATTTGAACATACCTATCAGAGCCAGTTTGGTGTGGTGGTTAAAGGCACTAGGCTAGAAACCAGGAGATTGTGAGTTCTAATCCTGCCTTTGGCATGAAGAGAGCTGGGTGACTTTGGGCCAGTCACTCCCTCTCAGCCTTAGGAAGGAGGCAAACCACTTCCAAAAATGTTGCCAAGAATCAAGACTGACTTGAAGGCACACGCACAAACACAAACAAAAATGAAAAAATCAGTGCATCACGGACCAGCCTCATCTTTCAACTATCCAAGAATTAAGGTTCTCTTTTACAAAAAGATGCCTGATGAACTTGGTAAGGCTGTTCACATGCCATGCTTACCTATTCTGTATCAAATCAACGAAATTTCCTAGGTTTGTGCAACATACTGTGTTCCGTAACATGACCTCGCACTGGATTCACTAAACATGCTAAGTTAAGATGTGGTTCTTTAATTTATGGATCACTGTATTGTGTAAAGTCAACCAAAGGGCTGCGCTGTTAGTTGTGTTTAGCTGATTGATCTCAGTGAACCAAGCCTTTTACTTCACTGATGGGAAATAAGTTGTTTAGCTCAGTCTTGCTCCAATGTATAACTTCCAATTAAAATAAAATACTAATTTTATGTTTCCAATATAAAATATATAAGGTCTGGATAATATAGTACTTCCAATTGTTTTGAAATACAACTTCCATAATCCCTGTGTACTTGTCTGGGGTTTATGGGAATGCTAGTCCAGATCATCTGGAGGGCAATATTTGAGAGTTTATTTTTCAATATCATTTTGCAATACTCAACTGGGGAAGATGCTTCTGCCTTCAAGAACAGCAAGGTACCTCCCCAGAAGTTCTGAACTACAGCTCTACCACCCATTGCTGTTGGCATTGCTGGTTGTGGCAGAGGGAGCTGGAATCCACAACATCCGGAGGCACTACATTATTTAAACCAGATGTACAGGTATCTCACTCTTGTACATGTGTTGCACAATCAAATTCTTCCTTTCCTGCAATGTGTCAGTGTTCAGGCTTAGGTGTGGGACTATACACTAATAATTCCTGTTGGTATAAATCTCACAGAGTGACTGATTCATAGTACAGTAGAACCATGCCTCTTGTTTTAGAAAAGGCTGCTGGCTCACCTGCTGCCTTTGAAAATTTGACGCAGAAGCCTCCAGTGAAAGTGGTTGGTAAGATTTACTAACAGCACATAGCCTCTTTGGAAGTTAAAGTAGCTTTTGTATAAGGAATGCATTTGCTATGGTCTTGAAGAGCTATCAAAATAACAATTCTAATAACCCTCTCTTAAAACTTGGAGAAGTACCTCTCAGAGGGCAATTCACACACCTCAAATGCAGTAATTTTCTATGTTGTGCCAAACAAATGGGATAGGTACAAATGTTAAGCAACTAGCTTTCGGACTTTTGTCTTGCCATCAGCTTTTTAGCATGTTCTAAAAACCACATTTTGCTTCTCCGCTAGTCCTACATTGTACTGAAAATGTATTTACTGGTGGAGCAGATCCTATAGCAATTTGACCTTTTCTTTAGCATCATTCCAACATTTGCTGGATTTTCAGATTATGCTGATTAGCCTTTGTAACTACTACCCTCATTTATTTATCGGGGTCAATTCCTAAAAAGATAGGCACTGAGACTTTATCCTTTGTGAAACTTTGAGGATGTAGATTAAATCAATTGTAGGTAATCAGACCTAGGTTGTCAATACTGGCATACTGCATCTGGCAGCATCATACTGCAAAATAAATAACATCATTTTTATTTATAGGACCACCATTAAGTCTCATTTCAGTCCCGTCAGGATGGTAGAACACATAATTGGATATACTGGCTGGATAGTATAGTATGTTTGGTATTTGGCTATGCCCACCAGATAACTATGTGAGCATCCCCACCACAAGTTCCCAAAATTCCAAAAGTGCCCCTGGTCCAAAAAGTTGTCATAATCCCAAAAGTGCTCCTGGCCCAAAATGTTTGTCTATTCTTGCTCTACACTGAAAATCTATTCCAGCCTTCCCCATTCTCCAGATGAAGTGGGACAAAACCCATATCATTCCAAACCAGCACACCATCAATCACCCAGGCTGGGGAGGACAGGTATTATGGTCTGCAGGACACTAGGTTGAGGAAAACTGATTTACTTCACAGCTGTTTCATTTGTCAAAACAGGCCTCAGGGCAAAATCAAATTCAAGTCAATATCATTTGAAAGACTTCTTCATAACCTGTTTAATGCAGCACCCACTGATTATATAATCTTTGTTCTGCCCAGGACCATGGCAGTTCAAAAAAATGCTCTTTTAATTCCTTGGGTATTATTTTCCCAAGGCTTCACCAAGGGGGTAGGAGATTTAGCCACATGCTGGGGCTATGTGTATACACACACAAATACACACACAAACAAACCAGAAACACCTCCTCTTGTGTTTACCTCCAAAACAGTCCTTTCCCTTCTCTGATGTATTTTAGACCTCACCCTCCCTTTACCTTTTTGTGGCACGATCTGAGGCGACATGTTGGAACAAAAAGGGATGGATGGATTTTGTCTGATCTCCCTTGAAGCTTGCTGCTGATTTTCTTCTGAGATTCTGCTCTCCTGTGTGTTATCCCCCAAAAAATGCACATGCATGAGAATTGAGAAATTACATTTTCTGGCAAATGTCTGTTCAATTTAGGCTTATGAAATCCAACAGCAGCCTTCATGGTCCCCAAGATGGAACTTGCCCTCAGGGGGCAGCAAGTCAAAAAAGTTTAAGATGGCAATTTTGATTGCCTAATTGTAACTGCTCTCTTTACTTTTTTGACCATCTCCTCCCACTGGATAATGTCCCTGCCTGCCAGGCTCTGTGCCCTATCTGATTCCTTTAATTTAAAAATGAAAATCTGGAATGCTGTAAATAAAACATCTCACAGAAACTGGGGCAGCAGAGAGCATCCTGGAGAGAGGTGGAGAGGCAGACAAGATGGTTAGCAACTTCATCAATTTGCCTCCTGGTAAATGATGTTTTTTTAACTGGCCATGAGAGCTATTTATGAAGTTACAATAAATCCTGCAGGCATTAGTGATGCTACTCAAAACTCAAATTCAAATGTATCCAATCCTTTTTTAAAAAGTTGCCTACTTTTGATATACTTGTTTTTCATCTCAAGTCTCCTATTGGTGCATCCTTCCTAGCCTGCCTTTTGGCTCTCTCCATCCTTTCCATCTCCTGGAAGTCATCTGTTCTGCACTCCCCCATCTCTGTTGTTCTGCTGCTGGTTAGCTCAATCTATAGCTTCCTTTTTTCCTTTACTTTGATGATAAGTAGCTTTATTGTGCATGCTGTAAGAACAGTTGAGTGAATTTTTTCTTGCTACTTTTTCTGAATTATTCTGTTTTCTGCATTCCGTGTGTTCCATTGTTCTTCCTTACTGTGTTCACAGTTCCTCATTTGTTTCTGGCAGTGTTTCTCAACCTTGGCAACTTTCAGCTGTGTGGACTTCAACTCCCAGAATTCCCCAGCCAGTATGCTGGCAAGGGAATTCTGGGTGTTGAAGTCCACACAGCTTAAAGCTGCCGAGGTTGAGAAACACTGATTTACCCTATGGCTTCTGATGTTTTTCCCCCTTTGGTGCCTGGCACCCAACTTTTCTTTTAACCCCTCTGCCTTCAGGATAAACATCTGGCACTCCCCACAGGTATAAGTCCACATATTTGGAGACCCCCAACTTGGGTTGTGCTGGCAATGGCAGCCACTCTCCAGAGCAAATGTTTGAGACAGGAGTCTTTCCCAGCCCGCATCCAAAAATGCCAGGAAAAAACCAAAAATCCCAGGCCTGCCATGAGCAAAGCACACGCACTTTGCTTTGGAGAGAGAAGGCTTTTCATGTCCCTAGAATCACAGGAGAAGCCACTAAAAATCTTTGGCATGTCTGGGCCTCTCCAGACTAAAGCAGCCAGGGGCAAGCGCTGTAAGTCAGACCTAAGCCTTCCCCCACTTGTACCTAACCAAGGTGCAAACATGTCCTGGCAACATCATTTTTCGTTGCCTTAGTTTCATCTGAAGCCTCAGGTCACCTGTACAACTACTAAAATATTTCCTGCTTACTTTGACCAGGGCAGCCTCAAGGCATGTAAAACTGGTCAGGCTTTGTCACTTATTATCTAGGAAGGAAATCAGGTGACTGGCAGTGACTGTAAACAAAGCAAGAGAGGCAGGCAGGGAGCAATCTACATGGGGTTAGCAAATGTTATGCTAGTTTTGTTTCCTGCCAACCCAAGGATGGGTAGAAAACACCAACTCAGCACAGCACTCTATGGGATGGGGGGAGGGTTAGTGAGCTCTTAGTCTTATTAGTCAAAACACTTTATGCAGATATTGTCTTTTTCTTCATAAACATACTTTCTGATTAAAGAACAACAGCATAGGTGGTAGGAAAAGATGAGAAAGTTGTTCTTTTCTGGGTGTCTTGAGGTCAGGCAATTGCAAAATACAGGAAAAGCCTTGACCAGAAGCACCCAGTCTTAAGACAGAGAAGTTTCTATGGAGGCAGTCCTCCTGCTTGTTTCTTCTTAAAGTTGAAGAAATTTATTATGGTTCATCACCTATCTTAGCACCTTCCAGGAACCTTAGCTTATAAACTTCGGGAGTTACAGTCCAACACATTTGGAAGTCACCGCGTTTAAAAAGATGTATGGCCTCCAACGATCAGGAGTTCCAGCGTGGGTCGATTTTTTTAGACTATAATTCATGCAAATTGCTACTTCACTAAATGTGTTAGCCTTTAAGTTACTACTCTTTCTTCAGGAGAGGACTCTGCAGGTCTTTCCAGTGCCATCCTAATCTCTATTCCATGCCGGCCTCCATTTTCTCTCACTTTTGCTAACCGTCGGCCCCTCCATTTTACTTCGCATCTACCTAACCCACCCTCCCGCCACCGCGTTAGCTGCCCCTTTATCTGCACCGGACTTTCTCCCTCTCCGACCACCTGCATCAGCCGCAGCCGGTGCTCCATCAGCATCTGCCGGCGGCGCGCTTCCCAATGGTGGGCAGCCATTCTGCCGCCCGCTACTGGGCGGCTCGGCGACAAGAAACCGCAGCCGTGCCGTCAGAGAGGCCCGTCGGGTGAAGACTCACAATGCCCCGATGCCCGTCAACTCAAGAGACGCCAGCCGCTCCCTCCTGCACGTGGCACTATTGGCCACCAGAGGGCAGCGAAAAGCAAGGGCTGCTCTCTGGATTTTCCTTGCACTGTAAAGCGGGGCGTGGGAGGAGAGGGAGCATTTTGGAAACACTCGCTGCCTCCCTCCAGCGGGCAGTGAGATCTTAAAGTCCCGATCGAATTCGAGGAGCGAGCGCGCGTTTATCGGCAGAGCAAGCTCCTCTTCCGAAGGTTCTGCCTAGTTGCAAGTCTCTACTCTGGAGTTAACAACGGTGCGCAGGGTGTAGCATCACTACCCCTTTAAAAGCATGGGTCAAGTAAGGAGCTTTAAACTTCCGACCCACTTTGCTTGGGAAGGAGCAACGACTACGGTTGCTAAGAAGAATAAGGTATTTTGCCCATATCCAGAACAAGGACCATTTTTTTGGAGCACTAGAGTGGATCGTAATTCCTCCTTTGCCTGGTCGTATGAAGGCTTGTGAGCCCGTCCCCAAATAATGGTAGCAGTTATGGAAGCCCTGGGGTGCCTCCGATGACAATTCGTTGCGAAATAGAAAAATGTAGACCTAAATTTGCTTATGAACTTCTTCATACAAAAACAGAGCCCCGTGGGCTTTTCTAGTTTAGCATTTGTGCGAACCAGCCTATTAGGCTGTAAATCGTGGTTTATGGCTCAATTGTTATGCGAACACATCCTTTTGACTTAGAATAGCTGGCCCCCTAATTTCAGGTTTGGGAGAGCGATTTCCCAGGGGGGAAGCCTGTCTGTGCTCTGGAGTGCTGTCTCCATCCTGATTTCATGTCTTTCAGAGGCGAGTAGGGCTCAGGAGCTCAGCCTGCCCCAGAACCAGGACTCTTCATGTTGAAGTAAAACGGGCAGTGAATGTCCTAAGTATGTGGCTGATGGACAAAATAGATTTTGCGCACCTGTCCCGGGGCGCGCTGTTGTTCATTTTGTTCTTTCACACAACCCCGGGTTAAGGTACAGAACTGGGGACCAAGAAAATAAACCCTGCTCCACACACGCACTGAGCCCTCACTGTCCTTTCAAACCAGACCCGGAGTGAGCTTTGAGGAGCGCAAGTAGACGCGGGAACTCTCGCGAGCCTTTGGTTGGTCCTCTCCTGCTCCCGCCTCCGCCAAGGTTCCGCCCCTTTGCGGCCCTCCACACTCCAGGCGAGCGCTGACTGGTGCCGAAGGAGCCGCTCCTCCCTTTCGGCGACCGCAGCTTCCCCTTCGGTAGGCGGCGGTCGGGCGTACGGAGAGCTTCTGCAGTGCCGGTTGCGAGTTCGCGGGTTGCGGTCGCTCAGTTGCCGGCTTGGATCCCTGATGGAGGTAAAATTCCCGGTAGTTCCCCTTAGGCAGATCTGAGTTTGCTCTGGTTCTCGGCGCCTGTTTTCAGTTGTAAATTAATTTGATGTTAGAAATCTGAAGACCGAGTAAGTGAAAAGCTCGCCGAGTGTGCGAGGAGTTATTTCTCTCTCTTCGTGGAGTGATTACAGAGCAATACACCCCTTCCCCCCGCCCCGTGATTGGGATCCAGGTCAAGAGTGGGTGTTTGTAAACGGGCTTAACTCTTTTCGGCTGTTCAGATTCTCTGAAGGAAATGGGTGGCTCCGAGATAAAAGATTTGCACCGCGCGCGCTGTCCCTGGTCGCCTGCCTGGCGTGCTAGAAGCCGCTCCGCGAGATTTTCGGCAAAGTTAGTTTTCAATAGTTTAATTATAGAGGCAACAAAACGACCCCCCCCCTTTTTTTTCTGGCATCATAGGAAGAAAGCCAAAAATAAATAAAAAGCTTCAGGGAAAATTGGACTAACTGTGTGCAGGCTCCATCTCTGATGCATTTGTGGGTTGAATATTTGCCGGTCCGCGTTTTTAAGTCACTGTCTTGCACGCCTCAGCTGGCAGAGCTAAGTATTCTACTGTATCAAGGAATCAAATAGATTCAGGAAGTCTAAAATCTGTCTGCTTCCTAGCCTGCTCTTGGGAGCAAGCCTTGCTCTTTCCTTGTACACTTGATGGGGGAGCCCAAGGGGCTGATTTTAGCCGTGGGGCATTGAACATGCATACCTAAATCTGGTTCTAATGTCCAAGTCCTGCTGGGTTTAAGAAGGAAGGGGGAGATTACTCTTCTGATAGTATGCAAGTATACTTTCCTCCTATATGTGATGGTCACTGCTTTCTGTTAAGAGCAATAATGCAGTGGCTGTCATAGTAGAAAGCATGACAAACTTTGGATTTGTAGTAAATTTTGTGCCTGTCTTTCTATAATCATTAGCACTTTGAAGACTGACAGAGAAATTCCTCTTAGTGAAAATTGATTCCTGTTTTCAGGGAATCCTTGGCAGCAGATCTTAGCTAAGCCATGATGCCTATTTATATTTATCCTTGTCAAGTAATCTGAAGATATAGGGGAGAAAATAATTCTCCTCATCCAACACTGAGCTTTTCTCGTAAAGACTTGCTTTGAATTCTACCCATGATTAACCAGGTTAGCTTCCATCAGACACGCCTCAGTATGTGCCAAGAAATACCTTTTCTTTTTTATGAGTTGTCCAAAATTAGGGTGGGGGGTGGACACTTAAGTTTGTTTGATCATTAACTGTTTTCTGGCCTTTATATAGATTTTGGGGGTTTTGTTTGTTAGTCCTTTAGAATAGTAAGCAGACAAAACAAAAATACGTTCTGGTATCCTAATGATATTTTACTACATATACTGAAGCCCATTTGGGTTAAATGGATTAAGATCCATGAAGCTTTATATTGTAATAACATTTTTCATAAATTCCAGTCCACTTGATCAGAATGGACTTAAGCTGATGTGGTAACGCATTTGTTAGAATTTAAAGTGCCAAAACGCTTATGAAGAGTAAGATCACATATAGGTCCTGAAGAAAACACTACATACTTCAGTTTTGTTCTTAATATCTGAGAACAGATTGCATCTCTAAGCATGATCCATGCATAGCTAGAGCAATACCAATACTGTATGCTTTCGTGGGTTTAACCAAGTGTTAACTCTAACTCTGTCTTGTTGACAATATTTCTTAGCTGCCGTGAGTAGTGATCATCCATCCACTGGTGCTTTTCAAGATTTGGTGCCAATTCAATGACTATGGGGAACCAGCTGGCACCTGTACCTCCTTTCCTGCCCCATTTGCAGGCCCTGCATGTGGTCATAGTTGGATTAGATGCAGCTGGCAAAACATCACTGCTTTACCGCCTGAAGTTTCAGGAGTTTGTCAAGAGCGCACCCACCAAGGGCTTCAACATGGAGAAGATCCGGGTGCCACTGGGAGGCTCTCGCATCATCACTTTCCAAGTATGGGATGTGGGTGGACAGGAAAAGCTGCGTCCTCTCTGGAAATCCTACATGCGCCGTACAGATGGGGTTGTTTTTGTGGTGGACTCAGCAGAGGTTGAACGTTTGGAAGAGGCTCGAGTTGAGTTGCACAGAATTGCCCACTCCTCAGACAACCAGGGAGTCCCTGTATTAGTGCTGGCCAATAAACAGGATGTGGCCCAGGCACTCTCTGTAGCTGAGGTGGAGAAACGCCTTGGCTTACGTGAACTGTACACTTCTACCTTGAGCCATATCCAAGGTTGCAGTGCCATCAGTGGCCTAGGCCTCCAGCCAGGCCTGGAAAAACTGTACGAAATGATTCTCAAACGCAAAAAACTCCTTCGCCATGGTAAGAAGAAGCGCTGAGAGATAATGTTTCCAACTGGAGAAAAGTCAGTGACCATTCCAAGCATGATTCATGGCAACTTATGGACCAACACTTGGTGGTTTTAATTGTTGGACTTGTCGATTGTTGAGCATGTACATGTTTATCATGGCTACTCTCCTGTTACCCTAAAGAGGATGGGAATCTGTCCAGATTGGGGAGGGAGAAATGTGTTTCAAAGTAGTGGGTTGGGCTCCATGGGATCAGCAATCGCTTCACGTTTAGTTTATCTTTTTAAAAAAATATCTTCTTGGGCTCTTTCCAGAGGCTCTTGTCTTTTTGCAGCAAACAAAACTTAAATTATTAAACAGGTTGTCTGCAGACCTGAGCAAAGCATTTTTGTCTTCTTCGATATATTGGTGGGGCAACTGGAGTGTGAGGGAGCCTGCCGGCTTCTTTAGGAAAGAGCAAGCATAAGATGGTTTTTCCTGGAAAGACCAGCAGCATTTAACCTCCAGCAAAGCCCTGCTGGACCTCCAGGCACTACAGATATCATCACATACTCTTCTCACACGTTTGCAGATTGCATGAACAGGAACAATGAGGAAAAGGCGGCTGCAGCTGTTTTTAATGCTCTTGACCCCTTCACTTGTTCTAGTGACAGCAGTTGCTACTTGTTTTTCCTTTTTTTTTTTTAATGTATTCCACAGCCAGCTCCGCATCTCCTTAAGAGTGGAGTACTGCTTATTCCCAGATAGGCTGAAGCTTTGGCACAGTTCATTTTAGAAACAAAGTGTTGGATGCAGCTTTGCCAAAGAGGATGAATCTGCTTTGAATGTTTGGAGAGAAAGGTAAAGGGACAGAGTGGTTCATGCAGCGAAAGGACTATGAATGGCTGTAAAATTGCAGATGCTTCTTTTCTGACTACTTCCCAAGCGCAACTATCAGAGGTCTAGATCTGGCGCTTGGCTTATGCTTTGACGAGTTTGAATTGAGGTAGAGCCCCCAAATTAACTTATCAAGGACGAGGTTCAGCTTGCACAGTAAAATGTAATTTAAAAAACAGGTTGTTGCAAGAATAAAATGCAGCTGCGTATGATTAATGAACTGTTTTCAGTGTAATTTTATGCTGAGAGGTTTTTTTAAAAAAAACTATTTTCCCATATATCCTCTATAAATCTCCTTAGTTTCTATAGGCAAAATGGAACATACACATAATGTGCTTTTCTTAGCACATGATCATTCCAGCCAGACAACTAGTATCTAGGCTGAAGGGCATAGAGAACAAGGCTCTTACACAGAATTGTGCTCCCAGCACTTCTAGCTTCCATCAGTTGGATCAAAGAAAATTTTACACTGGATCAGCTTTGAGACCAAAAGAAGTGTAACATCTATTAGCTTGGCAAATGCAGTTGGTAAAAACATCTTTCTAGATGCATTTGCAAAAACATGTATGTTTAGAGTGAAGATAGTGTTAATTCATAATTTATGTTAAGTGCTTTCACATTACCAAAAGGAGAAGTTGCTTTGCTGATGGATGCTGAGTTAAATTTGTGCTTGCTTCACTTTAAATTGGGCAGATCTTGTACAGTTTTACAGTCTGCAGTAGCAGGTTAAGCAACCTTGAGAAGGGTGTTGGGGGAGGGGCACTTCTAGGCGACAAGAAGGAAGACTGAAGCCCCATGCTCCCAATTCTCTCCTGCAATCAGACTCTTGCTGGGCTATCCTTTTGGCTTCAGCTGAAATTATTGCCTAGTTTAGATCAGGTTTTTCTAAGCTGGTGCCCTCTCAAATCTGCTGGATAACATCCGTGTAGGCTGGAAATTATACATGTTTTAGCTTAACGTATCTAAGATGGCATCAACTTGGAAAAGACTAGAGGGTGGGAGAAACCTTTCAGTAAACATCTTTTTCATTATATTCCTGCTGGAATGAAATCTATGAGGACTCATGAATGTATATTTTTAAATACTTAATTCTGCCCTCCAAAATTATACACACCTTACCCATCTGCTTTTAAAGCCTTCATTTGTGAACAGGGGAGAGGAGGACAATGCAGGAAGAGATTCTTTTTCCAATGAATTTCAGAATGCTAGATGTGAAGATGCTGGACTTCCAAAATGAGATAAAAGTTTTGGTATTCTTAGAAGCCACAGCCTGAAATTCAGGAGTCCTGAATGTTTAGCCTACTTGGTGGATCTTTAACGACATCTCCAGATAAACATGTTGCCTAAATTCTCCCTCATGGTAAGGCCAGTGTGGTGCTGAATTAAAGCAGGGATGCAAAAAGTATGGCCCAAGACCCACCACAAACCAAGAGCATCCCTCCGGTGCTCCACAACGCCCCACACTTGGCTAAGGTGTTTTTCCTCTTAAACCTTGGGGGAGGGTTAAGGGGTAAAAGGGGTACTTTTATCTTGGCAGAGGCTTACAGCCCCATTTTACCCCTTTTGCCCCAGAAATCTCCACCCCAAATTGGTCTTAGGCCACCTCATTTTGGAGTGGGGACATCAACATGCTGTGCAAAATCTGGTATGCCCTTGAGCCAACAGAAGTTCTATGCTCCTAGCTTGAAGCTAAAATAATAATAATAATAACAACAACATTAAGAGGGCTAATGGTACATTCACTGAAAAATTAGTAACTTGACCCTCAGTTCCAGTTCTGTGAGAAAAAGGAAGTGTGACTGTTCAATGGTGAAGTGAGAGCTACTCTGCTTTTGGTTTTCTGTTTTTGTTATGTGTGTACATTTTTTTTTTACTGGAGGACTATATTTTAGCACTAAAACAGATTCTAAGTCAAAGAAATCCCCAGCTCAAATGAAGCCCCTTTTGCTAGTGATTCCCTGACTTTTCCAAACCAGCATCCTCAGACCATTTTGGGCTGAAGTTTGCATCTCCCAGCAACATAGTTGATGCCATGTAGACAGATGGGAGTGATAGTACAGTGCATCACTTCTGGAGGGCATGATTCAAGAAACTGTGTTACACCTGTCTTTCTGATACTGCACCACACCAATAGCTAAGAAGTGGTTTCAGGTCTAATTCAAAGACAGCCTAGAGCAACTCTTCTGTTCACAACCGTTTGATTTCTAAACCAAAAAGATTTTTTGTCCTGGGTTTGCCTAGAGAGCATATTCTGTGGAGATGAGAGATTATTTATGAAGAATAGTGCTTGAGGAGGGAGAAGACGGTACCTAGCTTTGTGCAGTACACTTTTTTAAAAAAACCCTCAAGTTTTCAAAACGGAGTCCCTGAGAGATCTGCTCTCAAATGGTCAAGAGCTTGGTTCTTGAACCTGGTAGCATCCTCCCACAGCATAGATGCTCTATCCTTTAGTCAGCAGATGCCTGGCAGAAATGTAGGAGAGAAAGCACATTTCAGGTGATTGCAAAGCCAGGTACTGCCTTGCAATACTTGAGTCAGCCCTCAAATGGGTTTGGGGGGGTGGATGGGAAGCTGTAGCTGGAACTTAAGAGAATTGAGGGCAATGGGTTTAACTCGGCCCCAGAATGCTTATATAAAGGCTTTCCAAATCCAGCCTGCTCTTGCACCACTCCCAGGATTAGCCCTGTTGACTCATGATCCTCCTGTGCAGCTGTTCAGTCCCTGGAACGCAATCGGTTCAATGCCAAGGTGCTGCCTTTACATGCTTTATAGTGCAGGCAGAGAAACAGACGCGTCTTGAAAAATAGCTTTGAAATCTCTGGCCATATAGGGAAGCAGAGTAAGTTGTGCTTTGTTTTTTAAGTGCCAGGCCATATTCACTATTTAATCTCATCAGCCTCAGATTTCTTAAATCAGAGTTACTGGGGGTCAGTATTGCCTAGCAGTCCAGGTTCTGATCTCTGAGCGTGGTGGGGTGGGGGGCATATTTTTAATGGATGTGGGAGGGAAATGGCTATACCTGCTACTTAGCAATTGAGAATATTTTGCATGGGCTCTAGCGTGCTCTGCTCTATACTCAAGTGACTTCTCAATCTTAGCAATGTGGGCTCTGGCATACCCCCCCCCCCAAAAAAAAACTGGTCTGGATATTGAATCCTGGTGAAAGGAAGCCCCAGGTAGCTTCTGTAGGGCAGAAAGGAATGCTGACTTCAGCTGTGTGGAGAGAGGATTAACTACAAAGTAGTTTCTTAATTAATTTCTTAGGCCGGGACAATCTGAAAGCAGCTGCCTTCCATCCTCAACCTCCACCTACATCCATGCTGTCCTGGGGCCCCTTTCAATACTCGCAGTAATGGGAAGGGGGCTCCAGGGCAGCCTGCTCCATGAGTGAAACTGCTTCTTCAGAGTAGAAGCGGAGGTAATTTCTAACTAGAAGTGAAATTATACACCTGTATGTGGAATGTACTAAGTAAGACTGAAGGTGGAGGCACTGGTGACTGATTTTTTCCTCCTTATCGTAAACATCATGCCAAACCCAACAACATTCCATCAGTGATTACAGAAAAGTAGCATGTCAGGGAGAAAGGCTAGGGTGGAACACTTTACTCCATCTGCTAGTTTTCTTTTTGGAAGGAGGAACACTCAGTCATGGAAACAATGCGGTCCAGATGGATGTTGTTCATATTAGTGAAACAGTGAACAGATTAGTGAACCCAGAAGCGTAAGTTGTGATGAATTTTCATGATGGCCAAATGTGACTAATTCTCAAATGCTGGAACATCCAATGCATAGCTTGAACTTCTAAAATCCAACCTGTCGTGCTTTGAGCTACAGTCTTCTTCAGTGAAAGTTCAGACACAAGTGTTTAAAACTAAAACCCTTTAAAAATGTCTCATCAATAGTGACTCATGATCTTCTCTCTCAAGATTTAAGACCGCGTATGCAAAATCCACTAATCACAATATTTTAAAACAATTCCCAAATTGTACAAATTGCTTCAAAGGGATTTTTTTTAATTTACCAAGTGGAAGAAGCTTTTCTGGATAGCAGTCAAACATACATGATGATGAAGCTGTCGGCTTTGGATCATTAGGGACAATTCAACAACACATGATGTCAAATTATCAGAAAAGGATTGTCTTCTAATGTGCTTACACATGCACTAAAATAGACTTCTGTTTCATAGAGCCTGAAGACCAGTTTAAAGACCAGGTTGTCCAACCAGGATAATTCCTCAGCAAGCTGGAAAAATGTGGACAGTGAATCTGTAAGGAGAAATTGCGGACCATTTTTCTGGTGACAAAGTTATGACTAGGGGAACCACAAACTAGTTTGCACTCCTACTTTCCGTCCCCTTTTAGTGCTTGGTAATGCTGAACATTCCAATATGCCACATGTGGCTGGTACCTTCATACAACATGCCAGACTAGGCCACAATGGAGTTGGGCAGTTTGTGGTTCACTGTATTGTGGAAAACTCAGTTATTGTCTTAACATGTTATACGAACTGAGCTATCATATTAAAGCGTGGTTTACCTGGGCATAGCATGTTATATAAATACAGCAATTAGGCTTTGTTAACCCAGGTTTAGAGTTAACTATTTTGCGTTAACCCAGGCCATGTGTCTGTTGTATATGGAAGTATATGCAACGCTGCATAGCACTACTTTCTGTAATTAGGTATCTTCCAGCCATATTGGACTACAGATCCCATAATTCCTAGCAAGCATGAACACCCATTTGAGGAAGTCTGGTACAGAATATATTCTGCTGTTTATATATACATTTCCTGTACCTTGGGCTGGCAGGCAGTTATCTCCCCTTTTTTTGAAAATGGATCTTCTGTATTTATGCTTGAATACATAAAACAGGGATCTCTAAAAACAAACAAAATAGAAGAGCCCAGCTAGGACCTGAATACTGCTTCTAAACCAATGAGTCAAGGGTGGAGGAGCAGGCAAGTCAGGGGAAAAGGTGAGGTTTGTACACTGTCACCAACCACATCAAAAGCCACACTGCGGCAATGTAAAACACCAGTACCACAAATGCCCATTTTGAGCAATGGCAGTGTGCTGTTCTGGGCCTCAGATGATTCCCCTAAAGCTATGATACAAGATCTGAAAAACAGTGACTGATAAAAATGGAAAGATTTTATGGGGGAAGGGCAAATTTAGGATTGTCAGCTATGGCACTTTGCTTGGAAAATTCTCCACAGAAATTGTATAGAGAATTGTGTATCGCTGCTATTAGAAAGTGGGGGAGGGGAGGGAAGAGATTGGCTATGTTCACAAGACCTGCTAAGCTAAAACGCTTGCTGTATAATGGGCATGTGTCACATGCTCCACTTTAGCCAACTTTTGTGGCTTGCAATATTTTAAAAATCTGAAACAGCTGTCATTTTACTTTTCTGGAACTGGGACTTGTAACCTTCCTTGGTTAAAAGTCTCAGTTTCTCAAAATCTCAAAAGTCATGTTCAAAATATGGCTAAAGTGACTTCTGTTGCCAAAGTCAATGATGCACATACACCACCTTTGTAACTTACCGCCAACATCCTTGACCTGTAACAAAAAGAGCTTGTAGCTGGGAGTGATAGGCAGAAGCTGTTGACTTCCTGTTTTGATCAGCACCTAGCATAACGACTGAAAGACTAATACTGAAGATACTATAGCCCATATGAACTAACAGTAAAGCAGCTTCCTCAGCCTGTGTTGTCCAGGCGGTTGGGAATTCTGCAACTTGCGAGCCCAGTGCATCTGATGGCACCAGCTTTGGGAAGGTTGCAGTGAAGAGGAGAGAGTGCCTCTGAGCATCAAATTTGGTAATAATAGTAAACTGCCAACACACACTCTTGGCATGCAAGAAGCGCAAGGCTTCCTGTTGAGAAGGTGGTGATTTCCAGCAACCTTCAGATTTGCTTATATCAGACTTGCATCTCCTCTCAGGGAGTGTGCGTACGTGTGTGGTTGAAACCTGGATCTTGAGATGAGCTGTAGGTGTTGCCTGCAAAGCGTTCTCAACTGTGTCTCTCCAAGGGCAGACATGGGTCCAAGTAGGCTTGGCATCTATCATGAATTCAGGAGACCTGTCATAGGAAATGCCTCTTTTGCAAATGTGCAGCTAACTAGGAAGGGAGGATGGAAGGCATCTGCCATCCTCTGTTAGTGATATGCCTGTTCCCCCCCCCCCCCTGAAGTATTTGATGATTCATCAGACCAGAAAAGCCAAGTCTTTCCAGATCCCAGCCTTAGAAACAGCAAAATCATGTTCAAAACCTTCTGGCAAGAGAATGATCAGCTGCTACATCCACACACAACTTCTCACACACAGCCTAGTTTCAAAGCTGTGCGTGGAAGCACTGCAGAGTCTCAGAAACCAACTGGATCTGCACCTTTATACTAGCTACTTCCTGGCCCTGCTCCTGGCCTAACCCTTAATTGGCACACGACATTTCCAAAGGGACTTCCTTGCATCAGTGTCAAAGTAGAGGCTTAATTAGTGAGATGCTATCAGATGGAAGCTGCTCATGCAAGAATGGCTGGGGGGGATGAGAGAGATGCGTGCTCCTGTGTCAGAGATGGAGAAAGATGAGCAAGGTGCAGGAATGCAGCAGCACGCTTTAATTACAAGGTGGGGCCAGTTGGAAGCAGTTTTGCGTGCCACTGCCAGCGGCCTTCCCACTTGCAAGGAAGAAAATCTGCACCCACAGAGTCACCATAGAAGCCACTTGCTGCATATTTGAAGTGTGATCACATGCATTACGCAGGGCAAGTCATAAAGTATTGACCAGAATAAGTGTAGCATTAATGCACGGGCTGTGTTCTCGTAACACAATCACTAACTAGCCAACCACATCTTAGCCTAATGTCTTGTGTGTTTTCAACCCATATGGATTGTTTATGGTTCTGGATGTTAAGTGAACCCAGAAAATTGAGTTAATTGAATAAATCCTGATTTAGGTAATCATGTACAAGTGGGTTTTATGAAGCAGCCAAGCATGGCATATAGCAACACAGACAATGTGATGTATGGTTAAGCTGTTGAACTTCGACTTGGGAAAATCAAACTCCCTGGATAATTTGGGGCCAGTTACAATAGGTATTTGCACAACACACTGGGTTGGCATAACTGAGGCATGGTTTATTAAATTAATTCAATTTTCTGGATAGCACAACACATTGACTCATACTCATACTGGCTGGGTCACAAACTAGTCAAACACATTTCAGCTTAAATGTATTGTGTGAAGTCAACTTAGCTCTCAACTCAACTCTAGTTATTGTGACAAGGTAAAGGAAGGGCAAGTTCTACATGCTACCTTAAGCTCTCAGAGGAAAAGCATAATAAACATACACGTAAATATAATAAATAAGTAACATGAAAATGCTATATGCGATGTGCACTGTCAGACTCTCAACTACAAACAGGGCATTGATGACTTGGATAATTACGAAAGCTTTCCTGTTGAAGAATAAAAATACCAAGCTTGAGCTCTCCTTTCAGAGAGGAAGCAATGGTTGGGTGTCCTGATTTCTTAGTCAGTTAATTCTGAATATGGATTGCTTACTAAGATTGCCATGTTTTCACCTGACCCCTACTCCTATATCAGGGACATCAATAGGAGGGGGCAAAAAAGTCAAGATGGCAGCCATGACCATGTGAGCAAAGCCTTGCCCCTTTTTTATGTGCTTCACATTGCATGTAACAAAGGGGGCAGAGCTTCAATTGCTCAGTTGTGGCTGCCATCTTGACTTTTTGAACCCCCCTATTAACGTCTCTATTCCCTTTAGTGGATCCTCCAGAGTCAACACCAAGTCATCATTAAATGCCCTTAACTTATACTGTACATTTCTTTTTTAATCTTTACTCCCACAATTCTCTCATCTTGTCTTATTTCTCTACTGTATTCAATATTTCAAGAACTAAAATGAACAGGAGAGGAGACAACAGGCATCCTTGTCTTGTCCCTTTTTGTATCTCACAGAGTTTTGTTAGATCTCCATTGACAATTAAATGTGCTTTCTGTGAACTCTAAATCAATCTTACCCATTTAGTAACATTCTCTCCAAAAGTCATATCTTCCAAAACTTTAAACAGGAAGGCCCAGTTCAAATTGTCAAAGGCCTTCTCTGTGTCTAAGAAAATCAATGCAACTTGTTTTTCATTATGTTGCTCCAAGTATTCCAAAATGTCCAACACATTTCTTATATTATTTAGTACACTGGCAGAAACGAAAATAGAGGATCTAACAGAATTGATGAAGAAAATGGGTTTTAAGATTGAGAAAAAAGTGAAATGTCTGGGTCTCACCATGATTAATATGAATTGTATGTTATTTCAAAATAATTATGTTAAAACATGGAATGAAGTTTAAAAAGATATGTTAAGATGGGAGAAATTACAATTGGCATTGTTGCGGAGAATTTGAATGTTTTGCCTAGAATGATATTTTTGTTTCAGACAACACCGGTTTTGACAACTGATTTGAAATTGTATTTTACAGCTTGCTGTTTTGGTTTGGATGAAAGAATGGGTTTTGCTGAGAAATAGAAGACTTTTGGAGTTAGAAGAACATGACCTGAGATGTGGGTGGCATGGATATTTGTGGTACAATAAAGTTAAGGTTAATGTAGATTTTAAAAATCACTATGTTAGATGTGCCATATTGAGAATATGGAATAGATACAAATCCAGGTTGTGCCTGAAAACACCTTTGTGGCTCTCAGCACACAAGAAGCATTTTATAGATGAAAAATAATAGGCAAATGCAAATGGTTAACATACCATGAGACACAAGAATTCTGTCAAGGGGAATACAAAATAAAATCAAGAGAACAACTGATGGCAGAGGGACATAATTGGGAATGGTTTTCCTATTTACAGTTATCAGAAAGATTCAAAGTAAACAAAAACATATGGTATTGAATATTCTAAGACCGACTTTGAAACAGAATTGAGTACAAATGATGAACATGTGATTGCTAAAATGTATAAACTTTTTATTGAAATTCGAAACAGAAGTAGAACAAGTGATAGAATGTATGATAAAGTGGACCAGAATTTTTGGTTATAATATACAGATAGAACAGTGGGAAAATATGTCATTGAAAGGATTGAAATTTACATTATATTACAATCTTAAAGAGAACTTTTATAAAATGAGGTACCATTGGTATATGACACCAGAAAAATTATCTAGAATGTATAAAGATACTTCAAATCTGTGTTGGAAATGTGAACAACAAGAAGGGTCATTTTAACCATGCTTGGTGGACATGCAAAAAAGCTGGAAGATTTTGGGTTCAAATGCATACACTGATTCAGAGGATTTTAAAGATTAATGTACAGCTGAAACCAGAGCTTTTCATCTTGGACTGATGGATAAACAGTTGGAAAAAAGTCATGGAAATTCAAATTCCATATTGTCACCCCTCAACCTTTTCAATTCAAGTTCTGCCAGGTGCACTGAACAAACTAATCCCCTTGTAGTTTTTGTTTTCTATTCTTCCTTTGTATAGGGAAGCAATCCTATCACTGTTCCAATTGTAAGGCCCAGATGCAGTCTTCACACCCACACTAAACACGTCACACAGCTACCCATTAAGCAATAGCTAAAAGCACACCTAATATATAAATGATCTACTTTGCACATCAGTCCTTCAGAGAAGAAGAGTTACAGAGAAAGTGCAGCTGAAAAAGCGAGTCTCTACTGCAAAACTCACTGTGAAGGCTGGCAGCACAGAAGATGCCTCCCAAATATAGATTGGCTGAAGCAACGACGTCACATCCACAGCTGCCTGCTTGGTTGATGGGAAGGAACAAGGGATGGAATGAAACCTTGCCAGGATTCTCCTTGTGCCGTGAGATACTAGGCACTGACTGAAAAAAGGGTGGGAACTTTCTATTCCCAAGATATGATTTTTAATCCAGTTAGATAATTGTGTGCTGCCAGTAAGAAGATTTGAGTGGATTCCTGGTTGACTGAATTCAAAGTGTTATGGGAATAGGGCATATGTGCATTGTAAATAAATGGGTTTAACAAAAAAGACAAAGATGTGGAGAAAGTTTTGGGCCCTATTGCACAAGCACTTGAACTTAAGGAACAAAGAATTGTGTTTTCTTTGGTTTACATGTTACAATTACTTGATTGATTATGTGCCATCAAGTCATTATTGACTCATAGTGACCATATACAGTAGATAGATTTTCTTCATGGTGATATGTCCCTAACCTGGTTCTTCAGCTTTTCCAATGGTGTACCCATCACTACTGTAACTGAGTCCATCCACCTTGTTGCTGCTTGTCCTCTTCTTCTCTTTCCTTCCACTTTTCCCAGCATTAGAGTCTTCTCCAGAGAACTAGGTCTTCATGTGATACTTAGTTTTTTTTTTTAATGGGGCCATCTTATAAATAAGATAACATACTTCTGTTATCTGATTCATTAACATAAAGCATTTGCAAGATAGAAGTAATGGCCTGGTTCACACAGTTGTTAACTGTACTGTTTCAAATTTGGCCTTTGCAAACCAATAAGGGAGTGGTTGCTCCCTGTTATTTCCCAAGAAATCAGTTGCCTTTTTCCTTGGACCTGAGTGTCTTCTCTTAAATACCCAGGGTGTGAGCCTGACCACGCTGTTCTTTCACTCGATAACTGGCCCTCAGCAGGTTCCTCTCTTTTTAGTTTCCTATTTTGCTCTCCTCTGAAGACTCAGGGCATGTAGCTGAATATTCAGATGCTTTTAAAAAATGGGGTAGGAAAATCCCAAACACAAAATCTCTTGGGCACCTAAGAATATGATGGCGTTTAGGAATCTGAGGGCCAAACAATATGTGACATTATATGTGACATTCCCCAGGCTGGCTGGGGAATTCTGAGAACCAGAGGCATACTATATTGTCTGGACAAGTTGCAAGGTCGAGGTTTCCCCCAGACACCAAGCTGCCAAGGTTGAGAAACACTGCTCTAGGGCCTGAAATGATACACCTCTGCCCTAAGCCATAAACCATGGTTTATAAATCCCATTAGTGGATTCACATAACACACTAGGCCAAGATGTAATGACATTAAGGCTTTGTATGATCTGTGAATCCAGCTGAGAACTGAACACTTTTGAAGCCCTGACAAAATGGCTCCTTGAAACTGCATTGTGGGTTCCAGTTACCCTAAAGAGACCCACCCCAACACATATCAGTTAACAAATCAACCTGGCTGGGTGACTTTGGGTCAATCACTCTGTGTCAGCTCAACCCACCTCACAGGTTGTTGTGGTGCAGAAAACAGGAAGCAGAAGCATTAGGTATGTACTCCTCCTTGAGATAACCAAGAATAAAGGTGGGATAAAAATCTAATAATAAATAAACAAATAGTAAACAGAAAAATATAAAAATCTACACATGTTCAGCACAGAGTTGTTTAACTACATGCCCCAAAGGTCTAAGCTGAAACTTGAAAAAAAAGATTAGCGAAAGAATAATTTGTTCCTCCCATGAAGGGTGGAAGAAGATTGGCTGAGGGCCTCACGGGCTTTCAGAACAGTGATTACGGAGAGATTAATTGGAAGTGTCACTTGCATCAGGCTGCTTTCAACTCAGGGATCAGCCACGGGCTTTCATCTCCCCCCCACCCCGCAACCCTTGCCTTGCCTTGCCTTGCCCTCCCCTCCCCTCCCTCCTCTTCTTATGCCTTCCCAGCTGTCTGTCTGAAGTGGGTGCTGGCAAAACAAAAGTCTGGGTTCCTTCTGTGCTTCTTCCAACTCACCAGGTTACCAAAGGTCATGTGGGAAGGGTGGAGGAACAGATGCTCTTGACAGCTGCTGCAGTGTCTGGGGGAAACCTCGACCTTGCAACCTGTCCAGACAATTTCTTTATAGTATGCCTCTGGTTCTCCCCCTCCCCCCTCTCCCACTTTGTTCTCTCCAGTTTTCGTCTCCTCATCAGGAAAGGCAATGTTTAAGGAGAAAGAATAGAATTACTGTGCTTGAAGATGTACCGTTGCTAATGCAGCAAGAAATGGCAATCTCCTCTCCAGCTTGTTTTTCTGAAGAAGTCTAGTTTTGCTTCAGGTGATTTAACCTCTAATTTTGTTAAACTGAGGGGTAAAAGCTTCTGCTTCCTTTGCCTTTACAGCTGTACCCTTTGAGGTATAAGCAGAAAGATGCTCTAATGTAGGAACATCTTTTGAGTTCTTATGACATATGGTAGCTGTTTGCCTTGATCCAAGATGCATGCACAGATGGGCCGCTTATTCAATTGAAAAGATGAGCCCCTTTGCACATGTACCGAAGCACTGTATTCGTAGGAGTCCTTGCTAACTTGTTGTTTATTCGTTTAGTTGCTTCCGACTCTTCGTGACCTCATGGACCAGCCCACGCCAGAGCTTCCTGTCGGTCGTCAACACCCCCAGCTCCCCCAGGGACGAGTCCGTCACCTCTAGAATACCATCCATCCACCTTGCCCTTGGTCGGCCCCTCTTCCTTTTGCCCTCCACTCTCCCTAGCATCATCATCTTCTCCAGGGTGTCCTGTCTTCTCATTATGTAGCCAAAGTATTTCAGTTTTGCCTTTAATATTGTTCCCTCAAGTGAGCAGTCTGGCTTTATTTCCTGGAGGATGGACTGGTTTGATCTTCTGGCAGTCCAAGGCACTCTCAGAATTTTCCTCCAACACCACAGTTCAAAAGCATCGATCTTCCTTCTCTCAGCCTTCCCTATGGTCCAGCTCTCACAGCCGTATGTTACTACGGGGAACACCATTGCTTTAACTATGCGGACCTTTGTTGTCAGTGTGATGTCTCTGCTCTTAATTATTTTATCGAGATTTGTCATTGCTCTTCTCCCAAGGATTAAGCATCTTCTGATTTCCTGACTGCAGTCAGCATCTGCAGTAATCTTCGCACCTAGAAATACAAAGTCTTTCACTGCCTCTACATTTTCTCCCTCTATTTGCCAGTTATCAATCAAGCTGGTTGCCATAATCTTGGTTTTTTTGAGGTTTAACTGCAACCCAGCTCTTGCACTTTCTTCTTTCACCTTCATCATAAGGCTCCTCAGTTCCTCTTCGCTTTCAGCCATCAAAGTGGCATCATCTGCATATCTGAGATTGTTAATGTTTCTTCCAGCGATTTTAACTCCAGCCTTGGATTCCTCAAGCCCAGCATGTCGCATGATGTGTTCTGCGTACAAGTTGAATAGGTAGGGTGAGAGTATACAGCCCTGCCGTACTCCTTTTCCAATCTTAAGCCAGTCCGTTGTTCCGTGGTCTCCTTGCTAACTACCACAGCCTTTCTTGATCTTCTGACCCTGGAGGAACCCTTGAAATATTTTTCAGGCCTCAGGGAACCCCTGAACATTCAGGCTCAAATATAGGCCAGAAGTTACAAAATTAATATATTCGTTTCATGTGTAGAGCTGTATATAGGCATTAATAGTGTTCTTAAACTAAAAATAAAGAGGGAAACTTACCTCTTTAATGTGAAGTTGCCCGAGTTTGAAATAATTTTTTAAATAAATCGTGATCTCCCAGGGAACCCCTAGTGACCTCTTGCAGAACTCTGGTTGAGAAACCCTGAACTACAATGAAGCCAAAATGACAAAATCTGTATTGCAGTGTCACTACACAAGCTTCATCCTTCCATCTTTTAGTTAGTTGCCTCCTCCCCTGCCTGCCCCACCACCCTACTGTGGACAGCCATGATCTGTGCTTTTCATTGTTGTCATTTATATGGTTCAGAACTGAGTTTTTGAGATTGAAAACAAATTATGGAGCAAGAGGCAGTCAAACACCACTGAAATTAGGTTCTGAAGGCCTATATACTCATGGGTACTTCATCATCCCTGCTCACTTTCAAGATCAATAATAATCAATTTTGGGTCTGACCCCGCTTCAAAGATATGCAGAGGGGTATTATTTTAATATGCCAATTTCCTCCCTGTCCCTTACTTTCTTCCCCAAAAGTCTAATTACTACTAAATTGCTGCCATTTGCTCATAGCCCACTTGCATCTATAGCTCACTCCCCTCTTTTAATTGCTGCAATTTGTTGATGAATACAATTTGAAGCAAGCTCCCTGCTGTGTAGCAAGGATCAATTAAAGCTGCATCAAACTGGGATGCTGGGGGAAGGGAAGGGAGAGGGCAGCGGGGAGGGGGTTGTTGGTCCTGCTGCCAGCTGTCACTTCTGCTGCCCCTATTCCTCTCTAGGAGAGGAAAGCTACATCCATAAATCCCATTGTGAAGCATTAAAATACCATCAGGAAAACAAATCCATACATAAATAAGACTATTATGCCAAATAATCCTGGAACATGGCAAATGTTTTTTTGAGTGTTCCAAAATGAATTATAATACCTCTCTTCTTCTTCCATCTTCTTCATTCTCTAAACCCTTGGGGTGATCCAAGTGGACTGTATCAATGTCATCAGTACAGCCAAACCCCATCACCTCATACATCACTCCCTTAATCCTGAGATTATGTTTGTATTCCCAATATGTGGCATCCTGATTGTCACTATCATATAGAACAATAATATGTCTTTACTTTTGGAGGCCTTGGTCACAATGTTTAAAATTGATTCAATTATTAAGCACCCAAATGGTGCATGATATGAATTTGTTTATGTATATTTACGGTTTTCTTCTCTCCCCCCCCCCTTTTTTTCCCCTGGCATCTTTATTTGTTTGGGTGTGCTAGTGTTTAGGAAGAAGGCATGAACTTAAGCAAGGCTTAAGAAGTTCTAAAGTTGGCATTAGTAGAGAGGCATTTAAACCATCACCTTTCAAAAGTATGTATTGTTTCAAGTTTGAATTTGTCCAAAATTCTGAACTGTTTGTTATGCTTCAGAGCCAACTGAAGCTTAATCTGAACTTTCCTTGCCAGGACGAAGTCGAGGAAAACAGAGGTAATGAGAAAATTGTGGCCTCTGGCATTGGCAGTTCTTGTCTCAGAAATTAATTAAATCCTACGCTCCTATTAAATTTGTGGCTTTGGTGTCTTTTATTTTATGTCTTCAGAGTTTGCCCTCCATTTAAACAAATTATTCTGCTCTTTTCCTACAAAGAGAAATGGGTAAATGTGTGTGGCAGAACAACGTGCAAGTCTGACTTGGCACTTTCCCCTCAGATCATGCCTTCTCAGTACGCATGTGCAAGTCACTCCTGACTTGCCATGGCCCTTCCTCTTTCTGAACTGGCAACATGGAACAGAAGCCACTGATTCTACAAGGCTGAAAGAACCAAAGATTTACAACAGGTTAGGGACTATGGCTATAGCACCTTTTTTTTTCAAGCTTGGCAACTTTAAGGTGTGTGGACTTCAACTCCCCAAATTCCACAGCCAGCATGCTGAGACCTTTTATAAATATAAAGACCTTTATATGAAAACGGCTGATCTTGCATGTTAGTTAGTGAGTGGAGACTGGAGGAGACTGTAAGTCAAATCACGTGGTGTTAAATAGATGAAGGAAGCTAGGAAACGTATACATTGATTTGATTTATAGCTTTACTTCCAAAATGATGCTAAAGGCAGTTATTCCTTGATCTGTTTTTTGAGTAGGGTGTTGATTAAATATCCTAGAAAGGGCACTCTAACAAAGGGGGATGTGATGAAAGAAAGAAGGAAAATAATGAGCAGGGCTTTTTAAAAAAAGAACTAAATGCATATCCAACTAAAAAACACCCTTTAAGAATAAAGAGTAATGTTAGATGTGTACTCATCAAACCAATATTCGAGTATAAAGATACAACCTATACAGATTATATTCACAAAACTTATGCAGACTCTGCCCCCCTCCCTTCGCATATATGTCATAATGTATTCTCTTTTTTTCTTTCACTTCCTCATCCCCTCCCTTATACGCATGGTTTTTGAGAGAATCAACTGCCCTGGTTGGAAACTTCTAAAATTTTGCACTAGCAACTTTCTGTGCCTCATGGCTCAGCCACTCATTTTGCCTTGCCTGCAAACTTCTTACCCACCCAGACCATATTACCTTACCAGCATATAGACTTTTTCAAGGCCGGCCAAGTCAGTCTTTGTAATGGTATGTGGGAATGACCTTGGGAGACTGGGCCCAGAGATGCTGGTCGGTCAGATAAGAGACAGCACAGTCCACAACTGGATAGTGGGCAGTGCAAGAGGCTCAGAAGAGACCCTCCCTAATTTCTCAGGGTGCAAAGGAGACGGGGGAGAATTGTACTTTCAGACTTGCAAGATTCTGTTAATTCTGTTACAATAAAGTAGAATTAGCTCATCCGGTCATGTTTCCCATCTGGTCTACCTGATAAGGCTGACAGTTTTACACCTGTGTACGCTCACTGATTCCCAATTCTTCCTATGGTACAGCTATCATATTCAGGCTGCAAAAACATGGGTACCCACTAGATCGCAGCAAGGAGATACAGAAAAGGCTAAACCTTTGCTGCCATCTCACAATTGTCTAGATTTTTGCAACCCAGTTATGTTACTGGAAAGGAGACGGAAACAGAGCTGAAAGAAAGGCAGAATTTGCCAGAGAGGGGAGGTAGCAGAGAGCAACATTTTCAAAAATCCAGACTCTCTGACATAATTGAATCTGCTGCCCAGTGAGGTAGGGAAGAGAGGGTTTGCTGAAGTTATCTTATTATAGAGAAGGCCTTTCATAGGGAACCCATGGTCAGCCTTTTTGGTGATAGCCTATTCTTTGGAACAGTGTGGAATAGACCTGGTCTTCCTCTACCTTACTGCGATTCTGAAGGACTGTTACCCACTTTGCTGTATAAGAAAAGATTTGGGGGTGTGGAGGTTTAGCCTACCATCAGGAATGGCACTGTCATGGTCTGTGGGGTGTTTAGAGGTTGGATTTTTTTTTAACCCTTACTGTGGCATTTTGTAAGCTGCTTAGAGCTTACAGGCACTTAGTAAACAAACAAGTAAATAAATCTGGATGTCTGGCTACCCTACTGAACAGCAGTATTTCAAACTCATTTCGACTAAGTAATTTTTTCCCTAATTTGTCCAACTCAACCAGTGTTGCGTTGTTTTAGGCAACAGCAGCCTTGGCTTTTCAGCCCATGAGGGTTTTAACCAGTGATAGGAAAAAAATTGTCTGGATACCAAATATATCCGCTAAAGAAAGGGCCAGACCTCGAATGCTGACTTCTCAAGGTCAGACATATCTATCCTGATCGATTTGCTGCTCAGACAGCTAGGTCACTGGAGCTAATAGAAACTGATGACCTGTTCCGTGATGCTATCAAGCTTTTAAAATTATTATTAAATGTGGAACCAGGTACATATTTGCAGTTCTAGGAACAAGCATGCAGTTCCAAGAGCATTGTGCAATATCAAATTCAAGTAATGCCAAAGCTGTATCATGCAAATTGATGAAAAAAATAAATGGCCAATAATATAAAAAAATAAAATAAGCTTTACACCCTGACCAAGTATATACTCCCCCCCTCCCCACAGCAAAAGGTGTTCCCCACGGGTTCCACTACTAATGGTATTTGAATGCTCACCAAAGTTCCCAAAATGAAGGGAAGAGATGAAGTTCAGTGGCAGAATCTCTGCTTTGCACACGCAAAGTGTCAGGTACATTTCTTAGCTTCTCCAGGAAGCGCTGGAAAGAACTACCTGCTGATCACTGTAGGCTATATTAGGTTGGATATTTATTAATGTATAATTTCCATTTCTACAGTGCCCACTCATACACAACTCTTGGCATGACTCAGTTCAAGGCAGCTTTTTTAAAGCAGAGGCTCCCGCAAGTCATGTGAGTTGACAAATTTGTGAAAAAGGTGGCATTGTCAAAAGATATTCCAAAGATACCGAAAAGATAAATGGGCAAGTGGGTTGCAGTAGTGCATGCTACACATACAAATTACAATCGCTTCCTACCCCCACACACGCTTGAAAAACTCCTTCAGATACCTATGACTAAGAAAAAGCAAAGCCTGGGCAATTTTACAGAACTGTAAGGTGGAAGCGGCAAACCTAATCTCATTTTGATGCAAGCCGAGACAAAGATAGACACAGCTGCCCTTTTCTGCATCCTTTGGTTGAAGTTGACATATTATGCTAATTATCCTTTAAACCTCACATATAGTGAGCCCCAGTGGAACTGCTGGCCCCTTTTGTCCTTCTGAGCTAGCAAATCCTGCAACTTTGCATTCCTTGCCAACATTGACAGTGATTGATGGTTAGCTTTATTTGCTGAATACATTGCTGAATAGTTTATGGTTTGCTGAATAAAATGCTGAATTGTTTATGATGAGCCTCAATCTTTGTGTTTAATCTGTGCCTTGCAACCTCCTCGCCCTGGCAAAATAAGATGCTGCAAAAAATGTTTAAAAAGCCCAGAGTCATTGTGTAGCTGCCCAGAGTCATTGTGTATGAGATGGGCGGCAGAGAAATTTGATAAATAAACATGACATTTGGTCCAGACTGAAACTACTGTGGGGTTAGTTTGATGAGCCCAACATGGGTCTTAGACACATATTTCCCAAATAGCAGTCCCTTGTTTTCTCCTGCCCTTCAAACAGTTTGAAATATCAGTTCATGCTTAGATCAAGCCTTTTCTTGAATAGTTTCTATACAGAACTACTGTGCACAGTCAGAGCTCTGAATATGGTCTGAATTTTGTATATGCAAATTTATGGGACAATATCTTAACATGGCTTCTATGGCTGACCTTGAAAAAGCTTAATACTGTATGGTCAGAGGTAGTTAGTACGTGAATGGGAGACTACCAGGAAATCCTAGGGCCATAGACTAGGTGGGAAAGTTTTAAAAATGTACCCAAGAAGACAGCAGTACAGTAGCCCACTTCTGCATTTTTATCAAGAAAAGTATGTAAGGGTATCCTGGAAGTCACAGGAGTTGAGTTCAATTTGAGGAAGTCTACCCTTTTTTTTAAGGAAAATCAACTCCAGGAAGCTGTGATCTCTGTTCAATCAATTGTGTAATAAGGGAGAGGGGAACCAATGCCATGGCACCCAAGGTGTTTGTGGTGGGTGTGGACCCAGCTGTTACACTTCATCAAAGAGGGTAGGAGAAACAACCAGTGGGCAGTTTATTAGATTAGGCAAAAACAAGATATGGGGAAGTATACAAGTGAACAGCTGAATGTACAAAATCTTTTAGATTTGTCTTTGGTGTGTAAAGCATAGATTTGCTCTGTGAAGACAGAAGGTTATAGGAACTGCTTGCTCTTTTACATTTTTTTTCCTGATTCTGATTCTTTCTATTTTCTCTAATTCCCAGCCTTTCATTCTCCTCCAAATCATCTCCATCTCTCATTTGAATCTCCACTGCTTGTTGCTCCTATGGCAGATTTCAGGGCAGTTATCAACCATGAGTCCACCTGTGCTGTAGAATTGCGATCTCTTGTAACCAGCAAGTTGGGGCTATGAGCTGTCGTTATCATATGGCATGAGGTACATAAAATAATTCAAGTGATAAATACATGTTTAACATTGGATTTATTATCATTTTTTTTTTGGTTGAAAGTCTAGTTTAAAAAATTCTTTTAAAATGGAAGGAATGGGAAAGCATACTGAAATTCAACTATAATCATTATCTTATTTGCTGAAAAATGTGCGTTCCCCAGCTCTTAAGGAGAGGAACATAGAAAGGGAGTGTTTACTTAACTGGCAGTCTCTGCATTTTCAGAACAATTATTTAGAGGTCCATGATAGCAAAACGAGAAGCACTGTTTTAGGGAACTGTTCCTGTTGGGAGGGGAAAGTGTACGTATCCTCAGGCCCAATAACTTTAAAATCTTTGATTTCTTTCTCCACTGAAGTTTATAGCCAACTCTCATTTCTGCTCTTGGAAACATTTTTAAAAAGCTTTTCAGCATGAATCAGGAACTGATCTACTCTATTCTGACAACAGGAGATTATAACTACAATTGTCTTAATGTTTCTCTTCCTCCCTCCTCCTTATCCTGTCATTTCATTCCATTACCCTACAGGGTCCTCTCCCAGTTAGAGTGCCAAAATTAGGTGACATCAGTTAGAATTAAGGTAATTTGGGGAGGAAGGAGGTTAGGGCTTTTTAAAAAAAAACTAAGATTTGTTTTGTATCAGGGCAAATTGTTGAGATTACCCAACTCTCAATCTTGCCCAAACATGGAGAAGCTGAATGGGTATTAAAAGGAATGGTAATACACCATTGGGGTGCTTAGGAACTTAATGCTCCAAAGGAGAGCTCCCTTGCTTGAAGCAAACACGATCATCTCCAATTGCCAAATGCCTGGGTCTGACAATATTCCCCTCTTGCCCTGCCTGAGTTTCATCCTTGGCATCCAATGTTAAAAGGACCATTGAAATCAAAAGGCTCTGTAGGTACTGACAATGGTTTTAACACCACAGTGCCAATAGCAGTTTGTGATATTCTGGTGGGGCTGCTATATTGGGGGTAGAGACAGAAAGAGACAGAAAGAAATCTGGCCTGAAGGGGGGAAAGAAAAAAAACCAAAACTGATGGGAAAGTGTGTTTAAAACCACTTCCTATCTAGGGAGTTACCAAGACAGGAAGGACAAATGTTGAGGGGAGGAGGCTCAGCTCATAACAATGGATGTATGCAGCTGCCTCAGGAAATGACAGGGCTCTGTTACCTTCCCCACACCTCCCAAATGACTGGGTTTGTCCATAAGACATTGCTGTGATCTCACACCCCGAATTACAGTCCTGGAGCATGCCTTGAGATAAAACCTTTCTAATTAGCCACCCAATCATGCTGGAGTCAGAGGGGAAAAAGACATGCCAAACTGGCCTTCCCTGGAATGGTGTGATAGTGAAGCAAAGGGTGGAGTGGGGGAGAGCCCATCCGCTTTGAGGACACACAAAAAATGCAGAAAATAATTGCATATGAAAAGAATTTGGGGAGGGAGAAAAACCAGTTTCCAGCACATTCTCCTACTTTAATCCAGATGTTACATTCTTCTCTTGCCACACCATTTTCAGTAGTAGTTGCTGTGTTAAGTTTACTTCTTGAACAATACAAACTTACCCCCAAAATATTATTTTGTGTGTGTGACTGACATTTGATTTTCATTTCAGTGGGCACTGCAGAGGGAGTGAGGGTGCAAATAACATATGTTGAGGGACTTTTTTTTAATTGGCAATCATTTTGAAATGCCTTTATAATTAAAGAATAAGCTAATCCATCTTTCTAAAGACAGGCAGTTTTTTTGGCAAGGAAAGATGTGTAATAAGAACAACAGCAACAATAAGATGTACTAGAAGACAATGTTTCCAACATCCAGGACCATTTTTTCTGTCTTCTTCTGCCTTCTTTGTCTAAACATTGTGAGAAAGAGTCAAAATAAATCTGAGGCATTTTAGAGCTAAGATTTTTCTGGAAATTACTATAATGAATTCAGTCACATATATGAAAAACCATTTTAGGTATTTCCAATCACTACCAGTTAGATAGGTGCCATAGAGTTAGGCCCAACTCACTGTGGCTACATGGACACAGGTTCACCATCTCAACCTATCCCTGGTGACAGTCCATCTTTCTTCCACACCCTGGTTGTCTGATATTCCAGGAAGCAGGCAGGGGAGAAAGGGTGCAGCTGGTGTGAGAAGAGGCAGCAAAACTCCCCTGCAGAGGCTGTGGAAAGGAAATGGTCTGAAGAGGGAATTTACTCTGACAGTCTTCAAGACAATGTTTTTACCCATGACTAGCATTAAAGAGAGCCAGTTTGGTGTAGTGGTTAAAGCATCAGACTACAAACCGGGAGGCCGTGAATTCTCGTCCTGCCTTAGGCACGAAGCCAGCTGGGTGACCTTGGGCCAGTCACTTTCTCTCAGCCCTAGGACAAAGGCAATGGCAAACCACTTCCAAAAAACCTTGCCAAGAAAACTGCAGGGACTTGTCCCAGCAGTCTCTGAGAATTGGATATGATTGAACGGATTAAACAACAACAACAACAAAAGCATTAAAGATGCCTTATTGAAATCCACGTGGTTCTTGTTTCCTGGATTTGCCAGCTACCTGGGGCTTGACAGGCTGCTTACTGGCCGTTTCAAGCTGATGCGGGCTTGCTGCTCACCTCTGGCTCCTAGGACTCTCCCTCTGCCACCATTCTGGGCAGTGGCAGTGGCAGTGCAAGGAACGGAAGACAGACTGCGTTGCCTTCTCTCTTATCCTCCAGTCTTGAATTTTTACACTTTGGGAGGTGCAGAAATGGCGCAGACTCTGTTTTTCCATTAAAAAAAACAACTTCCTGCTTGTGAAAGTCTGGTGCAGGGCAGACTCTCCTGCCTTACCACACTCTCAGCCCTGGAACTAGCATTTGGTGTTGTTTGTATTTTCATGCAATTGTGTGTGTCCATGATTCAGCTCCCTTCATGATTCTGTTCACTCCCCAGGGCTTAGTCTTGATCAATAGAAATGAGCACTATCCTCAGACCTCACCCCATTCTCACATCAGTTCATGGTTATTTCTCCTGCACATTGTCCATCTTTATCTGACTTTGAGCTGAGAAAACAAAATGTTTACTGCTTTCACTTCTTCGTCATCAGCTCTAAATGTTCTGAGCCTGCCAGTTGATATAATCTATGTCTTCCTATTGTTTGACATTAACCCAGCTTTTTCATTTTCCATTTTTTTTATTTTCATAAATTCTTCAAAGTCATCTTTACTTTCCCAAAGTGGTATCATCTATACATTTCAAATGTTCTCACATTCCTATTCTGAATCTGTCTTTTCTTCCAATGCTGTCATTTTTATCATATGTTCACTGTATAAGCTAAGCAGATATGGGGATATAGAGATGCATCCTTGTCTCCCTTTTTTCCTCTTCTTACCCATACTCTTTCTCTAAATTCAGTTCTTATCATGGATTCTGGTTCATTGTAAGGGTTCCTCATGTTTTCTGGTGCCTCCATTAGCCTTAATATACATATTCTGGCAGAATCTACACAATGAAAACCCTTCCTCTAAACATAAGAGGATTGTATTATCTTGCTTTCTGCATTATCAGTCTGGTGTTGGTTTTCTAATCTTTCACTCCTCCCCTTTCAACTTTAACCAGGATAACCCTATCAAGAGCTCCTGCTATCATAATTCTCACTGAAGCTATTGAGCCTTCCTACCACATCAAAGTGGGTCCTTTAACTTAGTGCCTTGCACATATATATTCAGGTTACAATTCCCAAAGTTCCCAGCCAGAATGGCAGGGAATTGTGGGACCTGCAACTCCAATATATCTGGCTGGGGAAATAGTGATATATCTCTTATCCCCCCGCCCTTTTTTTAAAACCATCTTGTCCAGCTAAGACTTCTGGAGTACTTGAAAATTGGTTCATCATTTTGTGACTTTTTGGGACCTAATAAAGATATTGAACCATTATGACTTTTAGATTGTTTTTTTTTACAGAAACATTGTCATCAGGATTAAACTGAGAGTAATAAGAGAAATCTTTTTTGGATTAACCTGCCATGTATTTATAATGTATTTCTCAATTTATTGTTGTTGTTGTTTAGCTTTAAATAAGAAGGAGCTTAACTTTAGCTGTAGGACAACATAAAAATGATTCTGATGGACTGATCCAAAGCAGTGGTGTTAACTGTCTCACTCACAGAACAAAGAGCATATGCTCCAACCTGCCTTCCTGATACGATTTTCCCTCAAAAACCAATTTTTTTCTTCTGATCCTAACCCAACAAATATTAGGATGGTTTTGCACAAAGAATCTTGAATATAGAAGCACAGAAAGATACAGCCATCCTTAGCAAGGTCGGCACATTGAAATGGATGAGCCGCTACCAACGTATCTTCCAAACTGCTAAGCATCTAAACACAGAAATGCCTAAACATCTTAGGGAGGTATTTACTCGAGCAAGATTCGAGCAGCTGGACACAAGGGTTAAATATGGAAGATTTAACCAAGTGCCCTATAATGAACGTACTTGTATTTGTGGAGCTCCAGAGGTAGAAGACATAGCGCACACATTATTTGTATAAGAAAGACAGAGATCGTTATCTAGGAGCACACATTAGACGAACGGCCTTTTGGGATCTTTATATTAAAACAACGTATTTTGTATGCAGACAGAAACCAAAAATTACATACAATATGGTCCTTTATTTGAATAAAACTGTTCAGTTGAGATCTGCATATGTGAGCCTGACTGGGGTAAACTGTAGGGGTAATTCAGAAATATGATTTGTATTTTTATTCTTTTTCTTATCTAATTTGTTTCTTTTATTCTATTTTTACATACAGTCTTATTGATGTTTTATGTTTTATATCCTGTACTTTGAAATGGCCTAATGACTAATCAATAATATAGATATACATATACATAAACACATACATACATACATACAGTATACACACACACACACACACACTATTAGGATGGTTTTACCTGTGTTTGGGAAACAGAGAACAAATAAATGGATCAAATAATAGACCAAGAAGAGAGGAGGGAACCCTCAATCTTTGTTACACCCAAGGAATTTGTAGGCAGAAAATCCTACTAAAAATTATAGGCCTTTCTCCACTTAAATACTGCTGAGTTAAAATGTAATCCACCCATTCTGGAGTAAACACAAAATAGCACTGGCAAAAAAATTGCTATCCTATTTTAATCCTGGTCCTGCTTCTGTTACATCTATTTTAAAAAATGGTCAGCGGCTCCGTTCTGATCAGTTATAACACCCATTGCTGTATATGGAAACTAAATGCTTTTCCCCTTTTGCAAGCCACCAACTAGGGCAGTACTGCAGGAATGGGTCTGACTTCAGGCCCCTGCTTGAGCTTCTCTCAGTTGATTTGACTGCCCTTCCTCCCACGCCCATTTAGGCATCTCCCAAGTTAATGTGAAATAGAGATATAATTTGGAAACATTGCAGCAAAATTAGCTTCAGAATGGAGGGAGGCAGACCCTACCATAACACTGCAACTAAAGTAAAGTAGGAGAATTCAAACAATCAGTGGCAGTTTTGGCCAGAAACCAAGACTTCAGGAGGTAAGGGTGAGTCCAATCTATGTCTGATATGCTTAACAAGATAGATACAAAAATAAACCATGCATGTCATTTTATTAACACTATATTGATTAACAGTGTAGAAAAATTTATATTAAGGACTTACATTTTATGCAGACAGATACATTTCTTGTTTAAAAATAGTTACCGCAAAAAACATGTAGGTAATGCACACTGAGGATAACTCTTACAATCAGGACCAGGCGAGACAAGCCCCATAAAGAGGGGCTTACATATTCAACAATAGTCAAAACCTGACCCAACATTCATTCATTCATTCATATATATATAATCCCTTGTCTCCCATATGGGTGGTATGTGTCTTCTTCAACCTCAGGTCCTCTACCAGAGTCCTGGGAGTTTGAAGGTTCTGTGCAGTATCTTAGCTGTTCCTAGCACTGCACTCTTCTGGACAGAGAGCTCTGATGTTGTTCCTGGGATCTGTTGGAACCACTCACCCAGTTTGGGGGTCACAGCCCCAAGTGCCCCTATCACCACTGGGACTGCTTTGGCCTTCATTTTCCACATCCTCTCTGGTTCTTCCTTCAGGCCCTGGTACTTCTCCACCTTCTCATACTCCTTCTTACCTGATGTTGCTTTCACTTGGCACTGCTACATCTATCACCATCACTGTCTTCTGGTCCTTGCCTATTACCATGATGTCTGGTTGATTGGCCAGTACCTGCCTGCCTGTCTGGATCTGGAAGTCCCACAGGATCTTAGCTCTGTCATTCTCCACAACCTTCTGTGGAATCTCCCATCTGGACTTGGGAGGGTCTAGCCCATACACTGTGCAGATGTTCCTGTACACAATGGTTGGTGTGCCGTTCAGTGTATGCTGTTCCTGCCTGCATCTTACACCCTGCCACTATGTGTTGGACGGTCTCTGAGGCCTCTCTGCACAGTCTGCACCTCGGATCCTGTCTACTGTGGTAGACCTCTGCTTCTATGGATCTGGTGCTTAGTGCCTGTTCTTGTGCTATGGTCAGTGCCTCAGTGCTATCTTTTAGTCCAGCCCTTTCCAGCCACTGGTAGGATATCCCAAAGTCAGCCACCTCCACTATCTGTCGATGGTACATCCCATGCAGGGTCTTGTCTTGCCATGGCACTTCCTCTGCTTGATCTTCCTTCCATGTCTGCTGCTGCCTCAGGCATTCTCTCAACAGCTCATCTTTAGGTGCCATCTTACTGATATACTCCTGGATGCTCTGGGTCTCATCCAGGACAGTGGCTTTGACACTCACCAGACCCCGCCCTTCTTCCTTCCACCTGGTATACAGTCTCTGAGTGTTGGACTTGGGGTGGAAGCCTCCGTACATTGTGAGGAGCTTCTAGGTCTTCACACCAGCAGCCTCCATGTCCTCCTTTGGCCGGCTCACTATACCAGCAGGCTATCTGATGACTGGCAGGGCATACATGTTGATGGTGTGGATCTTGTTCTTCCCATTGAGCTGGCTCTTCAGGACCTGTCTTATCCTTTGGTGGTACTTGGATGTTGCTGTCTTCCTTGCCTCCTCATTGTGATTACCATGTGTCTGTCGGATACCAAGGTACTTGTAGCTGGTCTGTATGTCTGCTCTGTGGCTTTCTGGTAGTTCCACCCATCAGTCTTAACTACCTTCCCTCTCTTTACTACCATCTGGCCACACTTCTCTACTCTGAATGACATCCCAGTGTCCTCACTGTAGACCCATCCGTGTCAGGTGGATCAGTGAGTCGATGTCTCATTCACCCTTAGCATACAGCTTGATGCCATCCATGTAGAGGAGGTGGCTGATGGTAGTTCTACTCTTGAACTTGTATCCATATCCAGTTCTTGTGATAATCTGGCTGAGGGGGTTCAAGCCCATGCAGAACAGCAGTAAGGACAGTACATCACTTTGATATATGCCGCACTTGATGGCCACTTGTGCAAGCTGCCTTGAGTTGACTTCCAGTGTTGTCTTCCACAGTCCCACTGAGTTCTTGAGGAAGGTCCTGTTCACTTTGTATAGTGCCAGGCATTCACAGATCCATGTATGTGGCATTGAGTCATAAGCTTTCCTGTAGTCAATCCAGGCTGCACTCAGATTGGTCTGTCTAGACCTTGAGTCTCGGGCAACTGTTCTATCTATGAGCAACTGGTGTTTGGAGCCTCTGGTGTTGTTCCCAATGCCCTTCTGAGCTGTGCTCATGTACTGGCCTATATGGTCCTGCAGCTTGGCGGCTATGATGCCTGATAGGACTTTCCATGTTGTGGGGAGGCAGGTTATTGCCCAGTAGTTGGATGGTGTTGTTCTCTTGTTGGGGTCTTTCATGATTAGCACTGTCCTACCTTGTGTTAGCCAGTCTGGGTGGGAGCCTGCTGCTAGCAGTTGGTTCATCTGTGTTGCTAGGCATTCATGCACTGCTGTCAGTTTCTTTAGCCAGTATGTGTGGAGCAGCTGGATATCACAGTGGTTAAAATGCTGCCTTTGGAATGGGAGACTGGGGTTCAAATCCCTGCTGTACCTACCTTACCAGTAGGGGCCCTTGGGCAAAGACCCCCTAACACTTCACCTACCTACCTCAAATATGAGAGTGACACGAACTAAAAGAGTCATGCCGGCTAGGACGTTGCCCAGATTAACAAGGTCCACGTCAGAAGTTGGGGAACCAGGACAATCTGATGATAAATGGGCTACTGGAACAAACCATACATGTATGAGACAAGAGAACCTGGAATTGATGGAATGCTACTACAGCAGCAGACCTAATGAGAGGGGATATATGAAACACATGAGGGAACTATGGATGGACAGAAGACCTGCATCCACACTGACTGAGAAACAGCTAGTTACCCAACGCTTCAACATAGCAAAGAGGAAGCTGCTCTCACAACTTGCAATAGACCAACTACACATTATATCCCAGACTCAAGAAGACCCAGAAGAACAACTGGAGGTGTAGCCAACACCTGAAGCTAGAACATCACTGCCACCCCCTCCATTACAGAGCACAGCAGCTGATATGAGGCAAAAGATCATGGATAAACTAGCTAGAGTCAACTCTCGAGACTGATTACCAAGGCTCAGTGGAGAAGTACCATCAGATAGTATGCTAGAAGATGCCAATAGAGCCCTTGCGACAATCCCTACTACCAGTATAACTCAAACCAATGAACTAGTATATGCTACAGCCGCTGTAATCCTGGAGATACTTGGCTACATGATCAAGAAGAACAGGAGTACATATGAGGTTGGAGGCTAAGATGGAAAATGAGGTTGGAGGCTAAGATCAAGGCAACCTGAAGAGATGTTAGTCAGCTGGTGGAACTACAGAAGGGTGTGGAGATTAAGGATATACTGTGTGTGTATATACAGTATATATACAGTATACACACACACACACACAAACACTTATACATATACTGGTTCCCACAGACAGCTGGAACATATACATATACAAAACAAAAAACAAAAAAGCAACAATACAATAAGCAATACCTATGACCTTCCATGATTAGCCAGGACTGAAGGCACCATGCTGGAATATTAGCGATTGCACTAGTTTTTGAAAAGCAAGGAGGTAGGGCTGCATGAACTTTGGGGAAAGAGTGTTTATGGAGAAAGAACTCCAGGAAGGCCTGTGGGTTGGTCCAAGCCTATGAACCTCTTTAGATTACTTGACTGGATGGGCAGATTCAATTCTGGAAAGATGTTGCCTAAATGTCCTGGTGCTATGCTGTGTAGGGCATCAAAGATAAAGACCAATACTTTGAATTGGGCCAAGAAGCCTACTGGTAATCAGTGCATCAACTTTAAGATCAAAGTTACACTGGCTGGGTTGCCCCACCAACCATCTAATTACCATATTTTGTATCAGCTGCAGTTTTCAGGTATCTCCAAAAGCAGCCCCATATAAAGTACATTCTATTAGTCCCCAGCAGTACATGTCCATATAAAAATATACTGATAAGGGCATATTGAATTATAGCCTCCCAACCTTTGGTTACATATGATTATGAAGTGACAAAGTACATGGTAGGTCAAGATTAATAATGATTATTATTAGGCTGATACAAACATAGGAGAATCAGTTCCTCTTTGCAAATGAACAGGACTCATTGACCTAAACCTCTTCCCACCTAGGAAACTGCCAGTAGGTTAGAAGAAAAGAGGAAACACAGAACTTCAGGTATATTTTTTTTAGGTTCAAGTTACTATAAATACTACCAAAGCATATAAAATAAAATGAGAAATAAAATTTTGCTGGGTAAAATGTAGGCTAATGTGCATTATGATAGAATCCATATAAAGCTAGAAGCCTAATTTCGTTCTAACCTAAAGTGGAGCGTAGAAAGCAACTAGAAGGAATGAAGCGATAGGACTGGTTCCCAGGGACAGCTGGAACATGCTCAGGATGTGACCCATTGCCACAAGACCATGTAGGCACTGGTCACAAAGGTTGTGAGCTTCCTCTGCTAGGCCTGTGAGTTGTCAACAGCAAGAACAATGGAAAGCAAAACTTTTATAGTTTTCTCTAAATTCCAGTCAAAACTGGACATACAATATGTCAAATCTCAAAGAACAAAAGTTGCAATCTTACAGGAGCAAGAGGTGGGGAATCAAGAATTGATAGCATGGAGCAGGAAGAAGAAGCAAAGATGGAAAGCTTTAAGGTAAACTAGAGAATCAAACACAAAGCAAGGACACACAGCTATTACCAAACAGACCAGCAACAGGGTGACTTCAGGACTGAATATGAATTGCCTCATAAGGAGAGGTTGAAGTTGAAGCAAATAAACAAACAGTCATGTTCATCAGAAGGCGGATCATAATTTGCTTTTCTTAAGCCGGTGAGTTTTGAACCTTAGTTGCAGGAAGCTACTGCTCTTACTTCAGACAGAGTGAAAGAAAGTGATGGAAACTGACAAATCCAGAGAAAGTGACAAACAAGCAAAACACACCTCCTCTCTTTCCCCCATGAAATAATGGAGATCTGCTCTCGTCTCCTCTGTCACAGTGGAAACCTGGAGAGAAGCTGGTGTTAAAACTGTGTTAGGGTGGGGAGGTGAGAGCTAGAAAAAGAACTTCAGAAACAAAGTCTGGGCAATAAATGGGGCAGGTGCCTAATGCCAAAAAGGGAGAAGGTGTGTGCGTGACTGCTATTCGCACAACTTCCTTGCCTCCATTTTTCCCTCCTTTGTGGTAGGTTAAAATCTATCCAAAAGTTAGAGAAATCATAGGAATTTACCCGGGCTTTTGATTTGGAGACCAACCCTGGTATGGGTATCAAGATTTAAAGTGTCATAACTTTAAGGTAAAGGTAAAGGTTTCCCTTGACATAAAGTCCAGTCGTGTCCGACTCTAGGGGGCGGTGCTCATCTCCGTTTCAAAGCCTTGGAGCCGGCGTTGTCCATAGGACACTTCCGGGTCATGTGGCCAGCATGACTCACGGAACGCCGTTACCTTCCCGCCGAAGCGGTACCAATTAATCTACTCACATTTGCATGTTTTCGAACTGCTTGGTGTGCAGAAGCTGGGACGAGCAACGGGAGCTCACCCCACCGTGCGGTTTCGAACCGCCGACCTTCCGATCGACAGCTCAGCGGTTTAACCCGCAGCGCCACCGCGTCCCTTTAAAGTTACTTTAAAGTTTCAGCTTTATATATGTTTTACATAATTTAATGAAATGTTGTAAGGATAATTTCCTTTCTAATTTGTTCATGTGAGTGATATTGTAATGCAAAAATACATACTACAACCCATAAACAGTTTGAACTTTTGTGAAGGTCTGGAATCTTCACTGGTTATTTTAAATCCATAAAAGTATTTCTACCTTAGAATGTTTGGGCAAGAAACCTACCTATTTAGATTTGTAAAATGCTAAAATGGCCTCTACTAATGGCCACCTTATCTTTTACATCTGGCACATTTTATCACTTTGGGGGAGATTCACCCTACCTTACTTCATTCTTTCTTCACCCTTCTAAGGCTGACCTGATATTTGGCAGCTGCTGCAGCCAAAGCTGAAGGGCACAGAGTGGGCAGAGCTGAGCTGGCTGTGTGATCTGCCCTTCTGCCCAAGAGGGCTGCTCTCTCCTGTCTGGAGGCAGCAAGTTTTTCAGACCGAAGGCCACATTTGGCCTTTGAGTAGCACCTTGAGGGTAATACCTCCCAAAGCAGGCAGGGCCAGAACTAACCCTTACATTAATTTAGGTGCATTAAATTATATTGTATGTATTAAAACACGGTTAATAGGATTCCTCTGGGTGTAAGTCATACTTCAGAGTTACAATTTGCCAGGAAGTATTCTAGGGTGCACCCAAGACTTTAGAGGGGACGCAGTTTGAACATCTCTACAGCAGAGGATGTTAGCCTATTTGTGTAAAATTCATTAGGCAGCCAAGTTGCCTTTTGTAGTGGGGGGGAACCCTATCTTGTCTTTCACTCAAGCAACAAAATAACTGGGCTCAGCTCTGCATCCTTCAGAGATACCCCCAAAAAGAAAAAAAAGTGACAAAAGTTTATTTCTCTAAAATACTTTCAGGATTTGCTTGCTTTTTTTTTTACTTTGCACTCTGGTACTTCTTTTAGAGCCATCTTTAGAAGAATTAGATAAATGAATCTGATTTATTCACTAGATTCTTTTACGTAACTACATAGACGGAGTATTTTTAACAGAGCTGGAGGATAAGCAGAAAGGACCAAAATAAATCTGCATCACTTTCTGTCCAGGCAACAACGTGATGGTCTCATCACTGCAGAGGTGTGGTCAAAGGACTGTTATCAGGGCAGTACTTTAGAAAGACGCATACTTTCTTCCCACCTTCTTTTTAAAAAAGTATTTTTACTGAACTATGATTAACAAACATTATCAAGTAACAGTAAGATAAATCTATGATGCATAGAGGGAGAGAAAAGAATCTGCCAAACAATAAGTAGAGAGACAGATAATATACATGTTGATATTTACCATATATCAAAATTATTGCCAATAGTAGGTCTGTTGCAGTTCAGATTGAATATAAAATCTGCCAAAGTTGAATAGAATTGTGATTACTTCTGATGTTTCATTATTTTAACCTTATCAGTAATTTTTCCTAACATGTCGAATGAAGAGGCCTTGTTAATCCACATCTCAGTTATTAAATTGTCTAAGGTTTTCCAGTGTTGAATATTATTATTTTAGCTGCTAAATTCAGTAGATAATACTATAAGTTCCTTGTTTTTAAGGTTAAGAACTGATCCCATAAATAAATGTAGTAATCCGAGCTCTGGGAGCATTCCAGTCTTTGTTTAGTAATACTGCAACACGTATCGCTCCAAAATTTTATGCCAAAAGGATACCATATAACTTCATCACAGGACCACCACATATGAGAGACATACCATTTTTGTAGACATCTTCTCCAGCATTTGGAAGAATAATGTATGTATGTATGTATGTATGTATATATGTCAATCTGACTGGAGTCAAGTGCCAGCAATGTATAATATATACATACACACACACATATATATATAATTTTTATTAAGAATTTTTTATTATAATAGTAAAACTGAATACAAACTAAACTTAAAGAAAGAAAAGAGAATAGAAAGAAGGAGTAAAAAGTGCAAGAAAAAAGAAAGAAAATTAAGAATATAATAAAGAAGGAAAAAATAAATATATAAAGAATTTACTTCCAACCTTCATCACAACAAGTATAAACAACTTTAGTGACTCTTCACCCCCTCTAAGGTTACAAACATTTATCTCTTCATCCCACATCCCATCTCTTATCTATAAACAAATCCATAAAACGTCATCTTTTCAGTCCTGGTTTCAGCAGAAAGTCCATAAAGAGATATCTGGTTTTAACCTTGATGAAATAAACCTACTTTTTATTCCTTCTTTTTACTTCTAAGAGTTTTAAAATTTAGTTCATTCAAATATTTGATTTCTCTTCATTTCTTCTTTGTCCCATTGCACAGAGTTCTTCAAGGCTTTACAAGCCTCTTTTGTAAATCCAATAGGAAAAAATTATCCAGGTCACTCTCTTGGTTTGTCATTTGTATTTCCCTTTTAAATTTTAAAACCTCAGCCAGCTTCTTTTGTAGATCCAGTAAAACATCCTTTTCTAAGTCATTCTCTTGGCCTGTCCATTGTAAATCCACTTTCAATGCCATCTCTATCTTGTCAGATAAAATTTGTTTCTCATCTGTCATTTCTTCAATAACATCTTCTGGACATAGTCTATCCATAGAAGCAGACGTCGTTACTGACATTGTTGATATTGTGACTACTATTTTGTGATTCCATTCTTCAAAAGTCTCCCTCAGTAGTTTTATTGTTATAAATAAACATTTTTTGGGGAACATTTTACAGGCTTGTAAATCTTTCCTCTACCAAAAAACTTTAGTTCCCTCTAATATCCAGTTTTTGAAACCATTAAACTCCTAATCTTTGTTATGTCTTGCAAAAACCAAAACAGAATCTATTTCCCACAAGAAGCTGTTTGTTCTTTATAATTAATTCCAAAATCTTATTCTAAATGTTTCAATATTCCAATTTTATCTGGACCCTTAGTCCGTTTATAACTTTCTAAAATCAATATCTTACTTAGCTTTTTGCTGTTTCAGATTCTTAAAACCTTAGCGTATTATTAACATTTTCTTTCCTTCAGGATTGAAGGTAGACTTACCCAGCATTTTTAAACTTCTTGTTCCAAAGATCTCTAAAAACTTAGTAGTAGTAAATAAGCAATTTCAGAAAGTGATTAGAAAGTGAGGTTTGTGAATATAGTGTCCTTTAAAAGTGTCCACTGTTTCAAGATGGCTAATCCTGTCATCTCACGGTACTCAAACCTGCGGAAAACCACTGTCCTGTGGCCACCTCACAAGAAGCAGCCATCCAGAGCACATGTGGGCAAATTCCCATCTTCTCCTTACCCAGAGAGGTTCCAAGGGTCTTTGCCACGGTCATCAGTTCCACTTTTGCAGAACCATCTTCAGTTTGCCATACCTCCCCTGGAAGTCAGCACTGTATAATCTTCCAATGAAACTCTTGCATTGAAGCTGAGGTGAATCCACCAGACTTTCATAATGCCTAATGTTCTGTCTCTTGTATAGCTTTACCAAAATCAGTTTCCCAGGCATCCTTTAAACCAAGAAGTGGATCTCCTATTTTTCACTGAAATAGTAGCCTATACATTTTTTAAACTGTTCCTTTTGGCTATCTAAATAGTTAAGTATTAAATTCTCAAAATCAGTCTGAGGGCAAATAGCTGAAGCTTTAATGTCCTTATTACCCAATACTGTACAGATTTAATAATGTTCTTCATGACTGACTAACCACAGCACAAAGAGAGTCCACTATTAGCTATTTCTAGAGGATATGCCATAATGCCGGCCTGCATTGGCGTTCTTTGAAAACTTAACAAACCTATTGCTGCCAAATGCTACCACTGCTGCCTAGATACCTTTTCACAACCACCTCCACCCCAAAAGGCACACTGCGAAGTTCCTCCAACACCTCCAGGCCTCATTGCCAACTCCATTGCTGCCACTGTGCTGTGCCACTATCTGCTGAACAGCTGATTGGCATGCCAGATATTTCTATGTGGCATGCGATTATTTTTAAGGTATCAATGCGGTTCTTTCCCCTCTACAAATTGTACAGGCCTCCCTAATGGCACATGTCTGCCCACAGCCCACTGTAGTGGCAGCCCAAATTCACCCTTAGTTTTTCTGATTGTTAAGTGTTCTTTGTCTTCTCCCAGCACAAGTCTCCCTACATAAATTATCTACAACACCTCAGTCATGATCTTAGTGATGATACAGTCCGAGGCTGGCATATGCCAAGCTTGTATCAGCCAGTTGAGGCTTCTGTGGGCATGCCCTTCCATGATGTTGCTGGGCAGTGCCTCCTATCACCATTTTGGTTTCATCTGCAGGAGAAACTGGAACTGATTTCCACAAGCATCTGCCTATGCTTCACAAAACAGTCTTTAGGCATTACGTGGGGTCTTTGTGTAACCTGATATACCAGTATTCTGGAGAAGACCTAGATCTGTAATTAAACACTTGTACAGTGGTCTTTCAAAACACCAGTGGATCTATCTGTAATACAAACGGAGGCTCCCAGTCCAATTAAACTGAGAAAGAGATGTATTGCCTGTTCTATCCCAAATGAGTACATTAAGGGTTTTATAGCTGTTTCTACCAACAATTTTTAAAAATAATTGTACTTTCTACTATTTTATTAATTTGGGACTGAAGCAATGCCAGTTTCCCATGCTAACATTATTCTGAGTACTCCATGGAATACATACAGAAGTTGCTGACTGTGGGCACTGCCATTCCTTTGCAGCTTTTAACTATCTGGGATATTGGGGAGCTGGGATGAAACTTGTCAGAGCTTTGTCATTTTCCCCTTCTAACCTGAGTGACAAGAAGACCTGTAAATTGGTCCATCCATCTTCTAGAAGACTGATAAGCCTTCTTCAAAAGTAATCCATCTGAGGAGGACAGGATGAATCAGGTGGGAGCTGTCCAACTCTCTGCAAGCTCCCTCTTTACTCTGTACCCTTCCTGTCAGCTGGGGTATTTTTGGATGCAGGTCTACCAGTCTTCCAAAAGACCAGTATACCCATGATTAGAAATAGCCCAAGTGATAGGTTACCATCTGAAGCACATCTACACCAGCAGTATGTCACTCAGACATATTGAAAGTTGAAAGTTGATTTAAGCCTCCATCCCAGGTACCTGCCTATATTCACCAAGCCAGCCCACCACACTTTAAGGAGAGTGATTTGTGGTAGTTTTTTCTCACTGGCTGGTGATCTTATGCAGGAGAAACTACCAGTAGCTGCCCTTAAATTGTCCCACAGTAAAACATTAAGGGCTCATAAACCGTCTCCTAAAGAGATTAGATGTCAGCCATCAAGACAGCACAAATTATGTCAGCATATTTTTGCAACAACTCAGAGTGGAGGAATGCACATTAACATGGCTGTGAGGAGGTGTCATTAGACTGAATTTGAACTATAGTCCACATGGCCATCAGATCTGACCTCATTTATTTCAATTCACCCTTTTTTGCTTTTGTGGCACTGTGCATGCAGAAAAACTTTTGGAGAAGTCAGAATTGTGTACAAATTTTGTGTCACTTCAGTTGGTATAACTAAAGTATTACCCCACCCTGGATATGAGATTATTTTAATGGACCAAGTATGATTTTCTGTGTTTCAGAGTTGGAAGCCGAGTAACACCAAACTTAGGGCCTTTCCTAACTTGCACCTACCTGTGGCACAAATATGTCGAGGCAACCTCTTTTGTATGTGGCCTCATGATATCACCTTAATCTGATTCCCAGCCCATTGCAAAGGTAGACTTGTCCTTAGTTGTTCCAGTTTTAAGTAGTGTTTCCCCTCTTGCTCTGCACACTTTGATTATGGATATAATCTGGCATGCTTCACCAACCATTCGGTTGCTCATGTGGTCAGGGGTTGGGATCAGCCCAGTTCCTACTGGCCATTTTAGGCTGCTGCTGCAGGCACATCCTCCCTTCTGGTTACTGGACACTGTCTTCCAAGGCAATTATGGCTTGGACTGCAGGGGGGACCAGGCATCTGAATTCAGCAGAGGCATCAGCCCAAATAAGGCCTGACGATTGCTACCCTTTTTGTAAACAGGTACGGTTTTCAGTACCAACTGTTTGTTGAGTTAGGGATTGGGGTGGGTCTTAAGTCACACAACAAGAGTGGTATTGTGAGAATTTATTTATTTATTTATTTGCCACCTCAGTCACCAAAGTAACTCTAGGCAGCTTACATACTTGGATTAAAAGAAAGCAGTAAAAATTACGAACAAATAATAATACATTAGGTAGGATAACCAACTCAAAAGGATTTAAACCATCAGAATAAGCTGCCTGGGAATAAATCATTACATCTAAGAGTCAGGTTTTCACAGTGTTATGAAAGCTGACTATGACCGGGGCCATTCACACTCAGATGGGATGGTGGTCCACTTGGCAGGTGCAGCTACAGAGAAGGTTGTTGTTGTTTTTTAATCGTATGGCAAAGCAGTTTGGTGTTCATGCTGCTTTTTCTTGCTGGGAAATCCTTGCGAGGTCCAGCAGCCAGATGTGTAGACTATTTAGCCGTGACAAGTCATGTTGCCCGGGTGCACCACAAGGAGGCTAGTCTACATTGCACCGAGCTGGGCTGAGAGAAGGTGACTGACCCAAGGTCACCCAGCCAGCTTTCACATCTAAGGCAGGACTAGAACTCACAGACTCCTGGTTTCTAGCCCAGCACCTTAGCCACTAGACCAAACTGGCTCTCTTTTACAAAGAAGGTGAGCCCTCACAAGATGACCATGCTTTACAGATGGGACCTGCATTAACTCTACCAGATCTTACTAGTTGGGCACAACCAACAGGAAAAAGACAGTCCCAAAGGTAATCAGAATCTAAGCCATGTTGGGCTATATAGGTGATAACCAACACCTTGAATTGTACCCAGAATCTCACTGGTAACCAGTGCAGCTCATAGAGCAGAGGTGTTATGCAGGCAAAGCAAAGAACACAGATAATTGCTCAGATGGCCACGTTTTGGACCAATTGTAGCCTCTATGTGGCTTTTAAGGGTAGCCCATATAGAAAAAAGATGACTAGGGCACGAGTGACTGTGAGAAGAACCTCTAATCCAAGAAAGGATGTAATTGCCACACAAGATGGACTTATGCAAAGGCCCTCCTGGCCATGGTTGCCACCTGCACATTGAGTGGGAACCAGGAGTCCACAAGGAGCCTCAAACTATGTACATGCCCAGCTTGGGAAGTGTGCCCCTGTCATACATCCTTGCAAGGAAGATCCTGGTAAGACTTACTATGATGTGCTCTTCATGCTACAATTATTGGCATATCTATTCTTTTCATATGCACAGGAAAATGCATCAGCTAACCAACTATCCCCCAGCTGCCAATAGCTGAGTAGCCTCAGAGCCTGCCTGCAGGGCCTAACCCTCCTCCCCAGCCCAGGGATTGGATTACAGACAAGCACAAATCTCTCCATTCCTTCCTCCACATGAAAAATGTAAAAAATAACTTCCTAATATTTCTTTCTCCACAGTCCATGTTTTTTCTATATGCATTTATCTATCTTTGTGATTTTGTTTGCAAATAATAATTGCTTCTGAAAGGTTGTCTCTCTGAAACTGGCAGCAGGTAAACCAACATTCAAGAGCTTTGCTGAGAGTGACTGTGATTGTGACGACATGACAGTAAACCTGCATTCAAAAGCCTTTTAGAATATAGTGCCAGCAGCAGAAAATCTGCTTAGAAGTGCATAAGTAAATTGAGCAACAGAGCAGTTCACTTCCTTTATGAGATGCTAAACCTCAGGGGGAAGGGGGAGAGAGAGTGAAGATGCAGTATCGTCCCTGACTTCGGACAGAAATAATGTACAGTGCTGATGCTGAATGCATGATCTGGAAGGCAGAGGGTAGTAGTGGTGGGAAATCCTTGCCCAGGAAAATGGTGCCCTTCATGGGTTGCAGAAGTAGCATGGTAGAAGAATGTCAGCAGTGCATATTTCAAAGGAAAAAAACAGCTAGCCTCTGGTAGGCAATCCAACGAAGGACGGCTAAAGAGGTTAAAAATAGGATAATTCTGAAACTGTTAAATCAGCCAGTAAACAGAGGATTTCGGCTAGCGCATTACAAAAGATGTTGGGATGAGAGCTGTCCTTTTTGATTCTGGAGGAAACAGCCTTGGGAGGCAGAAAATATTAGTACATTGATTATGGCTATAAGCACCTGATCGGATCAAATGATATTTTGGGGTGTTCCACTTGAGCAAAAGCATTTGTGAATTATGTTGGAAACTATTGTATTGAACCAATATTTGTTTCTGCTTGTATAGTCCTTATTTTGAATGACAGGGAGATGCAGGATGTAAAGCTAGTTTTGCTAGCTTGGCTAGCCAAGATTTAATGGGAGGGGGGGAGCAGAATTTTAATTGTGGCTCAATTTTATTACCCTTAATAAAAGGGAGCAATGTTGACCGATTTGGCAACTACTTAAAAAAAAGTGTAAAAAGACTTTGTCATGCACACCTAATCCCTATATCCATCGCATTGCTTATATCAGTGTCGGAAACGGCCATGCTAGTGGGAACGTGGGGATCTGCAGACGTTGCATAGCTAGAGTTTGCCAGAGCATGGAGCCTGCACCCTCACTGTGCAGAACCACTGAGATAGCTTGAAGCCTCAAGGTTTAGATGCTCCTGTGCAATCATCTCAAGCATATCTGAAGAATCAAAGGAAGTATTCAGTTTAATTGATGTCTGGAACTGAAAACAAACAAACAAAATCATTTCAAAAGTGGGTCACTTACCCAAATTAAGCCCTGCTGCTCCCAGGAAAAGACATTTATAACAGGGATGGGAACTTTGTGGCCCTTCAGATGTGTCTGAAGACCAGTTCCCAGCATCTCTGATCGTTGTTCAGGCAGGCTAGGATTGCTGGGGCCTTTATATTAACAACATCTGGAAGAATCAGGTTCTCCACCTCCTGTTGTTTCAAACCTCAGGAATGCTTTGAAGCGTGGGGCTTTGTTGCCATCATGTGGCCACAACCTGATATAAACAATTGTAGCTCTTTGTACTAATATTCCAAGAGCTTACTGTGCATAGTTTTCAAGCTCGGTCAGCTTTCTGTGTTGAGATTCTTTTGAAGATGGCCTAAACCTAAATCCTAAAATTTAGGATGCAAACAGTATGTTTCTCATTGCCATGATCTTCTGAAAGCAATTAGTGTGATAGTCAATTTAACCTTGATAAGGTTATAACATATCAAATCAGAAGGCTCATTTATATCCAATTTATGTTTAAGAAAAATGTATTATTCAGTCCCTGATAGAAACCAAAAGGTCATCACCATTCACTGTATAATTTCATGAGGCTACTGATCACCAACCGTCTAACATGGCAAGCAACTAATGTAAGGTTCCAGCAAACCCTAAACTAAACTGGACACTCTTAACGCCGAAAATAAAGACTCCAGGCAGAGGCTTCAGAAAACTAACAGCTCTTTATTTGGCCAAGTAAAGCAGCCGGGTGGACGATCAAATGGCACAGGTAGCAACGTGCTCGGAGGAAGCCACACCCAGAGTCAAAGGTTTTCAGTTTTTATACATCCTTCATATAATAGCTTACATTTGAATAAACCAATCACCTGGGGTCAACACTGGACATTACCTTGTATGGGCAACTTATACATTTCATAGTTCCTGGTACATTTCATTGTTTCCGGTGCATTTCATTACTTCCAGTGCTTCCCCCCCCCCCCTGCCCCACTTCTTCCTTGCACAAGGTATTAGCAAAAGCAAGGTGGTGGCCATTAAGCCAACTGTCTTCCCTTCATTCCTCCCTTTTGTTATAGGACAGTATGCTTACTGTCATCTGTTAAGCAGGGAGGTATATTGTTTTGGAACGGGTTGCAAGGTCATCACCTTGGCTGGTTTAACTGGGTTTGAAGATGAGGCGATGACTGTCATTCCCGAGATGGTGGATGTGACCATTCTCTGAATTAAAGGGGTAAGACAGGGGAGAAACAACAGACCTCCTATAGCCAAGAGGACAAGAAAACCAATCTTTTTCCAGTTGGTGAAAATTCCCCAAAACCATTCAGACATTCCAGTGTTGAGAACGCCAGTCCATGTCTGAACGGGGACATGGGCTATTTTTCTCATTCTGAGTGTAATCTCTTCAACGGCCTTTCCATCATCTATCTCGAGGCAGCAGTTAGTCAGATTAAATTTTCCACAAACTCCTCCTTCCTTGGCTAAAAGATAATCAAGAGCCAGGTGGTTTTGATAAATGGCAGTCTTGAATTGTGTATTGCATTTAGCAAGCAAATTCAAGGCAAGTGAAGTTTCATTTGTCAAAATTTCAACTACTGCCTGGAGCCTAATAATACGGTTCAGCATATAAATAGGGGTTCAGTATCCCCAAGAACCATCTTCTGTCCTGTAGCGGGACCATACACCTGAATGATTCTCTTGGGGCCACTCCACGTCTTTCCAGTTTCCAATCTTAAATGATGGCAGGTCTCTTTTAGATCTTGGGCCTATCTCATCATAAACTGGGATTCCCAATTTTTCTCCTCTCTTAATGGGTAGGAGGAAAAAACTAGGTTTGATAGTTCCAAGGACACAGGATCCTCCCCAAGAAGGAGGAAGGACAATGTATGCCCTTTTACCACAAATCCAATAAAGACCATCAGGTGCTGTCCAGGCAATGGATGTATTGTTAAGATGAATCCATAGGGTAGACAAATTAGCATTTGAAAAGGGATTATTAGGTTGAGTCAGATTCGTATTGCTCCACCACTTAATGTAGGTATAATTTGTTTGGAGCATGTTTTCACATCTTAGATCTCCTAAGGTTATATTATAATGCGCAATGGAAGTATCCCTGCTAAAGCAAATATATCCGATAATGGAAGTGGACAGAGCCCAAACATTGGGTCTATTAGGGGTAGACCAGGTAAGATTTACCAAGGAGGAGAGGTTCATTTCCCTGGCTTCCCAGGGCCATTGCTCTCCCATATTGGTACCTCCACACACAAAGCAGTTAGTGACATTAAGGGATTCAGCAATCCTCTCTGCAAGGTCAATAAACAAATTTTTGGCGACATGTGGAATTTCTATTTCTGTCCCCATTTCTTTATAAAATGAATAAAACACTTTTTCCTCTTTGGCCTTCAAGTTCTCTCTCATGGTATGGACAACTATCTGCCCATAAGGGTCTCGGGAGGAACCATCTACTCCTATACCCATATTCCATGTGTAAGAGGGAGGATCAAGAAAGGAAAGGCATAAGGGTGTACATGTATATTCCTTGCAACTAGACATGGTAATCCCCCTGCTCATATTAAACCAGGGCTTTCCATCTACAGAGGGCCTGGGGACCGGTTTGTTTTGGCGCCAAGTGTACCAATAGACATATGCTCCATTGCTGTGGGGCCCTTTATGGTCTAATTCGTAGTCCTTTGCGTTTTCCCATAGGTACCTTTGTTGGGGGATGTACAACCCTTTAGTGTCGAGGCCCTTGTAGGCATATATGTAGGCATGCGAGATGTATTTGACACCAGAGGGCTGATAACAAGTGACCTTGTCAAAGGTGGTGCAAACAGAGTACCTAGTTTCATTGTGCACACAGGTGGTGATGTTCCCGCTGCATTCGTACAATGTGTGATACACAAGGGTGCGGATGGTAACGTGTCCCTGGTGGGTGGAAACTATGCACTTGTCACATGACTGGGGTGGTGTACAGTGAACCGTCTCTGGGGTCAAAAGGATCAAAACAAGTGGTAGGACCAAAATAGAGATCAGAGCCATCTTCATCTTCCCCACAGAAAAACCTGGGAAAGCAGTGACACAACACTGCAATTCTCAAAGTTACCAAGGAGACGAGGCCGACAACTTCAAGTTGAGTCCAGTCTATCCGGAGGGAATAGATCTTTTGGAGATGCAGTTGTCCTGTTGAACTTGACTTTTAGGCCGTCCAGTTGTGTAGCTTGCCAGTGTTCAGAGGGTGGTGGTACCTTCTTGATCCTGGTGCCGTGGACCCACGCCTTGATTCCTTCAACCTTCACTGCAGTAGGGGTGCTGAGGAGAACTTGGTGAGGTTGGGACCACTTCGGATCAGTACTGGAAGGCGACAGTTCCTTGACTCGAACCCACTCTCCTGATTGGGCAAGCGTGGTTGTTCAGAAACTGGTGGCAAAGCAGCTCGTGCCTGGTCGGAAATGGAGGACAAAATCTGCACCAGGTTATGCAAATACTGAGTCACATTCTTTTCTCCCTCATCAACATTCTTGATCTTGTGTGCAACAAAAGGTCTACCATACAACATTTCAAAGGGAGACAATGCAAGAGTTCCTCTAGGTTGGGCCCGAACTCGGGTCAAAGCAAGGGGGAGAACCTTAGGCCAATGGAATCCTGTCTCCTGACACAACTTGGCCACTTGGGTTTTTAATGTGCGATTCATATGTTCCACCTTAGCGGAGGCTTGGGGCCTATAACTGGAATGTAAATGCCATGGGATTCCCAAGAATCTACTCACATCCTGGGTCACCTGTGAGGTAAAATTTGGGCCATTATCAGATTCCAATCCCAAAGGCATACTGAACCTTGGGATAATGAGATCGATCAGGGTCTGGATCACTTCTTTTGCCTTTTGGGTTGTGGTCGGAATTGCTTCTGGCCATCCGGTATACAAGTCAACGAAAACCAACAGATTAGTCTTAGCACCTCTCTTTGGCCTCTCAGTGAAGTCCACCTGCCAAGCTTCTCCCGGGTAGCGGGCCACCCTGAGATGTCCAGGGGGAATAGCCTTTCCTCCCCTGGGGTTGTGTCATTGGCAAACCTCACAAGAAGCCAGAACTTGTTTACACATTTTCCTGAGGTGCAGGTTACTGTATCTCTCCTGGAGCCATTTCAGGAGAGCCCTCAGGCCTGAATGGGTGGCCTGATGAGTTTGGACCACAACCTTCCACAAAAGTTGTGCTGGAAGTTGGACTCTTCCCTTAACCACCCACCACCCAGATTCCCACTTCCCCTTGGGGTGCAGAGAATCTCTTTGGTCATACAAGGGTGGCATGGAGTCAGTGGGGTCAAAAGGAATGAAGGCCAAGGCAGGGACAGGCTTGGATGCTCCCAACACAGCAGCTTGCCTGGCCCAGTGGTCGGCAGCTCGGTTTCCCCTAGAGATTTCGCTGGAGTCAGTTTGGTGGCCATGGCAATGGACTATAGCAAGGGCCTTAGGGAGATGCAGGACCTCCGTAAGTTCTTCCAACAGGGGTTTCATCTTTAGGGTCTTTCCATCAGCTCCCGAGAAACCCCTAGCTTTCCAAAGGGCAGTGTGGGTATGCGCAGCTAAAAAGGCATATTGGCTGTCTGTAAAGATGTTGGCTCTTAATCCTTTGGCCAAATGGCAAGCCTGGATCAAGGCCCTGAGTTCAGCAGCCTGGGCTGAAAGGTGGGAAGGCAATATTTCCATGTACAGGGGACCATCCTCTGTAATGACAGCAAAGCCAGTGTATCGCTTGCCATCTTTAACAAAGGAGGATCCATCCGTCCAGAGCTGGAGGTCAAAATCATTGAATGGCTCAGCCTTGAGATCTGGTCTCACCCTGTGACTGTTTCCAAGACTTGGAGGCAATTGTGGGGTTCCTGCTTCCCCTGGAGGGAAATAGGCAGAAGCGTGGGAGGGTTAAGGCGTTCACAGTGATGGAGCTGGACATTGTCTTGCTCCAAGATGAGACTAGCATATTTAGAAACTCAGCTGGTGGTGGCCCAAGCCGGTAGCTTCTGCTCCAACAAAGTCTGGACTGCGTGGGGGGCAAAAACAGTCAATGGGGCTCCTAGAATAATCTTCTGAGTTTCCTGAATCAACAGGGCAGTGGCAGCCATGACCCAAAGGCAGGAGGGCCAACCACTGACAACCCGGTCAAGGTTTTTGGACAAGTAGGCCACGGGCACCTTCTCAGGGCCCAATTTCTGCAACAGGACGCCCAGCACGCATCCTTTCTGCTCAGTCAAAAATAGTTCAAACCGTCTGCTCTGGTCAGGGAGAGCCAAGGCAGCTGCCCTTCCCAGAGCTTCCTTTAAGGATGCCCAGGCCTGTTGGTGTTCACCTGTCCATTCCCAGGCAGTGTTTTTCCATGTGAGTTGGTACAAAGGCTTGGCAATCAGGGAATACATGGGAATCCACAGTCAGGCATACCCCGTTATTCCCAGAAATGACCTTAACTGTGTTTCATTGGTGGGTGCCTTAAGAGCCTCAATCACCTTGAGTCTACTGGCATGAAGAAGGCGTTTCCCTTCTCTCAAAACAGGGCCCAAATACTGGACTTCTTGTCGGGCCCACTGGACCTTCTTCCGAGACACAGTGTAGCCTTTCATCGCAAGGTGGTTGAGAAGGGCAACTGAGGACTCCTCAGTGTCCTCCTGAGACTTTCATGCTATTAAGTGTCATGTTCACTGATTCAATGTAGTTTATACATTGTAACGTTTCACATGCCATGGTGCTGACGCACGTTTCTGTTTGGGAGGGAGCTGCTGGGAGACCTTGTACCAAGCTCTGTATGTGAAATCAGTACAATGGAATGTGTTTGGGTTATTTTCTCTGTTCAAGGACTTTTCCTGCAGACCATCAGAAACTGTTAGGAGCACCTGGGATTGTGAACTTGAGAAGATTCTACAGGGAGAGGGATTTCATTTGCACCGAGGGTTTTTAGTTTGAATTTGGTGCGCTTTCATCATTCTCAGCTTTCTCTGTGATCCTGCATACTATTCTTTAATAAATCAGATATCTTTGAATTCCTACTCATGAGTCTGATGGTGTTTTAGAATAGGCAACCATTACATCAACATACTGCAATAGAGTGACCTGTTTAGGGTCAAAATCTTCCAGGTCTCTGGCAAGGGCGGCCGCAAAGGCCGTTGGGCTGTTGCCGTAACCCTGGGGCAGCCTGGTCCAGGTGAGTTGGCCTTGCAAACCTGTTTCAGGGTCTTCCCATTCAAAGGCAAAATAAGGCTGACTTTCCTGAGCCAGTGGGAAGCAGAAGAAAGCATCTTTTAGATCTATAACAGTGTACCAGACTTGATCACTAGACAGGGTGGTAAGAAGAGTGTAGGGGTTGGCGACCACTGGGTGCAACGCCTGAATTTGGGCGTTGACCTCACGGAGGTTGTGGACAAATCGCCATGAGCCATCTGGCTTAGGGACCGGAAAAATGGGTGTTGACCAAGGGGACTGGATTGGTCACAGGAGGCCATTTTTCAGAAAAAATTTCTATTTGCGATTTGATACCTAGCCTCACCTCTCTCTTTATGGCATACTGACGGATTGAAATTGTCATGATTGCCGTTGCGATGTTTGTGACATTGCAACGGTTCGCATGACAATACAAGAATATGGGTCCCTGGCTGATAAGGCAAGGGCAATAGAGAAACACAAAAAGCAGTAATGGGTCTAAAGAAACAATGTAACGACCGAGGCCGGCAACCCAGGAAGCAACAATAAAAGGTAACTAACAAGAAATTGAATAACAACTGAACAGGAGAGGTTCGGAAGGGTGCGCCCAGGCTTTCGAGGAATTAGAAGCCTGATCACCCGGCAATGGATCATCACCGCACAGGAAGGTGATCGAGGCGATGCCCAGGGCGCAGGGGGCTGGACGACCTCTCACCTGGCAAGGACGAACTGATGGGACTCATGGGGCACACCTGGGGTAAGGTGGGGTGGAGCGCTGACCGGCGCGGGCTATTTAAATCCCGTTCTGGCGCGCTCCCCTCACTCTCAGCTTTCTAAGGGCATGCATTCTATTCCCAAATAAAACCAGAACCTAAGTCTACTCTAGCGTCTGTGTTTTATTGGGTCTCAGGCAGAGCCTGACATGAAGCTGAGAGTCATTTAAAACGAACCTTGCCGGTCTCCACCGGAAAATTTTTTGTCTGCGGGAGAGAACACCGGCGACGATGGAACCAGGGACAGCCATGGAGTCGGCGCTTCAGACCGGAGGCGTGAAAGATGCAACGCAAGTGGGAGAGATGACCAGACAGCTTCTGGAGTCGGCGCGCCCGAGATGGGACATGGGCTCCCTCCCTGTCCACACAGCACCCCAGCTCCAAACCTGGAGCTCCAGCCCGGAGTGGAGAGCCCTGATGGAAGAGGAAATCGGGAGCCAGCAACTCTTCACTTGGGACGGCGTAATGGGACCCTGGCCGGGGGCATCCTACACCTCCTGGAGACTCCACTACCTCCAAACGCCCGAGAGGGAAGTCGAAGGACTGCCGATAGGGCAGCAACCGGCAGCACCGAAGATGGATGACCCTGTCACACCCGACAGGTTCAGAGCCCTGGAGTCCAAGGTACAAGCCCTGGAACACATGCTCCAGTCCATGGCATCGGTGATGAGCGAGCTCACAAAGTCTACTACTGCAAAGGGGGTAGGGGGGGATCGTGGCACTCCACCCACCCTATCGACAACCCCGAGAGGAAGGGGCCAAGCACAGGACTCTTTCTCAGGGCCCCGTGGTCCCATTCCAGTGGGGGTCATCCCTAGCCACCCACAGGTGGGGGTCTTGCAAGTTGGGGGGTTTGCCACACTCCCCCCCCCCGAAGAACCGCCGGAGCAATACTCGGACTTCACCGATGTCTTTGGGGAGGAGGAGGCAGACCAATTACCCCCCCATCGCAAGACAGACTGTGCAATTGAACTGCTCCCGAATGTCCCACTACCCAAGCCCAAAATTTACCCCAAGACTCAGAGGGAACATGAGAGATTAGTGAGACAAGTTCTCACTAAGCTCTGGAAAGCCAAACTCTACGCCAAGCTCTCCAAGTGCAAATTTCACAAGTCGCACTTGCATTACTTAGGGTACAGAATCTCAGACAAGGGCATAGAAATGGACCCTGCGAAGGTTCAGGCTGTTTTGAGCTGGGAGCGCCCACGCACCCGGTGCCAGCTTCAAAGTTTCCTTGGGTTCGCAAATTTCTATAGGTCCTTTGCAAAAGGGTTTGCTGAAATTGCCCTGCCCTTGACCGATTTATTGAAGGCCAAAGGCGTCGGGGAGACGCGCAAGGTCAAAAACCCAGGGGCCATACTTAATTGGACTCCCGACTGTCAAACTGCTTTCAACAGGCTGAAAGCTCTGTTCACAGCGGAGCCAATCCTGTCCCACCCCGACCCCGAATGGCCTTTTGTTGTGCAGGCTGACGCCTCCGACTTTTCAATTGGGGCTATCCTACTGCAAAAGGATTCCGCCAGAATCCTGAAGCCCTGCGCCTATCTCTCCCAGAAATTTTCCGAGACAGAGAGGCGCTGGCACGTGTGGGAAAAAGAGGCATTTGTGGTTAAAGCAGCACTGGAGGCTTGGCGGCACCTTTTGGAAGGGGCGACTTGCCCTTTTGAGGTCTGGACAGACCACCGCAACCTCGAGGCGCTCCGTACGCCCCGGCGCCTCAGTCCCAAGCAGATACGCTGGGTTCAGTTTTTCAGCCGGTTCAAATTCCAGCTGAAGTTCATCCCAGGAAAAAAGAATTTCCTGGCAGATGCACTCTCCTGACTACCCCAGGACGCAGAGCCTATCTCCAACGTCATAGGGACTGTGCTTTCTGACTCCCAATTGGGTTTAGCAGCTGTCACCTGGAGCCGCGCTCGGGGACAGCCTTCCCCCCCCTTGCAAATGACTCCGGTGCAGCCTGCCCCGAGCCGCAGGCAACCACAGATGCCAGGTGGGTTATGTACAGATTTTATAACAGCATTAAAATCTGACCCCTGGCTCCTCGCCAACCCTAACAAAGTGACTATGGAACAGGACCTCGCCTGGGTGGAGGGAAGGTTATATGTCCCTGACTCACAAAGACCGACTATCCTCAGCAGGTCACATGATAGCAAACAGGCTGGTCACTTTGGATTCCTAAAATCCCTCCACCTAACTCGACGCCAATTTTGGTGGCCCTCGCTGAGGAAGGACGTCAAAACGTATGTGGCGTCCTGCCCTGTGTGTGCAATGGCCAAGCGACCAGCCGGGAAACCCCAAGGGCTGCTGCAGTCCGTGGCTGAACCTTCACGCCCTTGGGATGAAATCTCGATGGATTTCATCGTGGATTTGCCGCCCAGCCAAAAGAAAACGGTAATCTGGGTAGTCAAAGACTACTTCTCAAAACAAGCCCATTTTATCCCCTGTGCCTCGATCCCGTCAGCACAACAGCTGGCGAAACTCTTCCTGGTACACGTGTACCGCCTCCATGGCTGCCCCTCCCGCTTGGTGACCAATAGGGGCACACAATTTACCTCGAGGTTTTGGCGGGCTTTTTTGAAACTAATAGGTACCCAGCAGGCCCTGTCAACCTCCTGGCATCCCCAGACGGATGGATCTACAGAGATCCTTAATGCCACACTGGAACAATTCCTCCGCTCCTATATAAATTACCACCAGGACGACTGGGTGGACTTACTCCCATTTGCAGAGGTCGCATACAATAACGCGATACATCAAAGCACGGGACAAACCCCCTTTGGGGTGGTGTCGGGTTGGGAATTCATCCCCATCCCAGAGCTCCCTCAGCCCCCGTCCCCAGCAGTGGCCACCTGTGACTGGGGTTCAAAACTCGCAGACTCCTGGCCCGTCATCAAGGACGCGCTTATGGAGGCACAAGCCGCATACAAACTGCAGGCGGATAAACACCGGCGCCAACAACCAACTTTTCGGGTAGGGGACCTGGTTTACCTATCCACCAAATTCATTAAATCACCGCAACCGTCTAAGAAACTGGCCCCCAAATTTATTGGGCCATTCCAGGTGACACAAATCATGAACCCAGTCACGGTGCGCTTGGACCTGCTCCATAATTTAAAGCGGCTGCACCCGGTGTTCCACTGCAGCTTACTCAAGCCGGCAAGAGACTCCTCCTGGTGGCACCCATGCACTCCCCCCCCCACCAGTTATGATAGACGGACAGCAACATTTCGAGGTCAAGGAGGTACTCGAGTCCCGCAAGCTGCGGGGCTCCCTCCAATACCTGGTACAATGGAAACACTTTCCACACCCTGAGTGGGTTGCTGCCCGCAACTTCCAGGCTCCCGAGCTAATCCGCAACTTCCATACTGCATATCCCTCCAAACCCTCGGCTTGATTTTTCTCAGGGGGGGCAGTATGTCATGATCGCCGTTGCGATGTTTGTGACATCACAACAGCTCGCATGACAATACAAGAATATGGGTCCCTGGCTGATAAGGCAAGGGCAATAGAGAAACACAAAAAGCAGTAATGGGTCTAAAGAAACAATGTAACGACCGAGGCCGGCAACCCAGGAAGCAACAATAAAAGGTAACTGGCAAGAAATTGAATAACAACTGAACAGGCGAGGTTCGGAAGGGTGCGCCCAGGCTTTCGAGGAATTAGAAGCCTGATCACCCGGCAATGGATCATCACCGCACAGGAAGGCGATCGAGGCGATGCCCAGGGCGCAGGGGGCTGGACGACCTCTCACCTGGCAAAGACAAACTGATGGGACTTGTGGGGCGCACCTGGGGTAAGGTGGGGTGGAACGCTGACCAGCGCGGGCTATTTAAATCCCGTTCCGGCGCGCTCCCCTCACTCTCAGCTTTCTAAGGGCATGCATTCTATTCCCAAATAAAACCAGAACCTAAAGTCTACTCTAGCGTTTGTGTTTTTACTGGGTCTCAGGCAGAGCCTGACAGAAATTGGCTGGGCCTGAGGTAACAGTTGAGCCTGGTGTGGGATGGCATATAGGGCAAACCCTGGAGTTCCTGTATACCAAACTCGAGGATCAATTTCATGGTCAAGCTGGATTGGAGCACATGGGATGTAATCCAAAAAACAAACATAGGCCATTTCTGGGGGAACCAAGAGTGAGACTCCCTGGGGGGAGCAGTTTATTGTGGCCCCCAATTTACCCAGGAGATCTCTTCCCAAAAGATTTAAGGGGCATTGGGGCAATAACAAGAAGGAATGTTCAACTTTGGGGCACAGAGGGGATTGAACTGTTAGGGGTTGACTCTGGCGAGCACTCTCTTCCCTTCCCTCTATTCCCACAACCGGGATTGTGTGGGATCCTGGGGCTGGGATGGAGGGGTCCGTGAGGACACTATAGGTTGCTCCCGTGTCCACCAGGAAGGGGTATGTTTTTCCCCCAATGTCCAACTCCACCAGAGAATCAGGGGTTACATGAAGTCCTCTGGAGCCCAGTCAATAAGTTTCAGGATAAAATTCAGGGGCATTCGCACTCATAACGTTAGTGCAAAGCTGTGGTCGCTCTGGTTGAGGACTCCTAGGGGACCTAGAGGAAAAAGGCCTCCTTCCCTGCTGGTGTTGTACTTGAAGTGGGCATTCATTCTTCCAATGTCCCAACTTCTTACATCGAGCACACTAGTTTCCTCCCAGCAGCTCCCTGATGCCTCACACCATCCCTTTGGTTATGAGGTTGTAAGGCCAGTGCTAACAGGGAGGCCTGCTTTCTCATTTTCCTATCCTCCCTCTTCTCCTCCTCTTCCTCTCTTTGGGTGAATACAGTGAACGCCGTCTGGATCAGGGTTTCAAAATTTTGGGTGGTAGGGGCTTCTAATCTTTGTAACTTCCTCCTAATGTCAGGGGCACTTTGCCCTATGAATATCATTTTTAGCATGATTTCATTAGTTGGGAGGTCAGGGTCAAGATCCGTGTATCGTCTGAATCCATCCTTGAGACGATTCAGAAAATCGGTGGGTGATTCTTTGGGTTCTTGTAGGATCTGATGGACCTGGTGAAAATTCACAGTCTTGGGGACTCCAGTTTGGAGCCCGTGCAGAATGGCTTGTTGACCATGATGGAGGGCAGCCATTTCATTCTCCGTGTTGTGGTCTGACTCAAAAGTGGGGACCAAAAGAATATTGGGATCCGGCCATGCTTCTGCTGCTCCGCCATCTTGGAGTTCCTGGGTGTGAGCGGCAATATAAGAGGTAGTTGCAGCGTTTAGCACTTGCCTATGATCTTCGGCGCCCAAAAATGCAGACAAAAGAGTAAAAAGATCAGGCACAGTGGGCTGGTGGGTGGCAATGATCCGCTGGACCAAATCCACATATTGCTGTGGGGCCTCCCTATAAGGGGGCAGTCCTTCTTTCCAATTAAAAAGGTCACTTGTGGTAAATGGGATAGGGACGTAAGCAAATCGAGTTCCCATAGGAACTTGATGGAGAGGTGCAAGCAATGATGGGGCTGAGGGAACCCTCTTAAGGAAACCATAAGCTTGTCCCATTCGAGTATGGGATGGGCTCAAAATTTGTTGATCTGGAAGGTTTGGGTGGAGGCGAGGTGCGGACGGACCCCGTTCATCTAGTTCCTCATGAACCGGGGGGTTTCTCTTACTGGTGTCCAAATAGGGAGGTGGGAATTCCTCCTCAGTGTCATGTTTGACTGACACATCGGATTTCTTAATCAAGGGACACAAATTAAGGGGTTTCAGTCCACAGGATTTCTGGAGATCCAGCTGGATGGCCAGATTAAAGAAAAATTGGCTATATGACTCCTCCTTGTCTCGGTCGTGGAAAGCACAAAAGGTGGAGAGATTACTAATAATTTCGGGGTCCACAGTCCCTTCTGCGGGCCAGGGCAGTTGTTGGAAGCCCAGAAAGTAAGTTAGTCAGATCTTAGAGCACAAAGCCCGAAGTTTGGTCTTTTTAAAATTCACTCTTACTGCCAATACCGGTTTCAACGTATCCCAATGGATTAGAACACAATCCAATGGGGTACATGGCTTATTCTTCCTTTGTGGATTTTCATTTGCCACAGGCAAACTACTCTTTCCGTTGCCCATGATCCTCGTTCCTGTTGAGGACCCACCACTATCCTGCGTTAGGCATTTTCCGACCTCCTGATCCCCAAAGCCTGGTCCAATTCCTCCCAGCTCCCAGCAGGCTCTGGGCCTGAAAGGATTTAAAGACAAGAGGTAGGACAATCGAGACTGGGGCGGTCTACCAGCAATCGCGGGCACCTTTAAAGACCGTCTCCCGAGATTGGAAGGGCAAAAAGGCCAAACACAGGAGTAGACCTATGGTTCCTGGGAGATTTCTTGGACCTTTCTGTTGGTTTGCGGTGTGGCCAGTCACCCTCTCCCGTCTTTGGAACCCCAAGTGAGTGCTTTCTCCCAAACCTCAACAGTCACTCAACTTTTCGCTTTGGTCGTTTCCGGCCATTCCTCTTGCGAGAAAACGGAACCGCGGAGCAGACCCCCACAATCACTTTGCGGGCAAGTTCCTAGTGAAAATTTCCCACATCTCAGACACTCACTCACTCACACAGCACTCCCCAAACCAGATCTCCCCACTGCAGATGTCACTTACCTAGGATTTCCTGTTCCCGTCGTTTCCCGTTCCTACGTTCCCTAGTGAAGCCTCTTTTGGTTGTTCGGGTCCAGACTCTCAACGGGGTCTCCCGGCTGTCGATCAGTGCGAAGTCACCAAAAGAAAATGTTCTTTGGGAGTGCTCTTGACGTCGCCGCTGGTCAAAGCTGGTTTTCCCCGGGAGCCGTGTCCAAAGGCGAGAGCCGGAAAAGGGCTCTTCCGTGAGGGGGTCAGTGGAGACCCATCCTGAAGGAACGTTGCCTTCGAGCCCCACGTTGGGCACCAGAAAAATGTAAGGTTCCAGCAAACCCTAAACTAAACTGGACACTCTTAACGCCAAAAATAAAGACTCCAGGCAGAGGCTTCAGAAAACTAACAGCTCTTTATTTGGCCAAGTAAAGCAGCCGGGTGGATGATCCAACGGCTCAGGCAGCAACGTGCTCGGAGGAAGCCACACCCAGAGACAAAGGTTTTCAGTTTTTATACATCCTTCATACAATAGCTTACATTTGAATAAACCAATCACCTGGGGTCAACACTGGACATTACCTTGTATTGGCAACTTATACATTTCATAGTTCCTGGTACATTTCATTGTTTCTGGTGCATTTCATTACTTCCGGTGCTTCCCCCCCCCCCCCCCGCCCCACTTCTTCCTTGCACAAGGTATTAGCAAAAGCGAGGCGGCGGCCATTAAGCCAACTGTCTTCCCTTCACTAAAACTTAAGTTAGATGGATGAATGGTTTAGTGAGCAGGAATTAGAGAAAGTAAATGGCATTGCACATAGAAAAGGGGTGGGGCTCTGATCATGCAGTCTCAACTGCCATCTTGACTCCCCCTTCCTCTGCAGAGACCCCTAATCCTGTGGGGTCCTTTATTTTTTTGCCATGGCTTAGCGGATATAATAATCTGACAGGCCCTTGGTGAAGCAGAGTCACCTGGTGGGACCTTGGAAGCGTGCCTTCTCTGTCATGGTGCCTGTCTTATGGAACAGCCTCCCCTCAGAGATATGGATGTCCCTGACTCTGCTGGCCTTCAGAAATCGGTGACGACATGGCTTTTCCCCAGGCACTGGGGCCCAGAAGTTGATAGAGGTGGCACAGGGTGGCTGGTGCATGGATGTGAGTTTTATTTGGGTCCCAACATTGTTTATTGTTTTACATGGTCATTTTATTGTATTGTGTTTTTATTTTGTTAGCCGCTGAAAGTTCCTTCTGGTTGTGGGCAACTATATAAATTTATTTAATAAATGAATAAACAAATCTGAAATAATCTTTCTGCATTTTAATACTTTTGCTACAATAATTCTCTTAACCATCTTCTCTTCAGGGTTAGGCAAAAGCAGTCTTGCTACACTCTCCTTAGGAAATCCTGCTCCCAGAGAATGTGTCATGTGGATCCATTGCTGTTCTCTTTGCCATCTAAACTCAGTTTGGTCCCACACACTCATCAGGACAGATGTTGGATCTGGCTTTCCAGGTTGACTGGGATAAACAGGGAAGAACTTGCTATATCCCACTGTCTGCTGGGATTTAGACTTACTAGAGGAGGAACAAGGGCTGATAAATATGTTTTTGCCCAAGAGAGTGATGGATCTGAATGTTTTCTCACAGTTTTTGGCAGGAGATGGGAGGGTTGGTCTTCTATAATCTTGACAAGTGGTTTTATCAGAGATGACTTCTGGAATGAGGAAGTGTCCTAAATAGTGAATATGATTGATGCAGAGCACCTTCTCTTCCAGTATTGTGACAAATGAGCTCCCTGTTCTTCCCCAAAGCTGCTGGCAAGAAACAATCTGGATAGTAACTAAAGCAACATTGGTGGAAAACATGAAACAGACCTTGACTAAAGCCTGTGCTATGTCAGCAATGGTGAAAAAGAAATTCTGTTATGCAGCCATTGTGTTGCCACAATCACCCAATGGAGCTTTTTAGTCACAAGAAAATATAGACCATTTGAGATTGGCATTGAGCCACCAATTTGCATGTTATTGTGTTTTGCAGAGATAATTGCTTATATCAGTACTAATCTGCCTCTCCTGGTGGATACAATGTTGGCCTTTGCTTATGGTATCATAATGGCTGTTTTTCTATCTGTACAACCTGAGGATGCAGACAGAACCTTGGACAAATTAGATAGACCTCATATGTGCTGGGCCCTTGTCTTTCTAAAGGAAAGGAAAGAGCAGCCACTTAGTGGCAAAGGGAGGTGAATGTTTCTTGAGGCCAAAGTGTGAATCTCTTACGCCTCAAAGAGACAGCAGTGAGAACTTGCTTAAAGAACCCTTTCCTGAATTCCTCATTTTGGGATGATCTCTAACTGGTCTCCCACTATTCCATTCCTGGGTAAGGTGCTGGAGCATGTGGGAACATCTCAGTTTAAGTTATCCAGTTCTCCTGGTTATGAAGAAGGCCTTTAAATTCAAGGCTGCTGAATTGACATCTCCACCCCTCACATTAAGTTTTGCAAAAGGAGAAATGCTATCAGTTTGCAAATGTTCAACTCTCCTTGACAGAAGATTTCAATTTTGTTAAGAGGTACTAGTTATAGACAGCCTTAAATTTGTTGGGGGTCCCAGCAAATCAGCATGCCTCATTAGCATGTGGATGAGTTCGTTCTAGGATGCAATTCTCTATGTGCTTCTGGAGGAGGCTGTTTGTTGTCCCTCCCACATTCCTTAGTTGTACCTTCTTCTACCATCTGAGAAGGAAGCATGTTGGTGCTGCTCCTTCCATCTGAGGGTCATGCATGGGCCTCGAGTAAGGAGGTTCCCCCTTTCTGCATGCAGCCTTTAGCAGCAATAAGGGCTAAGGGTTAATTCAGTTTAGAGAAAGAAAGAAGAACAATAATCATTTTTCCTGAATGGATGTAACTGGACCAAATAAATGAATAAGACCTTTCTTTTTGCTTACTTTTGAACCTACTTTGTCTAAGTAATTCTTTATGCTTGGGTAGGCTAAGTGTGTAAGATCAATAACCTATATTTCTCTAACATGCTTATTAATGCTATTTTAGATAATATTCTTTCCTGTGCACATCTTTTCGCTGTATTAAGCTCTGCTCCATTCAGTGGTTCTAGCTGTCCACTGATGGCTTCAAAATTCTCATTATGAAGGGCTATACAGTAGCTGAAAAAGTTCCTAGGGTAAACAGGGCTTGGAAAGTATACCCAAGGCCACAGTAGACCTTAAGGTTTACTTGAGGCTGTTGTATTTTTATAGTCACCTTTAAAAAAATACATATATCAGATACTAGAGGATATGTCTGATGTTTTAAATCTGCATCCCATTAGTTAGGAAGTGGGGGATTTAAACCTGCCTTCTGTGCTGTGGAGGAAGAGCCCTCCTTTGAAGACTATTTGCCTCGGGGGAGGTGCCTCTTGCTGCCAATGTGTGTTCTCCTCCCATTCAAAGTGTTGGGCTACCCACCCCTGCCTGCCTGCAATCCTGAGAAGGTCCATCATCCTCCACAGCAGCCACATGCAATATTTTTAAAATGTGCATCTGAAATAAAAAGATGCATTTATCACCATGTCTAATTCAGCTTTCATAGAAAACGTCCATGTTATGCAAGTAGCACATAAAAAAGTCACATTCAGGTCCCAGGGATTATTAGGAAAGTGTGTGAATGTTAAACAGAGGATATCAGAACATGGCAATGCTAAGTAGCCAAATCATGGTATAAATTGCTACTTTCTACATCACCTTCCCCAACCTAGTACCCTTCAGATTTAATGGGACTGCAACTTCTATGCTGGCAAGGAATTCTGGGAATTGCAGTCTCACCCTGACAGAAGAGCACCAAATTGGAGGGCCATGCATGATACAATGGTGAGTATTTCAGATTCCACCACCAATCCTGGAATAATACCCATCTATCACCAGATTACCTTTAATGAGCTAACAGGGTCCTTTCTTCTCTCTTTCTCTCTATGTGCAGCAATTTATGTTCCTTTTGCACAACTGGGAACCTGGGGAAAGGGGGAAGGCAGACTTTGCAAGACGCAACAAGCCTATCAGAATATTCCAGACAACAGACTGAAGGACAAAATTGTAGCATTTATTACCATTTACAAACTGCATTATTGATACAAATGTTTTAACCAATAACAATATATGAATATCAGAATATATTACAGCACATTAAAACATCATACAGGTTTGCAAACATACAGAGCAATTTCGTTTGTACCATATTAAAAAAAATATACAAAAAAGGGGGGGGTAAAGGAGAAGAAAAACATCAGGCTCCTTAATTGCCTTGGTCAGTTTATTCAGTATATACAAAGATAATGAACAGACAGAAAGACTTTCCTAATTTCCAAGTCCAGCAACTTTTTAGCATGGCTTAATGCCATTGGCAGGATCAAACTCAGTCTCAGCCAACAGGATAAGAAGAAACGATTGCTAGAATGAGCACAGTGTTGGCTGGGGACAATGGGTGATATCATCCAATCCATTGGGTTCAGGAAAACCGCTGTAGTACCATCTCACCCCTTCTAGGTCTTCAGGACAAAACACTGATGAATGTATAGGACAGCAACTGGAGGCCCCAGGCCAAATCCAGCCCAATGAGAGACACTGCCTTTTCCAGCTTACCAACTCAGAGGCAAGAGATGCAAACACAATTTGCCAGCAAGTTGTGTTAGGGTAACAGAAGGTGGTTCTTTTCTTTTTAAAAAGAGGACTGGACTGGCGAACAGAATCACATTGGAACAGTGCAGGTAGTCCTGCACTAAAATCACTTCCCGAAATACCACATGGGAATTGCAACTTCCACAGTAACAGAGTACTTATGCCTGGCATTGTTATCAGGTTTCCCTCTGCATACACTTACATCCTTGACATTATGGCACTACCACAAATGATGCTGAAAGCACAAAACTTCAAGCCCCCCCCTTTCTTTAGACATAAGGTTGTTTTTTAAAAAATAATCAGGGAAATTAATTCAGGAACAGCTACTGCTCAGCCTTACTTGGAAGACAGAACAAGCAACAAAGACAGCAATTAAGAGAAGCAAGTTTGGAAAGAGTTTGTTTTTTTTTAAATTCCAAGAGCAGTTCAGCAGAGAAACAATCTACCTTTGTGAAGGCAGGTTTTCTGGGACGGCTGCTCTAAATGTAGGCTGTGGAAGGGTGGGATATCTTTGGTAGCCAAACTACTCAAAGGCCGCATATCTCCAGATACTGATGCTGCAGACCACAGAGGCAGCCCTCCAAAGAAGCATGAACTAGTTTTCATGTGGTTTTCCTACAGAAGCCTTCCATGCAGGATGGCCAAGTGCTTTTGAATCCAAGGGGGAAACTCCAAAGTGATTAATGAATAGGAAGAAGGGAATAGAGGGGCTGGCTGTTGAGAACAAAAATGGCCCAAAGTCCCATTCCTCCAGGGTAATCAGCTCTTTGGATCGCAGTCAAAGTGCTAGGTGAGGCAGCTTGACCTTTGGCCTGATCCAGCAAGGCAGTCCTATGGCCTTGCCTCTGGATGGGTCAGGCATAAAAGAGAGAATTTGGGAGGTTCTTCTCAGGGCAATGATTCTTCCTCCTCATTCTGTGAGCACACATAAAAAGGTAGGCGCAAGGGAAAGAATACACTACTCTTCAAACCTTGTGCAAGGTCCACCAGACCCCTAGAATAGACAGCAGCTGGAGGACAGGAGCAGGCTTAATACCCCTCTTATTGTGCTGGCAGTTGATCTGGCTCACAAGCGTAGGGTGGGTGAGGGAAGGCCTGACAGGAGAGCACCACAGGTTGCTAACACACACTTTCTCCACTGCCCATTGCATCTCTTTGCCCCCGTGTCCAGCTGGTTTCTGCACTCCTGGTACAACCAAGTCACCTGTGGAAATTTATTTCCAAACATGGTTTGCACTTGTGAGAACAACTGCCTTCCAGAGAATCAACCAGAGGAAAAACAAACAAAATCTCTGGGATTTGACTTCCAGGAGTACAAAATGTGCTTGTGTCTAGTTAGCCCTTCCTATGGAAAGGGAAGGAAAGGGAAGGGAAGGGAAGGGAAGGGAAGGAAAAAGGAAAGGGAAGGGAAGGAAAGGAAAGGGAAGGAAAGGGAAGGAAAGGAAAGGAAATCGGGAGGAGTAATTCTAGGTACTATTTTCTTCTCTAAGGGGAAAGGATTGAAAGTGATGGAAGAAGAAAACTCTTCCCTTTGGAAGTTGTGCGTTTCCATCTGGCAGTCTTGAAGCACAAATTAGCAGAAGAAAAGATCCCCCCATACCTGGCCATTTAAATCACAAACCCCTGTTCACTACCTCAGCACATTAATAGTTTCCTTTGCAAAGGCACTGTATTTATTTTTCTAAATCAAATTTACAAGAAGATTAAACAAACAAGGTCTTTAATAAAATGCAGAATAGGGTTCTATAAAGGCTACAAAAATATTTCTCATTCCAAGGACTTGGGATAAGGTGACTCTGGCTTTCCCCCAAACAAATTTGCTTGCTGAATCAAGGGTTCTGAAGCTGTGACCCCCAAGGGGCTCATAAGTGAATTAGAAGGGGGGGTGTCACACATTTCTGGGTAGCCAGAAAGGTGGAAAAGTAGGAGGGTTGGGAATGCAGAGACTGCAGAGCTCCAACTACTAGGGAAAGCAGGAAGGGAGGAACCACATCATGTACAGCGCATGGCTGATGAGGAGACACGCAGGCTCAGGGCCCTCCTTCGAGCCAGAAAGAGAGTACAGCACTAAGCTCACCATTTTAGGTAGCTGCTGATAAAAATGACATACTTTGTCAGCTCCTTCCACCACCATCAATATTATTGTGGAGGAGGGGAAATCACATGAATTAATTTATTATTTTAGACAGTCACAGCACCACAGAGTTTGAGAACCCTGGTGGAAATCCTTATATTATGAACTGAAAGCCTGAGAATTGCAGCAGGAATTCCATGAATTCAAGACTGCGGAAATTAATACTGTGGTTCTACTTGTTAGAATCACTCTCAAAAGCACACATCTACACTACAAATTTAAACCACTATCAAGCATCATAGCTCTCAGAGCAAGAATCATAAGGATTAAAAAGCTGCTTTTCTAATAAGGGTCAAAGATTTGTATAGATGAATCATCTGCCTGTGACAGTAGTCAGCCAAGTGTGCTTAGGAAGGTCACATGCAGGTGGTTGACTTTCTCCAGTTGTCCCCAGCCCATTTCTAGCCAGGTCCTGCAAACTGTATGTCTGCAAACAACCAAGAGATCTCCGAGAAAGAATTGTTAGTATGCAAACTATTCCCACATCCATTGGTAGAGAAATATATGGCTGAAGTTATTTAAAACAAGAGCAAAGATGTGCTCTGAAGATAGAGACATCATGAACAAGTGTAACAAGGGGAATATAAATAAAAGATGAAGCTTCAAGGCATATTATTCCAACAACTAAGTGCTTAGTACAAGGCGCCAAGGCCACCATACTGTGGTTAATGGTGTAAACTGCTCCAGCCATAGGGCTGGTGATGGTATGCCAGTGGAAGGCACTGTATCCATTCACCTTCCAGCTGCAACACTGCATTTTCTGAACAGAGAAATGGTGGAACATAAGAATCAATTAATCCCTAGTCCAAGTCCTTTTGAGACATCGACAGAATCCCCTCTTGTAACTTATTGTGTCTTCCAGCATCATCTCACCATTGCTGTGGAGATGTAAAGCTTGTCCTCAATACTGTTATTTCAGCACAGGATCAGTGGATGATTCTAGAAGACACTGTTTCAAGTCATTAGTGGGGAACCTGCTGCCACCAAAGAGACAGCTTTAGAATCTATTTCTAGGCTATTTCTATAGGAAAAGAACAAGTAATCACTATCATTACAGGAACAAGACTTAGGGCAGATCCACATCCACATCCTCATCCTCATCCTCATCCACATTCCAACCACTAACATCTGGCCTCGCTTCCTGCTCTGACTCCTTTCTCTGCTGCTTACAGTAGCTGTTAACCCTCTTTCTCCAGGGGCCATGTTATTGTTCTGGCACTGTGCATGTCTACAGTGACTAGCAACCTTCACATCATAGAGAATGAGCACACTGTCACCCCTTTCCATGCACAAAAATGTCCACTCCTCCCTTCTGACCCTTCAGCAGCAGCTTGGCTTGACAAGTGGTTGGACCCAAGGTCCTTAAGAGAGAAAGGTACAAACATAGGACTAAAAGCTGCACAATGGAATGGGAATGTATAAAAGGGACAGGGGGGCGGAGGCGAGGAAGGAAGTGAGCTACAGTCATCTGACAAAAAGGACCCAGGAAAGCTATATGTGCTTCTATGAAAGCCTGGTTGATTTGGGACTGTGCATTTTTTCTCTCCAAGACTGTGCATCAAATCTCACTACAAATCAAGGACAGAAATAATAATAGAAAAGAAGAATCATCATCCAGAAAGGGCTGCAGTTTTTACACAGATGCCACCATGCAGTTACATGAGCACATTTTTGCTTTTCAAAAATTAAAAAAGTGACACATTGGATTTTTTTTACTTTTTGCATTTTTCTTAAATTAAAACAAGTCAGTTGATAGAAAATAAGTATGTATAATTTCCCCACCCCATCCACCATTGCCCTTATCTACACATAATATACTTATTTATAAAACTCCGGTTCCAACAAAAACAGTGCTCCTTTTAAGTCAAGGCTGACATGGCTGGGCTACCATTCACCATGGTTTTGCGCCCCCTACTGGCCAAAGGTTGCATCTGGTGGCAGTTCGAGGTGCCATTGAGCATGGCACCAGATGCAGGGTTGGCTGGAATGCTTACGGTGGTGGTGTTGGAGCTTGGGGAGCCATGGGAAGGTGTGGCAGGACTTGGCAACGAGGAGGAGGTGGTAGCTGGCAAGGTGGCTGGGCTATGAGCTTTGTCGCTGACAGATTCACACTCTGAAGCCCCGCTGGTGTTGGTGCACTCAGAGTTGGGAGGCTGAGAGGAGAGTTTTAACCTCTTGCAGGCTGGTTGGACACGGTACTTCAATGGGAGAGGGCCATTCTATGGAAGGAAAGAAAGAGGATGAATTAATAACTTGCATATTGCTCTTCCTCCAAAAGAAAACAACAGCAAAGAATCACAGTAAAACATCAGACATTATTTTAAAAACTATAAAAACAAAAAGACCATAAAAGTGCAGCTGTACAACGGTTAAAGCCATTTGTCAATACTGAAATATATAAACTGACCTAATAAACTGTTAATATATTGTTTTCTACTACAGATTAAGGTTACTATGGTAACTAATCATTTTGGCAGGGTAAAGAGGTTGAATTTAATTGTTCCCTTTTCACGTGTTAATGGTTGCATTGCCTAAGGGAGGAACTTGCCTGAACTTGTTTTAGTTTCAGTTTCCCTTCTGTGTAGGCTTGCAGAGAATATGCAGCTGAGAGAAATCTCTCCTCTCAACAAACAGCCTTTTAAATATGTTTGCTTTCTGTAAATAAAATTATTTTTATAGAAATGCCTGTTGTGTGACTTTTCTGATCTCTCTGGGGCCAAATGCTTTCCTAGCACTCTGCCAACGTAAACGGTCCTCAGGCAGTTATTATCCTGTAAATAAGCACATATCAGGGACCACCTTTCTAAATATGATTCTGCTTGCCCAGTCCAGACATAGAGAAGGCCTGTTCAAGATCCCACCCTGTGGGAGATAACAGATCCAAAAGGCAGGCTTTCTCTGTGGTGGTCCCTTATGCAATCCACTGTCTGCAAAGGTATACCTGGACCCTCCTCTGTTGATTTTTGGAAGGCACTGGAAACAGTTTTGAGTCAAGCGGGCCTTTGGCCCCTTAGGGTCAAATATCAGCAGTATATAAAATATCATGATCTTATACACTGCCCAGTTCATATACTGGATTGGGGTAATATATAAATGTTATTTGGTCAGTTGGTTGGTTGACGGATAAACAGACAGATAGATAAATGTCTTAAGCTTTGATTTAAAACCAGGCAGTCTGAGGTTGGCTGTATTTGTCCTGGGAGAGAGTCCCATAATCAGGTCATCACCACTAAGAAGACACATCTCCAAAGAAGCTATTTAGCCAGTTTGGTCCAGTTCATGCAGCCAGGTTATTTTTTTTCTAAGTATCAAGCTGAGGAACTAAACTAAGTAACCTGGTATCTTTCACAGCCCACAAGCAGGCTCCCCACAAATGATAGGATGCCTTTGGCAAGATATGGTGGGCAGCACACTTTATAGGGCAAAGCGGCAGCAGCACAGCTCCACAAAAGATGCCTGGCAATTCCTGCCGAGAAGTGGCTAGGACTAAGTATGAGGCATTTGCCCCCCGTTCCCCAGAAAGACAAGCAGAGAAGAGGTCATCCCAGTGAGAATCTGTCTCTGAGTCTATGGGTCCCACCAGCCCCACCTCCTGATGTATGGCATGTGTAACAAACCTGCTCAGAAACCAGCTGTTGCCTAATTTAAATGGTGCTCCCACACCTACTCAGAATCACCACATACTAAGCCAAACTTATTGTATGGTCATACACAGGCCTTCCCCAGCTAATTTTAGTATATGGTTCGGGAGTATTGGCTGCTCTTCTATGTATATAAAATTTTAAAACAGCCTACTATTAAGTTATAAGTATTTTAGTTGGAGAGAGCCAGTTTGGTGTAGTCATGAAGGCACCAGGCTAGAAACTGGGAGACCATGAGTTCTATTCCTGCCTTAGGCACAAAGCCAGCTGAGTGCCCTTGGGCCAGTCACTCTCTCTCAGCCCTAGGAACAAGGCAATGGCAAACCACTTCTGAAATCTTGCCAAGAAAACTGCAGGGACTTGTCCAGGCAGTTGCCAGGAGTCAGCACTGACTTGAAGGCACAAAAAAATAAAAATAAAAAATAAAATCAGTTGAACCTTAATTTTCTTTCTCCTCTTTCCCATCTCAGGATCTCTCTTTGAATGGAGAAGGAAGTGCATATTATCCCATACCTGGTTTTTTAGGTATGTATTAAATCAGCTTCTTGAATCTGGCATCCCTCATACCTTCAATTCCAAGAATTCCTAGTTTCATTCCAAATAAAGCTAGGACTTGAGGGCTTTTTTAAAAAAAAAAAGCTTTTTCAAAAAAATCAATTTCCTGCACTTTATTTTTCTGTTCTGACTAAAGATGAGCCAAACATATGGATTGGCTTTGTTTTGTTTTGTTTTGTTTTAAAAAAAAAGTGGGATATGTTCTTCACAAGACAAACATCACTCTAAAAACAATTTACTGAAATATTATTGTATTTTACTACAGTTGTGATGGAATCTCTAACAGACCCTGGGGACACAGAGGATGGAGTAGGTCCATTACAAAACAGATTCCTCAGTCTAGAGGAGGGGCAAAGTGTGAAAAAGAAACTTGGAGTAACTCCAGCTTGGTCACATTGGGTGTAAGTTGATCCGGAGAACTGCTTTGGCAGGCTTCCAAGATTCTGTTACATTACCCTACCAGCAATAAAAGTCGTTCCAGAAATCCAAGTGGTTCTTGTTTCTTGAGTTTCCCAGCCTCAGAGGGCTTGACAATGGTATATAGTATTGCAAAATTTAATCTTATGGAGTAGCTCAAAACTTTTATTAGCCCTATGGTACATTATGTGTATAGGAAGATAACTAAAATCATGGGTAGAATAGGGAGATACACTTGCCAACATTCAAGAGGGTCACTAAGATGTTATTTATCTTTCCCTTTTCTCCATTGCATGAACATGTTTTAATACAATCCCAGATGTTACTAAAAAGTGTAAAGTTTCTAGTTCTCATCTTGATAGGCAGAAATTTGGAAAATATATCCAAATTTGCTCATTAGTGTGAAAATTAAACCTCATTAAGATGATGCAGGCTGTCTTTTTCAAATAGAGGATTTCCTTCCTTACTCACCCTTCGCCAAGGATAGATATAAGTTATGTCCATGAGTGTGTAATATTCCTTTAGAGGTTCATCTTCATATAGAACTTCCACCTAATAAACAAAGTTTAAAGACATACTGAATTATATGACACAGGCATAGATATAACTACTGGGTACAGATTTCAATAACCTGGATATCTTTTTTTTTTGGTAGTAATTTTATTAAAAATTACAATGAAAACAATACAAGCTAATACAAACTAAAAAAAAGAAAAGAATAAAAAGAAAAAATAGGTGCAGAAAAGAAAATATAGAAAAAACAAAACAAAAAGAAAAATAAGAATATAGTAAAGAAAAAGAAAAGAACTATATACAGAAGTAACTTCCCACCTTCATCATAATAAGTATAAACAATCTTAGTAACTTATTACCTGCTCTTAAAATACAATAAATGATCTCTTCTTCCCATATCCCATCCCTTAAAGCCTTGTTATTTCAGTCCTGATGTCAGCAAAAGTCCATTAAGGATTACCAGAAATAACAATAAGCCTAACCTTGATCAAATAAACCAACTTTATATTCCTTCCTTTTACTTTTAACAATCTTGAACTTTAGTCCCTTCAAAGAATGTCCTAGACCTTAATTTCTTTTCATTTTTTCTTTGTGCCTTCTGACAAAATTCTTCAGAGATTTAACAAGCCTCTTTTGTAAATCCAATATAGAAAAATTATCCAGGTCACTCTCTTGGTTTGTTATTTGTATATCCCTTTTAATTATTATGACATCAGCTGGTTTCTTTTGTATGTTCCGTGTAACATCTTTTTCTTGGAGCCTGTCATTTTTAAATCCACTTTCAGATCAGCCTCAGTCTTGTCAGGTAAAACTTGTTCTTCCATAACATCTTTTAAACACAGTCTATCTATAGAGGGAGACACTCTTAAAATTAACTTCTGGGTCCATTGTTCAAAAATATCCTTCAGTATGTCCAAGGTTAAAATATTTTGCTTCATTCTGTATTTGTAAGTCAAGTTTGAGTGTTCTTCTCCTTTAATTATAATCTTTAGTTCCTTCTAGTTCCCTCTAGTGTCCAATTTTTAAAGTCTTATTACGGGTTTTTTTTAAGAATTCAAAACAAAAGCATTTACCATGGGAACAATTCTTTATAATTAATTCCAAATCTTATTTCAAATTTATTTGGGCCCTTAGTCCATTTGTAACTTTCCAAAATCAAAGTTCTAATCACCCTTTTGCTGTTTATTCCAAAAAAAAAAATTAAGTCCTTAAACTTGTATTTAAAACTTCTTTCACTAAGGATTGAAGGAAACTCACCTGATGCTATAAAACTTGTTGATCCAGAGGTTCCTAATAGCTGAAAAGCAGTTAACAAGCAATTTCCAAAAGTGATTAGAAAAGGAAGTATGCGAACTTAGTGTTCTTTCAAAGGCACCAACTGCAGTTTGAGCAAGATGGTTATTCCCTCATCTCCCAGAGCTCTAAACCTGCCGGAGACAGCTGTCTTGCAGTCTCCTCATGAGGAGCAGCTGTCTGGAGTACTTGTGGGTGATCTCAAGTCCTCTCCTTGTCTGGAGAAGAATGATCAAAGAACCGGTCTACTTGCCGGCTCTTCATTCTGCCGCGGTCGTCAGTGCCGTTTTTCACAGAGCCACCTTCAGTCTGCCATTTCTTCCCCGGAAGTCCAGTAACTTAGATATTTTATTGTTTCTCCTCCCCCAGTGGTTGTCAAGCTGCAAAGCTACAGAAGGAAATCTGTAAGCCACATGTAGCTCTCAGCCTAATTTCATATGGGAGGATACAAAGGAAGAAATGCAGGATGAGTTTAAAAAAAATTAAATGCAGATGCATCTGCATACTTTGTCATCTGTATATTTTATTCCAAATGTTGCATAATAACTTCTTTTGAAGGAGAACTTTCATGAATAATGAGGAAAAAGGTTAAGGTTGAGCCTTAATGTATGCTGCAGAGCATAGTTTCTGCTTAGTTGGGTTAACATTAGAATTGAGCAGGCAAAAGGGAAGGACATAAAAACAATACTGTAGATTGATTTGGAGTAGGGTAGGAATATACAGTAGCTGAGTCAAGATCTTTATACCAACATATGTCAAAACTGGACACAAGAGGGAACTAAATATCCTCTAATATGGGAAAGACAGGTGATTTTTCTCTTTTAGGTAATATGCGCATGGAACATGCAATACCACATATTAAGGAAATTCCCCTTTATTTGATAATGTTTAATGTGGAATCTCACCATACAGTCTTTCCCTATTATCAGTCCTAAATAAAGAAAAAAAGAAATAATATACATACCTTGTCCATGCCATAATTATCCAGACAATGGACCTAGTTTATGACGGCACAAATGTTTGTGTATATAAGTAACTGTTTTCAGAGTCAATGGGATCCAAAAATATTGATCCATCTGGACAACACACAAATTCTGGTTGATTCCATGTGCATGGAAATATTCAACTGCATTGTTTTAACAAATAATTAGGAAGATGATTATGCTCTTGTATTAATTTTTTTTGTTAAAAAATAAATCATTAAAATAACAAATTTCACTCTGCCTTCTCAATTTTGAACAAGGGTAGAGGTAGTGAACATACAAAGTACAACTCTGGCATCCTGGATTTCTGAGTTTAACCAACTCTGTATTCAAAGAAGCTAGTAGGAAGAGCTGCAGATTATGTTTTTTTCACCCTCACCTATGAAGAATTCTGAATATACAAAAAGCCAGCAACAATCTTGGCCCTTGGACCAGGAGAATGGAGGAGTGCTTGCCTGAAACTCACTTTGTATTTGCTGGGAACATCCATCTTGTTCCGGAGGAACTTGGCCAGGTGCATGATAGTCATAGCAGCAGGACAGCGGAGGAATCTCATGCTGTTCTTCTACAGAGGAATGAGAGAGAGGAGAGAGATGGTTTTAATTGGAGGGGGCTGGGCTGCACAGCAGGAGATTGAAGTTGAAATATGTATGGAAGCAACTGTAAATCTGCCAAAGGACTAGGATGTCAGGGGGTGAAGGTTGGGGGAGGAGTGCAAGAGGTTCTCAGGTCACAGGCAAAAGCCATCCATGCAATGTAGATGCCATTGTGGTGTAGAGCAAAGGGAAAAGATCAAGCCTGAGCTTGGAAGAAGGGGAGAAAGAGCCTGGAGCTGGGAAGGGAAGGGAAGGGAAGGGAAGGGAAGGGAAGGGAAGGGCAAAGCAAAACATAAAGGAAGCAAAACAGAAAAAGAAAAGAAATATGAAAGTTATATTGATGGAAAAGAAAACAGTGGAAGCAAAAGCAATCAATGCTGACATCAGTATGCCTAGTTGCTCATTCAAGCCCAGGTTCAGAGTTCTTTTTAGTAACATGATTCAAGCTTAGATTGCATATAAATATTAGAGTTCCCCTTGGCATCTACCCCATATCCTACAACCTGCTTCCAAATAATAAAATACTAAGGCTACCCAATCTGAGGGTGCAAAAACACAAATTGCAGTTAGATAGTAACAAATATACACAGAAAACTCTAGCTGTTTGCTGCCATAATGGTTGTCAACTTTTCTGCAGGCGAGATACGGCAGCCTTTAGAAATATTAAGAGAAAGGGCCTTTGTAGTCAGAAGACAGCCAGCTTGAACCTCCACATAAAACAACCACTATGGCACACAAGTAGGATTCCAGCTCAGAGGGGTTTTAGACAAGTCCCCCAAATTAAAAATTATTGCTGTCATAACACATGAACAATTAATGGGATTGCAGAAGATCTATATATTTCCTGCCTATCCAAACCACTTTAGAACATGTAGCTACTGAAATTTGATACAGAATCCACACTATAATGTAACTCACCTTATCTTTTTCCATGTTTCCATTTTCAACAGTCCCTTTATTTTCTTCTCTGAGAGGGAAGAAGTAAGAAGAGAAATCAATTAAATATGCATACAAATACAGATAGAGATAAAGGGATATCTAGGAAGTTAATTCATTCACTACATAAAACATACCTAGGCCACCCCGAATCCAGAAATGTGATTATTTCTGCATGCATTTTAGCTATATAAGTTATATGGTATATAATTTTTTTTCTAACAGTATGTGAAAATCTTCCCTATAATAAAGTACTATTAGGCAGAACAAAATATCTATTTTGGGGCTGCAAAAGGTTGCAAATAGCATGATGATGATCATGATGACGACAACAACAACAACAACAATGTATTTTTACTTCCAAAGTGAGGAAATTGTGGAACCAGTGTTAGCTATCAGGATTAAATACTATGCACTTTGATTTGGAGGGGAGCACCATTTGCTATTCTGCCTTATGCAGCAAAATATCTTCATTCAGCCTTAAATGGCATACAGTAGTGTTTTACAAGAAGCATTCTCAGAAAATAGGGACCCGTCTTTAGAAAAAGAAACCAATGGAACATATGCTATTGATGGCCATTCCATCAATATTGTCCTTCCATCCCAGTCAGTACCTCTGTTTTTCATTAAGAGCCAGCCAAAGTTATACATGTACAAATCACTGATTACCAGATGCAGCCTAAGAGAGAAGCTATGTAATTTTCTGTTGGATTAATGAAGGGGATAAAAATTAGCCAGCTCCCAGTGCAAATTGAAGATAGGGAACAGGGCATAATAGGAATTAGGAAGGGGCCAGAACTGCACTGAGAAAGGATACAGCTTTTTACAGTGGTGCTTAAAAGTTTGTGAACCCTTTTGAATTTTCAATATTTCTGCATCAATATAACCTAAAACATGATCTGTTCTCCATACAAGTCCTAAAACTAGATAAAGAGAACCCAATTAAACAAATGGGTCGAAAACATGATACTTGTTCATTTATTTATTGAGGAAAATGATCCAAAGCTACATTTCTGTGTGCAGCAAAAGTATTTGAACTTCTAGGATTATCAGTTCATTTGAAGGGGAAATTAGAGTCAGGTGTTTCAATCAATGGGATGGTAATCAGGTGTGAGTGTGGGAGGTCCTGCCTTATTTAAAGAACAGAATTCTGGGGATTCAGTATCAAAGTCTGATCTTCACAATACAGGTATGTGGAAGTGTGTCATGGCTTGAACAAAGGAGATTTCTGAAGACTTCCAAAAAACAGTTGTTGATACTCACCAGGCTGGAAAAAGTTACAAAACTATTTCCAAAGAATTTGGACTCCACCAGTCCACTGTCAGGCAGACTGTGTACAAATGGAGGCAATGCAACATTCTGCGCTCATTTGGGCGCCCCCCCAGTGTGGCGCCTGGGGCACATGCCCCGCTTGCCCCCCACCCCCAGTTGTGGCCTGGAAGAAAGTTAATGTTTTGGAATGGCCAAGTCAAAGCCTTGGCCTTAATACTGTAGAAATGTTGTGGAAGGTCCTGAAGCAGGCAGTTCATGCAAGGAAGCCCACCAACATCCCTCAGTTGAAGCTGTTCTGTAAGAAGGAATGGGCTGAAATTCCTCCAATGTGCAGGACTGATCAATGGTTATCAGAAACATTTAGTTGCACTTATTGCTGCTGGGGGGGCTGGGGGGGGGCACACCAGTAACTGAAAGCAAAAGTTCACATACTTTGCCACACACAAATATGGAGCTTTGGATCATTTCCCTCAATAAATAAATGAACAAGTATAATGTTTTTGACTCATTTGTTTAATTGGGTTCTCTTTATCTAGTTTTAAGACTTGTGTGGAAAACATCATGTTTTATATGTCATACATATGCAGAAATATTGAAAATTCAAAAGGGTTCACAAACTTTTAAGCATCACTGTATCTGGTAAATATAAATGTGAATTGATTGCAGATTTTGGGCAGAACTAGCTCATTTTCCCAAAGCACTTCCCCACCATTTGCATGCTGGGTGCCCACATACAAAGGAATTAGGCACAAAAGAGTAAAAAAGGATAAAAACAAATGCAGAAAAATCCTGCTTTAAAACAGAAATAAAGATTGCTAATTGTGGAAGATGGATAGCTTATACACACGATTAGAAGAGCCTCTACTTTATATACAGAAGATACTTGGTCCAGTCACCAAAATCTCCAAAATAAATGAAAAATCTCCTCCTTGAAACCCCAGAGAGCTGTTGCTAGTCAGCACTGACAATACTGAACTAAACGGACTGATGGTTTGAGGTGGGAAATGAGAGCTTCCCCTGTTGTACAGGAGCAAACCCTCAGTAATCTGAAACCTGGTTTGTCCTTTGCTTCCCATGATCCTGGGTCCTCAAAGGACGTGGGAAGGGAATTACACTTTACTCTTAGGAACATATTCTCTGAGCTCCATTTTTCCCTCTTTAAAAATTATTCAGATTGTGACACTGCTGCTTTATCATTAGAAATTTGGGAGTGGAAAAGGAACGTGCAGCCGATATTCTTCAAGCCTGCCTTTCCCCAAGATTGTAGTGGAGAGACAGATCTGTGGATGTAGATATGGATTTGGCTCAGTGAGGTGGCAGCACCTAAATGACCTTGGCTGATCTTAAAAAGCTAAGGTCAGACCTCCTTAATATGGGATGGAAAACCAAGGATGCCAAAACTGAAGTCCAAAAGTCAAACGAGTTTCTTAAAACCAAACCATGGCAAACCACTTCCATGCTGTTGCCAAGAAAGCTAAATGGATGTTTTCATGAAGTCACCAGGAGTTGAGTCCAGCTTCAGGAAGACTTTGGCTTTACTTTTTGTGTGCTATTTATATTTTAAAAAGTGTTATATTGCCTTGGAAGCCATACTGAGACATGCACCGGATTTCAGGCTGTGATTCCTGATGGGGCAAAGAAGATGTGGCTGCAGAAAACTGTCCCATTTGTTTGAGGATATGCTTAGCTGGCCTTTAAGCAGGTGTTCAGACGTATAAATCCAGGGGGCAGGAAGAGTAGGGAAATTAGCAGGGCTGGCATTACTACGGAAAGGGCCCTCTCCCTCTCCTCCTGCACCCCATATGTCCATTAAGTCCAGAGTCTGACATTTTCTAATTGCACTATTAGCTGGGGAATGGGGTAGGGAAAAGATATGATAAATATAAAAAGAAGTGTATTCCTCTTACTTTGGCACTTCCTTTTTTGATGAAACTAATTGCTTCAACAATTCGCAGAAACATCCAGCAAAAGTAAGAACTCAATGTACAAATTAAATCTCTCTCCTGGGTATGCCTTTGTTTAGTTCTAAGTTGCACATACTTGTCACATTTTGAGATGAATATACACAAAGAAGATATACCAAAAATGATTTGGGCAGATAAATGATACTAAATCATTTTTCAAGTAATGGAGAAACAGATAAACCCATTAAAACTGCAATGATTTAAAGTCAGAACAACAGGAGAAATATCAGTAAAATATCATTCCTTTTATATTCCCTAAATTGTTACCTGATTCCTTCATAAAATTCTATGGATAAGCTGACAATTTCATCATCAGTCAGGTTCCCTTTTTCCTGTTCTGAAACTTCTCCCCGGTCTTCATTGGATCCATTAGGAACTAGACAAGTAAAGAAAGTGAATAAAAATCACACCTGTTTTTTAAAATATGTAACACTGTTGACATACAGCAAAAGACAGATCAGGCAGACATACCATCTGCCAGAGGATATGCTGCGTAGAAATCACGTCGCCTCTTCATTTCATCTGCAAATGAAAGCAAAGTTAATTCATTTAGGGGCATCCTTCTCTTCCAGTCATTCTACAAATACATGTATACAAATACATGTATTACTATTCAGAAACAATTATGCACAGATAAAAAAGAAATGGAATCTGCTTTGCATTAAGTCCTGAGATATTTTTCAAAATTCTTCTATACCACCTAATAATTATTATTTATCAGCCCAACCTCAAAATCAGGCAACCAGCTTGCTGCATTTTACAATGTCAGCTAGAAAGCTCTGTCCCAAATTCTGTTCTCACAACCCTCATCACCCACATACCCATACCTTTGAAGAGTCCTGGCACCAGCTTATACACTATATCTTGTAGAGTTTTATCTGATCTGAAATAAGACAAGCAGGCTGTTAACAGAAATGTTCATTGAGAGTAAATAGAAATACAAAACTATTTAAATTCCTCCGAAAGGCAAAGGAACTGGAAATTTAAGAACTGTTTTACTTTTGTACAAGCAGAAAAATGCACTTTCCTCCCTTCTGAGTAACTATAACCACTCACTCCATCTACCTTTAGAAAGCAACCCTGTGTTCCGCCTGTACCTCCTGTTTGGCAAATTAGCACTCATACTCATATATCATTTTAAGTTGTTATGAGAAAGATCCTCAACCAAAACTATTTTATGCAAGGCTATGCATAAAATACACTAAAAACTTTAAAACTCACTTTAAAAATCTACTTTTTTATTTCTTTAAAAAGATTTGGATTTGGGAGATCATCTAGATTTCTGGTGGTCAGAAGCAGAGCTGAGAAACAACCTCACAATCACTTTCCAGTTTGGAAAACTGACAAACAACGTGAGGGTTGAATGTATTTAAGCCTCTTTATACAAGTTTCTTACATTTCTGGCTGTGCAATTTATATTTATAGCAGGACTCAGCAGAAAAGTGGATTATAAATGCAATAATAAACAAGATTGTATCATGAGAATTCAGCAATTACTGATTTTTAGTAGCATAACTCTAAAGCCAGGTGCTAAAACAGGTAGATTAAGCTTCCAATAGGTTTAACGTTCCTATTTAAAATATTCTCCACTTAAAAAAAACCCTACAAAAAAGAGTCACAAATTTAAGTCTGGCCTGCTCAGTAATATCAGCACATCATCTCCCATATTTCTTTGATTGTTCAGAGTCCAAATTTCTTTATTCCAAATGTTTTCCCTACTAAATTTCTTTATTCCAAATGTTTTCCCTACTCCCCTTTTTGGGGGGAGATGGCGGTGACAGAAAGTTGAATAATAAATAAATAAATAAATAAATAAAGCTTGTTGTTTATTTCAAGTGCTTTTATATTGCTTCAATCAGTAAGACTCTAAGCAGCTTACAGAAAAAGCATAATTGACAATAAACCTCCTAGTGTTACAAGTGGTGGCTGTCACTGTCCCAGTGCCCCAGTTATATGATCCTTCTTCCTCCCTCCTGTTCCTACTGGCCTCTCCTGTGAGGTTGCAGGAAATTACTTCGAACTTGCTTGAGTGGACTTCCTTCCTTCCTTCCTTCCTTCCTTCCTTCCTTCCTTCCTTCCTTCCTTCCTTCCTCCCTCCCTCCCTCCCTTCCTCCCTTCCTCCCTTCCTTCCTTCCTTCCTTCCTTCCTTCCTTCCTTCCAGTATCCTCTAAAAACTAATAGTGACTACTGCTATCTCTACTGTTTTAAAATGGGACAAATTAAAGAAAGTCACTGATGAATTTTCCTGGCTTTCTTTCCCCTCCCTATCTGCATCATCTGCTGGCTTCTTAAAAATACTGAACCTGGTTTTAAAAGATGAGTCTATCATTCTTTCAAAAGAGCGCTAAATACCTGCTTGTAAGAAGCCTTTAGGAAACTCTGGTCAGGCATTTATGTGGGCAGATGCCTCTGTATAAAGCTAGGTGTGTGCTGTAGTCCAAGCACAAATAGCCGTGAAGGGCAGTTTCCAACAAGTGAAGGGAAGAGTGAGTGCTAATAGCCTAAAGTGGTCAATAGGAGCTGGGCAAATTCCTCCCACGACCACTCCATCAACCACATTCTTGATTAAGCACCCTAAATTGTGTCCATGGCAAAATTGTATCAGGAGAAGAGCAAAAATACTACTTAAACTGGAAAAACTAAAAATGACTTATAAAATAATATAAAAGCTGCCTTGGCAATGGGCTGGGGATGAAACAAAGCAACATCATTGAGGACATTGCATAAGAAACTATTACCACAGCATGTTCATACTGTGCTTAGGAGGATGTGTGGATGAGCCCTAAGTTTCCATTATTTCTTGCTGTAAAACTAAGACTGCATAGAGGAAGGATGGAGGACCATGGTTGTTAGCTTTGCCCTTAGGAGCCCAGCATTATGTATGCATGCCATCTTGGAGGATTTAGAATTATTATCTTGTAGGGGTCTAAATCACATGAAGGCTCCTGGCTTCTGCATGTAGATTTAGAGAGGGACTGAAAGCAAACAAAAATAATTTCTGTTGAACAGCACTGAATATTTGATTTAATGGGCACTTTTTATTTAGGCCAGCAGTATTCCTACTCCCTCTTAATGCCATCATATTAGCACCATTTGGCAATCCCATCCACCCCATCTAATTTTGTAATGCTATTTACTACATGTATATATTGACTTTGTTTTATAATTTATGGCACAGTAACAAAAGTAAGTTTGGTCAAAGGACTGCATGACTGGCAACTAGATTATAAGGAGAGCCATTAGATTTGCTTGAGTCAATAACTCACTTAATGTGCTTTAAGCAGAGTGTCTAGGATGCACAATTATTCCTAAGGTGTAGCAATGTGTAATGAATCATTGGCTTGGAACTCAGTCTTCAACAGCTTCTTGACCTGGTTTACATGTCACACTAAGTCATCATTTTGTTTATTTGGTGTTGCCCAGCACACTCTGTGAACTCAGCCATTGGTAGTTTATAATCAAGCATGTGACTGTGTGTTCAATGTACTGAATACAGGAAAGAACACTCTCCCATCATTTTAGTAGCAGTTAGTAGCAGTTCTCAGCAACCTGGACCAATACATTGCAGCTTATTACAGGCCGCTTCCCACTAACCTACCCCATTTTTAAAGAAAACGTTTTCTCTCTCTGTTCAATATTTTCTCCATACCAACTAGTTCAAACTGATTCAGTTCTCAGAACTGACTTGTTCATCAAAACCTCTGATCTCCTGCTGTTCTTTTTCCCCTCAGCTTCTCCTCACTTTCTCTCTAACCTAGACAAATAACTCACTTAACTAACCCTAGACAAATAACTCACTTAACTAACCCAAATAACTCACTTAACTAACTCTATTCCATTCCCATTCTAAAGACCTCCCCAAACCCTGAAATAGTCACTGCATGATAAAACCATCCATCCTACATTAATGTTGTGAGAAAACGGGCCATATAAGAATGGGTTCACAGATACTAAGCCATAATGTGGTTTGAGGGACTATGCTATGTGAAAGATGGGTAACCCAAGCCCACCAGCTCCCACTTGTGTTCCCCAGCACCACAAAATAGCGTTGTGGAAATCTGGTAGCAAAATGGCTATATTTCAGTACCATGATCCTTTCCTTTCCTTTTTTAAAATAAGAATAGGAACAGGTACCCAATGGGAGGCAGTATCTGAGAAATTCAGTGACATGTTTTCATTTTTTATTTTGGCCCATTTTGGTACAGGCAAAAGTAGTTTGTCTTCAGAGGTGTCCCTATCCTATTGCCATCCTTAAAATTTCCCCAATCCCCTCAAAGCAGATCAAACAATTCAGGCTCTACCACTTTTGAGACACTCGCATTGTTATTGAAGGCCTCCTGAAGCTTTTTCAAGTTACCCTCCATTGGCTTAATGCGGATTTCTCAACCAGGGTTCCGCAAGAGGTCATTAGGGGTTCCCTGGGAGATCACAATTTATTTAAAAAATTATTGCAAATTCGGGCAGCTTCACATTAAAGGGGTAATTTTCATTCTTTATGTTGAGTTTAATAACACTGTCAATGCATATATACAGGCCTACACAAGAAAAAAATATAATAATTGTAGAATATAATAATTGTGTAACTTCTGGCCTATATTTGAGCCTGAATGTGCAGGGGTTCCCCAAGGCCTGAAAAATATTTCAAGGGTTCCTCCAGGGTCAAAAGGTTGAGAAATGCTGGCTTAGTGGGATAGGCAAAGCCAGCAATTACAGCTCAGAATTATGTACAAATCAGGACATCATGACATATTCCACAAATCAGGGTATAGAAAAATATTGGATCAGTGTAATATATGGGAACAGCTATAGTGCCTTTCACTAATATATTTCTTTAAAAAGGGGTCAAAGACTAAAATGTGCCTGCAGAAGGCTTACCTGCAAGCCTGTATCCCTAATCTCAAACTTACTCATCTTTTATGCAAAAAAAGATATGGCCCTATTGAATAGTGTTTCTTTATAGCCAATTCCCAATTTTTTACTTCTTAAAAAAACTTAGGAGTTAAAGCCAATGCCCAATTTAACTTCTAATCTATAGAGCAAATGGGAGTGAAGAGAAAAGACCAGAGTCTGCAAATAAGCAGTACAAAAAAGTAATTTCTATGCACTTCAAATAAGATTCACAGATTATGGTTATTCCAGTTCACACACTCCTCTAGAAAGTGCAGGGGAAGGCTGGTTCATAGCACTCCATGACTAGCTCAGGGCTCAGAGGCAGATTCATAAGACAGTGAAGCATCCCACATTTCTGTCTTATCTACCCATCTAGTTTTTTGCTCTTAGCACTGCAGTAAAGCAAGGAAGTACACATATATTCTTGTCAGTTTTCTTTAAAAGTAAAAAATTGTTATGTTCTCCAGCAACCAGGTTGCCCTCACACAGAGGAAGGAAGGGAGGGAGGGAGGAAGGAAGACTTCTCCCTCCACCCAAAGAAAATGCTTGGAGATGGAGGGCATGCCAAGAGAAGCTGAGGGGGAAAAGTTAGAATAGCAGAGTTAGAAGGGGGGATTTAGGCTGCAGAATCCAAGCCCCTACTCAGGATAGAAATCTAAATTAAAGCATCTGTGACAAGAGACTGCCTAGCCTCTGCTTCAGTATATCCAGTGAGGGGGATCACATCACCTCTCTGATACCTGGTTCCTCTGGTGAACTTCCATTATTGTTAGGATCTTTTTTCTAAGAACCAGCTAGAATCTGTCTTCCTATAATGTAAATAACAGCAGATGAAAAATGTTTGCCTCCATGATCACAAATACAGTTGAAACTGTGATGGTAACTTTTTAAAATGTAGTGATCAAAGAAACCAGAGGAAAGTATTTTTTTTAAAACTATTCTCATATCTGTGCTACTATATGAGAAAACAATGGGTAGAGAAACTGATTCAGATAGGACACGGCTCAAAACTGGTAATCACATATGTAAACTGCAGGAAAACTGAGATGCAACTGTCAACTCACTTCCTTGCATGCACATTTAAAAGTGTGTTTTTTTCTTTCACATATGCAGTGAGAAAGAGGTTTAACAGTTCTTCTGTGCAACTTTACTGGCTGGAAATTCTGAGGGTTGTTATCTCAACACTGCAAGGTGTACTGGAGGAAAGAAGGCTGCTCTAGTGACACATATAAAATTAATCAGATACTGCATCTTTTCCTTGGGTATTTTTCTCCTCTTGATCACTAAATCCCACTGACATTTTGCTGCACTTTTAACCTACTTGTTGATTTTTCCTTCTTACTTGTTTCTACATATTGGCAACTCATGTCTGTTTGGAGTTTAAGTCTGAACATGAAAATGTTTGGGGCACCTCTGATGAAAGACCAGTCAGAGTGAGGCTAGTAAATATTTCTCAGAGAGACTCAAGTGTTACTAGATAAATTAATTTACGCAGACCACGAGCTAAAAATACATCCAGAGAGATGTATCTCTGGCAGGCTGCTTGCTTGGTTTCTATGCCAACCATAAGTAGAGTTCATTAAGGTGCATCTGGCTTCCCCCAAAGCCAGCCTAAGAGGGAAGCGGTAAGATTGCCATTCAAAGCCAGAAGAGGAAGAGGTGCTCGCTTGATTCAACTGTTGTGTGCATATGCAGAGAGATAGTTTACTAGGAAACAACAAAGCTCATACCACAAAGAAAAGTTTTACAATCATCCCAAGAGTTAAAAACCATATTATTATTTTATTTTATTTATTTATCAAATTTGTCACCGCCCATCTCCTCCGAACGGAGGGACTCTGGGCGGTTTACAGCATTATTATTATTATTATTATTATTATTATTACTACTACTACTACTACTTGCATTCAGCAAGTTTCTAGCCATGCTGTAAAGATCAAAACACTAGTGGAATATTCAGTCTGATCTAGTAGCAGGGAGGAGAGCCAGTGTGGTGTAGTGGTTAAGGCATCAGGCTAGAACCTGGGAGACTGTGAGTTCTAGTCCTGCCTTAGGGACAAAGCCATCTGGTGACCTAGCTCCCTCCATAAGATTAGCAAAAGAAAATAAATTATCATAAATGGATACAGCTATACAAATATTTTGTATTTGAATAATTTATTCAAACTTCAGTCCTGGGATTTTTATTTCTTAGGAAAGAGAATACAAAGCTGTAAGCATGCCTCTGGCAGGAAGTTAATGTAAAAGTCCAAGTCAAATAGATCAATACACCAAAAACCACAACTCTACTCAGGTTAAATAGTTATTGTAGCTTCTTCAGGTACGTTGCTCATGTGAGAGCTAAAGACTGCTTTAAGAGCCCTGCCTGGAGTATAATTTACAGAACTCTTTAATTAGTATTCCAGCTTTACCTTATCATAGAGAGGCTGCCAACTATAGAAAAACACAGCAAGGTTATACAAATGGCTCCTCTCTCAATATCCCTGTCCATTTCTACCTGAAGGATCTGCATGGATTTTACATATCTGCAAGACTGCAGATCCAGAAACATTGTCTTTTGAATAGAGGACATTTATACAGTTGCAGCAAATCAGCTTAGAGGGGGAAATATCCCACAACATAGTTATCCTCTGCCTGTGTTAAGCCCCTTTGAGAAATTGGACATCTGGAATGCAGAGTTTTTGGACTGATCAAGGCAGATGTAGCCATAGCCAGAGCAGGGGCAATATCTATCATTTCTAAATAACGAACATCCTACATGGTAGAGGTGTCATAGCATGTCATGCTGGGAAGATTTTTCTGAAAACAAAGTACAACGCAAAGTGGAGCCCCTTCATATTTGCCTGACCACATGAAAGCTTGAAACTGGACAGAAATAGAGCTGCATGAAGCCCCCAACCTTTACTTGAGAATCCTGAATGGGAACAGTATTCACATTGGTTTGTGCACAAGGAAAACTCCCTGCCACAAAAAAATGTTCAAGATTGTATAGAGAGCTGAAGTCTTCAAACAAATGTAATAACAAGTCCCCTTCAGACCTTTTCACCAAATATAAGGATGCCTGAAGAAAGCTTGGGTCTTAAGCTTGGACCAGGGGAGGTAGGAAGAAACAGCGTGTAGTTCAACCCTGAGTTATTTCCCAACTCCAAACACAGAAATGCAGGAAAGTGAAGAACTGGTACTATTGGACTTCGGCATGGTAACTATAGACAGCAATCTCTCCACAGCTGTGCATGCCATACGGCAAATTTTTCAGCTGCCACTATATGGCTCTGTCTGACACCATCCTTGGTAAATACAAGTAGCCTTAAATTGAAGTATAAAACAATGTATAATACCTGATACTGAGAAGAGGCCTTGTTTTATGAACTTGAACATCACACATTGGGCAGTATTTGTTGGTCTCCAGGTAACGGACAATGCAGGTTTTACAAACTAAAAAAGAAAAAACAATGGGTAGAAAAGGGGAGCCACACAGGAAAAGGTGTCTGAATTTATGAAATGAAGAGATACCTCAAACTTAGTTCAAATCTGGCCTTACTATGAAGCAAGACAGTGGTCACTCAAGCTAGCGAGCTAGAAAACCATCTGGAGTCAAGATTCTTCTAGGGCTGCTGCTTCAGCCATGTCAGCAATAGACATGAATAGTGGTGGAAAGAAAACCTTTGCCTGATTTTTTTGAAAAACTGCATAGCAACAAAGATATGAACTTGCCATGCATTATAGGGTAGGAATGAAAAAATTTTGCTCTCTATCAAATGCTCAGGATGCAGTCTCAGTTATAAAAAGAAAGAAGTAAAAAGGAGAGACACATTAAAAATAAAGTTGAGAAAATAACATCCTGGTAAAATCCTAATCATTTACAAACAGGACAGAAAAGTTCAGGACAGCAAGTAGCCTTGGGCCAAGCTGGATGGCAGATGGTGAGATGCCGTGACAACAGAACTGTCAGTGATTTAATGATGTATAGAACATAAATGTGGAGAAGGTACGATTTTCCTTCTGAGATGCCAGTGAATTAGCCCCAGGCTCTACTGTCTTCTTGCCAATAATTGCAACATTTCTCACCTTTGAAACTATGATTTTACCAGCCTTCCCAAAATCACACGGTCCCTTTTGCTAAGATTATAAGACACATTTGCTATAAATCTGAATGAGAAATTGTACTCCAATGGGTGAGTGTATAGTAGTAACCTCACATCTCAAGAGTTTTCAAAGGCATCCTTAGACTACTTGCTCTTCATAACATAGAGGTTTATATCTATAACTGATGTTTAACTGTATTCAGACATACATCATATATATTGCCAAATATGTAAAGCATTAAATAACAATAAAGATACAAGGGTCTCTGAGATTGTGCTAAGTGATTACATTTTTTCCCTTCTCATTCACAGGTGATTAACTGGCAAGTAGTGCTAAATGGATAAGATGAGAGCTCAAGCTCAACTAAATCTTGCCTCTTTATTTTAAGTATGAGCATTTTCTCAATAGGAATCTTTAGCCTATCTCATCCTTCATTGTATCAACGTAATATCTTGCTCAGATATGCTGTTTTAACTCTCACTGATGTCCAGACTCGCTAACAAACTCTTCATTGGGCAGTAGAGAGGAAGAATATTTTGAAAATCAGGAAAATCAAGTTTGTCAGGACAATTTGAGGAATGGGAGCTTACATATCTAGCAGTGAAGGAAATGCATGTTCTGAATGGACAACATGATTATTCTGCATATTTTGAAATGGACCAACATCAACAAGAGAGTCCAAGGATTCTTTCAAGTTCAAACTGGGAGCTTCCAGATTTTGTTTGAAACTTACATGAATGTAAGCATTCCACAATAGTTGTGGCATCTATAAAGTAGCCTCCACATAAGGCACACATTAAGTGGGGGTTCAGCTCTGTGATTTTTATCCTGGTGGTTCTATGCATCCTGATGAACTCAGCAAATTGTCTCTGGAAAAAAAGGAAGAATAACACAGGAGTAAATCAAACAGCCTCACTCATCCTGAGAGGATAATGACTTGGCAGACGTCTCACTTTACAAACTAATAGCCAACAGCAGGCTGCAATATTGAAGATGACAACTGTATACTTTGGAATCCCATAGACAGTGATTATCTGCTATGACAAGATTATCTCATAGGCAAGGATTATCTGATATTGCTCTAAAAAAAAGGCTCTAAAAAAAGGCTTTTATCTTTCCCACATAATCTTTGACTGGTGCTATAAAACGTGAAAGGACACAGTCATTCCCAGGATCCAGAGGGCCTCTTCTGTCACGCTATTCCCATAAGACAAATACAGAAGTTCTGTAGCCTTAAGGGGACATTAAGACCAGTCACCCCATTTCTAAATCACTCAATTTATATATATATTTTAAAGTTTATGTACCCTAACAGAAGCTTTCTACAGCAAGGAGAAGCTATCTCTCTTGGTGCTTATCATTATTTTTGGGATTAGTAGAGTTGAAGAAATTAAAGGGACAGAACGAATTGCAAGCCATGAGTGAGATTGACTTTTTGATGGAATGTTATGGAAAGGAAGGGGTCATTATCTATGGGAGATTTTCTGCTGAGAAGTCAGAGTTTTTAAGTGGGGCAGTTGGGCTGTTGGATTTTTTTATGAAAAATGCTTTGTGTGTACTGTGGAGATATGTAAATGCTTTGGTTTATTTTGAAGTGGGGTAAGGGTTTAAGAACGTTCATCTGGATTGCTTTTAGGGTTTGTTTGACTTCATTTCTTTTTAATGATTTGGATTAAGATTAATAAGGTATAACAATAAATGCTTGGTTTTAGGTTTAATATAATTAAGATTGCCATAATTGTAGTATTATTAATTATAAGAGCAGACAATTTATATGCTTTTTAGTCTGATCTTTATTATAGTGGACAGAAGTGTATAGAATAGTGATAGGAAGAAAATAAATAAATGTTGTCTTTGGGGGAGAAGTTGATTATATATTTTCTTTTCTTTTAATATAAGGGGAGGGAGCAATTGTATTTAGTGGTTTTTATAATGTGCTTATGGAATGATTTATAGAAATAATGTGATTTTGGTTTGATATAGAGTGATTGATTATGGAAATTGCTGTATATTCTTGCTGTTAAAAGTTGAAAGTCACCTCTTTATGTAATCTTTAAAAAAAAAATTCTTCTTGTGTTTTCACATCTTTTTAGTTTTCTTTTTTTTGAATTTTTTTGGTAGCTTTTATCTTTGCTTTAAATCTAATAAAATTCTTATTAAAAAAAAGTTCAGAAGTTCTGTCAGGTATCCTCAAGTCCAAATTCTTTTTCAATTAAAAACATCCCACTTTTCTTCACAAGAAGGAAATCCAAGGTGGCTAACAAAATTCATACTGTAAAGCCAAACTGCTATTCACACACACAGCATTTATAAACATTTATAAACATTGGTGATTATTTTGAAGCTCTAACATAACAGACTGAACTTATTTACTTACAATATTTTATTAACTACCTGTATCTATTAGTTATTACTTATTTTATTTAGCTACATGTACCTTGTTGTTTAATAAAATAGACCCTAAAAACAATAAACATTGTAGTTAGGCTAGCTACAATAAACATTTCAATATAATGTTTAAATAGAAACAGCAACATAAACAATTCAATACCAGATAACACTCAAAACAAAAATGCATAGAAATAGCTGTGATTTATTTATTTATTTATTATAATTTTGTTATTGTTTTGTTAGCTACTTAAAGAACCCACATGAGTAGAATGGCAGGATATAATCTGAACAAAATTTAAAAATATGTAATTATATATTCTGCATGAAAATAACCAGTTAAAATATCAATAAAGGTGAAAAGACAGTGCCATGAAGAAGACAAATCAGTTCTAAGACATAAAGTTGTGTTTATATAAGACCTGTTTACTTGCAGGCCAAAAATCAGCAATGGGTGCAGTGCTAGGCAAGTCTCACTCAGTACTGTGTTCCCAAATTTGGACAGAACCACAGTATAGAGGTTTATTTCATTTTATTCCCATCAAATTCAGGAAAGAGAAAAAATGTCTCTGCAGAAGATCTCAATACCTGCACAGGGCCAGATGGGAGAAGGTCATCTTTCAGGAAAATTTGCCTGAAGCAAATTAAGACTTTATAGGTAATAAAGATGCTGCAAATTCTCTCTAGAAGCACACACTAGCAACCAGTGTAGCTCTTACAGAAGTCAGATGCTGCCAAATCATTAACCCAGGTCTACAGCCTGTCAGCAACACTCTGAGCTGGCTTCAGAAGGTAGCCTGCCATAGCGATCTGCAGTCATTCAAACAACCAAGACATGTGACTGTCACTCAGCTATCATATCACACTCCTCAAGGGACAGGGAGAGTTGTTGGTGCACCAACCTGAGCTGAGAAAAAACACTTTGGTAGCTACTCACTTGCTTCAGCTAATCAACAATTCTTCCCTGAAAAAGGGAACTTGCTAGACCCACTGCTTTGCCAAGGACCAGATAAAAACTAAAGTTTGTCCACTTTTGCAAAACTTAATCACCACAAAATACTCTGATTTTCAATTTCTGTTTAAAAATAATGAGTTTTGTTTCCTTAGCCAATTTTTCAGAAGTCAAACTGAACGGGGTGAAAGTTTGGATCATTAGTCCTTCAGCAGGAATGGAGTGGGGGCCGATTCCTACCTCCTGCTCCATTTTCCTGATCCTGCCTCCTTTTCCACTTTAAAATGTCAAACGACATCACTTAAATTGGCTGCAAGGAGCGGCTTTTGCTATTCATGGATCAGTGGCACTTCCAAGACAGCTTAGTGTGCAACTTCCAGGTTACAGCCCTGACTAAACCTGCTAATGTAACAGAGCCCTTCTCTCTCTCTAAGGTCAGAAGAGAGAATGGAAGAGCTGTCTGATACAAGAACAAATGCACACCAGGCAAGTGGCTAATTACATGCTTGAGAAGGATTTTGGGTGTCAAAAGAGCAGCACTGAGGAAGCTCAAACTTCTTTCTTATCCTGTGCTTCACCTTTTCCAGCTATCCCGTTTTCCCCACCTACAATCCAGGAAAACAGTGGTGTGACAGAAATTAAGTAATACCATAACTCAGAATTTGTATAAAGATTATTTAAAGAAGATTGGAGGGAGAAAAAGATAATGGGGGGCAGGGAGTCTGGAGATGTGGACCTTCTGGTGGGAAAATATGTAGTCCATTACCTTGTCAGAAATTTCTAAACTAGTACGTAGAATAGGCATGAGCAATTTGTCTGTGAAGAACTGCCCAGTTCTGTAGATCACAACTGCGGTTTAGGTTCTGGGTCAATTGCATCTAGGTAACATCTCCATCTATCAAGGTTACTGTACATTTGGTTTTCCAACCTAAGTGATTTTACAAATCTAAAATTATTTGGCTTTATCTAGCTAGACCAGGCTTCCCCAACCCTAGTAGTGCTCAGATATACTGGATACAACTTGTATCAAGTTCCCTGTGTTCAAATCCATATACATAATTAAAACCCATGCCTTGGATTCCTACACAGGGCCTCTATTTTTTTTTTTTAAAAAAAAGCACTGTTCCTCTTCTCTGCTGCAAAAATAATTCACTCCCCCAAATTTTAAGAGAAATAGGGGAGGGGAAAGTGGGTTTGTTTTTCTCAAGGCCCTCTTTTCTTCTGTGTTCAAGGTCTCCTTGTCTCTTCCCCATTTCACTTCATCAGAACTCAGTTTAAGAGTCTATTTGCAAGGACAGGGCAAAATTCTTGTAAGCACGTGCAAAACCTTTCCCCCTCTCTATTAAGTAATGACAGCGTCTCTCCTGTCTACCCCGTAGAATTGCTTCTGAATACATGCTTGAGCAAGATTTTTAGTATAAGAGCTAAAGTATAAATTAATATACAACCTCTTCCAAAAGTTGTTGTTAAACTATACTTTTGAATGTGACAGAAGGAGAAATATATTAAATGCACAGGAAGTAATCATACAAACTAAGTTTAATTAAATTTAGTTTTTCCTATGGCTGTGCCTATTTCTTTGACTTGGCCTGCCTACTTTTGCTGGGGTGGGGTGGGGGGAATGCAGCCTCTTCAGGGGCAACAATCCCTTCCTTTTATAACTGTTTCTTCACTGCCCTTTTCCAGCAATTAAAAAGGAAAGTTCCCGAGTAAGAGATTTTCCATTTAAAATATAGTAGTTTCAATGTAAGGCAGCAAAGAAACACTTTTCTTCCTAAATTCCCTTTGCCTTTCACCCCTCTTCAGTTTTTGTTACAGCTTCTTCCCCTAAGAAGAGAGAAAGCTTTACTTTTACTGAAAAAGTCAGTAAAGCTGTTCAAAAACAATGCATTTTGCCACTTTCTTTGTTGCCTTATATCATAAACCTACAGAGTATTCAACAACTTGGGGCTTATTTTGTGTATATGTCTGTATAAGTAAGTGGGAATTAATTATATAGGCAATGTATAAAATCTTTTCATTTAAAGTTTCTATTCTGGGCTCTAATACCATGAGTATGTAGAAAGCAAGGGGCAGGAATGGAATGAAAGGAAGAAGAAACAAAAGCTTCCTTCCTGAAAGTCAGGATATTTGGATACTAAGATTTTCTCCAAGAAAGGACCCTGAAACAATATTGAATCTTGGTTAAACAAGGCAAGGCAGCAGAAGGGCTTCATATTTCAGATGAGCTGAGACACATGAATCCTGACATGAAAGTTGAAGTCTACCTCTATCTTATTGCTAAAAGGTATGAATTGGCAAAGTTGCACTGCCTGGAGATACAAGCGCCCCTTCCAAATGGATGAAGAGTAACAATTCATGTGTGTATGCTGTGAGCAATGACTTTGAAAAATAGGTAATTTATACCTGCTACAGAGGCCATGGTAGAATCATCTGCTTGCAGCAGAAGCTGATTGGAAAAAAGCCAACAGAGATGCAGCATGAACCCTCATAGTAGCTTTAAGTATTTTATTTACTTCTCATTGCAGAAGAACATATTAATCTGCCCTTGCCCCAGTGCACTGCTTGTTTAGCAATTACTATTCTAGCACATCTGGAAGTATTTATAACGAACAGCACCACTGGAAACCAATCAGTCCTTACATTTACCTGAATTCCTGTGTGCAATGTTTTTGATATCATGCACAGGGGAAAAAAAAAAAAAGCAGTATCAGAATCTGAATGTGTATGCCTCAAACTCTTCTGCCTCTGAGATACAAACACATCAACAGAATGTGCCCACATTCCCCTCTAGTTATATGTACACCCACCCACACAATGCATACAGATGTTACAGTCTTTGTAAACACCTGCCTGGCTATTCCCAATTTCTGTACAGCATTAACTGACCATATATGAATGCCACTGGGTGTGCACAAACATAATTTCTGCCCAAACATACATAGCCAACCACAACCATCTGTACAGTCCCTTCTTTCACAACTCTTGTACAAAGTCACACAAATATTCCTGAATACATGCACATTGTCTGTATAGGCCCACACATGCACAATTTATAGGCATCATATTCTATTCTGATATTCTTGTTTAAGTTTTTGAAATTTCAGCAGAAAAAAACCAAACAGAACATCAACACAGACATATGTAACAGAGTTATGAGTACATTTCTGCAAACATCTATTCCATGTTTGCATGCATGTGTATATTACTTTCACATTAACCATCACAACAAAACTAAACAAGGGATTTAGTTTCTCCTACATGAAAATACTTCAGGCTGCAATGGAAGGTTCCATGTCTTTTGTGATTCACTCCCAAGGATTTACTCCGAGCTGAATAAAAAACAGTGAGACATACTTCTAAATGAACATGGAGACAATTGTATTGCACATGCTATTGCTCCTATACTTAGGGGAAATATAAGAAATATCCTGAGCATTAAAAAATAGCAATGTTAGAGAAAAATCTAGGGTGAACTCTTCCATTACATGTGGGCTTCCTTCTATTATGTCTTCATATGCAGAAACGTAGAAAACATGCAAACTCCCCCTTTGCCACTTGAAGTAGTAAAATCCATAAAAAAGCTTTATTGCTTTATTTTGATGTGTGGATTTTTCCCACCTATCTGTACCCTCCATTTGCAGAAATTAGTTTCATCACACAAAGTTTATGTCCAGAAAAGGCTCTTCCCCACTGACGTTCCACAGCTGAGCCCAAGGATGCTTGTGTACAATGAAATATACCAGATTTTCACACCAAGGATAGATGTCACACTCAAGGTACCTGAGTAACCTGAATCTACTGAAAGTTTTTCTTAATAATAGTTCCACAATGAATGTAGCTGTTCCTGTTACAACATAACTGCCACACAAGCAATTCAGCAATTATTTTTAAAAAATTATTTAAATTATCTTTAAAAAACAATTAAGCAATTATTTATTGGGTAACATTTGAGGGAAGCAGTATACAGGCTGTTTCCATGGCTCTCTAATTTTCAAAATTCATTTATTAATGCTATACAGAGATATGTTTTTTAAAGATCTAGATAAAATAGGGATCATATTCTACCAATATGACACAAAAAAAGGATAATGGGACAATCAATGCATAGAAATTAACTGGCCACACTACATTAGTAATACATAACTGATGGAGTTTTTAAAGGTTAGTAAAATAACTCCAAGCACCTAACAGCAGTCTTGCAGAGTAGAAGCGTGAACCAAAAAGGGAACTTGCACATTAAGCTTAATTACGTTCAGAAATAAATTCAGTCTTCATACTGTAGTTAGATCAAGAAAACAGAGATAGCTTACTTTTATTCAGTAGATCTGGATACAGGTAGGTTCATAGTGTGTGTTATTTATTCATTTAGTCGCTTCCGACTCTTTGTGACTTCATGGACCAGCCCACGCCAGAGCTTCCTGTCGGTTGTCAACACCCCCAGCTCCCCCAGGACGAATCCATCACCTCTAGAATATCATCTATCCAGCGTGCCCTTGGTCGGCCCCTCTTCCTTTTGCCTTCTACTCTCCCTAGCATCAGCATCTTCTCCAGGGTGCCCTGTCTTCTCATTATGTGGCCAAAGTATTTCAGTTTTGCCTTTAATATCATTCCCTCAAGTGAGCAGTCTGGCTTTATTTCCTGGAGTATGGACTGGTTTGATCTTCTTGCAGTCCAAGGCACTCTCAGAATTTTCCTCCAACACCACAGTTCAAAAGCATCTATCTTCCTTCGCTCAGCCTTCCTTACGGTTCAGCTCTCGCAGGCATAGGTTTCTACTGGGAACACCATTGCTTTAACTATGCGGACTTTTGTTGTCAGTGTGATGTCTCTGCTCTTAACTATTTTATCGAGATTTGTCATTGCTCTTCTCCCAAGGATTAAGCATCTTCTGATTTCCTGACTGCAGTCAGCATCTGCAGTAATCTTTGCACCTAGAAATACAAAGTCTTTCACTGCCTCTACGTTTTCTCCCTCTATTTGCCAGTTATCAATCAAGCTGGTTGCCATAATCTTGGTTTTTTTGAGGTTTAGCTGCAAGCCAGCTTTTGCACTTTCTTCTTTCACCTTCATCATAAGGCTCCTCAGTTCCTCTTCGCTTTCAGCCATCAAAGTGGTATCATCTGCATATCTGAGATTGTTAATGTTTCTTCCAGCGATTTTAACTCCAGCCTTGGATTCCTCAAGCCCAGCATGTCGCATGATGTGTTCTGCGTATAAGTTGAATAGGTAGGGTGAGAGTATACAGCCCTGTTGTACTCCTTTCCCAATCTTAAACCAGTCTGTTGTTCTGTGGTCTGTTCTTACTGTTGCTACTTGGTCGTTATACAGATTCTTCAGGAGGCAGACAAGATGACTTGGTATCCCCATACCGCTAAGAGCTTGCCACAGTTTGTTATGGTCCACACAGTCAAAGGCTTTAGAATAGTCAATAAAACAGAAATAGATGTTTTTCTGAAACTCCCTGGCTTTTTCCATCATCCAGCGGATATTGGCAATTTGGTCCCCAGTTCCTCTGCCTTTTCTAAACCCAGCTTGTACATCTGGCAATTCTCGCTCCATGAATTGCTGAAGTCTACCTTGCAGGATCTTGAGCATTACCTTACTGGCATGTGAAATGAGTGCCACTGTTCGATAGTTTTGAACATTCTTTAGTGTTTCCCTTTTTTGGTATGGGGATATAAGTTGATTTTTTCCAATCTGATGGCCATTCTTGTGTTTTCCAAATTTGCTGGCATATAGCATGCATTACCTTGACAGCATCATCTCGCAAGATTTTGAACAGTTCAGCTGGGATGCCGTCATCTCCTGCTGCCTTGTTATTAGCAATGCTTCTTAAGGCCCATTCAACCTCACTCTTCAGGATGTCTGGCTCTAGCTCACTGACCACACTGTCAAAGCTATCCCCAATATTGTTATCCTTCCTATACAGGTCTTCTGTATATTCTTGCCACCTTTTCTTGATCTCTTCTTCTTCTGTTAGGTCCTTGCCATCTTTGTTTTTGATCATACCCATTTTTGCCTTGAGTTTACCTCCAATGTTTCTAATTTTCTGGAAGAGGTCTCTTGTCCTTCCTATTCTATTGTCTTCTTCCACTTCCACGCATTGCTTGTTTAAAAATAATTCCTTATCTCTTCTGGCTAACCTCTGGAATTTTGCATTTAATTGGGCATATCTACCCCTATCACTGTTGCCTTTTGCTTTCCTTCTTTCTTGGGCTACTTCTAGTGTCTCAGCAGACAGCCATTTTGCCTTCTTGGTTTTCTCTTTCTTTGGGATGTATTTTGTTGCCGCCTCCTGAACAATGTTGTGAAATTCTGTCCATAGTTCTTCCGGGACCCTATCTACTAAGTCCAGTCCCTTAAATCTATTCTTCACCTCCACTGCATATTCCTTAGGAATATTAGTGAGCTCATATCTAGCTGATCTGTGGGTCTTTCCTAATCTCTTTAGTCTGATCCTAAATTGTGCAATAAGAAGTTCATGATCTGAACTACAGTCAGGTCCAGGTCTTGTTTTTACCGACTGTATAGATGTCCACCACCTTTGGCTGCAAAGGATGTAGTCAATCTGATTTTGGTGTTGTCCATCTGGGGAAGTCCATGTATAAAGCCATCTCTTAGGTTGTTGGAAGAGAGTGTTTGTTATGCAGAGTGAGTTGTCTTGGCAAAATTCTATCAGCCTATGTCCTGCTTCATTTTGTTCTCCCAGGCCATGCTTACCTGTAATTCCAGGTGTCATTTGACCACCCACCTTAGCATTTCAGTCTCCTGTGATGAAAATAACATCTCTTTTAGGCGTGCTGTCCAGTAGGTGCTGCAGATCCTCATAGAACTGCTCTACTTCAGCTTCTTCAGCATCTGTGGTTGGGGTGTATATTTGGATCACTGTGATGTTAGATGGCTTGCCTTGAATTCGAATTGAGATCATTCTATCATTTTTTGGATTGTATCCAAGCACTGCTTTAGCCACTTGACTATTAATTATGAAGGCTACTCCATTTTTCTGTGGTCCTCTTGTCCACAGTAGTAGATCTGGTGGTCATTTGATGTGAAGTGGCCCATTCCAGTCCATTTCAGTTCACCGACGCCCAAAATGTCTATCTTTAATCTTGACATCTCACCAATAACCACATCCAATTTGCCCTGGCTCATAGATCTTACATTCCAGGTTCCAACGGTGTGTCGATCCTTAGAACATCGGATTCGCCATTCACCACCAGCACCATCGGCCGCTAGCCATCCTTTCGGCTTTGAGCTAGCTGTGTCATCATGTCTGGGGCTAGTTGAACTCATCCTCTGTTCCTCCCCGGTAGCATTTTGACCATCTTCCGACCTGGGAGTCTCATCTTCCGATGGTATACCGACATATGTCTGGTTGTACTGATCCATTTAGTTTTCATGGCAAGAATACTGGGGTGGGTTGCCATTACCTTCCCCAGGGATCGCATTTAGTCTGACCTCTCTGTCATGACCTTCCCGTCTTGGGTGGCCCTTCACGGTTTAGCTCATGGCATCATTGAGGTGCTCAAGCTCCAGTACCACGACAAGGTAACGATCCTTTGCTGAAGAGGTTCATAGTAGAAAGCATTTAATCATCACTGGTTCTTTGTAGACACTTTCTATGTGGAATAGAAGGTCTGTGTGCAGGCAAGATGGTAGGGGGAGGGGCTGCACGCAGCAGCACCTCCTGCTTGCATATCTGCCAGAAGGGTAATGGAGATTGTTAATCCCCAAGCCCAAGGAGGAGGAGGAAGTGGAAATCAGGTGACCCATGTGACATCCTACAAGTACAATAGAGATGTGTTTACTAGAAAGACCCCCTCATGCTTATGAGACAATGCTGAGTTGATCCCTGATAATTCCAACACCCCTTCTCACGTTAGTATGTCTCAGAGTCCACAAGATCCAACTTCTTCTGCAGTTCTTGGTAACTGCTTCTCAGCAACAGCTTCGTGAGAATGTCTGCAGTCATGTTCCTTGTGGGACAACAGTCTAGTCTGACTATGCCTTGCTCTTGCATGTCCTTTACTACATGATACTTAACATCAATGTGTTTAGTTCTCCCATTAATCTTGCCTGACTGTGAGAGTCTAATGCAACTTTGTGTCCATGACACTTTGGTTGTCTTCATAGACCTGAATAGGGGTAGATTCCTCTATTCCCATGTCTTCAAGCAGTAGCTTGAGCCATGAAACCTCTTCGCATGCTTCTGCTGCTGACACATAGTCCACCTCTATGGATGAATGTGCCACTGTAGCTTGCTTATGGCTTCCCCAGCTTACTGTTCCACCCCCATAGAAAAATACATAGCCACTAGTGGATTTACGGTCAGTAATGTCTTCTGCCCAATCTGCATCTATAAACCCCACTAGTTGAGGATTGTCAGTGGCTAGTAGCTTTAGTTTTAGGTCTATAGTGCCCTTTAGGGACCTTCCCACCTGCTTAACACCAGTCCAGTCTCTCTGTGTGGGTGCGCTAGTTTTTCTGCATAGAACATTTACTGCAGCTGCTATGTCTGGCCTAGTGGTGGTAGCTAGATACAATAGCTTACCTATGGCACTTTTATAGCCATTGTTCTCAGGTAAAAGTTCACTAGGTTCCTGTTGCTTGTGGAAACCTGTTTCCATTGGTGTTGGCATAGGATTGGCATTTTGCAGTCCTAAATTCTCCAGCAGTACTAGGATCTTTTGCTTCTGGCTCAGAAGAAAGCTTCCATCTTCTTCTTTTTCAATCTGTATCCCCACGTAGTAGCTGGCATTGTCCAGATGCTTGACTTCTACTTCTTTGTTCAAGTTGGGCACAATTTCATTAAAGTCTCTTTTGCTATTATGGCAAATCATCAAATCATCCACATATCAAAGAATGTACACCTCTCTGTCATTTCTGGGTCTTGTTTAGAGACAGGGATCAACTTTGCCTTGAACAAAACCTTGCTTAAGAAGCACTTGGTTCAACTTCTTATTCCATGCTCTTGCTGCTTGCTTCAGGCCATAAATCCCCTTCTGAAGTTTGCAAATGAGTTGCTGTGTCTTGGGATTGGTGAAGCCTGGAGGTTGTAGCATGTACAGTTCTTCCTCTCTCTCTCCATGTAGAAATGTAGTCTTTACATCTTCCACTCATGTTCCTGGAAGCTGCTAGACTCAGGAGCATTCTGATTGTGGTATGTTTTACAACAGGAGCAAAACATTCATCATAATCAAGTCCATACTCTTGTGAATAGCCTTTTGCGACTAGTCTAGCTTTGTATCTTTGTACTTCTCCATTTTCATCTTGTTTGGCCTTGAAAACCCATTCGCATCCTATGGCTTTCTTGCCTGTTGGTAGTTTTGTCAAAGTCCATGTTTTGTTCTTGTGTAGAGCCTCTAGCTCTTCCTGTGCTGCTTTCTTCCACTTGCTTGCTTCATCTGGTGGCATTTGCTGGACTTGGTTCCACGATGCAGGTTCTTTTGGTAACGACGACCTTGCGAGGTAGGTGAGTCTCTTGGCTGGAACTCCTTTGTTGGGTCATGATGAGCATCTTGGAGCAGGTTCAGGGGTGGCACTTGGTGGTTCAACCCCTTCTGCATCTGTGGCCTCATCATCTGACTCTGGTGGAGTTTCTGCCTGGGCTTCTATCTCCCTCTGGGTCGGTGTGGTGGTTATATCTTCGAATGTTGGGCTAAACATCTCAAGCTGGTAACTGCCACTGTTGGTTTCTGCGCAGTCATCATCAGCATGACTATGGCGGCCTCTCTCTTGTTCATCGAAGTACACCACTCTGCATGTACTTACTTTTCCTGTCTTCGGGTTCAGGGTTCTGTATCCCTTGCTTCCTGGAGCATACCCGATCATGATACCTTCTTCAGCTCTGGGGTCTAGTTTGGATCTCTTCTCTTTTGGTATGTGTGCATAAGCCTTGGATCCAAATACTCTCAGATGCTTCACGCTTGGTTTGCGTTCATGCCATAGCTCAAAAGGTGTTGCCTTGTTGGCTTTGGTTGGCAGTCTATTCTGTAAGTATGTAGCTGTTAAAACAGCATCTGCCCAGTATTTGTCAGGCAGATCTGCTTCTAAAAGCATACATCTTACCATGTCCATTAGTGAGCGTTTTTTCCTTTCTGCAACTCCATTTTGTTCAGGTGTGTATGGAGTAGTTAGTCTGTGTTCTATACCTAGTTGTGTTAGGTATGTTTGCATGGTTTGTGAAATAAACTCACCTCCACGGTTGCTTTGGAGGGCTTGAGGGTTCTGTTGAATTTGTTGGTCACCATGGCTACATACGCTTTGAGCATGTCCGCTGTTTGGGATTTTTCCTTCATTAGGTAGGCCACACAGTATCTGGAAAAATCATCTATAAAGCATAAAACATATTTTTTTCTGCCCGCTGATGCTTGAAGAGGTCCACACAAATCAGCATGGATAAGTTCAAGTGGCTTGGTTGCCCGCCTTTCCCTTTGTTTGAGTATAGCTGGTCTTGTTGCCTTTCCTTTGATGCTTATCACACATTTTGATTGGCATTTATCATGGTTGCTTATTTCAAAGTCTCTTACCATGCCTTCAGTTTTTATTCTGAAGATTGTGTTAAAATCACAGTGTGCAAAATGTCTGTGCCAGGTGGTGGTGCTGTTGTCCTCCTTTTGCTGCTGACAGGCAAGGCTGACATCTGGTGGTGGTTGTTTGTAGTGCACCTGGTAGACGCCATCCTTTTGAAAACCTGTAACATAAATCTTTTCTCCACTGGTGAATTCTTCATTTGCATTAAAAGTCACATCAAAGCCTTTGTTATTCAATGTTGAAACACTTAGTAAATTAACTTCTAAGTCTGGCACATAGAAAACGTCTTCTGCTATGAGATTGTCCTGTTCAGACCACGCACCAACCCAGTTCTCAATTAAGCTCTTTATTAAGAACTATTTACAATCAGTATGTCCTTAGAATAATGAGACTGGAATAATCAAGATTAAGCAATGTAGCAAGACCACTCTAGATATTAACTGGAAGAAGGCTGAACCACTTGGGGTACAAGCACTGGAGACAGAAGATCTCAAACTGGAATCAATCTGGTACAACATGACACTGGAAGGCTGGCTCAAGGAATCTGGAGGCAAGGCTATGATCAACAAACAGGAATACACTGAACCTTGGGCATGAAATTTGAACTCAGGACAAGGCTGGACTCAGCTGGAATCACCAGACTAGACTGGATCTCCTCAGAAGATGAACTGGAGCAAAGCTTGGAACTGGATACTGGGCTGGACTTGGCTGGAAGCCCTGGACTGGACTGGATTCGCTGGATGGGAGACCTGGAACAAGGCTTAGAACTCTGAATTTGGCTTGACTTGGCTGGAAGTCTCGGACTGTGCTGGATTCGCTGGGCAAGAGACTGGGAACAAGGCTTGGAACTCTGAATACTGTTTAATTCAGCTGGAAGCCCCGGACTAGGCTGGATTCACTGGGCAGGAGACTTGGGACAAGGCTTGAAACATGGAATACTGCTGAGCTTGGCTGGAAACCCCGGACTGGGCTGGATTTGCTGGGCAGAAGACTTGGAACAAGGCTTGGGACTCGGAATATCGCTGGACTCAGCTGGAGGCACTGTGTGTGCCACGAACTCAGATCCTGAGCAAGGTGAGTGACAATCTCTGAATTCTGCAGGGGTTTGTGAAGCGCAAGTACAATAAGCTGCTGATGGGTGATGGTGTGGGAAACCCTCGGCTTGGTTGCGCGGCTGAGAGAAACAGGAACTCTCCAAACTAGACGCTAGGCGCTTGCTGCCGTGCTCCGGTGATGCCGATTCCTCAAGTGCAGTGGGTGTGAAGATTCCTTCCTCAGAAGTCAAGCTGTGTGCTGCTTCCTCTTCAAGCTCAGACACCGCTTCTGAAGCTGGTAAGGAGTCTTCTTCTGACACTGCAGGTCCTAAGGAGCAGTTGTCTCCGACAGCATGCTGTCTGCGCTGCTGCCTTTTATCCTGTTCCTTGGCGTGCTTGGAGTCTCTTGCAGCCAATCAGGCTGCCTTTTCCTCCGCATGCTTTTCAGCTTGTTTCTGGCGCATGCTGATTGGTGTTTTCAAATCCCACTCTGGATCTTGCCCAATCAGTGTTGTGGATTCTTCCCACTCTGCTGAGTCATGCTGGAGTTTTGTTTCTCCAACTCCAGCACAATAAGTTTCTGATTCATCCTCTAACTCAGAAAGAGAAACTAAATCCGAGTCAGAGGCAGGCCTGGTCCTGACAGAGATCTTTGTATTCACTTCCATTGATGCATCATAATGGCACACTTCCTTTTCCTTGAATCGAAGTTGAATTGCCATCTGCTAATGTTATGCTTCCTTCTGTGGTTTCATTTAGCTCACAAACGTCACTTTTTGCCTGCTGGCCCCCGAATCAATTACCCATCATCTAGGACATTTATTGGTACCAGCTTCATAAGCAGTGTGTAAAGTCTTTTCACCTTTAAAAGATTTTTCCTTGGATTTATCCTTGGAAAATATTTTATTTTTATTTCTGCAGAGCCTTGCAATATGTCCTAGCTTTTCATGTGAATTACACACAATGGCTCTTTTTTCTGTTCCTCTGTTCCTCTGATGTGTCACTGATTGCTCTGGCTCATGCCTACCCTTCGTTGCTAGGTAACCAATGTCTCTGTTAGCCTCTCTATGCAAATTTTGTCTTCAAACAAAATTTGGATCTGATCAATCCAAAAATTTGAGAGAGATTTGTCCCTTCTATATTCAGACCAGCAACAAATGGAAAAAATGTATTTGGTAAAGTACTCAACATGAAAGACATCTTAAGTTTTTTGTTCATGAGATTCTAGACTGTGCTCAGCTAATCAAAGATTGCCTATAGCCTGTTCAGGTGGTCATTTACATTTCCATTGTCTTCCAAATTGCATGCATGCAGTTCTCGTAACAAAGAGATCACTTTCTGATCATCAGCTTCTGAGTATAGGGTGCATAAATTTCCAATTATTTCCTTAGCAGTAGCAATATTTTTAATCTCTGCTAATCTGTGATCTGGAAGGGATCTGGCAATAAGAATTTTAGCTCTCTTATCCTTTTTCTTCCATTGGTTTTTGGCTTCCTCCCCATCCTCTGGTTTAGGTTCAGGTAAATCCAGAGCATCTAAACAATCTTCAAAATCTAGCTGCATCCTCAATCTGAATAGCCATGCTGAGTAATTATCCTCAGTCAATCTTGGTATGGGGAGAACTCCCTCCTCTCTCTCCATTGTTCAGAGAAAAGAAAAAAAAACTTTCTGAACTTTGCCTTTTAAATGTGCAAGTGGCTTTCTTTTTTGGCTGTGAGGCCAAAGCCTTTTCAAAAATCAGTTCTTGGTCAGTATACTGGACTCTGCTGGGTTGCACTGGTCTGTACTGTGCCCATAACCCTTGATGGAGTTTTTAAAGGTTAGTAAAAGAACTCCAAGCAGGTAACAGCAATCTTGCAGAGTAGAAACATGAACCAAAAGAGAACTTGCACATTAAGCTTAATTACGTTCAGAAATAAATTCAGTCTTCACACTGTAGTTAGATGAAGAAAATAGAGATAGCTTACTTTTATTCAGTAGATCTGGATACAGGTAGGTTCATAGTAGAAAGCATTTAATCATCACTGGTTCTTTGTAGATACTTTCTATGTGGAATAGAAGGTCTGTGTGCAGGCGAGATGGTAGGGGGAGGGGCTGCACACAGCAGCACCTCCTGCTTGCATGTCTGCCAGAAGGGTAATGGAGATTGTTAATCCCCAAGCCCAAGAAGGAGGAGGAAGTGGAAATCAGGTGACTCACATGACATCCCACAAGCACAATAGAGATGCAATTTGCTAGAGCGACCCCTTTATGCTTATGAGACAATGCTGAGTTGATCCCTGATAATTCCAACAATAACAAGTATATTACTGTATATATAAAAGCCTACATATTGGGCCTCTCCCCACCCCCACCAAATATATAACTATAAATACAGTGTACCAAACATGAAACTAGGTGTCATAATTCTAGATTAAGAAAAGCTGACTTCTGTGACCTACAGAAACTGCAGATTTCCATAGAGTGCCATCAATTTACATAGTTTAATCTTCAGCTGCTAGTTCTGAGGAGGGGCAAACTGCCAATCAAAGCACTCAAACCTCATTGTTGCACTGCTGAAAATGTTGCTAAGCGCACACATTTAAGCACTCTTTCAGTATTATGCCAGGTCTGCCTCTGTATCCCTAAGGGCAAAGAAGCTCTCCAGTTAACCTTTGCCATTTTGTAGGGAAATCTCGGGTATCTATGCGGCCTTCAATTCTCTCATCCACATAAGGATAGCAATATAACACCCACCCCTTTAAAACATGCAGTCTCAGGCAGCCATTTGCACATTTGTATGTCAAGCACAGAAACAATCATGCAAGCTGTTGTCCCCAAAATGGGGTTTGATTTGTTTGTCCAGTTTGGCCGGGCCAATCACCACATGAGACAGGAGAATTCAAAGGAACTCACTTATTGAAGGCCTACAACAAAGGAGGAATCCCTAATGAAAAGAAGGTGAGCCCTGAACAGATTTCCAGCTTTTATACCTAACTTTTGGCACGCTCTAACTTGATTGGCTATAAAGTCCTCCTGCTCTGCAAGATGGTTGGTTATAAGGTATACACATGTCATAAGGTGATTGGTTGCAAGATATAGACACATCGCAGGATGCCTAGTTACAGTTTGCCTCGCCTTGGAGTTATGATTTTTTTTTTAAAGGTGGGCTAGGTATGGGTATCCCTTATGTGTTTGCAGTTAGCTGTTCCTACTACCTTACATGTACTCAGTTTCAACCGCTACAGTTAACATGTCTGCATTTGCCCTTACTCTCATCTGACTCCAATTCGGGATGTTCCCCCTTCTACTGCACATATCCAGTTTTCCTGTCCTTCAAACCTTCCACTGTTCCTAAGTCTCTGGACTGAGAACAATATATATTTTCCTCTTAAGAACCATTGGTTGAGAGGAACTGCCTCAGTTCTCCCTGTATTTTTCACCCATTTATTAATTCTATTTGCAAGGATGATAAGGATTTGTGAGATAAAACATTATTTTGCATATAAAAAGAAGGAAAGAAAGATTCCACTGTAATGATTTTCAAGATTCAGGCTAGCAAAAACTGAATCTAAATCCAACCTGTGTTATTTGTATGGAAACACATTTCTCCATCCTGGGGTTCTCTGATTCTGTTGGGGTGGGAATTCTGGGAGCTACAATGGTATACTTTCAATGTATCTGAGAAGTATCAGATTTGAGAGGGTTTCAGTACAAGGACAAGGTCTGGCTTATGGTAGAAAGGAGGGGGCCCTAAAGCATGTATAGCCTGAGAGCAAAAGGCTGCCCTTTTTTTTTTTTTTGTGGCCCCTGGTATCTGTAGCCACCTTAATAAAAAAATTGTCTCATAGATTGCCCCCACAATGCAGGGAACCTTGCAACTAGGTGCTACTTCTACACAAATACATTGAAGAAAAGCAACAATTCCCTGGTTCTAGACCATTGGTTTACAAAACCCCAGGACAAAGTACATGTGGTGGGAGACTGCTCCAAAAGTTTTCCTCTCATAATAGAAAGAAGGAAAGAAAGTTATTTCCCTTTCAGAATTGATAAATTTAGTTGAATGTCAGGTGTTTTCAAGGAGGTGTGGTGGGAGAATGAGGTGTGTTTTTCCTTCCCCTCCTTCCTCTCTTTCTTGTGAGAAATGCACCCTTCATTTGATAAAATTAAATGCAGGATGGTGTAAATTCTATAACTGCATATGTATGCATGCATGCACGCATGTGTGTGTGTATGTCTGTCTATCTCACACACACTTGAATACATACAAGAGGAGACATTAGAAGCCACAACCCTTTCTGGCTCTCTCAGGCAGCTTTACTGTTTCCATAGTAACTTCTATACTTGGCAAGGAGCCAGAATATTATTACAACTTGCCAAGGTGGAAAAAAAAGGAAAATGGGGGGAGGGGGAGAATGAGGGAAAACAGCTAAAAAATTGCAATATCTTTAGTGTTAGCAAATTGATCTGAGATCTGCACATTTTCTGAGGGTGATTGATTCCATCTTAACACTGTCAGACAGAAACAAAGGAAGGCCCCTATTTAAGAACACATACTGTATGGGTTCCCCATCACTGTCTTCCAAGAAACACCCCTGAAGGTTGATTTATTATTTTTGTTGATGCAAAAAAGCTCTGGGAAAAAGTAATGATGGAGAGCATGTTCTCTCTATAGGGAGGGGGCAAATCCCAAAGGCAGGATTATTAGAAAGGAAAACAAATTCAGAGAGACATAACCCTATTAAGATAGGGAGGAAGTATTTGGATTTGTTTTGACAGGAAAATCTCCACATTCAAGCTGTCTCCCAGTTCTTCAATGAGAAAAGCTTTTGTTTTTTTTAAAAAAACAAACATAAAAAAATAAAACATTCGCCCAGTATCTCCTATGAGGTCAAGCTATTGGTTTCTTTCAACTGTCAGTATAGGCATCAGCCTATATGCACATCTTGTTTTGGAAGAACTCATTTCTCCACTAGCAACTTATCTTCTAGAGTAATCCAACTACCGTTGTGCCAAAATAACTATAATGAGGACAGGCTTTATATAACTTTGAAAATGGCTGGCTGATGCTGTAAGTTACTAGTGAGGAAATAGCCTCTGGAGAATGGGAAAAGATGAGGGAAAAGATGACATGGATTTTGCTTCATTTCATAACCGGACACCCCTCATATCTATATTTACTAGCCTCGTCCAGCCTCAGTTTTCCCCACAACAGCCTCAGTGCCTTGGAAGTCCAAACTCCAAAGAGATGCTCTCATTCCTGAACTTTTGCTGCTAATTCTTTCACTCCCATGCATTTCTCTTACAGAAGACCATAATATTGCTCCTTGCATGGCTACTTCGAGAAGGGGTGAGGAACAGAAGCAGGGAGAGAGAGTTTGCACGTTCTACCTCTTCTGGGTTTGGGAATTCTCCAAGGATGCCATGGCCAAAAAACTCAGAAGCCAAAAACTGATATTGATCCTTGGGAAAGTCCACCTTTAAAAAAAAAAAAAGAGGTTCCACAGCAGGGAGAAGAAAAAGGTGACTTTTCCAGTGGAAAAGGCCAAAATTCTATTACGCAATTACTTTGACCTCTTTCATTTTCTAATTTTCTTTAGAGGGGTGTTTCTCAACCTTGGCAACTTTAAGATGTGTGGACTTCAATTCCCAGAATTCCCCAGCCAGCATACTGGGGAATAAACAACTATGAATAATGGGGGGGGGGGGGTAAAAGAAATCTTTCTAGCTTTCTCAGAACCAGCCCCCTACATTTTGCTACCTGAGCACATGCAACTACAGGGCCAGAAATTTTGTTGTAGTATCTGTAGCAGAAAAGCTCAAAAATATCTCTTCCCTAGTCTGGCAAGCAATAAGCACACACTGAATCGTGTGCCACTCCTTCATGACATCCAGAACACAAAACAACCTAATGCATCCACCTCACTCTGCTTAATGGAAGGCTGGCCTTAATGCAGGATTTGTTCTCATCAAAGATCAAAATGACAGGGACAGAGGCTCCCCTACCTCCACCTTGTAATTATCCCCCCTTCTTCCTACTCTCACTTAATGGGCACCAAAAGAGTTGAAGACCTGGTAGGGGTCTTCCTCCCATCCCTCCTCTACAGCATCTACAAAGTAGCTCTCTCATGACTTTGCTCTCAGGTGATGTTACATTTCCTGGCTGGTGTAAGAAAGTGATCTGGTTTCTATAGACGTGCTTGATCCTGGTGGCACAGGGCCAACACCAAAACAGAAGCCAGCCCAGCCCTCTCTTACATCTCAGCTTTGTCCTCCTGAAACTCCATCCTCTCCCTGGCCCTTTCCATGTAGTCTGCTGTTTCCCCAGCTTGTGGACAGCTTTTCTCCTGTTTAAGTCTAGAGAGGCCTGCTTTTATAATCAATTTCACCACCACCCCTCCCTTCTTGGTAAGAATTTAACTCCTTCCATCTGCAAATGTTTGTGAATGTAGCAGACAAAAAAATGGGGAGGGGGATTGTTCCTAACCTTTCAATTTAAAGAACTCAAACACCTTCATTCTTTAACATTTAGCACCTCGGTGCCGAGAATAACACAAATATGCTACATTAAAAAGTGTCTCTGAACATGTACAGATTGTCTCTCACCACTGAACAACCCCAGTCAGTCTCCCACGCACATCTGAGGAAGACATGGGTTGAAATATGAGCTGACCCTAGCCTGAGACTATTAATGTTTATATTTTGCATCATGGGGAGGGGGGCCTTCCACTAAGTATACAGGACAGACCATATTTCCTCAGCCTTGACACATTTGTAATTAGGGAATAGGCTTTCAATTCAAAGCATGTGGTTTGAGCACCATTCTAACTTTTTCCTTTTTAAAATAAAAATTAAGCCAAATGAAATGAGCTGAAAAAGCAACCTGTGAACAAGCTGGTTTTAATAAAATCCTGATGCCAAAAACTCAGAATCTCATTCACAGCACACACAGAACACTTGTAAATTTCTCACTCTAGAAAACAGCCATCAAGGGAGAGTGGATTGCTCTTAATCTCTTCCTGCACCCTCCCCCCACTGGCACACATATAAACATATAATCAGCTTTTTCCAAAACATATTCATTCTTCTCTAACATTTCCTCCCAAAAAGTACATGTTTGTTCTCACTAAAAACAAATCATGCATGAAATCAAAACTGTTTTTAATAACTTTTCCGTTTGATAGGAAGCACAACCACTACCCTCATTACATATATACACTCTATATTCAGCTGTGTGTACCCCTTGAATTTATTACTAGTGGCTCTAAATAAAAATATTTCAAAATAATATTTTAAAAACAAAAGTATATAAACAGAATTTATTCCATATTATGCTGCTGAGATACAGGTCATTTCCTCATATCTGGGATTAAAAATCTCAGAGGATATCAGATTTCTCCCATGTTTTAAGGATCAGCACGCCTCTGCAGCTTTTAATTGGTTTAACAATCAAAGTTTTAATTGCAAATTAAGGAGCAGGACCAAAGACAAATCAACATCTAAGTACTTTGACCTTTCTCTTCCTGTGCCTCATTTGATGAAAAGAAGTAGCCAGTTTGAATGCAGAAGATAGGAATAATTTACAGTTCAGAGGGCAACCATTACCAATAAAAACCATAGCAATAGATTATAGGTCAAATAAATATTATATCTTTAAACTTGGATCTTCCACAATATTGATTAAGTGTGTTTGTTTTGAAAATGTAGCCAAAAAATTTATTTTCCACATTTCTAAGAAAATTATTAAGAATAGCAATATCATCTATCTTTTACAACTAACTATTAAATAAGATATAAATTGAACATTACATAAAAAATTATGAGTCACTATGTTATACCATTCTCAAACTACTTCAGTCATCACTCTGTACTAATCCAGAAATGCTGTATGCTTTTATATGCTTTAAAATTGCATGATTGTTTCATGGGAAACATCTATGCTATGCTCAACCAGTTATGCACATGTACCCATGCTGTCACTCACTTAGAAGTTTCAAATAATGCTAATCATGGCAATTTGGAAAATAATGCACTAGCAGAAATGTGGGTTTTTTCCTCCAGTCTCTGTGATGATTGGGTATAGTAACACAGGGCACCTCTTTTCAATTTAAATTTGGGGGAGGGGGAGTTATCTAATAAAAGTTAATTTGATCCTTCAAACTTTTTTTTAAATAGTAACTGTAACTTATTAAATCCTTAAGTTAATTCTGAAGAACCAATTTTTTTAAAGGACACTCATAGCAGTCAGGATTTGCAAAAGTCTTTTACGATACATTTAGATACTATGTTACCTCTGTGGAATGTACCTTTTGATAAGTTTATCAAATTTATATTTCCTTTGGTCAGTTCCAAGCAGCATTTATACCTCTGGGAAAGAAGGTAGAAGTCCTCCAGTGAGTTTTATGGTAAAGCAGGGATTTAAAGTTGGTTCCCTGCCCCCAGCGCTGTGGTTTAACTATGGCACTTGAGACAGGAGGAGATAATGCCTCCATTTTCCTTATCCATGGAAAGTGGAAATTCATCTATTCTCCATGGATGCACACAGAAGGGCTGGGTCTACAAGGCATGGTTGAAATACAGGACAGGTAATCGGTGCCTGTAGCAAAGGATAATACAAGAATTATATGTATATTATGACATCCTGATGCAAAGCCCACCCTTATGTCCTGGCCCAGTGTCTGATTTAAGTACTTAAGTCACAGTATTTGCACTGTGATGCCCTACAAATGATTGTTTAGCCACACACTTAGCCAGCATGTTATGCAAACCTAGCCCAGATGATTAGTGGATGGTTCAGTCTGTTAGATATTCTTGTATTTTAAAAAGGCCTTAGCTTGCTTATCTATCTATCTATCTATCTATCTATCTATCTATCTATCTATCTATCTATCTATCTATCTATCTATCTATCCCCAAAGTTGCAAGACTTGAAATAGTTTAAACTAAAGTTTTCATCAGTTGATGGGAGTTGTAGTCCTAGGCAATAAGCTAAGGAAAGATGCTATAAAGAATCTTCCTCTATCAACCAAGGAATAGCATATACTGTATTTACAGAAAAGTATACAGTGAAAGATTTGAAAAAGTGAAAAATAGAGGAACAATGCCAATATGGATGGACAACTGCACAGATTAAAATAGGAAGGTATCTCACAAAAACTTGGCTGAAATTTTTAAGAATCACTTCCCCACCTATAGTGCACAAATTAGAAAATAAAGATTTCCTACTTCCTCAGCCTGCCAATTTTGTATGGTTTTCAGATGTGTTTCAGCCAACTCAGGACCAACCTTCAGGCCAGAGGTGGAGAGATCAAACAGCTTTTCCCTCTAGACATAGCAATGACCTGTAAAGCAACGTGCCATAGATGGGGGCATTCCCACTTCTCCATTTCTGCTTCCCCTCCTCCCCACCCCCTACCCCCTACCCCCTTCCTGGATTTTATTTTCCTGTCACTTAAAGCAGTAGAAGCCCTTATCCTTACCCAGCTTTTGTAGATACCAGGAAAAATATTTGCACAGATGTGTGGCCAAACCTCCCAAACCATTTGTCAGCTTTTTGCACAATTCCCCAAAGTGTTTTCAATTTAAGCTTCTAACCCAATAAAACACAGTTGCCTAGGTCTGAGTGGCACTGCGCTTTATAGGATTACATCTGAGTAGACTTGGAGAAAGCATCCTCATTAGAGTCATACCTAAAATCACTCTCTAGAATGTGTAAAAATTGCAAATGGATCCTAAAAGTCCTATTGTTTGTTTCACTTTTATTTTTTTAAAAGTTCTAGTAGCAATACCTGCATGGAGGAGAGGAATAACTAACTATAGCTTCTTAAAAACCTTGGAAAGCTAGGGAACCTATCACCTTTTGATTTACTATCACTCCTATATGTTACTCAGAAGTAAGATCCCAAGAACTAAGATAGGTATGCATAGGATTGTAACTTTTCAGTTTATAGTAAATATTGAAAGAGGCACACACACACACCTAACCAGAAGCCATTCTCCGAACAAAAATAATGTTCAGATCTTATTCTTCAATTCTACAGATTTCTATTTTACATATAAATATATATAATCCCATGGGCTTGAACAGAATTTACTCCCTAGTAACTGAGCATCCTTAGCATCACAAAATCTAATAATTGCTTCTTTTCTTTGGCTGCAAAGAAATTGTGCTGAATTATTTTGGAATATATACCCTTCCAGCTTATATAATACTCAAGCATTCTGCTTGCTCTAGTTCTAGGTGACCAGTGAACTTTTGCATCATGGGTGGCAGAGTCTCCCGTCCTGTTCCATGGAGTGCAGTGCTTATCACCCACATTATTGTTGGCATGCTGGCTGAACCATGTCTGTGGCTGGCTATGACAAGGGCTGAAGCTGGAACAGCAGCTATCCAATTCAATATAGGCCCTCAGAACACATCCAGTCCAACAGAAGTGGAGATCCCTCCAATCCTAAACAGGGTTTTGCCCTGGAAAAGGACATGTTAGCCCTCACCACCTCAGGCTCCAGGTGCTTTGAGGTTTAGCCCGTTGGTTTGCTTCTTGCTGGGGGCTTGTAAAGAAGGATACCCTCAAGATAAGCTGGAGGAGGACAACTTTTTGATCAATTTGGGGGAAGAGGAAGAAACTATAGCCCAATCTGGATTGGCTGCTAAAAAGCCCTGCAGAAACGCAACTTGTGCTGTCTCTTGTCCCAGCCTGGGGCAACCAGAGGAGACCATGTCCCCAAAGTTCTTTCTTGCAAGGAAGTCCCACTCAACTCAATAGTCCCATTGACTTCTGTTTACTGTTTACTACTGAGTAAACATGCCTAAAATTCTCCTGCCTCTAAATCTAGTGGGTGAAAGCTTTACCTAATAAAGGGGACTGAAAAGTGTTCAGAACTGTGACCACCACTTTTTTGTCCGTCACAAAATTTAGCCTTTAAAGAACAGAATCACAGCTATAGGCCACACTCCCACACAGGCAATCAAAGAAAGCCAGGATGCACCTCTTCCTTCCTAGTAGTCCCCTAATTAGGCAGGGGGGTTGAGCACAATACACACAATACTTAAGGGGCAATTCAATGCAAGTCTACTCAGAGGCAAGTGGCCCTTTGATCTCAAGGCAGTCTCCAAAGAGGCATAGCTAGGAAGGCGGTCTGAAACCACAGAAAAGGACAGCTCTCTTTCCTGCATCTTCTAAGCAAAGTTTGAAAGTTTGCTTTGAGGATGAAATATTTAGGCTTTGTGGATGAAATGGATGTGGGTATTAACTTTCTAGATATTCTGCAATCATTTCCCCCCTTGAATTAATGGTGCACCTATGGCAGAAATCCATGAGGCCTGTAGTCAAGGGATCCCCAAAAGATACCTCTCCAGAGTGGCAGGTGAGAAAGGCAAGACATCTCAGATGAGTTCAGTACCAGTCCTTGGCTTGGCATCGGAAATTGCAGGCTGTTAGAGGTGCTACTGCTCACAACATGCTTGTTTTCCAAAAACATGTTATAGGTTCATCTCATTATTTTTGCTTCTAGAAGTATTTGCTAAGCATATGGCTATGTGAAGTCCCCATATCAGTAAATCTATTAGTTTGGGATCTAAAATTACTTAGCTACAGCACAGCCTTACTTATTTGATTTATATCCTGCCATTCATCCAGGAACTGCATTAGAGTGTGTTAAGGGCCCCGTTTTTTGGCTATACAAACATCTATGCATTGTTTATTTGGTGACCATATACTGTATATCTATTTTGTACTTTTAATTGTTTTTAATTGTTTAATTGTTTTATGGCTTTTATGATTGTAAGCTGCCCAGAGTCACTTGTTGAGATGGATGGCTATAGAAATTAAACAAATAAATAACTCAAGGCAGCCCTCATAGGATTCCTTCTCCTATTTTACTTCACAAGAACAGCCTTGTAAGGTAGGTTGGGTTGAGAGAGAGTGACCAGCCCAAAGCCCTCCACTGGCTGAGGTGGAGTGGAACCTGGGTTTCCGCATCCTAGACCAACATCTTCACCTCTTCACCACATGGGGACCCTCTCCTGGCCCTGAGTTCACTGGCTTACTCCCAGGTAAGGGGTGGTATAAATTTCCAGGATTAATGTAAGAGGACAGAATCAATACAATTCTTTGTTTAACTTACACATTTTGCAAATACAGTCAATCAATCTTAATTGCTGTCCTGGAATAAGTACTGAAGTGGGGTATATCTTTTTATAGAAAATATATAGAAAACAAATACTACAAATTTAAACCTTCGGCAAAGACATTTAGAAATTGAGGAAGAAACAACCTTTCTAAACTGTTTAAGTACATAGCAAAAGTGGGCATGACACCTGGGATAGAAATAAATGATTACACGATTAATAGTTTTCTTTTTAATCTTGAAAGAAAGGAGGACCCAGATTTACCAGAGTTACCTATCTGGTTTAGGAGCCATCCCAGTCCTTCATGTGTGAAAAGGGCTTTCACAGGTACTCAGCCCTACTCTATTGCTTCCTGTGCCCAATGCTGAAAACAAAGTTAAGGTTAAGCTGGGGGAGGGGGGCTAGAAAGAGTATATTGGGGCAGCTAGCTGGGAGCTTCATACTGCACATCTCAGCTTTGAAAGAGACATGGCCCTCCCTCCTCTCCTGTAAAGGATTCTGGCCCAGGCATTTGCTGTATGTTGGCCTTTTGTTGGAGTTAGATTTCCAATCAACCAGAACCCTCCTGTTGCCAGCTACGAAAATATCAGGAACTGATTTGATACAGAAAATATTTTTACCCTGCATGTTTTTTGGAAAACAGACCATTTCCCATCCTCTCAGCTGCTATAAGCCATCATCTACCTTCTACAAACTCAGACGAAGTAATGGCTAATTTAGCATCAGAAATAATAACATCCCCAACTTCGAACAAAACAAACGGAAGAATATTTCAGTTTTCAAGGACTGAGCAAAGAAATAATAAAGGCAGCCTGCTTTGCAAAACAGCTGTGCTAGAATTCATACAGAGAATTGACCCATTCTTCATAGATTAAACCAAGACTGAAGTTTCTTATCACACCACATTTGTACACGGAGACAAGAAGACCTGTTCTCATAATGCTTGTTTAAAGCCACTCTGGGTAATTTTCACTCTCCTTTTTCCTTTTGCCATTTCCTTTTTTCCCCCCAATAATTTTTATTAAAGATTATATTATACAAGTAAAACTTAAACAACTACAAAATAGAAAAAAATATTTTTTTTTCCATTTTCCATTTCCTATTCCTCTTTTCCAAACACACACACACCCCACCAAGGAGTTGCATGTATGTATATATAATAGGAGCTTTCTAGACTAGATTTCCAGGTTTGATGAAAAGGCTGTAAACCACCAAAGTTTAGGGGACAATGAAAGTTAGTTTTCAGGTTGCCACAGGATTCTTCCTTATACCAGTTGCTAATACCCTGACACTTTCCCCCAACCTGAGTTATTTGAAGAAGCCAGATTGTGATTACCACAATCTGCCAGCAGGATCAATAGGAGGCTGTGGGTGATGTGCATTGTAGTCTGACCCATCTGGAGGCCTTAGATTGGGGAAGATATTTGCCTACCCAGCCACTGCCAGCTTCTCAAGGAAATGGGCAACTGCAGGAAACCCAGCCAGCAGATCTGGTAGGAATTCGCAGTTTATACCCTTCTTGGGTTGGAGTTATTTTCACTCAGTTGTTCGTTCAGTTTCTGTCTCTTTCGCCGCACCTGCCAGACCCTTATTCTCATCTAAAAATTAAAAATGTAATTTTTCGAGGAACTGCTTCAAAAGGCCTTCTTAAATACGCAGCCCAGTCCGGGGCCATTTACTTCCAAATAAATGCATGTGGTTAGAACCGAGATCAGAGCGGGACAGTTTTTTTCTTTCCTCGGAGGAAGCAAACGAAAGAAAACGACGAAGTTGCCGTTTTCCTACCTGACCCCTTTACTCGGGAGTAAACTCCCAAGGGCTGATTACGGAGTAGGCAGTGAAGAGATCGCAGCACGAGAGCTTGCCCGGAGGGAAGCTTGCAAGCTTCATCTCGTCTCCAGAGTGGCTGGGAAGGACGGGCGGTTGAGTCCCCTATCCAGTTAAAGAAGGCTGCCTGCAAGAAAGGGAAGGCTCCGGTGATTCGTCCACGCCTTCTGGTGTTTTTGTTGCTGGATTTTATCTTCACTGAGACCGATTTGTTGGGACCGAGGCTGCGGGATGTTCTGATCTGAGGGGTGTGATGTCACGTTGCTGCGACCACCCGGCTGAATTTGCTTTGCTATCTCAGAAGTATGATTCTTGCCAAGTTGGACAAAACAGTGTATGTCCTCATTCACAGCCGAATGTGGGATGCAGAGTGTTTTTCTCCTCCCAGCAGAAAATGTTTTCTTTAGAACAGAGGAATTCAATCTAGAACCTTCGAAATGCCACCGAGAATTCGCAGAGTTCTCGGTTCGCCTCTTTTTCAGCCCTCAGAAAGCGAAAAGGTCGGTTTTCTAGTATTCTTTCGAAAGGCAGAGAACCTCCTTTCCCAATGCAGTATCATTGACAAAGAAGAAAAACGGTGAGGCTTCGTAGTCCCATCCTTGGTCATCAGCCTCCGCAGTTTCCATCCGCTTTTTTGGAGAATTGTAAACCAGGTTCAGCACCGGATGGCGCGAAGGTATCTGCACAAAACGACGGTCACTGCCCAGAATCGCGACTTGAGAACAGACTTTCGACCCAGCCAAAGTCCGAGATCTTCAGCCCAAGGGGGTGCATACTCTTTCTCTCTCACACACAGACACACTCCCCCAAATACACATGTCCGCAAGAAGACAGGGGGCGCCATTCTTAAAGCCCGTTGAATTAAAAGGAATTCGTTGGATTTACGTCCTGGGAAACCAGCGATTGCGATTCCGGGTTCAGCCTTCTGCCCTGAACCACCTGGAGAGCCACCGGATTGAAAGGCGAAGCGCAGCTTGTCAAAATCAGCAAACAAAAACGACCCACTCCCAGCCCGTGGAAACAAAAGTGTATCGGGGCGGGACGAGGGGGCGGGGCCGTCTGGGCTGGGTCAGGGCCAAAGGGACGCCGCGCAAGCCTTCAGCTCAGGGGCAGGAAAGTTGGAGCTCTCCAAACCCCTGGCCTCCTTCCCCGCCAGTCCCCACCAGGATGGTGAGAGCTGCAGCCCAGCCTGTTTGAAGGCACCCGGTTGCCCGGCCCTGCCGCCCTTACAGTGGGAGCATTGTTCAAAGAAGCGGAGACCTCAGGTCCTCGAGCCGCCTCTACTGGGAATTCCACCCGGTTAAAAAATCGCGGCAATTTCCTCCGGCGGGGAGAAGAGGGCTTGGAAAAGCGGCCACGACTGATTTTCTTGGGGGAAAAGGCAACCGAGAGAGCCGGAGCTGCCGCCTGAGCTCCGATTCTTGGAGCTCCGTGGGACATCTCCCTGTGGAACTGGGTGCCCCCCCCGACACAGACACACCCGGCGCCGAAAGATGGGGGCCTGGAGCCGGAATGCCCCCTCTAAGAGGCGGGCGGGACTCCCTCTTTCTTGGGCAGCTGTTCCCCGGAGACTTGCGGCCGGAAGGCGATCGGCGAAACCCTTTGGGGAAGAGGGAGCAGCAATTCTTTCTCCCTGCGTGGGATCCGGTGCCTGACCCTCACAGGTACCGCCTTCTTTCCGCAACCCTGGTGGGCTCCCGATGCCGCGTGGCATGATGCCCATCCTCTCCGCTATTTCTCCCAGCCAAGTGGGGAGAGTAGAATCGGTCGACCAGCGCGTCAGGGGAGGAATGGCCCGCAGCCGGAACCAGAGCCATCTAGCCTGGCCAGCGAGCCAGCTCCAATAATGCGCGACTAGCTCTATTGGCGCGGGCCGGTGGAGCGCCACCTTCTACTCCGACTGTTCCTCCCGTTCACCTCCGTGTGGACGGATCTCTCGGTCTCGAAGCCCCCCGTCCGAGCATTTCTGGCTGCGCAACATGTGCACTGCGCCAGCGGGGAAATCAATCCCCCGCCGCGGATAAGTCATCCGCCACCTCATTCATTCCTCTGGAAGAGCTCAATGCGGCCTTTCTGAATCTGGTGCCCTCCAATGCCCCGCGACCTGGGACTTATGGACGGTGTAGTCCAACACACCTGGAGGATGCCAGGTTGGAGGAAGCTGGTTTAAACAAACCACCTGTTGTCTCCGGGAGGGCAAGCAGCCTGAGGGGGGTAGGCAGCCTCACTGCCTCAGTCAAATTCTCCCCATCAAACCCTAAACACCTGCTCACCGCCCTGACCTATCGATCTCCATAGGTGTCGGGCTAAAGTTCCCATCACGGCCCTGCTTCCCGGCCATCGGGAGGGGTAGTTCAAACACCTGTAGAGGGGAAGGGTTGATCGAGGGGTTTTTTCCCCCACCCCAGAACACAGCCCAGCAAGAAAAGATTTCCGTAGTTTCCCCCCAGGTCTGAAACGATCTCCTCTCTCCATCTCCCCCAAACCTCGACACAAGGTAAACACTGCCGAGAAGTTACGCGGTACAACTGCGGGGCGAGAGCTGCAGTCCATTCCTGCCCGCGGACTGAATGACGGAAGGGAGGGGGAAACAGAGCAGGAGAGGAGGAGCCCCCAATAACAGACAAACGAATAAGCCATCTATCAATCGGGAGCACCGGCTTCGTCTACTCTTCTCCCTCAGTTTTCAGACGGCACTTCAACTGTGGGACCCTATCCAAGTCGAACGGCAGGAAAGTCCCAGGGAGCTGATACTTCAAGGCAATGCGAGGGGCTTGCACTGCTCGGCAACAAAGCAGAGGGGGAGGGGGGCTGTTAAAAAGGCCTGTTTTTCAAAGCTGAAAGAAGATAAACTTGAGAAAATGCTGAGGGAACGTTGATGGAGACACAAGAACATAAGTTAATCGTCGTTAAGGAGCACAGAACTTTGGGCTGTGATTTATTCATGGCAGCTGGAATTTCGGATGCTTTTTTCATTTCTGGGGCTCTTTCTAACAGAGGAGAATTTCTAAAAAGGCTTTTTAGAAAATCCTTGCTTTGAACTCTAGGGCAAAAAGACGTGAAAACTAATCAAAACGTTTCCCTCGAAAGTTTAGAAGGGGGCCGATTTGTTCCAGGCACCCCAGACCTAAGGAAACTCACTCCAGGTATATCCCCTCCTCCAGGTGAAGGGCGAATAATTGGCTGATGATGTTGCGGGCACGCAATTCCTTGTTTAATTCTAAAGCTGCTTAACAACTCTCCCTCCTCCCCCTCCTAACTTTTCAAAGGAAATTCAAAAGATGGTAACCATTATTTCATTCAATGGATATGAAATATGGGCGCGTATGCCCCCTTTCAATGCGAGAAATATGGTTTCTTTCTCGAATTCTAGAAAACAAAATATATTTCTACTCCTTTTTAGTACCGAAAGTTAACTTGTTGCAACAAACAAAATCTCTGCTCTCCTCGACAAAGCAGAAATTATCGCTTTAGAAAAAAATAGGATTGGAATCCGAGACAGGAAGGCGAATTTTGTGAGGAGGAATGGACAACCGACATTCACTGAGAAAGGAAGGCAAATTATTTCTGTTTCCACATATCTGGTAATGTTACTTCTGTTTCTCCATCCGGCGTTTCCCTGAGGTGGGATTGACCAGGACGCCCAGCCACATCTGGCCATAAGGCCCAGGGCGAATGCAGCTGTAACCCAAACAGCGTCTGGAGGGAACCAGGTGGAGGGGTGAGTACAGCAGTGCGCGGCGGTCGGACCCAGATTAAGCAGCCGGTGCCCTTGAAAAATCCCCATTAAAACTCTCCTTGAGCCGCGTCTGTTCCATTCCTTTCAACCGGGCTTCCGGGCAGGGACGCGGCGGGGCTTCTCCCTCCCAGCCCCTACTTTCCATCCTACCTTCATCCGACAAACCTCGCGACAGTAAAGCCCCACTCCTGCTCTGCCTTCTCCCGCTTCTTTCAAGCCTCCTCCCATAAAATCCCCAGGAAGTTTCCTTCAACCCCCACCGCAACCCGGCCGGGGCCCCGGCCCCGGCTAATTTACCCCCCACCCCGAAAAATGTATTCCCACGTGATTTGGGAATGACAGACACACACCCCTTTCTCGCTCCAGTCTAGATTTTCCAGACTTTTAACCCGCTGCGGCCTGAGGCGAAAGACAGAGAGGCAAACATATAAAATCATGCTGCTTCAACACGAAGCGAACTATTATACTCTTCCTTCTCTCCCCCGTTCCCCACTTTTCTCGACATAATGCGCCATATTGTGGCTGTAGCCCCCCTCCCGCTTATCAAATCCAGCCCACCAAAGCCTGGCACTTCCAAGCGCGCAGGACTACACGCCCCCCAGCCATGGAGGTGGCCTAGGATGAGGGGGATTGTAGTCCTATTGGTCTGGAAGGCCCGAATTTTGGAAACCAGTCTTTTTAAAAGAGTTGATTGTATTTCCCCCTATTCCCCCTCCCCGCACATACGCACGCGCGCACACACACACCACACACACAGACACCCGAACGTCACTCGGGCCTAGGAGAAACTGCGCGCATACTTGCTCACCGAGCGCCTGACGTTTGGATCTCGCAAGCTGCTCCTCTCCTCTTGCGGGAGAGGAGAGATCCCTGGCCGAGCCTTTGATTCCAGCTCGCCGACTACAGGCTGCTGGCTGTCAAAGCTTATTCCCCGTCCAATGGGCTTTCTAGCCCCCACAGCACGTTCGGCTCTGTAGCAGGCGAGCTCGGTTCCCGCCGCTCCGGCCCTCGGCGAGAAGGCCTCTCGAGTTCAAAGGCGGTGAAAGCCCCGGCTGCCGCCGAAAGGGACCGGCGGAAGAGAACTGGAGCTGCCGCCGGGCGCCCTAGCTGCAAAGCGGGGCGGGGGAGGGCGGCGAGGGGACGGGGGCCCTAAGATCCCAAGATCGGGAAATCCGAAGAAGCCAGTTTGGAAATCCTCCGCAGCTTCCCTCCCAACAGCGAATAATCCCCCCGCCGACAACCACCACCACAACAAAGAAAGCCGAGAAGGGCTAACAAATTTCGAGCGAGAGATCGGCCATCTTGAAAGGAAGACCGAGAAGTGAGGAGGGGGAAAGAGGAAGAAAACGGCGACCAGGAGCGACGGAGTGACAAAGGGAGAGGGGAAGGGGAAGAGGAAAGGCGCCGCCGGGGGGCAGAGAGAGCTCTCCCGGGCGAAAGGGGAGTTGGTTTGGGAGCGGAAAGTGTTCAAGCCCTACCTGATCCCGGATCCTTTCTAGGGGCGCACCGAGGCAGCAAAATATGGGACGGAAGAAAGGAGAGAGAGAGGGAAAAAAGGACACCCCCCGCCCCGTTTATACTGCTCAATCTCCAATTTAAATATATACATATGTATATAATAGATCCAAGCAGGGCTCCTCGGAGCAGCCGCCCCTCCTCTTGCGGCTGGGCTACGGGAGGGAGGGCAGGGAAATCGACAAAAGGGCCCTCCCCCCCGTCCTCCGGACAGAAAGCCCCGCCCCCTTTGGGGCCCACGTGATTCCATTCCTTTAGGGTGTTTGCCAAAGAGCCAAGTCCCTTTAAAAAAATAATAAATAGAAGCGGCGAGCGGCGGGAGAGGAATCGGTGGGTTTCTCTCTCCGCCGCCGACAGACAGAGAGACTTCGCAGCCAGACAAGACAAAAAGCAACCCACCCGTCCATGCCCCCCAAGCTACAGCCAGGCTGCAGAGGCGCGAAGTTTCTCTGCCCAGCCGAAACAAAACCGAACCGGAACGAGCAGCCATAGCTCAGCTGTACGGGGATGAAGCCAACAGAAACAAAAGCCGCGGCGTTCGTGCGCCCTCCCCTCCCCCCCTCCTCCCCTCCTCCCTCCCCTCCCCCAGTCAAACCCTCGCGTCGGCTGGAGAGAGGTGCCGGCGAAGGCGAGGAAGAAAGGAGACGGCGACAAGACGTGTAGGAAAATCCGCTAAATTGCAATAAAAACCGTGTAGTCTTTGGATGCTGAATACACAAACGTGCGCGCCTCCGGTTAATTTATCGACAGTGGGCTCTCCCTGGTTCCAGCTGTATTGAATTCCAGGACCTTGACTTGAAATCTGAACAATTGCCTCGTGAATGAAATATGCAAAAAAAAATCTAAATAGCATTTCGCGACAATTTCGCTCCATAGGTCAAAGCAGTTATCAGAACTGACGGCTTACGAATGTAAGAAAAAAACGCGAGGGAGGAATAGTAACTGAATGACAAAGTAGCAGTCTACTGTATTATTTTCCCCAGGTGTCTGTGTTCTTGGTCTCAGGACGTGTTTAGACACCATACGCTTTACCTATAGTAAATAGTTTTCTAAAAATCTAAATCCATAAGATCCAGTTTTTCTACCCTTGGTGGCTTAAGGATCCATGATCATGAAAGAAATAACGAAAATAAAATAAAATACAAAATGGAAACGGAACAGGGGAATGTTGCGGATTGTCTTTCTTGGCAGTGAGAAATGATCCAGCTGAAATCTAGCGACAGCCGGGTACCATTCCAGATGGGTGTTGTGAACAGACGACTTTAAAACCAAACTGCCAAGTGCCTAGCGAGGCCGGGAGGATACTGAAGGTAGTTTGCTTTTCAGTCCGGAGTAAAGGACTTCGGATTCTGGAAGTCTGCTGGGGGACTCCCAAATAATCATTTTTGAAAGTAAGGGCAGGGGTAAATGTTTCACGAGCGAGAGTTAAATTTATAACATTTATTTAAATGTTTTTCTTGTGGGTTTCAGAATGTCGGTTCTTTCGAAGGGGTGGCTGGATTTTACCTTTGGGGGACCTTCGATTCTCGCTCCGCTTTTGAACTTCCTTCCGAGAGGAGAGCAGAGTCCAGCTGCAGTTGCGCTCAGGATGGCCTGGTCTGGTTTAAACCAGCCATCCCGAACGGCTCCGGATTCGTAACTCCGGAGAGGCCCCCGTCCCGTTAGTCTGTAATGGTAACGACGGTGAAGAGTTTGGTGATCACCTAAAATCTACCCGATGTGTTGTGGCACCGTCAGATTCTTCAGCCCCATTTATTTCCTGGAAGTCTCTCGATGTCGGGATCAAATCCGTTCCTCGTGTGATTCGTGAAACTGCACGTGGTCGGTGCGGGCGACCTGGATGTCGTAGCTGCCTGCCTGAGCGGCGAAATTCCGCGCCTGTTCGCGGGAGCCTTTTCTGCGCTACTGAGCCGCTCTTGAGCAGGCTGGCCGATCGCTTCCTTCCCGGCTTCGTTTCGGAGCGCCACGGCGGCGACCCAAGAACGGTGGCGTGGTCGGAAAGAGTGAACCGCAGCAGTGAACCTCCAGTTGGTGTCAGCGATTCGGATTTCAGGTCCAACCAGTAGCAGTGGTTGGGGAATGAGTCATAAATCCTGATTAAAAGGGGACAAGAATCGGGCTAATGAGTGCCGCTCCAGAACTTTATATCCGCCTAATTAAACCAGATTAACGTTTATCTCCTAAGTCCCGCCGCTACACACGAACTACTGTCTGACTGGGAGCTGCTGTTTCCCTTCCCTTCCTCCACAATGTAGAAACTTGGATTCGACCAGCAGCCTTGCGCCCTGGTGAGACGGCCGGACCCTAGAGCGACCTTTGGTAGCTCTAAAGCCGCCGGGGGAAGCCGGATCCACGTGCCGCCGCAAGCTGGGCGCGCTCGAGCTGCTGCGGGACTAACAGACGCGTCAGCCAGACGTCACTCCTCCTCGCAGGCCTTTTTGAATGGGGGAAGCTGCTCTTTTCCCTGGCGCGCGGACGTTTCAATGGACACCGCCAGAAAGGAGGGTCAGAGAGGGGACCCGAGTGTTTTCGGAGAGATCAGTGACCGAAAACCGCTTCTTTCGAGGGGCAACAGGCTGGCGGAGAAGAGCCAGCTTGTTGCTGGGGGCGCTCCGTTCGCCCTTCTAGCCCACCCCCTTCCTCGCCAGAAAATCAGGCCAGCGAGCCTGCCTCCCCGCCGGTCTGTCGCAGTCAGATCTCGAGGAGTAGGAAACCGCCCCCGCCGACTCTTCACACGCCTAACCGAGATGTATCTCTGACTCCATCAGCCCCACCTCGGACACACCTTTTCGGTCTCCAGTTGAAGCGATGGCAGTGGATCGGGGAGAAGCGATTCTTCCCTTCGAAGTGCCGGATTTTTCCCCAGCCAGTGCCCTCCGGAGGGTTTGGACTATCAGTCCCGTCGTTCTGGCGAGGAGGGGAATGATCGTGCAACAGGCAGAGACTCCGGTGACCGAACAGTCGTTTTTGTCCCCTCCTCCGATTCTTTCTTTAGAGTTTATGTCGATGCCACGTTTCCTCTGTTTCCCCTCCTTCATTAAAGGCAATGGTCCAATATAAAGAGGAAATCTCAGACCTTGAAATCTGTCTTGGTCCTACTGCTTAATTTAGTCCTACTGCTTTGAATGGGACGAACTGATTCACGAGATTTCTTCAAATATTGAGCCACAATTTGGTTTGCGGCCCCGCCCTATCCATGGTACAGAGCAATAGCCCAGCCGGTTGGGCCGGGGGTGAGCGTTTCCCGATCCTTTGGCAGAGCTTCTTCCCCAAGAGGCGCCGCGTCATCTCTGAGCAGAGTGACTTTGCCACAGCCTCGCCCGTGGACCCTCGACCTCCCTGCGCCTGGATCAAGAGGATGGGGCGAAATCCCTCGGGGGAGGGACTGGGCCCAAGAATCCAGAGCCTCGGGCATCCTCACCCTCTCTCGTTTGCTCTGCGCCGGTGCTAAAGGCACAGGAGCCCCACCTGCTGTGTGTGCGGGGTATGAGTGGGGAGAAAGTAGATGGCAACCTCGGAGCTCTCCCTTTGGGCCAGGGACCAGAGAGGTGACTTCGCCCTCACAATCGTGGAGGGAGCGCGAACTTGCCACAAAGCGCCGCTGGTCGTGCGATACAAAGACAGGCGCCTGCGTCTAAGTTGCCCCCGGCGAATTGGCGATTCTTCTTCAGAGTAGATGCCGATTTCAGCCTTCGGTATAACGTTTGGAATCCTGCACTTTCTTAGGTCTGCGGAGTAATCTGAATTAAGAGCGCAGTCCGAGAGAAACCTAATCAGAGGTTAGTCCAGTTGAGATAACTCCCTAGAAAGCAAAGGGAACACATTAATAATCGGCTTAGCCCTCCCTGCTCCCAACACAGTGTTTGCTCTCCTTCACAGGGATACAAGGAGAAAACGTAGGAAGAATTTTAGACAGACACTATATAATATATAAAGTAAAAATACATTTGAATACATTTATGCTAAGTAGAACGGGGAAAGAAAAAAATACGTTTAATCTGAGATTGCTCACATGTTACAGGCGTCCCGCATGAAGGTTGTTGTGCAATGCCAAACTTTGCTTATTTCCAAGAGACAATGAAACACGATCCTATTCAGGTTTACAGGTCCACTAGGTTCAAGAGAGTTTGATCTCAAGTAAGTGAGGCTATGAAATCAGCTTTGTGAATGTCTTGCAGAAATTTGTTGTATTTCCAGCTGTTATTTTAAAGGGTAGTATAATATACTATGCTGAATTAAATGGTAACTCTTTTTTGTCAGTTTTTTTTCAAACAAAAATTTTAGCAGAATTTTAGCCCACTTTTATTCCTGATATCCTGATTTTCTGCATAAAGAGCTTTTCCTTTCCCACAGAGATAAAAATAGAGATGGAAATATAATAACAGATGAAAATACTGAAAACTTATGTCCAAATCAAATTGTCTACGTTTTTAAAGCAGACTGTAATCAGCAGTGCTCCCGTTCTTCCTTCCCCACTTTACCACGAAGAATACTGTGGCTAATCTTTCTCCCCTTGTCTTTATGTAACACCTGAAATGCAGGTCAGCTCCTCCAGATAAGAGATGGGCTGAGGTCTGTTCCTCACTAGTGATTCATAGCGTTATTTAACCGTAGCTGTCCTGATATAGCAGCACTGCCTTTATTTTTATGCCTTCGAGTCAGTCTTGACTCCCGGCGACTGCCTGGACAAGTCCCTGCAGTTTGCTTGGCAAGATTTTGGAAGTGGGTTGGCATTGCCCCCTTCCTAGGGCTGAGAGAGAGTGACTGGCCAAAGGTCACCCAACTGGCTTTGTGCCTAAGGCAGGACTAGAACTCCCGGTCTCCCAGTTTCCAGCCTGATCCCTTAACCACTACACCAAACTGCCTTTATATTGCCATAATAATTGTTGGGTGGCACTCTAAATCAGTATTTCTCACCTGCAGCAACTTTAAGACACATGTACTTCAACATGCTGGCTAGGGAATTCTGGGAGTTAAAGTCCACACATCTTAAATTTGCTGAGATTGAGAAACCACTGCTCTAAATAACTAGTGAGAAAATGGCTTGAAAGTTTTTTGTGCTGATTACACACCCGAGGGCATGACAGTTATAAAGCTTTTTCACTGAGAAACTCTGAGGAAAAGGACACATTAATAGCAACATAAAAGAGGCAACCCTTAACGTTATGGAAATTTCCAGGAGATTATAATAACAATCTTGTTTAGCAAACAATTAGCTTGCCTGAAGATGTTCAGTTCTTTTGGAAAACCGGTCTGATACTTCTAAAGCTGTTTCCTCTTTCTCCGAGTGGAGGGAAAAATGTGAGGCAAGGCATGTTGGTTAAAACTGTTGGGTGCATCTGATGAAGAATTCTGTATAACTCTCAAGCCTTCTTATTTGCCCAGGACCATGTAGCCCAACCCTGAGCAAGTTTGCTCAGAGCAGAAGTAAGCTCTACTAAGTTGAAGGAAGGCTATTTTCAATGAAGTGCACCCAGGACTTCGGCCAGACAGGGTTTCCCCTAAGAGAACAATAGCCACAAGCTGTTTTCCCGATCTCTCGGTTGCTCCAGCCTCTCCTAAAACCCTTGGCTTGTCCACTATTGGCTGAGCTTCCGGACTGGATCTTGTATTTTAACGGACAAAAGTGTATGTGAGGTAACCCACTCTGGGTTGACTTCCCCGGCGGCGAGGCGAGGCTTGGCTAGTGTGTAGATCAGGCTAATGTTTTAAAAGGATTTCCGTCCTACCTCTCTAACAAGTCTAAATGAATGTATACAGTATTATTTGCTAACCCCATTTTAAGATACACCCTTAAAATACTTCTAAATTCCTCGCACCCAGGACAGACAACCTCTTTAGCTTAATTTCCCCGCTGAATCAGGGCCGGTGTACACTTTCAGCGGAGTAACGGGGAAAGATTTTCTCTGGACCTCTTTGGGCTACACCATCGCCTCAGAAAACGAAAACATTACGTGAGGAATCCAGCCTTCCTTTTGAAACGCCTTTCCCCCCGCCTAAGTGCGGGAGGAAGTCTTCGTTTAATTTACTTGGCGATCTCACTCCGAAGCCCGAGATAGTGCAGTGTAGGGAAAACCGTTTCATCCGCGAAAGTCTAAATTACCTTCCATTTTCTCTCCTCTCTCCTCTCTCCCCTTGCCTTGCCAACAGATGAATACCCTCCGCTCCACCCAACAGGTCTGTACATGAATTTTGAAAGCAGTTGCCCGGGGGATCTGCTCGACGAAAGGGGAGATTTTGCAGGAAAGAGACCGGGAGGCTGGGCGCCGCCCTCTATTGACCTCGCAAGGCAGACTCGCTTGGGGACCACGGAGAAAGTCTCCAAGCGTTTGCCGAAAGGTGACGACGGGGAAAAAGTCCCGTTACTGCCCTCATCGGGTCCTCGGGGCGACGAGAAAAATGGATGCTGCCTTGAGAGACTGAAATGGGTGACCCACATTTTTCATCGGGCACCTCTGCAGGAAAGGTCAGATTCGAGGGAGAAGCCCGAGAGGACTCAGGAGAATATAGATCGGGCAGCTGATCCATTTTCGAGATCCATAGTTATACTGTAAAAGAATTGTCGTAATTATATGAAAGGTGAAAGGTCCCCTGTGCAAGCACCGAGTCATGTCTGACCCTTTGGGGGGACGCCGCTTTCGCGACGTTTTATTGGCAGACTATAGCGGGGTGGTTTGCCATTGCCTTCCCCAGTCCGTAATTAAATAGCCTTACTTATTTTCCCCCTTTTCTTTGGGTGGGACAGGCGCCCCTTCCTCAGACCCTCGTCCGAAAGAGCTGCAGCCCCTGGCTGTGTTCACACGAGGGCTCGGGGAAACACCTAGCGGCTGCATTGGCACAACACGCGAAACCTGGCTTGTTTGAACCTGGGCTAGGCTTGTTTTTTGGCAGAGCGACGACTTAGAGGGGTGTCAGAACCCAGCCCGTTTGGTTAGTTTTCGTCCGGTCCCAGCAGAGGGGTCAATTCGCTAAGCAAGTTAAGCGTGCTGGGCAGAGAAGGAGCCGGACTTTTTCCGCCCAGAACCTTGGCCTGCTCTCACTAAGGTCCCTCGGCAGCGGCAGCGTTGCTTTCCCGCGGCCCCGTCTCCTTTCCCGTCCATGGAGGCCAATGCCAAATTCCTCCTGGCCAGCCCCTCTCTTTTCCGCCTTCACCGCCTTGCTTCTTCCGAGCAAGAGTTCTGTGTAATGCTGAGTATCTTGACACCACTCCGAGGGTTGCCTCCCCCAAAGATACCGCCTGGCTGCTCAAAAAAGCCCCAACCGAGTCGCATCCGAAGCCCAAAGTGACGGACCGCGCCGAAAGTACGCAAAGCCAGCGGGAGACACCCAGAGCTCCGAGCCCCTCTGATCCGAGGCTCCCGGGGGTCCCTGCGCGGAGCGTGCCTAAATCTGGATCCAGCCCGCCCAGCGCTCGGGAAAAGAGGCGAATGGGAGGGACGAAGAAACGCCCCGGGTCTCCAGGGGGACACAGCTGGGCAGCGCCACGGCCAAGTCTGGGGGCGTTTGGTTCGGCCTCGCAGCCGCGTTGCGCAGGGCGCTTCACTCGCTCTCTCGAAACGGCCTCCCAGCTTAGGGCCCTCCGATCAGGCGGGGTTATGACAGCCCAGGTAGGATGAGGAGGGGGCGGTCCGGCCCGTCCGGCGCTCACTGGTGGGCAGGTTTTCCCACCGGCAGAGTTCCGCTCAAGCTGTGGGGTGAAACGGCTTTTCCCAGGCACTGGCACCCATTCAGGGTATCGTCTTTATAGAAGGGGAAGGACGAGCTCCCTCCCCTGGCCCAGGGCAAATCTTAAAACGCAAAACAAAGATGCCGGGTTGTTTCATAAAATGATCGCCATCCAACGCTGGACATCTCGTAGGTTCTTTCTACGGAACAAGCGACGGGAGCCAAAAGAGCGGACAGGGAAAGCCTGCCTTCTCTCTACAGCCCGAATAAACCTTTTCCAGACGGGAAACTCGCAGAGACCGAGCCTGGGGGCAGTCCACGTCTTCCTCGGGAGAGGATTAAAGCCAAGACCCGTATTTCTGTGAAGGGGGAGGAGACGGTTGAGCCGGGGCCATGTGCAGGGGCAGTTGCGAGTCTTTGAAGCTCCGGAGGGGGCTGAACCGTGTACCTGCCACGGAATCGCCTCTCCAGGGTCCAGGGCACGGGCATTTGGAAAGGACTGGAAATCAAATGAAGCGTTTTGCTTGTGCTGTTCCGCGCTCCCTCGCAGCCTCTCCCGCTCCCTTTGCTACGGTCTGCTCTGCCTCCAGTGGACGGATGAAGAAAGCATTTTCAAGTTAGGGTTGACTATCTATAGCAAAGACAAACCCTTTTTAAGGCTGTCTCTGTGGCGCAATCGGTTAGCGCGTTCGGCTGTTAACCGAAAGGTTGGTGGTTCGAGCCCACCCAGGGACGGTGCCTCTTTTGCTTCTTATTTCGGTTTGGGTGGTCATAATTCCAGTGCCCTCTTCCAAAAAAAGAAAAAAAAAGATGATTCAGAAGTGGAAGAGAAAAGGGACATTAAAATGCTTAGGTTTTGCAAGCCATGTCAGTCAACCTACCAGCTCCAACTTGTTCTTATTGGAAGTGCATTCTAGTGGTCATTCTTATAGTAATTTTATTAAAAATTACAATTACAACAATAAAAACTAATACAAACTAAAAAAAAAGAAAGGAAAAAAAGAAAAAATAGAAGGTGCAGAAAAGAAAAAATAGAAAAAAATAAAGAAAATAAGAATATAGTAAAGAAAAAGAAAAGAACTATATAAAGAAGTGACTTCCCACCTTCATCACAAGTATAAACAATTTTAGTAACTTATCACCTGCTCTTAAAATACAACAAATGATCTCTTCTTCCCATATGCCATCTCTTATCTATAAATAAATCCATAAAACCTCGTCATTTCATTTCTGATGTCAGCAAAAGTCCATTAAGGGTTACCAGAGATAACAACATATCTATGTTAACCTTGATCAGATAAACCAACTTTATATTTCTTCCTTTTATTTCTAACAATCTTGATCTTTAGTCCCTTCAAATAATGTCCTAGAACTTGATTTATTTTCATTTTTTCTTTGTCCCTCTCTTGGTCTGTTATTTTTATATCCCTTTTAATTATAAAGATGTCAGCCAGATGCAGTGTAACATCTTTTTCCATGTCATTCTTATAGCCTGTCATTTTAAAATCCACTTTCAGCTCAGTCTCAATCATGTCAGGTAATACTTGTTCTCTTCAATAACATCTTTTAAACACAGTCTATCTATGTTAAAATATTTTGCTTCATTCTGTAATTTTAAGATAGTTTGAGTGTTCTTCTCCTTTAATGGTAATGTTTAGTTCTTTCTAGTTCCCTCTAGTGTCCAATTTTTAAATGTTATTATGTTTCTTTTTAAAAGAATTCAAAATAAAGGCATTTTCCCATGGGAAGGATTGTTTATAATTAATTCCAAAATCTTATTTCAAATTTATCTGGGCCCTTAGTCCATTTATAACTTTCTAAAATCACACTTTTGCTGTTTATTCCAAAAAAATTTTTTTTTCTAATGTCCTTAAACTTGTATTTAAAATTTCTTTCGCTAAGGATTAAAGGAAACTCACCTGGTATTTTCAGACTTGTCAATCCAAAGGTTCCTAATAGCTGAAAAGCAGTTAACAAGCAATTTCCGAAAGTGCTTAGAAAAGGAAGTATGCAAACTTAGTGTCCTTTCAAAGGCACCAACTGCAGTTTGAGCAAGATGGTTGTTCCCTCATCTCCCAGAGCTCTAAACCTGCCAGAGACGGCTGTCTTGCAGTCTCCTCATGAGGAGCAGCTGTCTGGAGCACTTGTGGGCAATCTCAGATCCTCTCCTTCTCTGGAGAGTGCTTATGAAGAGCTGGTCTACTCTATTCTGACACGGTTATCAGCTCCGCTTTTTGCAGAGCAATCTTTAGATCACTATTTCTTCCCTGGAAGTGTTGCATTCTAGTGGTCATTCTGACAGTGGTTCATTTCAGTTTTTTTGGGCCATTTATGACCATGCCAGGCAGGGGTTCAGGAAACAAATTCAGGGCCTCACTCAGCACAGTGCTACAGAGCTGGATTGCACAGAAATTAAGAAGTGCCCTGCTAGGCTTACATATTGCACTAAGCCATAATGTACTTTGCTTGGTTCAAGCGTAACATATTGTGTGAACCAGCCATTGTGGTTTACACATTCACACTTACCCATTACATTAGTACCTTTCTTGGTAACTAATGTTTTTGGAAAGCACAGAAAAGAAGTAAGAAATCCAAAGAAATTAAAGGTGTAAAATAAGAAAACAAGAGAAGATATAGCTCAGTTTAGTTTATACAACCATTCCCTATGCATTGGCATATCTTTGCAAATGGTTCTTGCAGCCACAGGCATCTGCAGGGGGAAGGCCAGTGCACTATGATTTTATGATGCAATCCTGTGACTTATATATTTGCATCTGATGTGGGAACACACATTCAGAAGACCAGCAGTTGTGTTGTAAGTTTGTTACTCATCTTGTCATTTACTTGTCCTACAGTCCTGCATGCTTACTTTACCACCATACATGGCTTCTGGCATTGCCTTTCATTCTTTCACCTTCTCACCTCTCTCTTTTTCAGGATGTCATCCACTCCGTCCATAAGGTAACTAACCATTCCTTCAATATTTGTTGACAGTGGAAAAAGGCAATATCCATCCTAGAGATTATTAGCAAGAGACTGGAAATAAGATGACCAGTATTGCAATTACTGAGTCAATGGTATGATTACTCTTGAAAATAGTAAATAATTCTGGCTACCTTGTTCAAAAGTGGTATTGAATTAAAACCTTTTCCAATTTGATGCTCTCCATCTGTGTAGGACTATAATACTTGTAAGTTTCAGCATACTTGTTGCCAAAGACAGACTTATGCAAAGGCCCTATTAGTCACAACTGCTACCTGCTCTTCAAGCAGGAGCCGTAATGGAGACACAAAAGAACAATTGTTGCAACCCAAAGGCCATTATTTATGGAAGAGCTCAATAGAATCTAATGCAGGCACCTAAAATTTTAAATATTAAAATTGTTCTGCAATACAGTATCTGGGTGCTGTATTCACAGTTTAGAATGTCTGCCTGCTTGCAATGTGAACAATAGATCATACTGCATTTATCTTGTAAATAGCCTTTTGTGCTCAGCCATACTCAAAATTTGAAATATTAAGAGTGGATTTTAGAGCAGAGTTTTATAAGTTCTTGCTTGATCTACAACCTGCCATGTTAACGTAACTATAAAGTATTCTTAAGTTTCAGTCTGATCTTCAATTCTCCTCTCTCTCTCAACACAGTGATACAAAAAACTAACTCTTAGCTACCATCTGTGAAATGTTTGCAACTCAGATCCGGCTTAATATAGCAATCAAACTTCTACACCAGTGTTTTTCAACCTCAGCAACTTTAAGATGTGTGGACTTTAACTCCCAGGGGTCCTGGGAATTGAAGTCCATACATCTTAAAGTTGCTGAGGTTGAGAAACACTGGTCTATATGAAAGACTTTAAAAAAAGCAGTAGACCCACAAGGATGTATTGGTGGAACTTTCTCTTCTACAATAATTATCTTCTAATGATAATCTCCTACTGAGCCAAGAAGTTCCTCTCTCCCATTTTTTCTCTATCTGTGTGGAGCCCCAGGTCTGAAAAATGTTCTACAGTATTTCATTCTTAGTCGAGCTTCAAGAGCAGAGAAATTTTAGATGCACACAAGCCTCCCAACTTTCTTCGTTTTATTTATTAGTGTTACGATGTTACCTAACTGTACTGGTGTTTTTAAAAAAGCTCTTCGTAGAGTGAAGTGAGAGCTGCCTATTAAATATAGAGAAAAATATTTTGACCAAATTGATCGTTACCTTATTTCCAAAGAGTCAGAAAATGAGACTTTAAATAATATAGCAGAATGAACTCGTTTTATTTTTCTGTGACAAATTCTGTAGTTTACATTTTTCAAAAAATGTTACTTATTCTGAAGCTCGATTTTTCCTTTAAAGGGCAACTCTATTTTCCCAACTGGAAAAGTAGGGAGTATCTAAAAATGGCGTTTAAAATTCAAGCTACAAATCCCGTGTTCAAAGAGTGCGGCAAATTACTCTTCTATTTTATCTCTATGGCAAACAGGCATGACTCTTCACTTCCTGTACGGAGAGCCCCTCTCCGGTCCTAGATTGGCAGGTGCAGGCTGTCCAATCGCAGGAGTTTGTGTTGAGGTACGACGTCTCGGTAGCGGCGGGACTTAATAGCAGCTGCGGAAGGAAGCGGGTCCTGAGGCGGCGGCGGCGGCGGCGTTGTTCGTGAGGCAGGAGTTTTTCGAGGCTTCATCATGGTGGGTCCTGATAAGGGAAAGTGGGGGAGTGGGGGAGCGGGGGCGGGGTAGAGATAAAAGGAGAAGGAAGAAGGGGAATGGCTAAAATGTGTGTATGGGGGGCCGCTGGCTACTAGCCTCGATGGCTGTGTGCCATTTTCAGGATTAGAGATGAGTTGCTTATGAGAAAAAAAATACCGGGTTGGGTCTGTGGTCCTAACTCTTGCTTATGGACTTCTCAGAGATGTCTGTCGTAGAAGCTGATTGCAAACTAGGGAGGCTTTTACTTTCTGGTCTGAACCTCTATGGAGGCGATAGTGAAAGCGGATTACATGCATTACCTTGTGATAATTACGTGACGGGGACTTGTATTTTTAAATCTATGTTGGAGTTGGAGCAAGGGCCATAAATTTTCCATCATGCTTTAAAGCAGGGGTCCCCGAGCTCTTCAGCTCATCGATCCCTTCATGAAGTTTCAGATTGTTCATTGACCCCCAAACATTAATATATGAAAATAATTTAATAAATACTACTTTAATAGTATTACAAATAATAACAATAATGGATAGTCCCATCGACTGCTGAGGTTGATATTAACTACTTTGGAGAACCCTGCTTGAAAGTATAATAGTTTTTATTATTATAAAAAGTGTGTTCTGGGCTTGATAATAGTGATTTGGATAATAGTGGCTCACTGTAGTGAATTCGTATCAAGGGAGGTTTAAACCAGGGACTGCTTGCTCAATAGCTTATACGTAGCCTTATAGCACTTAGAATGCTCTCTTTCGTCTGTGAGCCAGCAGGAGACTAAACTGGCATAGATTCTGCTGTCTCCGTTGCCAATCCAAATTGCCTCTGTTCTGCCCTGCAGCTGAAGGATGATGCCCTCATTTGCTCTGCAAGGAGGTCTGACCTCTCCCCACCTTCTTAATGTCACCAGCTGGAGGGAAAACCCTCTACCAATCACTGTACTACTGCTATTTTATTTGTTTACTTAGTTTTCAAACTTATGCACTACCTTAATCCAGTTGGACTCTAACAGGTGGTTTCTAATGGTTTTGACAAATGACTGTATTCACAACATTAGCCATTTATTAGAGCATGTCCCTGCTTCATCTGCTATCTTCCCAGCCTGGGTATCAGTTGCCTGAGCTAGGAGAAATGACAAGCAGAGAGAGAGAAGCTCTTTATCCACCAGGTCTCCCCTGAGACCTGGATCAGCTAGAGTGGGGGGCTGACCAAGTTGGCTGAATCTGTGCCACTCCAAACCATAACTCCACCATAGCTGTCAGTTGTTGTTCAAGCTGTGTTTTGAAGACAGGTTTATGTTTTTCTAGAAGCATGTGCACAAAAGATCATGTGCACAAAAGCATTCTCAACAACAGCTGATAGGTAAGGTGGAGAGTTATGCCATGAAATAGCAGAGAGAAAGAGAACTGTCTCTATCTCTGCTTCACTGTGCAGAACACACACACACACACACAATTAAGAACCAGACTCTCCCATTATCCAAAACAGAATCATTTTGGAGGATGATGTCCAAGGATCGGAGGGAAGAGGTGTGCCCACACCAGCCTAAACTGGTCAATACACACCAGGCTGATCTCACCTTCATGGGGTGATTTTAACGGTGCCACCAACAAAACAGTTAATGAAATTTGTCAGATTATATTTGTAGTAAAATGGCTGCAACTTATTGGCTACTTAAGGCGACAACATGGTTTTTAAAATGGGAAAGCTAAGGACAACTTAATGCTGTCTGGAGCATGAGATGGGAATCAGATGAAGAACATGGGAACACTGCGAAAGAACAATTGTTACTAGAGTTTGTTTGTACTGCAATTACAGTCAAGTGGAAAAAGCTTGTGAACCAAAATAGAACATTTTATTTCAGCCCATTCTATCTGTGTCCAGAAGGATAGGATTCTACTTTTTGTCCTCTTCCTGTCTTTCCTCCACATGAGACAATTGGGGAAGACAAAAACAGTATGTTGTTAAGTTCTGGAATATTTTGCAGTGTGGCTCTAATGTGCTTATTCCAAAGTTCTTCCTATCCGTAAGGATAAACTTTGATGTGTGCAAGTTAGTAGCCTTCCTAGTTAAAAAAAAAGAGTGCTGCATTTGATATACTATTTCAATTAAACATTTTCTTCTTTTCCGTTCCTAGTCTATTATGTCCTATAATGGAGGGGCTGTTATGGCCATGAAAGGGAAAAACTGTGTGGCTATTGCGGCTGATCGCAGGTTTGGCGTTCAAGCTCAGATGGTGACCACAGACTTCCAGAAAATTTTCCCAATGGGAGACAGATTATTCATTGGTTTGGCTGGTCTTGCCACAGATGTACAGACAGTGTAAGTATTTTGCATTAAGTAGGAATAAGCAAGGAAACTGGAATAGTCATCTGCTAGAGAACTGTCAGGGTGCTGCCACTAATTTATGGCTAGTTTCTTAGTTCAGATTCCAACACTGGAAAATGCAGAATATGTCATGATGGGCCAGGTTACCGAAAAGTTGAAGCTAAGCCCAGTTGTTCTCATTATCTCTATCCATGACCAGGGAGGGTAAAGGAGATGACAGTCCTTGAGTCACTGGGATCAATCAAGAGTGTGCTAAAATTTGGCTCTTGGAAGGGTAGCTTCTAAATATTGGGAGTTTGCAGAAGCAGGCTAACTTCCAATACATTGTTTAAAAGTATCAGCAATATAATTACTCTTTTCACCTAAAGTAAGTAGTTGAAATGAAGAAAATCTGGCAACAGCTAGGAGTAGACTTTTATGAGAAAGGCTACAAGCTCACTCATATTCTGATACTGAAAATAAATTGTAGTCTCAGTATAATATATACTCAGGGGCATATTTTAAATGAAAGCATCTGAAGAGTGTTCAACCCCTGATCATTCCTGCATGTGGTGTGAGAGAGAGATTAAACTTCATAAATGTAGACTTCATTTTCTAAATTTTGAGTTCCTTTCAGAATTAAGCTACAGTTGCTTGCCTTTAGAACAATTTAAATGATTTTTTTTTAAAACAAGCCCCCAAGCAGCTATCTCTGGGTTGCTTACATGAATTCAAATTCTACAGTGAACAGCTAGATGCACCATTGACGAGTCTGACTGCTAACAAAACAGAAGAGTAGTAAGTCAGGTACCCCTGATACTCCAGAATCATAAACTGTGGTTTGCTCTTGGTTTATGATTTTTGCCTTGATCAGAGTAGAGGATGCTAAGCATCTAGTAATGTGTTAATCACATTAGTGGGAAGAACAAATTTGAAGCAATTAGTCTGCATCCATCAGATTTCTACTTCATAATTGCTTGCAGGCACAACTAGTAGGTTTTAAACAATGCATCTGTGCCATCTGGATGTTAACTAGAAGGGAATGGTGGTTTTCCCTTAAAATGGATTTAAAACTGGTTTGTTTTTCTTCTTACAGTGCCCAAAGGCTCAAATTCCGACTAAATCTCTATGAACTGAAGGAAGGGAGGCAAATTAAACCACAGACCCTGATGAGCATGGTGTCCAATCTCCTATATGAAAGACGGTAAAGAAATCAAGCATTCATGATGCCTGGGTATAGTTAGTGTCCTTATAAAAAGGAACTTCAGCTAATAGGTTTAAGGAAATAAGTCATGATTCTTGAACTGAGGATCAGGGACTGCTGGGAAGGGTCAGGAACAACTTAGTGGATGGGCACTATTATTTTTAAACCTGATCAGGCTTGCATAGGCAAAGAGTCAAAACTCACTCTAGGCTTTGCTCCTCACTTTGCCTACACAAACCCTAGTAGGTGGTTGTAGTATTGCAAAGTTTAAGAACCCCTTGTGATATCTACATTAAAATGTAGATATTAAGAAAGTGGTGTATTTCTTGCCCAGCACTAACTCTAACAAAATCATTGGCTTTAATCATGGGTGTGTGGAGCCACACAAATTCATTGATCATTTTATGGAACTTTTTATGTTTTCCACCCCAGGATGTATCTCCTGAATAATTGATGCATCAGGATTTTTGCTACATTAGTAGGCAGTCTTTGCTCCTTCAGATTTAGTTGAACTCTAGTTCCTATCAGTGTTAGTCAGCATGGCTAAGATTGAGGGAGGATGAGAGTTGCAATCCAACAGCCTTATTGTCCATGTCTCTCTGCTCTAGATGATAGTAGGTAAACTTCAGAACTGATGGGAAGTTTTTACTAGCTCTTTAGTATTGGAGATGAGACAAATTGTGGGCATACCCTAAACCTACCTATGTAGTGATCCCAAGGAAAATTTAATTGGTTGTATGTTTTTGACACTGACCAGCCATCCACTTTTCAAAATTGGTTTATAATTTTTAAATTTTAGTTCATTGTAATGATAGGCATTTTTGGGGAAAATGAATTTGATTGATACCTATCTTTTCTTGCTGCTTCCAGGTTTGGACCTTATTACACAGAACCAGTGATAGCTGGGTTGGACCCAGTCACTTATGAACCCTTTGTCTGCTCCTTAGACTTGATTGGTTGTCCGATGACAACAGAAGACTTTGTGGTCAGTGGGACCTGCACAGAGCAGATGTATGGCATGTGTGAGTCTCTCTGGGAGCCAGACATGGTAAGAAAGATTCAGAGCTGGACATAAGAAATATGGTAGGGTTAGCTAGTGGAGAACACTCTTAATAGAAGCCAGCCTCTGAGCTTCAGAAAGCAGGTGTGAATAGGGCTTTAGGACATGGGTGCAAATCCTTCCCAGCATTCTTCACCCTGTAAAAAACTGTCTTCAGCACATTCTATTTCAGTTCAAAATTGTTTTGTAATACGCTACTTTGCTTAGAATTCTGCTTTATATCCACATGCTGAATGCATGAATATATTGGTATGGCCCAGGGAGAATTTGTATGTAAAGTTTCACAACCCTATTCATGCATTCTCTGTGAATACCTGAATAGAGTTAAATTATGTAATTCCTCACCTCTCCATCCTCATCAAACTGTTGTTCTTTAGGGTCTTTCAGAGAGACAATATGGCTATATTCCTCCAGTCTACATTCTCTTTATATGCAACACATTCATCCACGTTTGAACGGACACTTAAAAAGAACGCAGCTCTTTATAACTAAAGTTAACTCTTTTCCTTTTGGATGCAGGAACCTGATCAACTCTTTGAAACTATAGGACAAGCCATGCTCAATGCCGTGGACAGAGATGCTGTGTCGGGTATGGGTGTGATAGTCCATGTGATGTAAGTAGAGCCTGAGTGATTGTGGATCAGCTCTAAAAAAAAATTATGTGTGGCAGTATCTCTCTGGTTGATTTTCATGGCTTGCCTGGAAGGAGGGTAGCTGTTATTGGCACCAAGCAAGATTGAGCCAGTGAGACTATTTGCACAATTAATCTGTCCATCCCTCTGGATGGGCATAGTGTTGTCGTTATGGGCAACATTGGGGAAACGGTTGTGATTGTAGATTTCCCTTTTGTCTGTTGAGTGGATAAAATTGAGATTTACACTGTTTGATAATAGTACAATTATTCATCTATGATTCTTCCCCTTTTCTCTTTTTACCAGTGAGAAAGACAAGATAACTACCAGGACACTGAAAGCTCGCATGGATTAAATTCCTGCCAAGGAAACTGATTTTTCTCAAGAAAGGAAATAGTGTACTGTTAGTGGAATAAACTTTTTATTCTAACAGTGCTTTTTTCATTTTTATGTATATATTCTACGTATTCTGTTCAAAATCAAAGGGTGGGTGTGATGAAGAAGATAATCTTCAAATAATGACATAATAATGTAACCTGCCCATCATATCTAATTGATCTGTAAATGATAAACTTTTAAAACTTTTTAAAAAACACGACATCCATCAAAATTTACATTCAAATCTAAGGATTTTTTTATGCTAAATACTGCTACCGATGCTGAGAAAATTCCTGTTGAATTCAGTAAGACCTACTGCTACATGGACTTGAGTAGGACTGCAGTAGAGATATCCAAAGTGAGATCAGATCCAAAGTGCTTCAGGTCTGGTGTGGGCATCCTCTCCATACCAGCTGGAGGCTGCCTACAGAAGCCACATCATTTCCTGGGGTCACAGAGTAGACTTGCAGTCTCAGGAAAATACACATTGGAGTTCAGGTAGTGGTGGCAAGGCAGTCACCAAGGAGCTGCCCACAGGTACAGCGAAGGTGGTGGATCCAAACTTCCTTTCCCCGTTTTGGCCCCAAATACTGTACATCTATAGACTGCACAGTTAATATGCACCTAAAAAAAGATGGTGACAAGGTCAAAGTGATGTTTGTTGAGCTGCACAGAAAACTCTGGATTTGTAACCAAGAAAAGTATGTTTGATATGCCCGAGGCCTGTTTATTTGCCTTCACGTTTCAGTACATTACATGTTAAAACTTCAGTAAAGATGTCATTTTGAATATCCCTCGGGCCTACTGTAAGAAAGCTCACATTTAGCTTTCCAAACCCACTTGGTTAAGTGGAAAATCTCATACTCCTTAATACACTAGAACAACACATGACTTTAAAAACTCCAAATACTGTATTCTAAAATAACCAGAGATAGATGATGGCCTTAAACATCTCATATTCATTTCAGTGGGACTTCCTTCTAGACTAAGCCGCTGATTTAAGTTTGCTGTTGGAAGTTCTCTTGAAAGTAAAAAATAATTGTAGCTTTTAAATGATGGGGGACACCTCAAATACCGTTTTTCTCAACTTGCTGTGGAGCAGGCAGCCAGCATTTGGAGGGAAGTCTATCAATAGGCTGAATGGATAGACGATCATGGACACAGCAAACCTATCTTCTCTTTGGAATGTTCCAAGGAATGTGACACCCTGTCTGCCGACTTGAAAGCTGTACGGTAGGTAGGAAGAGCAAGAAAGTCCTGTATATACTCGTAGATAAACCCATCTGTGGATAAGCTGAACACGATTTGGGGGTGGGGGCTGTTTGGCACCTAAAATTCTTGGCTTATCCATGAGTATACAGGTATTCCTCTGTTAACAACCATTCATTCAGGGACTGTTAACTGTCCTTGAAGTTGTGGCCATTGCAGCAGCATTGTGGTCATGTAATCACGGTTTGGTGCTTGGCAACCAGCTCGCAATTACAATGGTCACAGTGTCCTGTGGTCATGTGATTGCCATTTGCAACCTTCACTGCTGGCTTCCAACATGCAAAGTCAATGGGGAAGCCAGCAGGTCACAAATGGTGACGTTGCACCTTAAACCATGCAGGATTTGCCTAACGACTGCAACTGGAACGGCCGGAACTGCCGTTGTAAGTTGGCATGGCCACGTGACATTGCACTGTATGACTGCATTGCTTAGCAATGGAGTTCCTGGTCCCAACTGCCATAGTTAACCAAGGACTACCTGTATATGGTAATACTGATTTATATTTTCAGCTGATTAGGGGGAACAGTAGAGACCCTTTGACTGACAGGAGCCTACCTTCTCCCACTGTCCCTGGTCCTTGCCATTCACAGGATTGAATGTGTGTTGTGGGTCTCTATTTCCAAAATGGTGATTCTTGAAATCCAGATAAAAAGAATTTCTTTATATATTTTCAGCACATGTTGAGCTGGATGTGTCCGGTTGTTATTTTGAGTCAAAGAGTCAAGGCTAAGCAGTTTTTCCACTCCTATAATTGCCCATTTTGGGGGAAAAAAAACCCTGAAAGCAGTTTTACACAAAAGTTTCATTTTTATTTTGTTCAACCCACCTGGGAGACTTCACCTTGTTAACATGCATGCATTTCAAAACACTAAGTGTCTCATACTTTATAAGCACATTGGACTTTAAATTTCTATTTTAAAAAAGGTATGAAAACCTAAATTATTTTTTCTTAGTTTGAGATTCAAATTTGTCATTGCCAGGTATGTACCTGCTTGAACTTTTATGATACATTTAAATGCCATATGAATATTCCATATGCTATTCAAGCGTAGAGTTATGAAGAGATTGATAAAAACAGTAGCTTGAACAGACGTGCCTTGTTCCTTTATCTTGTTTAGTAATATATGGACTGGTTTCACAAGTTATACAATTTTAAAAGATTGCCTGGGATGGCACTGCACACATTCATATCAGGCTCTCACACTTAGACTTAGGTGATGAAGAAGTGCAAACTTTATTCGACCATGTGGCTTATAGCCAGCCATCAATATTTGTGTATTTATAATAAGAGGGTTCCATTTTCATCCAAGTGCTTTCCAATGATCACATGATATCCTCCCCAGTCCCTCCTCTACACATGAACAGAATAGACATGATTAAAGATGATTGTCACCATCTACTGCAGTTTAGCCCTTAGAAATCCCACATTCATCTTTTCTCCAGTGCAGGAAACTCCAGCCTAACTGCCTGGATGTAACCACCTGTAGTAACACAATAGATTGTGGGGATACATCAATAATTGCAGTGAAAGTCACTATACACTGAACGAAGCTGAGGTTTTTTTCCTCAAACATGGTAGCCAAAGCTGAAGCTATTAGTATATATTCCCTCTGAAGATGGATTATCTTTTTAGATGATTACAAAAACTTATTTTAGGATTGTGATTTCCATCCCACCCTAGAACAGGCATGTTAACTAACAATGCTGGGAATTACAGTACAATATATCAGGAGGACATTGGGTTGGGGAAGGCTACCATGGAGTACATTCCACAAAATAGGAGATGAAGAAAGCTAAGACTACCGTCAACAACACACATTCTTTGGCTAGACGTGATCCAACTGAGAATGTACATGTGTAAGTCTGTACCCAGGAACAAGACTAACACATATGCACAAAAATCCTCCAAACTGGTCACTAACTTTCATAAATCACAGATCTGCTCCATCTTCAAATATATATTTTAAAAAAAGACAAAATCATAATGTAATGAGAAAGTACTTCCTTTCTGTAATGTGTTAGCTGTACCTTGGGGTCACCGCAACTGCAACAAGAGATGCATACTGAGAAGAAAAAGAGTGGCTGTTTGACATTCCCTTGCATGAATTGATGACCAAGGATGTAGCTTTCCAAACAAGGTACTTGGCCCAGAGAAAACAAAATTGTAGTTCTGTGTACCAAATGGCCATAAATTACTGCCAAATCTCCAGATAGCACTTCAATATTCATCTGCTTCTGATCCAGCATGGGCTCTTCTACAACAAAGCAAGAGCAGGGACAATTTCTGGACTAATAAGCTGATGCATAAATTGTGCCAATACGCATGCCCTTTATAGGCATGACAAGAAACTTGGGACAGAAGAGCATATGAAAGAGTTTAAAAAGGACTCTTAGACATGCTGAATTGGAAATAAAATTGCATTGCCAATGCTATCCTTAGGGTCACAGGGGAAAAATTGCACTAGTTATAACTGTAGGGCGATGTATGTAAGGATACCAGTGAGGAGGAATCTGGGGTGTCTAATGACAGAGAAAAACAAGGATTTCCTTCCTTCCGTTTTAGGAGACAGGAACAATTCCAAAGGAAGAACAAAAGACTGATCAGCAGCTCTAGGTCCAACCACAGCTGTCCTCTGCCAACACTAGCAACAATACTCTGAAGAGATGGAATGTGTCCCTCTTCCCCCATCTTTCTTGTAGCATTACAGGCAATACCTTGATCAAAAGTCACCTTGTACATCATTCTTGCTGCATTGCTAGATTTATTTATATGTTCATAAGGGAAAAATCCTAACGCTGTCTCATGGAAGCAAAACATTTCCATTAACAATATCACGCAATTCTAAAAGCAACTCTGTCCATTTCTGCTTATTCCACGTAACTTACTTCATAGTTTAAATTTTTGGAAGTGAATGGCAAAAAGAAGGGATGATAAAGCTGTAGAAATTCCCAGTGAGTAGATTTCAAGTGCCTTTGCATGGGTGGTGGTGGTGGCGTAAGTAACAAGAAGTTTCCCCAGCAGGTATCTTCCAGATGTATAATGTCTATAAATCCCATGCTTAGTGGAGTTGTAGACCAAAGCATCTCAAGGGTATCTGGTTTGGGAAAACCTGCAGTAAAAAGGTTGATGACATCCTTCTTGGCCTCCCCACCTGGCTTTTTCTGTACCTTTTGAAGATTTCAAGTCATTAAACAACTTGTCCATTAAAAAAATCCTTGAGGGGGAAAAAATCCCACATCTGTTAGTAGATCTAACAGAGGAACCTGACAGAACCAGTAGCAGCTTTGATGGATTGGGTGGCTTTCATCTGGACACCATTGTGCATGAAGTCAAAAAACAATTTACCCTTCTTCCATTTGAGGAAAATAATGCTCACAGGAAGCAGAGTTGGGATTCTGTGGAATAGTTTATATGGCTAAATGTGCTTCATGGAATAACTAGTGGTTTCCTATAGCCTACACTACAGTAATTTCATATAGCAACACTCATGGCTTTACCACACAAGAAAAATAAATGGCAGGCCTTTGCCCTCCAGGCATATAGATCAAGAAAGAAAGGAACAAGAAGACTCAGATGGAAAGGAAGCCAATGCAGTTATATGGACCTGGCTTCAGGGTGGCTGGGGACTAGACAAAACATTCACACAAGTCACAGAATTGGGAGGAAAAGAGTGGGGCATTACAGTGATGCTCAAGAGGGAAACTGAAGACAAAAGAACTATGTTAAAGATATGAGAAACTTCAGATGCAAGTGGATTGAAAAATATAGATATAGATGAGAGAGGCAAAGGCCTGGGGAGACAGGGAACAGAAAACAAGGATAGGCAAAGGTTCAGAGTTTGCTTTTTCTGTTTGAGTGCCTTTTATGGTTGTTTCTCATGTATTCTTCTGTAAATGAATCAACCAGGAAACGTGTCTTCTCATGGCCTTTTAAACTGTGCACTAACTCCTAAATAGATTAAGGTTGGCAAATATTTGTCCATAATGTTAAAAAAGATACTTTTATGCTAATGCTTACCAATTTTAATCAAAATTTACTTTGTAAAATTAAAACAAAAGAAAATGAAAATGAAATTCCTAGTCTAAGACAGGGAGACCAAATTTTCTATTTCACATTGGACTTCAAGTGCACAATTTCCTTTGACTTTCAAAAACTTTACAGCCTATCAGCATACCCATGCCTGCCTTTTGAAATAAGTTGCTATAGTCACGCTAACCTTACAGTACAATCAGTTGGGACAGCTAAATGTTGTGGACAGTGGCTTCTAACAAAATAGAAATCTGCCTTGAAGTCATAGGTGAAAAGAAAAAGGACTTTCAAATCCCATTCTTAATTTATAGTTTCATTTATGCCTTGACAAAATTCTTATGCTATGTACAGCATATTCCATGATTTTTTAAGCTTTGCAAACCATTTTAAGATTCTGGAAATACAGAGTAAGTTGTGGGATTTTTTGTTTATAAATGGGAAAAATCCCATCTGGAAAGAGCACATACTTGAGGGAAACAAAGAAAGAAAAAAAAACATTTACCATACTCCCAAAAAAACAGAACCCACAAAGCAGAAGGCACAGGACATAAACATCCCAACAGTCACATTCAGAAGAAAGGCATGTGTGAGAAACACTTTTAGGAAGAGTAAGCAAAGTGTCTTGATCGCAAGTTGATGGTTCATAACCTGCCAAATCCCTTTTTTAAAAAAAAGAAAACTACAAACAACCCCTCCTCACAGCAAGAATATTGAAAACATGGAATCAATGCGTAGAATTCAAAATTTTCAGCAGTTTTGACAAGTGTGGCTGTGAAATCCAACATTAGTCTGTAGCTTATAAGAAAAAGTTGTAATTCAAATGGGGAAAGAACAGTTGAATTCTTTTAAGAAAACTGAGCTAGTGCAAGTTATTCCAACAATCTGGATTAGTAGGACAATTTGTCCTAGTGGTTAAGAGCAGTCAGTTTCAGCCATTTATTAAATTTTCCCCATATTCGGAGACTGGATTCTTCCCAACATGGAATGATCAAAAGCTGCAGGGAAACATATTTCTAAGACAGTGGTTCACAGATAAGATGTTGCAAAGAAGTGGTACCTTTTTTAAACAGGAAAATATCATCTTACAGCATATACAACCAGATCAAGGTATAAAAGATTGAACCATGAATAATTTAACACTGGTAGATCATTACATTACAGAGATAACTTAATCCAGGTTGTAATCCAACTTAATACAAGACAAATGTATTTGCAGCTCATCAAGAGATTATTTTCATGTAGTTATCTCACCTTCTCTTCATGATCTCCACCAAGAAAGTGTATCATATTCCATTAGAAATGTGGATTCTCCTGAAACTGCTTTTTTTTCCTCCCTTGATTTGCATAAAAATTTAAGCAGCCATCTTATTCCCTCATATTCCTCATCTTTTTTGAAATGACAATGCAGAAAAGAAATTGGGGTATCAAAAGACCATAAGGAAAAAGTCTTCGTTCAACTGACTTAAAATGGCTTTCCTGCATTGTTGTAACGGTTCTTGTCCTTGAAATGGCAGGCCATTTCTTGTCCAATCCTTAGAGAAAGCAACAAAGAGAATTTGCTCTGAGTGAGGAGCCACAGTTCAATCGAAGAAAACCATCATTTATAACTTCTGTAATGTATTCACATTAACATCTGACCATCTGGATACTGTGATGCTTTTCAAAGGAAAAGAAGTGTAGATCTTGACACTACTTTATTCCTCAGGTTTATGTTTGGATATTTATTGTAGCAACCAAAATAGAAGAGAGAAAAAGTCCCATTTTTCCACCAGGTTTGGAGGCCCACAGCTAGAGGTTAGTTTTCTGCTAGGTCACACTGTCATCACACACTCACAGAACATCACACCCAGCAGACTGGGCTGCATTCCTGTAGCACTGGAAATAATAACCCCCCTTCTACTTTTCTTCTCCCACTTTTTCTGCCAACAATGGGAAGACAACTATGTCAGGATATTGGACATAAATTCATTGAAGCGTTTCGAATACTGCTCAGGATTGACAGTGGAAATTTCTGCTCCAGCCTGGAAGACAAAATAAAGAACTTAAAGCACATGCAATTTCATTCAAGCACAAGAATCGGCATCAGTCAATCCTTTAAAGAGGTTGCCCCAAGTTTTCAAAACTCAGAGCAAATGGTTCTATACTGTTTTGTCCTCTTCAGAATCTGGAGGAGATGATGGCTTATCTTGAGGGAAACGAGCAGTGGACACATCTTATCCATGAACATATATGAAGAAAAATTGCTCATCTGTAACTGAGGTTTGAGTTGTTCTCTGTAAGGCCACACATATAGAAAAATCCACATCAAACATCTTCTGACCATCCTAGCCTTTTTTGGCAGCAGAGGATGCTCTCCAGACCCAGTCCAGCTTGCGTGTCCTAAGGGGCAAAGCTCTCTTCCTGCGTTTCTGCTCAGTCCAGAGAGAGCCAAATAATCACCTGCAGCAGAGAGGCAGAACAGCTAAACAGCTGCTTATATAGCCACCAGAAAAATGTGATTACAAGTCAGTTACCCATCCTCTCCTTTATGCTTTTTGTGCAGGCAGAAGAACAGCAAAGGCACTTGCTTGAAAGGTGATGCAGCCTGCCTTGGGATAATGAAAAGAGTAGGACCTCCTCCCCAACGGTGACTTCAGCACCTACTCAAATATCCAAAGTATATTGTTATAATGTTAGATTAGAATGAGGGCTGATGTTAGAGGACAGCCCAGCAAAAAACTGGGATTACCAGTTCATTGGAAAAAGCTCTCAGGAGACCAAGCGTCCTCTTAAAATTATTGCTAAGGCAGGTGAAAAGAAAAAACAAAAACTGAGCAGAAAAGCACTGGATCTTGCCCAGTTGAACAAATACATTGGACTGGAAGGAGGAGACATTGTCTGCTATCCTAACAGCCTCAGCTCTAGCTCCAGAAGGTGCCAAAGATTCTTCTGCACTGATTGTGCACAGCATGTTCAACTGCACAGGTCCATGAAGGAAGGGTGTGTGTGTGGAGTGGTGAATCCCATCACTTAGACAAGTCCAGTCCCCCTTGCCTGACTCCAATCATAAGAGAAAGCAGGATTAGAAGGGAAAACTATCCCAGCAGGTCCCCCAAAGGATCCAGTATTCTAGACATAGGGAAAAGAGAACAGTAACTGTTTTCAACTTAGAATGGCTGACAGAATTCAGACAGTTCTGTGGCTTCAAGGCAGATTTAACTCTATTTTCAGCAATTTCTGTCATCTGAAAAACCTTAATTTCACACTGGCCCTCATTTAGCATTCTCCAGCCTACGGCTATGGATGATGAGGCGCTGATGGGCAGAGCTGAACTAGACAAGGTTATTTAAGAAGGAAGTCATGCATACTGGCAAAAAGTTCATTGGAAATGGCGTATCTTAAGAGGGGGGGGGGAAAGATATAGGAATAGATATTAGAAACAGAAGACAGGACAGCAACAGAAAAGTCGTATCAAAATGTATCTGTGGTATGGTCACATTAAAATATTCTTGATCTGTATAGTTGGAAGCTGTAGAACCGTCAGAAAACGACAACCAAAATGATTAGAAAATGGAAGACGGTGATGGATCTTACTTAAGTAATAATCAGAACGGTGATCCACATACACTTGAACCATTAGAACCTAACATCTGATGTAGAGGTGGACAACCTGAGGTGCTCTGGCTGTATATGGCTTTCATTTACAAAATTTCTATTACAACTTTTCATTATTTTTTGCAAATTCCAGAGCCCTCTGCAACCAAAATTCCTGAAAAATTTAGAAACAAGTAAAAACTGCAGTGTAACCCCAAACAAGTATAATATATTGAAATAAAACATTTTTAAAAACCCCATGGAAAGCTCAGCCCCACCAATGCATGTATGAAACTGTTCTGTCCCTCCCTCCCACAATCTGGCATCACTGCTCAGCCAGTTGTGGCTTCGGTTGTCCTGAAACATATTAACTGCTGCCTCCCACCACCGTAAGATCATGGAATTGTTTAGCTAAGCACGCTGAGGACAAAGAAAAGAAATAGCTCCTTCTTACCCCATGTTTCACAGTTTTGGCAGCATGCGCTGCTTTTTTCTTTGTGTCATATGGTGTAAGGATATCTATAATGGCCATGAAATATACTTCCTTCTTAGGGGCACCTGATGAAAACGAGAGAGAAAAATTTCTCAGTGCTGGAGGACACAGAATTATTTTTAGGGTTTGCTATTCTTAATGAACTGCAAGCACAACTAAAGCACTCCAGAACTTTCCAGGCTAGGCAAATAAGCCAAGAACTATGTTTTTACTCAGCAGATGCTTCAGGCAGTACCCATAACATACTAGTGAAAATACTGAGGAAGGAGGTGAAGAAGTAAGTGGCTCATTTGAGTATACGCAGAGCACTTTTCTCATCAACTATGTTGTACATGACAGGAAATCAGTTTGTTTCAAACTCTGTGGAATAGGACTACTCAAAATAAATAGGCACAGTGCACAACTGGACAATGCTACTAAAGGGCACGAGGATCTTCTGGGCATTTGTGTATTCGGGAAGACATCCAGGTCATCTTCTCTATCACAGAAACGTTCTGTGTTGCAAATTATTCTTGATCCTGCTTTAAATCTCTTCAGGATATAAATGAGCTCTGTCTGAACTCTGACCTGGCTCTCAAATACACACTCTGACCTTCTACCGTGGCTGTACACTACAGGGGAAAATTAGAACTGGAAGTCATATCTGTAATTAAGGCAGCTTTAGTGGATAGGTTGTTGTAATTCAGGGAGTCAAACAGTCTTAAGATTTCCAAGAAAGTGGAGTGAGCAATGTTGATTCAAATAACCACCACATATCAGTAAATGCTTGCAGTCGGAGGATAACACTCTGGCTTTCACCAGACAATTGTACATTTTGTCTTCCACTCCTACTTCCCAGCATCCAGATCCCAGCACTTACTTTCATGGCTTTTCATAGCATAGACATCCACTGATGGATCAAACTCCCCAGGCCCGAAAAAACGTGGGAAGTTGAGAAGGTTACCGGGACTGTCAGGTGGAGTCCCATAGGAACCAACTGGATTCCCACCTATGCCATCATTCTCACATTCTTCATCTTCTGCCCGGTCCTCAACTTCCATCTCCTCTTGCTCAGCCCGATCAACATCGTGAATCCCTACCAGCAAACTGTAATCCATGATCTTCAGCTGTGCAAGAAACTGGAAGCCAACAGAAAGACATTCCTTCTCATTTTCAAGGTCTCTATATCACCTCCAAGATTTGAGTTAAACCATCTTTCATTAACTTGGCACCAGCTCTGAGTATTGGGACTCCAAGTCCCATAAATCTCAAGGCTTTTCTCCACGATTGTTTGGAATTTTTGGGGTTACAGCATTATAGGAGGAGAATCTCTTTAGTCTATGGTGGCAAAAAAATTAGGAGTCTGGTAGCACCTTTTCTGACTAACAAGTTTTATTAAAAGTCTTTTAATAAACTTTTGTGAGTTTGTAGCTGACTTCATCAGATGCATAGAATGGCTAGACTGATTTAGGATTTAAAATGGGATGAGGCAGGGGAGGGGAAGACTAGTTAGTTATGCAAGTGCAGGTTATGTGAGATAGATTGTAAGGACCTAATCAATTAACAATTGTAATGTGCTAAAAAACCACTGTATTTGTGGAAACATTTTGAGATTGCCGGAAACTTTTTGATGTGTACGAGTTCAGCAATCTCTCACTCAATGGTGTTGTTAAAGTCTCAGTTTTCCAAAATGGTCATTTTGAAGTCTGTTGCACTTTGAGGTCTGCATTCTGTTTAAATTTAAATTAATTTAAAAATCTAATAAAACTTGTTAGTTGGAGAAGGTACTACGAGGTTCCTTCTGGGAGGTGTAAGAGTAACACTCATTTCTGTAGGTCCCAAGGTACAGAAAACTGAGCTACAATAATGTCACTCTTGAGCTGGAAGAAGGGGGAAATCCCCAAAGTGAAGCTGAATGCAAGAGACAGTAGCAGGCAAATAAAACTCTTCTCTGCTTGCTTTTTCTAACTGATTTTCTTCTCAAATTCATTTAAATTCACTTTAGATTGTGATGTTGTGAGACAGAGTCTACCAGGTATCTCTACCTTATCTAGCTTTTTAAAGAGCTTGAAAATTGTTGTAACAATGGGGACTCTCTGGTGATCCCACTTCTTAATCACGCCCCCATTCCCAAAAATCAACAGCTTAGCTATCATACCTCAACATCTCGCTTCAACTTCTCCAGGAAATTTTTTTTACATTCCTCTCCAACATGGAGCTTTTGGCCTTCATTTAGAAAGTCATTGTCTTTAAAGGTTGGTAGATCCTTAGCCTAGACAGAAGGATTGAACTGAGATAAGTGCAAAATACAAGATGCATGGCAGAGAAACCTGATAAAATAAAATGTGGCTTCCATATTATGTGATCCAAAGCAGCTCGATACACTGCTTGCTGAGGTTGGGGCAAAGGCAATTCCATCAACTTTGAGAAAAGGATTTAAGAAATACTAAAATACTGCCAAGGAGCTGCTGGGCTAAAAGTAAAACGTTTGTGAGAAATTGTGGGAAGGAAGTAGAGAAGAACTGCAGTTTAGGTGAGAAGCAACACAGCCCAGATGTGAAAGCCAGGGAAAGAAAGCATTTCAAAAAGAGACTTCTCCTAGGAATTGGTCTTTCCATTTTGTTGCAAAGCCCCACATAGCTGGTAAACCAAGGAAGCAAAGCCACACAGATTTCAGGAAGGTATATTTAATACCAGTCTGGGGTAAATTTGGATAGGTTGTTGTAGTTCAGGGAGTCAAACAGTTTTTTGAAAACAGAATCTTTAAAACTTTTAAGAGCAAATTCCCAGAGAGACTTATAACTAAATTAAACTATGGTGGAGTCTCTTTGAAACAAAGCTCCATCTTCCTGTTCTGTGTTCTTCTGATCCACCTGCTGGGACTACACAGCAAGACATCTTTGGGACACTAGGATGATGTCACATATTTTGAAACCCCCCTTGTTTCCCATAACTAGGAGGGTTGTAAAACTCCTAGTTCTGGACAACAGTCAGTCTTGTTCTTGTCTTCACCAGGTCTTTTTTTTTGTTCCTTTGAGTCGGTTTTTACTCCTGAACAAGCCCCTGCAGTTTTCTTGGCAAGGTTTTTTGAAAGTGGTTTGCCACTGCCTCCTTCCTAAGGCTGAGAGGGACTGCCCCAAGGTCACTCAGATGGCTCTGTGCCTAAGGCAGGACTAGAACTCACAGTATCCCCGTTTCTAGCCTGGTACCTTAACCACTACACCAAACCGCTCTTTTTCATCAGACTAGGAAACATATTTCTTGCTCTTGAAAGGGCAGTCCTGCTTATAGGATTAACTTCAAGTTCAGACTTCAGTGACTTATACCATCTTCATCCTACCCTGTTGGCTGTTTAGGTTGCTTATGGTCCAGCAGTACAAATAGTATTTCAATGCTTTTATTCTGTAAAGTTATGTTGCCCCACCTCAGAATTATACTGCAGAAAGGTAACAAAAACAGTAATAATAATTGAAGCATTTTCCTTATTAAAAAGGAAGGCTGGGTTCACACAGCATAGTTAAATGGGTCAGTTAAGGGTCTAGTTTGCTGCGGGATCACACTAATAGTTAGTAACTGGAGCAAGAGAGGGACAAGTTTTAACCTATATTCTATGTTTATTAACTACCCACATTATGCACAATACACTAAGCTGCCAAAAAAAATTAGGTTAACACTAATATTATAATATAATAACAACAATAATAATAAAGCTTAGGGTGTTATGCAAAGGACTGATACATCTAGTAATAATTCCAATACAAATTATACATTAAAGGATATGGAGGCAATAGTATGGTCATGGATGCTCACAGGTGGCACCTTCAGCCAACATACAGCCTTCAGTGGTCCCTTCATGGTGCACCCCAGACCTTCCCCCACTTACTATGCAGCCTACTTTTGTAAAATGCAGCTTCTTTTTAAAAATTAAAAATAAATGCTTGATTGAAAAAAAAATGCAAATACATCATATGAAAGATAGGAACACAATCATTATATGCTCTTTCCTAATTCTACCCCATATATGTTGCAAGGTAGCTATCCAAATGCAGCTTACTGCACCTTCCCAGCCCCTCAACTTGCACTTTCATCTGTTATACACCACAGGACAACCTTTCCTAATCTGTCATTTTCCAAAAATGTGCTGGACTACAATTCCCATCACCCTTTCCTTATTGGGTTGGGGACTTGTATTACACAGGACTACGCTTCCTTTTGCTTAGTCCTATTACAAGTACTGATACAGAAGTAACATTTTATAGATTTATTCAAAACACCAAGATTTTTATTTTAAAACTTTCCCTAACTGCTGCTTTTACCTTTTCTTTGTCGCTGGCTTCTCTTGCTACTGTTGAACCCTGGAAGGGAAAGTAATGAATAGGAAGTGATTACCTATTTAAAGCCAAAAGTTAAAAAAAACCCTGACATTACACATTTATAAATTAAAGGCAAAGTCAGTGCATCTTTCTTTGGAAAATGAAATGAGAGGGAATAAGAACAAACACTTAAACCACAAAATGTTCTATCTGGGAAATATTACACTCCCCAGAATTGAATATATTAAGTCAGCTTTACTGTGTCCGCTTTAGCTGACGCTGCACAGGCCGAGAGGATCTATGACTTCTGAGATCTCTTCCAACTCTATGATTCTATGAGCTAGAAATGTAGTATCAAAGATCAACAGTCAGGAAATTACTATCTCCTCCCCACTTTTCTTGGTGTGATACTTTCTAATGTAGTGGCTCTCCATGGCTGAAGGCATAATGCTTAGACAGACAGACCAACAGGGTTTGAAGAACATGCTAAATCTAAACCAGAATAATAAAACACAACTGCTATGTTCATAAAATGCCCAAATAAATGGACACATCATTGCTTTATGGGATAGCCTGGTTCATAGGTAAAGGTTTCCCTTGACATTAAGTCCAGTTGTGTCCGACTCTAGGGGGCGGTGCTCATCTCCGTTTCAAAGCCGAAGAGCCGGCGTTTGTCCGTAGACACTTCTGTGGTCATGTGGCCGGCATGACTACACGGAACGCCGTTACCTGTCCGCCGAAGCGGTACCTATTAATCTACTCACATTTACATGTTTTCGAACTGCTAGGTTGGCAGCAGCTGGGACTAGCAACAGGAGCTCACCCCGTCACGCGGATTCGAACCGCCGACCTTCCGATCGGCAAGCTCAGCAGTTTAACCCACAGCGCCACCGCGTCCCTTACAGCCTGGTTCATACAACATCCTAAAACAACACCTGGATTCTCAATCTCAGTGAACCGCAAACTAACTGCCTTAAAGCTTAACTACCACCATGTTTGATCTAGGAAATCAACTGTATCTACCCACTACTGTATGAACTTCTTGATTTGTAGTGCAGGAATTCATGCAAAAATATTTCACTTCTGACTGCCAGCTCCTCTTCGCATCACATGCAAATAGAAGTTTGTCAAACAGTCATGAGATTCCCTGACACCAAAATGATCCCAAAGGATTTGTCTGAAAATTCCTGAGAAAGTAATAGTTATTCAAAACAAAATATTTAATTCACCTTCCAATGTCTTTTAGCAATCCCAATTTGGGGTGGTGGGTAGGGAATACCAAATGTGGTTTCTATAGTGGCAAGTCACAGGTATTAAAGAACACTGTGATACAATTAGTGAACACCACAACCTCTCATTTCATACAGCAGATCTGGAAATAATCTTTCTCATTTTAACTCTGTGGTGACAGCTTTCCTCCTCCAGTGTAAAACTCCTACAGAATGCAAAACCAACACCAGGCCTAAACTGTACCCATGCTTTAATGCAGCCACGGTGTACTGGACTCAACCCTCAGAGAAGACCAACATTCTCATAAAAGGAAACTGAATCATATGAACATAGTAAACATGTGAATTACACAAAAATGATAGTATTTTTAAATGCTGACCTACTTGCTTCACAACTGCAAGACCAGTGTCTGATTATGATCCTCAACCTACAAGCAAGCACGTTTTTTGAGGCCAGAAAGGGATGTTGCCGAACTTCAAGATCCTCACCTTGAGATCATATTTCCGATGCACTGTCAACCGGTGACTAAACACATTCCTGGTGACTACCATGTAGGTTTCCACACCATCTACAGTAAGCCTGTACATGCCAAGAAACTGGGGTAAAAGTGTATTCCCATGACATTCCACAATGAACTAAAGGGGGTGAGGAAAAGAAGGAGAGAATATACAATCAATCAGTATCAGTCTAAAAGCTGCCAGCACAGTTTAAGCGGAAGGGTGTTTTGGGGGCTGCCATAGAAGGAAAGTTTAGAAGGGCATTTGAGATACTTTTTAAAATATCAACATTTCAAAATAGAATGTGGTATCCTACATTATTTCTAATAAATGAAACCAAAAGGACAAAAAATTCTTATCCATAGAATAGTGGAGAAACATGATGTTGGAAAAACATAACTATTTTACTACAAAGATTAATCTTTGGAAATAAGGAACACCGTCCTGAGCCTCATTTTGCCAGAACAAAATGTGATTATGACACGAAAGTAATTATTCTGGTTGTGAGATCCTGTTTTTCAAGTTGGGTTCCCAAGAACAGTTGGGAACATTGCTACACTACCAGCCTCCCTGCTGCATAGTAACCTCCCTGCCTGAGTTGCTGGAGGCCATCTTGGGGCTGGCGGTGGAGTTCCCCAGACTCATGGTTCTCGGGTACTTCAATCTGCCTTCCCTGTCGGAAGCGGCTTGGGATCGAATGGGCCCTGCCTCCCTGTGGAGGGGGTGGAATAAGAGAATCTCAAGGTCACCAGAGCGTGATCCGACTATGACAAAGGGGTAGGTGTAACTCTCCCGTCATATCACAGTGCCACTCCTCCAACAAGAAGACTAAATCCAGTGTGAGGCCACTGTCTCGAGTCGGGTCCCAAATAATCTGAGACAGGCCCATGGCAGCCTTTAAAGAGGCACTGGTGCGCACCCTCCTCAAGAAACCATCACTGGACCCTACCATTCTGGACAATTTTCGTCCAGTCTCCCACCTTCCCTTTCTAGGGAAGGTGGTTGAGAAAGTGGTGGCATTATAGCTCCAGAGGGTCCTGGATGAAACGGATTTCAGTCGGGATTCAGGCCTGGATATGGCATGGAAACAGCCTTGGTCGCACTTATGGATAATCTCTGGTGGGAGCAGGATGGGGGCAGTGCATCCATCCTGGCTCTTCTTGACCTCTCAGTGGCTTGTCTGCCATGGCACTCACCCTGTGGAACAGCTTATCCCCAGAGGTAAGACAGGCCCCCACTCTCCTGGCCTTCCGGAAGGGGGTGAAAACATGGCTATGCCACCTTGCTTAGGATGGGAGGGGGGATAGACATTCTTGGGGGTGGCTGGTACTGTGATCGTGCCAAGTACAAAATCCTATTGCCATCTTGAATTTTACATTTTATATCTGGTATTTTTATATTTTTACTGGTATTTATGTATATTTATATTGTATTGATTTTATATTGTACTGTTTTTACTGACTGTTATTTTAGTATCTATAAGCCACCCAGAGTCATTGTGTATGAGATGGGCAGCAGAGAAATTTGATAGATAGATAGATAGATAGATAGATAGATAGATAGATAGATAGATAGATAGATAGATAGATAGATAGATAATATTCTAACCATTTTCTTTTAAGCTCAGATCTCTTCAGTTATCATGGAGAGACCCATTTTCTACAATTAGGTGACCTTCTGATTATTGGCCTAAAGTTTCCATTGTCCCTAAAGGACCAATCTCCTTCCATTCAACTCAGCTATGATCCTGAGAGTTGTTCATGAGAGACTATCAGTCTGGAGCTCTTGGATTATGCAATTAGAACCTCCTGAATGGAGAAAATAAATGAATGATGAGGAAAAAACAAATATCCCCATGATGCAAAACAATACATCTGCACTCTTGGGGACCAAAAGGGCCTGATGGACTCTTTTCTTTTGAAATCGCCTTTCCACCAATTGGAAAGTTGCTTCTTTGTCACACGTTATAAGTTAATTATGGCAGCTGTTTCCAGTAATAGGAAAGTGAAAAAGAAATTAAGGAAAAAAATAACTCTGGACTCAGTTGCATCTGATGTTTCATCTAAATGAAAATGATGAAGCACAATTCATAGGTCATACACACAATAGTCTCATAAACATCTTTTTCAGCCTCTTCTTTCTCTGTTGCTGGGAGAACAGGAAAATTCCTGTAGAAGTATTCCACAAAATATGAACATCTATTAAAATGGCTTATGTTCACCATGGTATTCTGAAATACCTGGTATAGTACACTTTCTTCCTACATGTAACTCACCTGGTGATATTTTTTTAGAATGTTGTGCATCTCTGCAACATCTTCACTTGACACTGCCTTGATAACAAACCGCCGGTCATAGGTGGTAAGGAAGCGAACCCCGCACCGGCCATGGCTATCACTGTATACTGGAGCACTCCGTGTCACAGAATTCTGTGTGGAGATAAGAGAAGAACAAATAGGACATTTAAATACTCCCAATCTTCAAACTAGGCCTGCAATTCAGGCCAATTTTAGCTGAAGCAAGATTGAGAAGCACATTGCACAGCTTTTCAGAAGTATTTTATGCCAACTGTGCACCACATGGTATACTTGCATTTCAGTCCAGAGTACATACATTCTGTGTTTGGTTTTAACAAAGAAAGAAAAACATATGGTATTTAAAAACTATGATTTTTTAAAAAAATCAATACATATTTCTAAACTTGGTGGGGGTGGTTTTGCAAGCATGGAGCTCAAATCATAATGCGATTTTCTTAAAAGTGGTAAAATCATTGATACAGATACTCTGAATGTATAAATAAGGCTGATCCCTATAAAGCTCTTCTATTTAGAATGTTTATGAAGAACTCCTAAGAATGGAAATTCCATGTTAAGGAGAACATTAGAAATAAAATAATGAAGTAGCTATCTATTTGGTAGCAACTGTTTAGTTCTGACGTTTAAAGGCATTTTCTTCTAATACTTGAAAGACAAAAGAGGATAAAACATACAGAGGGAAGGGAGTGGGGACACATGGACATTTACCAATTGCATACATTCTCTTTTTCTGTGCTTTCTGCTCAATAACCATGCAGGTGTACATACAGTCTCTTTCTAGGCTTCTAAACTTGTTTTCAAAACTGGACAGCTACAAGGATTAGAACCTTTCTGTTTTTCAATGTATAAAAGCCAGTAATAGCTGGCACTTATATATCAGGATTATCTTCACATTCGATGATTTCAAAACCAGAATCCTTCCCCTACATAGACATCTATGAAATGGGAGGTTTGGTGGTTCATGCCAGGACTTAAGCCTAACTGTTTTGTCTGGGCAGAAGTAGAATATGTGCTTGGTCTAGGTGTGGATCCAAATATTCTGGGCATAGATGTTCCAAGGTGGGACACAGGAAGGTGCTGGGAAATGGTGGAGAAGAGAGGGGCATGCCAACTTGGTATGCTATACTTGTATAAAACAGTGACAACTAAGAGAAGGCATGAGGAAGAAAGGTGCTGAGAAGATTGGTGGGTAGGCTAGCATATACACCATGTGGAGAAGGAGAGCAAAGAGGGGTGAGGCTCATTGGCCTCTCTCTACTCACACTGCAGGCAAGAGTTTGTTTTGGTTGAAACCCAAAACAAGATGTTCCAGATTTCAGTTTAGCTGAACTGGAACCCACTCAAAATGGTTCTGCTAAATCTGAGCCACAGTGTGTTTGTTCTGTGTGTAGAACAAAACACTTTTTCTTTACATACATACATCTAATCTTTATTATAGATTTGTGCTGTCTCCTTTTTTTTAGACTTCTTCCCCACATCTTTGTATCTTTCTTTACTCATCCACTCCTCTTTATCATCCCTTCCCCAAACCTACCTTTTTTTCCTATCTCACCCTAAGGAAAATTACTTCCCATCTTTTCAGCCTAGCATATTTCAAATAATTGCTGTGAGGAGAAACCATGTTTACAACCTTGAGTTCTTTGGAGGAAAATACAAATCTGAATACCATAAATAATTCCATCTGATTCATTAATACCTACTCCTCATACTGGTCCCAAGGTCAATTCCCAATTCCCACAAAGCCAGAAATACTTTTTGTTATACCTCAATTATTTTGACATACCTCAGTGAAAAGCTATCAGTTTGTTCCCTACCTGATAGTCCTGATCATCAATCCCAAACCTTTCCCGGAGATTTCGGAACACCAGTGGACAGTACTCTTTAAATTTGAAGCGGCTTGGGAGGTTCTCTCTGAAAGCAGCCACAAAGAATTGGTGATTCAGTATTACAACGTAAATGTCAAATTTAAATATACAATATTAGATTGAAAGTACATCTCAAAATAGTACTAGTACACCTAGTACAACATTTTTGGTATACAACTATTTTTTTTTAAAGTGCATCTAAATTATGTGACAAGGAATTCAGACTTCCCTAGCACAATGCTCTCCCAGATATGATACAAGTCTGATCGTGTTGTCTGGAAATTCTGGAACTGTAATGCCAACATACCAATTCAAAGACACTTGATGAAAACCAGGGTATTGGCTGTCTAATAAAAACAATGGGATTTATTGCTGCTGACTGTTTACCCCACAGTGAAGTTATATTTGTTAATGCGGCCTAACACTGCTAATGCTATATAAATGGTAGCAGTACAGGCACCAACCTACAGATCCATAGAATAAAAACAACACATATCTAAAAGAATAAAAAGAAAGGCAGAATGACACATCTTCTACTACAGCATCAGAGAAAAATTAATTAGGTTCGATTGTAGCAAATGACTTGGTTAGCGGCACTTGTAGAATTTCTGTCCCCATATACTGACTGAAAAAACTGAAAAAAAAAAACCAAGGCAAAATTTGTGAGCAAGGAGCCTAATTTCTAAGTGAACATATAGGGGTAAAATTGTTCAAAGTCTTCAGTGTTCATGTAGCATGAAAGTAAGGTTTCTTCCTTTACTTTCTTTCTTTTTGGAGCACAAGTAAATTGTAGTCGTATTCCACCTTAAAGGTTGTTTTTCTTTCAAATTACATTTGTCTCTTCATGATCAACCCTCAAATTTCCCCTTCATAAAATGAACCTTTGGCAATCTCTTCTGGGTGCTGGATCCAATCCTACTAGGAGGAGGATTAGAGTAAGTCTATGCAGTAGGTAATCATACCTCTTTTGGAACTGATGTACCTTATTTATTAGAAGATGGTCACAAATGAGTTCTAAGAGCTGGATTTTATTTTCTAGAGTCAAGGAAGAAGAGATCTGTACACTTAACTCAAGCATGGGATATCCTGAGCAGGTTCTCTTAGAACCGTATTTAATGTGTATCCATTTTCCATCTTTTTGCTTCCTTATAATCACATTTCATTCTCATTTGAATACTCATCATTGAATGGTCACTCATTTTTATAACTTCAATTTCTACATTTGTAATTTTTGTCAGCACATTATTTGAAGCAAATATATAATGTATCATATATTATGTAATGTATTATGTATTATGTGAAAAGTATGTAAATGCCTTTCAATTCTCTCCAGACATCTTTTAAATCAATCTATTTCATCAACCTGTTTAACATTGTTTTTCTATTTTTCATCTCCTCTAATGTTACATTTGATTTATCCAATTTTCTATCTACCACCATATTACAGTCTCCTGCTAATATAATCATCCCTTTATTTTCTTTTTCAACCTGCTTCACTACAATACTAAAAAATTCACTCTGTTTTTCATTCGGTGCATATACATTTATTAATGTAATATCCTCACGTCTTATCTGACCTTGTATCATTAAATATCTTCCTTTATCATCTCTATTTTTTCCATTATAAGCCCACATCTTTTAGAAATCAATGTTGCTACTCCTCTTGCTTTTGAAGTGCCATACGATTTTTCATATTTATCAATCCAATTTAGCTTCAGTTCATTAATTCCATCCACTTTTTGATGCATTTCTTGCAGAAAAATTATGTCTGGTCTTTCCTTTCTTAATTGTGCTTCCACTCTTCCTCTTTTTAACACATTACCTAAGCCTCTAACATTTCATATTACAAATTTTATGTTTTTAACCATCTTTAAACTTATTTCTAACCCAACAAATAATTTTTGTCCCACCTTGAGAACTGTCTATACTATTTAACAACTTAATATAACAATTAAAAAAAAAAGTAGTTACAATGATACATAGACATATAACCAAATTACATAAACATGTACCCTCTTCCCCCCACCTTAAACCATACCCCACACATAATAATCTTTTATCCCCCATCCACCCTTCAGGCTTCCTCACTCAGGTCTTTGCCGAAATGCTCCTAAGGGGAGGGCACGCCTGTTTCTCCCCATGTTTATCCATTTCTCTTCCCTCACTGGCTGCTCGACTTTTCTACATACCTTTCCATTTCTATCCACCTCCCTTATATTCCTCTTCTGTATCTTTTCTAAATACCTTTCCCATGGAAATCTTAATTCCCACTCCATAATCTTAAAAGCCTAACACCTCTTAATTAATATATTCACTACTAATTACATCACATCTAAAACATTCTTTCAAGTTTTTACCATTTTATATTTCTTACACTACAGAATATATTTTACTCAAAATCTTCAACTTAAACCTAATTTTCCCACTGAATCCCACTAATTTATATCATTATACACTAGCTTTCCCATCTTCGTGGTATATTTTTACCAGTTCACTCCCTTTAAACATAAATTCTAACTCCTTAATTGGATGTTAATATACATAGTCTATTCTTAATTTTTATATGGGTCTAACCCATTTAATATACAAATTTTTATAAGATCTAACATCATACTTATTCTTCTGGAAATCACATACAATTTACACTATTTTAATTAATTAAATTTACTATTATACATTTTATTATTGTTGTTATTACTTTTTTTTTTACCAGTTCCCACCCCCTAATACATCTTTACTATTAATTCTGTCCCCATAATCATGTCTTTTTTTTCTGTAACTGCTTTCTTCGGGTAGAAATTTTATCTCCAGCATCTTTCTGCATCTCCTCCATCTACCTCTCTTCTTGTTCCTCCTCCACACTCAAACTGTGAACCTTTCTTTGATCTTCTTCCGATTCCTTGGCCTCATCTACTTCTTCCTGATCATTTTGCAGCTTTCCCATCTCCTCCTCCCATTCTTGTAGAATATTTTTAGAAATGAAGAGATAATAGAAGGAAATATGGCAGATTAATGATAATGGCAAAACTGAGCAAGGAATGTTGTGGGACTCAATGAAGGCAGTAATAAGAGGATTAAGTATTAAAGAAGCCTCAATATAAAAAAAAAGCAAAAGGAGGAAGAGATAGAATGGAAGATAAGAGAATTAGAGAGAATGTATATTATTAATAGAGATAAAAAAAAATTGAATGAGATATTAGCGTTAAAAAAAGAATTGCAAGGAGGTGAGATGGAAAAGGTCCAAAGAAATTTGATTTATTTAAAAAAAGAATATTTTGAATATGCTAATAAAAATTCTAAGATGTTAGCTAGGGCTGTTCAATTAAAAAAGACAAAAATGGAAATAGATATAATTAAAGATATAAAAGGAAACAGATGTAATTTGATGAAAGATAAGATAAAAGCAATACAAGAATTCTATGAGAAGTTATATACAACTAAAGGGAGTTCAGAAGTGAAAATCAGAACTTATACTGAGAAAAATTTAAGTATTAAACTCCAGGAGGATGATAAAGAAAGATTAGAACAAAAATTTGTGAAGGAAGAGATAGAAGAGGTTATAAAGAATTTGAAAGTTGGAAGAACGCCTGGGATGGATGGGTTAGGGGCAGAATTTTATAAAGTGTTTTAAAAAAATTTAATTCTGAAACTGGAAAAATTATTTAATAGTATTTTAGAAGGAGGGGAGATTCCACCATCCTGGCAGTATTCTACAATAGTTTTGATTCCAAAGCCTGGAAAAGATAAATTGGAAATTGACTCATATAGACCAATATCATTGATAAATCAAGATGCAAAGATATTCACAGCAATATTAGCAAAAAGATTGAATCGGTTTATAGGAAAATGTATTATCAAAGCGGATTTATAAAAGGGAGACAAATAGCAGATTTAATGAGAAGGTTATTAAATGTAATTAATTATATAAAAGAAAAAGAGGTAAAAGCTGGAGTAATAGCAGTAGATATTTTTAAAGCTTTTGATTCAGTAGAATGGCCAACATTAAAAAATTTAGTTCAACAAATGGAATTTAGAAAAAAATTTCAACATATTATTACAGGATTATATGCAGGGAATAAAGCTTCAGTATTAGTTAATGATGGAATAACAGAACAATTTAACCTAAGCCGAAGAACAAGACAAGGTTGCCCTTTATCTCCAATTTTATTTATTTTAGTGATAGAATTATTAGCGAATGCGATAAGGAAAGATAAAGGTATAGAAGGAATAGGACAAGGATAAAAAGTAAAGATTAGTTTGTTTGCAGATGATACTTTATTAACTATTGTAGAACCATTAGAAGCTTTAAGTAACATTCAGAAATATTTGGAAGTTTTTGAACAAGCAACAGGTTTGAAAATAAACTGGAATAAATCTGAGATGATGTTAATAATAGTAGAGGGGAAATAGAAGAAATTAAAAAGAAATATAAGATTAAAGTTATGGACAGTTTTAAATATTTGGGGATAAATATAGCTAAAAATTTACAGGATTTAAAAACATTGAATGTTGATAAATTGAAGGAAGAAATAAAAGAGAAGTACTTGGATATAAAAAATTGAAATTGTCATGGTTCAGAGAGTAGAGCTATGCAAAATGAAAATTTTACCTAAAATAATTTTTTTATTTTGGATGCTACCAATAAAATTATCACAGGAGGAGTTAAAACAATGGCAAAATATTATAAATAATTTTTGTAATGGAGATAAAAAATCAAGAATAAATAAAAAGTTATGGTATGTATCCCAGAAAGAAGGAGGGTTAGGTATTCCAAATATTAGTATGTACTATATAGCTAATCAAATAAGATATGTTCCGAATATGACATATGGACCAGAAAAATTGATCTGGGGAGAAATGGAGTTAGGGGAGATAAGTGATAAGGATTTTCTTTTTATACAAAACAAAAAATGTTTTAGTGAAATAAAAAACCCAGTAAGTAATGCTACTTGACAGATTTGGCATAAAAATAAAAAAATATTTAGTCCTGGAATATCACCACTGACTGGAATTGTAGATTTAGAAACATTCTCAGAGAATCTTAAGGCAGGATTAATAAAAGATATGGAGCGAGCTGGAGTATTAAGATTGAAGGATTGGTTAAGTAAAGTTTCTAGTAGAGAGGATATAAAGGGAATATTTGGACAGAGTAAAATATCTTGGTATAATGTATTGCAATTGGAGTCACGGACTAAGAATTGGGTAAAACAATGTGGGAAATATAGACAATTAACAAAATTTGAGGAATTAATAATACAGTTAAAGCAGAACAGTACAGACAACGTAATAAAAGGGTTAGTAAGTAAAATCTATAAAATACTGATAGAACTAGCACAAGGAATGAAATTTAGTTGGGAGAGCGATTTGGATATTAATATTACAGAAGAGGGATGGGATGGAATTGGTGCAAATGGCTAAGGTGACAGCACTGATAGGAGAAAACACTGTAACTAGATTCGTCTCCATCTGGAAACTGTTCTTGGACTATTTGTTTGTAACGCAAAAGAATGAAGTCTTGATTTTAGGTTTTGATGATTGAATGGTTTGATTTTAGAGATACGTTACTAAATGTTTACTTAACAGTAAGAGATTAACTTTTAGGTACTTTTATACCTGTGCTGGAAAAGGTCAGAAGCCACTGGTCTGATATGTGTTTTTGCTTACTCCTGCACCAGTTTAGCTCTTCCTGTCTCTTTCTTAGATTTGTATTCTGTCGGTCTTATATTCTACATTATGTGTCTCAATTATATCTTGAACAATTACTAATTAATACAAATTTTTAAAAAATTGGACACAAAGAATTATGAAAAATATGTCTGTTAGAATTAAGGAGAATTGTTATAAGACAGTTTGGAAATGGTATATGACTCCAATAATGCTAAACCTCTATAATAGAAATAATTCAAAAATTGTTGGAGGTGTAAGAAAGAAATTGGGACTTATTTACATTTATGGTGGGAATGGGAAAAGATTAAAAGACATGTGGGAAACCATTTTTGCTGAGATTAATGAAATACTATCTATTAATTTGCAAATAAGTCCAAAAATTGCATTATTGTTAAATTTTGGAAATATGAAATTAGAGTGGCAAAAGAAAGAGATGATAATAATTTTTGTTACTGCCTTAAGATTAATAATAGTTAAAAAATCGAAAGTAGATTATGAGCTTGAAGATTGGTTTAAAGTATGGAATATTGCTATTAATGATAAATTGACATGTGAACTAAAATATAAAAAGGATTTGGTGAAAAGGAACGACTTTGATGCTATATGGGGTGAATTTCTGGAATATGGTTTTGTCAAAGGGAAGGGAGTAAAACTGGATCAATATATATTATCTTTTTGGAGAAGAGGGCTTATTAAGAATTATTAATAATAAAGATGTGTGATAATAAAAAGAGATAAGGACTGTTATAGGTCCCACGGGTGATGGGTGCACATAAAGTTGTATGTGTTATGTTTTGATTGTTTGATCGAATTATTTTATTTTTTGTTATTATTGGTTGTGTGTTTTGTAATTTGTAGTTTAAATAATAAAATTATATTAATTAAAAAAATAAAAAAATAAAAAAGAACCCTATTTAATGTGGTATCTATTACATAGTTCATTTTTATTTCACCTCAACTTGCCATGGATTTATCAATATAATTGTCTGCTATACTTTGCAGTTGGCCTGGGATTATACAAAGAACTGCAGCCTTGTTCATATTCAATCCTTCCATTGTCAGTTCTCTAATCAAAGTAATCTTTATCACTACAGTCTTTATTTCATCAGCGACATCAGTAGGATGTGGAAGTATAATGGAGGTCCACCTCACTGGTCAGCCTAGAGCAAAGAGCTCTAGAGAAATTAGTTGAATCTTATAGCAACTCCAGATTTAATCAAATTTTAAAAATTCTTTTCACTGTTGTATCTTTTTTCTAGTTGAAAGTTCATTGACATCTTTAGGCCAGCCACTTCCATAAACTTTGATTCTTCTTCCCCCAAACCAAGATCACTACTGCATGATTTATTTCCTTTTCCTTGGCATATTTTCTCCAAGGATTATATTTATTAGGGAACCAGAGAGCTTTTCCACAGGACCAATGGGATCAAAAGACACTATTCAATCTCTTCCTGAATTTTCCTTCTATTGATTGAATTCAGTTGAATCACAAGGGAGCAAGTGCTTCACTGTGTGTGTTGAGACATGCTTATTAGTACCTGGACTTGATCTATTTGAGATCCTCTGGCAAGAGCTTATCTAATATAGTACCACTGTCCAGGTGCAAAAGAGCAAAGATTCATCTCTGTAACATCTCTTTGAGAGAAATTATCCTTTCCTATCTGCTGCCACAAAACATACTGTCAATATCTATAAAACATTTCATTTCTTCAAGATAAGTGTAACAAAAAGTAACATTCCACATGAATAGAGGACCTACTTTGCCCAGGGTAAGTTCCTACTCATGTTTGGAGACTCCTTCACCTAAATTCTCTATTCAGACTGAATAATTAAAATTATTTTTCTATTTCACTAGGTAAGTAGATACCAGTTGGAATATATCAGTCTCTCAAAGGACAAATGACATCAATCAACATGTTAGTGTGGTGTAGTGATTAAGATGTCAGACTAGGATTGGGGGGACCCAGAATCAAATCATCTTCAGCCATGCAAGCTCGCTGGGTGACTTTGGGCAAGTTACTCTTTCTCAAACCAACCTACTTCACATAGATGCTGTGGGGGAAAACTGGCAGAGGAAGTACTATGTATACCACCTTGAACACCTAGAGGAAAGGTGGGATTTATCTAAGAAATAAATAAATGTATTTGTTTAAAAACTTCATGAAAAGCATTATGCATCAAAGGGTAGAGCCAAAATCTGGGTTGGCTGCTGGACTGAATGAATACCGCAGCTACAATTGTATAATTAAGTTTTTTTAAAATGAAAATACTGTTGTTACTGTTTAAATGATATAAGCTACAGAAAGTGATTTAGTGATTTCACAACAGTTGTCCAGAGGTCAAAAAAGAAAACCTATTTGCAGCTAATCTTGAAAGAAAGAATAAAATGCTTCTTCTACTTTACAACTATATCCTCTCAATTACATCAAAATATTAGAGGAAATCTGAAACACATTCTGAGTAGTTCCCCAGATTTCAACATCCAAATCTTAATTGCAAGAGGTATGTTCCATGCAATTTTAATGGGGAACAGACTAAATAAGAAAGGAAGTTCTCTTCACATCTACAAAACATTCTTAATCCACAAAAAAAAAATTGTTGTTCAACTTATACATAGTATCATTCATGGTATACTAATGGCATAAATAAAAAAATAAGAATTAACGATCTTCTAATTATTAAAAGCTGATCCAGGTTGCCTGGCAACTGTAATCTACAGGTTACCATGTGTGTATTTGTGATTAAGTCTCCTTCAAAGCATATTAGGGATGAGTCAATGATGCTGCCTTCACCCCTAGTGTGTATACTTCAGTCCTCTAAATTCAAGCCTGCTGTCAGTGACCAGCATGGTTGAGTATCTATCCAGGCTCAGCTCTCTCAACCTAACATCTCTAGTTTGGAGTCACTATCTTCAGATTCCCAGGTTTGTCCAGTTTGTCCAGATGTAAAATCTCATTTAATAATATTTCCATACTGCTTCTCTAATAAGCATTTTAAAATAAAAAAGTGGATTAGGATGTAGAAATGCAATTAAAAAAGAATTCAAAATCAAAAGGCATCATAAAAACAGCAGTAGAAAAAAAAATCCTCTAACTTATCAGGAAGCCATAAAAACCCTCTGGAATATTCAATATTTCTACATACACCAAATAGTCAATATTTCTACATACTCCAAAATGCCCAGAGAGATGCTTCTAAAATAACACTGATGTCTTTCTCCCACTGCAAAGCATTGTAACCCGATTACTTCTTTGATTTCTACTGTACCTAATCTGAACACAGTACATTATTCCTCCTAGAGATCAAAAGAACAGGGAGGCACATGTGGAAAGAGATACTCCTTAAATATGCTGGCCCATCAAAATACAATGATACTTGAAATTGTGCCAAAAAAGTGTATGAGCAGTCAACACATTTGGTACAGAAAGGATATTATCCTCTATGGCCTGGTTCTATCAGAAAATGAACTGCAGCTCCCAATCATATCCATACATGGCTGGGCATAGAGCACACTCAGACACATGAATCGTGCTGGGTCAAGATACTCTTATCATACTTGTTTTTCTTTCATGTCACACGGTCTCCTGCAAAGTTATGGTTCATGTCATTATATATTCGTAACAAGCCAGCTATTCAGATACTGAAGTTAAATGGGGAATTGGCAAGGGGGAGAACATTTTAAACAAAGAATAATGTTTATTACTCACTTGTTGAAAAGATGATTGTCCACTTTAATCTTGCTGTAGGCTTTAAAGTCATCTGGCATTAACATAACAGGGACAGGGACATTACTCAACTCATTAATCTGCAAAAGAAATGCAACATCTAAACAGGATGTGAGGGAAAAGAGAAAGGAAGTCACCTGATTGCTGGTATGTATGATGATAAACCCCAATAACCTTTACTGGCAGTTTCAGCATTAAATGAATAACCTGAAGTTTCCTGGTCAAGAAAACAAAGTTATATTCTACAAAAAAGTGATAGTTAATTCTGTATTAGTTGAGAGAAGGGATCTGAGGTCTCTAGGCGGCAGCGGCGGCATCATCATCATCATCATCATCATGTCTCCAGGCTGTGAGTCTGTATAATTCATATAACAATATAATGTTTCTCTCTTTTTCTTTCCATTTTTAGACAGATAATTATTTATATCTATATAAATAATTTTAGGTCTGTCCTAATCACTCAAACTTAGTAATCATCTGACTGTGTTTTGATGCAAACATACTGTATGTTTGAAAGTGTGGTAGGTACCTGCTAAAATGTTCTTATTTTAATTATCTTTAAAATAAAACTTTCTCAATCTGTAACTAACAAAACATTTCATATGGTCTCAGAATTCCTCTGAGGACTAATACTTGCAAAACACAATTCTTGACAGAAGGTTTGCCATGGGGGAAAAACAGTTATTGTTGCTTTTTAGAATCTCATATTCATATTGCTGTATCTCTCAAATTTTAGATTCCGGAGATTTTCTGGATCAAAAACGAAAGCATGCTTCCCAACATAGAAACTAAGTGCAAAGCAGATCAAAATATTCCACCTTTAACTACACCCAATGCCACTGGGTGTTGCAACATGTGGATGATGTTATATTGGCTGTCATTTATAGTAGACCCAGGAATGAATAGGCACATGACATGTATATATTGTTGCTCTTAACATAATCCCACAATTACTGGCTTTCTATTAAGCAACAATGTGATAAAAAGGAAATTATTTCATATGACCTATCCTTATGCGAAAATGAATTGCAGCTCTCAAATCTTAGCTGTCAGGACTTAAGAGGATATACAGACTCATGTGGAAGCCTGCCATGTATAGAACACAAACAGCAATCTGTTCACTTTGTACTCTGGTCCCACCCATGAACTGCTTCAGCTCTACTCACTGTTGGGTCCCCAAGAGAAAACTCTAAAGGAAAGCAGCCCTCAACATGAAAAGACTGGCATGTCTGTTCTAATGTATTACATAGGACTGTCCATCCTAAAACTTCAGCTTCTTCAGAGTTCAGCAGCTTGACCAATACTTAAATTCTTCACTGGAGATTCTTCTCTGGGTAATCCAGAGAAATCCATGCTTATCTAGTTTCAGTGTAACTTCTGAAAATATAAAGAAAAAAATTGCAATAGTTTCTAATATTTTGTTTCTAAAATTAGATCTGCAAAGCACAACTGAGCCTGACTTTTTTTCTTCTCAACATCACGTGCCACTACAGGTACATTTGTATTTGGCTCAATAAGCACTTTTCATTGGTCTCTTTCCATACAGCAAAGTTGGAAGTAGAGGAAAGAAGAGCACCTCTCAGAGGCCGTTTGAAGATAGTTGATTGTGAAACTGTATGTAAATTTGAAAGGATGCATACAACATGTGGTAAAACAATCCAGTGAGCATTAGACTACCATCTAGCCTATGTGGCAAATATTATTTGGGACAGGTAAGGTCTTATATGAGAGCTAGTTTGGTGTACCATAATGATGAAGGCATAAGGCTAAAAACCAGGAGACCACAAGTTCTAGTCCTGCTTAGGCACAAAGCCAGCTGGGTGACTTTGGGCCAGTCATTCTCTCTCAGCCATAGGAAGAAGGCAAGGGCAAACCACTTCTGAAAATCTGGCCAAGAAAACTGCAGGGACTAATTGAAGCAGTAAGGAAGATGACCTTGATGGAAATATGCAAGAACCATTACACAGTAAAGGGGTCTGAAACATTCTTGAAGCCCCAAGAAAGGAAATAACATTCAGAAGTGGATCTGGCAGAGGCCTCCCTGATTCACTGGAGTATAAGGCAGGGGTGGGGGGAGATAGAGCACAAATGCTACTACTGGAAAGTGGGAAGGGGGGAAGGCTTCTGCTTAAGACTTTGAAGATGTTTGAACTTCAACAGTTATAATGCTGTTAGGGGTATTATGGGGATTTAAGGCCAATCTTTCAGGGGCAGCCAGGCTGGGAAAAACAAAGGCATAGCTAATTTGGGGTCATGCTAAAGGAACATAAGGAATGGTGTTCTGCCTGCCACTTTATTTCAGGGACAAAAAGTAGGACTTTCAGAAAATTAGATTTCACCAAGTTCAAGGAGCACTGCAGTATCTCTTCACATACAGGGTAATATTGCCATGTTTACCTCGCAGAATGGAGATGATTCTGGCACCAATATTGGTTATTTTTAGCATCAGGAGGAAAACAATTGCCAGCATTTTTATTCAGTGGTATCCATTGCTACTGCAATCAACCATAATGGGTTTTTTTTTCCACAATGAAGGGTAGTATATAAGCAAACAACTAAATAAAACTTGGAGAGGAAGAAGACACTTCGTTCATATAAATCACACATCCTGCACATATTCACCAATGACTTGTGAATAATTAAACTTACTGCAGTTGCAAGTTGCGCATGAGCCATGTTTAAGCATCTACAAGGAGTCTTCGCTTAACCTCCACTCGTTCAGTGACCGTTCTAAGTTATGAAAGTGCTGAACAAAGGGACTTATGACTGGTCCTTGAAGTTCTGGCTGTTGCAGTGCCTCTGTGGTCACATGAACAAAATGTGGGCCCACTCAGGCCCACCCACATTTACAACCGCCTTTTGGCCACTCACTTACTGCCACCACCTGCTGCCCCTGGCCCTGCCCGCTGCAGCACCTGCCGCCACATCTACCGCACTGTGCACCACTACTTTACCAGCCAGAGCCTTCTTTTGCACTGGTGCAGCCGGGCCTTCTCTCATGCCCCACCCAGGGCCTCCATTCACATGCCAGCCAGACTCTCCATTCATGCCCCATCTGGAGCCTTTTGCAAAAGAAGCCTGGTGCATGAAAGAAAGCCCCAGCTGCACCGGCACAAAGGAAAGACCTTTCTAGCCAGGTCCTTTTTTTGCACTGGAGCAGCCTTCTTCATGCGCTAGGCTTCTGTCATGAAAGAAGGCCCTGGGTGGGGCACAAATGGAGGCCCTGGCTGGCACGCTGAGGCCCTGGGCGGGACATGAGAGAAGCCCCAGTTGCACCGACGCAAAAGAAGGCCCCAACTGGTATAGTAGTGGTGCGTGGTGCAGCAGGCAGGGCTGGGGAGCAGGGGCAGCTGGCAGCAGTGGGTAGGCAGGCAGCCAAAAAGGAAGAGGTGGGGGGAGATAGGTAGGTAGGGGAAGTTCAAGAGGAGGCAGAGGAGGCAGTCCCTTACCTTACCGAGGCATGGGGTTGGGGGGACCAAGCTGGGAATGGCTTGGATTGGGGTGGGTCTTTGCCTAACAACCAGTGGGATTCAGTTAACGATGACAACGGGAACTGCTGGGAGTGCCATTGCTAAGCGATGCGGTCACATGATGTGCTTTATGACCACATCACTTAATGAGGGAAATTCTGGTCCCAGTTACTGTTGTTAACCGAGGACTACCTGTACAGTCTTTCAGAAGTTGATGAATTAAAATTTCCAGCAACCTCAGGAAGCACAATCAATTATAAGAAATACTGGGAGTTGCAGTCCAGCAGTAGCATAAGTAATTTCCCATGCAGATATATGCACACAATACACAACTGGGTTTTTAAGACTGAGATAAAGAAAACAGCCTCCACTCCATTTGTCAGGACTGCTACTATTAAAGAAACATTCTCTTCAATTTCTCTGGGGCCATCTTACTAACTAGAGCTTGTGAAATTTGTAAAAGTCTGCTTGTGAATATTTTTCAGTAACCTTCCTCCAAATTGCCACCTTTCTGACATGTTGGGACTACAACTCCTAGTTGACCATGCTGACTAGGAATTCTAGGATGTGTACAGTTCTGTCCCTGGACTCTGGGATGGCAAAAGCCTTTTATTGCTCTGTACAACTGAGATGATAATCCACAAATGTGTTCAGATAGATAGCAACCAAATTAATAATTTATTATAATATTTATAGATGTTTAAGAATTATACAGTAATTTGCTAGATACTGAAAAAAAAATCATCTTCTACCCCTTCTTAGCTCAGTGAAGTTATGTTCCTGCTTTATGAAGATCAATTATTCAGGCAAGCAATAATTTAAAATACAGAAAATCGAAACTCATCCTTGATAAACAATATGCAAGAATGGATTTACTGAACCCAGATGACACACAGGTTACAAGAACCAGAATTTGCTGCTGAGGATTTGAAGCCACAATCCTATATTCAGAGCAGTCTCCCTGAACTCAAAAGAGTTGACTTCTGAATAAACTTACAGTTGTCTGGTTCATTCTAAAAACTAAGGTTGTGCAGCAATCCTGATTTAAAGGGAAAAGGTGATTCATAGAGAAGCACTTTGGTCCTGTCAGCACCTCCTTAAATCAAGTCCAGGAAACACACAGCTTCCTTAAGGAGATGCCAATAGGTACAACATGCACACCCACATTCTCCAAATCACCCTGTCCCTTTCAGACTTGGATCACTGCACTGCCCCTACTGAAAACCATTTGCTCCTTACTCTCATTGGCGCAGGTAAGAAAGATCAGCAGGAAAAAGTACACTTTTGCAAGATAAACCAGGAGGCAGGATTAATGTTGTTTATCAAGTTCCTATCCACATGTGTGCAAAGCAAGATTATATGAAAGAACCTCCACTTTTGGTAGAGGAACACTATGAAATTCATTTAACACAGAATTGTTACCCCTCTGTAATTATTTTAGAAATCTTTACACACTTTATTCAAAAAAGATGCATTTCTCTACTGCTTTCCAGTATGTGTTGTCATGCAAAATATGGCTTCTAATGTTATCCAAATGTATTACTCTGGATCTAATGATCAACACAAGAGATGCTACATACTTCCTGTAAGAAGAGACAAACATTCAATGGCAGAACTTGCCTCTCTAGTTGAGAGGGCTGGAAACGTATTTGGTGCCCCTTGCCATGCACACCTAAGTTCAAACAGGTGGGAGTTGCCTACTACTGTGCATTGCTCGCTCACCGTGTGGTTGACTCCCCACATGAGGACACTCAGGAGTGGTTCAGAGGCTCGAAAGAGTTTCACTTTCTGGCAGACGAAATGCTTCTTCTTGGTCTTGGTCTTGGAAGCACTGAGTGCAGCGCCTACAGCTGAGCCAGCGCTCGCAGCCGCAGTGCCTCCGGTACAGTTTGAGGCCATGGCAGAGAGAGGGGGCTGTCTGAACAAATATCAGCCTCCTAACACCAGGATGTTTTCATGATTCTCCTTGGGCCCTTCCACCCTGGGCAACTGTTGCCCCTCAGACAGTCATGTCAAAATGCTCTCCAAAAAAAGGCCCAGCCTTCTGCTCCTTCAGCAGTCAGCCACCCTCCCTCACTCCTCACTCGTGAAGATGGGACCTGTACCAGCTCAAAATGGCACCAATCGCTTCATGGGCTGGCTTGACTTGGCACCTCCTTGCATGATACCACTAGAACAAGCCTCTCATTGATGCCACCACAGGTTCATCCCTTTCCACACCTGAAGCGGTGCTTCCTATCTTCCTCCGACCTTCAGAATACAGTGGCCGCTAAAGGCACCGCTTCTATTCTTCTCTGTTCAACCGCAATGGGCTGCCATTCGAATCTGTGATACTTCTTTAATTCTCCCTATAGATCCCCCAAAATGGTACCATCCAGCCCTCCCTATCCCACCTAGACGGGTCCCAATGCAATTAAGTCAGCCGTATCCCCCCTTAAAAAGTGTTCACAATGGTACCACCTTCACTCCACCCGTCGCTCTGCTGTTCCCTCTCTCCCCCCCACCCAGCTCAGCGGAATCATCTAAATACCGAGATACATACAGGTACACATGCACACGCACCAATCACAACAGTACCACCCACAGGCACACACCCTTCCCCTCCGCACAGGCAAGAGTTCCGTTCAGAAAACCGGGCACCGCACCATCATTCCCCTTTCATAAATAGTTAGATCCGAGCCCCACCCCCTGTCAGTTACCAAATAGTAACGTCCACTTCCCTCCCCAAGTGAGCCTAACCTCACCCCCCCTTTATAACAACGTTCGGTTAGTTTCGTCTGCTATGAATATATTGCCCCACCCCGCCTACCCCCCATGCTTCCCTCTCCGTGGTTTGCTCCACCGCGGAACAAGCTGTGCAATCGACTCCTGCGCAAAGGAGGCGTCAAGATGGCGACGAGTAGAGGGAGGGGCGGAGTGGGATGTTCCATTTCTGTTTGAGAAATTGAAGAAAAGTATTGTAGTAATCGTTAATTTAAAAAGAGTCAAGGAATTATCTTGTGACGAAACAATGTGGTTTGGGTTAATTTAAAGGAAGACGCAGCTAGCAAATCCAGGAACTTTTCCTTTTATTGCCTTCCTTGGAAGAATAGTTCGTTCCGAAGAGAAAGTGTCGTATCAGATAGGTCCGTATTTCTCCGTTTTATGGACCCAATAACCAATCAGCAACGGAGCACCTGGAGTTATGAATGGGAAATTATGACTGTACATCACAGAGGCGTTCTGTTTTGCAAACAGCGCCGCCTCTGGTGGGAGTAGCTGTCGCTACAAGAATAAGTCAAAAATTACCTTGGTTTTGTGCAGAACACCCAGTAGTAGTTTAACTGCTGGTTGCTTTCTTCCGCACTTTGCCGGCTTAGAGAGAGAGACTGCCGAACGAAATAACACATCGGTTGGGTACATACATTTAGGGTCTTTTATTTCAAATGGATAGCATGTCTCTCTCTTTCGATCTATTCTGACTTCCGGTTCAGATAAGCAAAAAAAAAATATCTTACTGTACAGGAAGATTAAATTGATTACTTTGCCCTGCCAACTATAACTCTTTCCCGCGATTTGCATATGTAATTATGAGAGAAAAATTGGATTTCAGGACATCCTCTTGACTCAAGAGGGGTAGGAGCCTTAGGTCTCCTACACAAGAGTTGAAATTAAATGGCCCCCTTACATTGCGGGAACCGCTTCCGGCCATGGAACTAGGAAGAAGCGAGTCTCTTACTTCTCTCCATACTTCTATGTGACTTTAAGCTCCTAGGGAGGAGGAGGGAAAGGGGGTCTAAAAAGAATCCATCTCTCACCCTAAGGGTTCCTATACAGTATTATACAACCATTAGAAAACTTGTACATATACCCAATTTTGAATAGTTTAAACGCTAGAGGATTATATTTCAATATCCATTAGAAAAGTTTTTGTCTTCAAGCATTTACCATCATGTTGTGCAATTGTTTTAAATGTGTGGCTTGTCTTCCACTGAAGTCCATACCCGCAATAGCTATTACTGTTGTTATGGAGGTCAAAATGGCTATCAACATCTTGTCCAACCCCATTACCAAAAATGAAAAGGCAAAGAACTTCTCTAGCACTAGAAACAAAGCTGAACATACTATATTGTGCTGAAGCTGGTGAACAATCCTCAGCTCAAGAATGTACTGCCTACAACATAAGAATGCTAATAAAATTCATTGTTCGTGATGCATTCTACCTCTTCGTCTGCCCTGATAACCACACACACTAGAAATCCAGCTGAACAAAATATGGGAAAAATGCTTTCACTGTACATAGAGCATAAGAAAAGGAAGAAAATATATTTCAGTAAGGGCTGTGTCTATACCTTCAAAGATCAGAATTGTGCAAACCATCATATTCCCCGTGACACTCTATGGAGCAAAAGTTGGACTTTAAAGAAGCAGGATGGAAAGAGTATTGATGCTTTTGAACTTTGGTGTTGGAGAAGATCCCTGAGCATACCGTGGCCAGCCAAGGAAACCACAAATGAATCATTGAGCAAATCAACCCAGAGCTCTCACCAGAGGCACAAATGACCAGGCGCAAATTATCCTACTTCAGACACATGATGCGAAGACCCAGCTCTCTGGAGAAGGCTCTAATGCTGGGGAAGGTGGAAGGAAAGAGAAGAGGAAGACCAGCAGCAAGGTGGATGGACTCAATCACAGTGGTGATGGGTGCACCACTGGGAGACCTGAAAACCCAGGTTAGGGATAGATCGCCCTGGAGAAAATCTACTGTATGTGGTCACTAAAGGTAGCAACTAGATGGCACACAATCAACCAATCAATGGCTTAAGAATAAGGCTCTGAAAATTTGTAAGTACATTGGTCAATGCATTTTGGTTATGAAATCAAACCCTGCATTCCCTTTTTTCCACCAGACACTGTTCAGTACCTGTATCGTGCTTTATGTGAATTCACTTTATGCAAGATTTTGGGGGAACATATTCCTAGCATAAAGCAAGGGAGGCCTATAATACAGGCTTATGGTAGTGCCTGAATGGAATGAGTTAGGTGGAGAAGGAAATGCCAATGGCTTCACTAGGCAGGGCACATATAGCTGATTAAAAGAGAAGGAAAAGCAGGTAGGAGACTATGAATTAGAGGCTTAATGCAGAGGAAGAATGTGAGGATAAAAGACATGAAATAAAGGACGAAGCTGCATAGAAACAATATGCAGTCCAGGAAAACATTCTCAAAAAGCTATAAAGTGGGCATGTGAATTCTATTCCACAATACTAGAATTTCACTTCTGTCAAGCATGCATCATGCTACAGGTAGTCCTCATTTAACAACTACCTCATTTAATGGCTGTTCACAGTTACAATGGCGATAAAAAATAACTTTGCAACCAGTCCTTGCATTTACGACCTTTACAGGTCTGTAAAACAAAGGAAAGCTGAAGTAAGAGTGTAAGCACCGTCGTGGTTTTACTTAGTGACCACTTTGCTTAACGATCAAGTTGCCGGTCCTAATTGTGGTCGCTAAGTGAGGATTACCTGCATTGTCATCGTTTTAAGGGAAATAACCTTTTCACCCTTAAATAGTTAACTACATTAAAAACAGCAAAATGCTTTTTATAACTCCTCTATTAAAATTATTTTTTTCCATCATGAAGAGCAAATAGATGTTAAAACATCTGATACTCAGTAGAAGCTTCCTAAGTGCCTTGACTTGGGGAGCAGAGAAGGAGGGTACAGAGTCACATCACTTTTAGAAATACTGACTCTGTATATCCCAGAGTGCATTGGGGTGGTGAGGAGAGTGGCTGCAGTGGAAAACAGATGTAATAAGCTATTGCTGCACCACATTTCTCTGTATTTTGTCAGGAAACCCGCACTGTTTTCCAGGCTGTTATATATAAACTGCATGTTTATATCTTCTTCCTCTTCTGCCTACTAGCGTAATAGCAGGAATGCTAATGGGAAAAAGAAAAGATGGGCAAGAGGTGCAGAAGAAAGTGATACAAAAAACAGACTTGCAAAAAGGAGGACAGTACAGTAGTGGAAGTCAGTGTGGTTACACAAAAAGCTCAGTGAATGTCTGAAAGAAAAAAGGAAACAGGAAATTTGGGTAGCCTGAACTACTTAGAGAGATGGTGTCAAGAAGGTAAAAGCTGAGAATGAGCTGAGGTTAAAAAGGGTTCTAAGAACAGTTTTAAAAGGTTTCTTTGATAAGTTCAAAATAAGTGGAAAAGAATCAATATACCCATTCCTCAATTGAGATGGGAACATGCTGGAAGGTAGCAAAAAGAAGTCAAAGCCATTCAACTCCTACTTTGGTTCACTCTTCAACAACAACAACAAAAGCCTCTTATGTACTCCACTAGGATATTGTGGAGAGCAGTAGGAAGAAGTATGACTGAACCCTGATATTAAAAGCAACATGATCAGCCAATACCTCTTGAATGAGTTTAAATCTTCAGGGCCAGATGAATTGTATCCTATCATATTGAAGGAGCTAACTGATGGTTGGCTTAACCTATGTGTATTATCTTTAAGAAATCCGGCATAAATGGTGACGTGAAAGGTGGAGGAGGGCAAATGTCCTTATCTTCAAAAAAGAGGAAGGTTTTGCCAACACAGATCAGTCAGGCTGACCTTGATGCCTGAGAAGTTCCCACAGCATATCATAAAGAGAACTATTTCTTTACTTAGGAAACAAAAATCAAATGTACAAGTATAGGATAGGGGGCACTAGGCTTCATAACAGTACTCATGAAAAAGCTCTTGGAATATTGATTGTAAACTAACAATGTAGACATGGCTGCCAAATGTTAGGTTGTCTCAACAGAAGTATAATTTTCAGATCACGGGAAGTAATTGTTCTATTTTATTCTGTCTTGGTCAGACTCCACTATATCTATTTCTGGGCATCACATTGAGAAGGATACAGAGCAACTAGAACAGGTTCAGAGAATGGCAATAAGGATGAACAGAGGACTAGAATTAAGTCCTATCAAGAGAGAATGAAAAAGCTGGGTGTGTTTAGCCATGAGAAAAGAAAATTGAATGGGTATATGATATCATTCTTCAAATACCTGAAGGAATGTTATATAGCAGAAAACCAAGACCTATCCTGGAGGGAAGGAAATGGAATAATGGATTTAATTTATCAGTAAGCAGATCCCAACCGAATGCTTAAAAAAGAACTTCCTAACAGTAAGAGACATTTGATAACGATATTGATAATCACAAGACGTAATAGGTTCCTCTTCATTAAAGAGGAAAGTTGAGGTGAAAGTTGGACAGCCATCAGATAGGGATGCTGACATTTATTTATTTTTATTTATTTATTTACATTTGCCCCTGCCCATCTCTTCCCATCGGGGGACTCTGGGCGGTTTTTAATTACTGGAAGCGGTTGAAGTTTATGCCTAAGCGGCTCTTTCCAGTTCTACGATTCTGCATATCTGGGAAGTCAGGCCAAGCATCCACAGATGGTAAAGTCAAGCCTCTACAGTGCTATAGCTACACAGTCCCAGGAAAACATGTCTTAATAGGGTCATTGCACTCTTTCACCACCACCTTATGAAAAGAGTATCAAACAGCCATAGTGCGAGCCCAAGAAAAGATGCAGCTTCTTTAAGGCGGCACTGAGTTCAGTGATCAGATCCATCCCACTCTGAAACACACACACACACACACACACACACACACACACACATTCTGCTTTTGGTCTGAATAACTGCATATTCCTCGTAGGGGGGCCAGTTTGGACTCATTTGTTGCCAGCACTTTATTCCATACAGGAACGGTGCATCTCCCTTTCCAGGCCACCTCACTGGAACTGCACCACTTTCCCAAGCAAGTATCTTACTCTGAACAAATGTGAGGGGTGAAATCAGGAATTCCTCTGAAATGCCAATGCCAGCTGCCCTGCTCAGCCTGGCAGAATCCATGAGCATGGGAGACCTCAAGACTTCGGGGTTTGGGAGACGAATGTTCATACTGAGGCTGCCTTAAATAGGTACAGCTCAGAATCTCATGCCTCCAGAAGATATCCCTGAGACAGTCATATGCTTTTTCACATCTGGTTTTCATCCTAGAGGGAAGCGGTTCGTATACAGGTTCTAGAAGTGATGCTCTTGCTATAGACTGACCATTATCTAGCAAGGATTTGACTCATTCAATTCCCCTCCACGGAGATTAGTACCAGAGTAGAGTATATATAACCTAACATAGAGATTATGGACATGCCTCGGTATGCCCATGTAACACCGCTGCTTCATGAGCTGCACTAGTTACTGGTTTGCTTCCAGGTGCAATTCAAGGTGCCGGTTGTTTCCTATAAAGGTAAACATGGCATAAGGCCTGGTTACTTGAGGGACTGCCTGTCTCCCATAACCTCTGCCCAACTGATTTGATTCTGCAGGGCTGGCATGCTCTGGGTTCTTTTGATTAAACAATGTCATCTCTCAGGACCTCGGAAGTGTGCCTTCTCTGTAACACTGCCTGTCACCTGGAACGAGGTTCCCCCCGAGATCCAGATGGCTCCCACTCAGCCGTGAAGACCTGGCTCTTCACCCATTCCTTTGGTGAGGGAGAGTGAGACACCTCACTTCATTGTGCTTGCCATCTCTGATGATCATTTTTTTACATTTTGTTGATTTTATTGTAATTTCTTTGTTATGAGCTGCCCAGAGTTGTTGGGAGTTGGACAGCATACAAGTTTAATAAATTATTATTATTAGTCTGCTCTTGGAGCCTAATGAATCTTGTTGGATTCCAATCTGCTCTAGGAACCTGATCTATCAGTAATTTGATTGACACGTGGAATACCAGTTCTCCACATGTCCTTAACTATTCTCTGAGAGCTTGAAACATTCTGTGATACATTCTATGAAGCAACTGCAGGTGATGAAATAAGGGATGAGACTACTGTGAAGGTCCATGGACACATCTGACTGGACATGGTGAAGGCATAATCATAAAGCCTGTGCCAGGGCAATTAGGAAGAAGGGAAAAACAATGATTGCATCTGCAGAAAAACACCCAAATCTGCTGTGGGCAGATGTCCTAATCTCTAACATTCAGTCTGACATTCCTAGATCTTCTGAGTTTTATTATGAGCAGATAAGATTACTCAGTTTTTTGTGCTTCATGTCATTTTAGAGCAATGGTTATTTAGGATGTGCACCATCTACTAATTATCAGTCTAATCAGTTTTATAGCTTGTCTCCTGAGGAAAGAAGAAGGGTTTCTAATTGTGCCACTTTTTCATTAGATCCCTATCCAGTTTGGCTTCTGAAGGCCAGTAAGAATTCAGCCAATTATCGCTCCGACCCCTATTTCTCTTTTGCAGGTAAAACTTCCCTTAAAGAGGCAATTGATGAAGAAGCCATCACTACATCCATCTGATTTTAATAACTAGCTGCCGGTATCCAATATTGTTTGTAGTGGAGCTAATGAGAAAAAGTTGATAGCCCTACAGCTCCAAGAGCTTTTGGATGAAATTGATTATCTTGATCTTTTCCAATGTGGGTTTTATTTCCAGAATTAAGATGCTGCCTTGGCTGACCTGTTGGATGATCTGTAGCGAGACAGACAGGGGGAGCGCTACCTTGTTATTACTGCTAGATTTCTCTGCAAATTTTGATACCATTCACTATGGTATCTCGTTGGACCATTTGAGGAACTAGGGATTTGGAGGCATTCCTACACTGTTTCTGCTATTTGTTTGGACGCAACTAGAAATCAATATTGTGACTTTTGCTTGACCATTCTGGAATGGTCATGAATGGAGGTTCCACAAAGTTCCATCTTGTCTTCCATGTGATTTAATATCTGTATGAAGCCATTGGGAAGGATCATTTGTGATTTGGAGTTAAATTGTCAGCAATACAGGTAGTCCTCACTTAATGACTGCCCTGTTTAGTGGCCATTCAAAGTTACAATGGTGCTGAAAAAGTAACTTTACAACCAGTCCTCACACTTACAACTGTTGCAGCATCCCACAGTCATGTGATTGCCTTTTGCACGCTTCACAGCCAGCTTCTGACAAGTAAGGTCAATGGAGAAGCCAGCAATAAAATCACAAGTCGTGGTCACATGATGTTCCTCTTAACGATCATGGGTGATTTGCTTGACTGCAGACGTGAGGTTGTAAGTCCGTTGCAGTCATGATGTCTCACTTTATGACCGCATCACTTAGGGATGGAGTCGCCATCCCAATTGTGGTAGTTAAAGCGAGGACTACCTGTATGCTAGTGAAATATGCTGTTAATACTCACATTTCTCATTTCCTGCACCCTTGGAGACAGATGTCACCAGAGCCTCCATACATCTCCAGGTTGTAAGGGGCTAGGTGTGGTAGAATGAACTGAAGCTGGAAGGTGGGCTTCAAGATTTGGGAGCGATACCTGATTTGGAAGTCATTTCTTCTTAAGAAATAGGTTTGCGATATGAGATTGTCCTGGATCCAGCACAGACATGTAACATCAGTGGCAAGAACTTTTTATCAGCTTTGGTTGATGCAGCAGGTACATCTCTATATGAATGAGACCTTGCTTTGATGACTCAGGTACTGGTTACCTCATAGAGACTACTGCAAAGTATTCCTTGTGGGGCAGCCTTTAAACTTTGTTTGCAAACCACAACGGACCTAGAATTGTTTCTTTTAGTAGTGAATGGGGCCTTCTTGTGGTCTTAAATTAATCTCATGCTAAAGCAACTCTGCTGGTTGCCCAATTCAAGGTGCTTGCAACCTTGTATTAAACCTTACATGGTTTAGGCCCATGCTACTTATAGGCCCATCTACTCCATTCAGTACTGCACTCTTAGTCATTAAAGGGACACCTTTTGCAAGTCCTTCCACAGGAGTTGTTGTTGAGTAACAACTTTTTGTTGATTAACAACCCATCCAACTTTCTCCAGAGCATGGTCATATTATGCAATAATTTGCTATCCAAATTTAAGCAAGCCATTTCCTTACTACAGTTTAGAAGCAAGCTGGCAATATTTTCCTAGACGTTTTAACACCCTGTTTATCTATTATTCCTTAAATTTTTAAATGAATGTTTTTGATAATTTTACTGTACCTTGTAAGCTGCTCAGAGCCATTAATGTAAAATGTAGAAAATCTATATACATTTTCTAAATATTTAAAAATACTACAAAAGTGCTAAAAAGCTACATAAAGATGTATACATATATTAAATGCCAGCTAGATGTACAAAGTTCAGTATTTACATATCACAAAATAATATATGAAAGATTGCTGTTCTACAGTTTTGTCCATTCCCTTTTTCCTATTAAGAAAATCTGCTAGTTACAGAAGCTGTTTTGTGCACAGAATGTGCATGACTCCAGTAAAAAAAACAATGAATAAAATTATTCTCTCCTTGTAGGAAAGGGATCTCTCTCTCTACTGCAAGTGTTATATCTTGCTTCAAACAAGAGTGATGTGAGATAAAACTCTGTAGAACAGAAGTGTAAGCCCAATTAGCCTGGACCCAGGTGCATCACATTCTCAAGAACATGAAAGGCAGAGGAACTATTATCAGTAAATGGAAGTTTCTGTAATAAGCCTTCTCTTTATAATACCGTTAAGAGAACAGCCACGTTTCCTTTGGGGCTCACTGGGAACAGAGGCCAAACTCTTACGACCCTTTTATAGTACTATAATATTATAAAATATCAAAGAAAGGGCAGAGCTTTCTAACAAATTGGCTTGCAAGAAGTACATCAAATTGCAGACATTTAAAATACCTTAATATGAAGAAAAAAAAAAGTTGTAATGGAATTATCACAGTGAACTCCCTTGTCCTATCTGGGCAAGGGAAAAAGACAGCCTGGCCTGTGAAGATTTCCTGACTGGTCAGTCGCTCCTTAGAGAAAAGTATTCACATCCTTCGCAGGCCTGTGATAGAACACGAAGCAATTTCATCGATGCATGAAGTTTTTTTCCAGGGCTGCTGGTGTCCTCTGGATAGAGTGAATGTTCCTCTTCACCCTATCTTCCAGAGAGGAGGTGGATGCACTCTCTAATTTTATGTTACTGCAGGCAAAAGAAACAAGGAAGGGCATTAAGAATGAGAAAGGCATACACTTTGTCCTATATAACATTTATTTTTCACTAGCAGAAAGTTGACAGAGAAGAAACAGGAAAAACGAGGAGAAATTTAATCAGGATATAAAAAACAAACAAACGGGCGTTAACTGCTCAAATGGTCTTCTGCATAATATCTGGGGGCCAGGGAAAATATCAAATATGGGATCTCTCAAGTCTGGAAAGGAATTATCTATCTTGTCTTCACTCTTTTCTGTAGTCATTAAATCATGCATGATTTTCCGCATCACTCTTTTTACATGAAAGGGGTTTCCTCTTCCTATTCAAAATAATTCTCTGCGTCTGTAGTTCCTCCCTCACACCCAGATTTTTACTTAATCCTTAGCACAATTGTATTATCCTAAAGCAGTTCACAAAAACTAATTACATAGGAGTTCCTGCTCTAATGTGTTTAGACTGTAATTCCTACACAGAAAGCACGCCCTGTAAAAGGCTGAGGAAATAATATTTAAAATGCTTAAATATATAAATAGCAGAATATTTAAAAGGGGTTTTACTGAAAGAGAAGCACCCCTCCTGAAAGCATTAAAGCAAGCACATCCTTTGGAAATTTCACAGAACTGCTTTGAAGGCTCTGTCCAGCAGCCTGCAGGTGCGTGACAGCGTCACTTTGCTGGCAGTTCCAGTAGGAGCACCGTCTATGTAAGTACATGCGCACAGTCAGGGACAGCCTTTCAAGTAGAGCATGTAAATCCCCAGAGAAGTGGCTGCTTCAACACTTTGAGAAAAGTTCAGGAAAACATTCCCTCCTTGACTCTAATGTATTATACTGTGAAACAAGCACGTAGCCCAAGATGGCTTTCAAATTGAGATAATTTCAGATGCTGCTGCTTTATATCAAGTGTAATGATCATCTGATTGTTTTAATGAAGACTGAACCAGGCCCTTCTATGTACAACGCATGCTCTTCCGATTGAGCCACGGCTTCTCCCTAATAGAAGGAAGGAGGACGCTCACTGTATGAATTTCCCATTGCAGCGGCGAAGTTTTTCCAGAGCTTGCTCTTTTTCTTCTTCTTTTCTATGTTTATTCACGTTGTTCTTTCTTTCTTCTTCCCGCCATTTGGCATTCTCCATCATTTCCTTCCGTCTTTTCTCCAGCTCTTCTGCAGATAATTTTCTGCTTAAAATAGAATGACATGATTTTAGGCAGCATAGGCTTTTCAAATCAAATTCCAATTTCATCACCAACTTATGGAGTAAATCTCTCTCTTGGCTACTTTAAGCAGAGGAAATAGGGTTGTCTAGTGTCATGATTAAGGTAAGTGGGGAACTGGAATTGACTGCTCAATAGTCAGAATACATCAATTGCCCGGATATTAAGCAAGCTAAGATTAAGGGCTCAGTTCAAGCTAGAATGGGGGCCTACCTTCTTTACACTCCTGCACCATGTGAATCTTCAACAAATGTGTTCCTTAAGTCTAACATACCTCAGTCACTGACCATATGCAGTGCATCAAAACTATTTACAGCTTTCCAAAGTGCTTGGAAACCAGGAGGAAGCAAGTGCAGAAATTGAAGCTCAGTTGTATCTTTAGTAATTTAGATCTCTCACCCATCAAACTGGAGGAGGTTGATCTTGTAAAGTTGGACATTTGGGGTCCCCAGTGATGACTGGGGAAGGCAACGGCAAACCACCCCACTATAGTCTGCCAAGAAAACGTCGCGAAAGCGGCATCTCTCCAAAGGGTCATACATGACTCGGTGCTTGCACAGGGGACCTTTCGCAAATAATGGGCAATAATGATAATGATTTAAAAAAATAAGAGAAAGTTGGTGAGTCTCACTATTTTTACCGACCTTTTCATTTACAGTAATTGCTGGGCTTTCTGCATGCATATGTATTTCAAAATATTCTGCCTATAATACATTATATAATTATGTCACAACCCATGTAACATCCACCAATATCATGCCCATCCACATACTTTGAAGTCTGTGGTCTTCTATAGTCTTGTTCCTTAGGAAAATTCCTGCATTCTGTTTTTGTCTTCTGTTCCATACCATTGTGCCTGCAATTCAAAATTTTCTTTTTTCCATGAAAATAATAATTTATTATTAGTAACTCTTTAGTCTAAGCTGTTCTGCTGCTAATTCTTCGTCTCATACTACCAGGATGCACAATGTTTTTCAACCCAATGGTTGCATTTGCGTTTTGAATGACATAAGAGGAGCAACACCCCCAAATCATAACTAATACTGGAGTGGGGATTCAAAAATTAAATTGTCACTTAATTTTAAACAATGAATATAATTACTCCACTTGTTCTTTAAACATTTCCATTCTTGTCACATTAAAAATTACAATGGGTAGAGGCCAGATTGATGACTTCCAAGTATACTCAGTCCTTGCATCCTACTGTATGCAAAAAAAAACAAAAACCCAATTAAGATTTGAATAATTCTACAGCAATTAAACTAACATCTCTTACAGAAAAAGAATTGGCTGTCCTATTCTTGCTTACTGTTTACTGTCTCTAGGTGATCTGGATCTCTTATGCCTGCTTGATTCCTGATTTGTGCCCTTCTTGCCCACATGCCTCTCTGGAGAATGGCTTTGACCCTCTGATCCAAGGCTCTGTTGGAGTTTATGTGACAGCATCCTTTCACGGCCACTATCATGAACCTAACATGAAGAGAAAAACGCTATTTGCTGAAAGTGTTTAAGCATGGAATAAATGTTGCTTTATCAGAGAACAAATGTTGCTATATTTGATTGACTGCACACAGATGTCTCAAACAGTGATTGTGAAGTTATTGGCAGCTCCACCAGTAAGGGATTCAATGATAATGGGTGAGTTCACATGCTGAAAGCATATGTGCTCCTTCAAGACTTGACACTCTAAGACAGGCTGGCCCCAAAAAAGAGCATCTCTATATTATACTGTATAGTATACACTAATAGATCACAGTACATACTTGCAATCCATATCCTGTTCTTTTGGGATGAAGATGTTCTACTTTCTCCCGTGACCTAAAGCAAAAGAAAATTAAATTCTAACATATTGTCAGTGTGAGAGGTCCTGAATATCAGGTAGGTCTAAGTTCCCTCTTATTTAAAATGTATAGTTTATGTACATGCCAATTCCAGCCCATATGAATAGAATCCCAGCATGTATACAGAGATTTGCTCAAGGATGGGGAGAAATGTATCATGTGTGGCTCCTCTGAGATATATAGAGGAGTGATACCACTGTCCCTGTCAAGCTACGCTGCCCACCCATACTACAGATACTCCTCGCTTAATGATGGTAATTGGGACCAGAATTTCTGTCACTAAGCGACGCAGTCATAAAGCGCAATGTCACGTGACACATCGCTTAGCAATGGCAATGGCAATCCTGGGAGTCCCCATTGCCATCGTTAAGTGAGGATCATGGGTTGTTAAGTGAGGACCTCCCCGTGACTTACTGCCAGCTTCCAACAAGCAGAGTCAATGGGGAAACCAGCAGGAAGTTGCAAGTCCCAGGCGGCTTGAAAGCAGGCCAGCGGGTAAGTGGCTGCTGTGGCATGAGCGTGGCCAGGTAGGGGTGGCTGCTGTGGAGTGTGCACAGGTGGCTGCCGTGGTGCAAGCATGGGCAGGCAGGCATGCGCTACAGAGTGAGGGCGGGAGGTGCTGCAGGTGGGCATGCACTACAGAGTACGAGATCCCTGGGATCTCATACTCTGTATCTGGGTTTCTTGGGAGAAAAAGTGATGGGAGCAACTTGCGACTTTTCCTGCCAGCTTCCCCATTGACTTTGGTTGTGGGAAGCTGGCAGGGCAGGTCACAAATGATAATCGTGTGACCATGGGACACTGCAAACATCGTAAGTGTGAGCTGGTTGCCAAGCACCTGGATCACAATCATGTGACCATGGGAATGCTGGGACAGCTGGAACTTCAAGGACCGGTCATAAGTACCACGCATTCAGCACCGTTGTAACTTTGAACAGTTGCTGAATGAGTGGTCGTTAACCAAGGACTACCTGTACCACCTTTTAAACATCAAGAGCCACTGTTACACAGTAGCATGTGTTTGTGTGGGGACTCAGTTCCACTCCTTTCTCTGCAATTATGAGCAGTACTCAAACCCAGCCTCTAAAATGGCCCTGTCTCATAAGACAGATTTAAGACTGTAAACAATTTTGTAATTAAAAGCACAAAATGAATGAATGAATGAATGAATGCTGTGTATATACACACACATACTTAGTTTTAATCTGTTCATCTTCACTGCTGCTGGAGTTATGGTGCCTGTGTTTCTTGTGCTTCTTCTTCTTCTCTTTCTTTTTTTTCTTCTTTTTCTCCAAACTGCTTTGCAACTAGAACATTTGAAAAAGGGAAGTATTAGCTTCATAATAATCGCCAGAGTTTAGGGTAGGGTCCCAATCCCTTTTGGGCCCACAGGCACTTTTTACAATTTTGAGAACACATTTATGGGCATGTTCACAAAACGGCTACCACAGTTGAAGGGCCAATCACAAAACGCCATTCCTCAACATTCTTGTACTATCTCGGAAAACTGTGTATTACTTTACCTTACCTTTGTATTTTTTGTGGCACTTTTCAGGAAGACGTTGATGGACATTTTAGAAACTGTGGCTGCCATACTGAAGATTGAGGATTTACAGCAATTACTCTATATTAGTTATATTTGGAATAATTCCAAATCTTCAGTAACCAGTGCCAGTTAGAATCCTTACACCAACTATAAACTTGCACAGAAGTAATAGGGAAAAACTACATTCCAGTTTGCACTAGTCTCTTAACAATTTTTGTTGTAAACACAGCAACAGTTAAAAGATTTTGAATTGATTGGGCAACTGTTTAACACTTTGCTGAGCCGCTATTCCCATACATACATTCTCTTTCTCTCTAAACCGAGATCAGCAGAGACTAAGTCAGACTTCACATTGTTCACATACCTAATCATTTCAAGCTGTGGCTTTGAAATTACTTTTTCCCCAACTCAACAAAAGATACCCCAAATATCAATCCTTTCTTCCATAATAATTTGATATTGATAATTTATACCAATCCTAAATGCATTTACTTGGGAAAAAAAGCCCCATTGAATTTTGGTCAGCATACATAGGATTGCCACCATGGAATTCAACATTATTTTGTTGTATGCCTTCTCAAAGCATTCAGCATTAACATACCAGTTCTTTGATCTTCTTCATTTTTACAGGATTGTTCAGAACTTCACGTTTCTTCTCTTCCTCCCTCTTTCTATACAGACAAAAGAATATTTAAATAATGTTCACATGAAATTCTCAGATAGTCTATTTTGGTTCTATAATTAAATTTATGATTAGAGGGGGACACTTGTGATCTTCCAGAAGCTGTTGGATTCTAACTTCTATCAAAACTTGGTTAGTTTTGTTTTGCTTTTACTGATTATAATTGGATTAGGATTATTTTGTATAAGACAAGTGACCACGTAGGTTTCTAAATAAATAGAAATAGTTATAGGTCTAGCACATGAAGAGTCATAAATTCCCAATACTCAATCTACAGGATTAGCATCTCTGATCAAATCTAGCACAAAAATGTTAAAGTGAAGCACTGTGGGCATTGATGGGAATAATTAAGGTATTTTTAATGTTCATATCAAAGATACTTCAACTCTTTCATTTTATAAATCATCCTGGCCATCACCTGACTTACCTATAAACCCATTCATTTATTATTTATTTATACACTTTCTGCCCCGCTCTTTAATGTTGAAAACAATCCCAACTACCTTATCATAAAAAGTGGGTCTTCTCGGATCTTGCTAGCCATATCCAATGCAGAGTTGGCACCTGTAGAAGCAAAGATAGAGCCTGGCAGAAGTCCAGTCTCAGAAGAACAGCCTGCCTCCTTGTCTTCTGCTGTCTCAAAGACATATTTGTCAACTGGACGCCCCATAAGGTATTCATCTCTGTTCACCATGCCACCTGGTCCGTGGTACATCCATTCCAACTTCTCATCTTTTTTTCTAATTCATTTGGGGGAAAAGATATTAGAACTTTCAGCTCAACTCAGGGTCAGAAGAGAAGATGTCAAAGCAAATAAAAAAAAATAAAGATAGGTTATATGATTATAAAGGTAGACAACCTTTAGTGGTACTTCTTTTGGGACTATAATTTATTATTATTATTATTATTCAAATTCAAATAATAATTTTGTTAGCCAAGGTGCACTTTAAGACTTATGTATAACAACTTAAGAAACCAATATAGTTGCACAATCAATCATAATTTATTGTGGTCTTAGACCAGTACAAAGAGAGTGTTCTCAATATAGTTGCACAAAAAGGTTAATGTCTTTTCCACATTATGTAGGAAAAAGAGCCAAGTCATCAAAGAAGGGTACAGATAGATAACTCACAAGTACAGAGATGGTATTAGGAAAGCTAAATGAATGAGCTGAGGTGAGTGAAGGCTGCTAAAAATGGGTTTCCTTCCTTCCAAACTAAAAGGAAGACATAATTGGCATATCATCTGCTCAGTGATGATGGCAAAATATTAAGAGGTAACAATGGAAAGGCAAAGCTATCCAGTCCCAAAATGAATGGTAGAGACATAGTATTTTTTTATTTCAACATAGCAGCTGACGTTAAATGTAGTTAAATGAAGGATGATGGGAAGCCAGTTAAATGGATTACGCAGCTGACTCAAAATTAATGTCATCAACTGGAGGAGGTATCAAATGGGGAATCACATGAAACTGTCCTGGATCCTGTGCTCTTCAAAATGATTATTAATGTCTTGGATGAAGAAGTGAAGGAAACAATCAGAGGATTAACACCAAGTCCTATTAGGAGAGACCGAAAGAACTGGGAATGTTTACAATACAACACTGAGGAGCAGTATGATAGTACTCTTCAAATACCTTAAAGGATGTCACTCAGAAGAAGGCATTGTTCTCTCTTGTTTCAGAGTGCAGGACATGAAATAATGGATTTAAGTTAGAGAAGACGGAGTCTGACCGAACTTTCAAAATAACTTAACAGTAAGTCCAGTTCAACAGTGGAATCAATTATCCAGAGATCTAATGGGTTTCCCTTCACTACAATTCTTTAAGTGGAGGCTAAACAGCCTCTGTCAGGGATACTTTAATTTGAATTACTGTAGAGAATTGATAGCCTAGATATCCCCTTCCTATTCTACAATTCTATGGTTCCAGACCAATAAAATCCAGCTCAACATACTTGACAGCGCCTACATCTTCTGCATATCGCTGCATTTCCTCTCGTGCTCGCTCTTCGTGCAATTCCCGTTGCAGCTCTTCAATTTTCTTCCTTTCAGCTTCATGTTTTTGTTCTGCTTTCCAAACTTTTTCCACATTACGTAGGGTTTGTGGGTGCCAGCTTTTTTTTAGATTCTACAGACAAGATTAAGCACCTTGATTTAATCTGACAAATTTCCCCTACAGAAGCTATACCAAATAACAACCAATACCAACAAGAAAAACAGCTGAAAAGCAAGCCTCAGTGTACTAAAACTGAGTACATACAAAGCATAGGAATGCTTGCTCCATATTTGTGCTTAATGCTTGCTCCAAATAGTTCCCCCATTTTGCAGTTTATTTGTCTTATAAAGGAATGGCAACTATCCACACCACATCACATATATCTTGCTTCAACTTAATATCTTTGACTTAATAAGCCCAATTAGTGCATGTTAAAAGTTTTTCATTGTGGTGGGGCTATTCAATTTGTTTCCTCCACTCCAAATGAGACTTCCATCATCCATTAATTTGTACATTAAGAATATGTTGGAGGCCCTCTACACATTGGCTAGATTCACACATCATACAAAGTCATGTTTTCCTTAAAAATGGTTGGAAACGCCACAATTAACTGGGCTCACCACATAAACTAAACCATAAGCCAGGCTTGCAAACAGTGGCTAAGCTATCACAACTTGATAAACTAAAGTAAACAAACTAGATTGTGATTTAGTGATATGCCAGACAGGTTGCTATGAAGAGGCTCCTTATCTCTAACAAGTGTTTCAATTGAAGAAGGTATGCTGCTGTCCCTACCCCATTTCTAATCTCCTTTCCATAATACTGAATTCCAATTGTATAAGAGCCTTCCCCCCAGCTCCTCAAGTCTCTCCACTCCTTAAATTCGTCCCTATATTTCAATTATATTACATTTTCATCCAAATGTGTACATAGCAACCTGCCCCCGGAGGGAGACAAGAAGCCTGCCCTTAGTTTCGATTAACTCAGATCCAAGGACTTTCGGCGATGCCCCATTCTCGATCCCCCCCAACCCCCACCTCGGCTTTTCTCCACCCCACCGCCCCTTTTCCTCACCAGGTCGCCTCCCCCCATGGCGACGGCTGAAGGGTCTAGTTTGGAGCAGCCGCTTCGCAGCTCCTCTCCTTCTCGTCTGCTGAGGTCAGACCGGCGCGGAGTGATGATGTAACGTATTATTCCTATTCCAAACGTCGGTCCTCCCAGAGCGGAAGCGATTGATTTAAGAGTGATTAGATATATACAGCTTCGTCTGTCGAACCTGCAGTTATTTCTCTTGTGGGAAAAATTATCACTAATTATAATAAATAATCCTGATGTGTCGGACTGCAACTCCCATCACCCCAAGGTCATCTATCACACTCACGCTTAAGAGGCGATGATGTGAACTGTAATGTAATCAATAGCTGTGACAGTTGAGGCCTTTCAGAAGCTTTGAACTACATCTCCCATCATGTCAACCAGTAGTTCAACAACTGGGGAGGCAGTTTGGGAAAGGCAGCACGGAGAGAAGACGCTACTAGTCCTTTAATTCAGCATGAAGAGGCCATGAAAAAAGAATAAAGGTAGTAGCATTCCCTCCTTTTTTCATGGTACATTACCTTTGAATATGAAGACTACCCTTTTGCTGTCATGGCTAATCGAAGCTTTATAGTCCTGCCACAATAGCAGTGTGTGTTAGAGTACAACCTTTGTCATTCCCGCCATTATGATCAGGATGGGAATCATAATCTAAATAAGACTAGACAGGCTGCAGTGGGAGAGGTGGTGTCCACAATGTTGTGCCTAGAGAAACAAGGCAATCACTTCATTGGTTGAGTACTCATGGCTTACTTCCATGGTTTACTCAATTATATTTTCTGAGTTCATGTTGTTCATGGAAAAATGCATTCATTTACTCAGTTAAAATAAACCAACAAATAAAGAGGAACTTTTCTTTATTAAAAGCTTCTTTAACAGCAAATGCTGGATCTCTCCCACAGGGTCAACTCCCAGTGCCTCAGTGAGCAGAGTCTTTTATTAACACATGAGCAATACAAGCAGACTCATGGTATATACTGATTGGCTAAAGTATTCACATTACATAGAATGTAGGCATCTAAAAAGTGACAAATGACAAGTTACAGATGTATTGATTTAGTTAATCTATCCTTTGACCTTTGTTTTGTACATGACCCATTTCTTTGTCCTTTATATCTATATGCTTGCTTAACTATAATAGCACTGGGCCTATTTCCTAATAGTGATGACTTACATTTTTCTACAAAAACAACAGATGGAAACAAAAACTTCTGGACTGTGTTCGACAGTGCAACAGGCTAAAATGTGGTTCATTACTTTGTGGTTAGATTAGAGTTCAGTGTGCCATGTGAACACAGCTATTGTGAATTGCTTGTTTCTCTCTCTTGCACTGGGATTAACAAACTGCCCTAGTGTTTGTGATGTTGCTATTAATATTAGAGATATGGCTGGTAGGTTTGCTGTTTATAAATTTCAGAATGATTCCCTTTAACACAATGTAACTTAATTTTTTGTCCCATGAAGTTTAAATGGCCATGACTTCAAATGTAATACTGTATGATTCATTTCCAGTGTGCATGCTTGATGCATATTGTTTTTTTTATTTACTAAGCAGGTCTTAACCCTAGAAAATATGCCTCAGATTGTACTCATAGGCAAGTATCTGCCTCTGCCTGTATATGGCATTATTTCTGTATCACTATTTTCTGGGCACCCTAGCATAGATACATTTTTCTATCAGAATACATATACAAGGAATAGAGATGACAGGAAGGAGAAACAGTTTAGACAGCTAATTAAACAGATTCAGCAGATTTGCTGTTGACTGCTCATTGAAGCCCAAAGCAGTATACAGTCATATACTTAAAATATAGTTAATCTGAACACATTTTCTGCCCTGAAAACAAATGGCTCAGAGCACAAAGTATACAATTAAGCCACTTTCATCACATGCAGAATATTGGTTTACCACTTTGTCCTTCCCCAGCTTGGACTACAGCTTTCATCCTCCCCAAGGCATCATGGCTAACAGTACCTAGTTAGGAAAGAGCTGTCCTAATGTAATCTCCTGCCATAATTTCTCATCCCCACAAGCAACAAACTGTTAGGATAAGAAAATTAAAAGTATTTTATTATTTTGGAAAGATCAGGAACAAACAAAACATATCAAGACCACTTAGTCAGAAGAAGAGACAGATTGATATAATTTGATTTTTTTCAGTGGATGGGGAGCCATGTTACTTCACCAAAGCAAGAAGAATGAGTGCGAAGATCAGGAGTGTTGCGGCGATAGCCGTATCGCCCATTCCAACCTGTTGGTGGCTTTGCATCCATTAAGTACAGATGGTGACCAGCCACGTGCTCTGGAGAGTGACCTGTATAGAAATAAATACTAATTATCATCCATCCAAAGTATGTTGAAGCACGTGTTTGCAAACTACAACCCGTACCTAAATGCACACAATTTTCCTTACACTATTTGTCTCTTGATGTGTTTTCTTCAATACATGCCTTTTTTTTTCTTGGCCTTGCATCACCTAACTACCCCTAGCAGCAATGGGATACTTTTTCCTAAATGTATACCCCCCCACCCCATTTCTATTCTGTAATCCCGCGGAAGTACTTTGAAAATCACAAGTTAATTTCACTTCTGTGGACTTAATTAGGAGAACAAACAGAGATGATTATGAGCCAATCAGTGTTTCTCTCCAGCCAACCAAAAAGCAAAGAACATTGCTCAGTCCCCTACTCAGCCACTGCAGTTGCCATATTATAACAAATCTCCTCACCCTGATCCACATAAAACTTTAAGTATATTGCCAGCATACTCTTCAATTCACATTTTAATTTCATGCTCTGTGCATTTGGCTCCCTATATGCAAACCAAATAAAATCAAATCAGAGAGGTACTAAAGGAGAGAGAGCTAATAAGCCTTCATGTCACCCTTGTTCCATTATATTTAAGAGCTCATATGAGCTGTGACAGGGAAAGCATAGTAATTTGCTTTACTTGCCACCAGGAACTTTCCCTATTCGTTTCAACCATGACTTTCTAATATTTTCTAAACTAATGAAACAAAACAAAACAAAACAGGACACTGACGCTCTGCCAGGAACCAAGATAAACTGCAAGTCTCAGCACTGAAAAAGGCGTTAGAAATTAGGCTGAGAACTACAAAAGGACGTAGGATTGCCCATTTCCAGCTGCTAAATGCTATTTATTTTATAATTTTCAATAGAGAACACATACATGACTTTTTCCTGAAGACATGGAGTATTTTTCCACCTGAAAAGGATTGTACTATTATAGCAGAAGAGGGAAACCTGGACTTCAGATGTCATTGGACCTGCAACTCCATCCAGCATAGACAATTATGGAAAATACTTGGAACTGTTCCCCAACTGGTTTAGAGTGTGAAAAAGCAAGCATGATCTACTTTTAGAAGAATCCATTCTTGTCTTTATGTGCAAAGTATTTGTCTGAAGGAAGCAAAGCATACCAAGTTACATTAGCTAACCCCCTCAAAGAAGTGACCTTGGGTGATCTCAAAAAGCTAAGCAGGATTGGCCCTTGCTAGTACTTGGATGTGAGTCACCAGGAAAATCAGAGCTGTAAGTGAGCCTGGGGAGTCAACAAGACATCCCAGAGAATACAGTAGCAGAACACTTCAATACTATCTGCAATAGTGCCAGTTTGGTGTAATGGTTAAAGCACCAGGCTACAAACTGGGAGACTGTGAGTTCTCCTTAGGCACAAAGCCAGCTGGGTGACCTTGGGCCACTCATTCTCTCTCAGCCCTAGGAAGCAGGCAATGGCAAACCACTTCTGAAATCTTGCTGAGAAAACTGCAGGGACTAGTCCAAGCAATCACCAGGAGTCAACACTGATTTATGAGTTTGATGACTAGAAAAGGTAGAATATGGAAAGAAGGGAGCCATGATGTAACCTTAGAGAGAGAAGATAAAATATAAATGCATTTATAACCCCTATAAAGAAGATCGGAAGCCACTTCTTTATATCTTACTTTCTTTTTTTTCTTTCTTTTTCTTTCTTTCCTATTTACTTATCACTTTACTTTTTACTTTCTTTTTTCTTTAAATTTGTATTGTTTTTATCTTGTAAAACACTTCTTTAATAAAAATTAATTAAAACAAACACACCCCCTATCTACAATAAAAGTACATGAAGTCCCAGAAGCTGAGCTAATTCAAAGGATAATAATTTTCTGGTTTTTGCAGCCAGAGTGCTGGAACAATAGAATGGCATGGGATGTAGAGATGTGAAACAATTACCTATACACCCATCCCAACCAGTGCTCCCTGGGAAAATTTCCATTTTTGATGACCCATTGTTTAGAGTATCAGTCAAATATGGTAAAAGTTGCATAACAAAATCTTGAACTTATCTATAGGACTTCTAAATAAAGATCAATAATCCTCAGTAAGAATGTATGGAACAGCAGCCTCAATTTACTGTCCAGTTCTGGACAGTCTTTAGAAAATATTAATTCAACAAGAAGCAAGCAAATAAATACATGTGCATTATTTTGTGGGCATCCTAATACTAATTTTAACAGCCTTAGGTATCTTAATTGTTTTTCTTTACTTGTTCCTGGAAAAAGACTGAGAAATTTTACAGAGACCATGCAATAAACATGGCTACATTTCCAAAATTTGTTTATTCAGAAACTCGAAAAAAAGGTCCACTCTTTTAGAAAATCTACAGTGCTGCCCTCAGTGACACGATTAAAAGGAGGCAAAAGCAGGACAGTGGCTTAGGCAGTTAGAATTGGTGGTGGGGATAAATGCTTTAAGCCAGAGGTCCTTGGGGAGTGGGCCAGGGCCCATGGAGGGATTGTCAGTAACTTTTGGAAGATGCGTATGCAAGCTGCTCAGTTTTTTTTTTTTAATTAGACAAAGCGGCATCACTCTCAAAACTTGCTCTGGCCTTTGTTACTGACTTTGCTCATGCAAACAAAGTCCAGGAAAAGCTGGACAGGTTTTGTTAGCATGTGCAACCAACAGGGGAGCACTGTCAAAATTCCCCCCCATTTCGTTCCTCATTTTGCCAAGACAAGCCTGCAGCAGGCAATTGTGGTTCCACAACATAAAAGAACCCCTGTGATATACAGGTTAAAATCATTTGTTTCATTTGTGAGGGAGGAAACAAATTTGCTGATCATTTTAAGTGGTCAAGGTGCTGCACCTGCCTTATGCTGACAAGCATCTTCTGTTGCTAATACTATATGAACTGTCTGCCTATTACTACAGTATTCTGTTTGGAACGCTCATTGTTTATTTTAAACAGAATTTATTTTATTTTAATATATCTGTATCTTTATTAAAATATCTAAACAATGGCTTTTTTGCCTGTGCCATCAAATATAGGTTCAGTACAGTTACAGTACTATAACAGTTCCTGAATCACTTTTAAGAGTTTAGAAGATAAACAATTGCTGGTGAAATGAAAGACAGCCAGAGATGGATATAATCCATCACTCACCTGCTCCTGCCCAGTTTCTCCTGTTCAAATATCTCTGGCCTGGCCCATAGATGTGGAAGTAGTCCACTATCCACCCATCCCTGGAGGTCCCACCACGAGTCTGTCAAGCAAAAGAAAAACAAAAGCCCAATTAATTCAGTTTATAATTAGATAAATAAATAAATAAGCAAGCAAGCAAGCAATGGAGGTAGATATTCAGACTATGAAGGAGAGGTTTAAGTTTTTATCATTATGGAATATTTTTTTCTTTTCCTAAATGTGATGCAGTGGGTAGTGTCTAGAGCGAGATCATAGAGGGAGCTGTGACATCAAGCAGTGAAGACCAAACATTCCAAGAAAAGACAATCTAAATATTGGAAACAGGAAAGCATTTACAATTAACTGGCTTCCTACGTGTATGTGTGATGAACCAATTACCAATATGGGCCCAACCTCTATCCAAGGAACAGGCCATCATTGCCCACAATTTCCCATCTCTCTTCTAAAAATCCAGGAGCCGTATGCAGGAGCACATAGAGAGGAATATTCTGTAGCTGTTCTATAATTTAGGAAGAGTCAGCATCTGAGGATAATTTGGAAGCATTACAAGGTGTTTTTAAGTGGGCTGTGAATATACTTTCCCCATATTTAATATAAGTTGTCTTTTATATGTTCTGAATAGACTAGAATCAGACTGGATGCTATATAGTTATTTTAGAAACCTAAATTATCTGAGAATGTATTTTTTAATTGAAAAAAGGGATGCACCACTCTATGGATTATCAGAGTGACAGGCCAGCTTTTTGCAGTCAGAACTTTATTTCTTTTCTTATTTTTGGCAGCCAAGGCAATAATATAAAAGCCAGGGGAACTATATTTTCAGACACTTAGTTTTGGCTTTTAGGTACTCTGTGTTGGGTAGAGTTCTAATTTGAATAGCTTAATATATCTAAAGTAGAACTCTATAAAGATGCATGAGATATTTGATCTCATGCATCTTTATTTGACCTCTTTTCCACAGGAAAGTATCAGAAAATTGATTTCAGCAATTTGCTGTTCTGGAGGGCCCTGAGCTGCAAAAAAAAAAAAAAAAGTTTGGGAGTATCATGTGGTTTATGAGTCATTTGCAGCTGGACTACTGTCTAGCATGACATTAAGACATTAAATTATACTTCCCAGCCCTCCTGCTCATCTACTCGTTTGATTTCCATTTCAACCTTCAAATGCCATTACCTGTTCTGTCCGTTTTAGCACTGATTTGATCACTGGAGATGAGAAATAGCTAGCAGCATGGATATCCAACTGAGCATTATAAGGTGGCAATGCAGACCACAACTTGGGCAGGATGTGGGCATAGCTGCTACCAATAGTGTCCACTGCCACACCATCAAGGATGAATTCCTTTTGCCTTTGTAGACATCTCCGCGTAATACAAGCCATGATTAGCAGAAGCAAGAGAAAAAGCTGACTATCATACTAAACTGCACGAGTCTCCTTCACCACACACCTATATATATCCTCTCTCCTAGCAACTCTCATTATTGCATTACTGGAGTCTCTGTGATGTTATCAACAGAGACAATTGCTCCCTAACAACCAGAAGCTGGCATATAGTTTCTTCATTCACGCAGTAGCTTGCTTTAGTATAGCTTATCCTGTATTATTATCCCTTAGTTCTACATTTGTATTAATGAACCTACCATAGTTCCTGTTTTTCAAAAAACTTTAACCAAGACTTAAATTTAAGTAACATTCCTACACTTCAAAAATGTTGTTCTTTCTTTCCTTTCATACAACTTACAACCTGCCCTTCTGCTCTTTAAATTTTTTCAGTACTGCGTAGCTCACAATTCCTTATACATGAATTGCAGTGCAAGAGCAATCTTTTCAGATATCTTTGTGGAACATTCAATCGTACCGTAATCTAGAAGAAATGAGTAACAAGCCAGTTTGTATTTCATGGATTTCATACATGGATGTGTATGTCTGTGAAATCACTGGGAGTCAGGCTGGAAGACTTAAGATCCCACTTCTGAATAATTGAATAGCGTAAATGGTGCGTAGAAAAAAGTACAATACACCCTTCTGAATTATTGCCAGATTAATTTTATATATTTCACGGATGCTTATTTGACTGCGGTTCAAATTGGGTGCTTTTTTTTCTCCTTTAATTTAAAACACTCTAAAGATTATGTACTGTACAGTATGATAATCATTCACGCATTGTGAACAGGTGCACAATTTAAATAGTTTGATACTCTGATGCATAAAGACCCATTTATGATTTTATTATCCTATACTGGTTAGCTGCTCAGCATTTAAAAAAAAAAGATCATGTGGGTATAACTATGTTAAACTTCATTTGGTTTGCTCAAATACCACCTGAACTTTATTCAGTATTTAACAACAGTCTTCTGCAATATAAGCACATTTGACACAGGTGAAAAGACAGCCCAGCCAGCAGTGTCATTGCCTGTATAACCTTGGAATATGCCTTCCACAAAAATGTATTTATTCACCTGGGGAATTAGGACTCACAGCTGGGTTGCAACCTGTCTTTAATGGATCACAGCAATAGTGTGACTAACATACACATAAAATAATGGAAATTACTTAATAGAATTTTATAGAACTTTATATTTTATGGCAAGCAATTAAAAACTGTATATTCAAAAGCAGTTAGCACATCACCGGACAACTGCAAAAAGTAATGTATGTCCAAAAGAAGGAATCACAAGAATTTATCATTGAACGGTAAGATTAGACAAACACGGTTTTCCTTCACCTATTTCTAACTTTACAACATCCTGTTATGTTTAACTGAGCCCAAGGATACTCAGTGAACTGCAAAATCTATCAAAATGGATTTGCACCAGTTTATTCAATCAGCACATCCACAGTGTATGAGTTTTGTGATCCAGTATTCCGTTGTTAATAGTATCCAAGCCAATTCAGAACATGTTCCTTTCCTTCCCTACAATATGGAAAACATTCACACCACAAAAGTTTGGGCCAACCATTTTTATTTGATTTTTACAAAGAATATATTTATGCAATACTGCCAGCATTGGAAGCAATTCTGGGCCACAGATCTGCACACTCCTTGGCTACAGGGCCTGTGATAGCAGAGCCTGGAAAAATAAAGAAAAACCAGAACTATTACTTAGTAGCAGCAACCCAACACCATCATAAAAACAGTACTAAAGATCAATCACCAAATGTCTGCTGAAAAAAAAAGTTATTTTTATGGCTCTAAGGAAAGCAATTAAGGAGAGTGTCCAGTACATTTCACTAAGTCATTCCATAGCATGGGACCACTCCAGAGAAGAACTGCCTTGCATCCACATCCTTTCAATGTCTGTATCTCTTCCCAGCTTGCACATATGGACCAAGCAAATGTTATCTGGAAGACAGTCTTCGGGTATACCGAGTCAAGCCATGCAGAACTTTATAGCTCAAACCCAGCACTTTGAAATTTCCTGGCAGCCAGTGTAGTGACTAGAGAATCAGAGTTACACTGCTGTAGTGACATCCATTCACCAAGACCCTGGCTGCTGTATTATGTACCATCTTGTCTCCAGGCTGTCTTCAGAGACAGCCCATGTACACCACATTACAGTCCAAGTAGGGCTGCAACACACCAGCTTGACAAAGGCTCCTGCCTGCTCTCCAGCAAAGCTCTAAGTCCAGGAAGACCACCAAGTTGCACACCTGTTCTTTCAGAGGGAGGGTAACCCCATCCTGAGCAACAGCTAGAACTGTCAATGAGCCAGAATATTCCTGGAGAAAGTAACTGTGTCTGTTGGGATTCAGCTTAAGCTTGTCTGGGCCTGTCCAGACCCTTACAATCTCCAGACACAGGATCAGTATTTCTACAGCACCTTCAGCAATCTGGATAGTGATGTATAAATGAGTATCATCCACATACAGATGATACCTCATCCCAAACCAATGGATGACCTCTCCCAACTTCCTACAGAAGCAACTTCCTACAGAAGCTTAATAGAAACAGGTAAGAGCTGAGCCTTGAGACATCTCATGCTGGAGCAACCACAAGCTTAACTGTTTATTCTCCATTACTACTGACTGAGGTAACATACCATGGTCAATGATATCAAAACCCACTGAAATGTCAAAGAACCAAGAGGGACAGGCTGTCACCCTCCAGGTCCCTAAGCAGGTCATGCATTAGGACAACAAATGCTGCTTCTATCCCATGTCCTGGCATGAATCCAGACTGGAAGAGATCCAACTAGTTCATTTCATTTGGGATCCTCTGTAGTTGTAAATATTAAGGACTGATAAATAACTGTCCTGTGAATTGCAATTCTCTAGCTCCCCGGGATAAGCTATTGATACAGGCAATGAAGAATTTAGCTAGAAGCAAAATATATGTTATTCTTTTTAAATTTTTGGTCCATCTCAGCAGCATTACCTTTCATTTCTCCTTTGTTGTTTACTATCACTCCTGCATTGTCTTCAAAATACAAGAACACCCCATCTTTTCTCCTGTATGATTTCCGTTGACGAATCACTACTGCTGGATGCACTATGAAAAAGAGTTTCAGAATCAGTAGTTAAGTATGCAACACCTGGGTTTGAAATCAAGCATCAGTTTCCTTAGAGCTCAGTTAGAAAGAAGGACATGCTGCAACTAAAAAACAATCAGGTCAGCCTTATCAAGATACATGCCATGGCAGCATAGAATATAAAAGGTAAAATCCTTAAAATGCTTACATATCACAGAAAATTAAAACAAAAACGTGCTCCAGGTAGTGTTAAATTTTATATGCCTTATTGGTATCAGCAGTGGTTAAGTATGTGCTTACATCTGCCATTTAATTAACAGGATTTAAAAAATGCTCAACTCTGGAGAGATAATCTCTCAAGCCCCTAGCCATGGTTCTGATGCCCAAACAAAATTTCTAATAGGCAGAACTTTACAGTATAGTATATGATTTTATTTTACTACAAACACTATTCACCTTTTTTGGTGCAACTTGGAAAACAGAATAGTCTTTCCTTGCCTGGTACCTTTTGTTACGGACTACAACTCAGCCGGCTCCCATACTGCTGGGAACTCTGGGAGCTGTAGTCTAAGGGAGATAGATAGAATACATTTGCATCACTGAGTACAGTGTTTCTGGCATAAATTATATTCTCCTATTCTGGCATAAATTAATCTATTCTCCTAAAACTTAACTTAGAGTAGATACATTAGCTTAGGTTGATTTTCCCAAAGGAAAAATAAATATCTCCGTTTTTCTAGAATATATGAATTCAGAAGATGGAAACACAATCTGAGTCAATGACTTAATTTAAAATAAACCCAAACTAGATTCCATCCAAGGTTAATCACACAGAGCAAAAAACCTTTATAGTTAAGTCACAACTAATTTAGATCCCATCAATGGATTTACTCCAAAGATCACTAGGTCTGCATCCAACCCTCCACCTCTAATTACTTTTAATACTGAAAATATTAGATATAAATAATGAAGATCTTAACAGCACTTTCTTCAAACTGCTTTTCTCTAACTTGCAGTCCCATAGTAATGTAAACAAGGCTGTGAATCAATACATCAGTTTATTCCATCACTCACCCTTCTTTCTCAGCTCCGGCTTGCCTTTCTTGACAGTAGCCATTACCATGTCCCCGACACCAGCAGCTGGCAGCCTATTCAAACGCCCCTTAATTCCTTTCACTGAGATTATGTACAGATTCTTGGCCCCTGTGAAATAACGGAATCGTCACTATTAATAAATACTTTGTGCCAAAGTTCAAAAGACCTTCTCTCCAATTTTTTTGTGGCATCACCGATTGAGGCATAACAGCACAAGCCGTCACCTCACCCAAGAGTAATGCTATTTCTTTACCCTTCCACGACAACTCCCTGGGCCACTAGAAAAAAGACCCAACGAGTGCTTTTTGAAGGGAAAACTCACTGCTTCTAGTTTGAGTCGCTTGTTCTTTTAGCATGACTGCTATGGCTCAAAACTGAACTCTTAAGATTGTTCTTTCCAGCTGAACTGGACCGGGGTAATGTCAGATTTCCCTCCTAGCAGTCTGGACTGTAAAATGTTAATCCAGGGAATGAAAAGCTCTGATACGTATTAGAAGGAAGGCAAGAGCTACAAGAATTCCAGCAAGTATGCTACTTTCAAATGAAACACCTATATATGGGTAATTTTAAAATGCAAAACTCTTGTCTGCTTCATTTGGCACATTTCTATCCTGTCACAATAAAGATTTCTTACTCTTTCTGTGTGGAGGGCTGGCTGCCCCACTCTTGTGTAAAAGAGGGCAATTTGCATGTTTGCTGTTTTGATAACTGATACCCTTTTCTCAGTGTAAGAAGTAACTCTCCCAGGTATTAACCTGTATATTTTCCACTTCTGCTAGAATAAACCACCCAAACATCACCCAGTTCAAATTCAACCACTTTCTGGAATATTTCCATTCTACGGAAAGTAAAAATAATCCACAAAAACTTATTTCTATCTAAGAATAAGAGGTTTGACCTAGATTTTTGCAGTAACTAATTGAACTAAAGGACATTTCTTAATTTATACAGTACATTGTTTACCACCTAGGGTATTTCACGGTGGAGAAACAAAAGCTCTCACATCCAATTCCAGAAATATCTTCCACAGTCCAGAAGTAGAGGAAATACTAAGTCTGATCTCCTACCATAAATGTTGCAGTTATCTGCAAAGCGTAAATATTTACCAACCCGGTATTTAGGAGACTGATATTAAAACTAGCATTTTCCCACGTACCTCAGGACTGACTACGCTGCCTTTCTCACCCCACTTGAATCAAGGGATTGAGTCTGGACCCTTTTACTTGTAAGCTGATTTTGGGAGCCCCTTTGGCTAAAGAACAGTGTAAAAATGCTTTAAGAAAACCCCCAGACTTGCTGTCCAGAATTATTTTTTCAAACGTACCCAATTAAGATATACCTGTATTATCTGCACAGTTGATAACAGCTCCCACGGGGAGACCAAGTGAAATGCGAAATTTCGCACCAGATGAACCACCACGTCCTATTATAAAGGCCAAGGATGAAGAGTAGTTTTGTTAAAGCAATCAAAATATGCAAAATCTACCACCTGTTTTGATTTTTGAGTCTTAAAAACAGGTAAACTTTTCCTTCATCTACTAGGAAATCACTGTTCCCTGCATACTTATTCATCTTTCACACTTTCTGTGCTAATTGCCGTTCTAACACTTCGAAAAATCGTATTAGTTAAGCAACTACTCTACTGCTCCCTGAAGCCTATGCGATCTCCACACTGTGGTTCTTCTTTAAAAGAAAAAACAGGGGATGGTGGTGGTGTTGCATATCACTCACCACCCAGATGGGCAAAGCAGGAATAAATCACTCATTTTGTCCTCTCAGAGATCTAGGGCAGTGTATCTCAACCATGGCAACCTTAAGATATGTGAATTTCAACTACCAGAATTCCCCAGCCAGCGTCTTTAAGCTACATCTTAAAAGTTGCCACGGTTGAGAAATACTAATCTAAGGAACTGTAATAAAAATAACACCCCGCACACAAACCCAAAAGAAAATAACCAAAATGTAGAACAGCTAATATGTAAATATGAATGTATTTTATACAGATTATAACTTTTTGAAGCAGCAGCATGACTGCTAAAGGCACTTTACATAGAAAGGACCAAGCCTACTAGTTTTGTCCTATTATTACGGCAGGCCTCCAACTATTATACTATGGAAGAGGATGATTACAGTTCGATCTCTGGAGCCCGCCATCTGGAAAAGATTATGTTGCAGATACAATACAATAGAATGCTGCTAAAGCAGCTAAACTAAGATACAAGTTTACTGCGTTCCAATCAACTTCTCTCCTTCCTACCCTCTGCAACGCTTTCCTCAAATCCCACAACCCCCCCCCAATTTTTTTGAGTCATGTATTCGGAAATATCCAGCTCGTCAGATAGCTAAGCTTCAATCATCAATAATTCTCGATCGAACGACCCTAATATCTTCCCAAACTAGAGCGATGGAAGAGGATTCCCACCCAGACAATCTCGCGACTCAACAGGCCTTACCTCGCTTAGACATTTTCGACAAGCACCGGGAGAAAGAAAGCGCAAAGCTTGCCGGGACAACTAATACGCTTCCAAACTACCCATGTCACGTGAGATGACCCTCTCACGTGAACGCCGGAAACCGGATATAAAATAATCCCTACCTTTTTTTTAAAAAAATCCCTAAGCTAATACTAATGGAACGAATTAGTATTAAAGGTGACGTTAGTCGAAGAGGGGCTTTAGGGATTTTTTTAAAATCCCAGACTTTGTTGAATAGTACAGTTTAAGTCTGTACATGCTCACTCAAAGGAACGCCCCACTGATTAAATGGGGCGTATTCCCATGTAACCGAGCTTAACTTTATTTTAAAAAAGCATATCCAAAATGAATCGGTCATTTTTTAAAAAATTAGATCTTAATTATGATTCGAATCCTAATAAAAGTGCTCTTAAACACGTGTGGATTTAACTTCATATTACTATTTATAGTCTCAAAAAGAGTAGATAAGTCAATCTTTTGCAAAACATAGGGCAAACTCTTATGACAGCTTGAAGTTCAACAGAGCTACTATTGTACAAAATTTAATAGAGATCTGGAAAGGGAGACGAGGGAAATGAAAGAATGGTTAAAGGAAGAAATGAGACAGGATTAGCTTAAAGGCTGACCAAAATTTAAACAGCAGTTTAGGCGTGATATCGTCCTTACATTGAAATGAATTGCTGCCTAATGCATTTGGATTGCATTAGCATGCTTTCCCATAATTAACTGAACATGCTTTACTCAGCTCAGACTCTTGGGTTAACATGATACATTGAACTGTAAACTAATCATCCATGGTGAGAGTGTATAAAAACTATAAAAATGCAGCTGTACAATAATTTTCACCATCCCACTATCTGTTCTATTATTTTCCTCATTTTCTTCCTTCACCCCAACAATAGCTGTGTGTATAGATAATTCTCTTCTCAGGACTACACTTGAAGGATCTAAGGTGGATCATAACCAGTGAAAATGTCAGTGGTAGTAAGTGGGTTATTTGTTAAGGTGTCAGAAGAAGGTTAATTGGCAGAACCCATACCTTCCATGTGTATTGGAGTACAGTTCCCACCATCCCCCCCATCATGTCCATTTGCTATGCTGGCGGGGGACATATAGCCAACACGTCTTCAGAGCACCAGGCTGCAGATGATTTTTACAATGCAACGCCCAATCCTATGGAATCCTATGAGGAATCCTACGCCCTCCTCACAGGATGTGTAATGAGCGTTTCAATCCAACATCCATTACCAGTTCTCAGGTTCAGTCTTGAGAAATTACATTTTTAATGATTGCCTTTCCTGAATGGTCAAAATCATGTGAAAGGTGAAAGGTCCCTGTGCAAGCACCGAATCATGTCTGACCCATGACAGACTATAGCGGGGTGGTTTGCCATTGCCTTCCCCAGTCGTCAAAATCATATGTATATAAAATACTGTGATGTATGGATTTTTCCTATCATCACTAAGCAAAAAAATCAGCTCTATAGATTTGTGACCGGAGGGAAAGCAAGGGTTTTTCAGACAGAAAATGCAACTGCCAAAATAAATTCCACCGTTAAAACGTTTATATTAATTTGTGGATTACAGTAGTGTCCAAAGCACTATTTAACAGGGTTCGTAAACATCCCATTACAAAAAGGAGTCTGTGGTTTCGCTTTCCTTGCTTTGAGGGAAATCTGTACCAAAACAAAAAACGGAAGAGGGGGTATAGCTCAGTGGTAGAGCATTTGACTGCAGATCAAGAGGTCCCTGGTTCAAATCCGGGTGCCCCCTGTGAGTCTTTTTATTTTTCTTCTCTTTCCATTCAAGATTCACAGCAAGCGGTAACCTTCACCGACCAGAATTTAGGAATAACGCGCAAAGCACCTTATGAAATATTCAGGGAGCAGTAACATCTTCATGGACGCTCCGTACGCTCCATAGAGCTAATGTGTACAAGTTGCCTAACATGAATCACGGGAGATCTGTGTCGTACATGCAGCTCTAAATGCGTTAGAGTGACAAATCAGGCTTTACTAGTCATTTTAAATTTACAATTTTAAATTTACAAAGTAACAAATCACGACCCCACGCCAGCATCTATACGTCTCAGTATCACTAATCCAGATGTCGAGAGTCGAGGTGCAGTTCTGTCATCCTGAGGATAACATTCATTAAGCCAAACCATCAGCGATGCCAGATGAATCGTAGACAAGACGGGAGGGCAGAGAGCCATGTATGACACGAATTCTCTCTCTCTCCCTCTCTCGCGTCAAATTGTCGACTGCTCCTGCAGAAAGCCCTCCGTGCCAGGGGCGGCTCTCTCTGCCTCCGAAGCCAGGGCTGCCTCGCGCAGCACGCTCACGTGCTCCTCCGCCGCGGACAAGGATTGGTCGATCCAGTCCATGCGGCTGGGAGAGTAGCAGGCATGCCGGGTGATCGGCATTAAGCGGCTTACGGAGAGCAACAGCGCCGTCGTCCTGCAAAAGAAAGGGGGGTGCGGTGGGGTGGAGCTGACAACCCGCCCCTCCCACTCCACCGCCAAGAAGTCTCTTCCCGCCACCTTCTCTGTATATGAGACGTGCATGTGTGTGTGGTTATGTGTGTAGAATATATACATATATATATATATACACACACATACACACACTGTATGAGATACGGTGTTTTGCGGGGCGTGGGTGTTGATTGATCGATTGATTGTGTGCCATCAAGTTGGTGTTGATTCTTAGTGACCACACAGATTTTCCCTGGGGTGATGTGTCCGCAATCTGTTCCTGCATGTCTTCCAATACACCCATTGCTGTGTACTTGAGTCCATCTATTTTGCTGCTAGTCATCTGTTTCTTTCTACCTTTCCCAACATTATAGACTTCCCTAGAGAGCTAGGTCTTAGCATAATGTATCCAAAGTATGATAATTTGAGCCTGGTCCTTTCCGCCTTGAGTGAGGACTCTGATTTGATATCTTCGATTATCCTTTTGTTTGTTTTCTTGGTTATCCATGGTATTCTCAGGAGTCTTCTCCAACAGCAAAGTTAAAAAATGTCAATACACTTTCTATCCTGATTCTTCAAAATCCAAATTTTGCTTCCATAAAGTGTCACAGGGAAAACCACTGTCTGCATGATTCTGATCTTTGTAGCTACAGACACATTGGATTATTTGCATGTTCAGCTATCAAAGAAGTGTCACAACCATAGTTCAGGTTATTAATATTTTTTTCCTCCACTTTTAAAATCATGCTCATCTTCCAGTCCAGGTTCTGTCAGTATATATTATGCATATAGGTTGAATAAATAAGGAGAGAATATACATATAGCCTTGGGCCAAAATGATACAATTTAATTTTTTTTTAATCTCATCTTTATTATTTTTATAAATAACTCAAGACAGTGAACATACCTAATACTCCTTCCTCCTCCTATTTTCCCCACAACAACCACCCTATTATACATACATCTTTCCTATCATGACTATGCAAAAAGCCCTCTATATTTGTGATCCGAGAAAAAGCAAAGGTTTTTCAGGCAAATAGTGCAACTGCCAGAATAAATTCCACTGTTAAGCGTTTATGTTAATTTTTAGATGAACTGTTCTCGATTAACAGGATTTATAACAATCCCATTGTAAAATGGAATCCGTAGTTTGGCTTCCTTCCCTTGAAAGAATGCTATAGCAGATTTGAAAGCGGAAGAGGGGGTATAGCTCAGTGGTAGAGCATTTGACTGCAGATCAAGAGGTCCCTGGTTCAAATCCGGGTGCCCCCTGTTCGTTTTTTTTCTTTGCTTTTCTTTTAATACTTCATTTAAAATTTACAGCGAGCAATAATGCTCACCGACCAGAACTTAAAAAGAACGCAGAACCATCTTGTGGAACATTCAGGGAGGAAGTAACAGCTCTGCGTGCAGCTTGTGTGTACACGTTGCCTAACAGGAATCTCCGGACATCTTAGACGTATATACAATTCTAAGGGCTTTACAGTGTCAAATCGGGCTTCCTTTCTGAACTGTGGAAATAATTAATCCCTCAGCACCAAGCTTCTTCTTCCCTCTGTCTCCTTGCCGTTTTCTCTGGCCTAGTAAAGGCGGGGGAGGGAAAGGCGCCCGCCAGGTGAGTCCCTTCCGTCGCCGCGTCTCCGGAGCAACCCCTGCGCGGGAGGCGGCGGCAGGGCGGGATAATTTTGGTGCGAACTGAAGAATGAAAAGGAACAATCGCGCGCTTACAGAAGCAGATTTTCTTTCCTCTGGGCTGCCATTTAGCGCCTGCAATGTTTACGTGCAAGAACTGGGCTTTCTTACGCGCGTGTTAAATTGTCTATGTGAAGTGTAAGAACGACTATCTGGGTGAATTGCAAAGCAATAATCAGCACAGGAGGAAAAAGGCCATCCCCCGGTGTCCTCCTCTTCTTTTCAAAGGGTCCAGCTCCCTCTGCGTCCACCAGGGAGCGGTGGCTCCCCAGAACTGCAGGATAAGCAATTGCTCTGGGCCTTCAACGCCCCCTCTCCTAGCTGACAGGGAAAATATCCACCGGTCGTGGCACTTCAGCAGGAACAGGGTGGGTCTGATTGCAGGGCTCCTTTATCTCTGGTCTCCTGCCTGTTCTCTCCTTCTAGGCTCCATTCTGACCGCATCTGCTGCATAAAATAATTCTCCTCCTCCTCCTCCTCCTGATGAAATAGATCGGAATCATGAAGAGAGAGGGGTCAAGCAGCATATTGATTTAGGACCCGGGTGGGCCTGATTGCAGGGCTCCCTTATCTCTGGTCTCCTGCCTGTGCTCTCCTCCTAGGCTCCATTTTGACTGCATCTGCTGCATAAAATAAATTATAATAGCAATATCACAATCATGAAATAGATCAGAGACATGAAGGGAGATAAAACACAAACTGCATGTTTATTTAGGGTTTTCTTCCCCTTCCTTTTCTTTCCGTCATATAGGAAACAAATGCCTTCCTCTGGAGGAGGTGGAGAGGAGGGGGTATCTGACCCATCTGTCCACCAATGTACTGTTTCAGCCTTCTGCTAAAACCATTAACAGCCATAGAATTAAAGCTGTCACAGTACTGTTGACTGAGCAGTCTAGTGCTATTGCATAATTTTAACCGAGCACCATTTTAATGTACTGGCCAATGATTCTTCCACAGAGGATGTCCCAAATGGTGATATACTGTTTGCACACAGCTGGTGCAGGGTTGCCAAAGTAACACAAAGGGAACTTCCGTACTGAAAGATTCAGCTCTCCATCTTGTACAAATCTGAAGGACTACCAATACAGCGCTGCAGTGCACCGGTCTTTAGAGAGTCAAAAGCAACATGGTGGCAGTCAAGGCTGATTGCAGACAGGAGGGGAGTGACCATGTCCACAGAAGCCTGAAATGGATGACAGGATTGACACCGTTACTGACCAGGCTTGCTTGCAACTTTGGTCTGTTAATTTCATTCTCTCAAGATTTACCTATGAAAGTTTTGTGCTTTTCTTCAATACCTAGAGGAGCATTCTGTAACTTGCCACTCAGATTCATCTAATGTTAACACCAGTCCACTTTTCTTGGTAAAAACAGAGCAATGATACGCCATTATTTTCTTCAGGGTTTGATTTTGGAGTTCCTTCTCTTAAGTAAGTTTGACTTCACTCATACTTGCACAGCTTCACCTGGCTTCACTCTCACTTTTGGACACCTCTCACTGTCACCCTTCCTCTTTTGACCTTGCCAGCAAGAGTGACCCTAGCAGGCATTTATGTTCTCACCAGCCTCACTGTCACATCATTGAAGCTACTGGACCATCCCACTCAGTCAATTCCGTGGAAGGAGGCAAGGGTATAGTAAAACAAAAACAACAACAGAATTGAGGTTATTCTCTGTTTATAGCTGATGCCTTTAAACACATCTTCTAACATGAATGTATTAAGTTGCTATTCTCAGATAACACATGTAGTGCCACATGTGATTCAGATATACAGTATGTGAGAATAGTTCAGATATACAGTATGTGAGAATGTCCTTTAAGATACTCTAAATATCTTCTCCATTTGTGAAATTGAAGTTGAAGTTAACAATTTACATAAGGTTCTCACCCCTGCTGAGTGAAAGACATCCTTGAGTTGGCAGAGAACACCGACATTAAATTCGCTGACCCCAGGCTGATCCCTACCCTGCCTTTGTATCTGTTCTGCTGAATGCTCTCAAAAGTAGGGAAAGACTCACAGTGTTGCCAGTTTCTATAAATGGGAGTGAGCCACCTTTCAACAGTGTTCCTTGGGAGAACTATGCAATTGTGAACTCTCCTAATAATTCAAAGCACAACTTGTTCCATAGTTATGGGAAGCACAACCACTTTCATAGTTATGGGAAAATAACATCTAAGCAGTATAAGCTTGTGCATGGCAGGGAATTTGGCTGTTTTAATGGAAACAGTCTGTAGTTATGCACTCTGCAATGCATTATTTTATATAGTTTACTATAAGAGTATGCTGCCAATATGGTGAAGCAGAATTAGGACCTAGAGCTATGGAAGTTGTAGCTCAGTACATCTGGAGACCATTCAGGTTAGGAAAGTCAAGTTTCTTGTCAGAACTGGACAATGATTCCATTACTTTATCTACATTGTAAGTATGTGTGTTATATTTCTTTCAATGATGCTTCTGACTCCTGTGAACAGCCTGAGCAAAGAAGACTGTTTGCTCAACAAATACTTCCTTTTCAAGTCCAAATTGGTGGAGGCTATAATTTTTATTACGTTTACATGAAGATGGTAGTGGTAATGGGTAGTACAGGAGTGTGTAAACAAAAATCTGTGCAAAGGCCAAACCAGGAAAGGACACAGTTTGAAAATAATTGGGTGAACAGCAGATGTTCTGGTGAAAGCCTAGCTAGCTGGTATTCAGATATATCTTCTATAAGAAAGGGTTGTTGTTATACATTAATATTAGCAACAAAAGATACTGAATACATGGAGAGAACCACTTATTACAACAGTCTGAATGGGTGGAAAAACTCCCTCCATTTACATCTGAATGGCTTCAAGTTCAACCTGCCATTGCTCAAGAGGAACTTAGTGGAACAATCAACTGTCTATTCCTCTACAATTTCCAATTTACATTGCACATAGTTTTTTATGTAGAAACTAAACAGAAGTTAGAATCCAAAGAACTATACACTTGGGTTTGCAGAAGCTGGAAAAAGTTTCAGAATCAGGCAGCTGATAATGACTGGGAGAACCGCTACTGAAGACTCCAAAGGCCAGTGGTTATGTGCTGAAATCCGGGATCACCATCAAATAGCTCTTAACTATTCACATGATTTTCAGTATACAACCCCTCCCCCCCTTTTCCTGGCCTTAACTACAAAAGAACAAATGCCATAGCCAAAATATTTCTCACTGCAGAGAAAAAGTGCTAACAATGCAATGTCGTCTTTCCTGCCCACCCCCACACCCCACACCCCCCGGTTCTACCCCTTCCAGCATCTATATATCTCAGGTTCAATAATCCAGATACAAGAGTAGAACAAAGCGGCAACAGAGCAGAGGTGCAGTTCTGTCATCCTGAGGATAAAATTCATTAAGCCAAACCATCAGCGATGCCAGATGAATCGTAGACAAGACGGGAGGGCAGAGAGCCATGTATGACACGAATTCTCTCTCTCTCTCCCTCTCTCGTGTCAAATTGTCGACTGCTCCTGCAGAAAGCCCTCCGTGCCGGGGGCGGCTCTCTCTGCCTCCGAAGCCAGGGCTGCCTCACGCAGCACGCTCACGTGCTCCTCCGCCGCGGACAAGGATTGGTCGATCCAGTCCATGCGGCTGGGAGAGTGGCAGGCATGCCGGGTGATCAGCACCAAGTGGCTCACGGAGAGCAACAGCGCCGTCGTCCTGCAAAAGAAAGGGGGGTGCGGTGGGGTGGAGCTGACAACCAAACCCCGCCCCTCCCACTCCACCACCAAGAAGTCTCTTCCTGCCACCTGCTCTGTATATGAGATGTGTGTGCATGTGGTTATGTGTGTAGAATATGTCTGGCACTGGAAATCAACTCAAGGCAGCTCGCACAAGTGGCCATCAAGTGCGGCATATATCAAAGCGATGTACTGTCCCCACTGCTGTTCTGCATGGGCTTGAACCCCCTCAGCCAGATTATCACAAGAACTGGATACAGATACAAGTTCAAGAGTGGAACTACTATCAGCCACCTCCTCTACATGGATGGCATCAAGCTGTATGCTAAGAGTGAATGAGACATTGACTCATTGATCCACCTGACACGGATGGAACTACAGTGAGGACATTGGGATGTCATTCAGAGTAGAGAAATGTGGCCGGATGGTAGTAAAGAGAGGGAAGGTAGTTAAGACTGATGGGGTGGAACTACCAGGAAGCCACATAGACATACAGACCAGCTACAACTACCTTGGTATCCCACAGACACATGGGAACCATGAGGAGGAGGCAAGGAAGACAGCAACATCCAAGTACCACCAAAGGATAAGACAGGTCCTGAAGAGCCAGCTCAATGGGAAGAACAAGATCCATGCCATCAACATGTATGTCCTGCCAGTCATCAGATACCCTGCTGGTATAGTGAGCTGGCCAAAGGAGGACATGGAGGCTGCTGATGTGAAGACTCAGAAGCTCCTCACAATGTACGGAGGCTTCCACCCCAAGTCCAACACTCAGAGACTGAGTGGCAGAAAGAGGGAGGGTGGGGTCTGGTGAGTGTCAAAGCCACTGTCTTGGATGAGACCTAGAGCATCCAGGAGTATATCAGTAAGATGGCACCTAAAGATGAGCTGAGGCAGCAGCAGAGAGAATGCCTGAGGCAGCAGCAACAGACATGGAAAGAAGATCAAACAGAGAAAGTGCCATGGCAAGACAAGACCCTGCATGGGATGTACCAGTGACAGATAGCGGAGGTGGCTGACTTTGGGAAATCCTACCAGTGGCTGGAAAGGGCTGGACACTGAGGCACTGATCATAGCAGCACAAGAACAGGCACCAAGCACCAGATCCATAGAAACGGGGGTCTACCACACTAGACAGGACCCAAGGTGCAGACTGTGCAGAGAGGCCTCAGAGACAGTCCAACACATAGTGGCAGGGTGTAAGATGCAGGCAGGAACAGCATACACTGAACAGCACAACCAAGTAGCTGGCATTGTGTACAGGAACATCTGCACAAGGTATGGGCTAGACCCTCCCAAGTCCAGATGGGAGATTCCACAGAAGATTGTGGAGAATGACAGGGCTAAGATTCTGTGGGACTTCCAGATCCAGACAGACAGGCAGGTACTGGCCAATCAACCAGACATCATGTAGTAGACAAGGACCAGAAGACAGCAGTGGTGATATATGTAGCGGTGCCAGGTGACAGCAACATCAGGAAGGAGTATGAGAAGCTGGAGAAGTACCAGGGCCTGAAGGAAGAACCAGAGAGGATGTGGAAAGTGAAGGCCAAAGTGGTCCCAGTGGTGGTAGGGGCACTTGGGGCTGTGACCCCCAAGCTGGGAGAGTGGCTCCAACAGATCTCAGGAACAACATCAGAGCTCTCTATCGAGAAGAGTGCAGTGCTAGGAACAGCCAAGATACTGTGCAGAACCCTCAAACTCCCAGGCCCCTGGTAGAGGACCTGAGGTTGAGGAAGACACATACCACCCATATGGGTGAGAAGGGAATTTTATACACACACACACACACACACACACAGTACATACATACACTGTATGAGATACGATGTTTTGCAAGGCAGAGGTGTTTTCCTAACATACTTCACTACTTTAAACCTGAGAAGATTTTGAAGAATTGAGAATGGGGAAGCTAGAGGGAGGTGATCAATGCATGTATGTGTATTTTAAAATTTAACAGTTAAATAACAGATAATGTAGTTATGCAAAAAGTATTTTATCAATATTACTCCAATTTATATAAAGGACAAGAAATTTCCCTGGAGAAAATAGATGAATATTTAAAGAAACAAAATTTACTGAACATTACAGAGAAACAGAAACAGATTATGAATGGACCCATAACAATCAGGGAAGTTTGCAAAGCTAAAAAATGACTAAAACAGGAAAGGTGCCTGGCCCAGATGGGTTACCAGTTCCTTATGATAAATACTTCGAGGATGAACTTTTACAACCTTTACAAAATATGAAGAATTCTATTTTATGGAAGGGAAAGAAGCCAGAGAGCTGAAAAGAGGCTAATAAAGCATCTATACCTAAGGAGAGACAAGATTTGATTTTAACAAGAAATTATCAGCCAATATTATTGAATAATGACTATAAGTTGTTTACAATGATTTTGGCTGAGGTTGAAAATAATTTTGTAATAATTTATTCATGAGCATCAATGTGGATTTTACCTAAATTATTCTGATAATATCAGAAATGTGTTGGACATTTTGGAATACTTGGAGCAACATAATGAAAAGGAAGCCGCATTGATTTTCTTAGACGCAGAGAAGGCCTCTGACAATTTGAACTGGGCCTTCCTGTTTAAAGTTTTGGAAGATATGAATTTTGGAAAGAATTTTATTAAATGGGTAAGATCAATTTACACTTCACAGAAAGCAAATATAATTGTCAATAGAGATCTAACAAAACCCTGTGAGATACAAAAAGAGACAGGACAGAGAAGCCTATTGTCTCATCTGCTGTTTATTTTAGTTCTTGAAATATTGAATAGAGATATAAAACAAGATGAGAGAATTGTGGGAGGAAAGATTAAAAAAGAAACTTATAAGTTAAGGGTATTTGCTGATGAGTTGTTGACTTGGGAGGATCCACTAAAGGGAACAAAGACATTAATGGGAAAATTAAAAGAATTTGGTACACTGGCAGGAATGAAGATTAATAATCAGAAGATGAAGATGTTAACAAAAATATGAAAATAGAGGATCTAACAGAATTGATGAAGAAAATGGGTTTTAAGATTGAGAAAAAAGTGAACTATCTGGGTATCACCATGACAAATATGAATTGTATGTTATTTCAAAACAATTATGTTAAAACATGGAATGAAGTTAAAAAAGATACGTTAAGATAGGAGAAATTACAATCAACATTGTTGGGGAGAATTTCTGTGATAAAAATGAATGTTTTGCCTAGAATGATACTTTTGTTTCAGACAATACTGGTTTTGACAACTGATCTGAAATTGTATTTTACAGCTTGCTGTTTGGTTTGGATGAAAGAATGGGTTTTGCTGAGAAATAGAAGACTTTTGGAGTTAGAAGAACATGACCTGAGATGTGGGTGGCATGGATATTTGTGGTACAATAAAGTTAAGGTTAATGTAGATCTTAAAAATCACTATGTTAGATGTGCCATATTGAGAATATGGAATAGATACAAATCCAGGTTGTGCCTGAAAACACCTTTGTGGCTCTCAGCACACAGGAAGCATTTTATAGATGAAAAATAATAGGCAAATGCAAATGGTTAACATACCATGAGACACGAGAATTCTGTCAAGGGGAATACAAAATAAAATCAAGAGAACAACTGATGGCAGAAGGACATAATTGGGAATGGTTTTCCTATTTACAGTTATCAGAAAGATTCAAAGTAGACAAAATAATTTATGGTATTGAATATTCTAAGACTGATTTTGAAATGGAATTGTGTACAACTGATGAACATGTGATTGCTAAAATGTATAAACTTCTATTGAAATTTGAAACAGGAGAAGAACAAGTGAACAAATGTACGATAAAGTGGGCTATAATTTTTGGTTATAATATACAGATGGAACAATGGGAAAATATGTGGTTGAAAGGACTGAAATTTATACTATGTTATAAGGTATATTGATATATGACACCAGAAAAATTATTTAAAATGTATAAAGGTACTTCTATGTTGCAAATGTGAACAAGGAGGGTCATTTTACCATGCTTGGCAGATGTGGAAAAAAGCTAGAAGATTTTGGGTTCAAATGCGTGTACTGATTCAGAGGATTTTAAAGACTAATATACAACTGAACCCAGAACTTTTCCTCTTGGGACTGATGGATAAAGAATTGGAAAAAAGACATGGAACTTTGCTTGTACAGTATGATAACCATAGCAAGATTGTATGAACAAAGATGGAAAGATTTGCAATATCTACAATGGAGGAATGTTTGGTGAAGATGATAGAACTTGCTGAGATGGCCAAACTGACCTGTTTGATTAGAGAAAAGACAATATCTATTTTATTGCTGACTGGAACCTCCATATGGACTTTTGCATAAAACAGAAAAAAATGAACTTGCGATCTATGGTTTTGACAATTAGGCAGGATAGATTATAGAAAGAAGAGAGTCACAAAGAGGTAAATTTACTATTGTACTTATCACTGCTGTAAAGAAGATCAGAAGCCATTTCTTTATATCTTTTTTTCTTTTCTATTTTCCTTCTACCTTTTTCTTTTTTTTCTTTTTGCACTTTAGCTTCTTTTTTTATTTCTTCCTTTTTCTTTTTCCCTTCTTACTTCACTTTAGTTTGTATTAAGTTTTACTTTTGCTTTTAAAACTTTCAATAAAATTATATTTAAAAAAGGTAACACTGATCTACAGGAAACCTTTCTAAAGGAGACAAGAAATGTTGAAATAAACACCAAAAGGAACTCAATGAAGAACTCAAGAGGGACCACATACGCAGATACCTCCAAATGTGGGAGCAAAAGCAAGGGAGGATTCCTTCAAGGTAATACACTAGAGAAGCTTATTGGAATGTGAAGGCAGACATCATTTTTCTCATGAGCAACCAGTTCAGAAATAAGCATGAGTTGTAGGCCTGTTCAGAGAAGATAGCATGATCCTCCTCCCTCCTTGCTTCCTTTCCTGCTCAAAACAGAATTAGAATGTAAATGTGCCAATAAAGAGGAAGATGCATGGGAAGCTTGATTATACAATGCAATCAGAGGTCCTCTGTTCTCTAAGGACAGTGTACAGGTATCCCACCCCCATAAGCATTGCCTACTCACCTGGCATCCAACAGTTTGGGGTCCAGTGGTGGATACATAGATCGGACCACATCATCTACCCTATGAGGAAAAACACAGAAATGGCTGTTCGTAATTAAACAATGTATAAATTAAGGACAAATTAAGGAAATGAAATAGAAACTGACTGCTATACATCCGTCTGTCCATCTGTCCGTCTGTCCGTCCCTCCCTCCATCCTAATACAGTCTTCCCCGAATTTGGGAGTTGCAGTGGGAGAGAATGGGGTGTAATGTAACACATCTGGAAAATTGTGTTGGGAAAGGGTCTACAAAAGCAAATATGTATGGAAGTGATCAGTTCTACCCTCACTTATTTTTCCTAGGCTGTCTATATGACACCTACATCTAACCAATTCTACTATACGCTGTACAGTATAAGTAAAGGGGCGGCAGGGGAGCAGCACAGCTTCTTCCCTGCTTTTCTTCTTGAACCGTCTGAGCTGTTCCTAGGCATGTCTTTCTTGCATTCCCTACATTAGCTTAGTGTGACAAAGTGCACTGGAGGTTGTCGTCCCGTTGTCAGCGAGGACATACATTTCAAAGATCAGCTCAGCCCACTTCCATGTAGAGGGTAGACCTCATGCCTCAGGCAGATGTAGTGGTTAAGGTGATAGAAAGAGAGATAGATAAAAGTCTTACACTAATGCTGCATCTGCTTATGCTCCTGTGATATACCCAGATATATTTATCATCCTGAGCAGAGTTGCAGCCCAGTTTAACTCTCTTCTCTAAAACCCTCCTCCCTTGATGAAAGGGTCATTAATTCACCCTTAGGCTCATCCTGCCAATCCAAGGCCATTTAAAAAAAAAAGAAGAAGGGCAGGGAGCAATGTGGACAACTGTTCCAGTCATGGAGGAGTCCTCATCCAAAGTATGACCAGCTGAAACAATACTTTTCATTCAAGGAAGCAAATCACTTAAACAATAATCCCAGGACAGCATGTCCTCCCACCTATTTATTCATTTGGTTTATATCCCACCTTTTGTTCAGGTTAAAATTGACTTTTTCTCCCCAGACCACACAGAGTCCTGCTCCCATAAGTTCTTTACAACTCTCACCTTGGGCTGATCCGTTTGGCCACCACAATGATGTCACTCAGGCTTGCTGGAGATTTCATTTGGGCTCCTGACCCCATTGTCATGGCAACAAGCTTCTCGGTGAGAGTGTGGCAGATCTGTTCAGAGAGTAAGACAAGTCAGTGTGGCATGAGGTGGGAGTTCAACTGCTGCTTAACTGCACTTGTCTTACATGCTCTCCCTATGGACTGTGCACCTTCTCTGGTGCAGGGTATCCTCCCATTGTGATTTTCGAAAAAATAAGGATTTACCTTTAGGATAGCAATGCAGTGAGAAACCAGGCCCCTGAGGAAAGAGAAAATAGCAGTAGCAAATTAGAGAAGCAGTTTTCTGGTCTTCAGCTTCCCTGCTCAAAGCACAAGATCTTCTACTTCCTAGGGTTCTGTAGGACATTTTGTTCTCAGCTAACCTGATGAATTTGGCTCTTTTGTCACCCAAGTTGTTGACACGTTTCCCCTCAAGAATTGAGTAATCAGAACATCAGTGAGCATTCTGCAGCCGGTGATTTGAAGGGTGAAAGGAAACTGGCATGAAGCATTGATTTCTTATCCTATAAGGATGCCCTGACTGCAGAAAAATCTACATGTGTAAGGCTCAAAGGCATTACCTGTCTTTTTAAAACAATAATGCAGCTCATGCCAACACCCTGCACAAATGACTAAGTTAGAACTAGGATTGACTCCCTGTCTTTCCCCCAATACACTTTTTGTCATTCCATTTAAATTAGTAATGCAAAGATAAGGAGCACTGGAAGTACAGGACCTGCAACTGCCAGCATTCTCAGACAAGGAGGGAAGGGTATGAGATGAGATAAGTCCATGCAGTATATTAGCATGGAAGGATGGAGATAGTAACCACCACTAGAGGATTTTGAAGAGAAGCAAGGAACATCATATGTGGCAGATGAGGTGAACAACAGTGACTGCAGACAAGTGCCTAGTTCTAGTCTGGAGGCAAAATGGGTGTTTTAAGACCAATGGTGTGATGGAGTTTTTAAATATTAATAAAAGAACTCCAAGCAGTTAACAGCAATCTTGCAGAGTAGAAGCGTGGACCAAAAAAGAGAACTTGCACATCAAGCTTAATTATGTTCAGAAATAAATTCAGTCTTCACACTGTAGTTAGATGAAGAAAAATAGAGATAGCTTGGTTTTATTCAGTAGATCTGGATACAGGCAGGTTCATAGTAGAAAGCACTTAATCATCACTGTTCTTGGACTTTCTATGTGGAATAGAAAGTCTGTGTGCAAGCAAGATGGTAGGGGGAGGGGCTGCAAGCCTGCAGCACTCCTGCTTCCATGTCTGCTCACAAGGTAATGGAGACTGTGAATCCCACAGACTCGAGGAGGAAGAGGAAATCAGGTGACCCATGTGACATCCCACAAGCACAATAGAGACACGCCTACCAGATAAACCCTTTTACTATGCTTGTGAGACAATGCTGAGTTGACCCCTGATAATTCCAACATGGTGGTCATAGTGAAAGGAAAGTACCATTCAGCTAGGAGCAGAATGCTATTGGATAGCAAGGATATTTTTAAAAGCTAACTATATATCCTAATACTGTTTCCACCTCCCACCAACATCAGTAAAAACAACGGTGAAAAATTATGGGTTTGGCCCTGTGGTGTTTGTCAAGTGTTTCACTATTGATCCTTTTCAGTGTAGCACTTCTACACTAAGCATTTAAAGAGAGAATTTATCAAGATCTCGGGGCTTTATTCTCTGGCCCTGTTTTGTTTCAAGTTGCAGGCAGCAGTAGGAAAACAAAGCTCTTTCAGATTATGCAGCCCAAAAGGCACTGCTGCCCAACTCACGAAGCATCGTCGATCCAGTCCTCATTTGCCAGGATTGCTTCAATATGTGGGTTTGTTATGACCACATCATCCATCTCCAGTTCAGAGGGTTCTGATTGTGTCTCCATGGTGCCAATTAAGTCAACAATAGGCCTACAAGGAAGCACAAAAGGGATCTAAGGCATGCATGTTGTTTGTGTGTGTGTGTATGTGTGTGAAAACAGCCGTAATTACTGTAAGATCACTTTTGACCAATAAATTCAGTAACCTTTGGTACCCAAAATTTGCTATTAAAAGCAAAGGAGCCAGAATCTATGCTTTGATAACCCCAAAATAAATAAATCAAAAAAATAAATCATGGAGATTGTGTTTAATTTCTTATACTAGCTTCCCTCTATGGTTCTTGCTTTCCTGATTTGCAGGAGGTGGTGGATTTAAGGCCATAATTTCACTTCCCTTCTTATCCACAGCAGTGATTTAAGGGCCTGAATATTTCCACAGAAAGAGTGATTTCATCAGAAACAATTCAGATCGTTGCTTTGGAACCTATTTTCAAAATGTCAGCTGTGGAACAGATGAGAATATTTTATAGAAAATTATATTCAGTAATTGTGTAAAGAAATAATCTGAGTTCTCTTCAGATTGTAGAATAGTTTTGCAAAGTCTGTTACAAGTATTACAGAAGTCTTGGTTGAAAATGGAAGCAGACAATGCCATAAATATGTGCAGAATACCTTTTCAGTCACCAGCTGATTTATGCACCTGAACTATTTTGAGGTCAAAATTTACTTACAGAATCTTTAATTGACTGTCATATCTTATTATTTAACAACAACCAAAGTTGTAGATTAAACATCTGGAATCCTTCAGAAGTGCTGCACCTGCACTGCCTAGAATCTGTAATTTTGGAGATCACCATACCAAAACATTCCAGATAAGAGGATGTATTACCAGAATCTTAACAGCTAAAAATCGCCTCACCTGGTATCATAGTGATTCAAGAAGTCCTTGGGTCGGCAGTAACGTTGTCTACACACCACAACCAGAGCCACAAAAGAAGCCAGGAAGATGGTTGCCAATACTCCAATGGCTACAATCACAACAGTCTCCATTGATACCCTGTGGAGCACTTGGGGGTGAATGGACAGTTCAAGAGCAAGACTTCTTCAGAAACCCTTCTTCCTGGATTGCAACTGAACAAAATGAGTCCTGGTGGTGACATGTGCCAGAAATAATGAAACTTTTGGCTTTCAAGGTCTTCCTTTTTAAAAAACAAAAATCTGAGACTCAAGAGTGATGCTTATTTCAAAAGACAATGGAATAGTTCTATGTCAAGCAATCTGAATATCAGTCCTGAATTCAAGTCCTTCCAAACAATAACATTGATTACACTAACTTTTCTTTCAGGCATTATTACGTTGCTACTATTTTTAAACAATAGGGAGTTAGAAAACAAATCCTTGCTAATGTGTTGAAATCATTCAGAGATCTACTCATATATCCATATCTACTTTTTGCTCATCCTCACTTATTCTTGGAATAATCCAGCCTCTCTGAAATGATCTGCTCACCTCTTTGAGTATCCTTATGATTAACTGAAGTATTATATAACTTTGCCAGATTTTTTCAACAATGAAAGCATAACTATTGTAATTCAAATTCAATGGTCCTGATATTCAGTCTTGCTTAAGTAAGTGCTTGGCAAAACGAAATCATGGCTCAGCCGATCTATCATGTTTTGCAGCCAAAAGGTGCTAGCCTGTTCAACCAAAGACTGGTCAAGCATTCTTTGGCAGATTGCAATCTACTGTTTTATTTATTTTTATTTTCTCTCCCACCTTTATTATTTTTATAAATAACTCAAGGTGGCAAACATACTTAATATTCCTTCCTCCTCCTATTTTCCCCACAACAACAACCCTGTGAGGTGAGTTGGGCTGAGAGAGAATGACTGGCCCAAGGTCACCCAGCTGGCTTTCATGCCTAAGGCAGGACTACAACTCCCAGTCTCCTGGTTTCTATCCTGTTGCCTTAACCACTAGACCAAACTGGCTGTATTGCTGTTTTTATTGCTGTAGGGCACTTCTGCCCAGCCTCATTGTGCCAGTTCAGAACGAGCTGCAAAGCCTTATGTTCCCACAGTTGCCTACTGTGTCACTGGTGTTTGAGAACTGAGTCTTTTCCCCTCCTTGGTTCCATGCTAGTTTGCCTGAAGCTCATCTTTTCTACTAGATTTTTTTTCTTGTTTCATCTCATCTCCTGACTCTGAGTTTCAACACCCTATTCTTACGTCAGCAGGCATTGTTTAAAACCCATTTCACTGACCCCTCTACTCTGGCCACTGTAACAGCATGCAACCATGGACAGAATTATTGGGAAAATTGTCTCATTAGAAATTGCCAGCATGCTATTATTTCATCATAGCACTTTGCCTGAGCCTTTAAATAATGCTTTTCCTCAAAACAACTCTCCTATTGGAAAGCTGCAGATGAGCATTGATTGGCCATGGTGTTCTTTTCATATTCTCAGCATTTCAAAGTTAGCAGAAGTGAATATGAACACATGTTGGCTTTAAAGTGTTTTGGAATAGTGAGGAGGCAGCTTAAGAGTAGGTATACGGGGAACAATCCAAGATTGTCCCCCAACTGTCTTACCCGTTGAACAGTATCCACCATCATCCTGGTAGACTTCACTGAAGGAGGGCCCCAGTCAAATGAATTATATGTATGTGTGTATCCAAGAGTCTCTGTCCTAAAACACCATTTTCACATGCCTTTTCAGTAGATTTGAAAGCTATCACCTTCTCCAGTACCAACACTATGGTAACATCTCCTAGCCCTTTACCATCACTAATTCTGCCTGGAAGTAACTGCCCAGCCCAGAGTGTCATGTTCCCATTTCAATGTGCTGTTAACATTGTAACGTTTCACATGTCATCTTCCGTTCCGTGTTCCTTCACCCGGGGTTTTTCCATTCCTTCACCCTCCGTTGTTTTGAGGGCTTGGAATGTATGTTTGGGTTTGCGCTCCTGCTCAAGGTTACTTTCCCAGGCGCGTCTAACGGCTTCTAGCACCTGGGAGGGGGAGCGTCCTGACGAGGGATGGGGCGGAACTTGATTACAGGCAAAGCTTTTAAGTTTGTATTTGGCGCGCTTTTGCTCATTCTCAGCTTTCTCTGTATTTGCATACTATTCCTTTAATAAATCAGTTATCTTTAAGCCCGAGCTTGTGAGACTGAGTATTTGGGATTAGGCAACCGTTACATAAAGCTGAGAATCATTTCATCCATTTTCCGCTAGCCCCATCCAATCGTTGGATAAGAGGGAACGCTAGCGATGACAGAACATCAGCTTCGCGCAAGTGATGGAAGCGAGGAGGAGCGGGAGGCGGCAAGGATCCGGCCAGCTCTAACCTCGAGAGCGCAAAGAGCAGCACGTCGGGAGTTGCGGGATGTCCAATTAGATGAGCTGCTGATATCCATGCAGGAGAGCCTCAGGAGTGAACATAGAACTGTTATGGAAAGAGCACCGGGGAGGGGGTCTCCACAATTATCCTGGGAGCCCGAAGTCCCCTTGTCACCGAGGGTGGTGGTAACCAACCAACCCCTGGAAGAGCCGATCACTCCAGCTCGTATGAGGGCATTAGAGGATAAAATGGATTTAATAGTGACAATCCTTAAGGATCTACCCAGAGATGCAGAGCCCACCCCGGAGGATTGGGAGGAAGAGCCGTCACAGTACCCCAGGCATAGTACCCTACCAACCAGGGGGAGAAGCAAGACTCGATCAGCCCGTCAGGCGGGGGGGCGAGAGGCAAGACCTCCTAGGGATCGGCCACCCATGGGGGCTCGGCGTACGCTGACATTCGCGGAACCGCCACAGCCAGCTGAGCCGGCAAGAAACTTCCCACCATTTGGAGTGAAGTTCGATGGGGATCCCACTACGCTCTCCTTCTTTATCACTAATGCCAAGCATTATATGGAAGATTGGGGCCGGAACTTTCGGTCACAACATGGCAAAATCAATTTCATTGCCAACAAACTGAGAGGAAGGGCAGCTGATTGGTATGTGCAACTGTGCCAGGCTGAGGCAACTGAGTTAGAGGACTTCGAGGACTTTTTGTGGGCTCTTAAACAGCATTTCGAAGACCCTCTAGCCCAAGAAACAGCAAAAAATGCCCTGAGGAAACTCTACCAAGGGTCCCTCTCAGTTGCCAATTATGCGTTGGAATTTAAAGCTTTGTCAGGGAAAGTGGAAGACTGGTCTGAGCCAACCTTAATTGAAATGTTTAAGCAGGGGCTAGAACCAGAAATCCTTCGCTGGGCACTAGGAAGAGATGATCCCAAAACGCTGTATGGGTGGATTCAGTTGGCGGGCAGCGCAGAAAATGCCCTGCAAACCTATGCCCATACCAAAGAGCTTAGACAATCGCGTCTTGCTAGAGGAGCGCGCACATCTGGACTTGCCAGCCGCCCCAAACCCAAAACCTGGGAAGAAGAAAGGGAACGACGATTCTCCAAAGGTCAGTGCCTGAGATGTGGGAAAGAAGGGCATCGAGCCACGTCGTGCCCGAGACGCCGTCCAGAGGAACGACAGACGAAACCTACAGTAAAGTCGCCTGCTCCTGCTCCACCGCGGAAACTGAAAGCGGCCGTCGCAGAACTGGACCCCCCAGAACTACCCTTCGGAGAAGAGGAAGAAGAGTTGCAATTCGAGCAGCCGGCGGGAAAAGCCTACCACCTGCCCTGAAGGGCGCCCTAGGGCAGGTGGAAGAAACCGGGCGTAACCACGATTCGGTGAGTGGAAATTTCCCCACACTGACTGTTAAAGTTAAACTGAGCTCAAAAACCAAAACTGTGGAAGTTTGGGCCATGCTAGACTCGGGCTGCTCCCGTTCCCTTATGCACCCTGATGTTGTAGCGGCTCTGGAACTGCCCACGTTCCCTTTGCCAAGACCTATGATCTTCACCCAATTGGATGGAACTATGGCAGGAGGGAAAGCAGTCAATCATTCCACGGGACTGGTCGCCTTGCAGATGGGCTCCCATCAGGAAAAGCTGCCATTTGTGGTAGCTCCAGTGGGGGGTCCTCTGGTTATCTTGGGGATGCCTTGGTTTGTGCAACAAAACCCTTTTATCAACTGGCTACATAGAACTGTGACTTTTGCAGATGGATTTTACAAAGTACCCGAAAAAGACCTACTGGAAGACATGGAGGGTGGAGGGGTAGCGTATACTACTGTGCAAACGCTTCAACCTCTTGAGGGACTACCCAATCAGTATCAGGATTTTGCTGAGGTATTTGGGGAAAAGGAAGCAGATCGCTTGCCACCCCACCGAAAAACGGACTGTGCCATTGAATTTTTACCAAACGTAAAATTGCCTCACCCAAAAATATACCCCATGTCTCCCAAAGAGCTCACTACGCTAAGGGAGTTCATTGACAAAAACCTGGCTAGGGGTTTCATTGAGCCTGCTAATTCCCCGGTAGGAGCCCCTGTCCTCTTCAGGCCAAAAAAGGATGGGTCATTAAGGCTTTGTACCGATTTCCGCGGGCTCAATGCGGTCTCAATATTAAATAAATATCCTTTGCCCCTGATCAAAGATATGTTATCACATCTGGCCAGAGGCAAAATCTTCTCAAAACTAGATTTGAGAGAAGCCTATTTTCGTATTCGCATAAGGGAAGGGGATGAGTGGAAAACAGCATTTAACTGTCCTCTTGGGGCTTTCCAATACAAAGTCTTACCCTTTGGTTTATCCGGAGCACCTGGGGTCTTTATGCAACTAATCAATGAGGTCTTGCATGACCACCTATTTAAGGGGGTACTGGTATACCTGGATGATGTATTGATTTATACTGAAACCATGTCAGAACATATCCACTTGGTGCGTCAGGTACTGGCTAAATTGAAAAAAGCAGAGTTGTACGCTAAACTGTCAAAATGTGCCTTTCATCAGTCACAAATTGATTACCTCGGCTATCGAATTTCAGCTAAGGGCATTGAAATGGACCCTGCAAAAGTAGAAGCTATTGTGGCATGGGAGCCTCCCCGTACCAGGAGACAATTACAAAGTTTCCTTGGATTCGCTAATTTTTATCGGGCATTTGCCCAAAATTTTGCTGAAATTGCCCTCCCCCTTACTGAACTGTTAAAAACCAAAGGACAGGGGGATACGCGACGTTCGAAGAACCCAGGCGCGCTCCTTAAATGGACTCCTGTCAACAAGCGTTCGAAGCACTCAAACAAATCTTTACCACAGAGCCAATTTTACACCATCCAGACCCCTCTAAACCCTTCGTTGTACAAGTCGATGCTTCTGATTTCTCCATAGGAGCAATCTTGTTACAATCTGACCACTCTGGCGCCTTGAAACCCTGTGCTTACCTCTCTCGCAAATTCACTGAAACTGAGAGGAGATGGCACGTTTGGGAAAAAGAGGCTTTTGCTGTAAAAACGGCTTTAGAAACGTGGCGACACCTATTGGAAGGCACTTCCAACCCTTTTGAAGTCTGGACCGACCATAAAAACCTGGAAGCTCTAAGCACCAGTCGAAAACTCAGTCCCAAACAGCTGCGCTGGGCTGAGTTTTTCAGCCGCTTCGACTTCACCCTTCAGTTCATACCAGGCAAGAAAAACTTTTTAGCTGATGCACTCTCCCGCAGACCCCAAGATGCTGGCCCAGGGCCAACGGTCCAAGGCACCGTCTGGACCGACAAACAATTAAGTTTGGCAGCGGTGACTCGCAGCCAGACCCGAGCGCAATCAACGCAACCTCCAGCCGCTCTGCCTTCCAGCCGCTCGCCGCGCTTGTCAATTCCATCCGATTTGCAACAACAGTTGCTGTTCCACCTTAAAACAGATAGTTGGTTACACACCAATAGAAACAGTTTAACCTTCACTGACGATCTTGCCTGGCACAACGATCGCCTTTATGTACCCGATGCTATGCGAAAAACCATACTCCAGCGCTGCCACGATGACAAGCTCGCTGGACATTTTGGCTATGTAAAAACTCTGCACCTTGTCCGCCGGCAATTCTGGTGGCCAACTTTACTCAAAGACCTGAAGGCATATGTTACTGCTTGCCCTGTGTGTGCAGCGATAAAGCGCAAAACAGGCAAACCCCAAGGTCTCCTCCAACCCATTCCACCACCCCCGCTCATGATCGACAACCACCAACACTTCGAGGTGACATCCATCCTCGACTCCCGACGCCAGCGCTCCACTTTACAGTACCTCGTCCGCTGGAAACATTTCCCTCATCCTGAATGGGTTGCTGCTCCAGACGTGCTTTCCCCTTGTCTGGTAGCCCAATTTCACTCTGCCTATCCTCACAAACCTGCTCCATAATCTTTCTTTGGGGGGGCAATATGTCATGTTCCCATTTCAATGTGCTGTTAACATTGTAACGTTTCACATGTCATCTTCTGTTCCGTGTTCCTTCACCCGGGGTTTTTCCATTCCTTCACCCTCCGTTGTTTTGAGGGCTTGGAATGTATGTTTGGGTTTGCGCTCCTGCTCAAGGTTACTTTCCCAGGCGCGTCTAACGGCTTCTAGCACCTGGGAGGGGGAGCGTCCTGACGAGGGATGGGGCGGAACTTGATTACAGGCAAAGCTTTTAAGTTTGTATTTGGCGCGCTTTTGCTCATTCTCAGCTTTCTCTGTATTTGCATACTATTCCTTTAATAAATCAGTTATCTTTAAGCCCGAGCTTGTGAGACTGAGTATTTGGGATTAGGCAACCGTTACACAGAGGTTCTCCTTTTTTATGTGCTGAGATACAAAATCCTTCAACTGGAGATGCCAAAAATAGAAATTGGGACCTTCGAGGGGCACTTAATCAGCTAGTTTATTAGCATGAGGTTTGCCAAACTATCCCACTTCTTTCAACTTTCAAAGCATACCTGCCCCTGTTGCCATGGTTTCCACTTGACAGATTAGGCAGTTCTGGGAACATTATACATTTAAACACTTCTGGCAGGTGAGAGCCCTGCTTCGGTCAGCATTTCAAGGGTGCATGGAATGACTTACTACTTTGTCCTTCAAGCAGGCCAGGCTGAAGAATCTTCTTTCACTGCATGTTTTATGGGTAACACTTGAACAAAGGATTGCCAAGTTCTGAAATATTTTAAGGATTGAACAGTATTTATACTTCAGATACAGATTTACATGTTATACTAAGCAAATACGTATGTGAAACATACTATGTAAAGCTAGTCATTTTAGTTTGTATATTATAATTCATAATTTAGCATTATGTGTATATCAGGCCATTAAAGTTTGTAAACTAAACTCTGTTAAAACAAACCTTGTCTTGTTTCAGGTTATGACTCCAACTGTAAAAACCAAGTTGCCACTGAAGGCTCAAGAGCAGAGGAAGTAATTTTTGCCTGATCAGTTATTATTATTAATGTTGTTATATTTCTGGAGCATCTTTAATAACTAGAAATCACATATAACTCAAAAAACTCTCTGTATCATGTTCACAGATTAAAAGGGTCTGGAGGGGAAAGATCACATCTGAATGAATGTAAACAAATTGCTTTCCCTTCAGATTTACTTTTTAAAAGTCAAGTGATAGTGTTACAGAGTGAAACTGATATCTCATTTCTTTGGGGATTTAAAAAGTTGGCAGATATGCAAATCATCAATTATAGTCTGGCGGGATTTCAGTAACTGCTACACCTCAACTCAAGAGCCTTGTGTGGCACAGAGTGGTAGGCGGCAGTATTGCAACCGAAAACTCTCCCCACGACCCGAGTTTGATCCCAGAGGAAGCTGGATTCTCTGCTAGCCGGTTCAGGTCGACTCAGCCTTCCATCCTTCCGAGGTCAGTAAAATGAGAATCCAGCTTGCTGGGGAAGGTGACTGGGGAAGGCAATGGCAAACCACCCCGCTATAGTCTGCCAAGACAACGTCACGAAAGTGGCGTCCCCTCAAAGGGTCAGACATGACTTGGTGCTTGCACAAGGGACCTTTCACCTTCACACCCCAACCCAAACAATAACAACTTGGTTGAAAGGCCTTCAATTCTAAGTTGCTAAAGCAATCAACCGAGAGATGGTTGTGTTTTGGTTGGTTTATATACTAACCATTCTGCAAATGGTGCAGAAGTGGGAAAGTGGGGTTTCTGCTGTAGGAATCCTAACGAATTCAACTATGGAAACAACAGGCTTTTTTTTTTTAATCTCTCACCTGGTCTCTGTAGGAACACGGCATCAGCTGCTGCTACGGGAACTTCAGTGTGAAGAAAGCAACTGAGCAAATAGCAGCAGTGCTTGCAACCTTTGCCCCATCATCCCAGCCCACAGCAAATAGCGCAAGAACACATGGGAGCGAAAGAGAACTCCCTTGGAATCACTTCTGGCCTCGCAGACACTGTTCATTTGGTTTTTCATGGAAAAAAGTGATGGCATGAGCATTCCCTGCAGAGCAGGAAATTGACCCACTTTGCAGGTACAATACGAAACCAGAGAGGCATGATGTCCACTGATAGGGTAGATGTTTGGTAGAACATTCAAAATTAGGACCATACTGAACTTAAATTCTACTGCTTATATAAACTTTGCATTATTAAACAACAAAGCAGATCTCTTTATTTTGACCAATTTGTTCTCCTTGTAGTGGATATAATGGGATAGTTTCTTACTAGAAGTCTAACTCTGCCATACCTTTATGGCCTAATATAGCAATGTAGTCCCCCCCGCCCCCTTCCACAACATGAAAGGGATTAACCTTTGAGGCTGCTTAATTCTCTATCTGATCCACATTTGCAAAGTACAGTTGAGGAACCTATTGCAACAATAATAATAATGATAATAATAAATACATTTATTGTTTTATATATATATAACAAAAAGAAATCCGCTGTTATACCAATTGTGACTGGAGTCCTTGGAGCAATACCTAAAGGACTCCCTTGATATTTGGAAATTTTGAATTTATTGGACCTGAACACCCTAAAAAATACCCTGCTTGGAACTACTTATATCCTCAGACGCTATCTTAATCATTCTTAGGTCCTTGGATAGCATTTGAATTAAGTTTTCACCAGTCTTTGACTGTGAATCTAATTGTAGATTACAACAACAACAACATGCCACCCGACTCCCAGAGATTCTGGGTGGTTTACAATTGTTAAAAACATTTTAAAACAAAGAATACAAAGTCGTAGTGTTTTTCCAAGAGTTTCAACTGTACTCCTCTTTCAATGCAAGCACAACTTCACCATTATCAGAAAAACTTCCCGGAAATTACTAAACCCACTGTCAACACAGCCCCTTTGCAGAGGTTCTAACATTAAAGAGAGAGATGAAACATGGCAGGAAGGAAGCAATTCCTCCTCCTCTCTTAGGAATTTTGCCCTGGCAACAGCTCCCTCATAACAGAGGCCTTGTCTGAAGTAGAATGTCTGGTTCTTTTTAAAGAGGATTAATCCCTGAACTCTGATCATTTCTTCCTCCTAAAACAAAAGAGGGATATAAAAAAAAGATCTTGCCTCTTCTCAGATCTTTTACCAAAAGTAAATGGAAACGCACCCAAATGTAGCTGGAGAATCCCACCGCCCCCTCCCCCCAAGCAAAAATGCTTCACCTAGAGGCAAGGTTGGGGGGTGAACACAAAGAGTTCCTCTCTTTACCTGGGAATACTGTACTGGAGGAGGCCACAGCGTTCCCGTTGCCGAGAGCCCCTCCAAGCAAGTTTCTTCTAAGCTAAGACGGGCCCCTTGTCTGCCAGTGCAACTCTTTTAGCCGTCTTCTTAGGTCCTGCCTGCATTCCTGAGCAAGATAAAACTGAACAGATGCCAGACAGACAGAGGCGAGATTTGAAAGTGGGCTGGCCATGCATGGGGGATTTGGGGTGGGGGTGCCTTCAGCCGAGATGTGGTGTTCACCCTTCCTTGCAGGAGAAAATGTCTGCAGTATACCCAAGAGTAAAATGTATTGTAGTCTCTGTCTAATAAATACTATACTGTAAGCCAGCATTTCTCAAACTTTTCCATACCACGACCCCCTGAAATGGTAAATGAATTTGAGAGACTCCCTCATGAATGATGATGATGGGGTTGGACGAGAGATAAAAACACCACTTTTAATCAGTACATTTTAATTTATATCTCACAGGGCTTCTCAAACTTTGTAGTACAACTGCCCACTGCTGTTTTGCATTGGTGAAGTGAGGAGCAAAGGCTAGGATGAGGTTTGACCGTGTTCCCACTTTGCCTGCTCAAGTCTGATCAGTTTTCTTTTGTGTGCCCCAGTTTGGAGAACCCTGCCATAAGCAGGCCACAGTAGAAGAAATGTTACAATTGCCAAGTTGATGAGGAGCCCCATCCCATCTGTTGCCACTTTGCTCATTTTAAGGCTGTATCTTAAGTGTTTCTCAACCTTGGCAACTTTAAGGCTTGTGAACTTCAACTCCCAGAATTCCCCAGCCAGCATGTTTTATTGAAAGACTATTATTGTCTGAATATCTGTTTCCCTTAGGTGTAGCCACAATGGAGCAAACATCCAATTGTAATAATCATTTTAAAAACTTGTTTTATATAGGAGATGAAATTAGTACTGTATTCACTAAATTTTTTATCTAATTAAGGCACCTGAATCTTGCATTTTAGCTTCTGAATAAATATTTGAGATTGAACTATTTTAGGAAAAGTATCAAACTATATTTGATGTTTACCAGAGGCATAGTTGTATGCATTATACCATAAATTAGTACTTAAAACACACACACACCCTCCCCCTGCACCATCAATCCTAGGCTAATGCAGAGCCTTCTAAGAAAGAATAGTGAATATCAAAGCCAAATGTCAAAAAAAAAAAGCAGATTTTAGCTCTCCAACATTTTCATAGTAGACAGCTGTCTCATGTGACAGGCATAGTAGTAGAGGGCTTAGCCTGGTTTTTCAAATATTCTGATTTCTATAGAAGAATGCTGGGTAGTTGTAGCTGGAGATTAAGGATAAAGACACAGGAGATGTACTGTACCTGGACAACATGCTGGGTCTTCCAGCTTCATTATCCACTAAAAAGCCTGAATGCAGTACCCTCCTCCCTCCATCAAGATAGACCAAAAAAGTAGGACGACAAGGGGCTGTTTTCATGATCAACTCTCCTACAGCTTTAGAAGAACACTGAATGGTCCTGGCCCAGCTAATGTACTTTTATGGCAGTAGTTTCAGATTTTTTTGCCTGTATTAAATGTTTCCCTACAGAATGGAGGGAATTTATTGTATGAAATTTAATTTTTTACAAGATTAATGAAATTTAATCTTTCCTCAGAAGAATACAACCTCAAAGGCTTCAGGGCTTGATGATCATTATCCATTCAGACATTAACTTTGAAAAAAATGGGGGTCACGTGGGTGGAGGAACACTTTTTCAACTCAATGGACTGTTGCATAACATTATTTGAAGTGACCCCAACTGCTATCCATCTGTCAGCTGAATAACTTTCTGCATGCATTTGCTACCTTGATCATTGTTTCAATCCAATGGAATGTTGAAAGAAATCATATAAAGGAGGATGGAATTCTTTCCATCCAGGGCTGGCTTTAGGCTAAGGCTGAGTAGGTACTGGCCTATGGCACCAAATCTTTCTAAAAGTACAGATCTTCAGCAGAAGGTGATGCCATCAGTCAATGTGGCCCAGGGGCATCATATACCCTTGAACCACCACTGTTTCTGCCTTTCAGCAGAATAACTCTGAAAACTGAACAGAACAAGAGGTGCAAAAGTAAGTCTGCAAATGGACCAGCCTGGAGATGGTAGAGAAAAAAAGTCCAGATAAATTTCCACAGTGTGTCCCTGTGGGAGAGGCCATCAGAAAGCAGCTTAGCAACTCCTACATCCTAAGCCCCCCTCCCAGTCAAGTGACCCAGAACAGAGCTATTATTAAGGAATTGGAAAGAAATCCATACACCATGTTCATTCTTTCCCTACGTTATTTTTAGCAAAAAAAAAAAAAGCTCTAGGTGCACCAAACTCTCTGGGTAATTTCTAAACCAAGGGGTATGCAATGTTTGAGAGGTCAGGCACTGCAATTCAGCCTCCCAATCTTCTGAAGGGCCACAACTTTTGGCCATTTTGCCAACCAATTTTGGTGACATAACTGTCAGGTTCTACAGTTCATGGGATGCCCTCTTCCACTGTAAACATGTATTTGATTATATTGGATTCAGGGTTACCCAAGGATCAGGTACATAGATAGATTGAATTCCACTTTACCAATCTCAAAGTGCAAGTTATCCTAACACAGATAATTCACACATACATTGGAACAAGCAACTGATACACAGAAATTAATAATACGAATCTGAGTTCTGTATTATAATGCTGTTATGCCAATACTATGATCATATATTAGTAATCTGCCATTTTATGTCTTGCAGTCAATAAAGTGGAGTCAGGGTAACAAGTGTTCACCAGGTGAATGTCTGATCCTCTTCAGGCCCAATCTCACATTTTCAAGAATACTTTGTTCATTCAAAATAATTGAAGTTTCAGAGTATATCCATAGCAATACAATTTCCCTCAATTCCTTCAAAACAAGCCATGTTGCTTGAAAAATCATTAGTTCAATTGAAAAGTAACTCTTTAGATTCACCCATAAAGCCTCCCCCTTTCCACAAAATTTATCCACACCAGATCATGTAGTCCAGAAAGTGTTGAAGATCACTGATCCAGAATGCTGTGCCAAGCAATTCACCCATTTCTTGTCCAACAGAGTTTACAACATCCATGTCTCCAACCTTCAGAAACAAGCTTTCTGAATCCAGCGGAGATGATTTAATTGCTTGCCAAATGTTTCTCTCCCAGCTTCATTGTCTCTGTCTGTGGCCCAAGCCAGCGACACCTCTTTCCTCACAACAATAGGACCTGCTCTCACACTGAAGCCACTCCATTATACAACTGTGTCTAGCTCTCTGGGAATATATAATTGAACTGACTAAGGATTTGCTCCACAATCTGATTCTGGAAAGCCATGTACATAGGCATATTGCCTTCTTCTGCCTCTGGTTTCAATAATGTTGGCCCAAAGACAATTGCAACACTCTGCAGAGACATGCGGTTCTCCTCCCGGAACTCTATAACCCTGGAAAAATAGAAAAGGACACCTTGAAGCCACAAGAACAACTCTGAGATGCCATCAGAAATAGGACTTAAGTTCCAATCCTCTTTTGGTTGGGGTTTAATTTTATCATTTATTTTTATGAAGTGTGCACTTCTATAAAGATTGTTAGCCACCTGCCTGCCCCTTTCTTGCCCCTCTGGCTGCTGAAGTGTCACTGAATATTCTTTCTTTCAAGCAGCACAGCAATTAAAAGTGTCACCCACTAAATTCCCATGGTGATGCAATATTTAGGCAGGCAGGCAGGCAGGCAGGCTTGGTGGGATAAGGGAATGAGGTGGGATTTGCCTTCTAGCAAGAACTTAAAGGTAGGAAGGCCACAAGGGTTGACTCTAGATGGGAGGAGACTGTGGCTGAGGCAATACATTCACACAGGATCTATGGCCACAGGACTGCTTTTACTGTAGAATTAGCACTTGACAGCCCAAACCAACTGAGAAATCTGGAAGATGGAGCTGCTTACCTGCAGAGATGCTGGAAAAGTACCCTCATGGTATTGAGATTAGCAGGAGGTAGAGAATGCACAAGCTCCCGTAAGCGGTGGCTTCGCTTTGTGGGGTCTGTAATTTCTGCAGTCCCAAAAAAAAGATTTCACTCATTTTATTCTTTATACAAATGGTCCTAAGAAATAACAGCAGTTTGTCTAAATCCTTCTCCTTTTATTGTTATTTTTTTAATGCTATGAAAAATACAGGACATCATACCATAATGCATTTTCTTGCCACCCTGTTCTTTCCAGCAGTCAAAAGCAAGGGAAAAGGTGCATATTAGACCATGAGACACATTCTCCTAATCTGATCTTACAAAGAGAGGCTATGCCAAGCCTAGTCTAAATGCTAGATGCCATGCTGCCTCCTATAGCTTAGGTGAGGGCAGACTTCAAGGTTTTTTTTTTTACTGAACATCCCACAAATTATAACAGGGCAAAACACGTGTGTGTGTGCACGCGCCTTCGAGTCAGTCTTGACTCCTGGTGACTGCCTAGACTAATCCATGAAGTCTTCTTGGCAACATTTTCAAAAGCGGCTTGCTAGTTTCTTCATGCCTTAGCTTTTTTTTTTAGCCCAAAAAGTTAGGGCTTTGATATTTATATTCAAGTTAGCCTCTAAATAGTCCTCTTATCCTTCCCAAGAATACAACATTGTCTTACTAATGGCAGCAATTAATTTGTCAAAATGGCTGAAGGGGAAGAGTGGCTCAGGCAGCTCGCGGAAGAAGAGTTTGAGTGCCCCAGTGATAACGTGAACATCATCCCAACGGCCGTCATCAAGATCCAGGTGCTCATCTGTAAAATTAATGACAACACTTCAGGCTATACAATCCCTTCCTATGTCCCACAGCACTGAAGAAAAAGGTAATGATAGCACTGCAACCATAACTGATTCTTGGATCAACTTTTATTCACAATCCTTGAACCAGAGAACATCACAATAATATTTGTTTCAGAATCATGCTAAAGAAAAGAAGAGGACCCCCTTTAATCACCCCAGAAGTGAGCAGAGCGCACTTAGCTTCCAGAAGGGAGTTAAAATTCAGCTCTACCTGGAGAGCAACTCAGATTACCTAAAGTCCTACGGGTAGGACTAGTTAGTGTTAAAAAGTTATGCTGAGGTAAATCAAAGTTTTTCAACCTTGGCAGCTTTAAGATGTGTGGGCTTCAACTCCCAGCATGCTGGCTGGGGAGTTCTGGGAGTTGAATTCCACAGATCTTAAAAGTTGCCATGGTTGAAAAACACTGAACTAAATGTTCCTCACCTTGCTTTGTCTAGTATGTGAGGCAAAGCATGGCACGGCAAAGTGGCTCCAAGAGAGAAGCTGGGTCAATAGGTACTGATTCCTGACCCCTCGAGGGTTCTTTCATACATTCTAGTATGTCCATGTGGGATATGGACAGTAGGATGGGAAACATTTCTTTCATGCTAGAATATCATTCACTAACTTCAGAAAGCCTCAGCAGTGTGTTGGGGATAAGACAAAGAAGTTGATACCAACACATCTGGACAGTGTTCAGGTTTCAGGAGGCCTGCTGTACACATCTCAAATGTACCCACAGGAATTAATGAACCTGGGATCTTCTACAGGCAATGGGTGTTATGCCGCACTTAACTATCCTGCTTACAAGTCACAGTGGCTTACCACGGTCAACTTTGTAGCGCAATTTCTGTATTGTAGCCAGGTTACCATTTATCCGATAAAGTCCATCAATATCCAAGCCTGAGAGGGAGAGAGATAGCAACCATTATCAATATATCCACAAGAGAAAAATAGGTGCAAAGTAAGGGCCTTTTCTCAACTTTTCACTTCTTTTGCTTCAGTACAAAAGCAACTTAACAGAGCTTTTTATGAGTCATAAAACCAGAATGAATGACACAAAATGTAAATATTATGGAAATTCTGAACAAGTTGCATAATGCATGCACATCGTAAAACTGAAGATGTGGATTGCCTGGGCTCAGATGTTCAATTTAGGTGAGATGTGGAGTATCCTATACCTCTTTTCTCCACAGTGGAGATGCACTGCCTGACGAACTGAGGCACCGTGCTCTTCTCACGGTCACACAGAACTTGAAGAGCACATCCAAACACCTGATCTGAATTTAAACAAAAACAAAAAGCACATCACATCAGGCAAGAAAGATGGATCACATCATTTTCTAAATTAATATCCTTCCATGTAGATTTTAGTACTGCCTTGGAAAGCGATGGTTGAGCCCCAAAAGTTAAATGTTAAAAGTATTTAAACTAGCTACAAATTAAATGGCGAACCAACTGTGGGCTGGAGTGATACTCAAAAGCCATTTTTTGAACAGCGTTCTCTCTCTCCTGGGAATGTACCTTTAATGTAGCCTCGCTCTCTCAGGTACTGCAGAGGTGGACGCTTCAACAGAAATTTCCGGAGCTTGTTACGGACTTTGTTGGATTCATTCTCAGAGTTGAGGGAGCTGGATGAGTGCCAGAAAGCTGCAAGGGGACAATCGGCATTAGAGTACCCATGTGGGGATGGAAGCATTGTTTTAAAGGTATGCTGAAACTTGAATATGCTGTCATCTTTCAGGAAAAAAAAAAGCAGCAAAAAAGAGGAAATGTACGTTTCTCCATCAAGGTGATTTTAGAGGCTTTTTATATGTGATGCTAGAAGTTCATTTGTTTTGAAAAAAAGTCTTTTGGGAGGATGTATAGTCTTTTAGTTGAAAGAGTAAAATCAATTCACAAATGGCTTTCTGCTGGTTCCTATTCTGTACTGCTGCCAAGAGTACTATATAGACACATTCATGAAATCACTAGAAATCAAGCTCAAATTGAAGAAGACTTCACCTTTACAAATATTCAGACATCAATACATAAACAGCATAGGAAAGAGAATAAAGGGGATTCTACTATCATGCATGGAAAATTATTATTTCTAAAAATACTATCACTACTACTATGTAACAAATAGCAGTAGTCATATTTATTTTAGTTATATACCACTCTTCCTCCTAAACAACAGGAGTTTTATCAATATGGGGATCTTCTGTGTATGTAAGTATCCTTCTTTCCTTGATTCCAGAGCAATCAAAAGCTTGTAAGGATCCAAGACTTTCTCAAAGATACAGCTTGCAATCTGGTAAGGCACTCTTCCCCAACTTCAGGGGTATAGAACTAGACCTTCCATAACATCCCACCCATTTGGAGAAAAGTAGGTTGGAAATATAACAGAATTTGCTATGTTATTTTAATCATCATGTTCCAGGATTATTTCTCTTTAATTTAAATTTAAACCCCTTTCACAGCTTGTAAGGAAACACACCCTCTTTCAATGTACATGACTCAGGCATGCTACAGTTTTAGCCTTCTTCTTAGGCTTTTCCACGCTGTAGCCTTCAGCTGCTAATCTGCGCGTAAACTAGCTGGAAATTAAAACGGCTTACAAAATTCCTTTCTGGATTTCAACCATGTCCTCCCCCTTGGCCACACTGATAGTCAGGTGTTCTGTCCCCTACTTCTTTTTCCTTCCCACCCATGCCAGGAAAGCAAGTGCCAATTGCTTTCCTTTTTGTTGGCATGTCTTCTGAAGACTGCTGAATTTTTTTTTACAAGAGTTCTTTCTGCCACTTGGCCAGGAAAGAGAAACTTGGCTGAACTCTTTGTCAATTTCACCCAGTTAAAAGAAACAAGTATTACAGGAATGGCCAGCACTTCACCATTTCTCTCTGAATCTCCAAAACAAAACAAAACAAAACAACAGCCTGCATTTCAGTGTTTCATTGTTGAACTCAGAAAAAAATAAAGGCCCAACCTGTTGAGAAAATTGTCAGACAAGTTCTAATTCAGTAGCAAACCTTAATTTTATGGTTACTTGAAATCCTAATTAAAGATCCCTGGTTACTAAATCCTCTTTAAGGATCTTAGGTAAAAGAAGGATTAAAAAGTCTTGAATTCTGAAAACTACTAAGCATCTGTGGATAAAATATGTCCACGGTATTCATTGAACTTGTTAATTTGCAAATATGTATGTTTCCATTTTGGTTTTCATCAAAAACTCTACCGCTGTTGTCAACCTCAGACCACATAACTTTACCAGTGGACAGAGCACAGACCTGGATTCTTCTTCTCACTTTCTTTCTCTTTGTTCCCTACTTGTTCCTTGGATTTTAGATCTGCTGAATTATCCTCACTCTCTTCCAAAGGTAAATCTGTAGGCTGAAAGAAATAAAGAGCAACTGTTGTAATGCCTGCCAGGATGCCTTCCCCATGCTGGAAGAACTGCGGAATCCTAGTATTGCCAGTCCCTCAAAATCAGTAAATATTCCACCTCTCCCTCCTTTATTTTCCTTTTTTTGAGCAGACAACAGTAGTAGTATTGTAGTAACAAATATGGGAGATTTACAAATGAGAGTGAGTGTCATCTGGATGCTCCTTAAAAATCCCATGAATGAGGCAGAGCAACTGCAGAAAAAAAGGATTGCCTGGAAGCATACTCAATGTGTGGTTTTCTTCCATTTATTCGAACAGGAAAACAAAAACCACAAAGAAGTGTTGCCTAATTGAGTGCATGTAAAGTTCAGTGACAAGTTTTGCATACATTTATGTCACACCAGCTTGTTCACTGCTGAAGAGAAGGGGAAATCAACAAAAGTCTACCAGCTGCATCCCTTCTCCTTTTATCCAATCTCATGAAGAAGAAAGCCCTTAAAATAACATTACACTTGCAGGACCTCAAGCTCAACAATACCCCCAACAGGGAGAGGACCCAAAATAGCCACAACTACACTGTCTGCAGCTGAGCCAGAAAACTATCACCTCAGCTCTCCAAAAGTGCAGATGTCAAAGATATATAGAGGTCCAGGGCTACTTTCAAACTGGCACAGAAGCCTCATATCAAGTGCTATTACTTCTGAGTAAACATGCTTAGGTTAGCACTGAAAAAGCTTGCTGTATTTTTCCCCCGGAGCAGTGTTTCTCAACCTTGGCAGCTTTCAGACATGTGGCATGGCTGGCTGGGGAATTCTGGGAGTTGAAGTCCACACATCTGAAAGCTGCCAAGGTTGAGAAACACCGCCACATGTTCAAAACTGTTTTGCTGTTAAAAAAAAGGATTTCCTGGCAGAAAGGAGATACTGAGATGGCATGAGGAAATTTTAAACTAAAAAAACCTCCCAATGCTCTAAAATGCCCCTGATCTGGATGTGAATTGACTTACATTCAGGAAACAAAACATAAAAAATAACCCAGAGATTGTAACTGTACCATGCTGTATGGTAGGAATAAGAAATCTGTACCCTTTCAGACACTGCTCAACTATCAACTCCCCGCAATGCCAGCCAGCACAGCCAATGGTGGGAAGTGCTGTAGTTCAGTAACCTCTGAAAAGGCTAAAGCCCCCTACATGGGAGCATGACATAACATAACATCTGTCTCTCTCTGCTCTGAGAGTTTAAGGGAAGGTGAACGGCATACACCATTCTGATGACTCCCACCCTGTTGTATGTATGAAAAATCTTCCCGTCATTTGGCATAGCATAGATTCAGCAACAAGAGACCTACCAGTCTGCTAATGCTATTATTAATTGCATTGTGCCACATGCTGACAATGGACTCCGAATCATGTTGGATCAAATACTCTGAGCCATCTCGTGTCTTCAGCTGCAACAGAACAAGCATTTGCATGTGTTACCTGGGTAAAAGTTGTTCCCCACAATCAAAAGAACATTGGAAAGTACTCTAATTCAGGACCAGTTGTAAGGATGTATAGAGTATCACTTATATAGCATATTCTAGTACTATTACATTTCTAAGATGAAAAATATCAGACTTTAAGCTACCCTGTAAGCCTCATCTTTGCCCAGGCAATTCTGTCCTGTAAACTGAAATATATTTCCCTTCCATGCAATTTGGTGGCTGCCAGTGTCTCTCAATATTATGCTGCTGAAATTCAAAGTCAAACTGAATTGTCAGTGCTGTGTTGGGGAATTCTGGGAGTTGAAGTCCACACACTCTAAAGTTGCCAAGGTTGAGAAACACTGGAACAATGGCACAGAACTGCACGGGTGCAGTGCCATTTGCAAAGTAGCATACAGGGCTATACTTGCAAGTCTTCATCAGTTTTTAGAATCATTTTATGAGTGACACAGGATAAAACACATTGCGTTCCCATAACAGTAATTCATATCAAGAAATAACTAGACTGACTCTTTAACAGCAGGCTAGCCCTCGCAATCCTTATAGGATAGGGTGCTTTGGAGACCCCCCCATCATAACTTCATCTGCAGGAGTAGGCTGCCTATTATCCTTTGACAAAAAGCACTTCATTTTTCTCCAAGCAGCATAAAATACATTTCCTAAACTGATTGTGGCAATAAGAGAAATGCCTTTTCATTTTGCCACATGTAGCAGAGATGGTCCAGCGAAGAGGGTCATTTCTTTCCTTTACCCTAAACTCTGGCATACTTGGCGATGATGGCCACTATTTCTTACCTCTAAGACATTCTTTTTGCTTGATTTGTCTTTGGGGGCCCAGGAAAGAGATGCTCCAAGAAGTTCCACTGTATATTCTGGGCTGCTTAACACAGAGGGATGTTTCTAAGTGTGAAAAGAGGAAAAGAAGTGGAAGCCACAAAAATGTTCAGACTGGGCCATTGCTCACTGACCTCCCACCTTCCTCCATCAAATTATATCCATCCAGCATATAAATTTTATTACAAATCTCCATTTATTCTGACTGAAAAATGTATCTTGCTTCCATAGATACCCACATTTCTGGCCAAAGTATGTCCGTGTGAGGAAGATTTAGTTATGCACATATATTCCTAATCAATTAGTATGAATATAAATGAAAACAGAAAAGTTTCTAACTTAAAGTAAGGTATAGCTCTTAGAGATGAAAGCCCACAGAGGCAACCTTCTCCATCACTGTGTCCTCCAGAAGTGTTAAAATAATACTTCAATCATCACACAACTAACATTACCAATGGCAAGATGGTTGAGGATGATGATGAAAAGTTGCATTCAACAAACCTACTAATTTTATAAGAGAGGAGTTATTGGACAGTGACCTTTTTGGCCTAGTTTATGAAAAACATTTATCCTATTTTCCCATCAAAGTGCCTAAGGAAGCAAGGAATAGACTTAAAGACAAAAAAGGACAACCATCATTAGAAGATCCAATAAATTTCAGCAGCAAAGTAGTTAAGCGTACCAAGAACTTGCAGGCCTTCCAAATAGAGAAAAAGGGGGTGGGGGGCAAAATGAAGGAAAGAGTTTCTTCTGGAATTCTACATCAGGATGATTTGTATGTGAAGTTTATCAACATCTGATTAATCTATTCCAAGAATGGGGCAAGAAAGAGAACTTTAAAACAATTTGGTAAAATGTTGTTATTTTATAAACAGTGTAATTGCCCAAGTCTTCTTCATCCCAGTTTTGCTTTATTTTTAATGTTGTATCATATTAATAGAGTTATGATTTTTTTTCTGAGCAGTAATATATATTTTAAAAAATAACCTTAATTTATAAAAATTATATGAACCTAACAGAAATTTTATTCACACACACACAGAAACACATATGGGAAGTGATTTCAAAGTCTGGAAATTTATTTTTCCTAACCAAATGCAGCTATCAGTGAGATAAGAAGAAGAGACTCTTCAGGAGATCTTAGTAAATGGGCAGCTTCATATTAGGGAAGATGGTTTTTAAATTAACTGTAGTTGTAAATTTGAATTTCTTCCCCAACTCCCTGTCCTCTTGGAACATCAGCTGGTGTGTCTTTTACCTCAGAGCAGCAAGCTAAGGCTGAAGACTTACCACACTGCTGGAAGTTGAATGCTTGGAGTCCTTGAAAAATATTAAGACACCACCTTCCAAGACTGTCCATGAACAGCTCCAGTTCTTCCTAAGAGAAGGTAAAGAAAGGGCACATCATTCACAGAATAACACTAATTGGGTTGGCATAAAATGAAGAATAAGGGAAGAATTTCAGTTTGGAACAAAATGGTGTTACCATCCAAACATAGTCATCCACATTCTTTCTTTCTCTCATTATTTTTCAACACACCCTGCTCCTGATTATCATCACACAGAAGGAGTATGCCATATCTCTCTCTGAATGATCAACCCAGTCATGAGGAGGGAACAGGCTCAAAATAATATGCAATGAAGACAGACAGAAAATATTTAGCTGAAGAATGAGAGGGAAGCACAGTCAGGAGGCCAACAATTTAGTTCCAAAGAAGAGCTCACAAGTAAGCCAGAAAGGAGTAGGCAGAAAAGCTGAGAAGCAGCTTGAAGCTGTCCTTCAAGAAGTGTGTTTATTCAGAGGAATGCAGACCCATTCAGTTCTAGAAAATGTACAAAGGCAGGCAGTTGTCAATTGGCAAACATCTTCCCCTTCAGCATGGCTTAAAGCAGCTCTTAATTCTCCTGATCACTTGCTTTATTTAAATCAACCCTTGCTTGTTTGGTGACACTGATATGCTTAAGGAAGATTTCTTGGGGAAAAAAAGCAATGGCTACCAGTACTTTCCCTGTTAGCAGTGACTCAGGAATATGACTCCATTTCCATCAGTGGCTTAAGACTCTGCCAATCTAGAGGCAGGGAGTAAAAGTGCCTAAGTGTTCTCTGATACCCAGGCTGCTGTTGAGTGGCCTGAGGAAGTCCCAGTAGGAGCACCATGACCAGAGAAGGAGATTCCATCTTGTGCCTTGAATGACTGGACAAGGAGAAAGCAGGACCTTACAAGGCAACATCAACTGATCTATTCCACCACTACAAGGAAGATTGTGCCCGCTGTTCCCGACATGTTTTTAACTATCAGAGTAAAGAGTACCTCCGGGATCAAGCAAGAAAAAAAGTACTCTTCTAAACTTCCCTCCTGTCTCCCCCTACATCAGAACACTGAAATAAGTCAGTGCATGGAGAATTACAAGGGTAATGGAAGTCCCCAAGACATACAAAGCAGGCCATTCTTACCTCAGGCGTTTCCCTTTATCAGCGGTTTTTGTCCGATAGAGCATCCCAGCTTTCTCAAGAGTTTTCAACTGGGGAGGTGGAGAAAAAAATATGGTGACTTAAACTTACCCTGGTTGCTAGGGAAAACCCCACATCAGAGGAAAGGTTGGCCCTGTTATTAGGTAGGATCAGTAGCTGAGCAGCTCCAATCTTAGGCCATTGGAGGTGGTTGTTTTTAAACAAACCCAAAGTGACTGGGAGGAAAGGTAGGCTCTCCTCACTTCCCAAGCCTGGTGGTCTTGATTTGAATTAAGCCGCTATAAGTTTGTTAGAGGAAATACATCTAGGTATTAAGCCAATACAACACTACAGATATTGTCTAATTTAGTCTAGAGTACAGGAAGATACTGACAATGGGGAGCCTAGTTAGTAGACGTCTTATTTTTGCATTATCAAGCTGACTGAAATAGGAGCCCTTTTTCACCTTCCCTAGGGTGAAAATGATTCTAGAGATTTCTTCTACTGCTCTGAAATGTTAAGCCTCCCATTTTGTACCAGCATGAAGCTCAAATCAAATGATGTTTCATTCTTTTACCCAACAAGCTTCTATATACATTGGCAGGCCTGGGCTCTCAGTTACAATTTAAGGAAAAAACGGTCAGGGAATTGAAGATGTGGGAATTGTAACTGCAGGAGTTAACAAGCTGTTTGGAAGTGGCAGCTTGGTTTGCCACCCTATTCCCAACATTCCCTCCATCTTTCCAAAAGGTCCAAAATGGTTCAAAAGCATGCAAGGGATCAGGATACTAGTTTGCCTCTCCCTTTAATTCATTTATCCAAACCCCACTTCAGATCCTCCATCAGCAGGCTGAGACCCCTTTTTCCTTACCTGCTCCTCTTTTGAGCCAGGGTAAGCTGGCAGGCTGGGGGACCAGCTTGCAAAAGGGCTGCTGCCCAGACTAGATCCACTACTGGTACACTGGCGATGGCCAGATGCGGTCACCTACGTATAATAATTTCATCAGCCGTAAACAACATGGAAGCATGTATACCAGAGTTCTCCAGTATCCTAATCTACTGTATTGTCCCACTCAAGTTTGTACTTATTTTTATCAATACGTAGCCCACTTAAGCTCCTCTTACTTTCAGCAGATGTCCCCATGCCACTTTTAAATTGTTTCTAATATAAAAATCAAGAAAAAGGCAGAATTTCAACTACACCCCTCCCCTCCCCTTTTCTCAAAGCTTAATCTCAAAACCAGCCTTGAGAAATATTACATCGGTATTGGATTCTAAGGAACAACCTTTTTTTTACAAATGGTTTTATTTTTTCCTTCAAATATTATTTATATATGTTGACAGTCAGTGACAATCAACTCATTTTTCTTAATAATGATTAAAACCCTAAAGATATTTTTTCAATAGTGTGTGTAAATGGCTGTTATTACCAGCCAAGATATGCCTACTACCTAGAAGGAGGTTCAGTTTAATATCTTCAACTTGTGTTTCCTAGAGAGGGGAGCGGAAAAATGGGATTTGGAACATAAAAGGAAATAGTGCTAAGACTGGCAGCTAGCTACAGCAGGTTCCAATTGCTGTTGGCAATTGGAAATTGTACTGTATTACACTTTAAAGCAGCCTGCCTTAGTGTCTGGTTGGAGATGATGGAACTTGTATGCCAATTGATTAAGCTTTAAAAGTCTGCTTTACAGGCTGACATTTTCATGGTGTTCATCTCCTTGACTGGGATCACACACTGCACTAAATGCTGGTTTGCTTAACCATGGTTTACTGAATAAATTATGATGGCTGTATATACATAGTAGAGCAAATCCCTTGTTCTATGTGATTACATAATTGACATTTTACTTTAACAGGGCTCTGATTTTGCCACTAGAATGCCTCACTCAGCCTCATAGTAAAATTAACCTTATACTCAGAATCATAGGGTTGGAAGGGACCTTGGAGGTCTTCTGGTCCAACCTCCTGCCCAGGGCAGGAATCCTCAGATCTTCTCAAACAAATGACTGCCCAACTTTTGTTTGAAAACCTCCAGTGATGGAGCATCCACAACTCCAGGAGGTAGGCTGGTCCACTGCTTAATAGCTCTCATGGTCTGGAAATTCCTCATTTCGAACTTGAATCTCCATGTGTATCCTCACTACCAATCTTTCCAAGCTATCCTTACCATGTCTGAGACATGAAGGCTGCCATCAAACATTGGTCCTTCCTGGTTGCCATGGGAAGCCCAGCCCTGGTATGCTGAAGGAATACTGGTATAGTCAAATTGCTTGTAGGAGCCAACTGGAGAATAATCTTCCTCTGGGTAGTGTTCAAGTTCATCAGGAGAAAAGCTAGGATAGTCAGTTTCTGGAGTTGGTGGCTGAAAAAAATTCCAGAAAAGAGATCAACAATACACAACTTTTCCTCCTCCTCAAACAATTCAGGGGATTCTGACTTAGAGGTCTCTTCCCCCAAGGCAGGAGAATAGTGCCTGCCCCGTGGAACAATCTCTCCACCCCAAAATTCAGTTGGCCCCAGCCCTGCTGGCCTTTAAGGAGGTCCTGGAGACCTGCTTCTTCCCCAGTTATAATTATATGAGTTGTGGGCCTGATCCCCACCACAGTATTATATTATGTTATGTTATTTTATCATTTTCTTTTGTATTTAATATGTACTTAACATAGCAATGCTCATTAAACTTGAGTCACAGGCTATATCTACATTTCCCCCAAACTTCGGCTCATAGATATCTTGTTTTTTCTAAGACACGTCTACATGTCTTGCTCTCAGCCCCAGCCTACAACCAAAGCCAGCTAACAATGGATCTTTCTGATCCAGTCTGAAAGCAATGTTCTCCCAAAGCATCTTCTCCCAATGGTGGCAACTGCAGTGATGAAATGGCAGGGGATGGAAACAGCCCAATTCCCATTGGCTGCTGCAAACATGTCTCTCCTCTCTGGTCACTGCCAATTTCCCCACATGACCATTTTTGTTTGTGTTGCTGGACTGACTTAACCCTAAAACAGCCAGCTCCAAGTTCACTACAGTAAATAGATCAGGGCCTTTCTAAAGTGATCCACGTAGAGAAAAAATGGCCCAATTGACATGCAGGTTGCTTTGTGGGGTGCTACAGCTAGAAGAGTATTTGTATTTAAAGGTTCTGTCACACAGGTCACTCTGCTGTTCTGTTAAAACTCACCTTCTACCCTTGGACTATACCAGGGAGAGCTATTGGTGGATGTTTTTCCCGCCAGCAGGCAAATCCACCAATTACTGAACTTTAACTTGCCCTGCAATAAATTAGGACAGTACCCCCCCAACCCTCATTACTGAGGCATTAGAGACAAAGCAAATTTTGCCAACATATTTTTATGCTACCTCATGGACTGGAAAAAAAACACATTAAGTTGGTCGTCATGTGCCCTCTCACTGTCTTGGGGTATGAGCCATCCTGTTACCACTAACTGCATTTGCCTCCCATGGCTTGCCAGTGCCAAGAAGACTTCACTCAATACCTATAATCCCCTCCCATCCACTTACCCTCTGATCCAGAGAGCTGTAAGGAGTAAATGCAGGCTGCATCTCTGGAGGACTGAGAATCTCATTCACCTGGGGTGCATCCCACGACGTCTCACCTGTTGCTGCGTTATAGAAGAATATCTGCCCACTGGCCTCATCTACATATTGGTTCCAGTTAGCAGGTGTGGCAGGGCTGGGAGAGTGAGGATGGGAGGGACTCACACTATCCAAGGAAGCCTCAAAGGGAGACTCCCATGTTGTCTGACCAGTCACAGAATTGTAATAGAACAAGTGACCGCTTTCGGTGTCAGTGTGAGTTTCCCAGTTCTTCAAGGAGCTGCTGAGGCATGGCTGGAGTGAGGATTGGGCATTGTTGGCAGTGGCAGTCCTGTGCTCCAACTGAAGTTCTTGTAGGTTCACATATACTGGATCTGTGGCCACCTCTTCAAACGGCTGTGAAAACAATAAAGGAAAGTCATCCAGTCACATCATTATATGAGATTCTTCCCTTAACTAGCCCTCTGAATGGCTTAAACCATAATTCCTGGCTAGCTGCTAAGGAGCCAGGATTGAAAAATCACATTTTAAAAATTAATAATTAATACCTCTAACAAACTCCATTTCAAATATAAAAGAACAGTATAACAAGGGGCAAAAGAAATCAGATAATACACAATTTAAGGAGAGACACAAAGTTTTAACTATTCCATGTTCAATATTTCTGCTCCAGAAGACATTTGTATAGAGAAAGACCATACAAATTAAAGGAATCTTCAAGATTATTTGTGCATAAATAAATTTATTTAAAGTGTAGAAAACAGCCTTGGCAAAAAATACCAGGATTACAATTATTTTGAGATGTAGTGCTGCTTGCTTGCAATGGCCTGACATTTTATATTAATAAGGAAACAATTCATTAAATACATCCAAACCCACACAAATGCTTTCTGCTGTTTCACTCAAAAGTAAATCAAACCTGCAATGTTGTTAATGGTTTTCCTACTAACAGATTAAGGTGCTATTGTCTCTAATCATTTTTGGCCGGGTGCAGAGGTTGAATTCAACTGCCCCCTTTTCGAATGTCAATTATTGCACCTGGGGGGAGGAAGCTGCCCGGACTTGTTTCAGTTCCTCTTTCTCTTGTCTGCCGGCATGTAGTCAGCCAGGCTTGCTCTCAATGAGAGCTAAGTCCTTTAAATATGTTTTTGCTTTCGTTTTGCTTTCTGTAAATAAAATTATTTTTATAGAAATGCCTGGTGTGTGTGACTTTTCTGATCTCTCCTGGGCTAAAGGCTTTCCCAGCAATCTGCCAACAAATGTATCCCTCAAGCCTTTCACTGTTCCTTTGGATGTTTCATTACATTTTTTACTGGTACCCTAATATTTCAAAAACAGAGTAATATTTACCGAAGAGTTTCCCATAGCTCCACTAAATGCACTGCACACCAAAACTATGCTATACAAAATGCTGAAAAAACAGTGGCCGCAATTCAGTCCTCTCATTTTACCAGAGGAGCACAGCCTGTCCCAGCAGCACGGAAGCTATATTCAGCTCAGCTCGTGTACAACTACTCTTTGGTGCCCAGCTAGGACCTTACCCTTCCTTCACTCCTCTGGAAAGGGTTCAGTCCAAATTCCTAAGGGCTATTCCAGGTAGACCCTGCATTCCAAATGTAGCATTAAGGAGGGATGGAGGGATGGAGGGATGGAGGGATGGAGGGCTGTCTTAAGCCGAAACAGGTCCATGGCCTTAACACTATAATACAGCACATCGGTTGAAATTACTGTTCTTTCCCACAGGTTTGAGTTCTTTCCTTATTGAGGACAATTATAAATCAGTATGGTTCAGGACTATTTCACAAAAACTGCAACATCTTGGCTTCTCCAGGGAGGTGTTCCTAATAATGGGCTATGAGCAGGCACTTAGTGCATTTAAACAACGTATCAAAGATCTGGAAGTCCAACAGGACCAGTCTGCTCTACCTAAGAACGTTTTCCTGAGCAGTCAAGCCCATTTTGATAAACTGGCAAGATACTTACATTATATAACCGTCTCCAAATTCCGAAGGGCATTAACTCTAGCATGTTGCAATGCTCTTCCCACAGCAGTTTTGGAGGGCCGATACAAAAAAGTTCCATATGAGCTGAGATTGTGTCCCTGTGGACAAGGGGATATGGAAACTACAGCTCATGTCCTGCTATACTGTACCTTCTCTATAAGGACTCACAGACCCGTTTTATAACTCCCTATTTGATAAAATACCTGGGAAATTCAGTTGTTGCTAACTGATCAGTATAATTCAGTTTCTTTGAATATAGCTAAATTTTGTTATACTGTCTGTAAAATTAGGCAGACTTTGATTGCCCACTGATGATCCCACCTTTAATATTATTTTTAATGCATTTTATCTGTATTTGTATACATCTGTATTTTATTTGTAATTCTGGTCTGTGACTGTAATAAAATATTGATTGATTTACCAAACAGCTTACATCTTCCAGCTTCCCTTGTTTTCACCCTGTCAATTGACCTAGTCTTAGCTGATCTGTAAGTTGACAGTTAACATACTCCACAAAGTCCAACTGTCTTCCATCCAACCCGTTTTCGACTGTGTACTTGTGTCCTTTAACAGTAGCTAGGTGTGAAGAAATTCCAAAACTATGCCAACAAAGATGCATAGTTTTCAGTTTAAGCCAGTTTTCTTCTTGCTCACTGTCCTCAAATCTATTCAACAGCTAAACTGACAAAATAAAACTTCAGTAAATATTAGTTATATATTAAGTATATTGCAATCCCAAGATTTATCTCTGCTGAGATATGTATATAAGACCTCATATTTCTGAGATCTGGAGCAAAGAAATAGAATAAGTTTGGAATCCAAAATAAAGGGGAAATTTTGGACTAAAACGGCTTTTCTCTGGATTCTGCTTTTTAATTCTGATGATCACTTCTCCCTTTCAAATGATTTTCCTCACCTTTGATGCTGTTATTGGAATGTGTATTGCTCTATCTTACATATGTATGTGCTAATATTTCTACGCTAAGTGCAGTGTTATGGCTGCCTAGCCAAATCCAGTTCTTAGATATGTTGGACTCCAATTCCCGTAATTGCTAAGCCACTATATAAGAGAGACACAGAAAAGAAACTAGGAATTTAAATGATTTTATTTTCCTGGTCAGAAGTGAGAAAGCACTTGACTGGCTACATTTATTTATTTATTTACTTACTATCCTGCCTTTATTATTTTTATAAATAACTCAAGGCAGTGAACATAGAGGTCTTTTTTCCCCCCTTCCTTTCAATCTTTTTCTACCTTTTGGACTATGACAAGAAAAACGAATCACACCACCCAGATGAAGTTTAACTGAAATCACCATTTAACTTTTGGACTGGGTTAGAATTAAGACCAACAAATATTGGTCAGATTCAAACTCCTGGAATTTAGTTTGGTGAGAATTAATCAGACGATAACCTACTTCTAAAGTGTCTAAAATTGTTCAGGGCTATGATTTGGATCAGACTCTGCTTACGATCTTGAATAGTCTTCCTCAGCCTAAATGTCTTTTGGAAATTTGTCCTACAGGCAGAGAATGAGGACAATTGTAATCTAGCATTTTTGGCGAGTACGGAGTAGGAGAAGTCTTTAGAAATAAAGATACTAGGGAGGACAAGTCTTCAACAAAAAGACAGTTGTGAATCAGGATTAACAAGGGACAGCCACAAAGTCATGGACACTTGAGAGGTAAGATTTAAAAATGGGTGACATGGAAAGAGAAAAAACATGATTCTGCTATGTGTTGGCACACAGAGTGGACACACAAATTAGTCTCAAAAGCAACAAGAAAGCCAACAGACTCTGGACTATCTCTGAATGAGGAAGTTGCTGATTTATTTTTGGGCATGTAAGTACTAGGGGTTGGAGATAAAAACAGATCCAAGTTGCTTAACAATTCAGCACAGAAGTGCTACCAAAACAGAACTGCCTGCCAAAGGAAAATCTATCAGAGTGAAGCAGAATGCTCAGCTCCGTGGCTCATGGGATCTTCATGATGCTGTGACTCACCATACACAGCCAAAGTTACAAGAGAGGGTAGCAGTGTAACATTTTTCCCGATATAGTACCTATTACTTCCACCAAAATCTGCCAGAGAGGATCACATTTTAGAGATGGACATGGACAGAAGAGGATAAATTACAAATTGCTAGAAACTGGGGGACTGTGAGTTCTAGTCCTGCCTTAGGCATGAAGCCAGCTGGGTGACCTTGGGCCAGTCACTCTCTCTCAGCCCTAGGAAGGAGGCAATGGCAAACCACTTCTGAAAAACCTTGCCAAGAAAACTGCAGGGACTAGTCCAGGCAGTCGCCAGGAGTCAACAATGACTTGAAGGCACAAATACATATCTGTATCTCCACCCACTGTATGTTATTTTTACTTGGGGAATAAAAAGGAGCAAATAATGTCAATAGTCAGGACCAGGCTCAGAGAAGAGCATGCGTTGGAGAAAATTAGAAGCTCTGAATGTGAAGCCTGCAGATTTATATTTAGTACACCAGCTGAAAGTGCTACAACCTGGGGATATCCTGTTTCAGTCTCTTCTTGACCATAAATTCGTTCAAAAATAGGCTGGATTTGCATAATATGGTGGACTAGGCTAAAATAAGAATGCATAATTTGTAGTGCAGCTTGCTGTGGCAACTCAATCATTATCTTAGCATATTGTATACAGTAGCATCCTTTCCCCAAATGCTACATGCTGCCTGCTGCTTCTGCTCCAATTTCAGGGGATAGTTTTTCTTCCTGGCCTGGAAGAGCATGCTAGGGCAAAAAGAAAATGTATTCAAGAAATCTGGACATGTGGCAACCCAACCGTTAAGACACTAAGCTCTCCATGTCGGTTATGTGTTTTCAGCCATAGAGTCACTTGAGGCAGTATTCTCAATTACAACCTCCCCTACTTAAACCCAGTCTGGACCAGCTGTAATCTGCTGAGTAGGACATGTCTTACAACGGTTTCTGCAAACCTTTAAAGACCTGATCATGGGGTGAAAGGAGGAATTCCTACATTCTGATCTTATCCCCTTCCCTCCTTTTCTTTCTGCACATGCCCACAGCCAGTATTTCTCTCGCCCAGTTACCTCAAAAGCTGTGTCCTGGAAAAAAAACAGTTCAGAGGAAAGACATGAAGGCACCAGATTTTACGCAGGAGAGGCAGACCTGAGAAGAGACTGTTACGTATGCCTGTTCAAAAGTAAGTCCCCTTGAGTTCCTTTTTTTTTTTCATTTGCATACAGTGACAGCCCAAAACAACTGACTTGCTTCTCCTCTTACTTCTTGTAAGGACGATCAAGCTCTTAAGCTATTCCTTCTCCTTTACCTTTTGCATGCCAATTTCCTTTTTGCCAATATTCTTCAAGCATAGTCTGCAATCGTCAAGCAGGGGAGCACACAATCTAGCACCTTCTATGTTCTAAACTAATAATCTTTTACCAATGGTCATCCTAACTAAAAATCACAGAGGCTTAGTTCAAAACATCTGAAGGACATCACAGATTGCCTATCCTGTTCAAGCAATTTCTATTTTGGTTTGTTGGTTTCAAGTGGGGTTTGGCGAAAAGGACAGATCATACTATATTCCAATTTGCACATTACAGAAAGACACAGTTAAGAGCAGTCATTCCTACCTGAACACCTTCTGGATATAAGGCATAGCAAAGACAAACGGGGGAATTATAACTCAAAACATCTGGAGATGTCAGCCCTTCGAGATAGTCCAGACAGGATACCAAAACCATGAGTACTAATACTACCTTTATTGTAAGGTTACAATAACAGAATCTTGCGTGTCTGAAAGCACTACTCCCCCTCCTGCCTTTACTTTCCAGAGAATGGGGGGGGGGGTTATCCCTTCTGAGATGCTTACTCCACCCCCATTCTTCCTTTGGATTCAGATTTTGTTTTTCAGACTCTTGTCTAGGCTCTGGCTCTTCTTCCTGTCTCCCAAGGTTAGTCTTACAGCCCATTACATGAGACCACCAGTTTGCATATTGCTCATCTATTTACAGCTCTTATCATGACCTACTGTATTTCTAAACACTCCCTGATTTCAAAGGAAGCACTTATTTACACAGTGCACAATTAATGTTTGGACTTTGCTGCCACCAAGATGTGGTGAACTTAATTGTAGTTAAGTTTTTTTCCCCTGTTCTTTATAGAGCACTGATATTTTCTACAACTATCTGATAAGCAGAAATTCAGCTTTTTGGACAACAAAGGTTCAATGATAGGCAGAAACTGAGTAGTATATTAGTACTGAATTAGTACTGAGTTTTCCTGGAGAATTAAACTGAGAGCCACTCTTGCAGGTTTTTTTGCTAGGTTCCTGCACTTTGAAAAGCAGCGTGATGTCTCTTCACTAAGATTTGGCCTGAATCTAATTCACCCATTTCTGGTCCAGCACTCTCAACAGGTTCTGGACAGCCTTCAAGCAAAGTCTAGCAGTCTTTTGACTTAAAGGGCAATCTCCTACCCTTCCCATCGCCATACCTTAGATGAGTCTGATGTCCGGGGTGATTTACGCCAGGAAAGTGATCTAGGAATCCAGTCACCCATTGCTAACAAGAAGATCCGCCTAAAGCTTAGCAGCAGTGCCTTAACGGAAGGAAAATGGCAGAGTGGGAAAAAAAAGCTGCTTTCTCAACCACAGGCCAATCAAGAGACAGAAAGCAACACAACATAAAGTGCAAAACAAGAACTCGGCCCTTCGCCTTTCACATGCTTCCTGTTGGGGTTTGTGGCATAAAATGGTAATGAGTCCTACGTAATGTTCTTTTTTAGCATTTTGTTTTAACTCACTAAAATCTCTTCCTCCTTTTCTACCTTAGTAGGAATAAAAGAAAGACTTACCGATGTGTCAGAACACCAAAAACCTAACACTTTTTAATGAGGTAGCCCTTTGCCTAAATTCCAATTGAAATAAGGCTGGTTGCAATTATTCAATGAAGCAAGCAATGCAGCCTACATAGGCTTTGAGATTTTTTGTTATTGTTGTTACTTCCAAAAACCAACAGGAAAATTATTTTCCAGGATATAAAGAGGTGACAAGGCAGAGGACTAAGGGACAATTATGGATGGTACAGTTCTTAAGACACAAGTACTTGGTAGCAATCCAGATGTGGCTCATCAGACTTTGAGGGCTGAAGGGAAGAGAGATATTGGCCAAATGTACTTTTCTGTTGTGGCTGGATGATAAGGCCAGTTCTTCCCACAGACAAACTGGGGTCATTGCTTTAGGACACAGATGCTATAAAAAAGGAGAAAATTCTGAGATGATGATGATGACCAAATGTCAAAATAGCAAATGTGCTTGCCTTGTTGGGGAGAACCTGATATGTAAGCAACTGTTCAAAGTACAAAAAAGTCTTAATTTTGCCATCCCTATTGTGCTCTCTCTCCCCCCATTCATTCCTCCACTGCCAATCTTACGTAGAAGAAATCCAACAGCAAAATAGCAAAGTCACATTCTAATCCTGAAGGAAGGAAAGGACACCTTGCCTTTGAGGTGAGCAACTCAGAATAATACACACACATGTGCACCCACACAAAGATAAATAAAAGGATAAACTTTATCCTTTAACTTTAAAGAGCAGCCAGAAAAAAGAACATCTTCCTGTTGCATTAATGTTGACTTTGACCTGGGTACAGAAACCGCAACAGCGTTCAATTACATGGGTGTGGTTTACAAGGCAGTATGTGCAAGAAATGAAACCATGGAACAGGGGCATCTCCCTAGAAGCTCAGCTGTAGCCACAGGTTGGACCTCTTCACATACAGTCACATGAAAAAGTTAAGTACACCCCACTTTTTTTTTTTACTTTTTCAACATATTTCAGCATATAGATATTTGGTTTTCATTTCAACAATACTGATAAAGGGGATGTAATATAACAAATATCATGCACCATTTACATTTTATAGTCCAGTGTGTAATTTAAATAAAAAAATAAAAACTGCAAATTTTGCATGTGGAAAAGTACACCCCTACATTTATCACTACGGGTACCTCAAATACCTAAAATTAGAATCAAGTGCACCAGATCAGGTGCAAATGATTAGAACATTATTAGAGAGGACCTGGGAGGAACCTGTTTTATTTAAACTTCAGACATTAAGTTTGATTTGCTCTTTGTTGTTGAATTGTGTGGTATCACCATGCCTAGATCAAAAGAGTGCTCTGAGGCCTTGAGAGAAGGTTATAGATGACTATGAGCCTGGGTAGGGATTTAAAAAGATCACCAAACAATTGGACATCAATCATTCCACAAGCGGAATTTTCCAACAACTGCCAGCTTGCCCAGGACAGGCTGCCCAGCAAGTTCAGCTCAAGAGCAGAACACAAGATGCTGAAAAAAGTCTCTAAGAACCCCAGAATTTCATCACATGACCTACAGGTAGCTCTCAACACTACTGATGTCAAAGTGCATGAGTCTTCCATTAGAGAGAAGCTGCACAAATTAGATCTACGTGAGGTGTGTGCCTGGAAGAAACCTTTGTTGTCCAGAAAGAACATCAGGGCAAGACTAAAGTTTGATCATGAACACTCTATATAATAGTCTTTAGTTTTTAATTATTAAATTTATCATCACTTGGGTAATCAGTGTATTATTACAGTATTAGAGGAATCTATGTAATAGTATTATGTGATTTGTCTTTCAGTATACAGCTGTATTAATGTTTTACTCTGTTGTTTTTTTTAATTTGCTTGTCATTGACAAAATAAATACATCTATATATATATATGTGTGTGTGTGTGTGTGTGTATAGATATATCTACTATCTAAAACCCATCAAGATGCCGCGTGGTGATTTCTGCATGGAATTGTCAGCCCTCCCAGGTAAACCAGACAGGAAACATGACTAGATGAGCTAATTCTACTTTATTGTAAGGCTACATTAACAGAAACTTGCCAGTCTGAAAATGCAAATCTCCCACCCTCCCTATTTATCACTCGGGAGGTCAGGGTGGGTCTTTCCTAAGTTTCTTCTTTAGACGGTTACCCTTTCGGGGACTCCCTTTCCTTTTACCTGATTGTTCCCTAGGTGGCCTCTCCCCACACCCAGTCTTCCAAGGTCACCCTCACATTCCATCACAGGAGTAGGAAAAAAAATTCTCCCAGTTGATGTCAGACACTGTCAGACAGCTATAAGAAATACTTACTTGAGGTTGTTTCTGCCAAAGGGGGCAATATCAGGTTATTAGAGCCAAGAGTGCACTTACTTTTTCTACAGAAGGAAATGGCATATCTATTTTTTGTTGAATAAATCATTGCAAAGCCCATTTTTCATAGTTTTTTGTCAAATTGCATCACCTTTATCTTTCTATACTGTTTGAAAGAAGATAAAATATTAGTATGTCCACATATGTTAAAAAAGAAAAAAAAATTACATGGGGTGTACTTACTTTTTCAAATGACTGTACAATAACTTCAATTTCCATTTTAAGACAAATAGCCTGTCTCTTTATTGCCTCTACGTCAAAATACTCTATATCTGAGATCCCCAAAGTGGTGCCAGGGACTCTTGCACCTACCAAGCAACCTTCCCTTCCCTGACTTAAAAAAAAAAATTAAAATATTAATGGGGCATGCTACAAAGCATCAATGTAAACTGGCAGCTTTAATTTAAAGAGGGCCACAAAGCACTATTGGTTTCCATACACACATGCATATCCACCAGACCATTGCCTTCTGGGATAAGCTATTATATGCAAAGCGCAGAAATGGAACAAGAAGATAAGAGAAATTAAAAACCTGAGATAAGAAAAAATAAAATGTAGCTAAACCTAGTTTACACCAACATCATTCACTATGCCTCTTCGTACCTTCCAAGCCATCCTTGCCTCTATCATCATATCCACATACTGCTTCACGCACTCCTATTGTTCTTTATGTTTCGTACACTCCATTTTTGAGGCTCTCATAAACTCCATCTAGCCATTACTTTTTCAGTCTTCTTCCCAGTCTATTCTCCCTTAACATTCCTGTTTATGATTTGATCCTCAATCAGCATCTATCACCAATCCACCCCAACCTATTTCTTTTACATGCTTTTGTTCTCAATCCATTTTTGACTCTATCTCTTGTCTGACCCAATTCTCACTCCAATATAGCAGTGGACAGAAGCACATTCTTATACACAACTATTTTAGCTTCTCCTGACAAACATTTATTCCTCACAGCAAACCATGTATCATCCATTACTTTTCTGTGTTTCTTAAAATTTGTCCATTTCCCATCTTCAGACAGCATGCTATCAAGGAACACAAATTTGTTGACTTGTTCCACTTTCTTTGCCGCTACAGGTAGTCCTCACTTAATAACAGTAATTGGGACTGGAGTTTCCATTGCTAAGCAACACGGTCATAAAGTGTGACATCATGTGACTGTGACATTTAGTGATGGAAAATCCGGCACGTCCAGTTGCCGTTGTTAAGCGAATCACCACAGGTCATTAAGTGAGGATGTCACATCGTTGCCATCTGTGACCTCCTGCCAGCTTCCCCTTTGACTTTGCTTATAGGAAGCCAGCAAAGAAGGTTACAAATGGCAATCATGTGACTGCAGGACAATGCAATGTCATAATTATGTGTTGGGCACCAAGCACTCAGATCATGATCACATGACTGCAGAGACGCTGAGACTGATGTAAGTAGGAGGACCACTTGTAAGTACCACTCATTCAGCACTGCTGTAATTTCAAATGGTTGCTGAATGAGTGGTTGTTAAGCAAGGACCACCTGTACTGCTTTGCCCCTGGTTTCTTAGGCAAATTACATTTCCTTCAGCCTCATCACTTTGCCTTTGGGAAATGGATATGGATATTTATGACTAGTCCTACATATTATAATCTTAATGGCAAATTGTCCCACGGCAGCCATTCCCACAACACACTTTCAAAATGTCCTTACTAGCTCAAAAAGAGCAAGGACTACTTACTGTCTTATTTTAACAAATGTGTGAGAGGCAGACACTTGGCTTAATTGCCTCCTTTAATCCAGTATCAGATTGATCTTTCAGCAGAACCAAATGCCTCTGTGGCCCACTTCATAGGAAGCTCTTTGCAAATCTCAAATCTGTTTTGCTTCTGGTTCAATGACATATGAGAACCCAAGCAGTATGGTGTAGTGTTTTATGCAAACTAGGCTATTATGTTTGCTTAATAAATGTACATTTAACATTTCTGGCTTAGCATAGTATGCAAAAATTAAATGCAGATGTACTGAGAGTAAAGTATCAAGGAATTACTAGAATCACTCCTAGGTAAACACACAAAAGTTTTGAACATAACCCGGATTATCCCTATATGAAGCTTCAATCCAGCTTTCCTTTGATCAGCATACAGCGCAGATATAAACTGCAATGGAATATCATTCTATTCCACAGCAAATAAAGTTCTTTTCAGCAAGATTGTCAGACACGGGCAATTACCTTATTTGATATCATCAAGTTTCCATCTTAGGTGCTGTGCCACAAACTACTGTACAACCAAAAGTTTGTAAAGGACTGAAACTTACCAAAAATTAGACTGTAAACAATTAAATATACTTAAGTATTATGTGAGAAAACTTAAAAATCCTGGAACATCTTGCAAGGAATCCTACGATACACAGAGCGCTGCCTGCAGTGAAGTAATCGGCTGAGCTACCCCAGGCTCCTTTTCAGCAAGAGGAAAGTAACCTTAACAACAACACCACCTCGCTTTTTTTCAGCCCTTTTCTACAAACCTTCAACAAGTATTTAACAGGTATTTAACATTCAGACTATTACTTACCCAAGGAGCAAAAACAAGTTACCAGAGGACTTTTCGCTCCTGGCCATCTCCCTAGTTGGTTTTTTTTCCTTAGCCAACAGCTCCACCCAGCCCTTGAGCCCCCCCCCCCCCCACCTCTTGGGACAGGTGAAGCAAACTGGTCATTTGCATAAGGGAAGGAAGGGGGTGAGGCCTTCTTAACTTAACCCTTTCAGTGCCTCATGATCCATCAGCTCCTTTTTTTGCTAATGAATCATTTCTGTAAATTGTGGCTAGGAAGCAAGACTACCACAAGAAAAGAGGACATGGCTGGCTTTGGAGAGAAAAAGCAGAATGTGAGGCTGTAGCACAGTGCCTTCCTATGCCATAAATCTGGGAATAGGAGAATAGGTATTTCATACCCAAGGTTGTTGGTGCCAGCCAGGCAGGATCCCTGGAAATTTTCAATTACATTACATTACAAGTTAAAGATTAGCTGAAAGAATGACTGGAGGAAAGTGTGTTTGTAAGATTTAACCCCTCAAGGTCTGTTTCTTTATTTGGGGCTATTAAATCTGGGCTGCAGAAATGCCAAATGACCAGAGATGACAGAGAAGAAATACTATACCATTTTACCAGATCAGGCAAAATGCCAAATGGCTGCTGAACAAACAGCACCTCCATCTTCAACCTAAGCTTGTTTTGGCCTATCCAGACCCCAACAGCCTCCAGGACTCCCACATCTCAGTGTGACATGAAGTAGTGATGTATAATTACGTATCATCAGCATACTGACATTACTGCACCCCAAACTAACAGTTAACCTCCCCAAGCAGCTTTGTGTTTATGTTAAATAATAGAGATTGTTAAGCAATAAAGAGAGATGATCCCTCAGGCACCCCATGAATAAGCAGCTGCTTGGATAACCTCCCCTCTACTACCACTGATTGGTACTACTCACTCAAGAAAGAGCAGAACCACTGCCTTCAACTTCCAGCTTGCTCAGATAGTGTAGATACCATAGTTAATGGCATCAAAACCTACCAATACCACAAGGAAGGGAGCACTTTCCCCATCCAGGTCTGGACCATAGATTATTCACCAGGATGACCATGCACAGGTCTGATTCCTGACTAAAATTGGTCCTGATAATCTTCTTGTAAGCCAGTCTGTAGCTAGAGCCCCCAAAACTGGGTAATTATAAGGATTGCCCAGATTTAGGGAGGACCTTTTCATAAAGGGGTACACCACCATCTCCTTTAAGGCAGACACCATGACCACCTCTGATCTATCGCTTCATCCTCCCATGCTTTTTGAAGGAACCATGTGAGGCATATCAAGCCTACAAATAGTGTAGCTCATACTACCAAATCATTATTGTAGCTTTTATGGGTTGTGAACCAGATCCATTTTGCAAATAAGCCAAACCATCTCAGCAGCTGTTTGGCTTTCATTGGCTACTGTTGGCTGATTACAGTATTGCTGACAGATGGTTTCATTTCTTATGCAGTCTATCAGTGTGATACCAATGATCCTATGGAGACAGCACATTTGAAAATTTCTAGGTTTTGAATCTCTGGCTGTAGAAGTGTCCAAGATTCAACTCATATAATAGCACTGGCAGTAACAGTTACCAAAGCATTTGTATTCTGGTGTAAATGGCAATGTTAGGCTTCTGCCATAAGCACCAGATGAATGAACCAAAAGCTACAGCAGTGACACCAATTCAGTGTTCAGTTCAGCTGTTGAGACAGCCTGCTTTTCCTGTACTACAGAGTTGAGGTATTTGAATTCTTGTACTTGTTCTAATTGCACTCCACTTAGATGTATGACTACTGGTGAGCTATCAGTGGTTAGTATTTTTGTCTTTTCCACCCTGATGACCAGTCCAAATGGCTGTGCTGCATCCCCAGTGTCACTAGAGAGTACAGTATTAGTGGCTATCAACAAAAATTGCAATGTCATCTGCTCACACAAGTTCAGCCAAATTCAATTCCACACCTATTTGTGAAAACGTTTCTCATAACGACGTCTGCTATAGTATTGAACTGAAATGGAGATAGGACGCATCCCTGGAGTACCCCAGAGCAGACTGGGAAGCCCTCTGACAGTCCACCTTTGATGTGACTCCTGTAGGTTGAGTGATCATAAGCCTACTATAAGGAACCAATGGTCTTACCTGGATTTCCCTCAGGGGCAAGTGCTTTCCAAACAGCAGGATGATGCACAGTCAAAGACATCTGCAAAATCAGCCAGTACTATGATCAGTTGTTTGCCACATCAGATTTGTTCTTCCATTACTTGTTATAGTATAAATATCTCATCACAACCACCTCCATTTGGATGGAAACCAGGCTGTTATTTGTGAGCCTCTTGTTCTCTTTGCCCTTATATTCAGAGTTGGATTATCTGCATGAATATTTTACCAACTATGGGGAGCAGACTAATCCCACAGTAGCTTTCACACATGTGACTGTCTCCTTTTTAAAAATGGGGACTATGACAGCTTTCCTCCATGTGCTTGATATTTACTTTCCAGATGTCCAGATCAACTGAATTAGTGAGTGCAGTTGTCATAGCAAAGGCTCATCTCCTGACGTCAGTGCTTCTGCTGTGACCTCATTGCATCCAGCAATTTTGCCTTGCTTCAGTTGTTTTACCAGACAACCTGTGACCTGTTGGGTCATCGTTTCAGAGATATTTCCTAACCAGATTCCTTAATGCCTTCAGCAATGGCAGAGCTCTTAATGTACTGCCTTTACTGGAAAAGTTCTTAAAAATTCAGAGAGATATTCAGAGATGTATCTGCCTTGAAAGTATCCCATGTTGAACTGTATAGCACAAACATCAGGAGCTGACCACAGGAAATGTTTTATGACATTTTGTATTATGTCATAAAATGTTTTATGATAATTTTTATGTCATAACATGTTTTATAAAATTTGCCACATTTCTATTCCATGGGAGTCAGGGGTCCCAGATTTTGGATGCATTCTGTAAGTTAGCCAATTTGAGGTATCTTGGTTTGAAAATTGTTGCCCTATGATGCACCATTTTGCCCAGTTAAAGGTTACAAAGTATCAAAGAGACACAAGATTTTTAGTAGCACATAGATAGCTTCTTTGACCTCTCCAGTGAGTGGCACCTCATTTAGTATTGGTTCATTGTGCCGGCCTAACTTTTGGGGTGATTCTGCAGGTGGTATATCAGGTTATTGGTGGCTGTATAGTTGGTGAAAATATTATTTCCATTAGTTCAAGAAATCAATGCTGGTGCAAAGGTACCACTGCCGCTAAGATTGGTGTCATTGATGCTATATGTATGAACTCCAAGATATCACAATACAGTACAGTGTACAGGATTCTTGTTAGTGTGCAACTTCTTGCAATTCTGCAATGTTATCTCAGTGCTGTCTTTGTCCAATTACAGATTATGGTAGATAGCATTTTGGAGTTGTTGGTACTGAGATGCATGAACTAATTTACATCTCTTTCTTTGGTCAGTCATGTCCACACTCTCATCTGACATTCAGACCTGGGTGTGTTTCAGGGGACGAGGCAAAGAGACTTAGCTCATTCACTTACAGTTGTAGTAAACTGACTTGCAGTATCTCAATATTTTCTGGTTCTGCAAGCATTGCAAAGCAGTTGGATAAGGCTAGTTGAAATAGTTGCTTAAAAATAGGGGTGCCTGTTGAGACCATTCTCTAGGGCATGAGAGTTTTCCTTTGGGTGTGGGTCTTTTCAGCTGGAGCTGCCCGGTTGCATATACAGTACAAAATGGTGTTGAGACCCAAAGTCTGTTTCCTGTAGTACATGAATGTCTTTAAATGTATTATAAAGCAGTCCAGGTCCACAGCATCCTTTCCACAGAGTGCACCATGTAAGTCGGTGTTGTGTAGGATATTGGAATATGCTGTTTCCAATGATAAGCCCATTTTCTGCTGCAAATGGTAATAGATTTGCATCTGTGTCACTTAGTACTCCATGGCCAGAATTTCCAAGTGCTCTTCCCATTCCTGCCAATTTACCCTAAAACAGGCATTCAGGTCTCCTGCAGTGATGATCATACTACTGTGTGGTAGGGAGTCCAAGGAAGCTTGGAGCTGGGGGTTGCTTCATCTGAGTTCACCCTGTTGCTGCATAGACAATGACCAAGTGCATTTGAATAGTTTCTAATAATGTGAGCAGAGCAGGTTGACTCAAAAAAGATTGAAAATCCCTTTGGTCCATATGAAACCAATGCCTTTTGTGTCCTGGATAACTCCTGAGTAATATAATATCATCCCTTTTCACTGCTGGCTGTGGAATTCTGGGAATTGAAGTCCACACATCTTAAAGTTGCCAAGGTTGAGAAGCACTGGTCTAGAACATTGATTCACATGTTGCCTAAGCCAGGCAGTCACAGTTCTGATAATGTAGTTATCGATATTCTGAAATGTAATGATCTCTTTCGACTGGCTACCACTGAAGCCAGTATGGACATTCCAATGACAAGTGTCAGCTATTTATTTGGTTAAGCATTTTCCACTGTTCTTCTTGACCAGTAGCTAACTTCTCATTAGTACCCTGCTCCTGGTTATCCAACAATGCCAATGCATCAGCTGAAACTCCAGATGTGGTAGCATTATTAGGCAAATGTTTCTGTCCCATGGTTCTGTAGATTCATGCCTCATTTTATGATCTTTCAGCAGGGGATTAACCATCCCCATTTATCTGTGTTTCTGACTGGCATATAGACATGTTACCTTCTGCTACCTGGAAGAAGGCAATGGGAAATCACGCCTATGTTGTTGGTAAGAAAACTTAATGGATGGGTTCATGAACCTACCAGATCACTTCAAACAAGACATTATCAATGTCTTTATCTCCTTTCAGATAGCAAGCTTACAATCCTCAGGATATTATGTCAAACACCTGGTCCATTAAACTGCTTGGCTAATTTTTAAAACTGTACTTTGTTTCTTTAATGATTCAAAAATCTATCCAGAACCTTTGGGACAGGACAAGTTAGAAGCTGAAAGAAACAGGGTAATTAAATGCAAATCCTCTCAACCCAAATATTCATCTGCAAAACAAATACAATCTCTATTCCTCCCATGCAGTTCTTGTGGTGTTTTGGATCCAGAGCTAGATCACAAGGACAGTCACCTGAGAGGAGAATAATTTGGCATCTGCCAATTGCTGCCAGTTATTTCAGCCCTGGCCAATGTCCCCTCAGGGTGTGGTCTTTGGTATGCATTCTTCTCCACCCTCCTATTTATAGTACAGCCAAGTAGATTAAACTGACAGTAGTGCACCTTAACAGGGGAATGACTAAAGACACTGGAATGTACCCACCTTCCCAAGGACAGGACTCCTGAGCTGTTTGAGAAGCTACATGACAGGCAGAGGTGGGAAAAAGAAAAGAAAAGCAAGTGCCACTTTCATTCCCCATAAGCATCTCCTTAGCAGGAAATGTGTTTCCTGCTAAATTTCTGCCTAACATATTGCTGGGAATAATGCAAGAATTTTGCCAGAAGTTACAGGGAGGGAGGGAGGGAGGGAGGGAGGGAGGGAGGGAATATACAGGTGTATGTATGGATGTACACATACACACACACACAAACACTTTGTTGTTTGTTCAGTCGCTTCCGACTCTTCGTGACTTCATGGATCAGCCCACACCAGAGCTTCCTGTCAGTCGTTGCCACCCCCAGCTCCCCCAAGGTCAAATCCATGACCTCTAGAATGCCATCCATCCATCTTGCCCTTGATTGGCCCCTCATCCTTTTGCCTTCCACTTTCCCTAGCATCAGGGAAAGGGTGTCCTGTCATCTCATTATGCGGCCAAAGTACTTCAGTTTTGCCTTTAATATCATTCCCTCAAGCGAGCAGTCTGGCTTTATTTCCTGGAGGATGGACTGGTTTGATCTTCTTGCAGTCCAAGGCACTCTCAGAATTTTCCTCCAGCACCACAGTTACACACAGAGGCTCTAAATCAAAGCAAGGATCTATGCCTGAAGATCTTTATCTTTTGTTTTTATTTGCAAGGAAAAAACCCTAGAAACTTCAGAACTGCTGGCATTGAGAAACCTCTTCTTTAAATTTTAACACATCCAATCTGTGGCTTCTTTGGGCTTATACAATATGGGATGCAAGATGCGAATGTTCAGAATTCCAGAGCTCCCTTTTCTTTTCCAGGGTTCCAAGGTAGATTTCAGGCAGATTTCAAATCAGATGAAGTCTGGTTTCCTTAATTACATGCTAAAATGTCAAGTTAGGGCCCTGCTGGATAGTCGCCTATTATTCTGCCTGGGTGGGGCTTTTTTGTGTGTGTGTGCTATCTTAAATCCTTTATTAAAATGAGAAGTGGACAAATCTATAGAGCAGCAGGTGGCAGCTGTGGCCAAGAAGGCCTTGGCCTGAAGGCCTTCTTTCCATGTGCCAGTCATGCCCATATCTAGTCCAGGAGGCCTTTAAGATAGCCACTCATGCTTTGGTCATTTTGCAATTAAGCTAATGCAGTGGGGCTGCCCTTGAAGACCACTCAGAAGCTATAGCTGGTCCAGAATGTGGTGGAATGGGCAGTGATGGGCAGCCCATCGCATGCCCATGTAAACCTCCGCTCTGTGAGTTGCACTGGTTACCATAATCTACCAGGTGCAATTCAAGGTGCTAAAACGTCCTTCGTGGCATAGGGCCTGTTGTGAGGGACCACCAATCTCCTGTAGTTGCTGCTTGTCCCGTATGGTCTAACAAAGTTGCCATGCTTTGGGTCTCACCGATTAAACAGTGTCACCTGGTGATACCTAGGAAGTGGGCCTTCTCTATCATGGTGTCTGCCCTGTGAAACACCATCCCAGCCAAGATTTGTATGACCCCCACCCTGACGCTGTTTATGCGAGCCCTTAAAATCTGGCTCTGTCCCAAGGTCCTGCGTTAGAATGGGTAGTAGCCCCTTTTGTAGGATCTTTTGTTTGTTTAATTGATGGTTGTTTTTCTCTTGCTTTCTTTTGAATTATATATTCTGCTTTTTTAATGTTTTTACTATTGCATTCGCTAAGTTGCCCAGAATTGTATAGAATGGGGCAGTCTATAAATTAAATAAATAAATAAATAAGGAAGGAAGGAAGGAAGGAAGGAAGGAAGGAAGGAAGGGGGGATTCCCTCACTTCTTAATGCAAATGGTAGGAACAAAAATCATGGAGTGAAAACACTCATATAAGTCTAAAACTCACTCCAAATGCTAAACTAGCATTTGATAGTGAAATCAGCTGTTTTTTGCAATGGGCTAGTATTATGTTTGCAGGAACCTGTGTGTGTTTAATGTAGGCAAACATTAGAAAATGGTACACAGTTTTCTTAAGCTCTCTTATCCCTCCCTTCTGCCCCATAAACAGATCAAGTATTAGGGAAATACTGCCCCCTGCTGGGGCTTAAGTAGTAGGAAATAATACTACATGCATTTTAGCACAGGTGCTGTACTCCATTTTTCTGGAGCTTTCACTCTGCTGCTTGGGAATTTTAGTTCCAACATATCTGGAAGGTGCCAGGTTGCTCTAAACAATATTTTTCTAGTATTGTTTGATGTGGCAATCCAACATGCCTCACCATGGTAAAGAAATACTGTACTGTATGCCTGCTACTGCATACTTATAAAATATGGGGTATGATCTTAAAAAAACACAACCCATGGCTCATCTGGACCAAAATCTGGACCATTCTACTGTAACTTATGCATGCTTATATTTAGCCACACCAAAAAGCAATAAAGGCTATAAAATAAAAGTGAGTTAGAGGCTAGAGGGATGACAATAGATCTGTTCAGAAAGGCTCTTACTGAAACAGAGATAAGAAATTAATTTACAAGGGGTAATCCTTCATTTTAGCCAGTGTATAGAAATTATGTTTCAATTTAGTCAATCATTTTTTTAATCTACTGTAAGAGTGGATGGATCTTATATATTGGTGTAAAAAGGTAAAGGCTGCCTCAAATTGAACTTAACTCCTGGGGAATAATGGACTGTGGACTGTGGGAATAATGCGGAAGGGGTTTGCCACTGCTGTCTCCTAGGATTTTTTTTTAACTTCCTAGTCTAGTTTACAGCTGAAGTATTACCTGGTGGTCTCCCATCCAAGAACTAATTAGGACTGACCCCCTTTAATTTTTCAAAATTTACCAAGGCAGTGTTAGCACTGCCACTTGAGCTGGGAATATACTGTGATACAAATATCCCAACAAGGTGTGTGTGTGTATATATCTCCTGAAAAATTTGATTCCAGTAATATTTCTGCCACATTGCCACACAGTGAAAGTGAAATATTCAGGTTCATACTCTGACCTGTGACTTGACTGGTGACTAAAAAAACAATCTTCCACCAGGTCAGAACTGTTTATGGCACTCACTTTTTATTTTGCATTTGCTGAGCATGCACCTTGACTTGCTAAAAGTATCTTCTGATAACATCCAATTTTCCTGCTAGTCAGAGAATCAGTAGCAATTAAATTGGCTGACATTTTCTAATCAACCTACGCAATCCAGCATTATTCACTATCATGTTTTCCCTTGCCCCCCCTTCCCAAAGAATCCTTGGAATGCTAATAATTTTCAGCCTTCGGGAGACAGGTTTCAGTGACTTCCCTGCATTAGGAAGAGGGCTGGATGGCTTACAGAGTATAAACAGCACACACCTTGTTTCCCAAGAGCCATTTCCCTGTTTCTCCCCCAACTCTTTCTACCTAGTCCCTCCCTCCCATCCATGTGTGTTTATATCATGGGAAGGAGGGAGGGAAGGTTGTAGGTATCAGAGAAAGATGTGCACTGCTTTGGAAGGTGTTTAGGAATTTGTCAGGACACAATTGTAGCACCTGTCTGCCACTCTTTAAAGCAGCCATATTGATTCTCTGAATTGCATGGCAATAGTCAGGAAAAGATGTGGCAGCTTTAAAGAGTGGTATACAGGGATATTCATACTCTGAAATGCCTTTCTGAAATTGAATCAGGAGCACTGCACAGATCTAGTCCATACATATAACCAACCTAATTTTTGGACTTCTTCCCACCCATTTTTGGAGTGCATCCTTAGAGCAGTCTCTCAAAAGCCCTATGGAAGTTGCACGCTCTTAGTCCATTAAGATCCCTTCAATGGCATCACCCAGGGGTAAGTGTGTGTCAGATGTCATGATGCGAACCCAACCTTTTTCTACATGTGTCATGATGTCACAGGAATGTCTCAAAGTGGCATGTTGCTGGATCCTCTCCAATGCTATGGTGTGGTTCAGATGCTAAGCTAGCATTTTTTAAACCATGGGCTGTTGAACAAAGGAGCCTGGCTCATACATAATAGTATGCACTAATGGGGGTGTTCACATGTATACTAAGCCAAGAAGAACCAAAATACAGGCCAGCGTAGCTTTACATGTACTGTGCACTAAGAAAAAGTAAAGATTCTCAATAGCAACAAGGATTGCCAGCTAACTAGAGCAAGAATCTGGTTGGCTCATGTGTCTTCAAACTGCAGTTGATCAGCAAGAACCTGCTACTCAAGGTATCTGTAGGCCAAGCTGAGCTGTAGGTCAGGTTGCCAATGGCTGGGAGTAGAGCTGTGAAACTAAAGCTGGCAGGAGTTTCATTTGAAGTTACACATCGTTTATTATGTGAACCTCAACTGCTCTGCTCACTTCTCTCTTGCACTCTGCAGATTTCTGCCTTTTCCTGTTGGTTTGCTTGTGTCTGCATAGAATATGGGAATTGAAAGTTATTCAAATCACACTCCCACTGCTAACCATGAGAACCAGCCCCTTGATTAGGTCAACAGGTACTTCCTTTACTTTCAGTATTTGTCCCAAAGTGATAGGTTTACATGGGAACGCCTTTGGTTTTTCTCCCTGACAAGTTGTTAGATATTCTGAAAGGAGCATTCTTATTTGTCTGTGCTACTAGGATTATCTCCAAAACTGCTAAATTGTTCCTTGATATATTGTCTGGATGGATTCATTAGGCTGAAATGTGGCTGCCTAGTATGTTGTTTAGTATATATCAGTGTTTCTCAACCTTGGCAACTTTAAGATGTGTGGACTTCAACTCCCAGAATTCCACAGCCAGCCATGCTGGCTGGGGAATTCTGGGAGTTGAAGTCCAAGTTGCCAAGGCTGAGAAACACTGATACACACACACACACACACGTGTGGGTATGTGTGTGTTCTGATACTGCACACCCATATATAAGAGCTGGAGTTTGCATTGTGATGTTGGACACTCATTTCATCATTCTGACAAACCATCAGATTCTGAGGCGTAGAATCCCTCCCTTTCATGTACCATCACCAGGCAAAGGCTGTATTTTGCCCATGTTATGAGTTATTGAATCAATACGATTGCTTGCATTTGTGCAACATACTGAGCCATAAACTAGCCTATCATACTTCACCCCAGCCCAGTCTATTGTGCGGAGCCAGCTTGGGTTATCAAAGGCGAAAGTTGAGCTGTCATTTATGGTTGTTGAATAGGTGTAAATAATTATACTCGGTTATCTTTTTCAGATAATACCACTTTGGAGAGTAAGTGAATGACTTTATGTCAGAACGTATGTGGGTACATAAATAACTGAATGCTTGTAGTAAGACTTCTCCTTAATATGATATTTTCCAGTGTCAGGCATTAGGGGTTTTAACTTGGGAGTATTCTACTTCAAAAGATCTCCAGTCTGAAATGGCAGAATCTGAGACAAACTAGGCTAAGGTATTTTAGCAAACTGAGAATATCAGTTGCAGGGAAAGAATAGTTTGGTGAAGTTATCTGGAACCGAAGCTGAGATCAGAATGTCTTTCAGCAAGGAAAAAGTGATTCTGGGGGAAGTGGCATCCCATCACCAGTAAGGAAAACTGGGGATTTCAACATACCCTTAGCAGGGATCCTACCAACTTGACTGCAGAACAGTGAACTCTGGGGAAACCTGCAGGTGGTGAGGCTAAATAATAAGCCAGAGAAAAAGCCAGAAATTACAAATGAGTTGTCGTCAACATGGCTAGAGCTGCCCAGTATGGTTTTTAAGCACCTGCCATTTCTAGTCTCACATTTGACAGCCTTCCTCAATGTGACATCCCCAGATCCAATTAATCTAAAATTCCCATCACTCTGCACTATAGCCACGGTGTCAAGAATTATGGAAGTTGTAGTCCAGTGAGCTCTGGAGGGTTCCAGGTATAAAAGTCTTCTCCATACTAATATCTTCCAGAATCTATTGGATTACAATTCCCATAGCCCCCCTGTCTTGGAATAAGGGGATATGTATTCTAACACATCCAGGAGATAGGAAACACAGACCTATGATAAGAAATTGTCAGAGTACCTCTTTGGCCCAGGGTTCCTGCCTGTCCTGTTTCACTTGGTCCTTTACCAGTTTGCAGATGTTTTCAGAGCTGTTTTTCAGAAGCGGGTGAGGGTGAGCCCATGAGGCAGCTTTGTACAATCCAGAGTTCCCCACACCTGCCTGGCTGGGAGATGTGAACCTTGCCAAGTCATCCAGGGATACAGCAGGCCTCATGTGGTCAGCAGAATGGCTGTGACCTGCCAGAGGAGGATTAGAGTCTGTGGGGTAAGGAGGCTTAAGGGAACTGTATGAGGCACTGAGAGGGGGCCATGTGCCTCTCACTGCTCCAGAAGTGGGTAGAATCTTCCCATTATCCTCAAAAGACGCCACTGTTTCTACACCTAAGGAGCTGGAATGCTGCTGTGAGGTATCTGTTTTGCATTCTTGAACAGCTGTCACAAATCGATATTCATACTCTGGCAACTGATCACTTCCAACTGCAATGGAGGTCCCTAAATTGGTAGTCTCCAGCCAGGTTGTGGGAGTTGGCTTCTCAGTAGGCGTGAAGGGGCTCAGCTCTCTGACGTATTTAGCTGGGATGTAAAAAGGCCGGGAATTTTTGCTCTTCCTAACGTGCCACCAGTGGTCATTGGTTCGCCTTAAAAGCATGTATCTCTCATTTGGTTTGATTGTGATAAGTTGACCATCCTTGGAGGTGTATTCAAAGGCATATTCCACCAACACGTATGTCTCCTCCTCTCTGCCTGGTGACTCCATCTTTAGTGTCCCAAAGTGGCTTCCAATGGGCAATTTATTTCCCTCTGGAAGAAGAAGAAAAATATTTGTCAAGCAGGACTGTACACAGGCCTGTGCATACTTAATCTGAGGAGAAAGGATAGAGTTTGTTTTTGTGACAGAATTCTGCTGTTCAAATAAGTGATACACATTCACTTATTTTTGCATCATTATTCTGCTCATCCTTGATGAGTTTTCCCTAACCTAATGCTCTTCAGATCTATAGTTCCCACTGGTAATTTGTTCTAACTTTCAGTTGCAAGCTACACAATGCATAGTGGGATAGTTAATTTTCAGCCTCAAACAATGCCAGTGGTACAGAGTGACTACACATCTGTGAAGGATCAGGTTGGCTTGAACAGTTTGTTCTCTACTGTCATTGAATTAAGAAATTGCCTTTCACTGATCTGGTTCAGAGATGAATCTGAGGGCAACTGCCAAACCACAGCTTAGTGATGCCTCCTCATGCCATCCCTGGTTAATGGTAAGCGTGAATGAGCATTACAACTGAAATGGCCTAAGCATAATTGCAATTAATCAGTAACCAACTGTTTGTTATTGTTCCATGAGAAATTGCTACCCCACTTTGGTGCTCCAGAACTAATATTGTGTTCTCCTCTTCTGTGCAGACTCCCCTTCCTTCATGGTGTGATCTCAGGGTGCCTCTATTTCTCATTTTGTTTTCTGCCAGGATTGCTTTCTCTTCCTGCCTCTTAACCAAGACAATATTTTTGCGGCTGCAGATGCACAGGACTACCTCTGCAAAATACTGCTGGGGATGATGCAGATAGTTCTGTCACATCTGTGCTTTCAGGGCAAAGCACGTGGGTTCAAACCACTTCCACTGTACTTGTAATGTCTACAGGCAGACAGGATAGGCTGAGATGGTTCTCACAGGCAGCAGAGGCTGAGTGGGGTTGTGGGGATGGGGGACTGTAAGGAAGTACTAGAGAAGAAATCTCAGGTTGCTCCACAAACTGCTCTGTGTGTATTTCCTATGTTACTGGCTGCCTCAGTTGTATGTGAGTAGGGGGGCAAGATGCCATTTTGTCCTCCTCACACAGCAAAATATTTCTGGTCTGCCCTGAAGTTCTGTTTTGTTTTCACCTTTAAAGTAGGTGAAAGTAGCCCAATCTGTTTATTTTTTCCCCTCCTAGCATCTCAGACATCTCCCTCCCTGCCTGACTTGTTCTTCTGCTTGTACTTTTTCTGCCAAGCTACTTCTGATGCCTAGAAGATGCCTTGCTGCAATTCATTCATTTATTGAAGCTGTTTTGGAGCAGTCTTTCAGATCTCTAGCTGGTTTGCAAAGAGATAACAAATAAATTCTTACAAGTGGATATAATCTAAGACATAAATTACAACGGCAAAAATGTCAAACGTCAATGAGCAGGAGTTGGAATTCCTTCCATATAGATTTTCTGATCATATAGCCATAATGTTCTATGGTGCTTAAAATTAATTTCTTTTGGACTCTCCTCTTCACCAACTGGAGCAGGGGTTTCTGACATTGGCTGGGCTGAGTCTTCTTCTATGGTCTTGCATGCCAGAATAGAACCAAGTTCCATCTGACCCAGAAGTTTGTTTTAAACTCTGGCTGGCTAGATGCCAGTGGAAGTTCACAAGCAAGATAATGAACACCCTTAGTTTTTCCATTTCTTTTTAAAACAGAGTTTAGGATTGCAAATCTTCTGTGCATTTTTACCTATAGAATTTACAGCTACCACATGGTCTTTCTTGTCACATTCACAGTAGTAAACATGTCCTTCAATTATACCTATGAATCAAAAATGCCAAAGATATATACAGTAATACCACGAAATGTTTTATTATACTTTGCATTTTATGTTGACAATTGCCATGAGCTGTTAACCCCAAACCGAATTAAATATCCTGATTGCTCTGATCAGTTTTATTTCAAACATTTACTTTCAGATTCAAGGGATTCCAGTTCCTTAAGTGTGCCCAAATTTTGTCATGTAACATGTAAGATGTACAGCAGTTTGGCTGATCTGCTTATCTAATTGGTTACTCAATATCACTTTTATCTATGAAAGGTGTTTTATGGATTAGTCATTGGCCGTAGTAAAGATTCTTCTTCATTCAGGAGGAGAAACAAAATAGAAAGAATATACTATCCCAGAAAACTTTTTTCCACTCTTTTTCTCCCAACTGTGTAAAACACTGAAATAAACATTGTGAACAAAAAATTAACAAAAGTTTATTATTCTGCTGTTGTAACTTCTCTGAGCTCAATGCATAACGTTACACTTCCCCACAGGCTAAGGCTGCTGATAGCACCAGACTGCTTTCCCTGTATTTCTTAGTTAGTTTCATCAACAAATGAAGTGAAATTGACTAATGTGAGACAGAAAACACTTGCCTTCAAATGGGGAAATTAAAAAAAAGAAATAGATCCATGTTGCTAGGATAAAAATAAATTAGTGAACATGCTCAGGCTTGAAAGTTACAGAAAATGTACAGTCATATACATTTATTTATTCCCTTGCTTTATGGTCTACATGCTGATTCCTGACACACAATTTGAGTAACTCCTGAGAGAAATGCTTTTCTTTCCCAATCGAAGATCTCACAACTTTTGTCCTGGAAAATGCAGCTTCTACCAACCCTGGAATCACTTATTTGGAGGAAAGATGGTCTTCATCCCCCTCAGTAACATTTCCCCATTATCTGTGTGAACCCATTATTTCCCAGGAAAACCAAGCAATTAACCACATGTCTGGGCTCCTCATTTAGCGGGGAGGAAAAAGTTCTCTGCACATGTACAAAGACACTCCCCTGGAAGGCTGGAATGTTAAAAATCTATCAGGCTAACCGCTGGTGCAAATTCAGGTTTCTACTCAGTACTTGACCAACAATACAGCTACTGCACTTGGCCCAGAATAAAGTCTGTTGCTCACAGTAAAAGAACAAGTAGTACAGAGAGGCCATGCCTGAGTATAGTACAACAAGGTTTGGTGCTCAGGAACATGCTTCCCTTGGCATGATGAAAAGTACGATGATGTATTATTAAACCAAAAGCCATGCCACCAAGAACTATTATTTAGTTCTACCGTTCTCAAGCAGGGGCCATATGGCTCCCTTGGGGCCCTAGGATATTTCAAGAGGGTCACAAGTGAAAAGCTTGTAATGGGGGGCCGCGGCATTTGCCAAGGGGACTACAGAAAAGCAAAGTGTATTAGATGTTCTGCAAACACTGTCTTTATTATAAATAAAAGCGTATGTTCTGTTTATACAGTGTGTAAGTAGCAATCCTTTTCACTGCTAATGGGACCTGGACAAGGGCCCTAGGAGAAAAACAAGGTCGGAAGGAGGCCATGGGTGCAAAAAGGTTGAGAAACACTGATTGAGTCAATCAAGTGCATAACTATCAGTGGCTACTAGAAAAGAGGGCTTGGAGAGGACTTTCCAAAATGTCTCTTCTTTCCAGACTTCAGGGAAAAACTTCCTGGGAAGGACTTTGGTTTTCTAACTTGCTGTGGTTGCAATTGTTGCCTCACAGCAGAGCTTGAGGGACTGTGCTCTGATCAACAGATGCACCTACATTTTATTTAATGTTTCCAAAGAGCAGATAGTTGTTTACTGTATCTTCCACCTACAGTAGGCGCAGCCTTGTTGCTCCTAATAGTTTAGAGACAGGGAAAACGGAAGCCTAGCCAATCTCTCAAGGCCTCAGGGCAGTCCTGTGGCTCAGCTGGGATCTGAATCGTGGTTTCATTGCCCTTCGCCCCACTGGGTAAATCCCTGACACTCCAGGGATTATATTAGACAGGGCTTGTGGGTCAAAGAGGGCAGACTTTCAAACCCTTCATCTACTCTAGCATGTCAAGTGAATGTGCTGGGGACTCTCCTGATGGCAGAGATTAGGAGAAAGCTGTGGGCAAGCAGTTTTCCAACCTTTTTGGTGTACTTCCCGCACTGGGCAAAATTCCATTTCTCCAACCCACAAAAGAGGCTTGCCCAGACAAGCACAGAAGCCCAGAACCAAACATTCAGGGGCCAATCAAAAGCTACAGCTAAGATTCCAGCTGTTAGAGCAACATTTTGGAAAAGGAGACCCCCAGGACCAGTTTCCCATGTTGCCAGATTCCGGCCTCAGCTGGCCTTCCTTTGGCCTGCCCCACCTGGACCCCATCTGTGCCCCTGGTTTTACCTGCCGGTTCACATCTTGCCAGCTTTGTCTCCTGTCTCCGGCCACATACTCTGTCCTGCCTCTTCAGGTGTGGCTCTTCCTTGTTGATTGTGTCAGGAGCCGCATCAACCCGCCTGGACTTGTGTGTTTGGTCTGAACCTGCCTTTGGTCCTCCTCTCCGATGTTAAACTCTGTGAGGATCGGTGGGGAGGAATATCTCAAAGCGAGCGCTTCGGCTTCCTCAAGAGAAGAGATTGGCAAGTTAAGAAAGCAGCAAAAGCTGTGCAGAAAAATGCTCAGGCAGGACGCTCTCCCCGCCGTCTTTCACTGTTGCAAGCATCCTGAGGTGCGGGGCCCTCGGGAGGATCAAAAGTAGCCCATCCTGTCCGGAACATCACTCTGGACTCCAAGGGAAGCACTGATGATAGTCCTGCGTGACAAAGTCAGAAAAACACTGCTGAGGGAAAAGAAACATCAAGGCACCCGGAGCTCACCACACCCTGCTCTGGGCTGCCTGTTTCATTCAGGTCACGTCCAACAGAAGCAGGTGTTTCCAGCCCCACAGATTTAGACCCCTTGCATTCAAGCCCAAAGTGGGCAATTTGGTTTCTCCCACAAATACCTCAGCTAGTTCCCCTTCTCCCCTGTGCCCCTCGCAGCCATGAAGGGGTTGAGTGCCTGAGAAAGCCCGCAGAGTGAGTTGGGTGTTCCCATCAGACTGCACTGGATGGAGGAAGGAAGCTTTCCTACTCAGAGGAAGTCTCCTCCAGGCAGCGGTGGGGCGGGGGGAGGCACTGTTTAGTGGGTAGTGACTCACACACGGAGATTGTCTGTCTGCGTGTGCACGATTTCCATCCGCCTCAGTATTTCATCTTCCCTAACCTAGCCTGCCTCCAGTCACAGGATCCCAGCATGGAATGAACTGTCCTGGGGTCATGCAGCTTTTCCACATTCAGAGGACTGTATTCGCTTAGCCAGAAATGAAAGGAAGGCAACCAGCTGCCTCTCGGGCTTGTTATTGTTACAGGACAGTTCCCCCAGTGTTTTTGGAGAAAAAGAGCATGTGCAGGGTGGGTTTTTACAGTGACGCACAAAGCGGTCCCATTCTGGTAGCAAAGGCTAGATATTTTTCCACCTCCGTTTTCTTAGCAGTGTCTAAGACTGTGGATGTGTGGAACGGGCTATGACTGTATAGTGGAACGTTTTGTATTTATTCATTTATTTCTTCAGCTTTTCCCCCCCTTTAATCACTCCTCTCTGTTCCATGAACACTCAAGCAATCTACAGACAAAAAGAATGAACTGTGTAAGGCAGCCTTTCCCAACTTGGGTGTCTAACCCAGACTCCTCAGTAACGGCCATGCTGGCAGGGGAATATTAGCTGACAGAAACCATGAAAAGTTCAGATCCAATCTCCCTGATGGCGACATCTCTTCTAAGCTTACTGAAAGAGAGAATGGGTGGCTGGGGAATTCTGGGAGTTGGAAGTCCACACATCTTCAAGCTGCCAAGGTTGAGAAACACTGCATTAGCCTATAGAGCTACTTTATCTGAGCTGCAAAAAGTTAAATTGTCTGTATCTCTTTGCTGCCATCTATTGGGTATCTAGATGTTTGCAACCTAGCTGTCCTGGCCCTACTTTAGCAGTCCTTGGAAGCCTGCTGGGAAGGAGATATATGAAATTGGAGGGTGGAATATAAATTAAATAAATAGCATAAGAGAAACAAACTGGAGGCAGATTAGATGGAATTGTGAGGAGTATGTACGTTCCAGAATTGCCTACAAAAATCAAGCTAAAACAAGAGCAAACAATTTGGTAATAAACAAGCAGCAGGATAAAATGCTGAAAGTGATTCCATTTCAGGTGAAAGGATGTTTCCCAACAAGGCTTTTATAATACATTCAGCCTGCATTTTGTTCTGTATATACTCTGCCACATCTCATAGCATCAAACGGTAATGCTGGCTGTGCAATGTCTCTGGGGACGTTGCCTTGGAATGGTTGGGTGGAGGGTGCAGTTTGTGCTCAGGATTTTATTGGCAGATGTGTAGAGTTAGAGGAAGTCTCCCTTCTAGCCAGTTTATGATACTTTGCTTGCACCCTGAGAACAGGCTGGGCTCATCTCTGAAAGACTTGCCTGTTCTCTGCTTGTAGTACACTTGCAGCTAGGACTCTGTAGCCTTCTTCAACTTGATAGCCTTCAGATATTGCAGGTTCACTGATTCCCAGCTGGGACACCAGCTGCTGCAGATGAATCTAATTTCCAGTTTTCAGTTTCCGCCTGCATGCCATTTTTCAGTGCAGCAACAAAAAACTCCAGCCCAGCCTTAAGAGGCATTTCCTCCAGACTGCACCCACAAACTTCACTTCCTGCCCATATGTGTTAGGCAGGTGTTGCCATTAAAACCACATCATCTTCCCATCTAATTCAATGCTGTATTAAGCCAATATTAATAAATGCTTATTTGTATTTCCCAAACTCTTAACATTATTTAATAGCGTTCCTGTCATATTGGCAAAAAGCATTTTCCAAATGCTTATTTGGGTATCTCCCTGTTAAAAGCAGACTCGCTATAATGACAGTAATATAGAACTGCTAAAAGGGAAGTTGCCGTCAAACTGAGCTCATCTTCTGGTGCCATCATGGATGTACCCACATCATTTTCAACCGATGCCATGGAAGTGGCTTGTCACTGCCTTCTTTCTGAGTGTTTTTTCCTCGCAGCTTCCCTGCCCAGTCTACAGCCCTGGTATTTTTAGCAATCTCCCATCCAGGTCCAACTCTGTTTAGCTACCAGCCAAAGTCAGCTAGATACTGCCAATAACGGACGCATTATCTGTGCTGTCCCTGAAATCTGCCGTCATTTTCAAAGTCCTATTCCCAAGGACATATTCCCAAGATGCATCTAGCATGCAACTTTTCTCAGATTTTAGCTTTTATCACAAGTCCAACTTTTTTTCCCCTCTGTGAATGTGTGGTTGATGCTAAGTTGTTCCATAACTTCACAGGCTGTTTTGGAGACTTCTTCGTAACTAGGTAATGTTGTGTCTTATCCACATATACCATGACATTCCCCCCTCCCCCCAGCAGTGTTTCTCAATCTCAGCAACTTTAAAATGTGCAACTCCCAGAATTCCTCAGCCAGCATGCTGGGAGTTGAAGTCCACAGATTTTAAAGTTGCTAACCCTAACCCTTAGAGAAACACTGACCTATGCAATGTATTTGTCTGCCTGTCCCAATTAATTCTCTGATGTAATTTCAGCCTAAAAACTGAAGCTGTAAGCAGATCAACCACTTCTGCAGATCAAAGGTGGAAGCTCTACTTTAGAGCAGGGTGGGCAGCTTTTGTGAGGCAAAGACCACTTTGCTGTTGAGTGGCATTCTGGGGGATGGACTCAAGAAAGAGATGTGTCAGGAAAAGAACTGTGGGCAAGAATAGATGGGAATAAGCGAACAACCAAACCCCTTGCCCCAAACACACACACCCTTCACGGAAACAAAACGAAATAGCAGAATCTTGTTCCTTGTTTGCCCACCACCAGAGATAAAATCACATATCCAGTTTTTGCCTGGCGGCGGATAAATCCACACAGGCAGGTTCTGCAAACTTTTATTAACCAACAACTCAGTCACATGAATATTGCATAGATATGTCATGCAAAATGCATTTGAAGGTATCATTGTGATTATGGCATCAGTGCATAATAACCAAAGTAAGTGGCCAAAACTCACTGGCTGGCAAAAACATTTTTTTGGTGGGCAAAAAGGAGTATGAGCCAAATAACAAGAGTCAGTAATAGGGCAATTTCTCACCAATGAACTTGGGGCGTGTGACATGCAGCCTGTGGATTAAACGACTTTAGAAAAACTGATTCTTTTTACTGTTTTGGAATATAATTTAATGATTGGTGCAGTTTGGCAACATATCTTAATCAGTTTTGACATCCTTACTCCTTTTGGGAGTCCTTTTAATGGAAAGTCAACTAAAATATGGATATAACATAAAAATTACAATATGCATGACTGCTCAATTCTCAATGTGCCTTCTTCTCTCTTTCCTGGAGGAACTGGAAAATCTGTCCCAACAATTAACCCCACAATACAACAGTATAAGCAACTCTGGAACTAAATTCAAACACATGATCTAACTACAGGAATGGAGCAAGGAACTTGAGTGTCTTGTATGTAGGAACATCTGTGGAAAAATGTCTTTTTCTCCTTTGACTCAGAATCAAAGTTAATGCAGTAAATTGATTATTTTGTGTCTCAAGGATCCTATATTTTTAGAAAATTACTCCCAAGAACAAGATGCTGACAGTGCAACACTGAACTGGAAGCCCAGCTTGTATCATGTGGTCATGTATCAGACAGCATTCCTGCTGTTTCTTGACTGAAGTTATGTAATCAGCCTTGCTTTATGGAAAAAAGGAAGTTTATAGAAATACACATCTTTCTAAATTACATTGCTGTGTTACTGGGAATCTACCCATGGGTGATCACAGGGGAGGAAGCAGAAATGTTGACATGTCCACGATGATGGCATCACGCAAACACTGCAAATTATGTATTTGGGTCAGATGTTCTGACCCAAGTATGTAATCATGGCATTTGTGTCATTACATCATTGTGTGTCTTCATTTTCATTTCATCACGGTTTGCTACATTTGTGGACTTTAGAAAGCCCTTGGAATGGACATGGCCAATGTTTACAGGCTTCTGGGATGGGATATTTGGCTGGAGGGATTGAAAGGGGCAAAACTGGTGACTTAAGCCTTTGTTAAGGCTTTAAGTACATTTCTTGTCACAAAAAAACCATCAATCCTTTCAGTTTCAAAGATTTAAAGAGGCAAAATATGTGCCTTACACCCTGGAAATCTTAGGCCATCCGTTTTACCGCAACCCCCTCTAAGAGAAGGCAAGTCCTGCCCATTCCAGCTGTAACACTATCATCTGCCTCAGGCTCCGAGCATGTGCAGGGACCCAGTTTTTTGGTCATGCTAGTGGTTATGAGGTACAGTATTTCTTGGCTGCTATGTATTTTAATTTTTGTATTGTTGTAATTGTTTTTATTTTATTTTAATTTTGTTCACCACCCAGAGTCAGTTGTTGAGATGGGCAGCTATACACATTGAATGAATGAATGAATGAATGAATGAATGAATCCATCCAACCATCCAACCATCCAACCATCCATCCATCCATCCATCCATCCATCCATCCATCCATCCATCCATCTGGCTCCTCCCAGCATACAGGCTTCAACCTTTTCTCCTCAGTGTTATTAGGATATTCTGTGGCACATCTTCCTGAATACACTATGTTATTTACCTCTTTGTGAACATAAAGCCTCAAGAAGCCAACAATCACTATGCAAATAAGCTATAGCACAGAAGTAATGGACTCATAAAAGAAATCAGTTATTTATTAAATAAAGTTAATTATCTGCATAGGAGAATGAAAGAAAAAATTAAAAATCAGGTTTGGAATACACCGGCTTAGCATTAAAAAAAAAAGGAGCGGAAGAATGATAGCTTATTTATAAGAAGGTCACTTTGCTTGAGGAGGACACCAAGGATGGAATGCATTTCTAAAGAATTCAGCAGCCATTTTGGCACAGGACATTTCAAGAGTAGTCTGTAAAGTGCAGAAGGCACAAGAATTCTGCTGCAAAGTGCATCAGTTAAAAACAAAATAAAACTCCCTTTCTCTGGCAATTTAAATCAAGATGCATCCACTAAAATTTGGTCTCCTTGGGAGTTCTTGCTACATATCTCTTTAATATATCCAGTATTCACCAAGTTTAAGGACAAGGATGAATTTGCCTGGGGAGGCATGAGTGAGTGAAGATTAATGGCAGCAATGGGTCAGTTCAAGGAAGTATCTCTGTGGGCTCCTTCCCCAGAGCTGATGGCGAGGTTGTGTTGGTTGCTGTAGGGTTACAATCCACATGGAAGAAGGTGTATGGCTGGCAGCACCCTTCCATTGCTCCTAAGCTTCTGCCCACTAAGCCCTTTTCCCAACTGCCTTCTGGAATACCCCAGAATCTTATCCAGAGGACTGATATAGTTGAGATCATTTCCAAAGGGATTCTTGCAGTTGCTGGTGGTATTTCTGCCGGCGGACACAACGAGGACAGAAACCAACATTTGCTTGGCAACGGCTGTGGAAGACAGTCTTGCACTCACTACACCTGTAAGAAAAACAGGTAGATCAATTCTAGAAGCAACTCATCATCACCTGTGAGCAGTAAGCTACTTAAGAAGGTCACATTAGGGCTCAATAGCCAAGTTAGAGTCCAATACAGCTGGAAGGCATTAGATAATCTCTTCCTGCGCTTCCTCCCTCTTAGAATATCTTCATATCTCAAGCATGAAATATAGCAATTGGAACCACAAGTAAAGTGGTGCATCCTCTCCTCAAGGGGCCATCGCTTGACCCAACCGCCTGGACAGTTTTCGTCCAGTCTCCAACCTCCCCTTTTTGGGAAAGGTTGTGGAGAGAGTGGTCGCATGGCAGCTGCAGAGGACCCTGGATGAAGCGGATTATCTGGACCCTTTTCAGTCAGGGTTCAGGCCGGGTTACGGGACTGAGAAGGCATTGATCGCACTCTTAGATGACCTCTGGCAGGAGCGGGATGGGGGCAGCGTGACCATCCTTGCTCTTCTTGACCTCTCAGCGGCCTTCAATACCATCAATCATGGTATCCTTCTGGACCGGCTTCGGGAGCTGGGGGTGGGTGGCACAGTATTGTGCTGGTTCTCCTCCTTCCTCCGGGGTTGGTGCCAGTTGGTGTTGATGGGGGGGGGAACGTTCAGCCCACGTCCCCTACTTTGTGGGGTGCCGCATGGCTCGGTTCTCTCCCCTCTCCTATTTAACATCTACATGAGACCGTTGGGGGAGGTGATCCGACGGTTTGGGGTAAGATACCATCAATATGCTGATGATACTCAGCTTTATATCTCTACCCCAGACCGCTTGAGTGATGCTGTGGATGTCCTGACCCAGTGCCTGGAGGCTGTGAGGGCCTGGATGGGGTGCAATGGACTTCGACTCAACCCAAGCAAGACTGAGTGGCTTTGGATTTGTGGGCCTCCCGGTGCTAAGGTTTTTCCACCTCTGGTCTTGGATGGGGGTTGCACTGCCCCAGACAGACCTGGTGCACAATCTGGGGGTCCTCATAGACTCACGGCTCCTGCTCAAAGAGCAGGTGGCAGCTGTGGCTAGGAGGGCCTTTGCACACCTTTGGGTTGTGCGCCAGCTGTGCCCATTCCTAGACCGAGGGGCTTTGCTCATAGTCACTCATGCCATTGTGACCTCCCGTCTGGACTACTGTAATGCGCTCTACATGGGGCTGCCCTTGAAGAGCATTCGGAAGCTTCAACTGGTGCAGAATGCAGCTGCACGGATAGTAAATAGCATTGGCTCCTCGCACATGTAACACCACTGCTACGTGAGCTGCATTGGTTGCCAGTGCGCTTCCAGGTGCAATTCAAGGTGCTGGTTGTCACTTTTAAAGCCCTTCATGGTACGGGGCTGGGTTACCTAAGGGACCGCCTTCTCCCAGTTGTTTCTGCCTGTCCAATTCGATCTAGTAGGTTGGGTATGCTGCGGGTCCCATCAGCCAGGGAGTGTCGGCTGGCAGGAACTAGAAGGTGTGCCTTCTCCTCCGTAGTGCCTGCCCTCTGGAACATCCTCCAGAAATTAGGATGTCCCGGACCCTGTTGGCCTTTCGTAAGGCCGTAAAGACCTGGCTTTGTGCCTGGGCCTGGGGCCTCAAGCGTGTGGATGGTCCCGTCTCTTGGCTGTATTAATATCTATGCATTGCTCGCTTGGCAGCCATATATATTTATTTTGTATTTATTTTATATTTTAACTGTTTTAATTATAATTGTTATAATTGTTTTAATTGTTTTATGGTTTTATTGTTGTAAGCCGCCCAGAGTAACTTGTTGAGATGGGTGGCTATAGAAATCAAACAAACAAACAAACAAACAAAGTGGTTGTGTCCCTGATGCCAGTCCTCCTCAATGAGACTGTTGAAACAACTTTCCACTCACAGATTCCATTTCTCTACCAGGAAAAAAAAAAGGCTGAAGAACTCTGCATCTTCCCTGGATACTCAGAGATTATTCTTTGGGAGAGGATAGATAGCTTTACGTACAACATACATTGCACATGCTGGTCCCAGATTCTGTCCCAGTCATCACCAGTTCAAAGGAATCAGGGAGCAGATAACTGGAAAGAGGCCCTGGAAAGCAGGTCAAAGCGGAAAAGTCAGGGTCTAGGACCCGGAGACAGCCTGCCAAAGCCTTGGGTGTGCCAGTGCGGCCTCCAGAGTTTTCAAGTTGCATTTTTTAATATGACATAAAGGGGAAAGGTATTAAATATGTAACTGGCGATTCATCACATTACTTAGAATTCATTTTAATTACATTAGACAAGGAAATAAAGTGATGAAATTTAATTTTGGTTCTTTTTGGGAGCACAGCCGCCACAGGCAGTTGTACCCTCCTGGTTTGGATTAGGTCAGTGTTTTTCAAACTTGGCAACTTTAAGATGTGTGGACTTCAACTCCGAGAATTCCCCAGCCAATATGCTGGGAGTTGAAGTCCACATACCTTAAAGTTGCCAAGTTTGAAAAACACTGGATCAGGTGGTTAATTAATTTGACTAGCTATAAGGCAACTTTTAAAGCTAGTTAACAGAGGGAGAAAAATTAGGTTGTTCTACAACTGTCTCTTTCTTCACGTTTAGACCTATAGGCTTGCATGTTGCATTACCTTTTTGCCTCTGAACTCTCCCTCTGCCTGACAGCTAAGAAGGGGTTTTGAGATTACTTCCTGGGTTGAAGCTTCTGTTTAATAAGGCAACAGATCTTCACTGCCTGTCACTTCAGAGGCTGCCCCTCCAGTAATGGTGAACAGTCTCACTCATCTTTGCTGGCCACAGTGGGTGGGTGTGCCTCCATGATTGACTAGGTGTGCATGAGGAAATGATCCCTGGCTGCCACCTGGGCAGGATGATGCTTCAGGAAGTGCCTGCCGCCGCTGCTGCTGCTGCTGCCAGAATCAGAAAACTCCCCAGAGCTACTGTCAGGAGACTTCCAGGCACATCCTGTTTCACAGGGTAAATTGCCTGACTCAGGCAGCAGGAAGTCCATTTGTCTGAGCTAGGAGGCACTCTTCCTGCTCTGATACACAGTAAAAAGGAAAGGTTGGCAATGTTTGTGATAGGCATGTGTGTGGTTGCATTAGTGTAGCTTTGGGGGATGAGCAATTATACGTAAAGGCTACTCAAAGACAGAACCAGTGACTGAAATCGTTTTAGGAGCCTGTGGCATTGAGATGCGCCTTCCTCAGCCTTCTTCTGATTGCCTTCTCCAACTTGGACACCCTCTGGATGTGCTATGTTACTGCTTACATAATCTTGGGCTAAGGCTACTCTGTGGCTCTTAACTTTTCATAGCTTCTCAGTAATCTCTCTGTCAGAGTGTCTGGCCCCCACTAGAACAAAGAAACCTTTTCTAAGAAGGACATTTATATGTTTACAAGCATTCCGTTACTTTTCGCTATGATAAAGTTTTAAGGACTTCATTAAAATTTCAATTAATTATCCTGTGTCCTACCTAGACTAGTTCTGACTGCTATGTAAATGAATGGAAGGATGGACTTGTTTTATTAATTTATTTATTTGCAGAATCTATATGGCTGCCCAACTTGGGCAATGCAACTCTGGGGGGCTTACAAAAAACCACCCAATTAAAACTATAATGAATAGCAATAATCGGTAATATGCAACCTGGCTCACATTTGTACCCTGTTCCGATGGGAACTTACACACCCTTGCCCAATGAAATGACTTTTAAAGACTTTTAAAGTCTTCCTAAAGGCCAGAGGATTAGGGCCAACAGAACATCCTGTGTGGTGGGGGAGATCATACCAAACGGCAGGCACTGCTACTGAGAAGGCATGCCATCTAGGTCCCATCAAATGGCACTACTTCAAAGAGGAGACCCAAAGTGTGCCCACCCTATTAGAACAAGTGGGATAGGCAGCTGTCCTTAGGGAGAGACAGTGCCACAAATAACCCAGTCTTGTGCCATGTAGGATAGCCACCTCCTGATGTTCTATCATGGTGAGCTCCAAGATATGGTGAATATATACAGGAGAACTCAATTTTATTTTTGTTTCTTGGGCAGGTAATACTTGCCTGGTGGTTGTATCAAATTCAAAGGGAAAGATGATGTCATTCTTATTGCATATTTGGCAGATGAAGCCCCTCTGAGTACAAAGATCACAACTGTAGACATGGTGGGAGGCAAATTGGATCAGCAACTGGAGAAAAGCTTCAAACACACCGTCTGCTATCTAAGAAGAGAGAAGGTCCATGAGCAGCTGGTGGGAAGCTACTTCTGTCTTCACAGGAACTCTCATAATATGGAACAGCATTTAAAAACAGCGTAATAACCTCTATCGTTCAGCAAAAAAAAGCCAAGGCCCCTGTGATGCCAGTCTGATTTAAAACTCTTCTATGCATGGAACAGCTGGTTTTGGGTGGTCCATGCCCAAGCCATAATACATGTATTTCATATGTTTCGGTTCATACATGACATTGAACAGGCTTGTTTTGTAATGTATATGGTTGTGCTCAGGCAGAAGTGGTTTGGAGGAGGATAGGTACAGGAATATGGAATGGACACTGGCAGCAGCTGATGGCTGGCAGGGAAGGGATGGTGCTGAGAAGATCAGGGAGCGGGTGGGCAGGATACGCCACGGTAGACACCTATTCCTTACTGCCAAGACCATCACCGTAAGGAACAGGTGCACAGACAAGTTGTATTGGCAGTGGCAGCCGAGAGGAGGGAGGTAAGGGAAAGCACAGGAAGGATCATGGGAGGGGAGTGGGCAGGCCAGTGGGACCTGCTGTGCTTGGACACTGGCAGCAGCGGTGGTAGCAGTAGCAGCAGGGGAGGCAGGCGAGGGGAGGTGCTGGAGGGGTTGAGGGCATACCTACTGCAAGTTAAGGAAGAAAGGAAGGGTGAATGTGCCCTCTTTGCCCTGTAAAAGATTCTGGCATCCCTCCAGATTTTGTTTCATCCAAACCCCAGAAGAACTAAAAAAAAAATTCTGGGTTTTATTTCTGCTGAACTACAGCTGATCCAAAATGATTTGACAGATCTTCCGGAACATAGCAATTTGTTCTGAGTTTGAAACAACTTAGATTTTTCTATTTTGTGCATTCCTATATTTAAAACCATTTCAGCAGGTGTTAATGCAGATCCAATGCAGGCAACAAAGAATTTGCAACACACAGGACTAGGAGAAAGAACTGATGAACAGAATACCCATTGGGCAGAGAATTCATGGAGAGCTTCGCTGTCTTTTTGCAACGCTCTTTAGAAACGACAAAGTTATGAGAGAAAAACATTGCCTCTGAACATGCACAGACCAGCTTTCAAGGACTTCTTGCTTCCTGCTCTGCACTGACTGCTGCAACATCTCACGGTGGGTAAAATAATTTGTATGGAGGGGTTGCTAGTTGTGATTGTGGGGAATCTGGTTTAGAGGGTGAAGGGATGGGTAACATTTTCTTGAGCTGAATTTCCACCCGCCTCAAGATTGAAATTGATTATTTCCAGATCTCCTACCTGCCTCAGGTCAGCCACACTGTATTTATGGGGACACTCCAGGAGGTAGTGCCGGTGGTCAAGCCTTCAAAGAACAAAATCATTATTGAGAGTTTATTAAAATTCATTCTCTACAGCATCCCAAGAGTTTTATAGGACATAGAAGAAATACAACCCTGATGAGACAGCAAGGATTCTTAAATGCTTTTTGCTCCATTTCTGTACACAAGCTGATCTCTTTTGGCTGTTTTGTCCATTCTTCTTTTACTGTGTGCCTCTCTTCCCTACTCCCTGCTTCCATCAAGCTACTATATCACAAGATACTTTTTACCCAACTCACATTTCTTGATCTCAGTTAAATCTGCTTCTTACACCATTGCTCTACCTTTTGCTGACTTCTCTCCATTTCTCAGGGGTCACAGACAACCCACTGATGGTATTGACCCATGGCTAAATTAGTTACTGACGCATTGAGATTTTTTCTTTAATTTTCCAGCAACGTTTTTTCTACAATGAGAATGTACACTTTATATATATCAGACTGCACAGGTTTGGGATTAGGGAACTGATGGCTGCAGGCAACACCCCCAGAAGTCTACTGCGGCATCCAACAAAGACCCCTCTCCTCCCAACTTGGGGAGATGGAAACAACTTTGCCCTCCTCCTTTTTTTCTCTCACAGTGCTTCTGGGATCCATTTGGGGCCAGAGAGAAAAAGAGAGAGAAAAGGACAGCTAAAGGCTAGAACTTTTCTATGTCCCAAACAGCCAACACTGAAACAAAAGTCAGGGTACCGCAGCTGTGTCTATCTGATGAATGAAATGTGCTGCACTAGGCATTTGCAAGTGGTTGTGTGCATCCATACCCACATACAATAGCTGACTGATTGGCCAGAATCATTTGTAGCTCTTGGAAGCAGGCAGCTTGCCTATCCTTGTGGCAGAGGGCTGGAGTCAATTCAGTCTTAACAGACTGATCTGGAGAGGAGCCCCTTATGCCTCTGACTCACCTCTTGCTGATCTCCTTCAGGGCTCCACTGCGACAAAGAACAAGGTAGTCTCCCAGCAGCTTCAGCTGCTCACGGCTCTTGTAGATTTGACTCATTTGGTCTACATGGTCATAGAGGGTTTCATTCACCAGCTTCAGGTTGATCAAGGGTTGATTTTGAATTTGGGCTAGGAATTTCAGGGCCTGGCAACAAACCTGACAGACACAACAAGATGAGAATGTTCTTGTAAAAGTCCCTGGGTGACATCTAGGAAAGTGATGCAAAAGAATTATGTAATTTACAAAAGGAAATCCAGATAGTGCAATTCTCATTGGCTCCCTTCCTAGTAAGTATCTTCTTATAATTTGGACTGGAGGCTGAGTTTGTGTTCTGCCAATCTCAAGAGAAATTACACTGTTTACTGAGCTTGGCCATAGGGGACATAAAAAGAAAGCAGAGTAGCAGCTCATGAGTTGAAAAATCCTAACCAGAGTGCTACCTTGCCCTTAAGAGATTTCACACTTTGTGGTCCCTGCCACCTTCAGCTACAGTAGTGTTTCTCAACCTTAATAACTTTAGGGAGTTGAAATCCACACTTCTTAAAGTTGCTGAGGATGAGAAACAGAAGGATGGATGGATGGATGGATGGATGGAAGGAAGGAAGGAAGGAAGGAAGGAAGGAAGGAAGGTCACATTTTACCAGTCTGTTTTTTAAAATCTGCACCTAACTCAGCTAACTTGCAATGCAGGTATGGCACAAGGGAAGGAGATCCTTATAGATATTCTCAAGCTTTTCTCTTTCATAATGAGGACTACAGTCATTCTGTGACCTTAGTTGTGTAGCTTTCTCTTGATTTTGGGATTTAAAAAAGACATGGGAGGCAATTTCACACAAAGGGCTTGTGTGTTCTATGCCCTCCTCCCACCATTACCGGATATCTGGAAAGATCCCAGTTATGAATCAGACGTGAAGGGATCACGGACTCTTCATCCTGGTGGCAATTGTCACAGTAATAGAGGCCAGTGAATGAACACAGCTTAGGCTTCACAAAGGAAAAGCCAATCTGTCTGGAGCAGCCTGGAAGGAAAGCACAAACCACAAGGACAACTTAGACAGCCAGAATCTGATCTCTGGCCTTTGGAGAATCTTCTGCATTTAGCCAGCCTATCCGCAGCTGCTGGTCTCCAGAGAAGTCAGTCTTCAACTCCCATAATTCCCACTGACCATACTAACAGAAGGATATTAGAGCTGAAGTCCAAGACACCCAAAGAGCCTTGGCTGGGAAAGCTAAGAAATCAGCTAATGTTCAGCCTTATCTTCTAGATCCGTGTTTCGTAACCTTAGCAACTTTAAAATGTGTGAACTGGCTGGGGAGTTCTGGGAGTTCTAAATGTTGCTAAGGTTGAGCAACACTGCTCTAGATGCTCCAAGTAAGAACCCTCCTTTCTTCTGTGTTACTTTTTCATTTTTAGCATAAAGAAAACCCAAGGCCAATAATGTTTTGGAACACATCATTAGCCTATTTCTTTACTCTGACTTTTAGCTGGGTAAAAATATAATAATGTGTCCCACCCCGGGGCTGGAAAGTAAGATAGATCTCTTCAGATATCAGGAAGTGTGGCCTGACCTTTCATAAAAGGACATCTTAGGGACATCTCTGGCAAGGAGCAAAATGGATTCCCACATTTTCTGGTCAATGGAAATATTCGGAAATTCCTGAACTTTACTGTAAGATGCTCATAGACACCATCTTGTTTCTAGACTTGAGCTCTATACTGTAGGATTCTTGGACATCTGCCAGTTTACTTCTTCAGTTTATCCAAACTGCAAAAAGTGGGTATTTACTGAATTTCAATCTAATAATTACAGATACAGGAGTAGTGCAATGTGTACCTGTAGGAGCAAGGAAAAACTAAAAGCCAAATGCACGTGTTAACAAGAAAAGTGCAGCCATCTGTAAATAGAGATGACAGTGAAGATTATGAACTAGAGAACAATAGCAGCAGCTTGCTTCACAACCTACATTTGCTCATACGACCCACCCGCCACACACTGCCTGCCTTTCCTACATCCTTCTTCCTGTGTACTCACAATCTCTGAACTGTAAACAGACCAGCTTTTCACTGAGCCAGAGATGAATTCATGCTAATTAGAGAAGCCCAAACAAAATCTCTTCCAATATTCTATGTATTTTCCTTTAAAGTTTTTCAAGCTTTACTTTATCATCTTCTCTGGCAAATAGCCCTGAAAACAAAGTATGGTTTTGGCATTTATAAAATGAATCGATGCATGAATTACAAAAAACAGAACTATTACCATTTCAGGACTGGCCCTCCACCCCCCGCCAATCCATCTTAAGAATTTCTTGTTATTTCTATTAGTTAAACTGATATTTGGTTATACCTGGAAGAGATCCAGTGAAATAGAGGCCTGTTAATAATGACTTAAGACTTGCACATTCCAATAACTTTCCTCTACACATGATTAAATCTGGAGCTATGTTAGAATTAGCACTGTAATAATAAAGACCACCAATCATTTTGTGTCCTAAAATCTCCTTAACTACAAATGAATACATGGAGAACTAAAACTCTCAAACTTAGTTGTTTAATTGGAAGAGGAAATATATATTTCACTTATTTAAAAAAGGCTTGAACTAAGTTATTTTTTTTGCAATCATCCCATACATTCTTACCTGCACATATGAAACTCTGGCAGTCCAGGCCCTTCTCCATGGGGATGGCAACCAGATACTGCAGCAAGTATCCATTCTCCTTAACAGTATTCTTCAGGATTGCCTGTGAATTGCCATCCAGGTTGCCTCCAAGTGTGAGGGCCTCCTCAGCCATTTCCAGGTAGAACATGAGCACCTGGCGGACCAGGTCTCGCCAATCAGCTGCCTCCTCTGCATTCTCAGCTCTCAGCTTTAGCACTGCTTTTGAAGTGATGATCTTGAAGAATGCTGGTCCACCCAGGCTCACATCTGGCAGGATATCTTGGATGGTCTCAATTCCAAAGCTGTTGCTCAGTATCTTTTCATCGTTTCTGGCTTTGAAGCATTTCAAGGCTTCTAAGGACAAGGAGAATATAAAAGGGACCCATGCTTTTTCAGCCTCCAAGTACAGGACAGACTCCTTGACTGCATCTAGCTCGGGTGCCAAGGCACACGACCAGTCCAACTCAGTTGGGCCAGTTCCACTGTACACCAAGAAGGAAGACAAGTCACTGGGTTGTCCACCTGCTGAGAAATCCTCAGGATCCTCCACAGCCTCAGGGCACTCTAGAGTTTCCCACCCTTCATCCTGCTGTGGCCTGTACTTTTTCAGGGCCTCATGCAGCCGGTCCAGCCAGTCCTCTGCTTCATCCTGAGAGGTAGCCCGGAGGCACAGTCGTTTGTTGGAAAAGACCAGGTCAAAGCGGCCATCGCTGTGAGCCTGTCCCAAGGACTCACATCTCAAAAGGGAACAGTTTTCCACACATACTCGCTCCTCACAGTCTACAAATAGCCGCAACTCTAGAGGGGAGAGCTCACAGAAGAACTCCTTCCAGATGCCCATACCCCCTCGACGTTCCAGGGTCCCCAACTTCAGCAGGCCGCGAAATGGATTGAAAAGTCCTGCAGGTGGGAAGAGGGAGGAAGAGTTGTATTAGGGAGCTCTCTAGCATGGAGGATGTTTCTGTAAACAGCAAAGAGGACAATACTTCCATTGCTGTAAATTCTGCTAACCACCATGCACATCTTTTCCTCCCATTCCATTCCATCTTTCTCCTTTAGGCAAAACACAAGTTACCTATTTGTCTCCGATGAACAACACTAAAGCCCTTTGGCTCCCTCCCAGGGGACCGTTTGGGTTTGCTGGGTTCTGCTGAGGACACAGAAAGCTCGCCTTGGTCAGAGCCTCTCAATGGCACGGCAGGTTGGCTACTGGCAAGCCTCTCTTGTGAGGCACTGGGAAAACTGGAGAGGCCTTTTCCGGTTTCCTCAGGAGGGGAGGGAAGGTGAAAATCATCCTCAGTGATCCAGCTTTTCTGTTGGAAAATAACACAACAAGCAAGATAACTTTTGTGCTACTATCCAAACAAGCTATTCTTCTGGCTTGGAGCTTACTGAACTCAAAACAGCTGAGCTGATGCAAGAAAATAATAAATTGCCCTTAGCAGGATAGCCTGCTGTTGTTGCTATCATGGAACTGCTGTTCAGAATGTATCAGCTTTTGACAGAGCTCAGCTTGGATGGGACCACGGCTGAAAAGGGAGAGAGAACAGGGGAAAAGAAGGTGATGTACGGAATGGGGAAGGAGGGGTGGGATGATTCTGAGCTTTACTAGATTTAAACAGGAGTAAAATTCAGTAAAATTATGTGTGGACCATAACTAATTGTGGCAAGTTCTTGGCAGTATGGGGATACCAACTCATCTTGTCTGCCTCCTGAAGAATCTGTATAACGACCAAGTAGCAACAGTAAGAACAGACCACGGAACAACGGACTGGTTTGAGATTGGGAAAGGAGTACGGCAGGGTTGTATACTCTCACCCTACCTATTCAACTTGTATGCAGAACACATCATGCGACGTGCTGGGCTTGAGGAATCCAAGGCTGGAGTTAAAATCGCTGGAAGAAACATTAACAATCTCAGATATGCAGATGATGCCACTTTGATGGCTGAAAGCGAAGAGGAACTGAGGAGCCTTATGATGAAGGTGAAAGAAGAAAGTGCAAAAGCTGGCTTGCAGCTAAACCTCAAAAAAACCAAGATTATGGCAACCAGCTTGATTGATAACTGGCAAATAGAGGGAGAAAATGTAGAAGCAGTGAAACACTTTGTATTTCTAGGTGCGAAGATTACTGCAGATGCTGACTGAAGTCAGGAAATCAGAAGACACTTAATCCTTGGGAGAAGAGCAATGACACATCTCGATAAAATAGTTAAGAGCAGAGACATCACACTGACAACAAAGGTCCACATAGTTAAAACAATGGTGTTCCCCGTAGTAACATATGGCTGCGAGAGCTGGACCATAAGGAAGGCTGAGCGAAGGTAGATAGATGCTTTGGAACTGTGGTGTTGGAGGAAAGTTCTGAGAGTGCCTTGGACTGCAAGAAGATCAAACCAGTCCATCCTCCAGGAAATAAAGCCAGACTGCTCACTTGAGGGAATGATATTAAAGGCAAAACTGAAATACTTTGGCCACATAATGAGAAGACAGGACACCCTGGAGGAGATGCTGATGCTAGGGAGAGTGGAAGACAAAAGGAAGAGGGGCCGACCCAGGGCAAGATGGATAGATGATATTCTAGAGGTGACAGATTCGTACTTGGGGGAGCTGGGGGTGTTGACCGACAGAAAGCTCTGCGTGGGCTGGTCCATGAAGTCACGAAGAGTCGGAAGCGACTAAACGAATAAACAACAAAAAAAGGGTTGACAATAGCAATATCCTTCTGAGTGCCTTTTACTGCAAGTGACCAGCAGAGCAGCTGTCTTCTAGTTGAGTATTCTTTTAAACTTCTGAGACCCAGCACTAAACACAGGTCATTATCATTACCTGCATTTGGATGGCTTGGTCAGTTGAAAGAAACCATGATTCAAGCCTACCATTTAAAGCACCAAGAAAAATGGTCCACAAATTTAAACAACCTGATGTAAGAAATGCAGTCTGTGACAAATCAAGCATTTAATTTTTTAAAAGTCTATTAACTCTGAACAATTTAAATACATACATACATATATATATATACACAGAGAGAGAGAGAGAGAGAGAAACATAAGCAAAATTGAAATCTGTCTTTTTAATTTTCATATCATCATGAATCATTCTTATAGAAATTTGGGGATGACTGGAAAAACATAGGACACTCGATCTTACAAAGATATTCCATAGTCTTTCTTCTGGATATCTGTGGAATAGATGGCTGATATTTGGGACAAGTGATCAGCAAGGTGACATCACTTCCTGCCGAGTATGACAGACTGGCTCACAGCCAGGAATGAGGCACTATAGTTAGAGGAAAATGAAGCCAAGGACAGGAAGTTTCAGTGCAGCTGCAAGAAAAGCATTTCCGGAGCTGTAAACGAAGTGCTTGATCAACATCATTCATTCATTGTGAGGCCCCTTGCTTGTGAATATAAAAGGCTCTGCCATTTCTCATCTTTAGAAAAAAAAAAGTTGGTAATCACCAGCTATTTAATATGAAGGCAGGTAAGCCTAACCCCTTCAGCAAAGGATCATTACCTTGTTGTGGTGCTGGAGCTTGAGCACCTCAATGATGCCATGAGCTAAACCGTGAACGGCCACCCAAGACGGGAAGGTCATGACAGAGAGGTCAGACTAAATGCGATCCCTGGGGAAGGTAATGGCAACCCACCCCAGTATTCTTGCCGTGAAAACTAAATGGATCAGTACAACCAGAGATATGTTGGTATACCATCGGAAGATGAGACCCCCAGGTCAGAAGATGGTCAAAATGCTACTGGGGAGGAACAGAGGATGAGTTCAACTAGCCCCAGACGTGATGACGCAGCTAGCTCAAAGCCGAAAGGACGGCTAGCAGCCGACGGTGCTGGTGGTGAACGGCGAATCCGATGTTCTAAGGATCAACACATCATTGGAACCTGGAATGTAAGATCTATGAGCCAGGGCAAATTGGATGTGGTTATTGGTGAGATGTCAAGATTAAAGACAGACATTTTGGGCGTCAGTGAACTGAAATGGACTGGAATGGGCCACTTCACATCAGATGACCACCAGATCTACTACTGTGGACAAGAGGACCACAGAAGAAATGGAGTAGCCTTCATAATTAATAGTCAAGTGGCTAAAGCAGTGCTTGGATACAATCGAAAAAATGATAGAATGATCTCAGTTCGAATTCAGGGCAAGCCATCTAACATCACAGTGATCCAAATATACACCCCAACCACAGATGCTGAAGAAGCTGAAGTGGATCAGTTCTATGAGGATCTGCAGCTCCTACTGGACAACACGCCTAAAAGAGATGTTATTTTCATCACAGGAGATTGGAATGCTAAGGTGGGCAGTCAAATGACACCTGGAATTACAGGTAAGCATGGCATGGGAGAACAAAACGAAGCAGGACATAGGCTGATAGAATTTTGCCAAGACAACTCACTCTGCATAACAAACACTCTCTTCCAACAACCTAAGAGACGGCTTTATACATGGACTTCACCAGATGGACAACACCGAAATCAGATTGACTACATCCTTTGCAGCCAAAGGTGGCGGACATCTATACAGTCGGTAAAAACAAGACCTGGACCTGACTGTAGTTCAGAACACAAACTTCTTATTGCACAATTTAGGATCAGACTAAAGAGATTAGGGAAGACCCACAGATCAGCTAGATATGAGCTCACTAATATTCCTAAGGAATATGCAGTGGAGGTGAAGAATAGATTTAAGGGACTGGACTTAGTAGATAGGGTCCCGGAAGAACTATGGACAGAAGTTCGCAACATTGTCCAGGAGGCGGCAACAAAATACATCCCAAAGAAAGAGAAAACCAAGAAGGCAAAATGGCTGTCTGCTGAGACACTAGAAGTAGCCCAAGAAAGGAAAGCAAAAGGCAACAGTGATAGGGGGAGATATGCCCAATTAAATGCAAAATTCCAGAGGTTAGCCAGAAGAGATAAGGAATTATTTTTAAACAAGCAATGTGCAGAAGTGGAAGACAATAGAATAGGAAGGACAAGAGACCTCTTCCAGAAAATTAGAAACATTGGAGGTAAATTCCAGGCAAAAATGGGTATGATCAAAAACAAAGATGGCAAGGACCTAACAGAAGAAGAAGAGATCAAGAAAAGGTGGCAAGAATATACAGAAGACCTGTATAGGAAGGACAACAATATTGGGGATAGCTTTAACGGTGTGGTCAGTGAGCTAGAGCCAGACATCCTGAAGAGTGAGGTTGAATGGGCCTTAAGAAGCATTGCTAATAACAACGCAGCAGGAGATGATGGCATCCCAGCTGAACTGTTCAAAATCTTGCAAGATGATGCTGTCAAGGTAATGCATGCTATATGCCAGCAAATTTGGAAAACACAAGAATGGCCATCAGACTAGAAAAAATCAACTTATATCCCCATACCAAAAAAAGGAAACACTAAAGAATGTCCAAACTATCGAACAGTGGCATTCATTTCACATGCCAGTAAGGTAATGCTCAAGATCCTGCAAGGGAGACTTCAGCAGTTCATGGAGTGAGAATTGCCAGATGTACAAGCTGGGTTTAGAAAAGGCAGAGGAACTAGGCACCAAATTGCCAATATCTGCTGGATAATGGAAAAAGCCAGGGAGTTTCAGAAAAACATCTATTTCTGTTTTATTGACTATTCTAATGCCTTTGACTGTGTGGACCATAACAAATTGTGGCAAGTTCTTAGCAGTATGGGGATACCAAGTCATCTTGTCTGCCTCCTGAGGAATCTGTATAACGACCAAGTAGCAATGTTAAGAGAGAAGATGCTGATGCTAGGGAGAGTGGAAGGCAAAAGGAAGAGGGGCCGACCAAGGGCAAGATGGATAGATGATATTCTAGAGGTGACGGACTCGTCCCTAGGGGAGCTGAGGGTTTTGACGACCGACAGGAAGCTCTGGCGTGGGCTGGTCCATGAAGTCATGAAGAGTCGGAAGTGACTGAACGAATAAACAACAAGCCTAACCCCAGAGTTAGGGTTACAGCATTTATTTACAGGACCACACCTCAAGCTTAAAAATAAGAAACTTATCCAATTTTAGTAGCTAAAATAATAATTGCCCGACACTGGAAAACTCTAGATAACATAACAGTTGAAGTGTGGATTAACAAGGCCTCTTCAATTGCTACATTAGAAAAATTACAGACAAGGTTAAAATAATGAGACATCAGTCAGGAACCACAATTTTATCAAATTTGGATGGATTTTATGGTTTATCTCAATAGGAATAGATAATACTTTACATATATGGTAAATTTGTACATGTACAATATCTGCCTATTTACATTTTAGTAGATTCGTTTGTATTTTCTATATCTTTATTTTCTATGCATCTTGATTTTATGTTAACTCAGTTACCTGATAATGTTTGTTATAGTTCAGTAAAAACAATTTTCTAAAAAAATATGAAGGCAGGTAACATAACCTTCTCAGTTCTCCAAATAATGAGTTAGCATCCCATGGTGAACAGCAGGCTCAACCTCCAATGGGCTATTTCAGGGAGATTTTAAAATTATTTTTTAAAATTAATGCTTTTCCTAAAAGGTTTTTTTTGAGGGGGGTACTGAAAATTAAAGCCCTATTTTGCATGCATGATGCAAAACCTTTGGCTATATAAACAGCCTTCCAGAAGATGCTGAACTGTGGCAGAAATACCAGGGATGGCCAAGGACCATCCTTACTATTTGTAGAGGGTAAAGGGCTTCACCAGATCAGGTAATGATACAAAATGAGCCAGGATTTTCCTCTGCTTTATCAAGCTTAATAATTAACCTTATTCTAGGGTTAGACTAAAGTTTTCCATGTGTTCCCTACTTCAAAACAATGGGGAACCAGGCTGATCTGGTTGGCAACTTTATTACCAATTTTTGGCAAAGTGGCCAGAGAGAATTCCAGTGGCTACAAAAACAAAGAAAGCACAACAGAACAAAACAAGTAATTCTTACAGGACAGATCACTGGTGAGACTGGTGAAGGAAGCTGGTCTGTCCCTGGAAGGCTCCCTTCGTAACCACTGACTTCACTGGTCCGGCCTTTAGTTCCTCTCTTGATGTTGCGATGAGTTTGGGACACGTCCACAACTTCTTTGGCCACAGGTATGGTGGCTAGCATGGAAGCCTGCTGGTCATTGGTACTACTAAGGGGTTCTCCAGTCTTGGGTAAATTGGGAAGCTGTGAATTTGTCATCACTGCAGGTAGCGTGACATCAACAGGGCATTTTGCCATTACAATACAAGGAAGGTGCACAGTGCGGAAACTGCTGGCAGGGCAGGGACACTCTGGTGGGGAAGACTGAGAGAGGGTGTAAGCTTCATGAACTCCTACAGGTTCCAACTTTCTCTGTGCTCTGCTAAATTCTGCTAACACCCTAGAAAGAAAAATAGAAGTTTAAAACATTTGCAACACAGAGAACAACATGTCTCCAGTAATTCCATCTCTCAATGTACCACACGGGGTTCAGAAATAAGGTAATCAAAGATGACTGAGGTTAGCCACATATAATTCAATGCATCCAATATTCGCCATTTCAAGATCAAAATAAGGTATTTTAACACACGAATAGAATGGATGCATTCTATGTACTGAGTTGGACTACAGGATTAGAACAGAGCAGTTAAGTGTTTATCATACACAGTGTTTTGGGAATGAAGTGAAGCTTCTAGTCACAGGGATAATATACAGTAACTTGGCCATGAGTTCAAATTGTTCCTTAGTTGTGGATTTATTGAGTAAATCATTCAGACAAGGTCATAGCTTCCTCAAGCTCTAAAAATGGGACCACTGACAAACTTATAATCGATAAACTCTGACTATCAGATATATAATTAAACATTAAACACATTCAATGTTTTAGCTTGTAAATAATGTTAACATACTGTGAACAAATCCATGAACCACTGTTTATGCTGCTGCAATGTCACACAATTGCCAAAAGGAAAATCAGAACAATTGTCATGAATAAAATAGCAAGTCTGTTTAACTAAGGGAGAACCTCACACACAGTTAAAGAGGTAGAAAAATCTCAGAAACAGGATTAATGATGGGAGAAGCATCATTCTGTTTGAGGCTTGGAAAAAAGGCAGAAAAGAAATGCAGGTTGATTTCCCATACTGATCACCCAACCACATTATTAAGTACCCAGTAAATGTTATTTTAATATCATGCTGAATCCCACTGAAAACCTGCTTTAATTCTTGCAGAGCTAAGATATAATATGGTATATCGCTTTCACCATCATACTCACTCTTGGAGGGACTGGTCCAAGTCTGCTGTTGCTGTTGTCATGTCAAGTTCAGAGTCATTGGAGATGGGCTCTTCTCCCCTGGCAGGGCTGTGGGTGCAGGTAGAATTTGCCGGGAGAAGGCTGTCAGATCCAAGGCTGGAAGATAGCTGGGAGGAACCTGTTGTGCTGATGCTCAGGTTGGAAGCTGTGAGTTTATCTGCCTGTTGACTTTTAGGGACAGGCAGGATGGCTGGGTGAGCTTCGACTTCATCAGAGCCAGAAGACTGTGAGAGAGAACTAAGCGACTCCTTTCTTCGAGGTTCCAGCCCCACAGGAGGGTCCAACAGTTCCAAGGCAGGGCAAAGGCCTGACAAGGATAAAGGTGTGATGGTCCACTCATTCAAAACTGCTGATTTATAGGAGAGGTCAAAGGCCAGAGAAGACAAGCCCTGCAGATAGGTGAGGAGAAATTCAACCTCCTCAGTATCCAGAAGCAGAGCAGGTGAATGGTAATATTCAGAGAGCTGAGCCTTTTCATGAAGCAAGAGTTTTAGGTAACACTCCATCAGGCCATCATTCAGAGCCAGCCTCAACCATGCACGGCAACGCCCTACATCTGTATTGATGAAGTCCAAGTGTTCCAGCTCAGAAATTATGTTTCTGAAAAGGGAAAATAGCCAAGAAGGAGAGAACACAACATCCATTAAAAGGACAGCTCCAAAAGGCAATGGAAAGCAAGGAGGCTACCAATAGATGTGACCACTGGAAAAAGCTGGGTTTGATGCATTCTCTTCTGGTGAAAATACCAAGTGATAAATGAGGCAGGCATAATTGCACCATGGGGCTTCTCTATCTACTGAACCTATATAAGAGGAGACAAGTTCCCTAGCATTTCACACATCAGATGATTTTCTGCACCCAAAAATCTCACTCCTGCATCATATACTCACCCTGTAAATAAACTTGAACACTATTGTAACTTCCCAAATCAAAATTACAGCATCTCTCAGTCTCACCTGTGTGTGACAGATTTTAGCAGGGCCCAGAACACTGGCTGGGGAAGGCGCCCCCCATGTTTTCTCCCTTTTGCTCCAACTTCTGCTTTGATGTGCTTGGTCTTCAAACCATGCACAAACACGGCCTCCAATACACAGCAAAGAGCATTAGCATCCCGATCATCACTTGTTACAAGAGCATCAGAGGTCACGTAATGCTTCTGCAGGGCCTTGATGGAGTTCACCAGCTGCTTCTTGATCAACTAAAGTAACATAAACACAGGTGGTCTTAGGCTGCACCAAGATTAGATAAATTACCTCACTCCCTAATTTTGCTATTATTGCTATGTAAACACTGGCAGATCTGAACCAGTGAATACTCTATTAAGCTCTGGGCAATGCAGTTCAGGAAAGATGCTAAAAAGTTGGAAATATATGAAAAATAACAGTGCAGAAAAGAAACTATGTGCTGTCTGAAATAAGACCATCTGCTCCAATGTTGGTGTAGCACCTGCTTGGAAACATTCAAAATTTTGGTCTCAGATAATAAAAATACTTTTAAAAAATTATTATATGATGAATTATCCCTTGAAGCAGAAGACTGGAGGCTGATTAAAGACATTTCATAATTGACCCACAAGCATCCCTGACTCTTATTATCTTAAGGTTGATCTTGCCCAAGAGCACCATTTTCAAGATCTACTATTTCAAGCCGTGCAGTTTGCCTTACTTGAGAATAACTTTTAAAATACCCTATTGAGCAACATGTTTTTACAATAATGCTTCACCCTCCCTTTCAAAGTTCCAGTACATTAGTTTCCTGCTAGTGGAAAATCAGTTATCTGTTTTTATTGACATCTAATCAGTGAAAAAAAAATGGGGTGGGAGACGCTGCAATTCTGTAATCATCACTTGACCATGATCTAAGTGTTTTGCTTTAAGCTTGATCACAGATACTGTACCTTTCATGTGTGCTATTTCATGCCCCCAAAATTATTTTATCTGAGAGTTTACTGGTACTTAGTTTTCCTTGTTCACAGTGTGATCTTATATTGCAGTGATCCATAATTAAAAACAACTATATGTTGACAATTTCTACATTTACTGGTGACTTGGAATCCTTTATGGACTTTTTGCATAAAAGTGAAAAAAATGAACTTGTGATTTATGGTTTTGATGATTAGGCAGGATAGATTATAGAAAGAAGAGAGTCATGATGTAACTTTAGAGAGAGAGGTTGAAACATAATCGTACTTAATAACGGCTGTGAAGAATATTGCTTTATGTCTTTCTATCTTTCTTTGTATCTTGCTCTTTCTTTTTCTATTTTCTTCTATTTTATTTTCTTATTGCACTTTTAGTTTTTTATGTTATTTCTTTCTTTTTCACTTTTTCTGTTCTAATTTAGTTTGTTGTAGTTATTATTATTGTTCTTAAAACTTATAATAAAAGTTTTATGAAAAAACAACAACTATATGTTGAGAATTTAAAACAGTTGTCCTCAATTTGTTGCTCTTCACTATCACGTTGAAGCCCAAAAACATAATAGTGTTGGGGAAAGTGAGTTTAGATGATAAAGATGGTCTCTTAAAGGAAACCTAAATGAAGGTGCTAATTGGAAGATAAGAAAATTGGAGAAAGAAAGAAATACTTGCAACTACCAAAAATGTTGTGCTTTGCTTTGCAAACTGGAAGGTGACCCTACGTGCTATGTCCAGAATAGGTCCCAGAGCAGGCCTTTAAGCTTGAATGCTGTTATCTATAGTTGACAGAAACAGCAACATCTTCTGACAGGGTGGAAAGAAATTATACACCATCTATCCATAAGCGTTATACCACTTCCATGTTAAGCTCAGCCCTTTCATCTGACAACTTTTTTCCAGCTACTGGATATGAGTCCCCACAGCCAATGCAACCTTATTTCCAGATATTAGTTCAGGAGTCTGTATTCACCTGGGTGACTTCCTGTGCTCGGCAGCCATTCCCAGTTGTATGGTTGGAATGCATGTCTATCTTTGCTTCTGTCCTGCGCTGACGTCACATGATAACCTGAAGAAAAACAAACACAGTGTAGAGCTTTTAGCAGAGCCCTACATAAGCAAAGCAGAATTGCTGATAACTAGTCTGGGCTATCTGTCACCTTCTTATTTATTTACACAAAAGCAGACCCTGGTGAGTGAAGACACATTTGAGCATGGATGGGAGAGAACAGTTGGAAAGATCTTTCCAACTGTCCATCAAGCAATGTTGATCCCCACGACAGTAGTTAGGTTTACTGAGTGATGACAGAAGCGTCTTTATTTGTGAGGTATATAAGAAAAACGTTTTCCATGATGGCAATGGCTAAAAAAAGTAAGAAGGAGCCAAAAGGCTGGCTAATCAAGCCTCTAATGGTCAGTAATAATTCCCTTCTCCCTTAGGAAGAACAAAAGAAATTGGCCTAAAAACATGCAGATGCCACGACACTGTAAGCAGAAAACAAGTCAGCCGCAGAAACATGTTTATGAAGCAACAGGTCCAGGTGACTCAGGCAAGTGAGCATTGCCCTATATAGCTTATCCCCAAATCCAACCAGTGATAAAATTGTTTCACCACCCCAAACTTCATCACTCGTCTAGATCTGGATATGTATAAACATTCTCCCAAAGACTTCCCCAGAACTCCTGCGAACTTGACTCCCCACATACTTAGCAGAGCACTAAATATTATATAACATTACTAATTTCCTTCCCTCCCTCCCCTCATTTCCTCTGAAGCCCATGTACCAGTCACCATAGCTAGAACCTCAGGATGTAAGCAATTCCTTTCTACCATAAAGCAAAACACAAACTGATACCATTGATGCTCAAACAGCCATCTGCTCCATTGGGGTGGGTGGATTGTCTGGATAGGGTTATGGAGGCTCAGGAGACCAAGGGCAAAAGCTGCATTGCTACTCTGGAGAAGGGGTAAAATGGAGAAAATAAGCCCCTGATCTCAAGGCTGGGCTTGTCACAAGACTTCTTGAACTCTGAACGCTGTGATTTTAAAAGCTGAGCACAGCAACCACAAGGTGCATTTCTTTTAAACTCTGACCTCCTATCGTTGGAGAGGAACTTCATCTCTTCATGTTTGCATGGACTAGACTTCCTTACAGGGACAACAAAGAAATAATATAGTACAGTGGTCGCATCTCTGGGACCTCACAAATCCAAACTAAAATCTCATCCTGGCTTAGATTCACTGGGTGGCCTTTTAGGAGTATACTCCCTTCTTCCTAAAAATATATTCATAGCAGAATTGGTGATAAGGCTGATTTTCAAGAGTTATGGGAAGAATTGGGACCACAGCCCAGTGGTAGGACACTACTTTGCAGACAGAAAGCCCTGAGTTCAATATTTAGCGTCTCCAGTCATAATGTGAACATCTCTGTATGAAAGCTGGAGATCTTCTGCACAGACAGGCACTTTGGCAATCTCCAGATATTTTAAACTTCAACTCCTGTCAAACCAGTCAGACTGGTCAATGGCAAAGGAATGTGGGAGTCATGTATACTAAATAGCAGGAACTGCCTAGCCAGGCCTAGGACAGATGATTGGCAGAAGATAGTCACATCTCTTTTCAAACAGGCAGTGAGACTGATGGTTGATGCTTAATGACATGGCTCCAAATTCTATTTTTACTTCCAGGTCCCAATTCTTATATGGAAAATTATATCATAAATGGTCTGCGAGCATACAAAATTATTTTCCTTCCCCAACCCCCCCACTTCATTTACATTTTACCCAGTGAGTTAAATTCTGCCAATCACCATTTATATTTTCCTGGAATGAATGAATGAATGAATGAATGAATGAATGAATGAATGAATATATGTCTCTGGGTGTGTGATTATCTCTCTCTCTCCCTCCTCCCAAAATTCTGGGGAAGAAAGCAGGTGCAGCAAAGCAATTTTGAAACCTCTATGCCCAGTTTTACAACAGGTTGTGAAATTCTTTGACTTGAACAGAACATAAGCTTGAACTGTTTGCAAAGTCTCCACAATTTTTTTCTTTATTACTGAATTCTCAAATGCTGAATCTGAATACTTATATTACTATAAAGTAGCCAGCTACAGCATAAGACCAGAACCCAAACAAATCCATTCGAAAGGACATCGAATGCCCATGGATATATGTGTGTGTGTGTGTGTTTGTGTGTTCCTTGGAAGAAAGGACATTGAGTTACTCAGCTAAGCTTGAGTAACCTCACAAAAACTAAGCAGGGTCAGACTTGGTTAACATTGGGATGAGAGACTGAGACTGGACATGAAAGCTGAGGTAACATCCCAGAATAAAGCACCAGGCAAGCCATCTCTATACTGTTGCCAACAACATGGATCCCGAGACCCCAATTTTGTATCTTATTGTAGGTGTGTGTTGTATCTTATGATCCAGGGTATAAAATACACACACACACACACAAACACACACACCTATTATGAATGAGAAACTCTGTCCTGGAACACACAAAGCAATAAGCAAACCAGAAACTCTCCTTCATTATTTCACAGACGTTATCACACTTAACAAGCTTGCTTTCAGGATACATTTAGGTCCTACCTTCACACTCCAGAAACATGTGGGGGCCCTCTTAAATACCACTGTTTATACATACACAAGGATGAAAACACACGCTGATTGACATGAACTTGACACAAAAACTTGCTGCCTGTGAAAGGCTGCTTGTATTGACAAATCTGGAGTCCCTTATTGTTGCCTCGTACTTCTCATAACAGAATTCTGAAAAACACCAGGCGAAGTGCCAGCATGAGCGACAGCTCCAAGGCATGGCTCCCTAAAATGTCTTGATAAACAAACACTGGAAGGAAACCTATTGGGAATGGGGAGGGGGGAGCAGAGAGAATCTTGCTGAAGAGCAGCGTGGCACACAGATATTGAAGCACAAAGCAGCGCAAGCTCTCCCTTCAATGGAGCCACAGTTCTCTGGAACAAACAAAGCAAACACGCACCTCAATGTACACTAGCAACAACACTTGACGGGGAATGGGCAGGAGAGGCATAGCTCCTGGCTCAATTGTCTGCCTATGTCTGAGCAGCTAGCTTAAAACCAGTGGCAGAGAGCATAAAAAGACCTGCACTTACCTGATACAACCCTCTGGTTTAAAAGCAGAAACCTTCAAAGGCAAACTGGAGCACTCTTTAAAAATAAAATAGCCCAAATACATGACAGTCAAAAACCCCATCCAAATGTACGGCGTATGGACAGTTAGACCTGTAGATCCCGTACTGCAAGCACAGATTCTGGCATGGCAGCAAATCGTGGTCACATCATTCTACCTACTTACCTTGATGTGAACAGTGAGGCAACCTCACAGACTATAAAAGAGCATTAGCTATGGCTACTACTCCTCTCCCAAAGTTAGTTCTTGGAAACAACAAATTGGTTGGTCAAAGGTGGTCCAGTTCCTCCTCCTTTGGATTAGCTGTTTTTAAAAAAAAGGCAGATGGGAGCAGATAACAGACACCAGGTCATCATCTTGGGACAGAAAGCTTTAAGCAACTAAGCCAAGTCACACAGTGACTAACTTAGAATCTGGAAACTTATAAGCCATCCGTCTCCCAGGCACAGTTGCACTGTTCCACATAAAATGGATGACAAGGCTTTTTCTCATCATCTGACTAACGCTGCCTTCTTGCATTTTAATTCTTGATTTAGTATGCTGAAAAGTGAAGTCTATCAGATGCTGAGCTTGACCTGTCTACGATGATGGTGAAGAATTTAAGAAACGTTTTCAAATCACTCGATCAGTGAAGATAAAAAGTCCCTCTTCCAGAATCCATCCCTTTTACACAAAATAAGAAGACTGACAACAAAGCCCTATCTCCTACTCAGCCTGCTCACCCAAGGAGAAGATGCATTAACCCACCCGAAAGAACAGGCCGTCCATTTGCATAAAATATGCACGCACTCATGTATGCAGATATGTACTCATGTGTGTGTTTCCAGATACAGATATGGAAATAATTACTGTAATTTAAATAGAAATATAATTTTTTCATCTAATATGGAAAACTGACTGAGTAACCTTCATGCCTATTCTCCCATTGATAAATTGAAGGTTCCTGTTCTTTTTAACACTCCTTTATTTTTGCATGAGACATCTTCTAAACAGACTTCTAGAGATCATTTTACTTCTCTTTTAAAGATCTTTCTCCCTAAAGATTGTTTCTAAGCATTCTGGAGCTTGGAGAGTTCAGGGATAACAACTTCTATTACTACTACTATTACTAATAGAGTAAAATTAGTATACAAGTTGCAGGAGACCCCTATTTTAGAAGGCTTAACATTTATTCCAGAAAATGAAATACATTTCAGGAAAACTTTGTAAATGATAGAGAATGCTTCAGAGCTTAAATTGATCTCCAAAAAGACTGTCTCCTCCTCTCTCAAGGATTTTCAAAGGTTACCCAAGCATACAGCAGTGACACACATCTTAGAATCTACCTAGACTTAGGTAGGCTTAGATTTACAAGCTAACTAAATTAATAGTTCAACATTCTTCAACTGATTCAGAACCTCCCCTACTCCAGTATGGAAGTTATTCATTTCAGATTCATTTACTCATTTCAGACTTCAACAGTAGTTTTGATGTTATTAAAACACCAGCTACACCAAAACTTTCTGAAGTACCTACTACCTGAAAAGCCCTTGTAGTTGCTTTCTGCTGAGTCTATGTTGGGAACAGCAGTCACAGTGGATTGACAGCTTGTTGTTGTTGTTGCCCATAGCTTTGTATTCCAGACCATTTTGATTACCACAGAGTGAAGAGTGTGACGAATATTTTAAACACTGCACATGACAAGTACCTTACTCTCCATCACCTGCCCAGGGAGACTATTATGAAAGGAAAAAAGATTCCATGACCATGAGCCAACAGCCTTAAGAAAATATTTCAAATATTTAAAAACAAAAACCAAAACCAAAACCAAACCAAACCAGCATTCAACATCCGGAAGACAGAAGTTTTCTTATAAACTCTATAGGACCTGAAGTAATTCTGGAGAAAATTTCCTGATATTTTCCGCGCTACAAAAAGCAGTGATCCGGCTATATATTTTCTGAAAAAAATGGCCTCTTTCCTCCTCTAAACTTTACTAATGGCATGTCAAGATCCCCCAAACTACTCAACGTTTTTAGCCCTTCCTACCCTCACTTTGCATGGAAAACAGAAGGAAAGCTGTGATGGTTCAGATGAAAGGCCCTTCAAATCTCACATTCTATTCCTACAATGGTCAACTAGATGCCAGTGGAAAGTCTCCAAGGAGTGCATGAATATAATAGTATCTTTTTGCTCTTCTTTCACAGCAATTGGCACTGAAAGGGTATCTTATGCAAGAAAACACATCCAAGTTTACAACACATTTATGATACTTAACAATAGCTTACTAAACTAAATCTGATTTTCTGAGCCCATATGACACATCAAACCATAACCCCACCAAAAATGGTTGTTTTACACAACTTGCTAAGCTAAAATGTGATTGTCTAGTTTGTGATCAGCGTATGACGCAAACACTGCCACTAATGGTCTGTTCGGGCCTTATGACTCAAAAGGGAACTGAAGGTCAGATCAGAGGCTTTGCTTCTAGCATTTCTGTGTATTTCAGCCCTGACCTCTAAATCTCTGGGAGCACACAGACTTGTATGGCTGCTTTGTAAGCACTTTCCTCTACATGCAGGTACATGCCTCATCATTTTGCTGGGAAAAAACCAAGGCAAAGTAGTTGTGCAAACACATACATGTAGCAATTGACAGAAGCATCTTACAAAGCAGCTGCCCTAGCTGGAAAAAGATGCAGCTGCTTTAAGAATTAAGAGAGATATGTTTTGTACAAGACTCAACATATTGCATAGGATTTGCCCAAAGGTAGTCCTTAACTTTCATCTGTTTAGGAGAAATATCTAAAGCAAAAACAAGTGGAAAAATCTTTCAGATCACCCAGCTTAAAACATTAGGTTGTAGGAATGTTGGAACAGAAGTACTGCATATAGCCCTGTGCTCCTTATATGTGTTTCTGTACCTTATTCAATCCTGAATAGGATTTAAGGTGTTTCAAGGTGTTAGAAATTGGCACCTACATATTTACAAACTGCCTTTCCAGATAGATGGAGTAGATGGGGGAGTGGGGAGATGGCTAATATACTAGGAGCAGCATGTCACACTGTCAGCCCCATGGCATCCTGTTGGGGAGGGCTAGGTCACCTGACTCGGGATGTGGAAAGCAAGATGTTTTGTGTCCATTTGCAGCTGTGTCCTCAAATGCCCGGAAGCTTGACTTGTCTGCCCAGTAACTGGGAGCAAAATAAGGCTCCTGTGATCGCTCAGCTTTACAAGTGTTTTTGCACTACACGTTTCAAGTAGAACATCAGATTCTCTTTGGTAAGAAACAGTTTGCAGTGCTCAGGACATATTGATGCAATGGTAATGCAAGGTTAGTGAAATAAAAGCCCTCCAATCTAGGTGTGTTCTGCTTCTCAGGAACAATGTTACTACAGAGCTTGCCCTTCCATGCTTGCCTGGGTGTTTTCACAAAAAGATGGCCTAGGAGAAGCAGTAAGATGGGAGGGGGGGTTGCAAAACACACTTTGCCAACTGGAATAACCTCCCCTCCTTCTGAAGGCCCTGCTGCCAGTCAGGTCATTGCTCCCACTACCAGTAACCAGCAGGGAAGCCGCTTCTGACTGGAACTGTGGTGCCGGCCAAAGTTTTAAATCCCCCCTCCTTGTGTTGTTTCAGTACCCACCCTGACCATTTGTGAGGGGGAAAAAACCCTACACAGTGCAGTTAGAACTGTGTTCTTCAAACTTGGCAACTTTAAGATGTATGGACTTCAACTCCCAGAATTTCCTAGCCACATCTTAAAGTTGCCAAGTTTGAAGAACACTGAGTTAAACTATAGCATGATACTACTTTTCCATAAAACTTTATATAAGTATATACTACAGTACAATCCTATGTGTCTATTCAGAAGTGTATTTTTACCTTCAGTTTTCAATATATACATACTGATAAAAGCTCAATAAGGAAACCAACTTTGAACCATCTTGGAAAGCTACACAAGTCAATATTTACATGGGAAATACCTGGGAAGTTGGAAGAACACCTCAGACAAAGCCAGTGACAAACTACATCCATAACTGTTGCTGAAATAACCACAGGAATGTGTCCGTGAATGTTGCAAGAGGTTTTGTTTTTTAGATTTTTATTCTGCCTTTTTTACATAAAACTCAAGGTGGCAAACAAACCTAATCCTCCTGCCTATTTTCCCCACAACAACCACCCTGTGAGGTGGGCTGGGTTGAGAGAGGGCAACTGGCCCAAAGTCACCCAGCTGGCTTTCATGCCTAAGGGAGGCCTAGAACTCATTTCCTGGTTTCTAGGCCAGAATCTTAACTGCTCAAGAGTTAAACCTGACTCAAATGATGCATTTCCTTTGCTTACTGAAACTGCAATTGCAAGCATTATTTTCAAAGAACCTGTTTTCCCCCTAAGAAAGATGAAGTCTGCTTTTTTTTCTTTTTATTTTCTACTGGAAATTCTACACCTACCAATCAAACAACCATTCATTCAATTCATACAACTCATACAATTCTGATTAGGTCTGCAATCGTATGGCCCCTGAAGGAGCCTTAGGTCAGATCAGAGTTCTCCCTTGGATATCTAAAAGAGACCCCCAACTCTGGAGATGGAAATATGACATTTGTTCTCTCTTCCCAACCTCCGTGCAAATAGTCACCGCTCTTTCCAACTCAGGAAAGGAATGGACAGCTACCAGATTTGGCTGCTAGAACTGAGATGACTATGAGAGGGCAGCAAAAAGTTTTTCCATGTCTCTTTGCTGCCCAGATCTGGTAGCTTAAGAAAAGGGAAATGCCATGGGTGAAATAGGGAAGGCTATTTTTGTCAGTTCTTGAGCAAGTCAAAGTTTCCCTTACAATAGGAAGAACAATGTTTAAAAAAAAACCCACAAAAAACAAAAGAAGAAACATTGCACAATGGGCATGTTCATGGTTAACTTAATCATGATTTACTTAAGTTAGTTTACATGCTGAGTTTGCATTACATACTCCTCCCTAAACTAATCATATGGACTAGATTGTACAACACGGTAGACTAAAATATGGTTGGCCAGTGTCATGAGTAAGGATGGCGAGCAGGGGGCTCCCTTCCAGACTGTTAAGCGCATGCGTAGCACTGAGGAATTGGGCAGCCATTCCAAGAGGCACAGATCGGGACCGCCTTAACCTGCGGGGTTTATATGGCTGGGTTTTCCCATGTTTGTTCAGTTTGTTAGGATTACTGTTATGTATTATCAATAAAACATTAGAGACCAGTTCCCAGTCTCAGAGTGTTTCCTGGGAGTCAGGACATCAATCCTAACAAACTCAACAAACGTGGGAAAACCCAGCCATATAAACCCCGCAGGTTAAGGCGGTCCCGATCTGTGCCTCTTGGAATGGCTGACCAATTCCTCAGTGCTACGCATGCGCTTAACAGTCTGGAAGGGAGCCCCCTGCTCGCCATCCTTACTCATGACAGCCAGGGTGTTGTACAAACATAGCCATTTTTATCTCTCTACCAGGGCCGCAACTAGGGTCTGTGTCACCCGGGGCAAACATGGATTCTACACCCATTTTGGCGCCCCCCCCAGCGCTCATTTTGGCGCCCCACCAGCGTGGCGCCCGGGTCACATGCCTCGCTTGCCCCCCCTAGTTGCGGCCCTGCTCTCTACCTTCTCTTTGGCCCCGTCAGTCGTCACCAAAATGCTGGACTTCTCAGTGCCTCTGATGAAGGGGAACAGAACTGCCCTGTAAGATTGCTTGGGTTGGATAGAAGTCTTAACATGCAAGCATACCGCAACTTAGTTAATGGTCGACAAACTCTTGTGGCTGTGGTCCACAAAAGCTTATGTCATAATAAATTTCTCAGTCCTCAACAGGCAACAGACTACAATAGACTAATGTAGTATTCTTCAACTGGAGCACCCTCCAAAAGTATGGATTTCAGTTCTCAGCATAACCATTGCTAAGAATCATTGGAATTTCCAGCTGTTAGCATTAAAGTTTATTATGGTCATAAACTAGCATCATTAAGTATTGTAAGTATAATCTTTAATAAAATAGCTATAAAAAATAAACTAGCATCATCAAATGAACAAGCATATCAAATAGAAGTTTGTATGTGTGTATACCCACACACATACAGATATAATTGTAAAAGGAGTAAACGTTATAAAAACTTACAAATAAATGCTGAACAAATAAGAGCTTCCCATGGTACAATAAACCTAAATCCATAACAAGATAGCAAAAGCAACTTACTTATCAGTTAAATACAGTAATGTTCCCATGTTGCCCTTTAGTGTAATCTTACAGGTTGTGGCACAGAGTTCAGCCACCTGGTAAATAATGACAGAGCCTCTATCAGCTTACAGCAGACTCAAGTAAGAGAGATCTGATGTTTTGGGTTTACTTACAAGGAGAGGAGTAATAATTTCAGTCCACATATCCTGATAAACTGACGATAAAATAAAAATAATGTAAAAGTGGGTCTATCTCCTAGAGCCACTGGCATACAAGTGTGTATTAAAAGGCATATTACTAAATCTTCCCTGTAGTACAGCTGTAGCAAGTACATTGAGATGTGGAATTGATGTGTCTACACATCTGGAAGGTGCTATGGTAGAAGACTGAACTAACAGAACTACTTCTGTTGAAATAGTTAAATGATAAGAGGTGTTCTTGCAGGTAATCCTTTCTATAAGCAAACTTGCAATAGGGTATGATGTGCATCTGATATCATATACATAAACTTGATGCCTTTCTGAGGGATCTCTCTCAGCAACGGTCTCACCAATTTAATGTCTCATAGCAAAAGTCCCCCCAACCAGAGCTTTGCTCTTCCTCACAAAAATGAACAGTTATTCGCTGGTCTGGGAGAAACCAGAGTGTAAACTCGGAGGCCCCAAAGTGTTTGTGGCTAAACCTGCCACCCGTGTTGCCTACCTCTAACCTGTGCTGCCCAACACTAACAGTGGTTTACTTCTCTGTATATAGCAAAGAAGAAAGAAACATTTACTGTATTTCTGCCTCATTTGAATAGAGCAAGACCTTTGTGGAAATTTAACCAGTGTGCAACATATGGAGGCTGACAGCAGCCCAGAACATCTGATTATTCTTCTGAGGATTTCCTACATGAGCTAGAAGCTATTGCAAAAACTGAATTTGGAGAAATAAAGAAGGTAGAAAAACAAGAATCATACTGACTTCATATTTGTTTAATTTATGCAGTGAATATATTATAAGACTGTCAGGATTGGAAGAAATGACACAATCAAAACAGGGTGTTGAAGCAATTTGAGATATGCAGACAACAGCACTTTGTTAGTTTAAAGAAGACTTAGAAGACATCATTATGAAAATAAAAATGGAAAGTGAAGTGTCTAAATATTAATTATTACAAAACCAACAAAAAAGTCAACCTGCTTACTTAGTGAACTTGCAGTTGATGGTGAAGAAGTCAAGGTGTTAGATAGTTTTTTTCTTGAGCTCAAAAATAGATAAGCCTGGACATATACAGGAGAAATAAATAGAAGATTAATCCTACGGAGGAACACAACCACAAACTTAGACAAGACCCTATAGAATAAGAATGACGACAACATTGATTCATTAAAGTAGTGGTCAGTAGTAATGTAGGCTATGAAAGCTGGAGAAAGAATGAGAGAAAGAAGACAAATCCTTCTGAATTGCAGGAAAAACCGATCAATTTCACAGACTTTGGGCATGATTCAGGGGGATGATGGACTAGAAAAACTGATTACACTTAGCAAAGTGGGATTAAATAGAACCCAGGGAACACAACGTGTGTAAAGAATCACAGAGATTCCTGGAATGTCCCTGGAAGAGCTGCCAGTTATTATCGGAACAAATCAAGACAACGAGCATCTGTCCATACCGTCACCAAGTGCAGAAGCCAACTCTGTGGCACCGCACTAATTAACTAACAGAGCGCCACTCCGAGTTTTGATCTTTTTCCCATTAAAGGATGACTGCCGTATATCCAGACAAGAGGAAAAAAAAATATTGTCCCAAGCAACGTTTCTCTCCCACAACCTACCTTTTAACCCTTCTTTCCCGCATCTTCCGTACAGTTTTTGTTCCCCAAACCTTTCCCCCCTTGCGTTCCTTCAACTCCACGTCGCCTTCTTTCCTCAACAATATCACTACCGACTCGTTCCCCCACCAGGGGGCGGGGCTTGACGGGGGAGTGGAGAAAAGAACCTCACCAGCTCCGCGGCGCAACCCCGAAGAAACTCGACGGGGAAACCCGGAAGTGAGCTGAAACAACGGCCGCGCTCACCGGGAGCGCGCCTCCTAACGTCACCGTGCCACTTAGAGCTTCAAAACCCGAAAAAAGTGTAGAGTGAACTAGTCCTAAGTTTCAATAGCTGTTTTTTTTTCTCTCTCACTCTGAGATCGAGGAATGGGAGCTTCCAGAGGATAAATTGTACCTCAGTGTGATTGGGCAGTAGCGTGCTTTTGGTTCCTTCTTTCTTAGATCCGTCGAAGACAAAAAAAAAAAGTACTTCATACAGCATATAGTATGAATTCTGAAATGCCCTGCACAACAAATGCCGCAAAACTTAGCGATGGGTATGAAAATTTACGATTAGTCAAATTCATGAAGGATCAGCTATCAATGGCTTCTATTACCTTCAGTACCGAAGCGGCGTATCTGTCTTTCAATATCTATTGCTGGGGAATGCTGGTGAGAAGTGCCATTACGCTCCGGCCCCGTTTGCTGCTTTTCATAGGCATACGTTTGTGAGTAAGATGAGATTTGCATTGACTAGCCTCTTTTTTTTTTAAAGGGCAGATTATAGGAAGAAATCAACCCATTCCTCGCTCTCCCCGGAAGAGCCATTTAGAATGAACAGGAACATCTCCCTTTGATGGTTTTCAGGCGGCAGGAAAGAGGATTCCTCCATCAAAGTTATGATTCTCTCCTGGACTTCTCTGTAATATTTTACGGAGAAAAAGCTCGTTTTTCGCGAGACACCTTAACAATGATTTCTGATGGACTGAGCGCACTAATCAAAAGGAATTAGAGCCCCACCCTAGCCATGAGAGCGTACTCTAATTCTTAACTCTGTGCTTAGGACGAGTGGTGGGCGGAGCAAGATAACGGCCTATCAGAGAGCAAAGGCGCTAAAGAGGCGGGGCTTTGTTCACCAGCTGTGGGCTGTCCATTCTTCGCTTCTGGCGTTCTAATCCTTTCCTCTCTGGTCCCGTCTATTCCCGCCCCCTATGTGGCGTGGATGAGTTTCGTGGCGACCGTAGAAACTGACCAAACCAGCAACTCGGGGAACAGAATGCAGGAGTTACGCGACAGTAACGATTCTCCGAAACTGAGTTTTAAATATAGGGGCAGTGGAGAAGTGATCTATCTCGACACTTTTTTTTTTCTGAGCTTGGTCTTGAAATTGTTCTCAGGAAAGGTGTTCCTGGGCACGAACAGAAGGCTGGAATTTTACCAAAAGCCACTCTGAGAACCGTTTTCGGCAAAAGAGATCAGATGACATTAGCTGATCTGACCTGAGCACGGGATTCGGTCTGAATCCAAATTCACCTGGATAAAACTCTGAACACGCTCTTAATATCTTTGCTGCAGTCTGGGTCCTGGAACATATGAATAGGAAAGAAGGTACTCACGATGCAGAATCCTCCCTTCCTCTGGTACAGGCTTCCAGGTCAAAAAATAATTAGTAATTAGCTTTATAAATAATAATTAGCTTTATAAAATGAAATTCAGCTTTGACCATTTTTTTTCTTTTGGAGAATCCTTACGCTTTTAAAAGATACCTGCCAAGCAGAAATACACTATGTGCAGTGAAGGAAAGCTGTACTTGATTTATAAAGCAAAACAACAATACAGTCCAGTTACAAAAAGATATATCTAGTGATCTGGGGGTAAACTACAGTTTATGCCACACGTTATTTCTCATTGCTAAGAGGGCCAGATCAGACGCTGAATTTATGCTCATCACACGACAATGTTGGGTATTGCCATCCTCTACTAGGCTAGATGATTGAAAGCATGAGAAAGTTAGGGTCACCTCCAACTTGTCGCCTTTTAGTTAATTGGCTTTTAAAAATCTACTTTAATTGGGATTCAGGCTTAGTTTCAAGACAGAAATGATGTAGTTGGATTACCATGGATGAGAAAAAGAAGGAGAAAAGTGATCCTATTGATTCTTAGATCAATTTACCTTGGATTTTCTTTTTATTGACCCTCCCTGCCCTACACAAAGCCCCCTGCAATCCCATCTAAACAAAAGATTAGAAGCCTCCTCACCAGCCCACAGTACAGCTCAAGGACAGCCCTAATAAGGGAATTGCAACATAGCAAGTCAGTGAAAAGAGAGCCAGTTTGGTGTAGGGTTTAAGGCATCAGGCTAGAATCTGGGAGATGGTGAGTTCTAGTTCCACCTTAGGCACAAAGCCAGCTGGCTGACCTTGGGCCAGTGCCTCTCTCACCCCTAGGAAGCAGACAAGGGGTCCAACACTGACTTGAAGGCACTCCCCCCAAAAAAATTCAAAGTGAAAAATCTCAATGTTCAATCAGCCTTATTGCCTCAAGATTCCATCTCCTCAACAATGGACTTTCCCAGTTCCGCTGCCCCCACCCCCAAGGGTCGCTGTGCCTAACAATAGAAATAACCCCAGGTACACAGAGACAAGGACCTGCCAAGCTTCCCCCAAAGTTGCCAGCAAATCAGATTCCTAGGATTTCCTGCCTTGTAGTCCTCAACTTCTATAAAAACCTTTGCTTTCCCATTGTTTGGAGTCCCTCTTTCTGGTAAGGCAGGCACCCAAATAAACATGCTTCCTTCTCCTCTGTTGTGCTCTGTATTTCTGAATTTTCCACAGCAATGAGGACTTTTAGTCAATTTTTAAAAGTTCTCTGCACCCATGAATATGTGCCAGTCTTGAGCTCACAAAACTTTACTTCTGGTTAGAGAAGGCAATATGAACACTTACGTCTCTCTTTTCTCTGGATTATTGACTGACTGTTGCAGCACCTGTGGTCTGGAACAGCATCTCCCCAGAAATCCATGCGACTTTTTGATGATATTCAAAAAGTCACTGAAAACTTGGCTGTTCCCCCAGGGCTTGGGGTAGGGTGGTATTAAGCTCCTCTGGAATTTTATCTGAAATCTTACCCAAGTAAGTGGGTAAGTTCTTTGTTCTCATAGTTTTGTTTTGTTTGCTTTTACAGTAGTGTGTAAGCTACCCAGATTCTTGTAGAATTGGGCAGCCATTAAACTGAATAAATAAATATAAATAAAAAATAATTGTTTCTTTCTTAAATGCATTAAATTCTGTGCTGTGTGGACATTAAGCCAGTAAATTTAGGAAATTTACATTGTATTATCTCATTGTAGCCAAGTATCATGTTTTGCTGCAGTTCTAGCATTAGCGGCATCAATCCCATGCATGGTACCAAAAATGGGAGATGATGTGATAGCTAATTTATGAAAATATATTCTTTGCCAAAGGCTTTGAAGCCAACCCAGGAATCTAACTCTTTTCTCCAAACATTAACTACAGGGATTAATAATACCTCTAAACTGATCCAAGAGAAACTTCCTAGGCTGGACAGGCCCAGGAAATTATAGCATTTGCTAGTCACAGCGTTCTGAATTATCTTAATAGTTTTCTGGATTCTCAGTTACATAGGAAAAATGTGTGTGTGATTGGTATTGAAAATATCCCTTTTTTGAGAGAGCTTCCTGATCCAGCATTGTCCCTAAAAACTTGAGCAGCCTCTGTGACAAGAAATACTCTTCATCAGTTTTGGCTGATAAGCTAGTTACCACTTTTCCTGGAGGTGACAACTTGCCTACCCTTACTCATGCTCTGGTAATCTGCCACAGTGTATTGTTTTCAAAGGGCCACCTTTGAAAAGAGTCCTGAAATTTCAGTTGGCCAAAATAATGCTGCAAGATTGTTGGAGACTGAGCAATTTGGCCATGCTACTCCAGTATTTTATCAGCTGCACAGGATGCTTCTGGGCTCAACATCAAGTGCTCTTTTTGACTTGGGACCAAACTTTTAGAAAGAGTGCCTACTCTCACAGCTCTCTGTTTGAACCATGAAAGCCTTTGTAAAGGCTGTTTTTGGGTGCTCCTGCCAAGTGAAGTGAGGAAAATAGAATGCTTTCACTAAAAAAGGAGATTAGTCTTGTTAGAAGGAATTCTTACCAGTGTTCGTCCCAAGCCAGGAATGAAAAGACGCAGGCAGTTGCTGGAACAAAGGTTCAAGGTTTATTTTCCAAGAGCATGTACAGAGTATGCTGGTTGGAAGGTGGCCACACCTGCATATAGGGGGTCCTATAAAAAGCAATGAGTGACTCAGAAATGAAAAGATAAAGAAACCTTTTGAGTAGCTTAAAGTGCTAGCAGACATTTTCTGCATTTTCTCACCAGCCCCTTTATATAGAAATGTGGCCCTTTGATGGAAGAGGAGGTGAGAAGTATTGCTTGCCTCGCATCTATTTGTTAGTTTCAGGGATCTCTCTCTAGGATTTTCTGAATGAGCCTTAAAGAACAAAGGCATTCCACCCCCTGTGACTTTTGTGGTTTCTGGCTCCTTTGGTCAATTTGAGGCTCTATCTCTGCCAGATTGTGGATCCTGTCTGTCAGTTTTTTTCTATCCTTTGATCGTTTGATATTCTGAGAGGGGAGCCCTTTCTTTGCTTATGCTAAGGTGTTTGTTGCCTTTCTGCCTTTCCTGCGCTGATTGGTTTATGGAAGCGGGAAGTGTTTCTCAGCAAGAATGGCGGTATCGAGAAGGAGAAATGGGGGGCGGGGTTCTTACATCCTTCTGACAATTCTCCCTTTGTGCATTAAAATTATATCAAAACTTTAAAGCACACTTAACCATATTTAGCATCAAGCTTGCGATACATTTCAGTTATGTCAGGTTGGGCCTGAGGTAATGAAGATTTGCAAAATGTAGAAAAGGTTGAAAAAAACAAAATCATAGCTATTCCTACTACAACATATACTAACTGTTGTACCCATGAAACATCAGTCAACCATGACCACAAATTACTCCAAGCATCAGCCCAAGATTCTTGCTTATTGTGTGTGATGAGAATTCCTAGAACATTCTGAGCAAGGGAATAATCATAGGGCAAGGCAGCAGACAGATATTCCTATTGTTGCAAGGCTTATAATTCCCAGAAACATTGTTGTTATATCCCCAACTGGTCCCCCCCTCCAATCCAGGCGGAAATCTGTGTATCATTAAATATTTTCTTTTTCTAAAACAATCAATTAGAAAGCCTTTTCAAGCTCCACTGGTCAGCCTCTGGATCCCTCACGAGCTTGATCTATGGTAGCCAGGGGCACAGCAATTTGGCACTGTGATCCACCACTGCAGGCTTCACCTGGTTCGAAGGGATGCTGGGCTTCCTCCAGGGGCAGAGTCTGGGTCAGGGTGTTCTGTCTCCACAGTTGTTGGAGGTGTCTGTGTAGGGAAGAGAAAGGAAAGCAAAACAAGTGTCCCCCCTCTCCTACATTCAGTGAGTGCAGGTCTGGGTTTTCCTCTTGGCACAAGGTCAAGTTGCAGTATAAGCGCAAGTCAAGCATCATGAGCAGTTTGTTGAAGCAGGTCTGGAGTTGAAAGGTCACTCCTTTTGGGGAGAGGCTTAGAAGAGTTGGTCCTTAGCTTGTGTTTTCCAGTCCACATTTGGCTAGAAGGATGATTAAAAGATTTGGTCCATGCTTTGGGTGATTCCAGCAACCAGCAAGATCTCCCATAGACATCAAAGGGTTCAGTCCATGGCTTCTTGCAGCTTTTGGGGTCTGTAGGTGCAGAATGGATCTCTTCTTTTGGCTCTCAGGTGCAAAGGTACAGCATTCTGTCCTAGTTACTGTACAAACATCACCTTAGGCTACAAGAATCTGGTCTAGAAGTAACGTATTCTGAAAACTATTTGTCTAGTGCTATCATTTTTTGCGTAGGGAGCCAATTGCTTTGGAGCTGTATCACGTGCTATCTGTTCTAAAATACTGGACACAAAGTTATGATGGCAACACTACAGGCTGAGCTCCTCATATAAAATTCCATGTTGTTTTATGGGAGGCAATCTCACTTAGAGCCCTGGCCCAGCAGTCAGATGCATTTATATAGTGTGCAGGAGGATATTACCACATACCTGTTCTAAAGTGCCAGGTGGGGCAAAAAGAGAACCCACACACTTCCTTTCCGCCCAGCTTCCAGTGTGTTCCTTCTTAGGCTTGTGTGTCATCCCAGTGAATGAGCAGCAAACACTTGCCCAGTCTAACACCTGGCTGGGGAAACAGGAATGTCTCCATTGAAGTCAGTTTAGTGGCCTGTTAGAACCACTGAAATGGAGCAGAGCTTATAACACATCTGAGAAGCTGGCACAGAAAATTATCTTAGATAGCTTCAATGAGCATGTCAGAGAAACACAGGTTATTGATCTTACACACTCAGCCCTCCCAAGCATAAAGAATCACATGCTTAGACGTATTAGGTTAAGAAGTAAAAGAATTTCTTACTGACTTTATTGTTGCTTGGGTTACATCCATCTTGGTGGAAAGTTCCTTTGTTCTTCTTTTCTAAGTTCTTAGTTTTGCCCTAAACTCTCAGCCCTACAGCTGCCAAGAGCTCCATGGAAGAAAGGGGAATTCCAGGCCCACCACATGGTGCCCAGAATGGAGGAGAGCAGCACACATCCCTGTGCTTGCTTCTGCTGGAGAAGGAAGAGAGGAAGAGGAAGTGGGAGTGGCAACAAACAGCCTCCTCAGAGTTGCATTGTGGGACAACTTAATTTACATGTTAATTCACATGCAAATGAGGCATGCTGGATTTGCCAGATCTTCCAACATCCATAACATTTAAATACTCCTTTCTTGGTGCTGCGATTGTTTGAACTAAGGCAGCTTGAACATGTGGGACACTGATTTCAAACAAAAATGGGAGCTCTTGCCGTCAATGGGAAAGGAAGGGGGTAACCAAATGTGGCAGAGACAGACAGACGAACAAACCTAATGTTACTTATAATTCAGTCTCTAATGCTTCCTTCTTTGATTCTTACCAGTGTTTGGGTGAGAATGTGCAGGAAAGGGGACATCAGCTTTCCCCCATGCACCTGAAGCCTTCTGATAAGATTTGAAGAGCTCTCTTCCACTTTGATTGGAAGATGTTCTTCTATCTGGAGGCTTGATGTAGATCTGGTCTTAAACTTGAGGTAGCTGCCAGGCTGGTCTGGGGTCAAGTAGCCAGTTCCTGAAGTGCTTCATAGTAAGGCCATATGGAAGATGCACGTTCATCTGGGAAGTCATGGGGTAGGGATGCAGGAATTTTGGCCTGCCCATCAGGATCTTGGGGTATCTAGCCATTTAGTGCTTGTCCTGGAACAAAATATAAACTTCCATTACCCCCCTCAATTTGCTCCTTATAGCCAAATTTGTGAAGGAAGGGGCAAACTGTAGAATAATGGGAAAAAGGTAAAGCTTAAAATAAAGCTTTTAACTAGGAGGTTTCTGCTAAAGAGGTGTTCTTAGCAGATGACCCTGAAGAGGTGAGAAAAGTCAAAGTCCAACTTGCAAGAGAAGAGAAAATTAAGGGAAAAGCACGGGGGTCCTATAAAAAGCAATGAGTGACTCAGAAATGAAAAGATAAAGAAACCTTTTGAGTAGCTTAAAGTGCTAGCAGACATTGTTATTTAGAAAAGAAAGGGCAGTTTACTTTAACAAAGGGTTCAGAGATGGAAAAGTGACACAAGAACTGTGATGCTGTTATTTTCAGCAACATTATAGTGTTTAAACACAGCCTTATTTGTAAGTTTGAATATAATAACCATGATCCAGTAGTTGCAGTAGAAAATAGTTGTTTTGGGAAACATTGGTTAAAGTTCATTCAGATTTTACTGCCTGTTGCTATACCTGGTGGTGCCCTTTCCTTTTTCGCTAGCTTAGTTCAATTTATTGCTCCAGGATGCGTACCTATTGCTTGGCTGGCATCCTTTTATAAGTTTTACAAGGAAGTTTAATAAAAACTAAAATCTAATGCATCAGCTCAAATGTATGTCATATGTAAGCCTTGTGAGGTTGAAGTCATTAGGTGTAGCTCATCCGATAAACTGGGACTTAGTAGACAAAAACCATTCACAACCTTTCATTCGCATATCTGAAGCATTAACAAGCAGGGTCAAACAAAGACCCAAAGATGGAGTGGCTTAGGCTTAAGGCCACACACACATATGCATGAACATGGTGGTGGAAATTAGCAATAGGCATGCATAAAAGGAGGCAGGGACACACACACACACGCACGCACGCAAAGCACTCTTTGGAGCAGGACAGAGTGAAAAAGAAAGGTATGGCTTCAGGGCTTTTGTTTTCAGGGAACTAAAGCCTCAAAATAGAGTAGGAAACTTCTCATGACATTTTTCCTAAAAAGCATTAGGCTGGGGCTTCTCCCCTAACCTTTGTACTTTTCGACCCAATTTTGACTCCTGGCAAATGCCTGGACAAGTCCCTGCAGTTTTCTTGGCAAGGTTTTTCAGAAGTGGCTTGCCAGTGCCTCCTCCCTAGGGCTGAGAAAGAGTGACTGGCCCAAGGTCACCCAGCTGGCTGCTTTTCAAAGGTAAGTTTCTACTCCAGTGCTGCTAATCTCTGCACTGAACTGGCTCTCTTCAAAAAAAATTGTTTGTCTTCCTTTCCTTGGCTTCAAGATAAAGGAAGAAAAATTGGTACACACATTTAGCAATGATTTGCCACCTCCTTTGCAGTGGCAAGGAGTTCCAAAGCACATGCTTCATTAGATTTTAATCTTCACTGAACAGAAGCATGTTAAACTTCATACCTGTTTTTTTTCCTTTGCTAGAATTCCTTCATATGCATTACCACAAATTCAGACCCAAGTGCAACAATCAATCAGATCCAGACACACAACACATGCCTTCAAGCTCTCTGAATCACATTTCTTAATCCTTCTTATTACTTGTTGGAATTATCAGGGGTCAACTCAGCATTGTCTCATAAGCATAAGGGGGTCGCTCTATCAAATTGCATTTCTATTGTGCTTGTGGGACGTCACGTGGGTCACCTGATTTCCTCTTCCTCCTTCTTCTTGGGCTTGGGGATTAACAGTCTCCATTACTGTGGAGTCCTTGGTGCTCTCTGAGCTTTGTCATTTTCTTGCAGACATTTCATTGCCAGACTAGGCAACATCTTCAGTGCAAAGAGAGAGTGGGCCTTGCTCTCAGTTTATATACAGTGGCTTGCCCTGCTTGTGTCGGTGGGGGTGTTGTTCTCTCCTTGGGAGTTCTTTGATTGGGCTGTTGTTTGCTGCTTGGTTGATTGCCTGAGTTAATAGTTCCTTGATTAGGGTGTATTATGGTTTATCTGGTGTTAATCCTAGTGTTGATTTTTGCATATCTGGGTGTTGATTGCTGGCAAGGGAGTGTACTGGTCTTTTGGCTTTTCTATTGTCTCTTTTGAATGGTATGTAAATGTTGTTTACCTCTATGTGTCTGTTGATGGCTACTTTGTCTGAGTACCAGGCTTCCAGGAATTCTCTGGCGTTTTTGGATTTGGCTTGGTTTAGGATGCTCACCGTTTCCCAGTTGAAACTATGGTTGAGTCTGTCCATGTGTTGTGAGATTAAGGAGTTCTCATCATGTCTTCTGACTGCCAGTTGGTGTTTGTGGATGCGCTCTGCTAGTCTTCTGCCTGTCTGTCCTACACAGTGGCTGTTACAGTCTTTGCATTGTATGTTGTAAATAACTCCTGTTTTTCCTTCTTGGGTTATTGGGTCTTTTAGGTTGCTTAATATGTTTTGAAGAGTTTTAGTTGGTTTGTGTGCTACAGTGATGCCATGTGGTTGTAACAGTCTGTTGGTGGTTTCTGAGATGTTTCTGATGTATGGCAGTGTTATCCTTTTCATAGTTTCCATTGGTTGGGATATAGTAGGTTGGGTGGTGAGGCATTTTTCGATAAAGTTGAGCGGGTATCCATTTTGTTGAAAGATGCTGTACAGATATCTTTTTCTTTTTTCTGGTGTTCTGGGTTGCTGCAGTGTGTAAGTGCTCATCTGAATTATGTTCTTACATAGCTTCTCTTGTGGGAGGTTGGATAGTTACCTCGTGGGCTCCATTACCTCATGGGCATACATGCAAGCGGGGTGGGGGGCTGCAGGATGCAGCTCCTTGCCCTTTCTATTCCACATAGAAAGTGTCTACAAAGAACCAGTGATAGCTTTCTACTATGAATCTACTTGTATCCAGATCTACTGAATAAAAGTAAGCTATCTCTATTTTTCTTCATCTAACTACTGTGTGAAGACTGAATTTATTTCTGAACATAATTAAGCTTAATCTGAAAGTTCTCTTTTGGTTCACACTTCTACTCTGCAAGATTGCTGTTTGCTGCTTGGAGTTCTTTTATTAACCTTTAAAAATCCATCAAGGGTTATGGGCCCAGTCTCCTCGGCCCCATCACTCTCTACCTCTCCCAACATCTCCTTTATCTCTGATGCTGCTTTCCCATAGAGGATGGTCTTGTCAGTGTCCTCTGAAGGTAAGGACTCGGCAGTCATCATTGTCAGGGTTTTGGACATTTTCCTCAACTCTCAACTGGTAGATTCCCCAGGTAAAGTTTCGGTTTGATGTTTCACAACTTTATGTAACGATCCACACGCTTGAGCATTCACTCAAAGACAGTTCTGAGACTTGGGTTCTAGTAACTGTTTAATGAAGCGAAGTGTCTGGTACAAAGCAAAGTTGTGAATGGCTTCTTTCCCGTGCGTTCTACAATTTAAAAATCACATTCTCTACTTTCCCCCCATTCTACCCATCAAAGCATGTACTCCCCCCTTTGCCACCAGATGGCCCAGATGGTACTCAGCCAGATGGCCTTGGGCAATAAATGCCTAGTCTAAACAAATGAATTCACACTCCAGGTTAACACCCCTTTGGCGATTCTCTGTCTGTTGACATGCGTTCGATGAAGATGGATGCGAGTCTGATCAGGATGTTCTGAGGAACATTGTGATCCGGGAGTATGACAACAACCCAGCAGAGTTCAGTATACTGACCCAGAACTGTTTTTGAAAGGGCTTTGACCTCACAGCCAAAAAGAAAGCTGCTTGCACATTTAAAAGGCAAAGTTCAGAAAAGTTTTTTTTTCTTCACTCTGAACAATGGAGAAGTAGGAGGGAATTTCCCCCATACCAAGACTGACTGAGGATCTCAGCATGACCATTCAGATTAAGGATGCAGCTAGATTTTGAAGATTGCTTAGACACTCTGGATTTACCTGAACCTAAACCAGAGGATGGGGAGGAAGCCAAAAACCAATAGAAGAAAAAGGGTAAGAGAGCTAAAATTCTTATTGTCAGATCCCTCCCAGATCACAGATTAGCAGAGATTAAAAATATTGCTACTACTAAGGAAATGACTGAGAATTTATGCACCCTATACTCAGAAGCTGATGATCAGCAAGTGATCTCTTTGTTATGAGAACTGCATGCATGCAATTTGGAACACAATGTAAATGTAAATGACCACCTGATCAGGCTACAGGCAATCTTTGATCAGCTGAGCACAGTCCAGAATCTCATGAATGAAAAACTTAAGATGTCTTTCTCATGCTGAGTACTTTACCAAATAATTTTTTTCCATTTGTTGCTGGTCTGAATTTAGAAGAGGCAAAACCTCTCTCAACTATTGGGAATGATCAGATCAGAAACTCGAAGACAAACTTTGCATAACAATAGAGAGGCTGGCAGAGACATAAGTTACCTAGCAACGAAGGGTAGATGTGAGCCAGAGCAATCAGTGACACATCAGAAAAACAAAAGGAAAGAAAAGAGAGCCACTGTGTGTGATTCATGTAAAAAGCAAGGACATATTGCAAGGTTCTGCAGAAACAAGGATTTTTTCAAGGATAAATCCAAGGAAAACTCTTTTAAAGGTGAAAAGGCTTTACACACAGTTTATAAAGCTGATACCAATAAATGTCCTAGATGATGGGTAATCGATTCAGGGGCCAGCTGGCATCGATGTGGGAATAAATGTGACTTTTGTGAGCTGAATGAAACCACAGAAGGAAGCATAACATTAGCAGATGGCAATTCAACTTCAATTCAAGGAAAAGGAAATGTGCCATTGCGATGCATCGATGGAAGTGAATACAAAGATCTCATAGCAGAAGATGTTTTCTATGTGCCAGATTTAGAAGTTAATTTGCTAAGTGTCTCAACATTGAATAACAAAGGCTTTGATGTGATTTTTAACGCTAATGGACAATGTAAAGTCACCAGTGGAGAAAAGATTTATGTTACAGGCTTTCAAAAGGATGACATCTACCAGGTACACTGTGAATAACCGCCACCAGATGTCAGCCTCGCCTGTCAGCAGTGAAAGGAGGACAACAGCACCACCACCTGGCACAGACGTTTTGCGCACTGTGATTTTAATGCAATCTTCCGAATGAAAACTGAAGGCATGGTAAGAGACTTTGAAATAAGCATCCATGATAAATGCCAATCAAAATGTGTGATATGCATCAAAGGAAAGGCAACAAGACCAGCCATATCCAAACAAAGGGAAAGGTGGCAACCAAGCCACTCAAACTTATCCGCGCTGATTTGTGTGGATCTCTTCAAGCCTCAGCAGGTGGAAATACGTTTTATGCTTTATAGATGATTTTTCCAGATACTGTCTGAACTACCTAATGAAGGAGAAATCCCAAAACTGGACATGCTGAAAGTGTATGTAGCCATGGTGACCAACAAGTTCAACAGAACCCCTCAAACCCTCTAAAGCGACCACAGAGGTGAGTTTATTTCACAAACCCTGCAAACATACCTAACACAACTAGGTATAGAACACAGACTAACCACTCCATACACACCTGAACAAAATGGAGTTGCAGAAAGGAAAAATTGCTCACTAATGAACATGGTAAGATGTATGCTTTTAGAAGATCTGCCTGACAAATACTGGGCAGATGCTGTTTTAACAGCTACATACTTACAGAATAGACTGCCAACCAAAGCCAACAAGGCAACACCTTTTGAGCTATGGCATGAACGCAAACCAAGCGTGAAGCATCTGAGAGTATTTGGATCCAAGGCTTATGCACACATACCAAAAGAGAAGAGATCCAAACTAGATCCCAGAGCTGAAGAAGGCATCATGATCGGGTATGCTCCAGGAAGCGATACAGAATCCTGAACCCGAAGACAGGAAAAGTAAGAACATGCAGAGTGGTTGTGATGCTTGCCTTACTCTAAATAAAACTCTCAGACTCAAAATGTCAATTCAGGTTCTGGATTTATTTAGAAAAGAGTGCAAACAGGTAAAAAGCTGAGAATGAGAAAAGCGTGCCTAAACTCAAACTAAATAGCGTCTTTGCAAACAACACCCCACCCCCTCCCTCACATACAGTTCGCCCCACATTCCCAGGTGCTCCTAACGAGCTCTGCTGATCAACGGGCAAAAAGACCTTGACATTTCAGAGATAGCCTAAACACATTCCTCCTGGCACAGTCCAGCACGTCTCCTGTACAAGGCTCTCAGCAGCACCCTCCCAGCCCGGACACGTATCAGCACCTTGGCAAGCGAACCGTTACGATGTAGACAAACACCGGAATGGTGAACATGACAGCGGTGTACTTTGATGAATGAGAGAGAGGCCGCCATAGTCATGCTGATGATGACTGCGCAGAAACCAACAGTGGCAGTTACCAGCTTGAGATGTTTAGCCCAACATTCGAAGATATAACCACCACACCAACCCAGAGGGAGATAGAAGCCCAGGCAGAAACTCCACCAGAGTCAGATGATGAGGCCACAGATGCAGAAGGGGTTGAACCACCAAGTGCCACCCCTGAACCTGCTCCAAGATGCTCATCATGACCCAACAAAGGAGTTCCAGCCAAGAGACTCACCTACCTCGCAAGGTCGTCGTTACCAAAAGAACCTGCATCGTGGAACGAAGTCCAGCAAATGCCACCAGATGAAGCAAGCAAGTGGAAGAAGGCAGCACAAGAAGAGCTAGAAGCTCTGCACAGGAACAAAACATGGACTTTAACAAAACTACCAACAGGCAAGAAAGCCATAGGATGCAAATGGGTTTCAAAGCCAAACAAAATGAAAATGGAGAAGTACAAAGATACAAAGCTAGACTAGTCGCAAAAGGCTATTCACAAGAGTATGGACTTGATTATGATGAATGTTTTGCTCCTGTTGTAAAACATACCACAATCAGAATGCTCCTGAGTCTAGCAGCTTCCAGGAACATGAGCAGAAGATGTAAAGACTACATTTCTACATGGAGAGAGAGAGGAAGAACTGTACATGCTGCAACCTCCAGGCTTCACCAATCCCAAGACACAGCAACTCATTTGCAAACTTCAGAAGGGGATTTATGGCCTGAAGCAAGCAGCAAGAGCATGGAATAAGAAGTTGAACCAAGTGCTTCTTAAGCAAGGTTTTTTCAAGGCAAAGCTGATCCCTGTCTCTATACAAGACCCAGAAATGGCAGAGAGGTGTACATTCTTTGTTATGTGGATGATTTGATGATTTGCCATAATAGCAAAAGAGACTTTGATGAAATTGTGCCCAACTTGAACAAAGAAGTAGAAGTCAAGCAGCTGGACAATGCCAGCTACTACGTGGGGATACAGATTGAAAAAGAAGAAGATGGAAGCTTTCTTCTGAGCCAGAAGCAAAAGATCCTAGTACTGCTGGAGAATTTAGGACTGCAAAATGCCAATCCTATGCCAACACCAATGGAAACAGGTTTCCACAAGCAACAGGAACCTAGTGAACTTTTACCTGAGAACAATGGCTATAAAAGTGCCATAGGTAAGCTATTGTATCTAGCCACCACCACTAGGCCAGACATAGCAGCTGCAGTAAATGTTCTATGCAGAAAAACTAGCGCACCCACACAGAGAGACTGGACTGGTGTTAAGCAGGTGGGAAGGTCCCTAAAGGGCACTATAGACCTAAAACTAAAGCTATCAGCCACTGACAATCCTAAACTAGTGGGGTTTACAGATGCAGATTGGGCAGAAGACATTACTGACCGTAAATCCACTAGTGGCTATGTATTTTTCTATGGGGGTGGAGAAGCAAGCTGGGGACTGTAAGCAAGCTACAGTGGCACATTCATCCACAGAGGCAGAGTATGTGTCAGCAGCAGAAGCATGCAAAGAGGTTTCATGGGAATAGAGGAATCTACCCCTATTCAGGTCTACGAAGACAACCAAAGCTGTATTAGACTTTCACAGTCAGGAAAGATTAATGGGAGAACTAAACACATTGATGTTAAGTATCATGTAGTAAAGGACATGCAAGAGCAAGGCATAGTCAGACTAGACTATTGTCCCCCAAGGAACATGACTGTGGACATTCTCAAGAAGGTGTTGCTGAAGAGCAGTTACCAAGAACTGCGGAAGAAGTCGAACCTTGTGGACTCTGAGATATGCTAACTTGAGAAGGGGTGTTGGAATTATCAGGGATCAACTCAGCATTGTCTCATAAGCATAAGGAGGTTGCTCTAGCAAATCGCATCTCTATTGTGCTTGTGGGATGTCATGTGGGTCACCTGATTTCCTCTTCCTCCTTCTTGGGCTTGGAGATTAACAGTCTCTATTACCTCGTGGGCAGACATGCAAGTGGGGGGGGGCTGCAGGATGCAGCTCCTTGCCCTTTCTATTCCACATAGAAAGTGTTTACAAAGAATCACTGATGATTAAGTGCTTTCTACTATGAAAAACTATGATGCGGAGGCACTGCGGGTTAAACCGCTGAGCTTGCCGATCGGAAGGTCTGCCGTTCGAATCTACGTGACGGGGTGAGCTCCCATTGCTAGTCCCAGCTCCTGCCAACCTAGCAGTTTGAAAACATGCAAATGTGAGTAGATTAATAGGTACCGCTCATTATTAGAGATTATGACCATATAAAGTACAAACGTTCCTCTTCCTTCCTTCCTACTCAGACTATCTTTTCTGGTCCCTTCTAGAGCATGGCACTTTCTCAAACTTCCTATCTACAGTATATACTGTTATCAATCATCAACTTTCTTACAAACAAGGCATACAGTTATAGAAATTAGGGATAGCTGCAAGCATGGCAGCTGTCCTTACATGTGCTCCCCTCATCTCCTGCAATAGTTCTTTCTTTCCTATGAATAAAGGGGTTCTAGAAGTAACTTTAATATTTCTCAATGCTTCTTAAGCAGCTGTCCTTGGCTGTTTCTCCATCAAGGGAGCAAACTGTGGAAGCAGGGCCTTAAGGCCAATGGGGCATCTATGGTAGCCCAGAGAATCTTCTTGAGAGAGCACAACAAAGGGTTCACACACGCAAGCAGGCAAAACACATGTGCATGCACAGACACACTTGCAAAGCAAGGCACGGGCCAGGCACGGCAAGGCAAAGCAAAGCTCAGCACAGGCAAAGCTCAGCACAGGCAAAGCACAGCACAGCACAGCACAGCACAAACTACTAGTAACTCTTGGTTTTCACAAGCCTGGGGTGCAAAACGTTCCAGCTGGAGGAAGAGATTACACAAATTGCAAAGGCTCCAAGGAGCATGCACACAGTGCCATGGGGCGCTTTAGAATGACCTCTTCCCCACCAATAGGCTTAGTCTAAATGTTCCTTCCTCAGGGAGTTGATGAAAACTTGGAAGGCCCTTTTTTCTCCATAGTCCCATTTCCTGGGAAAAGAAAGGGAGCTGCTCCATGCCCTTGCTCTTGTTTGCCAGGCAAAAACGGGCTGGGACTGCTCGCCCAGGGAGTGGGCTATGGGTCTTTCAGCTACCTTCAGCAGTTTTCTCAGAAAGTTAAAGATCTGGTCTCTGGTTAAAAAAACAAGTGTTCAGCAGCTGCATGCCTCCCCAACATGGAGAACTGACTGCAGGGTCCTAAAGACCATCTACTATTCCTTTTGAAAGGGAGGAGCATCTTTCTACCAAATTACCAGATTGGATGTGGGTAAGAACAAACTTAAGAACAAAATTCAAGTTTCCTTGTGCTGGCCAGGTACAGGTTTCTTTCTTTTCAATAAAGGTGCCATTAGAGAATGGCGATATCAAGGAGGAGAAATGGGGGGTGGGGTTCTTACATCCTTCTGACAGTCTTATACAGCTAATTTTGTTATTTTGCCATTAAGTGAATATTGTTTTATCCCCCAGTCTTTTAAAGATCTGCTATGCTTTCATTTTGCACTGCAAATGTTGTGGATTCTTAGTCATACTGTGAGACTGTCTTATTTCACTCCCTGCTACTTTTTTATATTACAGTTTATAGTTTTATAAGACACAGATCTGACACTGTATTCTGTATCTGAGAACCTGAAAACAATATTATTGAACACTTTGTAAAGATGCGATAAATAAATGAATACTTACATACATACAGGGTAATCTTGGTAATCATTATACAAACATCATGTGAATGCATGTAATATGCTTTGTACAACATCCTTCTGGCACCAGGAAACCTATAGATCTCATCAGTGGTAGCCACCGTGGCCAGGAGTAATAAGAATCTTAGCCCAACATAATAGCAAGGCTCCAGATGGGAGAATGGCTGTTCTGAAATGTTTTTAAGTATTAGGATAAGGATAACAATAAAAGAGGTGCATGTCAGAGAATGTATTTAATAATATTCAGTATAAATAACAATAGAAATTTGTACAGTGCTCTAGATAATATACAGCTGTATTCACAAAAGTATGGTCAGTCTTCCTCTTCCTCCTCCTCCTCCTCCTCCTCTCCTGAACTTCTGTAGGTATAAAAGGAATAAAAGATTACATTACAATGTGCTTATTAAACTCGATTTTCTTTCAGTCTGCTCAACTTCTGTCAATTATCTATTATCATTATAGTAGATCCAGTATCCTTACTCTCAGATGTTTCTAAAGTAATATCCATATATTGAGATGCCATTATTTTTCTGACCAGGGCAAGAAATTAATACAGTATTTCATAGCTGTTGAATTTTTGCCATGCTGAGTAGCTACCATGCAGAAAAGAGCAGAAGAGAGCAACTACACATAGCAAGGATTGAAAGAGTCCTAAGACTGGCCTTCCACAGTTCATTCTGCTTCTTGATTACTCCTGCTTGGCTTTTCCAATTGCTCAAGTAGCTAAAGGTAGGAGGATAATGGATAATCACTATCCCTTTCTTCTGTTTTATGTAGGAATCAATGACACTGCCAGAAAGAGCTTGAAAACAATATTGAGGGATTATGAACGTCTAGGCAGGATGGCCAGAGTTTGGAGCACAAGTGGTTTTCATTCATATTTCCAACTGAAAGCCCAAAGAGTAGAATGGACGTGTTGCTGTTCACCTTCTGCTAAGAACCAGAGAATTGGCAATGTTCCCCATTTGCTTTCCCATCAGCACTACTGATGCCGATCTTGTAGAATACACTGCCTCATGAACTCAATTCCTGAATTAGCCCAGTTTCCCTGGTGGGCAGAACACATGGAGCCATAAACTAGCCAACCACATTTTGGCCTAGCAACTCATGTGAAGCCAGCCTAAATGTGGTTGCTAAGAGCCTGGAGAATATTAACCATTCTAGGAGCTGCCCAGAGAAGATTCTAGTACTGTCTGTGCAGGGTCAGAGTGGCCATTTCAGCCACACTCTGGCGGGCAGCCACTCTAAGAGGAGAGGATTCAGTCACTACCTAGAGCGTCCTGTCGCGGCAGCTGCTTCAGAGGCCTGGTAGCATCACCTTCTGAGTATGGTAGGGGTAGGGAAAGGAGGGAACTGAAACCCTAAGGTGAGCCATAAACAAGCTTCCAGAAGCCTTGTGTTGGGAACTCTGGCTTATCCCCTTCCAACTAGCCTAAGGAAAAAGCTGCTTTGCTCTGGCTTCTCTTTCTTGGCATGCTTGAATGAAATGTATGACTATTCCTATGTCCCACTAAACGAACATCTGTGCTAAATACACCACCAAAGTTATTTTAATAGGTAGGAGGAATAAAATGGGTGTGACTGAACAACATACTGTATATCAGAGTACTGTTCATCCCTAGTAAACCAGTATTTGGAAGGATTATTATGGCATCCAAATGCAAATTTACTTAGGAGTAAAACACACTGTAATCTCTGGGGCTTATCTGTGAATTGGTTATATAGATCAGGATGCATATTTTTATATCAAAATACGAGAATTGTTAACAGGCAGAAAACAATTACTATCTTGCCTGAGATATTTTAACTAGTCCTTTGAATTTCTGTTTGTTTTTCACTCCCTACCCTTTCTCAACAGTCCTGGAGTCTTTTTCTCTAGTTCAGTGTTTCTCGACCTTGGCAATTTTCAGATGTGTGGACTTCAACTCCCAGAATTCCCTAGCCAGCAAGGTTGCCAAGGATGAGAAACACTGCTCTAGTTTGCCAACTCAGCCTCATTCCTCACATTTATGTCTCTCCATATATTACACAAGGTACCTTGCAGCACTTTCTTTTCTGAGTAGTACAGCTAATCCTGTTGCAAGATGTTAGCTTCTTTGCCAGAAAGCAAATACTGAGACTTCTAAATCTGTATTTCCAGATACTGCTAAACCAAGCTAATATGAAAATATCATTTTAGCATACATTGGAAAATATGATCCCCAAAACTGGATATATTAAGGAAGTCTGGGATGTCATGTGTACATATGCAGAGTCTTATACTCCCTCCCTGAATTGCAATGTTGCTGGACTAGATTTTTCAGAAAGGAAATGTTTTCTCTGAAGAGATCTAGATCTGAAAAAGATAGGAAAACCAACCTAAAGATTAGCATGAAGCTAATTTTTCTCATCAACTACATATACCTTTGCTTTGTATGTCTTGTATTCCAGCACAAAAGCCACAAAAGAAAGTAATCTAGAAAAAAAAACTCAGTTCCCTCTTTATATTTTTATCCATTTGAGCTAGAGAGGAATGATATCTTTTTTTTTAGAAATTGAAGACAGATTAAAAGGTTTATTATTTTTAAAGATGTATATATGCTTCATTTTTTTTGGTCCATAGTCATGCAGGTTTTACAAGGAAATATAACCCACAACTTTGCAAAACCTCTTTGACCAGAAGAGAAATGTATGCATGTTATCTGGAAAGAAAAATCATTTCTACATCCCATAATTTACAGAAGCTTCCTGGTCATGTCTGAGGCACTACTTGAGTGGTACTAGCAGCCACATTGTGGAATTCCCTGCCAAGGCCTCTTCCTTACACTGTTTTAGGCTATAAAGGCAGTAAAGACTTCAGGGCATTGTTTTAATTTTAATGCCACTCTCAAACTGATGTGATTTTTAACACTTACGTTTTACTGTTTTTATGTTTTATTTTCGTTTTAATCCTATTTTAATTATATACTGCTCTAGCAGAGTGCTTTATTAATTTACCAAGCACTTTCAATTCCAGTAACAGCCATTTGTCCATAGGTTTCTGCAAGTTTTCTGGCTGTTCTTCAAAGAGTAAATATGGGATCCAATTTAAACACAAAAGCAAAACTGAAAAAGCCTCCAATCTCTTAGAATCAGGTAGATAAAAAAATTATAGTAAATTACATCCACAAGATGCAACAGAAACATATAATAAATGTACAGTGAAAATAGAATTTGCTCCTTTTTGTAACAGGTGTTTGATACTGTGGAACTGGAAAAGGCAGACACTGCCTTTAAATAGGAAATCTATTGAATTAAAACTGTCAGATTAAAGCATTAAAAAAAATCATCTTCAGCTGAGATTAATACAGATATTATGAAGTAAATATGGAACTTTCTCCAATCCACAACCCCTAGATGCACTAGATTATAGTTCCCATCATCCTAGTCCTTAACAGAGAGACAATACGAGCTATGGTCTAACTTCAGGAAAACAGAAATATTGTCTTAGTTCCTTAATCTCTGCCCTAAATGAAAAAAAAATCCATCTGATGTTGTCAAAAACGTTCCACTGCTCTTTCTGAAATAGCCAATCCTCTAGAACCAGGGTTGCTTTTCCTTCTTTCTAGTTCTTCTCCTTCCTTTTCTTAGAACTACTTCTTTCTGCTGTTGAACAATGAAATAAGCAAGTTATGAGATATTTCACAAATTAGGTATCCTGCAAATGTGGATCTGCAGATGCATTCCGAACCACTTCAAAAGATGTTAAAGAGATATAATCCTGACTTTGACACTGAAACTACTTACACTTTCTTTGAAGTGCCTTCAGTTCCCTCTTCTTCTGTTCCTGAAGTCCTGGTAAAAAATTAAAAGCAGAATTTAACTAGAGTTTTGCTCTGGTAGCAATTGAATATTTTATCATTACCTGGACAGCTTGGCCTAGTCATTTCCTCTTGTATGGCTTCTCCAGATGTTGGATCTATCATTTCAGTCCTTCCCTTCCAAATATTATTGCCTTTACACTTGCTTTTCTTTGCCCCGCCACCCCAACTGCAGTCATGAGGAATATGAATGAGACACCAGCAAGGAGGTGCTCTTTGGTCCCACACTGTGGTCTCAACTTTTGGGATTGGAGGAGGGTCAACTTCATATTTAAGCATTCTTATCCAAGACACTATCAAGTTGGAACATGCTATGCAAGTAAATGAATTTGTGGCAGAAAGGTCAATCCTCATTTGAGCCCAGCATCAAAAGCATTCTGCAAAGCAGTTCTCCATCCCTATTCTGCCAGCAAGCAAATAGGCTGCGTAGGCTCATTCACTAAATGCAGTTACACCTAGAGAGGGTGAGAGGCTTTCATGTAATCTTCTTCCATGGGTGCCAAAATAAATTAGGCCTCCTTGGGGGGAGAGGTACTGTCTGCTGCTCATTTTTGGACAGCAAATGGTCTTGGGTGGTTCCTTGCACTCAGCTAGAAACTCTCATTTGGATTCTGGAGATCTGGAAAGGATGTTGCTCTTTGCCTTGTAGTTTCAACCAGGTTAGGGAGTGCTAGAATTTGGAGGCATCCTCAGACTGACTTTCTGCCTTCCCTGACCTGGATCTTTAATTTCAGAATGTTCTTAACAACTGAAATATGTTCAGGTAGTGGAAATGGACTGTTTATTTTTTCCAGCGGATTGCATGCCATTATGGTATGCAATCAGAGTACAGAGGGAGTGGGTAGAGACTCATACAAAACATGCCAACTCTGTCTTTTCCAACTTTTTTCTTTTACCTATCTATAGAAATAGATTCCTTTTTTTTAAAACAGGAGAAATCAGTGTGTTACAATTCTGTGCAGTGTAGTCTATATTTAGCTTGTATATGCAAGGGAGTAGATTCTCAGGTATGTAGGAATATTAATTTTAATAACCATGAAACTGCAATAGTGACTGAATAAATTAGATGTTGCTTTAAACAAATGCATCACTTAGAAACATCTTGAATACAGCTAAGCTGAAGAGAATGCAAAGCAGCCGTTAATTAACTGAACTACTCACTCAGTCTTTGGAGAAGTTTCAGTAGTGGGAGTCTCTTTTTCAGATCTGACAAAGAACAGAAAGACATTTTAACAGAACAGCAGTTAAAAAGAAATCTGCTGCAGCTAAGCTTGTCTCCATCCCAGGATGGGAAGGCTGATGGCTCATCTGTTTTCAAAGCTCTTAAAACCCGAAGGAGGCTTTAGACCAGTGTTTCTCAACCTCAGCAACTTTAAGGTGTGTGGACTTCCAGAACTCCCCAGCCAGCATGTTAAAGGCTCTGAGATTGAGAAGCCCTGCTCTAGACAATCCAGGTTTTAGCTAAGCATGTATTCATTTGGCCCAGGAATCCTCTGCTTCATCAGATATTTCAAATAAATATTTGCAGTAAGGCTGTTCACTACATTATTCAATACACTGTTCGGTCTCTGTCATATATCAAATGAAGCAAGGGCAGATTTTTTTGGGGGTGCTTTTGAATCAGTCTTGACTCTTGGCAACTGCTTGGACAGGTCTAGCCTGGTGCTTCAACCACTATACCAAACTGGCTCTCTGGGGCAGATCTACACATGTGTTATTCCCTGTCATGTAAGAACAGCTTCATGAATACACAACAATCTGCTCCAATTCTGCCTGCTAATAATATTTTCATTCAAAAGTTTGTTTCCTCCCCCCAGCTGTTTTTGTAACTGATTTTCAAACAACTGCAGTTTCCATATCTACTTATTGTAGACATTGTAAGAGGACAGCCATGTTAGTCTACAGTGGCAAAAGTCAGAAGGACTCTGGTGGTAGCTCCTTTTCTGACTAATAACTTTTATTTAGCAATAGCAGTGCAACAAGCTTCCAGCAAGGATTCATGGCAAACTAGATGTCCCTGAAGGAGTGGGGATGGCATTGTGGCCAGATCATCAGCCGGATGGCAAATTCTGGCCGGCAAAGTCTCTCTGGAAAAAGGAGAGATTGTGAGATCACCCACTTGCACTCCAGACAGCTGCTCCTCATGAGGAGACTAAAGGAACTGACATTTTTGCCATCTGCTCGTGAGCTGAGCAGCTGGGAGTCAAGGGATTTCAATCAAGCTCACAGCCATAATGCAGCCTATATGATTCACACAAGCCTCGTTTCTTAAATACTTTCAGATGTAACTAATTTACAGCTGAGGAGAGATTTGCGAGAACAAGAAATGTTCCAAGGGATGTTTTGGTGCACTTTGTCAGGAAGAAGATCGGGGATCAAGTTTTTCAGCAGCATTTTAATACAAGACTGAGGATTGATAATACAGATGGAATTGTTCTTAAAGAAATTCCTATTAGAATTGTGCATAAAAGAAAAGTATTCTTTTTTGACTGAGAGTTTAAAGCAGAAAAAGACCCTATTTCAATGGGACAAATTGGAAGGTGTGATTTTTACTTTTAAAAGGCAGAGGTTTCGACTGAATTCTGTCCAGAAGGCAAAGGAATTTCTAGAAAAATTCAAAGAGGAATTGGAGGAGATTCAAATGGAGGTCTCAGATGAGACTACATAAAAACTCCAACAGGTACGACAGGAAACTGAAAGGGATGATACTGAACTAGGCGCTACAGGTATCGATTTCTCTAAATTTTTGGCTTGATTATGGATTACAAACACTTAATGTGGAATATAAATGGAGCAAATGCTCCTCAAAAGAGGAAAAAAATCATTTGGAAAAATTAAAACAAGATATAATTTGCTTACAAGAGACACATATTAGAAAAAAGGACACAAAATATTTGATTTATAAAAATTTGAGAGAAGAATTTATTTCAGCAGGAACAAAAAAAAAAGTTTTGTATATAAATCCCCAACTAAAACCAGAACTTGTATTGACTGATGAGCATGACAGATTTGTTGGGGTGGAAATTAATTTGCTTGGGACTAAGAGTTTGATACTGGGAATTTATGCCACAAATGAGGACAAAGTATTGTTTTTTAAATGACTTATGGAGAGATTAATAGGTTTCTCTTATGAATATTGGTGTTTGATGGGAGATTTGAATAGAATGATCTCCTCACAACTGGACAGAACTTCTGAGAAAAAAGTTAAAATCACTCAAGGCAAATTACCAAAAGTTTTCTTTGATTTGATGGACAGTTTAGGGCTGCTTGATATATGGAAACAGAAAAATGGCAATTCAAGAGAGTATACCTACTTTTCTGAAAGACATAGATCCTTTTCAAGAATAGACATGAATTGGATTTCAAAGATTTTATCTACTTTTTCTTAAGTAGAGATATTACAAAAGACTTTTTTGGATCATAATCCTGTGAGTTTGGTTTATAAAAGAAAATCTAATTCTTATAGATGAAGACTAAATGAAATGTTGCCACAGAAAGAAGCAATAGTGGATGATTGTAAAAAGAAATTAAAAGAATTTTTTGAAAATAACTTAGGTAGGTACTGATTTAAGAATGATTTGGAGGGCAAGTAAAGCTTTTATTAGATATTATTTTACACAACATAATAGTGAACTTGAAAAGAAGAGTCAAGAGAAAACAGTCAATATCATTATTGAATAATAACTACAAGTTGTTCACAATGATTCTAGCTGATAGACTGAAAATAATTTTGCAAGAATTTATTCATGAGGATCAATGTGGGTTTTTACCTAAAAGACAGTTAAAGGACTATGTTAGAAATGGGTTGGACATTCTGGAATATTTGGAGCAACACAATGAAAAACAAGCCGCATTGATTTTCTTAGATGCAGAGAAGGCCCTTGACAATTTAACTGGGCTTTCTTGTTCAAGGTTTTAGGAGATAAGAATTTTGGAGAGAACTTTATAGAATAGGTAAGATCAATTTACAGAAAGCACAAATAATTGTTAATGGAGATCTAACAAAACCCTGTGAGATACAAAAAGGAACAAGACAGGGATGCCCACTGTCCCTTCTCGTTTATTTTGGTTCTTGAAATATTGAATAGATATATAAGACAAGATGAGAGGATTGTGGGAGTAAAGATTGATTGCTGACTGGAAACCCCTTATGGACTTTTTGCATAAAACAGAAAAAATGAACTTATCATTTATGATTTTGATGATTAGACAGGATAGATTATAGAAAGAAGAGAGTTATGTTGTAACCACAGAGTAAAAGGTAAATTTATAATTGTACTTATAACTGCTATAAATAAGATTGGAAGCTACTTCTTTGTTTTCTATTTTTCTTTTACTTTTTTTCCTTTCCTGCACTTTTAGCTTCCTCTTTCATTTCTTTTTTCTTTTTCTTTTCTTTTCCTTACTTTATATTAGTTTGTATTAGTTTTTATTTTCCTTTTAAAAATCTTTAATAAAAATTATATATACAGTATATATATAAAGGTAGTAGCAGTGCAACACTTCTCCCACATGTCTAGTACACAGGACATGGGGTGAGTGGTTTTCATGAGGCTTGCTCTCATCAATCTGTGAACAGTGTTATAGGGATAACACCTGTACCTGCAACCCTTCAGGTTTAGCAGCAAACCTTACATAGGCATAATGAAACACAGCAAGTTCTTCAACACTGTACTTTGTCCAGGTCATTCAATGGATGGCAACAGAAATGGGTATTCAAAGTAGAGTTCCTGTTCTATTACCTGCTTTAAAGGTAACCAACAGCAGATGAGAGAATGCAATGGACCATCATATGGGGGAATGGAGTGCTGGGGTATTGGTGGAATCCTGAGATTATTTCCCTCAGCAGTGGTTAAGTGGCAAGTCTGGAGCTCATAGGAAAATTATACTGTTACATGTGGAGGTAAGACTCCAAGACATGATTGAACCTGCTAGAGTCCTTTCTTTATAGATATAAGCCAAAAAGTTCAAGCAATGCAATGACGAGAGGTGCCCATCTCTGCTAGCCAAAAGGGACAACTATAAATAATTTCAGCCAGAAAGCTGGTTTGAGAAGAATGATCTTTATTTTTAAATAGGATTTTAAAATATGTTAATATTTTAGTTTCTCATTTTCCATCTGTGTATTTTTATTGTGTCATTAGCTGTCTTTATTGTCTTACTTGGATAGAAAGGCAGGTTATAAATAAAAACAAAACAAACAAAAACATTTTTAGATAAACTGATTGCACACTATTTATTACGCAAACATTGGCATAGGGAAGGCAAACCTTCAGGTCTGACGTAATACTAAGGCATTTTTAGGGGATCAGTTTCTGTGATGTGGATGTGTCACTTCAGAAGGTTAAGCCCTTTGAGGGGGTTAACACCCCTAGTTCATTTACGCATAGTTTGGCAACTCTTCAGATGAAGAGCAGATAGGATAAACATTTCCACAAAGCACCAGTTTGCCTGCTATACTAGGTTGTCTTTTCGGTGACACATTTGGTATTTGGAAAATGTCACTGGGGTTAGTATAAGGCCTGGATCAAAGTCCTAAGTCCTTATGCCTAGAGATTATCTGTATCCACTTGTATAATCTAGTACAAAGCTACTGCTTTGGTTGGAGATCACAAGAGGATTCCACCAACCCACTGGAAATGAATAAGGATCTGGGAACAAGGAAGCAACTTTATGTTTCTACTCACTCTTAGTTGTGCACATATCAATCCTTTCTTAGTTACCTCTTGTTCTCTGGGCAATACATACTTAAGAGCACATCACATGCCTCATCAGTAGCTTCAGGAACATAAAGGTAGTATTTCTTTATCACATAACACAACAGTAACTCATGGAACCGTGCATCCGAAGGGACTCAACAAATTCATAGAAGCAACATCCTCCACCAGCACTAATGTGATACTTCTAGGTACAAAGATATTTTTGATGGTGCTGGTGGTGGTAATGAATGTGGAAACAGTCCCAAGGGAAGCCATAGAAAGAAGACTGGAATGGAAACAGGATAATTCAGGGAATATATTACTTATTGTGGTCCTAGACCTGATATAGGGAATATGAAAGAATTTAAGTTACAAATTCAGACTTAACAGTAATACTCCATGGGGTTCTACAACCTTTACAGAAAAAGTGGGTTTTGAGGAGTAGATTTTGAATGAAAGGAGGCAGTAGCTAAGGCATTATGCATGGTAATCTAGGCATCGGGGTCAGCATAGAAGAAAGGCTGGGATTCATTGACTGAAGCAGAAAACCTTTAAGCAGGTATTGGTGGTGATACTGAACAAACAGGGGCAGGAATTTGTCTACATACTGTATAAAAGCACAGAAATGAGGAAAGGGGCAAAGACCATGGAGGGATTTGAAGGTAAGAATGAGGAATTTGTGTTGGATCTGAGAGCAAACAGAAAACCAATTCAAGGATTTAATGGCGGGGTGCGGGGGACGGGACATCATGTGATTAGAGCAATAAGAGAAGTAAACAATTTTGACCATATAACATTGGATTTAAATGGGAGGACTGAGCTAACAGAAGATCCCAGAGAGAGGAGATTTGCAACAGTCAAAACAGCAATGTTCTAAAAAGGATTTATATGATTTAATGGCAGATTGAATAGAGCAGAGGGATGAACAGGTAAGAGTTAGAAGAGAAAACCAAAGAGGATTGCCCTTTGGTAAGAACTGTGTGTCTTTTCTCCTTCATGAAATCACCACATATGCTAGTAAACTGCAGAACGGAACTTGTTCAGTAAGCACGGAAGGCTGACTGCAGGTGGAAAAAAGGTGGAAAACTGGGAAAGGATGGGAAAGAAGCATTGGACGAAGAGTGTCTGTCCACGTGACCTGGATCTTTTCAAACTGCAGTGTTTTGCTGGTGATGGTGGTGGTGGCAGCTCTTATGTAGGTCAAAAAGAAAGACCCACATTATCTGGCATGCCGTACAGACATAGAGCTTAAAGCTGACTCTGTAGCAGAATCTATTTATTCTGAGAAAAAAATCTGTTATTTTCTTTTGTCTCATGTGAAGTACCTTTGCAGAATTTTCTCAGAATAGTCTCTACCTTTCTCTCTTTTTGTGGCAGACTGTAGATTGCCCTCTGGAATGTTGAGTAAATAGTTCAGGCCACATTATACTGGAAGGTTCTAAACTGTGGCCATGTTGCCAGTGTAATTGTTATTGCCCATCACTTGCAGCAGTAGCAACAGCAATAAAACAAACCCTTATGAGGGGAAAAAGCAGAAGAACATGGCTATAGTGCCCTCCAATCTGTTGGAGAATTTCTCCTCCTGGAGAAATTAAATGAAATATTGTTCCTCCCCAATTTCTTTGCCTATAGATAGGGCAGGGAATTTGGAGAGGCCACTCTTAGAATAGCAGCTAGGAGGTGGACCATTTTCTGTAAATATGATTCATACATGGAATGAATTAGAATCTCTGGGTGGATCTATCTGCAAGTTAAGAAATAATGTCCCACATGTATAACTCTACAGGTACTCACAGTTTCTTTGAACTGGCCTTTTTAACAGGCTCTGGAGCCGGAGCTGGAGCTGGGGCTGGGGCCGGGGCCGGGGCCAAGACTACGGATGGAGCTGAAGCTGGAGCTGAAGCTGGAGCTGGCAGCAGTGGCGGTGGGGACAGCTCTCTAGGAAAAGAAAACAGAAACAGAGGTTAACCCAAGTTTAAGATGGGTTAATAAATAAAGATCAAAGTTGTGGTCTTCTGTTTCCCTATGTGACCCCAGTATTTCACATTCTCTTCAAAGAGAGTGACAATTTTGTGGTTGCTCATGAGCATCCCAAGACGGCTTTGCTGCAAAACCAGGTGTGGTCTGCATGTTAGAGGAGGCACGTGTGCAGCCAGGGCCTTAACTTCATGGAATTTCAAGTCTTGCTTTTCCAAAATGCCTAAGCAAATTCTTCTTCCTTTTTTTCCAAGCCTTTGATTCTTATATACATTTCCTTTTATGTATTCTTATTCTGCTTCTGCTTGTTCATTCATAGTTCAGGGTGTGAATTCAAGGATAACAGGGTTAAAGTGTTGGACCAGGTAGAGGGAGGCCCAGGTTCACATCTCCACAAATATCATGGAGTCCTCTGGGGGATTTGGAGCCAGTCACTTCCTTGGGTGAACCTATTCACAGGATTATTGCTGTTGGGATAAAATGAGGGGCACTGTCATGAATGCCACCTGGAGCCCCCAGAAAAAATGGTAAGTCATACAGTGTATCCAACAAATAAATACATAGACATATTTCTCTAGCTTTGGTACCAGAGGTGGATTCTTTCTGAAAACACCAGTGGTTCACGTCTCTTCTATACCTTGAGAGACAGTTAACAGAGACAATCCTACAGAATAGGACATGATAGAGTAACACCCATTTTAGCCAATATACGATCAGTATTTGTCATTGAACAAAATAGGCTCTTTTTTGTTTTGATTTTGCTGCTGCTCCCAACATAAAGGAATATAGCTACAGGACTTCTAGAACCTGTGTAGTTTTTTTCTTCTGTTCTGGGTATACTTCTGAGGAATGAGAGTGAGATTTGGATCCGATGGAATAAAAACTTGCTTTGACTGGGCCGAAGTCTAGAGTCCCACTCCAAAAATGAGCAAGAGGGCTCCTGAATATATGAACCTCTTCTATAAATAGAATGCTGTAGCCCTCAGATATGTCTAAGTTTGTTTCATAAGGCACTTTAGGGATAAACTCGCTCTCTGAGTGAGATAGGCAGGGAATATTTATTTGATTTATATATATATATATCTTCAGCAAAGGATTGTTACCTTGTCATGGTGCTGGAGCTTGAGCACCTCAATGATGCCATGAGCTAAACCGTGAAGGGCCACCCAAGACGGGAAGGTCATGACAGAGAGGTCAGACTAAATGCGATCCCTGGGGAAGGTAATGGCAACCCACCCCAGTATTCTTGCCGTGAAAACTAAATGGATCAGTACAACCAGAGATATGTCGGTATACCATCGGAAGATGAGACCCCCAGGTCAGAAGATGGTCAAAATGCTACTGGGGAGGAACAGAGGATGAGTTCAACTAGCCCCAGACGTGATGACGCAGCTAGCTCAAAGCCGAAAGGACGGCTAGCGGCCGATGGTGCTGGTGGTGAACGGCGAATCCGATGTTCTAAGGATCAACACACCATTGGAACCTGGAATGTAAGATCTATGAGCCAGGGCAAATTGGATGTGGTTATTGGTGAGATGTCAAGATTAAAGATAGACATTTTGGGCGTCAGTGAACTGAAATGGACTGGAATGGGCCACTTCACATCAAATGACCACCAGATCTACTACTGTGGACAAGAGGACCACAGAAGAAATGGAGTAGCCTTCATAATTAATAGTAAAGTGGCTAAAGCAGTGCTTGGATACGATCCAAAAAATGATAAAATGATCTCAATTCGAATTCAGGGCAAGCCATCTAACATCACAGTGATCCAAATATACGCCCCAACCACAGATGCTGAAGAAGCTGAAGTGGATCAGTTCTATGAGGATCTGCAGCACCTACTGGACAACATGCCTAAAAGAGATGTTATTTTCATCACAGGAGACTGGAATGCTAAGGTGGGCAGTCAAATGACACCTGGAATTACAGGTAAGCATGGCCTGGGAGAACAAAACGAAGCAGGACATAGGCTGATAGAATTTTGCCAAGACAACTCACTCTGCATAACAAACACTCTCTTCCAACAACCTAAGAGATGGCTTTATACATGGACTTCACCAGATGGACAACACCGAAATCAGATTGACTACATCCTTTGCAGCCAAAGGTGGCGGACATCTATACAGTCGGTAAAAACAAGACCTGGAGCTGACTGTAGTTCAGATCACGAACTTCTTATTGCACAATTTAGGATCAGACTAAAGAGATTAGGGAAGACCTACAGATTAGCTAGATATGAGCTCACTAATATTCCTAAGGAATATGCAGTGGAGGTGAAGAATAGATTTAAGGGACTGGACTTAGCAGATAGGGTCCCAGAAGAACTATGGACAGAAGTTCGCAACATTGTTCAAGAGGCGGCAACAAAATACATCCCAAAGAAAGAGAAAACCAAGAAGGCAAAATGGCTGTCTGCTGAGACACCAGAAGTAGCCCAAGAAAGAAGGAAAGCAAAAGGCAACAGTGATAGGGGGAGATATGCCCAATTAAATGCAAAATTCCAGAGGTTAGCCAGAAGAGATAAGGAATTATTTTTAAACAAGCAATGCGCAGAATTGGAAGAAGACAACAGAATAGGAAGGACAAGAGACCTCTCCCAGGAAATTAGAAACATTGGAGGTAAATTCCAGGCAAAAATGGGTATGATCAAAAACAAAGATGGCAAGGACCTAACAGAAGAAGAAGAGATCAAGAAAAGGTGGCAAGAATATACAGAAGACCTGTATAGGAAGGACAACAATATCGGGGATAGCTTTGACAGTGTGGTCAGTGAGCTAGAGCCAGACATCCTGAAGAGTGAGGTTGAACGGGCCTTAAAAAGCATTGCTAATAACAAGGCAGCAGGAGACGGCATCCCAGCTGAACTGTTCAAAATCTTGCAAGATGATGCTGTCAAGGTAATGCATGCTATATGCCAGCAAATTTGGAAAACACAAGAATGGCCATCAGACTAGAAAAAATCAACTTATATCCCCATACCAAAAAAGGGAAACACTAAAGAATGTCCAAACTATCGAACAGTGGCACTCATTTCACATGCCAGTAAGGTAATGCTCAAGATCCTGCAAGGTAGACTTCAGCAATTCATGGAGCGAGAATTGCCAGATGTACAAGCTGGGTTTAGAAAAGGCAGAGGAACTAGAGACCAAATTGCCAATATCCGCTGGATAATGGAAAAAGCCAGGGAGTTTCAGAAAAACATCTATTTCTGTTTTATTGACTATTCTAAAGCCTTTGACTGTGAGGACCATAACAAATTGTGGCAAGTTCTTAGTGGTATGGGGATACCAACTCATCTTGTCTGCCTCCTGAAGAATCTGTATAATGACCGAGTAGCAACAGTAAGAACAGACCACGGAACAATGGACTGGTTTAAGATTGGGAAAAGAGTACGGCAGGGCTGTATACTCTCACCCTACCTATTCAACTTGTATGCAGAACACATCATGTGACATGCTGGGCTTGAGGAATCCAAGGCTGGAGTTAAAATCGCTGGAAGAAACATTAACAGTCTCAGATATGCAGATGATACCACTTTGATGGCTGAAAGTGAAGAGGAACTGAGGAGCCTTATGATGAAGGTGAAAGAAGAAAGTGCAAAAGCTGGCTTGCAGCTAAACCTCAAAAAACCCAAGATTATGGCAACCAGCTTGATTGATAACTGGCAAATAGAGGGAGAAAATGTAGAAGCAGTGAAAGACTTTGTATTTCTAGGTGCAAAGATTACTGCAGATGCTGACTGAAGTCAGGAAATCAGAAGACACTTAATCCTTGCGAGAAGAGCAATGACAAATCTCGATAAAATAGTTAAGAGCAGAGACATCACACTGACAACAAAGGTCTGCATAGTTAAAGCAATGGTGTTCCCCGTAGTAACATATGGCTGCGAGAGCTGGACCATAAGGAAGGCTGAGCGAAGGAAGATAGATGCTTTGGAACTGTGGTGTTGGAGGAAAATTCTGAGAGTGCCTTGGACTGCAAGAAGATCAAACCAGTCCATCCTCCAGGGAATAAAGTCAGACTGCTCACTTGAGGGAATGATATTAAAGGCAAAACTGAAATCCTTTGGCCACATAATGAGAAGACAGGACACCCTGGAGAAGATGCTGATGCTAGGGAGAGTGGGGGACAAAAGGAAGAGGGGCTGACCAAGGGCAAGGTGGATGGATGATATTCTAGAGGTGACGGACTTGTCCCTGGGGGAGCTGGGCGTTTTCACGACCGACAGGAAGCTCTGGCGTGGGCTGGTCCATGAAGTCACGAAGAGTCGGAAGTGACTACATACACACACACACACACCCTCATAATCCTGATTTTGAAACCACTTGTGATGCAGTCCTAGTGAGATGTTAAATATCTTGTCTAGGCCAATTTTGTCGAATTGGTTTCAGCTCTTGAGGCTTGTAGCTTTGCATCTGACTATATGCGGATGCTCTTAAAGCATCACTATCAATGGAAACGTGTCGCTGTGGTGGAAGTCCCATTTTCCAGTTCCAGCCATTTCATGGTCCAAATAATAAAGGAATGAATGGTTGGGGAGAAACGATCAGGGATGACCAGTTCAGAGCAACCTGATATATCTGGTAACCTCAAGATTGAATTACTCTGTCTGTGTGGTGGGGGAGGGTTACCCTTGAGAGTATTGTAAAATGCCATAATTAGCAGGCAACCTCCTGTGAAAACCAGACCTGAAAGAATTGCACTGACCCACAATATGATATTGAGCTGCATTTTAGGTACTTGTTATAATATACCAAGCCCTAAACAGCTGAAGACCTGGATGTCTGGTGGAGTGCTTCCCATTACCAGGAATTTATTGGTGACAAGACATCATTCTCAATACTAGGCTTCCAGGTCTGCAATTTTTTTCACCATTTCTTTATTCTACTAGTTAAAGGCACATCTGTTCACCCAGGTGTTTGTTTGTTTAATTGGTTTTGCCGTGTTTTCATCCAGATGGCATTGCTGTTATAAGTTAACAAGTTTTGAGGGATTTAAATGAAGATTTTTGGAGGATTTATTTATCAATCATTTTCTCTGTGTGCGCGTGCCTTCGAATCAGTGTTGATTCCTGGTGACTGCTTGGACTAGACCCTGCAGTTTTCTTGGCAAGGTTTTTCAGAAGTGGTTTGCCATTGCCTTCTTCCTAGGGCTGAGAGTGTGTGACTGGCCCAAGGTCACCCAGCTGGCTTTGTGCCTGAGGCAGGACTAGAACTCCCAGTCTCCCTGTTTCTAGCCTGGTGCCTTAACCACTGTACCAGACTGGCTCTCTATCAATTGTAGCTGTTTGTAAAATGTCAACTGAATTGTATCCCTACTTTTGGATTGTTAAAATATGATGAAAATGCATATACATTTTAAAAATAAAATACATTATTGCAGAGGGTAAATACATAGTACATACCTAACATACTGAAAATTTAAAAATTCAGTGAAGTACCATAACTATGGTCACAATGTTTTGAACTCTGCCTGGTAGCTCAATTCTTTTGGAAACAGCACTCTAAGAAATGTCTAATAATTTCATCTCATCAAAAATGCAGAAGGCTCGCTGTGGGGCTCTAACTTTTAAACAGGAAAACAGCATTAGTAATCTTTTTGTAGTACATGCAGTTACTTACAGTGTTTCCACAGGAAGAGGCTCAGGGACTTCTGGGGGCCTGATAAACCAAGAAGAACTGAAATTATACGGAGTTTGCTGTACAACAATCAAGTCTGAGAATTTTTGTTCTGCAGCTTGTATCGTTTTTTTCTTTATCTACAGCTCTTGTGTATGAAGGTTGTAAACTAACACGGTACAGTACTTTATTTTCAAAGCAATATTACATACGTTGGCTCGGCAGTGGTGTATGCGAAGGTCAAGACTTTGTTAATGGTTCAGAGAAGATAGCCACAGCTAGAAAAGCTAATTAGTGTCCCCATCAAACTATACAAGCAGCATATTAATAGAACATTTTTCAGTCAGCAAGGGCAACATCTGCAGTTTCACACATTATTCAATCTTACACAAGTGTTGTGGCTTTTGTCAATGGAAGAAGAAAATAAGGATTTCTGTAGAACACCACACTTTTATCTCTGTTTAATTAATTAAATTAATTAAATTAATTATGGCCTTCCATCTTAAACACAACTCTAGGCAGCTCACAACAATCAACCCAATAACTATAAAATTATAAACCATAAAACTATAAAACCATAAAACAAAAACAAAAACCCAGCGCCTCAATCATCCCCTTGGGATGCTCCACCACCAGCTCCAGATATCCTCATTCTATCCCAGCACCTGGGTAAAAAGCCAGCTCTTGATGGCCTTCCCAAAAGCTAAAGGAGTGGGGGCCTGCTGAATTGCCGGGGGGAGGATGTTCCATAAGTTAGGAGCAACCACAGAGAAGGCACACTTTCAAGGTCCCACTAGATGGCAATATTTCAGGGAAGGGACCCCAAGTGTGCCTACCCCATCTGATCTGATAGGATGGGCAGATACTCTCAGGGAGAGGCGGTCCCATAAATAACCTGGTCCCATGCCATGTAGGGCTTCAGAGCGGATAACCAGCACCTTGAATTGCACCTGGAAGAAAACTGGGAGCCAGCGCAGTTCATGCAACAGAGGTGTAACATGGGCAAACCTAGGAATAGCCAATACTGTGTGCGCCGCTATGTTCTGGACCAGTTGTAGCTTCTGAGTTGTCTTCAAGGGCACCTGAAGGGCAGCCCTATGTAAAGCGCATTGCAGTAATCCAAATTTGGACAAATTCAAATTTGTCCCAAGGAAAGGAAAAAAAGGAAAGGAAGGGAAGGGAAAGGGAAAGGGAGAAATACCTTGCACTGGCCCAATTGAATATGTCTTCCTCTTCTGAGGATTCTTCATCATGTAATTTATCAATCATGTCTTTTTTCCGTATTTCATCCAGAGGCTGATACATGTCTTTGAGCCAAAGAGGCTTATCAAATGAAGATGCTGAAGTCTGAATACGAGGAAAGGATGTGAGAAATGATCACAAAACTTCAGTCTGAGACTTAAATTTTCTTGTTGCATTATCATTCTATTTGTATTTCAAATTCTACAGATACTGGAATGGAGGATCCAGCTGAAGGAATATGTGGGTACTCAAATTAGAGTAAGCTTGATTGTTAACTCCTAATTAGGTCACAACTTAGACAAAAACTAGTTTTAGCTCCCTCTCTATGTATGACAAAGAATCCTGGAATACATTTTTGCACTTTTGCTCATTAATGTTAGTAGCTAGTAACCTTAGTAGTTAGTAGCTGCACTTAGAAAATTCCCCCAGCCCTGGCATTCCTAAAGTCTGCATGTGGTGCTATGCTTAATACATGTTATTTAATTTAGGTTTAATTATGATCTATAAACTGAACGTATGGCTTAGTGTTCTTTGTGAACCAGGCTTCTGTCGCTTGGTCTGATAGATACAACTCTGATTTTAAAAAATTGTGTGAATCACTATTATTCCTATGGGATCTTTTCAGAAGAGAAATCTTGCTACACACATGCAATCTCCCAAATTGATGGGTACATCATTACTTTCTGAACAGGTCTGAAAGAGTTGGAAAAGATACTGTGTACACAACCTACAAAAAGCCATGTTTGTTAACCTTGGTATATTTCATAAGCCACAATTCACTGTGTTCAAACACACAAAACTGTAAGACATTACTGTAAGTAATAGGGTCAGGCAAGAGTGGATTATTATCTTTAACATTTCTGGAGGACATTTGGCTGGTTAGAGGCATATAGAATGAAATGATCCTTTAGATTGATCTAATTAGGTCAGTCATATTGTGAATGGTATTATTATTAATAATGGGTAATTCAGGCTTGCCTAAGCCACATATATAGTACTAATGTGGGCCCATGTTTTTCAGACCCAACAAGAAGATTGAATAGCCAGATCACTAGCAGTTGCTTCTGTGTTTACATACCTGTTTTTCTGGTGTACCTTTCTTCTTTCTACCCAGAAAAGTCCTTTTAGAGACAATTAAAAAGGAAAAACAGTGAGATCTTAGCCTAGGTAGAACCCTTTTGACAGGGTTCAAACCAACTGTGGCACATATTTCACTATTGGAGGAGTAGACAAACTCTTATCATTGAAATGGAAGATATGTTTCTCAAAATGGAGTACTCAAAACGCTGTTCCAGTCACAAGGCTCTTCTGTGCATGTACAAGGAAAGCGCAGGCAGTAGAAGGCTTCATCCCCTCTTATGCTGAAACCCACACCTGCAATTGCCTCCAGGGCTTTAAGAGTACATGTTGCATATAACCACAAATCTGTTTGGGGTTTTACTTGTGTTTGGCTTCGTTGGCATGCAGGCCCTGCCTGGCAATCTCAGCTTTAGTGTATGTTCAGAGAAGAGCCCTAACCACTGAAAACAGTTCAAGGTTGCCTAGAGGAGAGTTTTAGGTGTATAATGGATATGGGACTAATTAAGGAATGTGGCAGGAAGCCTGTGCTATATATACAAATTCAGCCAGCAAAAGAGTAGTGGATTTAGCACGTTCTCAGTGTTTTCAACTTTTACATGCAGCATCCTGTGGACTAAAATGTTGCTTTTTAAAAGTGAAACTAATAGGTTCCTTGGCACCAAATTCTGAGACTGGCCCTCATGAACAGGATTTTCAGAGTAGAAACTTGCAAATAACTAAGCATCTCCTGGCAAGAGTTACCGTCTTTCCTGAGGGGTTCCTTCCCTTCCTTTTGCAGATCGTTGAGAACAGATCTGTTTAATCAGAAAAGAGAGATGTGGTTGTGAGGGATAAATGCAAAGATTCACAGTGGGTTAAAATCAATGGCCAGCACAGAGAACAATGTGTCCTAACAGCCAGGAACCACGCTGAGACAAGGAATAGGTCTCTAGTGTTTTATTACTGCTACATAACAGAAAATCCTAACAAACTGAAGAAGCGTGGGAACAACCCAGACATATAAACCCCAAAGGCTAAGGCGGGCCCGATCTATTTGAATGGATACCTAATTCCTCAGCACTATGCATGCGCTTTACAGCCTGGATGGGAGCCCCCTGCTCGCCATCCTTACTCATGACACAGTGTTTCTTTTTCTGTTTCTCAATAAAAAAACTCTTCTCCATCTTCTGTTTATAAAGAGATATGTAGCCTCCAACAAGGTCTTGGTAAGCCTTATAAGGAGGTCTTATGGACCAAATCAAGCCCACCAGCCAGAGGTTCCCCATCAGAATTGGAGGTGGATTGAATCCAAGCTCAATACAGCTATTTAGTTACCCCTATTTGCCCAACCCCCCCACCAAGAATTTTTTTAAAAAAATCAGTCCCACCCCTTCCTGTGTTGTTAACTATATCACTGCCACATCTGCTGTCACCCTCTGACATTGAATATATCATATTAAACCCTGGCTGCAATAATGTGGCCCTCCTGAGTTACAATGTTCAAAAAAATGTTAGCTCTTCCCCTGAAGCACTATACTGTGACCTTGGAGAAGTTTCTTTTTTCATTACTGGACTTTGAAATACAATAGGTTAGTAAATTAAGGATCTCTAAAAAATATTTCAGCTTACCTCAATCAGACAAATTACTGCAATAATAACCATTATCACTGCTGTCACCGAAATAGCCAACAGCAACTTGTTGCCATACCCATATTGTGGAATCCCCTGCCTTGCTATCTGCAAGGTTGGACAAAGAGAAGAAAAATGGAAGATAGGCCTTCATGTATTTTAACATTTTCTCCATCCTGACTAAATGATATTAAGGGCAACTTGTGCTCATATCTATATGAGCCAGTTTGGTCTACTGGTTAAGGTACCAGGCTAGGAACCAGGAGACAGAGAGTTCTAGTCCCGCCTTAGGCCTGAAAGCCGGCTGGTTGACCTTGGGCCAGTCACTCCCTCTCAGCCCAACTCACCTCACAGGGTGGTTGTTGTGGGGAAAATGAGAGGAGGAAGGAATATTTGGTATGTTCACCACCTTGAGTTATCTATAAAAATAATAAAGGCAGGATATAAAATAAATAAATAAAATATACCAGACTGCCCTATAGTAGTCTGGTTCTCAGATAATGCTAAGGTAGAATTTGCTTGCTTAATTTGAATGTCTTAGCCCATATCACCCAACCTATACAATTTTTGGCAACAACTACAATCTGAACCCATAGCTTAAAATTAGTTTACTAATCCTTTTTTGGGCCTTTTGGCTGTAAAATAAATTAATAGTAATAGTTTACTAATCCATTACATGTTTTAACTATGGCTTGTTATCCTGAACTTATTATCCTAGTTTATTATTGGTTTATATTTTGTCACACCCAAGGGCCTTATTCAAGGCAAGACAAAAAGTAACTACTCTTCAGATTAAACTGGCTTCTCCTGCTTCCCCCCACCAAACTTGTAATTTTCCCTGGCAACTTTTTCAGCATCCATCTTGTCCACTGAATACCAGACTGAATATTCAGTCCACTGAATACCGGAAGAATCTTGACCTCTGTATGCCAAATCATCTAATAGTCCCACAAAATGTAACAAAACACCCATTTCATAAAAGAGAAGGTAGTGATATCAGAAAAAAAACAACCCACAGGCAGTCTTATAAATGGACCCTCATAATAAACTCACTTCAAAATTCTTAAATTACAGTGCACATGCAAGACATACATTTTATAAAAACTTAGGTTTATACAACTTTAACAAAAATCTTCATAAATCATTGACAAAATTTATAAATAAATAAAATAAAAATGTAGTCCCATAAATTTATATGGGGAAAATCTTATTGCTGCTAGGACATGGGAGATACCATATGTGTAAGAGTAAAAAACTAAAAACGAAAAAAAAAACTTGCCAGGAATTAGGTAAACAAGTAATCATTACTTTATCTGAAATACTGTGTCTGGATTATTTTAAAAAATCATGATTAAAGCAAATCTTATTTAATACTATATGAATGCAGATAATATGTATGATATTATTGTCTAAGTTTCATTTTCATCTATATTAAGGAAGCTTTTTAAAAAATTAGCATAAAAAGTCTTCAGATATACATTTTTTTACAATATCCCTTTTGTTCCTTTAAAATAGCCTGTCAAATTTCAAAAGCAGAAATTAATTTAGGCCAGAGACAATGATTTGTCATGATCATGATCATCATCGTTGTTATTATCTTAGTGCAGGGAACATTTGATTAGATCATTGTCGTTCAATGCATCCATTTTCTTTAATAGCTATCATCTTTATAAAAGAAATATTGCAGACCCTTGTGGTTCTTCTAATCCATATAAAAGCTCCCACCCCCCCAAAAAAGAATAAAGTACATTTGGGCCTGTCTGAAAGAGATCACCTACACTTTAAAAGCAACAAATAGTTCTACCAATCCAGTTTTGCTAAAATCGTATTATCGTATATGAAATCTCTGAATTGTTTCTTCTGCATCACAACCCATTTAATTCTGATGAACCTCATTCTGTTTTTCCTTGCTTTTTACTCTTCAGTTACTTGCCTTGTGCTATACGCCACTCTCCCCAGATGCTGAGTGCCATCTGTAAGAACCTTACATACATACACATGTCACCGTTCCTAGAGTACAGATATAAGAATCTGGCATAGGAGCAGTCTTCACACATACACATTACTATAAACAACCTGACCCAACATAGCTTTTACTCTAAAACAGTAATTGCCTTTACAGAAATGGATGTGCAGTTAATTTACACCAACTTGGCCCCCTGAAAAAAAAGAAAAGAAATAGACACACATCCGGATAACCAGATGTTGGTAAAGCTCCTAATAGGACACTTGCTAAGACTTCTAGATTTGCCCTCACCTCATCAGAAGGTTTCTGCATTTTCCTGGAGCTTGGCGTAGTCATGTTGGCTTCATTTGTAGCAGGCCAGAAATAGGACTTCCATAGAGCAGATGCCTCCTGGATGTTTTCTCTCTCACTGAAGAGTTTCATGAGAAGGCCTGTCCTAGAGATGAGTTTAGCACAAGCCATCTGGATAGTGGGTTCTGTGCAGTCCATTTTCAGGATACGGATTACGTGGGAGATGAGGTTCCTGACAGGCTCATTTGGGATGAGGGATGCCAACCGTCTGTTCAACTCAGCTTCAAAGAGATCGCCCTGAAGCAAATAGTCATCAGTGGCTGGCAAAAAATCAAGTGAAGGGGGAGCAGAGGTGGTCTGTTCATGATGCTCCCAATGTGTCTCATGGGACAATGTTATATCAGGTGAGAGTTCATTCAAAGTTTCTGAGTCATCAGTAGGGATTCTGGATTTGCCCCCTCCAATTATTAAGTGATTGAGCAGGTTTTCCTTACTTGATACCTGAGGCTCAAGACCTTTCTCTGCGTCTTGTCCATTCTGAGTATCTGCCTCTTTCTCCTCCTCACTGATCAGAATGTCCTTTACGTGGCTGGGCTTTGATGATCTGTTGGCAGCTTTCAGAATAATGACCACTTTACCAGCCAGGTCCTCAGCACTCTCGTCTACTACAATAGAAGCAGTCAAGGGAGGCAGCTTTGTTGGAAGATGGAAAATAGAGCGCTTATGTAGGGAATGAAGTGCTGCTCGATGAAGCCTGCTAAGCGAAGCAACCCTCTGAGGATTTAGTCCCCTTGCTAGCTTCCTCCATCTTTCAGCCATGATACCTGAGGCTAGTTTCCCTTGCTCTCCTGCAAGTTGTCTGGTGGATTTTGCAAATTCTTGCCTTTTTCTGCGCAACCTAAGAAATGACTCTTTTCCCCTTGGATTTTTCCCAAGCCAAAGATTTCTCTTCACCCTTTTCAGATGGCTTTTAGTCCTCAGGATGATGTCACCAGAATCTTCTGAAACTTCAATAGGCAATTCCTTTTGGACCTCTGTCTCTTGAGTCTCCTCTTCATTTTCTGCTAGTTTTGCCTTGAGAGCCACCTGTAGCAGATTGGCTAACTTGTACAGCTTCTCCAGCTCATTTTTATCATTCCACTTCACGTCCACGTATTCATCAGGTATCAGTTTACTTAACTGACTGGCTGATTTGAAAAGACTTGGGTTGTGTTTATGAAAACGGATACCTAAGTGAGAGTGTCCATGGGTCACCAAGAGTGACAGAGTAACATTATGGTGTAAAAGTTTTTCAGGCACAATACTCAGTATGCTGCTGGCATTCAGTTTCCTTGTTTCTAGTACTTTCATTACTTCATCTTGCATACTTCCCAAAAGCTCCTCTTTCTCTGCTCAGAAAGAAGGGGAAAAAAAGTGGGGGGGAGAAAAAAACAGAATTCTCCTATGTCTATAGGTAGCAAATAGAATGGGTGGAACAGATAACTGGGTCTGTTGGGTATAAATCAGCTTATCCAATTAGAGTTAGATGTGGTTTACAGTTCAATCCTATATCCATTTACCCAGGATTAGCTTCAATTACTCTTAAGCAGATATGTATCAGGTTACACAATGGATGTTAAATAATGAGTAATCGGTGCAGGAGATCATCTTGACATTTGGATGATTAGATGATATCAGCCTCCAAGGGAAGATGCTATAAAACTGGCTTGTTTGGCCTAACGCAGGAGTTTGTGGTGACAATCTGCTTGAAAACCAGAACCATATAGCCATCCATGGTGGAATTCTAACTAAAAAAGTAGGTAGAGTTCCCCACAGACAATATGTGGTCATTACATAGATCCAATAGTTCAAGATTCATCCATGGATTACACCAGCCTTCCCCAATGTGGTGCTTTTCAGATGAGACCGGAACCGCAGATCATTGAATTCCTAGCTAAAGGCTATCTAGAAAGCATCAGGCTGGGCAAGGCTGGACCACTTAATAAAATCTTTGGGGGGTAGTCAATCCTGGGGATGGCTAGCACCTTAAGGTTCTCTCTATGTATTTATTATTTGAATTAGAATTTCCAACTGCCATCTTGGACGCTATTTTATATTTATCTCTATATTTTTATGTATTAAATCTTGTTTTTAATTGTATTTTAATCTTTTTAGCTTTATTGTAAACTGCCCAGAGTCCCTCTTTTGGGGGAGATGGACGGTGACAAAATTTGATAAATAAAATAAAAATAAAAAATCTTTGGATTAAAATAAAAAATTAGGCCCTCTAAATTATAAATGTTTCTACTTTTTTCTGTTAACTCGAGTAAAAAAATATCTCAATTATCACATGTCACAAGATAGAGTGGGAAGACCCATCCTGAATTCCAGGCCTTTAGCTGCCTTATAGTAAGTGAGATCCCTAGTCTACTTTGCCTAGACTGAGAAATTAGAGTACTGGAATAGGTGACCAATGGTTCCAAGGAGACAAATCTCAAAGAGACAATCTAGGATCTTTTCAATAGAGATGGGAGGTACCTATTGCTTCCCCAATAATTGATATTTGGAACTGGATATCAGAAATGATAAGAGAATTCAAGAAAAAACCCCCAACTCTGTAGCTTCAGCTGTGGGTCAATTTTACGATGCATGCCAATGCTTGCTTATGCACTCATTGAATATGTAATCATTGATTTGTAAATAAATTATTCACTTCTCCCATACTCACATATTGTTTTATCACTGGATTTTTTTTCAAAAACCAATCTACTCAGATTAGAATTGTGAAAGGACAGGAATGGCTGAATGGACACAAAGAAAACATTTTGGAAAACTGCTTTTGGCCTACCACACTGAGTGATGTTTGAGGCACACTTGTTGATGCAATCCAACTTGACGGTCTTACACAAGACTTCAATGTCATCCTGAATTCTGCAAAGGCAGCAAGACATCTTCCTAGGCAAGATACTGTGGATGAAAAAGAACAATGGCCTCATAAACTTTTATTACTACTTCTACAGGCTACAGTGATCTGTAACCTCCAAGTTCAATCTAGCCCTTTCAGTTGGTGCCACGATTTGGAACAATCTTCCCCTACTAGGTTGGGAATTGTAGCCCAACGCTTCTAGAGGGCAGCAGTTTGAAGAAACTTGACTTTTAGGTTTTCCAGATAGTCTTTTGCCTGAAGAAAAATCTCTTTTCCCCTGCCCACCCCCTCATGCTTTACAAGGTAGTTCTAGTTTGTGGTGAGGAAAATATTAGGTCTGGTTAAATCATTACTTGGCGACCATGCGAAGCTGACTTCCTCTTCATTTTTCAATGTCATCAGGCTCCAGACCTTCAGATGCCAGGATGACAAGGTAAGATGTCCGTGTGACCCAGAACTGGGTTGTAGTGACAATTCAAGATACAGAGTAGCAAATAAGAGTGATAGGAGCTCCCCAGCTTGGGAGTGTCAGAATATCTATCTCACTAGTCAGATATTACATTTCCAAGCAGAGAATCAAGAGGACCAGAAGCAAATAGCTAATACAATGCCATCAGGAGAAGGGCCTCATTACTAGAGTTGAGTTGCTCAGGCAGGAAAACAAGCATTGAGGCCAAAGCTTCTTAGGGCCTTGTGTAACTGGGATTCTCCAGACACCAGAAACTTAGGCAGGCTGGTACTTCAGCTTAGAGATTGCTCTTGAATTCAGAATTCAGCTACAGAAACAGAGGTAATATCTTGCTGGAATCTAGCTTTATCAGATCCTTGGTACATCATCAGTTCTGCCTAACTTTAACTGGCAGTAGCTCTTCAGCCCTGCTTCTTGAGATCCTTTTAACTAGAAAGAACCTTGGCATCCAGGGCTGCAACTAAGGGGGGCAAGCGGGGCATGTACCCCAGGCGCGCGCTGGGGGGTGTGCCAAAATGGGTGTGGAATCCATGTTTTCCCCAGGTGACACAGACCCTAGTTGCGGGCCTGTTGGCATCTGGCTAACTTTTAGGCTCTGTATGTCAGTTTTTATGTCAGAAAACAGAAATTCCACAAAGAAACAAAACAGTTTTTAATGTTCAGAATCAGTAGAGAGGAAAGGGTGAAGCTGTGATGCGCTTTATAGTGACAGATGAAAAGGAAAAAGAAGTACAAATCAATTCAATCCCTGATAATTTCAGGTAGAGTTGGGAAAGACCCGTTTAAAACTTTAAAGCTACTGTCAGCAGTTGTGTTCACAGCACATTCTTCCATAGCAAACTCAATCACAGTTGACTTAAATCAATCTTCTGGGCTCACATGACACCATGATTCATAAAGTAACTGCACAAATTCGGTTTGCACAACATTGATTATGTGCTATCAAGTTGGTGTCAACTGTTATCAACCACATAGACAGACCTTCTCCAGGTTGATCTGTCCCCTTCTGGCTCCTCAGGTCTTCCAACAATACATCAAGCACTGCTGTAATTTAGTTTATCCATCTTCCAGCTGTTCACTCTCTTCTGTTTCCTTCCACTTTTCCCAGCATTATGGGCTTCTCAAGGGAGCTGGGTCTTTCTTCATATAATGTGTCCAAAATATGATAATTTGAGCTTGGTCATTTATGCCTTGAGTGAGAATTCTGGATTGATTTGTTCTACAACCCATTTCTTTTCTTGGTTATCTCTGATATTCTCAGGAGTCTTCTCCAACATCAGAGTTCAAAAGCATCAATACTCTTTCTATCTTGTTTCTTCAAAGTCCAGTTTTCATTTGATCTTTGTAGACATAGACACATCACAACATCTGAACATCTTTTCCACGCCCTTCATTGTTCCCTTACCAAGTGCTAGTCTGTGGCATATTTCTTGATGGCTAGTTCCTTTACTGTTGATAGTTGATCTTAAAAGGCAGAAGCTATCTACCACTTCAACATCTTCATTGTCAATTCTAAAGCTATCAGGCTAAAATATGATTGGCTTCTTTGTACTTCAATGTCCTACAAGCACAATATAAAACAACTTTCTCTCTCCTGGTGAGCTCTAAAACTGTTTGATAAGCCAGCCAGATATGACGTTCACATATCTAGGCGGCTTCAAATTAGGGAAAAGTGGTGTAGACAGTACTTAGGCCATTTAGTTAAGACAGATTTTTATGCTTTCTATATTTCTATGAATTCATGACTCATACTGTGGTTTGCAAATTTATTGATCTCAGTCAATACTTGCCATATTAACTGGTCTTTTCCAGACCTCCAAGCACATCTGCCACAAAGCCAATGTGTACTGCAAGTATTTTAGGGCACTTTTAATCCTAAATTCCCTATCAGTGTTTACTGTTGCATGCTAATGGAGCACTCCCTGGATGTTCATACTGTATGTATGTGAGGAGGAGGAGGTTGGCAGCAATGTACAAGCTATCTATAAGGGAATCTTAGCTGCCAGTTTTGCTGTTTACATTAATAAACTTTAGTTGGTAGGTTTCTAAGAAACTCCAGGGTATTTTTGGAAGCAGTACGGAAAGGAAATGTTCTGGGACAACTTCCATGTCCACAGCAAAACATCCATGATAACAGCATCCTTGTCAGGAAATATGAATTCGTAGCAGCTTGAGCTAGCAGTTTGAACATTAGTAAATGCTCCCCATGAGGAAAATGACAACACCTGCATTGTCATTTTCAGAAGTATGAGAGGGAAAAGAAGGGGGAAGAAGGATAACATGGCCTCCTTCCCATTTTGTCCTTGGAAGCTACAGAAAAAGGTCAGAGGTACTTACAGAGTTTTCAACTTCAAGGAGATTTTGAGCAAATTCTCTAGTATATCTGGGGTTATTTCTGTAGAACCAAGGTCCCTGTAAAAAATGACATGCAGACTTTTCCAGAAGAGGGAGAGAGAGACTACTTGCAGAACAGAGCCAGGGAGAATAAATACATGAAGTTGAGTGGGGGACCTCATTTCACTGGTTATCCCTTGGCCTAGTCTATGACTGGGCTTACAACACAGTTAACTAGGTCAGTTAAAAACCTAGCTCTACAATTGTGGAATATGCTAAACTAGGTTATTTTAAATCTTACTTTGTGCTTTTGTGGCTTAGCATGATGTATAATTCCAGCCTGTTTATGGTTCAGCACACTGTGCAAGCACTGTTCAGTAGCCATCATTCATGTTCAATAACCAAGTTGAGTGTTGTAAACCCAGTTTATCGACTGGATTGTTCAAATTAAAATGAATAAATTTTACTATGTCCGCTGCTCTGAGCAACATGAGGAAAGGATGGGACCCACATAACAATAAGGTAATTTAAAAGTAATAAAATAATTTGGCCAGCTGCTGTAAGGTGGTAGGAAAGGGACTGCTGCTGCTGAACAATACTGTATACAACTCCACATCGTGCAGAATTGGAATGGAAAGTTGCCATGACTTAGCCCTGGAGCTGAGTTTCAATTGCCAGATCAGTCCTGCCACACATCAAGCAATGCTTAAACAAGAAGTACACACAGATATTTCCCTTGCTATCAAATAACCACAGCCCATCACTGAGATGGTTGGCATTGGCTTCCATATCAGGAGTGTCTGGTATAGTGGTTAAGGTGCTGGCCTGGGAGTGGAGATACCCAAGTTCCAGTCTGCTCTCAGCTGTCCAAACTCCCTAGGTGACTTTGGGCCAGTCACTCACCCTCAGCCAACCTACCTCACAGGGCTTTTGTCGTAGGAGAATAAACAACCCTTGCAACATGCTTAGATATAAGCACACACCAAATAAAAATACTACTGCTGATTTTGAACAAGACTTGAGCTCCAATGCTTCTTCTAAAAATTAGCTTTAAAAATCAACTTGCCTAAAGTCTTCCAGTGGGTACAAAATATATTGGGATGATTCCCTTTGCTCTGAACTGACACAGAAGCAAATATAGAATTAAAGCAACTCCATCCAGTTCCATATATTCATTCATAAATTCCAGCCTAGGCATGAGAACCAGTATCCAGATTAAAACCTGTCTTTAATGTAATCAAATGCTGCCAACTGCAAATACAATATATACAGTCTTTGCCTACTCTTTTTCCTCTTTACATACACACATAAATCATGCCCATTTTGTCTTCTCCTCACAAAAATAACACTGTGAAGTGATTTATTTGTTGAATAGATGCCATATTTTCCTTGAAAGCTCAAGGCAATTTACCTGAAAGTCTCAATAGTTCTAGTCTTCTTGCGGAATCTTTTTCCTGATCTGGACAACCTTAAAGGGCTGACAGCTAGTGACTGGTCCATGGTTATGCTGTGAATTTCATGACTGAATAGAAATCTGGACCTGGGTCTTTCTGACCCTAATCCAGGACCACACTGATCTTTAGATGTAATAGCCCAGCCCAACCCAAATCAGCTGAAGACTTTTTCCAGAGCAAACAAACCCTTAGTAAAGCTAAATAAGCAACTTCATACTTACAGGAATTTCAGTGAGGGCAATTTGTAGAAACTGGAATCCTCAATGACCCTCAGTGGATTATGGTTGAGAACCCTGAAGGACAAAAGAACTGGTTATCAGTTTGGCAGAGTTGAAGGTAGGAGAATAAAACAGGAAGAATTCAGGCAGTGTATGAGCAACAAGGTACTCAAGTTTTCCTTTGGTCTTTGACCTTAAATAACATTATTACTAATTACTAACCCTACTAATACAAAAGAAATTATAGGCAGGAGATCTGAGAAAAGGAAAGGAAATATAAATCTGTTTATATCAGCACCATTTACTATATCTATCCATATCTTCCTACCTTACCAAGCATCCTTGTTTCCATCACACACAGGCCCAGCCTATACGCTGCCTTTAAATTTCTCACCTCCCTCTTTTGAGGACCTCATCAACTCCATCCAGTCATAGTCTTTCCTCTCCTCGCATTCAATCTTCCTTCATGTATTTGCTTTGCATTTCAGTCCTCATTCAGTCTCTCGGTATGATCAAACCATCTCAGCTTACTGTACCTCTTTCATACCAGCCAACCACTTTTGTGTTTAATCCACAATCATTCATCCATTATGGGCCCTATATTTTCTTTTTAAGAAGTACACACACTGAAGTATCCCATTCCCACTGCATTCAAGGTTTTATATTTATCTGACATACCTAGTTCTCACTTCCAGTCAACTAAGTGGCAGGAGCATGCTCCTATACTCAGCAACTTTCAGTTCTTTCTGCAAACATTCACTGAGTCCTCAAGACTAATAGCCTCTGATGTATCTTTTCTCCATTTCCCTTTAAAGCTGTCTAAGTTAGTTGCCATATCTTATGGTAAGGAATTCAACAGGTTTATTTTGTACTAGGTGAAATGCTATCTTTCATGTGTTCTAAATCTATTTCTGATGATTGCCCATTTGTTTGTATTCTTCCCTTTCTGTTTTTTACTCAATTAAAGAACAGGCTCTTCTTACCACCAAGCTTATTCAAAAGCCCCTGATAAGGAACTTTGCCTCTTTTTTTTTTTGTCAGTCCCCTCACTTTTGAGCAGTCACCTTTGTGGTCAGATATGACTGCATTGGGGTCTGCTAGCACTTTTTTATTTGCATCTAGGTTAAATGTAACAGGATTATGACCACTGTTTCCTACTAGTTCCACAACAACTTGTGCTAGATTATGGCCGTCTTTTAGGATTAAATCTTGATTAGTCTTCCTTCCGGTGGGTTCCAAGGCCAATTATTTTAAGGATAGTCATTAAGTCAATATCACCCTCAACATTTTCATCAGGTGGGTGATAATGTATCCCTCGATATAATTCACATTTGTAGCCAAATTTCCATCTGTAGTGATTCTATGGAGAAATCTGACCTTTCACTTCTTTCTAGCATATTGGACTACGCGGCCATTGATACATAGAGCAACAGAATTTCCAGTGCATCTTTTCCTGTCCTTTTTATTAGGTCAGATCCAGGACTGAGCATATCTACTGGATCTCTCAATTCTACACACTAGGTTTATGTCCTCATTCCAAAACCAAGTATTTTAATTCCCCTGTCTTGACTTGGAGGCTTCTAGCATTGGAACATAAACACTTATACTCCATGTTCTTTTTGATGTGAGCCCTTTTCACAGCCTTTTTGTCTCCTTCCCATCTCCTGATAGTCATTGCATCCACTGAACCAGTACCTTCTTTTTGTTAAAAGCTAAGGTTAAAAAAAAGTGGGATAGGGAGGCATTGTTTCCTCCCTTCCTTCTCTAAGGATGAGTTGTGTGAACACTGTGTGAAAAAAGAGAGTTTCTGAGAAAATGCTTAGCATCTCAGAGGGCTGCCTTAAAGCTCTGTAACTATTTTGAGGGGGCTGCCTTAAGGATATATTGTGGTAGCAATTAATTTAAGGACCTCTGCTGTGCTAATAGTGCCATGAATCTCCACTTGTGCCTATCTGTTATATATTTGTATACGTAAGTAAGAATTTACCTACAAGATGCTAGTCAGTCCTTACTTCAAGGAAGCAAATGTGGAATAAATATAGGAAGAACTAGTGTTATTGGAAAAATGGAATGTGAGGTCATAATGACACTATAAAAAAAGTATCCCAGATATGTCCTGGTGGGCTTGGAGATCAGGACATCTGGCTTGGAGGCGAAACTTAGAGACCTGTTGGCTGTCCCTTCTCAGAGGCTGTATCTCCTCCTTATCCTTCAAAAGAATAGTATTTGGGATTGAAATCCATCAAACAAACCTGTTAAACCCCTGCAGGCATTAGTGTATGCCCCAGTACTAGAAACCGGCTATCTCACCCACTATCTGAAAGACTTTCACTTTCACTTACAACTTGAATAGAAACTGCATCCCGTGCCAAGCCTGAAATGCCCCCTGCATTATCTGCTCAATAAGGTTGCCACTGAGATTGCTGGAAAGGAAACAGAAACATGAGAACTATGCAGAGCATCTACCACTGTATAAAGTAAACAACACACAAAACAAGGCAGATCAAAAAGGATATTTTTTTTCCCTCCTTGAATGGGGATGTGAGAATTGCTGCATGAAATCATTGCAGCCAAATATGAGGCTGATTTCTTCTTCTAATAAAGTAGCTGGATACTACCACTCTGACCTTCTGGATAACTACTCCAGGCTCCCTCCATTACCATGCTAGTTCTCCAGTCAGCAGCTCCAGTGCATATTTTGGGTTGGGGTGTCATTACTTAATAGGACTGTTCAGAGCTCATGATTCAAAGGGCAAATGTATGCACATAGACCTGTTGAAAGCCCCTGCAAGCAATACGGTCTTGACCCTGGGGATTTCAAGCTCATAGTAAGTCCTGTAACTCCACAAAAGCACTTTAGTGTTTTCCCACTTATGAGGACCCAGGTCTGACACTGACAATCAAGCCTAGGACTAAATCTTGATCCACCCTGAGATCTCAGAGTTCAGCCCAAAGTAATTTAGGATACCTCTGAGTTTATGCAGAATACATATTCCCTTAGCAAACAGTCATCTTGTCTCACCTGGGATTATGGGACAAGCCCTCCAGAGAGAAAGCTGCCCCCCACAACCTTGAGTCTTCTTCCCCACCCCCATTTAAAGATAGTTGAGGGAGAGCCAACACTTCAATAGTAAGTGATTGGCAGACATAGGACTGGGAGGTTTAACAGCCATACAATTTCAATTGCCTCCTTTCCCAGTTTCCACCATGGTTTAGACTGTTTTATGCTTGGCAACTTACATAAATTGCAGAAACGGAACAGGTTCAAATGCGTTTCTCTCTATGGTCTGGATTTGATTACACGAGACATCCCTGTTCAAAACAGCCCACATTGTTGATTATGTTAGAGATGGAAAAAGATGTCCAGCTCCATCTTCACCTCTCACAGTTGCTTTATGTGTTTTTCATTTATTTGCTAGCCTGCAACATGTAGCTTTAATAAAAGATAACAAGCCCATGTGTAGTGCATCATCAAACATAGCAAACTTCCTTGTGCCATTGTTTTTCCATCCACCCCCTTACAACTGAATTCATATTTGTAGCAGTATTAGTCATGGCAGCCAAACAGAATGTTGAAGACTGGGAATTATAGCCCCAACACATCTAGAGGGTACCAGGTTGGGGAAGGCTGTACTAACACATTGCAGATTTGTCTATCTCCCACACTGCCTGCCTTTTGGAAAAGGCTGAAGAAAAGAGCATTTCTGGAGGGCTTTTGGGGACTGATGGCATATATTTTCTTTAGATTTTATCTGTTCTGTTTTTGTTTTTTTATACTTCATTATATTTTTGTATCTTGTTAGTCACCAAGCATCCTGTGATTGTGGTGGCATCCAAATTTGATAAATAATGGGCTAAATAAGACATGGCATTTTATATCTAAGTATATATGAAACATTATTTATATCCAGAATCAACAAGAGAGATCTATCACTGAAGTACAGAATACTCTTACATATCTTGAAAACATTTTTTTATGAGCATCTGCAAACTTTTTATCATCATGATTAAAACTCCTATCCCCCTCCAACTCCCATCAGTGAGTGGACTAGACAGTCAAAACCTCTGTAACACTTAAACCATTGTAAAATCCAACAACTCCCATTATAGCCAAGACTTTCTATCCAAAAGTCCATTCAGTCTTTGTCTGAAATTCCAGGAGGCAGAGTAGCAAAATCATAGAAAGACCATGAAATCTTTGGACACATATCCATTCTGGCTGCTCTAATATCCTCAGATCCCTTTATGACTTGAAGCAGATGAAATGGCTGCCTTCCCCTTCTAGGCACTGAGCCACAAACAAGACAAGATGGCTACTGTCCTTAGGCTCTCATCCAGGGTATAGCCCTCAAGGCCCCCACCCAAACTCCAATCCTGAAAAAAAGTGTTCTTATGTGAGGAGCAGACCACAAGGGAGCCAATGCTAATGGAGTGTGATTTCTCATAAATTCTTACATGGTCTATGCAGCAAGGAGTGAAGCTGCTCCACAATTTACAAAGCAGTCTCAATGTCAGAGATGCTTCCTGGAACAGAGCTTGACTGAAGAATCTGTACTTTAAAGGATGCTCAATGCTGGCAGATGCTGATCCAGTTCAAATTTACTTTCTAGTTAATTTGCTAGAAGGCTGAGGACATTTCTAGACAACCAAGCTTTTTGACTGCCCACTTTTCTGATTCCAGTTTGCCTAAGGCTGATTTGGACTATTTTAAACACCAAGATATTATGATTGTAGGCATATACGATTGTAGAGATTGTAGAGAAGAGCTTATCAGTGTTGGCCTGTTTGGGGCAGTAGCTGATCACAGAGAACTCTCAGCCAATCAACATCCATTTGCTGGTCAACTCAGTGTCTCATCTTGTCTTCTGAGGTCAATGCCTAAATTCACACTGGTTCCCCCTCCTCACAAAAATAATAATTTTTAAAAGTCTAATGTTCCTCCATGTTTCCGTGTTCATTGTGGGTGTATGCCAACAGTTCTGCCTTCTGGCTTTTTTACCCAAGAATGCCAGCCCACCACTATTGTGCAATTTCAGTACCAGGGAGACCAGATGAGGCAATCATTTCAAAAGGGAGCCAGGAATACAGCTTCAGGTGCAAGGAAGCAAATCACTCCTTCAAAAGGGAAGACCCAAGCCCATAGAAACAATATGAATAAAGTATGAGTTTTAAAATTGCATGCCCCTAGTCGTTAGAAACTAGATCATTAGAAGTCTCACTCGCTTTAAAAGTGGGACAGTCTCCTTTGAGATAGCAAGTAAGATACTGCTAGAAACAGAAACTCACAGGTGTGTGAGTGAAAGCAAGCCATCCAGAGATTTATTGTTCAGTCTGCTCAAGTGATTGTTCTTGAGAATCCTAAAGAGATGGAAGAAAATTTAGAACAACACAAAGACAAAATCACAGCGTTTTGCTATGGTAGAAGATAGTCACCACGCTGTCCTTTTCACTAATCCACCTGCAGTGGTGAGATACTTGCTATGCATAAGCATCAGGGGACCTAGTTGGGAGGGAGCATTCCCCCCTTGCCTCCAGCTAGCTCAAGGATGGGGATGGGAATGCATGTTCCTTCCACATTATTTACATGGATAGAAGTTGTTTAAGCAAGTGGGTTACCATTGCTAGACTATATTTATTCTTTACATCCAGTTTCTGTGCTTAAAGTCTTGACAGTGACACATTTATAACCTTAACTGCTAACAGGGGGTGTAAGCTTCCCCTTTCATTCTGAATTCCTTATCCCCTAATCTTCTCTGGGGAAAAAAATTAAAATCAAGATAGAAATTATAAACTAGCTTTCCAAAATCTGACACCTTCCAGTTGCTTTATCATCCATCATCCTAGACAGCACTGTTATGCCAAGGATTATGAAATAGTAATCCAACACATCTGGATCTGCCAAGTTAGCAAAGACTAGTTTAAATATTCCCACTAATTCTGATCACATTCTAAAAGGTAAATCTGAAAAATAGTTATGATATTGTGCAATGCAATCAATATTTTGAAAAAAAAATCTGAGAAACATGGATTTTCTTTCTAAATGATCTGGCATTGTTGTTAGATTTATGCTATCGCTACTTTGGCTTTAGTTAAATGCATCCTTATTAACTTGCGCTGTTGCTGAAGGCACGGAAGACCTTGGTCAACCATCCAAGTTTCAATGAATTTGCAACCATAGTTGAACTATCTGAATAACTGCTAAGCAACATTTAGGGGAAAAAAATGGGGGGTCAACAAGGGCTAGAGTGGGGAGGTGGGGCAGTAACAAGGTGTGATTATTGAAGTGAGGAATGCTAAAACTAATTTTGGAGTTCAAGTGGATATAGTTTTTCAAGGCAGCAACTGTTGAATTAAATCTAAAAGACTTTCCTTCTTCTTCAGCTACCATTTTTTTTTTTTGCTCCTGGTCCACCTAAGGCAAAGAAAAAGCATTCCCTGAAGAGAGAGGTTTAACATGAGAGTATACTTACAAGTATTCAGTCCAAGGATAGGCCCTCCACACCTGTTTGCCAATGGAAGAAATTGCGTTGTCACTGAAATCCCTGAAGGGGGAAAGTGAATATAGGAGAATACAATTCAAAGACATCCTAGCCTGGAGATTCCCAGGCTAGGATGTCTTGAAATAAACAGCACGTTCTGTCTCTGGTTTGCACACCACATTAATCTGACACACTAAACGGAGATAATATCTGAAGAGAAGATGATACAACTCAAGCCACCACAGAACCTTCTCAGGACCAGCCACAGCTATTTAAAGAAAAGCAGGGAAGGAGCTTCAGGTGTGCTTCCTCTTAGACACATTCTCATCTTTGTTATTCACAGAAGTGGTGAATCTGTGGCCTGTCAACTCTTGGCAGCTCTAACCTGCAAAAACAACAGTGAGGGATGCTGGCAGTTGCAGTTCACTAATCTCTGAAAGGTCACAGGTTGCCCACAACTAGAATATAAAACTATTAGTAAGAAACTGATCCTAGTATTTCTTGACTTGGCTCTACACTGGTGCAAAGGGCTGCTTTGAAAATTTCTGCTAAAAACCAAACCAAACATTAAATTAAATTGAAAATTGAGAACAAACAAGCCTTCTAAGGCCATATATGCTTGCTGTTTCATGTATATTCTCATAACAATACTCTTTTGAGGGAGATGGGCGGTGACAAAATTTGATAAACAAAGAAACAAACAATACAGCTGGCTTGGTCAAAATATGTAGGAGCTATGACTTCATCCTCTTTATCCACCACACATATTTTCCCCAATTTCTAGATATATCAATACAATTGGAAGTCTTCTGTGCCTCAAATATCTCCATCCAGCCATCCAGCCATCCAGCCATGGTGGCGAACATACCTAATATTCCTTCCTCTTATTTTCCCACAACCACCACCTTGTGAAGTGAGTTGGTCTGAGAGAGAGTGACTGGCCCAGTCACACATCCAGTTATCATGCCTAAGGGAGGCCTAGAATTCAGTCTCCTGGTTTCTAGGCCAGCACCTTAACTACTACACCACACTGGCTCTTTTATGTAATAAAAATGAAGATCTGTTTTATTATTTTGTCACCTCCTTCTAATATGTATTGATACTGACCACTGAATCCACCTGGATGATTTTTACATATACCAATATGCAGATGTTTCTCTAATTAATATCAGTGAACAAATTTCTTGTAATTTAATTTTTTTTCTTATTTGATAAGTAGTATTTTTTTTAAAAAAGGCCCCAGTCCTTTCTTTCTAATAAACCTCTTTGCTTAATCTAAAATTTGAGTAAGTTAATAATGAATCCAGCTTTATTTTACTCCCACCTGCCCACAGAGTTCAGAATAAATATCTACTTTGGTTTTAGATGATTTTTGGACTAGGTGCCCTTCAGATGTGTTGAACTACAACAGCCATTATGCCTCCAAAGCTGTTGGATCACATCTGCCCTTATCTGCAGCTAGTATGCCCATGCTGAATGGGGATGATGGGGGCTGTAATTCAACATTATAATACTGCCACTGCCCATTGTTACAAAAAATATTCAAGCTGGTTGCTACTTCTTCTGTTTGAATGTGCCTTTGAGTCATTACTGAATCCTGGCAACTGCCTGGATTAGTCCTTGCAGTTTTCTTGGCAGAATTTAGGAAGTGGTTTACCATTACCTTCTTCCTAGGGCTGAGAGAGAATGAGGTCACACCACCAGTCATTTAGAGTAGGGTGGTCTTTAAATTATATAAATTAAAAAAATAAAAATTATCCTGGCCTCTGGATTTCAAGTTTGGCCAGAGGATAAGGGAAGGGGATAGCAAAAAAATTATTAAACCAGACAGAAGTGAAAGTACATTTTCTACATCATTTAAGACAGCTGTGGGCAACTGTTGATGGAGGCTGCTCAGAGAGAACAAGTTTTTTTTTCTTTAAGCAGAGTGGGGTATTTCCTCATTTTGTGTGGGAAGCTATCCATGTCTGAAGATGTACAATCTGATGTTCTTGAGATAGGTTGGATCACAGGTCTCATTATCTGCAGTCAGCACAGTCTTATCGTCCATCAAAGCTGGAGCTATGGTGAAACAATGGTGTGCTGGTGGGGAGGGGACCACGTTGGGAAAAACTGCAATATGAATTCCAGCCTTGTGCATTTGTTGCTAAACTTTGAAGAGTACTATCTGAAACATCATGTAAAGTTACAGCAACCCTGGCAGAGGAAGATACAATGCTACCTACGGGGTATGTAGGCATATCAGTTTTTTCAATTCACTTCTTCGGCCATCTCCTTTGGATGAACATTATCTAATGACACAGTGGTATCCTAAATCTTCATTCACATATCACATTAAAACATGGATTGCTTTTACAGTGTTCTGTTGAATTTGCCAAGGTCACATGTAACACATGGTTTATGAATTAGATTTGTAGGTTTACCAACTACTATAGTCGAGTTCACATAACATGCAGAGCCAAATGAAGCACAATCCACATTATGCAATGCTTAAAGTTTATCCATGATTGTGTGCACATATGGCACAAAACCCAAGTCAAAATTGAAAAACAAAAACAATCAGCTGATTTCATGACACATTTAAATCCTAAACCATAGCTTACAAACTAGTGCCTAGCTTCACCCAACTTGCTACCAAAACAAAACAAATCAAGCCACGTTGTGCCAAAACATTATGAATAAGGCCTACACGTAAGATGCACAACTTTCTACCTACATGCTTACTGTGCCTGGGGATGTTATGTCCCGTCTTCCTCCCACTGATAACAAAAGCCCCTCCCTTAAAGTGGCCTTCCCCTTCCAGTTATGGGAGTAGGGTGGCTACCTCCAAGAGTTAAATACTCACAATAAGATGAAAACATAGGGATGACCAAATGGCTCTGGAATAGGCACGTGGTGGAGACCAGGAGGATTGGTGGTCCTGCTGCAGTTGAGGATTTCTAAGGTACAATGGCACAAGGCTGGGCAAGGCTCTATGGCTGCGTCCAACCTCTTAAGAGACACCAATAGGATCCCAAGGAAGAAAAGATGGGTAGCAGAGGTGGCGACACGTCCCATGCTACAGAGCGGATTCCAGGCCCTGCTCCCCTCTTGCTCATTTGACCCCAGTAAAGGATGCCTTGGAAAATGGCAGCCAACACTGGAGGTGACTCCATGCGGTTACCAAGCAACCACATCCACATGCCTCTCCATATGGAGGCTGCACTAGTGAGGCTGGTGAAGGCCACCACATCACCACCCCATGTCTGGGTTCCCTGATCTTTTAGCCTTTTCACAGTAAGCCTCTGTGAGTGTGCATTCCAAGGGTTCCGTTTGGTTGTGACATCATTTTACCATGATTCCTGGCATCATAGAATTGCCAGAACCATGGCAACAATATAGGTAGTGGCCTTTTTTATAGCTAATGGGTTGATTTCATGAGATCTCTCAGACATTCTCCTATGTTTTGGATTGTATGGGTCAATCAGAGCCATAGTGGGGAATGCCATATATTTCAACTGGAAAATCAGATTGTAAGGCCTGGCTATCACTCTCCAGCTACTAAAACATGTTAATGCAAATTACTTACGGCTAGAAAAATGTGTTTGAGGGGTTAAGGGGTAGAGGAAGGAGGGTAGTGCTGGAAAGCCATATAAAGAACCAGTCATCTGATTATGGCTTAGGGTAGTGCACCTATCCATTCAATGTCATTTACAATGTATGGCTGGGTGACCTTGGGCCAGTCACTCTCCCTCAGCCCAACTCACCTCAGAGGGTTGTTGTGGGGAAAATAGGAGGAGGAAGGCGTATTAGGTATGTTCACCACCTTGAATTATTTATAAAAGTAATAAAAGGCGGGATAGAAAATAAATAAGTAAAACATAATATTTACCGCAAAAGATGATGATCCTCAATTTAAGATAATCTTCCTCAGAAGGAAGAGTAGATAGAAATAAATTATAAACAGAAACTCCCTGTGCAATAGTCAGCTTTCTTCTTCCCCAGCAAATTTATTTATTGCATTTGTATCCCACTGCAACCAGTTCAACTCTTGGTGGCTTACATGATCACATCAGTGGTACAATTTACAACATCCATGATAAATCTAAAAACATAAAACCATCTTGAGAATACAAAAAATGGCAACTCAAGAAAAAAAAAGCACCACCAACAAAAAAATGACCCCAAATGAGTTAGAATACTCTCCAGAACAACTTGGTCTTTAACATCTGCCTGAATGCAATCAAGGAAGATATCAGCCTGATCTCCACAGGAAGACTCTTCCAAAGAACCAGTGAACTGAAAAGCAGTGCCTCCTGGCTTCACATTTGTTACACTTGGATGTGATAAACACTATAGATGTCTGTGGGGGAATAAGGGACAAATGGTGGCATGTGCATTAAGTGCCATGGCATACATACTTGTGTCAGATGTCCTAACACAAGTACATCATTGCAGGTGGCTTTTGCATGATTAGATTATCACATACTTATTATTTCGGTACAGTGGTTTGCTGTGGCTACTGTTGATACACAGGCCCCTCCCAGAATCCACCCTTGAAGAAAAGAGCCAGCACAAAAATAAATGTTTATTTAATAATCAATTTAAATTACTTGTCTGTAAAATAAGATGCCCCATTTATAACACTGACTGATCCCTATCTATATCCATTGACCATTCTCTGTATATGAAACCATTCTCTCTCACTTACAGAAACACAAGCTGACAGAACTTGTTTATTCGTCTCTCTCTCTCTCTCTGTGTATATATATATGTATGTATGTATTTAAATTGTTCAAAGTTAATAGACTTTTAAAAAATTAAATGCTTGATTTGTCACAGACTGCATTTCTTACATCAGGTTGTTTAAATTTGTGGACCATTTTTCTTGGTGCTTTAAATGGTAGGCTTGAATCATGGTTTCTTTCAACTGACCAAGCCATCCAAATGCAGGTAATGATAATGACCTGTGTTTAGTGCTGGGTCTCAGAAGTTTAAAAGAATACTCAACTAGAAGACAGCTGCTCTGCTGGTCACTTGCAGTAAAAGGCACTCAGAAGGATATTGCTATTGTCAACCCTTTTTTTGTTGTTTATTCGTTTAGTCGCTTCCGACTCTTCATGACTTCATGGACCAGCCCACGCAGAGCTTTCTGTCAGTCAACACCCCCAGCTCCCCTAAGTACGAATCCGTCACCTCTAGAATATCATCTATCCATCTTGCCCTTGGTCGGCCCCTCTTCCTATTGCCTTCCACTCTCCCTAGCATCAGCATCTTCTCCAGGGTGTCCTGTCTTCTCATTATGTGGCCAAAGGATTTCAGTTTTGCCTTCCTCAAGTGAGCAGTCTGGCTTTATTTCCTGGAGGATGGACTGGTTTGATCTTCTTGCAGTCCAAGGCACTCTCAGAATTTTCCTCCAACACCACAGCTCCAAAGGATCTATCTTCCTTCGCTCAGCCTTCCTTATGGTCCAGCTCTCGCAGCCATATGTTACTACGGGGAACACCATTGCTTTAACTATGCGGAACTTTGTTGTCAGTGTGATGTCTCTGCTCTTAACTATTTTATCGAGATTTGTCATTGCTCTTCTCCCAAGGATTAAGCATCTTCTGATTTCCTGACTGCAGTCAGCATCTGCAGTAATCTTTGCACCTAGAAATACAAAGTCTTTCACTGCCTCTACGTTTTCTCCCTCTATTTGCCAGTTATCAATCAAGCTGGTTGCCATAATCTTGGTTTTTTTGAGGTTTAGCTGCAAGCCAGCTTTTGCACTTTCTTCTTTCACCTTCATCATAAGGCTCCTCAATTCCTCTTTGCTTTCAGCCATCAAAGTGGTATCATCTGCATATCTGACACTGTTAATGTTTCTTCCAGCAATTTTAACTCCAACCTTGGATTCCTCAAGCCCAGCATGTCGCATGATGTGTTCTGCGTACAAGTTGAATAGGTAGGGTGAGAGTATACAGCCCGGCTATACTCCTTTCCCAATCTTAAACCAGTCCGTTGTTCCGTGGTCTGTTCTTACTGTTGCTACTTGGTCATTATACAGATTCTTCAGGAGGCAGACAAGATGACTTGGTATCCCCATACTGCTAAGAACTTGCCACAATTTGTTATGGTCCACACAGTCAAAGGCATTAGAATAGTCAATAAAACAGAAATAGATGTTTTTCTGAAACTCCCTGGCTTTTTCCATTATCCAGCGGATATTGGCAATTTGGTGCCTAGTTCCTCTGCCTTTTCTAAACCCAGCTTGTACATCTGGCAATTCTCGCTCCATGAATTGCTGAAGTCTACCTTGTAGGATCTTGAGCATTACCTTACTGGCATGTGAAATGAGTGCCACTGTTTGATAGTTTGGACATTCTTTAGTGTTTCCCTTTTTTGGTATGGGGATGTAAGTTGATTTTTTTCCAGTCTGATGGCCATTCTTGTGTTTTCCAAAGTTGCTGGCATAGAGCATGCATTACCTTGACAGCATCATCTTGCAAGATTTTGAACAGTTCAGCTGGGATACCGTCGTCTCCTGCTGCCTTGTTATTAGCAATGCTTCTTAAGGCCCATTCAACCTCACTCTTCAGGATGTCTGGCTCTAGCTCACTGACCACACCGTCAAAGCTATCCCCGATATTGTTATCCTTCCTATACAGGTCTTCTGTATATTCTTGCCACCTTTTCTTGATCTCTTCTTCTTCTGTTAGGTCCTTGCCATCTTTGTTTTTGATCATACCCATTTTGGCCTGGAATTTACCTCCAATGTTTCTAATTTCCTGGAAGAGGTCTCTTGTCCTTCCTATTCTGTTGTCTTCTTCCACTTCTGTGCATTGCTTGTTTAAAAATAATTCCTTATCTCTTCTGGCTAACCTCTGGAATTTTGCATTTAATTGGGCATATCTCCCCCTATCACTGTTGCCTTTTGCTTTCCTTCTTTCTTGGGCTACTTCTGGTGTCTCAGCAGACAGCCATTTTGCCTTCTTGGTTTTCTCTTTCTTTGGGATGTATTTTGTTGCCGCCTCCTGGACAATGTTGCGAACTTCTGTCCATAGTTCTTCCAGGACCCTATCTACTAAGTCCAGTCCCTTAAATCTATTCTTCACCTCCACTGCATATTCCTTAGGAATATTAGTGAGCTCATATCTAGCTGATCTGTGGGTCTTCCCTAATCTCTTTAGTCTGATCCTAAATTGTGCAATAAGAAGTTCGTGATCTGAACTACAGTCAGCTCCAGGTCTTGTTTTTACCGACTGTATAGATGTCCGCCACCTTTGGCTGCAAAGGATGTAGTCAATCTGATTTCGGTGTTGTCCATCTGGTGAAGTCCATGTATAAAGCCGTCTCTTAGGTTGTTGGAAGAGAGTGTTTGTTATGCAGAGTGAGTTGTCTTGGCAAAATTCTATCAGCCTATGTCCTGCTTTGTTTTGTTCTCTCAGGCCATGCTTACCTGTAATTCCAGGTGTCATTTGACTGCCCACCTTAGCATTCCAGTCTCCTGTGATGAAAATAACATCTCTTTTAGGCGTGTTGTCCAGTAGGAGCTGCAGATCCTCATAGAACTGATCCACTTCAGCTTCTTCAGCATCTGTGGTTGGGGCGTATATTTGGATCACTGTGATTTCAGATAGCTTGCCCTGAATTCGAATTGAGATCATTCTATCGTTTTTTGGATCGTATCCAAGCACTGCTTTAGCCACTTTACTATTAATTATGAACACTACTCCATTTCTTCTGTAGTCCTCTTGTCCACAGTAGTAGATCTGGTGGTCATTTGATGTGAAGTGGCCCATTCCAGTCCATTTCAGTTCACTGACGCCCAAAATGTCTATCTTTAATCTGGAGATCTCACCAATAACCACATCCAATTTGCCCTGGCTCATAGATCTTACATTCCAGGTTCCAATGGTGTGTTGATCCTTAGAACATCGGATTCGCCGTTCACCACCAGCACCGTCGGCCGCTAGCTGTCCTTTCGGCTTTGAGCTAGCTGCATCATCACGTCTGGGGCTAGTTGAACTCATCCTCTGTTCCTCCCCAGTAGCATTTTGACCATCTTCTGACCTGGGGGTCTCATCTTCCGATGGTATACCGACATATCTCTGGTTGTACTGATCCATTTAGTTTTCACGGCAAGAATACTGGGGTGGGTTGCCATTGACAGAACCTAACATTTATTTATTTATTTATTGATCTTATATCACCACCCATCTCCCCCAATGGGGGACTCTGGGCGGTTTACAATAAATAGCACTAAAAACATAACCACGTAAAAATTACCATTAAAATATACATTAAAACAAATGTAAAATCCAAGTGGAGATGGAACACAATCACTAAGAGGTCCTATGGCGCCAGCCATCCCGAGGTGGAGCTATCACTCTGCCGCTCCCAAGCAAGGTGGCAGAACCAGGTCTTAAGTTTCTTCGGGAAGTCCGAAAGCGAGGAAACCTGTCTCAACTTCAGGGGCAAGATGTTCCAAAGGGTGGGCGCCACTGCAGAGAAGGCCCGCCTCCTGGACCCCGCTAGATGAAATTCCTTTGCTGATGGGTTCCGTAGCATGCCCTCCCTGCCTGACTGGGTGGGACAGGTCGATGTTATGGGGACCAGACGGTCCTGTTGGCAGAGTGCTAGAAAGCATTTGGCCCAGGAGAGATCAGAAAAGTCACACACCAGGCATTTCTATAAAAATAAATTTATTTACAGAAATGCACAAAAACATATTTGCAGGCTTTGCATTTTCACAGGCTCTCTGAGAGGAGAGATTTCTCCCTCAGCTGCATATTCTCTACAAGCCTAAAGAGAAAGAACTGAAACAATCAAACTGCCCTTGCTTCAGGCTATACAACTATTAACACCTGAAAAGAGAACAATTAAATTCAACCTCTTCACCCGGCCAAAATGATTAGTTACCATAGTAACCTTAATCTGTAGCAGAAAACAATATACCAAACACTCCCCTTTTTATGCTACAGAATGAGACACAAACCAATTTTCTTTGTCAACTTTGTATGTCTTTCCATTCACAATATTGTAACATTATCTCCCCTTTGGCTTAACAGAAAGCTACCATCCTTCTTCCTGTGTATTTCCAAGCCTAGGTAATTTGTTACTGTTCCAAGGCTTTTTATTGTGAAATGGCTTTTCATGCAGGCTTCAAAATCAAGCCTTTGTTTTTCTGTTGATGTGAACAGCAGCAAATCATCAACATAAATGCACAGTTACATACAGCCTTGTTTGCCTTTCTTCATATATATACATGGATCTGCTTTTCCTTTTTTCAAAACCAAAATTCTGCAGTTTTTCATCTAATTTTTGGTTCCAGGATCTAGCAGCTTGTTTTAACCCATAGATTGACTTCTGCAGTTCACAGACTAGATTCTCCCCTTTTTCATAGCCAGGGGGTTGCTGCATGTATAATTTGTGGTCTAAATCACCATAGAGAAATGCAGTTTGAATGTCATAGTGGTGAACTGACATTCCTTTGAGTGCAGCAATTTTTAACAGTAATCTAATCGATTCACCTTTAGTAACTGGTGCAAAAGTCTTGTCAAAGTCTAAATCTTTCCTTTGAGTGAACCCTTTTGCAACCAACCTTGCTTTATATTTTTGGATTTTGCCATCAGCATCCCTTTTCAGTTTGAAAACCCACATGCAACCTAAACAGCGTTCATTGGGAGGTAGATTTACCAGTTTCCATGTTTTATTTGCTTTCAAGGATGCTAACTCCTGTTGCATGGCAGAATGCCAATTTTGTGCAATCTCAGGTGGTAAAGCATTCACTTGTTCTAAGGACTCAGGTTCAGTGAATAGGTGAAAAGCCTTTACTGTTTCAGCCTGAAAACATGATGGAGGAACACCTTTATTACTCCTCTGAGATCTGCGAGGTAATACAGGGCTTAAATTTTGACTCCTATCACTTTCCTGAGAAGCAGCTGTCTCATCAGACAGACCTTCAGTTTGCTTTTCTGGTTTAATGTTCTCATCAGACAAAAGATCACTATCAGCAAGTCCTTGCTGTTCTCTTGTGGTGGTCAGATCAACTGGAGAGCTAGAATTTAATCTCCCCCAGTTTTGTTCAGCAAAAGAAGCGCTTTTGCTAATTATTATTTTCTCTCCCATTATGAACCTGTAGCTCCTTTGGCTGTGTTCATAGCCAACAAAGATGGCTTTCTTTGTTGTGGGGCCTCCTTTCCTTCTCTGTTGTTTTGGAATATGAACCCAAGCAGTGCTACCAAACACTCTAAGATGGTTTACCTTTGGTTTCACACCATAAAACAAATGGAATGGAGTGTCCTGAATCACAGAGTTATACAATCTGCTTTGTACATAATAGGCAGTAGATATTGATTCTGCCCAATACTTAAAAGATAAATGTGAATCCTTAAGCATGCATTCCATCGCATTTTGCAAGGTTCTGCCCTTTCTTTCAGCAACACCATTTTGCTGAGGGGTGTAAGGGTTAGAAAGAATTTGTTCTATCCCCTTTTCTGCTAGGAACCTTTTGAATTTGTGAGAAAGGTACTCTCCTCTATCACACTGGAGTGCAGATACAGGCCTAGGGAATTTTCCATTTGCCCATGTCACAAAACTTTTAAATTTCTCAAATGCCTCGTCTTTATGTTTTAAGATGTAGATAAATGTGTATCTTGAGAAATCATCAATGATGGTCATTGCATACCTTGCTTGTCCAAAACTTGGAGCAAAAGAACCAATAATGTCAGAGTGTACAATTTTCAAAGGTCTAGTAACTCTGTCACTGTGCTTACTCACAGAAGCTTTCAGTGTTTTGCATTCTTTGCAAACTACACAATCTAAGTATTTGTCACAGGGTTTTATCTTTAGGTCAGCACACAGCTGTGGCATTTGTGCTATATACTTGAAATTAGCATGACCAAATCTTCTATGCATCAGGTGTACACATTGGTCATGATATGGAGTGTTACCAACTGCAGCCTTGCAACTTGGCTTCCTTGCAGTTTGCACAATGTACAAGGAGTCTTTTAACATACCAGTAGCACACAATTTCCCATTTTTTCGTATCTCACAACCATTTTTCTTAAATGTTATGATATACCCTGTTGCAGCCAATTGTGCCACAGATAAAAGGTTTGATTGTAAATTTGGCACATACAACACACCTTTTACAGTTTCTCCTAAGCAGGATAAATACAAGTCACCTTGTCCCATAATTTTGGTCACAGACCCATCAGCCAAAGATACACTTTGTCTTTCAGTTTTAGACAGTGACACAAAAGAGCTTTTACAATTACATAAATGACAACTGGCCCCAGAATCTAACACCCGTACATCAGAATTACCCTTCTCAGCAACCTGTGCAATCTGGGTTGTCTGAAGAGCCTTCTTCTGTGTTGCCCTTGTGTTCTTCTTCTCTGTCTTTCTACTCTTGGGTCTCAAGGCACAGTCTTTCTGCAAATGTCCAGCTGAACCACAGGTGAAGCATTGCTGGCTGGCTAGCGCTGTGGCCTCAGCTTCCTTTCCCTTCTTTTTCCTTGATTTCTGGTACTGCAGCTTTCCAGAAGAGATGGGGGGGGGATCTTTCCTCTCTCTTCTCCCATTCAGCGAGTAAGCGCTGTGTAACATATGATGGGGTGAGGTCTGCTTCAGGCATAGCCTCACAAATCAGCGTGTCCCACATTACATTCAGTGAGGACAGGAGGATATAGGATTTTGTGAGAGGTGTAAATTCCATTCCTCTCTCCTGCAACTCAACAAACAGCTGCTGAATATGATGCAGGTGCTCAGGAAGGCTATCTCCTTCTGCAAGGTAGGCTTTGTACAACTTTTTTGTCAGGGTAACTTTACTCCCTGATGTTGCCTTTACATACAAGTCTCTCAAAGCATCCCAAAGTTGCTTTGCAGACTGCATGCCTCGCACGTGGACTAGCTGATTGTCCTCAACTCCCAGGATAATGGTGGCTCTAGCCCGCTCATCCTGTCTAAGCCATTCAGCACTGGGATTTGGGGGGGTTTGCTCACCAATTGGCAGCCAAAGATTCTCTCTGCGAAGATACATCTCCATCTTCAGGGCCCAATTCAAATAGTTGGTCTCTGATAGGCGCTCCAGAGGCATCGCTGAGGGCTGGGAGGTAGCCATGGCTTCTTCCTTCTTTTGCAAGTTACCTCAGCTGGCTTCTTTGTCCTGTAGACCGGCAGTTGCTGGAAAATCTCCAGGTGGCTCCAAAGAAAATCTTCACAGGTCTTTGCTACCTGCCTTTAAATTGTGCATGAGGTGTGGAGCTGATCTCTCTATTCTCTCTGGGGTTTACTGGGCTGCTTACTGGGCCCATAACCTCTTGGCAGAGTGCTAGAAAGCCTTTAGCCCAGGAGAGATCAGAAAAGTCACACACCAGGCATTTCTATAAAAATAAATTTATTTACAGAAAAGCACAAAAACATATTTACAGGCTTTGCATTTTCACAGGCTCTCAGAGAGGAGAGATTTCTCCCTCAGCTGCATATTCTCTACAAGCCTAAAGAGAAGGAACTGAAAGAATCAAACTGCCCTCGCTTCAGGCTATACAACTATTAACACCTGAAAAGAGAACAATTAAATTCAACCTCTTCACCCCAAAATGATTAGTTACCATAGTAACCTTTATCTGTAGCAGAAAACAATATACCAAACAGGTCCCTCAGGTACCCTGGTCCCATGCCATGTAGGGCTTTAAAGGTGATAACAAACACCTTGAATTGGACCTGGAAGCAAACTGGTACCCAATGCAGCTCGCATAACAGTGGTGTCACATGGGCTGATTTTACAGCCCCGATAACTGTCTGCGCAGCCGCCTTCTGGACCAGCTGAAGCTTCCAAGTACTTTCAAGGGTAGCCCCATGTAGAGCGCGTTGCAGTAGTGTATATGGGAGATGACAAGGGCATGAGTGACTGTTTGGAGGGCATCTTGGTCCAGGAATGGGCGTAGCTGGCGCACCACCCAAAGATGTGCAAAGGCCCTCCTGGCCGCGACTGCCACCTGCTCTTCGAGCAGGAGTCGCGAGTCCAGGAGGATCCCCAGGTTCCGCACTGGTTCCGAATGGGGCAGTGCCACCCCACCCAGAACCAAAGATGACAACTTCCTGGAACCCAAGGAGCCATCAATCCACAGCCACTCTGTCTTACCAGGGTTCAGTTGAAGCCTGTTGTTCCCCATCCAGGCCCCCACAGCCCCCCGACACCTGGAAAGGGTGGAGACCGCATCACTTACTTCACCCGGGATGGAGATATATAACTGGGTATCATCAGCATATTGGTGATACCTCATCCCATGGTGATGGATGATCTCACCCAGCAGTTTCATGTAGATGTTAAATAGGAGAGGAGAGAGTACCGGACCCTGCGGCACCCCACAATGGAGGGGTCGAGGGCCGGATCTCTCCTCTCCTGTCACTACCGATTGGGAACGGCCCTGGAGGAAGGAGGTGAACCAGTGCAAAACTACACTGCCCACCCCTAACCCCCTGAGCCACCCCAGAAGGATACCATGGTCGATGGTATCGAAAGCCGCTGAGAGGTCCAAGAGAGCCAGGATGGATGCTCTTCCTCCATCCCGCTCCTGCCAGAGATCATCCATAAGTGCGACCAATGCACTCAAACCAATACATTCCCACACATTTCTTCCTTACTTCTGACAAAAAAAGAAAAAAAAAGAGGACAACTGGGCGGGATGGGGCGAGGAATAGCAGCAGCTGCACTGGAGAGAAAGGTGGAGGAAAAACTGGATAGTGGGTAGGGGAAAGAAAAAGGTAACTGGAAAGGGAAAGGAAAGGGAGAAAAGATGTTAGAAAAGAGGGAATTTCACCAAACTGACCTTACCAAGCCTAATCTTCAAGGGCATCCATACTTTTCAAGAGTATTGGCCAGCATTTGCACCTCTTGCTTCTTCTTTTCAACTGTTTCTTCTATTCTTACCAGCCTGCTCCCTCAATTCTCAAATAATTATTTGGTGATGGGGGGGGCAATAATCATCCTCTTGGGTATATTTGATAGAAAGCTGATACCATTTTATTGAAAACACTTGCTGCCTTTGAAAAAAGATAAAAGGAGCCAACCAATCCTTTTCTATTAGTAAGTCATTTATTAGAAAAATATAAAAATCAGAAAAATAATTCTGCCTTTCTAATCATCACTAACCATAAATAGGCAATTAGAATTTTCTTGGAAGAGTGCTATCTTCTGACTGGTAGTTTTCACTTGGTAGCCTCATCACCCAAATGCTCCAAAAACAAGGAGAACCAACTTCCAGGCTGGATAATGTGCTTAGGAGGGAACAGGATACACTTCCAGATTAGTGAGAAGAAAACAGAATCTGTGTCAATCATCTGCTATTCTCCATCCATGTTAAAATCACACAAGATCTCCTCTTCTCCTTCAGATTTCAGCTGTGAAAGTGACAATTCGGTCACCTGGGAGTAGAGGGGAAGGAACATCTTGACAATTATTTTGCACAGGCTGGGTTCTTCGAATCTCAGATTTTGAATACAATTTGAAAAATTCCAATCTCTGTATTGGGTATTCTATGCATAGTTTTATAGAAGCACAGAACAAATTGCTTAGAATGGGCTTCTCCCATATACAATCTCATTCTTCTTCCCAACAACTGTCTTTCCCTCTTGTAATCACAGTTTGTCAGAGATGCATACATTCTACAGCTTTGCCATATCCTCACTATTTGAAATGTATACAGACCCTGTGCGCAAGAGGTAGCCAAAGAACATTTCAAAGACTGCACGTGCCAATGGATTTCTTGGAATCCTTAGAAAATGATCTGCAAAAGGTAGTTATTTCACTGAGAAACGCTTCCTTTTATGCTGACCTATTCAGTGCAATAGGGGTTGAAGAGGGAAGCCTATATATGAGACGCCGGCATCCTATGCCTCTAGGGATGGTGATTAAACTAGAGGCAATCCTTCCCAAGAATTCACTACTTACAATCTTTCAGTCTTCAATCCTGGGAAGTCAGCAGTGCTGGAGGGCCAACCTGAGCTGCTAAGAAAGGTTGATTTCCTTCAGATGAGTGACCTGTTACGCACTGTAGCACCTCTGGCTTCCAGCCCATCTGTCTCCCATCAGTATTTGGTCCAAGTCTGATATACTGATATAACTATCCCAGCAACAATTGCATTCTATGATCTAAAATGCTTGTGAGGGATAATTACTTCTATTCATTCCTTCCACCTTCTATACACTATGATGCCCAAGAGCTGAGGATGCTAATTCAAAGCAACCTGAGGGTACGCAAATGCATTTAGAAAAGGCTTCTGTTCACCTGAATGAGACCCCCAAGTTCCTCTTCTGGTAAACAGTCAATGGGGTCTTTCTCAGGAGAGCTGTGCTCTACTGCCAACTTTCCATTCTCTGAAACAAGCAATCAAAAATAAGGCCAACTGTGAACAAATCAACCATAAACATATAAAGTATTCTGAAACATTTCTGAAACTTATTTACGATTTTATAGATTTTCAATTTAGGATTTTTGAACTAAAATTAACAGCACTGTTTATTTTTTTTTCTAAGTGCTGTAGAGTGTTTATAATCTATACAATCAGTTTATACTGTGGCTAAAGATAAGATTTAAATTCAGTTTAGATGTGATATGGGAGATCTGTGGACAGAATTGCCTGAGTTATGGCTAAAGTTGTCCTCAGTAACAATCAACAGTAAAGTTCCCCAGAAATGGCACATTTGATGAAAGATCAGTTGGAAAATACCACTCTCAATATGAGTATCAGCAATATAAATATACCAACAAAATGAACCAGGTGAAGTTCAGGAGTTCCAGTGATGCAGGAAACATGGGAGAAAGGGAAGAGCCAGGGAATGGAGGAAGTCATTTTATGGTTATTGATGGTAAGAAAAACAAAGTCTCTGTAAGGGTAAATAGAAAGACAAGGCGGCACAGAGGGTACGTGGAAGCACGAGACTGAATACATTGGAAAGAAAAAGTCAGTACAGAGCAGATAAATGATGTGATCACGAGAAGAATATATCAGGTCAGACTTCTCAACTTGGACCCTCCAGCTGGCCAATGGCTAACTGGAATAATAGAAGCTGGGGTCCAACTCATCTGGAGGGCACCAGGTTGAAAGGGCTAGATTAGGTGATATGAACAATCTGAGGCAGAGGAAAGAGGTTTTAGAGAATGTGTGTGTAAAAGCAGTCAGACTGCTTCACTGTGATTTAGCATGATAAGTATGAATACAACGAGCCTTGGCTTTGCACATTCTTGGTTCTCTTTCTTATTTCAGCAAGGCTTTCAGGAACACTTCATGGGAATGCACTTCTGTTTTTACTTACTTGCAACCTGTTGTTGTTCAAACTGACAAAAGGATCAGAAAGTACACTAAGCCATAGTTCATATAACCATTAGTTATTGAATAAGCCAAATTGAGTTCCTGTAGTATGTGAAGCTACAAACAAAGGCTTAGTGCAGAGTATAAATCCAGCCAAGTGTGGGCTAAGATTTCAAACCAGCCAAATTGAAAAAAAAAATGAAAATCTGATCTAGTGCCAACAAATAGTTTGGTATGCCTGGTATTTATTTACACAAATATTCAATCATTTCTTTGGATGGGAAATGGATGGAAGTGCCATGGAAGAAGAAATTGAAAGGATGATGGCCTTGCCTAGGATTATGAAGAGTACTTTCTGAAATGCATCTGAAAGTGCCTGTTGCACTGCAAGCTTCTGAGCATTGCAGGTGGCCACGAGAAACTCTGAAAGACAGAAATCCAAAGTAACAGATTAGTTCAAGATCTATTGGCAGCACAGGCACTGCTGAACATTTTTGAACCAATAGCCAGTTCAGATTTAATTCAAATTTTAACATCTAAAGAGCTTTATTTGACATATGGAAATAAATAAGGTTAATAAAAATTGGTCTACTAATAATTTCATTTACGCTAGTCATTTTGTGTGGCAAAACACTGGCTTAGCAGCCTTTTACCAGTGTAGTGGATTTAATCATGAGCTGAAGCCTGGAGCTGAAATCAAGTCCTATGTGGCTATGACACTCAATGACTGAGTTTGCACATTATGCCAAACTAAGCCTTTATCATGGCTTGTTGAATAGTGCAATGTGTGATCTTAATCAAGAGACTTTAGGTCAGTCATCACCTTAGTTTAACCTACTTCCAATATTGTAAGGATAATGATGATGGTAATTATGTCTCATCAAGGTGCTGTATGTAATGCTCCCACCTCCTATTTTCCCCACAACAACGTGAGGTGGGTTGGGCTGAGAGAGAATGACTAGCCCAAAGTCATTTAGCTGGCTTTTATGCCTAAGAGAGGACTAGAACTCACAATCTCCTGGTTTTTTAATTGTGGGAACTACTTTGAGCTCCTCAGAGGAAGTGCAGAATAAATATAATGGAGCACATTTCTATCTATCTACAATCAAGCTTTCTTCAATCAGGTTAGATCTAACCTCACCTTCTCCAGTGCCTCCAATGTTCTACAACTCCTAGAATTCCTAACAGCTTGCTACATGGGACCTCAGGCAATCATCCCCCAGCGATTGACCTCAGCCAATCGCTGGGGGATACCAGGCTGAGGGAGGCTACTCTAGAGAACTATCCTGTCATTGAAGTCCTTGTAACCAGAGCTACCCATTTCTTAACAGTCCTTGATCAAGAATCATCCCAAATGTGATTCTTTATTGGGTGGGCAAAACCCCATCCAAGCAGAGAACAACTCTATTTCTGACTGCACTGTAAGTAGTAGTACTACTTTTATACTGCTTTGGGTACTTCACTCCAGCCTCCCCTACATTCTCCATTCCCACATTACCTTGACTGGGGTTTACATGAAGTTTAGCCACACCAATCCCTCTGGTACAAATCCCATAATGGGGGATGCTTAATTCTTGTACGCACAGATACTTTGAATGATGGTGCCTGGGCAAAATTCCCCCTTCTTCTTTCTCATCATCTTCAAAGCCAGGTATATTCTGCAGCTGTTCCAAGTAATATACAGAAAGGGAAAGCAAGAGTCCATGCCTTTATCCATTGTAGGTGAATTCTTCTTCATTCCCCTTCCCTTAATTCCATGGCACATAGTTTGCATTCTGTCAGCCAGTGTTCTGCACCATGGGTGCAGTTCTTGCTTTGCCTTGTACCCCTGGCAGTCCCTACACTCAGGGAAAAAGCAGCACCTGGTCTCTCACATCGAGACAGAGTCTGGAACTGATTGGAAGCAGCTGGAACAAGTGGGAGACTGCTTCCCTGTCTTCTGGAATTCAAGGTGAGGAAGGATGTATTAACCCACCTCTTTCACTGGGCTTTGAAGGCATTGCAAAAAAGAGATTTTAGCATAGCTTCTGAGCATCCTCCAATCCACTACAAGGTGGGAATATGGCCTCTCCCTTTCCTCAGAGTCTTTTCTCAGGAGAGAAAATGACTACAGGGCTCACATCACAGAAGCAATGACCAAAGTGGGAGAAAAAAAGAAATGGATGTTTAGGCCAAATTCAGACAGTGTTCAAGTTTTACAAGGGGGCGTAAGTTACAATAAGTAAGAAAATAAATGTCCAGAGGAAAAGAAGTACAACAACTAATATATCTTTTGAGGGAGATGGGTGGTGACAAAATTTGAAATATAAATACATAAATAGATTTGACTGAATTAATTTCCCCCCCCAAAGCCCTTCTTGGAACATCATGGTCCTATAAATAGAAAATGAACAATTTAAATTATATATCAGAAAGAATCAGTTAAAACACTTCCCCATGTATAGCAAAATATCACCTGCAATTTACTTGAATATTTCTCAATCTGATGTTCTCTAGATGCATTGGACTAGAATGTCACCCTCTAAGCCAGCATGGATGGGGAAAATGGGAATTATCTGCCACATCTGGAGGTTATTGGACTGAGGTAAGCAAATGTACGCAAGTGGTCAACAACTGGCAAGCTCTGGGCCACTTTTGCCACATGTGGTCAACTACTGAGCAATGTTTTCTCTTGTCTTTGGAGGACAGCCAGACATTTGAATAACAGATTTAGTTTTAGCATCCTTATGAAAAGAATAGAAAAATAAGAAACAAAATGAAAACCACAAGTCATTCTTACAGTGATGATGCGACTGGACCAGCCATTGAAACCAAGGTAGTGATTGGCTAATTCCTGGCATTTATAACTGTTCAAAGCTAACGTTTGCTTTGTAAGTGCCCGTTGTCTGGTACAAATGCAAACCTGAAAAAGAAGAACCCACATCTCATTAGAGGGGTGGACAGAAGCAGGCCTCTCTTCTCCCAGAGGAAATGCAAGCCATCAGAAGTTGAATTTCAGTCCTGCTAAGAACCCAACAGGAAAGAAAGATACCACCAATCCACACATGTACTGTATCTTCCTGTCTTCTTCTACAAATAGGTAAAAAGAGATGGACGTGATATTTTTATACCATCTGACTTTTTTTTGGCTTTCCATAAATATATTTTAACATTTATATTTCAATAAAATTTAAAGGAATGGGAATGAAAACCATATTTGCTGGCGATATAAGTACTGATAAAACAACCCCCCATTCCATGACACGGCAGTAAAATGGTGCAGCACGCTTTTTCCTGAACTGGTTGTCTTCGGAAGTGCTGAACTTCCACCCACATACTGTATTTCTAGCCAACACATCCGGATGCTGTAGCATTTAATATTCCAAGACAGCTAACCATTTCAGTGGCAAGACTGTATGTGTTTCCAAATTCTGCAATTGCACTGCCTCGATAAAGACTATAGGCTACAAGTCAGCATCCTGGAAAACTTCAGAGACTTTAAAAAGAGGGGTATTGAAGGCCACCAAGAGATCAAGGAGGGCCAGGATGGATGTACCACCTGCATCCTGGGCCTGCCACAAGTCATCAACAAGTGCAACCAATGCCATCTTCATGCTGGCATTCAGTCTGAAAACTGACTGAAGGGGATCCAGATAATCTGCTAAAATGAGGGCCCTTTGAAGCTGCAACACAAGCACCTTCTCAACAACTTTCCCTAAAAAGGGAAGGTTGGAGATAGGCTGAAAATTACCCAGTACAGTTGGTTCTTGAGGAAGGGGTGGATCACTGCCTCCTTAAGTGCAGAACCACTCCCTTCTCAGGGAAGCATTCATCACTGCTTGGAGTTAGCCATACACCACCTTCTGAGAGGCCTTAACCAACTATGAAGGGCACAGATCTAAAACACAGGTGGACATTACAGATTCAAGGATCCTGTCCACTTCTTCAGGACCAACAGGATCAAATTCTTCACAGATAACCATGTAAGGCTAAAGGATTCTACACCATCAATAGTACTGAAATAAGACCCAACAGTTAATGGGGTTGCTTTGTATATGGAATACAAGGGGGAACACTCTTTTGCTCTTTGCCTCAGAGAACAGGATATCTTTAGTGACCTTGACATTCACTTATTCCAAAGGAAGTTCACTTCACCCCTTGGAAGGATAAAACAACTTGCCTACCAAGGAAAAAAGCCAGCACCCTATTCTTGATTATCTGCTAAGAACTATTCAGGATCTTGATAAAACCGGGCTTCCAATCACTGAAAGCTATCCCATGGCAGCACCTCATTACTTTGTAAGGCTTTCAGTTTTAACATCTGGTTCATATATTGCACTAGGCCACAGTATGGATTCTTAGGTTTTAGCATAGAGTGTTGTATGAACATAGCCACCGAGGTCTGTAAACTGCAGTCAATTGTATTTCATTGTGTAAATACACTGTTAAGCAAACCATGGTTTAGTATGAGCTGTGAACTCCATGGTCTTAGATTACGCCGTGACATACCTTCAGAGCTGTATTCTGAAACAGTGACCTCTGATTACAAGCACGTTGTGCCCTGCTGGCATCTTGGGCAGAGTAGAACTTGACAAAGGCGTGATAGCCAGGCCCAGCAACTGGAGCATTTCTGTAGAGTCTTACAGAATAGAGCAGCCCAAATGCAGAGAAGGTAAGATACAGAGCATGCTGGAGGGAAAAAAGACAAACATACAGAGGAATATATTAGAAAAGACAATGAGCCAATATTTGTGAAAAAGCCAACTGGTGAGGAATGTGTTGAAACTGCAACTCTCTAGAATTACCATCTGCTCTGGTGCTAGCTGGAGATTTCTGGGAGTTGCAGTCCCAGCACATCTGGAGTGGCCAGTTAGGGGAAGGCTAGTATAAAGAATTAAAGCATCAGATAAGGTTGGGCTGCTGCTGAAGAGAAGTTTGCATAGTAGGTAATGATGGCAGGGCTGAGAGGCAAACAGATATGATCCCTGGGACAGAATCTGTTAGACTTCCTGCTGAAACACTACAAATCCCAGATGAGCAAAAAGGCAACTGCATGCTGAAGCAGCTCTAGCTCATGCCAATTAAGCTTCTTTCAGGAACTTTCCTGGTGGATCGTGTTCCATGTTCATTCCATGAGAGAAAGGAAGTGCTGTTTAGATTTTCTGCTGCAATCATCAACCTGGAGACTCAGCTCAAATCTTTCTTAGAAATCATACCTGCTAAATACAGCTCTTCTTTTCCATTCTGTAAGAACGAAGGGGTGGGTGTGATAATTCAGTTGTGAAGGAAAGGTGTTCTATAAATGTTCCAAGGCACAAGCCTGTTTATCCTTGTACTTAAAAAAATTAATCCTAGTATGCCCCCCGCTCAAATAAATCCTGAATACTGCTTAAAAACAAGTGCTCTACAAGCAGTTCAGATTCAGTGGCAAGATATTAAGAGGTAGAAAGGGGCACATATCAAATAAGTCTTCCACACAACTGTTCTGAAGCTGCAGACAGGAGTTACCTGGGTGAGCACTCCTGTGCACTCTGAAACACTTTTGCCTCAAACTTTGCACAGCCCCACTGGAAATCTTTTTTTCATAGGACAATGTTTGGTGAACTTGAATGTTGCTTCCAAGCACTGTCTACTTCCTTAAGGATATTTTCCCAACAGTTTTCACTATTTGCTTCTAATAGGAATGTAATGTTTTGTTATAAATGGTGTTAAAAAGGAAGAGCTCTACAAGCACTTCAGATTAAGTGGCAAGGTGCTAAGAGGTGCAAAGGGGCACATATCAAGCAAGCCACACGACTGCTCTGGAGCTACAGAGAACAGCTGCACAATCCTGGGAAAATATGCAGCTGCTTTAAAGAGCTGCAGTTGGGAGCCACTTATTCCCACTGTCTGCAACCCAGCAAAATGCTGCCTAGGCATTGGCTATTCGTGCGTAAACAAGGCAGGGTTGCTGCAACGACTCCAATGCTTAAGGTAGCCATTTAGTCTGTTGCAACAAAAATCAAGCCTTGTACATGTATGAAAGTCTCTGTTTTTGGACAGTGGCTGACTTTTTTGGAATGAATTTAAGTTTTATGAATTTATTTTTTATTTTCAATAAAATGAATGCGATGATATGGAAGTTTAAGCCACAATATATGAGTCAGCCTGGCTCAAGATGCTGCCTTGTTTCAGAAATAGGTGCCTGATTGCACAATCCAGGCCTATATACTATAATTTAGATAGGAAGTGGTAGGGACTCCAAGATTACTACTAGGGCTCTGCATGATTTGAAAATTGGCTTAGGCAAATTTTACACAACTAAATATGTTATAAGAGTAATGTAATAGTGAGGCAGGCTCCCACTGTTGACTGGAATTGTTAGGCTTCATTATTAGCTTTTAAGGAAAGGTGATATTGGCATTTCTAACATGGCAGTCTAGGCCCGTTTTCTAATTTTAGGAAAAGATGTTTTTCTTCTGGGCCAAGGCCATTTCTTCTGGTATGTGTTAACTTGCCTTGTCAACAACTAAACAATAGGGAGCGTATTCGGGAAGTCCTTGAATATACTTGCAAGTTTTAAAAGATACAAACCCTGCTGGGAAAGGGATTCATTTGCCACTTGTGGAATGTTATCTAGAAGCAATGTTTTCTATTGTTCAATTCTCATATGTAATCAATGTCCTTATTGTTTTGGTTACCTGCATTATGACATATCACATATGCTAGATGTATGTATCATTTGTTTCTGCACCCTATAAAAGGTTTTGACTCCCCTTAATAAAGGCTTTTGCTTTTGCCTGAAATACTTTGTGTCCTGAAATACTTCGTGATTTGTGTTTTCGGGTAGGCAGAAAGCCACCTTTGCAAGCTCCATGCCACTCGGGGTGCCTGAGTTTAAAGGCAACACCACTCTCCTGGCCTTCTGGAAAAGGGTAAAAACCTGGCTCTGCCATCTCACTTGAGGCAGGAAGGGTGGGAGCCAATCCTGGGGGTGGGTAGTGCCCCTAAAGAGGCTCCCCCTAAAGAGGCTCCATGAATTTACAAATTTAAATTAAGAACTGTTAATACCACCATCTTGGATTTTATATTTTATACTTTTATATCTATATTTGTATTTAAGCAGTATAGTTTTCTAGTGTATTTTAATTTGTATTTATTTTTAGTTTATTGTAAACCGCCCAGAGTCGCTTCATGCAAGATGGGCAGTGACGAAATTTGAAAATATAATAATATAACATAACTTCAATGAATTAAAGCCTGAAAAAAGACGAACTGCTTTAACGAACAGCAGGTTCTGTGCTCGCGCAAAAGGTACTGTACAGTTTTACTAGGACTGCACTTGAAGAGGCCCGCTGCCGCCATGGTAAAACACGCCCTCACTCCCGCTGTCCGCACGGGGGCAACCCAGCAAATAACCGCCTCGGCACTGGCTATTCCCGCGTAAACAAGTCAGGGTTGCTGGCTGAACGGCTCCAACGCTTAAGGCGGGAAGCTTGCATTTTTCAAACACGGTTCCAACAGGCTCAAAGAATTTTCTCGGCAGTAACTATCCCAACATGAACGGAGAGGTAGAAATAGCGGCTTTTGCTGGCATACGCAAATTGACTAAAACAGCGCCCCGAAACTCTGAAAAGACGTCGACGCACGGGGAGGGAAACGGGTTGGAAAAAAAGGCACCCCCTGCTTCTTCGTTACTTGCCTCCGACGCATCTGACTCCAGGCCCAAGACGAGAAGAGTCCGATCGTTCCCAGGGGGGACACGGAACTCCAGAATCTCAGCCATGCTAGGGACGAGCGCTAAGGAAAAAGGCGGTGCGCGCCGCGTGGGGAAAACCGCCCCTCCCTTCCCCCTTAGTCCAACGCCCACCGACGTATTTGCAGATTGAGGAGGGGAATGGATTTGGGGACTTCAGTCGTTCTGAGACGTATCGGGATTCAGCCCGAGATTTCAGCAACACGCTGTGCTGGTGGGAGAGTATGAATGCGTGTGACGTAAGAGGAAGCACTCCTAAACTTGGCGCGCTTTCAGAGTTAGAGGGCGTAGGCTTGGGGCGTGCGGTCTTCCAGCAAGTGCCAGCGTTGCCTTTAAACTCAGGCACTCCCAGTAGCGTGGAGCTGAAGATTCATTCCCTGAATTTGGGAGAGAAGCAACTTAACCTTTGCAAAGGTGGCTTTCTGCCTACCTGAAAACAGGAATCACACAGCAATTCAGGCAAAAGCAAAAAGCCTTTATTAAGGGGGGGGGGGTCAAAACCTTTTAGAGGGTGCAGAAACAAGTGATACGTACATTTAGTATATGTGATACATCATAAACCAAGTAATCAAACAATAAAAGACATTAATTTTGGCTGACCATATTTCCTTGAGACAAAAATGGGATTTTGGGATGGCAAAACGGGGGGGGTTAAAAGCGGAACATTGGGATGGCAAAACGGGGCAGGGCTGGGTCGGCAGGCAGGAACATCTCCAGTTTTCTTGGGCTGGGAATCTTCGGATTCCTTCGTTTGTGAAAGGGAAAGCTGGGCTGGAGAGCCTAGTGAACAGTTGTCCCCAACAAGCCATTCCTCCTCTGGCTGTGCTTTTATGTTCTTTTTTTCCTGCCATTTCAAGGCAGGAGCCAATCGGCTCGCCCTTTGATCACCACCTACCAGCTGATCCTGTTTTTTTCTTTTTAGGTTTCCTGCTGGTTGAGCTCTGTGGCTTTATTCCCACCGTTTCTGCTGGGCTCCCCCTCCTTCCACTCAAAGTCAGACTGCATTCTGACATGTTCACGGGAACTTTCTAATTTTTAAGTAAGGTTTTTAAGAAAATGGGAGAAAATTGACATTTATGTTAAAAGGATGGGACAGTCTGGAAATGTTAAAAAAACTAGGCTGTCCCGTTCGGGACGTATGGTCAGCCTACATTAATTACATCTGACAATTGAACAGTAGAAAACTGTAATCCAGATAACATTCCACAAATGACAAATTTACAAGTTAGTCCCTTTCCCAGCAGGGTTTGTATCTTTTAAAACTTGCAAGTGTATTCAAGGACTTTCAGAATACGTCTCCCTATTGTAGTTGCTGAAGAGGCAAGTTATCACATACCAGAAGAAATGGCCTTGGCCCACAAGAAAAAATGTTTTCCTAAAGTTAAAAACGAGGCCTAGACTGCCATGTTAGAAATGTCAATATCACCTTTCCTTAAAAGCTAATAATGAAGCCTAACAATTCCAGGTAACACCAGAATGCATTTTCTTCAATAATTTGGAAGCAAAGTACAGCAAGGATGAAGGGAGAAAAATACTTTTTACAGGAAGGATATTTCCTGAAGTCCTCGTTTGTGTTTACTTAGAACGAAATCAGAAACGTTATGTACAAATGCTACCGAATGGCTGGGTTTGCTTTAGTTGTGTTAGGAAGGCATTTCCTTTTTCTGCTTGGGTGCTGCTCTTCTCTCACAATATGTGACTTTACTTTCTTATCCTATATGTCGATTGATATATTGTAGGATATTTCTTATCCTATCTACACGCATCAGCTCTGAAATGCTTTAAAGAATACTCAGCTATGGATTCCAGCATCTGGCTAAGCCATCCATTCGTTGTGAGTCAACTCATTGGGGTTTGTAAATCAGTTAGCTCTTTGTACACAAGCCAACTCTAATTTGTTCAACAACACAGTTTAGGGCAACTCACAAACTTAATTAAAAGACTAGAGGACTTTATGTTTCTGCTGAGTTTACACAGTATGCTGAGCTATGGTTAGCTGTTTATGGAATAAGCCATGGTTGACTGGGTTCATCAGCCCTGTGGATTACAAATGACATGACAGAGTTCACGCAACATGCAGTCTAAATTTAGCTAGTTGTGGCTTATTCAAGAAATGAAATGTACATTTGACAGAGTTAGGTAGCTAAACTAATTGTGATTGTTTGTCCTGTATAAATATGGTTTTGCCTCATTGATGCCACTACATCTTAGGGGTTTTGTTTTAGATGTGCATCTGAGTTTTAAACTACATATATAAATTGGACCTGATCACTTTTTAGCATATATAATGTGTTCCGAGGAATATTTTGCAGCACAAGGGGGGCATGCAAAGAAAATTTCATTATGGAAATCTGTAGGCCTTCTCCATCAGAGATTCAAACAGCCCCCACCCTACTGGTATTTCGAAGGGTCTTGAAGATGTTGCTCTTCGCCCAGGCCTTTGGTGGGGATGACTGACACCCCTTTCCTTCCTTTTCCTTGTTCCCATCCAGGTTTGTTTTCTCTGCCATCTTTGTTTTGTGCTTCTTGAATGTTACTAGTTTTTAAATGTTTTTAACAATTTGTAAACCACCCAGAGTTGCTGGGAGTCAGGTGGCATATAAATTTAATAAATTATTATTAACACCACACTGGCCAGAAGGAAGGAAGTACTCAGCAGTAGAGGATCAAGGTAACCAAGGTCGCCAGGGAAGGAAATGTCAGGTTCTAAGCCAACCCTGGCTCAGTTCTCAGAACTTGTTGGTTTCAGTGGCAGAACTCATTACCACTACATATAATGTGAGAACTACCTTGACAAGTATAGGGAGCTTTTTTCCCAACCTAGGATTAGTGCAGGGCATGGTTTTTTGGTACCACAAGGGCTGCAGGAGGTACATGTCTCTGCGAATGAACATAGCCATTGTTTCACTGTTGCATAAATGCAACGTCTGTTCACTACGAAAGCCAGATATTAAAGGAGTTCTAGTTCTGAAAGCTTGACTATATATGGCATCTTTTATTTTTTTACAAGTAATGCTCGTATCCCATTCCATTATTAGTCACAGTGTGGAGCAGATGTTATCCCATTATCCGCCATACCTCCCCTACCCCAGAAATTAAATGGCTTGGAGGGGGCGGGGTTCAATTTAATACCCCTCTAGTCTGACGTTCTGTTTTCAACTGCTGCGAAGCAAATAACTTGTGCATGATCACAAGCCTGTTACTTGTTCCCTTACATTACCTCTGAATTTGGAAGTTTCCCTTGGCCACAATGGCCTTTAACCAAACCCTTTTCCCTTATAGAATAAGCTGGTGGGAGTAGGCAGACTGTCTCAGAGTATGATGTGAAAAAAATGAAGGTGGAAAAGTATTTTAGATCCCATTGAGTCCCACTAGTGCTGGTTGATAATTTTGTTGCCTTAAGTGGAAATTTGCACAAGTGGAAGGGAAATTACCTTCATTATGAACTGGGATTTTGCCAACACTTACTTTCCCCCTCTTAGATTTACAAGGATGGAAAAAGCCAGCTACGCAGCCAAGATGGAGCCTAAATCCTGATAGTCTTTGGGAAATAATTCCTGAATATTCATAACATGAAGGTTGCATTCTAGAATATGATCAGGCTGTTTGCCGAAAGACAAAATTGTTAGGGTATTTTTGTGTGACTTTTCAATGGAAAAAACAAGGAAAGAATGATAAACCCCCCTCCTTTTTGCTTTCCTCATGGAGAACATACTATTATGAAAAAAAAATTAAAGTACAAGTTAATAAGATTATATGAATGGGCATCTTTTATGGGCTTCTTCATGTAGTCTTTTCTTTGGATTTGTTTGTCATAATCATTTTATAAGAATTAACGTGGAAAATTACTCACATTTATAAATAGATTTAGAGATACCTGTTTCTGAGCAGAATTGCTATTCTGACAGTAGATTTGTGATCCTGTGTAAAATAAGGTCACTGCCTTTAAGGTTGCGGTCTTTATTGTTTAAGAGACAGATTTAATTGAGCTTAGAGCACTAATTCTTCAGCAGCAAAACTGCATTTATTTTTACATAGATGTGAAGGAGCACTGAGAGTCCTCACAAATAGCAGGGCATTGAAATGAAATAGGCTTTGCTCTTTCCTTGACTCAGGGATGTAGGCAGTTGGAGCAGTGGCAGCACATTCACTTTTCCTAGAAAACTGCACAAGAAAAATGGAGTGGAGAGGTAGGTCTTTTGTGCCCTCAGATGGCACAGTTGCTTTCTCCAAAGCGCCGGCATTTCATCACTTTCAGGTAGGTTTCCACTTTGTGCAGGTCTTTCTTGAAGCAGGACAAGAGACTGTAGTTTTTCAGCAAAGAGCCTTCACTCCGGAGATTGACCTCAAACTTTTCATAGGTGGGTCTACGCAGCTGAAGGCCCCAGGAGCTCCCATCCTCCAGCTCCTGGAAATATATGTTGTAAGTGGAAAATACCACAAAGGCATTAGGCATCTCATTTTGCTTAAAAAAAAACACCACCACCCCCTCTATCTGGCAGATTTTGAAAATTTCCTAGCATTTACTTAAGTATAAGGTGCTACTTATATTGTGTTTTTGATTTTATGTAGTTTCTGTCTTCTGCCTTCTTTTTTGGCTAAATTTTTGTTACCAATATTTTGTTGATCATTGTGTATGTCTGTTGTATATTCGTAAATACATAAATATACTCAGATATACATACATATACGTACATAAAAGGAATAGTGAGCCCATAGCTGCATCATTGTGACCCTCTGAACTCCACTCTAGCATGATCCATGGGTGGGGGTACATCTATAGAGTGTCAGAATTCCCACTGCCCAACCTTGGGAAAGCATCTGATTATAGCTTGGGTTCCATATTGTTTAGCAACTTTTGAGTTCTGGAGTAGAAGGCCAAGGGCTGTGCTGGTTGCAAATTAATGGGAGTTAGAGTTAATTGTGTCTAGAAGACAATGAGTTGAAGAAGACTATAACTTTGAAGGGCTAATCTCTTCATTGATCTGCAGATTCCATGATCCTTGAATACAGGTCCTTGTGGATTCATTTTGGGGTTTATTTTTCTTTTAATTTTACAGAACACAATTCCCCATACTTACCTGTAATCAAGTAATTTTCTTCATCTTTTATCAATCCCCCCATTCATGTTACAGTTTTATATTTTTCTGATGTTAAGAAGCCATAATGGCAAGGCTTTCTCACTGGAAGACAATAATTTTGAGAGTTGGGATGGATTGTTCTGTTTTATGAGTAGAGACATCTATCTTCTCTAGTTTCATAATAATATTAGCCAGGTGGGACAGCATGATCTGTGATAGTATTTAAAAATAGCTGCTTGGAAGGGATTGCTTACCCTCATAAGAGCTTGGATACCTTCTTCCAAGTCTTGGAGTTTTTCATAGACTCTATCTGAAGTCCCAAACACAAGACTGTTTGTAAACATCCTGCTTAGAAACCGTACAGGACTTAGCCAGGACTGAATGAGAATCAGTGAAAACCTCAGCAGTTCCATGTCCTAGAAAAACAGATAAACTTAAAGCAATTTAAAAAGCTACTTCTGTCTTCTACCATGACCTCCTAGAGCCCAAAGAAATTGTTCAAGGATAATAGCATTCTGTTAGATAGATCTTAACAGTCAGTATGATGTAGTGGTTAAGACATCAGGCTAGAAACTGGGAGACCATGAGTTCTAGCCCTGCCTTAGGCTCAAAGCCAACTGGGTGACTTTGAGCCAGTCACTTTCTCTCAGAAAGTGCCACCCCCCCTTTTATATATATATTATATATATATAATATATATATTGTCCAGATGCCTCTGTACTCTGTATGGAGACAGTGGGGTGTGGGGAGAGTTGGTCCCATTATTCCACTGTAATGCTACAGTATAATACTGCTGGTTAAGCAATTTGGCACTATCTTGCAATTGTGATAGACCACTGCCAAGTGCTGCTGTGTCAAGATCTTTAGGGGAGACAACAGCAGGACATCAGCAGAGGAGTTAGACCAGGGACTGGAGGGAGGGGCATGCCTGCATCATCCGGGACCAGATAATAAGCACGTTCTAATCCCACCCACTGCTGGCTGGTCACCTGACTTTACCTCTGATGGAACAGGTGCTGAAGCATAACAGATTTTTACACACCTTTGGCTATTGGATGCTATTGGCTTAAGGAGAAAACACAAGCACCAGTACAGGTACAGCTAAGACCAGGCATACTATCTCTGGGGTGCAAAAATATTAATTAAATGATGGCAAAGAGTTTTCTGTATTTCTGTACAGAATCTCTATCTCAGAGATACAGAAAATTGACTCATGGAGCCTGGACAGTATGCCTAGATAAAAGACAGCTTAAACTTTCCTTACTCATGGGTTGCAGCTAAGATAAAGGGAACTTCATAGGGAAACATCAGAAAAACGGTGTTGCCAGGGTATGTTTGTGCCATGGTTAAATGCAACAGAGGGACAGCCTATGTCTAGATCCTTGCCTGAATCTTTGCCAAAGGTATTTGAAATTTGCAAATGTGATAAAGCTTAGCGCTTCTAATGCTCTGTCCTCACAAGGAATCAGATCCTGTAACTTAGGAATGATGAATCAGTAGCCCTGCAGATGGTTGACTACAGCATCTCCCCCCCTCCCCAATTTCTACCAGGGTGTCTGACTGGCGGTCTGACTCTTCTCCACTTATTAGAACACCCTTATTGCTCTTTGTTTAATACTTCCTGGGAACTTTGTGAGGGTGGGAAGTTTTCACATAGGCACACAAGATTATAGATTTTGGGCATCAAAATAATTATTGCATGGAATAAAGCATGATAGGAGGCAGCTTACTGTTTTTTGCTGAGCATCATCTTTCCCAGTGGGTGCAGGGATAGTTTCAGAGTAACAGAATGCAGACTGAGAATTCTTGTTGGAGTATCGCTGTTCTTCTGGGATGTAGGAACGCTCCTATACAAGTTCCATAAGATGCCACAGTTTACAAAGAAGGGGAAAAGGTGACAGTGAGCAGAGCTTTAAATAAAATTATCAAAAAATTCACTAGCTTTGAGCAAAGATGCTTAAAATCAGAAGCCATCAAGTACTGATGTTATTTGAGAGAGCAAGCAAATAGTAAACATTTCAAAGGAGAGCCTTATCTAAAATAGTTATGGTTTGCTGCAACTCTTAGTTGATGAAGTAACTGAAGATCTGGGGAGAAGATGTAAAAGGTGTGAGGGGGAAAAGCACTTTTCAATACCATTTTTAAAAATTAAAGTTATACTTGTCATGCTTTGGATGAGGGTTACTTTTTTTTTAGTTTTAATATAGTCTGCAAGCCTAGAGAGTTCCCTAAATTACTTTTAGATGAACCTGTTTTGCATCCAAAATGCTAAACACTCTAGCTTGCTATTAGCAGGAATGATGATGCAACCTAGAGGTTTAGCTGTCCCAAACCATGGACTACTACAGTACTCACAAATCCCTTGAAGGTATCTGTGGCAAGCAGATGAAGATGCTGAGCCCTTAGTACAGCATTGGCAAATAGGCTGGAGAGTGGTATTGTGGGGAAAGTTCCTCCTTCTGGCCATTGCAGAGCCAAGATAAACAAACCAATGATAAGCAAAGAAGAAGGTCTACTGGTTCCTGCAGAAGAAGAAGGAGGAGGTTGACTTCTTAGCTAGAAGCTGGCTTATTGGTAAGTCTTCAGCTCTAATGCAGATTAATTAAAATAGTGAAGCCCTAAATCCATGTTCCTTGCAAGACTAGAAACTTACATAAAAAAGAAACACAGGCACAAAGGCTCCACCTCTGCTGATGCTTCAGTTGAACAGTGCACCAGCTGACTTTCTGGGTAGCAAAAGCAAGTAGGAACCCATGTAAAGCAGAAGCACTGCTACACACAGACCACAGAGGATGTGTGATTTGTACATCCACACCCTCTTTCTCTTCAAACTGAGCATCTTAATGTTTCCAGATGAGTTGATAAATAGGAGGCTTTGCAAGTTAGTTGCCAGTGTAGCAGTTTCACACGTACTGTAGTTCCTGTTTTCTCAGTTTGTTAGCTGAGAATTTTTTCAGATACCTGGATATGCTGCGTAAACTACAGTTAGTGGCATTGTCTTTTTGTTGTTTGTTTTTCCCTTGGGAGAGCTGGGTCTCACTGTTGCTTCTGTCGCCATGAAGCCCACCAATATAAATTTTCAAAATACCAATAAAGGAAATAAAAATAAATAAACCCTGCTAGTTCCCAAATTTAACAACAACCAGGGTTGCTACATTATGCTTGACATATCATGTGGAAAATTAATTGACAAGCATTTTTTTAGTGGAAAAGCTGGACCTACTGAATTCATGTGGTTTTACAGCTATTAAAGATTCCAGTTGTCCATCTATTAAAAAGTAGTGACCTCCCTATTGATGTGCAAAAGCTTACCTGAAGCCATGTCCAGTTAGCAAATCACAGACGTGCTCAACACTTTTCTTGTTGATGCTGCCCCTGTCCCCTCTGAGCTGTTTTTATACACGAACATATGTTTATTGATCTTTGGAAGCTCATCAACATGCACTGATGCATATATGGAGGGGTAAACCATGTGAATTGATGAAATGGGAATGCTGAAACCTGGCTTGTATCACTTGGAGGGATTTGATGGGGAAATTATCTCAGCTGTGGCCCCCGGGGTTTTTGGTTGCAGCACCACCACACAACTGTAATCACGGATGGCATATTAATAATAAATTACAATGATCACAACATAAAATATACCATAGTTGAGCAATAAAATAAATAATCTGGCAACATAAATCATCCCCTTAAAAGGTGCCAATTAAAAAAAAATCATTTGATGCTGAAATTAAGCCCAAGAGAGCAACTTGTATGTTCCATGGAAAAAGGAATTTCAGAGAGAGATACCATAGCAGCAAAGGCTGTGTCTCCTGTTATCACTTATGTTGTTTCAGTGCTGGGCCAGGAACAAGGCCTTAGGAGCTAGTCTTTGCACTCAGGCACGTTCATCACAAAGTCTTTCACAAAGCCTGGTTTTTAGGGTTTTGTAGATCAGAACCAGTCCTTTGAATTGAATTTTGTTCGGAAACTGACCAAACCAACAGTAAGTACTGGCATTTGCTTACTGTACATGCAACAGTAAGAATAGTAACCAACAGTAAGAACTGGCATACTAATTTTTGTAGATCCAGCCCAGCAAAGACTTGCATTAGAATATGGCTCCATTTTCAGTCCTGACCCAAGACATTTTGATAACTAAAGCAGACCTCAAATGGGCAAAAAGATATATAGTATATTACACCAGCTGGGCACCAGTTTCATCCTAAAGCATCTCTTTGTCATGGTAGTGCCTCAAGCAGATTGCTTTGCACTGTTAATATGTCTGGTTTCCTGTTAAACAGAGTTTTCTCAACTGATTGTTTTTGCTTAATACTGTGCATGGAAGAAATATTGATTGATATTAGTAGCCCACCATTCATTCAGGAGCTCATGGTGGCAGACATAGCTCTCCCTCCTGTTTTTCCCAACTGCAAACCATTTTCCTACTTAGCAGTCCCCCTGCCTGAATTTATGGAGATGCTGTTGGACATAAAAGTGGTGTTAAGGAGGCTTAGGCTACTGGTCTAGGGTGAGAATGACACATCAGCAAAAGGTCCCACAGCCACACCTTGGCATTGCCATTTAAAAGGATCAAATGGCAGGGAATGAGAAAGTTTCCCTGCCTGCAACCTTAGGAAATGCTTAGATCACAGGGCACTTGCAGGTTTCATGTGGCCACTAACTTCTTTGTGTGGCCACTAAGCTCTTTGCGTAGCTTGCTGAGACTAGGGAGCCCACCCACTTCCCAAATCCTACTTCAGGCGTAGGCAACTGTTTCTGCCCTGGGGTGCTGTGCTTTGCCTTTATGTTCTGCCTGGAGGCCTCAGAAACCAGGGCACTATTGGCCTGAGTGTAGCTAACAGGTTAGGGTTCTTTGAGGAGACTTAAAGGATGACGTATGAACTTCCTTCAAAACTGGAAAAAATAAACTGCTCTCTGGGAGGGTTATGAAATTGTTATTAAGGGGTGGAATGAGTGGCTTAAAGCACACACATGTTGGTTTTCCACCTCCCTTTCTCAAACCTTTTAAAAGATCCACCAACTTTGGCTTGCCAGCTCTGGAGGGGTTCTGGGACTAGAAAAGAGGTTCTTGGAGTTGTGTGTGGGTCTACAGATTGCCCAGCTCTGATCTAGCTGATCAACCATCAGCTGGATGCTGGAGAAGAGATGAGCAGCAACACCAGGACAGGAGTCTTCATAAAAATTCAGGATGGGGAACTGTAATTTTGTTCCCCCAGCATTTTGGGGTACATTGTAGTTTGTATATTGTATTATTTCATTCTTCTCTGCTGCTCTTTATAGCTTTTCTAGCTCATCCCAGCTGCCTACATGCTCTTTTCTCCTTTGTGGCAGAAAAGGGTGACCTCCATCCCATCAAGAGGACACTTTAAAAGTCAGGAGTTCTCCCTGCCATGGTTCCCAAACTCTGAGAACCTGAATATGCACCAAAGGAAAAACCCTACTTTCAAAATGTGTGTGCCAGGGAAAGAACATGTATGTATGGGTTTCTGTGCTCTGGTTTATTTCAGGTGGGTGAATAGTGCAGGTGTTGTTTAAGAATGTGTGGCAGGGTGAACAGTGGAAAGGTTGTCATTGTGTCTGCATGTTTATATGCAACCTCCTGCCACTTATCATGTGGAAAAGTAGCTGCCCATCCTAGTCTCCATGGACAGTAGAATCTTATGCTAGTGCATCAAATTTTTATGAACAAAATGTAAATGGCATTTGAAAATTTTAGAGGCCTATCTATTTATTCCATAATTCAGGGGAAAGTAGCACTGATTCCAAGGTTCAGTCTGTAGGGAAAGGGAATTCTTTCTTCCCGTCTTTTCTGTATGTCTTCCATCTTTTCTGATATCTCAGGTGCTCCAAACATTTCTGAAGGAATGGAACTCCCAGTGTGTGAGTTCTCTGGTGTTGACACAAGACTGATGTATTCAGTGGATGGACTCTGCCACCTCTTTGCCTTTCCAAAATGCCCCATTTATTACTGTGCTGATTTTTATACTGATTTTAATTAATGCTAAAACCAGTCTATACATTTGTGAGCTTCACATCCTAACACTGTAAAAACATTTTTACAAGAACATTTGTGCAATTATAAATAGATAAAGGCTCTTTTTAAATATTTAAAACACTCTCCTAAATGTTCTTTAAAATAAGTACATCAGAAAAGGGCTAAGAATTCATTTTCTGAAAATTTTATTGTTTATGGTATCTTTATGCTGCCTATTATGCTATATATCTCTCCAGGACCCATCACGTAAGCACTTTCATCTGACAGGACCCAGGAGATGTACTTCTTTATTACCATGCCTGCCTTATGGGACAGTTTGAAATGTGGATGGCCCTGATTCTGCTGTCTTTCAGGAGACTTTTAAGACCTGACTTTTCCTCTAGGCACTGGGGCGCGAGGTTTTGTGCCCATCTTGATTGTTCTTGGTTAGATGAAGTTGGTAATTATATGTTTTATTATTTTTAATGTATTTTTGCTATTATATATTATTTCCATTTGTGTGTGCTGCCCTAAATCACATGTTGTTTGGGTGGCTATATAAATTGTTTAAATACATGAGGTGTACAACTTTAAAATACCTTTTACATAATTTAAATGTTGCTAATACTCAATTTTTGTCAATGAGGAAGAGAAGACTTAGTTCTTAGTCCATTCCTTAAAAAATCCTTATTGGATCCTAAACTGTGGTAACAACTACTGCCATTTGTATAATGTTTCATTAGGCACAATTATGGTATTGACTTAGCTCATTGTACGCTTAAATGAAACTTTTAGGCTTTAGTCCCATTGAGAACTAAAAACTTTTTTCTTTTGAAAACAAAATAAAACACTCAGTGTTCAAAATGTGGAGGATTTAGTAATTGAGTTTTGTTCTCTAGGTCATGATGGTGAGTATGCTAATCTTTAGATGCCAAGTGTGTTGTCTACTCATCAGTTGCTGAGTTGTTGGTAACACACCCACATGGGCTTATGCAACCCAGCCCAGGGATCTTCTTGTCTGTGACATTTCGAGAAAAGGTTTGATGTCACTCCATTAATAAACACAGATTTAGGAGGTGAGTTGTGGGCCTCTTCTCAGAAACCCCTCTGGGCTTTGCCTCATATGGGCATGATGATAACATCATATAAAGGTCATCTCCTAGGATAGACATTGTGGGAGGGAAAGAAAGAAGTGCGCATCCCATCCAGCTTTGATGTCTAGTAACTGAAGAGGCAGAAACATCTGGGTGTGTTTTTTACTTCCTTTCCCTCTGAGCTGGTTTCAGATAATGATCACATTTAGACTACCTTATGAAATTCTGGTCACTTGCATCTCATGAAGTTGCATCATAGCTGGGGACTACACAAAAGACAAAATGGAGCACATTTTCTTTGAAGAACTGTTTCCTAGCTTAGCAGCCTCCAATATAATGGACTATGTGGCTTGCTCATTGGGGATGCTGGGAGTTGTTGTTAAATGCTTGTAGAGAGGACTAGGCTGTGGAAAAGACAGTGTGGTTTAAAGAATTAACAAGGCAGGAAAGGAGCTATCTAAGAGCATCAAATGGGTAGGGAAAGTGCTTCAGAGTTCTCCATTAGCACTTAGCATTTGGGCAGCAAACTGCACAGGCACTGCACTGTGGTGAGATGCATTACATACCAAATCAAATCAAATCTTTATTATGGTCACAAACCATCACAAGGAAGGTGGGGTACAGTTATTAAAAAAGCATAAAAATCTAAATCTTAAAAAAATATGAAAAGCTAGTATAAAAGATATATGAATTAAAATTTTATATATATATATATATATATAATTTTATCTATCTATCTATCTATCTATCTATCTATCTATCTATCTAAAAGAAGTGGGAGGAGCATTAGATGTGTATAGGGGAGGATAAAAGGTTAGTATGTGGAAGGCTGTATCTATCAAGTTACAAAGCACTCTAATATGGCAAACTTGGTGTTCATTAAATCTGGTTTATAGCACAGGTCATCAACCGACAAATTTTGAGCACTGTTGCACAGAACCTGGCAACATATTTCAATGCCATTATTTCTATAGTTTTGTGATCACCTTAAAGACTAATAGAGCCAGTTGGCCTAATAGAGGTTAAGGTATCAGGCTAGAAACTGGGAGACTGTGAGTTCTAGTCCTGACTTAGGCATGAAGCCAACTGGGTAACCTTGGGCCAGTCACACACTCTCAGCCCTAGGAAGGAGGCAATGGCAAACCACTTCCAAAATCTTGCCAAGAAAACTGCAGGGACTTGTCCAAGCAGTCGCCAGGAGTCAAAAACTGTCTCAAAGGCACCAAAATAAATAAATAAAAATAAAGACTAATACATTTATTCTCACTTAAGCTTTTGTGGATGAATCCACTTCATCAAGTGCTTTTTCAGTGCAGGTTTTGCTGGAAAAGTTTAACACAGCCAGCCCTCTGGAAACCATTACTGAACGTGTATCTGTACATCTAAATTTACACAGGGATATTTAATGTGAACCTGTACCCTCTTTTCAAATGAAAGATTTCTTCCTCATCAAATAGCCACCCCCTTCAATTGTATTTGTGGTCTGTTTGCTTTTGGGCCCAATTCAAAGTGATGGTTCTACTTACTGTTAAAGCAATAAATACCTTTGGAAATAAAGTAAAGAATAGTTGTCCTCATGTCAGCCTGCCTATAACTTAAGATGTTCTGCTGAGGTTATTTTTATTTTACTTATTTTATTTATAAAAGATTGTTATTGGAAATGTGTTATAGATTATTACAAAAGAGGCTTTTTCGGTGGTTTCCTACCCCCAGCTTTGGGCTGCCCTGCATGATTTCTAATTTACAATATTCCTGGCAGCAGAATAAATCTGCCATGTGTTTAATCTACAAAAATATAATTGAAATGGTTATTTGCTCAATTTCTGTTATATTTTGTTTTATTGTATTTGTATACCATCACAGTTCATGACTCTTGGAGGTTCACACAACCACAACAAAACAATTTAACACAGTCCTGACACTAACAGCCCCCAGGCACCAAGAGAAGATTTCCATGGCATCTCCAGCCATTCCCAAAGTGGTGGTGCCTAATTGAACATAGTGATAATACTTCACCTGGAGCCTCTGAATGACCTCTCCTAGCAGCTTCATGGAAATGTTAAACGGAATGAAGATTGATACCTACCACACCCCTACATAACTGTGGCCATAGTGTCAACCTCTCCTTTCCCCCTACCAGTGATGGGAACTGCCCACTGAAGAAGGAACAGAACCCTTGTAAAACAGGGCCTCCAACCCCTAACTTCTGCAGGTGATCCAGAAGGGTACCATGGTCAATAACACTGAAGGCTGCTGAAAGGTTCGGAAGGATGAGGGAACGTGCACTATCCTATCATGATCCTGACAAGGTCATCAACTAGAGCAGCATTTCTCAAGTTGTGATCCACGGAATCAAAATTATTTGCCACCTTATGCTGAAAAATAATATAATATTAAAATCACATCAAACAATTGTGAGAAGCAGTAGTGGCAGCAAATGCATCAATTTTAATTTTTAATATGGTAAATATAACCCATGCAAACAAAAGCTCTTTTGGGGTCCTCCATAATTTTTAAAAGTGGGAAGGGGTCCTGAGAGAAAAAAGTTTAAGAAACACTGAACTAGAGTGACCATTGCCATCTTAGTCCCATGCCTAGGTCTGAAACCAAGCAGGGATATATTTAATCCATGATAATTATCAAGTACAGCTGGATTCTGAGAGCACCTCTAAAGGAGGAATGCGCCATGGCCTCCTTCAAGGCTGTTTGCATTACCTCTCCTGAAGTGAGGCACTAACAACTTCCCAGATCCAGTTCATTTTGCCCTTTCCTGCCCCCCTGTGGGAGCCAAGAGCAGCATAGGTTGAACCCACAGGTATGTTAGAAACCCACAAGGTCATATTAGAAAGCACCTTTTTCAGAGGTCAAAAGAAGTCCCAGACAATATGGCAAGATGCTGCCCCAATTACCATCATGGACTCTGCCCATTAGGAGTCCTCAATGAATCTGAGCAACTTTATTGTGGAATCAAGAGAATAGACCTGGTTGGATTAATCAGACAAACTAATTACCACTATTTTAAATCTTACTGATTTTATAAGTCTGCTCTAAATATGACTAAGTCAATAGCTAACTCATTTTTTGTAATTAGTCTTTCAACAATTCATTATTTGTGTCCCAAAATATTAGGTAGCAATGAAGGATGGAGTAAAATTGTTTTAAATAACTCAAATAAAGATCAGGTCAGGCAGGATGCAGTCATATGTCTTATATGGGACATAATACAAGTCTACCTCTGAATGAGCCCAGTATGTTTTTCCTTTATACTGGTGCCTTCACTCTGCATTGGGCCTTTGGCTGTGGTTGCTTACTTATAGCTCAGACAGGAGTTACTGGATAGAGGAGCCAGAGGAAGGAGACACACTGCATGCTTACAAATGGCTCATTTTCTTACACTCATGTATGTAATGAGCCATGAGTTTAAAAATTTGGGGAGCTTGTGGAATATACCAAGACAGCAGCAGAACATCTTGTGGCAGTCTACTCTAGAGCCAACCTTGGTAAAAAAGCTTTTATTATTGTCAGCTTGAGAAAGGGAAAAAAAAAACAGCCAGGACATGGGTCTGATCCTAAGTAGTGACCTAAGGGACAGTGCTGAGCATTTAGGGGCTCCTTTCAGCCAGAGCTTATAGGCGTAGCTTCAGAACTCTGTTTTTGTGGTAGAACTTGGCACCTGATTGAATGAAATCATTGTACAAGCTTTGGTTATCCATGGACTGACCACACTTTACATTGTGTGAGTGCTTGAGGGCTGCAGTGGGCAGGACAATGGGATTTGGCTGATTTGGAGAGCCTGCCTTCCATGTTTTTTTTTCCTTATTTGTTGTAGCACAGTTCAATTTCCATGAGTTTTCTGGTTTAATTTTCTAAAGCAGTGGTCAGAAGAAGCTCTGGGGCTACAAAATAGTTGCTACAAAATGGAACATGTGGCTCTTAGTCTTCCCATTTCTCCAGAGAGCTATCACAATGGGCCAGTCCCTTGTCCCTGCTGCAAATAACTCAGACAAAGGATGGCAAAAATGGGGGGGGGGGAATAGCATCTTCCTGCCTGAGATCCCCAGGATGCTGCCCCTGCAATGACTGTTGTGACTAATGGTCATTGATAGCCTTGTGCTCCTTTATCTGTCTTTCAGTTTGCATAAAACAGGCTCTGGGTGTAGCTGGCTCAGGACAAGTTAAGTTCTTACAGACTGGAAAGAAAAAGTGGGATGTTGATTTTTAAATGCAGCTGAGTTTGAACCCCAGCTCTGAGATTCATTCTAAACAGAAAAATAAAGCTTAGTTTTTGGAATGGATGCCACCTCAGAAGTAGAACCAGAGCAGAGGGGGCATAGTAGGAAGAACTGAAACTGAATTATGAAAATTAATTTTTCTGCTCTCTGCTTTTGCCTGTACGTAAGGCTGCTTCCCCCCAGCCCCTGCTTCCCGCACCCATTTTCCTGCTGCAAAAAGAAGAGGTATTTAGCTTCACTTTGTGAAAGAACAGGAAGGAAATGGTTCCAGATCAGTAACTTGCAGAAAAATAAGCCCAAGCAGCATGAAGTAGAGCACCTCTGTCACAGATAAAAGGTCATTTGGACCAATATCTTGATAATAATTGAATACATGTTTTATACGTGGGATGTGGCTTTGAATTGCCACTTTCTTGGTGAGGAGAGGGTTTGATGGCAGGGTTACCTTAACAGGCTGTTTTGGGATAGCATGAAATGACAATATATGGTTGGGGTTTTTTTTTTTTATGTTTTTTTTCTTGCCAAGCAGTGGAAAAAGGGCTTGTGGTATTTTCTGCCTCATGCATTAGCTGGAAACACTTGATCTGGATGAGGGAACAAGTGACACACAGGTGTTCAGGGGGAGGGGTTAGAAATGGTGAAACGTGCATTAGAACATCACAACACAAGCTCTTCCCCTTATATAGTCATGTGTGCAAAATTAGTACAAAAGGGTAGAGCTTGTGTTGCGACTTCACAACATACCTTTTGCCATTTTTGTGTTAGGAATGAATGCCTATGAGGTCACAGCTGTTCCATATTAGGCAGCAAAATACCTCCAGCCATTTCTGAGAGGCATGTTTTTAGAAAAGGAATCATCTCTCCCAACTCTGTGTCTCCTCGTTCAAAAGTTTTTTGTTTTTTGTTTTCAAAATACAGTATCTGTAGGTTTCCTCATTGACAGATGGGTCCACCCAGGAATAAAAACCCCTGTAGTCCTTACCATATACTACTGTCTTCCCAACCTGGTGCCTTCCAGATGTGTTGGAATTAAACTCACATGATCCTCACCCAGCATTGGCCACTGGCCATGCTGATTGATTGAAATCAACACAACTGGAGGGCACCTGGATGGGAGAGCTGTCATTGACCAAATGGTACAATTATTCACAAATAGTTCTGCTGCTCTTAGCAAAGCAGCCCGGATGGAAAATGCTGTTCCTAAGAAATTGGTAATGCATATTAAACTAAAAATGTTACAACTTCAGATCTCTGTAATGTAGAAATTAGAAGACATACATGACTGCTTGCATACATTTTTTCATGCCCCTGAAACAAGTAATATGCTAATTCAAAATTTGAGAAAAACATTAGTATTAAATTTTTTTATTATTTTGAAAAGTTCAACAGATATGTTTAAATTCTTTCATAAGGATGCTAGAAAGTTTTTTTTTCCCATGAGTTTTGGGAAGGAAAATCCTAACTGCAAAACTGTAGCTTTCAGTAGGAAGCATTGTCTGTAGAATGTGTCCTATATCTTATATATTCTGGATATTTTCCACATGGCCACCATGGCAAGGAATTCTGGGAGTAGTAGTCCCAGTGCATCTGGAGAGTACCGGGTTGAAGAAACTGAACTAACGCAATGTTAGATATTAGTTAATCAGATTCACTGTTTTATTGCCTGGCAAATTGGGAGTGAGGGCAGAAAACCTATTCGGTTAGGAAGATGCCATTTGGGAGATGGAGTGTGTGAGCAAACTGAAACCAGAAAACCCATCTATTCACAAATTCATCTCTCTTCTCAGCTATTTTTGTTTTCATTTTTATGGTATACCTCAAATTGTGTCCACCTGTCTTCTCCCTTCTCCCGATTTGTATGCCTTTGACTTAACAACCCCAGGGAATCTGGAGCTTGTGAATGCTGCTTTTTAGTAGTTTCTAGCAGTTCAGCTGCAAGCAAGAGACAAGCAAAATTTCCTAAGCTTCTCTAGAGTGGAATTTTTATAGTGGATCCTAGTTGCCCCAGGAACTGGTGCCCCTTTCGTTAAGTCAGCTGTGGGATTCCAAGCTGCAAGCCCTTTCATTCTTCACACGGATGTTCCACCAAATCCCACTTCTCTGCTCTGTCTTGGTAAGTACCAATGTCTTCATATGTATCAGCTAGTTCAACCGTCAGCCCCTGTTGAAGAACAAAAATAGAATCAACCTATGGATGGAAAGTGTGACAGGGAAGAAATTGCTTTGTTCTGGGGGGGTAGAAACATGCTTTCTAACTCAGTTTGATTTTCTCTATATGCCAGTAAAAGAACTGGCCAAGAGATACCCTACAGGGACATAAAAGGAATCCTCCTTAATCAGACAAAAGGCTCATCTAGTCCAGCTTCTTGACAGGCAGGATGTTCAACCAGAAGTCAGGAATGGAAAAAGCTGACTTATATTGAACCAGATCCATCTAAGGCAGAATTGTTCATTTTAACTGGCAGTGGCTCCCCAGAGTTCAAAATACACTTTTTCTAAGCCCTGCCTGGAGAAGAGGAGAATTGAACACCGGTCTTTCTGCATATAAAGAATAGACTCCTCTACTGAGTTTAAACTCCTCTGGCTACAATTCTCTGGCCTGAAGACGACAGCCGAGCATGGAATATCATACATACATTTTCATGTGGTTATTTGTTTGTTTGTTTGTTTGTTTTTGCAGACTGATATTGAGTTGGGAAGATGACAAGCTGAAGTTGGGAAATGAGAAACCGAGTACAATTGAACAGGCAAATTCATTCCTGTTCCACTTACAGGTAGACTCCGTTTGTTTCCTATCTTGACTAGATCCCGATTAGAGTCTTCTCTCCCTTTCCTGCTTTATCATTAAGAATTTCTCACTCTGTTGCTTACCTCGTAAGTGTGTTCCTCCCCAGAGGCATCTTTTCTGTCACCCTAAAATGGAATACAGATATATAATAAAACTTCAATTATCTTGATATTTCCTCTGATAATCACTTGAGATCTATTGGCCAAGCATTCCTCATCCTTTTTCTTTTATTTCTTGTTGGGCTTATTTACCCAGCAATCTTGATTTTTTTTATTAAAAATGCCATATTTGGAAAATCTTATTCTCTATAGATGGACAACAGAGAAGGCTGACTAATTGGGGAAGATCCTTTAGGTGAAAGGTGATGATTTGAAAGAGGAATCGCTTCTTGGTCTCTCTGTGCTCACTTTACGGTCACGTCTGATTTTGAAATATTTGAGATTGTTTCTGAAATCCATTTGATTAGAGGCAAAAACAAGAAAATACTCTCTTCACCATCTGTTTTATAAGGTCCCCTTACCCTATCTTCCCCCTTCGGCTTTGCCTGGGTACTTTTCACAGTATATATTTTTCATCCTAAGGAAAGCACTTGACCTTACCTCAGCCCATTCACGGCCCTCAGCTTCTATTTTGAGGATTTGCTTCAGTGTCTGGTATGATGGGAACTGCAGTTCAATAAATCAGGAGGGCACCAGGGATAAGGCTGTGCTATCCATAGGGGTGGGTGAGCTGAAGTGGGGGTAAGCTACAGCTCAGGAACAAGCTCAGCAGCAAGAGTTTTCTCAGCCTGCATTGTTTTAAGCAGACCTTTGAGTTTGTTCAGATTGTTGCTTCTGGAGGCCACAGTCTTCAAATATTTGTATGCCAGTTTGCATGATACTGTTTCAAACGTTTTCTCATTTATCTGTCCATATTTTATATTTGTTCATTTATAAAAACAGCAGAATATGAAACAAGAAATGAAATCATGCCAGATGTATTTTAATGCTGGTGCTACTTAAGAGTTAACTATCAGGTTCTTCCTCAAAGGTCCTTCAGAAGAGCCAGATCTTAGCAGCTATCCAGAATGAAAATAAGGAAGAGGCCGCCCTTGTATGTGGAGTCAGCTGTTCCAGAGGAAGAGGGTTGAGAATAAAAAGGCTCACCCTCTGATCCTTACTAGTGACATTTCCTGGGGATTGAGTCTGCAGGAAACCTCCCCCCAGATTCCATCTTGAGAAAGTAGTCCCATAGATATCCAAATCTTGGACCATATTCCTGCAGCTCTTCAATATGCCAAAGAGCCCCTTTGGATCAGCATTCAGTGAGAAGCCACCCGCATGCAATCATATCAAGGATCACCGTTGTATTCTAGTGGTCAGTCAAGGCCCCAACAGAACTGCTGTTATGAATGTCCCACTCACTCACCTTCCCCTGGGTTAGGAACACAGGTATGCTCACAAAAAGGACAAGAAGAATTGTCTGGATTAAGATGATAGCATCTTTCAGATTGTTCCTACTCTGCAGTTGCTCATAGCTGCTGATACCTTCAAAAAACAAGATGAGCCACAGTGAGATTATTATACACACAGAGGTGGAAAGATCTGACATTACCACAATGGAGGAATGGATGGTGAAGATGATGGAACTTACAGAGATGGCCAAACTGACATCTCTGATTAGAGAAAAGACATTATCTAAGTTTATGGTTGACTGGAAACCCTTTATAGAAAGAAAAAGATGAACTTATGACTTATGGGTCTGATGATTAAAAAAATAGATTATAGAAAAAAATGAAAATCATGATGTGACTATATAGTAAGAGGTAAATTTATATTTATACTTATAACTGCTGTAAAGAAAATCAGAAGCTACTCTTTATACTTCCTTTCTTTATTTTGTTTTCTGCACGTTTGGCTTTGTTCTCTCTTTTTCCTCTCTTTTCTTCTTTCTTTATTCCATATATTAGTTTCTGTTAGTTTTTATTTTTCTTTATAATTGTTTTTAAGTTATATATAACAGCAACAACAAGATGACCCCACCTCACTTCTCTGCTTTGCCTGTAGACTGCCACCTGTCATATCTCCTGGGCCAACTACATTGACAGAAGTATCCAGTTTGGGCCACTGTTTTCATTTCCATCTTTGAAATGGAGATAGTCCTGTGCTATACCTAGGACAGAATTCAGATCCCATGATGCAGTTCAAGTATTGCATGTTTGTACCTAAGTATCCCTGGCTTGTATAACACTACATATCTAGCTAAGACAGGCTGCCAGTGTGAACTGACAGAGCCCTAGATGTTAGCTGGTGTATTTTCTCTGGCCAAGAACTACAGGTGTCTAGAGTATTGCTTGGGCATTGCCCACAGATGGCAGTGCCCAAGCATGCAGCATCAAAGAGGGGGTATTTAGAAGATTAAAGATTTACCCATGACTTTGAGTTCAATACCACAGCACTGCGTTGATATGTTCTTGATGTCACAGTAGTAGATGCCATTGTCAGCGTGCTGGAGTTTGTTGATCTGCATCATTACCATTGAAGTATTTCTGGTCACCTGGACTCTGGAGCTGTTCACAATCTTCTCATATTTGCCCTTCTCAGTCTCTTTATGCCAACTTGCCAGAGAGCCAAAAGAACAGCTAAGGGAAATTCGGGCCCCCCATCTTGCAGCAATGAAACGTGTATTTATCACATTCATGAAAGTGGTATCTGTATAAAAGAAGAAAAGCCCACAGTGAAGAGAGAAAAAGGTGGAGAGCAGGATGGAAAGAAAGGTAAATATCTTTACTGGACTTTCTATCAATCTTCCCCAGCCAGGTCCCCTTCAGGAATGCTGCACTATTGGGTTCATCACTTGCAGCCAGCATCTGGCGTGTGCTAGGCTAGGAAGGCAGGTCTCTCTAAGTAAGGTATTGAAGCATGAACCAAGTTCCAGCTAATTCCTGACTAGTGGCAGATGGCTGTCAACTCTTCTTAGTTGGAGATGTGGAGTTGTTTTTTCTAGGAAGGTCCTTGTACCCTTGAAAGCTTCATGACAAACAGTTATGCAATAGGTGAAGGTTTCCCAACACCCTTGGAGAGTTCCAGGGTGGGGAAGGCTAGTTTTGATTGGGATACATATTTGGTTTGTGTCTTCATTTGTTACCAGAGTATAGTAGCTATACTCCTAACCTGGTTTGCCTTGTCTTCATCCTTGGGATGGGACTGACAGGTGGAGCAGGGGGCTGGATAGAGTCAGGCACTGGCTGGTCCTTTCTTAGTTCAGACTGGCTTCTTGGGATTTCAAGGGCTCATCGTCTTATGGAATCCAAGGCTCTCTGGCTGAAAGGGTGGCCAGATGGAGGAGAGAAGCTGTTGCCAGGGCTTCTTAATAAAACAAGATAAAGGTGGAAACACAGTCCTTGGATTGGTCCAAGGACAGGATGGCCAAAGGTCCATAAAGCCCCCAGTGGCTTGACATAAATGTGAACATTGGATTGCTTTGCAGACCCTAAATTGTTCCAAAAATAGCAGCCATGCAGGTCTTGTGCCCAAAATCAAGCAATCGGTTCAAAGTAACCCTGGAAAAAAGATTCTGCAAGGGAATTTCAGAAATAGGAACTAGAAGACAGTATTATCTTGAGAGCACTGACATACCTCGTTTCTGTGAAGTGGTGTTTCTTTCACTAGAGGCTTTGGTGATTGTCATACCTGGGGAAAGAGGAAAAACACTCTGAAAAAAGGGCCACTTTGTCCATTCAACCAGAACTGAAATTGGTTGCATATTTTGGTGCTGTTTGATTTTCTTTCTCTCTTCTATGCCTTTAGGCAGGATGGTCTAAACAAATGTAAAATAAAATCAAGCAACATTTGCCTCCCCCAAATTCGCTACTGTAAATTTTGATGATGGATATGCTCTGGATAGTCTTTGGGTGTGTAAATGTTTGGTGAAGATTGGATATTTTGCATGTTACATCCAAAGATGCAGCAGTTCTAATCAGTGTTCAATGCAATCTGACAAAGGCTGAAATGGTGGGAAGAAACTGGTGTTTGGCAGTATCTGACAAGAAGGAGTCAGTGCATCTCCCAAGGGACATAACCAGGCAGCCATGTTAACATGCTATCCTCCAGCCCGTGAGCTGGCAGAAAAGTAGACTGGCATCAATTGCACTGCCACAGCAGACGAGCCCTATTCTGACTCAGGAACAAGGACGATGAATGTTCTCTTTAGTTTTATTGTGGGACAAGTTAAAGAAGTTGATACGTGGATTCTCCTGGCTCCATTTCTGTCCCCATCACCAGGCATTACTACTGTTCCAAAAAATGACCACCAGTTGCTCTCATTAATGTGTGTGTGTGTGTGGGCGCTGGGTGAGTGTATGTGGGCCCCTGAGGGAGAGGGCTTATCTTCTTCATCTCCTGCCACCCAAGCCAAAATGGTCATGGAGGACATGGACATGACCAGCAACTAGAGGTGGGGAGGACTGCTGTAGCAGCCTAACGGGCCAAATAGTTCTAGGCCAACATTTCTCAACCCTGGCAACTTTAAGATATGTGGACTTCAACTTGCTGGCTGGGGAATTCTGGGAGTTGAAGTCCACATATCTTAAAGTTGCCAGGCTTGAGAAACACTGTTCTAGGTAGACCACCAACCCCTGACCATACCATCAGCTGCATCTAAGATCAGGTCCATGGGAAATTTTGTCCTGGGAGAAGAGGGAAGCCCCTGCTTTAAACTGGAACAGATGAAAACGGCCTTAAGTTGCCTCAGCTGTTTGCTGGGGAATGATAGGAAGGCAAACATCATGGGGAAACTGCATATAAAAGCTGTCATCAGGGCATATTAAGGGGATGTGAGGATGAGCCCTTCATCAAATAAGGTTTTTACTGAGTTGTGTAAGCCCAGTCCCTGTAATGGGCAGGCCATAATTTATGGCTTAGTACAATCTGTAGACCCAGCCACTAATGTCTATCACTTGCTGATATGAGAGCCAGTTTGGTCTAGTGGTTAAGGTTCTGAACCAGGAGACTGAGAGTTCTAGTCCTGCCTTAGGCATGAAAGCCAGCTGGGTGACCTTGGGCCAATCACTTTCTCTCAGCCCAACTTGGTGCAATGTAGACTAGCCTCCTTGTGGTGCACCCCAGGCAACATGACTTGTCATGGCTAAATAGTCTACACATCTGGCTGCTGGACCTCACAAGGATTTCCCAGCAAGAAAAAGCAGCATGAACACCAAACTGCTATGCCTTGCTGATAGGTAACCTTTCAGTAACTGATTGTTTAACTGAGATGTGCAAGTAGTCATTGTAAAGTCAAGTGTTCAACAAACAAAACAAGACGTTTAAAAAAATGTTGCTGAATTTCAATTCAGAAATGTGAGTACAAATTTTGATGAACAAATCTTAACATTAAAATCCAAAATTTGTTTGTGGGGAGGCTTATGGACATGGGCTAGGGCTTTCTAATAAAAAGCACAGGGACAGGCTTGATATCTACAGGTCCTCCTAAATTCAGCTTGAGGATGGCTGTCTGGCTGACTCTTTGGGACTTCTCTACATGTCATGGCCTTCCTCTCATTCCAGTCCATAGCCAAGGCCAGGTGACCTTGGGTTTTTCTGAACCACCAAAGCTGACGTGTTTTCCATCTTCCCTGAAATAAGCTTTGCTGTTTGCCATGATGTGTCGCACCTTGGGGATGACTGAGCTGATGATGCAACAGTGGGGGTGAGGGTTGTGTGGCCATCCAGCTCCTATCTGGCTGCGGCGTGGGCACATTCTCTGAAGTGGCTGACAGGTGGGTTACATGGTGGGGAGAGTCTGTTTGAAGCCATAGCTCCTCTTCCATCCCAGATTCCCTACGTGGTGTGATGGCAGCCCAGCTGGAAGGTCACACACAGTGGTGGGTGCTGAAGTGGGAAATCAGCTGTCAGCAGGTCAAACACAATGGTGTGCTGGCTGAAATTGGAGGAATTTTCCACTTCAGTACTTGCTACCCCCACCCCCTCATCGTCATGGACGGGGAACTCCCAGATATTCTGCACACCATGTCAGCAACCGGGTCAGCAAGTATGCAGGGGTGGCAGCAGGTTCTGTGGGGGATGTGGGAGATGTCTTCCCTGTAGCTCAGATGCTGCAGACAACCCAGAAAGTGGGCAGGGGCTGAGCAGTGGGGGGCTCAGTAGGGCTGAATGCCTTTCTTATGAGCCCTAGCCACCCATGCAAACAAGCAGGTTTCAGCAACAAAAGCACTATACTGAATGCCCTGCCTCTCAGCTCCTACTGACAGTCCATGCATAATAGCAAAAGCACTCACAGGGCAATTTTACTATTGACAGCTCAAGCCCACATCTACCTTTACCCATCCCATGGACACTTACAGCACCTAATACATGGCATCAGGTGACAGTCCTGGTTGTATCTAGAGGATTTCAGGAAAGCAGGAGGGGACAGCTGCTCCTACTTGACTGAATAACCCCCAATCAGCTTCTGACAGATGACTAAGTCCACCACTGTAATCCATTTGCAGAATCTGCCTCTTCTCCTAGCCCCATAAGGGCAATTGAATGTTTTTCTCATGGGTAAGAAAACCCACCAGTCTTTGCACCTTATCTTGCCCTGCATTGCACCATTCTCCCTTCTTGTTCCTGATGTGGATTGCATCATACTGACATAGTTTGTGCTACCTCATGGACTGAAGAGAGCATGTTAAACTGGCTGTCTGGATATGCTGCCCTGAGAAAAGCAAGCGGCAGAAAGATATTAAGTGAGATCTTAATCCAGAAGTTAGGACCTGCAAGGAAGTATTGCAGAGTAGAGTATTCACATGTCGAGGATATGAGAGCTCCTATTCCCACACCCTTCAGGTTTTCTATGTTTTCAAGACTCACTGTCTACTGCCCACTGGGGTACATTTGCAAATCTTACTAATAAACTACAGTTGGCTGGATTCATTGCCAAAACCAAACCAACTACGTAATGGCTTAATAAGCACTGTAAACCTAGTCATTGACTGGGTTTATGCATCATACTGAACCATAATGTTATTTATTTGACTTTGCCTTAGTGTGTTGGGTAAACCCAACAAATTGTGGTTTATTGAATAATTCATGATTAAATAGAACATGAGTTAGTGTGATGTGTGAATCTCGTCATAGTGATCTTCCTAAAAGTAAAACAGCATATTCTCTCCATAGAATAACTATTTTTAAAATTATTAAAGGAAACAATATAATAATGTTCACCCATTTAGTTCCTGTTAATTTGATCATGCTTCAGGCATACCTTTTCAGTACAAGATGGGGGTAAAGATCCCATCCCGTTATACTTAATCTCTGCCCAGGAAGATGAAATGTTGTCAATCATATTCATGTGTGCTGAAAAGTAAAACCTATGATGCCAGGTACCATGAGTTCAATATTATAGCCTTAGGCTGAAATGCAAGGCTTACTTGGAAAGAAGCTCCATTGCACCTAATAAAACTTACTTCTGAGAAGACGTACCTAGGATTGCATTGTTACCCAACAAAACTGTGGAGCTCCCGTGCATACCATCTTAAGCTCTTTAGGAGTAAGATGAGAGAAAAATATGATTCACAACATTTAGACCTGAGTAATTTTTTTCTACAGTATTCCTGGTCTTAATTTGAGAAGAGCCCTATTTCAGCCCAGGGGGCAGTTTGAAAAAAGGACAGGACACCATATATTGTTAAATAAAAAACCTCAAATGATTCCACTTTACACTCAGACTTGCTGAAATGACCTCTTTTATACAACAATTAAATTGCCCTCCATTACATCTGGCTATCCTAGCTGGATAAAGAAGTCTCAGTACCACCATCCTTTTATTCAGCCCAAGAGAATATATGAAAGCCCATCTTTGCTGCTTTCCCCTTCTCTGGAGAGAGTCAAACAGAAGGTTTCTTGTTTTAGAGAGCAAACACCAACATGTTAGCTTCTTCTCCTCAAATTCAAAGCAGAATTTGAGAAGTGTTGCATTTTTTGGTAACAGCCCAATGAACACATTTTTCTTTCCTGTTTCTGTGAAATTCACCCTGAACAACTCTGGGGGGGAGTAGGAGGGGGCTGAAGAAGGTCCTCCCTGGAGCAGAATGTCCTGGGATCCATCTTAGACATTTCCAGCCCTTACTCAAAGATTACCAAAGACCCCAACTAGTATCTCCACCATCCAGAAAAGACCACACTGTCTTTGGAGTACTGGTGTCTTTGTAGAAAGTGGCCTCAAGTGTTTAGTTGCGGTTTCCTAAAACTTCATTTCTAAAATAAAAAGTGCTCAAAAACTCAGAGGATGTCATTATCTCTCATTTAGTATTGCTTCTCACTGAATTCTCAACAGAGTTTTCTGCTGATCCCTCTTTTAATCTGGTTTTATTTCTTCTCCTCCCCTTCTCTCTTTTGGTACCTTTTCCCCCAGTCTCAGAGAATAACTGGAAAGCCACCCTCTATCTCTTCCAGCTGGGTGCACCTTGTTTTTTGTAAGACAACCCCTCACCTGCGATCCTACTCTCAGCCCACTATGAACACAGACCAGCCTTCTCAACATGGTATCCTCTTCATGTGTTAGGAATACAATTCTTAGTCAACCTGGCACTGTGGAAATTCTGGGACTTCTAGTGCTAGCATCTGGAGGGTATCAATTTAGAAAGGCCAATAAAAATAGCTTTTATATATTTGCTTATTTAGGCCCTGTCTTTCTATCCAAAAGACAATCAAATTGGCTCATGAGAGAGAGAGAGGGAACGAAAAAGGCAGCAAACCTCATGAAACTACCTAGGACTTTAAATCATCTTAATAGATTTGGCTGAAGGAGGAGGTGAGATGGAAGAAGCCATACCTGTGACCACAAGTAAGAGCCCCAGCATAGCCCCAAAGTCTTTGCAAATCTGGAATGAAGAAGCTGCCATAGCTGGTCAAAAGCTGAGATGAAAGGAAGGTATCTTGGATTGGGCTTAACTGGAGCTTTGTGAAAGCACCTCCAACCCTCAGTTCCTTCTTTTGACAAAATGAAAGTGCTGAGGCTCTCCTGGGCAGAGCTCTTGTTTCCTGTGTGTGTAAATTCAGTTGTCAAGGGGCAGTCCCTCGGGTGATTTGTGGGCGAGGGTGGGTTTTGAACAGGGTGACACCCGTTGTGTGGGCAGGGGTGCCTCAGCTGAGCAGTGTGGTTGGCAAGAGTTGCACTTACTGATGGGGTGTCACATGGAAAGTGGGGGAAGTTATTCTGGTTCACCACCATTTCTCTTGTTGTGGACAGTGTGCCTTGAATATTTGTATTTTATTTATACCCTGCTGTTCCTTTCAAAAGAGTCCAGAGCAGTATACAGAGGAAAATAACAACTAAGAACAAGAAGCAGCAGTAAAAATAAGAACGTCAATTGAGTACAATAATTGAAAATAATTTATTATGGCTAACACATAGCAACCAGTTCAGTCATTTAAAGGCCTTTTTTTCCTGGAGCAAATCTACATTTGTTTAACTGAATTTGTGCTGACAGTTGAATGTGATAGTGAATGCATTCAACCAGCTGGGCGTGTCCCAGCAGCCATTCACTGGATGGACTGGTGAGCATAAAAATAAACCTCTTGAATCAGACAGTGAGTGCTATCTAACTCATCATTCTGGTGCCAGAAGCAGCCAGAAATATTTCTGAAAACTCCCCCAAAGTGAAACCTGCATCTGATAGGCTCTCTGAAATAGGGAGGCTCCAATTCAATGTCTGTCTATTCTTTGTGAATGCAGCTATTGTTTAAAAAGTTGTTCAAGTAAAAGAGAGTTGTCATATGTGTTGTGGCAGATGGATTGTAAAGATCCCTTTTTTTCTTTCTATAGGCTCCATATTGGTGGCCTATGCAGGTTTTCTCCTGCACAAAATTCACAGAGTGGAAAGGTGTACTTCTCCCTCCCTTCTGGCTGTTGCTATGGCCATCCCATAGTTGTAGCTGTTTAGATGGGCCTCTGCATTTGTATTAGGGAGAAATCTGTAAGGCAACTCCTACCTATACCTGATACTGATCAGGGCAGCCTACTATAGTGTCAGCTTGACATGCACACACACACACACCCACACACCTAGAAAAATGGCCCTTTTATTATCTATTCCTATTCATCACCGAATCGGATTTCATGTTAACTTCTTGGGGCCAGGAGAAACAGGTATTGTACCAGGTCATGTACTGTATGGATCCCTCCCTCTTACTCTGTTGCCTGCACTCTCTGTTCCAATGGGACATTTCTTGAACATTCAGAATTAATGTGCTACAGGGACATACCGTTCCCACTAAGAAGAAAAACATTACATCGTGGACGTATTAACAAAAAGCTTGAAAGTAGGAAACAGAAGACATCAGCAAATGTTCATGGAAAGAGATTTCATACTGCTTGTTTTAAAAGTAATGTAGCACCCTACTAAGCCATGTTGGAAGATGACAAACTTAAAATTTTTGCCTGTATATGGTCTGTTGACTAAGATTGCTTTCGTACTTTACCCTACTGCTATGAAGACAATATCGTGGATTTTTAATGAAACTGGAGGTATCACACTATGCGTCATGTATTTTAGGAATGCCCTTTGTCATAGCTAAGCATTAGTTTAATTTTTTTAAATGGAGAAATACAGCCTTTTTTTTTTTTTACTGTTAATTGAGTTTCTTGTTGTGTGCTTTTGACTGTTTTTATTGCATCTTGTTAGACACTGCTGGAAAACGGATGCCTATTCATTGCTCTTTGTCCAATCCCTGTCATTTTCCCCAGATCAGTCTCTGTTCCAGCAACTGGCTATCATTACTTTATGACAGAGAGTAGCAAGCAGTTGCTTAGATGGGACCTGCTTCCAGTGAGGGCATCCAGGAATTCCAGGCTTTGTTTCAAAACATCCCTCTCCAAAAGATGGAGCTAGATCTGACAGCACATTTGTGGACATGGGGCTGGAAACAGGTGATGTGGGCTGGGGTCTCCTTAAAGCAGCCTGTCTCAGTCTGGTGCCCTTCCAATTCGCTTTGTTTTGGTTGGTAAGAGTTCTGCCTAATGAGGCCAAATGTGAGGTTGAATGGGAAGATGGACTGCTCTTAATAGAAAAGCAAACTTCTTCTTAGCTGCCTTATCAGCAGACTTTTTCTTTCCAAGATTTAGTATTCAATCCTCTAGGGGGGATCTTTTTCCCTTCATACTATTCTAAAATGTAAGCAGCAGATTGTAGATAAAACAATGTCCTTTAACTACTAAGTGAAATGCGTATAATACAAAAGTTTCCTTCCATGTGAGAAATAAACTCAGAATTGGAAACAAATGGACTCAAGTGAATAGCTCAGTTTCACCTTGGAAAAGGTTTGATCCAAATGGTGCATGGTAGAAGCCATCCCCTGAAGCAGTTGCAAATTCAGTCAGTGCAAAAGGCCTGAGGCACTGACAACCTGCATCTGCACAGTATGGCTGCCATCTCTGGCTTGCACATTTTGGATAACTACTACAGGTAGTCCTTGTTTAGCGACTGCCTCATTCAGTTACTGTTTGCAGTTACTATGGTGATGCAAGCTATTTGAAGGACATTGAGCCAGGAGCTGCCATCTCACTGCTCCTTTACGCAAGAAGAGAGAGGCTTTATGTGAATCCCTTATATACAAAATAAAACGGGACTCAGGCCCACAAATATGTATATCAAGTAAAGAGTAACAGATTTCCTGCAACCTTGTACCCTTGAATGTTGTACTTAACGTTTTGTAGCACTTTGGGGCAAGTCATATTTTACTCCACTGAAAAAAAGATGTTCTTTACCTAGCTCCCGCCCTTTGGAACATCCACCCCCCAGAGGTCCGACAGGCCCCTTCACTCCTGGACTTCCGAAAACGACTAAAGACCTGGTTTTGTCAGCAGGCTTGGAATGGGAGGGGGAATAGTTATACCTGGGGATGGCTAGCGCCCTAAGTGATTTTGAGGGGTGTCCTACACTCACGGACTGATTAAAATCTCTTGCCGCTTAGATTTTACTATATTCTTATTTTATTGTATTGTTGTACTGAAATGGTTTTAAGTTTTAACTGCATTTTATTGTAAACCTCCCAGAGTCCCCATTAGGGGGAGATGGGCAGTGAATAAATTTATAAATAAATAAATAAATAAAACTTGTGTGAAAGGTGAAAGGTCCCCTGAGCAAGCACCGAGTCATGTCTGACCCTTTTGGGGGACGCTGCTTTTATGACACTTTCTTGGCAGACTATAGCGCTGGTTTGCCATTGCCTTCCCCAGTCGTCACCTTCCCCAGCAAGCTGGGTACTCATTTACCAATCTTGGAAGAATGGAAGGCTGAGTCGACCTGAGCCGGCTACCCGAGAATCCGGCTTCCGCTGGGATTGAACTCGGGTCGCAGGGAGAGTTTCAGTTGCAATACTGCCGCCTACCACTCTGTGCTACACGAGGCTCTTGCCTAACTTAGTAGGGAGCTATTGAAAATCTAACGTAATTTTTAATATATCTTTACTAGCTGTATAAAACTTTTTGTTCTCCATTGGAGCTAGGAATATTCTGGGAATTCTGCAAATGGTTTTGCTAAACCAGGAGTGGGGAAATTCATCTGGACCAAAGGCCAGTTCCCCTCACCCCACAGCCCAGATGACATCAAAAGGTGGTGCTTTGGGGAGTGGAGACCTCATCATCTACCTGCTCAGAGAGTGATTGGGAATGCTCTCAAACTTTCTCTGTGGAAGACTATTTCAGTTCCTTCCTTCATGCAGAGATAAGAAGGAAGGGGTTGCTCCCAAGTTTCTCCTACATATCACCAATCTATTTCCCCTGCCCCTGCAAAAGAGAAGAGGGAGCTTCTCTTAGACAAGGGGGAGGGAAAGAATCTCTAAAGTGGAGTGGATCAGAGACAGGTCTTGTCTCTTCTTTGAAGACCACAGTTACTATAATAGAGTCTTATAGAGAAGAGGGAGAGAATGGGGCCCCTTTAAGCTGTTTGGCAGGGCAGAAGTGGATCCCTCCAGGCCATGTATAGCCTGTGGGCTGAAGATTCCCCTACCAATGCTAAATCATGTGAGAGATTCCCTGGATAAAAAAAAATAGCACTGTTTTGATAATTAATATCCTAACTTCTGCAAAGAAACAGATTGCAAAATACTGGAAGGCTTAGAAAACTTTGATTTCAGGGAATGGTTCCATTGGATCTATATTGGTAGTTCAGTGCAAGTACAGGTAGTCCTCGCTTACTGACTGCCTTGTCCAGCAACAGCTCGAAGTTATGATGGTGTCAAAAAACCAGCTTTGCGACCAGTCCTTGTATTTATGATCGCCACATCATCCCATGGTCAAGTGATTCCATTTGGGTGCTTTGCAACTGGCTTCCGACAAGCAGAGTTAATGGAGAACTTGGAAGTGAAGTCAGTCATGTGATGTCTCACTTAACAACTGAATGGGAAGTGACGTCATAAGCCCATCACGATCCCATGATTTTCCGTTTAGCAACTGTGGAGCTTAGTGATGAGTTGCCAGTCCCAATTGTGGTCAATAAGCGAGGACTACCTGTATACAGTAAGCTCAGTCATGAGAATGGGGAAGAGCAAATTTTCGTGTTCTATTGCTTGATTATACTATTTCACTTTCCTAGTGACATTTCATTAACTATCGATTTTTAAGCCCACGTTTATTATAATATAATGTGTCTCTTTTTTATGTTAGCATCTATCCAGCTAAAGGGAGATATGATGCTCCTGCCTGAAGCACTGGGGTAGGGATGCCTGATCCTTCCAAACTACCAGTATACAGTAGACGAGCAAAGTGCTTTAGACCCCAGCTTTGGGATTTGTTTCCTTCTCTAGTCAACATTTGATAAGAAACCTAATACAATATATGACCTTTTGCCTTGTGAGATCCAACAGATCTATTTGGGTTCCAGGATCCAGAATTTCCAAGATCAGTAATCTTTTTTCTCCATTCCTCCCTCCATCCCTCCGTCCATTTCAAGGAAATAGGAAAAATGACAGAACAATGTTCCAGAGGCCAGGGTAGGCTGAGGGGCAGGGAAGTGATGGGAGTGGGAAGTCTTTGTCATATTCCCAGCTACTGGAAATATTTTCACCTGTTTCCTTTTGTATTCAAGATTTCAAATGGTTAATTTTCATCAGGAACGTTGATAGGAAGATTTAAAAAAGGAAGGCCTCTAAGCATAAATAGAATGAAGCATTCAATGAACCTTAGTATGTATTTTCCTGACTTTACCACTGAATACAATATAAGATATATGGAGTACTCATAAATAAATAAAAAGTGTGTTTGAGATTTGTATGAGCAAACAGTTCTGACCTTCCTGAGAGAGAGAGAGCATTCATACCAGAGGGCTTGTTTTTAAGGTTGATTTATCTGAACACATTTTAAACAAACAAACATATATACACAGAAACAGGGAAGAAAAAGATGGAGGAGATGGAGGCCCACTAGTAACGAAACAGATCTACAGTTCTGAATGTAGTAATTACTCATTTACAAAGTTTATTTTAAGAAATGTACAAAGAAAATAATGTGCTGTCTAATAGAAGTAAGCTTTTTTTGTAGTATAGAATATCATATATATACTGTATATCTATATATACAAGCAACAGAGTCCATTTGAAAGAAAACAGTCCTTTTTCCTCAGTTGTTTGCATGTACATGTAATCTGAAAGCCTATCTCAAATAACATACTTGCTGGATGCCCCGACCCCTTGCCCTGAGCAGAAGTTGAAAACTAATCTTCCAATTGAGGGAGGGAACAATTCAGTTTTGTCACTGGCAAAGTAAAGCATTTCCAGCATTAGGGTATTGGGTATTTAACCCCCTACAATCTACTCTGCAAAAAAAGAACAACAGATTGTTTTAACATTTATATAATAATAATAATAATATAATAATAATAATAATAATAATAATAATAATATAAAATTTAATTCAGTTCATAATGTAGCCTTCATCAGCCTAGTACCTCTCCATATGTACTGGATGGCTTGAAAGTATGGGAACTATCCCATAAAGGAATGGCACTACCCTCAAAAAGTAAATGAAATTCATTCCAAGTTCTGTGCATTTTAGAACAAATTTTCTTCTCAAAAACAGTTGTAAGAAGTACTTGCTACTAAGAAAGTTTACTGGATGTGTTCCCCTCAAAAGGACTATTTCAATATTCATTTGGCATAGAATAAATTTCATTTGTACATCTGATTTTTTCCTCTCTTGTGTCTGAGAACACCAACAGCAAAGGGTACCAGGTTGAGAAAGGCTATCCTAAAGAATTGTGCTTTCTGACTGGGGAAATCAGAGCTAGGTGGGAGAGGGATTTTTGGATGTATGTGTCAGAAACTGCCTTTAACAGAGAGAAAGATTAATTTAACTGGGACAATGAGCCAAGTATCCATTAGCAGCATTTTTCTCTCATTCCCCAAAGGGATGTGCAAAACTGAACCAAGACCAGCAATTGCTGATTATAAACTGAGAAAGAATTTGGGATTCCAAAAGTTAAAAAGTGTATTTTTTAGAAAATTGGCAATCTCGTTTAAATGTTTAACTGGCGTTTGAGATTAGAGATCTCCATGGATTGAAAGGATTAAGACTTGAAGCAGAGGTCATAAGGGTTTAGACCTGAAACCTAATTCTAATGCCTGGAATCAACTCAGTCAAGTAAAAAGAACTAAGCAGACATTCTGATTCAGCAAACAATATATAAAGAAATTAAAGTTCTAGAAGGATATAATGAGTTATTTTAAAACTTGAAAAACTGATTCTCAGGAAAGTAAGGAGATATAATCATGATGTTACAGTAACAGCCAATCAGCACTGTGCACAATTAAGGCATGTCCAGCTACCAGTTTCCACTTTTCCAATTTCTCACAAACCAACTTGATACCAATTCACAAGTGGTTTCATTTCAGATTTCAAAATGCAGAGAGCAATCAGTGCTCATCTCTTTCCCTCCACCTGTTTAAAAAGTCACCCAATCAGTGCCCTACTCCTTACTTACCACGATTCCTGGAATTAAAAAAAAATCCTCTACCCCTTTCACTCAAAACAGAAATAAATTGCTAGTACTTTTATCCTACTCCACATACTTAGTACATTTTTTGTGTATTTATCTAGTGATTTACCAAAAAATCTCAGCACTTACTATGAGGAAATCTTCCCAGTGCATAAAGCCACCATTACCTCATTGTATTTAAAAGACCCAGGGTCAGTCCCAAAGTGAAACAAATCATTTGCACAAAAGTACTCTTAGTTTGTGTTGAAACTAACAGAAGAAAGGGATCTATTGGGCAGAAAGGATTACAAGGTTACCAGAACAAGAAAGGTAATGGTCTAAACTGGTTTGACTATTCTAGGAACATCTAATAGTATATATCTGCTATTCAGTTAGAAAAATGTGTTGGGGACCATGATTGCCACTGTCTTCCATTTATAATCCTCTCATGCTTCCCAGACTTACTTTTATTTTCATAGTACATACATCTGTAACAGAAAGATGAACAATGCCTTTTGCAACCACTACATTTTCCATTTGGATGTACCCCAGGTCATTTATCTGATTTCATCTAATGCCTTTATAGGGCATGAAATTACAGCTAATTTAAATGTTGATTTCTAGCATCCTCTAGTTAAGCTTGATTAAATTCACATAAAACCTAGAGATTACTTGTGGAATTACAATCAATATTCTGCTACCAACAGAAGGCAGCAATGGCTGCCATTAAGGCAGAGTTTGAATAATGGGACAAGTAAAAAGGAATCCTGTCTGATTATAGGACAGGCTGAGAATAAAGTTAAGGAATGCACTCTCTCCTGTTTTATTTTCCTTAAACTGATTCCACATTGTTGAAGGCACAAACTGCTGAGAAACTCTTCTTGTGCAAACATTTTAAAAATAAATAAAACATTCACAATACTACTTACTTGACAGATACTGTATACTCTAATCTCAATAGAATTAATTAGGGATGTTTTGTTGGCATACCTAGCTATTAGATTTATGCCTGTTCAATTTTCGAGGCACAAGTCATCTCCTGGGAAATGTACCTTTTCCCCTGGGCCACTCTTTCCTCACTGTGCCTGGGAATTCTCCTGCTCCTGACTAATTTATGGACGAGTGAAGAGGAAGATGCAAACTGCTAGATATTTGGACTGTGAATCAGAATGTAATACATCTTACATTCTAAAGTAGAGCTCTTTAGACATTCTTTAAAGAAGAAAACAGCAATATGGCAAATAAAAAATGCAGCTCACATTCCAAGGTAATCTGTAGAACTGAGAATTTACTTAGAAAAAATTACAAAGTTGACAATGAACCCTGAGAACAGATTAGCACATTACATTCGATCTTTTTTCTTTAAAACAAAGAAACTATGTAAGACTTAATTGGATTTTCAGCCATTTCTAACAAAAATCTTTTTAAAGCCTGCTCAAATCATTCAAATAAAAAACTGAACCATGTTTAAGACATTGCAGCTTTGTGTTCCTAAATTGTGATGTTATCTCAAATATTATTCCATTCACTTTCAACCCACATGCTGGAAAGAATCCTAAGCCCAAAGTTTGTCTACTAATACTATTATTTTTTAAAAAGTCAGTCAGAGACCCTTACCCAGTTGTTCATGTCTGAGAACCAGTACAGACTACAATGTTCACCGCTGGTGTCATGAAGAAAGACATACAAAGATAAGTAGAAAACGGCCAGTATCAGATATTTTCCAATCATTCCAAACTGGATTTAAGAAGCGCCAGTCCTAAGCTCAGGGCTTTGCATATTTTGTTTCCCATGATCATATCCAATTTCTGTATTTGGGCAGAATTTGGCAATGGGCATTAATTTCAGCAAACTGGAAACTTCAGCTTTGACTGAAAAAGCAAGCATATTTCTAGTTCTTAAGGCTAAAAAAGGCTTGAAAGTATACAAATAATGTAAATGAATTTTCAGAAGCCATGTACATACATATATGTTCAAGGGGTTCAATGTAAGGCTTCTGTGCCCTAAGAAAGCGCCCCATAATTAGCTGAATAAATTAGTAAAACATATAGCTGTAGGACAATTGGCATAACTGATCGAGGCAATTAACATTTAGTTATTCTTGGTACGTTTTTAGTGCATGGATTTTAAGAGATTCTGGTGAAACTCTTCCAAAGTGATCTTTTGTTGTCATTCAAAGCTTGAATGTGACTAAAGTGAACTAAAGACTTCCTTCTTTTCCCCTTTTCTTCCAGCACTGCTGAAAAATTCTGCTAATAAAGAGTTGATTCTCAACTGATACTATATGATTCTGGATCCAGAATCATCAGAACTGATTCTGGAGCATTCTCTGTTACATATAAACTGACATGAAACTAAGATGCCTTTTCTTTTCACCAGCAGTAGAGATAATTCACATTTACATTATGAGAGAGAGAAAAAAAACACTTTGCACATTGTGGTGAATTTGAAAAACAAACAAACCAGAAACCTGATGGGGTCCTGCTTCCAGAGCTAAAATGTGGAGTTAAGTACCTGAAATCTGGCAAAAGAACCTTGTTTGCGCACTAATACAGAAGATGCAGAAGGGCCTTATGAAAAAGGTCATTTGGAACCATACACAAACATTTGTTGGCCAAATGTGTCTTCATTATACAAGTGACTCTTTTACACCACGTTTGGTATTCTCACTTTTTTTAGTTTTTCCAGAGTCATCTTCCCTCTTGCCATGATTGTCCTCCTCTTTAATTTCACCAGAATCCTTCTTAATCTCTGGGCTGCTTATTGGCTCAAGTACAAGAGACGGAGCTGCTTCTGGGGACTTTTCCATTTCTACCTGGGAGCCATACATTGCATTCATTTTGTGTGCAATCAACCCTTCTTTCTCTGGGGGTTCTTCTATCAGTGCATCCACATCTTGACTGTGCCTGTACAGATAGGAGGCCTGTTTCACTGACCGCTTTAATAGATGCCGACGGAATGCTCTTTGGATTTTGATGGCACAGACTTCCTCATGCTTTCTTTTTAGTGTTGTGGTAATGGGCTCATAGGACACTTTGGAGGGATTTGCAGCCATAAATTTCTCCTCCATTGATTGCTTCAGGGCATCCATTTCTCCAGAGTCTCCCAACACTTCTTTTGTCAGTGCGAAGAGAATGTCCAAGCAATGTATTTTATCCCCAGGAACCATGGGCAAGTCCATAGTGACCAGTTTGATTTTATTGGGTTTAGCAATTCGCAGCGGCTCTTGCAGGGTATCCACAAATTCAGAAAGTGTGCTGTAAGCAATAAATTGTGTGGCATCAGGGTCAAACTTCTCCCATATTTCATAGAACATTTCAAAGTCGTCTTCACATAGAGGTTCACTGCTCTCCTCTGTGGCTACGTTAAAATTCTCCAAAATGATGGCAATGTACATGTTAACCACAATCAAGAAAGAGATAATGATGTAACTGCAGAAAAAGCAGATGCCAATGGAGGGGTTGCCACAGTCACCCTTCACATGGCTGCCAGGGTTCTCCAGATGAGGATCACAATCTGGGGGACCACTGTTCAAGATGGGGTTCAATAAGCCATCCCAACCAGCTGATGTGGTGATCTGAAAAAGACAGATGATGCTGTTGCCAAAAGTCTCAAAGTTGAAAATGTCATCAATGCCAGATTCCTTCTTTACGTAAGCAAAGTTTGACATTCCAAAAATGGAATAAATGAACATAACCAGAAATAGGAGGAGACCAATGTTGAAAAGTGCTGGCAGAGACATCATCAAGGCAAAGAGGAGTGTTCGGATGCCTTTTGCTCCCCGGATCAGCCGAAGAACACGCCCAATTCTGGCCAAACGGATGACTCTGAAGAGAGTGGGCGATACAAAGTATTTCTCAATAATATCCGAGAGGACAAGTCCTGAAAGACAGGAAGGTGTTACGTTTTTCTCAGAATATCATAGAATACCATATCAAAGAGATGCAATTTTCAAAAATGGTTATCAATAATTCATTCTAAAGACATAAACATTGTACAGATAGGATACAAAATTCCTCCTAATATCAAAGCCAAGTGATTGAGTGCCTATCAATCTGAAAGAAAAACAGGGCCACCCAAAAATAAGAGTGGCTTTTAAATATGTCTGAAATACTTAGATACAGAAAGGATACAAAAAACTGCATAATATGTAAAGGAAAATGACATGAAATCATACTAAACTATTATATAGCAAATATTAAAATAGATTATTAACAATATTGCTTACAGAATTTATAGAATATCAAAAGGAAGCGCTTAATAAACCAATTGCTGAGGAGGAAACAAAAGAAGTACAGTAATACAAAAATTGAAACTGAACAAATCTCCAGGACTGGACAGATTTTCTGAAGTATACTACAAGACCTTCCAGGAAATTCTAATTAAATCATTAGGAAATGAATGAAATTCAACAATGTCAAGTAATTCCTTATTCCTGGAAGGAAGCTATAATTTCTTTGATTTATAAAGAGGGAAATGACCTGACTCTTCCAGAGTTGTATGGACTATTTAATTACACAATGTAGATTATAAACTTTTTAGAGCAATAATTGTGAAAAGAGAAAATGGCCTTTAACTGGAGTGATATACTCCCATTAGGCTGGATTTGTTCTCAAGAGATATTTGAGAGATAATATCAGATATGTTTTGAATGCTATTGGTAATATATACCAGAAAAGTAAGAAAATGGCTATGATTTTCCTAGATGTAAAGAAAGCCTTTGATAATTTGGAATGGCTTCTTATATTCATGACTATAAACAAGATGAATTATAGCAAGAACTTTCTTACATAGATGCAGAGTGTTTATAAAGAAGAAACAGCCAAGATGATCATAAATGGATAACAGATGGTCTTTGCTTAACAACCACTTGTTCAGTGACTATTCAAACTTACGATGGCACTGAATGAGTGGTACTTAGGATTGGTCCTCATACTCACAACAGTCACAGTGTCCCCACAGTGATACAATCACGATCTGGATGTTCAGCGACTGGCTTCAATTATGACATTGCAGCATCCCACAGTCATGTGATCACCATTTGTGACCTTCACTGCCAGCTTCCGACAAGCAAAGTCAATGGAGAAGCCAGCAGGAGGGCGCAAATGGCAATCACGTGACATTGCACTTAACAACCTCATGGAATTTGCTTAAAGATGGCAACTGGAAGTGCTGGAACTGCCGTTGCTAAGTGGCATGGTCATGGGACATCGCGCTTTTTGACCATGTTGCTTGGTGGCAGAAATTCTGGTCCCAATTACCATTGTTAAGTGAGGACTATCTGTATTATCACAAAAATTAGCAAAGAAGATATGACAAAATTAATTTTCAGGAATCATCAAATCAAATCATAAATTAGAAATATGTGAAGATGATGTTGCATTTGTAGTTATTGACCTAAAGGACATTTTGGAACTGATAATGGAATGCTGGCAGCAGCATAGTTCCTTACTGTATCAGGATATTGGGTCAGTAAAAACAAGATCCAAATGATGACACAGTACTACAGCAAGCAGTAGGCTTTATCATTGCTGCAAAAAGGATTAGGTATTTGGGAATTTATTTAAGAAAAAGTAATAAAGGCTTATTTAAGAATAATTACTTCTTGATATGGTGTCCTGTTCAGACTACGAGGCGGCCAGACAGGATTATTATCAAAACTATTTATTAAGACAACTATTTACAACAAATAGTCCATGTGATAAATGAGGTAATACTGGTTGCCGATCAAGACCACCCAGGCAACAACAGAAGAACAGGCGAGGTTACAGAATCACACTGTGGCAAAACCGCAGAGCAGGATTCGCTGATCGAAGCTGTGTGACTGGATGTTTTTAGGGAACATGGCAAGACTGGAACTGAGGGCGAGAGTCCGCAATCTGGAACACCGACCAAACTGGGCTGGCATGTGGAAGCTAGGCTGGGCTTGACTGGATATTCTAGGCAAGGCTGAAAACTGGAAGCAAGGCTGGACTGGACTGAAGACTTGAGGCAAGACTGCAGGCTTGAAACAAGGCTGCACTGGACTGGAGACTTGAGGCAAGGCTGCGGGCTTGAAGCAAGACTGGACCAGACTGGAATTCCTAGGCAAGGCTGAGAGCTTGAAGCACGACTGGACTGGACTGGAGATCCTAGGCAAGGCTGGGTGCTTGGAGCAAGACTGGACTGGACTGGAAATTGTGGGCAAGGCTGAGAACTTGAAGCATGAATGGACTGAACTGGAGATCCTAGGTAAGGCTTGGAGCATGATGAAACTGGACTGGAAATCCTGGGCAAGACTGTAAGCTTGGAGCATGACGAAACTGGACTGGAGATCCTGGGCAAGGCTGGAAACCTGGAGCATGACAAAACTGGGCTGAAGACTCTGGACAAGGCTGGAAGCTTGAAGCAAGGCTGGAAATGCACCTGGAACACACAGAATGGCGGTGGTGAGGTCCAAAGCTGGACGCGAGGCTGAGGTTGCTGGATTCGGCAGGGAGAAGATCCTCTGTGGCAGTGGGTGCAGGATACAGGTCCTCCTCAGTAGGAAACACAGGCGCTGATTTCCCTCTGGCTACAGACTAGGTTTCTGACGCAGGTAAGGACTCTTCCATGGGGGCTGCGAGCTCAAAGCCAGACCACTTATTCTTTGCTTAGACTTGGAATTATGTATAAATTCTAATCCAGCCTTTTCACTAGAGATCACATATACTTGCATATGATGTTATCAGCAAGAGATGACTACAGGAGACCTCAACAAGCCCTATTTCTTGAATGTGATCCTTGGATTAAGGCAAAGACTCTCCAGCAGCTTGTTCTTCGCGTGTCTGCCTTTTATGCCAATCCTTTGCACGCCTATTCCCTTCTGCAGCCAATCGGGCTGCCTTCTCCTTCACGCACTTTTCTGCATGTCTTTCACACACGCTGATTGGAGGATTCAAATCCTCCTCCGAAGACTGGCCAATCAGCGTTTGTAATTTCTCCCGCACTGCTGAGTCATTTCTGGGTTTTGCTTTCCTGGTTTCTTCCTGGTAAGTTTCTGTTTCCCCTTCTGACACAGAAAGAGTTTTGTTTTCTGGGTCAGAGGCTGGCTGAAACCTCACACATGGAATTATATAATGGCAGATATTTCAAGATGGAGAAAATTGAAATCCTAGTTTGGAAGGATAGCTGTGGTAAAAATAAATGTTTTGCTAAAGAAGGCTCAATTTTTTGCCAAGTACCTGACCTTTGATTATGTGACCTCAGGGATGCCATGATGGTTGTAAGTGTGAGGACCAGTCGCAAGTCACTTTTTTCAGCCCTGTTGTAACATCGAACGGTTGTTAAACAAATGATCGTAAGTCGAAGACTACCTGTACCAAAATTTAAAATATATTACCATAATTGTCTAACTTGGATAACTGATTGGATTACAACATCTTACAGGTATATTGTGTCTATGGAAGAAGCTTGACTTCCAGGTAGTCTGCACAAGTATCTTTGATTTTATATAAATAGAAAAATACAATTTTTTAAAGGATCATTCAAGAATATGTAGTGTTCTAAAAGTACAGGATGAATATAGAAAAAGAATTCCAGATCAATTACCACTTGCTTCAGTATTAAATATTTATTTTTATGAAGGAGAATGTATAAAGAAATTTGGTCAGTGGAGTGATGATAATTCATATAGATTGCAAGACTTTATTAATAAGACAAAGATTAAATCATTTGAGATTCTCTCCTCAGAATGGCTAGCACCACCTCATTGGTTTCAATAACTGCAAATAAGCATACAGTCCAAAAGGAATTACAAAACAAGGTGGGATGCTAAGATACTTGACTGACTTCAAAAAATTTATCATACAAAATTCAGACCATTTAGTGGGGTTTATTTATAAGCTGTTGCTAAGTATGATCCAGAAAGTGAACAAGTTGAAGGCTGTATGATTAACTGAATACAGAATTTAAATAGAATAATTGACATGCAGCAACAGGAATATCAGATGGAACTAAAATATTAGATTTATGGTTAATATTACTCTATAGATCAAATGGTGCAAGATGTCCTATTGATGTATGGATTACTGAACACATTCCTATCCCAGAAAGTTTTTGCCAACTAAGCTTTTATTTTATTTAAAATTTATTTTATCCAGGGTCTTTGCCTCTGTATTTTTATAGCTTTTACAAATGACTGGCTTTATATGGCAATGTGGTTTATATTGCTGTGAGATTCCCAGGGTTCTTCCAGGTGGCTGCATTAAAGTACTCTCGCCTGACTTTGAGACGTCAGGAAAGTATACTGAGACTGTATTGCTCTCATTGCCCATCCTTATTCTTCAACAGGAGTGAGGCTGGGAAAAGTTGCAAATTAAGGAAAGGGACTGATAGATTTCCTGTCTTCGTTTCCCCTCCCACCTACTGGTGGGAAAACAACCACTGATCACTCTCCTATTGTGAGGTGGGATGGGATTGGCAAAGCACAGACAGGTGGTTAGGATGGCAGGTTTAGCCACCTGTCAAGCTGCGGACTAACAAATGTTCCTGTTTGGGGCAACCCCTTCTCCATGCCTGTGACCTGTCAGTTTGTCTATTTCTGAAAGCAGGTCTAACGTTCGTCTGAAATAGCTAAAAATCCATGTTAAAAAATACCCCAGCTAACAGATTATGCATGTGGAGGATGGTCATGGAATGAAGCAGAAGGCAATGACAATGAGCTCAGCCAGTGCTGCAAGAGAATGGCAGTGCTGACTGGCATTGGGTCCAAGGAGTCCATCTCCAATTTTTGGCACCCATGCTCCCAAAGCCAGGATGCAATAGGCAAAATAGTGCAGCTCTCCCCAACATAACAAAACAATAAAAAGTATGAAAGCCCTTGTCAGCAGAAGCAATGAAATCCTATAAAGGTGGCAGAACTAGCAAAGCACAGCAGGCAGAACCAAGCTCTCTTTCCAGGTTTAAACTGGTCTTCTGTGAAGTAGAAATATGGGTAAAGAGTCTGAACTCTGTGTCTATAAGAAGCTTCCATTAGAAAGCAGTGATGCAGCATTGGAAAGCACTGGTCAGGCAGGTGCCACTCCAGAATCCAAGGGGCCAGTATCCCCTTCAGTCCATGCAAAAGTGGCTACAGAGGGCAGTGCCAAATAGCTGAAGGGGAGGAGTCATACCCCTAGGAGCCTAGAGTAGGCAGTAGGAGTTGGGCAGATGCCAGCCACATCAGCAAAGTGTGCCAGATCTTGACAAAAATTGTTTTGGGGAAAAAGAGAAAACTCTGGTTTAAACCTAGAAGAGCTAAGGACAACTTTAAGCTGCCAGAGCTACACTGGGGATGAGATGAAGGTGACATTATGATGATGGGGCAGGAAAAAATGATTACCCTGAAAGGTTTGTCATTTGTTTAGGATCAAGTGAGGAAGAACTCTCAGAGTGATGTGCAGGCATGATAGATAGCAGGATATATAAAGACTGATCCAAAACATGCCTTTTAAAGGACGGAAACAGAATGTAGCTTGAACTGGAGGTCCCACTTATAGTCATGAAGCATTCTAGTTTCATAATCAGAAATATGGATTGCACATAAACAGCAAAGAAAATTCAAATTGTAATTATTTTAATACTTTTGGGGGATTTGGCAATATTACTAGAAGAGCCATCAGTTCTAGGTAAGAAACCAGATGGATAATCTTCCAGAGGATGGGTGATGCAGGGAAACTTGGTCATCTATAACTTTGTTCTCCATCAAGTTATGAAGGGAACAGACATACTCTGGAATAATTTTCAAAGATGATTTCAGTACTTTTGTAGAACAAGGGTATCTCATCACAACCTCCAACCACAGATACTTTGGGACTCAAGGTTTGTTAGGGTGAAAGCCGACATACAATTTTAGCAATAACGATCACAATTGTTACTTGGTCCAAGTTGTCGGCTCAACTTCAGCCAAACTTTGCAATCTATTTTGTACATGGGCATATCATGCCAGCATGTACAAGTACAGTTTATCTGTTCTTTCAGTCTTGAAAGAATTCTTTTTCCTCATTTTTCAGGCCCTTTTAAAAACATTTTAAACTGATGCATTTATTCATGCATGTCTTCATCTTTAATATTGCTTTTAAAAAGTCCATGACATGCATATTTATAGACACATATCTGTTCCAAGAGTTGGGTGTAAGGTAATGTTGGTTATATAATCGCTGCTCACTAATTGTAGTTATCCTTTGCCATCTTTACTCTTACTCTACAACTTCCATTGTGCATACTGTAGGATTGAAGAATTTTAGAAACAAATCAGTGATGCTTATATTTTTCTTACCTACAATGGAGAGAATGACCACAACCAAGTCAAAGATGTTCCAGCCATTAGTGAAAAAGTAGTACCGCAGGGCAATCATCTTGAGAAAGCATTCAGATGTGAAGATGACAATGAAGATCAAGTTGATCTGGGCAAGGATGTTTATCTTGGTTTGGCTTTGGTCATCTGTTTCCACCATCATTGTTACCATGTTAAGACAAATGAGGATCATGATGACTATATCAAAAGCTTGCTGAGTCACAAGGTCAAAGATCATCCCTTGATATTTGTTCTTCAGTAATTTGGAAGGTGTACGACAGAAGCACAGGAAAGGTTCAAGACACATAGACAATGACAAACATGGAGGTGAAAGAAAGGGAAGAGAAATGGAGAAAAACTCAAAGAAGAAAGTTGAAATGGGCAAAGGGCTAATACTAAATCATCCAGTGTGCCACCCAAAAATAAAATTCTAGCATATTTACTGCCTTGAGGTGGTTGAAGAAACAAGAAATAGCAATAATAATTATTTTTTAAAAAGAAGCAAGTTTCTCAACTCTGTACTAAAAAGTGCATATTTTTTCCTTATATTTTGTTAGTAATGAGAAAATACAAAGATCCCTGTATTGCACTAAAATCTCATCTTCTGCTTAGACAACCGGCCCCTTTGGTTTCTGAGGTTTCCTAAGGGAGGGATGGGTAACCCACAGCCCATTTAGTGGACCCCAGAACTTACTGATACATTGCTGTTGAAATTTGGTGAGAAAATGGCTAATGTTGGACTGTGAGACTTCCTGTAAAGTCAAATTCATCCAATTTTACCCATAATATTTCCTAACTTCTATGAAGTAAGCTGAAATGTTTTAATCTCATCCATCTGGTAACATCATTGTCTTCCAAGACATGAACCATGTGCCCTTGGAGAGAGATAATAATCTAAGGCATTACTTGGATTCACTTATAATATATCTTTGCATCTATAGGGACCACCAGGATACTCAATTTCATGGTTGTAAAGCATAAAGACAATACTACTATAAAGGTGACTAGATTTCATGAGCAGATAAAAGTCAAATGATGGTATTAGAAAACAATGGGAACTGTAGGACTTTGATTTCAGAAAAAAAGGGATGCAAAGGAGAGAACGAAATAGCAGAAAAAGTTGGTAGAAAAACATAGTGATCAATTAGGGGTGTATGAAGAGTTGCTAGAAACATGACTTCCATTTTTTTTCTCCATTTTTACCCTTATGTTAAATAGACTTCATAGCAATTCTCATAACTCTAGGGAGGAACATTCATCACCTGTAGACAGCTGTATTCTTTATTTTTGTGATCCCTAGAGTCTTGTACAGTAAATTCTCAATTTACCAGACTAATGTGGGGGGGGGAGGTGTCTGTTAAAGCAGAATCTCCATTAAATCCAAATGGGATTTTATACATGTGCAGAAGCATACATTGTACAGATTTTGTCTGTTGCATCCAAAGTCTGCTTAGCCAAGGTCCATTAAATCAAAGGTTGACTGTTCCTTTATTTCCTGTAGAAATTTGGCTCAAAAGAATTTTATTTTCTATGTATCTAAAAAGAAATGACTGACCTTTGCAAAGTAAGTTAGTTTTGTGTGCAACTTTTATTCTGTGTTTATAGTCAATAAAAGCCACTAAAAATGTGAGAATAATATAGTAGTATCATTTAGTGAGGCAAATCCAATATTCTGAAAAGTTAGACCAGCTTTTATATCTAAATAAGGGGGTCTGAGGAAATCTTTCCCATGGACACTGACCATAGACTTGGATCTTGAGAATGGCATACCTGGGGCCTTGGGATAGGCTTCACTGGTTTTTTTGAGCCCAGTTTCTTCATGGCATTGTAGTATTTCTTTTGTTCCTCTGTCATGAAGATATCTTTGCCTCCAAAGTAAAAAAAGAATCACCCTTATTAGACATGATGTGAAACCATGTTGTTGTTGTTATTAATTTTCAAGTTAGTACCAGAGACCATGCATCAATGTCACAACGCATGCCAGTATTGGTAATATGTATCTGTCTATCTCCTGCACTTTTTTGGAATGCCTTAATAAAAAGATTTTTTTAAGGTGTATTTGTTGGGAAAGTTTCTCTTCTTTGTAAGTTGGGAGTACTTCTTAGGGACGAATAAGGCCTCACTCAAAGTAAGCTTACTACTCTGCATGTGTTCAGTGGATTATTATGCTGGTTATCAGGACAGGTTCCTGGGCTCTGGGACTTCAAGGTGGGCTTCAGTCTTAACATCTGATCCCTGAAATTGAACTGTAAGCCAGTTACTGAATCTGCAGTTACAGGCTCACAGATCATTCACAGCAATTTGTGAAATCACTTCTAAAAAATGTTTATAATTTTATCCCAAGCATATTAGGCTTCTGCTTTGGTCAGCTCCAATTTATGTAGTTCTACATACTTGGGAAAGCAGATAGCAATTTCTATACTGGAAAACCAGAACCAAAATTTGTCATGGAGCTCCAGAACGGAAGAGAAGCACATATTGGCCTCTGCCATTGGTCAGAGACCCTGGACCACTAGACGGCTGCACTGTACCCTTTTCTCCTGGGAAGAGCAGCCAAAAAGTGATCAGCCTGGACCCATCCAATAACTACAGGGAGCTTGCACTGAGGGTAAGTCGATTGTTGGCATTGCTGGTAAAAAACATCTCCAGAACTACTTATTGGAAAGAGAGGGCCTATGCTTTCGAACAAAGAAACAAACAAATAAAAGACACTTATCTTTTTCTTTTGCTGGTTGAAATTGTCAATGATTACACCAATAAAGAGATTGAGAGTGAAGAAAGCCCCAAAGATGATAAAGATGACAAAATAAATATACATGTACATATTCACTTCATACTGAGGTTGTTCCTCCTCCTGGAAAAGCAAAGGAAGCAATGAACTCCCTGGTAGTTCCTCAATGAGAGCTTCAGAAGAGGGAAAGTGACTCTCTCTTTTCAAATTACCTCACGGGAGTCAACAGCTGCATACATGATGTCCATCCAGCCCTTGAAAGTGGCCTACAATGAAGAATAATGCAGGACATATTCATTCTGGTTGAGAATAGAGAACAGTGAATCTGTAAAAACATGTTTTTACAGCACACAACAGGCAGTTCAACCTGGAAGTTGCATCTTCCATTTTCTTTTTCTAAACTTTTGGGGGAAAAAAGAATAAAAAATAGAAGAGTTGCCTTGTGAAGGGGGAACAAGAAAGGATGAGGACAGCTATGTTTATTCCATCACACAACTGGCTTCGTTAAAACAGGGAGATAAAGGAGATTATATCACCTCATTAGCATGTCCCTTTTAATGCAAAATAAAACCACCTGCTATATATATTGATTGAGCAGGTACAGGAACAACAAATATATTTGTTCTGAACCATCTAGTTTGTTTTTTTTAAGAACAAACAGGGGAAGAGAAAATAGAATAGTACATGCTCACGTCAGCAGGACATTTCTTCATAAAAACAAATAGAAGTAGAAACTCAACCTTCATGGATGCAAATTACCTTTCCTCTACAGTGTAACCTGATGAAACTTATTTCTGAATGTGACCCTTGGAGGGGGACATACTATCCAAAGTGTTTTGAGTTTTCAGTGAGGGCGAAGGGTAAACACCACCACCACCCCATATTAGAGGTGGAAATAGGGTCTATTCTGAAGGAATAGGAGACATTTTCTTTGCAACCAATATATAACTCCAGCATGAAGACATAAAAGTATATTTTGAAGTTTGGGTTTCTTCCAGATCAGACAAGCAGAGAAAGTTTTAGAGTTCAGAGTTTAATGTTTAGTTGGGACACTAATAATTTGGCATGCCAGGGGCTGATTGAGAGTACAGCAATCAAAATATACAAAACTGTCTCAGGCACAGGTGATCTTATAGTGAAATATTGCTGAACCTTTCTTTCAAGACCACAAAGGACAAAGAATTGAGTCTGGCTAATTAAAACAATCTTCTAATGCTTTGTGGGGGAACAGGACATTAGAAATGTCATGTAGTGGGAAAGATTTACTGAAGTGGATGCCATTGCATTAATAAGGGGCTTTGCTCCCCTGTTTCTGCAGATCCAGGTCAACTTGCTGTTTAATCTCTAGGATGGCTGTCTTAGGCCCAGAAATTCTAAAAATTGGACTGTTAGGTCACAATAATTTAAGTTCAAAGCAATGTTTTTCTTCCAGAAAGAAATAAACCTATTGGCTAGGATTAACTAGGCCAAAGAACCAGCCGAGGAGGCTAGTGTTAGCTGGCAGGTTCTCATATGAGCTTCTATGTGTGCAAGGCCAGGTTCCACCTAAAGAAGAATGTTTTCTAGGGGAAAGCATGCTTACTTACCACTTGCAAAAGGGAGAGATAACCTAAGCCCACGTTGTCAAAATTGACCTTGACATTGACCCAACGGACATCAGTGGCATTTTCAACGTTGATAAGGTTTATGCAGTCACTTTTGTTGTTTACGTGTTGGATTTCAAAGAGGTCACCTGTGGTGGTATTGACACAGCGATAGTACTTCCCTGCAAAGAGGTTGACCCCCATAATGCTGAAGATGAGCCAGAAGATCAGGCATACCAAGAGGACATTCATGATGGACGGGATGGCCCCCAAAAGAGCATTTACAACCACCTAGTACCCAGAGAAAGAATCTACTCAGGATTTAATAAAAGCAAATAAAAAACAAAACTTTTCACAAATTCAGAATATGGCCCTTTTAAAAAGTTGGTTTTGTCTTAAATTCTGAATTAGGGTGGAGAAGAGAATTCAAATTTAATTTATACTAGTGGAGAAAAGGCAGTAAGATAGAACATTAACATGTCAAATCTTTATAGATATTTTAGAGCTACTGGTAATCTGAGGGTTCACTTGCTATAGATAATTCAGAGGTATCAGAAGTCTGTAAATTTAGTTTAAAGCAAGAATCAAGAGAACTGAGTCCTAAAACATTATATTCATAATAAATAAATAATTGTATAATAATTTTAATATAATCTAAATATAATTTTATAATAATAAAAACAAATAAGGCTGTCAAGATTCTGTCCCAGTGCCTGGAGGTATAATGGGCTGTGAGAATAACCTTGGGAGACAGGAGGAAGAGCTGCAGCCAGGGCAATGGGGGTGGAGAAAATGTCTCAGAAGGGATCCTCCCTAGTTCTCCAGAAAGTAAAGGCAAGGGAAGGGAGAAGTGCTTTCAGAATGGCAAGATTCTATTACTGTAACCTTACAATAAAGGTAGAGTTAGTATTCATGATTTTGGTTTCCTGTCTGGACTACTTCAAAGGGCTGACAGGGGGCTGTATGGATTTGAATGGGGAGGAACCATCTCCAACTCAATCCTACCACGACCGAGTGGCTGTGGGTATTTGAATTGCCCTGATCTGGAGATATTCCATCTTTGACCTTGGATGGGGTTGCACCTGTAAGGTTGGTACACAATCTGGGGGTCTTCCTGGACTTGCAACTCCTGCCTGAAGAGCAGGTATCACCTGTGGCTAGGAAGGCCTTTGTACAACTCCATGTGGTGCACCAGTTGCATGCTTTCCTAGATTGGGGCCCTTCAGACAGTAACTCATGCTAGTCACCTTGCAGCTTGACTACTGCAATGCTCTCTACATGGGGCTACCCTTGAAGACCACCCAGAAGCTTCAACTGGTCCAGAATGCAGTCATGCGAGCAGTAGTGGGCATGCCTTGGTGTCCCTATGTAACACCTCTGCTTCATGAGCTGTACTCATTGCCATTTTGCTTCTGGGTGTGATTCAAGCTGCTGCTTGTTATCTATAAAGCCCTACATGACATAGGGCCTTGTTACTTGAGGGACCACCTGTCTCCCATAACATCTGCCCAGCCAATTCAATCTTGCAGGGTTGGCACGATTCCATTCCTTTGATTAAACAATGTCATTCTTCAGGACCCAGAAGCATGCCTTCTATGTAGCAGTGCCTGCCCTCTGGAACAAGATTCCCCCTGAGGTCTGGATGGCCCCTACTCTGCTGTTGTTTAGAAGAGCAGTGAAGACCTGGCTCTTTGCCCAGGCCTACGGCATTTGCCATAGTTTTTTCTTTATTTCTTTATGTTTTATTGTAATTTCTTTGTTTGATTGTTGTGAGCCACCCAGAGTCATTGAGAGTTGGGCAGCATACAAATCCTCCTCCTCGTCCTCCTCCCCACCCCACCCCGGAGGTAAATGTCTCCAACTTTCATCTCCACTTATTCATAACACTTTTGGAATAGTCTTGAGCTTGTAATCATCTGTCAGGACAAAATGAAATCATTCCATGTCTACCACTATAACTTCATTAAAAGAAAGGCAACATGTAAATACAGTCGAGAAAAAAATGGGTAACCAATATTGCCAGTCCAAATAAATGCTTTCAAGGCAGGCTTGAGTTTTAACACTATTTTCTATAGGAATTACATTCTAACTCTCTGAAATTCCTACTGCATGGAAGGAAACTGAAGGAATAAAATCATGGAATGTCACACCACACCTACCCTCATGCCTTCAAACCTGGACAAGGCCCTAAGAGGTCTCAGTGCTCGGAGTGTCCTCAGGGATTTGATAGCTCCCAGCTCCGAATAGCCGAGCCAGTTTGCTGTTAGACTAATGAGGGAGACCTGGTAAGAAAATGAAATGCTTAGTAACAAACTTGATAGAAATTACAGAAGAAGGAATAGAGTTCTGCATCGTTCATTGAGGATGTATCTAGGTTAGCCTTCCCATAACCCCTGAGCCTTTTCCTGCTTGCATGTAACCATGATACAAACATATCCTGGCAACATAATTTTTCTGCCATGTCCCCATGATGCCTTCATCTTGTGCCTGGCCCATGAGTGAGACAGTTATCCTTAGATGTACCTGTGTTAAAATACTGTACCCCTTTAAGCAGACAACATCCAGTGACACAAGGTTGTGTGCATTCTATTACACTTTGTCATACAGTACATTGATGGATGAAGAGTCAAATGATCAGGAGCAGATTCTATCAGAAAGGCACTTACTGGCCATTTCAAACTGATCCATACATACTCCCTCCCTTCCAGGTTAGCTTTGTCTGCAGGCATTTTACTGTTGCCTGCTGGTAAGATCCTAAAGAGGGCAGCAAAGCCAGAAGAACCAACCAATTGTTTGGCTGATCATGCTCTTCCTCTCCCTCTCCTCCTCCTCCTTCTTCCTAGCATTTTCCTGTTATCACGGGGTCTGCTTTTCGGATCCTGAAACACCACTTTCCCCGATTGTCCGCACCCTCAAGGCACAGACCCTCAATTTGCATGTCCTTATTGATGGTGTCTTGCCATCTCTGTTTTGGTCACCCCCGTGGCTGCCGGCCATCGATTTTAAGACGGTAAACTATTTTGGTGACAGTGGAAGGTTCTGCTCTAAGGACATGTCCATACCAACAAAGCCGGCTTTCTCTCATCTTCTCTATAATTAATGACACGCCTAGGTGTTCTCGGATGGCATCATTTGTGACGTGATCAAGCAGGGAGATGCCTGATACCCAACGGAGCATGCGTATTTCCATAACATGGAGGTGGCTGTCTATACCCTTCGTTGCTGCCCAAGACTCGATTCCATACAGTGCCACAGGGCGAACGATTGTCATATAGATCTCAGATTTGAGAAGGGTTGGTATTTGTTTGTCACAAAGCACATCAGTGAGTTCTCGCCAGCGCAACCAGGCCGCATTCACCCTTGCTCGCACATCACCGCTGATGCCACCATTACCTTGGAGATGGGAGCCAAGCTACCAAAAGATATCCACCTTCTTTAAGTTTTCTCCATTTATTTGGAGTGTCCCATGGGTGGTTACAGTCTCTAGGTACTCAGTTTTCTTTATGTTCAGGTGGAGTCCAAAATGGCTGAGGCGGTCATTCCATGCCTGTACTTGCCACTGCAGTTCATTCCTAGTAGTAGAAGCAAGCATGACATCATCAGTGTAGAGTATGGTCCAGGGTGCCTTTCACTGCAGATCTTGTGTGATGGTATCCATGACTAATATAAATAGGAGTGGCAACAGCGTGGAGCCTTGGTGTACTCCGACCGTCACTGGAAAACTGTCAGAGAGGCCAGCTGAGCATCGCACACAGCTACTAGTGTTCTTGTATAGCATTTTGACCCAGTCGATGAGTAATTCAGGAACCCCACGATCACGAAGGGTATACCAAATCAGTTGGTGTGGAACACGGTCAAAAGACTTTTCCAAGTCTAGGAATGCCATGTGCAGTGGTTGGGTCTTCTCTCGGTGTTTCTCTATAAGCTGGCGAGCTGCAAAAATGGCATCGGTAGTCCCGTATCCTTTGACAAAGCCACATTGATTGGCGGGAGTTGGACGATGTTGTGAATGCGCTGGTCCAAATTTTTTTTCCAAGTTCTTCATAGTATGGGATAAGAAGAGAATTGGGCCGTAATTTGCGCAGTCAGCTGGGTCGCCCTTGTTTTTAAATATGGGGACTGTTATACTCATTGACCAATCAGTCGGTACACAGCCATTACTTGTTACGACATTAAAGAACTTGGTCAGCCAATGTATCCCTGTATCGCGGAATTCCTGCAATTTCCAGAAATCTGTAGGATTTGGCTGATCATGCACTGCACATCATAATCAGAACAGCATCATTCAGCAGCCATTCAGAACAGATTCAACAGAGGGAGTATACGGATCAGCAATAGGAACATCAAATTCCATTCTACTATAGTTTTCTGCCAACTTAGTGGTGGGTTGATAACATTTTAACTCAGCCATGGGGACTTTTAGTCTGATTCCTGAATACATGTCAAATATCCTTAAGTATTTATCAGAAGGAATCTGTTTTCTTATATTTCAGGGGCCATACTTTGAAATGGAAACTAACAGAATCACATGGTTAACCAGATTTTAATGCAAGACCAAAAGGGAATCTTTGGGAATCTTTCCCAGATCGCTCACTTCCAGGAAGTTGCAACTTACATCAACAATGAGGAAGTCCAGCCAGCACCAAGCATTGGTGAAGTAGACCTTGAACCCATAGGCTACCCATTTGAGCAGCATCTCAAGAACGAAAACATATGAGAAGACCTTATCAGCAAACTCCAAGATGGTACGAATTGTATGCCTGCGTTCTATGTAGATGTCTTCAAAAGCCTGAAAGGGGAATTAAAGCTGAGCAGTCTGTGGGACTCTTGACAACACAGAAAGGCACCAAAAGCAGCCACAGCATGAGTGTCACTTACCCTTCTGGGCATGCCTACGTATTACTGAAGGGGGGTTATAATCAATACACACAAGGACTTGGACACTAAAGATAGATGTGAAAATATATAGAAAATACCTGGGAATCCCATATTTAATTTCTAATGAAAGCTTTGAAAATGGGTGAATAGAAACCAAGATGGAACTGAGTAATATTTCTAGATGACAGAAAGAAGGATATGGGGATACATTCAGTTAATCTGTGCTAAGTATGTGCTCAGAGACATGTTCCACAATTCTATGTTCACCTTCCTACACTACTACTAATGCTACTGGTGGTGGGATTTCAGGGTTTCAACAGAAAACAGCAGTACTATAAGCCTAAAGAACACCAAACATTGATCTACATGATACCTTTACCATATCATTGCCCTGGGTTTTCCTTATATATCTTCTGGTCTTATCAAATCTTGGAGATTTTCTTTTGAAAAGAATGGAAGTTTAGTACAAGCTCCGAGGACTTACCCTAATGCTATTTTTCTAAATTGCTTTCTCTTGTGTATCAGGCATGTGAGCTTATCCCTGCTTTGGTATATCTTCGTTATTACTGTTTTAATAAACACCATATTGTCCAGTGTGATTTATTTTAAGCAGGTTTAGCGCTAATATGTTTTCTTTCACTTCCTGTATTAAAATATAGCCTTGTAGAATTTCAGTGAGCATTATATTAAATGAGCATGAGAACTATATTAAAAATGTTTTAAGAACCATATGTAGCTTTTTCTAGTTATTGTCATTTTAACAACTTGTTTATTTCCTCTTTCTCATGTTCATATTTCCCATAAAACATATTCTACCATTTAAAAATAATTTTAGCAAGTTATAAAAATAACTGGTCAGTAGTGCATTTTAGTGCACTTTAAATATTTTGTTTAAAGACTGATGAACAGTTGCTGCTCAGATTTTTCTGCATCCAGAGATCTGTCATGGCCATTAGATTTTTGATTCCATACTGTGCTACAGCTGATCCAGAGGCAAACCAACTTAGATGCTTGTTGCAAATAGCCATGAGGTACCTGAAAATTACCATTTAGATTGACATTTGGAGTGAGTCCTCATCTAATCTCTCCTTGATTTCTTAGAATACTGCTGGTTGGGCTGATAAAATTCCAGCTACCTCCTTTATTAGCTACTTAACCAACCATGGTATTTTGTTCCTATAAGAAACCTAAATCATCACCAAGATAAATCTTGTGGGATACTACTTGCAGTTAATTAGTGCTACACTTAGCAAAGAGGATTGCAGAGTAAGTACTGCATTCCCAACACCATCGTGAGGATACAGTCTGGCTTACTCAAAGTGAAGACTCATCTTTGGCTAGTGATGTTTAATTTCTGGTTGAAGTTTAACCTCAGTGCAATGGGCCTGCCCATTCCAATAATCTTTGGAATTCAGTAAATTTCAGTGGCCTGGAGGAGGACACTGTTAGATGAACTACTAATCCAAATCTCTCTCCAGAGTTGTTGCTTGCTATGTTCAGTTTACTAGGGTGCTTCTCAAATAGTGAGTCCAGGATGCTAAATGGCAAATTGACTTAAGTCTATTCCCAGTGATGCTAGGTCTCGGAGACCAAATCTGAGTCTGCAGGCAACTGAAATGTTATCATCTTGGAACTGCCAAATCACAGAACTTTACTGCAGCCTCAGCATAGCATTCTTCCATCTGCTTCATTGGAAGACAGCTGCTATATTAGGAAGACAGTCAGCCTATGTGACTCAGGGTGATCAGAACAGTTGGACATATTTTATTACACCCAGAATTTTATAGTGATTGACACAATAGATTTATTAAAACCCTTTAATAAACATTTCCTGGCTACCCAGATTAATTCCTTCTCACCCTTTTACTTGTGGACCTGCAGTTTAGCAAAATTTTGTAAAGCAGCCCATAGACCGTGGCAACAGGTAACTCCAGTAAAACCGGTAATCTCTCTCTCTCTCTACAACTGTAATATATACAGTAATCTCCTCTTGCTTTCATGGTACTATCAACTTTAGTTCTTATAAGCTATTTTAAGTGATGGTGTTTGGCTAGAATAAATAATTCATTCAAAGAGTTTATTTATTCTGGGAACATAGAGGCACTGCACCAAACCGGGGGCAGCACCAAAGCCTGTAGTGGAAGTGGCCAATATCAGTAACTAGAAAATAAACTTTAGCTCTATTTTTGGCTTGAGTTGAGAGAACAGTGACTGAGTTGCACTGAAACTGCCTTTCTGGAAGAGGCTGGATCATAAATGTGATCATAAACATAATCTGCTGAATTCAAAGTGGCTTGTGTTTTTACTCCTCTAATAAAATACAGGATGGTGCCTATAAAATCTAACCAATTAGGAAGACTAGCCTATACTCTTAAAAGAAGCCTATTACTAGAGTAATTTAAAATCACCCTCATTCTAACTTGTATTACTGTAGATGGAAAACTCACTGCAAAGGAGAGACACTCACCAGGGCTCCGCTGCTGAGGAGAATCATGAATATAATGAAGGTCTCAAACCAGTTGTGCTCCACAATTTTGAAAGATATTTTCCGAAGATTCCACCACTTCGCTCCCTTTTCCGTTTTGATGTCAACGTACAGACAAGGACACCTTTGGACACAGGCTGCAGGGGAAGAGAGAGAGAGACAGGCAATGGTGACGCTGCAGCTGCCCTACCTTGCTTTAAATCTATGCCATGTACTTGAAATATTCATTCATTCATTGCAAACTACACAGGCATTTTGTTATTTCAATCAATCAATCAATCAATTTTTATTTTATTACGGTCACAGACCAGAATTACAAATAAAATACAAATTTGTACAAATACAAATAAAAATGCATTAAAATGAAATAAAACAGAACATGATAATAATCGTGGGATCATCAGTGGGCAGTCAAAGTCTGCCTAACTTTACAGACAGTAAAACAAAATTTAGCTATATTCAAAGAAACTGAATTATACTGATCAGTTAGCAACAACTGAATTTCCCAGGTATTTTATCAAATAGGGAGTTATAAAACGGGTCTGTGAGTCCTTGTAGAGAAGGTACAGTATAGCAGGACATGAGCTGTAGTTTCCATATCCCCTTGTCCACAGGGACACAATCTCAGCTCGTATGGAACTTTTTTGTATCGGCCCTCCAAAACTGCTGTGGGAAGAGCATTGCAACATGCTAGAGTTAATGCCCTTCGGAATTTGGAGACGGTTATATAATGTAAGTATCTTGCCGGTTTATCAAAATGGGCTTGACTGCTCAGGAAAACGTTCTTAGGTAGAGCAGACTGGTCCTGTTGGACTTCCAGATCTTTGATACGTTGTTTAAATGCACTAAGTGCCCGCTCATAGCCCATTATTAGGAACACCTCCCTGGAGAAGCCAAGATGTTGCAGTTTTTGTGAAATAGTCCTGAACCATACTGATTTATAATTGTCCTCAAAAAGGAAAGAACTCAAACCTGTGGGAAAGAACAGTAATTTCAACCGATGTGCTGTATTATAGTGTTAAGGCCATGGACCTGTTTCGGCTTAAGACAGCCCTCCCTCCCTCCTTAATGCTACATTTGGAATGCAGGGGCTACCTGGAATATAGCCCTTAGGAATTTGGACTGAACCCTTTCCAGAGGAATGAAGGAAGGGTAAGGTCCTAGCTGGGCACCAAAGAGTAGTTGTACACGAGCTAAGCTGAATATAGCTTCCGTGCTGCTGGGACAGGCTGTGCTCCTCTGGTAAAATGAGAGGACTGAATTGCGGCCACTGTTTTTTCAGCATTTTGTATAGCATAGTTTTGGTGTGCAGTGCGTTTAGTGGAGCTATGGGAAACCATGCCCAAGTATTTAAATGATTTTACTTGTTCAATATTCTGGCCATTTATCCTCCAGGCTTACAGTTTAGGTCTCTTTGCAAAGATCAAAACCTTAGTTTTGCTATAGTTGATTTCAAGTGCTTCCTCAGAGCAAGTAACTGGCCAGAGCATTCAGGGCTCATTTAAGACCGATTAACATATTTCCTCATGTGCCCTTAATGCTGATAACACAATTTGGGATTCCTCTATGATGGCACCAAAGCATTATGTACAAGTTGGAGCACTCTTTTTTCACAAGCGCTGGAACAGAGTCCTTGGAGAGCAGAATACATGGAGTTTGTTTCCTGACCATTCTACCTTCAGTGAAGCATTCCTCTGGCTCACTGTTCTCCATGTTCTCGTCAGCTTCTGCTTTCTCCTCCAAAGGATCCGGAGGCTTGTAATCCACAGTGCTGCATATGGATGAATCTGTTCCATCTGACAGTGGCTTCTGAGGAGAGCAAGAGAATAGCTATATTAGTAGGGCCAGAGCTAGGGTTCATTTTAAAGTAGATTAAAGCATAGAGGCGCGGTGGGATATTTATTTTTTTATTTTATTTTATTTTATTTTATTTTATTTTATTTTATTTTATTATTTTATTTATATCACTGCCCATCTCCCCCGACGGGGGACTCTGGGCGGTTTTAAATTTTTGCAATGTTCACTTGCAAAGCTGGTTTTGCCAACATCCATTTGCAATATCTTTGTGACACTAAGGGTGCTGTGAACTGAGAAAGTTTGGGAACCTTTGTTATAGTGATACAGATTTCAGATTTATGTATTCTGATTGTTTGATTTATATTTAAGCTGGCCAAAGACTAAGACAAATAAACTGACTGACTGACTTTAAGCTGCTTCAACGGTGGGCTACAGACGAGCCAAAGACAATATTGTGAGTCCATGTCATAAAAATGGCTACTGTGACTTATACTGTGTTCAGGAGATATAGGATGAGCCCAAAATAAGCTGTGAAGAATCAGGGGGATAAAAGCAAAGTTTTGAACTATCACCCGCCTGCCTCTTTTCTCTAAAATCTAACTCCTGTAGTCTAATCAGAACTTGATGAGAAAAACGTGGTGTGAGAAGAAAACCAATCAGCTTTCTAAGGCTTCCATATACGTGTCTCCTTGCCCCAAGTTTTACAAGATAAACACGAAGTGTCAAAGGAGATTTGGAAAGGGTGGGGTGGGGTGAAGGCGTATGTGTTTGTGTCCAAACATCTGGGAAGGTGGGGGGACAGCACAAAAACATCCCTTAAAGAAGAGGTTCCCAAACTTTCTCTGTTCACAGTGCCCCTAATGTATGCTGTGGCAAACTCACCAAAAGTTTGTTTATTAAGTAGTAAAATGCCCCCGTGAATTCACAGTGGTGTCCTGGGTTGCTGCAGCAGGCAATTTGGGAATTGTGTCCTTAAAGGAAAAGGGAGGCACTGGGAGAATAGTCTGCACAAGAACTGCAAGAAGCAGGGGCCCAACAATCAGATCTTGCAGTGGCCATAATCCAAAATAAGCCCAACCCAGTCCCACTGAAAACCCAATACAAACTGGACTGTGATTTCTGAAGTTGGCTTAAGAAACAGCCAGGAGAACATCAGAGAGAGAAACAGTTTAGGCTACACTGAGGAATTGCTCCTGGTTGAAACCTGGAATCGATCTAAATTAGCCAAAGCAATTGTGAATTATTTTAAACTAGATTTGCTACAGGCCACATTTGATTTCATCTTTTGTAAATAGTAATTTATACTTCTTTCATGCTATAGTTTTTCCTACCAAATTTCAAAATCTTTGTTGTTGTTTTCTCAGCTTACTGTTGGCTATGACAAACAACTAGTTATAATTAGCACAGTTGAGCTTGGTTCCTTCAAACATCTATGTCTTAGCTTATGTGTATGAGCGTTTAGGTCGAAGTTTATCCCAGGTCAGAACACAGGTTACAGTACACCAACCTTTTCCAAATTGGTGCTCTTTAGATTAACTGGAGTATCACTTTAACAGTCCTACAGCCATCATAGCCATTAAACACACCAGTGTGATTATTATGAGGTTAAATACATCTGAAGAACACTGTCCACAGGAAATCTGGCCTACCACTTACAACTCTATAATCTATATCTTCTTGCCATCTGCTTTCCAATTGTTCTCATAAAATACGATATAATGGTAAATTCAGGGCTTTCCAGCCATTATGATTTAAGAATCAAATCAAAATTTTGGGAATCTGCAAAATAAAATATGGAAAAGGATCCAGTGGGATTATTCAACTACCTATTAATCTAAAGGAAATATAACACCTTTAAATTCAGACATGCATTTCATAGGTGGAAACATTCACACCGTACTGTGCATTCATATATGCTGGCTGGATTTCAATATCAACCACACAATCATTTGTTTAAATTGTGATTTGTTGAACAAACTATAGTGGTTGAGTTCATACACTGCACTAAGAATGATCTATAACTACAATATATAAGCCAAAACCAAACCTTTATGGCTTAACACAAATCCAGGTCTTACAATAAGAACAAGAACAAGAACGATTCACATCCTGCCTTTCATTTAGAGCCCAAGGCAGCACATATCAGGCTCTTTCCTATTTTTTTCACAAATCAGTATCTCTATTTCTCTGTGAGGTAGCTTAGAGAGACAATTACTAGCCAAAAGTCACCTAGTGAGCTTCCATGGCAAATATGCACATGTATGTATTTGATAAGTATTTAAGTATTAAATTAAATTAATAGAATTAAAGTATTAAGCATTTGTAGGAATATTATAGGTTTTTCTGCCTAAATCCTTTGCAAGGAAGTGGTCAGGTTGATTTAAACATTTTAAGTTACATTATTAAATAAAATAATTGTAACTTGAACTGATTCTTGCCAAAATTCCATTTTGGAACTAGCTTCCAACCTGCTCCACCAGATACCATGCTTTATGCACAACATGTTGATCCAGGCACAATTCTCTACTATGATAGTCAAGAAGGTGGGCTTTGGCAGCAGTGCTTATCTATTTGTGAGTGGGGACTGTATTTAGAATTGCCCATTACATGGAAAGATCTGTAGATCAATAATGTCATGCTTTTAAATATGTCAGTTTCTCATAGACAGACTGCACAGATCCCATTTTTCCTAGAACACACCACTGCTCAGTGCAAAAGCCATTTATACAGACAATACTAATCCTGGGTTGATTCCTGCCAGTCATATGGATTGATGGTGGTTGCAGTGCCTTATATTTTTGGATGATGGTGATCCACTTGCTGGAAGACAATTCCATTGTTTAAAAATTGATCACCCGCAAACACACAGAAAATCTTAGTCAACTTACTGTAGATATGAAGCATGGGAAGGGGGAATAAATTTGATTTTACAAGTGTTACCAGTATTTAGTGTGGTTTGTAGTAAGTTACCACTGGCTTGCTAACAAAACCTTGTGATAGTAGTGACATGTTTAACAGCAAAGCCACAATGGTTTCTCTGTGTGGTAGTTTCTCAAAGAGTGGCTTATAATAACCCTGGAATTAATCCACTGTTGTTCGTACAGGATGGAAATATGAGTCCGTAGCATAATGCAAGAATATGCATTAAAAGCAGTGAACCAAACCATGTATCATACATATAATCAAAATTCAGATTGTACAATTAACAAATTAAATTTGCAGAAAATGTTTATGCATTTTTCAGATACAGAATACAGAAAAAGGTTATTTAATGGATGTTAATTATACACAACAATATAAATTGTTCACACAGCACAGGATAGGAAAGACAGAATGGGACAGAGTCAGAGAGGCCTAAGACAAAAGGGCAATAGTTTCCCACTCCCTGAAAACAACATTATGCAGCACACTTTTATCACATATGTCTAGCAGCAGCAATAATTCCTTTCTTTCAACAACAACTGACATTACTACTGTACTTAGTACAAAATTGGCTATTTTTCTGCCAAGATGTAGCAAGGTAATCAAAGATGTATTTAGGATGTTTTAATGAGCCTTTCGCGTCTACATTTTTTTAAATTTAACAATTTCCAAAGCAGAAAACGCTGGCAATATTTTCCTGTGATTTTAAACAGATTCAGGACAACATAGCTGAAAAATTATGTAACAGAATTCCTGAGCAATAGGAATGTGAGCAAATTGAGATCCTGCAATTTCCCTCCATTTAAATCTAAATCAATCAAACCGTGGTGTGCCCCTTGCTGAAGAGGCCGCCTTTCAATCCTGTGGTCCTGGATAATTATCATCTGGTTTCCAACCTCTTTTTGGAGAAGGTTGTTGAGAAGGTGGTGATGGATCAGCTGCACAGCATCCTGGATGAACCAGACTATTTGGAACCTTTTCTGTCTGGATTCAGTCCCTGATATGGGCCTGAGATGGCGCTGGTTGGTCTCCTGGATGACCTGTGTTGGGACCAGGACAGGGGTAGTGCATCTCTCCTTGTCTTTTATACCTCTCAGTGGTTTTTGAGACTGTGGTACAGTATCGTCGGGTACATAACTATACAGCACTAGCCTGGGCTATGGGGGAGATGCTGTTGATATTCTGTACTGATGCCTGGAGCCTGTGAGGGTCTAAATGGGAGAGAACAGGCTCAAACTGAATGCAAACAGGATAGAGTTGCTGTTTGTACACTGAGTTCTCCTTGGTGCCAGTGTTATGGACAGGCCCTACCCATTCAGAAGCAGGTTTGTGATTTAGAGGTCCTTCTGAACTTGTGCCCCCTGCTTCAACAATAGATGGAGGCTGTGGCTAAGGGGGGCTTTTCCCAGCTTCCACTGGTGTGCCAATTGCATCATTACCTGCTACAGGAGGACTTAGCAACACTTTCTCACCATCATCTGCCTAGACTACTACAATGCACTTTACATGGACTGCTTCTAAAGACTACTTGGAAATTATAATTAGTCCAGAATGTGGTGGCCCATGTCTTAGCTGGTCCCTGACATTGGGAGCATATTGCACTTATATTGTTGGGCCTGCACTGGTTACCAGTTTTGTTCCAAGTGCACTTTAAAGTGCTGGTGTTAGCTTATACCGTAAGGCCCTATATGGCCTGGGACCTGGATACCTACAGGACCATGTCCTCCAATCGGATGCAGCCAAATGTGTTAGATGATACAGGTGTTGCTTTTCTGTAGCAGCACTGAGGCTATGGAGTAGTCTCCCCACTAAGATCAGCCTGGCTCCCTCTCCAGAATTTTGGGGGAGTTATTAAAAAAGGAACTTAATCTGAATCTCTTGTTGCTCTTACTAGAGTTTTTTTCTTTTGCAATTTGCATTGCATGTTGTTTTAATTCTGTCATTGTGTTTATTGTGACACTGTAACCAGCATTTAATAAAATGACAAAATTATGGCAGGATAAAATTCATATAAATAAAACAAATAAATAAATATCCTAGGATGTTGGAAGAAAGGAGGGAAGGGGAAGGGGAAGGGGAAGGGGAAGGGAAGACATTTTGGCAGGCACAAATAAGACTACAAATACTGTGATGGCTCTAGTTTGTTAAAAAGCAGCTGCTTAGTAATTTTTGTAGATTTTTCTGAAATTCTGCCAGATTTATATCTCTTCTTTAGTTGATTCTTAGTCTCTACGAAACTGCGTACTTACAGAATGTGGCATTTTCAATTTACAATAAATGCAATTATCAGGGCAAATAATGTGATAGAATGTGGGAAACGTTTCACTTCAAGTACGGAGCTCCAACTCTTTAATTGATACCAATGTTCAAGTATACATGTTTTAAGGGGAGGAGGATATATACAGTATAAAATATAAATAATTGTCTATGTATTTATAATTTGAGGTAAAATGGTTGGTGTGCCTAGAATATGCCACTAGGTGCCGCTTTAATATAGCCCTATTCCCACAAGACACTACTATATAGGAAATCTTTGGCTGTCAGCTGAAGCAGTGGCAATGTGCTTCTCTAAAAGCCTTTAGCCTCTCTTTAGATTTAGGAAGTTTGCTGTCCTGCTCCTGAGCCCTGACCTTAGGAAACAGGTTCCCAAGCTGAGCTTTGTTTCTAAGTGAAGAGAATGCTAAGGCTTCAGGATGTGCTGGAGTCTCTGATTTGGAAGTCATATCTCCTAAATTTCAAGCACCAATGCCTACATGGGCAGGAAATTGATCTCAATAGCTCAGGAAAAGGCAATATATGGATGCTCATGACTCTGTTTTCTTTATCATCACTTATTCCAAACAGTGGCACTGAAAACAGGGACACACATTAATCACACAGCAATGTTCCTCAGCTTGGTGACTCCTAAAATTCCCATCATTTCCATCCAACATGACAGCCATTTTTGCTCAAGATGTTGGGAGGCCATTTATATCTGACAGCTGGCTTATAGTTTTTATGTGCTGAAAAGGATTCTTCTCTACATATACTGACATCCAAAACAGTATCTGTGTGTGCGTACAAAGTCAAGATCCTGAAAACACACGAGTGCAAATGTTTCACACTTTATTTAGTAGAACAAAAGAAGGAATTTGATGAAAAGGCGAAGTAAAATGGTGCATAGTAGTGGCACTAAATCATCTTTATGTCTAACACATTGAGCAAGAAAGGCTTTGACAGTTGCATATCGGCCATTTCATATGGAAGCCCCCTATTAGGCCCCAAGAAAGAGGTTCAAGTATAACTTGCAACATCCACCAATACCAATATTATGGTTGTCCTGAGCCCCACTGAGTGGCCAGGCCCTAAAACCTGCTCCAGATTTTGGGGGCATATGGGCATTTTAAGAGGTAAAAGCTTTAGGCACCTATTTAATTGATTTTGGATCCTAGCATTATCAACCTTTTGAAGTATGGTCCTTGAATTACCAAAATCCTGAAAACTACAACTACATTTCCCAATACAGCATCATCAATCAGCCCAATTGAGACTAGCAACATATTGGCCCAATATAGTACATCTCAGACCAATGAACTCAGTCAAATCAAATAGAGAGACCATTAGGAAAGATGTAGCTGGTATAATAACAGAATATTTCAATACATCCCAACCACAGGTAAAAACATTCAGAACCAAGAATTATTCAGTCAAGAACTCTGAACAAAATATAGCATCCCTATACTATAGATCACAATCAGAGAGCCAATTTGGTGTAGTGGTGAAGGCATCAGGCTAAAAACTGGAAGACCGGGAGTTCTAGTCCTGCCTTAGGCACAAAGCCAGCTGGGTGACCTTGAGCCAGTCACTTTCTCTCAGCCCTAGGAAGGAGGCAATGGCAAACCACTTCTGAAAAACCTTGCCAAGAAAATTGCAGGGACTTGTTCAGACAGTCTCCAAGAATTGGACATGACTGAACAGATTAAAAAAAAATCACTATAACATCCCCCAATCCTATCCTTAGTCCTCTAGCTTTTATGGAAATAAAGAGAACCAGCATATCTATTTGTAAAGCCAAAACCGATTTTGAACAAACTACACTTTGGTTCTAGGGGATGTGATGGAGCTGCGGGTTAAACCGCTGAGCTGCTGAGCTTGCCGATCGGAAGGTCGGCGGTTCGAATCCGCGTGATGGGGTGAGCTCCCGTTGCTAGTCCCAGCTCCTGCCAACCTAGCAGTTCGAAAACATGCCAATGTGAGTAGATTAATAGGTACCGCTTCGGCGGGCAGGTAATGGCGTTCCGTTTAGTCATGCTGGCCACATGACCATGGAAGTGTCTATGGACAAATGCCGGCTCTTTGGCTTTGAAACGGAGATGAGCACCGCCCCCTAGAGTCAGACACAACTGGACTTCATGTCAAGGGAAACCTTTACCTTTACCTACACTTTGGTTAGAAAATAGGATGGACACTGGAGAACTTACAGTTTTCTATATTTTGTTAGACCAACTCCTAGCATTCCCTATGTAACTGACCAAGGAATCACTTTGTAGTTCAAAAATAATTGAAGGACCTCAGTTTCAAATATATTTGTCTATTTGTGAGATCAAAGTGAGCATATAGATTTTAAGAAAAAAATTAATTTACCACTGAAAAATATAAATTTAGCAAAAAGAGACAACATCCATGAGGTTAATGTGTGAGTTTACCTGTGTATTCAATGGCTTTAAGAGTACTTATGGGAATATGTTCACGAGTGAGAGGAAAATGTTTACCAAAAAGATGAATGCATTGCACCCATACAGATACACTGATCTGAACTTACTGGGTTAACTACCTATCTAGCCTGGCACTCTCTTTCTCACAGAAGCCAGCCAGATACTCTTGGAAATTTCACAAGCACAGCTGGGATAAGGAATTAATAGTATTGTATGGGACTCTAAAGCCCCCAAACCCTTAATCACATTGGCATTGGAGATAGTTTTCACCTCTGGTTGTAAGAGATTCTCCTCTGCATAACTATCTCACATTTTTAAATGCAGTTTTATATTGGCAGCCAAATAAAGCTGGAAGCTATGGAAGACCCTCACATGATTATCTGTTGCGTGAGGTAGTTCCTTTATTCAGTTCCGAATTTGCTTCCAGTCTTAAAAACCATAGGAAAGTGTGAACCCACATGCACTTGAAGCTCCTGGAATCATTCTGGCTAAAATGATTTGTGCCCTACTGGTTTTACAAACAGAGATTCATTGTCTATATACAAGCATACCTCAGAGATATTGCGGGTTTGGTTCCAGACCACCGCAATAAAGCAAATATCACAATAAAGCAAGTCATACAAATGTTTTGGTTTCCCAGTCTATATAAAAGTTATGTTTACACTATACTGTAGTCTATTAAGTGTACAATAGCATTATGTCTAAAAAAACAATGTACATACCTTAATTTAAAAGTTTCTTAAACTAAGACCACAATGAAGTTTGCCACATCGATTGACTCTTCCTTTCATGGAAGATTTTTCTCTAGCATGTGATGCTGTTTGATAAACGCAATATCTGCGAAGCACAATAAAGTGACACACAATAAAATGAGGTATGCCTGTATTAATGTTTTGCAAACCAAACAAGTTTGCGTAGGTTCTCCTACCTTGCTACCAGTTGGGGGAAAGGGGACTAGGAGCGATGCGAAGCATCTGGACATCTGAAATTCTGCTCATCTCTCTTGCCACTCTACTGCAAGAATGGTCATCAAGCAAGTCAGAGAAAGAAAGAGGGGCAGTTATGGTAGAAGAAGGTGAGTCAGTCAGGTGTTGTTTCTGTGCTTCTTGACTGCTTTTATGTTCCTTCCAGGATTCTATTTCCTTGATAGACTTAAATCTACCCAACAAGCATCTCTTCTTCAATTCTATAGCTCAGTTTGGTTCTTTTTATCTTTGGATGTTTGCGTATGCTTTGGATCCAGATTCTCAGATAGGAACTATATTGGATTAGTCCTCATGCCGCAATTGTGTTACTTCTATGGCCTTGGTGATAACCTGTTCTGCAGATAATAGCAGGCACAAGTGGGTCTCCTAAGAACTTGCTTTTATGGTCTGGCATCCAAGCAACATGAATCCTTTCATTTCTGTCAGAAAATAATTATTTTTCTTTGCCAATTCCCATTTGGCTCAAGGATACATGTTATTGCCTCAAAACTCAACACTCTCTTGTTCATTCTTACTACTTCCTTCATTGTGTGCTTGTCTCCAGTATTTGCAGAGTCTGAGACTCTTGCAATATACTTCTTAAATTTTTCCAGCATTTGACTTTTCTCACTGATCAAATAAGTAAATGTGTATCTGGAAAAGTCATCATTAAATGTTGTCGTTAGTAATCTGTTCCCTCCAGTGATATTAGCCTTTGTGACAAGACTAAGATCTTGTGTGAATCTTCTCCAGGAGGTACCGTGTCTCTTTTTTCTTATGGTGAAGAACAATGGGTCTGGTTTTCTTTGCCTTTACGCAACATGCACATTTAGACTCCAAATTTTCATTCACACACTCCATTTAAACAGGCCGCTCTCTTTGAAAGTCCATTTCGTAAGGAACACATTTCTATTCAGAACAGTGCTCTCTTTAAATGCTTACTATATAAGCCTCTTTCAGTGCATACTTCATTGCTATCGAATTAGTATCTTACACTGGAACACAGAAAGCATTTTTTAATGTGCCATCTGCTGTCATGACATCCTGAAGATGTCACTGCCCAGGAAACCACTACAGTCTTCCTAATATTGAGATTCCTCCTGGCCCCTGCCTTGCTCTGGGTGAATGGAGTGGCAAGAAGAGTGGCTAGCCCCCCTCCCCCCCCCACACACCAATTTTATGACTCTCTGTGTGTGTAGTAATGGCAGCTGAGGAATGTGGTATGTCTTAGGTCCTGGGAGAGAGAAAAGTCAGGTGGTAGAAAAGGGGGTGAGTTCTAAACATTGTGACTTTCCCCAAAAGGTGGCAAGTGTCTGTGTGTAGTGGGTAGGCTACTCACAACAGGACAGGGAAGCCGGCTGGAAGCTATTAGTTGGCTGTTAAAAAAACAAGCAGGGAAATTTAATAGTGGTCGGAAGAAAGAGAAGATAGTTAAGAAGGCGGTTAGAGGAATGCTGTTGACAGGAATTTTGGAATTGTTGAATAGTACATGGAGTTGTGGCATGGCAAGAAGCTGAGGAGAGGGCAGAGCTGGATTAAGGAGCATTAGGACAGAGAGGGAAGGAGAAGCAGCCAAAAAGTGACAGTGGCAATTGCTGGAAAGAAAAAGAAAGTGATAAAATATCAGAAAGGAAGAAGAATGGGATTCACTAACAGCTGAGCTGGTGTGGCACAGAAATACGTTGACTAAAAAAAGTGGTGGCTGAAAAAGTGATTGACCAGATTGTTACTGGCAGTGCAATTATTGAGAAAGCACCAACACCCAGGATCAGGGTAGTCTGGCTGAAAATCAGACTGAAGAAGGAGGTCCTCCTCGAGTGACGGTGGGAGAAGATCCCTGCCTTCAAGAGGGGGCTGAGAAAACAGAAAAAAAAATGGATGGCATTGGTATGAAAGTGCAAAAATGTAATATGAATGTGTACCAGTTAGAAGACCAGCTTGTTCGGATAAGTGCAATTTAAAGTTAGGATGAAGAAGCAGGGAGGAAGGGGCTCTGGGGTATCTGAATTGGATACAGAGACAGCTCTGCTGGCTAGAAATGGGACTGGCAAATTTGGGAAATCTGGTGGAATGATACAAAGCAGTCTGGCAACAAATCCAGGTATCTATCTTGCTCCTGTGAAGAGCACCATCATAGACCCCAAGAAGTACACTCACAAGACTAGAGGTGCCTTGATATGCTCTTCCTCTAATGTGATATATGCCATAATCTGCAAGCAGCGCCCCTCTGGATTCTACATAGGACAAATCGGAGAAATCTTGCATAAAAGAATTAATGGACACAAATTTGAAATCAGGACTCAAAACAAGGACAAAGTAGTAACAGCACATTTCAGACTCTCAGAACACTCTATAGCAGAGTGACTATTTTGGAAAAATAGGACATCATTAAATAGCAAAGTGACTGTTTTGGAAAAGTGGAGCACCACTAACAGCACCACTGAGTGAGAAATTACCGAACTTACATACATCAAGAGGTTTCAGGCAATTTCAGAAGGTCTCAACAAACACTATGGGTTTTTAACAGAGCACAGTTTTTAACTGATAAGGTGCTTGCAATGTATGTATGTATGTATGCATGTATTCAATTTATATAGCTGCCCATCTCACATTCATGACTCTGGGTGGCTTACAATTAAAGAAGGCTGTCTCACATGTAACCTGCATCTGAATAACCAACCTATCTTCCCCTCCCTTCCCCGCTCTCACCTCACCCCAATTTAAATACTATATCACTCTAGCCATCTGGTGAAGTGAGATGAAGATCATGAAAGCTTATGCCTTTTAATAAAATGTGTTAATCAAAAAAGCTGCTACCACATTCCTTTCAATGGCCACTTGGGTTTTTCCTCAGCAATCTGGTGGCAGTTCCACTGATTCAGCTCTGGAATATAGAGGGACAGAAGAGAGGCCTAGCGCGCTGGAGGAGAAAGATGCCTGTTCTCGACTGAAGGTGGGCATGAGCTCACAATCAAGCCTACAGTATGATGATAAGGGGTGGTGAAGCATTTTTATTTTTCCTCTCTTTTTGTATTGTAAATAGTGCACCAGCCATTTGTTTTATGCTGACTTGTTACCTTCTAGGAGTGAGAACCAGCAAGATCAGCACCGTATTCTTTTCATTTACTCTCCTGGAGTAAATACGTTCTTGTTTAAGCGCTTTTCACTTGATTCCAAAATCACTACTGTACATTATTTCTGCTTCTTTTAGTCTTAATAGTTCCTTGCTTTCTATATTCATTACATCTATCTTTTTCTCTCTAGACTTATTATACAATATCTTTCTTTTACATTTTTGCAGCATTTTCTTAAATGCATTTTTCCTCATCCAAAACCTTTCATTTCATAATTCCACCAAAGATCCCTTTTCATACTTCCTATTAGATAACTCCACAAATGTTTATTGTCACTCTGTAACATAATTCTTTCACTGTTTCAAACAGCTCCACATCTTCTTTTCTTTTATCAACTTTCCATTCATTCTATTGATGGATTATTCTACCTTCTAATACTTTTTCATCAAGACCTATTCTACTTCCACTTCACATTTTTCTCACTTCTTTCCATTTCTTGGATGTCCATTTCCCCCCCAATATCTACTCCTGACACTAGCAAAAAAAATGGTCCATCCTACAATCAGAATCACTTATCACCCTTGTATCTTCCACTAATTCTTTCAGTCTTTCATCTAATAAAATAACTTTTTCCCCCAATCACATTCCTTCAGAATGCTACAGTCTTTTTCCAAGAAGTCATCCTTGGTTCTTTTACTATTGTAAAAGACTGGAGTGCAACATGCAATTACCATAAATCTAAGAATTTGTTTGGACTCATTACAACCTGAATGATACCAATTTATACTTTTAAATGTTTGTTTGTTTGTTTATTTTCTATCCCGCCTTTATTATTTTTATACATAACTCAAGGTGGTGAACACACCTAATACTCCTTCCTCCTCCTATTTTCCCCACAACAACCACCCTGTGAGGTGGGTTGGGCTGAAAGAGAGTGACTGGCCCAGGGTCACCCAGCCGGCTTTCATGCCTAAGGCGGGACTAGCCTGAGGCATGAAAGTTTCTAGCCTGTTGCCTTAACTTCTTGGGGGTGGCTAGCACCATAGATCTCTCCCCACTGAATAAGAGCTTTGCTCCTTGGGTCTGGTATCTATTTTATTCTTATTTATTCGTTTATATATTGTAATTTATATTTCATGATTTTAACTCTGATTTTATTGTAAACCACCCAGAGCCCCCTCTCTTGGGGGAGATGGGTGGTAATAGAAGTCTGAAAAATAAATAAATAAACAAACAAACAAACAAACAAACAAGTCACACTTTAATCCCTTCATTCATAATTAAAGCTTCATTTCCATGCATGTATCCATCAACCCCTCTTCATAAGGTCAGTCCATCTTCATTCCAATTTACTACACTATTCACCTTTCTCTTAGCTTCACAAACACAAAACATACCTATTTTTCTTCCATTTCATTTGTTAATTCATTCTCTTTCCTATTTACTTCCCTTATATTCTCAGTCTACTATATATCATGGTCATCATTGAATATGCTTTTATATATTGACTTTTGCTGCCCATTATAACTTTGTTTAATCAAGACATTCACATAACACTTTTAATAGGAGAAGAAAAGAGTAGATTTGGTTACCAGCCTTAACCATACCCATATTATATACAGCATTTCTTGCTAACAGCAAGGACACAATGCAAATCAGATTTTGGCCCATTTTAGACAATGTACCACAAGTGCAACCAAAGATCAGTTTCACTCCTAGCATTATCATGTCATCCTCTGCAACCTAGGATTTCTCAAGTAGAGGCTCCCTTGCAAGCCATCATACTGTTGCCTGTATCCCACCAACTAGGAGGTACAAATAATGTGATTGGTTATGTGCCATCAAGTTATTTTCGACTCCTAGTGACCACATAGATTTTCTCCATGAAAACAGTACAAGTAGCATACTGATATATGCATGTATGCATGTATGTATGTATGTATGTAAACAAAATCATAGGATGCATTTGAAAAAGAACAAATGCTTTTTGTTAGAGGAGTAGCTTGCCATAATCTCCTTTGATTCTTCTGTTACTAGTCGCTCCATTTTCTTTCCTCCCAGTTTCACTTCCCCCATGAAACTATACACTTCTGGTGAACAAGAATTGTCCTAGAATCTCCTTCAATGCATAATGCATTTGGTAATGATAGACAACCTACCTTTGAACAAACATTTTTGAGGAAAGTCTCATCAAAGGACATTGAATGTGAATATGTTTCAAAGAACTCCAACTAGCTGCATCTCTGCACTAGCCTTTTGGGACAGAACTCACCTGGGTGTCATCAGCCGTCTCTTCACCTGTATCAGTTTCATCATAAAGGTCAGACTCCTCAGATGCTATAGGCACATGTATGGTCAGGTTGGGATTATTAATGAAGTTCATTTGGTCCAGTTCATCAATGAGCTGCTCTTTTTTTACTATTCCATCCATGTATTCCAATTTGAAATCCTGGCCTGTGTCCACATGGTTAAGAGTGTCCATGTGGTTGAGAACAAAGTTCTTTTTACTGTCATCTGGTTCCTCAGATGGTAGCTCTGTTTTCTCTTTCAGTTCCCTGTGAAATAGCAGGAGGACATGTTTCTTTACAAAATCAATCCCTCGGGTGATTCTGCCAATTGCAATTTGCAAATTGTTCATCTCGCTATCGTCATCGGATGCTGCCAGGCTGTCAGCACTGAAGGAGCTAAGCAGCAAAGCTAAAAACAGGTTGAGTACCTAAAAAAACAAAAGCAAATATCACTTAAAATTTTATTCAGAATGCTTTCACATGCTCTGGAATGGGGATCTTTGTCCCCAGTCCTGATCTTGTGACCACGAGACAACAGTGGGCAGTAACCAAAGATAGATTCATATTCATGTTCATTAGAAACACTCTGAAAACGGTCACCCAATTCATAAGGATTAACGAAAGAGAAAGAGAATGGAAAAGAAATGTAGAAAAATAACTTATGCTCCCAAATAATCCATGTTCTCTTTTAAGAAAATCTGAATTTTATATGACTGGTATAAATCATGCAAAATAAGAATTTGCTGTATTATAACACGGTTTATTTTGCTTCCAAAGATGCTGCTCTTGCCTCAAATGTTTTGTTTATCTAAGCATTTCCTACAATTTTATCAGGATGCTACTCTCTGCATCTAAGCATGAAGTCTCCACCTTATTTTATTTATCAACTTGTCAGCCAGGAGCTTTGTGGCAGGTTGGTTACATTAAAACATTGAAACAGATCTAGACCTTGAGTCATAACCCATCCGTATTACGCTATTACACCAACTTCTGCATGTTTGGCGTGCTTTCTGAGACTTGTGGAGAACATACAGTAGCAGTAAAAGCCAGTGAGATGTATACTGTATGTTATGGATAAGGTATATTTAAAACAAGTAAAATAACCTCCTCCCTAATTAATTCCCTGCTTCTGAGATAGGCTCCAGAGGAAAGATAGAAAGAAAACTATAGCAAATGTCTTCCCAAGTTAAAATCCCCAAAGAAACCACTATTTTCTTCAACTGTGTATAATGGTAAGAATATAAATTCTACCTTGATTGATACTTGCCTGATTCAAGATTATTATATTCAATAAGCAAAAATCGTATTAAAATATTTGCTCTTCTTTGAAGAGAAGCCTAAAAACACTTGCTCGGTTTGGCAAACAGCATTATGAGACAGCCCAACATACTTGGTCGCTAAATCACAATGACACACAATACCATACTTAGGTGAAAGGGTCATTATTTGCACTATTTTGCGCTTTGTAATTGGTCACTCGGGGGGAGAGCTTATATGCTTCTAATATTTTGAGAATGGTGGCAACCCATGGTGGTCTGGAAGGGGCCAAAGAAGAAAGGGGGGAAGAGAAAAATTTCTTCTCTTATGAAATAAAACTGATGAGCAATAGGCAGTGTTGGGCTCCAGGGTTTAGTGACTGTGGTCCAGACAACCCCAGTATATTGATCAGCAACAGTTCTCAACAGGAAAAAAGGAAGCTCTTCATCACACAGTACATCATGAACTTACAGGATCTATTGCCAAAAGATGAGTGAAAGCTATGATCATATATGGGTTCATAATGGGATTAGACAAATGTATGGGGTTTCGGCTACTCTTAGCCATGACAGATAACCAGACCCTCCAATATTCACAAGCTGTATTCCACTGAATACCAACTCTTCAGGGCAAGCAGCAGGGGAGTCTAATACCCACATGGCCTACGTTTGGATTTCTTGTAGTCATCTGTTGAAAACAGGATGCTGGATCTCAGTTTGCTCCAGCAAGGAAGTTCTCCTGAATTTGGGACCCTGCTTTTGGGCTCCCACATTCGGCTGAAAGCAAAATCCTCTTCTGTGCGCTCCCACAACTTTCTTATCATAAGCACCATTAGGACTGGCACAAGGGCGTACAGTAACATCAGCAAAAAAGTGGAATGTGTTTGCTGTGAAAAGCCGGCTTCCTGCCCACTCACAGCTGTTGATGTTTGTGCTTCTGTCCTGCCAGGAATACATTTGAGAAGGGATTCTGCTGATATTCAAGGTCACGGCTATTTGCACACATCTTATGCCTCATGACTTAACTGGGACCTTTATATAAACTCCTTTGGTTTCCTTTAAGCTCTTGGGGGCTTCTTTTAAGTACCCCTTACAGCACAGAGTTGTGGCTACCATTTATAACTCTAACGCTGGCTCAAGTTGGGGACTTCCACTCTTTTTCCTATAAATCTCATAAATTGTGATGTAAGTCCTGAACCTGGCATAGGCAGAAAAAGGGTAGCTAGCTCAAGAGACTCCAGAAGTATACCAAGTTCCTTAGGTCAGGCTACAACAATCTTAACATGAGAAGTTCTTGGCTTGAAATGAGAGACGACAGAATGGAGACTGGAAGTCACATGTGCAGGTTTAGAAACATGCGTACTAATGGGATTGTTTTGTGTTGTGGAGGGGCTTTCTGTTCATGCTCAAGGCATAGCATCCCACAAAGAGATTGGGGCCTTTGGATATGCTATGGAAGCTGAATTGCAATAGGACGGGAGACATCCCTTTTGACAGCACTGTTGGTAATACTCCTCATAGATACTGTTAAGCAGGAGGAGGCTATAGAATTCTGAAGTTAGTATGCATTCCCATACCAACATCATAGTCATAATGAGCCTTTGGGTATGCACTTATCTCATAAACAACTCAAGAGAAAGTGCAAAGTGTAAAGGATATTCTCAAACTGATATCCTTGCATCTGCCTTTTCAAGAAGCCTTTTGGCGCATACTCCAAAAACAGAATTGAGCTTCATTTCATGCAATAAAAGCTGGACTGCATGACAAAGTTCTACCTGAAAAATCCACGTACCATTGATTCAGGTAGAGGATTTCCAAACGTCAATTCTACATATAATACTAGAGATCTGCAAATAGTTATCTGCCTAATTCTTTCAAAATAATCTGAGAAATTCAGTCAGACTCTTCTCTCTGGGATTCTCATCATGATGAAAGCAAGTAGTATCCACCTGACCTGAATACATAGATGCTTCCTACTATTGTTCCACTATTCCTAGCATGGCAGGGGGGGTTATTTTCTGAAATGTGTGGTGCTAAAACAAAAGGTTCCCTTGGGTTGAGCTTGAAGCATCCATATATTTTCCTTGGAAACAATATGAAGTGGTTTGCCTTTGCCTTCTCCTGGGATGTTCGAGCCATGCCTACAGCCCCAGGATTTCTTGGTGGTTTCCACTGAAGTACTAACCAGTTTTAATATATTACTTTGTTTTAATTTTACCTTAGACTATTTTATATCAATGCAGCCATTTACTGAGGTCATCCCTTTCACTGACAGCAAGCAGTTCCTTTGCACGTATCACTTTCCAAGAAGTTTCCTAAAAGATTAAGGGACCCAAGGAAAATAGCCAGTCCTCAGAGAACTGTCAGAAGGCATGTGTGAAACTTTCAAAACTCCTCCATTTTGCTTGAGTGTTGATTATAGGTGAGGAGCAGAAGCAGCAGTTTCCTGCACCTTTAGATGCACACCCCAATGGACAAAAAAGGAGGGAGCAAATTACACATGATTTTTAGTAGCATATAGTTTCTCTCCACTGTCTTTTTCCAAAAAAGGGTGGTTGTCTGGCTGCAACCTGGGGGAAGGAAGAAAGGCTATTGTTTTTTAAAAGGTGTTTTCTCTTTGTTACCTTCTTTGCTTGAATTACATTCCCACCTGCTTATTTTCCCATAGAGAAAATGTGTTTCAACTGAAAATAAGTCAACATATCTGAATCCAGCAATTGTGGGGTGTTAAGCAGCAACATTGATACCCTGTTGCTTAAATTTCTAACATTAAAATCAGGGTGGGGTGGGGTATGTTTTCTTTCTTTTCAGGGTTTCTCCACACCTAGCCTGGATGGAAGAAGATTTATTATGGAGCCACAGCCCTTTCTGCTTCTTCATTGAGCATATGCAGATCACAGAAATTTTTCCAGACATGTGCATCTCATTCACACATTCAGTTTGTAGCGTACACTTAGCAGCTGCAGCTGAACCTACCATTTTGGGAATTTGCTTTGAGTAAGCTTCATTCCTTTTATTGTCTTCCCAGGGGCTGTTTCATTAATCACAAAGGATAAGAGTCCAAATAATCTTTCCCAACAGCAACTTTTAGCCAATACCCAGAGCAGCAGATATCTGCAGCAAAATTTTGATTTGTGGGGAGATCATTTTTAGGGGAAGAGCTTTTTTGTTTACCTCTAAAATGTTTTTTCTGTATTTGTCTATGCATATAGATGCCTCTACTGGTGTCCAGCAGTCTCCTTAGGTTTTGAGATTTTTTATATTAAAACTAAATAGAAAGCTATCATGTTACAAAGCAAAGCAGCATCCTCTAGCATCAGCTTCATTTACAATGCTGCCTCTGGGCTGCACTTAAACCCCATAAACATTGTTAGAAACTAAAAGTGTGGGTTCCTGTAATCCAATGGTTTGCTCAGAACTGTACCCACTGATGGGTTAAAAGTCAACGATGAGCTCATGGCAAAGAGCATGGGAGTGGGGTAGCAGGTGATAGGAACGATCTTGCTAATTTGCCTTCTACTAAGTTGACATTTTGTACCTTGCCATGTGCACCATAGCAGCCATTTTGTTAACAGTCAAACTCCTCATGACTAATTTGTAGACTAATTTGTGTACTAATCTGTAACATGCCCATTGCCCTAAAGGATCCTTATTCCTATGTTGTAGAATGTTTCTTCTGCAAGCAGAATAAGAGATGAACTGCATGTATAGTTTGAACCTCAGCATGAAATAAAATGAGAACTGAAGAGCCCACCAGAAAATGACTTATAAGCAAAATAAACATTCAAAGTGTAATGTAGAGGCTCAAGGTGGATTAAGTGATGCCATTAAGGCTGGATTTGGGACACAATCTATAGGCTCACTCAACAGTCTGAGCAAGGAAAGCTCCCCAACACAGCAGGGCTGGATTATCATATTTTGAAGTTAGTGTTACTACTAATTCCAGAGTCTAAAATTAACCACTGAGTAGATATGAGAATCGCAAGTAAATATGCTTACTTGACCTAGAAACTGCCTGCTGAGGGAGGAAAGAGGCAGGTGAAGAGGACTTGACTTGTGCCAGGAATTGACAAGTGTCAGCTCCAGTATCAGTTTCCAGTAGAAAATCAAAGTCAATCCCATAATTTGAGCTCATGCATATTGACTAAAAAGGACAATATTTTCTGGATAGATACGTGGCATACTTTCCAAATGGGCTGAAGCATCAGGACCATTCAGCTAAAATATACCTCTGTTTTCCTGGTTCCAGTTAGATGGCAAGGTCATGAGGCAAACCAGTGGAATTGCTTTAACTTCTTGCATCCATATTTGACCGGGTGACTTTCACATTTAACACTTCTGATTTAAAGTCAGAAATATGCAGTGGGAGTTTCAGGAATATGCAGCAATATCAGAAATAGCCTCATATTTGAAAAACAAATCTGATACAGAATTCAAGTTGGAAACCATCAATGGATTATAACAATACACAAGGGTTTGTATCACATCCAGAGTTTGGGTTTCTGTTAACATAAGGCTTTACTATGATTCATATTATACTGGGTATTATCGCTAGTTGTTGCATTTTTGCTTAATCTTGAAGTTCTCAATCAATACAATATATTTTAACATGCAGCATTCATCTAATGTTGGAGCCAGTTTGGTGAAGTGGTGAATATTTATTCTTTTCTCTCTGTTTTTCTTTTGATTGTGTTTTTAAGTACTTACTAAAATAAAAAATATGTCTAAATCCATGAAGTTAATAGTGTTTCATATTCTGTCTGCTTGCTTTTTGGTATATCATATCAAGTTACTGGCATTAAAGAAACACTGTGCCTTCCATTGCAAAACTCATAAAAGGGATCTGATCAATTTAAAAAAAAGGTGCAGCGGTTGGCAACTTGTGGCCTATTTCTGCAGTCTCTTGAAGCTTCCACCAAGATGGTAAACCACTGAAATTCAGTAGCAAATAACTAATTTTCAGCAGCATTATTTTGTCTTTCCTAAAATAAGAAATGTAGGGACAAAAACAGCATGTTAAAGCAAACCTTTCTGCCTTTACATAACATTCCAAGCCTTTTAAAACACACCCACACACACACAACTGAATCCCTTATTGTGACATTGGTGAATCACTGTTACACACCTCTGTGATCTTCACAGGCCTAATTTAAAAAAAAACATTAAAAAGTTCATCACCCCTGCTTTATTGTACTTCCTCAGTCTTACATTCCTGTTACTCACCACTAGGTTCCCGATGACCATGACCATCAGAAAGACAATGAAGCACATGGCCTGTCCAGCCACTTCCATGCAATCCCACATTGTCTCAATCCATTCTCCACAGAGGATGCGGAAGATAATGAGAAAGGCGTGAAAGAAGTCATGCATGTGCCAGCGTGGCAGCTCACAGTCACTGGAAATTTTACAGACATACTCCTTGTAGCTCTTCCCAAATAACTGCATGCCCACCACAGCAAAGATGAAAACTATGATGGCCAGCACTAATGTGAGGTTTCCCAAGGCACCTACTGAGTTGCCAATGATCTTGATTAGCATGTTGAGGGTTGGCCAAGATTTGGCAAGCTTGAAAACTCTCATCTGAAAAAGGAAGAGGGACCATGATTAATTTATGGAATTCTGCTTTTAGCCACAGTAATACAGGCATCTCTAGATCATTAAAGTTACGTATTCTGAAATCACAAGCTTCTGCTTGCATTTTAGACCTGAGTTGTTTCCACTATAGTTTTTTGCTATTTTTTTCTTGAGTTTCCCTATATAACATGGATGGGCTGTTTTTATGTTGCATGCAATCCTCATAGGCTTCCTAGGTGGCTTTCCACAGGGAAGCATCCCTTCCCAAATTACTGCATCTTGAAAAGCCCACTGAGAAGAAGCTGGAAGCTGCATTTGCTCAAACGGCAGCAAGAATTGCAGTGATGTAAGCTGGATTGCTAGGAAGAAAGGGAGAACTAGAAGAATATGATGCATGTTTATTTGTGATGCACATTTTTGTAGATGCATGAACATGTATGCATCTATGTACATGTACATTCTGCTAGCTTGTTTCCTTTTGAACAAAATGTAGTCAAGAAGGCTAAATCTGTATGGCAATGTTAGAATATACAAAGCCAGCAGTTCTCATTTTGGTCTCATGCCCCCCTTACATTCTTAAAAATGATTGAGGAGCTTTGGTTTATGTGGGTTATATCTATCGACATTTACTGTATTAGAAATGAAAACTGTGAAATTTTTAAATAGTTATTTATCTGACTTTGCGGATTCCCTGAGAGGATCTTGGGGACCCCCGGAGGTCCTCAGACTAAACTTTGAGAACTGCTGTTAAGCCATTATTACTGCAATGGCAGGTACTTTTCTATTTCCAGCAGTGTGTCAGTAACAACAGTCAAGATGACTGGCTGGGAAATTCTGGGAGTTGAAGTCCACACATCTTAAAGTTGCCAAGGTTGAGAAACACTGGTCAAGACAGCTACAATAATGCAAACCAAGGGGCAATCATCAGGAAAGCATAGGCTGTGAAACTGACTCTGGCATTGCCCAGTTTTTGCACTAACAATTTAATCTGCAGTTCTCTGCACTGTTTAAGGGGTCTCGAGATATCACTTCCCAATTTGCAACAAACATCCTAACCCTATCTGTCATGAGCACCGTTGAGCTGAATGCATCAGCACAACGGCACACATGACAATACCACGGAAACAAGAGTAAGGGATTAAAAGATAAGCAAAGCGACACACAACAGACACAGACCCCGAGGAGAAGGGAACGACCCCGGCCGGAAAATCCAGTCAAAAGAACGCAAAGGGGGAAGAAAGAGCGACAAAGACAGGGCGGATCACGAGGCACACCTGAAGCTGTCAGCAGGAACGCAACGGATATCGCCCAGCTGACAGCAATCACCGGCCGGAGGAAGAAAACGATTATGAGCGAAGCCCGGGGCACCAGCAGGGGCCCCGCGACCCCTCACCTACCGGCAACGAAGCATACAGGACTTGGGGGGATGACACGACCCAAGGTGGGGGGGGGGCGCTGACCGGCGCGGGCTATTTAAACCCCGCACCGGCACGCTCCCTTCACTCTCAGCTTTTTCTAGCTATGCACTATGCTGAAATAAACCAGAACCTGATCTTCCCTGAATTAGTGTCTCTGTTTTACTCAGTAGTAGGCAGCGCATGACACTATCCCATCTAGCATGTGCAGGAAAGACAAAAGATTTGCCCTCAGTGGCAAGGCGTCAAAGAATGAAGCTGCAGAAGTCTTTTCATAAGGGTTTGCAGAAGTAGTCACCTACCAGACGGAAGGAACGTAGCACAGACAGACCTTGGACGTTGGCAAGACCAAGCTCAACTAAGCTGAGAGTGACAATAATGCTGTCAAAGATGTTCCATCCCTGCTGGAAGTACTCATAAGGGTCCAGAGCAATCAATTTAAGCACCATCTCAGCTGTGAATATCCCTGTGAATACCTGCAGAAAAAGAAAATATAAACTTGACTTCTAAAAATGAGAAGAATTTATTTTTCTTTAAGAGTGTGCCAGTGAAAAATGTTTAATTCAAAAGGTAGCCATAAACTACCTTCTACAACTAACAAGAGCAGGCAGTCCATATACTTTTCAGTGGAAGACAGGCAAAATTTTGATAATTTTCCAGGGACGGAGCCATCAGAGGAAACTGCAGAAGTTTCCCCTCCCCTCCCCTCCCCTCCCTTTCTTCCTTCATAACACTTTTTCATAAAATAGCCACACATCTTAAAGTTGCCAAGTTTGAGAAACACTGGTGTACGCAAAAGTTTCAAATGTTAGGGAAAGTAGCAGCCAAAAACAGATGCACAATATTTTAAAGAAACCAAATCATCAAATGACAAATCAGAATACTCCTTAGTGACTTGGACAATAAAATGGCCCAGATTCATCCTGATCTGCATACCCACAGAGAAGACAGAATGGTCCACCATCATGTACTATCTCTCTGGAAGCACGACAAGCAAACAGGAAGGCACAGACATAAACATTTCTGGAATTTAACCTGAGGTACTCTTATTCTCCATGATACTGTATCCTTTCTCTTGTAGAGAGAAACGCAGTTTCAAGAGCAAACAAAAGGAGAGGAAAATCAACAAAATAAAGGAGAAATTATGCAAAAATGCAGTTATACTCTGCTTCTGTAGTTAAGTTTCTTCAGGGGATGAAAATAGAAGTTAAACATTTCTCCAAAAAGATGGTTATTAAAGATTTTATGATATTTAGCCTAACAGCAGCTCATCAGTAGCCTGCCTTTTCCTTGTGCTAACCTGTGACATGCCACGGCACGATATAAATAATAATAGCATCATACTATTATGTCTGGATGCTCTTCTGCTTTCCAGGGTTGATGGAGTACTGCTGACTTGGCAATCTATCAGAGACCTGACAAATGCCCCAGAAGCATTCATCTTGTAATTGGATTTCATGAAGGAAATACAATGGGGTTAACAGAACAAAATATGTCTGCTGTGTTTCCCAAGGAAACTGGCTAGTGACCCAACTCAGTGGGGAGTGCAGGCCTGCAAATTCTCTAAGATAAATTGCCAGAAATACTGCAAAATAGCAAAAACTTCACAGAGTTGGATGTTTAAGTTATTTAAGGGACAATCCTATACCCATAGCTAGGTAAGAACTGTTGAATTAACCAATATCTATATGATAGTAATGTAAGATTTTACTTCTAATTTATCAATTATTTTAATTAAATATTGCTTTAATTGAAGCATTCAGATGAAGATAGCTGAAGCATTAGAAGGACAAAATGAAAACAACATATTTACAGGGGAAAATATTGAAAGATTTAATTACAGAAACAGAAGGACTACCAATTATTAATCTCTCTGAGTACTTGGAAGTAAAAATAAGTCCTTTTTTTTAAAAAAAAAGTTTACCTTGTACAAATATAATAGCTATATTGACATAATCTTTAGATTCAATTACAAGAAAGCATATAAAAGTATAAACATATATTTTTAAAAATATATGGTCCAAAGAAGTAGTACTATGTACACCACATGTTAACCTAGCTAAAAAATTGTGACTGAGTTACAATTTTATCATATAATACCGTATTCTAATATAATGGAAGAAATGTGGCATTTGAAATTTGAAAATGAAATTTGCAAGATTCCAATACAAAGATAACCCTGCCACAAGAGACAATCACATGCAAACTATACATTCAGTATCCACACATAGGCATGAGGATGTTTCAGCATCTTTTAGTGTATGGGTTACAGTGACCCTGGTAGGAAGATACCAGCAACTGATTTTTTTTTAATTGTCTGTTCAATGTCCTTCTGGTCTCCACATGCAGAGACTACTTATGAACCCTTTATTTGCCTGCACATAAAGAAGTCTAAAATAGGAGACTTCTTTTAATACAGTAAAGCTGCTGTATAGCTCCCTTGAACAGAGATCTGCATGGATGACATCTCATTTAATTTGGCAGTGAACCAAGGACCTAGGTCTTTTCCCCTACTTGAAATGAGGGCATTGGCAGAACTAAAATAACATCAGCAGGAAAGTTCCCCAGAGTTATTGGGAACTGATCAGAGTCCATCCATCTCCTTAGAGAGATCAACATTATTGATCCTGAATCCTTGCTGAATTTTGGATTCCTGTTAAAACTAATTTATGGTCAGTTCATAACAAAGGTGTTTGTTAAGCCTCCCCTAAATCTCCAATCATAATAATCTAGTTGTATGCAAAACACTAAATGAAGAGGCAGGGTTGCTTATGCAACCCAATCTCCACAAATGTTTACACACTGACTTGAATCTCTAGCTGAGAATACAGCCTTGGTGGTTGTGAGGCCATCATCATGGCAATGCTGCATCTTCTTATAACATTGCTTCAGAGCAAGGATGAGCAAAGGAGGCTCTCCAGATATTGTTGCACTACAACTCCCATCATTCCATTCCACTGGCCATGCTGTCAAGAGCTGATAGAAGTTTTAATTCAATGATACTTAGAGGCCACATTATGCTTCCTGTTCTAGGGCTTTGGGCATGAGGAATGGTAAGGTTAAAACTCCTCTTTTGGCAGCAACAGTGAGTTTCATCTCTGTCTTCTCTCAAATGTCATTGCTTTCAGTAAAGTTTGCTTATATAGCCTCCTCATTTTGCTACCCTGAAATAGGGTAGAGAAATGGTAAAATCGTTTTCACTTGGCCTTCTATGAGACCCTGTAATATGAGAAAAGCTGGGCTCTGGGCTTAGGAAAAAGAAAATAGTGAGAAAATAGTGCTTTGCGTAGATCAATAAAAGTATAACTAATATAAAGAAAGTTCTTTGTTTCTCTCAAAGAACTAAAAGTCATTGTCAACCAATTACTTGAGATTATGATCAAAATAAAGACAAAACACTTTTTAACAAAATGTCTATGACATTTGCTATTCATTCCCAAACAGTATGAAGATGGTCAGTAGCAAGACTGACAAACAAACAAGCAAACAAGCAAGCATCATGGAGGATACAGGTGTGTCAATTCCTTTTAGGTATCAAAAATATACCAGAAATATCTGATTTGTCACTGCTGAAAATAGAGGGACCACCTGTTTGTTCCAACTTGCCAAGTGTTACATTATTATGGGATCAGTGGTCATCTCTCTCTTGCAGGCACTTCAGAGTTGTCATACTATTAAACCAAAGAATGAAGAGCAGTTCTCCTACCAGGTTGCCCACATTCAACACTCTGCTGAACTCTTCCGTCATTGGGTAGTGTTCCATGGCCATGAAGACAGTATTGAGGACAATGCAGATGGTGATTCCCAGATCAACAAAAGGGTCCATGACGATTAACTTAACAAACCGCTTCAGCTTCACCCAGGGTGGGCAGCAGTTCCATATTAACACCGTGTGGGCAAACTTATACCACCATGGTGGGCACTTCTGGTGTGCCTCTTCCAGTTCTAAAACCAAAAATCAAGAGGAATCTCTACCACACAATCACTTTCACTAGATAGAAATCATGAATTACTAAGAGTGCTAACTTCAGCCAACTAATCAATGAGATTGACTAATTAATTAAAGCAGTGTTCCTCAAACTGGCATCTAAAACTATATCAGATTACAACTTCTATACTGTACTTTCCATCCATACTTGGACTGGAGATTACCAGAATTTGCCTATCAAGTCTGCTGAAATCTCATGTTTTACCTCCTTCATTATGTTGCACTGGGGGTATACAATATAGATTGCTGCAACTAATAACACACTAAAAGAAAGCAGAACCAACCCACATAAGAGGAGGTGTGTCTACAGGAATTAAAAGAGTAGGAAGACTGAAAAAGAACAAGGAAACAATACTAGATACAAAGCAAAACAGCAGATAGAACCAGAATGATTTTATAACTTAATACTGTACTATCATGTATGGATACTGTATAATATATAAGAGGGAAACATATGTCAAACATATGTTGAACATATGTTTCAAGTAAAGATGTTCACTTTACTGTAAAAGGCACAAGACTTGTGGCAGGAAGCTAATCTCTTTCAAAACACTTTCTCATGAATGTGACAAATGGCTCTGAAGCTACATTTTCACTGGTTACCAAACTAAACTAGCCTGTCTTCCATTTCTATGATTTCTGGCTAAACTTTATAGCCATTACCAAATAATCTGGTATTTGCTCATTTATCTCCTATACTATCTCTATTTTAGAGCAATCTACAACATACTAAACATGGAAATATTATAAAAACAGCTTTTTTTTTACTTCAAAAAGCAATTCAGTTCCTTCTAAAGTCAAGGCATTCACCTTCCAGAGTATTGGAGACCACGCTGAGTGCACTCTCTGCTCGCTTCTCCAGGCCCTTTCCCTCACTGCCATCTACACACAAGTGGTTTTGATCAGATTTCTCATGTTCTCTCACTGGGTCTGACTGTAACAGAAAAATGAGATCCACGATTAAAATAAAATCAGTGGCAAAAATGTAATTTTTTGGATAAAGAAACCTCTATGACCATTAGCATTAAAACCTGAAATGGCCCTTGAACTGGAGATCTAAGCTATGTGAGGAAGGAATTCAAGCTATCATGTTACTCTAGTTAAAGGAAGGACTTTAAAAAAGTAACCATATCAATAAGGAAATCACTCTGTATCAACAAAAGGTGATTGTTGATACTCCTTGAGCCCTATAAGAACTTCAGTACCAGGGTTTGCTAGGACTAAGCTAACCACTAGATGGCCATATCAAGTAGTAACGCATTCAGTTAGTTAATTATTGATTATAAAATTTATTATTGCTATGTTTTCAGTGCCAAAAGCAGAGAGGTTTTCTGCCTCAAGTACCAAAACAATTTGACTGACTTCTGGAAATATGAAACTGGATTTGGATGGGGTATCGTTTACTGCTGTGTCTCAGAGAGCTGAAAAGCTACCTTTTATGCTGCAGACTTTTCTCCCCTAGAACAACCTTCTGCTTTCACAACTGTGTTCATTAATCAGTGCTTCTTGCTGATTTCCATTTACACTGGGATAGATGTGGAGAAAATGAAAAAGGGATTGTACCCTTACAGTCCAGTTTGATGGGCTCTGCTCCAATTCAGTTGGTCCTAGCAGGCCACTAAATTGGCTTTGCCATCCACATTTCAGCTTGCACCAATAAAATTCTAATGAGGATTTCTGTAACTTCTGAATAGGCAGCAAGAAGATTATATTTTCCTCCTTAGTTCCTGGTCGGTGGAGAACATACCTCATCTATTGTAGCTGATCGCTCCAACACCAAACGTGGGATGACCTGACCATTGCAGTCTTTTGGTCCCTCTTGATCACTCTGAGCCTTTTGATCTGATTCTGCTTTTTTCTTTTTTTCCACTATGATGCTTTCTGCAGAGCTGTTATTTGCTGCCTGTTCCTGAAGCTGCAAAAATATAAGAGATTTAGCAGACGAGAACCTCTTTACTGAGCATCTGGAACATTCAAGTCATTCATTTGGGTTGAAAGAACATCTCCTTGTGACACACTGAGCAACGTTAGAACTGGCAGCAAAAGAACCAGGAAAAGACCGTTGACATTACTGAAATGGTGACTTGTTAACTTTTCCCTTGAATTTTGAACTCATGGATTTCTTCAGAGTGGAGTAAGGAAGATGGAATCCTATTTCAGAAGGATGAAAAAATGCTGTGTATGTATGTATGTATGTTATTTATGTTACTTTTTCAGAGTCTTCTTCTCCCATCTGGTGCCCTTCAGTTATGTTGGTCTGCAATTTCCATTTGTCCCCAGCCAGTAGGACAGCCAAGTTAGTAATGGCTCGTGGAAGTGGTGATCCCACAAATCTCAAGGGGACCAGGCAGGGAAATGGAAATGTCTGTATTTATGAACTTTATTAAAATTACTGTTGGAAAAGATGAGTAATAGTGACAAATACGATGCTCAGAACTTATACAGTACAGCATTCTAAAGTATCCAAAAATTCTGTAAATATCATCTCAGTAATATTTATATAAGCATTGCAACATATATTAGTATCATTATTTGTTAAAAAGATTTGATTTCTGATGATAAAACAAGATATATTTCAACAGCCTTCACATATTTGCTAGTCAACATGCATGATTCCAACAGGTCTTGATCATCTGTCATTTAATAGTTATCTATACATTAATTTTTTCTGCAGAACAGGCCATTTTTTCCACTGTTCAGGTGTAACCTGCTGATCCACTAAATAGTATCAAATAATGATAAATAATAATAATTTATTAAACTTGTATGCTGCCCAACTCTCAATGGCTTGCAACAATCAAACAAAAAATTACAACAAAATCAATAAAACATTAAAGATAAAGATAAAAGATGGCAAGTGTGATAGACAAGATAGAATGAAGCAAGGGGTCCTACTCTCCCTCACCAAAGGCTGGGTGAAGAGCTCTTCTGAACAACAAGGACTACCTGTACTCCATTCTGTGTTTTTTAGAATGTCATGTTGAATGTTTGTGCAAGCAACGTATCATTTGTTGAGGACCAAAGGAATAAAATATGTTTTCTATGTGTGTTCCATTTAAGCAGCTCCAGGAAGCCAATCCTGTTGGTAAGATTTCTGCTGTCAGTAAACCTGGCAAGGAGTCTGAGAGGCTATGTCCTGTATGTCACCACTCAGGAATGAAATAGTAAGCAAATTGCTGGCTCACAGTTGATGCTTAAAACTCTAAGGCTGCAACGGCAGGGAGGAGGGAGTGTGCAAACAAAAGGGGGTATGTCATATAAATGTCAATTTCTCACACACTTTGTGTTAAAATAATGACAACAATAATGACTTGAAATACTCAGCAAACCAAATAATACCTTTAAATAATACCCTTAAAAGAAAATTTAAGAACTTCAGCAGCACTGCCCCTCTTTTTTTAAAAAATAAATCTAATCTATCCTGGGCCAAATTATACCAAATATTAGTTCAATAAAACTAAACACACACACATACACATACACACATAAGAATTTGTTCAAACCTGAATAATATACTTTTTAAGCCAACGAAGTGATTAATCTTTTAAAAAATGGAGTATTCAGCTAATAATTGGTGGGAACAGAATTTGGTCAGAAATATTAGTGAGCCCTGTGGAGTTCCTGGTGCTCTCTGAGCTTGGTTGTTTGCTTGCAGACATTTCAGTACCCAGCAAGGTAACATCATCAGTGTGAGTGTGGGGTTTACTGCCTGTTTATATACAGTAGCTTGCTCTGCCAGTTTTGGTGGGGTGAGCCCCCTCAGGGACCGCCTTGAGGCTAAAGACAAGTTCTTCAAACTAGTCTCTGCTATGATTCTGATAGAAATCAGCTTCCTGAAGCTGCTATTTGCAGGGACAGGGTGGTGGAGCTGGGGGCTGGAAAGAGCTTCAATTTGCAGCTGAGGTTTCTCTTTAAATGTAAATAACCAGTTTAGCTTTTTGTTCTTGGAAGTATGCAGACTGAGAAAGTGTTAAATCCAGCTCTTCTGGATCTGTTATTTATATAACAAAACAGCCAGGCATGTTAACTGTATTCCTGCAATTGCCACATCTAAACTGGTCCTTTGTGGAAGCATGTTTTCAAAATGAAGTAGCTGCTGAAAACTGTGTGGAAGAGTCCACCACTTCCTTTCCCACCACCACAGTTGCAGCAGACATTGTCTCAGAAGGTCCCATTGGTACCAAAGAGTTTCCTTTGCAGGGCTAATAACAGATTTGGTGGGGTTTCCAGAAGAACCACAGCAAGGAGGGGAAAAAAGTAAGCTCCCCTTTTCCATATATCATAGTAAGAAGCTTTTCCAGTGAATTAATATGAGTAAAGCTTGGTATTTATTGTGGCTTTACTGCTACCTGTTCATCCTGTAAACAAAGGAATGTAACAAAAGTACTTTTTTTTTGCTTTCCTTTAATCTTTCTTCTCTACATTCCATTTTTTCTGGACCCTTCCACACAACAGGGTTTCCACTTTGCAACATTTCACAAAGCAACCGAAGCTGACTCATGATTTTCTTCATTTCAGCAAATTTCAAAGTGCTGAGAATACATAGCACATCATTAGCTAATCAGTGTTCTCTTCAGCTGATCAATAAGAGAGTATAAAGAATGTCATTCATCCAGTCCTAGAGTAACAAAAGTTCCCTCCCTTCAAAATAATATTTTGGGGGGAGGGGTGCTTTCAGGTCAGTCTTGACACCTAGCAACTGCCTGGACTAGTCCCTGCAATCTTCTTGGCAAGGTTTTTCAGAAATGGTCTGCCCTTGCCTCCTTCCTAGGGCTTGCTATATCTTTTTTTCCTCTTGTTTGTAACCCAAAGAAGTTCCTGGCTACAAAACCGCCATCTGCACTTCATATAAAAGCTGGCAATGTTGCAATCAGGTGTTTTTCACAATAGCATGTTGCTGCCTATGGCTCAAATAGGGAGAGGGGAACATGCATTCTGAACAATGATCAAGACAGACACCAGGATGGAGATGTTGAAGTCTGTCTTGGGTCCAGGGGCTCTGAGGCAGTGGGAGACAACATTTTCCACTGCAGGGAAAGCAGACCACCCACAAGCTCTGCAGAGCCACAGTGGTTCAAGGGGAAAAACAGCGTTGCTCTGGTTTCAGATAAACTGGTATTGCACCAGAAATAAATTGCCAACCCCCCAAAGTAGCCAATATTATGAGATCAAAGGGGTCCTAAGCTGATTCTGAGCTGGGGCAAAGCCTTTGTCTAGAAGTGTCCTCTCTCTTACCTGCAGAATGAAGTTGAGCTATCAAAAAGGCTCTGAATCCCTTGAGGAAGGGGAATTGTAGATACTTAAACCTTCTGGAATTGGATGAATTAAAATAAATAAGCATAAAGAAAAGGGTCCTGACCAGTCTTTGTTGCTCTTTCTGATGCTTTTTCAGTTGTTCCAGCATCTTCTGGAACTCTGCTTCTTTTTCTTGCTCCTCCAGTAAGGTGGCATCATTCTGCTCTGCATAGGCCATCGCCACCACAGCCAGGATTAAATTTATGAGATAGAAAGAGCCCAAGAATATGATCACAACAAAAAAAATCATGTATGTTTTCCCAGCTGCTCGCAGGGTCTGGAATAAGAAAAGAAGAATTTTATCCTTCTTTGAACCTGGAAGTCCAGACTTCCATTCTTATATATATATATATATATATATAGCCTTTGTATATAGTCAGTAGTCTGAGGAATACACTTTGAGCATACTCAAAGCCTCTGTGCTGTACTTCACATATTGCTTGGCATTTTAAAATACAGTTCTGAGACTGAGGATCAAACTAGACAAAGGGACCATGGTTGGTGGTCATTAGGGACTTCGAAATGACCCAGCTGGATCCTTATGTTCTTATCTGTCAATGGAGCTCCTACCTCTTTACCTTTTTGTAAAACAATCCCAAGAGTCCCCTTCTGGGAGAGATGGGCGGTGATAGAAATTTGAAGAATAAATAAATCAGAGATGGGGAATTTGGACTAGTGCTGGATCCCTGTACCCTGTTTTCCTTCCCCGGTTCCCATTATTTCTCCTATTAAGGAAAATTAATAGGGGTGCATACAAGTAGAGGTGGGGGAAATTTTAATTGGAAAAATAGCATGGGGGGAGAGGTCTTTCTACCATTTCCCTGCATCCCATGCATGTTTACAAAAGTTTGAAAAATAGAATATCTGGACCAATGTCTTCAATGTCTTCCCTAGCTGGGGTCTGATTCTATCTGGTGAGATAAATGCAACCCCAGCACATGTTCAGAAGCTTCCATGAACATTGGCAAAAATGCTGGGAAACATGAACAAGGTTAAAAAGTAAAAGGGAATTCCTAGAACAATAATAATATATAAACCTACCAACTGGAAGAGATTCTCCCAATAGTCCTGGGTCATGAGGCGGAAGAGTGAAAGGAATGCCCAGCTGAAAGTGTCATAGCTTGTATAGCCATAATTTGGGTTTCGGCCAGCTTTCATGCAGAGAAATCCTTCAGGACATTGTCTACAGTGGGTTATACAAAAAATATCAATATGGTATCATGCTATAACAGAAGAATTTTCTTCTTAAATCTGAGGCATAATCTAGATAGCCACAATCATCATTCTTGTCCCAGCTTATATACTAGGGTCATTATTATAGAGATATTGCTGGCTTTAAGAATTGTACAGCAACCTGACAATCATCATACTCTATATAGCTTTTCCTAGCACTTAATTCCAACCCCAGTTGTTTGAAATTATTTTTACAATATGTTCTTGTCAGTTCCATGGACTCTTAGGAAACTAGGAGTCCCCTATGTATAGTTTGCAAGAGGAACAGAAATGGGAATGCTGCTAGGAGCCATTATAATTATTACTAGATTTTTATGCCACTTTTTAAATATATATAACTTAAGGTGGCAAACATACCTAGCAGTCCTACCTATTTTCCTCACAACAACAACCCTGTGAAGTAGGTTGGGCTGAGAGAGAGTGACTGGCCCAAAGTCACCCAGCTGGCTTTCAGGCCTAAGGGAGGCCTAGAACTCACAGTCTCCTGGTTTCTAGGTCAGCACCTTAACCACTACACCAAACTGGCTCTCATATTCTTTTCCCAGACATGAAACCCCCTCCCCACTCAAAAAAAGATTCAACTGTTGAGAGAGACCTCACTCACCCAGCATCAGAGCTGTTCCCACAGAGCAAAGCATCAAGTGCACCATCAAGGAAATAGAAATTGGCTTCACAAGCAAACAAAACATAAAAAGCAAGAATAAGAATTGACTTTGGAGCAATTTCACCTTCATTTAAAAACAGCCAGAAGAATAGGAATTAGGAGGAGAGCCAGAACTGCAAGCAGGAAGGAAAACATCTATACAGGTACTATGGATAGGAGTTAATCAAGGTGAACCAAGGCCATGACATTGAAAAATGGGGGGATATATTTGTTTTGTCCTTGAGATGAAACATACAGGTACTGTATTATCATAAGTGGGTCCCCTGCCGATAGCTGCTTTTAACTAAAAGCAAAATCATCTTCCCACTCAAGTGGAAATCCTAATCAAGAATCTCTTGTGTCTCATATAGCTGCATCTACAGTAAGACACTTGATGGGAATCTGTGTAATATAGTAACTAATGTATTTCCTTCCCCACACAATCACGAAACTCATTACTTTGAGTAAGTTATCGTTTTTGTTTTATCCGTTTCATAGGATTCTTTTAAAATGGAAGAGTGATTTGCCCATGGCAATCTAACTTCCTTGGAGAAAGATAAGAAATCAAATGGAAAAGAATGGATTGGAACCAAAAAACACAAATGTAAATCTAAAGTAATTTAGTGACTGTTTTTCCTTGAGCTCATGTATTAGAAAGTTGGGAGCATGTATGAGTATTTGTGGGTTTGTGGAAGAGAAAAAGAGAAGGAAAAACAGCAATTAGTCTTAAGGGGTTACTTTCACTTTATCTCTGTGAATATAAGGATCAATGAGAAGAATTTCCATCAAAAATCTGATCCTGATGTATCACATTCTGAGAATCAGGAGAAATTCATCTTTTATTATCTACAGTTTCACGCAGGCCATACAACAGGCAAAGTTAGATTGCTGCCTAAGATGGTAATATTGAATAGGTGGGTGATGGTGGCGGCAGCGGTGGTAAACTATTGAAGAATAGAACTATACATCTGTCCTTCATCCTAAGCTGGCATGTGCCATTGGAAGCAGGGCAAATAATTGACAACATAGGGATGTTTACTATCTGTATTTGTAAACCACTTGTATTCAATAATTAAGGATACTCTAGGATTTTGTTAAGTCCACATTCTTTAGGAAACAGATCTAATTCATACTTTCCAGATTAAAATGCATATTGGAATTTTTTGAGATGGCAAAGCTCAACAAATTCACAAACCTTTCTTATAGGTCACCAGGAAGTGACTGTAAAAATCCGTAAATTGTATTACAGTCCTCTGAAATTACATTATTTTAATTATAAGTGTTCTAGATTGTCTCAGAGGGGATGAATTGAAATTGGTCATACTGTATTACCATCTGTAGTGGCAATGTCCATATACCCATTTTGATCAAATGTTTTTGAGGAAATCGGAAAGAGTTGTTATGATTAGGTCAACCTATAAATTTGATTTATAAATAAATAAATAAATAAATAAATAACTCTTGACAACTTCTGTTGACATCTTGTGCACAAGTGTTGCATACAGAACTTGTGCAGCATGAGAAATAATTTAATTTTTGTTGCCAGTGGCCAAATTTACTCTTGTAAAACACTGGAGAACCAAATTATACTAATGTATTTTTTAGTATTAGCTAAATTATTAGCTGATTATTCAAATTTGGTCTTTATTTCTTAGTTACGTTTTTCCTGATTAGTTTTCAGAGCAGTTTAATACATGAGTATATCTTCTTAAAATAAGTATTCATATATGTGTGGCGTGCTTCTCTCTCTCTCTCTCTCTCTCTCTCTCTCACACACACACACACACACACTGTTTGCATGTTTTTTCTCCCCCTCCCCTGTCCTCACTATTTTGGATTTTCCATTTTTATCTTTGATATTGTGTTTATTTCAATTTTTTACTTTTTAAAATGGTGGATTTCTTGAATAAAAGAGTCTTGCCTTCATTGTCAATGTATTCATCCCAGTCAAAGGTACCATTGCCACTGAGAGTAAAGTTGTCATTCAGAGTGCTATTGTCAAATGGATCCATCCCTAAGGCATCCTGCAGGGTGTCATTGGTGAAGGGTGGCCATCGAACACACTTGTGCCGCAGGTTCCCCATGAACAGCTGCAGGCCAATGAGGGCAAAGACCGCCAAACAGAACACAGTGAGGATCATGACATCAGAGAGCTTCTTCACAGACTGGATCAAAGCTCCCACAATTGTTTTCAGACCTTTTTGGGGAGGGGGTTAGAGAAGGGAGAGAACAGAAATTCCCATTTGTTATAGGCAATAAAATGGACCTTCTTCCAATCTGACTTTTTAAAAAAAACACCTTCTTTTATGAATTATATTTGTTAGCAGGAAAATTTTAAGAAGGTATATTTTGAAAAGAATTGGAAGGCTAGTTACATAAACTATGGCAAGTCATTTGTTGCTGTGCTTTAATTTAATTTAATTCTCATAATTCCAAATGATGGGCATACAATGGATCCACTTTCCCCTCAGTAGGTAAAGGTAAAGGTTTCCCTTGACGTAAAGTCCAGTCGTGTCCGACTCTAGGGGGCGGTGCTCATCTCCGTTTCTAAGCCTTGGAGCCGGCGTTGTCCCTAAGGACCCGTCCGTGGTCATGTGGCCAGCATGACTCACGGAACGCCGTTACCTTCCCGCCGAAGCGGTACCAATTAATCTACTCACATTTGCATGTTTTCGAACTGCTTGGTGTGCAGGAGCTGGGACGAGCAACGGGAGCTCACCCCGCCGCGCGGTTTCGAACCACCGACCTTCCGATCGGCAGCTCAGCGGTTTAACCCGCAGCGCCACCGTTCCCCTCAGTAGCATGATTATATTGCTTTTAAATAAAGGCAACCAAAACTCTACTTTTTACTATAATATCAATTACAGATTTCATGATCCAGTAAAGTGGTATGCCCACTCCACTACAAGCCTGACTGATTTGTATAAAAAAGCAATATCCCTAAATTCATCTTTGGCTTTATCATCCCCATTACCCACCTGGAATGACTGTAATAGTTTTAAGCGCTCGAAGAACACGGAATGTCCGTAGAGCAGAGACATTACCCAAATCTACAAACTCTGTGACATAACTAGAAAAAAAAAGGCAAGAAAGTTGTTAATGTAAAGACAATTTACAGAGGGACTACGCACAAGCTAGAGAGATAGAACTGGAGACAGATAGGCGGAAACACAACTTTCACTTAGAAAGTATTCTTTGTAACTCCTGTGTTATTAAAATTGAACAGACACACTTTAATGAGGCACAGAAATCTGCTTCTGTTAGATCCATTTGGGGTGTATGTCAGAATGTATAAAGTTTTTAAAAGTCATGACAACACCCTTCATTAATCACTTATTTTGAAGAAATCATCTAGACATTTGTTAAATATAACTGTTCAACAAATATGAAAGAATTCAAGGTTTATTTTTCCATTCTTGCTTACCTCAGTTACAGGCTGAGTGCACTTTAGTAGGGAGAACCATGTGAATATCCCTCTAAACATTTATTTACTGTTTACTGGTATTTACAAATGTTTAGTAATATAGCATTTCTGATTGCTGTAATTACTTTATTCAAGACAGACAAAATCCAGCGGCTATCATTTTTTGTTGATAGGGTTGTATGAAAGTTTCTGAAATACGTTTTGATGTACTTTCTCAGCTATATATTCTGGATTGGCATGTTTTATTCAAATTTAAATCACATTTGGACTTTTTATCTAGACAGTCTAGAATTTTTTTGAATATTTGTGTTAAGATAAATATTATTAAAATGAATTTAACTCCAAGGCTGATTTATATTTTAAGAGGTTTTCCTATTTTATTCCATTTTTCTATTTTAAACAAATTTATATGATATTAAATTCAGAGCATCCTTTGAAATTTCCATTGTGTAATTGCCTATTGGGAAAGGTGGATTTAATTTTATACACTCCTGGGGCATTTATTTTAGGTTTGGTCACTGGTTGGAATAAGGAATTTCAGAATTCACCTATACTTCAGGCTCATCTTGAAAACTACTATTTGGCTCTGCTGAAATCCTGCTGGGATCCTTGTATGTTCAGGGCCAGTACCTGAACATCGGACAGCTAGTTATTTAGCTATCTGGATTAACATGCCATCTACCCATCCTTGAGTGAGCAGAAACTATGGCATGCTGGTCTCCCTCACTTAGTGCTAGCTAGCTAGCTAGATATGGAAATATATATGGAAAATATCAGGTTGTAGGTATTCTGGCTTTTTACTTGTTAGAATTATTAGTATAGGATAATTCAATTTAAAAATAAATTTGCTTTTTACATTAATGGCACCCCCTTCTTGGCAATCAGCAGGCAGTAAATTAAAGGGAGGCTGAAGAAGTGCTGGATGGCATGATATCACAATGGAGATAATGCCACCTGCTGCCACCCTCTGTAATGTCTGTTTAGTCCCTCAGTCAGTTCTCTGTCCATCCAAAAACAAAGAAACCAGTATACTGCTACCTGTATATAGCTTGTTCTATACATGCTCTGCCAGGCCAGCCTGATTACAGATATCACCCTAAACAGTGGCTATGATTTAAAGTATATTCTGAACTAAATTCTAGCTTTAAACAGAGACCAGCCAGATCATGATCACCTAAGGACCAGCTTTCACCATTATTTATCAGACTGGTTTGCAATGTATATGAATAATGGTAAGGGGCAAGTTACTAAGTTTTATTAATTGGTTTTGTTATTTTAGTGTACATTTCTTGCTCAATGAACACTCCTTCAGCTTAATGAGTGCTCAACACATTTGTAATTAACAACTCTAAGGGAAGAAACTATTTATAAAATTTTATAAATTATAAAAACAAAACAATTTAAAATCAAGGACTACTAAAAATAAAAGTGGCACGAACTATTACAAACTCATCTAAATAAAGCTGTTCTAGCCAACTATCTAGAGAGCAACATCTCTTTAATTCTGCTTGGTCTCAGAGAAGCAGGATATACATCCTTTAAAAAAAAACACTTTGGGGATGGGATTAAGAGTTGTGGTTTCATGGATTGCTATCTCCATAGAGTATCACAGGAAATTATTTTTCCCATGCTGACCCCCATTCAATTTCCAAAAGTTGGTTTCCATAATACTCTCGCAGAATGCAACATACGCCATGACGATGACACTGAAATCCAGCCAATTCCAAGGATCTCGCAGGAATGTAAAGCTGTCAATGCAGAATCCCCGAGCGAGTATCTTGATCATAGCCTCAAAGGTATAAATGCCAGTAAAAGTATATCTGTGAACAAGCAAGTGTCAGGGAACAAGGGAAACAGAATTAATTACGAAAATATAAATATATGTTGTTGATTTTTTTAACAGTAACATAAAATTCCAGCTTTTACAGCCTATTTTAATAAAAGTCTCAGGCCAGCATCAAAAATAAGATAAATTATAACTAATTTACAGCAGAAGAAAGTTGGTTGATACTTATTTCCTAGATGTACAGTATTTCCACTCCAGAGTTAAATTTTCAGTTTTGAGAGCCATTTAACTTACAGATATTCAGCCATCAGACCTAAAGAACTATAAAAGAATGGGAGACTATGGGCCTCATGACCTTCTACCATACCCTTTTCTGCAAGCTCTAGAGATGGCTGAAATTTAGGGGTATGTTTTTTCAAGGCTGCTAAAATCAAAACAATCAGCAAAATAGATGCCTTAGGCTTCCTTTATACACTTATTTTACTTAACTATCCACCCCAGAAAAGCCCTCTGAAGGGCCAAAAATGTTTGTCCCACCTCCCCTGTTGATATCACCACATCATTCCCCAAAGCACATCAGAAACCTGTTGCATAAGTGCTAATTAGCTGGTACTATGTGGGAACACTCTCCTTTGCAACACTGGGTAACTGACTGTCCAAATTCATCTTTCATAAAAAGGCAAAGATGTCCTCAATTTGAAAAAAACCTGCCTTATCATCTTCTCCTCCCTCATGCAAACTGAGTTCTGACACTGTGTGAGTTCACAGAGAAATACCCTAAATGCTTATAAAAGTCAAGGTGATTAGATCACACAAGTTTCACCTTGTCTTGTGAATTCTTGCCCTTCTCGATTATACTCTTTTTCATCCATTCTAAGCAATAAGGACCAGACATAAAATCATTAAAGATGGAGGAAAAGAAAAAAGAAAACATACTCCACATGCTTGGCCCATGGTGGTGGGTCACTCATAGTCATGAAGAAACAGTTGGTTAAGATGGTTATCATGATAAACATGCTGAATAATTTGAAAACAAAGTCAAGGAAATGCCTCAGACCTCCACTGAAAATACCCCTTTCCCACAAAATACTTATTTCTTAAGAACTACACCTCTTATGGACAGCAGCACTTTCAGCCAGAGTCCAAAAATTCACAGTTCAACTAATTCAGCTAAAGCTATCAACAAGGCTATGGGTTTGTGCTTGTTAAAAAGTCATCCAGTTCTCACAGCAATCAGCTTTTCAAACTAAAGAATTAAGAAAAGTTGTTTAGAAATGAATCCAAGGCTATGTTCAATGAAGAAATCTTGAGCATGCTGTTTGGAATTCCCCTCTTGCTTCCCCAAGTAGCTGCACACAGCAGAACCCCAAAGTACAACTGTCCCTTGTAAAGTTATGAAGGATGATGGGCGCAACTGTTACAGTAACCCTAAAAATATCACTATCATGAAAAACTTGAGCCAACCAGGTTGGGGATAGGTGATTTAGGAATATGAGCTGAAAATGTTGGAGAATTAAAGAAAAGGAGGTAGCCTAACCAATCTATTGGGTTTTTAGATACTGGAAATTATGACTGTTATATCATGTCTTCAGCACATAATAGCTGGAATCCACTGTTGGCTAAGGAAATGATTTGATAAAGTGAGTATTAAAAGAAATCTTTGTCATTAATAGACAGGAAAACATACTGACAAAACCCTTGTTCTCCATAAGGGTAGATGTGAGAGGGTGGATCAGGATAGGAGCTGATAGTACAGACACCCACACAGACAGCACTTAAACAAATGAGGGAGTTTATTCTAACCGCTAAGATTCTTAAACAAATAAAATAATATGAGCTAATATATACAAGTGAAAATATAATTTACAAAACTTAGTAGGTACATAACTGTGTGTATGTGACTCTGTGTGTGTCGGGGTGTGTGTGTATGTTCATATTACTATTCCTTAATTCTCAGCCTCTCAACTCTCTTTCCCTCACTTTGGCTTGTGCTGTATTTTGACTTCTTTTTTACCTCCTTATCTCAATGGCTGATAATGGAAAGCCTGTGAGTTCTCCTGGCTGTTGTGCTGCCAGACAAGGCCTTTAACTCATGCAATTCCACTGTCCAGTATCTAAAACTCCTTAAACACAACACAGTCCAATCTCCTGGTCTCTCCATGCGTTTACAAGCTGCTCCAGTAAGTTCTTCCCAGTCTTCCTTCTCATCTCAGGATTGGAATCACTGGACTTGCAAGCTCCACTTCACTCCGTTTACCAGGTGACCGTCTTCTCCAGCAGCATATCCTGCAGCATCTGCTATAACAAACACCCCTCTCCCACTTTTCTCTGCTTTTCCTTTTTGTATCCTATATCCAGGTCATATATGTACTATTGTACAGGTACCTTCCAGCATTTCCCCCTTTTTTCCTATGTGCTTGTGGTCTTGTGCTGAGTCATCTGCCTTCCCTAAAAAACCCATGATCTTGACACAGACCCAACTGCTTTCCTTCAGCCAGTTACTTCAACTTGCTATAGTAGAGAACATCCTGCCAGATGTTGATGAACTACAGCTTCCAGTAGATCCAGCCAGCTTAGTCAGCGGTGAAGGCTGCTGGGAACTGTACTTTAAAGTAATTTAAACCACAACAGATAAATTGTACTTTATCTGGCTGGCCATAAATACCCAACATTTTACTGACCAGAAACCCCCAAAACTTCCACCCAGTGTGGCTCCACACCATATCCAGCTCAAGCATTATGAAGGATATGAATGTATAAGCACTTTGATGGCACCATTCCGGATAGGGTGGAATGGATCCAACATATAGAGAGCAGGAGTGGCACTGAACCGGAATATGGTTTTTCCTTTGTTGAGGACGATGTATGTCTGAAGAAAAAAAGAAAAACATTAACCAAGTGACAATGTGACATTATCTCAACTATTAAAGCCACCCCAGATAAAATATATAATGATTCTATTCAGAAGATCAAGTTCTACAGAATTATTACTGTTGATTGTATAATACCAAATCATCTGTAACTTAGAAAAAAATAACCAGTTTGATTTTGAAGGCTGCTAAGGTTCCTGCTGGCTATGCAAGTTGACATCTGATTTTCTTGTTAAATGTTGACACAAAAAATGTTGACAATGACCCTAACAAATACATTACAGACAATATTACTTTCAGTGACCTACCCTGTACAATCAGATTTTATGAGAGGTCACCAAGCAAATGATAACACTGGATTACTAATTGACATTATAAATTCAGAAAAATTAAAATTTCTGATGATGGTTGTTTTATGGGGAAAGGCCTTTTAATATGGTGCAGTGGAAATTTCTGAAACTACAGATATCACAGATGGAATTATCTCATCATCTACACAAATTGCATTTATATGCTGATGACATCTCTTATTGATAATTACGTATATTCTAAATGAACCTCTATTGATAGCGTGCAACTGTTTGGTAATCTCCAGGAGCTGAGGTTTACACTACCAAATGCCTCCACTAGATGTGATGTAAGCTTATTTAATAAGCAGCCATGAATAATTAGCAGCAACATTAGCAGGGTTTAGAATAGTAACATACAGAAATATGTTACTGATGGGACCAAAGTACTACATACTGATGGAGTTTTTAAAAGGTTAATAAAAGAACTCCAAGCAGCTAACAGCAATCTTGCAGAGTAGAAGCGTGAACCAAAAGAAGGAACTTGCACATTAAGCTTAATTACGTTCAGAAATAAATTCAGTCTTCACACTGTAGTTAGATAAGAAAATAGAGATAGCTTACTTTTATTCAGTAGATCTGGATACAAGTATATTCACAGTAGAAAGCATTTAATCATCACTGGTTCTTTGTAGACACTTTCTATGTGGAATACAAAGGGCGAGGAGCTGCATTCTGCAGCCCCCCTGCTTGCATGTCTGCCCACAAGATAATGGAGATTGTTAATCCCCAAGCCCAAGAAGAAAGAGGAAGAGGAAGTCAGGTGACCCACGTGACATCCCACAAGCACAATAGAGATGCTTCAACTCAGAGACAATGCTGAGTTGATCCCTGATAATTCCAACACATACAACCAGTTAAGATTGTGACCTGTCAATTAATGCTACCAATAAATCATCTTATCCCTGGTAGAGGGCAGCTGTCCTACTGATAGCCACTATAAGTGGAAGTGTGTAGTCTGAAACACTTGTAGTGGCAGTGGCACATAGAGTAGTAAGGAAGAAACACATTCATACAGAAATGTGATAGTAGTGGAGACTATATTTTCCCAAGAAGATTGTCAATGGTGGAATCAAGTACAATAACATCAAAGAGGACAAATAGCATTGATCACCATTTTAGAATAGAGCCATTTGGAGTAAAGTGGCATAGGAATACCAGTAAGAAACAAATTTATTATTGGTGACAACATATAAATAGTAGTAGTATAGAAATTTATTGGGTTATTTAATTAACTTATAAACTTCCCATAGGTTCAAACATTTAATGTGTCTATGGAAATTTACATTCAGTTGTTTTCAAATCTTGCTTGAATTCTTTTAAATATCTGAAAATAATTAACTTGAAGAAACTTTCTTCATTTGTAGATACATCATTTTAAAAACTCAGATAAATAGCTAAATAAATAAATTTGTAGATATAAATAGTTAAAATCCCACTGAATTTATGGGGGAAAATAGAATCATAGAATTATGGATCTAGAGGGGACCACAAGGAGCATCTTGTCTAGCCTTTTGTAATATGGAGGAAAAGCCATTAAATTATTCTCAAGAAGTGGCTGTCCTGCTTCTTCTCCAGAGAGGGAAAATCCACAACTATCATAGCTAGACCGTTCCCCTGTTTTATCTGCAGGGTTTCCTTATATTTAAGTGAAATCTAAGTAGCGGCAACTTGTACCCACTATTTCTGGTCCTAGTTTCTGTGGCAATGGAAAATAGCTCCTGACTTCTTTTCCCTATGGCGACCTTTTATATGCTTGAACAGTGATATCATGCCTCCCTTCAATTTCCTTTTCTCCGGAAAAATTACTTCCTTCACACTGTCCCCAAGTCCCTGTATCAACTCTGTCACCCTCCTCTGAACTTGTTTAGCCTATTAATATCCTTCTTGAAATGTGATTCCTAGAATCTTATGCAATGCTCTTGGTGTGGTCTCACCAGTACATAGCACAAGGGAATAAGGACTTCATGTCTTTTTCCAATACAGTCCAGAAGTGTGTCAGGTCTTCTCACAGCTAGCTTGTGTTTAGCTTTTTGCCAGTGTCCACACCCAAGTCCTTACCTGATGCAGCGCTTTTCCAAGCCATGAATCCCCTCATCCTGTATGTGTGCCCTGTTTTTTCCTCCCTTTCCCTGTTGAAGGACATCTTATTCCTCTCATTTCAGTCTTGCACCTGTTCAGATTAGGTTGCAATCTTGTTCTGCCTTCCTTGTTTTGGCCAGACCTCCCAATTTTGTTCATCTGCAAATTATCCAGGTCATTAATAAAACGCTGGAATAATGCTGGTCCCAAGACAGATCTCTACAATACTCCACTGTTTACTGCTCTCCAGAGAGCCATGTAGAGCTATTAATGCTGATTCTTGTTATAAAAATGTCATTAAAATGAATATCACTTAAGCATTGATACACTTATTTGGAGGTATTCCTCTGCTAATATCTTTATTTTAATCAGACTGAAAAGATATTTAAAAGTTCTTTATGAATAGGACAAACCCTTAGGTTTCCTGTATTTAATTATAACCACCATATGATGATGTGAATTTTAACTTTCCTGACTTTCAGCTTTATTAGGCATATATTTTATATTTTTATATTAGGCAACTATATTAGGCATATATTTTGAATTCAGTATCTTTATGGAACATTTTTTAAAAATACTACTGTATGGGCACAGGTAGAAAGTTATTACGTGACAGCAGGGGTCTGGCTCCCCTTTTAGCCATACCTCTATGGATATATTAAAGACAGCAAGAAATAATTGAAAGACATTGGGATGGAAGTATAATTTCACTCTTAAATCATAAGATAAATTTCCATTCTGGGGTAATGCAATACCGGTCTGAAAAATAAAGGTAAATCCTTTTTTTTTATTTTGAATCACGGACAAGTAGGGTATTAATTGTATAAATCAGTTGATTGCCAAATCAAGTTTTTAATTCATTCGAGTTATTATAAGTGGATCACATAAAAGTGCAAAAATAGCAGTATATTCAATTGAAATCTTTCTTGATTTTGTAATTTGGTCTAGCTGTACTACCAGAGTCTTAAACTCCTTACAGTACTGGGAAGTGTTTCTTATGATCTTAAAAGACTGATTTGATTTTTTTTAAAAATGGAATACCAAAGAATGTTTTAAAAGGGTTGGCTGTCAACCACATTATGTTGGAGTGTCATATGGGTAGGAGACATTTACTCATATGAGCTTGTTCTACTCTTGCCCCATTTTGGCTTAATATGCATAAGTTTGTTCATACAATGCTTTAAATATCAATACAGTTTATATTTTGGGAGCAGCAAAAAGAGTGTGCTCAGTACTAGCAAGTCAGGGCAACCCCAGATTTACAATCTTGGATTGCTGATGTGTGTTCACCTTCCCTTTATAAAGTGGTTGCCTATAATATAATGGAAAGACTGGTTAGTATTATGCCATGTGGTCAAGGTTTAATGATGTGTTAAAAACTAGGCTGAATTATTTCTCACATACAATATAATATCTTTTGGGTGTTTCCTTTTTTTTGTCTTTGGGATCCCCCCACCCTTTTTTAAATTCTCTTTTTTATTCTCCCTCCCTCCCTCCCTCCCTCCCTCCCTCCCTCCCTCCCTCCCTCTCTCTCTCTCTCCCTCTCTCTGTATATTAAAGCAATTATGGAGGAGGAGAGGAAGTAAATGGAGCACAATGGTTTGTTGTGAGGAAAGGGATGCTCAAAATGGCAGGGATGAATGTAGCAGCCAGTCATGCAACAATGGGCAACAGTTAAAGGAGAAGCAGCTCTAGGCAACTGCTACTCTCTCTGCATGGTACTCTGAAGAGAATTCTGGTGAAGCAGCTACAGCCACCATCAACCTGGTTCCCCAGAATGCCTCTGAACTCTAAGATAGCAATACTGAGCAACACTAGCATTCCTTTTTAAAAATCCAACATTTTTTTAAAAGTGCGGAATACACTGTGGTTGATGTTCATCTCAATTTCCTAGAAAGCCTCTGGAACCTGAGAAACGGCAAATCAATCCTATCCGGGATGAGCACATAAACGTATTTGTGATTGCTTGGCCCAGTGCTTCTGTTCTGATTTCTGGACCCTATTTATTTAATTTTAGGGCCCAGGCAATTGCTCAGCATTTCTGTGGGGTTGATACTGGGCTTTACAGATGTGATATGTCCAGTAATTTTAGATCTCCAAACATTTTAATTTTAACTTATATAAAGTCATGGGAATTCCTGTATTGAAAAGAGGCAATGGAATTGGAGTACGTACATTAACTTTCCCCATTTTCCCAGTCTATCTTTCCACCCACCCAAGCTACTACTGGCCCCTCTAAAGAAAACATATCCACAAAGCTTTAAGGGAGATTTAGATTAGGAAAACAATGCAGAAAGGAACAAGTAAATGATCCTTTTCTCATGCACAACTGTCCAGAGATGCATTTAAGCTAATTCTGATTAGGCTGTGCATCTAGATCCTGTATGATTTGGCTGTCACCGAGTAAGTAATGGAGATAGCAAATAAATGTGAAACAAAACAAAGCCACTATGTGTACACATATAAATGTTGTAAAGTAATAATGCTTCACTAGATTGGTTGAACCGTTAAGTTGTTTCTTACACATGCTTCCAAATAAGCATGGCCTTTCATTTTTGAGCAACTTTGTAAATCTTGTCTTGCTCCAGTCACTGGTAGGTATAGTGGAACGAGGGAATGGCCTTGAGGGACAGGAGGAAGAGCTGCTACCAAGACAACAGTCAAATGAAAGAGACCTGAGACCGGGCAGAAATGTAACCTGAGAAACCATCTCAGCCAAGTCCCTCATGAAGATAAAAGGAGGGAGGGGGCAGCACATTCAGACTTGCAAGATTCTGTTACTATATTTTTATAATAAAAGTGATATTGGCCTGCATGGCTTTGGTTTCCTTGTCTGGTCTATCTTGAAGAGCTGACTTCGGGATACGAAAAGTCACAAAGCAGAGTCTGTGGCAGATGCTTTATTTTCTTCATTACTGTGATATGGCCTATACCGTAATACGGCCCTCCCCAAGCTGATGCCTTCCAAATGGGTATGGCTTGATGTCTGGGGATGATGACACTTGTAGACCAACATATATGGAAAGTACTGGTCTGGAGAAGACTTTCACAATACCACTTCATATTGTTACTGCATTCTATCTTTCCCTGTATTTCTAACTCTTCCCACTTACTTTCTGATCACTGTAAAACGTATCCAAGTCTTCCAGAGGCACTCCAATGAGCTGTGGAGGAGGGTCCCCATAAATGAGTGGGAGGCTTTTTCCTTGTTCCAAGTCACCACGGGGCTTCAGCTCCTTTTCTTCCTCAAGAACCTCCTCATGTTGGTTCTTCAACTTCTTGGCTTCCCTTTCAGCAATCCGTTTCTCTATAGCCTTAAGAGACTCACGGGTGAAAGGGCGCAGGCTGTCTGGACCTGGGATGTGTGGCATGGCCGCCATCTTTGCATTCTGCTCCTGGATCAGTTCTGTGTGGAGTCACGAGACAATGGAGGGAAGGCTAAAGAGAAGAACAGAAGTAGTTTAATTTTGGACTGGACTTAACTATACACCACTATCAAGCTTACTGATGCAATAGCTTTGGATGTGTTCAAACAGTACATGTAACTCTTAAAAAGCTTTTATTCTTCTTGGAGATTTAAACCTTCAATGTACATACCTTCTTGTAGGCTGCACTGAAGAAAACAAACTCTAAGGAAACTCTACCTATAAACCAAAGTGGCACAATCTATGTTAGATTTCTATCATTTCATTTCTATGTATTTCGACTGAATGTATCAACACAGCCAATAGATTTTATTTATGTGAGTTTTGCATTTCTCACTGTTCTTCTGGTCATGCATTTATTTTAAAATACCAGTCTCTACTGACACTGCCATTGTTCCCATTCGACTATTCCTTACAAAGAATACTGCTGGGGAACTGTAAACTACAAAAAATAGATGGGTCCTGATTCCTGAATAAAAATGGCTAGCCCTTTTCCTTCTGGAATATTACTCTGAAATTGTAAACTTTGCCCCGGTTTTTCAAAAATCATGGATGCTTTTAAAAAAAAACAACCGTTTGGATAGCTATAACACTACCTGGTCAACTGGAAGCAGAATTGCGACTTTACCTCTTTTTAATTTACATAAAGGAATTAAATTCTTACCATATTCAAATGCCACACTGAAACCTATAGCTCAAATACACCCTTTAGAAAAAACTCTGAAACACATTAGACTAAAACAAAAATGGGCTAAAGGAAGGAAGAAAGAAAAGTTTTTCTGTACTCATCACTGATGCTTTCTTACTTTCTTTCACATCCTATCACCTTACAATATTTATTTTATTTATTTATTTTATTTATTGCTCAAAGTTAGCCGCCACCCATCTCCCCCAAAAGAGGGACTCTGGGCAGTTTACAGTAAAATCCAGCACAAAATATAAACATTAAAATCACATAAAACAGTTATAATACAATACAGTAAATAAATAAAATCCAACAAAGGTATAAAATCCAGGCTGGTGGGAGGGACTCTAGGGTGCGAGCCACCCCCAAGAATGGTTATTCACTTTCCCGCCCCAGGCGAGACGGCAGAACCAGGTCTTCAGGGCCTTTCCGAAGGTCAGGAGTGAGGGGGCCTGCCTCACCTCTGGGGGCAAGATGTTCCAGAGAGCGGGGGCCACTACAGAGAAGGCCCGTTTCCTGGACCCTGCCAGATCAAATTCTCTTATGGACGGGGTCCGCAACATGCCCTCTCTGGATGATCGGGTGGGGCGGGCCGATGTAATGGGGATGAGACGGTCCCTCAGGTAACCTGGCCCCATGCCATGTAGGGCTTTAAAGGTAATAACCAACACCTTGAATTGGACCTGGAAGCAAACTGGCACCCAGTGCAGCTCGCGCAGCAACGGTGTTATATGTGCTGACCTAGGGGCACCAAAAATAGCCTGCACGGCTGCATTCTGGACCAGCTGAAGCTTCTGGATACTCTTCAAGTTTAGCCCCATGTAGAGCGCATTGCAGTAGTCTATATGGGAGATAACCAGGGCATGAGGAGGGCTTCTCGATCCAGGAACGGGAGTAACTGGTGCACAACCCGAAGTTGCGCAAAGGCCCTCCTAGCCACAACTGCCACCTGCTCTTCGAGCAGGAGTCGTGAGTCCAGGAGAACTCCCAGAATACGCACTGAGTCTGTCTGGGGCAGTGCAACCCCATCCAGAACTAAGGATGACAATTTCCTGGAAGATGAAGCACCATCAATCCACAGCCACTCTGTCTTACCAGGGTTCAGTTGAAGCCTGTTGTTCCCCATCCAGACCCCCACAGCCCCCAGGCACTGAGAAAGGGCAGTCACTGCATCACTTACCTCACCCGGGATAGAAATGTATAATTGGGTATCATCAGCATACTGATGATACCTCAACCCGTGGTGACGGATGATCTCACCCAGTGGTTTCATGTAGATGTTAAACAAGAGAGGAGAGAGAACTGAACCCTGCGGCACCCCACAATGGAGGGGTCGAGGGTCATATCTCTCCTCTCCTATCACCACCAACTGGGACTGGCCCTGGAGGAAGGAGGTGAACCAGTGCAGAACTACACCCACCCCCAACTCCCTGAGCCATCCCAAAAGGATACCATGGTTGATGGTATCGAAAGCTGCTGAGAGGTCCAGGAGAGCAAGGATGGATGCACTGCCTCCATCCCGCTCCCGCCAGAGATCATCCATAAGTGTGACCAATGCAGTTTCTGTCCCATATCCTGGCCTGAAACCTGACTGAAAGGGGTCCAGATAATCCATTTCATCCAGGACCCTCTGGAGTTGCAACGCCACCACCTTCTCAACCACCTTCCCTAAAAAGGGGAGGTGGGAGACTGGACGAAAATTGTCCAGCACAGTTGGGTCCAGTGATGGCTTCTTGAGGAGGGGGTGCACCAGTGCCTCCTTAAAGGCAACTGGGAACACCCCCTCACTCAAGGATGTATTTACCATCACTTGTACCCAACCACACGTCACCTCCCGAGCTGCCTTCTCCAGCCAGGAGGAGCATGGATCTAAATGACAAGTGGTGGCATTCACAATCCAGAGGATCCTGTCCACTTCCTCAGGTCCAACCGGATCAAACTGCTCCCAGATAACAAGGCTAAAACGTTCCCTCGGTATCTCCACAGACCCTGCTTCATGCATGGAGTCCAACTTAGACCGGATCCGAGTGATTTTATCCTGCAGATGCTCAGAAAACTCTTCCACACGGCCCTGTAGGTGGGCCACTGGGCCCACCTTCCCCAAAAGGGTACGTGTGATCTTAAACAGGGCCGTCGGATGGCAATCTGCGGATGCAATAAGAGCGGAGAAATACTGCCGTTTCGCTGCTCTTACCGCCACAAGGTAGGCCTTAATAGCGGCTCTAGCTTGTGTTCGGTCAGATTCGGTCTTTGTCTTCCTCCAGCGGTGCTCTAGGTGTCTCTTAAACCTCTTCAAAACCCTCAGCTCCTCCGTGAACCACAGGGAGTGTCGGGTTGGATGAGGTAAGAGAGGCCGCACAGGCGCGATCCTGTCCAAGGCCCCGGCCACTTCCCTATTCCAGGCAGCAGCCAGGGCCTCCGCTGGACCGTGCAGCAGATCCCTGGGCACCACCCCCAGCTCCCTCTGAAACCTCGCTGGGTCCATCAGTTGCCAGGGGTGGACCAACTGAATGGGTCCTGCCTCCCTGAGGAGGGGGTTGGCATAGGAGAATCTCAGGGCCACCAGGGCGTGATGTGACCATGACAATGGGGATAGATGCGGCTCTCCCCTCAGATTACATTGCCACTGCTCCAACAAGAAGACCAAGTCCAGAGTGAGACCACTGTCTTGAGTCGGGTCCCGGATGATCTGGGACAGGCCCATGGCTGCCATGGTAGCCATGAACTCCCGAGCTGCCTCCGAGGCATGCCCCAGGGAAGGCAGATTGAAGTCCCCCAGAACCGTAAGTTTGGGGAACTCCACCGCCAAACCCGAGACGGACTCCAGCAGCTCAGGCAGGGAGGTTGCTACGCAGCAGGGGGGCTGGTACAGTAGCAATACTCCCAACTGTTCTCGGGAACCCAACTTAAAGAACAGGGTCTCACACCCGACGACTTGTGAGCTCTGTGACTTCAAGGTGAAATCACTTTATTTTCTGAATTCCATTTATATCCTCTCGTTTCTTTGGGAGCCCCAAGATACGCCATGTAGGTGTTTCCCTTTGTTTTATTCCAAACAGATAAATAAAAATACCACAAAAAGGCTGGGATAAAAAACCCCCAGTGTACTGAGGGATGAATAGCATCAGATAACTGGAGACCATATTGACCTCTGTTTAAACTGGCTAGATTTTGAACCATCAAGAAAAAATATACTACACTTATGCCTTAAGTTCTTTATTATTAGTGAGAATGGGTCGATTTTAAAAATTGAGTCTCTTGCTACCAAATCTATAATGCAAATTAGGCAACACATATCTGAAAGTCTTGTGCAGGCACATTCCACATAGCAATCATTTTGAGCTGGGTATGGGGTAAAGTGTAGATATGAACCATGAGTGTCCAGAAAGATGATATAACTCTGCCATAGGAAGGTTACTTCAAATAAAATAAAATAAAATAAAATAACAATAAGCATTTATAAAGTGCTTGAAAGTGTTCAGTGTACCTTTCTCAGTCTTCCTTCAAATAATATTGTAAGGTGGGCCACTGTCACTACTCCTATATATACCGATATAGAAATGAGGCAGAGAGAACCGAGTTTTGACTGAGGTCATGTCAGAGGAAATTCATTCATAGCTCACACACGTTGCCTAACATTATGCTGTCTCCAGTTCTCATGCAGAGTACACGCCACAGGCAGGAAACAAGTAACTCTGCCTTTTGTTTGTGCAAAAAAACCCAAGCAAAAGATACCATGGAGAAACAGAAAGGCTTTTCAGCAGCCCATTTATGAAATCAGAGTAATGGTGACCTATCTCACAAGAAAACTGCGTGTGAAGTCAATGAAGGCCATGAAGCTCTTTGAAGACTTACACAAGTGTATATTTATTGATACTGATTTTTTGTTGATACTAAATTTATGAACCTCACCTATCTAGGGCACTTTGGAAGAGAGACAGGGCCTCCGGTAGCAGAGGGAAGACTCTAATTCTCCCTCCTTTGGGACTGACAAAGTAAGCCCTACGGCAGCAGTTTCAGGGTGCGTGTGTGTGTGTGTGTGTCTTGCCTTCTCTATGCAGCCAGCCTTGGAGAGAGTTTTGCATCTTGCTGTTTCTCCAGCTGCTGTGGGCCATCATAGGTGGTGTTGGGTTTCAGCAACAAGATGACTCAGGCCATTCCTCCCAAGGAAGAGGAGCAAAGGACAGAAGCAGGAGGAGCTGCATACAAGGAAAACAAGCCCCAGGCTCACTACCCTGCCACTTGACAGCCACGCCTGCGGTCTGCCGCCTAGCTGCTTTCCCCCTCTCATGCCCTCGCTCCCTTTTACTTACAGCCTTCTTACCCAGCTGCTTGTGGGCTTCCACACAATGCGCAACCTGCCTCCATTCCACAAACCACAGCTGCTGAATGCCATTGCTTATTGGCCAGTTGTGTGCTTTCAAATCTTCCTTAGCTAAAAAGAACAAACTCTGACTTCATTTTTATAATAGCAGAGGACAAACCATTGCTAAGCAAATAGATGCCACACATATTGGGCAAGGAAGTAAATTTGGAGGCTCAGGGAGGACCCTCCAGGTTATGGGTAGAGTCTTAGCTCAGGGCTTCTCATGCAGTTGGAAGCCAAAATGGGTATCACTGTCCCTGTGAAAGTTTCCTTGCTGAGGGGATTCAGACTGAAAGCTAGAACATCCCTAGGAAAAAGGGTGCCAATGGAGTGATATCAGCATTTGTAACACAGGAACAGGGTTTAAGACTTTATGCCAGTGTTTCTCACCTTAACCATTTTAAGATGTGGCTGACTGGGAACTTCTGGGAGTTGAAGTCCACAAATCTTAAAATGGCTAAGGTTGAGAAACACTGCTCTATGCCATCCACACAAACATCCAACTCTGGTCTCAAGTAATCAAGACCTACATCAGAAGAGCCCTGCAGCCATCTCAGGAACAAAAATAGGCAACTATTTGCCTATATTAAGCAGGAATTTCCCTGTAAAGGTTTTAGTCTAAAATTGCTTTTAAATAATTAATTTCCTACTTCGTTTTCTTGTCATTCCATGCAGCATGGATTAAGGCCCTTCTTAATAACCATAACTATCCAGATCCTTGTGGTGTCCCTTGATCTAGCCCTCCTGTGAAATTCTCTATCCATTCATATATGGTAACCTTTCTTTTTTTAAAAAAAAGAAAAAACTGTATTGATTTTCAAAGTATAAGTAAAATACAAAATGTAAAGTACAGGAGAGATAGAATACAGAACTAAAGAAAAAAGGAAAACTATAAAAGTGCAGAAATAGATAGAAAATATAGAAGGGCATTGGAGGTGTTAACAGTTCCTATATAAGCCTTTCCCTCTGATCTTTTAAAGTAAGGTGGTTTATGAATGGCAGCAGGGCCTCACTTACTGAGGCTCCAGGCCTCAGAAATTCTCTCTATAAGGAGGTTTGTTAATGCTTTTGCACTAGGTAAAAAATATTTTTAGTGGATAGGCTTTTCCAATGTTTAATTTAAAGCTATATTTTAATTTACTCTTCTGTAATTTTAGTGTGCTTTTTTTTACTATTTATATGGCTTCAATTTTGCAAGTCAAATATGTACTTGAAATTAAATATGTAAATCTTAGCATTTTTTAAAGACATCAATAGCCCAACTTAACCTATGTTCTAAAAAAAAATCTCAAGAGGACAAGTGAGCCGGAGTAGACGAGATGTTAAATATTTCTGGATATTTGGACCTATAGTGCAAAACAGCAGCCACTGTAATTATCAAGTTCCAGCAGATCTGGATAGAAAACACTTTGCATTTACACTAGGAGAAAATTCCCCGTTGGCATCATTCTGTGAATGAATCTTCTCCTTTAGAAAACTGAATGTTTGCAAACATTCTGTGAGATCATGGTAATTCAGCCCATGGTTATTGAGAGAATAGCAGACACATTCTCCCTATTTCAGTCTGTGTTACATGTTTATTTCAGCCTATGTTATATTCACATCAGAAAAGCTGCCTTTATACTCTTCATCCTTCTACAGCTTTTTGTTATACACCCAAAAGTTTAAAGTGGCATGTTATATTAAACACATTATTTAACCTTTTCCCCATCCCAGATTGGGACTGTGACACACAGCCTAATCCTCTTCTCTGGTTCAGAGGTTGAGGAAGTTGTGAGTATCTGTTTTAATGTACATTCTTTACATAACATATACTTTCAGTTATTTTCAGTCTTAGGCAGCTTTAAAAATAGAAAGATATAATCAAGTTTACACTAACATTCCCAAACTGTTATTTGTTAATTAATCAGGAACGATTCACCAAATCTTCAGCAAAGGATCGTTACCTTGTCGTGGTGCTGGAGCTTGAGCATCTCAATGATGCCATGAGCTAAACCGTGAAGGGCCACCCAAGACGGGAAGGTCATGACAGAGAAGTCAGACTAAATGCGATCCCTGGGGAAGGTAATGGCAACCCACCCCAGTATTCTTGCCGTGAAAACTAAATGGACCAGTACAACCTGAGATATGTCGGTATACCATTGGAAGATGAGACCCCCAGGTCGGAAGATGGTCAAAATGCTACTGGGGAGGAACAGAGGATGAGTTCAACTAGCCCGAGACGTGATGACGCAGCTAGCTCAAAGCTGAAAGGACGGCTAGCGGCCGACGGTGCTGGTGGTGAACGGCGAATCCGATGTTCTAAGGATGTCATGCGCTGCCTACCTCTGAATAACATTCAGACACTGGTTTGCGAATCAGGCTCTGGTTTATTGCAGGGCAGGTACAGCGTTGGTAGAAAAAAGCTGAGAGTGACAGGAGCGCGCCGGTGCGGGGTTTAAATACCCCGCGCCGGTCAGCGCCCCCTCGCTCACGGTCACGTCACCCCCCTTTGTCCCATGCGTTGCCCTGCCGGTGGGTGAGGGTTTCCGGGATCGCCCATCATCAGGTTTCCATTCTTCTGCTGATTGCTTTCAGCTGGGCGATCCCCGTTGTATTGCCGCTGATGGCTTGGGTGGCTCCGTGATCCGTTTAGCTATTGTTTGTTAGCCGTTAGTCGTTGTGGGTTGATGGCTACTTAACTTGTACCCCTTCACCTATTTCCTTGTCATTGTCATGTGTGCCATTGCGCTGATGACTTTAGCTCAACGGCACTCATGACAAAGGATCAACACACCGTTGGAACCTGGAATGTAAGATCTATGAGCCAGGGCAAATTGGATGTGGTTATTGGTGAGATGTCAAGATTAAAGATAGACATTTTGGGCGTCAGTGAACTGAAATGGACTGGAATGGGCCACTTCACATCAAATGACCACCAGATCTACTACTGCGGACAAGAGGACCACAGAAGAAATGGAGTAGCCTTCATAATTAATAGTAAAGTGGCTAAAGCAGTGCTTGGATACGATCCAAAAAACGATAGAATGATCTTAATTCGAATTCAGGGCAAGCCATCTAACATCACAGTGATCCAAATATACACCCCAACCACAGATGCTGAAGAAGCTGAAGTAGAGCAGTTCTATGAGGATCTGCAGCTCCTACTGGACAACACGCCTAAAAGAGATGTTATTTTCATCACAGGAGACTGGAATGCTAAGGTGGGCAGTCAAATGACACCTGGAATTACAGGTAAGCATGGCCTGGGAGAACAAAACGAAGCAGGACATAGGCTGATAGAATTTTGCCAAGACAACTCACTCTGCATAACAAACACTCTCTTCCAACAACCTAAGAGATGGCTTTATACATGGACTTCACCAGATGGACAACACCAAAATCGGATTGACTACATCCTTTGCAGCCAAAGGTGGCGGACATCTATACAGTCAGTAAAAACAAGACCTGGAGCTGACTGTAGTTCAGATCACGAACTTCTTATTGCACAATTTAGGATCAGACTAAAGAGATTAGGGAAGACCCACAGATCAGCTAGATATGAGCTCACTAATATTCCTAAGGAATATGCAGTGGAGGTGAAGAATAGATTTAAGGGACTGGACTTAGTAGACAGGGTCCCGGAAGAACTATGGACAGAAGTTCGCAACATTGTTCAGGAGGCGGCAATAAAATACATCCCAAAGAAAGAGAAAACCAAGAAGGCAAAATGGCTGTCTGCTGAGACACTAGAAGTAGCCCAAGAAAGAAGGAAAGCCAAAGGCAACAGTGATAGGGGTAGATATGCCCAATTAAATGCAAAATTCCAGAGGTTAGCCAGAAAAGATAAGGAATTATTTTTAAACAAGCAATGCGTGGAAGTGGAAGAAGACAATAGAATAGGAAGAACAAGAGACCTCTTCCAGAAAATTAGGAACATTGGAGGTAAATTCCAGGCAAAAATGGGTATGATCAAAAACAAAGATGGCAAGGACCTAACAGAAGAAGAAGAGATCAAGAAAAGGTGGCAAGAATATACAGAAGACCTGTATAGAAGGATAACAATATCGGGGATAGCTTTGACAGTGTGGTCAGTGAGCTAGAGTCAGACATCCTGAAGAGTGAGGTTGAATGGGCCTTAAGAAGCATTGCTAATAACGAGGCAGCAGGAGACGACGGCATCCCAGCTGAACTGTTCAAAATCTTGCAAGGTGATGCTGTCAAGGTAATGCATGCTATATGCCAGCAAATTTGGAAAACACAAGAATGGCCATCAGACTGGAAAAAATCAACTTATATCCCCATACCAAAAAAGGGGAACACTAAAGAATGTTCAAACTATCGAACAGTGGCACTCATTTCACATGCCAGTAAGGTAATGCTCAAGATCCTGCAAGGTAGACTTCAGCAATTTATGGAGCGAGAATTGCCAGATGTACAAGCTGGGTTTAGAAAAGGCAGAGGAACTAGGGACCAAATTGCCAATATCCGCTGGATAATGGAAAAAGCCAGGGAGTTTCAGAAAAACATCTATTTCTGTTTTATTGACTATTCTAAAGCCTTTGACTGTGTGGACCATAACAAATTGTGGCAAGTTCTTAGCAGTATGGGGATACCAAGTCATCTTGTCTGCCTCCTGAAGAATCTGTATAACGACCAAGTAGCAACAGTAAGAACAGACCACGGAACAACGGACTGGTTTAAGATTGGGAAAGGAATATGGCGGGGCTGTATACTCTCACCCTACCTATTCAACTTGTACGCTGAACACATCATGTGACAAGCTGGGCTTGAGGAATCCAAGGCTGGAGTTAAAATCGCTGCAAGAAACATTAACTATCTCAGATATGCAGATGATACCACTTTGATGGCTGAAAGTGAAGAGGAACTGAGGAGCCTTATGATGAAGGTGAAAGAAGAAAGTGCAAAAGCTGGCTTGCAGCTAAACCTCAAAAAAACCAAGATTATGGCAACCAGCTTGATTGATAACTGGCAAATAGAGGGAGAAAATGTAGAAGCAGTGAAAGACTTAGTATTTCTAGGTGCGAAGATTACTGCAGATGCTGACTGCAATCAGGAAATCAGAAGACACTTAATCCTTGGGAGAAGAGCAATGACAAATCTCGATAAAATAGTTAAGAGCAGAGACATCACACTGACAACAAAGGCCCGCATAGTTAAAGCAATAGTGTTCCCTGTAGTAACATATGGCTGCGAGAGCTGGACCATAAGGAAGGCTGAGTGAAGAAAGATAGATGCTTTTGAACTGTGGTGCTGGAGGAAAATTCTGAGAGTGCCTTGGACTGCAAGAAGGTCAAACCAGTCCATACTCCAGGAAATAAAGCCAGACTGCTCACTTGAGGGAATGATATTAAAGGCAAAACAGAAATACTTTGGCCACATAATGAGAAGACAGGACACCCTGGAGAAGGTGCTGATGCTAGGGAGAGTAGAAGGCAAAAGGAAGAGGGGCCAACCAAGGGCAAGGTGGATGGATGATGTTCTAGAGGTGATGGACTCGTCCCTGGGGGAGCTGGGGGTGTTGACAACTGACAGGAAGCTCTGGCATGGGCTGGTCCATGAAGTCACGAAGAGTCGGAAGCGACTAAACGAATAAACAACACATTCACCAAATAGAAAGAAATAAAAGGGGTTGCAGCTATAAGTAGGTAGCTACCATTTAACATTGAACTAAAATTCTGAAAATCTTTATAGATGGATCTTGATCATGAGAATGGACACTGCAAAATAGCATGGCATTATACTGTTATATGAAATAATCATCTGAATTCTGTTTCTAGCTGATTTTGAAAAAGTAGTGCTGAACAGCCCTAGTTAGGGACTAACCACTGTTGGCTTTGATCAAGCAGCACTGGAACTGTCTATCTTTCACTGTGAACAGTATATGAGCTTCTTGTAAGTATAACCAGATCACACATTTGGGATCAATCACACAGTGGTCACAAAGGAAGAAGGCAGGGCTTCCAAATATTTAACTTCAAGTATTGGGTTGAAAGGCAACCCTAAAAAGCAGACTTCCATCAAACCTCAAATGGCTCCTGTAACCCAATGCTAGTTGGCTGTATCTATTTCCTTCTGTGGTTCTGATGGCACACATTATTCCTTTAAACTTCCTGCTCTGAAAACTGCACAAAGAATGTTCCTTCACTTTCTGAGATTATATGATGCCTTGAAGGAAGCTGACTTAACTCCAGCGGATGAGAATCTTATACTTGGAAGTGAAACAAGGCCAGTATTAAAATACCCTTCCGGAAAACAGGTTTAAAAAGCAACAGCAGGATATAACCTGGCTGATCTTGCAAGCTTCTCATTGCAGAAGAAATTGTACTGAGATAAATCCTTGACAGAAGAATGTTAAACCTACAACACTAAGGATGCTTAATTAAGAGGCAGATACTGTTAACAAATGTGTTAATAGGATTGGAGTAGGCACTTAGCAAAGCCAGAACTTCTGTATCTTCATCATTCCCCACTCCATTTTCCTATAACTTCTTAGCATCTTAGCAAAACAATGACTATATCCTTATTCTTTATGTAAAAGATTAGTGCAAATGATCAGAAATAAAACTTCCTGGAAAATACCAGTAATTTGGAGACAGAAGGTACTGACGCTTCAGTATCAGTATACCCACACATCCCACACGTTTGGTGAAGAAGACAATCTGTTCACACCTACTAGTGTAACACTGAACATTATGGTGGGCAATGTGTGTTGTGAGGAGAAGACAAGGACCTCTGTATTTGAAGAAGTCTCCCTGTTCAGAGATACATTATGAGCACATCGAGTGAGTGAGTGAGTGAGTGAGTGAGTGAGTGAGTGAGTGAAGGCCAACTTTATATGGGATGTGTGCAAATCTTGCCCCATCTCAGTTTTGCCAACTTAGGCCAATGCAGTTTGATTTTCACTACAGGGATGGACAGGGGCATCCATGGTATGTGTGTGAAAATAGTGATGTACCTTAAAAAGGGACAGAACTTTGATCGCACCACAATTGCAGCCATCATCTTGATGTTTTTTACTCCCCCTATGGAAAGGGCTAGAACTTCCACCCCTGCCACTTAATTCCCTTTGAATCCACTAAACAGTTTGTTCATTTCCCCCTTACTATGTTTTCTAGTAAGCTCTGAGAATTCGATTGTATCACTAAAAATCCAATTGCCATTCATATATTATTTACTACAGCAGGTGATCAAATGTGAAGAATGGAAAGCTTTCAGAACTTTTAATAGTTGCATAAAGGTTACAGCAAGATCTGCTGAAATTTCTCTGTTGTTATTACAGATGCTAGGTTATCTGGCACCCCTTGATTTCATTTCTTAGTCATGGGGTAACCCCAGAGAATGATTTCAATTATGCAGCTCAACTAAAGTAGTAATCTGTCTGTTACCAAACTGAATAGCAACTATCTATATCTATTAACAAATAATAAATGTCTACTATCTCTGTAGCAGTCTTTTTCAAACTTACAACTTTAAGATGTGTGGACTTCAGTTCCCAGAATTCCCCAGCCAACATTCAGAAGGGTCAAGGAGCTGTGTTAAGGAGGTAGTGGTGAGAGAAATGAAATCATTAGAAGATTCCAGGACATCATTTAATAACTTTTTCATCTACATCAGAGTTTCTCAACATTGGCAACTGTAAGATGTGTGGACTTCAATTCCTAGAATTCCCCAGCTAGCATGCTGGCTGGGGAATTCTGGGAGCTGAAATCCACAAAGTTGCTAAGGTTGAGAAACATTGCTCTATAGCATTTAAAACTTCAGCTGTGGGCTTTTGCAGATTCAGTTGCTGTATTGTTTGAAACACAGGAGCATAAAGGCTAGACACAAAAAGCTGGCAGCAGTTGAACTGTGGAGTCCTTGGTGCTCTCTGAGCCTTGTTTTCTTGCAGACGTTTCATTGCCAGACTAGGCAGCATCTTCAGTGATCATCATCTAGGCACTGAAGATGTTGCCTAGTCTGTCAATGAAACGTCTGCAAGAAAACTGAAGCCAATTTTAGTGGCCTGCTAGAACCACTAAAATGGAGCAGAGCCTATAACACAGCTGAGAAGCTGGCACAGAAAAAGAAAATTATCTTAGATAGCTTCAATGAGCATGCCAGAAAAATACTGGTTATTGATCTTACACATTCAGCCCTCCCAAGCATAAAGAATTATATGCTTAGACAGATTAGGTTAAGATAAGTAAAAGAATTTCTTACTGACTTTATTCTTCGTTGTTCTGTTACATCCATCTTGGTAGAAAAGATGAAGTTCCTTTGTTCTTCTTTTGCCCTAAACCCTCAGCCCTACAGCTACCAAGAGCTGCGTGGAAGAAAGGGGCAGAATCCTTCATCAAGGCCCAAGCAGATGGCCCTGATGAATGGAGAGCAGAGCAGCATGCTTGCTTCTCCCTGGGTGAAGAAGGGGAAAGAGGAGAGAGACAGGGAGTGGCGACAAACATGTCAGATTTCCTGATCAAAGGTTTCACAGAAACCCTTATCAGGACATCTCCCATTGTGTCATTCTCACAGGTTGCAGGATGGGAAGGAGGTGGAAGGGGGTTTGCGAAGTTGGAATGTAAGGGGTTGTTTTGGCTATAAGCACATCAAGGACAGGAGATTGAGATATGGTAGAAATGCCATCTGGTTGGGAGGGGGAGTGACATGTTTCGTGGGAAAGGGAACTAGCTAAGGGAATGTAGTTTAAAGTAGGTTTTTGGTGGGAAGTCTTTATTCGCAGCTTGCCTTCTGTATCGTTCATTACGCTTCAATAAACCAGTTCAAAGAACTCCAGTTTCTTGACTGTGTGTGTGAATGCTTGAATGAGCAGGTGCTGACAAAACAGCTTCCTCGGAGTTGCATTGTGGGACAACTTAATTTACATGCTAATTCACATGAAAATGAGGCATGCTGGATTTGCCAGGACTTCCAACAAAAACTCAGAGAGCACCAAGGACTCCAAAGCTGACTCTCACACAAAATCAAATCATTGGTCCACTTATTTCATCCTTATATCTGCCAATTGTTCTACCATTAAAAAAAAAACTTTTTAAAAATTCATCTGTCATCTGCTGTTTTGTATTTTATTATTATCATGTTACTGACTATATTTTATTATTACAAAATCAACTTTCAAGTTTGCATCTGCCTCATTCTTGTAAATTCTGGAATACCGTGAGTGCTGCATGTGGTCGTGTATGGCCTGACCCTTCTGCTTTGCTCCTCCTTTTGGCAAGCAGGGAAACAAAGCAAGCGGTCATGTTTGAAAGCAACTCATTATATTTGAATCAAAAACTCCGTTAACTGCTTCCAAAAAGCTCCAGTATTCATAAGCCCGTTTTGAATCCTTGCAGTTTCCCAGTTTGTTTTCCCTGCACACAAAAAAAGCCATCAGTCTGCTTTGCACCAGATGGTCTAATGCAGAATTGATGGCTCATAACAACAGAATTAACAGCTTGTTCTGATTCTTTAAGGCTTCCAAACTTGATGCTGGAAGTTGCTTCTGAAGTGCTAAACAGCCAGGATAAAAGCTGACATTGATAAGATGTCCAGCCTGAGTCTGAACAAGAAGAACAAGAGCTTTGAAGTTGCCCGTAAACAGTTATGGCCAGGACTGCCGGCACAGAGCTTATTCGTGCACAGTCGTCCCCACTATGGTGAAATGTGCTCTGTTTTTAACTGAATTACAGGAGTTCCTTCTAAATTAATCAAGTTTTGAAATTTATTTCCAAGTCACCAGAAGAGAAGATTCATAGTGTATCTTTCCTCATTTTTGGTAATGTATCAGTGGCCACCTAAAGTGAAGCTTTTCTTCATACAACCTGTTTCTCAGTTTTGGAAACTTTCGTAACCATGTGTGATCTGGGATTGCTTCTTAGAAACCAGGCTCAAGGAACAGCAAGAATATGCTTATATCCAGTTTACATCTGGGCATTACAACAGAGATGCATAAACCTTTCTCTTCCCTGTGGCAGCCTTGAAAATGAAGTATCATAAACACCTTTAAAAACTGAAAAATTTAGAGATATCAAAACAATGCATTTATACCTTTTCATAATCTCATTTAAATTTGGAAAAATAATCATAAAAATAACTTAATGGCTCGGAGAAGCTCTGCTCCGTTACCTGCATGAACTGGTTCTCGGCATCTGCAGTGTACAGGGCTTTAAGGAAACCTTGAGAAACACTCCAGAACTATAGGGAGAGCTATTGTTCCTTCAGAACTGTAGCTCTCTGAGTTTATACAATGTGCTGAACTTTGAACACTGGTTAACAACATACAAGTATGCATAATACGTGATAAACTGTTTCACATGTTAAGAAATTGCTGGATTCTCACGATACGCTGATCTATAAACCACATTTCAGCCTACTTTAGCATATTGTTTGAACCCAGAATCTGAAGGTCTGATGGTCTTTAATGGAAAATTCTTAGCACTTCTCCATACAATAATTCCCAAAATTCTTTGAAAGGAGATGTAAAATGCCAGCACGAGGTAGTTTAGTGAATAGATTAATATATCCCCCCACCCCCCACCATTCAGGGCACTTGAACAGGACCCAGCTGAATCCATGATTTGCCAACAGCATCTAACTAAGGACCAAGTTCAGCTGAACAATGCGCAAATTTTAAAGGACCTTTGATCTTGTGCCGAATACACTGCTCACCTAATTCCACACCAGTCTGAGCCCCAGTGCTTGTTATTTCAGGAAAACAAGGATTTCACCTGTTATTTAGGAAGGCTATTGAACAAATAATTCTTTTCTTTTCTGAACATTCAGTATGGAAGGGGGGTAAGTCACCTAGCAGAGAATTCTCCATCAAGGCAACAGGGTATCAACTGCTGCTCCCCCTCCCCCTTGGGGAGGGTAGTTGAAGAGTAGCTTGCATGACTATTTCAGCTTCCAATGCAGAAGGGATCTGAACTCCTTGGGCAACATACAGAAACTGTATCCTTCCTCCATCGACAAGCCAAGAGGGTGGGTTGAAGTATGTCATGCCTTCCACAGTTCAAAAACAGAAGATAAGTTCACCTGTCCTACTACATTTAGCACTTGAGTTAATCAAGTCATGCCATAACTGTGAACAAAGACCCTGCTTTTTAGTGAGATCTCAGATGCACCACAGCATTTGGGTAATATTATTGTACTTTTGATCCAATAGTATCAAATCATATCCAGGGAATATCAGTAATAACATTCACCTAATATAAGAACAGACAGCCAGTGTGGTATAGTGGTTAAGGCACCAGAAACCAGGAGACCTTGAGTTCTAGTTCTGCCTTAGGCACAAAGCCAGCTGGGTGACCTTGGGCCAGTCCCTCTCTCTCAGCCCTAGGAAGGAGGCAATGGCAAACCACTTCTGAAAAACCTTGCCAAGAAAGCTGCAGGGACTTGTCCAAGCAGCCTCTGAGAATTGGACATGATTGAACGGAAATATATACGAACAGTAATTTACTTCCCTTCTACCCCCAGGATTTCAAACTGAACTTGGCCTGAATCCCAAGCTCATCCTTCAAACATATAAAGTAAACAATACAGATAAGAATGTTTCTGAACATGGACAGAATGTCTTTTATGGGCATTATCTGAGTAGCAACTACTGAGCAACCTAGTCAGCTTCTGGGACTTCCAGGTCAAGACAATCCCAGAAGGCTTCAATTCCTACCTTGTGCTTCCACAGATGAAATCCAGCTTCAGAACATACCCTACTCTCTAAATACTGCATTAGCAAATAACACTTCTAAGTCCTTCCATGTAACCCCCTGTGTGACCTGGGTTTATATTTAGACTGATAGATGAAGACGCCAGGAGCTGGGGTATTTCTGCTTTTAAAGCCAAGATTCGAGTCATCCTCAGAAGCATGAGGAGGATGGAGTCTTGGAACTCTGTAAGACCTTAGCAGCTTCTTTGCTGCTCCCATCCCAACCATGTCCTTTAACTCTTCTTGCACACCCAGTTGGTCATGTCAGCTTTGTTTATAGGCCCACAGACACCCCCTTCCCCCTCCCAAACTCTCTTCTATTTTGCCCCCCCCCCCATCTTCACAGCCCCCTTTCCCTTCCACATTGTGTTCACATGACCAACCGGCAGGGTTCTAACAGAGGATGGCAGCCTTTTGCTTTTTTTTTCTTGCAGGGGGGGGGGGCAAAAAACATAGCCAAGCATTCCTTCTGCCAAAGGTGTGACAGCAACAGCAGCAGCAGTAGCAACCCGTAACTTGCCCCAGGGTAGTCAAAGCCAGGCATGAATAATCAGCCATGCAAGAAGACGTGGAAGTTAAGGAACTCCAGAGAGGGAAAAGAGCAAAGGACGATTTGTGGGGCATGAAAGCTGCCAGCCAGCAGCTGGGGATTTTGTTGCCTACTTACTGTTTGACGGCGTGAGCACTATCCCACCGAAGACCCTTTTAGGGTCCAATTTTCACTCCCCTCTGACTGGCTTCGGGAGTGGGAGCCCGGGGCCGAGTGCTGCCTGTTGGCAGAACAGCTGCTGTTGCCTTCAAATGGTCATGGTGAAACCTGAGGCCCTCCGGGTTCTTCAGGTAGCATCCTCCTCTCTCTCAGCTTTGGCACTCATCCCTCTGGGCAGCCAGTCAAGTATCAGATGGTCCTGCAACTCTGCAGCTCCATCTTGTAGTGTGGCCGGATGGTACAGCCTTCCCAGAAGGCCCCCAGAAGGAATTTGTTTCTTTACCCCATCAAAAAGGAGGAAATACTCGGGGATGGTAGATTCTCTTCCCCTCTAAAACCAAGTACCTCCTATCCTTCCACTCCCCCTTGCTCTTTTAAAACTGACAAGGCTACCAGAAAGATTATCTTCTTTGCTCCAGCGGCTCTGAGCTTCCCAGGTGCTTCCCTATTGTAACTTTTAGTGCTGCTTAAATGCTGCTGTTCTGCAGTTAACTGGAAATGGAATATAAAGGCTAGTTCCAACTAATTCTGTATTTCTTATAATTATTCTACAAAATCCATCCTGGTGGGTAAGATACATGTTTTTATAAGAGTAAATACTGGTCAACACTGATCCCTTTGCCTAGCTATTGTGCTGATATTTGTATATTTCCTTTACTCATAACCATGCCATTCCTCAATGTCTCTTTACTCAATTTCTATTTCCTACCAGTGGACCATTTGTTTATTCACTGTCGCTGAAGCAACTGTGCACTTTCTCTCCCATTACGTTATTGAGATATAAGTGAAGTAGAAACTCCTTTGAAAGGAAAGTTTTGCAATCAGTATTAACTTTGCAAATGGAGGTACATATTTAACTCCTACCACATTCACTTCTAGAATAGTAAGTCCTATGCGTAGTGCTGAAATACCTAAATTTTCACAGACTTTTAGTTTTAAATCACTACTCAAACACTCTCTTTGATTAGTTTATCTACTTTCACCTTTTGCCTAGGTCAGACAAAAGTCCCTTCACTTGCTTTTACCATTGAGTGGGAAACTGTCGAAGATTTTCAGAGGGAAAAGTAAGAATTGGCTTCATATAAAACAGTTTGGAATGCTGGAATAAGATTCTGGCATATATGTGATTTATTAGGAAGGTACACCTATGCATAAGAAAATGTATGGGTATTTCAGATTAGAGAATGACAATTGCCCATTGAGAGAATCTAAGGAGCATTATAAGAATAGGTGAACAAATGGAGAGAATCTGTGTTATACTTGTTCTGTTACAGAAATGGTTAGCAACTGTATTGACAGGCATATCTAATAGCCAGTTTTGCTTCAGTCAACAAAGAGCTTCAGACCTTTTCAGATTAGACTTTTATTATGCAGCATTTTGTGCAGTGTCCATTGTTTTTCATTAGTAACACTTCCATGTTTTGCCATCATTTCTTCCTTTTTTAAAAAAAATACATATTGAAGTAAGGACAGAAACACAAAGAGGTCTGTAACATTAAGCATTATGCCTGATCACTTCAGAGGACAAGGTTTTCAGGTTTTTCACACTTTAGGAAGAACATTCTTCTGTGTCCTTCAGTCATGCCTCCCCTTTCCCAGCTCCACAGAATGAGGAGGGGGCAGTTTTGGACCATGCCCCTCCTCTAGAGGGTCTTGATATTTGAAAATGAGGTAAGTGAATGAATTGGGGGAAATTACAGTGGCTTTAGGCGAGGCTTAGGAATGATTTGGGCATGGAATAATTAGTGGTGTGATTGATTGATTGATTGATTGATTGATTATGTGCCATCAAATCATTGTCACCTCTTAGCAACCACATAGATAGATTTTCTCCATGACAATCTGTCCCTAAGCTGGCCTTCCAACTGTGCACTCACTGCCACTGTAACTGAGTCCATTCAACTTGCTGAGGGGTCATCCTCCTATTCTCTTTCTTTCCACCTTCCCCAGCATTAGAGCCTTTTCCAGAGAGCTGGGCTTTTGCATAATGTGTCTGAAGTAGGATAATTTGAGCTTAGTCATTTGTGCCTTGAGTGAGAACTCTGGCTTGATTTGTTCAATGATCCATTGGTTTGTTTTCTGACCATCTACAGTATTCTCAGGAGTCTGCTCTAACACCAAAGTTCAAAAGCGTCACTATGCTTCCTATCCTGCTTCTTCAAAGTCCAACTTTCTCTTCCATAGTGTCACAGGGAATACCATGGCTTGCATGATTCTGATCTTTGTGGGTACAGACACATCACAACATTTGAATATCATTTCCAAGGTCAGTAGTGTAGCAGTAGGCAAAGCAGTTGGGTGATTATTTTGATTGCAGAAAATGACTCAACGATTATTTTGATTGCAGAAAACGAGTCCCTCTTTTGGGGGAGATGGGCGGTGGCTAAATGTGATTAATAAACAAACAAATAAATAAATAATGGGCAATCATAAGTACTGTTTCTTTTATTGCTTCAAACTGTCTAAAGCAGAGTTCTGGCCTGCTATAATTGTGACTAGCCCTGATCTTAAACCTCTGGCCAACATGTCTTGATCACCCAAATATTAAAAATACAAGAAGAAACTCTTGTGACTTCTCCATGTTTCTCAGGTAAGTCAAAGACAGTTTTCAGTTTCTGCTGGTTGTTTCTTAGGGGCAATGTCATGTTCAGCTTTCTGCCACCCTATCCAATGTCAGTGCCAACAGAGAGATATGGGATCACACTGCCATCCTCAGGCATCCCCAAGCTTTACCAAATGTTGCTTTTCCTCTTCTTTCCAAGTTTGTCACCATATAGTCTAACCTAGTAACAATCACACTTGAGAAGCTGAGAAGCGTGAAACTGGAAAGAATGGAAAAGTACTGAAAATGGACTCAGGATGCCTGCATTATCAGTGTGGTTGCCAGGAAGAGGGAGGATGGCAGGGGTCTGTGTTATCAGACCCCAGATGAGGGTGTTGCCAGCACTTAAGGCAGGGATGGGTCACAGTACGTGACAAACCAAACGCTGCTGCTCACCGGGCAGTGACCTCTAGCTAACTACCATTCTAAAATCTCCACCCCAAGGTAGGGATTTAGGGGAAAACATAGAACATGCTAAGAACTATTATGGGATACCATGTGGGATGTAATGATACCATGTATGTGAAGAAACTGCACAAGTGCTGAAATAGTTAACCAATAAGAAGCTTTGATCTGCTGATGAACTGTTTTGATAACTGCTGTCAAACTGTATAAAATTGCCGCTTGTGATATGCTCGAGGTCATTCCCTTTTCATGGGGAGGCCCTATTTCTTCAAGACATCTTGAATAAATAGCTGCTTGATTCCCCCGCTCTGCATGATCAATCGGCTGTTAAATTGTGCCGGGCAAAGAACCAAGAAGCCCGCATTTTGCATGCAACAAAGCTAAGAAATCAACTGATAGTATCCTAATCAAGCTGGATATCTCAAATGTTGAAGACAAAGACCAAAAGCCAGAGTAGTTTAAGTGGTTTGTCATATACAGTAGGCATGCCTTTTGATTCTATACCTTCCTTCAATATCAAACAAAGGACACTCTGGATTGTGTATTTTTAAAAATTATGGTTAATCTAGGTTTACTAATTTCAATCAAACGATAAATTTAAAAATCAGTTAAATGTGTTTTTGTTTTTTATAAAATATCCAAGACTATTACTTTTGGCTTAAGTTGATTCAGTAAATCATGGTTAAACAAACCAGTTTAAGAGTTATCTTAAAAATAAGAAAGCAAATGAATCATAGAACAAATTATTCATAGAATAAAGCAGTCCAGAGTTCTCACTTGGGACACAAATGACTAGCCTCAAGTTATTATATTCTGGACATACTATGCAAATACCTAGCTCTCTTGAGAAATCTGTAATCCTGGGAAAGTTGGAAGGAAGGATGCAGCAGTGATGGATACATGGTTGGAAGACCTTAAGGGCCAGGTTGAGGACGTATCACCTGGAGAATCTCTATCTTTGTGGTTGCTAATGGGTGACATCAACTTGATGGCACATAATCCATCAATTGATTGTGCAGAATGTTAGTCATTCACTAGCAAAAGGCCCCCAAAAAAGTTCTCTAATACGAGGATGGATTACAAAACTGTTACTAGTTTAAGTTAAAGGAACAAATGTTAAGGTGATATTCCCGAGAAATATAATTGTTAACCAGGGACAAAAGATATGCACAGGGTTTTAATGTCAGGGGTAATAATGGGTCCTTACATTTTTATATTTCAGCCCAGTTCATAGCTTTACCTTTATAATATCTGGTGGTAGGAGATAGAAATTCATTTTTCCAGGGAAAATATACCGTTATGAAATATAACGTTATGAGTATTTTTGGTGGCTTCCTCTTCAGTGGGCAACAGGGATTTGTTATCTTTGTAAAAGGCCAGGACTGGAGTCTGGCCCTGGCAGATTGAGTGGAGGAGACCGATCAACAGTCCACTGGTCAAGAAGGCAGGCCCAGCAGTCGATGTGGACTGGAGAATAAAGACTGAGATTACCACAGCCCCGATAGTATCCATCACAGTTGCCACCGGTCTGAAGATGAAACGAAGGAAACACAAAGGAACCACCTGGTCCTGCATTGCTGCCTATGGTGTTTAGTCAGATACAAGTTGTTGTTGTTGTTGTTTATTCGTTTAGTCGCTTCCGACTCTTCGTGACTTCATGGACCAGCCCACGCCAGAGCTTCCTGTCGGTCGTCAACACCCCCAGCTCCCCCAGGGACGAGTCCGTCACCTCTAGAATATCATCCATCCATCTTGCCCTTGGTCGGCCCCTCTTCCTTTTGCCTTCCACTCTCCCTAGCATCAGCATCTTCTCCAGGGTGTCCTGTCTTCTCATTATGTGGCCAAAGTATTTCAGTTTTGCCTTTAATATCATTCCCTCAAGTGAGCAGTCTGGCTTTATTTCCTGGAGAATGGACTGGTTGGATCTTCTTGCAGTCCAAGGCACTCTCAGAATTTTCCTCCAGCACCACAGTTCAAAAGCATCGATCTTCCTTCGCTCAGCCTTCCTTATGGTCCAGCTCTCGCAGCCATATGTTACTATAGGGAACACCATTGCTTTAACTATGCGGGCCTTTGTTGTCAGTGTGATGTCTCTGCTCTTAACTATTTTATCGAGATTTGTCATTGCTCTTCTTCCAAGGATTAAGCGTCTTCTGATTTCCTGACTGCAGTCAGCATCTGCAGTAATCTTTGCACCTAGGAATACAAAGTCTTTCACTGCTTCTACATTTTCTCCCTCTATTTGCCAGTTATCAATCAAGCTGGTTGCCATAATCTTGGTTTTTTTGAGGTTTAGCTGCAAACCAGCTTTTGCACTTTCTTCTTTCACCTTCATCATAAGGCTCCTCAGTTCCTCTTCACTTTCAGCCATCAAAGTGGTATCATCTGCATATCTGAGATTGTTAATGTTTCTTCCAGAGATTTTAACTCCAGCCTTGGATTCCTCAAGGCCAGCTTGTCGCATGATGTGTTCTGCATACAAGTTGAATAGGTAGGGTGAGAGTATACAGCCCTGCCGTACTCCTTTCCCAATCTTAAACCAGTCCGTTGTTCCGTGGTCTGTTCTTACTGTTGCTACTTGGTCGTTATACAGATTCTTCAGGAGGCAGACAAGATGACTTGGTATCCCCATACCACTAAGAACTTGCCACAATTTGTTATTGTGCCACAGTCAAAGGCTTTAGAATAGTCAATAAAACAGAAATAGATGTTTTTCTGAAACTCCCTGGCTTTTTCCATTATCCAGCGGATATTGGCAATTTGGTCCCTAGTTCCTCTGCCTTTTCTAAACCCAGCTTGTACATCTGGCAATTCTCGCTCCATGAAGTGCTGAAGTCTACCTTGCAGGATCTTGAGCATTACCTTACTGGCATGTGAAATGAATGCCACTGTTCGATAGTTTGAACATTCTTTAGTGTTCCCCTTTTTTGGTATGGGGATATAAGTTGATTTTTTCCAGTCTGATGGCCATTCTTGTGTTTTCCAAATTTGCTGGCATATAGCATGCATTACCTTGACAGCATCATCTTGCAAGATTTTGAACAGTTCAGCTGGGATGCCGTCGTCTCCTGTTGCCTTGTTATTAGCAATGCTTCTTAAGGCCCACTCAACCTCACTCTTCAGGATGTCTGGCTCTAGCTCACCGACCACACCGTCAAAGCTATCCCCGATATTGTTATCCTTCCTATACAGGTTTTCTGTATATTCTTGCCACCTTTTCTTGATCTCTTCTTCTTCTGTTAGGTCCTTGCCATCTTTGTTTTTGATCATACCCATTTTTGCCTGGAATTTACCTCCAATGTTTCTAATTTTCTGGAAGAGGTCTCTTGTCCTTCCTATTCTATTGTCTTCTTCCACTTCCGCGCATTGCTTGTTTAAAAATAATTCCTTATCTCTTCTGGCTAACCTCTGGAATTTTGCATTTAATTGGGCATATCTCCCCCTATCACTGTTGCCTTTTGCTTTCCTTCTTTCTTGGGCTACTTCTAGTGTCTCAGCAGACAGCCATTTTGCCTTCTTGGTTTTCTCTTTCTTTGGGATGTATTTTGTTGCCGCCTCCTGAACAATGATGCCAACTTCTGTCCATAGTTCTTCCGGGACCCTATCTACTAAGTCCAGTCCCTTAAATCTATTCTTCACCTCCACTGCATATTCCTTAGGAATATTAGTGAGCTCATATCTAGCTGATCTGTGGGTCTTCCCTAATCTCTTTAGTCTGATCCTAAATTGTGCAAGAAGAAGTTCGTGATCGGAACTACAGTCAGCTCCAGGCCTTGTTTTTACCGACTGTACAGATGTCCGCCACCTTTGGCTGCAAAGGATGTAATCAATCTGATTTCGGTGTTGTCCATCTGGTGAAGTCCATGTATAAAGCCGTCTCTTAGGTTGTTGGAAGAGAGTGTTTGTTATGCAGAGTGAATTGTCTTGGCAAAATTCTATCAGCCTGTGTCCTGCTTCGTTTTGTTCTCCCAGGCCATACTTACCTGTAATTCGAGGTGTCATTTGACTGCCCACCTTAGCATTCCAGTCTCCTGTGATGAAAATAACATCTCTTTTAGGCGTGTTGTCCAGTAGGTGCTGCAGATCCTCATAGAACTGCTCTACTTCAGCTTCTTCAGCATTTGTGGTTGGGGCGTATATTTGGATCACTGTGATGTTAGATGGCTTGCCCTGAATTCGAATTGAGATCATTCTGTCGTTTTTTGGGTTGTATCCAAGCACTGCTTTAGCCACTTTACTATTAATTATGAAGGCTACTCCATTTCTTCTGTGGTCCTCTTGTCCGCAGTAGTAGATCTGGTGGTCATTTGATGTGAAGTGGCCCATTCCAGTCCATTTCAGTTCACTGACGCCCAGAATGTCTATCTTTAATCTTGACATCTCACCAATAACCACATCCAATTTGCCCTGGCTCATAGATCTTACATTCCAGGTTCCGATGGTGTGTTGATCCTTAGAACATCGGATTCGCCGTTCACCACCAGCACCGTCGGCCGCTAGCCGTCCTTTCGGCTTTGAGCTAGCTGCGTCATCACGTCTGGGGCTAGTTGAGCTCATCCTCTGTTCCTCCCCAGTAGCATTTTGACCATCTTCCAACCTGGGGGTCTCATCTTCCGATGGTATACCGACATATCTCTGGTTGTACTGATCCATTTAGTTTTCGCGGCAAGAATACTGAGGTGGGTTGCCATTACCTTCCCCAGGGATCGCATTTAGTCTGACCTCTCTCTCATGACCTTCCCGTCTTGGGTGGCCCTTCACGGTTTAGCTCATGGCATCATTGAGGTGCTCAAGCTCCAGCACCACGACAAGGTAACGATCCTTTGCTGAAGCAGATACAAGTACATGGAGAGATAGTCCTCTTCCATTCTTAACCTCAGCAACTGGTATGTAAGATATTGCTGCCTTTAATTCAGGAGACAATATTTAGTCATTAAGCCTAGTAGCCATTGATGTCTCTATGCTCCATGGATTTGTCCAATCTTCTTATAATATGAATTAGTGGCCATCACCACATCTAATGACCACGTACACTGCTAATTAACAATGCATTGTGTAAACAAGTTTTTCCATAGGTTCTGAATGTCCCTGAAGAATGAATGATTCCAAATTCTAACACTATGAGAAAGGGGGAAGCATTTTTCTTTGTCCATAGTTTCTACACCAGGCATAATTTATGTATCTTTATCACGTCTCCCCTTTTCTCTAAGCAAAAGAGCTGCAATGACTTACACGCTGGTCTTTGTACTCTTCCATGATTAATTCCAAAGGGATGAGTCTTTACAATGTTGTCTGTGCTCAGCAGCTAAGTCAGCTGCAGCGAGTATGAAACTGAAGAGGGAGAAAAAGAGCAGCAGCAAATTATCTGTTTCCAGCAGTGGAGCTTAGCACAGACGGTCTTGTCTCACCTCATCTCAAGTGTTTTTTCTGTTGCAGAAAAAAGTTTTGCAAGTCCTGAAGGAGGCAAAGTGGGTTGATTGCTTCATAGGTTTCGCAGCATTCACTGCATTGGTTCCTTATACAGCCTGACAAATATATTCCGTGCTGGTAATTTCAATTTATGAAAACAACTCGGCTGATGTAGGCTTAGGGTTCCAGACATCCAGCAAAAGGAGGATGTGTCCTCTTTTTTGTCCTCATCCTCCATCCAGCAGGCATAGCCTTAAAATCTGGGATTTATTTATTTTTTTGCAGTTTTTCCCCTATAATTTTTGTTACAGATGCCAAGAAAGTTAAACAGTTAGTGTGTCCTCTTTTTCCCCGCCATTTGTCCTCCTTTCCAGTTGTCTGTGTTCCCTTTTGGTAACCCTATTTAGGCTGTTCTGACTTTTTGCTCAGTATTGCAACTGTTCCCATAGGTAAAGCAGCCCAGGCAAAGGGAGCAGAAATGAAATAGAAAGAAGTTCTGTTTCCTCCTTGTTTGCAAAGCACCAAGTTGCCATTTAAACTTCTTTTTCAACAGTTGCCTTGTGGATAGAAAGAGAGGCACTACCATCTTGTTTTTTTTTCCTTTTTGCACAAGGTAGAGTAGGCATATTTGTGCCATGGTTAGATCCAACTAGGAAAAGCCCTTTTGTCTTAGTACTTTCACATGGCACTGTTTCTGTTCCCCAATAATGCCTGTTCTCTGTATCCTGAGATCTGCAGCGGTGAAGGGGATTGAACAACCAACCTTAAAATGGTTTGGATGGATTGGGGAACAGAAACAGTGCCATGTGAAAGTACTAAGGCAAAAGGCCTTTTCCTAGTTGGATCTAACCATGGCACAAATATGCCCTGACAATAGCTTTTTGTTGTTGTGCCTGCATGATGCTGCTTTGATTCCCAGCCCATGAGTGAGACAACCTTGCATCTAAACACAGGACACACTTGCATGGCAACCTTTTGTTCTGCCATGCTCTCATGATGTTACCTCTGCCACCATTTTTCCCCCTCTTGGTAGAACAAGCTGGGCACAGCTGCATAACACCTGGTAGTTCCTCCAACCTGCTGAACAGCCAGCTAAAGAGGGAGAGCCCCGAGCTGCTTAGCTTAGAAAGAGCTACACTTTACCTGGCATTCCCTGCTGGGTTTTGAGAATGAGGTTATTTCAAAACACAAGCCTGCTCAAAACTAGCCACTGAGCAGCTGTCCAGCAGATTGGTAGAGTTGGTCTTATCTGCAATAAAGCAGGAAGGGGCACTTGTCCAAATTTACCCTCTCTTGGCTCCTGCTGAACAACTGTTCAATGAGCACATGGAGTTGGTGAGCTTTGACAGGTGTGTTCTGTTGCTTTGACACACATGCTAAAGCAAGAGACATGGCTGAGCTGTCTGTCAAAATACCACCTCCCAAAGCCCATCCCTATATCATTGCCATGACTGGCAGGTGTTTTACCACCTGCTTATAATGATCAGAAAAGGGGAGAGTAGGAAAGCCAGAGAGTTTAAACAAATCACTTTCCTTAACATTTCTTCTTCTTCTTCTTCTTCTTCTTCTTCTTCTTCTTCTTCTTCTTCTTCTTCTTCTTCTTCTTCTTCTTCTTCTTCTTCTTCTTCTTCTTCTTCTTCTTCTTCTTCTGAAGTGGTTCTTGGCAAGACTGCAGTTTTCTTGGCAAGAAGTGGTTTGCCATTGCCTTCTTCTTCCCAGGGCTGAGAGAGAGGGACTAGCCCAAGGTCACCCAGCTGGCTTCATGCCTAAGGTGGGACTGGAACCCACTGTCTCCTGGTTTCTAAGCTGGTGCCTTCACCACTACACCACACTGGCTCTCTAACATGTCTTACAGTCCCAAAATCAGGTCACCACCATTGGACTGTTAAGAGGCAGGATAGGAACTGGCAAATAAGCACAGCAACTTTTATGGCAACACTGCATACTTTTTTACTAGCTCAAAGACAGGAGATATGTGATGGTTGCCTTATTCAGAAAAAACACAGACTCACCAGCCAGGGCTAAGGATATCTGGTTTATTAAGAATAGAATGCGGACACGGAGAAAGACGGGAATGAGCACATGGCATGCGAGGTAGCCGGTAAATACCCACGGTGCGGACCTGATCCTTCCCCACCCATTGTCCCAAAGTCCTGACTGACGGTGAACCCAGAGTCTCGATGGGTGATCAGGGGGCGATTCCGGAGTCTCGATGGGCAATCAGGGGGATTAGCGCTGATTACCTCTGTCCTCTTCCTGTGTCCAGAGCAGGTGTGTCCCCCATGGTAATGCAGAGATGTCAGGGAGATAGGATGATGGCTTCCCGGGTCAGGGCAAAGGTATGGCTCCTTTGTCCTTTATCTGTATTGTCTTTCAGTGCTTATGGGATTAGCACTGATTCTTTCCTCCCCCCTCCCCTTCACCAGAAAGGCATGTTCCCCGTTGTGATGTATGTATACATCGCAACGGGGGACATGACATACTGCCTCCCCCAAAAAACTTCAAGGCGCCGGTTTGGAAGAATACGCTGCATGGAAGCGTATGACTAGCCGTTGCGCTGAGACATCCCGGGCATGCACCCACTCAGGGTGGGGGAAATGACTCCAGCGGACCAGGTACTGAAGGGTGCCCCGTAGCCTTCGGGAATCTAGGACCTCCTTTATTTCAAAGTGCTGCTGCCCATCAATCATGATGGGAGGAGGTGGGGGGGTTTCATTATGCCACTTTGAGGAGGTAGCCGGTTTCAGTAAGGCACAATGGAACACCGGGTGTATGCGTTTCAAGTTGTGTGGCAATTCTAACTTAAAAGTTACCAGGTTGATTATTTCCACTATTGGAAAAGGGCCAATGAACTTGGGGGCTAACTTCTTTGAGGGCTGCGGAGACTTAATGAATTTAGTGGAGAGGTAGACCTTATCTCCCACTTTGAAGTCTGGCTGCGCAGCCCTGTGGTTGTCCGCCTAATGCTTGTAGGTTGCTTGGGCTTCAGAGAGAGCCAGCTGAATGATTGGCCAAACGTTGGCTAGCTGAGCCGCCCAGTCATCTGGGGAACAAGGCGGGGTAGCTGGCTGTGGCAACTCCAGGATCGGGACGAAGTCTCGTCCATAGACTACCCAGAAGGGGGTGTGGCCCGTGCTCTGGTGCACTGCATTGTTGTATGCCACCTCAGCAAAGGGGAGTAAGTCTACCCAATTATCTTGCTGGTAGCTTATGAAGGAGTGCAAAAATTGCTCCAGGGTGGAGTTAAGGATTTCCGTAGAGCCGTCTGTGTGGGGGTGCCAAGCAGTGGACAATGCCTGCTTGGTGCCAATCAACTTCAAAAATGCTTTCCAGAATTGTGAAGTAAATTGTGTACCCCTATCTGTGACCAAGCGGGAGGGGGTACCGTGTAATTTGTAGATGTGATTTAAAAAGAGGCGTGCCAGCTGTTGAGCGGAGGGAATGGAGGCGCATGGAATAAAATGGGCCTGTTTCGAAAAGTAGTCCTTAACCACCCATATGACCATTTTCCGCTGGCTGGGTGGCAAGTCTACGATGAAATCCATCGAGATTTCCTCCCAAGGGCAGGAGGGGCTTGCCACCGGCTGCAATAGTCCCTGGGGCTTACCCACTTTTCGCTTGGCCATAGCACATGTAGGGCAAGCAGCGACATAATCTTTTACATCCCTCCTAAGTGTAGGCCACCAGAATTGTCGCCTTACCAGATGTAACGTTTTTACAAAGCCAAAGTGCCCTGCCGTTTTGTCATCATGAGAACGTCTCAGAACCTCTCCTCGCAATTGCTCTGGCTATTTTGTTTCCAGGCCAAATCATTTTCAAAAGAAACATTGTTTTTATTGGTTTGCAACCATGTATCCATTTTTAAGGCTTGTACGAACTGCTGTTGCAATTGCAATGAAATTGACATGTGTCTCCCTCCCCTTGCGGGCGGTTGTGCCAGAGTATGCTGCGTTCCATTTTGGCTGCACGTGACAGCTTGGCAACCCAGCTGTGTGTTGGTCCACACAGTACCTATAATGTCTGATGCCTGACTGGCATCCTGGGGCCGCCTAGAGAGAGTGTCAGCTAAGAAGTTCTTTCTTCCTGGTATGAACTTCAGCTGAAAATTAAAGCAGCTGAAAAATTGAGCCCAGCGAACCTGCTTGGGGCTGAGGTGTTTCGGGGTACTGAGCGCTTCCAGGTTTTTGTGGTCTGTCCAGACCTCAAAGGGGCAAGTGGCCCCTTCCAGGAGGTGTCACCATGCCTCTAAGGCAGCTTTGACGGCAAAAGCCTCTTTCTCCCATACATGCCATCTCTGTTCTGTTTTGGAGAACTTGCAGGAGAGGTACACGCAGGGCTTCAGCTGATCATTTGGATCCCGCTGAAGCAAGAGCGCCCCAATTGAGAAATCGGAGGCATCTACTTGGACTACAAAGGGCTTGGTGGGGTCAGGGTGTTGTAGAACCAGTTCGGCTGTGAACAGGCTTTTGAGATGATCAAAAGCCCTTTGGCATTCAGGTGTCCAGTTAAGTAGCGCTCCCAGGTTTCGTGCCTTGCGCGTGTCTCCCAAACCCTTGGTGCGGAGTAAATTAGTTAGGGGCAAAATGATTTCCGCTAGTCCCTTGATGAACCCCCTGTAAAAATTAGAAAATCCCAGAAAACTTTGTAGTTGCCTCCTAGTGCACGGGCGCTCCCATGCCAGGATGGCCTGGACTTTCCCAGGGTCCATTTCGATGCCCCTCTCAGAGATTCTGTAACCCAGATAATCTATCTGAGATTTATGAAACTTGCACTTAGAAAGCTTGGCAAATAGCTCAGCTTTGCAGAGTTTCCTGAGCACCTGCTTAACCAAGCGTTCGTGCCCCTCTTCAGTCTCAGAATATACCAATACATAGTCTAAATACACAAGGACCCCCTTGAACAAGTGTTCGTGCAAGACCTCGTTGATCAATTGCATAAATACCCCTGGTGCCCCTGCCAAACCAAACGGTAATACTTTATATTGGAATGATCCCAGTGGGCAATTGAAAGCCGTCTTCCACTCATCCCCCTCCCATATGCGTATGCGGAAATAGGCTTCTCGCAAGTCTAGTTTAGAGAATATTTTCCCCTTTGCCAGATGTGCTAATATGTCTTTGATTAGGGGCAAGGGATATTTGTTTGATATGGAAACCGAATTCAATCCGCGGTAGTCCGTACAGAGTCTTAATGTCCCATCCTTTTTTTCTCTGAACAACACTGGGGCTCCAACTGGCGAGTTTGCGGGCTCGATGAAGCCTCGTGCTAAGTTCTTGTCCACAAACTCCCGCAATGCTGCCAGTTCTTTCTGGGTCATTGCGTAAATTTTTGGCTTTGGCAAGGGTGTGTTGGGGACCAGTTCTATCGCACAGTCAGTCTTTCTGTGGGGTGGGAGTTTGTCTGCTTCGTTCTCCCCGAACACATCTGCAAACTCAGTGTACTTGTCCAGCAAGTCTTCCAGAGCCACTGCAGCCAGATGTGTGGTTGTAGATGCCGCCCTCCCCACCGCAGCACGGGGAATTCGGTCCCCTGTAGGTGCTTGGTAGAAGCCGTCTGCAAACGTGATTGTCCTGGTTTCCCAATTTATGTATGGGTTCCTTCGTACCAGCCACGGAATGCCTGAGATGATTAAAGGGTGGCCCACCGGTGCCACAACAAATTTCAGTCTCTCCCAGTGACTGCCTAACTGCAGCGCCACTTCTCCGGTGAATTGGGTGACCGGGCCCCCTCCCGCTGCCGAACCGTCCAATTGCGTGAACACTATGTGGTGCTGAAGTGGAAAGCAGGGGAGATTTAAATCGGCAACCACGTCCGGGTGCATTAGGCACCTAGAACAGCCCGAGTCTATTAGGGCCCAGACTTCAACTGACTTCTCAGTGGAACCTAACTTAACTTTTACGTACAGGGTGGGACAGTTGGCACTCACCCAGACGTCGCTGCGCCCATTCTCCTCCTCCACCTGCTCTCTGGAGCTTCTCAGGGCAGGTGGCTGGCGTTTCCTGCCGGTTCTTCCTGGTTGTTCTCCTCCTCTTCACTGGAGTAAGGTAGTTCTTTTGCTCCAATCTCTCCCCTGGCCGCTGGCATCTTTTGGGCCCTACGGGTGGTTTGCCCAGCATTTTTCCTGGCCTGTCAACTACCTTTGTTTTCAGGCACGCCGCCACTTTGTGGTCCTCTTTCCCGCATCGAAGGCACTGCCCCTTGGCGAACCATCACTCCCTCTCCTCTCTCCAGGGTTGGGATGTTGGCCTCACCGGTCCTGCAGCAGTTCGGGGTCCCTTTACCATCGCCGCTTGTTGTGCCGCCCTCTTGGCTTGTAGGAAGGTTTCCTGGGCATTCCCCACCTTACCGGCCAGCAGTATCCACTCATGTAGAGTATTTGGGTTGTCTCTGCATAATGCCCACCTCAGAACATCCAAGTTCAGGCCCTCTTTGAAATGTTCAATTAGGGTAGACTGCGACCAGTCCACCACTTTTTCAGCCAGTGCTTTAAACTCCATGGCATAATCTGCTACAGATCGTTGCTCTTGGCTGATTCCCCTTAGGGATCTCTTCGCTCTCTCCTTTTCTAAGAGGTCTCTGAAGTGCAGATTTAGTGCCCAGAGGAACTCGTCAAATTCATCGAGCTCTGGGGCTTCTGCCTGGCATAGCTGCACATACCAGTCAGTCACCCTTCCTTTAAGTTTGTTAGCAATGGCATTAATTTTGCCCTTTTCTGAGCGGAAATATGGCCCAAATTCTTCCATGTAGTTCTTGGCATTTGTTAGGAAGAAGGATAATGTTGCTGGGTCCCCATCGAATTTGACCCCGAAGTCTTTCACCCCCGCTCCTGGTGGGCTCCAAACCACATCTGGTCGTTTGGACGTACCTCGGGCTGCTGGGGTTCTCCGGTCTCGGTGTGGGGATTCCCCAAACCGGACTCCGGGTGGCGTTGCCTCAGTTTCATGCCGGCTCCAGCCTCTTCCCAGTGGTCGCGTCTCCAGGGTGGGAGGGGGGGAAGATGACCTCCTGGCGGATTCCGTGAGGTGAACTCTGCCCGGTGCTGCCTCAGCCTCCTGCCATCTCCTTCCTCTCCCCGGCTGTCGCGTCTCAGGGGTGGGAGGGGGGGTAATGAACTTCTGGTACCTGGTTCCACCTCACCCCTTCCTCGGGATTCCCTCGCCACCGACCATCTCAGGAACAGCTGTTCAATTGACTCCAGCCTCGCCTCCATTATCCTCAGCCTCTCAGCTGTCTGGGAGCCTTCCTCGGTTCGTCCGATCTGGCGCCTTCCCTCGGCTCCTGCGATCGTCGAGGACAGCAGGTCCTGTGGCTTCCTAGATGCCCCAAGCGTCCCTGGCAGGTATCCCGGAGTCTCGTCCAGGGTGACCCACTCACCCTGCGACTCTCTGGTGGCTTCAGGTGTCCTGCTCCTTCTGGCCTCCTCCTCCTCCGAGCTTGATCTCAAACCCTCCTGGATTTCGTACCGTCTGGGAATAGTGTTCTCACCGATCACCCGTGCCGTGGAGTCGAGTGCCCCGTCGCCGGTCCTCTGGTAGCCACCTCTTCGTGGGTTGAGTCTTTCCATCACCAGCTTTGATCCCTCACAGACGAAATCTGGAATGGTGTTAGCGGAAAAAAAAGTTTTTGATTCCCGTCTTTATGTGATGGTTGCCTTATTCAGAAAAAACACAGACTCACCAGCCAGGGCTAAGGATATCTGGTTTATTAAGAATAGAATGCAGACACAGAGAAAGTCGGGAATGAGCACATGGCGTGCGAGGTAGCCAGTAAATACCCGCGGTGTGGACCTGATCCTTCCCCACCCCCCATTGTCCCAAAGTCCTGACCGACGGTGAACCCGGAGTCTCAATGGGCGATCAGGGGGCGATTCCGGAGTCTCGATGGGCGATCAGGGGGATTAGCGCTGATTACCTCTGTCCTCTTCCTGTGTCCGGAGCAGGTGTGTCCCCCGTGGTAATGCAGAGATGTCAGGGAGATAGGATGATGGCTTCCCGGGTCAGGGCAAAGGTATGGCTCCTTTGTCCTTTATCTGTATTGTCTTTCAGTGCTTATGGGATTAGCACTGATTCTTTCCTCCCCCCTCCCCTTCACCGGAAAGGCATGTTCCCCATTGTGATGTATGTATACATCGCAACAGGGGACATGACAAGATAGTACTTCAACTCACCAGTGGAGTAGCATAAAACATTTTATGCCTTGCAAGGTAGCAGTTGCAAGACAATGACAATAAGTACTGAATAAAGGAGAAAAATCTTTATTGTTTATTCTTAAGATATGGCAGTTGGATGTATCTTACTGTTTTTTCCTTAGAGTATACATTCGGATTTACAGAATTTTGTAGGAATTCAAATTTTAAAATATTGGCCCTTGTTGTACTGATGACCAGGATTCCAGGTTCAGGAGAAAATGTAAATTAGTCTTTTCATCCTAGCAAATATTGGTAGGTATGTGTGTGGCGTAGCAGGAAACACAAAACAAGAAGGCCTAGCATTCAGCTGTTGCCATTTGCCTAAACGGAAGACTGAGAAGTGTTCCTGGATTGGCAACCCCCTTGCCCAGCCTTCAGCATGAAGCGTGTGCAATGAAAGTACAATGTGTTTCTACAAGAATGCCCAGAAGCGGCATTTGAATTAGTCTTTGGGCACATTACAATACATAGACAAGGCTCTGGGAAGAAAGCCTATATATACAATCCATGAGCAACAGCGTTCGGAGTTCTAGGTGCCCACAAGCTGGAGTGCTAGGAGATGGCCGAGTCCAACTTGAGCATGTACGCTCCCTCTGTAGTTGTGCTCTTTGTTGCGATGTTGCCTCACTCTTCCTCACTGTTCTGCCTTGAAGCGTTAGGAGCCTTGATCCTTGCTACTGTGTGAATGTTAAAAAAGAAAACAAACAAAAAAAGATTCCGGTTGCCCATTGCACCAAGAGCACAGAAGTGTGCACACATTCACTCACACTGACCGCAAACACATGCATACAGTTGCATCCACAGAAGCATGTGCACACACTACAAAGGCAGCTACTATCACCCTTATGCTACATCATTCAAACGGGGCCAAAGTCACCAGCTGACCAAACTTTCTGGGTAATGTAAAAACTTGATTTTTCCTGATATAAACAACCTCTGGTGCCATAAGAAAATCACCTTACCTGTTTCAAATTTCGGTTTGCCAATTGTCTGTCCTCACTGAAGCCAAAGAAAGCTACAAATCCCCAAATCATTCCTCTAGCTGTAACCTCAAGGATGAGGGAGGAAGAAAAGACTTGCAGCAAAAATAGGGGGGCAAGAAGGGTTGCAGTGTTGTCAGTTTGGTTCTTACCTGCCCAGTACATTTAATACACTGTGGTGCTCACAGAAAAAGAAGGGGGAACAGAAAGAGCGGTTCAGGGAAATGGGTAAGAAAGCATGAAATGAAATACATTGCAATTTTCTTTGGTCTAAAAACTACGTTCAAGAGACTCTGCTCACTATGGTCAGCTTTTAGATATGAACAAATAAATCCAGCATCATGCCAATTGAACTTCTGCATATTGAACAGGAGTTTCCAATCACCTTTCAGTTTGCAGAAATGCACAGGCAGCTACTCTCAGATAGGAATCTGGTAAATTATGTCTATTTTGCTGGCAGGAATATACTACTAAATACAATTCCTTATTTCTTAGCAACTGAACCTTGTATCATATACTCAAGACTGAGGATTTGAACTATGGAATCTCAACCCCCTTTAGGAAAAAGATCACCCTCTTCAAATACTGAATGATACTTTTGTCCCATGTGGAAGACCCCTAGCACTGTCAGTACACTGGGAAAGGAAAGAAAGGAAAGGAAAGGAAAGGAAAGGAAAGGAAAGGAAAGGAAAGGAAAGGAAAGGAAAGGAAAGGAGGAAGAGACATGGGATGGCCAAAATTCATGATGACAATGTCAAGATGCTTGGTATAATTCTATAAATGAAACAGCATGATTGAACAATAAAAGCCTAATCTGTCTAGAAACATCCTTGGAGAACCTGATGGGCAAGACATTAAATCAGAGTTTCTCAGCCTTGGCAACTTTCAGATGTGTGGATTTCAACTCCCAGACTTCTGGGAGTTGAAGTCTACACATCTGAAAGTTGCCAAGGTTGAGAAACACTGCATTAGATAAGCTTCCTACACAAAAGGTAATTCCTTTTGGAATCAAGTAAGTTGAGAACATAAGAAATGGTTGTTTGAAAGTTCAACATTTTTCATGGGGCTCTTATTCAAATTGGGAAGTATCATTGAATAAACACATCCACTTTCTTTTCCCATATTTCTCCAATCTAATGTACCTCCTCTCCAAAACGTCCAGTTGTCCCATCTCAAAAGCCATACAGATACTTGTGTGGGGCTTGTAAGTTTCTCTTATAGAGAAAATAACGATTTTGAGGAGCGACTTCAATCCCCCAATCCTAGTCCCTGCCCAGTCTAGAATTTCATTTTTTATTGTTATCAAGTGGAAAGCAACATATTATACCTTACATGTTAACATGCCATTACTTCTCCATTTATTTTCTTTCCTTGATTAGAAATGGGGGAAGAACAGTTGCAGTATGGGAGAGAGATGGTTTATGCTTTCCTGCCCAGGTGTGTTTGAGACCCTCCTTTCATGTGGGGCCAGAAGACTTAAAAGCTGTGGGTGGGGGGGGGGAATGGGTAGATGAATCATTTGGCACTTTATCTGCAAATCCTGGAGAGGGATGTTTGCAGAGAACCCTCCGTAACTGATTATTAGCCATGCTGTTAATTTATTCTTAATAAGGCTGTAATTTTCACTCTGAAGATTTAAGCCTACCACTTCCTCTTTAGTTTTATGAATGGGGGATCATGGAGAAGTGTTACATTGCACAGATGTGCTTATCTTTTCCTGGTTGCCCAAGATGCCTGTGGTGAAAGGAATTATAGTCCCATACATCTAGAAGATATTAAGGACACTTAATATCAACAGCCAGCTATCCTGTTGTCCAGGTAATATGATCTCACAAGTAAAATAAAACTGGGCTTGAGCAAGTAGTTCTGACATTTTAGGATACCAGAACATGATGTTATTGGCATTTTCAGTTCTTTGCAGTGCTTACAGAAGACCATTGTCAACCAGTCACTACGCCTTCCTGGCCAACAGATAAGCCAAGTTGTTTTAGACAGTTGGTACTCATCTGCTATCAGTAAGAAGGACCTCAGTTTCACACCCAAACACAATCCCTTTCCCTGCCCCCACAAAAAGAAAAGAAACTATAAGTTTCTCATCTGGCATAGCCCCTGGCATGAGACAGCCCTCTTATCTTGCCATGGCTGGGGAATGGAATGGCTGCCTGTCCTCATATAAAACCATCATGTTAAGGCGGTGTTTCTCAATCTTGGCAACTTTAAGATGTGTGGACTTCAACTCCCAGAATTCCCCAGCCAGCATGGCTGATTGGGGAATTCTGGGAGTTGAAGTCCACACATCTTAAAGTTGCCAAGGTTGAGAAACACTGGGTTAGGGAATCTGCCAAATGAGAAGCTTGCGGTGAATTTCCCTGCAGAAGTGGATTGGAGCATTACCCAATGCTAGATAATGTTCCAGTCCACATTTGCAGGGAAGCTCAATGCTTGCAAATGGTAGCTTGCTCAAACTTTCATCAGGAAGCATCTGGGATCAAGCACAGTGGTCATGACAATGTTGATTGATCTCCAAGAGGTTATCAATTCACTCTGTGAGCAGTTCTGAATCTACGTCTAAAAATGTTGTAAGTTGGGAAAGCTTTAAGGCATTTTCCCAATCTTCTGAGAGCCGAGGCCCACTTTATTGCAACGTCAAAACCAACTGAGAAATTTAAAGTGGGGGAGGGCATTTTCAAAGAATCTCCACTCTTGTGTTACTGTTTGAATTATCAACCTGGACATGCTTCTTCACTGGAAGAAGACAAACTCAAGGAGACAATTGACAGGCCTCATTGAAGGTGGAAATCCTTTTGGGTTTCCCAAGGAAATCCTACTGGGAGGCAGGGAACACAGTCAACCAAGCAGCCACTTTGAACATAACATTTTTAAGAGGCACCAAAAAAAGCATCAATGTGTAGTTCAAGAAGCTATTTCACCTAGAAGTGCGCCTGGAGGGAAAGTTCCTGGCAGAATCCAGGTCATAGTTGTTTTTAGACGTGCTGAGGGTCAAAGTAGATGTGACAGTTGACCAGGGCTCTCTTGATTTGTAATTCTTACCATTGTTTAAAGCTGAAGTTAAACATGCTGAGTTTAATCCAGCTTACTGTGTATAGCCAAGTGGATACGTAACTCTCTCTTCTATAGAATTTGCTTGCTGGGAACTTCCCCGCAGCTTTCGGGGAAAAATTGTGTCACTCAGACATTATCTCCTTGATGAGGCCGATGACAACTTTCAGTGGTGATGGTGGGGTAGCCTTCATTCAGGGAGAAAAGTTCATTCTGCATCTGTTTTTGACTCAAAGAGATGAAAGAATCCTATCCTATCCTCTGCCAGTGTAGATCTGCTGTTGTTCATCCCCAGAGGGGAAATCAAGGTTTTGGTTTAAAATCTTTACTGAAAAAGATTTAGCACCTTTTGAGATGAGCTGGTTCTCTGTTATTATTATACATAATTGTTATATGTAATTCTTACCTTGCATCTGGTTTTCCTTGGCCCTCAAACCCTTTAAAACAAGATGCCTGCCAGCAAAGCCCTGTTCTGCCATTGAGGTATGGCCTCCTATCAGTTTTCCTTACTACTGAAAAGATTGGAGCATTACTGAAGAAAATTCTATCCCGTCACACACAACACTTAACTTAGAAAATATGCCCAAGCACATGTGATGTGGGGGACAGGATCCCCCCCCTTTTTAAATTTAGCCATTGATATTACCCCTTCTTCTTATATCACTCCCTGAATTATTTCATCTGTTTGGTTCAGCATAGAAAAAAGGCAGTGGAAGCGACTGAACGAATAAACAAAAAACAACAATAAATTCCTATTTACATCTACATTGTTCTGAAACACTGAAGATAAATTTAGGAGCTGCTTCCTCAACTATGGAAATTTCCTAGTATGCCTGAGGGGTAGAGAATAGGGTTCCATGTGTGTGCACATGTGTGTGTGTGTGTCTGAGAAGAAGGCTCCTCTTTAAAAACATGCACAATTTTATGAGTGATTGGCTTGTGGTTGACCAGTCATCCCACTTCTAAGGATGGTATATTGTGTTCCTGCTACATAAAGAACACGCAGCTTTATATAATGGCTTTTTCAAATCTCTACAAAAAAAAAAGCAAGGTCAAATTTATCCATGGATTCCCTTTCAAAAGGAAATCCTAATTCCAGTTTCTGAACTCATGCTGGCATAATTCCTCCCCATTCGTGCTGATAAAAAAGAATGTTGTTTAAAATGAAAAAAATAAAATGGGGAGCGAGGTGGAATAGACCAACAATAAATAAATCAAAAGTTTCCACCCTCACTTCTGGCAGCAAGAGTCTGATAGACTTATTGAACTTTTGGAGGTTCTGATATTAGATCCCCCCCCCCAATTTGTTATGAACTGTCACTATTCCTACACTGGTTTGCCACTGTGCCATTATTAGCAATAGCATTCAAAACAGAAAACGTAACCTGTTGGGGTGGGCAGAGGTAATAGAATTGGTCCATTTAGAACACTACCTCAGCATGTATTACTATCATCATGGCTTCGTTCCTTTCCCTTAAATCTAGGATGGCATGCTCTGGCATTTAGCCTCGTGCAGTCAGCATGAGAGAACAACTTATCTTGCAAACTTTTAGGAACAAAAATATGGAAACAAAGGGGATGAATCTAGTTGATGAATACATGTCATTTCTTCACTCCCAGTAATTTTATAAGCATTAGCCATGAATGTGCAATTCCCTGACTTGGAACCATAGCAAAATTTTCAGCAGAATCCAAACACATCCCAAATGTCCGGTTATGCTCCAACCACTTCGTGGGAAGGGACAGGCAGTATGTCTTCTGAATGGCATCTTCCAGAAGTTGAAGTGTTGTTATACCCCTGAGCTGTATGTAGTATTTTGGTGGATCCAACATGGTACACATATGTAGACCTGCACAGGTAGAAGTAATGCTGCTTTTTTGGCTCTTTTTTCCCCAGACAATGTTGCAAGGAGATGAAAAGGTCAGCTGGCAAGTTTTAAAAGAGCCGCAGGTCCTTCATGAAGATCTGTTCCCATAGTGTGAAGCAGAGCAATGTGGTACCCCTTCAAAGGAGGGCTTCATTCCTGCCCTTGTCTATCCAGGAAGCAGTGGAAGACTTGGTAGATTAGGGCGTTGGTTATTTGCTGGCCAGGAAAAGGACAAGGAAGAAGGTGCAGTTACCTTCTTTTCCACCCTATGGTGAGAATACTGACCCAGAAGCACAAAGATCAAGTTATGACTTGGGGCTAAGCCCCTCCAGACCTGTAACACAGAAGCAAGGGGGTTGTTTAAGGTCAGAGCACTAAGAGGAATGCAAGATGGGGGGGATGGGGCTGTTGGGATGATTCCCTAGTCTGGTTAAAAGAGCCAGATGAATACCCCTTCCCCATTCTCTCGCAAGGCACTTGTGAGCTCACTAAATCTGGAAGAGGCAAAACATGGAATGGGTGCTATAGATCAGTGTTTCTTAACCTTGACAACTTTAAAATGTGTGCTGGCTGGGGAATTCTGGGAATTGAAGTCCACACATCTTAAGGTTGCCAAGGTTGAGAAACACTGCTGTAGATAATGAAGAGTGGTGCTGCTGGAGCATTCGCATGGCATCATTAGATGCTTGGTCGTTCTCAGAAGTGTGCCACTCCTTTATAGCAACCCGGGCCCAGCAAAAATAGCGTTTTATTATTAATACTAATGTGGTAAGTGATAGCTAACCTACAATTTTTCCAGCACAGGAGAAAAACAGACTATGCATGTTTTACATTTTGAAAGAACATACATGCTTCCTCTTCCTACCACAGGTATTAGGCTACACATATTGCAGCCATTTCAAAATTTTAAGCTTCTAGTAACTGTAAAACTGCAAACATAAACACAGTGTAGAGGAAGCCCCATGAACCTTAGGACTTTTGGGTTTTGTTTTTTAATTGAGGACTGGGTAGTAACCTGTTCTCAACTCTTTTCAGTCGAATGTCCATTGCTTAACCACAAAACTGCACCATTAAATTTTAGCAGCTTTTGCTTGCCGGAATTTGGCCTGGCACCATTTTCTTTTGGGATTTTAATCAGTGTAATTCCTTTTCAAGTGGAGTATGTGTCTGTGGTTTTATCCCGATTTTTATTTTCTTTTTTCTTAGCCCTTCTCATTGTTATATCAGGTCCTTCACTGTTTGAGTGCAGCCTTGTCAGAAAAACGAAACCAAATTTGCCCCAAGTTACTTGCTCATTTAATACAGAATTATTAACAAGCTACTGTGTGTTGTAAATAATATAGAAATATTCAATGGGGTTTTTTTCTAACTCAAATTTGCTTGCAAAAAATCCAAATATTTCCCAGGATACAAAGCACTAGGCTTAAGGTCACCACTTTTTTCATTATTATTATTTTGTTCCATAGACATTACTAAGCTGGTACTCTACCAGCCAATTATCACTGGTGATAAATTTAGAAATAAATTGGTTTATGCAGCTTTAAGAAAACCTTCTGAAATGAAAATTCAAATACATCTGTTAAAAAATTATCCAAGTCTTTGTTCCAAATTTTTATTTATTGATTCTGTATCTCCCAATATAACTGGCATAAATCTCTTCAGAACTGGACCTCACTACTATTTTGCAGAAGAATGAATTTTGACTTACTAGAAGTATCAATTATAGAACGAACATTTGAAATAAACCTTGGGAACAGTTGAAGGAACTTATAGATTGAAAACTTAATTTAAAAAAGGAATGAGAGGGATAAAGTGATGTTCAATCCTTTCCAACACAAAATTGTTATTTAAAACATCTGAATGTTTTTAATACATATTGTATGTAAATAGCGTAGTTGGAAAAAGTTCAAACATATGCAATATGACTACAGGTTCTTTAAAAAGAAATGCTGAAAAAAAACCTGGAGGATCTACCTGTAATATATGAATATGTTTATTATGTTGTGAAGATTTAGTCCATGCTGAAAGGACTATCATACTAGTGTATGATATGTTCCATGACTAGCAATGGAAACAGAAGTCATATTACCCCAATCTAAAAAGGAAGTGGATTTTAGATGTTTTCTCCTCCAGAAAACTAACTCATTAGCATGTCAGTAAAAAAAGCCATTTAATTATATAAGTATCTAGCGTTTAAAACAGTTAAATGTAGAGGACAATCTCTACTGCCATCCCCAATACTCTGGCTCTTTTAAACGTTCAAGGAAGAATGACACCATGAAATGGGAACAATGCCAAGGAAGCAACCAAATCACATTAATGAAACTAATGCATAATGCACGGACAGCAGCAGAAAAGCATGGGTGTGCGTCTCATAGCATATACCGGGGGCAGACATTCTTCCCCAGGTTTCACATGAGGCCCTGAACTTCAGAAAGGGGAATCGTCCTAAGTGGCAAGATACAAGATCTTCATTTATTAACGTACATGATAAAGGTATAATCACCCTACATGTAGATAGGAAAGTAACACATCAGAATGGTTCTAGTCACTCTTCTTATGATTCATGTGATGTTGTTCTCCTTCTAACTAGTTTTGCATGTGCATTGTTTTCACACGAAGAATATGAATATTTTGGTCCTCACCTCATAAGGACCCCACAAGGGTGAACTGCAGCCAGTGAACATAAATCAAAACAAGTAGCCCCTACCCTACTTGTCTCATGCAATTGTTAAATGGGCTTTTCTATTCTACAGAACTCAGATTAAAACTATGCAAAAGGCTCTTTATTGTTGTTGTTATTTTCTTAACAACAGAATTAATTATGCTGCTTACTCCTTTCCCTGCTGGCCACTTTCCCATTCAAAATTGCAAATGAGCAGCATATATAGTTTCAGCCTGATTCAAACAAAACTTCTCATTGGTGATGGGGAGGGAACAAGCCCCTAGTTTCTAAATACCACCACACAAACATATATTTTGGGAATCTAAGAGGACACAGGATATGTGAGTAAACATAATATCTATGTATGTACTTCAGGAAGGTTCAGCAATTATACCACACCTTTAAGACTTGGGCGTACATTTCTGCTTAGGAGCAGTATAAGTTTCATTTAAGATTCCTGGGAGCACTGGCTATACCCCAGGACTGCAACAACTGTCTCAGGCTTCCCCAACCTGGTGACCTCCAGATGTCTTTGAACTATGCCTCCCACAGCTGGCTGGGAATTCTAAGAGTTACAATCAAAACACCCCTGAAGTCTTCAGGTTTTGGAAGGCTGCTTTATAATATAGCTTGATGCATATTATTCAGCAGTGTACCTACCCTCTTCTATAACAGAATGTGCGTGGATCAAATGAAGACATAGCCTCTCCTTGGCAATACGTGTATATTGCACATGTATGAGTACATGTGCAGGTGGAGAGGTCCCTGCAGAGATATGTTGAGATCTTTTGCATCTCAGAATCAACACAGTTCACTGCAAACTGTCTTTCCCTCTGTGAAAGGACTTAAAAAATAAGAGCCCCACAGTGAAAGTGATATAGTAAAATCCTGTGTTGACTTTACCATATTAACAAATAAAGGATGGCTATTTGGGCCTTAAATTGGAGAAAGATTAATCCCTACCCCTATCATCCAGTGAATGAGAGCAGAACTAGTAGCTCATCAGATGGTTGGAAAAAAAACACCTGCTGCCATTTGCTTATTCACTAGACATCCCCTCTGCCCACAACAGCAGCTGAATAAATGGAGAATGAGGCTGGCAGTGATGGATGCATGGAGAGAAGTGATGGCACAGACGAGATTCTCGTTGCTGAGACTGGCCTCCACGAGAGCTCTGGCCCTGCCGCCCCAGTGACCATTGCAAGCAGCAAGAGCAGGGAGAAGCCGGTGCAGAGGATGGGATGAAGGTGGCAGGTGAAGGAGGGATGATGCTCAGGGGAGGTGCTACATGCTCTGCTGAGCTGGGTCGTACCTTCCTCTGCGAATGTTCCTTTGCAAGCCGAAGAGAGAAAAGGAAAGAGAAAGGGGGAGGAGGAGTTAGCAGATAACTTCAGCCGGGTACATCTTGGCCTGACTGCCTCCAGTCTTCGTGCCACATGCTACGGTTGGTAATGCAAGCTAGCCTAACATGCAGTTTCTTCTTACCATCCAGGACAACTTTTGTGCAGAGATCCAATTACCATCATCCTTGGAGAACTCCATTAGATCATGTAGCTCCTGTCAGAACTTAAAGGGAGGTTGGAAATATTGCAAAGAGGAGCACCTTCATTTCACTCTCCCCTGCAGCACATTCTCCAAGGCAAGTGGGCCACAAGTTCCTAGTCAGCGTCAGCCTCATTTCTACTGGAAACACTACGTGGAAGTTTTGTCTCTCTGTTTGTTTGAAAGCAAGCTTACTTGTAATTATACACCAAGAATATCACATACAGAACTAGAGGGAATGTAGTAGAAGCTGCCAGTGAGTTAGGGAAAAGGGATTTCCTGCAGGGCAGAGGTTCTCCATTCTCCTTATTCCTCCATTAAGTTCCCTCTGCCACCTTTTTCATCCCTTGTATCACCCTCAGCCCATGATTCAAGCAGTGCCGTCACCTTTCCCAACAGATGGTGAAAACAAACTAATGACAAAAGAATTCAAATTTTGCAACCAAAACAACATTCCAAATGCCTGGGGCTTATGTGACTGAGGAAGCAAGAAAAGTAAGACCCAAATTGGTTTGTGATTCCAGAGCTGTTGCAGACCTAAAAAAACAAAGTGATTATCTGTACTTGCTACAAACTGAAGGTGCTTTCCTCATCTTCATTCCTCAAGCGTCTCCTTCCTTCCGGCCTCCCAAATAGTGGTGCAGCTAAATTCATACCTTCCCTCCCCCCCACCCCCCCAGTGCAATAGTACAAACAGACCAACCCATACAACATGTCATACCAGCAATAAACTCTGCAGGGGAGGAGGAGATCTTTGGGGGCGGGGGTCTGAGTGGGATACAGTTAACCTTGTAGGATGTCAGAGATGCTGGTACCCCAAGCTTTTGTTAGAAGCAGAGTACCCTAAAGCAGCTTTCCCTACTTCTTATGCCCTAGATATATTGGACGACAAGTCATATCACCTCCTACCAGTAGGCTGAGAATGGTGGAACTGTAGTCCAGGAGTGGGTTTTAGAAGGCTGCTTTGGGGGATGGAATATGTATTTAAGGACTTTTGTTCCCCACCTCCATGCCAATGTCCCCATCACCACCAGTATTTGTTTCATGCAATCTCATATCAGGCACTCCTTCATTCATGCAAGTGGCAATCCATGCAAAACATAAAAGGAAGCCTGGTGTGGATCAGAGAGGAACAGTTGCTCTGCAACTAGTCCTCTGCCCCCACCTGGTCTGCAGCTCCCCTCATTTCTGTCCCACCTAAAGGTTGCCCTGCTTCTCTCTCCCTGGCTGAATAGCTTCTCCTGCCAAGTAGTTCTTCTCCTCACTAAGGAAACACATGGTTAGCTAAACTACATGAACCAAAAACCAAATGGCACTTTTGCCCAAGACAAAAAACACAGGGTCCTTGGACCTCTTCTCCCATATAGTGATTCTGCAACCAAATCACATAGCTGAGACTGAAGCCAGTCCATTCATTGAACTGATGGTTGGAAAGGGGACACGTGTGGCCCAATTCAAAGCAACGTCAGTTATACATATGACAAGAATAGAAAAGGTTCTGGCTGAGCTTTCATAAACAAGCAGCATTCATGTCTAGGAAAACAGGGGAGGGAAGTAATGAGAGCACTTTGTAGTCCCCTTCCGGCTATTACTTCTCAATCACACCTTCGAGCTGAGAGAAAGAAGGACAAATCCTGCTTTAGCTGTTGCAGGACCAGCCAAGCTAGCAACGCCATCTTAGAAGGGCAAGAAATTGTATGACAAAGCTGCAACAGTACCAGCCAATCCCTGCAATTAGGAGTAGATCTCCATGAAATACTTCCCAATTCCTGCAACTAGGAGTAGATCTCCATGAAATACTTCCAGTTGAGTTTCCCGTTGCTCTCTCTAATCCCATTAGGAAGCATCCTAAAACTCATCATATATTCTTTTTACCAAAGGCAAAACACTGTACAATGCAATTTAACATATCATACTTCTGAACTCTTTGTTCCAATATAACTACTTGAGACAAGAATTGGAATTTACCACATTTAAGCAAATGCCATTTTTGCATTTTCCCCACCTCCATCCTCAGATATGTTAAATACTGACTCTCACCACAAGAGGGTGTCTTTAGGCTGTGTATCATGCACCATGCAAAGTAGGTTGGAATAAAGAGTAAACCTCACAAGTGAGTTTAAAAATAGGACTATGATGAGCCTGGAAATGCAACTAAAGTAGCTACACTTGGGTAGGTGTCTCCAAAATTCTGCAAATCTTTTGCCTCCCTCCATCTTTTCCAGACCTGCAGCTCAACTTGTCACATTTTCCTACAGCAGCTAATCCTTATTTCCCTGGGGTGGATTCAGACTACTGACAAGCATCCTGTTTGCATGGTGAGAAGCACATCATGCATACACATTCCTTTGCCACCCCTCTCTGTCCACTGATGGTTACTTCCTGTGATTCTATAGAAGGATCACACTCCCTGAGGGGAAGAAAATCTTAACTAAATTCTCAATTAATGCCAACTCCAACTAAGATGCAGTAAAGACGAACTGGCTGCAGAGACTCAGTCCATTAGCCAAGCCTGCTCCCTGTTTCCAGGCTAGACATGTAGTCAGACCGCACCATATAGTAAGCTCAAGAATACCCATGTTTCCCTGCACTATCACGAGATGGTTCTGCAGCACGGAAACAAGCCTGCAAATACCTTGTTTGTTGCATGACACCTTCAGTAGGAAACTAAGCTTGTATGACTCCACCCTGAAGAGGATCCTTCCCTTCAGCCCGAACTAAATTTGGGGACCGATGGGCTATATCTTGGCTCAATTCCCCTTTCCCCAGAATTGAGTGCAGGTGTCACTGCAAAAGGCACCTGGAATACATGCAAGAGAGATAAAGCCCTCCAGGCAATATAGCACAAGGGCTCAGCGATTTGGGAGGCACAGCATGTGCATATTGACGCTGCTTACTTAAATCCCCATCCGGTGCCACCAAGTACAATAGCAGCCACCAAGATGGCTCCAGCAATGGAGCCAATAATGATGTTGGTACCACTGGGACCTGTGGAGAAAGAGGGGACAAAAAATGAACTGTGTTACAATGATGTGTGTTCTTGATATACAACACAGTGGGCAGAACCTAGCTTTACAATGGGGAATAGCCTAATTTAGTAAGACAGAATCAAATCCACCTTAAGAATTACAGTGGGAACACACAGCATTAAACTTCTCCTTTAGGCTGGCAATCAGAAATAGGAATTGTTTTTAAATAGCTGGAGCAGGAGAATATTAGAACAGTTTCTAAGAAGTAACAAAGGGAGAAAAGAAGGCTGGTATGTTCAAAACAGGAGACTGCCACTTCAAACTCATCTTGCAATATATATTTTCAGGTTCCCCCAGTCCTGCAAGATTCTTGTATTCCTCACTCCCTTTCTCAGATGTATCAGGAATTACCAGAACTGATAAAGGGCATCAGAGAGTTGACCCAAACTTAGAGTGGACAAAGGGCCTTCAGATAGAATAAGATTTCTGAAAAAATCCTTTTTTCATTCCTGATTTAATTAGTTGAGTGTTCTGGCTATCTTCACAGTAGTGTCTTCCCACAAACTTACCTTTGTATTTTTCTGTTTCCCCAGTTGGTTTAGGCTCTGGGATAGGATCATAGACACTGCAGTCTTTTCCTGTCCAGTCTGAATAGCAGATGCATTGGCCCTCATTGCTGCAGACCTGTAATTAGGCAAGAGCTTTTTGTGGTGTTCCCCAAACACATCCCCATGATCTTTTTCCAGAAACCTGTAAATGTTCACTCGAGCTATGTTTCTTTCTCCAATGGGTCCCATTACAAAATGAGATGACAAAAATAAAATTCCAAGATAAAAGTAGAAATGGCTATAATAAACCAAAATAACAATTTTGTATTCTTTAATAATGCTGAAGAATGACTCATTTCTCAATGCAACCATCATTTTTTTTATTTTGGCATCCCATTATACTGTATGTAGATCGTGTTAATAACATGTACTTACTGAATCATGATGGACTTTTTCTATAACCCATAATTACTTGCCAACTTCAGGAATGCCTTAAGAAAGACGTATTCCTATTCTGAGCTTAAAGATTGCTCTCCCTTATCAATATTTAGTCCACAAGGAAATAAAGCCAAGGAAATGAATGTAGATGGCACAATACTGGCATTTGTGCAGATCATACTTGGCATGATAGTTGCCAAATGCTACATTTTTTTGCATTATTATTTAATGGAAACACAAACATGACTTTATTTCATTTTTAAGTTTTACCCCATGGTCAAAGCAGATCTGGCCACCCCAGCTGCCTGGGCAGATACTGAAGTTAAAGGCAGACAAAGGAAGGCATTTGTGATCAAGACACAGCATATTGGGCCCACAGGGTGTCCCGTCTTCTACGTAGCTCAGATCTGTGCCATCCACCAGTTGCACGTGGCCACCCCTAGGAGACAGAGGGAAAAAAAACTCCACTGAGTGATAGGAATATTTCATGACTCCATTAAAATCTCTTTGTTCATGCTGACAGTGGAGAAAGGTTTGAGGAAGAAAAGACAACAGTCACTTTTTTAAATAACTCCTTCATTATATTTCATAATCGCTAAGGAATCTGCAATTCTGTGCCTTCAGGATTGTGGCTGGCAGACAGACATTCGCAAAAACTATTTGGAAATTTATTCTATTGTGGGAGGGGATGAATCTTCAGGCTGGGACTTTCCTCTTGTTATCTCTCCAATTCTTCAGCAAGTTGGCATGAATAAAGAAGGTGGGACTTAGAGCGCAAGGCCGTCCACTTACCGGCAGTCAATATATCGCTTCTGGTGGTAGAATGTCATTGTTGTGATTTCACCAAGTAGTTCACCAATACGTGGGGATCCTGTTGCATTGGCACAGAGAAGATATCCACACAACACATCCCTAATTGGAATGGGAGGAGAGAATCATAACATACTTTTAAGAAGACTGGGTTCTGCCTCAGCGTATTGGTTGTGGCATTGGATTGACTTCCCTGTGTGATTTGATTCAGTACACTATGGGAAAGGATATTACGGAAAAGGGAGAAATCTCAGATTACTCACTGCTTGATACAGGGCACCCAGTGGTTCCCCTCATGCCCACAGTTCCCTCGCTCAGTGCCTTCAACATTGAGCTTCTCGTAGCAAAACCTTTCAGCTGAAGCTTGATTTTCAGGAAGGAAAGTGAGAAAGAGAGTGAGAACAAGCCAAAGGAGATAATACACATGGATTCCACATATTAAATACTGTACAACATTATATATTTGACAATAAAGAGGATAAATTCTATCACTAGATCAGCAAGTGATGCTGGTGCCTGGAGAGGCTTGGGAAGGAACTCTGTTAATTACATAATATCTTTACAATATATCTGGAAGTCTTCTACTGACCTAGCTTTTTGATATATAATTTTTGACCAATCCCCAAAGTGCTTAAGATTTTCAAAACATTAACATGTTTTCAAATAAATGGTTTCTATCCTAAGAAAGGGAGGTGTGAAAACGATGCCAAGAAAAAAACTCAGAATGTTCAGATATGTCATGTGCAAGCCTGGGCTGTGGGGTTTTATTTTAATATTTGAAAGGGTAAACTTTCAGAATTGAAAGGCCAGATTCCTTGCTTGGAATATTTTATGAAGCTTCATTTGGTTATCTAAGATGAAAACAATGACTGTCTTGCTTTTCAGTCTGAAGGACTGAGTAAAAATTGCCTCAATAAATAATGGATAAACAATACTTTTATGGTGCCAAATCAGGTTCCCATCTATCTCTCCTGATTTGCATTATGAGGACATCATCATTTGCTACAGCCAGAAGAAGAGACTGGATTGTCTGGAGTCATGAGCCAATTAAATCTGGCTTCGAGATGGCTAATTCATTGGCTGGATAATAAGGCAGATTATCTACCAACCCCTAAGGATTGGTGCTGATGATGGTGGTTTTTGTTTTGTCTTTTTTCCATCTTTTTCTTCTTCTCTTTTTCTTTTTATGTGTTCATGGTATGTATCCTCTTCTGTTTAAACCTGTCTTCAACATTTCCAGAATCATCCTCTAATTGCTACATTTTACTAAATTTGTCATAATCTGAGACTCTCCAGATATATCAAAACTCAGTTCCTATCCTCTCCTGATAAAATGGTAGGAATTGGTATCCAGCTCATCTGGAAGTTATTAGATTCTGGAAGAAGCCTTAACAAGCCAGGGTAAATGTCACTGAAATAATCACATATTCTTCCCCTGCATTATCCAGACTTTTCCCTGTGTATGCATGTGTGTTTTAAATTAGAATATTTCTGGGATAGAAACCCCTTCTAGTTTCCTATAAAGCAGAACATGCATACATGATATTAAATAAATATGGTAAATACACACAAATTCAGAAACATTTGTCTCCTTGGCTATCTTTGGCTGATGCATTTAGTTTCTGCTTGTGGTTAAAATGGGTGGCAAAAGTTGAAACAAGCAAAGGTGATGGTGGGTATCCCTGGCAGCAGGTAAAGAGCAAGGCTAGGATCTTCTAAGATTAAAATTCAGTTGGGAAATTTCTATGCATGGAGCAATAGTGCACAACAGTGCCAATTTCAGTTAGTAGCCAAACTGAAGGACCCAGGCTGTTAACTTCAAATTAAGTCCATTAACATCATGCATATAGCTGTGATATAGTCATGGACTATTTCTTTAATTTTTTCTATGAATTACTTCCACAACAAATAGGAAACATTCAGTAACTGGTAGGAAAGAGTTAGAGCCTTTCCCCTCCTGTATATAATTCCAATACAAACATGCTCTGGCAACTCTTTTTATTGCTGTGTCCTCATGACATTGCCTTCATCTGTTCCCCAGCCCATATTCCAGGCAGCATTCAGTCTTCCTTACCTGTTCTGGTATTTAGGCTGTGCTTTCCATCTTCTCCTGACACTTTTTTTTCTTTTGGCCACATATACAAAATGACACACGTCACCAACATTCTCTTATGGGCATAGCCAGGTGATCCTTAGGGTGCAGAATCAGTCAAGCTCCTATTGGCCACTTTAGGTAGGTGCACGCACACGCGCACACCCAGAGCCCATGGACACTGTCCTCCAGGGCTATTCTGGTTTGGGCAGTGGGAAAGTCAGGATCTTTCAGACCAGCCTCTTCCCTTGTAACCACTACATACAAAAGATCAAAGTGGCTTGTAATACACTCAAAGAAATTATAAGTACAATTCCACTGTAGGAGAAGTTAATGGAAAAAGAAGCACAGAATGAATAGGTGTTTCCCAAAAAGGATGTACTAAAAGCACAACTGCAGACAATTCCAATGGAAAAAAAAAAGTAGAAGACAGCAGCAGAAGCCCATGCAACTGCACGAAAAGCTTGTCTGAAAACAAAAAGGACACATTCAGAAGGAAAGAGTTATGCAGACAAGTGGACTGGAACTGAAGAAAGCGTGTCAGAAAGCTAAAACTAAGAACATGCTGAGGTGGATGAAGAAGTCTAAGACCAAAAAGTGTTTCTTTAGAGATAAGAGAAAAGAATCAGTAGACCAGCTGCTCAGTGAAACTGGCAAAATGCTAACAGAAGGCAGAACTGTACACCTCCTCCTTTGTCTCCATCTTCTCCAACAAGAGGATATGTTTTTCCTCAGGAAATTGTGAAGAGCAGAACGAAGGGGCAGGACTGAAGCCTGAGATCAGTGGAAGCCCAGTCAGGCACTATCTGCTTCCTTTGCATTAAATCTCCAGGGCCAGACTGCATCCCAGAGTATTAAAGGGACTTGCTGAGGGTCTGGCCAATCCATTATCTCTGACAGATCTTGGAGGACAGATGAAGTGTCCCATGGCTGGAAGAGGCCATATTATGCTCTCTTCAAGGAGGAGGAAAAGGATTACCTAAAAGTCACTCTGACACTGACACATGAGAAGAGTCTAGAACAGATAATAAAATGATGAGTCTGTGAGCACTTTGAAAACAGTGTAGTGATTACTGATTTTTCTTGCCAGATTAATCTCATTTTTATTGAGTAAATTCCTTAGATGATTTTGGGAACACTGCAGAGTTATCTTGATTTCAGTAAAAAACCTGACAAAGTACCCCATGGCATTTAATTAACAGGCTAGTAAACCATAGGATGGGTGACACGGCAATTAAGTATGTACATAAATGGCTTAAAGAGTGCTCATCAATGGTTTCTCATGAAACTGGAGAGAAGTATTAAATCGCATGTCATAAGGCACAGTCTTGGACCCTGTACTACATTTTCATTTATCAAGGGATGAAGAGGAGATGTTGGACAAATTTGCATAAAACTGGAAGGATAGCTAATACCCTAGAAAACAGAAATAAGATTCACAACAATCTTGATAGATTAAAGAAATGGGCTGAAAATAAGAATATGGAACTTGATGCATATTAACTTAGGAAACAGAGCTTTCCTCACTTAGGAAACAGAGCTATAGAATGTCAGATATCTGCTTGGTATTAGTTTTTATTAAAAATATTGGAGTAGTAATTGATTGTAACTGAAATATGAGTCAGTATGTTGGTGCAGCAAAAAAAAAAAGAGTAAATACAGTTTTAGGCTGCATCTACTAAAGGGTAGTTTCCAAGTCATAGAAAATAAAAGTTCCACTTTATTCTGCATTGGTCAAACCCCACCTTAAATATTATGTTCAATTCTGACACCACACTTTAAGAAGGCTTCAGATAAACAAAAAGAGGTTCAGAAAAGCACAATGAGGATTAAAAGAGGATTAAAAACTAACTCCTATGAAATGAAACTGAAGGAACTATACATGCTTAACCTTGGGACGGGGAGGTGGAAGGGCATAAGATAACACTTTTCAAATATTTGAAAGTAAGTCAGCAAAAGGTGAAAACCTGTTCTGTTTATTCAGATTGCAGAACATGAAATAATGAATTCAAGTCATGAAAAGCCAGATGCCAATTAAATGTTAGAAAAAACTTAACGGTAAGGAGCAGTTTGATAGCGAAGCCAATTATCCAGAGAGGTGATGGGTTCCCATTCATTCCATCTGCTCATGTGAAAGTTAGCCAGCTGGTAGGGATGTTTTAATTTGGATTCCTGCCCTGAGCAGGGAGTTGGCCCAAAGGGCCCTTCCCACACTATGATTTTCTAATCCCCTGAAATAATGCAAAGTTCACGCCTCTGGTTTCTTCATTTGGCACTGGAAAAATTAGACGATGAATGCAAGAAGGAAAAAAAGCCAAGCATAGCTATTCAGAATGAAATTGCCTGGCGCTATTGAAGAATAAATCTATAGATGGATGCATTTTGAAGACAATAGATTTCCTCCCTCCTCTTCTCATCCCACACCCATCTCTCTTTCTCTAGATTAGATAGTTTGTGCTGTTTGCAAACAGTAATGGAAAAATGAATTAAAGTGCTGGTGTCTGCTGATAAGTGATTTGCTAGTGATGGGTGATGAAGTCAGCCCTTGACATGGCCATGGGAGCATCTCCTGCTCCCCTCACTGATTCAAGCAATTAACTACCTCTGGAGAAGGCTGCCAGGCAAAAAGCCTCCAGAGTAGAGTTTAAGCACTCTGTTCCCCAAACTATTATGGAAAAAAAGAGAATCAAACTGTACCTCAAATTCAGGGATAATAGAATTAATATGTTTTCCTTGACCTGAGGACAATTCCATCTCCAATACTGATACTGGATGTCACTCAAATATTCAAGTGCCATTATACTGTACAGATGGCAACTAACAACAAGCTACAAGCACATCTACCAAGGTTTGGATTACCACTAGATGGCAGCAAAGAGATTCAAAAAATTTTAACATTTGGGTGCCCTGTACTGGTTATTTGGATTTTTGCAAATCAGATATGGTAACCCTTTTCTAAGGGTGAATGGCTACTTACCTCGCCCCCACAATGTGTTGCACTGGCGGTCCCTGGTTTTACAACGGCCTCCATAACACCGGCCCTACAGAGCAGAACACGGGACTTGTTAGAGGCTCACGCAAGAACCTCTCAGCTTGCATGTGTTCACAGAGTGTTCACAGAGAAGTGTAATACTCAGTTTTATGGGGTCTGGAAATTCAGATTTGGCTATTCCAATCCCTGCATTAACCACTGGAGTAGTATTCTATACAGTAGTGGTCTGGCTAAATGGAGGAATTTGCTCCCTGCTCAGTCTGATGTAGTTAGAATTTTCCAAAGATATTCCTTTCACTGGAATTGACAGATGGGTCCAACTGCAATTAACCTTCTCCCCATGCTAAATGCAATTCCAGGAATTCTGGCCAGGAAACTGAGATACCAACTATACCTGCTCATTGTCACAAAAGTAACCGTCCTGCTTGTGCACATTAGGTGGACACTACAGAGAGAGAAAAAGAGAATTATGTTCAGAAGGACAAGTTATAGATAGCTACAACTCGGGAAAACAGGTGAAAGGCTCTTTTCCCTAACCTAGCATGCTCCAGAGGTATTAGATTTCATTCCATAATCCTCAGTCACCATGGCACATCTTCAGGGCACCAGGTTGGAGAGGCTGGAAAAGGTAGGGACCCAGTTTAGAGGGGTGTGCTTTCAGGCCAGTTGTACCCACGACATCTCTTTTTAGAAATTAAAATTCTAGAGACCATTCCCAATCATAGAGAGCGCATGCCATCTGCCATGGAACACAGAAGCCAGCAAAACAGGGGGTCTTGACTGGTAGGTTGGAGGGCTTCCCCTGTCTACTCATAAGCAGATGACATTCCTTGTAATTCTCCCAACTCACCTGACTGGAGTCACCAGTACAAGTTTCTGGGATATCACACTCATTCACAGCTTCTCGACAGGTTACACCCCGTGGCTCATACTTCATGGGAGAAAAATAAAGGTGGAGTTTAGTATTAGCTGGCAAGGCAAGATGGAAGGTAGAATAAAACAACGAATGTGCCAGGTGAGGACTTTCTGTAACTTTCTCTCCTTTGTTACTCTCAATGCAGGAAAAGAGGAGAACTGAATTATTCCTAGCACCATGCAAGGAACAGCAGGGCTTCCTGCCCTCTCTGATCCTAGCTTCCTCACCTTCCTTCTTGCCACAAAACAGAACAGAAAGCATGTCTCAGCACTTTACGAATCCAGTTGATGGAAAAAGTCAAACAGTTTCACCTAAGGGACCAAGCTGTATGCCTTGACTACAGTCCACAAAAATATCTAGAACTGAGCCTGTTCCTCAGCATGGCATTTGTTTGAATTCATTCCTTAAATATACAACATTTGGATGGAAACCCTCTGTAATTTAGTGCTGTAAATATTAAACACACACAGACATACATGCACAGGGACCCATTCAAGAGCTGGGAATATCTGACACTGTAAAGCTGCTGAAGCTGAGCAGTGAAGATCTGCTCAAGTGGAAGACTGCTGAAACCCCCCCCCCCCGATTTATGTAAAATATGGTGCTTTAGCTGTCTGGATATATTTTGTAGAAAATCTTGTACAACTGAGCCATCTCAAAATGTGTGTGCTGACAGCTAGTACCCAATCATGCCTTGGCTTGACTACGATTTGGTTCCTGTAGGCAGTACTGACATGCAGGCACATTTGACGGCCTTCTGCTGTGTAACTCCCAAGAAAGGTAGCTTTGCTTCAAACTGGTAAGAGGTGGGCACCGAATGGAACCTATGTACGTGATAGAGGTCCCATTCCGGCTTCTTTACCTTGCACTCTCGACAACACAACCCATCACTGCACATGGCATCATGTGTAAGGGTACATTTCTTGCAGCAATTTCCCCCACCTTTGGAACACTCCTTTGAGAACAAGGGAAAAAAAATAAGCAGATGTAACATTGCTTGGAATTTTAGGTCAAAGCTGGAACAAAAATAGTACAGTATCAGTTTTCTTAGATATTGAACCGTAACATACTTGTTTTACAGATTTTGATTTTATTTTTAAAACTACCCCATGTGAAAGTTTACATCTGCAAGTTTTCCTAATACGTGTGGCCCTGTTATGCAAATTATGCAGATTTACATTGTTCTAAATGCAATTCTCAAGAAAGCTTTTTTTTTGTACTAATTGAGATAACTATATTGCTTGTAATATTAATTTCTCCATTTTTTGTTGCTAGCTTTTACTAACATTTTCTTTGGGGACACTTATCTCATGAACAAATGATATTTGTTTTGATTTAGTTTAATTTATTTATTTTCTATCCTGCCTTTATTATCTTTATAAATAACTCAAGGAGGTGAACATATCTGATACTCCTCCTATTTTCCCCACAATAACAACCCTGTGAGGTGGGTTGGGCTGAGAGAGATTGACTGGCCCAAGGTCACCCAGCCAGCTTTCATGCCTAAGGCGGGACTAGAACTCACCATCTCCTGGTTTCTAGCCCATTGCCTTAACGTTTTGTGGAAAATCAAAACAAAATCAAACAAAACAAAACAAAAAGATGCAGGTTGATTCTACCCAGCACTAATGTCTGAGTTATCACAACTTTTATAGACCATAACATTCTGCAGAAAAAGAAATTTGTCCTTTGATAAGAGTGCTGTTGGGGCCCTGATTCTGAGCCACCCCAGCCTCTGATACAATAACAGACATTCTTTAGCATGCATAAAACAGAATTCAGAATTCAAAGTCTGGCAGTAGCATTCCATCTAACACACTAATAACACTACTTTGAGTCAGATGTCACCTAGTTTCAGCCCTATCTGTTGCTTACCGCTAAAGACCCACAGTCACATTCTTCTCCTGCTTCCACAAATCCATTACCACATTCAGGAGGGTCAAGGAGCTGTGTTAAGGAGGTAGTGGTGAGAGAAATGAAATCATTAGAGAGTTCCAGGACGTCATTTAATAATTTTTTCATCTTCATCAGTGTTTCTCAACCTTGGCCACTTTAAGATGTATGGACTTCAACTCCCAGAATTCCCTAGTCAGTCTGTTGGCTGGGGAATTCTGGGAGTTGAAGTCCACACATCTTAAAGTGGCCACAGTTGAGAAACAGTGATCTACATCACTAATATGTGCTTGACAATGGGGATGGAAAAACTCTTTTGAAATCTCTCCTTTTTATGTTTCCATTTTGGGAGGGTGGAAATTGGAGATTTCAACAATGAAAGTGGAAGCATTTTTTTTTAAAAAAAGGTAAACATTACTTTTTTAAACTAAATTCCTCCATTGCTTTACTAATTGGTACCTGATATGTGACCATATTTTAAGCAAACTGAACTTGGAATGACACTACACTGTTTATGGTAACAATGCAATTCAGAATTATGACATAACAAGGCAAAGGAATTTTGGGAGTTAATGTGCCATATATTCAGTGTGAACTAGGTTGTTATAGTGCTTTATGAATACCTAATGTTATGATATCCTTCCTGAAGTGGAGCAGAATCTGAGAAAAACTGCTCTTCCTCCCATCTCTATATGCTGGATGGCTCTATTCCCAGAGATGTATCATCTTATAGGATGTACAGTATATAATTTAGGGCCAAAGTAGGTACGGTGCCATTCAAGCAAGTAGCTGTTGTACTAAGGAATTTTTAAAAGTTGGGAATCTTGGCCTTTTGAATACAAAACCTTCAACATTTCACTTATTCGGCTATGCTACAACCTTGATTTGGATTGTCCTGCATTCCTTGCCCTGCTGTTTCAACTAAATGTGATTGTCCCTTTACCATTTAGCTGTGGTGCTTGAAACCTTCTGACTCTGAGATTAATCCTTACAGTGAAAATAAATTATTCATGTCCTCTGAGTCATTACTATTGTGACTGAAAGTGTAGGAAACAATACAACCTATTTGCATCTAAGGGAACAGCAAAAGGTACCAAAAAGGGCTTTGAATTCTGGGGTACCAATCGAAACAAGTATTTGTAGCTCAGGGTTGAACTGTGGAGTCCTTGGTGCTCTCGGAGCCTTGTTGTTTTCTTGCAGACATTTCATTGCCAGACTAGGCAACATCTTCAGTGCAAAGAGAGAGTGGGCCTTGCTCTCAGTTTATATACAGTGGCTTGCCCTGCTTGTGTCGGTGGGGGTGTTGTTCTCTCCTTGGGAGTTCTTTGTTTGCTGCTTGGTTGATTGACTGAGTTAATAGTTCCTTGATTAAGGTGTATTGTGCTGTTTGATTGTTCATCTGGTGTTAATCCTAGTGTTGATTTTTGCATATCTGGGTGTTGATTGCTGGAGAGGAGGTGTACTGGTCTTTTGGCTTTTCTATTGTCTCTTTTGAATGGTATGCAAATGTTGTTTACCTCTGTGTGCCTGTTGATGGCTGCTTTGTCTGAGTGCCAGGCTTCCAGGAATTCTCTGGCGTTTTGGGATTTGGCTTGGTTTAGGATACTCACAGTTTCCCAGAGGAAACTATGGTTGAGTCTGTCCGTGTGTTGTGAGATTAAGGAGTTCTCATCATGTCTTCTGACTGCTAGTTGGTGTTTGTGGATACGCTCTGCTCATCTTCTGCCTGTCTGTCCTACATAGTGGCTGTTACAGTCTTTGCACTGTATGTTGTAAATAACTCCTGTTTTTTCTTCTTGGGCTATTGGGTCTTTTGGGTTACTTAATATGTTTTGAAGAGTTTTAGTCGGTTTATGTGCTACAGTGATGCCATGCGGTTGTAACAGTCTGTTGGTAGTTTCTGAGATGTTTCTGATGTATGGCAGTGTTATCCTTTTCATAGCTTCTGTTGGTTGGGTTGTAGTGGGTTGGGTGGTGAGGCACTTTTTGATGAAGTTGAGAGGGTATCCATTTTGCTGGAAGATGCTGTACAGATGATCTGTTTCCTTTTTCTGGTGTTCTGGGTTGCTGCAGTGTGTAAGTGCTCATCTGAATTATGTTCTTACACAGCTTCTCTTGTGGGAGGTTGGATTGTTACTTTGGTAGTGGAGCACTTGGTTGGTGAGGGTAGCTTTCCTGTAGACTTACGTTTCTAACTTGCCATCATTTCCTCTACTGATGACGATGTCCAGGAACGGTAGTGTGTTGTTGTTTTCTTCCTCCCTTGTGAATTTTATTCCATTAAAGATGTTGTTGATGGCTTCATGAGTTTCTTCCATTTGTTTCTTTTGTATTATGACAAAAGTGTCATCTACATACCGGATCCATACTTTGGGTTGAATGTGTGGGAGTGCTATCCTTTCCAGACACTGCATTACGATTTCTGCTATAAGTCCTGAAATAGGAGATCCCATGGATTTGACCTGTTGGTATATTTCTCCATCAAACTGAAAGTAGGTTGTAAGGCAGAGGTTGATGAGGTCCATTATCCTGGGTATTTCCGTTTTGGTATATTTGGCTAGGTTTGGTGTGTTCCTAAACCAAGCCAAATCCAGAGAATTCCTGGAAGCCTGGCACTCAGACAAAGCAGCCATCAACAGACACACAAAGAGGTAAACAACGTTCAAATACCATTCAAAAGAGACAATAGAAAAGCCAAAAGACCAGTACACCTCCTCCCCAGCAATCAACACCCAGATATGTTTAATCAAGGAACTATTAACTCAGTCAATCAACCAAGCAGCAAACAACAGCCCAATCAAAGAACTCCCAAGGAGAGAACAACACCCCCACCAACATAAGCAAGGCAAGCCACTGTATATAAACAGAGAGCAAAGCCCTGTCTCTGTTTGCACTGAAGATGTTGCCTAGTCTGGCAATGAAACATCTGCAAGAAAACAACAAGGCTCAGAAAGCACCAAGGACTCCACAATTCTGGGGTCTCTGATTAGTTAAAGAGTCCTCATGCCTTCATTAGGAATCTCACATAGTATTTAGCAGAAAAAAGATTGCTCTCTAACTTAAAGATCTTTAGGGAATTAAAATGTCAGAGTTACACTTTGATTATGTTCAGGAAGGGAGAAAAATCCCCTTTGTCTATAGGATGGAAGAGATTTGCCTATTTTTGAGACTGGATCACCAGGCAGTGTATGAGCCTGCTTTGGATGTCCTTTAGAACAGTGTTTCTCAACCTTGGCGACTTTAAGATGTGTGGACTTCAACTCCCAGAATTCCCCAGCCAGCATTGCTCCAGTTTTTATTCAGTTTATAAAGATCTGCATAAACAGTGTGACTAAGAAAGGGAATGTTTTTAAACTGCTTTTTTACTGAACAAACAAAACTAAAAATACAGAATTGACAGAGGAAAACAATTTTTAAAAACTGCAACAACTACAGTAAAAAAGAAACTTGGGAATATATGTACATAAATGATAGATACATGTTTCTGTATGATAGAGAGACAGACAGACAGATTGTAAGAATTACTGACATTTATTTGTTTAATAAATTTATATAGCCGCCCATCTCATATACATGATTCTGGGCAGTTAACAATGAAAACAAAATAAAAACTATTTTTTCAGTGGTCTCCATCTTCAGAGAGCTTCAAGCCACCAATAATCATATATGTACCAAGAGAATATTCCCTACAGGATGCCTTAGCACTGCGTCCAAGTTAACACTACATTTTTATGCAAGTCATTCAAGCTTGCCTAAAGCAGAGAGGTGCAACATGCATTGGCTGAAGGCTATGCAGCACATGTGAATGACCAGACATCAAAAGTAGATGGGGGGCTTTGGTGGGAGGCTGCCAGAAAATCCCAGAACTGTAGAGCCAATTGGGAAATTGAAAAAAATCTCCAAAGACAATTGTAAACTACTTTCATATTGTTGACAAGAAAATAATATGAAGTGTGACTTGAGGGAGTTGATTGTTACCTTTCTTCTAAAGAACTGGGTTTTATCTTTTCAAGAACAGTTCCATGTGGTCAGCTAACTGAGAGGTAGTAATTGGCTCAGTATCACCTATTAAGGTTCCATGATTAGATATGGTCCTAGATATGTCTGGAAATATATCTTATTTAGCCTTGTGTGGTGCAGAGTGGTAAGGTGGCAGTATTGCAACAGAAACTCCCCACGAACCAAGTTCAATCCTACTGGAAGCTGGATTCTTGGGTAGCCGGCTCAGGTCGACTCAGCCTTCCATCCTTCTGAGGTCGGTAAAATAAGTACCCAGCTTGCTGGGGAAGGCGACGAGTGGGAAAGGCAATGGCAAACCACCCCGCTACAGTCTGTCAAGGAAACTTCGCGAAAGCGGTGTCCCCACAAAGTGTCAGACATGACTCGGTGCTTGCACAGGGGACCTTTCACCTTTCACTTCAAGTCTTATTTACATATGTGACCAAATGAAAGCGTTTTAAGATTACCTTCAAAGGCTTGTTAAAGAGACAGCTTCCTCCTCCTTCAGCCAGAAACTGATTGTATTCATCAACACTGCAGCGTGAAAATTTCCGTGGCAGGTAGTATCTGTGTGTTAGGAACAGAGCCACAGAGGATAAGATTAAAAGCCAATGAAATGTCAAAGGAGGATGGAGGAGATAAGAAGTTTTCCAAGGTCCATGCGGTTAGATGCAAGATCCCTTCATTAATGTAACTACACATCCGGATCTTGAATGTGTTTTCAATTGGTGCCAGAGCCTTCAGTTGGGATGTTCTCAGAGCCATGGGAGGCTGTATTAGTGACACAACTTTCCTTTCCTTTCTGTGAATGAGTAAGAGAGCCAGGGGGTGGGGGACAGAATTTAAAAACTGACAAGATGACCTGATATAATGGATGTCAGATTACTAAAAAAAGAAAATTGAACAGATGCACTCTTTCTTGTTCCTGTAGCATAAAGTGCCGCCTGTTTTCTTCTGAAGCCAGCTAGAGAGAGGAAATAGATGGACTTAACAATAATCAATCAAAGTGAGTTTTATGATGCAGGCAAGATATAAAGTTAAGATCTGAACATCGACAATTTGGGGGATACTTTAATAAGGCCTTGGTTCCTGATCTCAAACATTAATCCAACACCTGCCCTTTTGTGATCCTCACTTCTTCTACAACTTACCCAGTATCTTCCATAATACAACCCAGCCATAAGTCAGGACAGCGACAATCCCCTGTAGAGAAATGGGGCAATAAAAAAAAGATGGAGATATGCCTTTTTTAAAGAATTATGGGGAGAGACACATTCTCTATTCTCTATTCCTAGAGATTTCATATTTGCCCCCAAATCCCCTATTCATTCAAATTATACCTCAGAATCATATATTCCTATAGCTAAAATCACCAGGTACCATTTATTTTCTCCCTGTCCATGATACAATATCCCATTCTAAGATTCAAGCCTTAAACTAACTTCTTCTATAAAACCATTGTTGGAAGAGAGCCATGTTAGTCTTTAGTGGCAAAAAAATCAAGAAGCGTCTGGTAGCAATTTTTCCAACTAACAAATTTAATTTCTAAAGTTATTTCTATTGTTAAAATAATGAAATATAAAGGAAAAAATACTAAACATAAATAAAATATAAATAAAAACATTATAGGAAAACTTTCTAATAACAGATTCTCCCCTTCTATTTATTTCCCCAACTGCTTACCATAACCTAGAGAATTAGACATTAAAGATTAAAAATTATTGCTAGTATCTATTTAAATTCTTTCACCTATTGCTTTTGATTAGCATAACTTCTTCCTAAAAACGATATTCCAAATATCTAAATTTGCCCCACGGTGTAATGTGTAGTATATATGGGAACCATTCTTTTGTAAATTTGGTTAGACTTCTATTAACTTTGACATTGTTGCATATTCTCCAGTTTTGGTTTCTCAATCTGACATCATTGACAAAGTTCCTCTTTTCTAATGTTAGGCCAGGTTTGTTCTTGCAGCTGTCAGCATATATTTTAGTAAACTGTGATATTTTTTCATTTATGTTTACTATATTATACCTAACAAGAATATCTGTGGTTTCAGTTTCTGAATATTTTGATGTATTTTTTTCCAGTACTTTTCAGTATTTTTTACATAACTGCCACATATGATAAAATGTTCCCTCTTTGTCATTGCATTTACAACATTTATTGTTATATGATTTATCTATCTTGATAATTATTGACAGAGTTATATACCATCTATACAACATTTTATTCCCATTTTCCTTAAATTTTATTCCCATATTCCTTAAATTATAACTTGGAATAAATTTTATTGATTTTTTTCCATAACTCTTCCCATTGTTGTACTGTGATTTTTTTCTCTGAAGTTTTCAATCCACTTCATCATACAATTTTTATTTGTTCCATCCCTGTGTCATATTTCAGTGTGTATGTGTGTGTGTGTGTGTCTGTCTATCTATCTCCTAATAGGTGATTTTGGTTTTGTGTAGTGTTTCAAATTCTGCCATCTTTAACAATGTCCCTCCTTCATTCTTGAGATCACTTTTTATTCTTCCAGAAATGTGTAGGTACATCAGCCATGATAAATTCCTACCTTCATTATGCAGTTCTTGCTGGGTCTTCAGCCTGTTTCCTGAATCTACATGCACATATTGGCATATGTGATTAAATCTTTCTTACTACAGTTATCCCTGAAGTAAAAAGCATTTGACAGTCCTTATTTTTAGAAGATTCCATATTTTTATCAAACTTCAAATTCTTTTCTTTTTTTGTTTCCTTGCACTGTAAGTTCCTATGAAGTCCATTAGCCAAGCTGGCTCCTTCTATAATTGATATTCTACTATTTGGGGATTTTATCCATTCTGTTATCCATGATAAACAGCCAGCATGATAACATAATTTGAAATTAGGAAAATGCAAGGCCACCTCTTTTGAATCTTAAAAATTTTAACTTTTACTGTTTTTTTTACTGTTTTTTTCCTCATTCCATGTACTGTAGATCTGTTTACTGTTCTTTGCCAATCATTTGTCTGAGAGTGGAACTGGTGCCATTTGAAATAAAAAGTTCATTTTTACTGTTGTGATAAGTCCTAGCCAATAAAGTTTTAAGTTTTTCCCCTTTCAAGATCATTCTTTATTTCATTCCATAATTTATTATAATTATTTGAAAAATGTCTTTATTGCATCCTGTCAGATAAAGTCCCAAATATCTCACTGGATTTTTTGTTATCTCACAATCACTTTCTTCATAAAGTCGTCTTCTTCTTCTAGGGTTAAATATCTTGTTATCTTTGTTTTCTTTTCACTGATTTTGTCATCTGGAGAATTCACCAAAATCTTTGGTTGTTTTCATCAGCTCTCTTATAACATTCTGTGGTTGCATAATGGTTGGTACTACATTGTCTACGTAGTATTTCATCTTGTATTCCTCTCCCTAAATTTTAATGCCAAGTATCTGTTTGTCTCTCCAAATTTTGTCTGCCAAAACTTCTAAAGCAATCACAAATAACAAGGGAGAAAGTAGGTATCCTTACCCTGTGGCTTTGCTTATTGGAAAACTTGTGGAGAGTGTTCCATTTGCTGTAATCCATACTGTTTGCTATTGATATATGCTATCCACCCACATTTTAAATTCTTCTCCTGGGTTCATTTTGTTTAAAACAGCTAGCCACTCCAAGTTGTCAAAGGCTTTTTCTGCATCTAAAAATATAACTGCTGCCTTCTTCTTTTAGTGATGATATATTCTAATGCATTTGTTTTGAATATAGTGTTGCCCTTCATTTTCCTCTTGAGAATGTAACCTGTTTGGTCTATATGTATTATTTCACAAATACACTTCCTCAAACATTCAGCTAATATTGTATTGATGACTTATAATTGACATTCAGTAAAGATAAGGCATAAAATTTGTGAGCTGCAGCTCACTTTGTCAATAGTATAAAGTGGCTAGACTGATGTAGTTTTAAACTGGGATGAGGGTGGAGGGGAAGGAGGGGAAGACAGGTTCGATATGCAGATGCAGGTTGCAGAATGTTTCAGGCAATCTTAGATGGACTCAACAAACACAATTTTTTAATACATTACAATTGTTAATTGATAAGGTACTTGTAATCTGCCTCACATGTCACCTGCATCTGCATAACCTGTTAATTTGTTAGTTGGAAAACCTGAACTAGGAATCTCCAAGAAGACTATCTGCAGTTCTTTTGCACTAACGTTTTACTCTTTAGCCAGTAAAGGTAAAGGTAAAGGTTTCCCTTGACGTAAAGTCCAGTCGTGTCCAACTCTAGGGGGCGGTGCTCATCTCCATTTCAAAGCCTTGGAGCCGGCGTTGTCCATAGGACACTTCCGGGTCATGTGGCCAGCATGACTCACGGAACGCCGTTACCTTCCCGCCGAAGAGGTACCAATTAATCTACTCACATTTGCATGTTTTCGAACTGCTTGGTGTGCAGGAGCTGGGACGAGCAACGGGAGCTCACCCCGCCGCGCGGTTTCAAACCGCCGACCTTCCGATCGACAGCTCAGCGGTTTAACCCGCAGCGCCACTGCGTCCCTACTCTTTAGCCAACTTTATATTAATTAACCTCAAAGAAACTTCCCATGCCCACCCACTTTACCATCATGATCCTGACCTTAAGAAGCAGCCAAAAGTCTGACAGAGAGGAAGTGGAAAAAAAGCAAATTAGATCTGGAAAGACTGACAACACAAGCCACAGCTATACTGAACCCTCAGGCCCAACATCAAGCTTCCACTTATCCACCCAGAACCCCTTAAATTAGAGATTGCCAAATTGGAAACCATGGATAGAGTAGCCCTTGCCCTGAGACTGATACCTTTAAGGAAACAATTTCTTTTTACACTAAATTTTTCACGATCCCTGGTATCTAGCAAGACACAAGGGAGGAGCCAACATAGAGATAATGGAGTACTAAGCTGGAAGCCTAAGAATTACCCTTTCAGGTTTCTCCAAGAAAGGAGATAAAGCCTGAGAATGGAATAGTTCTTCGATCTACTGGAATAAAAGTGCCTGTTGAGCTCCAGATGGCTTTGAAACAAGTTCTTTTAGGCAAAGCATAGCCTCATCATTACTGCTTGACTAAGCAATTCTCAGGTTCTCATTATATCTTGAGATTTAGAGACACAGGTCCTCTTCTCCACTTGGCTCATCACCCAGTTACTTACCTGCAGAGGCACGGTGCTTGTTCCACATCATGCCAATGTTTTGCCCCAAGGTCTGGGCTAATGTTACTGCCATCGCTCCAACGGTGCCATACTTTAGGAAGGAGGAGGACAACAAGTTATTGGGGAGGTTGGGTATGGAGTGATGAGCTACTGTAAAGCATGCTAAATTTTTGAGGGCAGGACTTATACTGTGGAGTCATCTTACTGTTCAATTGCTATCCTTATCTTTCCCAGTTCATTCACAGGCCCTTTGGTAACTGCCCCCGCGCCCCCCTGCCCTGGACAGATCCACCACCCTGCAAAGAACAATGAACTCCTGGCTATGATTATCATGTACAGAGCTTTATTAATGTATCAGGCGCTTCATAGAATCATGTAAGTAAACAAGACAGCCATTGTCCCTAGGATCTTACAATCTAAATTTAGAAGACTGGAGGAAAAAAAAGGGGGGAGTGGGAAGCAGATAATATGGGATGAATGTCAGCAAATGCAATGGCAAAAACCATAGGTATTAATGTTGGAATTATCAGGGATCAACTCAGCTTTGTCTCATAAGCATAAGGGGGTCGCTGTAGGAAATCACATCTCTATTGTGCTTGTGGGATGTCACGTGGGTCACCTGACTTCCTCTTCCTCCTCCTTCTTGGGCTTGGGGATTAACAATCTCCATTACCTTGTGGGCAGACATGCAAGCAGGGGGGCTGCAGAATGCAGCTCCTTGCCCTTTGTATTCCTCATAGAAAGTGTCTACAAAGAACCAGTGATGATTAAGTGCTTTCTACTATGAATCTACTTGTATCCAGATCTACTGAATAAAAGTAAGCTATCTCTATTTTCTTATCTAACTACAGTGTGAAGACTGAATTTATTTCTGAATGTAATTAAGCTTAATGTGCAAGTTCTCTTTTGGTTCACACCTACTCTGCAAGATTGCTGTTAGCTGCTTGGAGTTCTTTTATTAACCTTTAAAAACTCTATCAATTAATTCAGTTGGGTGTGGAGATTGAGATGTTCAAGGCTTCACAGAAAGTGGAGGTTCTGAAAGGGTTTTAAAGGGCAGAAAGGAGTGGTATCTCATAAGCCTGGGAAAGGGGTCTTCCAAGCATCAGGAGTAGCAAGCTGAGAAAAGAAATCTAAATAAGCTTGAGATCTTTGAACAGCCAAATACTGATGGGGTTGGAAGAGCAAGCAGCCTTCAATTCCCTACCTTTAAACTCCAGCCCCAGTCATCCTAACGCAACTCACCTCATTCACACCTCCGCCTCTAGCAACTGAGCAGATCCCTCCAACGTAAGCTGTGCCACTGCGGCTGCTTCTAAACGTGTGCCCACTGAGGGAGTAAGAAGGAAGGTTCACTGAGAAGGGGAAGGAAAAGGTAGGTAGCTCTGACCGGCTAGATTTTCTATCCTCTTGGCATTCGCTTACTAAGCCAAGAACAGTGAAAACTATCAAAATAAGGCAAGAGTATGGATTGGTTGGGGAATTTGTTTCTTTGCATCAGCCAGTTACCCCAGTTCCTCCTAAAGTAAATGTGGGCTCATTAGTTCTGGTTATAGGAATTGCAGGAGAGAGAGGAGGCATGTTTCATGTATGAACACTTCCTAGCATTATTCCAGGACAAAGCTATTTTCACTTCAGATAGAAGCTCAGGTCTTACCACTCAAAGTCCAAAATCTACACTGCTGTGCCACGTTCTATATGTTGATACATATTAATTCAAGCTTGTTATTGTTTTGTTGGGGTCTGATCAGATGTATCTATACATTTTAATCATGAGTCACTAGCAACTGATATATTGCAAACCATGCCTGCTAGAAAAGGAATTAACTTTGATGGTATATTCGTCTGATATATCAAGGTGCCTCTTATATAATTTTATCATCTAATACAGGTAGTCCTCATTTAGTGACCACAATTGGGATCAGCAACTCAGTCATTAAGCAAAGTGGTCACTAAGTGAAACCACAACTGTGCTTATGATCTTACTTCAGTTTTCCTTTGCTTTACAGACTTTCAGTTTTCCTTTGTTTTACAGGTTGTAAATGCAAGGATTGGTCATAAAGTTACTTTTTCATCACCATCCTAACTGCAAACGGTTGCTAAATAAGGCAGTTGCTAAATGCAGGCCTGCAACTAGGGTCTGTGTCACCCGGGGTAAACATGGATTCTGTGCCCCGCTTGCCCCCCCACCCCCGCAGTTGTGGCCCTGGCTGAATGAGGACTACCTGTATAAAAAAGAAAAACTGACAAATTTTTTCTTTTGTACCAGCATCTTATTTCCATTATATTAGTTAGCATTCTTCACCAGCAAAGAATGTCTCTGTGTTATTCTAAATGTCTATGATCATACAGTAATAAATAGAAGGCTGTGTTTCATTTGCTACAATGCCAGGAGGTATCTTATGTGGGCTTACCAACAAAGCAGTCTTTAGGGCAACTTATTGAGAATCCAGCCGGTGAAAATTGTCATTACACAGATTTCCATAAAACCCATTATTAATATCGGTACATCATCCTACTCTTACAAATAGAGCTATAATAGTTAATTTTTCATCCGACAACTTTTTCTAGCATAAAGGTGGTCACGTTCCCATTTAAAACTCACGAGAAGAGGTGTGCAGCATCACTGTGTTCAGGAAGAGACTCCTGGCGATACTTCATGAACTCTCTCAATGTCTCCAGGGAATCTTCATCAATCTGGATCTTATCCCCTGATGTCCATGTCTCCATGGCGACCAGCACAATACGTGTGTTCAACTGTTCCTTAAATATCTGTGACCAAACATAGAAAAAGAGGAGGGTTTTTTTAAAGGGGGGGCTTCCCCCTTCCATACATGTGGTATCCTCCTCATTTTCCAGAGCAGCCATAGTTTTCCAACTGTACACTCAAACGTCAGATGAAAGCTAAAGCAGTTTATTTCCTTCCTGCAACTTATTTTCACATCTACTTTTAATGGAAGAAGAATATTAATTTTACTCTGCATATCATACTGAAAAAATACTACTGATATATTATTTCTGTCTTGATTGCTAAAGGCCAATTCATTTTCTAAAAAAATGTTGAAAATAAAATGAGCAGGCTGGAGTATTGTTTCATATTTGGTGGTAATACTGTAAAGCTCAACAATGTTGGAAAGTAATTCCTATTAGAATGACACCAATTTTGAAGGTCAATTCCCACTGCAATCTGTAACATTTGTATTAAATTTTACTAAATCATACAATCCTTCAAAGCGTACTGAACCAGCTTTGTATGTGTTAATTGCTGCAAGTGAATTATATGCTTCTCACTGGAAAGAATATTTGATTTCCTCTTTGGAAGAATAGTTAAACAAGCTGTGGCAATATGCTTCGATGTCCAGAATAACTTTCTATCTTAAAAGTAAATGTGAGGTAAAATTCAATTATAATTGGAAACCATTCTTGGAAAATAATTTAATATACAAATTTGTATGCCACCCAAAATTTGGGTTTTTCTATGGTTTTTTGGAAGTGGTTTGCCACTGCATCCTTCCTAGGGCTGAGGGAGAGTGACTGGCCCAAGGTTACCCAGCTGGCTTTATACCTAAGGCAGGACTAGAACTCACGGTCTCCCAGTTTCTAGCCTGATGACTCAACCACTACACCAAACTGGCTCTCTAATACAGATTAAAAAAACAAATATAAATAGTAAAATATGGGTGGGTAGCCAACAAATCTAAAGTATCATAGGATTAATATATTCTTCTAATACATCATTAAAAGCTTATAATACTCCAAGGCATTTTATATCCATTTTCTAATCAAAACATAAAGGTACTTGGTTAACAAAATTGGAGTCATTAAAAAAAGGAGAGAGACAGACAGACTATGGGTGATAAACAATACTTTAAAACAATACTGTCAATTATATGTAGATTATATGTCAACTTAAAATACAAACTCTAAAATCTAAATTCTGGGTGTTGCACAATGTTATGCATAAAATTGTGGTCTAAAATGGTTTCTAAATTAAATTGATTTACTTTTTAAAACTCAGGTTTACTTTTAAAATATGAAGTTATTTGAGACTTCTAGAGAAAGAAATGGCAGACTGAAGATGGCTCCGCAAAAAGCGGAGCCAACGACCGTGGCAAAGGACGAAGGGCTGGTGAGTAGACTGGCTCTTTGAACCTCTTCAGACAAAGAGAGGATGGGAGATTGCGCACAAGTGCTCCAGACAGTTGCTCCTTGAAAGGAGACCGCAAGACAGCAGTCTCTGGCAGGTTTTGAACACTGGGAGACAAGGGAATAGCTATCTTGCTCAAACTGCAGCTGGTACCTTTAAAAGGACACTCAGTTTGCATACTTCCTTTTCTAATCATATTCAGAAATTGCTTATTAACTACTTTTCAAGTATTAGAAACCTTTGGATTGACAAGTCTGAAAACACCAGGTGAGTCTGCCTTCAATCCATACTGACAGAAAATTTTAATTACAACTTAAGAACTTTAAAAAAAATTGAAACCAACAGCAAAAAGCTAATTAAATCTTTGATTTTAGAAAGTTATAAATGGGATTCCAGTGGGAATATGGCAGACTGAGCAGCTTTGCCTGTGAGCTCCGTGGGCAGGCCTGGCATCGTGGCAATTTTTCTGGGCACAGGCTGGTTTCTCCTATAGCCCAGAGCATATTTCCAGATTAAGGAAAACATTTGGAATCAACCCATTTGTCCTCCAGACGGCATGCTGCAGCCAGGAGATTGTGGACAGCATGTGCGATCGACCCGTAGGTCTTCGCCGGGAGGCTGGGATTTCACCATTTCCAAGCTGCACTGCAACCCTTAAAGGGACAGTAAGTCCAGCCACCCCTTTTCATAAATACTCAATTTTTTTTTAAGTTTTTGCACCCCAAGGGAGGCTTTTTACAGAAAGAAGAAGCAGGCTGTCTTTGTGCTTATTGTTATTTCTGGATTTAATTTTTAAACTTTTAAGTTTTGGCTTGTTTTCCCACTTTAAGACTAAGGAGAACTGAAAATAAATAATTGCCTTCCTGTTATCATTTTTGTACTGAATTTGAAGGATTGAATATCTCCCTGCATGTTGGATTTGTCATTTTGAATCTTCAGCTTTCTGTTAATTTCTTTGGGACCTGTTTGTTAGTACACTTTCTCTTGCCAATTTCATTCAGAAGTGTTTTAATAACTCACTAACTCCCATCTGCGCGAGTCAAGCATCTACAGGGCACCATAATCTACTGCCTGAAACCTGGAAGATTTTAAAGAGGACTTTTCAGAGTCCTGTTATGAGCCTGTGCAGTCCTTCAAAGAGATCTTTTTGGAGTGCTGTCAACCTATTCTGCAGACTATTCAGGACTCTGGGGAAGAAATTATTTCTAAGCTGTGTCATCTGGCTGAAGATGTTATGGAGGAAGCAAGACTGAAGTAAAGGGATTACAATGATAGTCTGAGCTGCAGATTACAAGGAGGGCTTTTCTGAGGGATTGTTACAGCTTTCTGGGAGATTGTTATCGGGGAGAAGAGAATCTGCTTTGTGGGAGTTTTTTGTTGAGAAGTCTGAGTTTTTTAGGGGGGACAGTTGGGCTGTTCGATTTTTGCAAGAAAAATGCCTTGGGTGTAATAGGAGATATGTAAATGCTTTGGTCTACTTTGAGATAGTATAAAATTAAGAATGTATAATTGAATTGATAATGAGGCTATTATGATTGCATTTCTCTTTAATGATTTGGACTAAGATTTATTGTTTTTTTTAAGCTTTGTTTGATTTGTAAGACTTATAAGGTATTCATAAGGTATAATAATAATTGCTTGTTTTTTTAGGTTTAATAGGATTAAGATTGCTGTAATATTATTAATTACAAAAGTAGACAATTCATATGTTTTTTACAATTTGATTTTTATTATAGTGGACAGAAATGCATACTGGTGGGAAAGAAACAGTTAAATAAATGTTTTATGGGGGAGGGAAGTTGATTTAGAAATTTATATAAATATACTGTATATTTTTTTATATAAGAGGAAGGAGCAATTGCATTAGTGATTTGTATATGTGTTAATGGAAGGATTTATAGAAATAATGTGATCTTGGTTTGATATAGAGTAAGGGACTGAGTATGGAAATTGTTGTATATTCTTTCTGTTGAAAGTCAGAAGTCACCTTTCTACATAATCTTCAAATTCTTCTTTCTTGTGTTTCACACTTTTTTAGTTTTTCTTTTTTTCTTTTTGTAGTTCTTTGCAGTTTTTTGTTTTTTTGTAGTTTTTATCTTTGCTTTAAACTCAATAAAATTCTTTTTAAAAAAAGTTATAAATGGATTAAGAGTCCAGATAAATTTGAAATGAGATTTTGGAATTAATCATAAAGAATCCTTCCTGTGGGAAAGTCGAACAGTACTGAACATAAGAGATAAAAAATTTCAAAAATTGGACATTAGAGGAACTAAAGATTTTAATTAAAGGAGAAGAATACATAAACCCAATTAACAGCTACAGAGTGATGGAAAATATTGTAACACTGGAAATACTGAAGGATACTTTTGAAAAATGGAATCAGAAGTTAATATCAATGATGTCAACAGCGATGTTTGCTTCTGTGGATAGACTGTGTCCAAAAGATGTTTTGGAAGAAATGGCAGAACAAGTTTTATCTGACAAGACAGAGATTGCATCAAAAGTGGCTCTACAAATGACAGGCTACAAGAATGACATGAAAAAAGATGTTTCATTGGACATAGAAAAGAAATTGGTTGATGCTTTAAAAATCAAAAGGGAATTGTTGTTTATTCGTTTAGTCGCTTCCGACTCTTCGTGACTTCATGGACCAGCCCACGCCAGAGCTTCCTGTCGGTCGTCAACACCCCCAGCTCCCCCAGGGATGAGTCCGTCACCTCTAGAATGTCATCCATCCATCTTGCCCTTGGTCGGCCCCTCTTCCTTTTGCCTTCCACTCTCCCTAGCATCAGCATCTTCTCCAGGGTGTCCTGTCTTCTCATTATGTGGCCAAAGTATTTCAGTTTTGCCTTTAATATCATTCCCTCAAGTGAGCAGTCTGGCTTTATTTCCTGGAGGATGGACTGGTTGGATCTTCTTGCAGTCCAAGGCACTCTCAGAATTTTCCTCCAACACCACAGTTCAAAAGCATCGATCTTCCTTCGCTCAGCCTTCCTTATGGTCCAGCTCTCGCAGCCATATGTTACTACTGGGAACACCATTGCTTTAACTATGCGGGCCTTTGTTGTCAGTGTGATGTCTCTGCTCTTAACTATTTTATCGAGATTTGTCATTGCTCTTCTCCCCAGGATTAAGCGTCTTCTGATTTCCTGACTGCAGTCAGCATCTGCAGTAATCTTTGCACCTAGGAATACAAAGTCTTTCACTGCTTCTACATTTTCTCCCTCTATTTGCCAGTTATCAATCAAGCTGGTTGCCATAATCTTGGTGTTTTTGAGGTTTAGCTGCAAGCCAGCTTTTGCACTTTCTTCTTTCACCTTCATCATAAGGCTCCTCAGTTCCTCTTCGCTTTCTGCCATCAAAGTGGTATCATCTGCATATCTGAGATGGTTAATGTTTCTTCCAGAGATTTTAACTCCAGCCTTGGATTCCTCAAGCCCAGCTTGTCGCATGATGTGTTCTGCATACAAGTTGAATAGGTAGGGTGAGAGTATACAGCCCTGCCGTACTCCTTTCCCAATCTTAAACCAGTCCATTGTTCCGTGGTCTGTTCTTACTGTTGCTACTTGGTCGTTATACAGATTCTTCAGGAGGCAGACAAGATGACTTGGTATCCCCATACCGCTAAGAACTTGCCACAATTTTTATGGTCCACACAGTCAAAGGCTTTAGAATAGTCAATAAAACAGAAATAGATGTTTTTCTGAAACTCCCTGGCTTTTTCCATTATCCAGCGGATATTGGCAATTTGGTCTCTAGTTCCTCTGCCTTTTCTAAACCCAGCTTGTACATCTGGCAATTCTCGCTCCATGAATTGCTGAAGTCTACCTTGCAGGATCTTGAGCATTACCTTACTGGCATGTGAAATGAGTGCCACTGTTCGATAGTTTGAACATTCTTTAGTGTTTCCCTTTTTTGGTATGGGGATATAAGTTGATTTTTTCCAGTCTGATGGCCATTCTTGTGTTTTCCAAATTTGCTGGCATATAGCATGCATTACCTTGACAGCATCATCTTGCAAGATTTTGAACAGTTCAGCTGGGATGCTGTCGTCTCCTGCTGCCTTGTTATTAGCGATGCTTCTTAAGGTCCACTCAACCTCACTCTTCAGGATGTCTGGCTCTAGCTCACTGACCACACCGTCAAAGCTATCCCCGATATTGTTATCCTTCCTATACAGGTCTTCTGTATATTCTTGCCACCTTTTCTTGATCTCTTCTTCTTCTGTTAGGTCCTTGCCATCTTTGTTTTTGATCATACCCATTTTTGCCTGGAATTTACCTCCAATGTTTCTAATTTTCTGGAAGAGGTCTCTTGTCCTTCCTATTCTATTGTCTTCTTCCACTTCCGCGCATTGCTTGTTTAAAAATAATTCCTTATCTCTTCTGGCTAACCTCTGGAATTTTGCATTTAATTGGGCATATCTCCCCCTATCACTGTTGCCTTTTGCTTTCCTTCTTTCTTGGGCTACTTCTAGTATCTCAGCAGACAGCCATTTTGCCTTCTTGGTTTTCTCTTTCTTTGGGATGTATTTTATTGCCGCCTCCTGAACAATGCTGCCAACGTCTGTCCATAATTCTTCCGGGACCCTATCTACTAAGTCCAGTCCCTTAAATCGATTCCTCACCTCCACTGCATATTCCTTAGGAATATTAGTGAGCTCATATCTAGCTGATCTGTGGGTCTTCCGTAATCTCTTTAGTCTGATCCTAAATTGTGCAAGAAAAAGTTCGTGATCTGAACTACAGTCAGCTCCAGGCCTTGTTTTTACCGACTGTACAGATGTCCGCCACCTTTGGCTGCAAAGGATGTAATCAATCTGATTTCGGTGTTGTCCATCTGGTGAAGTCCATGTATAAAGCCGTCTCTTAGGTTGTTGGAAGAGAGTGTTTGTTATGCAGAGCGAATTGTCTTGGCAAAATTCTATCAGCCTATGTCCTGCTTCATTTTGTTCTCCCAGGCCATACTTACCTGTAATTCGAGGTGTCATTTGACTGCCCACCTTAGCATTCCAGTCTCCTGTGATGAAAATAACATCTCTTTTAGGCGTGTTGTCCAGTAAGTGCTGCAGATCCTCATAGAACTGCTCTACTTCAGCTTCTTCAGCATTTGTGGTTGGGGCGTATATTTGGATCACTGTGATGTTAGATGGCTTGCCCTGAATTCGAATTGAGATCATTCTGTCGTTTTTTGGGTTGTATCCAAGCACTGCTTTAGCCACTTTAGAGTGACTGGATAATTCTTTTATATTGGATTTACAAAAGAGGGTTGTTAAAGTTTGGATGAATCTTGTGAGAAGGGGTAAAAAGAAATGAAAAGAAATCAAGTTCTGCGACATTACTTGAATGGACTAAAGATTAAGATTATTAGAAGTAAAAGGAAGGAATATAAAATTGGTTTATTTGATCGTTAAAATAGTATGTTGTTATTTCTGGCAACCCTTAGTGGACTTGTGCTGACACCAGAATTGAAATGACAATGCTTTATGGATTTGTTAATAGATAAGAGTTGGGACATGGGATGAAGAGATCATTGGTTATAAATTATGAGGAGGTGAAAAGTTAGTAAAATTGTTTATACTTGTTGTGATGAAGGTTGGAAGTCACTTCTTTATATATTTCATTTTCCTTCCTTCCTTCCTTCCTTCCTTCCTTCCTTCCTTCCTTCCTTCCTTCCTTCCTTCCTTCCTTTTTCTTACCATTTTTTCTTTGCACTTTTTACTCTTTCTTTCTATCTACTTTCTTTCTTTTAGTTTGTATTCGTTTTTACTATTGCAATTATAATCTTTAATAAAATTATTTTTAAAAAATATGAAGTTATTCTAGACATCAAAGCACACTCCCACAATTTGGTTAGCCATTCTTCCATAGAGGGGATCAAAGATCTTTTCTCACAAAAAGCTTATAAAATGTGGGTTTTTCTATGCATAGAGTCTGTATTTCAATTTCATGGGAAATTATTATAGCTTATAATTTTAATTAGTGAGTTATACTGTATTAACTACGTATCTTTAGCTTAAAGCTTAATAGTGATTCTTAGCTTTTTTTCTTTAAAAGCTGATACATTTTGTAATTTTATGAGTAATTAAAATTTTATTGGAAAGCTGTAATCTCCAAGACAATTTAAATCCCTTGTCTATTTATTTGTATCTTACTATTTGTATTTTGCCCACTTACCCTTTACCCTTTCAACATGTCTTTTATCTCTCCTTGTTGATATTCTTTCTTTAAACTGTTTAATAATTTAAAAAAAAAGATGAGAGAGTGTAGGATGTAGAGATATGGGGAAAACTTTATTTAGTCCACATTTTTGACCAAGCTAAATTTCCAATTCTTAAGCTAAATTTGCATTTCTTAAGCTAATATGAGAATCAAAACCTTTGGCATGTACTGTTTATAAAAACATCTTTGAGTCAGGGAAAAGTTGCATAAAAATAAATGTAGATATTCAAGAGACAGTGAGTTTGCGTGGGGGTTGTGCTTACACATTTAGCTGCAGAGTGGTGTAGAAATGAGATGCTAGGGCTTAAGACCATATGTATGACAGACTGAACTAGACTGGCAGTAGTCTGGTTCACCTGTTGGTACCTGATGGTGGCTTGCAGAAGACTGGGACCTGCCACGGAATCCCCTGCATAGGGGCAGAGCTTCCCCTGTTTCATTCTCACCTAGGTGGGGAGAACGTCCTTTGCATGTCATTTTTGGAGGAAACTGCAATGTATCCCACACTCACCACATCAGCAAGGTTTACTACAGACTTTGCGAAGTTGCTGGTAAGGCTGGCTGAACGGCGCATTTGCTCAAACTGGAAGAGAACAAATAGAGAAAAATCAGTTGCAAGAAACTCACTCCTTACTAGATACAACCAGAAGCTGAAGCAGTCTAGTGAGGGTCTTCCCCATCTCTCTCCCTTTGCTCATGAAATGACTTTCCCTGACTTACAAAAGCAGCCATGAGGTCAATTCCTCTCTTAACACACCAGTATATTCTTGGAAATGCCTGCCTTCTTCAGCATTATCTTTATCATGTTTGCACAGAAATAAGTCCACTGAAGTGATTTTTCCTGAAACTTGTACTGAATCAGACCACTGAGTCCATTCAACTCAACAGTTCCAAGGTTTCGGGCAAAGTTTTTTCTAGCTAAAGCACCTTCTCTAACCAAGGCAGATCTCTTTGAGCAGATTTATAGCTGAGCAAGTGTTCAGGCTCCAGTCCAAAGTTTCACACTGGCTTAAGCTAACACTTCTGCTTTGCAGCTTTGGTTTTTATCTTCCTGCTTAGAACAAAAAAGTTTCATTTGAGTCAAGCTCAACTTCTGTTGACAAAAAAGCCACCCTTGAGTCAAGCTTGAATTTTGGTGACTTTGTGGACACATCAATGTTGTTTTCTAGGCAAAAGCATAGAAGTGGCTTGCTGCTATTTTCTTTCAATTTTTTTTTTAATTTCCCAGTCCAGCCTACAGCTCAAGTATTTCCCGGTAGTATAATTATTTAATTAATTACTAATTAATCCAGTAAGGCTGGCCAAGGATGCAGGCTAGACTGGAATGTCATAATAATACCCTAGAAGAAGGCAATGTCAAACCATTCCATAGTTGCCTGTATGGAGGTGTCCATGAAGTCACTAAGAATTCAGAATAACAGCAGCATTACTGATGAATAGCCTCTTAACAGTCTTGACAAATTGGTCAGTCTCTGTTCAATATTGAGAAAGAACCTTTCATTATACACTTCATCTCATTATTGTTATTTGGACAGGGTAGAGGGAGAATAACACTATTTTGCATTTTAAAAATGAAAAGAAAATAATGAAATAAGAAATTAAAGGCCCCTACCCCAATGTTGAGCAGGAATTGTCTATTTAAGAGCAATTAGGAGGTATTCATTAGTATTACTGCTCTGAATGCAAAGCACTAAACAAGAGTACAGTAAGAGCTACAGCAAAAAATTACTAATGCAAGCCATAGTAGCCCTGGAAAGCCTTGACTGTACTTTATCAATCTACACTGGTCCTACTGACAGGGTAATTGCATTGACCCAGCAAGCTCAGCTGATGGACAGTTTATCTGAATTGCCAATGGCATTGTGGAAGAGATCTTGACAGAGGATACACTGACCAATTTGAAAAAAGAAAAGAAAAAGAAATCAGACTTAAGACACTGAAAGGAAAAACACTGAGCATTGTTTGCCAAATCGCTCAAAGAAACAGGCTTGGCAGGCAATTCATTTGCTTCTCTCCACAAGGCATTTTAAAGGATCTGCAACAGCAAACCCATCCATACCTGTCTTTCTAAGCCATTATCGGTACTCACCAGCTGGTGGTCATTAACAATTATCAGTTCAATGAATTTGGTCTCACTGTGGACAGTCCGGTGACTTCGGTGAACCTGGGGGCAGTGGGGGGGGGGGGCAGAAGAAGACACGTTTACACTGGTTGCTCTCCTGCTCTAAGAAGGGCCTCCCCATTCTTGCCCAGGCACAGGTTTTATATACAGGCCCCTGTACATTCCCATATTTCTTCTTCCTACATTCTATAGTAAGGAAACTCAAAACAGAAGGTTGGAATCCACCAGCCCTCCACAATCTAGTGCTGTTCAGATTCAGCTCCCTTAATTCTTGAAATGGTTAAGGATTAGGGGAAGCCCCACAAGTCTGAAGGGCATCAGGCTGGGGAAATTTGGAATATATTATACAAAAATAAGCACTCTAAGTTAAAACACCTTGTGAAATGCTACAAAAAACTTCAAGCCTTTGTATATAATCAGTCAAAGCTGATCCAAACAGCATTTTAACCCTCACACAGTACTTTCATACCTCTCTTTTCAGTAACAACTATGCAATATCCAGTGTAATTAATATTTTATTATTATATTGTTTCTATTCTATCTTTCCTCTGGGAACTCAAGTAAGCATACATAATGGGTCTATCTTAATTTATCCCTACAATAACCCTCTGAGATAGGCTGAGCTAAGACAGTGATTAACCTAAAGTACTCATTGGTAGAGTGGAGTAGAGAATGGATTTGGTAGAGAATGGATTTGAACCTGGATTTTCCCATAATCTAACACATTAAACCTGACACTATTGTACACTAACTGGGACACCAGCAAGCCTTGCTGTTGGGAATGCGGGAGCTCATCTAGCTGCCATTTGTCATTCTAAAATAAAATTTTAACTACAATGCCGAAGTGGCAATTTCTTCCAATAATGTTTTCAAATGCAAAAAACTAAGATCTAATCAAAGATTTATAAATCTGTAAGGGAAGAGAGGTTAACCTGCTTTGGGCTATCCACTTAAAGAAATAGATAAATGAGGTATCCTAGGCTGAGTTAGATAACTGAAGACTTATGAAGTTTTGCATTTAAGAGGGTATAGGCATAATTTATCAGTACCTATGTAACTTTAATGCAAATAAGCATCTTCTATTTTTATGAAACATTTCCTCTTCCTTTGAGATGTGTAAGTGGCCACTAACAGGTTATTTGCTTAATACTGTATTGTCTACATGGGGGAAGGGGGACCACATGGTGCCTTCCACATATTTTGAAAAATTCCCAGAATGTCATGACAGTTCATCGGGTATGGGGGCTCTGAGAATTTTAGATCGACACATGTGTAAGGTACTAATGCTGCTTACGTCTGGTCTATAATGACTGGTAGGCAGCTCCATGAAGATTGCAGAGAAAGCTGTGGCCCATCCCAGCATAACAGGCCATGCTAGGAATTTATGCATGACAAGCTTGTGCTGTTTTTCAGGTACATTCATAAGGCTCCTTGGTTTTCTGTTTTTAAAACTGATGAAATATTACTGTCATGTAGTAAATTTACCTGTCTTCGACGACGCAGTTTAGGAAGCCCAGAAGGAATGTAGTAGTTCAGTGCAGAAAATAAACACCCTGGAAGAAAAGAATTTACATTACATATTGGAGACGGATGTAATATGTAGAAAAATATATAATCAGATTTTCAAGTATTTAAACTGAGACAAAAGTTATGATCGGGCACGGGGACAGCACAGGTTTAGCAATCTATATACTGCTAACTTATAACCTTATGGTACCATTCTGATAGCAATTAAACTGAAATATCTAGCATAACTACCTGATAACAAATTTATGATTTTTTCCAATGAATACTGGCTGAGACTCCTGAAGGAAGAAATCATCTGAATACTCACCACCTACTGGAAGAAATATTTTTGCTGCATGCAGGTCAAACTCAGAGTAAAAACACAAGTTGTCATCTTCCTTTCAGAAAAATGTCTTCAGAATTATAGCTCAGTGTCAGGGCTATCCCAATACAGTTTCCTCCCTGAGTCACAATAGCAAAAAGTCTGTATCAAGTTTATTGGGTACCTGAGGCAGGTAATCACCCAAATTCATCTCCCCTTCCCTCGCAGGAAAAAATCCAGTCACAACAAATAATTGGCTATATCCTTTCATGGTGCCTCAGTGTATGGAAAGGAGAGCTTCATTCCAGTTAACAGAAATCTTCTAGAAGAGTCTGTCCCAGAAGCGCTTTCCAAATTCCAGAGAGAAATCCCTAACTATCACTGTGCACTCAAGAACATTTCAGATTAAACCTATTGCTCACAGTCAGAGCACTCTGGCTATTGAAATACTACCTGGGTTGCTCATAGGTGAAAAGCATTTCTCCTAAGAGGTGAATGGGGAGGGTGTGGGATAATTAATGAGATTCTTTGCCCTTAATATACTCTAAGGCATTACATATTTTAAAATAATGACAACAATTACTATTTAATTAGATCTGCTTTTCAATTTAGCTACATTTTCTGGTTCTAATTTTGCATGACTTTTCATACACCATATATACTGTTCATTTTCAGCAACTTGTGTCCAGGAATTATTTACTGTATTTATTTGTTCACAATATCAGGCAAAGGAAAACCATCCCTTTCAGAACAAAAGATTGATTTCCAGTGAGAAACAGTACTGAACTCCAGCTGTTCTTTTGGATGTAATCAGAAAAAAAAGCATAGTTTCTTCATTCCAAGATGCGCATCATTAAAATTATTTTTTCCCAACTGGAAAATGACATTGAACTCTAAAGAATCCTGGGGTGGGATGTGGTAGGAACCTAAATAGGAGATTCCCTGTTTGCAAGAAGCATAGAAGACTCTGGGGCATTCATCACACGTTGAAGTAAACATGATTGGATTCTGTATGCGTGTGAATGGCACCTCAAATACTGTGACTTAATGAAATGGTGAGTAGCTCAAGGTTTATACTGAGAACCAATGCTGTGATTTCTCAGTTAAAAACCAAGATTCCCCTGCCACAAAGGAGGTTTTTCAGCTGGCTACATGTTCCATTAGAAGTTGGAAAGAAGGGGGCAGAGGGAAGGTGCATTTCAGATCAAATTCCAACACTCTATCCAAGGCTATCCTTGAAAAGTGTTCAGCAGTTGCAACTGGTGTAATATGTAGCAAAGAAGTGGCTATTTGGTGCAAGATATGATTGATCCATGACTTGCGCTTGCCTGCTTTTTATGTTTTTTGGGGGGGTTAATTTTGGTTTTAATTAGGTTTTTTTTTAAGAATTATTTTGTTTTGACTGTTTTCCTGTATTTTTTTATTGGTTGTGTTATTTTTGAACTATGTAAATTGCCCAGAGTCACAAATGTGAGATGGGCAGCTCACAAACTGAATAAAATAAAATAAAATAAAATAAGGCATGGGTTGTGCTGACATCTGCTTACTAGGTACTAGTATTGACTTTCAAAACCTTAAAAAGCTTATGGCCTGATTATCTAAGGAACCTGCCTCTCCACTTTGAATGTAGGAGAGATTTGTTGTGTTTCTTCCAGGCTATGAAACACACTTCTTTGAAAATCCTCTCATTTCTTTAACCAGGCTTTCAACTGTTACATGATTACAGTATCTATTTTACTGGAGTTTTAATCTGGGTTTTTAATGTTTTATATTCTATTACCCACCTTAAGTACTCCCCAGGGCAAAAAGGCTGGTGAAAATAAAATACACAAAGGAACAAATAAATAAGCCAGGAGAAAAGGTTGTCAATGAAACATTCATTGAGGATGCATTTGTACCTCGGTGCTCAACAGAAAATAAATCCAGCAGATTTGCATTATAGGTGCTATAGTTTATTGAAACTATGGTAAGAAAAGAATTCCAAAAACTTAAAAAGATCTGCAGATGTAAAGGTTGGTAACTCAGTATTTACCCCAATTCCCAAAGTACAAGGTACAAGGTACCAGAACCTCTTTGTAGGAAGTCATGTTTACCTGGTTCTGTGCAACCACGGGCAGTGCGAGGTACTGGTGTCTGGTAGATCTGGTGAGGAAGTGGCCCCTTCTGTAGGGGATTGAAGAAAGAAAAACATTGCCTACAATAAGCACTTCTTATTTCCATTGGCATCAGGGCAGGAATAGTTAATTCAGTTTAATTAAAATAAACTATTTACAGTACCCTGTTATTTAAAGTCCTTTATGTTCTTACTAATGGAATAGGAAGACCAAACCCAGGCTGCCTATATCCTTACATCAGAACTGTGCAATTCCATTCATTCCCATCTATATGAAGATAACTTTTCAGATGATCGTTGACAGTAGAATGAATTAATCACAGAATGGGAGGGATCATGATAGCAAGCTCCTTCCCTAACTTACACATGTCTGTTTGAAGGCCTAAAGCAACCTTTCTCAACCTTTTGACCCTGGAGGAACCCTTGAAATATTTTTCAGGCCTCGGGGAACCCCTTAACATTCAGGCTCAAATACAGGCCAGAAGATACAAAACTATTATATTTGTTTCATGGGTAGGCCTGTATATAGGCATTAACAGTGTTCTTAAACTAAAACTAAAGAATGAAACTTACCTCTTTAATGTGAAGTTGCCTGAATTTGAAATAATTTTTAATTAAACTGTGATCTCCCAGGGAACCCTTAGTGACCTGTCGCGGAACCCTAGGGTTCCACAGAACCTTGGTTGAGAAACCCTGGCCTAAAGAGAATGTGCTTACATGTAAACATATTCATAACCACTTATCAGTACTCCAAACAAGCAGGAATTTAAAATCACACTGAAGGATTCTTTGCTTTCAAAGTACCTTCAGTTCTTCAGACAAATGTGTGTCGTTTGAAAAGGTAGCATAGGTTGCCACTGCAGTTCCAATCTCTACGCTCACATGTTCATTCTACTCTAATTTTAAGCTGAAAAGACAAACATTAGGGCCAATTCTGGTGTCCTACATGGCCATGATAACAATGGGGAACTTTTTTTTTTTTGGTAACCTGAGGCAGTTTGCCTTGCTCCAGAAGATGTCTCCACCTGTATATTCTCATGCTGTCTGTGTGCAGCAGCTAAGCTGATTTACTTCTGGCTCAGCTGCTACCATATCTAGAATTGGTCAAAGGCAAATCTTCCATTTGCACTGCTAGAACTCTGAAGAGTTTGTAGGGAAAATGCCATTTTCCCTCAGTGAGAACATACCTCACCTTACCTCCAAGGTTCTGGACTCAAACCAAACTGTCCCGCTTCACACAATGGTTCTTATGGAACAACAAGGAGCTTTGCACCCTCCCCTCCAATAGCAACCATATTTTGCTTTAAACCCCCAGGTGTACGAATACATCCTGCTGGTATGGTACTGATTGAATGCCATTAACTGGAGCCTTCTAGTAGACAACTGGCAGGAAGAACTGATTGGCTCATGCTGTTTTCAGCATTTAGAGTTTGGTAGAACTGAAAATTACTGCAAGTCAACTTCAGGCTGCTTTTGAAGGACTGGGGAATGGAGCCCATGGTGGTGTAGAAGGGTCCCTGTTAGCAGTTAACCACCTCTTTCTCTGTGGGCCGTCTCTTAGCTCTCCTCTCTGAATTTCCCCACACCAGACAGGACTTTGCTTTCTTATCATGTAGTGCAAAACTGCTTTTCTTTTTTTCTTCTCCTTTTTATGTTTCTCTATGCACAAGCAAGATTCCTGCCACCTCTGCAGCCCCATTTTTCAGGCTTCTCCTCTTTATATGGTATAGCTCTTGATTTTTTGCATCCCATCTCTTAGCTCATTTCTTCCTTTTTTCCCCCCCATGGGATTCTGCCTGCTGTGCTACCTCATCACCTTGGTACCACATAGCATTCTTTTACTTCTCAGAACCCCCTAGGTCCATTTGCAACAAACTGCTTCATACTAGAGCTAACATTACAGAAAGATACGTATTATAACAGATCCATCTACTACTATCACTTACTCTTGTTGGAAGTCCTGGCAAATCCAGCATGCCTCATTAGCATGTGAATTAACATGTAAATTGAGTTGTCCCACAATGCAACTCTGAGGAAGCTGTTTGTTGTCACTCCCACTTCCTGTCTTTCCCTTCCTCCTTCTTCCACCCAGGGAGAAGCAAGCTCTGTTCTCCATTCATCAGGGCCTTGTGCTCTGGCCTTGATGAAGGATTCTACCCCTTTCTTCCACACAGCTCTTGGCAGCTGTAGGGCTGAGGGTTTAGGGCAAACTAAGTATTTAGAAAGAACAGAAGAACAAAGGAACTTCATCTTTTCCACCAATATGGATGTAACAGAAGCAATAATAAAGTCAGTAAGAAATTCTTTTACTTATCTTAACCTAATCTGTCTAAGCATGTGATTCTTTATGCTTGGGAGGGCTGAATGTGTAAGATCAATAACCAGTATTTTCCTGGCATGCTCATTGAAGCTATCTAAGATAATTTTCTTTTTCTGTGCCAGCTTCTCAGCTGTGTTATAGGCTCTGCTCCATTTTAGTGGTTCTAGCAGGCCACTAAATTGGCTTCAACTCTGACAGCTCTTCAAAGCCTTAGGCCTTCCTGATCACTAGTAAATCTTTTAGCTGGGGTGACAGGGATTGAACATCTGCTTCCTGGTACAATTCAAGGTGTTGGTTATTACCTTTAAAGCCCTTCATGGACTGGGGCTCGGGTACCTTGGGGGACCATCTCATCCCCATTGCATCAACCCGTCCCACCCAGTCATGCAGAGAGGGCAAGTTACGGACCCCATCTGCAAAATAATTCCATCTGGCGGGGTCCAGGAAGCAGGCCTTCTCTGCAGTGGCTCCCGCCCTCTGGAACATCCTTCCCCCAGAGATAAGACAGACTCCATCTCTTGTAGCCTTCTGAAAACAACTAAAAACCTAGTTCTGCCACCTCGTTTGGGGTGGGAGGGGGAGTAATCACCCCTGGAAATGGTTAGCGCCCTAAAATGGCCCCTTTAGATACACATGAGTGATATTCCAACTAGTATCGTCATCTGGATTTTATACTATATTTATCTTCAATATTATATTTGTATTTATATTTATTTATGGTACTTTAGTGCTTTTATTTCTGTTGTAAACCACCCAGAGTCCCCCCTTTGGGGGGAGATGGGCGGTGGCAAAATTTAATAAATAAATAAATAAACGTGGAATATCCACATTCAAAGCAGATGCTCTGCTACTATCGATCTCTCATCTCTTTTTCAACTATCCATTTATATGTGCACTTCCATGTCTCAGTCTCTACTTTTTCTATCTTTATCTTTCACTCTTTTTTCTTTCTCTGTCATGTTCCTCACTTCTAACACTTACTATTCCTTTACTCCCTCCATTCCCTATTGGGGAGTGGCTTGAAGTCAATCTGTATCACTTAGACCTCTGAATCCTAAAGGAGTCCGAAGATGAACTTTCTATTCCAAATGGCACCAATTTCAATCTCAGACAAAAGCTTGTAGGACTGGCAAAGAGCAATCAATGGAGTAGAAAAAAAACAAGATTCAAAACTTTGCAAGACTCAAAAGAAAGAGGAAGACTTGCATTTCCTAACCTTAAATTATATTATCAAGCAAGCAGTCTGTTGTGAATAACTGAATGGATAAAATCCCCAAAAGTCCAATTACACAAGAAGCTGGCTTTGCCAATGAACTTCAAAGGAATATATGATAAAAAGAAACAAAAGAGGAAAAGAATTCGAAGAGACATTATAAGTTAAAATTAGTTATAAATATAGGATCTTCTAGAAACAAGGATAAGTTCAGTGATTTCACCATTAGCATCAATGCAAATGCCTTTTACTTCAAGGACAACTACAGTATAAGATTTAAACACATATGCTAGTATGGTACAACCAGACCAGAACATATATGCATACATACATACATAGACATAGCAAGAGTGATCTGAAGAAAGGAGGAGAGACTTTGGGAAAGATGATAGAATTTGAAACAGTTATACAAAACCAGGATTATCTATTAGGATGAATATATAAAAACTGTTATTGAAATATGACATACGGACAGAACAAATTAAAGATTTCATTATAAAGTAGATGCAAAACTTGAAAGAAGTAATCACAGCAGAACAGTGGGAAGAACTATCGAAAAAAAATAATGAAATTTATTTCCAGCTAAAATTTGAGGGAAAATTGGTATAAAATGTTTTACAGATGGTATATAATTCCATCAATAGACAAATCATCCAACAATAAATGTTGGGAATGCTACAACAAAGAAGGAATGTTTTACCACATGTGGTGGCCATGTAAAAAACATACATGAAGCCATTCAGAAAAATTGAAAAATAAAATTTGAACTGAAATCACAAATATTTGTATTAGAAAGAACAAATCTGGCACAATGAAAAAGTGAAACTACCAATGATATATGATTGGGAGGCCAAAATTGGAGAATACTGCATGCAGCAATGGCAAAACTGACAATATATTGGCTTCCAGTGTGCTTCCTAGTACAATTCAATATGCTAGTTATCACCTTTAAAGCCCTATATAGCTTGGGACCAGGTTACTTATCTCTTCCCAATTGTCTCTATCCATCCTATCTGATCAGGCAAGAGGAGCATGCTCCAGGTACCATCGCCTAAGGAATGTTGGCTAGCGGGGCCCAGGAGAGCCTTTTCTGCTGTAGCACCCACCCTTTGGCATATCATCCCCCATGAGATTAGATTGGCCCCGTCCCTACTGGCCTTCTGTAGGGCCTTGAAAACTTGGTTTTGTGCCCAAGCCTGGGGCCTTGGGTATGTGATAGAGCCCGTCTCCTGGCTGTGTGGCTGGATGATGCCTGGCTGCTATCTGTTTTATTTTTAATTTTTTCATACTGTCTATTTTATGTATTTTATTGTAAGCCATCTAGAGTCACATTTATATAGCTGCCCATCTCACATATGTGAGATGGGCAGCTATATAAATCAAATGAATAAATTCAAGCAGGAATGGCTCCATTATATGCAACATATTACCCAGCAAGGTAAATTCAGACATTTGGAATATGTTTTTTTAGAAAAAGTATTAAAAGAACAATTAAAAACAATAGATGAAATGACTTAAACAGATACTAGCAATAACTTCCATTGTTTAATGTTTAAGTGTAGCAAAAATATTTAGGTAGTAGTTAGGAGTTGGGAAAATAAATGGAAAGGGATGGGAGAATTCACTACCAAAAGTGTAATATTATCATATTTTTATATTTTATTAGTAGTTCTTTATCTTCTCCTTTGCTTTTTGTATCTTTATTCTTGTGTTATTTCTCTTTATATTATCTGTCAAAGCTTATGCAATTAACCTTTAAAAAATCTTAAGGGAATGTGCAAAAACAAAGGAAAAAAACTAGAATTTAATCAGGGCTTCATCCTGAACTACTATCGATCCAATTAAAATCCTCTCACCTCCACTCCACACAAAAGAGAAAGAAAATAATTGCTAGTGTTGTTTTCATTGTATGTTCAGTTGTATGCAAAACAATGCCTGTGATGTGCTATGAGAGAAAGCCACAAAGCTGCTAAGCCACCCTTTCCCTTAAAGGACCTGTGAATTAATAGTATGCAAATAAAGCACAGGAACAGTGAAATGGGGCAAAGCAAGAATTCCAATCTATGAGAAAACAAACTGCTTACATGCTCTTGATAGGTGCAGCTTTGCTAAAGAAAACCACAGCTTTGCCCCAATTTCAGATAAATTGGTGTGGAGCCAGAAGAAACATGAGTCAGCATTCAAACTTAGCCAATATTGTGAGATCTCACAGTTTTGGAACTGTTTCTAAACTGGTGAAAAAACTCTCTGTAGAAGTGCCATATGCACTGAGGTGTTATTGTTATTCAGTACTGAAGAACTGCCTGTTCATGCTTAAAAGTACTTCATTACTGGTTCATGTCTTACAACACTAAAACACCCTGATGTTGAAAATCAGTTTCTCACTCCTATGACAAGCTGGAGTTCATGTTTATGTTATATCAATTTGTTTTTTCCGCTAATACTTTTTGGGAAAAATACTTTTTGGGAAAAATATTATGAGGTTCCCATCCCATGTTTTTCATCTAGCAATCTCTAAAAATGATTGATTGGAATAAAGAAATAGTAAAACGTGTATGCAAATTGGAGTGGATGAGAAGTAAGAAGGTAGAGGAGGCAGCCTCTCTAAAAGGATGGAAAAGTCGTAACTGGAATCTCCTTCCCTTTTGCTGCCATGGTAACAAGATTCAAAGAAAGCACCCTGGGAAATTCCTTATCAGGGCTCTTACAAAAGGGTGGCTGCTGGCAGTGGGGGGGGGGGCAGGGGAGCAGCTTTAGAAACTGCCTAAGCTACCTGCCACCATATAAAATGATCCTGATTCCTTTGGAACCAGATGTATTCTGAATTTATAGCCCCATATTGGAGTTCAGCAGAGATTTTAGAATCTGAACATTCTATTTTCCTTTAGCAATTCCCAAAGGATTTGCAATCATAATAGCCTACCATATACAATTACCTCTGAGGGAAAAAGAAATGCACATTTTGAAACCAATACATTGATGGTAATACACAACAAAAAATGTTGAGAAAAATAAAAAGCACAACAATTTCTTGATAAAGTTTTCAGTAAATTAGCCTTGCAAGGTTCTGACCTTGCTGTTTTTAAAACTGGCATTTCTCTCTCTGTGCTACCATGCCAAGAGAGCCTAAATAGAATGTGTGCATATTATACTTGTATTCCACTATTCCTCCAAGTGAGCTCTAAGCAACTGCAGACCTTGTGGTTATTACATTTTATCCTCAGAACAACCTAGCAATGTTGGTTGGACTGATGGATAATGGTTGCTGACATCCTTCAAGTGAGCTTTCTGGCTGAGCAAAGATTTGAATCCAGGCTTCTGCAATTCAATTCCAGTAATTTTGCCCAAACACCTCAGTTTGACCCTGACCCTGTCCTAGAATAGACTCCCAACATCTACAGAAGTTTACAGGAGGGAAGGGAGCCAACACGAACTTCCTTTCACCTCTGAGGATGAAACCCAAGTGAGGCATCTCCGTGGCAGTGATGGAATTACAGCCTGGGTCAGGCTTTGCTTACCGCTTGGTGTTCAAGTGAATCATGAGGCTTCAGGAGGTACATGTCCTTGCCATCAGAGAAAACACCCCTGAAGAAGTACAGAGAAACATGGAAGGGTTGCGTAAAATACAAAAGCAGTTATGTTTACATTAAGGGAAAAAGTTAAGAAACCATATTGAGGCAGACAGTAGTAGCTTTAGTAGGACAATCAAAGTTGCCCGTTTCTAAACAGTTGCATGCTAAGTAGTTTCATGAAGCACAGTCGTAGCTGAAAGACATTCCTTACTCTCACTTGGGGAAATCGGTTAGTAAAAACAGAAAATGGACCAAGAAATTTCTATGTGCAGGTTACACATCCTTAAGAATTACTAGGAAATAATATTCCCAGGTGCTAAACTGAGCTTCATGCTGACATCACCCCCAAGTCCACTCAGTGCTGGAGTAGCAACTTTAATCTAGAGCTGATTGATCAGAGTTACTTTTTTAAAAAAAATGTCTAAACTACTGCTTCATCTACAAAGGATTCCAACATATCTACAAAAAATTTATAAATAGAAATACTAATGCAATCTTTTAAAAAAACACAACACAGTCACATGGACTTTGCCTTGATAGAAACTAGGCTTTCTTTGTCATGTTTCCTTTTTCCATTTCACAGTTCCTTACTTACTGCAGGCCATGGCAGGTGGATAGAGCCACAAAAGAGTTTGCTTCTCCACGAAGACTGCCTTGATAGTAACAGTGCTCACCTGTTCCCTAAAAGAGACATAAAAGCATCATGTTTTCCTTTACCTGTCTCAGTTCTTGTAATACAAATTGGTTTGTTCTTCAAGCAAGAAGCAGAAATAAGCAGCCAGATAGCCAGGGACAAATCCAACCGCCCCATCGCACCACTACCATCCAGTTCCCCTATGCCACTCCAGAAGCAAGAAGGTAGTATGTGGAAAGTAGTAATTAGTGTTATCACTCCTTCAAAGGATGGGTAGAATAAAGAATGTGCAGCCAGTGCACTGGGGGAGCAGGGAAATAGAGCATCCAATGGAGCATGAACCTTGGGAACAGTCTTTTGAGGGGAAATAAAGTTTCTTTTCCATGGAACCCATTTCTTCCTCAGATAAAATGTTAGAAATAGCATAGTTTGTACAATGACACATTCTGCACTTGTTCAGAAGCATTCCCATTTTTATTTCTTAAAGTCCAGAGTTTGTCCATAACTGGGAGACTGATTCTAGGGCTGAGCTCTGATGATCAAAGTCTAGCAAGTAGGGCCCAATAATTAAGTTTTTTGTTTCTGCACAGGGAATTTTCTGTTTTTGTTGTTGTTTACATTTTGGCTGATAAAGAACCAGAGAAAGCCTTTTTTCCCATCACAAACATATAAAGCTATTGTGTATTGGCTGTGTCCACACAACACATTAAGCTAAACTAAAATGGGATTAGGTAGTTCATGGTTCAGCAGGGGAATCCAGCCATATTCCTGGCGTACTATGTGAACCACTCCAGCATGTTAAGCCATATGATTTATTTGATTGGGTATTGCTTTTTATTTGAACACAGCAATTGTGTTTATTAACCTGGCTTTTAGCATTTATTTGGATTCAACCACTAAGTCCAACACCAGGGGCATCCATGGGTGAGGAGGGGGTGTAAAAAGTCAAGATATCAGGTGCAGTCACCTATCTGATCAATATCCTGCCTCTTTTTAATATGCATCACATGCATCACACAAACATAACAAAGGAGTGGGATTTGACTGTGCAGTTGGGCCTGCACTTGCAGATTCCCCTTGTTTAGACCTGTCTACCCTATTTAAGTGACTCTGCAAACACTTGTGACATTTGCCACCCACATCTCTTTTTACCTGGAGATGCAATAGCTGAACTTCACTTCCAGGGAAGAAATGGCAGACTGAAGACAGCTCCACTAGAAGTAGAGCTGACAACTATGGTGGAATGAAGAGCCAGCAAGTAGACCGGCTCTTCGTAATTCCCCTCTGGAGAAGGAGAGGACGTCAGATTGCCCACAAGTGCTCCAGACAGCTGCTCTTCACAAGGAGACCACAAGACAGCAGTCTCTGGTGGGTTTAGAGCTTTGGGAGATGAGGGAATAGCCATCTTACTCAAACTGTGGCCTGTGCCTTTAAAAGGACGCTGGGTTCGCACACTTCCTTTTCTAATCACTTTCCGAAATTGCTTAACTGCTTTTCAGTTATTAGGAACTTTTGGATTGACACATTTTACAGCACTGGTTGAGTTTCCTTCAATCTTTAGCAAAAGAAGTTTTAAACACAAGTTTAAGGACTTAAAAAAGTTTTTTTTTGAATAAACAGCAAAAGGGTGATTAGAACTTTGATTTTGGAAAGTTACAAATGGACTAAGGGTCCAGATAAATTTGAAATAAGATTTTGGACTTAATTATAAGAATCCTTTTCATGGGAAAATACTTTTGTTCTGAATTTTTTAAGAAGAATTTTAAATATTTTTCTTTCTTTCTTTTTGCACCTTCTATTTTTTCTTTTTTTTTCTTTTAGTTTGTATTAGTTTTTATTGTTGCCACTGTAATTTTTAATAAAATTACTATAAAATAAGCAATAGATTGAACTTGAGGCCTTTCAAATGCAGGTAGGTGTGCTTTGCCATTGGACAATAGCTCCTCCTGGGGATAAAAAAGGTAAAGGTTTCCCTTGACGTAAAGTCCAGTCGAATCCGACTCTAGGGGGCGGTGCTCATCTCCGTTTCTAAGCCTTGGAGCCGGCGTTGTCCGTAGACACTTCCGGGTCATGTGGCCAGCATGACGACTCGGAACGCCGTTACCTTCCCGCCGAAGCGGTACCTATTGATCTACTCACATTTGCATGTTTTCGAACTGCTAGGTGAGCAGGAGCTGGGATTAACAACGGGAGCTCACCCCGCCGCGCGGTTTCGAACCGCCGACCTTCCGATCGACAGCTCAGCGGTTTAACCCGCAGCGCCACCGCGTCCCAATATCCCTCCTGGGGATATTGCCTTTAAAACTAAAAATGTTGATAGTAAAGGTATGCAAATAAATGACCTTTATGTTTTTAGGGCTGACTTGTAACCAAATTTAATGGTTGTATTTTTCTGGAATTACGTTTTCTTTTCTTAGCTATTTTTAAAAGACCATGCCCTTTGTTTTTTTGCATGCTACTATTTTAAGTAGATCTTTTTCCTGAACCTCTAATATAAAAAGTAACAGGCATGAAAAAAGTAACGGAAAACAGCAAGGTAAAGTGGGAGGAGAGCCTTCAAACTTGACTTCTTTGTTGTATCTTCCACATTTTATTTTTTTTTTAATTTTATTTATCAAATTTTATCACCGCCCATCTCCCTCGCAGTTTACAGTTACACACCTTTGTATATCCAAAAAGAGAACAAAACCTTCAGAGCTGCCTAAACTTTGGATATGATAATTTACAAGTTTAATGCAAATTTGGAAACAGAATACCTCTCATCTTAGTAGAGAAGACTGTAACCAGATTATCATAATGTCTGCTCAGTCAAGTCTGTTGTTGAAAGATCACTTCAGATCCTCTGAACTCCTTTCTTATGTTCATGACCTTTTAAGTATCATAAAATCTGAACCTGACATCCCATTAATCAAGACATTTTCACATAGATCCCTGTTCTCTGTAAGCAGACTGTATGACCCTCTCATGAGAGTGGGGAGCACTTCATATGTGAAAGGAGCTGTCCTCCCCAGTCCTGTATAATTCGGACCTCGGAATTTCAGTTTTTGGGGAGATAACAAAGAACATAGGATGGCTATGTAGAAGTACAAACTACACAGACTTCAGGCAGAGGACTAAGGATATAAGATAAGTCTTCTGAGGTTGAATTTAGAGGGTGTGGAGAAAGAGGAAAGCAGTACTATTCTAGTGCCCTGGGAAGGGAGCTTAAGACATGAAAAGGAGCAAGCAAGCAAGAATGGGTTGGGGGTTTTGTTTTTTATTTTTTCAAAGAGTCAGAGGCAGAGAAAATGGGAGCACAAGGGGACTGGAAGTGAGGATCAAGAAACTTTAGAGATAAATCAATTTGTATTTAATATGAGAAGGAAGAGAAGGGTATTGTATCCAGGATAAGAGAAGCCAAAGTTGTTGGCATCTGAATTCCAGATAGCCAAAGTTAGAAGATGGTGAAAAACCTGAGAGAAGAAAATTACAGGAGCCAAGGCAGGAGATGACCAGAGAATGGACCAGAATGTATGTGGACAGGCAGGCTGTCATAAGACTTTCCACCATCTTCCACTCTCCAAATATGGATTCCAGATGTTCTAGCTTTCTATCGTCTGGTGCCTTCCAGATGTGTTGGATTATGACTCCCATCATACTCAGCACTGCTTAGTTTAATAGGAACAATAGTCCAACACAGCTGGACAGGGATGTTATCTTTCAGGGATGACTTGGTGATGTTGAACGTACAGCTCAAAGGAGGGTGGCATTTAAAATGTAAAGTCAGTGTGGATAATACTGCACTTGAACAATACCGGCAGCAGTGAAGAACAAGAAATGACACTTGAAGTGACATTGGCACCCTAGTACACAGCTGTATCCTCTGTGCAGAGCCATTCCTGTCTGCTGACCTCTCCTTCTTTTGCCTGCTTGCCTCTTTCTATGGAACAGTTCACAAGTGTCCCTGCACTGCCTGTTGTGTTCAAGGTTGTTGCAGTGTGAGAGGCATGAGCAAGCAACCCCCTCCCTCTCAGGTCTATTTATAGAAAACAGCATGGTTCAGGTTAGCTCAGACAAGAATGGGGGAAGCCATCGCTCCTGGCAAAGCAGGGAAATAGAAGAGGGACTCAAGGATTGGCTGCAGCTGCTGGGGAGGCTGTGTGTGACCAACCACTTAGCAAGCACTTAGCATTATTGATGCTCTACTTGTGAGGCTTCCTTTTGCAGGGAGAGCAGGGCTATTTCTGGAGCATCCATTCATTCTTTTTCAGACTCAGCATCTGCAATCGATATCTTTGCTTTGGCAGCTGCAAAGTACAAACAGCCATCCTCCCATCCACAATCTTCCCATTGCCCCACCCAGCTAGTTCTTTCATGTTTAACAGATAAGAGAATTAACCTGAAATAAATGCAGGTCAAGGTCTTGTGAGAACCTTATTCTTCTCCCTCTCTCCCTCTCCTTTTTTAGGACTCAGAGCTGCCCAGTAACTGCCTTCTGACCCTGAGACTCTACATGAGTTTAGATTTTGAAATGATGCGTGCAGTTAGTGCTGATGCAAAGCGACTCTACACATGTTTAAATACAAACAAAGCCTCCTTAGATCCCTTACCATGGTGTGGCTGGCATTTCCATCCTGTCCAAAATGACGTTCCACATAATTTAAGGACAGCAGATGGCTGATGGGAGAAGAAAGATGAAAGTTATATGAATACCTCTACTAATGTTTGAGATCAAATTTGCCTCATATCCTCCTGTTTTCCCATTTCATTCTTACGAAGTCATATGAATTGAGGACACACAAAACCTATGCCATTTCTTTTGTGCAGCCCTTCCTATCCCTGTTTTTACCCATTCTTCTTTGCTCAGTATGATTGCTCTAAGCCACCTTCTAGCTGCCAATCACACCAGTTGTGTGGGTGCACATCATAAGGAATATCTTCAACCTGTATTGTGCCTGGTATTTTTGTCATACAAAGCATGAGCTACATTGTGAGCCCTCTGGACTGGCATGAATAAGCTCTTGCTGTTGGTCCCTGACCATCCCCACCATCTTTCTTCCAGGATCTTCTAGCCTAGCTTCTGAATGCAGACCTTCTCTGGAAAGGCTTAAGTCAGAAGGTTCTGTGGGTGAAAAAGCAATGGACTTAACTGAGCAATACTAGGAACCAGAATTAGTTCCTTGGAAAATCTAGTTTAGGAAATAACAAAGCTCACCTTTCCTCAGTACAGATGTGTGGATTTCATGGTTGTGATACAAAAACATTCTACAAACATTCTTGAATGCACTATTATTATTTAATCATTGTAATTACTACAAATTATTAGACTTGTTCAGGGTTTTCACTGTTTTATTTGGAAGAGCTATACACCCATAAAAATGATCTTCAAACTCGCTAGGAATGGAAAAAGAGGCTCACGTAATCAAGCAGCCTGTAGTCCCTGACAAATGGCTTTGAGTACTTTTCTTCACTTCTGTGGCCCGCAGGCAAATTCCAGCCCTGAAAATGAATGCTGAGCTTTGCTCAGGTTATTTTTCAAGACATCTGGGCTCCTGGGTACAAGCAGGCATGGTCTAGGGGTGAAAGTTACCTGACCTGCTCGTTAACCATACCATATCCAGTTACAGACCAAGACTCATCATCAGCGACCTCATCTTACGGTGATCTAGTGCCTAAACCTGAGCTTAATTTATTTCCAGGATAGAGCAGGAAGAACAGAGATGTTTCCAGATGCCCTATTAAATATTCAAAGGCACTCACCTAATCACAGCTTTCAGAGATAGTGCTTCATACCATCCACTATCCCAGACATATATTCACACACAAAATTAGGAACTAGTATGAAAAAAGCCAAATATTTTTTACAGTATTGCATGGCTCATATAATAAAAATCAGTACATCAAAAAATCTCAGTTTTCTCACAGCACAGCCACACACCTATTTATATCCTGTTCATCAACACAAGCTTTCAGTACCTACACAGAAGCTCATACAGTATATTGGCATACACTGTACACATACTGTAACATACGTTCAGGAGTCCATTGGAGTTGGGTGGCTAATAAATTTAAATTAATAATAATAAGTGTACAAATGCTGCAATCTGCAATTAATTATGACTGTAATCACATGCACAAAATGTCAAGAATATGAGCAAAATTGTTGTGAATATGGTGTCAATCATAGTCACTTGTTTGCTTGCACTGTTTCACATGTGTGCACGTGCACACACAGAAAAGAACCCTTTCAAATACTGATGTAATAAACTAATTAGTTTCTGAGATAAAGGGAAGTGAAATTTGACTGCAGCATAGCCAGCAGAACTGTTTTTCATTGACAGGACTCTTCTCTGGAGGCTATAAATAACAAGTGTAGAGTGTCACTGAGCATGTGCAGAGTGACTTTCTCTCATTGTTATGTAATTATAACTTCTCTGAACTCATCAGAGATGAATAGATAAGGCATATGCAGGAGAAGGTACACCTTCTAGGTATACTTGTACTTCAATACTGAAATTCCATTTTAGAAATTAAACACTGTTCCCCCCTTCCATATCTCCTTGATATTTTAATTAGCACAAGAATCATCAACATACATAAATCAAATCAAATCTTTCTTATGATCATAGACAAACATAATCAACATACATAAAACATTCTCCAGAACTACCCAGCCATCTCCATTTTCACTTACACAGTGTTTTAGCCATGGTCAGGCTGTAATTACAGCCAGTGTATTCCAAAATTGTCTAATAAAAACAAATGGGACAGAGCTGGCATAACTGCAGTGGCCCTTTCCACTCACAACAAGCATCCAGTCTTATCACACAAACATATACACACCAACCTACATACACAAACAGGAAGGCAAGCACACCTCCTCACTCATTGTGCTGCACGTGTCTTGGCTTGCCATCAGGAATACAAAATCAGCACCCTGTAACTCCTATCCTGTCACACCTCATTACAGCCATATGTTAAGAAGATGTATGCACCCACATACTTGCCTGTGAATTTGCATGCTGCTACCTCAGCTTCTGCCAATAGAGTACCCTTAGATTTCAGTTCTAATAAGCCCCAGCCAATGTGGCTATCTGGGAATTAAGAGTGTTGGAAATGGAGGCCATTAAATTGGGGGAGGCTGGTTTACATGAGGACTCCCACTTTGAAAATTTCACACCTCCCATATGGCAACCCATCCATGAGGCCTTGGCCGCCTCTTCTGCAGAGAAGAACATAATCTGAGCCAAAACATTGCTTCTTCCATATGCAGTTTTTTAAAACAAATGTTAACTGAGATAACAACATTATTCAATCTCATTATTGCTGTTAATTATCAAATTAAAACTGTGATAACTGTGTTATCATCCATTATTGCAAGCACATTTTATGTCAAATTATTACAGACTCTGTCTCCTGCCTGGAAAGGTCCTCTCCTTACATTTTTCTATCGTTTTGTCTGCTCTTGTATATCTAAATCTGCTACTCGACATAAGTATCTCTGCATCTGATGAAGGTTTATACTGTAATATATTAATTCCTCCTTAAGGTATCATGAGATAAAATGTTCAGACAGAAACTTGCCAAAATGACCTGGGGGCCACTGCCTTTGCCTTCAATGCTCCATTATCCATGAAAATTTCATCAACTGTATTTATGAAATCACTGCTTCTATTTCCATAGTACCTTCAAATGCAACAGTTGCACAGTTAACCCCAAAATGTTTAGAGATTAATTGATTGAATCAGAGTCCACAGTTTCAGAAGCCTGGAATTCAGCTCTAGTTACAAGAGGGTAGGAAACAGATACTTTATTCTTCTTTTTCTTATTTATATGCCTGAAGGATCATCTGAATGAAATAGATCCAGCCAGCTAATCCAGCTTTCTCTTTCTACATTTGGGTATGGACAAGTTCACGAGAATCTCTTGCAGTTTGCCCCAGAATCTGTTACACAGAGATATACTTCTCATGAACTTGGAGATTCTCTTTTGCTATGAGAGCTAAGAGTCACTGATGGACTTATCCATCATGAATTGGGTTATCACTTTTTAATGGACATTATATATAGTGGCAATGAATTAAAGGTAAAGGTAAAGGTTTCCCTTGACGTAAAGTCCAGTCGTGTCCGATTCTAGGGGGCGGTGCTCATCTCCGTTTCTAAGCCTTAGAGCCGGCGTTGTCCGTAGACACTTCCGGGTCATGTGGCCAGCATGACGACACAGAACGCTGTTACCTTCCTGCCGAAGCGGTACCTATTGATCTACTCACATTTGCATGTTTTCGAACTGCTAGGTGAGCAGGAGCTGGGACTAGCAACGGGAGCTCACCCCGCGTGCGGTTTCGAACCGCCGACCTTCCGATCGGCAGCTCAGCGGTTTAACCCACAGCGCCACCGCATCCCATCCAATGAATTACATACATTTATTTGTATTGTGTGAAGACATGCCTCCCTTTGACTATCCTGAATTTGTTACCATTCAAATTCATTGTATGGCCTCAAAATATGCTTAAAGAGAAAAACTCTTTGTTTATTATTTCTATTAGTAATCCTTACTTATTTCTATTCCCTTTTCTGCATCTTTCTATCTATATTATGATAATTTTTAATATAAGACTACTACGACTGAATAAGTATTCTAAATAGGATCACACCCTAGATTTGTAGATTGACATTTATTTATTTATTTATATTCAATTTATAGAGCTGCCTATCTCACATGTGATTCTGGGCGGCTCACAGAATTTTTTTAAAAAGAACAAAATATAATAAACAAATACAAATAGATCATAAAAACAGATTAAAATCTGATGAAACCATAAAAAGCATACATAATCAGCAGCTTTTACAATAATTGTTTATTCATTTTTCATTTACTATTTAAATCCATTTCATCAAAATTTCTGACAGTACATCTTTTGCTATCATGCTTAGCTGGTGGACTCACATTATGCTAAGCCACAGTTTAATAACAGTTTATTAAACATGCCAATGTCATGAGTACTGATGGTGAGCAGGAGGGGGCCTCTATCCAGGGGGGAAAATGCATGCGTAGTACTGAGGAGTTAAGCAGCCATTCAAAGAGACACAGATCAGACCTGCCTTAACTTTTGGGATTTATCTGTCTGGGTTTTCCCACGCTTCTTCAGTTTGTTAGGATTCTGTCTTATGTAGCAGTAATAAACACTAGAGACCTACTCCTCGTCTCAGCGTGATTCCTGACTGTTAGGACAGCCACAATGGCTTGGTTCACACAACATTATGCTATAAACCATGGTTTATCAATCACCATACCTGGGACCACCTATATCTTAAGCCCAAACCTAACAAACTAGGGTTTAGCATGATGCATTAACCCAATTACTGAGTTCTCCATAACAAGGTTCCCACAATCTATTTTCTCTATGATCAGAGTCCATTTACAAAAAAAGACATTGAGACCATTATGGCAGTGAAAAGGTGTAGCATCTTACAGAATGACAAGAGTGTGATTCTGATGTGACTCCACCAAACTGTCCCTCTTCCCACTGTAAGCAGGAGTATCACATACAAACATACAAGGTACCCTTATACCAACAGACACTATCTAGCCAGCATTATTTATTACACTGATAGCAATTCTCTAAGATCTGAGGTAGAGTTTTTTCCAGCTGTGCTATGCAATATCCTTGATCCTTATACATGAAAGCATTTTGTTATATAGGTTTAATAGTACCGTACACCCATATGTTCTCCATTGTACCATGAAAATCAGCATATCATAAAGAAGAATCTTAGTTTAGTATTCTCTGAGATGTGACACACCAATGTTCTATGGACGAGGTTTCTTTCTTTTTAAATGTGGACAGATTTTACTGCTTCCTTATCCATTCTTTGTAACTGTCCATTTCCTCAAGATCTACAGTTGTATATACATTTTTGCTGAATGTATTTCTTGGCTCCAACTTTCAGAGAGGGCTCCAAGCAACCACTCCTTCCCCTTCCTTCCTTACCCAACTGAAGAGTGGAGCTCTCACATCTGAATCACAAGGACAGTCATTCTGGCAGTGAATTACTTACTGGTTCAGTTCAAGATCCAAAGTGAAGGCTGAGCCAAAGGCAGGGATGAGGAAGCTCACTTGGGCCAGATGGATAACCTAAAAGAACAAAAAGAAATTAAGGCAGAGCCTTCTTTGCCATTTGCCTTTATTTGCAGTGGACTGGTCAAATAAGTGCTTATCCATCGTATACTAATTGTGATAGAGATGCTCCACAATACTGCTTTCACATCTAACTGCGCTCGATCACACATATTCCTTCTTATACTAAACTCTCCTCTCCCTCCCATCCCTTCATATGCATACAACAAGGATTTAATTAATGTATTGTAATCATCACCTCATACATATGGAGAAAAGACACAGGTGCCTTTATAAAAATACAGAATACCTTTGCCCTCACCACTGAATTTGAATCCACCACCACCATACCCAGTTCACCTGATATTAGAGAGAAGAAGATAGAATTAACACCTATTCGGGACCACCTCACTTGCTCCAAATGATGCTGTTTGTCCTGTGAGGTCATCTAGAGAGAGACTCCTTTGCCTCCTGTCCTCTTGTGGGATACAATATGTGGGCGAGAAGGTGGTCTCCTTAGCACTGGCCTCCCTGATGTACGAGATGTGGCCCACAGAGGTGACTGCTTCTGGCATTCAAAAGGCCCTGACGAAGGGCACTCTCAGCAGGATTCACTGATCAAGGGTCATTGGGAACCATTTATGGTTTTGTTCTGATATTATTTTAATAGCAGGGTAGGAGGTTTGTGGTTTGAAAAACATTTTATGCTCAATGTTTTTACTTTGTAAACTGCCCAGAATCTTTGTGTGTGGGTGATGTAAACATTTGGCAGGCAGGCAGGTTCCCATAGGGCAGGTTTTCCTCAGATATGCCCTATGTTATCCCTTTTCAGTTCTGCCATGCCCCAGCCTGAGGATGAAGTAGGATCAAGGAACCGCTCGCTCTGGGGTAGCTGCTGTCCCAAGGGTGGGTTTTGTGCAGTGGGAGAAAATGGGTCATGATGAGGCAAGGCAAGATGAGTCTTGCCCTAGTCAAGATCACACATCACCCTATGGCAAAGACGCATGAGGAAGCAGCTAGAAATTGCCGGCTTATCACTCTCATAGGCTCAGGAGTACAAGTGAGAGTCAGCAAAGCACACAGCTCCAAGCTCTCCAAGCTTCAGGACCCCAGGTTCTGAAGTTCCCACTTGTTTCAGCTTCTAAGAACCTCACAGGCAACCTCTCCAGTCCAGTAGGAAAAGCCTGGAGACCTCAAAACCCCAAAGATGAGCAAAAGGCACAAAGATGCAGCCTCTGGTTTCTCAGGTGCATCTCTCCTGCTTCTGGAACCCCACACAAGCCTGGACAAAATAGAAATAGCAGAACAGTGAGAGAGAACAGCCCCTTCTGGCTTAGTAGTTAGGGAACAGCAGCCCCCTTCCCCACAACCCCGAATCTGGCTTTTAGCGCTGGTGGGCCTGAATTCCATACTGATAATGCTAAATATGCTCCACTTAGCCTGATTCATTATTTGCAGGATACTGTACCCACAGTGCCAAACAGCCACAATCATTATTGTCTTGCTTGTTTGCTTTTTTATTTTTTTATTTTTAAAGCTATCCCCTTCTGTTGATATGAGTGCTCAAGGTGGCTTAAAACATTTAAAAGACATTATAAAACAGCATAATAAAATCAATCCAATAAAAATCAATCCAGTTAAAAACTTGGCAAGATCAGCATTCCTTCCTGGGGAAAGCATTCGACAACATGGAGCCCGACAGGAGAAGGCCCTCTCCTGGGTATCAGGTATCTGACCTTCTTGCAGTGGTATTGCCTTCGAAATGCCTCTCTTATTGATCTAAGTAATCAGGCCAATACTATCCTCAGTACAGAAAGCACCTCAGATAGCCAGGCCCTAAGCTTGGCTTGGAGCTGAACTCAATGTTTTAGTGCAGTCAAGCTTAGCTTCTTCAGCTAATTTTGACTGAGCACAACTCTGACTCAAATCTTCGTACAGTACACATATTTTTGCATGAAAGTTTCATTCAACCATCTTGGCTAACTGATGAGTATTCACTATTCCTCAGTTTTCAAACCATTTTTACAACCAGCTTGGATAGGGGTCAGCTCACAGCTGCCTGTCATATTTCAGAAGGTGAGAATAGGACTTCATCACCCCATCACTTGGCAAATCTGTGGGGGGTTTTTTCCGAATCTCATAAGAATTCAAGTGAATGTGACAGTACAGGTAGTCCTCATTTAATGACTGCCCTGTTTAGCGACCATTTGAAGTTACTATAGTGCTGAAAAAATAACTTTACAACCAGTCCTCACACTTATGACCTGTCCCCACAGTCACACGATTGAGATTCAGACACTTCACAACTAGCAGGGCTTACAACCATCACAGTGTCCTGCAGTCACATGATCACCATTTGTGTGCTTCACAGACAGCTTCCAACAAGGAGAGTCAATGGAGAAGCCAGCAGTAAAATCGCAAGTTGTGGTCATGTGATGTCTTGCTTGATGACTGCAGTGATTTGCTTAACCTAATGACCGCAGCAGAAGTGAAATTGTAAGTCTGTCATGGTCACATGATGTCTTGCTTAACGACTGCATCACTTAGTGACAGAGTTGCCAGTCCCAATTGTGGTTGTTAAGCAAGAACTATTTGTATTTGGGGAGATTTGAGACAAAAACAGAATCTTGTGAGTTTTGGGGATAAGAATGCCACCATTTTGCAATTTTTGACTAGATAGATAGAGATAGAGGTAGTCCTTGAGTTACAACAGCAATTGGGACTGGAATTTCCATCGCTAAGTGATGTGGTCATAAAGTACAACATCACGTGACTGCATCACTTAGTGATGGCAATCCCTGCAGTCCCATTGCTGCTGTTAAGTGAGGATCGTGGGACATTACGTGAGCATCTCCTTGCAACTTCCTGCCGGCTTCCAACAACAAAAGTCAGTGGGGAAGCCAGCAGGAAGTTGCAAGACCCAGGTGACTTACAAGCAGGCCAGCAGGCAGGTAAGTGGCTACTCCTGGGTGGGAGAGGGAGTGAGGGGATGCATGGGTGGCCAGGGAGGCGCGGGGCAAGCATGGCGAGGCTTGGGGTGGCTGCTGCCAAGTGGGAGGGGGTGTGCGAGGGTGCACGAGTGGCTGGGTTGGCATGGTGTGAGCACGGCAAGGCTCGTGGAGAGTGTGCAAGTGGGGGATTGTATTGACTTTGCTTGTGGGAAGCCAGCAAGGAAGATCGCAAATCGCAATCACATGACTGCGGGATGCTGCAACTGTTACAAGTGCAAGCCAGTTGCCAAGCACCCAGATCACAATCACATGACTGTGGGGGTGCTGGGATGACCAGAACTTCAACAACCAGGAATAACCACCACTCATTCAGTGCCGTCATAACTTTGAAGGGTTGCTGAATGAGTGGTCGTTAATCGAGGACTATAGATATAGATAGATGCGATCACACCTAATGGTATGTTTAGCTTCTGAAAATATTGCTGACCTCTGTTTTAGATCTTGAGAGAGAGCATGTTTGTTGAGAGGAGCCCAAATAAATACATTTTGCAATACACACAGAATATTTGGTAAAGCAGTTCCTTCATTAGAAGATTCTCTTTTTGTTAGACACACCAACATACGCATCTTAAGGCAGAACTAGGAAATGGAAGGCTGGACGAATGAAGTTGATTTGAGTTGCTACAGCTGACCACTTGCAGGGGCTAATTAAAGCAGGCACAAACTGATGTGGACACAGAGTTAATATCATGACGTTGTTTTTACTCCAAAGACTTTTTGCAAGATGCAGCAGCCAGTATGATTTCCTGGATGTCAGATCAGAGGATAAATCTGTTTCTACTCTATACACAACCAAAACACCAGATTCTAGGGATAGCTACTTAGCATCTGGATCTCTGCACCATTTTGCCCTCTAAGCCTCTGGCTTCACTTATGCTTGAACATGGATAAGACAAAGTATCAATATCTAATTGCCTATTGGAATGTACTGCAGGATCTGCAACGTAATGGCTTAAGGAACTGCACTTAGCAATACATACAGTATTTAGAACAGCAACGTCTAGCCAAAAGGAGATGTTTGGTTCTCTTCCATCTTTTATTAGGTTTTTCTCTTAGGCTCCTTGCACAGCCTGTATATTCCCCAAATACTTGTTTAGATATTTCCCACCCCCACTCCAGAGCGTATTCATGTTCATAAACATAATTTCACAACAGCCTGACCAGAAAATGGAAACTGGTGGGAATTCAGGCAGAAGCAAATGGGTGACACATTTAGTCTATGACACATGTATATTCCTGCTGCACAAAGTTGGGGTTCAGAAATATAAGAACATGAGTGCCCTGCTGAATCGGATCCCTGGCCCATCTAGTCCAGCAGTCTGTTCTCACAGTGGTCAGCCAATGGCCAACCAACTGCACAAGGAAGCCCACTACTGTAGGCTCCCAGGCAGATGGTCATCAAGGCGAATAGCCATTGATCCCCACGATTTCCGTAAATTGTTCCAACCCTTTTTTGAAGCCAGCCAAGCTGGTAGCCAGCAGCACATCTCATGGTAGTGAATTCCAAAGTTCAGTTTTATGTTGGGTCAAGGTTTTCATTGTATAAAATGCATGAAATCATAATTTAGAATACCACTCTAAGCTTCTAACACACTGTTGTGTTTATCTCTGAGAACAGGCTTCCATGTCAGAATGCAATTTAAGCTGCTGCATCCTACTCATTTCTCCTTTCTCTCTCACCTTCGTTTTTAATTAACATCCCCCTTGAAAAGTTGCTGATTATTTGATTAAATAAAGCCAAAAGTTCCTGTACAAAAGCCTATAAATATGGATGGAAGCTGCCCACTCCCCTTTAAACCTTCTAAGTCAGTAGTGATCATTACAGCTTGTGGCAGTGAGTTCCACAAGCAAATAGTGTATTTGGTGGCCTGCTCTTCTTCCTTCAGTTCAGAAGGAAGTATTAGCACTGATTGCATGTGTTCTGGGAAGAAGTCCTTCAGTATTGGCATATGAAATGATATCAGACAATACCCAGAATCTAGCAAGCAGAGCAGCAATGGGCTAATGGCAGGGAGGTTTGGTAATGGAACGTGAAGTAAAATGGATCATCAGAGTGATTGGAGGAATGGGAGAAATGTAGACAGCAGACTAAAAGCTTCTGCAACTGAATCCTGGCTCAAATTAAATCCTGCTAAAATGCTGCTGCAGCATATTGGACTAATGCAATTTTTGGCTTTATAATAGAGGAGGAGGGAAGGGCTAAGACTAAGGCTAAGGGCTAAGAATTAAATGGTTACTCAGACATGAGGGTCAGTTCTGGTTTCTCTGCTGTTTGCTCATTCCTTTTCCTACAGAAGAAGGGACAATTGCAAGGTGAAGTGATCAGAATATTTCAAGGACTGAAAAACATGATTTCCAAAGAAAAGTTATAAAAAGCTCGACATTTTTAGCTGTAATAAAAAGATGGAAGAAGGATAAGACAAGTTCAGGGTATATTCCAAAGAGAAGAAACATGTTCAACTCTTCCTTTTGATTGGTATATTCAGCCTATTTAATCAGAGGAAAAAAGTCACTCCAGTTTACATAGCGATTCCTTCGGATATTGATTCATGGTGAGGGACTGATTTAAGGGTTACAGAAGGAGAAGGAACTTCAAACCTGAAACTGTCTCCCTTTCCTTTTCCCAAAAGGAAACAATAATATAAACTAGTGCTTCCCAAACCTGGGTAAATTACCCAAAATCGGGTAAAAGTGGTTTTCCTTTGAGTAACTGCACACAACCATTTAAACCTGACTTAAGCGTTTTACCTACATCGGGTGAAAAGGACTTTCTGATAAGCGGTTTTGGGTAATGGAGGAAAAAGGGAAGCACTGATATAAACAAACTGGATGATTAAGATTCCTTCAATATTTTCAAAAACCTTTGGACGAAGTCTCTCATGCAGAGCTCATGGACAGTCATGGGATGACAGGGCAGATCAATTACCAGCTGATAGGGTGTCCATGGGAGGGAGGTCAAAAATGTCAAGATGGTGGCTGCAACAAGTAATCACTGCACCCCCCCACTACTTTTTATGCATACTGCACACCCTGCAGATATGAAACAAAAATAATAAAATAGAACATGGCTGCATCCCAGGACTCTCCCGCTCAGGAAAAGATAAAACTAAATTGGGGTCACAAAAGAATTTCAGGGACTGACCTCAACAGTTCTCTTGCTGATGAATTAGTTATCATCTGAGTTCACAAATGTGAAATTATTCACAAATAATTCAACTCTTGAATTATTCTGGGAGGCTTACAAAATTTTAAATATAAAAATCACATACTAGGCAGCATAGCAAACTCTAAAAGTCTTGAATGAAAAGATATATTCTATTATTGAGTTACAAACTGGGCTTGCAAAAATCCAGTGTTTTCTGCATCTTCTTTCTGCCATCTAGTGGTAATCTGGATTTTTGCACCTCAGAGAAGGTGGGCCTAGGCAAGCTTCATGCGCAATAGCACTTTGTTCCAAAATAAAGCCCTGCTGCAGAAAAACAAAACAAGACTGAACTCCTGTTATAAAACTATGACAACCATCTGTGGTAAGCACACATATATGGCATCCATTTTTTGTCATTTATAATATGCTCTGAAATATCAAATGCTTATCATATCTCAGCTGCAAAAATCTCATCAACCATTAGATATGAGTTGGAGTTGTCTATTTCTCTTTGCCACCATTTAGTGGTTGTCCAGATCTTTCACCCCAGAAATGGTAGGCCTGCTGAACACAACGGGAAGATGTCAATGAAGTAAATAAGGAATTTGTTTCTAAAAAGATGAACAGTGAAGCAATCACGTTTGCAAATGACATCAAGGTAGTGAAAACCTGTATCTTGGAGTATCTCTCTGACTAATGTGTAACCAAACGATAAGTATGGGTCATTGTAAGCAAGTGTAAATGATATTTACTGTGGTATACAAGTTTCATTTTATACATGTTATTTGTAAACTGGTGGTAATTAAGTCTTCCTCATGCTTTGTTAGGATTTTAGAAATGTAATTCTGAACTCTGTACACTACTACAATGTGATTGATTTGAGTTCAAGAGTTTAATACTGGGGTTATACATAGTCCAGCAGGAATATTAAAAACAAGTTCATGCATGTTATAAGCAACAGTTTTTGAATACACATTATAAACAATGATACTTCTGGTCTTCTGGGGAAGAAATGGCGGACTGAAGACGGCTCTGCTAAAGGTGGAGCTGACGACTACAGTGGAAAGAAGAGCGGGTGAGTAGATCAGCTCTTTGTAATTCCTCTGCAGACAAGGAGAATGCCTGAGCTTGCCCACAAGTGCTCCAGACAGCTGCTCCTCACGAGGAAACCACAAGACAGCGCTCTCCAGCGAGTTTAGAGCTCTGGGAGACGAGGGAATCGCCATCTTGCTCAAACCACAGTTGGCGCCTTGATAAGGTATATAACCTGGATATAAGGTGATAAGTTGCTAAAATTGTTTATATAAAGGGGGAAGTCATTTCTTTATATATTTTCTTTTTCTTTACTATATTCTTATTTTTTCTTTCTTTTCTATTTTTTGCTTTTCTATTTTTCTTTTCTGCACCTTCTATTTTTTCTTTTTATTCTTTTCTTTTTTTCAGTTTGTATTAGTTTTTTTATCATTGTAATTATATTTTTTAGTAAAATTACTATTAAAAAATAAACAATGATATTTCTCCATGTTTTTATTCTAAAATAAAATCATCTAGTCTTCACTCTTTTCCAGTTATTCTTACAAGTGCACAGCTGATTTTTAAAGGCAGGATAATGCCCAGACATATTAATTTCATGTCAATACAGGGGATCCCCCAAGTATCTCTGCTTTTATATTAAAACAAAATAGAAGTAATTAATTCTCATCATGGCATACACTATAGGAAAATATCCAAGCAAACTTGGCCAAAGTTTCAGCTCAAAGAGTGAGCTTTTGAACATGGCATTTAATTTGCCACCTTCATCTTTATTGTGTTTCTGCTTTGATCTTCAAATAGGAAAAGAAAATAGAAAACTATAAACCCTGAAACATCCAATTCAAAATAAAATTCATTTTTACTTGCAAAAGTATAATAGTTTATCATCATAAACTATAAAAATAACCTGGTATGGATGCTGTACTCAGTTTCTTCCATATTAAGTCCTTTATCACAACCAAAGCACTGCTTTGCATCAGACTGATTTAAAATTAAATGGTAATTCCACATAGGAATGATGGAATGTTGTTTTTGCAATGGAAGAAAGCTTGCTTTCCCAGTAAATTGTAAAACTAAGCTTGCTTTTTCAGTAAATAGTTTTGTAAAACTAAGACATGTAGTGCAGAGGATGTGGGATGTGGTTGGGTGAACAGGAGACTGTATCCCTACCTTGACACGTGTAAAGGAAATAGGATGCTTAACCAATGCTGAAAATATGCTCAGAGCTAGTTCTAGCAAGCTTAGCAAGCTTTGCGGTCAAAAACGACCCTGACCTACTTGCTCCAAGGAAGCTAGCTGCCTCATAAGGGAAGAAGTAAATAAGGGACTGGGGGAGATAAAAAGTGGGGAATGGGAGATATAAACAGAGGCGGGACTTCATGTGATACTTTTAGGTGTTTCTGATAGGCTGTACACTCCTCAGTACCTATCCAATGGGGAACAGGAGGAGGGCTCTACTGGCTGGGATAGGGAATAAAACTGTGTGCTTTTTGTTAATGGGGTGTGCCTACTTTGCTGGCCACCCGTCCTTGCAAGAATGTATTAATAAAGTTTGCTTCTGCTGCTTCTCAAGACCTTGTCAAATTTATTCTGTGAGCTGCATTTCTCACAGTATGTAATGTACTGCTATATAATCCTACAATTCCCTTTTTCCATAACCAAGATTATTTTATAATGATTAGTAAAACACAAGCCCTATTCACTACAATGTTAATCAGTAGCTTTCTCCATTCAGTTTCTACCTCTTCTATTTTTTTTCCTGTTCAGAGCACTGGTGAATTGCTTCTTAATTGATCAGCTTCTGCTCCTATGAAGGAGAAGACTTTAATTACTGATCTCATTTTACTTCTTTTATAGGAAATTAATGATCAATTAGTACCTGACTAATTAATGAACTGTCCATCAATATCAACCCAACCATGCTGACTCAAGGGAATATGCAAGAAGGAAGTTTTTAATTAAAGACACCATTGGTATTAAAAAAAAATCAGTACTGATTTCCCAGTCCTAGACAGGATCACATTTTATTGTCAAAGCATTGCCACAAATGTAGCCTGAAAAAGACCAGAAGACTACTGAAGAAACACTGGGATGTGACCATTCTACAGTGAAATTATATGAGCTTTTGTAAAAACAGAGAATGAACAAATGCTGGATGGCAATTCTAGATTTGCTTAATGGAGGCAGGGGGGACACTTACTACATGCTCAGGAAGATTTCCATCTTTTTAGTTGTTCACATTTTGTGGGATGCAAGCCTGTCAGAATGCAAAGCAAAGTACTGCCAGAAAATATCAGAAAACCTTTTGCAAGGCTTAAGAAAAATCTCGAATGCTTTGTCATAAAAAGGACACTGTGCAGAGTTAGAATTTTTAACACAGTCCTGCCATGCCCAGCCTATTCCTACTTATTTATCTAGACAACGCAAAGATTTAGTTCTGGAATAAACTACCCCCTGGAAGCAACTACAGAGGGAATGAAAAACACCAAGGAGGACCTATGGTTTGAACCACCTACCCACTGCAGTTGGCCATGTATCGCACTTGCTCATATAGACTGTGTGACTCCCCCACATCCAGCAGCAGCAATTCTACCTTTGCTCCCATCATAGCTGAGTGATTATCTAATTCATTATGGATGAGATCTTCTGCACGCCTTCTATTTAATCTAGTTTAACACTTGCATACACCTACGGCAGAGAGTTTAATGGAATCCATTAAAGAGGTTTTGAAGCGGGAGAAGGAGAGTGTAGAAGGAAAACATGGATTGGAAAAATTTACAGTTGGAACTGACAAAACAGTGAAGGAGACAGTGGGGAGAGAGTCCTCTCAGCAGCTGTCTCTCTAACTAAATTCCTCTGTCGATTTTTGAACTTCAAGAAGCTCACATGCTTATATTCGATGCTTTAAAAAAAAAAAAAATCACATGTCAGGTCCCATCTTTTCAATGAATCCACAAGCTCTTCCCTCTCTTAAATGTTTGGGGAGGCTGAATTTTTAAGTTGTATTATTTCACTTCTGTTTTAGTTTATTTTTGTGAAATGAAGCTGGCTAACAATGTCCTGGTCGGATGGAAATCTTGAGCGTCAATTAAGTATAGTATATCATTACTATTAAGATTCATCCCATTTGTTTACCCCAGGAGCTCAAGACAGTGCACTCTCTCCTCCCATTTCCCCCCACAACAACCTGTGAAAGAACGACCGGCCCAAAGCCACACATTCAGCTTCCTTGGGTCTTCCCAGTCGTAGTCCACCTTACTCCACTCTGTCTCAATTAAGAAAATAAATACACAGAAACATAGGGAGAGGTAATCATAAATCTTTGCAATCTTATCTAGTCTGACTCTAAGTAATTGCCAAATTATGTGCCCAGAAGTAACAGTTAATATACAATGAGATACTGATCATGTAATTAAGGCCATAACATTTATCTTCAGAAGAAGGAATCTGCTGCATCTCTGTGTGAGTTACCGCTCTGGCCTGTCTCCTTTTGAATTATTTTGCTGTGTCTTTGCATTAGGAGGGTCTGAATGATCAGTTCATAGCTGATATACAGACAATGATATACTCAGGGTTTTGGTTAGGGATGCTTATTCTCTGGGATACTTCTTGCCATCAGAAAACAGTTCAAGAGGAATGATTTTCAGAATGAAATAGAATGGGGCTCTTCTACAACCTGGACGTTCTTGCTTTTTTACATTGGCAGTGTTAGATCCAAATTAAGGTATTTTTTGTTGTTTGTTTGTGCGTTAGTTTGAGTCAGTATTGACTCCTGGTGACTGGAGTAGTCCCTGCAATTTTCCAAAATAGCTTGCCACTGCCTTCTTCCTAGGGCTGAGAGAGAGTGACTGGCCCAAGGTTACCCAGCTGGTTTTGTGCCCAAGGTGGGACTAGAACTCACGGTCTCCCAATTCTAGCCTGGCACTTTAACCACCACCCCAAACTGGCTCACAAACTAAGCTAGCTAAATGTATTTTACACGGAAAGCAGTGGCAAGTCTGTCACACTGAATTAATTGGGAATCATGTTCAGTTCCAGCCTGGTGTATAGCATTTAATACTGAAGCATGGTAAAATTTATTTTATTTTATTTGTTTAATGAGGGCCTCAAGCTAGTGAAATACAGAAAACACAATACACTACATTCATCTGTTTGAAGGAAACAACTTTCCCACTGTGAGACTAGCTCTCTGGCAGCCTCCCAGAGTGTTTCTTGACAAAGCTTTCATTGCACAATCATCCTGTCTCTTTTATTACAACCCTCCTTTTTTTCATTCTTACCACAGATAGACTACCTCTATGCTTTTCGATTAACAGCACATTGAGCTGGAAAGACGCTAATTTTACAAGTGGGCCTTTTTGCGTAGGGAAGTGAGCCATTTCTCCAGATCCTTCCAGAAAATGCTTCACTGTCCATCTCTGGTATCCTTCTCTACAGTTGAATTCCCAGAATGCCAACTGTTAATTCCTATCACAACTCCAGGGGATCGCAGTGGTTAGAACCAGAAACTGAAATTCAGCAAAGCAAAAGAATCTGTGTGACCAATGCTTTTTCTTCTATTTATTCCTGCTCAAGGAAGGCAGAGCCAAACCCATTCCAGGGAACAAAAATTCTCCAAAACCATCCTGTACTTGGGGGCAGGAGGCATAGCAATCCCACACAGCTGTCTAACAAAACTATTATCTTGGAACAGCTTCCACAGAAGAAGATACTATACTATATAAAGAACATTGAGTTCCCAGAACAGGGTAGAAATAATATTTTGCAAACATTTTAAATCTGGGAAGTAATCGAAATAGGAAATATTTATTTAATTATTGGATTTTTATCACCGCCCATCTCTCCTCCACCCAGGAGAAAAATATGTCTTTTGAGAAGAAAAATGGCCAGATATTAATTTCTGAAATGTGTGGATTTGAGTGAGAATTTCTCCCATCCACTTAACTTTTTCTGAGAGCCAATTTGGTGTAGTGGTCAAGGTGCTGGGCTAGAAGCCAGGAGACCGTGAGTTCTAGGCCTCCCTTAGGCATGAAAGCCTGCTGGGTGACTCCAGGCCAGTTGCTCTCTCTCAGCCCAGCCCACCTTGCAGGGTTGTTGTTGTGGGGAAATTAGGAGGCAGAACTATTAGGTACGTTTGCCGCCTTGAGTTATGTATTTGAAAAAAAGTGGGATAAAATAATAATTTTCATTTACCTGGAATATCTAACAAGCTGCACTAAAAACAGACCATTCACATCCCTTTACTCTTTACAAAGGGTCAGGCATATCTTTTCTGCAGATCCTGACAGCCATAGGCATCCATAAAAGGCTACATGCATCATAATGATGACATGTGCATCATCACATCAACAGGCAAATGATACTTGTTCATGATGCAAGAACATAAGTCACAACTGTTGCATCATGACAACATGATGCAGGTATCTCCATACAGCACAGCCCCCAACAGACTCCCATGATGACAGCCTTCTAATACCTGGCCCTTTTCTTACTGCCACTCCTATTTTCACCCAGCCAGCCAGCATACCGAGTTTAGGAAAGCCTGCCGCAGAATGTGTGGGTTCATACATTGTGCTATGCCATGTCTGGCTAAACATAGTTTCTTGAAAAAGTTACAGTTGGCTAAGAGTCATTTGGATTTTGGTGGGGTGGAAATGGAACAAAGAAACAAATACACACATTTCTCAAAGCAAAACCAAATACTTGAAAAATTGACAAAGGGCAGATCTCTTCAATCTGCTCTTCGACCTCTGAGTTTGTTTGCTCTCCACTGATATGGGATAATTGAAATGTCTTTATAGTGTTTTATATTGTAGAAATGAGAAGATGGAGAAGTATGTTTCTATATGTTCTAGATTTAATAATATATTAAAGGACTGAGCTAGTGTATATTGATATTATATGGATCTTTTGTTTTTTTTTCTCCCCCTCCCCCATTCTTAAGCTTTAATCCATCTCAATTGCTATGATATATAGTTTTGTTGTATTAACACTGTTGCATTATTTTTATTTTTGTTTGTTAACTTTCACCAAACCAACCAATTCTAGCTCAGTACGATGTGAAAACCCCGGTACTGTCTATATCTTGCAAAGCACATCACATTCTACAATTTCTTGGGCCCTTTTCCCCCTGGAAAACAGAAACCATAGAGTCTTTTCCTACTAAGAGCGTGTGTTAGTGGGAAAACGTGTAATGATGTCACATGCATCATGACATCATTGCACAAATGACATGAATTAGATAACATGTCAGTTGTGACTGATGGAAATTACATAATTTGCATGATTTGCACAAGGATCTCATGATTCATATAAAGATACTTGTCCCCCTTTAGACATCCATAAGGTTTGCTGGGTTGGGAAAAATATCTGCAGTGCCTTGCTAATCAGATCCATAGATTTGGGTCCAGTATTTTCAGCCAGAGATCAGTGTCTTGTCAATATCTTGGGTGGTATATCCCATTGGACAGTAACCTAAGGAATGGGTGAGCACACCTACCTGCTTGCCCAAGACACATCTCTGACCATGGTGCAACTGGTCATCTCCTTCTTTCCCCAAAGGGGAGCACACCTTCTTGCTGTGATGGGACCCTGTCAGCTTAGTCCAGGAAATATTAGTGGCATTTCAGAAGGATCAGCGGTATAAGACTATACAAATTCTTGGCTGCAGACAAAATAAGGCCAGCATCAGCATATAATCAAGGGGAACACAGGCATTATTGGGGTACCCTAGTGTCAGTATCATCTTGCAAGTGAGAAAGGGTCTGAAAAAGTTTTCCCCTGTGATCTTCAGCTAATGGGCTACAACCTTCATGGGGATCACAATCTTATCTAGGTTCCCACCTTTCTGAATCCAAAATCAGCAGAGCTATAATTTTCACTGGTTGAGTTTGTATGACACAGTTAGTTGCAATTTACCAACCTCGTTTTTTCTCAGTGAACCCAATGCGAGTTCACCCAAAACACTAAGCACTTGGGCTGGGTATGCATGCAAGGCTAAAATGTGGTCGGCTAGTTTGGGGGCTGAGAAAGGAACGGAAAGCAGAGAACAGCAGGACATGAATGGGTGAAAGATGAACTGACATCAGGAAGTAGATGACAGATCTATTCAGACTAGCTTTCCCTAACATGCTGCTCTCCAGACATGAGGCGCAGTACAATTAGCTAGGTAAGTTGTAGTCCAACAACCCTAGGAAAGGCACTGGGTTGTGGAAAGCAGAGATAGAGCAAAGGTACTATGTGTGATTTTGCATTGAAAAAAAAAAGTTCCCATGACTCTCCCATGAGGTGGGAGTCAAAAGTGGGAGAGGAATCTAGAAAGACTTAAGACCACCCCACAACATATCATTGCTCTGCTGCAAATGTTCTGTGATTTCTATCTGTTTTTTCTTTCTATAATCCAGAAATTGGATTTGCACATGTTAAATTAAAATGTGTTTGGCTAGCTTTTGGTTCAATGTGTTGTGCAAACCCAGAGAGTTGGGCTAATTCAGTAAACTGTGGTTCAGCTAACTTTGGGTTAGTGCACTTGCAAACCCAACCATCAACCATCAACCATCAAGATGGCGGTTTTGATATTAAGCATTATTCAATCTTATTTCTCCATGAATGCTAAGTCAGAAACTGCAACTGTGCAGTTCGTAATGCTCCTGTACTTTAAGGCTGATTGGCTCTGTTTATAAATTCTGAGCAAGATTTTGTTCACTTAATATGCTCCCACATAAATGATGACCTTGTAATACCTGCTTGTTAAATCTTGGAATCCAGCTATCCAGCAACTCAGATTTAAAGAGTTTTTAAAGAGGAATATGGAGGGCAGAGGTTGAAAGTCTACAAGTTCTTCTATGGTTTAGCAGTTTCAGCCTTTCGTAATTTCTTTTTATCTATCATGCAGACAAATTGAGAACTAGCTGTGAAGCAGTTTGCTTTTATATAGTACTCAGTTTGTAAAGCTTATCTTAAATTACCAACAGTACTGCTTCAGGAAACATTGGCAAAGATGAAATTGGCTAATAAAAATAGGGAAAGTGGAAGTAATCCTCAGCTACTGATAGGTCCTGTTTAACAGCTGACATAGTTGCAGTTTTAAATACTGGCTTCCTTAGATACTGTTCTGATGTCTCTCCATGATTTCCATCATTTTGAATTCCTCAGACTGGATCCTAGAGCAATGTCTATCATCTACCCCAAAAGTTGAACCACCCACCCACCCTATAATCCAGACTAGTCACTTTATTTTGGGGTGATGAGGTTAGCTGCATTGCACCACCACCTCTGTCCTGAGTTCACACAACATATTAGAGTAGACTAAAACAGGTTGGGAAGTTTGTCCTTCAGCAGGTTACAGGAATATAGCCATCACCTTCAGTTTATTGGAGGAGGCACAGCTTGTTACGGGAATATAGCAATTGTGGTTGGTTGGTTGGTTGGTTTACCTTACCAAATGTATACCCGGCCACAGTCTAAACAGATGCTTGACAGCTTACAACAAGGAATAAAGCACAGAATATCTAATGATATGGAAACAAAATACTGAAAAACCCACTGACAACTATTAGGTGGGCTCATGTTCCAAATGCCCTCTGAAAGAGTTCCATCTTCATCTTCTTCTGCAAGGTGGAAAAAGTTGGGAGGTCATTCCTGAGGGCTGTCCCTACCATGGAAAAGCAATGCTTCCAGGTTTCATCCTGCTTGACCTCCCCAAACTGGGGGACAGTCAGCTGCTTTTCCTGGCACATTCAAATCAGTTAAGCCAGCTCCAGTGGAGCATGCAGTCTTGCAAGTAACTTTTTGTTATCATGGGTTTAGAATTTGCATGTGAATTCTGCCACTGTGTGCTTTTTAAACCATGATTGATTGTCAGTGGTCTCAATCACGGTTCAGGGACCATTAATGGGCCATGCAGATAGAGATGGCATGGACTTACAATGCTTATTTATTATGGTTCATTAGTAGTTTCTGAACAAGAGACTGAGATCACTCTAATAAACTACGGAGATACACATACATACACACAGGCATCTGCAATCAGCCATGACATCAAAATGACAAAATGTGAGTTGTGAGATCATGACACAAACTTTGGCCTTTGTACTTGCATTGCATAGAAATACAAGTAAGGGGCAGGAATTGTGTCACAATGTTGCAGTATATGTTTTGTCACTTCCCCCTGCATGATCTTCCACACACCTATACACCATTATTCTCAGGAGATTACCAAGATTTTGGTGGTTTTGCCAAATTTCTTATGGCGTTTCAAGCAAGAACACCAAATACCATGAGATATGGCCATTTATTCTTTAATTAATTTTTATTTAATTTGAGGTCCTACGGATGCCATATGGGGAATGCATGTGCCACAAAGCCCAAAGTCCTGTTGCCAGCCCTTGGCTCTTGTAGTAGTAGTTCTCAGTAGTTTTTGCTGACAATACAGTGGTCCGCATAAAGGAAAACCATTGGTTTATAGTATCCTGTGCCATGTAAATCCAGACAGTAGTACTTTATTAAATAAGTTATGGTTTAATAAACCATAGCTTAGCAAGGTATATGCACTCAGCCATTATTGCTACTGATTCCATAGACAAGATAAGCAGAGGAACTACAGCTGACTGGTTGGGGTGAAGACATCCTTTGCTTGCTGGACAAGGGGATCTTGTCCAAACATTCCCTTCCCATGGACAGATCTAACCCAGGATGCTGGTAGAGGCTGCTCTGGACCACAAGGGGCAGGAGAGGGAAGGGCAGCTGAGGCCTTTTACTTCTTGTCCTGGACAAATGCTTCAGTTGTCTAAGAAAAGCTGGCCAACCCACTACACCACTGAATAACAGTATCCAATTAAAAAGTTGGAAGTAGTCCTTGCCACCCAACCATGATGTGTGTATACCATCTGGCTTCACAGAACAGCTTGTAGTCTGCTCTCTCCACCCACATCCACCTGTGCTTTGGTGGTAGGAACCTTATTACAAAGCTGTGAGAAGAAAAAGAAAACCAGCTCATGAAATGGTGTAGGGGAGAAGCTTCTCCGGTTCACTTACAGGGCTTTCTCCTCTTTCGCCACCTCCTCTGCTGCCACCAGTCTCTTTTCTCACTCTTGTGTCCAGCTGATACTTCTGGATCTCTCCCCCAGAGTTGTGTTTCACCAGCCTGGCGGGGTACGTGATTTCTGAAATACCCCATCTTTTGCGCCAGCTGGCATTTGGGATCCACCTCCTCAAATCACCAGGTTGTGGATCTGCCTTGACAAAACCTCCAAGGGAGAAGAAAAACAGAACAAAACCAACAGTTGGTCTCCATGGTGCAATCAAAGCAAGGAGAAGAGAGTAGATGGAGGTTCAACAAAGGGGTTCAGTCTACTTGGAAGTGGAAGTCCTTATGCATAAATCCTGGTGTGAAGGGGAAGCAGGGTCTCGTTCTGATGTCAGTGGAGAAGGAGAGAATCTGAATATGCTCGGATACGCTGTTCTGGATTGCAGGCTGAACCCCAGAAGATATCTGAGGGCTAAATTCCAATGCATTCTCAGCCGAGCTGAGCCAAGCCGAGCCTCAGTGTATACTAAAACAAGTCAATGCATGGCAGGGAGACTTGCACATAGCAAGTATAAAGAAAAGCCAACCGCATAGAGGACACCTGTCTCAATGCCCTTTCACACAACCTTAGGCCCGATTCACTTTCTTCTGGGCATGCTCACTACCTTACATTCTAAAAATGACAGGTGCTGAGGTTTAAGCTTTCCTGGAATCCACATCTCCTACCTTTCAAACCTGGATATGCACCAAGCCACTGGACAATGAAGGGAATGCACTCTGCATGTACTCAAGGACTGTCTCTCCTTTTGTTTGTTATGACCACATGTATTTTTGAACTGGCCCCAGCATACAAAATACCTTAGGCTGAACCCTGGCTTCCTCTATTCCCAAGCATTTCAGTCTTCACTTTCCCAGCTTCTTTCATCCAATTCATTCAATTTTATCAAGGAACCTGAAGTCACAGCTCTCACCCCTATAAGCTTGAACAGCAAATGTCAGAGGATCCCTTCCCCCGCCCTGCCTTTCCCAGGTAAACCTGACAAGAGATTTCAGCCACCCTCCCCAGCTGTTGCTCAACCATCTCCACCTCAGGACTGAAAGGAACTGCAGAAAATGTGTCGATGCAGCAGAAAAGACTGCAGTCCCAGCGCTGATGGAGTATAGAAATGTGTCTACGAGGAAGGGATGGATTTTAAATGAGGCAGATGTTTACAAAAAGCAAATTGCAACAACCCCCCCCCCCCGTGCCCCATTCCAAAAGGTGAGTGGAAAAACCACTGTGGGGTGGGGTGGGGTGGGGTGGGGTGGGGTGGGGGAGAGAAAGAAGTCAATATTGGAATACCGTATGGGGCTCACTGTCACTTTGAGATGTGTATGCAATGTAACACCCACTGCTTGGTTGAAACTCCTGTGCCTGGACCCAGGCTACCCACCCCATATGGTGCTCACTACTCCAATGTGATGCAAAAAGAAAAGCAGGGGGGAAGAGGGGGAAAGTTGGGAGGCCCAAAGCAAAGAGAGTTTCCCCTCACCTGAATGACAAAGCAGCAGGCAGCAGAAAGCTGTCAACACCCAGTTCTGGAGCGAGCAGCTCATAATGCCTTCATAATCAGAGTCAGAGTTGGCACCAGCTGGTCTGGCGTGCGAGGAAGGCAGGTTTTGGTGCCCTTTCTTCGTTTTCTTTGGCTTTGCATTGAAAGTCTGGGATCCTCGCTGGTCCTTGCCTTGCCTCTCCTGGCTTCTCCTCTTTGCTCTCCCTCCTGGATTATTGCTGAGAAGGAGAAGGGTGGAAGAAGAGGAGTGGAGGAAAAGCGGCTCAGAGCAGGCGATGGGAGCCTTTGACAGAGGCAAATCAGAACCAAAGAGTTGGAAACAGGCAGGAGAGAAACAGAAATTTCTTTCTCCTGGTTATGCAGTGATGGATAACAGAGCCTAACATGAAGTGAGGGAGAGCTGTGGAGAATTGGGGTGGGGGAAGCAAGGGAGAAATGGGACACGTGAGCTACAAAGGTCCCTCCTCCTGCCTTTTTAGCATGGAAGAGCCGTCTCTGGTGCTTGCTCGCTCTCCAGCTCCACACAGACTTTTTGCATGGACAAGCATGAGGGAAGGCGGCAAAACCCGCAAAAGGAGAAACGGCTCATACATATATCTCAGCCTTCTCCATGCACATACAGATAAATCAGGCCCTTATGCTGGAATCAGCCAAGTCAGACTAAAACGTACTGGTAAATCATGGATAGAAACATTGGTCATATAATAAGGAGCCACCACCTTTGGAGATTGGCCAGATTCTCAGTTTTACTGAAGCTTTGAATTTAATGCTAGAGATTTCATCTCCCAAAAGGTGCAGAATGCCTCCCACTATTACCAGATAGCCCATAGGTTATGCTTAAATCCATCCCCTTTACTCAGCCCAGGAGATCAAGCCTGACCCATTTAGAAGAAATTAAGTCCTCTTTACCAAGTCATTCCAAGCCAGCCAGCAGTGTGCAATCTTGTGTATCTATCACTCCTATATAGAGAGCAATGCTAAAGCAAATTGCTCGGCATATGTGGCGCACCATGGATGGGGGTGCATAAGGCACGGCGCCATTTACTTTCATTGACCTGCTTGAGTCACCAGCAACTGCAAGTAGTCCTCGGCTTACGTGCATTAATTCAGTGACCAAAGTTGTGGCGGTGCTGAAAAAATGGACGTGCAACTGGTCCTCAAAGTTCTGGCTGTCGCAGCATCCCTACAATCACGTGATCATGATCAGGGTGCTTGTGTGCCTTGCTCGTGATGACGACGTAGCAGGGAGCTGCAGTCACGATTGCCATTTGCAGCCTTACCTGCCAGCTTCCCACAAGCAAACTCAATGCAAGTGGCTCCGGTAAGTTGCTCCCACTTTTCCTCCTGCCCGCAGCGCTCCCACCCACCCACCCACAGCCAGCCTCCACCAGCCCTCCCAGGCCCTTCCCCAGCCTCCCCCACTGCCCATGGCACCCCTGCATTCCTTACCTGTAGCTCCCACCTCTTCCTGCTTAACAATCCACGCATCTTGCAGTTATGACAGCAACCAGGACTGCTGGGATTGCCATCACTAAATGATGCAGTCACGTGGCGTCACGCTTTACAACCGCATAGCTTAGCGACAATCCCAGTTCCAACTGCCATCATAACCAGAGGATTACCTTTATTTGCTGTCTCTGAAAGGTAACTTTTCTGGAGGGCACCTGCTTTTGGTTTCCCTGGTCAAGATTTTGGAAGTTGGGAATGTGATGTGCTTTGCAGGGATGGGGGGAAATTATAGCACATACTGCAAAATGGTGTTAGGTACTTTCTGATACAATTCAGTATTTATAAAACCAGTTTTAGTAAGTGTGGTAGTGGACTGATATAGGCAAATAAACTGAGGCCATGTTTCTGGTCTGTCCTTCAACCTTTTGATAGTGCCCAAGCTCTAAAATAACTAGTTCAATTTGTTTTTTCTTGTAAGTACCCCTCATCTTTCAGTTACACGAGAGATCTCTTACTAAGGAAAAAGGATTTTGATCATGCTCAGACACACTAATTTAGATATGCAAGATGCCATTTTTTGAGACCACTTATTGTTTGAATACCAAGAGGGCTACCTTTTTGTTCTTTAATGGATTATCCCTTACACTTTCTAAATTCTCTCCATGACCACCTCATCCAGGCCTTTTCCATCATAAAATGCTATGTTTCCAAACATACTAGACTGTTTTATGATTAGTTAAAATAGAGGTCGTACGTTTTTAAGTCATGGCTCTCATGTTCCTTCTGAGTAAGCCAGAGCTTTTCTTGCAATCAACAGATTAGTCTGAATAATCAGCATATAATATAGACTAGCCTGAAGATTTTATTACGCTAAATGTCGTCCATCAGTCATATCTGGTTATGAATGCATAAAACAGGACAGGAGCATCAACTACCTTCCAGGCCACAATAGAGCATTGCTGGATTTTGCTCTAGCACTTACTGTATAAAGTGTGCAGACTTTCCCCACATGCCCAAGAATGTGAAGGCAAAATTAACTAATCATAAAACAGTCTAGTACGTGAAGGCTAGTCTATATTATATGCTGATTATTCAGACTAATCTGTTGATTGCAAGAAAAGCTCTGGCTTACTCAGAAGGAACATGAGAGCCATGACTTAAAAATGTACCACCTCTATTTTAACTAATCATAAAACAGTCTAGTATGTTTGGAAACATAGCATTTTATGATGGAAAAGGCCTGGATCTAGGTAGAAAAACTAAGGCATCACTCTAACTACGAGTTTTTATTAAAATATATACATACTTGTTGAAAATCTGAAAAGTATGCCTCTTCCCAAGGGACTATGACTTTTCTCTCACCACAATATGGCTACTTCTCCACTAATTTGGAATTGTTCTTTTATTAGCACAAATTTTGTAAAGGATTTAAACATTGACCATCTGTTACATTATAATGATTTCTGTGTTACACCCCATTTTTAAAAGCCTTTTAATATAATTTCCTCCACTTATGAAGTATGTTAAAAGGGACGTGGTGGCGCTGCGGGTTAAACCGCTGAGCTGCTGATCGGAAGGTCGGCGGTTCGAAACCGCGCGGCGGGGTGAGCTCCCGTTGCTAGTCCCAGCTCCTGCCAACCTAGCAGTTCGAAAACATGCAAATGTGAGTAGATTAATAGGTACCGCTTCGGCGGGAAGGTAACGGCGTTCCGTGTCGTCATGCCGGCCACATGACCCGGAAGTGTCTATGACAACGCCGGCTCTAAGGCTTAGAAATGGAGATGAGCACCGCCCCCTAGAGTCGGACACGACTGGACTTTACGTCAAGGGAAACCTTTACCTTTACCTATGAAGTATGTTACAGTATCAACCTGTTTAAGGTGGATCAAGAAGCAGCTATAGAGAATTTTCAGGTCTATTTTTAATTAGAATCTTTTCCCTGTAATTTTTTTAGTTTGGAAACTAGATTTAATTATCTTTTACTCTGTAAATTCCTGGTCTTTGGAAAACAGTGAAGGAGTCTTTGGTTGCTTCCATTCATTAATAGTACTACTCCTGCCATTTTTATTATTTATTATGTCACCAATCCCATTAGAAAATTAAAATCATGGGAGAAATGTCTTTACTATGAAGAACACAAATGAATAAAGATGCAGCTGGTAATGCTACAGTGGCATTGTCTAGAATGCAGTCCGAAGCAGAAGCTATAAATGGAAGCTTCTGGTAAAAGTTGCTGAATATTTCCAGGGACTAAACCAGATGTGACATGCCTCTCAAATGTACGCTTTCTCTGTTTACATTCAAGAGAAGAATGGGTTTGGGGTGTCCTCATTAAGGCAAAAGAAACCCAGGAGGGGACAAGCAATTCACCTTGCTACACTCCTTTAATTTAACCAAGTATCATTTTAGAGTGATGTGTGGACCCAATCATTAAATATAATGTAAAATCACCATTTTAATTTATACAACTGTGAGTCAAAAAGCAATGCCTCTGCCATGCCAAAGCTTCTGTGTGTGGAAGCCAGTGCAAGCTGAGTCTCCAGTAGCAGAAGAGGTTTCCAGAATACAAAACTGTCAGTCTTCTTACGATTCGGTACCTCATATAAGAAAAAAATATGACGCTTAAAAAAGGAAAAGTGTTCTTCAAGCATTAACAACTGATTTAAATAATAGTCCTGCAAGGAGAAGTGTTTTGTCATTATTTTTAAAAGCACCCTAAAAAAATTTAGGTGCTTTATTAGTAAAGTCACCTTTACTAGTCTTCTGTGCATACACATTTTGCTTTCCATGTGATTCAAACTGGCTGCAGTAGATACACAGAGCAGGGTAGAAAAGGACAAAGATTCTGATCATCTCTCATCCCCACAGCTATAGCGATATACATAAACTAAGTTTATATAAGAGAATATGTTCAGTTATATTTATTTTTTAAAAGAAACTGCTGAAGAAGAAAAACATCAGCAATTAAAAAAACACATTGATATGCAGAAACAGAAATGCTTGTACGAAAGGATGGACAACTGAGATTAGATCACTGCAAAATGTATGAGCAGCTTTTCTACTCCCACTTCCCTCTATTAAAAGGCCTGAGACGAAGCTGTCTGCAGAGAGGGACAGGAGAGAACATAAACTTGCTCTACTCCAACCTGGCTGGTTAGTGAAAGAGAGCGCTCAGAATCTCACCATGCCTTTACTGTTGTTCACAAGCTCTTATGCTGGTTTGACCTCCTTAACCCAGTGCTGTTTCTCAAAGCTGAGAAGAGGGAAGAATATTACTGTAACTCCTTTTTTTTTCTATAAATGCATAAGGCTACACTCCGCTTTTTCCCATCAGGACATCCAAGTAAGACTGTTGTAACGATTCAAACAGAAGCAAACTACACAGATGAACATTCTTGCTTGAATTCTGAAAAGGCTCAAACTTGTCATCTCTCTCTCTCTCTCTCTTACCCAAAGATAATATTTTGGGGTCTTTGGGTTAAAGAAATGCAGCATGCACTCATATGAGCCTACACAGGATGGCAAATGGCTTCTTCCTGCAAGAGAGGTAGAGAAACTCAGGATCTTACATGGAAACTTAACGTATGTGTAGGAAAACAGGCAGCCAGGAGGTGACGAGAAAAGTCTAACTTGGGCCATTTTTCAGGCAGCCCCCAACTAGGAAAGGGAGCCCTTTCTATCTCCAGATGGTTGCTCTGTTCATTTGAGCTGTCCCTGCTCAGATGTTTGCCAGAGTACAGAACAGAGGTGGGATTCATAGTTACTATCTTGCAAGCTGACACAGGTCCCCAGCAGTGCAGCATCAATCAGGTTCTCAGAAGAAAGATGGGAGGCACCTGCCAGCGCACAAAGAAGCGGCCCATCCCATTCAGACATGGAGGAAGAGCTCTTTGCTTCTGCAGAAAGACTAGTCAGTGGGTAGGAAAAGAGAGGTAGGCAGGGGCTGGGCCCTGGGCCTGGTTGCTGTGGCAACATATTCTGTGCTAGCTCAGATATATCCAAGCAAGGTGAACGGCACTCAAGCAGAGAGCCCACCTGTTTGGGGGCTACTTTTTTGTCCTCATGGAATCCAGATAAGCTGCTCAATGTACTATCATTGCTGGAAAAGTTGCAAGAACCGTGCATGTCCCATTCCTTACAGGGAGAAATTGCAGATACCTCCTTCTGGTCTAGCTGTTGCACTGGATTTTTGAGATAGCTCGTGTCTATAGCAACAGGCTTGCAAGACTGACAGTGGAGGACTTTCTGAGGTAATTGTGGGGGAACACAATAAGAGCTGGGGGTGTATGATGGAACTGCTGGCAAATCAAGTTGACTAGGAAATGAGTGTCCTGTTGTTCCAACTTGTTGGCTTGCAGAGAGCAGATTCTTATCAGACAGCCTTTTATTTGATGTCAATGTTTGCCTCTTTTTCACCTGTCCGTATTGCCCATATGGGTGCTTGCGTTTGCAAGGCAGCACACCAGAGTGTGTTGGGAGCTTCCCTTCCTGAGGAGCAACACCAAATTTGAGTTTAACAGGAGCTACAATCTTTGGGAAAGTGTCTGCAATCACTCTGCCTTTTTCATGGGTCTCAGAGGCAGACCATAAAGATCGTAAGGCAAATGGTACAGGTGCAGTGGGCATCTCCTTGGACTTCACTGTCAGATGAAGGAAATCTTGGTCCTTAAGCAAGCATGGTGGATCCTCCAAACTAGCAAGATGACCTGTTGAGTCCTCAAAAAGCACATGACCTTCCACTTCCTGACCTGAAAATGGTATTTCGGCATGTTCAGCAGCCTCCATTTCAAATTCAGAAGAGACACCATTGCATATGCTGAGAAGAAAAGAGGGAGAGATCAATATAGTGCCTTCACTATCACAAGTATTGTGTATATGTTATTGTGTTGCACTGCAACAAGAATAGCACTTAGCTACTACACGTATCACCAAAATGTTCTTCCCACTGGGTTTGAGCCAGGCATTATCATGGATAAAATCTATGTGGTCACTAAGTCAGAAATGACTTGATAGGACATAATCAATCAATCACTCAATCAATCATCATCAAATTCCTTTAGCCCTGTTTTACAACTCTTTCCATACAACCTTCATTGTGTTTACTAACATATACTGTATATCCGATTATATATAGCAAAGCTTACTCCAGATAAGTACACAGGATTATGGCTTTATTGTGCGGGCATCTTACAAACACAAATGGCCCTACCTTGCGCAGAGTAAGGCAGCTGTCTTAGACAACAGATGCTTGGGGGGAGGAACTACAGTAGCTTCTCAATCACTTCTCATGAGCTTTCCAGCTGTTCTTCTCTGCTGCAGAATAGCGCTACATATGTTATACTACCAGTTCTGAGCCTCCCTCTTGAGATATAATGGAGGATGCTGTCTCAACACCTGCACTGAATAGGATTCATCTGCTTAGACAGGCACCTTCCATACGTGACGCATGCATGTATGGTTCTTGTTCTTTGCCTCGGGGGGCAAAATGTCCTGTCTGGTCTCTAGAAAACACCTAGCAAAAGCCTCCTAATAATTCCAACATCTCATAGTTGTATTCCCCTACATCTGAATGTGGAAGTTTAGTCCCTATTGTTCCTCACCCAAACAAAAACAATTTACACAGAAACTCAATCACCTATTGGCAAAGCAGTATATGCTTTGTGTGGTTTTTCTGAAGTGCGAAAGTATGACTTTCTTCCCCTCTTAAGAATGAATAACCATTCTTAACATCAGGGTTTTCCAAGCTGAAATTCATCTCTTTACTCCCAACAGTTATGAAACTGAAATTTGTTAAACTCTTCCCTTCCTCTTTCTGGACATGTTTTAAAGGCCTTTTGAAGGCTTATAAAAATGGGGAGGGGGATAGTTTTAACTGGACTTCCACTTTAAAAATATCAAGTAATAATCATTCATTGCATTGACTCAAAAACCAGGACAAAATCTGGACATCATTTCTTGCTAGAGATCTACTCTTGTCTGTTTCTCTCTTCTGCATACATGTTTTGCTGGCTGCAGCAAAAAACATGAAGAAAGCAGGAGGGAAAAAAAACTCCAATAAGCAAATAGGAGTCAGGAATTCTCATTCTTTGAAACACAGTTGGATACTCTTCTCTTCTACGTGTGGATCATACTTATACCTCAGCAGTGGAGTGCAGGAGGCCACAAAGTCATTGCTTAGTTGGGAGATGATGCTATCCAAGAAAGCATAGTGGGAGGGATCCAGCACAAATTCCTGATGCTGCGAGCTCTGAAGATGCTGTGAAGACAAGACAGTGCCATCAGAGGGTAAAATGCAATGAGAAAAATTTGAAGATGGCAAAGAAAACAAGGATATTAAACCAAAGCATGAAAAATAATTTTAAAAAAACCCTTGCTCCATCCTGTTCAAGCTACCACTCAGACAAAGGAAGGAAACTTTTCCTGTGAAGAGGCAGGTAGAATGACATGAGCTCTGGAACTTAACCAACAAAGCAAAGCAGTTGAACAGGCTTTGGAAAAGAAGGCAAAAGCTAAATCAAGAGTAGAATTAGGATTAAACTACCCAATAGCATTTATTCAAGACAATATCTAAAAATGGGTCTGGTTTTCAGGTTTCATTCTGTTTACCAGGAGGTCCAGCAGCTCATTCTGCTTGAGGAATGTAAAGCCACAAGATTCCAAGGACATTACCAGATTCTGCAATTTCTGGAGAGATAAGCACAGAGATAGGCTCCCACCAGTCTCAACAGCTCTGAATATAGTCCTTCCTCAGTTAAGCCTGCACTTTTCGGTTAGGGAGCATGCAGAGCTGTGTATATTAAGATTGTATGAAAGCACAAGAAAAAAAATAGAACACACAGTACACCTTTTACTCTATCAGCCTGCCTGCACCCTCAGACTGACCGAGAGGCCCTTCTTTATGTTCCAACTGTGCTGGGGGTGGGGGGGAGTTGATGAGGACAAGAAAAAGGCCCTTCTTGGTGGCCACTCCTAAATGGTAGAGCTCCCTGCCTCAGGAGGCTCTGCTGCCACCTCTTTGATGGCTTTTTGCCAATTAGTTGAAAGCTTGGTTAGGAGACAGAATAATTTTTATCCAATATTTACTTCAGCTACTGCATTTGACTGCTTTTATGATATATTGTAATACAATTCTATGCATATTTGTAAGATATTGCTACGTACCAGTCATAATAGCTATTAGCAACAGTGGCTTTAACTACGTGCAACTCAGCCTTTACGTACCTGGTCCGGGAATGGCAGATGCTGTCATAAATGGGCATCTCAATGAAGTCTAGATATTTCTAAGGCAGTCAAAGGGGATGGGGTGCTTTCTTACCATCTGTAACTCTGTGAAGGCTTCTTCACAACACTCACAATAGCCTTTTTGTGTTTTGGGCAAAACAGAGCGGACAGAGAGAGTTTGTGGTTCGTTGGGTGACTTTCTAATCTGGGGGTCTCTGCAGAAAGAGATGGGAAGAGATATATGAAGAACTTCCATTCCCCATCACATAAATCCAAGCCTCTACTTTGCTTTCGTTCATTATAACTTATGACCCAACCTCACGTTTTCTTTTTTTCTGTGTACAACCTTCATAGGTCATTCCTCACCTAGGTCCAAAGCTGCCTTCTGAATATGAAGATAGGGAGCCCTGCCTTCTAACTGTTTCCCTCTGAGCCCGCAGTGAGAAAAAAACACTGCTAGAGGTAGAATTCCTCCTTGCCAGCCTAGTTTCTGTAACCACACATGAAGTTTGGGTTGTGTTTATTGCCAAATCTTTTCTAAACAGACTTTATTGCCTTCCCCAATTCCCACAAGTATACTTACTTTGAACTGGGTTCAAATGGGCTACACCTTCTTGATGCTAGGAAATACAATCGAGGAAAATTCTTGAACAGTTTAAGAAATGGTCGGAGTTGCCTAGATAAAGATGAGAAAAATGGCTCAATTTTGGGGAGATAAATAGGAGCAGCCTTTGAGGAGACAATTTTCCCCAGCAATGATAATCTCCATATGTGTTGGACTTCAACTCCCAGCCAGCATACAAGACTTCCAATTGGGGAAATGGGATGGGGAGAAATAGCCAGAGGACAGTCAGGGAATGCACAATCCTGTTAAAATTCTTGAATGTCTTGGTAGCTTACAATACCCTGCAAAGGTGTAGTCATTTATTTTATCCTTGTTTTAAAATGAATGTACAAGCAACAAAAACACTGGCAATTGTATTCTTCTGTATGAGCTATCTCAGCTAGAAATTAAACATTCTATGTAGTAATCTTTACATTCTTATTTGGATGGTAATTCCAGAAGGTTGGCTAAGAAATGGCTGTTTGAAGCCCTATTATTTATATTATAGGCTCGCTTTTGTCACCCATGCTCTGTGAAGATTTATACAAGATTTATACAAACCAGTGAGAGAGATCAGCTAGAGTAAGGAATCATCAGGGGACAGCCAACTCGACTAACTGGCTTTTCAGCTAATTTAGGTGAGACGGTGAAAAGCTAAATTGGTTTCTGGCTACTTGAATGAGCTGGATGAAGTCAAAATGACCGGGACTCACTCCAGCCAAGTTGAAGCTTCTTTAGAAATATGGTTTATCTGTCCAAATGACTAAGGCCACTCTGTTTTGGCTGACCATCAGTTATGACCATATTTCTGGAAATATATGTTAGGATTAGTTATCCAAACTCCAGTAATCTCTAATTTAAATTACTGTACAGTAATGTATTATATGCAGGACAGCCTTTGATAAAGATCAAAAACTGTGGTTAAGTAAAAATATAGCAGCAGAATTATTACATGTAACAGGGACTGGGTTTTTATGATCATGTTACACTGAAGCTTCATCAACTCACTGATTCCTTGTCTGTTTCAAGGGGTAGTTTTTGGCACTTCATAGGTGTCTACCCTAACTATTAAGGTCACTTTTAAAAGCTCTTCCACAAGAGTCCCACCCCTGCAAATGTCTGAAGGCCCCATTAGACAAAACAAGAGGCAGGATGAAAACTTCCATACCTTGTCAATAAATTAAGGCTCCAAAACCAATTGTAATGCCAGAGTTATTATCATTAGAGAGAACTGTGCTTTTAATCACAGGAGGAGATAATCATAATTATCTCAGAATAAGAGATGATGAAAGGAGTGGAGAACTCCAGCCTGTGAGCTGGATGTTCCCCATTAATCACCCCCTGCCAGCCTGCTGAGACCTGGAAAGAACCCTTCCCCACCTCCACCCCTGGGAAAAAATATCTCCCCCCCCACAGAACCATTTTGCTTTGTGCCCTTCTAGGCTTGTAGAAAAATGTGTAGGGATTGGTTTTGAGAAATGAGGTTTCAGAGAAGAGCAAAATGCCTCTTCCAAGCCTCAAGAGGCCAGATGAGTAGTCTTAGGCTACATCTGGATCACAGGGTACTCTACCTGCAATAGATGCCCAATCCATGCATTCCCTAAAATCGGAAGAACCTGAACATTAGGGTGGCCTGAAGTCTTTTGTATTCAACACTAAAAAGCCAGAAGATGAAACTCTAGTATACTCCCCTTACCTGCTATGGTCTTCAATTTTCATGAATGGTGGTTTCAGCCTCACTGCAAGAAGAAAAACATGGAGAGTGAAGAGGGAGAAACTACTTCTGACAGCTATCAAAATATCAGAAACAACATAGATATCAATTTCCAGTTTTGGATTAGAAGAAAGATGAGAATAAACCAGAAAATCTGAACTCTAGCACTTCTCTTTAAAGTTAAATACTGGGCTGTCTCAGACTGGGGGCTAGGGGAATTGCTGTTAAAGTAGCCAACTCTGGAAGAAACAGCTGAGCAAGCTAGCGCAGGTGACCGTTACTTAAATGTTGTGCAACAAGACGATTATTATATTAAAACAACAGTCTGCCTCATGAGCAGGCGTAGTGCCAGCACTAAGCCAATACAGCATTGTTAGTGAGTGGGACCCTGTCCAGAGCTGGCAGCCACAATAGCACATCTCCAGAGAACAGGAGATGGGCCTGGGCTTTGTTGTGCATACAATGAAAATCCATCAGCAGATTCAGATATCAAGAAACATTCAAAATTTCCCAGAAGAGGCAGCCAAGTATGGTAAGGAGGAAGCTAGATAGGCAAAACCAATGCTAAAATTTCCAATAGAGAAAACGAAGGCAGTGAAAATTCCAGATTCTCATCAGCAGTAAAAGAGGACTTGAAAACATAGAGTCCCACATGAATCAACTGTGGTAAGTCTATTCAGCATTTATTCTGGCAAGAAGCTCTGCAATCATTCTTCCTGCTTGTTGTCACCAAACAAATCTTCCCTAAGTTCTTTGGTTATTATAATCGAATTGGTCTTTTTGTCCTCATCCACTCACCTTTGTTGCTCTGTCACCCAGGTAAACTGCTGGTTGTTCAGGACATGTCACTATAGAGTCACCATTTCACTACCAGCCAGCCACTGTGACAGGCCGAAGCCAGATCAGAATGATCTGGCAGGAGTATTTTCCATTGGAAAAGGCAATACAACTGCCTGGACAAACATTCTGGTTGGCACAGAGGAGGAGCCCGATGGGGACTTGTGATCTGTATGGTTCCCATTGGCTGCTCCTGGAGCAACTGCTCTCATCCAGCTATGGGGCTCTGTGCCTCCTCAGCCACTTCTGTTTTGGGTGCTGGAAAGAACAGAACCTTCTTGGCAACCAAAGTTTTTTTTTTTAAAGGAAGAGTGTCAATCTCCTGGAAGGTATTCTTCAGGGTTGATATTTTTCCCAGCAACCCCCACCCCACCCTGCTTGGTTTTTCTCCTTTCCAGCAGCTGTGGAGGCTTGCTAGAGGGGGAGAAAAAACACAGCACAATGTTTCACTTCTCCAGCAAATATGGAGAAAAAGCAGGTGGCTTTTTTTATTCCAGGAGGCACAGAGCTTTGTTGGAGAGGAGAAAAACTAGGAAGACAATGATCCTTCACCCTCCCTCCTTCTCTCACCTCTGTGCTTCCCCCACGGTCATAGTCCTACCCTCACTGAGGGCACTAACTTTCCTGGCCTCAGTTTGGAGACAGTGGTCTTCTGAAGCAATGAACTTTCCTCACATCTCAAAAACAGAAAGAAAGCATGTTGCGGGGGGAGTGGGGAAAAGCCTTGATTTTGTATGGAATTGCTTCCTTCTGAGGCCTTTTCTCATTTTTCTCATTTAAGCACAGTCCACAAGGTATATCGAGATGTGCAACCAAGCCACAGTGTAAACTCAGAATCTCTGCCAGGCTGTGAGCAAAAGGTGACAAACTAGATCTATGTATCTAGTATCTCTAAACAAACAAAACTTTCTCTACTCACCTTTTGAAAGTTGGAATCCAGAAGCAAGCACTTTCCCCTAGACCAAGAAAACAGTACTAAGATAGGGCAGGACTCTAAACCTGCAGCAAGCATTTTAAAAAATGCAAACCATACATAAAATATGAATGTTTGATTGTTATGAGCCACCCAGAGTCACTGAGAGTCAATTATTATTATTATTGTTATTACTGTTATTCCCATGTAGTATATCTTTAAGATTCCTGGGGTAGGTCTAGGCACAGAGACATGGCAGATAATGACCACCAGTATACTGGTGTAGGTTTTCACTGATGCTTTCTGTTGGGCAGTGTTGGGCTTCAGGGTTTAGGGACCATGGTCCAGACAACAGATTTCCTGACATTTCACCAGCAACTGTGGCTGGCATCTTCAGAGGCAAGATGATCTGCTGCGTAGATCACAGGCAACTGAACAGAGATGGATTGGGCTCCTGTCTTTATAGTCATTCAGGTCACCAGGTAGCTCTGAACTGTGGTTTATGCTCCTGTGTCTCTGAGGCCATGGAAGAGGTGGTCCTCCGACCTGGCTCTCCTCAGGCCAAGTCCAACTTCCATCAGCTGTCCTATGTTACCTTGGATTTGAGATTCTGCCTGCCATTTGATCATTTAACATTATGCAATTGGCTGAAAGAGAAACTCAAGGATATTTTCATTAACCTCTGATTTCAGGATGAAACCCCCTCCCACAATGTCTGTGATAAGCAAGAACCACAGGAGCCATTTGTGTAAGGAGAATGGGGCTCACAATATTTAAACCATGCCAAACTCTGGTAGGCATTTGTCTGGTACATGTGTCTATCTTGCACGAGAAACAATGGTCTGTATCAGTGTTTCTCAACCTCGGCAACTTTAAGATGTGTGGACTTCAACTCTGAGAATTCTGGGAATTGAAGTTCACTGATCTGAAAGTTGCCATGGTTGAGAAAAACTGCTTTACATCGTGTCTCTCTTATTGCATGAAACAAGCATCTATACCTTTAAAAAAGGTATTTTCCAAGCCTCTACTGTTCTGCTGCATGAATCTTGTCCCAATCCTGTAATTGGAACAGCCCTTCCAACATTACCTTTCTTTGCAGAGGTTGCTTCTTGGATAACCTTCGTATGTAGGACAACATTTCTTGAAGAAGAGCATTAAGGGCCCAATATCACAATTTTTCCAAAGATAGTTGAGGGAAACAAGGCAAAACAACATTTCTACTTAATTCCTCCTCCTTGTAAGGAAAGAACTGAGACAAGGTTTAACCACAGTTTAGATTTATGACAGATTATCAACTTTTCAAGCAACCCCTGTGCTATGTCTTTTGGCTTCTTTTGCAGATATTAATAATTACATGTTGCTACTTTGGCTGGAAAATAAAGAGATCAAACTGCAACACATCTTGGGAGCACCAGGTTTGGAAAAACTGAAATACAAGAACAGTTAAGAGGGAAAAAAAGAGGAAATTACATTGTACAGAAAAGTAACCAAAATTATATAATTGACAGAGAGATTAAAATAAAATATGAAGGAGCACAGGCTCCCCACCTGAGTAGTATAACCCCAATACTGTTGGATCTATATCAGAGTTTCTCAACCTTGGCAACTTTAAGATGTGTGCTGGCTGGGGGATTCTGGGAGTTGAAGTCCACACATCTTAAAGTTGCCAAAGTTGAGAAACACTGGTCTATATGAACAATACAGGATTATGACTTTATCTTACAGGATTTTGTGTATCCTCTCTCCTCTTCACTGATGCTTAGATCTAACATGGACATTATAATTACACCCACTAAAGAAGCACTGATGCAAGGGGGAAAAAATCTACAAATATATCACTGAAGACAATTATCTTGTAGGACATTAGTGTTACATACTCCTATTTTTTAAAAAAGAAAAAAAATAGCATAGTCTATTTTACCTACATCCAAGTACAGTATGCCCTCTCTCATGTCCATCACAGAAATTCTAATGATATTTGTAATACCCCTTTTTGCTTAGTTGCAAAATCTGTTTTGTGGCCCAGTTGAGGCTATATTTGCTAGCTGAACAGATTTGAAATAATCTTTGCCTTTAACAGCAGCCTGACCAAAAAAAACCCCAACCTTTTCCCCACTGCTTAAATTAGGCTTTTCAGGACACAGAGATTACCATTACCTAATAATGACTACCCATCACGCTGCTAAAGGCATAGAAGCTACAGATGGTGAAACATTTGGCAACAATAATCAAATATGAGGGTGAATCTAGCCAGACAACCACCTTGCTGGCCAATATTTGATCCATTGCTCTGACCTGCCATCTCCTGGCAAGATTAAAATACTACATTATTTTCACACAGAAAAAAAATGTATCTAGTGTATAGCACAAAGTAAAGTCTCCCTTCAGTTAAGCTTGACTCCTAGTGACTTCATGGTCACATCACAATATAGAAGTGATTTGCCCTTCACTGCTTCTGAGATGTTTTGTCAACTTTCCAGTTTAGCCTCTGCACCTGGGATTTCTTGATAGACTCCTATGCAAATACTAACCGGCTCTACAGTTCTCTGCTTATCTTTATCAAGATCATCCAATATTGGCTTTCAACTGATCCCAGAAACAAATCAGGAACCAGTGCTTCTGATATAAAATTGGAATAATATACTCTGAACACATCCATGCCTTGGCATATTGTACCAACTGAGGTTTACAAACTGCCTTCAAAGGCTGTAGATGGAATATTGCAATACAGTAGTTGAGTCTGCGTGTAACCAGAGCCTAACTGAAGCAAGGCCTGTAGCCTAAGCTAATAAAATCATTCCTAGCTACTCCACATTTTGTTCGGATTAACTTTTAAGTCTACCTTCATTCATTAAAAACTGCCTCCAAGTACCCATTCAGCAATTCCACAGCAATATATAAATGTTTTAAATAAATAACTAAATACCCAGGATTCACACAGAGAAATGAGTGGAAGAGTTAGTACATTATCTCCATACTGGGGATATGCTCATTCAAACCACATTAATTCCATCATCATCATCCACCACCGAAAGACTCTGGAGTTTTACATAGAGATTAAAATAGATGAGGAACCAACCCCTTTCCCCTCCAGCAATACCACCAACTGGATTCATCTTTCTAGGAAAAACTAGTTAACCTTCCTCAACCTGGTAGACAGCAGAAGTGCTGTGCTGCAACCCCTAGAATTCCCATACAACTATTCAGGCTGAGAGTTCTAGAGACTGTAGTCCTGGGATATAAAAATGGCACCAAATTGGGGACGGCTGGAATGGAGCAACAATAATGTAATAGTCTCAAAGGCCTATTCTTGCAATGTGATCCAGAACGTTTCCTCAGCATAAGGCATTATTTAGGAAAAACAATACTGTTTTCATTTCATATTTATCAGAAACCAGATTTAGAACCAAACTAAATAAACAATGTCCTCTGAGACTGCCTGAAATTAAGAAGTAATTCTACTATCTTAAGATAAAAGTAGAACAATAGATACAACCTGATAATAACACAGAGTTACAGGATCTATGCTTGAAATTTAAAAGACAGACAAATCTGGGAAGCCACTTTTTTTTTTCCCTCAAAGGCCGCAACATTACACGTTTCCTGAAGAAAACATAACTGAATTATCCAAACGCTGAAACCTATCCAAAACAAGGCAAGGACTTTGAGGGCACTAACCACCTAGTACTCTGCTCTGTGTCTATACATGCAAACAAGCCTGATTGGCAAGCACACTGCACTTTTAATGGTGGTGGTGGTGATTTATTTACAACTTTTACTAACACCTGCCTCTACCTCAACAGAAGGCAGCACATGGCTTAGGAGGGGGGCAGGCTATGATGGGTAGGACACAGAAGACGGATCAGACTAAATATTATCCACTAGAGAAGGAAATGGCAACCTACTCTAGTACTCTGCCAAGAAAACCAAAAGGGCATTCATACCAGAGCAATTCATACCAGAAATGTCAATAAGGTATTGGAAGATGAGCTCCCCTGTTTGGAAAGTAGCCAACAAGCTGAGAAGAGTTACAACAAACACTTATGACGTGGCTGGATTAAAGCTGAAAAGACATCCATTGCAAATGATCCCAGAAGCAAAAGAAAAGTTAGACGCTGCAAAGATTTCTACACCATTGGTATGTGGAATGTCAGAACCATGGACCACAACAAACTTGAGGTTTTAGAGCTGAAGACTGAACACATAGGAAATTGGTGAACTGAAGTGGACTAGACTGAGTCGCATCACACCAGAGGAACTTCACGTATTTTATTGTGGAAAAGAATATTAAAAGAAATGGAGTAGCCATCTTTATTAACGAAAGGGTTCTTAAGTCAGTGCTCAGGTACAACCCCCCAAATGACAGAATGATCTCAACTCAAGCCCATAGCAAGCCAATAAATTACAATGACCCAAGACAATATTCCAGCCATAGATGCATAGGGAAAAAGTCAAGCAGTCCTATGGCGATTAGCAACATCTTGACAACACAACCCATCAAAACCACTCCTAATTATAAGAAAATGGAATACTAAAAGTTGGAAGTAAATAGGTTTCCTCATCCATGCATGACCCCTATATGGAACCTAATCAGGTAATGATCAGTCCATAATAAGTGTTATTTCTTTCTTCCCTACACACAGATGTTTGACTTCAATTCAAAAGGCAGCTCCCACTTTAATTCATTGTCCATTTTGAAATTCTTACATTTCCTAAGCATTCTGAATTTCTATCAGCTAGAAAACACTGATTTGTAACTAAAGAGAAGTGCTAGAGATAAGAGGAACTTTGTACTCAATCAGACTGATCATCTAATCCAGTACTGTTTATTCTAGATGGCAGTGGCTTTCCAGGACTTAGTTAAGTCACAACCCTTTTAACTGAGGTCCTTTTCTCAAGCAGGAGCTGCACCAATTTTCTTTATGTTTCAATGACATCATGGGGTTTCTGTGGATCTCAGGAAGCTGAACTGATTACTTATTGACTGGGTTCCTGCTCTAGAAAGAACACTGAAATATAGTTCTGCAGGCTTTCCTCTAGACCTGCAAGGCAGGTAGTTCCTCAAGGGCAGACACTTTCACCTCCAATAATTGCCTTCCTTTCCACTGTAGGCAAGGGAACATGAAGCCTTACCATCGTCTTCCCATCTGTTCCAAAGGGCACTCTGCTGACTTCCCATGTAGTAGCTGATTGTTGTTTTATTTGTGAAAAACAAGGAGGCCAGGGTTAGCTGCCATTTCTCATTCTCCATTGGCTAGCTGTAAGGAATACTGGATGGCTCAAAAAATATTGTTGGAGTGCTACTCAGCAGCAGAAAAATGCTGCTTAGGATCAGGGCCAAATTTGGCAGCTGTGTGTGGGAAGACACATGAGAAATGGGTAACCTGGACTTTCCAGATGTTGGAATATATAACGCCTGACTAGGCAAGGAAAGGTATCACTGACTAGGCAAGGGAATTTGCATATAGTAAGAGATGGCAGCTACTGGCCAAATTCTCCAACACACTAAATCATGAGGTAGTGTGTTTCATCTGGGCTTAGCATCCTATGTGTAAACCAAACCACTATGGGTTGTTCAATTACCCATGACAAAATCAAACCATGGTTTAATCAGTATGTAAATCCAGCCAGTAATTCTCCATGAAATAGGAAATGGTTATTAGCATTGAAGTTTGGTTAGTAGTTAAATCAACAGTTTAGTACTGAACACAATGTAGAGTTCTCAGAGTCTGGAGTAAATCAGGGGTGCTACATTATATGGATGATCCTACTGACTTGTTCTCTTTCTCACTATTTTAAGAGTATGCTATGTAGGTTTGTATTTTGTAGGTTTGTATTTCTGCTTAGTCACAAAACTCATTTGTCAATCTCAGACAAGCCCCTTCTTTCACAAAACTAACCTTTCAGATTAAAAAAAATATTGAGAGAAATTATTAAGGTCATTCTAAGATTCATAATGTATAGCAGATTAATATTAACATAAATTTAAATTGAGGTGGAAGAAGAAAGTACACCGACTGTATATGCCAACAATAGCAATAATTATTGCCTGTTGTTTTTAGCAAGCAATAAGACTGAAAGGTAAAACTATTTCAAACTAGCTGGTATGTTTTAATGATATCCTGGGAACTACAGCTTTAAAAGAGGCAGTGTCAAAAGTTCAATACCAACAATCTGTATAATTATATGTGGAGGGGAGGGGAATGGGACTTATATATAATTAAACTGAATGTAAGAAAAGTAACAACTGCCCCAAAACTCAGAAGATGGTATTATATCTGGAGTGGAATGGGAGACAACACAGGTAAAACTTTTAGGACAGTTATGAATGCCTTCACTGACAAGCTAGAATGGGTTTTTTTCCAGCTTACAATTTCATCTGCTGCTACTTTTCTCATGAGAAAAAGGATACCATCTATGTGCATAATCTGAATGCCCCAGGATCGCGCACTGACAAGGATATTGCTGCCATTTATGTTGTCCTGGAAAAGAGATGATCATTTGGATTTGCTGAAATATCTCACAAAAATAGAGAATACTTTCCCCAAAAAAGTCATTATTGAGTGGTTTTGAGAAAGAACTCTCAGGAAGCCCTCAAGCCAGCTTTCCATGGAATATTGGACAACCCATACTAGCCACAGATGTTTGGTTGATATACAGATCCATACTTACACAAATACTTTTGGATAGAATCCTGGGAGTCCTCCGTAATTTCTGCAGTAAATCATTTTGGCTGAGTTGCTTGAGTCATTTGGAACTATTCTGCTCAGGGGTATCTACAGTAAATTTGCATTCTGTATTGGATGGGAGGCCCTGCTTGTGAGATGGGCTGGAGCTAATGATTTTGGGGTTATGTTTCAACTCTGTCTTTGTTCATACTTATGCTTCATTCACACACGTAGTCATCACGATGAAAGAAAAGCTAACAGCCACATAGCTTACCTGACTGCCAATAGCTTTATGTAACAGCCTCTTCCCACGGCTGACCAGGGTCTGCAAAATAGTTTGTGGAGTACAGCAGAAACGTTACCAAGGGCAAGGATGGAGAAATCAGGATTTGTTGACCCTTGCAGTGAGCCTACATTCATTGTCTTTTCATGCTCAGCAGGTCTTATCCTGAAACTTCATTTCTTTCCAGCTATCTGGTTGAGTAAATCTCCTTTTTCCCAAATTAGTGTAGAATCTGAATGGAATGTGTAGAATGTGCACATTTATGCCAAGATTTGAAGAGCACTGGAGAACATTCCTTGGTACAGATATATGAAGAACATATTTTGGAATAGTAAACTTTCAGAGATACCTAGAAGACTTAATCAGGAATTCAGAATAATTAAGAATAGTTGCATTACTTGGGCTGGTATCTATCTAGTCAAGCAATTCTCATGAGGAATGCCAAGCTCACTAGCACCCCACCAACAAGCAAGTTTAAGGACCAAGGGTCAAACCAGCAGATTAGTTTTAAAAACATGCCAAGAACCTTTTCTTCCTTTTAAAAATGTGTGCAACAGGGAGAATAAGCATTTTTTTCCACTCAAAGTTCTTACCACATCCACTGGCTTGTGCAAGGGGCCTCTCTGACCCTCTGGGAGCCTTGAAACAGACTGAGTTCCAGCTAGGGCATCTTTCAGCACAGTAGCTGATTGCTTCTCTGGCCTTCTTTCTTGTCTAGCTTTTCGGCTGCTGGAAATAACACAAGTCACTTCTTTACTGAGAAAACTTTCAATAACCTAGACAGAAACAAAGAAAGCAGAAATGGGACATTACTGCTGTTTAGTCTATGGGATGAGATGGGGGTGAATCAAACAGTTAATAGAAAGAGCCATACCTTTAATAAGTTATCCTAAGTGACTGACTAATAAAGGATAACGTTGTTTGAACTTGCCCACACATAGCAATGCAATTGCATATCATGCACTTTACATAAAATAGAATCACGGAGTTGGAAGGTGCCACAGGATAATCTAGTCCAATATACTGCAATGTGCAGGAAAGCCCAGTTAAAATGTCCTTGAGAGGTGACTGTTTTGCCTCTTCCTAAAAACCTCCAGAGATGGCAAACCCACGATCATGATAGGTAGACTGTTCCACCATTGTGAGGAAGCTGTTTCTTCTATTTAAATGAACCTAGATAGCTGGCCCTTGTGCCCATTATTTCTAGTCCTACTTTCTATGGTAATGGCACTCTTTAATGTACCTGAACACTAATATGTCTCCCTTCAGTTTTCTTTTCTCCAGATTGAACATTCTAAGCTCCTTCAGCCTGTCTTCATACAGTATGCATTTAAGTCCTTGTATCATCTTGTCACCTTCCTCTGGACTTGTTCTAAGCTGTCAATATCATTCTGGAAAATTGAGGCCCAGAACTATACATAGTCTTCACCAATGCAAAGTAGAGGAGAATATGGATTTCATACATCTTTAATATGGTGCATCTTCTCATATAGCTCAGAACTGTGTTAGTCTTTCTAGCAGCTGTCTCACAATGCTAGCTGATGTCCAGCTTGTTGTCAATGACCACACCAAAGTCCTTATCTGAAATACTGCATCCAAGTCATGGCTTCCCCATCTTGTATGTGTGTCTCACACTCCCTAAATGTAATACCTTAAATTTACAAATTCTCTTGTTAAGCTGCAAGCAGTAATCAAAGCAACCAATTAACCAATGTTTGTTATAATTAGAGAAAACACCCAGTTACAATAATTGACACAACTGACACTTTTGAAATTGTCTCTCTTTCTCAAGCTATTGTGGTTTTGGAAGCAGAAACAGAAATCCAGTTCATCTTGTGTTTGTTATAAAAAGGCAGCCTGTCCTAATGAACTGTGAAGAGATTATGCAGAACTGAATCAATGTGTTTCAAACAGAAACCGAAATATGCCAGCTTTGGGCACCATGTTATTGGATCTCAATTTGATCGAGAGAGAGAGAAGGGAAAAAAAACCAGAATGCATGCCTTTATGGAACACACCTTCTTCACTAGGAACCCAACCTCCTTACCTTCAGTTGTGTCTATACAAGCTATTTATTCACTGGTGGGTAAACTCACCCTATATACACTTGGGGAATGATAAAACTGAGCTTCTGCAGAATTAGCTCTAATTCAAGCAAAAGCCCTAGCAGTTGTTCTCCTTATGTCTGGCTACATCATGGTGGCAGTTTTCCATCCCAAAAGATTACAGTACCTAGAGACACAGCCCATCATACTTACTCCTCCAAGTCGTTTCACATTCTCTGCTAGAAAAGCCAAGTTCTTGCCACTTGGGAGATCTAAGAAAAAAGATTTTCCAGACAAGGGACGGCTTTTGGCTGTACTCACAGCCTCATCATCTTTCCTTGACCAATTGACATGGCTGTTCTGGCCATGGCCATCCAGTGGAGCTGAAAATTAAATGGGATATTGTTCTATACATATCATCTCAGACTAGTTTTATAAGTGATTTTACTTGATTTTTCTATTGTGTCAATATCAGCTTTATTTTTCCATTTTACTATTTCATAAACTAAACAATCTCACCGCTGAACTGTTCTTCTTTCTGCAGTCTATGTCTCTGTATATTATATCCTTGCTATAGATAATTGCTGAATGATTTTTGTACATGATCAGAGTGACCTGATTTCTTACAGAGTGGGATCCAGAGAAAATTACAGTGCAATTTCTACATCAAAGCAAATCCCAGTGTGTTCATTTAAATATGTATAGATTTGTAGCCTTAGTTGTGTGTAGACCCCTGTAAAACTACTGGAGCTCTAATTCAGCCAATTTCTTGTCCATGTTATAAGTTGGTTTACAGCATATTAGTGCATTTAGTGCATTTTGGAACCCAAAGAAATTACTGCCAATTTATCAATAGCAGATTAACAGTTTCTATTTGGCTAGGGAACTATGCCCCACCTAAGATAATGGATGCATTCACTCACCAAAGCTTTGGCAATCACAAAGTTTCCCATCAGTCATTTTAGCAGAGGAGAATGAGCCAGACCAGGATATTCTCCAGGAAAAGAAAACAACAACAACAACAGGAGACTAAAATGCAAGCAGAAATACAATGCAAGGTCATGATAGCGTTCAAGAAACTGAGGCTTTCCCGGAATGCCATTTATTTTCTTATCTGACACTCTTCCATATTATTTTAATTACAGATTCCAGAGTTAAGCTTTAGTATTTAGAACTGAGATAGAGGGACTGACTCTTTAATAATATTTAAAACATTAAAAAAACCCACACAAATTAACATTCAGTTTTAAACCAAGGAAGAGAATCTGCACTCATTTATGATGGAAAGGGACCAAGATAAAAAGCCTCCAGGGTTTCTATGAACAATGCAACAGAAGTTGGAAGAAGCTAATAATGAACATAGAAGTTAACCACCTATGAAGGTTTAACAGAATGAGAGGCTAGGGCAGGCAACCCTCCCATCTTTTTGATTTTACTAATCCTGTTTCCTAAGTAAACACACCAATTTAATAAAAAGATCCTGAAAACAGAAAAGAATGAAAAAAACATGTAGGGACAAACCAGTGTTTTACACAGATGACATATGCACCTTCCTGCCTGCTGGGCAGCAGTTCCAGCTATATGGAACTCCTGGATCCGAGGTAACAAGTTGAGTTCTTTCAGGCTAAAGCAAGAAAGAGGAACAGAAATTGTGATAAGGCCTTTGAGGATGAGGTTGCAGCATCCTATTACTAGGATGACAGCTCTGGTCCTCTGCTATGTAGTCTTATGATAGAAAAATACCACTCTGAGGCAAAGGGATACTACCCCCTAAATGCAACTCCTTCTCTGGGGGGGGATATTTATTTGCTTATTTATTTTATATTTATATCCTGCCTTTTATGCACAGGAGCTCAAGGTGGCATACATTGTGCTCCCTCCTCCTATTCTTCCCCGCAACAACTCTGTGAGGTAGGTTGAGCTGAGAGACAGTGACTGTCACCTAATGAGGTTTTGTGGTTGAGGGTGGTCTAGAACCTGGGCCTCCCTGTTCCTAGTCTAATACCTTAAGCATCACACCCCACTAGCTGTCTTACAAGCTTATAACCTTGTAACTTAAATTATAAACTGGATATACCTTCTGAAGTGAGAATCTGTGAGGAAGGCCTGATAGCTGGCAATCTGATACTGTAATTATAAACGAATGACAACTTCGGTGAGCAAGATAGATCATGGGGTGAGTTGCCTGCCTGGGGCAAATGTATCAGTGGGTTCGTACACATTACACTAAGCTGCAAACTTCATTCTTGGCCTGGCACAATGTACTCATCCACTGTAGCTTAGCATTACCTGCAAACCACGTGCCAACAGCCATAATTTTAAAAAAGCCTGGCTTGAAATAATTTACAAAATCAGCTTTTGTTTACAGAAACTATTAGATGGTGCCAGGAGGAGTTTAGTTGGTTAAACGGAAGCACCAGAATATGCCTTCAACTATCAACCAGTTCTGGGAAGCAAAAGCAAAGGGAGAAAGCAGTTGCCCTTTGTCATATGTGTCGATTTTCCATCATCATATAATTGCTACTATGGAAATAAGATACTGAACTAGAGAGGCTTTATATTGTGATGAGTACACAAAACAGCTTCCTCTCATAACAAGCCACTGCCTGGAAAAATATAAAAATACACACAAACCATAGAATCCTGTGGCATCCTAAAGAATGTATCTATTTTTGCCATGATGTAACCTTAGAGAGGATAAAATATAAATGCATTTATAACTGCTGTAAAGAAGAACAGAAGCCACTTCTTTATATCTTTCTTTTTCTCTTTCATTTCTATGTACTTATCACTCTTCTTTTACTTTTCTTTACTTTCTTTTTTCTTTAAATTTGCATTGTTTTTATTCTGGAAAAAACTTATTTAATAATTTTTTTAAAATTATATCTATTTTGATATAAACATCTGTGTGATGCTTCCTTGACAGTTTGTCAGGCATGTAAAATATTTTATAGTAATAATATAAAGTTGCTGATATATGTTAAAACTCTCCACTTACAGCACAAAGTCTTAGGAATAACATAGTCACTGGCAGATAGTATACCATCTCATTCAGTTTGTAAGTAGAGCAATTAGAAGCGCACAAGTTCTCAAAAGGAGGCAGTAATTCACGGGGGAGGGGGAGGGGGAGGACAGCAATATTCCAAGGAGTTTTCGATAGTTCAAAACTGAAATGGCAAAAATTGCTTGTCTCTCATCCTTACAAACAATTTAGCTACATGAAAAAGGAAACCGCGTGGTAATAAGAAATCATTAACGCGTTTAACTTCATCAGAACATACTTCAAGCCATAGCGATTACTAGCAGTAACCCAATCAGTCTAAACTTATAGAGGAACGTAAAGGGTAAAATGACTACTTTGATACTACTAAAAAGTGAAAGCTTCACGCAGGGAACATCCTGTATATAGAGGTAGCAACTAACTTTAAAATATTTACACACAAGAGCTTTACTTACATATAAAATCTCCTTCCTCAGGTAAGCTTCAGACCTAATTTGAATTTCCCTGAAATGGCCAATAAATCAAATTTAAATTTTCTGCTTATGGCCAGTGTAAATTTTGAGAACTACAGTGGTCGTGAAGGTCCAAACTAGTTAGAATGCACGGGGGGAGGGGCTTGGAACGTTGCGAAAGTAGAAGGGAAACGCCGTCGAATAGGAAACCCGCTTGGGGTGTGTGAGAGAGTACAGCAACAGAAAGTTAAAGGCGTTGGATGACTTCACTGGAGAAACCTCATCCTAACATAGGTTATTTTTATCCCCTCCCGATGAAGCTTCTGTCCTTTTAATAACAAAGTGACGGGCATAAATTCAATAGGCGAAAATCATATATACGGCTCCCATTTTCCATTGATTTGTGGTTACTTTATATGCAGAGTTATAGGTTATCTCTTAGAGAAGTAGGATGAAGAGCACATGGATTCATTGTTATTGGCTTGAAAATTGACTACTCAGAGACTAATCAGAAACCAAACTTCACTCAGGGAGAGGAATAACATATGTACTATATTTGCAAGTGTCAATTTAAAAAGAATATTTGGTTGCAAGGTGAAGAGTTCCTTGTGTGAAGCCCTGAAGAATTATTGATATAAAAAATGTATATAGGAGTATTGAACATCTGCTGGAAATGTGAAAGAGATGAAGGAACATTTTACCACCTTTGGTGGTCTTGTAAAAAAGTTAAAGAATACTGGATGGACGTATATATAACTATTCAAAATATTTTGAAAATGGATGTTCAATTGAGACCAGAAATTTTTTTATTAGGGATGATGGACATACACCTAGAAAAAAGTGCATGGTACTTTACTTCTTTATATGACAATGGCTGCAAGACTGCTTTTGGCCCAACATTGGAAAGACCAGCATTACCCACAATTGAGGAGTGGTTAGTTAAGCTTTCAGAATTAGCAGGAATGGCGAAACTGACAGCTATTATAAAAGAAGAAACTTTGATAAAATTTAAGAAAGACTGGAAGCCATTCATTGACTTTTTGCATGAAACTGAACATAGTCAAACAGTGACATATGGTTTCGTTGATTAGTTATAATTATAGATTATTGGGAAAAGTAGAAGCAATAATAGGGACGCGGTGGCGCTGCGGGTTAAACCGCTGAGCTGTCGATCGGAAGGTCGGCGGTTCGAAACCGCGCGGCGGGGTGAGCTCCCGTTGCTCGTCCCAGCTCCTGCTCACCTAGCAGTTCGAAAACATGCAAATGTGAGTAGATCAATAGGTACCGCTTTGGCGGGAAGGTAACGGCGTTCCGAGTCGTCATGCTGGCCACATGACCCGGAAGTGTCTATGACAACGCCGGCTCCAAGGCTTAGAAACGGAGATGAGCACCGCCCCCTAGAGTCGGATTCGACTGGACTTTACGTCAAGGGAAACCTTTACCTTTACCTTAGAAGCAATAATATAAAGTTAAACAAGGGTTTGTATGAAAGGTTTTTTGTATATATCCTTTGTAAAGGAAGTTGGAAGTTGCTTTGTTAAATGTCTGTATATGTTTGTATCTCTTCTTTTGTTTCTTCCTTTTTTTCTATTTTCTGTTCTGCACCTCTATTCCTTCTATATTTCTCATACTTTCACTGTAATTTCTTTTTTCTTGTTTTTAAATTATACATTACAAAAATAAAAATAATACAATGAAGAATTATTGATATAAACAGAAACTGTCATGTGGAACCCCTGGATGATTCTCATGGAACCCTGGAGTTCCAGGGAACACAGTTTGAATACCATGGGTATAAGCGAACACATCAGGAGTAGACAATGCAGAGCTCACAGGTCCTATTGCTTGCCCAGACATCTCTGTCCTTTCCTTTTTTAAAAAAAAACATTTTCAATTAAAAACATTTTAATTAAAAATATTTTTAATTTAAAAAAATTCGGTTGGAAGCTAGCATGCTGCAGAGCAAAACACTAGTGCCTAGAACAGCCTGCTCTAATCTGACACACTCCAGATGGGTTGGGACTGCAAAGATCAGAATTCTTAGCCAAAGGCTTGGTGATGAATTCTGGGAATTAAAAGCCTAAACTACAGTACTTGAAATGCTATAAAAGTTTCTAAACATTTAAAGATAGCATTGTTTATGAAAATGATTACCATACTGCATCTGGGAAAAGTGATTAATCATTGCTTTACTAAGGAACCCAGTTTTCTGAGTTCATAGAGAACACACTGAACCATAAACTAACCCCATGAACTCAGTTTATTCAATATGATAGGCTAAATGTGTTGGCTACTTGTGATACTGCTTCCAATAGAGCTTAAAATACAGCCACTTGATCAGGGCTGCAAAAATCCAGATGAACACTAAGTGGCAGCAAAGATATATAGAAAATTATTTTCTGCCATCTAGTGGTTCAGATTTTGCAGCCCAGATCTGATAGCTGTACAGTACAATACTTCTAGGTGGGCTCCTGATCTCTTATGATTTTTGTGGTTGGGACAAAGACCTTTCATCATTGAATCCCAGATCCTTTCCCGGTTTAAATTCTGAGATGAACTATATACAGAAACCTTGTATTCCCTTGATTTGAATGACCCTGTAATTCTGTTGTGCCCCTAAATCTTCATACTCTAGAGAAGCGGTTCTCAACCTTGGCAGCTTGAAGATGAGCGGACTTCAACATGCCGGTTGGGGAATTCTGGGAGCTGAAGTCCACACACACATCTTCAAGCTTCCAAGGTTGAGAGACACTGCTCTAGATTTTCATTATGTGGCAATTCCTAGTCAGCCTTGGATGATCTCAAAAATCTAAGCAGTTTGACTTGTTTAGTACTTGTTAGTGCTGTACTTGTACAGGAGACACCAGGGTGTAAGAAGCTCCAGATTTAAACCCTTTAGAATATATAAAAGTCCCTGATATTTTTGTATTGGAGAGGGCAAAACTAATGTGTGTAACTTCATTCATGCCTGCAATAAAGATTCTAATGTAGCTGAACTGTGGTGACTGTGAGTCTTCTTGCCAAGTTAAGCCAAGCCAAGCAATTGAGCTAAGGATGGAGTGTCAGGAGTTTCATGATTTATTGCTAAGTCCAGGTGGAAAGCCTGACAGTAGGCTAAATTGAGAGATTTTAAAAAATTATGAAAGAAGGCAACAGCAAAACAGTCCCAAGTTAGAAAAAGGGGTAATTCGTACAACTTGTGGCTACTTTCCTTTGGGGACAGCTTTTCTGAGACCCAATTACCGCTAAGTCAAAAACTTGCACTTTTATACTACTTTCTTTTGAGAGTTTTCATAGATTGACAAGGCTAACTTTTTTTCGCAAAGCGTACATCTCCAATCCGAACACTTTGTTTAAACTTCCGCCGCCGGAGCACTGCGCATGCGCATTGAGTCGCGGCTGCTATTTCGGGCTGGTGATGACCCAAGATGGCGGCGCCCTGCGCTTTTGAGCCCTGGCTTGAGGGTCGCCTGGAGGCTTTGGGTTTGGATGGAGATGTGTACGGTGGATATATACGAGGCGTCCTGCGGGAAGCGGAGTGCGATGCAGAGCGGCTGGAAGGGCTGGCAGGGGCCTTGGCTGCGGGGGAACCGGTGAGTTGGTCCTGACCGGCTTCCGTAGCCATTTTTTTCCTTCCTTTATTCCCCTCGCGTGTCACTATCAAAGACTGGGAAAGGCTGGATTTCATATCCTTCCTGCTTTTGGGGAGATACTTTATTCGTATTTATAAAATATATCCAAAGTGCGTATGACGAATTCCAGGAACAGCTAGCTATTTAGATGTGTTGGCCCGAGAGTATTTGGTTTAATTTTATCTCATTGTACCCGTGAGTTTGATGGCGTTCCGAGGTGGCAGAGAGGTTGTGTTTTCAAATTTGGGTTCAAATTTCGTTTATTCCTAGTGTACACTAGGTGCTTATAGGCAATGGTCTGTCTTTCTCCCCCAAACATCCCCATCCCTTTACATTACGAACATGAGGATGATCGTATTCTTCTGTTCTTGATTTCATCAAGATTGTACTAAGTGTTTTGAAAGTCTTACTCATACTGGCGCTCTCAGGGTGAGTTTGTTTATAATTTTTGTACTTCCCAATCAGCATGGTTTGGCGATGCTCTTAGGGAATTCCTGGGATTCTAGGCAAGTACATCCAAGGGGAGTCATTTCAGAGCAGGTTTCAGTATATGAATGGTTGTTGTTATGGCACTTAGGCTAACAAGCATGCTTTTCATGATTTTTTGTGGACAAAACCTATTTTGTTGAATGCATGATTGCCTTATATTTCTCCTGGATTGTCTCCAAAATTTATAGCCCCATTTCTCTAGTTTTGGGGTGGAATAAATAAGGTTTTATCATGCCACTATCTTATTCACAGAATTTTGGGTTAGGGCAGATGACAGTGTCTTCCATTTACTATATCTCTCTCTTGTGTTTCTTCACCATTTTTCTGTCAGGATTCTTACCACAAAAAGTACTTTATAGCACTCAGAATGGAATAGACCTACAATGAGTTTTCTTGGTATCAGTTTTAATAGGGGCAATTGCTTTAGTTTCTTGTATGCTAAAGACTGGTCCAAAACCAGGAAGGGGAATAATTTTATTCTGCCCTACAACAGGTTGCCAGCATCATCTTAAAAATGTAAACATTTTAAACCAAGAATCTCTCCTGTAATCCCAGCTCTCAGAACACTTAAAAAGAAAGATGCTTTAGGATTCTCATGAAAATACATAACTTAACAAACCTTATGAAAACCCTGAAGACACAAAAGGTAATGATACAGACTTGTACATGAGGAAAAATTAAAGAGAAAGTCCATTGTAAAACAACAGAGCCAAATTAAATCTTAAAAGTTTATTTGAAAAAAGAGAAAAATGGGAAGAATTAAGGAAGGTAATTATCACTCACTGAATTCCAGTAAAATCCATCTAATGTGGAGTTCCTTGCAGAGAACGTGATTTGAAAGAGCATCTTGACCACTTCTTAGATGTTTGGTTGGCCTTTCCTTCTGTTTCTCAGTTTCTGCACGATAGGCTCATAATTTTGCATAAAGCAAAGGCTGGTGGTTACAGTAGTCTAGCCAGCAAAACTACAGTTTTCCTGCTAAACCCATCTTCTTGGTGACCTTAATGCTAAATAATAAAGAAGCTGACTGAATAAAATATTGTGTGAAAATACCATATATCAGAGATGAATATTGAAAAAGGGGGGGGGAGGAGTTCTGGTCCATTTAGGATACTCAGTATCAGTTTAAATTATCAGGTGGTCTAAGGTGTACTGTTGACTCATGTGAACCCAGAGGGATTTATGACAAAGACCAATAGATTTATGATTCCATAAACTTTGCTGGACCACATCATACTTCCATGCATCTAATGCAATGAATTCTGATGTGTGAAAGCGTAAGTAAGTTTGTTACTTACTTGTACATAACATACAATGTGCTGTAAAATACAATAAAATAACAGTAAAATAGTAAGATTGTAAAATAAAGTAATGAAAGGAATATGAGATATTAAAAGGTTACAGCAAAATAAAGCCAAGGCTACAGCTAAGAACTTAACTATTTCTTTCTAAGTTTCAATGACAGCAGAGCAAAAGTAGCAACTTGGTTGGAAACACATCTGCAAGAAGATAGTTCAATTTTTTGAGACTGGAACCAGGTGAAAGTGTATGCCATAATAAATATGTTAGTCTTTCAGGTGCCTCAGACTTTTTGCTGTTTTACCACTTGTGTCTCAGGACTACAATTCAAGAATGTTTTCCTTTTACTTTCCACTAAAAAAAAGCCTAATAACACACCAGTATGTTTTGTGGTAATGCTGTAATCCTGTATCAGCTTACTTCCATTGAACGAGTGGGACTTGCATTCATAGCCTACCAGCCTGCTTTTATGTAACTGTTGTTGAAAAGTATTTTCTTATGAGTCACAAAATTCTAAGAGTTATCTTTCTGTTGTTCTGATATTTGTATTATTCATTTATTCTGTTTCTCTCCTGATACAATTCAAGCAATTCTCAGTTTTTATTAGGAACCAGCTTAAATCAGTCCATAGTCTAAGATGTAATTTTGTATAGGAAGTGATCCCTTCACTAAATGATCAGGCTCTGTAATAAAGCTGGCATCAACTAGCATTAAGGGATTCCCTATTAGAACATACTTGGAGTCATTGATAGTATAATAATTACAAGAGAATTATACAAAAGGGCAGAGGTTTGCATCTTCAATGGACCATTTCAGATTGCACAGCATATGGAATTGTATGTTTGTGATGGATAAGATTTTCTTGATTCAACTGAATAATTTCTCGGTTCTTAATCAGGATGAAGATGTGTTACAAGAAGTTTGTAAAGAAATAGTTGAAAAATGGTCAGAGGCCCAAAATGTTGGAACCAGTGAGAAGAAAGAAGGTATTACATGGCACTCCTTGTGGTATCAAAGGTGTTGCTTGGCTTTAGATACTTTTGCATAATTTTCATTGCTTCTACTCCGAAAATTATTTTTTATCCCCTTTGTATTTTTTTTTCAGTTTTGGTTTCATGACATATGCTTCTATACTCAACTGTACAGTCTCTTGTTTATTTTTATTCTATTTCATTTTACTTTTTATTGTTTTTATTTTTCTGTATGGTATTATTTTGTGGGAATATTTATTTATTTAATCTGAGGCTGTAAATAAATAAAGTTATTTTTAATGTTATAATTCTGACTTTGAAACATTGCATTCAAAATGGAGGAAACACTGACTTGCGGGAAGCATCTTGTTCATATGCAAGGAAAACAAAGACTTCTCTGGTGGACTTGACAATTATTTATTCTTGCTTTCCTCCCCAGATGAGATCCAAGCTATCACAAACATAATTGAAAAGCAGGCACAGATTGTTGTGAAACCTAAAGAGGTCCTGAGGGAGGATACACTTCAGAAAGCTGCCCTCCTGGCACAATATGCTGAAGTGACAGATGATGAGGAATATCCTTTCTGTGTTGCAAATTCTGAAAGTGTCTATTCTTTAGTTGGCTGATTCAGTGACTCAGGTGCTGGGGTAAATTGTATTCTGTTGGTTGGCTAGTTTTTTGTTATAGCCTGTTCTGTGTTATATATTTAGAGTAGCATGTATGCAAGAACTTTGAATGTGAGTCAGAGCAAAGATGCACAAGGATAACTAATAATCAAAAGCTGTGGTTTAATCAGAAAAGAATAGAGACTCATTATTGTACCATCGAATTACAACTGTTATTGTGATTATGTCAAAAGTCATAGGGGCTATATACCCATTTGATAAGTGCTGTTAAAGGTACAGCAATAAATAGGTAGGAAGCTACTTTGAAATAATTTAAATGATTTTAACTTGGGCATGTTAAACATGGAACACAACATGTGTTCACATTCATAGTGATAAATTCATTAGTTTAGCCATGGAGGTTTGGGATGGAATTTTCTGTGTTCATAAGAAATCTCTGATTAATAGATACCAGGAACAAGTGGAGGTTGAGGATGTCCATCTTGCCATCCTTGATGGATGAAAAACTGCAGGCAAATATTTCTGAATATTTCAGTAGGGGAATGGAGGATGCTTTGTGGCTTCTCAATTATTTTTCATGGTGGCCTGTGGTCCTGAAGTCTCTTACATAGGCTTCCAGTACATTATTCCTTATTCCAAATATTATCCTTAACTCAGCACACTGAAGTAGATGTTCCTGAAGATCTGGGAGCAGCAGCAATAGCTATTGCTTCTGACAAATGTATCCTTTGTAGGGTGGCCTTTGAAGCTAAACTTGGCCATCCTTATATATAATGGGGTATAATCATGGGGAAACATATTGTGTCATTGGGGTAAAATCTTAAAGAGTATTGAATCTCTGGAGGAGGATCTTGGGGAAAGAAGAATGGATTTGTCTTTTATTTCCATTATTATAGGAAATAATTTATTGTGACTGGATGCTGTTTCAGCTTTGTTCAATGTTTTCCTGATGAGTTAATTGGTTAGGTGCAGATCATGCAGCAGCAACTATTTTCATTGATAATTTCTGTTGAATTTTCTGCTTCGATATGTGCTCTTAGTGTTCTTTATTTCTGTTCAGAATAAACTTGGTAGATTGGAGAATAGTCATGTTTCTCAGTGAGAAACACAAGTCTAAGTTGAGATTTGAATGCTAAGTTTTATTTTCAAGAAAACCTTGGGCTAACCCTATTCCTATGGCTTGAGGCTTCTGTTGCAAGCATGATACAACGATAAAGTCAGAACTTTAAACTATGTGCTTAAAAGGTTTGTTCTCCTCAACTCTGTGCTTATTAGCTTTGTTCAAAAATACAAACCTGGAAGATGTTATGAATGCCCGTAAGCTGGAGAGAGAACATCTACGTGATGAATCCCAGCGGAAGAAAGAGCAGGACAAACTTCAGCGGGAGAAAGACAAGCTAAATAAGCAAGAACGCAAGGAGAAAGAGAAGAAGAGGACACAAAAAGGCGAGAGGAAGCGGTAGCTAAGAACAGCTGCAGGACTTTTCTTTCTTCTTTTCTTGCCCTCCATTATCTAATAGATGGCACAGCATGCACGTACAGCCAGAGTGATCAGCAGACAGAAGCCTTTTGAACATTTTACTGTGTGTTTTCAAAGCAACAGCATGTACTTGGCAAGATTTGTGGGGAAGGGGGAAGTTTTCTCCCCATGATAGAAGCTTTGAATTAGAACTTTGTGTATACACATTTTGCTGTCCAAGTGTTTGGCTGAATTGTCATGGCCAAGATCTATAACCAAAGAACTGGTGACTTTCTTTTTCCTCCTTGTCACTTTCTACTCTTATTAAGTACTTTCGTGAAAGCTGTAAAGTTAAGGGAACTCCTGTAATATTCAGTCTACCCAAAGGTTACTTTTAGGTGGTGGAACTGTTGAGGAAAAACTCAATTTGCTACATGTATTTGTCAAGAAAAGGTAACACGCCATGATCAGCTTATAATGTTGAATTTAGAGCTATGCTGTAAACATCTGACATCAAATGTGAGACGGCCTATTTCATCTGGTTGGGATTGGCCTAATAAATTGAAGTGTGATTTCAGCAAGGCTGTACTGTTGCTATTTTAAGCAGAGCCCTGTGAATTTAATTAGAATGTCACCTGCTTGACTTCTTGCTCCGTGCAGTTTTTAAATCTACCATATTTATCCCAAATAAAGACAACTAAATTCAAGATGATTTCTACCCCTCTCTGCAAGGATCCTTAATGTTTACATTCTCAGTAAATCTCAGATGACTCTTCCATTTTAGAGGTAAATTATTTTGGAACAAAAAGTATTTTCCTTTCATATAAATACAGTATTGTGCTTGTAGAAGTGAAGCCTCTGCTTAAGTTTTTCTGTAATGCAGAAGCATGGTCATCCTAATTACATGGGAACTAAAGTTGTTGCCTCTGCTTTCCTCTTCATTCTAATAGGTGTTCCCAAAAGATCTTCTTTATCCTGCTCCCTATCCTATTATCATTTTACAATGTTAGTACAGGATCAACATTTTCATCACCAGGGATTCTGGCTACTCGATTCTAGACCTGACACAATGAATACTATCCTTGCTTGATGCAGTTCCCACTGTCTTAAATGTTCTAGTGTAATTGCAGTACTTTCCTGATTATCACCTTTTCCCTGCCTGTCACGCTAACTGATGAATTATTGGAAACTAAAGCCCAATAAACTGTTTTAGTTGGAGGACACCAAGCAAAGGAAGGTTATGTTATATCTGCCCCTGTTGTCTCACTTATTACAACAGGCCTTGGTATTAATTGCAAGCTCTTACCATCTTGCTTCTCAGTTAGGGGCAATTTGCTGAGAAGCAGCAATCAAAGACATACAGTACTTCCAGTAACTATGTGATCACAACAAAGGAAATATTTCTAGTATGTTGTTAGAAGAGCCCACTACTTGGCCTCTTACTTAATACTGCGTTTTAATAGTTCCATGCCTCAAGAGCTTTATTAAGGATACAGCCATTGTGACACTTACTGTTAGCATTGCTGTCAAATCATGTTTTCTTTACATTTGCAATAATAAGTAATAGTTATATCTGCTTGCCATACTGGCCACTGCTCATATGGCACTATTATTTGTTCTTTATACATGCCTTCACTCTTAACTATAATCCACCTTGTTAATTGTGTCATTACTAAACTCAGCTATATTAACTTTCACACACCTTTTGCAGATGTCAACTTGGTGTTTTATCTAATAAGTTTCATTGCTCTGAATGGCTGTTAGTGGAAGAGGCTTTGCAACAATTAGACCCAGAGGATCCTGATTAAAAAGGTATGCTCTAGCACTTGATGCGCTTAAAAGTTCACAGTATGTGTGTCTTTCACTGTAACCAAATTAAAAGATATTATCCTCAGGAAGTAGGTAAGAACAGAAACACTTTATCAGGATGTAAGTAGAGTGCTCTAAATTGCAAGACAACCCTCTCCAATGGGGCACCCCATTGATGAGAGAGTTCAGGCCCTGAGCCACTTCCCAGCTGATGCCATTGAGGAGGCAAGCTTGGAAGTAATTAGACCCACTGACAAGTATCCAAGAAGTCCTGAGAAGTAATCTTTATTGAAAGAGAGGTAGGAAGCCATAATGAAAGAATTCTAGTAACTACTGTGTTTCAAGAGCAAGCCATCTATACAGAAATGATATTCAAACCCTTTTGTGCCTCTTTCTCTTTCCCATTCTTTGCAGTGGACTACCCTGCCCTCCCTTTGGCAGGGGAGGGCTGGTTTCCATCTATCCCTTGTTTTTGCAACAGCTAGATTTGCTATTATATTGTTGTTCACTGTGAGAACTAATTCTCACAGCTCAGGTATTGGAGGGCAGGTGGGAAAAAAGGAGGGGAGTCACATAGCTATCTTCCCTGTCATCTCCATAACTGCATGCCTGAAATTATGTGAGATGTCCCCTTATTTCAGTCACTGAAAGGTATCCCTTCCCCAACTGAAGAGAAAAGGAAAAGGAGGCTGGCAGTGGTGCTGGCAATGCTGTTGAGTGAGGTAAGAAGCTGCAGCATCAGAAGTAATGTAGTAATGGTGGTGGCTCCTCCCTTCCTTCTGTACCACTCCTCCAGCTTCTATGGAAAGGGGAGTTTTGCAGAAATCTCTGTGTATATCCAGTCCAAAGTCAGCACCCAAGAATCTGCGGTTAGGGTCTTTCATGGTGCATGACACAGCTTTCAGTTATGAGATAAAGGGGCTTGGACATTTGATTTAAGATAATCTGGGTGATGTACCCCAGAGAAGAAATAATAGTGAGATGAACAGCCAGCAGGTTGGTTTGGGGCCAAATGGTGCATCAGTTGATAAGAGTTAAAAGGAGTGTCCCCTTTTAACCAAATGTAGCCAAAGCCCTCAAAACCAAGCCTGAGAAATGGAAACAGATGGACTATGTTTAATCCATTCTCGTGTAGCGGGCTGTGGTCTTTAATTTTTGGATTCCATCAAGAGAGTTGAGAGTTTTGCAGCTAAATAACTCCTTGCCATCAAAAGGAAGATTCCCCACCTTTGCACAAGCCTTTTGTATAAATCCATTGACCTCAGCCACACACAATGCTGCCAGATGATAGCCCTTGCCAGTTCCATGGAACTGAAATCAAAATCATATTTAAGAGTGCCATTCTGCTGTTGCAACATTGTGAAGGCTTCAAAATGTATTACAGTCAGGACCAGAGATAACTGTTTTGGCATTTGGCCTCTGTACACCACCACATTGAAGTTGAAAGGAAACACACCCAGATGGGAGCAAAGTCAGGACTTTTAGCTGTAATTCAAGGGGTTTGACAAAAGTGGGGCACTAACCATTCAGGAAGTACAGCCAGTGGCATACACACACACCCATTGTTGGTGGCTTATAAGTAATGGAACAAACCAACATCATTACAAACATAAGGATCGCCTTTAATACCTGGATGAAAATCCTTTGCAGTCAATGACTGCCTGAAGTCTGGAACCCATCGACATGACCAAATGCTGAGTTTCCTCCCTGGCAGCTTTGCCAGGCCTTTACTGCAGCTGCCTTCAGCTGCTGCTTGTTTGTGGGTCTTTCTGCCTTCAGTCTTCAGTAAGTGAAAAGCATGCTCTGTTGGGTTGAGATCAGGTGACTGACTTGGCCATTGAAGAACATCCCACTTCTTTGCCTTGAGAAACTCTTGGGTAGCTTTTGCTGTATGTTTTGGGTCATTATCCATCTGCACTATGAAGTGGCGTCCTATCACTTTGGCAGCATTTGGCTGAATCTGAGCAGAAAGTATAACCCTATACACTTCAGAATTCAGCCTGCTGCTTTGATCAGCAGTCAGGTCATCAATAAACACCAGTGACCTGGTTCCATTGGCAGCCATACATGCCCATGCCATAACACTGCCTCCGCCATGTTTGACAGATGATGTGGCATGCTTTGGATCATGAGCTGTTCCTTTCCTTCTTCATACTTTTCTCTTCCCATCATTCTGGTGCAAGTTAATCTTGGTTTCATCAGTCCAGAGAATCTTATTCCAGAAGTAGGCAGGCTTTTTTACATGTTTGCTGGCAAAGTCTAATCTGGCCTTTCTGTTCTTGAGTGTTACCAGTGGTTTGCACCTTGTTGTGAAGCCTCTGTATTTACATTCATAAAGCTGTCTCTTGACTGTAGATGTTGACAATGACATGCCCACCTCCTCAAGAGCATTCTTGACCTGGCTAGATGTTGTGAAAGGACTCCTCTTCACCATGAGCAGAATTCTGTGGTCATCTACTTTAGTGGATTTTCCATGGTCTTCCAGGCCTTTTGCTGTTGCTGAGCTTGCCAGTTGATTCCTTCTTTTTCAGGATGTTCCAAACTGTTGTACTGGCCACTCCCAATGTTTCTGCTATCTCTCTGAAGGGTTTATTTTGTTTTCTCAGCCTAATGATGGCCTCCTTCACTTGCATGGACACCTCTTTGGACCTCATGTTGAGAGTTCCAGTGAACAGCTACCAAATGCAAATGTAACACTCAGAACCACCTCCAGGCCTTTTATCTGCTTGATTGGTCCTGGGGTACCCAGGAAAAAGGCCACACCTGGCCATGCAGCTGCTTGTCACCCATTCGTTCCATTACTTATGAGCCACCAACGATGGGTGTGTGTGTATGCCACTGGCTGTACTTCCTGAATGGTTGGTGTCCCAGTTTTGTCAAAGCTCTTGAATTACAGCTGAAAGTCCTGACTTCGCTCCCATCTGGGTGTGCTTCCTTTCAACTTCAGTGTGGTGGTGTACAGAGGCCAAATGCCAAAACAGTTATCCTTGTTTCAATATTTCTGGGCCTGACTGTAGGTGCCTTTTTCTTGTTTGAAAGCAAGTGATGAATGAGGAATACGATCCTTTTCCTTAGGAAAAGTTGGTACATCACAGCAGAAGCTATACAGTTGGCAGTACAAAATGCTAATGCAGTAGTTGAATAAGATTAGCAACCTATTGAATTTTATTTTCTGTCCTCTTTAATTATCAGAGCAATGTGCATTTTTGCTCAGGGTAGCCCTTATGATGTTTTGCTATTATGGAATTTTTATAGTGATGTTGGAAGCAGTACATTTGTCTTTTAGACTACAGTATGTGCAGTTTTCTGCAATTTCCTGGAGGTAGGAGGATAAGTGGACAGATGCTTCCAAGCATCACAAGCTCCTTTGAGCAAAACTGAGAGAGTGAAGACAACTAGGGTGGTATCAGAATGAATGACAGGAGCTACAGGATCATGCACTGAGGTGGGTTTGCTGAACATCAAACCTAGAGTTCTGGCACTGTGGATATAGTGATTACAAGTTCAGGCATCTGATGCAAATAAAGAAGAATCAAAATTAGAACCCTCCCTATCAGAAATGAAAAACATGCCTAACACTGATTCAGTACAATGAGAAGTACAGATGAGTTTGGCTGTGGGTATTCCAGGGGTTTTGATGATACAGTAGAGAAGAAACAGAAATGATAGCATGGGCAGTGCCAGAGCTTGTGAAGTAACCTCAGGATCAACTGAGGGACTATTGCTGGAGGTCTAGAGGAAGGCTCTTTCATTAGCAGCTGGGATCTGGCCACAAGATGATTGGCGGGGGTGGGGCAATATTCTGAGAGAGTAGTGGGGGATACCAGGCATATTGATAATATGAGAAGCCAGGTGTAGACGTGCTATATAGCGTGTGTTGAGAACTAGAATCTGTACCGTGACGACAATGAAGAATACTGCTGTATTGGATTTATATATTACTCACGGCCTGATCGCTAGAAACAAAAGAACGTACTAATTGCGCTGGGCCTGAGAATGAGATCATACTGGTCCCCTGATCGCCCACTCTAATGCAGAGTCCTGTGGATTTAAAAGTGGCTTCATTGACAGGGACTCAGCTGAAGACTTTAGGTTTGATAACGATTGACAGATAGGTACAGACAACACAGATGTGCAAAACAAAGGTCCACAGCCAGGAAAAAAAAGGGTGGGGGGATAGCAGCTGAGATGGCTGCTTTGAAGCTGCTAAAGGAGATGACGTTTAGTATCCTTTTTTTGGAGTTCTCAAACAGATGATTCTAGCCTTTGTCCTTATGCTTGGAAAATAAGTTGACAGAACTTTCTGGAGTGGACAGATGTTGTACGGCTGATGAGACTGATAGTATCAGTGTACTGATGTTGAGACTCCTTGTTTGATGGATTAGACTTTCAGCCAATTGTACTGAAATCCAAGAGACGAGAGAATGCTGATGATTTCATCTCAAAGGTCTTCCAAAGGAACACCCGGAACTATAACTTTCTTTTATAAACTATTGGCAGTTCTTACAGCTGTTGATGATCTAAGATTCACCCAGGCATGTTAAGACACTGAGTGGTTCTCAGAAACACAAGTTTGTTGCAACATCCCAAGCATTTGAGAAACAGGACCTAAGTAGCTATAAACACAAATGCTCTGTGGGATAGCAAGCAAAGCCCAGTAGAAAGACCAAACCAAAAAGGAACATCCAGTCTACAGTCCACAGTCATTATTTGAAAAAGCAAGCTGAAAAGATGAAAAAGGCAGTACAGTACTCTTTTTGCACCTCAGTGTAAAGAAAACTTCCTCTGTTGCTGCAGTGGTCAAGAGACTGAGGAGAAAGGTGGGAACTGTGCTTTGGTGTGTGTAGCTAGGATCAGCTCTGTAGGATTGTGATATTGGAAAGATTCAACCATGTGTATATTTCCAGGCAACATCATGTAAAAAAAAAAAGCAGTAGCTCTATTACAAATAGACTGTGAGGTGGTCATAGCATGTAAAAATACTGTTAACGTCTATTTTCAAAGAAAGGTAGATCACCCAATTTATTAAATAGGAAATAATCTCTCTTAAAAGCTGTATTGACCTGTCCAATGTGACTTTAAGAACTGGAAGTTTATATTTTATCTTACACTATTTCCAAATATTGGTCAGACCACATTTTGCCATGTCTTCGGAATGAGCTCCATAGTTCTCCATAGGGATGTGCAAGCTGGGAAAGGTGCTTTGGAGCTGGCATGTGTGTGCTCAAGGTGCCTGTCACACCTTTTCCTGGGCTTGCAGTCCCAGGACATTCAAGGTTTGTTTAAGGAGCCAATGATAGATACTGTGAGCACACCATGCTGGGTCCAAAGCATCTCTCCCACCTACATTTGAATAGGTGTGCATCCCTAGTTCTCAGAACTATTAGACAGTACAGTTAAAAGTTTGTAATAAATAAGGCTGGAAAAAGTGGGACATGGGGGCCTGGAGATTTTAATTTATAAAGCTCTATTTGTCTCCAAAAGGCAAGGCATAGACAGAGAAAAAACACAATTTACTGCAACAAAATCCAGTTTATTAATTGAGAGACTGAAGTTAGTACAATATTTGTTTTCATAACATGAAACATATCAATGTCAAAACTCAACCCATCTTTTGCAGTGGCTACTATAGTATGGTGGTATGAATTTGCTGCCAACTGCAGTTTATTTTGGCAGCATGGAATGTCGTATCAGTGATCAAAATTATTCCCTACATTTTCTCTTGCAATCTCAATCAGTTCCTTTCATCATCTAAAGGCAATTTATGTGGTTTGATTATACTTTTTAGCACACCAGGATTTCTAAAAGCTGGAAGAACACAAATATTTAAAACATCTGTGTACCTAGCCAAGGGCAGATTAATAAATTTTATCCAGACATTATACAGTTTATGTTCATGCTAGATTGTTAAAACCCAAGATCTCCTGAGCCACATAATAACATGCTAATTTAATAAATTACTCACATTCAATAAAAAGATATTAATAGATATTAAGACAAAAGTAAGCATTCAACGGTGCTAAAGTATGCAGAAGCAAACAAAGGAAACAAAATATATACCAAACAATCTCAAACCAAACTGGCTAAAGTGTAACCACAAAGAAAGTGCATTTCAGAACTTCTTGATACCCTCCTTAAAGTAATAAACCAAGGGTATTAAAAATAATACTCATTATTTCAGTTGCAGCGCAACTGTAAGGACACAGATTACATAAATGTAATTTTGCTTACATTTAAATACTTTGAAACAGGCAATGTTTTACTGATATTATTTAAAATAATAGGTACAAATGATTTCAGAACTTTTTTTGTTCCCAAACATGCATGGTTGGATAATGACTTTATGATAATATCACTAATTTAAGAAAATCAGGTTAATTTCTTTACTTAGAATAAGATTTCAAATCCATAAATATATCTTTCTTTAAATATTTTCATTTTTTAAATTTTCATACTGGGTGTGTTTAGCTTTGTTTTTTTTCTGTTTCCAGGTACTCATTGTCTAAATGAAACCTTTTTTCCTTTCACAATCAAAGCTTGTCTTACTAGACTGCACACACGATAGTATGTGACAGTAATTCAGTTCATTATTTGAAAATACTAATGTAATCTAAAAGAATTTTTATCATACAAGCAAAACTCTCACTGTGTATGCCTACACTGTAGAATGGATTTAGAAGTTTAAAATATACTGATTTATTTAACCTAATACAGTAGTTCAGCCTCATTAATATACTGATTCCAACAGCTGTTAACATAGACATCTTGGCTTGTGTTAACTGGTACTCATCAGTTAGCTGCTGGATTCACGTAAGCCAACTTTAGTTTCTTGTGTTTACTTTTATTTGGACAGAATGTTTAAAAGTTCATTTACCATTTTAAGTATATTGCTATATGATATATTTGTGTTTTGCCTTTGGTTTTCAGTGCTTTTTTGTATCTCCCCTTTGAATCACAGGGTTGCCACTATTCATCTGATCACAGGATTTATCTTCAGATGTTACTAGCTCTTGTAAACCCTTTTCCATCTCAGCTGGTACAGATGTATAGGTTGTTTTGGGCAAGGTCATCTGAAGAGCACACCACAGTGTAGTACGAGCTTTGCGCGTTGCTATGCACATCTCTTTAATAGCTAATGCAAGAGCAAAAACATCTATGAAATGAGAAAAAATACAAAATATAAATTTTTTTGAACTGCTCAAAATAATTACTAAGACACAAACCAGCACCAATGTCTGCTGTTGATTTCACCAACACTGTATTATTTTGCACTATTGTGGGAGAAAAATATTTTATCTGAATCATACAGGTCTCATAAATGAAACATTATCCATCCCTAGCAAAAAGGAGCATGAAAGGAATTCCCACATTCACATTTTACTTTTGCATATCTCGCATTATTTCCATGTCATATAAGAGAAGTTCTAAAACTATCCATTACATATATTTACTAATCAATATGATGTATATAATAAACATGTGTGTGAACCAACTTTCTCTATAAGCTAAGTATTGAACAATGATCAAAGAACGTTAACTACCTCCTACTGGAAAATATCATTCATGGGTGATAAGAAAATTTAAGAAGTCCTAGTATTGCTAGGATTCAAATTAATGTAACTAACGAGAGCAGAAATTACCTGTATAGTTTTTCCATCTTTTAACAGAATATATTTGTAACCGAAGTATGCAGTATCTGGTTCTGAAGTGGGAAATAATGCTTTGAATCTGATATGGGCATTCTCTCTGATGTGGGTACTCTCTCTGTATCTGTTGGTATCAACAGGTACAAAGAGCAAGCCCATGCCAAATATAAAGTATTCTTGCCTGCTTCCAATCCAGTACTGCACACTTCTCATTTCTAACATCGGTAATTATCTTCAATTTTACTAAACGATACAGAATCTGCCAGTAACCATGGTTTCAAATGATGGGTCAGAAAGAAGTACAAGAATTACAATTTTATATGTGGAAAGGTACATAATGCAATATCTCACCTTAATTATTATGGCAAGTGTGCTTGCACTCTAATTTTGAACCTTTTAAATAATTGTTATAAATCCTATAAAAATGCCATCTGAGCTTAGTTGCTTGTAATGATGTATTCATAACAGCAATCGTCAATATACTGTTTTGGAAAGTTTAAATAGAGAGTTTATTTTGTGCTAGGTTTGAACACTGCAAACTATTATTAAACAAACTTTTTCCTTTGAGTCAGAACTCCTAAAGTGACATTAAGAAAAAGAAGCTAATTTGTTTTTGTTAGAAAAGATGCAAAGATAAAATACTTTAAAAAGTGCACCTCTGTCATCTTGACACCGGGGGGCTCCTTGTCTTTGCCGTTGTGAAGCATTGACAATTTCATCCTTTCTGCGGGATTGCACAATATGAATTGCTTCCAAGTGCTTATCAAGAGCAGTACAGATATTAGCATGAAGGGGAGAACTTCGAAGACGTTCCATCTTTCCCAGCAGAGTCACAACCTATGAGTATTAAAGGACAGTAATTTTAAACTCCATCATAATTAACTTCTTCAAGAAAAATTTAGCCCTTTCCCAAAAGTGCTGAAAAGAAAGATTACTACTGAAGGCCTCACTATAAAACTACAGTAAGAATTTTTTTTTTAAAACCTTCATTTCTGTGGATCCAAGGCAGCTGTCATATGTATTTGACAACACATCCCCATGCCATTTCACAAGCTTCTGAATTTAAAGCTTCAAAACATTTTGTGTTTGTGAAAATTATAATGATGGAACAAAAATTTCAATTTTTTAACCGATTAACTACAGTACTTGAATTATGATAAAGTTATTCATACCTGCAGGATTGCCTACTCCAGCCAGTATCAGCCCAACCAGTTAGATCTACTAGGGATATCTGCGACAAATAGTTCACTTCTGGGGGGTTTGTGGGGGGCAGACTGAGGCAAGGTGTTGCTTCTCCATGACAGCACTGAAATTGTGGAATAGCCTCCCTGAAGTGATTAGGCTAGCTTCTTTTTGCTTTTTTTTTGAACTAGTGAAAACCAAGCTGTTTCAGAAAGGCTTTCCCCAATTTGGTGTTGCCATTTTTGCCTTTTTATTGTCTATTTTTATGGTATTACTGTGGCTTTTGCTTAATGTTGTTTATTCCTATAATTTCTCCTTATGACTGTCAGGTTTTTAGACTGTCCCATGGATGTTTTAAATGTATTTTTTATTCTATGTCAGCCAAGTCATGTCTTTTTTTAAAATTGCATTATAAATACATTAAATAAATTGTGTAATTTGTTTCAATTATTTAATTTATCTGCTTGAATTGTTCTAGCCTTAATAAACTTCAGAGTCAGAACATGAAGATATTTGTAGAATTAAAATATGCAAGCAGACACAAAATTGTCAGTGTTTGGAGGTACTTACTACCTTTTTTTTTAACATGGTGGTGCTCCTACCCCCGCAACATGTACTTGCTTCCACTTTAATCACTAACCCAAGAAGAACACAGACAGGAGAGACGCCTATGATCTGGCCAAAGCACTCATTAAACAGTGTGTAGCAGACACTGAGCACTAATTGGATTTAGCCAGGTCCACAAACTTTATTGTCAGTGAATCCAGCAGGTATTCTCCTCCCCTATTACATACTTAACTAAACTCAAGGTACCCAACCATTCGAGGGCCTTTACTCTGGCACGATGTCACGCCCTCCCCTCAGCTGTCCTTGAAGGCCGATACAGGAAGATTCCTTACCCAGAGAGACATGCCCCGGTGACTCTGGACACACAGAAACAACAGACCATGTGCTCCTCCAGTGCCTGTATTATAGAGACATTCGTACTAGCCTCATCTTACCATTACTGTATAAATATCCAGGGCACTTAGGACAATTTTACATCTCCCTGCTGCTGTCAGATTCTAACCCTGCTACAAACATACAATGTTGCCAGGTTCTGCGTGGCAGCACTTAAAATTCCCCAGATGATGACCGGTGCCATAAACTAAATTTAATGAGCATCTAATTCATCACACTACGGTATTTACAGATATGCTAACCTTTATGCTCCCCTACACCCCTCTAGTGCTCCTACCCCTCCTCTTAGATTTTTTTTCTTTTAGACTTCTGTGAAATATGTGTGTGTCTGTGTATTTATATTAGATTTTAATGTATTTTCTATGCTTTTAACTGACTATACCCCACCCTCCTTATGCTGGCCTTTGACTATAATAAAGATTTAATTGATTGACAGGAGAGAAGCCAGTAAGAGGAAGCAGGAACACCAGCTTGTAGAAAGAAAAGTTGGTGGGAACTGCATCCCGTCCTTGTTCCTTAGAACTGACAGAGCTGAAACTGGGACAAACTGTGTCCCACATCAAATGGATTATACAAAATTGTTTTGTGCAGCCAAGGAAGAGCAATGCATAAAGGAATAGGAATACCCTTCACTGGAGGTAAAGGTCACTCTTTCTGTTTGGAAGAACATTTGTATCAAACAACAAAGCTGATGAAGTATGAGATTTGAAATTTAAATAACTCACTCTGGCTTGCTCTCGTAACTGATCCACAATTAAGCGGTCGACTCTGGATGGATTTGATGTCAGTCTTGGGATGGGAGTGTTATTAGTGCTAGATACCTTCTTCCCAGGGTAATTCTTGGCAAGAGCAGATTCAGTCTGAAAAGCAGAATAATTAATATCACATTAAGACTATAAAATAGTATTCATCATGATAAAGATTTTCTACACTTCTGGGATGCAAATAGTGATGGTATCAGCTCCGAACATAGCTGCTAGATTCCAATCGTTAAATCAAGCCTAACCTTCAAAAATTGTGTGTGTGTGTGTGTGTATGTCTCCATATATATGTGTGTAATATATATATATTCCCTAGCACAAGTTTACAATTCAAAATTTCAATCATAGCTGTCACAATCTTAGAAAGGAATAGCTTATTAAATATAGTAACCTGTGGTAGTATTAAAATAGAAAACACTAAAATTTTGATAGTGGAGAAAACAGGACATTGGTCACTGACTGTAAAGTTTCTTTATGGTTTGGCACGGAGGATCCAAGGCACAAAATTATGTAACTTTGTAACTATATAACCACATACATCGTCTTCCAGTTCTCTCTACAGCCAAACTTAAATTAGGAATTTATACAAAGGTAGCATTAGGAGGAGAAAAAGCCTGTTGTATCATTAGTGCATGAAAAATAGCACATTAATTAGTTGAAGCTGAAATAGAGTCTAACCCTAGATGGCTGCTTTACATCAAATCAGAAGGAATCTTAATAGTAAATTATTGTCTTTTTTCTACTTTATTAATTTATTAAATTTATACACCACCCATCTCACTATAAAAGTGACTCTGCGTGGCTTACAAATAAAAAGTCATAAAGAACCATTATAAATATACAAAAGATAGAAGACAAAAGAGGAAAACTAAAAAGGTGGAGAGAACATCCTCAAGCCACCAACCACCCGCACGGCTGCCTATCACTCTTGGATCCCCAAGCTTGTTGGCAGAGCCAGGTCTTAATGCTTTTCCGGAAGGCCAGAAGAGTGAGGGCCAGCCTTACCTCGGGGGGCAAGATGTTCTACAGGGCAGTGTCATGAGTGCCGTTGAGCTGAAGACATCAGCACAACGGCACACATGACAATAACGAGGAAGCAGAGGAAGGGACTCAAGATAAGCATAGCACGCACAACAACAGACACAGACCCTGGGCGGATGATTCAGCCATCAGGACACAAAAGAGAAAGAAGGAAAGACAAAGACAAGGCGGATCACGAGGCACACCCAAGCTGTTAGCAAAAGCGCAACGGAGATCGCCCAGCTGACAGCAATCACCGGCTGAAGGAGGAAACCGATGATGGGCGATCCCGGGGCAACAGCTGGGGCCCCGCAACCCTTCACCTACCGGCACGACAGTATACGGGACAAAGGGGGGATGACGTAACCCAGGGTGAGGGGGCGCTGACCGGCGCGGGGTATTTAAACCCCGCACCGGCGCGCTCCCCTCACTCTCAGCTTTTTTCGCAACTGACTCTACGTATGAATAAACCAGAACCTGCTCTCCTATGAATCAGCGTCTGTGTCTTACTCAGCGGTAGGCAGTGCATGACATAAAGCTGAGAGTCACAAACTCAGCCTCGCCGAGCCCCACCGGACAACAACGAGCCGCGGGAGGAATAGACGGCGAGAAGACCAAGAACGATGAGGCCAACGCGTCGCGGCCAAGGCGGACGAACCGCACGGCAAGAAGCGGAGGAGGACCGATTGAGGCCAGAGGCACCGCGGACCCCAGGAGCCACGGACACCCTCCCGGCCCACCCCGAGCCTCAGCTCCAACCCCAGAGGGAGACGGAGGCGGAGGCGACCCGGCCACGGGAGGGAGCAACATACCTCCCGAGACCAGCGGAGACCCCCCCCGCCCCACATCGCACCCCAGCCACGGGCGTGGAGCGTCAGCCCAACTGCGGCAAGCACGGTGGAGGACGGAGAGGCAACCCAGCCGACGCACTCCCAAACGGAGGAAGCTGACCAGCGAACGGGAATGCCTGAACCCCACCGGCGGCCCAACCCTGCGGACACACTGATAGACCCGACCCCAGCTGCGGCGCGGATTTCGGACGGGGAAACACAAGCCAGACTCGCGGCCATGGAGGCCCAGCTAAAGGACCTCAGGACCATGCTGCAATGCTGATGTCCCCCGCGCCTCACAACGACGTTCCCGTGCAGGTACACACCCCGATCCACACCCCGAGCGGGTCGTCGCACCCCCATGGGCCAAATGCTAACCAACAAGCGTCCCAGGCGGACGAAGCCATGGGTCGGGAAGCGAGAAGAGGGGACTCACCGAACGCCCAGGCCCCAAAGGACTTCCCCATTTTCTTCGATGGGAACCCCGCGAAACTGTCGTTCTTTATCACGAACGCCAGGGAGTTCATGGGGCGGCACGGACACTCCTTTAACTCCGAAGCGGACAAGATCGCAGCCGTGGCGATCAAACTACAAGACCGGGCGGCGGACTGGTACGTCCAAATGTACGAGTCCAACTCCCCCGCCCTCTCTGACTTCCATGCCTTCATCACTGAGATGAAGCGCTACTTTGAGGACCCGCTAGCCAAAGAGAGGGCTAAAAGCGCACTCCAAAGCCTCAAACAGGGCGCACGCACTGTCCCGGACTACGCCCTCGAATTTAAAGCCCTCGCAGGGAAGATCAACGACTGGTCCGAGACCACCCTGCTAGAAATGTTCAAAAGGGGGCTCAACCGCGAAGTACTCCAATGGGCTCTCTACCGGGATGACCCGGAGACTCTGCAAGGCTGGATCCACCTCGCGGGGAGAGCAGAACACGCGCACCGCACCTTCCTAATGGCAACGACGGAAGACAAAACCAACACCTGCCCAAAGGTACCCACGCCACACGTGGGGACGGCCAGTCCCACACATCCAAGGAAGAAATTTACTCGCGGGCCCTGCGGGAGGTGTGGAAAAATGGGGCACAAAACGGCAGATTGCTTCTCCAACCGAACCCCAGCTAGCGCTCCTAAACCCGCACTGAAACCTAGCCTCAAACCAACTAACCCACCGCCGCCCCCCCACCGCCGAATGACCGGAGCCACAGCGACACCGGACGAAGGCTGGGACGCTTACTGGGGGGGAGAGGACGCCGTAGACCCAGACCAGCCGGCGGGAAACGCTCCCCGCCTGCCTTAAAACGCGCCGCGAGGCAGGTGGTGGGACAGAGGCGCGGATCACTTCGACAGAGCGGCGAAAGCTCCATAATAATGGCGGCAATCAAGCTCTCTGTGGGCAACGGAGCCACCACGGCCGTGGCACTAGTGGACTCGGGGTGCTCGAAAAACCTAATCCACCCCGACATAGTCGCCAAACTCGACCTACGCTGCCTCCCTCTCCCCACGCCGCTGGCATTTCACCAGCTGGACGGCTCAACAGCGGGAGGGAAACCAGCCACGATGCAGACCGAGCCGGTCACCCTACAAATGGGTACCCACACCGAACGAACATCGTTCGTAGTAACCCACATAGGACAGCCCATCGTAGTCTTGGGAATACCATGGCTCGCGACAAACAACCCGCGCATCGACTGGAAGACCCGCACCTTCCGCTTCGACGACGGCGAGTACCGGGCGCCAGTTCCGGCGGGCAGGACCAACCCCACTGTGGGATGAGCAGAGGCGGCAACCCAGGACAACACAGCTACCCCAGAAGACCTACCGGAGCAATACGTGGACTTCTCAGAGGTCTTCGGAGAGGCGGAAGCTGATCAACTACCCCCCCCCACCGCAAAACGGACTGTAGGATTGACCTGCTGCCCGATGTCCCCTTACCTAGGCCGAAGATTTACTCGATGACCCCGAAGGAGATGGCAACCCTTCGGGAGTTCATCGACAAAAACCTAGAGAGGGGATTCATAGAGCCGGCATGCTCACCGGTCAGAGCGCCCGTCTTATTCTGAGAGAAAAAAGACGGCACCCTGCGGCTCTGCACCGACTACCGGGGCCTCAACGCAGCTTCCCTATCCAATAAATACCCCTTACCCCTCGTGAAAGACATGCTCGCCCACCTGTCCACGGGCAGAGTATTCTCCAAGCTGGACCTTCGCGAGGCGTACTACCGAATCCAAATCAGGGAGGGGGACGAATGGAAAACTGCGTTCAACTGCCCCCTAGGCGCCTTTCAGTACAAAGTGCTGCCATTCGGACTAGCGGGGGCCCCGGGGGTGTTCATGTAGCTCATCAATGCGGTTCTGCATGAACACCTGTTCAAAGGGGTCCTGGTCTACATAGACGACGTCCTTATCTACTCCAAAACGCACGAGGAACACGTCACCCTAGTCAGACAAGTCGACAAACTAAAAAGGGCGAAACTCTATGCCAAACCCTCAAAGTGCGAATTCCATAAAGCACGCCTAGACTACCTGGGGTACCGAATCTCCGGAGAAGGCATAGAGATGGACCCCGCAAAAGTCGAGGCGGTGGTGAATTGGGAACGCCCCCGTAACAGGCGCCAACTCCAGAGCTTCCTCGGCTTCGCGAATTTTTACAGGTCATTCGCACGGGGGTTCGCGGAGATAGCCCTCCCCCTAACAGACCTCCTCAAAACTAAAGGGGTGGGGGACACACGACGCGCCAAGAACCCGGGCACAGTACTAAATTGGACTCCCGCGTGCCAAACCGCATTCAACAGGCTGAAAGCGCTGTTCACCACGGAGCCAATCCTTGCGCACCCGGACCCAGAACGGCCGTTCGTGGTCCAAGCCGACGCCTCAGACTTCTCCCTGGGGGCCATCCTACTCCAAAAGGACCCCACAGGAGTCCTGAAACCATGCGCCTACCTGTCGAGGAAATTCTCTGAGACAGAAAGGCGTTGGCACGTCTGGGAGAAGGAAGCCTTCGCGGTAAAATCGGCGTTGGAAACATGGAGGCACCTACTGGAAGGAGCCACCCAACCATTCGAGGTCTGGACAGACCACCAGAACCTCGAGGCCCTCCGAACGCCCAGACGCCTCAGCCCAAAACAGGTCAGATGGGCCCAATTCTTCAGCCGCTTCAACTTTCAGCTGAAGTTCATGCCGGGCAAAAAGAACTTCCTGGCTGACGCCCTCTCCCGACTGCCCCAAGACGAGGAGCCCGCCCCAGACATGATCGGGACGGTCCTATCCGCTTCCCAGCTGGGGATGGCTGTGACCACCCGGAGCGGTGCTCGGAGGCAGCCCAACCCCACGGCGCAACCGACGGTGGGGCAACCAGTGACCAGACGGCGCCAACCGCAACTGCCAGGGGGGATACGCGCGGACCTCACCGCCGCCCTCAAAACCGACCCTTGGCTCCTAGCAAACCCCGACAAGGTGACGATGGCACAGGACCTGGCATGGGGGGAAGGCAGAATATATGTCCCGGACTCGCAACGCCAGGCGATCTTGCGCCGATCCCACGACACCAAGCAAGCGGGACACTTCGGGTTCCTAAAGACCCTGCACCTAACACGGCGTCAATTCTGGTGGCCCACGCTAAGACGGGACGTGAAAGCCTATGTAGCGTCCTGCCCGACATGCGCCAGGGCTAAACGGGCACCAGGTAAGCCCCCGGGACTTTTACAAAAGGTGGCGGAGCCCTCCCGCCCATGGGAGGAAATCTCCATGGATTTCATAGTAGATCTCCCACCCAGCCAGAAGAAAACGGCCATTTGGGTGGTGAAAGACTACTTTTCGAAACAGGCCCACTTCATCCCCTGCTCATCGGTCCCATCCGCCCAACAACTAGCCAAACTCTTCCTTATACACGTGTACAGGTTACACGGATGTCCCGCACGCGTGGTGACCGACAGGGGCACACAATTCACTTCGAAATTCTGGCGGGCCTTCCTAAAGCTGACGGGGACCCAACAAGCCCTATCCACGGCCTGGCACCCCCAGACGGACGGAGCCACAGAGGTCCTCAATGCCACCCTAGAACAATTCATACGCTCATACACCAACTACCACCAAGACGACTGGGTCGAACTGCTCCCGTTTGCAGAAGTCGCATATAATAACGCCGTCCACACGAGCACGGGGAAAACCCCGTTCGAAGTAGTCTCGGGGCGCGACTTCATACCCATACCGGAGCTACCGCAACCCCCGGGACCCCAAGTGGACGCTAGTGACTGGGGATGGAAGATAGCGGAATCGTGGCCAATAATCACGGCAGCACTGAAGGAAGCACAGGCGGCCTACAAAGAGCAGGCCGACAAGCACCGGCGCCAGCAACCGACGTTCCAGGCAGGGGATATGGTCTACCTATCCACCAAATTCCTGAAGTCACCTCAACCCTCGAAAAAACTGGGGCCTAAGTATATCGGGCCGCTTCGAGTAACACAGATAGTGAACCCGGTGGCAATACGCCTGGACCTGCCGCACAATCTACGGAGACTCCACCCGGTATTTCACACCAGCCTCCTGAAACCTGCAACCACCTCTCGATGGCACCCGAGCACGCCACTGCCCTCCCCAGTGATGATTGACGGCCAACAACATTTTGACGTAAGAGAAATACTCGACTCTCGCCGTCAACGGGGAACATTACACTACTTAGTAAGGTAGAAACACTTCCACCCAGAATGGGTGGCGGCGCAACACGTCAAGGCGCCAGACCTGACCCGGGCATTCCACCGGACGTACCCCGACAAGCCAAAGGGGCGACAAGCCGAACCGGCACCTGAACACCCTTTTCCCCGCGGGCCCCCCCCCACCCGCCGTGCCCCCAGGGGAAAGGGCCCCCCAAGCCCGCGACCTGGGTAGACCTCCCCCCCCCGGGACTCACCCTCCCCCCGCCCCGGGCCCACGAGGGAGTGACAATTGGTCACCAGTGCATGCCTGGGGGCAACGCCCAGGATGCACACATAACAATGACGACGCAATTACAAAACAATAAGGGCCCTACCTGGAGCTGAAAAGCACCCGACCAGCCACGCCTCTTTCGTCGAACTGAGCCAAACAAGCAGGGTGTGGCCGGGGCATGCGCACGCCCAGGGTGTGGTCGGGGCATGCGCACTGGGAACACACCCTAGATGGACATGAGGTAGAAGGCGGAACAAAGGGAGGGGCGAAAACACTCCGGCGGTAAATTTAAAAAAAAACAAACAAAAAAACCAATTTTGACAGCTCTCCTGGTGAAAACCCGGAAGGCCGGGGGGGGGGCACTATTCGGACAGGGGGCAGTATGTCATGAGTGCCGTTGAGCTGAAGACATCAGCACAACGGCACACATGACAATAACGAGGAAGCAGAGGAAGGGACTCAAGATAAGCATAGCATGCACAACAACAGACACAGACCCTGGGCGGATGATTCAGCCATCAGGACACAAAAGAGAAAGAAGGAAAGACAAAGACAAGGCGGATCACGAGGCACACCCAAGCTGTTAGCAAAAGCGCAACGGAGATCGCCCAGCTGACAGCAATCACCGGCTGAAGGAGGAAACCGATGATGGGCGATCCCGGGGCAACAGCTGGGGCCCCGCAACCCTTCACCTACCGGCACGACAGTATACGGGACAAAGGGGGGATGACGTAACCCAGGGTGAGGGGGCGCTGACCGGCGCGGGGTATTTAAACCCCGCACCGGCGCGCTCCCCTCACTCTCAGCTTTTTTCGCAACTGACTCTACGTATGAATAAACCAGAACCTGCTCTCCTATGAATCAGCGTCTGTGTCTTACTCAGCGGTAGGCAGTGCATGACAGGCAGGGGCAATGGCAGAAAAGGCTCTCCTCTTCAACCCTGCCAGTTGAAATTCTTTAGCTGATGGGGTCCATTAACGTGTCCTTCCTGTCAGACCAGGCAGGACAGGTCGATATAATTTTTCTGCTTAATGTTTAGAGGCATCCTAATATGGGTCAAGGCGCATTTATAGTGAGATCACAGACTGACATGTGAATCAGAGTGGACCTGTGGCAAGCTGCATCTACTGAAGGCTGCTTTTGTAAAGCTATGAAATGCTAATTTATAGTATTTAATGAAAGCAAAACCAGGTAGCTGCCATGCATATTTCCAATAAAACACTCAAGTAGAAAATGTGGCTAAGGTGACAAAATCTTAGCAAAGTGCATGGTGACATGGGAAGGCTTAGAAAATTACTTAATGTCATAGGGCCTGTAACTTAGTTTAAATTATCTTTAAACTAATTAGCCAGAAAAGGGCTGACACCTTTCTTACCTAGGGAATAGAGATTAAATGGCACAAAAACAGAATCAGTAAGATGAAATAAGGGTATATATTGAATATACATTTTAATGGCTTGCAAATATCTAATTTGTGGCAAAATCTCTCTGTGAGATGAAAATCATTTAGACAAAAAGACGAGAGAATAATATGAGATATATAACTATTATATGAAGAGGTAATGAAGTTACTAAAATATGTAAGAATTTAGAAATAGAAAGGGCAGTCAGCTTGGAGATTCTTTTTGTCAAATTAACAGCTATATAAATGTACTGAAGACAGGTACCTGGGAGATACTAGTCTCAGAGATTCAATGAAAGGTCTTGAGAACAGTATGTAAGATCCCTGAACAAAATACAGTATGTGCATCACAAACGGGTAAGAAGCACGGCCCCACTCAGGAAGCACTTAAGGATGGTATGGGATCTGATACATTGTCAATATTCTTTCTGGAGATTAAAAAAAAAGTATGTATTCTAAGTATTCAGAAGGGTTATTGAATGTTTTTTATGATAGACATACTAGATACCAGATACAGCATACATTGGAATATTTTATACAAGTCTGTGCTTGAATGAAGGAGGATGATTAATGGATTCTCCAGGTATATGAGTAGATATTCACATTTTAGAGACTTAATAACTATGGGTTATCCATATCCCAATCTGGGATCTCTCCTGAGAGATCTAGATGGTCCCGACCATGTTAAGTATTTTGTAAGGCTCTGAGGACGTGGCTGTTCTTCTAGGCTTTGGGGCCATGTAGTTAGGTGAGCAATGTTGGTGTTGGTGATGCAGTTTTGTTTTGGGGATTGTTTAATTGGGAAATCATGAGTTTGCACATCTGTGATGGTTTTAAATCTTGGTACACCATTCAGAGTCACTGCTTGGAGATGGGCAGCTCTATAAATTGTTTAAACAAACCAACAGGTAGATAAATAAAATATAGAAAATACCCTTGGGGCCAAGGAAAATCAAAAGATAAGGCTTAGAACTCAAAATGATTGTTTTGATAAGAAAATCAGAGAAATGCTTGTGTCTGTACTATGGGAATATATCTTTAAACCTATGACAGTTCTATGGAAGACATGAAGTCCCCAGTTGAAGTCCTTACTGGATTGGACAGTTTTCAACCTGAAGCTGTGATACTGAATTTGTTCATGTATTTTAGATCCAGAATGGGCATCTCCTTTTAGAGGATAACAAAGAAAAAAAGCCTCTGGAAAAACTGAGTATTTTAAAACTCAACTGGCAAATTATTGAAAAACAGAGAAGGATTGGTGTGCAAATTGCATAACAAGAGGTATCTCTTGGCATCAGGTACCACAGCCAATGTGAGCATCTATCATGACGTAAGCTGCAACAGGGCAAGTTTTTACATAAATAAGCATATTATGGAGCTCAGCCCTATCTTGATCTTCATAATTTGTGTTCTACCCACAAGAAACAAATGCCGGAAAAGGAGGAAGATGTTAATAAGGTCAAAAGCTGCTATTTCATGGGTTTTCTTGGAATTTAATGTGCTTGAAAAGAACAATTATAGAAGCATCCACTAGGGGCACTTAAGTAATACAATATACTGTGTATTGTTAGCTAATTTGAGGACTGTCTTTTTTGTAAAGGCAAGTCACAATCTTCTTTACTCATTTTATTGTATTGGAAAAGATACTTCCCTTGAAAACAGGTTTGGTTCCAGGAAGACTAAATAACATCTGGATTTTGATCGACTAGACTGAGTAGCCAATGCTTACTTAAAATTCAGGTCTAAAACTGCTATAGCTTTAGAAAGTAAACAGAGAAAATCATACGACTTTGGGCTACTCTATCCCCCAAAGCCATAGTTCTTGGCAATAATGACATTACAGGCAGCATGGAATGGGAAGTAGGCAAATGAGAAGGGAAATTAAGAGACTCTGCCTTTCCTAACAAGTGCTACATAATAGAAAAAAAGTTTGTTGATCACTGGAAACACACAGCTGAATCTCCTTACTTCCAGTGAAATAGAGCTTCCTAGTGATTACATGATTCAGACTACATCATTCAAGAAAATGATGCCCAGTTTTTGGGGTGCAGACAAGGAACAGCTATGTTAGCTCCCACCAAGAAACTTGCAGGTGTATCAGAAAAGTCATTATGGTGAGGGTGACCATTTCGATCTAAACCCTGCTCCTTTTTTACATGAGTGCAGTGCACTTTAAAAGGGGCAGGGATTCAATTGTGCCTGCCATCTTGATTTTTTTTTACCCCCACTGGACCCATACTGGTATTACAATAGAATCCTATTTGCCTATTACAAGAGGATCTGTTTGGGGACAGGCAAAGAGCAATACTGAAGTTGTAGTGACAGTGATAATTAGCATGAACAGTGTTTGTCCTTTCACCATCTGAAGAATTCACCAATCAATGGGTGAAATGACACCTGGTGCCAGCAAAAATGGCATTGGAATGCATTCCTAGATACTTTTTTATTAGTGATAGGCATGACCTCTTCCATCACCAGATTGGGGCACAATACTGTGAAACATCAAGAGTTTAAATATAAAACATCTTTTCACTGGAGCCATTGAAAGAAAGCAGCAGCATTGTTGTTGTTTCTAAAAAAACTGAATGGGAAAATTCTGAATGTAAAAAAAAAAAGATTAGATATTGTAGAAATCTGAGAGAGCATACACATAAACTTCATTCTGAGAAATAACTGGAAAAGTAGCCAAAGAAAACCAATTTATTAACTTTTAGTCATGTCTGCATTCTTGGGCAGTATCAGAGCTTAACCAGAGGCGGACAACCTACACCTCAAGGGCCTCATACTAAGTCTGCCTTCTGCAACCCTTGGACCTCCCTCTGATAATGATTCCTGAAAGCATAGTTGTCTATCTATTGGGAAACACAAAAACTATACTGTAACCCTTAAAATCAGCTATCATATTAAGAAAAAAAAACCCTCCAAAATTCTTTCCCCATGCTCTTGTCTCCTCCCACCTATATGGCATGGCATCATTCATTTTATGGTCCTTGGCCCCTTCTCCCACCTGTTAACAGTAGACCTTGGCCACCAAAAGGATGCCTACCCCTGCCTAAGCATCACACATCGAAATTATCTGTAGACTTTCACAGTCTCATGAAAAAGACGAACCTGGATTTCCCTAAAAAAAAATCCCTCTCCAAAGGGGAAGATCCCAAAAATATTTGAATGGTACCTCTATTTATTTACTCTGAATATTATCATTATATACAAAACAAAGTTCGCATGCAGAAATTGCAGATTTGATCCTATAATCATCAGATAAGGCTGATTGTTAAACATGTATAAAGTACAGAGGTTTCTGAGAGAAAGCACTACACTTTATTCTAGTTTCTCTGCTAACAATCTGGCTTATCATAGCTAGAGAGTCATCTATGACAGGTAATATAATTCAAGACATCCTGGAAAAACACTTTATTACTTTATTACCAGAATAGATAGAAGATAGTGGGGAGAGGTTCTGAATGTCTATGGGTGAAGTGGAAAGCTCTGTGCAGATTCTCTGGACATTTAGGAAAGTTTTGTGGCCAACATGATCGTGGCTTGCTATATACGCTAGCAAAAATTGCAAGTCTAGAAGCCATATTTTGCTTGAAAATACTCAACAATTTCCTAGAGAAACCTTCAGCTACCGAACTTTCTCAATACATGGCTGGAAGGGTAACAAAGATTAACTGGACCCATTATCATTCAGCTCTTCTAGAACTTACTATCTTTGCATTCCATATAGTAAGCTTCCTCATGTATATTTTATTCTTTTTTATTTTTATTTTCTATCCAACCTTTATTATTTTTATAAATAACTCAAGGCAGCGAACATACCTAATACTCCTTCTTCCTATTTTCCCCACAACAACAACCCTGTGAGGTGAGTTGGGCTGACAGGAAGTGACTGGCCCAAGGTCAACCAGCCGGCTTTCATGCCTAAGGCAGGACTGGAACTCAGAGTCTCCTGGTTTCTAGCCCAGCACCTTCACCACTAGACCAAACTGGCTCTCAGTATCCAACTGCTGTTCTCATATCCCTCTACTCAAAGACAACCCTTGGACAACCACTTTCAGAAACAAGCTGGACTACGACATAGCTTGTTTTAATCATGGTTTATTGAGCAAACCACCAAGAACTAGTTCAAACAATACACTATATCATAAACCATATTTTACAAACTGCTATGATTGGGTTCTTGCATTATACACCATACCAAACCAATCACATTATGGTATGACCCTATTCCCAGCTGGAATATACCTGTCATGAAAACCTTAGTATATAAAGGAAGGAGAGTAAAGTGACAGCATATCTTTGCCATCTATTGTATTTTTGTTCCTCTCTATGGGATTCCTTTGTGGTGGCCTGACTATCCAATTTTGGGATGAAGAGCAGTAGTTGTGTTCTCAAGAGTAATACTTTATTCTTCCATATAGAAATAATTAGTTACTTTCATTGCATGAGGAAAAGTAAAGAGGTAAATTTTGGAATACCACTGTTGTGAAGTCCTATGTGTGACTGCCCAAAAGTAAGCCCAGTGAGCGCCATGTGGGTTAATACTAGGGAAAGCTTATATATGACTGCTGTTCCTTGTCTTTTATTACTGTAGCCATCAACAATTTAATTTCTCATTGTTTCATCTCTCAGGTTTATACACACACACAGAGACACACACACTAGAGTATGGATATTTGGAACTTCTATTACATTACTTGTAATAGAAGTAATTTAAGAAGCAATTTAAGAAGAAGAAATATATTATTTATAATATATTCTCTTCTACTCTGCATAGATTTGGCTTACCTTTTTCCTTTCTTTTTCTAGAGCTCTCCACTGTTCATAACATTCTTCCAATCTAATATGAAGCTCACTGGCTGATCCACTCCGAGTTTTCACTGGTCTTTGAAATCCAAATGTTGGCATGAAACCCGTGAAAGAATTGTCTCCATGCATCATATCATTAAAATATGGGTACAAATGGCTTAAATCCTCATAGGAAAACAAATCATAGGAATCCATCAAAGGAATGACTGAAGGTCCAAAAGGATGGTTGGATTTCAAAGGAAATCTATTTGAACTTAGCTGTTGGGCATTTGGGCTATGTCTCAAATCACCCATCATAAAATTATTTGAGAAACAAGAAACCTGGTTGCGATTTACACGGTTACTGACAATGTTACTATCTCCACTTCCTTGTCTATGACTATTGAAGTGGCCTTGAGACTCCAATATATCTTGGTAAGCATTTTGAGACAGTCCATCTAAATGTTTTTGGCCTTCCTCAACCTCGTAATGTCCACTCTGTGGTTTAACTTGAAAATTGTGTTTGGTCACATTTTCAATGATCCCATATTGCTGTGAATAGTTATCACAAAAACCATTTGGTGGCTTAATTTTTTTGTCAATAATGGACTCAAAAAGGTTTTCTTCTACTTTACTCAATCCTTCGGCATGACTGGCAGAAGAAACTCTATCTGCAGCACCACCATCTTTGAAATCAAAATTGGAAAATACTGTAGGGGCTTCTTGGCAATATTTCTGAAGCAACAAATTATTATTTAAAGTTACATTGGTTGATGACAGCTGAGAAAAATCATAAGAATGATTGGAACCTTTTGAACCTGTAGATAAATTATTCAATTTTATCAAGGTGCCTTGATTCCGAATAGGGACAGAGGAACTGTTTTTAGTTTGTATATTGATCCATGTTGGCCTCAGATTTGTGCTTGGTGAAGTAGTTACTGGGTTTGTTGTTAAAATATTCAGTGATTTGAAATAATCTGAATTTTCTGTAACATTTGCAAAATCACCACTTCCTGGAACAGCTGTATGAGACTTCAGGGTAAAATCTGACTTTAAACCAAAATCAGGGGTAAATGAATTTTCATTCACAAATTGTTTTTCTGATATGAGTCCTGTAGTCTTTTGAAATGTAAAGCTCTGCTGTTCTGAAGATACCTCTTCCATTTTCTTTTGGACAACTTGTTTGTTTTGAAAGAGTTTACTATAATTATCTGTATCTAATCCTGGTAGCTCAGGTGTTCCACTTGGCAATTTTTTACCCTCTTGAACACCATAATTTGCATTTTTATTGTGCTTCACTTTATTAGGATGAGAATAATCCAGGTATCTATAATAATCAGCACTTTCACCATACCTATTAAATTGTGAAAGAAACATTTCAGCTCTCTTTTGATGTTGTGAATCATGTCCCTTAGGACCCATTTTATCTCTTCCATAAGCATAGGCATCTGCTCCTGATTCTTTTATTGCTTCTAAAAGATTGGTTTGTGGGGTAAAACATGTTTTCACATATGAATAGTCTTGAAACTGTGATGTCTTTGCATTCTCATTGGACTGAATATTGTAACAGCTGAGATGATCGTTCCTGGAAGGAAACAGCCACTGCTCGTCAAGATCTATATTGGTAAGCTCATGGTAAAGGTCGTCCACCTTCTGCTGCAAAGTTACGGTACCAGTGTGCAGATACTGTTTTTCGGAAACTGGTAAAGATTCTCCACTATAAAAAGCCTGTTGAGGAATGACTCCATCTATTGCTCTTTTTGTTTCAGAGAGCAAATCAGGGTGGTCTGTAAATCGAGTAGTGCTCACAGGCCATACAGATTTTAAACTGGAGGCACATGCTCTAGAAGAATAAAACAGAAACAGTTGTGGCAATTCCTTACTAAATTTTATTCCATTAAGCTATTTTATGCTTTTAGTTTTGGTGTATCCCACAATCAATGTGCCCACAGAGCTATTAAAGGCTATTATAACTGAAAAAGTGGCTGTCTATAATGAATGCTGCTTATAACTGTGAACATGAGAGACTGTTGTTCTATGTCAAATACAGTACTAACCCTTCAGTAAAATATGGCTGTGATTTATCTTGCTCTTCCAAGATGTTAGACACAAGTCCATATAGGTCTGTTTCACTGCCATAGTCATTTCTTTCTGTTTGAATCCTGAGGACAAATAAAGTATGGTGAATTCTTGCTTTTCATCCAAATACTAATACGCTTGGTCTTTCTAACTGTTTTGTCTGTATACATCATATAATGAATTATCCAGAACTACAGCTTATTTCACCAAGTTCTTTCTTATATAGTAAAACTAAGCTAAATTTTCTCTACATTTTACTATGCTAGCTTCCTACCAGACAACAGTGGATAAACATACATTTCACAACCAAACCTTGACCTGAATTACATATAACTGTACACCAATTCACATTTTAATACCCTGCAGTTAAGAATTCCCATAGTTCACATAAATACTAATATATCCAACCTGCTGTTGCTGGGGGAATCTCAAATGATTTAACAATTTAATCTTGCCTTGCATTCATTTGACAATATGTGAACTCTGACTAGATGCAATGTGTTGGCATATTCTGTAGAACCCTGTCAAGGTGACAGATGTTCAGCAGTGCAATTACTTGTGAAATTACAGAATACTGTATTCTATTGCTGTTTTATTTACTGTGCTTACATCAATACTTATTCAGAGCAAATACATCCACATTAAAATATATAATTGATATAATTTTCAAAGGCAGAAGCAAGTGTCTGATTTAAATAAGAAACTCCAAGCTTCTGTGGGTTGGAAAGACCAAAAGCACACCCTTTTTATTAATCCCTTTCTATATATACAACTAGTGATGCCAGCAAAATTTTCCCAAGACAGATTCTCCCAAGGCAGACTCTAAAATGAACCTCAGGCCCAGATGATTTTACAAACCTCAGACTTTCATCAAAATCATCCCATAAAGGTTTTGCCACCATCACTCCCCAAACATTCACACCAACTTCTCTTACAAATATAGAAAGTATAAGAGCAGACAAAAAGATTGTTTTTCCTCTTCAATTCACTTCTCACATCCTCTGTCACCTAGACTAACAAAATGATGAGGCACAGTGGATTACAATATAAGGGGATATGGTGAAATATACAGTTGTAATTCTTAAATTATTCTCTTGCTATTAGAAGAAAAGATGATGGAGGGACAGAGGGAAGAAAGTCTTTGCTTTTTACGTTTACTGTCACTAGTATTTCTGTAAAAGAAAGGGTAGATCAAGGACAATATGTTTACAGAATGAAAGAGGATTCTGAGGCTTTTTGAATCTGGCTCTTTCACAAGGTTTCTTTTTTTTCTGAGTATTCTTCCTGAAAAAACCCAAAATCCAGAGTCAGTAACAGGAAAGTATTCAAAAGTTCACCCATTCTATAAAGGTTAAAAGTATGCTATAAATTAGGGGCAAGAATAAAAGTGCCCCATGCAGAAGGATAGCTGCATGATACGAGAAACAATTTAGAAAAACCACAAATATAATTTTATCTTATACCAGAAAACAAAACAAATTTCAAAGTTCATTTAACTCTTAAATCATATACCTGTTCTTTACACTAATCTGAGAATTAGGAAGTTGTTTACTATCATCTGCATAAGTGGACCATGGGACGTAGAAAAGAGAAGAGTCATTGTGGTTTGAACATTCAGAGGCTGTAGAAAGTGAAGTACTGTAAGTCTGCCGTAAGTCTACATTCTCTTCATTCTGTAGTTTAAGTGAGAAAAAAGATAATCTACAAAGCAGACATTTCTTAATTTACCACATAAATATTATAGCTACTTTCCTGTATTGAGGTTAAATTTATTTATTTGTTTTATTTATTTATTTGATTTCTATAGCCGCTCATCTCAGCAAGTGATTCTGGGCAGCTTACAACAATAAAAACCATAAAACAGTTAAAACAATTACAGTTAAAACAATTAATTGCTCATCGAAAAATACACCATAAAATACAAATAAACAATATAATAAAAGCTCTAAAATATATAAAATATGAAATTAAAACCCAAGATGGTAGAATGTTAAAATTTCCCGGTGCTGTATTATGGTGCCAGCCACCCCCACAACAAACTATCACCTCTTCCACTCCAAGTGAGGTGGCACCGCCACATCTTGAGCCTCTTACAGAAGGCCAGGAGGGTGGGTGCTTGCCTTATCTCTGGGGGTAACTTATTCCAGAGGGCAGGAGCTATGGCAGAGAAGGCCCTCCTCCTGGACCCTGCTCATCTCTCATGGACAGGGTCCATAACATGCCCTCTCTGCCTGACCAGGTGGGATGGGTTGATGTAATGGGGGTAAGGTGGTCCCTCAGGTAACCTGGACCCATGCCATGTAGGGCTTTAAAGGTGATAACCAACACCTTGAATTGAACCTGGAAGCAGATTGGTATCCAATGCAGCTCGCAGAGCAAAGGTGATATATGGGCCATCTTTGGGGCTCCTAAAACTGCTCGCATGACAGCATTCTGGACTAGCTGTAGCTTCCGGATGCTCTTCAAGGGTAGCCCCATGTACAGCGCATTGCAATAGTCTATATGGGAGATGACCAGGGCATGAATAGGCTGTAAAGGGCAAACGGACTATCTGGTTTATTTGCCTAATGCCAGGAAGTAATAGGTAGGTTTGTGCTAATGAATCAAGCTTACTCAATTCAGTTAACTAACTAATTTTACCTGAGGCAAAATTGTTTCATGATCTTACCAGGCCATAGCAACTGTGAGTGATCAGTCACAAAAGCATGCAGCTCTTGATTTTTAAAATCACTAGATTTTATTCTCACAGTTCAACAGATAATTCAACATTTGCATTTTATAATTTCACATTTCTAACAAATGGCACAGCAATCAAACTAGTTTGTTTTCAAATTAATCCAAGTGTTGGTAGCAAAATAATTCTCAGAATATTTTCTTTGCATTTCTATTAACAAATGTAAGCAGGCGTGAGGAGTCTATGGCACTGAACTACAACTTCCAGAAAATCTACAAAGCATATAAAAATTTAAAAATGCATACACTATTTGAACTACAGTTTATTTGGATTTCACTTATCAATAAAGTATTGAAAATGCAATCCATTTCTTAAACTTTTTTCACTCTCTCTTTCACAACTAAAAATGATTTCTGCATCATCATACAATGCAAATCCATCTTCAAGCAAAGAATTGGTAAACTGGATGTCCAAAGTCTCCTAATTTGGGAATAACAAACGTACTAAACAATGAAATAATATGTACAGTACTGCTGCCAGTTAGAAAGGAATACTTTCTCAATGATGCAACAGTGTGGTGCAGCTACCTGTTGTTCTTATGATTGTCTGATATGTAACATTGCATGATTATTTTTGAAAATATAAGCATGTATGTGATTTATTGTATTTCTCCAAGATCAGTAGAGAACCAAGGTACAAACCATCCTTCAATCATTGCCTTCAGCGACAACCATTCCATTAGGCTACTTGAACTGTTTCCATCCCAATCGCTTATTATAACTGTTAAGACCTACTGCCTGAGTTTGTTTTTTTCCTCCTTTTTTCCCATGTCTTTTCCCTGAAGTCTCATGTCATTTAGGTAAAGGTAAAGGTAAAGGTTTCCCTTGACGTAAAGTCCAGTCGTGTCCGACTCTAGGGGGCGGTGCTCATCTCCGTTTCTAAGCCTTGGAGCCGGCGTTGTCATAGACACTTCCGGGTCATGTGGCCAGCATGACGACTCGGAACGCCGTTACCTTCCCGCCGAAGCGGTACCTATTGATCTACTCACATTTGCATGTTTTCAAACTGCTAGGTGAGCAGGAGCTGGGACAAGCAACGGGAGCTCACCCCGCCGCGCGGTTTCGAACCGCCGACCTTCCGATCGGCAGCTCAGCGGTTTAACCCGCAGCGCCACCGCGTCCCTTCATGTCATTTAAACTGAAGGCAAAATCTGTTTCACTACGTCTGAGAATTTCTCTGGCTAAAGAATGGAGTAAAATATGTTAAAGCTTTTAATTCAAAAAGTGATTAGATACCCATGCAAATGAAATGTTATCATACATTAGTATGTATGCAATACTTTTAAAGAAGAAAATATCTTACACTAGCAAACATATCTATACCTCCTGGCCTCCCAGTTTCATACTGATTTGCTTCAATGTGCTGTCAAGTACTTCTTTTGGAAACCACCAGACTTTCTGCTGAACCTATAACACCTCTTGTTTTAATCAAAACAAGAAAACATGGGAAGGTAGTATGCTGAAACTACCATCCCCAAGCACAGTAGGCATTTTCACCAATGTCTCTAGGCCCAACAGAGTCTCCAAAGGCATCCCATAGAAAATAATAAAAACAGATGAAAAGTTTCAGCCCAATGCTTTTTTTGAAGGTGTGTTAACCTGACCAGAAAAACAAATTATGTAAGCCAAGATGATAGAGAACATCTATATACTCTCCTCTTATTTATTCAACCTGTATGTTGAGTATATACTGAGAGATGCTAGATTCAAAGATGAGCATGGTTTTAAAGTTGGAGGAAGAAACATCAGTCATTTGCTATGCTGATGATGCTACTCTGACAGCTGAAAATGCAAATGACCTGCAAGCTCTAGTAATGAAAGTCAAGGAGAGCAGTAAAAAAATTGGACTAAGATTACATATAAAGACAACCAAACTCATGACAAGTACAGCTACCAGCCTAAGAATTGGCACGATTCTGAAGTATTGGATAGATTCTGTCTTTTAGGATCAACCATCAACAATAAAAGAATCAGCACTAAAGAAATATTCCGCAGACTAGTACTTGGTAGAATAACAATGAAAACCTTGGAAAAGATATTCGGATGCCATGTTGTGTCTATACTTATGAAGATCAGAATGGTGCAGGCAATGGTTTTCCCTGTGACACTCTATGGAAGTGAAAGTTGGAATTTGAAGAAGCAGGATAGAAAGAGTATTGACATTTTTGAACTTTGATGTTGGAGAAGACTCTTGGGGATACTATGGATAGCCAGGAAAACAAATGGATCAAACAAATCCATCCAGAGTTTAACCTTGAGGCACAAATAACCAGGCTCAAATTATTATATTTTGGACATATTATGTGAAGATCTAACTCTCTGGAGAAGTCTATAATACTGGGAAAGGTGGAAGGAAAGAGAAGAACAGGGTGACCAACAGCAAGGTGGATGGATTCAATTAAGTAGCAACAGGTACACCATAGGAAGAACCTGGTTGGGAACAGATCAGGAAGAAAATTGCTAAAAGTGAAGAGCTGGTCATTAACAGTCAACACTGATTTAATGGCACATAAACATAATCAGTACTAATGGCTGGAAGCCATCTTACTGGTTTGCCCCTGGTAAATGAATGCTTGGTCACACCCATCATTATATTCATTTTGTGAGTGTGCCTAAAGCATGTTCTCAAAATTCCAAATGTATCGTAAATTTGGTGATTTAAGCTATATTCAGTTTTGGCCAAAAAACAGTAAAATCATTAAACTTCCTTAATTTTAAATTTATTTCATACAAGTTAGAATTCCCAAAAATGATACACCAAAACCAAATAGCTAGATAAAAGCATGACTATTAAGAATTTACTTGCCCTGAAATTTATTTTTCAAGGGCATATATAATTATAACATTTAAAATTAAGTAGGAAAGGATTATAAAACTTACAAAAATTCTCCAATCTCATATTGCTTGGCAAGGCTATTACTACATGCAACTATCCCCTCTCTGTGGTTTTGTAACTGCGCAATGCTTAATACAGCCTTTGATATTGTTGCGGCATTTTAAGAATGCCTTTTTGGATTGAACTGAATCTCCAGCCAGTTGATTCTGGAAAATCCAAACCTGGGCATGAAATCAATAGACATGTGTAGGATAAGTGGCCCTCCAACTGTACCTGAATTAGAATTCTCAGCAGCCTTAATTAGCCTGACTGTAAGTTATGCTCAGATTTGAAGTTCAGAAACATCTGGATGCACAAAGATTCCCCACCCCTGCAGTAGCAAGTTTGCACTGTTGCCTTACTCTCCATCAACTGATACTCTTTGATAAATACATCAATAATACAATAAATAAATCGTATTATTATAGCCAACCCAAAAGTGCAACAAGATTACACAAATATATCTGAATTTTGAGTTATCAGCTTTCATGGGTCTATCACATCCTGTGATCCATTCATCATGCTGGAGGGCATGATGCTAGGCTAACACAGAAAACTATGTGTCCTTAATACATTTTTGCTGTTGTCACAATGTACTGGAAAGCAGCATTACCTCTGAGTTGTGAAGATGAAGGAATAAAAGATCTATTCACTGAAAATGTTTATTAATTTTGATATAAATACCATACACATGTTTGAAAACAATTAAGTCTGGGCCTCAACAAGACCCAGATGAGCAACCACTGTGGAAGTCCCAACACCCCACTCTGAGTTCCTGGGACAAATAATGCAAAGGTATTTCTTCTCCATTCAAATACAGAAAAAAATATACTGACATACTTGTTTAAGCTAGTGAAAATTTGGGGGCTTTTTTTACATTTCCTTCTATTATTAACTGAAGTATATTATACTGAATTCTCATTTAGCTGTCTTAGAAATAAGATAACCATATAGGAGAGAAACACATAGAATTAAAAAGGCAGATTAAAGATATGTCATTTTGACCCATCCTTCCCTAGATCTTCTGAATCTGACAACTGACTATAAACAGACAATCCTTTTTTCTGATATGATATAGAAGTATGGCAAGGATAAGTACAATATAAGCAGAGTAAACAATGCACAAACCGAACTAAAATATCATTTAGTTTAACTTATTTGTGGGCAGAGGCTGCACATCTATTTCATATTTTCACTGGCCAAGAATCATAGGATAATGATGAAATAAATCTTTAGACATGAAAATTTAGAGGATTTTCAGACTATTACCTCTTCTTAGGGTTCTTTTTAGGGTTTTGGGATAGGACTTTTTAAAACATTTATTGGTGTGTTAAGCCTAGAAAAATCTGGTCTTTATTTTTCACTGAAAATCAGCTGAACATTGTGCTATATTCAGCACTTTACTGTAAAAAATTGGCATTGTGACAAAAAACCCTGCAAAAATGGGGTGCAGGAGTCATATATGACTAATGGGCTGCCCATACAGTTTAGAAGAAACTATTCTGTTATCACCCCAATACAGAAATCATTTGTAAACTATTTGATAATGCATTTTAAATACAGAGTTTATTATAAGGCCAATATAATAAAACCATATCCTGTCATACAATGCTTTAGTGTGGTTATTCCCTAAAATATTTTTGAAGTAAAATTATCTCTTAAAAAAAACTGATTGAACCTGCAATTTGTAGCAATCATAGAAGGAGCTGCAACCTGTCATGATAACGTTATTGAACACATCCGTCAGTCTTCCACTGGATTCTGTACTATTCAAATAGCGGCTGGTGCCTCTGAAAGCTACTTTAGGCTGAGACAAAACAATGAAAGTAGAAAGACAATTAACTCACATCTAAATTGTTTGCTTTACACTTAAAAAAATTTAGTCAGTACGCTCCAATATGCTGACTTTCAGGGAATCAGCCTATTAAAAATATTCCTCATTTTTTTTCTTAAAGAATTATGTACATAAAAGGTTTGGGAAAGAATTGCACAAGAGGTATCTGCATCTCCAGCTTGGATGAATTCTGTGCCAAGATTGCTGAGTTAAAACTCACAGATTTGATTACAGTTAGCAAAATGAATAGCCAAAGTCCAGATTTTTATTCAAATACCCACATATAACTCTAAATATAAATGAGCCAAACACAAAGGAACAATTTAGATTCATCCACTGAGAAACAGTGGGCAACCCAGGAAAAAGATCACTGGGAAAACAGTTGATTCAATAAATCCACCACAACTCTTAGTATGTAGTTAATTATTGCACCCTTGCTTCATAGTGATGTTTGCTTATTCCATTTTACAACCTGTGAATTCCAATTCCTCAAGTTCCCATCTATTTCCTGTGCTTTCTAGTATATCCCATTTATCTCCCTTACAGCTGCTTTTCCAGTCCTTGAAAACCTGCCAGCCTCTACTTTAATTCCCTTTTAATTTCCCTAGTTTGTACTCATTCCATTCTCCGCTTCTTGCCCTTCAGTGTTTCTTCACTATACCGTCCCTTTCAATCCCACAGAGGTCCCTTCCCGCTCTCCCCTCCGCTACCGCTACGTGCTTTGCCTGACCCCTCCGCCCCTGCTTCATACCTCAGCGCACCATTCTATTGTTACCATTCTTCCCCTGCTGCTCACCCCCGTTCCCCCACCCCCTCACCTCCATCCCTTTCCCTACACAGCTTTAAGAACGCCTCTCACTCCCTCTCTTCAGGGAAACCAGGGGACAAAGAGAGGCGTCGTGGAATCCCCGCCATGCCCAGGGAAGCCGAGAGTGGCTCTCACAGTAGCCGGGGGGGAATGAGAACAACCGTTACCACACCTGACAGACTGGGGGAAGGGAGGGGGCGGGGGAGAGAAGGAAGCGACTCCCAGGGGATCACCCTCCCTCCTCGCTCAGGCCTCCCCACAATTGGATGCCGCAGGAAAAAAGACGACCAATAAGAAGCGGCGTTTTCCCCTTCATATCCTTCCCTCCCCCGCATCTTCCTCAGGCGGATAGCCCAGGGATAGGAAGTTCAGGGATATCATTGGAGGGCGCCTCTAAGCTTTTCTCTTTTCTTCTGCAGAGCTCACGCCTGTAATTGGTGGCTATCGTCGTCAGTGCTCCTGCAGAGAGCCAATCAGGTAGTGGTGCGGCGCACCAACTTTGCCCAAATTTGGCCCCCTCTTACATTGGGTCACTGAATTAATCGCGCTGCTCTCATACTCGGTCGTGCTATTCCCGTTCTTTCTCCCCGCCCACTCTCTTAGTGGGCGGGAACTTCTGGCATGCAATTGGATGAACTTCCTCCTACCCAATGAGAAGCTGGTAAATGACATCAATTACCCGGAGATAAGCCAAAGGAGAAGGCAGTTGAAACAAGTTTTAACTTTTTTTCCTCCTTCACAAACTCAAGTTAAAACAAAACAAAACAAAACAAACCGTGAGGGCTAGAAAGGAATAAAAATCAAATGCTGAATTTAAAACTGCAAAAAAGAAAAAAGGAGGGAATTCCTCTCACACCAGGAATGTTTAATTTCCTTATAGCACTGAGGGGGAAGGGAACCTTGGAAAAGGGCAAGACCAAGCAGGAGCGGGAATAAAGCCTAATTTATGGTATGTAGTAGTATGTTTTGTGGTCTCAGCTGATTGTGATTATGAACCATGGTAAGCAAAAAATAAGTCAGTGTATTGTAGGGACCCAGCCAGAGCCAAAATGTTACAATTTAAATACAGAGGTTGAATTCAAACATTGCATTAAGCCATTGTTAATCAAAATTTATTAACAGTTGGCTGTGTTCACACGTAGTTAGCCTTGATTTGTACACCACAATGCCTGGGTTCCTAGACCACGCTAAGTGGAAACCAAACAAATGATTGTACTGCTTGGCGTGTTGTGTGAAGAAGTCTACTTGGAAAATGAAAGGATGTAGTTCCCTACGTTATGGTGTTGGCCAAGAAGGCCTGTGACTCAGCGCAAATTGTCACCCAATAAACCACACAGGCGGGAAGGTCCTTTATTCTCTTTTATTTCTGTGCACAGCAACAAAGAGGTCTCCTGCCCAAGTGCAGAGAGCCCCAAACAACACACTTGGCTTTTCTTTTGTTTTTAGCATGTAAACAAAGGCAACAAGGTCGCAGCTGGGTCAGCTAGCGGTTCCATATTTCCTCTTTTCCCCAGTTCAGAAGTTCAGCAGTCCTTGTTTTCTGCTGTCTACCACCTACTTATCCCACATCCTCTTAAAGCGTAACCACAAAAGTCTAATTCTTGTTTTTGTCTGCAAGCAAGCATCAAATCCTAATTTTTCCACTTGTGCCTTGTTAGCAGAAAAGCTTCAAACAATAACTTAAGCAAGCAAGCATTAAATCTTAACTGTTTCCATACTACCTTCAACAGTGTCCTTGGTTTTTATGTATTTTATTCTCTGAACTTAGCCAACTGTGGTTTGTAATCATAGTGTATGGCTTAATGTGCTGTGTGAACCCAGACCTTGCAGCTTTGTCAAGAAACCATAACTGAAGGCTACTAAACGTGTGTTGGAAATATCTGGAGAATTTGAATCTTTGTGGCCACTTCTCTTAACTCTATGTGCAGTAATTAAAACAAGCCAGAGCTTACACTGATGGGGGATAAGGCTGAATGTGGGAGCAACAATAAATTTTAATATCTCTTTTTCCCTGAAGTGTAATGTACATCTGAAGAATAAAGATAAAGATCCATACAGAGTGAGCTTTTATTATGGCAAGAGTTCAGACTCAGAAGCTGAGATATATCAAAATACAGTGTTTTTCGTTTTGCTTTATTCTGAAGTAATATTGTTTATTTAAATATTCATATAGCAGTATTTCTGTTGTTTATTCGTTTAGTTGCTTCCGACTCTTCTTGACTTCATGGACCAGCCCACGCCAGAGCTTCCTGTCGGTCGTCAACACCCCCAGCTCCCCCAGGGACGAATCCATCACCTCTAGAATATCATCTATCCATCTTGCCCTTGGTTGGCCCCTCTTCTTTTTGCCTTCCACTCTCCCTAGCATCAGCATCTTCTCCAGGGTGTCCTGTCTTCTCATTATGTGGCCAAAGTATTTCCGTTTTGCCTTTAATATCATTCCCTCAAGTGAGCAGTCTGGCTATTTCCTGGAGTATGGACTGGTTTGATCTTCTTGCAGTCCAAGGCACTCTCAGAATTTTCCTCCAACACCACAGTTCAAAAGCATCTATCTTCCTTCACTCAGCCTTCCTTATGGTCCAGCTCTCGCAGCCATATGTTACTACGGGGAACACCATTGCTTTAACTATGCGGACCTTTGTTGTCAGTGTGATGTCTCTGCTCTTAACTATTTTATGGAGATTTGTCATTGCTCTTCTCCCAAGGATTAAGCGTCTTCTGATTTCCTGACTGCAGTCAGCATCTGCAGTAATCTTCACATCTAGAAATACAAAGTCTTTCACTGCTTCTACATTTTCTCCCTTTATTTGCCAGTTATCAATCAAGCAGGTTGCCATAATCTTGGTTTTATAGCAGTATTTCTAGGCAAAGTCTATTTCAAACAAAACAAAACAAAGTTTGGACATTGCCAAAAATGGCAATATGTATGAATCTGCTAAGTGTTTGAGACCATCCAAAATCAGCTAGGTGCTTACTCCTGAGTTGGGGGAACCCAGTTTTAAAAATTCACATTGTGAATCCAGATGGACAGAAGGTGGTGCTAGAAGCAAAAGCAGATCCTTAGGTTTTTCTTTTAAAATTTTGTCCATTTCTTCTCAAGGAGTAGTTCTGGCCTTTCATTGGGAGCTAGCTAATTATATCAGTTTTTCTGTTTTTACCACTGTGTAACGCTTTATGCAGTTCTCAAAGCCTGATTTTAAATGAGACTCAATGCATTCAGAGTTAAATGTACCTACCTACCTACCTATCTATTCCTCACAGAATATTTTGCGTAAAAATGAACAATAACACTATTTTTATCCACATACCCATGTAAAAACAGAATGACCTTACAACAAAAGGAATTGTTAAAATCTGAATCTAAAAATTAAATAAACTAAAATAATATTTGAAAAAATAGGAATTCTGATAGTCCTCAAGAATACAGTTGAACTTTCCAGAGAAAAATTTTCCACAAAAGAAAAGACTATCTTGATTGATAAGCACCTTCTGGAATGATCTACCTCATTTGTAGATTTACATTTGGGCTGATTTGCTCTCAGACTATAAAGTAACAATATATATATGGAGGTTGGGAATTAAATGGGAGGTACTTAACTTAGGGCTTTACTGTAATTCAGTTTAAAAGTTAAGACAATTATTTGAGTGGTCCCATAAACAAATTGGTAATAACTATAAAGTTTTCCAAATAGGTGCAATATAGCTTCACCAATCTATCAGTGTAGTAGCAGCTACATTTTTCAGATCATATTCAAAAGCAGTCTACAAAATAGTTTATTACATTAGTCTGCCCCAAAATCACAAAAATGTGAATACCACTACCCGCTCTTCTGTCTTTTGGTCACAGATCTGAAGAGTTAGAAGAGATATCAAATGGTATCTGATAGTGTTGATCCAAAGAATCCACTGCTGTACTACATCATCCTGCCTGATGATTATTTAGCCCTTGTTTAAAAGCCTCCAGTGAAGAAGAGCCAACTACTTTCCAAGGTTCCAAAGGCGGAAACTATTTCTGAAAATTTCCCTTGCTTTTATATTCAAGTTCAAATAGATTAGGCAACCTGTTCTTTTGGGAAACAGAACTTCACTTTTTCAATAAAACCTTATATGCATAATGCAGGTATTCATACTGTGCCATACACTGAAAGACCATGACCTAATCAATAAGGAGCAGATATTTATTCTGTTTTCTTATTCTATTGCATTTGAGAATGACATTCAAATTGGAAAGAACTCAGTGGAGAACTGTAAGGATGAGTGGAGAAAATAGATACATTTAGCTGAGAGGAAGAAAATTACAGAATGCTTTGCAAGTTTTCCTTGGAGCTATTCCCAGTGAATTCAATAAAAACTTGAAGGGGCATCATTGAAAACCTCAGTTTTGGCAGATGCCCTCCAAGATTTCCCTAATAAAGTATAATTAAAGTCAGGATGAACCTTCTGAACCCCTCCGGTCTGTCCAGCCTGGGGGGTCTTAGCCCTTCTAACAAGCTGCAAAAGTAGAAAAATAGGAAAGGAGAAGGAAGGTGCTTTGGATATTCCTGCTGAGAGGTCAGAAATACAAAGCTGTAAAATAATAAACTTCATGCCAGTACTGAAACACAAGTGTATAGTCCTGCATGTGGGAAAGTTTTAAAGGAAAAATTCCTTATGAAACTAATGAAGTCAGATCTGTAGATATAAACAGTTTATTGGGAAAATAGGTCTATCATATATGGGCTGCAAAAATCTGGACAATCACTAGATGACAGCAAAGTAATCATCTGGTTTTTTGGAGTCCATATATGACTTCTCAAGGAAGGGGGAAATACAAGAAAAACAAGGGAAGGCAATGCCAGACCTATAGAGAATTCCAAATAAAATCAGTATTGTAAGCCTGGTTAAATGAGTTGCTTGTTACCACCTTGAATAAGTTCTTAGGTTTCAGCACATGTTCACTATAGAGAGAATGGCTGGAGACGGATCATAACTGAAAGCCAGCCTCAAACTTACTGTTGTTTTTTTCCAATCAAGATAATGCACTGATGTTCTGCCAGTCTACCAGTAAATCATAAATCTCCTAGAGGCTAAACCCATCCTTTAATGACAATTGAAGAAATTGTAAAGGCATAGTCTGCTTTTATCAGTTTTGCCTTTATAAAAATGTGATTTCATGGCAGAGCCTTTTCTGGGAAAACTAAATCATCTGTTTGGGCCTGAGCATGCTTTAATGGGCATCTCAAAATTAGGAGGCTGTCATACCACTGTTATGTAACTAGAGCTAGGACAGAAGAGTTTTTGGACTAGTGGGTACATTTAGATTTTTGAAACATTCTCCCACAATTACTAAAGGTAGTAGGGCCAATCATAAAGCACTTGTATAAAAAGTGGGTAGACAGAGCTTTAGACTGCAGCCACTGAGTCCTGAGGAAGGAACTTGGTGAGCACCAAGGAATATGCTTGGAGTACTTACTGTAGCCTCCAAGTGCCATACTGGGGACACAGGATTTAAGACACAGCCTTAAATGAGACACAGAATCATGGGCAGCCGCAGAAGCTTTCTGATTTCATCAAAATGATGAATGTAATCTCACACTTCGGTGCTGAAAGCTCCTTCCCTTGCAGAATGCATGCATCATCATGACACATGTACAAAAAAGACAAGGCTTGTGTCATAATGGTGTGGCACTGCTTCCACCACTCACCCCCCCTCTACCCCACCCCCAAGTCTGCTGCATGGAATGGTTTACTTAATTTTTTTTTCCAGCAATTTTGCTCAGAGTACGAACTTACTCTAGTTGCAGAGGATGGGATTGGACAGGAAGCAACATATGTAAAACCTGGGGTGTGGGAGAATAGATTTTTTTGGTCCAAGCTGGGATTGCTTAGGATCAGCTGTATAGAAGCATGAGTTATATGGTAGTCCTCACTTAACTACCACAATTGAGACCGGAATTTCAGTTGCTAAGCGAAGCAGTCATTAAATGAATCTGACCCGATTTTATGACCTTTTTGTGATGGTCATTAAGCAAATTACCATAGTCGTTAAGCAAATCATGCAGTTCCCCATTGATTTTGCTTGCCAGAAGCCAGCCAGGAAGGTTGAAAATGGCGATCACATGACCATGGGATGCTGCGAGGGTCAAAAATGTGAACTGGTTGCCAAGTGCCCAAATCATGTTCACATGACTGTGGGGATGCTGTGATGGTCGTAAGTGTGAGCACTGGTTGTAAGTTTTTTCAGCACCATTGTAAGTCTGAATCGTCACTAAACGAATGGTCATTTAGTGAAAACTACCTGTAAGTTACCAAATATTGAAAAAATGTATTATAGCAATGGTTCATCATTACAAAAGGAAATGGGCATCAAGATATGAGTGAAGGGAGAATGAGCTGGTAGGTGAAAAGCCCTGTAGGGAGTTCATTATATCACTGTAATTTTTCTCTTCGCATTTCACTATCAGTAGGTCACAATAGGTGGCAGCACTTGACTGATCCAGCTGATCTTGAAAAAATTAAGCAGGGTTGTTGGATCTGCTGATACTGGGATGGAAAACCATTATGTTTTGCATAGTGGGAGGGGAAATAAAGCTGGGGGATTCAACCAATCCTTTTCCTTAATTTGGTCTGCAATAAATAATGAAGCACCATCTACTGGTCTCAGTACTGTGGTAGAATAGGGCTTGTTCATTGGAGTAGTGAGTTTTATGGCAGCATATACTTTTCATGGCTCAAGAATTGGGGATAGCACTTTAACCTGACAAGCTCTATGTTTGCCACTCTTTGGATCAGCTTCACAAGACGTTAAAAAAAGGGCCCTGGAAAGGGGAATAAAAAATCCTTCATTCAGCCCTAGAGGCCAATGGTCTGTCTCCAGTTACATAAGCTGAGTAGAGAGTAAGAGGGAGGAGGTGTATTTGTGAGGAGAATATATTTGATATGTGATGTGTGCAGTCAACTTCATTCTGTGTAGGAATTCCCTTCTGCCACACTTTACTGAAGAAAAAAGGGTAAATGTAAAATCAGTGTTCAGTCTCAAGTCAGCACTGCTTTAAAAGGGAAATTTCGGTCATCTTTGTTACGAACATATTCTTTTCATATTTTTTTTTTTTAAACCTGTTGTGCTGGATTTTGTATTGGCTGTAGCCTTGCAATCTGAACTGGCTACTTCTGTGAGTTCCCCACTATAACCCCATAAGTGGCTTCAGACTACTTGAGGGAGAGAGTTTTGTGCCTTTTCCCCTTTGTGTTCCTACCAAGACAGCATTGGCTGTGTAGTCCTATGGACCTCTCCTCACATGTCCATAAGATAGCTGGGCAGTAATATGTCTATCTCAATAACATGCAAACTATGGCCTTCCTATCACTGGTTTGTGCAGAACATTGGCCTCTCTCCAGATCATTCGTCTTCCCTTCTCTTCTTCATGATTTTTGCATGAACTTACGTTTTTTGTCCTTTCTGTGCTGTAAGAATGAATACTTTTGAGGGAGCATTTCCCTTTAAGCAGCCTTCATTATAAGGAGTGTTCTGAGCTATCATGGAAAACACTCCTGAAGATTTTCAGTGCTTTGAATGAAAAGACATACTATTCCATCTTATCCTTTTAATAAATTTGCTGTAAGAAGGAAAACAAGCATGCATGCATTCATGCATCATCAGGACATCATAAAATTCTATAAATAAGACAAAAACTAATCTGGAAGCATTAGATTCTGGCTGAGATACTTTTTCGAACAAATTTCATGTCATGCTGCTTTCAAAGAGGAGCTTTGATGTGCAGTTGCCATGCATCATTCATTCATTCATTCATTCATTCAAAAAGACTTGTATAGCCACCCATATTATAACAACAACCCTGGGCAGTGCACAAAACAGTAAAAACAACAGAAACCCCCATACCATCAGAATAAAAATCAATACAAACCCTAAAAACTCCATAAAAATTCATGGCACCCCAGGGCAGCAATCTCCCATACACCCACGCACCATTTTACTGGGCTCCAGCCTCATCCTACCTCAATGCTTGTGGGAAGAACAAGCTCTTCATGGCCATCCATATCTCTGGGGGGAAGTTGTTGCCATGACACAGAAGGCACGCTTCTGAGGCCCCATCAAGCGACAGTCCTTCAATGTGGGAACACAGAGAACGCTCACCCTTTGTGATCTAGTCAGATGAGCAGGAACCTTCAGGGATAGGCGGTCTTGCAAGTAAGGCTCCATGTCTTATAAGGACAACCAGCACCCTGAACTGCACCCGGGAACCTGCTTGGACCTCATGTAGCAGTGGGGTTACATGGGCATACCGAGATGTGCCCACTACTGCCCAGGCTGTTGCATTCTAGACCTGCTGCAGCTCTGAATGCTCTTCAAGGGCAGCCCCAGGTCAAATGCATTGCAGTAGTCCAACTGGGAAGTGACTAAGGCATGAATGACCATGAACAGTGCCCCCCAAACCAGGAAAGGGTGCAACTGGGACACAAGATGTATTTGCGCCCTTCTGGACATGGCTACCTGCTTTTTGAGCAGGAGCTGAAAGTCTAGAACAGCCTTTCTCAACCTTCTGACCCTGGAGGAACCCTTGAAATATTTTTCAGGCCTTGTGGAACCCCTGAACATTCAGGTTCAAATATAGACCAGAAGTTACAAAATTATTATATTTGTTTCATGGGTAGGCCTATTGAATCAAAGCTGATTCTTACCCATCCAGGCCAATACAACCTCCAGGCACCAGGAAAGCAACTCGATGGCATCATTGAGTGGCCTGGGCAGAGATATACAGCTGGATATCATCAACGTACTGATGGTACTTAACCCAGTGCTGGTGAATGTTAAATTGAAGCAAGGAGATAATCGACTGCAGAGGTGTTTCGCAAAGCAGTGGCCTAGAGCTGGGACTCTCTACACTATCCCCATCCCAGGCCTGCCAGGGGTAATCCACAAGGAGGGAAGGTTAGAGACTGGAGAAAAGTTGTTCAGAACTGCTGAGCCCAGGGATGACCTCACAGCCAACACTGCCATTCTTTTGCACTACTATTGACTAGTCTCTCCACTTCACCCTATGCCCAGCTGATATGTCACATGCACAGCGAGGGGATATTGGATGAAGGAAGATAGCTTCCAGAAGAACTCCATCATACAGTACTTCGTCGCCCCTTCCTGCATATGTGTACAGGTTTTCGTCACTTAACAACCACAGTTGGGCCTGGAGTTTTAGTTGCTAAGTGAAGCGGTCATTAAGTGAATCTGACCCAATTTTATTACCTTTTTTGCGGCAGTCGTTAAGCAGATCACTGCAGGTATTAAGCGAACCATGTGGTCATTAAGTTAATCGTGGTTCCCCATTGATTTTGCTTGCCAGAAGCCAGCCAGGAAGGTAGAAAATGGCGATCATATGACCTCTGGACACTGTAATGGTCATAAATGCGAACCGGTTGCCAAGTGCCCAAATTGTGATCATGTGACTGCAGGGATGCCCCAGCTGTCATAAGTGTGAGGACTGGTCGTAAGTCATTTTTTCAGCACCATTGTAAGTCCAAACCATCACTAAATGAATCATTGTTGAGGACCACCTGTAAGTTGGCCAGGCTAGTTTTTTTAATATAGATCGAGTGCTCTTCCAGAAGATTGTTAGACCCATCTTTAAACAAACAAGTCTAGTGGTATCCCAGAAGAATGCTAGATTACTATTCAGAAATAATCTGATTAATAAATCACTGGCACTGGCAACCTTTCACTTGAGCGACTTGAAAGGTAGCTAAAGCCTCCATCTCAGGAATCCCACTGCACATTAAAGATAGTGATTGGTGACTGTCTTTCACACCAGTACACGATGCTTGGTGAGAGGGGAAATGCAGCCAGGGGAACCCAATAGTTACTGCCTTTAAATTAACCAACATACAGTAAAAATTCTCAAGGACAGCACCAGTCACTATCCATTTCACTAAGACAAAATACAGTTTGGCCATCAAGGCAGCAGTGCCTATGCTAGCATTCCTTTCCTCTGACTCAAGGCACAGGAGGCTGCATTGGGAATCAGGTTTTTTGGATGTAAGATGACAACTTTAATTCCATCCTCTTTTTCTCCTCTTTGATAAACAGCCAAAGAGATCCTGATGACCAGTAGGTAAGTTTTTTTGGGAGTTCTGACCCTTTTGAATTAATTCCTTTAGTTTGCTTCCTTGAAATGGAGGCAAAGTTATGCAGTGCTTAAAAGTTATTCATTTATTTAGAACCATGAATAAAATTGCTGCTTCAACCAACTAATTTGTGGTACTCATACAGCAAGTAACAACAGAGGGTGTTCTGTGACATGCAGGAGGCGGCGGGAAAGTAGAAGTAAAGGAGGTAGTTGGGGGAACCTGTAGTTCCTGCTCCCCATAATCAACTGTCCATGTCCCTCTTTGATTTCTTTTGCCTGTATCAAGAGAAGGGGTTTGCACTTGATATATGGTGTTTTTTGTATTGAATGCTTGGAAATCTCTGGAAAAACTTCTGTGTCCAGATGGCACTATGCTTTCTCCTCCTCCTCCTCTTTATTGACTCATATCCCTTTGAGTTGTTTGGCCTTTTCCCCCTCTTAATGTTGATGCAGTCTTGGGAATCCACAAGAGTTTGAATAGGACAGAAGAAAAAGGAAAAAGATACTTAGCTGCAAAAAGGAGGTCCATACAAACACATGACGAGATGGGAATATGTGGCTTACTGTGTGGTAACCACTTAGAAAATGTCGTATTTAAAATATTGTGCAATCCAATTTACAGCAGGTTTTGGACAGGTAATGAACCACAAACTAGCATGCCCTGTCAAAGTGACACTGGAGTGTGTTTGGGTGAATCTTTGGGTGCATTTTGGAATTCTGCCTATAGAAGCCTCATCCAAAACGTCATAGTAAAAGTACAAAGAGCTCAACTTTTGGATATCTAATATGTTTATGTACTGCTCTGGGCATTCTGCCTTCAGTTTGTTCAGTCCTCCTCCTCTTCATTATTTATGCTTCAAGTGATAAGAGCATATTCAAGAATGTGCCTTCTTTGTAGTATTGGAGCAATTAGCTTGTAAAAATGCCATTTTTTCTCTGTCCTTGGCAGGCATCCTGTGTCTGTGTGAGAAGGTACACTGCTCCATTCCCTCTGACTCAGAATGCTCAGATAGACATGGAAGAAATGCCTGCGAAAAAGTAGGAGCAAAGATTGGACAAAAGTTCAAGCATAGGTTTTCTGAGGCTATTGACCTTACAGTGCTTCAAGTTACCAGAACTATATTGAATAAAAGATTGAGGTTTTGGTCTAAGAAGTCCTTTCCAGGATCTGGATTCCTGACTGTGTGACAGAACTTGGGAATCAGCCATGGAGACCCACCACAGTGAGCAGATGTGTCTAATGTCCATTGCTTTACTTCAAACCTAGAAATACAGTTCTTGGGCTGAAACCTGCTGGAAATTGTGCTTCTTTCCTTGAAAGCCTTTATTTATCACTCCAGATGTACATATGAAAGTTAGTTGCAATTGCTCAATGAATGTTAATCTCTCATAGAAGGTCTCTCTTTCCGAAGACTGAGCATTGGTTTTAAAAACAGATTCCAGCAGTGAGTTCTGATTAAATGCAACCCCTACCTGAAACTTGGGCACCTGCAATAAATATTCTAGGGGCAAGGGTGGAGTTGCAGTAGAACAGATGATTGTTATTTTGGTGTAAATTTATGTAACTGTCAGAAAAAGGGTCTTTATTTTCTTAAAAAATAAAACAAATCCAGAGATAGCTGCCTATACCAAGTTAGACCATTTGGTTCATCTAGATCAGCACAATTTATATCGGTTGGCTGAACTGGAGGTTCTGGACTAGGCAAAAGACTTGAAACATGACCGGAATGGACCACAGGTTCTAGACAAGGTTGCAAACCTGGTTCACGACAAGAAAGATGTGAAGTTCCTGAACAATGTCAGGCAACCGGGGCATGGCAAGACTGGGCTGGAGATCCAAGGCAAGGCTGAAGATCAAAGGCACAACAAAGCTGTACTGGAGACTCTGGACAAGGCTGGGAGCTAGAAGCACAGCAAGGCTGAACTGGAGACTCAAGGCAAGGCTGAGGACTTGAAGCATGACGAGACTGGACTGGAGACTCTGGACATGGCTGGAAACTCGAAGTAAGGCTGGAAGTGTGCCTGGAACATGCACAAGGAAGACGAAGAGGTCTGAAGCTGGATGCGAGACTGAGGCTGCTGGGTTTGGCAAGGAGAAGATCCTCAGTGGCAGCAGATGCAGGATCCAAGTCCTTTCCAATAGGAAACACAGGCGCTGATTCCCCTCCAGTTGCAGACAATGTTTCCGACACAGGTGAGGACTCTTCTGCTGGAATTGCAAGCTTGAAGAATCGGTTGTCTTTGGCAGCTTGCTCTTCGCGCATCTGCCTTTTATGTCGATCCTTTGCGCACCTAGGGGACATGGTGGCGCTGCGGGTTAAACCGCTGAGCTGTCGATCGGAAGGTCGGCGGTTCGAAACCGCGCGGCGGGGTGAGCTCCCATTGTTAATCCCAGCTCCTGCTCACCTAGCAGTTCGAAAACATGCAAATGTGAGTAGATCAATAGGTACCGCTTCGGCGGGAAGGTAACGGCGTTCCGAGTCGTCATGCTGGCCACATGACCCGGAAGTGTCTATGACAACGCCGGCTCCAAGGCTTAGAAACGGAGATGAGCACCGCCCCCTAGAGTCGGATTCGACTGGACTTTACGTCAAGGGAAACCTTTACCTTTACCTTTTGCGCACCTATTCCCTTCTGCAGCCAATCAGGCTGCCTTCTCCTTCGCGCACTTTTCTGCCCGTTGTTCACGCACTCTGATTGGAGGATTCAAATCCTCCTCCGAAGGCTGACCAATCAGCGTCTGTGACTTTTCCCACACTGCTGACTCATCTCTGGGTTTTGCTTTCCCCATTTCAGCCCGGTAAGTTTCTGTTTCCCCCTCTGACTCAGAAAGAGTTTTGCTTCTGTTCCACCTTACAAACATAATTAGTGGTGGGAAAGCATCCACCAGTCACAACAGTGATGTAGGAATTGGGCAGAGTCTGGTTGTGAGTTTCCCTTTCTCTTGGTAAATAAAGGCTGGGAAGTGAATGGACTCATGAGGGCAGTTGAGTCACATACATACATTCAACATTTTCTTGAATGTAGAATGAGCCCAATAAAGCGGGAGAGTGATGGTCTTGCACTTTTGTGCAATTCTCCAGCTATGCAAATCTGCTTGACCCAGCAGCAGCTGCAAACCAATATTTTACAAGCAGTGGAAGCTTTTACACAAGTGCACATTCTTGCTTTGCCCTTTCTGCATCTCTCTCCCGAAGTACAAAAACAGAAGGATCAGACAGAAGGAACTCCATTTTGCAAAAGTAGAACGATTCCCCATACTTTTGGAATGTATTTTATATATCAAACTGCATCCAGCTCTTTTAGGAAGAAAAAAAATGGAGAAGCCTGCCTACAAACCAAAGAGGATAGGACATGCCTACATCAGCCACAAATGGCCAATCAGCACTGAGTTGATCTCACAATTGACAGAATGGGTGGTGAAGTTAATCAGATTTTACACATCTTCTGACTGCCTCTAGATGCAGTTAGGAGGAAAACAAAAATGTCAGTATGCCTAACGATGACCTAACCCTATCTCACTCATGGGTTGGAGATAAGATGATGGCATCCACCTCATGCACACAGCAAAAACAAGATGCTGATCTAGCGATTTAGGACAGAAATTATATGTGGGAGCTATGGGCCAGCAAACTATATCATGTGCACTTTCTTGCAATAAAGTTCAGGCTGCGGGTTTATCTGCAAGTCTGCCTTTTGTCCACTGCTATTTACTTCTGCATTTGCAAAAGTGAGTAACCTACACCAGTTCTGAACTTCTGTGAGTCTGATATCCCCAGAATGTGGGCATGGAGAGAATTTAGAATAATGTGCAATGCCCCCATGCCCTAAAAAAGGAAAAAAGAGGTACTAAGAAAGGGGAAGCTATGAAGCTCTATCAGGGGAACATAGAAAGAGTCTTGGTTCATGCTTTGGACTGGGAAGTAAGGGCAGGGCCCTTGAGACAAGCAAATGAAAGAAAATCCTTATGCTGTTCATTTGAAAGGCTTCTCCTGACATCTCAGTTCCTGAGAAATCCTTAAGTCAGGAAGGCAAAGGGGAGAGGGGATGCCCTTCTTATCAAGAAAGTAAACAGAGCTGGCTTGATTAATGTATAACAAGAACTGTTAGGTTATGATGTCTGCCTTTTTAAAAAAATTTCTGCCAAAATGACTGGCTTGCTTTGTTTGTTTGTTTGTTTGTTCTATAACATGTGCACCCTGCTTTCAAGCTGGGAAGGTTTATATTGGTAAACATTTTCCTTAAAAACTCTTGCTCAATTGCTGCTAGCTCAGACCTCACAGATATGTGGGAAAGGTGAAGCAAATTCAAATTACTCTGATTTTTTTCTAGGACTTAATACACTGATGAAGGATGAGTCTATCCCTTCCAATCTAGCTTAAACAGGCATTGCAAAACCTGTGGCCACAAATATTTGTCAACCCTAACCAATAACTATGCTAGCCCCCGATGGTTTCTGCAAGTTGGAGTCTATCTGCTACACAGGGCTCAATTGGGACCATATAACATGATTGCCTTAGAAAGAATCCTAACAAAATTTCTAAGAAATATCTTCCAGGTTACCCACTCTGTTCCAAATGTTATACTTCAACAGGAAGCAGGATTCAGTAAACTTGAATCTAATCTCTGGATAAATATCCTGACCTACTGGTTAAAATTGTATCACAACCCCAGAGGACTGACCCATCTAAGATTGGCAGATTATTTCAAATCTTCCTGGGAAATAGCTTTTCAAAAGAGACTGAGCCTCTGTGGTTTCTCCAGTGATGCCATGTTAGCCTTAGAGTCAGACCAAGCTAGATCAATACTAAGGCAAAAGATCTTAGACATAGAAGGCCAAACAGAAATTGCTGCTTTTTCTCTTAATACCTTTATCAATAACCAAATCTTAGTGCTTAAACCAGCTTCATATTTATACTATATGACAGTTCCCAAATTCAGGAGAGCTCTATTTCTAGCCCGATTCTCACTTCCCACAGCTGTTTTGGAAGGGAAATATAGGAAAATCCCATATGAAACCCAATACTGCCCCTGTGATGCAGGTGCCATAGAAACCATGGCCCATGTTCTTCGTATTGTCAGTTTTACAGGGACATTCGCCACCAGTTGCTTACCCCCTTTTTATTAAATTTCTGGGGCACTTTGATAATTTTGATTACATTATCTGTTAAGCAACCAAGATAAATATATTTCTCTGAAAGGAGCAAAATTCTGCTACATTATGTGTAAGCTTTGCCCACAAATGGTTGCCAACAGTTATTAATATTGGGGGATAATTGTGCTTGTTTTATAGAATGTATTTTATTGGTCAATGACTGAAATAAAGTTTCTGTCTATCTGTGCCTTAATGGAATCTTCATGTACGGAGGCAAAATACTTCTGAGTAGCAGATACTGGGAACAAAAAGCAAGTAAAGGCTGATGCATTCTTGTTGTCCTTTTAAGATTTCCAGAGGCATTCAGGTTGTGCCTGCACAGACACACACACATATACACACTATATATATATATATACAATGATGTGCGATACCAGTCATTTGTGGCTAATATTACAGAACCATTTAATCAAACTATAACTTAATGCTGTGATTGCTATCATCTGTTGGAGACCAAATGCAGGACAAGACAGAACCTTTGGTCTCATCTAGCTGAGCATGGCTAACTCAGAGCATGGCTAACTCCCTCCACCCCACACTCCAATCAGGACTCAGCTTCAGGTTATGTAATCAGTTGCACAACTCCTTTCTAAACCACATAGATTTCTGTTAATAAGTATAAGTGGGCAATCAAACATATACAGAGCACCTCCAGTTACCACTAATAATAGTCTATCTCTAAAAATCTGGGAGATTGGGAAAGGCAGTGGCCAGATTCACATATCATAAGTATCATATCATATGTGTGGTATGTATGGTTTTGGTTTATTATGTTGCATTAACCTATCCATTATGACTTATTCAACAACCACAATTAAGCCATACTGTAACTTAGCACAATTTGCAAACTCAGGCATTTCCAGTGGCCACTCTACTAGTGTGTATCATGGGCTTATTTTCACCAGAATGTCAGTGATAATGCAGCATGAAGGGATGAGGAACTTTGCTTCCAAGTCAGGGGTGTTAATTGTAAGCAAATCTGCATCAAAGTCCACTTTGGTGCAATCCAACATTATTGGGATTAACCCATCGTGCTAAAATATGTTCTGTTTAGATATGATTGGTTGACTACATGGTGGTTGGTTGGTTTTACATATTATACTAGGCCATCATAAAACATGGTTACAAACCACAGTGGCTGGGCTCACGTACTACACTAAAGCACTACATAATTTGCTCGGATCCAGTTTAGCACAATGTGTGGACCGAACTATTAGGTTCTATTTCAGTCAGGGCTCAATCCTGAATGCACAAAAGTGAAAGATTCAGTACAGTATAAGAGAATATACAGTGTCAAGCTTACAAATTATATTCTGTGTTTTTTTGAAATAAAGGAACAGTTATACATTTCTTTCAGTTGGTATTTCAGTTCTCTTGCTTAATAGGAATAAGGTATGTAAAAAAAATGATTGAGATCTTCTTGCTCAGCAATATACAGTATAACTGTGTGAAACCTCCAGGGAAGTTGATTCCATCCACCTTTTTAATTTCTTAACTCTTGAAGATAATTGCTCTCCCTAAAAAGCATTCAAATAAGAATAATAGGATTTGCCTTCTGAATTCCTCCATTGAGACATTTTGCTCTCCTAGTTCTTCCAGAGAGCCCTTTTCAACATTATAGTTTTAATTGGTCTATAAATTTGGCCTGACTGTAAACCTGAATTTATTAATGACCTACCTTGGGACTGAGTAACGGTACAGGTCTACATATATCACTATGGACTTATGTATATTCTTTCCAGTTTATTTTGTGCTCCTGTAGTGTGTATGACTGGGGAAAGGCAAACAGTAACAGAAAAGTGCTCAAAATCACTGTAGGAGAAGATGGGGTGGAGAGAAGAAAGGGAAAAAACTAAATGTATTATTGATGGCACCAAATACTGTATCCAAGGCTTGTTAATATGAACATCATTAGGTGTGACACAGAGCCAAAGTCCTAATCACTTGTATTTATGAAACACCCAACATTTTTTATTTCATTGGCTTTTGGGATGCCTGGACATATGCTAAAAAAAAACACCATTATGATCCTTCATCAAAATTGCTCCTGTAGTTTCAGTGGACTGCCCAATCCCTCCCACGGCTGGTATGTCTGCATAGAAGTGGCATAATGAGCTGCTAGCTGCAATAATCCAGTCAAGAGGTGGTTGCAATTTAGAAGCACGCTTAGTGCAAATGTGGTGGAATGGGGAGAACCAGAGGGATATAGTCAAACCTGAAAGGAAGAACAGAAAAAGGTTCTCTGGGGGCAGTGCTGCTCTGTTACAGATGGGGTGGGGGTGGGGGGGGGAAGGACTGTTGTATTGTACCAAAAACTAGGGCCTCAGCAGGTGGCAGCACTTGGCCAACTTTGTGTTCAAAAACTAAGGAGGATTGGGATTCCTCTAAGGAATATTTAAGATTGTAGGCTAGACTAGGAAATTAAAAAAAAAATTGGAAGAAGGTAGTAGCAAACCATTTCTACATTGCCACTAAAAAAAACTATTGCTCCACTCATTGGACTGCCTGAATTGGCCTGCTTGACACTTTTTCCAGCTCTCCAATATCCCTTTAGAAATATGGTGATCAGGATTGTGCACATTTCACACTTAATTATGAGATTATACACACACAGAGAGATATGTGTTTGTGTGTGTGTGTGCCTTGTATTATTGGCAGTTTTAATTTTTTGTTTCTTTCCCAATGAATTCCATTGGGGACTTGTTTTCAAATGTACCTGTGTATCTCTCTTACAGCAACCTACTTGTCTGTCTATGCTTCTCCTCAGTCTCGTCAGTCTATATAGCTACCAATCGTCTTATTCAGCCCAACACAATCATTTCTGTTCCTTGCCTCTGCCCCTTTTCCCTTTCAGCCCCTGCCACTTTTTATTTTAGCTCCTTATCACTTGACCCTGAACCATATTTTACATTGAGGTCATTCCCAAAGAAGGATTCTCCACTCTGCTCCAGTTGGAAAGCAGCTTTGTATCTATGAGATCACACAATTGATTGTTTTAGCTCTAGGCTCAGTTTGTATTTCTTTTTGCATTTATGCCTTACTCAAACGCTTTGCTCCTGACCTGCTGCAAATCCTGAAAGAGGAATGCTGATTTGCCAGCTTCATGGCTTCCCCTCAGTAACCCAAGCAAAACAAGCATGGGTGAAATTGAATTTTCTTTCCCTTTTGAGTGAAGGGGATGGACGGAGGGGAGATTTTTGTAGCTCCAGGACCTGCAGTAGCCTAGAACAGGGCAGCAGATGAATGACATATTCTCCCTTCTCCTTAGCCTTCTTGAGTTAGTAGAAGTAAAGATGGTATGGATTCTCAAACCACTTTTAAGAGAGTAGGGAATAGAAGTGCCCTGAAGCAGCTTCTTAAGATACCCTTTTACCCTTGTATTATTTTTTCCAAGCTCTTTTTTTCTTTTGTAAGGTGATTTCACTTAACTTGGAGTATAATCTGGTGGTTAAATCTGTATTATTTTTTAAAGTAGTTTGAATAATGCCACATATTTGGCTGTTTAGTTGTTTTAGATAACACTAACACTGATGACTGTTGTATATTTAAAATGCTATTCAAACACTAAAACTATTATTCTTAGTTTAATACAATTAATTATGGAGCTTTAGAATGTAACATTCAATCCTGCCAAAGGCACTTAAATAGTGCTCATGAAAAAGTTGAAAGAGTAAGAAGGGCCTGCCTAACCATAGCCAAGCAGAAGGCCCAGATGATATCTCTACAATGATTCTCTCACAGTGACTATGTGATAACCGACCATAAATACCTTTTACTGGGGAATTCTTGCAAGAATGGGTCTGCTATGAGGTTTCAAAGTATCCCTGTCTCATTTAGTCAGAGGCACCTATATGAAAAGGTAGATGCATTCTCAGGGTAAAGTTTTGCTTTCAAATTGAGAGGGTTCAGCATTGTCTGTAAAATCAAGTTGTAAGAATAAAACTGTAAGGTTTAAAAAGCATTAAGGGGTGCCAGTACCATATCTGAAGCACCATTGCTTGCTTTGCATCTGTATACTGCACACCGCTACTCTGGAGCGCTCCTGAGGCACTATGGAATTAGGGCCTTATGGCAATATGAAGTAGCTTTGAACTTTCCTGATTCCTCTTAGTTTGGGGATTTTAATCAACTTATTTCTGATGCTGCACTACTTTATCTGAAACCAGAAGCAATGCTGCTGCTTTTTTTCCCCCTTTGCAATATTTCAACTCAGTGAAATTTGTATGCAGGTGTTCCCATCTCTATAGAGCTTCAGTGTTTCTTCTCCATGCCAGCCACCACAGCAATATGCATTCCCAATTATAGCTACTAGGGAAAGTACCTGTTTGTGAATCATCTCACCTTCAGAGTTAGCAAGAGGTCTTCTGAATGCAACAGAGGAATGGCTTTTCCTACAGCCAGGAAGCTTCCCTTCATAGCAATCCATTCTCTGTTATGCTGCTGTTGTTGTTTTCAGACTGAAGCCTCAGCTACATTTTATAAAATAACTAACAACAAGGCACAACAAAGCTAAATATAATTTCTGGTTCTGCCTTTAGGACCAAACTAGACGAGGCAATAGAGATCCATAATAGAGGCTCTACACTGACTCTTTCATCTTGGTTAGGTTTCATTCATATAATAGTAATTGCTGCATGTACTGTGTATGTTTTAAGCATCTTGTAATCTGCCCACAGCTCTTCAGATGACAGAGATGAAAGGGCATTTTCTATCCCCAGCATCCTTCTCCCTAGAAATGTAAGGCTACAATCACATGCGTGCAGCTAATTTCCATCCATTTCACCTTGGGGTTCTCAGTCAGTCCTTCCACTCTTGGTTCTCTTCCACAAGTAGCTTTAACCTTCCAAAGCTTTCCAGCAAAGGGAGCCCTCAGCCAGCTTGCCATAAAACACTGACTCTGTTCCTCACTAAGAGAGGGAATAATTTAAAACCCCTTTTAAACAGAACTGGAAAACAGAACTCTTCTTCCAAGGGTTTTCCGATAAAAAATATGTACGATATGTGCCATCAGTTCAGCCTGAACTGCCTGATACCCTCTCGTATGTCCAGATGGGTAGCTCTGTCCCTTTAGCCCAGCTCTAGGAAAATAGAAAGGTACTTCAGAGCTTCCTGGGCCAAGTCCAGAAATACAGAACTTATCAACTCTTATGCCATTCTTACAACATTGGAGGTAGCTGTACAGTCACGCAGTCTTGCAACTGGGGAAAATCAAAGAGAAACTCCCATTTTTGCCAAAGAAGCCCAATAACCAAGTTGACTGGGAAAAGATAAAGGAAAACAAAGGAAGGGAACAATCACGAACACAACATTCCAAATGAAATCAATATAGTTATCCTAATACTACATGTGGTTGTAGTATATGATAACTTCCAGTGAGAGCTAATTGGTAGCTTTCATCGATGATGTCATCAAAGTAAACCGTCAAAACCCACATGGTACCACATATGACAGTTTAGATAATTCCATCAAGAAATGCTGCTTATCAGCCCTAAAGGTAACGATTAGCATAACCCTCCACATGATTGCATTGACCTCTGGTAACCCTAAGGCTTGACTGTACTGAAAACCTACATTCCGAAGCAAACCTTATTTTGATTGCTTTTAAACTAAAGCCCTAACCAAGTTTTATTTTAGCTGAGTTTTTTTTTTTAAATCTGCCTCTTAAATGCAGGGGAAAAAAGAAATGTATTGGTACAGCTTCTTTCTGTTTTTTTTAAAAAGTTAGCTACATATACATATATTTGCAAAGTTTAACTGGAAACACACACACCTCCAACCCTCCAGCAAGCAATGCACGTACAGTAGTGAGCAGGCCCTATTTTGAGCATTTCTGGAGAAGGAAAGCTACTTAAAAAACTCCTGTCTGTAAAGGTTTAACTGCAGGTCTGCAACTGACCAGAGACCCACCCTCAGAATGACTGCAGTCGTGTGCAAAGCACATCCTGCAAGAAGAGTTTTGTTACGTGTCTGGCCATGGCAAAGTAACTTCAGTAAGTATGTGCAGAGCATACCCTCTGCAAGGTCACTCTTAGCAAACGGAGTGTTGGTTACGTGTCCTGGCACACCTGGATAGAGGCCACATTTGACTTAGACTTTTAAAATTCTGAGTGCTTCTGAAAAACAAAGGGCTATAGTGTTGACGATGACGACTTCAAACACCAAAGAGGAGTTTAAAGACCCTGCAAACCTTTGTGCATCACTGGAGGTACCCTCCAACACCTGGAGCAACTCAAGATCACATTTCTCAGGACTTGCCAAGCTACAGCCTCCATGGAAGGAATAACCACGGCTGACGAACAGCAGTAAAATCTGTGTCAGAGTTTTGATGAAGGAAATTGTTTTTTCAGATTGATCTTGTTTGGCTGTTGTAAGCAGTGCTGCAATTCTGATGAGGCTGAGCAGGGGAAAATGGAGGTAATATCAAGTAATACCTTGAATGAACAGCCCGCCCTTTAGATCCCTGCCAAGGACCCCTTGGAGGTAAGTAATCGTTTCTGATTTCTTGTTATGTAAATATGAGTTGCTGGACATCATCCTAAAGGATCTGATTTATATTTTGCAGTCTCTGAATTAACACCACCTAGCAGTTTGAGGCCATGTTTATATTACTGCAATAACTGCTGCTATGACCCATTTTCTGAGGATTTTTCTGATTTGGTGTACAGCCGATTCCATTCCAGTAGAAGGGCCACACTAGAGTGCTGCAATCCAAGCAAAGACTGGCCTGATTGTGACCGCAGCTCTAATTCACTGGATACAGACCAGCCAGAAAAATGTGCATATTGTAAAATAATATGATACGAAACTACTTCTTTGAAGATGTTGATGACATCCAATGATGTAGAAATGCCCCTCTGTACTCTGTATATCTGTACATTATCATTAAAAGTAAGTTTTAAGTTGACTTGTGATCATTTCTCCAGTTCTTTAATATGTTGGAATATGAAAAAATTCTATGGAGCTTTTATTATATCCTTGGTAATGTACAGAGTTATGGGGTATGAATTCCCTTCAGGGCAAGAGGCTTATATCTTCATAAAACCTGCAAGGGTCAACCACCCTAGATATTTCAAAATTTTCCGAAGAAAACCATGGAAAAAAGTTTGTCTTGTCAGTGATAGATGTAGTATTCCAAATATGCCTAGGCCAGCCCTTTATCTGACAAGTTGAGGAGAGAGGTAGCTGCTTCCAAACAGGGCGTGCACCCTGAAAATTACAAACAGATGCAGGTACAGAATTCTTAAACAACCCTCTGAAGAAACTTTTAGAAACACTACAGTGTTTATCGCTTTGTCACTCAGAGTGAAACTAATGTAGCTGTAACTGAGAGGCTTCGCTGTACCTTGAAAAGTAAACTGGACCTATTTACAGCTAGAAATACCCACTATTACATGGACATTTTGGCCAATGTTTTTTGGTGCTAAAATATCACTTACCACCATAGCATCTGGGCTGCCCCTGACATTGTAAACCCGGCTAATGAATGGGATATGAGGGTACGACTATACGAGGAAATTTTTATAGGCAAAAGGAAGAAAAAAGATAATAAATCACATCTGAATATCTAGATTGAAAGGGTGATTAGAAAAAGGCTATTAGTAAACCTACACAGATGAAATATTCATTATTAAAGAAATAGGGACAAGGAGTAAAAGAGTCTTATATAGATTAAAAGACTACACAGACAAGTTGTAAAGGGCTCTTTTTACCCACTGACTAACAGCATATGCACAGAACTGAAATAATGCTCAGAAAAAGAATGTAGGAGAAATGCAGACAAATTCTAATCAACTGGGTTGGTTGTCAGAGATGTTCAACAGTTGGGTTGAGATTGAGGCACAGCACCTTTGACATAGAAGGGTTTTACATCCAGCAGTGGTTTTCCCCAAAAACAGAAATTCCAGTTTTACTCTTCAATTAGCAGCTCCTGGATCAAGAAAAATAGAATTAGTAGAGATATACTCACCCAGCTGGACCACATTAACTTCAGATGCACATTTTGAAACTGCTAATGAGAGAGAGGGAATTTTTCTTTGAGAAGCGGGTACTATGCCAGTATCCAAGAACTTTGGAAAACACGAACAACCTTATATTAGATGCCAAGGATAACACTAAGATGACCACGCAGAATGATCTGGTAGTTCGAAAAAACAATTTTAAAGGAAATGGTACATATGCCATTCTAGCTAGTGAAGAGCTTGGACATGTATTAGGTCTGTTCCGTAGATACCGTTTCAAAACATTCCTGTTTGCAGCAGACATTATTGAAAGCTTCAATGTGTTATATGTTTACGCAGACATTGTACAGCATCAGATAGTGGGAGACCTCTATGTGCTATTACTGTGTATCTGTATATCTTGCACAATGTTTTCATCATGGTAACTTATGACAAGTGGTATTGCATTGCAGTGAGCAAGCGTTACATCAATATCCTTACTGTGGAAATCAAAATCGACCAGAACAAAATTATCTGTTTTTATCATGGGAAGGTGGTTATTAAGCCTTATTTTAGGCTACAGAAAAGTGAAAGATGGTTGTGATCAAGGATCATGGAAGTCCTCAAGATTTCACAGCTTACTACAGAGCACAAGCTGGTAGAGATCTTGCAGGCTTCTGAGGAACCCCCGTCATGTATTGGGCAAGTTTAGAAAGACTTTTTAGAAAAGCAATGCCTTTTCTGAGGCAAGGCTTAAAAATGGTTAAACTGCACATGTACTCTGCAGCCAAGAATATTGTTAGAGATGTGGATGAGCTCATTTTGTTGAGGGAGGGCAAGAGGGATCAGGTATGGCTATAATCAGGAAGAGTAATGCACTAGGCCTCCTGCCCCCGTTAAAAAGAAGGTCATGAAATAACTCTACCATACAGAGAGGAGATGTTCATGGAAGAGAAAGCATTATGACAAGCAGGACACATTCTAATTCAAAATGGTCTTTATCCACAAGGGCGCTGAAGAATGTGTTTAATCCAAGCTGGACCTTTTGCAACTGGCACTCGCACAAATCAGAACTGGAAATGGTATGTATGTTGAAATCCCTCCATTATCCATCCTCTCACCGAATGCCCCCTGGATTTTTTTTATCGCTGGTCATGGCAAATGTTACACAGCCTTAAAACCTTGATGCACATGTGTTGCAAGATCATGAAGGTTGATGGTAGAGTTATTGATAATGGTGCATGGGTGGCCCTGACCAACTACTCTATAATATCAGTTTAACCAGCTGAATGTTACCATGGGAGACCATTCCATCACACAGAGCCACCATTGGTATTCTTACCGGGCTATGATTGAACTCATCCTAAACTTCGGTAGTGGTGCACTGGGGACTTGGTTTATGGCTGGAGCAATTCAGAAAGAACTCATACAGAATGCCTTCTTGCTGCCTATAGGAAACCCCAACCTCAGGGCTACAGCAAGAAATACAGCCCAGAGTCATCAATGGAATCTGCTGGGCTCTTTGCATAGCAATCTGTTTTTTCAAGACAAGCTGCTGATTAATGGTGTTAACGTGAAAGTCAAACTCACACAGAGTAAATGGAGTCGATTGCCTGATGAAGGATGGCAATGGGAATTGCAAAGTGCAACTCCTGTCAGCCTCTCTCTTTGTAAAGTGTATAAAAGTAGCACCTGGGATGCACTTGGGCCATGCAAAGCCTTGCTGATAGATGTCCTGCTGATCAAGTAGGCATGAAGGTTTACAGTATTCTGATGGGCAGCCTTGTGTGTAATCAGGAAAACCTATTTCTGGGGCAGCTGCCTAAACAAGCACTGATTAGGTTTCTGGACAATGTGGTCTTCAGTGGTGATTACAGGACAAACCCTTTCAATTCCCAGTACTGCAATTTCCAAAAGGTTCTGTGTGGAGTACAATTGCCTTTCCAATGTGACAATTTGCATCTGGGCACAGGGGCAATAGAATATTTGGAATTCGGAGTGATTGTTCTCATTTTCTTATCTTGGAAAAACAGGTTTTGAAGAATGAGAATAATACTCAGGTTTCAGTGATGTATCTTCTCCGCAAAGGCCTTTTCTGCTTGATTACTGTCACAGGCTGTACAGCCATGTACCACTGCTAAATTCCCTGTTTTGTGGAAATTATTTGTTATCTTCAAAAGATGATGGAAGACCCACCATAAATTTATTATATGGAAATGTATTAAGCAGTTCTTTATACAAAAGTTGCCAGCAACTGTAAAACCATACAATATTTTGAAGATTTGAGACAACACAGAATCACCAAGTTCTAACATTTATTTGATAAAGAATAATCGTCCAGAACTTGACAGCCTGCTTACAATATAAGAGAAAGGATGTACAAACTGTACATTTTTCCCGTTACGTTTCATAAACTTAAGTAGCATACCATAGTCTTTGCCCTTCACAATCCTTTTATTGTATATCACCGTTAGAGTTTTTTGAAATCCCTGTGTTTCTACCACCCACTATTCCTTAACTCTGGCAATCCTAAACTGCTGCACTGCTCTCTTTCTTACCCTCCTCCTCAGACAAACAGTAAGCATCCACAAAACCTCTCAGGCTCTGAAACTTAAATTATCGTAATGAGTGCTGTTCGGCATTAGCCCCTTCACCTTCTGCACCATTTTCCCATTCAGAAAAGGCTACCTGTATGTTTTGAGGCCTGCTGACCCAGACTCAGGGATTGTGGGATCTTGTCAGTTGCCCTAAATAATTGCCTAATGGTGTTGTTCATGCCCCTTCCTGGCTGATAAAGATGTCTCTATCATGATACAGACAACTCTCATCCAAACCATCCAGGAGCCCGTGCACTTCCAACCATGCATAAGCGATAGTAAAATATGGGTATGTTAGTACACATGGATTTGATGGGTGGTGTTTGACAGTCTGTCAGAAAACTAAAATGATGAAACTTCATAATATGGCACAAAAAAAAATTGAAGAACTCTGGATTTGTCACTACAAATGTGGTTGCCTTGTTGAGCTCTGCCCAAACCTACCCCACTTCAAAGTGAGTTTAAAAGAGCTTAACTATGTCTTTTGAAAAAGTTCACCAACATGACCTGAACAAGGTTGGTAGAGGAGAGCCCAGCAGCAGGGAACCGTGTAGATCGGTGCTTCCCAATTTTTTTCCTTCATTACCCCAAACCACTTATCAGAAAGTCCTTTTTGCCCACTGTAGGTAAAACACTTTAAGTCTATTTAAATGTCCCTGTTGTGATTGGGTAATGGGTTCGTGTGTCGTTAGCTGAAGAAAAACCACTTTTACCCAATTTGGGGTAATTTACTCTGGTTTGGGAAGCACTGGTGTAGATGCTGAAGACAAGGCTGCTCAGTGCTCTGCAGATCAGCTATTTGGCAGCACCAGCAGCAGACCTGCGCATCAGCATGTGCTGCCTCTCAGCCGAGTGGAGCTGGACTGAAGAGAGCCAGGTTGCTGATTGGCAGCTGTAGCGGTGGTGGGGTAGACCTGTTTGGCAGAGCCAATGGATTCCTTGGTGTTGCAGCCAGTTCCAAACGAATTAAAACAGATTTTGTTTTACATGTAAATAAGCTTTATTATAAAATTTAATGGAAAAATGCTAACATCTTTTGTAGATGACAGGAGTGACACACCAGCCTTTTCAGACTAACAAGCAACCTAGCCCCAATTATTAAAAGTGGATTAGTGTCCTCAATGCAATGTACGATGTCAACAAAAAGTGTGAAATATAATTTATCCAGCTTGGTGGAAAAGTTTATGATGATCCAAAGAGGCTCAGCTCTGGAAAGCTACAGCAAAAGGTTGTAATGAGTTCTGTTTTAGGGCAGCCATCTCATTCTTCTCAGTCATATAGACAACCCCCCAGACAACAATGAAGGAATTTTTTTCATGATACTCTACAGGCTTTCAGAATCTGAGTCATGCTAACATCTTGAGAACTCACCATTTCTAAAAATAACACAAAATAAAATAAAATTAGGGTGTTAGGGTTAGAACTAACTTGAAGTACTATTTTTGTTACTCTTTAACTATTTGCTGTGTTGCAAAACCTACAATAACAAAATAGTATAATTCCAACCTGTATGTTCTCCATTTTCCTTCAAAAAAGACTGTGTGGTTCAGGAGTGCAGAGTCTTTCTCCTACCCTTTGCTTCGGAGCTTCAAGAGTCAGTTTCACATCAAACAAATCAGCCTCCCTCCTACTTGAAAAATACCCATGCTTTTGCCCAGGTATACCAGGATTTATAACCAACGCCCACTTTACTAAGTGACAGACATCCTCTGCACATGCCTAAAGTAGTTACTGTGGACACGCCCAGGCATGTAAATTACCTCCCCTTGCATGCTATGCTTTGCACCTGTTTGCTCAGTTGCAGACCTGCAGCTAAATCTTTACCCAGAGCAGTTTAAAGTTTTTTACTAGCTTTTATTTTTCTTCAGAAAGGCTCAAAATAGGCTTTGCTTGCTATGCTCATTTTTTTCATTGCTTGCTGAAGAATTCAATGGGTGTGTGCGCACATGTGTTTCCAGTTAAACTTTGCAAACGTAGATACATGTATTTAACTTTCAGAAAAGACAAAAAAGCAGGCTGTGTCTTTAAAAGCTCTTTTCCCCTTTATTTAAGACATTGGTTTTAAACCCTGAAACAAAACTTTATTAGGACTTTATTTCAAAAGCAGTCAAGATAGGTTTTGCTTCAAAATATAGATGTTCAGTGCCTTAGGGTTACAGGAGGTTAATGTAGTGAAGTAGAGGGTTATGTTAATCATTAACTTTAGGGCCAACAAGCAGCCTTTCCTGATGGGATTCGGTAACACATCATATCCATCTGGGTTGTGACCTGGTGACGTATGTACCACATGGGTTTTGATTGTTTACTTTGATGATATCACTGATTAGAACTATGGATAAGCTCCCATTGTAAGTAGCATATAGAAGCATCCTACTAGAATTCCTCTCACATTCAGAGTTCATTCCAGAGAGGCTAGCTGGAGAGAGATCTTCCATGCTTTCTGCTTAGCTGTTCCCTCTTTGCTGTTGCTTTTCTCTTTAGCGCTATCTTCAGCTTTCCAAAAAGTGAAGAATATCAGAAAGCCGGCTTGTTTGGGGTGGCTGTTGCTTTGCCCAGCCAAGGAAAAGGCCCCATGTCCAGTATCCTGTGTCTAGCCAGCAAATCAAAAAATAACAGCTGGCCGAACTTACCTTCCTAACAGCCTATGATTGAATGATAAAAGTCCTGACTAGTTTTTACAGTTATGTCTTTGTATGAAAATATATCTCAGAAGCTTTCTTCAAAAAGCAAAGGATAAATTCCATGTATTCTAGTCACTCAGTATAGAGCAGAGCGAGAACTGAGATTTTGTCCCAGCATCATGCTCCCAAGTTATATACCCCCTCTATGAAAACACCCGTGGTTTCTGAGTCAAACTCAGTTTCATTTAGATACTCAGAGAACAATGCTTGCTGTGAGAAAAGCTTCAGGGCAAATGCATATTCAAGTGATGCAGTTACTGTCTTCCAATGAACTTAGAGCAGACTTGGCCCAAGATTGGAAGAGATGCAGAATGCAAACAAAGGGAAGTGGAGAAAGCATTAATATGAAGCTCTTCTTATTGTTGTCCATGGTGTCCTGCTGTGCCACCCATTATTCCTGCTGCTGTCTGTGGTTTTTGGCTGCATCTCATCACAATTTCTGTTGCTGCAGGTGATGCCATATCCTGGTACATGGCATTCCAATGGCTGCCGAAAGCATTCTACTACAGTTATGTTGTTGGGTATGGCAGACTGTTTTGAATTGTCTAGATACTGTATGATGTACTCCTTTCTGTTTGTCTTAGTCTGTTAATCTGTATACTTGTGTATGTCTGTCCGGGGAGAGAGACAGAGAAAGCAGTACCGTGTAGACCAGCTATTATACTTGCCCAAAGCAAAATGCCCGTTCATGTATAGGTCTTCATTCAAAGCACTTGGAAGCAGCAGAGCTTTGCTTCTGACTGCAGAGTGGGGCTTACATGGTTGAATACTCTTTCATACTCTTCCGCCTGACATCTTGCTTTCTACATGCCAGAAGTATGCTCTCTTTGCAGTTACTGTTTTTCTGTGTGCCATATATTTGCATGTCTTTCTTTCCTTTACAGGTTCATCTTCAAAGCTGAGGACAGCCACCCTGATTCCGCAGTAGTTTATTGAAAAAAAATCACAGTTGATTTCCCTCTGTAGGGATTGACCACTTAAAACTGCAAGGGAAGACAATGAGAACTTGGCTTTTACAGGTGGATATAAAAAGTGATCTCCCTTTCTTAGCTTAAGGAATGCCCCACTAATCATAAAACCTGATTGGGCAGGCTTAAAGGGTTACCTGAACTGAAGCTGAGAGTAGGTATTTCTCCACTCTGTGCTGCCACAGTCTGAGCCCCAGGGATACAGGTAGCCCCCCCAAAGCTTTGAACACAGCCCCCAGTGCCCTATCAGAAGTTGTCACCAAATTGTAAAATGTAATGTGACCAGAGAGATACATACATTTAATTCAATTCAAATATTAATTGAATTTTCATATGACCCAGCCCCTTCTTTTTCATCACCCTATCTATTTGGAGAGTAGTCCCAGCAAGGCACTTAAGGCCAAATATGGTCCTTGTTCCAAAAACATTTTGCACTCTTCCTCTTGTGCCACAGCATCTACATACTGCTGTTTGTCAAGTACTTGGCCATGTTTCTTGGGACCTATTGAAATCAGTTGTGATATTTTAGGCTGCAGTCCCAAGCATACAGACGGAATTTAGTTCAGTTCACTGAAGTGGAACTTAACATTATCCAATAGAAAATCCCACTGAATGTACTAAATTTAAATTTTAAATTTTAAAAAACGTACATAAAATATTTATATAGAATTAAATGGGACTTAATTCCATGTAGGTGTATTTAGGATTGCAGCCTAAATTAAAGTTGTCATTGGGATAAAAATAATGAACCTTCTCAAATCTTTGTTCTCAAGCAAAATCTCAATTGCATAGGAAGTGCCATATTAAATAAAATGACATGCAGGTTAGCCTCAATAAACATTGTGTCATGTTCCCCAATCAAATGTTCCCAGAACATCTGATTGGATTCATATGCATGAATGGAGTGAACATGTATTAGGACTTGCAGGTCAGCAGAAGTGGGAGGGGGGCATGCCAGGAATGTGAAAGCATCTTGTTTGGACTATCTCTGGCATCCAAGGTCAAGCTACTGAGCCATTGGAGACATCTGCAGGGAACTGAACTGACTGGCATGAAAAGAGGGGCTGTGTGCCAAAGAAAGGGAGGGGGTTGAGCTCATTGGACTGTTTAACTTAGGGAAAACACGGGAACCTTTATTCACAACTTTTTCACTCTACTGTGTACTACACTCCATTAAAGAAATTTCTAATCTAATCAATTATGAATTTAATTTAATGGCAAGCTGAGTAGCATAGTCATTACATAAAGTTGCGAATCCCCATCCAGTTCAACTCTACCTGGAGATGTTTGTACCCAGAAGAGAGTCCAGAATACTACAAGATGTTGAGAGTGACATCGGGAGATCCAATTCAACTGATTGAGGAAGAAGAGACAATGACCCAACAGATAGAACCAGAGGTGGTACCTGAGTAGATGGTTGGGTCTGATGGAGATTCAGAAACTGAAGGAGCTGTGGGAATCTCCCTACCTCCGCAAAGTTGTACTGTGGAACTGGACATAAAGCTGATTACTTTGGATGTCACTCAGGGTTCCAAGGCGAGCGCATCTTGGCTCTAACCACCCAGTCATCCAGATCTCAAGGAAGTGGAATGGATGCTACCCAGAGATCATCAGCGAAGCACCAAAACCTGGGAAGATGGGACAGAGGGCAAAGCCATGAGGGCTCCTCACCAGTCAACAGATGTGCGACTGAGGCGCACGAGAACCAGCTCCAAGGATTTGGAACCTGAACGAGGGGTTACCCCTGAGTGGACGCAGAATTTAGAAGCCCGAGTAGCCTCAATGGAAACCATATTGCAAAGCATCTTATCACTAGATCAGGAGTTACATTAAACAGAGGTGGGATCCAGTATCTCATCAAAAAGATCAACACCTGAATCGATGCCTGGATCAAAACAGCTGTCCCCAACATCGGAGAACAGGAAAAGCAGTTGGCCTTCAGTAATGTGGGGAGGCCCATTGACAGGGCATGTAAGTCTTCCCCCCCAAAAGTGGATCCTGTGAACTGCATGTAAAGTTTAATGGGGACCCACAACAATTATCCTTTTTTTATGGATAAGGTGGGGGCCTACAGGTATATGGAAGAATTTGGGGACATATTCCCCACAGAATATTCAAAGGTGAATTTAGTGGGGTCCCGACTGAAGGGGCCAACTGCCGACTGGTTGGTGCAATTACACGACGCCGCAGCTCCTGAACTCCGCAACTTGGATGACTTCATGAGAGCTCTAAGGAATTGCTTCGAAGACCCACTAGCAAAGCTGTGGCCAAAACAGCCCTCCAACAACTCAGACAAGGGTCCGAAACAATGTCAGAATACGCTATGGAGTTTAAAGCTTTGGCTGGGAAAGTAACTGATTGGTTGGAATCTACCAAGGTGGATTACTTCAAAGGTAGACTGCTGGGCGTTGGGATGAGGGGACCCAAGCACAGTGAGAGAGTGGATCTGCTTAGCAGGAGAAGTGGAAAACACTTCAGAAAACAGGTGCGTGCTCAAGCAATGGGAAAAAACACCGGAGCTCCAGGAAATCTACAGGTGGGGGCGAGAAAGCAAAGTCAGCCCTGGAATGAAGAAAGAGAACGAAGAGTCAAAAAGGGGCTGTGTTTCAAGTGTGGAAAAGATGGGCATCGAACCTCAGATTGCCTCGGTCGGGGTCAGCCACAACCACAAAACCTGGAAGTAAGGAGGTGAAATCCTCATCTGTCAAACGCAAGGGATTGGTGGCTAGTGCAACTGCCCATAAAGAGTTTTTGTTCTGCTCAGAGGATTCTGGAAAGGATTCTGAAGATGAAAACCCCCAGCCGGTGGGAAATGAGATATGCCTGCTCTGAAATGTGCTGACAGACAGGCAGTGGATGATGGGTGCGAAGACCCACTGGTAAGTGATGATTGCCCAGTGCTATTGGTGGGAGTGCAGTTGAAGAACTTGAGAAATATAAACACAAGGCTGATTTAACAGCCATGTTGGATTCAGGGTGCACAAGGTGTTTGATCCATCCTGCTATAGTGACGGGGTTAGACATAAAAGTGAGAAAGCTAAAGCAACCCATAGTGTTTATACAGTTGGATGGATCAGAGGCCTATGGGGGTCCAGTGGAATATTATACAGAGACTGTAGCAATGTGCATAGGGAGCCATACAGAGACCTTTCAATTTATAGTGGCACCTATCACAAACTATTCTATAATTCTGGGGTTGCCATGGTTGAGGAGCCAGAAACCCAAGTGGAGTGGGAAATTGGAAATTTAATGGCAAGCTGAGTAGCACAGTCATTACACATTGTAGGAGTTACTTCTGAGTCAGCATGCATTGAACAACACTAAGGCACTTCCACACCACAGTTTCCACTCTTCAATTTCTCACAAAGCAGTTTGCAGCTAACCTATATTTATCTTCACTTCTGTTGACCTCAAAATACCATAAACCCATCAGTTCTCAGCTCCATTGTCTAACAGGAGAATACAAAAAAAAAAGTAATCCAATCCAGTTGCTCATTATCCATCACTCTCTTCTGCTTCACCCTGTTCCCCATTTCTGTGCCTTTGGCCTATCAGCTGGGCTAGTTTGGGTACAGGTTTAGGGCTCTTTCAGAAGAGTCCTCAATCCATGTCCAAAACTAAGTCAGTTGACAGGTTATAGGCATGGAGCACCTCTGAATCTGCAACTTGTTGGGCATTTGGGCATGGCAAATTGCTCTTCTTGATTTGTCTCACATTAAACAGCAAGGGCAGCACAACTTGCTGGCCTCCTTCCTAAGGCAGAATAAGGATCAGCAGTGAGGGCTGTTGATTAGGAGAAGAACACTTTAATGAAGCCATCTGGCTGCTCCCTAAATCACACTAGGATCAAGAAGGGTTAGATGTAGAAAGAGATTGGCTTTGTTCAGCAATTGACCGCTATCTGGAAAGTCAATGGGAAATTAAAAAAAAAAAAAAGCCATATGCAAGATTCAGTCCCTGCCAGGGGACCTGAGAACAAGACATCCTGGCAGCAGACAAGTCAAGATGGATTTTACTTTGATAGCAGGAATGTCTTTGCTAATTCTGCATGTGCTGCTTCTGGATAGTTTGACCTACATAAAACTCTACATAGCTGAAACTCTTTTGTAAGTGTGTTGGGGAGTGATTATTGCTAAGACAAGGGACCCTGGGATTCAGAACCTTTGTTCCTTACCCAGATCAGTTGGCTAGTTCTAATCAACTGATGGTGTCACTACTTTGATTTATAGCTCAATTTGTTTGATTCCAAAAAACTTTCCTTTTTTTCCAATGCATGTTGATATGTAAAATAATAAAAAAGGATGCATCTGAGCACATGCAGGGTGCTTTTTCTTCCTATCAAATAATTATGGTTGGCCCAGCCAGGATGCATCTAGAACAGAGTATTGGCCAGCTGCAGATCAAAATGGAAATATGAAGAATTGAAATGCAAGCCCCAGAGATAGCCCTGAAGTCACAATGCACCTATTTGCACACGTGGGTGAGCAAACGAGCGTGCACACGCCTGCCTGTAGGAAACTCCAGCTCCTTTTGAGCTTTAAGGCTGGGATTAATAAAAGGAAAGGATCCCTCCTCCTTAATAGACTGCAGCTGCATAAACATTCCCAGCATTCATAGCCAGCCCCATTGCTGGGAGCCTCCTCCCTTCACAACTCTCAGACCAAGGCTAATTCCATCCTCTCCCTCCCACAAATTCAGGGACAGCTGTTCCGGAACTTCTCTCCCCAAAGTCTGCAGGCCTGGGGAGGTTCACTTTCCATCAGGGCCTTGATTTGCTGGAGGTGAGAGCCCTCAGGAGGAAGAACAGCATGCTGGGAAAGTCAGTCAGGGACTGGGGCTAGCCAAACCACTGTCTGCAAGGCTGCCTCTTGATGTCTCGGAGGAAGGCTTGGAAGGAAGCAAAGCTGTTCTTTCAGGTCCTGAGGAAAGTTACCAATGGCGGGCAGGGAAGCTTGCATGAAGTCCCTAACCAGATGGGACAAGCAGCAGCTGGAGTATTCATACTGTTCCAGTCCTGGCCTCTTCCAGCAGGAGTAGTGGCTACTACTGTTAGTATGACCAGGATGCTGGGCAATGTATACCATGGCACGTGGCCACAGGAGCCCTGTCTCTCCTGAAGGGCAAATCTCTGCCTGGGTGACAAGACTGGAATGGAAAGGAAGGCCACACATTAGCCAGTGTCAACAAGGTGTGATCATAAAATAGGAAGCGAACTGAATACTAGCAGGAGTATAAACTCTAAGGTTGAAGTATAATAGGGAAGGGCATGTTATAAATGGATGCTTCTTGCCCCTTCTGCTCTTTTATTATTTGCATAGCAATCTGCAGGATTACGAAGGCACTTTGTGGTAGTTATTCCTAGAGCAACCTTGAGCTAAGCTGAGTTGAGCTATTAAGCGATCAAAGGTAGATAATCCACATCAGGGATGGGATTCATACCATTCATCTCTTCAGCCCCAGGACTGCATTGACTTCAATAGGAATTTTCCTCCTTGATGCAAGTTGAAGCTTTGGAGAGGCTGCCTTTGTCAGGGGTGCAGCAGAGGAAGAAAGAGTTGAATGCTTTCTCACTTCCCACTGGCACTTCAAGCATGATCTTTCCCCAGTGCCTGGTGTTGAAAAATATTTCAGCAGTTAAAAAAAGAGTGCCATGTATAGCTTATGCCATGTTTTTTGCCCTAAGGGAGGACCATCTAACAGCTTAATAATTCCATTTTGCATCATGAAATAATGCAATTGCTTTAGGCAGCAGATTTCATAGTTAGCAACCCCTTCATCTACAGCTGATCCAAAGAGAGGCTTGAGGGAGGTGATTGTCTACTTACCACATCCTCTTCCTCCTGTGTGAGAAAAGTGGCAAGATGGCCAGGCATTCTAGGTCTGTGGTCAAGAAGAGAACAGCAACACCTGATCACTAGCTAATTAACATTCACGAGTTAAATGTTTTCTCTGCCCAATACATGGGCCCGTGTTTACTGAGAATACTTAATCTGGTGGGACAGGACACAGCTGGCTACGCAGGCTCCAGCCAATCTCTGCTATGATGTAGTCTGTGCTGGGGTCATTTAGCATACTAAGGGCATTTCTGCACAAGGCGCTGATGCTGTTCTCGCGTCAATGTCACACGCCTACCAGCTGGTCCTAGTTGGGTAGCCAGGCTGATTTTCTTCTAGCTTGGCTGTGGTACAGCTCAAATAATGAGAAGCTTTGCTACAGTATTTGCAGTCTGGAGCCTGGTGGGGCTTGGGAGCAAGCCCTTCTTCCGTTGGAGGAATTTTTGCCTCATCGGACCTCCCAAAGCTCTCAGGGAGATTTCAGAGGCCGTCTCCTCAGGGAAGTGGATCATTGTCTTTCCAGTCAGTTTCACAGTCCCTATTTAAAAAACTGCCTAGCTTGACTTTTCCTGCTGATACCAGCAGCATGCATGAGGGTTTGCCTCTCCCAGCTTCCCAGCACAAGTGAGTCCTTGCTCCCCCCACTCACTATACTCATGGCCAGACTGACGGTTTAATGTGCTGTTTTCCAGCTTGTGAGGTGCCACAAAAGTTGCCAGCGTAATTTGCCTGTCCAAATTCTGCCTTGGTAACAAGGCCAGCAAGTGGCATTGTCTTGACAGTCTAATGAAAGGCAAGTTAAGGTGCATCACTTGGCCAATTTCCTGCTGGCAGGAAAAAACATCTACAAGTCATTCTCTCCAATACGGGCTGGGGCTGGGGAAGAAAGTGCGTTTTGACAGTTGGCTAGACCCAGAATCTGATCCTCAGGACACAGTAGGTGGTGGTTTTACCAGAAACCTCCCCGCTCCCCAGGTGATCTATGGATCTTACTTGCTCACGCTGACTTCTGCATCTTTCTTGTGCTTGCTCACATTGTCTCCTGCATCCTCTCTCACTTCATCCTTCATTCTACCGCTTGCCCGCCTTGTTTGTCTTGATTGCTCACCATACGTACTCTAATGCTTGCTCTGTTTACTCTCACTTGCTCATCTTTCTCACTTGATTCCCTGTCTCTTGTACACTTTGTTGCTCACTTGTGCACTCTCTTGATTCCCATGCTCTCTGTCTCGCTTGCCTGCTCACGTGCTTTCATCGTCTCACTGTCTCTCACTCTAGCTATAAACAGTGGATGAGGGCTGCTGACAGGTTCTGGCAAGTGGATTCCCCACTTCAGCTCCATCACATGAGCTACCGGTCAGGAGAGTTTTTTCCCCAGTGTGTTTATCAGTCTCATGGGAGAGCACTAGACCTGTGTAGCTAAGGAGCCCATGTAATGCCCTACTGGCACTTTGCAAAGCATTGGTCAGACATCATTTGGATAAATGTTTAATGCTTGTTCACTCCTGCTGCCCCAGCCAAAATAGCCATGAAGGGAAGTCCCTGGAGAGGGAGAGGAATGCCTGCAGCAGCTGAAAACAGCCACTAGGAGTGGGCAGACCCAAGCCCATGCCTGACCATCCCTGCAGTTGTTGCTGAAGTGCACGTGGTGAGGCTAATGTTGGGGAAAGATGGAAAATTTGAGATAGATAAATACATACTGTAGCTAAGTGGCCTTGGTTATAATGTGAGAATGGGAATAAAGAATGCTGTGACATGAGGACTTGTCCTTCAAAAACAGCTAAGAAGGCATCTTTGGGCTCTTGTTACATGGTTGTGTGGATGTGCTCATAGAGGCTGTATCCTGAAACCTATAACTGTGGTTGCAAATGTTGGGAAAAGCACCTGATTGCAAAACTACAGTGTAATACCATCGTCAGAGCCTTAATGGGAATGTGTATGCATGAAGAACAATGTCTTGTCAGACAGCTTTTCCCTCATGCCAGTATGTATTAACTGACAGACAAATGCATACAGCATACGCTGAAAACATGGGGGGAGGTGGGGGGAGGCTAATTTATTTTTTTCCGTTCTGCCTGAAGCAGGGGCAAGGGGACTTTTGCTATTTCAGGAACTGTTAGAAATCAGGAGGGAGGTGCCGATGAAATAATTTCTGTTGGTCATCTAGATCAGTGTTTTTCAACCTCAGCAACTGTAGGATGTGTGGACTTCAGCATGCTGGCTGGGGAATTCTGGGAGTTGAAGTCCACACATCCTAAAGCTGCTGGGGTTAAGAAACACTGATCTAGAGGATGACCCAGTTGGCACATACTGTATTATTCCTTGCCTATTCTCAGTATTCCAAGGTCAGCAGGAATAAAGGTAATCACACTTCAACTTTAACACTGTTTCTTTCCGTTCCGTTCTGGGGTCACCTGACTCCACAATGACTCTGGGCATATATCATTGAAAAGGAATACAAGCCCATAGCAAGAAAAAAATATATAGAAAAATACCAAAAAACAAAGGGACTCAACCACCATCAATCCCAAAGTCTAGGAAAACAACCAAGTTTTTAGTAGTTTGTGAAAAGTCAGAAAGGTGGGAGCAGTTCGATCTCTGAGGGAGATGTCATTCCAGAAAGCAGGAGCCAGTACTGAAAAGACACTTCTTGGGTCCTGCAAAATGACCCTGTTTAATCAATGGAGCCCAGAGCACACCCACTCTAGCTGCCCTCACTGAGGTCATATGGAGAGACATACGGGGACAGGTATTTCCTGAAGTAGTTATGTTCTATGCCAGGGTTTTATAGATGATAATCAGCACCCTGAATTGCACTTGGAAGTCACCTGGCAACCAGTGCAGCTCACAAAGCAGCAGGGGCCCATGCCCATACCGTGACAGCTCTTCACTGCCCACAGTGCTGCATTCTGGGCCAGTGGAAGCTTCTGAGTGGTCTTCAAGGGCAGCCTCATGTACAGCACATTACAGTAATCCAATTGTGAGGAGACCAAGGTGTGAGTGTCTGAAGAACCTCCCAGTTCAGGAACAGGTGCAACTGGCACACCAGGTGACCCTGTGTAAAGGCCCTGTTGGGCACAACTGCCACCTGCTCTTTGAGCAGGAACTGTGAGTCCAAAAGTAACCCCAGATTTCTGCCCCACCCCAGTCTTCCATAGGGAAGTACAACCCACTGAAGATTAAAGGTGGAATATCCCCACAGCCGGACCCTGGCCTGAAACCCAACTGAAACAAGTCTAGATAATCCGTTTCCTCCAGGATCCTCTGGAGCTGGAGCCTGACCACCCTCTCCACTACCTTCCCTAAAAGGGGGACAGAAATTGTCCAGGATGGTTGGGTCTAGCAATGGCTTCTTAAGAAATAGATGTACCACAGTCTCCTTCAAAGCTGAGAGGACCACCCCTCCCACAGAGAAGCAGAAACCACCATTTTGGACAATTCGCTGAGTGGAAATGATGCCATCTAGAAGTGTCCTAAATCATACTGTAATTTGTTTGTGTTTTGGCTTAGTGTGATATGTCAGTCTAGCTCTTGTACTTTGTAAAACATGATTTAATGAATCAAGTCAGTATAATGATACTGTCAGATAGGGTTCAACCTGACCCGAATTTCAGTACCTTGACTCAGCCCTGTAAACAAAATGCCTCCAAATTCCAAGCAAGTAGCCTCATTTATGATCCGGCCCAGACATCGGGAGAGAGTGCTTGACCTTTCAGAGTGTCTTCATTTCAGAGTTCAGTCCTGAGACCTTGGAAGTTATATTAAAGGCAAGCAAATGAAGCATGTATGGAATATTTCTTCTTTCCATATCACATAGCCCAGGCAAGTAACTTGTGGGCTGCAGGCTCTTTCCCAGCGTTGTGACCAATGGACCATGGTCTATTGTTCATGCCCTTGTTAAGCGTACTCAAAGGGAACTTCTCTATAAGTCGGCATTCCCCAGCCCTCCAAGCACTGCTACGCTTAGCCTAGCTAAACTGAGACTCCCTCCAGCCAACCATCAAGGGAGAGCAGAACCCACCTCCTGCCAGCGCACCCCTCCCATGCTTGTGTTGCTCAGTTAGCCTGCAATAAAGGGGGGGGGGGCGAGGAGACCAGTCTGGCTGCAAAAAGCCCTGGAGCATTGTAATGCTCTGGAGACATTGCAACAAAGGGAAAGGGGAAAGCTATGGATCAGGAGGTAGGCACTGGCAGGAGTTCCAGCCAATGGGAAAGTTGTTCAGCTCCAAGTCCTGCAGAGTTCAAGCATCTCAGGTTGCAAATTGGAAGTTTTGCAATTTGAGATTTTGGATAGCTGAACTGGAAAAAATTGGTTCAGTTGCCCACAGAGGACACTAATGTGGGAACAAAGGGATGCAGGGGTGCTGTGGGAGGGATGCCGAAGCCCTGTGTGGAAATGCCCACAAAGTCCCCACTGTTCTTGCTCCATTCTGGGACCACAAAAGAGTTACACAACATCAGAAATCCTATCCTCAGATTACGCCAAGTAGAGGACAAGTTTGCTACTGTGCCAGTCAGACTCCGAGTTATATAGAACTATATGAAGTTACAGCAAGGAAGTGACATCATTACACTGTCATAAACTTTAAAGTGAGATAAATTAAAATCAGTATTAACTGTGATAGTTTGAGTGAGAAGAGAAGAGAAGTGGCTAGCAAAAGAGTATCCTATGGTGCTTCTGTCAGCAAATGTACAATACACAATCTGAAGATGATGATTCTCTTGAAGCTATTGAAGGACTGGATCACCCACAACTCTGCAGCAAATCCTGAATCAGCACAGCAGTAAATAATACCAACTTAGCCATGAAATTGCTCTCTGGATATCAAGATGCATTGTGTGAAGCTCGCTCACTCAACCCATAGAACATACACAGATGAGAAACTGATGATGAAACTTCAGTGATGGGGACTTTGCTTCAAGAGCCATAGCTAGCTATGATGTAGAAGAATGCAATAAAGATCTCATTCTCAACTCTTTACATCAGTTTTCCCTTAAACTAGCTTACCTCTAGGGCAGTGTTTCTCAATCAATTCTGGGAGTTGAAGTCCACACATCTTCAAGCTGCCGAGGTTGATTGAGAAACACTGCTCTAGGGTGCTGTATTATAATCCCATTATCCATCACTCAGTAGGTTTGGCTTGGGTGATAGGACTTGTAGTCTGCCCTCATGGAAGGTGCCATGAAGTGGGTTAATGATTTTCAGTCCTTCCTTCTTGAAAAAATCTGTGTAATCTCTGAGGAATTCTAATCTCCTCTTTCGGCCTCCTTATATTAGGACTTTAAAAAGTAAAAACTGGTAGAAACTTACATAACTGCCAGAACATTTTTCTAAAACTCTACTCAGCTGATAGCTTGGAATATTATTCAAAGCTGCTGTGCACAAGCGAAAGTGAAATGCTCTGAAGTGGATGTGAGGGGGCCATTTGGCCTGTTTGAGTGACTGTCCAACCTAAGTCTAGTTTAAACATTAAGAATCTTACAATGTGAAATACAGCAGCACTGAAGTTGTCCATCAGCATCACATAGACAACAGTCACACAATTGCCATATTCCCCACTATGGTGAAATTTATATCTATTTAAATATAATTAATCTTTCCAAATTGCCAGCTCTAAATAAATTAGATATGCAAATTTGATGCAAATGACAATGAGTGAATAGTCACCCCAGGGGGATAGTTGGATAAAAAGGAAACCTGAAGCAAGTGAAACAAGCAGTGATGACTAAGGACAGTCGTGGAGAGGTGCAAAAATGTTGTTGAGGATCTGCGGGTAAATCCAGTGGCTCGGTGGAGTGCTCACTGCTTGAATTGTGAGTGCTTGGCTCCCTCGGTCCATTTTCCATGAGTGCTGCAGCTAGGGATCAAACCTTTTGTATGGTAAGCCTATGCTGGTCCAGTGACCTCTGGCTCACTTGAGGTCTTTAAGCCTAGCTCTATACACTTGAGCTTGCATGCCACATGCACAGAACAGGAAAAAGGCATGGCAGGGGAGAATACCAGAAATGTGTCATTTGCCTGTCATGTCTTGCTAAAGCAGGGCTGGACAACCTTTCGATGAGCAATGGTAGAGGGGCTGCACTTAACATTTGGGGGGAAATTGAAACCCACTGCTGGTGGGACAGTGATGCAAAGTGGGTGGGGCTATTTTTTCTCTTTGTTTTTTAAACTATTTTAGGAGTTACACTATGTTTTTCATGTTGTTTCCTGTATCAAAATGGTGAGAAATAATTACTGTAATTTTCAGCAGTAGCAATAAGAGGAGATTGTTGGAGCTTCAAAGAATGGGACTGGGGAATGCAGGCTGCCCATCGTGGAGCCAAGGCAATGCTTGCTGGAGTGGGAAACCAGGTTTATGGAGTCGCTTCCATTGTCCCCTGACAAGTAATGTCACTAGCAGGCTCATAGTTTGTGCTCTCATTAGTTCTTACAGAAGCCTACCAAGTGCTTCCTCCATCCTTCCCTGCTGCAAAGCACTTAGGTAAGTCACCAATATATACATGATGTGTGCAGTTATGTGCAAATGATCTATCTGGAAACTTTTGCAAATTCAAGCTTTCCTTCCAGGGGCTGTCATCTGCAGACTCATAATCACTAGATTTGTGTTGGTTGATGTAAGTGGAATGGTAATTCTTTCTTTCTTTCCCAAACTAAAAGGGTTATTAGTCAGTTGCTTCTGAATAGGCTTGGCCTCACAGAGACTGAAAAGTGGTATTGAAGATGCCCAAGAATTGGTGGCCCATTGTCCTGTCCAGTTTGTCCTGTCCTCTGAAATTTGGAGGTATAGGCTAGGGGAAGCAGTACAAACTCTTTCTGATAGGAATATCATGTTTGTCATGATTTCCAAGACACTGTCTTGAAATTCTTATTATGGTGCATAGGTAAAGGTAAAGGTTTCCCTTGACATTAAGTCCAGTTGTGTCCAACTCTAGGGGGCGGTGCTCATCTTCGTTTCAAAGCCGAAGAGCCGGCGTTTGTCCATAGACACTTCCGTGGTCACGTGGCCGGCATGACTAAACGGAACGCCGTTACCTGCCCGCCGAAGCGGTACCTATGAATCTACTCACATTGGCATGTTTTCAAACTGCTAAGTTGGCAGGAGCTGGGACTAACAACAGGAGCTCACCCCGTCACATGGATTCAAACTGCTGACCTTCCGATTGGCAAGCTCAGCAGCTCAGCGGTTAACCTGCAGCGCCACCACGTCCCTTATGGTGCATGTTGATCAGTATTTTGCAAGTGTAGCTAATATGCAGTCTTCACTGGGAGCATTGTTGAAAATATGAAGTTGAGAGATCAGTTAATAGCACCATGGAACTACTGCTGCTGCTGTTCTTGTTTGCCTGGATTTGGTTTTCTTTGTTCCATTGGCAAATAATGCAAAATTTAGCTTACTGGTTTTAAGAATGTAGGCTTATTGTTTGCAAAGTAGGATGGTTTTTCAGCATTTTTATTTATTTAAAGTTATCTTTCTCCAAACTAATATCTGTTGGGCTACTATTCCCACCAGCCCCAGATTGGATCTGAAAGCTTTAGAAGCTAGCTTTAACTTCACAGGATCACTCAAAAGTGTTTTTGTGTCAGCTGACAATTAAAAACTAATAACAATAAATAATTTGTATGTTGCCAATAGGCACCATATAAATAGAGGTAATTAAGTAGATAACATTTCAGTAGGATTCTTGTTATAACTCAGAATCATATTTATTTATATGTCATATTTATATGGCTGCCCATCTCATGAAACGTAACTCTGGGCCGCATACAATCAAACCATAAAAAACAATTTTAAAAAACATTCAACAAATACAAAAATTAATACCATTATTAAAAGGCTAGGAGAGGGTGTCAGGTATTATGAACAATGGAGCCACCTCATCACCCATTCCCTTGCAACCCCCAGGCCTGTTGACACAACCAGCTTTTGAGGGACTTCTGGAAGGCCAGCAGAGATGGGGTCAATCTCACCTCGGGGGGAGGTGGGGGAATGATCTTCCCAAGGGCAGGTGCCACAGCAGAAAAGGCCCATCACCTGGGTCCTGCCAGATGTAACTCTCTGGCAGATGGGACCCGCAGCATGCCTCTTCTGCCAGACCTGATGGGATGGGCAGATGTAATCGGGAAGAAGCGGTCTCTCAAATATCCTGGCCGCATGCCATGAAGGGCTTTAAAGGTCAAAACCAGCACCTTGAATTGGACCTGGAAGCAAACTGGCAGTCAGTGCAGCTTGCAGAGCAGAGGTGTAAGTGTGCTGTTCTAGGGGCACACACACATAATGCGCCACCACATTCTGCACCAGCTGAAGCTTCCAGATACTCTTCAAGGGCAGCCCCATGTACAGCATGTTGCAATAGTCTATCTGGGAGGAGGCCAGGGCATGAGTGACTGTGAGCAGAGCCTCCCAATCCAGGAACAGGTGCAACTGGCACACAACACGAAGCTGTGCAAAGCCCTCCTAGCCATGATTGCCATCTGCTCTTTGAGCAGGAGTCGTGAGTCTAGGAGGACCCCCAAGTTGCAAACTGGGTCTGTTTGAGACCGTGCAACCCCATCCAGTACCAAAGATGGCATAGTCCCAGAACTGGCAGGCCCCAAAATCCAGAGCCACTCAACCTTGACAGCGTCCAGTTGAAGCCTGTTGGTCCCCATCCAGATCCCCACAGCCTCCAGGCCCCAGGATAAGACATCAATAGCATTGCTTGATTCGCCAGGGGCAGAGATGTATCATCTTCCTGTACTACTGGGCTCCACCACTTCCCTGGCACTTCTAGGTATCTCCACAGTGTGCTGCATGGTGCTGCAATTGGGTCTGTGTGATTAGGTGTGTGTAAAGTGCAACTTGCCATCCAAAAGTCCTTCGTGCTGTAAATGTTCCTCAGAGAGCCACACCACAGCCTCCTCCCTTCTTCCCTGAGGCTTCTTCTAGCCTCAGGAAAAATGTTGTGGAATGTAGAGACATATTCCAATGCTGGGCACTCATCAATCACTCCTTTCTATACATAGAACATAGCTCAGTTCTCCGCCTCCTGCTTCCCTCCCCATCACTCCTCCCTTAATGCTGCTTAGGTCATTCCCCCTCCCACCTTTTTTTTTGCTTCCTTACTTTCATTCTTGAACATTTTTCTCTGATCTCTTTGCTGCATTTCTTTGTCCTTTCTGTTTTCTTTCTTGCCTGTCTAAACTTTTCTCAGTTCTATTGCCCTTCATTTATTTTGTGTTTCTTTTCTTACTTTGTTTTCCTGTATACGTTCCCCCTCCCCCCCCAATCATATGCAAACACCCTCTCCTGTCCATCTCCAGGCCTCAGCTGTTGGCTCAGAGCGTGTCTCAGCATCTGGAGTTGTTTGAAGAGAGGAAATACACCCCCTCCATCCCGCATGGGCTTTGTTCTCTATGCTCCCCCCCCCCCCGTTTTCCTCTGTTGTTCTTGTCATAGTTGGCTTGGCACTGAGAGGTACAACAGAAAGTGGGAAAAGTAATTGGTGGAGAGAGTGATGCTTGCTAGGTGGAAGAAAGTAGTGTTTGGGGGTGGGGAAGGAATGCAGAGAGAGAGAGGGTGAGACATTACCTTCTAACTCCCTCCCCCACCTGAATTGACTATATTAAAATTCCAAAACTGATCTTAAAGCAGTACCTTCACTAGGCCAATTTAAGGTCAGAAAACTGGACATACACTTTCAGGTTTTCCTAAACCTTTTAATGGGCAAGATGGTTAAAAAAAAATGCAAAGGTGGGGAAAGAAGCTGATGAAGAATCTGCATTTGGTTACAGGCTTCAGGACAGAAGTCCAGCAGTCCTTCCTGCACCTAGTCCAGCAGTCTGTTCTCACAGTGGCCAACCGACTGCACCAGGAAGCCCACTAGTCTCCCCAGAGATGGCCTTCAGAGGCAGTCACTCTGCCATCACAGCTAATAGTGGAACAAGAAAAGAACTGCAGACCTTCCACTCTGCCAGGTACTGAGATGGCTTCAGATTGTACCCAGGATTGCTCCAAACCAACAACTGTTGATCCCCCATTTTTGAAACTGTGGAATCTGCTGATATTCAGCATTGTCTCCATTCCTAGTGAAAACTATACTGTACAGTACATTCTCTCGGGGGCCGGAAAAGTAAAACGAATACCCTATCCACACATACAATATACTGGAAATAATTTTAGACTGCACACTACTAGTTTGTTTTTTAAAGTCATGATAAGTCAAAATAAGCAAAGTTGGGTGGCTCACCCAAATGGCTGGAGAGTTTATACATGCAGAGAACAAACTCCAAGCATTCTGTGGTATAGAATTCTCTTTCTCCAGCACAGTGCTCAGTTGCTGAATTGGTAAATTCAGTACTGCTCTCTGCCAAATATCAAAAGTATCCTGTACTACCAAAAGTAATATCAGAGATGCCCATCTATCTTCTGCTCATATACCTCAAGGAAAGAAACTGTACAATTCCTCCCTTGGCAAGCTTGCTTTTCTCATGACCTCCTGTGGTAGCTGAGCCTCCTGTCACAATGCTCAACTAAATTGGTCTCCCATATTGTTTCAGATTATTTCTTCTGTTTGAGAAATTAATAAACTCTGAGTCACTATTCTCCACATACATTTCCTCTAAATATTTGGAATGTTTTTTTTAAAAAATCCCCTTACCACCCTCTTACAAATGTCATATTTTTTAGGCAAAGCATTCAGTTAAATAATTATTTAAAGAAAAGAATGTGCCTTTTCTGAACACTCAAGGAGGGTCATGCGGCATTAAAATTCAAGAAAAATATCTACATAAAGATGTTAGCTTGAAACAGATGCCCTTTCCAAGCAGGCACTGCTCCTCCAAGTGCAGAGGGTAGGTCCTTGAGACTTCAGACCTTTTAAACAACAACCTTCACGATTCCCAACCACTGGCCCTGCTGGCTGCAGCTGATTGGAGATTGAAGAATCAAAGGTTCCTGACCCAAGCGCTGCGGGGCTGGATTTTTTGCACCAGAGGACATTTACCTATATGCAACTTCATGAATTTCAGTACTACTTGAGCCAATCCATCCTAAGGCCTGACTCGAGCAGCAAGCCTCTTATGTCACTGCAAAGCAGGCATCGCCCAGTCTACTTCCAGTTACATCCCAGAATTAAATGTTCAGAGGGAAAAAACAAATCACCCTTCGAACCACAACTTGGAGCCATTACAGACACATGCCCAGCATCCCTGGCAACATTGCTAATTCTTCCAGTCATAGGTTAACATGGCAATGGTTACCTCACATCAACCAAACAGGGAAAGACCCAATCCATATGTGGCAATGGGAAGATGTCCACATAACATCACCCTAGCCTTGCCCGCACATACACAACTGGCTGGGCACAATAATGCCACAGTGCCCTCCAGTGCATAAGCCACTAGGCTGCAGATAGCAAGAACTGGGATACTCCTTACATTTCTAAACCTACGTAGAAACTGCTCACAATCAGTCTTTTGTTGCATGTGAAACAGGGTAAAAATACACCACCCTAAGGTGCCCACTGGCTATCCTGGCACAAAGTTTAGAAATAACAGAGGGAAATGAGTCACTGTCAAGTAGGTAGGGAAGGGAGGAACTAGGAAAAGCAACAATTGAGGGGCCCAGAATTCTGTGACCAAAGGAATGAGACCTACTTGTAAAATATTTCTGTCCAGGGCTAATATGGATGCACCAGAGGGGGTAAGTTGAAGCCCCACATTAAAAGGAACTAGATCCTGCTGACTTTTTGTTGTTTTTGCCAGCAACAGTCATCTTAGAGGAGAAAAAAAAGTGTTTCATTCATTCACACCTGCCCTCTATACTCAAAAAGCATGCTTGCAGCAATTATTATGGACACCTGTTAACCTCCAGCTGCTAAAGACCTGATAATCTAAGTTAGGATCATGTTGGCTGCATTAAGAGCTGGAGCCTGTTAATGGACAAATCACTCAGATTTCACCTGAGGGGGATCTTGAGGCAAATGCCATTCCCTTCAGGGTGAGACTGGGGGGAAGTGGGGCCTGAGCCAATCAGAAAGAACACCACAGAGTTTGGCTAAATTCACCCATCACAACAAGTTTGCTTAGCCATTTTTTCTTGAATGAGCCAGAGCTGACATTCCAAGTTACTGATTATAATTTATGCATCACAATTGCCTGTTTGCATAATATGCTTAGCCATAAACAATGATTTACAAGCCATAATGGTTGAATTCATTCGCTATAACAAGCCAAACCACAACAAACCACATTATGACTTAGAGTGATGTGTCTATTCCTTGAACTGGCTCCTAACACGCCCCTTGCCTCAGTTTGATCTTGTTGGTAACTGACTCAGAGGCTTCCATTCTTCCCTTTTCTCTGCCAAGGGGTTGATTCTTTCAACATGGCAGAAGTAACCATTTCATATGTGCTCTGAGATGTCTGTGCCTTCAGATGCTCTGGAGCCAAAGTGGGAGAGAGTAGAGGAATTGCTGAACATGAGTCCTGGGAAAACAAGGTCTTTGGCCCCCTTCCCAACCACTGAGTCAGATGCAGTGAGAAGAAAGGAAGGGATTTCACTCTGCTTACTTCTATCTGCAAATGCACCGGTATGGTGGTAAAGTAAAAGACTTGTCAGAATAGCACCAACAATGGAGTCAGTTGTGGAAGGAAAGGCACAACTATGGGGTTGCAGATAAACTAGTCAGCCTGTGCCTTGGACAGTGGCAGGACCAGTGAAGAGTGGCACGTGACATGTTCCACCCCATTTGCATAATTGATTTAACTGAGTTTGCAAAAGGTGCAGGAGACTGTGTGGAATGAATCCCTGTTGGTAGTGTTCTGACCACACAGTCAGATGTACTGTGAGTAGGCTGACCATACGTACCGTTTTGAACGGGACAGTCCCGTTTTTTTTAACATTTCCCGACTGTCCCGTCACTTTAATATAAATGTCAATTTAGTCCCGTTTTTTTTAAAAACATTGGAGCCATTATTGTTAGAATGCAGTCTGAGCTTTGCAGCAATGGCGGGAAAGATGCTGAGCTCTGCAGCAAGGGCAGAACAGTTGCAACAAAGCTCAGCTTGACAGTTGGGAAGAGTGCCAAAAAGAAAGCCTGCCCATTGGCTGCTATCTCCAAACAGCGCAAGAAAAAAAGAGGAACGGGTTGTCAGGGACAGCCATTCTTCAGGCTCAACTTCCAGACCTCGCCTCTTGACTCCAGTCGAATCCAGAACTGGGAAGACCTTCCCGGCCTTGCACAGCCAGACCACCAGACAAGCCTGCCTTCCTGCGCCTTCTCTGCCCAGCCCCGCCCTGCTGAACCAGCCTGCCGCCCAAGCCTGCCTTCCTGCGCCTCTTCCGATCAGGAATATTACATAAATTTAACCCCATTGATATCCCAATGTCCTGTTTTTGTCTCAAGGAAATATGGTCAGCCTAACTGTGAGAATCCTTGGAGACTGCATGAACCTGAATGAGAAGATCTCATCCTTTAGCTCAGGAATGAACAACATTCCCCCCCGGACCCCTATGGAGGGTAGTAGTCCATTGGATGAATGAAAAGAAGGAATGGGGCCAGAGTCAAAAGTGGGTGAAGCACCTCTGAGACATCCTTTTTCCTCTTTCTCACACTGGCTTTCCTCTTTTCCAAGTAACAGCAACATCTGAGTTAATCTTTGGCAGATAACTTTTCAAATTAGGCCAAGGATTGCACATCAAGTCTTTCTGAGAAGGGGTATGTCACATGGGGGGAGGGGATAATTTAAGCCCTTCCTAGCAGAATTCTCCTTCCAAGGGTTCCTTAGTCAAAGGTTAAAAGATGCTGTCCCCAGTCAGGCTGAACCTCCTGATACCCCCTAATCAACTGGGAAGTTTTTACCCTTCTGCTCCAGCTTCTTCACATAGTTCACCTCTAGGAAAATAAAAAGCAAGGTTCTTTTGATCTTCCTGCCCAAAGCCCAGAAATATAGAATTTAATCCTGAAATCCAAGATATAGCTATGTAACTAGTTAGTCTTGCAGAAGGGCTGGTTGGAGAGAGGTTATCCGGGCCTGCTCCTTGGATACTTATAGGCAGACCCTCCTTGTTCCTTCTAGCCCTTCTTTTCTTCCATTCTTCTTTTTTCCTGAGCATTTATTCCCAATTTTATAGACTCTAGGGGATAAATGAAAGCCAGGTTCTTTGGGGACGCTGATCTTTCCTTTGCCCAATCAAGGACAATGTTCCATCTATGATGTCCTGGAACTAGCTAGCAAATTAGAAATTATCTAGGGACTAAACCCACCTTTCTAAAAATCCTTGCTATAAAGGCATGGTCTAGTTTTAACCAATTATACCTTTGTATAAATGGGCTTACATGGAGGAGGCTTTGAGGGGAAACAAAAGCTGGATTCCATCTATTCCAATCGCTCAGCGCTGAGAGTTTATCAGTTTATACTGAGCTGGCTGTCTCCTATGGGGAAAGACATTGCTTGTAAGGAAGAAAGGGTGCAGCCTGTTTCCACATATAGCAATGGGATGGGGGTGGGGAGTGGGAATAGGCATAGGAGACGTTTGCAGCAGTTGATATCTTGTAACATGGATCCTCCCTTCCCAGGGTGGGGGGTGCTGCTGGTGCCTGGGCTTAGAGTACCAAGCCAGAGAAGTTGTGAGGCAAATGTTTGCAAGGTGCTGTTGTTCTAAAACCAGGCTATTCGTGTAAAGACCTTTTTCTTATTGGTCTCCTCATCACCAGACATAACCTCTGTGTTCTACACCACAGGCCAAAGGGATCTAGCTCAAGGCCTTATCATCTGAGTTTATGGTATCCTTGTCTGGGGCTTATACACTACTCTGGGGCACTGGAATGGGGTACCGAATCAGCCTAAATAAATGCTCTGGGTCTGCTGGATTTTGCCAGAATCTAACACACCAGCCCATGCATCAGACCAAACCTTTAGTCACTTGGTCACATTGTAGATGTAAACATGTAAGCGATTTGTAAGTCATCTAGGGCAGGGCAAACCAGTTCTTTGAGTCAAGACTGTTACAGCATCTTCTCTTTAAGTGAGCCCAGTTGGTGCACTAGCCTGTTCATTAAACTTCCCTTCCTCTACAGCTGAGAAAGGCAAGTTATTTCAGGCTTCATAGGAAAGCAGAGAGTGCAGTGCCCAGTCTGTTTCATTCTTTATTACCCTCTCTAATCAAGGGTTGATAATTTGTTGACACAGCAACCCGTAGTCTGATTACTTCTAGGTAATGGGCTGGCGGGCTTGTTTCAGACTCTCTCTTTCTCCATCATGAGAGCTGGCTAAAGGGTAGAACTGGCCTCTTGCCCTTTTGTTATCAGTCATGACCTTTTCCCCTGAGAGACTAGAATACTCTGTGTATCTATCTATGCTGGCAATCAACATGTATTTCCACTTTATAGAGTAAAGAGGAAATGCCACCCTGCTTCTTCCTTAACCTGTCCTATTTCAAAGATGCACTGAAAAAGCAACATCCCTGAATCATACATGATTGAAAATGTGAAAATGGGCTGGAATGGTCCATAATTTGGAGCAGCCACCAGTAATGTTTGGGGGGAAGCTACTTTCCAGAATGGATATCCAGAGGTTACAATCAACAATGTCCATAATGAGTATTTCAGAAGAGTTGATTGCTTTGGGATTTCTCATTTATATGCCACTTTTAGCTTTGTTGTTGTTGTTGCTTATTCATTCAGTCGCTTCCGACTCTTCGTGACTTCATGGACCAGCCCACGCCAGAGCTTCCTGTTGGTCGTCAACACCCCCAGCTCCCCCAGGGACAAGTCCGTCACCTCTAGAATATCATCCATCCATCTTGCCCTTGGTCGGCCCCTCTTCCTTTTGCCCTCCACTCTCCCTAGCATCAGCATCTTCTCCAGGGTGTCCTGTCTTCTCATTATGTGGCCAAAGTATTTCAGTTTTGCCTTTAGTATCATTCCCTCAAGTGAGCAGTCTGGCTTTATTTCCTGGAGGATGGACTGGTTTGATCTTCTTGCAGTCCAAGGCACTCTCAGAATTTTCCTCCAACACCACAGTTCAAAAGCATCGATCTTCCTTCTCTCAGCCTTCCTTATGGTCCAGCTCTCGCAGCCATATGTTACTATGGAGAACACCATTGCTTTAACTATGCAGACCTTTGTTGTCAGTGTGATGTCTCTGCTCTTAACTATTGTATCGAGATTTGTCATTGCTCTTCTCCCAAGGATTAAACATCTTCTGATTTCCTGACTGCAGTCAGCATCTGCAGTAATCTTCGCACCTCGAAATACAAAGTCTTTCACTGCTTCTATATTTTCTCCCTCTATTTGCCAGTTATCAATCAAGCTGGTTGCCATAATCTTGGTTTTTTTGAGGTTTAGCTGCAAGCCAGCTTTTGCACTTTCTTCTTTCACCTTCATCATAAGGCTCCTCAGTTCCTCTTCGCTTTCTGCCATCAAAGTGGCATCATCTGCATATCTGAGATTGTTAATGTTTCTTCCAGCGATTTTAATTCCAGCCTTGGATTCCTCAAGCCCAGCATGTCGCATGATGTGTTCTGCATACAAGCTGAATAGGTAGGGTGAGAGTATACAGCCCTGCTGTACTCCTTTCCCAATCTTAAACCAGTCCGTTGTTCCGTGGTCTTTTCTTACTGTTGCTACTTGGTCGTTATACAGATTCTTCAGGAGGCAGACAAGATGACTTGGTATCCCCATACCACTAAGAACTTGCCACAATTTGTTATGGTCCACACAATCAAAGGCTTTAGAATAGTCAATAAAACAGAAATAGATGTTTTTCTGAAACTCCCTGGCTTTTTCCATCATCCAGCGGATATTGGCAATTTGGTCCCTAGTTCTTCTGCCTTTTCTAAACCCATCTTGTACATCTGGCAATTCTCGCTCCATGAACTGCTGAAGTCTACCTTGCAGGATCTTGAGCATTACCTTACTGGCATGTGAAATGAGTGCCACTGTTCGATAGTTTGAACATTCTTTAGTGTTTCCCTTTTTTGGTATGGGGATATAAGTTGATTTTTTCCAATCTGATGGCCATTCTTGTGTTTTCCAAATTTGCTGGCATATAGCATGCATTACCTTGACAGCATCATCTCGCAAGATTTTGAACAGTTCAGCTGGGATGCTGTCGTCTCCTGCTGCCTTGTTATTAGCAATGCTTCTTAAGGCCCATTCAACCTCACTCTTCAGGATGTCTGGCTCTAGCTCACTGACCACACTGTCAAAGCTATCCCCAATATTGTTATCCTTCCTATACACGTCTTCTGTATATTCTTGCCACCTTTTCTTGATCTCTTCTTCTTCTGTTAGGTCCTTGCCATCTTTGTTTTTGATCATACCCATTTTTGCCTGGAATTCACCTCCAATGTTTCTAATTTTCTGGAAGAGGTCTCTTGTCCTTCCTATTCTATTGTCTTCTTCCACTTCCACGCATTGCTTGTTTAAAAATAATTCCTTATCTCTTCTGGCTAACCTCTGGAATTTTGCATTTAATTGGGCATATCTCCCCCTATCACTGTTGCCTTTTGCTTTCCTTCTTTCTTGGGCTACTTCTAGTGTCTCAGCAGACAGCCATTTTGCCTTCTTGGTTTTCTCTTTCTTTGGGATGTATTTTGTTGCCGCCTCCTGAACAATGTTGCGAACTTCTGTCCGTAGTTCTTCCGGGACCCTGTCTACTAAGTCCAGTCCCTTAAATCTATTCTTCACCTCCACTGCATATTCCTTAGGAATATTAGTGAGCTCATATCTAGCTGATCTGTGGGTCTTCCTTAATCTCTTTAGTCTGATCCTAAATTGTGCAATAAGAAGTTCGTGATCTGAACTACAGTCAGCTCCAGGTCTTGTTTTTACTGACTGTATAGATGTCCGCCACCTTTGGCTGCAAAGGATGTAGTCAATCCGATTTTGGTGTTGTCCATCTGGTGAAGTCCATGTATAAAGCCATCTCTTAGGTTGTTGGAAGAGAGTGTTTGTTATGCAGAGTGAGTTGTCTTGGCAAAATTCTATCAGCCTATGTCCTGCTTCGTTTTGTTCTCCCAGGCCATGCTTACCTGTAATTCCAGGTGTCCTTGGACTGCCCACCTTAGCATTCCAGTCTCCTGTGATGAAAATAACATCTCTTTTAGGCGTGTTGTCCAGTAGGAGCTGCAGATCCTCATAGAACTGATCCACTTCAGCTTCTTCAGCATCTGTGGTTGGGGCGTATATTTGGATCACTGTGATGTTAGATGGCTTGCCCTGAATTCGAATTGAGATCATTTTATTGTTTTTTGGATCGTATCCAAGCACTGCTTTAACCACTTTACTATTAATTATGAAGGCTACTCCATTTCTTCTGTGGTCCTCTTGTCCACAGTAGTAGATCTGGTGGTCATTTGATGTGAAGTGGCCTATTCCAGTCCATTTCAGTTCACTGACGCCCAAAATGTCTATCTTTAATCTTGACATCTCACCAATAACCACATCCAATTTGCCCTGGCTCATAGATCTTACATTCCAGGTTCCAATGGTGTGTTGATCCTTAGAACATCGGATTCGCCATTCACCACCAGCACCGTCGGCCGTTAGCCGTCCTTTCGGCTTTGAGCTAGCTGCGTCATCACATCTGGGGCTAGTTGAACTCATCCTCTGTTCCTCCCCAGTGGCATTTTGACCATCTTCTGACCTGGGGGTCTCATCTTCCGATGGTATACCTACATATCTCTGGTTGTACTGATCCATTTAGTTTTCACGGCAAGAATACTGGGGTGGGTTGCCATTACCTTCCCCAGGGATCACGTTTAGTCTGATGTCTCTGTCATGACCTTCCCGTCTTGGGTGGCCCTTCACGGTTTAGCTCATGGCATCATTGAGGTGCTCAAGCTCCAGCACCACGACAAGGTAATGATCCTTTTAGCTTAACAATTGCCATTTTTATTTTGTGTTCAGAGGTATTCTCTGCAATGCAATAAAGCAAATCTGCACTACATGGACTTCTGGTACCTGATACAGTCATTCAGGTCCTGGATCACATGTGCAGGTGAGACTTCCTGGAATGCATAAAAGTGTCCTTGAGATTCATGATGGAAGGAAGGCAGGATATATGCATAATTCTCTAACAGTGAGAGATAGCATCATGAGCAAAACTGCGGAATAAATTGGGGTAGGGGTGGGCAGATGAGACTTAAATGCAAATTTCCCAAATTTGAACAGCTAATTAATTAATTCTCAATAAGTTTGCTGATTTTTGCCTGCATCTCCCTCACACTCAAGTGTACAGACACAGAGGTAAAATGTAACATGTTCTCACATCTGGTCTGCTAAGCCTGTCCTCTCTTAAAGATTGGTTTTAAGATATTTACTTTCTCTTACTCCATCTCTGCTGTCTGGGTTTATGGTCATTCTCGTTTTCATTAAGATTTCCTAAATAATATTCCTACTTTTTAAAATATTGTTTTAAATAGAGCTTCTGCGAAGCAAAATTCATTGACCGAGTTTCTGATTGTTCTGTAGATTTTGCAAGATCTTGGCTCCTTTGCATATTAATCTTTTCTAAATCTGGATTGCATCACAGTTTATAACATAACGTGTCTACTTGTAAGACCATAGATATGAATCATATCCCATCACAGCTCATTTTCCCCAAAGTATTGAGCTACTTTCCTGTAAATGAAAGAAGTATTAATATTATAAAATGACTATTGTTCTACCATAAATCATATTAATACACATTTCAACTGAAGAAAAAAATACATGTAGTATTTATAAACATATAAAGTGATTCATACAATTGTCTTGTTGCAATCTGTTAAAAAAAAAACCCTGCAAGGTGCTTTAATATTACTATTTCCACACTGCAGATTGGATATTAAGACTGCAAAATACTTGTTTGCACAACATGCTTAGACATTGCTAGCCATGCTTTTTGCCTCCATTAAGACTTCTTTTTCTCACTTTATATGACGCACTAAATCATAAATTAGTCCACATAGGCTGAGTTTACTCAACACAGAAGGCTAAAATGTGCTTGACTAATTGGTATTCAGTGTGTGGCCCAAAGAATGCCGGAGATTCATACTCATGAAATAAAATAGTGAGTTCATGGCAAAAGGGGAATTTGAAGCAGTGATATTTTGCTTTTTAAGTGAGTGGCTTAACTAGTACACACTAAATTGGAAACCACTAACTTTTTGGTGTGATAGAAAGGTGCAGGAAAGTATAGAAAAAAACTGTTTTTTTACTAATTTTACTAATTTACTGATCTTACTAATGTGGATTAGTACCCATTCTTCTAGAGCAGTGTTTCTCAACCTCAGCCATTTTACTGCTGGGGAATTCTGGGACTTGACATCCACACCTCTTAAAATGGCTGAGGTTGAGAAACACTGCTCTAGATGTTTCTGTACCGCCTATGATTTCTGCTTGGGCTTTACATATTCCTCCCATTTAAAAATTGCACTGAAGGGTGTCTCATTACTGATGATCCACCTAGGTGATTCCCCTCTCTCCAGATTTGTTCTATGCAGACTGAGCAGCTGGGGTGGGAGGGAAGAGCCTTAGCAGCCAGCCCCTCCCTGACTTTGAACTATGGTGATATACCCAAGAATTATACTATCAATCTGTCTGTTTAAATGCAAAGGGTGCTTTACTTTGAGAGAAACCGATAATCTACTCCTGTCCACAACAAAGAGTGGGTGAAACAGTGGAGTTCATATTCGACTTCATTTGAGAAGGGGGGGGAGCAATCAGCTGAATATCTCCATTGCCCCTTCTTTCACAATTATCCCTCAAAGGCTGCAATTAGCATAAATTAGCAAAATAGTCAGCTCAAGGCCAGATGGTTTTACTTTATCTTGCCTACTTTTTTTTTTACAGAGATTTGGGGTGTTGTCTAGATTGGCTTCTTAATTGGGGATTATGGGAGCTGTAGTTCAACACAGTAGTAGTGCACCATGTTGGGGACAATGAGCTTTATCAAAGATAAGATAATCTTAATTATCAGTCTTCTCCCTGGCTTTTGGTACTATCTACCATGGTTTCTTTCTGGATAAGTTGTCCAGGTTAGGTGTAAGAGTCGTTGCTTGGCAATGTTTCCCCTGCTGCTTAAATTCTGTTTTTAGAAAAAGATGCTGGGAGACCTCAGATTATTACTTAACCCCTTAGGAATCATGTGTTAAGATTCTGTTCCTTCTTCCATTTTATATCAGTTTTAAAAACTGCTGGGAGATTCAACTAGCGATTTGGTTTGAGGTATCAGCACTTTTTCTGAACTAATACTTTAATGAGGGAATACATTGGATAAAGGCAAGCAAACAAACTCCATCCAGATAAGATGGAAGTTGTTAGATGGTGGATCATCCTCACCACTGAGTGATGTTTAGCCTGTTCCAAATGGGGTTAGACTATGTCTAAAGAAGAGCTGGGCAGGCAACCTTACATTTGCCCAGGAAAAGCCTTTTGGAACTTATGAGTAAGTAGGTCTATCTCATAGACATTTGGAGTGTTTGCATGGTATGCATACCCATGACAAACTGAACCATGATTCACTCTGCTTACCAAGTTTCCAAGATTCACATAACACACCATACCATAAATTAAGTGTATAGGATGGGTTCATACAACATGCCAGACTAGTCTGGTTCAGTGCATTAGGCAAACACAGCTGTTCTCTAGATTTCTGAAGAGGAGTTCTTGATCTTAATCTCTCTCAAAGATCATGATATAAGGAACATCATTGTCTTCCTACTGCTGTTAGAGCAGTTTTGCTCAGGTTTCCTAGGATAGAGAGAGGCTTTAACATCTTCATCCAGCAATCTTGATGAAGCTTGCTGAAACATTAATCTGTTCCCTACTGTCCAGCTGTGGGATGATCAACTGTGTGAGAAAAATAGGGGTAGAGTTCCTTGGGGCTCCTCAGCTATAGAGATAACAGATGTGGGCTGAATTGAGTCCAATAGCTATTGCAGATCATTGTACTCTAAAGAATTGGTTTTATACTCTCAAGACTTGAAGTGCTTTTTATCTGCTTTAGGTACCTACCTCTGTACCTAGAAGTTTGTCCTTCTCCCACCTGTTACTGTTACTGAGAAGCAGTAGCTTTCTCCAGACCTAATTTAAAGTGTTGGTTAATCTCTGAAGCCTTACGCAGTTTGGGATCAGCCACCTTCTCTCATAACATCTAGGTGGATTTTTAGACACTTTGCTTGGAGTAATTCCATCAAATGAAGTAAGATAAGTAACCTCCTGGAACTGCCTTTCTAGGAAGGCCATCTTTGTGGATCGAAGAAAGACCTTTTTGTTCCCCCAGGCCTTTTAATGAATTTCTGCAGTCTGAGCATTTAAAAATTGATGTTTTAACATTGTGGCTTAAATAGGTTTTATTTTCTGCGGCTCTATTTATTATGTTTTTGAAATGTTTAAGTCTGTTATATTTAACTGTTTTAGTACTTCTTTACTGTCACACAGTGAAGTTTATGTTTGGGATGGTATACAAGTATTGTTAATAAATAAACACTTCCTAAAGGGCCAAACAGGAAAAGAAATGGATGATTTCAGCTGTTTGTCAGTGTTGAGAAACAACTGGGTTTAGGGTGGTGGAAGTGAAGAATATAATGGGGGAGGAACACTTAGACTCGGCACTTTGATTGACTTTTCCCTGACTGAGCCAAACTGAGCCATCTGGAAAAACATAGCAGAGGTAATTAATCCACATCAAAGCAGAATCACCTTGCCTAATTCCCCTGTCTGGCAAATAGCAGGCAGGCCTTCTTTTAAATAAAATAGAATGCTTCTTCCTTTAACTCCAGCCATCAAAGTCTTGCTCCCAAGGTGTCTCCCTCCTCCCCTCCCACTGGATCACTGTCTACCAAAACAAGTAAGACATTGTTATTCTTGGTGTCTTGGAGTATGGTTCAAGTACATGGACTAGAAAAAGCATAAAATAGCTGGGAACGGGTACAATTGGACCTAGGCTAGGCATACCATCCATATTTGGGCTGAGAAGCTCCTGATGACCACTAGATGGCAGCAAAAGTGGTTGTTTGGATTTTTGCAACTCAAAGGTGGTATATATAACCTAGGCCCACATAAAGGAACTCCCACCAAACTCTCAGCTCCGCATATTGTTGGCCCCTGCTCCAACTCTGCCATAGTGCTTACTAGAGATTCCCCATGTGTGGATTCTTGTAGGAGTCAATGAAGACCCCATTAGTAGGCCTTGGGGTAGAGCTACCATAACTGGGCTGCAAATATATGGATGCCTACTACATGGGAGCAAAGAATTAAAGTTTTTTGGAACTCTTTGCTGCTGTCTACTGGTTGTCCAGATTTGTGCATCCCAGAGCCCTTTAAGTGGGCCTGAGCTATTTTGGTGCACCTCTGCTGATTTTCTTGTATCTTTCATTGGTTTTGGTGCCTCTCGTAAGGTAGTGTTGCAAGACTATGACTTTAATCCACAGCCTTTGACATGTGATTCTTCAATATGCTTTCTAATCCTACATGCTTTCCAGCATTTGTTTGAAACCACTGGCTAAGTTCTCCTGGAACTTAATGGAATCAACATGTGTTTGTGCCTTGTTCTAGCTATTTTTTCTGGCCACTGATTCTCTCGATGAAACTGAAAGTCCTGAACTGATCTTCAGTTTATTCATTCAATACTTTTATATCTGCTTGATTTAATTATAGGGCACAATAGGGTAGCAATAGACTCCTGGAAGGTTCCCCATTCGAGTGACAACCAAACAGACTTGTTTAACTCCAGCACACTGGCAGCATGATAGTCTGCAATATGAGTAATCTCGGCACTTGTGGTTTAATATAGGTTAGTTGAGCTGGATTGTTTTGCCAAATGTTCAGTTGGCTCTATGAAACTTTTGCAAAGTCTGCCTTTCTGGCCAATAGAGCATTTTTATATAAAAGTTCATCTGACTAAAACCAGGCTGAGAAAAATGAGAAGCAGAGAGAAAGAAATTGCTCTCAGTTGGCCATTTCACTATCTAGGTAGAGATAAGTCTCCTGTGTGTGTTATATGTTTGTGGCCATCCTCTAATCCATCTTTTTGGCCTGATTTTTTAATATTCCCAATTTTCATTTTAAAACATACCAAATTTCCAGTGCTTTTGTTGATGAATTAGGCAGAATGTCATGAAACATTGAAAACATAGGTAATAAATTAAAAGAGGAAACATTGTTGCACTACTGAAATGTCATTTTTCCCTAACACTATTGGAGGATTTGCCGTGGACTTAACCTTTGAGACATCTCTAAATAATTCTTAGCTTTGTTGAAAAGCTACAGAAGAAGAAATTTAAAGAAGAGTCTTTTTTAGGTAGAATGGCAGGATATTAATAACAACAATTCCAAATGGGATGGTGATATGGGCAGTCCTTTGTAATATTCCTTGCTGATTTGTTAAAAGAATGCTCAGTGACCAGTATAAATAGACAGAAGGCTTTAACACAATAACAGCACATTCCTGTTCATAAACCAGTGTTGCTCTTTGGAATGCTATGCCCTGTGATTTCATAAAAGCTAAGGTTATATCATGGGTCAGTAAAGGGAAACAAGCAATGAACATGACCAAGGACATTTCTGATGTTCTTTGAACAGCATTATTGGTAAAGACTGCTTGCTGCTTTAAATATTTCCTGATAAGTTTGTAAACCATGTTGGTTATCACCTTTAAAGCCCTACATGGCATGGGACTGGGTTACCTGAGGGACCGCCTCTTCCCTGTATCATCAGCCCGTCCCACCCGCTCATGCAGAGAGGGCATGCTGCGGACCCCATCGATAAGAGAATTCCATCTGGCGGGGTCCAGGAGGTGGGCCTTCTCGGCAGTAGCGCCCGCCCTTTGGAACATCTTGCCCCCGGAGGTGAGATTAGCCCCATTGCTCCTAGCCTTCCGGAGGAAGTTGAAGACCTGGCTCTGCCACCAGGCTTGGGGCAGGGAGGAGAATCAACATACTTGGGGTTGGCTGGTGCCTTGAAGTGCCCCTCCTACATGATGGTTGAAGAGATCATAGCCATCTGGATTTTTTGAGCTGGGGTAGTTAAGAAATCGTTTTGGTTTTAATGGGATTTTATTGGAATTTTATTGTGTATTTATTTGAGTTTTTATGGTATATTTATTCTGTGTTGTAAACCACCCAGAGTCCCTCCGGTCAGAGGAGATGGGCGGTGACAAATTTGATAAATAAATAAATTTGTCTTGAGTTTGTTGGGTCTTCTGAATGTGGCTGCTAAATTCTGCAGGACCCCAGCTATTCTAACAGCTTTCTCTGACCTGGATCCCTCCAGATGTTTTAGCCTCTAATTCCCATCAGTCCCTGCCACTGTACTCACTGGTTTGGGATACTGCCCTCATTATCCAGAAAGACCCAAATCAGAAGAGGCTGTGCCAGAGCAGCCTACAACTATTTGCATCACCTCTATAAGAGAAAACAAGATTTCCAAGTGTTTATAACCCAGCTACTGCTCTGTGTAGGACTACCACATCTGGGCAGCACACACCTGGATTAGCACTAGATTAAAAAGAGAAACTTTATCTCATCTGCCGTCCAATGGTCACAGGACTGTCACAGCCCAGGTATTGGAGCCCGACGTATGGTATAATTTGCAAGTGATCATTTTTTAACTTAAAATGTAATTTTGCAAAAGAGGATGAGTTAAAATGATGAAGATTAGATTTACAGGAAGAGAGCACTAAGCTGGTAGTATTGAAATGTATAACTTGACAGCATTTTTTAATATTGTCTTCTTTTATATTTTAAATACATATTTATAAAAACGTATCTCTCACTTTCCATTAAAATGACATAGGGATACACCAGCATAAAAGCATATAAAATTAGAAGCCTACATAACACATAATAAAAACATACAAAATTACAATAGATTAAAACAATTTGAGCAGGAAAGTGAGAAAAAGGGCTGACAAAAGGCACAGAAGAATAAACAGAAAAAGCCAGGGTAAACATGTCTTTGCCAGACCCTGGTACAGTAAGTGCCAACCTGAATTGTGCGGGCATCTTACCATTGGGGGATCTGTACCAAGAACACTCTTCTCATGTCACTACACGGTTACATGGTTACATGGTTACATTGTTACACGTTACACTGTGCATGTAAAAACCACACCTCATCACTTTTAATGACTGGGTGATACTTAAGGGAGTAGGTGATCCATCAAGTACCCAGGTCCTAATCTGTCAGCACAATAACCTTGGACTGGATTCAATAGCAGTTTGGCATTAGGAAACACTGATGATACCGGCCTCCCACAAGGCTAAGCTGGTGTCATACGCTGATATCCTGTAACCTAAGAGACCAGCAGAATGTCTTCCCATCTTCTGACCTCCATGGCTTATCAGTTGGAGACCTCCTTGGAGAACTCAGAGTTACTGAGCTTTCTGTGGAATGAGGGAGGTTACTAGTTAGCCAGTACGTTGCCTCAGCAGGCAGCAGTGCTCAGCTGGCCCTGTCTGGGCTCAGAAGATAAGAGGAGAAGGGCTTGGATGGACTTTGATAAGAGAAGGCCAGAGCTATAGGCTAGACTGGGAAGTAAAAAAAAAAGTCTCCAAAGAAGCAGTGGCAATCCACTTCCATCCTGCTGCCAAGAAGGTGGCATGGATCTGTCTGTGAAGTCACCAGAAGATTTTACCTTTTTGAATTCACACACCCATACTATTAGGTAGAATGAGTAAACTGCTGGGGCAGCAATGGCAATTTTCATTAACTGTCTTGGCATTTCACACAATTTAGCCCTTAAGTCTAATTTCCCCAGCATAGCTGACAAGACTGGTTCCCAGTATTGAATTTCTAGTCCAGTCAACTTCTCTACAAGATCTTGAACTCAGGCAGAACAATGTCTTGGGTTGGCCCTGATCATTTCTCTTTCTTATGGTGGGCAAAGGGAGATATTCACTGCAAATCTGGGCACTTTGGACTCCCACATATTTCGTTGGGAGAACTTGGTGGGAGAGATTGAGGAAATGCCTAAGTTCTGCTTTGAGACATGCTCTCCTGTCTTGGTTGATTTTTCTCTCGTGTGTGCCTGTTTCAGATGTCTTGTTGGTTTTAACTCTAGTGACAGCAGTGAAGCTAGGATTCTTGTCTGAGTGTTTGTTTATTTATTTAAATTTATTGGCCGTCCAACTCCAGTGGACTGGAGTGGATTATAAATATTGTAGTAGTGATGACTTTGGTACAAACCTCTTTTTTTTGTTTTTTTGCAAAGTGACTTTTTCTACTTGCTTGTTCTATCTTCCATGCATATTATGAGGACAGAAGAATGATGTGGTATTTGTATTCCTTTGCTGGGTCTGCCATACAGCTGATGATTTGCTGGAATTGGCTGCAAATTTAGCTCAAATTCATTCTTTTGCTGTGGCTGTGGAGAGGGTGGGGGAGAAGAGAAGATGAACTATCTGGGAACCTCCACTGACTTCGTGTAGAGGTGACCTTATGTGAGATCTGAGACCATCCTGTGAGATAGCATAGAGAGTTTTCCCTCTCACGGTGGCAGGATAATTCTATTCTAGTGAACTTTCTTCTTACCATCATGATCCCCTGATGTATGGAGTTTTATAAGAATCACATATTTTCTCTAGGGGATATAACCCGTGGGTGGGATTGCCCTGTGTATTCCATTTTAAAAACACATAGTTTAACCAAATGAATACATATATTTAGAAGTCCAGTATATGTAAGAATCTAAGAAGTCCTGCTACATCAAACCAAGGGTCCATTTAGTGCCACATTATGGGTCACACTGTGGCTAATCAGATATACTAAAGGTGTTTTGGCTTAGTCTTTGACAAAGTAGAGCTTTTCAGATCAGGATCTAAATGCTATACTGGCTAGGGATCATGGGAGTTGCAGTCTAATGCATGTGAGAGCCAGTTTGGTCTAGTGGCAGAAACCAGGAGTCTGGGAGTTCTAGTCCCGCTTTAGGTATGAAAGCTGGCTGGGTCACCTTGGGCCAGTCACGCTCTCTCAGCCCAACACACCTCATGGGGTTGTTGTGGGGAAAAGAGGAGGAAGGAGTATTGCTATGTTCGCTGCCTTGAGTTATTTATAAAAATAATAAAGGCGGGATAGAAAATAAATAAATAAATATGGAGATCATAGGCCATGAACAGGCCACATGTAAAATAAGTGGGGGTGGGTGGGGGAGTATTCTGCTCCTAATAATGCCTTGAGCAATTCTTACTGTGATCCCAGATACTCAGTGTCACTACTCAGCAGTGAATGAAAGGGTGCTTTTCTGTGTCAGCGATGAGAGATGTAATGTTTGTACAGTAGTGAGGCTACTCTGGAAGCATTTGGTCATACCTATTAATTCATATACCCTGGGAAGAAAAAGCAGTCAAGTTTGAAGCTGAAGCCAGCTGCCAGTACAATGCTGGAACTCTCCCCCCATCACTGCAATTCTGCCTCACAATATCAAGACACCAAGAATCCTTCGTTTTGCACTTTACAATGCAAATATGGATTCTTCAACAGCTGCAATATTCATGTGAAGCTTTTAGAGAAAGTTCTTTTACACGGTGGCAGATCCACCTGAGGCACAGAAGGAGAGGGCTGAGCTGACATTCAGCCAGAGCTCAGTTGCTGGTATGCACACCTGTCATTTCCATCACGGCCAGGACAGTTGGGCGAACAGTTTTCTTTTGGCATTACATCTGGCTTTATCCTGCATTATGGATTCTTGTATTCCAGAGAAAACTGGTCACAAGGTTGCTCCATTCTGCTTCACATAAAATCCTGATCAGATTTAGCCAGATGAGATGGGCTAGATGAGATGGGCAGGATTTCTGCTTACCCAGACTTTGGAAATGGGCACCCTTACCCACCACTCTTGGGTTCCTGTCTGAATTTACAGAAAAATATTGCAGCACCCCTTAAAGAGGCAATGAGGCCTCATTGGGTCTGTGCTTGGAGAATCAAGGCATTATTGAAGAGGTAGAGTCAAGACTGGCAGCTGCTCTACTCATAGAAGTCTGTCTTGATAGGAGCTGGAACTGAAGCCTGGCCAGGAATCCAGTTGTTCACCAACCCCTCCTTTATGCTATTTCATTAAACAGCATTGGTTGACTCTTTGCAACTGTGAGTCATTTAAATAAGGGCTTTTTTGTCTGCACGACTGGACAGCCTTCCCGTCTGCCGCAAAGGAATTTCATATTCCACCCCCCCCTCTAAATAGCTCTAGGTCTGTAACAGTTTATTGCACGAACAGCCCCCACTCTTGTCTTTTGGATGGGGGCGGGAGGAGGGGAGGAATCCACCCTGCACAGATCAAACCTCTCCTCTTCGCTCTCATTCCCTGGCAGCTGGGATTCTTAATGTGTTAAGCAGGCCTCTGCTTCTCTGGGGGAGAAATCTCCATTTCAAAGCCTGTGTGTCAACTTTAAGTGGGAATGCAAAAATGTCCTGTGCAACTTATTTGAGGGGGGAGGAGGAAAGGGGATTGGTCAGAAATCGATTCATTTTTAAAAAGTTAAATTGATTTTTTAAAAACCAGATGCTAGCTTCTGAGAGGGTAACCAAAGTTTATTTCCTTCCCTCCCCATTCTCAATTAGCACTGCAAACAAAAAAGGGACAGGGGGAGCCAAAAGAGGTGGGGGTTGCAGAAGCCAAACTTACATACTGAGCTGGAAGGAGGATAAACAAGAAGAGGTAACGGGAACGGAGGTGGGGGGGCGGGAGAGGAAGAAATGGAGTTTAGACATTTGTTAAAATACACACATACATGGAAAAGCGCCTGCCTGATATAAGCCAACTTGCCATGAGATGGTCTTTTTTTTCCATAGGCTTCCAAAACCAGAAGGATTAAATTAAGAACAAAGGGGGGGGGAGATAAACCCCTGGCCCCAACATTCCTTGGCAGAAGTCCATTCTCAGCTCCCCTCCGGTCCACGTTGCAGGGTCCTGTCCAGAGGATGCAGAAAGGGGGGCTGCTGAAAGTTTGGGTGTAGGCCCTACTTGTGCAAGGCAAGCAGCTGAAAGACCTTTGCCAAAAAGGGAACTAATGAGATCCATCTGTTGATGTATTTGCAAGGTTCATAAGACAGGTTTGCAGAAAACGCTGGAAAAAGAACCACGTAGATGCAATTGCGAGTTTAAAAAATGAAAAAAGGCTGATAACAGAACGTGGAGCTTGATCCTTTTGCACAGCAACTGATGCCATCTAAATTGGGCCCTAATATGAGCTTATGGTACTAATATCAGCTAGAAGAAACAAAACTGGATCTTAAAAAAGTAATGGGGAGAGGGAAATGCCCCAATCTCATACTGAGAGGAGAAAAAAAAGGGGGGAGGACATTTGTAGTTGAAAGCTTTGGACAAAATATTGTTCTTGAATTTAGGAGCTCTACTGGAATCTGTGGAAAACAACTCTAATTTTACAACCTCTTGTCACCAGTTGCTTTGGAAAAACCCAGCGTTAGGACAGAAGGCAAAACACTCTAACTGGAAATAATAGAGATATTGACATGCTTCACTGCATAGCAGGCAACATTCAAGTTGTGTTCCACAGTATATACTTTATTATTATTATTATTAGAAATAAAACTAGATAGAATTTGCTTCTCTGTCTAGGTGGACATATGTTTATAGCACTGCAGTGTCCATCTGGTTCACTTTAGTCACCCTTTGATTTCGGGCTTTAAACCACACTCCTTTCTCTGATGAAGAGTGTGTGTGTGCGCACACGCATGCATGCATGCATGCATACAAGCAAGCAGTGTTGGAGGAAAAAGTAGAGGTTTCCTTTTCCACCGCATTTTAAAATGTAGGATTCAGAATCTCGGAAGCCTTTCTCGCCTCCTCCCTCTGCTCACCTACAGTATTATAAATCCCATTTTGCATTGTTGTTTCCCCATCCAACCAAAGTTGTTTCCTTTATGATCCTTTTGATGCAAAAGGAGTGGGAAATTGATTTCTTTTCAAAGTTTTAAAACTTCACCAAGTGACACAAGAAAGCAACCAACACCATTAGCAACACAAAAGCACTCTAAGAATGACAATTTGCCAAGGACAGGAGGGGGGAGAAAGAGGGCAGCAGAGACTGCCATAGGGGAAAAAATTCTAAATTTAATGGGAGTTTTTTAACAAACATTTGTGGCAGCAATAGGTTTCCTTGCTTCTCTTAACTTCTTCCAAGTTTCATCCTTTAGCATCCTGTTCCAGCTTTAGACTTATTGCTAAGAGGTGTTATCATCTTAGAGGAATGGATGGAATTTTCTAGCTAATTTCTGGGTAGGATTGGAGCAGCTTCAGTAAAACTTTTTTAGAAACTTAGTTTAACCCAGAAATGGCTTTTTGTGTTTGTTTATAAATTAATTCCAACTGATGCTAAATTATTTAAATACTCTGAAAAAATCTAAAAGGAGTAAACTGGTTAGAAGCACCATCAGTCATTTTTCAAAAGGAAGCACTAAATTTCAATACAGAAAACACTTCTTCCACCATTATAATTTAGACAGCAATTCTTAATTCTGGGCAAAAATGTTCAGGATCCAATTGTTAAGATTTACACTTTCACTGAAAGGATACAGGGATGCCAAGATTCTCAACATATTGCAAGTAAAAAGAGAAAAAAATTACAGTGGCCACATCTTTTCACAGCTTGCATAACAGATGCAAAATGCATACGTGTGCAGTCATATGTGAGGACTCAAAGACTAATTTTACCATGTTTTGCTTCCGATGCTTTTTTTCATAAAAAATGGTAAGAAGTTAATTGTCTGCAGTGATTTCCATGGAAACCTTAGGCTGTTCCTTAATGTTCTTGGAAATCAATTCTAAATCAGAGAAATTTGATTTGGAAAAAAATGGTTTAGCTTTAATGCTTTTTTCACTGAATACGTTGCTTTTACAGTTGTTTTACTGAATAAAGAAATCTATTACTTTCCTGTTAGTGGCATTTAGAGAAGTTGCCCAAATATCTATGGAATTTCTTGAGAGCTGTAATAGAAAGTTGAGAAAAGTATATATTCTCAAGAGAAGAAAATTATAAAAGTTAGACAGAAATGTAGTTTTTAATCTCCCATATGGGGGGAAAACTGTGGCAAAATAAAGTTCCTATGCTTCTCAAAAGACAGTATTTTATTTTTCAAGTGAAGGAAATAAATTCCCCTTAAACTTTCTAAAATACCACCAAGCATGTCTCAATACCTTTTTTAAAAAAAGCTCCTTTCTTAAGTAGAAAACAGGTCCATCTCTTCAAGCAAATGGGTATTGTGCTAGGAAGTATGCATTGCAGTTTTTAGCTGCTTTATAGAAGCTGACGCGACATCTCACAAATAAATTGCTTTGGAGGCAGCCGCTGCTGCTTTTGAAAAATACTCAAGCTGAATTTGCAAAGAACAAGTCTGTTTAATAAAGGAAATGTCATTTTTAAAAAGCTACCTTTTGTACAAAACTTCTAGGAGAAAAAATAGAAACATACAAATGTAACAGAAAGAGAATTCTGCAGCTTAAGGCAGGGGAAAAAAAAGTTTCTTGAAGGTCATAATTCTTTAGCAGAAATAAACGTAAGAAAATCTTCACAGCCAAGGCCCAAATTTTAGCAAAAGCAAGAAGGCTCACCCATCTTCCCCAAACCCACCCCAAACATATTTTCATAGGCACAGAACATTACTTGCCAACCTTCCAACCTGGAAAGGAAAAAATGAGATGGGAGAAGTCTTCCTGGAAACATATCAAAAACTGTAGCCTCCAAAAGGGAGTTGATGGGAGATGTTTTAGGTGGGTTGGGTGGTGGGAGTGATTCAAAACCTGGCCCTCATGAAAAGTTTAAGCAAAAATAGCCCATTAAGGGCCAACCTAAACAGCACACAGCCAGAGAGAGGGGTCGAAGGGGTGGGGTGGGGGGGCGGAATTAGCACTCAACGCAGAGGAGGTAAAAAAAAGTTTTTCTTTCTCTGACCCCTCCATACTTTTCTGAAAAAGTCCTTGCTGCTGTTCTATTTGTTTTTAAATAGAAATATATAATTAAATTTACAAATGCTATTTACAATTTTAATTACAAAAAGACACCCTTTAATAGTTAATTAAAAACCTAAAGCAAAAAAAAAGTTTAGAACTTGTTTTAAGTAAAATGAGACAGTTTTAAATAGTTGGGTTTTTCTCCCTTGTTTTTCTTTTTTCCTCTCGGATTGTCAGAGGAGTTTCCAGCTCTATGTGGTACTGAAGCCCCACTCCCCAAATTCCAGGGAAGCTTTCCAAAGAATATCTCCCCATACATACACAGCATCAGCTCGTGTGGAGAGAGACTCGGGCAGGAGGTCTGATGTTCGTTTGAAACTCCAGAGCTGGCAACCTGGGTTCTTTGCTTCCTGCATTGTCCCTTCTCAAACAGTAGTCTCCCCATGTTTGCTGTTAGTTAGCCTGGTATAAAATTTCCTCCAGGAGTGAAGGGTTTTTCCCGACCAGATCCAGAAACCTGAGGTGATGCCCACAATGAGTGTCATGAGATACTTGATCATGTAGACAGTGAAGTCAGGAGTCATACGTGGGGTATATTGAAGTGGACAGGGGATGGCCAAGCTCTTGCAGTTTTGGCTAATCCAGCTCCGCTCCCAGTGCTCACGGAAGGCCTGTTCATAGAAGTAGCAAGCAATCACAATGGTGGCTGGCACCGTGTAGAGGACACTGAAGACCCCAATGCGCACCATGAGACGCTCTAGCTTCTCTGTCTTGGTGCCCCCATGTTTCATGATGGTACGGATGCGAAAAAGTGACACAAAGCCTGCCAACAGAAATGAGGTGCCAATAAAGAGGTAGACAAAGAGGGGAGCTAAAACAAAGCCCCGAAGTGGGTCTATGTTGTTGAGCCCCACAAAACAGACACCGCTGAGGAGGTCACCATCAATCTGCCCCATGGCCAGGATGGTGATAGTTTTGACAGCAGGCACAGCCCAGGCTGCCAAGTGGAAGTACTGTGAGTTGGCTTCGATGGCTTCATGTCCCCACTTCATGCCAGCTGCAAGAAACCAAGTGAGGGACAGGATGACCCACCAGATGGAGCTGGCCATGCTGAAGAAGTACAGCATCATGAAAAGTATGGTGCAGCCTTCCTTTTTGGTACCTTGCACCACTGTCCGATAGCCATCATCTTGGAAACGTTCATTGCACACCACCCGTTCCTCCAGCACAAATCCTGCAATGTAGGCCACGGAGACCATGGTGTAACAGCCAGAGAGGAAGATGATGGGTCGTTCGGGGTAGCGGAAGCGCTGCATGTCCACCAGATAGGTGGTGACAGTAAAGAAAGTGGAGGCACAGCACAGAACAGACCAGATGAGAATCCAGATGCGTGCAAAGTGGATCTCCTCCTGATTGAAGAACATGTGTCCATCATTCTTCGTGGGTTCACATGGTGCCGCACAGTCTTTCTCTCCAAGAAACTTGTAATTGAGGTAGCTGGGCACTTTAAGGACTCGTGGGCAGTGGAAGGGGTGGTCCAGGGTAGCATAACGCGGTGGCCCAGCAGTACCCTGTCCAGCAATAGGAGTGGCACTTGTAATCAATGCTGGAGAGCCACCTTCCTCTGAATGGTTCTGCCCCACACAGATCTGCTCTGCCCCATGGCGGGGAAAGTTCTCGCAGCGCAGTCGTTCCGGCCACTGAAAGCCAAATTTGTTCATGAGGGCTTCGCAGCCTTGGCGTGCCCTCTCACAAATGGATCGGCAGGGTGGAATGGCTTGCTCCAAGACGGTGCACACTGGGGCATACATAGAGCACAGAAAGAACTTGAGCTCCGGGGAGCACTGGACCTTCACCAGAGGGTAGAACTGGTGGACCTCCAAGCCAGCATCCTCTTGGCTGGTGTGCCCCAGCAAATTGGGCATGATCGTCTGGTTGTAGGCAATGTCAGTGCACAACGGAATGGAGATAGGCTGGCAGAAACCGTGGTCGGGGATGGAAATGCCCTTCTCTCCGTGGAACTGGGCCCAGCAGGATCCCAGGAGCAGCAGCGGCAGGCAGCGGGCCAAGGACGCGTCGGCAAGGCGCATGGTGGTTTGCTCCCCGTCAGCTCTTACGGACACCCGAGCGCTTTGTCTCCTCCCCAGGACGAGCTGAGATCTGTCACTCCCTTCAGGCACCCTAGTCCGGGCAAAACTTTTTGGGATCAGCCTCGAAAGGTAAGGGAGGCAAAACTCCACTCACCCAGCGGGAACTCTTCCTCGCCGCGCGTCTCTCCCAGCGCCTTTCGCTTCCCTTTGTGTCTTCCCTCCCCAATTAGTCCGTTTCAAAGGAGGGCCCCCGGGCTGAGTTGAGCTTCGCCCAGCCTTCTCCTCTTTCTCCTCCCAACTTAATCAATTCCAGGCCGGCCCCTTCTCTCCTTCCCTCCCCCCGTCCGGCCGCTTGCATCTCCATCAAAGAGATCTTGGCTGCCTAAACCCCTTCCCAAAATTTCTTCTAGCCCAATCAGATTCAAATTCAGGGACCAGCCCTCCTCCCCTCCTTCCTCCCTGGGATTGGTCATCCACCTCCGAGGGCGAGGGCGAGGGCGAGGGCGAGGGGGGGCGGCGGGGGAGAGAAATAACGAGATCACGAACCAAAAGCCAAATTTCTCTCCTGCCCTAGAACCCTGTGGCTGTTTTAGAGGAGAAATAATTTACCTTGGATTATCTTTATTCACCTCCAGTCATAATTACAATTATTAGCAGGCAGATTATCTTGGTTGTGCCACCAACTCAACTCCCTCCCCCTTCCCAAATTCTAATAAGCAAAGTGTAAGGCAGCTGCCTCTCCCTTCTCTACGCAAACAATTTCCAACCAAAACATACAAAAAAACTGCCGGGAACACAATTGAGGAGCTGATGTGTTTTCCCAGTTTTTTTCCTCCTGTTGCCTGTGCTTTTTTTTTTTTTTTAACCAGTGAACTCCCTGGTGTTCTATTTGGGGAAAGCCTCTGTTTCCAACTCACACAATAGGTGAGCTGTCACAGTCTAGGCAGAAAGATTACTATTTCTTCTTCCTCATATCTTTCACGGCTAGTTTAACGGGGGTGGGGGGAATGTTCTGCCTATCATTGCTCTTCAATAAACACAACTACATGTGTGGCAGGCTTAGAGGCTTTCTTGTCTGTATTATTTCCTTATATAACAACTTGGGATTTGTAAGGTTGGTTCCTTCAGTTTAGCTTCTGTGATGAGCATCACAGATCTTATAACTTGGAAGAGACCTTTGAGGTCATCTATTCCAACCTTCTCAGTGCAGGAATCCACTAAATCAGGGTTCCTCAACCTTGGCAACTCTAAGCTGTGTGGACTTCAACTCCCAGAATTCCCCAGCCAGCAAAGCAAAGGATTCTGGGAGTTGAAGTCCGCACAGCTTAGAGTTGCCAAGGTTGAGGAACCCTGCACTAAATCAGCCTGGATAGGTAACCATCCAGCTCTTGTTTGAAAACATTCAGCAAAGGGGAAACCACCCCTGTTCTAGGCCGACTGTTCCACAGGTTAACACTCCTCACCATCAGGAAAGTGTCCTAACGTTCAGCCTGAATCTTCTTTCTTTTAACTTTTATTGGTCTTTGTCTTATTCTTGGTTTCAAATAAAAACATGTTCACCCCATTGACAGCCTTCTAGATATTAATAGATGGCTATCCTATTTCTCTTCAGACTTCTGTTTTGCAAACTACACATGCACAATTCCTTTCTTCCCTCTTCATAGAGCATGGCTTCCATTCCAACTCCTTCTCTTCCTGGCCGCTCTCCCCTGAACCAATTCCTGATTCTCTGTGCCCCTTTTAAAATGCAGTACCCAAGTGGACACAGTACTTCAAGGGTGGTCTGACCAAAGCAGAGTACAGTGGAACTGTTACCTCCTGTGATTTGAAGGCAGTGCTTCTGTTAATACAGATTCTAATTAGTCTGACTATAGTCAAATACTTTGGCTTAAGGTAGACACATGTAGTCAAATGCTGAAAGATTGGAGACAGAATCCAAGATTCAAGTACCTTCTCAATCATGAAACCCACTGGGTGTCCCCAGACAAGTTATTCATAGCCTAACTTATCTCAAAATCCATGAACTGCGCAGGTATATATGTTCACTCATTCAAAATTAGCCCTGTCATGAACTTGGTTTAAATGAGCCTCTTAAGGTGAAGCCCTTTGCTTACGTTCTGCTGGCTGAGGATAAGAAGTCATAGCATCGCTGTGCTAGCACAATTTGACATGCATCTGCAGGACTGCTTAGAAATACTTGAAGAATACACCAACCAATGGTGTTACCAGAGTTGGATCCCAAGTGTGGCTCCAAGGTGCCACAGCCTGGATAGCCTCAAATTCAATGCCATAATCATCTTAAAAGAAAGAAACAGCAGACATTTTCCCCTTCCCTGCCCACATTTCTCCCTTCACTAGAGGGAGTAACAAAAATGCCAAGTAGGGACATCTGCAGGGGGATCCCTCTCGATGGATGCCCCTGCTGCCAAGTGCAATTGCAATGTAGCTCAGCAGCATCTCAAAAGTTCTTTCAAACTCAAAGAAAAGAGGAAAAGAAAACACACTCTTAACCCAAGCAGTACCACTGATGCTAACTGCCAAAATTGGGTCACACAAGTGACCCTTGCAATAAGGCCCATGACCATGAGTTGGGTGGGGATAGTGAGCAGACCTTGGGCTGGAGGTTTAGAGAGTACTGGCTTGGGTGGCCTTTATTAAGAGGGGAAAAATGGTGGCTAAATTGGAAAGTATGCAGCACCAATGAGACAGAACAACTGGCATTTCTAACAGTGGGCTTTTTCCAGTGCTGAGCTGGTGCTAGCCATCTATCCTTGAGTCACTGAAAACTATACTATGTCATCATGAAATTCACTGCCTCTATTACATCTCTTCTAATTTGATAAGCAAAGGGATTGGTTGATTCCGCAGTGTTGCTGCACTCCTTCTTTTGCATATAAGTGTGCTGTTGTGTCTGGCTGTTTAAAAGGCTACAGGGAGCAGAGGAGAGGGGCCATCAGCTCTTAATCAGCTCTGATCCTACCAATTACTGGTCATATGACTACACCTCCAATATTTGGTGGTGAAGCTTAACAAATTTTTACACACAGTTGGATACTATTTTCATATAACTAAGGATAACTTAAGCCTAACTTGATCATGAGCTGGGGACAAGATCAAGGGGACAATCAAGGTTAACAAAAGTGTGGAAGCCCAGTGAGGTGCCTGCCCAAACCCAGGTTCTTCTCTAGAACAGAGAAAGCACTATATGCAACATGCGCTCCAGAAATTACAAGACTTCCTCATCCTTGTTGCCATTTCCTGCCATGAAAAACTTAGGGCTCAAGGACAGTGGAGCTGGTGTTGTAGAGAGGCCCAGAATATACTTCCGTGAGTGAGTTGAGTCTCTGATCTCCAGAAGGGCACCGAAGAACTGACACAAACTATGAATACATTTTTAGTGGTGACTAAAAATGACATGACTTATCTTAACAAAACAACATGGTATAGTATAGATTATTGTTGTTTATTCGTTCAATCACTTCCGACTCTTCGTGACTTCATGGACCAGCCCACGCCAGAGCTTCCTGTCGGTCGTCGACACCCCCAGCTCCCCCAGGGACGAGTCCGTCACCTCTAGAATATCATCCATCCATCTTGCCCTTGGTCGGCCCCTCTTCCTTTTGCCCTCCACTCTCCCCAGCATCAGCATCTTCTCCAGGGTGGCCAAAGTACTTCAGTTTTGCCTTTAATATCATTCCCTCAAGTGAGCAGTCTGGCTTTATTTCCTGGAGGATGGACTGGTTTGATCTTCTTGAAGTCCAATAATAGATTATTATTATATAATAATAGATTATATAATAGATTATATAATAGATTATTATTAAAGTATAGATTATTCCCTCCTTGCAATACTTTGATAGGAGAAAGTATGGCTGATGATATTATTTTTCTTCAATGCCAAGTTCTTTAAACAGGGATGGACAATGTCTAATGTTCCAAGTGTTGTTCATCTACAACTCTCAGCATCTATCATCATTAGCTGTGAGCCCTGAGAATTCAATAGCATATGTGGGGGGAGATGGGCGGTGGCAAAAATTTTGAATAAATAATAATAATAATAATCTGGAAGGCCGTAGGTTTCCCTACACCTGTTGATCTTATGGAAGAAGGATGCTGGGAAAGCTGCAAGCCTATGATGTTCTAAAAATAATAGATAATTAATTGAGAAGTGGCAATCAGCAACAAAAGCTAAATGGGCCTTATATCCTCAGAACATGGGAAGATCAATAACCTATTCCTCATAATCTCTTAAAATTTAATCTCTATATTCAGAGGCAGACTATCTGATTGTGAGATGCTGTGGATAGATAATAGAGGTAAAGAAAGAATTTGGATACAATGGACTTTTCATCTTATTAAGTAAAACAGTCTTTTGGTTTGCAAGTGTTCTTTTACAATCCTGAGCATATCAGCCTGAAATCTACCCCTGGCTGCCACTTCCCTGCAGCGTGGATCTTTGCAAAATTGATGAGCCCAAAAAGGGGAAGCAATGGTCGTGGGGAAACAGAGAGAAAAGAGGACGCACCCGTTCCTCAGATGATGAAAGCACCACCAAGCCTTGGGATTGCACAAATACACACTGATGGCTACTGAGTTTAATCTATTTATTGGTAAGATATAAAAACTGGTGGATCAAGTAAAAGGTAGTCCTCTCATTTTTTTTATCCTTCTTGTACTTTTATTTTTAAAGTGGTAATAATTATATGAATATATCCAATACAGAACTCCTTCAAAGTCTTTATTCCCACCCCACCTAATTCTCTTTACCTTCCTGTAAATGAGAAAGAAATAGGGCCTGGCCCTTTAAAAGAGTCCCTTGAATGCTGATGCTGTTCCTTGCTTATAATTGCCCCTTTTCACTAACAAAGAAGTCCCATTAATGACTCCTTTCTTTCTCAGTGGCACCTCTGTGCAAAGACATTCTTTTACTTGTTAGTGTGAAGATTTATTTGGAAGGGGCAGAATTTAGGCTGAGAGGAGAGAGAAGGAGGCTGGACATAATTATGTTAAATTTAGGGGCCATTACCAAGCAGATCTGAAGGTAACAGTAATTGCTTTTTAAGTACTGATAATGTTATGTTGGAACCCTTCATGCCTATTGGGGAAGAAGGGTGAGGATCTGAGGGATAATCCAGTACTATCAGGAGAAAAACTTTGGCTTAGAAAATATGTGATTAAGATTCAGTGTAATTGTGATTGATTAAACATCAATAATTTAATGTTTTATTTGTGTATAGTGGGATGAATACACGGTTTTTAAACATGTGGCAGTTTTAGTCCATACTTAAGAAACACTTCAATCTTTTTGAAATTTTAAAAATAAAAAGAATATTCACATAAAAAGAACAATACACACATAATCTTGAATTACTCATTGTGGTGAAGACTGGGTTAGATTCAAACTAAAGATAGGTGCAGTTACTTTCTGGTGAAACCAATGAGACAGATGGTCAAGAAAACTAAATCCAATTAACTTTCCTAGGAATTTACTTATAGTAATTTAGTGACTCTCCTCTCCTGGGAACAAGTACCCCTGGACACAGATTGCCTCCTGATTAAAACATGCCAGGATTGTTCTACAGGCCTAGATCCTAACCATACGGCCAAATTCTTGTGCAAGTTCCATTGAAGGAGATGAATCCCACAGTCCATTATTTTAGCACCTGAGATGGGATATGCCAGAACTGCTTCTCCATTCCCATAGCAGTAAAAATACAACACAAATAAACTAAGTTTCAGGACTTTCCAAATCAGCTGCTTGATGTGGCACCAGATGCAATATCCCTGCCTGCCTTGTATTACAAATCTCTGGTGGAAGCTTCATTTCTGATCAAATTTGGTTTTCATCCAGCGCCTGTTGTTCCCTAGCTTGCCCTAAGAGTCTCTCTCCCCACCGTGACCCTAAACTGCCAGGGAATCTGGTGTGTGTAATAGGATCGGGGAGGGGGGGGCACATAGCCTTTCTTTCTGAACAACTGACCCTAAGCCTTTCTTCCCTTATCTCTCCCCCTCTCTGCCAGCTTAGCCTCCTCCTTCCCCCTCTTGCCATCTCCTCTTACCTCAGCCTCTTATCTTCCTGCATTGTAATTCTTCCCCTGTCATATTTCAAGCCCTGCCCTTACTTCTCTCCTGCCTGACCTGAGGCTTTTATCTGGGCCCATTTTTCTCCCTGCAACTTGATCCTGCATTTTTTTTTCTAAGCACACCTTCCACTTTCTGCTTATCTTTCTTTCCTCCCACAGACACACTTTCCAAGTTTTTTTCCCCCCAACAGACAGCACCAAGTTAGGTTTTTGTCTCTGAAGTAGCTGATCCCTGGCAAGGCTGCTCCTGTCTTCTTCGAAATTTGGCTGCCTGTTTTGTTTCAAGCTATTTGATTTTTTTTCTCCCCAGTGAAAATGGGCTGGGGCAACCTGATCCAAAGCAAGCCAGCCACAAAATTCTTCAGTTCCACATTCCAAGAGACAAATGAGCTACCATTCATGACCACCATGAAAGGTACTTGGCTACTTCTGGTACAAAATATCAGGGAATAGAAGTCACTCAGTTCTTTGAATCTTCTGTATGATGGCTCAGTCGTGCCCCTGGGCCCTTCTGTTTTTATATTCGAAGCACAACCAGAAATGCCCCCAGTTTCATAAGGAGCAAAGTCTTATTTTGCAAAACTGTGGCCCTGTTGAATGCAGCAGCAGCAGCAGCTTAATGCTGAACTGCATCTCTGATAAATGCTGCTTTTTTACCTCCAGATCTCCACATAAGAAAGCACACAATAAACCAAAATCAAACAAAGAACCTGATTTCTAAGTACGGTATGGGAATCCAGGCACAGAAACTTGATGTTCTTGAACACCATCCTTATTGCCTTTGACCTGCCATGTCTTGCAATGAATACACTCACTGAGTTCATACATTGCAGTAATCCATGGTTTATTTAACCATAGTTTATTGAATAAACTACAATGGGCTAGTTTCCACTAACAAGTAAACCACAATTGGCTTAGCTTGTTCTATAAATCCAGCCACTGTCAGGCTAAACTTCCCTCTACTGTGACCAGGCTACATCTGACTAAAGAAGAAACATGCTGAAACTGCAGGAAATTTCTAACCTATTTATCATGTTAACCCTTCTTCTAAGGAGCTGTTTTATTATAAAATATTTTGAACAGCAAATTCCCAAATAGTTGAAGCACGGTCATATAATGTGGCAGAACATTGTGTTCTGTGGAGCAGGGATGGGCAGATTTCAACCATGTTTAATCTACTGTACTTTAGTTCCACCAGTCAGAGACAGGTGCAAAAATGAAGCACTCTTCAAGCACATTATCTAGAAACAGCAGTCACTCCAGGTTCACACAACATTCTAAGCCTAAGGCAAGCCAGAAAAATTAGTGAGAGTCACCCCAGATGAAGGATAAGTAAGCCCACTTGCTGAGCAGTGTGGCTTCCTATGCAAAGGAAAGACACTCATAGAAATAACAGAGTGCCTCTGGGCATATTTTGGGTCCAGGAATTTATTTTTAGTACTGTAGAGGAATTAGATCCCAGTCCTTCCATGCAAGCAATTCTTGCAAATGTCTTTCATTTCCGCAGCTTAATTTAGGCTGGAGAAAACTTTTTGTTGTTATTAGGGTTGAAGAGTTGGTCAGCCCACAGAAACCTGCTGATCTTTTGCAAAACACTTAGAGTTCAAATTTGATTCTACTCCTAGAACTGAATACACAGCCTGTATGTTGCTTCATATTGCTGTTTTGTGTGAAGCTTTTCAGGCATTCTCCACTCTTAACTGTGGCTAGAAAAAAATGTACTTGCATAATGCTGGAACGTTCTTGCATTCCATTCCATACTGAACTGAAGCTTCTTGGCTGAGCATCCCTGAGCAATGAGCTAGACTGATTTTACAGTATTCCCGTCTCCTTTTTATCCCTGGGGCAACACCAACCCGCAGTTACACACTCTGGCTGGGTTCACTTAACACAGAAAACCCTAATCCTAGGTTAGCAAATCACAATTGCTGTACCCAAACAAATTGCATCTTATGCTATATTAGCATGAAGGCATAGCCTGATTCACACAACATGCTGGTACAACAGTTGACTTCCAATGACACCCTGAAACTTCAACTACCCAAACCCATTTTAGACTTATTTAATGTGCTATACATACCCAGGCCTGGTTGTGTTCAGGAACTATCAAATATCAAAATCAGAAACCAGGATATTGATTGTCAGTCTGGAATGAGGCATAAAAGGAAAGCACTACTGTACACAGCTCTCCTACTTTTTCTCTGCCTGATGGAGGGAACCAGATTGTTTTTATGATCTTCCTGAATGGGAAGGGGCTGTATACTTCCAGTAGCCCTTGAGCCTGGCTAGTGAGAGAAACAAGATTGCCTCGCTTCACCTCTGTGGCCCTCAGACAATTGGCAGTTGCTGCAGAGGCTTCTCCCTGGCGGTGAGATGAAACTCCTTGCAGCTGCTGCTCCTCTGGTCACCCCTGGGCTGGTTGTCCTCTGCTATGGTGTTCTTTCTCAGAACTTTTCCTACCTTTCTGTAGGGGAGCTGTGTACGGCAGTGCTTTGGATTTAATTGCTGATAAATGCTTCAGAATACCGTATGGGGGGAAACAAATGCAGCATATGACTCCTGACTCATTAAACAGCCATGACTCTTTCCAAGATGGCACAGAGCTGCTCAGGGGTGTGAGAGATCTATACAGTACAATGCACTTAACCAACAATATCTGTGTTTGCACAACATGCCTCCCAGGAGTTAGCGAACCAAATTTAACCCAAATGCCAGCTTTGTATGACACTGAATCATAATCTAACCACAAGAGGTGGGCTAGCAGAATATATGACGCTAAAATGTACTTCACTAGTTTGTGGTTCAGTCATGCAAATAAAGTCAGTGACTGGATTCATGTGTCATGCTGAGCTGTTATGTGCTTAGTTTGGTTTGAAAGGTGTATTGTTTGAACTTTGCAACTATGGTTTATAAATCATGATTTATGGGATGAGTGCAAAAAAGTGACACTTGTGGACTACTTGCAGTCTGCAGATGTTCCTTTTGCAATCCCCAGAGTCCACCAAATGGTAGGTCCAAAAGCTGTCTCTGTGTGTTAGTGCGTATATGGCACTTGCTTGCTGCTGCGTTTGTGGGACACATAGGAGAAATGCAACAGAGGAGACACAGCAAGAAGGAAAACAGGTGGAGAAATCTCATTGCATAAACACAGACTGTACGTTGTTCGTAAGGGATAATTGGCTGTGTTCACATAACATATAAACCATAAGCCATTGTTTACAAGCCACAATTGGTTTAGATTCCAATCAACTATACCACATAACTTCTCATGGAATTCTCATTATATTTAAGAGGACTGTCACCAAAATAATTGACTGTCCCCTAATTCAAGGATAGTTGAGAATCTACCAGATCCACTTCTTATTACTCAGGGCTAAGTGCATTCCCAAGTTACCCCCATGCTTCTTTTTCTTTAGAGTGCCAGTTCTCAATTATGGCTGACATATTAGATTTTCTCTTTCAATCTTCCATGCAGACCTGATCTGGGTTTGTGTTAGGTTACTTGCTCTCATGTTTATATGGTTTTGCTTGCTGAGAGACTTAGAAAAACACACGAAATACCCGAGCACTTCAAATCAGCTTTCCCCAGTCTGGTGCCCCACAGTTTTGGTATGTAAGGATAGCAGGTAGTCCAAAGCATCTGGCAGGTCCTGTGTGGGGTGAGATCAGAAATGGGCTTCCTGAATGACCACTTTCAGCAGCCTCAGCCAGCAGAGCCAATGGTAAGAGAGAATGGGAGTTGCAGTTTGGCAAATCTGGAGAGCCACAGGTTTTCCCAGGACACCCTTTTGCACCTGCTTTCTGCACGAGGCCATACCTCTTTGATGTGCCCAGATGTTAGACTTTTCTCTTTCAAGTATTAGCAATGCTATTCCTGAACTGTGCATGTTCCATCACTATTTCAAAATTAGGCCGATGGCCGAAATGAACACTGGGAACAGGATTTGACATTGTGTGATCCTCTGCTTTCAGGATGAGAAGCTGTTTACACCCCACCCAGCTGCAAAGAGGCACTTGAGAGGGAAAGAGCAGTGACTGGTAACGCTCAGAAGAAGTGGAGCAAGCAGAGCTTCTGTGCTACCCAGAGCTCCTTGCCTTCGCCTTGACAAGTGGCAACAAAATAAACAGTGTAAATAAGCAAGTATGCAAATAAATGCCATTTGCATACTTTACACAAATCGCAAAAGACAGCATTGGGGGGGTAGCATTTCAATTGCCCAGCTGCCCAATAGTTATTTATTTATTTCTGGAGGAAGAGCAGAAGGCAGCTATTTGGAAAATTCCAGCCATGAGTGAAACTGGTTAGTGGGTTTATTTAACTCTACCTCAAGTGCATTGTTAAGATTGTCAGCACGCTGAGATTTGGTCATAAATAACTCAAATCAGCCTGAAGTTTTGACGTTCTTCGGGTAGGCGCTAGTGAAAAGGCCACAGGAAAGAATGGCCTGGCCCTGTTTCTTTCCCAGCCTAAACTTTCTCTCTCATTCTCACTCCCAGGCCATTTCTATCTTACTTCTTCCCACTGTCCCTGCCCTTCTCTCTTGTTTTCTTTCCATCATTCCTCTTTCTTCTTACTTTTCTCCGTTTTTTCTTTGGGGATTTTCTTCCCCACCCAAGCCTCCCCCACCCACCCCCTCTGTTTTTTCCCCCTCCGAACTTCTTCCCTTCACTCAGCTCGCTCCTTTTCCTGTAACTTAAGCTTTTGTTGAGAGCAGGAGAGGGCTGGGCTGCCTTGAAAAGAGGCCCCTCTCTGCCTTTCAGGGCGTAATTGAAACCATCGGCACTGTTCCTAGCCTTGGAGGAGGGGGGTATAGGATCCCAGAATCAAAGATCGGGAGCTGGGATGGGGGGAATAATTTGACCCTTCAAGACAAACAGTGATTTATGACACTGTTTCCCAGTCAGTCCGTTTCTCCTACCCCAACCCTTGGCAACCAAGGAAGAAATCTCCTGCCCCCCCACCCCTAAAAATCAGGCAACTATATACAGGGAAGGTCTTATTGGGTACACACACACACACACACAATTTCTTCTCGTACACCATCAGCAAGAATTCCTAGAGAACATTTTATCCCAGGTGATTGCAAAGAGAACTACTTTTCTTAATTTTTGAAACAGTCCTACTACCTTGAGAAAACGGCACAACACAAAAATTCATAGGCAAACTAATTCCTATCACTGCTATTTACCGTGCCAAAAAAAGTTTCATATCTTCTATTTCTGCCACTGTTAAAGTTACAGAAACTTAGCCAGGAGAAAAAGGGGGGAGAGGGGCAACCAAAATGGTTCCTTTGGCTTTGCGACAAAATAAGTTAACCAAGTGTTTTTTTCTCTTACTGCTCTCCAGTTATAAACTAGAATATTCGGTGAAATGAATGGAATTGGCAGAGATGGCGAAACTGACAAGATTGATTAAAGAAAATATTGTCTATCTTTCTACTTGGAAACCACTTTTGGACTTTCTGCTTGAAACTGAAAAAAATGAAGTTTTGATTTTGGGATTTGATGATTAGGACTGTATAAGAATGTAGAATTAATGCATACTATAGCTAAAAACAGAGTAAGAGGTTAATGTATTTTTATGTTTTTATCTGTATTGAAGATGGTCAGAAGTCACTCTTTTTCCTAGGTCTCTTTTTATTTCTGCACTTTTAAGTTTGTTCTTTTTTCATTTCTTCTTTCTTCAATCTCTTTCTATCTTTATATGTTGTACTTTGAAATTTAATTTTCTTTTATACACACACACACACACACACACACACACACATACATACACACATACATTAGAATATTCAACCAGGACTAACTAGAATTTAGTACAAATATATAATTATCAGGGTTTCTTTTCTGGTTTTCTTTTTTTTAATTAGGTAAAACAAACAACAACAAGGAAAGGTTTAACTGTCAAGGTTGATCCTTTGAGAAAGTCTAATACTACAACTTCTGAGCATATGCAAATTCTGTTATGAAATCTGAGCTTAGGATTCAAGGCTAGATCTGTTTTGAGGTTTTCATATTATTTTAAGGCACGGTTTGTTTTAACTATGATTCACTGAACAAGCCATTACAGCTGGATTCATAAAACATACTAAGCCAAAATCAAACAATCCTTTATCGTTTAGTATTGTATGTGATCCCAGACAAAAACATGGTTAAAATGAGCAATATGTCAGTCTCAGGGGGGAGAAGAGAATGCTTTTGCAAATGCACAAAATGCCTTCATTATGAAATTATTATTATTTATTAATTAATTGTACATGCCACCAGTTCATCTTGATTCACAGTGGCTTATAGCAACATAAAATTACAATAAAACATCCACAGTGAGAAAATTAACCCACAACCTCAGATAACATTATAACAGAACACAAACCATAACAAATCAAAATCAAAAATAACAGTTACAGTGCACAGTAAGAAAGAAATAAAATATCAGTGGCAATCAAGCTCACAGCAAGGTTTGGTCTTCACTAACTTCCGGGAGGCCGTTACTGAGGAAGACAGCCTAACTTAGTGTTTCTCAACCTTTGCAACTTGAAGCATGCTGGCTAGGGAATTCTGGGAGTCTATGCACCTCCAAGTTGCCAAGGTTGAGAAACACTGTTCTAGGGAGAGGCTATTCCAGAGTGTAGGTACCAGGATGGAAAAACATCCACTTCTGGCATCAGCCTTCCCAACCGCACAGAGTTGAGGCACCCTCCACAGCTCCTCCCAGGAGAGTCTCCTCAGATGGGTCAATTCTAGTTGGAGAAGGCAGTCCTGCAAGTACCTTGGTGCCAAATTATATAGGGCTTTAGAAGTCCAAATGAGCACTTTGAATTTCATCTGGAAACCTAGTGATAACCAATAGGTGTAATATGATTGTAGCAACTAGCACTGGTCCACAGTAAGTGAGCTGCTGCATATTAGAGCAACAGCAGTTTCCAGGTTGTCTTCAAAGGTAGTCCCATATACAGCACCTTAGAGTAGTTGAAATGAGTAGTGATAAGGGTATGGGTCACCATAGCCAGGTCCTTTCACTCTCACTCAGGGAAGGGACTCAACTGGCTTACCAGCTGGAGCTAGAGAAAGGGCCTCATCTTGTAGTAGCTATGAGTCCAGAAGGACCCCCAAGTCACAGAGGTGCTCCTTCAGAGGCAGCACCACTACTCCAGCAAAACTGGAGCTGACAGAGAACTGTAATGAACAAACAGCAAATCCAAAGCTTGACATAGGAACAAGACTGTCAATCTCCAGCTGGCCCAGGGTGGCAATATAAAGCTGGGTATCATCAGCAACTTGTTGGTATCCCCCCTCCCTGAATCACTGGATTGCTCCTCCCTATGGCTTCATATGATGTTAAACAGCAAGAAAGAAAGGACCAACAAGGAAGTGGGCCTGGGCTGAATTCTCCTCCCCAGCTCCTTCAATACGCTGGTTTAACGGCAGCAACACATTTTATTACAGCCATTGGCCCATCAATAAATACAATTAAAATGCAATACAGTACAAACTAACACATAATCAAATTTGAAATAAATAAAATTTGGTTGACATGGTTAATACAATGACAGCAACAGCAACAGAACTGGACTCTCATCTTAATATTGATATAGAAGTACTTTGCAACTGTTTTAGTTATATTTGGACTCAAATATATTGATTGAGAACATTGCTTAAACGGGTTTCAAAAGACTTCTGACTTTATCATTAACCTATTTTTATTTTTATATTTTTCCCATTATTTGTTAATACATTTACATGTTTTTAAGTGATCTTGCAATTGATCTAGAAATCCAGTCAGTAAACCATCTTGTAATTAATCGAGTTAATTCATCCAATTCAAGTACTATGCACGTTATATGGACAGATAAATGTTTCTTAGGTATCCCAGTTATGAAGAAGATCCATTTCCATAGTGTAGAGCAAGCTGGATGGGAGAATTCTGGGAGTTGAAGTCCACACATCTTAAAGTTGTGGAGGTTGAGAAACACTGGTGTAGAGCATGAGGAAATCTTGTTAAGAACAGATTGGTTATATGCAGGTACTTCCTTATGCATTAAGGATAGTATTTTGTCTGTATCATATTCCAAAGCAGAACAACTGGATCACATACTTTCAGTCTGGTGTGACCTGCAGTTGATCTCATGCCCAGTGTATCTTAATTCACTGTTTGCAAGGGACCTGACCATTGGCTGAGAGCAGCTTATCTCTTACATAGCTTGTCCTGATTAATCCTGAAGTGAACTGAGCTCTTGCATACCACTCTGCTATGATCACTATTATTTCTTGACATTTTCTGAGCAGGATGACCTAACAGCATATACATACAGTGTCAAAGTGAAACAACTACTGTACCTTTTAGCTTTGTGCAAGAAACCAGGAGACTGTGATTTCTAGTCCAGCCTTAGGCATGAAGCCAAATGGGTGACTTTGGGTGGGTCACTCCCTCTAGTTTTAGGAAGAAGGCAATCACAAACCTCTTGCAAAAATGCTGCCAGGAAAAGTGAATGGACTTGTCTAGGCACTTGCCAGGAGTCAGGACTGATAGGAAGGCAGGCAGGCAGGCACAAACTCAGCTTTTATCTATGTGAAGTTAAATTACTTGGCATGGTTTGTAGAGGTGTGACAAAACACTATCCTCATGTAGTGCAGGAAGTATATGCCCACCTCCACAGCTGGCAGAAGTGAGATGAGACATTATGGATAGGACTTTATCACAGCCATGAAGATTTTGAGGCTACTTGAGGAGTCCCCCAGGATTATGAAAATGTGGGAAATCAGAAACCAGAAGAGAAGAATCAGCAGAGGGCACATGAAACTGGAGAACAGCAGTCAGGAGAACAAAAACAAAGGTTAACAATCACATGGGATCAAGGGTGGGAGGGAATTATAAGCAGCTGATAGGCAATAAATTGACATGTTTGCTTTGGAGGCCTGGAGGAAAAAGTCTAAAGATGAACAAGTGGGAGGTGTGAGAGTAAAATCAGCTCCAGCAGTCCCACCCTGTCCATCTACTAAAGGTGCCACAAACATTTCATAATCATTTGAAGTACTGAAGGACAAGAGTTCACCAGGAATGCTGAAAAGCAAGACAGTCCCTGTAGTTCATTAATTACATACTAAGCCAGGGATGGGGGAATCCCTAGGGGCTGTGTTCCCAAAGGGTAGAAGTACTGGAAAGAGTGTTTTGCGAAAGAGCTGGGGAGAAGGAGAATGAGGCTGCTGAGTGATGGTAACCTGATAAGTGAAAGGATGACCAGGAAGAACTAATAGTAGTAATAATCTTAAATTTACTGCAGTAATGTAATTTTCAACCATATTTTAAAAGGTACACTGCACTGGTGGAGGTGAGAATGGGATGGACTGGAAGGTAGATGGTCCTTCTTGAAGGGTTTAGTTGACATTGTTTGAGGACCTTTTATGTGAAGGAGAGGAGCTGGGGGCCAAACCGATTTCAGCCTTGGCTTCTCAAGACTGTGACTCATGTGGGGAGATTAAATGCCACATGCTTAGTGCAGTATTCTTTCTCCCAATCCCCCCAACCCAGTTGTCCAAGCTCAGTGAGAACAGCTGAGGGCCCTCATATGACCCAGCATGGGGGCTACACAGAGGAAAGCCAAGGAGATAGCAGCCAGAGCAGGGATCCTGCAGCTGTGCTTGTCAGGCTTGGCCTGGTTGGAATCCCTACCCATCCACAAGGGGGCTGTGGCATTGGAGCTGTGGTTCTTTTGAAGGAGGAGGGCACACAGCTTGATGATAGGCAGATGAAAAGAGTCAGTGGTCTTTGACAGTTCCCTACTGCTGCCTGCTGACAGTTCCCTGAAAAAAGTTGCATTTCTCACATGGGATATGAATTTGCACTTAAGAAACCATATAGCGGCTGCTCTTGAGGAAGCACTTTGTAAAGACCAGAAAGTCATTTCTGAACCCATATCCACAGATGTTATCCAACTGCCTTGCAAAACTGGAGTTGGACATGGGAATACCTGTGCCAGTGTCTTCACATCTGGGGACACCTTTATTATTTGTGCAGTGAAAAAAATCACTTGTAGCAGACACAATGCAATACCCAGATAATTGTCTATTGTCTATTCTCTGCAAAGTACAGTCTCTGAAATCCCAAGAGAATAGTCTTGATGTCTATGTGGGGTACATGTGTGTGTCACTGTAATTTACTGAAGAACGATGAGACCAAATTCTATGAGTACATCCTAGATTTAGTCCCTTGTTCTGTATTTTTTGTCAAATAAATGTCTTCCTCCTTTCTGACTTTCAGGGGCCTGTTTTGTCTGAAATCTTTGATTTTTTTAGTTTTTTTTTTTCTGAATCCTTTCTTGCTTATAATTGCACTTGAACTGTTGTGCCTAGATATTAATTCCAGAATTCCAAAGGAGAATCTAAAAACTGCCATATTGTCTGGTTTAGACAGAAGATCCATATAGCTCAGCATTCTGCCTCCAAACGCTGGGCAATTAGATGCCTCACAACTGGTCCAGATATTTTGGTGCCCAAGTCAAAAAGCAAAGGGAATGCTCTCCTGTCCACTCTCTAACTACTGTATATAATGTTAAGGTTAGTGAAGTTATCTTGGAATTAGTAAATCAGTAGTTATATATTTAAAAAAGAAGCAAAAAATGCTGTTCTTTTCCTCCACATTCTGCTGGACAATAAGACTGACCTGCTCTACCAGGGCACGATGAGAATATATATTCCATAGGTTAATCTATAGGTCCTGAACGTTTTAGAGTCAAAGGTTTCTGGCTGTCATATTTTATAGTTTCCTCCAGGTTTCCATCTAATGCCTTTGAAAGCCCATATTGATAACAGCCATCCTAAGATTTATGTTACAATATGATTGAGGGATTGGTCTGCAAAGAAATGTGCCCTTCTGGTGTCAAGTTTAATGGTCACATCACACAATCATTTATATTTTTAATAATAATAATAATGAAACTGTACTTACTGTAATACAATTTGAGATTGCTATAGATATTAGCCTAAACATAGGGTCAGCCACAGGGGGCTGAGCCAAAGTGAATCTCTCTTTCTACTATGCAAGACTGTGTTGCTAGGATGCTGAGAACAGAGAGCAGGCTATGAGTCCGTCACAGTCTAAACCAGTGTTTTTCAAACTTGGCAACTTTAAGATGTGTGGACTTCAACTCCCAGAATTCCCCAGCCAGCATGTTGGTTCCCCATTTGCTGCCTCTCATGCTACTCAGCATGCTGGCTGGGAAATTCTGGGAGCTGAAGTCCACACATCTTAAAGCTGCCAAGTTTGAAAAACACTGGTCTAAACACTGAAAGCAGGTGGAGTGAGGGCTGCAGCTCCCGGCTCTATGACAGGAGCGCATAATCAGAATCTGTCCGGAGCTTGTGACAGTGGAACGTGCACATGTTTGGGGAATTCACTTTTGCTCTGAGACCTGCAGTCAGTCACAGAGTACCCAAGAAATCCAGCCTGCTGTAGATTTTGGCAAAGTCTGCCCAGCTGCTGGGACTGCTGGAAACTATTCTAACTCTCCTAGGGAACGTGATACTACAAAACGGAGAAGGTTAAAAGAGACTGCAGGTGGGCTTTGGGCTTGCTGAGCCCGTCTGGGCGCAGTTTCCTTTTGCTTCCATCCACTTCCAGTCCCTCATGTTTGCATGTGACAAGAGAAATGCCAAAGGGGACAGCTATTTATAAGGTTGGAGAATCTTCTGGGCTGCTATGACAAATTTTTATCCTGTGTAAGAGATTTGCTACACGGAAATAATTAGCTGTACTGTATTCCTCAGCCTGGGGGCAGCAGCACCAACTGGCTTTTTTGTGCTCTGTACTCCACCCCACCCCTCCCTTCCTCATTCATCCTGCACCACTTTTCTAGGTAGCTTGCAAGACACAACCCTGGGAGGCCAGTCAAGATCTGAGGTTTTGGCTTTGGGTACTCAACGCTGGGAGGAAAACACTCTTCTCCTGACCACTATGCTTCACTTCTTCTCTCCTCTCTTGAAATCTGTTATGAAGAGTAGCACCCATGCACAAGGGAGGTAAATGTGAGTTCTGGTCCTGCCTTGGCATGGAAGGTGACTTTGGGCCAGTATCTCTCTCTCTCTCAGCCCAACCCACCTCACAGGGTTCTTGTTGTGGGGAAAATAGGAGGAGGAAGGAGTACTGGGTACGTTCACCCCCTTGAGTTATTTATACAAAAATAATAAAGGTGGAATAAAAAGATATTTTAAAAATGCTTGCTCAGGAGCCTCAAGATTTACAGAAGCAGGATGCAAAGTAGGAATTTAATGGGAGACAAAAAGGCCCCAAGCAGCACACTGAAGGAAGCATACAATCTCTGTAAGGTAGGTTGGACTGAGTGATTATAACCATCCCGAAGTCATCCGGTGAGCTTCCATGGCTGAGGGTGGACTTGAACCTGGGTCTCTCTGCTCCAAGTCCAGCACCTTCACCACTGGACCACACTTGTGGTAGATGAGCTTGAGTTGCTGCTTTAATGCCTTTTCCAGCCATTTTCTTTTTATCATATATCTAAATCATATCTAAACCTACGAGTGTCCGGCAATATCTGTCATTTTCAATTATCTATAGTTGTGAATAAAGTGTTACTGGAAGAATAATAAACCTACAGGGGTTAAGACATTCCTTGGTTTAACAATACATCCTAAAGCATATTCCGAGGCCTGACACCCATCAGATTTTGCTGAGATCGAGCCTCATAGCTGATTCCTCTGGCGCTGAAATAAACTTTGTGAAAATATAAATTCTCCAGCACAATCTGGATGGAATGGGGCAGAGGAGGTATTCTTGGAGGAGGCGGGGGGGTGGGGGGAGAATTACCGAAAATTATCATGCTTGGCTCATGATCTTAGAAACAGGTACATATGTAAAGGAATATTAGACTTTGTGGTTTCAGGAAGTGTTCTTGTATTGTGTTGTGTTGTGTTGTGTTGTGTTATGATCACCAGCAATTAGTTGGGTAACATTTGAATACTCAATAGCCAGTAAAAATCTACAATAAACTAAAAGTTTGACACAAGCTAAAGCTATGTCATTTCTAATCCCATTGACTTCAATGGAACAACAGAGTGAGCGTTCTCTGTTGGAGACCACCTTCTTTGCAAAAACATACTCCTTAACTTAGACTGGCCCCGACCCTGTTGTTTTTTTTGGACTAGTCTTTAAAACATGCCTTTTCCAGAGAATCTTGGATGTGGAATACAAGCCCCCCCCCTTTAATGGGTTTTGTTCTTTTGGTATGTTTTAACTGTTCCTCAAGCACTGGGGTTACTGTAATTTAATCATTGCATTGTTTTCTGCTTGTTTTTAACCTTCTTACTGTAAAAGAGTAGGCAAACACTCAGTCCTTTGAGGATTGGAGTGGCACATAAACTCTGGTAAATAAAATGCATATCTGATGCATCACATTCTGATTAGCCAGACTTCAGTATGCTTACCTTTGCTAATCATGCCACAGACAAAAGCAATTTATAGGGGAAGGAGCTTGTTTATTAGAGAGGGGAGGGGAGAAAAGGAAGATTGCTGATGTTTTTTGTTTTCAAAGGAGGTGATGCACTGAAAGTGCACTTATATGCTGTTACTGGGCCCTGTACCAGGCTGTGTATTATATATAACATACTATATTACAGATAATGTATATTGCATAGGTGATTTTGTATGTTGCTCTCAGCCAACATATGTGATTTTAATGGCTGGTGACTTTTATTTTGAAAGGCCCTCCTGCCCAGGTATGTGCACAATAAGAGAGCTGTTCAAGTGATGCTGCGATGGGTTAGGTTGTGGGGAAGATGTACACCAGAGCACAATTTCTTTCCTTTCCTCTTCAGGTCCACACAACCAGGCTCCTCACGCACAGCTTCCACTCTCCAAAACGACCCTTGATGGGTCTGAGAATGCTTCCTCTTGCTCAGGGTTGTTAGTACTGATGCCTGGTGGTTTGGGGTAGGGGTTAGTACTTGCATGCTACAAGAGGAAGGGAAGACCCTCCCTCCTGATATTTTATCCCTGCACAGACCCCTTCGGCTTTGCTTTTGTCTCACACTTAAGAGTCTTTTAATTAAAACCAGTCACAAAAGGCCTGGCTAGCTGAGTGCTGCCCGCAGGAGAAAAAGAGGATCATTGCTATGGAAATGAATGGGAGAGGCTACACTACCACTACATACTTGGCATCATCAATCCAGAGAAGCTGGGCTGGGGTAGAAAATCACATCACTAGGAAATGTGCAATATCTAATGATTTCACATCTGAAGCCTGTATCCTCCCAACAGCAGTAGCATTCACAATTCATAGACGGGCTCGCCAGGAATAGGGACCCATGTGATATCCTGACCCAACCAAATATCATTTGAAAATAAGAACCTCAGATGTACTTCAAATTGACCTTTGTAGAATCAGAATTAGAAGAGGCCTGGGCACCCAGAAGAGGCAGTAAACCAATACAGTCTTCCCAACCTTGCGTTCTCTAGTTGTGTTGAAACTACAGCTGCCAGAATTCACCAGGCACCTCTGTGTTTACTGTGTCATGTGTTCGCCTGATGCTCTAGATCAATGTTTCTCAGCTTTGGCAACCTTAAGATGTGTGGACTTCAGCCCAAATGGCCAAGTTAACAGCACCGATACGAGAAAATAACGTTTCTGGGTTTGCTTCTGCTTGGCAACCACTTTTAGACTATTTGCTTGTGTCAGAAAAAAATGAAGCTTTAATTTTGGGTTTTGATGATTAAAAGATTTGATTTTATGGAAATAATGTTACTAAGGTTTAACTAATGGCAAGAGTCACTTTTTTCCCTACTTTTTTTTCTAACTTTGCATTTTTATAGTTTTTTTTTCTTTAGTTCTATATTCTGTCTTTTCTATACTCTATATTTTGTATTTTAACTATGCTTTGAAAAATAATAAAGTTCTTTTATTTAAAAAAAAAAAGATGTGTGGACTTCAACTCCAGAATTCCCCAGCCAGCATGCTGGCTAGGGAATTCTGAGAGTTGAAGTCCGCACATCTTAAAGTTCTCAAGGTTGAGAAACACTGCTCTAAGTGGTAATAAGGTCCAGAGCAAGGATAGATACCTGAGTTTGCTTTCTATTATGCTTCATTTATAAATTGGTGGAACATAAGTGGAGCCAAACAGGATATGGATTCCCACAGTATAAAAGATCCATTACATCACACCAGGTATTCATAAACAGTTATGCTGAATCATAAGATACTTCCAACTTCCATCTAATTTTCTTGTTGGCAGAAATGGATTTTCCCACATCCTCCTCCCACCTTACCTCACTTAGCAGGAGAGGATGACTGAAAGAACTGCTATGGGAGGGGGCAAAGGAGCCAATTTCTTAAGCACTGTTAGACACCTACATCTGGATCCAGCTCAGTGTTCCAGTTGCTTCTTTCTGTTCAATTACACATGCAGCTGAAGAGAAGGGCTGAATTATCTTCTAAGCTGATAGCTCTCTTATTCAAAATGTTCAAGATCTCCAATCATTTCTTACCTATCTGGACCTACCTACCAGTCATTCTGTCTCAATAAAAAAAGCTTCAACAAAGGAATGGCCAGTCAGTATCTATAATATAGTTATATCTATCATGGGTTTAGTTAGGCTAAATATATACCTTGTTCTGAAAAAGGCTCACGACAGGGGGGAGAAGGGTTGTACTTGAACAGCATACAGGAGGCAATACTCCAAAGAATACTGAAACCAAGACAAAGGTTAATTTTGATTTCAATTAAATAGATAGCTAATATGATTACTCTCCAAGTACTTAATAATTTCCCATCACATCAAAAGTACAATTTGGTGGTACAGTATTTTTTGGAATGGTTCTGATAGCCATACCTAAGGCTTTTGGAGCCCTAGAATTTTAGACTGTGCATCCCTGATCCCTGAGCCTTGTGTGGCGCAGGGTGGTAGGCGGCAGCATTGCAACCGAAATTCTCCCCACAACCCAAGTTTGATCCCAGCGGAAGCTGGATTCTTGGGTAGCCGGCTCAGGTTGGCTCAGCCTTCCATCCTTCTGAGGTCGGTAAAATGAGTACCCAGCTTGCTTGGGGAAGGTGACGACTGGGGAAGGCAATGGCAAACCACCCCACTATAGTCTGCTAAGAAAATGTCGCGAAAGCAGACATGACTTGGTGCTTGCACAGGGGACCTTTCACCTTTCACATCCCTGATCTAAATGGAAACTGTGGAAATTAAAGAAGGTAAGCTAAAATAATGAATATTCACATTTTCTTATTACTATTATTTATCTTGCTTCAAAATCAGAATTGCCGCAACACGAACTTTGTTTTCCTTTTTTTCCCTCTTAATTCTAAGGCTGCAGAATTTACACTTACAAGGAAATACTTTACTATTAATTTTGCATATTTAAGACATTCTTCAACATCACCCTTCTTGAACCAACAGCAAAAGTGCAGATTCTTGTCCTGTTGATGGACTAGTCTCAGCATGGGGAAGTGGTAGTGGTGACAATTTATCTCACATGTGTCTCCTTCTCAGTCAGGATAGTGAGTTTTCATGTCCTCTACAAGGAGAGCAACCTCAAATCCCAGCTGGTGGAGCAGTAGCAGCAAATGGAAACAATATGATTACAGATGCCTCACAAGAATTGGTCATCCAGATCTATGCCACAGAGAATAATAGCAATCTGCTTAACAAGGTTGTTGAATATGGATTACTACGTGGGAAGCCTTTCACACTTGAAGTATATTACAAAAACATTTATTGTGAAATGCTTTTAGACATGTGTTAAATTTAATGGGCCACAACTTTTGTGGTTGTTGTAATAGACTTAATAGATGGCTACAGAACAAAAATGATTCCTGAAGCTGGGGGGAAGTTGCAGAAACAGCTTTATTGCATTGTTGTTGTTGTGATTGTTATTATACAGTAAACGCACCATGGATTGTTAGCTTGGAGGACAGTTCTTCAGCTGTTGTGTGCTTCAGTCATGCAGAGCCTTAATCTTGATATGGGGCAGAGGATTTGCAAGACCTGTGGGACTGTCATAAAAAATGTCAATTGTCTGTCAGTCAATCAATCATCTTATGGCTGAGTTATATTATGTCATGTTTTCCCATCACCTCATTTCCATGTCAGGAGATGTTGCCAGCTGTTGAATGCAGAGAGAAAAAGAGGCTGGTGGTAGCAACTAAGAAGGTCGGGGCAAAAGACTTTCTCAGAAAGTGGGCACAGTGTTGTGGGGAGACGCCTTGGTGGCCCATCCGGGGGCCAGGAGGCCAGTCTCCTTTCCCGAGTAGGTTGAGGGTGAAAGCGAAGGAAAGCTGGTAGCGGCGATGGGAACAAACCCTTGCATTGTTCCTGCGCTCCTTCAAAGCTGGCCCATCGGCGCCCGCCGCCCAGTCGAGGGAAGAAGCTGCCTTTAAGCGCACCTTGACCTTGCTGGCGGGGGACGGATCCCTCCACTTGTCCAACACGTCTCCTGCCAGGGAGAGGCATTGAAAGAGCCGAGAGCCAGAGCGCGCCGAGGAAAGGGCCTGAAAAGGCAGCTTAGGGCCTCCCGCGGCGAGGAGCGAGGGATTAGGAGGGGCCTTTGGGGAAAGAAGGCAGACTGGCAAGCGGGGAGGGAGGACGGAAGAGCCACGCTAAGGCGGAGGTGCGGGCTGCCTTTACCCGGGGGGGGGGGCTGCTCCAGCCCCTTGCGCTGGGGAGGCCCACATACAGTACGTCGTCCTCTGTCGGAACTCCCTTGCAATTACGCACGGATCGTATCCGAGGGAGGCAGAGGACACGTACTCAGCGCTTCTTCGCTCTGGTTTCCTGCACGGATGGGATCTATCCAGCTCACGGTGTGCGGCGGGACACGGAGCCTTTGCCTTCCTTTGTTCAGAAGGCTGAGGCTGTTGGTGGCCTCTAATGTTGGGGAAACGTCAGCGAGCTGCTCCGGTGCGGCGGGGGCGGGATAGATAGCAGCTGGTCGCCCCACTTGGGGGAAAAATACGCGCTCCTCTTAACTATGGCTAGTGCATTTCCTTGCCATCTGGCAAATTGTGGGTTTGCCCAAAACGCTTGTATTCTTCCCCCCCACTCCAAAAAAGTTAAGATAACTTGAACAGTAAAATAGCCGTTAAAGGTAGGATTATCGTGAAACAACCAGAAGAGGGCTTTGATTGAATCAATGGAGAGAATGCTGGGTGCTTAATCTGCCAAACCAATGGCAGCCCAAAGAGCCATGCCTTGCAGAGTTTTTCTGTTCTCCAAACCGACCTGTTACCTTCCAGCTATAGGAGCCTATGGAAGTTGAAATCCCTCCCATCTGGGAGCCACTGGGTTGGGGAAAGCCAAACAGTAGTGTGCCATAAATCCTACACATAATACATTTGTTAGTGAACAAAAGTAAAGTATTGGCTAGGTTAACAGGTACTGGGGTAATAAGATGTAATTATAACTACCAACTCATGATTTTGAAAAAGGCCTAAGTCATGCTTTCTCATCTATTACCCTTCAGATGCTTTGGACTTCAATTCCGATAATCCCCAGGGTGCATGCAGGCTTGGATATGGATGTGTGGACAGAAGTTTCACGCATGTGGAGGAACCAAGCTGGAGAAAGCAGGACTGCACAAACCATGGGAAAGAGATTTAACAACAGCTATTAACAAGTGATAACTAAAAAAAAACAATCTTTAAACTGAGAGTCGTATATCTTGGATGATCATGTACTAGTTATCACATTGCAAGTAAAACCTTGGTTAATTAGTGTCTACCTCAATTTTACTCCATTGTGTGTGGCCTCTTAATCAAGTTTCATGGCTTATTGTACCTTCTATGCCTCAAATAGCTATTGTTTCTGTTTCTGGCAACTGGACTGCTTGTCATAGATTGCAATCCTGGTTTCTAGTTCCTAAAAGCCAAAATGGCAATTGTTTGGGGTTTGGAGAACACAGTAAATCACAAAGTTTGGTTAAAGAACCACTTGTGACTAGGATGGGGTGGAGAGTAAAATAGCACTGTACACATATTCTAAGAGCCAGTTTGGTGTAGAGGTTAAGGCATCAGGCTAGAAACCAGGAGGCCATGACTTCTAGTCCCACCTTAGGCACGAAGCCAGCTGGGTAACCTTGGGCTAGTCACACTCTTTTAACCCTAGGAAGGAGGCAATGGCAAATCACTTCTGAAAAACTTTGCCAAGAAAACTGCAGGGGCTATTCCAGGTAATTGCCAGGAGTCAATGCTGACTCAAAGGCAGAAAGAAATATATACACATACTCTGATGTGTTGAGTGATAATAACCTAAACCTACCAACCTATACCAACTGTGGAGAGCATTACTGAACTCTGCTTACTGTTGATTAAAAAGTTGGCAAGGAATCTGACAGGGAAGCTGCTAGATAAAGAGATTGGATTTCCCCCATAAAGATCCCATACCTCTATATCACACTATTCCTGTTCACAGTAAGCAACGTAATATAAAGTTCAGAAAAGACTTAGTGACTTTCACTGCCTAGCATACCTTCAGGCAATTAAAGCTTTCATTTCACCCTTCTTAGGAAGAGTTTTCTAAGGATTATTTTTTTAAAAATCCATATAGGACATTGGGAGGGGGGGAGAGCTGTGTTGCTGGTTAATATTTCAAAAATAAGATCCACTTGGTGTCTGTACCCCAATGAGCCATCTTCCTTTAATAATAAAATTAATAATAGCACCAGCTAAGGAAAAAACATGTTTTCCTAGCACTGTTAAAATACTGCAATGTATTGCAAAGTTTTTTAAAAAAAATTTACTGCAAGAAATGAGTTCTAACTATCCAATTGCTAAACAAGGAAAATAGAGAAAGAAAGGGGGTACTCCAATTTCAAGTTGACTCTGTGTGTGTGTGTGTGTGTGTGTATGCCTTCAAGTCAGTGTTAACTCTGTGCAGTTTTCCTGGCAAGATTTTCAGAAGTGGTTTGCTATTGCCTTTTTCCTAAAGCTGAGAGTGACTGGCCAAGGTCACCCAGCTGGCTTTCATGCCTAAAGCAGGACTAGAACTCACAGTCTTCTAGTTTTTAGCCTGGTGCCTTTAACCACTACACCAAACAAGTTGATCTACAAGGTCTTCAAATGTTCTAGTTAGGGCAATAAAATTGGTGCAACCATTTTGTTTAAATGATTAGATGTCTATACAGTACAGTATGTCTTTAACAGCAAGTAAAAATCAGTCACTGAAATTTGCCTGAACACTGCAATTTTTAAAAACATTTTGACTATATTACTTTAAAATAAATAAATACAGTAAACTTTACATGTATCATATTATATAAATACAAAGGGAGGGGATCCTGAATCCAGGAGATTTCATAACAGCAATTAACAAGATTAACTGCTTTTTAAAGTTAACATTAATATTATTACTATGGATTGGTTCTAGCTGCTAATGCTTGGTTTTAATTGGAACATCCTGCTAAGGTTTTTTATTTCCTATATGTAATCTTATGAACCCAGACATAAATTAGAACTTTTGAACTTAAAAAGGTTTAACTTCATTAAAACTAAAGCATGTCCCACTGATTATAATGGGTCTATTCTAAATATGAATAAATTTAGATTCAAATGTATGTATAGTATTAAAGTATATAATCAATAGTTATTTGAGGGTATTTTGCTACTCACTGATCTGAGTCATGTAATATACCTCACTCAGTGAACCTTTAACATTGTCATGTTAAATCTTTAACATTTAAAACCTTTAACACTGTCATGCTAAATCAGGCTAAGATCTGAGGCACACAATCATAACTAGGTGCATGTCGTCTTTGCGTAGGGGCCATGCTAATCTTCTCTGTATCATTCTAATTTTAGTATATGTGCTGCCGAAGTGTACAAACTACATACCAATTATGCATTTGTAATAACTCACAGGTGGAAGATTTCAGCCATTACTTATTATTTGGCAAATTATATCAGGAACCTAGAGCTAGATTCATCATGCCTTGGTTAATCCAACTGAATCATTCTTGTTTAGAAGAAAAAAAATCTACTTTCTGTTGACTGATGTTGATGAACATGTAACTAAACAAGTTGCATTGTTTGCAATGGCTGCAAGGAAGATACGGAAGCAGGTGTTGACCAATTTTGCTAAAACCTACCATTGCAAATAAATGTAACTAACTATATAACTAGGTCACTTTTTAAAGGAAGAAGCCTCACTTAACTACCTCTAATCCTGCTTGATATCCAGATAGTGGTGTGGAGGCTTCAGTATATTAAAGCTCTCCTTCTCATTAGCTAGATGGCTTACAGTGGTGTGGGTTGGGAATAGCAGACCCTGGTGTTTGGCAATCATGCTCTGAGGACACCAGCCTTTAGTAGGGGGTCCCATAATGCAGCATTGTGCTTTCCAGCACTTCTACAAGTCCAATTCTTTTTTTTTTAAAGGACCAGTTGGAGAGCTTGGACATTGTCCCACAAGTTATTGGAGTTTTGGTTTTGCACAACCTGACTGATGGAGGAAAGAAAGTTTGACTCACAATTGCTTCGGTACAATTTTACACTAATATTGGCTCTCTCATGCTATGTTCCCTCTAAGGCAGTGTTTCTCAACCTTGGCAACTTTAAGATGTGTGGACTTCAACTCTTGCTGGCTGGGGAATTCTGGGAGTTGAAGTCCACACATCTTGAAGTTGCCAAGGTTGAGAAACACTGCTCTGAGGTGTACACATACATTACTTGTCAAACTCATGCACATGATAAAAAATTGAGCACACACAAAATTAAGTTCTAATAAGAATAAATTTAGGCATCATAAAACTGCCCAAGCTTGCTGCCTCAGCTTAAATGCAGCAGCGAGGGTCGCTGGGCACCACCTTTTGCCCAGGACAGCAGGCAGGCCTTGCAGCTAAACTGGTCTGGATTGGGTCCAGCTAGAGACACCCCAGGCATGACCCCAGAGCCTCCTGCACACCACTGCCCTGATCTTACTGAGAAGTGGCTCCTGGCAGGCCACGTTGATTCTCCTCCCATCAAAAATGGGATTCGTTAATATCTGTTGAGTTTTGGGCTGCACAAAGTCCATGATAGTTGTTAACTTATAAACATTTCATTTTTAAAATTAATAATAAAGTTAAATACATTCAGAATACATCCAGAGAAGGAAAGTACAGGGAAAAATGAGAGGGGCCTATCTAAATGTTTTTTGTATCCTTCCTTCCTTACCAAATCCAAAAAAGAATAAAATTGCTTACAAAAATATTGATTACACTTAGCAGTTATCAGTGACTAGTGAGTTTATATTATAAGCTGTAAGCATCTATGCATAAAGCCAGTTTGGTGTTCAAGTTAAGGCATCAAGATAGACACTAGGAGACTGTGGGTTCTAGTTCTGCCTTAGGCACAGGACCAGCTGGGTGACCCTGGGCCAGTCATTTCTCTTGGCCCTAGAAAGAAGGAGCTGGCAAGCTATATCTGAAATATGCTGCCAAGAAAACTGCAGGGGGCAGCCACCTGGAATCAATACAGGCAGTCCTTGACTTCAGACCATTCGTTCAGTGACCGTTCAAAGTTACGGTGGCACTGAACAAAGGGACTTAACGACCGGTCCCTGAAATTACAGCCATTGCAGTGCCCCTGTGGTCATGTGATCAAAATTTGGGTGTTTGGCAATCCGTTTGCACTTAACGACTGCAGGGGCGCTTCAACTCCCCCCACCCCCTATCTCCCGCCATCTGTGCCCTTTTGGCCCCCTGCACTCTGCCTTGTGCAGCGGTTCAGACGCCAGGCTTGTCAACCGGAAGGTTGCAAGTTCGGCAGTTCGAGACCCGAGTGCTGCATGATGGAGTGAGCTCTTGCACTCACCCCAGCTCTTGCCAACCTAGCAATTCAAAAGCATGCAAATGCGAGTAAATAGGTACCGCAGTAACAGTGTTCCGTGACTGTCATTCTGGCCACATGACCGCAAAAGTGTCTTTGGACGACGCTGGCTCTTCAGCCATGAAATGGAGATGAGCACCGCCCCCTAGTGTCAGACATGACTAAACGGGAACCTTTACCTTTTTTTTTACTCTGCCTTGCAGGGCAGCACGCAGCTCCAGAACTGCGTGGCTCTGGGCTGCAAAAAGCCCCTGAGCCACAGTCACCCCTGGAAACCTCAGTCGCTCCAGCCCGCCCCAGCAAGTTGCAGCAACTGGGAAGCACCAGCAAATGTCACAAGCATTCGTTCGCCCAGCTGCCTTCTCTCCCAGTTCTGGCAGCTGGGTGAGCGCAAGGCAGGGTGCAGGGGACTGAGTTGGGGGAGATAGGGGGTTGGGGGGAGTTGAAGTAGCCCTGCAGTAGTAAGTGTGGGTGGGCTGCCAGAAGGGAGTTACAGCTACCTCTCCTCCCACCCCCTCTACCAGCAGATAACTAAATTGGTTCTGAATTCCTATCACTGCTGTTATGCAGTGAAACAACTAATCCTATAAGTAATTTGTCCCAGTTCTCATTTTCATGTTACCCTTCTCCAGCTGGGTGCCTTCTTCATCCTACCTAGCCTGGCCAACAGCCATGCTGATAGGTTTTGCACTCCGACTCCAACAAGTGGAAAAGGCAAGCACAGACCAGGTTCCTACTCATCCTGTCTTGGATAGTGTTTTGTGGGTACAGGGCCGCAACTAGGGGTGGCAAGCAGGGCATGTGCCCTGGGTGCTGCACGGGGTGTGTGTGCCAAAATGAGCACTGGGGGGGGCGCCAAAATGGGTGCGGAATCCATGTTTGCCCCGAGTGACAGACCCTAGTTGCGGCCCTACGCGGGTATGAAATGCAAACTGGATCCACAGCGAAGGGGAAGCCAAACCACCTCATCAGAATCAACTGTCTCCAGCCTGGTACATACTGACCTGCAACTCTGATTTTACTACATTCACAAATGAGGCTCACATATTGTTGAATTCCATAATGTGGTTTGATTTTGGCTTATCCTGTTTTGTGAACCCAGACCATTGTGGCTTATTCAGCAAACATGGTTAAAGGATGGATTTGTAAAATATGTATGTCAGCCCTTTGAGGTTGTCCAGATTAGGAAACAGGCTTCACAAGAAGACTAGAAGTAAGTTTTATAGAGATAGGCTATATTAATGAATCTTTCAAGTCTGATTGTATTTTTCCTCCCTTCCCTCTTCTACCCCTGAGAGTCAGGGAAGAGCCAGGCTGAGTCTCTGCCTAATACTACCGCCTTTCCCATGTGCAAGGAATGCTGCCTTTTTTGTTTTTGAATATTCAGCTTCTGAATATTTCCATCAAGGCCATCTCCATGGCTCTCTAGAATATGATTCTAGATACATCCTGGAAAATCCAAGATACATTGCTGCCTACACTGGAAAATCCAAACAGCCTGAGATTTGGATGGCTCCACTCATTAATACTGAGGCACAATCCAGTGGGAAGTTCCCCTGGTTTGTGTGCAGCAGTACTTCATTGTAATAGCTTATACAGAAAAACTGGAATGAATTGGCAAAAAATTCACAACACACATAACAAACTTTAGGGTTAGGGTTTAGACACACTTGAACTTTAGGGTTAGGGTTTAGACTTAGCCTTTATAGTTTATAAAGGCTAAGTCTAAACCAAACATACTCCTAAATCAAGTCATCACATTAAACCATCATGTTGTTTGCTCAATTAGCCTGGTTCTTTGAACACAGCCAATACGGTGTGTTAGCCATGCTATATGGCTAGAATGTTGTCTGACACAGTCACTGTGTCTCAGAGACCAGATCTGTCTGTCTCAGAATTTCATCTGGTATCTGCAAATTCCGAGAAGCCTACAATCTTACCACACAACTCTACCCTCAGACAGTCTGAAAACCACAGTGTATTACTGAGATGGGTACATTTTTAATATGGTTAGATGCAGCCCTCTGGTGGTCAATGTTGAGGGAGCTAAAGAAAAATAGAATGGGAACAATAGATGGGATGGGTTGCAACAACTATTCCAAGCTAAAATGAGGTTTAATACTGTAGTTTGTGGTTCAGCGTGTTGTAAAATCCCAGTAATTGTCTTAACGTATTCTGTGAATCAGGCTATCACATTAAGCCATGACATGATGTATTTAGCCATAGCATGGCATGCGAATACAGGAATTATGGCTTGCTCCAAACTTAGGGCGGGTTACCATTTTGTATGAGCCCAGCCATTGGCTGAGCTCACGTTAATTCTTGTTTCCTTTAACTGTGATTGACTGAATTAACCTAATTATCTAGGTTTGAACTGAACCATAAACTAACCACACTGTTGGATTTGCAAAACAATTGACATTTGTTTGCATAACTAATTGTGGTTAACTTTAACCTGATTTATTTTGGTGTCCTGTCATGTTCTGCAAATCCTGATTTGCTTGGTTTATGGTTCAGTTATTGAACCAGAAATGAATTAACTCAGTAACCTGCTTAAGCATGTTGTACGAACATACTCACTGAGCCACAGGCTAGCCTAGTATATTTTGTGAACTCAGCCAATAACTTACAAAAAGGACTTAATCTTTTAAAAAATCATTTATTTTAAAAAGAAAGAAAAAGTTACAATGAAACTACAACATAAAACAGATAATGCAAACTATTGCACTGGAAAAAAACCAACTTTTATCCTTATATATCAACTTGGATTAGAGCAAATAGACAACATTTAACCACATCTTAACAGTGTACAAACTGCTATTGAAATCAAATTAAAGATTAGCTAAGACTGCTATATAACAGAAGTAAATGACCATGATTAAAGAGTTTAGAAACCTTATTTTAAGAGTACCCAAACCACAGATGTGGCAGCTAGCCATGTACAGAATTGTACTCCATAAATTACCCTGTCCCATCTCTTTTCCATTTTCAGGAAGGCTATAAAGGCCTTTGTTCTACTGAGACCTTAAGGGGCCTGATCTCATCCTTGTATTTTCCTTGACAGCTATTATTTTCTTCCCAGCCTTAAGACTGCCTATTAGGTGGGATTTAAGATTGTAAATTGGGTCTTCCTGGTGGTTGAGATGCTGCTTTTGACGCAGAAATATGTAGTTCAAAGCTAATTGTTATTTATTTGATTCCATATTTAGGAACCTGTTTTTCACACCAGGAGCCAGACTCAGTTCCAGAATATGGGCTTTCAGTCTTAAAGAAAAAAAGATGAGGTAGCTTCTGAGCCCACAGTATTGCATTCACACAAAGCTTTCATGTGACTTGTTTAATTCTGGCTTAGTGCAGTGTGTGTTATGGTTTGTAAACCATTGTTTCTGTGTTAGCATTATGTTAAAGCAGACCTCTATGGCTTTTTCAGATCATGGTTAAAATAGACCATGACTTCATGTAATAGGTAGTCCAAGGGCATAGCTTTCCTTCAACAGGGTGGAATCGCTTTGATTTTAGGCCAGGCTTCCAGGTGAAGTTTGTGTACAAACAGAGCCTCAGACTGGGTTTGAATAATATGCTAGGATAAAATTTGGTTGGATAGCAATATTGCTATGGTCAGACAATAACTTCACCAGGTCAGATAGTGGGGGAATGTGCAGAACATGGCAAGACATGTTACACTTAGATACTGTTTCTGGCTTAGTATGTTGCACAAACCCGGTCCATCTGGTTAGTTTATAGCTCAGTACATAGTTCAAACACAGGCAGTTGGTTTAAATCAGTATACATGGCTTAAGTCAGTATACTATGGCTTAACATGTGGGAATGTAACTCCACTGCTTCTCATTTTATAATTGTTAATACAAAGTATTTAGTTCTGAACATTCTCCTGTTTGAATCTCCAGAGCAGGGTTTCTCAACCAGGGTTCCATGGAACCCTAGGGTTCTGTGAGAGGTCACTATGGGCTCCCTGGGAGATCCTAATTTATTAAAAAAATTATTTCAAATTCGGGCAACTGCATATTAAAGAGGTAAGTTTCATTCCTTATTTTTACTTTAAGAACACTGTTAATGCTATATACAGGCCTACGCATGAAACAAATATAATAATTTTGTAATTTCTGGCCTATATTTGAGCCTGAATGTGCAGGGGTTCCCTGAGGCCTGAAAAATATTCCAAGGGTTCCTCTAGGGTCAAAAGGTTGAGAAAGGCTGCTCCAGAGATATTGGGACAATGCTCATGATCAATATAGCATTAAGGAGTTGTAGCTTCAACACATCTGCTGTTGTGCAAATTGGGGAAAGCAAGACTGGTCTAAATAACACACTTGGGAGCTTTAGGTAGTGTCTCATGAGATTTAATAAGACAAGATAGATTTTTTTTTCCAGTCAGTGATTGTGGAGAGTTGTACACAGTAGTCACTGAACAGATTTACTGTACTGGGCCAACAGGTGGCAGCACCATGTTGTTTATTCATGCAGTTGCTTCCGACTCTTCTCGACTTCATGGACCAGCCCACGCCAGAGCTTCCTGTCGGTTGTCAACACCCCCAGCTCCCCCAGGGATAAGTCCGTCACCTCTAGAATATCATCCATCCATCTTGCCCTTGGTCGGCCCCTCTTCCTTTTGCCTTCCATTCTCCCCAGCATCAACATCTTCTCCAGGGTGTCCTGTCTTCTCATTATGTGGCCAAAGTATTTCAGTTTTGCCTATAATACATGCCAAAATATCTTCAAAATTGGATCAAGTTGTTTTCATTCCTAGGTCCCAATGAATTTAAATATTTACTTATATATTTATCTCTCCCACGATCCAAACCCAAGTTTTTCAAGGTTAGCTCACAGGCACAATAAAATTTGGTGAAAATAAGTGCCATATAAAGTTACAGAAGGAGATAGTAACAGGTTAAAATTATCATTACAATGTAAGTGTTTTAAATATAATAGTAGAATAAAGCAAAATAAAATTACAAATGTTAGAATCCATGTCTAAAGAAAAATGTCTTTGCTTGGTGCCAGAAAAATAAGAAAAAAGGCACAAGGCATATATCATTGGTAAGGCATTCTAAAGGTAGATTAACTGAATGTTGTTTTATTGAAGAAACCCAATTAATTGGATTTGTATAATACACTGAACTGGATTCTTACAACAAACAATTTCAAGGCAGCCAATAACATTTTATCTTAGCATGTGAAAATACAGTTTCTGTGACCAGTTTATTGTTTGGTTTGTTGTGCAAAACCAAATGTTGAATAAACCCTACTTCATGTAATCATTGGTTAGCATTAAAACCATGCATGCTTTGAAAATGTAAAAGAGGTGCTTTGAAATGTATGGGAGCATAACAGCAAAATCTCTTTAAAGCAACTGTACTTTTTTTCTGGCTTCCAAAATGCTAAAAAAAAGGTACAGGTGTTTTAATAAATGACTACTTTAAAGTAGCCAAGTCCTGCATCCCTGCTCCTGTATATTTCAAATCACCTCCACAAGATGATTCTTCATTCTCTTTGAAGCATGCCCAACCTAAATTAGCAAAGCACAGCAGCCACAAAGACATAATCATAAATCCAGTCATGCATCATGTAAACACATAGGCTGGATTTGCAGGATCAAATTGTCTGGATGTGCCACTCTTCCGGGGTAAGAATTCCCTATGTCAGTTTCAAATGACTGGAGATACCTCATTGAAATGCAGGAAGCCCACAAAGATAGCTAGGAGACTTGTAATTTCCTGCTTTTGTCACCGTTGGCCCATTTCAGGAAAAAAAAAACCCGCTCCGATTTAGAGCTACTACAGACTGGGAGGATGTAAACTTACTTCGCCCATGTGTCTGTAGGGGGCGGGGCAATGTAAATAAACCAGAGAGATGGAGTAATCTAAACCAGCGTTTCTCAACCTTGGCAACTTTAAGATAGGTGGGCTTCAGCTCCTAGAATACCCCAGCCAGCTAACCTTTCCGTTTATCAATCAGCTATGATTTCTGTATACATACCAAACCTTTTAAAGTCCACTGGTTTCAGCCTGTTAAGCAAGTGCTGACGTTTCTTCCACTGAAGCTTTTAAATGGTTAATTTCGGTTAAATCACTGCATCAAGAAGGCAACTTGAACTTGACTCTTTTGTTGAGGTAGCTACTCCAAATCAATCTAATAAAATATTCTGGTGGGAAACTTTCTACCGTTCATTTCTTGGTTTCTTCCCGCCCAAACCGGCGTGGGGCTTTTAAGCAGCCTAAAAAGTGGGAGGGGGGAATGGGAGGAGGAAGCTTAAGCATCCTTTAAAATGTAGGGGTAGCTGAGCCCAGTTCTTCCCCGGATAAGAGGCCTGGCAGCGGAGGGACAAAAGACAAGTCGCCCAGCGTTGGAAACCAGTATTGTTTAGTGCCTGTGGGGGTCGGCTATAATCAGTGCTACGAACAGAGGGTTGCAATTCGGAGTGGCTTCGGACAGCCTCCGAGCAAAAGCTTTACTGTACTTAAACGGCGAGGAAGTTTTGAGCCGCTTTCAGGAGACTTCTAGCATGAGGGTCTCAAAGAGCAAGGACGTGGGCATGGTAAGGTTAAAGGTGGACGGAATACGCAGCTACTTTTACAGGGCAAGGCTGTGTGCGGGGCTGCTTATTCCCATCTCTGCTGAGGAAAGGAACCATGATCCGCACGTGCTGACCGACTACAATAGTGGAGCCACAGAGGGCGAGAAGAGCGGAGCCGGAAGGCGTCTTAGCCTCTCTCCAGTCAACAGTTGACTTTCTGCAATTTCTGGTATTAGGGTGCTGCTCCCTAAAATAAGCCGTACAAGATCGGAAAATGTGGAGAGAGCTGGTCCATAGAATCGCCGAGAATCGGACAGGATTGAACGGATAGCTTCATCATCCGTAGAGAAAAGGTTAGATTAGAACTAGGTTTCATTTTCCAAAAGCAGAACCATCAGGCGAAGTGACAAAATGCAGAATTGTAGGTTGGCCGATGCAACGAAGAGCACGTTGCACCCGATTCCTGCTTTTTTTCTAAATCGTAGTTCAGCCAAAAACTAATTTTCTGAAGACTAAAACACTTTAAAAAAATGACATCTACGTCAGCCATTACTCGGCAAGTGGGCTTTTTTTAGTTGTTGACAGACGTTATGCCAATATTGGCGATCGTATACTGATCTTAGCTACCATATATCGATCGTTCGCATGTGATATTCCTAAATTAGAGTTTCAATTTTTAACGGAAAATCTCCACTAAACAACCACCCAGGTTGCGACAATTTAGTTAAACTGGAATCTAGTCCAAATCGAGCGCTCGCTAGCAAGCAGAACACGAGCTGAGCCTTTTTTTTAACTATGTGTTTTAAAATCTTCTCCACTCCAGTTAAAAACAACAAGCAGCTCTGTTTTCGCTGCTTTTTAATATGGAGAGGGGTGGGGGCGCTGCTGGCCAATCACAGTCTTGGGAAAACCCTAAACTCAAAAAAAGGAAAAAAAAAAGGCGAAAGAAGCTCGGAAGCTGAGCGTTTGTGTGAGTCTGCAGGGGAGGATCGCCCTGGCTGTGCGCACGTCGAGTACGTACGGCCCCTCTTCGTCGCAGTCTCCTAAGGTAGAGGCGAACCGAAGGAAAATGGCGGATAGGTTTTCCCGCTTCAACGAGGACAGGGACTTCCAGGTACCGATACCCACGGCGAGAAATGGTGGCTGTATTTGTCTGTAACGTATAGGAGCCCTCTTTTCCTCCTCGCGTGGGTCTGAGGGAGATGGCGATGCCCCCTCCCGCCTTAAAGTGCTATTCCATGTTGTTGAGGCCTCTTTCTTCGGATCTCCGTAACTCGCCCTCCCCGCTCGTCTTTGGGGAGCTGTTTTGGGTGTTTTTCCTTCTGTCCTTCGTTTTTTTTTTTGATTAACGTTTCTCCTTCCCAAGTTAGATTTGCACGGAAGGCGTACCTTCCCAGCGGGATAATCTGGAATCTTTCTCTTTTGGGGTTTGGTTGGGAATGAGGATGCTCTTCCGCTTCACGCTTTAATCCAGTTTTTTAGAGACAGATCCTTCCTTCCTTTTCTCTTTTTCCTCTTTCATGCATACATCTGAATCAAGTAGGGTATATATTCTACTTTTAATCCCTTTAGCTATAGGGGATAAGGGAAGGAGAAATGTTTTAGGATTAGTAGCCATATTTTATTGGCAGCGCCTGTGTCTTTCGCCAAGGATTTAAATATTGTAGATTGATTGGAAATGGCCTCCTTTCCCCTCCAGCATAATGCTCCCTTTCTCCTCCTCCTGTTGTCATTCTCCCAAAGTAGAATTTCTGGATAATGAACTTTTCCAAATAATTACCTTTAAGGGGCTTCTTACTGTAGAATGGTTTTGCCTCCTGATCTCAGTTTAATGTAAAAACGGGTATTTTTTGGTGAAGGGAATGCTTTGGTAATAATTATCCAGAGATAGAGGAGATAAATGTGTTATTTAGTATTTTCTCTTCTCCTGTCTTCAGCATGTGAAACGACATACTATATAAGAGAAAAATAAGGTGCTGACCTTTGTTAATGGAGGAGGTCATCTCCTCCAAATATTGATGATCTTGCATTCTGAAGAACAGAATCCTCCACTCAGTTTTGTAGCTTTGTACAATCAAAATTCTTGCTGCCCTGATACAAATTGAAGAATGGTGATGGGAAAGCAAGGGTCAGCTATGTAACTTTTTTTCACATCCTGGGTATATCATTAATTGTCCTTTCCCAGTCTATAGGCTTAAATAAGGTTGCATAATTCTGTTTCTTATGTCATCCATTGCTTAGCCTTTTATGATTAGAGACTTTAAAATGTAATTGTCATGTGTTTTCTTTCAAATGGGGGGTGGTAATCACTTCTACAAGAACTTTTGAAGTTATATATTTACTTAAAATAAGTTTATCTCACTTTTCTACTTGAAAAGGATTATGGGCAAGCTCCTCTTCATTACTTACTATATTTTCTTGCTGGCCAGGAACAGATCTTTGCAGAAGGGGAAATTGTGGGAATACAGCAGCAGCTTAAAGTTGGCAGGCAGTTTGCTTATCGGGGACAGTTGTTTAGTATGTAGCAATAGAGATTGTTGGTTGTGTATTTAGGTGCCTATAATAATTGAAATCTTGTAATAGTGACTTGAGTTGATAGGCAAATAATAGTCAAAATTACATATTGCATAAAACAAGACGAGCATCAAGCATTTGAGCCTTGACAGAGATTATGAATTCTCTTGAAAGACCTTTTTTGCAGCCCAAATAAGCACAATTGTTTCCTTCTGAAATAAACATCTAGATGCAGAATTTATATTTACTTTTTCTTTCAGTTTTTTAAAATGTCAGTGTTTGCTAGAAATGAGTATCTTTATTATGTTATGCTAGCTTTGTGTTTGAAAAACACTGACTATTGTGTAGATAATATAAGTGTTTATTTGTTTTTTCTGTTCCCTGCATAAAAGTAAAGCTTTTTGCAGTTTTAAAGTACTGCATTATGCTGGATATCCCTGTAATAGCAATGGGGGAGGATGAATATTGACTTTCCTTTCTAGATGTCTGATGGAGGCTGAAATGTGTAATCTAGTTTGCAGCACATGAATAGGACATTTAGTTGAACACCTGCCTCCTTTTTCTTTGGTAATACCTTCAATAATGGACATGTAACATGTTCTGTGAGATGACGACAAAATTTTTGAAGATGGCAAAAACAGTTTTCTTCAAAAATTCAGCAGCAAGCTATTAATGCCAGTTTTACTGTAAACTTGTATCCAAAAAGAAACATCTATAGCTCTTGCGTGTAAGAAAAATGACATTGATATAATTTACATAGATTTAGTTATTTTATACATGCTTCACAGTTAACTGCTATTTAAATACTGACATATATCTCACATATTCAACTGATTACCAGGTTCTTTATTCTCTTGAAATTGTGGTATAATTATGAGTATAGTATACCTTAAAAATGTACTGTGTAAGTCTTTTAAGTAGAGACATTTGAAATTTGCAAATAAAGACCTTTATTGTGTTGATTTTCTTTCTTCTTGATGAAATGTAATATGTTACTAATTGGGTCTTATTCTCTGGTTGTTTTACTTTGTACTTGTTTTCTAACTGTTCCTTGTATTCCCTTACGATTCTCTTTGAAGAGAGCAAGGATACAATCTCTGATGATCTAGTCTTACAAAAAATAACTCTGGCAGTATAGAGCTTCAAATTAGCTCTCCAAAGAATGCAAACATTAGAACCTGTCTGCAACACCTTAAAGCAGCTGCAGGATCATGTCACACAGCCCTAAAAATAACGTGTGTAACTCCTGTACCTATATTGATACAGATTTGGATATTTAAAGCATTTAATAACTCTGGTTAACCTCTCTGCATAAAATTATGAAGGAGGAGCCTGCTAATTCTAAGTTAGAAATATAATATACCAGGTTTCATCCCAATTGTTACTCAAACTCAGAAGCTAGTAGATAGAGATTCATGGGTACAGCTCTTTAATAATGTTTTATTAGAGATACTAGAAAGCGGTAAACAGCCAAAAATCAGCACCTACCACCTGCAAGACTCAAACTACGTTACACACACACACACACACACACACACCGGACACAATTTTGTACCCCGATTGTGCATCCTAATGACTGAAGAGCTGGTCCCTTCTCAGTGGGAGGAGTGGTTGACCTCTATGCATTGTTATTGTAGCAGACCTGTCTGGTCTCAAGCTCTTTGCATCTGACTGGATCTTCTAGCTCTCACATAATAGTAGTGATGAAATCTTGTACGTATAAGCAGCTACACTGGCTTCCTATAGGATTCAAAGTGCTGGTTATCATCTACAAAGCCCTGTATAGAATAGAAACAGATTGTATGTGGGAGCTCCCTTCATCCCTCATGCTCCAAAAAGGAGGGTACACTCTGGGTCCCTTCTCTGAAACAGTGTCACCTTGTGGAACCCAGGAGGCTTGCCTTCTTGGTGACAGCTACTGCCCTTTGGAACAATCTCCCACCCAATATACTGTATGGCTGGCCCCGACCCTACAGGCTTTAGAAAGGCAGCCTCTTTCTCCAGGCATTTGGGTCTGGATGAACAGAGCTCCCGTTTGGTAGGATACATTTATTTTTTCAAATTTTATTTACAAATTACAAGAAAAATTGACAAAACATCTAAATACCCCCCAAAACTAAATACACTAAAAAAAAAAACATACACACTTAGCAAAACAGTTTTTAAAGTTGTGGGAGGGTGATTGTATGGATTCTGGAATGGCCAATTCAAAGCCTGGATCTAAATCCCATTGAGATGCTGTGGGGTGATTTGAAACCGGCTGCACATGCAAGAACCCCTCAAACATTGCACAGCTGAAAAAAATTTGCATGCAGCAGTGGGGAAAAATTCCTCCCAGTCAATGTCAGAGATTGCAAAGTCAATTTTTCATACTTTTCTTGTTCAGTTACATCACGTTTATCTTTTTAAACATATATAGACATATCAATATTTTATCTTCATTCAAGCAGTGTAATGAAGATAAATATTGATATGTCTACATAGGTTAAAAAAGGAAAATATTACATGGGGTGTACTTACTTTTTCACATATACTTATCAGTAATCACTAGCTTACTAATAAATACACTACCATACTTTTCCAATTTTTCAGTATGATTCTTTTAGCCACCCTCCCATGCTCGATACAACCATAGTTCCTGATAAACAATCAGATTCCAAAGCTTTGGTATATAATTCAGCATCACATTAACATATTTAACATTTAATGTTTTCTCCATAAATCTACTTATACATTGACACATTACTCCAAAAATATATTAGATGATCAAATGACCATATCACATGGCTAAGTGAACCCTCAGTTTTTTTCCACCCTAGAAAATCTGACATCCATCCTTAAATACGTTTTTGTCTTTTGAACAAATCAACTTTAATCCCAGATCTGAAGATACTATTTTAACATTTTAAGGACATAAATTCATTAATGGGGCATTATCAGAGATTCTGGTTTTTTAGTCCATGTTTGGAATATCTCAGAAATGTGCACTTTAAAAATATTCTTGAGCTTTTGATAGAGATATGTTACAGGTTTTATTGTCATAAAGTCCATCATATAAGAGCATCTCAGGTGCCTTTGAGCTGGCCAAAGTGTCTGGTCCATATTGATCTGTCACAGGATACAGTAGATTTTAGTTCTGATTGCCATTACTTTGTTTTAGTGGCATGTACTGTTTTTCTTTTGTATTTTTGTTTAATGATTTTGTACACTACCTATGATCACAGTAAGTTGGATGGCCATAGAAATGTTCTAAATAAATAAATATAAAGTAAATGAAAACTGCCATAGATTCCTGAAAACAATAGGAAAATAAATATTTTGACTGGTCTTCCTTAACAAGGTTCATAACAATAATAGTGAAAATAGTAAGAATGTGAACCACTTTGGGAAGGACATTTATGTCCCATCTATTCCAGGACATACATAGATACACATACATACATTGGAACTTTCTTCATCAGTTATATTCTTATGGCTACTAAGATGGTTATTTGCCATAATTGATAAAAAGATGATCCACAATCAAGAGCAGATTGGTTGTTTGGAACTCTGATCTGAATTATAAGTTATCAAATTAATACTGTCAGGATAAAATATGAAAGGCAGTATGTTAGCACATTTATTGAAAAATGGAGTATATTTTTAAGATTTGAAAGTTCAATAATTGAGCTTTTAGAAAATAATGACTATATCATGACATTTTAGTGTAATTTGGTAGCAGATATATTGAGTATGCTCTGGGTAGAGACACAAGATATAAATTGTATAAAGGAATTGCACAGTAAAATTATGTAATTTATGCTATTCATTATTTTGTTAGCCATTGTTTCTGTTTTAGTTCTAAGAGAAAACTATGGGTCTTTCCAGTCCTGCCCCAATTCTTTTTATTTTGTTATTGTATGTTGTCAGTTTTCTTTTCAGCCATGTCCTCATTGATAGCTATTTGAATGGTTTTCACTCTCAGATTAACAAATATATCTTCTCTATTACTTTCCCCTGTGCCTGGAACTTTAGAGCAATACTATCTTTTTTCCTTCAAAACTTTTCTTAAAACTATTGTTTTTCATAATAATTATGCTATACATACCATAATTTCTTAGCAGGATTTTTCATATTCATGTTTTGTTGCCCTTGCCTTTCCCATTCATTTTTGGTTCTCTTATATCTCCCTTTCTAAAAATTTAGTTTCCGAGGTCCTTGGAAGAGGATCTTGCTATTTTTGCATATTTTATAATGCAAAGCACCCTGTTGTTTTACGAATATAGGTAGATCTGATTATATATGAACCTGTAGCCTAGTTTCTCATAATACCAGTCATGAGGCACAAACAGCATGTAGTATGCAAAATTTATTTGAGAGTTTTATAAGGCTGCCTAACTTAAACAGTTGGGAACCCAACTTTATATTACACAGTTCCTGGTGGGAACTCCAGTCCATTTGGCCCCAGTGCCCAAAGAAAGAACCAAGTTTTTAGAGCCTTTCTAAAAACCAGGGTGAATGCCAATCATAAATTGGGGAGGAGATCATTCTAGAGGGTAGGCATTGCAATGGAAAAGGCATGCCTCTTGGATTCTACCAGATGACATTACTTCAAGGAAAGGACCTGAAGCATGCCCATCCTATTAGAGCATGTGGAACAGGCAGTTCCACAATTACCCAGTTCTGTGCCCTTCAGGACTTCATAGGTGATGACCAGCACCTTAAATTGCACCTGGAATTCCAATTGATCCCTAAGGTCCAGCATCACAAGAGGTGCTCTCCTCTTCAACTCGTCCATGCTCAGAAGAATAAACCAGAATTCCATTTCTGTTTAGCAGATTTTTTTGGATTGTCTTCACATCTGTATTAGTGTTTATGCTTGGAAATGAATGTAATCAGTTGTTTAACAGTTTCATTAATTTTTTGAACCATCGAGAGTTTATTTTAAATCACATCTTCTCATTTGGCATATAATATACCATGAATTTTGCTGCATTAAAACTAAATGCTGGTTTACTCTTCCTCCAAGTTTTATTAGAGGAGAAGAAAGTAGTGATCTCACCACTTTCCATAGTTTGTTTTGCTTTGTGCATGAAATATTACAGTATGATTTAGCATTGCATGTGATATTACATAGGTCTCTGTACTAGTAAGCAGTAGCCTACTAGTGTGTGAAAGGTCCCCTGTGCAAGCACCAAGTCATGTCTGATCCTTTGGGGGGATGCAGCTTTCACGACGTTTTCTTGGCAGACGATAGCGGGGTGGTTTGCCATTGCCTTAGTCTTTAAATTCAGGTTGCTGGTGTATAGACAAAATAGAAATACTACAGTCTGAGTTTCTGTTAATAAATGTCAGCAGTTTGAAGACATTGCCATCAATTTGAAGATAATATGTCCTTCCTCAAAAACTCTCTATAGCCACGGTTCCCAAACTGTACTGCAGTGCCCCAGGGTGCCGCAGCAAACTCATAGGGGCATTGCGGGATCCCGAACTACTTGCTTGAGGTAGTTCATAGTTTTAGCCTAGGGGCACTGTGAAAAAGTTACTGAGGCACTCAGGGCTCCATGAACCAAGTCTGGGAACCTTTGTTCTATAGTCTCTCTTTCTTTAAATATGGCATTATGATGTAAAAGAGAATAACAAAATGTACTAACCTATCTGCTAATAAGTCAAAATTACTTATTAGAAGCCTAAAAGATAAATATGACCAACTTCCTTTGAGAGTAGATTTTCTTGGTTGGATCCTCTGGAGATTTCTGCTTCCCTCTTGTGATCAGGCAGATTACTATTCTTTAATACACTTTAATTCATAGTTTATTTTGTAATATAGCCTAAAACAGGGTTATTTGAACTATAAATTGTTCCAGTGTGTTTTAAATGTAGCACTATTTGTGTATACTTTAATATTACAGCCTACTCACCTTCATTCTGTTTTATTTTGTGAATAAGTACAAAGTAAGATGATCATGAATATAAACATTGGCACCTGTTAAAGGGCAATGACAGGTGTTCAGAAATGAACACCTAATGGTTCAGAGTTGGAGATGTTAGCTCAGCTGTCATAGGTGTGGGTCTGTGGCATAGGGTCTGGGTACTTGAGGGACTGCTGGTCTCTTTCTGTATGTTCAGTGAGGTCAGCTAGAGTGGGCATGCTATATAGTTTCCTCAATCAAAGGCTTCAGATAAACTGACAAGCAGTTTAACTTTAGATCCTCGGTTTCTTCAAGAATTTTGTAAAGGGTAAACTGATCACTGGAAGTATGTTCCTATGTTTTCAGTGTCCTTCCCTTCCCGTAGGAACCTGCATATCTTCTTTAATTTTCAGTATAGAATCTGCAGATATTATAACCAATAATGTTGCCTAAATCTAACTCAGTTTGCCAGCTGCCACCTCCTCCTCCTCCTCCTAACTTCAACAACAGCCCCTTTCCCACCTTCAGTTGATCTACAGATTGAGCAGTTTTGTGACTTATCTCAAGTAACCTCTCATTTGGCTAGAGCATCACATTTTAACTACTTCTCTCCTTTTGTACTGTGATGACCCAAAATCCAACAATCAGAACAAGTAATATGACTTCTACCCCCTTTTTATCTTCCTTTAGACAATTTAGATAAATTTTTAACTAATTTTACGCCTAGGCCTAGCTTTGGGGAGGCATAAAACAATATATTCTGGACTATACAAATCAAGATAAAATGAGGATACATGATGTAGGCAGCATCCCAAGAGAGTTCTGTTGGACTGCACAGATTTATCTGTGCTTGCAGGTTTTATACATAAAAGGTTAAAAAGGACATTTGTTTATTTGAAGTGCTGCAGTGTCAGGCTTTATTCTGTCCTATTCCTTTGGTAAGCAGAATATAATGGTGAATAGGAGAGCCATCTTCTATTGCAGCATTAAATCTTAAGCTGGTGGTTTAGTTTTTCTTCTCAGGATTAGAAATAAAGATGATATTCCTGCCAAACTAAAAATATTGTGTGGTTTTGATGTAGTCTTGTTAAACAAAGGAAGATCACAGCTTGTAAATTTTTTCTTGTAAAAATTGTGACATTGTACAAATATAGATTTTTATAAAACAGGGACTAGTCCAGGAAGTCACCAGGAGTCAATTCTGACTTGAAGACACCCCCCCCCCCATATCACCAACATGGAGTTTGCTTTTTCCATAATGGCTGTGCAGTGAGCTTGTTTTTATCAGTTGTTTATCATAAACTGAAGTCTCCTTCTGTGATTGGTCACTGACATGAAATCTTAAGAATATATGTGAATATAGGTGTGGGTTTTTTCCCTCCAGTATGGGTTAATTTACACTTAATTAATTGAACCACATCTGCCATCTTTATGCAGTTTGAAAGGATCATTTTGCAGCTCTTTATTCCTTTTTGTTCTAACCACCTTAAATAATTTGGGGCTTTAATAAATATCTGTTGTCATTAGTTCCCCTAAGTCTTTTATGAACAAATAAAAAGTACTGTTTTCAGTACATATCTTTGTGGGACTACATCATTTACATCCCACCATTGCAAGAATTGATCATTTATTCCTTCTCTCTTCTTTTTGTTACTTACCTGGTTCCCAATTCATGAAGAGAGCTCTTCTCTTAACCTATTGCTAAACTTGCTCAGGAGTCTTCCTGAAGGGAGTTTGTCAAAAGTCTTTTAAAAGTCCAGGTAAATCTGTCTGATACATCAGCCCTGTACAGTATATACACTTGTTGATCCTAAAAATACTCCAAAAGAATGAGACAGGAACAAGCTATGCTGATTCTTCTTTTTGCACTGCTGTTTAATTCTTCAGGAAACAAGAATTCTGTCTTGGCCCTTTCTAACATATTCAGAAGTGTTTATGTCAACCAGACCATTTATTTCACACATCAGCCGGGTTTCAACAGAATTATAGCCATAGGAACAGAAAACACATCTATAGACTTTTCTGTCTCCATGGGAAACCAATTTAATAGGTCCTCCAACCTGGCACAGGTTTGCAGGGAAGAAAGAATGGATGGAAATTAAGCGCTCATCCTCTCACAGTTGGCTGTGATTTTTGAAAATTGATTATAATACATTTCTGTTACATTCTTCCTTAGCACTTACTGTACCAAACCTATGATACTTTGGGGGAAGAAGGGCAGTGGCGAGATTGGATGGATGGATGGATGGATGGGATAAGCTGGAGAAGTATCTTTCAGCTGGATCCTCTGACTCCCTTATGTGATTGTTTAATGGCAGGCGATGTTAATACTAGACTTGATGTAAATGACAAAACATTCATGTACTTCAGTAGTGCACCCCCCTCAGTAATAGCCTCATTCACCTCCGTCCCTGTTGTTCTAAAGACTCAGGAATTAAATGGGGGTTATTTCTGATGTTAGGTAAATTTTATTTTATTTTAAACAGAATGATTGAGAGGGACTGGGAAGGCCAATACATCTACTAGGGTGGTGTAGTTCAAGTAATATCAATTGTCTCCTGGTATCTTCAGTTATATTCAAAACAATTTCCCTCTCAAGTGAGAGTTAACCTAATAGAAATTATCTTCCACTGATCATAAAATTAGGCATAAAAGTCTCTGTTCATCAACAAGACCTATTTAACAATCCTATCTGGAGAAGTTTGGAGATTTAGCTTCTATAAAGAAGTGGAAAATCCATTTTAATTTGTCCTAATTTGGATGAAGCTCTACAACTTCTGTACTGAGCTATCTGCTTTGGCTGTTTTACATAATTTTCAGCTCTTAATCCCTAGTGTTTGGATCCTGGATAAAGTATAATTTGCAGGCTAAGAGTAATTCTAAGCTTTCGTTTAACCACAAATGCACTGAAGTTAGGGTTAGGTTAATTGAATGATTTGGGGCCCACAGAGTCACAAGCATTTGCCATCTACAGGGTGTTATCTGAGAGAAAAAAATTATAAGGCCCCGTTACAAAGAAAAATGCTGCAGACCCAGAAGAGGAACTGGAAAAAATATGCAGTGATAGTAAGAGAAACTAGTTCCTCTATGTTCTGGTGCTTTGTAGTCTCTGTCTTCCCAAGAGATGCTGTAGAGACACACTGTATCTTTTCCCTTGAAGCCCAGGACAAATATGTTCATGTTGTATTTTGTGGTGACACAAAGGTTCTCTCTTTACCCAGCTTTGCTCTGGCACTGTCATAAGCTGGTCCCTGTGTTTCCCCCTGAAACCATTGAACTCCTTTTACAGCTAAAGAATGGCAAAGGAAACTTCATCTTGGCCAAACTACTGAAGAGAGAAACATGGACGTATGGGCACCAGTAATGGCATACATAGACAGCTCAGTACAGATTTCAGCAGGCTGGACCAGATCCGTTACTGTTCCATTATACAAAAAAGGATGCCCTTGTGAAAAATTAGTGGGTTGGCTGTTCCAGGCTTGCATTTTGGGAGTAGAGTAAGCTTGTTTTAGGGAAGAATGGTCAATACTTGATCACTGCCTCCTTTTCCATCATTTAGTTGACAAACGTATTTTTCATCTTCAGTGAAAAGTTTACGTTGCTTTCATCAATCCTAAATCAACTTTTGATTCAGCCCCCAGATACAGACTTTGGGAGAAATTGGCCGCTTCCTCCATTGAAGTCTCCTCGTTTTGATGATGAAATTGCATTAAAACAACCCTGCAAGTTCATTGTGGCCCTCCAGGAGCTTTTGTTCTCTCCCTTTCAATTCCTATTGAAAAAGGAGTGAAACAAAGATAAATCCTAGCAACTATCCTTTTAAACTTTTATATTAAATCTATGGTATAGTTTTATTAGAACTGGAACTTCAGCTCCTACATTAGCTGATAAACGTGTCTCAGTTCTTTTGTTGTATGTGGTGGAGGCGGCTGCTGCTGCTGCTGCCTACATATCGGGCTTGAGACAATGTCTTTGGGCACTAATCCTCTACTGTAGAAAGGAAACCTAGCCATGAACCACGGGGAAACAAAACTTTCCATTTTCTAAATGAGCTGTGATTTAGCACCACTCCCGGGAAAATAGATGGTGATTGCATCAATCAGTGCAAGGTTTTTAAATATTTGGGTGTTTCCTTTCAAGTCTCAGCTATTTGGAACAACGCTTAAGGATTATTCAACCTGAGCGATTGTTTTGCAAATGCCATTCTGTGTTATGCAAACTGAAATGGTAACAACTATGTCCTGGCAGCAATACAAATATATAAAGTGAAGGTCATGAATCATTTGGCCTACAAAACCTGGCTCTTTTCGAGGCTGTCCAGTCTAAATTAAGTACGTTGTTGTGATTCCCCAATATGTTCCAAACTCCCTATTAAGACTGAAATCAACTTTAATATCCACAGAGGCTTGCATGTGTCTTTGCTGCTTAAAATTTTGGCTCCAATTAATATTTTTAAGAGCTTGATTTTACAAGAAAATTTTTATATCATTTTGGTTGATAGGTATTAATTTAGAACTAACATTTTGCAACTTTTCTGCCCAATACCTGGCTTTGATTGGCTTTGATAGCCTGGTCTGAGCTGAAAGTGAACTTTTTACATAGAACTGCAGAAAGATTTAAATTATAATTCCATCCAATTTAGGGTAGATTTGTAGGGGAGATCTTTTTCACATACATTGCTAACATTCTGTGTCCAACTCACAGGAGAGCTCTTCAGCCAGATTTGATGTTTGTCTTCATCCCTGTTAGAAGGGAGATGTATCCCTTTGCAAATGTGTTTCTGCCCAACAGGGGAAGGTGAAGCATTTGTAACTTTGCTTTTATACTGTCCTTTTTATGCAGCCTGTGTGGGGATTTATAATAACCCCTTTAATAATAGTCCTAGAAATTAAAAAGAGGACATTCTTCTGTTCTCAGCCATCAGATTAACTGTGATTTCTGAGTTTTGAATTTTGCTCAACTGTCACTAACATTCTCTGTGCAGTATTGTACTCTACTGTTTTGTACAGTATCTGTGTCACTCCATTTTAATTTATTTTGTGTATTTCTGTTACAAAAGTATTGTGGTCTCTATTTACCATCAGACCCTTCAGGTGAGGATATTAAGTAAACACGTGAAATTGTTGATAGGAAAAAATGGAACTCTAGATAGCTTGATAATTTTTTGTTATAGAAGCAGAACTAACTGGAGCAGAACAAAGTAGCACTGTAAAGGGGAAAAGATACAAATGGAGAAGTGGTGGACCAAGGACTAGGGCAATTAGCAGTGGATTCAGAAAGGGAAGCGTTGGTTTGTGGAGATTCTGAAAAGGAAGACGTTTGACTATTTGGTTGCTTAGATGTGGAAAAGAAGGGTTGAAAGGAACTGAAGGTGATGACCTTACTAGTTCAAAACACTCTCCCTGTAATAATATGAATACAAAAATGAACATAGATATTTAGGAGAAAATTGTTGATTGGGGATATGGAATTATGTATAAATAAATATTCATCAAATATTCCCAATGTGATTTATGGTAATTTATAAGCATGAACAAGATGTTCTGGTGAAATATTTACAGTTATAAAAGGCTATGTTAAAAAAGCATGGTCACAAAAATAATACTGGCTGGATAACTTCAAGCTATTCACTACCCCTCAATCCACCCTACTTCACAGATTGTTGTGGTGGTGATAAAAGATGCCTTGGAATCCTGGGGGAAAAGGCTGATATAAATAATACAAGTTTAACATTTGACAGTGGTTTGAAAAAAATAAAAGCATCCTTCTCTATATAGCCTGCCAGAGCCATAAGTTTGGGCCAGAGTTTTTTTAAAAGTTGCTACCCTTCCTTGCTTTCCTTATTTGTCTTGTTTTTCTTCAGTACTGCAGACCCTTACTGCGTGCCTCACTCTACCGCTGCCCAAGATCCTGCCCCATTTCACCCCACCTATTTCACTTGTGTCAGCCACCATCATCTCCAAAAGCCCATGCTATTCTCCTGCTTGCCCTTCTCATTCAAGCTGCTATTCATAATCACTCCTGGCTTTTCTGCCATGCCATCTCTTTTTTTCCTTTACATAAGCACTTATTGTGGTCTTTTTGTTTGTTTGTTTCCTCTGATACTCATTGTCACACTTCTGCCTTACTGTTCTCTTAAGTCTTGCAACCAGATCAGGCACTCTGGTAATAAGAATTGAAATAACTGTCTGTCATAGTGTGATGAGGTTCTGTTTTAGTACTGGAGGTGTATTTTGGTTTGTAAGGATGGCAGTTGACACAGATAAACACGACAGTGGACACTTTTATGCTTTTTTACAATATATAGTGAAGCTGTTTGCAACAGGTATTTGCAACAGGTATATACAACACAATCCCAGTGTAAAGTTTACTCCTAAGTCTCTCTCCCAGAGACTGTTCTCTAGTTCTCCTGCTAACTGCTTCACTTCCTCCCCCTTCACTCTGTCTCTCTCCCCATTACTGGGCTATCAGAGGAAACAAATAAACAAAAAGACAACAATAAGTGCTTATCAAGAGAGAGTGAAAAGAAAGGAATGTACTGGATTTACTGCAGTGTGCTCAGCTTGACTCCTGCTGGATCACTGAACTGATCACCTTTTTCTCTGCTGGGGGAAGAACCTCTCAGGGTCTTCTGCCCAGTCCTTCCCCAGAGACCAGGGCTTCACCAACAGCCAATTCCCTCTTTTCCATCTTGGGTCTTGGGTGAAGATGTCGTGTTTCTGGGACTTCACCTCCCTTGTTCCAGGGAAGCCACCCGCGGACTCTTCTTCTCCCTCTCCATCCAGGAACCTATAAATGCTCCACACACCCACATCACTTCTCTCCAAATTTTCTCTCCAGCAACTCTGTTTTGCAGTCTTTCTCTTCCCTTCTCTAATTTTGGGTCAGACAGACAGCATGTCCCCCAGCAATTGAAGAGGTGAGTGTCCTCCCAGGGCTCTAGTCCCCAACACCTATATACCAGGCTGGATCGATGGGACTGCTGTCTCTGCATCTCCCCACAACAGCTAGGTCAGTTCATCAGCCCTCATGACAGCAACAGCTGCCCTTCAGGGCCAGAACGGAGCTGCTTTCCCCTTTTTATTTTAGAAATGGGGTTTATAAGCTGGAAATAAATGGAATTGTTTATTGTAGTATTTACATCTTTTACTATTTAATATTAAGCTACGTAATTTTTGTCCTGGTCCACCAATTTTTTGAAGTACAACTCTCAGCAGAGCACTTAAAGGCAAAAGTGGCCTTGAGCTCGAAGTAACGCATTCATGTCATAACTGTAATGTAGTTTACTTGGTTTTGGGAGACGGCAACATTGATACCTTAAAGATAATCACAGGTCACAAAAGAATAGCTGGTGTGCCAGTCAGCTGTTTGGCAGCTAGGAGTGCAGCAGTTACACTGAAGCTGGCAGTCTCTGTGAGGCCTGGAAGCATTGGAGGCATTCAGCAATGTGTCGTTCAGAGCAGAGGTGCTGTGAAAAATTAGGAGGCTGTGGATCCTTCCTGGCAGCTGTGATGTTTGGCAGCAGTGGATTTGTTAAGTTTTCAGAAATCACCAGTGAGGTGTGCAAGGCTGCTCAGCGGGCTATATGCAGCCTGTGGGCCATATGTTGTGCAGGCCTCATATAGCGTGATACAGGAACTAGGCTACTCTTTTTGCGGTTTATGTTTCCTGCTAAATGTGGTGTTGAACTCTGTAACTGGGACCAGGTAATCAAAAATACATCCTGTACTGTTGTAAACCTTCTTACTGCTTGCCTTGTTAAAAACTTGAGCTTAAAATGCACCCAATATCTTGGATATTGTGATGGATTGCTGTACATCACAAACATACTACTACTACTACTACTACTATTACTACCACAGTATATATCTGAAATATATGCTGAGTAAACATGCATACTAACTGGTGCTATCACAGAATACATTTGAAAGTCAGTGATTAGCTTAAATCAGTGATGGCGAACCTTTTGGGTTCAGCATGTCAAAAATTTGGAAAATGCCTAACTTGACTCTGCTGGCATACCACACCTCTCCCCCCCCCCCCCAAGAGAGAAATAATTCTTTACGTATTCATTTATTTAAAAAAATCCAATCCAATCGTGTGTGGTGCGGTTTGAGTTACCAAAGAAACTGATCGAACAAAAGGCATTGCAACTCCCTCCACCCACCTATCTTCTCCCCCATCTCTGCTCTTTTGGCCGTCCTGCTTGCCACACCCTGGGAAGCTGCAGCCCACTGGGAAGCTGCAGCCACCCTAGCCCAGTCCCATCCGCCCTCGCCACTCCCGAGAGCTCTGCTGCCCTGCCCTCCGCTGCCCCAGCTCACCTTGCCGTCTTCTTGCTCCCTTTTGCATGAAGCTGGTTCCTGGAGAAGCCGCTTGCAATTTGCTTCTCCAGGAACCAGCTTTACGCAAAGGGGCAATAATAATCCCCAGCTCACCTATTGCAAAGTGGCTTTTCCAGGAACTGGCTTCACGCAAGAGGAAGCAAGAAGACAGCAAGATGAGCTGGGCTTTGTGCGAAGCCAGCAAAAGCATGCCCCTTCACTCAAAGGCGCCCTTCACGCCAAGGTGCACCCTTTGTTGTTGGGTGTTGGTGAATGCTGGCGTGTCACCCAAAACGTCGTGGCGTGTCACCTTCTATACACATATCATAGGTTCGCCATCACTGGCTTAAATCATAATGAGCTATTTTTTAGCTCTGGATTGGTCTATTATGTGTGCTCAAGAGTTGTGATTTGTTAACCATGGATTATGGATTGGTACATGTTTTGGTGGGGTTAGGGTTTTGGGGGTTTGCCAAAAGTGTACCAACCTTTTGGGAACTCTTTAAGAAGCAAAGAATCAAGACTCCCAGGAATTTCCATTTCAAAGCAAGATTTCAGCATTGTGGTCTCGAGTAGCTCCGCAAGGCCATAAATATAAAGCTGGGGGAACAAGTGTATCTTTCTGTTGGTCAGTTCAGTGCTGGTTAAGAGAGCTGGATTAGGAGTGGGAAAATATGCTAGCAGATAAATCTTAAACAATACTGACTCTTGAGGCTCTCACATAGTCATAACCATCAATGCTATTTTGTGAGCTCAGAAGTTTTGGATTGTGAACCATGTATATTCGTAGACTGTTATGTGAATCCTCCAATTGTAACTTATTCCTAAATCTCAATTAACAAACTATGATTTATGAACTTGACCTCATTCTCATCAGAAGTATAAAATGAACAAAAGAATTCTATACAGCAGATCCCCAGTTTAAGAACGAGTTCCATCCCTAAGTCTTTCCTTAAGTTGAATTTGTAAGTAAGTCAGAACAGTTATTTAGCATCAATTAGTCAAATGTTTGTTGTAGTATATAATATATATTTTACCTTTCTATGCATATAAAACACTTCCAAGTACACTAAAACATCTTAAACATAATAACACACAAAGTAGTATTGTGTGTTTAACCTGAAACATTGTACTTAACTCGAATTTTTTAATATAATAGTCTTTATGGCAGTCCTTTCTTAACTAGGAGTCATCTGTAAACCGGGATGTTCTTAAACCAGGGACCTGCTGTATTCATTATGATGAGGTCCTTGGAGAACTGATAAGATAAAAATAAAATACACTGCTCCATACAATCTACAATTTTATATCTCTGAGCGTTCATTGTCCACATGTTTTACCCTGTAGAATTTGTATGTTTTTGTAGGAACTCATTTGTGAAATTAAAGATTTCTGTTGGATATTTTGTACACCAAGAACAAATGTTGAATGTAAATTACAACCAGTAGTATCTAATCCATAGATTCCCCACTCATACTGTTCATGACGTGACATTAAGTAACATCTATTTGAAGAAGTTCTCAGAACTTTCTGAGCAGCGGTGATTGATTGGTGAGAGAGCAGCTGCAAGCATGCAGGGCCAGGAGTAATTGGCAAATAACTTGAACAAGAGTCTGACTACAAGGGAGGGGTGCAGTGAATACCACAACACACAACTCCAGTCTTTTGAGCCTTCATTTTTCAGCTTCAACAGAAGTAAAGTAAGGCTGCATTAAAGAAAATATTGCTAAAATAGAAAACAAAAATAATTATAGAGTAAGAAAAATAAATAGTTAGACGTTGGTAGGCATGGTTACCACCCTAACACATTCATGCAACCACCCTGCTTCTTTATTTCTTTCTGTCCCCTTTGTTCTGTTTTCTTACATACTTCATGTGTGTGTGTGTGTCTGTGTGTGTGTATAAATAATTATGCAATATTAAAAAACGAAGAAAAACAACCAAGAAAAACAAACAGGAAAAAGAGATGAAAAATAAAATCTAATATATAAGCAAGGAATTTACAAAAGTCACATAGGTTCAGGTTTGTGATATAAGTCTTAAAAAGCATTCCTCTGAATGTATAGGTAGTCCTTGTTTAGTGACCACAATTGGGACTGGCAAGTTGTTAAACAAAGCAGTTGCGAAGTGAAAAATCATGTGACCACAACTGTGCTTACGATTTTACATAGGGCAACGTGCTCTGACTGACTGTAATGGTGAAGACATGACAGAGCGAGACTGTGAAGGTAATCAATGTGGGCATTGGTCACAGAGTTACTTTTTCAACCCCGTTGTAACTGTGAACAGTTGCTGTCTGAGGCAGTCGCTAAGCGAGGACTACCTGTTTACACTCTGGATATCATCTTAATAAACACTATCATCATAGCAGGAGGGTTAGTGGAAAAGTGAAAAATTCTTAACAATGACAGAACAGTGATGCTTGCTTTAATTTTGTCTCTCCCTTCTCACTTAGAGAACCTTTGCTAAAGTGTCATGGCCAGCTAGAGCTCAAATCTCCTGCCTAGTATGAAGCCTAGAAGGAATAGGGTGCTCATAAAGGTATTTATGGCAGTTGCTTAGGTAGCATTTTTTTCTTCCGTTTCCCAGGCTCCTCATTTTTCATATACATATCAGTGAGAAGATAAATTATAGCAAAAATTTTGTGTTTATGTCTTTCTGGTACAAATTGGTAAAAAAGCAACAGCATTTTGCATTATAAGTTGTTCATTTGGCAATGAAGTGAATTTACTAGCTAATGCTTGCATATTGTTTTGCTTAAATTTGCACAGTGCATTTACAGCAGTAAGATAAACCGGGTCTATTTATGCCATTTGCTCTCTCATGGTCAACCTACTTTACAAAGCTGTTGGGATATAAAATTAGGAGTGATCCCCTCATATGCCTCCTTGAGTTCCATATAAAAATGCTCTCTCCTCATATTTTACCCTTAGGTTTGCTAAAATTTCAGCTTTTAAAGCTCTAGGGCCACAAAACCAGACAATAATACAGAAGTTCATTGATTATGAATTATAGTATATTTCTAGCCTTGAACAAGTTTGTAAGATTGCCATAGTTGTTAGCCTTTAATTTGTTCCCCTTTGTTTTTATCATCTATACCAGAAATTCTTTCATTCCCTGAATTGTTGGGTCATTTTTTGATGTATTTCTAGGCATGCTAGAATTAAATGTAATGAAGCAGCTGACAGTACAATCCGGATGGCAACACAACATGCAATCTGACATGCATTTGTTCCATATGTATTAACGGTTGGTTGCATCTTTAGGCCTAGATTGATGATGTAACGTTAGGCACAGTGGTTTAGCTAGAATAATATCCTAGAGCTTGAATCCTTTTATGGTCCTTTTCAGGAAGTTGTCTTGGCAGAGCCATGGATTAGAGTAGCTTTATTATTATTATTACTTATCCATTGAATCATGTCTGATTCTCAGAGACTGTCTGGACAAGTCCCTGCAGTTTTCTTGGCAAGGTTTTTCATGAGTGGTTTGCCATTGCCTCCTTCCTAGGGCTGAGAGAGAGGGACTGGCCTAAGGTCACCCACCTGGCTTCGTGCCTAAGGTGGGACTAGAACTTAGTTGTTGATTTATTCAGACCTTGTTAAAAAAAAAGCCATTAAATTAAAGTAGCATAGAAATTTTGGAAATCTTGGAAATAAATATTGAAAGGAAGGATCCTTCCAGTCGGTGAACCAATCTTTATTATGGTCCTTGATCAAAGAGATAAGAATAGAAACAAACATTGGAAACAGGCAAGAAAATAACAAACATATTCAGTACATATTCAGCAATAATTCTTGCTGTATACAATAACAAATAATCAAGCCAGTTGGCGTAGAGATATTAAATAGCATGCTTTCTAGTTTTTGAGGGAAAAAGGAATGTTGTTGAAGGCGCCCTCTGCAAGTGCAGCACTGGAGCTACCCAACTGGTGTAGCTGCTGCTAGGTAGCCCTTCGTTCTTCCCAAAGCTAGGCTCAGCTTATTTCCCTCCCTCAGAAGGGGCATGAGAGTTATTAGTGTCCTGGCTGTGCCACAGAAACCCAAGGAGCACTCAGTTTTCCCCTATCCCCCACCTGCTGAAAGAGGCAGACTGGCCATCAGACCCAACACACAGGCATCCGTGCTAGCATCCCAGCTAGGTGGTTGGCCATACCCAGCTGTTTGACAGGTGTAACAGCCCACACACTAGCCTTTTCAAGGATGTGCCAACAGCCTTGACCAGCCAGATTAGTCCACCTTGCCTCACCCACATCCTCAGCCTAGAAAAAGGAAAGCCAACCCAGAGAATGTGTAGATGAACAGGAGAACAGGAGACATAGGAAAGATGGCTGTTGGATGAAGAATTGGGAAGTGATGTCTGGGCAACTTCAGCAGTGACAGGCAAGAAACAGGGCAGTCAGAACCAAAAGCCATGGTAAGCAGCCCCAATTCTGCTTGATCTCTGTGGAGCTTGGCTTCATGCTCAGTAGCAAACCTGCATAGAGCACAGTTTGGAGCCTGACCTAGAGCCTGGCAGTAACTTTGTTTCATAACTTGATTTAGTTAAGGAGCAACCTAGCTGAGGCTGCACAAAATCCTCAACATGTGCAAGAAACTCTGGAGGGAGGCAAAGAACTGTCTGCCACTTTAACCTATAAGAAGCCCTATAAAAAAGGGCTAAGTAAGCCAAAGCCTAAAGGTCTGTTTACACAACTTAGTACAACTGGGAGAGTGAATTTAACCCTGTCCAGCCAGGGCAAAATCTTTGTATTAGAGAACATGTGGAATAATAAAATACTATGTAAAGCTGTCACCCAAGCTGTGGTGTATCCAGTCAGGGCCAAAAGAATCCCCTACGTGTTTGCATGGATCAAGTGTCACATTTACTTAAAAGAATGTGAATTAACAAAAGGTTGGCTCATTTGCCACATTGACAGTAATTGACAGTTTCAGATCTGCACAGAATAAGAATATATTCAGCAGATTTACCTGACCTATTCACTAAAAAGGGAGCAGAGCCAGTGTCAAGATAAAATGAATAATGCAAGAGATTGTGATTGTGATTCACTGTTTTGACTTTGTTCCCCAAGGAGAATGGTGCAGTATCTTTGGAGCAATGCTGAGGAGAAAGCATTGAAACAAGCTAGTGTGAATGCTCTGCATTGTTCCAAGGTCAAAAGCTTACTCAGTTAACTTTCTTTTTCTGAAAAGATTCCGAAATCTTCCAGAAAGCTGATACCTGCCAAGAAGCTCAGATATGATTTCTGTCCACTATGAAAACTTCACTGTCTGAGAATCTCTTTAGCACTCTGACATTCCTGAGAAATTAGACAGTTAAGGGGATAAACCCAGAACCTAAATCCTAACAGAAAAAGAAATATGATTTTAAGGAATTATTAAAAAGCCATATGCAAGCTCTGGTCTCAACCTGAATTACATCTGTTTCTAAACAGTTTCTATGCTGCATTAGGGATTTTTACAGTGTGTATGCTTAGTAGTGCTCCCATCATTGTTCAAACTAAACGTTGTTTAAGTATAGTTGGAACTGATATTTTTCCTTTAAGATGATTCCAAAGAAAATTTTCCACTTTTAGAAATTGATTTAGACATTGATTAGTTCATAAAATTATTAAGTAGTATAATGAACCCAAATAAAATTAGACAACTAAAATCAAATCTAAAGTAAACTTTATTTTAATTCTAAATAGAATCACATTCTGATTGAAAATGATTCTAATTAGGAGTTTCTTAATAATTTCAGTTACTAGGGGGGGAAAACTAAATACAGCATGTACATTGGTATATAAAGACTTCCTTAGCTTTATTTACTGAATCAGATATGCTAAATCAAATATCCAAAAAATTGCAGTAGTTGAAAATCCTGTGGCTTTAGGCAATATTTGTTTATTTATTTAATCACATTTTTATCACCATCTCTCATAATGACTCTGGGCAGTGTACATAGTAATAATCAAGATTATATAAAAAACATTAAAACAACCAATTTAAATTAAAATAAAAACAATATAAAAACAAATAAAAAAACAAAATGGCTGGAAAACATACAGAGTGCATTCCATCAACTGTCATACAGCCATCTAACAGGATCCCCAAGCTAGTTGACAAAGCCATGTTTTAATAGCTTTTCTGACTGAAAGAGTTTTATGTAAGGCGTAAATAGAAATTAATATAACAGGAAAAGATTGTCCTTAAAAAGCCAATTAGAGAAGAAAAGACAAAAGTTAAAAATGAATAAATCTCTAGGACTAGACAGACTTTCTGCAATAACAGTAAGACTTTTAAAGAAATCCTAATAAAACTATTAACTCAGGTAATAAATGAAATTCAGCAATGCTGTTCATTAACTCCATCATGGCAAGAGGGTTTTATCTCTCTGTTTTATAAAGGAGGAAAATATCCATCCCATCTAGACCTATTTCTTTTGTATGTTGATTATCAACATTTTTTTAGCTATCCTATCAGGAAGATTAAATAATCTTTGTAACATGATACACTCTGATCAGATGGGCTTTGTTCCTCGGAGGTACATAAAAGACAATATAATAATATTTTGAATGATATTGATGATATTAAGCAGAAAAATAAGCAACTTTTTTTTTTAATGTGGAAAACGCTTTTGATAATTTGGAATAATAAAGATGAACTCTGACTCAAACTTTTTATCATGGATTCAAAGTATTTATCAGGAACAAATAGCAAAGATAATAGTAAATGGATCTTTTTCAGAAACATACTTTATCACAAGAGTGTTTAAGACACGGCTGCTCTGTTTCTTCTCTGTTTTTATTGACATGAGAATCGTTAGCAAGGAAATTTCTGGAATCAAAATGGCAAGTCAAGAACGTATGTTAAAAGTGTGTGCTGTTGTTATACTTAACAGTTACTCATCCAAGGGATTCTCTAGAATTGATAATGGAACATATGCAGCAATACAATATAATAACTGGATATTGGATCAACAAGAATAAGACACAGATGATTACATGGAATTTTATCTTAAGAGGAATATCAATACCTAAGATGAAAAATAGGGTTTAACATGATGGTTAAAACAATTAAATATTTGGAATTTGTATAACTAGAAATAATAAGGGTTTATTTGAAACTAATTTGGAAGAGCATAATGGTGGACAGTTTTAGATGAAAAAAACCTGAACTTATCTGCATTAACAAGAATATTGACAGTAAAAATGAACATTCTTCTAAGGGTTAACTTCCTTTTCCAAATGATCCAATAAGAATTGATGAAAAGATGCTGAGTATGACCAACAACTTCATCTGGTTAAATTTGTTTGTTTGTTTGTTTGTTTGTTTATTCATTCATTCATTCATTCATTCAAATTATATAGCTGCCCATCTCACATTCATGACTCTGGGTGGCTTACAATTAAAACAAACAATGTTTTAAAAAATAAAATAACCATACAAACAATACAAGCAGTAAAAATAAATAATTAAAAGCCATGCAATATAATCACAGGGAAAGCACAGCCATCCCAGAGCAGTATAGCCATTTTATGGGCTCCACACCACTCTCTGATCCCCAGGCCAGATGGCAAAGCCAGGTCTTCAGGCCCTTCTGGAAGGCCATCAAAGGGCCAGCCTGACCTCGGGGCGGGGGGGAAATGATGTTCCATAGGGTTGGTGTAACAGCAGATAATAAACAACCAAGGATTAAATTTAAGATTTTACAAGGTACAAAAGAAAGCAGAGGACTGGCTATACCAAATCTGACGATATACTGTTAGGTCAGCTGTTTGATCTGGATTACAGACTGGATTTTAGCACCATATAGCTGGATTGCATCTGTGGAAGGAGCATAACTCAGGAGAGCCCTACATAAATGACTATCTTTGGACTGAAATGAAAACACGACAGGTATAGAAAATCACTCTATTAGAACTAGCCTATTAAAAGTATGGGCTTATCTTTTTCTGTCCAATATTAAATATATTTTTCATGAGGAAAAATATGCTAAAAAGTTAATCAGTGGAGAGAAAACTTACAGTCTGCAAGACTTAACTGTTAACAGAACAAAAATGGAATTCAAAGCTCTCTTCTTAAAATTTCAGCAGTGCATTGTGGTTTCAGTATCTCCAAATGAGCAATATAGGGTAGAAGAAATTACAAAGACAAGGTGATACACTTACATTCAATTTGATTGAATTTCAAATACTGATAACACAAAATACAGAACATCTAGAGTTTATACGTTTACGTTTGTAATGATTGCCTATCCTAACAGACTCAGACTCACAAGCAGGAGCTTAAGAATATCTGGTTTATTAAAGAATAGTATGCAAATACAGAGAAAGCTGAGAATGAGCAAAAGCGCGCCAAATACAAACTAAAAACCCTCGGTACAAACGTAATCCCTCCCCTCGCCCAACCGTTTCAAATTCCCCAACCCCAGGTGCTGGTAACGAGTTCTGCTGATCTCCTGGGAAGAAAACCTTGAACACAGTAGATAACCCAAACATATTCCATTCCCCTGAAGACAGACAACAAACCCAGCAGAAGGAGTTCACAGACCCCTCCCAGACAGAACACGCATCAGCAACTTGACATGCGAAACGTTACAATGTACAATGCACATTGAAACGGTGAACATGACAACGTTGCTGCTGAAGTATGATTTGGAGACCAAACAAGTTAAAGATTGCATGATTAAATAGAAATAGAACTTGAACAGGACAATTAATATGCAACAATGGAAGACAAGCATTCTTTTCAAAACAAATAATGTAATTATTTACTAAATGTATATCCATTTAGCTATCCTTTACTCAAGGAATCTGTTGGTCCTTTGAGGTAGGTCAGGTCAGGGAACAGACAGTGCAAAAAATACTGGAACTCTAATTATTATAGGATATAATAACAGAATCTTGAGAGCCTGCCAGAGTATTCCTCTACCCCCTCTTATACCAAACAGAATCAAGGTGGGGTTACTGTATCTTGAGTTTCTTTCTTACCCCTTTGTCTTTCCTGAGTCTGTGTTGTCATTTATTTACCTTGCATTCCTTCTTCAATATTATCTCCATATTTTATACCACCTTACAACAATTAAACATACAAATTATAATTTGTATGTTTGTATGTTGTAATTATTGTATTTATTTAAAAATAAAAAGATAATTAAAAGCAAGAGAAATTTAAAACCAATATTGCTAGAAATAAATCTTAAAGATGTGGGTTTTTGACATTTTGCAGTATACTGGAAGAGTGGGAAGCCAAATGTACCTCCTTAAAGAGTGTATTCCATAGCCTGGGAGCTGAACAAGTTAAGACCTCTGGCTTAAGATAGATGAGCTTCTGGTGCCGGGAGGGGGTGGAAGGATCAGGATCTGATGTAGGTAACTGGGCAGGTTCATAGCAGGAGAGGCTGTCTCTGAGATTGTCAGGACATAAGCCATTTAGGTATTTAAAGGTCAAAACTGCTAGAGCAAGATTATGATTTGATGTACCCTCATTTAGTTGACTGCAGATGCAGTGAAACAATTCTATCTGAACATCCAGGTGGAGAATCCCTTGTACCCAAGGCAAAGACAGTGTGTTTTCTATACAGAAAGCACGCCTTTGGGCAAATTTTCAGCAGTCACAGTCCTGCAAATATTGCTAGCAAGCACAGTTGTTACTTTTGCAATAATTCTTAAAAGAGGTGCTGGTTTCAGTAGGCACAGGACAGCAACAAAAATGTAGCTTAAAAAAATGCAGCTGAAAATCTCAGAGTATAAGACATGAGTGCAAAAAATGTACCCTGCCAATAATCCTTTTATGGTTCATAAAGCCTCAGAATGGGTGGGTCTAAAAAGTTGTCTTTGTGTTGGGGGGATTGTAAGGGGTAAAATGAGCCTCCTAAGTCTTACAAAGGCTTAATATTCTCATTTCATCCCTTAAAACCTCAAAAGTACCCCAAAAGATGGGTCCATTTGCATCCTTACCCCAACAAAAGAAATATCCTTTGCTGTGCTGTGCAAAGCTTAATTTAGATCCTGAGCCAATAAAAGTTGTGCAACCTGGCCTGTATTTCTGGCCAGCAGAATATCCAGCAATCTCAGCAGATTTATCAAAGAATTTACTATGGAGAAATGGAAAGAAAAATAGTGGACTTTAACTCTTTGGAAAAAATCATTCTTCTTAACATAGTCTAATTTTTCAAATTTGTGAATATTAGTAAACAGACTCAAAATCAGACGAAAAAGATATTTCAGGTTTAGGAAACATTGAAAAATACAAAAAGCATTATTCTAAGCTATATTTACTTTTTATGGAGATTTAATTGTGGCAGCATAGATGCTTTATACTATTTTATTATGATATTTATAAAACTTACTTTAATAGCTACTTAATATGCTTCCTTTATATGAGATTCACAGACAAATAAGAAGGTTGTATTGCTTTGAAATGTGATGCATCTTCAACTAGCATTCAGTTGACTGTGTTGCTCTGTGGAGCCATGACCACGCTTGGGTGGCTTGGTGTATCAGTAAGTTACCTCAAGATACTTAAAGTCTAGTAAAATATGCCATGCAATTGTTGCAGTATGTGATGGGTACTGCAAACTAGATTAGTTAGTTGCGAATTCTGTCTTTTAAGACATAACAATGCTGAGCTATAATATGATTAACAGATGAAGTGGGCTTCTATATGGCTGAGAAACTATAGGTAGTAATTTTTTGTGGGCATTTTAACAGTAATTCAAACACAATTGTTTGTGTCTGAAGGAGGGAATAATATGTGATTCTTCTCTTGCAGGGTAATCACTTTGATCAGTATGAAGAAGGCCACCTGGAGATTGAGCAGGCATCATTAGACAAGCCCATAGAATCGGTAAGACATAACTTTTTATTCTCAAGCCTCTGGCAAGGCCAGGTAGCGCTCACATATTCTTTGTCTTAAGTGCAGCTTGGTTAGTCATGTTCTTATTAGAAGGGATAGATACTAGTATATTTGCCTATCTTACATTAATGTTAAAGTGAGATAGATCGTTAATTAATTTAAACTAAGTGTTGTTCTTTTAACAAATGAGAAGTCTTTAACTCATATTAATAAATTGAAAGCCTGACAGATGGCAAAATAGTTACTATTTTAATTTCTACATTAATGAAAATTGAGAGGCCATATATATTTTGTTTGGCTCAGGGGAGGAGAATACAGAATATAAACAGCAACATTAGCATAAATAAGTGGCAGTCATAAAATAATATTACTGTCATAGTTTTTTATATTAAAAAAAATCTTCTGTATGAATTTGCTGGAAAAAAGCTATAGACAGGGAAGGATGAAGTCACTGCCTCTTTTGCTTCACTTGTTTTTCTTTTTATGCATCTTTCATTTTTGAACTTCCTCCTCATGTCATACCTCTGTATTGCTTTCTTCTTCTGAAATAAAATAGTTATAGTTTCTACTGCCTAAATATCTATTTGAAATCCCAGCAGTTTAAAGGATTTGGGTGAGGCTCTAAAAAATGAAAACACAGTAATTTTCCTCCTTCCAATATTTTCAGAACTGGAATAAATATCCAGTCCATTAATCACTTTTGGTCTTGTCCATCCCCCTTAGTTCTTTGGATGTACAGTATATATCTGAAGATTCCCCAACCCCCCTAATCTTGTGATCTCCTGTTCAGCCTCTGAGCAGACTTGCATTTGTCAAGCCCTTGTTCACAGGTAGTCCTCACTTAACAATGCTAATTGGGACCAGAAACTCTGTCGTTAAGTGACATGGTCATAAGTCAAAAAAGCCCATGACTATGCCGCTTAGTGACAGTAGTTCTGGCAGTCCTGGTTGCCATTGTTAAGTGAGGACCTCATGTGGCTGTGACCTACGACTTCCTGCCAGCTTCCCCATTGACTTTACTTGTCAGAAGCTGGCAGGGAAGGTTGCAAATCATGATCACATGACTGTGGGGACACTGTGATGGCCGTAAGTACAAGGACTGGTCATAACTACCATTTGTTCAGTGCCGTTGGTCACTGAACAAATGATCATTAAACGAGGACCCCCTGTATTCTCTTCCATTCATGGCAAGTTGTAATTGTCCTTGGAGTTTTGCATTATGGGTAGACATGTGGCCTGATCAGAATAGTCTGTAAAGCAATTCTGTAATAAAGAACTAACAAATAACTAATATAGGCAATTCCATGAGATTCTGGAATCTTTCTTAGGAGTCTTGGAATCCATGGAGCCCTGAGAATGATACTATTTCACCTAGTTTTCTATCATTCCAAAGGTAGATTATCTAAAACCATAGGGAAGAGAACAAGGGCATGTGGACCTTTTGTCTGTTTCTAGCATTGGAATGGCAGGACAACCTAGCCATCATTATTAGCAGTGGCTGCCTTCCTCAACTTTTTGGTCAGTACTTTTCAAACCACAGTACTTGTTCCTTACCCTTTACTAAGGCAATTCCTACCATATCCCAATGTAGATTACTCTCCAGTAGTGTCTTCTTTGCATCATTAACGCACATAGCTCTGGCTAGCTCAGTAGCAACCTCGGCTGTGAAGTTAAGCCAACTCAGTTAAAGTTTTATCTAAAGGCTATGAACTGTAAATTGTTCTAAATTCTACTGCATTCATGAATGCTTAAAAATCTGTAGCATTAAGAAAAAAGCTGTGTGTGTGTGTGTGTGTGTGTGTGTATGTATATAGGTGAAAAAAATATATACCTGCTTTCTGTTTAATAGATTGATGTTTGTGTGTGTGTATTTGTGTGTGTGTTGAGATGTTCACAGAAATTTACACAACTTGGGGTATTCGACATTTTTTCTTCCACAGCAGTTGGTCCAAATTAGCTAAGCAGCCATGACCTGGTTTGTATTTGCACGATCTGCATTTTTAATTTCTTTTCTAGGGTTTCCTTTCTTCCTCCCCCTTTCTCCTCCCCGGCCTTCCCATTTCTTATTTCTGTTCTTCTGGTCCAACAAATACTGCATTCAGTATCTACTGTCTTATTGTGCTGGCATGATGCTAGAATTAGGCATGAGAGTCATTGGTGACACATGAAATAATGCTGCAGAGGGGGTGGGAAGGATGGTGGTGATGCAGCTGCATTTGATTCTGTTGAATAATTCAGCTTTGTTTGCATGCACAAACACACACACCAATTGAAATGCAAAGCCAGTTTCCCTCTGTGCAAATGTCATGGAGTAGTTAGTATTGGAGCAATATTGTATGGCATATTGGAGAGTAAATGACTTTGTGATCCATAATCATAATGCTCACAGGATACCTATTAATGACATCCTAAAGGGAATGTAATAGGAAAGCCCCAGTGCTATTTCATTGCAGTGCATCAAGATACATTGCAACTTTAGAAGTGACTAGATGTTTGATTCTGGTCCACAGACCTGCATAATAAACTAAATCCATAATCTTAAAAGCAGCATTCCCAAAAGTTTAAAAACATGTTTTGAGTTTATACTCTCTTTCTCAGGAGTAGAGATTCTAAAATCTGCAAGCAGTTCTCTTAAACTGCCCCATGCTGTAGCCTTTTTCTTATCTTTTTGCAGACTATTAATTCTTGCTCTTTGTGTTGTTTGGATCCAGAATAAGTTATTTGAATTTTGGTATTGGACGGGTTTGTTAAAGATTCAATTTAAGCTTCATTGATTTCAGTGGAAACTGAATATGAGTTTCTGAAACTCAGATTTGAGCCATTCTGTTTTCAGTCATCCCAATTTACTCAAAAATAGGTTATTCAAATTTGGTACAGAATTAATGAAAGTTTGAATCAGATTTTTGGAGGTCAGTGTCTGCCTCTGGTCTTAGAAACTTAAAGCTGGTGTGATCTCAGCCAAATCGTTTTCTTCTTTTCCCCTTAATCATTGAAGCAGGTAACATTTTTGTTGTTGCACTGCTTCTTGAAAAAAGACTCTTTAGCTGTGCTAATACATTGTGCTAAGGCAGAACATTTGTTTTGTTCTGGTTTAAACAAAGCCCACTGTGGCTTGTAAGCAAGAGTTATGGCTTAAGGGGATATGTGAATTCTGCCTTTACAGAAATAAATCATGTACATTTCAGAGAGGAATTAAGATAAACATATGAGGATAGGGTTGAGAATTGAAAAGACCGAAACTATTTAATCAATTGACTTGTTAGAGATTAACAAAATAATTAAGATTGTTTAATCACTAACATTAACAGGAGAAAAAGGCTTTTTCTAGCTCACCATAATTTAACACATTGTTTAGAAGAATATCTTGTGACTTTTTATTTCAATGGCTGCCTTTATTTTTTCAGCCCTGGCTGTTTTTGCGGGCTTATGACAAAGCCAGTAGCCAGATTCTACGGAGAGGGGTGGCTCTTGCCAGAAGCAAGAGGAACCAACCATGGGCTGGTTCTAAGTGAAGGATTTTTGTCCATGTCAACTCTTGTGTTCCTGCTTTCTGTCTAGAAATGAAAGTACTGAACACTGTGCTGCATCCCACATTGAGTTCATGAGCTTTGTCCAGTGGTAAAGCAAAACAAGAGTGAAAAGATATTGGTTAGATCAATGAAGTAGAAAGATTTTCAGTGCAGCCTTATAATTGTCTATTCAAAAGTAAGATAAAGTAGACTAAATGTTTTTTGGGATTGCTGCCTTAGGCACTCAGTCAGAGTTCTGATTAAAAAAAACAGAGTCAGATGGGCCCTGGATATTCTTTTGAGGAGTGTTTGCTCCAACACAAGTAGAACTGTGATGGGTAAAACAACTTAATGGGTAAAGTGGAACCTTTCAAAGTAACAGTACTAAAATCTGCTCTGATTGCAGTGGTAAAGCTACCTGTGTTTTATATTTGGTGCAAAAGTTAAGATTTCAATTCATAAAGCATTTGTTTTACCTTCAGGTAATTCAATAATGTTCATTCAGTATTGAATTTTTTTCCCTAGTAAATGAAATTCTTTTTTCAGCTGGAAATATAAAATATTTTACATAGCACTGGACAGTAGTAGGTAAAGTCTTCTAAACTATAAGTGGGTTTAACTTCCTGAAAACTGTTGAGATCTACTGGATCTGACAGCAAAGTCCAAGGGAAAGCACAGATAATTTTAGACACTTCTCTGGGGAATGGCTTTGCTTGGGAACACAGTTAAATTCATATGTGGCTCTGCAGCATTATCTTTTGAGGTGATCCTGATTTGTATTGCTACAGCACAGAACTGAAGGGTGGCTGGGAAAGATTGGTTTGGGAGTCTGCAGATCACTGTATTGATTAAGAATGATGCAGTTGAAATTAGTATTCAGTGGTTGGTAACTAGAATAGGAAAATGAACTTACTTTGTACCACTGTGCTATGCCCCCAGTAGGCTTGTGTTTTAGGTCCATCCCCTTTGTGACACTACTACATCCTGCTTTATTGAGAGAATATATTGTATAATGTTCAAAAAAGAAATCAGGTCAGTAGCCAGGTAACTGAATCTGCAGTCTTGAAGAGCCTTCAGATTATCAATCCTTTAGCAAAAAGAGTTATTCCAAAAATGGAATGAATCCCTCCAAGTTGGGACATTCTTTAGAACGTGGTTTTATAGAACTTTGGCTTGTATTTACATTTTTCTTTACTGTTGGTAACCTATCCTATTTTATAGTGTGGCTTATGATCGAGTCTAGTACTGATAGATTTAATAATATTCAACTAGTAAGCACACAAATTTACCATGCGTCCCTATGAACAGCAAGTCTATTGCTCAAGTTTCCCACAACTGAAGGTTTGAGGGAACATTGGTAGCTGCATGAGGCAAAGAAAATCTGAACAGCCAGTGATGTTCTTCTGGTCAATTGATGCAGTTGGATATAATCCTTAGGATGTTCTTTAAAAATTGGTTATTACAAATGTAGATAACACTCAGGAAACATTCAGGAAATAGGAAAAAAGATGTTCCAGTTCCTGTCTTCTGAGTGACAGAAGCAAAGTGAAGATGATTTATTACACAAAATGTAGTTATAAAATCCACTTTTGGCTCAAAAGTAACCTGTTTTGAAGCTGCTTAAGGATGAAGTATTGTGCTTTTGGGTAGGCTGATTTCCTCTTTTAATAAGAACTAAGTGGTGAATCTGAATCCTTGTCTGATACCTCTTAGACTCTGCCAATTTCACTTCTAATGGGGAAGAAATGCAAAGATGGAACCCACATACTAAAAAGATTGATGGGCTTCCTCTTATACCTTTCCCTGTCAAAAAATAGGGACTGTTTGCTTCAAGCTTTCCTTTCTTTTCCACCGTCTCTTATGCAAAGCCTGGCTAGATACAGCTTTTCCCACAGGCTAGCTCTTACCCTACTGATGTTCTAAGGCAAATGATTGGCAAGTTTGTGACAATTGAGATAGCTATTTAACCATTGGCCATTGTTTCAGGCCACCTTCCAATTTATTGTGCAGTGCTAATGACTCCAGTTTTAACCATTGATAAGGGCAGCAACTAAAGCGATTACTTGACAAACCATTCATCCTTTCTCCCTTTGTCATCCATATCAGTTTGTTAGCAAGGCTGTCTTAAGATTGTATTGAGAGAAATAGTTTAGTTTCATCTTTTCTCTTTCTTGCTCTGCCCTTGTCATATATAATTAATGTTTATGACCCTCAAATATTGTAGGCAAGATGATGCTGGTCAAAATTATTTATTCCCAAGCCCACTTGTGGAATGGAAAAGGAAGAACGTTATAGTAACTTAAGGGACTTAGTTTTTGTCACATTGCACATATATACCGATCTGTGGACTCCCCTGGATCCAAAATGGTGTCTAGGTAGGGCTGCCAATTTGATACTTAGCAGCCCATATGTTGCCAAGCACTCTAAATATTGTGCTTTCTGCAGATGCTGAATGATGTAGCACTACTCTTGGGCTTTTCTCTCTTGCCTTCATTGTGTCATGCAGTAAGCTCTAGGTTTTTATTTGGGGCTTTTGTTCTTTTGATTTTTTGCCTCCTATTTTGCATGGAAGCACCCTTTATAGCACCTAGCTGTTCCTGCTTATAAATTCTTTGATGCACAGTCAGTATCCCTTTTGGAGCCACTCAGGAGATGATAGTGGTAGTATTTTATTGTGTGGGGCAAAGATCTTTTTGAGCTAATTTAATTGAACTGTGTATTTATAAGCCTTTATATCTCTCTCTTCCCTCAAATGTATAATGGAATTCAGTGGGAGATAGTTAATGCTGAGGAAATCTAATGAAGCAACCTTGCCTATAATTTTTTTTTTTTAAGAAATGTTTTGATCTGAGTGCCTATTTTATCCAGGGAAGAATAATGTGAAATCGGAAAATTGAGACATCACCATAAATCATAGGATTTTTACAAGCTGGAAACTTTAACTTACATGTTGAAGTGTACACAGTCTCTTGAGTGGCTTGGCAAGTGTGGTGCTAATGTGTATAACCATCCTCAGTTTTATTCTCTTTCCCTATGTTCCGTTTTAATGTTTGTTTCTCTCCTCGCTCCTCCCCTTTCACAATGTCAGTCACAATGCTGTTAAAACTCCCAGCTGGTCTTGTGTTTATTTTATGCGTTCATTCTTTTTAAAAACATTACTTGCAAGCAGTGAATAAAAACAAAACAAACCAATTAAAAAAAAAACAAATTACCACTAGTTGGTTGGACAGTTTCTTACTTTGTGTTACATTTAACTGTTCTTTTGACAGCCCAGTTTTTAAAGCCAGGTTCGTATGGAAATGCTTTCACTCCACCTGCACTGCTTTTGAAAATAGCATAACGGCTTCATTTGTCTGTTACTTTTTAGTGCATTCATAACACAACATGTTTAGCACAATGTCTCATCTGAGCAATAATTGTTTCCTTTTGCAGGAATGGAAGTTCAAACACAGTTCTTTTGGTCAGAACTTCTTATTAGTCTGATACTAACACTCTTCAGTTAATAACTACCAAAAGTGGCTGCATTTTTCAATATTTAGAAAAGTCAGTATTTAAAAAGATTTTAGAAAAGTTTGAAAACTGAAAATATCAGCCAAAGGGAAGCATCTCTCTGTCTCATTCAGCCCCTGGAGATGAGTGAAGCAAGCACTGAGCATGGTCACCGGGAGGCCTAAAACAATGAATGTCAGTGAAGGTGGGGATGCGGGAGGTGGAGACTGATAAACTGGAAAAAAGAGGGTCTTGTTTGATGAGCCTCTTATTTTTTTTCTTACATATGGCCCCGCTGTTATTTTCAGCACATCTAGTAGTCCCAGGCTGGGGAAGACTATCGTATACATTCACTTAGAAATAAGCCCCACTGATTTTAATGGGATTTATTCCCAGGTAGATAGAGATGGAATTGCAACGTAAATACACATATACCTAGATACATTCAACCATCACCTGCATATATGTACAAAGTCGCCTTCTGCTGAATTAAACTCTTGGCTCATCCAGCCTGTTTTATGTTTTGTCTGGTAGATTCTTTCGATATTTTAGGAAAAGGAGACTTCTCTAGGTTTGTCATCTGAGATCCTGGGGATCTTATATTTGCATAGGTGTTTATAGGTGCTTTATCGTTGCATGAAGGCTAAATTTCAGGGATATTCTTATATGCAATTAAAGTTACAGCAATTGTCAGAACTGACAATTTAATAACATTGTTTAAACTTACACTGATTTAAATGAAATCTAATTGTAGCTGACATGGGCAGTATGGGATGCTATAGAGGTGTTGGAATCCAGCTCTCATCCTCATCATGAGTCATGCTGAGCTGAGAGTAGCTGGAGCTTAGAAACGTATTAAGAGGCACACATTGCCCATGTCTGCTCTAGCAGGTGATAGAAGTGATAGGTCAACAGATTTAGAGGCAACCTACTTGTACAAGGCTGCCTGAAGTGTTGGATTTAAATTAGAGTTTATCCCTGAAATAAATGAAACAGAATATTAAAGATTGAATTCAGGTAGATTGACAGAGCTGTAGTTCCTTTTTTAAGCTCTTCTGTCCTGTAGTATCTAAAACCAGGTTTGGTGCTGAAGTCCATTGCTGAAATAAGGGAAAGAGATTATCGAAAGGGACACATGACAGGGTGTTAAGAAAGGGGAGGAGCTAAATTATATTTAACTTTCTTCAGTTTATATTCCAGGTGAGGAAAATAACCAGGAGACTGAGAGTTCTAGTCCCGCCTTAGGCATGAAAGCCGGCTGGGTGACCTTGGGCCAGTCACACACACTCAGCCCAACCCACCTCACAGGGTGGTTGTTGTGGGGAAAATAGGAGGAGGAAGGAGTATTAGGTATGTTCGCCGCCTTGAGTTATTTATAAAAATAATAAAGGTGGGACAGAAAACAAATAAAGAAATAAATGGTCCTCTGTGATATTTCTTCTTCCCCAGTTAATATTACACGGGGATGGGAATCCAGTGTTTTCCTTGAAATTAATTCCATCCTAGCTATGTATATGCTAGTTTCTTTCTTTACCTTGATGTCAAAAGCTAACACTGAATTGCTACATTCACTTCTTATTAATTTCAGTCCATTTTGATTTTCTTTTTAAAAGATGAGACATTATGCTTGTTGTGTTTTGTCCCTACAAGCACTAATGGTTCCTTGCTGTTTTAACCTGTTGCTAGGCCTGTTCATCCTAACATATTAGTATTTCTGTTAGTTTACATGTGTAATGCATCATCCAGTCTGTGCTTGAGCTCATTTTATTTATATGTACTTTGATTATTTTTAATTTGTTAATATTTCAAATTTGGGTTTTTGTATTTTTACTAACTTCGCTGTATTTTTTCAGTTTAATAATGGCTGCATGTTTTAATTTTCATATATATGTGTCTGTATATATGTGTGTCTGTATATATGTATATATATATGTTTATATATGCATATATATGTGTGTGTGCATATATATACTACACACATATATATATATCTATTTGTATATGTATTTTTTTAATTTGTTAAAAAAACCAATCAAGTCTAACATGGATTTTGCTCTGATTGTGTTTTGGTTTCTAGTGGTGGGGGCAAGTCTGACATTTAACAACTTAACGTCTCTTCAGAGTCTGATACACAAACAAGTAAAAATAGACTAAACACATTGTTAGTTTTTCTTTGCACAAATCAAGTGGTGCTCTTTAGGTGATGGATATTATTGTATAGCTAGATTGATTTAATGCTTTTTAAATGTCAATTTCTTTATTTTTCCCCATTGCTTTTTTTCCTGTTATGCACAAAAGTTGCCCAGCACACCATCAGAAAATATGATGATCCTTCCTGAAACCCTGTTCCTGTGGAAAAATCTTACCAGCAGGTGTTTTTGTTTTTGTTTTTTGTTTTTTACGTAAATATCTTTTCCCTTTTATTGAGCAATTGTTGCCCTTAAGTAGTTCTTATTTTATTTATTTTGCATGCATATATGTAGAAAATTACCTTGTTCACCATGTATTGAGATGTCAATGTAAAAGAAGAATATATTATTGGAATATTTTTGGTTTGTTTCTCTGTTCTGTCTGTCAGGATAATATTGGACACCGCTTGCTACAGAAGCATGGTTGGAAGCTGGGCCAGGGCTTGGGGAAATCTCTTCAAGGTAAGTTAAAAAAGAAAATCTAACCATTAAATATGTCCTTCAAGTTAAATTCCTAGTTTAGATTCTTTCCCTTCCCCCTTACCCTTGCAGTTACTGAGTTTTACATTTATCATTATTACACTCAATCTCTCTTCATATATATCAGTCAACTTTGTGATCTGTATTCTGAATTATGTATGTATACCAAGTTTTATTTAAGGCAAGTTGAAAGCTGGATGTTGAAGCAGGAATACAGTATGGATGGGAAACCTGTGCATCACTCTGTTGTAGACACAACTTGATCAATCATAGTGTCACCATGATTTTATCATCACCTTTGGTGGAGGAAAGCACAAGAAAAAATGCATGGATCTCCTATCCAGAAAATAGTTATTTTAGCTTAGGAGGTGGTTTCCAAGCTTAGATACCTAGAATTTAGACTAAAATTGAATATTGTCTGTGTTGGCTAAAATCTGGGGATTTCAGTCTTGGAACTACCACAGTGATGTTACTCTAAATAGTAAGTTTCAAAACTTCAGCAATTTGATTAGTGCAAACTATTTTTTTGCTGTAATTTATTCATTGGAAGTTGCCTCTGAGAGGTTACAGATTTTGCTCAGACTAGCATGAAGAATTTTTGCTGTAATTAGCATTGACCCAACATAAGCTTCTGAATTTTTCTTGCTAGTTTGATTCCCTAGCCCATCTCATCCCCCATATAACCTAGGTATATTATGTGTACTTATGTTGAATGTTACTTTTTTAAGCTGTGAGGCACTTAAGCTGGGTAGCCAGGTTTTTAACTCCCATTACGAAGTTCAGTGAGTCAGCTGCAGAGCATTTTAGACAGCAGGATGGATAAAGTAACAAGGTCATTCTGAAAGTAGAATCCAAGCACCTATTGGAACTTACTACATTGCCTATCTTCTAACATATTTCACTCCTGTTATATTCCAATGCAACTTACCTATTAATGAAAGTGGTGGGGTTTTTTTGTACCGCACAAACAATCCAGAACAATTATTAAGTTAAGTGCTGTCTTAAACTGTTTAAAATGAGCAAGCTAAGCTATATTTATATGAATGAGGGAGCTCCCTGGTTAATTGATTAAGGCATAGAAGTGGTTTTACATGCTTCCAGAATTGAAAAGTCTGGTCTTGGCAAACAAAATTGATTGCGGAAAGTTATAATGAGAACATTGAAAACAATTTTTAATATATACATATAAAGGGCAAGCCCTCTTGGCCATAAGTCAGTGTAGGATAAAGCTTAAATATTTATCTAAATTTTATACTTTAAAACTTTGAAAAGTAAAGTATCCTTTCACAGAGAGACTTACACACATCAGTTTGGATGTGGATAATGTTTTGACGTGAGGAATAGCTGTAGTCCCAAACTATGTTGTCTGGTGTTTATTTGTACAGCTGCAAATTGGTTTAATTTAAGATTAAACATGCACATACACTGGAGGGGGATGTATTTCTACATATCACATACGTTTAACATACATTCTATATTTATTGTGTTCCAGTTTGAAGCTAAAATCTTGTGGAAATCCTTCAAAGGAGGTGCTCTGGAATGTGTAGAAGCATATTGTAGTATCATTTTTGAACCATTAAAACGTGTGTCTTTTCCCAGGTTTGCATGGCTTCTCCCTCCTATCATTGCATTTGTAGGCATGCAGAGCTGCTTTGCTTCACTGAGTGGTGGAAAAGCAAAGCAGCTGTGCATGCCTACACATGCAGAGATGTGCAGGAGCAATTTCTAAGGCAGCCATGGGGGTCTGAAAAAGCGATGGCTGCTATAATGATTCAAGAAGTGCTTCATAGACACTCCTGCACATTTTGAAGAACCTCTTTTGAAAGCTGTTCTCTATTCGTTTTCATTATTTATATGTCCCTGTTGATATGAATCAGAATGTTACAATATTCTGAGCTCCTGCATAGAAGCTCTGTCCAGAAGGCTCATTTTAAAATTCCTGTCTAATGAGAATTGGTGTATCAAAATCTGCCCAGCATCTTATGATACATCAAAGGAATAAACAACACTGCAGTTTGATTTCATGTAATATAACCACACATGGTAGTAGATTCTTGAACATGGCTGGTGGGAGGAATAAAAGGAAAATATTGCATGAGTAAACAGTGTGTCTTCTGCTCGGGCATCTTGGGAGCTTACTGGCAGTTCCTGAATGGTTTTGAATATTTTTGTTCTTGTGTGTTCGTGTTTGAATGGCTAGTTGCATAAAAGGCCAGGAGAATGTCCTTATTACCCTCTTGTTCATTTGGTTAGCTTTTTCAGCCTACATTATCCTCAGACCTGTGGGTAAATAGTGAAAGTAAAGAAATAACGTTGGGATTCCAAAATGATATGCAGCATTCCGCTCTATCACATCATCATCTTGCAAGATGAAACACATGAAACCATACGTGATCAGTGTACTAGCTTTCTTAGTTTCTCCTGATTTATTTTGTCCCTTTTACATGAGTAGTTGTCAAAAAAAGTCTGTCTGAGGCCTGTACAAAGGGGGCAGGGCCAGATTGATAAATGAAAGATCATTGCAGGCTGCAAAGGAATATCTGGTGCGCTGATCAGCTCTTTGGTGTCTAGCGGAGCAGCAGCAACACTGGCAGGCCACACAGAGTTGCTTGGTGGACCACATGTTGTTCAGGTCTGGTCTGTATACTTGTTCCTGAAGCCTGAGGAATCTAAACTATTCAGCTTCATATGCTGAACAGGTTCCTAAAAATGTGGTACCGGTAGTCCTCAACTTACGATCACAATTGGGACTGGAACTTCTGTTGCTAAGCGAGGTGGCTGTTAAGTGAGTCATGCCTGATTTTATGACCTTTTTTGCCATGGTTATTAAACAAATCACCATGGTCATTAAGTGAATCATGTGGTTGTTAAGTGAATCTGGCTTCCCCCATTGACTTTGCTTGTCTGAAGCCAGCTGGGAAGGTCACAAATAGTAATCACCTGACCCTGGAATGTTGCAGCCATTGTAAATATTTGCCCTTTGTCAAGCACCCAAATTTTGATCACATGACTGCAGGGACGCTATGATGGTTGTAAATGCAAGGGCTGGTCATAAGTAACTTTCCCCAGTGCCGCTGAAACTTTGGACGGTTGCTAAATGAATGGTCATAAATTGAGGACTACCTGCATGGCCATCTCAGGTTTTTGGAAATAACTAGTATTTCCACTTTAAAGTATAGTTTGGTTCAGACATATACACCTATATTCTTGCCAAGATTTTGAACATTTTCTAGAAATCTAGGCTGGAAAATCTGCAGTAGATTTTCAGTCAGAAGTAGTATTTGAAATGCTGAAACAAGTCAGCTCCAAGAACATTTACAAATAACATTTGCTGCTATGTTCATATCAGCAGTTAAATTATTTTCCTCACTATGCATAGATTATCATCAGAAGAGTAAATTTTTGCTGCTATTCCTTAATTTGCACTATGTGGAATAGACAAGGAATATATTCTATATTATTGTGCACTGAATTTAAAATGTTTTAAATTGACATTTCTCCCAGATATGTCTGTCCAAAAGATTAGATTTACTGAAACTCTGGAACTGTCCATTTCTGCTTCTTTACAATTTTTGCTTCTGAAAAGCCGTAAATGATTGCTGCAGTCACCTATTACTTTTAAGTTCAATTTTTTTCTAATATTAGGCTGTGTTTTAAAAAAGCTTCATTAGATATGGGAATTTGTTGTTTTTGAGGATATTGGAAGATCTTAGCTTTTGCAGATATGCATCGGAATATCCAGATTTTTGGTAACATCTGTATGTCCCTATATTTTTTTATTTCCAATATAGTAACTATCTAAAGTAGCTGTAATACAAATAAGATTATTAAATATTCCTTTTGATCTCCCTTCTTATTTGCATTTGAAATAATAATAGCAGCAGGGATCTGAAGCAACTTCATGATAAGATAAGATCTAGTATTAAAATGTGCTTTCTGTAGCTCTGAAACCTTTGTGTTTCAGACTTGGTTGTATGTAAAACAAAACCTTGCCTGCTGCAAGAAATAACCATAAGAACACTGGTACTGTAGTTAAAGCATGATCTTTGACATGATTCACTCTTAATTATGTATTGATTTATTCATTGATCAGAAGTTCATCACTTCCTTCCATGTCTGTGCTACAGCAGAAGAGGAAGGTGGTGGTGGGTTACATCAGGGCCTCTTAAGCAGTTAGCGTAGCTAATTCAGCCACTCTTATCCTATTCTTCATGCTTTTGTTGTTTATTCGTTTAGTCGCTTCCGACTCTTCGTGACTTCATGGACCAGCCCACGCCAGAGCTTCCTGTCGGTCGTCAACACCCCCAGCTCCCCCAGGGACGAGTCCGTCACCTCTAGAATATCATCCATCCATCTTGCCCTTGGTCGGCCCCTCTTCCTTTTGCCTTCCACTCTCCCTAGCATCAGCATCTTCTCCAGGGTGTCCTGTCTTCTCATTATGTGGCCAAAGTATTTCAGTTTTGCCTTTAATATCATTCCCTCAAGTGAGCAGTCTGGCTTTATTTCCTGGAGGATGGACTGGTTGGATCTTCTTGCAGTCCAAGGCACTCTCAGAATTTTCCTCCAACACCACAGTTCAAAAGCATCGATCTTCCTTCGCTCAGCCTTCCTTATGGTCCAGCTCTCGCAGCCATATGTTACTAATTCTTCATGCTAGATTTGTGCAAAACTCTACTTGTGGACTCTATTTAAGGTCCTCCTCTGCTAAACAAAGTGATCTTGATGCTCTAAAAATAATTTAAATGGCCACCCATCTTAATCTTGGGGGTGGGGTGCTAATAATAGATAAAAAATAAAGTAACACAATATAAATAAACAATAATGCAATGCAACCAAGCCTCCTAGTAAACCATAAGAATACTGGCAACTGAACTATTTCCAACCAATATATCCCAAAGTACATTACAGCACAATCTTCTGCATTTTCTTTTTACTGCTTTTCTGTGCACTAGCAAACTGGCAGATCTCTTCTCTGATAATGAAGGCTGTTTATTAAAAATATCTCCTTATCACTCAGGGAACCAACATTACTTTCATATCTGAAGTATTATACACTGTGTGCTGCTATCCATTCTCTTCTGGCATATAAATTATTTCCCTAAATTGGGGAGCACCTGTGGATGGTGACAGCAAGGGATCACGTGAAACCAGTAGGGATTTTTTTCATCAAAAAATCGAGGCATCTAAACTGAAAATAAATCTGTTTGCATAAACAAAGGCAGCAACCCCCAGCCAACCATGGCTGATTTCCAGAAAAGCAAAGTGGGATAGGACCTGATTACTGTTTGTACTGGAGACCACTGGGAAATCCCAGGATCGAAGGCTAGCCTGGGAAGCTGAAAACCATCACAGCAGGGGCAAAATGCTTCTATTTTGTTGCCAAGAACACGCAAGAGAGTGCTTTTATTTTACCTTCTTCCTGAAACAGCCCATAGTGACATATGAAAAGAAAGGATAATAAAATAATTTTTAACAGATAGTTTAATAAAGTGATTAACAGTAAAACAAGATAAAGGGGAACCCAAAATTCATTAAAATGATTCCAGAAGGATTAAGTATTTGTGGTAATGTAATATCAATAAGACAGAGAAGACTATATTCGTGCTGTGTTGGTCAAGATACAGCTTTTATCATTAACAGTCACTTAATAGAGTTGGGAGTATCAGTCACTCTTTTCCTGTTTTCTCCCTGGCTATTTCTCTCTTCCCAGTTACCCTTATGAGTATTAACCCTGGGAACTTTTAAGAAAGCTCCAGTAAGTATTCCTGTGGCTCTATATTTAACAAGGGGATACTTATTCTGAGAAGAATAATGCTCAGCACTTTTGCTCTAAATCATGAATGTTTGGAAGCAAGATGGTTAGAAAGAACCCAGTCACAGAAAATGCTATGTTGGTCTCTCCCCCAGAACACATAACAAGTGAACAGAAGTTTTTATAGAAACATTTAACATTCAATTTTGTTTGTTTGTTTGTTTTGCCTTCAAGTGAGACCTGGCTCTTGGTGACTACATGGACAGGTTCATGCAGCTTTCTGGGAAATACTTTTGGAAGTGGTTTGTTATTGATGTCTTCCTAGGGCTAAGAGACATTAACTGGCCCAGAGTTCTGTGCCTAAGGCAGGACTAACAATCAGGTTTCCAATTGCTACTCCAGCACTTTAACCACTAGACCAAATTGGTTCTCATAACATTTAAAATATAACACTCAAATTTTCTAATGCCCCTTTAAAAAATCTAGTTTTAGAGAAACTTCTAGTTTGTGGAATCTAATTACTTTTATGACATTACGGCTTGGAGAGTGGAAGCAGAGGTAAATTGCATCCCATGACCCATTTGTTCGGATAACCAGTGTATTCTCTGTCACCAGAGTGATGAAGCCAACTGGAAGGAGAACTCTCCTAGTGAAAAAGCAGGGCCAAAACAATTTCTTCCTCTCTGATAAGAGAAAAGCTCCTTCAGTCTTTGGCTCTACCTTCTCAAAAAGAGCAATTACTTCTGGTCAGTTTCCGCTTCTGGAGAAGAATCTGTGGGGAGAAGAAATGAGTCAAGATCACAGGAGAATCTCACAGGAAGACCTTTGCCTTGACTTGGTTGCCAGTCATCAAGCATTGGAAGCAGACATCATGGGAATACTATAGTAGGATCATAGAGACATCTGGGGAGTGTGGATTGTTGTATCCTCTGGCATGCTTCCTTAAACTACCAATAAGCAGAAGAAAGAGGATAGTCCCATTCAGCTATCAGCCAAGGAGTAGGAGAAGAGCCACCAACCACAGAAAGGCTGCAGAAGTGTGGCTGGGCAGTCCTTCCAGCAGTGCCCCCCAGAGATCACAGACAAGCCCTGTTTCCCACATAGCATTAAGAATGAGAAGCAGCTTCTCCTGATGGCCTTGGAATGGATGCTTAGTTAGATTTCTGCCATCTCCTATTCTCAGGAATGCAGTGAGGAGAAGGAGCAGCCACAGCAGTATGTCCAAGGAGTGGGAGGAGAACCATTATGGAGGAATGCAGATAGTGCAAACAACTGTTTGTCCTCCAGTCATTTTGTCCCTGAGGGAAAAGGTGCGGCAACATACAGACAGGTTTACCTGAGAGATACCACCATTGCCTTCCCTTTCTTTGATCATGTAGAAGGTCCTTAGCCAGTTTTGGGCTGAAAAGCTGGATAGCCAGGAAATATCCATAATGTACACATCCAAGGGACAACATCGAAGGTGCCTTCATCTCGATAAAAAAAGGTTGTACATCTTGAGTAACCCATGTTATTTATCTTACTCATTTTCTGTATCTCCTTCCTCCTCCTATCTCTCCTTTTAATCCAGCAAGAACAGATGGAGGAGATGGGAAAGAAATTCAAGAACACAAGGAAGAGGAAGGATAGATGTGGGAAAGAAGTCGCCCAACAGCAACAGCTCACTCAGGTTTTGCCAGAAGTATCTAGGTTCCCTAGCTCCAACAGCAGCCTCAGCCTCAATTCTCTTGCCAAGTGAAGTGGAAGCAGGGAGATCTAAGGAAACCCTATGATTCGGAAGGGAAAGAGTGAATATTCTAAAGATGATGAAGCCTGTCTACCTACCTTTTACAAACTGTTCAGAACAAAGCTATACCCCAAGTTACTTGGCAAGGTGACAAAGATTCTCAAACAGTAACAGGCAAATGTCATAGTACATTCAGTTCTGTGCCAAGTAATCAAAAGGCTTCAGACATTTTCCCAGAGGAGAACTTTCTGGAGCCAAAAGTGATTTTCCCGTCTTTTTTCTTTAACTTAGTGCTCAAAGACAGGAAGGGGGAACCAGTCAAACCCTTATCCCCGCCCCAGCCCTAACCAACAAGTTCTCTTGCTATAAAAAAACAGTGGAGTTACTGAGCATCCTATCCATAGATGATCCAGTCATGGCCCTAGCATTCAGTTGGTACCCATAGATTAAATGGAACTCTTTCAGGGATCACACAGTTGGAGAGCTGAAAGATCATGGAGAAGGCTTCATGGGGTTGCAATCCAAGCAGCAAAAGCTTCTTTGGTTATGAAAGGCCTCAGTACTATGGGCATGTTCTCTCTTCCCAGAGGCATCAGTAGATGTAAGACACCAAACTAGATCTAGGTAAGCCAGTAAAGGCCTTCAGATTGGTGGCTGCTTCGTTTGTGCTTCATCCATAGACACAATTCAGTTCTCAGCCAGAACTGTGGTATCAAGCGTGGGTGTTCATTGGTGTCTGTAGTATAAAGAGTGGGAGGTAGACCATCATGCCGAAGCAAAGTTCACTTCCTTCATGAGAGGGAAGTTGTTCAGCAAGGCCCTAGCACCAGTATTGGTGAAGAGCAATAAGGTAAGAAGCTCTTCTCTACAGCCTGTAAATAGATGATAATGGAGCAAGAAAGAGGTCCTGGGCAGCTTTTTTTTTTGGCAACAGAAATGGGACCCTTTTTTACTGTCACTGAGGGAACAGATGGACTGGACATTGCTGGCCTTTTTCCTGCTCATCATTGAGATCCGTGGCACCTAATCATCCAGGTAGGCAGTCATTTGCCAACATTTTGGCATACCAAGGAGTCTAGTTGCATCAACAAATTGGTTCTAGAGATGACAAAATCTTGATATTCCCTGATTTTTTTTTAAGAGAGAGAAATTTCTTCCCTCCAAGTAAAAGAAATAGATTTCAGAATACTCCAAGCTATCAGTTGTCTTCTAAAATTAGGTGCCATAGAGAATATGCCCATGGGAGAGCATTTCTCAGGGCTATTTTCTGTCTTTTTCATAATTCCCAAAATTGGTGATTGGAAAGCAGTTCTGAACCTCAGGACTTTGAAAAGTTTCATCGAACAGAGAACACTCAAGATGGAGATCCTGAGATAGGTCAAGAGAGTCAGTGTAGTGTAGTGTAGTAGTGAATCTATTAGTCAAGGACTGGGAACACTTGGCCATGGAAATTCACTGGGTGATTTTGTGCCAGTCAGATTCTCTCAGCCCTACCTACCTCACAAGAGAAAAATTGAAGGAAGGAGTGCTATATATGTCGTCATGAATTCCTGGGAAAAAAAATGAATCTTACCAGGAAATTTATCAGCTTCAGCAAATTTATCAAAAGCCTATATCCGTGTTTCCATTAGCCCAGCCCAGCCAAGATTTATCAGCTTTGCCTACAGTAACAGTTCAAAGTCAATGCACTATCCTTTGACTGGATTCAGTCTGATGGGCATGCCTTTACTCCGACATACTGATGAAATAAGCTGCAGCTCACAAAAACTTATGCCTTTTAAATAGTCAGGAAAGGAGCTACCAGACTGATTTTTGTACCACCATACACTAACACGGCTCTCCTGCAGTGCCTACATCAGTGGTTTCTTTTACCATTTCAGAAACAAATTGTCAAAAAAGTTCATCTTTTGATAAGTCACCCAGAGAAAGCGGCCCAATTCTTACACTGGTGACTCATTCTACCAGTGTTTTTCAAGAAGCTTTGCCCAGGAAGCCAACCAGAACACTAGGTGGGATGCTTCCTTTGAGAACAGGGTATATGATAATTCCATGAGTATTATTCCCTATCAGTCAAGTGGAACTCAGAGCTTTGCATCTGATTTAAGTTGCCTTGACGCACAGACTAAAAGAGTGTCAAATCTTGATGCATAGAGGCAGCATCTCAACAAGGGCCATGTAAATCAAGGAGGATCCAGATTCTTGAAGCGCCAGGAGGTGGTCACCTTTCTAATGACCTTAGTGGAGAGGTATCTTCTTCTCATAGCAGCAGAACACATTAAAGGATCAGCAAATATCATAGCGTACTGGCTGAATCAGCATAACCAGTCTCAAGGAGAGTCAGGCCCCAACTGATGATCTTTTTGCAGATGCAGACAAAGAGAAAACAGATAAACACAACACTTCTCCCAGGGCAGCAAAGCACAAGTGGTCAGTACATCCATCCTTTTGGCCTCTGGGACTATTCTGTCTATTCCCATCTTGTACCAGTACTCTCCAGAATATCCCACAGTATAAAACTTTTGAAGGGATAGATCTAGTTCCTTACTGGCTACAGAAGCCGTAGTTACAAGACCTGATGGACAGGAGCAAGGAACACACATGGCACCTGGACACGTTATTCTAGGGATCAATCTCTCATCCAAGCTTAGGCCAGCTCTCGCTATGTCTCTGAAGTTGATCAGAGACTATTCTTCAGCAGTGGCCTGTTAACTGGTGTCAAAACCTTCCATTCCTTGAGGCACCCTGATACAACAGTGATCTCTGGCAGGCTTTCTGCAGATGGTGCAGGAGACAGCAAATAGAAATAGAATCAGCAAATATTTCAGCATTCTTCAGGTTCCTTCAGCATGGACTGGAGAGTCAGTTGGTGTCCAATATATTATGGAGATAAGTAGCTATGCTGGGCAGGTGTGTTTCCAACAATCAAGAAGTATGCTACTTTCTCGGGGGGGTGTTCTCTTCCCACCAACAGTGTATGGTTTCTCTATTTGGGACCTAATTCTTGTCTACCAGGCACTAACAACTGCACCATTCAAATCAGGCAAGAGTTTGACTTGGAGGATGATATTTCTGGTAATTTTAGGCTCAGCAAGGAGTCTAGAGAAACTGCAGTTTCAATAATTTGTATGTCAGCTTTTTCACTGTGAGGTATTTTTAAGGATAAACTCCTGCTTCACAACCAAGGTGCATTTGAATTCCGTAGGTTACAAGAAATTGTTACTGTATTTTTGTCTAAGCTGTCTCATCACGGGGAATATACATGACATAAACAGGATGTATCCAAGAACTTTAAGGCTTCTGCAAAATACACATTAGATTTCTATCCTGTTTTAACTCCTGAAAATTGGGGCATCAGAGAAATAGGGTGTCCTGCTCATTATTAGCCCCTGGATCAGAGCATGTATTGCACTGGCTTGTTCTGTGAGTGACTAAAAGCTCCCTTTTGGAATCATGGTCCATTGAAGTTGAATAATGACATTGGCAGCCCTGGGAACAGAGGTACATAGTACCTCTAATTGATATCTACTTGCCCCTGCCTTCTCATCACAATGGAAGCTAACCTTTTTCTATTGGATCTGTTATCTTGTGACCAGAAGATTATCCAAGTACCATTCAAATCTACTGTCCTCATTTGGGCCCAAATACTGTTGTTGTTACATAATTGAGGATCTAGAATTCTCAATGATTCTTTAAAGAGCATCCCAGGGATCTACTGTCTGGTTCCTGGTCTTCTTTTGCTCTAGACTGAATCTAAGTGTTCTAGATTTGCTTAGGCAACTCACAATTCCTTCCCCCACTTTGTTGCAATTGTAATTGGGAGATGGAGAAGGCTGTGATGCATCCAAGTTCTCTAAGACTTTTGGAGGAAATCTGGATAAGCCTATAGAAGGACTCAGCCATGTGAGACCTTTATTTCTGGCTGGTAATCCATGCATCCCACCCTCTTCCTCCTGTTCGATAGAGTTCATCCTGAACGTTTCTTTTTTACACTAGGGGAGCAGGAAGGATGTTTTTCATATCACCCCAAATGTTTGGGAGGCAGGCATGGGTTTTTCCTTACTTGTATAATTAAACTTAAATTGTACTCCTAACTAAGGAACAAGGGTCTCCTTTTTTGGCACCGCAAGAACTGATTTCTTCACAGCCTATGAAGGCAACACTTGCCTATACAGTAATTTATTTAAGATTTTAGACAGCACTGTGAACTTGGCAGCCAGGAAACACATGACATGGACAGCAGTCCATTTCTTAGAGCACAGAGATTAAAAAATAACCTTACTCTTTTATTTCAATTATGGAATGTAATCTTCATGATACCTTAGCTATTAAAATACAGCAGTATTTCATTCTATTGGAGTTGGTATTTATAAAGTTGTAGCAAACCATGTGTAATTTCTTGTGACAGTAAAAGAGTTCTGGTTGTGTGAGACAAGGCTGAAGCTGCCATAAGCAGAGAGGACAAAAGCCAGGAATCTTGTCTAAAAGATCCCTTCAGGGAGGTAGACAGGAAGGAAGCAAGTCATAAAGGAAAAAATGTCACCTGAACCAGACAAAGGAAGTTGGGCCTGAGCAAATGGAAACCCCCATCCCAATCCCATCAACAGCTACTTGTGAATCAACAAAGCAAGGACTTTAGGGATAAAAGGGGTTCCAAAGCCTACCCACTCCTTGAGTTGTCTTTGGATCCAGACTTGGCAGCTTCTGTTCCTCTATCTAGTCCCTGGCAGCCCAGTTAAGAAGGTCCCTCTAGCTAGTGCCTGGCAGCCTAGTTAAGAAGGATGCGGGTAAGTGTGGATGAGCGTGTGTGTGTGCGTTTGAGGAAGAGCAAATGTACCTTGCAACCAGTAAAGTTTTGCTGTTACTTTAAATTCACTGGGTCTCCATGTATTACAAAGAACCTGTTGTGCCTCAGTGTTCGGTTGGAAGTGATTTGTGTGTGTCCCTAATTATTTCCCGGCTATTGACCAGGGCTGTGTATCTTGTCTGCTCAAGCTTCACCTATCTGGAAAACCCAGGTAGGAAAGCAAGGGGGGCTGACAAGATCCACATGCCTCAACTGGCTGTGAGTGTGTGAGTGAGTGACCATAAGCCGAACCTGGGAGCAGCATGTGTAACAGTTGGAGAAGTAGAAATTTCTTTGCTCTATTCTTACCTCCCCACAAGAATGGGGAAAGCCCACAAGCAGGGCATCAATTTAGTAGCATCCTTTTGTTTGCATTTTCCTGCAACTGGTGGTGTTGCCTCTGATTTTTGTGGCATCTAATCACCAGGACTAATAGCCATTATCTTGATGTTAAAAATCTCTTAGAAAAATGTTGGGGGCAATTTGGTAGATAAAGTATCAATGACCACTGAGTTTAAAACACTGTCTTAATAGGTCCTGAATTATTTCCACAGATGGTTAAAATTAATGTTCTTTGGATTTAAAACCTGCATCCTGCTTGTGGGCCAGTTAAACATTTGCCTTCACATTTCTTTCTGTAGCAGAAATAATAGAGCATGTTGAAGGCCTACTACTGCTGATTCTAATTGAGATGCTGTGGGAGGGCCCATTGGCAATGCTCCCTTTGTTTCACTCTCCTATGTAGAAGGAGGCAGTAATGGGTCTCTCCACTTGGCCATATTTTTGTTCTTTACTTAGTGCATCAACAATAATTTAAATTTCTGAACACAATCCTTTTTTTATAATAATTTTTATTAAAAATTTTCTCAGATATAAAAAATAAAGTAATATAAAGTGAAATTAGAGAAAGGAAAAGAAAGAAAAAAGTGAAGTGAGAACGTAAGAAAAGTATAAAAGAGAAAATACAACTAGAAACAAAACAAGAAAAGAAAAATATATAAAGAAGCAACTCCCAATCTTTTCACAGCATTTACAAGCAAACAAATCTTCACACCTCCTTCTTTAAAATTACATATTTCCCTTCTTCCTGTATGCAACCCTTTTTAATCAACAAAAATAAATCACCAATTTATTTTTTTCTGTTTTCAGCAAAAAAAACCATAAGAGGTTTCCCGTCTTTAATGAAAGTACTTGTTGTCTTAAAATTTCTGAACATAATCCTTGTGCTATTGTCTTGATCCACCTGAAGATTTAGACTACTAGTTAGGACTGACCCACTCAAACTCCAGATCATCCAGCATAGCCCCAGAATTAGACCTGTCTGGACCCTGCTGGCCTTTTGCAGGACACTAAAAACCTGGCTTTGCCACCCAGCCTGGGACCCTGATAGCATGGGTGAGCCCATGTTATGGCTTGTTTGAGTGTTCGTGAGTCATCTTGGCTGCTATTTTCATGTCCTTTTTGTTGTTTTTAACCCTGGTTGTTTTTTTTACTGTTTTTATTCTAATTATGAGCCACCCCGAGTTATGTATGGGAGATGGGCAGCCTATAAATTTAATGAATAAATAAATAGTCACCCACAGTCTGCTGTCCCATCTATATTTTTCGAGCCATGGTTATGATGATGGAAAGAGAAGGTCTGGGTTTGGACAAAAGCTTGAACTAATCTGTTTTGTTTCTTTTTCAGTAAAACTACAACTTTAATCAATTTTTATATTAACTCTGGAACTAGATTGTTAGTTTTACAATAGAGGATAATAGGCTTGTTCAGAATCAGCCAGTGACTTCAGGTTTAATAGGACAGGTTTTGGTGAACCTTGGGCTTACATATTCTCTCAAATTAAGATGAATTGATTGAACTATTAACGTAACTGTAATTAATGAACAACGGAAGTTTATGGGGGGAGGTTAGGTAGGCCTATGTTAGCCTGAGATTCACATAGGTTCATCTGTGTATCCCTAAATCATGATGTAGCATTATATGAAGCACATCTAATGGCTGAGTTCACACATTAGGCCAAACCACAATATGACTTGTTTGATTATGTGAAAATACACCTAATAGTTGACTTCATAGATCATGCCAAATCACAATATGATCTATGAGAACCCAGTATATCGGGGTTGTAAAACAGTTTATCACTTAGCATGCACTGCCTTAACATACTAGCTGGGTTTGTGCAGCATGGTAAGCTAAAGCCAAGCAAACCACTTTATGATGCATGTCATCCAGTTACTGAATGAGAATTTAGTCTCCCAGACGGTACACATGCTACTAGATGGTGACACATTTTTTTTCAGATTTTGGGGCCAAGATCTTTTGTTTTATTTTCCTTTGACAACATAAACAGAGAGATGCAATTCGGTCAAGATGAGCAGCTGGAGTTGAAGTTGGCATCTATCTCTTTATTCTTGATTAAGAACATTTCCTGCTCCCAAATCTAATGAAGAAAAATATTCTGAAGAATCAGTGCCTCTGATTTCCACAGACATTCTAGTTGGTTTCTGGTCAATATAAGGCAAATCCACATCTGTCCTTGGATCCAGGTCTGTGTTGTGTCCTTAATGTTATATGGAGCTGGTGGAGAGGCTCTGCATCTTGCAGTTTTTGTAGAACATTTCTTCATTCTGGTGGTGGTCTTGATGTACTTGCAAGAACAGGTGCATTGGCAGTTTAATGTCCTTTTTGTGCCCAAGACATTTTACTCTTAAAACCTGGGGATGTTAACTTTTAACCCATGCCTCTCTTGTAGTTTGTTAATTTGAGGTTTGCAATATCTGCTGCCCAGTGTGATTTTTAATTTTTTTTATTCTGCCTTCAAATGGTTAGCACTGCTTCATTGTATCTTACTAAAATGTATTTTAGAATTTTGTTGCTTTAAGTTCGTAACATCTTTGTGTGTGACAGTTTCTTTGTGTCTGCTGAAGAGTAAATACATAGCCAGATGTGTATTTGGCTATGTGTTTATGTATATCGTTCAACAAGCACATTCTGTTTCTTTAAATCCCCATTTTTGTAAAGGAAATGTGAAAACTCAGAGGAACTGAAACCTGCCAGTACTGACTCAAAAGGCCTCTACTTCTCTTCCCTCGTTTGTTTTCCTACTATATTTCAGATATTTGCAAATCTTAAAACAGGTGTTATATAAATATAGCCTGGAATTCTGTCTTTTAAAGAGTGTTGTGTAGTAGAGATACTTCTCCTGAAATTTGGGATCAGGGATATTTAGACTATCAAATATAAATCTGTAAAAATACCGTATCTTTATACAATCCAAAGAGAAAACAGAGTATCTTTATTTAAAAAGGTAAATAACTCTGCCTTGCTGGTCATCTTAAACGGAAAGTAGCTTGCCTCTTGGATCACAGTAGTAACAACTTCTGTACACGATGATTTTCAATCTTGCTTTGATTATTACTAGTTTACTTCCTCCACTTCCTTCACCTGAAGTATTGCCAAAGGTATTCTTGCTATGTTAAAATTGCCCTCTATATTCAGTAAGGCAGAACATGCATGATTGAAACTATGGATGACATGAGAATTTTCTTTAGTAAGAAAAAAATCCAGCATTGTGTTTGTAAGAGACAGTGATAATGGATATGTTGTCAGTCACATATATTGCAGACCAATGAGTATTTGAAGTTGGGGTCTACATAGTACAGTGCTCATTATCGTGCGTTGTTTGCTCTGAAAGGAGTTTTTCCTGGTTCCTGGTTGTACAGTTTTTCAACACAGCTTGAAATCCTGGGAATTTAGCAAGATTAGCATTAAAAATAAGTTTGTCTGTTTGAACAGTTAGAGCTATGCATGTAATGTCATATGCACATTAATCCAACCTCAGTAAATCCCATGCCATGAAAAGTTAAAGAAATTTTAATTTTTTCATGTTACCATTTATATTATATGTCCTGTTATATCCTGATAAATCTGTTGAACATAAAGGCTTAGGAGGCTGGTCAATCCCATGGAGATCCTCTACCAAATGCTTCATTCGCTAGCGGACCATTTTTTAGGGAGGCAGCTATATTCCTAGGGATGTCATCAATGGCTGTTATTGTTTAGCAGTAATGTTAGTACTGCAGACAGCTATATATGGATACTGTATTCTATTTTGCTACTGTTTGCTAACAGCATAAATAGAATTGTAGACTAGATTGTGAGTAGTCTTTTAGACCAGCAGTTCCCAACCTTTTTGGCACCAGGGACTGGTTTCGTGGAAGACAATTTTTCCATGGACCGGTGGGGGGGGGGGATGGTTTCGGGATGATTCAAGCGCTTCCTCTTTTTCCCAACCTTTTATTCTTTTTTCTTTGCGCCGTTTGGAGATAGCAGCCAGTGGGCTTGCTTTCTCTGACAGGAGGTGGAGCTCAGGCGGTAATGCAAGCAATGGGGAGCGGCTGTAAATACTCACACTGTAAATTCGCTCGCTTGCCTACCGCTCACCTCCTGCTGTGTGGCCTGGCTCCTAACAGGCCACGGACTGGTACCAGTCCGCGGCCTGGGGGTTGGGGACTCCTGTTTTAGACAATAGAAAATTAAATTTCTATTGTTAGGGGCAATTTTATAATATGTCCAAATAGCTTATATGTTATTTCAGAGAAGTTCAGACAAGCAAGATATGTGAAATAATTTTGAAGGCTGAGCTGCTGCAGGTGCAAAGAGAACATAGATGGTGAGTTTGGTGCTAATATTTTGTAGGGAAATTGAAGATGGAAGACCATAAGAATTTCACAGGCAATATATGAAATTATAGCTCAGGTTAGAACAGTGAGAAGTATTTTTAACTTTAAGTTACCCCGTGTTTCTGTATTGTCTTTGATTCTGTCAAAATCAGTGGGTGACTTAACACAAAATTATGTGTCATCCTTGAACATTGTTTAAATTAATTATTTTGGGAGGTTCACTCATGTTCAGTTTAACATCTCTAAGGATTACCTAACACTTCATGTATCAACTCTGTGCTCCTTAGAGGCAGGATTGAGCAAATGTAAGATAGCAAAAGGAATGGAAATACTTCCTGCCCCTTTCTTGTCTCTTTTTGATATTTCAGAATTCACCAGATGTTGTTATATTTATCTTCTTAAGATAAAGGCATAATTTTCCTTTTTAAAAATAGACTTGAGGACACAATGTTTTAGAACACATTAAAACATATGTGGAAATGCACATGACCAAGCCCTGAGGATCTGTAGTGTCTAGGAAGCCTTTAATTTGGCCAAATCATTTTTTCCATTATCATGGAAGATTGAGATTAGTAAGTATTCTGCTGAGAGATTTCAATATTATTAGATTGTAGAACTGGTATGTTTCCTATTATATCTTAGTAGTAAGAACTATGTGGGTATTTGAGCGTTCTGCAGAGTGTCTTTCCTTATTTTTCTGCCCCCCGTTCTGTATATGGGGGATTATGCAACTTGTCCTTTGGATTGCAATGTAGCTTCTTAAAGCAATAGTCTGGTAACCTTTAACTCTATATGTTACGCATGTAATTAAAAGTTCCTGCCATGGCCTTGACTGGGGAACAAGTAGTAAATATAAAGATACGTTCTGCATGTGAATTCAGATAACCAGATCAATTAAAGCTTACTCCTTAAACAATCTCTTATGGGAAAAGTGGAAATTGAAAAGTCCACATCAAAATGAAAGGTGGTCTTTGCAAATCTCACAGTTTGTCTCTGGACTGAGTTTTTTCTTTTAAAAACATCCATACAGTAGTGTTGCCCCCTTTTCTTCATCCCACATACCCCAAGCACGCTATTCATTCCCGTACTTTAAACCAGTGATGTGATCTGCAGCAAAGATGAATGTTAAAGAGGATGATTTTCTTTCTCTCTTCTTCACTCCTTTGTGGCAGTTTAATATGTCATTGTGAAGGATCCCAGAGAGGTATTTTTCTCAAGAGTTCTTCATGGAGAGGAAGTACTTTGTTTGTTTTTTCCCTAACCCTTAAATTGGCACACATAATTTACAGAAATGTTAGCCTTTCCATTTGGTTTACAGAGCAGTTTCAATTTTTGGTACTAGTTACTTTCCCATATGCTGTTTTAAAGCTGGGTTTAAAATTCAATTTATGTTTCTTCTTCTTTTGATACACTTCTTGATTTTCTAATCTGTATTTATTTAAGTTTCATACAGATAAAAATTGCTTTTGTAAATTGCTCAAGGGGCTTTGTTAATGAGCACGGTGTGGAGCTTAAAGTGTAATAGGCAGCAGTGAAATCAATCTGCAGAATCCCTCTAAGAACTTATTTTAGAATAGGCTTACTGTAGCATCAAATGTCCTATTTGTGAGGCTTGCTTCTTTCTTAAGGCTGTTCTTCAGTTGACAGCTCTCAAAAGTCTTGATTCATCTCATGAGGTCCATCTCCCCTGATATTACATTCAGTAGTCAGAAAACCATATGAAAAAAATTGGATTGTGAATTGATAATCTAACTCTTAAATGATATTACAGCCAGTTTTGTCTGGTTTCTAGTTTAGTTTGGGGACTGAGGCTGCTTTGATGGACAACTTATGCTGGAGTGGAAACTGAAAAAAAGGACTATATCCCTGTTCTGCTAGACTTTCTTGTAGCTTTTGGTCTCATCAGCCATCCTGTTTCTGGCAGCTTTTGGTACCATCAGTCATACTATTCTTTTGGATTGCCTGGCTAAGCTTGGACTTGGGGATCATGGTGGGCAAGAGGCCTAACTTGAAGAGAGAAGTGAAATTCCCGGACTCCTGTTCTTGTACTGGCCATAGAGAATTTATATCTTATCCCATTCTAATATCTTTATGAAGTCAGTGGGAAAAGTTATCCAAAAGCTTGAAATGCAGAATCATTGGTTTGAGCATGAAGGAAACAAACCTCAGTTACATAAAAAGAGGCAGTAGAAACCTTTCAGCCTTGGAGCAAAAAAAAAAGAAAGAAAGACAAAACTTAGTGAAAATAAGGTAGAAATAGCTTTAATTAATAATCTGGGATTGGGTTTTCAGCCTTTTGAAAGACATGATAGCACTCTTTTCAAAATGTTTCTGGACCTAGCCCTCTTACTTGGATGGTCAAACTGCAGTTATAACATTTACACAGCTTAGGTTAGGGGTTCTCATCCTTGACAGGGAAGGAAGATGTGGCCATATTGCATGTGATTTGTTCGCATCCAGATTAGAATACTGTATTACAATTTCTACATAACACTGTATTTGAAAAGTGTCTGGATCCACTGCTGGAACAGAATGCTGCTCCCATGGTAATACTGGTGTTAGCACAGTATTTGAGACATTGATCAGATACTGCTCAATTCTGCATTTGTTTCCACTTTATTTCAGAGCCCAGTTCAAAGGATTGGTTATTTCCTTCAAGGCCTTAAATAGTTTCATGTAAATATACTTCAGATAGGTTTTCCCATCAACTGAGATAAGACAAATTAAGTTCTAAAGTAAAGCTAAGTTTGGTGTATATGTATGGACAAAGCTGCCTTGGTTATGGTAAATAGCTCTGAAACCTATCTAGATCTTCATTACTTACTAGAAATATAACAAAAATGTATTCCCTTGCTTGGGTTGCTGTTGCTCAGTGTCGCTTCTGTCTTGTTTTTATTGCTGCCCATTGGGTCTTAAATAATTTTTTTACATTCTATTACTGCAGTGAAACTTCTGAGGCTTTTGGCCAAAAGTAGCACATACATTTTAATACAAACAATATTAGTATTATTTATTTCTAGACATATTTGTAGAGCCTGTAGCCATGACTCTAATATTTTATATTTTGAATAGGAAAGGGAGATACTGCTAATTAGAGAATGGGATAAAGGGTATGCACAGACCAAAATGAATGTATTATGTTGAAGTTCTGTTTACATTCACTTAAAACTTCTTGTGTAATATTCAATATCAGAAACTTACGTTATTTTTCTAAAGGCAGTTAACTAGAATTATAGTAATAAATCCAATTAGAATAGTCATTTAACTCATTTGCTTTGAGCTGTTTTCTGGATTTAATAAATACCTGCTTGCCCCATTATATTTCGCCCAGCTGGAGAAAGGATGTTGGCAAGAGGAATGGGAATGCTCAGCCCCTCCCTCTGTACCACATGCCTAATATTCAACTACTTACCTCTTAGCTTCTTTAAAACGCACACATGCAAAACACTGATTGAATTTTACATACATCACTGGACCCTTTGGCCAACTTCTTGAAGTAGTGAATGTACTTTAGAGCTGAATTACTACTGCTTTAAGTGAGGGCTTATCTGTTTCCCAGTGTGCAGAAAAAACACTATAGAAAACTAGCAGTTGGGGGGAAAGTTCTGTTGTCATTTTCTCATCAACCTACTAATTTTCTTTGCAGAAGAGCCTTAATTTTCCTTTGAACCATTGAATGTGGTCCAGTGGTTGCTTTGAACAGTTTAATGTAGTTTGCTATGTAGATGAGACTATCAGAAGTTTGGGAAACACTCCAAGAAAGGCTATTTCTTACTACTTGTTACATTGCAAAACAGCCATCCCCCCCCAAATTTAATATGAAGAATTGTGAGTGCCATGTTTATTAAAACTCTAATCATTAATTTTCAGTATTAATTATATGCTGAATACATCTTGAAAATAAACCAGAGTTACTCCACTTGCACTATTTCCAAAAGAAGGGTGGCGTGGGGTGGGTGGAAGTCCTAGTGTCACTCTGGTTTCTCCCCCTTCCCTGTACCCTCCCCGTTACCTGCCTACTGCATAGGGCCTATTTTCTGCCCCTGACAGTTTCTGCCTAACAAATGGTGTTTCTTTTTTACAGCATAATGATCCGGGACTTGTTGTGGTGATGGTAAACTTAGTGGTAATTTTTAATTTTCAGACTGAATTTACTTCTTTTTTGTCATCAGAGCACCAAATATGTTAGGCTTACTTTTCTCTGTTGTAGCCTTCATCTTTTCTGCTTGGTCTTTTTGTTTCCCTTTTTTTCCTTTCCATTTCTTCATGCACTCTTTTGTGTCTGATCCTTGTTCATTAAGGGTTTAATGCTCAGAAGGGATGTTTGTGTTAGAACTGCCAAAAATTTGTGGAGATTCACTTCAAAACCAAATCTCTAATACTGTCCAAACTTGATCTCCCCCCTGCCTTTCCCGAGCATATACTGAGTGTTAGCAATTGCTAGGATAATTTAACAGATAATTGAAAATTGAAAACATTGACTGCCTTAGGAAGCAAAAGTACTAATATATTCTTCATATTATGAAGGAGTCTGTCATATTCATTTGGACAGAACAAATGCCACTCCTATAGAAATGTAATAAAAATTAAGGGGAAAATATATCATTTGAAATAAACTATTATATATTTGGTTCTTTTGCTCAAAACTGCAGTCATTGCTTCGTATACAATTGGGCATAAGTCCCCTTCCACCCTCATCCTTGTTACTGAAAATGTGTATATATCTAAATAAAAATTGTATTTAAAAATGCTTTTTCACAGATGATCAGTGTTTCCAAATTTGATTCACCCTACTCCAGGTTTCTAAATTTGAGATACAGCAGAAATGTCTCTCTAGAAAAGAGTTGTTCAATCTGGAAAATGTTGAAATGTATTCCCAAATTAAATTTATGTTGGGGATTGGTTTGCTTCTATTTTAATGGCACATCAAGGGCAAAACCTTTTTTAACCTTCACAGTAAATCTTGTGAGGAATTACAATTCCTGTTTTATAGCTAAGAAATAGAGACAAGGCTAATAAGTCCTCTGACAGGTGAGACATGAACCCAGATGTCCCAAGTACAGTTCTGTCAGTTGGGCCACTCTACCTCCCAAAAGTTGAAAAAAAAAAATAGCTTTCAATTTTTTTGGAGATGCAGATACTCAAAAATACTATCTGTTATGCCACATGAACTGATACTAGCAGTCCAGTTTCCTTATTTCAGCACGATTCAAGCTTGGACATCTTTTGGCCCAAGGGTATAATCTATGTGTTTTTGAATGAGAGGAATATTGTTAACAGCAGTCCCCCAAGTTTGATAATAAGGGAAGTAAACATTCTGTTTTTTCACTCAAGGTATGCACCAGATAAGGTAAGTAACTCCTTTTTACCAGTGCCCTTACATCACAACTCACAGCGCATGTTGTGATGTAAAAATAAACACTCCCAAAGGCTGTGATAGTCGAAGTGCTCGTCTGCCCCATTTTGCTTTGTTTGGCTGGTTATGAGTGAATTAAAAATACATATGGAATCTTCAGCATAGTTTGATTAGTTCAAAGTCAGTTTTCTTCGCAACTAGTCCTTTTCACAGCTTACAAGGAAAGGATATGGCAAAATCCAAAAAGCCCATTTTGGGCCTAGAAAAGTCTCAATACCTAATCTTCCAAACGTCTGAAATAATTGCATGCTAAGTGGGTGTTACTGGGCATTGGTGCTTGCATTTTATTAAATGTAATTTCAAGATGATTCAGAAACACCCAGCATTCTGTTTGCCTCCTGAATCTGTGTCCTGTGACCTGAGAGAGTGCTTCTTTCCCATTCCTCAAATTCTTTTATCTTGTAGTATAAGGATCATTAATTTTAGTATTAAGTTGCTCAGATATTCGGGCCGAAAGCTGGAGGCAGCAAAAAGAAAAACAAGGCCAGGTCTGGCAACCAAGATGTGCAGGCTTATGATTGTAAGCTGTGAGAATGGCTTGTGTTTGGTTCTCTGTAGCTTTCTGGTCTCTGCACTCCAAAGGCAAGATCTCTAACCAACCCCAAACCAATGTGTACAAAGCGACTTACCAGAGGATGATCATTCTGTCCTACACACTCAGCTGATGGGTCTGATTCCCTTGCAGGTAGAACAGATCCCATCCCTATCGTTGTCAAATATGATGTCATGGGCATGGGGCGGATGGAAATGGAGGTAGGTAGCCCCTGCAACATACACTTCGTACCAGGCAAGATTAAGTGTGCATATGTTTTAAGACTATAATACGTTTTACCATAAAATTTCCCAAACTGGTCTCCTTTTGGACTACAGTTTTTTTTCATCCAGCCCCAGGAGTGTTATAATCCAACACAACTAGAGGGCATCAGTGGGGGAGGGTCTTCTAGTCAAGGAAATTATAGTGCTTCAGTATAGTATAGATGTAGGATAGGCTTTAATTAACAAATCTGATTTTCCAGTTAAAGCTTTAATTGCACATTTAAAAAATTGGTTGGGCCTGTGCAGCTCCTGTGTTCCAAAGTTATTTTTTGCTGTGAAGAGGTTTGCTAAGCTCAGTGCTGTGAGCAGACTTCCATATCAAGACACATTCAGAAATAATGTATGTAACTTAATTCCTGAAGAATGCAGCAGGTTTTACTTATTAGGCACACTGGAACGGTAGTGTCTGTTCTTCAGATATGGAACCAGATATCCTAGTGTAAGGTCAGAAGAGGGTGCTTCTGGTTCCCACACAAAAAGTCTCTGCCTTTAGCTATCCATCAGAAATGTGGCACAGTCTGTAAAGGATGCACATTTTAAAGAATCTACTAAATTACTGTGTAACATAAATTATCTGAAAATTAGAACAGCTGTATCCATAGACAATGTTGGGGCTTTGTAATAGTGCTGTGCAAAACATTTGGAGGAGCATTTCATGAAGTAGCTGAAGGGCCTCTGAATACAAGAGATTGTATTCTCTCTAAGGGTTAATGTCACCTATGAAAGGATGTCTTCATGCTATTTCAACATATCTGTGCATGTGCAGGAAGCACCCAAAACCCTATTCTGAGCTAGATGGTGTGGGGATGATGTTGAAATGGCTACAGAAAGTCTTTGTGAGGACATGAAACTTTGACACTCCAAGACCTCTCTGAATAATTTGCACAGCCCTATTTTTTGAAATACAGAGAAATGATAAAGGAGAATATGAGAAGCTTATAAAATCACAACCTGTTTAGGGAGAGCAGGGTGGTTTTCTCAAAACACAGGCAGAACCAGATTAAGTTATCAAAAATTATTGGTGACTTTAGGTAAACCTTTATCCCTCAGGCAAGCCTATCGTACAAGGTTGCTGTTGTGAAGGTAAAATGAAGGGAGATTTTATATGTACTGCCTTTAATATCCAGAGGAAAAGCAGGGTAGAAGTGCAGTAAGCATACACACACACGCACGCACGCACACACACACACGTGGATGAGTGGAAAATGTAGGTGTTTGTGGCAGGTCTGCTGGGCCGGGGTTTATTTTTGGTTTGAATTTTCCTCAACTTGAAATTAGCAGGAGGGAAATTTCCTATACGTACCACTTCAAAAGCTGATGTATGTTCAAGTCTTAGGAGAAGGTTCTTTAATTTCAAAATTATTTCCCATGTCACATCTATTTGGGGCATATCAATGGCAGTTATGTACCATGGAGCTTTCTGTTACTGTATCAAGTGTTTCTGAGGTAGCCATTGCTCATTTTCATTAGTAGAAGGCTTCCTGTGCCTCATCCCAATTTTCTTAAGTCAGTGGAAGTTAGATTTTCTCTATCAAATAGAATTTCAGTATTCAGAAGCAGCAAACCATAAATTGCGAGCTGCTAGAGAATTACCCAGTGGCGGAATATGTATTTTTCTTCTAGAAGCTCCTAGTCTCGTTCTGCAGTTGAAAGTTTTCATGCAACAGGCATTTGGGGGAAGTTAGATTTCCACTATAAAAAAGCGCCTCCTGTTTTGGGGCTGCAAAATACATCAAATTTTCTTGAAATAAATTGTCTCCTCTAGAGGTTTTTAGCATGAGTAGATTAGTACATTATTGTACATTTTGTTTCCAGTTTGCAAACAAGTTGACCATGTTTGAGAGAATAAGATGTGTTACTATTTATGAATATTTCTTGCATGCTGAACTTTGATGCCCAACGTGTATGACTACCTGACTTGTCTTTGTTTTGGCTGATAGCTTGATTATGCCGAAGATGCCACAGAAAGGAGGCGGGTCTTGGAAGTGGAGAAGGAAGATACTGAAGAGCTGAGGCAGAAATACAAGGTACTTTCTGCTGGGCCAGTTAAAGAATCATGGACAATTTTCCATGGCATGCTAGTCTAGCCTCACCTAAAGCATCCCAGTGTAGAATCATTTAATAATATGTAAGATACAGATTTTATAAACCAGGGATGCCTATAAGAGATCCTGTGATCTAACAAGATGTCTGGACCACCTAGTATAGAAACAGGCAAACTTGCAGCACGTGGGATGCGCTGTTTTAATTTTATGTTTGGTTGATGACATGGTGACATTATCAAAGTGGGTGGAGTATAATTTCTTGGGGGGGTGCCATGGTTTTTGAGCTTTAGGTGTGTGAAAGCCTAATAGAAAACATTCACACATTTTGTTGTTGATGTTTTCCTTCCCAAATAGTTTGAAATTGTATCTTTCGTAGTGTGCCGCCAAATTTTGGCAACATGATTTCTGGAGATTACAAATAAAGTTCTCTTATGTAGGAACCAAAAGGGAAAGAAAGTAGGAGATCACATTGGGTTGAAATCAACCCATTCCTTGTTTGTATACACCTTCCCTTGGAACATTTTTTGTACTCCAGTCAAACCCAAGTAACATTCCTTTGAATCCTCTAAGAAACACCTTATCCAGTTACTTTCTTCTTCATCACCATTTGTACAAGTCTCACTGCTAATATCAATCTACTGTGTTTTCCCCTCTGCAAAATGCTTTCTTTGTTGATGATCTAATATAGGTTGTAAGTATTCTAAACTAGTATCAAATAATTTTTAACAGTGTTTAAAACGTTTGTTATCTCAGCAGTGAGCTAAGTAGGCTGGTAACTGGGATTTACATTTAATATTTTTGAGTGAGTAGTGTGTAGTGGGTGGGGTCAATGATTCAAGTAAGAAGTCACACCATATCTCTTAAGGCCTATAAAACAGATTTTTTAATGGATTCTTTCTTGAAACAATGGGAAACTGCTTCATCAATTTTCTGCAATTGCACCACTGAAATTTAAAAGCATGGTAAAAATTATTCTAGAGGTACAAAAATGAGTGCAGGGGCTACGTGCAACCTGAGACCCTGCACCAAGAGGCTAAATGTTTCAATGGCAGCTTTCCCTGGCCATTTTTGTTTCATGCTACTTTCTTCTGAGGGCTTAAGGCTTATCTCTTTTTGCTATTGCAGGATTATGTGGACAAAGAAAAGGCAATTGCCAAGGCTCTTGAAGACCTTCGAGCCAATTTTTACTGTGAGCTCTGTGACAAACAGTATCAGAAACACCAGGAGTTTGACAACCACATAAATTCCTATGACCATGCCCACAAGCAGGTAAAAAGCATTTTTTTCTTACATTGTTTGTGATGTGTGGGTGTCAGTTTCTGAGTATAGTGATAATTTCCTTCAATCTGCTTTACGTTTGTCTTCTTCATCCAACACCCCCCACTTCTAGCAACCACATCTTGATGTCTCTTGATTCTATGAGATCCCTTGCTCACCTTAACCAAAGCATCAACTATGACAGTTTTATCCTGGTTCAACAGGTCAAAGCACCATTTTTTAAAAGAGGAAATAATGTTGTTAGCTAGAAAACGGAAATTGGGTACCCTGCTTTTGTTTTCAGATGTTTTTCTGGGTTCTGGGTTTTTACCAGGAGACGATAGGGTGCAGGAATCTCAAATGCTGTTTGTGGCCTGGTGTTTAGAGATGCATTGTTGGGATAGTTTCTGAGCAGGTTAGATTTGGTGATGTCTGTGTTTTGGTCACATCCTGAATTGACTGTTGAAATGCGCACTATCTGGGGCTACCCATAAAAAGTATCCAAAAGTTGCAGTTGGTGCCAGTTGTGGCCAATGCAAAGTATAGGAATTATATTATATAGAATATAGAACAGCCTGTTCTGAAGGATCTGTGCTGGTTGCAGAGTTTATGGTGTTGATGTTGATTTTACATCCCTCAATGGTTAGGATCTGACTGAGTGACAGCTTATTTTCCATTACAAACTTGTCCAGCTGATAAATTATCTGGAGAGAGCGTTTTGAAGACTGGCCTGCTGTCAGAGACCCATGCTTCTGGCGTGCAACAGAAGCCCTTCTCCCGTCTTGCTCTCAAGCTCTGGAACATGGGATCAGTGATGGAAACATCCCTGCTCCAGGGGGCTAAACAACCACAACCATTCAGTCTTGTTGGGATGGAGCCAAAATCTATTCCTCCCCATCTAGACCCAGACAGCCTCCCGACACTGGGTCAGTACATCAGCAGCTTCACCTGTGCAGCCTGGGATTGAAATGTACAGCTGGGTATCATCAGTATATTGATGATACTGAACCTCAGACTGATGGACAACCTAACCCAGCAGTCTCATGTAGATGTTGAACAGGAAGGGAGAGAGTGTCAAGCCCTGAGGCACCCCACAAGTGAGGGGCCATGGATGGGATCTTTCCCATCAACGCCAACTGAAACCAACCACTGAGGAAGGAGGTGAACCACTGCAACACAGTGCCTCTTAATCTCAACCCATGTAGTTGGTCCAGAAGGATGCCATGGTAGATGGTATTGCAAGCCACTGAGCAATCAAGGAGCACAAAGATGGATGCACCACTCAATCCTGGCTTCGCCAAAGATCATCAACAAGTACAACAGTACTATACCCCAACCTGAAACAGGTGCAGATAATCTGTTTCCTCCAAGATCCTCTGCAACGGCTGTCTGACCACCTTCTCCACAATTTTCTCCAAAAGGAAGATTGGAAACTGACTGATAGTTATTCAGAATGGAGGGATTCAGCAATGACCTTTTGAGGAAGGGTGTACCACTGCCTCCTTCAAGACTAGTGATACCACCATCTTCCCTCAAAGAAGCTGATACCACCGTATGGACTCATCCCCTGGTCACCACCTGGGCTGCCTTACCAACCCAAGAGGGGCCAGGATCTAAGAGACAGGTAGACAGATCGGAGGACCTTGTCCACATCCTTGGGAGTCACAGAATCAAACTCACTCCAGAAGATCTCACAAGACTCTACCCTGGACAATTCATTTAGACCTGCCCAATCAGAGTCCAATTCAGAGCAAATCCAAGCAACTTTATCCACCAAATAGCATGAAACAGGGCTCTGGATGCAATAAGGGCAGAGAAATAACAATGTTTCATGGCCTTTATCACCATTATGTGGGCCCAGATATGGGCTCTCACTCATGTTCACTTAGGTCAACCCCTTGTCTTTCTCCAGTGACACTCCAGGTGTCATTCCTGGCACTTCATTCCCCAGAGCTCCTCAGAAAACCAAGGTGCATCCCAGGATTGGCACACAGAGAGACCTCATAGGCACAATCCAGTCACGGGCCTCAGTCACCTGCCTGTTCCAGACTATAACCAAGGCCTCAGCCAAATTGCTGAGCAGATCCTCGGGTAAAAAGACAAGTTTCCTCTGGAACCCAACAGGGTGCATCAGTTGTCTATAGCAGGCCAATCTAATAGGCCCTTTCTTCTCACAGGAGACATATATGAACTCCTGAGCCATCCCAGACAGAATCCAGCAGTTCAAGCAGGGATGATGCTGGACTGTAGGGAAGACAGTACACCAGCAGTAATCCCAGCTGTTCCCAAAGGCCCAACTTAAGCCAGAGGGTCTCACATCCAATTTTCTGGGGAGCAGAACCTCTAAGAGCCCTCAACAACTCAGGGATGACAATAGCTCCCTGCCTCCCCCAGGGTCTTGGCTGATGCAAACCCAGGTGGGCATATCTCCAAGAGCAGAACTCCCCCCTTAGGGCCCACCCAGATCTCAGTTATGCACACCGGGTCAACACCCTCATCCATAATTAGATCAGGGGCAAGGACAGATTTATTACCGACCTGGCATTCAGAAGCCAGAGCCTGGAGCCACCAAGACTCCATTGATCTGGTCCCAACAGTGACTACTGAGGGCAAGACATTGGAATTGCTATCAGACAGCATTCATGGCATCCCCGAGTGTGGCCCACCCTCAGATTCCCATCATATCTACCCCTGCTTGTCACTGTACCAATAACGCCTGCCCTCATATCTCTCCCCAGTCTGCCCCTGGGTTCTCCTGTCCCATGCCCATCCATCCATATCTCCCAACCCCCAGCAGCACACCTACCCACACCAAACAACCACAGAAAAATAAACAATAACCATTCTTCACCACCACCCTGGCCTCATCTGCCTGATCCCGCTATGGTCCTAAGGCCCCACCAGCTGATTTGCGCATAGCTCTCTGCAGCTGTGAAGCACCTGAGCCTCGCAGGGAGCCCCCACTTCACAAACCAATGAGTTGAGTTAGTGCACACTTGTTTCTGTAGTAGTGACTCCGATGCTGCACTGTTCTGCATCCTGCTCTGCAATGTCTTTTTTTATTTCCCTTGAAGGATCACAGGAATTTTTTTTTTGTTAGGGTCTCAGAGCTGTTTCTGAGTTCCAATAGTGTAGAATATCTTCTATGTCTTTTGGTTGTGTTTAGCATTTTCATCCCCTGCTCCCTTGTTTGATTCTTTTTCTTACAGAAAGTTGTTTCCTATGCCACTCCTTTTGTAGTGCCTTACTTGTTTGGTAGATAAATCTTCCTTAGGAGCTGAAATGTGGCCCTTCGCAGTTTTTCTGTAAACACCTTTACAAGCTTGCAGTTCTTGCAAGCAAGCCAGGTTGTTTTCAGTCAAGAATACGATGTGACATTGCAGCAGGTCAAGACTACAGAGTCATGTCTGTTCTTAAGGTACTGCCAGTGAAAAAGCTTTTATTCTTGTCCTCTTCTCAGGCTCTCAGCTTAGCAAAGTACGTACTTTTTACTTAGAGGAAATATTTGACAGAAGCTTCAATTGCTGAACTTTCTTACCAGCCTCCTTTTAGCTTTCTCTGTTTTTTTACTAACTTCCTGAAAATTCCAGTTTTCTTTCTGGTAAATAAATGTATGTTTTGTGATTGGCTACAGCGTCATAACCATTTTGGGAATGCACAAGTTCCCATGGTTGCCATTTTTTAAGAAAGCACATCATGTGCTATCAAAACTCCAGATGTTCCAGCAGTCTCCAAAAACTACCTACTCCTGTTTTAAAATACCGTAATATTTTGTTATTCCTTTGAAGAAGGAAGATTGTCATCAAGTAGGCAGTCTATGGAAAGTTTATCTCACCTTCCTTTCTGTTACTATGATTTGCAACTTTTAGAGCAGAATAAAAATGGAAAAATTGCCAACTACAGCAGCATTGTTCTGTTTTGTTCTGGTGGGAAAATCAATAATGCTGCCTCCTTGGCTAAAAACTCTAGAAAGTTTTAAAGGTCATCCTCACAGATGCAGATGTCAATTATGGATTCATTTATTTCTGTTCAACTTTTTTTTTTTCCTTTCCTTTTTTTCTTTTACAAAAATGTATGTTAGTCAATTTCTTCCTGAAGTCTGCTTCCTGACCTCTGCATACCTCGAACCCTTTTTTAAAGGAAAAGCAGCTTAATTTGTTCTATTTATACCCTGAGGTTTTTTGCCAACAGATGGGGCTTGGCAGCTAGCAAAAAAGAAAAACAATATAATTAAAAGACAAGCTTTGATATTTTAGAGACTAATTGGTTTTTTTATGCATTTCATGTCAGATGACTTTGTTAAACACACAGTGCAAACTAAAGAAATGTCAGGCTTATGTCAAAGAGAGGCTGAGGTGCAAAGAAAAGACCAGACTAAAGCTGGAATGCTATGTTAAAGAGAAATCCATTTGGCAGGTGTTGTTCTAAACATAAGTGTATGGTGCATAATCCAAATTTGTGCTGTGTCATCAAAGACTAATAATAAAGTTTGCTGGTAAAGATTTCCAGTTGAGGATTTCATAATGAAATTGCCACTAAAATTTGTCTTGTGTGAGAAACATTCAGTTGTACTACCATAAGCTCCAAGGCTGGAAAAATCAAGATGGAAATACTGCTTTTTGTTCTTGAGAGCTGAGCAGATAGAGCAACATAAAGACGTTCCCCTGATGTCATTGTGGCAGTAGATGTTCTTTGTTGGATTTTGCAGGCCAGTTATTCTTTACTCTTATGGTTTAAAGAACAGGAATATTCAATGAGAATTACAATGTTTATCAGAAGTGTGTGTGTACACATTTGCATTTAAAACACTGGCGTTTCTAATATGTTCTATTTTCAGTTGTTTATACAGGAATTCCACAAGTCAGAAAACGCCTTTAGTTTTGCCCACATACCTCTTTCAGAATATATTCAGAATCCACTGAAGTACTTCATGTAAAAGAAGCTCAGCTAGAAGAAGTAAATGAAAGACAGCAAAACTTAGAAAGCGTTCCTTCAAACACAGATCTTATGTATTCTGGGATCATATCATAGTTGTGCATGTACTACTCTTTTAGCCTTCTAGAGGGCAGTGAAGACCTGGCTCTTCTTCCAAGCATTGGGCTAGGATCGGGGGCGGGGGGCGTTGAGCTGTAAGGATGGTTGGTCTGGCCCCTGGAGGGGAAGGGTATGTTTTTAACTATGTTCCATGGATTCTTGTGAGCTCCCTAGAGTCATTGTATGAGATAGGCAGCCATATAAGTCTTGGAAGTAAGAAGCAAACAAGCAAATAAATAAATGTATCAATGAGACTTAGATATACTCTGAAGCTGCTCTCACATTGAAGAATATATCACATATTCACCTTCAAATATCCTTTTAAAAGTTTAGCTTTTCTGTTTCATTCCCTACAAAACCAGGCTATTTGAATATACTCTTCCTTGGTGACCTGCCTCTCTCCCCAGCTCCAGTACAAACAATTCAGGAAACATATTTTAGGGAGCTAATAGTAAGTTAATTCCCTGTCTCTTCCCTTGCCCTTCCAAAATGAAGGCAGGAAGTATAAATTTTTCGAGGAGACTCAAAATTCTACTGTGCCATAGGACTTCCATTTTTCAGAAGCATTTTTTTCAATATCAGAAAACCCTATGGGCAAAATTGGTTTCTCTTTGCTAGTTTCAGAACAGCCCCCACCATTACCACTGCATCAGTTTAGTAGACTGGAGGTGGTGGGGATGTTCCTGCATTTTTGCCCCAAAGGAGGAAAAATGTGAATACATTATACCTCAAAATGGCTTAGTACACCTATTGTGCATATTAAACCACATTAAAAAAGGGTTAAAAAAAGGCCGAATACATTCACCCCAGTTCTCCGGTGATGTCACAGTGCCACATAAGTGATGCACTCCTGATTTAAATAGTTGTAAATGGTTGGGAGAAAACTTAATACCATATCAATATCAAAACTCAATATATTAAATTTTCTAGCACGGTGTGTTTCACCAGAATTATTTTTAAGTTGAAAGTGAGGTTCTCCATGAAATGGGTAATCAGCAAGAGAGAGAATTTCTTTACCTGCGAATTGCTAGGCACTTGTCAGAATTGGAAAGGGGCAATTGCCAGAGTAATTGTGCACATATGTAGCCAAGGGCTACCAGATCTGGGCTGCAAAAACTCAGATACTTGCTAAACAGCAACAAAACATCGTACATCCTCTCCTCATTTAGTGACCACAATCTGTTCCGTAAATCAGAAGCGAAATGGCGAGTAAGTGAACACATGACAGAGAAAGACGCTGGGAAGATCACTGGTTGCTGCTGTCTCTTTTAGATGAAGTTCTCTCATGCAGCAACGACGGCATTACTCTCACTCCAGCATGCATTGTTGTCAGGCACATGAAATTTGGTTGAAGTTGCACACATTGGTCAGACAATGATCTTTTAAATTATTATTATTATTATTACCATTGTATTTGTGAACAGTCACTAAATGCGATAGCCACTAAACAAGGAGTGACTATATTGTCTGTATCTCTTAACTGTCACCTAGTGGTTGCCGGCTTTTTTCAACTGATAGCCCAGTCCTGTAAGTATCACATATGACTACATAGTAGATTTCCCCCCAATTCTCTTTACATCTACAGCTGCTTGGAATTTTGACTCATACTAGTGAATGCAAATAAAATGTGTAATTGAAGATATGGAACATAGATAAAAGAATACCTTCTTATTTTGGAATGATTAATTTCACATTCTTTTTCTTAAATGCCATACTTCTGTGAGTGTAGATTGGGTGTGGATAGATCATTCTAATGCCGTCTGACAGAGCAGAAGAAATTCTAGCATTTTACCATTTCTTAGCTATTGTGAAGTGAAATAATACACTGAGGCAACTGTGACAGTGCATTGCATGACATGGTTGTGGTCTCTTACCAAATTGTAATGTGTAATGTTGCAGAAATGAGAAATTATTAAATTCCTGACCATAAAGTAATCATTTTAACTGCATTTTATTACATTTAAATGTAAGTTAAATTGAGTGTAGTGTTTGTTTGGCTTCACCCATTACTTCTGGAATGCAGCCTCCAGTATACCATTCAAAAGCCAAGTGTGGCCCTTGGTCCAGATAAAGTTGTACATCTTTGAAATGGGTCATGACCAAGAGTGCATTTTTCTCTGATTGTTAGGGATGGAAACCACTAGGTCTAAGTTGAACTATCAGTCTGACAGCTCATCTGTCTTTGAGAAAGCCTTCATCATTTCCAGCATTATCATTTCACCTGTTCTCATTCTCCTATGAAGGGGAAGGATAGGGCATGCATCAAGCAGAGGAGTGCCAATAAGATAAAGTTCACATTAATATCTTTTCATACTGAAACTGGAAGAAGCACTGATAAGGGTGCTTTTACAGAATCAGTAGTGGCATGAGCTCTGTTTGACCTAGTCCAATTCTTTCACTCTTGCAGTTAATGACTAAAGCATGGATAAAATCTGCAGGATGGCTGCAAGCCAGCCTGTGCTTTCCCTGATAGTCAGGTCATCCAGCACATATCCTACATAATGGGGAAGGCCACTGCGCATGAAACTCTTTGCTCCGTGCAGGAAAGTAAGGAGAGTGGTGGCTTTCCATCCATCATGGCATCCATGATGACAAGTTTAACTGAGGTGGCTACACCTGAGCCCTCAGCTAGATTCAGTTACTTATCTTTGAGTTAAATGTGAAAATTGGTGGGAGTAAAATTCAATATATCCTTAAATAGAGGACAAAAGTAGTAGTAGCACCCCATAGCAGTCCAGAGAGTCAAGGGGCAACGCTTACTAGTACTTGTTCTTCTCTTTAATTAGCAGAACTTTGGACAGAATGAATACCGGTTGATGAAACTGACTTTTCTTGGAACAAAATTGTGTTATTTTGGTGTGAAGTGCAGGGTTTATAATTAAGAATATATACAGCCTTGCTAACAGTAGCTGTCTCTTCAGTGCACAAAAAAGCATTTCAGTAACTAAAGACAGTCTAAGCCTGCCAGCTTGAAACACAAAACAGGCTCCTCTAAAGCCATCTCATATCATCCAGCATAACAAGTGCAACCGTATAATCATGCCAGACCTTCACAGATGAGCACAACTTACAGTGCTTTTCATTCCCCACAGCTTGTTAAAGTACTAAGCAAAAAGCATTCTCATGGCCCATCATTAAAACTGGGGTATAATTTTCTTTAATAGTAGATCTCTGCTGTGCATTTGGGATTCACAAAGCCTTATTGCTGTAGAATCTGCCAGTTTGGGTATTGTTGTCTTGTTCCTTTACATGAAATTTGGCTTTCCTATATCAATATATATGTCTGTGTTAAAATGAGCTAAGTAAATAACTCACTTGTGACATTTACACATTACAGCATCAAGATAAGAGAGATTTGCAGATTTTTCTAATTAAATTTTATACATTGGTATTTATATACCATCCTTCAAATACAAATGTCCATGTATGTCATGTGGCTCTTAGAGCTGAAAGAGCCCCAGGTTTCCTTCAGAATTCTCATTAAAAATCAAATTTAATTTCCTAGATATCTCCAAAATAACTTAGGAATTGTTTTAGTAACACTAATTCCGCTTTTGGGGGGAAGATGGGTGGTGATAGAAATTTGAAAAACAAACAAATAAATAAATTTAGGAACAAAACAATTTTCACCATTTTAGAATTGTGTAAATATCCACCTAGCCTTTTCTTTTCAAGTGACCTGTAAATTACCCTTCCAAAAAGTGACCCTTAAAACATTCCAAAGAAACACGTTAATTATATTACAAGAAATAATAGCCTCTTTTTTCCCAGCTTTATGTAGTTAGAATATAAAATTATTGCTTACATAATAAAGCAGCATTACTGTTCCAACTGAGTGTTGTTCTTTCTTATTTTTTTAGTTTTATCAATTCCATATTGAATCTAGCCTCTGACAGTCGGTTACCCCCCGATGTGTTGGACTCTATTTCCATCCTACCCTGGCCAACACAACCGTATTTGCTGGGGATGTTGTGAATTATGAGCAAACATATTGTCCTAACAGCCAGGAAACACGCTGAGACAAGGAACTGGTCTCTAATGTTTATTGCTAGTACATAACAGGAATCCTAACAAACTGAAGAAGCGTGGGAAAAACCCAGACATATAAACCCCAAAGGTTAAGGCGGTCCCGATCTGTGTCTCTTTGAATGGCTGACCAATTCCTCAGTGCTACGCATGTGCTTAACAGTCTGGATGGGAGCCCCCTGCTCGCCATCCTTACTCATGACACATATCTAGAGTAACAGAAGGCTGTTCTTCTTTGCAGAAGGCTGCATAGAAAGAAGTGTATAGGCATGCTGAGTGTGTATGTTTATAAATGCTTTTTTCTTGTGTGTTTTCCCCCCCTGCACGGATACATTTATAAATTATAAGTTTATAAATGTGATACATTTGCATATATATATATATATCAATCATCTTATGAAAAGGAGATTGTAAAAACCAAATCATTAAAGTATTTGAGAGTTAAGATGATCCTGCTAATATCAGTCTTTTTTCATAAGTCTATGAATATTACTTTGTAGTCTGTTTTTCTCCTGAGTTCATTGAAACCATAACTGCTTGTAATTATATCTGATGTATTTTAAAGAATTGTCTGCTTTCCCCTCCCTAAATTATATCATTATTTTCTTCTCTTATTTTGCACAGAGATTAAAAGATCTCAAACAAAGAGAATTTGCTCGCAACGTTTCTTCAAGATCCCGGAAAGATGAGAGGAAGCAGGAGAAAGCCCTTCGACGTTTACATGAGCTGGCTGAGCAGAGGAAGCAGGCTGAATGGTAAATTATGACCTACTACAAGGATGCAAAATATTTAAACCTAGAGTCTGTCCAGAGTTTGACCAAAATGTTGGGCTTTTTTTTTTTTTTTAAATAGAGCTTTTGGCTTAAGGTGCCCATTTTGTTCCTTAAAAACCCTCAAGTTGCCTGCCATCCTTCCTGGGCCCTTCCAGTTTTTTACTGTGGTCCTTGATATTCCTTGCAAAGCCTGGTATAGCCTTCGAGCTGACAGAATTTGCACATTGCTGATCTGTTGGCAAAATGAAAGGCAGTTTTGTTTCAAAATGCAGGTTAGACTAACTTGTAACTAAATATGCAATTACTACAAGTCATACACTGGAGACAGAATAAAGTGTTGCTGCTTAGACCTTTGTAGACCAAAACCGTAATCTGTCATCTCCTCAAAACGGGAATGCCCACCTCCCCTCCCTGACCTATCTGGGATAATTTTTAAAAAATACAGGGTGTGATAGGAGTACAGGAAGGAATTGGAATTGTTAAAGCCAACAATTGTAGTATTTTTAATGGAAAAGGTCCTAAGCCTGAAATAAGTGGGGCATCTATTCATACCAAGTTCCATGTATGCATCAGAACTGTGTGTACTTTGGTTCCCAGTCATTTTCTTGAGGTTTTATCCTTGATTCTGAAGGCTAGAATAGTATACATCTAGTTTAAACTTTATGCTGAGTTAATTCACCTTCTCATAAGTGTGTGCTTTAGAGCACAATAACTATTCCATAGTGCTTGCAAGAGCTACTTGTTAAACATATTCCATAGGGAAAGAGATTTCAAAGCAATGGTTACTGAATATATTCATAGCTTGCAGAGCAATTCCATAAAAGGTAACAAGAGATTGCATATGCATGGAGTAAGGTTTTGAGTGTAACATTAAGGTGGAAATGTTAGAACACTCATATGTTCTAACTATTATTTCTTTGTCTGCTTTTCCCTCTTCCCTGTCTTCCAGTGCTCCAGGAAGTGGGCCAATGTTTAGGACCACTACAGTGGCAGTAGATGAAGAAGGAGGAGAGGATGATGTGGATTCAACATTTCCTGGTAGTTGCTCTTCCTCCTCACCAGCTTCTGGGCAAGCTACCAATATTACCGTGGATAAGGGTATAACTTATGGCAGTGGGCAACTCAGTAGCAGTACTGGACTTAGTCAGGTTCCTGTCCAGATATCACAAGCTGTCGGCCTGGGAATTAACAAGACAGGTGTGTCTTTCTCATTTGCCAAGAAGGCCCCTGTAAAGCTAGAATCAATTGCCTCAGTATTCAAAGACCATGTGGATGAATCCAGTTCTCCTGATGATGAAGTCAAAACTGATGAAAGAGCCCATCCAGATTCTGGAACTTTGGGAAAAATTGTGGAAATTGAGGGGACAGACAGCCCTGACAGCAAGGGAGATGAAGAGGAGCAATCACATGAGAAAGATACATTATCAAAGGTAAAAAAGATGGAACGGGATGATGGGCCAGTGGCAGTAGAACCAGAGTATTATCACTACATTCCTCCAGCACATTGTAAGGTGAAGCCCAACTTCCAGTTTTTGTTGTTTATGAAGGCAACGGACCAAGTAGAAGCAGAAGCTGCAAGCAAAAAAATAGTCTGTGAAAGGAAACAAAGCAATTCCCCCAAACTCAAAGTGGCGAAAAGTGACGAGAAGGAGACAGCAGTAGAATGTGTGATCCATCAGAAGGAGCAGAGTCCTGCCAACCAAAACAACAAAATGGAAGATGAGGACATTTTGGAGGAAGCAGGCAAGCAAGAAGGAAAACAACTTAAGGGAAACGATTCTGTAGACTCAGATGTCATTAAAGAGATTCCCCAGCCCACAGAAACTAGTAAAGAAATCACAGATGGGCCTAAACATTTAACAGGGCCCTTCTTCCCTGTTCTGAGTAAGGATGAGAGCACCACCCTCCAGTGGCCTTCAGAATTGCTGATCTTCACCAGAGCAGAACCTTCTGTGTCATACAGCTGCAATCCCTTATATTTTGACTTTAAGCTGTCTCGTAACAAAGACACTAAAATGAAAGGAACAGAAAAACAGAAAGGTGCAGTAAACCTTTCTAAGGAGAAAATACAGTCTGCCGAAAATAGCGATGCAAGCAAGAGCAAAGAGATGGACCTTCTAGCTGGCAGTTCAACTGCAGTGCCAGAAAGCAAGTCCTTGGTAGTATGTGGCAAGCAGGAAGTCAGCCCTATAAGAACTGGCAAAAGTGAAAGTCTGGAAGACAGCAGCAAAGGCAATCTTATTAGTCGCAAGGACAAAACGGGGAAGTCTCACAAACACAAAAAGAAGAAGAAGCACAAAAAATCCACAAAACGCAAACACAGGCGCAAATGTGAGGCAGAGGAGAAAAGCAGAGAAGGGGACTTAGCAGAAGATAAATCCAAGAAACAGAAGAAACACAAGCACAAAAAGAACAAGGCTTCTTTTCCCACTGAGGCTGAACGGATGCAAAGGACTGATAATGCCGGCTATTCTAAAAAAAGAAAGTGGTGTGTGCAAGACTCTCAGAGGAAGTCTCTTTCTACTGAAGAAAGCAGTAAGAAAGAGGACAGTGGAACCTCTTCCCAAGACCATGGCAACAAAAAAATCAAGGGGGACTTGCAGCAGAATTTGTCTGCAAGCAAAAGGCGACCTTCCACCTCCACTTCAGCTCACCCCAGTCATCGAGGCCAACAGAGCAGTGGTGGCTATGAGAGTGATGGAGATTCCTCCTGCCACAAGCACTTCAGACAGAAGTCAGCATCACAGTATAGCGACGATTATGACTCTGGCAGTGACTGTTCACGAAGCCGCTCCCGGTCAGGACATAGACACTCCTCAAGAAGATCATCTCAGAGATCCTATTCATCAACTTCATATGCTTCCTCTGACAATAGTCGGTACAGCCGGCGACGTAGCTACTCGGAAGACAGCTATAGTGATTACAGTGACCGGTCACGAAGTCGTACTAAGCACTCCCATGACTCAGAGGATGATTCGGATTATGCCAGTTCCAAGCGCAGGTCCAAGAGGCGCAAGTACTCCTCCTCCGAAGATGACTACAGTCTGAGCAGAAGCAGGTCCCGGAGCAGGAGCAGAAGTCGAACACACACCAGAGGGAGGTCAAGGACTAGAAGTCGAGGAAGGACGCGCAGCAGTAGCTGTAGCCACAGTCGAAGTAAGCGGCGGAGCCGGAGCCGAACAGGACATAGCTGGAAACGGAGTAGAAGCTACAGCCGGGAGCGCAGTCGGAGCACGAGAAGCCTTTCACAGAGATCTCTCTCGCGGAAGGGGTCCCGTGGTCATGAAAGCCCTGGGGAGAGAAGATCTGGCCGACGTGATTTCATCCGGTCCAAGATCTACCGCTCGCAGTCTCCTCATTATTTCAAAGCCAGACAAGGTGAAGGGTCTGCAAGAAAGGAAGAAGCAAGAGGAGATGAAGCTACAGGAGCCTCCAGTCTCTCTCAGAATAGCAGTGGTTCTAACTTTGGGACCAACTGTAACTCTGAGGAGAAGAATTCTGCCACAGCTAAACTCCTTCTGGAAAAAATCCAGTGTAGAAAAGTAGAGAAGAAATCTAGCAGCAATGATGATTCCATTGCAGGACCTCACAAGGTTGGGATTAAGCTGAAAGATCCACCACAGGGCTATTTTGGCCCGAAGCTTCCTCCCTCGTTAGGCAATAAGCCTGTTCTTCCATTAATTGGAAAACTTCCTGCAGTTAGAAAGCCAAGCACCAAGCCGTGTGAGGAGTCTGGTTTAGAAAGAGGAGGAGAACTGGAACTACCAGAGCTGGATGAAGCAACTCATGAGAGCGGGGACACCGTTTCAGCAAGCCAGCCTCAGGTGGAAGAAGCCCTGGTGACTGGAATACCGGACAGTGTTTTAGGTGATCAGAACCCAGAAGAAGTGGCCGCAAAGCTGGCTCCTGTTCCTCTTGAGCCCCCAGTGCTCCCAGAGCGGTATGGATCTGGTGACCTGGTTGTGCCACACAACTTCCTCCCTGATCCCAATGAAAGTGAAGCTTTAGAGCCTCTTGACAACGGGAGCCAGCCTGTCTCTATAGAAGGAAGGATGGTACCTTTAGTCCCAGATGTCGAGCATTTCCCTAGCTATGTAGCACAGGGTGGGGAGCCCAGCATCAGTGGGGAGCCTGAGGGCACTGAGGACTCTTCTCTGGCACCTCTGGAGAGCCAGCCCATCACCTTCACCCCAGAAGAGATGGAGAAATATAGCAAGCTCCAACAAGCAGCTCAGCAGCACATTCAGCAACAGCTCCTTGCCAAGCAGGTCAAGGCCTTTCCAGCCTCAGCTGCCCTAGCTCCCGCCACAGCCCCTGCCTTGCAGCCCATCCACATCCAACAGCCTGCAGCAGCTGCAGCCACCTCCATTACCACTGTGCAGCATGCCATCCTGCAGCATCATGCAGCAGCAGCAGCCGCAGCCATTGGAATCCACCCTCACCCTCACCCCCAGCCTCTTGCTCAAGTGCATCATATTCCCCAGCCCCATTTGACCCCCATCTCATTGTCCCACTTAACTCACTCAATCATCCCTGGGCACCCTGCTACATTCCTGGCCAGCCACCCCATCCATATCATCCCCGCTTCTGCCATCCACCCAGGTCCTTTCACTTTTCATCCTGTCCCGCATGCTGCCCTCTACCCAACTCTCTTAGCACCACGACCAGCAACAGCTGCTGCCACAGCATTACACCTCCATCCCCTTCTGCACCCCATTTTCTCAGGGCAGGATTTGCAGCACCCTCCCAGTCATGGCACATGAAGAAGTGGGAAAGATGTGGCCTCTTTTTGGGAGAGGACAGGGGCATATGTCTCTGTGTGCACTGGTGTTTTGTACAGACTGTTTGAAGGCCATGACTGACACCGCCTGAGAATAGCAAAATGGGAGAACTGGGCATGGAAAGGGGAACTGAATGTATCATATCTGCGGAAAGGGGGAAAACGTTGCTGGAGATCTGCTTGTTAGTATTTTCAGGGTCCTGTGCACCCAGGAAGGTGATTTACATCTATATGAATGTGAAGTTCTTTAGCGGTTATGCCCCTCTTAATTGCTGATGCTTGTGTTTTTAAATTGTTTTCTCTCCACTCTGAAACGCTGAGTGAGTAATATCTAAATTATTTGCCTTCCTTATTTGCTATTTATTTGAGTCCACTTTAAAGCTTAAAACTTTAAGCAAAAGAGCCAAGAGATGGTCAACATCTGGCCCATTCCTTTGTTCCTCCCTCCACCCAACCAAGCACCATTCTCAACAAGCTGCTGCTGATCATCGCAAACAGCAAGCTTCCTTCTCAAGCAAGCCTGGCCCTGCCATCCTCCCTGTGCCACTGCCGCAAGGGAAGAGAAAGTAATTCCTTTATCAGTCTTTGAAGCAATATGTTGTACTGGAATCCTGGGAACATCCAGAACATGACTTGTACTCTGTCCTCTGTAATATTTGGTGGTTCCTTATTAACTTATGATTTTTTCGGAAGAGAAAAGGTTTTTAAAAATTGCACTGAACTCTGTACATGTCAATGCTGCTTTTTGTAGCTCTTCTGACAAATGTTCCATAATGATAGTATACTGCAATAACATTTTTTATAGCTCGCTCTTTGAGTGGTACTTGTTCAGGTTGTTTGGGTTATCTATACATTTTGATGTAGTTGGAAAGAAAGCTTGCATCAAAGGTTCAGAGCTTCTCATTGTGGCAAAGGCACAAGAAGACTTCAAGCATGTATATTCAAGCTCAGTTTTGTTTTCTTAGGTACCACGCGATGGAAAAAATTAGAGGCGTTTCATTTTACAAGAGAAAATGTGACAAGGTTTGGAATAAAGTAAGGAGCAGCGATATGGACCCTTTTGTACCATAGCTAATGAATTCCATCGTGTGTAGTGACATATCTTGGAACATCTGTAAAAAGAAAGCCAGCCTGATACCACGGTCTTCACTGCCTCCTCTTGTCAGAAGCCAGGCTGCTAGTTGGAGAGAAGCAGCCCACTGGTGGGGCAGAGCAGAAAGTCCAGTTGACTTTCCAGGCAGAAGAAAAGGTGTGTCCCACAGAAAACTCTCAAAGCCTAATAATTTTTCTTGGGACTCAGAGTTAAGTCTTTGCAGCAACATAGCTTCTTTATAGAAGGGTGTGTGTGCACGCGCACTTGTGTTTATGTTAAGGCTGTTTTTTAAATGTGTGCCTTCATATGCTTTGGCAAGGTTCTGAGTGGTGTGCTTTTATCTGGATTCCTTCCAGAATGATAGGTTGCCTGACTTCACAGGTGTTCCTTCTGATGGAGGGGATGTCTGCCTTAGGAGAGGCAGAATAATTTTGTTACCATTCCCACAGCTTCCATCTAAATTCATGATCTCTGGTGGGGAAGAAGAAGGCTACAAAAGAAAACGAGCTTTCTGTAAAGCCATGGCTATTTATGACCTAACTCCAACTACTGCTAGTGTTGATCATGGAAAATGGCCTCCACTCCAAAACTTCAGATATAACCACTGTTACTTGCTATTCTGAATCTTTCAGGCTCTAGGCTTCCTTACACTTTGCCGGGGGGGCGGGGGGGATATAGCACTGGAAAATGCTCTGACCAAGGGGCTTGGTTTCTAGTTGCTTAGATACTGAACTAGTAAAACAGTATTACTGTAATTACTGAGTGCTTCATTTCCATGAGATTAAGACCCAAGATCCAGCATTCCAGTGGGGCACAAGAGGAGACTGGACTTCTGCAAGAACTGTTCCAACAAAGAACACACTATTACTTCAGTATCAGCAGGCTATATTAAACTTTGTCACATTATATATATATATATATATATATATATATATATATATATATATATAAAATATATAAATAAAAAATATACATACATGCTGTAAAAATGAGGAAAATAAACTTTCTAATAAACTAGTAGCTTTGGGGGAAAGTGTGTATGTTCTTGTTTCCTGAAGGAGCAGATTCAAGTTGCTAGTTCTCATCATGCTTGCTTTTTAAATAGGTCTTACCAAATAAAAATTCTATAAACCTGGCTCCGTATATTACATATGGTTATTCTAAGCCAGGGCAAACATTGTATACTGCACATGCAATAAAGTTCTTTCTGATATTTTGAAGCATGTGAAATGCAACTTATAAAAATACTGGAGTACAAGATACCATTCACACATCAGTGTTCCAATATACTGACTATACAAATGTAACTTCTTTTTTAAAAGCATGGAGAAATTTGGAAAAGGGAAGATTAGAAGGTTCTCTTTCTTGGTTACCATCTCTTGCATTTTCAGTCTAGAGTAAACACTCAGGTCTACCCAAAGACTTAGTAGCTTGAGGCAATGAATAAGATTAGTGTCTCCATCCCCCTACAGAAAACACATGAGTGGGAATTGGGGAGATTGTGGAAAAGCTGCTAAAGCCTAGTAACATCTGGTGACAGATGTTACCAGAAAGGTCAGTCTCTGAAGAATAGAGACCAGCATAGTGGGGGGGGGGGTATTTCAGGGACTCAATTTTTAAGCTGTGTAAGGGTTTAAGCATCCATACCTGTAAACAGTCCAGAAGCCCATTGCAGCTGTTGAGGACAAGTGAGATCATCTGGTTCCTGTCCAAGTTAGCAACTGAGTAATTCGTATCAACATTACTCGAGTGCAGTTCTATATACAGAGCACTGTTCTGATTACAGCAGGGTTCCCTGATCCTTTTGAAGTAACACACTGGATTTTGAAAATTATGCCCTGAGATACTTGTTTTAAAAAACGGCTGGTGGAAGGCTTCCCTATTTACTAAGTGGATGCTCTTAGAGAGATGCTAGTTGTAAATAGATCAGATTGGTACGTGTCATCCCCTCCTAGTCCACTTAACTTTTCTTGCCTCTGTCACTTTTTGGCATGAGGACATATTTCTAGGCAAAGTACTAGGTTGTAACCAGCCATCATTTTTAAGAAGCGTTATGGCTTCCATCTGTGGATAGAGGTGTTCTTGAAATAAAAGTGCTTTTGCTTTGCTTTGAAGGATACCAGCCTCCCTGTGGGTGTGGGTGTGTATTTTAATGTTAAAAAGCAGATGGGACACGGCAGGTGCTAAGAAAATATGTGGAGATGTGTGAGTGTCCCCAGGCGCTATTATCACAATGAACTCATATAAGTACAATTATCCAGAAGGGGGGGTGGCTACGCTTATTTGTAGAGAGCGCTCCATGTCAGTAGAATCACTACAGGCCTGCACCATCAAACCTAGATCAGTGAGTACCAACAAGCAGTCAACTTGGGCTTATTAAGGAATTTCAGGCCCATCCAAGTCAGACTCGATACCAGCGTTAAGAATAAAATTAGTGTCCATAGCACTGATACTTGTTTAGAACAAGCTTCAACAAATTGGCCCATGTAAAAGACATTGCTATCTTTTGTGCAGCATTTCTGATGCTTCCTCTATTTAGATGTAAAGGAAAAAGAATTGGGGGCTGTCAAGATCAGTAGCGCTGGTGCAGAAGAATTTCACGTTTGATAATACTTTTTAAAGATGCCCACTAGTCAGTATACTGGCTTTTTGATAAGGCCTATGCTGGTTTCTCCTGGCATGGTGAAGCAACTGCACTGCGTTGATAACAAGGCCCAATTCGTATGTGCAAAGCCGGAAACCTTACTGCTCTCATCCTGAGAGATAAGGCTGCGTAGTCCATTTTGTAGATTTTTTTTGTCCTGCAAATCTAACAGCCATAGTCCCTGATGGGAGAGGGGTCATTTTGTGTGTTCAGAGGAACTCTTGTCAACTGATACAGACTTTGAAAACTGATTTTCAAATTAAAATCCTATCTCAGAGCTCTTTATGATCACCTCCTTATGTCACATGTTGCACAGCAAAGACCTTACTTTTAAAGACTGCACAGCCTAGACTGTTTTGATTCTTGTCAGTAAAGGCTGTCATGGTATGCCAGATCTATTATTCTACTTATTTTATTGACTTGTTAAAGGTTATTTACACACACACACACACACACTATATATAGGCACAAAAGGCATATATATTGCAAACTTTACTTAAAAATAATTTTTCAGTTTCTTATTTTCATTACAGCATCTGAATACGTAACAATTTATAGTCATTTCATATGATTTGTACTCATTTCAACTGGTGTCCTTGAAGTTGAGCTGGTGCACCTAAATTTGGTTCCATCTGCAGTCTTTGTACATGAAACACAATTACAATTGAAGACTGCATCCTAAGTGAGCACTGACAAGATTTCGTTGTTTTAGTAACTTGAAAAACAGCATATTAATTTATATAGTATTTTTTAATATCAATAATACAGAATTAAAATAAATTCATCAGAAAACCGAGGCTGAGCATTAACTCACTTTTAGAACCAGTTCAAGTGAATTAAATGAATTATTCAGATTGTCAATTTTCCAGCAACGCAAAACAAAAACAGGAGGGTGGATGTTATTCTTGTCAATAAATGTGCCTTGGGATTCTAGTGATGTTCAATTGAAGATACAGCAGAGAAGCTGCATTTATCTTTATTGTTACTATTCTTGCTATTTTTCGCCCCAAAGTACAAGACATCAGGTGTCAACCTTCCTCTGCCTAGTAAAGGTAAAGGTTTCCCTCGACGTAAAGTCCAGTCGTGTCCGACTCTAGGGGGTGGTGCTCATCTCCGTTTCTAAGCCTTAGAGCTGGCGTTGTCATAGACACTTCCGGGTCATGTGGCCAGCATGACGACACGGAACGCCGTTACCTTCCCGCCGAAGCGGTACCTATTGATCTACTCACATTTGCATGTTTTCGAACTGCTAGGTGAGCAGGAGCTGGGACAAGCAACCGGAGCTCACCCCGCCGCGCGGTTTCGAACCGCCGACCTTCCGATCGGCAGCTCAGCGGTTTAACCCGCAGCGCCACCGCGTAACTTGATACATAATTTGGAATTGCTGTAGGTAGACTTCAAATGTCATTTTGTTAGAAGTTTGTAGTGACCCAATAATTTTGACATATTGAAATGACCTTGGTCTCATGCATGCAAGTCGTGTGCCAAGTGACAGTCACAGTTATATCTGCTGCTGTGTGTCTTTCAAATTTACTCTTAAGGTGTAGAATTCAGTAGCAGCATCTAAGCTTTTATTTAAACACGATGTATTTCTAGCCTATAAAATTGGTAGGAAATTGCTTGAAAGGGACCAGTGCCTGACCAAAAGAAAATTGGTTGCAGGGAAGGCAATTAAGAACTGTTTAGTGGCAAGGCTGGTGGTGTTCGTCTCAGGAAATAAATTACAAACTCCTCACTTAAATATTAATGTTTTTTAAAAGTGTCTTTTTGTTTTATATCCCTTATTATTTGATTGGAACAGCATATAAACCCAGTGAATAACTAAGAAAAGATTCCACAATTTTTAACTATGATAACTATGAAGGATGCTGGGTGCTGACATAATGATGTTTCCTGAAAGTTGATGACTTAGTCCATGTTCTTTCCTCAGGGAGGAAATGGATGGAGGCTGGCTGATGATTTTAAAAAAAAAGCCCTCCTAGTGAATCGCTAATATCTTGTGATAATTTATTTTATTTTTATTTTATTTATTTATTCAATTTGTCCCTGCCCATCTCTTCCCTTCGGGGGACTCTGGGCGGTTTACAGTAATCAATTAAAACAATCATACAATGAATAAAATACACAATATAAAATTACAATAATAAATAATACAAAGAGGAGTAAAAAATAAAGTCCAAGTGGTGAAAGAATCTAAAACACTCCAAGTGTGGGAGGAGTGGTCTATAGCAGCCATCCCCATGTAGATCTATTCCCCTCTCTGCCCCAAGCGAGGTGGCAGAACCAGGTCTTCAGACTCCTCCAAAAGGCCAGGAGCGATGGGGCCAATTTCACCTCCGGGGGCAGCATGTTCCACAGGGCGGGAGCTACTGCAGAGAAGTCCTGCTTCCTGGACCCCGCCAAACGAAGTTGTCTTAGAGACGGGGTCCGCAGCATGCCCTCTGCACAATCGGGTGGGGCGGGCTGATGTAATGGGGAAGAGGAGGTCCCTCAGGTAACCTGGCCCCATGCCATGTAGAGCTTTAAAGGTGATAACCAACACCTTGAATTGGACCCGGAAGCAAACTGGTACCCAATGCAGCTCGCGCAGCAGTGGTGTTACATGTGCCCTTCTGGGGGCATCAAAACCAGCTCACGCAGCTGCATTCTGGACCAGCTGAAGCTTCCAGATAGTCTTCAAGGGTAGCCCCATGTAGAGTGCATTGCAATAGTCTATATGAGAGATAACAAGGGTGTGAGTGACTGTTTGAAGGGCCTCCCGATCCAGGAAAGGACGTAACTGGTGCATGGATCACCAGTTACGCGCTTTCACTAAGTATCACGTCATGAGCATTTTGGGGAGAAAAGGTGTATTTATAAGGATGGAACGTATTCCTTCTTAGCATCTGGCATAAGGATCTATTGAAAACAAACAGAAACCCAGCATCTGCTATCTATCATGGGGGCGGGGGGGGGGGCAGGGAGGCCTGTAGAGGGGGAAGATTGTAAATTCTTAGCAATATCTGCAACTTATTTGGAATAATTTTTCCTGGTAGATAGCATCAAACCTACCTGCTGATAGAATCACCATGTATTAGAGTTAGAAAATATGTCACAAGGGCTTTGTGAATTCACGGGAAATGATCCCACAAAAGCATAGTAAAATCTTTCTGGTGATTTTTTTTTTTCTTCTATTTGAGTGGAAACAAGAGAAGTGTTGCTTTCAGCAATGCAAGTGGTGCTACCTAAGACACTTAAAAGTTGTCTCCGCTGAACTTCCCCAACTCTTTCCTGAAACCCTTCTGAGAAGCAGCAGTAAAACAGTAAAGTGGAGATTTGATTTATGTATGCTTGGTTAAGCATCACTGGCATGAATCTCAGGCTGGCAGGATGGAGTCTTCTATCTTCAGCCACCACTACCATCCTGGGTTGCCCGTCTTCCTTTCTCTATGGCCTTCAGATCCCATATGGCTCCTTGCCTCAGACTCCTCTGGATCAGTTCAGCAGTCTTGGGTCCATCCTGGAACAAAGCTTTGGCAGCCAACACTGCTTAGAATCCATTCTGGATTATCAGTCATTATCTGTCTCCTTCCCTAAAGTCCCCTCATCAAGTCTACCAGCTCTTTTCCCCTCCTGGCCAGAATATTAGCAACACCCCACCACCACCTGCTTTCCTTCTTTAAAAAGTTTATTTTCATGAGAAAAGGTTTTCTTCTCCCAGATTCTTTTATCAGCTAAAGGAGCAGTGTGTATATAAAAGCTGCAAACTGTCACAGGAGAGAGCCAATTTGGTGTAGGAGTGAAGCATCAGGCTAGAAACTGGGAGACTGAGTTCTAGTCCTGCCTTAGGCACAAAGCCAGCTGGTGACCTTGGGCCAGTCACATCCTCTCAACCCTAGGAAGCAGGCAATGGCAAACCACTTCTGAAATATTGCCAAGAAAACTTCAGGGACTTGTCCAGGCAATTGCCAGGAGTCAAGACTGATTTGAAGGCATCTCCCCTCCCTCCCCAACTGTCACAGGATACCTTAGCAATTATCTATTTCAACAAGTCCCCATCCTACCCAATCAATGCATGAAAATCATTGCTCATAAATATGTATATTAACAAAAAAAAATGGCAATGGAGGGTTGCTGGTGCTCCCTTGCAACAGTTCTTGGACTTTAATAAGAGCTTCCTTCAGCTTGTTTCAGGTGCAGGCATTTCTGTCATTCCTTTGTTTTATCATTATATTCATGGAGGTCCTGGTGGGAAACTTCTGCCGGACCTCTGATAAATTGCTATCTTTAGCTGATGATAGCTTGTTGGGGAGGAAGAAGTTTAGGAAATGTGTCATGGTTGTGGTTGTTAGGAGCACGTTAGAGTTAGTGTTATAGCATTAAGAGCATAGTGCCTGGAAAGAAGAAATATGAAGAAGATTGTTAAAGGCCATGGGTCTTTGCTTGTCATGGTCTGGCTCTTCCTGGTGGGATTTCTGCACCTTTGCCAAAGAGGATGGACCCTCAATTTGCATGCAGATGCCCCCACTGTATATTCTGGGCCTCCTGGAAGCTATTTTGGGTTTGCCTTGGATTTCTACCAGGACAGCAAAGGAAGGTAGGACCGTATCGGGCAGAGAATGGTAGAGTGTGGCACTGTTAACGTAACAGCAGGAATTAGGGAATACAAGGCAATCAGTTTCTTGGGACAGGTCAGCACAACTTATTTTTTGATAGTGGTGGTCCTGATACTACAGAAATGTTCCCAAGCAGAGAGCATTGATGATGTTAAGGTGTTTTGTTGAATCTTGAATATGAGTTTAAAACCTAACCATGTATTTTTTAAAGATTATTAAAGAAATTCACACAAATTCCCAGGCAGCAGTCCCAACACAGGTTTTCCTAGAGCAAGGAGGAAGGATGCATTGAAGCTGGATGGCATTTACAAGGATAGGGTTTCGATAATTCTGTGGAGATACAACACAGTAACTATCTCTTCCTGATCCTCAACATCCAGTGGCTATATATAATTTGTTTCTTGAAAAAAGAGCGCTTTTCCAGATCAAGAACTACATTTGGAAGAATGAAATGCAAATGATTATTCATCCTTAAACTGTAACTGGGCAAAATTGATTACAGCATGCTAAAGTTAAAGCCAATAGAATGGTATTTTTGTTAATATAGTAACATCACACACTGGAATGGAATGTAGTAACACAAAGTGCTGCTACAGTGGTTACTGGCATTCATGATCAGATGGCCTAGTTCAGGTTTTTCAAACTGTTCCCCAGAACCTCAGGATTCCATGAGAACTTGGTAGGGATCCATGAGAGATTAAGGGGAAGAAAATCATTTGAACACAGCTAATTTTCCATCACTAGAGTGTTGCCTATTGATCAGGGGTGTGGGGGATTTTTTTTTAAATGACACATTCCACAGAAAATTTTTGAAAATCCCTGACCTAATTCACCCATAAAGCTCAGCTATAACTTTTATCCATGGTTCCCTAACAACCCATAATTCTCTGATTGGCATGAACACTAAGCCAAAAGCCAACATACTATATTATGGCTTAGTGTTCTCTATGAACCAGGTTAATATCTCCATTGGTGGCTAATAGACGTGTTAGCCAAGTCACCAATCTCCATTTTCATCTTTCTGTATAACTCCTAATGTTATAACATTCTATAGGGTTCTCTAGATATATTGGATTTGGGAATTACAGGGCCAATATAGCTGGAGTATGCCAGGTTGGGGGAGGCTGAGTTAGATTTTCTATCCTCTGCCTGTTCCTGCTTTCCTAATTTTTTCCAGCATTATTCAAAGGCTGAGGGTGGCTCTTGACTTGAGTTTAGTGTATGGGCAGGAGGATCCCACTTACCTTGATTATGACACAGATCCTTCCTTGCGTATAACTTGTCTCCTAGAAGTGATTGGGGAGTTGATTCCTGTTACCTGTTCCAAAGAACTGATCTTAATATTATACGATTTATGATGCTGCCAGTGCAACCTACTTTCAGACCAGTGATCACCAAGCAACTCCAGTCAGCACAGCCCAAAGTGGGAAATGCTGGGAGATGTAGTTTTGTAACACCTGGAGGGCCAGATGCTATGCATCTATCATTTATACAGACGTACAACCTAAGCATTGTGTGAGGTGTCCACTCTCCAAAAGATTATTGTTCCCCCAAAGATTTCCAAGGGAACCCTTTCTGCCACAGAATCTTCACTAGAGAAGAATATCAACTTTCTGGTTAATTTACTGATTTAATTGCAGCAAAACTCCTCCCTGTTACACATGCAATGCATACTTCCCTTGTTCCCTTCACTTGTCTAGAGCAGAGAAAGATGATCCATATTTGACCATCATCATTTATAATGATTTGTTTTTGTGATGCTATTGCAGTTGAACTTCCCAGTGGAAAAAGAGAAAGCAAACATCAAATGCAATAAACATACTTTTAAAAGTCAGCACTCATGCCATACTTGTAATTGTCTAAGATAAAGTTAGGTCCAACCAAAATGGATGCTAATGCAAAGAAATCCAAATAATCAAACTCTTGGTTTTAAAAAGGGATAAATCAACCAGCATCATATGATCAGAGAGTCCGCAGTTGTCTAGTCATGCTGACAACATTGCTGGGATAATTGTAGTTATGTTAATCTAACTGTAGGTGGCACAGCGATGTGCACCTTTTTCCAGCTTTTAGATTATTCTAAAATATGAATCAAATATTCTGAATAGGAATTGTTCTTAAGATCCTTCTGCATGATTCACAACCATGGTTCTGTCTTCTAGTTCTAATAATTACAACAAATTCAGATCTAAAACTAAAGAGAGCATTAATTGAAAAGCGCAACCCCAAATATTTTACTATGCAGCCTACATACTTTTTGTCACATAGAATACAATGTGGTTATTTTTAGGGAAGGCATATATGTATGCAATGATACTAAGAATGAACACTTAACTGAAAAGCACAGCTTTAGTCTTATGAACCCATATCTTGAAACAAGTATCAAAAACAAAGCAGACATATATAAGATTGGATCAGAACATATTAAGTTTCCAACTTTTCAGAAGCATTATAGTTACTGGGTGAAAGATGTATTTCTAATGAGATGGAAGTTCTTAGTCTGTTGTACAGATGCTAAGCCAGTTCAAGGCCTTTATACTGCCTTCTGGAAATTCTTGACTTTTTTGGAGGATTTTGACCAGATAGCTCTTCAAACAGAGAATGACCCTTTGTAAAATCAAACATTCTAAGACTGCATTCCCACACTGAGTTAGACCATAATGTAGCTTGTTGGCTATTGTTATAGCATGATATAAGAATCCAGCAAGAATCTAACCACTGTACCTTGTAAATCTTATTGGGCAAACCTGTTTTATTCAATAAATTATATCCAGTACAGGAGTCAATAGACGTTAACTCTGCACTTCTTTCGCTGCCGTCCTAAAACATCTTCCAACTACTTCATTAAGTATTGGTGGTGCAAGGGCTGAAAACTGGAAACACATGAGAGCTGTAACCATAGTCTTTTAATCATAATCATAAACTCTGCCCCATCCTAAAACCTGATGGAATAGAAATGAAAAATGTCAGTCCCATTCTATTGTATGGCAAGGTTCTGCACACACTTTGGGCAATTACTCCACCCACTGCCCCCCCCTAAAGTTCTATGTCACTGGCCACCACAGGGATACTCCTGGCTTAGTGTGAAATACCAGTGAGTGACCCGAGAGTCCAGATGACTCATCACATAAAGGAGCAGTTCACAGAACCAAATACTCCTGAATCTAGCTTGGAAGATTACTTACTCCTCCTTATAGAAGGAGTCTGATGAAGACAGATTGGAAGCAAAGACCATAATGCAGTTGTCTGCAAAGGCATATACATTTTAGTTTAAAAGGAGAGTCACATCTATCGAATTCTTATTTCAACCCATCTTGCATGTTTTACAACATCATGTCCAAATGCATCTTGACAACAGAGTCTTTTAAATGAATAATATACCATCCTTGATTAATCTTCTCCTTTTTCTATAGGAAAATACATTGCAAACTTAACAAGAGTTTAATATAATATCCAAACAAATGCAGAAGTGATGATCCTTCCTGCTGCCACAAAAATCCATCCAGATTTTGCGTCTTGTAAGAGATGGTCTTGTCTATCTAGACACTAACCCTCTTTTTTTCTCTAGTGTGAACATAGTGGTGGGGGCCCCTCGGGCCAACACATCACAGCCTGGTGTGATAGAAGCAGGTTCTGTCTATTTGTGCCCTTGGAAACTTAATGGCAATAACTGCATCCCCATTGAGTTTGATACCAAAGGTGAGTGACTGCCCACAATCTGGTGCGCAAAACAATATTGTATGCAAGCAGTTGTTACCACCATCAGAAAATGGGAAGATGGAGGAGGAAACTATTTGAAGTAGGGGATGTACCAGTTGAGTGTGTGTGTGTGTGTGTGTGTGTGTGTATGAGTGAGTGAGGACAATATGTCTGTCCTTAACAGGCTCACAAGCTAATTGAGTGCAAAATAATAACTGAAAAGAATGAGTAAGAGTGGGCTGAATCTTGTTCTGAGGTGTGCCTGAGAGCAATAGGAAGAGTTTTGGGGTACCTAATTGATATGAGGAATGAATGAATGCCATCCTATCTTTTTGTATACATGTGGCCTGAGATCCCATGTGGCCTTTGCTCTAACTTCAAAATCCATTTCCAAATGATCAGCTCACCTCTGGCTAGAGTAAACACTTTCTTCACTGATATCTTGATGGCCAAAAGGGAGTGAGAAGAGGATGCAAAAAAAAAAAGGGGGGGGGAGATGTTGGAGACAGGATAGGGAGGTTGCAGAAGAAATGAAAAAAGGAAAGTCTTACCACTAGTGTTGGCTCTGCCCAGTGCCAGCATATTGATCTTCAACAGATTAGGGGATGTAATTTTAGATAGTCCAAGACCACAAATCCTTGGCTCAAAAATTATTTGGGGGCAGGATGATGCTTGCAGTATTTATCTTCTTACTTTAATCATTTCTATTTTGTCCATGCCACCATTGCTACCCAGGTGATCAAGTGAGAAAACTTGGTCTCATTACCATGAAAACCTTCAAGTCCAAACAGTGGTTTGGAGCATCTGTAAATACCTGGAAACAAAATATCATGGTGGGTACTGGTTTCTGACTGTCTCCAAGAAACTCCGAAGTTGGTGAAATAAAATTCAGCACAAGTTGAACATTTAGCCAAATGATTTCAGATCTTGAACTTAACACACTGACTTTTATAACTTTAATTTTGACAGGCAACTTTGAAAATATTGACATTTAGTAATATAGTTCAATTTAAAGAAATAAAGCCATTTTTCTTAATATGAGGTGCTTTTTGAGTGCCATACTCAGTAAAAAAAATAAGAATAATTTGCTAACAAGAAATTATGATATGATCCCCACAAAGAAGTCTGGGAATTTGATAAGGAACCAAGAATTGGCCATTAGAATAGCCTTGCCTCTCCAGTGATTACTTTGGAACACTAAGTTCAGGTCTGCATTTAAATATCTTTCTGCACCTCTGGTTCATTTTCAAGAGGCATGCCATAAGAAATTTCCCAGTGGAGTTTTGTGTGTATACAATTGGCTCCTCATTCTAGCTGTGACCCACATATGATTTATACATTCCTAGTTTTTCAACTGGAGGTGAGAAATCCTTTGCCTTTGATCTTCAGAGGGATGGGCAACATGTGGTCCTCCAGATATTTTTGAATTCCAACTCCTTTCAGCTCCAGCCAGCAAAGGCAGTGATGAGAGATGACAGGAACTGAAGTTAAGATCTGGAGGGCTATTATCTATTGTTTACAGCAGTGTTTCTCAACCTTAGCAACTTTACAATGGGAGTTGAATTCTGGGAGTTGAAGTCCAGACATCTTAAAGTTGCCAAGGCTGAGAAACACTGGTCTATAGTAAAAAAAACTTCCTAATGTCAAACAGGAATGAATGCAAAGAGCATAAGCTAAAAAAAATCTGGCCATTGGCCCTGTCCCCACCCTCCATATGTTTAACCTCCTTGCTTACTCCTTGCTCAGGAAATCATTGACAGTCTAGATTTTACAAATCAGAGGTCCATACGCCTATGGGTGTGCAAGTGTGTAATAGAAGCTTAAGCATAGGTGGGATCTTCTATCCCACCACTACACATGGTAACTTTTTTAGGGGGTGCCAAATCACAAGTCTGATTTTGACTTGACAAAATGGCTCAATTGCTAGCATTGTCTTTGATTTGTACCTCTTCCTGATTTCATTGAAATTATTTTGTTTGGCAACTTTTGCTCCACCACAGGCTCATTGTGTCTCACTGATTGTTAGTGCTACAACATCCCCTCTCCTTCCTTTCAACCTGTCAGGCCTGTGCCCCACTGCAACATTGGAATGCCATGGACAGTAACGAAGAGACCACCAAGACTCCCGTGGGCAGCTGTTTTTTGGCCACAGGAGACCTTCAGAAGTTCTCTGAATACTCTCCATGCCGTCAGATCCAAATGCGCTCTGTTTACAAATCAAGTAGTGAGTATTGTATGTATGTGGTGAGGAATGGAGGAAGGTGGCTGTCTAAAGCAGTGTTTCTCAACCTCAGCAACTTTAAGATGAGTGGACTTCAACTCCCAGGATTCTCCAGCCAGTCCACATGTCTTAAAGTTCCTGAGGTTGAGAAACACTGGTCTAAAGAAAGATGCCATGGCTAAAACCTTCCACGGCCTAGTGACCTTTCCATGTGTTGGGACTACAACCAACCAACAGGTTGTAGAGATGCCTTAGGGGTAGCTTTGTTTTTTGGGTCCTCAAATTATGTTAAGCTTCATGCCTGGTTATGCCAATTGACCCAGTAGTGCTGTGCCACATAAATTATTCACAGATAGGCTGGCTGAATTGTATCACACAAGCTTTCTCAGAGACACTGATGATTATCGTATATACTCGTGGATGAGATGAGAATTTTAGGTGTCAAAATACACCCAAAAAATTAGGTTTGGGTTATCCGGGGATGGGCTTATCTGTGGGTATGTACAGTAGGTTTTTCCCTCAACTTTTTGAAAGTACCTGTATATCCTGTGTATACTTGCAGATAAGCCCATCCATGGAGAAGTGGATCCACAAATTTTTAACCAAAATACCATGAAAACCACACCACCTGCAGATAAGTGCATTTTTGATGGTATTTTGGTTAAAAATTTTGAGGGTCAGCTTCTCCACATATGGGTTTATCTGCAAGTATGTATGGTACAATTCATTTTCTAATGTGTATTTTCTGAAAGATACACATTAGAGGTCAGACTTGCCTAAAAGTCTCTGGCTCTTATTTGCTGATGTGTGTGGGAGCTTATGAGTATGACCGCACAAACGTGAGAGGAGAAATGCATTCCTCACATCTCAAGTGTCACACTTACATGCTTGAGAGTTGCATCCTGATCTTCAGAGCAGTGGCCCTGTTAGGGAAGTCCCACTTGGGGTGGGAGGGCAGGCAAAAAATCCCTGGAGAGGGAGGCACAATATTGAAGACGATGTAGGATAGGATCTTGAGGCAAGGAAAATAAATGTTTCTCTCTGTTGTATCACATGCCCAGATCAACACACATAATCAAGACAGTAGAATTGTGACAGCAGCAGGCTCTGTCCTGGCCCCAAAAGGTCTGAATAGGGCTACCTCAGCCTGACTTTCCAAGCTAAGCCCTCAAGTAGCCACTTTTGTGATAAATGCAACAAATCTTCAGTGATGTTATTTTTTACTATATTTTTACTGAAATGAGGCCATGGGGGGGGGAGATTTTCCTATTAGGCTGAGTTATGTGGTGGAAGGAAGGAAGGAAGGAAAGGAAGGAAAAGAAGGAAATTTCAGTTGAATGAGATAATGTTTTTGAATGAATACATTTCAAGTTCTTCCAGAGGAGCAGTAGGTAAACAATCAACATAACACTCCATCACTGAGTCCTTTGCACCCCTTTGGATAACAAAAAAAATATTAAATTGTCACTTATCATGATGTTCATCAAAAGCAAAGCAAAACCAAAGGAAAGAATAGATGAATAATATAGAAGCAAAATATTTAATTAATTATTGTACTAAAACATGCATTAAATGTTTATGCAGCCAATACCAATGGCTATAAAATAAGGATTTGTACAGAACAACACTGTCCTTTGCATTTCCTGACCTGCTGCCATGAAGGCTACAATCCTGCCTGCAGAAATGGCCTGTCTGTTACAGGCAAACTATCGATGTTTATTACAGTCAAAAGACCCCAACATGTACAGTATAGATGGACCAGGCAGTCACCTCAGGCCCTAAGATAACTAGAGCACCAAAATTGTGAGGAGAAAAAAATGAAATCTGTCCTTGGCAGTTGGAGCCCCAGTTGCCTGGCTGGCCTAGGTAGCCAACAGAATGGGCAAGCTTGAAAGGTGGGTTAGGGAAGAGCATCAGGATCTCTCTCTAGGAAGGCTCCCCAACCTCACATGATTTTTGAACTTTTCTCCTCCTGTTTCCTTTCATCAGGAGGTGACGATCGTTACTGTGAAATTGGATTCAGCTTTACCATCTCTCAGGTGAGCGTTGCAGGGGAAGAGTGCAAAAGGCACCAAGAGAGGATCAGGGGACGGCCGTTCTACGTAATCCAAGTGGCTGACTATTATGGTTACCTCAGGAAGCTCCAGGAGAAAACACTGATAGAGTTCCCCAGAACCTTGTACAAACTGAAATTCTTACTGTGTTTCTGGGGAGGTGAGAAACTTTGACTCAGCTGATTACTGTAGAGCAAACACACTGTTATGTGTGTTCCAGCCTCTTGAAGAAGCTGATAGGGAGATGTGAGGAATGAAAATTGGTTTTCTTAGCAATGGCTGTGGATAATTCCCTTTGTGCTTCTTGGTCATTGGGGGAGAGAGGGGGGCAACTGACAACATGTGTGCCATCACACAAATGATGTGACTTACTTACATCAGGTGTAAATATGTAATTACATCATTTGCACAATGGCATGATACATGTGTCATTTTGACACCATCGTTGCTCGTTACAGATATCTCTGTGTCCTACCCGGGTATGTAACTCAGCAATATGCATCCACTGCCATGCACAGTGTTCAACAGCTTTTTGCCTTGGCTGCCCTGTGACTCAGTGGTCATGTGAACAGACCTGCCAGACAGTGGGTAGTTCTGCAATGCTAATTTCGTTATCACTAGCAGATCCACGGTGGCTCTGAAGAAAACCATCTGGAAAGAGATGGCACAGCAGGTATTTCTCCAGTGCCATGTAGCCAGCTTATGCTTCATGGCCCAAACAAGGCTGTGCCTTTTCTAGAAATATCTACCCACTAAATGCTGGAAACACCGGTGTCACACATGAATCTTTCTTGCAAAGACCCAAATGGGCAGGCAGAGAGAAACTGGCATATAAGGGCTGGGTTGACTCATCATGATAACATATGTTTTGTTGTTGAATAAGCCACAATTGTTCATACACTCAGCCATTAAGCCATGGTTTATAAACCATAATGACTGAGAATAAACAATACACTGAGTGTAATGGTTGCCCAGCCCAAATACTCAGACTCACAAGAGGTTGCTAAATGAAATCTGATTTATTAGGGAACTTATGACAAGTACAGAGAAAGCTGAGAATGACAGAAAGCGCGCCAAATACAAACTTAAAACCCTTGTTGCAAACGTAACCCCGCCTCCCTACCAGCAGAGCCGCCCGTCCCAGGTGCTGGCAACCGTCAGTTCTCCTAGCCTGGGAAAGCAACCTTGAACACAGGAGATAACCCAAATACATTCCAAGCTCACAGCCAAGAGATAAACCACTCCCAACAGGAACCGTCCTCCCAGCGAAGATGAAACACGCATCCAGCTAATAACATGCGAAACGTTACGATGTATCAAACACATTGAAACGGCGAACATGACACTGAGCCATAATCCAACCATGTCTTTTTCAAACTACTGTTTGCAAAATTCAGGAAGATAATGAGCGAAAATGAGTGTGAAATTGACATACCAGATGTTCTGGGCCTTTGGGTATTTCTAGTATTCTCTGGCTGTGGCCTGAAGCCTGTATTTCTTTTCCTAATTTTTTTGTCTTCTCCCCACAGTCTGGGAGGCTGATGCTTGGGGCACCAGGTGGATATTACTTCACAGGTAAATGCATCAACTGTTGTGAGCACCACCAAGAAAGCTGTTGCCCTCAAAATGCTGTGCCCTGTTCTTGCCACTCATTTCAAAAGGATATTGCAGATCTGGAGAAGTTGCAGAAAAGAGCAAGCAAAATAGAAGGAATTGGAGCAGTGCCTTCTATGAGAAAAAGTTATACCTTGGTCTGCTTAGCTTAAGGGGGAAAAAAAAGTGAGGGAATAAGAGGCCATAATAAGAAGACAATATAATATACAGTGTGAAGTTGGTACAGGTTTTTTTTTTCTAACCTCATAATCTTAGACATAACGCTAAACCAATTAAACTGGAAAATGGGAAATTCAGGGCAAGCAGAAGGAAGAACTCCTTCATGGATTATGGGAGAGGGGCTGAATATAGCACTATAGACTTCTAATCTGGACCACATTCATGGAGGATGCCAGTCAATGGCTATATTACTATTATCTGCCCAGCATCAGAGGCAGTAAACTAGTTTCTAGGGGGAGGACGGGGCCCATTCTACGTGCGTCCTGTTTGTGGACTTCCTGCAGGCATCCTGTGACTACTGTGGGAACGAAGTGCTAGACTAGAAAGGCTTTTATTCAGATCCATCATGGTTGTTCTTTAATTCTTAAAGGTGCAGTGAGGGCAGAAACAGGAAAGGAAATATATACATGGCCTTTGGTTGCTAGATTATATTGTCGACCATAGGAGAAGGCAGGTGACGCAGGGAGAACCAGGAGACCCATTACAGGGGAGGCTCTGCTCAGTTCTTCAGGTGATGATGTTTCTTTCACCACCCAAGATCAATGGGAGAGGAAGCATCATGCAGATCACTGTTTCTCAACCTCAGCAGCTTTAAGATGTGAGGACTTCAACTCCCAGAATTCCCCAGCCAGCAATTCTGGGAGTTGAAGTCCACACATCTTAAAACTGGTCAGGTTGAGAAACACTGGTGTAGATGTTCTGGACCTGCAGTCTCCCATCCAGTCTTGTCCAGTTAGGGTCTTGTTGCCATTATAGAGAAATGTGTGCTTTGGCTTCCTTTAGGTCTGGTCTATTCAGTTGCCCTGTCAGAGGTTGAAGCAAAATATCCTCACTCTTCTTCTGCCTTGTTATGGAACGTGAACGCAGAGCTGGTAATACCGGATGACATTCAGGAGGAGTATGATGATGGATACTTGGGTGAGTTGGCATTCTTTCCCTTCAGCAGACTCTGAACGCATACAGAAGGGTCAAGGTGGAACATACCAGATGAGTTCAGGAGTTCACAAGTGTTGGGCCTAAAATACTTAGTAAGTGTTCCCCTTTTTTGAGACACCTCTTTTGCCCTTTGTGCTCATTGCTGATATACCAGGAGTGGGCCATCCACCATCTTCATACTAGAGGTGGCCCTTAACCTAGTTCTAAGCCAGGGGTGTCTGCATGGAGGTAGGGTCAAAAAAAGTCAAGATGGTAGGCGTGGCCATGCAACTGAAGGCCTGCAGAAGCATGTAAACAAAAAGGTGGTGCTTCAATTGTACAGTCATGGCCACCAGCTTGACTTTTTGGGCTCCTCCTGCCATGGACACTCCTGTTCAAATGGCTTCTACAAGTGGTCAGCTCAACCCTGTGCCAAATTCATCTCCTTGCAATACCCTGACTGGCCAGGAGAAGAGAAAAAGAGCCAAAAAGAGGGGGCAAAAAGAGAGAAAAGCACATCCCACCTCACTTTTGGCCCTGACCTTGCCAACTGCCTAACATGCAGCAACTGCTGATAAATGATCTTATTTTTTTAGTAAACAGCAATAACCATGCTAATGCAAAATAATGTTCTATAGTCTGCTTTTCCTAGGCCTAACTGCTCAACTGTTCCCCCTACAGAGAAATGATCTCTCTTTAGTTTCAGAAATATTATCATATGCTGCCCCCATTAGTATTTGAAGGGTCTTTTCAGCTATTAGGATCTTTAAAATTATGTATTCATTCAGAAGAGTTATATGCCACCCATTCCGTGTAGTGGCACAGCTCAGGGAAGTTTAGTATGGAAGATGGAGAATTCTGCACTCAAGATCACATTCTTGATGTTTGCTCTTATTTGGATGAATGCATGCTATAGGTGTGCCTTAAGCAAGGGACAGTCCTCAGCTGGGGCAGCTGAAGTTGTGGTTCTGCTGTGTTCAAAACTGTAGGAGTGGGACCTGGAGACCAGAATGGTTTCAGACAAAGGCTATGTAGAAACACATGCTGAAGTGTGCAAAATAAAAATTACCTGATACCTAGATGGTCAAACCTGTCCAAAACAACTTGCAGTGCTTGCAGACATGAGAACTGTCATCCTGTTTGATTCCCCAGGGAAGATATATTTTGATAGCCTTGCCCTGGGATTCAGGGGATAGGTGCTTCATGTTGAAGTGAGCTGTCTACAAATCGCCCAATCCTTCCTTCCATGCAGGGTATTCTGTGGCTTGTGGGGAGTTTAATGAAGACTCAACATCACCAGGTAACAGAAGGAGTTTCTTTTTTCTTTGGGATGGAGTAGATTGGGGTCAAAAGACTTGGCAAGAGACTTACTTCCCAACTATTTTGTTGTTTAGTGAAATTTAACTTGACCTACTTGATCTTTTTGGCAGTAATTTGAAATGAATATTATAACATTCACATCAATTGCTTGCCTGCAGCATTAGCCAAGAGCACCCAGGCTTTCAAGAGTATCTGTTTAATATCTGATTAAGCTGTTAGGCCTCTCTAGTCTTAATACTCCCCACCCAAAGCGCAGGAGTTTAGTAGGCACCAGGATTCAGCAGGAACTCCATGCCTAGATCATGGACAATTTAGCCTGCCAGATGTTCTGCAACTTGTCATGTTCCCCGATCAAATGTTCCCAGAACATCTTATCAGACTTGCATCCATCTTGCAGCGACCCATGTCAACCTGCGAGTTGACCAGTAAGGAGGGGGAGCATGACTGGAGTGTAAATCATCTTGTTTGGGCTAGCTGCTCTTCGCACCAAGGTCATCTGCGAAGAACCGTTACAACCATCTGCTGGCACGAGAAGGAGGGGGCACATACCTAAGGGGGCAGTGGGGGTGGGAAATTGAAGTTACTGTGATTTTAAAATGTAGAAACGCACGGGGAATTCCATTCACAACTTTTTTTCTGCACTGAACACTACGCTTCATTAAAATAGATTTATAAGCAGAAGCTTATGAGTCATAATTGAATGAATGCACAAGTGTTCCAGTCATCACACAACTTCTGAGATACTCTTCTGTTTGCAGAATATGTAGTGGGCATTCCTAACAAGAGCCTAACACAAGGAGGGGTGAGTAGAAGAACTATGAGAGGAGGGGCAGAGGACCTGTTTTGTCTCTTCCACAGAAGAAAGTGCAAACCAAACAAAAACAAGTTATTTATGTAAAGGGACACTTAGCAGCCTTTCTAGGGAGCCCCTTTAGGGTCAATTGGACCTTGGCTTTGGGTTGTAGGCCTGAACAATGGCATAAATTATAGTCTCCTTTTCATGTATGCATAGAAGCATTTTATATATGTCCCTATTCCATTTATTCTAGGATTGAGCAATAGCTATTAATGAAGAGCCCTTTATTATTTTTTTCCACCACTGCACTGAAAACAAGTCTGGGTTCATAAGAAACAATGACAGTCAAATAGCAAGTGTTCCCACCTATTTTGGGCCAGTGAGCATGTTTGGAATTTTTCTATGGGGACTTGCCCAGAATGGCTACCATGGGGGATGCTTGGCCATTTGGAACCTCAGCCTTACAGGATGGGCTTTCTATTTCCCAAATGGGCCTCTTGATTTGCAGCTCAATCCAGAGAACATTCTTCTGAACTCTGGGTGGTACTGTGCAACATTTTTGATGGCAGGGCTAGGTAACCTCTTGGACTCCAGTTCCCACGTACCAAGCCAGTATGACTAATGGGCTGAGATATGGAAATTTTGGCCAAGCAATACCTAGAACGGCACTGGTTTTCCTACTGTCCTGTGAATGGTATGAAAATGGATATGGATATGGAAATATTGTATGCTTTGTTTGTTTGTTTGTTTGTTTGTTTGATTTATATTACCGCCCCTCTCCCCCAATGGGTATATTCTGGTTTCTTGGATAATATAAATACAGTAGACTCTCAGTTAACCAGCACCCATGGGGACTGGTAGGTGCCGGATAAATGTAGTTTCTGGTTGCTTGAGAGTCACTATTAAACCCTAATACCCACTAGACGGCAGCAGAGAGATACAGATTTTTTTGCCGGTTGCTTGAGAATGCCAGTTAACTGAGAGTCTATCGTAGCTGGATACCTTTGAGAGGATCGAGCTTTAATCTACTTTTTGCCCTCATTTCTTAGGTGGATATTCTTACCAGGAGCTATGAGTTCCAAATTCTCTGGACCCTCTCTAGTGAGCAGGTAAAAAAGCTTTCACTCGCATGGTTTTCTCCACTTCTTCTAGCCAGTTCTTTCCAGATATGTTGGAAAATGCATACTAGCTGGGAATTCTTGCTCTTGTAATCCTATCTGGAAAGCATGATGCTGGGGAGCACTGCCTTATACTCTTTCCCCAGCTGGGCAGGGTGGGGAGAGTCAGAGGATTTAGGTAATAAATACACCCTCCCTGGTATTTTTGCTGCTTCCACTCATGCCTTGGTTCACTGGAAGCATTTTTCCTTTTCATAAAGCCTAAGAAGGCAACTGAGATTCCTGGACAAGTAAACCTGAGCCATTGCTCTTCATGGCTCTCAAAAGTTTCCAGATCACTGACCTAGTAGGATTGGGGAATTGGGCAGTGCGTCCCAATGGGAAGTAGTTCCCATGTCACCATTTGTTTGATGGGAAGACAGGCTATCAGTGTATCAAACGCGTAATAAGTTTCCCATGATGCCTTTGCTCTTCACCCCTTTCCTTTTGCAGGTGGCATCATATTTTGGGCATACAGTGGCAGTTGCTGATATCAATGGAGATGGGTAAGGCCAAAGGAGAGGGCAAAGCAGCCAACATTTGATTTGGATCTGATGCAGCTCGGTGGGTGGGCAGCCATTAAATCCACCAAACTCTGTCTGAAATTAGGGACTTCATCATCCTGCTGTGTGAGGGCTTAATACAAAGACTGTTCTAAAACAGGGACTCAAGGAGTAGTTTCAGAAGCATTGGTGGCCATAGTTTTGCTAGAACTAGATATACGGGTGGAAATCCAGGGGCCACAGATAACGGAGGCACTGTGTGATCACCTGGAGAAGCCTATAAATTATTAAGGCTTTGATGGATAGAGGCAAGCCTGGCCAACAAGGGCTGGTGCTGCTGGTGACACCATCCTTTATTTTTTTCTCATTACTTAAAATATATATATATTTTACAGCCAAGGAGTTAGCTGCATAGTCACAGATGCCTGTTTTGTTATTTCTGCTTTTCAAATAAACACCAAAAAGTACCTACTGCCAGATCCTATGGCTGTCTAAAAAGGGTGGATAAGACCACAAAGCCCAAGGTTTGGCATTCAGCCCAAGGGTAGAAGAACAGAGGAGGATGGCAAGAATGTGAGATCTGCCAGGAAGCTCTTCATCCCAATTTTGTCCAAGCCTTTGAACAGCTGCAGTCCTTACCCTTCAGGCATGGTATCCCATTCCTTCCACCATCCTTATTAAGTAGCCAGCTGACTGTACTGGGTGGCCTTGATGGAAGCTGTATCCAACACACTGAAAGGGGGACAATTAGAATTCAACTCGAGATGCTATCCTAGTGCCAAATTATGAACTAGTGCAGCGGGAAGGATGGAGACGGTTTCTTTTTTTTTTTAATCAGAATTTTTAAATACACTCAAAGTATAAAGAATCCAAGGAAAAGGAAAAGGGGGGGGGAAAGTGAGTGGAGACAACTTCCTAGATTGTAACAGCAGTTAAATCCTGGTCTGTAACAAATACCATGTGTTTAGTTTCATCTCCTAAAGGACAGGCAAGAGAGCAGCCATCCAAACTATTTTCTCCTCCACAGCTTGGTTAGAATGCTCCCCTCCCACCTGTGAAGCAGCAGATCAGTAACCAGCACAGCGTTTTCTGTCCCCGTTACCAATCCTAACCACCTCCGTTGTGGCTTGTAGCCAGTGTCCTTATTCCCTGTCCAGGGAAGGCTGTTCTCCCCAAACCCTTCTTAATGCCACCAGCCAGCCAAGACACCGTCTGATAATCATAGCAAAAAGACATCTCTCTGCTGTGGGTAGGCATGAGAGGAGAAAGGCTCTAAATCTTTGACATGCTTTTTTTTTAAACTTAAATAGTCCATTTGGCAGCCAGATAATTTTGGACCTTGATCTTAATGGCTCATGTGGCAAGAAGTAGTTATTCCCATTACGAAGCATCCAGAATAATCCCTTTTGTTCCGACCATCCACCATTCCATTATTAACAATTGCTTCTACAGTCCTGATAAATCAGAACAAAAATCCAAGGAATGAATTTGTTATCTGATTATAAAGAAACTTTTGAGCATGTGGAGTTTTTTAGTTTGAAGCTCATGTAAATCAGAGAATCTTCTTGACTACAAGAATAAAATAGAATTTACTGTTGGGCCCCTCAACCCTTATCACTCAGCCACCACAACAAACCTAGTCAACTGCCCCTGCTCTCTCTCTCTCAGTCATGGTCTGCTGATGCAAACCAGGGGCTGACTGTGGCCCCTTTGTCACTGCCTACCTCATCTACTCCTCTCTGAGTGGATGTTTGGAGGAGCACTGAGTGCATGTCCAAATACCTTATCCCTAAGGTGCAGCTACACACAAATGCTAGGTTAACATGCTCCTTTGCTCTGAAATTATCTGTGGACCAACTTGCTTCCTCTATTTTACTTTCAGGGTTTCCCTTTGCCAACCAAAGAGATTCAGGTGCCCATTTTGGAAATCTGCTGCCCTCTGTTGTCAGCTGGCTGTCGCTGAAATTTTGGCAAAGGGAATCCTGGTACTCCTAGTAGCACCAATCAAAAGGCATCATGCAACAATTCTGCCTTTTCCCCCATAATTGATTTTTTTAAGGAAAGAAAGAGATGGAAGAAGTTGGTAACAGTAGAGAGGGAGGTTATAAACAATCTGCCCCATCCTCCAGATAGAAGCACCATCTGGCTTCACCCCCAAAAGTCAAAGCTTTTTATTTCTTAAGGCATCTTTAGATTCTGTGCTTGGAATTCCCAGTATACTGTATTCCCTTTTTTAAAAAATCAAGCAAGCAAGCAAGCAAGCAAGCAAACAAGCAGGAACCCCCCAAACTACCATGATAACTTCTATGTGGTTCAAAAGTAAGGTAAGAAAAAGGAGATGTACAGGGGGAGAAGGGGTGTGTGTCTGAAAATCTCCCCTGCCCTCAAGAGAATTTGGTATTTGCTGCTCATACAAGCTTCAGGAGCAAATGAAGGGGTGATCTCAGTAGGAGAAAGGATTAACTGCCATACAGGTTTCCCTCTTTATGCAGCCAATGGTCTAGGCTAGAGGTGGGCAGCCTTTGGTGGCTGGAGGCCACGCTGACTCTTCTGGGAGAGGAACCAGAGTACAGATGTATAATTGGGTGCTGCGACATGTATATTTGAATGGCTAAGTTTTTTGTGCTCCATCTCTCTCTCTTCAAGGGGTTGCTTAACATGTTCTAGGGTTTATACCACAGTTCTCATGTATCACCCACCTCAAAATGGCAGAAAACTGTGGTACAGATTTGCAGAAAGTGCATTCAAAAAGAAGACTGCAGATGACTGCAGGCTTCTGGAGACACAGAAAGGGGGCTGCCAATATCTGCCTTGTAAAGGCAGCTGCAAATTGAATTCTAACTATAGTTCTGCACTTTGAATTGTTGTTGTGTTCTCTTGTTGTAGTAGTGGTAGTAGTTGTTGTTATCACTATCCTATGGGTTTCACATTAAAAAAATATGAGGGTGTCGGAGTATTTGTGGCCACATCTGACACAGTAGAAGTAGATTGTAATCTTGCCTATTATGTTTTTCACTCAAGGGTACATGCCCTAAAGTGTGATTCTGCAACAATTAACAACAAGAAAGAGGTAGAGCACAACTGCAAAAGAGTGGCATAACTTCAGTCTAAGAACTTTATTATAATATGGTTTTGCCTAGCTCTGCTGGTCCATGAGCTGTTATAATGGTTTCCATTAGACTGAATTAAGATTTAATCAAGCTCTTTGAAATCAATTACATTCATGATTAAGCCTGGATCCAACAATTACTTTTACAATCATTTAGTTTTCATCTTTCACATTGTAAAGTATTTGTCATTTGGGCCCAATTTGCTTTGAACATACATTAATAATAATTTAGAAAATAGCTATTTCCTTATTGTTGCTATGGAATTAAAGATTAATTAAAGCAGCAAAAATGGTGAATCATTTTACACCCAAATATACACACAATATACATATACACACAATATACACACAAATATAAGATAGCTTATATTTATTCAGTAGATCTGGATAAAAGTAGCTTCATAGTAGAAAGCACTTATTCATCACTGGTTCTTTGTAGACACTTTCTATGGAAATAGAAAGTCTGCGTGCAAGCGAGATGAGAGGACGAGAGCTGCATTCTGCAGCACCTCCTGCTTGCAGGTGTGCCCAAGAGGTAATGGAGATTGCTAATCCCCAAACCCAAGAAGGAGGAGGAAGTGGAAATCAGGTGACCCATGTGACATCCCACAAGCACAACAGAGATGCGTTTACTAGAAAGATCCCCTTATGCTTATGAGACAATGCTGAGTTGACCCCTGATAATTCCAACAGAGGTGACAGCAGGCAGCACATGAAAGGTAGAACAGTCTGTCAGAACACACCTGCTATTGATCTTACTGCTTGGTTTTTACTGACTACAAAACAACATTATTATGCCAGTTCTTACTGGTATTGATTATTGCCACAATCTCCTTCAAAGCAAGATCACCTTCCCTGATCTCAATACAAATTAGCACTTTCAGATAAGAGGCTGGAAAGGAACACTAGAGAAGAATCATTGCCTGGGTGCTCAGGAATACCCACATAAGTGAATGCTGTCAGTTCTGGGGAAAGGTCTAAAAGGGAAGCAGCAGAACAGATGTTCCTTGAGAAGTAACAGTCCATTCACAGAGTCCCTTACTGCTCACCACTCCAAAGCCCATGTTTATTCTTGGTCATGTTCTCCTAGTCTCATTTATGTAGGTGCAGTTTCCAGTAGTAGGTATTACATTTCTTCGGGCCATGTCAGTGATATGCGGGCTTTGTGAATCTGACAAATAACAATGCTTCTGCATATTGTTTATTTCTTTTTTGGAAGAAATTAAATAATCTCTCGGTGGTGGTGTTGGGAGAAATCCTGATGTAACCTGCTTTAGTATGTAGGATTGCCCTGCTGGAGCAACCTTAAGGCCTGCCTTAACCAGCATCCTGGTTCCTAGTACGGCCAGCCAGATGCCTCTTGAAAAGCCCACAGTCAGACTTCTGCAAATCCACTGTGACTTAAGCTCTCAGTGTTAAGCAGGTTGTGGTTACATTGAAAGAGATCTTATACTGTATTTGCTTTGGCTGAACTGGAGACTGTGCCATTTATAACCTCTAACAGATTGTTTCTCTGTGTCCCAGGAAAGATGACATTCTGGTGGGGGCCCCTCTTTTCATGGCTCGCCAGTCGGGTGGAAAACTCTATGAAGTGGGAAGAGTTTACTTATACCTACAGAGGAGGAGACCACACCCGTACAGAACTCCTTGGCAGATGCTGACAGGCACAGATGTCTATGGCCGTTTTGGCATGGCTATCGCTCCTTTGGGTGATATAGACCAGGATGGATACATTGGTAGGAAGGAGTGGATGAGAAATGGAGAGGAAGGGAGTCTGAAAAAGCCCAATGTTATATCTCCCCTCAGCTACCTCCCACTGTTGAAGGAGAGACTACTGTATTGCACATGGACCAGGGTTCATCATGGCGGAGCCTAGATGTTTTAAGCACTGGCCTTGGAATAGTTTAGCTGGTAATAAGCATGCATATGAGGTTGCGAAGAGGCTGCTTCCTTCACCACAGAGATCCTGCTCTCATTGCTGAGATCCAATTAAAAGATCCACCTGGAAGTAACTTCAGTCACCAACAGTACCTTTTCCCCACCCTAATAGTATTCAGACCTATTAGCATCCTGGAACCTAAATTAAGGGGATACCCAATGAGACCTCAGTTTAATCTTCTGTCCTCCTGATGCTTGAAGTTGGCCTTGTCATCTCTCCATCTGCACCTAACCATGGTGCAAACATTTACTTATTGAGTGAGATGGGCAGTGACTAACTTTGAAATATAAACAAACAAATAAATAAATTTACACTTTTTGTAACCTGCCCCAATCCATAGACTCTGGTCAGTGTACAATGTACCCTGGCAACATGTTTTTCTTTGTTTCTTTTTTGGCCATGTTCTTACTATTTTGTCTTCATCTATTCCCTAGCCCTTGAGTGAGACAGACTTAAAGCATCATTCACTGTGCCAGAGTTAAAATAATGCTTTCCCCTTAAACTAGAGGTCCAATGACAGCTACAAGGTGTGTAAAAACAGTTAAGCTTTGCCATATCTGAAATAAACTCAAGTGACCAGTAGTGGATGGGATCAGAGAGTTCTGATCTCTGGTCAGCTCCATCTGTTGCTCTTCTGCTGTATCTCCCTAAAGAACTAGACACACTGGGCACATTAGTGAGCTATCAGAATTGCACAATGGCACCAGCTGCTCAGCCAGCTGTTCCATAAGTGCTTCAACCTGATAGTCTTTGCTGGCTTAGTGCAAGGCTGAACTAGTGTATCAGAGGAATGATGGACCAACCCCTCTTTGCCTCCTGAGAACAATGAAGAATCTGGAAGTCAGTGTTAATCGCCTATATTAAAAAAAGGAAAAGAAAGGGAAGGGAAATCCTAAATTTGGCTACCTTTGTGACACCAATCTGTTATTGTTGCTGTTTTACTCTAGTTAACTTGGGTTATGACCAAATGGAGTGTATGAAAAGGGGCACCCAAAGCACCCGAGACCTGCCCTATTCTGTGGATGCTTTTCTTCCTGACTGCTGACATGCTGAAGAGGAAGAAATACATTAGTTGGTCTGCTTATCACATGCTGTATATGCATAATCAGGACAGCACCATTTGGCTGTGAGTCAGAGCAGGGGCAATAGGGGCAGGATAGAGGTTGGCTATGGCGGCAGCAAGTTTCATGCCAGTGCAGTTTTCTGCCTAACAACTTGAAGGACAGCAGTTTAAAGCAGCAGTGGGAAAACCTCTTTGTATAGGAGAGGGGAGTTTCCCCTTCCTCCACCTTTCTGTTGGGTTTCTTTACCTTGTGTTTCCCCATCATGGAAAATATTTCCTATTACTGTATATTTTGCTTCCACAGACATAGCCATAGGAGCACCCTTTGCTGGCCAAGATGGAGGCGGCTACGTTTACATCTACCGTGGGCACAGTGAGGGGCTGAGTGCATCCCCAAGCCAAATCCTCAAGAGTCCCTTTCCTGAGCCTGCTGGTTTTGGCTTTGCCATCCGTGGTGCCTCTGACATTGATGCTAATGGCTATCCTGGTAATACAAGGTTTTGTTATGTCATGTGCTTAGCCCAATCTGTTTCAACCAAAATACAATGCTGAAGTCTCCGAAGAGCTTTGTTTTGATCTCAGCCAGCTTTCCCCTAGCATGGCCTTCTTAAGCGTATGTCTTGACAACTTCCATAATTCTAAATCAGCATGACCTTTGGGTTTGTGGACTAGAAATTATGAAACAGGTAGGCCAACTTGGAAGAACTATGTTAGGGAAAGACTGATTTAGGCCATAGGCAGGTTGCAAATTTAATTAGCCAAAGATATGAATATGTGCAAAATCCTGTGCTTTTTACAAGAGAAGCTTAGACTAACTGCTATTCTCTTCAGTGGAAAGAGTAGCACTGGGGCCTCAGAATGATGGTTGATGGGATGCTGCATCCTTAATGCCCCCCTTTTTTATCTTGTTCCTCATACACAGATGTGCTGGTTGGTGCTTACAGGGCCAGCAAGGTGGCTGTCTACAGGTGAGTGCATGTGGCCCAGACTCTTGGGTCTTATTGTCTGAAATGGAGCTATCTGTCAATGCTTTTGCTCTGCAATTTGTGGCATCATCATTCTGGACCAAAAACTGTCATATGTTCTCTCAGGAGCCCCCATTCTTTAAGGAAACACACTGGACACTTGTGTAAACTACTGCTGAAAGGGCTGAAAGGAATTTGTACCAATTGGCTTAGGGGGGCCGGGGGGGACAGAAAATCTGGAAAATGGCAAAATCTCCTCATTATAACATAAGTTTTATTCCATGCCCCTTTTCTCCTATGGATAGAGAGGGAGAGGTGAGTGATAATCTCTTGCTCTTTTTCATTTTTCATTTGTGTTTAACAAATGCCTATGAATTTACAATTGAAGAGGAAATCGTGTAAAGAAGAAAAATAAATCAAGGAAATATTGAAGAGGCAAAGGGGTACCTAAAAGGTCTTATTTAATACTGATTTTCTGTTTAGCCAAATTTAGAAATATAGAGCTGTTTACAGTACAGGATTTTGTAAAATCCTATTGATTTTTGTGGGTCTGTTTTAAGTATGAATAATCCAGAGTTTTTTTAATAGGAAACCCTAAATTAAATTATAAATAGGCCAGTTTCCTAGGCAAAAGTTAGAGTTATGGCTATTATTGTTCTTACTTTACAAATAGAAGTGTTGTGTTTACACTTTGACAAGTTTGGAGACATGGAAAGAAAGCTCATGGAGCAAACAGGGATAGTCCCAAGCAATAGTGATCTACCACCTGAATGTCGTGGAAATTGCTCTTGTTAATCAAAACTTCTTAGCAATTTTTTCCAGCTTGTGCCCATCTTCAGAACTGAATCATTTCTTTTTCTGACCAAAGCCAAGCCTATAAAAGCTGTTCTCTTCACCTGGGTAGGTGAAAAGTGACATAACATCTAAGGTTTGGAAATAATTGGAGGTCATCCAAAGCTATTAAACTGCATTATATTTTTGCATATAACTAAGTGTCAAACTTCACAAAAGCATATGCTGGCCTTCCCCAACCTGGGGGCTTTCAGATAGGATGGGAATTCTGTCAGTTCTTATCCCAATTCACACGGAAGCCCGTTGGCTGGGAAAAGTTGGTCTACACCCAAGCACAGGGGAAGAGGGAAGAGAACCTGCAGTCAAAGTAACTTCACTGAGAGGAAGATCTGCGATGTGATGCAGCTCTTGGGCCCAGGGCTTTCTTCTTCAATGCAGTGTCTTCCAGATGGGTTGATCTGTTGTTCCCATCAGCCCCACTCAACCATGGGAGCTGTAGAGCAACACTGCAGAAGGCAATGAAATTGGAGAAGGCTGGCCCAGGACATGGATGCCGCTGAATTAGCAGAGTTAAAGGCAGGAAATTTTATTGTAGGGAAATCTCACCCATCCATCAGCATCCTGGGTGACCTTGGGCCAGTCACTCCCTCTCAGTTCAACTCACCTCACAGGGTTGTTGTTGCAGGGAAAAGAGGAGGAGGAAGGAGTATTAGGTATATTCACCGCCTTGAGTTATTTATAAAAATAATAAAGGCGGGATATAAAATAAGTAAATAAATAATAATAATAACACTGTATGTCCATCGCTAGAAATTCAGGAAAAGTCCCTTGCTCATCCACCAAGGATTGGTAAGGGGATTCCTGACTTTCCTGCAGATCCTTTAGTCACCATTTATCCTAACTGCATATGCACCTCTGTTATGTTTGTATTCCTTAGAGCAAAGCCGATGATTGTACTCAAAGCCCACATTTTCATACCTGATGTGCTCAACTCAGAGATGAAAACATGTCCCGGAGCACAGGCAACCTGGTGAGCTTAGTGGGAAGGGCATCTTTGCAGTCATAAATAATTAACCATGGTCCCATTTTATGTGCTTTGCTCAACTTCAGAGCATACCCACTGGATTTCCGTTCCTGGTAGAAAATCAAGAGTGGGAGGATTTCATTACTTCGGGGGTATCCTTTCCCTAACTGGTATTCTCCAGATGTATTGGGACCTCAACTCCCAGAATTCCCAGCCAGCTGAGAGAAGTTGGTTAAGGAAGGTGATCATTATAGTTCAGCATGTCTAACAGGCACTAACTTTGAGAAGGCTGGTTTAGATGTATTCATGTTAGGGGAAAAAAAGATATTCTCTAAGAAGGGAGTGATGGAGCATGGTAACATAGGATAAGAATTCTAACTAATAAGTCAAAATAGTCAAAAACACAATGAGACAAAACCTAGTTGGAGCATTGAGAAACCTTTGCTATTTGGCACTGCCCCACTCACCAATCATAGATATCTTCCTTCTGTTAAAGGTGTGAATACAATGGTATTGAGTCTTTAGCACAGTGCTTCCCAAACCTGGGTAAATTACCCAAAATTGGGTATAAGTGGTTTTTCTTTGGGTAATGACACACAAACCCATTAAATTGACTTAAAGTGTTTTATCTACATTGCGTAAAAAGGACTTTCTGATAAGCGGTTTTGGTAATGAAAGAAAAAGTTTGGGAAGCACTGCTTTAGCACCTTATGACCTACTGACCATAAGGGGGCAGTGGGGTGCAAATAAAAAGGATTTAATCTGTGCCCCTTCTTTTTTTATTAGTTTTCCTGTTCTTTGTCTAAGAGTGCTGACCTGAGATCACTTCTTTCTGCCTTTCTTCCCAAGTCCATGCTCTGAATCTCCTCTTGGTAGGATGTAGCTAGTTATGTGCTAGACTTTGCCTATACTTTTAATGTATTTCCTGTAACCAAATCTCCTTTCTGGTATAGTTATAAAACCTGCTTCACTAATCATTGTTCAGGTCAGATTCCCACTCTCAGGAGTACATGCACAGAACACGTCAACCTCCAATACTTCCAATGTCCATGAAATAAATAATTTATTTAAGTGTATAATGAGACCTGCAACTATACAGGTGGGATTCAGAAAAGCAGGTTCTATGGTTAGTTACTTGCCAGTTGGGTTTGCTCAGCTGCATACATATCCAAGTTTGATCTGTGAAATGGCCCTCATTGTCTTTTTCCTCATCAATACAGCTTCACCATCCAGATGTGTGTAGGAATGTCAGGAAAGAACATTCCATCAGAAATTGGTGAGTGTTGAATCAGTGGCAGGGATGGAGGGAGGCCGCTGTGGTCATGATCATGGAGATGATGAAGGGATGAAGTAAAAATCCAGACAGGATGAATCCTGAGGTTTCAGGGTCTGCCCAGGTAAAAGATTTTTCAGAAACTTGGAGGCAATATTGTAGAGGTAGCATTGCCTGCAACACCATTTTTTCTCATCCTGCAGAGTCTCTGATCAGGCAGGATTAGCAGGATTCAGTAGTTCCTCAAGCAATATCTGTAGAAAGTTAAAAACTAGTTCTCCTGGGACAATTAACAAGCCTGTGTAGTTTTTGCCTGATTGCCATGGGCTTCTTTTTGATAGTGCCCACAGTCTTCTCTGTTCCTATGTCCAGAGCAATTTGGAATTATTCTTTAATTTTTAAAATGTACATGAAAGTATGCCTATTTATTAACAGATCAGCATGCTTAGCACTACAGAAAGAAAGAACCAGGATGTAGCTCCCTCTCTTAACTCAGCAGTGCCAGAAATGAAATTAACAAGTCCAGAAAGAATTCTGCCGACTTCTTTGAGAAAGCAGTTGAAATTAAGAAATGAATTAAGAAATTGTATTTCCTACCCACCCCACAAAAGTTCCTTTCCATATTGTTTGTTCAGAGCTAAAAACTACTGATTCTATTTCAGTGTTAGTCATTGTAGTAAATGGGGGAAGGATCTATTACATTAGTTATTTCTAATCTTGATGCCCCACAGAAATGATGGACCACCTCCCATTAATCCTAACCAGCACCAAATTGCTATCAGGTAGCACTTCTGGAAGGCACTCAGGTTAGAAAATGGTGGTATTCATCACTGAAACAGCCACATACTTGTGAGAGTACAGTCTTTCAGTTACCTATTCCTAAGTTTTCTGAATACTTACATAGCCACAGCTAGCAAAATAAGTATGGACTGTAAGGACACTGCACATGCTTGAGCTGAATGCCTTGCCTTCTACGACAGAAGACAAGAGTTTGGTATTCTAGTTATCAATATGCAGACAGTGATGTTGTCTGTTATTCTTCACGGCTATCCACTGTGCTGCTTTCTGCCTGTTTCCTTGGGTCTGCTAGAAGTCAATGCAGAGCTACAGCTGGACCATATGAAACAGAAATTTGGGCGGCGAGTTTTCTTGCAGCAAACCAACCAATCAAGCCAGATTTTCCAATTGAAACTGTCAAAAAATTCCCTGACTTGTGAGAATGTCACGGCTTACTTGCAGGTAGGTAACTCAGGCCTCAAAAGTATGTGCGTGTGCGCATGTACTTGGAATAGTAGGGAATACTTGAGCAGTACGTTCTGCTCTACTTTGGAAATTATGTTCAGTTTTGAATGTTGCAGCCCAAGATTTGCAGAGATATACTGTATGGAAGAATCCTGAGCACATTTTCCCTCCTGAAATTTGGGAGCCATCACAGCCCCGCTTCACATGTTTGAACCCTTGATCTCTCATTTTACAAGTCTGGTCTTGGAAGCTTTGGCCTGTTTGTGGTACTTTCCTGTCTTGAAATCAAGAAATCAAGTCCTTTATGCTACTATTATATAAATATCCCCAACATCTTGGGAAGAGGAGAGCAATCTCCAGATGTGGATGAACTACAAATCCTAGCAGCCACAGCCAGTGAGCATGGCTAATGGTGAGGACTTTTCAGAGTCACAGTTCAGTAAAAGCTGGACAGCTACTGATTCTTTTTTTCTAGGAAATACAGTTGGTATCTTCTCTTCAGGCAGGGCTCCTGCCTATCTTTCATTGCATAAATCAGACATAATTTCATTGTGGCTATATGTTTGCCTGCAGAGGTTAATCATTCCATGGTGATGTTGACTGTATGAGGAAATTTGAGATTGGGAAAGTGTTTCCCAATCAGACCTTGCTCATAGAATTTTAGAGATGGGAAGCAGTGTTATGGATATTAAAATTACTACCTGTTTGTTTTGGCTGGGATTTTGTACCTTTTAGTTTTGACAAGTACTACGGACCTCTTTTTTGCATCTAGAAATTGCTCTCTGCAGAGAGGGGAACCTGTGGCTTCTCAAACAACTGGAGGGTCAAAAGTTTCCCACCTCTGTGTTACAGTTACAAACCTTCCAGAAAGATATAACTTGAGCACACATTTTCCAACCGGATGTCCTCCAAAGTTGTCAGATTACAGCTCCAAGAATGCCAGCTGGACATGATGGAGTTGTAGTCCTGAACACCTGGAAGACACCCAATTGGGAAAAACTTGACCAATGGGATCTGTAAATGCTTCTTACTCACACACCCCCCACCTTCCCAGGATCAAGCTGATTTCAAAGACAAACTAAGTGCCATTGTTGTGAGCCTCAGCTGCAGTTTGGCATCCTCCTCCAGAGTTGGAATGCTGCAACCTGTACTGTCTGGCCAACTGATGGTCCAGGAGCAGGTAAGACTTCCCTCCTCTTCAGCTCAAAGCAAGTGCACTGGGAACCACTAAATTCTGCTCATGGGTTTGGCTTTTTTAAAAAAATGTTCTATATTGTGGCTGTTACTTTGATGTGTGGTTTGCTTGTTGGTTTGCTTGCTTTTCTGAGTACTTGTTGAACATAGGGTATATCTCTAAAATAAGTGTTTCCAAAGAGGTGGCTTTTGGAATGACAAATGTTTGTGGTACTGTAAAAATAGCCTATGCTTGCCCAAGAACAGCTATGAGTAGATATAATTCTCCTCTCTTAGAACCACATCCCACACAGCTGTTGAAATCACAGATCACAAGTCACAGTCAATGATAAACTGCGTAGTCTTTAGGTGTTATAAGACTGTTGTTGTTATTACTAAAATAAATAATTTTGAATTATTTAGCTAGCTACTGTGTATAGAGAGACTGGAGCAGTCCCCTCTGAACCAGGAGCCCAGCCATTTGATCAGAGATTATGTATGCCAAGTAGAAAAGAAATGTGTTTTGTATGTAAGAGGTAGGCAGACTGAGGGCCCTGAAGGCTTTAAATGCAACTTCCAGAGCCCTCCCAAAAGTTGCCACCAAATGGTATTTTTTATGTGAAAGAATGGGGGCAATGATCGAATAAAAGAAACCTAGTCATATTACATAAATGTAATGCTAATGCAGTTTAAAAGTAGATTAAACTAAATGAGATGTGGTTTTTGTCTGGCTTTATCCACTTATTTACCATGAAATTATCTTATTTAAGAGATGGGCAATTGCAGTGGTATGTAGATAGTCAGGTGGACTTAGTGAGAGGTATTACATGCTCTGAGTTTTCTACTTCATGCCTGGTATCTTTATGTCTCTAAATTGAGGGGGTTTTCTTGTATATTCCTTTGTTTCCTACTGTGTAGCTATCCATGTTCACCTCCAGATTGTATTTGTATTTGCTATTCATTCAGTGATAGCTGTGATGGTTTCCTCCCACCCACAGACCCACATCCTTATTGACTGTGGAGAAGACAACATCTGCATTCCAGACCTCAAACTCTCTGCTCACATGTAAGCACTAATAGCTTAGTCTGGGGTTGGCTGCAGTTGCTGAAGCGTGAGAGGAAAGCATGGTGCACGTGCTCATATGTAATGCTTGTTATCTTTCTGTGTGTCTTTTGCTCAATACCAAAGATTCCTTAAGGGACTTCCATGGATCTACAGTAGGAAAACATGTCACCATATTTCTCCTGAACACCATCTTGGCTGGGGATTACTCACATTGCAGAGGAGATGACCTATGGTTTATAAGAAAGACAAAGACCTTCATCATCATTAATTTTTATCAGGATATCTAAAAAAATAATTTTATTAATCCATTTTCAAACAAACAAACAAACATACATACATACATATATATATATATATATATATATATATATATATATAAACAAAATGAACAATTCACCACGAGAAAAGAAAAAAAACACAACAAAAGAAAACATTGAGACAAGAAATCTGTAATTGCAAATATATTCCAAGTTCACCTGATTTTATAAGTCTTTAAAAGGAGACACCAAGTTTCAGTGTTCACCAAGCCTGTCCAATATTTTTTTCCAAAGGGAGAAACAATGTGACATTTTCTGATTGACAGACATAATTTTCTCAATTCAGTTCAATTCAATTCAATTGATTTTATTACGGTCACTGACCAGTATATATAATTTTCTCAAAAATGGCTAAATCACACATCTCTGAAGTCTAATCCATTATATCTGGAATTATAGTATTTTTCCATCTCATAAGGATTATTCTTTCTGCTATTCCTAGAGCACGAAAAACACATCTTTGTTCAGAACCTGTTAAATTCCAAGTAGTTGGTATATAATTTAGTACAATGTGAGTGTCTTTAAAACCAGTTTTCCCAATAATTCTGTCAACATATTGTATAACATTACTCCAAACGGAGTATAAGGAAGAACATGACCATAACTTATGAGTTAAGACGCCCTCAAATTTCTTACAACACCAGAAATTTGTTCACTGAAGGTGAATGCAACTGATGCATATGCAAAGGCAGGCATGGCCCATCGGGTTCTTGGAATAAAATAGCACCACATCTATCTTTGAAAAAATCTGTGGACACTTTGCTTTTTTCAGAAGGACCGTAACATTGCAAAATACATGCTATACTTAATATAATAATGAGAGCTGGTTTGGTGTAGTAAAGGCACTGGGTTAGAAAACAGGAGGCCAGGAGTTCTGATCCTGCCTTTGGCACAAAGCCAGATGGATGACTCTGGGCCAGTCACGGTCTCTCAGTCCTTTGAATGACCAAAGAATACAACGGCAAACCAATTCTGAAAAATGTTGCCGAGAAAACTGTATGGACTTGTCCAGTCACCAGGAGTCAAGACTGACTTGAAGGCATCTAAATAAATTAATAAATGATGTAATTAATGTAATCACATTTTTACTGTCCTCTAGGACCCTGTAATGCCAGATGGTATCTTTGCCAAGTTACACCTTCAGATTTCTTGCATGGATAGCCAAGCTGAGATGTAATTTACCTTCCTGTGATTTTGTGAACTCCTTCTGGCATGTTGGTTTTGAAATATAGTACCTACAATTGCCTTTACTTTAACCTGGTTTGCTTTAATGCCTTCTTTCATTAGTGGTTCTCCAAAATACTTTATTTCTTGAACTTGAAAACATTTGCTTTTGTTTTCAAATTAACCTTTTAGGACTTGGCTTTTTTCAGTCCTAATTTTTCCAGATTTAATCTCTGATCACATGCTTCTGTGGTGTCCCATAAAAATATTAATCCATGGTATCTGTAGAATGCTTTCCATCAGTTGTTGTATGCTGTGATGAAACATTTCTGGACTAGAACATAACCCAAAGGGCATATGTTAAAAGTTGTACTGACTGATTTATAGGCCTACTGTATATTACCACTGTATGTTTTATACCCAAACTGTCAGTTCATTCACTGTACAGACTCATAGTAATTAGCAACAAGGTCACATTTCTAGCTTTTAAATGAAAGTAAACTAATAGGGTAAATGCCATTGATTACTCCCAGTAATTATCAGGGACTTTATTAAGACTGATTTCATACCAGAAATAGTAACATATTGTCTGCTTTGAAGTTTAGTTTGTTTATTTCTGTTTAAAAGCTAGAAATGACTTTGCTGCTGACTTCTCTATGTTTCTATAATGGAGGCTTGACTCCAGTTTGATTAAAACATACAGTGGTAATATAAGGATGGATAGATAGATAGATAGATAGATAGATAGATAATTGATAGACTGACTGACTGTTTATTGCAGTCATAGACCAGCACAAAAACTTTATATAGCAAAATTTGCAACGATCTTAGTTGTAAAACATGACTAAAAACAGTATAGAACCAAAAACAATAAAAACAAGACTACAATTAAGGTGAAGACTACGTCAGTACAGTAACCTATAAATGAAGTCTAAAAAGTAAAAGGAGCTAGAGTAATAAAAATTTAGAAAATAAAAAGGCAACTGGCTAGCTTAAACTAAATTTAATAAATCACACAATAATGTAGGAAAAAATATTAAAATTAATAGTTTTAATTAACATTGGTAAAACACTTGCAAGAAAAATATATTCTGATGACTGAAGCTGGATTTAGAAATGAAACATTTCTGCAGAAATCTGTATAGGTTCATCAGTATCCATGTAACTCTTAACAATTTGGTTGAGATGGTCCAATCTTTAATACAAAGTAGACTTATGGGAAAAGATTTCCTGGGTTTTGCATCTTCCTCTTCCTTCAGACAGTTCAAGAGGTCATATGCCATTAATTTCCTTAAATGAAGAAAGAAAGGCAGTCAGATATCAGTGAGTGGGAAGGAGAAAGATGTCCTTCCTAATCCAACCAAAATGTTCCATCTTTTGCCCAGTCCTCCAATTGGCCTTGCTGCACACTCAGACCTCAACCAACGATCTTGCCTTGCCAACTGCAGTATTGCCCACATTATATCCTTTCTAATTCCTGATGCAGAAGAATCAAAGGCATTATTTAGTTCTCTTTCCTTTCTATGTGGTTATGTCTCAGGAATGAAGCTTCCCTGCTTATTGGGGCTGAGAATGTGGTTCTCATCCAAGTTACAGCAACAAATGCTGGAGAAGGAGCCTATGAAACTGAGTTAGTGGTGGAGCTGCCATTTGGGGCTTACTTCCAAAGAGCTAACAGCAGTGCACAGGTGAGGTCAGATACAGTCATTGAATTATCACTCCTAGCATCAGTCACCACTGAGCATCTTGGCCTAAGTTGCTATGAATTGTAGTTCAGGAACATCTGGAAGGCCAAGTTGCCCACCATGGATAAGAGGTTTATCATTGTGGCTGAACATTGACAAAAGTGCAATCTTGTAGTCTCTCATACCCCTTATAGAATGGAGCCAAACAAACATTTTCATCTCCTTGTTTATTCCATTCTTAAATATTTCCTAAAAATATTTACATTTTCTTGCTTCCTGTGTGTACAGGACAACCCTCAGTTGGCTGGAAGCTCAGATTTACCAAAATTGATCATCCTGTTGCATCTAGATATGGGTGAAATTATATACAACATATTTGGAGAATGGATAGGTTGAGAGAATCTGAACTAAATTGCTGTACCCTAAAGAGCTATGCCATGTAACAGTGCTCAGGACCTAGGCTGTGGGTGTAACAACGCTCTGCAAGTCGTTCCGTTGTACTGCCATAGGTGCAAGTGTCCTCATCCAGAGCCATCTGGGATGATTTGCAGCTGGGAACCACACTTAGATGCATTAGAAGCTTTTCTGAGGTTTAACACACCAACCTTTCTTTGTTTTTGATGTGTTTTGTGCTAAAATGGGTGAGAAATTCTGCTATTATATATAGCAAATTTAGTTATGCTTCTAAGAGGCTCTGGTGGCCACAAAATGGGGGTTGAGGACCCCGTGGACTTCAGGGTGTCCACTCCTGTCCTAGTCATTAACCTAGAAACAGCCTTTCCAGTTGAGCAGAAACAGTATGAAGGTCCTTCCATTCATTTCATAACATTGCTCATTCAATCTTCCAGTGTTAAGTATACTTGAACACACACTTCCCATCTCTCTTTTGCCTGTAGAAACTGATCTGTAATTTCCGCAAGGAGAATGAAACCCAACTGGTGGCCTGTGAAGTGGGCAACCCAATGAAATCCCACACAGAGGTATGAGATTAATTTCTAAAAAGGGCCCATTTTCAAGTTTGTTCTGAAGTCTGAAAAAGTAGCAAAAATCTAGAAAGGAATGGAAATTCTTTTCTCCATGTAATACACAAAATTATGCTACACTGTCTTTTTGCTAAAAGGTTAACTTAAAAACTGAATAGGATGTAAATAAAACCAATGCATTTTTCACCAGTGCATGACACTTATTATTTTCATATAAACAGAGTAGAATTGTTATCAATATTTTTGATTGACACTTATAAAAAAGGTAGTGACTGAATCCTACATATTTTAGTAAGCAGAACAGTTGATTGTGATATGCCTTCTCTGATTCATATTATACCACAAATAAATCCATGGTCTGGCACCTACTGGAACTCAGGTGAGTTACTGAGAAGTTGTGGCACAAAGCAAGCCATTGACACCAAACAGCACCCTAGGATGGTACATAGTGCTTTCTTACCCTGTCTGTCTTTCTCCTGTTAGCCTCTCCTCTACTCCCTGATCTTAATGAGGTTGTTCTCACTTTTCTTCTTGCCCCTTATTACTTACAGATCAAGGTGGATGTGGAACTAAGTATCAGCCAGCTAGAAGATGCCAATAGTAGCATTGTTTTTGTGCTGCAACTCAAGAGGTAACACTCAGCCATGTCCCACTGGCTAAGTGGGAGAGCTTAAGAGAGCCAGTTTGGTCTAGTGGTTAAGGCAACGGGCTAAAAACCAGGAGACTGAGAGTTCTAGTCCCACCATAGGCATGAAAGCCAGCTGGGTGACCTTGGACCCTCTCTCTCAGCCGAACCCACCTCACAGGGTTGTTGTTGTGGGGAAAATAGGAGGAGGAAGGGGTAATAGGTATGTTTGCCGCCTTGAGTTATTTATAAAAATAATAAAGGGATAGAAAATAAAATAAATTTTTTTTTAAAGTCTCTGAAACCAATTCCTCTTTCCCAATCTGGAGCCTTCCAGATGAACTCCAAATCCAGCAGATTTGGAGGTGCTAGATTGGGGAATGCTATAGTATCAGCATTCTTCACCATTCCCCAGCCAAAAGACAGAGAAACTGCTCTACATTTTGAATCCTTCTATGTTGCCAACCGTTCCCCCACCCACCCTTTTCTGTAGTTACCTTTCCTATCACAACACTTTTCCATCCCTTATTCAAGTTGACTTGAAGGTCCCTGGTACTGAGAAGAAATCTTGGGGCTGCCTCAGAGGTGAGCCCCATTCTGACATCTTCACCATAACTTCACATTTCTTCTGCAGTAAGAATAGCCTGAACCCCAACAGCAATAAAGAATGGCTGCAGGTGCCACTCAAGGTTGATGCACAGGTGGAACTGTTTGGGTGAGTATAAGCCATTTTGTTCAATCCTTTCCATTGGAATGTTATTTTTCTGTGAGTGCAGGTTATTTTTTTCCTCCACTGGGCTGATAAGAGGGATGCATTTTAATTCTTGTATTTTGTGTTCTCTGTTCCCAGAATCTCTGTACCAGCTGCAATTGTGGTCTCGTGGGCCCTGGAGGACTTTAAGAACAAAAGCAATGAAGCTGGTGACTATGGACCAAAAGTAGAGCACATCTATCGGGTACCAAGAAACATACATTAGAATTGGAAATATGGGAGCCCTAGCCTAATATCGAATCCGCGTGATGGGGTGAGCTCCCGTTGCTAGTCCCAGCTCCTGCCAACCTAGCAGTTCGAAAACATGCAAATGTGAGTAGATTAATAGGTACCGCTTCAGCGGGCAGGTAACGGCGTTCCGCTTAGTCATGCCGGCCACATGACCACGGAACTGTCTACGGACAAACGCCGGCTCTTCGGCTTTGAAACGGAGATGAGCACCACCCCCTAGAGTCGAACACGACTGGACTTAATGTCAAGGGAAACCCCTAACCTAATATTGATACTTTCCCCTATTACTGATCTTTTTTTCTTTCTCTTTCTCCATGTCCACCCCCACCCCATCTCTCCAGCTGCAGAATGCAGGCCCCAGCACAGTATCTGGAGCTGACCTGCTTGTGTATTTCCCCAGTCACTTCTGGAAAGGCTTCTTACTTTACATCACAAGAGTGAGCACAGAAGGCAACATCATCTGTTCACCCATAAATGAGACCAACCCTCTAAAGGTAGGACTAATACTGTATCTGGAGGAGGAAGAGGAAAGAGAAAGACCTATTACACAATGCTAGAGCATCTCATTTGCATGCAGAGGATTTGGAGGTTAAATTAATCCATGTCACATTCAGGTTAAGGATTCAAGAAGCTGGTAATGGAAAGACATCTGTCATCAAGAGGCCACTAAGAGGAGAGTAGATTACAGTTAGACTGTGTTAAATTTAGTGGGATTGATCAATGGCCTAACCTGGTTGCTACCAGGAATTTTTAATGCCACAACGTGATTAGGAGAAATTGGGAGGTTTTAGAGTAATTACCAAAATTCAGAGCCTACAAATGGCTCTTCCCTTGACAGTCTGCAAACTTTGGCTTCAAGAGCCCCAGATGCCCCTGACTGCACACATATATGCAACCAGAACCTGGGTCAGAGAATGAAGAAGAAGGAAAACCCAGTGGCTGTGATGATCATACAATATCCCTAGCTTGGTTTGTGCTAACCTTGGCCAGTTTTTTTGTAGCTTAATGTCTTGTATTGACTCAGCTTATGGTTTGCTTATAATTTATTGTGCAACCTCAAAAATGGGCTAATTCAGTGATCAGGTTAAGCGTGTTGTGTGAATGCAGCCATTATGAACTAGCCAATTTTCAAATTTCAGCAACTTCAACAGCATCCAGAGAACCATGCTGTAGATTCTCCACCTTTTACTAGAGAAATTAAACATGTGTGATTTTGTTTGTACATATTTATCTGCTAAAGCCTCGCCCTTCCCCTTGTTGCTCTGTGTCTTACCCTGTATCAATATTGTTACATTTGTCAGGCTTGGTTTTATTATTACTACTGTTACTCAGGAAAGATAAGCCTGTCCATGATTTGCTTCCCTATGCAGGACATCTGATTGTCTGAAATAGCTGACTGAAATTTGTATCAAAATTATCCTTTATGGTGTCACTTTTCACTAGTTCATATACTGAACTAAGCATAATGTGGTATGTTGGATTTTGGTTGATCGTGTTGTGTGAACTTAGTCACTGTAGTTTCTTAATCATGTATACAGGTTTACTATATACTTATGGTTTAGCATACTGTGTGTACAGCGCATTGAACAAACCATTATTAAGGGAACCACAGCTACCTCTAGCTATTTCTCTATTATAACAAGTTTTCAAATTCAGTCAAATCCTTCAATATTCCCCCTTGTTTCCATAATTCTCTTGTTGGTGTGTTAATTTGAGAGTATCAGAACCAAAAATGAGTGTGGAAGAGCAGTGTGCAACAAGGACTTGAGAGATCTTGTCTTCTTGATAATAAACAGATTATTATCTGTCTGGGGACGTGGTGGCGCTGCGGGTTAAACCGCTGAAATGCTGAGCTTGCCGATCGGAAGGTCGGCGGTTTGAATCCGTGTGATGGGGTGAGCTCCCGTTGCTAGTCCCAGCTGCTGCCAACCTAGCAGTTTGAAAACATGCAAATGTGAGTAGATTAATAGGTACCGCTTTGGTAGCAGCGTTCCGTTTAGTCATGCCGGCCACATGACCACGGAAGTGTCTATGGACAAACGCCGGCTCTTCGGCTTTGAAATGGAGATGAGCACCGCCCCCTAGAGTCAGACACGACTGGACTTAATGTCAAGGGAAACCTTATTATCTGTCCACTGAGCAAGTTCTTAGTATTTTCTTCATCATAAAAGCAGGCATGCAGTAAGGAAGCAAGAGGGGAGAAGGAAACCATAACTTAGTGTCTCTTTTTCATCATAGCTAAAAGTCCAGGAGCCCACAACTGCTCCTAGTTACAACCTGACTATCCCCTCACGGCGTTGGCGTGAGAGGCGTGATGTCAGCCTTTCAACATTCAAGGAACCTAGTGTGGTGGTGAGTCTTTCGGGGAAACGCTTTGAGATGCCTTAAGGCTCTTTGTTGTTTAAATTTCATAAGGTAATCAAAAGCACTTGACACTAGATCTGAGTCCCATTTCTTTGCTCTTCATAAATGAGATTAAACCAATACTGACTGGCCCAATCCGTAAACCTGGGAGTTACCTATCTTGCAGTGTTGTCCTGAAAGTAAATGACACAACTATTCCACACATTAAAGTTCCATGAAGATTGAACATAACTGCATACTATCTCAACTGAGACATTAGGTTAGGAACTTGTTTGTTCTTAAAATGTCAAGATTTTGAGACTGAGAGGCTTTCTAGCTCTCCTTGGTGGTCTTACAGAGTCCCACCAGTTCGCAGGTTCTGTGATGCAAAAGCTATCCCATCTCTAATCCACATCTGCCTCCCCTGCCTATAATTTTCCCTAAGAAAGAAATCGGTACCTCTGAAATACAGAACCTTACTGCATGGTAGACATTCGGCCACAACTTCTGCTGTCGGGGGAGTGCTCAGTTTACCAGTGCAATTGTTTCTCACCATGACTCCTTCTCCCCTGACCTCTTCTGTTCCCATGTGCATCATCTGCAATAATCTTCTTTTTCTCTCCAGTCCCCCAATGCAACGAGTGGGATAGAGCTGCATGATGCATGTCAGAAAGGGAAGGGACTTCAATCACATGGTCACGACCACCATCTTGGTCTTTTTGACTTGTCCTGCAGACGCCCCTGCTTTTTATTTTCCAGCACTGTGAAGCAGCCTTGCAGGAGCCAATTACAGCACCAGCGATGTTACTGTGGTGATTGGTGTTACTGCACCTGCCAGTCGCTCTCCCTCAGTCATACTCACTTGTCAGCTGTCCTGTCTGGAATGGCTGTTGTTTGCCTTGGCTCAGTTCAGCTTAGCTTCAGTGGCTTCACCTCTTTTCATGGCCCTTCCTTCCTTCCTTCCTTCCTTCCTTCCTTCCTTCCTTCCTTCCTTCCTTCCGCAGCTTCTCCTTCCTTTCACATGCTAAATGGTTCCATTCAGCCCTAGTTAGAGATTGCTGTAGTCCCACTTCACTGGTAGTCACTTACACGCCTGCAGTGACAAAATATAAACAAGAGTACTTCCAGTTTATGCTTTCTCTTACTGTGGACCAAAAGTCATTGTAAGGGACTTTTTTGTGAAAAGATAAAGATGGAAAAAGCAGTAGGAATGAAGGGGAAAGTTACAAGACAAGGTAAGCGTGTCTGGATTCTCTGCAAAATTATGGGAGGTGGGCATGGAGTTAAACTTCTGCTCGCAAAGGCAAGCCAGCATAGCCAGATTTCTGTCATACTCTATAGCTCTCAGCCTGGATGGTACACTTGGAATATAAGGCTGCATCCTGGATCTGATATATATCCTGTGTTTGTTCATATTTTCAAACAATTTCAGTTGATTTTAAAACATTTAATCTTTCTGCCTTCAGAATTGTAGTAGCCAGTTGTGTGCTGTCCTCCACTGCCAAGGGGGGACACTGGAGAGGGGCCATGGAGCAATGGTGACAATTCATTCTGTGCTGTGGCTGCCAAGTTTCCAAGAGGTAAGAAAGGAGCTTAGAGCTTAATAGGTTTAGTCATCTCTGTTTATATCCCTCCCGAAAGGGTCTGCTCTGCTAAATCAAAGCCTTGCTAAGAAAGTGAGGTATCCAGTTTGTTTGTTTATTTTCTATCCCGCCTTTATTATTTTTATAAATAACTCAAGGCAGCGAACATACCAAATACTCCTTCCTCCTCCTATTTTCCCCACAACAACAACCCTGTGAGGTGAGTTGGGCTGAGAGGGAGTGACTGGCCCAAGGTCACCCAGCTGGCTTTCATGCCTAAGGCAGGACTAGAACTTACAGCCTCCTGGTTTCTAGCCCAGAGCCTTAACCACTAGACCAAACTGGCTCAATTAGTTTTCCAAGGGGCTATAGGAGTGTTGCACTGAAATTATAAACATAATATGTCATTAGGATGCTGAAATGTTGTGGCATCCAAGAGGACAGGTACTTGTCTCACAGAACTGACAATGGAAAATCCAGCACAGGATAAACAGAAAAAGTAGGGGCAGCAGGGTAAATGGAGAAACAATGTAGTGGTTTGAATTCTACATCTAGCCAGTTAGTAGGCTATGGGAACTAGAGAGTTGTGCCCAAGGCTTTAAGGAAAAAGTAGACTCTGAGGAGGGATTTGAAGGAAATAGAAAAGGGGTAGGCAGATCCAAGCATATGAGGTAGCAAGTAAGAAAGGGTGGAGTTGCATGAAGAAGCTGTGAAGCTGGAATAATAAAGATCATAGGGCAGGATGTACTGGTGGAGAGAGTTGTAAGGGGCAGCACACTGGTTCAAGGCTGAACTAGGACTGGAAAAAACTAAGCAGAACTCCACAGTGAATCAAGGTATTCAGTAGCTGATCTTGAGTAAGTCATTGTTTGGCAATATAACCTACCTTATGGGATTATTTTGAAGTTAAACTTCAGTGGACAAAGCCATTTACCACATTAGGCTACTGCAACTTGTGTGTTGGATCTTAGAGAGGGTGGCAAGCCAGTAGATGATTCAGGAGGAAGAGCCAGCAAATACAGGGAGTCTTCACTTAACAACCATCTGTTCAGCAACTGTTCAAAATTACAATGGCGCTGAAAACATGGACTTACGACCTGTGCCTGAAATTACAACAGTCGCAACATCCCTGCAGTCACGTGATCAAAATTTGGGCACTTGGCAGCCCTCCTGCTTTTATGACTGTGGGGGTGCTTCGACTCCCCCCACCCACCTATCTCCCCCCCATCTCTGCCCTTTTGAAAGCCCTGCACCCTGCCTTGTGGGGCAGGAAGCCCAGCTGTGGGAAAACACCGGCACCACCCATCCACCTGCACCGTGCCAGCCACCCACCCATGCCAAGTCAAGCCACCGTCCATGCCAAGCCAGCCACTTGCCTGTCCATGAGCAGACAGTGGCTTGGCTTGACATGGGGTGGGTGGCTGGCATCCCACAGGCAGCGCTGATGGTTTTGAGCAGTGTGGCTGAGCTTCCCACCCCACAAGGCAGGGTGCAGGGCTTTCAAAAGGGTAGAAAAGGGGGGAAGATAGGCAGGCGGGGGGACTTAAAGGCAGTATTCGGGGCTGGGAGGAACCTAGCCTGGAATGGCTTGGTTTGAGGTGGGTGTTCAAGCTAATAACTGGTAAAATTCACTTCACGATGGCAAAGGGAATTACCAGGATTGCCGTAGCTAAGTGATGCCATCTCGCTGTGCAACTGCATGGCTTAGCGATGGAAATGCCAGGCTCGGTTACTGTCATTAAGTGAAGACTACCTGTATTTAGCCTCTTTCTGCCTCCTCCCACTACACATATTAATGAGGCTCCAATGCCACTTCCTTCTTCCACAGCAGCTTCCAAAGCAGCTTCTTATCCAGTCCCAGGCCCAGTTCACTGCTACAGGGGCGCCTTACAATATTCAGCCAGAGGTTCTACCCAGTGGGGCTGCCCTGGTAAGTCCAGAACTCGGTCTTTCAGGATCATCATCACTATTGGCCAATGTGAACTTTTCCACCAATACCAACATTTGTTCAACAGGCTTTGAATTTTGGCTTTGAAAATCAAATCAAAGGATTTCTTGAATCGTAGCATTTATTAATTTCATAAGTGCAGCGCCAAGTATTAACCTACCTGGTTCGAGACTTTTCTTTCTTTTTTTCCCTCTCTATAATCCAGAGCAGTGTTTCTCGACCTTGGGAACTTTAAGACTTAACAACTTCAAGCCAGCATGGCTGACTGGGGAATTTTGGGAGTCGAAGTCCACACATCTTAAAGTTCCCAAGGTTAAGAAACACTGATCCAGAGACTAGAAGCACTAGCATGAGGATGGGAGGTGGCCTGAAAGCTAATAGAATATTTCCCCCAACAATTTGTTTCCATTTTAGAAATCTAGAAAGCATTACCTTGTTCACTCCTGGATAGTCCTTGAAAGTTGCTGACCTCTGAAGAATCAGATAGTATTATGCTCCTATGGATGACTGTATTTCGGTTAACAACCTGAGATTGACAGTGGGCCTTTATCCCACATGTGCAGCCCTTTGTCCTTCTCTTAATGGTATCAGATCAGGAAAGCTCTAATTAACTATTGTTTCCCATTTAATCTGAATTGGGCAAATATGTTTTGTAAAACTTCAGGATTTGATAGGAGTCGCTATATCAGAAACACCTTTATTCTGAAATTTCAGTCATCTTGTTCAAGACTTCCTGGCCCTACAGGGGGAAGCAAATGGATTGTTTGTAGAAGCAAAGAGATAATTCACATTTCACCAAGATATGATTGACAGAGTCCCTAATAACAATTTAGCAAAATCTTCCCCTCCAAAACATAACAGCAGTTCCACCCTTTAGCAGCCCTGCAAGTATGGCAGACTGAGTGTTGGGGATGGATGACAATCACTATTTTATTATTCCTTCTTGGCTGTTAAAAAAGCTCAGTCACTTTGGACTGAAAGATCAACCTGTTAATTAATCTGACTTTCTTTCTCCCATCTCTCTCCTGCGGCTCACAGGCTGAAACTCTGGTGGAATGGGTGAACCCCGATGCCGAGAGAGACATCCCTATATGGTGGATCATAACAGCTGTGTTGGTGGGACTTTTCCTTCTTGCAGTCTTTGTTATTGTTCTCTGGAAGGTGCGTGGAATCCTGGGCCAGGGAAGCCTGACTATAAAGCATGGGATGCAAAAATCCAAGAGCATGTTCCTCTTCATCCATGCAGATGTACTGAAAATAGAGCCAGGACCTGCTTTTTCGAGGCAAGGTAGCCAGGGATGCGTCAAGTAATCCAGAGAACGTAGCTGATGAACTCTCTGGTGTCTGCTGGTTGCATAAGCTTATTTGTACAGAACAGAAAATAAAAAGCAATGCATTTTAGAAGTTTTAAAAAATAGTATCCAAGTACAGTTAAGGGTGGTGGCAAAGTTACAAACATCCTGTCCTGGGACTAGCCCCCCTGATTGCCAATTCCAACCTAGTTTTGGAATAGAAACTGCCTTGATGGGTCTGGGCAGATGATCGAAGAGATGATTCTCATTCGATTTCTTAAAATGAATAAATAGGTGGCAGCTATGAGATTGTTTAGAGAGTTAGCAGTTGGAAGGTGCCTTAGCTTTGCCTCCAGGCTCTTCAGTTAATATACTAAATAGATGTATATGTTTGTGTGGCATATTTTAGCCATGTCAGAAGCATTTACCTATAAGAATCTTCTTCTTGCATGAAGAGAGACTTATTTCTTATTCACCCTATTTCTTCCCCCCCCACACACACACCTTTTCTTCTATAGACGGGCTTTTTCAAGAGAAAGCGACCACCCACTGAAGAAGAGGAGCAGCTAACTCATGATCCTGGAGTTCAGTCAGCTGGAGCGGGGCAATAGGGTAACTCCTCCCACATCTAATCTCATTCTTGACGGCATGGAAAGGACAACAGCTGGCAAGATACCCTGACTCCCTGTACTACCTTCCTTTTTTAAAAATTATTGCTGTCACCACCTTCTTTACCCACAATTCAGGACACATAAAACAAGGTTTATCTGGTCCAAAGTGCATTTTAAGCAGCAGAAATCAGACATCTGTGAGAAGACCACGGGCTGGACAGGAGTGTAATTGAATCTCCTGCTCATATTCTCCATGGCTGCTTGTAGACTTTGTAGAGAATATAATTTTACTCACTTCCTGGATGTGCAATTCATATTTCATCAGCTCTCCAATTTCAAAAACCAGTTCCTGGCTGCAAAACCTTACCCAAGTGGATCACAATCACATATTCAAAGACTCACCCATTTATAAAAATGAAAAACAGATGGAAAATAATGTTATAAAAAAATCCAATAAAGAATCCTCCACAACTTATGTAAAAAGTGCAAGTTTTGCATATGAAAGGGAAGGGTAATAAAAAAACTGCCTAATGTATTAAATGCATATGAAAATTATCTGATTCCTTCAAAATTCATACAGCTAAGAAAATTCTTATTTTCTTTTAAATGATATTTTTGTATACATCATTCTTTTTCATAGCATTTCCCTTTATTATATAACTCTGTTCCAGACTGCAATATTTATTTTTATTTTTATTAATCACATTTATATGGCCACCCCTCTCTCTCTCTATACACACACACACACACACACACATATATACTGTGTGTGTGTGTGTGTGTATGAATGATATCCCTTAATAATTAAGGTATGAACACCACTCTTGGAGACTATTTTTGGGTTCATCTGAGAAACTATTAACCATTCCTCATTGACAATCTATTCCCAGTTATGACCATTTCCTCCCAATATTTTTTTAAAAAGTAAACAATACTTTTTACACTAACGATATCGGCTTCTTTGACTCTTTGTGGTCCATTGGGAAGTCAAGTTTACTGTGGTGTTGATGCTCAGTGATGACTCCTGGGATTACAAACATCACCCCAGCCATGTCTTGTCCAATAGAGATTAGAATCATTTTGGGCCTGTTCCAAAGCTGGGGATGTAGACAAGAGAAGTCTGCTGATTCTGTTCCCTCAGGCACCTTAAGTCTCTCTGGGCTGCTGAACTCAACAACTGGCTACGCAAGGCATGAAACATGTGCTCCTGATGTGTGAAATATTTTACTGTTCGTTCAAGAAAAGCTACAATTTAGATTTTTAAAAAAGGATTATTTTAGTGTTGTAGCACAACAGCCAAAATGCATAGAACATATAAATTCAAACCCCACCAGGATTGTGAGAGACAACTTGTAAAAAGTCATCTTATCAGAGAAAGATAGGCAGTTCTGATTTCCTGATAAGAAAATCATGATCGGGTGGTATGGAAATTAATTAGATTTAGCATTAGGAAAGGGGGAAAAAAACTGCACAGCCATGTGGAGACTCCTTCAAAACTTCTGATTTGTTGCTGTCTGTCAACACCACATAGCTCTATGCACAGCAGTTGGGAGCTATTAATTTGTAACTAAAGCTTGCTTTCTTCAGTGTTCCAATTAGTTGATTAAAACAGGAACATTTCTTTTGAAGGGAAAACTATATGCAAATTAGCACTGACCCCTTCCTCTCTCTCTCCCTTCCCCCTTCTTTTCTGAGGGATTCTTGAGAACACATTTCTTGTCATTCAGAGCATGTAAGAGGCAAGCCATGTGTTTGCTGGCATTTGTTAATATTCAAGAGCCAGCATCCTTGAAATGGGAAGGAGGGGGATAGGGAGAATGTAAACTGTTGCTGTCTAAAGCAAACTGGAGCTGAACTTGTAGTTGTTCGAAAGATGGATAGTTTGAAGGATCCCTGGATTTGGTCTGAACGGGAAGGATTTTAACATTCCAACAAAACCTTTGATGCATGAGTTTCTCACTTAAGAGCATTCACTGCATAGAAATACATGGACACCACTTCAGCAATTAACAGTTTTTAAAGGAAAAGTAGCTTTGGGAGAAGTGCCTGAAAAAGAACATCAAGATAAGCCACTGATAACTCCTTCCTTCCCACTTTTTTCCCCTCCATAAGTACTCTTTCTCCAGGTTCCTGATACATGTTTGCAAGGGGAAACAGATTTTGGCATGCTGCAGGAATCGACTCCACTGCAATTGGTTGTGGTGGTATGTACATACTTGGGGATGATAGGCAGAGAAAGCAATCTGCTCATTCAGGAAAGCTTTTGATTTAAAAACATGCCTGCTGGGATACTGATTTATGTACAATGAGTAGTTGAATTCATGGGTGGGAAGTGTCCCCCCCCCCCTCTATTTTCTGTGTTCAGGAACTTTCCTCACACCAAGGTATCCTGAAAGCACTAAAGAGCATTTTGGGAATCGGGGAGCATTCCAGGGATGTACACTCAGAACAAGCTGCTGGCTTTGATCAAAAATTAGCAAGGAGTTCAACTCCCTAGCAGCTGGCTGGGGAATTCTGGGAGTTGAAGTCCACACATCTTAAAGTTGCCAGGTTTGGAAAAAGGTGATCTAGAGGGTAAGATGATTTAAATAGGTTTGCCCTAAATATGCTTAAGTCTGGGTCCAACCCATTATATTAAAAGTCTTTCATTAAATCTAGAACCTTAAGAAAAACACAGTAGTAAAAAGCTGCAGGAAGATGATTGACTTCGGACAAAGATCAAGATGATGCAGTTTAACCCTTTTTCCCACAGTGCCAAAGACCATTCTTTCTAAAGCTATTCTTCTTACTCAAGAAAGTTAAGTTATCCTCTCTAGCCAAGAGGGTCTTGTTCCCAATCACCTCCTCACAGTCTTGCTGCTTTTTAAAAAAGGAGTCCAGATTAGTGCAAAACATATTTGGATTAAATTAATTCCCTAGCTCTCCATCCTGATAGTATGCTTGTCTGGCCAGGGATTTCAATTTAAAAAAAACACATTTTATTCTTTTCTTTGTTGCAAACTGCCCAGTCTTACAATTGGGCAGTTTATAAACATTACAAATAAATATTTTTTTAAAATAATTTTATTGAAAATTTTAAAAACAAAGATAAAAAGTAATACAAACTAATATAGAGTGAGAAAGAAAAATAAAAAGAAGGAAATCAAAGAGAGAGCTAAAAGTGCAAGAAAGAAAAAAAAAAGAAAAATAGAAAAGAAAAAAAAAAGATACCAAGAGTGGCTTCCGATCTTCTTTATAGCAGTTATAAGTACAATTATAAATTTACCTCTTTCTTTAAAGTTACATAATGACTCTGTTCTTTCTATAATCTATCCTATCTAATCATCAAAACCATAAATCGTAAGTTCATTTTTTTGTTTTACATAAAAAGTCCAACAAATAAATAAATTTTAAATGCCTGTTTTTTCAAAAGGTTATAGGCTTTCTAGACCATTAAATATAGGACATACCAATAGACCCTCTGGTTTTGTCATATGTTTGCTCATCTTTGGGTAGGATGCTTAATACTGAATGATTTCAATTACCAGCCTTTTTTCTGAGCTCACCTTGACAAAAACTTTGGATTCCCAGAACACACTTTTGAAAACTATGGTAATGGAGGAAGACAAAAGGCCAAGAGCTATCAAGGGGAACTGCCAACTCTTCCTACACAATAACTTACTTGAACGAGGGGTTGCTTAGATCAACAACAAAAAGTAGGAAACAATGACAAATTAATAACTTCACCCTATTTCTAGCACCAAATCCATCTCTAAAGGCCTTCCAGAAAAATCAACTCTTGACAAGTCTCAAGAATGGGAGGAGAGTCTCCCCAGAAGATAGATCCCACCTTTATGCTTCTCCCATCATCCATCCTGATAAGTGGTGAACTTGAGCAGGCATTCTCTGTTCATCTGGATTGGCAGGCAAGGATGGGGGGCGTGTCTTGAAGATGCCGTAGTGATAGCTTGTGATAGTTATAAGTGATGGTCAGCACCATGAATCACTCTCAGACCCATTTCCTAAGAAAGGACTGGAACTACTATAACAGAGTGCCCCTGCCAACCCTTGCAGGTGGCCCAGAAGGATACGGTGGTTGCCAGTCTTGAAGACTGCTGAGGGGTAAAGCAGGACAGGGGTGAACATGCTCCCTTCATTTCGGCCTATAGAAAGTAAGGAAGATGTCCTTGATGGAGATGTGCAAGCTCCGTTGCCAAGGAGTAAAACATTTTTTTAAGTCTAGAATGTGCAGATAACATTCAGAAGTGACTCAGACAGACACCTCCCTAATTCACTGAATTATATGAGGGAGGAGGAAGTACAGCACAATCAGACTTGCAAGGTTCTGTTATTATAGCCAGTCTCAATAAAAGTAGTTTTAGTCTTCCTGTGGAGTTGACTTCTTTGTCTGTCTCCCTAGTTGGGCTGACACGGCCCCACCACAAGTCATCAGTGAGAGCAATCAACATGATTTCCATCCAGTGCCCAGCCTGAATCCTGACTGCCAGAGGTCCAAATAATCCAGTGCTCTTTGTAACTGCTGCCCCACTACCTTCTCTACCAACTTGCCCCCAAAGATATAGGGCAGATAGATATAGGGGAGTAGCTGTCTGCAGAGGTTGGATCCAAGGCAGGCCCCTCTTTTAAGGTTGCTGGCTTGGCATCTCCCCCTCCTGCAAGTATGTGTTGACTGCAGTAGGATCCAACTCCTTGTCTTCCTTCTGGACAAGGCTGTGGGAGAGTTCCAAGGCAGGCTCAAGTGAGGAACCAGCCATGCCTTAACCAAGTTTGTGCCCTCCCTAAGAGCATCTGGAACCAGCCAACTCCTGCCTCTCCACAGAACCATGCAGGAAGGTCCAGAAGGGCCAGGCACAGACCACATCAGACTAGCATTTTGGATGTAATTGCTTGTGAGGAACTCCAGAGTCAGGAAGCATTATAGTCTTTTCTACATCTGTTCTACATGAGCAAAGGATTGCACCTTGCTCATTGCTGCAGTAGGATGCTTCTTCGCTTCTGTGGCTTTCCGTTTCCCATTCGCTTACTATTATTCAGAGCAAGACTTAATCTGAACGGCAGCCATGTTTTGCACATGCTCAGAGACACATTTTCGGAGCATTGCTGATAGGAGATGCGCCTCCTTACGTGTTTCAGGACCCTAGGTCGGTATTGATCACAGTTTCTAGGTGAGGTAAGGCAAGGGCGGAGCGCCGGAGAAGAAGTAGGCGGCGGCGGCGGCGGCGGCGGCGGCGGCTGCAAGAACGAGGCCGTCGCGGTGCTCGTTCGCCCAGTAGGTGGAGCCGTTCGAGCTCCCCCAATCTCCTCGCTGGACAGGAGGGGCTGCCGGACTCGGGCACCATCGCAGCGCCGCCTCTGCTGTCGCCAGCGCATAACCGGATCCTGCAGAGCCAGCCCAGTTGCCGCCGAGGGTCTCTGGACGCGCCATGGCCGGGTAGCGGGAGCCGGTGGGGGCGGCCAGAATGCTGCGGGCGCCGGCTGTGGCGATGCGCTTCGCCATCCTCTTGCCGCTGCTCGTCGGCCCCGGCTGGTCGGCTCTGGGCAAGGCGCAGCCGGGGGAGCCTCCCAGCCCGCAGGGTGAGTGGCTGCGAGACTGGTGGGGCAGGGGGCTGCGTGCCCGCCGGGGAAAAGCTCGCGGGGCGCGGCGGGTTGGAGGGAGCTAGCGGGGTTTTCGAAGCTCTGCCGGGTCTCCGCGGCTGGGGTGGGTGGGGCAGCTCGGAGGGATGGGCGCAGTGCCTTAAAATGCTTCGGGTGGAGGGAGGCGGGAGGCTGAGATTGTCGCCTGCCCGTTCCTTCGCGCTCTCGGTCAAGGTGAGGCGCGCCGGGGGTGGGGGCAGGCGGGCAGGTCCTACGTGCCGGGGAGCTTCTACTCCCGCCGTTCTTTTGGGGCTCCGACTTTCTCTGCCAGGGGTCAGGTGGGGGAGGGGGGGTCGAAGCAGAACGAAGGAGATGCGACACACAAGAGGGGGAAGGAAGGAAAACGGATAGGTCCACGCGGTTTTTTTCCACGCGTCCCCCCACCCATTGTCGCGCCCTTCTTGATATCGGAAGCCGCATTGTCTTCTCCACTTGGAGGGCGCCCCTCCCGGACAAAGAAAGTCAAAATGGGGCAGGAATCGACCAGCTGCTTGCTAGGGTCTGATTGGGTACCCTTGGGCGGCTACAACCTGCACCTCCCGGGCGTGGAGTGGTGGGGAGGTGGGGAAGAGGAGGACTGTCTCTTAAGGGAGGGTAGATCTCCTTGATCTCTCCCCACGCTGGATCCTATCTCTCAGCCTGGGTAGCACCCCCTGCCCATCTCTTCTCTGATCCCTCACATCTTCCTTTCCTCCTCCCCCACTTTGCCCGGCCATCTCCTTACATGGTAATTTTGACTTCCCCTATCCACACAGCCTGGTCCAGGGTCTTTTCCCCTTATTTCCCTCTCCAGGGCTTTGTCTGCCCTTCTTTCCTTTTCTCTAACAGATGTGCCCTTTTTCTCATCCTGCCTCTGAACCATCCACACATCTCAGCCTTCTTCCACCCATATTTCTATTTGGTCCACACCCATTCTTTTCCTATACCTCCTCTCTGACCTCTGTTGGTGTACCTGTTGACGCTGTAGCATTCGCTTTGTTTATCTTCAGTAGTTTTTATAGATCTCCACACATACTTGTGTGAATTGTCCCCAAATGTGTGAGCTTTTTCACTGAACCTTTATTGTCTGAAATAAACAAGATATGTCCAATTTGTGGTATTCAAACACATGTAGGCTGAACCTGTCAGTTTAATTTAATCTATTTATCTAACACTCTATCTTTCTGTGTCCACCTTTCTATCTCCCACTTACTTTTGTTTCCTCTATCCATCCCTATTTGATAGCCAAGGTTGTATTTTTCCAAGTGGCACAATAACTTAATTCTGGGTCCCCGCCTTTTTCTTCCTTCTTGGCACCATGTACATCCAGCAGGGGATCCTCACTTGGAATATGGCATGTGCCCTAGAGTGTCTGTGGCCATTTATGAAATAGCACCCCACAGGAAAGCATCCCCTTGTGCTGGTGGGAGAGAGCAGCAATGAAGTCCCTGGAGGAGTGGCACCGAATGAGTCTGAAAATCAGAAGAGTCTGGCAGCACGATATGAGTCTGTGTTGCTTTCGTGTAGTTGCACCTCACTAGATTTCAGTGGCTTCCATGTCCTTGATGTTTATGTCTTGGTCCATATCGCAGAACAGAAACAGAGGTCCTGTTTGTTCTGGCTGGTGAGCTGCAGATTTTTGTATATGGGTGATGGAAATAATTAAACCTTTATGTGAGCTTGTGCTCCCTGGAGCATGAGTGGGTAGATGTGACAACTCTTCCTTGTATGCTGTACAAAATAAATTGTCATTTCACTTTTATCTCAACAAGGAGATAATAGACTCTGTGATTTCTGGAAATCTACTTGTTTTCCCTAGAACTGCATTACATTTTGGAAGAACCGGTTCCACCCCCTTACCTGCAGGTTGCCCATGCACCTGCTGTGCCTGAGAGCCACTCCAGCCAATTCATATATCAACAACGTCTCTAGTAAGAATGGTTGGCTGTAAGCCACGCGCTCCTCCAGCCTGGTCTTGCATTGTGTGTTTTTGTAGGACGAATAAAGAAAAGAAAGTATCTTGACAAACGGAGTATCTGTCTGGTTTTAAAAAGGAAGGCTCACCTGTGCAACTTTATACCAAACTGGAGATGTGCTCATTCTGGTTTTCTTTGTTTACAAAAACAGAACTAGGAATAGTCCATCACTCTGTGCCTGGGCCAGATTCTGTCCTCATTTGATATTTGGGAAGACATGGGATTTAACATCTTTAGATTATATTAGGTTTAAAGTTGTATGTTACCTAGAGTCAAAGCTATTCACAATTCAGTAAAAGCAGCAGCAATGCTAATTCATCAATATCCTTTGACATTAGTTGTGGGTTTTGTGTAAATGTCTCTTGGACTATAAAATATGCACAATAAAATAGTGGAATATTATACTTTCTGAGCTGCTTTTACTGTGCTGTGTTTAAAAAACACTTGGGTACTTTAGCATGAGTTTGGTGCAGGCTGGTTGAACTGTCATGTCATTAAAATTTCCTGTCCCTACAGTAGCAGTAGCCCCTGGCAGTGTTTCCTTAGCTGGCTGCCATGTTGCCTTAGTTAGTTCCATGTTTCCTTATTCAATAAATTGCTCTGAAAGTCTCAATTCCAAATTAAATTCTGCTTCAAAGGCTAGAATTTCTGTGAAACTAGCTCATTGTCCCTCTGCTTTTGTTCTACAAATCTGCAGCACTTTGCTTGGGAGGCACCCTCTTTATTATGGATCCCCTGTTCTTTATAATCCTTATGATTATAGTTGCAGTTATTTAGTGATCAAAAGAGAGTCCTTCCAAATGCACTTAGATACTCTTTGCTTTGTTGCTATTGTCCAGGACTTAATTCTGGTACAGTATTGCAAACAGATTTCAGAGGTGAGCTTTCAAAGACATTGTGAAATGTTTAATGAAAGGAGGTAGCCCAGTACTAATTCAATTGCAAATTTTCTTGAATTGTTAATAGACAAGTCTCTTGCCCTCAGTTTTCCCTCTGTAATTAGTATGTGTATCATAAATACTCTGAGCAATGTTGCTTTCAATTAAAGATCTGTGCATTATAAATCTCGTGCAATTTGGAGTGATAGTAGTGTTCCATGCTTCCATAATTGAAGTATGTGGGATAGGAGGTAATAATGGAGCAGAGTAAAGGGGAAGACAAGATGGTAAGATTGTAGGCACACTATGTTTACGTCGAAGTGCTCTTTCAGCCCAGCAAAGCATACAGTGCAGATAGGTAATTGTAAAGAACATACACCATCTTAAGTAATGAGTTGGAATAAGACTACCTAGCTTGATAAATGTGGCTGTGGCTGCCACCATCTCTCACTGATGGTTTTCCCCCAGTGATAATTTGTGTCCAGCATATGACCCTAAAGCCTCTTTTGCATGCTGGGTCTTATAAGTAACTATTAGCCCTCATTTCCTTACTATTGACTATCCATAGCTCTGGAAACCCAAACATCAGTGATGTGGTCATGGAATGCAAGGTTACTGAGATCAGGTGGTTTCTAGATAGGTTTTCACCCAGTATGTGTCTTATTACAGATTAACTACTTGATGTGTTTATTTATTGCATCTAGTATTTCCTCGAAAGAGTTTAAAACATCCTGGATAATATCTAGGCTCAAATCTATTTAGATATATCAGTCATCTTCAAACAAATCTGGTTTACATTTACAGTATCTGATAGGAATCTGGTATTTTCTTTCTACTACATCTAGTTTCCATTGCAGACATTATATTTGAAGGGTATCCAGCTAATATACCTCATATGGTGCAGAGTGGTAGGCGGTAGTATTGCAACTGAAACTCTCCCCACGACCCGAGTTCGATCCCAGCGGAAGCTGGATTCTCAGGTAGCCGGCTCAGGCCGACTCACCCTTCCATCCTTCTGAGGTCGGTAAATGAGTGCCCAGCTTGCTGGGGAAGGTGATGACTGGGGAAGGCAATGGCAAACCACCCCGATATAGTCTGCCAAGAAAGCATCGCGAAAGCGGCATCCCCCCAAAGGATCAGACATGACTCGGTGCTTGCACGAGGGACCTTTCACCTTTCAGCTAATATATACATTTTCTTATCAGGCAGTCTGCTAATGAGATAGTTATGAATGGAGATCAATGTCAGCCAGGAATGAGGTTGAAGTCACTTGAACGCTCTCCCCCAAAAGGACTAGTCAGTAGTTAGCAAAATCTTTTGGGTCCCATCTGGCCTGTTTCAGGAGCTGCTGGGCATAGGTGCCTCCATAAATACAGTGAGTGTTACTGCCTCAGAGACAGTGATATTTGTAACCCTTAGGATTCAACCATCCATCATCTAATAAAGTGAGCTGCAGCTCATGAAAGCGTATGCCTTTTAATAAAATTTGTTAGTTGGAAAAGGTGCTACCAGAGTCCTTTTTTTTTTTCATCATAGACTAACACAGCTCTCCTCCTACAGCCATCCACTAGCAGGTATTATGAACCAAGGTAGGCAAACGGTGAGGACCAGAATAATACACCAGTACACCAAATCTCAGTGTCCTGAGGTCTGTTGACACAGTATTTGGGCTATATCAGTAAAGAATATAAACAAGCCAAGTTACTATACATGTGAACAATTATATCTTCCAAAGGTTTAGGAAATAAAATTGGCCATCATATCATTCTGGTGCATTTTGATGTAACAATTTATGGCAATATTTGTCACTGATGTCTTGAAAAGAGATCCAGCCCAGATTTTGCAGTTTATCTAACCTGGAAGTATGCTTATAGAAGACTTAGTGAAGGCATAAGCACTTTTATAATTTCTAATAACAACTAACATTTCTAAATTAAAAACTGATTTCTAATAAAAATGGACCATGAAGAAATTATTGTGGGGGCTTCAAGAAAAGTGCGATACAGATGAATGAGGAGCGTTATTTCTAAAATAGCTAGCAGTTGATAAAATGAAAACACATAGAAGTTATTTCCTACTGACTCACCCCAGCATGTGATAGCAAATATATGGATTTACTGCTTTCAGTCTATAGAGAGGCCTTAACTTATTTTTGTCACCTTTTAGAAACTGATCTCATTCATTCCATTTTGAGTGAAAGATGCATGAATAAGAGACAGTGTTTTATGCCTGATATTTCAAGCTACTTAAATCTTCCCAGAAACTGGTAAGGAAACTTTGGCCAGAATTTTATTTAATTAAATAATTCTTCCAGTTCTGAGGCCACCCACTCATCAAGTAATTCTGAGTGGCTTACAAGAGGATTAAAACATCAATAACATCAATCTAGGAAGAAACAAAAAATTTTTTTTCTTTTTTATCACAGCTATAAAAACATTATGTTGCATAAGACAGACTCCAAATACACATCATGTAGGGGGTTAGTGCAACATCCTGGCCCTGTGCCCATGGGAAGAGCCAGGTTTTCAAGGCCCTCCTAAAAGCCAGCAGGGTCAGGGCCATCCAGATTTTTGGGTGGGGGCTAAAGGGCAGGCATAGTGACAGGGAAGGCACACCTCCCGGGTGCCATAAGAATTGCAACCAATAAGTATGTCAGGACGTCCAGTGGCAGAGGGTGTGGCCTGGTTGGGAAGAATACTGTGTGGTAGGACTTGTATGGCCTGGAGGGAGGGATCCCAGTTTTTAAAGGCCACCACTAGTGGTACAGAACAGCTTGTAGGCTTATGGAAAAGACAGCTCCTCCAAGCATACAGTATGATAGACCTAATAAATAGCAAATGCCAGCATTTCAACTTCCATGACAGCGATTTTATGGTAGCAGCTGCTGAAGTGTTTGCATGTGGCATTCAGCTTTTGGCTGCTGCTGCTTTTCTAACCATCTCTGGGTATAGTCTCTTGTCTTCTTTCTTCCCCATGTGTGAAGGCTGTTCGTTCTACCCAAGCTGTGGCCCCTCTGGAGCCTGGAAAAGTAGATTAGGCCATTGGAATTTTGCTTGTAGCTGAAGCAAGATGAACATCTGGGAATCATCTGAATCCAACAGCATTCTTCAACTGCAAAAATCTGCCTGCTATATGGTTGGAGGGTGGGGCTGTTGGATTTGCTACCATTCTTCTTCCCATTAGGACTGTCACATTTTGAGATTCATTCCATTTGTTCTAGACACAAAGAAATAGCAGAAAGCAGCAGGCTAATTAAACCACCACATTTTTTTCTCTAAGATATTCTGGAAATAGCTACTTGAACAATGCCTCAGTTCCCATGCAACTTTTTATGGTGGGTTCTCAGTATTGTCATTCCTACCTGGTTCAGTGTCCAGTTTGGACCCTATCCAAAAATTAGGGAAGGGTTTTCTCTTATTCCCTAGGCATAGGGAGGGAGGGAGGGAGGGAAGGAAGGAAACACACACAAACCAGGTCAGGCAGATTATGAGATCTGCCACATGATGAAATTACTGTGACTCTGCTGGTAAATATGCCCCTGCTGATTCAAGGCTTGTTAGCAAACCCATGGTAGAATCACAGTTGGAAGGCGCCATTCAGGCCATCAAAGCTAACCCTTTACTCAGTGCAAAGCTCCAAATTAAACCATCTCAGAAAGATTACTGTGTAGCTGCTACTTGAACACAGCTAATGAAGAAGAACCTACCATCTCTCGGTGGGTTCCATGGTTGGACTGCTCTCACTGTTACAATTTTTTTCCTAATGATGTATCAGAATCTGTCTTCCTCTCTCTGAAGTCTATTATTCCATTTCCTGCACCCTGGAATACAAAAGAACAGGTCTTGACCTTCTGTGTGACTTCCTTTCATGCATTTGATAGATGCTACCTTATCTCCTCCTTAAGTGTCTTGTCCAGGTTATACATGTATAGCTCATTCAGTCTCTCTTCATAGGTCTTAAGTTCTTGTCCTCTTCATTGCCCTTCATCAAAACTGTTTCAGTTTATCTGGATCCTTATTACAGTGTAATACCCAGAACTGGACCTATTATTTGTGGTGGGTTCTGACCTATGCATAACAGAGTAGAATAATTATTTAATTGTCATGTCATCCAGGCCATCCTTTACCTACTTTACTAATCAGTGTCATGAGGTACTCTGAAAATGCTTTGCTGATGTTGAGTTATGTCTACATTTCCACAATCTATTAAGGAAATTTATTCAGTTTTTAAAAAGGTGATAAAATTAATTTGTTCTAGACCACTTCCTTGTGATTTCTTATAATTTCTGCTTTGTTTTAAAGGTGCCTGAAGATCAATCTCTTTCTTGATCTACTCTGGAATCTTCCCATATATCATTATAGACTGACTGGTCTGCTGGAGTTTCCTTTTCCTCTTTCTGTAGGTAGAAGCAATACTCTTCTCCAGTTATGTGACTCTTCTCGAGGATTTCTCAAAGATAAATAGGTAAAGGTTTGGTCAGACCATCAGCTAGTTCTTTCATTCCTCCAGGATGCAGTTCATCTGATCTGAGAGATTTAAACTCAAAGTAGAGAGGTGTTCTCTAATCATGTTTCTGTCGATCTGAAGTGTCAATCTTTCCCCTTCATCCTGTTCTTCACAATTCTTTGGGATATTTACATAGTTAACTTGTTAGTATCTTGCCTTCCTTGCTGAGCAGCTGATACACTGATCTTTGCTTTTTCTATTTTGAGCATATCTGAAAAAGGTGTTTTTTGGATTTTTTATTTTTAGTTAGTCTTTACATCCTGAGATTTAGCTTTCCTGATACCGGCTCTGCAGTACTGGGCTATCTGCCTGTATTCTTCCTTTGTGACAAGACACTTGTTCTATTTCCTTCATGTATCCTTTATCTTTTCAAATCTTCAATCAGCATTTTGGAGCCACATTTTTCTATTCTCAATTCTTCTCAGTAGAATTGTTTACTGTTGTGTTCATCTACTTTACGAACTCTTACCAATTTTGAGTCCCTTTTCCCATTAGATTCTCCTGCCATGGATCCTAAATATCATTGCTCTGAGTTTATTGAAATCTTCTTTTTTGAATCCAAGGTATGTGTTTAACTAGACTTCGTTTTAGTTTCCTATAAAATCAAGGTCTTCATGGTCACTTTCTTCAGTGTACCTGCTATTTCCACTACCTTGGCTAAAGGCACATCCAGATAGTCAGCTTAATGCGGTTTACTTCAGTCTGTGAGATACCGTAAAGTATGCCAACTTTAATTTGCTCTGTCAACATAGCTAGTGTCTACTCTGCCTTGGTAACTAGGCTAGCAAATGGCACTTTCCTAACAGTTTACTGTTGGGCGAGTTAAGGTGCAGCAATTGGTGCTTTTCCCAGCTGCCAAAAAAAAACAAACCTATCAATCTCTCCCACTAATGTGAGCTGGGGTTGGGAAAGGAGGCAGGTTTTGTTAGATGGCCCGAATAGCAGGTTTAACCATTCATTAGAATCTTTACAACTCACTTTAGAGAGGTCCTGGTCTACCAGTTTTTCTAGGGATTCCATGATAGCAAGAGACAGCAGTAGACCAGGTCCTTACTATACCGCTAAAAGAAAGAGGTCAACCAGTTAAATATGCTCCCAGCAACTGAAAGTTGCCAGTAGGAGCTGGACAGTTCCCAGCCCTTGCCACTTCTTCACCCTAGTCACTTCCAAAGTGACAAAAACCACAAGGATAGCAGAGCTTCTGCTGGGAGAAGATGAAAAACACTACGTCCACCTTGGATCAGAAAACCCCAAAGTTAGTTGGCCTTGACTATATGATAGGAATGAGAAGATGTGTGTGTGTCCTTCAAGAATGGTTAGCCAGTTATCCTGAAGTCAATTAATGGAATGTGTAGATCTGTCTTAAGTCTTCCCTGCTGATTAGTGTCAGGAACTCTGACTGTATGCTCTCATGCACTTCACAGCTAGGTGGAGTGCAGTGCAATTTGTTCCTCTAGTCGTAGGTGCCTCCTCCTCGTTGAGCTTACCTGATACTCTACCTACCACCAGGCTTGCTCTCTTGACTCCAGGGACAAGTGCCAGAATCACAAGCTACGCTGCTGCCATGTAACAAGAGGTTCAGGACTGATTGTTTGAATACCCTTCAGGGCTTGCTAAACAGGCAGCAAGATGGAAGGAAGGTTTTAGAGACTGCCTGCAGCTGTCCCAAGGGAGATTCCAACAGACTGCCTGCCTGCCGTGCCTTTTCCCACAGCACAGCCTGTTTGAACCACAGTTGGCAAGAACAATGCATAGAAAAAAAGAGTTGGATATATTGCCTCTTATGAATAACATGCAGATTGCATAGAATGTAGGGTGGCAAGTTCATGTGTTTACATGCCTCTTATAAAAGAAAATATAAAAGAAGGAATTGATCTGCTCAAGCCCCCAGAAAAGAATAATAAGCATGACTGGAATTCAAGATGCATGCTGTGGAGTTTACAACTCTCTCTGTCTGTATCTGAAATATACAGGGATATTTCAGGAGGAAACAAGACATCTCTTCATTTTCCTACTCACTGGAATGTGTCTATCCTATATATGGATATAAAGCTATATACATAAAAACATATGTTTCAGTGTGGGGTTCACGGCTCTAAACTGTAATATAGCAGCGCAGGGAAATAATAGCACAGCAGCAAAATGTCCTTTATCTCTTTATTTACTCCTGGTTCTCTCACATACATACCCCATGACAAGAGGAAAAGCATTGGGAATATGCTGCAAAAATGTGTTACATCCCACTAGTTCCTTCTAGTTCAGTTAGTCCCATCTTATTGGAATTGATAGGACTATCCTAAAATAATGGAGTAGTTTCTTCATGCTTGCATGCAGAGAAGCATTGGTCGTTCAAAGGAAAGAAATACAAATGGTGTGACAGGGACCTGTGCAGGCCTGATGACTATTTAAGTCAGCTAAATCATAGCGAGTTGAAGATTTCAGACAAACAAAAGATACAATATTCTAGAGGTGAAGATGGAATTTTGCAGATGTAGCTTGCTGGGTTAAAAAACTTTATTACTTTATACAATTTGATTTCAAGGGAAATCTTTCTCACTAACGTTGTTATTAAAGGGTATAAGCTTTCATGGGCTCACTTCATCAGATTCATAGAGTGGCTAAACTGGTGGAGGATTTAAATTGGGATAAGCGGGGGAAGGAAGGGAGGGGAAGACAGGTCGGTTATGCAGATGCAGGTTATGTGTGAGACAGATTACAAGTACCTTATCAATTAATAATTGTAAAGCATTGAAAACACATTGTGTTTGTTGAGCTGTTCCGAGATTGCCTGAAACCTTTTGATGTGAGTTCAACAATTTATCCCTCAATGGTGCTTTTAAAGTCTTCTGATTTCAAAGGGAAGTAAGAGATAGCTTTCCTTTTCCGTATTTCAGAAGGTTACTGTACCAGCTTTAAGACTGGTTATTGCCTGGCAGATTTTGATATGGGTCCCCACTCATTCATAATGTTAAAGCACAGAATGCTCTTAATTGGCAACGTTTCCTGAAATCTGTTTCTAATATCTTCACCCAGATTCTTCTGCAGCCCTTTTGGAGGAAAACCCTGACTGTTGACTGATTCAGGATTGTCATATAGGCTTGTCCAAACTGTAATTCTAAAGGAGAGAAAAGTGATGGTGTAATTTGGAGATAATGTATGGTCTGCAGTGCAGTGCAGGTAGGGTGGGGATACGAGAATGAAAAGAAGCAGGGGCACACTTTGAAGCATTGGACAGAAACCATGCCATGCCAAAGGAAGCAAGGGAAATAGCCTGGAGATAATAGATTAGGAATGCTTGTGGTGGTGGGGGGGTGACCTGAATTCCGGTGTTTGTGTGACATGATGCTGGTGACTGAAACTAGAGAAAATGCTATTTTTGATCCAAGGATTTGAAAGAGAGGATCACTGCTGTTGGAAGTAATGCCCTTTTGAGTTTTGTCAATACTAAACAATTTTGAATATTTCTGGAACAACAGAGATGTTCAAGAATGCTTGGTTCAGTGAGACAAAGTCAGTGTTTGTTCTTTGGGGAATCACTATCTCCACCCACTTTCAGTTCCCTTGGAAACTTTCTAGAGGTGCTTTCAAATGAGATTTTTATTTATCAAAATCTTCTTCATCAAATTTTTGAGTCATAGTAATATTTGTCGTCTGTTCCTTACTTATAACTTTATCTTTTCCTTCAATTCTTCCATCATTTTTCTTTCCAGAAAAAAAATCAGTCAAAGAAGAAAAGTTGAACTATCTGAGTGAACCCTTTTGGCTGTTAGTGTTAGGAGTTGTCTGTAATGAAGGTTTGAGAGTACAGCAACATATTTGCATGGGCAGACTTGGTCTTTTTATTAATAATTCTGAGAAACATCCTGAAGCTCAAACCTAATCAGAAGCCATACTTTCTGAGCTAAGTTTTTTCTTAATCCTCAAATGAAGTTTTTTTAAATTTTTGTGATGAAGATTAATTACATGTATATCTAACATCATTACTGCAAGTATCATGGGTGCTCTGATTTGTTATTAATTGTGTATGTGCTCAGTTATAATACATTACCAAGTTATCATGTATTACTGTATCTGATAGTTAGCACTGCATATTTTCCACAGCCATTTCCCAATACTGAACTTCAATTCAAAATAAACTCCCAGCTCCACAGCACTGTATTGCATTCCTAATCTCTTCTTCTCATAGCAGCATAGTACCTAAGGGTTGGAAGAGATCTTGAAGATCACCTAATCCAGCCTTCTGCCCACTGCAGGAATCCACCATTATAGCATCCTTGATAGCTGGCAATCCAGCTTGAATACTTCCAACAAAGAAGAGTTCACCATCTCCCAAGTCACTATGTTCCATTATTGAATAGCTCTTAATGTTAGGAAGTTCTTCCTGATGTTCAGTTGGAAACCTCCTTGTAATTTAGACCTGTTAATTTTTTTGTTCTGTGTTCTGGAACAATACTGAACAAGTCTTCTCATCTTCTCTGTGAGAGCCCTTTAGATACTTGAAGATAGATATGTCTTCCTGCAGTTCTCTCTTCTTTAGTGAAACATTCTGGATGCCTTCAACCATTTGCCATAAGTTTTTTTCTTCCGAGCCATTTATCATCTTGGTTGCTCTCCTCTGGACATGCTCCAGTTTGTCAATGTCTTTCCTAAAATCTGAGGCCCGTAACTGGATGCAATGTGCTAGGTGTGGTCTAGCCAATGTGGAATAGGGAGGAACTATGACTTCTCTTGATCCTGACACTATATTTCTGTAGATGCAGTTTAGGATTGAATTTGGGTTTGAAGTTTTTGTTTGTTTGCAGCTGTATCAAACTGCTGGTTCTTGTTCAGTTTGTGACCCACCAAGACACCACGTACTGCTGCCCAGGTCTCCTCCATCATGCACTCATGCCTTACATGATTTTCAATCCCAATGAGGACGTGGCATTTCTCAGCTTCCTGGTTTTTGCCCATTGTTCCAGTTTGTTCAGATCCTCCTTGATACTGTCCTTTGAGATGTTTGCTATCCCCACTGCCTTTGTGTCTTCTGCAGATTTGATAATCATATTTTCTAATTCCTCATTCAAGTTATTTACAAATATTTTGAGCAGAACTAAGCCTAGAACAGAGTTCTCTGGTATGCCATTTGGCACTTTCCAACTTGATGTGGAGCCATTGACATTACATGTTGAGTACAATTGTTTAACCAGCTCGGTATCCATCTAATGTTAGCATAATCCAGCCAAAATGTTGCCATCTTCATTACTAGGATTTCATGGAATACTTTGTTAAATTCCAGGTCCTTCACATTCCTGTGGTCAACTAAACTTGTTACTGTCAAAAAAGGAGATCAGGTTGATTTGGGATGACTTGTTTTGATAAACCCATCCTGCCAAGCAATGCATTCTTTTCTAAATGCTTACAAATGAACTGCTCCCTATACATCCACAGTAGTTTCCTAAACTGCGCCCCCTTTTTTTCTTCTCATTGGAATTGTGTGCAATTGTACCTCCAATATCTTATTTTCAAAAAGGTCCCAATCCTCCTTTGACCTGAGGATTTCTGTTCTTGGGATCCTGTCTAATACTTCTCTAAACTTGTTGAAATGGATTCTTCTAGAACTGGGAAGTTACCATTTCTCATTACGTAGCACCCTAAAACCCAAAATGATATGGTGGTCCTTTCTACCCAAAGTGCCCTCTGCTTTTACCTCTTTAATTAGGTAGAAAATGAAGCAGCCAGCAAGACCTCTGAGGAATGTTGGGGACCTTGCAGTCCTGGACAGTGATATTCCAACAGATGTAGTCTCCTATTATTACCACATCTGACCTCCCTGCAGGTTCTATCGCCTGGTCTAGGAAGGCTTTTTTCAGCATTGTATATTTTCCACAGCCATTTCCCAATATTGAACTTTGATTCAAAATAAGCTACCTGCTCTACAACACTGTATTGCTTTCCTAATCTTTTCTGCCTGACTTGGTGGTCTATAGGTCTATAAAGAGCCAGTTTGGTCTAGTGGTTAAGGTGCTGGGCTAGAAACCAGGAGACCGTGAGTTCTAGTCCCGCCTTAGGCATGAAAGCCAGCAGGGTGACCTTGGGCCAGTCACTCTCCCTCAGCCCAACCCACCTCACAGGGTTGTTGTTGTGGGGAAAATAGGAGGAGGAAGGAGTATTAGGTATGTTCACCACCTTGAGTTATTTATAAAATAAATAAATAAAGGCGGGAGAGAATTTAATTAATTAAATAAATAAATAGCATACCAACCCTTCAATAACATCACTGTTGCTTCCTTTTCCTTGTACAGTATTCTTACCCAAATCTTCTTGATTGACTGCTCATGCTCAAATCCTGGATCTCTATACACATATGTGCTTCCTTCACATGCAATGCCTCTCTTCCTCCCCTTTTGACTGGTGTAAGCCCTTGCTTTCTGTTCATGGGTTTTGACAACCAGAAAAACTGCTATCATACTGGGCAATTAGAAACCTTTAGGAAAGAATCAGCAGCAGACAGCAACAATATTCTCTCTAATTTCTGATACATTGTTTACAGAAAAAAATTGTTTTGTGCAGCTTTTCCCAAACCAAGTACAGATTTGTGCACTGCAATACAAGTATACAAGTAAATTGCAAATACATATAATACCCACATATTGACATGTTTGCATATTTCTTAGGTAAAGTATAGTATAGAAACTAGAAAATATAATAGTATGTCACATATATGCTCAAAGGTTGTGCTTTCAAGTCATTTTTTAACTCCTGATGACCGCCCCCTGCATTTTTCAGAAGTGACTGGCCAGTTCCTTCTTCCTAGGGCTGAGAGAGAGTGACTGGCCCAAGGTCACCCAGCTGGCTTTGTGCCTAAGGCAGGACTAGAACTCACAGTCTCTTAGTTTTTAGCCTGGTGCCTTAACCCATACACCAAGCTGGGTCTGCAAGTACATAGGTAAAGGTAAAGGTTTCCCTCGACGTAAAGTCCAGTCGTGTCCGACTCTAGGGGGCGGTGCTCATCTCCGTTTCTAAGCCTTGGAGCCGTCGTTGTCATAGACACTTCCAGGTCATGTGGCCAGCATGACGACTCGGAACGCCGTTACCTTCCCGCCGAAGCGGTACCTATTGATCTACTCACATTTGCATGCTTTCGAACTGCTAGGTGAGCAGGAGCTGGGACGAGCAACGGGAGCTCACCCCGCCGCGCGGTTTCGAACCGCCGACCTTCCGATCGGCAAGCTCAGCAGCGCAGCGGTTTAACCCGCAGCGCCACCGCGTCCGTACATACTTGCAGATTATAACATAAACTCACTAGTCACTGATTACTGATATTGCAATCAATATTTTTGTAAGCATTTTTTTCTTGATAGCATAATGAAAAATTTTAAAGGAAAGAAAAAGAAAAGCATTGTACAAAAACATTTAGATAGCCCCCTCTCTATCATTTTCCTATTCTTTCCTCCTCCTTTAGATGCATTCTGAACTTATTTATTTATTATCAATTTAAAAACTGAAATTGCTATAAAGTTAACAATGATCAAGGACCTTGTGCAGCCTGAAACTCAACAGATATTAATTAAACCTTTTTTCCAAAGAGGAGGGAGGTTCACCTTCATGCACAGGAGGCTCTGTGTCTCTAGTTGGGCATGATCCAGAGCAGGTTAGGACCTGCCTGCCTGATGTCCTGGGCAAAAGGCACTTCCCCCAGGAGCTCTTGCTTGGTCTGCACCGTGGTGGTGCCAGATAACCCTCACTGCTGCAGTTAAGCCAAGACAGCAAGCTTGTGCAGGACTCCTCACGAGTTGTGAGCCCAGAGTTTTATAGTGCCTAAATTTATTATTATTATTATTGTGGGATAACTTAATTTTGTGTGTGCTCAATTTTTTTTTATCATGCGCATGGGTTTGATGAGTAGTGTGCATGCATAGGATAAAATGCACATCTTAGAGGGAACATAGGTCAGGAATCAGCTAGCAGTCTCTTCCCCTTGGGGGCACTTCTTCTCTCTTCTGCCTTTCCCTCTCCTTGGGAGGGGGATTTCAAGCATGGCTTTACTTCACTTTTTTAAATGTGCAGGAAGGGAAGGGAATCTTACACTGGTAATGACTGATTAGTGGATTTTAAAGGTTTAATTTCAGGAGGTGGTGTAGGAAAATCCCAGTATTCCTTTATTCACAGGTTTACAGTTACCACATCCGGGATGCAAAACTGCAGATGACCACTAGGTGGGAGCAAAGAGGAGAAGAAAATTGTAATCCTCTGCTGCCATTTAGGACCCACCTGGATTTTACAGCCCAGATGTGGTGGCCCTATTATTTTATTTTATTTTATTTAAATCTTAATTAGAAAGTCTTGGAGATTACAGCATTGTACATTCTGAAATGACTTCTTTTTTCATCTGTAAGCATATAATGCGGAAGGGAGGGGTCTACCTTTTTATCTCACCTACCCACTGTGAACACAAAATAATTAAAAAGTGTGAAAAAGTAAACAAAATCATGCAGTTATGGCTAAGGAAACTACTGTTCTACACCATGGTTACTCCAGGGCCTGCTGAAAGATGTGGCTTAGGCCTTGCTCTTGGATGCAGTTCCTATGGCAACAAATTCCAGCAATAAAGAAGAGGTTATTCACATCTACAGTAGTTGGGTAGGAAAAAAAATGCTTATGCTGCTATCTAGTCCTAAGTGTAACTTGAAGGGCGGGAAATACTTTGTAGGACAAATGAGGCTGTTGCCATGGTGATGGAAGTGTAGTCTCAGAAATGGTGGAGTTTGGGCTGGCACAAGCATTTTAACTGTGGGAAGTTGCCAGGTGTTTGGGGTGGGGGCACAGAACCGGATTCTTCTCTGAGCAGAGTTGCTGACACAACAGATGACTAGTACTGTGCATGCCGTGCTCTGCAGTTCTTAACCGGGACCATATTGGAGCTTGCCAAAGTCTCATGGGATGGAGTCACTCAAGGCACCCTGCCTATTCCTTACTCCAGGGTAAAACCCTGAGTGATTTACAAACGATTGTAAAGTTTTATTTGTTTACCAAATCTATTAACTTGGCTCCATCTGATGACCCTTGAGGTTTACATAGCATGCAAAAAATTAAAATATCCATGTCATGATGAAAACATCAAAAACAAACTAAATCATAAAATAAACAACCAATATAGAGCATTAACCATAAAAATAACAAAAATAGAAGGTAAAAAAGAGATGGCACACTGGGTAAACATCACTGGAACACTCTCTAGAAAAGCTCAATGTTTAACAACCTACTGAGAGCCTTCAAGGAGGGGACTAGCTTGATCTGTGCAGGGAGTCCATTCCACAGCACTATCACTGCCTCTGAGAAATAGCACCTTCTAGCTTCAGTTTCCCCTATCTCCTAGAAGCATGGGACCACAAGGAGTTTCTCCTCAGTGCTGCAGTAGGTCAGGTCAATACAGGCAGGAGAAAGCAGTCCTGTGAGTACAAGTGTCGTATGTAAAAAATGGGTGGGTCTTCAGTTTTGCAGATGCCATCTTGATATTTTTTTTACATCCCTGGCAGTTGGTTTCACCTGTGGTAAGCCCTAGCATTTGCTCACATTGGGAATAGTGTTACCCTCAAGCTGAATCAAAACAATCATGGCATTGGTTTTAGATTGTTACTGAAAACAGCTGTCTCAAAGTAAAACCTGGATATAGGATTAGTTACAGTGGATTTTGATTTCATTTGACTGTGATAACTGGAAATATCTATGCTTCCTTTTTGAATGCGTATCACAGTCTGCCCCAGCTTGGTTTTTTCCAGATGTTTTGGTCTACTATTCCCACCATCCCTTGCCAGCATTGGTCATGTTGTCTGAGTGCTATAATTCAATAGTTTTGGAAGATACTAGGTTTGGGGAAGACTGGTAAATATCATTTGTCCTTCTCTTATTCTGTTAAATATCTCATGCTGCCTAAATGAGCCCACCAATTTGCCTGGCTGCCTCTTACTCCTGAAACCATTTTGCAGAGCAGCTGTATGGCTTCATTACTCTCGCTTTTAAAAAATCTTTTATGTGTTTTAGCCCAATTTTTCAGTGTCATGCTCTGTTGAAAACGAATGTAAATACTTATGACTATATGTGAGCATTATTCCTCCCCATGTTACTATATTCATCCCTCCCTGTCACAAAATGTAGACCTGGAATGGACAACCTGTGGCCCTCCAGATGTTCTTGAATTATATCTCCCATCTTTCATAAGTAAGCATGTTTGGTGGAGCTACTGGGAATTGTAGTTCAGCAACATCTGGAAGAGCACTAATTTATTATCCATGATTGAAACTAGAAACTCATCTGGGGGGATTTATTTTGTTCATTGGTTTGAAAATCAACATTGTTTACTAATGGCATTAAACTGCTGTGTGTGTGTTGTTAAGTGTTACAGGACTGCAGCTTTTACCTGGATCTTGCTCATAGGCATTCTGGGTCTAGTCTGACTGGGAGATGATGAGATTTGTACTTCAGAACATTTAGAAGCATCATATTAGGGAAGATTATTATGTTAGATGTATAACACTGGAAAAACACATCATGCTTCCTGTTCCCCTGGAGCTAACTACATCTGAATGTACTCTATAGCAGTGATTGTCCCAGATCCACCTTGATCCAGTAACTTCCTTCCAGCTGGAATCTTGTCCCCAGGGAGCTGAGATTCAGAGCCAAATGGAGTTGAATCAGTGTCTCTGTTGAGAGATCTTCTTTCCGTTTGCACACCGGATGGGAAGAATATGTTAGGCAACTAGCCAGCAGAATTATCTTTGCCATGTGTGACCAATCATATTTATATAAGACTAGAATGAAATGGTTGATGGGAACTAGTCCTGCTGATCTGTAGAGCACTAAAGAATGACAAGATATGCAATGAGACAAAACACATACTGGGGAAATAGAATGATTGATTATTTTATTTTCATTTATGATGGCTTATCACTGGCTTTGCTCTAGGTATTGTTTGTTTGTTTGAGTTCTCCTGTGTCTAAAGTAAATTTCCTTTGCATGAGTTCTTGATTATGTTAATGAAATAGAACATAGAGGCTTTAGAGAGGGAATGGAAATGGAATGTCCCATATTACTGTTAACTAGTTGCATTTTTGCTACATCTCTAACTGAACTGGATCTGGCAATATGACTACGAAGGAAGATTGGAAAGAATAATGAAAAGTACATAAATAGTCAATATTCATGGGGTAGAGGGAGAAAGATTTGTATCCTAACATGTACTCTTTTGTGTTCTCTCTCTCTTCTACAGAGGTGGTGATCAAAGTCCAAGTGTATGAAAATGGCGATTTATCCCCACTTTCCCAGGCAGCTGTGGAAGTGTATGGCAACCAAACATCTTTGGCTTCAGGCACCACTGATCATGAGGGTATCAGTATGCTCCCCATCAGCTATCGCTTGGGCACCTGGGTCCTTGTCATGGCCTCCAAGCGTGGCTTTGTTACAAACTCTGTTCCTTGGCGTGTCAACAAACTACCACGTGAGTGTTGGCAACCATTGGTTGAAAGAACCTAGTGATTGGGAAATTACAGAGGCCTGGGTGTGTAGCAGGCACCTTATGGGTGGATAACAAAAGATACATCTATTATTATGAGAGCCAGTTTGGTGTAGTGGTTAAGGCATCAGACTAGAAACTGGAAGACCATGAGTTCTAGTCCTGCCTTAGGCACAAAGCCAGCTGGGTGACCTTGGGCCAGTCCCTCTCTCTCAGCCCTAGGAAGGATGCAATGGCAAATTCCTTCTGAAAAACCTGCCAAGAAAACTGCAGGGACTTGTCCAGGCAGTCTCCAGGAATCGACTGAACACATTAAAAAAAAAAAAGTTATCAAGACACTTTCCAGTGTTGTAAGAAAATCCAAACTCTATGGAGTTTAGTAAGTAGAAGAAAATAGCATATTTTTCTTCAAAACAATAAGAATACTTAATATTTTGCAGATATTTTAAGCAACCTTTCTTGAAGACTATGGCATCATCCCAAAACTTTGGCCAGTTTTCTCAATATTGCAAAGTTAGATTCCACTGAGTGTACATGGATTTCATATCAAGGTGTATGTTTGTGTTTTCAAAAAGTTGTATGAGAAGTGTGTTAATATAAGAAAAGGGGAGCTCACTTAGATTTTACCAAAGCTAATCTAGTCTGGAATTCTGCTTCTCATAATGACCACCTGGATGTTTTAGGGAAGCCTTTGAAGAGGACATGAGGGCAATAGCTCCCCTGTTATTGCTGCCAGCATCTTCAGCTGCAAAATGCTGCCTTACAGATGTTAGAAGTTACAGCCATCATGTTGCCATTGTAACTGGTAATCATAGATGATGGAGTTATTTTCCATGATCATGTCTAATATCCCTTTAAAGCCACCTAAGCCAATAAGAACAGAAGATACAGAGAGCAATTTGGTGTTATTCCATCCCTGTTCATCATTTGGAGTATTATGATGGGAATAGAAGTGTTGCATAATTAGATAGTTGGCAATCCCAGTGAGAAATAGCTGGTTGTATAGTGGTATTAGTGTTATGGTCATCTGGCTTGGACATAAATTGCCTGGAACTAGGTTGAGATTGTTGTTGCCTTAGTATTTATTGAAAGGCTGCTTGCAAAGGGTCAAGAGATTGATATGGATAGCGGTTTGTCCAAATATCAGTATGGATAGTGGTATTAATGAGTAGAGAAGAACAGAAAGAGAATGGAATCAGTAGTAAGACTGACTTGAAGGCACATATAACACACGTAAAGCATCCTGGCCAGTATAGCTTGAAGCAGAATTGTACTGAGCTCCAATAGTAGGCTGAGAAGGATCGCATATGGGTTTAAGTCTCACATTGGCCCCTTTCCCAATCTATTTTGAACAAGTGTTTACTAGGGAATATATCCACAACTTATTTTCCAGGCCAGGTTTCAGCCCTGTGTTACAAAAAAACCCAGTGCAAACTGTGTGTGCATCTGACCAAGTGCAAACTTTCGTTCCTTGTAATAGCAACAGCAACTAACGAGGGATATCTTCAAGGAGAGGTCAGTGACGTAAAATGGTAGGTGTAACCAGGTGATCAAAGCCCTGCTCCTTTTTACACGTGTGCTGAATGTGATTCACATCAAAAAGGATGTTCCTCTGATTGCACTGTTGGGCCTGCCATTTTCATATTGTTTCAACCTACAGTACTAGGGACACCCTGCAACTAACCCACATTGCTGAGAACAGAAAAATGTAGCTGTCAAGAAAGCTTGAACCGTTTTTAAATTAATTTTTAAATTAAGTGAAAGTCCGTCAGCTTCCAGTTAGGCTGAAATCAAGAGTGACAACTTGATGGATTTGAGAACACTGGGTTCTTTTTTATACATATATAATTTTTATTGAAGAAATTTTTAACAAAGTAAAAACCATGAAAGAAAGTAAAGATAACAAGGAAAAATAGTAAATAGTGAAGAAAGAAAATAGAAAAAGAAATAGGAAAGGGGAAAGGAAAAGAAAGTTGACAGAACTAGCAGAGATGGCAAAATTATGTTGTTTGATTAGAGAAAGATCAACAATTACATTTATCAGTGACTGGAAACCCCTTATGGACTTTTTGCTGAAAAAAGAGAAGAACTTGTGATTTATGGGTTTGAAGATTAGAAAGGGTAGCTTTGGAAAGAAAGAAATTATGTTGTAACATTAGAGAGAGGGGATAAAATATAAATGCATTTATAACTGCTGTCAAAAAGATCAGAAGCTACTTCCTTATAATCTTTTCTTTTTGTCTTTTTGTCTTTTTTTCTTTTCGATTTCTTTTTCTATTTTCTTATTCACTATTCTTTTTTATTTTCTTTGTTTCTTTTCTAATATTTGTATTGTTTTTATCTTGTTAAAAATTTCCTCAATAAAATTATATTTAAAAAAGAAAAAGGGCTGTGATAGAGAGCCAGTGAAAAAGTGAGCCTCTCCATTACAGAACTCACAGGCCGAGTCTTAGCAGTCATACAACAAACTACTTTAATGGAGCCAATAATGTCAGGATGTTTGCCAATCATTTTATGGCACAGGGTACATAGGATACCAACTGCTTCCTACTAGGAATTGATGGGGGTTCTGCATTTCCCCAAATTGTAGCTTTTGTCCCAGTTATCTGAATCACTGATGAAGAGTTATCAGCAGCTGATTGTTTTAAGCTAGGATGCATGTATCAATTTAAAAACAAATTCAGTTATCTTCTGAACCACAGTGTGCTTGCACTTAAGTTTGTACTTACGTCCTCAGTATTAAAAAAATGTATATGGAAGCACTGATATCTATATTTACAGCATATTGCTGATTTCCTCCTATATCCTGCCTAGAGTCGGAAACTATTGACAATAGTTATTTAAAAGCCAATTATGACTTCTGTTTCCAAACCCCAAGGTGGGTCAATAAAGTGACCTTATTACCAGGGTCACTGTGTCCTTCTAATCATGCACACTCACCTATGGTATGAGCATTTTGTTTTAATGGAAGGGTTGCCAAGTAACTATGTAAATCCAAATGGCAGAATTGGTTAATTATAATAAATTATTACAGCTATGGTGCTTGCAAGTAATTTTCTTTTATGATTGGGGAAGACATTGAAGCAGTTGCAACACTTAACAGAAAACTGGGTGGAAAAAATGTTTTCCACTGAACTCCCATTGAAATCATAGTCTTAACAGAAGGTCACCCAGTGGAATCTCTGCTTTGTATCTGGATTGTTAGGTGTGGAACAGAGAACAGAAACTTGGAGTTGTAATTGACCAAATTTGGGGGAGTGCCTGTTGTAGGTTGAATTGAGTTCTTAATCCCCCTGCTTTACCAGAATTCATAACAATTCTATGACTAACCTGGTTTATGCAGGATGAGTTCTACCATTAGGTAGAGTAAGCTGCTGCTGCCTCAAGCAGCAGTTGCTAAAATTTGAAGGCAACTGTGATTGTTTCCATTCCCTGAGTCTGTTTGATTTAGTCTGCCGCTACCTCTAGGTAAATGACTTGCTTTGATGTAGCTAGCGGCAGGCACGAAGGCAGTCTTAAGCTTGTCAGGTAGATATAGATATACACATACACACATTTTTAAAAATTAAAATAAGGGTCCACAGTGATCTGAGCAGGGTTAGCATCACCATGGACTGTAATAATAAAAATTTTGAAGTATTCCTTGTATTTAGAATTTTAGTATTTTATGCACAAATTAATTTTATAATTTAGTGGTTTAGCTTTATCTAACCTTTTAGCATTTCAGTACTTATATTTTATTGCTCTATTTATCAATTTTATTATGCTGTTGCATTCCTGGTCAGTAATTGCAACTGAACTGAGTCAACATGGAGAGAGTGACTCAGCCAACTCCACCATCCCATTTCTATATCTGTGTTACTCCTTTGGTCATCAGGGTTGGTGGGGGACCAAGAAGCTACCTAGAGAAGCTCCATTCTGTAGGACCAATCTAGGTTCTCATCTTTGTGCAGGTGAACTGGTTGAATTAAGACCAGGAACCCATATCTAACTCAGTATAGTTTGGGATTCACTGGGGACTGATTCTAATTTAGAATGACCATGTTATTGAGTTCATGACACAAGCCACACAAAAATTAATCAAGATTAAAACCAAAGAACTTTAGCATGTTGTATGAATTTCAACTTATATAATAAAGTAATCGAAAACCTTTTGTATTTCATTTGTGTTGTTGTAATAAAGGAAAAATAAAAATGGTATGATTTATAATAATGATTTATAATTATTATGAACATGCAAAGAAAAATATTTTTCATTATTAGACAAAAAAACCCATCTATCACTGGATGTATTCTAAAATTAAATTCAGAAAAAAATTCTTCTGTTAAAATAATGCTCATGAGTAATGTAATACTCTTCTGTTGCAATTTTACAAAATATGTGTAACACTGTTCTAATAGTAGCGTTCCAGTGGAAAAGGGTTGGGCTACTTAAAGACTGTGAGCCACATATAGTTAACTGGTGTGTTCTCTGGAACTCACTGCCATCTTGTTTAAGTCCTCTCTTCAATGATAGCTCAGTACAACATCTGTTATCAAGGCTTTAATACTAGATGAAGGAGAACAGGCAACTATTTCTTCCAGCAGTTTTCTCCCAGGTTAGGACTGGAGAGTGTGCAGATGAAGTGGTTATGATCTATAGGAATTCCATGTCACTGATCAGTTGCAGCATCTGATAGTCTGCCAGTTTTAAGTCCTTGCTGTTGCATTTGGGTGGCTGGGGCTGTGTAGGAATATTGTTAATGTATCATCCATTCTCAAACTTAACCCCTTCTTCAGCTAGCTAAGTTGATCTTGATTCTGATGTTGTCAATGAATTTCAATGTCCACTTTGACTTTGCCCAGTCAGGAGCATCTTAGGATTTTAGGTCCTCCATGACAACTATAACTAGCTGGTATCTGGCCCCATGCATACAGCCACACTGGATTTGGCATTACATTTGTGGAGCTGATAATGTGAATGTGGCACAGCCTTCTGTGACTTCTATCATGGACAAATTACTTGCTGATCAGTCTTAAATTGTGGCTGGTACAAACCTCTGAAGGTATGAAGAACTGATTAAAAGGGCTTGACCCTGGTGCTTGATGAATCCAGATGGTTTCTTGTATGAGTTTGTCAACATTACTGTTGAAGTGCTTCCTGATCTGTGGAATGTAGAGATGGCACAGGTGAGCAACACTATTGCTTCTAAATGCTTTCTTCCCTCTTGAGCTAAATCAGCTCCTTTACTAGTAAGTTGAATGTGATTAAGTGGATGGGAAATCAAGTAGAAGTGAAGGAACTCTTGAGACAGATCAAACTGAGCTAGGAGTAAGGTCCATTTAAATTCCTGTATTATGGTAACAGAGGTGGCAATGAGTGTATATTTCTTTCTATACTTGTTACATCTCCACAGAACTTGCTGATGTTGCTTTTCTGAACTGTGAGACAACTCCTTGACCAAAATGTTGCAGGGAAACAAGCTGGAACATGGATAAATTTGATCAGTTCCACTTCAGGTTGGGACAGAATGATATACAGATCTAATTTCAGCAATCACTCATCTTGCAATTATGAATTCTTTTCAGTTTGTAGAATATGAAGTTATTAATAGATTGTGAAAGAAGTACTGATTAATGAAGGTATCAATGCCTCCTTCAAGACTTATATTAAAGACATTTTGCATGATCCAAAAATTCTGTGCAATCACAAGCTAGATCCAAACATTCCTTTCCTGGAAAAGGTAACTCAGAAAGTGATGGCCCTGCAAGCTCAGATGCATCTAGGTCAGTAATAGTGAACCTTTTGGGCTCAGTGTGTCAAAAATTTGGAAAATGCCTAACTTGACTGCTGGCGTGTCACACACCCTTCACCTAACAAAAAAGAAACCATTCTTTACATACTCATTTATTGGTAAAAAATTATTGTTATTGCCCCTTTGTGCAAAGCCAGTTCCTGCAGAAGCTGCTTGCAATTTGCAAAAGCACGGCCCTTCACTCAAAGGCACCCCTTTGCACAAATTGCAAGTGGCTTCTCCAGGAACCAGCTTTGTGCGAAGGGGCAATAAGCATAGGTTCGCCATCACTGATTTAGGTGGTTCTCATTATCTGAATCCACTTCAGTTGGACTTTCAATTAAGATATGATCCTGAAACTGCAACTCTGCTACTTCTCCTGGACGTCTCAGTATCTTAATACTAATCATGGTATCTTCTGGACTATGTAATCAGATTGGGCCTTGGAGGCAGTCTTTCACAGTGATTCTGGTCTTTGTGTTGGAAGAAAGCTGAGAGGTTCAGTGAGTGAGTGAGATTTGATCAAACAAAAGTGGAAGTATCTCACATGCAATTGAAGATGCAGGTTTGCATGGAGAGCAGATGTTCTGCTGTTGAAATAAGGTTGAATATCACTGGAATTGAGGTTGCACTGAAAGCTGTCGTTTCTGATGTTACTCCCATCTGTGTTTGTTTGGAATAATACTGCAGGAATACTCATTTATCACAAATGAACTGTGAAATTGTTCACTCCTAGTTGGCTCTTCCCAATAATTAGAATTTGAAATCTTGCAATCTTGTCTGAATGTGAATTGAAAATCCTGACATTGCTTCTTTTACAAGCCAAGATTTATAAACCAATAACAAATTCTTTGGCATCCTAGCTTTTTTCCACGCAAATGTGGCTCACATATTTTAACAAAATAGCAGAGGGCCACAGATAGGGTCATGAGTGTCCCCAGTGGAGAAATTTGACAGGAAGAAAACTATAAATAAGAGATTGGGAGTTACTTGCAAGGTCCCAAAATTTCTTCCCCACTCCTCTCCTATTCAAGTTTCATTTTTCCTTCTTTGCTTCAGCTCTATTCATGGATACTATTATATTATAATCTGCACTGAAACTAAAGGTAAGCACAGCAAAATTTATTTCATTCCCCCACTAGTGATTTTTTTAGCATGTTCCGGAGTCATCCAACCATCATTGTGGTTATATAACACTGATGAGGATAGGTTTTAAACCACTCATAGTGGCAGGGTGATACTAGAAAGACTCTGTAGGACGTTATGGGGAAATTGTCTTAATCAGATTTTTCAAATCCATTTGCAAATTTTGATTAAAATATGGGCTGACTCATAGAATTGCTATATTAGAATAGAATATTCAGTATCTATTGTAGATATAATCAATATTCCCACTCTCCTATTGTATTTCCATTAAGCTTTCCCCTTACCATCAGTTTGTTGGCTCAGTAAATTATTTTAAATTATTGGATCTGTAAATAATTTATTAGACTGAGAAAATTTATTTAAGGAAAAAAACCAGGAAGCCAACCCTGGATGTCCCTGATTTGGAAATTATTGCTCCTAAGGATTGAAGCCAAAGAAAATGAAAGGCAGTTAGCAGCTTGAAGCCCCAAGTTATCTCTTGTAGATTTGGATGCTCAATCCATTGTTTGAGTAGTGATAATTCAGTTGAGCCACTGCAAAAGATAAGACCACAATCTAGAAAAGCATGTACACTTCCTCATATTTTTGGTGAGATTTTCTTTTCGCTATCTGCCCTCAGCAGAACTCCCTTATTTCTAGTATGCCTCAGAAGACAGGTTGTATGAGAGTTAGCTTCCAACTTCCTTCCAAGGAAAAAGGAGTTTTATATTAATTGTTTTTTTTTCCCTTGCAGTCTATGCTTCTGTAAGTCTCTATCTGCTTCCAGAGCGTCCTGCAACACTTATCCTTTATGATGACTTGATACAAATCCTTCTTGGTTCTCCAGGTAAGTCCCAAGATCCATTTTGTTTTTGTTTTTAAAAAAAAAAGGTTGGGCAGCTGGCACTCAGTCACTAAACTGGATCCCACATAATTGAAATGCTGTCTTTTGAGCACAGGGGAAATGAATTCTGCTAATGGCCGCAGAATAGCTTGCTACAATTCCTGTGCCGTATTATCAAATGGTGATCTCTGGGATGTAGAAGTTGTGATGGTGCAGATTGGGCCTTTGCAGTGGCTCAGCTTTGGTAGAATCATAAGCAAATGATTTGAAACCTTACCCATTTCTCAGTGAGTCCTGATAGAGACAGGAGCCCACATGAAGAGTGTACTGGCAAGTGGAGGATGATAAAAATAGGGTGGTGAATGCTTTTGGAGTTTCACTTTAAGATGCTTTTGTTGGGAGTATCAGTTGCTGCTTATCCATTGTGTTAGGGGCTGATCCGGAAGAGGCCTCCATAAAATGGACAAATAAGTCATGACATACTCACTTGGCTTGTTTTGCATATTGTCTTGTCTGGTTATCCATGGTGAAGATCTAAATAGGATATTGGAGTCCCATCTTGGATTTAGGAAAACTTTGTGAGCCCAATTTCTATTGTCATTTCAATGCCTACTTTCAAGCCTATCTATTCAGATTTAGATCAAAACCTCAGATTCTTCTGGATGCTTAATTGTGTATCTGGGGCCATTTTTTTTTTTTTGAGAATTCAGACAATTCAGTCTATGAGTCATGATCCCACAATGGATTGTGGGTAACTTTGAGGAGGATCCAAACTATTTTTTAAAAATTTTCCCCCAATAGAAAATTAAATTAAGTAGTCAAGTTCAGAGTTTTTAGTATTATTAAGCTCTAATTACAAATTGATTTTCTACCAGCTTCCTTTTCTTAGGTATGTAGGTTCTATGAACGGCTAACAAAATTGTATTCTTTAAATTACTAATTTATAGGACATTTGATTAAAACATAAATGTATGTTCATGGACTGGAGTTTTTAATGCAGTTAACACAATTGAAATAGACAAAGCTCAAATTTCTTCAGAGTAAAATAACCTATATCACTTTTAAACATGAGATAAACTATTATTGGATATTGATGACCCATTAATACCAATAACGGATAACTGGATTTGAATTCTCTTGGAAATATTCATCTGCCTCCAGCAATGTGGCATGTGGTAGTCTTTGGAATGTCTGTAGAAATGTACGTGTTAATGAAGTTAGTGAATCCATTCAGTGCTAAACTGATAACTTGTGCACTCACTGCTACTGAAAAGGAACAATTCGTTGACATCTCTTCTGACGCTACTTTGAAAATGAAATTCCTGACAATATCTCTTCCTGAATTTTGGAACAATGTGCAAAATGAATACAACAAAATAAGAAGGAAGTTTATCAGCATACTGATTCCATCTGCAACAATTGATTTTTGTGTGTAAGGGTTAGAGTTGCTGCTTATAAAGAACAAATAGTGATCAGAAATAAATGTGGAACCAAAAGAGAGGGTGGCTGTTTTGAAAATGACACAGTGCATGCAAAAGTTTAGGCATTTCTGCTTAAATTGTATGTTTCAATTAATCACAGACTGAACAGATGTAAACCCAATCTCTCATCATACCACGTTAAATATGACTTCTTTCTGCAAATTTGGATATATACTTACTTTTATGTGCAGTTGTTTACATATTCAAAATTTTTAAAAATGGTGAATATGTCAGGTGCAGAAGTTTGGACACCCTTTCAGTCAATACAGGACACCTCTGCTGGCAATAGTAACAGCTTCCAAAAGTTTCCTGTGGCCTTTTCCCCCCTTGTTTTTGGAATTTTTGCCCATTCTTCCTTGCAGAACTCTTCTAGCTCAGAAATATTCATAGATCTCCTTGCAAATACTGCATGTCTGAGATTTCCTCAAAGATTTTCAATAATCTCCAAGTCCAGTAACTATGAAGGCTATTTCAAAACCTTTATTTTTCTTTCCTGTAAGTGCTTCACAGTTTGGATGTACATTTTGGATCATCGTCTTAATGAAATTTCCAACCTCTTTTCAACTTCACTTTCTTCTCTGACCTCGGAACATTAGCTTCTAGGGTAGGTTGCTTTTAGTTGAGCTCATCCTTCCACCCACACAAACCTGTGCCACTAGCTGCCACACAACTTCAAAACAGTAACCTCTACCCTTAACAAGATATTCTTTCCTTCAAACGCTTCACCCTTTTTTCTCCTGTATTGGTATGGTTGAACGCTTTTTCTTTCACCTGTCCAAACCACTTTCATTCCAAACAATTCAGGCTTATCAAGATTTTCTTTTGCCTGCATTACATGATGACTTTGGGGATGAGGTCAGAGAATAGTTTTCTTTCTCTCAATTCCCCCATGCAGGTCATGTTGCATAAGCATTGCTGTACTGTGGACTTGTGGACAACTACTTCAGGTAAACTATTCAGCAAGTCATTTAGAGTGATTTGCGGGTTCTGTTTTGCAGATCTGATCAGTTTGGGGGCAGTTCTAGCAGAAGTTTTTCTTGATCTTCTGGATCTTTCCTTCAGTTCAGCAGCTTTACAGCCTTCTCCGATTTTGTAAGGGTTTAATTATCTTTGTCTTCAATGCTCAGAGAGGTGCTTGAAGGGCCCTATGTTTTTTGTTAAAAGTAGACAGAACAATAGTTCCAACCTTAAAGGTTGGAAGGGTCAAATATTCGTTCATTTGCGGAATTGTCTTATCCTGGCTAATTGTAGCTCTAATGAGATAATAACTTTTTTGGACTTTTTTGAAAACTTTAGAGGGGGGAAAAAACACTGAATCAACTGGAAGGGTACTCAGACTTCTGCATCTGTTATATTCAGTTTTCTTATTTTGAATCTGCAAACAACTGCACGTAAGCTTGTGTTCAAATTTGCAGAAAAATGTTGTGTTTAACTTTGTTCCGTACAGAGGTCATCTTTTGATCACTTAGGGGTTCATTGAAACATACAACTTGACCAAAAGTGCCTACACTTTTGGATGCAGTATCCATGTTTCAGGAATTATGCAAAAATAAACAAGCTTATCCTTTCTATTAAATTATGGTTTTAAATTTGATTTTAAATTTCCATTGAAAAGTGGTATACTTATTTCTTGCCTGATCCCAACTCCAGTGCAATCATTAGTTTTATTCATAGGGAGGATTCACATAAATTTATTTGTCATTTCAGGAAATCATAATATCACAAAGTTTGAGAACCTCTGCACTTTTTTATAGTGGGCTCATATATAGAAATAAAATGGATATAACCTTATTTAATTAAATTATTTAGGAACCTGGAGATGGGTAGTAGACAATCATGCCTTTGTTGTATGTAATTGATACATTCAAACCATGTCAAGTAAAAGCATCTGTATTATCATGATATTACCACCATTTTTGTCAACTTTTCCATTAAAGCATATGGAAATATTCAAAGTCTTTCCTGTTTTCCAGGACCTTGCTACTTCCTGCCTGGCTGCATCCAATAAGAAAACTATCAACTCTTTATGTTTCAAGGTGTCATTTGGATTATCAAAAAAACTTAGTTAAGGCCAACTTAGGATCTAATATTATGGCCTGGGTTGTATCTGTCCTATTTTAATTAAAAAAAAATCAGTTCAAAAAGGCTGAATAATTTTACAAGACCACCATATAGGTACCTATTTCTTTATGTTTTCTCCAACACATGGGTCTTATACTAGAATTTGAATTTGAAAGGTGCGTCTCGTGGTTAATGACCAAACGTTTATGGATACTTTCTTGAGTTATTGCACTGCAAACTTGTGCACTGAGGCCCAGCACTGGAAGCAAACTCTAAGGATTCTGTGGTCTTTTATGAATACTGCCCAGTTAGGCCAGAAGGTTTAAGTGTTGATCATTGCAGGAGCTAAGAGCCAGCCATGGGCACAGTTCCAGCGCAAATCTGCCCGTCTGTCCCGCAGTTCCACCTACAGCCAGCTTTCAGCCACCTTGACCGCCGCCAGTGGTGGGCCAGACATGAGAGGGTTCCCGTCCTTCATTGGGGCTGAAAGTAATGGCAGCGGTAAGCGGCCAGAATGGGTGTGGGATAGGGAGGGTTGGAACATTAAACCTAGCCATTACATTACAGCTTGTCTCCGACACCAGATTTGGAGGTATGAAATATATGTTTAATTAATTAATTAATATACACAATCATCGTTGGGCGTGGTGTCTGTTACGAACACTGATACCAGCCTGCCAAACTCTTCCCTGGAATCTTTACCCTCACATCCTTTATAACTGAGTTTGGGATGTTCAGCTAAAGAGTTCCACCTGAGCAGGTAGTTACCCTGCCACCATCTGTTCTCGAATAGGAAGATAGCCCATTACCACCTGGAACATGGAGCAGAACACGAAATCCCCCTTACCCTGGAATAAGTTATTAAATAAATGGCTGTGAAGCCAATAACCAGGCCCAAACAGTTTTGGAGGGCATGGGTTTTATATTTTAATAGAAGAAACAAAGTAAAGATTTGAGAGAATAATGTAATTGCTATGAATTACATGAGGCTGAGATCTACACTCTGTAATCTGTAAACATTCTGAGTGAACAAACAAAGAGATATCCAGCAAGCCAGCCCTTACAATAAATTAAATAACCAATTAATTAAATGTTCCCTTCCAACTTTGCCAGCCCTTTCTAGGCTTTGGGCTTAAATCTTTAGCCCAGTCACATGAAATCTGTTTTCGTAACTGCCCAATTCCTGCAGTGCCTCCAAGCAAAGCTCACTGAGAACAAAGAAACTTTTAACTTCCCCTCCCTCTGAATTCTGCCCCTCGTCCCCCTGTTTATTGGAGAGAGTAGTGGTTGTATTTTGATAATACTTGATCATAATTAAAAATCCTTTTAATCCACTACAATTATTATACACTACTGTGTGCACAGGTAGGCATAGGAGTACCTTTTGGATTTTCTCTTTTGAAAATGCATAGCCAATGTATATGTGGCTTCTGGGCCTTTGGGGATGTGATAGCTGTCTTTTCTTCACCCTCTCTTTGTACAGCTAGTAATACGTGGTTGGAGCTGGTGCCTATTGTTGCAGTCAGCGTTCACCTCTTCACTGGAAATGGCACAGAAGTCCAGCTTTCTGGTTCTGTCCACCTCTCCATCCCGCTGCCACCTGGCACAGCTGCTGCGGCAAGTACCAGTGTGCCAGCCTGGCGCTTTGACCTCAAGAGTGGTGAGTGATGGAATGCTTGGGAATCATATTTTTAATGGTTTAATCATTATTGTATCCAATAATTACAAACATATGAGGCAAGGAATAATATTGTTTGTGTAAAAAGAGGCTTGGCAGGAAGCACACTGAGTGATTAATAGGATCCCAACATCCTCTCCTTCATCTATGGAAGCAAGTTCTCTGCAGGGTCATAAAATTCTTAAGTGCTTCTGGAAAAACATTAGGAAATCCTGCAGGGCAAGCAAGAACCATGCCTACAAGAAACAAATCTGATGTGCAGGCGTTTTGTTCCCAGGAAGAGGATGAGGTTGAGATTGACGCAAGCGTTCTACTTCTAAACTACCACTGAAGCAGTCTAGATGGCTGGGTTTCTCATGCAGCTCTTGATGTTTATACATCAGCTCTTCCAATTTACAACTGTGTGGGAATATATGATTTATTTCTATAATGCCCTGTGAATCTAAGTTGGTTTTCTTTGTTTACCCCTAAGTGCGAGCAGTATGAGCAAAATGCTGTCTGGTATTGTTCATTTTGGGGCAAACAGGGTTAATCAAGGTCTCCTAGCCTCTTTCAAGTTAGGGGTTATAGTTAGGGTTAATGCTGAAGTTATTAAATGAAGAGATGGGACTAGAATTCTAGATAGGGGAGATATTCTGAGAGCTACACTGTGTTCCTAGATTGCCTGTTTCCTGTTCCAACTTTGTGCTTCTCCTGCACAAGAAACCACACTAGGCATGCCACAGTACAGCTGCTGATCACAATATGCCTCCGTGCTCTTGAATAATTTTGATTAAGAGGGGTTTGGGGGGATAGGGCTGGTGAGTAGTACTCTTCCTTTCAGGTAGAGGTTTATTCAGATGGCCTTTTTAATTGCTTCACGTTCAGTCAAACTCTCTCTTCTTAGGGCTGTGGATCCGGAATGGAACCGGACTCATCCGCAAGGAGGGGAATCAGCTTTACTGGACATTTGTCTCTCCACAGCTGGGCTATTGGGCAGCTGCCATGCTGTCTCCTGCATCAGGTAAAATTGCCACAGCCAAAGACTCTGAAAAGTAAACTGATCTCAGTGCGCACAAGAGGAGAAGTTTTCTGCATACCTGGTATCCTGGTATGAAGGAGATTAACATTAGGCCACTGGACATTCCTCTCTTAGCAGTTAAGAGAATGGCCCTCTGCACAGTTCCCACACAGGTCCTTAGTAAAAGACTGAAAATGTCTCTGCCTTAACTAGTTGAGGGATAACTTGACTTCTGAGAGTTAAAGCTATCCAGTTGCTGAGATTCCTGTAACTTTATCCTATTTTCTTCAGTAAATCTTGCTAAACACAGGGAGAATCTTGCTTCCTGTTGAAGTGGGCTGCCAAGAACTTGATCCTGGTGGGAATTGTTTTGGAGTGTGGCATTTTTTGGATTGTAATTTCTAGAACAACTCTCAGTTTGAGTGGAATGTTTTCTTCCTAACTATTGAGTTTGGGAAACGTACCCTGCCTGTTTCATACATGCACGTGGTATTGGGACACATGTACACAAGGGGTGGGGCTTAGCACACAGTACTGTGTTCATTATCTCCCCCCCCCCATCTTTTCTGCAGACACATTTCCAGTGGAAGATCTCATTCTCTAAACCTCTTGTTGCTTTGGCCTTTTTAATTGTTACTTTACAATTATTTATGTTATTCTAATTAAACTGCATTTTTAAAAACTGAATGGAATTGTAAGCCATCCAGAGAATGTTATTTAAAGGGCTTTATATAAATACTTATGATAGATAGTAAATATTGTTTCCAAATGGAGTGGAAAAGGGGTGGGGCAATGCCCCAAACTGTCTAGTCATAAGAGCTGCTTCTCTGCAGGGCTGGCAACTTCAACCGCAGGAATTAAAGATATTGCCACCTACCATACTATCTTTCTACTTACTATCTTGGGTGCCCTGGCATTGCTGGTCCTCATTTTGCTCTGCCTGCTTATCTACTACTGCAGGTGAGTGCCACGCTTTCTTCTCTCCTTCTCCCCTACCACCTGTTGCTTCTAATTCCAGCCCCTTCTCTAAAAACTTTTTTCATAGCCTTAGTAAGTATCACAACTTTACCAAAGCTTACTTATTGCATCATATTTTATTTTATTTAGATATTATACATTTTATTTGCATACTACTTACTTCAGTAATTGGTCCTGAGTCCATGAAACTGAGCGCACCTGTTTCCACTATAAATTCAGAAGTTACAACTGCCCACCATCAATAAAATCAGCATCATGGAATGTTTACTTCTGGGAATTTCAGACAGGGCATTTTGAAAAGCAACACACCCCTGCAAGTAATCAGTTGGGGCAGAGCCTAGGCATGGCAGCTGAGCTGAGGATTGTAGGATTCCAATTCTTTGGAATTTGACAGCTGTTCCAAACACTTTGACACTGGTCACTGGACAATGTCAGGCAGTCTTTGTGGCTGATTAGTAATGGATCAGTTACTTTCCCCTCCCCATCTCCAAGGCCCTCTTTCGTCACCCTTGGCCTTCCTTCCCATGTTTTAGTTAAGGGTTTTCAAACTTTTTCAGGCCATGGAACTTGTTTGCTTAAAAAAAAAATCGAGAGGTTGAGTTTTTAAATTTCAGCTGACAAGCCCTTCCCTTTTCACTGTACGGAGAAAAAGTGCTATGGACAATCCTGAAGAATGGTGTTGAGGCATGAGCGGATGGCTGAGTGCTTTCAATTTTTTTCCCTCAGTCCCTTACAGAGAGGTTTATTTTCTCCCTTAATCTCTGGGAGGGAGGGAGGGAGGGTTGCCCCCCAGTCCCCCAGAACATTCAAGCCCTTGTGGAACTCTAGGGCTCCAGTTTGAAAAATCCCATTCTATTGGGCAGTGCTGTATAAGAAAGGGACAGTGTCCCTGGATGTGCAGAAGTGCCTTTTCCTCAGTCTGGAAGGAAGCACCTGCAATTCAGCCAGAAAATGGGGAAGAGTAACGTAATTCAGAAGCTTAAGCTTCCAGGGAAATTTGAACCCAGGATCTTTCATTAGAAAGTAAGGGTTGTCCATCATTATTGCTGCATCTCAAAACCTTCTCACTTATGCCAAGGAGAGATTATTTCACTTGGTCCAGAAATTTGTGCTGGAATTAACTGGCTGGAGACAAGTGTGTGTCTCTAGCAAGCAGAGTATTCTTTCTTTTTTTTGATGGAATTTCATAAAAGTACAGCTAGAAAGGACCCCAGGTCAAGGTCTGTAAGCATGCTCACCTTCCTCTTATCACCACAACACACTTCTCTTGTGTCCAAGGCCAGAGCTATCGACCTACTCAAACTGCTCTCATTAGAGAGCCCAGGTGCCACAAAAGGAGGGCCTGATACATTTCCATGCAGTTCAGGTAAGTCAGCTCCAAATATTGACCTGGACATGGAAATGAATACTTGGTCAAAACCCAAGCATTCTCTGAGCAAACTGGGGCGATACATTTAAATTCTGTTACTCAGTATCCTGATTCTGAGTTTCAGGATTCCCTAATGTCCCAAAAGAAAGGAAGCAGATGGAAGTGGGAATTCAAGAGAAGGAAGACCATGATTCAAGGACCTGGACTATTACTAAGAGATCAAATCCTCAATTTCACAAGAGCTGAAGGGTCATTAGTAGAAGCTGCAATTATTTTCTTTGGAATAAAGCCATTTTAATCTTCTTTTCTGCATATGGAGACATTTTGGCAGTGCATTCCTTCCATACACTTTGGCTGCTGATTCCCATTTATGTCACTCTTCCTTTGACCTCTCCCTGCCCTAAGTAGACACTTAGTTTGGATGCATGAGAGAAACCTCAGGTAAATTCTACTCCTGTTAAAAACTTAGAAGAAAGATCTCTAGCTACTTCCTTATCATTAGTTCTAAAGAAGAAACAGTGATTATTTTTCCTGGGCAAATAACATTTTTTTGTCCAATGTGTACAAGGTACTACTTTAGGAGCAAAAACATAGTCTTCACTCACAATAGTTAAATGGATTAAACTTGGAAGTAAGGGTCATCCTTTGCTGGGATCCCAGAATTGCCGGTTGCTTATCTTTAAAACATATTCTACCATACTGTATTAATACTTTTATTTATGCATGTCTGCCTGCCTTCTGGTCTGGGTATTGCTTTCTCTGAGGGGGAGCAACTCATCAGATGGAGATGATCTTTCCCATCTTATTAACTGAGACCTTTCAGGTGGAATACCTCTGAACATCTTTTGTGTGCAGAGGTATTCTAGCTGAAGTTAATAAGATGGGAATTTTCAAGTGTCATAGTTCTGTATTGCATCCCCTGAACACCTTTTGTGTGCAGATGATGCAGTATGTCAGAATGTGAACTACGATACTTCTCCATCTGTGCAGATCTTTGTACCCATTCTCTTTCTTTATCTCTTCCTTTCTAGGAGACTATGTCTGAAGCCACGTCAACAACATAGAAAGCTTCAGCTTTCTGGTGCTCTGGATGCATCCAAGAAAGATCAGGCTACATCAATGTCCCAAATTAATCTTATTTGCACAAGCCATATGGAGACAGCCTCATCCAATGGGGACATAGATGTACATACACCCATCCTCAAATCAGCCTTCTCCTCCTCCAGGGAGTTTGAGAGCTCCCGTGAGGAATTCTTCAAGCAAGTGCCAAACCAGAAGATTCGTCATGCCAGCAAGGCCTCCACAGCAGACACACTGAGCCAGCGATGTGGTCCCAAGGACGACTATCCTCGAGTGGTGGAGGGCTATTCACTGAAGGCAGCCCGGTCCATGGATGCCTCTGGCACACTTGAACCCCCTCTCCTGGAAGATTACAAGCGTAACTATTCACATCAGCGGATGGAAGACAAGAGTAATGAGACACAGCGCAAACAAGCACGCAATGATAGCAAGGCTTATTTACAGGAGCCCCCATCACCACCACCTCTTCCAGCTCCTTTTGACCATTATATGGCCCATAAAGGGGATGCCAAACCCCCTGATTTCATGATGTCACAGTCTGTAGACCACCTGGCCCGTCCTACTTCCCTGAGTCAACCTGGACAGCTAATCTTCTGTGGTTCTATTGACCATATGAAAGATACAGTGTACCGAAATGTCATGCCAACCCTCGTAATTCCTGCCCACTATATGCGCCTGGCTCCAACAGAGCAGACTACTGGGGGCTCTGAAAATCAACCAGATATGGACCCAACTGCTATGGGACTCCCTCACCAGTTTGGTCCCCAGGAACAACAGAGGCAGCAGCAGCTTCTCCAGCAGCAGCTGCAACATTCACAGTTCCAACTACAGCAACACCAAGTGGAAGACCCTGAGGGGAAGGGTTGGGGACCCCACACACAATCTGTCAGTGGTTCAGTCACCATACCAGTGTTGTTGAATGAATCCACTATGGCCCAATTGAATGGGGAGCTACAGGCACTGACTGAGAAGAAGTTGCTGGAACTGGGTGTGAAGCCACATCCACGAGCCTGGTTTGTATCTCTGGATGGGCGCTCCTCTCAAGTCCGTCATTCTTACATCGATCTCCAGGGCACTGAGAGGAACCGCAGCAATGATGCCAGCATGGACTCAGGTGTGGACGTCAATGAAGCCAAGCCCCCCAAGCGCCTGAAGGAGGAGCGCATGGCTCCTGCCATGGGTCCAACGTACTCTAAGCTGGTCTTTGCTGATGCTGACACCGAGCAAAGCAGCAGTGAGAGCCGCACCGCCATTTGTTCTCCTGAGGACAACTCACTGACCCCCCTGCTGGATGAAAACACCGACCACCGGGCCGCTACAATTCCTCGGCATGGGCGCAGCCGTGGCAACAGCTCTCGCAGCAGCAACAGCAACAGCGAACTGCGCCGTGACTCAATGACCAGCCCGGAAGATGACAGCAATGAACCTTCTGAAGGAACTGATGACCAGGGGGACAAGAAGAGTCCCTGGCAGAAGCGTGAGGAACGGCCTCTCATGGTTTTCAATGTGAAGTAGCCAGCAGGAGGAAGACAGTTCACCCTCATTGCACACTTTGGGTAGGGGAAGAGGGGCACCAGAACCACGGGGATCAGTATTTGCCTTTGAGCCTGGTCCGGCTTCCTTTTCCCTCCATCTCATCGAGTGCTCGGCTGAACTGAAGCCCGTATTTTTGGACAGAAGAGATGAATGAACGGAGCAAGGAGCAGAGTGCAGCCAAGCTGCACTAATGTTTTTCCCAGCCACTCAAGATGCTGTCTTGCTCAAGGCAGGTTAAGAAGTGCCACAGCAAACTACCTAAGAAAATTTGGCCTCTTCCTGTTTCCACCAACCACTGTGAGCCAGGCAACCCAGGGCACAGGAATTACAAAGGATGTGATGGCGGCAAAGGAAGTTTCATTGTTCTCTTGTCAATCTGTGGAGAGGATACAGCTTGTCCTGTCTGGTTCCAGTTCCTAGAATCCCTTGCTCTCCATCCAGTTTGGTATGACCAGAACTAGTGCTGGCCCCTTGCCCTGACACACTGGGAACAGAGGTGCAGTGGAAAGGCATGACTTAGCTCTATGACCCTCTTGCCCTCAGGGCTTTGTACAGTTCTTTTTTTAAATTAAGTCCTGTGGATTTTCCAAGCCAGAGTCTTGGAAGGGCGGGTGCCCAGGGCTCTAGGACGATGCCCATCTGTGTCTGTCATCCTTCTATGATCCAACAACTTGGATTAGAGTACAGGGCCCAGACAAGGGGGTGGGTTTGGGAAAATTTGGGCATTAGTGTGAGTAATATACATATGTGTGTGCATGCGTGTACGTCAGTGGTGGGTGGGAGTCTGAGCCGTGTGTGTGTGTGTGGGTAGATGTGTCAGTTGTGTCTGACCTCGCTGCCAAATGAACTCCTTAATGGAGTCATCTCTGTGCCCCCCCTTTTTCCCCTTGTGCCTGCAACTCCTCCGTTTCCTCTAAGTGCCTTCTGGCCCCAGTGTCCCCCTTCCTCCCCCCAGCCAGGCAGCTGTGAATGAAACCTTGATATCCATAGAAGCGTACAGGCATACCATCTGCTCATAGCTGCTCAGATCTTCCTTTCTGTATAATCCCCTTTTTTCCTGTAGTGAGTGCTTGGCAGGGGGATCAAGAAGGGGGATTGCTGAAGGAAAAACCAACTGGCACATCCCTGCTTGTAAGCGCAGTGGCCAACTTGCTAAGCCATCAGCAAAGACTTAGGGAACTGAGCCAACCAGCAACACAGTTGTGGTGATTGGGATCCTGAAGAGCAGCAGGACCATATTCAGGTCTTACAAAAGTGACAGAATGCACGATGAGCAGTCCCAAGTAAGGCATTTGTAGAGGTCTTGGAGGCCATTGGGGCACACGATGATTTCATCGGAAGAAGGGAATGGGGAACCACTAGTCAGCCCCACGCTGAGGCTTTTGTCAGCCAAATTGGAAGACAATGAATGGGGATGGGCGCATTGGTGGCTGCATATAAGAAAGTGGAACCTAAGAGCTTTTTAGCTTTTTGCTTTTATGTTTAAGGACAGCTGGGCTTTTATTAATCCCAGTTAGGCCCAAATCCTTTTCTAACAGCAGAAGGCAGCAAAGACTGAATAGGTCAGAAATAATTTGGGGAAATATTTTGTTTCAGACTCACCTTCATACCAACTGAAGACCTTAAAATAAAGGTGGGCATTCTTTTTTCTCTTGAGGGCAACATTCTTTAGAGATAAACTGGGAGGCAATATGCTGGTGACGGCCAGGCCAGAGCTGAAAGCAGGTAGCGCTTTTCTCCCATCCTTTTCTCTCTCTCAAACACACACCCATCATCCCCAGCTCTGCAAGCTGCTAGGGCTGTGTTTCTTACCCTTGGCAACTTTAAGAAGTTGCCTTCTTAAAGTTGCCAAGGTTGAGAAACACTGTGCTAGAGAAAGGACAAATTGCTCATTACTGTAGAGGTCTAAGCTGATTACCTAGAGCAGATTTTCTCCTACTATTTTAGTTACTTGATCTATTTGTTATTTCCTGGTTTTCTTCTTCTATTCTGGTCCTCCTGTTGTAATTTTTGCTCCCCCCTCGGATGCCCTTCACTACATGAAATTAGGCCAAGGAGTGTCATTTTCCCACCCTGCTTTGAGACTATCTTTTCCGAAGGGTACTCCTCTCTTGGCCAAGATCTGCATATTCTGACTTAAAAATAGGTCCCTATTCATCTCAGCTTCATTTGAGATTATCAGAATAGACATAAGTCTTACACAGTCTGAGAGAAGAACTTTCCATATGCTCAGAAACATTTGTCTTTATTTGCTTGCTCCAGGGTTGAGCCTTAATAATGAAAACAGGTTCTGGGGCTGAGCCCTATTTGTATAAAGACTACTTCTTCCGTTATACTCAGATTTTTTCCCCCAGTTCAATTATTGCCTTGGGATGGTTTTTCTTCCATATTTTGCCTTCTTCCACAGCATTATATTGAATCCTTTTTATGTTCATAGGATTTTTTTTTCTGAAACCAATGTTAGAACCACTAATTGTGGTACTTCCCAGTACCTGATGTGACTGATGCGAGATCAAAACTTGCCAAAGAGCTCCAGAAATAATGAAGTTACTTACATGGAAATCTTTGTTTAAAATTGCAGAAAATTTTCATATCTGATTAGTTTGTAAGTTTTGCAGCCTATTCACATTTAAGGACTTTTAATGTTCTGTAAATCAGCTGTAATCTTTTTCCAACTGCAGATGAAACTGCAAGAACTGGCTGACCATTTTCCCAAAGCCGTTTGTCTCTTTCCATGTTCCACTAATACCTGAGGAAAGATACTATCTGAGTAATGCAGGAGAATCCTGCACTTGTAACCAGACTGCCCAGCTGGAGGAAACAGCACTGGTCCTTACTTGGCTGCAGAGAAGTTAATGCACAGAGAGAGTTCACTGAGCCATAAAGGATTTTTCCATGTTAGTGGATTTTTTAAAATATTGCCCCTTAGTTAAGCAAATAATTATTTCACATTTGATATAATCACAGCAAATATATTGTATGGTTGAAAACTGGTGACCAACATTTAAAGAGATAAGACGGCTCTGTCTCCTCCATCTCCTAACTTGTGCCTGAGCAGAGATTAGCCTAATTCAGCCCCTAATCTCTCCCAAGAAAGCTGTGCCCAACATAGTTTCAACGTATCACACTGGTGTAATCTGATAATTATAGCTCTCCGCAAAGATAGTTGCATTCTAGTCAAACCAGAGGAAAGTTTTTAAAAAGTCAAGGAAGTATTAATCACTCCACCACCCCGCACAATCAAAACCCCAGAATCAGATACCTCTTTTTCCTTCCAATCAGTGCACAATGCTGTTTTTTACTAATTTTTATAGCTGAAGAAAAACCTTGGATCCAGGGTATGTCCTCTGACACAGATGCATCTTTAACCATGTTAAATGCCTTCTGCTCTCTCCAGTGACCTCAAACTCTGTCCAGACAAGTGTTTGAGAGGCTTTTTTTTTTAATGATCTAAAGAAAAAAAATAGTTGGACAAACTTGCAAAACATGGGACTCAGTGGCTACTGTTGGTGAACCTTCCTACTTGTTCTTTGGAATGGCATTAATATATAAACCTTCTGAATTTATCACAGCAACTTTGCACAATGGTGATTTCCTTTCCCAAGAGGATTTATCTTCCTTCTAAGCTTTGGTCTGCCTGTGAAACTGGAAGAGTAGAGGAGGGTTACCCTTCTCCAAAGGCAAGTCTTACACAAGAGAGGGAATGGTGGGTTTATTGGTAGTTTACTGGCTGGTTATTGTCCCTTTTCAAAGCTACAACCCTTTAGCAATGACCTGAGAGCTAGAATTCAAGAGCAGCTACTTTTCCTAGCATGGAGACAGCGTTAGAGAGAACTTCACTCTTGAATTACAGTAACTGCTAGAGAACAGTAATACGGTAACTACAGCTGCCTAGTAGTGTCCCCCACACACACCCGAGAGTTTAATAGACACAATATGCTAATCTTAACATTTATACATGGAAGCAGTGAACGTTATTCAGTGTAGAAAGGACATGTGTTTGCCTGCACAAGCAGCAGCAGTTTTCAAAGTGAACAATACAGTCTTAGTCACTGCTCTGTGGGTGGGATGGAGATGGCTAAAGTTGTGTTGCCTGCTCTGGGCTCCATTTTAAACCTTTGAGCTGCTTAAAGATACAGCAAATTCCAAACATTTAAGTGGTAGTGAATAAAAATTTGGTCCGGGGGAGGGCAGCAGTTGCTGCATGAAAGTTGGGAATAATATGGAGCAATGTGAATAAGGATAAAATATTTTTAAAGGTCTTGGCTGCCCTATGTAGACTTTGGGCTGCAAAAAATTCAGACGGTCACTAGCTGGTATCAGTGAGATACAGAAAACTCTAAGTCTTTGCTATCATCTAGTGTTTGTCTGGATTTGAGTAATATAGAACTGGTAGTCTAATCAAAGTTCAGATGAGATGAGACAGCAAAGCTTGTCATAACAAGACATATGTCTGTTCCAATCCACAGATTTAATAGTGGCTGCTTTAAAAAGTTAGAATGTGCAGTGTGTATACATTGTGGCTCTCACCGTTGGGGAATAAAGCCACAGTGCCATACAGAGCAACACTGACACATAAGCCACCTAATTGCAGATTCAGATTTTGAGTGCCAACATTGTGTGAGCTGTCCAGAGGCTTTTGATTGGCACGGAGTACAAATTTTAGTAAACAGTACAGGAGCCAGAATTAGGTTTACTGAGAAGTAGCATGTGGAAAAACACTGAGGCTTATAGAAGTATTGTACGTATTATTTTTAACTAAAGAGGACACACACACACTCTTCCCCACCCCCACCCAGCATGTGTGTAGGCAAAAGGAAAATATTTCCTCAATGTGACTTCTGGTGATTTTAAGGTAGCTGTTTATACAGTTCTAAGAGCTATATGGGACAGAACAGAACACTAGATAAGGAATGGCAGGCTGGTCTGTGAGTAGATAAGATTAGAATGTATTTCAAGGTTCACTATCTCTTCTACTATCAGTTTAACAGAAACAAGAGCTAATAGTTGCTGGTTACAGAGAAAAAAAAATTAGCATGGCAATACAGAAAATGAGCTCTTTAAATAAAACTGGCCTATAAAAATTGCTTCATACTATTGGGCCAGCTCATAACTGAGTTGTCTACTATTCTTCCAACATTCCAGACTCTTCCCTTTTGCATTTGGAGATGGTGGGGACCTATGGGTGATGGCTTCTAGGTTTACTGAACATTAAAAGAAATTGGGGGAAGAACAACATGAAGTAATGAGCATTGCATAATGTTAATGATGCCCTGCACTGTGTGGAGATAGTCTCTTTCAGTTCAAATACTGTTCCCGGTGATGCCAGGGGCTTTTGTTGCCAGCAATACAGATGTGGTTTCTTACTGCCTTCTTCTAATTTTTAAAAAACATTTTGTTGGTGTTAGCCTATAGCCCTGATACTCCCTAAAGATCTGTGTTATTAAAACTTACTTCTCACACACTGTATGACCCTGGGAGGAGGATGCTCCAGAAACAGCACAGCAGCACTGTTCCCAAGTTGGGAATAGACTATAATATTTTGAAGCTTGGAAATATTCCCCAGCCCTATTGTGCTCTCAATAAACATAGGTAGGCATTTTAATACTTTGCATGACAGAAACTTGGGTATACCTGGAAAGTGGGCATCAGCAAGTTCTTTCACTAGTTCACATGGCTGACTTTCTCAAACTGGTTTACAGATGTGTTGAACTACAGGCTGGGGATTCAACACATCCCAAAAACACAAGGCTATAATATATCACCCAGTACTTTTGGTACCTCAACAGGTGTAAATCTCCCTTTAATTTAAAGAAGAAAATCCTCCTTAAAATGCCTTCACTATGGTTAATTTCCACAAATAAAAGTATTCTTGGAAGGTATTGTTGAAGACCATCTTTGGAGGACATAAACTCCATTGTTAGTACAATTCATTGTAATACTCCTGCCAAAACGTCCTTTTAAAATTATAAGCAGGGGTAAGAACATGTCATTTTAGTATAATAGCAAAAATAAACAATTTTATTCTATAAAAAAGAATCGTAATTTTACTCGTGTATTTCTGTCCTACTACTCTCGCAGGAAGCCAGTCCTGCCAACAATTTATACCTTATTAACGAGCTACCGTTGCCTTCCCATAACAAGGTGGGACCCGTGGCTCTTTGTCAGCCAAGACAGATCTCCCCTCCCCACCCTTTTTACTGGCAATGGCTGTCTCCGCGCTATTCCACCAGGGACAATCCATAGACTCCATTGGCTCGTTTAAGTTAAGAGTCCGTTTCCGGCTTCTATCCGGCTTTTCCCCCTCCCACCAGCTTCCCGACAGGAAGTAAAGCTTCCGGTCAAGCGAAATACTGCAGCTGTGGTAGACTCGTCTCCCCACCAATGCACAACCAAAGATGAGAGCAGCAAAGGCCTTGCGTGATACCTCTTCATTTCTGAACATTTAAAAGTGCAGCGTTTTCACATAAGGTCGTTATGACGCAATGAATCTGCTTCTGCGTTGAGTTAGGCTGGCGGGGGGAAATTAAATTATCTGGGGTGCAACCTCCTGGGGGCTGGAGGTGGCTAAAACTGAAGGACCCCCCCCCCCGCCACCATAGTTGTCGATTACACAGCTATCGCGAGACTGTCAGAGACAGGCTATCGACAGGGGACCGATTTGTGACAGCTCTGCAAGCGCCTGTTACCAGTAATGAAGGCGAGATAAATGGTTTGTACATTGTAATCTGCACTGGCAAAACTATTTTCGCCTTTAAAAACTACACCCCAAAAGTCCTGAAGACTTTCAGTTCCTCCCACAGCAGCTATATTTAATCACAGAATGGGCATGGGGGCAACCAGTCACAGCTAGTAAATTCTTACATTTTCTACTGATTTTTCTATTTGGTTCTCATTTCCACACAGTTGGAAATTGCTTCCAATGAAACTTCAAAATCACTGGGATTTTGTGATTTGTGTTTTCTGTCTCTGTTCAGGAAACGGACCTCTCTCTACCCAGCAGATTAAACAAACTGGAAAGCAGAGGGAGAGGAAGCAAAGCATTGTTTTATCTGTTCAGATGTTTTTTTCCACCTTCTATCATTCATTGCAGATTCTATTTTGTACAGTCATGAAGAAGCATTCAAGTAACCAAAAAAAAAAATTCCCCAGAACACAAACAATAATTTTGCCTTGATGAACCACAAATGATCTAGAAACTGCTTTTTTGTGTGTTGCAAAGTAAGCAACTGTCATTGATTCCCTGCTCATCTACAAATGCAAAACTCCCTAGAATAAAAAGTTGATACCAAATTGTTTGTTGTAATATCAAGTGTAGGGTTAAAAGGTAGAGAGTAAATGGAAATCAAGATCAAAGCTTGCTACTATTGGTTTGAATGTTAATAGTGCTGATTTTAATACTTTATTGTTGTTAAATAAAAATATTTTAACATATCTATCGAAAGCATCCCTCAACATAAGATGCATGAACTGAAAAGTAAAAGCAGTACATATATTAAATGAAAATAAATAAAAGGCCTGGAAACTTCTATCATAGAGAAAACAACCTGGAAAATTTGACAAAGATATTCTAAAGTCTTTTCCTTGCCCATTTGTTTAAAAAGTTGACAAAAAGTACATACTAGTAATTCAGTGCTCTGAATTGGATATTGATGCATCTTTCCAATGGTGTATGACTTTTTAATTTTTTTTCCTACATCTTGTTTATTCATGCAGTCGCTTCCGACTCTTCGTGACTTCATGGACCAGCCCACGCCAGAGCTTCCTGTCGGTCCTCAGCAACCCCAGCTCCCCCAGGGACGAGTCCGTCACCTCTAGAATATCATCCATCCATCTTACCCTTGGTCGGCCCCTCTTCCTTTTGCCCTCCACTCTCCCTAGCATCAGCATCTTCTCCAGGGTGTCCTGTCTTCTCATTATGTGGCCAAAGTATTTCAGTTTTGCCTTTAATATCATTCCCTCAAGTGAGCAGTCTGGCTTTCTTTCCTGGAGGATGGACTGGTTTGATCTTCTTGCAGTCCAAGGCACTCTCAGAATTTTCCTCCAACACCACAGTTCAAAAGCATCTATCTTCCTTCTCTCAGCCTTCCTTACGGTCCAGCTCTCGCAGCCATATGTTACTATGGGGAACACCATTGCTTTAACTATGCGGACCTTTGTTGTCAGTGTGATGTCTCTGCTCTTAACTATTTTATCGAGATTTGCCATTCCTCTTCTCCCAAGGATTAAGCGTCTTCGGATTTCCTGACTGCAGTCAGCATCTCCTTAATCTTCACACCTAGGAATACAAAGTCTTTCACTGCTTCTACATTTTCTCCCTCTATTTGCCAGTTATCAATCAAGCTGGTTGCCATAATCTTGGTTTTTTTGAGGTTTAGCTGCAAGCCAGCTTTTGCACTTTCTTCTTTCACCTTCATCATAAGGCTCCTCAGTTCCTCTTCGCTTTCAGCCATCAAAGTGGCATCATCTGCATATCTGAGATTGTTAATGTTTCTTCCAGTGATTTTAACTCCAGCCTTGGATTCCTCAAGCCCAGCACGTCGCATGATGTGTTCTGCATACAAGTTGAATAGGTAGGGTGAGAGTATACAACCCTGCCGTACTCCTTTCCCAATCTTAACCCAGTCCGTTGTTCCATGGTCTGTTCTTACTGTTGCTACTTGGTCATTATAGAGGTTCTTCAGGAGGCAGACAAGATGACTTGGTATCCCCATACCACTAAGAACGTGCCACAATTTGTTATGGTCCACACAGTCAAAGGCTTTAGAATAGTCAATAAAACAGAAATAGATGTTTTTCTGAAACTCCCTGGCTTTTTCCATTATCCAGAGGATATTGGCAATTTGGTCCCGAGTTCCTCTGCCTTTTCTAAACCCAGCTTGTACATCTGGCAATTCTCGCTCCATGAATTGCTGAAGTCTACCTTGCAGGATCTTGAGCATTACCATACTGGCATGTGAAATGAGTGCCACTGTTCGATAGTTTGAACATTCTTTAGTGTTTCCCTTTTTTGGTATGGGGATATAAATTGATTTTTTCCAGTCTGATGGCCATTCTTGTGTTTTCCAAATTTGCTGGCATATAGCATGCATTACCTTGACAGCATCACCTTGCAAGATTTTGAACAGTTCAGCTGGGATGCCGTCGTCTCCTGCTGCCTTATTAGCAATGCTTTTTAAGGCCCATTCAACCTCACTCTTCAGGATGTCTGGCTCTAGCTCACTGACCACACCGTCAAAGCTATCCCTGATATTGTTATCCTTCCTATACAGGTCTTCTGTATATTCTTGCCACCGTTTCTTGATCTCTTCTTCTTCTGTTAGGTCCTTGCCATCTTTGTTTTTGATCATACCCATTTTGGCCTGGAATTTACCTCTGATATTTCTAATTTTCTGGAAGAGGTCTCTTGTCCTTCCTATTCTATTGTCTTCTTCCACTTCCACGCATTGCTTGTTTAAAAATAATTCCTTATCTCTTCTGGCTAACCTCTGGAATTTTGCATTTAATTGGGCATATCTCCCCCTATCACTGTTGCCTTTTGCTTTCCTTCTTTCTTGGGCTACTTCTAGTGTCTCAGCAGACAGCCATTTTGCCTTCTTGGTTTTCTCTTTCTTTGGGATGTATTTTGTTGCCACCTCCTGAACAATGTTGCAAACTTCTGTCCAGAGTTCTTCCGGGACCCTACCTACTAAGTCCAGTCCCTTAAATCGATTCTTCACCTCCACTGCATATTCCTTAGGAATATTAGTGAGCTCATATCTAGCTGATCTGTGGGTCTTCCCTAATCTCTTTAGTCTGATCCTAAATTGTGCAATAAGAAGTTCGTGATCAGAACTACAGTCAGCTCCAGGTCTTGTTTTTACCGACTGTATAGATGTCCGCCACCTTTGGCTGCAAAGGATGTAGTCAATCTGATTTCGGTGTTGTCCATCTGGTGAAGTCCATGTATAAAGCCGTCTCTTAGGTTGTTGGAAGAGAGTGTTTGTTATGCAGAGTGAGTTGTCTTGGCACTGAACGCAGCTACTATGTGCTATATTCCAGGTTGCTCTAGCGACTAAAGGGGATTCAAATGGGCAATGCCTAGTATTATCAACCAAAAGGCACTGTCTAGCTGTTGTGTCTTTCCCTATAAGTTAATGAAGCAGGCTTATTGCAGGATAAAACCCCAGATAAATATTCCACTAGTTTTGAATACTGGAAATAAAATTGAAATTGCATGTTCATGCACCCTCTAGTGGTTCATAATTGCATGGTTACATATTAACTTAAAACCATGATTTCAGATGTTCTCAGTGGCTCCTACTTGATACAGAGAATACCCTATGTCAGCTGCTGGCCATTGTCTGACACTTGCACACAACTGCAATCTGGAAGTGGTGTGTTAAAACAACCAAAACCTGATTGTTCTGCAATCAATGGAAACCCCCAAATCAGCAAGAGGTAAGTGGAGACAATCCTGCAGCACTGAGGAATTCTGGAAGTTGAAGTCCACACATCTTCAAGTTGCTGAGGTAGAGAAACACTGGGATAGAGACCTGTTTGGGCAACAGCAGGTTTAAATGACCTAGGTATCTTAGTTGACCATAAGTTGAACATCACGGAGCAGAATGATGCTGGTGCTACTTCATATTCGTTTAATTAATTAAAAGATTTGTATGGCCCCTTCTGGGGTAGGCAATAGTCTCCTTTGCTAGGACATTACGGAAGCGGTCATAACACATCTGAAGAGACGTTTAAAAGATGGAGCACGCTTGACCACGTTCGCGCCAGCTACTGTAGGGCTGGAACTATTGGGTCGAAATAGCAGGGAAGTACTCCCACATTCCCTGTGAACCCAAGCGACAGCCCAGTGCCACAGTCCTTTCCTCCCCTACAGTACTTTCTTTGCTATTTTGCCTAAAGTGCCCGAAAGGCTGAACGCCCTGCCATGACTTCGAATGGGCCCAAGCAAGGCATCGCCCTCACATGCCTGGACAGGGAGAGGGCTGCAACCGGAGGCTTCAGGTACTGTACCCTCTTCTTGGTTACCACTTCCGGGCTGCACCTGGCAGCCGCTCGATCAATATAACCAGTTCCGGGGCTGAGTCAACCCCCGCGTAAGTCCCTCCTCCCACCTTGTCACGTGCGCCCGAAATCTTATTTGAACCTCGACAGGTTTTGGATCTTGGTCAATACGTTCTCATGCTATCCTTTGCATTCTACATTTGGGTGGGGAGGTGGGACTAGGTAGCAAATTCACCAATCCAAAACAAAGGGCTGCGATGTCTCGCCTTCGCCTCCACGCCCTCCTGAAGGAAAAGGGGCCGATCACAATGGAGTAGGAAGGGCGAGCGGCTGAAACCTACTCAAAGGGGCGTGGCCTGGCTCGAGGCTTTGCTTGCTTGCAAGGAAGCGCCTGCAGAGCTTTCCTATTCCGATTTCGGAAGCGCGGGTGTCAAAGGTGAGTTTTCTGGCGCAGCGCTTTGGCGAAGCGCGAAGACTCCCATCGACGTTCGCGGTGGTGGGCTGCTCCGTTAGCCTGTGTTCGGAGGTCGGTGCTTCGGGGTGCATGATGTCGGGGGTAAACAGCCAAAGTTGGGGGATCACTTATAGTTCTTGCTGCCTGGCTCTGTGGGAGGCAAAATGGGAGGCTGACGGGTTTCTGCCTCTCCATTCTCGCGTTCTTTCGGCGTCGCCTTTCTCTGCCCCCGTCTCTCCCCCAGAGTTGATGGGAGGATTGGGGCCAGGAATAATCCTTCGTCATCTCCTTGCGGGATCTCCTTAGAGTCAGAATTTGGCTCTAACAGATCTCGATCCAGTCGCCTCCTGCAAATACCTGAGGCCAGAGTTGAGGGCCTTCCCCTAAGCTGTGGACTACCCTTGAGCTTTGAAGATCACAAGGCAGCCGAAAATGCTGTTAAACAATTCTTACGAGGAGTTAGGTCTGTGGGGTGGACTGCCAGGCCCGAGTCTTCTGTCCAAAGGGATTAGCCGCCTAGTGCTTTTAAGAGATGCAGCCTGTTCTGCTTTTCCTGCTGAGCCTCGGATGGGAGTAATTTGTAGGGTTTGGATGGGTCTGCTGTGTGAGATGCACATATGTGTACAACTGGGCAGATTCACATTTAGATTAGCCTATCATCATCATCATTTGGAAATGTTGTGGTTCTTTAATATACAGCTCTACCTGCAAGTTGCTCTATGAAATATCTAACTAAATATCTCACAGGTACTTCTCCCAATGATATTTGCTGGCCCTTGACGAGCGGACAGCCTGCCTTCTCCCTGACTTTGGTGTTCACCAAAATTTGGTGGGAGGTGGAGGGTCAGGAGAGAGAGAGAGAGAAAGAAAGCTGTGTGGAGCATGGACTTCAGAAGCAATCAGCAAGAGGGCAAATCAGCACCCCTCATGGGTCCTGGATTAATAAACGCTGTTCCTAGTTTTCCAAATGAATTTCTGCCTTGCTTTTCTTATTTACAGTCACTTGATGCCTGCTGGGAATTGTAGCCTCTGTCTGACTAGGGGAAGGAGCAACTGCTCCAGTTGTCCCAGAGCACAAATGTATCTCCCCTTTTCTCATTGAAGCTGGCTTGCAGGGGTGAGCATCACTTGCTCACAGTGCTGCAGGTAGGCAGACCCATGTTTCAGACCAGATGGCTGCTGGGAGAGACTGGGTTTGGAAAAGGCTCCTGTCATGCTTTTGTTTTTCAGGATGGAGTTGCCAAGCCCATAACTGAGGAAGGGAAACTCAGTGCTCAAGTGCATCAGTTTTTCAATGAATCTGACATTCCTCTCTTTCCTTTTCCCAACCTTGCTCTAATCTTGTGCAACATGCTATTGAATAACTTCCCTTCTTGCAGTGACTGTTTTTCAGTGCAGGATCCCAGTGCTTCTATTTGTAGCCACAAGCTGTATATAAACAATTGTGGGTTGCATGGGAATCTCTGGTTCACAAGCTGGTACAGTTCCCCATTTGACAAACTCAGCTTCTTCTCCGGGCCTTCTTAGCACCCTGAGAGGGGAAAGGGCTTATCTCTGAAAAACTGTAGCTCTGAGATTGGGGCAGTGAAAAAAGGAAGTTTTCTTATTGTTGGGACAGAGGGAATGGTTCCTCCTCAGTTGATCTTTGTGGGTTAGCTGAGGAGGAAGGGCTGTGAATTTTGTGTGCATATGTGATTGCGATTGAAGAATGTGTGCAGTATTGTTTGAGAAACTGTGTAAGCATCTGTATGGGAGTGGGGAGTACATGCCTTTAGCATTCTTCAGCCCCCTACTTGGGGTCAGTTTATTTTTTGGCCAAGAGTGATTCTCCATTGAAGTGCTAATGTTCACAGTCTCTAGTGTTGTGAACGTAGGATTTGGGATAGTTACATGCACATGTATTTTAACTAAAGTACTTACTGTACTTGGAATTCATTTACGACTATCAGATGGTATGAGAGAATAAGGGAATGGAAAGAAGGAACTGGTAACCAGTTTCACCACTGTCATGAATAAATGTTTCTGAATTGTCAGCACATACGTGCACAGGCATCCTCTTTGTTTCAGTTCCCTTTGTCACTCTGAGGACAATATTCTGTGGCTGGATTATTCTTACTACTCCATGGGGCAGCTCTTGAAGACTTTTAATTTCAGAGTGAGCCAGATACATAGTTTTTTTATACAACACATACACTGTAATATATTATGAAGCATGCAGTAAATATATGTCAGTAGTGCAACTCGGCTTACTTAATTCACAATAAGGACAAGTCGGGTTGGCTTGGATCATTTTTTCCATATCAGTGTTTGTAATGAGGTCTGGTATGTATGTGAACCTGCAGATCTTTTTTCACAAACAGCTAAATAGCTAAAATTTCTGTAGCAGAGATTTAGTTGGCCTTCTGCACCAACTGAAAATGCTTAGATCTATAACTTGTAAAGCAAAGTAATTTATAGCTCTAATAGTAATGATTTTAATATTTTGTCCCGTATCATAATCAATAACTTTTATTAGCAATTGATCAGTAGACTAGCTTCAGTTAAATCAGAGGGAGAAACTTAACTTTGTGGTCTTGGGATGCAGCCCACACCGGAATGGAAAAAGTCAAAAGTGGGGTGCTGCACAGGTGTTAAGCCTAGGCAGCTAGTATGTCAGTTTGCATGTTAGGCTTCCTAAAATAAACATTATCTGTTCATTTAAAATTCTGGGCATAAATGGAACCATGGAGAATTGTAATTTTTTACTTTCAGCATAAACTATAAGACGTTCTGGGTGTAATAACAATTTCAGAGTATAAATTACTTGGGCTTGTGTGCTCTTCCAATCAGCAGGATCCTGGATTGGATATGTAAGGCTTTGTAGGGAAAGTCAGTGGTGGGATTATGATGCTGGGATTAGGATGTCCCAGTCTTCTCCAGTCTCATATCTTCCCCATGTGTTCGACTACAACTCCCCCCACCTGCCCTGGAAGGGGATGGTTAGAATCATGGTCTCTCACATAAGGGGAACGAAGAATTGGAGATGGGTGTGGTTTCTTTGGGCAGAGTGTTGAGTCAGCTATAGACCTTCGTAATGTATTTATCCATTTCTAGGCATATCTTTACGGTTGTTTATATGAGTCATTGAGAGATAGAGAGTGAGCACACATAGGTATGTATGTATGTGTATACACACACACACACACACACATACTAGAGTTGTGCTGTGCTCTGGATTAAGTTCCAAAAAATACTTTGGAGCATTTGGGTGCACAAGAGTAGCACTTTTTTAGAATGGATCCAAAGTGTTGCATAGTACTAACAGGCAGGCCCGATACACAACTTATATAAATTACATTAAATGATCAAATTGATTGCTGTTTCCTTCTAAACACTTCCTTACTTGTCTGACACGTGAATGTTCCTAAGTACAGTAACATTTTCTCTCTGTTATCAGGTTTTCCTAGGCTTTATACTCAAAGCTCTTCCACATGATCCTCTCCTGCTTTTAATGACTGTCACATGAGATTCCTTTAGCTGATCTTCCTTGCTGAGTCACTAAATAAACTGTAAGTCAGAATTCTGCACAGGTCAGGAGCAGCTCCCGATTTGTGATGAGGGGCTCAGTGAGTTTCTCCCTTTGGGGCTGAGCATTTCACGGCAGTGCAGTGTTCTGATGCACCTCACCTTTTGCATTATTCTCCTGTCTAGGTTCATGGCTAGGATGTGGATACAATTCATAGTCTGCCTGGTATGGAGCAGGACAGCCTCTTCTTTGCGGTGCCCCAATGGGCAAACATGTGAAGGATCTTCAACATGTTGCAAGGTCCCTGGAGGAGATGAGTATATCTGTTGCAACCAGCCTCAGGTAGGAGCAGTTGTTATGTTACTCTTCTGCTGAGGATGGGGCAGAAATTTGTTCCCTAAAAAGGCAGAAGCATTTCCACTAGCAAAGCTAGCGTTGATTGAATGAATAAAACAATGTAGGAAAAAATGACTGAATAGTGCTTTTTAGTAGCCAGCTTTGTTACAGGGCATCCAGCTTCTTTAGAGTTGTTGCCACTTCCGGAAAGAATATATTAGGCCTTGAAGTTTGCATCACGTATTGTGGGGTGGGGAACAATGTTGCCTGTCAGGGTTTTGCCTCATCATTTTATTTACAGTTCACAGGAGCATCCCTGCGCATGTTGCCCCCAGAGAGCAGGAATGAGGTCTCTGGTGTTGTGTGTCCCGATGCCAACACATGTCCAGCAAAACACTCCTGTCAGCTCAGCCTGAATGCCACCTTTGCCTGCTGTCCCTGGGAGGAGGTGAGCTTTGGAACCAAAAGGGAGATGAGGGCTGGCAAGGATCAGAACACCCTTCACATTTGGGGATGCTTAGCAGAGCAAGTTTAACTGATTTGCCCCATACCGCCTAACTTGTTCTTGCCGACATGTCAACCCTACTTTGTTTTGTGCTGAACTGAAATGTAACAGGTAAAATAAGCAGCTTTTACCACTCCAGGGGCCTCCAGATATAGTGGATTACAGTTACTATCCTTTACAGTCAATGTGTCCAGTGATCCAGCTAGCTGGGAAGGTTGGATTTGGAGTCCCTAACGTCTGCAGCATTGTTAGATTGGAGAAGCTAGGATAAATATTCTAATACAAAGCTGAGGATCCTGGGCTCCTTAGATATTGTTGGATCACTGCTCCTATATATCCTAATTATTGGTCATGCTGGGGAGGGCAGGCAGTAACAAAACAGCATCATTTTCTAGCAGACCATAGATTTCCCATCTCTTTCCCATTTGGATTTGATTCCTAAGTGGAGGTTAAGAAGAAATGAAAAACTATAACGTTGAAATGTTTTTGAGTTGTGCAGACATACCACCAAAATATGATCTCTGTGCTATAAGTTTCATCTTTTCAAGTCTATTGGTGGTACTGCTGTCCAAGACATCACAACAGTGTTTTCCTAGTTAGGGTCTTATTCTAGTGAAATAATCTTATATGTGACTTCCCAGAATTCCCATGGCTCGTGGCCATATTAGTTGGAAATTTTGGGAATTATAGTTCCAATGCATTTGGAAGGTGCCAGGTTTGGAGTGGCTCTTAAAGAAATGTGTTGCCTAAGAAAACCAAGGGGAAGAGAAAGAAGGCTGTGGTTCTAGAACCTGGAGGCATGTTGCTTGCAATCCTAGCAAAAAGCTATGGAGTAAATACTACTGAAGACAGAGGAAAAAAACCTTCTGAGCACATGTACAGTGGCTACAGTTAATCTAACTCCCCTACCCTTACTAGGGCAAGCCAAAACAGCACACACATCCATTGTATCTCTCCAACTAGTTCATAGGCAGGCTTGGTAACTGGCATGTCTTTTTGAGAAGTCAAACTTCAGAGGTTGTGGTACTCCATTTGCTAGCTTCCACTGAGATGCAGAGTTTCTTCTTAGGGGCTGAATCTAAAAAATTGAGTCTGCACGGATGGATGTGTGGTGGCATTTATTGTTAATTCTATTTTCTCCTCCACCTACTGTTCTGAATGCTTTGGGTATTAGGAATGCTCTCTTTTATTCTCACCTCCAGGCCACCTCTTGTGCTGATGGCCACCATTGCTGCCCCCTTGGCACCCACTGCAGCGCTGATGGAAGAGTCTGCGTAGAAAATGAAGGTATTTGGGGACAAGGTGGGGCAAGTTGGAGTCGCAGGGAACAGTAACAATACTTCAACAAGGAAAATAATCTCTCCCAGTAACTTCAAGAAGGAGCTCAATTCAGTGCCTTTCTAGAGGGATATATTTGCCTCATCTGTGTAAGCAAATAAGATAGGCTAAAACTTTTGCCTTTTTGAGCAAAAGGGTTCAGCATAAGCCATCTTAGCGCTTGGGACTGAGGTGCACAACCTGAGACACCTGAGCCGTATTGCATCCTCCCAGAGCCTTAGGGATGGTACTTTCCAGAGTTTTTATCAGTTGTAATAATAAATGTGACCAAAGAAGGAATGATTAAATACACGTTTGCAGAGTAATCCTATTAATTAAATTTAATTTTAATTAAATGTAAATTAACTTGAGTGACATTTAAGGCCTAGTTTCACCCAGTACATTTGGCTCTCCATGTGTCATACTGCCAGGAGCTTTATTTTAAGCTGCTTTTGGTTTGAAAAGAGAATCTGGTGTTTTCTTGTCAGAGGAACTTAGTGATGTAGACAAATCAAGTGCCCATTTTTATGCAGGAGAGAGAAACTGAGACTTTAAATTTCCAGGCCTTCAAACTTGAGATGTCACTTCCATTTTTTTTCTTATTTTGCTCTCCAGGTTTAACCTCTGCTGCCATAGTCACTGCTGTCCAGTGCCCAGATAGTGAATGGGAATGCCCAAATGACTCCACTTGTTGTTTGATGGCTGATGGATCCTGGGGATGTTGCCCAATGCCAGAGGTACGGGAACTCAGAGTACGGGCAAGTGAAGGTTAAGGTGCTTTTCATGCGACAGAGGTAAAGAATGGCTCTTCAGTTTTTAAAAAAGTGAAGAGGTGACTGAGGTGACTCTCCTGTCCATCGGTCCAGGGATTCCAGACTGCTGACCTTAGGAGTCAATAATTGCTTGTGGAGCAAGCAGCTTCAAAAGACTTACATCTAAGGGCACCTCTTGATCACCCAGGACCACATTTAGTAGAACCTTTTGTGAAGGCTAAACCCAGGTGGAACATTCAGTTTCATTTTGGTCTTTTGGCCTACAAACCTACAGATAATTGGTGACCAAATTCCAGTAACATGATTTTTCGTGCTTTCCAGGATTGGGGATGGGGGTTATTAGGTTGAGAATGGTAGGTGAGCCTCTCAAAGGAATCCCAATCCCGTTTTTACCCTTCTTCCTTCAAGCATGCACCCTGAAACAACACATTCCAGTCACCCCCTGCCGTTGATTTATTGGATGGCCTCCTGCACCCCACCCCCCCCAAGATCCATGATCCCTCAGAACTTGTCCACCTTTGTACTGCATCATAAAACATTGTCTTCTGAAGACTTCACAATTCTGCACTGACTTTCCTAAAATGTAAAAGAAAGTACAGGTAGTCCTCACTTAACAACCACATTTGGGACTGGAGTTTCGGTTGCTAAGCAAAGCAAATCCAACCGAATTTTACAATCTTTTTTTGATGATTGTTAAGCAGATCACACGGTTTCCCATTGATTTTGCTTGCCGGAAGGCGGCCGGGGAGATTGAAAATGACAGTCACGTGACTACGGGACTCTGCGATGGTTGTAAATGCAAACCAGTTGCCAAGCACCCAAATTGCAATCATGTGACCATGGGGACGCTGTGATGGTTGTAAGTGTGAGGACCAGCTGGAAGTCTGAACTGTCACTAAATGAATGGTCATTAAGCTAGGACTACCTGTAACTGGCCAACATTTGGATTCTTCAGTTTGCTCAACGTTACCAATATTTTAAAAGATTCTTCAGTTGCACAGTTCATTTGGGGCTTTGCTAGGCCGAGGAAGTGCTGAATCACATTCTTGCATCACATTTTCTGCTCACCAGGAGTTCTGCGCAGCTTGCCTGAGTCCCACCAAAGGAAATCTTTAGCAGTTCTTGCATGTGGCTTTACAGCTGCAGAGACTAGAGATCTTCGTATATGTGTTTTTTTAAAAATACTGTATGAAGTTAGATTTCTACCTCTCTCCCCGTTATGTTACCAGGTAGTGTTATAATAAATCTAAGCTAAACAGAGCCAATCTGTAAAAACAATACGAAGAATCAAATGAAGGCTTGTAATAGTATCTGGGTTTTTCAGGAAAGTGACTTTGTACCTAGCCTGCTGTGCTACATGTTTTATCCTGCTGCTTAGAAAATTCCAGATTTTTTTTAAAAAATAACTTTTTGTTTAATGAATCTGTGTTGGCCTACAGGCTCATGTTTGCTTAAAATAAAGCATGCACAAACTTCAAAGAAGTAATCACAAAGCAAGTGACAATGTGAAATCACTGAACTGAAAACAAACTCTTCCCGTTGGTACTGCAGTTCCACATGCAGTAAACGTTGGGGGGGTTGTTAATGTTTCAGTGTGGCATTTTCATTAATAAAATGCTTAAATAGCAGGCTGGTAACAAAGCTGTTCATTGAGCATTATGGGAGAAGAGTAATGGTGGGGAATGATGGCACACCAATCCCCTTCTTCTTCCCTAGGCATCCTGCTGTGCAGACAAGATTCACTGCTGTCCCCATGGCACAACTTGTGATCTGGTCCAGACCCGGTGCCTTGAACGTTCTGGGGAACAGCCTCTTTCAAAGAAATTTCCAGCAAAGAAACGAACCCTGGTGTTAAGTACGGAGTAGAGAAATACAGCTGGGCTTATTGGAGCTGTGCTGTTGTACATGACGGGAGGGGAGTTTAATCCACTGTAGTTGCCTGGTTGGGTAGGCGGGGTGATGCTGTCTCTTCAGCACCCTCTGCTGGCCAAAGGTGTCAGTGAGCAATCCATTCCACTGCCCGTCCCTTTCACAGAGGCTTTTTATCTCAGCTCTTGAGAGGGTAATCTTTGCTCACCTTGCAGATCTGACTCAGGAAAACATCTGTCCCGGTAATCACTCTACCTGTCCAGATGCTGCCACTTGCTGCCTGCTCCCAACTGGCCAATATGGTTGTTGCCTTTTACAAAATGTAAGTACGGCGTAGGATTACACAACTACTGACCTGGCAGTCCAGTCTCAGAAGGAGCTTCCTATGTGTCTATTGATATTTGCAGTGGTGGGGGTGTGGTGGGGGTTAAAAAAAAGGCAAGATTACAGATGTGGTATTACAGTGCAACCCCAAACCCTTTTGTATGTGCTTACAGAAGGGGCAGGGCTTGCATCGCAACACCACATCTGCCATCCTGTCTTTGTTGACACACAGCCGTACCAGGTGGACGCTGCTATATGTGTCACTAGGACAGATTTTGCTGAAAGGGCAAATGGCACAGAGTGCCTGCACTGTTTAATCAGGGCACCTGTCCCTGCTCCTGGTGGTCTGGTGGGAGTGAACGATGTTAGGGAATTCCATGTCTCAGCTTCTTTGGAAGTCCTTGGCCCCATCTGCACCCTACTGTGCCACTGGACTTTCTTTGAGAAAACTGGAATGGCCTCAGCTACTAGGAAATTTTGCTTGATGCCAATTACCTTCAGATGGTGATCTCAACACTTTGTCCCAAGAGTTTCCTTGGTACTGAAGGTTGGGAAGGTAGGAAAGAGGCCAGAGGGCCTTTTAAGGGTGGCCCTTTGGCCAAGGAATATTCGGTAGCATGACATCATTAAAGGTTTTCTGCCTTGTTTTTTCTCCCACACCTTTTGCTGGTATTTTTAATGAATTACTGTACTCTGCCATGAATAATGTGTTTTCATGGGTGTTAGGTTGAGTTGTGATGGTCCGTTAAAATTGCTTTTAGTTCTGGCGATCTGGCTTTCTCTTCTGGTTCTGCCTTCTTTGCATGTTTACTTTGACTGTGATTGCATTTTATGTTTGCTATATTTTGATTGCCAACCACAAAAGTAAATAATTTGAAACATTGTTTTCAGGCATCAGGACCCAAACAATTAGAATTAGGGGGTGTTTTAGATGGCCAACACTTTCCAACATTTTTGTAGCCTTCTCCACCCCACCCCTTGCTCTTATACGAGAATGCTTAATCTCATACCATTCTGAAATTATTTATTTTTTTATTTAACTGCATCTTTTTTTATTTAACTGCATTAAATTCCATCTGGAAGGTAATAAGGTTGTTTTGGTGTCTTCAGGTCTGAGATGCAGACTCCAAATAAACTTATGCCTCATCAGGAGACCTAAGTTATTAGCCTGCTAATTAAATAAGCCACGCTGTCCTTAACCAAAGAATGGGTCACTCTGGCTCAAGCTTTTTCTCCCATCGGCTGAGCTTGGTAGGTGCAGGCAGTTGCTTACTGGATCTGCTGTCTGTACACTCAGCTTTTCCTTTCCTTTTCTTACTAGGCTGTGTGCTGCAGCGACCACCTTCACTGTTGCCCTCAGGGCACTCAGTGTGACCTGAAGCATTCCATATGCACCATGACCCCCCAGTGGTCATGGCCCATCACCCACCTCTCTGTAGGCCTCCAGACAGGTGAGATGACTAAGTGCGGTGACAGTTCACTGGCTGAAAGGAAGTGCCTCGTGTAAAACAAGGATGCCAGGAGAAGCTTCGCATGGATAGAGAGGACTGACAATGCAGAGCTAACTCTTAAAAGAAGATTGTATGCTGGACTCTTGGAAAGAAATGGCATGAGCTCTGTTGAGCAAGGGAGAAGAAGGGCAGTCCAAGGCCCTGAGGAGAAACCTGAGGGGGGGAAAGAAGTTGAGCCAAAAAACATCCAGATTGCTACGAAGGCAAATCTATTGTCCTGAGAAGTGATTACCGCTGTTCAGCATTTTACAAATAATCCCTGTTAGTTTAGGACATCAGTGTGTTATAATTTGTTTCCTTACTGTTAATTGGTTTAGGATTTGTTTCTTCTTTTGCTTGAAAGAAAACTATTTCCCAGATGTTTTAGATTCTGGATTAGTTGCTATTCCAGATGGTGGCTGATTGGGTAGTGTGTGGGGACTTGTGCCAATTCAGTGCCCAAAGCAGCTGCTTCCTTGCCCTGCCCTCATAGCCCATTTGGGACTCCCCGTAATGTTCTAGTCAGCCACTGAGGGAAACGAGATGTTGAACTAGATGGCTGGTAGATCCAGTCCAGGAAGATTCTTCTTATGGCTATGGCAAGATGCTTTCTCCACAGGTGCAGAAGACTGTAGAATGTGGCATGAGGGGCAGAATCTATCTTTCTGAGAAAGCATGTATACTTCCTTCCAAAGGAAATTAAGAGCTTTAAAGATTGCAAAAGTTTGCTCTTCTGAGCAGTATCTGTAGAAATACTGGAAACCAGAAGCATTGTTCACCAAGCCTTAGTGTGGTAGAGACTGGGACACCTATGACTTGCACAATTTCTGGTTTCTGTTCAACACTCACCAGCAGGAGAATAATGTATGTGTTAGCAGTAAAAAAATCAAATTAAGCACATTAGAGGCACTTTATAGTACTTTGCTTCAGACTCTGTAGAAATCAACATTCACTGAGAAACTGTCACTGCTAACGAACATATTTTAATGTTTGCTTATTGCCAAATTTGGATACATTTTACATGCATAAGTCTGATAGTGAGTGTGCTTGTACATATGTGAGGGTGGCTGTTCCTAATACTAGTAGTTTAGGGCTTCACCTCATATTCTCCTTTCCCAAGCTGAGCACTTGGGGTAGTTCCCTCCATAAGTGCAAGAGCAGTTTTCTTTTCCAGGCACAACCCTTAACTGATGGTAACTTTCCTTCTCCTTCCCACATGCATAAGCTCTAGATTTTGTACAGCTGAGGCTGTGGAGAGATAGTGCCTTTAGCATTGAGAGGGAGAGAGAGGGGTTTTTTTTTTACATCAACTTTCATGGTGTGATGGCCCTCAGAGGAGTTAGGTAGTAAATCCCAAAATTTCAGGAGTTGTTGGGCAGAATTCACAGAACCCACAGCCAGCATCTTGGTTGACAGTTCTGGAAGTAATAATGTAACCAATCTGGAAGGTACCAAATTGGGGAAAGCTGGTCTATCTGTCAGTTGCTTAAGAGAGGGGGCTGGGGGTTGAGAAGGCTTCGTGTTCTTCTTTGAACATAATAACTTACTTCTCATCCTACAGCTCGCGATATACAATGTGATGCAAAGTTCACATGCCCAGATTGGAATACTTGCTGCAAGACCACCTCAGATTCCTGGGGGTGCTGCCCATTGGTTGAGGTAAGAGAAAATATATTTGCCAGAAAACATGGTTAGCTGGCCTGGAAGCTTGGGGGGGGGGCATTCTTGGGGTGGTGGTAGGGAGAGATTCCTGGTGGTCTTAGAGGAACTAAGCACATACTCTGCAGATAGGCAACATCAGCTTCCATCCTGGCATTTGCTATTTGAAAGGATCTTTCAGCTGAGACTCTGAAAAGCATGTGCCAGTTGGAATTGGCACTACTGGCCAGACAGATGTGCAATAAAGGAACAGCCTCCTACCTCCTCTTTGGGCATAGAGCTCCATGATGGTCTGACTGTCTTTTGTTCCGTCCCAGGCTGTGTGCTGCTCAGACCATATCAACTGTTGTCCAAAGGGTTACCAGTGCAACCTGGCAGAGGGCACCTGTCTGAAAGATGGTCAGAGCATCCCTTTGGTGCCGAAAATAGACACAAACTCCACAGCAGCCTCAAAACTAGACACAAGCTCCACAGCAGCCTCCACAGGCACAGCGGTGCAGTGTGATCCCTACACAGCTTGCCCAGATGGCCAGACTTCTTGTCGCCTTGTAACGGGTGCTTGGGGGTGCTGCCCATTGACACAGGTGAGAGGAGACCTAAGCTTATTTAACCCTTCTGTGGGGAGGAGAGGGAATATCAAATTGCTTGGTTTCCTGCCAGGTGCTTCCTGGCATTTGCTCAGTCCGAGAAATAGATGCAGGAAAGGAAGGGGTGGGGCAGCAGAGTTAGTTGACTCTAGTACTGGCCAGATAGAGTTTTACAGTTGCTTACCTGAAATGCCCAGGTTTATTAAAAAGACAGGCAACCTTTTCATAACTGGGAGCCACACTTTTTAAAACATGGCGTTTAGGCCACCAAAGGCTCTTGAGGACGTGAAGTTACGTCACCAGTGGGCATATTTCAGTCCTTTCTTTGATGCGTTGTGAGATCTGGAGGCTGAAGCTGGGAGCAATCAAAGAGCAAATGCACCTATTTTAGCTGTTATTTTTTAAAATCCTAAACGCCGGCAATTTGATATGCATCCTGGAGGCTTTGGGGGGGCAGAATTGGCAGGTTGCACACGGGCTGCAGGCTCTTAATAGGGATGGCTCTGGAAGAAAAAAAAATGTCTTTACTTGTGCTTTTCCATACTCTTTGGCTTCCTGCAACTGGGGACAAAAAATGGGGGTGTCATCAGTTTGGGCCTCCAATCAGAAGTGGTCTTAAGATGCAGTTGAGGGCCTTTGGTTTTCCTCTTTAATCCAGGGCAGGCATTCCTTCCTCTGGTCCAGAAGGCCACTGATGGCTTTCAGCCCTTGATCCGACCTCCCTCTCTCCTGCCAGACCATTTGCTGTCAGGACCACACCCACTGCTGCCCCAGTGGCTATATCTGTCATTCACATCAGGCAGTTGCCTAAAGGGCGGGGATCGTGTCCCTTGGGTGGAAAAGACAGCAGCAGTTGTTGGCAGCCTCCTTTCAAGCAGGGGTGTAAAGTGCAATGACCGACTTAGCTGTGCAGATGGGCAAACGTGCTGCCTGTGTCTGGGAGTCTGGGCATGCTGCCCCCTATTTCAGGTAAGTTGAGTGTTTCAAGGCAGGGCACACGTGAGGCACTAACAGTTGGTTTTACTTCATGGACAGGTGGTTGATTTAATCAGCCATCCATGGAGTCTCAGAGGAAGAATATATTTGCATGCCTGCTTCGGGGGAATTTGGGACGGCCTGGCGTCATGCCGTTACGCTGGGCTGGAAGTCACGGATGATGCCAATACTCTGGAAGATCTGCCATGATTAGCTAAAATGAAAGCCTGCCATTGGTAAATTAGTCAACTAGCTCAGCCTTCCCCAACCTGATACCCTCCGTGTGTTTTGCAATGTAATTCCCACCCCTCAAGTCGCTGGAGCATCCTGATGTAATGGGGTTTTGATAGTTAGTCTCAGGAGCCCAAGTCACTCTCCTGTGCAATCTCACTGTCAGTAGCTGGTAATGGATCTCATGTTCCAAATACAGTACAAGAAAGAACTTTTACCGTGAGAAACACCCATGGCCAGTATTGTAGATGTTGTGGGGCACAATTGAGGAAGGGATACATAGGTGAATATTTTGCCCATGTAGAAAGGCTGGTACAGGTAGTCCTTGCTTAACAAACACAGTTACTGGCAACTCTGATGCTAAGTGATGCAGTTTCTAAGCAAAACGTGACCGTGACGGACTTAAGAAGTCACTTCCCATTTGATCGTTAAAGCTTGGGTCATTAAGCAAGACATGTTACTGTGACTTGCTATTTTACTGCTGGCTTCTCCATTGACTCTGGTTGTCAGAAGCCAGTTGTGAAGCATGCAAATGGTGATCGTGTGACTGCAGGACACTGTGACAATCATAAATGCGAGGACTGGTCATAAAGTTAGTTTTTCAGCACTGTCATAACTTCAAACAGTCACTAAACAGGGCAGTTGTTAAGCAAGGTCTACCTGTAGTGTTACTCTTCCACAGAACAATTTCAATAACAGTTGGTGTTGGGACTTTTGGTTCAGCATAGCTGTTTCTTTCCCATAGGCAGTTTGTTGCCAAGACCAAGCACACTGTTGTCCTCAGGGTTATACCTGTAACATAACGCACAGCTCCTGCATCAGAAGTGGGGACCCTTCCCAGGGGCTCTCAGTGACTCCCATTCTGGCAAGGCAAGAGACGGTGAAGTGTGACAACTTCAGCAGCTGCAAAGATGAGGAGACCTGCTGCAAACTGCCCTCTGGTGATTGGGGCTGTTGCCCTTTCCCAAAAGTAAGTAGACTTGGGAAAGCTTGGTGAGAGGAAGGCTTGAGGTAAAGTCATAATCAGACACAAGACTAGAGCCTTGTAATGGTCGATTTAAAAATATCAATATGGGGGATTGATGCTGGTACTGTATATGCTGACAGAGGTCAATCTTTCCAGCCTTTGGGGTCACACGCATTTGTAGGTTCTCCCAGTGATCTTTAGCAAGGTTGCTGGGAGGCAGGAAGGTATAACAAAATATCACCATTTCTCCCATCAGCCATGCTGCCTTCAGCAGCAACTTCCTGTCCCTTCAAATCAGTCTGTTTTCTGTGGATCATCTGGGCAGTACAAAAAGTGAACAAGGCTCCCAAGCAGTTTTGCAGATGCAAAAAACTTGGCCAAGAAATAAAAGGTTCCCATCCATGGAATCTTTGTCTGTGAAGGGCTGTGCTGTGCTGGCTGGGAATGATGGGATTTGTAGGCCATCACATACAGAAGCCACTAGGTTGGGGAAAGCTTTTGCTTGAAGAGGCAACTGGATGAAAATCAGGATAGCCATTGCAAATCTATTACTAGATTTATCTCAGCTTCTAAAAACAAGACGAAAGTGAAGTAAGCTATCCACTGATGCATTCGTTGCTGCTCTTCCTTTCGTATATTTCATACCCTGTCCCTATTCCTTTGCAGATGTTTAGCTGCTCTGTCCTGGCAGTTTGAGATGGCAGGAAAACGTTTTGTAAAGAGCACATTGAATCATTTCAATCTTTGTTGAAAGTGGCACCTGAAAACAAGCCAACTCACTAGATTAGGACTGACTGATTGACACCTTGCTGGCTATTTCTTTGAAGGAAGCTTTAGCTTTCTTTAAAAAGAAAGGCAGTGTTATACAACAAGCTCATGTAAGCAATTTTCATGGCACCGTTTGACCTTTGAATTCTGCTTGCACTGGCTTTTTTTCAACTTTCTGTGTTCCCTGCAGGCAGTCTGCTGCTCAGACCACTTGCATTGCTGTCCCAATGGCTACATTTTCGATCCAGCCAGAGGCAGCTGTGAAGAATCAAAGCACTCTCTGCCTTGGGCACCCAAACTGCTTGCCAAGATATTGCAAAAGGATGGCATTCTCTGCAATGGCAGTGCCAGCTGTGAGGAGGGGCAGACCTGCTGCCAGAGTCTGTCTGGTGCTTGGAGCTGTTGCCAGCTGCCCAGTGTGAGTGCAAGCATAATTTCCCACTTCCTTCATGTTCAGGTGCCACCTGATACAGTATGTAGAAACAATACCATGCCTGCTACTGCGAAAGATTACAAATACCATGGGATCGCAGCACCGCTTTTAATCAGGACAAACTGGGTGTTGTTGTTATCTCACCTTTTTTAATACAGGTAGTCCTTAAGTTATGACGGTAATTGGGACTGGAATTTCTGTTCCTAAGTGATGCAGTCATAAAGCACAGTGTCATATGATTGCATCACTTAGCGATGGCAGTCCCAGCACTCCCTGTTTCCATTGTTAACTGAATTCCACTGATCGTTAGCCAAGGACCCACCCCAATCCAAGCCTTTCTGGGCTTGGTCCCTCCCAGCCCCAAGCCTGGGTTCTTCCAAGGTAAAGGACTGCCTCCCCTTCAACTCCCCTCAACTGCCTATTCCTCCCCACCCCATCTCTGCCGTTTGGGCTGCCTTGCACCCTGCTTGGTGGGGTGGCAAGCAGCCCCAGGTTCGCACGGCTGTGGGACTGCTTGCCATGCTGCAGTTCAGGGGCTTCTTGGTGCACTGTGGCTCTGGGGCTGCAAGAAGCCCCTGAGCCACAGTGCGAAGCCGCAGTTGCCCCTGGAAGCCTCAGCCACCCCAGCCCAGTCCCAGCCACAGTCACGCTTGCCACCCTGCACTCTGAGCCCAGTGCCGCTCTGCGCTCCACTGCCCCATCTGACCTTTGCCATCTTCATGCTTCTGCTGCTGATAGCTGCTTCACGAAGGGCCATACTGGGCGCGCCTTAGCAGCAGGAGGAAGAAGACAGCAAACGTCAGCTGGGGCCGGCAAAGCTGGTAGGGGTGGCAGAACCAGTGAGCCCAGGGCAGCAAGGCCAAGAGGACCAGGAAGTGCAGGGTGGCCAAAGGGGCATAGATGGGGAAGATAGGCAGGTGAGGGAAGTTGAAGCGCCCCTGCAGTCGTAACTGCAGGTGGGCTGCCAAGCACCCGAATTTTTATCATGTGACCATGGTACTGCAACAGTCATTAATTTCGGGGACTGGTTGTAAGTCCCTTCGTTCAGCACTGCCATAACTTTGAATGGTCGCTGAACAAATGGTCATTAAATGAGGACTACCTGTATATTACAAGGCAGTAAACATACCTAATATTCCTGTCTCCTATTTTCCCCATAACAACAACCCTGTAAGGTGGGTCAGGCTGAGAGAGAGCGACTGGCCTGGAGTCACCCAGCCGGCTTTCATGCCTAAGGTGGGACTGGAACTCAGAGTCTCCGGTTTCTAGGCCAGCATCTAAACCACACCATTATATTGCAATGCTTAAACCAGGCACTCGAAAATAGGGCAGGAGCAGCCATCGGGGTGAAATGCTGAAAATGGTGCAGGAACGGCAGCAGTGGCAAAGGGCCAGGAGAAGCAGAGTCTTGACAAGGAAGGGAGCAAAGGGTTGTTTACATAGCTGAAATTGGGCTGCTTGCAGAGCACAGTCACACATACTGCCTAGGGTGGGCCCATGGACAAGGACATCCGGGGGGATGGTGTCTAAAAAAGCCAAGATGGCAGCCACAGGTAAAAAAGGGGTGGCACTCCAGTCATGTATTCATGGCCACCATATTGGCTTTTTTGATCCCACCTCCCTCCCTCCACAGACAGATCATCTTCACAGGTACAATAGAAACACTGTGCTGGAAAAAGCTAGCTTGCCTCTACTACGATTTCTTTTTCTAGGCACAGGGAGGTACGAGGCGTTGAAGTTTCAGTCCTCTGCTAGGTTTTTGAGATTGTTACAGGCTTGAGAGCTTATGAAAAGAAATGCCAATATTTGCAGTGGGCTGCCTTGTGCACCTAATAAAAGCTTCTATACTTGCTTCTCTGCCAGGTTGGCCCTTCATTTAACCCCCTGCAGTCCTAAAGGCACCTTTCCACATTCCCCTCATAGTTGTGACTTGGGTCTGGAAGGCGAGCTAAGACTTTCCTCGTCAGCCAAACAACCAGGACTGTCTCTGGAGATGCGCAGAGGGTCTCCTCGAGAGAAGCGCCATCCATCAGCCCCAAGAGCTTTCAGCTGCTTTCTTTTTCTTTCTCCCATCCCATGTCCTAATTCAGACATTTTAAGCTTAACACAGAAAGGGGAGAGATAAGGGATAAAGGGGGTGTTTCTGCCTTTTGGACAAAGGTTTATTTTAAGCACAGTGGAGGCATAACAAAAATAGTTTTATTTAGGACCTTTAAAACATTCCACCATTGGACTTGGTGTGTTGCGTTGTCCCTGCTGGGGTAAGAAGGCATATTTTTATATCAAAATCTTTCTTGTGTGTGTGTGTGTTAATATTAATCTGGATACCCTTTCTCCTGTTGAATCCTGTGACTGGGGCAGGGCCAGAACCAAGCTGTGCCTCTTCTCTCACTTTCTGCAGGCAGTTTGCTGTGAGGATCACCAACACTGTTGCCCCTCTGGCTATACCTGCAACGTGGCAGCCCAGACTTGTGAGAAACAGCACAGGCTCGGCCCCGTTGCTGCCGCAGGGGGCCAGCTGACTTCCTCACAAGCTGCTGTCTCTAGACAAGATGTCTTGTGTGGCGAACAGCACTACTGTCGCGAGGGCCAGACCTGCTGCAAGGCCAAGCGGGGTGGCTGGGCCTGCTGCCCTTACCAAAAGGTTAGTGCCTGGGCTTATAGATTCAGTGGTGGTGAGTAGTTCAAAGGAGGCCATGGGTGGGTGGGCAGGCCACGTCTCTCCAAATAAGTAAAGCAATGTACAGTATGTTGTTCCTCTGTACTGTAAGAAGAACCAGTATTTTACAAGAATGTTGTCTTTGTCACTGTACAAAAAGCAAAGGCAGCCTTGCTGGGAATAAAGAAGACCATCAAATTCCACCATACATTTTCTGTGCAAGTTTTGGAGTTCTTCAGAACTCTGTCACAGGCGTGTTGATAAAACCAATAAGGCAGGGGGAGGTAGGTATAATTATATCACTACATTCAAATTCAAGGGATACAAGCGTTTTTTTCAAAATGCACACATTTTTGAGTTTGGCCAAGGCAGGGTAGAATACTGAAAAAGAAACTGCAATTCTTCAGAAACTGAAGAACCTACCATTGCTGTGGATTTGGGTGTAATGTAAGCCCCTGCATTAAACACAAATGGTTTCATAAACTCAGAATCTAAAGCTCTTTCTGGCTTTAGTTACCTAAATATATTTTCTAGGTCATCCTTCCTCAACCTTCAGATTTACTGAGAATCATGTAAAGATTCTGAGCAATGTACTTGGTTCTTCGCTAAAGGATTGCTGTCCTTCATTCTTTCCTTTTCCACTTCACAGGGATCCTGCTGTCATGACAGGCGCCATTGCTGTCCATCAGGCTTCTATTGTTCCTTTTTTGGATTTCGGTGCTACAGAAGGAAGCCTCTCCGTTGGGACATCAGTACCTTCTCCCCACATTCTGTTGGAGCACATGTTTTGCTTTGAAGTGTCTTTTGGGGTAGATTTGCCTGATACCTTGGGTTAGAGTGGGCTGTTTTGGGGAGAGTGGTGTAAGAAGGTGAACTAGGGCCACTTTTGCCCCAGATTGCTATTCAGATCCTAAAGGATGCCTACTGCCCTACACTTGTCACCACTGTGGGCCAAACAGGCCATCTTCTCCACTTATAACAAGTCAACCCTTGTATTCCTACATCTCATTTTTCCTTCTTTCCATCCATGGTTCACTGCCCTGTCCAAAGTCAACAGGGCTGCAACCTGGAATCCGGAAACGTTGCCATCTTGAGCGTCTGCTCTGAAGATTTCATGGGTACAATGAGTGTCTTTGCCTCTGTTATTCCTTAATCTTGAAAGGGAGGGGAGTTTCATGCACTTTCCAAAAAATAAAAAAAAACATTGGATTGGCAGATGATTTTGCCACATTGCCCCTTTTGACCCTGTCCCACCTGACCCCACCCCACCCTGTCCTCTTCCCACTTGGGCCTGTGCGTTGCTCTTTATTTTCTGGATGGCATCACCTACTGTCCAAAGAGCAAAAGTCTCTCCTTTTACTCATAGCATAGTGTTTGAAAGTTCAGAGGTGTTAATTGTCCAAATGAACCATTGCAGATGTCTTGAATCACTTCTGCTTAAAGGAGGACTGCCAAGCCACCCTTCGTTGAGGTATTATGGTGATTTCCCCCATCTTCTTAAGATCCTACTCTTTATTTATACACAGCCTCCCTTTTTCAGAAAGGCCTAGCACTGCTGCAAGTTGATGCAAGCTTGTTTCTAGGACAAATACTGGTTTTGTTTCAGCTGATACCTGGATTCTGGCACCTTAGCAATTGGGGGGAAGATGGCTTCAACTTACAAGGGACAGGTGCTTTTTCTGTTAGCAAACTTTGATGCTATGGTTGCATAGGAAAATGTGGAAAAATCCAATAAAATTTGATCAAGGTAATGTAACAGTTTTCATTTTTAACAATTTCTACTTCTTAACAAATGTTAACCTAGAAGAAAGTTAGGGTTTTCACATGATTTGTGACTCATGGGAATTAGGTTAATGGGAATAAATTGTTAAGTATTTCAGCTTTTTTTCACTTGGCTTTTGGGGGTGGGGGGGAGAATTCAACCTTTCTTTTACAAAGTATCTTTAGTGATCTGATAGTTTGGTCCTTCCTCACAGGGGCAGCAAAACCTCCTACATAACTGAAACTTGAAAGCAGCCCTCTTGCCCTTGAGGATGGTTGGGGTTCTGCACAAATCAGAAAGGGCAACCTTTTGTCCAGATCCTGCCACAGTGTTACATAACAGCACCCTGCATATTAAGTGACAAAGCAGGGCACTTTACCTGAACCTGCAAGACAGAAGTATTTTGAATCATAAACAATAATAGCAAGGTTCCATTATATGTATGTCCATCGACATCTTGTGCCCTCTAGATGTGTTGGGCTGGTGGTTATGGGACTTGTAGTCTAACATATCTGGAGGTGGCCAGTTTGGGGAAGGTTGAGACAGTGTGAAGGATAAAGACTTGAGTATTGCATCATGTGGTTCCATAACTCTGGCTGATACTTTTTTTTTTGCCTAATATTTAATATAACCTTCATTTATCTTGTCCTAATTATTCTGCTTTGGCTGTTGCTGTCAGCATGAAGGAGCCAGAGAGTGAGAACCAGCAGGTATATGGCTGGGATATCTTCCCCTTACACAAATACTGACCTCTTCCTGAGCATTGGTACTTTCTTCCTTCTCCCCTGCTGCCTGCTCTCATCCTCTTCACAAGTTGTCTTATTATTCAGCAAGAGCTGGGCAGCTCTTTCATAGTCCTTGCAAGATCATTTCTCAGCATCATATCAGAGATCAGAATGCCTCCTCTCACCTGCAACAGCCACCACTACCAAGAAACAGGTACAGGTAGTCCTCACTTAACAACCATTCATTTAGTGATGGTTCGGTCTTACAACGGTGCTGAGAAAACCGACTTACAACCAGTACTCACATGGCTGTTGCAGTGTCCCCACAGTCACGTGATCACAACTTGGACGCTTGGCAACCAGTTCACATTTATGACCGTCACAGTGTCCCTTGGTCATGTGATCACCATTTTTTAGTTTCCCAGCCAGCTTCTGGCAAGCAAAATCAATGGGGAATCCCATGATTTGCTTAACCCCCATGGTGGTTCAGTTAATGACCACTGCAAAAAAAGGTGGTAAAATCAGGTTGGATTCACTTAATGACCACTTCACTTAGCAACCAAAATTCCAGTTTCAATTATCATTAAGTGAGGACTCCCTGTACCACCTTCAGCAGTAATTGATCTCAAGGATGTAAGCTTTGGGGTTAGAGTTTGCTTTTAAGGCACTTTGCAAAACCACTTGGACACAAAATGAAGTAAGATTGGGGCAAAGGGTATAGCAGAAGGCAAACACATCAGCAAGGTAGTTCAGGATCTGCTTTACATCATAGAGGGAATGACAGAGGGAAAGGAATTCTGATTCCCAGTTAAACTAAATTTGAGATTATTTATTATGTAATTTCAAGGAACACTATTGAACACTATTCCTTGATGGCTTTGGCCCAACCAGCCCTTTTGATTAAGTTAGTCCCTTGCTTGACTTCTGCTGATTATAAAAGCTAGAGCATGTACATGTCTTGTGAATTTAGGTTTTAATCGGGCAGCTTCCAGTACCGTGAGGTCCTGAGAAGGGAGAGAGGGGTCCTTGGCATGGACACACAAGTTTCCCCAAACCATAATGCTATTAGATTCTTTTTATATATATAAGAATTTTATTAAGTTTCAAGCAAAGATAAAAGCTACAGAAAAACTATACACTACAAAGAAAAAAAATTAAAAAGTGTAGAAACACAAGAGAAAATTTTTCAAAATTATGAAAAGAGGTGACTTCTGACTTTTAACAGCAAGGCTATACAACAATATCCCTTACTCTATATTAAACCAAAATCACATTATTTCATTCCAATGGCACATTATAAAAATCACTAAAGACAGATGCTCCCTCACCATATAGATATATAAATATATAGATATACCTCCTAATCAACTTCCCCCAAAGATAACATTTATTTCCTTCCTACTACCATTCTATACATTCCTAACTACAATAGAGATCAAACTAAAAAACATATAAATTGTCTGCCATTGTTCTTGATAATACAATTTTAATAATACTAAACCCAAAATCAAACATTTTTTATTATACCTTAGTAATCTTAATCCAAATTGTTAAAGATAAATGAAATCAGCCAAACCCTAAAAGCAATCCAGATATTCTTAAACCTATCCCACTTCAAAATAAACCAGACCATTTACACATCCCCACTGTCCTAACAGTCAGGAATCACGCTGAGACGAGGAATAGGTCTCTAGTGTTTATTGCTGCTACATAAGACAAAAAATCCTAACAAACTGAAGAAGTGTGGGAAAAACCCAGACAAACTCCCAAAGTTAAGGCGGGTCTGATGTGTCTCTTTGAATGGCTGCTTAACTCCTCAGTACTACACATGCGTTTTCCCCCCTGGATAGAGGCCCCCTCCTGCTCGCCATCAGTACTCATGACATCACCCTCCCCTCCAGATTCACATTCCATTTCAGCCCCCTCCCTTCCAGAGGTCTGATAAGAGTCCATCTCTCCCTCCAAGCTCCTATGGGAACTGGGCAACGATGGAAATTCTTCAGAGGAAAACTCCAAGGACGAATCAGTGCTGCTCTCCAGGTCTGATAATGCTTCTGGCCCAGGTGGCTGCTGCTGGAAAATAGCTAGATAATTAGAAGATTCTTCCCCCCTCCCCCTTGGGAAATGCAAGCCTGAGGTGGAGGGCTGCGGCTCTCCCTCCTCCTCTGTTTCTGGTCTGAAGGCTTCAGGCGGGGGTGGAGGCTGCAAACTTACGAACTCCTCTGCTTGGGATTCCTCTGCTTGCTCAGCCAAGTGAGGAATCTCTGGTAGAGTGCGAGGCTTGGGTTTGTGAGGGAAAAGCTGATGGAATCGATGAACCAGCGTTGGTGCATGTACATCTCTGGCATTCTCCCATGTGCGCTCTTCCTCAGGGTACCCTTTCCAGTGTATTAAATGTTGGATGCCCCTTCCCCTCCTCCTAGAGTCCAGAATTTCGACTTCGTATTCCTCCTCCCCCTCCACAATTACTGGAGGTGGGGGGTGGCAGTTGCAATTGTAAGGCACTTGAGGAGGGTCCTTGGCTAGCAAGGCTCTGTGAAAGACTGGACGGATTTTCATGGATGCTGGCAGCTTTAAGCGATAAGCCACTGGATTTATCTGCTGCGCCACAGTGAAAGGGCCCACAAACTTAGAGTCCAACTTCTTGGAGGGCCTGGTAGAGGTCAAAAACTTGGTAGAGAGCCACACTTTGTCTCCTACCGCAATTGCTGGCCCCTCTTGTCTGTGAGCATCTGCAGCTCTCCTGTAAGCACTCTTTGCCCTGTTCAGCTGCTCCTTTAACAACTCCTGTGCGGCTTGTTGTTCTTTAAGAAAATCAGCCGCGGCTGGAACAGCTCCCTGCTGGGAGGAGGTGGGCAATACCTGAGGGTTAACCCCCTAGAGTGCTTGGAAAGAAGACATCTTGGTAGAGGATTGCACAGAGTTGTTATAAATAAATTCTGCCATGGGGAGCAGGGCTGGCCAATTGTCTTGCTGATAAGTGGTGTGACACCTGACATACTGCTGTAACCATTGGTTAATTTTCTCAGCTTGCCCGTTACTAGCCAGATGATGCGATGATGATAGGTGGATCTGGACCCCTAATGACTGGAAAAGCACCCTCCAGAACCTGGAAGTGAACTGAGGGCCTCTGTCACTCACCAAATGATTTACCATGCCTCTATACCTAAAAACATGGTCCATGAACAACTGCACTGTGGCTTGCGCAGATGGGAGGCCCTTGCAAGGAATAAAATGCACCATTTTAGTGAAAAGGTCCACCACCACTACTATGGAAGTCAGCCCCTGGACCGGGGGTAAATCAGTGATGAAATCCATGGAGATTGTATCCCAAGGCCTACTGGGGGGTGGGTAGGGGTTGCAAGAGTCCTGTGGGCTTCCCTGGGAGAGGCTTGGCTCGTCTACAGGTATGACAAGAAGCAACGTAACCCTTTATGTCTGCAGTCATCTTAGGCCACCAGTAGTCTCAGAGCTCTATGGAGAGTTTTGAAAACACCTCCGTGGCCTGCTGTTTGATGGTCATGGCAAAGTCTCAGTACTTCTTCCCTCACTGAGGGGGGGAATGTATAATTGCCCGCTATGCCAGAGGATTCCTGCCTCCACATTAAAGGGGGAGGCAGTGTCTTGCGGGCCCCTCTGGAGGTCATCCATCCTGGCCCTGGCATACAGGTCCTGTTGCTGCTGAGCTCTGACTCTTGTAAATAGGTCCTCTGCTTGTCTGCCTGCTGCTAAAATCTCTGTCTGGTTCCCCCTCATAGACTGCTGAAAGTTGTGAGGTTGTAATATAGTAGCCTGTACCTCCTGGTGAGTAGCGGGGGTTGCCTGAATGGATTGAGACGGGGCATCTGCCAAACAGTTCTGCGCCCCGGGAACATAAGAAATAACAAAATTGAAACGGGAGAAAAACTGACTCCATCTGATTTGGCGTGGGGTGAGGGATCTGGTGTTTTGTAGAAGCTGTAAATTCTTGTGATCGGTGCAAACTTTCACAGGAAAGGTTGCACCTTCTAGCCAGTGCCTCCACTCTTGAAATGCTGCTTTAATTGCTAGCAACTCCTTGTTAAAAACATCATAGTTTCTCTCTGCTGGTGAGACCATGCGTGAAAAAAGGCACAAGGAAGCAATGTATTCTCGGTTTTGTTTGTATATTGCAATAACACCGCCCCAATGGCAATATTGGAAGCATCTGAGTGCATTATGAATTGCTTCGTGGGATCAGGGTGCTTTAAAAGTGGCTGGGATGCAAAGAGTTGCTTAAATTCTTGGAAGGCTGCTTGCTCTCTCTCCCCCCAAATGAATTTTGATCCTTTCTTCAAAAGTTGTGTGAGGGGTTTAGCCCTGTCACTAAATTTATTTATGAATCTCCTGTAGAAATTGCAAAACCCTAGAAATCTTTGTACCTCTTTCACATTTCGGGGGGGATTGCCAAGAGAGAATTGCCTGGACCTTAGAAGGATCCATGGATATGCCTTCTGTTGATATTTTATAGCCCAGGAAATGTAATTCAGTTAAATCGAAGGCACACTTCTCTAGCTTGGCGAACAGCTTGTTCTCTCTCAATCTTTGTAAGACATTACATACATGGGTTACATGAGTTGTAGCATCGTCAGAGAATATTAATATGTCATCTAGATAAATGACTAGATACTTATCTAGTAAATCAGAGAAAATTTGATTCATAAATCGGGAAAATATGGCTCCTGCATTAGACAAGCCAAAGGGCAAAACAAGGTACTCAAGTTTACCAAACCTGGTATCGAAGGCAGTCAGATATTCATGCCCCTCTTTCATCTGGATCAGATTGTATGCATTCCTGAGGTCCAACCTAGTAAAAATGCATGCTTTCTGTAAGCAATCCAGCAGATCAGATATTAGCAGGAGGGGATAATTTTCTTTTATCTTGAGTTTATTGAGGGAACTGAAATCGTGGACCACTCTCATGGGTGCCTCCTGGTTTGCCGGTGCCAACAGGTCAGGCTTCTTTGGTACGAAGAAGGTAGGAGCAGATGCTGGGGAAGTAGATGGTCAGATGAAACCCTTTTGGAGATTAGAATCCAAGTAATCCTTTAAGGTGGCTAGTTCCTTGGGGGACATGGGATATTGTTTCCTTGCTGGAATCTTGGCTCCTCGTATCAACTCAATGGTGCAATCACAGTCCCTGGGGGGGGGGGTAGTGCTGTGGCCTCTTGTTCGCTGAAAACGTCTGCGAAATCTGGATACTTGGCTGGCAACTGGACCCCCCCCCCCCCCCCCCGCTTCCGTGGCTTCGTTGGTTGCTGGAGAGAGGAGAGCGGCTTGAAACTTCTGGTGCTGGCATTCCTTAGCTGGGAAGGAGATTGCTCCCATAGTCCATTTCAACAATGGGTTGTGGATCTTCAGCCAAGGTGTGCCCAGGACTATAGGCACATTAAGTGATGCCGTAACATAAAGTTGGATCCACTCAGTGTGGTCTCCCATTGTTAGTTGCAAAGGTTCTGTGAACCTTCTAATCGGCCCTGCCTTGAGGGGCTGGCCGTCAATGGTTTCCACTTCTATGGGATGTGGCAATTCTATGGTCGGGATGTTGAAGTCTTGTATAGTCTGTACATCAATAAAATTGGTGGAAGCTCCGGAATCCACGAGGGGCCCTAGCCTGACCTGGTGCTCTGGGTTTACGTGCATTATGACTGGTAAGAAGTAAAAGGATTGCCTGGAATCCTCAGAATGAGCCCTTCTTAATTGATTGATGGTCTCCCTGCTGAGCTCTGTGGAGGGAGACCGATGGAGTTTCCCTGGTTGGAAGTAGAGGTGGAGGTGGCTCTTGGTTCAGCTCCTTGCCCTGGGGCTCTTACGGAATTTGCTTGGCTTCTCGCTGGGCAAGCTCTCACCATGTGCCCCTGGACTCCGCAGTAGAAACAGAGGGCTCTCTCTCTCCTTCTCTGTCTCTCAGCCTCGGAAATAAGCCTCCTGCTCGCCCCGATCTGCATCGGCTCCTCTGGTCCTGAGTAAGGAGATGCTGCGGAGAGAGCTGGAAATCCTGGAAGTGCCCTGAGGCCCCTGCCTCTCCCCGGCTGCATCTGTCTGAGCTCTTTTAGCCTGGCATCTATGACCACAGACAACTGATATAAACCTTCTAGGGTAGCTGGTGTTCCCTGGAGCACTAATTCATTTTTAATTTCTTCATCCAGCCCGTTTGAATTGGTCTTTCAAGGCACTCTCATTCCAGTCCAGATCTCCTGCTAACAGCTTGAAATCAGCAATCTACATTGCTCAGCTCCTGCTAACAGCTTGAAATCAGCAATCTACATTGCAGATTCCCACTCTCTTGTTGCCTTGCTTGAGCTTCCAAATTTCCTGGCTGGCAGTGACCTCTCTGATCGGGTCGTCAAAGTGTGCTCGGAACCCTGCCAGAAAATTCTGGTAGTCGTTGAGAATTGGGTCATTGTTCTCCACCATGGGAATAGCCCATTTGGCTGCTGGGCCCTTTAGCGGACTTAAAATGAAGGTGACTCTGGTTCTGTCTATGGGAAACTCTGCCGGTCTGCTGTCGAAAAATATTGTGCACTGTGTGAGAAAAGTTCTCAACTGTCCTGCTTCTCCTCCAAACTTCTCTGGTAGACTGCCCTCGGATCTCAAGACTACTGGCGGAGCTGCTGCTGCTGCTGCTGGCACCAGTTGTGGGTTAACCGGAGCTGGTTGTTGTAACTGCTGTAGCATAGCTGCTTGTAATGTGTTGATCTGGAGATCTACTTCTTGTTGTTGTTGTTGCAGGGCTGCTACCAATTGTTGAATGGCTTGCCGAATTTCCTGGTTTTCCGAAGACATTTTCCCAAATGTCTCTCCTTTATTTTCCTTTGTTCCTCCCCCTTTCAATGGGAGTAGCAGTTTGTTAGGGTTGACGTCCTAACAGTCAGGAATCATGCTGAGACGAGGAATAGGTCTCTAGTGTTTATTGCTGCTACATAAGACAGAAAATCCTAACAAACTGAAGAAGCGTGGGAAAAACCCAGACAGATAAACCCCAAAAGTTAAGGTGGGTCTGATCTGTGTCTCTTTGAATGGCTGCTTAATTCCTCAGTACTACACATGCGTTTTCCCCCCTGGATAGAGGCCCCCTCCTGCTCGCCATCAGTACTCATGACACCCACAATGTGCACAGAGCTTTTTTCTTAAAAAAACTCAAACAGCACAACTGTCCCCCTCAAAAACTCTGACTTCTCTTCAGAAGACCTCCCATACATAATAACCCCTTCTTTTCCATGGTGTTCCATCAGAAGATCAGTTTCACTTATGGCTTGCAACTTGATCTCTCCCTTTAATTTCTCCAACTTGACTATCCAATCTTCATCCAGCATTTCAACAGGAATCCTGATCTCACTCTTAGAAGAGAGATTTCTGTCACTGTTAAATTCCTCAGTTTCATCCATGACATCCCCAACCAGATGACACATTTTAGACTTCATATTTTCCACAATGTCCTGAATGCCTTGCATAAAAACTTGGTGGGAATCAGAAAGAATCTGTTTAAAATCTCCACAGAAGTCAGAGAAAATCTTTAAAATCTTCCATGTCTCACGCAGTAGATTATGGTGCCCCCTAGGAGCTTAACCAGTGAAAGCTGAAGATATGAAAGGATTCCGGAATGTGTTTGCAGAAGCAAAAGTGGGATATGCAGACAGTTCCCCAGGAAAAGTAGCAGCAGAAAACTGGAAGTTCAAAACAGCCGATAACGTGTAAGAAAATGCTAGTATCTTCAAATTTAATACAAAAATAGTAACAGGGAGACAATTATTTACTCTCAGTCCTCAAGATTTGGATGGAAAACAAAGTCCAAAACTTAAAAAGAAGTTTTTAAAAAATTGTTCCCAAAAATAACAATAAGCCCCAAGAGAACCCGCTTCTCCTTGCTGTAGAAAGCCTCTCTTAGGGTACATGTATTTAAAAGAAATATAAATTGGGTGATTTAGAAATGGGGTGGCTGGTCTTAGTATCTCTTTAAGGCTACCATGTGGCTTGGAAATGGTGATGTCCCAGCCTCCCAGCTAGCTCTTACCAGTTGAGTGTGAACGCTGTTTGTGATCTTGTGGCTGCAAGCAGCCATCCAGAGGATGGATGGGGCAATTACAGGTGTTTTCCTTTTTCCAGAAAAACACTCCTGGGCTTCAGGAAAAACCTGCCTGTGTCCAAAACCTGCCATGTTGTCAGTTCTACCCGCTCACCCTGCGGGCACAGCTGTTAAGTCCATGTCCCCACCAGAAGTCATAGTCAATGCTAGAAGATACTCATATCACACCCAAATACTTTGACCACTTCTAGGAGAACTGGAGTATGTTAGGCAGGAGGCAAAAGCCTTCCATGTTAAACATTGTCTTTCAGATGCAGCTTGAAATTAGGTGATTTCTGGCCAAGAGTTGGTGCACAACAACCCTTTAGTTGCTCCAACAGTATGCATGGGGATTATCTTCCAACTTCTGAAGTCCTTGTAATAGGCCCCCTTTAACTAAAGGCACTGTTGTAGAAAAACAGACATGTTAAACTGAAAAATGGGAAAATAAATGCACTGGGGCCTAGCAAGAGCTTTGTTCTAGAACATCCTGAAGCTAAAATGTGATGAGTGTCTGATGTTTTCCATAATTGATGCTCAATGGAATTGCACTCATGAGCCCTTTAGTTTCTCTACCATCTTAGCTGCAGCACCTTTGAGGAACAATCTGAGCTTTTCCTTACGCTACTTTCCTTGGTTGTTTTTTCTCTACTTATTCTGTTCTTAGTGCCATATTTTGCTCATTGGAGAAATGAATTTTTAATTAATAACACTGTAGTGAGATGTGAAATGAAAAGGCAAAGTGAAAGAAAACCTGGACTGATGCAGAATTTACCTCCTGTTCTTAGCATTCGAAATTTAGTAGTACTCAATTTTTAATTCCATTTTTATTTTAAATTGTATGCTGTGGTGATCTGAACATAAACTGCTACAAGTAGCAAAAAGAATCCCATAAAAGTCTAACCAAAATTAAGTGCCAATGAGTTAAAGAGGATTTACTCCAAGGTAAAAAGCCTAAACAAGCATCTTGACAGGAATTGAATCTCTTTGGCTATGCTGACTGGGGAATTCTGGGAGTTGGAGTTCACACAACTTAAAGTTGCCAAGTTTGAAAATCTGGCTTAGAATGATGTGACCCCAATTAAAGAGAGAGACTGAAAGGTTGCCTCATTTCATAAGTGTGTTTTCCTTTCATCTTCTCTCTTTTAAGAGACATTTGTGTGAACCATCCATTAAGCTACCCTTCAATTTTTTGGTGGTGGTGGGAAGTCTTGTTTCAAAGAGGACTTAAAAAGCATGCACATTTTAGAGAGAAGACACTTGTAAATAACTTTTGCTGTATCTAGAATCTGTTCTTTTTTCTGAGTTGTTTTCACCAACAGGTTATGGGCCCAGTAAGCAGCCCAGTAAACCCAGTAAGCCCAGTAAAACCCAGAGAGAATAGAAAGATCAGCTCCACACTTCATGCACAATTTAAAGGCAGGTAGCAAAGACCTGTGAAGATTTTCTTTGGAGCCGCCTGGAGATTTTCCAGCAACTGCCGGTCTACAGGACAAAGAAGCCAGCTGAGGTGACTTGCAAAAGAAGGAAGAAGCCGTGGCTACCTCCCAGCCCTCAGCGATGCCTCTGGAGCGCCTATCAGAGACCAACTATTTGAATTGGGCCCTGAAGATGGAGATATATCTTCACAGAGAGAATCTTTGGCTGCCAATTGGTGAGCGACCCCCCCAAAATCCCAGTGCTGAATGGCTTAGACAGGATGAGCGGGCTAGAGCCACCATTATCCTGAGAGTTGAGGACAATCAGCTAGTCCACGTGCGAGGCATGCAGTCTGCAAAGCAACTTTGGGATGCTTTGAGAGACTTGTATGTAAAGGCAACAGCAGGGAGTAAAGTTACCCTGACAAAAAAGCTGTACAAAGCCTACCTTGCAGAAGGAGATAGCCTTCCTGAGCACCTGCATCATATTCAGCAGCTGTTTGTTGAGTTGCAGGAGAGAGGAATGGAATTTACACCTCTCACAAAATCCTATATCCTCCTGTCCTCACTGAATGAAACGTGGGACACGCTGATTTCTACCCTGGAGGCTATGCCTGAAGCAGACCTCACCCCATCGTATGTTACACAGCGCTTACTCGCTGAATGGGAGAAGAGGAAAGATCCCCTCCCCATCTCTTCTGGAAAGCTGCAGTACCAGAAAACAAGGGAAAAGAAGGGAAAGGAAGCCAGCCAGCGATACTTCACTTGTGGTTCAGCTGGACATTTGCAGAAAGACTGTGTCTTGAGACCCAAGAGTAGAAAGACAGAGAAGAAGAACACAAGGGCAACACAGAAGAAGACTCTTCAGACAACCCAAATTGCACAGGTTGCTGAGAAGGGTAATTCTGATGTACGGGTGTTAGATTCTGGGGCCAATTGTCATTTATGTAATTGTAAAAGCTCTTTTGTGTCACTGTCTAAAACTGAAAGACAAAGTGTATCTTTGCCTGATGGGTCTGTGACCAAAATTATGGGACAAGGTGACTTGTATTTATCCTGCTTGGGAGAAACTGTAAAAGGTGTGTTGTATGTGCCAAATTTACAATCAAACCTTTTATTTGTGGCACAATTGGCTGCAACAGGGTATGTCATAACATTTAAGAAAAATGGTTGTGAGATACGTAAAAATGGAAAATTGTGTGCTACTGGTATATGAAAAGACTCCTTGTACATTGTGCAAAATGCAAGGAAGCCAAGCTGCAAGGCTGCAGTTGGCAACACGCCATATCATGACCAATGTGTATACCTGATGCACAGGAGATTTGGTCATGCTAATTTCAAGTATATAGCACAAATGCCACAGCTGTGTGCTGACCTAAAGATAAAACCCTGTGACAAATACTTAGGCTGTGTAGTTTGCAAAGAATGCAAAACACTAAAAGCTCCTGTGAGTAAGCACAGTGACAGAGTTACAACTAGACCTTTGGAAATTGTACACTCTGACATTATTGGTCCTTTTGCTCCAAGTCTTGGACAAGCAAGGTATGCAATGACCATAATTGATGATTTCTCAAGATACACATTTATCTACATCTTAAAACATAAAGATGAGGCATTTGAGAAATTTGAAGGTTTTGTGACATGGGCAAATGGAAAATTCCCTAGGCCTGTATCTGCACTCCAGTGTGATAGAGGAGGAGAGTACCTTTCTCACAAATTCAAAAGGTTCCTAGTGGAAAAGGGGATAGAACAAATTCTTTCTAACCCTTACACCCCTCAGCAAAATGGTGTTGCTGAAAGAAAGGGCAGAACCTTGCAAAATGCGATGGAATGCATGCTTAAAGATTCACATTTATCTTTTAAGTATTGGGGAGAGGCAATATCTACAATATGTACAAAACAGATTGTATAACTCTGTGATTCAGGACACTCCATTTGTTTTATGGTGTGAAACCAAAGGTAAACCATCTTAGAGTGTTTGGTAGCACTGCATGGGTTCATGTATCAAAACAACAGAGAAGGAAAGGAAGCCCCACAACAAAGAAAGCCATCTTTGTTGGCTATGAGCAAAGCCAAAGGAGCTACAGTTCATAATGGAAGAGAAATTAATAATTAGCAAAAGCACTTCTTTTGCTGAACAAAACTGGGGGAGATTAAACTCTAGCTCTCCAGTTGATCTATCTACAACAGAACAGCAAGGACTTGCTGATAGTGATCTTTTGCCTGATGAGGACTTTAAACCAGAAAAGCAAACTGCAGATCTGTCTGATGAGACAGATGCTTCTCAGGAAAGTGATAGGAGTCAAAATTTAAGCCCTGTATTACCTCGTTGATCTCAGAGGAGTAATAAAGGCGTTCCTCCATCACGTTTTCAGACTGAAACAGTAAAGGCTTTTCACATATTCACAGAACCTGAGTCTTTAGAACAAGTGAATGCTTTACCACCTGAGATTGCACAAAATTGGCATCCTGCCATGCAACAGGAATTAGCATCCTTGAAAGAAAATAAAACATGGAAACTGGTAAATCTACCTCCCAATGAACGCTGTCTGGGTTGTAGGTGGGTTTTCAAACTGAAAAGGGATGCTGATGGCAAAATCCAAAAATATAAAGCAAGCTTAGTTGCAAGAGTTCACTCAAAGGAAAGATTTAGACTTTGACAAGACTTTTGCACCAGTTACTAAAGGTGAATCAATTAGATTACTGTTAAAAATTGCTGCACTCAAAGGAATGTCAGTTCACCACTATGACATTCAAACTGCATTTCTCTATGGTGATTTAGACCACAAATTATACATGCAGCAGCCCCCTGGCTATGACAAAGGGGAGAATCTAGTCTGTGAACTGCAGAAGTCAATCTATGAGTTAAAACAAGCTGGTAGATCCTGGAACCAAAAATTAGATGAAAAACTGCAGAATTTTGGTTTTGAAAAAGGAAAAGCAGATCCATGCATATATATGAAGAAAGACAAACAAGGCTGTATGTATCTGTGCATTTATGTTGATGATTTGCTGCTGTTCACACCAACAGAAAAACAAAGGCTTGATTTTGAAGCCTGCATGAAAAGCCATTTCACATTAAAAAGCCTTGGAACTGTAACAAATAACCTAGGTTTTGAAATACACAGGAAGAAGGATGGTAGCTTTCTGTTAAACCAAAGGGGAGATGTTAAAATAATGTGAATGGAAAGACAGAGTTGTCAAAGAAAATTGGTTTGTGTCTTATTCTGTAGTATAAAAAGGGGAGTGTTAATATGTTTTCTACTACAGATTAAGGTTGCTATGGTAACTAATCATTTTGGCCGGGTGAAGAGGTTGAATTTAATTGTCCCCTTTTCACGTGTTAATGGTTGCATCGCCTAAGGGAGGAACTTGCCTGAACTTGTTTTAGTTTCAGTTTCCCTTCTGTGTAGCTTGCAGAGAATATGCAGCTGAGAGAAATCTCTCCTCTCAGCAAACAGCCTTTAAATATGTTTGTTTTCTGTAAATAAAATTATTTTTATAGAAATGCCTGGTGTGTGACTTTTCTGATCTCTCCTGGGCCAAATGCTTTCCTAGCACTCTGCCAACACTCATGGCCCCCAGTTTCTAGCCTGATGCCTTAATGACACATGTACAAGACCCAAATTATGAACTGAGTAAATCTAATCTTATTCCATAGACTTGTATTTCGTTTAAGGTCCTTTCCATACATGAAATTTTTAGTGTGTGTCTCTAATGCTGTTTTACAAAGGTGGCTAAAAATTTTGCAAGTTAAAGTGAAAATGTGTTTTGCTCTCACTGGCAAAACACAAGAACTCTTATTAGGAAATTGTATAATACTGTCTATTATGTTCTTGCTTCAGCAAAGGATCGTTACCTTGTCGTGGTGCTGGAGCTTGAGCACCTCAATGATGCCATGAGCTAAACCGTAAAGGGCCACCCAAGACGGGAAGGTCATGACAGAGAGGTCAGACTAAATGCGATCCCTGGGGAAGGTAATGGCAACCCACCCCAGTATTCTTCCCGTGAAAACTAAATGGATCAGTACAACCAGAGATATGTCGGTATACCATCGGAAGATGAGACCCCCAGGTCAGAAGATGGTCAAAATGCTACTGGGGAGGAACAGAGGATGAGTTCAACTAGCCCCAGAGGTGATGATGCAGCTAGCTCAAAGCCGAAAGGACGGCTAGCAGCCGACGGTGCTGGTGGTGAACGGCGAATCCGATGTTCTAAGGATCAACACACCATTGGAACCTGGAATGTAAGATCTATGAGCCAGGGCAAATTGGATGTGGTTATTGGTGAGATGTCAAGATTAAAGATAGACATTCTGGGCGTCAGTGAACTGAAATGGACTGGAATGGGCCACTTCAGATCAAATGACCACCAGATCTACTACTGTGGACAAGAGGACCACAGAAGAAATGGAGTAGCCTTCATAATTAATAGTAAAGTGGCAAAAGCAGTGCTTGGATACAATCCAAAAAACGACAGAATGATCTCAATTCGAATTCAGGGCAAGCCATCTAACATCACAGTGATCCAAATATACGCCCCAACCACAAATGCTGAAGAAGCTGAAGTAGAGCAGTTCTATGAGGATCTGCAGCACCTACTGGACGACACGCCTAAAAGAGATGTTATTTTCATCACAGGAGACTGGAATGCTAAGGTGGGCAGTCAAATGACACCTGGAATTACAGGTAAGTATGGCCTGGGAGAACAAAACGAAGCAGGACATAGGCTGATAGAATTTTGCCAAGACAATTCACTCTGCATAACAAACACTCTCTTCCAACAACCTAAGAGACGGCTTTATACATGGACTTCACCAGATGGACAACACCGAAATCAGATTGACTACATCCTTTGCAGCCAAAGGTGGTGGACATCTGTACAGTCGGTAAAAACAAGACCTGGAGCTGACTGTAGTTCAGATCACAAACTTCTTCTTGCACAATTTAGGATCAGACTAAAGAGATTAGGGAAGACCCACAGATCAGCTAGATATGAGCTCACTAATATTCCTAAGGAATATGCAGTGGAGGTGAAGAATCGATTTAAGGGACTGGACTTAGTAGGTAGGCTCCCGGAAGAACTCTGGACAGAAGTTGGCAGCATTGTTCAGGAGGCGGCAACAAAATACATCCCAAAGAAAGAGAAAACCAAGAAGGCAAAATGGCTGTCTGCTGAGACACTAGAAGTAGCCCAAGAAAGAAGCAAAAGGCAAGAGTGATAGGGGGAGATATGCCCAATTAAATGCAAAATTCCAGAGGTTAGGCAGAAGAGATAAGGAATTATTTTTAAACAAGCAATGCGCGGAAGTGGAAGAAGACAATAGAATAGGAAGGACAAGAGACCTCTTCCAGAAAATTAGAAACATCGGAGGTAAATTCCAGGCCAAAATGGGTATGATCAAAAACAAAGATGGCAAGGACCTAACAGAAGAAGAAGAGATCAAGAAAAGGTGGCAAGCATATACAGAAGACCTGTATAGGAAGGATAACAATATCGGGGATAGCTTTGATGGTGTGGTCAGTGAGCTAGAGCCAGACATCCTGAAGAGTGAGGTTGAGTGGGCCTTAAGAAGCATTGCTAATAACAAGGCAGCAGGAGACGACGGCATCCCAGCTGAACTGTTCAAAATCTTGCAAGATGATGCTGTCAAGATAATGCACGCTATATGCCAGCAAATCTGGAAAACACAGGAATGGCCATCAGATTGGAAAAAATCAACTTATATCCCCATACCAAAAAAGGGGAACACTAAAGAATGTTCAAACTATCGAACAGTGGCACTCATTTCACATGCCAGTAAGGTAATGCTCAAGATCCTGCAAGGTAGACTTCAGCAGTTCATGGAGCGAGAATTGCCTGATGTACAAGCTGGGTTTAGAAAAGGCAGAGGAACTAGAGACCAAATTGTCAATATCCACTGGATAATGGAAAAAGCCAGGGAGTTTCAGAAAAACATCTATTTCTGTTTTATTGACTATTCTAAAGCCTTTGACTGTCAGGGCCAGCCTCGCTTCACAATAAGACACAGACTCACTTAATGGGTATTAAGGATTTCTGGTTTATTGGAATGATAGCTGACAGAACGAAAAACGGGAACGGGGTAGGTAGTGTGGGGGCGCCCCTTTTATACCCTCCTGTATTGCCCCGGGCTCCCCCACCCCTCAATGCCCCGATCCCTCTTGATGGGACCCTTGATGGCTGCTTGGGCGTTTTCCCCGGTGTCTTCTTTGTCTCCCTGCGATGGTTGTGTCCTCCGGGGCACCATGTGCATCTTATCTTCATTCCTCTGACGCCTCTCTTTTCAGTTGCTTATGAGTCCATGGGTGTGGGTGCCTTTGGGTGCTTGTGTTAATCCCTGGTTTGATTATCTCCTTCCCCTTTTCCTTAATGATCATGATCCACGTTGTGAGGCTCTTTGTGCCTTGCAACGAGGTCATGACATGCTGCCCCCCCAAAGATGTTCTATGGTGCTGGTTTCTCTGGGTATGCCTCATGGAACTGTCTTGTTAGTTGTCTAGCCATGACGTGTCGTGCCTGGACCCACTCTGGGTGTGAGAAATGTTTCCATTTCACGAGGTATTGTAGTGTTCCTCTTTGCTTTCTTGAGTCCAGTATTTCTTTTACTTCAAAATGTTGTTGGTTGTCTATCATTATGGGTGGGGGTGGAGGTTCTTCCGTATGCCATTTGGATGTGCTCGTTGGCTTCAGTAGTGCACAGTGAAACACTGGGTGGACCCGTCTCAAATTGTAAGGCAGTTCCAGTTTGAAAGTAACTGGGTTGATTACCTGTATGATTTTAAAAGGTCCAATGAATTTCGGTGCCAATTTCTTCGAGGGTTGCGAGGTCTTTATGAACTTAGTGGAGAGGTAGACCCTATCTCCCACTTTGTAGTTCGGTGCCTCCGCCCTGTGGTTGTCCGCATATTTTTTGTACGTTGTTTGTGCGTCTGCTAGGGCCGTTTGGATGATTGGCCAGGTTGTTGCCAGCTGTGCCGCCCAATCGTCTGGTGAGCAGGGCAGGGTTTCAGGTTGCAGCAATTCTGGTATCGGTACAAAGTCCCTTCCGTAGACCACCTTAAATGGGGTGTGGCCAGTGCTCTGGTGTACCGCGTTATTATAGGCCACCTCTGCAAAAGGTAGTAGGTCTACCCAGTTGTCCTGTTGATAATTTATGAATGCCCTCAGGAACTGTTCAAGTGTTGAGTTTAGGATCTCTGTAGATCCGTCCGTGTGTGGATGCCACGCAGTGGACAGTGCTTGCTTGGTTCCGATTAGTTTTAAAAATTCCCGCCAAAACTTTGACGTGAATTGTGTTCCTCTGTCGGTCACCAACCTGTAGGGGGCGCCGTGGATCCTGTATATATGTGTTAGGAACAAACGTGCCAGTTGTTGTGCGGAGGGGATAGTTGCGCATGGGATGAAGTGTGCCTGTTTCGAGAAATAGTCTTTTACCACCCATATCACAGTTTTTCTTTGGCTGGGTGGGAGGTCCACAATGAAATCCATGGAAATTTCTTCCCATGGCCGGGAGGGGCTGGCTACCGGCTGTAGCAGCCCGTGGGGCTTCCCTCCTTTCCGTTTGGTGGTGGCACATATGGGGCAGTTGGCTACATAGTCTTTTATGTCCTTTCTGAGGTTTGGCCACCAAAATTGCCTCCTCGTTAGGTGGAGGGTTTTTACAAACCCAAAATGCCCTGCAGATTTGTCATCGTGTGCTCTATGTAAGATCTCCCCCCGCAGTGATTCGGGCACGTACAAGGCTTTCTCTTTCCAGGCGATGTTGTCTTTGAAAGATACATGTTGTCGGTTATTCTGCAACCATGTATCATGCTGTAGTGCTTATGTGAGTCTTTGTTGCCAGTTCGGTGAAATTGAGCGCCGGCTCCGATCGCTCCCCGCCGTTCGTGCTGGCGTGCGCTGATTCCTTGTCTGGCTACGCGTGACAGCTGGGCAGCCGAGCTGTTTCTCGGTCCATACTGTCCCCACGATGTCGGAGGCTTGCGTGTCGTCCTGTGGCCGTCGGGAAAGGGCGTCTGCCAAGAAGTTTTTCTTGCCCGGTATGAATTTCAGCATGAAATTGAACCGGCTGAAAAACTGAGCCCATCACACCTGCTTCGGGCTGAGCCGTTTTGGCGTGCTGAGTGCCTCCAGATTCTTGCGGTCCGTCCAGACCTCGAAGGGGCAGGAGGCCCCCTCCAGCAGGTGCCGCCATGTTTCCAAGGCTGTCTTTACTGCAAACGCCTCCTTTTCCCATACGTGCCATCTCCGCTCCGTTTCGGAGAATTTGCGGGAAAGGTAGGCGCAGGGCTTTAGGTGGTTGTCGGAGTCCTTTTGGAGCAGGATGGCTCCGATGGAAAAGTCGGAGGCATCTGCCTGCACCACAAAAGGCTTGGTGGGGTCAGGGTGTTGTAGCACTGGCTCAGCTGTGAAGAGGGTTTTCAGTCTCTCGAATGCCGTTTGACAGTCAGCTGTCCAATTCAGTAGCGCCCCCGGGTTTCTCGATTTGCGCGTGTCCCCCAAGCCCTTAGTCTTTAGCAGGTTAGTTAGGGGCAAAATAGTCTCTGCCAGCCTGGGCGTGAACCCCCTGTAGAAATTAGTGAATCCAAGGAGGCTTTGCAGCTGTCTCCTCGTGCGTGGGCGTTCCCACGCCAGGATGGCTTGGACCTTGCTGGGGTCCATTTCTATCCCTTTAGCTGAAATCCTATACCCTAGGTAGTCAATTTGTTTTTTGTGAAACTCGCACTTGGAGAGCTTAACGAACAGCTCTGCCTTGCGAAGTTTCTTGAGCACGTCTTTTACCAAGCGTTCGTGCTCACGTTCTGTTTCTGTGTAGATCAATACATCATCCAGGTAAACCAAAACCCCCTTAAAAAGGTGGTCACGCAGGACCTCATTAATTAACTGCATGAATACCCCCGGTGCTCCTGCCAGTCCGAATGGGAGTACTTTATATTGAAACGCCCCCAATGGGCAGTTGAAAGCAGTCTTCCACTCATCCCCCTCCCGTATCCGTATGCGGTAGTAGGCTTCCCTTATGTCCAGTTTGGAGAATACCTTACCCTTTACCAGGTGGGACAAAATGTCCTTTATTAAGGGTAAGGGGTATTTATTTGAAATGCTTGCTGCGTTTAATCCACGGTAGTCTGTACAGAGCCGCAATGACCCGTCCTTTTTCTCGCGAAAGAGGACTGGCGCTCCCACTGGAGAGTTTGCTGGCTTGATAAAACCTCTCGCCAAGTTTCTATCTATGAAGTCCCTTAATGCTGCTAGCTCTCGCTGAGTCATAGCATATATTTTTGGTTTGGGTAGGGGTACCCCCGGGACCAGTTCAATGGTGCAGTCCGTCTTTCTGTGGGGGGGGAGTTTGTCCGCCTCTTTCTCGCCGAAAACGTCGGCGAAATCCCCGTATTTGGTTGGCAGTCCCTCTGGCAGTGCTGTCTCTCTGTGTTCCGCAGTCGTCGTTGCCCCCCCCCATGGCTGCTCGGGGAACCCTGTTCCCTGAAGGTGCTTGGTAACGCCCGTCAGCAAACTTAATCTCTCTGGTTCTCCAGTTGATGACTGGGTTTTGCTGCACGAGCCATGGGATCCCCAGTATGAGTTGGGGTTGCCCCACCGGTGCCACGATGAAAGCCAATTTTTCCTCGTGGCTGCCGAGCCGTAGCGCGGTTTCTCTGGTGTATTGGGTGACCGGGCCCCCTCCCGCTGCCGATCCATCGAGCTGCGAGAACACCAGGTGGTGCTGAAGTGGATAGCAGCGGAGGTCGAGTGCAGCTGCCAGGTCAGGGTGCATCAGGCTTTTGGAGCAACCCGAATCAATGAGTGCCCAGACCTTTTCGGTTTTATTTCGATGGGTGAGGGTGACACGGACGTAGAGGGTGGGGCATTCCTCACTCACCCCTTTGTCGTAGCGCCTGTCAGTGTCCTCCACCTGTCCTTCGGCGCCCCTTAGGCCAGGTGGTTGTCGTTTCCCGTCGCCTCATCGGGGTTGCTTTCCTCCTCCTCTGAACTGTAGGGGACGTGTCTGCGTCGGTACTCCCCCTTCGCCGCTGGTCGCTTTCTTGGCGCTGGGGTTGGTGCTGTTTGCGCCCTCCTCGGGCTCTCTCTGGGTGTCATTTTGGGGCATACGGCTGCTTTGTGATCTTCCCTGCCGCACGTGAAGCATTGCCCTTTTGCGAAGCATCTGTCCCGTTCCTCCTTCCAGGGTTGGGGTCTCGCCCTCACCTGCCTTGCGCTGGTGCGTGGGGGTCTCGCTGTCTCCATCTGCTGCATTTCCCTCCTTGCGTGGAGGAACGTGTCGTGAGCGTTCTCCGCTTCTGCTGCCAGCTGGATCCAACCCGTGAGGGAGCTGGGGTTGTCGCGGCCGAGTGCCCACCGGAGGACGTTTAAGTTGAGTCCGTGTTTGAACTTCTCAATCAGTGTCGATTGAGACCAAGTGTCCACTTTTCCGGCTAGGGCTTGGAACTCCATGGCATACTCTGCCACGGAGCGCGGGCTTTGTCTGAGTGTCTCTAGCGCCCTTTTCGCCTTTTCTTGCTCCAGGGGGTCCCTGAAGTGCCGTTCCAGCACCTGCAGGAATTCAGTGCTGCCCTGCAGCGCCCGGGCGCCTGATTGGCACAATTGGACGTACCAATCGGCGGCCCGCCCTTTTAATTTTATGGCCAGGGCATTGATTTTGCCCCGTTCAGTTCTGAAGCAGGGACCCCATTCTTCGAGGTAGTACCTCGCATTAGTCAAAAAGAAGGAGAGTTTCGAGGGGTCCCCGTCAAACTTTATGCCAAAGTCCTTTGCGGGTGTCCTGGTCTGGCTCCTGGCCCCCTCTACGTCGTGCCTCGGGCTCTGCGGGAGCTGCTGCGGGTCGGGGTGTCTCCAGTTCTCTTGCGGCATTGGTGCCTCTCTCTGGGTCTCCTCGCAAGGTCGTCGTCCCGTCGCTCGGGGGGGAGGGCGGGGTGTTCTCCCTTGGTCGGGCTCCTGGATCCAGGCTCCGCCGTCGCTGTCCGCCGGGTCGTCCCTCCGCCTCTCAGCCTGGCGCGTCTCCCGTCGTGGGGTGGGCTCCTGGGACCGGGCGCCGCCGCCGCCGAGGTTGTCCCGCCGTCTCACGTCCGGGCGCACCTCAGATCGGTGGGTGGCCTCCTGGGGTCGGGTCCCGCCGTGGTCGCCGCCGTCCGCTGGGTCTCCGCCCCGTCTCTCCCGGTGCGCCTTCGATCGTTGGGTGGGCTCCTTGGGCCGCCGCCCCGCCGCCGTTCGTCCGGGGGTGCCTCTGCGCCGCCTCCGCCGCGGAGTCCCTGCGCCGCCGTCAGCTGTTGGAGCATCTGCTGCACCGCCTGCATACCTTCCTCCAGCGCGTCGAGCCTCTCCGCCGTCCCCGGCTTCCCGCCGAGATGTTTGCCGCTCCGCTCGCCCTCGCCATTGGCCGTGGTGGAGGACGGATCGTCCCTCGTTCCCTCCGTGGTGCCAGGCGCGCCCTCGCCTTCGGGCGCCCAGGGTGGCGGTTCGTCTCGCCCTTCCTCCGGGGTTGCCTGCGGGCCTGGAGAGGGTCCCCTCATCTCGCCCCCGGTGCCTCGCGGGCTCCGGGGTGCTGGGGTGGGTCCGTCCCCCGCCGCTTCCCCCCAGCTGGGTCCCATACTTACCGGGGCGTTGCATTGCCCGGACCTCAGCTGCATCCCGCCCTGCGAGAGCGGGGCTTCGTCGCCGGGCGCCGAAGGGTTGCGCCTCCTCGGTTCCTGGGTCTCCATGCCTGGCTGGGTCCCTCACAAGCTTGTTGGATAGGTACCAGGTGGAAAAAAATTTTTTGGGGTTCCCGTTTTTATGTCACGGCCAGCCTCGCTTCACAATAAGACACAGACTCACTTAATGGGTATTAAGGATTTCTGGTTTATTGGAATGATAGCTGACAGAACGAAAAACGGGAACGGGGTAGGTAGTGTGGGGGCGCCCCTTTTATACCCTCCTGTATTGCCCCGGGCTCCCCCACCCCTCAATGCCCCGATCCCTCTTGATGGGACCCTTGATGGCTGCTTGGGCGTTTTCCCCGGTGTCTTCTTTGTCTCCCTGCGACGGTTGTGTCCTCCGGGGTACCATGTGCGTCTTATCTTCATTCCTCTGACGCCTCTCTTTTCAGTTGCTTATGGGTCCATGGGTGTGGGTGCCTTTGGGTGCTTGTGTTAATCCCTGGTTTGATTATCTCCTTCCCCTTTTCCTTAATGATCATGATCCACGTTGTGAGGCTCTTTGTGCCTTGCAACGAGGTCATGACATTGACTGTGTGGACCATAACAAATTGTGGCAAGTTCTTAGTGGTATGGGGATACCAAGTCATCTTGTATGCCTCCTGAAGAATCTGTATAACGACCAGGTAGCGACAGTAAGAACAGACCACGGAACAGCGGACTGGTTTAAGATTGGGAAAGGAGTACAGCAGGGCTGTATACTCTCACCCTACCTATTCAACTTGTATGCAGAACACATCATGCGACATGCTGGGCTTGAGGAATCCAAGGCTGGAGTTAAAATCGCTGCAAGAAACATTAACAATCTCAGATATGCAGATGATACCACTTTGATGGCTGAAAGCGAAGAGGAACTGAGGAGCCTTATGATGAAGGTGAAAGAAGAAAGTGCAAAAGCTGGCTTGCAGCTAAACCTCAAAAACACCAAGATTATGGCAACCAGCTTGATTGATAACTGGCAAATAGAGGGAGAAAATGTAGAAGCAGTGAAAAACTTTGTATTCCTAGGTGCAAAGATTACTGCAGATGCTGACTGCAGTCAGGAAATCAGAAGACGCTTAATCCTTGGAAGAAGAGCAATGACAAATCTCGATAAAATAGTTAAGAGCAGAGACATCACACTGACAACAAAGGCCCGCATAGTTAAAGCAATGGTGTTCCCCGTAGTAACATATGGCTGCAAGAGCTGGACCATAAGGAAGGCTGAGAGAAGGTTGATGCTTTTGAACTGTGGTGTTGGAGGAAAATTCTGAGAGTGCCTTGGACTGCAAGAAGATCAAACCAGTCCATCCTCCAGGAAATCAAGCCAGACTGCTCACTTGAGGGAATGATATTAAAGGCAAAACTGAAGTACTTTGGCCACATAATGAGAAGACAGGACACCCTGGAGAAGATGCTGATGCTAGGGAGAGTGGAAGGCAAAAGGAAGAGGGGCCGACCAAGGGCAAGGTGAATGGATGATATTCTAGAGGTGACGGTCTCGTCCCTGGGGGAGCTGGGGGTGTTGATGACCGACAGGAAGCTCTGGCGTGGGCTGGTCCATGAAGTCACGAAGAGTCGGAAGCGACTAAATGAATAAACAACAATTATGTTCTTGAGGACAGGCTAAAATAGTCTTCCCTAACACGATGCTTCCTAGGTAGGTTGAATTACTAGAATCATCCCTAGTTGGGATGCCTTATCATTCCACCTGCAGTTGATAGGCACAGTAATTCAAACCATCTGAAAGATTCCTTTGCTGGAGATTGGAAGGTTGAGAGCCATTTTTTAAAAAGGCAGGTTGCTGGAAAGATTGAAAAAAGTTGGGATTAACACTGTTCCTGGAAGCCTCAAATTAGAAGTTAGAATTCAAGTTTAAGTAAGAGGAAGCTGGTGTGTGAGTGTGTGTGTGTGTTCTCCTCTTTTACTGAATCTATGGAATGCCAGCCAGCTACAAAGGCGATCTCCCTCATCTTTGGACAAACGCTTTGGAGGAACTAGTCAGTGCCAGTTGTGATCATCTGATCATTTAATGGATAAAGTTGCTCATATCTATTTTGAGTTGGAAGCTGGGTGGGTAGGATCTGATGAGATGACAGAGGGGGTGTCTTGAGGCATTATTTGGAGGTTCTGGAACCTGTCACTCCTGAGGAAGTGGACAGTAATCTGTAGCCTTGCAAGCTTCACCAGACCCTCCTCACTAGTTAAAGCAACTAGGGAGGGAGCAAGACAGTGGGTCCAAGCACTTCTCAATACCTATTTTGGCCTCAAGAGAGGAACTGGCCTGTCCCCTCCACAAAAGGCCTGCCTTGGGCCTGCTTGTACTGTATTCCACAACTATCATCCTATATCCAACTTCCCCTTTGGGGGAAAGCGGGAGAGGCAGTGGAAAACCACCCAGTGTTTAGAGGCTTTCCGAGCCTGGATGGGGAGGAACAAGCTCAGACTCCACCCAAGCAAGATAGAGTGGCTAAGCATTCAGAAGTCCACTAATTCTGGGTTTATACCCTCTCTGACTCTTGACAGGGTGGTGCTCACTTGTGGAGAGAACATCCACATTGTATTTCTTTTATTGTATATTAATGTATTTTTTATTATTGCATCAGTTGCAGATGTTGCTTTTGTACATTTCTTAATTGCCTCGATTGAAGCAATCTATAAACTAATAAATAAATAAAAGGGAGGAATCCAGGTTAGAGAAAGCTGCTCCAGTATACTAAAGTAGCATGTTCTATCTGTACTAGTATTTTTAGGAAAGGGTGATTGTAAAGAAATCCTTAAGGCAGCAGTATTATGTTTGTTCATCCTTTCTTTGAAGATCTGACATCAGACCCTCCATCTGGCCACTAACAAAACACCTGCACCAACTACTTGTTCATAATCTCATTGATTCATGCTAGCCAGGGGTTTTAAATGCATTTTCTTTTAATTCACAAATGTATGTACAAATGAATAGACTTCATATACAATTTCCAGTGTATGAACAATTTACTATTTATTTTTTTCATCTGCCTTCTTTTTCTTTCCAATGAAACTACCAGTCATCCCAAATTTGCCATTGGAGAAAATGATAAAAGATAGTTGATAAAGAAGGTTCAATTACAGGGTCTTTCCCTACTGCCAGGGTTAAGGGTTCCCCACCAGGAAATTTGCTGCCCCCATTGCTGACTCTGTTGCAATTGCTGCAGTCCCCTGACTTCCCTCCAGTGTAATGGATAATCAAGTCTAAAGGTTTTACACACCTTGAGATTTTTGGCTGATGTCAGCCTAAGGGGGAAAATCTTTTCCCCTCAATCCGACACAGCAGCAGCATAGAGGGAGTATTTCAAGAACACTCTGCTGTGGGAGAATTCACATTAAAATGAATGTAAAGTAAGTACGGGAACAAAAAAAATCTGGCCTTCACTCATTCTACAGTTGGGAAAAAGTTTTCTTGGCTCACTCCCCTCCCCTTTCTTTTGAGTGGAAAGGGTAGATGCAACTTAATGCAAAGTAGTATATCCTAAAAATAAGCCTAAGGAGGTGTATTGGATCATCTCTTAACAAGCCCCCAAACTCTCCAATAACACATAGAAGTCCTTAAAGGTAGAAAGTTTGTTTTCTCTAATTGTTGGAATGGCTGCAACAATAGATCCAGTGCATCTATTGTTGCAGCCATTCCAACAATTAGAAAACACAAACCTCCTACCTTTAAGGACTTCTGTGTGTTATTGGAGAGTTTGAGGGCTTGTTAAGAGGTGAACTAAATAAGATGCAGGCCAAGCCTGACCTCCATGTGGGCTGAGGTCACTTCCTAACACTCACCACAGTACCCAGGGCTGATATCACTGAAAAAAATAGTAATGGGAAAACTTTCCCCCATTGCCTAATCTTCAAAGAATTCATCTGTAGCTAGATCAATAGTGTTTTCCAGAAGCACTGAAAATCTTAATTTTACTATTTGGACATAGGGGATAAACTGTCAGAATATGTGACCCAACCCACCCTCTTTGCTTGTCTAAAAAGGGCTCTGAGATAGTCAAGCAAATCCTATATCTGCTGCTATTTTATCTGAGCAAAAAAGGAAGAATCAGCAATATATTTTCTACATTTGAAAGGCAGAATTGGGATCTGTATTCATACAAACAGCTACAGTTACATGCACATTTGATTAGTACCAGACAATCTTTCATGTCCCAAAACACTGCATGTACCACCTATCTTTCAGTGCTAAGAGAAACATGCACACACATGAAATTACTGGTGCAACTGTTGGCAGACCTCTTGTATCCAACACAGGCTGCATTTTATTCAAGACAAACTTCCGAATAAAGTCCATTAACTTTCTGAAAGTATTCTGCCTTCTCTCTCATCCTCCCATTTACAGCACCATCCCAACATTTGGCTAATAACTTTGTTCTTGATTGAATTCAGTTCAACTGATAAATAAAGGTTCCAGAAAATATTTACTTGGTAACATTTTTCAACCTTTCACCAAATATAGTTTTGTATTGAAATCATCCTTGAACAGCTGAGTATTTCCTGCTGACATTCATATACACACAGTATTTCCACATCCTGCATCCGAAGTATCTTTTTAAAAAAAATGCTACTTCTCAAAATTGGGTTCAGTACTTATCCAGTGTGGGGATCCTAGAATGGCAAAACAATGATATATTTTTAAAACAATCTTCTTCTACAAGCCTACTAATCCATCAGAGACTCTACTCTAGGAAAATTTTATAGCTGTTATGTTACTTCTAGAAGAACCCAGGCATGCTGTCAAAAAATTGGCCTGTCTGTTCAGTAACCTTTCCACCCCTTGTCTTGTACATTTAAAGGTAATGGCAAAAAAGTCCTTTTAAAAAAAAATTGATACTGAAATTCTATGTAACAGAAACACAATCAGGTGCCTTCCAAATGTATTGGATTACAAATCTCATCAATTACAGTCAGCATGGTCAATGATCAGGGATTATGGGAGCGCAGTCTGAGAAAGGGAGGTCCCAGTTTATCTATTGTTCCCTCTTCTAGACTGTGGGGTTATTTTATGGTAAGCATGGGTTTTCCATTTCTGATTCATATACTGTGAACTGACACTTATTTTGAGAAAGCTAATCTAAAATTTTTGAAATAAAAGAAAATGAAAATGTCAAACTGCTCTGCAGACCTCTAAATTCTAGGGGGGCGGGGGAAATCACAGAATTGTAGTGTAGTCTCTTATCAGAAGATGGAGGAAAATGGAACAGGCTACAATTGTAATAAACATTAATCAAAACCAATGTACACAAATATCTACTTTTCTCTGTTCTCACTGCCTCTGCCAAAAAGACACCAGCAAAGGCAATAAACATTGCATTATCTAATTATAAATACAAGTTAAAGATTAAACCTTGACTGATTTTTTGAGTAAAACAAGAACTAAACATCCACCCAGCCCCCAAATTTGGATTGCCTGGGGTGATAAGAAAAGCAATTTGGGAGGAATAGGAATTCATTTAATCAGAATAGCCTCTGCCATGTATCAACACTGAACAAACCGTAAAACAATGCTCCCTTAATTTTTCAGATATGAATTTTTCAGTAGCATGACTGTTCTTATCCAAAATTGTCATATTCCTCAATCCAATTTTTCAAGTTTTAGGCACAGCAGCAGGGTAGTATGCATCTGTCTCCTGTCCAGGCCTTTTAAAATACTGCACAAAAGACTGGGCACCCTGCTGAATGAGACAAGCTTTGCTTTTGGTGGGTAGAGTAGTTAGGCAGACATACCTTTTACAATTCAACGCATGACACACACAAGAAGCGTCTGTCCAATTACGGGGGAATCCCTCCTTCCCCATATCATTGCCTACCCTGCTTGGTAAGTATCTCTCTCAGTGTATATTTCAAGGAGCTGCATATGCTATCAAGAATGGGTTGAATGCATCTCAATTTTGAGCCAAACCCATTTTCCACTTAAATAGCTGTTAACGATTTTTGTATTAGTTCTGCAAGGCCAGTTTGTTTGGTGATTGTATCACAGCAGCAGGGAAAATGGCAAGCACTCAAGGGAGTGTCATTGCTACCCATTGCTTGTAATTCATTAAAAATCTCTGCGTTCACTTTACTGTATCTTGAAAGAAGTAAAATACACAGACACATTTTCTGAAGAGCATCTAATGCATTCAGTCCAACTGTACTGCTTACCAAATTTTGCAAATTTTGTCAGGTCAGCGTCATAATAAATATTTGTATGTTCCACAAAACACAGCAATTCAAATACACTGAATCTATGAACCAAATAATCTGTGAACTCCAAAAGCTGATGGCTAATTGTTTTTTCCTCTCCTCATTAGAAAAGAAATAAGACTTCCAGCTTGCTGTATTGAGCTGAAACTTTCCTTCAAACAAAGGATCTATTTATTTAATTACAACAGCCTGCAGTTTCACAAGGCAGATTGGTACATACACTACCCAGTAGCTTCCTGCTGCTTTTTGCATGCAATATATAAATAGCAGGACAGGAACTTAAAAGACCAAGGAGAAAGACTGACCTTGGGCACTGCTAAAATAAACAGATTTTTCAAAGTGTAGTTTTGTAGAATTTTTGCAATGTCCACCACTTTAAATTCATAATCCCTCCCTCGTTCCTTCTCATAGTAAAGAACTTCCTCAAGAACTATGCTGTATATCAAATGCCTTTAAAGTAACATTTCCCACTTCAAAAGAAAGACAAGTATTTTTAATTCTGTTCATGTTTCCCTTAAATCAAGGAGATAGGCTGTTTGTTTCCATTTGAGTCCTGTTACAAGTTTCAAGAAAGCAGGCCTCTCTTTGGCTCAACAGTTTGACTTGCTTAATGTTTTTCTAAAGTTTAAATTGTTTCCAAGATCAAGAGGTGATGAAGTCATCCCAGGATCAGGGATAGGTAACCTAGCACCCTTTAGATTTTTGGACTATAATTCCAACCAACATGAGTCAGTAATATGGGAGTTGCAGTACAAAACACCTGGAGGCTACCAAATCGCTGTCCCTGCTTTACAATATAAGATGTATGTTTTAAAGTAACCATCAGTTACATGAAACTTTATTTTCCCAGTGGTTTAACTCCTACATTTTTTTAATTCAAAAAAATATAACCCCAACACTTTTTTCTTGGAACAGCTTCACATACTGAATGCAAGGATATGTGCCACAAGCAGCCAATCTGAAATTCACACTGATTTTTTTTTGTCCACTCAAATTCAAGGATACCTACTACAGGAAAAAAATCTGACTGCATCTAAAGAAAATTTTCACTAACCTAAAGTTGAATTTATTTGTCTGGGACATGAATGCAGAAGGGGTTACATCTTTGTTCATGACAGTCATCCAGAAGTATTTGCTCCATAATTCAAACTTCTATAAAACTCAAAATAGATCAGCATCTCTATGAAATGTGAGGAGGAAAACTTTAGAAAAATGTTGAAAATTCCTATTTGATTCCTTTTAATATAAAATGTATAACTGAGATATCCAATATACAAATACAAAAATGTGCATAATAAAATGTACCATAATACTGTACGTACAGTGTAAACTGTTCAACAAAAATAATAATAATAATTTAAAAAAACCCTGGGACTTCTCCAGATCTGGAAGAAACATGAATACGTTTTGGAAACATCAGAATGTGAGCATAAATACTTTTCTCTTCTGTTCGTTTGGACAGTACCATTTAGCAGCACAAAATATACCTGAACTTTAACAAGGCCAATTATTTTTTACTGGAAATTCTTCTGCACCCAATTTGCTAGATATAATAGGCTATGAGAGAAAGGTAGCATTCCCTCTCAAATGAACAGCATCAAATCCAAACAGAAGTTTTCCCATCTCCTGATTTACTACTGCCACTGCTTTTGTTTGAGCTGGCTCTGGGCTTCTTCTCCTTGGAACAGGATGGATTATTCTGATTATTATATGCATGAATGGCAAGATCTAAGCGTTCCTGAGCTACTTTGATTTCTCGCTGGAGGTTCTCCAGTTCAGTGGGCATGTTCTCCTCATTGCTGCCATATTGCTGTTCTTGGGCAATATTGGCTTTATTTTGCTTATGTGCTATTTTGGCATTAGACAATTCTGTGTACTGTATCTGGTCAGGTTTCATTGCAATATTGTACCCTGGAGGAGCTGATGGTGTATTCCAAATAAAAGGATAATGGTAAGTTCCTGAATCTTCTAGCTCCTTCCGCTTACTGTTCAGTGTGTCCCGAATGGTGCCAAATCCCAAGTGAAGCATTTCCCAGATGTTCAGAAGTAAACACAGACCACTCACACCATACATGATGAGCAGGAATATGGTCTTTTCTGTGGGCCTTGAAATGAAGCAGTCAATTGTATGAGGACATGGATCTCTGCTACAAAGAAATGTTGGACTGACTTCAAATCCATAGAGGAAATACTGGCCTATCAGGAAGCCAATTTCAAACACAGTCCTACTCAGGAGTTGAAAGATATAAATCTTCATAAGCCCATCTTCTCGGATTCGTCTCCTACCATCATGCTTCATTTTTGTGACGGATGGATTTTCCTTGTTCTCTCGCTCGCTCTCTATCTCAATCTCTGGATACATCATTGGATCTTCTTCATTATCATCTTCTGCCTCTTCTAAACCCCGGTGTTGTTTCCAGCGCATTAGAAAAGGTTTGCTTCGTAACTTCCGTTCCATTTCACCATGTTCCACTATCCGGGCAATTTTGTGAGCAGCATAGCCTAAGTACATTACTGAGGGAATAGAGACCAGGATGATCTGAAACACCCAAAACCTCACATGAGAGAGGGGGGCAAAAGCATCGTAGCACACATTTTCACAGCCTGGCTGTTCTGTATTGCAAACAAATTTGCTTTGCTCATCATAATAGATGGATTCCCCTCCCACAGCAGTGAGGACAATGCGGAATACAATCAGCACCGTCAGCCAGATCTTCCCAACAAATGTGGAATGGTTGTGGATCTCCTCTAGTAGACGTGTCAAGAAACTCCAGCTCATCGTGGAGTTTTATCTGAGAAGGAAAAGGGAGGGGAAAAGTGTAGGTTTAAATATCCTCTTTTAAACAAAGGAAAAGTAGTTAATTATCAGCCTCTTGCATGCCTGTATTGAATTTGAACAATACACACTTTTACAATACTTTACAATTTTCTAAATATTTCTTCTGTTGCATCCTGAAATAAATGAGAAAATAAGTATCAACATTTTGTTCTCACATGATTCAGTTCTACTCTTATCTATTAACCTGAACTTGTCCAAGCAAGAACATATTTATATATATGTTCAGTACTATCAAAAGAGATAGTACTCTATTTCCTATCCCCAATCCCAATTAAAAAGAACATACCTAATTTGACCATTTGACAATTTTGGAATCTGATGTTATAGAAATCCAATCAATCACATTATAATGGAAAGAAATATTGTTCCAAGTGGAATTTTGAAACAAGTTTCTGTATTTCATCTGTTTTGTAATTTTAAGATATATACAAATAATGAAAATGGGTAAATTTGGTGTTTGTGTACACAGATGAGAAGAAAAAAGCATGTTCAAATTTATAAGGCAAAAAAGAGAAAACAATGGATAAAGGCCCATGACTGGATCTCTTATTACTTAGGAACAATTAGGATCATGTTAATCAATACTGAAATTAATCCTCTAGAGAAGAAAGAGCTAAGCCTTTCCTCTCTAATATTTTCCTGATGAGAAATCCCTGCTCAGGGAAGCAATCAGAAGTTAGGGAAAACATACACTTCTTCTTAAAAAAAAAATCATTGCTTTGGGGACTGATTGTGAAACTGTCTAAAAGAGAAACACCTAGGCAACCATGGTCAATCCTGAAAGGACTGAGCAGAATCAGTTCATACTTGGATGGGAGACAAACAGGAAATCCTAAGCCTGTATCTAGAGTAGGAAGTCAAAAAAGATTCTCAATATTATTTGTAAGAGAAAAGAGCAGTCTTCTTCCTTAATGAGAATTAATTCCCTCCACATGGCTTTTTGTCAAACTAGAAACATAGGAACTCCCATTACAGAACTTTGTTGACTCATTTAGCTGTTCCACAGACTGACAGTATATGCAAACTAAATGTGAAATCTTTGTATTTCCCTTCTTAGAATACATGCAGAAAATAATATCCAAACAGTTTCCAACAATGGCCAGCCAGTCTAGAAAAAAATGTTTACATTATGTTTCCACTGTTCAATATTATATTCATATTTTGTCTGAATTTTCCTGAAGAAAGCACACATACTAAAGTTCAATGTAAAATTAACATTTTATCTGAAGAATAAGTTATTTCACTTTCATTATCTAATTCAGGGGTTTCTAAACTTTTTGCCATCACACATCCCTTTAGTGTAATTTAATGTACACACCTCCCCTAAAAATCTAAACACCAAAATGAACACAAATGAGCAATGAAAACAATATAATGAATACTTGGGAAAGGTTGATTCATTGTAACAATGTACAACTAAAAGGTTCTTTATACCTCCCCTGGACTCTGTCTGCCTCTCCCCAAAGGAGGTACACCTCACAGTTTGAGAAACCCTGATTTAATTGATGTATTTCCTGAAGAAAGCACACATTCTAATTGGACTGCATTGTAACAATTAAAAGGCATGCTTGCCTTCAGCACTTACATTGCCAATTTAAAGAGTTCCCCATTACATCCAAACCATGAACCTGTGCTTTAATCCCATTTTCTTAATCTGAATATGAAGCTGTTGGATGAAGATTATGGGCTAAAAATTGTAATTATTTTCTCTGAACCGATCCTAAATTGCTATTCTATTTGGTTCATAGTTCTTATACTGTATACTCCTTCATAATCTGAAAAATAATTGAAACACATCCCATTCCATTTGCAACCCTGAAGACATTTAAATCAACATAGTTCGTAAAGTCTCATCCTCCCAGTTTAAAGAGAGTTTAGTGTCGACTTAGATTACATTTTAAACTTAACAGAACTTATTTTTATTTTGTTAAATATTATGTATAAACAACTCTAAGGTTTAAGTCCTATTTTTGTCATCACTGATTGTGTATCCATTTGGAATGTATTATCCTTTTTAAAATTTGGTATTCAGAACTGCACTGCTGGAGTTTCCTTTAAGCTACGGCAAACAGTGAAATCTGTTCAGAATCAGCACAAAATAAGCAGATATGTACCTGTCATAGAAAAAGCAATTAGAAAATAAACAAGAATGTCAGTTATCTGTGGAACTGGTACAACAGCAAACCAATGCACATAGCCATTGGATTATCAAATGACACAAGGTAACATCAGTTACTCTCAGACATTTGGTATATATAGATTTCCTCTTAGGGAAGGAAAAAGCAAGGGAGCAGGTCTGCATTGTGCAGAGCTAACATACAAACAATTATGAATGACTGATTCACTCAAAAAGAGCAGCAGCAGCAGCAGCCACCACATCCACTTATGTTTTCAAAATTCAACTAGACCATGTGATTTTTGGACAGATTGTCTACCTATTAGCTAATGCAGCTCTGCAATAGCTTGGCTGAGGGGACTTTCAGGGAGTCACATCTACTCATAGGCTAACAGAGTTCCCTAGGGGGACATCTTCCACAGCAGGATTTTACTACTTGGTGACTTTTGTATTTTGTTTCTTCCTAACAGGTCTTTAATTTTTAGTTCAGATTCTGTAGGTATTCAGTTCTGAATATATAGATTTAGTATCACATCACAGGAATCTGTTTGTGATGTTAATCTAGGGCTTTGGGAATTGCCTCCAAACCTGGTATTGCGCTGGGGCCCCAAATTCCTTAAATCGGCCCTGGTTGCTATATATAGATGGAGGATGAATTCATGAGGACTGGCAAACATCCTCTGAATTTTCCCAGTAGTTAGCCTCACAGGGAATGTACTAAATTTTAATTTAAAAATACTTTACGTGGAAACTGGTAAAAACCATTTTCAAACTGGCTTCACTGTTCTTAATTTTTTGTATCATACCTTGCTCTCAGAAAGAAAAGATTAAGGAGAAGAGGGATTTATTCTCAAAGAATTATGAAACGGTGGCAAGTGAGCTGGCTCAGGCCTTCGTGGTTTCCTTTTTCTTGTCAAACTACAGTCAAAGAGTTCAAACTATGCTTGGAGCTATGGCCTGGAGAAGAGCCACAATATTAGCAAAACAGCATGTTTTCACCTAGGATTAAATGGACGTGACAGCAGCAGACACACACAGAATGAAACATATTCTGCAGGAAGTTGTAGACCAAAGGCTCTAACTACATCCAGACTACTCTGAAAACAGTTCAGCAGTTCTTCTACTGTCCTTAACTTGTCTAACCTTGCAACTAAGCATAAAATATTTAGTCATTCCAAAATTGTGTTATTAGCATGTCTGTTGATATTTATTATTACTTCATTTGGAACATTCAGTAATCAAAATAGAAAAATAAAACCTCAGTTTTCTTCAAGCCTTGTATGGGTAGAATTCTTGTAGCCTCTCTGCCCTTTGGCCATTTTATGCATTTAGTGTGAAACAGCCATACATGGCTGATTCAGTTTTATGGAACATCCACATGAAATCACCATCAGCATTTTCATGTCCTCCTTAGTGTTTCACTCACCTTTTCTCAGATTGCAGAAGTCTGGTTGGAGAACCAAAATAGTAACACAACCTTCAAAAGTGTGGGTGAATGTTAGTACTCTCATATCTCCCCAAATGTGGTTTTGCATGTTCAGGGTTATACTGTACATCTACACCTATCACCACTTGGCATACTTACATTATTATTTCCTGAATGGAGGCATTATATTGTGTTATATGTATTTCTGATACTTGAAAACTAAAATGTGTTTGATTTGTAATATAAACAAAAGCATTAAATGAAAGATGATTAATGTATTTGCTCCCAACATGTGAAAGATGTTTTCAGTTAAAAACTTCCAGTTGAAAAACATACCAAATACATGTAGTCCTCAAGTTACAACAGTAATTGGGACCAGAATTTCCATTGTTAAGCGATGCGGTCGTAAAGTGCAACATTATATCTCTGCATCGCTTAGTGACAGCCATCCAGGTGCTCCCCATTGCCATCATTAACCGAATCCCACCGGTCATTAGGCGAGGACCCACCCTGATCCAAGCCACTCCTGACTTGGTCCCTCCCAACCCCAAGCCTCAGTAAGGTAAGGGACTGCCTCCTCTTCAACTCCCCCACCCACCTATCTCTCCCCCATCTCTGCCCTTTGGGCTACCTTGCACTGCCCCGCCTCTGCCAGCCTTGCCTGTGTTCCACTTGCCCAGCCTGCCCTGGCAGGGCAAGTGGAATGCAGGGCAGCAGGGGTGGTACGGCCAGTGTAGTGTAGGCCAACAAGGCAGTCGGGTGAGGAGAGTACAGGGCAACAAGGCCAGCAGGATGAGTGGAGTGCAGGGCGGCAGGGGCTTCGTGCTGTGGCACTGGGGTGGCTGGTCGACGGCAGCAGTGCAGGGACTGAAGTAGAGGCCCAGGGACAGTAGCAGCTGACTGAGACTGCTGAAGGCCCTGGGCCTCTACTTCAGCCCCAGTGCCGATGCTGATGAGTGCTGCTGTGCAGGGCAGCCAAAAGGGCAGAGATAGGAGGGTGGAAGCAGTTGAAGTGTCCCTGCAGTTGTAAGTGCAGGTGGGCTGCCAAGTGCCCAAATTTTGGTCATGTGACCACAGGGGTGCTGCAACAGCTGTAACGTCAGGGACCAGGCAAAAGTACCATTTGTTCAGCACTGCCGTAACTTCAAATGGTTACTGAACAAATGCTCGTAACTCGACGACCACCTGTACTTTTTTGTACAAGTCATAACTGGAATAGGACAATTGTCCTTTAAAAAAAGCCATAATGTAAATTAAGAGACAACAAGAGCAAGAGATAAGAGTTTAAAAAATTGGATTTGTTCAAGCAAACAGTATCACCTTCCCTCTCTACAGAGCTATATTACACATAGCGATATAGTGTGAAATGTGTGCACAGAAATACAAGCCCCACACAATATGAAAATCCAAATTCTATTCATAGCTTGTAGCAGAAAACCAAGTTATTGAATACTGCTAAAGGTTGCTCATCTGAAAACGTTTCCATTCACAAAATCTTCCTTCTTGCTTACCACACAAGTAAGTTGTTTATTAGCCTGCATTGTTTGATCAATTAGAATAGTATATTCAATGCCCAAATATGTTCTTAATTCAATATGAAGACAGCAAATTCAGACCCTCTTCAAACTAGCATCTCTATTGTAGAAGGATGTCACATCCTCTAAAGCACAGATATCACAGTCATAAAATCTATTATTTCAACCCAGACTCTTGCAAAGCATAGAAATAGCAGCTATAGTACTTGGGCGTGTTTCTACGTAAGATTCCCCTTCTTAAAATGGAAACAAATAGTATATTTAACAACACTGGTTCTGTCAGCCTCCTCAAGACAGGAGGATATAAATTGTCTTTAAATCAGTGAGAGAATCTTGAAAACACTTCCCAGAAAAATGGGGTATACTTATCCATGGCAGCATTTCCCTCATTTGAACCAACCTGTATCCCTTAATACGTCTACCTTACAAATCAGCAAGTGAAAGTTAAATGATGCAGTAGTTCATTTCTAAAAAGGGACCAGTGCTAGGGTTCAAGCCTGTCAGAGAAGGAATACCTACTAATTTGGACACTTTTATCTCCAATTACCAATATTTGAGCAGTAGGCTGGTGGTTATTCTGTGACAAAAGAAAATCCCCTGGAATTAAAACTACATTGCTAATGGCATACAGCTCGATTAACACACTCCTGTCCTTTCACTGAAGAGGGAAGTATCCTTTTATCTATGGTGGGAATGAGGTAAAAATAAAGTTGCTTCCACAGTACAAACAGTTCTTTTGGCACAAGGCAAGACATTTAGGGGATAATGAGAGGAGGGAAGGGTTAGTGGTCAAGCTGAATATTCTTGCTGAGTTAAACCCTCAAACTCAGGATTATAGGAGATGTTGTTACAGATTACTGAAGAAGTTATTCCTCTGGTATAAAGTCCATGCAAGGACTATGGGCAGCCTAGACAAGAGACAGCTGTTGACTATTAGGGGAACTTGAAGGAAAAGAAAGTTCTTACAGCAGTTTAACAGTTTAAAAGACTTCCATGGACTATGAAATAATTTACTGAATACAAGCAGTCCATAATTCTTGAAAACTTATGCCATAATAAATAAAAATTAATACATGTATTAATTTGTTTGCTACAACAGATTCACGTCTCTTTAGAAAAAAAATTAGAAAGGAGCCATGGCCAAGTTCCAAAGGTCAGAGAAAGTCAGCTATAGGTGAATACAGCTATCTACCCAGTAAAACACATAGGTATCAGAAAATGGTTAGCCCTGTTTCTAAAGACTGCCATTTTGTCATACTTAATATTCGTCTTCTGACAGGAGGGAAAAAGAAAGAGATACAACATTTATCTGTAAAATGCTTAAGATTAATTATAAACAGAGAATATTCATCAAGATGAACAGAAAATATCCCTAAGTACACTAATAAAAGGTCTGTCTTGTATATTACTGGTATATAAGATGGTCCCCCTTTGGGTCTTACTGAGACTAAAGCAGCCACCATGTAGAGAATTCTCATGCTCCCTTAACACAAAGCAGTTTGAAAACATAATCATCTACATTTTGAACATGTAAAATAGTAAAAGAAATAGTCCTCACTAGAGTTCCATCTCTTAAGGAAGGTAAAAAAACTAACAACACTGTTTTGGAAAAGAGAAGGGACACTCAAACCTACTGGATCCTACTAAGAACACATTATTATGCCCCAATAGCAAAATGGGTCCTTGGAAAAATTAGGATATCAGTTTAAAGAGATAAAACTTGAAGTTTGCCCTTGGGAATTAAAAACATGAATTGCATTAGTATGTACTAGTCAAGTTACATGCCCATATCTTCAATCCACAGAATGCGATATGCATAAAGAAACTGGTTTCTGCTAGTATGAAGGAAAGAAAACAAAATCAGATACAATCTCTTATGATGTACATCACTTACATTCCTAATAAAGATGTGATATAATCTCTGGCAAATTATTATTTTTATTAATTGTTATCCTGCCTTTATTATTTTTATAAATAACTCAAGGCGGTGAACATATCTAATACTCCTTTCTCCTCCTCTTTTCCCCACAACAACAACCCTGTGAGGTGAGTTGGGCTGAGAGAGAGTGACTGGCCCAAGGTCACCCACTGGCTTTCATGCCTAAGGCGGGACTAGAACTCTCAGTCTCCCCGTTTCTAGCCCAGCACCTTAACTACTAGACCAAACTGGCTCTCTTATTATTAGAATTTTTATATACTTAAAATAAAAATATGTACCTTTTCAGCATTGAGCATGCCTTTATCTGACAACTTGTGGGGTTTATAAAGGATGCTACTTAGCAAACAATGAAATGATAAACCATACTGCACTTAGGTTTTTCCAGGTGCTGAGTACCTATTGGATGTTAAAAGTTATCCTGTTTCCTCAAAATAGTAACTGTCAGCATTTTTCAAGACTGGAAAGACTTGTGAGACCTCAGCTATCTTAAATAAAACCTTAGATTCCACCAAAATTTCTTGAGATAATAGCAATTCTTTGTAAGCCAATGCACTACTTGAAAAGTGTACACTATCCCCCATGAATCTGCCTAATCTTCTTTTAAAACCACCCATCACAGTAGTCATAATCACATTCACACAGCAGTGAATTTAAGAAATTAATTTACATGCTATGGAAGTAAAACTTCTTTTGCTAATACCAAATCGATTGCCATTTTATTTCCATGTTCTCATATTGGGGAATGGCCTTTTATGTAACAATTCCTCTGATAGCCACAGATTAGGAATTCTATGTAAGGAAGTTAAGTGGGCAGGTAGAAGAGAGACAAATTACTCCTTCCCTCCCATGCTAAGCACAGAAGATCAAGCCTCTTCTTCCAGAGTTATTGTAGCATGCATTTTGGTGGCAGCTGATCTGTACTATTTGTGTTGCTTGGTAGAAAGCACTTTTTTTGCCAGATTCCAGAAGCAGAAGCAGCTACTCTATTAGCATTTCCAAACTGCCATCTTTTTCACCCTCTCCGAACTTTCTCCTAACCCTCAAAATAGACTTGAACCACTCTGCACTCTTCACACTGTCTTCTATGGGTTCCCTCCTGCCAGCATGAGAATACAAGCACAGCACTGCAGCAGAAGTAGCACCTAAATCAGGGTTTCTCAATGTGGGCTGCTTTAAGATGTGTGGACTTCAACTCCCAGAATTCCTCAGCCAGCATTGCTGGCTGGGGAATTCTGGAAGTTGCAGTCCACACATCTTAAAGTGGTCTAGGTTAAGAAACCCTGACCTAAATCCTTCAGGCATTTCTACCTGTATAAACAGCATGAAAAACAGATTGCTGGCTTTCTGGCAGGTTCATTAAAACTTTTAGACACTAGTAGTTTTTGTCACTTAATTTACAAGGCTCTATGAGTTGAAGATTTATCTGTAGCTGTATTTTATAAAAACTGTGATTCTGTACATTTCAAATAAGCAGGTTTTTAAACTAAAAGGCCTACTTTAAGGATCAAGTTCCCATCCTTGAAAAGATAATCTCTGGCTTTAAACATCTATAGTAGATTTTGTTCCCTCTCCTATAACTTCTGGGTTCTTTTTAAACTCAAATCACTGCTTCATTACCAAAATGTTTAAACATTATTTAAACATGTTTAAATCTGTCAGACAAGAGGCAGCAGTTAAAGCTGTGCAGGTATCCATGTTGCATGTATGATCTGTCCATTGGCTGACATGGATATGAGCAACAAACCAACAGTAAAGGTTTATAACCTGTATTGCATTGGATTTCCCTTGTGTCAGTATTCTGAAGCATCTGTTTGAATATAAGCAAATAAAACATTTTGCTGCCTTATGACTCCATAGGGAAATGTCTCTTGATCAACTCACCCGATTCAAATTTAAACTTGCAAGCATACAGTCTACCCCACCCCCATTTTATTTATAGCTCAGGAAGAAGCCCCAATTCATAACACAACTTGAGTCTACAACCCATTTAATTAACTGCCCTGTTAATTCACAAGTTTGGTGGGCAGGGATGCGAGCATTGCCTATTTCATAAATTGGGAATAAGTGAAGAAATCAACATTTTCTTTGTTTCTTTTAAGAAACTAGGCCACTTGCCTGAAAGGCTCTGAAAACAAACATCAAAGCAATGTGAACAATAGGTGAATTTTCAGAAGTTAGATTTCAGGGTGGGTCTTCAGACTGTTTTTTTACTTCATGGACTGTTCTCCATGAAAAGCAATAAATTGTTCTTGCAATCTACCACATTAATTTCATTCATGGAAAGACTGAATGCAGCAACATCAAGGCATTCCTCTCCCTTTCTTTCTCTGTAGACATTACTGTAAAATCAACAGTAGCCAAGGACTCCCATAATATTTAAAACTTTCTGTAACAGCTGAGCCTCAATCATTATCACAAAAGTATGTTTGAAGCCATTTTGAAAACCTGCTCTTAAAAAAGTACAGAATCAAGTTCTATTATGTCATTAGATGTTGGCGAGACCACAAGCCTCAAATGTAGGACTTTGATGTTCAAGCCTGGATTTCAACATCAGCCACTGAAGAATTAAATTGTCAAAGCAGAACTATGTTTCAAATACACTGCAGCCTCTGGACAATGATCTGCCAACGCTATCCTAAAAATTTTCCGTTGCAAGGGGGGATCTTATGTTCCAGCTGCACTCAAACTCTTTCAGGCCAAGTCATTAGCTCAGCTTCTTTACGGGACTTTAGTAGGCCCTCCATCCTCATGTTTTACACCTCTGGAAAGAGTACAAGCCAAATTCATCAGAGCAGTACTCCAGATGCCTCGATGCGTTTCAAATGCACACCTACGGCTTGAAACAGGCATGATGAGGAGTGTGTTTAGCCTCTCTAAACCTTTGGTTAAAGCTCAAATTCTATCCCAAGGGCCTTGCACCTCTCATCTTCCAGGACAACTTTAAATCCACATGGATCAAGGCCATTGACTCAAATCTTTTAAAGCTAGGATATTCCCCATCTACAGTCCTTGAGATGGACTTCAACCAAGCTAAACAAGAGCTGAAACAAAGGATAAAGGATGCAGAGAGACAAGCAGATATAGGGAAGGCTCTATTTTTCCTGTCTCCAGCGCATAACAAATATATCGCTTCTGCAGCTAGTTATCTCACACAGCTTGAAATACCCAGCCATCAGAAAGCCTTTTTAGCTCGGTGTCACGCTCTCCCCTCTGTGGTATTGGAGGGTAAATATAAAAAAATACCACTGGCCGCAAGGCTTTGTCCTTGTGCCTCCGGAGAGGTGGAAACTATAGACCGTGTTGTTCTGCACTGCGTTTTTTATAAAGACATCCATACCAAACTCATCATACCCGATTACTAAATACCCCAGTCGTACAGATTCTGACTACACTCAATTGCTGCTTACAGATAAAAACTATCATCACAGCACAGGTAGCAAGGTTCTGTGCTGCAGCAATGAAGATCCATCAGACCCTGATGGGCTAATTTTTGTAATGTATTGCATGTAATAGTAAACCATTTAAATTTTCTTTTTATATATATATCATAGCGGTAATTTTAGATACTTATGTTTTACATTATATAATTAATATATTAATATAATCTTAATGTCTATATTCTTATTTAGTATAGGCTGTATCTTAAATTGCAGTTATAGAGTTTAGTTAGTCTATAAATGTACTTTAATTTTATTTTAATTTTTATCCTCCTATTTTATCCTACGTTATCATTTTAAGAAAGACTATGTATATTTTACAGAACTTAACAGAACTATCTTTGTACTGGTCTAAGACCATAATAAATTATGAATGAATGTTTCAAATCACAGCACGTTGACACTGCTGAGTAGTATTTTGATTATTTACAGGTTTCTAAACTTTGCATAAAGTAGGAAAATATCACTACCACGCTGCAGCATTCCTCACAGTTGAGCCATCATTATGGGAATTCACTGTATCATTTTTATTCATGACCGGGAAGAAGAGGGAGGTTAAAAAAAGGAAGTTTTACCCTGAAATAATGAGCCATTCATAGCACAAAGGTAACAAGCACCACATGCTAGCCTTTTGTGACGCATCTGAAAAGGCAGAATTCCCAATACAGCTCAATTGTACTTGAAGTCTCCACCCTGCATGGGGGAGGCAGGCCATAGGTCAATGACAACATTAACGTTGCTTACAAAGCATTTTTGTCTGTTTCCCCAAAGATTATAAGCAATATTCTTAGAATGTATGAGGGCCTTTTGTATGTCCAAAACTATTCATATCCTTTATTTCCATACAATAGCCCTATGATTCAACATTCTTAGTGAATATACTGAAAATGCAGTAGAACAGGGATTCAGCCTGATCAAGCAACAACTATCCTAAGGTCATTTAAGTGAAATCATGGCTTCGGCAAGATTTAAATCAAACAGAATCCAAGATACACAGCTATCACTATCCTTGAAAACAGCAATCCTGTAGTGAGTATACAGGATGGCCTTGAAAGACAGATGAAAGATCAATTACCAAAGCAACACTCAGCTAAACAAGGCTTGAGCCCAGACCAAGGAAGTGGTTTACAAAAATATCTCTGACAGCTCCCCTACCCCACAATTCACATAAAGGGAGAAAGGGAAGCATATTCACACTTGCAAGATTCTATTAATATAACTGTTCTAATAAAAGTAGCTTTAGCTCTACACAGTGTCTGTTTCTTAGTCTGGTCTACCTTATAGGTCTGACAAATCCTAAATTCAGGTCTCCCCTTTGATAAATAAGTGTAGTACAATTTATCCATCCATCCACAGCAAACATACATACATACACACACCATACACAAAGCCAGTTTGGTGTAGTGATTAAGGCATCATGCTAGAAACTGGGAGACCGTGAATTCTAGTTCTGCCTTAGGGACAAAGCCAGCTTGGTTTGGGTGACCTTGGGCCAGTCACTTTCTCTCAGCCCTAGGAAGAAGGCAATGGCAAACCACTTCTGAAAAACCTTGCCAAGAAAACTGCAGGGACTTATCCAGGCAGTCTCCGAGAATCAGACACAATTGAATGGATTAAAAAAAAAAAGCATTACTGGCTGAGGAAAGATTTTGTTGCAAGGAGAGGGAAAAGCAGAATTTGACAAAGGCTTGCCATTTTCATGGTAGCTCTGAGTTTCTTTAAAAATGTGCACTTTCATCCTTAGCTTTAGTGCCCACCCCTACCCCTACCCCTACCCTGAATTAACACCAAGAATGCTGAATTCATTTCTGACACATCTGATCCAGCAATAGACAAACCTCAGGCCATTCTTTGCTGGATCAAAACAACTACTCACTGAAATTCACTCTCTCTCTTGTGCTAACCAGCTGGTCCTAGGAAACACAAGCAAGGTACAATGGCAATTTCCATTCTCGGTTAACCCCTTGTATATTTGCTCTGAAAATGGTTACATCTTCAGCTTTCACTGCTGCTTTTCTCTGCCAGATCTATCCTCCATATACTCTACTTCTTTGTAAGATTTATGTGGAAATCCAGTGATTTCTACATACTGTTATATTTTGCGTGGCCAATGGCTTCTGACAGTTACTATCCCTCAGGATTCATATGCTATTTTTATAGACATGTATGCAAGCTATCAGGAATATGTTCTGCAGCCATTATTCTAAAGGATCATCATGTGCTCCACAGTTCTTCCATGGCATTTTTGATGGCACATTTCTTTGATTATATTTTCAGAATTTCTGCAATGAAGTAGCCATCCCCAGTAAGGATCTTCCTTGAAATCCTTTTATTGGGCCCAACCATGTGGGCATCATGTATCCAACAGTATTTCCTTTGGTATCTGCCAAGCTCCCTATCCCATGATTTTATTTGCTTTTATTGAACTAAAAAAGGGAGACTAGTATGCCGCAAAGCAAAACTGCAGCCTCAGCTTTATCTGCACTTTCAATGCATCTGAGCTCCACAACAATCCCACAGGCATTCTCAGAAAATAAAATGATGGGTGGCTGCAACCCAGTGCTTTATTAGGAAAAAGGCCCATTTCCCCTCCTCCCCCTGCCAGGCAAAGATAAATTGGGGCACTCTAAGAGTATCTGGGTGAAGCTAAGGAATGTGATATAATATTCTGAGGGGCAAAGAATGTAATTGAATTATTTTTATATTTGTGCATTTTGTATGTGTGGTAGCTGGTTATTTGTTTAGGTGTGAAAAATATCCACGGCAATCATTACATCCCTCCAAGTTCCAAATGTGTTCAGTAGCCCCCAAAAGTTGAAAGACACTTGAATTCCAGCGTTGTAAATCCACATCACTATGACAGAATATATCTGAGTATGGTAGGAAGGGAGATTAATGTGCAATAGGGCTCTTCAGCAATCCAGATTCAAAGAAGAAAAGGTGATTTGGAATCCATGGGGGTGCTCATGTAGCATCTCTTTAAGCACTCCTTAAAGAGCCTGCCATTTTTCCTGAGCTTGCACATGATCCTATCCCATGGAAAACATTTGATTTAAGGAGGTGCGAGAAGTAACCATGCATGTGGTGAATCGCTTTTTCCCCTATGAATCCTGACTGGTGCACACTCCTAATAAGCAATTTTCTTCCCACACAACACTTTAATTCAAGGACTCTAGAAAACAGTCAACTTTCCTTCTCTCAACTTTCTTAATTTATCTTACAGTCTAAGCCTAGACATAGAAGCTTTTATTTATCCTAATTTCAAATCCAGATTTAATTACACTTTTACAAAAATAAAAATTCATTACTTGCTATAATTAAACATTAATTCAAAATATCAGGAAAACAACAGGCTGTGGAAAGCTGGATTATAGTATAGCCAGTTCTGTAAAGTGATCTTACTAACCCCACTAAGTAAGAACAGTGGCTCTTTTAAGTCCATTACTGATCCCAGAACATTTACCATATTACCAGAAAAATGACTCTAAATTTAGATGCCTCCCCCACAAAGTTTAATTAGAAAAAAAATCTTCCTCCTTTATCATATCCCCAATAAAGTCAAGACAACTCTCCTGTTTTAAAGTTGCATTATATAGAGGAAAAACTGAGTCTTTTTTCAGGGAAATTTATAATAATAATTATAAATGGTGTATAATGATCCATATGGCAACCGACATTCAAAAGCAACAAGTGATGAATTGAGAGAGATAAAAACATTTGAGAGATGTTCTTAATAAATGGGCAGTTGAGCTTATAAAAGCAAAATAAAATGTAAAATTTTGCAAATAAAAGGAAAAAAAATAGGGAAGCAGCAGCAAAAATACAGTTGCACAAATAGAAAACTGCTACTGCTTTACTTTTACACTAATGCATGTGTTCACAAACTACTCCATATTATATACAGGTAGTCCTCAACTTCTGACCACAACAGGGACCAGAAAATTCGTCATTAAATGGTGTGATCAAGTAAGGCATCATGTGACCACACCTGATTTTTTTGCGGCAGTCATTAAGCGAATCACATGGTTCCCCATTGATTTTGCTTGTTGGAAGCTGGCTGGAAAGGTCGCAGATGGCGATCACATGACCCCAGGACACTGCAACTGTCATAAATACATGCTGATTGCCAAGCACCCAACAGTTGTAAGCGTGAGGACCAGTTGCAAGTCACTTTTTGCAGTGCAGTAACATGGAACAGTCACTAAATGAATGGTTATAAGTTGAGGACTACCTGTATGGAGTAGAAAATTGCAGGGATTTGTCTTAACAATACAGAAGTTCAACTGGCCCCTAAATGTATCTAGAATGTTAGGCATGAGTAGTATAGAACCTCATTCCGCAAAGATGCAAGACAAACAATGGGTTCACACATATCCTACTTAAGTTATAATGTAGTTTGATTTTGGCTTAACGTAATTATGGGAATTTAGCAACTGTAGTCCATAATCCATAGTTAGTGTACTTTGTGAACCAATAAACTATTATTTGTTCAATAAACCCATGGTTAAACAAGCTATGTCTTAGGTTAATGTATGAATCCACTGCACAATACATAATCTAAATCAGAAAGTGTACCCCCAAAGGATTGGTCTATAACTTGCAGCATGGGCTGGCTGGTATAGCAGCAAATATCGTCCCAGGAGCACCCCCACCCCCACACACCATGATATACTATCTGCCTTAGGGGACAGACATTGATTCTGACCCTGTTGTCCTTTAGAAAAAAGAGAGGGTTTTTTCCCCAACAGGTCCTAGGGCAGAGTAATTTGTGACCCTGCATGATATATGTAGTTTTGTATTATTATTTGTATTATATTATTTCCCAATTTGGGTGGGTGGTATTTACCTTACCATTGGCTATATGATGGTTATTTTTGAGGTTTTTACCATATCCTTGGATGTGTTGGCAATTGAGGCAGATAATTAAAGCTTAAATAAATAAGTACGTGTATACCTAAAACATACATTTAGACACTCACTTCTGAAGGCCGGGGTTAGGGAAAACTGTTACATTTAGGTAGTATGCTAAACATTAAATAAATTTCTTGCACCCTAAAATCAAATGCACAGTCTATCATTGGTTGCAGTAAAACCATTTCCTTTGGTTCTTATATCAGATTCCAAAGAAGTGATGTGAAATTTGTTATTAGACTTCACTTTTTCTCCAATTCTTTCTTTTTTTAACAGTCTTCTGAAAAATCCACAGATAAAAGGTAGATAAAAGGCAACTGTGAATCTTTATTTTTCCTTTAATTCAGAATTACAAACAAACCTGCAAAAATTGTTTTAGAAAAAAAAGAAAAAACAAGATTAGATATAACAGTACATCTGTGGAAGAGAAACAAAGAAATCTTGGGGAAGTCCAGCTTTGGTTTCCACTGAAGTTTGAATCCTAAGCTAGCAATATACAGCATTAACAATTCAACAAATATTAGTGCTTCTTTTTCTTCAAACACTTTGGCTGTAGAAATTTTTTTTTAAAAGAACTGTTTATAAAAAGTTGAAAGCAATGAATTACATGCACAGTGAAATGTGTTTTCAAAAAATTAAGACGTAAAAAGGAAGGTCCTGAGTCCAGTGTAAGCCACCTTGTGTCCAAAGATTTTGGTAGCATTCAACTCGTTGTGATAAATAAATAATAAATACGTCCAGAGAATTAAAATGGTAAAATACATTTATTTTGCTCTGAAGTTTAATTTGTCATTTGGCTTTAAATATCCTAAATCAGGAATAGTGTTATGCTATAGTAGTCATGCTGTGTTCAATAGCTGCTATTTCTTCAATTATTCATATACCTTCAGTAAACACTTTTATTCAATAAACAATTTTTCCAGCAGTGAGTTTAAACCATCAAAGTTAATTATACCATTTTGCACTCTTTGAAAAGACAAGAAACGAAAGATCTGCAAATCAATATATTCCTCACACTAAGCATACACTGCATATATTTTAATGTTTTTTAAAAAGAAAGCAGAATTTGCTTGAAAGTTTTACATTGCACCTAATAATTTTTTTTTTCTTTAAAGAAACTGGCACACACTGTACAAATACTTACAGTCTCCAGCAGTTTCCAGGAGGGAAGGAAAAAGAACTCAACCCCAAGAAGTCATCAAGAAATATGTGATAAAAAAACGACCAACATAACAAGAGGCTGAACGTGGGAATATTGCCAAAGGTAGTAATATTAGCACTGGTACAGCAAACATTCCTGAGAAGGCCAAATGCTTTCTGTGCTCATCAGAAAACAAGTTTTGACAGTCACAGAGATTCGTTCTAAGCCAGCTATTGTTTGAGACAACACGGCACAACCCTTTTCTCCTCCCCTTATTACAGTGCATGAACATTATATGCATCTCAACCACTCGGCAGGGGGACATGAAGTTCTCTTTTCACAGTGGTTTTTGAGTAATAACAAAGTGAACGTGCTGTCCAATCATTTTGCAGATATAGACCTGCACCCTCCCACAATCTATAGGTCAAACTGATTATTTCATTAAAATAGTTTGGGTCATATAACATTTTGTTCATGCTTTTTTTCCTTCCCTTCTCCTCTGCAATTAAAGGAAACGTCTCCTCCGACATACTGCAGTCAAAAACAAAGAATCACATTTGTATATATTAAGAGAGAAATTCCACTGAAATAGTGCCTGCAATCTTAAGCATTTTTCTGTTAAGAAGTTTCACTGAATGCAGTGAGAATCACTTCTAATCAGGACAGATAAAAATCAAAATTAAACGTATTTTTTTTTGTTTAAGCCAGATGTTAAAACTTGCTTAAAATGTTTTACAAAATTAATGTACAGTACTTCAATGACACAATTACAAATATAACTTCTAATTTCTTATTTACTAATATAGAGATAAGTTAACAGAACTGACACCTGATCTCCTCTGTAAAACCCAACCAAGATGTTGTTTTATGCAACTGAAAAACTGATTATGGTTCTCTTAGTGGCTAAGCTTCCCTCAAACAGTAAATAACTGCATAATTAATTGAACTGATGCTGGTTCATCTTTTAATGGCTTTACAAGTATATACCTCTTTGCTAAAGATTTGCAAAACTTACCAATTCAGGAACAGAACCCTTCTGTTCCCCCTCTGACCATGCTGACCCTCCTCAGACCATGCTGTTCCAGGGACAGTGCGGCAGTTTCTGGAAGTAAACTCTCCAAACCAACAAGGGTTCGGAATGTCCCAAACACAGCCCTCTGACCTAAACAGGCATGTCCCAGACACAGCACCCTGATTCAAAACACTTACAATTCAGATTTACCTCAGGGAAACTGCCTTGAAATAGCATGATCTAGAGGGTGGCATGGGAAGTTTCAGAGGTCTCCAGAACATTTCATTTCCAAATCTGTAAGTTTTACAATTCCTACTTGGTACTAAAAATTGTTAAATGATTCTTTTTTTTAAATTAAAATTAATTTGTGTAAATTATAAGTTAATTGTTTTAATATGGCATGCACCTTTTAAAAATTAAACTACATCTTTTTCGGAGTGCTGATGAATATATGTTCAGATTGCATTGAATAAGAAACCATTTTTATGGAAAGTACTGTAAAATATTCCAGACTAGTTAATAAATCATGACTTATATCATTAAAGTGAATCTTTCTGAGTGATTTAAATCATGATTTAAAATTATTTGACAGCCAGTATGGTATAACGGTTACGGTGCGGGATGTAGAAGCAGGCATACCCAGGCTGAAGTCAACTGTCAACCATGGAAACTCATTGGATAACTTTAAGGCAGTTATTATTTCTCAGCGCAATCTACCCAACAGGTTGTTGCTGCAAGAAAAATTGGAAAAAGAAATGCTAGATATGCTACCTTGAGCTCCTAAGAACAAAGGGTGAAGACATAAATCTAATGAATAAATTATTAAAAATAAACTTGTTTCCTATTCTATGTGTTTGACCATGGCATGCTCATTGCTTTGCTTAACAATGGATAAAAATTGTTAAGGGATTGTACTGGTTCTGGCAAGTCACAGGTTCTAGTATACTTTACCATGGAGAGTCATGTGGGTCAGTTACTCTCTCTCACCCCAACCTATCTCACAAGATTGCTATTGTGGGGAAAAATACAAGGACTGAATACTGTAATATGCATTCACCTTGAGCTTCTGAACAAGAGGGATATAAATCTTAACAATAAATAAATCTGGTCACTTTGAAAATACATTTATTTATCAAAAATAAACCCTGTTTATATTTCCAGTAGCATCTGCATGATGTGTGTGTCAAAATTGGCAAGATGGCAGATGGAGTGTTATACATGTATTGACTTTGCATGCATGACCAAAAGCAGTAGGCTTGCACTGTGATGCTCTGTCCGCCATCTTGCTGATGTTGACCCTTCCCCAATGGATGTCACTGTGTATTTCTTCTGTAAATGGCATGAGGTGGCTAATTTATTATTGAACGGCATGTTTACTTTGATCTGAAAAGTTATATGAAAAAGGCAATATTTGTCTATGGACAATTAGGAAAAATAAAAAGATACTGGTTTCTTAAAGCATTTGTACAAATTGCAGTGTAACCTTGTTTAAGGTTGTTTAAATAGATAATATGTATAAAAGGGCAACTGAAATGGCCAAACACTGCAGAAATGCATAAAATAAAGATGTTACATGGTGCTGGAAAAGTGACTGCCAAAACATTTTTCTTCTCTTTTTTTATCATGCAAGAAAATGGGACCATCCAATGAAGCTAAAAGGTCAGAAATTCAAGACTGAGTAAAGAAAGCACTTCTTCGCAAAACACATAACTAAACTATGGAATCCAGTATCAAGAGATGTAACAGTGGCTACCAACTTGAGAAGATTAGCCAAATTCATGAAGGATAAAACTATCAGTATTAGAAATTATGCTGCATTAGAAAAAACATGCTTTAGCATACCAATTGCAGGGGAATAAAACTCTTATATCCTACCTTGTGGTTTCCCAGAAGCATTTCTTTGGCCAGTGTTGAAAATATTGAAAATATACATGTTCAGTTGCACTGTAGCTGTTCATTGTTTTTTATTATATTACTCTGCAAAGTGGCATGTATACAGTAGCAGTAGTAATTATAATATTAATCATCATAATTAGCATCATAATTGGGGTAATGTTGTAAGTGGCTGATTTTACCATTTACTCACATATAAACTCTAACCCCAACCCACCTCACAGGGTTGTTGTTGTGGGGAAAATAAGAGGAGGAAGGAGTATTAGTTATGTTTGCCACCTTGAGTTATTTATAAAAATAATAAAGGCGGGATAGGAAAAAAATAGAGAGCGCGCGCGCGCAAGGATTGCCCATGATTTTATTCAGAAAAGGCTGGTTCATCACACAAGAGACTGCTTAACTTGCCCCTCCAAATGCAACAGGCATACTAACAGACAAGGAATGCACTACCTAAAAGCCAAATCATAGCATCCTGCATGAGTTAAAGCCTTTGAATAGAGGTAGGCTTGGAATTTAAGATTCACAAGCATATTAGGAAGAAAAGACATGACTGGCTGAAACTGTCCATAAAAGATTACAGAAAAAAAATAGATTTCTACATTTAGAGGCAGAACAACTCACTTTAGCTGCTAAAGCTATAATGGAGCAAGGGCTAACCATAGAAATTAGTGAGCTAGCTGTACCAATGATCTGGCTTCATGTAAGTCAGTTCCCCAAAGAAAGGTGGTGGCCACAACTTAAAAACCTTGATCTGATACAACAGAATTCTCTGATTTCTCCACTTCTCCACTTCAAATACATCCTGCTCACATCCCCACCAATCACCTGCCTTTCTATCCTCTATCCTGTCCTCCTTGTGCATTGGAACCTCATCCCACACTTCTCCCTCTACAGCAGCTCCCCCTCTAAGCTGCTTCTCCTGCTCTCAATTTTGTTTTATTATTTTATTTACTGTTCTATAGTTCACGTTATTGCATCAGTATCATCATGTGGTGGGGCACTTGTCGCAGGCCCAGAGGCAGGATATAACCCAGATACAACAAGTCCTCTTCTTACCTCTTCCCTTCCTTGGTTTTGACAACTGAACCTCGCTTGTTTTTTTAGCTGTGGCTACCCAGGGAATGTTCCCTACCAGCAGCCCCCCACCCCCACCCCAACAATGGCCTTTTCTTTGACATTGAGAGATTCTATGGAGCGCAATTCATCACCATCCCCGAGCACTACAGTTATCCCGCCTTTTGCCTCCGGTTCCTCTCCTTTCGCCATTTCCCGGCTCCCCATAAATGCCTTCAAAATGACGACCCCCCCCCTCCGGACCCTCAATGAAACTTCAAAATGTCTCAACTGTTTTTGCTCACCTTCAAGAGCGAAAGCAGGCCCTTTCCCCCCGTCATGCGTCAAACTGTTTGGTCCCCATCCCTTAAGTCTCCGCGTCCCGCGAAGGCCCCCGTTGGAGTCCGTCCCTCTCTAGCCTCCCCTTCTTCCCACGTGGCGTTTCCCCCCTCACCTACCTTTCTCTCCCCCTCTCCCGCTTCCCCCTACTCTTTGCCTCTGTTCTCACCCGCCTGTCTCAGGCCATTTCACGGTGCGCGGCTGGTGGACTCCTCTCTGGATCCTGAGAGAACCGAACTGGCCACCCACCCTCGGCCCCGCTTCTTATAACTTCTCTCGTGTTCTAGAGACAGCGAGCCGGTCCGGATACGATCTCCGAGGCTTCCTTTCCTCCTGCCCTCGGTCTCCTTTCCCAATGAAAATCAACGAAAGGACATCTAAATCTCTTTGCAAAAGTGAGGTGACGATATGGTCCGGGATAACGCACGTAACAGTACGAAATGCTGTTCAGTCCTGTTTGGAGAATTCTTTACCTTTTGGGGGGAAAGTAATAATTTGCAAAGGCTGCAGAAGTGATAGATGGTGCAAAGTGCAACACGCTATTGATAATTTTTGTCAAATTTATTTTTGCAAACACACATTTTTCAGTTGCAAACGTTTTAGAACTGAATTCGTGCGGGGATTTATACAATTTATCCATCACAATTATTGACAGGTTTTGGCCCATGCAAAACCGAAAGTTGTTTAAAATAACAGTTCCTTTTGAATTAAACTTTTTCAGAATTATATGGTTACAAACTGGAAGTTGCAAATTGAATGCCCCAATTATAATTGCAAAACCCCTTTCCTCAAGTATTTTTGAAATTGCAACCCTCCTTAATTTGAATTGATTTTGATTAGATAAGAAAAACCCAGAAAAAGCCCTCAGCCAAACTACATACTTGCACACATGATAGTATGTTCCTGTGTCCTATACCACTGATGTAAACAGATAAACACTTCAGTGCTTTCTTTCATTCATGACAAAGCAAACCTATAAGCTGCTTTCATTCTATCATGATTGAACCAACATGTAAGTTTAGTGAATGAATAAATTTATGAAAGAAAATCTGTTGCATCATTATCACATAAAAACAGTTTCTCTATACAGGGAATTCTCTATACACACATATAAATACATGCACATGCCAAAACTACATACAGTATACAACATTTGTATACAATACCTGTGCACAGTCCAGAGCTGCTTATTCCTTCATTGATAGCTGGGCCTCCAATGTGGAGCCTGGACTTAACCAATATGCCCACAGACAATTTCCTTGATGCTCATCAGGCTCCCTACCTCACATGACTTTTTACATTTCCTACATCTTTTTTTTTTAAAGGAAACTGCCAGCTTCAAAGTGTAGTACAAAGTTCTAGCATCATCTCTTTACAAGAATGGCTCTTGGCCCCAAATAAGCTCCTAAATTTTCACCAATAAAATAAAATAGGCAGCTGTCTTAAAAAAGGGCAAAGGAAGGGAAAATTAAAGGAAGTGGCAAGCATCATTTTGGCAAGTCATTACTTTGTTGTGTCCCACCTAGCAGCCATTTTGTGAGTGTCCAGTCTCCACTAGCAACTATTTTGCCAAAAGTCCATGGGGACTTTTGATTTATTTACTCTTACTTACTTAGAGAAATTATGTGGCTGCCTATCTCATGTAATGATTCTAGGCAGCTCACAACAATATAATCAATATTTTACATCTCTCATTGTCTGATACCAAGATGCCGAGATATACAATTGAACAACCCCCCACAAAAAAATCCATAAAATCTCCACTTTCATACTCAAAATAGAAACAACTGCTATCGTGGTCATCATCGTCACTGTCATCGTCATCATCCCATGTGCCTCCCAAGTGCCATTATGCAAAATGTGCATATTAAAACTACTATTGCCTGTATATCCAAAATAGCCACTGTGCATTATGTGGAATTTTACACACCCAAATACCAGTGGTATAGAAACTTAATGAACATCTGTTTTCTTGCCCAATTCGTCTCCAAGTATACACTCTTAGCACACTAAAATATTCTGACAAGATATTAGAGCACAGGCAGCATATGCGTATTTTATATATTTATGCTTGTGATGGAAAAATTTTTTTAAGCTCTATAAAGAATACCCAATTGGAGAATGCTATTATAAATGATCTCAGGAGACTGGAAAACCAGAACAATTGCAGAGTACTATTTTTTTTTAACTGACAATATTTTTATTCTGCTCTCTTGCAAGACTCAGGGCAGTATATGCAACATAATAATAAACATTTAAATCATCAACTCAGTCTCCATAATAGTTGATTATAAAATGCTAAAGGTCACCCAATAATTATTGCTAGGCATAAATGTTCACTTAAAATATGACTTTTAATGCCTTTGGGAATGTCAGAAGTGTGGGGACTAAGTGCACCTCAAGGGGCAACATATTTCATGAAGTGTAGACAACCATGTTTAATTATCCTCTTTCCTTTTGTACCATACATCTTTGAATTATGCTTTATTTAACAGTGTTGGATTTTCGCTGGTCTATATATTCTATCTTTAAAAACTCTATCAAAATCCCTATTTGAGGGAAAGGGGAAGATGGGGGTGTAGTTTGCAAATTCTGAAGGAGTCTGCAACTCCAATTCATGTGTCCCAAACACAGCTTAAGGCACTAAAGATGGTGATTAATACTTATTTTAAAGTGATCCCTTAAATGATATTCATCCAGAAAATAATCTTTGTTCATATTTGTTTAACCCCAATAAATGTCTTCCTGATATTCACCAGTTCACCACACTGGAAATTTTTAGCTCCTTTTCTCATAACATCATCTCCTGAGGCTGCCCAATCAGTCACACAGTCCTCCACTCCAACTTCCAGTTTGTCAGTGTTGTTTTGTTAATGAAGCATTCAAAGCCCAGGCCAATCTTTTTCTTTTCAAAGCTTTGGGCAAATCAATCCCTTTCACTTTCAGAGATTTGCCACAGTATGGCGATTAGCTTTTTATACAGATTAATCCAGAGATGGTGTATCTACCCTTCTCCAACGTGATATCTAGATTTTCCAGCCAATTCATCTTTGTTGGCAATATGAATTTATCAGTTTTGCAAGCAATTTTAAGTATTTTGATATCTGAAGCTCCTAGGATCAGCTAAGCCAATACATCTCACTGCTTCCCATAATTTTGTTTCCTTGCGTCAGCCCGAATGCATATTGATTAGGCTAACACATCATGCTAAGTCAAAATGTGTTTTTGGTGGGTGTGTTGGCTCAGCTTGTTATAAAAATCCAGCCATTGTGGTTTGTAAATCATTAATTGTTGCTTAGGATATTATATGCATCAGACCAATCACCATTTAGGCCACAAAGCATAATGATTAAATCATAGCTTGGTGCAATCTGTGAACTGAGCTGTAATCTTCCTTACCAATTATAGAAACTTTTTTTTTTACTTTGGTAAAAGAAAAATAACACTTTTTAACTATACTCATACTGTACATTTCTAAGTATATATTTGTAGCTAGAACTCATCTGGGAAAAGGCAGAATATTGGAAAAGAATAATTGCAGTAAGAGTGTTCAAAAGAGGACTAGGAAAACAAAAAGTGTAAAACAGAGATCTCTATTAAGGGAAGTTGCACTTAAGCACATTTTAAATATTTGGGCAGTAATTTAAGCTACTGTTAATAATTTTTAAATCACTTCAGTGGGAAAAGAATGCCCATACAATTTCTTAAATAGTGTCCATTCTGGATGTCTCATCCCAAAATCTTGCTGACTCTTCTTTCAATTTCCTTATGTGTGAAAAATGCAGCATTTGAAAAAGTGCAGCAATAGCCAGCCAGGAATAGTACTTCTGGGTCAAAACTCAGCATTCACAAGTATAGAATTTTAGATAGAGCTGATCTTGTTTGCAGTACCATAATTGTGTGCATGACATTCGTGACCGTATAATTTCACTGTCTGCAATACCTGATCATGAAAATTGGAATTATTTGCAATATTTATATATAGAAGAGCAAATGGAAGGAAAATAGACAATAACACTTTTATGTGGTTACTACCCTTTTTGTGCTGAGCAACCTTTTCCAACCCATCAGCATCCCGATGTGCTTGAACAGCAACTTGTAGAATGTCTAGCGTGGGGAAATCTGGGAATTGTAATCCCAAGACATCAAGAGGATGGCCACTTGAGTAAGATGAATTTAGAGTGTTTATGGCAGCAATGAATGTTCTGGCATACATATGGCTGGTGGAGGAAAACTCCATAAAACTTCATGCCAAGCTATGGTGTTCACTAGATAAGTAGTCATCCTCCATATTGTCCCAGTTAACTTACTTTAGCCAAGGCAATGTACAGCAACTTAGCCATGCCAGCCAAGAATCATTCTAAAAACAGGCTCTAAAAAAGCTAAAACAGCTTTTTTCAAGCAGTGGATTATGGGTATACAATGTAAGTCACTAATGCAGAACCTAAGGCACTCCAAGAGACACATGCAGTCACATAAAGATACAGATACAGGCATCAAAATTTTATTCATTTGTTTGTTTGTTTGTTTGTCAAATTTATATGGCCACCCATCTCACACAAAGTGACTCCTGGGTCCCATCAGATGGAACTCCTTAGCAACATGCCTCTCGTGCTGGACCTGATGGAACAGGGAGAGGCAGTCCCTCAGAAAACCTGGCCCCATGCCATGTAGGGCTTTAAAGATCAAAAACAGCATCTTGGATTGGACCTGGAAGCAAACTGGTAACCAATGCAGCTCACAGAGCAGGGGTATAATGTGTGTCCTTCTAGGGGCACACATAACTGCCCGTGCCATCGCATTTTGCATCAGCTGAAACTTCAAGAGCAGCCCCATGTAGAGCGTGTTATAGTAGTCCTTTCAGGAGGTGACCAAGGCATGAGTAACTGTGAGCAGAGCCTCGACAAAAATTGTTACCACATTGTAATTTTTTATAAAGAGAAGGGGGAAATTGGTAGATAGATGACTGGGGAGTAACCGTATTAACAATATTTAAGTAAAGGTAAAGGTTTCCCTTGACGTAAAGTCCAGTCGAATCCGACTCTAAGGGGCGGTGCTCATCTCCGTTTCTAAGCCTTGGAGCCGTCGTTGTCATAGACACTTCCGGGTCATGTGGCCAGCATGACGACTCGGAATGCCGTTACCTTCCCGCCGAAGCGGTACCTATTGATCTACTCACATTTGCATGTTTTCGAACTGCTAGGTGAGCAGGAGCTGGGATTAACAACGGGAGCTCACCCCGCCGCGCGGTTTCGAACCGCCGACCTTCCGATCGACAGCTCAGCGGTTTAACCCGCAGCGCCACTGCGTCCCTTAACAATATTTAGATGAATGTAAATAATATGGAATAAAATTTAGTTTTGTTCTAGCCCTTCTCATGTTTGGGGCAGAATCTATGGTCTGCCCAAGCAGCTTCAGGATTTTTTAAAAGTCAGATTTGTAGGAGGAAGACTGAGTATGGCACATTACATTAGAAGCAATCAGTTTGGGTGGCAAGATTTTAGGGTGTTCAGGGAAGATGTGGGCAAGTGATGAAACATGTGTGCAATATTGCAATGCCAAATCCATCCCTTACATACTTGTATGGGATGTTGTGGCACAAGTATGAAAAGGCAGTGCTTCTGTCATGACACCATGGTGCACATTTCAACATTTTAGCATAAGTGTGGTTAAGAACAGGTACCTTTGACAGGAGCATTAGATCAACAGCATAAAAATGTGGGTAGTTGTTCCTCCAAAACCCTCTGGATCACTGTCATAGGTTGTAGCTTATTAAACATCCTGTCAGTAGCTCTCTACAATGTAAGATTTCATTCTGATATCACTTGCATTCCACAGCATTTACATGGACATCTTCAGGATCATTTCCTCCAAGCAGTCTCGGATTATCCTGTGGTTATCTCAGTTGGGGGGGGGCACTGGAAGGAGAGCTTTCCTATGGCAGCCCTGACTCTGTGAAATAGCACTTCCCCAGGAGTGGAACTTATCCCTACTCTGGCATTGTTCTGTAAGGAGGTTAAAATGGAACTCTTCCTCAAGGCTTGTCAAGGCCAGCCCAAGAACAGTGTTGAGTCAGTGTATTCCAAACTCCAGTTCTTTACTGCTTTCACCATACAGACAGAATCTTGCCAGACTAAAGCTACTCTAACTGACCTAAGGGTAAATAACCTGGGAGGCTCTTGGGCAGAGCTACCTCCAGCAACAGTCTCCGGACTGTGAATCCTCTTATCTACCTGGAATGTACTCCCTCCTTCCTGGGAATCAGCAGCAGCGTGGAAATTCACCACACCACCCACTCCTTCAGGAACACATTCCCTCACAGGACTCTTGAGATTGGATTGTTGCAGGTGATTTTTTATTCGTGATTTTATCTTGGGGTTCTTATATTCAGCAAAATTCAGCAATTTTTTCACTGCAGCTTTAGGTGCATTTGCTAGAAGCCAAGGATTTGTTTTGTGCATAATATGAAGGAAGACTGAAAGAGGCCTTTAATCAAAGTTATGGTGGAATAAGTGACTTAGGCAGAAATAATTGCAGTTTCTGGTGAGCCTGAGTGCAAATTAAAACTTGCGCTCCGTACATCCTTAGAAGCACATTAATTGACTGATAGGTTTCAAAACTCAGAGCTGAGCCCTGACATAAATCAAACACTGCTCACAATTTCTAAGACAAGGAATGAATAAGCCATCTATTAACTGCACTATAGCCATCCCCCTGGCAGCAATGATCAGAGAAACTGAAACAGAATTTTTTCCTTTTTTACCCCTTTCTCCCTCAGCAGCCTCTTCCCCAAGAAGTCTATATTTAGCCCAGCTGCCCAGTTCGTACCAAGTCCTCTGGGCAACTCTCAGATCTGCCGCTTTGCTTTGCTCAAGCAAGCTAGCCTGTCTCATCAGGGATCACTCATGACCACAAAGCAGCCAAAGGGCTGGCCCAGAGCCACCAGCTGCTAACCAAAATTAAAACTTAAACCATGGGTGGATAGGTGGGGCAGAGAGTACAAAGAGTGGAGCTTCAGAGAGTGGGCATTTCAGGAAATGCACTCTGCACACAATGACTTCACATTCAACCTTCAGCATCTTGTAGGGGAATCCTAGGACTGAAAATAGGTTTTTGAGGTTTTAAATATTGAGTGAGAAGCCAAAGGATCTGAGATGCCAAGACTCAGTGGATTGGATGCCAGTAAACCAGGCTTCTCCCATTTAGGCACTCCCAAACTGTGTGAAATTCAACCCCCCAAATCCTCAACAATACCTACCTGGGGCGGGAGGGTGGGGCTCTTCTAGGGAAGGCTGCACTAAATCATAATAATGGTTTCTTTTGTTTGGCTTTGCATGCTGTAGGAACACAACCATTGTGGCTTAGTACTGTTATTTAAGTAATCAATTAACTTGGAACACATAGATGGGCCTTGAAGGTTACTGCCAACCTCTTATATTGTCATTGACAGTGACAGACAACGAAACTAGCTCCAGCATATATTGGAGTAAAGACTCCATTCACTAAAGAAGAATGGGCAGAAGTCTGTAGGCACTTTCAGGAGGCTGTTGCTATCTGACAAAGGATTATGATGGACCTTCTGCCAGTTGTAGTTGGCATACTACAAAAGCACAGGATTCTTGTTGTTTTGTTGTTTGGGGAAGAGCCATAATTGTAAAGCTGAAGTCATTCCCCAAATGGCTTGATTGAGCTTCCATGCAGCTAATATAGGCTGCTTGTGCTCTCATGAATGGAAAGTCCAGCATTATCTACCCGACCCTGTTTTCTTGCTATGGCATGGCATGTTGGCTTGCAGAGGAGCTGAAACAGTACTCCTGGCATCACATAAGCTTTTTTTAATCACATCCACTATCAGATGTGTAAATTAATCCTCAGGAAGGAATATTTATAATCATGCAGTTCTTCAGGATAGGGAGAAAAGGAAAAGAAAAGGAGAATGGAAGAAAAAGGGTCAGAGACAAAGTAATAGCATTCCTTTAGAGGTGGGAGAAAGATTTTTTAATGAGTACTATATAATTAAACAACACAAACTATTGTACCAGTGAAGTAACTGTGTATGTTTATTGCAGATTTAACTTTGGTGGACTTTTTGACAGAAGTCATACTTCTGTATATGGATAAAACAACCAGAACTACAATATTCTGGATCGGTGACAATATCTGAAAAAGGTTATATGTTATCAATATTTGCCATCTAAGAAAATTGTTCTGAATTTGAAAGATCATGAAAATAGGAAAGGTATTTATCACACATTTACAGTATTTCTAAATGTTGTATCTCATTGTAAACTCTTAAGTACCGCTCTAAGTAGCTATCTGATAATCACTGCAGATTTGACTGAACCTATGCCAGCTTTCCTCAACCTAAAGCCCTCCAGACATATTGAACTTTAGCTCTCATAATCCCTAGTTGTGCTGGCTAAGGATTATGGGAAGTAGAATCTGTCATATATAAGGCCCACCACTTTGGAAAATACTGAGCTGGAGACTAAAATCTAGTGGTATATTAATATTTGAAATATTGCCTAAATAGATAAGTTAAACCAACAAATATGGACAGCTAGCAGACCTCAAAATATATAAATACATAGTTTGGGATATGGCTATCATGGATGGAAAATATAGCAAAATACTCCTTTGATTAAACTAAATATTTATTTGGTTTGGGACAACATTCTGTGGCTGTATTCATACAATTTACTAGCCCATAATATGGTTTACTTGTTTGTGGCTTAATTATTGAATAACCGTAAACTATGATAAAGCAAGTTTTTCATGACATAGTGGAAACTGAGAGAAAAAGAATCAAATATAGTAAGAAAGATTGTTTGTTTAAAACTGAATGGAGATGTTTTTCATATTTCATTGTTAATACTCTATTTTCTGGTTATTTTGTTCTGTAACTGTGTTTCTTTCAAAATCTCTTTGAAACACACAGACCTCACACAGATACACATGCACCCAAACACTGCTTCAGACAGTTTTTAATTCTGTTTTTCTTCCCCTAAAACTGAGCCATTTTTAAAAGGATGCAAATAATTGCATGAAAGATCAAAATGGAAAGTTGTGAGATCCTTGGGATGGGAAAACTGGGAGTTGTAATCTAGCATATCTGAAGCGCACCAGGTGAGGGTTAGCTATCTCATTTAGTAGAGGAAGGATGAACAATTGACATTCTGGAAAATGCATCAGCAGTGACACCCAACCCCCTGCTTTTGTGGCAAGCCCTCTCCTTTCATTCCATCAGTCACAGGCTGACCCCACAATGATGTCCCACGACAACCTGCCATGGAAGGTTTCATGATGTGTAGTAATTAAGGACCAGATTCAAGTTCTGATGTAGTCATAGAGTTTACTGGCAGATCTTGGGAAGTCATTATCATTCAAAATTATCTGTATGACAGGGCTGGTCTGAGAATAAAATTAAATGATACCCACCTATTCCTTGCATTGAGCACCTAGAACAGGGATGGTAGTGACACAGGGACATCCCTGGAACTAAAATGCTATTTTGGAGGGAAAATGGAGGGGAGGTAAAGGCAAAATGGGTACATTAATCCTGACTTTATACAAACTTAGAAAATCATACCACTGAAGATCAGCAGATGTGATGGCATGACATTGTGGCTCTGGAGGCTACAAAAATTAGGCTGTCCTACAGGAATGGTGGAATATAAACACATCAGTAACAATAACAACAATAGCAACAACAATAATGGTGTTTTCTTTCCCTGCACACAGCCTGCCTGCACATATGTTACCATCATATTGCTCTTCATTATAGGAACATCAGTTGTTCTAGGAATCCCATCACACTGTGGTTTGAATTCCTTTGAGTGTGTGCTTATGTGTGTGAAAGAGAAGAAGAAAAAAATGAACTGTCATGCACAGAAACTGATAAGCCATACACACCCATTCAATTGTATAACCCAAAGGGAAGGAAGGAAGAACACCCAGTGCTCAAATTGTCCCCATGGGTATAACTTGAATAGAGAAAGCACAAGGTTCAAGCCTGCCTTCCTGGACCTTTTGGCCAGGAAAGGAAATGGACGAGCTAGCTTAATAAACAATGGAAGCCATAATGGCATCCAGACCCTCCCTTGTCTCTCCCCATAGGGCGTAGAGGTAGGAAGTAAGGAACTCTAATTTTGCATCACTGCCTGGCAACTGTCTGAACAGAGGCCAAAGGAAAGCAGATATCCAGCCTCAGGGTACACCCCTCCCTTGTCCCTCCCCACCCAGCGGCCAGAGTATTAGCTTGGGATTCTTTTGCACATGGTATGAGGTCAAGCTGTTTGTACCCAATGCCCTTTCTTCATGTCCCCTCTTCATCCCCATTTGGGATTTGCTACCTGAATTCACACATCATGCTGAGGGATCCATTTTATCTAGGCTTGCCTTGATTACCCCAACCTTCCCATTTGTTTGCATAATGTCTTAATCTCATAACCAAGGGTGAATGAAACAGACATTAGTCATGCTGGCTGGGGAATTCTGGGAACTGAAGTCCACACAGCTTAAAGTTGCCAAGGTTGAGAAACACTGATGTAGAGAGTAAGGAAGATGGCCTTGACAGATATATGCAGGACCTGTTATTTTAGGCAAAAGTGGCTGAATTTTTTTTAAAGTCCAGAACAAAGAGATAACATTGGAAGTGGCTCAGGCGGATGCCTCCCTAATTCACTGAACTATAAGAAGAAGGAGGAGGTATAGCACAATCAGATTTGCAAGATTCTGTTTATAGCCAATATCAATAAAAACAGTTTCAGCCTTCCTGTGGAGTTTATTTCCTGGTCTGGTCTGCCTAGTAGGGCTGACAGTCACCACTAAGAATTCTTCCCCGCTTGCACCAAGCCATGCCAGAAACATATCCAGCGACTTTTTTTCTGCCGTGTCCTCCCCATCTTGCTTTCATTGCAACCCCAACCCATACCTGAGGCAGATTAAGGTTGTCCTTAGCTATTTTGGCATTAAAGTAGAGTTTTCCCTCTTCTCCCAACACAGGTCAAGAAGTCAAACCTTTTTCATTTCTCCTGCAGTGCCCTGATTGATGAACATTTCCCCCACTGGCTAGCAGCCTGCTAAAAGGGAAGGATAGCCAAGCCAGAGGAGGAGAAAAACCAGGCCTACAATGTTGCCACGCAGCACCCTGTCACCAAGCAGGACAACGCAGTGTGGCAGAGACTACTGAGACAGGAGTGGGATTGGCAATGGTGACAACAAATTGCATTCTGGCCTTGTTTAGTAAGGCAGGATGGATAGCACTTTAAATCAGTAAGGGGGAAGGCTGATTGTTCCATAGAAATTCTACTTATAATTGTCATAGTATGAATAATTGACACAGAGAAAATTGAACATAAATTGGAACTCTTGCACCACAACTTGGAAGAGGTTCATTTATGAATCATTCCCTGTTTGTATGCAAATTGTAGTTCCTTACTGGAATAGATAGGGGAGGAATAATCATCATCCAACTGCAATTCCCAATATTTGGTGGTGGGGAAGGGAAGCAGTAAAACAAATCTAATAATGGATAAAACTGAAGTATGTAATAATAACTATAATAATAAAACATTAGCATTCCACAGTATATCACTCCCATGACATAAATTGATGAAAATTACAATAAAATATCAATTACACCAATATGCAAATGTTGTCAATTACCTGAGTTTGGCTTTAATGAGCATTTGGCTTTAACAGGCACCCCTCCCACATGGTTTTCACTAAATAAAGGTTTCACTATACCAACAATGTTAAAGAAATAGCACAAAGGAAATGTCAGAACGTTGAGATATTTTCACACCAGCTAGAAAGCCAGTTTGGTGTAGTGGTTAAGGCAACAGACTGGGAGACCTTAGGCCAGTCACTGTCTCTCAGCCCTGGGAAGGAGGCAATGGCAAACTACTTCTGGAAAACTTCGCCAAGAAAGCTGCAGGAACTAGTCCAGACGGTTCTCCCAAAACTGATCACGCAAAATATTGGTTCTTAATATTTGTGGTGCAGTTGCTATCGTGTTTTGTGTGCTATACGATTTCATTTAAAATGGTTGTGAAAGAGTTAATGCTGAATGTACAGTAAAATACAAAGTTGTCATTGTTAGCTTGATGTATGACATAGAAAACATGTGTTTTCACTTTGGTAGCTAAAAAGATTCCTTTATAGCTAAGGTCTGCGCTCTGCACCCTGTAGTCTTGGAAACCATACACTTACTTTGTTTTCTAACTTTCCATGACTCAGAAGGCCTCATGTTTTAGTTTTCCCAGGGTACACCATGCCAAACATTAGCAATTTGTAAGCATGAATATAAGAACACAGATCTCACAAGGTACATACAGCCAAAACATGGCTGGTTTACTTTTAGTTGAGTGTGATTAACCATTGTGGTTTGTAAATCATGGCTCAGTGAGTTGCAAATCTAGCTAATCAATAAGCCATGGTTAGGCAAATCATAGATTAGCATGATGAGTGAAGCCAGCTGATAAACTATGAAAACAAAGGCTATAATTTAATTGAATTAGATTCAGAAAGTGTTTCCATATAGGTAGTCCTGGCTTAACAACCATTTGTTTAGTGATGGTTCAGATTTATGATGATGCTGGAAAAACCGACTTATGACCGGTTCTCACACTTATGACTGTCACAGTGTTCCCATGGTCACATGATCACAATTTGGGTGCTTGGCAACTGGTTCACATTTATGACCGTTGCAGCATCCCATGGTCACTTGATTGCCATTTTCTACCTTCCTGGCTGGCTTCTGGCAAGCAAAATCAATGGGGAACAATGTGATTCACTTAAGAACCATGTGGTTCACTTAATGCTCATGGTGATTTGCTAAACAACCACCACAAAAAAGATTATAAAGTTGGGTTGGATTTGCTTAATGACCGCTTCACTTAGCAACCAAAATTCCAGTCCCAATTGTGGTGGTTAAGTGAGGACTACCTGTACAACATTTTAAGGTTACTTAGTTAACAGAAAATGTGTGCTGCCATCTTAACCTCATCCTGTAAAGCTTCTTCACCATCACAGGTTATTCAGTTGGGGTTCAGCATGTTGGCTGAATCTGGAGAGGCTGCCATTTCCATTTAGTGCTACCTAGAATGTGAGTGAAATCAATAACTAACCTTGGTTTCAAATTCCATTTAGAACTAACCAGAAATGGCAGGTGTTCTAGGTTTAAGTGGTGTGCTAAACCTCAGGTAAACCAACCGTGAGCGTAAAGAATCATACAGGACAGAATGAAGATTGCTGCATACCTGCTTTCTGTTAACTAAACTGCTGTGATTGAGCATTTTTGTGAACCTACTTTAAAACTGTTCATTGGGAATGAAATGGATATCCCTTTACTTTATGGATTTCTGCTGTAATTTCAGACCAGGAGGGATTCAGTTTGTCAAATTGGACAATGGTGGCAGTTATTTATTTATTCAATTTGTATTGCTCTGGGCTGCACACAGTGAGAAGCTTTATCTAAAGTGTGTTCAGTATTTAAAATTAGGAGCTGGAGGAATTGTTTCATTCATGGTAGTAAAGCTGATAAATACAATCCCAAGAGTTAGTTCAATATTTTGCATTTCATATTTTCCAGATCATTGACTTCAGTAGACAAAAGACAGTGGAGGAAAAGAATACTGAATAGGATGCAATGAGAAGAGAAGTAAGGTGGGTCAAATGAAAAATTTGCCCATTAGTCTGTAAAAGCTTCAGCACAGGATCATTGCCTTCTTGTGGTGTTGGAGCTTAAGCACCTCAATGATGCCATGAGCTAAACCATGAAGGGCCACGCAAGACGGGAAGGTAATGACAGAGAGGTCAGACTAAACGTGATACCTGGGGAAGGTAATGGCAACCCACCCCAGTAGTCTTGCTGTGAAAACTAAATGGATCAGTACAACCAGAGATATGTCGGTATACCATTGGAAGATGAGACTCCCAGGTCGGAAGATGGTCAAAATGCTACTGGGGAGGAATGGAGGATGAGTTAGCCCCAGACGTGATGACGCAGCTAGCTCAAAGCCAAAAGGATGGCTAGCGGCCGATGGTGCTGGTGGTGAACGGCAAATCTGATGTTCTAAGGATCAACACACCATTGGAACCTGGAATGTAAGATCTATGAGCCAGGGCAAATTGGATGTGGTTATTGGTGAGATGTCAAGATTAAAGATAGACATTTTGGGCGTCAGTGAACTGAAATGGACTGGAATGGGCCACTTCACATCAGATGACCACCAGATCTACTACTGTGGACAAGAGGACCACAGAAGAAATGGAGTAGCCTTCATAATTAATAGTAAAGTGGCTAAATCAGTGCTTGGATACAATCCAAAAAACGACAGAATGATCTCAATTCGAATGCAGGGCAAGCCATCTAACATCACAGTGATCCAAATATACGCCCCAACCACAGATGCTGAAGAAGCTGAAGTAGAGCAGTTCTATGAGGATCTGCAGCACCTACTGGACAACAAGTCTAAAAGAGATGTTATTTTCATCACAGGAGACTGGAATGCTAAGGTGGGCGGTCAAATGACACCTGGAATTACAGGTAAGCATGGCCTGGGAGAACAAAATGAAGCAGGACATAGGCTGATAGAATTTTACCAAGACAACTCACTCTGCATAAGAAACACTCTCTTCCAACAACCTAAGAGACGGCTTTATACATGGACTTCACCAGATGGACAACACCGAAATCAGATTGACTACATCCTTTGCAGCCAAAGGTGGCGGACATCTATACAGTCGGTAAAAACAAGACCTGGAGCTGACTGTAGTTCAGATCACAAACTTCTTCTTGCACAATTTAGGATCAGACTAAAGAGACTAGGGAAGACCCACAGATCAGCTAGATATGAGCTCACTAATATTCCTAAGGAATATGCAGTGGAGGTGAAGAATAGATTTAAGGGACTGGACTTAGTAGACAGGGTCCTGGAAGAACTATGGACAGAAGTTCGCAACATTGTTTAGGAGGCGGCAACAAAATACATCCCAAAGAAAGAGAAAACCAAGAAGGCAAAATGGCTGTATGCTGAGACATTAGAAGTAGCCCAAGAAAGAAGGAAAGCAAAAGGCAACAGTGATAGGGGGAGATATGCCCAATTAAATGCAAAATTCCAGAGGTTAGCCAGAAGAGATAAGGAATTATTTTTAAACAAGCAATGCACGGAAGTGGAAGAAGATAATAGATTAGGAAGGACAAGAGACCTCTTCCAGAAAATTAGAATCATCAGAGGTAAATTCCAGGCAAAAATGGGTATGCTCAAAAACAAAGATGGCAAGGACCTAACAGAAGAAGAAGAGATCAAGAAAAGGTGGCAAGAATATACGGAAGACCTGTATAGGAAGGGTAACAATACTGGGGATAGCTTTGACGGTGTGGTCAGTGAGCTAGAGCCAGACATCCTGAAGAGTGAGGTTGAGTGGGCCTTAAGAAGCATTGCTAATAACAAGGCAGCAGGAGACGACAGCATCCCAGCTGAACTGTTCAAAATCTTGCAAGATGATGCTGTCAAGGTAATGCATGCTATATGCCAGCAAATTTGGAAAACACAAGAATGGCCATCAGACTGGAAAAAATCAACTTATATCCCCATACCAAAAAAGGGAAACACTGAAGAATGTTCGAACTATCGAACAGTGGCACTCATTTCACATGCCAGTAAGGTAATGCTCAAGATCCTGCAAGGTAGACTTCAGTTCATGGAGCGAGAATTGCCAGATGTACAAGCTGGGTTTAGAAAAGGCAGAGGAACTAGGGGCCAAATTGCCAATATCCACTGGGAGTTTCAGAAAAACATCTATTTCTGTTTTATTGACTATTCTAAAGCCTTTGACAGCGCGGACCATAACAAATTGTGGCAAGTTCTTAGCGGTATGGGGATACCAAGTCATCTTGTATGCCTCCTGAAGAATCTGTATAACGACCAAGTAGCAACAGTAAGAACAGACCATGGAACAATGGACTGGTTTAAGATTGGGAAAGGAGTATGGCAGGGTTGTATACTCTCACCCTACCTATTCAACTTGTAGGCAGAGCACATAATGCGACATGCTGGGCTTGAGGAATCCAAGGCTGGAGTTAAAATCACTGGAAGAAACATTAACCATCTCAGATATGCAGATGATGCTACTTTGATGGCTGAAAGCGAAGAGGAACTGAGGAACCTTATGATGAAGGTGAAAGAAGAAAGTGCAAAAGCTGGCTTGCAGCTAAACCTCAAAAAACCCAAGATTATGGCAACCAGCTTGATTGATAACTGGCAAATAGAGGGAGAAAATGTAGAAGCAGTGAAAGACTTTGTATTTCTAGGTGCAAAGATTACTGCAGATGCTGACTGCAGTCAGGAAATCCGAAGACGCTTAATCCTTGGGAGAAGAGCAATGGCAAATCTCGATAAAATAGTTAGGAGCAGAGACATCACACTGACAACAAAGGTCCGCATAGTTAAAGCAATGGTGTTCCCCATAGTAATATATGGCTGCGAGAGCTGGACCATAAGGAAGGGTGAGCGAAGGAAGATCAATGCTTTTGAACTGTGGTGTTGGAGGAAAGTTCTGAGAGTGCCTTGGACTGCAAGGAGATCAAACCAGTCCATCCTCCAGGAAATAAAGCCAGACTGCTCACCTGAGGGAATGATATTAAAGGCAAAACTGAAATACTTTGGCCACATAATGAGAAGACAGGACAGCCTGGAGAAGATGCTGATGCTAGGGAGAGTGGAAGGCAAAAGGAAGAGGGGCCGACCAAGGGCAAGGTGGATGGATGATATTCTAGAGGTGATGGACTCGTCCCTGGGGGAGCTGGGGGTGCTGAGGACCGACAGGAAGCTCTGGCGTGGGCTGGTCCATGAAGTCACGAAGAGTCGGAAGCGACTGAACAAATAAACAACAGTCTTTAAAAGGCCCTGCTGATAAATAATTTGTATAAAAGCCCATACCTTTAATATGTGTATTTGAGGGCTAAATTATATTTTATATGTAAGAAAATCAGATAATTCTTTTTCCTTCTCCCCCTTTTCCTTTTTATTCTTTTTTTGACTAAATCAGCATTCAGAGAGGAAAGTTTTTAGAAAAATGTGAAGGGAGATACATGTAATCCTTTTCCAGCACTCACTTCTCTGCTCCCAAGTGTTCCCCCAAGTCATTCCAAGGGATCCCACGGGTCTAGATCAGTTTCTCAAACCTGGCAACTTTAAGATGTGTGGACCTCAACTCCCAGAATTCCCAGCCAGTTTGGCTGGCTGGGGAATTCTGGGAGCTGAAGTCCACACATCTTAAAATTGCCAAGGTTGAGAAACAGTGTTTTAGATAGCCAGAAGCAGAACCTTGTAGGGTGTCGAAGCAACTGGAGATTAACACTGGGGCAACTGGTGGGAAGGGAGAAGATAAAGCCACCCTCCTTTGCCACATTCACTGTTTTTCAGCAGGAAGTGGGCTACCTGGAATGTCTTCCTTACAATTGCATCAAATTGGCTGTTATATACTTTTTCAGCTTCATTCTTCTGAGTGGAAAATTGTGCTCTACTTTTTTATTGATTCGCTGATGATGTATTTGCACACACCACCATGGGAAGCTTTCCACTTGACGTTGGTTTCTACATCCATCAGACCTGGAATCTGAAAAAGGGTCAGTGTTTTCAGTTGCGTTCCTTCCATCACAGGCCTGGGGAGTGGATGTGAGCAGCTGGCTGCTCCAACCGAGACCTTTGCTGTAAACATCCTGTGTGAAATGCACTGTAGCACAGATCTAGTGGGAACACAGAAAATCATAAAGAAAAAGAGGCAGTCAGGCAGAGAAAAAGAGAAACAGGGAGAGAAGAGGCATGTCCTGTTTTTCCATAGAAATATTATTTTTAATTCAGATTTCAGAGGTCTGATTTTCTACCATATGTATGATTTTGCTAAAGTAGCACAAATTATGAGCTACTTTGCTACCTCTTGTATTGTGATTTGAAGAGTTTTAATGCCATCCTTATGTATGAATTTAGAAACAATTCCCAATAAACCGCTGGTGGCCAGAATATGATTAGCTTATTTGCTTAATCAAACAAGTAAAATCCAATTCCAGTTCCAAGTACAAGTTCAAGGCATTGTACATTACATTTAGTTCCAATGTAGACATTCTAACCCTAAATTTTTCTTAACAAGGATGCTAACTTGCCATTGGTCTATAATTTGTATCCAAAGATTTTGCCCCTGTATAAAAAATACTTTTTGTGCCAAAATGGTGCCTATTTCTGTGTCACTAAAAATTGAAGTCATAATTGTATAATTAACATATGTAGTAGAAAAACTGCAAACTAAACATTGGTTTTGTTGAAGAATGCAGATTATGGTGTGAACTGGCCAGTCAATTTAGAATGAAATAAATAAATAGCAAAGAGACGCACTCACTTGCTACCTAAGGTTTAGGAATCTGTATAATCCTTTCTCCTCTTAGTCCTTGAGAGATGTCCTCAACAGCTTTTATTGATAAAAATGTCAAAGCAACTACAGAAGGAATACAGCCCAGGGCTAAAGACAGGCATGGAATAGTGAGACCAGAAGGCCCCTAAGCATGTTTATGGCAGACAGAAAAGGGGCAGACATGTTTATGGCAGACAGAAAACATGATGAGCAATGAAGTGTTAGTTAGAAATGTGGCTTTATATAGTCAGACCTCTGTATAGCCATCCCATATCTAGCTCTTCCCAATCTCCTGTCCTCCGGTTGGTATGAATTAAAAGGTCCATTGCCTCCAGCCCGCATGGCCGATGGTTAGCTGCACTGATAGAAGGTGGATTTCAAACATCTTGAAGCCCTCAGGTTGCAGAAAGCTATATGCCAGGGGTGGAGGATCTGTGGCCTTCCAGAAGTTGTTTAACTACAAGTTCATACCAGCTTGGCCAATAGTGAAGAAGTTAGAAGTTATAATTAATCAACATCTGCAGAGCTACAGATTTCCCACCTCAAATTCTAAGAGAGGACTTATATTTCTACTAGTGCTGCCTGGGATGTGTACTACCACTGAGCTATACATTCACTTTTAGTTTAAAAGAACATTTGCAGCTGCTCTTTGCCAATTCAGCTCTCTCATACAACCACTTAATATAAATAAAGTCATCTGGTCAACTCCACTTTTTCTTACAGATCTCCCAAAATCAGCAGCAGCAGCAACCCATAATGAAATATAGCTGAATGGAACTTAAAACTATGACATAAGATGCCAGCTTTTCCTTATTTGGTAATTGTACACAGCGTTTTAGCATATGGGTGGTAAAAATTGAACAGAAATATTACAAACTAGGAGATTATGTGTAAGACCAAACTAGTCAGAGCAGCCTAGGATGGTTGCCTCCTACCATGAAGGAAAAGAGAGGAGCAAGTAGCAGTCCTGCCTATTGTGGGATAAAGAATCTATCTTTAGAACAGCTGCTGATCTTGCAGATACATAGAAGTTTGCAGATAGTTATGAACATCAGTGATTACTGGGCATGTGTATTTTTAATACCAGGGTCAATAATCTGGTCCAAGGGACCTTTATTTAGACTCCTAAACAGCCATTTGTTCGGCCTTTGACAGAAGGATCACCTCTAGAGTTTTGATTCTCCTATTTCTCTGGCCTTGCAGGTATGATGAGGTTTGTGGTTGTGGCAACATATGGCATTTACCAACTGAAGGGGAGGGCGAACATGAAGAAGTCCGTTCACTAGCAAAACTCAACAATAGAGGTACCACTTTGAAATGGACACATGAGATTTCCAATATAATTTTGAATGATACTGGTGGAAGAGATTTCTTTCACTCACACATATAGGAATGAAACCAAGAACTAGACTCATATAGGTTTATTACAAGACATAAAAAATATTTATTTTCTTTATACTACTCCTACATCAAAACCTCAATCAGATGTCCAAAGTCAAACTTGAATGAGCTAGGGATAGCACAGGAAGATGGGACTTTATACATTTGTATCTCCAGTTAATTTTAACAGGACAATAAATATTATCTCACAGAACTGTTGCTGTGTTCTTCGTCTTTCACAATCCAAACAGTATCTGGCAGCAAAGAATCACCATGCTACCATTGTGAGCAGATTGGGTTATTAAATCACAATTCAGTTGAAATGGAAAAGATTAAAATTTTCCCCAAACCTTTCAGCAGCTCTGTCAGTATCATTTTAGACAAAAATAAATTAACACTGGCTGCAGATTTTTTTAAAAAATGAACACAGTTGGACAGGTTTGGGATTATTCTTTTCAGACGTAGCATGCTGAGGACTCAAGCAATGCTCAGTTCTCCAAGGGATGGTACGAAGCCTTATTGAAGGATGGAGGAGGAGGATCACCACAGTGGTTTGTTCATATCAAGGCTGGGGTCTGCCCTTACAAAACTGGTATGCCAAAAATCTGTTTGACTACGGAATAGTGGCATAAAGAATGAATCAGTCTTGCTGGGAAAATGCTACTATCCTGGCGGGAGGGGAAGGAGGAATTCACCCAAATCTGGCACAATCACATGGGATAGTTCAGTACCACATCCTGTTTGGCCAACTCCAGCAACATAGGGTCATCAAAGAACTTGCTGATGCTCACATCCTCACTTAGACCCTGGAGGAGAAATAATGGAATGGTGATCATTAGATGGGTGGGGGAAGAGTCATTGCAGGGAAAGAAGCCAAGAGATAAATGGGCCTCTCATCTACGTCTTACCTTCCTGCGTCTAGTTTTGATCATAAACTCTCTGGCCAGGTGGGGGGCTGGCTGTGGCTCAAGAGGTCTGATCACGATGCTCTTGTCCAGGGGGTCACCTGGCACAATCTGTAATGTCAGGCACATTTAGTAAACGTTGAGCTGGATTTCCAAATCAGTCTTGACACAAAATATTCAAAATCTTCACATTGGAATATTATTAATAAAATAATAATTTAATTTTTACCTCATGCCTTTCTACTCATATTTATAGGGCAGTAAATGTTTTTCAAAGCATTCTAAAGAAGAGTCTTGCCCACATCTCAGAATCACAGGCCATTAAATGTTCTAAAACACCTTTAATGGATTAAAGGACCTATAGTTTATAGATGTCTCCTGCTGCTGCTGTTGGAGCTAAGTATGGCAGCTATGAAACAGATTTGTAAAAAACTTAGTTTCAAGCTTCAGAAGGAAACCCAATATTGACTTCTTAATAGCTTGAGGAAAAGAAGTAAGAAAGGCTGAACAGAAATTTAATTGGCCAGGGAGATAAGACTTTCAGGGCACCAAGCAGCAATCTGTCCTTCTTCTACCTTAACAAAATTGGAATACATTTCTGCCCTTTTCCCCTACACCAAAAAAGCAGAACTTATGCAAAATAAGCAAACATACCAGTAATGTAGAATTCAGAACAGGCCATTTGGCTTTTTTGTCCCCTGCCAAAGAATGTGGGGTAATTCAATATTTAATGTAGGCTGTCTTAGCAGGGTCTCCAACTATGGCACTTCTGTAAATAAATCTGCCTGGCCAGCTGGGAGTTTAAATAAAAATTTAAGAACTTTGGAGCTCCAACTTTTTCTCATCTATCTGCTTACAAAGCCTCCATAGCACTTACTTGCCAGTGGTGGAAGACAGAGAGTGAGAATGCTTGTCCCTGGGTATGTGTCCTGAGGTCTGTCTCAAATCCAAATGAGTCAATAGCTGGGATAAAGGCTTTGATAGTGTACAGAGGGGATCCTGGGATTGGCGCATCTTGGGTCACATGGCCTCTGCAAAAATACAAAAAAGAAAGCAAACTCTTTTGATTTCCTCCATGTTTCCCTCATAATCTCAACTGAGAGGTTCTGTGTTTGCCCCAGTGTGACACAAGGAAGGAGACAAGTTTTATTAGATAGAAAAATAGGTGAGATACCAAAACATAGCAATGGGGGGGGGGGAGGAGAGAGAGAGGAGAACAGAGCAAGTGGGATGTCCAAAGATTCTGAGAAGGAAGAAGGAAGAATGTAAACATTTGTCTTGGCAAAGACAACCAGCTCATTGCAAAGTGCATAAACAAGGCATGATGGAGATAAACTTCTCATTTGTCTTCAGCAGCCAGTACCAAGTCAGAACCAGCCATTACAAAAGAGACAAAAAACAGCAGCTGCTGCTTCTTTCTCCCTGATAATATCTAGCACGACAAACTTCAGGATTCTGCAGGCTTTGGGAGGGCTCAGTCAAATTGTCTTCAGTAAGTAATTTTAACTTTGAAGAGGAAGAGAAGTAACAAAAATTATCTTGTATAATTTCTGACTACAGGTAGACCTCAACTTATGATGGCAATTGGGACTGGAACTTCCATTGCTAAGCGATGTGGTTGTAAAGCATGACCGCATCACTTAGTGATGGTGATCTTGGCAGTCCCAGTTGCCGTCTTTAACTGAATCCCACAGTCGTTAGGCAAAGCAACTTCCTGCCAGCTTCCCACAACCAAGTCAGTGGGGAAGCCAGCAGGAAGTTGCAAGTCCCAGCTGGCTTGCAAGCAGTCCAGCAGGCAGATAAGTGGCTGCTGCTGGGTGGGAGAGGGTGCGAGGGGATACATGGGAGGCGTGGCAAGGGTTAGGGAAGGTGCACGGGGGAGTGAGGGGGTGCATGGGGGTGTGGGGGAGGAGTGGCAAGGTTCAGGGGTGTGTGCAAGGGAGGCACGGGGAGGGTGTGAGGGAGGTGCAGTGAGGGTACACAATGGTGCAAGGGGGTGTGCGAGGGTGCAGGGGAGGCACAGTGAGGGTGTGCGAGGGAGGTGTGAGAGTTGGGGAGGGTGTGCAAGAGTGCGAGAGAGTGTGGGGAGGTGTGAGGGTCGGGGAAGGTGTGTGAGAGTGAGGAAGGTGTGGCGAGGGTGCACAGGGGTGTGAGGGAGGCGTGGCAAGGGTCAGGGAGGGTGCAAGAGAGTGTGAGAGGGTGCAGGGGAGACGTGGTGAGGGTTGGGGTACGTGGGAGGCATAAGCGCAGAGGGGCTGGGGGAGGATGTGCGTGTGGAGGAGACTTACCCCAGCGACCTGTGACCTTCCCTGCTGGCTTCCCCACTGACTTTCTGGGGAAGCCAGCAGGCAAGGTTGCAAATGACGATCACATGATTGCAGGGCACTGCAACCAGTCTAAGTGCGAGCCAGTTGCCAAGGGCCCAGATTGCGATCACGTGACCATGGGGATGCTGGGACAGCCAGAACTCTGAGGACGGGCCATAACCACCGTTCGTTCAGCACTGTTGTAACTTCGAACAGTCGCTGAATGAATGGTTGTAGGTCGAGGACTACCTGTATCTTTAATGTCCGGTACAATGCAACAACGTTGTGGAACACCAAGGTGATCTAAGCAGTGCTTCTAAACTGCCAGTGTACTAGAGTATAAGGTACCTTCTAAAACCTGCCTCATACCTCACAGAATTGATTTACTTAGGCATAGAAGAGCCTTCACCCCTGCAAGGTGCAGCACCCTTCCTTCAGGGGCTCTAGAGGGGAGATACTATATAAAAAAAATCCCCTACCCAAAATTATTGTGCTCCTGTGGGGATGGGAAGAAACAACTGAACATGTGCTACTTGTTTGTCAATATTATAGCCATGTACAAAGTACCTATATTCCCAGGTTGCCCCAGGCATTTCATCTTTCCTATTGCTCGATAAGAGCTCCATCATAACATATAATGTAGCAAAATTATATTTTTATTTATTTAATTTATTTTCTATCTTGCCTTTATTATTTTTATAAATAACTCAAGGCAGTGAACATACCAAATCCTCCTCCCTCCTCCTATTTTCTCCACAACAGTAACAACAACCCTGTGAGGTGAGTTGGGCTGAGAGAGGGTGACCGGCCCAAGGTCGCCCAGCCGGCTTTCATGCCTCAGGTGGGACTAGAACTCTCAATCTGCCCGTTTCTAGCCCAGCACCTTAACCACTAGGGAATATACAATCAGGAAGACGTTGGTTGCTCCAAAATGTTACCAACAGCTTTCTTTTTTCCTCAGATCATTTGTCTCCTCCTAAGCTTCTTTGTAATAACCTTTTTGGAATAATCATTTCTTGCATGCTTTTTGTTTTTGGCCAGCGATTTTAGATTCACTTTATAATGAAATGATTTTTTCCTGTTTTATTCATTGTCTAGTATACTGTATTTATATAGGAAAATTTTATAATGGCTCTAACTTTATCTTGATTTTATCCATTTCATCTCTATTCAGGATTTAGTTTGCCTAGTATATATTCTTATAGCTTTGACTTTTTATCATTTTGGTTTTTACTACCTGTTGTGGCAGTTTTAAGTATATCCTGATTGGTTTTGTATATTTCCTCCATGTTTTTTAAAAAATATATATTGTATGTTGGTCTTTGGCTGTAATAAAGTTTAAGTTTCAAGTTTCAATAACAGTGTAATTATTGGAGCAATGAGTCTTTTGTGAGCAAACACCTTTTTTTAAAAGAAATGCACATTCATGGACATTACTGTATCCTGAGATAGAAAAAAGACAGACAAAACAGTGCAGTTGCCAACAGATCCATTCTCTGTCATTCTGGCACTTCTCTTTTCCTATTCTTTTTCATTTTTTTCCAGTCAGAAAATATTACATAGTTTGGTCCTAAAGCAGGAGTGGGAAGTCAGACTGGCCAATGTCAGAGATGTTCAGGCCTGAAGTTCAAAAGAATCCTTCCCCACCCTTTCCTGAGAAGGGACAAACCGTCCCCCCCCCCTTTTTTTTTTTTTAGAAAAGATTAAAACAGTGTTTGCTACATTATGAACTACTAAATTTCAAGAAAGTATTAACAAAGTTTAAGAAATATTACTCCCCAGAGTATTTCAATCAATATTATTTTAAACTTAAACATAGTTTAAAGCTGCCACTTACCTACGCCTGGCCAGGACTGTGTATACTGCAGAGACACAGTCAGCAGGAGCCTGGACCTCCACAAAGTAATACGGCTCCATTAACCGTGGCGTGGCCTGAGGAAAACACCATAAAAGAGAGTTTAGCTGGAGATGAATGTTCCCCAATAAGCTTATCAGTGGTAAGGTTTTGTTTCTCCAGACTGAATATATTTCCCACCTCTTCTATCACTCCTTAGAAGCCATTTTGCTCCAGGAATAACAGTTCAGACCTTCCTATCCACTTTACTCCAAGTAAAACAGGAGCTACTATCCATTACAACATTTTAAACAAATAGTTAAAAAATTAACTATTAATTAAAAACAAAAATACAGGCACATGGCCCCTTGGCCCCTTTTCCTAAGCTTGCAAGATAAGTGGTTTGAAAAATGGAATTGGAGCAGTAGAGACACTGTAGCGGAAGTGGTTTTACCATGCAATAATACCCGCTCTTCCAGCATATTTTCCGAGGCAGGGAATTAGCCATCTACTAAATCTCTACACCTTCAGCAAAGGATCGTTACCTTGTTGTGGTGCTGGAGCTTGACCACCTCAATGATGCCATGAGCTAAACCGTAAAGGGCCACCCAAGACGGGAAGGTCATGACAGAGAGGTCAGACTAAATGCGATCCCTGGGGAAGGTAATGGCAACCCACCCCAGTATTGTTGCCGTGAAAACTAAATGGATCAGTACAACCAGAGTTATGTCAGTATACCATCGGAAGATGAGACCCCCAGGTCAGAAGATGGTCAAAATGCTACTGGGGAGGAACAGAGGATGAGTTCAACTAGCCCCAAACGTGATGACGCAGCTAGCTCAAAGCCGAAAGGACGGCTAGCAGCCGACGGTGCTGGTGGTGAACGGCGAATCCGATGTTCTAAGGATCAACACACCATTGGAACCTGGAATGTAAGATCTATGAGCCAGGGCAAATTGGATGTGGTTATTGGTGAGATGTCAAGATTAAGGATAGACATTTTGGGCGTCAGTGAACTGAAATGGACTGGAATGGGCCACTTCACATCAAATGACCACCAGATCTACTACTGCGGACAAGAGGACCACAGAAGAAATGGAGTAGCCTTCATAATTAATAGTAAAGTGGCTAAATCAGTGCTTGGATACAATCCAAAAAACGACAGAATGATCTCAATTCGAATTCAGGGCAAGCCATCTAACATCACAGTGATCCAAATATACGCCCCAACCACAAATGCTGAAGAAGCTGAAGTAGAGCAGTTCTATGAGGATCTGCAGCACCTACTGGACAACATGCCTAAAAGAGATGTTATTTTCATCACAGGAGACTGGAATGCTAAGGTGGGCAGTCAAATGACACCTGGAATTACAGGTAAGTATGGTCTGGGAGAACAAAACGAAGCAGGACATAGGCCGATAGAATTTTGCCAAGACAACTCACTCTGCATAAGAAACACTCTCTTCCAACAACCTAAGAGACGGCTTTATACATGGACTTCACCAGATGGACAACACTGAAATCAGATTGACTACATCCTTTGCAGCCAAAGGTGGCGGGCATCTATACAGTCGGTAAAAACAAGACCTGGAGCTGACTGTAGTTCAGATCACAAACTTCTTCTTGCACAATTTAGGATCAGACTAAAGAGATTAGGGAAGACCCACAGATCAGCTAGATATGAGCTCACTAATATTCCTAAGGAATATGCAGTGGAGGTGAAGAATAGATTTAAGGGACTGGACTTAGTAGATAGGCTCCCGGAAGAACTCTGGACAGAAGTTGGCAGCATTGTTCAGGAGGCGGCAACAAAATACATCCCAAAGAAAGAGAAAACCAAGAAGGCAAAATGGCTGTCTGCTGAGACACTAGAAGTAGCCCAAGAAAGAAGGAAAGCAAAAGGCAACAGTGATAGGGGGAGATATGCCCAATTAAATGCAAAATTCCAGAGGTTAGCCAGAAGAGATAAGGAATTATTTTTAAACAAGCAATGCGTGGAAGTGGAAGAAGACAATAGAATAGGAAGGACAAGAGACCTCTTCCAGAAAATTAGAAATATCGGAGGTAAATTCCAGGCAAAAATGGGTATGATCAAAAACAAAGATGGCAAGGACCTAACAGAAGAAGAAGAGATCAAGAAAAGGTGGCAAGAATATACAGAAGACGTGTATAGGAAGGATAACAATATCGGGGATAGCTTTGACGGTGTGGTCAGTGAGCTAGAGCCAGACATCCTGAAGAGTGAGGTTGAATGGGCCTTAAGAAGCATTGCTAATAACAAGGCAGCAGGAGACGACGGCATCCCAGCTGAACTGTTCAAAATCTTGCGAGATGATGCTGTAAAGGTAATGCATGCTATATGCCAGCAAATTTGGAAAACACAAGAATGGCCATCAGATTGGAAAAAATCAACTTATATCCCCATACCAAAAAAGGGGAACACTAAAGAATGTTCAAACTATCGAACAGTGGCACTCATTTCACATGCCAGTAAGGTAATGCTCAAGATCCTGCAAGATAGACTTCAGCAATTCATGGAGCAAGAATTGCCAGATGTACAAGCTGGGTTTAGAAAAGGCAGAGGAACTAGGGACCAAATTGCCAATATCCGCTGGATAATGGAAAAAGCCAAGGAGTTTCAGAAAAACATCTATTTCTGTTTTATGGACTATTCTAAAGCCTTTGACTGTGTGGACCATAACAAATTGTGGCACGTTCTTAGTGGTATGGGGATACCAAGTCATCTTGTATGCCTCCTGAAGAATCTGTATAACGACCAAGTAGCAACAGTAAGAACACACCACGGAACAGCGGACTGGTTTAAGATTGGGAAAGGAGTATGGCAGGGTTGTATACTCTCACCCTACCTATTCAACTTGTATGCAGAACACATCATGCGACAAGCTGGGCTTGAGGAATCCAAGGCTGGAGTTAAAATCTCTGGAAGAAACATTAACAATCTCAGATATGCAGATGATACCACTTTGATGGCTGAAAGCGAAGAGGAACTGAGGAGCCTTATGATGAAGGTGAAAGAAGAAAGTGCAAAAGCTGGCTTGCAGCTAAACCTCAAAAAACCCAAGATTATGGCAACCAGCTTGATTGATAACTGGCAAATAGAGGGAGAAAATGTAGAAGCAGTGAAAGACTTTGTATTTCTAGGTGCAAAGATTACTGCAGATGCTGACTGCAGTCAGGAAATCAGAAGACGCTTAATCCTTGGGAGAAGAGCAATGACAAATCTCGATAAAATAGTTAAAAGCAGAGACATCACACTGACAACAAAGGTCCACATAGTTAAAGCAATGGTGTTCCCTGTAGTAACATATGGCTGTGAGAGCTGGACCATAAGGAAGGCTGAGAGAAGGAAGATAGATGCTTTTGAACTGTGGTGTTGGAGGAAAATTCTGAGAGTGCCTTGGACTGCAAGGAGATCAAACCAGTCCATCCTCCAGGAAATCAAGCCAGACTGCTCACTTGAGGGAATGATATTAAAGGCAAAACTGAAATACTTTGGCCACATAATGAGAAGACAGGACACCCTGGAGAAGATGTTGTTGCTAGGGAGAGTGGAGGGCAAAAGGAAGAGGGGCCGACCAAGGGCAAGGTGGATGGATGATATTCTAGAGGTGACGGACTCATCCCTGGGGGAGCTGGGGGTGTTGACGACCGACAGGAAGCTCTGGCGTGGGCTGGTCCATGAAGTCACGAAGAGTCGGAAGCGACTAAACGAATAAACAACAACAAAAATCTCTACACAGAATTAAATAATGTGTAGAACTATAGTTAAGGTGAGTTAAGTTAAAACAAGCTGTACTTTCACATTATGGTTAGAGCTCTTCACACAATGTCAGGTCATAGTCCAGGTCCGAATGAAGGGTTAAGCCTAACCAAAATAGAGCTTTATGTGTCTTGCAAACCAAGTCACTGGGTCAGGACAGCTACTGTTTGTTGCTATGCTAGAAGTTTCTTACCATGAGGAAGGCAGAATATACCACCCGACGGGCTGTTGGGATGATCTGCCCACCTCCCCGATGTAGTGGTTCCTGGGCAATAACAGCATCCAGGATCTTAAATTTCACATTGCGGATCACTAGCGAAAAAGGGAGCACAGAACACAGTAAGCAAGCCAGGTCTGTTCGTATGATTAAAACTGCAGTATTAACTTAGGGGTTGGGGGATTAAGCAAGCTATTATATCTTCATATGAATAGAATATCTCAAGTTTATAAGTTATTCTCAATTTACCTACATCCTAAAATGTACAGGCTGTATATACCGGGCTCCAACAAAGGCCCTGAAGGTCCCTGAAACATTCATCGGCTTGAACTAACTTTTGGCTCTGAATAAAAAAGAAGCTAAAGCAAGATAAGGTGCTAAAGGAGGATTCTGGCCAGTATGACATAATTGCCATGCACAATTTCTAAGTCTTTGATTCCTCTGAAGAGTGGTAGTGGTAGTGAAATAAATTTTAAAAATTCGTAGCAAGTTCCCTGAGAACGTCTTCTCCTGGAAAAAGTATTATTTGTTAAATAAATGAGTAATCCATACTGCTAAGCAGAAATCACAGTTCCATGGAGTAATCAAAGCCTGGGAACTTTCTGAGGGGCGGTAATGGATACTCCACTCTCATCAGGACTGCTGTGATTTCCGGTGCATTAAGATGTGTCTCTTTATGAGCTGAAAATACAGTGTCAGCAGAATGGGCTTGAGAACACTGGGAACAGGTTTGGCTTTCTTGAACATGTACTTACATTCATCGCAGAGGGGCCCTTCCCTAGTCCCCCACTGGAAGCCTTGCACAATACTGTCCTTCACAGAACCTAAGAGGGTTTTGTCAACCTGTGCAAAAGAAGCAGCAGCATTATCAGATAGGAGAAACCAGTCCCTGTACACTAAGCCACAACGTGGTATGCTAATTAATCTACTTCATGGATTACATTATGTACAAACCAAGTCAATAGGGATTGTTCAACAAGCTATGGTGAAAAGAAACCATGACTCACAACCATGTGTTAATTCAGTTTGCGTGCATGTAGGACTACTTGGAGAAACACAATTCCCAAAGCAAACATGGAGTACTACAACATTTTAGAGGTGGAGCAAAATGGCTCCCAGCTCTAAAGCTCCAGCTTTCTTTCTCTTTCATGATACTCTACATTACTAGCACTGCAGATCAGGATCAATTTTCCTACATTTATTCATTGTGAAGGCAAGAAAAAAAATGGCTTCAGAAAGTGGAAGGTGTCTTCTAATCCAACTCCAGAACAAGCCTTTCTGGAGAACTGAAGATCAGTTGCATTTTGCTTGTTTATTTAGCTTTCTGTTACCATCATTTTCATTCTATATTTCAGGGCTACAGGATTATTTTATTTTATTTATTTATCATATTTTTATCACTGCCCATCTCCCCCACACAGGGGACCCTGGGCAGTTCACAATAAAATGTTTAAAATTCAATAAAAACATAAATAATATCAATGATCAATAAATACAGATATAAAATATAATAAAACCCAAGCAAGGGCAGATTTAATTCAATCCAAAGGGGACGAGACCGGCCCCGGCAGGCCTACAGAGCCAACCAACCCGAAGAGTGGCTCCTCCTCTCCTTACTCCAAGCATGATGGCAAAACCAGGTCTTCAGTTGTTTTCTGAAGTCCAGAAGAGAGGGGGCTAACCTCACTTCAGGGGGAAGGGTGATCCAAAGGGTGGGAGCTGCTGCAAAGAAGGCCCGCCTCCTGGACCCCACCAGATGGAATTCTTTTGCAGACAGGGTCCGTAGCATGCCCTCTCTGCATGACCGGGTGGGATGGGTTGATATAATGGGGGATGAGACAGTCCCTTATGTAACCTGGACCCATGCCATGTAGGGCTTTGAAGGTCATAACCAACACCTTGAATTGGACCCAGAAGCAAACTGGCAACCAACACAGCCCATGGAGCAAAGGAGTAATATGTGCTGATCTTGAGGCACCTAAGATCACCTGCACAGGTGCATTTTGGACCAGCTGTAGCTTCCGGATACTCTTCAAGGGTAGCCCCATGTAGAGCACATTACAGTAGTCTATATGGGAGACGATCAGGGCATGAATGACCGATTGAAGGGCTGTGCAATGCTTTGGATTCAGTTCCAAAATCCTGCTTTGCAATGTGTGGTAGAACATAGCATGTATCCATAATTCTTTAAAGCAGCCACCTCTTTTCTCAAGATCATGTGGTAGCAATAGCGTGATCCGAGAAAAAGATGCAGCTCTTTTAATGAGTTTGCAGGTGAATGCTACATTCACACCCCTACACACATCTAAGCACTTTTTTTGAATTAAAAAAGAGCATTTTTCCTGAGTATTGTACAGCTCTATTAAATATTCCTAGATATGAATATCCATTTGGAATGCTGATCGCAAGCTCAAAACCATCTACTGCAAATAGCTTCTGCAGCATCCTTACCTCTGAGGGTAAGGTATCATCCACCAAGATGTTTGGTCCAGTAGCATCTGGTCCAAAGGCCCAAATAGAACGGGCAGCCAGCAAATCCCAGTCATACTTGGTCTGAAAAAACTCACCCAACTTTTTCCTAATAGGAGATATATAAATATTACAAGAGCAGAAGGGAGAGGACTGTTAAGTCAGACAGCTTAACATTCTTCTCCAACAGTGAAACACACCACGGTTTCTCTCTGACAGATATTTGTCCATTCTTCCTTATACCTTTTCAAAGGGAAAATTGCTCAACTTTCCCTAGCAACCTGGCATAACTTCTATACCTCTTAAAGCATGGATGTGTTTTCCATGGCAATGCTTTATTGACTAATTGGTTAACCCACTACACATTTTTGGAAGAATTAAGGTGGCCTTGATGCAGCAAGCAAGCTGTAATGGCATGGTAATGTCCCTAGACACAACCATATTTTAGATAATACAGTTCAACTTTTTTAAAAAACGACTCAGTTCTAAATTCACAACAGTGTAAACATGGAATGGAACTGGCAGATGTAACAGCAAAAAACTTATGACGGCCATAAGCTCACAACTTAAGCAGTAAAGCTGGACCACTGGGCCAGAATTAAAGAGATTATTTACTTCACAAATTCTCCCACCTTGGAAGGTCTCTAGCAGATTCATACCTGTTCCATGTTATCTGCACAACTTCATTCTCAATATCTTCAGCCAAGCCCTTTTCTAGAGGCTCAGCAATCATTGTAATCTTGTTCCTGAACAAAAATTCAAATGTTATTTGGCTGGGATGAAGGATGACAAAGGACAGAGGGAAGGTTTTCTAAAATGAAAGGCACTGCTAAAACTTCAATCTGGAGCTTCTTTCACTGGGAACTGTTCTTCCATTTGAGATTATTATAATAAGGAAGATGAGACTTCTGATAGTTTGAAACTATTGTTTTTATTCAATTCTTGGCAGCTGCAGGTGAATTGGGGCTCTTCTGCTTGAAATCTTTTAGGCTTTAAGAGGGCAGTCTGCATTCCTCAGGCTACACACATGCCTTGAGCTAATTTAAAAACCCTCTGGAAACTATCACTTTGAACTATCAGTCCCTCTCCTAGCAACCTACTGAGCATGGAGCAATGGGGGAAAAACGAAAGAGGTGCCCCATGTACTTAGGGCAACCCATTGCAAGCCACTGGCCCTCAACAGAGTATCTGCAAACCTATGCAGTCCTCGCCCTCTTTCTGAAGTTTACTTTGAAAGGAGCTGAAGGATTCAACACTACAACTATGAGTAAGAGGACCTGTGGGCATTGTACAATATCTGACAGCTAGTCTGCTTTCTTTCTAGGCAATATTATACTGTACGTTGTTGAAAAACTATCTTTAACAACTGGGAAGAAAATACTTTGACCCAAAGAAGGAACAGAAATAGCTTACTAACTAGGATAGCTGTGATGAGGAGGGATTTAAAATGGCTTTCGTAGTTTAATATATACTCCCCAAAAAGATACTTTTCCAAATCAATTCTTCCCTAATTCATTATTTATTTATTTAATTTTCTATCCCGCCTTTATTATTTTTATAAATAACTCAAGGCGGCAAACGTATCTAATACTCCTTCCTCCTCCTATTTTCCCCACAACAACAACCCTGTGAGGTGAGTTGGGCTGAGAGAGAGTGACTGGCCCAAGGTCACCCACTGGCTTTCATACCTAGGGCAGGACTAGGACTCCCAGCCTCCTGGTTTCTAGCCCAGCACCTTAACCACTAGACCAAACTGGCTCTCAAAATTCATTTGAGGGATTTTAAAGACAGCATAGCAAGTAAATAAGTAAATCGTTTATTGAATATCTCCAGACCATCTCAAGTAGACTGCATAGCAAAAACTGGTCTTTATCATATAACGTTATAGCTCATTTTTAAGATTCTCATCAAAGATCTTACTTCTTATTGGGTGTCTCAGCAAAACACTTCAGGGAAGATGTTTCCACAACTGTCTCACAGAATGTGACAACAGGATCAGCTACCTTTGAAAAACAAATAATGAGAATGGGCAGAGGGTCAATAATCCAACTTCCCCCCAATTCATTTCAAATGGGGAGACTCAGGGAAAGCCAAATACTGAAGTCAAATTCAGGAGCAGTATTAGAAAGGTAAACTCCTTTGTATTCACAGCTGTCCCTAAGGGAGGGTGCTAAGAGGCACATAACAATGCCATCATGCATATGCCACCATTTATGTACTTGTACCAGATGTTGAGCCTCGTGTGGCGCAGAATGGTAGGCGGCAGTATTGCAACCGAAACTCTCCCCACGACCCAAGTTCAATCCCAGCGGAAGCTGGATTCTAGGGTAGCCGGCTCAGGTCGACTCAGCCTTCCATCCTTCTGAGGTTGGTAAAATGAGTACCCAGCTTGCTGGGGAAGGTGACGACTGGGGAAGGCAATGACAAACCACCCCACCATAGTCTGCCAAGAAAACGTCATTAAAGTGGCATCCCCCCAAAGGGTTGGACATGACTTGGTGCTTGCACAGGGGACATTTCACCTTTCACCAGTTGTCGAGGTGTGAGTAAGTAATGGTGGCATTTGCAGGATGACATCACTGTGTGCATGCTATCACTTTACCATCACTGTATTTTTCTGTGGGTACATTGTTAGTACCTTGATATCGATCTCTGAATACATTTTCCGAAGATCATGCATTACACAGTCAAGATAGAGCTCTCCTGTTCCCAAGATCACATGTTCCCCAGATTCTTCCACCTGGATAAGGCACAAGTAGAACATAAAATATAAGAATACATGGATTGGCGGCTTTACCTAGCCTATAGCAACAGAAGCAAGATACGGAGATTAGACTAGATCTTCCCAACCTGGGTGTCATTCGGATGCATGGACTTCAATTCCCAGAATTCTCAGCAGTGTTCATGCTGGATGGGGAATTTGGGGAACTAAAGTTCACATATTTATAGGGCATGCAGATTAGGGAGGGCCTGGATAGACAGCTAAATTAAATCTTCCTCTTTAACTGCAACATACATTTGGATGCTGGAGACAAGCAGTATCTTAACCATCATTTGCTTCTATGGAGGAAATTCTGAGAACAGCCCAGAAACTCAGGCTAAGAAATGGCTATTAGTGACTGATCATATGAATCAGTCAAAGAGAGTAAAAACACAGAAACATGTCAAATGTTAAAGTTAAGAAAACACAAAATACATACAAGTTTAATACTTAGGAGTTCTTCAGCCCATTAGTAAACTACAGAGAACTACCAGTTACTATTGCTGAGTAGAGAGCATGTCCTAACTTTCTGCCTTTCAGATAACAAGTGTGTCACAGTGAAAGTATGCCAAAAAAAAAACAAGCAAAAAAAGCTAAAATACTCCAAGACCCTTTTTGCCACAGGCTTCCCATGTTTACTTCTTATTGAAGCGTACTCAAAAGCTAAATCAATTTAACTTTGTCATCAAAATTAGTTTTCCAGTTATTAACACTTCTTCATTGGGACAGAAATTTAGATCTCAGAATACAGGTAGTCCTTGCTTGGTGATGATAATTGGGACCGGAATTTCCATCACTAAGTGATGAGGTTATAAAGTGCAATGTCATATGACCACATCACTTAGCGACGGCAATTCCAGCAGTCCCCACTGTCATCGTTAAGCAAAATCACTGGTTGTTAGGCGAGGACCTCACGTGACTACAACTTGCGACTTCCTGCCAGCTTCCCACAAGTAAAGCCAGTGGTTCCCCTGCTGGAAGTTGCAAGTACCGGGCAGCTCGCAAGCAGGCCAGAGGACGAGTGAGTACTATGAAGTGAGGTGTGGGGGCGCTGCACAAGTGCATGCAGGCTGGGGAGGGGGTGCTGTAGCACAAGCACACTACGGAGTACAAGATCCCTGGGATCTCATATGCCATAGGGGGCTCCCTGGGAGAAAAAGCAGCGGGGACGACTTGCAACCTTCCCTGTCAGCTTCCCCATTGACTTTGCTTGGGGGAAGCCGGCAGGGAAGGTCACAAATGGTGATCATGTGACTGTGGCATGCTGCAACCATCGTAAGTGTGAGCTGGTTGCCAAGCACCCAATCGTGATCACCTTACCATGGGGGTGGTGTAAACATTAAGAATTTTGAGACCGGTCGTAAGCGCCACTCATTCAGCACCATCGCAGCTTTGAACGGTCGCTGAATGAGTGGTCGTTAACTGAGGACTACCTATATGGCTAGTGAATGTTACAATCTGCCATTTTTTTACATTTTCCATTTACTGTTTTTACACCTTTCTGAACAGAACACGCACCTTGGTGGTGAGAGAGGGGTAGCTCTTATTGACTTTCCGCAGGCCATCCAACATTTTGGGCAGCTCAGATGGATTTACAGGCTCCACAGCTATTTTGATCACAGATGTGGTGTTGAACTTCAAGGGACGGAATATCTGAGCCTGAACAAAACAGGTAATTATTATAATTCATCACATTTGTATTCCTCCAAAGAGCGTGTGATGGCAGACATCAACCTCCCACCCACAAATTCTCCAAAAATACTCTGTACTTTTTCTTATTGTAAGAACAGGGGACTGTGGAGTCCTTGGTGCTCTCTGAGCCTTGTTGTTTTCTTGCAGACGTTTCATTGCCAGACTAGGCAACATCTTCAGTGTGAAAAGGGAGTGGTGTTTGCTCTTTATTTATATACAGTGGCTTGCCCTGCTTGTGTTGGTGGGGGTGTTGTTCTCTCCTTGGGAGTTCTTTGATTGGGCTGTTGTTTGCTGCTGGGTTGATTGACTGAGTTAATAGTTCCTTGATTAGGATGTATTGTGCTGTTTGATGGTTCATCTGGTGTTAATCCTGGTGTTAATCTTTGCATATCTGGGTGTTGGTTGCTGGCGAGGTGTTCTGGTCTTTTGGCTTTTCTATTGTCTCTTTTGAATGGTATGTAAATGTTGTTTATCTCTATGTGCCTGTTGATGGCTGACATGTCTGACTGCCAAGCCTCCAGGAATTCCCTAGCGTTTTTGGATTTGGCTTGGTCCAGGATGCTCCCAGTTTCCCAGTTGAAAGTATGGTTGAGTCTGTCCATGTTGTGAGATTAAGGAGTTTTCATTGTGTCTTCTGACTGCTAGCTGGTGTTTGGAACATGGGATATGGCACTGTGGTTGCTTTTCCCACTACCTATGAGAAAAATGTTGATATTAATTGCGCTACCTCTTCATTGCCCCTGGGCTCAGTGACAGTGGCTGTCTTCACGATAGGCTGGTCTACTCCCTCAATAAGCACCCAGTTACCAGCAGGCACTCTATTAACTTCTATATGGTACCTGAAAGAAGACAAGACATTAGTTAATGCATCTTCAGTATTCCTGTTCATTGTTACAAGGCTATTCTAATAGATTTTCTCTGACTAGCAAGTGCAATCTCTCTTAAAAAAGGCTAAAGAAATCTGTATACAAGTTATGTGACTTATTAGCAATCCATTCACACAATTGTAATGCCTCTTTTCCAATTGTACCTAAAACATCAAGATACCCAAAAAATATTCTGCATGTGAAATCTTCAAAAACAGATTGTCTCAAACAATAATGTCATAATTGTATCATTCTTGGCTCTCCATGTCAGGCTCCCAGAACATTCAGGAAAAAGCTGGTGAACTTCCTTTATTACTTGAGGGGAAAAAACATGAATATAATAGGTAATAATGAAGAGCATCTGAAGCTGTGTCTGTATAGGTCCTGAAGCATCCTGAGAAACTCGACTTTCATTCACAAGCAAATTTCTACTTTTAAGGACTGAAAAGTGAGGTTCAGCTGGGTGCAAGAAGGAACAAAGAGTGCTGAGAAGGATGCTCAGCCATAGGCCTGGGCTTTGCTTAAAAGTGAAATGCCATTCTGGATCCGCCCAAATCCTCAAACATCACTGAAAAGCTTGACACAACTACTCTAAAGCCCTCCTGTGGTTTTCTCAGCATGAATTTGCACATGCAGAATACACTTCCACAATATCAGAACACCTCAGGAGAATCTTGAAGTAGCACTGAGTTTTTGAGGGGATCCAGAGGGGTGCCAAGTGAAGCATCAATTTCAAGGATTTGCACAGGCCTAGTAACACTAACCTCTGATCAGAAGTCTGGTCAACCTACGTACAGTAAATGTGTGAACTGGTCTCTCAGGACCAATTATTATAGCAAACTTTGGCTAACTCTGAATTTCCTCAACAAAGCTCTGTCCAGATTTCCCCTTGCTTTTACTCAGTATGCTAAAAAGAGTTGATTCAGAAAGGAACCTTTATGCCTTCTTCTAACTTAAAAACAGTACCAATATATACAAGGAATATACTGTTCCCATTTACTTTAACAATGTACTTGTTTTCTCTGCATAATCTAGTCTTGTCTCTGAACTGGCTGCCAGATTAGAGACTATAAGGTCTCCACATCAAGGACAGACACTACAAAAAGCATACATGGAAGAGAAAAAATCTGCTAATAATTAATGTAACACACTCCTGGGCCAGGATGCACATAACACCAAACGCTGCGGATATTCCCAATAACAACTGGGATCTTTGACCGTGTGCAAAATTTCACACTGCTTCTGCAGCGCTACAAATAAAAAATACCAAACAGCTTTTCTCAGAAACAGCTACCTTGCTACAGAGATCCAAAGGCGTCCCACAGTGCAAATCTGTGAATCTTCTTCATCTTCTAGGGTGTAGTTTTCTCCAAGGACCTTGACAGGTTGCTCTGCATGGATGGTTCCACTTAACACCCTGCCAAATGCATGGAACTGGACTCCATCATCTGTACTATACATCTTTGTGGTATGGCACATAAGCGGACCCTTTCCAAAGAAAATTTTTGGTAAAAATCAGCTATTGACTGATTTACAATATATAATATCATCATCATCATATACAAATCTTGAAATCAATAGTCATACTGACACTCTGGTTTATTGAATTCCAAGGCTGCATCTGAGAGGCTTTGAATGGTCACTGCTGGTTATCAAGGCTGATAGCACTACAATAAACATACTTTAACCTAATAGTATTTATCTTACGGGATTATTGTATTCTGAATTGCAGGAACCATCACTGGATTCATGAAAGAAACCTAGAAACTATAGTCCTGTAAGGTTGCTGGGAATGACCCAATGACACACAAAATGAGCCACACATTGATGTTGGGGGTCATACTTGATTTTTCACATATAAAACTGTTAGGGCCACTATACCTTTTACTTTCCTTTTTTCAGGGCAGACTCGTAAGAAAAATCCTTGGGGAGATGCCTGTTGCAGATGGCTAGTTTTCATCATTCCTAGCAGTGCCCACCGTCATTCATTCTTTTCAAGAATCCCTGCATCACAACCCTCTTTATACATCACTAGAACAAACATGTGACCACACTTTGCTGCCACATTTAGTCTTTGTACAGACTCCATGTTCCTGAAAGAACTAAGGTGCCACACCTGAAGCCAAGGCATTTAAAATGGACTACTATAAGTCAGTCGTCTCTGCCCAGCTGGTTCCTTATTCTTCTGATCCACTAGCAATAGGCTGTGGTGGGAAATGCTGACTGATAATTTTCAGCACTTACAAAGCTTAGATCAATTTTTGCACACATCCTTCATATGTCTGGTTTCCCGATTATAGATGCAGCACACATGCAGTTTAAAATACTATACCTGGCAAGGAACATTGAGTTATAGGATATTTTGCTGGTGAGATTAGGCAATGCTATTATGTAATTGCAAATATTTTCAATTTACAATGGTATAAAAAACCGCTAAAGTCAAAGAAGCAACTTATACATAGCTGCTTTGAGAAAGGCAATCCCCTAATTTAGTACCTGCTTCCCAGAAGTAAAGTGTTTCTTCTGTGTTCCTTCTTTTATTTTGAAATGAAATGAAATGAAATGAAATGCTACTCAAGCCCAACTACACAAACCAGGCTGATGCCAATTACGAACAAAGGAAGAGTACACAAAACTCTTACATCAGGGTCACATTCGCTCATGGCTTCTCCCAGGTCAGAGTCGACTCCCCCTGTGTAAGTATGCTCAATCTTGGTCTTTGCTCCTATTTTGGGGGAGGGGATGTGTTGGACGCACATATCCACAAAACCTAAAAGAACAACACTAAATGAGACAGCAATATAGCTTTTGGATATTTGGAAAAGGCAGAGATGGAAGCTTGTGCCAGTTTCCAATGTCCCATTGGATTATAGCCTCTTTCATGTGCAGAAAACCCACTATATTCAATTGTATGATTTTTATGCAACAGCATCTGTTCTAGGAAACCTTTGTCCAACCTAATCTTTTTCTTTACCTAGGCTGAGATTATGAGACTTTGTAGTACAAACCATCTGGAAGGTGTCAGGTTAGAATGATGCCGTTTAAGGTTGTTTTGAGATTATTTATGTGGCCAGATAGGTTTGGTTTGTGCCAGAAACAGTTGAGTGTACAACATGCAGAATGGCGTCAACACCTCTGCATTTTACAGGCAAGATGGAAAAAAAGCAGACGATTTTCCCCAACAATTTATTTCTGACACGAGATACATAGTTTGTTCTTGATCTCGCTCCATGAGGAGACACAAAACAAGACAAGTATTTTATAAATATATCTAGCAAAGTTTTGGCAGGGATTCTGAGGTTTATAAAAATTCATTGGTTATTTATTTGATTCCAGGACCAATTCAAGGTGTGGATAAAAAGTTTTAAAATTCTAAAATAATTTAAGACCTAAATAACTGAGGATGCACCTCATCTCATACCAGCCTACTTCCTACATGATTTTCTGGCAAGACTCTGAAGCAGAGTCTTGCCAGAAATTCAGATTTGTCTATTAGAAGAGAAAGAACTTTCCTGGCAGCACCCCTTTATCCTTCCCCAATGATGGAATACTATTTTCTACAGATGACTGCATTCTTGGCGCCTGACAACTTTTCCAACGCTAAGCTAAACTGTTTTTGTTCACCCAGGCATTGTCTCTTACGTATGATTTTGAGACTTAAAGAGGCTGTTGTACTGTTGCATTGTAATGAATCATACATCACATAAGGATTCTAAATAGAATGAAAACATAAATCAATATTCATACTTAAAGAAAAAAAATTAGGGTAACTCACTGAAATGGAGATGCACAGGATTCATTATAGACAAGAGAAATTACACTTTGCAGCATACATAGACTCTCTGGTGACATTATATATAGCTTTTTTGTTTCAACTTTCAAGAAATCTTTGAATAGTTTTTCACTGCAACCCACATTAATCACTGTGCAGTGCTTGAAGAAGACCGTTTCTTTTAAAGTTCTGATTAAGTACATTTTTAGCCGTTGAAAACCTTTTGAAAACCATGTTGTGCTCAGAAAGGAGCCTAATAAATCCTTGAATATATAAACAAACACAAGGAACCTAATGTTATTACTATGAGGTCCACTCTAATAACAATTTTTAATGCTGTAAAGAATGCAGTAAAAGAGCAGAGAATACAATTGAGACATTCCCAGGATCATACACTTAAATTTTATAATACTTTAATGCTGCCATTTTTTAAAGTCCAGGTTTATGTACCAGTCAAACTCATGTTATCCTAACAACTCTGTGAGATTAGGATGAGAGAAAGTGATTGGCCCAAGGGCACTTAATGAGCTAAAAACACTGGAGTCGCCAGGGATGGGCTTACATCCAAATCAGGTCTCTCTGACTTCTTCCCATATAAACAAATGGCTGCCCTTCTTTCTCTAGAAAAAATAAAGCATCGCACTCAGGAACATCTCTGTGGTAGAACAAGTGTTGTTTGATTTCTTTTCATCCTCCTGGTTAGGGCTTTAACTCATTGTGTTCTATGTCAGTTTGTCTGGAATCAAGGATTCCTTCTAATGCTAAATCCACCTCTGTCAGGTTACACTGAGGAGTTATTGCTAAAGAAATCTTCAGCAACACATGTTTAGCTATCTTTTGGCTGGGAGGATTTAGGGAATTATGGGAAGTATAATTACCAGTGAACTCTCCAAAGAACTTCTTGCAGACAAGCCGCAGGAGGGGGCGGATATTTAATTTCAACTCTTCCTTGGTCAAGTGAATTCCCAGTTCATCCAAAGTTCGAGGCAGGGTGGTATCAACATCCCCAACTACCTGTGCAATATGGAGGCAGGAAAATGAATGAAAGATGTAGGTGTGAAGTTTCAAAAGATACTAAATTCATTGGAGGGGATGGCAATAGTGATTCACACTGACAATCTGAATATGACTCATGCCTCCTCCCTCCCTGTATCTGTCACTTTACTTTTTAAGCCAGGGGCCAACAAGCAATCATATAGACTGAAGGACTTCTATTATTCCAGCAAAGCTATTAATTTAGAGATGATAATCAATGAACTAAGTCCTCTAAACTGCACCTGATTACACCACTTACAGTTTAGATCTTTCCTTTTTAATTCAGAAATAAAGACCCAAGCAAACAGATCCTTGACAAATTTTGAAAAATTGGCACTGAACCTTCCAGATTCATCTGAAGGTCTTATTTCTAAATTATGTAATATTATGAAACAAACACATCAGCCCTCATTGGTCTGAAAATGGCCTGAGAAAAGGATTTCCAACAAAAGATTAACAAAAAGATTAACTATCAAAAGTGGAATAAAATAGAAACCAGTGGTTTCTTCTTTGGCCAAAATTAAAGAAAATCTTCTGAAATTGTTCCATATGGTATATGTTTTTTTATAAACTAGCATGTATGAATAAGAAAACGTCCTCTTTATCTTAGAGTGGCCGTGAAGAAAAAGACACATATTTCCATCTGTGGCAGTTTTTTCCTATGTTTTTTCCTTTTGATCTGAGGTGTTCTTGGAGATTTCTAAAATTATGAATCAAATAATTAATGTGTATCCACAGCTTGCTTTGTTGAATATATTTCTAGGGTCCAATGCAGATATTCTCTCTAAAGGATCAGTAGTATTTTTGCTGACTGCCGACAGAATGTCTATAACTAAACACTGGGAAGGTAAACCTGTTACTGGAGCTCTGGTTTCAGAACGTCTGGCACACTGCCATAGCAGAGAAGCTGACTTAGCATCTTCGCCTTCATAATGGACAAGTTAAAGCCTTCTCTAATACATGGTCTGATTTTATGGTTTATGCTAATCAAGGGAATTGTGACTGTTTTATCTCAGCTGAATATATTGATGTGTGGGAGGAATATTAAGGAAATACTAAGGTTTGGTTTTGCTGATTTGTTCTTATCTTTTAAAAAATCCATACAGGTAGTCTTCGCTTACTAACTGCCTCATTCAGCAACAGTTTGAAGTTATGATGGTGCTGAAAAAATAACTTTAGCCAGACAACAGCTTCTGGCAGTGTTCCTGAGGAGATCCTTCAAATCTCTGGTGGGATTTGAAGAAGGCGGTTGCAGCATGCAAACCGAAGAATATTACTGAACTGGAGGCCATTGCTCATGAGGAATGGGCTAAGATTCCTCAGGAACGCTGCCAGAAGCTGTTGTCTGGCTATGCATCTCGTTTGCAGCAGGTCATAACAGCAAAAGGGTGCTCTATTAGGTACTGAAGATGCTTGCCATGAAGGGGTTGAATCATTTTGAGACTGGAGAAGTCATGATAAGTTGCATTTTCAGTTGACTTTGGGGACACCACTTGAAGCATTTGTTGTGTAGAGCTATTTCAATTGCTTTTGTTTGATTTGTTCATTGCAAACAGCTGAAAGTCTGTACGTTTTGGCAATCAACCTGATTTGCAACGGGGGTTGAATAATTTCGATTGCAACTGTATCTAAAATAACTGAAGGAATGCCCTTTTGTTTACACTCCTACTTGTATACCAAGATCCTCTTCAGAGGGCCAGCTTTTTACTCTGTTATTGTTTTTACTGTATGTTTTATTATTTTATCTGGCATATTTTATACAATGTATGCTTTTATCAACAATTTTAACTTTCTGTTTGAATAGTTTTAATTTGCTCGTAAGCTGCTTTGAAATAAAATATATTACACAAACAATACAATGCTTCCTCCCAACCTCCTCTTCTTCTGAGATTAATGCACCGTCTCAATTTGTTAGTTCCACTGCAGATTGTCTGTTTTTTGTTGTTGCTAGAGAACAAGTCTCCCACAGAACTTTTTAACTGCTTGCTTCATTAAAAAGCTTTCCATATCTCTTTCCGGGATGTTTTTGCCCACTAGTTTATCTCTCAGTACAGGAAATGGGGCAAGATTAGACTTTGAAGTAAGGAAAAGAAACAACACTATATTTTTTGAAGTTTGTGCAAACAGGACAGATGTCAGAGCTAAAAGAGATTTTGGAAGCTTTCTAGTCTACCCTCGAGATATAACTACACAAGTGCTGGCAGATGGCTGTCATATTGTTGCTTAAATAGATGTAGCAAAATAAAGTCTATCACCGCTTGAGGCACATACCCAAAATGCTTCACTCGTGGGAAGGAAGGAGCAGTTCTCTTCTGCTCCATCTTTCTTCTTGAAATGACAAGTCTCCCATATTGTAAAAACAGCTTGCGTTTCAATATTCCCAATCAAAAGACATGTATACATTCACCAGAGTTATGAACATACCTGAGCCAGTATTTTGTAAAGAGGCTCAAGAATAAATTCCACAAAGCTTCGCTGGGAACTACTGGTTGGGGCTTTTTTAGTGTATTTTCTCCTAGAAAGTACAAAATGATACATAACTGAATATGCATGATAGTTCATCAAACCTAGTTAAAAATCCTGTTCTGATATTGTACCAAGATACTTAGGAAAATTCTAGCCATGTATTAAAGTAACTGGAAAGCAAAACTCAACAATGCCCCAATTTTATTTTCCCAACTATAATTATTAGATGACTATTAGGACAGATCAGAATAGCAGCTACAATTTCACTTTTTTTGTCAAGCATTGTGTCATGAGTAAGGATGGCGAGCAGGGGGCTCCCATCCAGGCTGTAAAGCGCATGCGTAGTACTGAGGAATTAAGCAACCATTCAAAGAGACACTGATCAGGCCCGCCTTAGCCTTTGGGGTTTATATGTCTGGGTTTTTCCCACGCTTATTCAGTTTGTTAGGATTCTGTTTATGTAGCAGTAATAAACATTAGAGTACTACTCCTTGTCTCAGCGTGTGTCTCACTGTTAGGACACATTGCTCTTGAACATCAGGTGACTGAAATTGGAGATTAGATGCCAGGTGGAATGCTACCACAGCTATGAAAACCTCTCCCGGAATGATTCAGGTACTGAGTGCTTGAGAAAGCAGAGTTTGATTTCCTTGCCAGAATAATCAGGAATGCATTTGTTCATTCATAAATACTGTATATTCCACTCCATTTCTGCATGAATGTGCATCCACAGAAGAGAAAAATCCCTTGCTCCCCTCTCTCAGGCCAAGGCATCCATTCACCCCATAGCTCACCAGTAACAGCAAAAATACCACAAACATAAACCACACTTGTTCCAGGCCCTTGTAGCAGTACTTCGACCCAACTCCAGTGGGGAAGTCAGGCTACACCACTACGTACCCCGCCAACTCCAGCCTATGTTGTTTTCAGTTTGGAATGCTGAATTTGTAATCCATAAACAAAGCTGCGTTAGGGAAAGCCTATCCAGCAAGGAGCACAACAGGCTTCAGCTCAGCCCTAGCAAGACCACGGCTTTGGGTTTTGCACCTCCCCATTCCAGGGACCTTCCATCTCTGATTGTGGATGGGGTTGCACTTCCTCAGACAGAACCACTGCACAATCTGCTCAAGGAGCAGGTGGCAGCCGTGGCTTGGAGAGCCTCTGCACAGCTTCGAGTTGTGTGTCAGTTGCACTCATTCCTGGATTGGGAGGCTGTGCTCACGGTCACTTCTGCTGTAATGACTTCCCAAATGAATTACTGCAATGCACTCCACATGGGGCTGCCCTTGAAGAGCATTTGGAACTTCAGCCAGTGCAGAATGCAGCAGTGTAGGCAGTTAATAGTACCTGTTTTTTGGTGCATGTGACATCACTGCTCCATGAGCTGCAGTGGCTACCAGTTTGCTTCCGGGTGCAATTCAAGTTGCTGGTAGTCACCTTTAAAGCCCTTTGTGGCTTAAAGCTGGGTTACTTATGGGACCATCTCCTCCTGGTTGTTTCTACCTGTCCCATTTGGTCCAGCAGGAGGGGCACACTCTGGGTCCAATCTTCGACAGATTGTTGGCTGGCAGGGCCCAGGAGGAGAGCCTTCTGCTGTGGCGCCCACCATCTGGAATATCATCCCTCCAAAGTTCAGACTGGCCCTGTCCCTGCTGGCCTTCTGTAAGCCTTGAAGACTTGGTTCTGCACTCAAGCCTGGGGTTCAGGTGTGTAACAGAGCCTATTTTTGGTTGTAATGATTGACTTTTTTTTAAGTTCTGGGCTGCTGTGTGTTTTACCTTTTTGTGTACGTTTTTATCACTTTAAATATTTTTTAGCTGCCCAGAGTCATGTATTTGAGATGGGTGGCCATATAAATCTAATAAATAAATAAATAAATAAATAATGAGACAATAAAAAATAGTCGCTCCTTACGTCTTGGGATTGAAGTAGATATCTCCCCACAGTCGCTTAGCAAACTCCTGGTAATTGATGTCTCCTGTAACAAGCAGAAAGAAGTTGTTGAATCTCTCACTTCAGTTACAACTATCTGTACAATAGCCAGTTTCCAATAGTTTATTTCTCTTTTCCATTCTAATGTGGATGAGAAAATGAAATAGAACTTAATGAGGAACTGCACTGAAAATGGAAATGCTGCTGCTTGAGAAGGAAAACCTCTCAAGATACCACAGAATCCAAATTCTGCCTCTGAATATGAGACTTTCCCCCTCAGTAAGCAACTGGGTAATTTACAAAAAGTTACAACCCTTCACGGTGGATATAACACTTTTGACCTTATTTCACCCTTCTGGTCTTAATACTGAAGGAAGCAACCTGTGACCAGAGGCCTGTATTCTGTCTATGTGTTACAGCATTCCATCCTTGGAATCCTTTTTACCAGTGGCCCTTCTCTGCCCACCACAACTTGAAATTTTACCAACTGAAACTGAACATCAGCATACACAAATTACAATTCCAGATGCAACAGACTGCTTAGTGGTCTGCTAATTGGGAGACAGAACTGGGAGACTGAAAACTGGGTGTGTAATAAGGAACAAATTGAAGGAACAAATTGAGAGGATGCTATGTTGATCTAATAAATGGATTTGAGAATTAAGAAACAATAGAGAGGAGTGTGACTATGCAAAAGGGACTAACATAAGCAGGTGCAAGAGATCAGAATGGCCCGAGAGCAGGTATAGGTGCACGAATGTAGCACGAGCATGTAGTGTGTGAAATCCTTGCAAGAACACTGAAATGAGCCTATGGCAGAGACAAGATGAGAAGTTCTTATTCAATAACAACTCTTTAGCTGCTAGATGTTTTTGCATGGGATGCAAAGAGCTGGGGAAAAAGAGATCAAGGAAGTCACTGAGGTAAAAATGGAAGTGCTTCAAAAGTCACTTGGGAAATCTAATATTCTGTTATTTTGTGTGATGGACTACAGTAAGGCAGCTGGTTCTCAGGAAGGAGGGAGCGCATTCCAAGGAGGGGAGCAAGATAAAACACAGTCCGGAGCTGGAACATGGGAAGACTAAGAGGTTCAAAGAGCCATGCCCTAGAGCCTCCCAGGTTATTTTCCCTTAGGTAGAGTAGCTTTAGTCTGGCAAGATTCTGTCTATATGGTGTGAGCAAATAAAGAACTGAAGTTTGGCTGGATTGATTCTTTGTTGTTCTTGGGCTGGACCTGACATTTTGTGATCTGCTGAATTCTAATATCTAGATCTAATCTAAATCTAAATACATATACACAACCCGTACTTAAATACCAACACTAAAAAGAGTAAAAATATAACAAACACTTACATGGATAAAGAACATCTGGATTTTGCAATTGGATTTTGCAATCTCTTTTGGATAAGAGACCAGGATTTCTCAACTCACATTTTGTCTGACACTTACCATACATATCAGCATAGATCTTGGCAAAAGAACCCAGCGTGAAACAAATGCTGTACTGAGAGCTGGCAAAACAGACATTGCCCAAAAGAGGTGAAAGGATCAGGTTCTCATCTGTGGAATACATGCTGAAAACAAGGAAGTTTGAAATCAGACAACTTCATCAAGAGAAACCGTAAGATTGTAACATAAACATGAACTCAAACCAAAGCTTTTGCCAGGAAATTCATTGTTTTGAATTAATTACCATCTATGAAGACAAGTTTTAGTCAACGAAACTGAGATGTACGTGTTTAGGTTACCTAGACTATTTTCATTATGGTAACAAGAAGTAAAATGATATGAAACAACACACAGATTTTATTTACTGAATAACGTTCCATCATACTTCCTTCAGTATCTCCCAGTGGTAAGCTTAATGAAGTTTTGATTAACTGGTTAAAACCAATTTAATTTGTCTACCTTTTAACCAACTAATTGGCTAAATGCAAATAATTTGCACTTGTCATCAATATCCAGTGACACAGCAGTTAGAATAGGACTAGGCTAGGCCTGGGGAAACCCAAGTTCAAGTTTTCATTCAGTCATGGCACCCTATGAGGAATTTTAGGCCACTTATTCCCTTTCTTCCCAACCACTCTCACAAGGTTGGTATATTGTGAGGAAAAAATTAGGATGGTTCCATATATGTTGCCTTGTGCTTTGAAGAGAAAAAACTGGATTGAAATAAAATGAAATAGTTTGGCACTTAATCTCCATGAGGTAATGGAGTCACTGGAAGTCAGGTGGCATATGTATTTAATAAATAACAACAACAACAGGATTTCCAACTTTGGAATGTCAGGCAACAAGGTGAAGTCTTCAACACACTTGATCCACATTTTAAACGGGGGGGGGGGGGGTCCTGAATGATGAATAAATATAAAAATAGGTGAAAATCATATACTTTAAAATAACCACTGGGATATGAATCTTCCCAAATTTGACATTTTAAAAATTTGACATTTAAGGAAGCTCGCTATTGTTCTTAGTTAATATCTACATCAAATGTTGAGGCTGTGGGATTCAAGCATATCCATTACAAATAGTCCCATTTCTGTACCTGATCAAGCCATTGACTTCATCCACTATGTGCCGCAGTTTATAATAGGCATCAGTAGGTGGCAGCTTCAGTTCCAATATCAGCCGGTCAATCTTGTTAATACACACTGTCACTGCCAACCTTTCCTGCACTGCATGCTTGATCAACCGCTCAGTGTTGAGCATGACCTAAATGGAAACACAATAGGTAAGAGCACCAGGTAGGGTTTGAGGAAGAAAACAGTAAACCTTATCTGGTGCAGGAGCAGTCTACAGAACAAGAATGCTCAACTGTAGGCTTGTCTGTCTTATCTATCTATCTTTCTATCTACCTACCTACCTTCTTAGCGTTTTTCCCACACTATGGCATATCTGTCTCCATTTGGCTCGGCCCAAGGCATTCTCAGGGGTGGCGTTCACGCATTCCATGTCCTCCTTAATGCAGTCCTTATCTATCTATCTATCTATCTATCTATAATATAAATATAAATATAAATATTAGAATAAAAATGTTTACTGCAACATTGTCTTTTTTTAAGACAATGACTTTTCACAAAAACAAATCTCTATACCACATAAGGAAGTTAGCAAGCAAAAGGTGTAGGTGCATTATTTTATTTATTTTTCAAATTTCTATCACCACCCATCTCTCCCAAAAAGGGGACTCATGCTTAACAGATTGAGCTACCAATTCAAATGGCTCACAAGGAGGAGAAAGAAAGACATTGGCCTCTGAAGTCTTTTCTTGAAATTGTGAGAACAGAGATTTCAGAAACCACCTTGAGGCTCAAATGCCCGACTGCTTCAGAAATTTCCGGTAAATTTAATGATGTAACCCACATGCTCCCAAACTTTCTCGCCTCATGACACCCTTAGGGTCTTGGTAATTTTTTCATCATGCCCCTAGGCCAAAACTGTAAACTACCTCAAGCTAGTAGTTTGCGATCCAGTAGCACCCTTGTGAGTTCACTGCAGCACCCTGGGGCACTGCAACACACAGTTTGGGAACTGTAGATGTAACACGTTTCTTTTCCTGACCTGGGTTGATACTTGAAACACTATCATCACTTCTCCTTTTCATTTTATGTAATCATTTAGGCTGGAAACATCCTGCTTTCAAATTTTGGAAAAAACTAACTGTTCTTGGTGCTGGCTATAATTTTTAACAAAAGAACTTCCTTTCTGCCTAGATAATCTGTGTACTTGCTCCCAACCTAAGAGAACACACACACTCACCCCCTCAGCTGCATCAATGAAAAGTACCACACCATCAGAAATGCGAAGACCTGCTGTGACCTCATCAGAGAAGTTTACATGGCCTTTAGGAGTTAAGAAAGAAAAACCACAATTCAGAAATGGAAAATCATGACATTCTTTTCTTAGGAAATGAGGTTAATTAGAGCATGAGAAATCAGTCTTTGGCCCATTGTGCTTCAAAGCTTTGAATGCTGCAAGTCAAAGGCATTCTTTACACCCCACAGTGAAAAAGGGAATACTGCCGACATCAAAATACCCTTAAAGAGTTTGCTGATTTTCAGTGTTCCAGAAATTCATGAAAACAAGAGCTTCCCCTGAATTGGTAAACCTTGAATATGTCTTGGCTTGAAGCTTGTTTTGGAAAGGAAAACTTGCAGCTCTGTCACAGAATATCTGCAGACTTTATGTACATAAAATATAAAGTACAACCTATAGCACCCTAAGTAAGCTTAGAAAGAACATATTTAAAATTCTGAAGACCTTAGTGGAGAGACCATGCTAAATTAGTGAGACCAATGGTTTCATTCAGTGTAACTGCATCTTCATGTGCTAGATAGTAGGGCTGCGCCTACATCAAAAATGATTTGGAAGATCTTCAGACCTTGTCCAAGCACAGTACCTCTGTGCTATTTGTTAAAACTGCCTCTCTTTTTTCAGGTTTGTGTGCTAGCCTTTAGAAAAATGCTACTATTTTAAGGAATCCATTCCTTAAAGTCAACATAACTCTCAAAGTAGTAGCACCATTTTCCTTAGGCTGGCCTAGAAGCCTGAAAAATAATGAGGTACTATGATGATGTGAGCTCCAAAAATTCCTTTCAAATCATTTTCAAAAGATACACATCTTTTTTTCACATCTATATGAAGCCACTGTGTGAAGTCATACAACAGTCTGGGATGCAGTATCATCAATATGTTGATGGCACCCAACTTTACATTGTCATCTCAGGCTGTAGGGGAGATGCTGTCAATGTCACAGTAATTGGAGTCTTTAAGGGTCCGGATGGGAGAACATATTCAAGCTGAACTGTAATGAGATGAACTTGCTGCTTATACAAAGGGGTCCTATGTCAACGCCAGCGTATCTCTGGATTGGCAGGCATTACCCTTGAAAGAGTACAGTAGGTTCATGATCTGGGACTTCTCCTGGACTCATAGCTTCTGCTAGGAAAAAAGGTGGAGGCCATAGCTAAGGGGACCTTTCCTTGGCTTTGGCTAGTGCACTGATTGTGATCCTATCTGGTGCAAGAGGACCTAGCCACAGCAATTCATGCCCTCATCACTACCTGACTGGATTAGTACAAAGTGCATTACATGGGGCTGCCCTTGAAGAAAATTTGGAAACTACAACTGGACCAGAATGCAATGGTCTGCATTTTTACTGAGACATGACATTGGGAATTTGTAACACAAATTCCGCAACTGACTGCTATACGTTTCTGAGTATAATTTAAGATATTGGTATTGACCTATAAAGACCTTCGAGGCTTGGGTCCTCTGTATCTACAGAACGATGTAAATCTGTATTTACGTCGGCTCAACCTATCAGATCTTGTAGGAAACAGCTACTGGTGTGGTGGGGAGAGCCAACACTAGGCAACGCTGCTTCTTTGTAGCAGCCCTATTATTTTGGAATGGCTTCTCACTGAAGATAGACTCATCCCTCTCTTTAGTTTTCTAAAACTATTAAAAAAACAAATTATTTCAGAAAGCATTTTCATGTTCTTGCCAACTTAATTTCTTGAGTTACTTTTATTATAATATTTCACTCATTTATTTATTGTCATTTATGTTCATTTTCTACGTAGATGTTTAAATTGTCATTTCATTGTATTCACTGTAACCCACTGAGAGTTATTTGAATATGGCAGGGTATAAATCCAGTAATTAAATACATCTTTATTAACTACAGTTCTAGGACAATAATAGGACAATTCATACTGTTACTTTGCTCACGACTGCAACTTTCTCCCTCTAGTAGAACTTCAGGAGGTACAAATGTCAAGAATTGCATGTCATTAAATATATAAACTGCGGTTGTTGCATGTCATTTATCCTTTTGTGCCATCATTTTTGCAGATTCTCTTTTTAAATATAGCAGGGTAAAAACCTCTTAGCCCAAATTTCGGCTGCCTTATACGTAGGTCTCTTGCCAGTTCAACTCACCAGGTGTGTCCATGATATTGAAGAGAAATGATTTGCCCTTGGTGTCTGGGAGGACAATGGTCACTGGTGTGCTTTTAATCCCAACACCCCTCTGAAAGAAAAACAAGATCATGATAGAGGTAGAAATAACTTTTTCATCTGAAACCAGAGACCATAATTTAGGACAGAGGATGGTAAGAAATGACAAGAGAATAAGCAAAAATTGCACACATTTCTGGAACTATAACATTAAGACATAAGGATAGTTATACGGCATAAATGCTGTTATACGGCATTTCACAGCATGAAAATCCTGGAGCTCCAAAATAGATAAAGGTATGAGAACCTGAGACCTTTCTTCTAGGTTTTGTGCTATAGATAGGCAGGGGAATAAAAATTCTGGAATTTCCTTACATTTATATGCATTCTAGGTTAGATCAAATTCCCCTTTCCCAAGAAAAACCAGAATAAAAGTACAGAAAAGAACAACTGAAATCAATGTGGAGTTACAACATCTTCCTTCCTGGAAAAGCTAAAGCATTTGGAATTTTTAAAATTAAGGGGAAAAAGGATAGCAAAAGAAAAAAAACCTGAAATGTGTGGATTTATATCTGGAAGGGGAGAAAAGGAAGATGTTTTCCAGTGAAACTTGTTGACAGGAGGTTCTGCTGAGGTAAATGGAACTGCTTCCTTATGCAAGTACTGAAGTATAAAAAAATATTAAATATGGATTGGGATAGGGAACCTGTAGCATTCAAGATGTTGCTGAAACAAACTTCCCACCAGCCTTAGCTTGCATAGCCATGCTGGATGGGGCTACTGGGAACTGTAGTCCAGTAACAACTAAGACCTACATGTTTCCTATTCCTTAAGTTAATTTTAGTTCCAGAGACGCTAACAGCAAATAGGGGTTTTTATGAAGTTACATGGGCCATCTGATAGGTCACTGCAGAAAAAAATATGCCGAATAAAATGGACTTTTTGCCTAATATAACAGGCTTTTTTATGTTTTTGCCAGAGTTGAACCAAAACTTATTGTTGTGTGGTTTTATATAGTTTTTTGTACTTCAGAATGTTGCAGGAATATAATGAAATAGGTAATTCAGCACAATATGCAAGATGCAAAGAATCACTTCCAAAAGGGCATAAACCAGTATTAAAGACCTAAATATACTTACCTCTTGCTCGGTGAACAGAATATCTGTATAGCAAAGCTGAGAAAAATAAAACAGAAATAGCATTGCTCAGAGACTGGATTAAAGGAGGCAGAATATTTTCATCCAGACCATCTTAGTAACAGTGAGTGCTGTTTCTCCTTTACTTCTGTTTTTCCAGCATGCTCTCAGTATGTCATATGAGAGGTCTCAGAGATCTGCTCCTGGAATACTCTGCTGTGTTTTATGATTTTATTATTCTTTAGATTTATAACCTGCTTTTCCTCCAAGAGCTTGAAACTGCTTATATGGGGCTCACCCTTCATTTCATCCTAACAGTCTTGTGAAGCTGTGCTGTGTTTGAGAGAGGGGCCCAAAATCACTATTGAATTTCCATGGCAGAGGGTAGACCTGAACCTGTGTCTCCTGGCACCAAAGTCCCAAGAAAACTGACCTGGCCTGTCTGCTGAACACAATCCAAGAATAATGGACTATCTAATTGGAAGACTAATCACTTTTATCTGTTTTACAGTGCCATAAACCTACTTCCCAAAGAATGGAAACAAAGCACCATGGTAACTTACATCCTGGTCGTATCGCTTCCTGATCTCAGGATGTGTCTGTTCAATCAGGCAATCCACAAAACAAGTCTGAAGGCATTAGAAAAGGAAAAAGAAATGACACATCGGTTAGCTAAATACCCAGTCCAAGAAGCATAAAGATGTGGCTTCATAGCTCTTTTTACCAATTACGAGCAATATTTTGGGCCCCATATTCTGGGATGCAACCAAGCAGCATGGGGGTGGGGGGATGGGGAGTGTTAAAAAAATCAAGATGGTGATTGGGACCACCATTTTGACTCTTCTGACACACACTGCAGACACTCCTGTTTCACATATTTTAGAGGTGTATAAAACAGAAATCTATTCACTAAGAGAGTTCAACAGTGCAGGAAGCCAACGTAAAGCATCTTCAATGGTCAATCTGTCTAATGAAAAGGAGCTTACTCTTATTCTTAGTAAATGGCTCCTTGTTCTTACTGATAGTTTTCATAACATTCAACCAGAATTTGCTTTCCTGTAATTTAAGACCATTATTCCATGCCTTGCATTTTTTTAATACCCCCACATCCACTAGACAGTTTGCTTGCCCTCTTAATAACTTTTCTTTTAGAAATTCATTCTTTCCTAGATCTAATGACACTCCTCAAAAGAGTCCCTTTTGGGAGATGGGTGGTGATAAATTCGATTATTATTATTATTAAATAAATAAATGTTTGCCTTTTCATTTTCTTCCCCACTCTGCATCTATTTTCCATAGCATTTTATGGAAGTGTAGCTATCCCAGCTTCACTTGTAGGCAGGCAAATAACTTCAGTATCTTTTCCTTCCACACAACCAAATTTTGAAACTACTTCTACAAGGAAGAGTCATAATGCTACAATTAAACCATGCCTTATTTGTTATAAATATGCCACAATCACTGAAAAGCACTACCAGTTTTTACTAAATTATTTAAAAACATACAATTCACTTTAAATTAAATGCATTAAAAACTCCTACAAAAATAATCAACAGAAGTCCAATGTAACTGATATTCATGTTGATAATTCCAGCAAACAAAACATCATCTATTGCCTTGCAAACAAAGCTTCAAAAACAAAGAGCTATTCCTAGTCTGGGAAGTGATTACTGCATCTTCTTGCACTGACAATAATACATTTCAAATATACGCATTACTGAAAGGAATAGCTTCAAGAGCATCTTAGAGACATCAGAGTTAACTCCCTCATGACTAATAACGCTTAGAATGATTTTACAGAGCCCTAAATCTCTACAGGGAAGTTTTTTTTACTACCACATTTATTAAACAAACTAGCCAACCTTATGAGTGAGCATGTTAACTGATGCTCACCTTCCCATGGTGTAGGTGCCCACAAAGTGTAACATTCCGGATCAGTTCCGAATTGTCCATCAAATCTGCGAGAAAACTAAGAGAAGAAGATCAAAGAGAGGAAACAGCCGTTAGTGGTAATCACTGCCAAAGAAAGTTTCCTTACAGCTGCTTTGGTCTCTCACCTCATCCTTGTCAGAGGCAGAAAAATCATTACAGCCTTACCAGTTTTTGCGAATCTTTACTTTGTAGCTGTGTCTTTAAATAGCTTAAATGAATTTCCCAATGCTGGAGTGATAAGGATATGATTTCTCAAAGTCTCTCTACGAAATGGAAGAGTTCTTCTCATAGTAAAATGTACACAGCAAGATTATTGCCCCACTGAACTGAGGCAGGAAGAGAGCAAGATGAGCAGCTGCACAACTGCTGCATCAATGTCAATTAAAGTCCAGTGAAACTTGTCTGGTGTTATGACTGGTGTAATATTCTGCATTCCTCATCTCTCTTTCACATTACTGGCCTTTCCCAGCAAACAGGAGGGGAAGGGAAGAAAAACTATGTAGTGCTGATTGTAAGTTCTGCAGATACTGAGATAAGTTGGAAAGAATTAGTATATGACAGAGGGCTTCTGATTGGTCAACAAAAAATGAGTAAAATACACTCTGTGTGCGTGTGTATTTGAGTACGAGGGTGATTACATAAAAATGGGTTTAGGGGCTAATGCTTACAAGGGTAGTGCAGAAACACAAGAAAAGTGTTGTAATATGAACTAAAGCATCTTTCACAAAGCTTGCACATTGCATATAAGCTGGACTACATTTCCCAGAAGATGATACAAGTTCAGATGAATACAGTAATCACTAAATCTTTTACTGGCCAATTCGTAAAGCTGTGAATAAGAAAAGTACTGGCAGAAACAAAAATAATAATGAGTCTTGGATGGAAAAGAAGAGGGAAAAGAAATAAATCCAAAGTTCTACTCACTCCATCTCATATACGGTAATTGGCAATGTTTGCTCCATGAGGGAAAATTTCTTGGTCTTCACTGGTTTAATAATAGGTTCTACAGTAAAAGAAAGCATTTAAAAATATTGTCTTTAAAGGGAAAGCAAGGCATTCCTTAGTCACCTAGCGATCAGTGGGAAAAGGTGCAATAATACATGCTTTGCGTGTCACAAATCTCAAACTGAATTCCATGGATTTCTGATTTATGTGCAAAAAGGCTGGGAAAGAGAAATTTCCCAGGTATCAGGTACTGAATGTAACTAATAGCACATTAGACAGAACAATATATTTTGGCTTAGTTCTCACTGGTGTATAACATCTAGCCTGAAATATAGCACGGCAAATCAGTGTTCATATATGCTGTTCTGTGCAAAAGAATAAATATAAAACAGATCTCTTGATAAGGGTTAGTGCTAGCTTTACACGTACTGGGAGTTTCACATATTTCCTTAGTACAGGAAGATGTACCTAGCAGCTACATCTGTGTCCCATCAGTATCAGGAGGTTTTTTAGTTATTTTTTTAAACACTCACTGTGTTTTAATGCTCCTTGAAAAAAAATAAAGAAAAAACAACTATTCAGTTGTTGTTTCTTTATTTTTTTTAAATTGAAGTTATATAAACTATTCTTGAGATAGAATGAGGATAGAATACAGATATAGTGACAGTTAGGCAGTTCCTATTGATGCTTAAGTAGATAAATACATTTAACAGAATAGTTTTAAGACTGGTCAGACATATCTTTTTTTCTAGCCCTGAAAGGTGCTATGAGCTAAATATCTGACACTGGCCGCTAGAAATATCTTTCCAGGCCTGCACTGTGGACACCTTTCAGATGGGGAAACATCTTTATTTGCCACTTATGCTGTAATCTAGCCTTTCTACCCAAGGTTTGGCTGCCTTCTCATCATGTTAATGGAACAGTCTTCCCCAAGCTGGTGTCATTGGGATATGTCAAATTACAACTGTGAGATCCTCTCTGGGGTAGCGGCTAAAGCAATGGGGTAGAAACCAGGAGACTGCGAGTTGTAGTCCTCCCACAGGCATGAAAGCCACTGGTGATATTGCACCAGCCACTCTTTCTAAGCCCAACACAACTCACAGGGTTGTTGTTGTAGGGAAAATAGGAGGTAGGAGCATTAGATAAGTATGCCACCTTGAGCAGACCAAAAAGAAAATGAATTAAATAAATAAACAAAAAAAAACAAAAACAAAAAAAAACTCTGATCACTCCCAGGAAAGCTGGCTGGCTTTTAAAGCAGTTGTAATCCAACAAAACTGAGCTAAGGTTGGAGAAAACTGTAATAAGTTATGCAAGAAATTGAGTGCTACCATTTAAATTTCTTACCTGTAAGAGGCTGTGTATCTTCCTCCTGCACTATGGTTTCTACTTCTGGACCATATACCTCCTCAGCAGTTGGATAATATTTCTTATCCTCATGCAACACTATGTCCATCCCAGGGTGATCTTCATCATGGTCTCCCATGTCATCGTCGTCGTCGTCATCATCATCAGGCTGAAACCAAAACAAATTGCCCTCAGCCAACTGCTAATAATTAGAATCCCACTTACAGAATTTAGGGCTGGTGTATACATTCACAGTTATAACTTGCAAACAGATATGCACATTGGGTAGTTTTTAAAATGCTGGCAAACACTAAGGTGCTTTTTCAGCAACATGTGACATAGCTACTCCTAAAATTAAGGCGAACTCACACTTTTTTCAGGAGCAAGAGCTGCAAAAAAACAACTTTAATCTCTTCATTACAGAAATTGAATTACATAAGCATGTAACTAAACAAAAAACTAAAGGGTGATCTTAAGCATGAATATTATTTGCAGCAAAAACATGAAATCAGTACCTCATCAAGATCTTTTGAATCACGACCCAGTTCATCATCGTCATCATCAGAATCAAGCTCTGGGCCAATATAATTCCCAAATTCATCATACAGGTCTGTATCCATGTTGCTGGGTCTTGGACAGAAAAAAAAAATCCTTTAACAGAGCTAGTTTGTATTCTGAAAATATCATTCCAATATTTAATTGCTTTGCTAATTATTTAATGTGCCTTACATCTGCTTGCAGGATTGATATTGGGATACTTTTCAATTTATTATTATCCTGACACCTTAGTTTTATTGCAAGCTTAATACTTTATCAGAATGTAAAGCTACTCTTCTCAACAGCCTATTCCTTGCTTATGGTTCTGCATTATATTTTCAGCCTCCCTATTATTAGCTACCAATCCATTAGCTTTCCTGTTATTTTATTTACCCAAGAACTGTTTCTTTATTGATCAATTCTCCTAACAACTTCCACCATTCTCCCTAGTTTTAATTGTCAGGTATACCTTCTCCAACTCCTTTTCAGTCACAACTGTGCTCATTTGACAACATTTACCTTATCCAGAATAAAAACAGCTATTCTTAGTCTTATTAGTTGTTCTTATTCAACAGTGACCTTTTCTAAATTACCAGCCACAATTTCCAATTTTAGAATATGATGGCTTTCTATTATGGGTTTAAAAAAAAAGAAGAAGGAAGAAAACGGAACAGCATCATATCAGAAATGTATACTGTAGCTTTATTGCCCAGAAACCGAGTCTATCTGAATGCATGTATATGGTTTCACTGTTGAGTCCTTTTTATTTCAGAGGGAGGATTAAGCATATATTAACTTCTTTCATGAAGTCACGAAGAGTCGGAAGCGACTAAACGAATAAACAACAAACTTCTTTCACGCTGCAATCAATAAAGGCAGGCATGTATAGATTTGGCAAGTCTACGTTTATTCTCTACAGTTTGAAAGTATAAAATCTTGTTTCTAAAATCCCTCATCTACCTTCCTATTAGCTTCCATGGATAGGGTTCTCCTAAATCTCTACGCGTTACTATACCCGTTCATTCTAATTTCAGCCCGTAGTTCGTTCAATGTACGAAGCGCGTACTTTAAGCCTATTGAGAAGTACCGTGCAATCTAACGGCTAGTTATCGGTTTAAAAAAGAATATTTTTTTTAGATTGTAAGCTTATACAAGAAATACGCATGCACACACCTTTTTTGTTCCCGTTCTCAGCAAGCGCGCGTTGCTTGAGACGTTTCCCTTCCCGGCGCACGATGCGACAGCGGGATAAAAAGTCCCTCCCACTTCCTCCGGATGTAGCTGTCTATTTAGCGGCCTAATTGATTCTCAACCCTTTTCCCTCTGTTTGGTGCTGGGGAGTGAGGGAGATTTAGAGATTCACTTCCGGTTCTTTTCGGTCCGTCTCGGCAAAATGGAAATTCCTGCATGAGCGTCGACTATGATCAGGCGTTTATTATAGACTGCTCCGATGGCCATAGGTCCATCCCGCCATTCCCTTGACTTTTCGTTTTCTGGTTGTTATGGAAACCCAACCGAAGCTTAGTTGCTATGGAAACCGGAGGCTTAGGCGGAAGCAAGGTATCGAACCACGTTTCCACGAAATGCTAGACTGGCGGGAAAAGCTTCCCTTCGTTCTATATGGTATCGGTCGTGTTTGGGAGAGGGAAATTGGGATCAGTTTTCGGGGTAGTAACATAAAACATAAACCAGTGGAATCCGCCGGCACTGATTATGGAGTAGTTAAAACAGTGTTATGAGTTCGGGCTGATTTGCTTACTGTTTTTGGGAGTGTTGCTGAATATATTCTTGCTTGCTTACTATTTTAAATTTACATACTTCGGTTCCGTCAGTTGCCGATCTTGGGTGGGAGTCGACGAGGAGATCCCAGGGCTGTAGGCTAGATTGCAAGTTGAAAAAAAAAAAGACCCAGAAGAGGGGTGCATTCAGTAGCAAATCCCTTACACAGTGTGGCCAGAACCCCCTTGCAAGGCTGTGGCGGTGAAATCACCCCAAGCTGAATTGACTCAAGAGAGATCATATCTATTTGTCTGTCTGTTTTTCTATTTATTTTTGCTGTTTTTACTGAATGAGTTCACTGGACACAGGATAATGGGGATGGGGACTGAATTACATATATTAGAACAAATGAAATGAAGTCCCTCTCTCATTCCAACTCACCTCATAGGGTTGTTGTGGGGAAAATAGGAGGAAGGAGTATTACGTATGTTTGTTGCCTTGAGTTATTTATAAAAATCTAATATATATGGGGGGGGCGGGTATGGCTAATTTGGAATAGTCAGTGGGAGCAGTCACTGCAATGTATTATTTTATTAATTTTCACATTACAATGTTGGAAAATGGTACTTTTCAGAGCTAAGGCAAAGGGCAGAGGAACAACATGGAGCCAATTTTTGTAATTTGAACAGACAAGAGGCATCAGTGGAATTATGCATCATGCTAAACAATGAAGTGGATTGTTCAATATTGATTTAGTACATGATCCCAGCCACCTTGATTAGCAAATCATGATTTACATATAATGCAATATGCATATTAAATTAAGCATACTGCTGCCATTATGGCTTATTCACCAAACAGTGGTTAAAACAAGACATGGTTCACTGGAATGACTGAATCCAGATACTGAGAATTTACAGTTGTGAGTTGGCTGAAAATGAAGTACCTCTGAGTGCAAGGGCTACTGTTTTTTTCTGTTTACTAATATATTTGTAAATAAAAGGTGTATTACAAAGTCTTCAGTGTTCTCTCCTAAAGGAAACTGAAGCTTATTATGTATCTTTAGACTTGGAACTTTTTACCATTTGGGGAATTGGGACAAAATATTGGTGTGTTTGGAAAATCATAAGAAGCTGATTGATTTTTCTTACGAGATTATTTGAGAGAGAAACCCAATCTTTTAAATCAATTGTATAATTTATTGGGTAGCTGTGTTGTTCCTAGGTTCCCGAAGTGGAAGACATGATAGATTTCCATGCTTTGGAGAAAGAGCTGGAAGAAGCTATTGCTACTGATGAGAAATACCAGAGAGAAAATGAGGCTAAGTTCCGAGCAGTGCGTCAGAAAGTGTCATCTTATGAAGAATTCAGGTTTCTTGATTTTCGTTGATTCCTTTATTGATTTGATACAAAAGGTGGATAGAGACATTAATTTATCCATGAGGGCAGCTTCCTTTGAATTTAACACAGTTAATATGTGAGTATTTGTAAGCCTGGTTATTTTTGGAATCTGAGCTCTTCTGGATGAAAGCACAATATTTGTAACATCTCTGTTTTCGTACCAACAGTTATTGTCTGAGCTGTCCTCCTACTGCTCTATTGGTGCTGAGAAATATAATCATTTATTTTATAATAGCCTACTTGCAGTGTGTTAAATCTGGAGAGTAATAATTGTTCCATAAGATTACTAGTTCTTTAATGTTTATTTCACTGCATGTAGAATATTGGATGATATGTTGCGCACTAAATAGCATCTTAAATGATAATCATGGAATGTAGAGATTGGAAAGTGACCTAGGAGACTTTCTTGTCCAATCCTTCTATCTTGTGCAGGAACCTTAACGACAACACTGAAGAGGTATTTGTTTCTATGACATGCATTAACAATACAGCGCAGCTTCCATCACCTCCAATTTTAACTTCTGCGTACCTGAGAGAAGGAAGCCAAATAACTAACAATTAAATCACTCTCCCTCTTACTATTTTGCATTATTTATTAGGGAAAGAAGCAACAATTGGAGTATATGATACAGAGAGGCTAGCGTTACTGGTTAGAACTGGAGGAAGCAGAGGTGTTCTCTTTACCATATCCTTTTTCCCTTGCAGGTTTCAGTCTATATTACATTATAGTAAGTTATCCAGAGTTTCATGTGGTAGAGCTGCCTTTCCCATAGACTAACAGTTTGGAGGCCAGGGCTCATGTAGGATGCATGAAACAATTGATAACTTTCCTATATCTTCAATAATTAGATAAAAATGACAGTTTAGTAGCTTTAAACTCTCTCATCTCTGCAAGTATTAGACCACATTGCTGTTGCTGAAATGTTATCTGAAACATCTCTAGAACCTTCTTCCATTCTATCTGCAGGGATATTGTTCTAGCCTCCCATTTGAAACCTCTGGAGAAAAAGGACAAAATGGGAAATAGCAGAAATGTGTTATGGAACTCCTGTGCAGTTAAAGCAAATCGCAAACAAGAGAGTAAGATAGAGTTGCCTCAGGTAAGAGTGATTCTCTCTATAAGCTGATGTTTTTTCTCCAGTGTTCTTTTAAAATTAAAACTATACTTTGATTGTATTTAGCAGTAAAAATTGAAGATTGTTTTCCTCAATATTTGGCTAAATCTGACAATGAATATGGAATCATTGTTATCCTACTCCTATTCTATCCCTAGTTTTTATTGTTTGGTTGAAGAGTTATACTCAAAAGTATATAGTGAGAGGAAATATCTTTCAAGAGATGGTGCTTCTGCATTCTGCTTTTCTTCTCTTGGGTCTCTTCTACTTCTGGTTGCTCATCATTATTTACTATCCTGTGCCATTCCTTTGTTTTAAAAAAATTAGTTTCTACCAGCCCTGTTCAAATTTCAGTTTCCATAAGACATATGATTGACACCCTATAAAAGGAAGAAGTCTGAGTTCTTAATTATGGGGTTGGAAAGTAGAATTATATCTAGGTGGTGGGCCTATGTCATTTTTTTTTAATTCTTTAGGAATTGGAGCACCTGCCTAAGACCTCTGCGGAGTTCTACAGAGATTGGCGCAGATGTATGAAAAGCAATCAGGAACGCTATCACCTCCTGCTGCAACTTGGATCTGAGAACTTGGGCCGGATGTTCCAAACAGATCTTGCCTTTGGCCTCTTAGGTGAATTTCTAGTGGTGCTGAGCAAAAATGCTTGCATCAAAGACTGCAATGCTATCTTGGATATCTTGGAGAATTTATCAGGCACCAAACGTTTTGGATTAAATGTTGAACTCCTGAGTGAGAGCGAGAAAGAAAGCTGCAGGCAGTTGTTTGAAAAATTGCAAAAAATGGGAACTGGCCTTGGTGATTTTCCTGAAGCTCCACAGGTTCCAAATGAAGATGGTACAGATATTACTCAAATCCATTGCCAAGGTGGTGAAGTAGTTGAAAGAAAAGTGCTAGAACTGATGAGCCTTTACCAAATCTCCTTGGTCAAGTCTTGAATTTATATTAATAACTACACAGGATATGGAAATATTGTAACATAAAGGAAGGACTAGAGTGCCCATTAAGAACATATCCATCAGCCCTTTTAGTATGTATTGGAAAGACAGAAGAGCATATGAAGAATAGATACCTAGTTGAAGAGTCCTTGCCTCTTGCTTTTTGTCTCTATTGCATTAAAATGTTATATCAACTTTACTTTCTCCAATCACACAGTTAAACCATTATCAATTTTACTTATTTTATTTTATTTTATATATCAAATTTATTCCCTGCCCATCTCACTCAGAGAGCGACTCTGGGTGGGTTACATAAAACAGGAGTAAAACAAAATACAATAAAAACAGTAAAACGGTACAATAAAAACAATCTTCTTAATAAGTAATGAATTCCAAAAATATAGCTAGTAAAAAGTTCTTGATTTAAATTCCAGGGAGCAACTTAAGGTGCCAGACACCCACAGGGTTGGCCAGCCCTCTTCACCCCCCATGCGAGACGGCAAAGTCAGGTCTTTACTCCTTTCCAGAAGGCTGGGAGAGTGGGGGCCTGCCTCACCTCGGGGAAAAGTATTAAAAAGTATTTGCTATTTGATTTGTTTTTGCAGTACTTTTTTCATATTTCTTATGACACATCTTGATTTATCTTCTGCTTTAGCTAGAAGGCTTAGTCCCTGAAGTAGCAAAGGCACAGCAAAACTGGCAACTCAAATGTGGCTGTCTGAGCATATTTGCATAGTGTTTTTCTCTGACTAATGGGTAACCATAGCAAGCAACTCAGCTGGGATTAGAGAGAAGGACTTTTAATTCAGGCTGTAGAACCTGAAGGAAAGTATTAGTCATAAAAAGGATTTTATTAAGACATTTTAAGGGAATTCACTTTATTCTTTAGAGCCGTATGATGTCAGTGACAGGGTATGATAGATTGCTTGTCTCCTCTATTTCTAGATGCTTACCATAGCAATGGTCCAATTAACAGTTTGGAAGCAAGCTTTTGAGTATCTGCAATGTTCTGACATACTCTGTCAAAGCAAAAATAGTATTGTACATCCAGGCTAATATTAACTTGATACTATATTAGTTGGGATTCCAACAAACTTAGTCTTGATAAAGAAAATAAAAAATGTGTTACTTCCCAGCAAAGTAATAAAACATTTAGACAAGAAAGACATCCCAAGATGTCTTACTCCAATTTAAGGAAGTTGTTTTGGATCATGGTATCAGATGGAACGGTCCATCAAATACCTACGTATGCAGTACTTTCTACTTAATCTTTGCCCTTTGCATTCTCTCTCATCCTTCCCATCAGAGATACCACATATACCAGGGAGGCCTTGGCAAGTTGAGAGTGCCCCCAACTCTTCACAATTAATTTAACTAAAGATAAATATGCAGGCCATGCATTGTCAAGAACTTTGCTGTTAGCAAGTAGTCAAATTGTTTGGTCTTGTGTCATCTTGGGCACAATACTGAGGTAGAAATGACACTATAAAAAAGATATTCTTGTAAAAGTAGTAAGAAAGCAGCATGGTGAAAGGTCCCCTGTGCAAGCACCGAGTCATGTCTGGCCCTTTGGAGGGATGCCCCTTTCGCGATGTTTTCTTGGCAGACTATAGCAGGGTGGTTTGCCATTGCCATGCCCAGTCACCTTCCCCAGCAAGCTGGGTACTCATTTTACAGACCTTGGAAGGATGGAAGGCTGAGTCAACCTGAGCCGGCTACCCAAGAATCCAGCTTATGCTGGGATTGAACTTGGGTCGTGGGGAGAGTTTCAGTTGCAATATTGCCGCCTACCCCTCTGTGCCACATGAGGCTCAAGAAAGCAGCATAGAACCACATATATGTTTGGACCAAGAGGATTAGACTTTGGAGCTTAGCATATTGTGAACACAGCAGATGAACTGTAAGAGGGATACTATATTTGCCACATTCAAAAAAATAAAGCTTCTGCCATAGTACCATAAGTTTCTTCTATCTAGTTCAGAACCGGGAAAGCCACATTCCTTGAACTCTACTTTGAGCGGCCTAGCCAGGCTTTGGTTCCAACTCAGTTTAATACAATTTTAAAAAAACAACACACCCTGAAAACCAAAAAAAAAAATCAGCCTGCCAGCAAATACGATTCTACCAGACTCACTTGTATCATTGTCTCAATCTCTAGATCCCTTAATGTTCCACAGAAGACATTGCACAAGCTTCAGACACCAAAGGCCATCTTCACCATAACTGCTCTAATTTAACTTAGTTGTGATTAGCTCTTAACTATATAACTTCATATATTATGAAGTTGTATCTAGAGTATACTGTAGTAGAAAAGCCATAAGTAACGGGGGTGGTATATGGAGGGAGGGAAAGAGTCTCTATTTGAGTCTTCCAAAAAGAATTACTCAGATGTTACATTAAATATTGCAGATACTTATATACAGTGGGAGGTGCAATGATACGGTGATCCTACCTGTTGTAATGGTCCTATCATTCCAGTTTCACTAAACCAGTAAAGGTTATAGAGCTAAAGCACTTTAATATTGGTGGTTGAGCAGTCTAACACTTGTGCAGTTCTGACAGATGATCAGTACAGGGCTGAATAGGGTTTGAAGGGGAAAGTGCATGCTCACATCAGCCTGAAATGCCAATCAGCACCTCCTTGATCCCATCTACTACTCACCTTCAACATATGGGTGTGTTTGTTGTGTGTGTGAAACAGATTTTGCACATCATGCACCTGCTGTAGAATGCTGTCAGTTTAAGGTGGGAAAGAGGGCTTTAACAATACAGTAGTAAAACTAAGGATGCCTTATGACTGTCTCAGTCATAGGCTCATAGGCTGGGAATGAGATGAAAGTTCGTCATGAGGACTTGGCAAAAGAAAAATAACAATCAAACGGATTGCCAGGCATGTTGGTGCTGTAGTTACAGTAGGTGCAAATGGGAAAATTACTTTTGTTCCTTAACTGTTAAACCCATTTAAAGAGTTACATAATAGTTTTTCAGTATTTCTCCCCTTAAAATGACAGGAAACCACGCTGCCAGGTGGTTCAATAATTATGCTATAGAAATGGCAGTGCAGTCTGAAGGTCTCTAACAACAGGAAGCATATGGTCCTAGGTTTCTGATTACTTCAGAAAAACAGAAACAAAAAAACAATGCTCCTACTCAGTATGAGGCAGCTTTATTTATACAATCAGCCATAATGTTCTACAAGGACTTAGATTTGTCTTTGCCAGAGCTCAGTTTGCATTCTAGAAGCAATTCTAGAGTGTTTGTTTCTTATGAAGCAATTCTAGAGTCTTTGTTTCTTACGAAAGGATAATATGCACATACAGATACAGATTATTAAAATGACAGCTCCAAAAGAATTGGAACAAAACCAGCAATTCTAGAATGAAGACTTGCTGTATTGATGTACATAGTTAAAATGTAAACTCCAGAATTTGTAATTAGCCTCTCCTATAGGACATGGAAACTGTTGGGTGATGTGTATTTGGACAGCCATCCAATGGCATCAGCAGGGTGGGCTGGGATAGCTATGGTCCTTGGCGCTGCTGATGTTCTTCATGCCTTTGCCATTATGGAAAAGGAAGATGTGTTCAAGAAGACTCCTTGTCCAGCTTTCTTGATGTTTGAGAATGCTGCTTACTTGGCTGATATGAGCTTTGAATTGCCCTGTAATTGTAAACCAGAGGAAATAACTACTGTAGTTTGGTACTTTCAAAAAAGCATGGGCAGTCAGCAAACTAAGGTCTTGACAGACTTTGATGGCACTTTGATAGTAGACTCAAGCCATGTCAAGGTGGGCAGTGACATGCTCCGACGTTTCAGCATTAGGATGTTCAGTCTCATTGTCTTCCGAGTTCAGGTGGAAGATTCAGGGCATTATATTTGTGGTACAAAGAAAGGGGATTTCTTCTATGGTTATGATATAGATGTACAGCCTTCAAGGGGCATAGCTGTTGCCTTTGCAGATGAGGGACAGCATCCACAGAATGACCTCCATGAAGCAAATTTCACGGTCTTCACCATTTTCTGGGACTGGACCAAATGTAACCGCTGTGATGCCAGAGGTGAGCAACGGAGAATTGGTCTTTGCTATGTGAAGAGTCCTTCTCTGTTCAGGCGGTACCATACCACTATAGAAGAGATGGCATCTTGTGGCTCAAAGTCAGTCCCAAAGCATTTTCTTCGTGGTATTCAGATGAGAAAGCCTGAAGTTGTTATACGAAGTTGCATGATATCTTGTAAGGGGAAGACACCCTCAAATGAAGGAAAGGCACCCATTTCAAACATCATCTCAAAGCTTGGAGAAAAACCTTGGGTTTCCAACATCCCTATTCAATTCCACAGACAGTCCCTTGGCAGAGGATTGATCATTGCCTGCCCCGGTGCTAGGCCAGAGCATGCTGTTGCCTGGGATAAAGATTCAACTCGATTGTACCTCACTAGGTTTCTCACTGGGGTTAATAAGACAATGAGGGTCTTCATTGACCATGGAAATCACCTCCACATTCGCTTTACCCAGATGAATGACAGAGGTATTTATTACTGCTGGCGAGAAGGAGAAATAGTTGCTGGATTCCGGCTATCTGTAGTGTATGAAAGCCGCCACAGACGAAGCCTTGATGATCCTGAAACTCAGTACGCTCTTAAGGCTATTGTCACAAGCTATGTGCTCATCACCATCTTCTTTATCATCATTCACATTGTTTGCTGTTGTCTCTATGTGTTTAAGTGTACAGCTATAGAATAGCATCTCAAGAAAATTACCATAGGCCTAGTAAGTGACGATGATTTGTCTCAGTACTAATTTAATAATTAATCAATCAACTGTTTGTCTCATAACTAATTTAATTAATTGATCAGCTGTCTGGTTCTTTATCAGTTAAGTATTTCAGTTTAAGATCACTGCAGAACCCTTTAGACAATCAGCTCTCTTAAATGTGAGAGCTAATATACAATGGAGTAAGCAACTGTTAACAGAAGGCAAGGACACTGTTTAATAGTTTTTCATTAAATATGGGAATACAAAAGTCTCTCTACTGTATAATTCACTGTTGTAATAATATGCCAATTTGGTAAGCCAGATCACAAGCCATCGGTATTGTGAAAATCCAGATAAAATAGTTAACTGAGCATTGTCAGTATGAGTTGCCTGTCATTCTTACTGATAGGAAAACTGTAAGAACACCATGTTACTGCAAATGCTTTGCCTGCTGAAAGTGTCAGTTTCATCCTGCAGACATTAGCATCTTAAATTTGGAAAGGATTTCAGGTGGGCTAGAGGAAATCTTTTTGCTGAGACCTGAGAGTTGCTGCCATTCTGACCAGGTGTTACTACGGCAAGGTGGGTCAAAGTTTTGTACTAGTACAGGTTCAAAAATACCTGAACAATACACATATATTGCAAATCTCTAGCAGTCACACACAGAGCAATCACTCTGTTGACATTTGAAGGTAGATGGGTAATTCATTTCTCATCCAGTTTAATTGCTGTAAGGAAGAACAAGCAACTGATTTTGTGCAGCTTTTATCCCAAAAGGAACTTCTGCATTTTGGTTTGATGTACACGTTTCTATCGATATCATATATTTTTCTTGTTTCCTCAGTAAGTCACTATGAGAATACTTTGGAGAGTAGGATATAAAGACATCAAACAAACAGAATAAGCAGTGAGAAACTGGAGGAGAAGCAATTTTATAATGTAATGTTTAATTGTAAAAGAAAGATGATAATAATAAGCAAGAGTGCAATTTTAAATAGTGCCATTGCTGCAGCCTCATTATACTTCTAGTTTCTGTTAAGCATTTACATACAATCTTCTGTAAAAACTATCCTTAGAAGTTCATCTATTAATAGAAATATGCAAGCAGGTTTGAGAGGCCAGCATACAAAGCACAGCATGAAACTATACATGTGAAGTATTTTTGCACTGTGATTCCAAAAAAGGAAAATATTTGAAATATGAATTATATAACTTAGCCGTATCTGTACGACCCACACTACTGGTGTTAGTACAGCTAGTTTTACTGGAAAATCGAAAGGTAAGTTCTGCGTCACTGCTTTGTGGTGGAAAATAATGAGTTCCATCAAGAGTCGCTCTGCACTTTGGAGGCACTGATCATTTCAGACTCCCCTACTTTTCCTTTTTAAAAGAAAAATGAAAGCGATCCCATTTCTTCCACAGTCACAGCTACTAATTGAAACATAGGACACTGGAGGAAGGGAAGAGGCTGAGCGTAAACATCATGCAGTCTTCTCCCCCAAAGAACCACTAAACACAGCAACAACAACAACAGTCATGTAGTGCATGCCTGAGTGCATGTGACACGGGGAGGCAAAAGTGAAAAACGCAATAAGCAGCATTTGTATAATGGCAACGTTTAAGTGACAGTGTGCACACAGCCATATAAGTCTCATATAAGAAATTTATGTCGCTAAACGTATGCGTTATCCCATTAAGCAGGCTGACATCCTGAAATGATGATTGGACATGTGGCTGATTTAACAGGGGTGGAAAACTCCAGTCACTCTTGGAAAATCCGTCCCCTCAAATTCTGTTCCTCTCATTTAGTTGCTGAAGAAGAGAGAGTTGCCTCACTGCTTCTTATAAGCATGCTATGTGAAAGACTTATTTGTTGCCTGCCTGCCTGCCTGCCTGCCTTGTCAACACACGCTGAGAAACCCCCTAACGTCGGCTACCTGCTTACTTGTATCTTTTCTGCTATGCAGCTAAATTCTGTTTTGCTTTAAGCTGAAGCTGTTGACTTCCCAAAACTGAAATCCTCCTACCCACACATATTTACCCAGAGAATAAATATTTGATAAAGAGTAACTTCCTGAGCCTTCAAAATGGAGTGGGCTGTCATTTAGGGCTAGGGTAGGCATTCGCCACACTTCCCAGGGAAGTTGAAAATTGTCATTCAGTAACATCTGAAGTGCCATAGGTTGCCTAACCCTGATTTAGAGCAATTGCTTCAATATTTGAAAACAATCCTATCCAATTTTTAAAGTTTTATTTACTTTCACTGGCTTGGTTAAACCATATGCCAAATTCCTCCAACCTTTCCCCTAGACCTCTAATCTTACAGGCATCTTGACACTGCCCTTCCCGAACACCTGTCCTTTCCTCCTCTATCTCCCTCTCTTCTGCCACTTTGTCTTTTGGTCTCATTCCCGTCAGTCCTCTTTATCATCCACTGCACACCACCCGCACAGACTCAAATGGCTGGTAGCCCCCAGAGGAATACAATTGCATCCCCTTTTTACTTGGATCACAACACATACAATTTGCTGAATATAAATCACAGGGTCATCAATTTGGAAGATGCTAAAAGCTATAAGAAACCAGTATTCTGTGAAGTTTTAATGCTGCATTACAAATGTGGAGATACAGTTTCAAACCCACAGTTTGGTCAGTATCTTTCAGCCTAATCTACAGCACAAGATTGCTTAGAGGAAAGCACAGGAAGAGTCATCTAACCATCTTAACTCCTTAACAGAAAACTGGGATATCAATTGGAGCTGATGGGCAGGCAATTCAGTCTTATATTTACTGCCAGCCAGCATTTGGATTTAAACCCCCATCATGATTTACAAGAGAGATGCTTTTTCAGTCATGTACAACAGGCACATCCCTCCAGCTTCACCCCTGCTGGAGGGGAAAAAGCTTTGTTCTTTTAAAAACATTAAGGCAGAACTCCAAGGATCAGAGGAGCAAGCAACGGAGGAGCAAGACTGAGAACAGAAATGGAACTCATTCCATTTCCCCAGCAATTTCATAATTAACTGAGTGGAGGGAAATCCAGGAACAATTGAGACAGAGGGAAATGGTGATCTCAGTAACTAGTAAAGTAGTATATCTAACAATATACTGTAACAATCATATTTTAATCTGTTTGAGCTTAAATCTAATTTTGGGGGGTATTTATTTTCTCTTTATGAGATCAGTAATTGTGTTATGCAACTTGGAACCTCTTTACAGAAAAGTTGTCTCCAAATTAGGAGCAGACAAGCAACTTCTTGTGGTCTGCACATAGCCATATATTTTCCTTTATATTTTTTTCCTGTGGGAAATACTTTTAAGTCATGATCTGTGATTTGAACAATACTATCTTTTTATCTCCCTTTTCACTGGTTTTTGCATGTGATGATACTAAAATGGTATTTTTATATTTTCTTTCCCCCTTTTTAAAAAAATAAAAATTGATTTTATTTCTCTCTTGTGAGATTGATCTATCTCCCAAAGGGGAAGAGGAGGAAGGGCTTAGCCCTTACCTGAATGCCTTTGTGCTTCAGGGCCAGAAGGTAGTGCTATAAAATTATTTCACTTTTTTCCTTATTTTTTTCTCTCTCTTATTTTGCCAGAAAGACAACACAGGGTTGTGGAACCCTCTCTCTCTCACATGCTGGGATTAGAGAGAGGATACTAGGTAAGGTGACCCCCTAGAAGACTGGTGATGGCAGCAGTAACTACCAAGCCACTACACCAAGGAAAAAGGCTGAGCTAAGACATGTAGACTCAGAGGGCTTCAGGGGGAAGAGTCTGAGACCTCGAAATTTTCACTCTATAGGCTCAGATTTCCATACATAAATGAAACACGTAACACATTTATCTAATTTGGAATACTACTATCCATCACAACCAGTAAACTAGCACACAAGATGATAGAGAGAAGGGACATATCCTACAGGGGAATACAAGGAAACAAATTTCAGTCACTAGCCACGTTTTACTGGAATTCCTCCCAAACTCCATGGCAGTCAAAGGTGAACAAAACCTATCCACTATGAGGGCAAAACTAGATACAAGATTATTGGATGTAAATAGCTAAAAACACTGTTAATTGCTTATTGATAAATGAGAATTTTTAAAAGGGAGATTCCCTTGTAAGTTGCCTTGTACTCTTGGAAGAAAGGCAAGATGTAATTCTAACAAATAAATAAAATAAATGCTGTTGGAAGTAAGCAGAATTGGGACCACAAATGGATTATTTTTTAAAATAAAACCTGCCTCCTGCTCACCATGGTCCCTACTTGCAGGGGTACAGGAAGCCCAGGTGGGAATCTTTGCTTATTTTCCCTAGAAAAGAAGCTATGCCTTTAACATCTGTAACACAGCTAAAACTTCAGCATGGATTATTTTAATTGTAAACTCATAGTAGGATATTTTGCCTCTTAAATTTCAGTCTGTTATACATTTCTTAAAATCACAGAGGTTTTGCCGGAAAATGGGACTAACCTTAACTCAAAAGCCAAGGTAGGAGTGTCTCAAACATCAATTTCCTTTTCACAGTCAGGTAAGTCTATCTGAATTCATTACTAAGAAATAATACATCTAAGCTTTACAATCTATGGCATATATTTTCATTAAAGAAGCTTGCTTCTGAATTATAGCCCTTTTAGGTCAATGGTCATATTTCTCACACGTAAATGCACCCAGCACCTTCCTGTAATCAGCAATAACATGGATCCTATTCATTCGTTGGTTTTAATGAGAAGCATCAAACTGGTTAAGCCAGCCCAGAACGATTATTTAGACAAAGCATATTCAGGTGTAAACACTGTGCTATTTGGGACACTTTAAAGGTCACTGTGACAGAAGCACTCAAGACAAAAGTAAACTCAAAAAGCCATTATAATCAGCTGAAGCACCAGCTAGCAAGTAATTTGGTTATTTTCTGGCATGGTAATTAAATTTGCATATTTCTTATCCTCAGTGGTTGCTGCAGGTCCAGAACTGCTTCTGTGCTGAGGCACTGAAGGTTGGAAGGACGCGAAGCTTTTAGCATCCTAAGCTACAAACATTCTTCCTTGTTCCTAGACGTGGTTTTTACTTCATGCCACTTCCTTCTGTTCCTGGGTGGACTCCTTGATCACCTATAGAGTGTGAGAGAATGTGAAAGTTGCATCACTTGGTGTTTAACCTATAATTGCCATATTTCTGTTCATTTTGACCAGGCATGTGCTTCATTTTACATTTTTTTAAAAATCAAAATACTTTTCTACCAACTCTATATTAACAGAGGCTACAATATGATTGGTTTTCACCCAGTTTTTTAACACAATACTAAGGTGAAACTAGAAATTAAGCAATTAATTTGGCTCTTGTTATTGCAATTAATAATGCAAGACAGACAATTTGGTCTAGTGGTTAAGGTGCTGGGCTAGAAACCAGGAGACTGAGAGTTCTAGTCCCATCTTAGGCATGAAAGCCGGCTGGGTGACCGTGGGCCAGTCACTCTCTCTCAGCCCAACCCACCTCATAGGGTTGCTGTTGTGGGGAAAATAGGAGGAGGAAAGAGACTTAGGTATGTTTGCCACCTTGAGTTATTTATAAAAACAATAAAGGTGGGATAGAAATTAAATAAAAAAATAAAATACTTTCATGTATTAATTTAGCTAATGGTTTGTAATATACAAACCTGTAGGAGATGGAAAATGTAATACCAAGGGGATAGGTATTGCATGCAAAAAAAAATCAGCCAAGAAAGATTTTAACTAACTGTAGTCTACCTTGTAAAACACAAGAGGGCACCTGAGATTCTATCCAACTCCAGTTAGCAAAAAAGAAAGGCTAGTAAGATGGGGAAATCCTCCCTTAGCCTGTTTACACTGTTGTTGGGTTCTCTGTTATTTGTTTGGCTTTTTAAAAGTAAATGTGAATCTTGGTGGGCAAGGACTCCCCACCATTTTCTTGATTAAGATTCTTCCCTCAGTTCTTGTTTTTTCCTGTTGGATGAATGACAAGTTTGTAAAGCAGTTTAAATGGGGAATTTGGCCTTAGTTGAAAGAGCCAGTAAATCTCCTCTCCATAAGCTTCAGGTTCAAATTCTTCCCTCTATACCAGTGTTTCTCAACCGTGGCAAGTTTAAGATAGTGGACTTCAACTCACAGAATTCCCCAGCCAGCTCCTGCTCTAGAAGAAACACTGCAAAGGCTGATTTGCAATATTAACTTGATTTGCTGGGTGGGCTGTTTTGTGGGACCTCAGGTTTCGCCTCCCCAAGAAAGGTACAGTGATGTCTTGCTGCTATTACACCATCTCTGCTTTCTAGCTGTTCTGAGGGGCAGCTTTGCCACAGCCTCCAATGATCTGTTTTTGTTTATTGGCAATTTTAAAGAGGGAAGTATTTCATCATGCAGTGGCATGACAGCGCTGCTTATGGCTGGCAGGCAAAGCACGTTCTGTGTGGAAGGGGGCATATCTAATTTGGCCTAAGAGATATTTCAGGCAAGGCAACTTCCTGAAATTTACTCAAATTGTAGAACTCTATTGGTACATAAAATTAGCACCTTAGCTGGTACACTGAGGCAGCCTTCACATGGGGTTTCTATGCCAGTTTATCACCTCCAGAATTGTTCACTCTCACAAACTGGGTTACGGTGAGGAACTAAGTCAGTCTCACTGCCTCAGCTGGAATCACAGCACAGGCAATCTTTTCACTAAGCATTACAGCTCTGTTGAGCTTAGGGGTGGTCCATTCTCCACTAGCAAACACTCACCTTATTCTGCCTCTCATCAACTTTCTCCCTCCACCACCAGCAGTTCAGCTGCTGTACCATAGTTCTCAGCATGCTGAGGTGGATGGAAACGGGGATTTCAAACTGCTCTTGAGGTACTGGGGAATGGAAATGACACAGCAGGACCCTTGTGGAAAATGCTTCAAAGCTACAAAATAGGAGGTCTTCCTTTTGAGTGAGCCACCAGATTCAAATGAAATTGATTTATCTTATAAGGTGATTGAAAAATTGTAATATACATGAAACCCACTGTGGACTCCTAAAGATGATGATTCTGGTAGAATAGGTTCTGCATGCTGATCCAAAATGATCAGACTTAGGAGGTAAGGCAGAAGACTTGATTCATACTCTGCCATCTGCTACTCATCGTATTTTATGGTGTTGTGTAAATCAAGGATCAAGTATTCCTTCCCAAGTGGCTGAGCATCTCTCTATAGTGAAAAAGCTCACTTTGATAACTAGGGCGAGGATTTCTATGACATGTCATATTTTTTCTGGAACCTTTATCTGAAGTTACAAGTAAGTTAAAACATGTTTTAGAGTAATCTGGTGAGAATTAGATGCTTTTTATTTTGCCTGAAAAGTCATATTTTGACTTTTTAAAGGTGTTATGTCATATTTCTGCTTAATTTTCTAACAAATGTCATATTTTGGTCATTGGCAACCCTCCTGATAAGCCAGCAAGTTTGAGCTAGCAAAGAAAGTGAGAATTTGCCTGTGTGTGTTTTTTTTCTTATTCGCTCCCCAACTCAGGGAGGTGTGTATGTGTGTGTGTGAGAGAGAGAGAGAGGGGTGGGAACAAAGGCTTCTTCCCTGACCAGGCCTGAAAAAAAGGTGAGAATTTGCCTGTTTTTTCTTTTTCTTACTTGCTCCCCAACTCAGGGCTGTGTGTGTGTGTGTGTAATGACTTCAGCAGGCAGAAGCTTCTCCCCTGACCAGGCCTGAAAAAAAGAGTGAGAATTTGCCTTTTTTTTTTTTTCCTCTCATTTACTCCCCAACTCAGGTCTGTGTGTGTTCAAGGTGGTGGAATCACGTGAGAGCTGCAATCTGATTTCAACATGCCTAAAAGTAGATGTTCAGCGAGTGTGAAATTATGGTGTCTTGTTCAAGAATTTGGGGAGCAGATTTTCAGTAGCAATGGTGATATTTCGTTTTGTAAATTGTGTGAAGTTAAGGTATCGGCCCAAAAGCATTTTAATATTCAACAACATTGTGACACCGCAAAACACAAGACTTGTTTAGCAAGATTTACCTTCACTGAGAACAGGCAAAGTCTCCTTTTCAAGAGAGCTTCTTCTTCAACTGCAGGTTCATCAAATACCCAGTCAGAATTTTGTAAGGATCTCTGTATAATGATGGTTACTTCAAATATTCCCTTAAGGAAATTAGGTAGTGGTAGTCTCAGGCATTTTTTGGAGAAGTACACCAGTCACCCAATTCCAAATGAATCAACTGTAAGGAAAAATCACATCTCTGCCTGCTATGAAGATATGCTAGGAAGATAAGATCTGCTGTTGACAACAATAAGATATGGGTTTCAATAGATGAAACAAGTGATGTAAATGGAAGATATGTAGCCAATGTTATTATTGGCACTCTGAAATGTGACAAGCCTGGTGAAATATTTCTTCTAACATGTGAAACTCCACAAAAAGTAAACAATTCCACTATTGCTATGCTCTTTGACGATTCTATGAAACTACTCTGGCTGGATGGTATAAAAAGAGGAAATATCCTTCTCTTTGTAACAGATGCTGCTCCATACATGACTAAAGCAGCCAAGGGACTTAAACTTCTTTATCCAAAAATGATCCATGTCACATGCCTTGCACATCGTTTACACAGAGTGGCCAAAGAGATTCGAAGCAACTATCCTGATATAGATAATTTCGAATGGGAAAAAAATGTTCATTAAAGCTCCACTTCACGTACAAAAGTTCAAAGAAATTGCTCCTACTTTGGCTCTCCTTCCCCAACTTGTCGTGACATGTTGGGTGACTTGGCTAGATGCGGCTATGTATTATTTCACAAATTATGCTTCCTTGCAGTGTATAGTTAAAGAATTTAACTGTTGTGAATCTTCCTCCATCAAGATTGTGCAAGATTCTTTTTCTGAAACCTTGGCTGGAAACTTAGCATATATAGGATCTCACTTCAGTGGATTATCAAGAGCAATCACCCGCCTTGAAACTGTAGGAATGGAACTTAGTGATGCACTGAACATTGTAAAATGTTCATTTTAACTTGTAAAAGTGGCTGAAAAAATTAGTGATAAACTGCAATCTAATCTGGGTTATTCGACACTTTGCAAAATAAGTAACGTTCTAAATGGACTCGAAGCAAAATTTGAAGACCTCGAGCCAGAATTTTCTCCAGATGATTTTCCATTTTTCAAATTTGTTCCTATAACCTCTTGTGATGTTGAATGGAGTTTCTCCAGATACAAGAACATACTGGTGGACAACAGAAGGAGTTCTGAGTTTGATAACCTCAAGGTGCACATGGTCATCCAATGCAATTCTGCTGTTAATGAAAACTAATCCAGGGATGACCATTTGACTCTCAAAATGTTAATTTGATTCCTTCAATACTAGCACTTCTGCACTGGACGTGAAGAAGAATAAACCTTTTAATTTGTGTGTGTGTGTGTAAGCACAGATTTTTAAAAATTGGGTGCTAATTTCAGAAAAATTGTAAAGTCATATTTTTGCTTTAAAAGTCATATTTTTGGTTTAATTGGTCATATTTAAATGGTTTTAAGGTCATGAATGCTTGCATATTTCTAACATTTTTGGATCATAGAAATCCTCGTCCTATTGATAACATTACAGAATTCAGACTTTCAGAGGAAGAAATGACAGACTGAAGACAGCTCCGTGAAAAGTGGATCTGACAACCACAGTGAAGAACTAGACCAGTTCTTTGAACCTCTCTGGACAAAGAGAGGATGGGAAATTGCTCACAAGTGCCTAGACAGTTGCTCCTCATGAGGAGACAACAAGACAGCAGTCTCTGGTGGGTTTTGAGCACTGGGAGACAAGGGAATAGCTATCTTAATTTTTATTTTATTTATACTTCAAATTTCGTCACTACCCATCTCACACGAAGCTCAAACTGCGGTCAGCACCTTTAAAAGGACATTAAGTTTGCATACTTCCTTTCCTAATCACATTTGGAAATTGCTTATTAACTACTTTTCAGCTATTAGAAACCTTTGGATGACAAGTCTGAAAACACCAGGTGAGTCTGCCTTTGATCCTTAATAAAAGAAAATTTTAACTACAAGCTTAAGAACTTAAAAATGTTTGAAATAAACAGCAAAAAGCTAATTAAGACTTTGATTTTAGAAAATTATAAATGGATTAAAGGTCTAGATAAATTTGAAATAAGATTTTGGAATTAATTATAAAGAATCCTTCCCATGAGAAAGTTGACTTTAAATTTTTTCTACAGCATTAAAGAGATAAATAATTTTTAAAAATTGGACACTAGAGGGAACTAAAGATTTTAATTAAAGGAGAAGAATACATAAACCTGATTAACAGCTACAGAATGACTCAAAATATTATAACATTGGAAATACTGAAGGATAGTTTTGAAAAATGGAATCAGAAGTTAATATCAACAATGTCAATAGTAATGTTCGCTTCTATAGCTACACTGTGTCCAAAAGGTGTTTTGGAAGAAAAGGCAAGTTTTATCTAACAAGACACTGAGTTGGCACTGAAAGTGGATCTACAAATGACAGGCTACAAGAAAGACATGGAAAAAGATGTTTCATTGGCATACAAAAGAAATCAGTTGATGCTTTAAAAATCAAAAGGGAATTACAAATAATAAACCAAGAGTGTGACCTGGATAATTCTTTGATATTGGATTTACAAAAGAGATTTGTTAAAGCTCGGATGAATCTTGTGAGAAGGCGTAAAAAAAGAAATGAAAAGAAATCAAGTGCTATGGCATTACTTAAATGGATTGAAGATTAAGACTGTTAGAAGTAAAAGGAAGGAATATAAAATTGGTTTATTTGATCAAGGTTAAAATAGATATATTGTTATTTCTGGCAACCCTTAATGGACTTTTGCTGACACCAGAACTGAAATGATGATGCTTTATGGATTTTTATGGAGCCAGTTTGGTCTAGTTGGTTAAGGCAATGGGCTAGAAACCAGGAAACTGAGAGTTCTAGTTCCGCCTTAGGCATGAAAGCTAGTGGATGACCTTGGGCCAGTCATTCTCTCTCAGCCCAACTCACCTCACAGAATTATTGTTGTGGGGAAAATAGGAGGAGGAAGGAGTATTAGGTACCGTATGTTCGCTGCTTTGAGTTATTTATAAAAATAATAAAGGCAGGATCGAAAATAAATAAATAAATAAAATTTGTTTATAGATAAGAGATGGGACATGGGAAGAAGAGATCATTGGTTTTAAATTAAGAGGAGATAAAAAGTTACCACTTTTTAATATATTTTTCTTTTTCTTTACTATATTCCTTCCTTCCTTCCTTCCTTCCTTCCTTCTCTACTTTTTTCTTTCCCTTTACACTTTTTACTCTCTTTCTTTCTTTTTCTATTAGTTTTTACTATTGCAATTATAATCTTTAATAAAATTATTTTTTAAAAAAGAGATAACATTACAGAATTCCCATCTCTTCTAATTCCACTCCGCATACCCATCACCTATATTTCTATACATTAGTTCTAGAAGAAATAAAGTTTATTTTTACTGTGCACAGTCCTACTTGTAAGATAGGAATCTTACTAATATTTCCATTGTGGTAAACTGGGGATACAGCAAGAAAGCAACAGTATGAAAACCAGAAAGAATACTGTTACATGTTTTTTTTAAAAAGGAACCCCAATGCAGAAGGACATGGGAATTGTCTAAAAGAATTACTATATTTTAACACAAGAAAGTAAGACTTATTGCTGATCTGCAGTAATGCACAATGATGTTTGTTATCATTTCAAAGAGAGTTCGGGGGGTGGGTTGTTGTGGGTGGTGGTAGTTTTTTGACAAAGAGACAAAGTATAAGATTTTTGAGCACTATAGTCAGAGATTTGTTGTTCTGTTTATGACATAATTTCCACGCCTTTTCCCCTCTTAATATAGTACTATGCTTATCAGTTTTGAGCTGTATCAATCCTTTAATGCTGGCTAGTTAAAGGTCTAATTTAGCAAGTTAGGATGATAAACATTAAATTGACTAAGATCTACTGGCAATTTACAAAGAAGCTTGAAAGCTAAAAGGGATAGAGTCATTTACCTGCTGATGGCAGAACAAGATGAAAAAGAGAAACATCACCGACTAATAATCTGAAAATTAAGAATTTCTTGGCTATCAGAGGTGAAAGGGAATACAAATAATTAGGGAGATTCTGAATAGACATGCTCATGGATGCTTCAGATGTCTGGAAACAAAAGGTCAAACTAGATTTTTCATTAAACTTTTTATAAGACAAACTCTATGATCAAAAATAGAAGGCTTTGAATGCATGGGTAGCTATCGCCTACCTCACCATCTCTAGTTTCCACTGTTCTGACCACAATGCTCCTCTTCAGGCGAGCCTCAGAGACTGACTTGGTGTCAAGGCTGGTTTCTGGTAAAGAGGAAAAGAACAGCTGGGTCATTGCCACTGAGCATAACTTTGACTTGGGAGCCACTGCACTGGTGATCTGTAGTGAGCTTTGAGATATGAGACCGTAAGAAAAGTAATGACAAAGAAAATGCTGAAGGACTTTCTTAGGGGTGGTGATGGGGAAAAAAAAACACTCTGATGTAACATGCAATGTCTTTCACTCTGTAATGCTGCTTCATTGAACACCTAGCATGAAAACATGGAAGAAACTTTGCTAGATAGTGCTGCAGGTAGACTAAACATAAGTAATGTTGCTGGACATAACTAATCCATAATGGCATCTTTGGTGTTAGAAGACAGAAAAAAACGATTTAAGGCCCTAAGATAGACTTTTGACTTTTTAGTTTGGAGTATTTTTAACAGCCTCTCCTAAATTAGGCAACAACAAAAATGTAGTAACTGAGAAAGAAGCATATACGACATATATACGAAACAGAGAACTGGTATAGCATTTAACAGGGCGATGCTTCTGTGCTTCACGGGGTTGATTATCTAAGGTGCATAGATGCAGAATTTTTAAATGGCTGGGTTGGAAGTTGGAAGCAGAGATTTATCAAGTGCAGTCCACTTTGTTCTAAGCTGGCTGAATGTCAGGACCTACAGTGTTTCTATGCTGGATCGCAACAAAAGGTTTTGAGATGATCAGCATTCCAGTATCACTGAACTAGAACACATCTTTGAAGAGGAGATAAAAGAGATGCCATATAAGAGTATATAACTTCCCCTACAGCTGCAGGAGCAAGGGAAAAGACACTCTGGATTCAGTTATTGGCCCGAGAAAGAGTTTCAATAAGCAAGGAATATTTTTTTCTTTATTTCCAATAAAATTCTCAATATTTGTGAAAGCTCTTCAAAATTTTTGGAGTTAGGCAGGAAATAAGTATATAGAAAATAAACAAATTTATAAACATGTTTGTATGTTTATTTTGGTACTTCTTGTACTTACTGTATTATTTTTAATGTTTTGAGAGTTTTACTGTTTCAAATTACTTTATAATCCAAGAACTTTGGTTACTGAGAGGATTAGAAATAATAACATAATCATAATCATAATCATATACATTTTTAAAGTATCCATCATTCTGGCTGCTGCTTCTGTATTTCCTTCTGAGGTTGAAGCCTATTCAGTTATTTTATTTCCATAAAGAGGCAATTTGCCACAGTTTCCTGTTCCAAAGATAACCAGCTGTGCCAAAGCCATCTTTCTACAGCCCACTGGTCAGAAGATAGGGAAGCATTCAGTTCTTAAAAAAAAGAATAGTACTGATTCAAGCAGGAGGGACCGTATGTGCTGACTAGCAAGGCAGAACGAATATCTTACCTCGGATCTGAAGGTTGGAGAAAGTCTGTACTGGGATAGTAATCCTGCAGAAGTAAGCAAGGAACAATGTGGGTTTGGGAATTATGTACTAATCTTTTCATTTCTCCCTCCTTCCCCAATCTCTGTCCAGTTCATCAATTAATTTCAGATTTTGTTTTAGACAAGGTATAAGATCAAAGAAGCACTAGTAAAAGAAACAAGAATCTGACAAAGTTGTTGCTCAAACTGACATGAAACAGTAAAAACAACCATATTTCAGAGCCAAGGTTAACAGACAGGAGCTTTCCACACACATCTTACTCCTAAACTAAATGGAGAGTTTTAGCATGGTGAATTCAGAATTTTGAACCTATATGGTAGCTCAATGGGACAAAGACATGTCTTCTTTCAAACCTGATTGTATTGGATCACTTTTTAAAATATTAAACTGCAGTGTCTGACTAGCAACAAGACAACCCCGAGGCATACGTTTTATCTCTCTCATGGTATTTCCTAATCATCTGTCCCAGCTTTGGAGGGAGACCTAATCTCCACATAAAGTAGAATGAACCAGAAGAACTCTGAAGTGAGAGAATAGACTATAATTTTAGATTGCAGATGGGGATTAGTATCTTATCTATCTGACTATCCATTCATCCATCCATTTATCCACCTACCCACCTGCAAGCAGAAAACAGATTGAAGTTGTGGTTAGGTTCCACTTAGAATGGAATCAGTAACAGGCAGGGAAAGTGACAATGCCCATATACTGGGCAATTAATTGGTAGGTTGGTTACAAGTTGGTAGTGCAATCCTTCTCCCAGTTGCCTTCTAAGGGTATAGGGCTATGCTGCTTACACCTACTGAGTAGGGTCCCTGTAGTCCTTCTATGATCCACTAGGACTTAGCCTTTGGGTTGGCTGAAGGCTTCCTGAGCCTATCTGGTCCTCCAGGACCTGATGCAGATTTTATCATGGGTACAGTGACCCTATTTTCTTGGAAAAAGTATAGGACAAACCTGAAAAAGGGGCAAATCTGAACAAGATTCATAAGGATTAAAAAAAATTGTTTATGTTTATATCTTTGCTTTACAAAGGAAAATTTGAGAGCGAAAGCAAGAAAATAAGTAATTAAATTAAATAAAGCTAAAGGACAGCAGAACTGTCCCTTATAATAAAGGATGTATGGGAGGTCACTGTAATCATGGGGGTTGTTCCTCCTGTGACCCGCTGCCTTCCACCTGCCTCTCCCAGGAAATTAGCACAGAGTGGACAATAGCTGGCAACCAGATCTGTTTTGTGGGTCACTGCCACTGGGCCGCTTTAGTGGGTCTTAGCTGCTGTGGGGCTAATTCATAGGAATACTCCCTAGGCCTGTCTGCTTTACCCATCCTACTTAGCCTCCTCCTGGCTTTGGCGTTGTCCTCCTTTCATAGTTTCGGATGCTGCAGTTTCAGGCAAGCTCATCCAGATGGCTGTTTTCCTTTGGCTCTTCAGGTTTTCAGCCTGCCATCTCTAAGGAAAAATGTCCAGCTCTTTCCAGGCTCTGATGGCTTTTCACTCCCTTCAGCCGGCTTCAAGAGCATGAAAAGGCTTTCCTCGATCTCTTTACTGGGCTGTAAATTCTTTCTTTTAACTTGCTGATGTCGTGATCTGCTGGGGCCATTTAAAAAGAATGGAGGAAGGACAGGCTGCAAAGCATTCCTTTTTTGCATGTTGTACAGGCCCATCCTTCCCTAGAAGCTCAGCCAGCTCCTTCTTGTGCCAGTTGCCTACCTGAGGGAATTGCAGGAACTTAACATAGGAGAACATTTAAAATATGACCCCAGTGTGATATTGTACAATTTCTTCTGATACCTCAGGACATTAAAGACTCACTCTGCTGTACATCTAGACCAGTGTTTCTCAACCCTGGCAACTTGAAGATGAGTGGACTTCAACTCCCAGAATTCCCCAGCCAGCAGTTTGTTGAGAAATACTGATCTAGATCAAAGCTAATATACAGATGAGGTCTGCTGTTTTCTGATAGGGCAAGGCTGACCACTGACAGGATTCTCAGCAATTTCACTGGGAAAGCTGTTACGCAAGAGTGTCAGGACAAGAAACGGATCTGTATCTTACCTACTCTCTTCTCCCTCCAAGAGTTTGCGGTAAGTAGCAATCTCAATATCTAGTGCCAGTTTGACATTGAGGAGATCTTGATATTCCTGGAGGTGACGAGCCATCTCCTCTTTTAAGCTCCGACTGTCTTCCTCCAACCGAATCACTGTGTCATGATAGTTGGTAGTCTCAAGAGCATAACGATCTTCCAACTCTCTCAGTTGCCTCTCCAAAGATTCATTCTGCAAGGAAAAAAATGAAAAGGTTATTGATGAGGCAACAAGGCAGTGATCAACCACTACTGTAATCAGCACAGAGAAAGAGTCACCTGCTGGCTGCAGCTCACAGGGAGCTCTAAGTGACACTAGCAAGAATGGTCAAGGTTGACCACACTATGGTCCCTGAAAGTGACCCATATTTACTTTCCAGCTACATTCATAAACTGTTCAGTCATGTCCGATTCTCAGAGACTGCCTGGACAAGTCCCTGCAGTTTTCTTAGCAAGGCTTTTCAGAAGTGGTTTGCTATTGCCTGCTTCCTAGGGCTGAGAGAAAGTGACTGGCCCAAGGTCACCCAGCTGGCTTTGTGCCTAAGGTGGGATGATAACTCATGGCCTCCCGGTTTCTAGCCTGTTGCCTTCACCACTAACTCAGCTGATGGAAGGGCTTTTGTGGTTCCATCTCACCCTCTGCTACAGCCATGTAGAATGACCACTGATGGAGACAGTTTGGTGGTGGTGGAGGCAAATAGATGATTTCAACTGACTCAGTGGAGAGATGCTCTCTGTTTTATCTCATCATCTGTTGTGGCTGAGGAGAAAGTTATTAACTCCCTCCTGCTGCTATCCATAGAAACTATGAGCTGGGACCAGCCAACCCCCTGCTAGCCAGATATTTTGGACATTTCGGTATTTCCACGCATCAGCTCCACCTACCGAGCCTTTAAGGGACTCCAGATCACAAGTGAGGGCCTGCAGCTGCCGGCGGTACTCGTTGGCTTCCTGCTTGGCTAGACGCAGTGCCTCAATGTTCCGTGCTGCGGCATCACTCAGATCTGCAAACTGTCAGATACAAGTTAGTTATTTCCAAAAGTTGCAGCCAGAAGTTTAAACAACATTATCCGGCCTTTCCAATCCTTCATCACCCAGTTCTTGAAGCTGAGCAGTCAACTATGCCTGGATCTCTGCCATTAAGAAAGTCTTTGGCTCCCATGCCAATGGAAACACCAAACCTGAATTCAAATGGGCTGCCCCTCAGAGGAGAGGCAAATCAGAGGCTTGCAATTTCCATAGCAGGTAATGCAGAACAGTTAATATTCTCCTGCTCTATGTTGACCGGGCCTCAGATGGTTTTTTTTTTAAAAAACCAGTTTTTTACATAATAATGATGGCAATGACAATAACATACATAGTTGGAGGAGAACAAAAGAATATTTGCTTTTAGCCACATATCCCTGTCCTTATTCTTACGATCAAAGTAAACATGATTCGTCTTCCCCTCAAAGGACTTCCACTCATGCAGCAAAGAGTGAAATACAACCTGCCTAGAGCCTAAGTAGGCAGCACACAATGTTTTGTAAATAAAATTAATAGCCTGAATTTCTAACACTGAATTGAAAGTTGTTGTTGCCCATGCTACTCCAGTCAGTGTCTTGCATCTTGATTAGCCTGGCCCCCTTCTTCAGTATCAGAAATGCTGGCCAGAAGATATTGGAACAGAAGCCCTTAGTTATGCTACATTCCCTTTGATGGTCCTTCTTATTCCTGTCCATAGTATTGGAGCTATACCTTTGACTTGTACCATTCCTCAGTCTCATGCATATTGTTTGTGGCCATGGACTCATACTGGATACGGATCTCACGCAGGGCAGATGTCAGATCAGGTTTGGTCATGTCCATCTCGATGTGGACCTGCTGCTGCTGCAAATACTCCCGCAGCTCCCGCAGTTCCTGAGAAAGTGATGGAAAGGTTTTTAAGCCAGAAGCATCAGTGTTGGGGCAGGCCCAAGTTTCCCTGGAATGAAGTCACCCTAGAGAATGCAGACATACAAATTTACACAAGTGGTATGGAGCAGATACATGGGTCTTGCATGTGCCCTTTATTTGGTACACTGCGATGGTGGCATAATGAAATGCTTTCATGTGTAACAAGCTCTCTACAGACTCAGAAAACATAGAATGTTTCCATCAATGGTGCCTGATTTTCCAGCACTCTCTCTCTCCCCTCCCCCAAATATCAAGTGGTTCAGTTCAGAACAGTTTTACTTTACCACTTTGCAATTGCTTGTATGAAATTGGTCTCTCAGAGAGAGTTATGTGGTGACCTCTCGTTGTTCCTTCCAAAGCACTGAAAATTCAGGCAGATCTATGACCTTGGGGATTCATCGTTGACTAATGTGATTCCCGATTGCCAGCTTCTAACACCAATGCTGTCTTTTTTCTCTCTAACTAACCACCCAGCCAATCTTATTTCAAACAACCACCACCAAAAAAAGAAGTCCTCCCAATGGACTGAATGCAATAATTCACAGCCTATGCGGTTTTCAAAGGGAAATCTTTAAAAAGTTTCCACTATGAAATCTTGGCAGAATTTACAGGAGAACTCTTCCAGGTATGGAGTGCTATGTCAGTGGTAGTTTCCCCAAATTCACCTACTCTTCCATTGTGTGCATATTTGCTTATCTATTATATTTATATTCCACATTCCTCTGAATGCTCAAGGTGTTATACGTGGGGTGTGCGTGGTCTCCCCTACTTTGATCCTCACACCCGTTCTATTGAGGTAGGCTGAATGGAGAGATAATGTCCAAAGTTTCTGGGTCACCCACCTTAATCACTACACTACAGAAGCATGAGAAACACACCTCACAAATGCAGAGGAACAATCAGCTGCTACAAAACTCATGCTTGTGTGACCAACAATACTGTAGTTGAGTCTGTGTGAGTGTGTGTGTGCACGTTGCTGATTTAGTCCTAATTTTTGTCAGCAAAAGTACATAGATCAGAACATCCTGTGAAAGAAAAGATGTAACACTTTACTTGACTCTAATTTTCTCAGGCATACCAAGTTGGAGCATTTCTTCCCTCTCTGCTTCCATTCTCCCCTTTGCAAGTTACTCACTCTTTAGTCAGAGCACTGTAGTAGATTTCATAAGAATTTGTGTCAGCAAAACCAATCCTAATCTGTCTAATATAGATTTACTATTTCTACAGGTATTATTTAATGGGGATTGTAGGACACATATTGATTTTATAGCATTCTTGTAATTTTTACTTTTGTTTTAACTGATAATCTTAATTGTGGTTGGACCATGCCGTGGGGTGTTGGTGGTGTTATAATTGTTGTTACTGTTAGTTTTAACCCTTTCTAGACAATTTCACAATCCCTATAAAAATGGCGTGGCTTGATTTTGCCTGTATATTCCTCAAGCAGCTTTCTCCTGGTTATATGATATCCTAAGTTTGAAAGACCACTTGGTTGCTTGAAAGAACCATCATAAAAGCAGTCAGAGTTAAAAACAGGTTTTGGAGGGAAATAAATTAAGGAGGATGGGTTGGGTCACACCTTGTATATTCCATAAGTGAGGCTATACTCCTACAGACTCAGCCCCATGCTGCATTCAAACTGGAGCTTTCGACTCAGAACTAGAAGTGAGTCTCTTAACACTCTCCCCCACTTCTGAGAGCTACAGAGTGCAGTGCTTCCTGTTCCGAGAGACAAAATGATTTTTTGAGTTCAGAATCTTCATAAATGCTTGTGGTTTAAAGGCTACCAATTAGCCACAGCTCATAAGCAAGCAGAAAAACATGAATTGGCAGTTGCTTGTAGGCTAAGTTTGGCCAAAGACTAAACAAAGTTAAAAAAAAAAGTGAGTAATGTTTCTCTTGAGTTGGTCTTGACTCCTGATGACTACATAGAGATATGCATACAGTGCTCATGGCAACAGAACAGAAGGGGTTGTTGTTGTTGTTTTAAACTTCATAATATAACCTTCAGGTCCGGGCTTTCCTGGAGCCCTCCCATCCAATAACTAATCAGGTTCTACCCTGCTTAGCATTCTTAAGATCAGCCCAAGTTGCCTTTTGGGCTGTTGTTGTTTATTCATTTAGTCGCTTCCAACTCTTTGTGACTTCATGGACCAGCCCACGCCAGAGCTTCCTGTCGGTCGTCAACACCCCCAGCTCCCCCAGGGACGAGTCCGTCACCTCTAGAATATCATCCATCCATCTTGCCCTTGGTCGGCCCCTCTTCCTTTTGCCTTCCACTCTCCCTAGCATCAGCATCTTCTCCAGGGTGTCCTGTCTTCTCATTATGTGGCCAAAGTATTTCAGTTTTGCCTTTAATATCATTCCCTCAAGTGAGCAGTCTGGCTTTATTTCCTGGAGGATGGACTGGTTGGATCTTCTTGCAGTCCAAGGCACTCTCAGAATTTTCCTCCAACACCACAGTTCAAAAGCACCGATCTTCCTTCGCTCAGCCTTCCTTATGGTCCAGCTCTCGCAGCCATATGTTACTATGGGGAACACCATTGCTTTAACTATGCGGACCTTTGTTGTCAGTGTGATGTCTCTGCTCTTAACTATTTTATCGAGATTTGCCATTGCTCTTCTCCCAAGGATTAAGCGTCTTCTGATTTCCTGACTGCAGTCAGCATCTGCAGTAATCTTCGCACCAAGAAATACAAAGTCTTTCACCGCTTCTACATTTTCTCCCTCTATTTGCCAGTTATCAATCAAGCTGGTTGCCATAATCTTGGTTTTTTTGAGGTTTAGCTGCAAGCCAGCTTTTGCACTTTCTTCTTTCACCTTCATCATAAGGCTACTCAGTTCCTCTTCACTTTCAGCCATCAAAGCGGCATCATCTGCATATCTGAGATTGTTAATGTTTCTTCCAGCGATTTTAACTCCAGCCTTGGATTCCTCAAGCCCAGCACGTCGCATGATGTGTTCTGTGTACAAGTTGAATAGGTAGGGTGAGAGTATACAGCCCTGCCGTACTCCTTTCCCAATCTTAAACCAGTCTGTTGTTCCGTGGTCTGTTCTTACTGTTGCTACTTGGTCGTTATACGGATTCTTCAGGAGGCAGACAAGATGACTTGGTATCCCCATACCGCTAAGAACTTGCCACAATTTGTTATGGTCCACACAGTCAAAGGCTTTAGAATAGTCCATAAAACAGAAATAGATGTTTTTCTGAAACTCCCTGGCTTTTTCCATTATCCAGAGGATATTGGCAATTTGGTCCCGGGTTCCTCTGCCTTTTCTAAACCCAGCTTGTACATCTGGCAATTCTCGCTCCATGAATTGCTGAAGTCTACCTTGCAGGATCTTGAGCATTACCTTACTGGCATGTGAAATGAGTGCCACTGTTCAATAGTTTGAACATTCTTTAGTGTTTCCCTTTTTTGGTATGGGGATATAAGTTGATTTTTTCCAGTCTGATGGCCATTCTTGTGTTTTCCAAATTTGCTGGCATATAGCATGCATTACCTTGACAGCATCATCTTGCAAGATTTTGAACAGTTCAGCTGGGATGCCGTCATCTCCTGCTGCCTTGTTATTAGCAATGCTTCTTAAGGCCCACTCAACCTCACTCTTCAGGATGTCTGGCTCTAGCTCACTGACCACACCATCAAAGCTATCCCCGGTATTGTTATCCTTCCTATACAGGTCTTCTGTATATGCTTGCCACCTTTTCTTGATCTCTTCTTCTTCTGTTAGGTCCTTGCCATCTTTGTTTTTGAGCATACCCATTTTTGCCTGGAATTTACCTCCGATGATTCTAATTTTCTGGAAGAGGTCTCTTGTCCTTCCTAATCTATTGTCTTCTTCCACTTCCATGCATTGCTTGTTTAAAAATAATTCCTTATCTCTTCTGGCTAACCTCTGGAATTTTGCATTTAATTGGGCATATCTCCCCCTATCACTGTTGCCTTTTGCTTTCCTTCTTTCTTGGGCTACTTCTAGTGTCTCAGCAGACAGCCATTTTGCCTTCTTGGTTTTCTCTTTCTTTGGGATGTATTTTGTTGCCGCCTCCTGAACAATGTTGCGAACTTCTGTCCATAGTTCTTCCGGGACCCTATCTACTAAGTCCAGTCCCTTAAATCTATTCTTCACCTCCACTGCATATTCCTTAGGAATATTAGTGAGCTCATATCTAGCTGATCTGTGGGTCTTCCCTAATCTCTTTAGTCTGATCCTAAATTGTGCAAGAAGAAGTTCGTGATCTGAACTACAGTCAGCTCCAGGTCTTGTTTTTACTGACTGTATAGATGTCCGCCACCTTTGGCTGCAAAGGATGTAGTCAATCTGATTTCAGTGTTGTCCATCTGGTGAAGTCCATGTATAAAGCCATCTTTTAGGTTGTTGGAAGAGAGTGTTTGTTATGCAGAGTGAGTTGTCTTGGTAAAATTCTATCAGCCTATGTCCTGCTTCGTTTTGTTCTCCCAGGCCATGCTTACCTGTAATTCCAGGTGTCATTTGACTGCCCACCTTAGCATTCCAGTCTCCCGTGATGAAAATAACATCTCTTTTAGGCGTGTTGTCCAGTAGGTGCTGCAGATCCTCATAGAACTGCTCTACTTCAACTTCTTCAGCATCTGTGGTTGGGGCGTATATTTGGATCACTGTGATGTTAGATGGCTTGCCCTGAATTCGAATTGAGATCATTCTATCGTTTTTTGGATTGTATCCAAGCACTGCTTTAGCCACTTTACTATTAATTATGAAGGCTACTCCATTTCTTCTGTGGTCCTCTTGTCCACAGTAGTAGATCTGGTGGTCATTTGATGTGAAGTGGCCCATTCCAGTCCATTTCAGTTCACTGACGCCCAAAATGTCTATCCTTAATCTTGACATCTCACCAATAACCACATCCAATTTGCCCTGGCTCATAGATCTTACATTCCAGGTTCCAATGGTGTGTTGATCCTTAGAACATCGGATTCGCCGTTCACCACCAGCACCGTCGGCCGCTAGCCGTCCTTTCGGCTTTGAGCTAGCTGCGTCATCACGTCTGGGGCTAGTTGAACTCATCCTCTGTTCCTCCCCAGTAGCATTTTGACCATCTTCCGACCTAGGGGTCTCATCTTCCGATAGTATACCAACATATCTCTGGTTGTACTGATCCATTTAGTTTTCACGGCAAGAATACTGAGGTGGGTTGCCATTACCTTCCCCAGGGATCGCATTTAGTCTGACCTCTCTGTCATGACCTTCCCGTCTTGGGTGGCCCTTCACGGTTTAGCTCATGGCATCATTGAGGTGCTCAAGCTCCAGCACCATGACAAGGTAACAATCCTTTGCTGAAGTGAGCTGGGCTACCATTTACTTATTGCTACCTATACCTCCTACATCAGAAAAGGAATTATTTGACCATCAGACCATTTGACCTACAACTGAAATCAAGCTTAACTGGCTTGGTTTTTCAATACTTACCTTTTCTTCTTTCCTTTTCTCATTCATGCTAATACTATATTTATTGATATTTGGTAGTTTTGCTTCCGGAACCCTGGAGGTAATTGGGACTACAAAATCAGCATCTCTAGTTCCAGGTTCCAGGAGATGGGCTTTTTAGGTTAAGATTGATGAGTCAGTTTTGAACATGCATCCATATTTAAATATGGTTATGGCAGGAGGGGACAATCTGTAGCTTGTGAGCCACATATGGCCTTGGGGCTGTTTTTTTGTCTCCTACAGGACATCAGAAACCACCACTGAAATTTTGGGAGGAGGAGGGGAAGTTCTCAGCCCTGCCGCTCCTTCCACTATGTCACTATGTCACTACCAAGTTTTCTGCACGTCTTGGACATCTAAGTAAATAAATAAAAATACAGTCTCTGAGTGAAACAAATATGCCCACCTCTGTATTATGGGACTGGTGACTGCATTAAATCAGAGGTGTACAATCTGAGGCCCTGGGGCTGAATGCTGCTCTCCAAAGTCTTGGTTTTTAACTTATTCCCATACTGTAATTTAAATGAAACAGAATATTATGAATTATATGACTGGAGGATAATATTTTTTCTTGGCTCTATCTAATGTTATTTGGTGTCTGCCCATCACACACTGCACAACAACATGTGGAGCTCATCCCATAAGAAATTATGCACCTCAAGACTAAATAATCTCCTCAGGACTTTTCTAGCTCAAGGATGTTGAGTATAAAGGACTCTGGATTAAAGGGAGCAAGATATTTTGCAAAAAATCCCTTGGAAGATGTCTGTAAATTAACTGAAGGTGATCACGTGCTCTTAACCAGAAGGATAAGAAGACAGCTTGCTTGGATTGTTTCTTCTTCCTCCCAAACACACAAATCCAGATGTCTTTATAAAAACTGCACAATATAATCAATTTTCAGTTCTGAGGCAGGTTGAGACTAACAGAGAGCCATATTGGAACTATGGAAGACTATCTATTCAAAGGTAAACTGTGGACTTTACTGATTTCTGTATAAATATGACATTCCAGTGACCCCATTTTAAAAGAAGTTAAACCTAGATAACATTGCATTCTGGAATTATTGTGGCAGAGAATTGGAGTGGGAGATAACATTGAGCATGATAGTAAAAGTAAAGTAAAAAAGAATTTAAGAACTGTTTGCATAAAGTATAATAGTCAGTCAGTGAGTCTGATGACAAACAGGTTAGCTTTCCAAACAACGCAACTAAGCATCACTATATTTTGTATGGCAGTATTTCCCAATCTATTCCTCTTCTGATGTGTGGGATTACAGGTTCCATAGTTTCCACCCAACAAGGCTCTTGGGTGTGCTGGCTGGACTTACACGTCTTCAGGACACCAGGTTATGGGAAGCTGTTGTCCAGTTTTCCTATAATTGAAAACTGATCTGGTTCACACATTTGTGGATTAATGTCCAGTAAGCAGAGTTCAAACACATGCTAAGACAAAACCAAACAATTATGGCATCATGCAATGTGTAAACCCAGCCTGATTGTAGACATTAAAGAAAAACAAGCACTGTCTAGCAAGATGACTAATCTGAGCCTTCAATTTCCTTTTCATACTCTGTTTAAAAAAAAAAAGTGGTAGACTCTGTTGGATTGTACCTCATCATGGATTTTCTTTAGGAAGATAATCTCCTCCTGCAATGATTCAATTTTGCGTTCCAGATCAATTCGGGCTAAAGCAGCAGCATCAACATCCTGTGGGGACAGACAAACTGGGATATGAGAAGGAAAGTCAGCCCCATGCAACTTATTTTAGTACCACAATAATACAGGTAGTCCTCATTTAGTGACTTCATTTGACTCATTTAGCAACTGTTTGCAGTTACGACAATGATGAAAAAGTAACTTTGTGAGCAATCCTTGCATTTATGACCATTGCAGGTCTGTAAAGCAAAGGAAAGCTGAAGTAAGATTGTGAGCACAGTTGTGATTACACTTAGTGACCACTTTGCTTAACAACTGAGTGCCGGTCCCAACTGTGGACGCTAAACGAGGATTACCTGTACATTCTACTTAGGGAGGAAAAGCCAAGCCAGATCAAGAGACAGGCCCAATACAGCCATTTTCACCCACTGTTCAATACGACCTTTCCAAGATCCATTATAGCAACAGTACAAATCAATCTTTTTTTAAAAAGTGTAGCATTATTTAAAATAGCAGAATACAAACAGCATTGGAACAGTTACAACAGCAGGCACTGAGAAAACAATGTTTAAATGCAGTTATTATACCCATCCCTCCATGTGTATTTCCTGGATAATTTTATTAATAAGAGTTTATATATTTTTTAATCCTTTTATTGATAAAGCCACATCTTATTAAACTACAGGAGCATAGACAGCACTGAAAGTAGTTGGGGATTGATCCCCTATTGAGGGAATGACACTTTTCATACTCAGTTCAGAGAAGAAACGTTTATGATGAGAATGTTAATGTGAAATATGCCATTATTTCTCTTGGGAAATCTAATGTGTGCAACAAAGCTCCCTCCAGAAAGGCACTTTGTTCCATCTGATCTCCCTTGGGGGGGAGGGGGAGGGGGGCAACACTGCTACTGCGCATGGTCCATTCATAAAAATCCTATTTTGTGTATAGGATATTTTTTTTCTTGATTGCAAAACTAACTTAGTAATAAAATACACTCTCCTGTTCTCATACCATCCACTGATTCTCAGTGGGAACTGGAACTGATTAATTAAGGGTAATTAGGAAACCCAGTAGCAAGTGAATAAGAAGAAATTTATTAGCTACTTAAAAAGAAAGGAACAAAATAGTATACTATAGTTTTGTTTTCAAAGAAAGACATAAAGCCAGCTGGGTGACATTGGGCCAGTCACTCTCTCAGCCCTAAGAAGGAGGCAATGGCAAACCACTTCCAAAACCTTGCCAAGAAAACTGCAGGGACTTGTCCAGACAGACACTAGGAGTCAATACTGACTTGAAGGCACAGAGAGAGAGAGAGAGAGAGAGAGAGCCCCCAATAGATTAGTTCAGGGTTTCTCAACCAGGGTTCCATGAGAGGTCACTAGGGGTTCCCTGGGGGATCACAATTTATTGTCTTACTGACAATTTATTGTCTTACTGTAAACTGCCCAGAGTCCCTTCTGGGAGATGGGCGGTGACAAATTTGATTAATAATAATAATAATAATAATAATTTTAAAAATTATTTCAAATTGGGCAATTTCACATTTGCAACTCACATAAAGAGGTAAATTTCATTCTTTATTTTTAGTTTAAGAACACTGTTGATGCATCTACACAGGCCTACCCATGAAACAAATTCAATAATTTTGTAACTTCTGGCCTATATTTGAGCCTGAATGTGCAGGTGTTCCCTGAGGCCTGAAAAATATTTCAAGGGTTCTTCCAGGGTCAAAAGGTTGAGAAAGGCTGGATTAGTTGGCTCTTTGTTCTTGTCAAGTCCATGCTGATTTCTGGTAATTACACTATTTTCAAGATGCTTTCAAAATGACCTCTTCCTAATCTGTTCAAGAATCTTCCCAGATACAGTACAGATAGTGACATCATTTGCTGCCTCCAGTTATCTAACATTTCACCTATTCTTTAAAATTTCTCAAAGATAAAAAAAAAAAGTATTCAGCCAGACCATCAGTGAGTTGTTTCTTCAGTACCTAGGCGCAATTCATCTAGCCCTGGAGATTTAAGCTCATTCAAAGTAAATAAGTATCCCCTGATTATGTTTTTATGAATTTCAAGCTTTGGTCCTGTCCCTTCAACTTGTTCTTCACAATTTCCCGATGGAACACAAACTTATTTTTGCTAGAGAAGCTTGAAGCAAAATAGGAGTTGAATAGTTCTATCTTTTGTTTTTTGTTAGCTTCTTCATCGAACAACGGGTAAGAGAGACAGTTTGGTCTAGAGGTTAAGGCTCCGGGCTAGAAACCAGGAGATTGTGAGTTCTAGTCTCGCCTTAGGTGTGAAAGCCAGCTGGGTGACCTTGGGCCAGTCACTTTTTCTCGGCCCCTGACGTCAGGCTTGAGCGACAAGCCGGTCAGTTAATTCCCTGTTGCAATCAACGGATCAACATTCAGTTGATCTGAAAAAAAGTGGACCCTGCATATGCAGGAAAAACGCTAGGAGGAAAAAAATTGAGTGACTGTTCTATTGATGCTTTCCTTTTCCTTTTTATTTTGAACATGTTTAACGAAGCCCTTTTTATTATTCTTAGCATCCTTCACTAACCAAATTACATTCTGAGTTTTTGCTTTCATAATACCAGTTCCAGACTACTTATCTATATACTACTAAATCTCTCATTGTCTTTATCTGTTTGACTGTTTGTGTCCTCAGGTTAGCCCAAACAGTACATTATACCACAACAGTTTTTGAATCAAGGTACCTAAAATCCGCTAACTTAAAGAATGCGTAAAAAATCCAGGACCCACTACTCCTGTGGAATTGAAATTTCCATGATGTTCAGATTGATTTTATTAGCAAAGTTGTGGTTGTTGCAGCATCCCCACAGTCACATGACTGTGATTTCCGATGGTCCCTGCCAGCTTCCCACAAGCAAAGTCAATGGGGAAGTTGGCAGAAGGTTGGAAGTTGTTCCTGCTCCCACTGCTTTTTTGCCCGCCTGTGGCCATTCTGTTTATCTGTTTAGGTAAGTAAATACTGACTTATTATTGAAGTTTGTTTGCCACTACAATTACTTTTCTATTTATGATATATACTCTTCTTAGATGATCACGGGACCATCCAACATTAGGGTAAAAAAAATACGGTCAGCCTAAAATTTAATGTTCATTCTGGTCACATCAGACTGCACTACACAGGTCACAGGGTTGTCCAGTCTCTACTATTCTTTTGTGATATGTCCCTTTTTCTGTTACCTGTATGCATCCTTTTTTGGTTCCAGATTTTCATTAAGGTTTTTGTTTGGCTACATTAGCCTCTTCCATTGTCCTCATTTTTCCCCCTCTTAACTGGAATTATTTGAAAATGTGCTTTTAGTATCTCCTTCTTTAGGAACTCCCAACTATCTCATTCTTTTTTTCCTATTAGCTTCTCCTGCCATGGGATCCTATTTATAATTTTTCTGAAATTATACTCTGATTTTTTGAACTCCAAAGTACATCTTTGACTATGCTTCACCACTAAAGAACTCCATTACGACTGTATTTAGACACGTTCCTCCCAAATCTCCTACTAATTCTACTTCTTCAGCTTCAGAGCCATCACATAGAGCAAGGTACCATACATGGTGGGCATCCTGCCTCTGTTCTTCTAGGACTCAAATCTAAGCTAATCAGCTAGTTTAAATTGGTTAAGTATATATGGACATGTGCATGTGTGAATGATGTGTGTAGTTCAGAAAGTGAATGATAAAAGTTGTAAATATGCATTTCTTTCTATCTGGTCTGAGAACAAGTAATATTCAAGGTGTTATAAAGATACTTTTTTGAGTCTCCACATAACGTGAATAACTGTATTAATCATATGTGATTTTTCAAGACGGGTGGTGGAAAAATACGATAAATAAATAAATAATTATAAAAATATACATGTCATTTCAATTAATTTCTGATTTTTGTCCTGGATCCATCCATTACATTCTGGAGCACACCTCTTGGCATGCAGTTCAAGTGTTGCTCTTTGCTCAGAAAAAGTGACACACCCCTGATTGATATTATCTGTTAAAACAGAATGCATAAAGTATGTCAATTCCAGAATAAACAGCTGATGTAGAAATATGGCAGCTATCTGAATAGGACAGAGGACAGTGCATTCTAGATATGAACCCTTTGAATATTTGTTTCTTTGTTGATATAAAATCTTATTGAAATTCTTAGTTTCATCAGAAAAAAATGAACACACTCAGTGGGCTGCTTCAACTATTATGCAAGTAGCCCAATTTTAGCACTTGAATAATTCCCCGCACAGAAAGTGAAACTAGGGTATCCACAGGGGTGTCAAGATGGTGGCCACAACCATGCGACTGAAGCCTCACCTAGCCCTTTTTTACATGTCTCACAATGCACATAAAAAAGGGCAGGACTTTGATTGCATGGTTGCGACCACCGTCTTGACTTTTTTGACCCCCTCCCAGCAAATGCCCCTGAAGTAAAACAATGTCCAAAGAACCAGGCACCAATTGTGAGGACTTGTATTTTCTTCCCATTTTTCCAAGACAAGATTTGTCATTTTGCCACCTTACCTGTCGGTAGGAAGACAAATTGCTTTCAGCTTCAAGGCGCAGATTAATCTCATCCTGTAATCTTAAATGAGAGTAAGAGAGAGAAGGGTGGAAAAGTAAGGCAGGTTTATTGAATGATCAGTACTCTTCTACCAAAGGCTCTAATCAAGGACAAACATCAAGTTCAAAGCATCTATGGAACACTCAAACCTTCGCAAATCCCCTGCAGTTCATATACACCCATCCTCCAAACTTCTGCAGGCAATAAAGGGATAATAATAATAATAATAATAATAATAATAATAATAATAATAATAATACACTGAAGGCCTGACAGGATTCACAAGGAGGGAAGGCTTAATCACCTTTTCCCTCTCAATCAGCCATTGGGAGGAAGGAAACTTGGAGAAAAGTGCGGCTTTGTGTGCATGTGCATGGGTGTGTGGGCCGGGGAATCTGTCAAATATAATGAGAAGTGATTAACGGTTCCCGCCTTTCATTCTCTCACTGTCAGGAATTTTAATTGATTTTAACACTTGGCTCTGTAGGGTGGCACTTTGGTAATATGCAACTCCCAGGGGTAAAAATAATGTGGAATGTTTTTACTTTTACAACATTTTTCCAGGCCTAGCTAGTCCCTCATCTTGGCCCTGTTCTGTAATCCAGGTGGTCAGCGGGACCACCCACCGGTAGAGCTAGCCAGAGCTCAAGTGAGCAGCCTCAGTCCTAATGTAATGTTGGAGATCAAGCTGGTGTGTATTTCTTGATCAAACTGCAGGATCAAGCCTAAGTCCAAGGACCACCTGTAACTGGTATCCAGATTGTAACTCCTATAAAAGCAATGTGTCCTAGCAACCTACAGAATGGGAAGGCCAAAGGAAAGGGGAAGCAGGGGGAGAGAGAAAAGGGCCTTGCAAAAGCAGGAAGAGTACAGAGTGTCCTTGCCCATCACAGTAGGGAATGTGAGTCATGGCTAATCTAAAGGAAAAAAAAAGAGAGAGAGAGATCCCCCATATTTGAGGAGCAGTTCTGTGATTGCTCTTATACTGCTATAGCTCTCCTCCTGCTGGTCTGGACTCAGATGGGACTGGACCTTTTTGTGATGATGTTCTATAGGCGGGATGGTCAACCAGAGGCCCTTTCAGGAGCCTCTGCTATCCCAAATTGCTGAAAAGTGGCAACACAGTTTACTGCCATTTGGAGGCACAAAATATATACAAACTGTAATGTAAACCATAAAATAAGGAAACTTTCCCCATAATTCTGGGAATATTTTTTTCTTGTTCCCTTCCATGTTTGTCATGGTCCTATCCATTTCGTATCATCTCCCACTGTATGCTTTTCTCTCCCAAGAACAGGTCAATGCAGCCCAGTATCTAGAGCAGTGTTTCTCAATCTTGGCCACTTAAAGGTGTGTGGACTTCAACTCCTAGAATTCCCCAGTCAGCCATGCTGACAGGCAGGTCAAAGGCATTTTGCTACCTGAGGCAAAGGACAAGGTTTAGACCCTCCCCTGCTCCAAATGCCATGTACAGAAGCAGATCGAACTGCCATTTAAATCTCATTTCAGTAACAGTGATGACTGGACAAGCCTTCCCTTGTAGTTGATTAAAGGTTACACACCAGAGTAGCTGAGGATATTCATGAATGATGGAAATCTTTTGCCATCTCAGCAACTGCCAAATGCCTCCTTCTGTCTAATAACAGGGCCAGCACTCTCTTGATCTTGAATAAGTCCCTCCGGTTGGAGGAGATGGGCAGTGACAAATTTGATAGATAGATAGATAGATAGATGGATAGATAGATAGTTAGATAGATATTATGGGGTTTGCTTACACCGTAATACCTACAATGCTCTTGTTTTAAAGATAGCTTGAGTTTCAGAGAGGAAAGGGGGACTATTGAATTGAGGATGGAACAATAGAACTGAATAATGCCCTATAGTGCCTCTCGGAGTTGACAATGAATTGTAATTTTAAATGTGACCAAAGGAGAAATTTATTAAATATTTGGAAGAAATACAAATTAACTAAATGTAATGAGTTACATTTAAATTAAAACAAATGCAATTTCTGTCTTGGCCCTACTCACTTGAGCATGCTATATTATGGTATAGTGTAATTTGTAAATTGTATATGTGTGTGTGTGTGTGTATACATACATACATATATACATACATACATATATATATATATATACACACATACACATATATACATATATATTATGCATTTCCTGTGTTTTCTATCTAGTTGAAACCTCCCAGGAATAAATGAACAATGAACAATTGTAAGTCAGAAATAAGAAAAGCAGATGATTAAAAGCTACCCATGCAATGGATCTGCTGCTTTCAAGCTTTTTACTTCAGGAAAGTCTTTACATTAACTCATGCTCACTTTATAAGATATGCTAGCCAGAAATTCAGACTTCACTATCAGATTGTATTACTGGGGAAAATGTTCCCCCAAAACCTCTGCTGCTGCCTCGTACTGCAGGAGATGATCAGCAATGATGGGCAAACTGCCACTAAGAGAAGTCTGCTGTTATTTACTTTCTTGCTGAAGAACTAATAGATTTCTGAAGAATCACATTTTGTGAAACTCTATGCTCTATAAAGTGTATTTCCTCAATGTAGAATTCCTAGGATGTGCTGAAATTGAAGTTCTCAGAATTCCAGGCCACCAAGCTAACTGGAATTTTAGGAGTTGCAGTCTTAACATCTGGAGGGCACTAGTTTGGAGAAACAGGCTCTAGCCAATTCCATAGCCAAGCAGCATGTGGCAAGGGGATGCAAATATGCCCCTCCCTAAAATTATTTAACTAATCTGACTGATTGAAAAATCTATTTCAAATCTGGAAGAGGCAGATCTTGACTAAATCATCCCCAATTATCACCTTGAAATCCTAGATCACTTTAAATCTTAGAATTCCCCAGCTTCCACCTATACTGCCATGTTCCAATTCTCTGGCCATGTTTAGGAACTCCCCACCCCACCAAATGAAAACCGGAAAGGCTTTCTTACTTTTGCCGGAGGTTGTTGAGATCCTCCAGCATGTTGTCTCTCTCGATCTCCAACCGGACTTTAGAGTTGGAGAGTTGGTCTACTTGGTGGCGTAGTTCCCTCATCTCTTCAAGGTAAATGTCAGCCAACTTATTTGGCTCCTTGTCTCGGATTTGATTGAGCTCAGCCACAAGAACTTTGTTCTGTTGCTCCAGGAAGCGAACTTTTTCAATGTAGCTGGCAAAACGGTCATTCAGCTCCATCATTTCCACCTTCTCATTGGTGCGGGTCTCTTTGAATTCACTGTTGAGGGCATCCGCCAAAGAAAAATCCACCTTGTCGGAGGAGAACTTGGCGCCAGAATGGAAACTGAGCCTGGCTGTCTTCAGCTTAGTGAGAGAGAATTGGGTGGCGGGAGATGGAGAAAAGTATCTGCGGCCTGGCGAGAACCTCAGGGCATGGTGGACAGAGGTGGTTTGTGAGCCGAAGCGTCTTCCATAGGATGAGACTCTGTGTCCTTCCATGGTCAAAACAGTTTTGCAGGCTCTGCACACTCAGGCTTTTCTGTATGTGTGCTGCACTGGGTTTTATGCAGAAGGATTAACCATCCCTGCCTGATCATATGCCTGAGAAGGGCTGGAAGAGGGGGAGGAATGGGTTGCCTGCCAGGCCCCAACATATTTCATATTTACCATGCCAAGTGCCCTGTGCCCTGGCAAAGCACGAAAAGAAAGACATCAGGCAGGAGGCTTTGAGCGTTCTTGATCAACAAGAAAGAGAAAGCACTTGGATGACTTTGCCCATCTATGAAGGCCACCATCTCCCTGTAACTCACATGTTAAGGCAGTGTGATGCTATCAAGAGTTATGTCCCCTTGCCCCCCCTCCCCCCTTGCAACCATTCACCTCCTCAGTTTTCTGGATCTAAGGTATGGAAGGAAGAAGTAGGAAAGAGTTTCAGACTGAAGAAGTACAGCAAGCTAGAGCAATTTTTTTTGGAATGTGAGTAGCAACGTCTTGTCTTTTTCTCAGCAATCTACTGCATTTTCTTTAAGTATCCAAATGCCATGAGTCTGATTCATCTCACAAGCAGACAGCTGAGAAACTAATTAAACCAGATTTAAATTAAATGCCTTTTCAACTCTCGGACTTTCGGTTCCAGCAGTTCCTTAAAGACAGGGGTGAGAGTGATCCTCCATATTTTTAGATTTCTTTTCAATTCAGATTTGAGTTGGAGATACATCTGGTGCCATTAAGAGAAGACAAGACTAACAAGAGTGGGCACACAAGCAATCAATGGGTTAACTTAGTTTTACAAAGAGATGCCAGACTAGAACTTGCTTGGAAAATACTTATACAGTATATATGTATTTAGCCTTCCCAAACCTTAAGTTCTTGAAGCCAATTTAGTGGCCTGCTAGAACCACTGAAATGGAGCAGAGCTTATAATACAGCTGAGAAGCGGGCACAGAAAAAGATAATTATCTTAGAAAGCTCCAATGAGCATGCCAGGGAAACACAGATTATGGATCTTACACATTCAGCCCTCCCAAGTTTAAAGAATCACATGCTTAGACACATTAGGTTAAGAAGTAAAAAGAATCTTACTGGCTTTATTGTTGCTTTTGTTACATCCATCTTGGTGGAAAAGATGAGGTTCCTTTGTTTTTCTTTTCTTTCTAAATACTTAGTTTTGCCCTAAACTCTCAACCCTACAGCTGCCAAGAGCTGTGTGGAAGAAAGGGGAATTCCAGGCCTACCACGTGGTGCCCAGAATGGAGGAGAGCAGCACACATCCCTGTGCTTGCTTCTGCTGGAGAAGAAGGAAGAGGGAAAGGAAGTGGGAGTGGCAACAAACAGCTTCCTCAGAGTTGCATTGTGGGACAACTTAATTTACATGTTAATTCACATGCAAATGAGGCATGCTGGATTTGCCAGAACTTCCACAGTTAGTTCTCAGGTTTTGAATGACAGCTTCCATCTTTCTTGGACACCATCTTGGGGAAAATTGCTTTTACTCAAGACCAATTCATTCTAATCTCAGAGGTGTGTGGCCTGAGACAATTCCTGTATACAGTATGTTAGTATTGTTCTCCTGCTTGAACAAGGTTAAGAACTAAATAGGGATATACTGTACTTTAAATAACCAATTAAATTTCCTAAGGATAAAAAAGGAAAAAGAAGGCAAAAAGAACCACCAAGAATGTAATGTCACTGCTGACCTTAAGTGGACTCTTGGTTTCTGACCCCCACTGGGATAAGTGGGTGGGCAGCAGACACAAGGTTGGTTGATCCCAAATAATAAATGATTGTGCTCACCCTGAAGGCACAAAGGATGTTAATACAATGCAGAGGAAGGAGATCATACTGCATTTGTTTCATTATTACTGCTACCATTTACAGTATATCCTTTAAAATCCCTCCTTCTGCCACTTAGGTACTGTAGAAGACAACATGCAAAAAGGTCTTGTCCATTAAAAGCTTTATTATCCACGTGAACCAGCCTTTTCCAACCTGGCACTCCTCCTCCAAGAGACAGTTGCTTAGTGTTAGAACACGTCCTTCACATGAGAAAGTCTCAGGTTCAGTTCCCAACATCTTCATGTACGTTGGACAAACTCTAGCCTGGAGAGTCACTGCCACTCAGGGTCTACAGTGCTGAACTAGATGAACCAGGAGGCTTCCTACCTTCCTGTATTTCCAGCTGCATCAGCCGGAGCCACCACAGCCATTAACTGTGTTGCCTGGAAGGGGGGTTAATTCAACAATCTGGAGGGGAATAAGGCTGGTGAAGGTCAATATAAAAAGGCATTGGTGAGTTTTCCATTTTCCTAGAAATCAGTCAAATCCAGATTTACCACACAACTCCACCTAAAAGCAGGGAACATAGAAAGATGCACAGGGAGTAGAGTAATTGAGCATCTTTCAGAGACACCTTTGCTCCTAGGTTGTGGTACAATGCATATTCATTTACCGCATTGATCAGGCCTTTCCCACCTTAGTATCATACAGTACTGTCTTAACAGCAAATGGGCCTTGACACTCCCAATTCTCTGGCAGTTACCCAGGGCTGGGGAAGACTGGTAGAATTTGGGCCAACTGCTTCTCTGCCTACCACACCGCTGGTCTACAGCCATCTCCTCTCATTCCAGCCCTTGCTTAACTACCCCTTCCCCACCACTTTGTGAACAGTCCTGGCTGACCAGGCCCTGCGTCCCTCTGGAGCCAGAAGCGGACAGCCCCACAAAGGGCCTTACTAATAGACCTGAGGCCACAGCATGAGTCCTTTTCTTAGAACAGAAGGAGCTCTGTACTCTGTGCCCTGTCTCAAGCTGTCTGGTTTCATGCTCATCATGACAAGATTGATACCCACTTCCTAGTCCCACTGGCATTGCCGAGAAGACTGGGAATTGTTGCAGGGACACAGTATCCCCAGGGAAGAAACTGACAACACAAAGAAATCAAAGTTGGGGCGGGGGAAGCATTGCTGGAAACCTCTGTTGAAGAGAACTTTGAGGAACTAGAGATGGCCCATGTGGTGCACGATCTAAGAATGGCATGCCAGCAAAATCTTCCAAGTATACTTCTTAGATCATACGCTGCTTCAGGGGTAATATTTTTACCTAGGCTGAAAGTCACACTTTTTCCTTGCACCTTACTAGCTCTATGCCATTCTAAATATCAACTGTCAAATAGTGCATTGTCTAGGAGTCGCAACCCAAAATCATCTGTATTTGTTCACGTGAGTCTTTAAAATAGGATATCTTTGTGTACTTTTTTTAATAAGAATTTTATTAAGTTTCATACAAAGATAAAAACTACAGAAAAACAAAAAACTACAAAGAAAAAGGAAAAAACTAAAAAAGTATAAAAACACAAAAGAATTTTTTTTAAGTTACAAAAAGAGGTGACTTCTGACTTTTAACAGCAAGGATATACAGGATATCTTTGTATTCTTATCTACAAATGATGGTTCTTCATTGGAAGGTTTATCTCAGCCATGGTCCAGGCAAGAGTCTTGAAGTTGCTTCTTCTGGTGTCTTTTCCTCCAAATGAGTATCTGTAATGGTATGTGGGAAAGACCTTGGGAGACTGGGCCAAGAGATACTGCCTAGGGAATGGTCAGATAAGAGACAGCATAGACCACAGCTGGACAGTGGGAAGGGCAAGAGGCTCAGAAGAGACCCTCCCTAGTTTCTCGGGCTGTAAAGGAGAAGGGGGTACTTTCAGACCTACAAGATTGATGTCAGCTTTACTAGGCAGACTGGACAGGAAGCAAGACCAGATGAGCTAATTCTACTTTATTATAAAGCTACATTGGCGTATCTTGGCCCAGTCTCCCAAGGTCTTTCCCACATACCATTAGAGTATCTGAGGACATCGCCTGAGATAGCTCGCCAATAGCTCTCCACCATTCATGGCTCAATTGGCTTGAGACAGGATTTATTTTTTTATCATATGCATTTATCCATGACTTGATGACACCACTAAAACAGATTTTTCATGCAAAAGCCTTCAAAATATGTTTATCCAAAGGTAAAAATCAAATGAACACACAGAGCAAAAGCAAAGATGGAGGAGGAGAAAGTCTTTTGGCTTTGGGGGAAGGGGGTTACTCTATTTTCAAATGTGTTCAGGTCTGTCAGAGAAAGAATATACAGTAAGCTGATGGTTTGTTCCTCTTCTCCATGTTCATTGTCAGACTTTTAAGTCCTGATTTGACTAGGTGAGGAAGGAGATGGACCTACAGAATTCAGAGTAACCAGAAGCTTACTGACTTATGTCCTCTCTGCCTGAAATGCTACCCTTGATATCAGCTGACAAACACTTTAGCTAATGCATCTCTCAGTTGCTACCACACTTCTTCCCTACTTGACAAAAAAAAAAAACCAAGCAAGAGCATCAGGCAAAGAGTTTGACTTCACTGGTACATTCTGAAGTGACTTCAGGTAGCACAGAAACTGCTTTGTATGGTGATATAAACCAAACTGATACAAGTTTGGTTAAACTCAATATGTTAGACTATGACTCCCAGAAAGTCTCAGTTAGCTTGCATGAGACTGATTTAAAACTAAGTGATAGATTCCAAGTTATAATCTCAGCCTGCTAAACAAAATCTGGGCTACTGCCATTTATAGCTAGTGGTAAAGGAATCTTACAACTTAGAGCAAGCAAACCATGTTAGCAAAACTTTAAAAAATGAACATGTGGAAAAAACACAGGTTTAAAAACGACTTTATTACCTGACCTTTTACATTTAAAAAAATAATTTAAAAAGGGAATTTGACCTGTATTAGCTTCTTTCATCACCTTTATTTCCAAGAATGCTTGTGCCCCAAATGGGATCCATAAGCTTTCATAGAAAATAAAAATGACACATTGTTGTGATCCAGCACTTGGTTTGGAAAGCCCTAGCAAAATGGCTGGGCTGGAGTTAGGCAAGTGGGAGGTAGATTCTGATAAATTGGTGCTTTATCAGCCATATTATGAATAGGGAGCCCCCACGCCCATCAGCCATATTGCTAGTATGCCCTACATGCCCCTCAAATTCCAAATGGGGGTCCACCAACCCCAAGGATTGGGGACCATCCCCAGTGAGGATATGACATTCCATGCTCATGATCAATGACTCTGATGCCCTTCACTAGATTTTAAACAACTGAGACCTGAGTCTTTAGTACTAACAGCTATACTACAGTAAATGTTGCAACAGCTGACATAGAAAAGTACAGCATTAGGTGGTCTTCATGCCTTTGTACTCATGATCTTGCGGCCACATATATATTGGTGCCCTTATGCCACCCTGTCCTATAACATGATTGTCCTGTGCACTGACCCCAGCCACAGCCAAGTACCGTAGTGACTAACTTGCTGTTCAGGAGAATTTTACAACTATGTAACTATAAAACCGACTGTGGCTCCTCTTGTCCCTGGCTTATCTCCAGGCTCAATTCCCTGTCTGTGCAACCCCCCTGCCCAGAAAATGAAGGTCAAGGAAGTTGTTTGCCAGCTCCAGAGTCTTTTAAGCCATGTCACCCATTGGAACAGAGAGAAAAGACTGTTGTTTGGCTGTTGGGCAAGAGTTGGATGCTATGAATAGGATGGCAGCGGGGAAGGAGCGGCCTGTGCATAGCAATTAAGTCTTCTTTATCCCACATGACTGGGGACCTGGCACATCTCTGGGGAACTACCTATATAACTCAGTCGGGTATTTCAGCTCTGCAAAGTCCTGGGAAACAATGCAGCTGCAGCAACAGAGGAGGAGGCTACCTTTAGGGGCCTTGAAGACCCCTTGTAGTTTTCCTTTTAAATGAGATTAATTGTGGCAAACAAGATATGTCCATCAGGTACAGTGACTGGAGCATGTTTTACGCTGATATCCCCATTTGGCTGTAGCTGGCTTTGTTATATCTTGCACTGTATGTCTTTCCTCTGTTGCATCTAATCAGTAAACAGAGGTGTCAAAAAGGTCAACATGGTAAATGTGACCATGCAGTGGAAGCCCTGCCCCTTTTTAAAAATTACACTGCATGTAAAAAAAGAGATGGGCTTTCAATCACATGGTTGCAGCTGCTGTCATTCCCCTTTTTGACCCCTACCCCTTGGATGCTCCTGCCAGTACAGCTGACTAAAGGCTGCCACACTCAGAGACTGGGTGTGAGATGAAGGCAACATTATGGGGACATGGCAGACATTTGGTGCCCTGGATAGGTGCAAGTAAGCCTATTCAGGAATTCCACTAGGTATGATCTAATATTTCAATTAATCCTTGCAGTACAGCCTTAAGAATTCAAAATTTGATGCACGCAGCTGTGTCCTGTAGACTTCTGAGCCAGATACTGAAAACCACACTTCACTGATTGGTAAGACTTACCTAAAAAAATAACATAGTGAGCATTCATGCCAGTGACCACAATAATAAAGCATTAATTTTCTCATTACTGTGAAAGCGACACTGGGCAATTTCGGAGGAAGAATTTCAAAGTTATTATTCAAATGCCTTAGTCTCTGCAATGACATTACTGTAACCTACATAATGCATATGCAACAATGTTTTTGGATGCCCCTAGATCTTTCGCTCTAGGGCTCCTATTACTGATGTGTCTCAAAAGGAACATAGATCAGTTGCATAATAATATTGTGTAATTCCATAATACTATGTGGAAATTATAATGCATTTTTGGCAATTAATTGGAAACACAATCAATACAACAGATTCATTGGCACTTAATATTGCACAGCATTCCCAAGTGATATCCTTTTCCATAGATTATAATGTGTATGTAGAAGAAAACTGGTCCCTATCAAAGTTAGTTAAAGGTTTCCTGTGTCTAAGCCTGTTCTGTTATTTTTTGCTGAATGTAGGTGAGGATTACTGGTGAATTGATTTCTGTTTGGCCCATTCATAATGCCTTCTGAATTGCCCTTTAAAAGTTCCTATTCCCGGAAAGGGTGAATTTATCTCCTGCTTTCCTACCGTGATATTTTCTTTCAGTGTTTATATAATAAAATAAATAAATAAGGGAAGGAATTAATTAAAGCTCACCTCCTCCTGCAGGAAGGGACAATTGAGGGACAATTTGGGAATGGTACCTTTGTGGAAATTAGGAAGCTATTTGTTTTATTTATTTGATTATTACTTGCATTCATGTCCCATTTTTTCCCTAGGAACTTGAAGCTCTTGCATGAAAGATATATAATTTTATGACAAGCTGTGAATGAGAGATGGCTCTCTGTTGTAGATTGTAGAATCCAAAATGAAATCACATGCCAGATTTGATTTTGTTTGCCAATGGTAAATCAGCTGTGGTAGTAAAAATAATGAGCAGAAGGATGAGTGATGGCAGCCCTTGATTTTTGTTAGGGTGGGAAACCTGTGGTCCTCCAGGTATCGCTAAACTGTTGTTCTCAACATCTCTCGCCACTGGCCCTGCTCTATAGTTCAACAGAACATGGAAGGTCAAGGGTTTCCTTCTCTTGATCTATGATAAGGAAACTGTGTTTTGATTAATTGCTGAGAAGCTGGAATTTGTGGAAACAAGGATGTACTAAAATGGAAATATAGGGGTGGGTGAACACTGTGTAATTGTACTGTACAAGAGAAAGACACGAAGAAAGAGATAGAAAAGAGAATCATGAGTTCCAGAGAGCAGCTAGACAGTTTATGTTCTGCCCCTCTATCAGATGGAAGTTCATATCAAACACATATTAAGGTATTAGTAATTAATAATTCTGTGAAATTAAAATAGATGATGGTGTACACCTGAGTGCTGTCCGCCAAGATTGCTAAGTATACTCTATTGTAGCTATAATCTTGAAGGGAAAGTTATACGCAAACTTTGTAAGTACATTAGCTGTATTAATTATATGCATTTTATGTATTAGGACTAGTGCATTACAATCCATAACATTAAGTTGTACCATACCCTTTTGTGGTCTGGATTCCTGACCCTAAATATATAATCCATTAAACCTGGCTCCTTGTTGTGTGCTAGACGGCAGGTCTATGATGTGGACTGTAGCTGAAACATTTCTTCATATGCTCAGACATTACAAGTCTTTGTGACAACAAGACTTCTTTTTTTAAATATCTACAATGCTACTGAAAAACACTATACCAGAGCATGTAGAACGGGACTACCAGTAGTCCTCATTTAACAACCACAGTTGGGACCAGCAACTTGGTTGTTAAGTGAAGTGGTCGCTAAGTGAAACCGTGACTGTGCTTATGATCTTATTTCAGCTTTCCTTTGCTTTACAGACCTGTGAAGGTCATAAATGCAAGGAATGGTTGTAAAGTTACTTTTTCATCACTGTTGTAATTGTGAACGGTCGCTAAACAAGTCAGTTGCTAAACGAGGACTACCTGTAAATGAATCAGTGACTGTTTTAGTAGCCCTTACATACCTTATATATCAGGAATGAGAAGTCTGTCACTGCATCTTCTGCCCCTGATCTTGGGTTAGGGTTATGGAGCCCAAGTACAGTCATTGCCGGAATTCAGTGGTGTGAGTCTAGCTTCCATTCTTCAAGTATTCAATTGCAGTTTACTATTGGTAATTTTTTAAAAAAAAATCAGGAAACTCGGAATTTGGGGCTTAGCTTTATCCAGTTAACAACATGCTATTAAAAGATTATGGTATTCAGGTGGGAAAAAAAAGCCCATTCCTAGCACCATAGTGTAGTAGTTAACAATTGGGGTGGGGCTAGTGAAATCTAGGCTCAAGTCCACAGTGTGTCAAGAAAGCTCACTGAGTAACTTTGGGCCAGCCACCCTCAATACAGCATAGCTCACAGTTGTATTGTAATGTTGTTGAGAAAAGAATGGAGCGTTATGGATGCCACCTCGAGCTCCTGGATGGAAAGTGTGATATAAATATTACAAACTTTAAAAAATGCAAGCACTGTAGCAAAATCAAGCTTTTAAGTGCTGTTACTATGCAGTCAGAATAATACCATCTATGCATAAGAATGAGATATCAGCAGGCTTGGGAGGAACTATGTTTTCCCAAAGGAGGCCTGTAACCCCCATCCTCATTTTCTGCAGTTCCCAGAACATTTCCTGTTTATACATCTGAAATCTGGCAGCAAAACTATTTTCAGCAGCATTATTTCTTTTCTTGTTTGCATTTTGGGGACAAAACAGGGGGAAACAAAAAATATGTTAAGCCTCCTATTAAGCCCACCCCACCCCCCTCAACAAACAGAAAAAAGGGAAAAAATGGTTCTACTCATCTGTGACATCACTGCATCATTAGCCATGCCTCTTGAGGCCTTCAGAAACAGAAACCACAGCATTCTCCTCCAAGGGTAGCTTCTGACTCAAAACAGTGTGATTGCCCCTTCCCTAAGGAAGCTGGGAACAGTCCAGGTTAGGTTGCACGTGCTTAGAAACTACAGAGAGACTACAGGAGACTGGTGTCTTGGGCTGGGCTTCAAACAATATGGCAAGAGATGTAGCCACACAATCCTGGGTTGAAAACCACCCCAAAATAATATCAATGGGCTTCGGGTATCTGTAACAAGGCTTAGAGGATTAGGTAGCACAATATTGTCAGAGTATTAGTAAAGGTCAAGTGATCTGGGCAGTTACCACAACAATTCTGTTCAAGGCATACAGCATCTGGGGGAGGATGATACAGATGTTTCAGCACCTACGAAGATGTTGATCTGGAATTTCTGGCCTCCACCTAATGCAGCCAGTGTTGGTCAGACTTGATTACAAATAGCATTCCTCTACGTTTCTACCTTTTGGTCTTAACCTGCTGGTAGTAATGGTTGTATAGACTCTGGGACTTGTTATTATAAGGGTAGAACCTTGGACTAAAGGATCAGAAGTGTAGGAACCTCATTCTGTTGAAAACTCAGGTTAGGCTGTGGTTTCTCAAGAACAGGCTTCCCAGTACTTTATACAGCTCCTCCTTCTCTTATTTCTCTTGATACGGGGACCTACCTGTCGAGGGGACAGGCATGATGATTGGCTGATTACTGGAAGAAAGGCCCTCTTAAAAAATTGAAAGGGAGATGAAAAATGAAATACAAAGAGAGGCTGTTTTTTGTGTGTGTTTGTTTACAGGGTTTATAAGCCACTCCAATCATGCTGATTCTGAGCAGTGTACAATACCCCAAATCTGTAACTGGAGTTCGATAGACAAGATGAATATAACAGCAACAGAAATATAGAATCAAAATTGAAACCTCCATCAATCACAATGCAACCATCCATCAACTGGGAATCTAAACATTCAAAACCAAAAATCAATTCATCATGCAGAGGAATAGTCACAACAAATTTGCCTCCGGGGCTTGAATGGCATGTGAACAAAGCATGACATTTTCAGCAGAGAGAAACACACACACACAGAGATAGATAACTGCCAACAGACAAGTTCTTTTTTTTATATATAGTAATATTTTTATTATATTGTTGTGAAACTTACATAATACATTATATAATTTTGATACAGTGGTATTTGTACAGTATTGATTAAAGCTTATTAACATTCTAATATTTAGATAACTTAGACCATTGAAGTTAAAAAAAAATATATTATACTGATATTAATTATGATTTAAAATTTCAGTGTTAATGAACGTAAGATTATTTAGCTTTTTCATCCAGAACTGAATATAATATTTTAAAAACCGCTGCAGATTGCATCAAGGTATTTGTTGTACAATAAAGGTTTTGGTCTTAAGCTGATTACTTAGTACCCAGATCTCCACTGTAAGGTTACTTAATGTTGTCTGTGCATGTTGAAAAACAGACAAGTTCACACTGCCAGAAAAGCATGAGCAGTAAGCACCTCTTCCTGCTTGCCTTGCCTGTGATCTGTTTGTAATCTAGGGAGATTGAATTGGGGGGGGGGGGAAGAGGAGGAGGAAAGAGAAATTTATCATCTGCCTGAGCTAAAAGACTAGTACTGGATTTGACCACCCCATTCCCCCCACCAGGAGTTCTCTGTGTGATCCTCTTAATTTCTGCAACGCAAAGGCTATCATAGATCCTGGGACATTACACAGCCTGGCTTAAGGTGAAGTAACTGCTGTGCAATTGTGGAAGGATAATTTGTATGCAGAGGCACTGGCTGAAAGTGAATGTTGCAAGGATGCAAATGACACTCCCAGAAAATGCAAGTAGTGTAGTGATGCTTGGATGAGAGCAGGAGCCGTCACGAAGGTTGGGTGGGCACTGAGAAAATCCCACAGTGAGTGTTGCCCTGTTTCACAACTATCTGAAAAAAAAACTGGTTTATTTTTCACACAACATTATTTATTTCTATGTGCAATACTAAAAGTGGGGAGGAGTGAAGATGTGGAATATTACTGTAGCTTTCCCCAACAAGATCCTTTCAGAGGTGTTGGACTACAGATCCCATCACCCAAAGATAGCATCTTGGATGTTATCGTCCTAACATCTCTGGAGCACACCAAGTTAGAGAAACATAACCAAAGCTGAGCAAATATTAGTTTTTGGAAGAGAGAATATGCAGAGAAACCTAGAAAGCAGCTGTTGTCATTAGATAGCATGGTCAATAGATGTCCAGGACATATAGCAGGAGAAGATGAGATATGGGAACTATTAATTTGACAAAGGTATGGAGGTGCATAACTTGCCCTTCCAAAAGTTGCCATAGAATGGCAATCTTTAATGTGCCCAAAGTGGGAACATGTAGAGTAGTAATGTTTAAATTAAATTGAATTGAATTGAATTGAATTGAATTGAATTGAATTGAATTAAATTAAATTAAATTAAATCTTTTTTGTCTCTTAGCTTCATCCACCTTAGAGGAACACAGAAATGGCCTTGAATAAAATATACAGTAGCTGTTAAGAAAATATGAAGTTAGCCTGGGAAAACTGAAAGGAGTGAGAAAAAAACTCAAGATTGCCCTGTCTTGACTCTCCTTGGTATAAGAGGGAAGGAAGAAGAAATGGTGTCAGGCTTTCAAAATTCTATTATTATAACAACAAACAAACAAATCTTTATTACGGTCAAATATCAGCATATATTATTATAACCTACTGTATATCAATAAAGTGGAGTTCTAGTATTTCTTGCGGGGCCTGCTCGGGTCTACCTTGAAGGGCTGACACCCACTTCTTTCTCCTGGTCCTGCCTCAGTTCTAGAGTGCAGTCTTAGGCATGTCAATCAAAGGTCAAATCTGACCCAAGAATATAAATTTCTGATATGGATAGTGGCTATGGTTACATTACTTTCTGAACCACATGTCAATTAACCGTGGTTTAGACTAATACGTTGTGTGAGCAAGCTTCACTTATTTGGTTAGGTTAGTATCATACACACTTAGAAAACTGAATTAATTGAGCAAATCATGGGTAAACTTGTTAGAAAATGGTCAATACTAGCTTCCCCTATTTCTTATCCTCTGTTGGTTCATTGTTATCAGCAGCTGGGTGTTTCCATGGCAATTCAAAGATTCCCATCATGGCAACCAGGACTGCTGCACCTTAAAAAAAAAATATTGAAAGTTTTAAAAACAAGAGTAAAATTAATACAAACTAAAATAAAGTAAGAAGGAAAAAAGACAAAGGAAGAAATAAAACGGCTAAAGTGCAAAAAGAAAAAGTAGAAGAAAAATAGAAAGAAAAAAGATATAAAGAAGTGGCTTCCAATCTTCTTTACAGCAGTTATAAGTACAATTGTAGATTTACCTCTTTCTCTCAAGTTACATTGTGACTCTTTTCTTGCTATAATCTATCCTATCGTCAAAACCATAGATCATAAGTTAATTTTTTTCTGTTTTATGCAAAAAGTCCATAAGGGGTTTCCAGTCAGCAATAAACATAGATACTGTCTTTTCTCTAATCAAACAAGTCTTAACATAATTATTTTGAAATAACATACAATTCATATTTGTCATGCAGATATACAGATACTTTACTTTTTTCTCAATCTTAAAACCTGTTTTCTTCATCAATACTGTTTAATCCTCTATTTTTATATTTTTTGTTAACATCTTCGTCTTCTGATTATTAATCTTAAAACCTGCTAGTGCACCAAATTCTTTTAATTTTCCTATTAATGTCTCTATTACATTTAGTGGATCTTCCAGTCAACACCAAGTCATCAGTAAATGCCCTTAACTTAGAAGTTTCTTTTTTAATCATTACTCCCACAATCCTCTCATCTTGTCTTATATCTCTGTTCAGTATTTCAAGAACTAAAATAAACAGGAGAGGAGACAATGAGCATCCCTGTCTTGTCCCTTTTTGTATCTTAACAGGGTTTTATTAGATCTGCATTGACAATTATTTGTGCTTTCTGTGAAATGTAAATAAATCTTACCAATTTAATAAAATTCTCTCCAAAATTCGTATCTTCCAAAACTTTAAACAGAAAATGACTGATATTCCTGGGGAGCGCAGGATGAGGAGAGAAATGGAGAACTCAGCATATCTTTGTTGAGGGCCAAAGCAAGTCCTCCTTGGAGCAGAACTTTTCTGATGTTGTGGGTCTACTGAAGGTTTCTTAAACTTTCCATAGGATGGGGCTCCTTGTAGATCCCCCTTTTTTCCCCCACAAGTTTCTTTGAGGCTTGGGTGGATTTGATCCTGATATTAGATAGCATTGGGCTACATTGCATCTGGATGAAGGTATGAACTTCCTGATGTTTTCTTACTAGAAAAAGATAATAAAGTTCTTATCTAGCTTACTAATTGGTGCATCCTCCTTGCCTTTTATAACATGGAGTGAGCCGAAGCTCATACATTGATTTAAAATAACCAATTGCATATTGGATTGTAACATCAAGCTAGTCACATCATTTTATTATACTTAATGTGGAACAACAGGGTCTTGTTTTCATTTTGGCAATCTCACTGTTGCAAAGGAGGCCACTCTGGGACCAACTGACAATAGCTTTAAAAAGTAGAGAAATACTCAGTGACCTGCAGCTGAATTTGAACTGTTGACCCCAAATCCTGCTAACCCAGTATTGGGAGAAATCTGATTTCAGATAGATTTTGAAAGAAGTTCCATTGTACTACTCTAGTTGTGGGTAAGTTGACCATCTGCCAAACCTCTTGGAGACCATGTCTTATACTGTTTGTTTAGTAGCCAGGGAGCCTGGGGACCATTATGACATCAGAATCCGCCGAAGGGAATCCAAGGCTCTAATGAGGCTACAGGGAGCACACAAGGCTTTCTTTATTCCCAGCCAAAGTGATGCAGGGAGGGGCCTCTTTTGTCTTTTCCTCTTGAACAGCAGAATTGGTGGGAGACCAGAGAAGTTGCCCGAAAAAGAGGTGGGGTTCTGGAAACTGATGGCTGAGGGATGCTAAGAATCCAGGACACAGACTTGGAAAACAAGGACAAGGAAAGGACAGTAATATCCCAGAAGGACTGCTAACTAGCTTATAAGTAGTTTAATAAGATCAATTAAATTGAAATGCATTTTACTCTTGCCAGTACCTCAACACAAAGGCTTCTTTGAACTGCTAAAGGCAGTAAAGTAAGAGAACTTACAACTGGAAAAGCAAAAATGAACTATTCATTGTTGGTTTTCTTTTTCTTTCCCAATGACAAATATATACCAGGGCCACAATGGCCTAAACAGAGCAAGAAAAAATGAACACAGTTGCCACATGGATCCAACTCTCAGCTTTAACTGATTCAGTCAATACTGTTGGATGCTTTCAGCAGATTTTTTTTTACATTCTTTCCAACCTAACCAAATGTTTGAAATAAAGGGGATTGGGGCTCTGCCTCTTGGCATGATAATGGTCTGAAAACTGAACAGAAGGATCAGATTTGATGCAGAGGGAAGAGCCAGCAAAAGAAAGATCAAGTCTGAAAATAGGCTAGAACAGGCTGCAGGCTGTGAAAAAGAAAAAGAAATCCTAAAAAATTCCCCCTATGCATCCCTATGGAAGAGACAGTTGGACAGAGGCTCCAAATGTGGGCAACTGCTCCATTCTAAGCACCCCCACAGTGCCCCACATTCTAAGTGATCCACAACAGACCTTGTGCAGCCAGACCCACACTGTCCAGTGCATACACACACATAGTGCAGTACGAGGTGAGAGAAGAAACACATTCCCACACCCAGATGTAATATGTTTTTCCTTTGTAGAGAAGAAAATACAGGTGCCTCCTGTGGCTACTGCTGATAAAGAGTTTGGAAAAAAATTCAGAAGCCATGCTCTGAATGCTTTCCCTACCTTGCTTCTTACTGCATATAAACCTGCAGTTCCTATACAATATCAATTTAGAACCACAAGCTTTGTGAGATAATACAATACATAGGTCCTAACCTAATGCCCTCCTGATTTGTTGGACCTGCAACTCTAAGGATATGCATGTTGGGAGTTAAGGTCCCACACAACACTCGAGTCACTCAGAAACTAGCATAGCATATCCTTAGAGTTGCAGGTCCAACCAATCAGGAGGACGTAAGCTCTAGCGTAGGGCCATGGGCACATTTAGAATTTAAGGAACCTGTGAACTGGGTGTTGGGTGGAGTTTGATCAGTTACAACATGGCTGCCACAGGGAATATAATCACTAACTGACCAGAATGCTCCTCAGTCCCTCCTTCCAGCAGGCTGTTCCATATTAGTCTTATTTAGGTTTACTTTTTTTTTCTTTTTTCTTTTTTCTTTATACATATACATATACATATACATATACATATACATATACATATACATATACATATACATCTTGTTGGTAAATATAATAACCAGATGGTGTGATGAAGTACAACCAAAAACGTAACAGTGCTAATAAAATCAGAAAAGAATTACAGAATAAAGATTAAATGAGTGATATTTGTAGAAACTAATATCCATAAAGTGTTAATATAGAAGTATAGGAGCTCAGTCCTTTAACATATTATTAAATCTAGCCGTCAATTGCTCCATCTTCTCAGTTTTGGTACAATATGTACAATGATATTTATATACTATACCTAGATTCTTAATATTCTATTATTTAGGTGCCTTAGAATATTGAATATAGATAAGACAAAAAATGGATATTCTATCATTATTACTTACAATTTCAGATATTAATGTTATAAGCATTATGATTATTTGACTTTTCTTCCAAATTAAATATAGCATTGGAAATGAAATGAAAAAATGAAGGAAGAGCATACATCAAGGTATTTGTTTTACAATAAAGATTTCAGTCTTAAGCAAAATTACTTTATATTAAAATTTCTTTCATTTTGTTATATGGTGTGTGTGTGTATGTATGTATGTGTATATGTATGTATGTATGTGTGTGTGTGTGTGTATATATATATATATAAATAAATAAATAAATAAATAAATAAATAAATATGGATGTATGTGTCTTCATACATATTAATAAACTCATCCTTTTTTCCGGGCAAGTGAGAAAAGTTTCAGACAAAGCACTGGGATGCTATTGCCCATCAACTGTATTTTATAAGAAAGCTTATGGAACCCATCCTTGGAAATAAAGAAGATGCTGGATGCAAGCATGTTTAATTATTCTTTTTAAAATTACAGTATTTTAATCAAAAAACTCATGCAGGACATGGACCCTAAAAGGTACCAAGGGAAGAGTCAGTGGGGATGCTGGTGCCCCCGGGGCTGTGGTAGAGATTCCATCCCCAGAGTAAGGAGATGCAACTGAGAAGAGCTCTTAGCTTTCTGTACCTTCACCAGCAACACAGAGGGAGAAATTCTTAAAGAGAGGGCAAGGCCTAGCAAGATTTCTGTAATGTAACAAGCTGCCCAGGGAATCCACTCTGTGGTTTCTTGGCCAACTGCAAAGCAGTGTGACCACTGTATTTCATCATGACAAAAGAGGGGAGAAGAAGGACTGACATTATGTATAGAACTTGGGCCAATATACAGAGATGCACAGTTGGAAATCATTATTATAATAGAAAGAGAAATAAAATGCAACTTAACTGCAGTGGGAATAATAGGAGCCTAGTGATCTGTGTCCCAGCTCAGTCTCCTTCATGAATAGTAGATGTTAATGAGCAATTTCAGAGCTTCTGCTCTCTTCCCTCTTATGGTTCTGGAGTGGGTGGCATTATCAGTAACCTTCACACCAGGGAGTGTCTTCTGGAAAGTGGGAAAATGTTCATTGTAACCAAGACTGAGATGAAAGAGATGAAGAAGCTTCATATTGTCCCAATATAAGCTACTATCTTAGTAGCTCCATTCCAAACTAGTGTAAAGAACACTAGTCCACCCTAAAATACAGAGAAAGGTAACTTGCCATAAGGATTGGTCAAATATTTTTGACTTCCGGTGAGGGCATTGCAAGCTAGACATCCCTAAAGGAGTGGGGACAGCATTACTGCCAAAATTGGTGGCCAGAGGATGGATCTGGCCAGCAAAATCTCTCTGGAGAAAGGAGAGATCATGGGAATGCCCACATGTACTCTGGACAGCTGCTACTCATGAGTAGGCTGCAGGAACTGGAGTTTTTGAGGTCAGCTGGTAAGTGAAGCAGCTGGGAGTCAAGGGATTCCAACTACACCCACAGTCATAAAGTAGCCTATATGGACATAAAGCTTGGCCAAGCCTTTTCAAATATTAAGAACTTTGGAACGACATGTTTATTGGTATTCACTGGGTGAATTTCCTTCAATCCTTAACGAAAGAAGTTTTTCAGTATGAGTTTAAGGACTTAGCGATTTTTGAGAATAAATGGCAAAAGGATGATCAGAGTGTTGTTTCTGGACAGTTATAAATGGATTAAGGGTCTAGATGGACTTGCAATGGGATTTTGAAATTTATTAAAAGAATCCTTCCCATGGGAAATGGTGGTTGTTTTAATTCCAAATTTTTTAAAAAACCCAATATGATAGGATGGGATTTTGAAGGTTGGACACTAGAGGGAGCCAGAAGGAAGTAAAGATTATAATTAAAGGAGAATACCTATTCAACTTGTTAACACAGAATGGAGCAAAATACTTTAACATCAGATGTACAGAAGGATATTTGTGAACAATGGACTCCGAAGTTGATTTTAAGAATGCCTGTCATCATAGACAGACTGTGTGTGTATGATGTCATGGAAGAGGAACAAGTTCTACCAGATAAGATGGAAATAGATTTGAACATGGATTTAAAAATGACTGGCTACAAGTATGATTTGAAAAAAGATGAAATTGTATATACAGTATACAATTGAATGAAATGGCTGATGTTTTAATAATTAAAAGGGATATACAAATAACAAACCAGGAAAATGACTTGGATAATTTTCCTATATTGGATTTACAAAGGAGACGTGTTAAAGTTTTTAAAGACTTTGTGAGAAGAAAAAAAGAAAAGAAATCAAGCTCTAGGACATTATTTGAAGAAATTAAGATTGTTAAAAGTAAAGAGAAGAAATATAAAGTTGGTTTATTTGATCAAGGTTAAAATAGATATTTCTGGTAATCCTTAATAGACTTTTGCCAACCAGGACTGAATGATGAGTTTTTAAGGATTTGTCTACAGATAAGAGATGTGATACGGAATGAAGAGATTGTTTGTTGTATTTTAAGAGAAAATGACAAGTTGTTAAAATTGTTTATACTTGTTGTGATGAAGGGGGAAGTTACTTCTTTATATTGTCTTTTCTTTCTTCGTTATATTCTTATTATTTCTTCCTTTCCTATACTTCCTTTTATATATTTCTTTTACTTTTCTGCACTTTTTCTTTTTTCTTTTTTGTAATCAGTACTAGCTTTTATCTGTATAATTGTAATCTTTAATACAATTAAAAAAAAAGGATTGGTCAGATATTTTATATGTGCGTTTAAGTACTGAGAGATGTGTCTTCCAACTCTATAAACAAGAAGTTACAAAACCTCTAAAGCAGAGGCAGTGAGAAAGTCGTTTGTTTGAATAAGAGAACACCAAATAAGATATTGGTTGGGACCAGGACTTGTGATAGAATGGGAACTGAAGTTATTGGCACCAAGTAGCTGTGATCTTTGTGCAGTCTTTTCTAGCCTGATGCTTTCCAGAAGGCTTGGAATTCAGTCTCTAGCCAACATGGAGAGAGTATCAGATTTGGAATGGCACATGTACAGTTTTCCTTAGTAACTGGCAATGTCAGTTGTAATTGGATGTGTACATGCAATGATTAAATATACACAAGAGAAATACCATATGGATGGAAAATTATTATGTTTTGAAACAACAACAACAGGCAGACATAGGCTTTGCTCCTCTGTAGAATAATACTTCAACACTGGTTAGGCTGTTTATTTCTGGCTAGTTGGCTGAAAGTACTAGACAGAAGCTAATGGAAAGGAACTGTGAGCAAATATAACAGGCTGGGCTTTGAAATGACACTAGATGGCAGCTATGAATTGCAGTGCTAAACATTTTGCCTGCTTGGGTTCCAGATCAAAGGGAAAGTGCCTGACCGCAGATCAGACCTCTTATTCAAAATTGCTTTTTCAAGAAGAGCCTCTTAGAGGTTGCCAAACATTAAGGACAGATACAAAAAAAAGGTAGTTTAAATGATTACAGGAAAGGAAACAGCCTGTGCAGCTGAAAAATAATACAAACTAACATTGACATTTTTAACTTTATTTTTTGTTTAAAATCTTGATACAATGCCATTCTGCCTAAAAACAAAAAATCAAGATAGTAAACAATAAAACATTTAAAGATTATATAGCACCTTTCTACTGCATGCCTTGTAGGTAGATGGGAATTATTTTTTCCCATATTGAAAATGGGCAGGGGAGAAACTGAGAATGAGAAACTGAGACTTGCTTAAGGACCTCTTGTATATTCATAGGAGAGGAGATCTGAGCCAGGACCTGACCTTTTTTTGTGGCTCCCCTATTTAGCTATCTATTGTGTTAACTCTCTAATCAGAAGAAAATACAAAATCAGACAAAATCAGTTGTAGCTATGACATTGCTAAGCTTGTTTGCCTCTCCCCACTGCAAAACCCAGAATCAAGAGCTTGGAAGACTTGGTTAGGCTTAGTTGTCATCAATTACAAGCCCTTTTGACTGGGCCCAAACTGGCCCCAGCTGGGTCATCTGGCCTACAAGAGATGTTATCTGCTAAAATAGGTGCAGATGAACAGGGTCAGGACAATGGTGTTGGGAGGAAGACTTGGGGTTTGGACCCGCCACTCCAATTCCCTTGCCAGTGTCATCCTGCAACAAAAGTCCTTGCTGGCATATGCTGGGGATGGGCATATGCCACACTGCCCTTCTAATGAAAGAGGGAGCAAATACATCCTGTCTTTCCCACTTCCTCAAACACTTTACAACTCCTTTGGCAAATGCAAGTCCCGTGTGGCAGTCAAAAAACCCACAGAGGGAGAGGTAGGTTTTTTGGTATGGAGGTACAAAGTAGCACCAGTACATTTGTTTAAGTTAAAACCTACATAGAAACTTAACCCATAAAAAAAATCTCCCATGCTTATCTCAGATTAGCAAATGACCAGAATTTTCCAGATGAAGACTGAGGTAAGTCCATGCAGCCTGGAATACCTTAATAAGCACATACAGCACCATTGGCAACAATCAGTTTAATCCCACAAACACCCAGAACCTGCAACATTTTACAAAAGTTTTGAAAAATATATTTAATTTTTTTAAATTATCTCCAAGGGAGAAAGAATAATGTGACTGCCACCTTTCCTGGAGCAGTCTTCCTTCTGCTCTCCAGGCAAGCTAACTACAGTTTCTATCATCTTCAGCCAGTATAGTTAGATTGTGGTGGCTGAAGAGACAGAAAGTGTAATCCTGGTCATGATTCAAGAAAAACTTGAAATATAGATAGATCGATAGATCGATAGATAGATCGATAGATAGATCGATAGATCGATAGATAGATAGATAGATAGATAGATAGATAGATAGATAGATAGATAGATAGATCTGCCTGCCTGCCTGCCTGCCTGCCTGCCTGCCTGCCTGCCTGCCTGCCTTGGTGCAAAATCCATGGGTATACACGAGGAGGGGGGGTATAAGGGGAAAAACAATATCACATCATGATGTCATTGTGCAAATGATCTGAAATACATAATTTGCATCATTCTGAGAGATGATATCATAATACACATGCCATCCTTATGCCTAGTACTGACGCCTGTGGTAATACCCCAGCATTTTGAGGTTAACCTGCTCCTTTAAATATTATATTTGAAGAGAATATGTAACCCACTTCCAATTCTGGTTTAGGCACAATACTCAACCCAGGGCCAGATTAAAGTCAACAGATGCCCTATGCACAACCCAACTATGGTGCCTCTTGATGGAAGCAAAACTTTCATACCATGTGATATCTGACAACACCTTCAAACCAAACTTTTAAACTTTAGTCACTCACCATGCCAAAGAAAATGTTTTTTAAACAAAGTAGATTAAAGTCGAATGTGGCAGATGAGGACAGTTACCAAAAAATTGACTACAGTCAAGGGTGGCAGTGAAAGAGTTAAGGGCATGATAGCTAGGGGTAAACAATCTATGGTGCCTCCCCTTCCCTTGGTGCCCTAACATGGGCTTGTTTGTTTATTCGTTTGAGGTGTGTGGACTTCAACTTCCAGAATTCCCCAGCCAGCAAGTTGCACAGGAGAAACACTGGCTTAATGGTTAATCCATGGCTGGCTCAACTCCATAGCCCAGGAAGAGGTTTTGGAGCCAAAACCTACCTATTACTAGTTCCCCATTCAAACGGTGAGAGAATGCCATGGATCCTCTCCCAAATGGCTGCCTGAGGAGCCACCTGGTCAATCACAAAACAGCCATTTACTAAAAGGCAAAGTGGATGAGGTACTTCCCTCTCCTCCCCAATAACACTGCTGCTCCTCTTTTATCTTCACCTTTTTCCCTGGGCCAGTGATCACATTTCCAGACAAAGCACTGAACTGCAGCCATCCATAATTTTTCTTTTCTAAAAATACCTCTGGAGCTTATGTGGGGCCTAGAGACATTCTTGTAAAAATAGATGATACTAGAGCTGACACATTGCTTTGCAGCATGCCAACTTTCAGTGTATTTATGTGTATTTTTAAAAGTATTGAAAAAGAAATACAGTCAGATGAAGTAGGGATCTTTGGTAAGCGTCAAGGAAAGGGTTCACTGACACATTGGTCTGTGTCACTGCCACAACCTTCAAATTAACCAATTAAAATTACATGAGGAACAATTGGACCAAATTGGTTAACTGTGATCTCTCTGTCACTCCCCTCCCTCCTTTGCATCTGTGTGGCCAGACCTTCCATCTCTCAGTGTTCAAGGCCAAGCAACTGTGTTGTATGTATGAACACTTTCCTCAGTTGCCTAGGGAGCATGCTTCCCTCCCCAGTAATTTGCCCGCTGACTCACAGAGAGCGGGAGGGGGGGCAGCAACATGGATGCTGAAGAGAAAGCAGAGTTAGCAAGACTGAGCCACTTGCCCTTGCATGATCCTAACTGATTCTACTGTAAACCCATTGGGAATCTGAATGCTTGAAAAGGATTTATTTCCCTTTGACATCTGAGGCAGGAGACAAGGAAGTGGAAATAATTGCTTGGAATAGGGAATAAATTGGCTAGGTAAAATAAAACTTGCTTCTGACACGGTAAGAGGTGTGTAAGGAGATGTCTGTCTGCATTGTTAGTTTAACCTTTGGTGAGATGGGGTTGTACTTGGAAAGGACCACCCTATAGTTTGGGGGTATTCTTAGATCCACCTTGGTCATAACAGTAGAGATTTGAGTAGCCTTGGTGGGAAGAAGCATTTTTCAGTTGTTTAATCTGTTGCAACAGTACAGCTTCTCCTAGCCAAAGGGTTGAGTTTCCACAACATTGTGAATCACGGCCTTGCCAATCACATCTTAGTCTAGCATATTGTGCAAACCCTTGATTAGGTTATGTTGTGCGAACTCAGTCAACTGGATAAATTCAGTAAATCAGGTTAAACATGCTCAAGTGTATCATGCAAACACATCTAGAGTTCAAACCAGTCTTCTGCGACTTGGCATCAGATTGAGGTCCCAACACATCAGGAAGGCACCAGATTAAAAAAAGGTTGGGCTAGCCACATTTACTCATGTCTATTAATCTCCCCTTATTGCTAATGCACTGTAATGGTGTCATGCGCTGCCTACCTCTGAATAACACTCAGACACTGGTTCGCGGATCAGGCTCTGGTTTATTTGCAGGGCAGGTACAGCGTTGGTAGAAAAAAGCTGAGAGTGACAGGAGCGCGCCGGTGCGGGGTTTAAATACCCCGTGCCGGTCAGCGCCCCCTCGCTCACGGTCACGTCACCCCCCTTTGTCCAATACGTTGCCCTGCCGGTGGGTGAGGGTTTCCGGGATCGCCCATCATCAGGTTTCCCATTCCTCTGCTGATTGCTTTCAGCTGGGCGATCCCCGTTGTATTGCCGCTGATGGCTTGGGTGTGCTCCGTGATCCGTTTAGCTATTGTTTGTTGGCCGTTAGTCGTTGTGGGTTGATGGCTACTTATCTTGTACCCCTTCACCTATTTCCTTGCCATTGTCATGTGTGCCATTGCGCTGATGACTTTAGCTCAACGGCACTCATGACATACTGCCCCCTTTTCGAATAGTGTTCTCCCCCGGTTTTCTGGGTTTTCCCCGTGGAGCTGTCAAAACGCCACATTTTTTTTTTTATTTTTTTTTTCAAAGTTCCCGCCGGAGTAGTTGTCGCCCCTCCCTTTGCTCCTCCCTCTACCACGTGCCTTCCCAGGGTGTGTCCATGGTGCGCATGCTCGGGTCCTGACCTGGCGTGCGCATGCTCCAGCCACACCCTGTTTGTTTGGCTCAGTTTGGCGAGGAGAGAGGCGTGGCTGGTCGGGTGCTTCTCAGCTCCAGGTAGGGCCCTTCTTTTTCTTATTTAAAGTGCGTCGCCTTTGTTGTGTCTCCTGGGCGTTGCCCCCAGGTTGCCCTGTTGACTTGCTTGCCACTCCCCCGCGGCCGGGGGGCGGGGGGAGGGTGCTGGCGAACGTTTGTCACCACCCCGTGGGCCCGGGGCGGGGGGGAGTGAGTCCCGGGGGGGGGAGGTCCACCCAAGTCGCGGGCTTGGGGGGGCCCTTTCCCTTGGGGCACGGGAGGCGGGGGGGGCCTGCGGGGGGGGGGTTTGGTTTTGCTGACCTTGGTTGCGGTTTGTCGGGGTATGCCCGGTGAAATGCTCTGGTCAGGTCAGGCGCTTTAACGTTGTGCGCCGCCACCCATTCCGGGTGGGGGAAATGTTTCCACCTGACCAGATAGTGTAGAGTTCCTCGTTGCTTGCGGGAGTCGAGAATGTCCCTTATCTCGAAGTGGTGTTGCCCGTCGATCATCACCGGTGCGGGCTGTGGCGTGCTTGGGTGCCATCGGGAGGTGGTTGCCGGTTTCAGGAGGCTGGTGTGGAACACCGGGTGGAGTCTCCGGAGGTTGTGTGGCAGGTCCAAGCGTATTGCTACCGGGTTCACTATTTGCGTGACTCGGAACGGCCCGATGTACTTAGGCCCCAGTTTTTTCGAGGGTTGGGTTGACTTTAGGAACTTGGTGGATAGATAGGCCATATCCCCCGCCTGGAACGTCGGTTGTTGGCGCCGGTGCTTGTCGGCCTGCTCTTTGTAGGCAGCCTGTGCATCCTTCAGCGCCGCCGTGATTACTGGCCATGCTTCCGCGATCTTCCGTCCCCAGTCGCTAGCGTTCACCTGGGGTTCCGGGGGTTGAGGTAGCTCCGGTATGGGGACGAAGTCGCGCCCCGAGACTACTTCGAACGGAGTTTTCCCCGTGCTCGTGTGGACGGCGTTGTTGTATGCGACTTCGGCGAACGGGAGCAGTTCAGCCCAGTCGTCTTGGTGGTAGTTAGTATATGATCGTATGAATTGCTCTAAGGTGGCATTAAGAACCTCTGTGGCTCCGTCCGTCTGAGGGTGCCAAGCCGTAGATAGGGCCTGTTGGGTCCCCGTCAGCTTCAGGAAGGCCCGCCAGAATTTGGAGGTGAACTGTGTGCCCCTGTCGGTCACCACACGTGCGGGACATCCGTGTAGCCTGTACACGTGGATGAGGAAGAGTTTGGCTAGCTGTTGTGAGGATGAGACCGACGTGCAGGGGATGAAGTGGGCCTGCTTTGAGAAGTAGTCCTTCACCACCCAAATGGCCGTTTTCTTCTGGCTGGGTGGGAGGTCCACTATAAAATCCATAGAGATTTCCTCCCATGGGCGGGAGGGTTCTGCCACCCGTTGCAATAGCCCCGCGGGTTTGCCTGGTGCCCGTTTGGCCCTAGCGCACGTTGGGCAGGACGCCACGTAGGTTTTTACGTCTCGCCTGAGCGCGGGCCACCAGAATTGACGCCGTGTTAGGTGTAGGGTCTTGAGGAACCCAAAGTGTCCCGCTTGCTTGGCGTCGTGTGACCTATGCAAGATCGCCTGGCGTTGCGAGTCCGGGACGTAGATTCTGCCTTCCCCCCATGCCAGGTCTTGTGCCATCGTTACCTTGTCGGGGTTTGCCAGGAACCAGGGGTCGGTTTTGAGGGCGGCGGCGAGGTCCGTGCGCATTCCCCCTGGTAGTTGCGGTTGGCTTCTTTCAGTCGCCGGTTGTCCCGCCGTCGGCTGCGCCGTAGAGTCGAGCTGCCTCCGTGCGCCGCTTCGGGTGGTCACGGCCATCCCCAGTTGCGAGGCGGATAGGACCGTCCCAATGGTGTCTGGGGCGGGCTCTTCGTCTTGGGGCAGTCGGGAGAGGGCATCGGCCAGGAAGTTCTTCTTGCCCGGCATGAACTTCAGCTGGAAATCAAAGCGGCTGAAGAATTGGGCCCATCGGACCTGTTTTGGGCTAAGGCGTCTAGGCGTTCGTAGGGCCTCGAGGTTCCGGTGGTCAGTCCAGACCTCGAATGGTTGGGTGGCTCCCTCGAGTAGGTGTCGCCATGTCTCTAGTGCCGATTTCACCGCGAAGGCTTCTTTCTCCCAGACGTGCCATCGCCTCTCTGTCTCGGAGAACTTCCTTGACAGGTAGGCGCATGGTTTCAGGAGTCCCGTGGGGTCTTTCTGTAGCAGGATGGCTCCCAGGGAGAAGTCTGAGGCGTCGGCTTGGACCACGAACGGCCGTTCTGGGTCCGGGTGCGCTAGGATTGGCTCCGTAGTGAACAGCGCTTTCAGCTTGTTGAATGCGGTCTGGCACGCGGGAGTCCAATTCAGCACTGTGCCTGGGTTCTTGGCGCGTCGGGTGTCCCCCACCCCTTTGGTTTTGAGGAGGTCCGTTAAGGGGAGGGCTATCTCAGCGAACCCCCGGGCGAATGACCTGTAGAAATTCGCGAATCCGAGGAAGCTCTGTAGTTGCCGTCTGTTGCGGGGCCGCTCCCAGTTTAGCACCGCTTCGACTTTTGCGGGGTCCATTTCGATGCCGTCCCCGGAGATTCGGTACCCCAGATAGTCTAGGCGCTCTTTGTGAAACTCGCACTTTGTAGGCTTTGCATAGAGCTGCGCCCTTCTGAGCTTGTCGAGGACTTGCCTGACTAGGGTTACATGTTCCTCGTGCGTTTTTGTGTAAATAAGGACGTCGTCGATGTAGACCAGGACCCCTTTGAACAGATGTTCATGCAGTACCTCATTGATGAGTTGCATGAACACCCCAGGGGCCCCCGCGAGTCCGAAGGGCAGTACCTTGTACTGGAAAGCGCCTAGGGGGCAGTTAAACGCCGTCTTCCATTCGTCCCCCTCCCTGATTCGGATGCGATAGTACGCCTCGCGAAGGTCCAGTTTGGAAAAGACTTTGCCCGTGGACAGGTGGGCGAGCATGTCCTTCACCAGGGGTAAGGGGTATTTGTTGGACAGGGAAGCCGCGTTTAGGCCCCGGTAGTCGGTGCAGAGCCGTAGGGTCCCGTCTTTCTTCTCCCGGAATAGGACGGGGGCTCCGACCGGTGAGCATGCTGGCTCTATGAATCCCCTGTCTAGGTTTTTATCGATGAACTCCCGGAGGGTTGCCATCTCCTTCGGGGTCATCGAATAGATCTTTGGTCTAGGTAAGGGGACGTCGGGCAGTAGGTCGATCCGGCAATCCGTCTTGCGGTGGGGGGGTAGTTGGTCAGCTTCTGCCTCTCCGAAGACCTCGGAGAAGTCGGCGTATTGTTCTGGTAGGTCTGCTGTGGTAGCGGCGTTGTCTTGTGTGGTCGCCTCCGCTCGTCCTACCGTGGGGTTGCTTCTGCCCGCTGGAACTGGTGCTCGATACTCGCCGTCGCCGAATGTGAAGGTGCGGGTCTCCCAGTTGATCCGCGGGTTGTTTGTCGCGAGCCATGGCATCCCCAGGACTGCAATGGGCCGTCCGATGTGCGTGACTACGAACGATGTGCGCTCGGTGTGCGTGCCCATTTGCAGGGTGACCGGCTCGGTTTGTAGCGTGGCTGGTTTCCCTCCCGCTGTAGAGCCGTCCAGATGGTGGAATGCCAGCGGCGTGGGGAGGGGGAAGCAGCGGAGGTCGAGTTTGGCGACTAGGTCGGGGTGGATGAGGTTTTTTGAGCACCCAGAGTCCACTAGTGCCGCGGCCGTGGTGGCTCCGTTGCCGGCAGAGAGTTGGATTGCTGCCAATATTACGGGGCTTTCGTCGTTTCGTTGAGGTGGTCCGCGTTGCTGTCCCACCGCCTGCCTCGCCACGCGTCTCAGGGCAAGCGGGGAGCATTTCCCGCCGGCTGGTCGGGGTCTGTATTGTCCTCTTCCCCCCAGTAAGCGTCCCAGCCCTCTTCTGGTGTCGCTGTGGCCACGGTCATTCGGCGGTGAGGGGGCGGCCCCGGGTTGGGTGGTTTGGGGCTAATTTTCGGAGTGGGTTTGGGCGCGCTGGTCGGCGGTCGGTTGGCGAAGCAATCCACCGTCTTGTGCCCTAATTTGCCACACCTCCCGCAGGGCTCCCGGTTGAACTTCTTTTTTGGGTATATGGGGCCGGCCATCCCCCCGTGTGGTGCGGGTACCTTTTTCCCGGCATAGTTTGTGTCTTCCGTGGTTGTCATGAGGAAGGTGCGGTGCGCATGTTCGGCTTTCCCCGCGAGGTGGGTCCACCCGTGTAACGTTTCTGGGTCGTCGCGGTAGAGGGCCCATTGGAGAACGTCGCGGTTGAGCCCCCTTTTGAACATTTCCAGCAGGGTGGTCTCGGACCAGTCGCTGACCTTCCCCACGAGGGCTTTGAACTCCAGGGCGTAGTCAGGGACCGTGCGTGTGCCCTGTTTGAGTCTTTGGAGTGCGCTTTTCGCCCTTACTTTGGCTAGGGGGTCTTCGAAGTAGTTTTTCATCTCATTGATGAAAGCAGGGAAGGTGGCGAGGGCGGGGGATCTGGACTCGTACAGTTGGACGTACCAGTCCGCCGCCCTGTCTTGGAGTTTGATCGCCACGGCGGCGATCTTGTCGGCCTCGGAGTCATAGGAGTGTCCGTGCCTCCCCATGAACTCCCTAGCGTTGGTCACGAAAAACGAGAGTTTTGTGGGGGTCCCATCGAAGAAGATGGGGAAGTCCTTTGGGGCCCGGGCGTTTTGTGCGGCCCCGCCTCTCGCTTCCCGGGGTGTGGTGTCGGCCGCCTGTGCCGTCTGCTGACCCTCCGCTGGCCCGTGTGGGTTCGGTGCTTCGCTCGGGGTGTGGGCCTGTGCGGGGACGTCGTTGGGTGGCGCGGGGGGCATAAGCGCCTGGAGCATGGTCCGGAGTTCCGTCAGTTGAGCCCGCATGGCCGCGAGTTCAGCTCGTGCCTCCTCGTCCACAGCCCGCGCCGCCGCTGGGGCCGGTTCCGTTGGCGCGTCCTCGGGGGTGGGTTGCCGGCGGGGTTCATCGTCCCTCTGCCGCGGGTCCGCTTCCTCCGCCGTCTGATGGGTGTCTCCGTCGTCCTCCTCCGTGTTGACCGCCGTGGGGCTGTCGCTCCACGCCCGTTGCTGGGGTGCGATGTGGGGCGCGGGGTCCTCCGCTGGTTTCGGAAGTCGTGCTGCTCCCTCCCGCGGTCGGGTTGCCTCCGTCGCCATCTCCCCTTGGGGTTGGAGCTGAGGCTCAGGTCGGGTAGGGTGGGCGTCCATGGCTCCGGGAGTCCGCGGTGCCTCTGGCCTTGGTCGGTCCTCCTCTGTCTCTTGCCGCGCGGCTCGCCCTCCTTGCCCGCGCCGCTCCGGCCTCATCTTGCTGGTCTTCTCGCCGTCTACTCCTCCCGCGGCTCGTTGTCGTCCGGTGGGGCTCGGCGAGGCTGAGTTTATGACTCTCAGCTTTATGTCATGCGCTGCCTACCTCTGAATAACACTCAGACACTGGTTCGCGGATCAGGCTCTGGTTTATTTGCAGGGCAGGTACAGCGTTGGTAGAAAAAAGCTGAGAGTGACAGGAGCGCGCCGGTGCGGGGTTTAAATACCCCGCGCCAGTCACCGCCCCCTCGCTCACGGTCACGTCACCCCCCTTTGTCCAATACGTTGCCCTGCCGGTGGGTGAGGGTTTCCGGGATCGCCCATCATCAGGTTTCCCATTCCTCTGCTGATTGCTTTCAGCTGGGCGATCCCCGTTGTATTGCCGCTGATGGCTTGGGTGTGCTCCGTGATCCGTTTAGCTATTGTTTGTTGGCCGTTAGTCATTGTGGGTTGATGGCTACTTATCTTGTACCCCTTCACCTATTTCCTTGCCATTGTCATGTGTGCCATTGCGCTGATGACTTTAGCTCAACGGCACTCATGACAAATGGTAACTGGGAAAGACCTCAAGAGACAGGGGGAAGAGATGCTGCCTAGGGAACAGTCAGATAAGCTCTAGTAATAAAAGTCAAGGAGCACAGTGAAAAAATGGGACTAAAATTAAATCTAAAGAAGACCAAACTAATGACGACAGGTACAACGACTAGCTTTAGAACTTCAATATAAAGATATTGAAGTAATAGATAGCTTCTGCCTTTTAGAATCGACCATCAACAGTAGAGGAACAAGAAGTCGAGAAATATGCTGCAGAATAGCACTTGGTAGGGTAAAGTGGATGGACTCAGTTACAGTAGTGATGTGTACACTGTTGGAAGACCTGAAAAACCAGATTAGGGACAAATCATCATGGAGAAAATCTATGTGGTTCCTAAGAGTTGACACCAACCTGATGGCACATAATCAATCGATTAATTTCCCCAAGTTTAGACTTCCATAAAGCCTTCTCAGCTGCCTTGGAGATGATCTGGACATTTCCATTGGCACAGAACGCAGCTCCTAGAGACCAATCACTGGAAGCTTACTTTGCCAAGATTGAAATAGTTTGCTGATCTAGTTCGAGGGTCCGTTTTTCCTAATAAAGCCTGAGAAGGTGTAGGGTCCAGAAACCTGAAGGCATGTTTGATCCTGCCTCTTCCTTATGATGTCTTCTGTGCATGTAACCTCAAGTAGTGGGCCATTCTGGCTGGGGAGCCCCCTTGTTAGAACTCCTCCATCCTGGAGGTTTGCTGCTGCCAACATTACCATTTCAACAACAGGCAAGAACTTTGCATGTTTTTTTAGGTCCGAGATAAACATTTTTAACTTCCTGCAGTGCTTTTGATGTTTTGATAATTGTTTTATTCGTACATATCTTAAAAATATGGTGATGAAGGGCAGTGCAGAAGCCTCTTTAATGTAAAAAAAAAAATCTCCTATCCAGCCAAAGTTGTGCATATTCTTTTCCTTCCCCATAAAGGTTTGCTGTTTTCCTCTTCCCAGACTGGAATTTTTATAGCCACTTGGATGCTGTATTTATTTATATTGTATTTTATATCTGTAACTTATTTTTACTTTTTATGGGATTTTAATTGTTATAGTATTAATTTTATTTTAAACCGCCCAGAGTCCCTCTTTTGGGGGAGATGGGCAGTAACAAAATAAAAGTTCTGCAAAAGAAGGAATAAAAGTGGGTGTTTCTCCCTTAAATTGTTTTCAATCTGCTAACATGGCACACTTCAGCAAAGGATCGTTACCTTGTCGTGGTGCTGGAGCTTGAGCACCTCAATGATGCCATGAGCTAAACCGTGAAGGGCCACCCAAGACGGGAAGGTCATGACAGAGAGGTCAGACTAAATGCGATCCCTGGGGAAGGTAATGGCAACCCACCTCAGTATTCTTGCCGTGAAAACTAAATGGATCAGTACAACCAGAGATATGTCGGTATACCATCGGAAGATGAGACCCCCAGGTCGGAAGATGGTCAAAATGCTACTGGGGAGGAACAGAGGATGAGCTCAACTAGCCCCAGACGTGATGACGCAGCTAGCTCAAAGCCGAAAGGACGGCTAGCGGCCGATGGTGCTGGTGGTGAATGGCGAATCCGATGTTCTAAGGATCAACACACCATCGGAACCTGGAATGTAAGATCTATGAGCCAGGGCAAATTGGATGTGGTTATTGGTGAGATGTCAAGATTAAAGATAGACATTCTGGGCGTCAGTGAACTGAAATGGACTGGAATGGGCCACTTCACATCAAATGACCACCAGATCTACTACTGCGGACAAGAGGACCACAGAAGAAATGGAGTAGCCTTCATAATTAATAGTAAAGTGGCTAAAGCAGTGCTTGGATACAACCCAAAAAACGACAGAATGATCTCAATTCGAATTCAGGGCAAGCCATCTAACATCACAGTGATCCAAATATACGCCCCAACCACAAATGCTGAAGAAGCTGAAGTAGAGCAGTTCTATGAGGATCTGCAGCACCTACTGGACAACACGCCTAAAAGAGATGTTATTTTCATCACAGGAGACTGGAATGCTAAGGTGGGCAGTCAAATGACACCTCGAATTACAGGTAAGTATGGCCTGGGAGAACAAAACGAAGCAGGACACAGGCTGATAGAATTTTGCCAGGACAATTCACTCTGCATAACAAACACTCTCTTCCAACAACCTAAGAGACGGCTTTATACATGGACTTCACCAGATGGACAACACCGAAATCAGATTGATTACATCCTTTGCAGCCAAAGGTGGCGGACATCTGTACAGTCGGTAAAAACAAGGCCTGGAGCTGACTGTAGTTCAGATCACGAACTTCTTCTTGCACAATTTAGGATCAGACTAAAGAGATTAGGGAAGACCCACAGATCAGCTAGATATGAGCTCACTAATATTCCTAAGGAATATGCAGTGGAGGTGAAGAATAGATTTAAGGGACTGGACTTAGTAGATAGGGTCCTGGAAGAACTCTGGACAGAAGTTGGCAGCATTGTTCAGGAGGCGGCAACAAAATACATCCCAAAGAAAGAGAAAACCAAGAAGGCAAAAGGGCTGTCTGCTGAGACACTAGAAGTAGCCCAAGAAAGAAGGAAAGCAAAAGGCAACAGTGATAGGGGGAGATATGCCCAATTAAATGCAAAATTCCAGAGGTTAGCCAGAAGAGATAAGGAATTATTTTTAAACAAGCAATGCGCGGAAGTGGAAGAAGACAATAGAATAGGAAGGACAAGAGACCTCTTCCAGAAAATTAGAATCATCGGAGGTAAATTCCAGGCAAAAATGGGTATGCTCAAAAACAAAGATGGCAAGGACCTAACAGAAGAAGAAGAGATCAAGAAAAGGTGGCAAGAATATACAGAAGACCTGTATAGGAAGGATAACAATATCGGGGATAGCTTTGACGGTGTGGTCGGTGAGCTAGAGCCAGACATCCTGAAGAGTGAGGTTGAGTGGGCCTTAAGAAGCATTGCTAATAACAAGGCAACAGGAGACGACGGCATCCCAGCTGAACTGTTCAAAATCTTGCAAGATGATGCTGTCAAGGTAATGCATGCTGTATGCCAGCAAATTTGGAAAACACAAGAATGGCCATCAGACTGGAAAAAATCAACTTATATCCCCATACCAAAAAAGGGAAACACTAAAGAATGTTCAAACTATCGAACAGTGGCACTCATTTCACATGCCAGTAAGGTAATGCTCAAGATCCTGCAAGGTAGACTTCAACAGTTCATGGAGCGAGAATTGCCAGATGTACAAGCTGGGTTTAGAAAAGGCAGAGGAACTAGAGACCAAATTGCCAATATCCGCTGGATAATGGAAAAAGCCAGGGAGTTTCAGAAAAACATCTATTTCTGTTTTATTGACTATTCTAAAGCCTTTGACTGTGTGGACCATAACAAATTGTGGCAAGGTCTTAGTGGTATGGGGATACCAAGTCATCTTGTATGCCTCCTGAAGAATCCGTATAACGACCAAGTAGCAACAGTAAGAACAGACCACGGAACAACAGACTGGTTTAAGATTGGGAAAGGAGTACGGCAGGGCTGTATACTCTCACCCTACCTATTCAACTTGTATGCAGAACACATCATGCGACGTGCTGGGCTTGAGGAATCCAAGGCTGGAGTTAAAATCTCTGGAAGAAACATTAACAATCTCAGATATGCAGATGATACCACTTTGATGGCTGAAAGTGAAGAGGAACTGAGGAGCCTTATGATGAAGGTGAAAGAAGAAAGTGCAAAAGCTGGTTTGCAGCTAAACCTCAAAAAAACCAAGATTATGGCAACCAGCTTGATTGATAACTGGCAAATAGAGGGAGAAAATGTAGAAGCAGTGAAAGACTTTGTATTCCTAGGTGCAAAGATTACTGCAGATGCTGACTGCAGTCAGGAAATCAGAAGACGCTTAATCCTTGGAAGAAAAGCAATGACAAATCTCGATAAAATAGTTAAGAGCAGAGACATCACACTGACAACAAAGGCCCGCATAGTTAAAGCAATGGTGTTCCCTGTAGTAACATATGGCTGCGAGAGCTGGACCATAAGGAAGGCTGAGCGAAGGAAGATCGGTGCTTTTGAACTGTGGTGTTGGAGGAAAATTCTGAGAGTGCCTTGGACTGCAAGAAGATCCAACCAGTCCATCCTCCAGGAAATAAAGCCAGACTGCTCACTTGAGGGAATGATATTAAAGGCAAAACTGAAATACTTTGGCCACATAATGAGAAGACAGGACACCCTGGAGAAGATGCTGATGCTAGGGAGAGTGGAAGGCAAAAGGAAGAGGGGCCGACCAAGGGCAAGATGGATGGATGATATTCTAGAGGTGACGGACTCGTCCCTGGGGGAGCTGGGGGTGTTGACGACCGACAGGAAGCTCTGGCGTGGGCTGGTCCATGAAGTCACGAAGAGTCGGAAGTGACTAAACGAATAAACAACAACAACAAACAAACAAAAGCTGTCATGCTACTGAGTCAAACAATAGTCAATGCAGCCAGAAGCATTTGCTTCTCCAGCTGGCAATGTGAGTCCCCAAGAAAGGCTACCTGAGATATTCTGCTTAGCAGGAGAGTGATGTTACTTCTGGGGCAACATTCTAAAGCTCAAAAAGAAGAGGCTGTGTGTGGGTACAGTACCCCACTCCCTAGTTACCATCCCAAGAATTGCTTGCCTTTTGGAGTACTTAGCTTATTGGTTAATTTGGGGGAAAGAAAAGACCAAGTACTGAAGCTTGCTGTCCTTGGGGTCCTTAATTGCTTCACTGATGGTCTGGACATTTCTAACAAATTACTTCCACTCCAGAGTTAGGCCTTGAGGGGCTCGTATGCTCCATGATTCACTCTGTTTGCAATAACCAGTCAGACTTTCTTCATCATAACTAAGGTTCTGTATCACATGGAAATGCTGTAGACTTGCCAGTCATCCTACAATGAAAGCCTTCCCCCTCTTTCTGTTATGGATGATCTCCCAATTTTCTTTTTGATCAGGTCACTATTGTATACATTGGCCTGGTTCATACAACAAGCTAAAAACAAATCACATTATGGCTTGTCAGGTATGTCTGGTTCTATTACTGATTTATTCCCACAGCAGCAACTACAACTACTGAGTATCAAGTATGCCTACAGAGGAGCTCTGGGTAGCTCCAAAACTCATTCTACAATTTGCAAACCTGGAAGGCAAGGTAGCTTTTCTAAATTATTTACTTTGCCTCAGAACTGTTCTGAGGGAACAAATGTATTAATCTGGCTTAAGAAGGGCATACAATTTTCATGAGTCAAGGGTTGCAACAGTGTTTGAAATGGTCTGTTGGGAAACACATTGCAAAATGACAACATAAAAAGAGTTAAAATGTGGGCAGGGATAAAAATTGCATTAATTAAATATTAATATTATGCAACAATCCTTCAGTCCTGTCCTTCCTCAAGTAACTCAGAGCAGTATACAGCAAGGGATGGTGAATATATCCCTGTTTTTATCCTCATAACAACCTTGCAAGGCTGATTAGACTGACAGCTGGCAAAGGGCTGAGTGGAGATTCAGACCAGATTTCTCCAATGTATGCCTTCCCATCCAACTGTTTTTTTTTAACATGCCACTGATTTTAAAGGAAGAGTTAAATATTGCAACCAAATGAAATTAACTGAACTTCAATTTACTAAAATTAACTGGTTCATCTTTGCATTTTACTAATAAACCAGTCTTATTCCAGAGTATTAACAGGGCTGCTTCACTTGTCTTTCTCTTATGCCACAAAGAATGGTAGTATTTAATTGCATCTTTGCTGCATCTTCAAAGATTGAGAGCAGGCAGGTGGAGAAGAGGGTCGAACCATGGCGGGGACCCCTCTGTACTGCTTCAGCAGGCTTGTTATCTCTGAGGTAATGACTTTGCACCTGAGGAATGAAAGGCCCGTAACTGAATACTGGGTATTTGAAGTGGCCAGCAAAGGACTCAGTGAAACCTGCCCATTTGCTTTTGCTTTACCTCTCTGTCAAAAGACAGGACCAAAGCAGGGCTATCATTTGCAACTACTGTACCCTAATAATAACACCAAATGCTTTCTTCTTTCAGTAAAGAACTGTCCTTTCCCCATGACTTCCTAATGAGAGGCAGAAACTCAAAGGCAATTGGAATTTTACTTACAACCTTTCTGCCCAACAATGCAAAGTTGTGGCCCATTTGCAAGCCAGATTTCTCTACAAGACGAATTCTTTCTTAATCTAGGTCAGGAAGCATAGCAGGAGTGCATGGAGGTGGGGGTGTAACCTCTCCCTAGAGGGAGAATGTACAGCTACAACATTTTTACCCAATCCCAGGGTTAGCCAAAGATGGATGATGGGCTGTCAGAAGAGATTGCATCATGAACCAGTACTCCTGAGAATTAGACTACTTAATGGGCTTAGGACAACAGGCAGATTTTAAAATATAGAGCTTGGGGGGGGGGCGGGCTCTCTTCCACAGCTTGTTTTTTTTTATACATCTGTGCCAACAAAAGTGCTAGCAAGCTCAAAGGTCTAATTTATCAGAATCTTTTTCCATAAATAAATCACAAATTGGAAAGACTGATCACTGGAGGCTTTTGCACATGTATGTATGGGACAGAGTTAGCATTTTCCACATAATCCTTGCTGGCCTTCATGTTTTCTTTTGCTGCTCTCACTACCCCTTATTTTTAACCAGGAAAGACCCGGCAAACATTTATGCTGTATCCACCTCAAAAAAGAGTCCCCACCTTTCCTGGTTCTGAATTTGGCAAATTCTCGGGTTCCAACATACTTTCTAAACAAGTCATGACCTATTCTTTACTTCTAAGCAAGCAAAACAACAATAATAGTCCACAAATCAGCGACAATCCTTTAATCATACTTGAAAATGCTAGGACTAACTTCTGAGGAAACATGGAAGGAACTTGTGATTATGTTCTAAAATAATACCATTACGTATTTATCAGGGTTAGCCTTTTCTGTTTGTGACAAAACAGAAAGAAGTGTGGGCTGAGGTACATGGATTGTAAACCATGATAAGTTAATCATTCTGAGATTGCAGGTGCAACATCTCCACTGGCTCTTGCAGTTGGGGTGGGGGGGCTCAAAAAAGTCAAGATGGTGGCCATGACTGCATGATAGTTGCTCCACACCTTTTGTACATGCATCACGAGGGACACTAAAAAGGGGGAGAGCTTCAGTCACACAGCTGCCATCTTGACTGTTTTGAATCCCTTCCATGGATACCTCTGAACATTGTTATAGTATAGCTCCCCCCACCACTTGTTTCCCCCTAGGATATTCACAGAGACACAATCAAATTTTAGCTTCTCTATAAAGAAATCAGAGCATTTTATTTTGTCAGCAAATACATAATCCAATATTTCTCTAAAAAATATGTAAAAAACTCACATTTTGTAGCTTAAATATGCCTTTAATAATACATCATTTTCCTAGCAGGTTGAATTTTCATGGTACAGGAATACAAGATTTTAGGGAGTCTTTAGTTGCTGCCTGCATTATTTTCCAGTTTTGACAAGAAGATCGCATATTGCACATCTCCAAATTTTTTGGATGGCAAGATAAATATGGCAATGCATTACATTTTTTCCTCAGATTTTTTACTATAAATGAAAAGGAGCTGGGAATTGAAAAAAATGCAGGCAAGTCTACTTAGCCCTTTTCTTCTCTGCATTTGTCAGAGTGCTAGAAAGCGTTTGTCCCAAGAGATCAGAAAAATCACACGCCAGGTATTTCTATAAAAATAAATGCATTTACAGAAAGCACAAAAACATATTTTTACAAGCTGTGCGTTCACACGCCCTCAGAGAGGACTGAGCTGAGAGGCTGCAAAAGCGAAACTAAACAAGCTCAGGCAAGCTGCCCTCCCCCAGGCAATGCAGCTATTAACACCCAAACAGAGGGCAATTAAGTTTGACCTCTTCACCCTGCCGATACTTAAGGAAGTACTCAATTACCATGGTAACCTAGTGGCTTGGTCCAGGCAAAAACAAAGAAATGCCAACACTCCCCTTTGTTTTGCTAAAGAGTAAGACACAAACCAATTTTCTCTGTCAACTCTGTATGTTAAAATCCTCTAGGAGCTTTTGAATTTTACTAACAGAAAGCTACCATCCTTGTCCCTGTGTATTTCCAAGCCTAGGTAATTTGTTACTGTTCCAAGACTTTTTAATGTGAAATGGCTTTTCATGCAGGCTTCAAAATCAAGCCTTTTTCTGTTGATGTGAACAGCAGCAAATCATCAACATAAATGCACAGATACATACAGCCTTGTTTGTCTTTCTTCACATATATACATGGATCTGCTTTACCTTTTTCAAAACCAAAATTCTGCAGTTTTTCATCTAATTTTTGGTTCCAGGATCTAGCAGCCTGTTTTAATCTATAGGCTGACTTTTGCAGTTCACAGATCAGATTCTCCCCTTTTTCAGAGCCAGGGAGTTGCTGCATATATAATTTGTGGTCTAAATCACCATAGAGAAATGCAATTTGAATGTCATAGTGATGAACTGACATTCCTCTGAGTGCAGCAATTTTTAACAGTAATCTAATTGATTTGCCTTTAGTAACTGGTGCAAAAGTCTTATCAAAGTCTAAATCTTTCCTTTGAGTGAACCCTTTTGCAACCAACCTTGCTTTATATTTTTGGATTTTGCCATCAGCATCCCTTTTCAGTTTGAAAACCCACCTACAACCTAGACAGTGTTCATTGGGAGGTAGATTTACCAGTTTCCATGTTTTATTTTCTTTCAAGGATGCTAACTCCTGTTGCATGGCAGAATGCCAATTTTGTGCAATCTCAGGTGGTAAAGCATTCACTTGTTCTAAGGTTCAGTGAATAGGTGAAAAGCCTTTACTGTTTCAGCCTGAAAACATGATGGAGGAATGCCTTTATTACTCCTCTGAGATCTGCGAGGTAATACAGGGCTTAAATTTTGACTCCTATCACTTTCCTGAGAAGCATCTGTCTCATCAGACAGATCTTCAGTTTGCTTTTCTGGTTTAATGTCCTCACTAGGCAAAAGATCACTATCAGCAAGTCCTTGCTGTTCTGTTGTAGATAGATCAACTGGAGAGCTAGAATTTAATCTCCCCCAGTTTTGCTCAGCAAAAGAAGCGCTTTTGCTAATTATCAATTTCTCTCCCACTATGAACCTGTAGCTCCTTTGGCTGTGTTCATAGCCAACAAAGATGGCTTTCTTTGTTGTGCGGCCTCCTTTCCTTCTCTGTTGTTTTGGAATATGAACCCATGCAGTACTACCAAACACTCTTAAGATGGTTTACCTTTGTTTTCACACCATAAAACAAATGGAATGGAGTGTCCTGAATCACAGAGTTATACAATCTGTTTTGTACATAACAGGCAGTGGATATTCCTTCTGCCCAAAATCTGAATGATAACCTGGAATCTTTAAGCATGCATTCCATCGCATTTTGCAAGGTTCTGCCCTTTCTTTCAGCAACACCATTTTGCTAAGGGGTGTAAGGGTTAGAAAGAATTTGTACTGTCCCCTTTTCTGCTAAGAACCGTTTGAATTTGTGAGAAAGGTACTCTCCTCCTCTATCACACTGGAGTGCAGATACAGGCCTTGGCAATTTTCCATTTGCCCATGTCACAAAACTTTTGAATTTCTCAAATGCCTCATCTTTATGTTTTAAGATGTAGATAAATGTGTATCTTGAGAAATCATCAATTATGGTCATTGCATACCTTGCTTGTCCAAGACTTGGAGCAAAAGGACCAATAATGTCAGAGTGTACAATTTCCAAAGGTCTAGTTGGAACTCTGTCACTGTGCTTACTCACAGGAGCTTTTAGTGTTTTGCATTCTTTGCAAACTACACAGCCTAAGTATTTGTCACAGGATTTTATCTTTAGGTCAGCACACAGCTGTGGCATTTGTGCTATATACTTGAAATTAGCATGACCAAATCTCCTGTGCATCAGGTGTACACATTGGTCATGATATGGAGTGTTGCCATCTGCAGCTTGGCTTCCTTGCATTTTGTACAATGTACAAGGAGTCTTTTAATATACCAGTAGCACACAATTTTCCATTTTTACGTATCTCACAACCATTTTTCTTAAATGTTATGACATACCCTGTTGCAGCTAATTGTGCCACAGATAAAAGGTTTGACTGTAAATTTGGAACATACAACACACCTTTCAGAGTTTCTCCCAAGCAGGTTAAATACAAGTCACCTTGTCCCATAATTTTGGTCACAGACCCATCAGCCAAAGATACACTTTGTCTGTCAGTTTTAGATAGTGACACAAAAGAGCTTTTACAATTACATAATTGACAATTGGCCCCAGAATCTTACACCCGTACATCAGAATTACCCTTCTCAGCAACCTGTGCAATTTGGGTTGTCTGAAGAGCCTTCTTCTGCTTTGCCCTTGTGGTGTTCTTCTCTGTCTTTCTACGTTTGGGTCTCAAGGCAGTCTTTCTGCAAATGTCCAGCTGACCCACAGTTGAAACATCGCTGGCTGGCTAGCGCTGTGGCCTCAGCTTCCTTTCCCTTCTTTTCCCTTGATTTCTGGTGCTGCAGCTTTCCAGAAGAGACGGCGGGGATCTTTCCTCTCTCTTCTCCCATTCAGCGAGTAAGTGCTGTGTTACATACGATGGGGTGAGGTCTGCTTCAGGCATAGCCTCCAGGGTACAAATCAGCATGTCCCACATTTCATTCAATGAGGACAGCAGGATATAGGATTTTTTGAGAGGTGTAAATTCCATTCCTCTCTCCTGCAACTCAACAAACAGCTGCTGAATATAATGCAGCTGCTCAGGAAGGCTATCTCCTTCTGCAAGGTAGGCTTTGTACAGCTTTTTCATCAGGGTAACTTTACTCCCTGCTGTTGCCTTTACATACAAGTCTCTCAAAGTGTCCCAAAGTTGTTTTGCAGACTGCATGCCTCTCATGTGGACTAGCTGATTGTCCTCAACTCCCAGGATAACGGTGGCTCTAGCCCACTCATCCTGTCTAAGCCATTCAGCACTGGGATTTTGGGGGGTTGGCTCACCAATTGGCAGCCAAAGATTCTCTCTGCGAAGATACATCTCCAGCTTCAGGGCCCAATTCAAGTAGTTGGTCTCTGATAGGCGCTCCAGAGGCATCGCTGAGGGCTGGGAGGTAGCCATGGCTTCTTCCTTCTTTTGCAAGTCATGGCTTCTTTGTCCTGCAGACCAGCAGTGGCTGGAAAATCTCCAGGCGGCTCCAAAGAAAATCTTCACAGGTCTTTGCTATCTGCCTTTAAAATGTACATGAGGTGTGGAGCTGATCTCTCTGCTCTCTCTGGACTGGGCCTATAACCTGTCAGAGTGCTAGAAAGCGTTTGGCCCAAGAGATCAGAAGAATCACTCACCAGGCATTTCTATAAAAATAAATGTATTTACAGAAAGCACAAAAACATATTTTTACTTCACATGCGCTCAGAGAGGACTGAGCTGAGAGGCTGCAAAAGCGAAGTTAAACGAACCCAGGCAAGCTGCCCTCCCCCAGGCAATGCAGCTATTAACACCCAAACTGAGGACAATTAAGTTCAACCTCTTCACCCTGCCGATACTTAAGAAAGTACTCAATTACCATGGTAACCTAGTGGCTTGGTCCGGGCAAAAACAAAGAAATGCCAACACATTTCCTTCTTCACAGGGAAAAAACATAGTTGCCATAACTCTAGGGTCTAAGCATGATGGGAAAGGATGGGGCAAACAGGTCTGTTTCGTGAGAAAGGGACTAAACTGCCTTGCAGAAGATTTATGTTCTTTGGCCATATATTATTGAAAGTAACTGGATCAGCTGCATCATAGCTGCTTTTGTTTCAAAGCTCAGAAATTTGCCACATGGTGCATGATACAAATTGCTGAGCCTTGCCTGTATCCCATCCCATATGCATAAAGTTTCATGCATAAAGGATTCTGTTTTACTCAACTATCCATTGCTGGCTATTGTATAACTTTTTTTTAATGTTGCTTCTGAGAATAGTAATATCCCAGTAGGATTGTTGTTGTTGTTATTCTAATGGAACAACATGGCAGTAAACACATAGATCAATTCAATTTAAAGGTTGCTCATGACTTACAGCCAGTCAATGGCAATGTGCAAAAGACCTCTTCCACTAAAAATTAGTTATGGGCTGTTTGGCTTTTTTTGTAAATCTTTTTTTATAAGATTAGTAGGCCAAGTTTTACTCTTTCCTACAAGTAGATTGGCCTTTTTTCCCCCCAGTTGCGACATTCCCCAAGAAAAATGTTCAGAAGTATGTCAGATGCTTGAAAAGTAGACCATTTAGAAGCTTCTTTCTGTTCTTCAGACCCCAATGTCACAAAGTTTAGAGCTGAATGGAATGCAAAACGTATTGGTTGCTTTGAATCCGCACTTCGATTTGCACATAATTGCCAAAATTATACTGAAAACTATCATTCTGAATAAAAATTCATCAGTGGATGAAACATGATTCCTTACTAGAGTCAACATTTACTCTTTTCTACTTCCTGCTTTCTACTTTGGCTAATTAATTAATTACGTCATATTTATATGGCTGCCCATCTCACAGACAAGTGACTGGGCGGCGTACAACAAAGCTAAAAATATATATATACAAATAAATATTATCAAAAACTTTAAAAATGCCTTCTGATATAAGACATGCTTCTTGAAAAATATTGGGCCACTGTTCTCTACATTGTTTTACTTCTTCAATGTGTGCAACGAGAACTACTTCTGATTCAGGACAGATTTCTCTGGCTTGTAAAATCTTGCTTCTGTCATCAGTACTTGAAAGAATCTTGTACTAAAAGCTTGCCAACAAAAGGCATGAAAATGAACTGAAGTATCTTTTCAATGCTTCTAGATGTGATTGAGCTTCAAGCATCAAGTTTAATTTGAGAGTACATTCAAATGCTTGCAGAATACCCAGAAGATTCTTTGTGAGTAAATGAATAACACTGACCCATGCAGGCTAGTATGTCTGAGAGTGAGCTGTGTATCTTTTCTGTTCTATTCCTCCTCCTTAGAGAGCTAGTCTTGAAAAACAAAAAAAGTTGCTGCCCACAAAGTAGATGAACATTTTAATATAGGCTTATGCAGTATTAACACCTACAAGATGTAGTAAATCAGAAGCACAAGGAGAACAGACAGCAAGTTGATTTTTGAACATAATGCAGGCCTGAACACCTTTTATTTTTCCTAACATTTTACAGCCATTATCAAAACTGCCCTCTGCAATCAAGAGGAATGTTACATTTTTTCAAGCTGGTAATTTGCATTTCAGCTATCTGTTCTCCAGTGTTTACATCAAAGCTGATAAAACTCAATAAAGCTTTCTTTAATGTTAAATGTACCAGAATCTTTGTTGTGAACTACAAATCGGAATATCAATATATGTTGTTCTTGATGGGAGACATCAGGAGTAGCATCACACATGATAGAATAATAAATAGCCTTCTCTCTCTGCTAGGATGGCCTTCTGCACCATTTTTACTGCATAGTTCAATAAACCCATTCTGACTCTCCCATGAGATAATGACCCTATGCTCACATTGTTTTTCCCGTTTGAGTTTGGCCAATTGGTCATGAATGATGTTGTCAGAATCAGCTATTAATGGTTCCAAAGAAACAACCATCATGTTGGTCAACTCTTAGATTATAATCTCAGACTAAACCTCCTGGAGCAAGATGTAAAGTTATATAACATCCCATACTTTTTTCAATATTTCTCCCCTTTTGTTAGTATTTGTTTTTGACCCTTACTGTCCACTCAATGTCCACCTGACAATAAACAGTGCAGTTCCTTCTATGCTCTATACTGTTTTAATTTTGTTCCATACCCATCACTTTTTGCCAGCATACTGTGTTGTTTTTGTCTCCCTTCAAAAAATAAGCAACATGAGACAATTAACCGATAAAAACAAGCCAGTCTCTTGGCAACAGTCCTGCATTGGAAATGTTACACTTGAGAAATTCAGGAAACTTATGCCTTATGATCTGTTTTTGATAAATCTTTTGACAGGTTGATACTAGTAATGATATTACCTGTGTATTTTTTGAAAGCATTTAACTGAGCCATGTGACCTACCTAGTATTTTTTCATCAGTTCTCTGCTAGGGACATAATCTTTCGATCAAATCATTTCCATCTTGCTTTTGTTCATCTGCTTTCATTCCCCATTGCCTGAGACAGATTGCAAAAAGGCTTGATCTGATTATAAAATGGGAGCATTGATTATTGCCCTTTAGCTTCTTTCCTTTCATCTCCTTACATCTCTGGTTGCTTAATTTGTATGTATAAGTAGAAAGTGAGAATGAGAAAAATTCTGTGAGGCTTGCTGCCACTGTCCCCGAGAGCATTATATCCCTTGCAATATATCCCTTGTTCTTTGTTCTTCTCCTTTCCCCATGCACACAAGGGACTTTTAGGGAAGCATAAAGCATGGCTCTCAAACAACAATTAACCCCAACTCTAACCCTAAAATAACTGCACTGGCACATCTGTCTAAAAAAGGGGCTTGGGCTGGCCAGCTAACTCATGATTCATAGCATTGCTTCTGCTTCTAATTGGCTCCAGCAAATCTTACACTAGAGACTTTGTAGGTGGGAAATCTCCATATTTATTCTGAAGCGTAACTGAACATAATCTGTCTTCTCTCCTGAAAAAAAGGTTGTCATCTGGGCTGGGACTCCTGGCTCTCCAAGTGCCATTAAAGAGTACCTTTTTTACCCCCAACTCCCCACCCCTCCATACTTGGGCCCTGGTGCAGAAGGAACACGAAGAGTAAAGCTATCTGAGTGGAGTTCTTTTTAATAACAACAACAACAACAACAACAACAACAACAACGATAAACTAGCCAGAGAAAAATGACTAAATGCAGAATCATTAACTTCGGTCCAGAATGTGCTAGTTTTGAAAACTGAGTGCTCTTTTTACCCAATAGACATATACTAAGCACCAGATTATAATCACAATACAAGCTGTTGTATAATATTGAACCAAGCTTTACAAATTAGGTTTGCTGTTGTTTCCTAATAATTTATGGCTATTCGGCCTCCATTTGTTGATTCAATGTACACCTGCTATTCAAAAGGTAGATACAAATATCTACAGATATAGCTATATAAGAATAGAGGAAATTGAAGGGATAGTGTGTCAGAATGTTATTAATGCTCAGGTGGAGTCCATAAAGAAGCATGGAATGAGATACAGTAGAATGCTGATTGCCGGGAATGAACAAATCTCTAGCGCCATTTCCATGCAGGGATACCAGAGGGATGTCCTGGGTAGAGGGAGGGGAAAAAAAAGATTAGGATGGGAGATCTTGGGTAAATCTGTAAATGGTGATAACTTGGAATTACTCTCTCTACCTCTGTTCCAGCAATGACAGGAGACAATCCACTTCCCTGCCATTTTAAAGCATTTACCCCTTTTGAACAATAAAACTAGAATGTTTGAACCAGAGATGGTGCTGACTAACAAGTACCCAACACCATCATATGCATATACGTTCAATTCATGGAACGGTATTGATACTTTTATTCAAATCCCTGTATGTGCTTAAAAAATGAGGTAACAGCCAAGTGCTATGGCAAAATTGTCTACAGCCTGAAGAGGATTGGAGCTGAAAGAAGAAAAGAAATATGCTTGGCTTGGGAAGCTTTGAGAAATTGCAGAAAAAGCCAGCTACATACAGTACATGTGGATTTTAAGATCAGCACCTTAACTTGCAATCTCCATGCTTTTGCAAATATGAATGTATTTGTAAGTGCCTTAATGCTTCCTAAAAGTTTGTTAAACTTTTGCTAAAATTATATAAAACAGGAAGGAGGATCACAGAAAATGTAAATGAGGGCCAGTGCTTCCACAACAATCATTTGTGAATATGACTATAGCCCTTTAAAATAGGAATCTTTACCATTAGTTTCATTTATTCTTGTTTTCCACTACAACCACAAATTCCATCCCACAACAATGGGAGATTTACCTGGTGCGTTCACCACCTGTGAAGACTTCACAGAACGACCCTGCAGCCTAGCAATGCGGCTGCTTGGCAAGTGGGAGGTAGAACTGGAAAGAGAAAATATAGTCTTATTCGTAGCCATGTTTGGAAGCTAGGGGTGATGTTAGTTGAAGTTCAACATATCTAAAAGCACCAGATTCAGAAAAGCCACTCTACTACTTCCCAAGCTGTTTGACGTAGTCCTTCTCCAACAACCAAATAATTTGAGGCCTATTCTTACAAACATTCAGAATATATTTAATCAACTTTTTATGCCCCCAGGGACGAGGTTTTACATGACTTCTTGTTTCTCCATTTTTAGAGTGTTTTAGGAGCTATCCAGGTCCTAGAGCTCAGCACTGTTGCAGGAAGGGATATATATCAGGCTGTGTATGTCTGATATATATCTATATGACAATCTGAGAAGGATGACTGTCATGTACTGTGTCCTGGTAGTCAGTTTAACCCAGCATTTTTCAAACTTGGCAACTATGTGTGGATTTCAACTCGCAGAATTCCCCAGCCAGCATGATAAGGTTGTAAACTGAAATGAACTATACCACTTCAGGCTGGTGCAAGGAGGATGTCATTTTTGACGTCCATGGAAAAAACTCATCCCTGTAAGTTTACAAAAAACAGTTTCTGTTTCCTGATAAAGGTATTGCCTGCCACCAAGTCTGAAGCCATACAGTCCATTCTACTCCTTGTAAATGTCATTCAGAGAGCAAGTTTGGTGTAGTGGTTAAAGCACCTAAGGCTAGTCCTGTCTTAAGCACAAAGCCAGCTGGGTGATTTGGGGCCAGTCCCTCTCTCTCAGCCCTAGGAAGAAGAAGGCAATAGCAAACTATTTCCGAAAAACCTTGCCCAGAAAACTGTAGGGTCCAGGCAGTTGCCAGGAGTCAACACTGACTCAAAGGCACCCCTCCCCACAAAAAGTCACCCAGGCATAATTTCCATGTTAACCAAACTTCTCTCAAGGCTGAGAATGCCTTTACTTTGTGGTGTGCCTCCTCTTCTGTAATGATGCTTTGGAGGCCAAGGATGATGCCCTTGGGATGGAGGATCCTTTCATAGTAAACACAGGCATGGAGGCCCTGAAATAGATCCGTGAGAGAAGGTAAATAATACAGGTGGATCCCTGTTAAAGAAACCTGGTTTCCGGGAAGCATAGCATAACAATCAGAATTCATCAAAAAGGAAAGATGAACATATTTTAAAGAACTAGAATATACTACTGACATAATTTTAGAAAACTGACAAGGATGAAGCCTATCTTGGGTGAAAAAAATTTGAAAAAAGTATCTCAACTACTCTCAGATATATCAAAGGATTATGAAAGGTGCTTTTCCCACAAAGACTAGTAGCATTTAAACAATATGCTATACTTTCCGTTAAGGATATGCTTTGAATCTACATATTATGCAAATGGTTGTATTTAATCCATATAATGGAAAGGATTTTTAAAAGGAGCTAGATGATCTTCTGGGCTGAGATGCTTTACTGAGAGCACCAGGAACCAAATCAACAGTTACATGCATGCCAGATTATATGCTGTACCCTTCAAAGAGTTTACAGAGTTGTGCCACAAAGCTAATGTGGAAAACGAATGGGAACCTGTGTGGCTCATGTAGAAGTTTAAGCACCTCACAAACTTACTGATCTCTATAGCAAATTACACTCCCCACCTGCTAGGCAAGCTGTTGACTGGTGGCGGGAGCAAGTTTGTTGGAAGTGTCACTGTTATCCAGAATCTTTTACCTTTCAACAGCTTTAGGTGAGGTATGATCATAATTTACAAAGGGAAGGTGTGACTATGTTAGTTTGGGATGCGTTGAGAGCAGTGGGATGTCTGGCGCCATCCCCACTCAACACTGGTTCCAGCCATACTAACTGCCTGATTCCCAAACCAATTTATCACTACAAAACAAAACAAAAACACAAAGCCTGCCTATTCTTGTCTGGACATAAAACAAGGCAAAAAGTTATTTGTAGACTTCATATAATGAAGAGATCCCCAATTACTCAAAGATTGCTCACCCTTTCAACAGAGCCTAAGAAGACACTGTTGATTAGGAAGTGACCAATATTCTAGACTGCCATCTGAATATTACTCAGGATACTGCACAAGTCATCTGAGTCTTTGGTCAATGTATCACCACCACAAAACCTAGCAGATGTTGCTAAAAATGAACTATAACTGCTTGGTGGAGCACTCTGAACTGCACAGAAGCCTTTTTTGGGTCCACAGCTGGAGAACAGACTGCCCACCCCTATTAGAGGCCACTGGAATCCAAGAACTGCTGGGTTAAATTTCTGCAAATAAGATCACTAGAAGCAGCTGCATTTCTGAAGGTCCTACCTGGGTATAAGAGGCACCCCCTGATGGTTGGAGACATGTTGGACACTTTCCCAAGCAGGACATTCCAGAGTATTGAGCTTCAAGGCTGGGGGACAGGGTTCCTCAAAGAGGTCAAAAGTTGTGTTCAAGCTTCGTGGAGGAGAGCAATTCTGAATGGTTGAGGGAGCCAGGGGCAGGCGACTCTTAGTAACTGTTGATGGGCAATATAATGGAGTATGATGATCAACTGGTCTGGGAGATTTTGCTTTCACTACAAGAGGGGTGCTGGTACAGTCCACTTGGGTGAAATCAGACCATTCCTTCAGAGAACCCAGTTTCTGGGATGAGAGGCAAGCCTTCCGCCGGCGCTTTGCATGCCCCCTTTGGCTAGATGGAGTGCTTCTTTCAGACTGTGATGCCTTCCTCCTCTTATTTGTGGAGTAGTGGGGGGTCTTCAAGGCAGCATGTGGAATCAGCTGAGCCTCTGGTTCAGCAGGCTGAATTCCAGGATTGGCCTTAGGACCGGCACACTTGGTTGCAGGAAGAGAGGCTGGGAGGACAGCTGTGACAGAGAAACAAACAGTAACAAACATTGCTGGCATTCAGGATACCTGAACTGCCCTGCCCTTTCAATATTCCCAACCTCCTCTGAATTTGACCGAAAGAATCACCATGATCTATAAACTGTTGCACATCCAGTTCTTCATCTTGCCCATCCAAAGCAGAAATGTTCAGGGCTCCATGGGATTCTTGATGAAGTAAGGAAGCCAGCTCTTCAATCTGTACTATCATTTCAGGAGTGAGGAGGTTGGTGGCTTTCAACCAACTGTACAGCCTTTTGGCTACAAGCAGAGTAGCTACTACAAGCCTGAAATAAAACAGGACTATGAGGTTTGCAACTGGAGAGATAGCATTTTTTAAAGTGTCAAAGTCTAAATGAAGTAATGCAATGGAATGGACTGGGCTGGTCTGTTTCCTTTTAACCCCTGGAACAAGGCAGGGTTTGAGAAATGTGGAAATGTCTGCCATGTTTATTTGACTCCAATATGTGTTCGCATGTATAAAAACGGTAGGCTAAAACAAAACCAGTTGCTCACCCCTCATTTTGAACTGAAAGATGTCAACTCACCTCTCCAGCTGTTGTTTGTCCATGCCCTGCAATTGAGTTTTCAGTTTTTCCTGATGTTTAGTTGGCTTTGAAAACTTTGGGCAACAGCATTCAGATTTTCTTCTGGAGTCCTGAATTTATCCAAGAAAAAATGGAGGGTACAAGATTATAGGATCTATATTATATATGAACTGTAACTGTTATTTACAAGTTCTCAGAGACCAATTGGCTGAGCTGCTGTGATGTCATACAGTGTCCATTAAATACTGAAGAGGAAGGAAAGCTCACTAGATGCTGATCAGGGATCCACAAATCCATTTGCCATTTCAAAAGTGAATGTTCATAACTCTCTGGCAAAAAAAAAAAAAAAATCACCCTGCGGCATACCTCCTTTCTTATCTGTTTTGCAGTTTATAAAAAGTAAAAAAAAAAAAAAGCCACAAACCTTCTTTTTCTATTTTTTTTTTACCTTTTCCAAAACACATCTCAGATTAAGAACCACGATCTTCTTTTGAGATTTCTGATGGGCACAGAGAGCTCGAGAAAAAGGCAGAAGGCTTATTTCATTTGCACTCATGAAGAAAGTAAGAAATCTTTGCCAATTTTATTTTTCCCCAATGTTATCGTGAGAAATGCCTGTGCATGCCAAAGAGGTCTCAGCACACATAGAAACTGGCTTGGAATATTTGTGGATCTATGGTGCTGACAAACATTGCAATACAGGTTTTGTGAGGAAAATAAGTCAATTTGGCTGGGAAAAAGTACATCTTTATGAAAGGGAAGAAAAGAAAACTTTGTAGTGCTGGCAATGAAAAAGTCTAAAACGTGTTTTGTTGCCACCATGGTTATGTCAGGGGGGAAAAGTTAGAAGCAAGGGCCAGAAAGCCAGGAAAAAACTTCATTCAGTGATTGGGGTCACAAAATGGGCTGAATTTTCTTTAACAGAATACAATTGTTCTGTTAACATCATATGCTATGCACAAATAAATCATAATTGTTTAACACAATACTTGGTTCATTCAACAGCTAAGAAGTGGCTGGGTTTCTATAAGATGCTGATTAATACATTAAGCCAAATGAACCTAGTCTAGCGTATCTTGAAGAGAAGTAGGGGTTTTGTTGTTGTTGTTGTTGTTGTTGCTGAGATAATGACAGCTGGTCAGGATCAAAACTAGAAGTGAAGAGTGCCAGCTTTTTCTTTCTTTTTGCTGCCCATTTCTCTCTTTCTCTCTCTCTTCTCCGCACCCCGCCCCGCCCCACTACTCTTGTCAGGTGCCTAAAATGATTCTCTGTGGAGGGATTTTGAAAGTAGGTCAAGGGCCACATTTGACCTCAGGTTTGAAGAAAAGGAATAATATTGATGGAAGCAACTGGAAAAGCAAATAAGCTCAAGGTACATAAGCTCAAGGAGACCAAACTGTGATGAATCCTACTTCCTTTCACTAAACAAAATGGCCACAGTCTACCTACAGGTCTCTACTATTTGTACTCACTATAATATGGTAATTTTATTTTATCCCTTAAATACTCTGTGAGGCAGGTTTGTGAAACAAGGACTTTAGCAGCTGCACTCAACTGAAACAATTGATAGCCCAACTTAGCCAAGGAACAAAACACTTCATTGCGATGAATGCTATAAGCTCAATTTCTATGGCCTCTCATTGGTACTCACTGTCTCTCCTTTCATGAGAAATGCAGAAACCTAATTAAATTCAGAATTCCAGATTTTCCTTCCATGTGAATTAACTTGAGTTCTCACCTCTTCAGGGTGAGGAATCAAGGAGCAATTACTGCTGGGTGTTAGCTTAGAAATGTTCATAGGATTCAGTTACACACCAGGCACACAGAAATCTGCTTAGATGAAAGACAAATTTATTGCTGAGTGACTCTCTCACACAGACCTTGAGAGAAACTATCTATATGCAGGACCACCTCTGACTTAGACTCCTCTCACAGTCTCTTGTGCTCTTACCTCCTTGGTGCAGCTTTTTCCTGCACAATTCTGTTTCCAAAGTTGCGAGGGTGCCATGGCTGCAAAATCATCCTTTTGCAACACTGCATAATCCAGAGCAGTCTCCTTTGGTCTATGCCCAATGCAAGGATGAAAAATTATTTAGTACCAACATGAACAGAATCAGAAACACATTAAGCCCATTCCCCTCTTCAATGCACAAATTTGTTCAGCTTGGTTTGCTAATGAAATATGGGCCCAAATCTATTAACGCAGTGTGAAATAACAGTATATATTTTAATGGGGGGGTCCCTCAATCTATTAAACAAAATTTCTATTCACTACTACACTGTCCTAACATTTTATTACTTAATATTTCTACAGCAATGCAGTTTTCAAAGCACTTCCTATACACTATCTTTACAAAGTGCTGAAAATACCTTTATAAGGTTAGTCAAAATTGCTATCCGCATATTGCAGAGGGGGCAGATAGAAGAAATGGGGCAAAATCTAAGAGGCAATGGCTGGCCAAAGGCCTCTGGAACATAACATGGCAGAAGAACATGCAAACTTAAAATTTCTTCCTTTATAGTTTCAGCTTCTTATATACTATTGCTTCTCTATCTCCTTCCACTCCCACCTTGGGCAGTATTAAGCTATTTATTTGTACTTCTTTCTTTATGCCAAAAAACCAGGTAGTTAACTACGGAATATCTGAATGATATCACTCTCAAATTAGATTTCACAATACTTAGAATCATGGAGAACATTTTTTAAAAATAGCTTTCATCGCTATGGAGGGAATGTAAGGATCTGTCCTTGAATAGGAAAAGGATATCTGGTGCTTTTTAAGAAAGAGGGAGAAAGCTAAGAGAAGGCCATTCCAGGCATGATTCAAATGCCCTGACTTGAACTCAGAAGATATAAAGACGACATTCACACACACAGAAGAGGTAGCATCCACTGAGACATTGCCCAACTGCTGCCTTTTCTCCCCTTAGAAGCAATAGACCCACCTGGAGAGCTCTGTCTGCTCAGGGCTACAAGGAGCCAGAGCAGGGCAGGGCTTAAGCTCTGGGATTTTTTCTTCATAAGCTCGGAGCCTCCCTCTTAAGTCTGCCACCTGAGAGGAACAAAATAGGATGCTCATTTTGGGTGCAGCTAGCGTTCCCTAAGTCAAAGAACAGGGTCCACATTACAAACATGTTGCCCTGACTGAAATAACCCTGTGTGACAAAGGTTGGAGGAGAAACTTTGTTCTCAGTGTCTTCTCTTCCCTAAGCAAAACCCAGTTGAGAGCTGAAGGTAGCTGGCAATTCAGGCATTAGCTTGGAGGCCAGCAACAAGAATCATCAAGTAGTCTACCAGGCCGGATAGCCTTGTGCCGATGCTGACTACAGCACATACTGCTAGAACTTTACCGTGACAGAAAGACTGCATCTGTACTGTGCACTGCCAACCTGCCCCACAATGAGCAGAATCCTGTACCTCAAAAAGGCTTCTTCAAAAGTACAGGGAACATTTGCCTTATTAGGATAGTATGCCCTATGCTGCTTAGCAACAGCTCTCCAAAGGATTTGCAGACAGGGATCTTTCTCAGCCCTGCCTGGAGATGCTAGGTGTGGATTACCAAGGAACATTTTTCCAAACAATCAATATGCCCAGGATTTCAGACAGGTGTATCAACAGCCAAGATTGCTTAAATGTGCATTGGGTCAGCCAATCTAAACAGAATATTGGATTTTATTCAATTGTATGGAACTCTTGCCCGTCCTTGGCTTCTCACCCAAATGAAAACCCTTTTGGCTTGAGACATAATGTCAGGGCCCCTTACCTCTGCCTTTAGTTGCTCACAGATAGCTGCATATTGGCTGCTAGAGTGGTTCAGGCTCACCACATTAGGTTTTATCTGTATACCAGGACAAAGAACAGAAAGCAAAAAATGTTTATCATAAGGACTGCAAGAAGGCTTAGACCCAGTGATACTACTGTATCACAGTCTGGAACCTCAACCTACAGTTTCAAGGAAATAGAAAAAGTTGTAGAATAGTAGGGAACCATAAATATATCAGCAAGCCAAATATGCCAGACTGTAGGTCACCCATTGCCTATGTTTCCAGAGTTGACCTAATGAATTTCAATATATTGGGGAAAGAACAGAACCTATTAAATATAAAGCCCTACATGAGAAATAAGATTCATTAGATTCTCACAGAATTTGTCCAGCATGTATCCAAGAAAATTGAAGAATGACAAATGCCAACAGAATACAATTTCTCTCATTTTTGGTACGAAAAGAGTATCAAATATTTATACCATCTTCAGCCATGAGGACTAAACCAGATAAGAAAGCTGAGATTCTGAAGTCTGTAGCAGTACCAGTTTCTGTCAATACACAATAAAAAATATTCTGTACATCAAGATGGACAGTACTGAAAAGAATGTGGGAACAGATGGACCCTTGACCTCATCCAGTAGTTTCTCCTGGGAGAAGAAGTAAAGTAGTGATGTAGAACCGTCTGTATTGCACAATGGCAGAAAACTATGGGACAAAATCTAGGCCCCAAATGCCATTACTTTCATATCAATAAACACAGATTATTGTGTGTTTATTACAATAAACACCAACAGAAAAAAAAATGCAGTAGTGCTTATATAGTGAGAAAAGAATCAATATATATTGGTAAGGATTAAAATTTTAAAAAGGAAAAGAAAACAGGGAAAAATTAGTTAAAGAAAAAAGATCCACATAATATCAATATAGAATTAATTCAATACTTAAGGTTAACATTAAATCTAGACCATATAGAAACATATTGTTTCATCTTATGTTTAGAACATAAAGGCTTTTCAAAAATTTTGTAACAGGCTAATATCCTGAATCCATTCCTTGGTATCAGGAGGAGGTTATACGTAAATCATCAGAACACAATCTCTCAACATCTTTAAAATAACCATTATAAACCAACTGATTTAAGGATTGTGTTCCTTGTTTGGCCCAGGCATTCCAACATAACACCTTTCCTGCTGTGTTTAGATTTGGTCTGTTAACTGCTTACCTGTTAAGAACCAAATATGTTGACCAGCTTTCAGGGCTGGAAATGGAATTCCTGTTTAATACACTTGCACCCTAAAACTTGCTAAGATTTCAGAAAGGTTATTAACTTGCTCTCTTAGGCCCCACAATGGTAATACTCAGAAAAGTTCATAAGAATATAGGTGTCAAAAGCCCAATGGTACAGTTGGGAATCTAGGTTAAAGGTAGAGAGCAAGTTCAACTTGCCTAAGATATTTGAGGGCATTTGGCCTACTGTATTTTTTTTTCACTAGTTTGTCTATCTGTGTAAAATACCTGATAGGAGTTAACACTGGAATCCCTCTTAAGATATGCATTAATCCTAATGTGATATTCATTTTAATTACATTAATTGTACCTCAAGTTTTTGCCATCGAGTTACATCTACTGAAATTGCATCTATATATTCAGACAAATTTAGTTCAATGTATTGTGATATGTTTCTAGAAAAATATAAACTCAATTATTTTACGGAGTCTGTATAAATTGTAAATCCTAATCCCTTACAGTATAGGTTTCTAGCCCTCATGACTCTAGAATAAAGCTTCGAAATGTATAGGGAATGCCCAGTGGATTTTCTGATTTCTGAAGCAGAATTACTGGTGGCTAAAGAGAGGAAATGTTTTAGACACATCCATAGGGGGGTTTTTTTGCCTACAACTGTAGAATTATGGGAAATAATAACCAATATTACCTGAGGTCCATAAGTTCAACATTTCAGTTACTCAGAGTTTCTCAAGAACTCAAAGCAGTTACACTGAAGGACATATTAACATGGGCAAGACATCCATCCAGAGGCAAAAATAAAAAATAACTGCCATGCTAATGGTCCATTAAGCCATAAATGCAATTTTTGGTACCTACTAAAAGTTTGATTTCTTTAGCCCGGTTGGCATACTTGAGGGTGTTGTATGTGTCCTCATAGGAAAGCGTGGAGGGACTAATAGCTGCAATCATGATGGTCCGACAGTTTCCACCAATAGAATCCTTTAGGAGGCGTGTTAGCTTGCTGTCCCGGTATGGAATGTGGGGTTTTTTACTCTGTGGACCAACAAAATAATTAATTTACAATTTAGTTTCTATAAGGAAACAACTATTTCATATAATTCTTCTGCCATTACAAAGGCAACTCCTCTGGATATTCCTATTGGGACTAAGGGCCACTGAACACCCAGACTGTATACCTGAAGAAATATGCGTAGCACTGTTTACTTTAGAAGACAGATATGTCATTCTGGAGGAGAAAAATGCTTCCTAGGGTTAAAGCTTAGGATTCTTGCCCTGTTTTATCAATTTATAAGACAGGAAACTACCCAAGGACTACAAACGGTATCTTAGTAACATTATTTCATAAAAGCAGATTGTACACATTCCCCAAAGAATGTAGCTGTTGCACATTTATACATATATTAAGGAGAATGTGAATTTAGTGATGAAAACACTGGACGCGTATCTGTATGAAGGACATATGGCAAGCAGATGGTTAAAAAAAATAAAAATGATGGCTGTGATGTTGTGATCAGAGATCCACTTGTTTTTTTGAACATCATACGTGTTAATGCGCATAAAAAACAGGCAAAGCTTCGATTGTACCATCACGGTCGCCATCTTGACTGTTTTGACTATTCCCTGCAGACAGCCCTACTTGCTACATCTATTTAATGTCAGGCCCAGTGCAAGAACAAGATAGATGCTTTCCTGTGTTGCCCCCACCCAACAGTTCCACTGTTCAGAAAATAAGGTTTGTATTTTAAAAAATGTTTTAAAGATTGAAAAAGCTAATTTGAAGTGTATTGATATACTTATTCCAGTATCTTTTAATTTGGTAAAGTATTTACTGTTGAAAAGATGTTCAACAGAATGTCTATATCTCTTCTAATTGTTGCTTCTCCTGTCAGATCATTACTTCGATATATCCTTCCAGTTGTGTGCCTCTATGCACCATCTGCTTCTCACTGAGTCTGAAAATTTGCACTTTTTTTTTCTTTTTAGCCTTAGATATTTTCATTTTTACCTATTTTACTTGCATTTTACTGCTGGCTTTATGGCCATAATAAAGGTTTGATCTGATTTGAGAGAGAATAATTAGGTAGTAAATTTCCAGCTAAAAAGACAGAGCAGAAGAGGGTCCCTATACTTTAAACCCATCAGACAAAGTAGCAGCAGCTGAGGAATAAGAAATAATTTACCTTGGCATCTGCCAGGCCATTAATAACATTGATGAGAGCCAGTAGGGATCGGTTGATGTTGGCACCCTCACGGAGTCGCTCTCCTTTGGTGTTGGCAGCAGAGGCACGCTCAGAGCCAGCCAAATCAACCAGGCTCATCTTTGCCACTAGCTGATCCTGATGCATGCCCACCACACGATCTTGCTGCTTCACACAGATCTGCAAAGAATGCAGTTTGGTATGGATACCAGAGTGCTGGGTTGTCTAAATGGCAGACTAGCCTCAAGAGAGGTCTGTCTCTTCAAATTGTATTGAATCACTAACTTAATGCATTGCTATAATGCCTTTCCTCATTTTTGCTCTGATCTGTCCTTCCTCTTTCCTTTACTCTCTTATACATTTTGTACCATTCAGTTCTGCAGAAATTATTCTCTGTGTAATGGACGTGTTCATTGCTAGTAATAAAGATATTGCCTAACTGTGGATTTTGTGGCTTGTTCTAGGTTTGCTATTTTCTATTCAGGGGCCATTCCAATATCAGACTGTCACAGAAAAACACTAGGTAGGTGACAAGTATTTCTCATATTTCTGTACTCTAAAGCCAACCTTTTTGGAAAGAGGAAGTGGATCACAGTCTCAATTTCTAAAAAATGTGCGCCTCTGCTTCAGAAGACGGCAAAAACACTATAAAAAAATCAGAGATGCTCCATCATTTTCAAGCACAACCAATCAATGTAGTTACCTTTGTCATTAGCTGAGAGGAAAGTAGATATTCACTATCCTACGTTTGGCTAATCAAATACTGAGTCTCATAAAATAAGCAAAGGTTATACATAAAAAAAATAAATCTCCTCCTCTGTCTCAGTAGAGAGAGAAGGGAGAAGAGGTACATCATTAAGAATTCATCTAATCCAGCACTCTATTTCCAACAACAGCCAGTTTGATGCCTCCAAGAATTCACATGCTGGCAGAAGATCTTACAGTAATAATGTTCTTGCAGGAGAAAACATGTGATTGATGAATTAATGATACTCATGAAGAAATATTTTCTTCCTAATTACAATGTCTCAAAAGAAGCTCTTAAGCAATTCTGATGAACTCTGCTGTACTTACCTGGAAGATTGCATGAGATCGTGAGGAGGTGGCGTTAATGTCTGTGGGGTGCTGTGTACGGTTCAGATTTCCTTGCCTCAGCATCTCTAGGACCTGCATAGCAGATTTTGGCTAAAGGGATAGAGGGGAAGAAAGATTTGGTAAGACATGCTTTGCAGCTGCAACCTCTAGGAAGAGACTTCCTATTCATTTTACCACTACAGAAGGATGTATAGAGATATCTTTCTGGAAGAAGCTGATGGACTTCCTTACATGTCTGATACATGGCAAGAGTCAGAGTAGCTCTGATTCCATTTTGTTGTGTGCTGTACAGCAAGCTGTATAATCCTGCAACTTGTCATTCGAAGGATAAGAACCAAGGAGCATCAAAAACTTACTCATGGGAAGACTTAATAGCTTAACCAATGAGGGTTTAAGAAAAGCCAAATCTGCAGTAACTGGACTTCTGACTTTATTATGCAGCACCAAAATCCACATGTAAGTGGCACAGTAAAAAATTATAGCAACACCTAGTCTGGCCCTCTCTGGTTAGCCATGAAGACATTAACATTAAGTCCACCTCTAGCTCCCTCCCTTTTCTCTGCCCATCCCTATTAACAAACCACTTCTTCAAAGTTTTGCTTATCTCCCTCCTTTCTTCAGCTTTGCTTACCTACTCCTCTACTTCCATCTGATTCTGTCTGGTCCTCTTCTCATGACCATTCCTTAACCACATCTTCCCAAGTTCTATGTCAATGCGGAATGAAGCTCTCTGAGCAAGCACCAAATCACTATGGTCTGTATAGCAATCTACATAGAGCTGAGGCTATATAAACATTGTATGATTGAGGATAGCCATTCACTCATGAAGTCCATAAGTCATCCTTGAAGTCTATCCAGAATTGTCCTCCTTGCAAGCTGACTAACTTACTTACCTGATGAACTGAAAGACCTTGCACCAAAACTCCCTTTTCTGGGTCTTCCCGGATGGCTAGTGGACCTTTTGGTTCCAAAAGATCATGAATCTGCTCATTGTATACCTAAAAGCAAAAGTCAGGCATCAGTCTATTTCATTTTTTTTTTAAAAAAGCTGAGTGCTCTCAGATGTCTGGAAGTCCAGATTTGCAGTAGAGGCCAAGGGCATGACCTCTTCTAGCTCCAGAGAAACAGAAACTTGCCAATTACTCTTTCAGCCAATCATGCTTCTTAAACCCAGGAAAAAATAAAGTAGGTGATCAGTGTTTGGGGAATCTAGATAGTTGATGTGAGCACTGAGTAAAATGAAACAACTTTTTCATGTTTTATTTCAGGCAGGCACCTAAAAATCTGGAGCTGATTATTTATTGAGGAAAAAGTACATGACCATATTCTGACAAATTTCTGTTTATATGTTGACACTGCAAACTCAGAACTGAGTGTTTTCAATGGGCATCTTATATAAAGGAATTCTATTCTAAATTTTGTCTATTAGCCCAGCAGCCAAATTTATTTTTATTTTCTCAAACTTTTCCTCAAATAGGCTATGAGCCCTAATAGGTTTTGACTAAAAATGAGTGCTTCCAATTTTAGCATGTGCTTAGAATGCAATCCTTTAATTGGATTTACTCATAGGTTTGCATAGGGACGCGGTGGCGCTACGGGTTAAACCGCTGAGCTGTCGATCGGAAGGTCGGCGGTTCGAAACTGCGTGGCGGGGTGAGCTCCCGTTGCTCGTCCCAGCTCCTGCTCACCTAGCAGTTCGAAAACATGCAAATGTGAGTAGATCAATAGGTACCGCTTCGGCGGGAAGGTAACGGCGTTCCGAGTCGTCATGCTGGCCACATGACCCGGAAGTGTCTATGACAACGCCGGCTCCAAGGCTTAGAAACAGATGAGCACCGCCCCCTAGAGTCGGATTCGACTGGACTTTACGTCAAATTGCATAGGATTATAGCTTTAACTGTGCAGAGAGGTATAAAAACATGTTAGCCTCTGAATTAGAAGCACACACAAATAAAGAGGGCCAGTTTTCAAAACCTGGCTGTCTCTCCCTTCCATGAGCAATCTCTACAAAAAAGTTATATACTTGTCAGAGTTAATTACATTTACTACAGAACAGCACAAAGACTGAAACTAGTAGAGCTGTTTAATTAATCTAATCATTGCCTTGAGTAGATGGTTAGAAAAGGATCACCAGATAGCCAGACAGCTACATTTAACATACATATATAATTTTAATTGATGTAGTTAGAAAAATTTCCGTTGGTAAGCCCCTCCTTGAAAAAAGGCATTTCCCTTTGCATTGGTGGAAGAATTTCTACTCATACAGGACAATGGCCCCTAGTTTCCACCAATCACTCCTATATATTGTAGCCCTTTGGGCTGTATGCCATATTATCCTGATGGTCCCTCAGCTCAATTTTCTTGGGCAAGGTGGGGGTGAATCATTCTGCATAAACAGGTATTCTTTTTTCTGATGTTACCCCATGGTAGATTTGTACCATAGAAAGTATGTCTTTAGCCTTCATATGGTTTGTAGGTATATAAAAATTTAAATGAAAGGTTTTATCACCCCAAATTCATACAATTAAATAATTTTAAATGAATTATTCTAGTAGCTGTCCTAGAAAAAAAGACAACAGTTAAAACGTGGCAGAGATGACAAGTAAAGTATTTTCACTGCCCTGACATCATGCACATTTTTATATGGCATGAACTCTCATCCTGCAAGTTTGCAGCATCTTCAGGAAATATCTATAGTTTAGCATGCTATGATGACACCCTACCCCGCACCCCCCATTTCTTCAAGAACTTGTTCATCCTTGACATTTCCAACACTGAGCTTAGTTACCACCAGCATCACAGATACAATACTGCTGCAACACTTATATCTACCCATTGACCATTTCCCCAATAAAAGCAATGCCTGTCATGTTCCCCATTGCAAGGCATAAGTGCATCACAATGGGGAACATGCACATCAGGAAAGAGGAAGGGACAACCATTGTCCCATCAACCACACACATAATCCCTTAAGCACACATAATCCAAAACCCATCAATGCATAATAGAAGAGCAACTCAAACAGGACATGGAAACCATCAATGGATCGGGGGAACTCCCACCCATTACCCCGGGGGACGCACCTGCACCGGACGGAGGCAAGGAAACAAAGAGAAGGCATCGGAGATAGCCCGGAAAGCCCATCAGAGAGCGATACCGGTGCTAAGCACCATCTGGACCCGGCTTTGGGACAATGGGGGTAGAGGAGAGCAAGGTCCACCAGTAAAGTATAAACGGGGCACCCTGCCACCACACCCCCATTCCCGTCTTTTTTCCCCGTATGCATTCTACCTCAATAAACTCAGAAATCCTTAGACCCTCTAAGTGAGTCCGTGTCTTATTTGAGGTAAGGGCTACCCTGACATAAAGACGGGAATCCAAAAAATTTTTTTTACCACTAGCACCAATCCAGCTTCGTACTGTGAGGGAACCGGCTAGTGATGGCAGAATCCAACCCACGACGCGGCGGCGACCCGGCGACCAGCAACGGAACACCCGTCCCCACGAACGGAAGATGCCCGAGGCCCTGGCGGCGCGAGGTCCACGAAAGCTTGGGATCGGGTTCGGAGGGAGGTTGGCGAATGCTACCAGGGAGTCCCAAGGAGCGTGGATGACTGTCGACGAGGCGGAGGACTCCTCGCCCGGATCGCCCAGAGCCCCGAGGAAACCGCGGGACATCCCCTCCTCCACGGCGTCGGGAACCGAGGGAGAGCGGCGTGGCAACCGCCCCAGGAAAAGCTCGAGGACAGCAGCGAGGCTGAGCGCGCTCGAAGAGAAGCTGGAGACGGTGCAGCAGCTGCTCCTGTGGTTAGCAGAGGCGCAAGAATCCAACGACCGGGGAGCAGAGGAGCCAGGCACCAGGAGCCCAACATCCCTCACCCCCACCTCGTAGACGCGCCAGCCGGAGAGACGGAGGAGAGGTCCGGAGGATGACACAGCGCCAGGCAGAGTCCGATTCCAGGAACCCGCCAGATGGGCCGCCTCCCCCCCTCCCACCCCGACGGCGAGACGGATGGATCGCAGCAGGAGCCGGCATGAGAGCGCACCAACGCCACCCAAACCCCGATGGAGGGAATCCCCACATCGAACCCTGGAAGCCCCGATTGACCAAAGCACATCGCAACGCCCAGATGCGGCTTGGAGCCCACGAAGAGCGGCGATTAAAGGCTTCGGTATTAAGTTCGATGGGGACCCCACAAAACTTTCCTTTTTTCTTACCAATGCAAGAAACTACATGGAAGAGTGGGGTCCCTACTTCCGGACAGAAAAGGGCAAAGTGAATGCCCTAGCCATAAAACTAAAAGGACGGGCCGCTGACTGGTACGTCCAGTTATGCCAGTCAGGTGCCCCGGAACTAGATGACTGCAATGAGTTCCTCTGGGCAATAGAACTATACTTCAGGGACCCCCTCGAAAGGGAAAGGGCAAAAAGGACTTTAAAAACCCTTAAACAGGGGCAGCGCTCCATGGCAGATTATGCCATGGAGTTCCAAGCCCTGGCCGGTAAGGTCGAAGTGTGGTCCCAATCCACCCTCATTGAGCGGTTCAAGGAGGGACTGAACCTGAACGTACTCAGGTGGGCACTCTGCAGAAATAACCCCCACACCCTGGTGGAGTGGATCCGGTTGGCAGGGGAGGCAGGGGAGGCAGAGGACACCCAGGACACCTTCCTCCATGCAAAGAAGGAAGCGCAGCAAGCAGAGGCGGCGAGAGGACCCCACACAGCTGCAGGACTGGCGAAGTCGAGACCCCAGCCTTGGAAGGAAGAAAGGGACTGACGGTTCGCCAAGGGTCAGTGCCTTAGGTGCGGGAAGGAGGATCACAAGGCGGCGGCCTGCCCAAAAGCGAAGGCGAGGGACAGCACGTGGAAGGCACCAACCAAGCCAACCCCAGCACCCTGGAAAATGCCAGTCGCGACGGGAGAAGCCGCACCGAAGATCTCCCCTTACTTCACCGACAAAGAGGACACCGACAACGAGGAGCCGGCGGAAAACACCAGCCACCTGCCCTAAAGAGCGCCAGAGGACAGGTGGACAGCAACAAGAGGCGCAACGACTTTGGGGTGAGTGAGAATTGTCCCACCCTATATGTAAAAGTCACCCTAACCCACGGTGAAAGGATGAAAAAAGTTTGGGCACTGATCGACTCCGGCTGTTCAAAGTGCCTTATGCACCCGGACCTGGCGGCCGCGCTAAACCTCCGCTGCTATCCACTTCAGCACCATATCGTGTTCACTCAGTTGGATGGATCAGCAGTAGGAGGGGGCGGTCACCCAGTACACAGACAAAGTCGCGCTGCAGCTCGGCAGCCACAAGGAAAGACTGGCGTTCATCGTGGCACCGGTGGGCCAACCCCTAATTATCCTAGGGATCCCATGGCTGGTGCAACGCAACCCATCAATAAACTGGGCAACCAGAGAAATCAAGTTCTCAGACGGGCGCTATCAAGCACCCACAGGGGATCGGGTTCCCCATGCTGCAACGGGGAGGGCGACAACGACCTCAATGCATATGGAGGCAACGACCCTGGAGGGCCTGCCAGCCAGATATGCCGAATTCACAGACGTATTTGGTGAAAAGGAGGCTGACAAACTCCCACCCCATAGGAAAACAGACTGCACCATTGAACTGGTCCCTGGCGTACCCCTACCTAAACCCAAAATCTATGCAATGACCCAGAAGGAGCTGGCAGCATTAAGGGAGTTTGTCGATAAAAATCTAGCGCGGGGTTTCATTGAGCCCGCAAACTCACCAGTGGGAGCCCCAGTGCTCTTTCGTGAAAAGAAGGACGGGTCTCTTAGATTATGTACCGATTACCGCGGTTTGAACGCTGCGTCCATTTCCAATAAATATCCCCTGCCCCTCATAAAAGACATTCTTGCCCACCTGGCAAAGGGCAAGATATTCTCAAAACTGGACTTGAGGGAAGCCTACTTCCGGATACGAATACGGGAGGGGGAGGAATGGAAGACGGCTTTCAACTGCCCGCTGGGGTCGTTTCAATATAAAGTCTTACCATTCGGGTTGGCAGGGGCACCGGGAGTGTTCATGCAGTTAATTAATGAGGACTTGCACGACCACCTATTTAAGGGGGTGCTTGTTTACCTTGATGTCCTAATATATTCAGAAACAAAACAAGAGCACGAACGCTTAATAAAGGAAGTGCTCAGGAAACTTCGCAAGGCAGAGCTATTCGCCAAGCTCTCCAAGTGCGAGTTTCATAAGGATCAAATAGATTACCTGGGCTATAGAATCTCGGCAAGGGGAATCGAAATGGACCCAAGCAAGGTCCAAGCCATACTGGTGTGGGAGCGCCCACGCACAAGACAACTCCAAAGTTTCCTCGGTTTCACAAATCTCTATAGGGGTTTCATCCAGGGGCTAGCAGAAATTGTACTGCCCCTAACTAACCTACTCTGGACAAAAGGCCTGGGAGACACGCGGAAATCGCGGAACCCGGGGGCGCTCCTGAACTGGACAGCTGATTGTCAAACGGCTTTTGAACGCCTCAAAAGCCTCTTCACAGCGGAGCCAGTACTGCAACACCCTGACCCCACCAGACCCTTCGTCGTGCAAGTCTATGCATCCGACTTCTCCATTGGGGCACTCCTGCTTCAGCGGGATTTTGACAATCAGCTGAAGCCCTGCGCGTACCTTTCCTGCAAGTTCTCCGAAACGGAACGGAGATGGCACGTGTGGGAAAAGGAGGCGTTCGCAGACAAGGCAGCCCTAGAGACATGGAGGCACCTACTAGAAGGGGCCTCCTGCCCCTTCGAGGTCTGGACAGACCATAAAAACCTAGAGGCTCTCAGCACTCCAAAACGCCTCAGTCCCAAGCAAGTGCGCTGGGCGCAGTTCTTCAGCCGGTTTAACTTTAAATTAAAGTTCATACCGGGGAGGAAGAACTTCCTAGCAGACGCTCTCTCCAGACGACCTCAGGATGCCAGCCAGGCATCAGACATTGTGGGAACTGTGTGGACAGACACACAGCTGGGCTGCCCTGCGGTTACGCGCAGCCAAACACGAAACCAACACACACCAGCGCAGACACCCGCGAACGGAGGAAGGCACAGGTCAATTTCACCAAGCTGGCAACAAAGACTCATGCAAGCCCTCGAAAAAGATACTTGGTTACAAAACAACCAAAACAATGTATCTTTTACAAACAATCTAGCCTGGAGACAGAAGAGCCTGTACGTGCCAGAGACATTGCGAGCAGAAGTTTTAAACCGCTCCCATGATGACAAGACGGCCGGACACTTTGGCTTCGTCAAAACGCTACATTTAATTCGGCGACAATTCTGGTGGCCCACCCTGAGAAAAGACGTTAAAGATTATGTCTTGGCTTGCCCCACATGTGCCATGTCCAAATGAAAGGTGGGGAAGCCCCAAGGACGGCTGCAGCAAGTAACAAAGCCCTCCCGCCCCTGGGAGGAAATTTCTATGGACTTCATTGTAGATCTGCCACCCAGCCAAAGAAAAACTGTTATATGGGTGGTAAAAGACTATTTTTCCAAGCAGGCACACTTCATACCCTGCGCATCCATCCCCTCTGCACAACAGCTGGCACGCTTATTCCTTAACCACATCTATAAACTCCACGGCGCCCCCTCCCGTTTGGTGACCGATAGGGGCACACAATTCACCTCCAGGTTTTGGAAAGAATTTTTAAAACTTATTGGCACCAAGCAGGCACTCTCCACAGCTTGGCACCCCCACACAGATGGCTCTACAGAGATTCTCAACTCCACCCTGGAGCAATTTCTACGAGCATTCATCAATTACCAACAGTACAATTGGGTGGACCTGCTACCATTTGCAGAGGTAGCATATAACAATGCAGTGCACCAGAGCATAGGTCACACCCCATTCAAAGTAATTTATGGCAGAGACTTCGTACCAATCCCAGAACTACCCCAACCAGACATCCTGCCCTGTTCCCCAGACGACTGGGCGGCACAACTGGCCACGGTTTGGCCCATCATCCAGATGGCTCTCACAGACGCACAAGCTACATACAAGAGATTCGCTGACAACCACAGGGTGGCGCAACCGAACTACAAAGTGGGAGATAGGGTCTGCCTCTCCACTAAGTTCATCAAGTCCCCACAACCTTCAAAGAAACTGGCACCCAAATTCATTGGACCGTTCCCCATCACAGAAATTATCAACCCAGTCACCTTCAAGCTGGAACTACCCCACAATTTGCGGCGCATACACCCAGTGTTCCACTGCGCCCTGCTGAAACCAGCCACCCCTTCCAAATGGCACAATGAACCCCCCCACCCACCCATCATGATAGATGGACAACAACACTTTGAAATAAAAGAGGTACTGGACTCAAGGAGACTAAGGGGCACCCTGCAGTACCTTGTCAAATGGAGACGTTTTTCCCACCCGGAGTGGGTCCAAGCACAACACGTGTCAGCAAAACAACTGGTCAAAAGCTTCCATGAAACATATCCAGAGAAACCGGCACCGTAGAGTTCTCTTAGGGGGGCAGCATGTCATGTTCCCCGTTGCAAGGCATAAGTGCATCACAACGGGGAACATGCACATCAGGAAAGAGGAAGGGATAACCATTGTCCCATCAACCACACACATAATCCCTTAAGCACACATAATCCAAAACCCATCAACGCATAATAGAAGAGCAACTCAAACAGGACATGGAAACCATCAACGGATCGGGGGAACTCCCACCCATTACCCCGGGGGACGCACCTGCACCGGATGGAGGCAAGGAAACAGAGAGAAGGCATCGGAGATAGCCCGGAAAGCCCATCAGAGAGCGATACCGGCGCTAAGCACCATCCGGACCTGGCTTTGGGACAATGGGGGGTGGAGGAGAGCAAGGTCCGCCACTAAAGTATCAACGGGGCACCCTGCCACCACACCCCCATTCCTGTCTTTTTTCCCCGTATGCATTCTACCTCAATAAACTCGGAAATCCTTAGACCCTCTAAGTGAGTCCGTGTCTTGAGGTAAGGGCTACCCTGACAATGCCTGAATGAAAACCACATTGGACTAGTAGTTGTATGCAGATGTATGCCACTTGTGCATATCCAGACTTATTAAACCAGAATACAAATTTATGGAACGCATGAAACAGTGCCATTTCTCTAAAATAGATTTTTTTTAAATTGTAAGAAATTAATAGTGATGAACAATACCTCTTGATAGGAGATGAACACCTCACAGAGCTTCTTTTCCTTCCTAACCTCTATTTTCTTAAACAGCTCCTCCATGGTGAGGTACATGATACCAGGTTCCTTCTCTGATCCTAGCATGGTATATGTTTTACCAGCTCCTGTTGCACCATATGCAAATACTGGAAAAGAAGGAAAACAATCCTGCAGAAACATTTCCCAAATATGATCCATATTACCCTAAGATGTCTCAGAATCAAGAGAGGCTAAAACCACTCATGGCCTGAGACCAAAATACTTGAAAGAGCACACAGGAAAGAGCACACTTTCTCCCCTTCAGCCTATTTTCAGCAAACTTTACTTTGCACCCAGCTTAGCAAGGCTTTCCTCTACAGTTGGTCAGATGCCAAGAATCTGGTGCTTCAAGAAATGTGATACTGATTTTGATTATGTGCCATCAAATAATTTTCAATTCCTAGTGATCACTGAGAGTTTGGCAGTATTGTTGGACATAATTCTATGTCAGCTTCAGCAAAAAAAGAAAAGAAAGGCTTTTACGGGTCATGGCCTTTAAAATTGTCTGTTTACAAGAAATGACTGTGTAGCAAATCAATTCATTTTTAGTTGCTCAGGTTAACAGTGTTAACATTTCCTATGGAACACACCATGTTGACTATTGTACATCACAACTTTTAAATAAAAAATAGTATTGTATGGGTAGAATACTGCTTCATAATTGCCATTCAGAAAACACAACCCAGTGCCATATCCTCTGGTGAGGGCAGCCTAATGGTTGCGCTAACACCAGATTCCACTCACTTTCTCTCTCTGACACACACACACACAAAACTTGCATTTACTAGGTCAAATTGAGAGGCTGTAGAGACAGTATATCAAAGCACAGACTTGTAAAAACACAAATTTTAACTACTCATATACAATATGTTCTTACAAACTTTGTCTGTACAGTAATGGATAATCTCTAACAGCTTATAGGCAATTATTTTCATCTGAGGTAATTAGGTAAACCACTGTTGAAAAAATTAACTTACATAGTTATAAACCACTGTACATTTACAATATCTAACAGTAAGTCCACAGTATGGCTTATTCCTGAGGAAACATTCACTGCATTATGTAGCAAATGTACAAATTTTCAGCATCTACCTGGAGATGGAAGAAATACAGCATCACTATGCCTATGACCTCTTGGCCAGCACGGCCTCCAAGAAAGTACAGGGAGTTAGTTACAAGCTTTTGCTCAGTATTGAGAAGAGGCTAGATGGAGAACTGGCTGATATTTTCAATATTAAAATGAAACCTGCCTGACATTGTATTTTTATTTATTAGATTTATATCCCACCTGTGATAGGTTAAAATCCCCATTTCCAGGTAGCAAGGCCAGGGCACCAGGCTGGCCCAATCTGATATGATTAGTGGAGGCTTGAAATTTAGTTTGATGAGTGTCAGCAGAAGGTTATTCCACATTTTTCTTAAATTTATTGTGTCAGGCAATGCTGTCACTTGGAGTGGTCCTGCCATATTGCCAGGCCAGGAAAACACTTCCAGACTCCTTACCAGAGCAATTGTGGCCATTCAGCATACCATCCAGGACTTCTTTGGTTGTATTCTCAAAGACCTCTGCTTGGGTAGCTCTTTTCCCAAATACCTGGTCAAAAACAAACACCATATTCTTGCCCTTCTTCCGGTAGACAGGCTCATGAACTTGGAGGCCCAGCAGGTCTGATTCTTCAGGGTCAAACACTAGCATGCTGTCACTAAGCACCTGCACCGTGCTTTGGCAGTTTCCTTCTTGCTCTTGCGGAATCTGTGGCCGCACTCGGACCACTACTGCCACATTACCTTCTTCAGCTGGTGGTATGAGTACCATCATTAGAGTGCTGTATCAGGGACAAGATGGGAGCATGTTGATATGTGCAATATCAGATTCATATCCTTTCTCAAGCCTGAGAGACTGTGAAGAAAGGTCTTCTCAAGCTGAGGACAGGATATCAGAATAGTATCGAAACTTTAGTACTGTACAGTTCAGCATAAATCAATACATGAAAAGAAAGAAAATATAAACATATATGCCATCTGCTTATAAAGGAACGAGTGTAATTCCACTTCAGAATATAGAAAGAATAAAAAATATCCATGCTCTCTCCAGCTGTGTAGCTTTTCTCAAAATTCTTTCCAAAGTCTCAACAACCTTCTTGAAGTTCAGAGCCCAGAACAGGAGAAAGGACAATAAATTTGTCTCGCTTTAATGCTGCTAAGGCAACAAATTTACAACTCAGCTCAGCCACAAGGGATTAAGGGCAAAAGACATTCATTGATTGATTGTACTGGCTAATCAATGCATTCATTTGTTGCAAGATTATAAATGTGGGCTTTAATAGGAGCTGTCTTCTCTGAAAAGAGCAATCACTTCTGATGGCTTTGTAGTAAGGAGCTTCTTCACATTCACCTTAAGATTCAGGCCATGTACACCAAGCTATTTCCTAAGGGCCCTAATTCCCATTACCTTCCCCAATTTTGACTTAAGGGATAGGTAAGAATTAGCTCAGAAACATCCAGAGGCATCACAGTATGCAAAATCAATTCTGAAAATTATAATTCCAACATTTTTTGAATCCACAGATTAAGTAAAAAGCTAAGGAAGAAAAAAAATGTAGAGATGCCATAAACATATTATTTTTAACCTAATGTGTTTCACCCTTTGCTATTGAAGGAAATAGCAGCTGCAGTATCAGGAAAATGGTGCAAATGGGGGGGGGGATAGTGTTGCCCCATGGTGATTTCCTAACCTGCTTGTAACATCTGTAAAAACAGAGACCCAATTTAAAGATTTCCTATTTTTTGTTGTAACAGATTAACAGGGCCTCTGAATAAAGACTAAAGATTAAAAACCACACCTTATAACAGAAAAAAAAAGGCAAACCGAAAAATGAGCATACAGTAGTCAGATTATCTCTCTTGGTAACATTAACAGTGGAGAGTTACAAACGTAAAATAAACAGCCTGCCCCAATATTTTGCCCTCTAGATTGTTGGCCTAATTGTAATGCAACACAACTGGAGGGCACACAGGCAGGGGGAAGCTATCTTAGTAGGCACTACCGCTCTTTCTCAAATTAGCCTTGAACTTGTGGTCAACCTGGGCAATAATAAGTAGCATTTAATTGATTCTGTGCCATCAAGTCGTTTTCGACTACTAGCGATCACATAGATATTCTCCATGACTATCCCTAACCTTTCAGGTCTAATAAGTAGCATACAACCTCCTTGTTACAGTGTAGATACGGTGTATCTGACACACTTTGATCACTTGAAACAGGATACTCAGCGCTGTTATTTTAAGCACGCCCACTCCCGAATAACTTCTTGAAGGCTGTCTGTTCTGCACCGCCGCCGCCATCCCCCTTCCCCATACGACAACAGGTAGTTTCAGTACTGACTCTGGCTCTCAGCAAGAACTGAGTACGCAGGACGCAGTCGGTGAACTGTCTCGGCGGCCGACGGGATCGGAAAATGGCAACCGAACTCTAGGCCGGGACTACACGTCGCCGAGTCTTGCCGTCTTCGCTCTCACGGCTGTTGGAAGGCGCAGGAGCCAGAAAGGCCTTCTGCTAGCCAACGACCTCCTGCGAACAGCGTCTCCCCCTGTGTAACCAGTCCCCTTACAAGGGGGAGGAGACCCACAGGAGGAGCAATCGCTCCCTTGACCAGGGAACCTGGCATCCCATCTTCAGGGAAATACTGCTCGGTCCCCCTCCCACCCCCCCCCCACAGAAGTCCTGCACAGTTCGGCCTTTTCCCACCACCAGTTCAAATCTCCTGGCAACGCCTACTTACTCGCTTGCGATTGGCCAACTCGGCTTCCAAATGATCTTCAAGTTTCTTCTAATTGGTTACTCAGCTCCCTCTGAATTGCGCTATGCACTCTGGGTATGCTCGCTTTGAGAAAACGCGAGTCCGGCGTAGAAATTAATCATTTTTCCCTATTATAGACGTATAAAAAGTAGATTTGTAAGTGTAGTTAACCTCCGAGTTGATTCGCTTAGCTACGGGGAACTGAGACTTCGTCTCTCCCACAGAGGTACGGATTTGAGAATAGACGAAGTTAACTCTTTCCACGCCGTTTGTTTTTACAGTCAGAACCACGTTCGAATAATTGCTGTAGGAATTCACGTACATTGGAGATCATAAAATATTTTACAAAAGTAATTATTTACTTCTACCGTATGCTCCTACCTTGCAACCACACTCTATTTTCATTCCAGCAAACAAGTAAAACTACAGAGTCGTGTTAATCGCTGCAGGATTGTTCTCCGCCAGATTTCTGCTCTGCAATACTGTAAAGGAGCGTCAAATCACGCTTCTTGTACCATAACCCTCTCTCTTGCAAAATTGGGCATAAAACAGTGGATTGTACTTGTAATTTAGTGGAAGGATTTTTTAAAAGACCACTTTTGGGTTTTTTCCAGGTGAAGTGATAGAATCATAACAGGGTTAGAAGGGACCTTGGGAGTCATATAGTCCAACCTGCTGCTCAGTGTAGGAACCCACCACTCGACATCCACAACGGATGGCCATCCAGCCTCCAGCCACACTTTCAGTGAAGAAGAGTCCAGCCTGGGACCCTATGTTTTCTCGTTCAGGCTATCTGGTGAACCATCCTTAGGAAAGGAAGCAGGACTCTTTCCTCCAGGGTCCTGAGGTGACATTGAAGTGATCTGCCTTCAAACAATACTTTCACAACAGTTCAGTTTCTAAGTAAGGCTGTACTGTCATATACTGAAGCAGTTTACCTCTGATTTCCAGATAGTGGGATGATGATGATGATTAGATAAAGTTAAATAGGAGATGGCTGCCTCCAAGGCAACATAATTGGTGATTTTTTTTTACAGAAACATGACTAATATCCCATTTTAAGGAGACCACTCTAAACATAATTAAATCTAGATCCAGTCCAGACAATGATAGATGGATCCTATCACTTTTCTTCGTTGTGACCTCAGATACCATGCAGTACTGAGTCTGGCAGGTAAATCAAGCTTATTTGAGGCAGTCCTTTAAAATGTTGCAGAATGTGCAGCATCTTTTGACTAATGGTTTCAAAAGAACATGCAGGATTCCACCCCAGTTCACTTACATGAAAAGCATAGGCATTACTGGTAAGTTACACTATTTTGCATACTTGTCAGACTCTGAAACCCAAATATTAGGTTTTAGTAGCCTACAGTTTAGCTACTTATCTGTCATTTAGCAATATTTAATATGTCATTTAGAATTTGCAAAAGAATGAAAAGTTCTCTGCCCTGAGCACTTTCGTATTATTAACCACTTTGAATTTTTTCTGTATAGCAAGATGGGATTTAAATAGAAATGGTACTATTGCTACTAAAAAGTTACATCTCACATAGAACATGTACTTTCGGGGGTTAAGAGAAATGGACTTTGGCTCAAAGACAAAAACTTCAGAACTGGGCCTGAGTGCTCTTTTTAAAACTCCCTACCTTCAGAACTAGACATTAAATTATGAATTAATATTTAAATAAACTTCTGCATTAATTGAGTAGCATAGAAATCAGCCAATCATGCCTTTCTCCAAGATCAGCAAAAGGATAATGTTAAGCAATTCAGAAGTTACTAGATAAAATCATGCTTTTATGTACTAATGCCCAGCTGGGTAGATCAGCAAACATGGTTTGAACTTATTATGAACTGGTATAGCAGATTAATTATCCTATGATAGAGAAAGTTATTACTGATTCAAATCTTTCCTTGGATTATAGGGTGTTGTAAGAATTGCTAAGAATATAGGACTCTGTCTGAAGACAAAATTCATTATATACATGCTAAGCTACGTAATAGAATTATTACTGATTTGCATAGGCATAAGAAGTTCAAGATAATGTATCCCTGGAGCCCTCCAGAGCAGAGACAGAAAGGCCAATAACAGTTATAGATACTGCAGTGTGGTGAGGGCTGGTTAAGAGGACTGTCCTCATCCAAGAGCTGGAAACAATAAGCTCAATGACACTTCTGCCCTTTGAACCTGACAAAGAACAAGGGGTCATTGGGTGTCTGATGTTTTTCTGCTGCTCCATTCTGAAACAAAGAGCTCCCATCAGTAGATAAATTCCTGTGCAAAGCTGCAGTTGGTCAGCTGTCCTTCTTTTGCTCTTCCACAGACTGGCCTCTAGTCATCCATTCTCTGTGCTCAGAGGATGGTTTGGTACGAAAAAAGAGCCTGTCGATGCTTGTTAAGTATCAACAATCTTGCAAAACAGAAAGGAATCAGGGATTTGTGCTGCTGGATTACAGATTTCCAGTACTGCCTGTAAATGGCAGAGACTGAGGAATGGAGGAACAGGAAGAGTGAGAAAATTAAGAGAAAGCCACGGAGAGGCTTCATTCAGATACAGCACAGTGACAGAGAAGGGGAGAAGCAGAGGCAGCTGGGAGTTTGCCAGGCCAAATCAAGGGCTGTCTTTTTGTCCATCAACATCCCTTGGTAGTTATTCCTAGCCCGCATCTCCCACAGAACCATGTGTGGTGTCAAAACCTCTTGTTCTCTGCTTCCCTCAGATTTTACTGTAAAAAAAAAGTGGAGAAGATTGAAGGAATGGAAGAGGAAGTGACTGACCTCTGTCAACTGTTCTTTGGAAGTGCTATACCTCCTTATCAACCTATATCTACATACACATACAGGCAAATAAACAGTGCATAATACATTTTTAAGCTAAATTCTGAACTGCATCAGAAAGTTTGAAGTTTTGAGTGATTCAGAATATTTCATCATGAAGAATGAAAAGTTACGGTCTACAGCCATGCCAAGTCCGATTGTTGCTCCTGCTTCAGGACAGGACCTGCAGCTTCAGCAGTGAGAAACATCTGTTAAGGCTAAGCTCCTGCATAACACTATATACTTCAGGAACTCTGGTTGCTTTCTAATAAATGAGGATAAAAATATCAGTGGGATAAGAAGCGATTTGAGAACCACTCTTCCCATTGACATTTTGAAATAGAAAAGGGATTTTTAAAATGAAACTCAGGAAGAGGATGATAACATCTGATTCATGTTGGCAGTGTAATATTTCTACAGTTTCTCTTACATATTTGATATAGAATTATTGTCAAGTAAAAATCAATTTTAGCAAAAATTATTTAAATTTAACTATAGGCTTACAACCAAAAATGTGGCTTGTTATTTTAAAATCTGAATGTGAATTTCAGTTTTCCTTACCAACCCTCCTCCCTCCCTCTCTCTACTTCTCTGTCATTTTTTTTCCTCTTTTCAACTTCCTTTCTCTGGCCTTTTCTTCTTCCCACGTGGTCTGACTGCTTCTTCCTGCTTTCTCCTTTTCTTAGCTTTATTCTTCTGACTTCTTCCCCATGTTTTTTGGCCTCTTTGGCCTCTCTTTACAATTGGGACAGCTCAGCTAATGTCAGCCATGTATCCCACACATCATTCTATCAATTTCCGTGACATAGAGCAGTTCAGTCAGACATTGTTAGGGATTCCCCAAAACAAGCAGATTCCTTATTTTAATATGTCTGCATATCATAGATATCAGTATTTAGAATATTTATTTATTTAAAACACTTACATAGCCACCCATCCTATGTACTGTAACCCTGAGCATCTCAGAGAGCAACAGTAAAAACATAAAGAACATAACAGAATAGTTTTGTAGCTGTAGATACTCCTTTATTTCATGATTCTAGTTAAGTGTCCACCTGCTTGAATAAAGGTACATTAATTAAAGTATTTAGATGTGGTATCCTAAATGTTGTTAAACATTTACATTGATTATTTTTGGCCAGAGAAAGTCCTGAATGTGCATATAGTTGGATAAAGTCAGTTTACATAATGGATATTTGAAGTTCTGACTTCTTCAGAGAATATTAATTAAGGTACTATTTTAAAGTAGGTGCAGATGTTTAACTCCCAGGCTAAGGCCATATTAAATACAACACTGAAAGATCTGTGATTGGATTTGGATATTTAAAATAATAAATGTAGCTGTTAGGGCATAGATTCAGAATGGGTTTGTTGGTGCTGGGGAAGAGGTCTTATAAACCCCCTTGTTTTTCTCTCTGTAAATTGCTTCCTGCATAGAATGTTATTTGCCCTGAAGATGAAAAGATAGCAGTAATCATCTGAACCTACACGTTTTCCCTTATTGGGCCAGAGCTGCTCTGAGTAGAAGCAATTTGGATCCGGCAAATGATGTGGAAGCAAGGGTTAAAAACATTTCCCAGTGCTGTGATTGCCATCTGAACTGAGGTTTTCTCATGGCTGCATATACCATTGGAAAGAAAAGAGAAAGGAAATTCAGTCATTGGTTTTTCAGGATCTTACTGTATATCATCACACATTCTTTTGCCTTGGAGTCAAACTAAGCATGTGGTAGGAGAAGGATGAGGAACCTCTGGCCTTTCTGAATTTCAGAATTGCATGCTATTGACCAAGCTAGCTTGGGCAGCTGAGTTACTGTAATTCAGCAACATCTCAAAGGACAGGTTCCCTTTCATTAATGTAGGAAATACCAACTAATGGAATCTCCTCAGATTAGCAACTTCAAACAACTGCTTTGAAGACTGAGCACCATTTCACCAAACTTAAGCTTTTTCAAGTTTACATTTCATTCTGCCCACCTGCTATTACCTCAGTGGAGAAAATGAGAAAGAGGAGGTGTAAATGCCACTTTCCTGGTTGACCTGGCCTATCTGGGAGCCTAATAGAAGCCAGCTAAGATCTAGACTCCTGCAGAACAAGGGTCTGAATTCTGACGGAATAGGTATGGATAGAAAAAAATCTATCAGGACCTTGGAGAGTTCAGTGCAAAAATCTACAAGCTAGGTTAACACTCTGTAAATAGAGCTATTGTTCTGACTCTTGCTTAGACAACTAAGTGCTTAAGGACAATTCTTTGCTGCTGCCTAAACTGTTTGCCTCCCATGCTGCTTCCAAAACCAATTTAACAAATTCCAAACTGAATTGCAGTGGTTTCACAATGGGGTCAGGTTGGTACTCAGTCTGGATTATGGCCAGCACAGGTCCTAATTGATCATTTCCCTCTCTCTTGACTTTTCCATCCATTCAAGGAAGCCAGACTTCACTGGCTGGTCCTTATGTGGGCAGGTAATAGGTCTGTCAGTGCCTGCCTTCTCTCTTAGGGATTGTTTCCTCCTCAGTAGTTCCATTTGCTTTCCCAGATGTTTGCACATATGGATGCCTTCACATCACCCCTTCCCACATTCTTTCCTTTGACTCTAGCACAGACTTTTCTCTCTCTCTCTTATTGTATCATTGTTGCTTCAGTGGTCAAAGCAAAGGGAATAGGTTGTTCTACTGTGGGTCCATAGAAACTGTGGCAATGATGGTTCAGCTGTGTAGAAGCAAAGAACTAGTATCTGCTGAAACTTTGTAGCTGTGTTCCAATGTGCCTACACTGCAACTTAAGGACCTTTTCCTTTTCTTTCTCCTTGGAAGTATTGCAGTACAGTGGGCACAGAATAGGAAAGAAAGGGAAATATGTTTCATCCAGCCTGGGCAGAAACAGAAAGGGTACCCACTGAGAGATGTCAGGGTGGAATGGATGCATACTGGCAGAATAAGTGGGAAAACAGTGGCCAGGAGACTTTACAAACTCCAAGGACTTTATGGACCATCACTGAATGAATTGGAAGGGGGAAAAAAGGAAGCTGCTGGCCAGCTGAGAAAATAACAGTCATGTAGTCCAGTGTGAAATCACTGTAGGGTATAATGAACAGACACTGGAGAGGGGTGCCAGTTGCTGTAACCAATCAGAACTGGAATGTTGCTAGATTTGAATGAAATGCAATGGATCAAGCTTATGGAAGGACTTAAGAGGGCTCAGGATGGAAAACAGCTCAAAACACAGGCAGGGCTGCATTTGCAGTGAGCTGGGAGTAAGTTGAAGACAATATTGTCTGTTCCTGCATTTGAGAAATGGGTGGTCTGAGCTGTCAATAATTGAAGCAGTGTGGATCTGGGCTAAGAAGGCTGCCAGAGCCATGAGATCCTTTTTGCTTTATCCCTGCCTGCTACTGTTGCTAAACTTAAAGAGCCTATGGCCCTTTCTGAAGCCAAAAGGCATGGGAGGGTCATCTTCTGAGTCTGAGCTATCAGTTAATGGCAGGGCTACTCCCTCAAGCTGGCTGGGATGGCAAAAAAGGGAGTGCTGAAGGCTTGACCTAAGTTCATGAACTAAGTTCATCATGCTTAGTCCTCTTCAGGGCTTAGCTGTGCTTTTGACATTAGGGATGTGACAGTGCCTGTTATGAAGCAGCTGCAGGAGGCTACTTCTTATTTTTTGAAAAAATGCCTTCTCACTTTGTCCCTGAAGATTTCTCCTATCTCATGGCTGAATTTCAATTGCTAAACATCTGTGGCAGGGTTTCCCACTCTTCAGAAGTAGGAAACATGAAAACAGTACAAGTCATAAATATATCAACACATTTAAAAGGAAAAAAAATCTTCCCCAAACCAAGGGGAAAAAAAAGTCCCAGTCATGCCCAACACTCCAGGTCTCCCAAAATATATTAAGCCTGGGCTCAGTCACTAAAAGTTTGTCCAGTGCTCTGAATAGAGATTAGATAAATGAGGGATGAGTGAGAGAGAAAGATCACATGCTTTCCTGGGTGGGTTGGCAGTGTGTCCTACTGTACAGAGGCTGTCTTCTGTTTGAAAAGTGCAGAGTTCTCCAGTCCAAGCCCAGTGTAAAGGCTAAGAACCAAAAGCAAGGAAAGCACAAAGTTTGAAACTATACAATGAGAATTAGAATCTGGAGAGAATTGTGGCATATGGGTTTTAGTGGCCTGGTATGGTTGCTGTTCTGCTCATGTGAGTCAGCCATTGGAGTGAGTAAAAGGGGAAAAGAAGCTCAGTTTTGGTCTTGAAGGGCAGGTGTGCTGTCACAAGGTCTGATGAGCTGACTTGGCTGGCAGCCAGGTCAGCTTTGCAGGGGAGACTTAAGGGGAAACCTGACCGGCATGTTACTGTATATAGCAAAAGGCATATAAGCCTCCACTGTCTTGTTTTTCTGTGTCAATCTCCACACTTGCAAAACAATAGACCTCCAGTTCAAAAAAAAAAAAAAAGAACCCCGTCACACTGTGACATAAAAATGCTGTCTCCACATCTCACCACAACAGCCCTGCTAGCAGGCAAGGCAGAACAGCAGCCATACCAGGCCACTAAAACCCATATGCCACATCAATCAATCATTCTTTAGTGACTGTTTGAAGTTACAACAGTGCTGAAAAAGTAACTTTACAACCAGTCCTTGCACTTACGACCATTGCAGCATCCCTGCAATTACATGATCACCATTTGCGGGCTTCACAACTGGCCTCCAGCAAGCAGAGTCAGTGGAAAAGGCAGCAGTGAAATCACAAGTCATAGTCATGTGATATTTTGCTTAATGACCCACAGTGACTCGCTTAACAACATCAGAAGTGACATCATAAGTCTGTCGCGGTCACATGATGTCTCATTTAATGACTGTGTCATTTAGTGATGGAGTTGCCAGTCCCAGTTGTGGTTGTTAAGCAAGGACTACCTGTATTTATAATTGCCACCTAAACATAAATTATTATCTGAAAATATATTTTATCCTCCTTTTACGGATGCATTACTCCAAGGGGAGAGGAGATCCTATTCTTCAATTATATCTACTTGGTCCTTATATTGGAGGTTGGCTTTACCCAGTGGAGGAGCTGGACTGGAACCAGACTGCAGTCATGGAAAACTGATTGTTGTACTGCTGACATTTCTGAAGAAGTTGAGGGTGATAGCCTTCTTTCAAAAATACACTGACGTTTTCACACAGGAAATGACATGATTACTCAGAAGAAAGGTAAAGGAAATGGAATAGCTTCTTGAGACTAAAGAATGGGGAACTAGGAAGTGGACGTGGCTTAGAAAATATAGCCCTCCCTTTCTTCTTGTGACTGGGTCCAGGGCTGGCCCTACTAGTCTGCTCAGAAGCACTGAAGAATCTTGTGCCAAATGAGGCAAAGGTTACTCGTCTCTCCTCAGCTTGCCTTAACAGAGCCTTGCACTTGTAACAGTGGCAGAACAAGTGGCCTTGGGCTTTATCCAGTCCCTCAAAGCCATGCTGTGAGGAAAGGAACCTTCCTCACAGTGCCATATTGTGAGTGAGATAACTCCAGATACTTTCTGCACCTACTCTTTTCCTGGGAGGACAAACCCTATTTATGCTTTGCAGATGCAATGTAGATATAATGTCCAAGTGAAATTGAAATTGCAAATGTAAGGTTTACATTATATTGGCTGTTGTATCAGAGTACTCTGAGCAATGTCCCTTCCGCAGAACACAAAGTAAGGGGAAGGCACACACTGGAAAAAAACCAAGAAGCACCTTTAGCCATTGACCTGCAGTGCAGAATGGTGATTGCAAGCATTCCACAGCTGGCAGGCAGGCCAGCAACAGCTGCTGGAGATGGGGAGGAAGAATGTGGTGACAGTGGCAGCCATGGCCATTAAGTGTTGCTGCTCCCCATCCACTGCCTGAACCACATGCCAGCGTGGCTCCTGATAGGGCTGGCTTATGAATGGTAGGTACTGGGGGCAGTGAATGGTGACAAGAGGACAGAGCTCAGTGTGACACACAGTGTGTCCTTTGCTCCTTAAATTTGCATGCCGTTGCCAGCCTGTAAGTAAAATTAATTTGCAAATCCAGTCAGCTTCTAGCTATGAAATAGGGTGGGTGGGTTTCCTCTAAGCTGTGCAATGCTTCCATTTGATTCCAACAAAGATGTTTCAGAGGCCACAGGGATGTAAAAGTAGACCAGTCTACAACATTTTAAAGTAGCTTTGTCTTTTCCTGGGATTGTGTGGTGGCGCATCCCTAGTTTTCTCTGCTTTGTCTCAGGTTGCAAAATATCCTTGGCAGGCCTTTGTTTGCCTTTCTCACCCTACATTTCTCCATTTTCCAACTTGTAGACTGAAAGTTCCTTGAATCAGTAGAGCAGTCTTTTTTTTCCTTGTCATGAAGCCAAGTGTGCATTGATGCTGAGAAGAGCTGCACAAAGAGCTTAAGTGAATGGATGAATAGATTTTGGTGACTTGGGTTATTGAAACAGCAGAAAAAGTGGGCCTTAACTTGGCAAACAGACAGGGAGAGTACACATTTATTTACCCTGAAGACCAGAAGAGAGAGGCTTTGATTGGTTGCCTAACCTGCCAAGAATAGATCCTGGATACTTGACACCCATACCTGTGACCTGAAGCTGCTTCTTAGGGCCCTGCCTGTTGAAGTGTGTGTGTATGAATGAGAGAGAGAGGGAGAGAGAGAGAACTCCGCCTCTGGTGTCCTCTTCCTTTGCTAATCAGCCCTTGTGCTATCCAAGGCAAAGTCAGCCACACAGAAAGCCGTCACTGACAAGCAGGCAAGTGTGGAGGAGGCGAAGAGGAGGAAAAACTTTGCTAGCTCTTCAAGACAGTTTCACTGCAGCCGGGCGACATCAGTTTGACAAGCCCCCGTAGTTCCCCAGCAACACTTGCGAACTGCAGTGACAGCAAAGGCATTAACACAAGATGAACTGCCCAACAGTTGAAGGCAGGAGGTATTTCCACAATCTGAAGTTATGCACAAGTAAGAAAAGGAAGGGGAGCATTACTCCTCATTCTCAGGATTTCATTTAAGCCATTCACAGCAAGAACAGTTCATAGTCTTAGTTTCCACTGGAAAGCTGAATTAGTTATTTAGAAAAGGACAACCCTGAACACGTGTTGTGCTTCAGCTCCCCATCAGTTCCTCCTTTTAAGCCTCACAGATGTCTCTCGCTGATAGCTACTTTACTGTGCCTTCCCAGGAGCTTTTGAATGTTAAGTACTGAACTGCTTCAGCAAAGCCTCAGTGACAAAGTAAGAGTTGTGATACTCATCTGAGCCTTCTGCAGCTCTCACGCCCTCAGTTTTCTAGGCATTTTGTTTTGTTTTCCCCGCCAGCAGTTGTATTTTCCTGAGGTCCCAGATAAGGGGTTTCTCTCATCCAAACTAATATTTCATGTACCATTCAGCAGCTATACGATTTGTCAACATTACAGTATATCCTCCGGATTGGAATGTCTGCGGAGGTTCTGTGGCATCAGAACTGCTAAGAACATGACCAAACCAAGAGATGACAAGGATAGCACCATCACTTCCTTCCCAGAACTGTGGAGCAGGGAGGGGAGAGAAATATTGATTCTTTGTCTTTTAAACTGCCTGAGTAAGGATATGTTTTCTTCTCTACTTCCCCAACCCCCCACCTCCAATTAGACTCAAAATTGCCCTGGGATCCAGCTTAGTCCAAAGGTTAAAATTGCAGAGGATTTGGCTGGAGGAAACCCAGGAATTAATTGTCAGTTTCTCATCACATTCTGCAGCTAATGCTGCAATTTCTGCTGTGGCACTTGAGCTCTCCCATCTCAAGCCAGGAAGAAGTCCCATTTTGAGGATGTGCTCCTTTCTTTCTTTTTCTCTCCCACACTCTTAAAAAAAAACCTAATTAAAGCATACACTTCAAGAATGGATATTTGCTGCTAAGCAATTACCATCTGAAACAATTATTCAAATAGTAGTAAAGCACAGGATGGAGAGGGCAGAACAGACATTCCCAAACATGAGGTTCAAAGAAAGGTTGGCTTGTACTCCAGGCATAGTCTGATCCTGTTTTCATTAGAAGTGCTTGCAATAAGCCTAAAGCAATCAGGCCAGGAACTTTCAGAAGTCATTGACTTGAGGTTCATAGAGGCAAATAGCACAGCCAACTCTTGAAATGAAACAGTTCTATTCTCTGTGCAAAGTTTGAAGCAGAGCCTCTAGCACATTCAGCCAAGGAACCAGGTAGCACAGCCATTCAAATGCAGCGAAATCCTTGATTTAATGGACTAATGTTGGGAGGGAAATGCTCCCAATTTGCTAAAGCAGAATATCTCTTAAATCCTAGTGGACTTTATGGACACGTTAACATAGTAATTGGGATTTTACACATGCACATTTTATATATTTTATTTTTATATAAATGTTACATTTTATATAAATATTTTGCATGTGGGTAAAATGATGCATAGGATGTATAAGTTGGCAATCAGGATTTAACACACATGCAGCATCAGGGAGGGAATGGACAGTGTATGCCATGGGACTTAGCACCCAGTGTCTGCTAAACTGAGGTTCATTAAATCAGTGGTTTACTGGGTTACCTGACAGCCAAGTCTTAGCACAGACTTTGGTCAGGCTTGATGACCTGAATGCCTTGACACCCAAGACTGACAGGAAAGACAGTAAATTGCCTTAGTGTGCAGCCATAGTGGAGCTTAAGGTCTCTATTATTTTCACACCTGCCCCTATTCACCCTACAACCTAGGCTGCCTCCAGGTCTCTTAAAGTGCAATGGAAATTGTTCACTGCAGTCATTTCATGGGGCATCCAGATTACCTTATCCCCATTAGTTATCAGGCCATGTCCAGTTTGTGTTTGTTTTCTTCCCCACCCTCTAAATGATCTGCTCTGTATGTCAGGAGGCCCTGTGGTTTCAAGTTATTCCTCTGTGGACCTCTTAAGCTTTCATCTCCTTTTTTTTTCTGTCAGTGAAGCTGAGGAAGTCAAATTGTTTAGTTGTAACAATGGAATACAGTTGTGTTAATGCCTGCTTGAGGCATTCCTGACTATTAACACAGTATGGGGGCAATCAGTTTAGCCAGAAAAATCTAAAAAATACAATTTTATATAGATATGGATGTTCCATAGCAGTTTCCTTCCTGAGATTTTGGGTGGGGAATTCTGACATGCCTCTCCCCTGCTTCCTTCTGTTATTGTATTAGTCACTCTCCTGAGCATTCTAGTTATTGTGATGATGCACGCAGGTGTGTTATTCACAGAAACACATGCCTATTTTTAATATAACATTTTTATACCTAAAATCCAGAATCTCTCTCCCCCACTCCTGACTTTCCCTGTTCAGAATAAATGGAAAACGTTGGTGTATGTATAGGGATATCAGCAGTGGCCAATCTGCTCCAAACATCCTTTCTCTCTTATGAAATTCTGCAAGCTACAGATATCTAACATTTGGCATTTAATGAAAAGAAGCCTGGCTTGTATGACAATGTGGACTCTGTGAAGGGAAAAAGAAGTGCACAAAACAACCATTGACCTTCTAGCAAATAGCCTCTGAATCTCTGTTGTCTGGGGGCAATTCCTTTCCACATTAATCTGCTTCAGCTGACCTCTTGAATCCTGCCATTAAAGTCATTGTTGCAAATAAGGACTTCTTTCCTCTAACACACCTTCTACCCATTAGGATCAAGAGGGCAATGAAGAGCTGGGGAAGGGATGGGGACATTCAGTTTTTTGGCAGCCATAAGGTGTTGTAGCAGCCTGGTTGAGGAGGTATACACCACAAATGGCATTCCGCCCATAATGGGCAATATAGTAATTGGAGGTATGCCACATGGGATACCATCACGTCTGTTCCCCCCAGCTAAGAATACCAGTCTGAGCAGGTATGAGGAAGATTCCTGGAAGCTCTAGAGATAGAAAATTGGCTGCACTCTAGTGAACTTTTTTTTTGTCCTTAGTGAACCCCATCAAGTTCTCATGGAATCCAGTTTGAAAACTCCTGCCATAAACCAAATGAAGGTAAGAAATGAACTGTACTGTTCAGGCAAGGGACAAAAAACAGTTCAAGAGATCCATCTGGAAAAATAGGGAAGCCAGATTCATGCTGGTGAGACAGAAAGGAAAAGTGATATATAAGAGGTAAGTTACCTGGTACAGAGGTATACATGGGAGGCCTGAGGCCTGCACACACATACATAATGGGGGAAATGAATTCTGTGCATTTAGCTCTGCATTCTGTGACACATGTATTCTGTTGCAGCAGAAAACTGTGCGCTCAAAGCAACTCTTTGGGTTTTGAAGCTCAGACCCCAGCTCTGAATGGTACCAGTGCAAAAGCTTTATTGTCTTTTGTGTGTGCAAAGTCAATCCTTCTATCCTGCATCTCAGTCCCAGAAGCATGCAGAATCCTTGACCTTTGGTCCTTCTTACCTCATCCCTGTGGAAGTGTTCTTGAAGCCCTGTGTTCAAGCACAGTTGGTCTGGTCTCCACTTGGGGAGAGTGGCTGGCAGCTGTGAACAAGGCCTGACAGATGTCAAAAGGCAGCCTGTCCAGTTAGTTTACCACTGGACATTTGCTATTGTCAGATAAATTGCTGTCCCTTTCCTCAGCCATGTCAACCGATATCACTTCAATGAAGGAGATAATGCAAATAATCTCCCTCACTAGCATTTTTGTAGATTTGCAGATGCATGTCTGTTGGAGCAGTTTTAAAGATAAGTATATTAAAGACCTGCAGTCCAATATATGGTGGGTTCTTTAAATCAGGTGTGGGTAATCTGTGGCCCTCTAAATGCTATGGGTCAGCTGTTTTCATTTGTAGCAAGCCATGGAGATGGCCTTGAGGAAACTATTCAGAAACTGTTAGAGAAACAAAAAGGGCAGAAGCATTTGTTGAGTCCTGGGAAAAGATGCTCCTTCCTGATTCATTAGTGTGGAGGGGAGGAAAAAGCCAATCCAACTTGCAAGATTCTGTTAATGTACCCTATCTCAATAAAGCTTAGTTCTAGTCTTCCTGTGGAGTCTGCTTCCTGATCTGGATAGCCCCAAAGAGCTGACATCATCCTTGATGTTGTGTATGCTGTTTGAGGAGAATGGGAGTTCTTCAACGAATCTCGAGAGCACCAGGTTGGGGAAGGACAGATTCTTCTACACACATACAAGAGGAGGAGATTCACCTGCTTTTATGGTTCTGGTTTTCAGACACTCAAGGAAATGCAGATTTAAACACTGCTGTTTTGACAACTGGTTCCCATTATGTACAATGAAGAAATTCCTTCTCCTAGTCAAGTTGGAGCCTGAAACCTTAACAGGGCAATGTGGCTTTCAATTATTGAGTAGTAAATGCACCCTGAAATAGCATTTTCACCCTTTTCCCCTCCCACAAGCATTTTATATCTTTATTCCCAGGCACAGAGGAAGGATTCCCCAATTGGTGCATCAAGGTTATGGACTGAGACTCTTCTCTCAGTTTTTATCAAATCCTTTAAAAGTCATTCAAAACTCCCTGCAGCAATAAACTTAATGATATGCCATGGAAGAAGAAATGGTTTGATCCTTATTTTTTATCTATTAGTGTCAGTGACTGGTGATGAGTTCTTTTTCCTCAAAGAGAATAGAATGCTCTTATTTTTTTCTTAGTCATTCTGCCCTCATTATTTGCTACTTTATCTCAAAGATGTGTGCATGTCTCTTTTCTCTCGCTTTTGAGTGATATATTATTATTTTTAGAAAGATTAACACTGATTCCTCCTCCTCAGCATTTAGCCCAGAGCTGCCTTTCTCAGGCTTTTCCCCACTTGCGTTTAACTATAGTATAAATATGCCCTGGCAGCATTTTTTCCTTCCCGCTATATTTGCGTGGTGTTGAATCGCCAATCCAAGAGTGTAACAGCCTTAAATCATCCTTAGTTGTACCAGGGTACTTTTACTTCATTGACTGGGAAGGAGGCAACAGAGGCAAGATAGGGATTAGCAATGGGGACAACACATTTTATGTCAGTATATCTTTTAACTGACTCTGTTTGCTCGTTGGTTGTACATACAGGACAATATTAACTGGTGGTAAACTGAATTGTGGTTTTACCCAACCTAGTTTTCTGAGTTCCCATGATGTACTGAACTATAAATGAACTACTAAGCATGAGGTTGGCTACTTCAGGAGGGAATGCAAATATATTTATTTTTAATAAAATAAATAAATAACATTCTGGTCTAACTGTTGCACTTTAGTTAACTGCATTTTCCTCCCAGCTGTTTTGAAACCCAGTCTGGGGCAATCTCACTTAAAGCACAACTAGAGACAACATGCAAAAGGAAAAGTACTACACAGAATTTTGAGGGGTACTTGTTTTGATTAGAGGCTTTCTTCTCTGTTTTCTCTGACCTAACTGTTCATTCAGATTAAGTAAAGGCAAGTTCCTTTGAGTCAGCTTCTGTGACTTCATGAACCTGTCGATGTGATTTACTTAGCAACAATACCATTATTAATAAAATATCTCTTGGTGATGCCACAATCACAGAGTTGTGTTCTTTGCCAAAACTGTATGGGTTCTCATTACTGATTTACTCTCATTTTTTCATATAGCAAAACAGCACAACTCACAATAAAAGAGAAATAAAATTAGAAAAATATTATGAGGAAGGTAGTAATTCAAATACACTTGCTGTAGAATAAAAACTGGCCAATTACAGAGCAATAAAGAGTGAGTCGCTCCCTTAGTGAGATGGGTGGTGACTAAATTTGAAGTATAAATAAATCAGTGATGGACGAAGCAAGCAGCAGCAAGTAGGTTCTAATATACGTTACAAGAAAACTTTGCTCACTAAAATTCGCCAGAGTAAACATGTTTGAAGCATCTTCATGTAGGATTGGCCAATCATACAGCTCATTAATGAGTGTCTTCTGAAGCCATTGTTTTAATTTTACATCCAGCTAAATACTAAAAAGCAATGCCTCAGCAAGACCAAATGCCCTTAATGTAGTAGAAACTATTATTCAAAGGCTATCTGGTAATATGGCCGTTTTTCATAGTGAATAGTTCACACAGGTCCTGTTCATGTGACACACTTAATTTGGTCATCAGGGGAGAGGGGGATGCATGTGCAGAGAGGAAAATGGACCCAGCCAATTAATGTGATGGGGGAGGGGAGTTGATTAAGCCCTAAAAAGCCTTAGGTTCGTTTGGATTGGGGCTCAAATAATTCTTTCTGGGCACAATCCAAATGACTAATGAAGTACTGCCCTGCTTTGACTTCCATTACAAAGATAAATCCCTAAAGAACTACAGAAATGGCACATCTCTAGGCATTCTGACTCTATGGCTGTTTTGCTTTTCACCTCCCCATGGCTATGAAGGGAGGGGAGGGGAGGGGCAGGGCAGAAATAAAAGGGGACAGGCATGCCCCCCATTCATGGTCGCACCAATCCTGATCCACCATGGCAAAGCTCTATCTCTATCTCTATCTCTATCTCATCTCTCCAACAGCAGGGGTGAAAAAGGTAGTGAATAGATAGAACAATAGCCAAGGGACAATTGATCCAGTTATTCCAGCTTGTCAGCATCAGCATACAGAGATGTATGAATTGGTCAGGGGACTGGATGGCTGGATCAGCTGTGCTGTGCAAATACTGTAAGGTCATCAAGAACTGTATGTCACACCAATGGAATTTGTTTTACCAGATTCATTACAAACATCTGGGTTTATGCAACTTAATTTCCATGTCATAGAATCTGGAGAAAATATTTTATTCCTGGATTTTTTCTTTTCATGCTAGAGTTTTCCATGTTTGCTGCTCACACACTCATATTGCCCTAGAATTTGTACTAGTGAATTTGTAGGATTCAGTCAGTGCCCCTCCTACTAATTTGCTTGGTTTCACTATTCCAACAACCAAGAGAGATTCAACTTTATAAGTGAAGGCCTAGGAAATGGAGAAAAGGAGATCAGCCTGGTCCTGTCCATCTGCCAGCAGTATCAGGTCATAACATTTTGGTGGATTTGAGCAAGACATCCCAATCAGGAAGAGACAGTGGTGTGTATTGGGTATATGACAGTTCTCCCATTCTGATTTCTGTCTGGTGCTCTGTGAAAAGGAAAAATCAGTAGTTCAGTCAAATAATTTTAAATGCTGATCTTAATGGACTTATCCTAGTTTTCACAGGGCAGCTAATACAATCAGCTGCTGACCCAAATCAAATATCCTTAACACGATTGTGGCTCCATGTGGTCAAAGGATACAATTTGGGGAATATAAATCCCCCCCCCCAATTTCTCCAGAAGGTGAATTCTGTACTAGAACTTAATTTTCCAGCTTTAGACAAGGATGGCTTTAGTTTAACCATATGCCTAACTGGTCTGTTTCAGATTATGGTTAATTCTCCCAGAACTTTTACTGGCATAGTCACCATTTTTGATGTCCCCAGAATACCCTTAACCAAATTAAGAATGTCATGGGAATAGGATCAGTAAGTTTCTTATTTTTCTGAGAGTGACAGTACAAATGTTTAATTTGCAGTATTTCATAGAAGCAGTCTTTTCTCTCTCTGTGAGAGAATAGTAAGGCAGAAGTAAAAACATGGTTCAAAATATAGTGAATGAATACATTCTTCTAAGAGGAATGAGATGTATTATGTTGACATTGCAAATTACACAACAGAGCTGGAAGAAAATCTAGAAAGGGCCACCAAAATGATAAAGGGGGATGGAATAACTCTCGCACGAGGAAAGATTGCAATTTGGGGGCTTTTTTGGCTTAAAAAACAGATGAACAACATAATAGAGCTGTTTGAAGTTATGTGTAGGGTTTTTTTCTCAGACATTCATAATACTAGAACCAGAAGAAATCAATGTAGTTGAATGTGAAAGACCCATAACAGAATAAAGGAAGTTCTTAACATAGTAAACAGTTAACCTGAGGAATCCACTACCATAGGATGTAGTGAAGGCCACCCATTTGACAGCTTTAAAAGGAGTTTGGACAAGTGCATGGAGCACAGTTTCTCAACTAGGGTTCCACAAGAGGTCACTAGGGATTCCCCGGGAAATCACAATTTATTTAAAAAAATATTTCATATTCCGGCAACTTGGCATTAAAGAGGTAAGTTTCATTCTTTATTTTTTTTTAGTTTAAGAACACTATTAATGCATATATGCAGACCTAAACATGAAACGAATATAATAATTTTGTAACTTCTGGCTTACATTTGAGCCTGAATGTGCAGGGGTCCCTGAGGCCTGAAAAATATTTTAAGGGTTCCTCCAGTAAGCCTCATGTGGTGCAGAGTGGTAGGCGGCAGTATTGCAACTGAAACTCTCCCCATGACCCAAGTTCAATCCCAGTGGAAGCTGGATTCTCAGGTAGCCGGCTCAGGTCGACTCAGCCTTCCATCCTTCTGAGGTCGGTAAAATGAGTACCCAGCTTGCTGGGGAAGGTGACGACTGGGGAAGGCAATGGCAAACCGCCCCACTATAGTCTGCCAAGAAAACGTCGCAAAAGTGGCGTCCTCCCAAAGGGTCAGACATGACTTGGTGCTTGCACAGGGGACCTTTCACCTTTTCACCTTTTTCCAGGGTCAAAAAGTTGAGAAAGGCTGCATGGAGGTTTGCACAACATGCTGACTACTTATTTAGTTAACTGTACTTTTTGGATTCATACTAGAAGATCATAAACTAACTGCACTGGCTGGTTTTGCATGACGTGCTAAGTTAAAATGTTGTTGAGCAGTTTGGTGTTCACTGTTGCAGGAACACAATCTGTAACAATTAGTCATGAAGGCTATGTATTACCTCCTATTTTGAAGACAAGTCACCTTTTGATACCAGCTGCCCTGAAACAGGACAAAGAGGGAAGATGCACATAGATCCTACTTGTGGGCTTCACAGTGGCAACTGGTTGAGAATAATTTGGAAGTGTTTAGCCTTGGTCTGATTCTGCAACAACCTTCTTAAACAGCTACATTTTGTATTGGTAAAAGTAAAGCAACAGGAGAGAAGTCGATATGGTGAATAGTAGTTAAGTGCCATCAAGTTAGGTTTGACTCCTACTAAGTGTATAGACCAGTGTTTCTCAAATGTGGCAACTTGAAGATGTGAGGACTTCAACTCCCAGAATTCCCCAGCCAGCATGGCTGGCTGGGGAATTCTGGGAATTGAAGTCCACACATCTTCAACTTGCCAAGGTTGAGAAACACTCATATAGACAACAGCTCACCATACTGACAACTCTTTCATATACATCATGAATGCTTAAATGCAAAAGAATAATCCCGCAGGAATGAAAAAGTAAAGAAGTAGGAAAAGATCACTGTCTAGGGGATTTTCCACATGAAGGTTTGCACTAAGGGACTGTGTAATTGTATGATGTCAGTTGGTTCTGAGAGCTATTTTTTCTCCTCTAGCAGTGCTCTTTAATCCTGGAGCAAAGCTTGGGTTCCCTCTGTGTATCTGTGGCTCTGCTGAGCTTAAATTCTCTTTTCCCATTGATGGGAACCCTTTTCTCACCCCATCTCCTGGCTCTTGAACTCAAGGCAATTGTTCTGTTCTCCTCCCTTGCTCCAGCCTGATTTTCAATGACCTGTTCCTGGTGTCAGTCTATAATGGTTTAGAAGACACTGCAGAAATGTTCAACAATGGGTTCACCTATTTGGGAAAAGCATTGAGTTGCAAAATGCTGTCATGCTATCACTTCACCATCAGAGAAATTTGTAAATGCAGGAAGAAAGGCAATTTTGCAAGCAGAAGGCCTCTCCTGACAGCAAATTATTAGTTGTTGTTGTTTGCAGATGACAAGACAAAAACACATAACATGAACTGAAAGCATGCGGAAGGGGAACCAACAGTTTATTTTATGTTCCTGTTGCATTTTTTAACTTTTTAACCTTTAATTAATATTTTCCCCCTTTCTATTTCCTGCACTTCTGACACGAAACGAGATGAGTTGCATGGAGTAGATTTTGGTTACTCTGGGACTGGTAACAGCTCAGCTAAAGGGCGGGAGGGGTGGCAGGTGTCACTGATGGAATGAGATCCTTTGGATTGTCCCACTGGTTAACTGAAAGAGCACTGGCTGGCTCCTGCAAACCTCTGCAGAGCGTATTGCGAGGGTAGTAGAAGTGATGATGAAAATAATTGACTTTAAACAGCTTTGAGCAGCAGGCTGGGGAATGAGTAGTGATTTAGATATGTAGATGGCAGACCTGTGTTATCTGTGGCCTAGTAAGCCAGATGAGGTACATCAATCATATCTTGTGGCCAAACAGATGGTAAGCAACACCCATTTTTGCCATCTCAGCAGCAAAACCAGGAGGTGTATCTTGGCCCTCAGCAATGTTTCCATTTATTTAAAATACATTTGCTCCTACTGTTTGAGATATAGATAGTTCTAAGACATCTTACAAGAAAAATTCAAGTATCACAAGAAGACAATGCTTAAAAGTAGATAAAATCAGATTATTTTCCCAAAAGCAGTAGGGTGGTTTTGATCCCATGTGTGGGTAGAAATAGCAGAGGGGAGGACTGGACAGTTGAACAGGCTCACATATCCTCTTCACCTACTTCCCTTTCTTTGTTGCTACTAAAAAAGACGAGGTATTAAGAATATACTGTATAATCTTTACATTAAAAAAAATCAGGGATGGAGTCACACATTATATGTATTTCTTTTTTCAGCAACCAAGGGCCACAATGGCCCAGTCTAAGATTTTGGGGAAATGTTTTGTACATTCTGAGAATTGGGGGAGGGGTTCTTTTTCAAATTATCGATTTAAACTATTGAAGACCATGCAATTCTTTACGCAGCACATTTCTTTTTTTTCTCAGTAGAAAACTGGCAGGAAATTATACGTCCAATGTTGCTCAGTTTACTGCCCAATTTCAGCGGCATGATCTGAGGATTCTCAGGGCCCATAAAAAGTTTTTTTTAAAAGTTAATGTAAAATTGATGTGCTGACAAATAGGACGGACTTTCTGGCCAAAAGTGGATGGAGGAAAATCCACCATGAGGACACTCTTATCACAGTTGCTCTGCACTCGGTGAGAAAAAAACAAACTACATGAGATGTCTTTTAACTTACAAAATTTGTTTGGGCCAAATGAAAACCTATAATGGGGAATAAAAAAATAGTCCAATATCCTTTACTCTAGGTCTGCTCTGTCTGTGTTGACTTAATTTTATAAAGGTTTTTAGGAAACAGAATGATGACCCAAATCCCAACACAAAGTAGTACTCCCTGTGCACACTGTCATTGGACCAGGTGAAGCTTTTTAGATTTTCAGATTGGAAATGCAATTTCTTAATTTTGATGCACAGTAGTTCCAACAAGTGGGGACAATCCAAACTAGAAAACTGTGCTGGCTTTCAGTGAGGATTTAATTACTGCATAGAGAGATGCAGTACGTATTTATGGATATTTCAACATCTGCATATTTCCATATTCAATCTATATTTCCATATTTCACTATTTCATTCTTATTAATTTGATCATTTGGTACTGAGATATATCTACCATATATATTTCTATATGCAGTACATTTCTTACCTAGCATTAAGTCCCAGTAAACTCATTTGTGAAAACATACTATATTGTACATTGTATAAGACTGCACTGTTTTTATTTTTGTTTAGTGTCTCAGTTCATTCATGTTTTCTTTATTTTCCGGGTAACAATATGTCAGAATAAAGTAGCTTGTGTAAAGTTGAAGTTGATCTGTCTTCATCTTGTGGCTCTCCATGTCGGACCATTCTGGCCATGCTAGATGGATGATTGTGGGAGGTGTAGTCCAAAACATCTGAACACACTAGGCTCTGAATAACTCACCTAAACTAATCATAAATGTTAATGAGATACAAGCATTTCTGTGGGAAAAAAATGGCAATAAAACATTTTATGGAATTTGGTATTTCTGCTGTGTAATTTCACATATAATGTAATATACCTTAATATAAAGATATTCTATTCTCAAGCCATCTGAAAACAGCACCCTTTGAACTAGAATTCTTGCCTCCTGTCTCCTGATGTATGGAAATCCTTTTTACATACTTGGTAGCAGAAGGAAATGTACTTTGCATGTACTCAGAGGTATTTCTATCTGCTTTATGGTTTAAGACCAGCATAGGCAGTGGTGTGCTGGAGCTGGCTTGCACTGGCTTGCAAGAGCCAATTGTTAAATTTTCTGGAATTTTGCGAGCCGCATGAGAACCAAGTAGACCCGAGCCACCGTACCTAGCACGCTGATCAGCCGCTTGGTGGCTAGCAGCACCGCACAGTGGCAGCAATGGAGCTGGCAGATCGGTTGTTAAACATTTGCCAGAACACCACTGAGCACAGGAACCAGCTGGAGTTGAGTCCAGTGACCTCAGCTTGTTAAATTTTAGACCACAAAAACCTGCCAGACTGAAACCCACACTTTATGCTCAAGCTTCTTTGCCAGTGTGGTAAACAGTTCATGCAGGATCACCCTAACAAGGAATGTTTCTTATACAACATCTCCATGCCAAACCACCCTGTAGAGATCATGACCCTGTGCAGACAATGTGGTGTGCATCATTAATTTGCAGTGTGTGTGAGAGTGAGTAAAACTACCTCAAGCCTACACCAAACCATTCTCATTACACAAGCTGTGTGGGGGTGGGGGTGGGGGGGAGGTCTCATGAGCTTCACCTTGGTGGTCATTTCTTTCATATTTTAAATAAGAACTAATCTGCAGCCAGAATGATTTGCAAGGGGCAACTTGACAAATTATATTTAAAAGAGAAATATGTCTGACATGAGTCTGAACATTACATGTACAACCCTGTGTCATTTTTCTGATCTTCCCATTCTCAATGGCCAGAGCGGTGTTTCTCAACTTTGGCAACTTTAAGATACAGTATGTGGACTTCAACTCCCAGAATTCCCCAGCCAGCACATATCTTAAAGTTGCTAAGGTTGAGAAGCACTGGGCCAGACTGGATGAGGACTCAAAAGCATCCTATTCTCCCTAGACCCCTCCATTCTGAAAAGAAACCACAGTCAACTGGGAAGTGACCCAGTGAAGAAGAGATAGAGACTCCAGAGGAAGATCCCAGCTCGAATTAAGCTCATGGACTTTTTCTTCTTCTAGTAAGAAAAATCAGCTTCCCCATCTCACCCTCTAACAACTCAGCAAAATAAGATTCTGTTAAAATACTAAATTACATTTGGGAGAGAAAGGAGAGGGATTATCCCTCAGACTAAGAACAGTGGTAAGTTGAGGAGGGAGACAATAAGGTTATACAGTGTTCCTTTAGTAGGACCTATTTCGATAATATACACATATACTGTATGTGCAAACATGTGCATGTGCACACATACACAGATGCATGTGCATGAGTCCATGGATACTTAATGGAATTATTGACTTAACCTGATTGAACCAGTTGGGGGCAGGGTGGGGGATCATGTAAGTTAACTTTCTCCAATCCTGGGTTCTCCATATATATTGGAAAACATACATAATCTCCCCACCAGCACCAGGCATTGGGTTGAGAAAGACAAGATTATGGCTCTCCACTGACTCAGTTATACATGATTAGTAACCACACAAACAATAACAAGCAGAACCACCCAGGACTGCCCTCATGGAGGGACAGAAATCCAAGGTCAACATTTTTATACCCATTGGAAACTTGGCAAAGTAATCCCTTACCTTAAAAAAAAAATCTGAATGTATGCTTTCACTTCACTAATCCCCATTTTTCTAGTTAAGACATTGTGAGAGCATTCACACAATATGCTAAACCATTCTAGTAGGTTTCCAGGGCCATGTGTGCTACTGTTTTACTCTAGTGCCACACGGCTCTTTAGCTATGTTGAGTTGGTTAATTTAGGCTAAGTGGCTCATCCATGTTCAGAACAACCACCAATCTGGTTGGTTTCAAATTCCGGTTCATGCTAACAAGAAATGGTGGTTGCTTTGGGTTCAGCTGAGATGTTTAGCCTTAAGAAAGCCCTGGACATGGTTAAAAAGGTACATATAAGTGTATCTTGGGAGGGCAAGATGGCAGCACACATAGTCCCTTCGCTGATTAGGTTAAGCATCCATAGCCTCTTACTTACATATAGAATCTACTCCCAATACAATAGCATGCAGCATGTCTCAACAAATCCTACAGGATGGAAATGGAAATGCCTTCAAGGGCAATGGGATGATCAGTTCTCCAGACTGTATCTCCTCAAGCCTCACCCTGGGTCCTTGGCTATCTTGCTCTTCTTCCTCCAAATTGAAACTGTCGAAAGGCTTAGTGATTCATGATGTAATGGAAGGAAAAAGAAAAGGGAATGGTGATTGAATCATCAGTTGGGCCATCCCAGTGCCCACTAGAGGAAAGAACAAAGTGACCCAACTCTGCTTGCCTATAACCCAGGGAGGGAGACTGGCTGTATGCAAATATGTTGGTGTCAATGGATTCAGCAGCCAACTTTGCCACATGGAGAAGTCCAGGGGGCTGGAAGTCAGTAGGGCTCCTTCTAGCCTCAGTCTGAGTAGATTATGAAACCTGAAAAGGTACTATATTTGTTGTTGTTGCCCCCGTGGGCTTTGCCTCCATCAAGCTTGATGAAAACTTCATCCCCGGCATCCAGGTGCAGGATGACACTGTTGCTAGCATAGTCGTAGTTCTGATCAGCATCCTGCGCAATGGCACTGGCCCGCACCTAGGAGAGGAAAGGGCATAGGCAGGTTGGAGAGAAAGACGGGGGGAGGGAGGGGGAGAGGAAGCAAAAGGTGAAATAGTGGCAGCAACGAAAGTTCTCAAAGCAATGAAAGTTCTCAAAATTCTCAAAGAAAGGGCCAGGATCTGAAAACATTGGAGGAGGACTGCATCTCTGCTGCATCATTCCTATTTAGTTTATGGCTTCCAAAGCAGCCCATTTTAATTCTCTTTAATAAGGGAAAAATGGAGCCATAGTAACCTTTCACTGCAGACTGCTAGCTTGATGTCTGATTTGGGAATATAGTGCTAAATTTCTCCAGGGTAGAAAGCTGTGTAACAACCACTAAGTATGAATATGCTCTTGGGTGCTATTTAGTATGGCCAAGAAATAGTATCTTGAGGCTTCAAGGCAAATGAAGATGAGACCGGTACTAGGGCTGGCATCTGTGAAAGAGGCCCTCCCCCTGCTACTAGAGCCACCCCCAGCAGAGAACCTCTTTGCTCCAGTCATCCTTCAGTTTGGGAGTACAGTACAATCAGCAACTGTGCGGTTGCTTGTCTTCTAGAACTGTGAGCCAGGGGGTCACCAGAATGGCAGTAGGGATGGGGGTTGCTGCTGCTACTACTACATCAACTTGCCCCTGGATGAAAGAGAGGGGATCCACAGAAAGGATGAGAGCTGGGGGACAACATTAAACCTCTTGATCCTCAAGCCTTTATAAATTGAGCCAGGTCTTCCCTGCAAACAGCCAATCAAGAGATGTCTCCAAGGGTCCCCAAACCGTGGAGACATCTCTTGATTGGCTGTATGCAGGGAAGACCTGGCTCAATTTATAAGGGCTCCCATTAATCTTTATGGGAAAAATAAAACTTCCAGTTTCATTTGGAACCACTATTCCAACCAGGAAACTGGGGTCACCAGAAGTGGGATACAAGTCTTGAAGGCATCCTTTCACCTTTGCATATTTTTGCCATCCAATTCTATGAGAGAAAAAGAGAAACACTTTCCTCAAGGAAAAGGTAAAGGTATGTGAGGGTGACCTTGGAGAACAGAGGGAAGAGATGCCGCCTAGGGAACAATCAGATAAAGGGAAAGGGAATCCCCGAGAGGGTAACCATCTAAAGAGGAAACTTAGGAAAGACCCACCCTGACCTCTCAAGCAATAAACAGGGAGAGCAGGAGATCTGCACTTTCAGATTTGCAGGATTCTGTTAATGTAGCCTTACAATAAAGTAGAATTAGCTCATCTAGTCGTGTTTCCTGTCTGGTTTACCTGGAAGGGCTGGCAAGGTATGAGCAAAACGAGACTTTACTGACAGTTCTAACAATAATCAGTTTAGCCTCGAGTGGCAGGGATTGCAATGCACCTGTTTTATTTAGCACAGAATCTTGCTCTACCTTGAAACTGGATGGTCTGGCCTTTGCCAAAGGGTACCCTAAGTATATGTATGCAAGCGTATGTATGTATATGCAAATATATGTATCATAATGTATGGTATCAGCCACCCCTAAAATATACAGCCCTCCTCCCTCTACACCTCCTATATTATCTACCAAGAGGGCATGTCATAAATACATCAGAGAACTGAGACACTCACTAAAGAAAGTAGTATATTCTAGAATGCATTTATAGGTGGTAGGGTTTATAACCTTGGGAAAGGTGTTTCCAATAAGGCTGTAAACATTTGGACAGTGACTAGAGGGCAGTGAAGAGATACACAAATGCTAACTCTTTGCTGCCATCTAGTGGTCATCTAGATTTTTTCAGCCCAGATCTGGTACCCCTGATTCTTAACAACTCCAAGCTTTGTAAATGATCTGTGTTCTTTGACCCTTTACTCCGTGTGTTAGGGATTCAAACCCAGTACTTACTGCTTTGCCAGCGACCAAAGAAGTTGTTGGCCTGACTTCTGTGCCACTGCAACCCCATCTTTACAAAGAACCAGGGGAGGTATTGCGGCTGTCAAGTCAAGAAAATCAGGGCACCCACATCTGTTCTATAAGACTGTTGATTTTAGCCTAGCTTTTTAATTGGCACTAAAGATGGAAGAGTAGATTTGACATGGGGCTCAAAATCCAACCTCCGCACATAAGAATAGAGGAGTCCCCAATTTGAACACAGCCTCCACTTTGAGCAGTACCTGATACAACCACCTGCCTCTCTGCAAGTCCAATTCAGGCATATCCTCCACGCCAGAAAATCTGCTAGAATGACACCTTTGCCTTGATCATCTACAGGACTTCAACTCTGGGGTTGTGTTTGCCTGGTACACTGATCTATAAGCTGGCCAACCCCATTCTAGCCTTGTGGGTCACACAAATCCAGCCTCTGAAGTCAGCTGTTGGTTCAGGATGTTGTATGAGCTCAGAAAATTAGGTGAAATGGTGTAAATGAGTTGTTTTGTGAGATCACAGCCTGTGTGTTATTTGCACAGGGTTTCTCCTTTTGGTTCATGGATCCCTCTGCCTCATATTTCCCCAAAGACATCTGAGGCTGAGAGAACAGAGGTAACATGAGCTCTCTGAGTTTTTATATCAGAGCTTTTCAAATATTTCCCAGAGGCTCCTTCAGTATTTAGAAAGAGCACTCCCTACTCCCTCAAAAACTCCCAAACCAACCAATTTATTTTCAAAACAAGCAGTTGGGGGCTTGCCTGTCACTAGCCTGATCAACTTGTTAGTCAGGCACAGATGGAGCTGCTCTGGGCTGCTCACTGGCTCTCACCCCTGGCTTGGAGCCAGGACAGACAGGACTTTCCCCACCCCCCAGCTCATGTCCAAAGACACAGAAGCAGCTGTGGAAAGAGGCATCCATTTTTCACAGGTTTTACTGTAGTTAAAATTGAACCTAAACCTATTTTATGGTTGAAGTGGGAATACCCTCCATTTTTAGTACAATACACTTTTAATTACAACCAGAAACATGAAGGAACTGGAGAGGGAATTTACCATTCATTCCTTATGGAAGTACCAAATTGGACATATCTGAAAATATAAGCAGATTCCCTTTAATATCCATTGTGTCAGGAGACTTATTAGCCACAGGGACTATTACTACTTTTTGCAGAAAATAACCAAGGGGGTAAGATCACAGAGGTTAAAAATAACAACAGAACATTCATTGCTGATATTTGTGGGTTCTGTGAAACCATTATAATATGTTTTCTTTCTTTTGCCTCCAAGAGAGGAAATCATTATGTCAGTGATTGTGCTGCAGGCTATAGAACATGTTCAGAATCTATTGCATCTATCAGAATTTTCACAGCTTAATGTTTTAGCTTTTTTCTAAGTAACAAGATTATAGTCCCAAGTAACAAGATATATAGAATAAAGGAACAAATGTTAAATTTTGAAGCTAACAGAAAACAAGCTTTCATAGGTGGGTTTCAAATTTTTAATATGCCCATGTGAGCCCATTCTTTTTGTTATATTTTCCTTAAATCACCTTCTGAACATTTTTCGGCAATAAGATGCAGTTGGAGGAAAAGCAGAATAACACAAAAATCTCACCGGATATCTATATTAAGACCAAAAAGTGACCTTTCACTTTGGTGAATGAAATTAAACCCCATTTTTAAAAATCAATTGTTGATTTTTTTTCTGGCCCCAAACTGCTAATCCTAGCTGAGGCGAGTTCCAGAGTACAGCACATCCAGAGCATTCAAGGACCTATAATGATACTGATTACGATCCTGCTGTGATGGCTGAGGTATAATAAGCATTATTATTATGGAGGGAAAACACAATAGTTAACCCTGTGACTCCTCTTGTGCGGCCTGCAGGATTTCAGTGGAGCAGAAAGGCAAAGATGCTTTAATAGATAGGACGATTCTCTGAAGGTCCACCCCCGAATACATTCAATATGCAACTGAGCCAACAGCAGCATGTCTGTGCGCATTTGTGGAGATCATTTGCTTATTCTTGATAATGTGCCAAAGTGGGGCAGCAATCAAGTAGCATAGTGTTGGACTAGAAGGGGAAAGATCCAGTTCAAATAGATCTACCCTTAGCTACTGAAGCACACTAGCTGAGGTTGGGCCAGTCACTCTGTCTCAGCCTAACCCACCTCTTCAGACTGTTGTGGTGCAGAAAAATGGGAGGAAGGAACACTTACATACACTGCCTTGTACTCACTACAGAAAAGCATGACTTATATCTGATAAATAAATAAGTAATTGAACAATGTTAATTATATTACCAAAACAGTTCATTCAAAACCATGTACTGTACACAGAAGTCTGCTATGGATGGCCATTTCATTATTCATCATGTATCATAAGGGGTGCAGTAGAGTTGAGATGAGTCAAATGGGTATGAGCTGTTCAGGCTTTGCTGTGGAAACTACTTGGGTGACAGGAATTTGGTTCCAGGGCCTGAAAGGGGAAGAAATAAGGATGCTTCTATACATACTGTAGAAGGAAAGAGAGGGGAAAGAGACAGGGGCTTCTTACCAAACAAAGGGAAGCCTGAAAGGAAATCATGGAATTGGAAACCTTCCAAAGGGAGCGGGGTGGGGGCTATTCTATGGGGTAAAGAGGAAGAAACAAAACTTCATGTTGGAGAAAAAGGAATGTGAGTGCAAGGCACTTGAGATAGGGTCTCCACCAGACACAGACTCACTTTTTTATTTATTTATGCAGTTCATCTACTGCTTCAGTTCTCATGAACTCCAGGAGATACTAAAATAGCAATAAGAATAAAAATACATTTTCAAACGTCAATAGCATCAAATAATAAAGAAAATATACACACACAGACAGAGAAGCAGAAGTTAGCCCGGAAGCTGTTGGTAGAAAAGGAGAAAGCTAAGGAGCTGGTCAAAGCTTTATAGGGAGACAGGAATATTAATAATATTATCACAGGAAGGCAGGTAATATCCCAAACCTTTTCTCCCTGGGGCACTATGCGTGACCTGGTGGCATACCTCCCGGCAGCCAAGGTGCAAAGGAGGTGACTTGGCTGGCAGTTTCCACCTGTGAAGGGAATTAGGGAGAATCAAGGCCAAAGGGATGAGAAACACCCCGGGTGGGTCAGCGGGGAATGACCTGTGACCAGCCGAGCCACAGAGCAAATTCAGCTGACAGACCTGGGCAGGTTAGCAAAGAGGAGGTGCGAGATGAATCAAGCAGGGCCAAGAGGAGCAGAGGGAGAACTGCTCTGTGAAACTTCATGCAAAGCAGCTAAAGCTGTGAACAAAGTTATTTGGAGGCGGGGAGGGAGAGTTAGGTTGTGTGAATATGTATTGTGCTTCTAAAATGGACTGCCTGCTTTTTTTACAGCCTTTCTGGCCATTGGGTAGAGGGAAAAGATGCGTGTGCGCACGCACACACAGACCATCCATCCTCTATGTCATTGTTTCTCAGCCTTGGCAAGTTTAAGATGGGTGGGTTTCAACTCCCAGAATTCTGGGAGTTGAAGTCCACTCATCTTAAACTCACCAAGGTTGAGAAACACTGCTCTATGTGAGTTCTTTAGGTCTGAGGGATGCATACCAGTTGAGTTCAATGGGTGTTACAGTACTGTTGTTTATAGTTAATGTACCTGGGAACCTATGTAATAATGTCTGTATTCAATGTATTCAAGTGATTTCCCTCTATATTGTTTTCACTGTTGTTCTGTTTCCCCCACCCCACCCAAGTCTAGTTGTGCTGTGTTGTGATTTACATTTAAAATTAAATTACAGATTTAAAATACAATTGCAGAACGAACTTCTCCAAAATGGACTAGCAAAAGAGCTACTAAGAGAGTAAGGGCTACTGGGTCTTTAATAAGTTCTTTGCAGCTTTCATCTCTGCTGCTATTGCTTCAAAAACCAGAGTGTTAATTAACAGTCTCTTAATTTTTATCCTCATTATTCAATTCCTGCTGCCTGTGAAGATCACTTTATTTCCTGTTTTCTCTTCACTGTTTTTCCTTGTTATTTTGAAAAGCTACAATCATTTCACCATTAAAAAAATGTGAGGAAACTCATAATTAAGCCCCCTTCTGGCAGGAACAAGAAATGATTACTTAAAAGGTGAAGTTCAGAGAGAATTAATCAGCAATTCTGCTGCTTAGGTAAAAAGGAAGAAATAAATGGAACAGAAAGAAGAAGTTACTAAAGCATGTTGTAGAAGATCATTTTAAGTGGCTTTTGTTTCTGATAAAACATGATGTAAAAATAATGGATGTAAGAGGCCCAGGGAGACAGCTGGGTTTTTAAAAAATTATTTATTTTAAACAGATACTTAATAGCACAATCATGAAGAGAAAAAAAAGAGAAAAGATAAATAAAAAGAGATTTACTTTTTGCAGTATTATCTAATGTTACCTTGAAATTTCTTGTTCAGTTTTACACAGATAATACTGCATATAATCTTACTATTACTTGAATTGAATGATCATTAATAAATGTAGCCACTATAGAATCGATCAGAATAAATAATAACATTTTCTATCAAATTTAAAATCTATCCTTATTATAACAAAACAGGCAAGTTCTAATGTTTTAAACCCTTATGTTAAGAAAAACCCAAACTTCAGATGTGGTACAAGTCCATGTGCAGAATTATAATCCATAAATGGTTTCCAAGTTAAGTTAAATGCTATATCAGACTTGTTTTTCAAAGACGAAGTTATTTTTCACATTGATGAATACTCCTACAACTTAGTCTGTCATTCTTCTAAAGAAGGAATTATGTGTGGTTTCTAGTAAGTATCCTGGCAGCGGTTATTATATACAATGCCAAATCAATATAATTTGTAGAGGTATAAGGGTGACTGATGGACCCTGATGGGCTTCAGAGGGAGCTGGAGGTTGCTCCTGTGGATCTGCTGCATGGTCCATCTGAAGCCTTGGTGGCCATTTGGAATAGGAGGGCTGCTGAGGCCTTGGATCAGACCACACCTATGCGACCTCTCCCCTCTCATGGATCCTGTCATTCTCCATAGTTTACGGATGAATTGAGGGAGATGAAATGAGAAAAGAGACATCTAGAGTGCTGCTGGTGCATGAGGGTCACACTTGACTGAATACAGGTTAGAGCTGCTATTAAGGCCTACCCCAAGGCAGTAAGGGCAGCAAAGCAGCAATATTTCTCCTCCCTTATTGCGTTTGCAGATAGTCGCCCCGTAGCCTTGTTTCAGGTGACTCGAGCCTTCTTGGGTAGAGGGGGCTTGGAGATATTCTTACAGGGCCGTGCGGAAGAATTGCTCAGCATCTGTTGGACAGAGTCACCCAAATTCGTTCTCAGCTGGACGCCGGCCTTACTGCAGGTCTTACAGAGGTGCCCAGGGCAGATTCTTGCCCTGTTATCTGGGATCGAGGTTTGAACCTGGAGTTTGAACTGTTGAGCCTGAGGAAGTGGACAGGATTCTTAGGACTGTGAGCTTGGCCACCTGCTCTTTAGATCTATGCCCCTCCTGGCTAGTTAAAGCTGCCTGGAGGGTGTTGTGTGGGTGGGTTGTAGTAGTAGGGAATTCTTCCTTGAGTGAGGGGGTTGTTCCTCTGCTTCTTAAGGAGGCATTGGTTCACCCCCACCTCAAGAAACCACCTCTGGATCCCACCATACTGAACAATTTTCACCCAGTATCTCACCTCCCCTTTTGGGGGAAGTGATTGAGAAGGTGGTCATGCAGCAGCTTCAGAGAGCTCTGCATGAAGCAGATTATCTAGACCCCTTTCAGTCAGAATTCAGACCTGGGTATGGGACAGAAACTGCATTGGTTGCACTTTTAGAAGATCTCTGATGGGAGTGGGATGGAGGTTGTGCATCCATCCTTGTTGTTCTTGACCCCTCAGCAGCCTTTGATACCATTGACCATGGTATCCTTCTGGACTGGCTCTGGGGATTGGGGGTGGGAGGCATTGTGTTGTGCTGGTTCTCCTCCTTTCTCTGGGATCGGTCCCAGTCAGTGGTGATTGGGTAGGAGAGATCCCACCTTTGGTCCCTACTTTGTGAGGTTCTGCAGGGGTCGGTGCTCTCTCCTCTCCTATTTAGCATCTACATGAGGCCACTGGATGAGATCACCCATTGCCATGGGGTACAGTATCATCAGTACTCTGATGATACCCAACTATATCTTTCTGCCCCTGGTGAATTAAGCAATGCTGTTGATGCCCAATCTCACTGCCTAGAGGCTGTAGGGGCCTGGATGGGGACCAACAGGCTTCAACTGAACCCTGACAAGTCTGTATGGGTTTGGGTTTGGGGGTCTTCCAGTTAAGGGACTATGCCATCTTTGGCACTGGATGGGGTTGCGCTGCCCCAAACAGCCCCAGTGCGCAATCTGGGGGTCCTCGTAGAAAAGCAGATGGCAGCTGTGGCTAGGAGGGCCTTTGCACAGCTTTGTGTTGTGCACCAGCTGTGCCTGTTCCGGGATCAGGAGGGTCTGCTCACAGTCACTCATGCCCTGGTCATGTAGACTATTGCAACACGCTCTGCATTGGGCTGCCCTTGAAGAGTATTTGGAAGCTTCAGCTGGTGCAAAATGTGACAACGTAGGCAGTTGTGTGTGACGCTAAAATGGCAGGCACACATGACACCTCTGCTCCGCGAGCTGCATTGGTTGCCAGTTTGTTTCCAGGTGCAATTCAAGGTGCTGGTTTTGACCTTTAAAGCCCTTCATGGCATGGGGCCGGGTTATTTGAGAGACCGCCTCTCCCTGATTACATCTGCCCCTCCCATTAGGTCCAGCAGAAGAGACACGCTGCGCGTCCCACCCACTAAGGAGTTCCATCTGGCAGGACCCAAGAGGCAGGCCTTTTCTGCTGTGGCAGCCACCCTGTGGAACATCATCCCCCCCGAGAAGAGACTGGCCCCGTCCCTGATATCCTTCAGGAAGTCCCTTAAAACATGGTTGTGCCAACAGGCCTGGGGGTCTCAAAGCAGTGATGAATTAGTGAGATGGCTTTATTGTCCATAACGATAACTCTCTCTGCTACTCCGTTGTAGTAACTTTGTGTTTTAATTGTTGAAGTAACTTTTAATTGCTAGTCTTTCATTATCTTTTTTAATATACACTGCCCAGAGTCACAAATCTGTGAGATGGGTAGCTATATAAATATGATGTGTAAATAAATAAATAAATACTTCTTGACGTTCTAGTGATTCATCTTCATCTAACTCAAGATACTCTTTAAGTAAATGTTCCATTTGCCTTTCTAAATAATCTCTTCTAAAATCTTCTGGTATTCCTCCAAACTTTAAATTATTTCTGCACAATTTTGTTTCTGCCATTTACAGTCTGGCTTCTTCTTTATCTCTGACCTTTAAATTCTCTGTTCTGAGGATAATTCATGCATATCTGTGATATGTTTATCATACTGTTCTAGCTATGTCATTAATTTATTATATTTATCATTGAAATAAATCTTTAAAGAACCAGTTTAGCTTCTGGGTCTTGCTGTTTTTTTGAATCGGTTTAATTATATTATCTTCCAATTTTAAAACATTTAACTCATGTTTTTTTGAAATGTACTCAGTTCATGTATAACTACAGTGACGGTACGTCCTTCATTATAAAGGACGATCCTTTACTGTGTTTCAGAAAGCTGTCCTTTGGATTTACTTTATTTATTTATTTTCTTGGTTCTGCTCTTGAATTTTCCTTTTTAAGCAAAGTCATAAACTATTTTTTTCATCCTTATGAACCTCTTTTAGATTTGCCCCTTTTCCAGTTTTGTCCTTTATTTTTTCCAGGACAATATGGTCACTGTACATATAACTGTTCCTCCCATCCTTCAGACAACAGAGCCACACGCCAGCTTAAACCGCACTGCCTGAACTGAGCTTTATTGGGCTTCAACAGTGGGGCAGGCAAGCGAAGCTGTCTCTACCGAGATAATGCAGGACGGTTTCAGAGCAGTGATTGGTAGATCCACAGCTTCCATTCCTCTCCTACCCAGCGCCACCTGCTGGTGAGAGAAATAACTACCAATCATTGCCCAGATTAGGGAAAGTGGCAGGGCATGACTGGGGGGACGTGGGGTGCTCTTTTTTGCTTCATCCCTTGCCCAACTGGCCAGTCCATCAGAAATCTGGGTGGGTGGGTGGGAGTGATGCTGTTTTGTGACAAAAACAATAACTTGCCTCCTCCTTTCCTTCACTTCTATTGTAATTTTCAAATTACTTCTATTTCTTCTTTTGTGCAGGAGAACACAGTCTTGGAGAGTCTCTCAAAGATTACTGAATCTCTCAAAGATATGAGTCTCTATAACAGTGTTTCTCAACCTTGGCAGCTTGAAGATGTGTGGACTTCAACTCCCAGAATTCCCCAGCCAGCACAGCTCTTTGAGAGAATTCTGAGAGTCAAAGTCCACTAGAATTCTGAGAGTTGAAGTCCATACATCTTCAAGTTGCCGAGGTTGAGAAACGTTGCTCTATAAGCTATTTATACATTTCTGCAGCAAACTAGTCAAACTTGGCATTTACTTACTAATCCATGACCTCTCTGATCCTCTGCATATTTACTCAGAAGTAAGTCTCATTAATGCAGCAAAGCTCACTCATGCAAAGAGCACTCACTAAACCAACCTAAATCAATGAAGAGCTTTCTCAAGGAAGTCTCTTTATATACAGCATATATTTCATACACCTATGGATTTATAGATTTATAAAGGGGATGATTTATCAGTATTTTTTAAAGCATCCACACCAGGGTTCTGCGAGAGGTCACTAGGGATTCCCTGGGAGATCACGATTTATTTAAAAAATGATTTCAAACTCGGGCAACTTCACATTAAAGAGGTAAGTTTCATTCTTGATTTTTAGTTTAAGAACACTGTTAATGACTATATACAGGCCTAGACATGAAACAAATATAATGATTTTGTAACTTCTGGCCTATATTTGAGTCTGAATGTGCAGGGGTTCCCCGAGGCCTGAAAAATATTTCAAGGTGTCATGTTCCCATTTCAATGTGCTGTTAACATTGTAACGTTTCACATGTCATCTTCTGTTCCGTGTTCCTTCACCCTGGGTTTTTCCATTCCTTCCCCCTCCGTTGTTTTGAGGGCTTGGAATGTATGTTTGGGTTTGCGCTCCTGCTCAAGGTTACTTTCCCAGGCGCGTCTAACGGCTTCTAGCACCTGGGAGGGGGAGCGCCCTGACGAGGGATGGGGCGGAACTTGCTCACAGGCAAGGCTTTTAAGTTTGTATTTGGCGCGCTTTTGCTCATTCTCAGCTTTCTCTGTATTTGCATACTATTCCTTTAATAAATCAGTTATCTTTAAGCCCGAGCTTGTGAGACTGAGTATTTGGGATTAGGCAACCGTTACATAAAGCTGAGAATCATTTCATCCATTTTCCGCTAGCCCCATCCAATCGTTGGATAAGAGGGAACGCTAGCGATGACCGAACATCAGCTTCGCGCAAGTGATGGAAGCGAGGAGGAGCGGGAGGCGGCAAGGATCCGACCAGCTCTAACCTCGAGAGCGCAAAGAGCAGCACGTCGGGAGTTGCGGGATGTCCAACTAGATGAGCTGCTGATATCCATGCAGGAGAGCCTCAGGAGTGAACATAAAACTGTTATGGAAAGAGCACCGGGGAGGGGGTCTCCACAATTATCCTGGGAGCCCGAAGTCCCCTTGTCACCGAGGGTGGTGGTAACCAACCAACCCCTGGAAGAGCCGGTCACTCCAGCTCGTATGAGGGCATTAGAGGATAAAATGGATCTAATAGTGACAATCCTTAAGGATCTACCCAGAGATGCAGAGCCCACCCCGGAGGATTGGAAGAGCCGTCACAGTACCCCAGGCACAGTACCCTACCAACCAGGGGGAGAAGCAAGACTCGATCAGCCCGTCAGGCGGGGGGGCGAGAGGCAAGACCCCCTAGGGATCGGCCACCCATGGGGGCTCGGCGTACGCTGACATTCGCGGAACCGCCACAGCCAGCTGAGCCGGCAAGAAACTTCCCACCATTTGGAGTAAAGTTTGATGGGGATCCCACTACGCTCTCCTTCTTTATCACTAATGCCAAGCATTATATGGAAGATTGGGGCCGGAACTTTCGGTCAGAACATGGCAAAATCAATTTCATCGCCAACAAACTGAGAGGAAGGGCAGCTGATTGGTATGTGCAACTGTGCCAGGCTGAGGCAACTGAGTTAGAGGACTTCGAGGACTTTTTGTGGGCACTTAAACAGCATTTCGAAGACCCTCTAGCCCAAGAAACAGCTAAAAATGCCCTGAGGAAACTCTACCAAGGGTCCCTCTCAGTTGCCAATTATGCGTTGGAATTTAAAGCTTTGTCGGGGAAAGTGGAAGACTGGTCTGAGCCAACCTTAATTGAAATGTTTAAGCAGGGGCTAGAACCAGAAATCCTTCGCTGGGCACTAGGAAGAGATGATCCCAAAACGCTGTATGGGTGGATTCAGTTGGCGGGCAGCGCAGAAAATGCCCTGCAAACCTATGCCCATACCAAAGAGCTTAGACAATCGCGTCTTGCTAGAGGAGCGCGCACATCTGGACTTGCCAGCCGCCCCAAACCGAAAACCTGGGAAGAAGAAAGGGAACGACGATTCTCCAAAGGTCAGTGCCTGAGATGTGGGAAAGAAGGGCATCGAGCCACGTCGTGCCCGAGACGCCGTCCAGAGGAACGACAGACGAAACCTACAGTAAAGTCGCCTGCTCCTGCTCCACCGCGGAAACTGAAAGCGGCCGTCGCAGAACTGGACCCCCCAGAACTACCCTTCGGAGAAGAGGAAGAAGAGTTGCAATTCGAGCAGCCGGCGGGAAAAGCCTACCACCTGCCCTGAAGGGCGCCCTAGGGCAGATGGAAGAAACCGGGCGTAACCACGATTTGGTGAGTGGAAATTTCCCCACACTGACTGTTAAAGTTAAACTGAGCTCAAAAACCAAAACTGTGGAAGTTTGGGCCATGCTAGACTCGGGCTGCTCCCGTTCCCTTATGCACCCTGATGTCGTAGCGGCTCTGGAACTGCCCACGTTTCCTTTACCAAGACCCATGATCTTCACCCAATTGGATGGAACTATGGCGGGAGGGAAAGCAGTCAATCATTCCACGGGACTGGTCGCCTTGCAGATGGGCTCCCATCAGGAAAAGCTGCCATTTGTGGTAGCTCCAGTGGGGGGTCCTCTGGTTATCCTGGGGATGCCTTGGTTTGTGCAACAAAACCCTTTTATCAACTGGCTACATAGAACTGTGACTTTTGCAGATGGATTTTACAAAGTACCCGAAAAAGACCTACTGGAAGACATGGAGGGTGGAGGGGCAGCGTATACTACTGTGCAAACGCTTCAACCTCTTGAGGGACTACCCAATCAGTATCAGGATTTTGCTGAGGTATTTGGGGAAAAGGAAGCAGATCGCTTGCCACCCCACCGAAAAACGGACTGTGCCATTGAATTTTTACCAAACGTAAAATTGCCTCACCCAAAAATATACCCCATGTCTCCCAAAGAGCTCACTACGCTAAGGGAGTTCATTGACAAAAACCTGGCTAGGGGTTTCATTGAGCCTGCTAATTCCCGGGTAGGAGCCCCTGTCCTATTCAGGCCAAAAAAGGATGGGTCATTAAGGCTTTGTACCGATTTTCGCGGGCTCAATGCGGTCTCAATATTAAATAAATATCCTTTGCCCCTGATCAAAGATATGTTATCACATCTGGCCAGAGGCAAAATCTTCTCAAAACTGGATTTGAGGGAAGCCTATTTTCGTATTCGCATAAGGGAAGGGGATGAGTGGAAAACAGCCTTTAACTGTCCTCTTGGAGCTTTCCAATACAAAGTCTTACCCTTTGGTTTATCCGGAGCACCTGGGGTCTTTATGCAACTAATCAATGAGGTCTTGCATGACCACCTATTTAAGGGGGTACTGGCATACTTGGATGATGTATTGATTTATACTGAAACCATGTCAGAACATATCCACTTGGTGCGTCAGGTACTGGCCAAATTGAAAAAAGCAGAGTTGTACGCTAAACTGTCAAAATGTGCCTTTCATCAGTCACAAATTGATTACCTCGGCTATCGAATTTCAGCTAAGGGCATTGAAATGGACCCTGCAAAAGTAGAAGCTATTGTGGCATGGGAGCCTCCCCGTACCAGGAGACAATTACAAAGTTTCCTGGGATTCGCTAATTTTTATCGGGCATTCGCCCAAAATTTTGCTGAAATTGCCCTCCCCCTTACTGAACTGTTAAAAACCAAAGGACAGGGGGACACGCGACGTTCAAAGAACCCAGGTGCGCTCCTTAAATGGACTCCTGCTTGTCAGCAAGCGTTCGAAGCGCTCAAACAAATCTTTACCACAGAGCCAATTTTACAGCATCCAGACCCCTCTAAACCCTTCGTTGTACAAGTCGATGCTTCTGATTTCTCCATAGGAGCAATCTTGTTACAATCTGACCACTCTGGCGCCTTGAAACCCTGTGCTTACCTCTCTCGCAAATTCACTGAAACTGAGAGGAGATGGCACGTTTGGGAAAAAGAGGCTTTTGCTGTAAAAACGGCTTTAGAAACATGGCGACACCTATTGGAAGGCACTTCCAACCCTTTTGAAGTCTGGACTGACCATAAAAACCTGGAAGCTCTAAGCACCAGTCGAAAACTCAGTCCCAAACAGCTGCGCTGGGCTGAGTTTTTCAGCCACTTCGACTTCACCCTTAAGTTCATACCAGGCAAGAAAAACTTTTTAGCTGATGCACTCTCCCGCAGACCCCAAGATGCTGGCCCAGGGCCAACGGTCCAAGGCACCGTCTGGACCGACAAACAATTAAGTTTGGCAGCGGTGACTCGCAGCCAGACCCGAGCGCAATCAACGCAACCTCCAGCCGCTCTGCCTTCCAGCCGCTCGCCGCGCTTGTCAATTCCATCCGATTTGCAACAACAGTTGCTTTTCCACCTTAAAACAGATACTTGGTTACAAACCAATAGAAACAGTTTAACCTTCACTGACGATCTTGCCTGGCACAACGATCGCCTCTATGTACCCGATGCGATGCGAAAAACCATACTCCAGCGTTGCCACGATGACAAGCTGGCTGGACATTTTGGCTATGTAAAAACTCTGCACCTTGTTCGCCGGCAATTCTGGTGGCCAACTTTACTCAAAGACCTGAAGGCATATGTTACTGCTTGCCCTGTGTGTGCAGCGATAAAGCGCAAAACAGGCAAACCCCAAGGTCTCCTTCAACCCGTTGCCACCCCATCTGTCCCCTGGCAGGACATTTCCATGGACTTTATCGTTGATCTACCCCCTAGTCAACGCAAAACTGTCATTTGGGTGGTCAAAGACTTTTTCTCCAAACAAGCCCACTTCATCCCATGTGCTTCTATCCCCACCGCACAACAGCTGGCACGCCTCTTCCTCATCCACGTGTACCGCCTCCACGGTATCCCCACCCGTTTGGTGAGTGACAGAGGCACACAATTTACGTCACAATTCTGGCGGGCATTTTTAAAACTTTTGGGCACCAAACAGTCACTTTCCACCGCGTGGCATCCGGAAACGGATGGATCTACAGAGGCGGTTAATTCTACACTGGAACAATATCTCAGGGCTTTTGTTAACTACCAACAGGACAATTGGGTCGACCTACTCCCATTTGCAGAGGTCGCCTACAACAATGCCTTTCATCAAACCACTGGTCAAGTTCCTTTTAAAACAGTTTTTGGACGTGAGTTTGTTCCTATTCCTGAACTTCCCCATCCACAACCGCTGCCAGCTTCCCTTACTGACTGGGCGGACTCTCTCAAGCACTCATGGATTAATATTCAACAAGCTCTCCTCCATGCCCAGGCTACTTATAAACGCCATGCCGATGCAAAGCGTTCCCCAGAACCATCTTTTACTGTCGGAGATAAAGTCTACTTGTCAACTAAGTTTATCAAATCCCCACAACCCTCCAAGAAACTTGGCCCTAAATTTGTCGGACCTTTCCCAATTATCGCCCAAATTAACCCTGTTACGTTTAAACTTGATTTGCCTCACAACCTTAAACGTTTACATCCTGTTTTCCATTGTAGTTTACTCAAGCCCTACCTGCCGTCGGACCGTTGGCATCCCCAACCCATTCCACCACCTCCGCTCATGATCGACAACCAGCAACACTTCGAGGTGACATCCATCCTCGACTCCCGACGCCAGCGCTCCGCTTTACAGTACCTCGTCCACTGGAAACATTTCCCTCATCCTGAATGGGTTGCTGCTCCAGACGTGCTTTCCCCTCGTCTGGTAGCCCAATTTCACTCTGCCTATCCTGACAAACCTGCTCCATAGTTTTTTTTTGGGGGGGCAATATGTCATGTTCCCATTTCAATGTGCTGTTAACATTGTAACGTTTCACATGTCATCTTCTGTTCCGTGTTCCTTCACCCTGGGTTTTTCCATTCCTTCCCCCTCCGTTGTTTTGAGGGCTTGGAATGTATGTTTGGGTTTGCACTCCTGCTCAAGGTTACTTTCCCAGGCGCGTCTAACGGCTTCTAGCACCTGGGAGGGGGAGCGCCCTGACGAGGGATGGGGCGGAACTTGCTCACAGGCAAGGCTTTTAAGTTTGTATTTGGCGCGCTTTTGCTCATTCTCAGCTTTCTCTGTATTTGCATACTATTCCTTTAATAAATCAGTTATCTTTAAGCCCGAGCTTGTGAGACTGAGTATTTGGGATTAGGCAACCGTTACACAAGGGTTCCTCCAGGGTCAAAAAGTTGAGAAAGGCTGACCCACACTATTTTGGAATCAAATTTGAAGCCCTGCATGGTCCTAAATTTTTCTTTACTAAGTGACCGGTGAATCTGTTGCAGCTCAGTGAAGGAAGGCAGAACTTCAGTGGTGAAGTACTGTTAGTAACCAGAACCAGTGAGCGGATCAGAATCACAATAGTACTTGGCAATGACCGCATGCAGTATGAAACACCAGTCAGTGGCCTGAATGGGCAAAGCAATTTGGACAAAGCAAATTGTCTGGCTTTTGACTTGCATAATGAGCAATTGGGGGTGGGGGTAAATGGAAAGCAAAAGAGCAGCAGCTTTAGTGCAAAAATAAAAGTTCTGCAAAAGAAGGAATAAAAGTGGGTGTTTCTCCCTTAAATTGTTTTCAATCTGCTAACATGGCACACTTCAGCAAAGGATCGTTACCTTGTCGTGGTGCTGGAGCTTGAGCACCTCAATGATGCCATGAGCTAAACCGTGAAGGGCCACCCAAGATGGGAAGGTTGTGACAGAGAGGTCAGACTGAATGCGATCCCTGAGGAAGGTAATGGCAACCCACCCCAGTATTCTTCCCGTGAAAACTAAATGGATCAGAGCAACCAGAGATATGTCAGTATACCATTGGAAGATGAGACTCCCAGGTCGGAAGATGGTCAAAATGCTACTGGGGGGGAACAGAGGATGAGTTCAACTAGCCCCAGACGTGATGACGCAGCTAGCTCAAAGCTGAAAGGACAGCTAGCGGCCGACGGTGCTGGTGGTGAACGGCGAATCCGATGTTCTAAGGATCAACACACCATTGGAACCTGGAATGTAAGATCTATGAGCCAGGGCAAATTGGATGTGGTTATTGGTGAGATGTCAAGATTAAAGATAGACATTTTGGGCGTCAGTGAACTGAAATGGACTGGAATGGGCCACTTCACATCAAATGACCACCAGATCTACTACTGCGGACAAGAGGACCACAGAAGAAATGGAGTAGCCTTCATAATTAATAGTAAAGTGGCTAAAGCAGTGCTTGGATACGATCCAAAAAACGATAGAATGATCTTAATTCGAATTCAGGGCAAGCCATCTAACATCACAGTGATCTAAATATATGCCCCAACCACAGATGCTGAAGAAGCTGAAGTAGAGCAGTTCTATGAGGATCTGCAGCTCCTACTGGACAACACGCCTAAAAGAGATGTTATTTTCATCACAGGAGACTGGAATGCTAAGGTGGGCAGTCAAATGACACCTGGAATTACAGGTAAGCATGGCCTGGGAGAACAAAACGAAGCAGGACATAGGCTGATAGAATTTTGCCAAGACAACTCAATGTGCATAACAAACACTCTCTTCCAGCAACCTAAGAGACGGCTTTATACATGGACTTCACCAGATGGACAATGCCGAAATCAGATTGACTACATCCTTTGCAGCCAAAGGTGGCGGACATCTATACAGTCGGTAAAAACAAGACCTGGAGCTGACTGTAGTTCAGATCATGAACTTCTTATTGCACAATTTAGGATCGGACTAAAGAGATTAGGGAAGACCCACAGATCAGCTAGATATGAGCTCACTAATATTCCTAAGGAATATGCAGTGGAGGTGAAGAATAGATTTAAGGGACTGGACTTAGTAGATAGGGTCCCGGAAGAACTCTGGACAGAAGTTGGCAGCATTGTTCAGGAGGCGGCAACAAAATACATCCCAAAGAAAGAGAAAACCAAGAAGGCAAAATGGCTGTCTGCTGAGACACTAGAAGTAGCCCAAGAAAGAAGGAAAGCAAAAGGCAACAGTGATAGGGGGAGATATGCCCAATTAAATGCAAAATTCCAGAGGTTAGCCAGAAGAGATAAGGAATTATTTTTAAACAAGCAATGCGCGGAAGTGGAAGAAGACAATAGAATAGGAAGGACAAGAGACCTCTTCCAGAAAATTAGAAACATTGGAGGTAAATTCCAGGCAAAAATGGGTATGATCAAAAACAAAGATGGCAAGGACCTAACAGAAGAAGAAGAGATCAAGAAAAGGTGGCAAGAATATACAGAAAACCTGTATAGGAAGGATAACAATATCGGGGATAGCTTTGACGGTGTGGTCGGTGAGCTAGAGCCAGACATCCTGAAGAGTGAGGTTGAGTGGGCCTTAAGAAGCATTGCTAATAACAAGGCAACAGGAGATGATGGCATCCCAGCTGAACTGTTCAAAATCTTGCAAGATGATGCTGTCAAGGTAATGCATGCTATATGCCAGCAAATTTGGAAAACACAAGAATGGCCATCAGACTGGAAAAAATCAACTTATATCCCCATACCAAAAAAGGGGAACACTAAAGAATGTTCAAACTATCGAACAGTGGCACTCATTTCACATGCCAGTAAGGTAATGCTCAAGATCCTGCAAGGTAGACTTCAGCAGTTCATGGAGCGAGAATTGCCAGATGTACAAGCTGGGTTTAGAAAAGGCAGAGGAACTAGAGACCAAATTGCCAATATCCGCTGGATAATGGAAAAAGCCAGGGAGTTTCAGAAAAACATCTATTTCTGTTTTATTGACTATTCTAAAGCCTTTGACTGTGTGGACCATAACAAATTGTGGCAAGTTCTTAGCGGTATGGGGATACCAAGTCATCTTGTATGCCTCCTGAAGAATCTGTATAACGACCAAGTAGCAACAGTAAGAACAGACCACGGAACAACAGACTGGTTTAAGATTGGGAAAGGAGTATGGCAGGGCTGTATACTCTCACCCTACCTATTCAACTTGTATGCAGAACACATCATGCGACAAGCTGGCCTTGAGGAATCCAAGGCTGGAGTTAAAATCTCTGGAAGAAACATTAACAATCTCAGATACGCAGATGATGCCACTTTGATGGCTGAAAGCGAAGAGGAACTGAGGAGCCTTATGATGAAGGTGAAAGAAGAAAGTGCAAAAGCTGGCTTGCAGCTAAACCTCAAAAAAACCAAGATTATGGCAACCAGCTTGATTGATAACTGGTAAATAGAGGGAGAAAATGTAGAAGCAGTGAAAGACTTTGTATTTCTAGGTGCGAAGATTACTGCAGATGCTGACTGCAGTCAGGAAATCAGAAGACGCTTAATCGTTGGAAGAAGAGCAATGACAAATCTCAATAAAATAGTTAAAAGCAGAGACATCACACTGATGACAAAGGTCCGCATAGTTAAAGCAATGGTGTTCCCCATAGTAACATATGGCTGTGAGAGCTGGACCATAAGGAAGGCTGAGAGAAGGAAGATCGATGCTTTGGAACTGTGGTGTTGGAGGAAAATTCTGAGAGTGCCTTGGACTGCAAGAAGGTCAAACCAGTCCATACTCCAGGAAATAAAGCCAGACTGCTCACTTGAGGGAACAATATTAAAGGCAAAACTGAAATACTTTGGCCATATAATGAGAAGACAGGACAGCCTGGAGAAGATGCTGATGCTAGGGAGAGTGGAAGGCAAACGGAAGAGGGGCCGACCAAGGGCAAGATGGATAGATGATATTGTCCTAACAGTCAGGAAACCACGCTGAGACAAGGAATAGGTCTCTAGTGTTTATTACTGCTACATAAGACAGAAAATCCTAACAAACTGAAGAAGTGTGGGAAAACCCAGACAGATAAACCCCAAAAGTCAAGACGGGTCTGTTCTGTGTCTCTTTGAATGGCTGCTTAACTCCTCAGTACTACGCATGCGTTTTCCCCCCTGGATAGGGGCCCCCTCCTGCTCTCCATCATGCTCATGACAGATATTCTAGAGGTGACGGACTCGTCCCTGGGGGAGCTGGGGGTGGCGACGACTGACAGGAAGCTCTGGCGTGGGCTGGTCCATGAAGTCACGAAGAGTCGGAAGCAACTGAACAAATAAACAACAACAAACATGGCACAAGTACATCCCAGCACAAGGAGAGGTATTTGCTAGCCATATGACCCTTTACACATGACTAATAGATACTGTGTCAGCTCCAGCTTTCTCCTCCCTCCCACTTTACTGTTTCAGCTGAATATTATTTTGGCAGTCATCTGACCTGTATGCTTCCCCTTCCCACAAATCACATTTTTCATATGAGTGTGTTGTATTAGTAGAATCTGGCTTTGCCAACTTTTAAAATTGTTCTTCTTTCTATGCTTCTAATAGCACCTTCATCTGCAAACATGTCAGATGATCATATTTCTCAGTGCTCTCTCCTTCTAATTTCTACAAATGAAATTGAAAGCCAACAGTTTTTTTTCTATAAATGCAAGAGAAGATGATTTTATCGTATTGACTTGTGCTCTACTTCGGTGCAAACAATGGTGCTTAATCATTTAAGTTGCTATTGACTAGAATGTTTTTCATCCCCCCTCCTCCATTTAAGGAATTACATATATGAGATCTGTACAGCACTTCAGATTTGTGCTAAAAGCTTTGGAGATTATGATGATCATGATAGCAGCTAAGCAGGATTAGACCAGGAAAGGACTGTAGTCTAGATGGAATTAAAAAAAAAGATTAAGACAGTTGCAAACCACCTCCCTATTAAGAAGTTTTACCCTTTCCCAAGATTGTGCAGCTTCCTCTTCAGCTGCTGGGCATCAGTTACACTAGCTTGGCAGCTTGAAGATGTGTGGACTTCAACTCCCAGAATTCCCCAGCCAGCCATGCTGGGAGTTGAAGTCCACACATCTTCAAGCTGCCAAGGTTGAGAAACACTGAATTACACAGTTGTGGTTGCTATCCTGACTTTTTTTGACTCTCCCATGGATGCTCTCTGTGTATGTATGTGAATGAGGGGAAATGGCTATGGAAAAAGAATGAATTGCATGGATGATAGAAGGCTTAAAACACCTTCTCAGTAGCTACTCTTTCCCTGCAAATATGCTTTATGAGGAGTGATTGGAAATTCTGTACTAGTCTTTACCCATAGGCTATGTTATCTCAGAGTAGGCATATCCTGCAGCACAGGATATTGGTCACCACAAAGGTGCCTCATGAAGTAGTTTTAAAGGACATAGCCCCCTGAGATTGCCTTACTCTCATCCCCAGTCCACTATGGGGGTAATGTAAGCATTCCTGTTTTAAAGCAGTGTTTTCCCTCATCTCCTGACACAAGACATACTGTCAGAACAAACCATTCTGATGTACAGTTGCAATCGAAATTATTCAACCCCCATTGCAAATCAGGTTGATTGTCAAAATGTACAGACTTTCAGCTGTTTGCAATGAACAAATCAAACAAAAGCAATTGAAATAGCTCTACACAACAAATGCTTCAAGTAGTGTCCCCAAATTCAACTGAAAATGCAACTTGAGACTTCTCTGGTCTCAAAATTATTCAACCCCCTGAATAGAATCCGTCACAACAGCACACATACAGTATGCAAAACAGGTGTTGTCTGAAGCACACCTGATGTTGCTAATCAAGGGCTTCATTAGTTGCACCAGGTGTGCTTGAGCTGGAACACATGAACTGGCTAGGAGTTTGTTGAATGTCATGTTCGACTACATGTTAGAAATACAGTGTGGCTAAGTCAAAAGGATGGTCCAAAAAGGTAAGAGAAGAGATCATCGCCCTTCACAAACAAGGAACAGGATACAAAAAGATAGCAAAGGCACTGGATGTTCCTAGAGACACCGTTGGAAGCATAGTTCGCAAGTTCAAAGTCAAAGGAACAGTGGTGACACTACCCAGACGGGGCAGAAGAAGGAAGCTGCCAATGGCTGCAACCAGACTTCTGAGAAGGCAGGTGGAGAGAAACCCTCGAGTGACTGCAAAAGACCTGCAGCAAGACTTGGTGGCAACAGGCACTGAGGTTTCAGTGAGCACAGTAAGGCGCGTACTAGACACAGAAGGTTCCCATGCCAGAACTCCAAGACATACACCACTACTGACCCAAAAGCACAAGAAAAGTCGGCACCAATATGCTCAAAATCATATAAAATCATATAAATAAGCCACAGAGGTTTTGGGATTCTGTTCTGTGGAGCAATGAAACAAAACGAACTTTTTGACCCAATATCCTCCAGCAGTATGTCTGGGGGAAGAAGAATGAAGCATACACTGAAAAGAACACTCTGCCTACAGGTAAGCATGGTGATGGCTCAGTGATGCTCTGGGGCTGCTTTGCATCCTCTGGCACTGGAAACCTGCAGCGTGTGGAAGGCAAGGTGGATTCATTGAAGTATCAGGAAATCCTAGGAGAAAATGTAATGCCATCTGTAAGGAAGCTGAAGCTTGGGTGTCACTGGACCTTCCAACAGGACAATAATCCCAAGCATACCTCAAATTCCACTAAGGCTTGGATGCAGAAAAAGTCCTGGAAGGTTCTACAGTGGCCATCACAATCACCTGACTTGAACCCCATAGAAAATCTCTGGTGGGATTTGACGAAGGCAGTTGCAGCATGCAAACCCAAGAATATTACTGAACTGGAGGCCATTGCTTGTGAGGAATGGGCTAAGATTCCTCAGAAATGCTGCCAGAAGCTGGTGTCTGGCTATGCATCTCGTTTGAAGCAGGTCATAACAGCAGGAGGGTGCTCTGCTAAGTACTGAAGATGCTTGCCATGAAGGGGTTGAATAATTTTGAGACTGGAGAATTCATTACAAGTTGCATTTTCAATTGACTTTGGGGAGACCACTTGAAGCATTCGTTGTGCGGAGCTATTTCAATTGCTTTGGTTTGATTTGTTCATTGCAAACAGCTGAAAGTCCGTACATTTTGACAATCAACCTGATTTGCAGTGGGGGTTGAATAATTTCGATTACAACTGTAACAGACAGTTCCCAGACCGATAAGGACTTGAGAAGATGCTGTAAAAAGTAATCTGAAAGTTCCTAAATCATCAGTGGAAAGAACCAGCAATTTGCTGATTCACAGCAAGGATGATAAAAAGGTGAGAAAGATTCTATCATAATGGATGTTGAAGATATATGGCTATATAATGGGAAATATGTCAGTTGCTGGAAAGTTGTAACCTAATTGCTTCCTTCTTAATAAAGTCTTGCTGAAGATATGGTATGGGATCAGCCCTTTCTCCATCTGCAACAGACCTCAAGAACCACCTCTCTCTTCTCTTCCCAGTCTATCTAGGACCCTGTAAAAGAGCCCATCTCTAAAACCAATAAGAGTAGACAAAAGAGTTTCATGTTGTCGTCATCATCATCATCATCATCATCATCATCATCATCATCTCTTTTGTCCTGAGTGCTGATTAATCCCATATCCATACTTGAACAAGTTTCAAAGCTGCTTGACCACAAACATAGTCACTTTTCATTTAAGCTTACAATCAAATCCCCAAATCTCTCTTCCTGCTCTCAGGATGTTATCTTGAAGTCTCTTAGAGAAGTAGAGGAGGTGTCTTTAAAAGCAGCAGCATTTGGGGTTGGAGGATGTCTGCGTTTCAGAATAGCACTGCCCAGAGTTATTCAAGAATTGTGCTATTCCAACATAGCAAATCCCAGTAATTGTCAGGCTCTGATAGATGACCAAGCCCACTACTCTAGCAGTCTGTCACACTGGCTTCCAGTTCTCCCGAGCTCCAGCTCCACATGCACCCAACATCAGCACACAACATGGCATAGGGCCAGGCCGTTTGTGAGATTGCTTGTCTCCCATTGTTCCTGTTAAGCCCACCAGCTCTAATGGGTCCCTTTTATCAAACAGCATCATCTTGTTGGACTCAGGAGTCACCCCTTCTCTGTGACAGCACCTGGCCCAAACAGCTTGTTGAACAGCATTCCCCAGTGATCCAGATCCAGGCCTTGACCCTGTTAGCCTTCTGTAAGCCTCTCAAGACCTCCTTTAAAGCTCTCAAGACCAGGCTTTTGGGCCAAATGGTTAGATGAGCAATGCTGGTAATGCCACTTCTATAACTTTATTGTTTTAACCTTGGGCATCATGGTTTAGATCAGTGTTTCTCAACCTTGGCAATTTTAAGACGTGTGGACTTCAACTCCCAGAATTCCCCAGCCAACATTTTGTCCTACAAGGATTTGTCCAGGCAGTCACCAAGAGTAAAAAAAAACTGACTCAAAGGGAGAGAGAGAGAGAAAAAGGAGGATACAAACCCCTTTCAGAATTCTTGCTTTATGTTTGAGTGGCCTCAGGAGTGTCTTAAACTTAGAAATCTTCTTTAATTAAAAAAAAAAAGCCACCTGCAGAAGCATTGGAGCTTTTTCACATCCAGCATTTTAAAAAATGATCACCTGACCATGTAGTCAGGTAATGATTTGGAAAAAAAGATGGAAGGTAGAGTCCCCATTAAGTTAAACAGTCCTGCTTAGGCCTCTCCAACATAAGGGACCTCCCCTTCCCCACCATGGCAATTTTTTTGCTGAACCCTTTTACTCCTTGCAACAAAGATAGGAAGAGACGTGTCCTTTGCAGAAAGGAGGGTAACTAATGAATGCAAGCAGCAGGATTCAGCCCTATATTAATTGGTGTATTTTTACTGTCAGGTATGAGAAAAGGAGCTCTTGTGGGGTTTTCTGCCCCCCATGCCAAATATTCTCAGAAGGCTTTAGATCAGTGTTTCTCAACCTTAGCATCTTTAAGATATATGGACTTCAACTCCCAGAATTCCCCAGCCAGCTATGTTGGCTGAGGAATTCTGGGAGTTGAAGTCCACATATCTTAAAGTTGCTAAGATTGAGAAATACTCCTTTAGCTACTATGCAACTTGGTGTGAAAGGATGGGGGTTCTATTTGCTGTCCTGTCCCCCCAAAATCATTTGGGGCCAGCTGTGTGTGGAGGGGTATTAATTGGAGTGTCTCTCTGTCTTCTCTCATATATTTGTATCTCAGGGGAAAGGAGTTCTTTGCTCCTTTTCTTAGCACGTGTGAGAAAAGACACAGCTGGATTGGATTTGCTTCTTCTGCATGTGACACATTCTCCACGCCTTCCGGGTGTAACTCTAGAGCACAGCTGCTTCTGAGTCAAAGGTAGTGTGCTCCTCTTTACACACTTATCTTCAGCTTTGGCCTCCTGGTGGGTGTTAGGCAGCAAGAAAGAAAGCATCATCATCACTCAGGAGCAGAGCCTCCTGTGATCAATTTATATCTCAAGAGCTCTCCTAATTAGGGCTTTGTGCTTCCTGTTGAGGCTGACTTATTGGATGGAAAGACGCAACCCTAACTCAGGGGAAGTACATTATCTGTTCCAGTCGGCAACGCATGCCCCGGTTGGTAGTCATTCCCTTGCCCTCAAATCTACTCTCACTGTGTGTGGGATGAGGGATACAGGCCTGACATGCTGTTACCCTGTATGGTCCCTCATATCATACTGTGTTCATAAGAGAGCTGCAGTAGTAGAACTGGACACAAATGACCTGCATGTAGAAATTCCTATGCTTCATTTAAAGTAGACTTCCTCAATCTGGTGTTCTTCTCATGCCACCTGGGAGTTCTGGGACTTTTAGTCTAACATCCGGAGGTCCTCTGAATGCTAGCCCACTGTGATGCAGCCAGGCCAGCTGCAGCTGCCAGTGTCATAAGTTAGCATATATAAAGTAAAGACATTCTGGAATCAAGCTTTTGCTGACCACATTTATGTGATTTTCTTGGCAGTATTATGGATGGGATTTGTCACAGTTTTTCAATTTCCATCTTAGCCATCAGTCCTGATATTCTCAGTTGGTCCTCTATCAACGTATTAACCAGAGTTAATTCTGCTTAACTTCCAAGGTTAACTAAGGCAAGCATATATAGATGATAACATAAATACTCCTGCCTCCCCCCACTCATCATCACCTGCTATCTGCACTTTCTATTTCAGACTTCAGCCGACACATATAGACTCATGCCACACAATCACTATTACATAGCTCCCTGTTAGTTTTAGTGAGATCTGCACAAATACATATATCCAGCTTCCATTTTGATGGCCGCCAATTTCATATTATCTTCTGGAAGGGTCTTTCCACTTTGGCTATCTCCAGACACATTTCACAACCTTTCTAGACTACAATAGACTACAATTCCCCATGCTGGCTGGGGAATTCTGGGAGTTAAGTCCACACATCTTGAAGTTGCCAAGGTTGAGAAACACTGGCCTAATGTGATACAGTGGTAACAGAGTAAAATGCTCTGGATGATTCAGATGACATATCAGCAAACAAATATGAAGAGGTCAGGGAAAATAAATACAAATAAACAAAGTGTATCAGACTCACGGTTGAAAGATATGTGTGCAAAGATATTCATCCTTGAGATTCGGAGCATGACCAAAGTTACTTCCCAGTATAGCAAAATAGGACCCAGCATCTTGTCTCTACCTGCACCAATTTTTAGTACCCCAAATGGTAAGGAAATCAATTTCAGCAGAATATAGAGAAGGACTGCACCTGAGCAGCAACATGCAGTTGTCCTGGCTTGTATCTTTCACCTTTAGTTTGATTTTATGCTGTAACTTGGGCCTTGGCTGTTCATTCTTTCTTGTATACTGATGGGGGCATCAGAGACAGAAATGAGGGACAGGATCTCAGACGATAAACAAAAGGAGCTGGACGGGTGCAGGGAATCAGGAGCTGGGAAGGGAGAAAAGCCACAAATAGAAGTCTAGAGTACAGAGGAAACTGTGTTGCATTTGATGGTACAGTGAAATGAAGTTGTGCATTGATTTAAAAGTTAGAGCTGTCCTGATTAAAACAAAACAAGGGTTGGGTTGAACAAGATTGTCCTTGAATGCTGACATAGAACTTAACCAGAGGTGTTCCAGACAGCCACTGCAGTTTATTTTCCACCCTAGCCATGCATCTCTCCTCCACTGCCTGTCTTTCTACAGTGCACTTGCTTGTTAAACGCCAATGGCAGCAAAAGGCAGTTTGGCACTGTCACTAGGGCCATTTATCTCCACTCGTTAAGGAGCTGCCTTGTCACAGTACATGAGCCTGTTATGACATTATCCTTTAACTAGTGAAGATAAATTGACGCTTCAGAAGCAGCCTTCTGATGCTGCTTTTTCTTTCAAGCAAGGTGTATATGTCAGGGAAATGGGATTTCCAGTTGGAGTGCTGAACCCAAGGCAGACTGGATTCTGGAGCCCAATCTGGTTGCTGACTCAGGAACGGACAGTTCATTCATTCTATGCCACAAGCTAGCCAGCCACATTTTAGCCTAGCATACTGTGTCAAACTGGTCCCTGTGGTGTTTTCCGTATATTGTGCAAATACAGAATGAAGTATAGTATGTTTTTTAACTTTCTGAAGCTACCCAGAGATGTTTCTGGAGTTGGGCAGCCTAGAAATTGGATAAACAAACAAACAAACCATGGTTCATTTAATCATGGATAAGCATATCATAAGAAAACAGCAAAAGGCTCCAAATCCTATGAGGGATTTTCAGAACAGATCTGAATTTTAGTGCAGATTAAGATTAGGTTGTGTTTAGATACTACAGAACTGGGAAGTTATTTTTTTCCAAGTTGTTAAGAGTGCTTGACAAATTCAATCTCTACAAATGCTCAGACCAGATCATATTTTTTGAACCAATGTGAATCTTAAAACTTACCAGATTTCATAATTCTTTGGCTGCTATTCCCAGGAATCTAAATACATTTACCCTTTGAAGTACATTTTTGAAGGGATTAAAAAAAACTTGCAGAGTTTTTTCTGAATGCAGAAATGGGCAAATTTTAGGTAAAATCATACAAAAGTAGTGTGGACTAAAAGTAAACATTTTCCCCTTCCTCTCAGTCTATTCATTCTTCCTTCATATATTTGTCTTACAACTGAGTCCTCACTCATTCTCTATATAACTAAGTCACTACAATGTACTTCTGGTACTAATCACTCATTTTTCCATTCAATCTGCATTCATTCAACACCCATCCATTCTTGAATTTATCTCTTCTTCAATTACAAAAACTTCTTAAGTAACCATCCTTGCTGCATTCAACTTCTGTTTCTCCTGACATATCAACTCTCACTTCCATATAACAAAGAGAACAAACACTCTTATACATAGCTATTTTTGCAACAGTCCACATGTGACCCACTATCCTTCTGCTAAGATTTGCATGCCTTAATATGTCTCTATCCATTTTCCCATTTTAGTAATCATTCCAACAAGCTATACAAAGTCATCTGCTTGCTCTGCTTTTTCACCATGTATGAATAACTTGCAATTGTTCACTATATTACCACTGTCAATTATAACCATTTTGGTAATAGTAATATAACTTTATTCATTAGTCAATTGACCATATCAAAAAACTGGGCATCAGCCACAATAAAATATAGTAACGTAAGACAGATAAAATGCAATAAGATAAGATAATAAGATAAGATAAAATATACTAAGATGAGATAAAATACGATAAAATATGGTAGGGTGAAGCAGAGATAAAAGATAAAAAGTGTAAGATAATGCAAAGGCTTATAATAAGATGAATAATAAAATACAAAAACTATATGTGCTTAGGTGAATTTGTCACCTTTACATGCCACCCCAATGTGTTCTATAAAATGTGTTCTCAGTTGGACAGCCCTAACTATAAACTTAACAGTTCTATTGACTACATATGTGTTTGTGCCCTGAAGGAAGTAACATAGTCGTTTGTTACAGTCCCGATATGTAGTTCTGTCAAGTAATGTCTGAAGGTACTGAGCCCTTGCTGGGGCATATAATTGGCAGTTAAATAGGACATGAACAATGTCTTCTATTTCCCATGCTCCACAAACACATATTCTCTCAAAATAAGGCACTTGGTGGAATTTTCCATATTTAACCATAGAATCTAGCTGCTCAAATCTTGCTCTGGTAAGAGCTATCCTATGGTATTCAGTCAGACCCATTGTCAGGTATTTTTTCTATTTGAAAAGACATTTAATTCTTAGGCAGCCATTTCAATGACCTAGTGTTTGCAAGTGACTCAATGTCAGATTGGGCATTAACATCCAGAACTCTCTGTTTAAATATTGCCTCGGCCTGATGTCCAGCTGAGAGTAAATATTGTGTTGAAAAGCCGAGGTGTGCGACAGTTTGGAGAAGTTGATTGATCCATGTGGAGGGTTGACGTGTGCCCATCTGTTCTTCGAGGCACATTTTTGGTGGTCTATCAGGTTCCATTGGGAGAATCCTCCACCAGTAGTTGAAGACTTTGATTACTGTAAATGGAATGGGTGCATGTTTCAGCTCTTACTGCTGCTGCAAGTGTATTCCTGTAGGTCCCCAGAGTGGTTCTTAAAAAGCGTGTTTGATTTTTTTTGAGTAAGGAGGCCTTTGATAGGCCCCACAGTTTGGTACTATATGTTAGCACTGGTAGAATTTTTGCCTTATAGACCTTTAAAATGAAGAGCAGAGAAGTTGGGTGGTTGTAACTAAGTAGTTTGGTTAGCATTTTAGAGCTTGCTGTGGCCTTTGTGGAACTTTGAAGTGATTGACCCAAGGCCCTATGTCTGTAAAAACCACCCCTAAATATGAGAAAAAATCTATTTGTTTTATAGGCTCCCCATCCAAGTGCCAGTTGTATTTGGCCCATCTTTTCCCAAAAACCACCACTCTGGATTTGGACTTATTCAAAAAGTTTGAGGCACAATAAACACCAAATTTCCCCATCAATCTTCTCAGGCCTACTTGGGAGTGTGCCATCAAAACCATGTCATCTGCATACAAGAGGATGTTGATGTGTCTGTTAAGGATCTTTGGCATGTGAACATTCGTAGAACAGAGGAATCCTGGGATGTCATTAACATAGAGATTAAACAACATCGGGGCCAAGATACATCCTTGTCTGACACCTTTATGGGTGAGTATGCTCTGTGTAAGAGAACCCTTGACTCCAGTACGGACTTTCAGGCATGTATTTATATAGAGGGCCTTTATCAAATATAAAAGTCTGGGTTCCATGTTTAACTTAGCCAGCTTCTCCAATAGGATATCTCTATTTATGGAGTCAAATGCCACACTAAGATCTATAAAAGATGTAAACAAGTGTTTTCCATCAGTTGTATATTTAGATAAGATGGTATAAAACAAAGCAATTATCTATTGTGGAGTGCCCATGTCTGAACCCAGCCTGTTCTTCCACTAGTATATTTTTCTCAATTGTCCAATCCTCTATTTTTCTCAGGAGATGTTTTGCATACATCTTAGCTGTTATATCAATAAGGCTTATGGGTCTGTAATTTTTAAGGTCTTTCTTGTCTCCTTTTTTGTGTTTGGGAACTATGATGGAGAGTTCCCATCCGGCTGGAATATAGCCAGTATTGTCTATGTATGTAAACAGTCTTGCCAGTAGCACAGCCCACCAGTCAATGTTGTCCTGAAAAGTTCTGGTGGTAGGAAGTCTTCTCCAGGTGCCTTATTGGGTTTCAGTGACTGAATAATATGCTAATTTCTGTCACTGTCACTGGTGGCCAAGGAGGAAGATTATCAAGGGTCAGAAGCTCAGTAGTCACCTTTCCTGGATGGTCCTGCTTGGAACTGGCAAATAGGATGGTATAAAAATCCTCCCAAACTGAAGCTGAAATGGGGATATCAACTAGGAGCTTATGCTCCTTCATCATGCCAGATACAATATTCCAAAATGTAACTGAGTTAGACCCTTTTGCTGACTCTTCTAGCTCAGACCAAACTGTAGCTGTGTATGGAGTCTTCCTGATGGCTGTTAATTTCTTATAATTGCGTCTGAGCTTTAGCATCTTGGCATGATTATTTGGTGTGGGGTTTCTCTGAACCAAACTCATGGCTGCTCCTAAGGTCTTTCTTGAGTGAGAGCAATCAAGGTCAAACCAGTTAGATCTTATGGACTATGGATTCCTAGCTGGCAATTTATCTATTAAGAAGTTTCTTAATGTGCTACACAGATTGGCATATCTAGTAAAAATTCTGTTTGGGTCTTGAGTAGACGTAGCAACCATTTTCACCCAGGACTGGGCCCTCTCAGAGTTCATAAAATTAGAAATTACCTTAGTATCCACCTTAGACCATTCGAGCCTCCTGGCTTGCCTCACTTCAAGGTTAGTGAGTAGCTTCTTGTTGTGTGCTGTGGGTGGCCTTAAATCAGAATTGCCATAAAAATTAACTGCGATTGGTTGATGGTCACAGTCTACAACCATTTTGGTGTTTGATAGATTAATTTTCAGATCCATACTCATTACTGTATAATGCACTCTTAACATTTTCTATAAATCATAGGCTTCTCAATCACCTACAAAAATATACACACATTCACATCCACAAACAATCCATCTTTAGCATTACCATAAGCATCCAGAAAAAATACAGTAAACCACCAAGGGGACATCACACATCCTTGTCTTATTTCCTACTCAGTGCTGATTCATTCACTAAGCACTCAGCTTATTTTCATGTACGCTTTTCTCTAGTATATACCACTCTTGCCACATTCAGCAAGCAATCTTTAATTCCACATTCATACAAAAAATGTCATAATTCAAGCCTATTCATTATATCTCATATGCTTTCCCTAAACCAACATATGCTCAATAATCTTTCTTTTTCATGTGAATACTTTTCTCAATGACCTGCCAATAGCAACAATCTGGTTTGCACATTGCTGCCCAGCATAAAGTCATAAAGCACTCCTCAGATCTTGCTCATTGTTACATCTTCTGTCCTTTCAGTCAGAATTCTGCCAAAGAGCTTCTCAGGCATGCTGACGTTAACCCCCAGTAGTTTTGGGTATGCTGATACCCCATTTTCTTATAGCCCAAGCTAGTGAGTATCTCAATTGTAATTACCTACCATTAGGAAGGATGGATGAATATGCATCCTGCGTCATACACAGACCAAAAAGAAGATGCATTGATGTGTGAGCATACACATGTAGAAATAATTATGATGAATTCAATAAAAGAGCATCTTGCCATAGGATGGGAAATGGTCTAAGTCAACCAAGTACTTGTTCAATCAAATACCCAGGTGCTAACTCTTAATGGAAAATTTCATACCCCTTGCTCTCTCTTCTCAGGGTTCTTATTCTTTAAACTGGGCTTGAGCCAGCCAATCCTTCCATTTCAGGGCATCTTAACACAGAGAATTGTCTTCTTTAAAATCCTCAAATGTCACCTTAGCAACTAGAGGGGGAATAGATTTCCCACAATGGGGCCATTGACATTTGGGGGCAAATAACTGGTGATTCTGCCCTTTATTTACTGCAATAATAATTGGTGTAATGAAATTGGTGTATAATGACTCTGGAAAGTTTAACACACACATTTTGAGAGAAGCCCAAATATTAAATCTCTGGTGATATCATCCCCTCACTCTCACACTCTCTGCAGTCTTCAAAGATTATATGTATTTATATATATTGTACATTATAGAGAGAAGCCACAAGATGAAATAAGTGTCCATCTTGGCATGAAATGTACTGTTTCTCACACTCACATACTGTGTTATATCTATGCATACCACATCGGGGAGGCTGCAGAAATTTGCACAACTAGCAAATGGCAACGAAGACATATAGAAAGCTCTTAACTCTTTGCTGCTATTTTATAGTCCTCCAGATTTGTGCAGCCCACATATGGTAGCCCTTCTTTCAATGCCAGTTTTTGTAAACAAAAAGTGGGAATGTCACCAGTCTTTGCAGATGACAGCTCCAATGTGTGCAATACATGTGCAAATATTTGTTATTTGTTTGAAAATGCTCCTCCTGTTTCTAAAAAAAGCCCAACACATTTTAGCATATGAAAATGTATTGTCCTTGGATGTACAGAACATGGTTACATTGGAGACTATAGTACTTGCTGGCTGTATTCACACAAACGCTTAGTGAGGTCAGCAAGAGACCTAATGATTCCTTTTGCACAATAGGCTAAGCTTGGTTACTGTTAACTCTGATTTGATTTTTTAACGTATGTGACTTAATGCATTGCACAAACCTAACTAATTTGGATAGTTTATGGTTCAGTTTATTGGTTTCATTCGGCAACACAGCTTTTCCCACAGAGGGAATTACTTTGGGGAAAGCTGTAACAGTTAAAGCTGCAGTCTTTCACATGCCTGTTATTAATCTGGCAGGAGAGCATGTTACTTTCTGGTTCTTCTCATGACACTGAAGAGGTTCCATCTAAGAAGCCCTCTCTAAACATAGATCCTCAAATATCTGTGAGTAATGCAGAATCCACTGTGAGTAATTCAGAAATATGCCTAAGAGGCAGATTGCTCCAGAAGACTTAACAAGAGAAATCAAGCTAAATGCCTTTTAAGGAAAGCATTATCTGCTATAAGGCCTCCAGCCAAAAAACTTTCCATCAAGGATTTCTTTTAATTAGGTATAATTTGGTATGACTACACAACATCGTCCGCTGTGTGTTTTTTTCAAATGATACAGCATTATCATCCACATCACAAATTTCCATTGATTTAATATTACAAGTCCTTCTAAGCCCCAGCCTTTCCATCTCCTGCTCCTTCTCAACCCAAATTAATAACTACCAAGATTGATAGGGAGTCTACACTATTTGCAGATTTATTCTGACATTAAAACAGTGTGGTCATAGCCATGTTTATATGCTTACATATAGAAAACCTTCAGCCAATCAACGCTCACTCCTTTTCCCTTGAAGCTTGCCAATCAACAAATCAATGTTTGTTCATTTTCCTTTCAAGCTAACCAATGACTGAATGTCTCATTCTGCTGCTCAGGTTTCACCAGGTACATTCCTTGGCTAAACAAATGCTGCTTCCTGCCCTTCACACACATACAAAAAATAAATTCCCAGCATTCCCCACTCCCACGTTCCATGTATTTTCTGTACAGGGATTTGTGTAAATCTGTTGTTGTACAAAAAGCATCCCAGAGGCATTGTTTACATTGAAGCAATGTAAACCAATACCTTGAAAACCCTCAAAAGCTTCCCAGTTGCTATGGCACCAGATCTCCATTGTTTCCAAGCCTCTGCAATTTCTAATGGTGGCACGCCAGCAGTGTTGCCCCTGGGTATCTTTCTGAATAGCTGTGACTAGGTCAGCATGTTGCCATGCTCAATGACAAGGCAGGCAGGCAGGCAGGCAGGCATATACATGGGAATGATGCTGAACCCTGAATTACTAGAGGGAGAAAGGAGAGAAGCTTCATGCCACTCTTTGCAGACTGCCCTTTGAATGTTGTTGCTGTAGTTTTCATACATCATTCACGTGGCATATTCGAACTCAGATCGCGCAGTCACACGCTCTCAGCTTTTCTTTCTGCATTATGTAACTGATCCCCTGAATGAGGCTTCCTGGTGTTTGTAGTTCTCACCCTTTGGGGGGAAGGAAATTGACATAATAGATGAGAAGGATAACAGTCACCAAGAGGTGAGTTATTTTCCCCCAGAGACCAGAATAGCTCTGATCACCAGTAGAGATTGCAATTACATGGGATGCCGGTGCTCCTGAACTGCCACCACTGATTTACGATCCTAACGATCTGGCATCTTTCATCTGTAGCAGGGGCAGCAGTTCCACTGCAAAAGATGGGAGGGTTGCTCTTCCGAGAGCCGCTGTAACGACAGTTCAGAAGTGCAGATGAGCGGGATGCTACAACCCACACTGGTGTTTCTCAACCTTAGCAACTTTGAGATGTGTGGACTTCAACTCCCAGAATTCCCCAGCCAGCCTGGCTGGGGAATCCTGGGAGTTGAAGTCCACACATAATGCAGAGAGAAAAGCTGAGAGCATGTGACTGCGAGATCTGAGTTCGAATTATTCCTATGCCACGTGAAAGATGTATGAAAACTACAGCAACAACATTCAAAGGGCAGTCTGCAAAGAGTGTGGCATGAAGCTTCTCTCCTTTCTCCCTCTAGTAATTCAGGGTTCAGCATCGAGTGGAACTTCCCATGTATATGCATGGATCCTTCCTTCCTTCCTTCCTTCCTTCCTTCCTTCCTTCCTCAAGCATGGCAACAGTATCTTCAGAAAGATATGTAAATACATGGCCTTCCCTTTGGGATTCCCCCTCACCCTAATTTAGCATCTTCTGCTTTCCAATAATTCATAAGGAAACTGAAAGGTTAATTGCTTTTCTCCAAGTTTCTCAGAGTACTTCACGTGTATTGTCCTGATCAGCCTTTCCCAACCCAATGCCTTTCAGGCATCTTTGACTACAACACTCTTCAACTCCAGCTAGCATAACTGTGGAAGGCTGACCTAGATAATCATTGCAACAATTGTGAAAAGTAAGAAACCGTATCTGAAGATCGACTCAAGGAAAAAGACCGCCCATCAAATGCATTGGCAAAGTGAGGATAACTACACTCTAACACTCCCCTTTTAGATTTTTTAATTTATCATAGTGTTTTCCTTCCCATGCTTCTTTCTCATTTCCTATGGCAGACTCTTGGCCAAACCTGCAATGTGTTGTTGCAAATTTTATTTTTCTGACTACACCCAAAAGAATATGACAGTTAAAAAAACCCATGCAATGTGTTAAAAAAGAAAGAAAGAACTGGACACCTCTATGAAGGATAGCTTGCACTTTGACTTTGACTGATGGCCCACTCTAGTCAGAAGATCCTCCCCTGACTATCTGGGACTTTCTTCACCTCTTTGTCATCAATATAGATTTGGAAGGCTAGGCTGAAAAAGCTGATTTGGGTAAGCAGTGCAATCCATAAGGGTCTACTGCTTGCTTGAACACTTTGGGTGCAAAGGGTAGGTTGTTCCCTGAATTACTGGACTTACTCCTCCAGCTTCAGCACGCTTTCCATTAAAGTGGTCACTTAGCAGCCTCTTCAACTGTTGCAGTGGTCCCCTCTGCAAGGGAGGAGGCATTTCTAATCTTCTGCAAACTAGTCAGATAATCTCATGCTGGTTTTCATCAGCAGCAGTCGAGGAAGGACAGGAAGGAACTACTGCTTGCAAATGAGCATCTAGATGGAGAGAATGTGCTCCATGTGATGCTCACCCCATGTTTGGGGGGCCTGGCCTTCAGATAATTGTGGATTTGGAAGATATAGCCTGACTTCGCCAAATTAGGAAATGCTGAGCTCTAATCTGAAATGAACTAGCTTTGCCACCTTTAAATAACAAGTGAATTTTATTGACAACCTTGCTTCAGCTGGGAGTGTGAGGTGGAGACCCTGCTGAGTGTGATACAGAGCAGTGGGAAGAAGGCATCTTTCAAGAAGTATAAATAAATTCCTAAAATTGAGAAATATTAATTAACTACCTCATTCTTTTTCAAAAAGGAATGGGTTAGGTTCATATTTAAACAAAGGAAGTAGGGAAAGAGCTACTTGATCTGAGGCTCAGAGAACAAGCTTCTGCTTCAGGAATTGTAGGCAGTGAGGTCCTCCCAGTTCTATTATTCAGAGAAGAAGCTGATTTCTGACGTAGGAGCCAATGGAGGGATATGGTTGCCATTCTCTTCCCCATTAGGACCTTCTTCACTTTAACCATAATCTTGGGCAGAAGTGGAAGAGGTGTATCACATTTCCATCACAAGGAGAGTTGTAGTAGTTGAAATGCTGGTTGAAGGGAAGGGGTGGGGTGGGAAGTGGGGTGGGAAGTGGGGTGGAACAATATCAGGCAGTGCTGAAATGTGCAGGATGAAAAAGCCATTCAGAGCCTGACTGTCATGACTGCCTCAGACCAACCATTCTTAGAGAAAGAGATGGAAGTGCTAGAGGAGGAATCCATGGCACCTCAGAAGAAGGATTATCCTCAGGTCTCAGAGCCAGACCTGAGACAACCAATTCATTTTATCTCTTCAGAACCTGTACTCCCAGATACTTGTTCCTGAAGACACGGTATAATCCCCAAGCCTACAAGACCTTTGCTACCAAGTAGTAGAACAAAGAACCGCGCAGAAGAAGACTGAGCTCCTTGAGGATAAAGCTAACTCCAGAGTCAGGAATTTCTTTGAGTAGCCCTTTTTCCTTAAGAAACACTGGCTGAGTTTGAATTATTTGCTGTTTCAGCATAAAATCTTTGGGCAAAAGGCACAAAAAGGCTAGAGACAATCTCCCTTGCTTCCTGGGTGCTCAGCCTTGGATCAAACTTTCTTGCCAGACGTTGGCTTTTGGTCTACAGCCTGACTTCACTCTGTGTTTGTTTCTCTAATTGCATAGTTTAGCCTTTATTCTTTCTGAAACTTCAGCTGGTCTTGATTATTCTGGCTATTTTTTTCTGCCACAGGTGCCCCTTGTCCTGATCTTGCCTGGGAATCATGTCTCTTGCGTGAACTTCCTTTGGACGGGAGGATCAATAGGCTAGGGCTGTCAGTTGAAGAGAAGTTAACTCAATTACACTGCTCTTAGGCTTTCACCAGCAGGGTCCTCTGCAGAATCGGCTAGAGTTATTTTCGTTAACCATAGAAATGCTACATAAAACAAAGCGAAGTGTATGCTGCTCAATAAATACTGTATGTGTTGCATGGAAGGAGGGAATTGGTGTGAGCAGAAACCAAAAGTAAAAACACTACATGCAATGCGAAGATTCCCACCAGCCAATATCTGCCCACCAGACTGTTTTTGATGGCAAAAAAAGTGCCATCAGTTAAACAAAAGAAAAACACGGCTGTCTTACAAAGGCTCTTCAATTCTACAGATCTAGCCAGAAGTCCACCCTGCTGGTCAGTTCCAAGAGGATTATCAAATGGGTGGGTAGGGAGTTTCTCAGCCTTTTCACTGCTAGCAACCCATTTGAAAATTCTCTTTTTGAGGCATAGCCCCTTGTGGGGCCAGAACCCTGCACTATTCATAGCTGCACCAAACGGCACAGAACATGCTTTTTAAACACTGAGCTGAATGTGGTAGGCTTCACTGTCTGTCTCCCGAACTGTACAGTATTATTTTGAAATAAATATTTTTCAAGACAAACAACTCCTTGACTTTGCTAGGAAAACACTCTCCATGAAAGGCAATAGGTCCTATACAGTAGGGTTCTTCTACAACCTGATATCAAAAGCATTCAGTCCAGGAATTAAAACAGATCAAGTTTCTTCTGGAGAAAATGGAAAACATGACCTTGAAGGAGCTGTGCGTGTATGTGCTTTGCAAATGGGAGTAGTGTAACACTATTAGAAAATAGCTTTCAGGAAGGGCATTTTTGTCTTTAACCATAGAGTTCTACTTACTAACAATAACAAATTGTACTTTAATTTTGGATACTGCAGTGCAACATTCATGGAAGTCTTGCTTAAAAACACTGGAATGGGGAAAGAGGCAAAGAGTTGTTCCCCGTACAAAACAGGATAAACATAGTACCCTCCTCCCCAGCAGCAAATAGCTGTGAGCCTATATTAAACTCAGCTCTGTCCTGTTAATGGTTGTACAGAAGTGGGGATTTTAGCACCTCTGGCTTATGGCTAAGAATCATTCCAAGAAGCTTTAATTGGCTACATTTGATAACATGAGACTTCAGGTTTTCACTCTAATTGACCACAAAATCATAGGTCTGAAATTATCTAGTAAGCCTGCTTTGGCTTGTGCCAGCCTCCCCCTGCCCCAATTATCCAGGATTTTGTTGTTGGTTTTTGTTTTGCACACTTTTTTGGGGGGGTGGAAGTGGAGGAAGGAAGAAGCAGAGAATTTAAGTCAGTGGTTTGTTAAACATTTTCTGTGCCTTCAACTTAATTCTAAGATCTATAGGAGGACGGGGATTAACCTTGGGACCTTTGATATGCAAAGCACATGTTTTGAAGGGGTGGGGCTTCAAGATGAAAGTTATATTAAGCTCTGTGAAGCTTTTGACTCCTATACAATTAAAAAATTGCATGGTAGAAATTCTGATTTTTCCAGAACAGCCTATCTCTCTACTCCACTCCTGCCTCAGTTTTAGCCACTTACTTTCATTATTTGCATCTCCTGACCTCCCTTTCTATAGCATCTTCACCTATTTCTCTAATCTCAACAACGGTCCCTAATTCACAGGTAATATTTGGGGATGGAAAGAGAAGGTTTTTAGCCTTGCATTGTCCCTGACATGCTGGTGGATACGTGGATGTTCAGAAACCAGAAGAATGAATTATTTCAGTCTTAAGAAGGCTGTACCTGTTGCCTCAATGCAATAAACCTGTATTTATATTCACTACTGCTGTACTTGTAACAAAAATCTAATATGTGATGCCATGGTTTTCTTAACCATGGCCTACTGAATAAATTATAATCACCTGCATTCACATGCAGTAACATACTGAACTCTAATCCATGATTTACAAATCATATTGTCTAGCTTCCCACAACACATTAACCACAAGCAAGAAAACTACACTGTGATTTAATTGTGCCTCAGGATTCATGCACTGTGCAAAATCATAATGCTGTTTGTCTGGCTTTGGCTTAGCATGATCTATGTATCCCGTCATAATGGATTATTTAAGAAACTATAAAACAAATCTGATTTGACCTGATGCATTGAATTATGCCATTATTTATTTATTTGTGGTTTGCTGAATACCACAGTGGCATGGTTTATATATAGGACTCCTTCATCAGCCATGCTTCAAAAACCAGAATAGCTGGGTCCATGCAACATGATAAATCAAAAGCAAATTAGAAATACTGTGGCCTAATGTATATTGTGGGTTAAGACAGATTATATCCTCATACAGAGGAGTAAAGTTTGGAATAAGGTCACTAACTGACCAAAAAACATCATGTCTTTTTCACCATAAGAGATTGATATAATCTCCTACAGGGGACAGTTCAGAAAGTGGTAAAACATGGAGACAGATGAAGCTCCAATATGCCCTTCCTCCAACTGATGTTTTCAAGGAGTGTGTCCTTTCTCAAGCATGGAGATAGGCATTCTTACCTGCTAATATCAACAGAGCAAGCTGCTTTTAAAGGAAACTCTGGAGAGCTGTGTTCAAAAGCTGAGAACCCTGCTTGATAACTCTGTGAGCATTTATACCTAGACGTGACAGAACTGGGTCTTGAGGCTATAAAGTACTTAACGTAGTAATCAGTGTCTCTCCTCCTCTTCCCATCATCAAGCCTTGACACTCCCTGTGAAGTCAGCTAATATTGTTATCTCCACATTTTGGATGGGAAAGAGGCATGATGATTTGCCCATGGCCATTTTGGTTTGTATCTGATATATTCAGAGCAGTTAACCAAGAGCCATTAGCTATCCTTGGTTCAGAAGGAGAAAACTGGAAGAAAGGCATGATTTAGATGGCAAAGGGTCCCGTTCTGTAAACAGCAATGCTTCAGTTTTCATCTGCTGGGGTATGTTCCTGAGCTGAGCTTTCCAAATGCAAATAGACAAGAGGAAACTGAGAGGAGGAGGAGGAGAAAAATACATTTGCTGATTGGGAAGTTATTAAATATTTAAAGGCACAGCGCTTGCTGGCCTTTTAGGCTTTCCATATCTACAAAATGAATCGCAGAAACAGATTTTCTTACTTAACGACTTTGCTCTTTCTCTCCCCCTCTCTCCATCTTGTCTGTGATGCTGAAGAAAATTCAGGTGTGACATTCAGGGTGTGACAAGAGCATCCCCATTAAAAGCTGACAATCGAAGCTTTAAAAATCACATGCTGCTCCTTTCCTTGGCCTTTGCATTTCTGAAAGGGACTGGGGTGAGTCTTAGGACCGTTATGCAGCATAGTGGGATCCAAATGTAACATAAATAGGGAGACTAATCTTAGAACAGCATTGGTTGCAGTGCAACACAGATACTCAGAGTATTACTGCAGTATTTCAAAACATGATTAAAAAGCTTGGAATAGTGTATTATTATTATTATTATTAATCTACTTCCTGAAAACTTCCCTTCCTATCTTTCTATTCTTATTTCCCATAATTTTGCTGCTCCTGACCTTCACTCATCTAGTTCTAATGCTTCTGGACATTCTAAACTCTGTCTATGCACATAAAAGCAATGAATAAAAAAGCTATTTGGACATATAGGGGTATGCGTATGTGCATTTTTCTATATAAACTCAGAACAAAAGTCTTCCCATAACCACTTGCTCTATTCATTATATTTGGAACTTCCTTCCAGAACATCTACTTCAGGTCCTAGCTATTGTTAGATTAACATTTTCATCACCTGAAGTATTTGTCATAAAAGCTGGGTTGGATGGGAGCTGAAATCCAGTCAACAGTATGGGTTAGGGCGCTGGTTCTCCCCAACTAAACTATATGATTGGTTTTTTTCCCTTGTTCAATCATGTGCAATTCTCGACTGCCTGGACAAGTCCCTGCAGTTTTCTTGGCTAGGTTTTTCAGAAGAGGTTTGCCCTTGCCTCCTTCCTAGGGCTGAGAGAGAGGGACTGGCCCAAGGTCACCCAGCTGGCTTTGTGCCTAAGGTGGGACTAGAACTCACGGTCTCCCAGTTTCTAGCCTGGTGCCTTAACCACTACACCAAACTGGCTCTCTATATCATTGTTACTTTTCTGCAAATAAGCCAGAGAAAACAAAGCAGGAAAACCCAACTCCACAAGCAAAGAAAAATTTGATAAAATTGTTTATTTATTTCACTGGTTATTAAAAAAAAATTTCTGCAGAGTCCAAGTGAGAAGAACACTAATTGGCAGACAAACTTCCATAAAAAAAGTTCCATGCTCTCTGATAGTGTTTTTTTTCCAGCAACAGGTAAGAAAGGAATTTTGCCATAATTGCAGGTTCTAGAAGCATGAAGCAAAGAGATTTTGAAAATGTTGGGTGTTGAAGTCCTTCTCCCTCAGCAGTGGGTATCTTCCACAGCCAACATCCATCCCTTCCTACTGTGATCTTTGATGCCAACTGCGCAGTTCCTGAAGCTTCCTCTATACCATCAAGTATACAAAATAAGACTTTACTTGCACATAAAATTAAATAATACTTGCAAAATTGAGACTGTCTTTTTTAAAAACTAGGGGAATCTTTTCTTGAAACTCCTAAATGATAGGACCTTAGAATTCTCTTCAAAAGAAATAAACCCTTTAGACTAGTCATTTCAAATGTGATAGGCTTTATCCCATCAGAAGAAGCCACTTTACTGAAAATTTGATTCAGTTGTACGGAGAAAAACATTATCAGCAGCTACCTTTTTGTTTCTTAAAAAATCAATCCATACACATACCAAGCACAAAAATCCCTTTCATCTATTAGTCTGAAAACTGACATGTTTCTTCCTGTCATAAAGAGCTAGCATTCCTGCAAACTTCATCAAATTTGAAGAAGAAAGAAGTTATACCCATTTGCTGATTTCAAATCTATCAAGCACAGATATTTTGATTTCTCCACTGAAGTTTGGATTCAAGCCCTGACTCAACTTGGATAGCCTTCTAATCAGCTCAAGGCAAATTGTTTCCCAAATTGAGATCTAAATTGAATCTTGTGGTTGATGGACACTTCTAATCATTAGAATTTGTACAATAGACTATTGTAAGACCAGCCAAAATGGGATTTACATGGTATAAGATAAATCATGAAGACAGTTATAATCTATATGGTGGACACAGAAGTAAAAGCAGGCACCCAAATCCTCCCACTTCTATGTCTATTTACTGGACAAGCTGAGTCCTGACTTGCATAAGAAGCAGAAATTCAGCAGATACCTTTTTGTTCCATCACTGCACTTCCATGTCAGGCAAGGTGGCACCTATCAAATTTCTGCTTCTCATGCAACTATTCAGGGCAGAGAAATTCTTCAATGAACTGGTGTCAATTCTGGGCAATCTAAGAAATCAGGAAGCCTGCCAGGAGAGTAAACACTTGCCCAACAATATAGTGCTACATACGCTGGTGTGCCCAGGGAAGCCCTTTAGCACCTTTATGAAGGAATCTACACCAGTCTGGAATGTCTAAAAGACCTGCTCTACCACTAGATAGAGTGAGCCAGCTGCTTCAAGAAAAGGATATTGGGGGATGGCAGTGAAATGTTTGAGGACTAAATCGTATTTGTTGCATGCCTTATTCTGCACCCGGCAAATGAATGGGGAGGGCTTTGTCCTATGGTCAGTTATGTAGCTAAATTCAACTGTCAGAGCAGCCAACCTTTATGCATGACATGGGGAAGGCACTACCTTGCCTTTCACCTCAAAAAGCCGAGTATTTTGAGCCACTGTTGCATTTAAGACCAAAAAGCAGGCTACAAGAGTTAACAGAGTAGCCTCAATAATCCAGACAGTGTGGGACTGGTACGGGCTGGCACTGTATGAGAAATAGTCAGGGAGGCTGACTCACAGCAAGTAAAACATTGGGAAACCTGTGCAGCAGTTTCTTCAGTCTGTAAACGATTCTGTAAAGCACTTTAACCAGAGCTTTCTTTAACCAGAGAATGATCTCCAGGTCTGATTTGGGTATGTAACTTGTCAGCAGAGAACTCATAAACCTTCAAAGCTGAGGAGGGAGCTTCTACACTGGGAAGTGTCCAGAGTCCATTGGAGTTGGGTGGCTACAACTAATTTGAATAAATAAATAAATGAAAGAGCAAAAACACACAGGTTAAAAGAGAAGGATCAGGAAGTCAAGTCCGATGTCTAAGGGGAAACCCAAACCTTCTTGAAAGGCTTGAGCAGCAAGCATTGTCCACTGGCAGGAGAAAGGTGCACTGACCTCTAAGGAACGATCCTCCCCCTCCTTGAATGTTATACCTTGTGGCCCTACCTTCAGAAAACTATGTTTTAAAATAGAAACGTTTCTGGGAATGATAATATCTCTAGTCTCTGGTCTTAGATTTCTTCCCATGGACATTTGAGAATTTGTGGGTTTGCAGCAAAGTCATTTAACGTAGTCATGCAAGGGTGTATATGTGTGTGTTGTTGCATGTTCAAGATTATGTTAACTGCTTAGTTATTGGTTAATGATTGGATATCTTTTAGGACATGATATCAGAGCAGTTAAAAGTGGATTTAACCACCTTTTCAACAAATATTTATGAGTGAACGGGAGACTGAAGTCATGACAACAGTCTTCTGGTACCCTAAAGACTAGCAAATGCATTATGACACCTGCTTTCTTCACACTGGAGGCAGGGTTTATTCGTCTCTTTAGTGCCGTAAGATTTTTTGTTCTTTTGGTTGAAACAAACTTAACACTACTAACCATCTGGAAATTGTAACCCAAGTTTATGATTATGAGGATAGCATTATGGCTGTGGTGATTTCTTTTAAATTAATTAATGAAGACTACAGAGGTGAGATCTTTGTAAGCGATAGTATCCATGTAAACACATGTTAAGCAGTGAAGGATTACCAAGGAGAGGAGGCACATTCAGAGAGAGAGAGAGAGGGAGAGAGAGAGAGATCCTTAGTTGGATGCAACATGAAAAGCCATTCTGCAGAGGCTTGACTTAATTATGAAATTCAATTAGAAAGCATCAAGAAGTTGCTAGTCTCCCTCTGGCACTGGCAGTATTAACTTGTATTATCACAAAGGGATGATTTGACAAGAAAAGAGAGATTTTCGAGGTGCTGGACAGAGTGATTGAAGAGGCAGTACTTCCTTTCTTTGATACAGTAGGCTATTTCCCACCACTCTGCATTTATTTTAAATAAAGGCAACACAGATATGCATGTGGGTATGCACATGCACGTGCAAGCACATGTATGTGTGCACACAGATGTGTGTGTGTGTGTGTGTGTGTGCATTAAAACTGAAATGCAACAAATTTTGAGAATCAGAAAAGGAGAAATCTAAGTGAGTGAATTAAAGGGGTTTCAGTCTCAGTGCGTTTGGCTAGAGCTGAAACCCAGTGCTGACTTACTCCAAGGGAGTTAAGGAGTAAGCTCGACTGCATTCAGTGAGGCTTGCTTCAGAGTATGCATGCACCAACTGGTGCAGTAAGAATAATGTCAGGCTGCCTACCAGGGAAGTGGGGGGAAGAGCTGGGGGGTGGGGGGAAGGCACTAGAAGCGGTGGGGGGGAGTGTTATCACTGACCACTTTTTTCTCACCCCAACGGGCAGAATAAGGAGTAGGCGGGTAAATGACAGGAAGACATTATTTTATAGGATTTTAATGTCCTTTGGACCCATTAGGATAGAAACGCCGAATTTGTGGGGGGGGGGGTTGCTCATTAGGATGATCAGATATAAAAATGGTTCAGGAGTCTTGCACCTAATTTTCTGCCGAATTAAGAAAGTTACAGGATTCTTTCCTTTTGCCTAAGCGAAGTATTCTGTGGTTTTGTTACTGAATCGAGCTTCCTATCGTTTCCAGATTTCTGAGGGAGGGGAGAAACGGGTGGGATATCTGCCACTGATAGTCCCCACCGCAACCTCTCGGAGAACTCGGCTATTATAGAAGAAGGATAGAATCTCCCCACAGATCTGCAATCACCCAAGCGAGGTGCGTCTATGTTGTCTTTTACAAACTACCTCCCACAGAATTCTATACAGTAAATAGCTGCTCAGAAGCAGCCTCCCCCCGTTTGGTACGCTTAGTATCGACCGAGAGAGTATTGCAGCCTCAGTTTCCCGGGACAAGGCACTGTCTCCTCCAATTGCACACACGTGGACTAAAGTTACTGTGCTCTTTGAGGAGGCGGCATCCTAGGATCCCCAAACTGTTCGGGGAATGCCTCCTGGCCTGCAGTAAATACGAATTATCGCCGGCTCTTCGAGAAACGGCGCTCGGCGGAAGGTTCCCTCTTCCTCCTCCCCGCGGCCCGAGGGACCGAAAACTGCGCCTGGGGAGACACGGCTCCCCCGCCGGCCGGTCAGGGGAGCCGAGTGGAGGCGCCCGCCTACCTGCCCGTTCTTGCACAGGTCTGCCCACATGCTGGTCCCGTCGCCGCCGCGCATCAGGACGTGATAGGTGAAGAAATAGGTGCCCGGGATGTTGCAGGTGAACTTGCCCGTGGCGGCGTCGTAGTTGTTCCCCAAGTTGGTCACCACGTCGTCGAACTTGAGGATCTCGTAGCCCTCGTGCGGGTTCTTGAGGCCGGCGTAAAAGGCCACGCGGGGCACCATGGTGTAGGTGGCCGCGCTGATGGCCCCCGTGCCCAGCCCAGGCCCGGGCAGGCCAGGCGGACCGGTTTTCCCAGGGTCTCCTCTCTCGCCAGGGGGCCCCCTGGCGCCTGGGGGGCCCGGTTCCCCCGGAGGCCCCGGAGGCCCCGGCTTGCCCGGCCGTCCCGGCTTGCCCTGGGGCCCCTGGACGAGGGTGGACGGCGGGGGCAGTCCGCTGTGGTCGTTGCTGCTGCTGCTGCTGAGGCTTTCGGCGCCCTCGCTCCTGATGCTGCTGGCGCTGGTGGTGGTCTTGCCCAGGTAGGGGTCGCACACCATGCGGCAGGTGCCCAGCATCTCGTAGTGCCCGTCGATGCCCACGGAACTCACCAGCACCGGAATGAGGATCACCAGGATCAGGATCATCACCACGCCGATGGCCCCGGCGACCAAAGTTTTCCGGCCAATGCTCAGCCGCTGAAGGGGCTGGACGCGTTGCCTCCCCGTGGTGGAAATGGTGACGGATAGCCCGGGCAAGCTGGCAGGAGAAGAAAAGCGGCAGATGGGGAGGGCAGAGAGGGTAAAGTTCAGGAAAGGAGGAAGAAGGAGCTCCCGGTGGGGGAGGAGGAGGAGGAGGAGGTGGAGGGGTGTGCTTGTGCTGGGTGTGTGGGTGCGCGTGTGTGTCCGTGTAAAAAATCAACGCCCGTCTCCTCGTCGGCTGGAGTATCGCCCTTAAGACTGCTGCTCTTTGATGGCCTTTTTATGACAGCCGCAAGTGTGACCCCAGGTTTGATATGGAAATGTTGTCGGCTGGGTGGGGGTGAGAATAAAGGAAAAATTAAAGAAGAAAGACAAACCGAGTGATCCAAGAAGCAGGCGGAGAAGTGAGAGGAGAGAGCCAGCGCTTCTTTACTGGGTACATCTTAATAAGATGCTTTCATTGATTTGTTTTCCCCTTTCCTTTTCCCCTCCTCACTCAATTTTCTTCCACCCCCTTTGGGAGGGGGAGGAGGACAATCCAGAATTGCAAGGGAGAAGTGAACCGGAGCTTGGGCCGAAGAAGAAGAATCTGAGTGGAGCCACTGAAGACTTCCCCCCCTCCCCGCCCCCTTTATCCAGGCAGCCAAGCAAGCCCGCACCTGAAAGGACTAAAAGATTGTTTTAGGTGTTGTTATTACTAAGTTTGCTTTCCCGAGCATCTCGTGAACGTTCCCATGTGCACTTAATGATCTTGTCCTGATAACACCAGGTCCCTCCTCCACTCATGAGGTTGCCTGGCCTTGTCCCCAGCTCATGAGGGAGACCCCTTAAATCACCATTAACTTAAGCATACCCTCATGCCAGTGTTTTCCCCTTTATTCTGATACTGCCCAACAAGATGTGTGTACAGTAAAATCGGCTATACTTCACTTTGGTGACTAGTAGCAGGTGGAATCAGAGGGGTGTTTTGGGGGCCCCAGACTTGCCCCTTCCGCTATGGTCACCAGGCAGCCTCCGCCTCAGCCATTTCTTTCCCACCCTTTGCCCTCTCCACTAGCACTAGGTTGCCCAAATTCCTTTCATGCCTCCCACAATTGTGCTTCTACCCCAACTTTTCTTCAGGCTTCCAACGAGAGGGAGGAGGGCAGAACTCCACTGTTTCATGTGGGCAAGGAGTGGGGAGGGCGTATTTACCACTTGCCCTGGATTTGTCTCTTTCAATTACACTTCTACTTCCCTTGAAGTAAAAGAAGTGGTTTCCAGCAGCTAGCCAGTCTCTGACAGCCTACTCTATAGGACCAGTGTTTCTCAGCCTTGGCAGCTTGAAGATGTGTGGACTTCAACTCCCAAGCTGTGCTGGCTGGGGAATTCTACATCATTTTAACTTAGGAGATGCCCAGATGGGGTTAGGAGGAAGGGCCGATAAAACCAACCTAGAAAAGACCAGCAAGGCCCTGAATTCAGGCCCACCTCATCCATGCTTGGTGGAAGCTTTCCCCACAGACTGGTGACACGCTGAAGGGGAACAGCAGCAAAGCCAGCGAGAAAACCAGTCACCTGCCTGTCATGAGTGGCATGCTCACCCATCCTTCCGCATTGCCTTGGAACAGACCCAACAGAGGCAGGATAAGGACTGGCAATGGGGACAAATGTTGTGTTGTACCCGCTCAAAGGTGGGTGGATAACACTTTAGCTCAGCAGTGGGGAAATGCCTTTCTTTCTCTCTGGTACCTGGAGAGAACTGTCAAAAGAACAAGGGAGACAAAACAAAGAAGCTGGGAATTACCTATTGAAATTGGATTCCCCCATACCCCCATCTTTCCTTGACCCTGATTATTATTGGAAATTCAGTGGTTTTTTGTTCAATAACTTAGCTTTTCATTCTTCCCATTTTGTTTTATATTTAGAAATATGAAATAAGGAAAGAATTGTTGGTGTGTAGAAATGCGCTGCAATAAATCAAAACACGCACACATGCATTGTGTGTGTGTGTGTGCGCGTGCGTGCATATATTAAACATGCCCACAGTAGAATAAAGAACAGAAGCCCATGTGATTATTTTTATTTTTATTTATTTATTTATTTTCTATCCTGCCTTTATTATTTTCATAAATAACTCAAGGCAGGGAACTTACCTATTATTCCTTCCTCCTCCTATTTTCCCCACAACAACAACCCTGTGAGGTGAGTTGGGCTGAGAGAGAGAGAGACTGGCCCAAAGTCACCCAGAAAACATTTGGAATAGGAGTGACATAAGTAGCAAGAAATGAATGAATGAATAGATTTAAAATCAACCAGAGTCTACAAGAAGCAAAGTTAAAAAGAAAACCTCCTTGAAGTGATTGAAAAGTATATCTACATGTAAGGAAGTAGGAGGAGAACGAGGCACAAAGAGGATCATCTGTTGGCCAAACCAATTTCAAAGAGGAATTCTGAAAAAATGGAAAGAGAACGGCATCTGGCTGTTGCCAGAATGATAGCAAGTAGAGATGGAAAACTGTGGAGCATTCTAAAGACGTTAAAGCAATCTGGTAGGATAAACATATAACATTCACTAGGAGATGCGAGTCTGTGGGACAGCATCCTCTGCAGGGTTGTTTTTTTTAATCCATTCAATTGTGTCTGCTTCTGAGAGGCTGCCTGGACAAGTCCCTGCCATTTTCTTGGCAAGGTTTTTCAGAAGTGGTTTGCCATTGCCTGCTTCCTAGGGTGGAGAGAAAGTGACTGGCCCAGGGTCACCCAGCTGGCTTTGTGCCTAAGGTTGGACTAGAACTCAGTCTCCCAGTTTCTAGCCTGGTGCCTTCACCAGTACACCCAACTGGCTCTAATCTGACCAGGGTTATCTAGTCTGAATTTAGTTTCAGGGCCAAAAGCTGTAACAGAGGGAGACGGTGACCAAAGTGTCCATTGACTCCTAGCCCCTGGACAGGTGACTGAACAGGCATACTAGTAATTTGGTATACTCATCTTTTATAGTGATATGTATTGTCTTTGTATTAAATTATAATGAATCTATTGCTAAATTTGCATCTATAAATTCACATGTGCAAATCATATGCAGATGAGAATCCTCTTTTGACCTCTTTCTGCTAATGTAAGAGGGGTCACCCCAGAGGCAGCAGTTTTTAAGGGTCTCTGCATCCAAATCATAATTCAGAATTAGAGATGTGCAAAATGGTTCATACACAAAAGAGCTACTTTTGGGTGGGTTTTATCTGAACCAAAACATGTCTGTTCGGTGTGAATATGGTACGCAGTGGTAGGTTTTGTGGTGCCAGCTACAAATTAAAATACGGTTTCTGAGCATTAGTTTTGGTGTGGGAAAAGGCCAAAAACATGGGACAAAAACCTAGAACAACAACAAAAATTCTGACTTTTGTTTCTGCTGAGCTGTGGCCTATCCACAATGACTCAGCAGAACTTCTATAACACTCTATACTTGTTCTGAGTTTCAAACAAAAGATTTTCTGTTTTGGGCACACCCCTGTTCAGTTTCTAACAGCAATTTCTGGAATACTGTCAGATTGAGAATTGAAGATAAACATAAATAAATATCAATATGCAAAACATGTAGTGTTAAGTGTGTGCATGTGTCTAGAATTAGGAAACAATAAAACTGCAGACATTCCGCGCAATACACTGTTATTTTTCCCTTAGTCATTTCTCTTTTCCTCTAAAGGCACAAGGTATAGCTTAGGCTGCATTCTGACTCACACTTACATATGAATAAATCCTGTTGAGCTCAATCAGCTTTAATTCTGAGTATGCCTATATAAGATTACAGCATGCAACCTACTTTCCTATCCTTTCCTCTTATCTATTTTTGTGGTGCTGCACCTAATTTAAGCTCCCCCCATGCAATGTTAGTTTTCCACTGCAAACTAGAGTTGTGATTTTCTAAGGGATCCTTATTAGTAAGTAAATATCTTCATTCCAACCAATCCCACCCCAGCCCTCAAGAGTTTCCTTTCCTAAGCATTGGCTCTGTCTGCCCCAGATGGATTTTCTGTGCTTCGATGGACTGGAAAATAACACCTTCAAACTTCTACAGAGAAGCAAAGGTGCTTTAATTACCAGCCATCTTGTTGCTGTGGCTGCTGCTTGCCATGACTTTTCAAGAGATGAGGATAAGATGAGATTTTCCTGCTTCAGTCTTTCTCCCTGCTTTCCCCAATAATTAAAAGTTAAAAAGTGCATTTGCTGGACATCATAGCTTAAGAATGCAACCAAAAGGATTTTTGATACTGCAGCAAAAATCAGGTGATGGGGTCTATAGGCTGTGCACTCCATGGTGGGGAAAAACGCTCTACATGCTGAAATTATCAATCCTAATTTTGCACCTTTGCAAAGGAAATTTGTTTTAAAGGTTACAGTCAGCGCTTTGTCTTTGGGAATAATTAGCCAACAAAGTCAATCATCTGAATCAGTTAAAATATCTGTTTCTCCAAAGGCAGCCTCATATACAACCTATGATATTAGTCTATTGTGTGACTGTAACATTATCTGTGACATGGATCATAATGGTCAGGTTGCCTCTGCCCTGAAGGGGCCATACACAAGTACATAAACTCCAGCCGGTGAAAGGTGCTTTAAACTTGATTCCTCCTGCCACCCATCCAGTCTCAAACAATTCATGGGTCTCATTCAGAAGTTTTAGGGCAAGTCTTAGAAATGTAATCAGTGACCACCAGTCCTTTAAAAGATGTTTCCTTTAATTCAAATACTAATAGCAGTTAATTAGAAAATCCTGCACAAAATAGACTTACCACTAGGACCAACCTATTTTCCTGAGCCTTCCCCAACCTGGCATCTTCCAGATGTGTTAGGATTTCAACTCCTAGAATTCCTAGCCACAAGACCAATTTCAGAAGGGTTAAATATCTATGGGTGAACCTGGGTTGGAAGAGAGCAGAGTGCCATTTCAGTTTTTCCCATGGATGCATAACTGACTTCTACTCTACTGTATTATACTCCTATTTCCCCCTTCCATTCCAAAACCACTTTGCTCCCTTCAGAATCTACTAATTGTGCCACTCAATACATATAACAGAATGAGCTATGAATTAAAAGGTAGAAAGTAAAAGAGGATAAAAACAAAAATATACAAGTTTAGAATCCAAGGGAATGCATTACTCACTTGTTTTAACATTTTCATTAAAATTAAGCCTACTCAGCAAGCAGGAAACCAGCATATCAAAGTAAAGTCCACACTAGGACCTCCATATCATTCTGCTTCATAAGTGACTCTTCTGTCTTCTCTTCCTGCCCCTCTCCCCACTTTGTTTTCTGTTTCAGTCTGCCTAGCTGACTTTTGCCAGTCGTGGTGGCAGTGGATAAACCAGCGCTTTCACAATGGCATTGCACAGAAACCTCCTAAACAGTTGTCACATGACCAGTTTAGTTTCTACTCAGCATGGGAGTAGGAACCTTTTCCTCTGGAGTACTTAATGCTCTCTTCAGAGTACCTCACCCCTTGGGAGCTTGAAACTGCCACGGGGGGAACCTATAGTCATCTCCAGCCTGCCCTCCAAGAGTGCCACTGAAATAAGTTGCATCCCGTGACCTACAAGCAGACCACTTCTCGAGAAGAAGAGTGGTGGATACAACAACGGAAACTTGCAGGGAATGATACAGGCCTTAGTATAAAAGAGCAGGTCCCTGCTAGAGCAGAGAAGGAATAGGCGTTGCCTTTACACCCAGCAGGTGGGATGAGAGTCAGGATGGTGAACTGGGGGCAGACATACTGCACTGGGCTGTGAAGAATGGAGCAGGTGAGGTTTAGTGTGTAAGTGAAGGTCAGGCTCATTATGTAAGCTTGAAAACCTTCCTTTTGTTTCCGTTTCTTTTTAACCTTTAATTGCTCTGACCCCCAGCCCTTTTGAGCAAGCTGGCTCTGGATGGGCATGTGTGTTCCTGTGCACGTGTTGGTGAGCCCAAGTGAAACTGGAGCAGAACTATATGCATCCCTTTATTCTAGACACACAAATACCCTCTAAGAATCAATGCTTCGGTGTGAGGGAAATATTAAATCAAGCACAAAACCTGCCCATTTTCTTTTGCAATGAGCCAATTTTGGGGAACAAAGTAAGGGCTTCATTTTAATAGCTTTTAAGAGAAAATGACAGAAAATTAGGGATGTAATTTGCTATGGACTCCTCCTCCTCCACTGTCTCCATTCATTGCATCTTGCAAAAAGATTATTTATGCGTACGTAAATAATGAAACACAGCCAATTTAACATTTGAAGCCATTGGAGGTCAGAGGGAGAGGGAGAAGGAGACATTGGCTTTACAAACCAACAAGCAACTTAATGGCCACGTTGAAATATAAGGGGCACATTTAGAAACATTTTGCCCTTAGTACCATATACTGGTGGGAAACATTAGTGCACAATATATAACTCTATAGTTCACCAATACTTTTCCAGCTAGGTACCTGGAACTCTCTGATCCCCTATAGTATTGTAAGAAGAAACCTAACTCTAACCAATATGTGTTCAATCTCAATCACACACAGTCCCTTACAGTTTAATTAAGAAGCATTATCATACAAAGGGAAGAAATGACTGAATTTCCAGTTGGTCACAGAAAAAAGGAGGGTGGGAAGAAACAGATACCAACATTTCAGATGAAGGTCTTCTTCTTTATTATTGCTCCACCATGCAGGTAAGCAAAACGAAACAAGTGTCTAAGATTTCCCATCTTTTCTGCTGGGAGAGTCTAAAGCAGTTCATCACTAGCTGCCAACACAAGTCAATGAAGAACTAGCACTCATAAGTACCTGGAGCAAAAGTGATGTACGTGGAGGTTATCAAGTCTTTATCGCCTTCTAATCTCTGCCTGTCCAACTTGCCATTGGGTTACCACATGCTTGTGTAGTGGAGCGGCTAAGACAATCAAGGCAGTTCTATGATCTGTGAGAGGTGGAATGGTTCAGAAGCTACCCAGATCAGAGTGCACCACATCATTTAAGGTACATGTAGAATATCAGAGTGAAATCTGATTACTGAGGAAGTCGGTGCTTCCTCTAAGGCAGGTTTCCCAAACTCTGAGGTTGTACCGCCCTTGGGGAGGTGCAGACAGAGTCCAGGGGAGGTGTGAAGAACTTTTCAGTACATTGTTACAATAAATCCACCTTTCCCAAAGTTTCATTGTTTTGCTTTCATTGTTCGTTTGTGTTCATTTTAGTGCTTGGATTTTTAGGGGAGGTGTGTACAATAAGATTAACTAAGGGAAGATGTGATGGCAAAAGCTTTAAGAACCCCTGTTCTAAGGTAACAAGCACGTAGGTCTATCTTACATCCTACAGAAGATCCATTTAAAGAAGCAATACTTAACCAAAGTTTTCTGCTTATGTTCTTTGTACATACATAACATGGATTATTTTAAAAAATATGGCCAGCAAGCTCCAACATAAAACATCAGTACAGGATCTCAGGATACATTAATATATCACTGTGTTCATGAAACCGATGTAATGGCCTGAAACTATTGGGAAGAGATGAAACACAGAGCCAGTCCTTGTGGCAGTGCATTCTGTGATCCTCAAGAAGGTGGACAGATTTAGAATTACGCTGATTTCAGGACTTTCTATTAGAAAGGGTTTGATCTCAGAGAAAGGGTATTCATTTTTATGACAGATGAAAGTTTTATCCAGTGTCTGGTTAACCTCTGGAAACAGGTAATGATCCAGGCAGTTAATAGACTTTCTGGGAACCTTCTTAGTGCATTCATTCTCTTCTTCATTTACTTCTAAGGCAATGAAATTGTTAAGAACCTGGCTAAATGTGAAGAAGAACATCTTTATGAATTCAAACATGGAGGAAAGTCAATTTTAGAATTTATTGTGATAGCAGCAATCTAATCCTATTTTCTGTCATCACTGCATCTGCCCTGTGCCACCCAGATATATTTTAATGGGAGTGAAGGACATTTTATGTGCTATATGGTTACATTTCACTTTGTAGAGCTTGAAGACATGAACACTTTTTTTAAACCAGCAGGCCTGCCACATGGATGTTTAACCTTTACCCCTTGACTAACAAGGTTAGTCAAATGATTTTAAGAAGGACTTGAAAAGAGACATGAAGTATGGCAAAGAGAAGAGACGGAGGCATTATGCAGAATACCATAGTTCAAAACATTGCAGTTAGGGATCATGCTAGCTAGAAATTATAATAGGTTGAAGCAAAAAAAAAAGTCAACACAGCAGGAGGCTGTCCTCTGAAGAAGGGGTGGGCACAAAGAGTTTGGGGATCTTTTCTCCCAGGAGATGGATATTTATGACAGTTCCATGGAATCTTTACAAAGCATATCACTGCAGTGATCAACACACTCCTCTTTTTCTTTACAATGAGCCAGGCTAGGGCCGTGTTCTCAACCTCAGCCACTTTAAGATGTGTGGACCTCAACTCCCAGTAGTCCCCAGCCAGCATGTGGCCAAGGCTGAGAAACGCTGGGCTAGGGCATCTTCTCTCTGGCTCTGTAAGTGAAGGAAGAATTAGACTTCTGAAGCATGAAGATTCTATAGTGAATCATCATGAATTCAAGGGATGCATGAATCATGGAACAAATTGAACAAGTTTTGCTTTGGAGGGTTATTTGGGTATGGTTGGGAGAGATTCACCATGCCCCATGACATGCTTGTGTCTTTTTCACTGAATCCATAGATAAGGTTGCCAACTAGCTAATAGGTTACCAACCCAATTGATAAAACTGTTTTGTCAGGCAGTAAGAACCACCATTGTGATTCTATGAAGTTTGCTCCAGCACAACTCGCAAGTCAGTAGGTTCCTCAGATTGCATTCCTACAGCCTTTATGCTTTGACTCCACTCGCTAATTTTGCCTTGCAGGGGCAGTGTTTCTAAACTCAAAAATGAGTAATCAAAAATAAAGATCCAAATGGTGAGAAGAGTCTTATCCCATCGCTGCAAGGCCATATACCAAATGCATAAGCCTCCTTGCATGGTTCAGTCGCAGAACAGTCCCACTCCCTCTTCTGCAGAGCTATATGACTCTAGAAGTGTCCCCGTTGTCCTCCCATGTTGCGACCCATGTGCTCTTTCCAGCTGGCCAGTGGGAAGGTGCAAGGAAAAACAAGCTTCTATTGTGCCCTCCCCCTTATTTTTCCCTGTCTGCCTTTGCTTTTTGAAGCAAGGAGTAGGGGGTATTTAAAAGCTAACCTATAGCTCTGCAAAACCATTCAGAAGAACTAGGGAGGAAAGGAGGGGACATTGGTGGCAACTTGGCTACAGGAGGAAGAGGGAGATTCCAAGAGCCCAGAATGAGGTAGAAATACCCATCAGTGAGAAACTCCCTGCCCCATATCTCCAATGGAATCACGCCCAAACTATCTTCACAGCATTTCCTCTGAAGCAGAAGTTGAGCTGGTAACTAATCAGCTCAGCTTCCCAAGCTGTACACAAGCCTGACAATATTGTGGGAACATAGGGGTGCACTGCTGATCAGCCCAGTCCCCAAGTTTAGGAATGGCCTCATTTTGCTACAAGCAGATGAAGAAATGCCATGCATGCCCAATAGCATACTGCAAGTGGACTGGCTCTATCATTAGGCAGAGAACAGCAGTGGTCTCAGAAGGCAGGTACTGGGAGGCAAAGTATAATAGCAGAGGACTGGAGGAGAACCTGTATCTTCCCCACAGATGGAATTCCCTAGGTGGCCTGTTACCTCCAGTGTGGTAGAAGATGCTATCCATCCATTGCTAAGGCAGGGGAATGACTTGAAATAACTCTGACTACAAGGGCAAGCAGCATTATTTGTAGTACATGCAGGGACATCCATTTTTAGAAATAAAACCACATGTGGAAGCCTTGATTTGGATTGTTGCTGCACTACAAATAACGGTAGGAACAAAAGTCTATTGCTGCCTTTTGGACCCAGAAAAGAATACTACTTCCTTCCCTCCTCTAAATCAGTGTTTCTCAACATTAGCAACTTTAAGATATGTGGATGTCAGCTCCCAGAATTCCCCAGCCAGCATGCTGGTTGGGGAATTCTGGAAGTTGAAGTGCACACATCTTAAAATGTGTCAAGGTTGAGGAAAACTGCTCTAAATAAGCCTCAATATCCAACATGAGTAAATCCCATTCCCCAAGTCATCCCAAGGAAATGTTCCAGTTATTATTGATAATCTGCATGGAGTTCAGCAGTTTACACTCTAAACCAGTTGAAGTCCGCACATCTTAAAACCACTAAGGTTGAGAAACACTGCTCTAAACAATGGCACTATAGATAAAAAAGAGAAAAGAAGAGGACCAGCACAGTTAATAAAGCAGCCTTCATAAAACTGGTCTTTCCAGTTTATGACTACAATTCCTGGCATCCCTGGCTAATACAGGAATTTTAGTCCAGAACATCTGGAAAACACAAGTTTGTAATGGGGATGAAGTTACAAAAATGTGTATTGTAAAAAGTCAGATTTTCCCAGCCAGGGGCTTCCAGATGCGATTGGGAGCTACAAATTCCATAACCTTCAATCTCCATGAGCCAATAATTGTGAGAGGAAAGATTTGCTTTTAATAATACATTTTAAACAAACAAATAAGGGGCCTAGATTAGGATGAACTAGGATGAACGGTGTAATTTATGGTTCAGAAGGTGATAAGGTGATGATCACATGGTGTGTGTTTTGGGGGGATGGGAAGAAGCCCCCTTCTCACCCCCTGCCCCCATAGTAGACAGCAAGAGTCAACAAAGCTGTTTTTGTTAGAAAACTTCTGAAAGTAAAAGCTGGTAGAGCTAGAGAGAAATGAATCATAGGCAAGGGCATTTGAGGTGATAATGGGGTTAAGAAGCGAGGACGAGAGAGGGATAAGTCCATTGTTTAGAACAAAAGAGGAGAAAATAAGTAATGTTTTCAGAGAAATGCTCTGAAAGTGAGAAAGAATAATGGGAAGGGGTAGTATTTTAACATGTTACCATCCTGCTAGATTTTTTTTTAAAAAAAGCTCTGCTGAAAGTGTCTGCCTTAGAAAGAGCTGCTTTGCATGGTCCTTCCTGATACACGGACTATCTAGAAGAGGTGCAAGCTTAATTGGCATAGCAACCAGAGGACTGAAGGTGGTCTGATACGGATTGATAATTAGCCAGGTTTAATCAGGCAATGGCTGCTGTTGGATAGTGGGAGTAGTGAGAGGATACTTTAGGTCTGTGCAGATTCCTCAGATTGTTAGCAGTCAAGCTGCAGGATTGGCTGGTCAGGATAGAAAAATCAAGTAGAGGCTTAAAAAGAATCGCTTCTTATACAGAACAGTAGAAAATTTAGGACAAGCAGTGACTAATCATTTTTTAAGGATAGCCTTCCCCAGACTGGTGCCTCCAGATGTACTGAGATTATTATGTCTCCAATTTGCAGCTCCTTGTGGTTCCAACACATTTGGAGGGCAGATGGTAGAGAATCGCTGGACAGTACTGAAGATCTGCTTGATTGCAAAGAAAACAGCAGCGAGGAAAAGTATGTGGGTCTAGCATACCGTGCTTCTTCATCCACTTGCAGAGGAGCTCAGATCTGGCAAGAAACTTGCCATCTACTGATAATTTGCTCAGAACACCAACAGGCAGGCCTTCCAAAAGGCCGCCATCCCTCTGAGCAAGGGAGAATTTGCAATGTCAGCAGCAGCGCATTTAAAAATCTCTTTCTCCCAATATTATCTTATGAGGTCAGTTCAGGGATAAGACCAGTTCTATATTTATATTTTAAATTTTTTATTCTGTTATAGAATTATGATCTCCCAGATGAACTCTCAGATCCTGACTCCTTGACGGCAGATGGGGAGCAGGGGAACAGCATAAGAGGCTACAGAATGGAATACTGAGCACAGAGGGCCCTACCTCACATGCACCTCACCATGTATGAACATGACGTTGTTTAATCTCATGCAACCATACAGATAAAAAGGGGCATTTAGGTGATCATCTGTTCAATACAGAAATACAAGCTGAAGTACCCCAAAGAAATGGCATTCTAGCCACTGCTTGAGCACATCCAATGAAGGAGAGTCTACCACTTCTCCATTCCATTGCTTCATGTATCCACACAATTGTCATGTTATCCAGTCTACATTTAACCAGCTTGCTGATCACTATATTATGGGGTATTTTGTCCATTGCTGAAATTGAGGTATATCTACAGCATTCCCATGAACTATTAGAGAAGTTATCTGATCAAAAAATAAAGTAAGAATATCTGGCAAGATTTGTTTTTGATAAATCCATGCTAGTAATTATCACATTATTTTTAAGGTCCTTACAGAGCAACCTCTTTACTATCTGCTGCAGATTTTTTTTTCAAATATCAACATCAGACTGTTTGATCTATAGTTTGCTGAATCTTTCTTTCCCTCTTTTTTGAAGATAGGGACAATATTTGCTGTCCTCCAGTCATCTGTTATTTCACAAGTTCTCCAGGATTTTTCAAAGATAATGTATAAAGATTTGGCCTGGCATCAGCTAGTTCTTTTAGTAATCTAGGGTGCAATTGATCTGGTCCTGGAGATTTTAACTAATTTTCCCCTTATTCAAATACCACTGAAGCCTTTAAGTATATTGTATAAAGCTGTTTGGTTTTGTCACTCATTATTTTGAGGAGAAGTCAGATAGCTATTATTACTGGAAAAAGAGGTAATAGAGGCAAGATAGAGGTTGCAATAGGAATAGCAAATTTTTTGCCAGGATAGGTTTCTGCATAATTCTCATGGGTGAGTGGAAAGTACCTCAGCTCAGCAGTACAGAAAGATCCAAAGTCTTCAGTTTCCTCTAAGCCAGGTAATATCCAAACCCAATTTCCAAACTGGAGCAATTGGAGCAACATCAGACAATTTTAGATTATTTCCTGGGTTTTGTAGAACTTTTGTCTTTAAAACTGAGAAGCAGGCATAATTGGCTCAGCTTACCAGTTCCCTTGATACAAAAGTGGTTACTTAGACTTCATTGAAAAAGGTGGTGAAAAATTATCTAGACTTTCATAAATCAGCATATACTAATGATAGGTAGGTAGGTAGACACACAGACTGTGGAGTCCTTGATGCTCTCTGAGCTTGGTTGTTTGCTTGCAGATATTTCATTACCCAACTAGGTAACATCATCAGTGCCATAGATATATGCAAATTTAAAAATAATACATGTCTCCATCATCTCAAAATGCAGGACACAGAATTAAGGATTTAAATTATGGAAGGGTGGGTTTTGATTAAAATCTTAGAAAAAAAAGCTTCCTCTCAGTAAAAGCAGTTGACAATTCCCAAGAGCTCCCTTTCAGAGAATGTGTTTTAGCAGAGGCTAGACACCCATCTATTGAGGGTGCTTAACTGGATTCCTGGCCTGATCAAGATCTTAGACTAAGTGGCCTAAATGACCTACCTAACATTGATTCTGTGATTTTCCTATTACTTAAGTAGAAATACAATATATTTGAATATAATGGGAATGGAGAAATCAGAAGAACTTTGTATCTATATGGTCTATTGCTAAGAGTTGGCGGACAACTGCAAGGCCCTTAGCTTTCATTTTTAGGTGGAGAACAACTTTCTTGGATTTTGATGGAAAAAAGAAATAGGGTTGGAGATCATCAGCATACTGGTGGCACCAAATAACTTTACTCTGTTCTCTCACAGTGTTTTCATTCATCTGTCTGTCTGTCTGTCTGTCTGTCTGTCTGTCTGTCTCTACTACAGGATGAAGGCCTCTTCATAGAACATTATGAATCATAATCTACCACACTGGTCCAGTGCAGGTTGGTAGTTTTTTATTACCTAGTCTAGGGCTGAGAGTGTAGTGGGGGTGAGAGAGTTACTAGTGTAAAGTCACCCAGCCAGCTTCTGTGCCTAAGGGAGTACTAGAACCTGGGTCTCCCCACTCCCCATCTCTAGTCCAGTACTTTACCCACTGGAACAAATTTGCAAAATATTGTGCAAATTGGTTCCAATGTTGAGTGGTCTACATTTTCCTTGAACAGTTCTAAATGTAATAAGCTTCCAGCTGCCTAGAAAAGATCCGTTGGACAACTGGTCAGACATAAGAAAGTAGAATATTTATGTTCATTCCCATCACACTATGGCATAAGACTTGAAATGGATTCTAGCTGCATTTGGTTGGACCTATTCCAGGCTTTCCACCAGTAATGTTCCAACATCACTGGTGTACACTAAGTAAATGAACACATGATTTCTGCTTTCCATCAGCTTGTGGCAGAACATGTAGTTAGCATGCTAAAGTCACATCTTCTATCATAGCATCACCAGTGATTCTGGAGCAGTGGTATGCTGGTAAATGTTTAATAACTGGCTCTACCAGCTGCACAATACTGCTAGCTGCCAAACAGCTGGTTGGCACACTAGGCATCATGGCTCAGCTCTGCACTTAACCAGCTCACAAAATTCCAGAAAATTTAATAATCAGCTCTCATGAGCTAGTATGAGCTGGCTCTAGCATGCCACTGCCCTGGAGAGACCCCACCAAGATAAGACTTGACAAGTAGTTCTGACTTAATACCAGACAGCTTCCTGTAGTCAGAATGAGTCTTGTTATCCTTTTCTTACAACTAGTTTGGGGTTTTGACTTGGGCTGGATCACATGTTGGGAGAAGAGGTTTAGCCTTTTCCTTCCTTACTATAGTCCTGAAAAAAATGTCCCTATACCCAGCAAATTGCAATAATACAATGGACACTTCTGATTGGAATGAATGGCCACCCTCTCCTTGTCAATGAAAGAGTCATAAGGATAGTTTCTTGTCTGAGTCTTTAAACTCCTAAAGCTACCCCTATAAGCAGCTAAGCCCCACAGTACATGTGTTGTGGGATTTTTCTCCTTCATCTAGTCACAGGGCCTGACCTGCCTGCTATTTCTTGGTGCTAAGCCAGGATGAATGCTCAAGCTCAGAGAAGGTCAGACCATTGCAAGGACAATGTTAACTCAGAGCTGCTACAGGAAAGGTTCTGGTAACGGGAATGATAGGGTGGGAAGGGTAGTTTCTTATCAATACAGCATATGGAATGAAAAAAAAAGCAGAGTCTGAAAAATAGTGGCAACCAAGATCACACACACACCCATCACCAGATATCATAGTGGGAAGTTCTGCAGAATTCTTGCACTATTGTCATCCAGTCTTTCAATTTGGTACTTTTCAGAAGGGTTGAACTATGACTCCAGTCACTCTCAACCTGCATGGCCAGTGGCACTGGATTGGAGAGAGCACGTGGTCAGGGAGAAAATGCTGTAGCAATTTAACCAGGTTCTGGAAAGGTAGCTAAGCAGTTTGTAATTGTTGGACACCGAGCTTTCTTCTCACCCAACAACACTGCAACTTGGAATAACTTGCAGACTGACCTATCCCAAAGAAGGATATTTACTTTGCACTGTATATATGTAAGAAGATTACCAGATAGACACAGTGCAACAGGTCCCCAATTTCAATCCCTGGCAAATTCATTTGACAAAGAATTAAATAAGAAATGATAAGAAAGACCTCAGCCTGTGAACCTGGACAAATGTGCAAGTCAGAGTGGATCATGCTAGATCAATTGAGATGTGATAAAAGCCAGATTTTCATGTTCCTGTAAATCATCTTTAGCAAGTGTCTATTATGAAACCAATCAGAAAACCAGACAAACACATATAAAACAAGCTCCAAAATGTGTGATTCACAATGTTGGGTAAATATTTTCATTTGTTAGGCTACCCCTGGTTTTAATTTGTCATATTCACACCCAAATTGAGATTGAATGGTACAGCATCCAAGATCATTCAGTTGTTCAGGGTTTGTCCTCTCATATATTAGATAGTTTTAAATCAGCATATTTATGTAAGGAAAGAGATATTACAAGAGAGGATTGTCTGGAACACAGTTTTGGATGATTGGAATAAGACATAGGTTTATTCCATTGTACAAGTCTACAAGCATCTATTATTTTAAAAACCATTATTTAAAAAAAACTCACAGAAAACAAATCTCTCTTTGATATCATCATTAATACAACCATTTCCAGAAATGTACCCTACAGCCACCATTTCTCATGTCCTCTGAGTCATATGGCAGTCCCTCCTCCATTTTTCTACCCTAAATCCTGAATCTTGTCATTGCCTGTTTGTCCTCATATCATTGGAGCCCAGGAGGAAGGAGGAAAAAACTGGAACAAAACAGCTGAAGGGGACAGGAACAAATGGGAGGGGGTGGGAAACAGACACCCATCAGTCCAGATCTTATCAATAGCAAATCACTTGAAGTTGCTTGGCATTAGAACATGGGCTGGGTCCTCTGCAGGACTTCACCACTGACTGATCCCTTTCTCAGCACCTGGCTGTTTGTGAGAAGGTCTTCACAATCCTCTCCTGCCAAACGATACATTCAAAAGCACGCTGAAATCTGGAAAAGTAGCTGCCATAGACTGAATCTGGGTGTCCATTTCCAACAAAATCCCAGAAAGAGGCAGGTTGCAGTAAAGAGAGCCAGGGACTGAGTGGGAGCAGGGGTGGGGGGCACCAATAACAGAAGTTCTGATCTGTGGTGAGCTCTCTTGAGATGCTAAAGCTTAGCAGGGTCTTGGTATCTCTCCTGTGTGGTATCATTGCCCTTTGCAAGGGACAGCTATGAAGGAAACCAAGAGCATTAAACCACTAAAGGCAACGACATTCCACCAGATCTCATTTGGTCAGAATTTACAGGGAAACATATATTGCTCTTGACTATATGTCCCTCGCTGGGTCTTTAGGATATTAATGTTACACAGTCTGAGCCTCCCACTGAGGTTTGGTTGGGCTGATATTCTCTACTTCATAATGTTTTATAATATGTTCGCCATAGTTTTGCCCTGCTAATCTGTGCACCAAAACAGCTAAATCTTCAGTTTGTGGTCTTGGTTAGCTTTTGCTTCCAGCATGATTCTGGATTGCCCTGGCCTAGGTGAAACTATAATCAAGGGCAAGCATGCTTAAAACTCAGGAATTAACAGTTAGCCCTCATCCTTCTTGCTGTAACAATAAGGTATATGGAATCCATGTGACTTGGTGGAGAGAAAGCCACCAAATGGTTAAAGCAAGACTGGACCCTTTGGGGAGATAAGCCAAAGAGAGGTTCGTCTGACCTGCAGCCAGTAGCTGCCTGCAGTGTTGAAGGCTGGGCATCCCATTGTCTGCCATATCAACTGCCACTGATAAGAAATGACAGGTACCCAAAGGGGGATGAAGCGCTAGAAAGAAATGAAGAAAGATGCAGCCTGTCGAGCCCTGTGTGGAATTGCGGCTTTGTTAGGAGGAACATTGATGTATTTTTTAGCAGTATTTTGTACTCACTGGCTCTGTACAACCTGCTCTTTTCCCTTTTCCAAAGCAGAATGTGGACGTAGTAAGTGCAGAAGAAGAGCAGGAGGGGGTCTATCTTGGAAAGGTGGCACAGTGTGAGTCTATACTGAATTTCTGGAAATTCCATCCATTTCAAAGGAGTTGTTTGCTCTGGCTATATTTCAGCAGTAAGGAGAAAGCAGCATTCCATTCTGTTTTTTCTATTATGAGGAAGAGAGCCAGGTTGGTGTAGTGATTAAGGCACCCAGCTAGAAACTGGGAGACCGGGAGTTCTAGTTCTGCCTTGGGCACAAAGCCAGCTGGGTGATCTTGGGCCAGTCACTCTCTCTCAGCCCTAGGAAGGAGGCAATGGCAAACCACTTCTGAAAAACCTTGCCAAGAAAACTGCAGGGACTTGTCCAGGCAGTTGCCAGGAGTCAACACTGACTCCAAAGCACCTACACATAACCTATTACGAGATGCTTTTAATTCTGGGAAATTCGGAATGGCTTACAAAATAGGAATAGCAACTTTCCTTTCTACTCATTAAGCTGCCATTATGGCAGCTAGTTTGGTCTATTCAGGGTTAAGGTGCTGGACTAGAAGAAAACTCAGTTCTACACCTGCATTAGGCACAGAAACCTAAGCCCTAAGGAGAAGGCACTGGCAAAGTATTTCCAAAAAGTTTGCCTAGAAAACTGCATGAACTTGTACAATGGCACTAGAAAGCAAAAAGAAGAAGCAGAAGATTGATTGATTGATTATGTGCCATCAAGTTCTTTTTGACTGCTAGCGACCACATAGATAGATTTTCTCCATGACAATCTATCCCTAACCTGGTCTTTCAAGTCTCCCAACAGTGCACTCACTGCCACTGTAACTGAATCCATCCGCTGTGCTATTGGTCGTCCTCTTCCTGTCTTTCCTTCCACCTTTCCCAGCATTAGAGCCTTTTCCAGAGAGCTGGGTCTTCGCATAATGTGTCCGAAGTAGGAAAAGAAGAAGAAGCTGTCATTATATTGAACGGTGCTTAAGACAAATGCATAGTTGTATAAAATAAGTGGGCCATTCCTCTAGCAGCTAATACAATCCAAGAGATGCAGTGTTAAATATGCCTCCAAAGAAAATGCAGTGATCAAAGAAAGCTTGTTAAGCAGTCTCAATATGCATTTTAAGTAGCTCAGTTTTTACAAACCAAATACACATGCCCATCCTGGTGTGTGTTCTGGCAGAACAAACCTCTCTGCATTATGAAGACTTGTGAATGGTTCAATACTTATTGTGCAGGTATTGTGCCACATGCCATTTCCATAGGTAGCACCACTTCTTGGAGAGAAGGTAGTGAGGGTAGACCCTCTTTTCTCCCTCTCTCTATTTTTGTTGGACTCCAATGATCCTTACATACATAACTACCATGTGGTTCCCTTTTGGGATAAGTGACATGAAGAGTGCATGAAAGGAGTAAATAGCAATTAAAGGCATGTGATAAGAAAAAGAAATGAAGCTAAACCTAATTTATATCAACAACAATCACTTTATCTCCCCATATCTTCTAATCACAGGATCTTTGCTGCTACCACATCCATCTATAACTTCATACACTATTTTTTCTTTAAATTCTCATTTCTCTCTTTTTGAGGATCTCATCAATTCCCTCCAGCCAAGGTCTTCCCATTCTTCTCAGTCCATTCACTCTTCTTGCCTACTTACAACTCAGTGTGTCTCTTTCATACTAGTCACTCACATCTGTATGCAATCCACATTCATTCAGCACCACTCACTCTTGAATTTATCTCTTCTTTTATCACACAACTTTTTAAAGTAACCATTCTTGCTGCATTCTACTTTTGTGTTTCTTCTCAAGTACCCAACTCTAACTTCCAGATAACAAAGTGGGCTGGTGCTCTTATACACAGCTATTTTCACTTATTTTGTCATCCATTCCTAGCCACAGTCCAAAGGTTACCCACCACCTTTCTGCCAGGATTTACATGTCTTTAAATGTCTCCATCCATTTTCAAAAACATTCCAGCAAGCTACACAATGTCATCTACTTGTCTAGATTTTTTTCCATATATGCATAACTTGCAGTTGGCCATACTATTTCCACTATCAGTCACAACTATTTTAGTCTTGTAGATTGTCAGATCCATACTTACTGCTGAATCATGCAATCTAACATTTTCTGCAAATCGTAGGCTTTCTAAGCTCTAACCAAGTATATACACATTCACAACTTTCAGTTGTTTATTCTATTTCCCCTGTGAAATGTAACTACCTTCATCTTTGACACATTAATTTTCAGAGCCATGTTCCCTGTTGCATCATACAGGGTATTTTGCACTGAAATCATTTGGGTGTTTGGCTAATAGCACAGCATCAACTGTCTATATGTATGCATAAAAATGCACATATTTTCAGATCCTTAACCAATAAACATCTAATGTTATGGCAAGTATTCTTAATACATTTATTGATACATTTATTTATAAATACATTAAACAACCAATCATACATCTTTGTCTTACTCCCTTCTCATTGTTGAACCATTTGCTAAACATTCCATTTATTCTCATGCATCCTTTACAATATACTGCTCTTATTACATTCATTAATCATATGTAAAAAAATTCCATAATTCAAACCTATACATTTTATCATATGCTTTCTCTGAAACAATAAATGTGTCATTGATGGAATGGTGATTTTAGGGTTAATTTGAAGAACCCATTTGCTTTGAACATTTCAAAGGCTAATAGATAAGACTGGAGCTCTTCCCAGGTGGATCCGTTATCAGCCAGGTGCAAGCAGAGAAAGCCAGTAAGTCTCCCCAAAACTGGACAAGGAAGGGAGGAGGAAGTGATCAGATTTGTTGGAATCCAGTTGTGCATGCAATGGGAACAGATAGGTAACAGCTAGTTCATATTTCTCCCCAGCTACAGCAAAAGTGCTCACCTTTTGGGAGTATTTTGCCCACTCAAGGGTATGAATAATTATTGTTTGCCAATAATCATGTACCTCTTTGTTCTAAATATGTATAAAAGTTGTGTTGATTTGCAAGCTCAGCGCACCTATGGAACTAAAGTCAAGGTGCCCTTTCTTCTGCAGAATATGTAAAGCTGTAAAAGAGATTTCTGCCTTGCATGTTAACTGGCAAAGCATGCCAGGTTTTAAAGAACTCAGAGTTCCTGGGACAACATCATACACATTCTCATGGTCATACTTTTCTCAGTGATCTGCTGAAAACCAAAAATCTGTTCTGTACATCCTCTGTCTGACATAAAGCCAAACCACACTTCCCAAATCTGATCAGAATTGTGCCAAATACCTTCGCAAGCACACTTAAAAACTAGCATCACTGTAGTATTTTACACCCCCTCTTGCTACTTTTCCTTTTATATAGGGGAACGATAAGGCTTATCTTCCAACAGTCAGCAAAGATGCAGTCTTTACACACATCAAACAAGTGGCACAACCACTCCAAAGGAAACCACATCCATATTTTAACATTTCTCCAGTTCTACAATCTATACCTGCAGCCTTATAATTTTCCAGCATTTCCAAAGCATTTATGACTTCCCATTCTTCAATATTTTTTGTACTAACACTTTTAGCATTTGTTGCAGTTCAGCTTCAATATATCACTATCATCCCCATATACATCTCTAAAATACTCCTTCTGGCACTCCCTCACTTCAGTATCATCTCAAATCATTTCATCACATTTATTTTTAATTTTGTTCACTCTGTTGGAAGCTCCTTGTTTAGCCCTTTTCACAACACAGACCATTGCTAGACCCCACCATTCTGGACAACTTTCATCCAGTTTCCAACTTCCCCTTTTTGGGGAAGTTTATAGAGAGGGTTGTTGCACTGCAGCTTCAGAAGACCGTGGAAGAAGCAGTTTATCTGGACCCCTTTCAATCAGGATTCAGGCCTTAGTATGGGACTGAGATGGCATTGATTGCACTCTTGGATGACCTCTGGCAGGAGTGGGATGAGGGCAGTGCAGCCATCCTTGCTCTTCTTGACCTCTCAGTGGCTTTTGATACCACTCATCATGGTATCCTTCTGGACCAGCTTGGGAGTTGGGAGTGGGCAGCACAGTGTTGTGCTAGTTCTCCTCCTTCCTCCAGGCCCAGTTCGAGTTGGTGTTGATGGGACGGAGAGGTCCAGCCAGCAACCCTTCTATTGTGGGTGCCACGTAGCTTGGTACTCTCTCCCCATCTGTTTAACATCTACATGAAGCTACTAGATGAGGCCATCTGACAGTTTGGGGTAAGGGTACCATCAGTATGCAGATGATACTCAGCTTTATGTCTTTACCCCAGGCTGCCTGAATGATGCCATGGAGGCTGTCTCTTGGTGTCTGGAGACTGTGGGGGCCTGGATGGGGTGCAACAGGCTTCAGCTGAACCTAAGCAAGACTGAATGGCTCTTGGTTTTTGGACCTCTGGTTCCAGGGACCTTCCATCTTTGGTTCAGGATGGGGTGGAAGTGCCCAAGACAGACCCAGTGCACAATCCGGAGGTCCTCCTGGACTTGCAGCTCCTGCATGAGGTGCAGATAGCAGCCATGGCTAGGAGGGTTGTAGATCAGTTTGCACCTATTCCTGGCCAGGGGGCCCTGCTCATTGTCACTCATGCCCTTGTGACCTCCAGATTGGACTATGCAACATGCTCTAAATGGGGCTGCCCTTGAAGAGTATTTGGAAGCTTCAACTGGTGGCAGAATGCAGCAGTGTGGGCAGTTAATAGTACCAATTACTTGGCCCATGTGACACCACTGCTCTGCAAGCTGCATTGGCTTCCAGTGTGCTTCTGTGTGCAATTCAAGGTGTTGGTTGTCACCTTTAAAGCCCTTCATAGCTTGGGACTGGGTTAGTTATGGGACAGTCTCTCCCAAATTGTCTTTACCTGTCCTACCCAACACTATATCTCATCACGCTCATATAATTCTTTAAATGTGAAAAGTCCCCTGTGCAAGCACCGAGTCATGTCTGACCCTTCGGGGGGACGCCGCTTTCGTGACGTTTTCTTGGCAGACTATAGTGGGGTGGTTTGCCATTGCCTTCCCCAGTCGTCACCTTCCCCAGCAAGCTGGGCACTCATTTACCGACCTCGGAAGGATGGAAGGATGGAAGGATGGGTCCCTAATTCTTTAAATACTCCATCATAAAAAAACAAATCAATCGTGCTTTTAGTTTTGTATTAATTCCTTTGGCATGCAAACATATACATAGATGTATGGTTAAATTATGTATTCCAAAAAAGTACCTTTTTCTCATTTGTTCTTGGGTCTCTTAATGGCCCAATCACCTTTTCTGAATACTGTATATATTATGTATATATGTGTGTTTGTGTGTGTGTGTGTGTGTGTGTATGCATACAGTATATATATTCAGTATACTGTATACTGTACACTCTTCCATTCATATCAACCAGCAGAATAGTTTTTCCTCAGATCATATTTTTCAGAATATTATATAATTTCCCAAAGCTATATCTGGTTCATCTACTATCACAACAGCTCATTGGAGTATAGCATGCAACTTTCACCAGCCTATGCATTCCTGTTTTTATACACACCCACAACAACCTAGATGATACCACTTCATACATTCAGGCACACATGTTAGTTCTTTCATTCATAATTAAATCTCATTTTCACTTCCTGCATATATCGATCAACTACACTCCACAATGAAGCAGTAAAGTCCATCTTCACTTTGATACATTATACTGTATCCTCCTTTTCCTTAATTTTATGCTCTTTGCCATTTACTGTTTTTAAATTCCAAGTTGTAATTTTCCATGTGCTTTGATCCTTATCAGATGGACCCAGAGATATTGAACTATTGCCCATCAAGACTTTGTTCAATCATGGTGTTTACATTTTTATTAAGATAGACAAGGTATAGATTAGGTTACCAGTCTTCTTCAGACCTGTGGCCCATGTTAATCCTGCTAATGGTTAGAACAGTACTGGTCAGTTTTGGTACATCTTGGCCAGAATGCCACAAGTGCAACCAAAGCCCAGTTTTACTCCAAGTATCCTCATGTTACTTTATGCAAGTTGGAATCTCTAATCCATGGATTACCTTATCAGCCAATATACATCTCCCCACATCCCATCGAAGGGAACATACAGTGGTGTACTGATATACATACATAGATTCAGTGAGCATACTGACACACACCTGTTTTTAAACCCAAATTATTAGGAAATACATTTTGTTTGCATTTGGAATTTTTTATATGAATATATTTCTACCCCAACCCTTTGCCCACACATTATTTATTTGAGAGCAGACCCAGAGATTTCAAAAGTATTCCTAGGCATTTTTATGAGAGAAATCAGAGATTAATACTGCAATGCTTTGCACACTGAAAAGCTCCACTGGATTCAGGTGGAGATCCTGTCAGGTAGAAATGCTGAAGATTAAGCAAAACATTAAGAGGCAAAGGAAGGGCAGATTCAGCTGCCAGAAGTAAGAGTTGCATATCACAGCAACATGGGCTGGTAACTCCACTCTGGCCTTTACACATCGGGTAATGATACTGGCCTACATCCTAGGTTGCTTTAAAGTTAGGGCTACCATATCAGTGCTAAAAGTCCAGATGACCTCTAGATGGCAGCAAAGAGATTACTAGCACTTGGTAAAGCAACCATGAAGGCCTTGGAAAAGATATTCAGATGCCCTGATGCGTCTGTATCTACAAAGATCACAATTGTTCAAGCAATGGTATCCTCTGTGATATTCTATGGAAGCTAAAGCTGGGCTTTGAAGAAGTAAGATAGGAAGAATAATGATGCTTTTGAACTTTGGCATTTGAGAAGACTCCTGAGAATACCATGGACAGCCAAGATAACAAGCAGATGGATCACCAAACAAATCAACCCAGAGTTTTCACTTGAAGCACAGATGACCGGGCTCAAATTATCCTACTCTGGTCACATTATGCAAAGACCTAGCTGCCTGGAGAAGGCTCTAATGCTGGGAAAGGTGGAATTAAAGAGAAGAAGATGGACTCAGTTACAGTGGCTATGAGTACACTGAATCCTAAAGGATCAGGTTAGGGGCAGATCATCATAGAGCAAATCTATCAGTGTGGTCAAAACTGACTTGGTGGCACATAATCAGTAATGAAGTACCTATATTACACCACTGTTGGTAGACTTTCCATGTTGTTCCAGGCATTTCTACATATTTTTCTTTTTTCTGACAAGCTCTAATGTAATGTAAAACATGGCAAAATTTTGGGTGGTGGCATGTAACTTCGGGAAGATGTTCTTCTAAAGAGTTACCAATAATGGGTTTTTCCTCTGACTGGGTTCCCCTTCCCCGCTTTTCTCCTAAGCTGCTTTATAATACATTTTTGGAATAATTAATTGCTTTTTACATGTTTGCTTTTTGTTTTCAGCCAGGGTTTTGAGACACATTTTTTAAATGAACTGATATTTTCCTGTTTTATGTACTGTCTAGAATATTTATACAGGGTAATTTTATAATGGTTCTAGTTTTACCTTGACCTTATCCATTTTATCACTATCAAGGATTAGTTTGCCTATTAGATATTCTTATAGCTTTGACTTTTTATTGTTTTCATTATTAATACCTACTGGGGCAGCTTTGACTATACCCTGATTGGTTTTACACATTTCCCCCTCTTCATCATGTGATTTATTTAAAAAAAAAAATGTTTTGTGTTGTATCGTTCTATGCTGGTCTTTGGCTTTAGAGTTACTCTGGTCCAGGAGCTGCCACAAGGGACATACAGAAGCTATCGGAATAATATATACATGACTGATACAATTCTGAGAGCTACTAGATATCACTTCCAGCAACCCCACTGAGTGCCAGGATCTGGATTGTTCCTAAAGCTACTACACTGTTTATAGCCATCTAAAGCACAAAGATCCATGAATTCAGTGTAACTGAGAATACCACATAGGATTTACACTGGGTAAAAGTAGAGAAATCCCTCTCTTCAAAGAAGGGAGGTGGAAGTTATGTAAAACCTGGTACAAGGGGACATGACATACTATAACATCTGTATTTCCCTGCTCTGAGAGAGGGAAGATGGACTGTATATACCATTCTGAAAGTAGAGATAATTGGAGAATGGCGGTCCTATAGGTAACTGGATAATCACACAAACTGTAATCAGTTGATAAGTTTAAGTACTTTCATTACTGGGTGAAGTACTTTAACCTGTGCATGACTGGGTCTCTTTAGGCTAAATCTAATTCCTTGACCAAATTAATTAACCCATTTTTGGTACTCCATAACACACTACATCCCACACACACCTGCCCTAGTTATGTGCAGAGTGAGAACAAGGCCATAGCTGGAGTGGGAATATTGACTGATTTCCTAAGCTAGGCTACTTTCAGATGTTTTGCACTACAACTTCAACCATTTCTAACTGCTGGTTAAAGTTATTCATATTCATATTCATATCATCATCATCATCATCATTTATTGATTACCTGCTGCAATCACAAGGCTCTCAGTAATTTAGAGTAATGAAACATAAACAATAAAACATCCATAGTAAAAACTTCCAATTACGTAATTATAAAATCATAAGAAAAACCAATCCAAAAAATACAGTACAGTCATCCATCTTAAGCAATGTACATCTCCATAGGGCCTCCAAAACAGCTCTCTAGCTCTCTAGCTCTCTAGGGGTCAATCTCAGTCAAGGCAAACAGCTATTCAAAGTATAGGCAGCACCATAGAACAGTATCACCACAAATTCCCTTATTATATGTACCTCACAGAAATGAGGGTCCACCAGCAGTTTATCCCAGGATAAACAAGTTGGGCAGGTTGATCCCAACTGGAGAAGACGTTCCTAAGATACTTTGGTGCCAAGCTGTATTGGACCAATACCTTGAATCACACTTGGAAACTAAACCACAGCCAGCGCAGGGCTTGGAGCAGAGATGAAATATGTTTATGGTGGTGAGTGCCAGCCAAGAAACAGGTGGCTTGCTTTCTGGACTATCTGAAGCTTCCTGATAGTCTTCAGAGCTATGGCTAATGGGAGCTTTTGTTCAAGACATCTGAAGGACACTAAGTCCAGGAAGATTGCAGTAAGCACTCCCCTTTTGAAACTGAACACTTTGTGATTTACTCAGAGATGGATCTTCATTAAGACTGACCAAGAGACAGAATGGTGTGACCTCTTCCAGTCACTTGAGGCATTATGCTTTTGAGTCATGTCCTGCCACACAACCTCCAAGGTATAGCAAGGAAATGCATAACAAGAAGTTCTCAGGAAAACATGTTCAGATTTAAACTCAGAGTGTCATTGGTTTCCCTTGCTCCATCGCAAGAAGTCCTACCCAGTTTCTTTAATTCCACAGTTTTTTAACATTTATCATTACAATCCAAAACCAGATCATAAAAATTAAAACAAATACAATTTTAAAATACAGTAGGATCTCATTGATTAAGTAAATCACTTCTGTTGTCGGGTCTGAACATAGCGAAACCTTATGGCTTAGGCACAGAATTTAACTATAGTACAGGTGATTTCAGAGTGCTTTTTTTCTTCTGGGCAAAATTCTAAATATTATTGGTCTGAACGGCCAGGCAGTCTATCTATTAAGTCTTGAATTAGTTGGGAGTGCAATTTCTTGTAAAATATACCCCTCAGGAAGACATGTTCTAAGCTTTCAATTTCATCAGGGGCATGGGATGGATGAAGGACTTTTTAAAGGAATGTTGGCTTAAAGAAAATGGTTGCTGAGTGCCTGGATCACAATCACATGAGTGTAGGGGCACTATGATGGCTGGAACTTTGAGGACTGGTCATAAGTACCACTCGTTCAGTGCTGTCACAAGTTTGAACAGGCACTGAACGAGTGGTCATTAAATGAGAACCACCTGTAGATATAAGGCTTCCAATGATGTGATCTTAGAACTCCCTGACTTTGGTTCCACTGCTCAAGCAGCAAACCAGGTAGCATAGTGGTGATGGTAGAACTTTTGATAATGCCCCCAGAGATCTTTGCATCATCAGACTATTGTCTCTCCCATACTGTGGGAAGCTTTTATCGTCAGCCTTGGCTCCTGTCCCTAGAAGTTCAAGAATACCAGCTCAATTATTTTGTTCGTTTGTTCTGATGTATATGAAATGATCGACCATATATGTAACTACTTTAAAAGGGAAGAGGAAAAAATGAGAGAATATTCAATATTATCTCTGCATTTAAAAGTAATTAAGAACATTGTGTGCACAAGCATTGTTAGCTTCATTACATCATAGATTTGTACAGGAGTTTAAAGAACAAAGCCAGCATTAAAGTAGAAACTCCCAACTCAAAACCTTTCCTGCAGAAAACCTTCCCCTTTCTCTTATGCTTAAAATGTTACCAAGCTACTGATGTTGGATGTAGGGTAGGGTTACAACAGCATCAGAGGGCACTGATTCCAAAGACTAAATATACTAAGAGGCTCCAATAACCATTTTTCCACCCTGTCTCCTGGAAGAATTAGCTTTGTCCAGCTCCAGCTGTTTTACAAGGGGCAAAATCAGTGTCAGAAGGAGGCCAGGTGCCCCCAAAGGGGACAAAGACATCCCACTTCCTCCAAATGCTTGCAGCAACACATTGAACCTTCTTTTCTCCAACATCTCCCCATTGCCTTTGATATGCTTCCTCCTTTCTTGTCAATGCAGTGGGTTAGAAGAACAAATTGGAGCTCAAACACAACATCCCACTGGCATCTGTAGAATCTTCTAATTAATTCATCTTGGTGAGAACCTCAGAGACTCATTTAGGTCCATTTTGGCAAGGAGAACATTTAATCATTTCTAAAAGCATTGATTTTCAAATCAATTTCTTTGTCTGTTTTGCGACGTGGCATAGCCTCCGTGACCTCCTTATTTTTCTCACATTGCTCATGTAAAGTACTTCAAATTTAATTCGTGTAAGAAATCAATTAGTCATTTATGACCTGCAGTTTTACTTACTGTAGCAACTGATAAAGACACTACCCTGGGCCAAAAAAAGAAGAAGTTTCAGAACAGGCAGACAATTATTCTTATTTAATTTATCTTAACTAGAACTTCTTTTCTTTTTATTAAGGATTTCAAAAAACCCATCTGCTCTATTTTTCTCCCTGTTACTAAAGCATGGTGTTAGGGATGGAAATTTCATTTTTAGAAAAGGCCTTGTGGGTTTCTTTGAGACTTTGATAAGTGTTCTGTGTCACCTCCCCCCCCCAATAGTGAAGGGGGTGTGGTAGAGCTAATCAGAATTAATTGGGCTGCTGAGAAAGAACTGTCATGCTCTCTCCCAAGTGCACACACACCCATACACACACACACATGCACACAGAGGAGAACTTAAGGTTGCTCATTAAAAGCCAAAATCTACTCAACAAATTGAAAGTCACCTGAGAAATATCAAATTTAAAATTCAGATTTTGCACTCCTAATTTTCTGAACCAATTTATAGGCTCAAAGTGACAGGTTTCCCAATTATGACCCCTCCTTACATTATTTCCCAATTTGTTATATGCCTAGGATATTACCTGTATTCATTAAACATGGCTCAAGGTTCTGCCCATATTTAAAGATGGGTAGATTGATTGTGACATTAGATATGCCATGTCATCTGAAAGGACTCAGAAGGTAGATTGCAACAGATTTAAACAAGACACTCCCATTTAGATGTACTTTGGTACCATTCATGGGATCTAGCAATTAGAAAAAGATACTAAGTGATAAAATTATATTCCAATAAAAGATGAAAGACTTTCTCACAGCCAATTTTTGCCCTGAGTCAAGGATATCCTTTGGGACATTAATCTATAGTTATGGTTCCACCATTGAAAAAGTGCAGTTTTGCTGGCCTACAGGTTTCATCTTCTGAAACAGGTGGCACATTCACAATGTGGGCCACAAATCTTGACCAGAATATTCAGACCTACAATTTGCACTATAGCCTGAAACAGATTCACAGCTACATTCATTATCAGAACTGCATGCACCCAAAACTTGCTACGTCTCTGGTCACAATGTTTGGGGGATTGACATTTCTGAACATTGATATGGGTCTATCCACTAGCCCAACTTGAATGTTATTACAGCATAAATTTGTGTGAACAGATCTGTCTTCTGCAAGAAAGGGAACACCACACCCATTACTAAAAGATGTTCCTTGTCACTGCTGCCTGTTTACCCCTGCAGTCAGCCAAATTTGGAAAGAGAAATAAAGCATACTTGGATCAGCTATTCTCATCCACCCTTCCCCAGAACCAACAATACAACGATCTTGCATGGGTCACACATAACTCTCCATTCTAGCTTTATGTCACAGTCCCCAGGATCTGATGAAAAAGAGAGAAAGAGCTAGAGAGCTAACATTAGCTTAGTAGTTCATTAAGATTAGGTGGCCAGCCTCTTTTTAGACAGAACTAAAGCTCCTATAAAGTGGTTTGATAATTTACCCATGTCAGGAGCAAGCTCTGGATTTTATTCTACTGAGAAGAATGTAAAAATAACAATTGCTTCCATTTTCCCCCCATTTTATTTGCTCCATAGTCTCTCTATTAGCGATGGCCAAATAGATGCTCCCCACCAATTACTGGCAGAGATTATATAGCTCTTCTTGTCATGTTTGCATTTGCCAAATAAAATTGTTCTAAAATTGTAAAGCTTGTAGCTATATCTTGAGATGGTGGATTCTATAGACTTCATCACATTAATCATATTGGGCAAAGATCTTACACCGATGCTTCCCTGAAGGGTTTACAATCTGAAATTCATGCAGTTTGTCCATTACCCATTAAATCCAAAGAAAACTAGTTCAGCTCTATTACATCTTCTGAAAAGATGCAAACACGCTGAGATCTCCTGTGCGTGTGCATTTTCCCTGCTGTCAAAATGACTAGGGTTGCCCTCATGTAGACAGTACTAAAAACATGCGTCTTGAGTCTGGGGCCCCCACAAGAGGGTCAAAAAGGTCAAGATGCCATCCATGGCCACACAATCAAAGCCCCGCTCCTTTTTTTAGTCCATCCTGCATATGCGAAGCATGTAAAAAAGAGAGCAGGGCTTCAACTGCACAGTCAGGCTGCCCTCTGGACTTTCTTAACCCCTTCCTGGAGACCCCTGCTTTGGATGAAGTCAAAAAGTGTGAAAAAGGTGGAGTCAGATTTCTAAGCTTTTACTTTATTATACATTCTGATGTATTTATTAAGTGTCAACCTTAAACAACTACAGGGGGGTGGGGGGAATCGTACTTTATTTAGTGCATAGATACAAGAAGAGAAATGATGTTTGGGGCCCAAACTTTGTCCCCCATAGTTTACTCCACGCTCTGAAGTGATGTTTGGAGAACGGCCCCGGCTACGTGCACCCTGCTGCAGTGCACGCATGCCACTCTTTCTCACCCACGTGCATGCAGAAAAGGTCTTGACCACATTAGTCTCAAACATGCTGTTGCTCCATCTGACAGGCCCAGTGGCAGTGCTAAGAGCTGTCAGTGGAATAAAAAATAATAGCTAAGCTTTGACTCCCTTCCTTTCTCTCACCAGCATCTCTTTTTAAGATCATTATTCTTCAGTCTCCTTTCTCTTTTAATGAGCTCCTAAAAATATTCTTCACTGAGGCTGTGGGCTAAATGAGTCATCTCTCTCCTTCTGACCAATTGCTGGCAAATCCCGACACATTGAAAACTATATGGCGGGATTCTGACATTTGAATGATGCATTTGCCAGTCTACAGGTTGGAGGGAATGAGTTGGTAGGTACAATGTTTTAAAAAGAAATCCCTCCTACAATGATTATTATTAGTGTTGTCATTGTTGTTGCACTTTCCCAGGCAAAATCAGGAACTTGTTCATTAAAATCTGGTTTCCACACTTCCCATTCTGACTGCTTTAAAGGAACAGGAAAAAAAGGAACAGGTGTCCATAAGGGAATGTTAACTTCTATTTTAATATTAATATATTATAGGATGTCACCTGCCTTTCTTTCAGGGGACTTCAGGGATAAATCTGGGGTTCCAGGCTCCACATAAACCCATACATTACCTGCTTAGCTTCCCCAAGATTACTGTTTCAGAATCAGACAGCCCACAAGTTTGACAAAATGCAACAAAACACATTGGGGACTGTGACTCAACCACTGCCTCAAAATACATCTTTCCATCATGTGCATAAATATGACTATCCCCAACAAATATTTTAGTTTAATCAGTAGTATAAGTGGGATGGGATGAGATGAAGTGAGAAGGGCTCTTGTCCTTGGTGCATAAAAGGCATTTGATACATACAGAAAATATCAGTCTGCCAGCAATTGTCTAAAGTAATGTTAAATGATCTCACGTCTTGCTCCTGAGCTCAGTGTCCAGAAAGCCTTGCACCACTGAATTTCTCCCTGGGCTCATGCCTGCAGCATAACAATTAGGTTAACAATGCTTACAAAGCCATCGTCTGGTGGTAGGGCACATGCTTTTAATACAGAAACATCCAAATTAATTTCCCTAGTCCAGGGTTTCTCAACCAGGGTTCTGTGGAACCCGAGGGTTCCATGAGAGGTCAACAGGGGTTCCCTGGGAGATCACGATTTATTTTAAAAATTATTTCAAATTTGGGCAACTTCACATTAAAGAGGTAGGTTTCATTCTTTATGTTTATGTATGTATGTTTATGTATATATGTTAATGCATATATACAGGCCTACCCATGCAACGGATATAATGTTTTTGTAACCTGTGGCCTATATTTGAGCCTGAATGTGCAGGGGTTCCCAGAGGCCTGTAAAATATTCCAGGGTCAAAAGGTTGAGAAAGGCTTCCCTAGTAAGTGACCTCCAGGTAGAGCAGAAAAGTTGAGTTTCCAAGGCTGTGGAGAAAGCCACTGCATCTTAACATACTGTATATACTGAACTTTGGTTGTTACGGTTATGGTTGTTTTCAGTTTTTTAATCTGCCTCCTCCCCATTGATAGGAGTGTCCTACATTCCTATGACATATCAGAGTTCATGGCCAGGTTTTCTGCCATTAATTCTGAACTGACTGGGTGACAAGGGGTAGGATTGGGAGTTTACAATCTTATTTGTAAATAATTTACATTTAGACTTAAATTAACATTTATACTGCAGGATCATCCCCTCATTTTATGCTCACAGCTGCAAGCCTATTAGATTGGTTAAGAGACAGTGATGGTGTGAAAGTCTCCCAGTTGAGACCTGGGACTGTCTCCTTTAGGTTCAGTTCTTAACCTCTACACCACAATGGCCCTTATAATGTCCTGGTGCTGAGAATAGCACTATCCTTGTTTTGGGTTTGCCTTCAAGTCAGTGTTGATTCCTGGAGACTGCCTGGACAAGTCCCTGCAGTTTTCTTGGCAAGGTTTCAGAAGTGGTTTGCCATTGCCTTCTTCCTAGGGCTGAGAGAGAGTGACTGGCCCAAGGTCACCCAACCAGCTTCATGCCTAAGGCAGGACTAGAATTCACGGTCTCCTGGTTTCTAGCCTGGTGCCTTAACTGTTACACTAAACTGGCTCTCTAGCACTATCCTATTCTGACATTAAAATTATGATTTTTTAAGGTCTGTTTCTATCTAATTTCCAGAATAAGACATCATGCCCTGGGGCTAAAATCTTGCTGAAAGCCATTATCTTTATCCTTAATCTTAGGTTTTAAAATGTCCCAATGTTAGATTACGAAGGAGAAAGGTGCCAGGTTTTTAAGCATAAGTAACCTATATTTTAGACTGTTTAATACAGGGAAGATATGACAACTGAGTAGTCAGGAGCTCCATGAAATTATTATATTTGAATAAAGATATCCTGAAGAGAAATTTGCTCCACCCCTGCAACTGTCATTAATGGAAAATAATATAAAGGGCGCTCTGCACATGTCCAGGAACACTTTATCTAATGAACAAAGAGAATAAATTTAGAAATTTTTACCTTTATATAAAATAAAGATAACTCTGCAGCATTTATTAGTGGATATTGTGTTTCACCCTGCAAAATTCAATCAAGTGGCTTCATTTTTATATAATTAAATAACAATCTTGAGCCAAAGAACTAATTATTTGGAATCAATACATGATGCTACCATCCTCAATCAATTTCCACAGACTCTGTTAAGTGGAAAATCTTCATACTGTTTTCTTCTGTGGCTCATTTCTCACTCTTTCCCATCTGTATGGACATTTCTGTCTTATAAAACAAAAACATAGCTACCCAAAACTCCCTCCATCAAAGCATTGGTTCTCATTTTTAACATTCCATGACCAACCCTTCCTCTTTTAGATTATTTGTCAGCATTCCTTAATCAGCTCAGTCAATAAAAGTAGCAGAGAGAAATTCTTGTCATTCTCTTTTATATAAGCTGGTAGAAATCAAGCTATCCAAATTAGACTGTATGGTAACTAGCAGATGCAAAGAAATACTCATTTTCTGTGAATTGGGAATGCATTTGTATCTCATTTCATGAGGCATTTAGCTCAAATTAAACCCAAAACTAGGCATAGATTTTGTCTGTACTTGAGCTGAGTTTTGAAAAGGATACTTTATGATAGATGAAACACATAACCAACCTCATTACCTATTTTTTTCCGGGGTATTTTTATACTGTTAAGTTGAGTGGCAGCACTTAGTAACCTTGGCTGAGTTCAAAAAACTAAGTAGATTTGTTGGATGGGAAACCACTAGCAAGTACTAGGGCTGTAGACTAGACTGATTTTTTTTCAAAAAAAAAATCCAAAAAAAGGACATGGGGAAACAATTGGATTCTTGATTGCTACCAAGAAAACAACATGGAGCTGTCCATGAAGCCAACAGGTGTCAAGCTTGTCTTCAAAAAGACTTTATTTTTCCCCCCCTATATCCCTAACATATACAACTATGCACAGATGACCCACAAATCTATTTTTGGTATCTTGGAATGGTTGCTAAAAGCACAGTCTTGCAGATAGCTATGTATCTGGACTGGCAACGGGATGTGATACCTTCTCTTTCCAGCCTGTCTTGTCATATCAGTTGAATAGGGAAAAAATGCTGCTAGCATGGTACTGTGGAGGATCAAAGAGGAAAGGGAGGGGAGAGGCATTAGCATGGCAGCTGGGGAGCATCTGAAAGTCATCATCAAGGTACAGACAATGACAAGTTTAGACTTTGTGAGCTGTTGATTTCTAGCATAGCTGGAGCATCAGTGCTTTGTTATGGTCTTCATTCCTCAAGTGCCCGGGAAGGGAAACTGCAAATGGGCCATCTGTAGGTCACCAGTGTGCCAGGCAGAATTGACTTTTCACAGTTCATTTTGGATTTGGTTATTATTCGTGGTCTTTTTGTTATCATTATCATACTTCCTTGACCTGTTCCAAAGCCTCCAGAATTTGCTAAAATAACAAGAAACCATACTTCACATGAATATCTACAAATGTCATGCACTGCCTACCGCAGAGTAAAACACAGACGCTGATTCCAAGGAGAGCAGGTTCCGGTTTATTTCGTACGTAGTGTCAGTTGCGAAAAAAGCTGAGAGTGAGGGGAGTGCGCCGGTGCGGGGTTTAAATACCCCGCGCCGGTCAGCGCCCCCTCACCCTGGGTTACGTCATCCCCCCTTTGTCCTGCATGCTGTCTTGCCGGTAGGTGAAGGGTTGCGAGGCCCCAGCTGGTGCCCCGGGATCGCCCATCATCGGTTTCCTCATTCAGCCGGTGATTGCTGTCAGCTGGGCGATCTCCGTTGCGCTTGTGCTAACAGCCTGGGTGTGCCTCGCGATCCGCCTAGCCTTTGTCTTTCCTTGTTTCTCCTTTGTGAGCTGATGGCTGCTTCCTCCGGCTAGAGTCTGTGGCTGTTGTTGTGCGTGCTATGCTTATCTTGAGCCCCTTCCTCTGCTTCCTCGTTATTGTCATGTGTGCCGTTGTGCTGATGTCTTCAGCTCAACGGCACTCATGACATACTGCCCCCTGTCCGAATAGTGCCCCCCCCCGGCCTTCCGGTTTTTTACCAGGAGAGCTGTCAAAATGTTTTTTTGTTTTTTTTTAATTTCCCGCCGGAGTGTTTTCGCCCCTCCCTTTGTTCCGCCTTCTACCTCGTGTCCATCTAGGGTGTGTTCCCAGTGCGCATGCCCCGACCACACCCTGGGCGTGCGCATGCTCCGGCCACACCCTGCTTGTTTGGCTCAGTTTGGCGAGGAAAGAGGCGTGGCTGGTCGGGTGCTTTTCAGCTCCAGGTAGGGCCCTTATCTTTTTCTTCAAGTGCGTCGTCATTGTTATGTGTGCATCCTGGGCGTTGCCCCCAGGCATGCACAGGTGACCAATGTCACTCCCTTGTGGGCCCGGGGCGGGGGGAGGGTGAGTCCTGGGGGGGGGAGGTCTACCCAAGTCGCGGGCTTGGGGGGCCCTTTCCCCTGGGGGCGCGGCTGGTGGGGGGGGCCCGCGGGGAAAAGGGTGTTCAGGGGCCGGTTCGGCTTGTCGCCCCTTTGGCTTGTCGGGGTACGTCCGGTGGAATGCCCGGGTCAGGTCTGGCGCCTTGACGTGTTGCGCCGCCACCCATTCTGGGTGGGGGAAGTGTTTCCACCTTACTAAATAGTGCAATATTCCCCGTTGACGGCGAGAGTCGAGTATGTCTCTTACTTCGAAATTTTGTTGGCCGTCGATCATCACTGGGGAGGGCAGTGGCGTGCTCGGGTGCCATCGAGAGGTGGTTGCAGGTTTCAGGAGGCTGGTGTGAAATACCGGGTGGAGTCTCCATAGATTGTGCGGCAGGTCCAGGCGTATTGCCACCGGGTTCACTATCTGGGTTACTCGAAGCGGCCCGATATACTTACGCCCCAGTTTTTTCGAGGGTTGCGGTGACTTCAGGAATTTGGTGGATAGGTAGACCATATCCCCCGCCTGGAACGTCGGTTGCTGGCGCCGGTGCTTGTCGGCCTGCTCTTTGTAGGCCGCCTGTGCTTCCTTCAGCGCTGCCGTGATTATTGGCCACGATTCCGCTATCTTCCGTCCCCAGTCACTAGCGTCCACTTGGGGTCCCGGGGGTTGCGGTAGCTCCGGTATGGGTACGAAGTCGCGCCCAGAGACTACTTCGAATGGGGTTTTCCCCGTGCTCGTGTGGACGGCGTTATTGTATGCGACTTCTGCGAACGGGAGTAGTTCGACCCAGTCGTCTTGGTGGTAGTTGGTGTATGAGCGTATGAATTGTTCCAGGGTGGCATTGAGGACCTCTGTGGCTCCAGTCATTCGGCGGTGGGGGGGGCGACGGCGGGTTCGTTGGTTTGAGGCTAGGTTTCAGTGCGGGTTTGGGAGCGCTAGCTAGGGTTCGGTTGGAGAAGCAATCTGCCGTTTTGTGCCCCATTTTTCCGCACCTCCCGCAGGGCCCGCGAGTAAACCTCTTCTTTTGGTATGTGGGGCCGGCCGGCCCCATGTGTGGCGCGGGTACCTTTGGGCTGGTGTTGGTTTTGTCTTCTGTCGTCGCCATTAGGAAGGTGCGGTGCGCATGTTCCACTCTCCCCGCGATGTGGATCCAGCCTTGCAGAGTCTCCGGGTCATCCCGGTAGAGAGCCCATTGGAGTACCTCACGGTTGAGGCCCCTTTTGAACATTTCTAGCAGGGTGGTCTCGGACCAGTCGTTGATCTTCCCTGCGAGGGCTTTAAATTCGAGGGCGTAGTCCGGGACAGTTCGTGCGCCCTGTTTGAGGCTTTGGAGTGCGCTTTTAGCCCTCTCTTTGGCTAGCGGGTCCTCAAAGTAGCGCTTCATCTCGGCGATGAAGGCATGGAAGTCAGAGAGGGCGGGGGAGTTGGACTCGTACATTTGGACGTAGCAGTCCGCCGCCCTGTCTTGTAGTTTGATCGCCACGGCTGCGATCTTGTCCGCTTCTGAGTTAAAGGAGTGTCCGTGCCGCCCCATGAACTCCCTGGCGTTCGTGATGAAGAACGACAGTTTTGCGGGGTTCCCGTCGAAGAAAATGGGGAAGTCCTTTGGGGCCCGGGCATTCGGTGAGTCCCCTCTTCTCGCTTCCCGACCCATGGCTTTGTCCGCCTGGGACGCTTGTTGGTTAGCATTTGGCCCATGGGGGTGCGACGACCCGCTCGGGGTGTGGATCGGGGTGTGTACCTGCATGGGAACGTCATTGTGAGGCGCGGGGGACATCAGCGATTGCAGCATGGTCCTGAGGTCCTTTAGCTGGGCCTCCATGGCCGCGAGTCTGGCTTGTGTTTCCCCGTCCGAGATCCGCGCCGCAGCTGGTGTCGGGTCTGTCGGTGTTTCCGCAGGGTTGAGCCGCCGGTGGGGTTCAGGCGTTCCCGTCTGCTGGTCAGCTTCCTCCATTTGGAAGTGAATCGGCTGGGTTGCCTCTCCGTCCTCCACCGTGCTTGCCGCAGTTGGGCTGACGCTCCACACCCGTGGCTGGGGTGCGATGTGGGGCGGGGGGGTCTCCGCTGGTCTCGGGAGGTATGTTGCTCCCTCCCGTGGCCAGGTCGCCTCCGCCGCCGTCTCCCTCTGGGGTTGGAGCTGAGGCTCGGGGTGGGCCGGGCGGGTGTCCGTGGCTCCTGGGGTCCGCGGTGCCTCTGGCCTCGATCGGTCCTCCTCCGCTTCTTGCCGTGCGGTTTGCCCGCTTTGGCCGCGACGCGTCGGCCTCATCACTCGTGGTCTTCTCGCCGTCTATTCCTCCCGCGGCTCGTTGTCCGGTGGGGCTCGGCGAGGCTGAGTTTGTGACTCTCAGCTTTATGTCATGCACTGCCTACCGCAGAGTAAAACACAGACGCTGATTCCAAGGAGAGCAGGTTCCGGTTTATTTCGTACGTAGTGTCAGTTGCGAAAAAAGCTGAGAGTGAGGGGAGCGCGCCGGTGCGGGGTTTAAATACCCCGCGCCGGTCAGCGCCCCCTCACCCTGGGTTACGTCATCCCCCCTTTGTCCTGCATGCTGTCTTGCCGGTAGGTGAAGGGTTGCGAGGCCCCAGCTGGTGCCCCGGGATCGCCCATCATCGGTTTCCTCATTCAGCCGGTGATTGCTGTCAGCTGGGCGATCTCCGTTGCGCTTGTGCTAACAGCCTGGGTGTGCCTCGCGATCCGCCTAGCCTTTGTCTTTCCTTGTTTCTCTTTTGTGTCCTGATGGCTGCTTCCTCCGGCTAGGGTCTGTGGCTGTTGTTGTGCGTGCTATGCTTATCTTGAGCCCCTTCCTCTGCTTCCTCGTTATTGTCATGTGTGCCGTTGCGCTGATGTCTTCAGCTCAACGGCACTCATGACAACAAAGCTGCCTAACACTGTTGAGTTGCTGGTGCTTCCAAATAAGTTGACCCTTCCTTTTTCAGGATATTTTATGGAAGGCCCAGGCAAGGGCATTTTCAAACTGCATTTTTCAGAAATTAAAAAAAATGCGACTAAGAAGGAAAAGGCAGAAGAGTTATGTTCTATCTAATCATTCCTCTTTCTTGAAGTACCCAGAGTTAATGTGATGTTTTCAGGCTAGCTAGTCAGGCATTAGCTCAGCGAGAACTCATATGGCACACAGGAAGTCTCAAAAATGTTTGAACTTAGACATGTGGCTTCTAGAGCATTCAACATCCATTCCTCTGTTATTCCTCCTTTCCTTCTGTCAACAGTGTTCCATCTAGCTTAGACCATGAAGATGGGTAGGGGCTCTGCAGAGTTTCAGAGAGGAATATTTTCTGGTTATATCTGAAAATGCCAGAGATCATGGGCATTTCTAAACAAGGAGTTTACTGTACAATTGCCATTATTCCTGAAATGTTAAAGGGAGAGATTCCCAGCCATCACTGTCATCTTTCACTTGGAAACTTCCTATATTTTCCTGCCAATTTTCCAACCTTTTTGCTTACCAAAGAACAGCTGTTACATAGGGAAAGAAGGAATAACAGAGGAATGGATGTTGAATGCTCTAGAAGCCACATGTCTAAGTTCAAACATTTTTGAGACTTTCTGTGTGCCATATGAGTTCTCGCTGAGCTAATGCCTGACTAGCTAGCCTGAAAACATCACATTAACTCTGAGTACTTCAAGAAAGAGGAATGATTAGATAGAACATAACTCTTCTGCCTTTTCCTTCTTAGTTGCATTTTTTTTTTTAATTTCTGAAAAATGCAATTTGAAAATGCCCTTGCCTGGGCCTTCCATAAAATATCCTGAAAAAGGAAGGGTCAACTTATTTGGAAGCACCAGCAACTCTTGCACTTTGCAGAATGCATTAAAAAAATCATTGGGGTGGAGACAAACCTCAATACATTCTTCACCCCAAGTCAAACCAGCTTGAAAGAGGGTTTGATACTTCTGTTCTACACACCCATCCCACATCTTCTGGTTAAACAGAAGAAGAAAGACACAACACTAGAACACTAAACATGTATGCTCAAGAAGATGAAACTTCTCCCTCTCTTTCTCATAATACAGTTTCAATCTATGTTCATAAAAGAAAGCAGAAAATCTTCTTCTCTAAGGTCTAATCTCCATGACCAGCTTGTCCCAGCACACATACTACCCATTGACTGTTTCTGGAGGGCAGGGACACACAATGTTGTCCTCTACCTGCCTCCACCCTACTGGGAATGCAATGTCTGCCTGTCTTTTTCTGCTATCCGTTTAAAAAAAAACTTATTATTTTCACTTGTGCTGGCTCAAGTGGTTCTGTCAGTTCACCTGACAAGTTTCATTTCATTGTGGGCAAACATCTCCACTCCAGATGGATTCTGCGTGTCATGACAGAAATGCCCCCTCCTCTCCAGTCACTGGCTGCTGTCCTCCATCCCCCCACTTTAAAAAAAAAAAAAAAGTAAGTTCACCGGTGGAAAAGTGAAATGGACTTTTTTTTAAAACAAATTCACTAATGGAACAATGAAACAATGGAATATTTATTTACCCATTCATTTGCATTTTCATACATGAAATAGTGAAATAGTGGACTAGTATTTGGTTTTTTTTTACAACTTCATGGATGAAACTGTAATTTTGTCTGTTATAAGTTCATTGATGGAACAATAGGACAGTGACAGGATGGGCCTATCTTTGCTTCGTTGATTTGTTTTTAACCAGGTGAAACTAACAATTGCTCTGACATTTTCCCCTTCTAGCCCAAGTGATAGCAAAAATGGTAAATGTAATGTAATGTTTTGTTTTATTTTTTTCTTATTTCTTTTTACAGATTGAGGATTGGTAAAAAAAGAAAGGAAAACCACCAAAGCAGGACATTGTAAATGGGGTCTGGGCAGGTCACTACTGTGGTTAAAGTAGAGGAAGGAGTTGAAATCCAGAAAGGGGTTTCTCAACTGGGCTACATTTCCACCTGGTTGGCGCACAGGAGTCCAGCAGCTTAAGGCTGCAGCCCCATCCGTGCTCATCTGGAATCCCAGTGAACACAACAGTGCTTAATTCCAACTCAAAGTGCCTGAGATTGCTCTGCACAAGCAATTTGAATGGGGCAGTCTAGCCAGATCAAAGACATATAGCAGCAATTCATCCTCAACAAGCCTCTCCAGACTGAGAAAGGGCACTGAATCTCCAAGGTAAGTGTCTCTGTGTGTCTCTCGGTGTGTGTGTGTGTGTGTGTGCACGCGCGTGCGTGCATGCGTGCGCCAGCAGCAGAGAAAGTGCTGGTGGTGGGAATAGCAAAGCCTCCAAGATGCACCATAACAGCAGTTTCTCTCAAAAGGTTAAGCAAACAGCATTGCCTACAAAATCAATGTGAGGCAGTGTGGCAGTTATTTACTTTGCATAATTACACAGGAAACTGGGCTGGGCAGGATGGGGAGCCAGAGGTTATAGCTGCGGGTGGATCAATGTCTTTTCATCTGAAGGGCATAGGCAGATTTAACAGCGTGAAATGCTAGGGGAAGGTACAAGAGGGAAAAGGGACATGGCATTTTTATGCATCTGGTTTTGCCTCCAAACTTATACCATTTTACTGTATGCCATAGGGCCAATGCCAAAGCAAACCATATGGAGATAAGAAAGCTTTCTTACCTCACATAAAAGGTGAATTTAGAAAGCATGGAAGAACAGAACAAGCTTCCTCCACCCCATCTCTGAGGCCAGCCCTACCATTAAACAGGGGGCGGGGGGCCTTTTTGTTGTATTTTCACTCCTACAGAGGGCACATAGCATGAGGGGAGTGACACTATCCAGAGAAAGAGAACAGCATTGCCCAAATGCCCCCCAAATTTGATTACCTTGCATATTATGCAACTTGCTTTTGGAGGTAAGGGGGACATACCTTCAGAGATAAAATGTCATAAGCCAATCATGTGTCCAGTGTGCCCGCCCCAATTCCTTTTTCCCTGTATTTGTCAGTCATTTCCACAAATGTATCTTTTGTAAAAAGTGGTATATGGTTGTGACATATTGGCCAAAGATTTACTTTCTTTTGTGTTATCTAAATCTATTACCAATTTTAATGGGTGATCCATATTTATAATTATATGAGAGGAGGAAAAGTCACTGACTCAACACTGTTCATTATACAGTTAATGACAAAAATTCAAAGCTACCATTCAAATGTGTTGGACTACAACTCCCAGAATTCTCAGCCAGCAGACCTAACCCTGGGAGTTGTAGTCCAAGATATCTGGAAGCAGGGAAAGACTTAGGAGGGAATCTTTAATGTGTGCTCAAAATAAATCTGTGGTACTCACTCCTATAAATTCTGTATGCTGTCTGGCTAGGGGATTGATGGCTTTATAATGGTCATGGGGGCTTTCAAAGATTAAGGAAATTCAGAGTCTGTCACAGTGCGATCACTAGCCACAATAAGAATTGGACATGTCTGGTAACACTTCAAAATTATGAGGGCTGGAGAAAAAATAGCAACCTGGAATAGAAACAGAAATCTGTCAGACCAGAATACTTAGAGCCATTTCTGAGCTACTGCTCTTCTAGAGGCAGCTGAAGTGGAATTAAAGCTATGCTTTATATTAATTACAATTGTTCACAAGCTAAGCATACTTCCATAACACTAGCATTTCATCTTCCAGTCCCCACAACGCAGTTTGAAATCAACCACAATCATCTTCACTACTTTAAAATGGGAATGGCTAAAAAGAATCTTAAGCTGCCTCAGGTGTGGGCTGGGAACGAGAAGACAACATTGTGGATATGACTGAAAAAAACGAGCTTACTGGAGTATATTCACACTGCAGTTTAGAGGGAAATGTGGATGAGCCCTTTGCTCATCGTTTCATTATGTTCCTTCATGTTCTCCCCTTGCTTCTCCCCGTTTGGTCATAACCCAAGTTGAATAATTAAAAAAAAACCATCAGGATCACAGAAGGAGCTGAATCACAAGCACCAATTTTCCTTCCTTTCCTTTCTTCGTACAGGCAATAAATGCTGATTTCCAAAGTACTCCATGTTCTCTTTGGGAGGTAGTGGGGGGAAAGGGCTGATCTAAACCAGCAAGACCCACAGAGTTAAATCACTTACAGTACTGCCAGATGAGCCTTGTGTGGCGCAGTGGTAGGCGGCAGCATTGCAACCGAAACTCTCCCCACGACCCGAGTTTGATCCCAGCGGAAGCTGGATTCTCTCTCGGGTAGCCGGCTCAGGTCGACTCAGCCTTCCATCCTTCTGAGGTCGGTAAAATGAGTACCCAGCTTGCTGGGGAAGGTGACAACTGGGGAAGGCAATGGCAAACCACCCCCTCTATAGTCTGCCAAGAAAATATCGCGAAAGCGGCATCCCCCCAAAGGGTCAGACATGACTCGGTGCTTGCATGAGGGACCTTTCACCTCTCACCTCACTTATTGTAAGGTTACATTAACAGAGTCTTGCAAGTCTGAAAGTATCTCTCTCCCCGCTCACCTTTACAGTCAAAGAAACTAGGGAGGGTCCCTTCTGAGACATTTGCCATGCCTCCATTCCTTCTGCGGACTCAGCTGCCTCTTATCTGACCACTGTTCAGTCTGTGGCTCTTCCTCCTGTCTCCCAAAGTCATTTCCACATACCATTACATGAGATTTTTACAGAAACAAGAGTAGAATGGCAGCCAAGGAGGCTAACCAGTGCCTAGAGGATGGGACATACCTGCATCAACCTGAACCAGCCACAAATGCCTCTCTAATCAGCTTAAAACTGCCAAGAAATGCTTCTCTAATCCCACCCACTGCTGGCTTTGTTTATGACATAGTGGATGCCAAAGAACATAGTTAATTGCCCAGTGTATTGTATGTTTACAGTGAGAGTCTCAAGGGTTAATTGATATGAAAGCCATGGATTCTGCACCTTTCTCAATACCTACTGAAGGACCCTCCACCCATCCCTGGGTTGGCAGAACACAATATGGGCACAAGCCGTGTGCCTCTGTTCCCAGTCACTGAAGTCATCTGCCTCATTGATGAGCTGGAGAGAAGATAAAGGCACTAGCAGAAGAAATATGTTGCCAGAGCAATTGTGTGGGGTGTTTAGTGCAAGTCAGGCAAGGCTAAAAGGGAATTTTCCATGTTAATTCTGAAATTTGGGGAGCTAGAATGAAAGTTATTATGGTCAAAGATTAGCTATAGATGATACAGATCAGTGGTTCTCAAACATTTTGGTCTTAGGACCCCTTTACATTCTTAAAAATGATTGGGGACCCCAAACAGCTTTGCTTTATGTGAGTTATATCTATTGATATTTACTATATTAGAAATTAAAACAGAGAAATTTTAAAATATTTATTTATTTTATTTCACAGACCCCTGAAAGGGTCTCGCAGTCTGCAGGGGTCCCCAGACCACACTTGAGAACCTGTGATATAGATATAGATATAGTTGATAGATATAGATATACAGATATGGAACATTACTTTTTAGACTAGTGTTCAAAACACTTTACATATAAACATATGGCTACCTTATAGTAGCTCGGTGTTTACCTCCTTCAGAGTGCACAAGCTTCCCAACCTGAGGTTCTTAATATATGTCGAAATAATATGATATTTGGAGTAATCAGCCCAGACACAGAAAATTAAGAAGTGTGACACATGCCAGAGTGGGCAAAAGTCATCAAGTGAACTTATTACACAGTCATTGTTTTAACGAGAGGTTTCTAGCTCAGAATAGGCAAGTTGCTATGCCACGTTGATTGGACTGAGCTCTCCTTGGAAACAGAAATGAGCCCCAGAGTTCTTCATTTCAAGGATGAACTGTTTTCAGCGCTAGAGACTTAATTCCAAGCACCTTCCATCCTTTCACAGACATGCTGGCTCCAGCATCCAACTGGTCCCATAGCTGCTTGACTATCTGCCCTCACCATTGAAAGCTGATTAGCTAGGACCTCCTTTTAAAGTTCCTGGGATGTCTTGGAGTAACCGTGAGGAACTTCACAGGGACTTCCAAGCTGCTTGACTGCTGATGCCTCTACAATGTACTTTGGTGAGGTTTCCCTAGTGGGACCTAAATCATTCTGAGGTAATTTATTTAAACTTTGAGACTAAGCCATCTCTCTCATGGATGCAGCTTTTACATTTGGAAATTCAAAAGCTACTTTAGATGATAAAAATATATCCCCAATTTACTACCACCATGCTCATTATCATGTTCAAATCCTTCTTAGGTTTCTTTGCTGGAAATAAATACAATACAGCAACTTCTGACAAAGGCAATGTGGTGGCATTCTTTCCATCATCAAATTAATCAGTGCATTTTACCCTCATGGAAAATGTAGCCATCTGAAAACTGAAGCCATTGAATTTCTCTTTTTTTCCTACTGAAATTATGGTGAAATAATTAGATATCTTTCTTAAACCTGTGCTGGTTAATGACTGCAATAAAGTCTTTCATTTCATTGCTTAAAGTTCTAACATCACTGCTAAAACAGGGAAAAAAAACACATATAGAGGCAGCATTAAAACTTACTGACTCTGCTGGGAGGTACCTATGAGAATCGTGAGATGAGACTGTTTTCAGCAACACCTTTGAAACAATTTTAAAAGCATGTTCATCTGCTAACCATAAAGTATCATAAAATTTTTCTGACAGTATTATTGGTGGTGGTAATGTTCATTTTGAAAGAAGAGGAGAAGTGAACTAGAGTGTAGCATGTTTTATAGCAGGGTTATTGACCATTGGACTCATAATAGATTGAAATAAATAAATAATTGAATAATTCTATGGTAAATTGCAAGAGGGTATAGTACTACTAATGAGTGATTGGAATACACAACTGGAGGAACCTGGAATTAGAGGAAGATTTGAATAATGCAGGAGATAGATTGATGGACTTCTTTACCACCACATCTGGAACAAGCAATATTGTTTGACTCTGAACATAGACATCACCACATGGACTACATTAAAATCAGATAGACTAATTAATAACAAACAAAGCTGGAGAGGTGCAATTCATTCAGCCAGGACACTTTCAGATGCTGATTGTGGAACAGATAATGAATTATTGGTTCAAATATGCAGGTTAAACTTAGACAGCTATAGAAAGTAAGTGTGCCAGTAAGTTATAACTTGGAGAATGTACAGTAAGAATAAAGATCAATGTTCAGAAAGTTTTAGCAGACTACACAGGCAAAAAACAACCTGAGGAGTTACAGGAAGGCATAAGAAACATTGTGAAAATCAACATTCAAAATATTCCCAAAATTTCAAAGAGGAAGAGTCCTAAGTGGTTTTCAGAACCACTTATCCTGATAAGTCAGAGAACAATATAGGATAAAAGCCTTCAGGAAGAAAAAAACCAACACTAACAATGACTGAATGGAGGTTTCCATATCAAGCAAGAAAGATGAAGATATCTCAGTCAACCAATATAAAATGAGAGCCCTTTCTAACCAAAATAGAAAAATTGCAATAACATTTACAACTAAGGTAGGAACTCTCAACTGAAGAGATCAGATAAAGGTAAATGAATTAAAGATAGAAATAATATACTGGAACCATTTGTATATAGAATTATAGAATGACAGAAACATTTGTGAAATGGTGCTATAATCAGGAACTGACTCCACTTGAAAGTGAGGTGTTTGTTTGTTTGTTTTTCAAATTTTGCCACCAGCCATCTATGTCTGGCAATAGACCAGCTATCACATGGTCTGCACACGCTAGCTGCAGATGATGTACCCACTGAAGAGTTTAAAGCTGCTGGAGAAGAGGCAGTCAAAGTGATAACTGCTTCATGTCAACAAATATGGAACAAGATCATGTGGCTTAGAGACTGAAGAGGTTTGGTGTTTATCCATATACTGTAGAAGGGAAACACAAGAAAATATGAAAATTACCAAACTGTTTCACTAATTCTGTATACAAGCAAAGTGCTGCTTATAATCTTGCAAAGAAATACAAAGAGAGGTGCCAGATGAATAGACAGTGTCAAATAGGTAACTTAATATGGAGAATGGAGAATACAAGAAATAGAAGCAGAGTTTACTTCTGCTTCACTGACTACAACAAAGCCTTTGAGTGTGTAGATCATACCAGTATGTGGAACGTACTAAGGATGTTCCAGATGCTTCTGGAGAATCTTTACAATAAATAAGAAAGTATTGTAAGAGATGAATTTGGAAAAATAGAGTGGTTCAGAATAGGGAAGGGAGTGAAACAAGGGCACATATTGTTCCTACATCTATTTAACTTGACAAGGACTATGTTAGAAGAATGACAGGATTTAGGTAACAGCTGGAATCAAAACTGAAGGTCAAACTGCTAACAATCTGAGACATACAGATGAACCCAGGTTGTTAATTGAAAATAAGCATGACTTAAAATAGCTCATTATGAAAGTAAAAAATGGAAAATGAAAAAACTGGGTTAAGAGATAAAGGGAACATCAGTGTCAACCTGCATGCATAGTGAACTTAACAGTATAATTAATGCAAAGAAATAGAGGAGGGAGATGATTTTGTTTTCTTGGCCTCAAGAATAGATAAAGTTGGACAATATGCTGGAGACATCATGTAAAGAGATACCCCAAGGAGGAAAAGGATGACAAACTTAGAAAAAAAACCATAAAGGATATTCATAGACAATAATGAGCAAATGACAAAAGCATGGTCTTTTCAGTCAAAACATAGACTGTGAAAGTTGAACACTGAGAAAGAGCAATAGATATCTTTGAATTTTAGATTTGGAGATGGTTACCATGGGTTGCAAGAAAAAACAATCATTTAATCCTGGATCAAATAAAGGTTGGCTGCTCCCTTGAAGCAATGATCAGCAAGCAGAAACTCATATACTTTGGGCACGGGATGCAAACATATGACAGAACAAAGAAGATGATTATGTCTGAAAAGTTTGAGGGAGCTGAAGACGACAACAGATACGGTGGATGACGGGGATCAAAGAGAATATTGGAATATCTCTGAATATGCAACAAGTTATTACTAAAGACAGCTCAGGATGGCAAGCATTTGCTATTACAGTCACAATGATTAGAACCTAATTAGTTGACACCTAATTAAGATATTGAACACTGTTATAGTAACAACTCGCAAAGATTTGTTCCAGCATGGAACAAATAAATTTGTAACCCTTTATGTGAAATATTAAAACACAACTACTCAGTAAAAAGCTAGAAAACATAAATTGGAGCTCCATTTGGAAAAATCTGTTACTACCAGGAAGGCCATCAGTTGGTGCAGTTTGTGAATTTGCTCACAGAATATGGAATATGGAATATTTCCTGGGATTTCTCTATTTAATTTGTTGAAATGCCTTAGCCATTTTTGAATGTATATCATTTGTTATATGTATAATTTAATTTATGCATATAAAAACAGTTTAGAGGTTTTTTAAAAAATAGGAAACATGTTTAACTGTGAATATAAGCAAGACAGTTTTACAGAATGCAGATTCTGTAGACTTTTGTACTATTTTGACATACATATATTAGACGTGGCATAATTAAATACCTTACCAGACCTAATGGATTTCTCACATTGTTACAGCATGATGAAATTATATTCTTTGCAAATGACTAAAATGAACCTGTTTTATTATTTTTAGCAGTCTATGAGAACTGGGACTGGGCCAGGCAGTAGCTTCAAGCTGCTCCCTAATTTTGGCTGGCTATTGGCCTGGCTTGACAGCATAGAAGTAGGGACCACTTAAAAAAATCTTAAATTAAGTTAAAAGAACAGAATCTTACCGTATCCCTGAATGTATTTTTCTTAATGCCAAAAGCTTTTGGGTGGTTCAGGTGGACTTTAAAATGAGATAGTGGCTTCTGTTTAGAGCAGTGTTTCTCTACCTTGGTGACTTTAAGTTGGAGTGGACTTCAACTCCCAGAATTCCCCAGCTGCTAAGGCTGAGAAACACTGGTTTAGAGGTTGTGACCCTGGGCTTTTCACCACTGCTGAGATGAAGTGCCTCTATCCATCCTTGAGCTGGCACAAAACTATGCCAGCAGGAAATTGGTTGTCCTATGTCTGATCTTTATCCTGTCTCTGTTGCCTCCATTATCAGTCACTGTAGTCACCTGCCTTCCCTCCGTGGTAATGGGATGAATAACAAAGCCTAACAGATCTTTCACAACCCAAGGTGTCCTTGCATGGTATCAAAAGAAAGCAGAAATGACTAATTTAAGATCAGGTGAACTAAGGATAACTTATGCCCATCTCATTTATGGGTTGTGGATGAGATGAAGGCAACCTCATGGGAAGATGCTACCAGGGCTTGTTCGGGCCATGGTTTGGTGCAAGCAGAGAAAGGCCTGTAGGCCTGATTTTCTCCCCACCTCTGAGACTGTCCCAAAGTCCAGCAGCCCATTTTCCAGCAGCTTAATCTTATTTGGGGAAGGCCATATGTGTTTTTTGCTCCTCAGTTGATGTACCATATATACTCGTGGATAAGCCCATCTGTAGATAAGCCAACTCTCAAATTTTTAACCAATATACCATGAAAAACAGGTCACCCACAGATAAGCTGACCCTTGAAATTTTCATATATTTTAATTTTCACAACTGGCTTATCCACAGGTAGTACATTTTTCATGGTATTTTGGTTAAAAATTTGAATGATGGCTTACATGTGGATGGTCTTATCCACAAGTGTATATGGGTACTATACTTTTAAAAAGTATTACCAGACTCCCAGTGGGGACATGGCAGACTGAACAGCTGTGCCCATGGGCTCAAAGGGGAAGAACTGACAACGCAGCAGTTTTTTTGGGCTCAGGCAAGTTTTTCCTGAAGCCTAGGAGTGTTTTTCCAGAAAAAGGAAAACACCTGGAATCACCTCATCTGTCCTCCAGATGGCTGCTTGCAGCCAGAAGATCACGAACAGTGTTCACGCTCAACTGGTAAGAGCTAGCCAGGAGGCTGGGACGTCACCATTTCCAAGCTGTGCTGTAGCCTTACACTAAGACCAGCCACCCCATTTCTAAATCACCTAATTTATATTTCTTTTAAGTACACATACCCTAAGAGAGGCATCCTACAACAAGGAGAAGTGGGTTCTCTTGGTGCTTATTGTTATTTTTGGGAACAATTTTTTTTTAATTCTTTTTAAGTTTTGGACTTTGTTTTCCATCCAAATATTAAGGAAGATAGATAGATAGATAGATAGATAGATAGATAGATAGATAGATAGATAGATAGATAGATAGATAGATATAGATAATTCGGTCAATGACCAGCAACATAAAATTAATAAGAACAATAAACAGCATCAAACTAAATCAAATGAATATGATTATACATAGACAACTATAAATCAAAACAATTACCATATAATCTCTAAATCCCTAGTAAAATAATAACGTATTTGTTATCTATCTATCTAAGGAGGATTGAGAGTAAATATTTGTCTCCCTGTGATTATTTTTGTACTACATTTGAAGATATTAGCATTTTCTTACACGTTGAATCAACTATTCTGAACTTTCAGTTTTCTGCTTCTACTTTCCCTGGGGAACTCTCTGCATATTTCACTTTCACTTGTGTAAACACATTCCGGAATCCTTTCATACCTTCAACTTTTACTGGTTAAGCTCCTAGGGGGCACCATAACCTACTGCATGAGACATGGAGGATTTTAAACAGACTTTCTCTGACTTCCACTGAGATTTTAAACAGATTCTTTCTGACTCCTACCAAATTTTTATGCAAGGCATTCAGGACATTGTGGAAAATATGAGGTCTAAAATGTGTCATCTGGTTGGGGATGTCATGGATGAAATGGAGGAATTTAACAGCAACAGAAATGTCTCTTCTAAGAGTGAGATGAGGATTTCTGTTGAAATGCTGGATGAAGATTGGATAGTCAAGTTGGAGAAATTAAAGGGAGAGATCAAGTTGCAAGCCATAAGTGAAATTGATCTTCTGATGGAACACCACGGAAAAGAAGGGGTTATTATGTATGGGAGGTCTTCTGAAGAGAAGTCAGAGTTTTTGAGGGGGGCAGTTGAGCTGTTTGATTTTTTTTAAGAGAAAAACTCTGTGCGCATTGTGGGGATGTATAAATGCTCTGGTTTATTTTGAAGTGGGATAAGGGTTTAAGAATATTTATCTGGATTGCTTTTAGGGTTTGACTGATTTCATTTATGTTTAACCATTTGGATTAAGATTATTAAGGAAAAAAAATAAATGTCTGGTTTTGGGTTTAATATGATTAAGATTATTAAAACTGTTGTATTATCAAGTACAGTGGCACTCATTTCACATGCCAGTAAGGTAATGTTCAAGATCCTGCAAGGTAGACTTCAGCAATTCATGGAGCGAGAATTTCCAGATGTACAAGCTGGGTTTAGAAAAGGCAGAGGAACTAGGGACCAAATTGCCAATATCTGCTGGATAATGGAAAAAGCCAGGGAGTTTCAGAAAAACATCTATTTCTGCTTTATTGACTATTCTAAAGCCTTTGACTGTGTGGACCATAACAAATTGTGGCAAGTTCTTAGTGGTATGGGGATACCAAGTCATCTTGTATGCCTCCTGAAGAATCTGTATAACGACCAAGTAGCAACAGTAAGAACAGACCACGGAACAACGGACTGGTTTAAGATTGGGAAAGGAGTACAGCAGGGCTGTATGCTCTCACCCTACCTATTCAACTTGTACGCAGAACACATCATGCGACATGCTGGGCTTGAGGAATCCAAGGCTGGAGTTAAAATCGCTGGAAGAAACATTAACAATCTCAGATATGCAGATGATACCACTTTGATGGCTGAAAGCGAAGAGGAACTGAGGAGCCTTATGATGAAGGTGAAAGAAGAAAGTGCAAAAGCTGGCTTGCAGCTAAACCTCAAAAAAACCCAAGATTATGGCAACCAGCTTGATTGATAACTGGCAAATAGAGGGAGAAAATGTAGAAGCAGTGAAAGACTTTGTATTTCTGGGTGCAAAGATTACTGCAGATGCTGACTGCAGTCAGGAAATCAGAAGATGCTTAATCCTTGGGAGAAGAGCAATGACAAATTTCAATAAAATAGTTAAGAGCAGAGACATCACACTGACAACAAAGGTCTGCATAGTTAAAGCAATGGTATTCCCCGTAGTAACATATGGCTGTGAGAGCTGGACCATAAGGAAGGCTGAGTGAAGGAAGATCGATGCTTTGGAACTGTGGTGTTGGAGGAAAGTTCTGAGAGTGCCTTGGACTGCAAGAAGATCAAACCAGTCCATCCTCCAGGAAATAAAGCCAGACTGCTCACTTGAGGGAATGATATTAAAGGCAAAACTGAAGTACTTTGGCCACATAATGAGAAGACAGGACACCCTGGAGAAGATGCTGATGCTAGGGAGAGTGGAGGGCAAAAGGAAGAGGGGCTGACGAAGGGCAAGATGGATGGATGATATTCTAGAGGTGACGGACTTGTCCCTGGGGGAGCTGGGGGTGGCGACGACTGACAGGAAGCTCTGGCGTGGGCTGGTCCATGAGGTCACGAAGAGTCGGAAGCGACTAAACGAATAAACAACAATTATCAAGTACAATGGCAGACAATTTATATGTTTTTTAGTTTGATCTTTATTATAGTTAGACAGGAATGTATAGAATGGTAGTAGGAAGGAAATAAATAAATGTTATCTTTGGGGGGAAGTTGATTAGGAGGTATATCTATATATCTATATATCTATATATATGGTGAGGGAGTATCTGTATTTAGTGATTTTTATAATGTGCCAATGGAATGATTTATAGAAATAATGTGATTTTGGTTAATATAGAGTAAGGGATCGATTATGGAAAACTGTTGTATATCCTTGCTGTTAAAAGTCGGAAGTCACCTCTTTTTGTAATTTTGAAAATTTTTCTCTTGTGTTTCTACACTTCTTAATTTTTTCTTTTTTTCTTTGTAGTTTTTCTTTGTTTGTTTTTCTGTAGCTTTTATCTTTGCTTGAAACTTAATAAAATTCTTATATATAAAAAAGTATTACCGTACATACTTGTGGATTAACCTATCTGCAAATAAGCCGAACCCAATTTTTAGGATGTATTTTGGAACCTAAAATTCTTGGCTTACCTGCGAATATATATGGTATGTATTCATTGGGGGTCAAAAGTCAGAGGGAATTGCAAGAACATGTGGAATTTCTGACAAAGTGAAACAGCTGGTCAAGTGAGGGAACTTTGGGGTGGGGGGGTGGGGGGGTGAAGCAACCACCACATTGATGAAAAGGTAAATAATTTCAAATAAATAGGCAGTTTTGACGTTGAGTTCATCCTTTATTCTTTATCAATGCTTCTAATCGTCAGTATGTTATCTCTATAGTACAGATGGCCTCTGTGTGAGTGTGAGTGAGTGAGTGTGTGTGTGTGTGGTACATGGCTTTTTACCCTTCCAGATATGTTAAACCTCAACTCCTATAATTCCTAGTTGGTTGGGAATTATGGGACTTTTAAGTCCAATATTGTAGGATAACAGGTTGAAAAGGCCACTCTGGTGAATTTGGCAGTTGTGAGATTTAAACTCGAGACTTCTTCCAACTGTTAGTCAGCTTGCAATGTTTTCTTTAAAAAGCCCTGGAAGCTGAAATATATTTTAAAATATACTCTTTGCTAAATAAATATTTAATTTACAAGTTTAGCTATAATAGTTAAATAATAGCTTGGGTTCTTATACCCAAGACTATTTGACACTGGATTCTTTGTGTTAAAATGTATAGGGGAACCTTTCAGTTAAAAAAAAACCTCTTACTTTGGAAGCAGTTTTGTACAGAAACTTTGTATTTATCATAAATTCAGGGGGAGATGGGCAGTAATAGAAATTGGAATAATAAAATTCATTCTAGGAGCCCAATGCAGACAAGAGCCACAGAGAATCAAAAGACATATTTTCATTACAAACGGGATTTTTTAAAACACGTGGATAGTAACAATTTCACTAGAGAATCTGAATACATTTGTCTTTGGTTTTGCACGACTGAAAAAAATAGCAAAGTTGAAATGCATAGTTTTCTAAAAATAAAACAGTTTTCTTCAACATTTTTTTTTCCTTGCAGGGCAATATGTTGCATAACTGTTACTCACCATGTAATCTTGAAAAGAGGATATTTTGGTCTTGGTGGCTCTTTTGAGAGCAGTGTTTAGTTCAACAGCTGTGACACTTTGCATTTCTTTCTGAGTTCTCCGCAGTCGTTTTAATTTAAACACAGCTGTTGAAAGGAAAAGGCAGCTCAATTGTATCTAATTTATTGTGTATAGTGATCTTAATATATTGTTGAAAGCTGTTCCCACGGTTGCAAATCCACCTGAAACAAGCCCAGAATATTCATGTTAAGCCTCCACCCTTCGCTCAATCTTAGGTTTGGATTCCACCCCCCCTGCTTTAGGTTCAGATTCAAAAGCTGTTTCTTCTTCTTCTATTATATGGGGGAAACCGACACTGCTAATATTAGCTAGTAATGTCAGTTGGCTGATGGATTATGAGAAATTAGCAATTCAGACTTAGTAATTTGAATGTAAGGTCCACTGGTTGCTGACAGCTAATAGTTCCTGGGAAATTAATGAGGCAAAGAAGAAGACTCAAGTTTTACTTATTCGATAATTTAATCTTTCCCTCTTGCAGCAGAGGTTGGTTCTGAAAAGCCTTTCATGCATCAGAAAGTTGGAAGGGACATGAAGCTGCAACTCATGGCCACATATGCACATGCAGACGTATGACAGTTACTGTATGCACAAATGAGGTAGACATAAGACAGAAATCTTACTGATTGTCTGAGTGTCAGGCTCTGCCTGCTACCCAGTAAAAACACAGACACTAGTGTAGGCTTAGGTTCTGGTTTTATTTGAGTAACAGTATGCGTGCCCTTTAAGAAAAGCTGAGAGTGAGTGGAGCGCGCCGGAATGGGATTTAAATAGCCCGCGCCGGTCAGCGCTCCACCCCTTATTACTTTGGGTGCACCCCGAGCCCCGTCGGTTCCGTTGCCGGTAGGTGAGGGGTCGTGGAGCCCCTCCTGTGCTCCGGGCGTTTCCTTAATTGCTTCCCTGGCCGGTGATGGTTCATTGCCGGGCGATCAGGTTCGTAATCTCTTTGACAGCTCGGGCGCGCCTCGTGGTCTGGTCTTGTCAATTACCTTCTTTGCAACATTGTATCTCTCTCTTCTGTGCCTCCGGCTAGAGTTGATACTTTGTTGCCAGCACCTGTTGCTCTCTTTTGTTAGCTAGTTGCCTTTTCCCTTAATCCGCCCGGTACCCATTTCCCTGCATTGTCATGCGAGCCGTTGCGATGTCACAAGCATTGCAATGGTGATCATGACATACTGCCCCCCTTTGAGAAGGTTAGGCTGCGGGTTTGGAGGGGTAGGCGGTATGGAAGGTGCGGATCAGGTCGGGGGCCTGGACGTCACAGGCAGCGACCCACTCAGGGTGTGGAAAGTGTTTCCACTTTACGAGGTATTGGAGGGAGCCCCGCCGCTTGCGGGAGTCAAGTACCTCCTTCACTTTGAATTGTTGCTGCCCGTCTATCATCACTGGTGGAAGGGGGGGCGTGCGTGGGTGCCACCGGGAGGGATCACTTGCCGGCTTGAGTAAGCTGCAGTGAAATACCAGGTGCAGTCTCTTTAAATTATGGGGCAGGTCCAAGCGCACTGTGACTGGGTTCACGATTTGTGTCACCTGGAATAGTCCAATAAACTTGGGGGCCAGCTTCTTCGACGGTTGCGGCGATTTTATGAATCTGGTGGATAGATAGACCATGTCCCCCACCTGAAATGTTGGTTGCTGGCGCCGGTGTTTGTCCGCTTGTAATTTGTACGCCGTTTGTGCCTCTTTAAGGGCGTCCTTGATGACCGGCCAGGAATCTGCGAGTTTCTCACCCCAATCACAGGCGGCCACTGTTGGGGATGGAGGCTGAGGTAGTTCAGGGATGGGGACGAACTCCCAACCCGACACTACCCCAAAGGGTTTTTTTCTCGTGCTTTGGTGTATCGCGTTGTTGTATGCGACCTCTGCAAATGGGAGGAGGTCCACCCAGTCGTCTTGGTGATAGTTTATGTAGGAGCGGAGGAATTGCTCCAGTGTGGCATTAAGGATCTCTGTGGATCCGTCTGTCTGGGGATGCCAGGAGGTTGACAGGGCTTGCTGGGTACCTATCAGTTTCAAAAAAGCCCGCCAAAACCTCGACGTAAATTGTGTGCCCCTATTGGTCACCAAGTGGGAGGGGCAGCCATGTAGGCGGTACACGTGGACTAGGAACAGTTTCGCCAGCTGTTGGGCTGATGGGATCGAGGCACAGGGGATAAAATGCGCTTGTTTTGAAAAGTAGTCTTTTACCACCCAAATGACCATTTTCTTTTGGCTGGGCGGTAAGTTGACTATGAAGTCCATTGAAATTTCATCCCAAGGGCGGGAGGGTTCAGCCACGGGTTGCAGCAGCCCCTGGGGTTTGCCAGCCAGTCACTTGGCCATAGCGCACACTGGGCAGGACGCCACATACGTCTTGACGTCCTTCCTCAGCGAGGGCCACCAAAACTGTCTCCGAGACAGGTGTAGGGTTTTCAAGAACCCGAAGTGACCAGCCTGTTTGCTGTCATGCGATCTGTTGAGGATCGCCTGCCGTTGTGAGTCGGGTACATATAACCTTCCCTCTGCCCATGCGAGGTCCTGATCCATAGTGACCTTGTTGGGGTTGGTGAGGAGCCAGGGGTCAGATTTTAATGCTGTTGTAAAATCTGCCCATAGCCCACTTGGCATTTGAGGTTGCCTGCGTCTAGGGGTGGGTTGCATCGTAGTTGTTTGCGAGGGGGGGCAGGCTGTCCCCGAGCGCGACCCCGGGTGACCGCTGCCATACCCAGCTGGGAATCGGAAAGCACCGTCTCTACGATGTCGGAGATAGGCTCCGCATCCTGAGGCAGTCGGGAGAGTGCGTCTGCCAGGAAGTTCTTTTTGCCTGGTATGAACTTCAGCTGGAAGTTGAACCGGCTGAAGAACTGAGCCCAGCGTATTTGCTTGGGACTGAGGCGCTGGGGCGTATGGAGCGCCTCGAGGTTGCAGTGGTCTGTCCAGACCTCAAACGGGCAAGTCATCCCTTCCAAAAGGTGACGCCAAGCCTCCAGCGCTGCTTTAACTGCAAATGCTTCCTTTTCCCACACGTGCCAGCGCCTCTCTGTCTCCGAGAATTTCCTCGAGAGATAGGTGCATGGCTTCAGGATTCCAGCAGAATCCTTTTGCAGCAGGATGGCGCCTATTGAGAAGTCAGAGGCGTCCACCTGCACCACAAAAGGCCGTTCGGGGTCCGGGTGAGCTAGAATTGGCTCCGCTGTGAACAGCGCTTTTAGCCTGTCAAACGCGGTTTGACAGGCAGGAGTCCAATTAAGTACGGCCCCCGGGTTTTTTACCTTGCGCGTCTCCCCGATGCCTTTGGTCTTGAGCAAATCGGTTAAGGGTAGGGCGATTTCCGCGAACCCCCTCACGAAGGACCTATAGAAATTCGCGAACCCGAGGAAGCTTTGAAGCTGGCGCCTGGTGCGTGGGCGTTCCCAGCTCAAGACTGCCTGAACCTTTGCAGGGTCCATCTCTACGCCTTTGTCAGAGATTCTGTACCCTAGGTAGTCCAAGCGCGACTTGTGGAATTCACACTTGGACAGCTTAGCATAGAGTTTGGCTTTCTGGAGCTTAGTGAGGACTTGCCTCACTAACCTCTCGTGTTCCCTCTGCATCCTCGTGTAGATGAGGACATCATCCAGGTAAACCAGTATGCCCTTGAATAGGTGTTCATGCAGTACCTCGTTGATGAGTTGCATGAAGACCCCCGGGGCCCCCGCAAGACCGAATGGCAGTACCTTGTATTGGAAGGAGCCCAAGGGGCAGTTGAATGCCGTTTTCCACTTGTCCCCCTCCCTGATGCGGATTCTGTAATACGCCTCGCGGAGGTCGAGTTTGGAAAACACCCTTCCCTTTGACAGGTGTGCTAGCATGTCCTTTACGAGGGGTAGGGGGTATTTGTTGGATAGGGAAGCGGAATTTAATCCGCGGTAATCGGTGCATAGTCTCAGGGTGCCGTCCTTCCCAAAATAGGACAGGTGCTCCAACCGGCGAGTTTGCTGGTTCTATGAAGCCCCTGGAGAGGTTTTTGTCCAAGAATTCCCGCAGCGCCGCTAATTCTCTCTGGGTCATGGGGTAGATCTTGGGCTTGGGTAATGGGACGTCTGGGAGCAGTTCAATTGTGCAGTCCGTCTTGCAGTGGGGGGGTAATTGGTCCGTCTCCTCTTCTCCGAAGACATCTGCAAAGTCTGCATATTGCTCCGGCAGTCCTTCGGGGGGGGGGGGTCGTGGGTATGGTCGACGACTTCTGCCCTCCCCACCATCGGAGCAGATGGTTTGTCCGGTGTCGGTGCCTGGTAGACCCCGTCTTTGAACTTGATGGAGCGTGTCCTCCAATCTATGTGTGGGTTGTGGCGTGCTAGCCAGGGGATCCCCAGCACTACTATGGGTTTCCCTATCTGGGTTTCCACAAAGTCTATGGATTCCTTGTGGGTGCTCATTGTCAGGGTGACCATTCCGGTCCTCTGGGTGGCCGGTCCCCCCCCCTGCTGTGGAGCCGTCTAGTTGTTGGAACGCCAGCGGTTTAGGGAGGGGGGAAGAGGGCAGTTTTAGTGCAGCGACAATGTCCGGGTGGAGCAGATTTCTGGAGCACCCAGAATCCACCAGAGCTTCGACCATAATGGCTCTAGGGCCATAAGCGAGTTCAATTGTCCCTGCCAGGATGGAGCAGTCGTCACTCACCCTGGGGTTGTTGCGCCCCTTCATAACCACCTGCCCAGCGGCGCTGCTTAGAGCAGGTGGGGAGCGTTTCCCGCCGGCTGTTCTTGGGCGTCGATTGTGTCCCCTGCGAAGTAGGCATCCGCGTCCTCGTCCGGGGTTGCTAACGCTCCTGTCAGGCGTCTGGGGGGGTTGGATGGCTTGTGCGGCGTCTTCGGTGTGGGTCTGGGCAGGCAATCCATCGTCCTGTTTTTGTAACAGTCCACCGCTTGGTGGCCCGTCTTCCCATACCTGGTACACTGCCTGCGGGCAAGCCTCCATTGTTGGTCCGCGTGCCAGGTCGGGTCCGACTGTGGGACTGGTCCTCTGGTGCTGGGAGGGATTTTGTCATCTGCGGTTGCGAGCAGGAACGTGCGCTGAGCGTGCTCCGCTTTTCCGGCTAAGCAAATCCACCCGTGAAGGGAGGCTGGGTCGTCCCTGTAGACTGCCCATTGTAGCACCTCCCGGTTGAGGCCACACTTGAACATGTCAATCAGGGTGGCCTCAGACCATTCCGTGATTTTGCCTGAGAGGACCTTGAACTCAAGGGCATAGTCGGCCACCGTTTTTCTTCCCTGGCGCAGTGCTTGAAGTGTGCACTTGGCCCTTTCCTTCACCAGGGGGTCCTCAAAGTAATGCTTCAGCTCGGCTAGGAAGTTGTGGAAATTGGCCAAGTCTGGGGCTCTGGACTCGGACATCTGTACGTACCAGTCCACGGCCCTATCTTGGAGCTTGGTGGCCACTGCTGAGATTTTTGTGGCTTCTGTGCTGAAGCAATGGCCGTATTGGGCCATGTAGTCCCTCGCATTTGTTAGAAAGAAGGACAGTTTTGTAGGGTTCCTGTCAAATTGTACGGGGAAGTCTTTGGCGAACCTCCCAATTTGTGGGACCCCTACCCATGGGTGGTGAGGGATGGCTCCCACTGGCCTGGGGCCACGAAGCCCTGCGACAGAGTCTCGTGGTTGGTCCCTTCCGCTCGGGGTTGTTGGCGGGGTGGGTATGGTGCCTCGATCCCCTCTTGCTCCCTGTGCCGCCTCAGTCTTGGAGCGCTCACCTACAATCGTTGCCAGGGACTGGAGCATATGTTCCAGGTCTCGTACCCTGGCTTCCAGGGCCGTGACCCTGTCTGGTGTGCCCTGGTCGTCCGACATCGGTGCTGCCAGATGCTGTCCAGTCTGTAGTCTTGCGCCTTCCTGCTCGGGCGTTTGGGGGTAGCAGAGCCTCCAGGTGGAGTAGGGTGTTCCCGTCCAGGGTCCTGCTCTGCCGGCCCATGTGAGGAGTTGCTGGTCCCCGACTTCGTCTTCCATCGGGGCTCTCCTGTCTGGGTTGGAGCTCCAGGTCTGGAACTGGGATGCGGTGTGGGCAGGGAGGGTGTCCGTGTCCCATTCTGGGTGCACCACCTCCAGCAGCTGTCGAGTCGCCTCTGCCTCTTGCGGGCCGTCCTTCACGCCTCTGGTGCAAAATGCTGGCTCCATTGCTGTCCCCGGTTCCGTTTTCGCCAGTTGAGCTCTCCCGCGGAAAATTTTCGTCTGGTGGAGCTTGGTGACTTTGGTTTGGTGACTCTCAGCTTTATGTCAGGCTCTGCCTGCTACCCAGTAAAAACAGACGCTAGTGTAGGCTTAGGTTCTGGTTTTATTTGAGTAACAGTATGCATGCCCTTTAAGAAAAGCTGAGAGTGAGTGGAGCGTGCCGGAACGGGATTTAAATAGCCCGCGCCGGTCAGCGCTCCACCCCTTCTTACTCCGGGTGCGCCCTTGAGCCCCGTCAGTTCCGTTGCCAGTAGGTGAGGGGTCGTGGAGCCCCTCCTGTGCTCCGGGCATTTCCTTAATTGCTTCCCTGGCTGGTGATGGTTCATTGCCGGGCGATCAGGTTCGTAATCTCTTTGACAGCTCGGGCGCGCCTCGTGGTCTGGTCTTGTCAATTACCTTCTTTGCAACATTGTATCTCTCTCTTCTGTGCCTCTGGCTAGAGTTGATACTTTGTTGCCAGCACCTGTTGCTCTCTTTTGTTAGCTAGTTGCCTTTTCCCTTAATCCGCCTGGTACCCATTTCCTTGCATTGTCATGCGAGCCATTGCGATGTCACAAGCATCGCAATGGTGATCATGACACTGAGTGCCCATGGGGGACTGTGAGCAAGCCCAGTCTCTTTATAGCTTCTTACAGTTCTTCACCACTACTGACCCAAACATTTTGCTGCTAGAAGCAGAGACCAAACACTTGCCCGCTACATTAGAGTCAAAGTTTTATCAGTTCTTGTCTTTCTTGAGTCCCCCCACCCCCCATACACATGCACCCTCAACCACTTTCATGGTGCAGTCTGAAAGAGGTAGCTTCACCCAGCTCAGGGCCACATTAAGGCCAACTGATGCCCCAAGCACAGCCCAACACCATGAAATGGAAACAAGTGTGATATCTGATGAAAACCTTCAGATGAAACTTTTAAACTTTAGTCACTCACCATGCCAAAGAATTTCTTTTAACAATGCAGATGAAAGTCAAACACAGCAGATAAGGACAATTACAAAAAAATCAACTAAGTTGAATGTGGTAGTGAAAGAGTTAAGGGCCTGATAGGTAGGGTAAAAAACTCTGTGGTGCCCCCTTCCCTTGGTGCCCTAAGCACAGGCTTATTTTGCTTAATGGCTCATCCAGGGCTGACCCAGCTACATGATAATATTGGTCCTGCTTTTGACGTTAACAAAAATCTGATTCCTGAACAGGTCGGAGATGAAGTGAGACAGCTGCTCCTGTTACGCAGAAATATGAAGCAACCTGCTTCAGACAGAACTACATTGTGCAAATGGAGAGAGAACAATTAAGGGAGATCACAATTGGCATCTTAGTGACAAGCAAATTTACAGCCTTGGCCCCAACCGCTCCAGGCTATAAAATGTCTTCAGCTGGACCTGGAGATGAGCCAGATTGGTGGTTTAACTGTTTATGGTGAGCAGAGTTATCTACTGTTTCCAGGACCACCAAAACCCAGAATAAAGCTTTCCTCACAGACAATGAGCAACTTCAAATGATGGAGAGTGCAGCGGCTAGTTGTGTATGTTGCTTTTCTGGCAAGGTTCCCCCCCCCAAAAAGATGAGCTTATTCTCTTCTTCCTGTTCAGCTGAATTTATTACGGCAGGAACTCTGTACGGGCATTACATTTTAGTAGCAATACAGGGGGACCTCAAGGAAACCAGCCTTTCAATGTTTCATGTATTAGAACATGCAAATATTACAGATTTGGTGTTTTTAAAAAATAAATAAATAAATAAATTGCTGTTTTTGGTGCTCCAGTTTCTCTTAGATAACTCAAATGCTGCTGCCTGATTATAGAAGGTGTTCACTGGCCAGGCTGATGGAGTTTCTAAAGGTTAATAAAAGAACAGCAAACAGCTAACAGCAATCTTGCAGAGTAGAAGTGTGAACCAAATAAGAGAACTTGCACATTAAGCTTAATTACGTTCAGAAATAAATTCAGTCTTTACACTGTAGTTAGATGAAGAAAAATAGAGATAACTTACTTTTATTCAGTAGATCTGGATACAAGTAGATTCATAGTAGAAAGCACTTAATCATCACTGGTTCTTTTGTAGACACTTTCTATGTGGAATAGAAAGGGCGAGGACCTGCATTCTGCAGCCCCCCTGCTTGCATGTCTGCCCAGAAGGGTAAAGGAGATTGTTAATCCCCAAACTCAAGGAGGAGGAGGAAGAGGAAGTCAGGTGACCCACGTAACATCCCACAAACACAATAGAGATGCGATTTGCTAGAGTAACCCCCTTATGTTTATGAGACAATGCTGAGTTGATCCCTGATAATTCCAACACACGCATTGTCAAAGGTGCATTTAGTTAACATGGCCTACCTTGGTGTTATCTGGATGGCTGGGTTCTCTGTATCCCTGCGCCACAGCAGGCCCATATTTTCACCTCTCCGGCCCAGATTACACATCCTGGGCAAGTCAGTGGCTTTTAACATTAATCTAATGCAGTGAGTGCCATGCTGCTGTATCATGTGACAAGGCACTCCTGCATTCTGAGCTGATCTTAATACTGGGAAGATTCTAAAGTGCCCATTACCTAAACTGATAGCACCCCAGACTTTCAAGGTGATTCCCAACACACCAAAATGTTTCCACACAATCGTGTGTTTCAAAATATTCTCTTCCAGAGACACAGAATCAGTTGATTGATACAAATTCCAAAGAAGCAATCCTTTTATTAGGCCAACTGGAGCTTTCCAAGCTAATTGCAGGTTTTCACATTGCCAAGAGCTCTTCATCAGACAAGAGGTCTGGGAACCAGGGAAAAAGGAAAGAGGAAAAGTGTGGCTGATGTTTGTGCCACGGTTGTACAGGTTGCATTTCGAGATGGAATGAGGCAGAACTTCCAGACCTGCAAATCACATGTCATCAGGCACAGAAATGGCGTTAGGTTGCACCAGGGGATCTCCTAAACCTTGTTGGGAAGAAAATAACAAGCAAATTGTTATTGTTGGAATTCCATTTTTAGGAACATAGATTTTAGGTATTAAAGCTGGAACAATTGCCATCTTGTGTGAGATACAGAAAACCTTTGGAAAACTGAAAACAAAATCTATTTCCCACAAATCCTGACTGCATTTTAGATGTTCTATCAGCTGTTGTGATCAGTTTTGATACAGAAAACAAGGATGGGAAGCACAGTTCTGTCTGTCTTAATCAGAAGCTATGTAGTCTGAAAAGCAAAGAGGGGCATTTCTAGAATATTTGCTGTTGAAATGTGTAGCAGAAGCAGAAAGAATGCAGGTCAAAGTTGTTGTTTATTCATTTAGTCGCTTCCGACTCTTCATGACTTCATGGACCAGCCGACTCCAGAGCTTCCTGTCAGTCAAAGACTGACTACTTTTCCCCCAAAATTCTTCTTAAAAATATAACTTAAAGGATGATTATCCCTCTTTTGGAGGGAGATGAGCAGTCACAAAATTTGAATAATAAATAAATAAATAATAAAATGATTATCTTAAAAAAACATATCTGTAAGGATACTGTTTCAAATAATAAAACGAACCTTGTCACACTAAACATTTCATCCCTAAGCAAAACATGAGTGCTCAAAATGAATGATTTTGCCGTATTTCAAACAGAAGTACTATTGGTGACTATACTAGCAGACTGAACTGAAATAGAATTCCTCCTGTGAATATTGTACCTACCGAGGTTTCAGCTTCCAAAGAGTGAACACTCTACCCAGCCTTGACCATTTTCTCACAGGCCTTGATTCTTGGACAGTGATAGATTCCCAGATGTTTTGCAAGTATAGAAATTAGGAACAGTGAACTGTTAATGAGCAGGGAATATTATAGTGCTAGATGCTGATAAGGGAGTGAGAACACTGTTTAATTTCTAAAAAAAGAGATGCAATAACTCAAGCTTATCTCACCTCTAGCAGGAAATGTGTATACAATGTAAATGTAGAGAGAAAAGAATAGACAAGATACCCTCTCTTTTTTTACTGATTCCAAGACCTTTCCAAGATCATATCATCAAAATTCGGCACTAATCACCACCAGATCATGGCATTGTGCATTCCCAGGCAATGTTTACCTAAAAATTAAAGAGAAATAGGTGTGTCAAGCCTTTGACCAAAAAAGGAATGGGTTAAATTGGTCCAAGTATCCCATCTCTTCCGGTCGTGTCCCTATGCAATTCCCCCATCACTGTCTCCTTGGCCACTGAGTAATGACTGCTACTATTACTTCTACTATATGTGATCCACTAGCCTTAAAAAAATTACCTCCCTCTGGTTTACGTGTCTTGAAGTATTTATTTAATGCAATTTAAGTACTGGCAAGGAAAACAGATTGTGTGGCTTATTGTTCCCTAATGTCCTTCATATTCTTCTCTAAATCAGTCTGCTCTGATTGAAGGTTCCATGGGATTTGCATCAGGATTCCACTTGCGTTTATAGACAAGTGATCCCAGACAGATATATCCAACTCCCTCTTCCCTCTAAGAAACCTAATACATCATCCATATTTTATCCCACCCCCCACTCATTTTTCTTCTCACATCTACTGTATGCTATGAGATTGGCTAGCCTGAAAAACAGGGACAGACATAATGTCCTGCAGTGAAATTCATGGTTTGCTGGGGCCTTGAATTTGTTTCTTCAATATGGTAAATCTAGAGGTATACAACCTATGGCACTTCTGATGTTACTGAACTTCAGTTCCCAATTATCCCAGTCAGCCTGGTCCAAGATGAGGAATCCCGGGAGTTGTAGTTCAACAACACTGGCAGTGCCACAGATTTTCCTTCCTCTGTGCTGAAGCCAATTTAGTGGCCTGCTAGAACCACTAAAATGGAGCAGAGCCTATAACACAGCTGAGAAGCTGGCACAGAAAAAGGAAAATTATCTTAGATAGCTTCAGTGAGCATGCCAGAGAAACACAGGTTATTGATCTTACGCATTCAGCCCTCCCAAGCATAAAGAATCACACACTTAGACAGATTAGGTTAAGATAAGTAAAAGAATTTCTTACTGACTTTATTGATGTTTCTGTAACATCCATCTTGGTGGAAAAGATGAAGTTCCTTTGTTCTTCTGTTCTTTCTAAATACTTAGTTTGCCCTACAGCTGCCAAGAGCTGTGTGGAAGAAAGGGGCAGAATTCTTCATCAAGGCCCAAGCACACGGCCCTGATGAATGGAGAGCAGAGCTTGCTTTTCCCTGGGTAGAAGAAGGGAAAGATAGGAAGTGGGAGTGGCAACAAACAGCTTCCTCAGAGTTGCACTGTGGGACAACTCAATTTACATGCTAATTCACATGCTAATGCGGCATGCTGGATTTGCCAGGACTTCCAGCATGTGCTACCCACCACACTTCACAGACACCTTCAACCTTTTTTGTGTTTTATCTGACAAAGTTTCTGGACTGCCAGTCTGCCAGAAACTCCGCAGATGATGCCTTTCTAGCAGTTAAGCAGTGCAGTGATGGGGAAAGTTTTAGCAGCTGATTTCTGGTTTGTCATACACAGAATGCTCTGTGTTACATATAATTGCAGCTACCTGGTTTTCTGTCTGTAGAAAGAAATCCCTGTTAGGTTACTTTATGCCAATTTCTTAGTGATCATGTGAATTCATAATTCTGTCACCATATGGAGTAACCCATCTCAAACTGTCACAAATTTGTGATGGAGTAGGTTTGTGTTCCAATCTGTTTCAGGTTTGGGGAGGGTGGGGAAGAAAGGGGTGCAAGGATGAAGCAGAAATTTGCACATATTGAACATTCCAATGCAAATAATAAGAACGAATTTGCTGCTTGAGAATAAATGGATGTTACTAGAGAGGCATGGTGACTGTACAAACACAGTCCCTGTCAGGAATGACAGATTGGCTTGTGAGGTGGGCAGAGATTGATTTTTAGATGTAAATAATCAGGGTAAGATTATCTATTATCAAGACAGAGGTAAGAAAAACATTATACGGAAATGTCTACTCCATAGGTCCTGACAACTTTTGAGAGAATCACTCTCTGGACAAGGCCCCAACTTCATTGCTGGGTCCAAGAACAAACTTCTCACAGGGCAACCTCCTGTTCCCACATATGGATCAAAATCAGTGCACTTGTCAATCAGTAAAATAAATCAAAATCTTTGCTTGATGCTAAGGACACCAAGAGTGATTTCTGTAAAGGTAGGTCAGATGAAGAAATCTGCACATTTTAGTGTGGATTTACTTTTTGAACCAACAGTACCTTTCTCAGATTGCAGTTTTCAAATAAAGATGTAGAACAAAATTGTATTAATATGCATATAAAATGTGTATTAGTCAACCAATATAAAAGTGCATTGTGCCTGGAGAAAGAAGCTATAATCGACAAGACTGCATGAAAAATCAATCCTTTTCAGTCAGGCTTCAGCCCAGGTATGGGACTGAGAGAGCATTGATTGCACTTGTGAATGACCCCGGTGGGGGGCCATCGCTTTCAGCTGCTGCTGTTGAATGCCAGGTCAGCCTTTAATAAAGCCTCACTCATCCGTGACTTAATTACATAGAGGAGGGCTGACCTGGCATACATCATTGAGACCTGGATAGGTGCAGAGCGGGGAGTCTTCCTCTTGGAAATCTGCCCATCTGGGCTTTAGGTGTGGCATCAGTGAAGACTTGAAGGCAGAAGTGGTAAAGGGTAGTCATGGCCGCCCAGCTTTCGGAGGCACAGCCCCATAAATAACTGCATGTGAGACCCTGTTGGCAAAGGTGGGCTCTAGGAATTAGTTGGGATTGTCGCTGCTGTACCAGCCTCCTTGTTGTGTAAAAACGTCCCTGCCTGAGCTGCTGATTCTGTGGTCAGGTTAGCAGTGGAGTTCATTTCCTTAGTTAAGCACATTTGTATAGCCGCCCATCCCACATAGTGACTCTGGGCAGCGCACATAAAACAACAATCAAATACATAAAAACCATTTAAACAACAATTTTAAATTAAAAGATAAAAGCAAGATGAAAACAACGTAAATTCCTGTGATGGAATGGGAGGGTGACCTTGGAGTACAGAGGGAAGAGATGCTGCCTAGGAAACAATCAGGTAAAAGGAAAGGGAGTCCCCAAGAGGGTAACCGTCTAAAGAAGAAACTTAGGAAAGATCCACCCTGACCTTTCAAGAGATTAATAGGGAGGGCGGGAGATTTGTACTTTCAGACTGGCAAGTTTCTGCTAATGTAGCCTTACAATAAAGTAGAATTAGCTCATCTAGTCGTGTTTCCTGTCTGGTTTACCTGGGAGGGCTGACAATTCCCCAGGCTTATGGTCTTGAGGGACTTCAATATGCCCTTCTTAGGTGTGGATTTGGATGAGGCTCAGGAGTTTATGGCATCAATGCAATCATGGACCTGACCCAAGTCACTGAGAGCAGGGTTACCTGACCTCTGGCAAGAGGAAGACGTGTCCTCCTTTTAGTCTTCATGTCCTCTGTCCAGCAGGCATAGCCTTAAGAGCAAATATTGTCTGCCTTTTTAAGTATCTAACTGAGCAGCTTTTCTCTGCGCTTCCCTAATAAGTGCTAACCACAAGTTAACAAGCTCTGCCTGCAACTGAAAAGACCTTAATCAGTTACACTCTGAAGACTTTTGCCTCCTAACCAGCTCTTGGCTCGCAATCATGAGTGTGCTACGCAAACAGCCAGTGCTAGCACATTCCTCTCAATGTGTATTCCCCATTGTGTACCTCACTTGTAATCCCTTCCTCTCCAATGAATGTAAATACAAATATTGAACAGTTAGTGTCCTCTTTTCCAATTGTCCATGTCCTCCTTCGCCTGTTCAGATATCTGGTAATCCTAATTGAGGACCCAATAGAAAGCAGCCATCATACACTGGATCTGTTTTTTGTCTCAGGGCAGTGGTGGCAAGATCTGGATTTGGAGATGATTACCATCACTCCCTTGTCATGGACAGATCACTTTCTGGTTGGCTTGGAGCGGTTGGGTGTTTTCCCCAGCCACATGAAGGCTGGACCTATTCAATTAGTCCACTTCAGGTGCTTGATGGATGTGGTTGGGTTTCAGAGGGACGTCGGGGTTGTTCCTGAAGGTCTTGTGCACAGTCTGATTGAAGCCTTGGTTGCCACTTGGAGTGAGAGGGTAGCTACACCTGTAAATCTGATTATGCCAATGCAGCATCTGTTTGTGCATGGAGCCCAGGGTTCCCCTTGGTTTACAAAGGACCCAGATGATGAAATGGCAAAAGATACCTAGAGCACCACTGGAGGACAACAAGAAGCAAATCTGATCATACATGGCTAAAGGCCTCTATTAAGGACTACCTTGTGGTGATAAAGGAGGCAAAATATCCTTATTTTTCTGCTCTTATGACATCTATAAATAGCCAACCAGTGGCCCTGCTTAGGGCAACCTGGTGTTTCCTTGGAAGAATGGAGCCAGAAATGTACCTGCAGGGCCACTGTGGAGAATACTCTAGGCATCTGTCAGATGCAGTTGCTCAGATCTTTTCAAAGCTGGCAGATCCCATGGAGCTCACTGCGGCACAGTCTGGCTTTATTATCTGGGATGAATTTGATCCTGTTAGTTTCAAGGAAGCAGACAGGGTCCTTGGGGCTGTGAGCTCAGCTGCCTGTGTATTAGACCCTGGTTAACTCAGGCTTCCCAGAAGACAACAAGTGCTTGGGTCCAGGCAGTGGTGCATTCATCCTTGAGAGAGGAAGTGTTCCTGCTAATGCTTAAGGAGGTGATGGTCTGCCCTCTCCTTAAGAAGCTATCACTGGAACCAACCATATTGGATAACTTTTGTCCTGTCTCCAACCTTCCCTTTTCAGGGAAAGTTGGTTGTTTTAGGGAAGATTGTTGAGAAGATTGCCCTGGAAAAAAACAGATTATCTGGACCATTATCAGTCAGGTTTCAGCCTCAGGTATGGGACCTAGACAGCATTATGTTTGCGGATGACCTCTGGCAGAAATGGGATGGTTGGGGGAGGTTCATCCATTCTGGCTATCATTGATCTCTCAGCAACTTTCAATACCATGAATCATGATATCCTTCTGAACCAGCTCAAGGGTTTTGGAGTGGGGGCCACTGTATTACAGCAGTTCTCTTCTTTCCTCCAGGCCTGGTTCCAATCAGTGTTAATTGGGGGGTGGGGGGAGAGATCTGTCCCAAGACACTTCCTTTGCAGGGTCCCCCTTTTCTGTTGAATCTATCCATACTCTCCCCAGCCCTGCTGGTATGCTGATGATACTATTACATATTTCTATGCTGAGCCAATCAAGGGATACTGTCAAGGTTGTTTCTCAGTGTCTGGAGGATTCAGGTTTTAGGACTACATGGACCCAGTGATTTTCCCTCTTTAATTCTCAGTGAGGTAGCACTCCCCCAGGCAGAGTTGGTACAAAATTTGAGGGGCCTCCTAGAGTCATGGTTCTTGTTTGAAGAACAGGTGGCAGCTGTGGCTAGGAGGGCTTTTGGACAAATCCATCTTGTGCATCCACTGCATCCTTTCCTGGATCAGGAGGCACTGCTAATGCTCAGTCAGGCCTTGGTCACCTCCCGAGTGGATTACTGCAATGCAAACTACATGGGGCTACCCTTGAAGACCATTTGGAAACTGCAACTGGTCCAGAATGCAGCAGTGTGGTTAGTATGTATGTATGTATGTATGTATGTATGTATTTATTTTCTATCCCTCCTTTATTATTTTTATAAATAACTCAAGGTGGCGAACATACCTAATATTCCTTCCTCCTCCTATTTTCCCCACAACAACAACCCTGTGAGGTGAGTTGGGCTGAGAGAGTGACCCAAGTTCACCCAGCTGGCTTTCATGGCTAAGGCAGGACTAGAACTCACAGTCTCCTAGGTCTAGCCTGGTGCCTTAACCACTAGACCAAACTGGTTCTATATATTATAGGTGCACTTCAGTACACCACTGCTCCATGAGTTGTAATGGCTTCAAGTGGGCTTCTAGGTGCAATTCAAGATGCCGATTGTCATCTATAAAGCCTTTCATGACATGGGACCAGGTTATTTGCAGGATCACCTCTCTTGATCATTTCTGCCCATCCCACAAGTTCTGACAACATGATCATGCTCCAGATCCCATCTGTTAGTGGCATCTGGCAGGATTCAGTAAGTATACTTTCTCTGTTGTAGTGCCTGCCCTCTGGAGTATCATACCATTTGAGATTCATATGGCCCTGCTAGCATTTTGTAAGTCCTGGATGTTTCATCAGGTATGGGGTCTGGAGGTTGGGTAAGCCCATCAATGTGATTCTGTGTTTTTTTATGGTTGAGTTGAGTTTGTCCTTGGGCACTATTATTTTATGACTAATTGTTGTTTTGGTTTTTGTTTGGTTTTTCAATCCTGTGTTCATTGCCCAGAGTCACACTTGAGAGATGGGTGGCTATATAAATTGACATAATAAATACATGACATAATAAAAATGCATATATTAGGAAAAATGCTGATGAAAATATACAATTTTTTCTATGAAATTTGTTTTTCCAAAAGTTCTCAAATCAATAGAACAGAAAATTCATCATTCATTCATTCATTCACTCATATGATTTATATGGCCACCCATCTCACAGCAGTGATTCTGGGCAGCATACGAAATTAAAAACAATAATTAGAACAACAGTCTGAGTAATAAATGTCCAAGGTCCCAAAAGTAAAAAAAAAACCCAACACAATAAAAACAATGTCAGCTAGAGACATTCCTTTGTCTCTGCCAGGTTCTTTGCCCTGTCTGCCTTTATAATTTATTTACTTTAGATTCTTTTAAGATTGATGATGAGGATGAGGAGGAGGAGAAGGAGGAGGAGGAGGATGGAGATGGAAACTGGCATGCTAAAAACCTGCTCTTGGCATAAGCTTTATTTTCCAAACCCCCAAAGAATTCTTAGAAAATAAAAAGGGTGGGTGGCTACAACCTTGCATTCTGCATACACAGGAAGGGTTTCTTATTTGTTTGTTTGTTTGTTTGTCAATTTCTATAGCTGCCCTACTCAGCAAGTGACTCAGAGCGGCTTGCAACAATAGTTCCTTCATAAACTGCAACCCTCCCCTATTGGAATTCAAGGAAGACAGCTGTGTTATAAGCATGAAGGCCGCCTCTTCGCATATAACTCCAGCCTAATTAGGAAAGGGGAGGAGCTAGAGTTATGCACAGGGTCACTGCTTCTTGCTTGCATGTTGGATTGTATTTGGCCTAAAATTCCAAGTATACAAACCAGGTTATACACCTCTCTTCTATGACATCTGGGCTTGTTTTTTCTGGTGGAAAAAAAGAGTATGTGTGTTTTTCCCACCCTCCAGAGAAAATCCAAACCCTATCCTAGGATAGGAAAAGGCTCAGGATATGGAAATTAGTCCCAAACCTCATTCTCTGGCACTATATATCCCAGCATGGGAAAATGTCAGGGCAGTGGAGAAGGTTATTTATTTATTTATTTATTTATTTATTTATTTATTTATTAAATTTATTAAATTTATCCCTGCCCATCTCCTCCCATCAGAGGAACTCTGGGTGGCTTACAATAAAATAGTCAATTAAAACAACAAATATAAAATATTATATATATATATATATATATATATATATATATATATGTGTAATTATAAATATATAATTACCTGTCATAGGTAAATATAAAAATAAAATAAGAATAAGAATAAAATCCAAGTGGCAGGAGGGTCTAATACAGTCCATACATGGGAGGAGTGCTCCAAGGTACCAGCCATGCCCATGTGGGACTACTCCCCTCTCTGCCCCAAGCAAGGCAGCAGAGCCAGGTCTTCAGGTTCCTCTGGAAGGTCAAGAGCGATGAGGCTAACCTCACCTCCGGGGGCAGAATGTTCCACAGGGCAGGAGCTGCTGCAGAGAAGGCCCACCTCCTGGACCCCACCAAACAAAATTCTCTCATGGACAGGGTCCACAACATGCCCTCTCTGCATGATCGGGTGAGATGGGTTGATGTAATGGGGAAGAAGCAGTCCCTCAGGTAACCTGGTCCCATGCCATGTATGGCTTTAAAGGTAATAACCAACACCTTGAATTGGACCTGGAAGCAAACTGGTACCCAATGCAGCTCATGTAGCAGCAGTGTTACATGTACCCTTCTAGAGGCACCAAAAACAGCCCGTGCAACTGCATTCTGGACCAGCTGAAGCTTCCGGATAGTCTTCAAGGGTAGCCCCATGTAGAGTGCATTGCAATAGTCTATGTGGGAGATAACAAGGGCATGAGTGACTATCAGAAGGGCCTCCTGATCCAGGAAAGAGCATGTAATAAAATGCATTTTCCCATTTCTCCCATCAATCTTACATTTAGAAGCACCAGTATGGTATGTATGTGTGGAGAGAGGGGGTGTCAACACATGTAAAAAGGGGTGGGGCTTTGACTGCCAGAGTTGCACCTGCCACTTTGATGCTGTACCCCACCCTAGAGATGCCTCTGCCTACTTGTGCCAGCCTGACACAGGACCCTCTCTTGTTCCAGGCTGGGTTTCTACAAAAGACTCAGCCAAAATATACCTGCAAACTGTGGCTGCAGCTCAGCTTAAATGGGATTCAGGAGGCACTCCAGTTGCCTGGAAGAAGCTAAGACAACGTCGGGATCACATTTTTCCCCCTCTCTCTCCCTTTGCACTGTGGGAAGGTAAGACAAACTGCACACATACACACACCCCACACACATCTCTTCCTTGCTCAGAGCCTTTTGCAAAGCTCAACAGATCAATATGCATTTTCCAGTCCATCAGCAGGTGTTGGTGTGAGCTGCGTGAGGTTATGGAGGTTTAGCCAGGAAGACAGCTCAGCTCAAACCAACTTTTCTCCCAGTGTCAAAGAGGCCTGGAATATCAGCAGGGGATGAGCAAGCTGCCCAAACGCTCAAACAAGCTACCCCACCAGGGAGCCAGGTTTTGGAATATAGTACAAGAGCAGGAAAGGGGAAAAGCCCCATGGCTGAGGCCCGGCCCCTTGGCTTTGCAGAGAGCAAGTTATACCCAGCCCCTTTGATTCATTTACAGCTTAGGAAGACCTCAGCCTGGGTTCTTCTGATCCAATGAATTAAAAACTAGGGATGAGATACCAAAAGGAGGGAGGAAGAGTTGAGCATCATCATTCAACAGGTGCAGTATTGAACTTCACAGTAGTAAATTCTAGGGATTTTCAAAAATTATTATTTTACTCATTTAAAATGTATGCTGCTCTCTGCATTCGAAACGTTGAATTATAGTATTGTTGCAGCCTTTCTTATGATGACTATTAAAGGAAGAGCAAAACTAACAGAGGAAAGAGTTTATAGCTGACACAACAGCACCACTAATTAGAATATGAGGACCAGGTCTAGTCATCTTACGGATGTCTAATAAAGCGAGAGGATGCTGCCTTCTAGGGAGTGAATAATTTCTTACACAAAGTAAGCAGCCATGGCATTTTAGCTTGAAGCAAAGTACAGAGGGATTGGGGATTATGGTTTATAGATCGTGGCATGGCAAAAAAAGGGTGAAGAATTCCTTTTTGGAAAACGAGAGGCGTCACTAACATAAAAGGAAGGATTGGAGAGAGCAGCTAAAAAGTACACTTTCCTCTTGAATAATCTTATGTGGAAGGCTTTGGGGGTAAAGAGTCTGATCTTGGACCAGGGAGCTTCCCAACTCCCACCACTTCCAACGCTATAGCTCCATGAGAAATTAAATCTTGACGTGGTAAGCCTTGGTCTGTTTTTCTTAAAAGACAGTGATTTCCATCAGCCCACATCTTTGAAAATAAAATAAATTCTAATTAACAGCTTCTCTGGCACCAAGGAATATGGAGAGAATTGTTTCCAAGATCTTCTTTAATCAAAGGAAGGGGAGACCAATACTTAATTAAGTAAGAGGCTTGCTGATTGATGGAAAATCACTCCTTTTCTGCCAGATAAGACCAGTTCCCACCTGGGTTGATGACTGGGTAGGAGGACTGCACTTTGAACAGTCCTGGCAATTGTTGGCTTAAGGAAGATCTGGTTTGGAAGCACAGACAAGCACAGCAGTATGCTTTGAAAGCCCAGAGATGTCACAACATATGAGTGTGTTTAACTATGCTTAGAAATCACACTGCAAGTTTGGATGTTCCTTAATCCCAGTTTCATGTGGGCAAACGTTTGAATTTTTTGTCAGATTGGCTAGTACATGAAGTGTGGAAAGGGGACATGTGTGCAAACAAACAAAGCAGACAGTTACCCAGAGCAGGGTTCACTGCATTACTCCCTGGGGCTGTGGTGGCAAATGTAATCATGCTTTGGATCAAATTCTTAAACTTTGGCTATGGCAACAATCAATACTTCCATGAAGTTGTGAAGCAGGAATATCTTCCATATTCAGAGCTCCTATGACGGACTGCTTAGTCTCTGCAGAGGCCTGGGCTCAAATCTCACCCAGCCCCAAATCTCTCTGGATTCACATATCACCTTAAACCATAATATGATTTTTCTGGGCTGGAATTAGGATGATACTTGAACTCAGTCAATGAATATCTGCCAATTGTCTTGGGTTGGCCAGGTTAGTCATACACTTGCAGTGGGTGATTTCCCTAGGAATCCGCAACCTAGGAGCAGAATTTCCACTGTCTAATGCTTGAGTGGAAGCAAATGGTGGGTGGGCTTGTTTCAACATATCTAAGAGAGAAAGGGCTCTGTGGTCTCAAATGACAAGGACTTTGAAGGGACGGGGTTGGAGTGACAGAATCTGATATGGACTGCTGGCTGGAGCTGTGAGAATGTGTAGTTGGTCCAGAATCTTAGTGGTTGTTAGTTGAGAAGTCAAAGAGTCTTTTCTAACACTGTTCATTGCTCCAGACTAAGCCTTTTCTTATACAGAACAAAATTTTAATTTTCAAGAATCTGAATGTTGTGTTATATCCCAATAGAAATAAACACAAAAACATAGTGAAACTACATTCAGTTCCTCATCTTCTGCAGAGCGTAGGGGGTTTATAAAACCATCCAGGAAAAAAAAAAGATAGGCCTTTTTCGGCTTCATTGTAATTCTTATGTGGATGCATGGCTTACTCTTCAATCCTACAACAAGTTCAGCCAGGTGTTTAGGCGAAGACAGCTCCTACCATGTCAAAGGCTACTTCAGCCCCAGTTACTACTGACTGGAGCCATCCTTTTAGGAGTCAAGAGACAGAACACAAGCTGGGGGACAGGAAGGAGGAGGAACCAGCTGCAAAAAATACCAGTTTGCACTGGACAATGAACATGTCCCTACCCCTGAATCTGATACGTAGGTAATTCTGCCGGGGTGGGGAGGGGCTTGTAAATCATGGTTTATGGCTTAATGTTGTGTGAGCTAAGCAACTATTTCTTCAACCAACCATGGATTAGGTGATCCCATTCTCAGTTCCAGTGGATTGTGAGAATGAAATGGGGTTATAGATAAAGCTTTTGAGAGAACCCTACATGCCCGCCCAAGCTTCTTGGAGAGAGTAAATTAATCATTCGCCTCCTCCAATTCCTTTTCGGTAGATGGGTTTGCAGCCTCAAGTATCATGACTATCCTGTACATGGCCTATTTCTGGGGTGGAGCTGGAATATTTCCTCATGACTGGCAGAATCACAGCAGGAATGCTCCTGAGATCGCACAGCTGTCCCCAGACTCTGTCTGGATGAAAAAGAGACATGGAAAAAAGACTTTGTGAGATAAAGCATTCAGCCCTAGACTATGGCTGGAAAAGTGTTTGTCTTCTCCCTTGCTCCTTCTCCTCTCTCCTTTTCTTTTATGAGCCCTGTTGGGTCAGATCAAGGGTTCACCTCCTCCAGCCTCAGGAAATCCCATAAATCAGTCATTAGAGACTTCTCAGGGATGTTTCTGGCATTCATGTTTTTGAATCTAGACTCCAGAATCATTAATAAACATGAATGCACTGACTCTAGCTATAAAAGCAGTCTACATCCCTAAGTATCAGCCCAGCTAGTGGCCTGAATACAACAAGTATAAGCTGCATAAAGAACTTCTTTCCCTCTGGACTCTTCTGCACAACCAGCTAACCATGGGCAGGCAATGCTTCAGCAATTGCATTGAGGGGGCTTGGACACACAACGTCACCCTCAGCTTGCCTCTGTCCTAGCGCAGAGGCAGCCTGCAATTTTGCTTTGGGGTTCTGTTTCAACAACACTTTAATTCAGTCTGGGCAATATCTACCCTCCTGTTGGTCACTGTATGGGGCAATTGGCACACCTCTCCCCTTGGTCACTGGTTGCTGCCTCTTTGGCCATTTTGGGAAGTTTGTGTCTGAGGAGAGAAACATGCCCACCTCAAGCCTGACCACTGCTATGCTTTGCAAGTAACACTAAACTTTGCCCCTGGAGTCAAATGCTTTCTCTTGGCAACAAACTCTCCATCCTCCATTGTGCCACTCTCTGAAAGAGCAGTATGTTTCATTTAACGAAATTGGGGGGAAAGTTGTGGGTACAATTCAAAAGTTTTTTTAAAAAATAAAAACCCTGAATCCTGTTGGTCTGCTGTAGCCCACAGCCAGCAGTTCTTTAGACAAATGAAACTTCCTGCCTGCTTCATGGTCTTCACTCTTCTCCTTTTCTCCCCCACCAGAAAGCAGGCATCTCTACTGACAGTGATGAGAAATTATACTGACAAGCCATCCCACCACAGTCTGACACCAGTGCCGGAGAGCCATTGCAAAATAAACTGTGGCAGGAAGAAATCCAAGATAATCTGGCATCAAAATATTTATATACTACATTCTGACCTCTCACTGAATGCATTGTTTTATTATGGGAAAGTGCGGCAGAAAAGGTGCTCCAAAGCCAGAGCTGTGGTGTTCCTGCCTCTGACCCCATTCATCACTCCTCCTTATTGAGGTACTCCAAGTATCCACCTTCCGTCATGGGAAAGCAAGGAAGTCAATTAATTGAAGAACATAAATCAGGCAGTTAGGATAAGAAGTGCTGCCTGGTGCAAGGAAACCCTTTCATATAGGTAGGCACTCGGAGATATCCAGAAGCTGTGATGCTGCTAGCTTCCTAAATGGACTTTTTATTTATGCCCACAGCCGCTGCTTTTTAAATCATGCAGATTTCCAGTGGGAATGGCTTTCATCATTACAGAGATACATTAACAAAAAAAGACTTGTATTTTTCGCTTGCCGCTTGTGGGTTAAAGATGCAGAAATCTGAGAAACATTTATGACTCCCAGCCACCATGGATTATCCAACAGAGATTTGGGAGCCTTGTTGCTGGCTATCAGGATCAAAGGAGATTTTTAAAGCGTTTCTGTATGCATCTGGGTGCCACTTGGGGAAGGGAACAGAAAATAGAGGGATGGGGGAGGAAAAGAGCAAGATTACTTGGCACAAATCCCCATCAAAAGCATTCCAGGCTGCAGCGTTTGTTTCCTCGTGCCATCTGTACATGTAAACATATGAATCTGAATGTATAGCCCAAAGGATCAAAGCTGGTCAGAGCTAAACCAATTTCACATTTAAATTAATAATTATCTGATCCTGATAATTTGGTCTTCCAGTGGTTCTAGCCAGGTTTCAGCATTGGGCATTTGTGAGTTTGCAGCAGGATGGTTGTTGAGAACTTTCTTACCATATATTTGTTGAATGTATCCAACCCAGATGGAGTCATTAAAAGGACATCCTTGGCAAGCTGCAGAAATCACAATGGAAAGCAAGGGAGGAGGCAGCTAAAATATGTTGATCTTATGTTATTATGAAGATCCAGCTTGGGGAAGTCTCTCGTGCTACTAATGATGCAGAAAGTGTCTGGGGATGAGTAATGGAGCTGTCAGGCTGTATGGAGAATGGTGTGTGTGCTGAGTGACAGGAATTGCTACCCTGAGTTGGAGCCTCTTTCATCAGGAGCTGAAAAATAGAAGAGAGATTCAAAATGGTAGCTTTTTAAGCAGACTTTGCTGAATTGCTTGGAATATTTGCTAATGGTTGCTAAAAATTTGACCTGGGAAAGCTGTTAGAGACAAGAACTAGACTGTTATTCTCAAAGTAGAAATGTGCCATTAGGATGGAAAATTAAACTACCTTGGTCATTTTTTGAATTTTGAAAATGTGTATTTTATGATACAGATTTTCCAATTTGGAGTGGTGGTTGTTTTTTTTAATTAAAGACATTTTCACCTCTTATTGCTTATTAGTCCTACTACCTGAGTGGATAGTTTATTAACTCTTTTTATACCATCTCTAATCTTCTATCATTCCTTTGTCTATATACCTGTTGGTCCATATACCATGGAGCTTTCTAATGTCCAGATGTTCAGAGGAGAATCTTGTTGTAGTAAGGAATCTTACAGCACCTTAAAAATCAACACTTTTATTTTGGCAAGAAGTATTTGTGGACCCAAGTTCAGTTTGTCAAATCAGGAAGAAAATGAAATCCAGATCATGAAGAAAATAACAGTACTGAAATTTATTCTTATGGTTACCACTTTATTGTTTCATGCTACAGTACTGTTCCTTTGCTTATCAAATGCAGATTATGATCAGGGACCATACTATTCCAGCAAGGAAAAAAATGAATCTCTTCAGAGCGAAGGGAAAATCCTTCTTAAAACAAATTTCAACAGGGAAAAATGGTTGGGGGCAGGATTGGCAGGGTTTGTAGACAAAACCAAAAATGGACAAGATCAAAGACAACTTGGGGAGGAAATACTCCTTTCCTCTTTCTGCCACCTATCATGTTTTGTTCTTTCTTCCATTCTTCCATTCTCTCTGACACACAGAGAGAAGGAGAATGAAGGAGAAAGAGAGCAGCAAGGGGCAGGTGGGTGGAGCACATAAGGAAGTTGGGACTCAGGTGTGGAGACATAATCTTAAAAGGAAGGCTATGGGTTTAATGAAAATCCTTATGTGTCCCAGAGAGCAGATGTTTCACAACATTGCTCTGGGGTTAGAAAACTCATTGTATACAATCAAATTAATACATTCATGCTAATTGCATTAAATCAAATAATATAAAAGTATGAGCTTCCTTGACAGATCAGACACTACGGAGGCTGACCCAGTCTAAAACTGAAATGAAGCACTAGAAGTGCAGAAGAGTTTGATGTGGCTCCAGAAACTGAATTTATGGAAGTTCTGCAGTTTAAAAGCTGGAGAAGCTTGTGATCCACAATACCTAAAATTTCTGCCACCCTCATCATAGAGTTATATTCAATTCAATGGCTGAAAGATTGTCCAGACCTGCAAGAGCCCCATCTCCTAGTTCCTCAGCTATAAAGTACATAAAACATGCCATTTGTACAAGTGTAGATGGTCTGCACACACACACACCAAGTTCTGTGCATTAAAGAAATGAAGCTGCCATGTTGGAACCTCTTTATTTTCCTTGCAGCTGGGAGATTTCATACAGCTTTGCACCTCCCTGACCAACATGGAAGCAGTAAAAGTGCTTTAAGATGAACTAGCAAAAATGCTACAGCTAGAGGAATCCCAAGGGTGTTGTGTTGCTGTGACACTGAAATGAATTGTTCATTTCCAAGTCCTTATTTAACATAAAAGCTGCAAAAAGGTGTGGAAAAGGAACAGGAGTTTCTGTGCCCTACACTTCAAAATCGGTTTGGGGCTACTGGACATTGTACATCACATAACAGGAAAACTATGGGTAACGGGGTTGCATGATTTGGGGAAGCCCAGTTGTGTGTGAAAGAGTGGGTGGGTGCATATACAGCAGCAACATGACTGGCTGCCTCTAGGGAAGTTCCCTGGGTGGGAGTGGGGGTCAAAAAAGTCAAGATGTTGGCTGCAGCTGCAAAATCAAAGCCCTGCCTGTTTTTACATGCATTACACATGGCTCCCATTTGGCTTCTGCGTGCAATGTTAAGTGCTGGTTTTCATCTGTAAGGCTTGTTGTGGCTTGGCACCTAGATAGCTCTAGAACTGCTTATTCCAACTGGATTTGGCCAGACCAACAAGACCATCTTGGGAGAAAGAACTAATAATTCACCACTTTCAGGAACTAAAAGGGGTTGAGGCCATAAGGCTCTGCTTTCAACAGCAGCGCCAGCCCTTGAAACAGTCTTCCAGCTGAAATCCAACTAGCCCTCCCCTTCACCCCCAAATGCATTTAGGAAAATGCTAAAACATGAGTTCTCTCCTAGAGCATTTTTGTTTAAAATTAGCCATCTATTTATATTGAATATAGTATTTGGTTATTTTATGCTATATTGATCCTAGAGATTTTTAATCAGATGTACCATGAATGTTTTGGTTCTGTTTTTTAATAACTTGTGAACTGCCAGGAGTCATTTTATAGTTGCAGTGGGATATAAATACAATCAATCAATCAATCAATCAATAAAATGATGGTGTGGGAGCATCCTTTGGGATGATCCAGAGCTCAGTCTGAGGATGCAAAACCCCAGCTTAAATTTCCCAGAAAATGCTTTCTAGTACCTAGAGGTTGAGAAATATTGCCCTAAATGAAAAAATGAAGTAGCATTCCATTTGAATTGGTGAAAGAGCCTATGACACGACACTCTGTTCTTTCCTGCCTGTGATCATCACTACAGCAATGCGTGATGTGCAACCTCAGTAACTCTTCTTTTCGCAACCCCCCCTTCTCCTCTGCCCTTGCTTGCTGCTTTTATTATGTTTACCAAAGTGCCAATCAAAGATAGCAGTCCAATTTCCATCCTCCATTGACACATATTTTTGAGACCAAAGCTAACAATAAGCCTTAGCACACAGTGGTGCCCGAAGCACAGATATTGAAGTGGCACACGTTGATTTGAATTGGGGGAGGGTGGCTGGGACAGAACAGGCAAGACTCTAGCTTCTTAACTTGTAATCTTACGGCATTGTATCCATATCTTTTCTTGAACAGGATCTTGCCTCTGTCCCAGTACAAATCAAACATGATATTGAAATGTCAAATCCAGTGGCCTTTGTTTATCACAGAAAGATTAAATAAGCATATACTAAACAAAAAAAACTCTGAAATTGCTTTTATATTGTGGTTTGGAAGGAAGGAATATCTCTGCCCATATGCATGCGAAGTACTACACTGTCTGTTAAAATTGAATAAATAATCAGAATTCTCCAGCAAGATTTAAAAGGTTTTAAAAGGACCTTAGAACAACCCACCCTGCTGGAGGAACATGGGCAGATTGCCTTAATCATAGACACCAGTTAAAGAACGCAATCATTCTTGATAAGTTAAATAAGGGATATAAATATAAATTACAATTATAAATATAAATATAAATATGCAGAGCCTTCCCAAGCCTGTAGTCCTTCAGTTGTGCTGGTCTATAACACATCTGTAGTTGTCTCTGAAAATCTACAGAGAAGCAGCTTAGTGTGCAAAGGATTCTACATGACCAGGACAACAGTTCAGTTGGATATTCTGACTGTGTGGAAGCCTACATATAAGTACCCATTTAGACATAGGATTGTTTGATTGAATACATTTAGAAGCTGCCTGAATCCAGAATGTCTCACGCTTACACTTAAAATAGGAAAACAATAAAAAACAACCCTAAGTGTCTGGACAGACTACACAACAACAGCACCCAGGGCTCCACTGCAGAGAACCACTTTTACATCTGGACATCTGGAGGGACAGCCAAGCAATACATCTGATGTTGGAGGTGAGACCAGGAAACTAAATTTGCTGCCTGGTAATCATGTGAAGAAAATATGAAAGGTAATATTAAGGAGGATATCTAGCAACAACTATTTTCCATGATGCATGAATGAGCATCAGAACTTACCCTGAACTCTGCTCACTTCAAGAAAGCAGATTCATTTGAGGGGTCACTGTTGGAAACAGGATGCAAAGGCAGAGGAATACAGTATAACTTTGGCCTGATTCAGTGGGGCTTCTCTCAAACAACTCTTAAAGAAGGAAGCAACTGAAAACACACAGCAGCCATAAAATGGAAGTGAGCCACATTAAGCTGTGTCCTTCTAGTCCATCTCTGCCAAAAAGGTTTTGCCCGCTAGTGAGTTTTGCGCACCAATCAATTACGTCTGCTTATTTTAGCTGTCTCATGCTTTTTTCTCCAAATGAGTTAGGGTTAGAGTTAGGGGTATGATTATCGATTGATGGTTGATGGTTACCTCTGTGAGTTTATGTACCCACGCTGTAACGACAACAAAGATATCCGCACCAATCAATTATGTCTGCACTGGGCAAAACCTTTTTGGATGTGAGATTTTAACATTAGTGGTGGGCAAAAAAGGAACAAGACCCCCAAACACAAAAGGCTGCCTCAATAGCTGTGCATTAAGCATTAATACCATCCAGGCCCAGGGGCTTCTGGCTTCTGGCCTCCAGGAATGAAAAGAGATCGCCCATCTTGGATCCAGTATAAACCTCTGCTAGGCTTCTGGTGCCAAGCAACATTATGCAAGGACATAGCAAAAGGGAATGGTGCTTTTTGCCCTTAACTAGAAGGACAGAAAGACATTTTACTGATCAGAGTTGCCTCTGTTCAGGATCCAAATATGCAGTCCTAGATTTTTTTTTTAATTCATTTCTTTGGAGATGCACCTCACTTGCCACATTGCACTTCAGTTCACAAAATAATTGCACCTGCTACAGTTTGACTGACTGACACCTCTTCCCTCCCTCCCACCCAATTTCTTGAGTTGCACTAAACTAAAATCACAACTTACTGGCTATGCTGTTTTCCTCACTATACCATTTGATCCTTCTCTATGCGACTGTGTCCCCACAATCCTTGCAAACAGGAAATATTAAAGCTCAAGGCAGTCTAGATTAAAGTGGGGGAGGGGGATGTCTTTGCACAATCAACTAGTATCTTGATAATGTGTATCTGATCAGCACATGATATAAAACTGACACTTCCATGTCGAAAGGGTGACCATATTTGGTGGAGATTATTAAAAAAACTCTACTTCCTACCTATAATTATCATGGACATACTGTAGCTTGCCAGATCTTAAATATGAGCTAACTAATTACTCAGGTTTAAGCCATTTCCTCACTGATGATTTGAAGTGCCATCCAACTATTGCTATGCCAGTGTAAGACTAATGGATGGATTTTGTATCACCACAGTGATGGCTGGGTGATGCTCTAAGACACTATAAATCACTGTTGAAGAAATGGCTTTTGTTCAGATCCTTTCTAATTGAAGTAATCTGCTTGCAAGTGAACTGTAGTAATTTCATCAGACAGGGCAGATCTAAGCTTTTCTGTTTCTTCTGCAATTCATTAAATCTAAGATCTGGAACTAGTCAGGTTTAGCACAAGTTCTAATCAGCTCCTTTCCTAGCAAATTCAGAAACACATCAAGAAAGGTAGAATAGGCACACTAAATCTGGGAGTCCACAATTCCAGACAAACACAAAATGCAGCAAAGTAATACAGAAAACTCTTCCTCTTTGCTGCCATTTAGTAATCTCGGGTTTTGCAGCCCAGACAACTACCATGAAATAAGCCATATTATGACCAACTTGGTCTTTAAAGAAGTCGTGTTGACTAGGAATTATGGGAGCTGAAGTTCAAACTGAAAAGCACTGGTTTGAAGAAGATGGTATCAAACAGAATGAAGGCAAAATTGGGAAGCCTGATCTCAAAGCAGGAAGGCAAGCTGATTCTGAGGGACCTGCTTGCAACAAGGATAGAAATAGAGTAATTTCAGGATGACAAGAGGAACAGGAAACCTCTTTCTGTAGAAATGTCCCCTTATTTTAAAATGAATAAATTACTCTGGTCCTGTTGCATTGCAGTCACGGACTAACAAAAGTGATAAATGCACAAGGACACAAGACCTATTTTTCTCCAACTTTGAAAGCCCGGGGAGAGAGGGAAAGTTCCTGGCAGACGCTGGCCTGCACGCAAAGAATTAGCAAAGAAGGACTTTTCTTCATTGAAAATCTCGTCTTAGCTTGGGTGATAGATTGCTGAGCCTGATGAAAAACGTGCTTGCAAAGAGACCATCAGATCAGGGATGGGGATGGGGGGACTTGTTTGCTATAAGAGGCTGATACCTGAGCCCAAAGGGATGCAATAGCCAGGGGAGAAAGTGACACTTGTCAAATCAACAAGTAATTGATCCGAAGTGCCAATTTGCAGCAACTAAATATTTGGTTTGTGTTCTCAGGATGTCCTCAAACAAACTTCAATTAAGGAAGCAAGAGGAGGCAGGAAGAGACAAGGGACCACTGCTAACACTGCCACATATTCTTAGATCCAGACAAAGCCGATCGATCTGGAAGGATTTTAAAGAGATGCTCCAGTGTTCCCACTGCTGTCACTCCAGCAAACAAGCGCCCAATGTTTAGCATTCCAAAGAGGTCAGTCTTTGATTGAGAAACATTCACCCAGTTTCTAAACACACCCACTTCCACTTAATCCCTGCAGGGCTCATCAGAGCAAAACAAGGAAAGCTGCATCTCCTTTTTTCAAACTGAATTCTGATCAGGCTCTGATAACGGTGGAGGACCCAATATGGCCCTCATTCTGCATGCAGTCCCCAGTCTGGTGTTTGTGCACCCTCTAGATCAGTGTTTCTCAACCTTGGCAACTTTAAGATGTCTGAACTTCAACTCCCAGAATTCCCCAGCCAGCATGGCTGGCTGGGGAATTCTGGGAGTTAAAGTCTAGACATCTTAAAGTTGCCACAGTTGAGAAACACTACTCTAGATCACCACAGAAATTGGGTGGCAAACCACCAGGGGCATCCGCAGGGAGGTCAAAAAGCAAAGAGGGCAGCCACACTACGCAATCAAAGCCCCACAACCATGTTAAAAAGGGTGGGACTTTGATCACATAGTTTGAGTCAAGGAGGTGCTGACAGCGTACCCATACCCACTCCAAACCACTTTGCTGCATCCTGTCGGCTCCTCCTTAGCTCAAGTGCGTCTTTTCCTGGGTTCATAGGTCAACCATGTTTGCCCAGGAAAAGATGCAGCTTCTTTTGGGAAATGTCAGCAAGTGAAATGCACCTATCCTTACCCTGTCCAAAGCACTTTTCACATTTCAGTCTGAAGCGCTATACCCTTGCTTTACTGTGACAGCAGATTTTATCACAAATTTCTGTCTTCTCATGCAATGTCTGCAGGGGGAAGTTTGCATTTATTAGAAGAACCAATGACTCCTAAATCCTAAAAGGATATAGTTCAAAATCTAAGGCAGAGCAGATAATGGCATACCCCCCTCCCTGAATTATTTTGGCACAAACATCCAGCACAAACATCCGGAAGTTTTCCTTCCTTCCCTGCAAGTACAAATACAGTAACAACAAATTCAACATTTTCCACCCTTTTCACAGCTCCCAAATCTGCTGCCTGAAACAGTCACTAATTCAGTCTAATGGCTTGCTTGAATGCCATGGACATTTTCAGAGGAATATTTGGCACCAGTTGGGGACTGGCTCCAGATCCAACTCTCATAACATTGGGGCACTGAGCTAATTTATTTCAGATTCTGCTCTGATTGGAAACCTCAGCAAACCTGCTTCTGGGCAACCTTTCCCTTTAAATTGCGGTTTCTGCTGTGGTTCTGCAGTTCGGTTTGGCCCCGTTTCACATTAGAAATTATTCTTGCCTCCATGAAACTATGCTAGAATGTTTGGGGGAAAACATGTAGAGTGTGACAGTGGAACCAATTATCCAGAAAGGTGGTGGACTTCCTGTCATTGTGTGTATTCACATGGAAGTTCGACAGCCATCTGTCTGAGATGCTTTAATTTGGATTCCAGCACTGAGCAGGGAGTTCACTGGATGACCTAAATGGTCCCTCCCAACTCTGTAGTTCTAGGAGTCTGAATTGTCCATCACACAGAGGCTGCAGCTGTCTTGCCCATCTGAGAGGCAGAACTTGTCTCTTCATTCATGCATTGTGTAAAAGTTTCTTGTCACATAGTCACAGCTCTTGGGAAAAGTGGAAAATAGCTGGGATAATATCCTACCAATCAACACAAGACTGGGGTCCCACGTAACACTAAGCCATAAACCAAATATCTGAACCACAGTAACTTCATACATTTCACCAAGCCAAAGCCAAACAAATCCCATCATAGCTTAGCTTAGCATTCTGTGGCCTTAATTTCTCCATAACAAGAAGAAAGTTCTACATATTTCTGATCTCCTTACAGCGGTCTCAGTATCACAGACAATTAAATCCCAAGAGCAATGATAGATCAAAAATATTATGCAAGCAATGGCCATATCCGTCTTGGGCTACTAAAAGGAAGTTTTGCACAACCTGAGCTACTCAACCAAGCCAGGTAGATTCCTATCTAGAAATCCGTTCCTTTAGCAAACTGCAATATGACTCAGATCTGCTTGGAGAATGCCTTTGAAAGTCATTGGAGCAACCATTGCCAAACCTAAGCTAAACTGCTGCAAGAAGACAGTAGTTTCGTTTGCCAACAAACCAAGCAGAAAATAACAGGGAGGACAGAACCAAGTAGACAGGCAAACAGTAGCTTTCAAGCAGACCTCCAACCTTTGGCGACATGATTAAATGGTTCTTAGTTGGATGTTTCAGGTGAAAATATTAGGGAAATGCTAATAATGAAGGGAATGTGCCAAATGAGATCATTATTACTATATGTGCCCCATAAACCCTTTCCTTAATGCACCTCCCTACATTGCTTTTCATTGACCCTGATATTAACCTGGAGAGCAAGACTGGTCCATAATTGATGGAGGCAAAGTCTCCTGTCTAATTATAAATAATGCTTGTAATGATGAGAACTTCGAGCATTGTTCAGTCAATTGTACTTCAAGTCACAGTGCTGTAAAGAGATCTGGTAATGGGGGAAAATTGTACAGATGTGTGTAAGAGTGAAAAGTAATGAAACCTCCTTCTGCTGTTAATCAAAAAGGAATGGGAAAAATGCAGGGAGCCATTGCTGGGTGCTGTGAAAAAGAAAGGGAATCTCCTTGCACAGGAAAGTCCATGAATAACAACAAGGCTTTCAAAAATCAGAGAATGAGAAAAATAACCAGAGTCCCGATGCATCTTATCCAATGATGGGGTGCCAATTTGGTAATAGCACCTTAAAATGTAATACTCCTTTGCTGCGTGTTGATTGCACTTCTAAAGAATAGCTAAAAGTTCCAGTTCATCTGGCTGCAGATCCTTTATTAAAGCTCACTGGTTGGGCTCACACACTGAGCTAAGCCATGGCTTGGCTTAATCATGTTTTTAAAGGAGCCACAAAGGGCTCAAACATTCTCACATGCACCAAGCCATAATTGATATTGTTTGGTTTGAGCTTAGAATGTTTTGTGAACCTAACCATTGTGATTTGGAAATTATGGTTTCTGGCTTTGCATGTTATATAAACATAATTAATGTTTGTTTAACCAATAAATCATGGCTCAGTTAACTATGCTTAACATGTTGCATGAATGCAAACAATGTGTTTTACAAACAACCAAAGAGAACAGAGCATTGCTAAATTCAAAGGAATTTCTTTTAAATAATTATGCATTAAGATGGTAGCCATGCTGCACCTTTTCATAATGAGGATGCCTTTTGTTGTGGCTAGAAGATTTAGGCTGCAAAAATCCAGATGGCCACTAGATGGCAGCTAAGGGATACAGAAAGCACATTCTTTGCTCCAATTTAACGTTTTGCAGATTATTGCAACCCATATCTGATAGCCCTATCATGCCCAGTAAATTTAATCAAGAGATTCTTTATTACTGGGTTCTTTGCTTGCTTACTCTTGAATATTGTTTTATGATTAAATTTATAACACTTCAGAGTATATGTAATAGAAAAACTGTATCCTACATGTATAATTAGGGATTTTCTTTGCAACCCATCATAAGTTCCAGCACTTCAAAATCAACCACGATACCACTGAGGAACAAAATGCTACACCTTACCAAGATCATAAATATTTTTGTCACATCCAAGGGAGCTTTCATATACCGTCAATGATCAGTTTGCTGTGTTATTCTCATGCACTGTTTTACAACTCTTTGATGCCAGGCAATCTTCTTTTTTAGTGAATCCTGCAATACGCTCTTTCTTGACAAAACTATTATGGGAAGACTTGTTTGAAAATGTTGCAACTGCTCTGGAGCTCATGATGTGATGCAAATATTATGTCATCATACAACCCCAAGATATAAAATCAGCTGTATGCAGAACAAAGGAAGTGATGAATTATAAGCTATCTAGAGAATTTGGTTATGCAGTGACCTAGTAAATTCATTAAACTAAACTGTCTTAATCATTTTATTATAAATCTGAAAAATCTCTCCTGCTCAACAGGCGCCATACTTCCTAAGCTTCTATAAAATGGTATTTGATGTGTTGCTAAAAGCTATACAACAGATGTATATATGTAATAGACACAGCTCAATATTGTATCTCAATTTTGTTAAATGGCCCTGTTCCCTGCAAGGATTCCTACAGACACATTCAATGGCAGATAAAAATCAAGAAGAAGAGGGCAAGGTCACTCTTAGATTTCTTAATAAAATACCCAGAACTCAAGGACTATGACAATAAAAAACCTGACTGTATCTCAAGTGAGGTACATTGTGTTGATAGTCAATTCTTTATCCTGTTGAGATTTCTTGGAAGTGCAGGGGAGTTTCTTTTATGGTTCAGCATACAACATTTTGCTATTTGGAACATCATTTTAAAACAGAGGTGTACAACCTGAGTCACTTGGTCCATATGAAGTCCCCCTTCAGTGGGACCCCTTGGGACCTCTAAAAGTTACCAAGTTGTAATTTTAATGGGACAGAAGGAACAAATCACAGTACTAAACACTGGACTGGAGATGTAACTGGACTTGTAAATGTTAATGCTACCATGAATCTAAAGATTCAACAGCATACAAATTTAATAAACAAACCTATATGAAATTAACCATTTTTTGTCCTGGTCCTATCCTCTACTTTTTGAATTGTAGCCTTGGCCTCCAAACTTTGGGTAACCTGTTCTATCATTATGATTTTTTTTTTCTTTCACTGTTATCTATTTTGGGCCTCCCTTAGGAAACCTATACTTATATCTAGACATGGGTGAAAAGTCTCATCCTGGTGCCCTTTGGATGTATTGGCAGTGCAGCCCACAGAAAACTCTTTGGCCATGCTGGTTGAGAAATCTGGAAGCCATAGTTCCAAGACTTCTGGAATGTACTGGGCTGGGGAAGTTTGGAATAAAGGAAGAACCCTGCCCATCCCTAAATTAGTCTTCAATTATGTTGGAATTATCAGGGATCAACTCAGCATTGTCTCATAAGCATAAGGGGGTCGCTTTAGCAAATCGCATCTCTGTGGTGCTTGTGGGACGTCATGTGGGTCACCTGACTTCCTCTTCCTCCTTCTTCTTGGGCTTGGGGATTAACAGTCTCCATTACCTCGTGGGCAGACATGCAAGCAGGGGGGCTGCAGAATGCAGCTCCTCGCCCTTTCTATTCCACATAGAAAGTGTCTACAAAAGAACCAGTGATGATTAAGTGCTTTCTACTATGAACCTACCTGTATCCAGATCTACTGAATAAAAGTAAGCTATCTCTATTTTTCTTCATCTAACTACAGTGTGAAAATTGAATTTATTTCTGAACATAATTAAGCTTAATGTGCAAGTTTCCTTTTTTGGTTCATGCTTCTACTCTGCAAGATTGCTGTTAGCTGCTTGGAGTTCTTTTATTAACCTTTAAAAACTCCATCAAGGGTTATCAGCCCAGTACAGACCGGTACAGACCAGTGCAACCCAACAGAGTCCAATATACTGACCAAGAACTGATTGTTGAAAAGGCTTTGGCCTCACAGCCAAAAAGAAAGCCACTTGCACATTTAAAAGGCAAAGCTCAGAAAGTTTTTTTCTTCTTCTCTCTGAACAATGGAGAAAGAGGAGGGAGTTCCCCCCATATCAAGATTGACTGAGGATAGTTACTCAGCATGGCTATTCAGATTGAGGATGCAGCTAGACTTTAAAGATTGCTTAGATGCTCTCGATTTACCCAAACCTAAACCAGAGGATGGGGACGAAGCCAAAAACCAATGGAAGAAAAAGGATAAGAGAGCTAAAATTCTTATTGCCAGATCCCTCCCAGATCACAGATTAGCAGAGATTAAAATTATTGCTACTGCTAAGGAAATGATTGAGAATTTATGCACCCTATACTCAGAAGCTGATGATCAGAAAGTGATCTCTTTGTTACAAGAACTGCATGCATGTAATTTGAAAGACAATGGAAATGTAAATGACCACCTGATCAGGCTACGGGCAATCAATAAGCTGAGCACAGTCCAGAATCTCATGAACGAAAAACCTAAGATGTCTTTCGTGCTGAGTACTTTGCCAAATAATTTTTTTTTCCATTTGTTGCTGGTCTGAATATAGAAGGGAAAAATCTGTCTCAAATTTTTGGAATGATCAGATCAGAAACACGAAGACAAAATTTGCATAACAACAGAGAGGCTGGCAGAGACATTGGTTACCTAGCAATGAAGGGTAAACATGAGCCAGAGCAATCAGTGACACATCAGAAAAACGAAAGGAAAGAAAAGAGAGCAATTGTGTGTGATTCATGTAAAAAGCAAGAACATATTGCAAGGTTCTGCAAAGACAAGAAAGTTTTTTCCAAGGAAAATTCCAAGGAAAAATCTTTTAAATGTGAAAAAGCTTTACACACAGTTTATAAAGCTGATAACAATAACTGTCCTAGATGATGGGTAATCAATTCGAGGGCCAGCAGGCATCTACGTGGGAATAAAAGTGACTTTTGTGAGCTAAATGAAACCACAGAAGGAAGCATAACATTAGCAGATGGCAATTCAACTTCAATTCAAGGAAAAGGAAGGATGCCATTGCGATGCATCAATGGAAGTGAATACAAAGATCTCAAAGCAGAATATGTTTTCTATGTGCCAGACTTAGAAGTTAATTTACTAAGTGTCTCAGCATTGAATAACAAAGGCTTTGTTGTGATTTTTAATACTAATGGAGAATGTAAAGTCATCAGTGGAGAAAAGATTTATGTTACAGGCTTTCAAAAGTATGGAGTCTACCAGGTGCACTGCAAACAACTGCCACCAAATGTCAGCCATACCAGTCAGCAGCAAAAGGAGGACAACAGCACCACCACCTGGCACGGATATTTTGCGCACCGTGATTTTAATGCAATTTTTAGAATGAAAACTGAAGGCATGGTAAGAGACTTTGAAATAAGCAACCATGATAAATGCCAATCAAAATGTGTGATATGCATCAAAGGAAAGGCAACAAGACCAGCCATATCCAAAGGGAAAGGCAGGCAACCAAGCCACTCAAACTTATCCACACTGATTTGTGTGGACCTCTTCAAGCATCAACAGGTGGAAATAAATATGTTTTATGCTTTATAGATGATTTTTCCAGATATTGTATGATCTACCTAATGAAGAAGAAATCCCAAACATCGGACATGCTGAAAGCGTTTATAGCCATGGTGACCAACAAGTTCGACAGAATCCCGCAAGCCCTCCAAAGTGACCGCGGAGGTGAGTTTATTTCACAAACCATGCAAACATACCTAATACAACTAGGTATAGAACACAGACTAACCACTCCATACACACCTGAACAAAATGGAGTTGCAGAAAGGAAAAATTGCTCACTAATGGACATGGTAAGATGTATGCTTTTAGAAGCAGATCTGCCTGACAAATACTGGGCAGATGCTGTTTTAACAGCTACATACTTACAGAATAGACTGCCAACCAAAGCCAACAAGGCAACACCTTTTGAGCTATGGCATGAACACAAACCAAGCGTGAAGCATCTGAGAGTATTTGGATCCAAGGCTTATGCACACATACCAAAAGAGAAGAGATCCAAACTAGATCCCAGAGCTGAAGAAGGCATCATGATTGGGTATGCTCCAGGAAGCGATACAGAATCTTGAACCCGAAGACAGGAAAAGTAAGAACATGCAGAGTGGTGTACTTTGATGAATGAGAGAGAGGCCACCATAGTCATGCTGATGATGACTGCGCAGAAACCAACAGTGGCAGTTACCAGCTTGAGATGTTTAGCCCAACTTTCGAAGATACAACCACCACACCAACCCAGAGGGAGATAGAAGCCCAGGCAGAAACTCCACCAGAGTCAGATGATGAGGCCACAGATGCAGAAGGGGTTGAACCACCAAGTGCCACTCTTGAACTTGGTCCAAGATGCTCATCACAACCCAACAAAGGAGTTCCAGCCAAGAGACTCACCTACCTCGCAAGGTCGTCGTTACCAAAAGAACCTGCATCGTGGAACGAAGTCCAGCAAATGCCACCAGATGAAGCAAGCAAGTGGAAGAAGGCAGCACAAGAAGAGCTAGAAGCTCTGCACAGGAACAAAACATGGACTTTAACAAAACTACCAACAGGCAAGAAAGCCATAGGATGCAAATGGGTTTCAAAGCCAAACAAAATGAAAATGGAGAAGTACAAAGATACAAAGCTCGACTAGTTGCAAGAGGCTACTCAAAAAAGTATGGACTTGATTACGGTGAATGTTTTGCCCCTGTTGTAAAACACACCACAATCAGAATGCTCCTGAGTCTAGCAGCTTCCAGGAACATGAGTGTTGAACACCTAGATGTAAAGACTGCATTTCTACATGGAGAAATAGAAGAACTGTACATGCTGCAACCTCCAGGCTTCGCCAATCCCAAGACACAGCAACTCATTTGCAAACTTCAGAAGGGGATTTATGGCCTGAAGCAAGCAGCAAGAGCATGGAATAAGAAGTTGAACGAAGTACTTCTTAAGCAAGTTTTTTTCAAGGCAAAGCTGATTCCTGTCTCTACACAAGACCCAGAAATGGCAGAGAGGTGTACATTCTTTGTTATGTGGATGATTTGATGATTTGCCATAATAGCAAAAGAGACTTTGATGAAATCGTGCCCAACTTGAACAAAGAAGTAGAAGTCAAGCATCTGGACAATGCCAGCTACTACGTGGGGATACAGATTGAAAAAGAAGAAGATGGAAGCTTTCTTCTGAGCCAGAAGCAAAAGATCCTAGTACTGCTGGAGAATTTAGGACTGCAGAATGCCAATCCTATGCCAACACCAATGGAAACAGGTTTCCACAAGCAACAGGAACCTAGTGAACTTTTACCTGAGAACAATGGCTACAAAAGTGCCATAGATAAGCTATTGTATCTAGCCACCACCACTAGGCCAGACATAGCAGCTGCAGTAAACATTTTATGCAGAAAAACTAGTGCACCCACAGAGACTGGACTGGTGTTAAGCGGGTGGGAAGGTCCCTAAAGGGCACTATACACCTAAAACTAAAGCTACTAGCCACTGACAATCCTCAACTAGTGGGGTTTACAGATGCAGATTGGGCAGAAGACATTACTGACCGTAAATCCACTAGTGGCTATGTATTTTTCTGTGGGGGTGGAACAGTAAGCTAAGGAAGCCATAAGCAAGCTACAGTTGCACATTCATCCACAGAGGCAGAGTATGTGTCAGCAGCAGAAGCATGCAAAGAGGTTTCATGGCTCAAGCTACTGCTTGAAAACATGGGAACAGAGGAATCTACCCCTATTCAGGTCTACGAAGACAACCAAAGTTGCATTAGACTCTCACAGTCAGAAAAGATTAATGGGAGAACTAAACACATTGATGTTGAGTATCACGTAGTAAAGGACTTGCAAGAGCAAGGCATAGTCAGACTAGACTGTTGTCCCACAAGGAACATGACTGCAGACATTCTCATGAAGCTGTTGCTGAGGAGCAGTTACCAAGAACCGCAGAAGAAGTTGAACCTTCTGGACTCTGAGACATACTGAGAAGGGGTGTTGGAATTATCAGGGATCAACTCAGCATTGTCTCATAAGCATAAGGGGGTCACTTTAGCAAATCCCATCTCTACTGTGCTTGTGGGATGTCATGTGGGTCACCTGACTTCCTCTTCCTCCTTCTTCTTGGGCTTGGGAATTAACAGTCTCCATTACCTCATGGGCAGACATGCAAGCAGGGGGGCTGCAGGATGCAGCTCCTTGCCCTTTCTATTCCACATAGAAAGTGTCTGCAAAAGAACCAGTGATGATTAAGTGCTTTCTCCTATGAATCTACTTGTATCCAGATCTACTGAATAAAAGTAAGCTATCTCTATTTTTTCTTCATCTAACTACAGTGTGAAGACTGAATTTATTTCTGAACGTAATTAAGCTTAATGTGCAAATTCTCTTATTTGGTTCACGCTTCTATTGTGCAAGATTGCTGTTAGCTGCTTGGAGTTGTTTTATTAACCTTTAAAAACTCCATCAAATTACAGATCTGTTTGACAATTGTTACCTTCATTCATTTCTGTGACTTCAAAGACCTCAAATTTAATATCATGTTTCTTCTATTATCAGATATATTTTGGGAGATACAGAATTTTGAAAATGACATATATTCTTTCTTGCAACTCAGACTCATTGGGGAGACTTTTGGAAGAAGAATTTGCCAGCCAATAATAGGGTTTTTTCATGTAAAGGGAAGAAATCATCTAGCTGGTAGGCTACTACCCTTCATGGTTAGTCCTTGGAGGAATCTGGCTGGAAAATCTTGGGTCTGAACCAGACAATTGCTATGTTGCAGCTGAAGCATAAAAACAGTTTTTTTCCTAAACGTATTACAATTCCTTTGTAAATCTTACCAAATCAACCAAGTCTAACTATGATTTACAAAGAATTCTACTATGTGCACCTAGAGAGAAGATCATGCCTGCTCCATCATCGTTTTATTAACAGAACATGAGTTTTACATACACATTCCAGGATGTGCAAATTACAATATTTCTAGTAGTCCATCGAAAAATAAATACACAAATAGGCACAACTCAGCACTACAATCATTAGAAACATGGAAAACAGTGGGTTTCCACTGCCTGAAGTCTTCATATGTCTGACAAACCTTTTGTATACAAATGGGAGATTCAGCTACTCTGAAACCAGCAAAGCTAGGGTTTTATTCCTGTCTGTAGTTTTCTTTAGCTTGCCCTAGCTATGCTTTGGAATTACTTTATAATGATGAAAAGGGGGTTATTAACTGTATAAAAACATAAATAAAACACTTGCCTACTGTGTCCTGGGAAAATACCCTTCCTGGGGGGGGGGAATTATCATCTTAGATAAAACAAACTTTGAAGCCTTTACAGCAGTCAGGAGACGTCACTGGGTGACTGCTGTTTAAAAGATCTGTTTCCTGATCCAGATGGCCAGTCAATCGCTTTCCCCAATGTGGCGTCTCCTAGAATTCACCACTTTACCCCAGCTGGCTGAGAATTCCGAGACCTATAGTGCTGTATGTCTGAAGAACGCCAAGTTAGAGAAGCTTGAAATGTGCCGCCTACCCCATGCGATTCCTCCCTACTTGCTTCTCTCTTTCAGTTCTGTGTCCCACTCCTATTTCCCACTTTCTTCAATATTTGATGCATTTCAACTTCTCAAACTCTTAGTGATTTGTCCAGTTTGGCCTTTAATGTAAACAGCTGCATTATTAAAGTAGCAGCAGTCCAGTGGATTAGTTGCTGATGGCAAAAGCAAGAATTAAGTCGAGAGAGAGAGGTTGCACAGCCAGTTAGTGTCAAATGATTAACTTAATTTTTGCCCACCATTTTCCTTATTTGGTCACTTCCCCAAAGTAAAGATCAAGCTAAAGTGCTGACTACAGGGCTTCTCTGCTTTGTTTATCAGGAGAAAGTTTATAACACAGTGATCATAGTCTTTTTTACATTTTCTGTGAGAGAACACAGGTTCTACAGATTGGTTATGCAGAAATACAAAAAGTAAAATAGTTCTGCTCTTTGAACGGTTTACACAGCTAGAGTGAAACTGGGCCACCACTGCCCTCTCCTGGATATGCGAGGTAATGCCTGCCTGTACTTTCACATGTGTTCTTCTGCCTTATTATTGAAGCCTGTAGCTAAATAGTTGGCTGATTAGTTCAAAATAATTATGTGGAATTCTGTGTACCATACAATGCCTTCTGGCTCCCTTAGATGGGCCACAATGCTGCAGTGACTGTAAAAGCTACAATTCTCAGAATCACCTTTTTCAGGACAAAGGCCTGAATATTAACACATATTTGATCCCAGAATTGTTTAGCCTTCTCACAAGTCCACCAAAGATGATAAAAAGTCCCTTCACCAAGAGAAAATTTCCAGCAAACATTTGTTACCCCATGTTTCCCTCGACTCTTGAGTCAATAATAAACCAATCCCCCCCACTTTATTCTTCTTTCCCATCTAACCCTAAGCATTTAATATCTAATTTTAAACCGTGTGTGGAACATTTAAGAACCGCATGCAACTCCGACACCCCACTGGAGCCTCTGTATAGAGCTGAAACATTTGGAACCATTGTTTTCTGTCAAGGTTGGGGATACTTCATTTTATCACATACCCCTCACCCTCCAGATGAAAATAAAACAGGGTATCTTAAGTCTTCCTTTGCTCTTTTACCACCCCCAGATGAAAAGAAAAGGAAACACGGTCTGCATAACGTGAACCCCATGGCAGAATTTAGGCCCCACTCACTGTAATGATGCCCCACCTGCAGTCATGTCACGTATGGCTTCTAGACAGGGTAGAAAAAGGAAGTGCCCATTTTAAACACAATTTCTTCAGCCATCTTCTTTCATCAGTTCTCAGGCTCCTTTTCCCTTTCCTTCATTCTTCTACTTTTCCTTGTACAGGTTCCCTCTTTCTCAATCCATGATTCATTCTGCATTTTTGGCTAGGTTTCCTTGTTTGGGGGCAGTCTGCCCTTCAAGCTTCCCTGTGTCTCAGGAAATCCTCCAAAACCTCTGCTATTCAGGTGTAAGAGTTTTGTCCCACCTGTTACCCACCCCTTCCCTCCACCTTTTCATTGACAGGAATGCAGAAAATGAATGCTACAAATAGCACAGGCCTGGAATACACATTTGAAAATGCTGTATAGTCAGAAGAAGGGACAGACCAGTATTAAGTAAGTAAGTAAGTTTATTGTAACCACAGGTCATAACATAGGGACATACCATTATGCAAACATGCCATACATATACTCTTGAGGAAACCAGAATTGTTCTTGGCTCCTGCCAACATAGCAACATTGCATGGTTTGTTATTTGTGGAAAGAATGTGACCACACCAACCCATTATCCCTAGTCCAGTGTTCTGAGTCCTGTGTGTAGCACTCTTCAAATCTCACATTTCTCAGCTTTAAAAGAAACCCCAGTTATCTTACAATTTCACATGTGTGGATGCAGCTGTGAAACCCCACCTGTATCAAAGAGGAATAACTGGGAGTGTGTAAGAGAGTAAGACTGAATTTACAAATGAATTTCCTACATTTATCCCTTTCAAGAATATGAGTCAAGCATTTCTCTACAACAATCCCTGCTTTCACAGAGCCAGACAGTCCTGAAATACAATTGACTGCATTTGAATTTATTGCACATATTGCCTGCAAGCCATTATTACCTTCCTACTGATATCTGGATACTGTTTATAGTTATGGAATGAGGACATTCTAGACTAGTTTGCCCTAGAATGCAAAACTGGGCTTGTCAGGAGCTGAGCCTCACTTCAACTTTACTCTCTTGCACCATTTATATACATTTCAGTTGGGCTATTACAAAATAAAGAACTGGTTAATGTGACATATAATTTCTTTATATATCAGCAACAGCTGGCAACTGTACATGAGCAACCATCTGATTGCAGCCAGTTACTTGGCTATCATTGCTGGCTTCTTCACCTAATGTCTAGTTACAAGAGTATCTTAAGTATGTTCCAAGGTTCTCTAACTATACATGCAGGATTATAAGAGTATGTATCAGCCTGGGTTGTGTTTTAAAAGTACATTCTAGGGTGTTTCTCTTCATCTCTGTAACACTTATGGAAATCTTGCAGCTTGGGCATAAAACCTTTGCAGACATGCCGCATGATCAAGATTCTCTAACTATAGGAAGTTTAAAAAAATACTTGGACTGCATTACATTCCCTTATACTGTCTTAGACCGATCGTTATAATGTTAAATAAAAGTTCTGTATTGTAAGATATGCTGGTTATATAACACTGGGTTCTATTAGTCACTTTACTAAAAAGACATTAAACGTTGAGAAGCGGCACAGTGTCCTACTGAAAGTCTACGGATTTGATTCCTCATTTCCTTGTAGGAAGTATTTTAGTGGCGTGTGCTGCTCACCCATTCCTATAGAAGTAATATTTTATGCTGACTACATCCTTGAAGGAACCACCAAAATAAACATTTCTAAGAGCCGGTCAGTAGCAGATTTCATCCATCTGATGGATAAGGGTTCTTTTTTTAAAAAGCACTTTGTTGTACAGTTATTCTTATGCCAAAAATTAATGAGAACAGCACTTTGATGCTTGGCTTGTTAAATTCATTTAGCTCCCCAATCACCATCTCCAACCTAGCAGGTCAAAAGTTTTGCTTCCACTCACTAATCCAAGTCCCCACCTAAATTCCATCTTCACCCATAATCATTCTTTTGTGCAGGCACTTTGAAAGGGGGGGGAAAGGCAAAGACTCACTTCAGAGGGAACTAAGCCTCTCTTCACTGAGACATTTAGAGAAAAAAACTGGAAAGGCTTTAACCAGACTGTTCCTCGAACTCAGTTTTTCAGGTATTTGCATTTAGACAGCAAAACCAGCTAACGGTCCTCTGCCCTCTCTGATAAAGAAAGATCAGTCTATCGAACGAGCTGCTGTATTAGAAAGTACACAAGGCTTCCAACACCTGCTGTTGCTGCAACAGCCAATAAGCGCAGCATAAGGAAGTCCAAGGAGTCCTCCAACGCTGCATGCAATTTCAGGACCTGCCTCTTGGTGGCCTCAGTGTCTCCTGAGTTGTCAATGACATGATCAGCCAGCTTGACCTTCTGGGCAAGGGGCATCTGGGCAGAAATGCGCGCTTCTGCCTCTGCCTGAGTCAGCCCGTTCCTGTGCATCAAGCGAGATAGCTGGACTTGTGGGTCGCTGGCAGAAGAGAGGAAAAGGAATTCAGTTAAAATCAAATGCTCTCCAAAGTGCATCTATAATATGCATCCATGATCTAGACCAAGATCCCCGGGAGAAGAAAAGCTTTCACCTTGTCCCTCCCTCCAGTGCTTCCACTGCAGGCAGGACAGAGGCTTCCTCAATGTTATTAGTGAACAGGAATCAATAACCCCCATTAGGTTTGTCACTGTTGACGGCAGTAGCAGTGAAAGCTTTAACCGTGACTCTCCCTGCACACTGTCCCTAACAGTAGCAGCTGATCAGCAGAAGAAATTCACCATTGTTCCTGGGGCCCTTGGACTGCCCACCAGTGATCTAGATAAACAGTTTCCAATATTCTTCATCCTGCCCTCACTTCACTGTGACCAAGACCTATTTCACACACCTCCCCATGCTATATCATGATTGGCTTGATTTTGGCTTGGTGTGTTGTATTAACCTACACATTGTGCTTTGTTAACCATGGTTTACAACTCAGCATGTCACACAAACCCAGTCACACAAGAAATGGAAGACAGGTTTCTTTGACAGATGAAAGCTCCTTTGTGAAGGCTCCAGCCGAGTTTTCTAGTATGAAAGAAATTAATGGTGCTCCTTCCCACCACCCTCTTTTCCCAAAGGAATCCCAAAATACCATACTTTCATCTTCTCCCATGGAACTGAATGTTTTGCAGTAGTAAAAAGTACAAAGCGTTGCAATCGGAGGCATAACTGTTATGGAAATAACTCTGGCTTCCATTTGCACCTAAGACGGGAATGATTTCCAACAAATGAACGACACATGCTTGCATTTCCACACTGTCTGCAGCATTCTTAAGCAACCATTTGGGGGCAGAGAAAGAGAAGGAGCTGATAGTGGAAGGGCAACTGTGTGTATGACAAGCATAACAGGAAGAAAGAATTGAGGCCCTGTTCCCAACACCCATGAGCCTCAAATGTCTTGGTTCTTGGTTTCATAATGTAGTGGCAGTGACTACTAAGAGAATGTAGAGCTCAGGAAGTATGATATTTCAGTTACCTGGTCCTGCGCAGCTTCAATTCATCATTTTCTGGAGGTCTGAACCTTTAGAAAGCTTAGCACATCCACGAAATGAAGGACAGGAATATGAGAGATACTGCCTCTCTCCAAACCTAGCTGAAGCAGTTTTGTCAATGGGCTTCCCTGTGCATCTGGCTTGCCTCCTTAGGTATCAGGAGGTGGTCTTTCAGAAACAAGATGAACTACATTACAGCAGATATGTGCCTTCCACAAGACTATCTGTAGTGTGATGGGGCTTGCCCCATGAATATCCACACTGAAGGAAGAATACGATACTGTACAGTTTGTAGACTCTGAGATGTAGCAGTAACAGTAACAGGAAGAAGAGGAAAAGGAATACAAATTTCTTCCAAGCCAGCTACAGGAATACACAGAATGATCCAAGTGGCCACTGAACCTATAAATTCATTATGAGTAGCTGCATACACAAAGGGCAGTATGCTACACTGAAAGATACTGCCTTTGTAAATAGACTGAGATTCTAATGCCGTATCTGAAAGCCTCACAGATAAAGACTTGTAATTCAGAAAACTAATGAAATGCAGACAACTGGATAAAGAGAGTGCAAGTCATATGGCATTATTCTAAAAGTTGCAATTCTGTGGGAAGGACACCAAACCGCTCCACTCTATTTCAATGGCCCTTCAACTCATAAGGACAATTCCATTACCTATAGTCTTTTCAGCTCTAACTTGGATTAAATATCATTTTAACGGTTACCAGAAAATGCCCTTTATTCCTACCTCCATTTGGGGAAAACAATACATCACACAGCCCATTCTCTGTCTTTCATTCCATCAAAATGATCAGCACTGATAGTACTTAAGAATATACAATATTTCACCCAGTACTCTCCTTACCAATACACAACAACTGTGTGCTTCATGAACTTGGTCAGCATTTTGGCTTCGAAGAGGAGGGGGATATCCAGAATCACATATCGATAGCCTGGAAAAATACAGCGAATCTTATATTAGAATTTTTTCTTTTTTCAAATGGTAGTAAACTTTGTGTGTGTAACATTGCAAATACATACAGGCAGTCCTTGGGTTACGACCACTTGTTCAGTGACTGTTCAAAGTTACAACAGCTCTGAACGAGGGGGACTTACAACCGGTCCACGAGGAGTTGTGGCCGTTGCAGCACCCCCTCAGTCACCTGATCACAATTCAGGTGCTTGCCAACTGGCTTGCAATTACAACAGTTGCAGTGCCCTGCAGTCACAGGATTGCCATTTGCGACCTTCCCTGCCAGCTTCCCACATGCAAAGTCGACGGGGAAGCTGGCAGGAGGTTGCAAGTCGCTCCTGCAACTTTTCATTCCAAAGAGCCCCCAGGCAGCATGGGGATCTTGTACTCCGTAGCACCCAACCACCCATACTCCATAGCCCCCTCCATGGCACCCACCCATCCACTCATACTTCGTAGTGCCCTCCAGCCTGCTTGCCTAGGACATGGTTTCAGCACCTCTCCCCATGTCACGGACATGTGAAGTCCTCGCTTAACGATCCACATGGTCCTTGCTTAATGACAGCAGCAGGGATTGCCAGGTTTGCCACCACTAAGTGATGCAGTCATGAGATGTTTCACTTTATGACTGCATCGCTTAGTGACAGAAATTCCAGTCCAATTGCCATCATAACCCGAGAACTACCTGTATTTGCCTACAATGCAATCAATGCAATATTTAGTCACTAATATTGATTGGACTTTGATCATTCATATTTATGCTCCAATCACCAATGCAGAAGAGGAGTTTGATGGGTTTTATGATCAAGTTCAGTTTGAAATCAACAGAACATGCAAGCAAAATGTGCTGCTTGTGACTGGAGAGTGGAATGCCAAAGTTGGAAATATAAAAGAAGAACATACAGTTGGATTATATGGCTTAGGAAACCGAAATGAAACAGGAAACCGATGTATTAATTTCTGCCAGTCCAATGACTTTTTCATAGCTAACACTGTCTTCAAACAACCAAAACGCCTCTCTGTATGAACATCACCAGATGGAATATATAGAAATCAACTTGACTATATTGTTACTCAAAGGAGGTGGAGGAGCTCAATTATAGCATCAAAGACATTGCCAGGTGCTAACTGTGAAAGAGACCACAAACTGCTCATGTGCAAGTTCCAAGTTAAGCTAAAGAATATGAACATATAGTCACCATTTTCAAGGAGAGCATCAAGAATCGCTCTGAAGTCATAAACCTCATTGATAGGTAGGTTTATTCCAGAGGAATTACGGAATGTACTTAAAGTTGTTGTTAAGGATGAGTGTCAAAAGAGCCTGCCAGAAATGAAGAAACAGAAGAAAGCAAACTGGATGACAGAACAAACAATGGAAATTGCTGAGAAGGGAAGCCAGAGCCAAGAAAGACAAAAATCTCAGAAAGGAACTTAACGAAGAGTTTCAGAGAGCTGTTAGAATACAAGAAGCAGTATTACAACAGCATCTGTAAAGACACCAAAGATGGAAACAGACATGGAAAAACAAGGAAATATTTCAAAAGATTTCTGAACTCAGAAGGAGGTTCCAACCTAGAACTGGTATGGACAGAAAGTAACCCATTCAAAAGAGATCAAAGGAAGATGGGATGAGTACACTGAAATACCATACAGTAAAGATGTCAACATCCAAGATACCTTAGAAGATATTCCCTACTTACAAGAACCTCTAGTACTAGCAGATGAAGTTAGATCAGCACTCAAATCATTACCACAGAAATATGGCAAACAACAGAAGAAGAATCAGTAAAGGTTCTAACCAAGCTATGCCAGCAAATCTGGAGAACGACACAGTGGCCCACAGACTGGAAGAGGTCAATCAAGGCAAATATTTGTAGCTCAGGGTTGAACTGTGGAGTCCTTGGTGCTCTCTGAGCCTTGTTTTCTTGCAGACGTTTCATTGCCAGACTAGGCAGCATCTTCAGTGCAAAGAGGAAGTGGGCCTTGGAAGAGGCCAGTCTACATTCTAATACCAAAAAAGGGGAGACTTAACAGAGTGTGCAAACTATTGTACAATATCCTTAATTTCACATGCTAGCAAAATAATGCTTAAGATCATCTAACAGATTAGAGCTCTAAATGGAGTAAGAGATGCCAGATGTTCAAGCTGGCTTTAGAAAAAGCCAAGGAACATGAGACATTATTGCTGATGCATGCTGGATAACTAAGAAAGCCAAAAAATACCAAAAAGAAGTCACTATGTACTTCATTGATTATAGAAAGGCCTTCAACTGTGTCGATTATGTCAAGCTGTAGAATGTGCTCAGAAAAATGGGAATCACAGAACATCTCAGTGTCCTCATGAGAAACTTATATACAGGTCAGGAAGCCACAGTGTGGCCAGAACATGGCAAAACAGACTGATTCCAGGTTGGTAAAGGAGTGTGACAAGGCTGTATACTCTCCCCTTATTTATTCAACCTACAGTATATGCTGAATGTATATATAAGGAAGCTGGATTGGAAGAAGATGAGTGTGGTTTTAAAATTAGAGAAAGAAACATCAATAACCTGCACTATGCTGATGACACTAACCTGATAGCTGAAAATGCAAAGAAACTGTAAGCTCTAGTAATAAAAGTCAAGGAGCACAGTGAAAAAATGGGACTAAAATTAAATATGAAGAAGATCAAACTAATGGCAATAGTTAGAACAACCAGCCTTAGAAATGACAATGAAGATATCAAAGTGGTAGATAGCTTCTGCCTTTTAGGATCAACCATCAACAACAAAGGAACAAGCAGTCAAGAAATATGCTGCAGACTAGCACCTGGCAGATCAACCATGAAGGTCTTGGAAAAGATATTCAAATGCCGTGATGTGTCTATACCTACAAAGATCAGAATCGTGCAAGCCAAGGTATTTCCTTTGAAATATGGAAATACCCATGGAAGTGAAAGTTGGACTTTGAAGAAGCAGGATAGGAACACTATTGATGCTTTTGAACTTTGATGTTGGAGAAGACTCCTGAGTATATTGTGAACAGTCAAGAAAACAAACAAATGGATCATCAAACAAATCAACCCAGGGTTCTCACTCAAGGCACAAATGACCAGGCTCAAATTATTATATTTTGGACACATTATAGGAAGACCCAGCTCTCTGAAGAAGGCTCTAATGTGAGGAAAGGTGGAAGGAAAGAAAAGAAGCGGACAACCAGCAGCAAAATGGATGGACCCAGTTACAGGGGTGATGAGTGCACTGTTGGAAGACCTGAAAGACAAAGTTAGGGATAGATCATCATGGAAAAAATATATCTATGTGGTAGGAGTCAGCAATGACTTGATGGCACATAATCAATCAATTAATTTAAGAAGAAAAAATAAAAACTCCTGCAAATAAAATGGGTTTTCAAATTTAGACTGAATCAGTTTCCCGGATTCTTAATACAGAATATGGCATGCCTGTCTCTGCAACAAATACCCTTAACACGTTTCAAAAGTGTAGTTCTATTTATACAGACTGTTATGAAATACAGTGAAACCTCAATTTAATGGACTATTCGAGAGAAGGAATATCTATTAAAGCCAAATGTCAATTTTTCCAAAGATGGAAAAAGGGCAAAAAATATAAGGGGCAAGGGAGAAAGAGAGAGGACCAGGATTCTTGAAAGGGGGTGGAGGGAAAAGGAGCCCCCTAGCATGCACTGGAGAATGCATGGAGAAGGTTTGGCTTTTAGAAAGTTTCAAGGCGATGATGAGTGTGCGCATATCAAGGAGATGCTTGGCTTAGAACGATTTCTTTCTCTTCAACAGGGTAGAAGCAGGGCAGGAGGGGACAGGGAGGGCAGTAGCCAAATGAGCAGAAATAGTGCCCAAAGATCCCAGTGATGACGGGCGAGGAATGAGAAGTTGCCTTTGGAAATTGGAACAGAAGAGGCAGAGGTTGCAAGCATGGTGAGCAGATGTGAAGGGGGCACTCTGCTTGGGGTCTCTTCTCTCTATGTTCTAGAGCAGTGTTTCTCAACCTCAGCCACTTCAAGATGGGTGGATTTCAACTTCCCATGCTGGCTGGGGGAATTCTGGGAGTTGAAGTCCACCCATCTTAAAGTGGCTGAAGTTGAGAAACACTGCTCTAGAGGGTGGAAGCAAGGCAGGAGGGAGGGCAACAACTGACAGAGCAGAAATCAATGTCCAAGGATCCCAGGACAACTAATCAGGAACTTTTGGGAAAGTGTCTCAGAAAAGATGGAGCATATGGATGTGCTGAGGAGATATGAAGAACCCTCTCTGCTTGGAATCTCTTCTCTCCCTCCTTATTCAAGAGGAAGACAACAGGCAGCAATGCAGAGCTAGACAGAAGTAAGCATGCTAATGCATAGACAGAACTAACAACTGTCCAGACTTTTGAAACAATGGGCTTGTCTGTTACTTGGTGAAATTCACATTCAAATTTGATCAATTTTTCATTGCATCAGAAATCTGTTAAACAGGGGTTCTGCTAAGTCAAGGTTTCACTGAACATCCTGCAGCAGCTCCTCCCTCATTCTCCTCTCTCCAAAGTTCACCACTATATTTCCCACCTTAACAGAGTAGATGTGGTTGGCCTGGACTTAGTCTTGGACTCCTCTTTCCACAGGATGAAAAAATTTGATAACCTAAGTGAAGATTCTTGTTTTCCTCGATTACTAATTAAGCCTCTGATGCATCTGACAGTGCAGAACACAGCTTCCTCATCAGCTGACACTGCTTTAACTCAGAGTCTTTTAATGTCTCACATATATTATGCCTTTATGTGATATTTCAGATACATAAATAAAACTATTATAGTCTCATGCCAACCTGTTTTGGCCTCTAATAGCTCTACAAGCAACATTCCCTCATCTCTGGTCATCCTACACATTTTAACAGAGCCCACTGCTGCCTCTTAAATCCTTCTTAAACTTCCCTTCCCCTCAGATCTGTACCCCAGAAGGCCTTTGGGTTCATCCTTGTTCCCAGTTATAGTTATACTTAATACAAGCCACTGTATTTGCTGATACTTCTGAGCAACCTGTTTTCTAGTAAGCTTTGTTGATGGCTATAGATTTGGGGGGGGGGGTTAGGTCTATCTACTTCTTTCCTTAGGAAACTCTTTATAAAGCACTATATACTCTGATTAGTACTGATTTGAAGAAGGAGGCCTGAACTGCTCCAAAGAATTTTCATAAATGAATTTACTCTGTAAAAAAAAATCAGGGGTTTTGAAGAATGGGAGCCTGAAGACACAGTGAATTTGCTTCCCCCTGTCTCACATGCTTCCATTTCATAATTTTATAGGCCTTAGAAACTAAAGGGCACAGCCTCACTATTTCCCCATTTCCCTATCTGTCCTTAATAAGCTCCAGCTCCTTTTTGTACAGACACCCCCTCTTCTGTCACAAGAGCCCAAAGCAGCCAGTGATATTATTAGGTACTGGATTCAACAGGTTTGATGGCTCTGTTTGTCACAGTTATCAAAAAATAAATGGGAAAATATAAAGACATTGCAGAAATTCCAGCTGTCAAGCTCATATTTTATCTTATCAAGTTCAAAAAGTGCTTTTAGAAGAGCACCAGGGAGAATGGGGATACTGGAGAAATGCCTGAGCATTTTAGGAGGCATGGCACTATGCACAATGCTACCTAAAGATTCTTTTGTGTGTGCTCTTTAAAACCACATTAAGGGACTAAAAATGCAAAGGGCAAGTATAAAGAGAGAATTCTCAAGATGTAAGCAGTAAAAGGGTGATCGCAAGCAATATGTCACAAAGGGAGCCAGCAAAGGTGCCTTTTCAGCCTTTCCTTCTCTTGTCATAGAAAAATAAAATTAAACACATGGCCCACAGAGATGTTATCATTTTTGTCAGCATGCTGGATGCCCCAAGGATTCTACAAAGTAAAATCAATCTCTCCAGCAGCTTACCCAACACAAAGTATTTCAAGATCTGTTTTAACATCTCTTTCTGGATCTCAGGATGAGTGATGGAGTTCAGCAGCTGACGTTTTTCTGGCTGGGAAAAAATTATACTTCCCAGAGCTTCACGGTTGATCTCACCACTCTCCAATAGAATTTCTGGACCAAAGGAATGCACAATACGTTGATATGCCTGGAAGCATGGCTGGACCACTGAAAGGAAAGGAAACATTATAGCAGGAAGAGCCACCAAAAATTCCTTAGATTCACTATTCAGCTGGTTCACATATTTTGCAAAGGCTGTCAGCTGACAAGAAGGAAGGCAAGGGTAAAAAAATGACTTTATATATATATGTACGTATGTATGTATGTATTTATTAAATCAATGTATATGGCCTTTTATCTTATGAATGCGATTTCATGCTTAGAAACAGACAAACCTCTCTCCCAAAAGTCACATTAGTCCCCCTGCACCTCCATCAACAATTCACAGAGCAGCAAATTAAAGCACAAAAAATTGGTCTGAGCAGACAGGACAATCATAAATCTAAACTGGTATTTCTTTCCCCTTGCAGAAATATTTATCCAAGGCAATATGGCTGTATTCATCTTGTCATCAACCATTTGAAGTTGAGTGGCCAGAGATGCATTTCTTGCTATCAAGGCTGAATCTGAAATGTATCTTTCAAAAAGCCTCTAATGCCAGCACATATCATAGTATCTTGTGGCAATGAATTCTGCAGATTAAGACTTGTGGTATGTAGCATTTTTTTCTCTTTTATATTAGATGTCTCCAATAATTTCAAATACTGTCATAAATCATATATGTAACTGAAGAGCTCTGGGATGGACAAGTGGATATAGGAAAATAAACACTGAGGAATAATTTCTGATGGTTTTTTCCTGGCACCTCTGTGGTCCACTAAAGTCAGACAGAGTAAGATCCCGCATCTTTCCCCAGCCCCCAAAGGTTCTTAAAGAATTCTGAAGGCTAAACTTTACCCTAAATAAGGAATTAAACAGCTGAGATTTCAGCATGATTTTCTTCTTCAGACAGTGGTGTGTCTAGTGGTGGGAATTAAGTGAGTAAGGACCTTTTTAACAGGGAAAGGGTTTTTATAACCCTTAAACTCCACAAGCAATTCTCCATCATACATTTTCTCCTTTTCCCACAGCAATAAACAGAGAGGGTAATTTTCATGCCTATAAATTACTTGTCCATGGTTAGCATTATGAGTTGATTGTGTGAGTGTGCGTGTACACACACAGTCAGAAAATTTCCATGTGGAATTCAATACAGGGGCAAAAATATACCAACTAGCCTCATAGAGCTGATGAAAACCAGAGGCTTTTTGAAGTGGAAAATGTAATGTATACATTAGCTCCGAGGCATGTCAAATGTCATATTTAAAAGCAAGAAGCATGAAACCATTCCCAATAATGTCTCCACTGGGGATTATGTAGGATTTCTAGATAGTGGTTCTCTGGCAAATCACAGTCAATCTGCAAGCAAATAACTCAGGCTGGTTATAGAAAACTCACCTTGACGAGCTATAACATCGGCATCAATAACAACACAGCCCAGTTCCTGCAACAGAGCAACTACTGTACTTTTCCCTGATGCAATGCCACCTGTCAACCCCACCAAAAACATCTTGCCCTGAAAAAGAAAGAGAATACTAAATCTGAGATAATTTGTAATTTTTTAAAAAATAAAAGAAAAATATGAGTTTAGAGATATATTCACTCTCATTCTTACCTAACTTGACATCTACCCTTCTATCTTACATTCAAATACAAACCCAGCACAAAAAGCACTTTTATAGGTCTAAATTCCTGCTATTACAAAAATTACAAACCATTGGCCAAAAAATTGCTTTGGAACTTTCAAATCCATGTGTGAAATATAGTTTCATGCACTTCTCTTCCTTTGGGAGCCTCCTTGGTCCTTAAAATTACTTTGGCATCCAAAGTAATGTCTTGTGATAAGCATCTCAGATCTCCTGTCCTTTTCTTCTTTGAACTACACGGCCCTCCTGCTTGTAAACTTTATTAATTGGCATAAGAAATGAAATATTTTTCTTTTGCCAAGTTTTACCCATCACAGCAATGGGATGTCTACAATCAAAGCAGGACTGCACGCTTTAGAAGGTTGTCCTATTCCCCAAGCTGTTAACTGGCTTGTAATGGGAATCACAGACATTTTACAGTTCTCCCCATAAAATAGCTGGTGTCTTTTCCCCATCCTTTTTTTTCCCAGAGAAGCAAACAATTTGTTTCAGGGCTCCTAAATCAGATCAGAGTCCTCAGGCGCAGCAAAAATGCCATTTGTCTTCTTCAATGCCACTAAGATAATTGCAAAGTAATATTACTATTCCCAAATCATTACTGTATCTACTAAGGATGGAAAATAAATCAAAAGTCCTTCAAGTTTGGTTATGAAACAGTTCTCAACTAGAACACCACAAAGAGTTTCTGCAAGCACTACTCAAAATATGTTAATAATGTCTGCAGCTCAGGGACTTCGTATTTCAAATTACGGTATTACTATGAATATTAAATTTTGCTTCAAGGTTTGGATTTGTTAAATAAATCACTTCTATCCCCCATCCCGCCCACCCCGTGCTCCTTTTAGAGGAATATTCCCTATGGGTGGTACCGCTTAGCTGAATTTAGCTAATTTTTGGCCTGGGAATTAAATCGAAAAGATACCCCGGAAGAAGGCAATGGAAAACCATTCCCATAATATCTCCAACAACACAAGCGTGCACGGGTTTCCGTATCTTTATTCCGATCCGTTACGGCATTCTTCAATCAAATAATAGTGAAAGACACGGCAATGCTTTCCTCAAATGTAACAAAGGTACACAAACGCAATCTTATGGGAGCTCATACCACTTGCACCTTAACTTCCATAAAAACGGGAGGGTTGGGATTTAAGTTCGCTACGCCAATCTGACATCCCTTTCATAAAAACGGAGAATTGAAGGGGCGGGCTACTACGATCGCTCAACACCGAACGGGCGAGAGAGGAGAGAAACGAAACTCTGCCCATGTACGAATAATCCTGCCAATGCCTCACCAGAACCCGGAACTGAAGAAAACTTATTCTCCCATGCAAGAGAAGAAGGAATATTGTAGCAGCCCTTCCAGCTCCCGTTCGATGCTATGAAGTCTCATTCAAGTACTTCCCCTATTTCGAAAGGCCGCTACGGCTTTCCTCTTGGGCTTCACGCGCGCCTCACTTTTCTGATTTCTTATTGGCTGAAAGACATCACGTTGGGAATTCCATCCAATCTCTGCTACCCAAGTTGGGCTTGACTTCTCCAGGCTTGAAGCCGAGCAAAGAAAAGAACTGAAGAGCGGCAGGAGACACCGGGCTTGAGATATGCTTCTTATGTCAAAATTGCTTTAAAGAAGATTATATTTGCAAGAGATAGAAACTGAGTTTCTTATTCTGAGTCAATAGAAGCACTGCTTGGTTACTGGTGGAAGTAATTCCTCGACAAATAGTAACCGTTGGCACATTCTTGGTCTTCCCAATTAGATTGGCCGGTTCTTGAAATAATTTTGAGAAAAGAATAGGGGTCAGAGTAGTTGTCGAGCAGCCTTTTAGAAGTTTGGAATTAACGTTTTCAGAATTCCTAAGCTGCATGGCCAAAACATCTCAAAGGAGTTTGCTGGAAAAGGCTTTCCTTGAGGTGCAACCAAATAATTTCAGATAATTTATGAAGCAGAGTCCTCTACAAAATCTGCCTTGTCATTTGACAACAAGTCTATTCAGGGGAAAAGACACCCTGTTTGGCAATTGACTTGAAACTAAAAAACAAAAGCAAAGCCATTTGTCTTCTCATAGGTTGAAAATAGTGTTGTTAGATTTTAACTCTGATTGGATTGGAATGACCCTGGCTTAAACCACTGCTAAGCCATTAATAGCATAGAGTGACTTTTGACCAAATTTTATGGAACTACTGAGATGATAACATTTGAGAGGACAACCATGCATAATTCCCTGAACTCTATGAAGAAAGAGAGTTACAAAAACATAATTAATTCACTGGCATATTCAAGTTTGAAAATAGATAAGAGATCTGGAAGACTTCTGAAAACCTTGGAGAATTTCAGCCAGTCAGATGATACACAGCACTGAGTTAAAAATGGGTCAAAGGTGTTGTGTAATGTAAATCACGATCATATATTCATAACTGATATTTTGTTTGTATTTGCCAAATTACTGATAACACAAAACTGATTTCAGAAATGAAATGTTTAAGATTATTAAAAAATAATTTTTTTTTCTACAAAATGAGTAGGCAATCAGGAGAGTGCAGTTCTGTGCCCATCTACAGGTAATTTTTCCTTTGAGTCAAGCCTGACTCCTGATGATAATGGGGATACATCCATACAGTTTTCTTGGCAATGTTATAGAAGTAGTTTGCCTTTCCTTCTTCCGGGATAATTTTTGGACTTCCAAAGTCTCCCATCTAAGTATTAAACAAGCTCAACCGTACTTAGATTCTGAAAGAAGATCAGCTTGTCCGTATGCTGCCACCTGTTGAGGTAAAATGCTCATACATCTGGGAATAAATCCCACTGATAATTGTAGACCTTCCTTCTGAGTAAATATGTTTAAGATTGCACTATTATAATGAATCAGATTTATAAACAATATAAAGACATTGAGGTACTGATTTTAAAAAAAACTTTGACTGATTGATCCAGGAAAATAATTATATACAATTCCCTGTATAAGTTTCCTCAAACTCATGTCTTCTAGATGCACTGGTTACAACTCCACAGTGCAATCTTTTGCTGATATGCACTGGGAATTTTAGAAGTTGTAATCCATCGCTTTTGGAAGACAATCGCATATTTTGTGCATTTTATGTACAGTAGGTATGCACTGTTAGGAAAGACAGTGTAGACTGCCTTCTTTTCTATTCATATTCATATATATTAGGAACAAAAACTGATTTTTATGTACTTTGTCTTGTTGCACAACTCTGGTGTCCAAGTTTTAGCCGTGATCAAGTATACAAGGAACTTTATTCACTCACCTAGATGGCTTGTTCCCTAATCCCAAATAGCTGAGAATGTTTTATAAAACCTGCATTATTTTCATGGAGCTGGAAATGAACTACATGTGCCCAGAAACATCTGAATCACTTTTACTTTTCTATAAGAATATTAGGAATGAGCACAGGCCAATTTCTAAGGTGAAACTAATGTATGCCTTTTCCACAGTTTAAATGAATTGGGCACCATTGTCAAGACAAATTTGCATTACAGCCCATTTACTTGGAAGGTGGTTGTTATCAGTTATGCCCAGTGTAAACTTTATACCTGCCATCTACTTGGATATAAATCTCACTGACTCAATGAACTTCCTCCTAGGAAAATTATGGAATTGTAGTCTAAATCCCAAAATAACAGAGGAAAAAAATATCTTTATTAGAACTAAGCAGATTAACACAAAGATTCAAATGTGGCTTCAGTTCTGCTGAATACTTTGGCTTTTGGATTTTTTTCCCCTGTTGATCAGCAAGAACATAACAATCCTGTTGGGTCAGACCAAAACCCATCTTAATCCAACATTTTGTTTCTCACAGTGACCAACCAGGTGGCTCTGCAGTGCTCTGAAGCCCTGGATAAAAGCCTACCTGTTTCAGGAGAAAAATGGCAGGAGAGGTATGATTGGGTATCACCTACAGTTCAAAGAATTTGACTGAATCTAATGAAATATAATAATTACAGTAAAACAGTCAAGTAAATACAACAGAGTAGCTAACAAGCCAATAAAACAATCTAGACAGATAGGTTTTAATCTATCCCTGAAAAGACTGTTCCATATCAACACCATTATATGGAAGAAAGCTTGCCCCTAGAGGTCCAATCAGCCCCCATCCTGCTGAGTTTTAGGAAAGCAATTAAGTCGATTCTGTTCTGCCCAACATGTAGGAATTATATGGTGTTTGCATGGTTTTATGTTGAGTTTCTGAGTATTGATTTTAATGTTGTATTGATTATTTGCCTGTTTTAATTCATACTTTTTATTTTAGGGGACAATTTTAATATGTTTTATTTGCTATAAACTGCTCAAAGTTTTGGGGTACAATTTTTTGTGATAAACAATAAACTCCGGTCTTTCCTGTCATTTAGGGTAATTGCTAGCAAGGTAGCCGGAGGAGAGCCTTAACTGCAGGTCTTAAGAGATGGTTAGCGTAGTATTGGGAACCTGTTTTTTCCACAAAGGCTCATGGGTACTTTAGTCCCACGCCCTCTATTGCTTAAATCAGGGGCTTCTTAATTATACCGTTGCCTACAAATCCCACGGCGCACTGCAGTTGAGCGTCCAATCGCGATTTGGCTTTGGGCACTGCGCAATCAAGCGCGGTAGCCGACGAGGTTTCCCTTTACCAAGATGGCGGACGACAGTGAGACAGCGGTGAAGGGGACGGCAGGCGAGGAGAATGACCACCAACATTGCAGCGATTGTGAGAACGAGGACGAGCACAGTTACAACCAAAGGCAAGCGGGTGCTGGCTCTCACGGAGCAAAATGTCGCCCGAGGCGAGCCGCCGTAGTACTATCGTAGAAGGGAGGGAGGAAAGGGGGAACGTGGACGAGGCCTTGCCCACTTTGCTTTGCGTAGCACTTGATTGGGTGGGGGGCTAGATGTTGTGCGCTGAATGGTCGATGGCTTTGCCTGTTCTCAAAGAAGCGCCAATGGTTACCTACCACAGTTGCCGACAGCAGCATGATTGGAAAAACTCAGCAGCTGTCGGGCCTGACGCTTGTCCCAGGACCGTAACTGGAGCTGAGCTTAGGATCGAGATATTTGGTGATTTGGGCTAAAAGAGCGTGTTGAGAATGGCCAGGGAAGGCTCGTGCTTGCTTTCTTTATGGAGGCAAAAAATTCCATCTTGTCAGCTCAGACTTTATCCACTTAGCTCAGTTTTATCTGCTTTGGCAGTGACTCCTCAGAGTCTCATACAGACATGTTTTCTTGTTCATCTCTTTCTGAATGCTTTAGCTGGTCATGCCAGGAGTTATGCTTAGATCATAAGTTTCCTTGTCCTGGCCCAGCTTCAGGGCAATCAAGTGCAAAAAGAAGAAAACCCAAACCATTGTGTCTTGAGTATTGGAAAATTAAGCTTCTGTTTTAATAAGGACATAAACACACAGCATTTGGGGTCTCTGACACCAAGTGACTGTGTTGATGTGATGACAGAGAATAGTCACAACCTGGCTATGGGAGTGTCTATAGAAGAAGAGGAAGTTGTTCATTTCCCTTCAATTTAAACCTCAAACCGATCCTAGAAACAATTGTTTTTGTAGCATGAATGTTAAGAAAGGAATTTCAATGAGTAGAGGCCAAGAACATAATATATATCATTATATATGGTATATAATATAGTGAAGATGACAAAAATGGATGTGCTCTAGCCAGGAGATCCACAGGATTATCTGGCTGCCTCGTATATGATAGACCATTATATAATTATTTATATTATTATATATTATATACATATATATATACAAACATATATACATTATATATATTATATAATATAGTGTGTGTGTGCATATGGTAAATATGGTATATAACATAATATATACAATCAACCTATTGGAAAAAATGGTGCAGAGTAAATAATGGATTGGCTGGGGTACACAAAATGCCAAGCTAATTTGTATTTGGCTAAATATATATTTTGAATCCAGCTGGAATTATTAATTTATGTCACAATAGGTTACATGACTCCAGACAATTGTGTTAATGCAGTAGCCCATGGTTAAATCAACGTGCATTAGCACATTGTGCAAACCTAGCCACTGAACACAAGTGATCTTGTGTTAAAGGATACTGCATGCCCACTGTTGTTTATTCGTTCAGTCGCTTCTGACTTTTCGTGACTTCATGGACCAGCCCACGCCACAGCTTCCTGTCAGTCGTCACCACCCCCAGCTCCCCCAAGGTTGAGTCCGTCACCTCTAGAATATCATCCATCCATCTTGCCCTTGGTCGGCCCCTCTTCCTTTTGCCCTCCACTCTCCCTAGCATCAGCATCTTCTCCAGGGTGTCCTGTCTTCTCATTATGTGGCCAAAGTATTTCAGTTTTGCTTTTAATATCATTCCCTCAAGTGAGCAGTCTGGCTTTATTTCTTGCAGTATGGACTGATTTGATCTTCTTCCAGTCCAAGGCGCTCTCAGAATTTTCCTCCAACACTACGGTTCCAAAGCATCGATCTTCCTTCGCTCAGCCTTCCTCATGGTCCAGCTCTCGCAGCCATATGTTACTACAGGGAACACCATTGCTTTAACTATGCGGACCTTTGTTGTTAGTGTGATGTCTCTGCTCTTAACTATTTTATTGAGATTTGTCATTGCTCTCCTGCCAAGAATTAAACATCTTCTGATTTCCTGTCTGCAGTCAGCGTCCGCAGTAATCTTTGCACCTAGAAATACAAAGTCTGTCACTGCCTCTACGTTTTCTCCCTCTATTTGCCAGTTATCAATCAAGCTGGTTGCCATAATCTTGGTTGTTTTGAGGTTTAACTGTCCATAAACTTTGTGAATTGCCTAAGATACAGAAGGCTGTGATAGTTGGCAACCCTGTATAGAACTGCTTGCTTTGCAGTATAACATTCTTCTCACCTAATACATAAACAAGGTCAAACCGCCATGCAATTACTGTAGCAAATCTTCATGGCATTGGCAAGGTCCACATTCTTTACTATGTAACATCCTCCCTGTGTCTAAAGCAAGCTTTGAAATGTATGTCAGATGTCCTCCAGTTATACTGGTTCATTGAAGGATAGATAATAAATTTATTCAGGCTTTCCTGTGTTTAGCAAATAAGAGTCACACTATTACACAGTAACAAGAAGGGGTAACATGCAGGGTATCTGTGTCTTTGATAAGCTAATGTCTAAGTGTTGTTATCTCTTTCCCAGACAAGCAGGCACTTCCAAAGATGACACCTTCTACTTTATCTTGTTGATTGTAAACTAATTATTCAATCATCCCATGCTCCTCTCCAACAGACTTTTTATTGTAGAGTTCTATTACTATAGCATGTGTAAATAAATAGCTTTTACCGTTTTGTTTTACTGTTTTGCAACATAATATTTTATTATCTGGAAGGAGCTCCTACATCTTTAACAATTTCATGACTATCCAGAAATAAGCTATGGTACTACCTAACTCTACTTACTCTTGCACAGGAGTACAGTTATGACAGGAGCTGCATCGTATTGCTGTTAGAGTTGGGGGAGGAAAAAGTAAAAATGTTAACTCCAGGCCCATTCTCAAAGGTACTTATGAATCTGTGGCCTGTTAAAATTAATCTACTGCATCTGAGATTCAAGCATCTTAGAAAATGGTATTGATTCTCTCATCACAAAGAGAATTATGGCAATGTATCCTCTGTGGTGGCATGCTTGACATCTTTGATTTGGACAAAAGTACATAATTATTTTCAGCTGGCAATTCAGCTGTATTATAGCCAGAAACTGAGTTAATAAGTCAGTCTTGGTGATGTGTGTAATATATACTTTCCCTTGTAGAATATGACCTGGATTTTTTTTTTTTTTTAAATCTGGGACATGTAGAAGCAACACGCCTACTCTTTGTTTATGCCATGTTAAGGACTAGACTGAAAGGAATGGAATTTATAGTTGGCTTATTTTATCATATAGAGTGGCTAAAATTGATTTTAAAAATCTGATTCCATTGTGGAATTCAAGACAGGGAATTTAACATTGCACTGACCCAGATGTGCTTAGCTTCAGTTTAGCTACTGCATAATGTGATTTTGGGGCATTCGAAGGAGTTAGATCAGCATAAGTACTATGATTCTACTTTTCCTCTCTGGCTATATAATCTTGTATTACATATATTCATTTTTTTTAAAAAGCTTATTCTTCCAGTTCTGCCTCAAATGTTACATAAAGCAACTCAGGCAATTAAAAAGCAAATACCTTTTTTTTAAAAAAAAAAAAAAAACAGGCTTAGGACAAAAGTATATAGGCAGCTTTGCTCTTTTCCCCAACTTATCTAGCTTCCCATGTAGACCAAATATTGTTCAGATAATGACTTGAAGATACGAGCAGGTTCATATTACAGCATTGTTTTAGTTAGGTACTCTGGTCCCAGATTGTAGGTGAAACCCAGTACCTTAACTGGAGTACTGCAAATGTTTCTGTGCTGTTGATATATGTAAGGGTACCAGTGAACATGTTTACCACTGTATCCTAGACCACTGGCTTTCACAGGTATTATATGAAGAGCATATTACAGTTTATTGTTTTATCAACAGTAGCCAGGTTCCTATTTCCCAGGAGTGACTACAGATGTGTTATGCCAATTTAAATTAATCAAAACTGCTCCTGATCATGATGTCCTTTTAAAAAACACATCCATGATTTGGGGAGGAGCTTGGCTTTTTAGGTGGAGTGCAGTCTTGCCTCAAATAGAGCAATCCCATATTCCAGTGGTTTTCTGACTCTGGTTTCAGCTTGAAACTCTTATCTAATCCATCACTATTCCCAGAGCATTTCAGAACAAAAATTATTTTGGATGGATTATTTTCCATGTGAAATGGAAGAGGAAAACGGTATCGTCTTTGTGATGTTTTATCTCAGATTTCCTGATGAATCTTGTGTGTCCTTATAGTTGTTAATTATCATTTGGGCAAGATGAAACTTTGCGACGTTTCCAAAAGCAGTTGGTTAAGGTGGAGCAAAACCCTTTAACGTGAGTTTTCTGGAATCTGCTTCCTAGACGCAGGCAGAATCGCTACATTTCTTAACGTAGATTAGATTCCATCCAGAACAATATAATGCTTAATGGTGTTAAAAGTTATTGAGAGTTCAAGACAAATCAGCAGTAATCTCCTAGTTGGCCTTGAAAGAACGTATACAAAGACAGTGAGCAAAAGCTTTGACCTGTTAGTTTTTTGCCTTGGAGTAGGAGGAACGAACGTGAAACAGAAAACAGCAATCCCTTTAACAAGGGAAGGTGAATAGTTCAGTGTGTTAGTAGATGTGTTTATATTCTTAGACTTAACCACTGAAGTCAATTAAGGGACGCTGTGGTCAAAAGAAGTCTGAATAAAATTTGTAAAGTATGCTTTAGCACAAATTACTACATTTTATTTAGAAAATATATGAACTACTATTTGGAAAACCAATTACAGTAGTGGACTTCTAATTAGGTATATTTATATGCACTATAATTGATGTAAAACTCACTTTGGTTCCTTTGATATAAATAAATAAGTGCATCCTGCCAGACGTTGACTAAATGGTTTCTCAGTCAGACCAGCTATATAGGATTTGGTCTCACCGTACAGTATATTAATCAGTTTTTATAACAGTTTGAGATTGGGGAATCTCCAGGCTTTGCTTTTTACATTCAGCAAGAATCCTCAGCATCATCACAAAACAAGTGTAAGTATTACATTCACAGCTTTTATGTATGTCTTTAACACAGGGGCAGATACAGATCAGCATGTCTTGAAATATGTATGTATTTCTCGGCCAGTTAGGAAACCAATTTGCCTCCTTTGGGTATCTTTTACTAATTGATTTAGTCTAACACCAAAGACTGTATAAAAGTTAGGTTTGGAAAGATAATAAGCAACCATCAGCTAGCTTCAGGACAAGAACTTCTGCATATAGTCAGATTAAGGTTAATCCAGGGTACAGTGTAATCTAAACAAAGAGTAGAACTGATTAAAGTAGTATTAGGGGAAACATCAAATAGCTATGACTACCCTTTTTCAGAAATTTCAACAGAAAAATATTTATTTCATGATGCATTTTCCTTTATTCTTTCCATCCCTTGTCACGCTGTTCAGATTATGAAACTGAGGTCAGTGGACACTTCTTCTTACACTGATCTTTACTAGCTGCCCTTGAAAGCTTTTCTAGAATAAAATTCAATTAAGAATTTCCTTCAAATGAATCATTATGTTGGACCTCAGAGAAGCTCGTTCCCTATGTACAAGCACTCAGGGACTACAACTGGTGGTGTAGTCAAGATGCTGGCCCGGAATAGTCAGCCCTCACTCAGCACAGAGGCTCACCAGGTGCCTTTAGGCCAGTTATTTCTCTTAATGCAACCTACCAGGGTTGTTGTGGGAAAATAATTGGAGGGCGGGTGTGTGGAAAAAACTTGTTTAAAAGGTCATTAATATAAACCTCCAATGCTGGGACAAAGAACTCAGTGGGATAAAAATCCAGACTGGGAACTTTTTCTGTATTCATAGATTTAATAATATCTATTATTTATTGAAGAGAGAAAGCGCTAAGTAGGCAGGTGATTATGTATAAAATTAAAAAGAGCTATGTTAAAAAATATTGTTTCCTCAGTTACATTGATTCAGTATTATACAATCAAGATTAAAAATGAAATAAATGGTGATTTATTGAAGCAGAATATTGTATAATTAACTCAGGTGTCCTTAATAGTAGAGATAATAATAGATTATTGTAACTTTTTCAACCAAGAGGCTAGTAATTTATCAGGTCTTCTCATCTCTCTCCCAACCCAGTTGTTTTATATGATTCAATTAAACTAAACTAAACTTAAATTTTAAAAATGCATAAAATTAAGACTAAAAGAACCTTTAATCCCCCACTCCAAAATCTACTGCTTTGACTTCTTGATGCTCTGTACAAAAACCACAGTGCAGGAATCCCCCCCACCCTGGTCGAATCAGCCTATTCTACTCTAAAAAAACAGGAGGGGGGGAAATCTGGCAAGCCTGTTCTTTTAACTCAGATCTTCTTGTGACAATCTCTTAGCAGCAGCTGGAGCAAAAAACCTTTTCACACCTGTATCAAGAGATAAATTAAACATTGCAGGAAAAAGAAAATAGATTTGAAACCTTTTGGTTTAGCTTGCAAACAAGCTTTACTGAATAGCTTTTGCTTCTGAATTATTTGTGGAGGAAAAAAAAAATGTCATCTTTGTTTCCCATTTGAGGGCTTCTGTTTGCTGTGAAAACGTTGAGCATAGTCCTATCATAAACCACAGGAATTTCAGAACAATGGAACTAGATTTTTGAGCTGAATGAAACTGAAAGCAGATGATAAGCAACTTGAATTTCAAGCTTATATTCTGGTTGCAATGATAAAATCATATAAAGAAATAGGGAAGTCTTGCCAGCATTTTAGGGAATATTTAGAAAATGTAAATGATTTCTACAGTGAAGGCCTTATAAGGAGGTCACTTCATCCTGAAGATTTCATTTTCTTTCAAATCTTACCACATCTGTTGCAAGTTGTTTATGAGAGTGTTCCTGCTAAGTTATTCTTGTTTCATATGAATCAGCTATTGCCTTTTTTGATCACATTTCTGGCTTGGATCTGAATTTTTATTCAGATGATTCAGAATGACTTATCTGTGTAAATCCAGTAATTCTGAACATTTAAGTGTATTGAGAGAGAGCATTCAAGGTAATCAAAAGCTTAGTTTAGTTTCTTTTTCTTTTGGATCCAGATTAATTCAGCTGAAGCTTCCTCTGGCCTATTGTCAGCATAGCAAGCTCTTTTTCCCTCCTGTGCAGCTTAACATTAAACTGATTTCCTGGCTCAGCGGAACTGAGGTTGTGCTTCATGAAAATTTTCTGTATTAATAGGGCTGAGTCAAATATTGTCTCATGTTCCATCTTGTACTCTTTTAGTGCAGCTTGGCTTGTATAATCCAAATTAATGGTCTCCTTTAAAGAAAGAAAAATCTAGAACTATGGGAATCCAAGTGGGCCACTGAAAGGCTTTAATATTCCTAGAAGGGAACCATTTCTAGAATATGGGTTTTCATCTTAATGAAAACAGTATTACAGTCTTTGCTAAATGACCAGCAACTCTGTCACTAAGCAACATGGTTGTTAAACAAGGCATCACATGACCATGACAGACTTACAACTTCACTTCCTCTGTGGTCAGTAAGCAAATCACCTGCAGTCATTAAGCATGACATCACGTGACCACAACTTGCAATTTTATTGCCAGCTTTACCATTGACTGCTTTTCAGAAGCCAGCTGTGAAGTGTGCAAATGGCGACCACGTGACCATGGGGTACTGTGACAGCCGTAAACACCTGCCCGTTGCAAAGTGCTTGAATTTTGATCGTGTGACTGCAGGGACGCTGTGGCAGTCGTGAGAGGACCAGTCGTAAAGTTATTTTTTTAGTGCCATCATAACTTTGAATGATTGCTAAACAGGGCAGTCATTAAGCAAGGACTACCTGTATTAATAAAATTACTGTGAACAATATTAATGAATGAAAAGTGTGTGTGAACAATATTAATGAATGAAAAGTGTGTGTGTGTATCTTCATTATATATGTAAAACAATATTTTATAGAAATATTTCCAATATTCCCTATATTATAAATTGTAGTTCAGAGAAAACCTGTTTACCTCAGTCCATTGAGAGGTGATTAACAGCCCAGTCTCTAGGCCTTACACTATAACTGTTTTCTGTGTGCTAGTCATGAGGTCAAAAAATTGCCTTGTTTATGGGTTCTTTTCATGAGTTATATAGTTTTAGAGACTCTGAGTTGCAGCATGTTATGGTTTTTGCCTCTATCGCATGTGAGTTGACTTGCTTCAGTCATTTGGAGCCATTCGTACAAGTGGTCAGTGGGGCATCTTGCTTTCTTTTGCTCTCAGTGTGTGGCAGATGATATGGTCCTCATTTTGAGGTTGAAGAGGTTCCCATTGAAAGAGCTGTATGTTTTCTGTTTAGGGCTGCGTTTTCCTCATCATTCTGACCTAGAGTGTAAGACTGACACTATACTGCAACTGTATTTCTCTATTTTCTTTCGTTCTGTTGGGAGAAGGCTAACCATGTTTTTTTTGCTTTCTACTTAAAACACCCCAGGTGTGTTCAGTGGTTGAGTTTATGCAGTAGTAAGCTATAACTGGATGTATTTTCCCACTTCAGTAAATGCTAGAAATTATGTGTTCATGTATAGCTTTCCTCTGCTATATTAAGAAACATAATATTTGTATTGCCATATTGGTAGGTGATGTGAAGATGGGACACTGTGGATCATATTTTAGCAATTATGTCATGTCAGTTATACAGAGGGTGTTTTATTCTTTTCTATGGAACTGTGGTTAGTTTGTGCTATAGAGTTTTATATCTTTGCATCATAGCTTAGTTCTCTTTGTTCGTTTGATTTCACCACAGTACATCACCCATAGCATGCTGAGATTCCTTCTCACCTTAGTATTTTGCCCAGACTTGTTCTGCTATCCCTTTGGGTTTAGGAAAGGTTATTTGCTCAACATAGCTAATTAACTGTGTATTTGCCAAGTAGCGTTTATGCTAGCATCTACATTTGAGACATGATTCAACAGACAGTATGAGATATTAGAGCAGAGATGAGGAGCAGTGTTTCTAAATTTCAGGAAGTTCAGTTTAAACTTTCTGTTGGGAGGAGCATTCTAATCACCAGTGAAGCAAACTATTTTGAGAAGCTCTGGATAGCCTTCCTTAATGTTTTTATAGCAGAAGCTAACTGACAGTGATGATAATGTTCTTTTACATAAAAAATGAACTACATTACAGACTTCCTCCTGAAAAACTGCAGCCTGTCTCAGTTCACAGTACGCTAGCATAAGCAGTGATAAGGGACTATGAGAATTGTAGGCCAAAGCAACTGGAGGGCACCAGGTTGGCAACTCCTATCATGTATAGCTACAAACAAGATTTTCATGCAGACTAGTCATGGGGCCTGATCAGTGCCCTATGAAAATTGTGAATTCTGGAATGACAAGGGTTAGCCAGCATACTGTTGGTAGATCCCAAGTGATTTCCAGCAAGGATTTCCGACTCTTAATTATTTTGAAATAGAATAAGTGGTCATTGTTGTTACTATCTAAACTAAACCATTGAAATTGAGAAACCTTGGAGTCAATTTGGAATATTTCTGGGGGTCAGCTCCAATTCTGGTGCAGAAAAATAATTTCTGGACTGACTGTTCATACCATTGCACTTGGCTCCAATTTTGAGGGTTGTAATTAAAAAAAATCGTTACAAAATTCCTTGGTAATCATATTTATGATTTTTTTTAAACTAGAATGGAGGAAATACTCAAAAGAACTGACATAGGTACTTTAAGGTGGTTGGAACAATTTTAAGGTGGAGTTTCACGGAGACAGATCAGAAGCTCCTTGGTCAGAGTAGAAGATACACAGTAGTAGCACTTGTCCACCATGATTGCCATTCTGCAGTGTTGCAGAAGAACATGTACCTTTGGAAAACAATTCACAGTAGTTCCTAATTTAAAGACATAGTTCAAAGGACAGACAAAAGCTTGGGTTTGATATGATGCCTTCAGACTCTTTTTGTACCATCTCTCTCCCTTCATTATGCCACTGAATACATGTCATATCACCAAAACATCCTGTGTTGCCTTGGCAACCAAAGTATTATTTAAGAAGTGAAATCTCCAGGCCAAAAAGATTGCCCACTCTATGCTTGATTATTATTTATTGCCTTTATAAATTATTATTATATGCTTTGTTATTAAAGTAATTATTACGATTATTACTATCCAAATAGTTGAGTCTTTTAACACTAAGCAGAATAATGCTAAGTTCTGCAATGACATTAGTGTGTGCTGTGTTGATTGTATAGAACTGTATTACAAGTTGCTATATTTTGAAGTTTTTTTATATTATTGTCCTGGCCTCTGACTCAAAAAATTAATAAAGTATCATTAAGAAAAAAAATGTGCTGAGGCAGAGTAATAGCCAAGCAAATAGCTCTATATTAGTCATGCAAGTAACTCATATCATATGCTGTGATTAATCTTTTTCATTTCCTCACAAAACTGGAACACAAATTACAACCTCCTTGCACATCAAAGGAAATTCTACTAATTGTACAAAACATGCAGATTAATTCCATTCATTCTACCTTCGCTGTGGGACAAGGAGCCAGCCAATCCATCAATTTCCTTTGGTCTCCCCTAGTCTTTTCTCACAAGACTTTGATTGTGTGTGTCCATGAACACAATAGTTATGTATTACACAGAGATGGAAGTAATAGGATTGTGAGTGGTGATATGGGCCATACATACGGGTGATTTCATGATATATTTGATACTTTATGGAAACTGCCTTAAGAACTCTAACAGAGTAAACATAAAGCATGTAAGTTCTTATTTTATCACATTAATATTTTAGGAAAAAATAGTGCTCTACCCTGAGCTATGGATTGGTATTATGATTCCTAAAAGCAATGATAGAGCAATTAGGAGCAAGTAAGGTATGAAGGTAATTATTACATGGAATTTGAAGATACAGTGGGGAATATGTAACATGTTAGCTTAAGAAACATTTTTTGGGTTGTCACATGCAGCCTTTCAGACCAATGCAAGCTGACCTTCTAATTAGAAAGCCAATTAAATGTAGTTGGTATTTACATTAGCATGTTAGTAAGCCAGTTAAGGATACTGTGGATAGTATGACAATTGAAAGGATGCATAGCTGGCTTAACAACCTTAGAAGAATACTTAACCAAGGTTTGTCTTCAAACTGGAATAGGATGTTACGGGATTCGCTCTTGAGCTTTGTATGAGGTGGAGAGAATGCTGCTCTGATTTGCAGATGACCTAAACTTGGATGGAATAGCAACATTTAGAAAGATCTTAATAAATTTGAAAAAAAAGGGGCTGAAAATAACATATTTACTTTGGAAACAAATAAAATGCATAGGAGGGGGGGCGGAGTTGACTTGGCAAGAGAATTAATGAAGATGTTCTTGGAATGGTAGTTGATTGCAAACTGATTATGAGTCAATAGTATAAAATGGCCACAAAAAGGCAAATGGAATTTTAGGCTGTATTAAGTATAGTTAATATAGTTAATTTGAAAGTATTGTTTCCAAATCACAGAAGTAATACTTTGACTTTATTCTGCATTGGCTGAACTCCCATCTGAGTATTTTGTCCATTTCTAGCAATCACAGGATTCAGACAAACTGGAACATGTTCAGGAAAGAGCAGTAAAGGTGATCAGGGAACTAGAAAGAATGAGAAGACATTGACGGATGTGGGAATGTTTAGATTGAGAAGAGAAGACTGGGATTTGCGATCTGATGAGCATGAAAAGGACATCCAGTTCTGTTCCCTGTTATCCCAGAGGGCAGGACATTGAATAAAGAATTTACATTATGGGAAGGAAAATTCCAGTTGAGTATTAGGAAAACGTCCCTATCTGTAAGAACAGTTTTACAGTAGAAGCAGGGACCCAGAAAGGGCTGGGCTGCCATTCACAGAGGCTGAACAGCCAAGTGTCTTGGGTGCTTTAATCTGGATCCCTGCCAGGAGCAGGTTTAAGACTTGGTGACCTAAATGGCTCCTTCCACTTCTGATTCTGTGTTTGAAAAGGTGCTAGGATAATATCTGAAAAAAAAAAATATGAAAGCCAGCATGGTTTAGTTCTTAGTAATGGTTTCTCTGGGGAGCTTGAGTCTCCCCAAAGATGTGCAGTGAATAGCCTGACGGAAGGAACTCTTGAATCCTCTCCTCTCCTCTCCCCCTGCAATCTCAAAATCCTGTTTTTAGCAGTGAATCTTTTAGGTTTGTTCCTTATGTTCCCTTTGTTCTTCAGTGGCTTAAGCCCAGCAGATGACAGTGTGGGTAAAAAGAAGAAAAAGAAACAGAAACGGAAGAAAGAAAAGGGAGAACAATTTGATCTGGTCCAAGATCAATCAGCAAAGGTAAAAACCGTTTTTCAATAGGTTAGTATATTGAACTCCTCCAAACCTCCATGCACACACATGCACTTAGTGGAGCTTAATGTCTATTGTATTTATTTTGGGGTATATATGAAACTCAAAGTGCTGAGAATCCAAACTAAAGCTGCTTGCTTCTTTCAGTTGGAGTGGTCCTTTATCTGTCTTGCCATGGCCTACCACCAGTGATATAAGTTAGCAGCTCTTTCTGGGCGGTTCTTGGCAGACTGTGATTGAATATGCTACATTTCTTGCTCTTCTGTTCAGCACAGGTAGATGTGGAAAGGGAGAACATACACATTTTATGTAGTCTTTAGGGGGAAAAAGAAGCAGGATGCCTTCTCCCCCCCACCAAAAAAAGCTTAAACTTCTTTAAAGGAGGGAAGGACAAATAATTAGGGCTGATGAGTCTATTAATTTTTCTGCACTGGGTTCATATGCAGGTGAATTCATTGCCAGCAGAAAGGATGCAGGAGATTCAAAAAGCCATCGAGCTCTTCTCTGTAGGTCAAGGGCCTGCCAAGACCATGGAAGAAGCCACCAAACGCAGCTATCAGTTCTGGGATACACAGCCAGTGCCCAAGTTAGGTATGTATGAAAAGAGTGTCTTTTTCTCTTCCCCTTCTTTCAGTTCTAAAGCAAAATGGAGCCTATGTAAACTGTACCTCTCATGCCTTTCACTGCCACCGGGACACTGTCTGCATTGAGAGACAGAAGAGGAACTGAATTAGTTGAGAAGGGATACTGATCCCAGACCAGGAACTGATTAGAAGTAGACTGAAAATAAGAACGAAATGTGAGCTAGTGGGGACGAGGCTGTCTCTCAGCCACACTGCTATAGGGATCAGAAGCGTGGACGATTGGAGTTGCCCAAACAAAATGCAACGAAGCAGTTTGTGAGCCTGGAAACGAGGATTGACTAGGCAAGGCTAGGAATGTTTCTTGGACAGTGATCTCTCACATATGGAGGTGGCTTGCTCTCACCCTTCTTTCCCTTCTCTCAGGTGAGGTGGTAAACACCCATGGACCGGTTGAGCCAGACAAGGACAACATCCGCCAGGAGCCCTATACCTTGCCTCAGGGCTTTATGTGGGATGCCCTGGACTTGGGGGATCGAGGTGTGGTGAGTAGGGATGAGGCAGAACTAACCATCCTAAAAGTTACTTTTTAAAACTATCTCCTCTCCCCACCCCTCTTTCTGCTATTACGATGTTTCATGACTTCCTCTAGCATCAGCTTCAGAGTCCTGGTTTTTCTTTTTATTGAACTCTCCAGCATTTTATTGATGATCCTCTATTCCTTTTCTCCTAGGCTGCACGAGACATAAGCCGTTGATGTTGCTGCACCTGCACCTGCACCTGCTTTCCCCTTCATTTTGCTTAGCTATAATTCCTCTTCTCTTCCCCAACCACCTTCAGAATTCTTCCTAAAAACCAGTTTCTTTTGTAGAGTTTGTGAGAACATCTTTTGGAGAGTTGTTTTGCAATTTCATCTCATAGTGTTAAGCTTGGCTTGCTTGCTTGATTCTGCTATGTCTTGCTATCTCTGCCCTTCTCTTCATATTGTACTCATTTGTGCCACAGTTTAACTCAGAATTTCATGTTTTGAGAATGTGAAATATCTCCTTACTTTAGAGCCAATGTTGATTATCTTTTTACAGTTTAAAAACTGGTCCTTTCAGAACTGGTTTAAAACTTTATACAAAAACTGTGCTGTAAATCCTTAGGTTTTATTGCTTCACTAGAAGGAATTGAATCGGATGATGATGATTTGCTAAAACCCACTGACAGAAGCAAAACTATATTTTCCCGCAAGCATATCTAACTCACCTTAGTGTGTTGGTTGTTTTCTAATAATCAGTATGTGTCCTGTTGGAAGCTGCTATTCTCTTAATAGAGAAAACTTGGCTTCCTTAAGCAGATTATGCTTCTCCTTTTTGCTTTCTTTAGCTGAAGGAACTGTATACCCTCCTGAATGAAAACTATGTGGAAGACGATGACAACATGTTTAGGTTTGATTACTCCCCTGAATTTCTCCTGTGGTGAGTTGCAGTTTTTCCTGAATATGTAAGTCCGAGGTGTCTGTCCATTTTCCCTTCTTGTAGAGGAACCCGATAAAGATAAACTACTTCCTTTCAACAAATACAACACAGAGGTTTTCTCCAAGCGCTGGGGAGTAGATTCACTGTGTCCATCTTGACATGCTTGGATTGCTGCTCCCTACTCCTTAAAGTCCTTTTTGTCAAAAGACTGAAAGCCACTTTTGTAGGAGATAGGATGATCTTTCTGCTCTGCATGAGGCAAGCCTCTTTTTACCTTCCTGAATAGTTAGCATATAAGAGGGAATTCTGCATTTACAGATTCACAGGCTGCAGTGCTAGTTCTGGTGAAGTAATTTAGTTCAAAATACTACACATGTATAAGCTGAAAGGAAAACATTGAAAAAACAAGGAACAGACAATTCATAGTATTTCAGATAAGGATCTGAAAGCCATAATGGAGCCTGCCTTGGGGGTCCTTGCATACAGTGAATGAGGGGCTAAGTTTCTTCCAGGTAAACATTTGACAACTCAGTCATTTCCTTCCTTTGCATGACAGAGCCCAGTGAGAAGAACTGGTCAAATTAATTTATTAGCTAGTGAAATAGATTTCCCTTTCTCTTTAAATTAAATTGACTTGGTGGGAAAAGGCGTTTCAAGGTTTAAGTGATAGCATCAGATCCTGTCAATAAGGTGGCCCTTCTTTAGACAGAGATATCCTAAGCTTATCATTGTTAGTACATGCAGGTCAGAGCTGGTCAAAAGTAAAACAAAAGTAAATGTAAGCCTTCCTTATTGTTCAAATAGATACTCCTCTCAGACAGGGTAATCCATATTGGCAGCTTTCTTAGGGCCAAGTAGCTTGTTTGTTAACATACCTACTATGGATGCATGAGCTAGGGTGGGTCTCACTGAACTGGAAAGACATTGAATCAAAATAGCTATTGGAAGAAGACTTTATGTTAGTACTGCATTTGATCTCTCATCTAGGCACCCTTGGCATTTAATAATTTGGGATTTTCTCCAGCCAAGTGAATGGAATGGTGAAGGAGGAGTATAACAGCTTGTCCTTCTTACCCCAGTTCACTCAACTTTATTATTGGCTATGGAGGAAGAAAAGTCCTTTTCTCTGCTGCAGCCTGTACAGCGGACTAGGAAAGCAAGGGAGACTCTCCCATCTTTCTTTCACCAGCCTCCTTGGCTTTCATGTTGGGCCGTTGAGCAAGAGGCTGCCCTGTCCTTCATCACAGTGGAAACTGAGTTGCTTCTCCTGAAGAACAAGTGGTCTTCCATTTGACTTTTGCAAGGACCATGCATTTTTAGCCTACAGTTCATTTTATACATCTGCTTTTAATTCATGCATGAATTAAAAGCAAGCAAGTGAAACACTTTGTTGAAAGGGAGGTTTGTAATGTGGTTTTTTAAATGTCTAAAAGTTCTTTCCTATGAGATTCACACTCATTAAATTTGCTTTGTCTCTCTTATGCTGGCATACATGGTTCCATCCTCTGGCCACTGCAGATGGCTTGTATTAAGTGGTGACACACTGTAGGTCCTTGAATCAAAACATTTTATTTTACAAGATTGTGGATTTTCTCCAGGGCTTTGCGTCCTCCAGGCTGGCTTCCCCAATGGCACTGTGGTGTCAGGGTCATCTCAAGCAAGAAGTTGGTTGGCTTCATTAGTGCTATTCCAGCTGCTATCCACATATATGAAACGTAAGTCAAGTCACACTTTTCTTTTTATGCCCTAAAGAGCTGCCATTCCCCAGCTTGCTTGCTCCTTCCTTCCTTCCTTCCTTCCTTCCTTCCTTCCTTCCTTCCTTCCTTCCTTCCTTCCTTCCTTCCTTTTTTTTTTTTTTGGTAGATAAGAGTTAATTTGAGCTTGGAACTGAACAAAAAAGTGTAAACTCACATTGTATTCTTTCAAATCAGGAGCTCTGCATGTGTGTGGAGTGCTTTTTAATTTCTTGTTGCAAGTAGCTATGTGGAATAAATAAACAGGACCATGGAAGGTTTGAATCCCAACTCCTCTCATTTTAAAAATCATGTAAACATTTGGCAATGTAATCATCCTGAGGTGGAGAACCTAACTCTGCGTTGTAGAGAGAGAAAGCATGTTTTAGGTTTTAGAGAGAAGAAAACGCTATAGCCTTTGCAAATACAGAAATGAGACTTAAAGCCTGGGCAGGCAAGCATCTTTTCTGCACTCCTCTGGTTTGCTTTCCAAATTGTGACAGACAGCAGTGAGCAGCAATGGCTGGTTTCCCCTCTTCCATTAAAGGGAAAAGAAGATGGTAGAAATAAACTTCCTTTGTGTGCACAAGAAACTGCGTTCCAAGAGGGTGGCACCTGTCCTGATCCGGGAGATCACCCGACGGGTCCACTTGGAAGGGATTTTCCAGGCAGTGTACACAGCTGGTGTAGTTCTACCAAAGCCTGTTGGGACATGCAGGTAGGTATCAATTACTAGGGTTTCTTTCCTTTTCTACTTTAGTTCCCTGTGTGTTTTATTTTTGTTCAGTCTGATAACCTTCTGTCGCTTAAAAATCCCATCTGTTAGATGCACTCTTTACTTTAAAAATGAATAGAAAACTAGTCCTCAAACCTGAAAAGGGAATTATTGAGCAAGAGAGGACACTATTGAGCTGACAAATCCTTAAATACTGCAAGCAAACTGGAGTCACACAACACTGTTTTTAGGCATAGGTTTTGAGAAGTAAAGTAGAAAGTGGAGGTTCCTGGCCTGGCAGGTTAACTAGTTATCTTAGCTGTGAGAACAAAGCAGAGTGAATTTGGAAGCAATACAGAACAAACAAAACTACAATTGTTTAAGCCAGTGATTCTCAGTGGCTCACCAGTTAATGGGGGTGAGTGCTAAAGTTTGCTTTGAAAAATTAAACACCAATTTTGGGCCTGCCTCATGAGTTAGGCATAGAGGTTCAGTCTTAATTCTCCCATCTCTCTGCCAGTATGGACAGACAGATTCATCCTGAGGAAGAGAGGGAGGGGGTACCAGAATTTCTGATGCTGCATGTTTTGCAGTGGATGGACACAGATAAATGCTAGATGTATCACTGAGATGTATCACTGAGAAAGTAAATTTCCTTTCTAAAGTCCTGCATGATTGGACAAAGAGGGATATGAAATGCTGGGAAGAAACATGCTTTAGACTGACCTGCAGCTGCAAGGGTAATGACTACTCATTGTCCTTGGAGATCATTGAGAAAATACGTACTTTCCGTTCTGAACGTAAGAGTAAAATGTATTTCCAATACTGAGTTAAGTCTTGTTGATAGGCTTCAAATTACTAAGACCCCCCTTGAGGAAGAATAGCATATGAATGGGATGAGTAACCTGGGATGTTGCTTTTTTTTAAAACAGGTATTGGCATCGGTCACTGAATCCACGCAAGCTGATTGAAGTCAAATTTTCCCACCTCAGTAGGAACATGACTATGCAACGCACCATGAAGCTTTATCGGCTTCCTGAGGTGTGTGATTATGGACAGGGACGCTACCTCAAAGGGTCCTTTCTATAACAGAAGCTCAGGCAGGGATCAAGAAGTGTTCCATCTTGCTGGCCATCTTCCTTTATCCCTGGTAGTTTTAGGTTTCACCCATCCTCCATACTTAGTTTCTAAGTAAAAAGCCTCACTCAGGATTTTAAAAAACCCAATCAAATCTAATTGGGGGGGATATTTCATGAGCTATACTGATGCTGCACTTTCAGTGTTGAAAAGGGTTTTGGCCCCATGTACTTCTTGTCAGGGTAGGCTTGTGCTTGTGTTCTCCTGCCTTGCTACATGTTCCACATTCCACTTCTTCAGAAGCTCCAGAAATTATTTAAAAAGACAGCAGGGCAAACTATTCTGTATGTCAAAATAGCTATTTATATCCCACAAGAAATAGTTTTTTAAATTATTTATTTGTTTGTTTTTCAAATTTTGCCACCATGCATCTCCCCCCAAAAGAGGGACTCTGGGATGTTGTTCCTATGGAGCCTGAGTGTCATTCTGCAGGAAAGATTAACTGAAGTATCTCTGCATAAAGCATTGTTCTGGCTTTCCCATTCCTATTCAACCTCTTCTGTGAATTCCTATTCAGCCTCTTCTATGAGGAGGGCGTTCTCCATATCTCCATTAGATGTGACTAGATAATTTTAGTCACTATAAGTGCAGAAACTTCTTAGATGTTACTGTTTAGTTCATGTCTGGATAAAATATTCTGTACTTGAGGAGTCTGATTTTCACAGAAACATAGGAACACAGGGAGCTCTCTTCCATTCCAGAAAATTTGCTTCTGCTTCTAATTCATGAAGAAAATGGCTGTCAGATGTTGTGGGAATGCTGCTCAAGAAACAATATAGGGAATGATGTGGAAATTTTTCCCCCTCATACTAAGACTGGTGGTGATTTTTAGAATTTTTTTCCTCATGTTAGATTAGCCAGTAGCTTGGAATGGAAGAGAAAATGTTTTTTGTCCTCTTCTGTGCTACCTGGATCATTAGCTCTGGAGACAATATTCTCTTTGCTAATGATTGCGCTATGGTGTGAATTGTGCAAATTGGTTAGTTCCCACCTTAGACAGGTATTTGGATTTAAAAGTTCTTTGACATCCTCCTGATTCTTTGCTTCTAAAGTCAATCAAGACACTGTAGGGGGAGACTCATGTTAATCTATGGTGGCCAAAAATCAGAAGGAGCCTGGCAGTACCTTTTCTGTCTAACAGATTTTATTGAAAGGCATATATTTTCATGAGCTGCAGCTCACTTTTGAAAGAAGAAGTTAAGCACAACAGCAAAGAGTTTTAGCTTATCTGCATACCATTGAAGTTCAGTGGCATCTGTGGATTGAGTTCTGCTAATTCAATGTTGCCATTTACTGTTTTTTGTAGGGTTGTCAGGGACTGACTGAACATAGGAAAAGCTAATGTAACATTGAGGAATAGTTTTTCATTGAGGGTCTTCCAAATACAGTTTGAAAACTGGTTGGAACACTTGCCTTCATCCCCAACCAAGTAAATTAATTAACACACAGAGCGTTTCTAAGTGAATTAATTATCTCTCTTTCTAGGCTACAAAGACACCAGGGCTACGGCAAATGGAGCACAAAGATATCCCTGCTGTGCACAAACTTCTGGCAGAATACTTGAAACAATTCCATTTGTCCCCTATCATGAGTCAGGAAGAAGTGGAGCATTGGTTTTTGCCCCAGCCCAACATCATTGACACATTTGTTGTTGAGGTGAGGGCCCTTTTTTGTCACTCCAGTCAGTCAGTTTTATAGCCAGTTTTATAGCGGAAGGCACTATTCTCTGCACAGTCTGGCTCACCATCCTTTTGAGATACACCAGGAGAGAGAAGGCGAGGGAGAGAGAGAATATAAAAATAAATAGAAGGTCAGTTTATATTCTGGCTGGGTGTCTTAATTTATTACCTCAGTGCAGAATTGGGACACAGACATAACTGGAGCAAAGCAGAGATTTCACAGTCCTGTGCTCACCGTCTTGTGCACATGTGATATTGTGTATGGACAGAGAATTCAATCCTCCCTTTAGTGTGCAAATAGAGAAACTGCCCTGAAAATGCAAAACAGTCTTCCCTAGCCTAACACCCTTCATATATGTGTTGGGCAGCAGCTTCCATAATGCCCAGCCAGTATGGCCCACAGACTGAGCGCTGTGGGAGTTGAAGACCAACCCATTTGGAGGACATACATTTGGGGCAGGCTGCTCCAAGAATTCAGAGTGTTACATAAATGCTGCTCTTGTTGTGCACTGCTATACTTAAAAGTTCGGATTTAAAGCAACTTTAACAGAAGCCTGCAGATACAGTTGAAAGCAATAGTGGCATTCTGAGGCCATCAATATTAATTCAGAACCTGAATGCCATTTCTGAGGCTCTCTGATCCTAGAGAAATGTATTCTATTTATTAAAAAAATCCTAACAAGAGGAAAATTCCAATCCAGTCCTTTTCTTACTGTGCTAGCTTTTTACTTGGGGGATGGGGGAGAGAAAGAGAGCAGAATATTCAAATATTGCCTTTTCACCACCTGCCATCTGAAGTGCTACATAGAGCTCTTCCGCCTAATTTCCTTTTCATTTTGTTTCACATCTAAGCCAGAATTATATATAGAAAGGGAGGAAATGCCATACAAATTTCCTCACTCTGCTGAATTGTAGGGAACAGGCATAATAGCTGGTGATGGTGCTGCTAGCGTTACAGTTGGTTTCCTCTGACTGAAGGCTTAAGAAAAAGGATTAATGCTAAAGAATATAATTGTTTTCATCAGAACACTGATGGGAAAGTGACAGATTTCCTGAGTTTCTACACACTGCCCTCCACCATTATGAACCATCCTACACACAAGAGTTTGAAGGCAGCCTACTCTTTCTACAATGTCCACAACAAGACACCCTTTCTTGACCTCATGAATGATGCCCTCATATTGGCCAAATTGGTGAGTTTTTCTCTTGGTTTGCTTCTTAATGCTGTAGCATTTAGGGGAAAAAAGCATTAATGCAAGCAATCTCTCTGCCTTAGATGAAGAATAATGCAGAATGCTTACTACTTGATTTTTTTAAATTGAAGTTAATTCTACAATTGAGCAAAACTTGTTTCTTCTTAATGCTGTGGAGCTACAAAGTGTTTCTATATACACGCATATATACCCACCAAATTTTCTTTAACCACCTCTTGTTGCAGAAGGGCTTTGATGTTTTCAATGCACTGGATCTTATGGAAAACAAGACCTTCCTGGAGAAGCTGAAGTTTGGGATTGGTGATGGAAACTTGCAGTATTACTTCTACAATTGGAAGTGCCCCAGCATGGGACCAGAAAAGGTAGGTCAAATCACACCTCTTGGAAAAGTCTGCATATGGGTAGACAAACAACACAAGAAGCTGTTCATAAGCCTTCCAAATGGTTATGCCGATTGAGACACACCAAGCACAGGTATGTCTGCTGCTGGAGAGAAGGGGCAGTGACAGCTGCAATGTAATCCCGAGGAACTTAGCTTGTTTACCTCCTGTAATTACCCCAAAGGAAACAAAGGCTTAGGGAGTGTCTTGCATTTGCTGAAAATACAGTAATAAGGGAAGATGATGTTGAATGCCAGCAGTTGTATGGGAAATGTATATAAGAAAAGTGAGTGACTAAAGCAGAGGCAGGAGTGGGCACTCTCCCAGCTGTTCTCTTGTTGCTGAGAATATGGTGGTAGAGGAAGTTCCTGCTGAAAGCAGATGGATGAACGTGGGCAAAAGGGGCAAATAATGAAAGCAAGGGTGGAAAAGGAGGAGGCAGGAGACAGGAAAACCTGCTACATCTCTTTTGTTGCAACTGGAGGTGAGCATATTAGCTCTGCTCTCTCTTTTATGCCACGTCCATATAGAGAGCCACCTCTGTCAGTACTAGAACTCTGAGAAAGCAGATCCTCATTTCATGGGGACTGTGTGGATAAGCGGTCCTCCATGCCAGTTGCTCACCAGAAGGCAACAAGACGAGAACAGGGTTAGCGTAGTGAATGAACGGGACAGGAAGTGCTAAGCATGCTTGCCTGGTGGTAAGGCTCATGGATCTTGGGACTAGCTACAGGACAAGCATGCATGGATTTCTTTGTGCTTTCATTCTGAGTGGAAGAGCCCCCTCAAAGGAAGAAAGAGGCAAAAGGAAAAACAGCCCAGCACCAAGAGACCAAGGATCTTTTCCCCCGTTTCCACCCAAATGTATGTTGTCTAAACAGAGCTATCCCCAGCATAGCAGCAGCCTTTGCCCATTACATGGGAGTAAGAGCCATAGAAATCAGTTGATTTACTACAGAGTAAGCTGCTTAAGTTTATGCCTGCTGAGCCCAATCCCACAAACAGTTTCTCTTTCTCTGTGTAAATGTGTACGAGAGAGAGAGAATGCTGTGTGGGAAAATGGTTTGTGTGTATATGCAGCCTGGAGATCAGTGGGAAGCCTTAGTTTAATGTGCATAATTCAATATGAAAGTGGGGGTGTTGTCCTGCCCCTGTCGGTTTTTGGTACAGCCTCTAGCCAGTTCATATATAACATTAGGGTTTTGCATTGATCTGGATTCAAAGAGGGAAAGATGATTTGGAGAGTGTGTGAGCACTCGCATTTCACCGCTTGCCCATTCCTTAAAGGACCTGCTTTTCTGAGGGAAAGATATGGTTGATTTAAGGAAGAACTAACCAGTGCAACATGCATGCCCGTCCAATACTCCTTTGGATTTAGATCACTGAATAATGCTGAGATGCATACGTGTGTATTTGGTTCTCACATGCACACATTTGCTGGGAGGAAAAATCTCCAGCAATGGCTTTAATGAGGCTTAAGGATGCCTTAAATGGCAGGGTGAGCAGGATTTCTGTGCCTGTTTTTTTTATTCTGATCTTTCTTTGGGAAGGAGAGCACCTCTCAAATTCAGGACTGACTTCCTTTGGAGTAAATCTGGAGAAACCTGCCAACCTCCTTCCCTTCTCCTCCTCATTTTCTCGCTGTTGTGCTTAAATGAAATCTGAACAAGTGTTAGAGGCCAGCACTGATTAGCGAGCTCCTGTTCAACACTCAAGAGACAGCATGCTTTGAGTATTGAGCAGGGAGGGACTCACCAATCAGGTGAGTAGTGCAGAGACCTGAATCAAAAGTCCGAAAATACTTCCTAACCCTTCCCTTCATCTTGAATGTTTTCCATAGGTTGGCTTGGTGCTGCAGTAGCCAGTTTTATCTGAAGAAGGGCAGGCGGAGACTGAAGGCTGGGGCCAGTTGCCAGCATGGAATTGCCAGTCCTTATGGTTCAGAGTTCCATGGAAGTGACATAGTCCTGGGGAGGAGCCGGTGCCCACTGCACTGGCCACATGACCTGACATTTCTGATGATTGTATCACGTGCCACTGAGCACACCAGTGTGTTTCTGCCAGCTCTTGGCCCTTCCCCGCCCCCTGCCCCTCATACAATATGATCAAGGGAATGTAACTGCTGAGAACTAGCTCGCAATTGGCATATATTGGAGTTAACGGGTGAATAATAATAAAAATATATTATATATTATATATTTTAACAATGATTGCTGTTAATCTGAAGTGGAAACAGGGGTGGAACCATCAGGCAGCGTAGCTTTTTAATCTTAGAATTATTGTTCAAAGAAATATTAATTGCCTGGTGGTTTATGATGACTTTTGCAAGACGACCAAAAATTTGGCTCTTTGGATTTTCATCAGAAGAGCATAATGCATCACATTCCATCATACAAGTATATCCCCCCTTTTTGTGATGCAAAAGAGATTCTGAACTGCAGTTTGTGATTGGCCTAGATAAGGGACGTTTTAAGGCCAGTTTTCAGTTTTTACACAGCACTATGGCCTATTTCACTCCAATCCCCTGTTAAGATAACTTTCTTTTAAAAACCAAAGGGCTATTTTAATGATGGGTGATCTTTACTTCATGGTGGAGTAGGGTATGAATCCCAGCCATCATTCCCTGGATATGCACTAATAAAACTATAGTACAATGTTTGAATTACCAAATGTACAGCTTGTGGCTTTGGGCTTATAGAATCGATACCTGGTTCTGTGGGAGCAATTCTCCAGTTTCCTCCAAGAAATGGAGCTATTGAAGGGGATGCAATATCATGGATTGTAGCTATTCTCTGTCAGTTCTGATCTCCTTTTGTTTTCTAGCAATTGTATCTAAAACATTAACTATTCTAAACTTTAGTTATCTGTCTTGAAAACAACTTACATTGTCCGGCTTTGAAAAGAACTGTTTGTGCTTTCTTCCGCCAATGAAAATCAGCAGATAAAATGAGAAGCTCTGCTGACAATTTTCCTAGTGCTCGCATAAAACTCAGAACAGAAAATACCAGGCAAGCTAGAATGAAAATGGCAATCTATAATCAAAATATATTCAATGTATTTTATAGGATATAAAACCTTTGTTGTTGGGATGTTAGTTAGGCTGTAATCTTCTTTTTGAAATTGAAAGAGGTTCCTCTGTATAGAGTCCCAAACTGGGGAAGGGGCCCAATTTAACTGCCCACTTAAAACTTAACCCAAAATTCGTTTGACTGATGGGAGTAAGTTCATAGGCCAGCATGCTTAGGAAGATATGCTTGGTCTTTGTCAGGATTGGCTTTTGGATATAGTTTTAGTTTAGTTCATATTGGTGAACTTGGATCTAGACTTTAGTATATGTCCAAATTGTCACTGCACTACAGTCCCTGGCAGTCCCAGGCATCAGGACCAATGGTGAGGAATGCTGAGACTTGCAGTTCATTAACATCTGAAGGGCCTCTCCATTGCACTATTTCAGACTGTCATGCCACAATATGACAATAAAAAATGAAAATTCTGCCGATAGATGATGAGTATGTCACTAAGAAGGTTGGTATCTTCTCATCTCATTTTCTCAACTGAAAGGATTGGATCATGCAGTGTAAATCAGGGTAAGTTTATCTTATCAGGATAAGTTGATTGGCATAATGAGAACATATCTGTGATTTCAGATTTTTCATGTCAGGGAAAATATGGTGATAAAGAGCACATTTCTAGCTTTGTGGCTTTTAGTAAACATAATCTATGTGATGGTTAGAGATAAAGTGTAATAAACAATATAGCATAGAATGCCTAATTCCAGAGTTTACTGCCCCGTGCTTGCTTTGGAGAAAAAAGGCATTTTGGAAAGTTAAAACTTGTGGAAAAAATACCTTTTTTTCAGAAAACTGTACATTTCTTGTGTGATTCCTTTCAGTTAGTGAAATAGATCTACATTTTAAAAAAAACCCTTCTATTTGCCCAGTTGGTTTACTATGGTAGTGGCAGCAGTAGAAATAATGAAACTTCAATATGACCTCTCTGCGTTTGCTAACTTTGCCCAAGTTGCATTTGATATAGTATGGAAAATTCACTGTTAACTTTTTGGGGATATAATTTTTCCCATATATGATGGGGTAGAAAAAAATGCCCTTGCTTTCATTTGAAAAGCAAAATGCTCCTTATCTAGGCTTTGGAAGCTTCATTCTAGTATCTGCTTATGTTGCAGAAATGCTGCTGAACCCAGATTCTATACACACTTTGGAAATCCAAATTCTAGCATTTTTGTTTGGTTTTTCAGTTTGGTTTTCATTTCTTTTACAGTTTTAGTTGTGTACCATGTTGATGATAACTTTGGAGTCCCAGGTCTCTTGTGCACGTTGTGGCCTTTTTGTAGCATTTTTCGAATGTGAGAAATGTGTAACGTCCCTTTTTACCCCTTTTGTAATTCATGAGGGGATCTTGAGAACTCAATTTTCATCAAAGATCCAATTATAGCACCCCATCTTGAAAATTTGCAAAATTAATGCATAAGCAAATGCCATAAAAAAGTGTATTTAGCTAGTTTGTATCCTAAAAATAGAAGTAACAAGTATAGCAATAGTTGATTGTTAGGACAGGGCATAAATACAGAACAAGAAATGACGTGCTAGCTAAACATTAGTACAAGTACGATCCTAGTGTATATGTACTTGTATGGATAGGATGCACACGAGCTCTCTCCAATACGCTCAAGCACAAATAGGCATGGATTCATTGCCATGGAAAAACAGCAGACCATCATTATTTCTTAGCATCATTCTATCCACATGCCTGAAAGCTCTTCCACACCTACTGTTCACTTTTTCAGATCCTGTATTGTAATTGGTGACATTTTGCTTAGACCTCCTTCCAGCCAGCCTCTGCTGAATAGTTAAAGTTGTATCAAGTATAATTGAATGATTCAGTCATTTCAGATGCAGTGATTTAGGACAGTGACATTCTCATAAGTTACCATTTGCATCTTTGCATGACGTGTTTTTGGGTGGTGGTCCTGCCACTTATAACTTGCAATTAAAAGTGACTTATGTGAAAAGTCGGGGGGGGGTTATTGAGAGTACATAATTCTTATTCCCGAGAGGTGGTAAGAAAGCTGTCTTCAAGAGAATGCTGTTTGTTTGAGAAACAGGACAGAATAAAATCTGAACATTTTTGTATAATGAAGCAGGTTTTCCTAAAGTATATTGACTGGCAGGGTTATATAATTAATTGATGTGTTAGTCTGTAAGAACCACAAGAACCATTGGGTTGAGCAAACTCCTAGTTTAATGCTTGACTTCCTCGACTATCCAGGTATGGAAGAGTACTCAGTAGAATCTTAAGTGCAATGTGTAGTTACTTCATTGTGACAAAATGCCACATCCATCTCAGATTGATAAATCTTCCCTCTTCATTAATAAATGACTATACAATTACATTTCTAAAGGACAGACATCATGGCAGTTGGAAAAAAAAAACTATCATTCATCTGCTGGAAACTATTAACATTTTCCCTTTTAGGATTTAGGTTTGCTTCTCAGTTTCTGTAGGCAAAAAAAAAAACAGGCCTTAGCTATACACCTCGGTCCAAGTGCTCTTGTTATTGCCTTGGCATAAAGTTTTCAGAAAACTTTGCATGAATTTTGTGGTCAGAAGTTGAGTTTTGACTTACACATTTGCTAATGAAAATGTAAGTGGCTTTCTCCCTAAAATACATTTCGGCTATACTTGCATTACAAAGCACTTAGCATTTTTCATACATGCTTTAGCAAATGGGAGAAAAGCTTTCAGCACTGCGTAGCCCAAGGAAATCTGGATTTTAAGAGGAAATCCGCACTTAAGATCATACCTGACTTTATTTTTATTTTTTTTAAAACCTTGTGGCTGAAATTTGTATATAGTGGCTAGAAGAATAAGAAAAAAATGTTTATCCCAATCAGCATTGCTCAGATTTCACACAGTCAAGGAGCTGATCACTCAAAATTCTGTTCCTAGTAGCAATAACAGCTTTACCTTTTTTGTTGTTTGTGTGTTCTATGGAACTTGGATATTTCTCTGACACTAGATCATTTGTTAAAATATTTTATTCTTATTCCATACATTACAAACCAGTCTCTTTAATATATAGACAGTTACAAAATCAAATTCTAGAAGGTGCTTAGGTTCATGGGGGTCTTTTTTTTCCCTTGGAGAGGAGACGGGGGTGGAAAGATGAACACATGTCAGTGCTGCTTAGAAACTTCTGTGTATGAAGATGTCAGGTCTGGATTTGTAAACTGCACTCAGTTTAAAGAGGCTCCAGCAAAAAAAAAAGTGCTAAACTCAAAAGTGAACTTAAAATTGTCTAGTGCTAAATATTGCAGAACATACAGAATTAAATATAATGGGCTTCATCATGTCCTATGGTTTCAACTATCTAAATCCATTTCTGAAATTTATCCCTTTGATCACATCATCACAATTTATTGTAGAGGAAATTCTAGAAATGTCCTGAGAAGCACATTCCTTTTTATTAATTTCCACACTTACAATCCGTTTTCCTCTGAAACGCTCAAGAAACATGGATCGTTTGCTTCTTCTCCACCCACATATGAACCTTACTTGTCTCCAAGGAAGGTAAGCTGAGATAGAGTGTTTGGCCATACTACACTGAATTACAGTGAATTTGGGATTTGGCTCAAGGCCAATCCTGCTTGGGTGGGAGGCCAATTTAGACCAATTTTTGAAAATTGGAATAAAAGCTTTCCATAGTACAGGCTGTGTGTAGCTGGTATTCAAACCCCCCTGCCCTATGTCTTTTGCATCCTATAATGTTGCCAAGCAAAGAGACTGAAGTACTTGTTGCATGATTAGAGATTACCATCTTAGCCATCTTTCCTTCCCTCTGTTCCACAAAGTAAGGACATGCCCGTTTTTTTATTTTAACAGATACTATCAGAGAAAAATGTGGAAACCTGAGCTTCACACTTCTAATAGCAGCCCAAAGTATATCCATAAAGGAAATTTGACCTTGTCTAATAATAGGCTTGGACCAGTTCCACAGCCTAGTTTTACCTTGCAGCCTCGTTGTAAATGTTCGTAAGTACTACTAACATCATTACATGCCCTTCATGTTTCTATGTAAGTTGTTACTCAAACTCAACTCTCAGATTCAGTTGGCTTCTTCTTGTATGCCTGGGAAATGTCTTGCCCCCCATTTGTGTTGAGGTTGAACAGTCATAAGAAGAATTAGGTTGAATGATAAAAGCTACTAAATGTTCTGAAGTTGCTTAATCAGTACAATACAAATGGTGAACAAACTCTTTCAAGAAACTATTGCAAATTAAATATAGGCTATTTTACGAGACGCACTAGTCAAAATGCTTTGAAAAAATATAGCAAATGAGTCCTTACTGTTTCTTTTTATGGCACCTTAATATTTGCTGTGAAGCTATGGTCAATAACCCAAGCATAGAGCACATACTATATATTTCCAATGGATTTATTTTCCATCTAATCCCAGCTGCAGTAAGTGGTGAGAAATAAAAAGCTCAATTAAGGCTATATCCTTGTAACTGCTTACTTGGAAGAAAACCTCACTAAATTATTATATATTGTTACAGCCTGCCTTTCCTCTAGCAACTCACAGCAGCATATGTGGGGAGTCTTCCCACACTTTATCCTTACAAGAACAATCATGTGAAAGGTAGTGTGGAGAGGCAGTGATTAACTCAGTGGCTCCCAGTAGAGTAGGATCATGTAGGATTGTAGTGTAAAATCCTTTGAGATGCATTGTGAGTGATAGTCTAACTAGCACTAGCCAAAACAGCCACTAGCTGCCAACAGCTGCTTTTAATTTGTCCTGAAAGACTAAATGCTGTAAAGCTATATATTGTTTCAAATTAACCAAGAGAAACATTATACAAAAAACCCAATTTCATCCTTCAGGCCTGGTGGTTTTTTACAGCTCACAACGAAGAGTTCTAAGGGAAGAAGAACACAGTGCTTGGAATCTAGCTTCTAAAAGTACATTTCTACCACAAATGGGTCTGAGAATGTGTAGGAGTACACACATTTTCCTCATACCAATCTATGTGTTATATCTAAATGTACCTAAAAATAATTACTAGTGTTCACCCAGAAAATCATAAAAATATATATGCTTTGAAAAACTACTTAATACTAATTTTGTCAAGCTCCTTCAAGAGAATTAGTATTCAAATCTCATTAAAATTGTCTCAGACCTGTAAGGAGAAGCTAACCAAGTAGCTGGTGCAGGATTTTCATATTATATGTATGATACTCCTGGACGTGTGATTAAAATCTACAATCTTCTATCTTAAAATTTCCACCTGTTGTTCATTATCTGAAACACAATCTTTGAAATGATTTAAGTTATGTGCTAGATGAAGTAGCTTATTTCCTTAATAAATAAAGATCCAATTTCGTGCCCATTCACTGTACCAGGCTGTCAAAGTGCATATATTCAATCAGAGTCCAAATCATTTTTGCTACAATTCGGCTAGCTCAAATTCCTCAGTTCAATTTGTGGGTCACATTTCCATGCACTTAGGCCCTTACTACAAAGGTCGCACCACTTTCGCTCACTAGTCTTGGTCACAAGTCCATCTGTCCCTTTTCACAGTCTTCCTTAGATTTCGGTGGACATATCCAAGCATGCAAGATACGTTAATACATCTTTTCACTGGGCTTCTTGTGTTGTGACTATCAAAGAAATAAAACAAGAAAATCCCTACCCCAGTGTGTTCTTTCTGCAGGCCACTGCAAAGAAGAGGATGAGGTGGAACATTTTGTCAAACTTAAAATCCTGTCTAGGAAAGCATTCTAGGAGTCTGTAGATTACTTAGCTTTTAGCTTCAACTGCACAAAGAATCTTAAAATCTGACCCTAATGCAATAACTGGAATATTCAAGTGAGGACTGACATCACGCCCCTGTCTCAGCCTGGATCTTCTGGCTATGACATTCTGATTCTTCTGTGTGACTCCAACCTTATCTGCAGGTGGCACCCAGAATTACCACAGCTACTCATCCATTCTTCTGAGAGCTGACTGGACGTTCTCATTAATCCACTTCCACATTTTTCAAACCTTTATTGCAGCTTTCAGATCTTCCTGCATCTGATGTGTACAAAAAGTGTAGCTGGAGATAGGGATGTACCATCCCTGGAAAGCAGATGGATATGCCGGTAGCCTGAGGAGAAAGTGACAGGAAGATCTGCTCTGAGAAAGGTTGGATGGGGTGTCCACAGTGCTCACTAACCAGCATATATTTCTTCTATGTTTTCTGTTACATACGCTCTTAGATTGTTTTACCATCACCCAGACCACAGCCACTTCTGAGGTAATATAGATCACACAGCGATCTAAATAAACCTGCAATCTGATAAGCTCTGGGAGTCACCCCCCCAGGTGTGAAATTTGCAAATTCTGCAGCCTGTGGTCCTAAAACATCTGAAAGGCAATTATTGGAACAGTTTAATATTAAAAATCCCTTTGAGACATCTGGTTTTGTGCCATTATTTAAGTTCATTTCAGGAACTTGCTCTACAGGCAGATTTCTGTTTTCTATGCAGAGCCCGAGGCTGGTAGCACTTTAGGGTGGTGAACCTATTGAACAGGTGCAGAAGTCCACAAAATCAGAACTAAACCAAACGCTGTATAGAATTCCTGTTATTTCTAGGCAGACTAGCACTGGGCTGTTCTAGAGACTGTACAACACCCCACTTGAGCTCTCTTGCTTCTGGAAGAGAAACACTCACCTTCCCTGAGGCTGGACAAAGGCAACGTAAACTGTCCCACAAAATCATTGGAGGAAGTTGTGTCATAATCCTCTACTACAAAGCGCACCAGTGCCAGGTCTGGAACCTGTACCTGAAACATCAACGTCTCATCCCAGCACGGATTGAATCCTGCAAGGGGGCAAATCCAAGAAGTAGAAATGCAAGAGAGAAATATTGTGGAGATGCTTTGTTAAAGCAAGATTCCAGTGTAACTTTTATTGGCTAAGAATTTCTTTAAAATCTAGCAAATTTTCAGAAAGTTGTTTTTAGACTTTTGATTTAGACCTTTTCCCCTCCACTATATAGCTTTACTTACAATTTTCAAGTTTGGATACAATTTGTTTTTGAAAAATGAATATGTTTGCATTCAACAGATTATCTAATTTTTATAAATGCAAATACTACATTGGTTGATATAAGGTGTTGCCTTATCCTGTACCTGACTATAGATTCATCTGGAACAACCTTCTCCCAATTCTGTTGAAAGGAAATCAGGTTGGAAAAGAATAAACCAGATGAACCAATCGTCTGAAAGATCATCCATTCAGTTTTGTTATCCCAGCACAAAGATGCTCCACTCACTCCTTGCTGAGGACATGTCCTTACAATACTACCTTATTGTCAGCCCACTTCTATGACAATCTGAAGACAGCTTTAGGACTTCCTGTGTAGAAGTGGGGTTTTCCACATTAGGTCAGCCCAAGACGTTCCATGCAGATAACTCAGGGTGCCCAGAGGAGGCAGGATACAAGGAAAGCATGGCAAAAGCATCTGGATGGATGAGCCCAGAATAAAGCAATTTCTTATATCAAAATGGTGGTTTAAGTCATTTCACTGATTAAAGTCCCATGCAAAAGGCATCTCTGCAGGGCTTCCTCAGGCTTACTACTTGTGTTTCTTTTTATGTGGAAATATTAAAAACTAACCCTGGCATTTTCTTCAAATTGTAGCTCTGTCCTCAATCTGGTCCAATAGCAGAGGCAAGGAACCCATGGTCCAGATATGAGTGAACTAAGCGTCATGAACTATTGGTCACATGGGATGGATCCAGTGCAACCAATAATGTTCTCTACACCCACTTCTTATTCCTTTCATTCCTAGGCCAAGACTCACCATTATTTAACCGGTATTCAGTTTGTTTCTTGCAGCAGTCTGCAGGAATCCCATGAATCTCAATCCGTACAAAAGGGTCGACAATGGAAGAACTCTTCTCTTTATTTAGTTTGGGGAGTTGCTGAGCTGTAATCACCTGAAAGGAAAAAAAAAAGGAATCATTTCTGCACCCTCTTGCAACTCGAGCAGTAAGCAATGTACACAAAATACGGTTGAAATATTGGCTGAGTATTAATTAGTACCATCCTGAAATAAGAATTAATTTCCATCAATTGAATTATGGCTAGAATGGCCAAACGCAAACGAACAGAAAAGGGACAGGGCTCCTACACTTTTTATTGTTCAGTAGAAAAGAGAACTTTGGCAGAAGGAGGTTGCAAAACTACGTATCAGTCACAATGCCCTCTTCAATACAGCTATGGAGAAGCCCCATCCTCTTTTGAACCTGACACCCCTAATCAGAGCTATTTGCTCCCTCCTATCATCAGATTAAAATTCTGCACCCAGGCATTAATGTCTTCCAGGAAAAATAGAGTTCCGCAATCTTTGAAAATGATGCAAAGTGTACAAATTTCCGTAATTTAATATATAAATCTGGGCTGCACTGTATAATATATTCTATCAGAAACACTGAAGTCTGACACCAACCACTGTAAAATTTACTGTGCCTCCTTTCCAGCACCTGAGATTTCTGTGGGTATTGGTCATACAAATTTGAACATATCTTTGCAGCCAATAGAGCTACCAGCCCAGGCTACTTGCAGGTTCCTGTGGAACTGATCAAAAAACATTGTGTAGCTACTCTGTCTTCTCCCTCTTAGCAGAATCGGGGGGGGGGGGAAGAAAAAACACAGAATTAAGTGGGCTTTCAGCCAAACTACCTCACAGAGTTGTGAGATACAATGAGGGAAGCAAAGAGCCATGCATGCTGCTTTACATTCCTGAAGGCAGGTCTACAGCATGTACTAATTCAAAAACATGATAAAGTACAGGATGATTGTTGTAAGTGAAAAGTGGTATCATCTGGATGCTCTCCTCCAAAATTCTATTAACAAAGTAGGACAATTTTACAATAAAAGGATCTTCTGGAAGCACTTTTATGCCTTGCTTTTCTTTTAAACAAAAGCCCTTTATATTAAAGGTCTGCATGTTTCAGGTTCTGCAGAACCTGGAAATGACAGTACATTTAATTATGGTCATGACAGTAAATCCAAACAAGACTATGAAATAATGTTTCTTATTAAGTCTACCCTTCCATGTACTTTGCATTTATATGCATCTAAATACATATAACAAGCAACACAAAGAATATGTGGGCATCCTACATTCAACTATACCTTGATGGTGAGGGTAATGGGGTGCTGGCCACTCCTACGAATGGGGACCTTGGGGTCAAAGGTACTCTGGTTATTGCGTAAGAATGCAGGTTTCAGCACATAGCCACAGCGGCCATTCACCAAAAAGCGCCCATCATTCAAATCCATCTCAGCACCCGGTGTCTGGAAATTCAGTGCCACTAAAATATGACCATAGGAAAGAAAAAGATTAAATAGGCCATAAAACTGGAATATTGTCATGGTGCAGTTTTATAAAACTTTGTGTCTGGGCTTTTTGCACATTCAAAAAGAACTTGAGCAATACATAATGAATAAAATAGGAGCAGATCTGGGAAGAATAAAGGCAAGGATATCCATGGCCAATATACTACCTCCTATTAATGCATATGCAAAACCGTATTAATTTGTTCTTACGTGTTACATTTAATTCAAAGATATATCTAAGCTGCTGAAGAAAAGTACTATAAAAAACATTTAATGCTTTGGCTTTGCACATTATTCTGAAGCCCTGAGGAGAGGCCTACAGCTCAGGAGCAGAGCATCTACTTAAAATGCTCTCAGATTCAGTCCATTCAACTATACGATCTCAAGCAACAAAAAGACTTTTTTCCCCAAACACTTCAGACCGCCATTGCCCATCCTATTCAGTTCAATGGACCATGTTCTAACTTTGCATAAGGCAACTTCTTCTGGTGAATGAATAATAACATGAAAAGATCTACACGCTGCCAGGTACACCAAGTGATCCATGATACTCTCATTGCTTGCTAGATGACGGGGTTCCAGATTTGGTCTCCGCTACACTGCAGTGCTGCTGCTACAGACAGCCAGAGGGATTAGCTAACACAAGGGGCAACAGAGCTCCACAATGAGGCCAGCTCTGGCCTGCCTTCACAGTCAGAGTAAGCTGCCGCTCACTCAGGGACTGAGCTCCCCTTGGACTGCTCATCCTCAACCTCCTGCTTCTCTCCCAAGCCACTTTCTTTTTTCAGGGTAAAGCAAAGATGACTAGGACTGGAGATTCCAAGTTACTGGGAAGTACCTCTCTCTCCTGCTCGGTTACTGGGGTTGCAGGTAGTACTCCTCCAATCTACGATTCACTTGTGAAATCAAAGCAGGTCCAAGAGTGAGAGCGATTGGGAGAGACCCCAGAGAGAGTGACTGGGAATGAAGTGCACGGCAGGGAGTGTGCCTCCTCCTGGCTCTTACCAATCTGGCAGCCTGCATTCCACATCTCTTGAGGGTTGTAGTTGGAGGAGTTCATCTTCAGACCCAGTGGGTAGATACGGCTGAGATGCTGGGTGTTGTATCGGATGAAAAGGTTTCCTGCAGAGAAGAAAGAAGCTTCCAGCCTTAGACCAAAAGGAAGGAAAGAGGCAATGGTCCTGCTGCCAATTTCTATGCACCTGACTAATCAGTGATGGAGTACTACAGGTAGTCCTCACTTACCAACGGTAATTGGGACTGGGAACTCCATTGCTAAGCAAAGAGGTTGTAAGTGACCATGACTTACGACAGCAGTTCTGGCAGTCCCAGTTGCCGTTGTTAGGTGAATCCCACATGGTCGCAGCATCCCGCAGTCACACGATCACCATTGGTGACCTCCTGCCAGCTTTTCCATTGACTTTGCTTGTCAGAAGCCAGCAGTGAAGGTCACCAATGGCAATCACATGACCATGGGACACTGCAATGTTTGCAAGCCAGTTGCCAAGCACCCAAATCGCAGTCATGTAACTGCGAGGACACTGCAACAGCCGGAATTACAAGGACCCATTGTAACTACCCCTCAACTTCGAATGGTTGCTGAACAAGTAGATTTTTAATGAGGACTACCTGTATGCTGATCCCAGTTGGGACAGATCTGAACACAAGGTAAACCAGTCAATACCTGTCCTGCCTAACTAGCACATCCATGTTCTGCCAGACAGACCATTTTGGAGCATTTGTTATCTGCCGTTTATACTCTGGCCCTCCTTCTCAGTCTCTAAAACCTGGCTACCCATAAGACCAGGCTAGAGGTCAAGATTTTTGTAGCAAGTTCACCTACTTTCTACAGCTTTTACAAAAGGTATGTGGCCATACTCCTAATCAGTACACTTAGGCCTGGTTCATAGATCATGTTATGGTAGGATTTTTTAAAACCATGGTATGTTGAACAAGGCAGAGTAGCCTATGATCATATAATACAAAGCCATAATAAGTACTTCACATGTCATCTATATCAAAAGCAAATTAACCCCATTAAGATTTAGCATTAGGTATGAACAAAGCTATAATTCTCTCTAGTTTTATCACAGTCAGTTATGTCCAGAGTTATACTGTACCCCTGAAAGACTCATAATTGTACTTAGGCAGCCGGCTGAAAAAGATTTGAGCCAGACTGAGCCACAGAGCAAGCTAGCACATCATAGAGTCCTTGGCATCCCACAAGATCAATCCCCTATACCTGAATCTTTAATCATCTTCCTGGCTTTCCGTTCACTGAATGACGACATCTCTTCAGACTTCTGATGGAGCAGGGCATTAGACAGGCTTTGGAATGGGACAGCCTGGCAATATACAACCACATCAGAAAGTTCCTGGGAAATCTGCACTGCATCTTTTGCCTGGGGGCAGGGAAGAAATGCCATGTGCAAACAATTAATAAACTCCACTTCAGTTAACATATCTTGCTTTGCAAACAAATTAATTCATGCTTGCAAATAGCTACTAGTTTGGTACTGTTGAGTAGAGACTAATAATACTCTCCAGTCAATCAGAGAGGAAAGCTTTGTAAACCAGAAGGCAGAAGATCTTTTTTCCCCCTTCATTTAAGCCATTAAATGGCTTCTGTAGGTGTCTTTCAGGGGTTGGGAGACCTAGCTGAAAGCATTTGTGAACTTGCTTACATAGGTTTTCCTCAGCAGGTAGCAGTATCTAGCCAACCATGGCTGATCTCAGATGCTAAGCAGAGGTGGCCCAGTTAGAACTTGGACAGGGACTGTTCGGGAATTTTCATGGCTACTGGCTAGAATGGGAGTGAAAAAAATCCCAGAAGTGACAATTTCTGTAAGACCAGCAAGAAAACTACATGGATGCAGCCACCAAAAGTAAGGCTCAACTTGAAAGCATCTTCACTTTTTTTACATAAGGCTGCACTAGTAACTGACCATGTGAGGGGACAGCTACTACAAGGATGACCTCTTTTCAAGATACCACTTCTGGATCCAACACTAAGCTATCTGTAGTGGTGACACTGTAGCACAGCAGGGGGTGAGCTGGCATCCTTTTTAGCACAAAGAATGAAGTTCCTGGGTCCTGAATCAGATGTTCAACCTCCCTCCCTAAGCAAATCCTCTTGCAGTGGCATTTGATGAAATAATCATGAAAAGTAGCCAAAAGCAACTGAGGATGTTATGCTTGTAAGTAGACATAGCACCCTGTGAAAATAACAGCTCTCTTTCCCTGGGATATTTTGAGTGAAGTTATGTTCTTTACAGAACACCTAGCCCTCTGTGCTCGGAACAGCCATCAACAAAGGCTTTCTAGGAAATAAAGAAGACCCTGGCTTTGTCACAATTTTCTGCTCTCCAACCCAGATGAAGAGGACATCCTGAAATTTGGCTGAATTTGAGTAGGGATAGGTAAGAGACAACTTTGCTTGCTTGCTCATCACACTTATCAGCCATGTTGGGACCCCTTCCAAGAAACAAGGAATACTCACCTGCAAAGGTCTGATTTCCTGAAAAGAAAATGTAGACTGGAAGAAAGAAGCAGAAAGAGAGTTCAAAAGATGTCTTGTGTACAAAATACAGTTAGTAGTATTTTCCAAAGAAAGAGTCTAAGAAAACGTGAGCGGTCCTATTGGATTTTACTAAAGATCCAAGATCCCATTTCCTACAATGGCTAACCAGATGCTTCTGGAAGACAACAAAAAGGCATGAAGGCAATACCATCTCCCCAGCTTTTGTTCCCAGAACATTTTATTAATAGGCCTTCAGCCTCTGACCTTGCTTCCATAAAGCTATCATAATTTCATAGTTCCTTAATAGATTTATTCTCTCATTGTTGGCGATCACTCATAGCCGAGTAAGATTGTCTTCCAGGATTAAAATCTTAACGGTGGATCTGTAAGTGGCTGTAAAGGCCAATTCTGGATCCGCATAGCCTCCCACAATGAGGGCATAAATTTCCAGGTGGAAGGCGGTCACGATGAGGATTTGCTTGACGTGCCTTCCTCTTAGCTTGCTTCTCCCTTTTGCCCTGTACTCGTGCTTCTTCAAAGTCCATAGCACATTTAATAAGGGCTGACCTCCAATTTAAATGCTCATGAGTTAGGACTTCCCAGTTCTCTATCTACTTGTCTAATAATCTTTTTTGCTCTCTATTCAGCCACATCTTTGGTATCACATTCCAAAAATAAAGTAGGCATTGTATGGAAGACAGACTGACTTTTGCCAGCCAACTCATTATTGTAAACAAACTGTATATTATTTTTTTTTAAGTTTACCCATCGTGGATACATATTATTCTATACATACAAACACTCCAAAGAATCACAGAAATTATAGTTAAATAAAGGTGCTGAGCATTTTGCTAGCAGTCCCCAATTTGAAGCATTTAGTATAAACTTTGTCCAAAAGAAAGTTGCTTACTATTTTCCCTATTTTAAGAAAACAAGAATCTTTGAATTACCACAACCCAGTAAGTACAAGAAAATTTTAAATATATAAAAGAAAATACACAGAGGCTGTCTAACCTCTGAGAGGCTGATGGTTGTCTTTTGGCTTGCAGCTGACCACCATATTTTAAATTCTGCTCTGACGCTTTTAAAAGGAAGCTTCTATTGGCATAAGAGTATGATTCAGTTTTAATTCAGAGGAAAGTATGCCCTCCTTTGGTAGCATAAACTCTTCCAAAGCAACAAGAGTGAAATTTGCAAGTGGTTGCAGCACTCTGTTAAGAACTCCAGCCTGATTTCTTCTGAGGGACTCCATTCTATCTCACCCACCGTCGAGTCTTCCACCCCTTCCCTACCTCTGGCAATCACTCATCACTCTTTGGCCATAAAGCAGGCTTATTCTTCACTGGGTTGTTTGTGGGGGGCAGGGGGAGAAAAAGATCTTTGTGAATTTCCATCCTAAGAATATTCAGTACTTCTGTAGTCTCCCTCTTCTTTCTCAATGGGATAAATATAGAAAATGCAGGGAGACAGTGACCTTAGAGCTACAGGCACAGGGGGCCTTCCGGGCTTCCCTGCAATGATCACTCCTTACCTTATACCTTCAACACATCTGGCTACATGAGACAGGGCTACCATATCTGGGGTGCAAAAATCCAGATAACTGCTAGATATAAGCAAAGAGATAGAGAAAACTTTAATTCTTTCCCCCATGTGAGAAGTTTGCGTTGGGACCCAGAGAGCTTTACTTGCACCCCTGTTCTCAGCACTCCTACTTTGGCTGCATTCTTGACACTGAGCTATATTGGTTTGCTGTTAAAGAGAGTCTGCCTTAGAGGTTTCCCTAATATTCTCTTAATCACCCCTTCAGAAACATGGATCTAATTCTCACCCTCTGGTCCTCTTCCTCCTGCATTTCCTCCTCAGGGTTGGAGATCAAGCTCACTCTTGGATCAGTCTTGTCCTCTGGTAGTTTTTTCCCCTTCACTAATATCTTCCCCTTCAATTGCTGTAAGGTTTGGGAAAGAGAAACCAATAAGCTTAGCTCTCCAATAAAACTCTCCTAATAATCTTAATTAGCTGAGTGGAAGGCTGTAATTTCCTGCATCCCCAAATCAGCAAAGGTGTAGCACCTCAGTGCCATTGTTCTTCATTTACTTTGGCAAACTTTAAGAAAGATGTTTGTGAAGTACAAATACTATATGAAAAAAATATGTTATATAATCTCACCACAAAACGCCTTTTCAAGCGTGACATTGTAAGATAGTCAAGAACACAAAAGGTCACTCAGTACAAAAAAAAAGAACTAAGAAAACATGAAATGAAAATTTAAAATAGTGCAATTATTGCAATAATAGAAGTTGATCGTGTGCAATTCCTCATCCGACAAATTTCTGGGACAGTGCGACTGCAAAAATGCAAATCTGATACTGGGTGTAAAACAATGTTGATTTGTTGAATACAAGCTTCTTGCCCTGAAGCCTAGAAAAGACCAGCTTTCTATTTATCAAGTTAAATGTCCTTTGTGATTCTTAACATGGTTTGCATAGCCTGTAGAATTCTAGGAAAGATGTAGATCACCCACCTATGCAATGCTGGCCAAGTATACAGTGAAAATAGAGGCAAGCTATATTACCTCTGGTGATGGCAGTTGCTTAGACAGGTCTCCATCCAGTGGTTGGATCAACAGCATGTCCCCTAGAATAGTCTTCAGGTGATGGGCCATTGTAGACTGCTGTTCCAGGCCACAGTGGTTTTCCAGAGAGAGAATCAAAGGATAGGAAGAGTGCTGGGGACATAAAGTGGGATTAGAAGGCATCATCTCTCCACAGCAGCCCTTTTCAAATACTGTCCACAGTAACTTTTTTGTCTCTTAGTTCAGAGGGGACTTCTGGATATACAGTAGTTTTGTACAGATCTGCCATTTTTTCATGTGGGTTGCATGTCTATAGTTTTAAAAGCAATATAAAACACAAATAACAGCAAATAAAGCTTTCCTCATTATGTCTCCACAGTGTGAAAAACAAAATAGCTGCTGATATGTGCTTGTTATGCAACTATTGAAGCTGATGTGCTCTGTGAAAATATATGATGGCAACCAAGTGTACTTGTCTATATAAATCTACAGTATTTGCCAGCTTTGTCAAATTCACATGATGTGCTGGACAATATGGATACTATTCCAGGAGAATAAATCAGCACATCTTCAAGAAGGTCCTAAACTTTTTGCTTTTATTAAGGGCCGGAGTAAATATGTGACAACATTCACACAACTAAGAATTGTTGCCCAGGTGCTTTTTTGAGCCAAGCATTCAGAACACGTCACAATAATTCTGGTGCTGCATTGATTTTTAAGGCCCTAAAAAGTTTGGACACAAGTTACATGAAAAACTCATTCCACCATATGCAGAAAGTTTATCAATCATAGAGGTTCTGCTTGCAGATCAACAGCTCTACAATTAGGCTAGGGGGAATGCAAGGTGAGAACTTTTCAGTGAAGGCTCCATATCCCTAGAACTTGACAACAAATCTTATTGAACTTTAAGCCAAAAAGACTTTTTTTTAAAAAATTCAATCTTTGAATAGCACAGGTTTTAACTTAACACTCTCTTACTTAACCACTTATTTTAGAAATATTGTAATATTGTCAATTCTGTATTTGCTTTTGCTCAAACGTGTTTTATGGTGCAGCTGTAAACAATTTACTTGGGAGTAAATCTCACAAACATGGTGGATTTACTTCTAAGGTACATATGTATTGGAGTGCACTATTACTATATAAATATTTATCTTCGGGCATACAAGTTATTAGATTTGATGTGATACTTGTATTATAGTTTTTAAAGAAATTATGTTGTTAGCATATCAACATTTAGAAAGTAAATATAAATGAACACAGACTTAAAAACAACAAAATAAAAAATAACTTCTATATTCCCCCACTTCTTTTGTTATATCTGTTACTCTTCTCATTTCTCATTTTTTTATCTTCCAATAAGCACAGATTAAATCCTTCCAAAATACATTGTTATTATGGCAAAGAATATAGTCATTTTCATATTAACTTTGATTTACTATAGGCTGCTTTTGGAAAGCATATAAACATTAATAAAATAAACTGCAAGAAATAAACATACATACTGCAGTTGCAGAGACTCAGTCCATATCAGTACCTGGCAAGGTGCTGGTGCAGAGCATTAAACCTTCTGATCTTGTTTGGGTCTCTGTATGTGCTGCTAGTTTTTCAAAAAGCCATTCACAAAACTACTAATTGTTGGAATGGCATTGGGTCTGGTCTAGTTTGGCCCTAGCATTGTTCCTCCTTGTTTTTTCAATGATATGGGAAATCTTTTGGGTGCCAGGAAGGAATCCTCTGGGAATTCTGGAAGTTGCAGTCCCAAAACACACAGACTTCCTTACTGGGAATGGCTGCTGCAAAGATTCTGAAAGATGCCTATTATCATTAGCAACCACTGTCCTTTTGGACTAAAATGGGAATCTATAATACATGGAGAAGTGAGAAAACACCACAAAAGAATACGAATATTATCATACGCTCCTTTCTTTTCTAGTCGGTGAGAAGTTCCAGAGGCTGATTTAGCTGATCAGTTGCACTCAAGACTTTGCACTCTCTTTTTCTTTATAATGGGGTGCACACATTTTCTGGAAGATCTTAATTGGGCTACTGTGTGCCATGCCAAGGATGGGACAGCACACTTAAACAAATGGGTGAGGCCAGACCAAAACTAAATTTGAATTAATTAGATTTATATTTAAATATAACTGATATGATTATCCCCTGTGTATATAATAATTCCTCTTATTTAGATATTGGCCATATCCAAATAATTAGAATGTGATAGCAATTTTGGAGGGGCTTTAAGGTTGCCCAAGGAATCCTGGGGCTTCCCATCAAGTCCTTCTGTTTTACAAATAGAGAGGCTGATTGGATAGACACAAACAAACAATGCTGCTCTGAGGACATTAGTCCCACCTCCCAAAATTCTAAAAACTGTTTGGCATCTTTTCAAGCAAGCTGCAATATGAAACTTGTGACTTCTACCCCTGGCCAAATTGCAAAAACTGTTTCTTTAGTTTCCCAGCCAGGAAGATAGCAATTTGTACAAATTCCAGTGGCATGAATTAGTTCTCAGCCATCAAAATTATTTACTCAGAATTTCATTGTCTCAATTCAAATGTTAGGAAGCAGGAACAATATTTTGTATAAAAGTTTATTCATAATTATTGCATGTGAACATCATGCTAAATCATCATTTACTACTGCTTGACTGTGGGAACTAACATAATAATTCCAATTACCTAAAAAAAATTAGGCTGATGAAAGCTGGTATAGAGTGATGAGCATAGAGCGATGAACTTGTGAAGACTGCGTACTGTCCAAATCCTAAAGTGTAATTAATCTTTACTACAATTTGTGAATAGAAACTAACTTTGGAAACTATGGTTTGAAGACTCAGCTGTTTCCATTCATCATATTTTGCTAGGGTTAGATTACACAGAAAGCTGAAAAGATGGTTTATAATACATGGAAACAAACGTTTGAAACTTTTGTTTTACAGCCACCTGAGAGGAACAAAAAGGCCATCGAGACTTGTTCCTCTAATTTTTAATTCAGGGGATGTCTAAATCAGGCCATTATATTGCCCCACATAATGTAAACTATGATCATGTCATCTTATAGTGAGGGAAACATAAAAATTGCCATGTTCCTTGCAAAGGGAACTTACAAAAAGGTTCACCTATGAAGCCAGGAAATTTTGCCTGAGGGTATAAAATAAACCACATATTGTACTACTACATTAATAGAATTTATTATGTGGCATTTACATGCATCAGTTTATCTTGCAGAACTCTGTATACAATGTTAAATTATTTCAAATACAAGGACTTGCAAAGATAACAGGTGGCAAAGCACCATCTTAGAAATACTGTTCCTACTCTGGATGGTTCTAGAGTAGAGTTTCATTTTAGAAACATCCTGACAATCTATTAGGAAAGTAGGATGAAACAGAGATACTACAGGCTGTATTTATTAGATATGCTAAAATGCTGACAAATTTTCAGCAGCTATCATTTTTTTCAGTGCCCCAAATCTTTTTAAGATTTTGGCAGTCTCATCGCAAAGATCTCATAAGCTTTCAGCCATTTTCTAATATTTTTTTTAAATTTAATTCTGAGGCACTAAACAACAGGGGCAGTGTTGTGAATATTGCATTGCCAATCTCTGAGCAATGTAATGCCACTTGATAAGGAGCATTGGGAAGCCTCTATTGGACATTCTTCTTGTTTCACACAGCATATAATGCTTATTCTAAGAAACTACCTAGGGCATGCATCATTTATAAAGCAAGAATATTATTTACTTCACCTATTGCCTTAATCAATAACACTGCATATGAATAATGATACTGTATCACTAAGATTCTAATAAAAAAGAAGCTCTCAAATATCAAGCTTTGGGGATTGTAGTTTAGTCTACCTTGAAGGCATGGTCCCGGATACTTTCAATTACATCCCGGAAGAGGATCTTGGAGGTGAGGGTATGGCCATGGTAGATAATAGGTTCTCCATTAGAACCTTCCCAGCAGTCAAGCTCCACACATCGGCACCCTTTCATCAATGCCCTACCAATGGGGGAAAAGGATTAAGAAATAGATTTTGCACTTCAGAAATGCTAACTGAGATGGACAGAGGTAAAGGATAGTAGATTTTATTGTTTTCATTCTGGCACTCAGATGTTCAGTTTCATAGGCAATCAAGATGCTTCCCTAAAGCTTCTGAAGCATGCTAAAATCTAGAACGTGTGAAACTTATTTGTGCTACTGAAGTTCAGGAAACTCCAACATCTAAAATTATAAAAACAGACACTTATAAGATAGCCTAGAAAAACAATGGGCTATGCTGGCTAGCATAATCAAACCAGTGGATGTAGAAGTCGTACTATACTCATTTTTATGTAATACTCATAAGACAGGAGTTAGATTCCAGATCAGACAAATGAGTATCAAGCTCTAGAATCAGGAAATGTAGTTAGACTGGGCAGATGATGTAAAACAAAAGGTTAACTCTGTTACACATTGTGTGAGCAATTGGACTTTCTATAGCTACTAAGTAGTCTGATTCTCCCATTGATCTGGCCAAATACCATCTCTGACTTTTACAAGGAGTCAAATGCTTGGATGTGATGCCAGAATTCCTAACAAGAGTTCTTGGATACTTCCCACAATTCATAAGAACTGCAAACTGCAAATATCTGCTGACCATATCTACTCTTCACTACATCCTGCTCAGAATGGCCCACTAACTCATTCACCCAAGGGACAGTTGAGAATAATTGTTCATACTCTGCATGTGAATAATAGGTTGGAATTGATGTGATACCTAATTAATGGAACCACCTGATCCTAGGAAAGTGAATAAACAGATGGAAAGGGCAATCCCTCCCCAGGTACCAGTCTAATTGTTTCTCTTCTGTAATTTTACCTTGGCCTTGTTCTCCTTGTTCTATTCAAACTGGACTCCCTCCCAATCACCAGCTAACCTCTTCTAATCCATGGCTCAGCCAGTTCCCCTCACTACTTTCCATGAATCACAGACAAAAGCTCACAACATGTGGCCTCCCAGGATATGCTAGGATCTTCATCTCCACCTCTACCCCTAAATATCTGACCTGTTTTCAACTAGTCCTTTGTGGACTTCTGAGAACAACGCCTGCTCTGCTACCTCCTTCCCTCCTTCCCTGATTCTTCAATATGAGTCACATTGGCTATAGCTGTTCACTGCTGGATCATGAAAACTTCTTACCGGACATAAGCCTCAGTGCTACTGGCCCCTCCAATCTGATTGTCTGTTAGGTAGGTATTATGGGAAGAGGAGATGAAGTAATGGCACAGAGGCTGGCTCATGTCCTGATAGATCCCAGTGTGGGCCTGGTTGAGGATGTCTCCCGCTGAAGATAGTAGGTACATTGTGAAACCATCCAGCATCATGAGGTTGTGTTGCCTGGCTGTGGAATAGAGACAATTGGTGAAGCAGGTTTCACTACAGTCCATGAAACAGGGTTGACTGGATATATTTCATAAGATACTGTTCTATAGGCTCCAATACCTGCATCTCATTCTTTCCCTCTCCCTGCAATGAACAAAATACATAATGTGATGCCACCATTCTTTTTTTTCTCCCTCCTCAGCCCTGCAGCATTTCTCTGGATACTTTTTGAAGGGTAAGGAGAAAGCGAAGGACCAAGAAAAATAATACATTCTTGTATATGATTCTGTCCCCAGTACTTCTAACTTTTTCCATTCTTGATGTTTTTGTTTTATTTTGGTTGTTTTGCTTTTAATTTCATCTTTTTAAAAACTGGATAGGTTTTATTGCAATGTACCATGTTTTAACTATAATACTATGATGAAACCAACAAAGAGTTCATTTTTAAAAAAGGTAAGGCAGCATCATCTCATCGGTCTTGTTCTGGGGATGAAGGAAGAAGATAATGTCTATGTTCATCAACCATCATCCATAATAAGGCATCTTCTGAGGAATAAACATCTATTTTTGTGGCTGCACACAGATGATAGCTTTCCAAAGATTCAAGGGCAATATTATATTGTTATTTATACAATGCCATCTACATATATGGATCTTTACAAAGAATCGGTGTAAGATCTCTCTCTGAAGTTCACAGTCTAATAATTGGTACATGCAGATGAGATAAAAGAGAAAGAGGAATTAGTAGAAGCAGCAGTAAACAGGAAGAGATCCTGCAATTATTTTAGTTATATGCACTTAGGTTTAGTCACAACAGTCTCTTAGGACTCATGGAAAAAGTGGGTTAGAGGATAGAAGTGTAGAGAAGGTGGTATCACTGGATAGGAATAAAGGGCAGGAAGGAAGCAGATCCTCAGTGGCTGAGAGGTACAGGTTGACAACAATGAGGTGAAAAACAAAAAGGATACAGAAGCCTTGAAGATAAGATTGAGAAGCTTTTGCAGAATCAGGGGGAAAAAAATCAGTGTTGAGGTTGAAGGTTTGCAGTACAGGGTGAGAATATTGGGAAATGAATCGTTTTCTCAGCAGAATGCTAAGTTAATATCAACACACTGAGGGGAAAATCAAACAATCAGAAAAAGAAATGCTGTGTTATGGATTCTTCTGATTCCGAGAGCCTGGTGAACTCTTCGCCTGTAGATGAAGAGGTTACAGGCCGTAAGCCTCCTGTGAGTCAGACTCAGCGCAAGTGGCTAGCAGTCACAGCCTGGCCTTGAGACTGCCAAGCTCTAAATCATGCCACCAGTTAAAGAGGGCTGAGAGCAGAGATCTGCATGATTCCTCAAGAGGAGGGGACATTAACTGCTCCAATCAGGCAAAGCCCAAAACTCTGAGCATTCTCCAGACCCCCTCCCCTTGTTGGGAACAACTCTCCTGCTTCCTGACAGGAGTTCCTGTCCCTTCCTGTCCCTTGTTCTGTGAGCAGGCCTTTGGCTTAACTGTTGGAGTGACTTTTGTAGATTTCTTTGGCTCTTAACGCACAGTCTGTTCTTGCATCTGCCAGGTTTTCCGTCTTCAGTTTCTTCGAAGCAGCCTCGCATCACTGACATAAGTTACATATCAAGAACTCTGTCTTATCTTTTCAACCTTTTCTTGTTCTCTAATAGCCTACCCCTATCTCTGCCTTGGCTTCTGTTGAAAGTTTTATGACAGACCAATAAAAGCTTATAAACCTGTAACTGTAGCTTTCTGTTAGCTTGGTCTCAGGCTTGCACAGACATACGCTGTAGTCAGGGCAGGCTGGATATAAAAGGCATATCTCTAAAGGTGACTTTAGAGTAGAATTTCTGGCTCCCAAGCATTTGCTACTGGCATTACTAAAAGCACCCTATCATGCACTCTACATTACGCTGCTATGATGGAAAACCACTCAGATTTTTTGTGTAACAGGACAGATGACTGTATTTCTGAGCAGAAATGTACGCCTGGGGCTGAGGTTCTTAGTGGTATTGTTTTCTGGTATCAAAAACAAACTCCTTGGCTGAGCATATTTGAGATGTGAGAAAAAAAAATTCCCTTCTCACCCCTATGGGTGGTATGTGTCTTCTTCAACCTCGGGTCCTCTACCAGAAGCCTGGGAGTCTGAGGGTTCTGCGCAGTACCTTAGCTGTTCCTAGCACTGCTGTCCTAACAGCCAGGAACCATGCTGAGACAAGGAATAGGTCTCTAGTGTTTTATTACTGCTACATAACAGAAAATCCTAACAAACTGAAGAAGCGTGGGAAAAACCCAGACATATAAACCCCAAAGGCGGGCCCGATCTGTGTCTCTTTGAATGGCCACCTAATTCCTCAGTACTACGCATGCGCTTTACAGCCTGGATGGGAGCCCCCTGCTCGCCATCCTCACTCATGACAACTGCACTCTTCTGGACAAAGAGCTCTGAGGTTGTTCCTGGGATCTGTTGGAGCCACTCTCCCAGCTTGGGAGTCACAGCCCCAAGTGCCCCTACCACCACTGGGACCACTTTGGCCTTCACTTTCCACATCCTCTCTAGTTCCTCCTTCAGGCCCTGGTACCTCTCCAGCTTCTCATACTCCTTCTTCCTGGTGTTGCTATCACTGGGCACTGCTACATCTATCACCATCGCTGTCTTCTAGTCCTACTACCACGATGTCTGGTTGCTTGGCCAGTACCTGCCTGTATGTCTGGATCTGGAAGTCCCACAGGATCTTAGCCCTGTCATTCTCCACAACCTTCTGTGGAATTTGTGCATTGTGCAGATGTTCCTGTACACAATGCCAGCTATTTGGTTGTGCTGTTCAGTGTATGCTGTTCCTGCCTGCATCTTACACCCTGCCACTATGTGTTGGACTGTCTCTGAGGCTTCTCTGCACAGTCTGCACCTCGGTCCTATCTAGTGTGGTAGACCCCTGCTTCTGTGGATCTGGTGCTTGGTACCTGTTCTTGTGCTGCTATGATCAGTGTCTCAGTGCTGTCTTTTAGTCCAGCTCTTTCCAGCCACTGGTAGGATTTCCCAAGGTCAGCCACCTCAGCTAGTTTGGTGTAGTGGTTAAGGTGCTAGCCTAAAAATCAGGAGACTGTGAGTTCTAGTCCCACCTGAGGCATGAAAGCTGGCTGGGTGACCATGGGCCAGTCACTCTCTCTCAGCCCAACTCACCTCACAGGGTTGTTGTTGTGGGGAAAATAGGAGGAGGAAGGATTATTAGATAAGTTCACTGCCTTGAGTTACCTATAAAGTAATAAAGGCGGGATAAAGAAATAAAAAATAAAATAAAAATGAGAACCTGAAGAAATAGATACATGAGTACTGTGAATTTTAAGATCGGAAAAGAGTGAAACTGGAATAGAAGAAGAAAGAGGATGAGCAAATGCAGGAAAGACAAGCCGGGCTCTTCATTGTATAGAAGACAGAATTTGGCTACGTGCACAAATTCCCATTTAATATAGTGATTATAGGTCCAATTGTCAAATTTTTCTTTGCTCCAGGTCAACTTGAAGAACAAAGGCAGAATAAAGTCACTCTCTCAAGAAAAGATGCCAGCTGGGGGTTAAATATGAGTTCTAGGTCTATCTAAAAGGCTGTTTCAGTTGACATTTTCACAAGAAGACACTCCTTACTACATACTGGCAACCTCTTCTGCACTTACATGTGGGCACTGATTGTGTACTGCTGCCTATACAGGCAAACCTGAACTTGCTTGATTTATTATTGCATCACCCAGAGTTCCAGAGATATATTAAATATCTTATCAAGTTTCTTTCTAAGGTTCTAGGTTGCTAAAGAAAATCAGGAGTAATTAACTAAACCATTTCCTGTATTTGGTCTGCACTATTTCCTTTCTGTGTTACCTTATGCAATATTTAAGAAATCAAAGGAAATTATTAAAATCAAGCAAATTATTTTTTTTTTTGCAATACTCCCAATCCCAGTACTCCCTATATTTGTTACAAACCTGCCAGTATTGGATTGACTACCTGTCCAGTAGAAGCACAGAAGAGAACCTTGTGGTTTGTTCCACAGAAATAATGGCCTTCATGCAACCTGTGTCAGGTTCCTGATCAACTGGGACACCTAAATAGCTCATTCTTTCTGGATGCTCTTGCAGTATACCAACAAACAAACAGTGGTGCCTGCAGGACAAAATATCGTAACTGGCTGGCTGGCAAATTCACTACCTTATCGTTGAGATACTTGTAGCAGGGTGATACCTTTCTCATTGAGTTCATATGTCTGGATGATATGATGAGCTTGCTGCCAGCCTGCTTCTTCACCCTGGTTATGAAGAAATTCCTGCAGTTCCTCAGCAGAAAGGACACAGTCCTCGCCAGAGTATTGGTTGAAGATGTCCTCCAGTTCAGGCCGTTTCATTAGCCGTGTACAGAATTCTTCAATCTCATATTCCTCCAAGCGGTCATTATTTGATTTGTCACACTCCTGATAAAAGAGAGACAGAGGCACCTGATTAGCAACTGAGTGGCTTACATGGGAAAATGCAAGTTTTAGGACTTTCCCAGCCTGGTGACTTTTGGATGTACTGATACCATAATTCCCCAACTTCCCAGCAAACACGATTGTCAGGAATTCTGGGGGTTGCAGTCCCAATGTATCTCAAGCGTATCAGTTTGGGGAAGACTGCACTAATCTAAGATCCTATCTGCTTTTCCCCTTTAAATTGCAATTAAAAAGGTAATAAAAACAAAGCAAATTTGCATAACATACATTGTTTAGTCTTATCTTGGTAGCAACAGAAGTAAACATGAAATTATGAAAAGCATTAAAGAGTGAAATATAATAAGCATTATGGCCTGGGACCCAGATTCCATATTATTCTTGGATTAGTGAAGAACATAAAATTACCAGATAAAGAGGCAACATTGCTTTCTCTCATCTCCATGGATTGCATGGAGACTTTTGAACAGAGACTTTTGTACAGAGCCCTGGAGTTAATACCCCAGCAAGCAGAGAGGCCTACAAATTCAAGTGTAATGGAAGGGAGATTAAGGAATGAAGTGGACTAATATGTTCCATCTGCTCACTATGGCCCTAGGACTGAACGAGTGCCATGTTCTCTGTGGGCATGCTCGCAAGGTGATTCAGAAACTATATTTAGAGCAAAATGCCAGTGGAGTGAAGTGGAGTGGAGTGGAGTGGAGTGGGTAACATGTTGGATTGGACCAGAAGACCCAGGGTGAAGACCACCTTTGGCATGGAAACTCCTCCCAGGGTGACTTTGGGCCTCTCTTGCTCTCTCTCAATCTGTAACCTATCACACAGCATTGTTGTTGTGGGAATAAAATACAGGGAGATCCCCAGGTAGACTTCCTTGCGCTCTTGCAAGAAAACAACATGTTAGAGAAGGGACATTATTTTCCTGCTTCCCCTGACACCAATAAATTAAGCTACTCTCATCTTACCCTAGAAAGATCTGGGAAAAATTGATTTAAAAAAAGGAAAGAGCTAAGAAGGGACAGTGCCTGAATAGGCAACAGACCACAGGAACAAGGGAGGGATCTAGCAAAATGAGAGCTTGAATAGAAGGCCAGAGAAGGAACCTGGGCAAAGAAGGAAAGCAGAAAGACAGAACTCCTGGATTCTATGGTAAAACACAGGCAATTTCATCAAGTACCTTATCCAGAGATGATATGTATATATGGTATGCCTCAATTTATAGGACAGCACTCATATCCACTTTGACTGCCAACTATAAGCTTCAGCCAGAGCACAGCATTTAAAGTCACAAATTGAGAGGATAGCCCATTGGGACCCCATCAATAAGATATCTTACTTCCTCCAAGGTACAAACACATGGAGAGTAAGAAAGATTGCCAAGTTTATAGCTAAAGCCATTCAACTGAGAGCTTCCTATCTAAATCAGATTGGGGTTAACTGCCAATGGGATGATCTTATCTGATTATTTCACTGAATATTTTTATATCCCAATATGCTGTATTATTTTATCTCATTTTGTCTGATAGGGTCATCAGACTAAACAATAAACTAAGCTTAAACAGAAAGACAGAATGTTTAGAAAGGAAAGGCTGGGAAAAAATGCACAAATTAATAATATTCGCCTGAAAGAAGAGCCACTGTAATTTGTATAATTATTTTAGGTAAACTTTCAGTCTATAGCAGTCACAAAGCATGATAATAAACATTGTTGGGGATGGGGGATCTGAAATCAAAACAATTTAAGGTCTATCTAGATGGATAGTGCTATCAATCAAAATGTATTGTAAGTTCTTCCATCCATTCCTTTTAACAGATTTTTCTAAAGAAGAGAAACATAGTCAAGAAAAAAACAGTTACAGACAGATGTTGGTGACATTTGGATCCTAGACAAAATTCCATGAATGAGTCTAGAAATAGTCTCAGGCAGCAGCTGAAAAAAAGAAAGAAAATGCAAACCTCTGACTTCAAACTCTTTCCTCTACAATTCCTCTGTTGTAGTTATTCAAAAAAATGCCATCTAGGGCCATAAGAGAGAGACACATCTCATGACTTTTTTAAAAAAATACAGTCTTTTTTTAAAAAAAATTTCCTTTAGAAACTCAAGGCAGGGGATCGCTCTTCATTTTATCCCCGCAATAACCTTGTGAGGTAGGCTGGTCTATGAAAGAGTAGCCCAAAATCATTCAGAGAATTTCTATAGCTGATAATGGACTTGAACCTCAGTCTCTGTCCAACACTTTAACTACTACAGGAACTATGGAACCTGCAAAAGAGCCAAAGCATCTTTTGTTCATCAAGAATATGAAGCTACAGCTGAGAAGGCCACAAAACAGAACCCAGAAGACAAGACAAAACAAGGCAGAGAATAAGGTATGAGGCTTTGCCAGAAAGTACCTTGAAGAGCCGGTAGGCATAGATGTCATTCATATCTATGTTTACTATGCGCAACATGTTTTTGATCTCTTTGAAACTCATCTTATTGTCTTTGTTCTTGTCAGCCTGGTGTAAGATGCCATGGATCCAGGTAGGGCCTGATGTAAGGAAAGTGCAAAAGAACTGGGAAGCATCTGCCTTCAAATTTAAATTCACTCTCCTTCTGTCTTACATAGTTAATTCAAGAAAATTGTGAAGGCAACTAAGAAGATGAGTCTTAAGACAGACTCTTATGAAGAAAGGAAGGAGAGCTGGAGCATGTTTTACCACGAAAAGATAGGGTTCAAAGGCTATATATCAGCCATCCACAAATATTTGATGGAGTAAATTTCTATCTAGGTCCTGGACATATGATCAAAACACCCTTACCAAATTCAGGTTTTAAGAAAAGAGAAATTCCTGGCTGTATAAGCTGTTTCAGAAGAAAATAAAATTGCTTCAAAAGTCAATGGATTCTCCTTTGTTAGGTAAGGGCTTTCAAACAGATAATGGTTACACCTTAGCAACATCACTGCCACAGAATTCCTTCACTGATAAAGGTTGAACTGGTTGGCCTTGGAGGCTTATTTCAACTTTCGGATTCTATGTCCATTTCCCCACTTACTGCGGTATCATAGCATACCCCTGCCATGGTTGGAAGTATATAAAGGCTGTCCTCATGATCACTATTGGAGCCAACAATGGTTGGTTAACTCCAGAAGATGCTGTAAGATGCTAGGGGGAAAATGCCCCCAATTCTAATTCTAATTGCTTCTTTTGTGCATCACTGGAATACAGCAACTCATGGAACCAAGTGTGGCTCCAAATCCCATTTCAAACATGGTACCATATTTTTTTTTTTTAAACTTAGTTGTCTGGTATTTAACACTTACAGTGATTCAGCAGAACTTTCCTTCTCCTTTCTAAAATCTATACCTCAATTCCAAGAAGGAATAATATCACCACGCTTCTAAGCCTTTGCAGGTCTAGAAAGAAAGGATATTGCTCAAGCTTTTCTCGCTGGCTCATGGCTTCACATCTGGCCATCAGTTTTGTGAGTCCTCTCACCCAGTGCTGGGCTTCAGTCCCAGTCCGGGCAGCCAGATCCAGATTTTTCCGTTTCCCCCTGAAGACAATAGTGAAGCACTGCTCTTCCGCAAAAGAACCACCAAATTTCCGAAGCCCCTCAGACTGATAACCTTCACGTACACCTTCAACGTGTAGGACAGAGACTGAAAGACAAGGCATCAAAGGAAATCATTCATGGAGAGAGATCAAAATTAAATGACAAATTGTATTAGGTATTCTGGGTATCTCCACTCACCAAATTCTTACCACTTTCCAGTGAAGAACTTTTCATTTGCTATAAGAAAGCTGGGAAAGGCTATGGTAGAGCATATGCTTAGCATGCAAAAGGTTCAACCCAGGACACTTCAGCATAGGGCTGGGAAAGCCACTCTGAGTCCCTGGAGAACTGCTGTCATGAATGCCCATTGACCCTCCCTGATCGGATGCCTCTCAGCAATACTGAATTCCAACCCCCATCATCCCAGATCAGCAGAGAGAAGGTGGGTCAGAACAGTGGTTGGATATCGTACAAGGTTGTTTCTCAGCCAAGGGTCTGTCAGAGGAGTTACAGGGGGAAAGCGGCCACAATAAAGGTTTCATGATGCTCAACCTAATGCCTGGGCAGGATGGGAATAATAATCTAGCAGTCCCAGAAGAGGAGGCAGATCTCAGGCTAGTAAAGGTAAAGGTTTCCCTTGACGTAAAGTCCAGTCGTGTCCGACTCTAGGGGGCGGTGCTCATCTCCGTTTCTAAGCCTTGGAGCCGGCGTTGTCATAGACACTTCCGGGTCATGTGGCCAGCATGACTCACGGAATGCCGTTACCTTCCCGTCGAAGCGGTACCAATTAATCTACTCACATTTGCATGTTTTCGAACTGCTTGGTGCGCAGGAGCTGGGACGAGCAACGGGAGCTCACCCCGCTGCGCGGTTTCGAACCGCCGACCTTCCGATCGACAGCTCAGCGGTTTAACCCGCAGCGCCACCGCGTCCCTCAGATCTCAGGCTAGGGTGTGTTTTATTTAGCACTTTAATTTGTTCAAAAGTTTCTCATTTACCATTTCAGTAAGATTTTAAATAGCTCTGCAAAATAGTGATTAGATTCACCGTAAATGTGACAGGTGGGAGCCAGTGGCTTGAACAGCCAAGGAACTGTACCATCTCTTCTCTGTTTGGATATTCTAGAACAGTGTTTCTTAAACTTTTTGCTCTCAGGACCCTTCCCACTTTTAAAGATTATGGCAGACCCCAAAAAAGCTTTTGTTTGTATGGGTTATATTTACCAATATTTACCATATTAAAAATTAAAATTGACGCATTCTTAGAATATTTATGTATTGAATCATATAAAAAATAACAGTATTAAACCCATTAGATATTAACATAAATAAAATCTTTTTCATGAAAAAACCCAATATTTTTTAACAAAAAAGAATGAGAAGAGTGACATTGTTTTAAATTTTTGCAAATATCTGCCAGCTGGCAAATAATTTTGATTTAGAGGAACCCTGAGTGGATCTTGGGGGACCCCCAGGAGTCCTCAGACCACACTTTAAGAAAGACTGTCCTGGAACATTATAGATTTATCTCACAGTCCAACCCATCCAGTCAAAACATCATGGAAAGCCCTATTAAGTGAGGTGGACATATATGAGACCACAGGCATTCTCTGTGGTGGCCCTCTTATTTTGGAACTCCTTACCCCTAGAGATGCATTAAAGCTCCCTCTCTCACAGCTTTTAGAATATTTTTAAAGACAGTTTTATTTCACCTCCTTTCAACCCTAGCTAAGTCTTATGGGTATCCATCTTGGGGGAGACTTATCACTGTTGATTTCCTGTTACTGTTGCTTTTAGAATTTTGATTTATTTTTTGTTGAATTCATAGTTTAACTTGTTATCCCCACCCAGATTCATCTGGGTTGGATGGGATATAAAACCTCTTAAATAAATACACAATCTACAGTATACATATTGCTCTATAATCTTTTGCATCGTATGTACCAGCATTTCAATTCAAGTGAAACCAATCCTAGTCATATTGGCCAGTTTGCCCTGCAACATTTCCCACTGCTTAAGAAATACCCTCACTGCTACCTGGCCATGTACATGGATCCGATACTACCTCTGAGAACCCGGGAGGGGAGGGAGGGAGAAAGGAAGGAGACTAGGATCCTAACGATCATGAGCAAACTACACCAAACATACATATGACTTCTGCTTGAGAGTTTTACATGTGACATTCCATTAGCCATTGGATAACTGTAATGGAATGTGTAACAGACACCAAGAACATGGCAGAAAGAGCAAAACTGTTATGAGAGGGAGTTGACCATTATAGAAAACATTCCTTAGTCCATGTATCTTAAAGTTGCTAAGGTTGAGAAACGCTATTCTAAACCTGTCATTCTACCAAGGCACTCAAGGTAGCCCCCATAGGTCTCCTCTTCCCCATTTTAGACTTGAAAGGTAAATTAGACTGAGAGAATGTGCCTGGCCCATTGAGTTACCCACTGAGTGTTATGGCATAATAGGAGCACCTGACTGACAGTTATCACAGGCAGTTTCACTGTCACATGCCCAAGCAAGTCTGCATTTCTAAAAACTCTACACCCAAGCTCTTAAATTTAGCAGTGAACCAACAGTTCAACATTCTTAATCTCTGTGCAATTTTTCCTTGCCTCACCCTATCCTAACAAAGTAGTTATCTTTCAAAATGCATTCCAGAAAGCAGTGCTACCCCTACTGAATTAAAAAAATGTCCAAAGAAAACAAACCCATGCCCTCCTATCTCACACCCTGTCCTAGAAGGAACCAACCATGAGTAACTCATACGGGGTCAGGAGAGTACAAGTGTTTCCTGTTTCAAAGAAGCTAGTAGACAGACGGGTGGGAAGAGCTACTTTTACAAGTTAACAGACTAAGCTGAGAACCAGGAAGTCCTCAGCCACAAATCTTTTTATATATAACTGACCATTTATTCCTCTCCTTCTCCTTCCATCTCCTCCCTTCTTCTTTTTTAATAACATTTTAATTGCTTTCAGTGTGCAAAAAATAAGGCAGAAACAAAGAACCAAAACAGAACAAAATTAAAAATAAGTCATATCCATCATATAACAGAGACATTAATAAAATAACTCAGTCTTTAAACAACATATTCAGCATTGACCATGTGGAAAAATAGTGGTCCATTTCATAATTCATAGGTGGAAAGTGAACACATATCATTAATCCAAGATTTAAAATCATGTATGGCAGAAACTTTGCACTGAAGTAAAACGAAGTTTTTAGCTCCTCATACATTAATAAATTCTGTATTTTTGATACAGTTCAACATTACCTGTAAAACTTATTTAATTATTACCTAATTAACAGTGTGGCAGATAGCAATTAAATTGGTGCAAATTTTGCCCATCACTGCAACTCTTATCCTGAGAAAAGGCTCCTTCGTAGATATGCAAATACAATTTATTTATTTATTTATTAATCAAATTTATCACCGCCCATCTCCCAAAAGGGACTCTGGGCAGTTTACAATAAAATGCAATCCAATTTTTAAAGCCCTTTCCATTTGTAAAAGGGTCCCTACCTTTGGTGGTCTATATCAGGTGAGGAGCAGAGTAAAGTAAATGGGTTGGCCAAAGATTGGCATCTCTCAAATTGCCTGTTCCCATACAAGCCTACCCTCTTCGAAGATATTCTTTGAGTAGTCCCACCTTCAGTAACAAGATACAGGACCTTCTTACTTGTGCCCCAAGACTGAATTTGGAATATTTTTAGCATATTCTAGTGCTGAGCTGTAGTCCTTCAACTAATATTAATTATTTAATGAATATTGATATAATTATTACTTAAGTAAATAACAACAATAGTGGACATGTTATTTAACTGAACAGAAGTCTTGGGGAAAAAAAACAACACTGACATATTTAACCATTATGAGCACCATTTCTTACAGTTAAACCTTTTCTTTGAATCTGGTGTAATTGTTTATTTTCATTCTCTTCGTGCAGGTTGGATTATCAGATCCATAGCTGTTGAAGAAAGCACCCTAAAAACTATAACAATAAAAGGGAAAAATGGGGAGAGAAATATAAGCCCCATATGAAATTAATTAAGGTTAAAGTAGTTGCTATTGTATGGTGCTTTATGTGGGATCTGGTAGACTAGAATGTGATGGGATTTCTGGAATTCTTTTACCTTGTATAACAAAGTTTGTGGGCATTATTCTATATCTACTGGAAATCATTAATCTTCTGTAAAAGGATATAGAAGTAATTTTGCTGGGCTTTCAAGCTCCATTTTTTCATGTTTCCATTTCTTATCTGACTTAAATGGGAATCTAAAACTGACAATTGATTAGTACAAACAATAAAAGCTTATAGGAAAATGATCTAATGCCAGTTTTATATTTAATTACTTTAATCCCAAGAAAGACAAAGTCTAGCTGTGATTACCTGTGGGGAAAGAATACTGTGCAATGGCAGAGCCAGGATTTTTCTAACATGGACAGGTCTATAGTTTTTTCTGTCTTGTTACAGAACTCTGACTGTGGCCCCCAATAAGCATCTAGAATGGACATTTTAAATCACCACAGCTCCATGCTAACACCCTATCCCACAATAGCGGAAATCTCCAAAGCTATGGATTGGAAGGAAACCTGGATCACCATCTTTTCTAACAACACTAACCTTCCACCCTAATTTGGGCTAATCAACATTGGATTGTCAAAGAGAGGAAGATGGCTGAGTTCTTGATTCTGGAGTAAGCAATAGTATGATTTTCTAAGTGTTGTTTAGCCCAGAAATACTGCCAATACTAGATCATAAGAATTTAATTTAAACAGGTGGAATTAACATGCAGGGAATAATACACTTGTAAATACTCTGAAACTTACAAATATGTTTGGAGTGAGCCTTTTTAAAACGAGTCTCAAACCAGATGGACATCCCATCTTCAAGAAGCCGGTAGAGCCTTTGTTTCTGGGGCTGATATGTCTTGACTTTCCAGAAGAAGGTCCCCTGAAGCATCACCTTAATATCTTCATCATCTGTCAAGCCTAAAGAGGAGGAGACAGGGGCAAATGTGAAACAAATTTAGTACTTAATCTGTATCTTGAAATAAAAGAGCAAGGGGGCACTGCTTTTCACCATGATTTAGAACTCAACTCCTGGAATTTTGCTTTCAGAGCAAACCTTGGAACCTTCAAAATACTAGAACAAATGAACTTTTCATTTAACCACAGTCAGCCAACACTGTCTAGAAGACCTCAAGAGGCAAGAAAAGAACTACAGTTGCAATTTTCCTTTCTGTCCAGCCCTCGGTTTAAAACATCTGTATCCTGACATTTTAAAAAAATTCATTTGATGGTAAAGTTTGGAAACTCTTACTTCTTAATACACAATTATCAATGTCCAACCTGAACAACTTCTGATTCCTTGTCAGCACCAATATGATTCAAGACAATGATACAGTAAAAATTGAATCAGTACTCAATTTCCAGAGCAGGCAGATCCGAAAGATCAGAGGAAGACAAAGACACAAAGGGGTTAATGGGCAGGTTCCAGATCCAAAAGACAAAGAGCACAGGCAACTACTCAAAGAGACAAGATAATTTGGGTTGATGAATCAAATCAAGATCAATACCATACAGAGCAAGCCATGCCCTTACTGGGTCCTGAATCTATTGATCCAAACTGTGTAACTGTATCTCCAATCACAGTATAGGTTCTGTTAATAGCAGAGATTAGCCAGCAACCACCATTTTCTAGAGTTGACCCTAAGCCACAGAGAGAACTGCAAACTTGGAAACTATAGCTGGCACAGAATGCAGCCACCCACCAGCTGACCTGGCCTACCCATTTCAGCCGAATAACAACTATTATGCAGGAGTTGCACTAGTTGCCAGTAGGCTTCAGAGCCCAATTCAAGGTGCTGGTAGTTTCCTATAAAGCCCTCCATATGACCTTTCAGAGGATCTTCTCCAGAAAGAATCTGCTTGCCCTACACTTTGCTATACTCCCTAGCAATGAGAGGATGCACTTTGTGCCCAAAACTTTGTGGGGTTAGGACCCAGACAGGGATATTCTCCTCATTCTAGAACAGCTGGCCTCCTGAGGTCACCCTCTTGTCCTTTAACAAACAGATGGAAAAAGTCCTTTTCCATGGGGCATTCAGAGAAGAGGTTTAACTGAGGACAGCAACAGATACTTACAGTATTTTAATGTTTGGTTTGCATCTTATTGGGATTTTAAGCTTGAATGCCTGAGTCTTCTAAGTAGGAGGCATAAATTATTGTAATGTCAATCACTACACTACCTGAAATCAGCTAGGAAAACTAAGACCACAAACCATGTTTTGTATCCTATTGGTAAGTGAGAACCCTTCCACATCAACAACGGGTTTATCAAACTCTAGATGGACTGCTCTACTCAACTGGGAGGCAGAGGAATATTTCATTTGATGAGTAAGGGGACATGGAAGTCTGTTCAGAGTGGCAAATGTAAATAATTAGGGTTTGAACAGCTTCTGTGACTTGGATATGCTGGACCATAATTCCTGTCAACCCCAGCCTTCATTGCTCAGAAGATGATTAGAATATGGAAAAACACTGAAGCACTGGCAAAATTGCACCTAAGAAAGTTTGGAAGGCAGGGTTTTTTCAGTATTACTTTTCACTGTGGTTTAAGCTTTCTAGAAACAAAAGCAAAAAAGAGCAGTATTATACTTGGAATGAGAAAAATAAAATGGAAATACATACAAAAAAACCTTTCTTTGCAGGACACAAATGACCAAATATATTCAGATGGACACTTTAATACATAGAGTGCAATGCTTCTGCACCCTTTGTTATGGAGAAAAGACAACAACTATGGTTGATCCCTGGCTACCAAGCTCTGATATCCAAACAAAGGGACAAGAAGATGGGGATTATACACAGTATTTAATCTCCAAGCACAGGGATTAATAACCACATTAACGGTTGCTTTTTCTGCTAGATTTAGAGATTATCAGGACAATTGTGTTGAGGGATGCTTTATATTCCTTACTAAATTACTAACCTCCACTTTCCGATCACAGTTCAGTTTGCTGCTTATGGTTTCAATGTTTGGATAACAGAAAAAAAAATAAAACGAAGACATATACTATATTATTATATATTAGGTAATGCCAAACCCAAGGTGGGGCAGGCATTTTCCTCTGTCAATGCTGGCCTGCTGCCCGTCCAGCAGAACATTTCACAGTGTTTCCTGAAATCTATCAGCAGAAATAGTTCAGTTACTCTAAATATATGCAGGCAGAGGAGGAAAGTAATTGAAGCAGACTCAGAGATGGATTAACTTAGATACTATTTAAAAAAATAGAAGCAAAGCAGCAAAATCAATGTACAATCAGACACAAAAAAGTGCATGTTACCGAAATCTGGATTATTCAGGATAGGTATGAAAATGTCTGAATGAGTCTGTTATAATTTTTTTAGAAAGGAAAACACGGCTTAGATGTAGGGAAAGACTGGCATAAAGTTGTACATAGTTTGGAAATCATCCTATAATAAAGTATCTTGGCAGATAATGTAGATGAAAAAAATTTATTTGGGATTTGAATTGTTCTACATATGTTTACATATACAAACAAACATACATGTATATGTGGCTTAGGCGAACAAGTGCAGCTATGGGATTTCTGGAGGTACAAGTATGAACTGCACCAATATGATGCACTGGGTTTTGCGTGTGTGTGTGAGAGTGCCTTTGAGTCAGTGTTGACTCCTGGCGACTACATGGACGAGTCCCTGCAGTTTTCTTGGCATCATTTTCAGAAGTGGTTTGCCACTGCCTCCTTCGTAGGGCTGAGAGAGAGTGACTGGCCCAAAGTCACTCAGTTGGTTTTATGCCTAAGGCAGGACTAGAACTCACGGTCTCCTGGTTTCTAGCCTGATGACTTAACCAGTACACCAAATTGGCTCTACGATGCACTGCAGAAAGGCCATCAATTATTCAAGAACCTGGCAGCCAGCCAGTCCCTCTTCCAAAATACTCCCATGCATTCCTCTTCCATTTCTTTTCCCCTACAGAAACTGAGAATATGCCTTGACAAAAGCAACTCCCTTGACATATTCTGGTTCTCTCCAAAATATGTCCTATTTATACTGCTACCTCTTTCCTCTAGCTTCAGACCTTTCTGGAAGCACACTGCCACTTGAATTTCTAGACTGTGGTTAAGTGACTCTGTTATACAGCTTTAAGAAAATAAGTTGCTCAAAGGAGCTCCCTATCTGGGTGATCAACAGAGACTGGCATAGAATACAACTTGCTGCCTCCATCTATTCTAATTTTCCATCCCTGAGAGCAACTGATTGTAAACAAGCAACCTGAACTACAGGAGAATGAAATTAGAATCAGATTAGAAGAGTTAAAGAACAGTTGCTGGAGTTAAGAGGCTTACGGGGTTCAGAGTAGAGAAAGGTCAGGCGTCTACTTTGAGGATTTTATTTTTATATCTAAAAGGTAACTCCAAGTAGTGAGTTTGGCCTGGCTAAGGGAGAGAGGAGACCAGCCAGTTCATCCAGCAGTTCCTTGAGTTGCTTCCCCTGGAGTAACAATGCCTAAAGTGGACACTTGCCTGAATAACTGAAGGGTGCAGAAGACTCCCCCTCCAACTTTTCAAGCAAGCAAAAGTCCTGTGGCTACTCTATAGTAAGCCAATCCACCAACTAGAATACCAAGACCCAGCTGAGACATTTTGCCCAAACATAAGGTGGTATCCTTGTGTCCATTGTCCTACTCCTACAGAGAAATAGGCAGTTAACTGTAATCCCAACACAGCTAACAGAATAGCCCTCTCTACCAATCTGGTAGAGTGCAGAGCAAGTTAAAGGATATACACACCTCCCTCTTCTTTAACACCTCAATCCTACTTCCTCCTGACACAAGATCTTCCCTAAGATCTTCCCTAATGGAATAGACACACATAGACACATGCATACACAGAGAGAGAGACACACACAGTAGTTCAGCCAAAAATGATAAGAGCAAGAGCACCTGGGGAAGAAGTTGGAATTTAGTAAATGAGCAAAGATGTATTTTTCATTTATGGACTCCTACCTACTGTATTATGATGGTGAACATTTCTCCAGTGAAGAAGAAAATGGAGAGTGCCTCTCAGCTCAGAGATAGATAGCCAGCAAATATCCTACAGCACAGAGTAACATGGACAACCACAAGGGACTGAAGGGGGGCAGGAGGGGGGGGGGGGCAAAAGGCTTTCAGCAAAAGAGCAAATGGCCAGTTCCTAAATCTCTAGTTGTCTCTCCTACCTCAAATCAGCAAAACAAAGCAAAAAAGAATCACAAATACAAAGGACAATAGATGACCATCTAGATCAGTGTTTCTCAACCTCAGCAGCTTTAAGATGTGTGGACTTCAGCTCTCGGAATTCCCCAGCCAGCATGCTGAGTTGCATGACAGGCAGCAAATGGGGAACCAGGATGCTGGCTGGGGATTTGTGGGAGTTGAAGTCCACACATCTTAAAGCTGCTGGGGTGAGGCACTGATCTAGATCATATTACTTTCTGTTCACAATATCAAGCCCTTTCTGTGACTTAGTACATGCCTTTCAGTTCTAAACCTAAAAGAGAGATCAGAAATGGGAGTTGTTTTCTGTACTTCAGGCAGAGTAATTTCTGTTTGATGGTGAGAAATTACCTCCTCCTTGCCTAGAAGGCCCCACTTTGGGGTAGAGAATTTACTGTTATCTGTTCCAAGAAGGAACACAGAAGTGGTGCAATCTTTCCTGAGATCATGCAAAGCCATGGGGTGCTGGAATGCAATGGGGTGGAGGATGAAAGGTTGGGAATGTTGTTGATACAAAAATGGGCAAAGGTTCCTGTTTGCAATGTACCCGACTCCTCACAGAAAAAACTGCCGTAGTGTTATTGTCATCATCATTCCAGCACAGTAAACATAACCAAAGCTCCACCACATACAGTGTTAACACTTTTCCAGCTGTTTTGAAAAAGAATAGCCGATGCCCTTTTGTTCTAGCCTTTGACCACGGCTAGAGATTTTAGCTGATCTTTTAACAAGGAGCAACCACATCATCACTGTTGTTTTAAAAAATATTTCTCCTGGATCTGATGCTTAACTACGATGCAGAAAGGACTGCAAATGTTTCGATTTTGGCCATGCCACTTTCTGTACTTTCCTTTATCCATCCCACCTCCTCCTCCCATCTGTGCTTTGAGGATTTTGTTTACAGCCAGCTGAGTGGCATCAGGTCAAAAGGATGTGTAAGACTAACTACAGGGTCAGCAGTGGATTTAACAGACTTAGGTTTTCAAGCAGCAATGTTATCCCTTCTAAACTCCAACATTAAAAAGAAATAAGCAGATATATCCTGTGTGAAATTCATATAGGCATAACAAGGCAGTGACAAAAACAGATCAGTATGCCACTTCCATAAGAAGGGGTGGATCTTATCAGCTTAGAATGTGTGGAGAAGAGAGTCACTTCACCAGCATTACATACTTTGTCCTACTACACACCATGCCCATATTCCCACTTACCTATTTTTTAAAAATGCATAATATTTACATTCACTTTCAAACCTTGAAAGAACCCTGAGAAGAATCTTGGGTCCTGCAGCAAGGGAGGCTCATTCAGGAGTTGCACATTTTATTTTATTTGTCACAGCACTCCATCTCAAGATCTCAAATGCAGTTTTTCTAAACAGGACAATTTTTACAAGAAAAACAAATAAGGATAAAAATAAGAGCAATGGGAGCTTATGAATTACCGGATAATGTACAGTGAGGAAAAAGCAGTAACAGGCAAGAGCCACAAGAAAGTCACCTTAAAGCAGTGTTTCTCACCCTCAGCAACTTTAAGATACGTGTGGACTTCAACTCCCAGAATCCCCCACCCAGAATCGAATTTTGGGAGTTGAAGTCCACACGGATCTTAAAGTTGCTGAGGGTGAGAAACGCTGCCATGGAGTAAAAATATATTAGCCTTCAAACACCTTGATAATGCTTTGTTATCTATACTGGGTAGGTTGGGAGCAGAGTTACACCAGAAACCTCCACAAAATTTCCACAATCAAGTCTGAAACAAGGCAGGAGATGACAGGGGAAAAAATCCTAAACTGCAGGGGTTTAGCAATGTTATCTGGACTTTCAATTAAAAGTAACTGACTGTTCCAAACTAACAATCCTACACATGTCCACACAGAAGTAATCTTACAGAATTCAACAAACTGTACTCCAAAGTAAATGTTTACAGGCCTGAATCCCACAAACCAAGGATGCTGCTTCATTCTTGGAATTGTACAGACTAGAGAAAGCATCAGCGGTTCTGGAGCTTTATTTTCCTACAAATGAGATAAAAAGATGGGGGACCCTGGAAATGCTGATACCCGAACAAAACCAGAGTGGATAAGGTTTTCTTTTGGGAACAATCCAGTTCATTCCTCATAAATTGTGTTTTGTTACTTTTTCTATGCCACTCCACTCACTTATCAGATTGTGTTTTTCAGCAAGACGTAGATGTTCCATTTCTGCTACACAGAAGGTCTCTAGGTAAGACATTATTTCCCTTCCTAAAGCAGCACCCAGGAAAGTTTAGGGATTGGGTGGAAAGCCAATGGAAGCCAGAGAAGAGGAGCCGGGGGAGACCAGAGAAGGGGCAGACCAGCCAGTATCCAGGGGTGTGCGCTGAGGTAGAAGAAACTAAGCATCTTGGCAAAGCATTGGGAGTGACTGCAAATGGAGCACGGGTGTCTGCAGGGTGTGATCAAAAAAGTCAACGCTCATAAAAATCTGGCAGAGCTTCGGTCTCACTGTTGCAGCTGCCATCTTGACTCCTGTGACCATACCCTGCAGATGCTCCTGAAATGGAGAAGCTGATGGGAGCTCCTCATTTTCTATGGGGGCATCTCTTCTCTTCATGGCAAAGAGCAAACACTCTCCTTCTATTGTCAGCCTTTATCCAGTCCTAATAATGCTCTTCATTTGAAACACCTGTCTGTTCCCCTTTCCCCAATACCGAAACTGAGGGTGGGCATCATTCATTCTCCAACCTCCTCCACTAGCTCTACTGCCTTTCCTTTGTTTTCCTTGCAGAGGCTATTTTCTCAATGGCATTAATGTCTTCAATAATAATAATAATTGTTATTTATTAAATTTATATGCCGCCAAACCCTCAATGACTCTGGGCAGTTACAATTGTTAAAACGGTTAAAAACAGAACAATAGAAAATGCACACACACACACAAAAAGAAACTGAATACAAGACAGAAGAAGAACGATGGCAAAGAAAATAAATCCAGAATGGAACAGAAAGAAAGAAAGAAAGAAAGAAAGAAAGAAAGAAAGAAAGAAAGAAAGAAAGAAAGAAAGAAAGAAAGAAAGAAAGAAAGAAAGAAAGGGGCATCAGTCATCCTCTCTAAAGGTCTGGGCGAAGAGCCAGGTCTTTAAGGCCCTTCGAAACACCAGCAGGGTGGGAGCCGTTCGAATCTTGGGGGGGGGGACTTCATTCCAGAGGGCAGGCGCTACTGCAGAGAAGGCACATTTCTGGGGCCCCAATAGGTGGTATTGTTTAATCAGTGGAACAATGGAACACCAACCCTGCCAGATAAAACCAGTCAGGCAGATACTATGGGAGACAGGCAGTCCCTCAAGTAACCAGGCCCTATGCCCTATTCCTTCTTTATCCCAGGCTTAGAAAACCTCTTCTGTTCTCTATAACCACAGTTGCTGGCATCATTTCCAAAAATCTGCCCATTAGGTGCCATGCATGTGACATGAGTGGTTGTGGGCTTTTGGCTCCCCTGGATCCAGAGATCTTCCATCTTTAATTCTTGATGGGGTAGCATTCCCCCGGACAGAGTTGATGCACAATTTGGGGGTCCTCTTGAACTTGCAACTCCTGCTCAAGGAGCAGATAGCACCTATGAGGAGGAGGGCCTTTGCACAAATTCATCTTGTATACCAATTGCACCTATTCCTGGACTGGAAAGCCCTGCTCATGGTCATTCACTTCTTCTTTGGGCTACTGCAATTTTATTTATTTATCAATCATACGGCAGCACATCATACATATTACAAATATATTATATTTAAAAAATTGGGAATATAAAAAAGTTTATATAAAATATACATTGGTCATAGGGCAATTATAACTAAAAACAACCATTAAGATTACAAATAGAGTCTTTTGCACCATCAGTTGCCATGAGGAAATCAGCAAAGTTCCCGTCGTAGGCTCTAGTCTTACATTCTTGCATTACGCGTCTAACAGATTGCCTGTCAGCCCTGCAGTCACACCTTGGAGATGGTATCTTACCCCATTTATATAGGGAATCTGCATACCTGCCATGATTAGTGCGCACTCTATTGATAGCTGACCATATTCTGCGTGGGGGACAATCGATAGACCGCCTCCATGTGGTGTCCCCTGGGCCTCCTAAGACTTTTGGGAGTGGCTAAATGGTCTATCATATGCGAGGCAGCCAAATAATCCTATGGACCTCCTGTCTAGAGCACATCCATTTTTGTCATCTTCACTGTTACAAGGCTACTGCAATGGAACTGCCCCTGAGAACACCCAGAAACTTCAACTGGTCCAGAATGCAATGGTGCATGTAGTTCTGGGCACTCTACAGTCCATCGGTGTTAAGCCGCTGTTGTGCAAGCTGCAATAGCTACCAGTTTCTTTCTGGGTGCAATTCAAGGTGCCAGTTATCTCCTTTAAAGCCCTGTATGGCACAGGGCTAAGTTATTTGAGGGATCACCTCTCCCTGAGAACATCTTCCCGTCCCACCAAATTGGATAGTGTTGGCTCATTCCAGATGCCCTCTATTAATTGTTGTCATTGACCTAGAAAGCAAGCCTTTTCCGTAGCTGTGCCTATCCTATGGAATAGCCTCCCCACACCCCGAAATCCAGGGGGCCCATACGCCTTTTGTCTTCTGGAACGCTGTTAAGATCTGGCATTTCCCTCAGACACGGTGGTGTGGTGGGAGGTGAACCCAGCGTCTTCTGTGCTTTTTGAGAGGGTACCCTTATGGCACTGATAGTATGGTAAAGTTTTAATTCTGTGTTTTTATTATTTGTGTGTTTGTTCGCTACCTGGGGTTGTTTCATACAATATAGGTGGCCATAGAAATTTGTCAAATAAATAAATAAAATAAAATAAAATAAGCACTTATAGCCTGAAGAGGAATAATAATCTAATTAAACTCCTGTAGAAAATATAGCTCACACTTAACAGGAAGGGAAGGAGAAATAATCAGTAGGGCTACCAGATCTGGGCTGCAAAAATCTGCATGACCATGAGATGGCAGCAGAGAAATACAGAATTATTCCTTGCCACCAAATTTGATAGCCTAGGAAATAGAAGAGTATTTTATTCCTTGTTGTCAAACTGAAAAGGAGCAAATTACAATGTCCGCATGGTATCTCCCCCACAGCTCTTAAGCAAATCTAAAGGTGAAACTGCAACAAAAATACATAACATGTCCCTTAGATTAGCTTCAGTACCACACAACTGCAAATGTATTGCTTATTTTAATGTGGAATCCAGAGGCAATCCAGTAAATTACAAGATGCCTAGCTTAATGTTGGTTAACATGTTGGAAAGTGTTATTAAAGATTTGCGTTTGCCAGGGGATGGACATCAACATGGCAAATGCATTGCAACTTTTATGCACATGGGGACCAAAAAGAAGGCAATTTCACAAAAAGATAATAACATTTTAATAGTATAACCTCTGTTTTAGGTTTGTTTTTTCTTTTTTTAAGATAGGTAGGTATAAATAGTGTAAGGTATAAATAGTGTTGAGAACAATGTCAGTGGAAACAAGATGACATCTGAGTAGAATGTCTTGCAGAACTGTTTTTGACCTGGAGGGCTGGAAGACTTACATAAGGACGCTAGGGATAAATATAGACACAAGGAATTTATTCTGCAATATCCACAGGCAATTTCTATGACACAATAGTGAGATGATTCAGATGCTATGGGAAGTAGAGATGTAATAAGGTTGAGCTGGGCATGTCACACAAAGACTGGCGTATTGCACAAGAATGTAATGCTACTACTGGTGTAGCTTGGCTCTACCTTCCTGTGTTGTGATACTTACTGAGCAGATGCTGCTGTCTGAACCCATGACCAATATCAACACATGATATGAAAAGTGACCGTATGGAAACTACAAAAGCAGAAGGAGAATATTACAAAAGAGAAAGTGGGCAACTAACTAGCGATGCAGTAAAGCTCTTCCTCCACTCTTACTTGAGGCGAGGAAAATGCATTCTGTAACTGCACAGAGGCATTTTCATTCTATTTCACTTCATTTTAAAATTTTTATTTTATGTGCAAAATCCCAGCTGGGCAATAAGATTATCAACATCTGCCAGAAGATAGGTGAGGTTTCAGCAAGAAACAGAGAGATGGGGAAAAAAGCTAAGAACAAAGTCTAAAAATGATGTTGTGGCTATGTTATCTGCAGTTTAAATTAAGTTTGAACATGTAGATGTGGACTGGATGAATTAGCCACCAATATGTGTTTCAGGCATCAGACCGCACTGAACATCAGGTGCTAAACAACAATAGCTGAGTTCCACCCTAATCTTTTAAACATTAAAGATCAAAACAAGCACTCCTGAATTTTGCCCTGAAAAAAAATAGTCAGTGGTGACCTTTAAGTCTGGAAGGATATGACTCACCTGGGAGTCCCAATTAAGTAACAGGACCTGTTCTGAGCTAATTGAATTTGTTAATGCAAAATGAGATAGCTGCATATGTTAGCACCTTCCAACTATATAACTTATCCATGCTTTAGTAGCAAGATCAGTCTTTCTCTGAAAAAATCTGTACCTTGTGTATCAATAAGAGGCAGCTTGAGCTAGACGAACGTCATTGCAACTACTTAGGTAAAGGTAAAGGTTTCCCTTGACGTAAAGTCCAGTCGTGTCCGACTCTAGGGGGCGGTGCTCATCTCCGTTTCTAAGCCTTGGAGCCGGCGTTGTCATAGACACTTCCGGGTCATGTGGCCAGCATGATGACTCGGAACGCCGTTACCTTCCCGCCAAAGCGGTACCTATTGATCTACTCACATTTGCATGTTTTCAAACTGCTTGGTGTGCAGGAGCTGGGACTAGCAACGGGAGCTCACCCCGCCGCGCGGTTTCGAACCGCCGACCTTCCGATCTACAGCTCAGCGGTTTAACCCACAGCGCCACCGCGTCCCTCTGCAACTACTTACAGGGCAATTTACAACAATATAGAAACAGAAATAGCAACATACAAAATACCCGAATAAAATAAATGGTTTTGTCTGGCAAAAGATACCACTTAGTTCCAGGCTAGCCTATGAGGTTTCCATAACTGGAATAGCACCCTCAAGGATGACCTTTAAAAAATGTAGTTAGTAAAGCAAAACATGGCTCAAGGGCAGACCTCTAAGCCTCTCAATCAGATCTCTCTAGGCCATGCCTTGACTTTGTTCCATGTGGCTTCACTAACCACAGAAGTGAGAGAAGAAACCTTCCACAGGCTAGGGAAGGGTGTTAAAGGTTGCATCTTTTGTGTCTACCCTTGGTGAAAGGTCCCCTGTGCAAGCACCAAGTCATGTCTGACCCTTTGGGGGGACGCCACTTTCGCGACATTTTCTTGGCAGACTATAGTCGGGTGGTTTGCCATTGCCCTTTGTCTACCCTTACCCTGGGGTTTCTCAACCAGGGTTCCATGGAACCCTAGGGTTCCGCAAGAGGTCGCTAGGGATTCCCTGGGAGATCATGATTTATTTAAAAAATATTTCAAATTCAGGCAACTTCACATTAAAGACGTAAGTTTCATTCTTTATTTCTAGTGTAAGAACACTGTTAATGCATATATACAGGCCTACACGTGAAACGAATGCAATAATTATGAAACTTCTGGCCTATATTTGAGCCTGAATATGCAGGGGTTCCCTGAGGCCTGAAAAATATTTCAAGGGTTCCTCCAGGGTCAAAAAGTTGAGAAAGGCTGCCTTACCCAGTAGTGGACCTTGTCAGATTTTGCCCATGGTGGCAAGAACTTGGACACAGGGCCTGTTTTAGGAATGTAAAGGAATCCAAAAGAGACTACTGTAAATGCCAAAAACGCCACTTATCTTGTCTGGACTTATTTTCATTTTACTGGTCCCTGTGTACCCTGTTATTGACTTCAGACAATTATTCAGGAAGCTCTCACTCTAACATTCGGACAGAATGGGGCTAATTATTTCCAAGTTAAAATCGGAGATACACTCCATACAGTATTCACACCCTACACTTTAGCAAGTTAGCAAACATAAGATTATCACCACTGCCCCCCCCCACTTAGTCCAGTAGTCCTTAGTCCTACACACACCCGTTTTCCATGTACATGAGACAGACTCAAGGCAACAAATTACACAACTTAAAGCCTACTTGGAGGGTGAGTGACTACCATGTGGCTCTTTTTTGTCAGGGGAGATTGACAGGTCCAATCATACAATGTAGAAATTACTACAGAATTTCCTATTTTTGCAACCAAGGAAGGCTGCTAGCAGGAAGCAAGACTGGAAAATAATTCATAATGAGGTGTAGCAAGAGCTGTGTATCTGTGATTTCTAGGTGTCTTTAATTATTTAATGTATCACTTCCTGCACACTAGCATCCTTATGAATACTCTATTTGGCTTAAGAACAATTAAGAAGGCAAATTTTTGACATTCTCAATCTCTGGCTGGGCCTTTTGAGGTTAACAGGAGGAAGAGGAACACTCTCTTAGGTCTAGAATGTTGTCAGAGTCAGATCTGTGAGTACACACCTGCACCTGGGTCAGCCAACCATCAGGCCAAGCATTATGAATCCAAAAGACAAATTCTAATTCCAGGGGAGGGGAAAAGTGCTCTCCAAGTGTAGGGGGAGAATCAGGAGACCTTTCTCCTTTTGTAAGTCAATAATGCAAGCTTCTTAGAGTGAGAATTCTGAAGCAAGCCATAATAGGGAAGAATATGCATCTTCTGCTTTAATTTCTGTGGAACAAAACTCCCTACTCCAAAACCATTTTAAATCCTGAGCTTCTGAAAGTAAGTACATATTCTTAGAACAACTTGCTCCCAGAGACAGCCAATGAAAGCAGCATTTCAATACTAATTTCAGTTATGAACTGTAGGGCTTCTCAGTTAGATTAATTAGGTTAGAAGAACTGGGACAACAGGGTGAAAAATCAAAGGGGCACAGGATCCCCACAAAGTTACCACAAAATTCTGTTTGTGAACTTCTTAAAAACATCTTGAAACAGGACATTAGATGAGATGAATCTTGGGTTTCATTTGGCAAGCTCTTGTTAGATAGAGGATCTTCAAATCTTAGTCCTAAAACACCCACCAGGGAGAACAAGGTACCTTTCTTGGGAGAACTTCAAAGAAGATGCAGGCAGGTCACTGCCGAACATGTAGAACAAGTTTTGTTATTCCAAGCTCTCATCCTGGTAGCATGTTTTGAAATCTGGATGTTCGTTCTTTGTATATTAGGTATCCAAAAATGAACATGATACCTTTCCTGATCTTATCCTGCTCAGGTTGACATAGGGTAGCTGGTATGTAGTATTCCTTTTCTCCCTCAAATAGCAATTAAATTTTCCTAATCTGTTCTATTAAAAATGAAACTTCAGTTTTTCTCCTAGAAATTCCTTTAGTTCTCTCTAAATAGTCATGGATAAATGAGAAGAATTCAGGAGGAAAACACAAGCAAAGGAAAAAGAGGGGAGGAAGCAGATTTATGGATGAATAAAAACAAAAAAGAAGCAGACCTCCTAGACAATCCCTGGAGTTGATGAGTTTGTAAAGCATAGGCGCAGATCCACAAAGCACATGAGTCTGAGACCGATTTTCCTTTAGCTCTTATTTAAATTATTTTTGAATGTTTCCAAGTTATTTATGCTATCATTGGACCAAACAGAATGCAAACCAATTGCACATTTAAAAAAATTCTATATATTCCACAAGAGATTTCTTTAAAATGTACTAGTCTGAGTAAATAGTTAGATTGCAGAATTATGTTATCTATAAACATCCATGTTATTTTACATTACAAATATTTTCCAATTATTTTATTTTGCACCTATTATATTATTATATTAAAAAACCAATTTAACAGTATTGAGTCCATAAAAAGTAAGCCAATTCATAGAGAATACAAATACCCTGGAATTTGTTCACCTTTCAGTTCTTTTTTACAGCTGGCTATGGATCAGAACGCAGAAAAGAAAAATAAGAAGTATCCTTCCCCCCCACCCCCTTCTCTAAATACAGATGAATCTCAACCTTTCAGAGCTGAAAATTCTGACTCTTGTTTATCATCCACATGTGTTGCCAAAGGGCATGTCCCCAATAGTGCAGATTTTAGAAGACTCTTTCCTGTATTCTTGTATCCACCGGCTTGAGTCTCAGACAATTCAAAATCAGATTTAGAAACATGGCACAGCACACGTTTGAAAACAGACAGAGGCAGCTACTGTAGTCTGGTTGTTGAGGAACAGAATAACTACTTTGGAGCACAATTATCAGTAAAACTGCAGAATCATCGAGTTTTAGCCATTATCCTTCTTAAAGTACAGTGCCCAAAACTGGACATGCTATTCAACATGGAATCCGACCAAAGCATAATAGACTGCAGTTAGAACAATTCATTGTTGCAAGATAAATGAGTTGTCTGCCCGGGTCCAGGCACTACCATTCTTATTCCAGAAGTCACATTCATTCAGGTTTTGGTCTCAAAATAGGCACTCTTGTTAAACAGAAAAAGAGTGTTCTCTTTGTGACCAGTTTAGCTATCTTTCTTTTTCTTTTCATTTTAATGAAGAAGTTAAAGACTCAATTTGTGACTCCAAAAGCAGAGTGCAACTGCACTAGTGGCATCCCATAAGATAATGTCCCTAACATCATTTCACATCCAGGTGAGACAGCAGCATACCTTGCCAGGCCCCATGAATTTTTAGCACAGTGTGAAGGAACAGATGCCATTTCTCTCTCAACGTTTTTTGGCAGCATGCAAACAATTTCTTTAAAGCCAACCGGAAAGCTTCTCTTTGCTGAGTAAAAAAAGAAGTGCTTTCTCCTGCAAACAACATGCTCTGTGGTGCCCACACTGGACACAAAGACTGGGCAGCATTAGGAATACCAGGAGACAATACATACATGCACACCAGATTCACCTGAGGCCTTCAGGTTTTGTCATTTCCAGGTACTGCAACCACAGTAGATTGGGAAACAGCAACATTTAAGTGGTCGATATTTAATAACTTTGTCAGGAAGCTATCTTGTGAGTCATAATTTGGTTTTGCACCTCACTTAGCCTGATAGTCCAGCAGAAGGCAGTTCGAACAGAACAAACAAACTAAACTACAGGGCTTCCTTGAATATACATGTGTATTTTTCAAGGAAGCCCTGTGGTCAATATACATACAAACACACATGCATGCACGCACACACACATATATAATAGAAAGTGTGAGCAATTAGTTACCTTTGCCATATTACATAGGGGAGCACTTCTGGATGTTAGTTAATCTCTAATAAGAAGCTGGAAATCATACGAAGTTCCCTCCTGGAGGGAAATGTTGAGCTCTGCCTTCCAGTAGTCCAACTGAAGTTGGATGGTCCACCATTTCGCAAAAACACAAATTCAGTTTTAAATTATTGTATCAAAATCTTAATGACTACAGACTCAGATCTGAATTTAAAGCTTATCATTCTGATTTTAACAAGCAAAATGGAATTATTTCCTTGTAAGGCATTTGTTAGAGGGCTTGATTATGACATGGAAGATGTTCAATGTTTATCTAAACTCCAACTAAGGAAGTAAAGAGAGCCAGTTTGGTCTAGTGGTTAAGACAACGGGCTAGAAACCAGGAGGCTGGGAGTCCTAGTCCTGCCTTAGGTATGAAAGCCGGCTGGGTGACTTTGGGCCAGTCACTGTCTCTCAGCCCAACTCACCTCACGGAGTTGTTGTTGTTGTGGGGAAAATAGGAGGAGGAAAGACTATTAGGTATGTTCACCACCTTGAGTTATTTATAAAAATAATAAAGGTGGGATTAAAAAAAAGTAGGTATGTGATAGTTATCTTATTTATACAGGTAGTCCTCAAATTTCAAAGGTAATTGGGACCGGAATTTCCATCGCTAAGCAATGCAGTCGTAAAGCATGATGTCACATGACCACATCACTTAGCAATAGCAATCCCAGCACCTTGTTGCTGTCATTAGCCGAATGCCATCAGTTGTTAGCCAAGGATCCACCCCAATCCAAGCCATTCTGGGCTTCATCCCTCCCAGCCCCAAGCCTCGGTTCTGTAAGGGACTGCCTCCCCTTCAACTTTCCCGAACTGCCTATTCCCCCCCATCTCTGCCCTTGGTATGAGAGGCCATCTTCCCCAGGTCTTGCAAGGAAACCACTGTGCGTGACCTTTGGAAGAAAGCCTCATGCGGCCAGCAGCTGCCTCACATGCTTGGTCAGCAGCTGGAGAAAGAAGTCAGCTAGGCAGTCAGCTAGGGCAGCAGGGGGCCAAAAGGGCATAGATGGGGGGGATAGGTAGGTGGGGGAATCTGAAGCACCTCTGTAATTGTAAATGCAGGTGAGCTACCAAGTGCCCAAATTTTGATCATGTGACCACAGGGGCACTGCAACAGCTGTAACTTCAGGGACCGGTCGTAAGTCCCTTCATTCAGTGCCACCATAATTTTGAACAGTCACTGAACCAATGGTCATTAAGCAAGGACTACCTGTACCAGTTATACAATCATCCAGATGAGGAGATGGAGGTATACTTGATCTCTTTGTGGGTAGAACCAAGACAAGAACTGAACAATCTGAATTTACCTTAATTAAATAGTTAATGCCACTCTCCTTGTATATAACCACCACTCACTTCTGTCACACTAAATATTGTCATTTGGTGATAAGCTTTGGAGAGTTCTGCCTTACTGTACATTTCTCATCTAGATACTCCAGGATCTGCCACCTTGTTAAGACAAACAACTGGAAATCTATGTACTGAATGAGATTACACTTATACTTCCATAGGAATGGTTTCGCTGAATTCAGATTTATGTTAAAATGTCTACTTTCATAAAAGTTCAGCACAGTTGTCAAGCTGATGTCCTAACAGCCAGGAAACACGCTGAGACAAGGAACTGGTCTCTAATGTTTATTGCTAGTACATAACAGGAATCTTAACAAACTGAAGAAGCGTGGGAAAAACCCAGCCATATAAACCCCAAAGGTTAAGGCGGTCCCGATCTGTGTCTCTTTGAATGGCTAACCAATTCCTCAGTGCTACGCATGCGCTTAACAGTCTGGATGGGAGCCCCCTGCTCGCCATCCTTACTCATGACAGCTGATCTCTAATTCTATCTTATCTGTAAAACAGTAGGTGAATATGTTATCCAGGCTGTCACTAGACACCCTCTATACAAAGACACCTAAGTAAAAATCATGCTGGAATTTAACAACCCCAAAAATGTTGTTAGTCCAAATGAATGTGTATGTTTTCTGCTCTCAGATAATGGAAACTATGTGGTTTTCCACTTTTCTCTCTCTGCTTTACCAGCATGGAAGTGTAGAGCCAAACATATTGCTCAGTTGTCATATTTTCTGTCATACCAAGAGACCAAAACAAAAATGCCCACAATTAGTCATTATAAATACTTGCTATTGATAAATCAATTTGATATGCAAGACTGAACACAATAAGGAATAGGTGATTCCCATTTTGTCTAAACAACAGGAAACTGTCTCAAAGTGAGCAACAAGAATTTCAGAGATCTTAAGATTATTCAGCCATGCATCTTAACTCCTGGTAAACTAAGTGATGCTCTCAAGGTCTCATCCAGTGCCTGGAAATTGTGGGGGTCTGGATAGAAAGGAGCAGGCTTAAGCTCAGGCTTGACTAGTTATGGGTTTATGATTTTTCCAGTGTCAGGGATTTTCCTTCTTTAGTGCTAAATGGGGTTGCACTTCCCCAGAAAGAATTGGTATACAACTTGGGGGTCTTCCTGGATTTACAGCTCCTGCTCAAAGAGCAGGTAGCAGCCATGGCCAGGAGGGACTTTGTACAGATTCATCTGGTGTGCCAATTGCACCCTTTTCTGGACCAGGAGTCCTTTCTCATAGTCACTCACATCTTACTCATGTCAAGTATGGACTATTGCAATACCTTCTATATGGGGCTGCCATTGAAGAGCATTTGGAAGCTACAGCTGGTCCAAAATGCAGTGTCATAGGCCTCTGTACAACCACACAACACTTCTGCAACATGAGCTGTAGTGATTACCACTGAGCTTCCAGGTGCAATTCAAGGTGCTGGTTGTCACCTGTAAAGCCCTTCATGGCACAGGACCTGGTTATCTGAGGGACAACGTTTCTCCCGTTTTTTTGCCTGTCTTATAAAATCCAACAAAGAAGACTTACTATAGGTCCCATATGTCAATTAATGAGATCTGATGGGGCCTAGGAAGCATGCCTCCTCTGTTGTAGAGCCTGCCTTCTGGAAAAGCATCCCCCAGAGGTTCAAAATAATTACATATATTTAATTTGGCTTTGCGGCAAGGTTTAATGTTTGTGAACATTCATATTCTTTTGTACTATGTACCTATCATATAGAAATGGATGGCTGAACAACAAAAATGAATTTTGTGCCCTTTTTATTGCTGAAAGGCTACTCCTTCAACATTGGAAAGATAAATGTATTACCCCAGTTACTCCTCAGGTTGAAGATATGGTATTATTTACAACTTATGAACAAATTGTTTGCAGATGCAAAGTATGGATGGCTGATTACAATGAAATATGGTTACCCTTTATTGTTGTATAAATTTCATATAAATATATCATGCATGAGAAGCCCTTATATATATAATTTTTGTGGTTGCTTTATTCCTTCCTTCCTTCCTTCCTTCTTTTGGTATTGTTTTAATTTTGTTCTCTTTCTTCTGTTTTATTGAAGAAATAAAGGCAAAAGAGAGAGAAAGAAACAAAAACCACAATATGGCATGTTGAGATGAATGCCATTACTGAAACTACATGAGCAAAAATGCACATTCACTTTTAGGAGACTTTTGCTTTCTAAATTGCAATAGTAATATTGGTAGAAGCATGGTACTCTGGGCTACTTAGCATTTTTGCTGTTGCTTGTGAACACCTTAAGATGTCCTCAGCTAGCAAGGCCAGGGCCCATGTGCAGGATGAAATAAACTCTGGTTATAAATAAATGTGGTACATAGTGCACTTTCCATCTATCCATTAAGTGGATTTCCTAAGATGACAACTCTCCTTGATATGAAGCAGCATGGAATTCAGCTTTGTGCAGCTCCATGACTGGAATCCAAAGTTTCAAGATTCAGGACACCAACATACATGTAGGATGATTTAGTCCTAAAACTGGGATTGGTACAATAACAGATGAAACAAGTTCAGGCTTGTCTGTACTGGCAACAATAGCCTTTTGGTCCCTTGGTGTATGAGCAGAAGAAGTTTCCAAATACACATCTGGGCCTATCTTGGCACTCTGTGGACATGTCAAACAACAGAGCAATCAAACTTTTAGACCTAACTGGCATCATGTGAAACTTTTTAAATGTTTGGGTATATAGCTAGACGTATATACACAAGTTGATCAGGTGCAAAGAAAGACCAAATATTACAAAAGAAGGTATTCCTTGAAATACAAAGCATGACCTAGAGGCCACAGCAAAGGAGAATGAATTCAGAAAACACAATAGGTACAAAATCACTCAAGGAAAAAGTCTTAAAAGTGTGTAAGTACAGATTATGGAGAAGCAGGGAATGAAATGCAAAATATGAGCATATACCGTAGACAACCCATCTTTTCTCTCTCTGCTCTTTCTTTCTTTTCTCCTCTTAAGAATAATAGTTAAACTAAAAAATTGTTTATCCTGGGAAATGGAGCTCTTTTAAATAACATTTGTGTCTAGCCCCAGTTGTAGCCTAGTGGGGACAGGAAAAGGTTTTTCTCACTTGGTCTAATAGGGCTGCCAGTGCTGGATATTGTTATTGGATAGTATAGGCTGCATCCCAACAGAATTTTATTCAGAGTGATACAGTTGTTATTTTTCCCTACAGAGGAATGAGATTCACACGTTAGATAGGTAAAAGTATGTGTAGGGATTATCCTTCTCCTGTGTGGCAGGTGGCTGGGTTCTAGATAAACCGAACATTCTTACTACAGCCTGAAGTTTGTAATATACAAACAGCATTCCCTTTTTTTGAAGGCAGTTTCCCCCAATCCATTGGCTTCCACATGTGTTGGACTATAACTTCCATCACCACCATGCAGCAATCCATTTGCTGCTTGCTGACTATAAACATTTTATTCCTGCACATTTGGAAGGCGCCAAGTTGGTTTAAGCTTTGAAAAGAGGATTATCTATTCTCAAATCTATCTGAAATCCATAATGATTTGTTACTCCTACAATTATTCCAGAATATTTACACTTTTAATAAACATCTCTTACCATCCAAATACCTTGGAGGTCTAGGCCAGCTGAGAGAAAGTAACTTGGCTAAAGCCAACATTGTTGTTGTTGTTGTTGTTGTTAGTATACTATAAATTCATTTGCAAAGAAGCATTTTGAATCTTGGAGGCACTGATTGTGCTATCACTGGGGTCCTGATCCTGGAATTTCATAAGAAGCCTGATGGTGTCATTTTCCATCTACAGTCCACCCAACTTTTCTCTCAAATTTTTTCATGCTTTCTCCTTCCACAAAACAAAACAAAAAATTGACCAGATATAGGATGTCTTTTGATTGGTAGCACTAAGCATCTGATATCTGGGCACACTTCTAGTGTTCACGTTAGAATTGGACAATCTTTCACCAATTTCTAGGCTAACTTTACACACTGAATATACATGGTTTATTATAAACCAAAGAGCCATTAGACCAAGAACACTTGTGGAAGATAATTTTTCTCTTTCCAACAGGCAATATTTTAGTGAAAGATAAAGCCTGCAAGTAGAATCTATTGTCCAATCCTTCAGCTGCAAATATCTATGGAAAAACTCAATTACTACTTGTAATTAAAGATTCTTTAGGAATCTTCGATTCCTTGCTTTAAGCAAAAGCCCTGGATGTTTTTTATTCCTGCAAGTCTTGCCTATAGTTTTCAGCTGCCATCCAGTACCTATACAAAAAGGCTTATCTCCCTGTAAAAGGCAGAAAATTGTACTGTTAGTTATATATGAGAATGCTTCGATGCTTCTTCATGTTTATGCAGCACTGTGCTCTGTCTTTAAATTCTGCTCATAGGTTTCCTGGTCACAGTGTGCAAAAAGTTTCACTTTCAAACCAGCTGCTTCAGGATCAAGATGTGTTGCTCTGACCTATTTGATGGGGTCCCAAGAGACTAAGAAGCCACTGATTCTACTTGCTGAGTTGCAAATTAGGCTATTGAAATGTCTTAGAGAATCAAACCTTAAAATTCAGCCACCATAGAACTGTTTTTAACATTAAAGAGAGAACCTTCACATGATCTCATCTAAGGACCTAGAAAAGAGGAGTAAAGCAGAAAAAGTGATTTTGCATCAGTCTTCACCAGAACTAAAGAAAACTCCATTAAAAATCAGAAAATGCAAATTTTCAGAACTTGCTCAAAACTTACTTCTTTTGATTCAGATTTGGCAATCACAGTAAGATTTGACATTAAATAAAGTAGCCTGTATCTGAAGATATATATTTATATTTTAATGCTACACAGAGTATATATTATTGATAGAGAGCAACAATGAAATAGCACCATCACTTTTATTACCTGCTTCTAAACTTCCTGGATGAATCTGGTTTGGCACAGAAATAGTACCTGGACTAGAAAGGCTTGTTTTCTTTCACACAGATACTATTTTTGTAACATATATGTAGAGAACCATTTGGTGTAGTGCTTAAAGGCACCCACACACTATAGTAACATACTATAGCCCCAATTTAAATATTCTGGCAAGCTCAATAAAGCCCGCAAATTCCAAAGTAGCAGCTCAAAATGCATGTAGCTGTCTGTGTTGCAATGTGCAAAAAGCAAATACACAATCTAATCCGTTGACTATAGTGTAAGTAGGGAATGCATTCCATGTCAAAATGGCTGCATATTACAATATATGCATCCTTTCATATCCAAGTTTCTAACGATTTCAAGTCATGTAAGGGAAGGGTGCACAACTTCCATTTGTTCAAGGGTCACATGAGACTTTGTGCAACATGTCAGGAGCCTCTTTCAGAAGAGGGCAAAGCTAGGGCCCATTTTGCAAGTAGGTGGGCAAGCCATATGTAGACCCTGGGCTTCACGTTTTGCACCCATGCCGTAAGGGAATCTGCACATGGATTCTTTTGTGCATGTGTACAGATGAATAGTTTAAGTTACAGATTGTAACTTTGTCATTCTTTCTAGTAGCAAAGTGAGGAGCTGCTCCTGACAAGTCTTGACTGGGCTTGGAGTTGGCCCTGCTTAACCCCTGGATATAAGACCAGGACTAAAGATTAAAGTGGGAAGGTAAAAAACATCCCAGAAAAAGGCAATGGCAAACCACTTCCATACAGAGACCAAGAAATTGCATGACATTCCTATAAGTCAACAGGATAGAGTTCAGCTGAAGAAAACTTTACTTTTTACCTTTAAGAAAATGCCATGGGACAATCCATAAATGAAAGAATGTAGAAAAATAGTGGGCTTTTTTAAAAGGACAATCACTGAATGAAAAAAAAAGTTGTGCATGCATGCTCCTTCTATCACTCATAAAGCCCTTGCAATATCAGAAGAGAACACTGAGTTCGTTCATTGGCAATCACTCGTAGCCGAGTAAGATTGTCTTCCAGGATTAAAATCTTAACAGTGGATCCGTAAGTGGCTGTAAAGGCCAATTCTGGATCAGCATAGCCTCCCACAACGAGGGCATAAATTTCCAGGTGGAAGGCGGTCACGATGAGGATTTGCTTGACGTGCCTTCCTCTTAGCTTGCTTCTCCCTTTTGCCCTGTACTCGTGCTTCTTCAAAGTCCGTAGTGCCTTTAATAAGGGCTGACCTCCAATTTAAATGCTCATGACTTAGGACTTCCCAGTTCTCAGAGCTGATAAACTTTTTAAAATTAGCTTTGAGAACGTCTTTGAATCTCTTTTGCTGTCCACCAATATTCCATTTTCCGTTCTTAAGTTGGGAGTAAAGTAGCTGCTTTGGAAGACGATGATCAGGCATTCAAACAACATGGCCGGTCCAGCGAAGTTGATGTCGGATGATCATTGTCTCAACGCAGGTGGTCTTTGCTTCTTCCAATACGCTAACATTAGTCCGCCTACCTTCCCAAGTAATTTGCAGAATTTTATAGAGGCGGCGTTGATGGAATCTCCAAGTTTCACAGGCGTACAATAGGGTTGGTAGTACAATAGCTTTGTAAACAAGCATTTTGGTCTCCCTGCGGATGTCCTGATCCTCAAACACTCTGCACTTCATTCGGGAGAAAGCTACACCAGCAGAGCTTAGACAATGCTGAATTTCAGCATCAATATCGGCTTTTATAGATAGTTGGCTACCAAGATAAGGAAAGTGGTCAACATTTTCCAGTGACACACCTTCAGGCTGAATTGATGGCGCTGCAAAGGGATTAGTTCAAATTTGCTGGTAAAGCACTTTGGTTTTTTTAATGTTAAGTGAGAGGCCAAGCTTATTGTATGCTTCTGCAAAGATGTTTAGGATAGTTTGAAGATCTTCTGTGTGTGCGCAGACTACATTATCATCAGCATATTGGAGTTCTATAACAGAGTTACAGTTGTAGTTGTAGTTATAGTTACCTTATTTTTTGCCTTTAGCCTACTAAGATTAAAAAGCTTTCCATGTTCAATATATAATTTCTGCACTGGTAAGAAGTTTCTCTTCAACAAGGTGTAGAATCATAGTGATGAAGATAGCAAATAAGGTTGGAGCAATAACACATCCCTGTTTAATGTCAGATCCCACTTTAAATGGATTGCTTTGAGAGCCATCATTATTCAGGATTGTTGCCATCATATCATCATGGAGTAGCCACAAGATTTTCACAAATTTATCAGGACATCTGATTTTCAAAAGGATGGTCCAGAGAGCGGTATGATTTATAGTATCAAAAGCCTTAGATCAATAAACACCATGTACAGAGGGCAGTTTTGCTCCTTGCACTTTTCTTGGAGCTATCAAGCAGTGAAAAACATATCCACTGTCCCCCCCGGAAGGACGGAAGCCATTTTGAGTTTCAGGGAGGATGTCTTCCGATATAGATAGGAGACGATTTGCAAGAATCTTGCGAGGATTTTACCTACTGTAGCTAGAAGAGAGATGCCTCGATAGAACGCTGAGTACTCATATATCAGAAAGCTTCATCCTAGGATTTTTTCAGTGTGGTACAGTTTGGACCCAAATTAATACTTCCTTCCCTCCCTCCGCAAATGACATATTAAGCAGCAGAAGGCAGGAAGATTCCCTAACATAAGGATGGCAAATGTAAAAATGTTGCTTGAACCCCAACTCTCATCAGTCCTTATCAGAAGGCCAACAGTGAAGGGCAGTGGGAGGGAAGTCCATGTCAGACTTCATCCAAGAGACAAGGATGAATCACTTAGGCAACTTCACAAGAAATCCAAGAACTGCAGTTAAGTTGAAGGAAGTAGGACGCCATAACCAAAGAATTTCCATAACTATAGTGATCCAAGAACAACCCCTACATATAGAAACAATGTTCAACCCCCTCCCCTTACATCTAATTTTTCTTCCTGCTCTCCATAACTGTCCACTTGCTCCCCAATTTGGGATGAGCTCTCCTCCTGTCCTTTGTTTGTAACCACCCAGTTCACAATCATGTTATTTTTCCCTGACTATAGGAGAACTCTGACAGCCCAAGGATCAAATGTTATCCAGTCCTGCCCTAGTGAGTAGGGCAACTCTGGAAGTTGGAATCCACCTAACTTAAAGTTGCTGAGGTTGAGAAACACTAGAGTAGGGGGATGGATGCAGATATGAGCTGCCAATTCATTAATAAGGGCTCTCCGGTCAACAGTGGGGCAGAAGGGGGCACAAAGTCTTTATTTGGTGGTCCATAAAAACAGAGGTATCTTGTTTCTCTCTCTGGAAGCAATTCATTGGAAGAGGTAAGGTTCCACCAAGTAAAATGCAAGAGCCCATCCTCTCTCAAGTCTTCCTTAAGCTCTCTCCCACCTAGCCTTCCTTATGCAGGATTGAGCTGCAGGCTTTACAGGGCCTGCCTTATCACAACCAAGTCACCATCAGCTGATCTCTCCTCAGTGTTCCTCTTTGCATTGTCTTGCCACCCTCTATGGTCATAACATTAAATTTTATCAAGCTAATTTTTTAAACAAGGTCTCTGATCACCCTCAAACATTTAACAAGGGTTCCCACGAGCTCTGTTCAACACATTCCTGCACTTATGCCGTTAAGTATATATTCATCAAATCCAATTTTCTCCAGAACTATCCCATGTAATACAGCAAGAGGGTAACATGAAGCCCCCTGCCTGAATTCAGTCAGCACATTAAGTAGTGGTTAGCAAAACACAATTCCATGTTTATGTAAGATATTCTGATCAAATAAGTAAACCTCATTATGATTTACATGATGACCTAGCTCACACAGCATGCTATGACAATGGATGGACTTCCACAGAATCACGAACTGCCAACCCACAGCTTAGCCTAAAGCTGGCTGGGTGACCAGCCAGCTTTGGGCTAGTCACTCTCTCTCAGCCCAACCCACCTCACAGGGTTGCTGTTGTGGGGAAAATAGGAGGAGGAAGGAGTATTAGGTATGTTCACTGCCTTGAGTTATTTATAAAAATAATGAAGGTGAGATAAAAATTAAATAAATACATAAATATGTCCGCATCAAAGGATTCAGGGAGGGTGGCTCCCATCTTGAATCTGAGCCCAGCTGCATTATAGAGCAGAGAGACCATTTCTGCATTCTTTTCCCCATCTTGAGGTTCCTTGCAGGACTCCAGCTTGCTCTATTTTTTACTGTTGGGGTTATGTTAAAAGTTCCAGACTTGGCCACAATGAATCATGCTTCTGAAACCTGCAGACCCTATTATTATTACAACTCTGTAAGTTGTCCTGGAGTAACACACTACTTGTCCACAAACTCTGCCATCAGTTTGCCTGAGTGAGATGGGCGGTAACTAAATTCGGAGTATAAATAAATAAATAAATAAATCTAAGACTTCACTCTGGGTTTCCTCTGATTATGTACAGAGAATGGCAACTAGAAAGGAAACGATTCATGGTGTTTCTTTAGCTTTGGAATACCCCTTTCCCCAGGAAATTGTGTGGCAGCTCTGCTAGCATCCTTTAAACAGCAGATAATAAAGATGATGTTAAACCTCCAATATTTTTTTTGCTTGATTTTTGAGTAAATGCAGAACTTTTAATTTTCATCAGCTGAGCTAACAGTTTGCTGTTTATTCTACCATTTTAAATACTGTTATTTTTAAGTATCTTTTAGCATTTTTATATTGTACTTCAGAGTCCTGCCACCAGCAGCTCATATATCTGGTATGCAGGTGAAAGCCTTCCCCCCATCCCATGACCCACAGCTTTTCCCAGGGACGTGCATTTGGCCCCCACTCTTCCATGTTTTAGGAAAATGTGAAAAGCTTTCTTTTCCATGAAGTTTTTAATCTTTAGTGGAACAGGGTTCTTTTAAGAAATATTTTAATGATACTGATTCTAAATTCAGCTTGACTTTATTTTATTCTGATGTTTTATAATTTTAACTACTATAAATCACCATGATTGTCAGATAGACACAAAAGTGGGATATAGATCTAATTAATAGAGTCCTGGGTATATGTTTGTGCATGTGTTTGTGTGTGTGTATATATATATATAAATACATACACATGCATACACATATATACTACAGTATATAGATATATAATAGCTGAATATAAACTCGATAAACAAAAGCTTCAGCTGATGCAGAATTCTGTGGTGTTTGTTGGGCTTTTTCTCCTGGAGGAAATAGGACCATATTCCACTGTTTGTTTCTTTCCCAACTGCCACAAGTGCTGGAACCGCAACATTGTTAGTGTATGCTGTATATTCTGCCTGGGAATTTTTTGGAAGTGGTTGTCCCAATTTACAGTACCTAGATGATATCAAGTTGAGAACAGCTATAATAAAAGATGAAAGGTTTTAATCTAAGAACCAGCAAACCAATATTTAAAGCTGCTTAATGAATTACCGATCCATACTTCACAGAGTGGCTTAAACCAGCTTTCTTTTAATTAAATATCATACCTCTTTATTTTTTTGCCCCGGTGTATTATTACTATGGGAAACTGTATAGTAAGTATTTTAAAAATCCTTCTAATGGAGAGCAGTGGCTTTATTATATTTATTTCACTACCTCCATTATCCTCAAAAGCATTTTATCTCAGATAAATTAATTCTGAATATTGGAAGGCAGTGTTAAGCTTAATGTATCCTGTACATCATCTTAAACATTTTTTAAATGGATAGGTAATTCATAAGTGGGTAGGTTAATCAGTCCCCACTACATCTGGTTCAAAATACCCACCTGTAGAAATTTGTTCTTTGTCCCTATAAGCTATGTTTGTTAACTTGAAGCTACAGTGTTTATTGTTAGTGCACTCTTTTATTAAGGAGAGCTATTAGGAGGAAAGAAAACTTTTCATTGCAAAATTATAAAGTTGTATTAGCTTATCATTTGATGTTTAATTTTATACATGAATATTTTCTGAAAGTGTCATGACTCCTAAATCAACTACAAATTACTAAATGGACATTTGCAATCAATTTTTTAATGATACTGTTTACTCTGATTATTTCCTAACAGATATTCCATAATACAATACCTAGCAAATTATAGGCGTTACAATTGGAATATACAGGGCTGCTCAGGTTATGCATCATAAAAAAGAACACTCTGCTATTAATTATTTTTCATACTTTAAAGCTAAATTCCTGAAACAGCAAATAGTTCCCGGAGTGGAGCTTTGGCAGCAATTAATTTTAAATGGTACTGCCTTCCTGAAATAAGAACAACTTGATGCAGGTATGCCTTTTCCTAGGAAATGTAAATATTTTCCTGCCTAATGTATTTGAGATTAATATCTCAAGATTTCCTGAGTAAAGTTAATAAATCTGCAAGTAAAACCTCCACTTCAGGGATAGTCTACCATATACTTTTTGAAAGATCAGTAAAAGAAAGAGCATAAAAACTTACTCATTTTATCATATTCAGAATATATTGGAAACATTTAAACTATGTAATAACAGAACACGTTAAGAATCATACGAACATCAGAAATGTGTTTAAATGCATACATTATGGACAGATTCATTCCCCTTTAGTTTAAGGGGGTTGATCTCGGAGCTAATTTAGCCTCAGCCTTTATATAGTTTCACAGCGAAACTTTCACTGCTAAATTAAAAACTGAAGAGGTCGAAAGTTACTTTACTCAGTTGATAAAATAACTATTCTCTTTTCATTTTAGCTTCTGTCATCCTACTACAAGGAAAAAGGCTAATTTTGGTTCTTAAAATATGTTTTCTATCTTTTGACTCCAAGATCAAATTGTTGCACTTCTTTAATTTCAAGTTTTAAAACCACAAAGAACACATATGTCATTCCCTTGTCATTACAAATTTCTTCTGATTCACGTATTTTCCTGGAGTCTCGAAAAATGGGAATTTCTTATTTGTCTCGTTATTCCATTAGACCGACGTCTTACATTAAAAACAAAAAATCACTACAGCTGTATACATTTCTAGAGAAAAACAACATCTTTTTATGTCCGCAACTTTTACACCACCATATACCCTTAGTCCGCTTGGACTCGGGAGTTACTTGGCTGACGGGGAAATGCACTCTGCAGCCGCTCAGAGTTCCTCTATCTAAACTGCCATACTCCGCTCCAGGATTGAGCTCCGGCACTTAAAATATGCCAGAGCTGAGCCCTAACTTTAATCAGCACTGGATCTGAACTCAGTAAAATAGCTGGGAAAGGTCTTGGAAGGCGCGGCTCGCCTTTTCCTCGCTCCGGGGCAGCCCGGCCCGCCAGGCACTTTACTTACCCAATTTTTTGAACGCGCGGTGCCCCGAGGATTTGGCAGCTCCTCCGTGATGATGGGCAGAAATTTGTTGCTGCTGGTGGCGGTGGCAGCTTTCCAAGCGGGACTTTTTAAATTTTCCGCAAAACATGGCTGATCTTACCAGCTCCCCCACACCCCGGTTTGGGGCTGAGGGGGCTCCTTTTAGCGTCTTGTCGCCCCACTTTCGGGGCAGCCCTACCCCAGAGTCCTGCTCGCCCGGCCTCCTTTGTGACTCGCGGCTGCCGTGCGCAGATTGGAGAAGCAGAGCTTGCCAGGGACGCTCAAATTACAGCTGATGCGAGAGGGTTTAACTCTTTCCCGCCCTTCGCTCGTCTGGCTGGAGGATCCGCGCGCCGGCTCACCGCCTTCCCTGGAGGCCGGGCAAGTGAGTGGCGCGTGCCCCAACATCACCCCAAGAAATAGCCCTCTTGAATTACGGGGAGTGGGAGAGGCGGCTGCGTGGAAGAAAAAATAAAGCATGACTGGTAGATTTGCGCCCTCATACAAATTCGCAATTTTGGACTAAATTTAAAAAATGGGCAGAGCTTTAGTCCGAAAGTAGGTCAAGAGGGTAAATTGTGGGATGGACCCCGTTTCCGCCCTGACCGTACAAACTCTCATCAATGGCACTTCAACAAACCTTCCCCTTCATGAATAGGCATCCCTTCGGATGACATGGAAAATAAGGCCACACCACATAATTCCAGGCCTGGAAGGAAGGGGGTGGGGATTATAAAGATGACATTGTTTACCTTTTTTTTTTAATCCATTCAATCGTGTCCGATTCTCGGAGACTGCCTGGACAAGCCCCTGCACTTTTCTTGGCAAGGTTTTTCAGAAGTGGTTTGCCATTGCCCCCTTCCTATGGCTGAGAGAAAGCGACTGGCCCAAGGTCATTAATGTACTTTAAAATAAACCATAATTTACCATAAAGAAAATATAGTTCATGGAGTAAACTCATTTCTTTTGGATTTGAGTGACACATTCAAACAGACTCATGAAGCACATCGGCTGGATTCCCACAACACACTAGACCAGTGTTTTTCAAACTTGGTAACTTTAAGATGTGTGGACTTCAACTCCTATATTCATGAAACAAATAGTATAATTTTGTGACTTCTGGCCTATATTTGAGCAGGGAATGGCTGGGGAATTCTAGGAGTTGAAGTCCACATATCTTAAAGTTGCCAAGCCTGAAAAACACTGCACTAGACCTAACAAGCATTGCTTACTTTGTGACTCAGAATGTTGGCTGAATGCAACCAATGTGGTTAATTTATGATCCAATATGTTGGATAACTGAGTAAAATTCAATCAATCATGGCTTACTAGGCAGCATAAATCCAACCATCAGCAGGTACAGAGAAAAAGACAAGCAGAAGAGAACTGTTACACTTGGCAACACAGTGCAGGGCAGAAGAAACTAGCATCCCAAATCAGGAGGAGCTATACATCCCTCCACCCAACATGCGCATGCACACATCCCTCGAACCCAGGGTTTCTCAACCAGGGTTCCACAAGAGGTCACTAGGGGTTTCCTGAGAGATCAAGATTTATTTAGAAAATTATTTCAAATTTGGGCAACATCACATTAAAGAGGTAAGTTTCATTCTTTATTTTTTAGTTTAAGAAGATTGTTAATGCATATATACAGGCCTACACATGAAACAAATATAGTAATTGTGTAACTTCTGGCCCCTGAATGTACAGGGGTTCCCCAGGGCCTGAAAAATATTTCAAGGGTTCCTCCAGGGTCAAAAGGTTGAGAAACCTAATTTGAGTAACTGGAGGAGACATCCTGCCCACATTATTTCATCTTTTAAAGGAATAAAAATCCATGTCTTCCTGCGTACCTCTTAATGAATATAATCAGAAGAGATTTCACCAGTTATTTTCTTGTGCCAACTTCTATGCCCCCCACCCAACTAAAATGCAAACACATGAGGGAATCTGTTTTCAAGGTTGACTCCAATACAGATGTTGAACACCAGTCCAGCACAAATTCAGCCACAGAGGTAAGATTTTCATTCATATACCTTGGCACACTGAACTTTACAAATGGATTTTGTCCATATACTGTAGGGAAGCAGCACCACCTTGAGGCCAAAGACATTTACCTGTCAGTTGTGATGCACAGTATATTTACCTGGCTTTCAGAACAATTTATCATAACAGTCAGTGGAAAATGAGAACCTTGGACAATTAGAAGGATGCAGATAAGTGAACACAAGCTTACAATGTCAAGCAAGAAATGACAAGGCCAAATATCTTAAGAATGTCAACAAAAAGGAAAATAATAAAATAAGGAGATACGTTTTAGGAAGATCAGCAAAATCACAGGAAAATTAATTAATTAATTATAGATCATGTGGGGATTGACATTCCCTTCTCACCCCTATGGGTGGTATGTGAACTTTGGGTCCTCTACCAGAGGCCTGGGAGTTTGAGGGTTCTGTGCAATATCTTGGCTGTTCCTAGCCCTGCACTCTTCTGGACAGAGAGCCCTGATGTTGCTCCTGGGATCTGTTGGAGCCACTCTCCCAGCTTAGGAGTCACAACCCTAAGGGCTCCTCCCACCATTAGGATCGCTTCAGCCTTCACTTTCCACATCCTCTCTAGTTCCTCCTTCAGGCCCTGGTACTTCTCCAGCTTCTCATACTCCTTCTTCCTGATGTTGCTGTCACTGGGCACTGCTACATCTATCACCACTGCTGTCTTCTGGTCCTTGTCTACTACCATGATGTCTGGTTGATAGGCCAGGACCTGCCTGTCTGCCTGGATTTGGAAGTCCCACAGGATCTTAGCCCTGTCATTCTCCACAACCTTCTGTGGAATCTCCCATCTGGACTTGGGAGGGTCTAGTCCACACACTGTGCAGATGTTCCTGTACACAATGCCAGTTACTTGGTTGTGCCGTTCAGCGTATGCTGTTCCTGCCTGCGTCTTATACCCTGCCACTATGTGTTGGACGGTCTCTGAGGCCTCTCTGCACAGTCTGCACCTTGGGTCCTGTCTAGTGTGGTAGACCCCTATATATATATATATATATATATATAGAGAGAGAGAGAGAGAGAGAACACCAAAAGTCAGGCCCCAAAAGCTAATCACAATACATTTTATTAATTTTATTTTTTTCAGAGAAGATGATACTATACTTTAGAATGTTCAAAGGTCATGAGTCAAATGAGTAAGGAAGTGTTTAGAAGAATATCACAGCCAATTTGAAGATATATAATAAATTGTCTATGGGAACTGATTTTTGGAACACCCTGTATACAGTATGTCTATACCAAAGTAGGGAGATTTAAGAATATATCAGACTTCGCATTATTTCCTCACACAATATACAGCATATATGTAAAGTGCAATGTCAAATGCACAACAAGCAGATTTCTGAAAAGATTGAGAGGCACAAAATCAGATAGATAGTATAAGATATCTCTAGATAATGAAAAAAGCAAGAGAAGATAATTTGCTTTTTTGACTACGGCAAGGCCTTTGATTATACAGTTCATGCCATAATAGGAAACATAATATGACTAATGGGTGTGCCAGAACATATTTACAATAGACAATAAGCGACTGTATGGATAAACAAAATGTTTCACAATACATGTAGGGAAGGGAATGAGACAACAATCCATATTGTTAGTATTGCCTCTGTATTTAACTAGTATGGTGAATACATTACAAGAATGGCAGGATTTGAAGAAATTGTATCTAGAATCAAAATCAGAAGTCAAGATACTAATGATCAGGAATATGAAGGTGATACCATGTTGTTCACTGAAAATAAAGACTTAAAAGAGCTCATTATGAAAGTAAAAATGAAAAATATGGGTTACTATTAAGCATTAAGAAGACAAAGTAATGTCGACCTGCAGGATAATGATGATTAGAGCTGATGATGAAGAAAGAGAGGTAGTAGATAATGTTGCTTGTTGGGCTCAAGACAGATAGACAAATAGCATGCTGAAGAAATAAAGAGGAGATTAATCCTAAGGAGAAAAGAGTGACAGGATTCACCTCCTTACCCTAACCCCTTTCCAATGTATTCATTCTCCCTTCATATATTTGTATTGCAATTTAGTCCTCATTCATTCCTTCTGTATGAACCACCGCAGTATGCTTTTTTTTGTACTGATCACTGACTCTTGTATCCAATCAACACTTGTTCAGCATCCATTCATTTTTTAACCAATTTTAAAAAATATATTGGCTGGACCTGACCACAAGAAAATTGAACATGCCCTACTTATTTATTTTTCTGACTATTTATTTGCACTGTATTTTGAAATATATACGTAACAGATTTATATTTGAATTATTTGCCAGTGGAGTGGTGCTGAGAATTTTTATTGCTTTCTGAGAAGCATCCCAATAGCATCTAGTATGCTCGGGTCTTTGGAAAAATAGTTTAGATTGCATGAGTATTTTTCTTTATGTAACAAAAAAATCATAGTTATGTACTATCTCTTGAGGAGAATTGAAGTTTTGAGACTTGAAAAAATATAAAGAACAGCAATTTTCCTAATAAATTGTAGGTGCTTGCAAAATAATGAAGAACAGGGAGTATTGTGAAAGAAAAGTATTTTGCCCATCAGTTATTTATCATGCAGATTTGGTGTTTTATTGGTTTGGAACTGACTTTTCTGCAAAAATAGCACAAAGAATAAAACACAGAGAAACTTGTTTAAAACATTTAAAGAGAACTGCAGCTTCCTAGAATGTAATTACATTTGAACAACTGAGTAAAATTAACCACATTTTAAAGTAAAGGTAGGTTCAGAAAATAAATAGGAGGAAGTCAGTACATATAATAACTTGTAGACTGCCCTGAAACTTGGGAAGTGAATCAGTATATAAATATTTGGGGAAAAAATGGATGGTATTAGTTCTTTTTTTTTTAAAGTGTTTTCAACATTCTGATAAATATTTCCGCTATGGCTAAATCACAGTTCTTTTCTAACTACACTCATTCTGAGCCAGATCTCTGAGATTTCATCGCAAAGCAAAATCTTTAAAATTTATGTCATGTGTGCCACTCTCAACAAAGCTCTTATTATTAGGAATCATCACTTATTTTGCAGGAGAATAACTTCCCCCAAGTACGCATATTTAGAGTTTCCTGTATCTTTCCTACCAGATACAGTAGCCCTATTCTCTTTCCCTTTATAACACACATACATACAAAACCTTGGTTAGGTGACCTGCTTCTTTGCCTCTTCAGCACATAGTACATCACCCACTTTCCTTTTTCATGGGATATATCCCCAAAACATCAGAATATTCCATAACCATATCAGTGCCCACTAAGCTCTACTTAAAGATTTTAAACAAGAAATATTATTTTGTGACTACTATGCTAGAATAGCTCATGGAACTGTTTTTCACCAGTTTCGGTATTTCTGCCACCTACAATATGCACTCAGCCTGGTCTGACTCAACAGTATCTTTCCTGAGAGAATCAGTAGTAGACAATGTTTTTAGCTCCTCCTATTCCATCATCCTGGGACTGAGAAGTCCCCATGGGTTTCTGTCCTATGATTTCTTCACTATGTTGTTTCTTTGATTCATATATTTCAGAGATGATAAAATCAGGGCCAATACAGTACAGTTCCTGGGCAATAGCTGACACATATTAGTCTCTCTCTTGACTTTGTACAGTACCCCCTTTAAGTTTCCCCACTGATATTCTTGCCCAGTTACTAATAAAGGTATTGTGCAGTTATGCATTTTAGTATGGCTACCATTGCAAGGTTGCAAAATACAGACGGTGGAACAAAGATACCGAATACCAGCCCTTCTCTGACACGTAGTAGTCCTCTGGAGTTTTGTAGCTAAGATAAGGTAGCCCCAGAGTTCAGATGCTTCTATTTCATTTGACACAATATACAAATATCTTTGCTTGGCATTCAGCATGAATTTAAAACAATGCTCAAAGCCAACTTGGTAACACTTCCATCTTGCTTTTGCTAAACAAATGAAACTAGTACTTGTCAAGATAAGCCATCCAGATGGCCTAAAAAGAATAGCGATCCCATGTGATTTTTACTTTTTACACTCCTGCAGTGACTTTCAAGCTCTTCTGACAAGCTTTTTCACCTCATATTGACAAATGCTGAAGAACCTCTGCACACCTTTATCTTACAAGTAATTCATGAGGTCGGCATCTGTTCAGTTTACAAGGAACATGCACGAAATCACATCTACACGTGTGCATGTCGAGTGAACCCAGGAACCGACCCATTAAATGGAGAAAATGAAGATCTCTCCCAGGAGGCGGCGCTGACGGGCACCTTTCACGGGTAAAGTTGTACTGACGCAAAACAAAACACGCGGCGAGACACAAGACGATAAAGAGAGGACTACAGCCTCAAGACGGGGGATCTGCTTCTGCTGATTGGCCGAGGCGAGAGGTGTAACCTTCGCGGCCGTGCAATGATTTGCTGAATCTCGCTTCACCGTGATACAGGCAATATGGGCGGGACTCGGAAGGTCAAAATTGAAAGCTGCTGTTGCAATGATGAGCAAGAAGTTGGCAAACGCGATGCCCGGGCACAGAGGCGAGTGAGCAGAGCACTTTGCAACCGAGTACGAGGTAGGGCTGGTGAAGGGATACCCGTGCCATAATTGCTGAAGGGGAAAAGGGGATCATAGCTGTGAAGCGGACTTAGGGAACCCCAGATGGGCATTAGGTGCCGGAGATACGGTCCTTGCGGCAAGCTGGTGCCCGCCCGGCAGAGATCTTTGTGGCAGGCCGAGAAAGACGGAAGTAAAGGCCGGGGCTTCCACGCTGACACAGAAACAAAGGAATCCTGAAATGCAGCAACAGAAAGCGACTGCAGGCCAGCCGATGCAAAAGGAAAAAGGGATCAGGAGGGGGCAATGGAGGTTTGTGATCAGAATTGACATAGGAGTGCTTAAGTTTTAAAATGCAGAGACATCACTGAAATTATCACAATGGAGGAGTATGTTGACACAGTGTGCAGGCTGGCATAAGAGTAAACGTTGCTGAATAAGTTGGCATTTGGGAGGAGTGGGGAATGGGAGATCAGGTCCTTGTTTTGGAACCTGGGGGAGAGGATACTTATAGTTGGTACAAATGCTCATCTGAGTTAGAAAGGTGAAGAACACTCCAGCCAACACTGTGGCAGGGATGGGGAAATAAGCACTGGACAAGGAGATTGGGCGTGTCTTATAAGAAAAAAAATGGAAGGGGACGACAGCGTTGGACATGGAGGACTGGAGCATGGGTTGCATCAATAAGGCAAGCAAGAGGCATCATCTTAGCTCTGACAACAGAAATCATGTGACGTGACTTCAGGGACACAGAAAGTGCTATTTAGGCAAGAAGGAGCCTGTAGTAGTGGTTGGCACAGATTATGATTGAGTGTAATAATCCATTGGCACTGCCTGAGTGATCCGGGTTGAGGAAATGCTCACCAACCTCAAGATCAACTGCAGATAGATTTGTGGCAGAGAGTGGTCAATAGCTATTTGGCATTGTGATTATATATCACCTTCAGTAAAAGGCAGGATGTGCCCCATTGCCAGTTGCTGGGGGATGAGAACTGGAATGAGCTATTGCACGCCTGCCCCTTGTGTTTGCTTCTCATAGGCATCTGGTCAGTCAATTAGGGAAACACAGTGTGGGACTTGAAAGGGTTTTTGATCTTATCTGGGAGGTTCTTGTGTTTCTAAATATTGGCTTCAGAGCAGAGCCTCAAGCCTATATAGTCTCGTGGGTTTCCCATGTCAAAGTCCAACAGGTTTGTCACTCTGGCAGTGTATGTGCTGGGATAAGAGGTTTCTGGCAGAGGAGCAGAGGCTCATGTTGCCTGTGAGGGCAGTTTACACACAATTTCTCTAAAGCAGTGCTTCTCGACCTTAGCAACTTTAGGACATGACTTCAACTGGCTGAAGAACTCTGGGAATTGAATTCCGCATGTCTTAAAGTTGCCAAAGTTGAGAAACACTGCTCTAAAGCATTGTGAAACTGGCTATGGTCGTCTTCATTCTTTCTGATCTTTGAAAACTTAGGGCAAGCAAGAAACAACATGGGCCAATCAGTGCTTTGACCAATAGAAGAGTGCTTCAGTGTTGCACTTGCTCAGAAGCAGCAGCAGCAGCACCTAGAGTAATACCCATTCTAAATAAAAAGTAGAAAAAAATGGCTATCACCATCCGCCCATTTATTTTCAGGATATAGAGTTGGATTTGTTTGTCTGTTTTGCAGAAAATCTGAACTCTGGGTACTAGAGCAAAGCTACCTGGCTGTCAAGACCTAATTGTTTTTGCTTATAAATTCCTACTGAAAGTTATTATGATGATGGCAGGACACTAGCTTTGCAGCCTGGGCATGTTTCCCAAAAGCTGTAGTTGTAGATTGCAGTATAGAGCCTAGAAACTGATTAGGTCATATTGGCTCTTAAGGTTGACTGGGAAAGTATCTCTGAGTTCAGGCATGGGGCAATGGAGCAAAGTGAAGCTAAAATTCCATGATTGGTGAAATAACCAGTCCTCATCACAGATCACAAAACTTAAGCTTTGCTCATCTGAGCCAGAAGAAAATGTGCTTGGCTGCCCGAGGAGGATGTAGGAACAGAGCCTGGTCCTAGTGCTCAACCAGAGAAACTGGCACACAGGAAGAGATTTAGAATATCTCTCAGTAAGATAAACATGTTGGAATTAGGTGTGGAATTCCAGATGCGATTTTTCTGCAATAATCACCCTACATTGGCCACAGGATTTAATGGCATAGAGACATTATCTTCCAACAGTAAACTTCCAGCTTTTTATCTTTTTCTCTAATTACAGAAAATTTGATAAGGAGGGAAAGATAGATTAGGAACATACTATCTGGAACCATCATTAGGAGCAAGAGATTAAATTGCAGCTCTGCCAAGAATTTGGAAGGTAATTTGGCTGTTATCTGTGTTCTGTATAAATAGGGGTTTGTGGACTAAATTCCCCAAACTGTCTTATGAATACTCTTTGTAAATCCCTTTTTCTATATAAATGCTGATTATTTATTCTGACTAACAAAGATAATTATAATAAACAGGATCTGGGGGGCAAGCATGTCCCTCTAATAGGATCTTGCTGCAACTCACAAGACACTGAGCAGGACAAAAATGTTGGAAGAATAATTCAGTTCTCCTCATCCTTCTTTCTATCACTTCATACTCTCCAGTCAAGACCCAATATTCAATCTCATCTCTGTACCCGTTTTCCCTGGAGTCTGCACACTCCACATTTCAACCTCTTTTTTTAAAATCAGACTAGGTACCAATGGGGTTGAAGACAGAAGAAACAAATTGCCAGAAGCAGTTTGAAGCAGCTGTCCAGGTCATTCAAGGCTTGCCCAAGAATGGTGAGAATCTCTTTGGGGATCTTCTCAAGTTACTTAGCTTACCTATCCCTCTAAGAGCTGACACCAAATGCAAAACTCTCCAGGCTTCTCTGAACAGCCATAAAGAATAAGAAACCAGGATTTTAGATTTAGAAAAACAAGCCAAACCTGTCATTCTCCCCAGATTGAACACTGCCTTAGACAGAATTCTACAGTTCTTTCACTGTGTATGTACAGCACCCAATTTGGCAGAGACACGGTAGGAGGATTTAAACAATAATGACTATTGGTTAATATTCAAAAGAAGCAAATGTATAGTGACCCCTGGTTTGGCTTAAGCTGCCAGGCTGGAAACCACTGGATTTATGTGTTCATATCTTGACACCAATTCCCTCCCTATTAAATGCCTTAAAGAATTTTGTGAACTTGGATTCAGCTGTTTTATTTCCAGTACTGTACAATCGCTGGAGACAGATTAGGGACCGTACAAACAGAATCCTGGCATCAAATACCTCTTTTCATTCAGGATCCTGAACATGTCCTCCATTTTCTCAGGTTCCTACCGCCCTTCGTATGAAGAAATGCTATGTTTCTACAGTTACTACAAGCAAGCAACAGTGGGTCAATGCCAGATCCCAAGACCAGGATTTTGGGATCCTATTGGCAGGTATAAATGGTAAGAATCAAATCGAATTATCCATTCAGTCATATCCGACCCTTGGCGATTCTATAACCCAGCTAGCAACCGAAAGAAGCTGTACAAGATCGGAAATGGTAAGAAAGCCAGTGCCAAATTCTCTCAGCCCCGGATGAAACACTGTCTTTCCTGAGGTTTCTTTTGAGCTAAGAGGACTGTGTTGGAGTCCAGCCTCTGATGTTATTTTAATAACAGAATGCTGGAGCAGACACAATAACTGCTAACTAATGGACATGCAAAGGCATAAGCCTCTCCAACTATAGTAGTATTGTTCAATTGCCCTGGATACTAGTCCAGTACAAAACTGCTTCTTTTGACCTATAAAGTCCTATAGATTTGGAGAGAAAACTATTTGAGACGCTGCCACTCCCTGTATCAGCCTGTGAGCTAATTGCAGCAAGGTGCTTGTGCCCTATTTTTGTTTCCCCCTCCCTGAAAGAAATTAGAATTATGACAATGAGAAACAGGGCTTTCTTTACAGCCTTCCCTTTGGAACAGTCTGAGTTCACACATTCCACTAAGCCAGCAATTTGTGAAACATGGTTAGCTACCTGAGGCATCATTGGCTGGGTACACATATCACACTAAGTCATAAGCCATAGTTTATAAACAACTGTTGTTGGATTTATGCAACACACAGCTAAACAAACCACATTATGTCTTGTGAATCCAGCCTCTGTCATCAGACATGGGAAGGAGCCAATCAGCATTACCTACAGAAGAGGGCAAAGCAGGTGGGCAAGGCACATCAAAGTCCCAGCCCAACACTGAGACATAAAAGCTGGGGCTTCATTCACAAGGTGCAACTGCCATTGTGCCTGTTTTGACACTGCCCCCCTCCCCAACACCACTGACTTTGACTGGAGACCAGAAGAGCTACAAGGCTTTTTTTAGAAATTCATCTTATCAATTCCATAGTTCTGTTATTTTTATCACAGTCATTTGCTATTTTCTTTAACTGAGTTGGATCCAGGCTTAATTACGCTTGGTGTAGATCCATTATTAATTTAAATTATATTAATTTCAACAGACTTACCTCAATCAGCACTACTTTCTGAGCCAATCCATTTTTTAAAAATTGTATTTGTTTTAAATAGTGTCCTCTACATGAAATGTTTAAAATGGACTGTAAATATTTTAAAGTAATTGTGGAAGTGAAATAAAGAGAATGTGATTCATAGCTTATGCAAACTGATGACCATTCATCCCTGAGTGATTGTCCCTGGTGTTCACCCATAGGAAATCCTTAAGAAAGACCCCTTATCGAGAGAGCCTGACTTTCAAGCTAGTTCAACCTCTGGCAGTTTTGTTTTTCAAAAATTAAGCACCTGCCCGAGGTAAGAGATGTTTTGTGGTCTTGGCAGGGATGCCTGGAATAGCTTGGGAAAGATGACCAAAGAGGATGCCATGGCTGCTTATGTTATGGAAATGAAGAAGGCTGCCCAGAAGGTAAATGGTGCAAAATGTTCCTGTTTGGTTGGTGAGGCTGCTGGGTGGGGTCATGGTGGGAACTCACTGTGGTGAGGAGTATCACTGAAGGGGGGCTGCAGCGCAACACCAAACCCTGCTAAGAAATATGAGGCAGGGAGAGGACAAGAAAGAAATGGCAGGAAACTGCCCCAGGGCTCAGGCTTGAACCTGCACTTGAGGACTTAAAATTCAGACTACATGACACATTTTTTTTGTAATTCTCTAACTATGCACTAATTACATGCATGCTAATTATTACATCATAATAGCTATTACAAGCTAATGTTTACATAAGTAATTGGAATGTATTTGGAGAATCCAAAATTGGGGGATTTATATTATTGCAGGCAGATCTGTGTCAAGATATTTTACTTGACCATTTTCACCCCCTCTGCCCTCCTCTCTGCTTCAAGCTTCTGGTCTTCATGTTTGTAGTAAAAGATGTGGAACAGGTGCAAAAAAAGTACACTGCTGCACGAGTGTCATTCTGATCTCACATTCAAGACATCCCAGTTAGAAAAACCAATTGCATCTGTCCCCCTACTTTATAGATAACTTTCTTCCTGCTTTGTGGCCAAGTTAATGAAGTATAACTAATTCTGGAAATACTTAAATGGGGAACAAGAGGTGGGGGAGGCTCCCAGGTAAGTACCCCTCCATGAGCTAGCAGTGCCTTTATTGAGTGCAATTTGTGGTCCTGCTGTTCTTCTCTTACGAAGATTAAGGAGGCACCTCAGGAATCTCTATGTTCTAGTAGGTCAGGTCTGTGTTTTCTTTGTTTCAACAATGCCATCACTGCAGCTACTTCCAGGTCACTCACGGGGGCCCAGGGAATGGTGGTGTACCACCTGGGATCCCTTCTAGACTTTCTGGCAGGTCATCAACACTGTGCCGATGGACGAAGCATCAGAGGACATGTTTGTATACTTTGAACCCCTCTATGAAGTGATTGATGATATGCCCAGACCCCCCGAATCCTTCTTCAAGAATAAATCAGGTATGCTTGTGGGCAGCAAAAGCGGGTTGGGAGGGAAGCATTTGGGATACTTTCACCAGTTGTGATTAGATAGCTATCCCTTTTTATGACTTCAAGGTCCACAACCTAAACATGAAAGCCATCTTGCTCCCTAACCTACCTCCTCGTCTCCTTGCCTCCTCCTTTGTGAACTTTGCTGGGGCTTCCATGCAATTTGGTGCACAAAGTATTGTGTTCTTGGGAATTTAAGGAGCTTGACAGACACGTTTGGGTATGGAGCATCGGTCCTCTAGGCAAGGGAGTTTCAACCAGATGACCTTGTTTCATGTTGCTTCCCAAGCCCTAATCTTACTTTTTGTCCTGCCTCCAAGTTGCTCAAGTAGTGCATCAGTTGGGAGTGGAGCAGTCAAACCTGCTTAGACATGTTTGGGACTTTGACACAGGAAGCAGCCCTCAAAAGAGCTACAGAGCAGCTTGGGATCAGTTGACTTAAAAGGAGATTTGGCCTATCCCCAACTCTTACCTCTTCTTGCAGTGATGAACAAAAGCCACTCAATAGCTGGGTTTATAACACACTGTGCAGGTCTGTTAAAGACCTAGCAAATACATAGTCAAAACATGCAGAACCACATTTGGTTAGGGTTAACTGTGGTTAGTGTTTTGTGGCTGAATAATACAAATCAAGCTTGTTTGGCTTATGATTCAGTGCATTGTGTGAGCCCAGAAAACTTGTTAATTCAGTAAAAAAAGGATGTTGTGTGAACATAACCAGTGGCTGGCTTCACTAACATGCAGTTTAGGCTAAAATAGGATGAGTAGTTCATGGCTCACTGTGTGAAACTGCAGAATTTCATGTGGCTGCTCTTAGGATGAATTCTAGAATCCAGGGGGTCCTCAACAAAAGGTTCTCTGCTGTCCAGTGGGTCTGGCTGCAGTTTATATAGTAGCAGGGACAGACAAAAGACGTGATTTAACATTTCCCAGAGTGATATTATATTGGAGACATTGTCAGTAAAATAAAATGGCAGCTTGCATTTCTGGCTTCCAAGCACATGTGAGATAGCTTGAGACTGGTGGGCTTGCCAGGGTGTCAGTGCTGTGGAGGTGCCCAGGAGTGCTGTTTTCCTGTGCCAGGTTTGACTCCCATTTGATTAAGCCAAGTTTGTACAAGAGAACTGCCCTGTCAAATATGCTGTATGATTTGGCACTGTGTGCTCCTTGCCTTTCAGTGGCATCTGATATAGGCCATCTGAGCTATTCATAGGAGTGCCTCTCTGCTATCTATTTTGGCCTGTATATATAGGCAGCTACTATGTTTCTGGTTACGATATATTGTTGGTAGTTCACCAAGTAACTTTGAGCCATTCACCTTCTCTGACTCGACCCAAATCACAGGGTGGTTATGGGAGAAATTGGATGATTACCACCTTGAGTTCCTGGAAACAAGGCAGGATATAAATCAAATAACTAAAATAAAGGTCCTCAAACCCAGAATACTGCTTATCTGAAGTCTCCCATGAATGCCAATCCAGTTTTTCTTAAACCTAATTTTTTTCTTTGGTGGAAGTAGAAGCAATTCCTCTCTTCAGTTATATCCTTTTTCCTTCCTTTCCTGCAAAATCAAATTACTGACCCAGGGGAGGGTGAAGGGCTTCATTTAGCTCAATGGATGGTCTTTTCTGGAGTCAGTTGTTTCTACATATTCTAAAAGCTTTTCTGCTAAAATAAGGCGAACAGTGTGGAGTAGTGGGTAAGGTATTGGACTCAACTATAGAAGCCCACAGGGTGATTTTGGCCCTGTCACTCTCTCAGCCTAACCTATTTCTCAGGTTTATTGCAAGGAGAACATTAGGAAAAGGGAGTGCTGTGTATGCCAACCTCAGCTCCTGAATGAAATGTGGGATAGGAATCAAATAATGTGCCTTTAAGTTTAATGTTAGTGAATATAACAGATAACAGACTTGAGAATCAGTGAGTATTTTGAAGCTTTTAATCAGTGCTATGTGTTCAGCCATGTGTGCAAGTCTTTAGCCAACTTTTAGAAACTTCCTTTTCCTAGTATTAAAGCACACATGAAAAGATCTTCACAGCCAAGATGCTGTCTCTGCCCAAACCGCTCCGTACTGGGAGAGTAATTAAAGAGCTCTTTGCTTGCTCTGCTCTCAGTGACTACTCTCCTCTCTGCTAATCATCCACTTTAAATCACGAGCTTGTCTTCGAATTCCAGAGACCTGGAAACAGTCATGCCCAGTTTGGGTATTATTTGCCTTGTGGCCATTAACTTCAACACATAGTACTCTCATGCTTAAATTAAAGCATTGCATGAAACAAGGCTATGCAAATCATTTGACAAGGCACGCCCTTTGGATTTGTTCCTCAAAGCTTCCAGGCCATCACAGCTGATCAAAGGCTTGGCACAACTGCTTTGAGGCTCTCCTAAAGTTTCTGGGCATGTGTGCCTAGATTTGAAGTCCATCCTTGCCAGGGTCCCTAAAAGCAGCCATGCCAAGCTTTCAAGGAGCTGGATTGCTTTTTGGCTTTGAAGAGCAGATCCAGCAAAGCACTTAGTTGAGTCGTTTCTACAGACTAATAACAAAACGAGACTAATACCAACCATAACCCTAATACCAAAGCTGTAGCTGTTGATAAGGGAAAACTAGTATACCCCAGACCCTTAATGGTCAACAATGAAAGACATTCTGTTCTTTCTGCAGCTAAACTGGACTCGGAGACTGCCTCTTTGCAAAATAGTTCATTAAATGGACTTGCTGAAATCTGTCCAAATCTACCGGTGTATGGAGAGTGCAAGCAAGCAGGCAAGTACATCTCATAAAATGTTCATCATGGTGACAGGGGAAGTATGTACCCTGCGTATACTGCAAGGATCCCCAATAGATAATGTGCATTCCTTTTACTTTATACTGAAAAATGCAGTGGTTTACCCTGTAGGATCACTGTTACGGAGTGAAGCTACTTCATGTCAAGGCAGAGGACAGGTTTTGCCTTCCCTGCAAGCATTCGCTCCTATATGGAAATTATATTTGTATAAATGGGACAGAATTGGAATAGTAACCTGCTTCCTGCTCCTTATGAATTCAACCATTAAGAACTAAGTCTGTAAGGAGAGGGTCAGATTCCTTCCTTCTTCAGTAGATGTACTTTTCAATAACCAATGCTGTCACTGTGATGGAACTTTGGATCTCTATGATACTGTAGAACTTTGTAGCCCTGCTCAAATAACCTTCAGGTTTCCTTTGGAGAAGCCATGACAATGTAGGGTTTGTGTACAAAGCCAAAACTTGTGAACGTTCCCATTCTGAGCAAGAGATAGCTGATTTGGAGAAGGTGGCTCTTTTCTTCCCTTTCCTCCTCCTCCTTTCTAAAAACTGATGTCATAAATTATAAATCAACCCATTGGTTCATTGATGCTGAGCTTGATTCTTGGATCTTAATATGCTGTACATAATTTAAGTAGTGGGATCAAAGCAGAGCACTGTGTACTATTTTCCTTCTCTTGTAAATCAGATAAAAAGCTAGGTCACTATGCAGTTCAGATTTATTTTTATGAAATGTATACCCACTGCAATTGCCAGACTCTCAAGATCTGACATCTCGCAAGCCAACTTATACAACATGCCCACATCAACATTTTTAAACACTTAAATCTTTAGTAAGGTACTAAAGCCTCCCTTGTTTTCTTGGACCAAATATTTATCTTCATCACTGGCCAGATATTGGGAACCTGGGGTAGAGATTCCAAAAGTGGGGAAAGGAACTTAACAGCTGACATCTGGATTTTCAGATTTTGTAAGATGCACTTGCATGTGCATGCACACCCATACATATCTCCTCTCTGTTTCTCCTGACTGTACCTTATTGCTTCTATTCTGAGCCATATTTTTTTTTTCTTTTGCAGGACCTGGCCTTGCCAATAAAGCTATGAAGAGCAGCCAAGTGACCAGTGATTCAGAGAAAGAGGTGTTCTGTGATAGCCTAGAACAAGTGGAGCCTCATCAGGTGATGAAATGATACATGGAGTGGAGATGAAGAGAGCAGGAGGAGGCTTAACTGAAAAACTCTGTCTCTAAACACAGCCAGATAGCACATGTTAAAATGCTGTGGTCCAGTGCATGAGTTGCTAGAAAAATATGCCATCATAAAGTGTGCTGTCCTCACTGCTGATCACTATTCTGCTTCAGTATCAAAGCTGGCGCGTAGAGGTGTCCTTACTGTTTGAATGTGAAGCAAATTTAAAAAAGCAGTTGGTGGGTTCTCCCACTTTGTTTTCCCTCCCACCAGTCATTACCTGCAGTGGGAAAAACAGCACCACCAACTGCTCTGAATTGGGGACGGGGAATGGGCAGGTGTAAGCAAATGCTTAGAACTGTTGGTTAAGCCACTTATCAAGTTGTGTGACTAACAAGTAACAGATGCAGAGATGCTCCATGCTGTGGTCAGTTGGGATGTTTCTGAACACAGGTCTAGCACTTTTCCGAAAGAGCACTAAACCCACGTCCAAAAGTAACCTGGCTGCCAAATCATAGGAGTGACACCGCTGCATGAAGCAGGAGGGAGCCATCAACAACAAGCAAGCTCCATCCTCAGCTATTGCTGCCAGTGGGTGGCCATGGCCAACAGCACCTAGAAGTAGCCTATTTGGTAGTTCACATGGCACCACCCCTGCCATCAAAATTACCTCTTGTCATCAGGAGGAGGGGAACCTATAATGCTTCGCTGGTGACAGCCACACATAGTTGGCAGAACCCAGCTCTTTTCTTATTTCAGTGAACCACTCTGTGCAGCACAGAACTAGTGCTCTCACAAGCCTGGGTTTAAAAAACAGGTCTGGCCCTCTTTCAGAAGAATGTTAAACCTGTGTTTATAAACCTGTCTATATCAGGAATCTCCGTAAGACCTGACAAGTGCTTTGGAAAGCCCCAAGCAGGCATTACGTGGGCAAAGGCCTCTGTGCGTCCAGACTCTGCTGCAGCCCAAGTGAGAATGGCTTTGGAGGGCAATGCCCAGGGACAGGAAGGAAGTGGACATACCTACAGCAGCCTAAAGAAGCCAGTGGAAGTTATGCAGATCCTGCCCCTGACTGCATCAGCAACTACATAATTGATGGATTATCCCTAGATCATATCAACAGTAAAAACTGTCAGCAAAAGAGGGAAAGCACTATTTTAAAACTGGAACAAATCAAAGGCAACTTTAAGTCACTTCAAGCTGTTGGCTGGAGGGGAGGTAGAGACATTGTTATGAGGACATGGCATAAAAATGGTTACTGGGGCATGTTCATGCTCCACAGTTAGGGAGTCCTCTGAGTAGGATATCCTGACCCCACACCAACAAGTTCAGTTGTTTAGGGAGATGGCAAGAAGTTATCTTCTACTCTCCCATTGGCAGTTTTGCTATATCTAATCAATTATATCACAGAACTAATTTTGCTGTGATCAGATTCTTTTAAAAGGCATTTAATCAGCTCAGGGCTCCTAAACCAAGTTCATCTAAAGGGCCATGTTTTGAGGACATCTAACTTGAGTGACTTATGCAGTTTTAGCTGTTCAACTAAATAAAGCAATGCTCTTTTCTAGATACATGGATTTAGGCAAGATAAAATTTGCAACAGCAACAAAGATGGAGGTTTTTGGTATGTTAAGACTTGCAAATCTGAGCAGATGGACTGAGACAAAACTTCTTTCAAGCATCTAGCTCCTTGATTCTTTAATTTACTCACATTCACTCACACACGAGTGTTAATCTGTATGAGGTGAAATTTGAAAACTTACTAGAAATTACAATAGGGAAATAAAAGGCATCTTATGTTTGGCTTTCAGTATTCTGTCATTAAAAAAAACTGGGTTAAGATACATTTCCCAGCACTGCTAAGGAGGGCCAATCCTCCCACCTGAACAGTTGGCCTCCCAGTCCCCCACCCCGCTCCAGACACAGTAGCTCTAGGATATCTAATGGCTTCCCTCTCAGCTGAATAACATTTGCAGTCCCTTAAGGCATTTTGTAGGGTTACTGACAGAAAACTAGATAACTCCCTAACAATCAACACTTAATTTTAATTTAAATTGGGGGGAGGGGAACACTATGGTGATTAAAACAGTAAAAGGCTGATTCTAAAAACCTAGTTTGTACTTCTACTTTCTCTACAGGCCAGAAGACGGTCAGCCAAACAAAGCTTTCCCTTGAGCAACCCTCCCGGAAGTCGAGCTGCGGAGAAAAGGGGGTGTAAGTTTTTAGGGTGTTCTTAATTGGAGAAGGAAGCCAAGCAGAGGTGACACCTAACCTTTGCCTCGAAAAGAAAGCACAGCTTGGCCAGCAACAGGTCTAGGACACACCTGTGGGTGCTGTGGCTCGTGCATTTGGCAACAAAATGCCATGTTTCATCCACAACTGCAAACAGGCCTGGAAAAGAATTTGCTTTTATTCTGAAGTAATGGAGTAAGGGAAAATGTCTAAGTTTGGCAGAAAACACATGTTCCTATTCCAAAAAAATTGAATGCAGCTCTACCAGAAAGGACATCCACAAGAGATCTTCTGTTGTACTTCCACAGCAGAAATAATCCTTGAGAGGTGAGAAGTACGAAAAGTAAGTGGGAAGGAACAGATACTGTTCTAGTTGGGCAGCCATATAGATAAATAAATGTTCACAAGGAGTGAGATAAAAATGGGAGATGTCATAGAATTCTGCCAAATTATTTTACCAGCTTTTCAGCCAGAGTCAACCAGAAGTATGAGCAAAATCTGCTACCCACTTCCATTTACACATTGATCAGTGGAAAGAGTTAGAGGAAAATTATGCTAAGGCTTAAGACCACTTGGGACTAGAACTGAATTTCACCACTGGGCTGTATTAAAACATGAGAGCTGAGTTTGGAGGTTGAATGAACCCTCATGTGAAAGTCCCTTTGCATTCAGTACCACTCCTCATAGAAAGGTATACAAAACTTTTCCCCCTCCAATTTGATAGTTTACTACATCCAAGGAGCATTTTATTTGAGGAATGCAGTGAAAATATGCCTCCCCAATCCAGGATTTTCTGTCTAAAGGAAGGATGGAAAAAGAACAGTGCACCAGTAATTTCATCCCAAAGTTAAATCACAAGTTTTACTCATCTGGGGCTGATAGTCTTATCCTATGTTTCTACCTTACTTCCTGTTGGACTCCTCTAATTTTTGTAGTGATAGTATTCTCCAATCTTGTGTTCCGTAGACATGTTAGGACAATACCTTCCAGTTTTCAGCCAGCAGAGCATTCAAAGCACCTAAAGGGCATCCAGTTAGAGTGTAGTAGAGAAAATACCCCCAAAGCATGCATGTTGCACGCAGGCTTCTGAAAGCTGTTCTAGGCCACTTGTAAACTAAACACCAGAACTGTGTAACAGTCAGATCCCTACCACTACTCAGCCCATTGTAGCTTAGAGAGCAGTTGTGAGAACAGAATTGAAAAGGACGCCAGTTCTTGAGCTCCTGGAGGAAAATTGGGATATAAATGCAACAAGTCAGTAACATCTGTCCCTAATACACGTATGTCTATCTTACTGACCCTCTCTTGGAAGAATTTCCCGCTGTGCTGTTCAAGAAGCTGGAGATGGTGGTTTTCTGGGGCAAAATGTGCAGCCCTGAATGTGTCCTGCCACATGACTGGGCTGGCCTTGTACAGCATATGCTTCAAATGATAATGCAGAAAGATCCTTTTGCTCACCCTTTCCTCCCCCACTGGAGGAGCACCTGGTTACACTGGAGGATTCTCCTGATCTGCTCAGGTCTTGGCCTTGAGGAGGGTTAATTAGTAACGCGCCAGTGCAGATTCAGCTGGTCATTGCTCTTCCCTCCAGTTCCTCTCACTCTTCCTGCCTTGCTCTGGTTGGTTGTACTACTGTTTGATTAGCTTCAAACCTTAGGGACTGGAACAATGTTTCCTTTATTTGCATAGCTTCCAAACAAGCTTTGGCTTTGCCATCTCTCAGTGGAATGCATGAACTTTACTTGTCATTAGTTTTGATGCATTGGAACCCCTGATATTTGGGCTATCCACACTATGTCTTGCAAGTGGGGGGAGGCTCAGGTAAGAGAGAAAGACTGCAATCAAGTGAAACAATGGCAGCCCCTTAAATCTTGTTCTTCCCGCCCCAAACTTGATAGCCATGTACACCGAGAATAGGGATGGTGCCCAGGCACATTTGAATTGTGGGATGCTCTCATTTTAAAATATTAAGGTCTCAGTCTTTGGGAGTTATCTATCCATTTTTTTTTCTGCTACAGCTGCAATGGATCTTTCGGCTCCATCTCATCTTACACACCCGCAGACTGCCCCAGCTGAGATCAGCAGCAGTCCTGAAGCCATCAGAGAGCGCCAGGCAGGTGTCTTGACCCAGAAGGATATAACCCTGCAGGCGATGAGCACCATTCAAGCTTTGCAACGGGATATGAAGAAAGTGATGGAAAGACTCAGCTACTTGGAATCATGGGCAGCTTTGCAGGTGTGTTGCTTGTTCTGAAAGTTGACAAGACAAGCATGTTGGTTTATAAATGTACAAATCACTGCTCAGCTCAGAAAGCTCTAAAAGCAACATATGAAAAATGAATATGTTGGGGGCAAGCTGCAAATTAAAGGTCTTGGACTTCTTGCGTAGGGATTTTGAAATTAAACCAGTTGCAGCTCTGCAAGATCAATGTGACCCGGTCTGTTTGAGGGAAATGAGGAGACATGGGGTGGGGGAGGGGAGTAAGTAGTAAAAGGAAGGATGGGGGGAATGGCAGGAAAAAAGCAGGATGTCAGAAAGAGATTAGGTAGCCCCATCCATTGTTACTTAAGCTCTATCCACTATTTGCTTAAGTCCCACCCACCAACATGGAGTACTCCAAACAAATTTATAAACTAATTCTGCCTTCAGAGAACAGAAGGCTGCTATTGTGCTGCATTACAGTTTAGTAGGATGAAGTCCTAAACTTAATTAGAATCAAAATACAAATGGAAGATCCTGGTTTTCCTCTAGTAGTGCATTTTTTTTACGTGCTGGAGATCTTATCAGTACAAACCTGCTTGTGTATTAAGATCTTTAGAAAATAATCTGATGTGCATCAAAGCTATGTCTGATGCTTTGGGGGGGAAATTGGCAAGATCCTTTTAGCTGGCTGCACCAAGGGCCCCTAAATTCACTTTCCAGGGAGTTCTTCCAAGCTGACTCTGACTTTGGAGCAATATGTAGGGATCTTCCTGTTTCAGACAATGTTTGGCCTTTTGAACTCTTCTTTCTCCACTTTGAAGAACCATTTATAAATCTTAGATTTTTAACTGATTTTTTTTATCTTTTTAATTTTGTGCTTTTGGAAGACATTTTCACCTGTATTTTTTACTAGATATTGGTGCAACTTAGTTGTTCTATTATACTGTAGTTAGCCACCTTGGACATCTACTATGTTTATCATGCTTTGTGAAGGGACCATAGTTTTCCAGGATCCTTGAGGATTACTCAGAACCACAGTAGCAGGTCAAGAAAGGTACAACCATGTCCATAATTATGATTGGCTGTTGCTGTTTGACATCATGCCTCATAATATAAATGTATTAATTTGATATTTTTCTTTTAAAACACAGCTGGAGCTTTGGAATAATGAAAAAACAGATGGCTTGGAGTTTTAGCAGGGCATTTAATAGCCAATAAATTATGTCTGTAGAGGCAGCGTAACACTCTTTGCCAGTGTTGAAGAAAAATTAATGCAACAAGTTCTTTTTAATTTCTGTCTGAACACTGATTTCTTGAAATGACTTGGATGGTTCCCAGGTGGCATTCTACCCAGACGGTGTATAAAGCCACAGTGGTTTAGCTTTAGCTGCTGAATTCTGCTTTGCGTCATTCTTTCGTTGAATAGACAGCTGTACATTTGTTCACCACAATACACCTCTAAATCCTCTCCTTGGGTCCCATAATGCCACTGCATTTATCTTACTTTCCTCCTGTCATAACTAGCCTCCTCCTCCAGAGTGTACTGATGTTTGTTGTGCTGTGATCATCGTTTGATGATCCTGCTGACCATTGGTATAACTTTGTATCTGCCTGCTTTTACACCAGTTGGTGATGGCAAAATATGTTGAGAGGAATTTAGATGTTTCATAATTTCTTACAGAAACATTTGTATTTAAAACAAATACAAAAACAATGAAAACGCATCTCCCTTAATTCACATTTTTATGTAAGTGGTTCGAGGCAAGAGATGTAAAATTACACACAATTGCCAAGGAGTCAGGATTTTTAAAACATATTGTTAAAACTTCGTATTTATCTATTATCTCCCATCCATGTATAGACTTACCCCCAACTATTGATACCTGAAATAGATTTTCAACAAAATTGCTTAGAAAATAGAATGAGAGGGGGATAGTGCTCTGCCTCCACTCTTGATTTTTCTGTCTTTCAGCAGCATCCATCCATGATGAACCCTTGTCTGTCAGCCAAAGTACCTGATGCAAAGGTATGAGGACTCATTATGGGGAATGTTCCAAATGCATTGATACAAGCAGGTATATAGATGGGTAAGAGGCTGGCTGCTAATTCTGAGATGGCCTCAGGAGTGCAGCCTTAAATGAGAAATACAAACAGCAGTAGTAATAATGTACAAGGTTCCTCTGGGCTTATCTCAAAATGCTTTCTGTCAGCAGTAGCAGCACTCCCCCCCCACATTCACACCAACCCCCATTAAGCAGTAGGAAGATTTGATTAATAAAACTTAAAAATGATTAATAGGTAAAATTAATCACCTTATCTGAATCTTAATCTGAGAAATGATAAGCCCGTTGGAGAGAGTAGATCTCCTTTGTTTGGAATTTCTGGAATCCAGGAGGGTTGACAAGCACTTCTAATTTTTCCTTCAGCCCCTGCCATCTTTTTTTATCTCACAGGAACTGCCAAGTTGGCCTGTGCACCTGTCTCCTCATACCTGGTTTTTCTTGTTGGCTTGGCCTTTTGTTGTCCAGTGGCTACTTTGGTGCTTCCAGAGACAGAAGAGATGAATTCCTTATTGTCATTTAATAATATTAAAGGAGAAAAACTCCTTGGAAATGGCTGGAAATATCAGTTTGAACTCCAAACATTGGACTCCTACCAGCACTTACCAATGACCATACTTTTTCATCTTTATCAATCTACCTTGCTACAATCCTGTGGTTCACAGAGGAAGATATTTAATACACTTTGATTTTTTACCAACTAAATGTAAAGCAAAGATAAAGATGAGTGCAAAGGAAAATTCAAGTACAGAGTCCTTATTCAGTCAGCATGAAGAAAGGTGCAAAGGGAAAATGATGCTTTAACAGACAAGATATATCCTAATAAGCCAATGGACTTTAACTTTGCAGTGGTGTGCTAAAAAAGTAACCCTTAACCCTGCAAGACTCTGAAATGAGGTGGTATGGGTATGGTAAACAAACTTTTAACTAGTCCAGGAAAGGAACATTTCTGCTACCAGCTGCCCAACACCTAAGGAGAAATGAACGTGGCAATGTCTTTTTTTGTCCCAGGTGGCCTAAAATCATTCCAGCTGTAAAAAATAGTTTGATGCTAAATAAAGAAGCTGTGGTCTCCTTCCTTGTCTCTAACACCTACTTCTTCCAAAAATCTGGTTAAAAAAAGAGTTCCCAAGGAGAGATTTCTGTTCTACTTCTCATTTGCCTGCGCTTCCTGTTCCAACCAAGGGATCAAAAATTGGGAACACTGGCCAAGCTCTTAGTCCAAGGGCATACAGTGAGCATCATGCTATCGAGAAGACAATATAATGGACGGAGCCTTCCATAGCTGCTGCTATCAGGTTCTCACCATCTATTCTAGAAACAAGAGATTGACAACTTGACATGGTAATGACTAATCTCATGCATCAACTTAAAGGCAGAGGGAAGAATCCCTCTGAGAATGAACAGTGATGCCTTTCCCTCCACACTGAGGTTCCTCACCACCTGTCTCTTCACTTTGGGAGCAATGCATATAGTTAACATAAAAATAGTCCTGCATCCAGTTCTGAGGATTACAAGAAGGCTACCAACAGAATGAACCATATTCAGAAGTTTATTGATAAAGACATCAGGGAGTCATAGATCCAGTCAAATCCAATAAGGAAAATCTAAAGGAGTTATTTGGTATGCCTTGCCTGAATAAGAAATAATTAAAAGGCTGTCACATAGCTGAAGGAGCAAATTTACCTTATGTTGCTCAAGAGAGTTGGACCTGAACCGATTCAAATTATAAGAACGGATTCCGAGTAAACATTAGGAGCTAAGTGTAGCATTGTATGAGTAGACTTTTTTTTCTCTGCTTCCACGCAACCCTCTGCATGCCACTATCAGCTCCAGAGGGTATCTTAGTTTTCCGAAGTAAATCAGAGTTGTATATATTGGCTTTCAAGGGGATTGATGGCCTGATATACCACTGGATAAGCTAAGAAGAACTACCTGACAGTACAAACCGACAGTGGAATAGAGTGCCTCAGAAGACAATGGACTGTTTTTAAGCATATATTTCAAGGCAGAAATTTACTGTAACACTACATTTACAGCATTGACATACATGATTTTTGAGGTCCCCTTCATCTTTATGTCTGGGTTTCAATTTGCTAAGAATTGTTTGTGTTAACTATGAATTGTTAACCATAATTGCCTGGATCATATAAGCTGCTAAACAAACTGGTTTATAGGCTACATGACCGAGTTCATATATCACACTAAATCAAACCCAAACAAACTATATTATGGATGGGTTCAGACACTGCTAAGTTGGAGTGAAGGAGAACTGGCAGCCTCAAAGATTCTTTTCTGTGGATCTCAGACCTTGTCTTAAAAAATCAGCAGCTTTCCACTGTTTTGAGGTGGGAAAACCATAACAACTGTTGCAAATTCTTAACATAGGCTTTCTCAGACTAGGAAAAGAAATGGAAAATTCCATTCTGCTCATATACATAATAATTACCATATCCATTTTGTATCATTGCTCCACACACTGTATTCCTTATCTCCAACAAAAACGTTAAATACGGCCCCTGATCTCCAAATGGTTGCTAATCCCTGCACCATCATAATATGGTTTGTTTAGGTTTTGGCTTGGTGCAACACGTGAATCTTATTGATGTAATTTGTTCATGTTGTATGAATCCAACTTTTTTTAAATCACAGTTAATTGCAGTGGAGGGCAAGCAAAGTTCCTGTGCTGTATGTAGCCTCAGCTGTCTTTCTGCAGTCCCTAGAATACCCTTTCCCTGTGATCACCAGAAGAGTGATATTTTGAAACTCACAAAAATAATAGTGTAATATCTAAAATAGTATAACAGGTTTTTAAAATTACCCCCAACCTCCTGGAAAAAAATGGAAAAATCCTAGTCCTGTCACTATCTGATGTGGCCACCTCTTGTTGCCCCATGTTAAATGTGGTGTACAACAAAAGATGACCCACCTCTGACTTACGGTTTAGCATGCAGGTGAGCCCAGCTATTATAGCATATTCATTAACCATTTTTGGCTTACAGCAGAATTAGTTGACTTTTTTGTGACATGGGAGCTGCACTTTTAATTGTTAAAATTTTAGGGGCTTAAGACCATAGGGGTATGTGGCCAGTCATGCACTGATATATCAAAATGGGCAGGCCTGAAATGTTCACCTCTTCTGTGGAGGCTTCAAGGTAGATTTCAAGTCAAAATAGATGTATTAAAGCTTAGCAGTGCCAAAAGGTACAAAAATTGCACTGTCAAAAGTCTCTCTTTTGTGGCCAAATTTCAATGGTGCGAACTTTGGGCAACTCACGACCAATTTGCAGACATTTGCAAACCCAGTTCAAGCGAACAGTCATACATGGCTCTTGCAAGCTGATTCTCCAATAAATGTGTGCAGGAAAATGGTTTAGAATGTTTACATAAATTAGTCATATAAAAATTGCAGGTGTGGTGGTAGTGAACCAATAATATGAGCAATACCATGGTCCCTATCCAAATTCAAATAGGAAATGAGCATATGTCTTTTTTAGAAACACTTATTACATTTAAGCTACATGTAACATTCAGGTACATGTCCTCTTCCCTTTGTATCCATCAGGCTTCCTACTATCCCTGACTTTATATATATATATATATATATATATATATATATATTGAGAGAGAGAGAGAGAGAGAGAGAGAGAGAGAGAAATAAAATATGGCAAACTAGCATTCTGCAAAACAGAGCACCACCCTCCAGCATTAGCTTTCTTTTCAAGAATTTCTCTGGGCCCAATAGGTGTTCTTATAAATAAAATAAAAATGGGGAAAAGGGACAAAGATAAGCTGAAACAGTATGGAACATCCTGAGAAACTAGAAGAATGGTTGCTTGCAATCTCATACTGCATGCAATTTCGTACATGCATTTCTTTGTTTAATTATTATATTTTTTAGACCACCTCGATCTTCAAAAAACTTCTAAACATCCACCAAGAACAGCTGTCACAAGCCAATGCAGACAATTAATTCATAGACATACAATAAATATAGAATACATTAAATATTATAATTAACAACTACAGACCTGGCACTCATGATTCCCTGCAGTCAGGACCCAAAGGCTATCTGGAACAGCCAAGTTTTTACCAGCATCTACAAGGCTGTAAGAGTGAGGGCCACTCTTTTCTTGGGAGGGAAGCTGTTCCCCAGGTGGAGAGTTCCTACAGCCCACTTTTGCATCCCTCCCACTGGTCTTCTCAGTAGGTGAGGACTTTCAACAGGTGTTCCCTGTTCACTCAGACTGGGCAGGTAGAAGCTATCTAGGACAAGCAGCCTTGTTGGTTATTCAGGCCCTGAGCTATATAGGTTTTTGACTAGCCCAACAATGGGGTTATTTTATGAATACAAAAGATTTTTGAGAGCTTTTTTCTGAGAATGCTATAACATGCTCTTGGATGCCCAAATGTGCTCTTCCCCCCAAATGTTGCCTACCTCTGGCATAAATCTAGACAGACTACTTATTATGAACCAAGAGGAAAGGAGGCAGTCCATAGGAGGAAAGCTGATAGGCTGTCACCTTATCATCTACCATTCCTCATTGGGCAAGCAGGACAGTCAAAACAGGAGCTAAACTTGTTATAATTTAGTCCAATATTATAGTTAATATGGAGAGCCAGTTTGGTGTAGTGGTTAAAGCACCAGGCTAGAAACCAGGAGACCTTGAGTTCTAGTTCCACCTTAGGCACAAAGCCAGCTGGGTGACCTTGAGCTAATCATTCTCTCTCAGCCCTAGAAAGAAGGCAATGGCAAACCACTTCTGAAAAACCTTGCCAAGAAAATTGCAGGGACTTGTCCTGGCAGTCTCTGAGAATCAGACACAATTGAACAGATTTTTTTTAAAATAGTGAATATAATATGTTTATATTAAAGAGCCAGTTTGGTGTAATAGTTAAGGCACCAGGCTAGAAACTGGGAGACCATGAGTTCTAGTCCCTCCTTAGGTACAAAGTCAGTTGGCCATGGGCCAGTCACTCTCTTAGCCCTAGGAAGCAGGCAATGGCAAACTACTTCTGAAAACCTTACCAAGAAGATGCAGGGACTTGTCCAGGCAGTCACCAGGAGTCAACACTGATACACACAGATACACTCACACTATATATGCCCAATAAAATTCAGAGCTACAGCATCACAGATGCTATTGCCTGAAGAGCTCCAAGAGAGAAGACCCTCACCCCAATTCCTAAGGCAGTTGGTTTGGTTGGCCAAATATGTACTTTTAACTCAAAGTGCATTTTCCTAATGTTCATCCAAGACCTACAGTTCATAAATTAAGCCTATTGGCTCTGGTCCAGCCTTTTAGAGTGGCAAACAACAAGTATTTGCCTCCACTCAATTATTTTCTGATCAAACTGCAGAATTTTCTCCCAAATAAAAGGCCTAGGTGATTTGAGGAAATGGTAAAAGTTACATTTTGCTTAAGTCAGAGACTTCCAGTGCTTTAATATGAACACACATCCAAAGCTTAGGGTAAAATTGCTGCTGCTACTACTACAATACAATTGGTTTATTTTAGCCAACAGAATAAAACAACATTCATCAGTGCTATTAACGGTATAAATTTTGTAAGCTGCCCTGAAGACACTTAAAAATTGACCCATAAGGAAACAATTAAACTAATTAATTAATCCTGAGGGGTAACTAATTATTTTCAGTGGATAAAATATTGCTCATTAACATATGCAACTTACTTAATCTAAAGGGCCTATATATTGCCACAGTCCTTGGGGAAGGCACACGGTGCATCTATGTGGGCTTTGCAATCACATACATTTATCTTCCGCTGCCAAATGAACAGGACCTCTCTCAATAGGGGTTGGGCTACTCCATAACCAGATAAAAGTCAGCTTGGCCCGACCTTAATCATGAGTTATAGCCACACTTAGTCATAGTTAGAGCATCCCCATCAATGGAACTTAAGTTAGTCATTAGATTTTTTTTTAAAGACCCAAATAAAACAAACAATCATCCCCCTACCGGGATTCTGGTCATGAGCATTTTCAGAAACCTTTAACAAAACATTGTCAAGATATCCAGAACCAGCTTGCTACATAGAGATTAAAAATAGGTGCTAATGTATGGAATTTCACATCTTTCCCTATGCTAAATCACATTTTTGCACATAGGTTGCTGTTGCTGGCTATGTACAAATGAATCCAGCTGAGTTGAGGTTGCCAGCTCTTTATATGTTCCTGTAGCTGAGCCTTTTAATTGCAGTTTGAGTAGTGTCTGCTATAAAAAACTTAACCTGCTGATTTCTGGCCAGCAAACCAAGAGTGGCCCAAGGGAAGACTGGCCTGCTTCTGTTTTGATTTTCTGTGGGCATTTAGCAATCTTAGCTGATGTCACAGTTTCATCCAAACTTTGTGCATTCTGAAGGGCAAGGCTCTAAGGCCAGGGATCAGTTCTGTCTGGATCTGGACCTATGTTAAGCCTCTCCCCAGCCACTGGTTTATCTTGTACCAGCACTGAACCAAGGAATCTTCAGCAGCAATAGGCTCATGGGATGCCAAACTAAAAACCAACCAGGGCACAGCAAGGATTAGATCAGTGTCTCTCAACCTCAGCAACTTTAAGATGTGTGGACTTCAAATCCCAGAATTCCCCAGCCAGCATGGGAGTTGAAGTCCACACATCTTAAAGTTGCCAAGGCTGAGAAACACTGGTTTAGATCTTGCATTCCTCTCTGAGTACAAAAGGACTCTCACCAAGACGTGAGGGGAAAAAACACTGGCAGTTTTGCCAAGAAGATGATTGTAAGGATGTCTCTCTAGTGATGTTCCATTCTTTTTTTTTTTTTGGCATTCCTTCCCAATATAATGAGGGGAATGGACTGTCCCAACAGCAGGCATCCAAACTTCAGGTTGCAGCTTAGAAGGAAAAAAGCTTTCTGTTCTGCTGTCAACCATATCAATATTCAGCTCCCATGGAAAGCAAAAGACAAGAGGCTCTCTGGAAACAGAGAAAAAAGCATCTGAAAAATGGCTAGTTTTGTTTTCTGAAAATATTAAGAACAAATTTTCATCACTTGCAAAAGTTAGCTTTCACATACTTGTTAATATTCTTATTATGTACATGTTTTTAGACAGATGACACTGTTATTCCCATTTTACAAAAGAACCAAGGCTGGTTGACTTTGTGCAAAATAGTCTTAAACATTACTTGTATACAGCAAGCAGTCTGCAGAGCAGAAAAGGGACTCTTCTAACCGTAACTCTAAAGGCCCCAAGTCACCTCTGTTGGTACAATCCCAAAATGGCTTGGCCAAACAGGCATTGCCAAAGCTGAGGAAGAATGATTTCTTGGCATGTTCTGAAACAAAAATAGATGTATTTATTTACTTTATTCACACACTGATGCTACATGACAAATTCATTTTTCACAACACTCCTGCACTGAGAATAAACAGAATACTGCAATGTTCCCTAACCTGGCACCACCAAGTCTGTTGAACCACAGCTCCCATTATCCCAGCCAGTATGGCATGTGGACAGCCCCGGGCAAAGTGAATGACACTAATGAGGTAGTCCCATTGAACTCAGAATTGTTTATGAGTAAACACTTTCAAGCCTTGCACTATTAGATCATCTTATTTTCTTTATTCTATTGCACATACTGCCCTCTCTGGGTTTCAGTATTTTATGTTCCTCAACCTGGAATTATGCCCATTAGACAGAGTCAATATTGCATTGTGGTTACGATGTTGGCCTAGGAGCAGGGGAACCAAGGTTCTAACATATCCTCAGCCACAGAAACTCACTGGATGACTTTGGGCCACTTTCTCTCTCTCTCAGCCCACCCTACCTCAGAGAATTCTTGTTGTAGAGAAAAACAGGATGGAACACTATGTATGTCACCTTGAGCTCTTGTACAAAAAGTGGGATATAAATCTAATAAATATACTGAGGAATGCATTATTCTATACTGAGAATTGCATTCTTATTCTTCTGGATAATTCAGTCCTGTTGCAGAAGATACATTTCACACATGACTCTAAGTCATTATTTAGATTCAGCTCAGCACAGTGTTAGAACCTGGCTGCTATAGCTATGGTTAAAGCAAATTAAGGCTTAGGGCAATGAGTGAATCTAGCCTCTAAAGCTAGAATCTGACTTGAAGGATTGACTTTGCCATAGCACCAGGACCTTAGGCAAGTTACATTTTCCTAAGCTGAGTTTCTCCATTTTACTTTCATAGGACTAAACCACCTTTACAATTTTATTTTCTGTCTTCACCTTTTTTCTGAATAATCGTTAGTGATGTGCTATTAAGAATGTTGTCAATCCATCATTTAAAAAGGCTGCATTCAGTGTAAGTTCTTTGTAAAATCTCAGCACTTTTCAAGCTAACTGAAATAAGCCTTGGAAAATGTGGCCTTTTAGAATGAGGAAAAGTTCACATCTTGCTAAGCCATCAGGGTTTGTTGAATAGGTCACTATTAGCTAGGCTTATGCAATAACAAGCTACACTGGCTGTTGCAGACATCACATCTAGTCATTAATATGATTTGTTTACTTTTGGCTTTATATTTATGAACCCAACCACTTAATCTACAAGCCATGATTAAACCAAAATGGCTCAGTGCATTAGGCAACTTCTTAGTGTCTAGGACCATACTTAACAAATTTGGGAGGATAAATACCAGTAGGCAGGATAATCATATAAAATAAGTAGAATGATGTCAAATAAATGGGCTGGGACAAGATTTTTTGTAATTTCTTGGGTTTGGGGAAATTTCTTACATTAACAGTGTTACATGTACAAACATACCTCAGAGATATTGCAGATTCAGTTCAGATCACCGCAATAAAGCGGATATCGCAATAAAGCAAGTCACACAATTTTTTGGTTTCCCAGTACATATAAAAGTTAACATTTACACTATACTGGAGTCTATTAAGCGTGCAATAGCATTATGTCTAAAGAAATGTACATATCTTAATTAAAAAATACTTTATTACTAAAAAATGCTAAACATCTGATTAACAATAATGAAAAAGTTTGAAATATTGCAAGAATTACCAAAATGTGACACAGAGACAGGAAGTGAGCAAATGCTGTTGGGAAAAATGGCACCAATAGACTTGCTTGACACAGGGTTGCCACCAACCTTCAATTGGCAAAAAAATGCAGTATCTGCAAAGCACAATAAAGCAAAGTGCAATAAAACAAGGTGTGCCTGTATCTTGGGAGTTACCCTACAGCCTTGCTGGGTAGTCTGCCTTAAAGTGGCAGGAAATCCTGTTGTAGATTTTCACATAACTGAAGGTGATTCTGGGGCTCACAAAAAAGAAGCTATGGGGCCACTTGTACTCCTCAGGCTAAATTTGTACGGCGTGATATGGAAATTCAGTCTGTCCCTGTTTTATATACTTCTTGATAAGATGCTAAATCCATTGCTGAATAGCTCAGAAGTATTTATTTCTCACATTTATATGGGCACCCATCTCACACAATGCGAATCTGGTGGCATACAATGAATATACTATTTTCACTGTTTGAAATTTCAATTGTTTAAACTTGGGTATCTCACTTTTTTAAAATGTTTGATTCTTGATAATGCCCCAGCTTCACTAGATCGTGTGGTAAGTTACAGATGCTCCAAATGATAAATGTACTTTAAAATAAAATAAAAGTGAAATAGAGTGTTGACTTACAGGATGGTTGTGTTGGAGACACATTTGCATTTTGGCCCTTATGGTGTTTTATTACCTGCTCCATCTTTTTTGTACAGTATTTCACAGTACTCTCAAGATGATTATGCTATAGAGAAACATTGCATAGCAATAACAAATCAATCTACTTTATAATATCAGCATGCTGCAAACCTAGTAAGGCAGCTGTGCTGAACTGAAATGAACAAGGAAAGTGTTAAGTAAGACAACCCAGTATAATGCCTAAAACTCTTGCTTTCTGCCATTTAAAAGTGTAGTTCTTATATAATTACCTCAACGCAATTACATGCCAACATGCTTTCATAGGTTAAGGATAACATGCTGGCATTTCAAATTTATTTAATCACTTCTCAGGCTTTTTATCATCCTAAAAGATACCTTCAGGAGGCCGATCAAGCTCCCAAAGAAGTCCCTATTTGGCCTCAAGCATGGTCAAATGATACTTTTTACCTTTTCTTTACAAATTATTATGCACCTGGCCACTTTTTCCAGTGTAAAAGCTAGCCAAACACTTGTCCCGCTACAGCTCCACAGTGTGGCCCACAAGCAAGGCCACAGTAGTTCAGTTCTACAGACAAGCCAGGATTCTGGGAAGGGAGATGTGAGCAGCTGTGGATGATAAAGGAAAGCCTCTCCCTCTACGGAGCCCTTTCAGGTGGTGGGCCTGCAAAGGACGAGTTCCTGGTCTGCAGCTCCACTGATGCAATCCAAGCCAGCCAGTCTGGCCTTCCAGCTTCAGCTCAGTGGAAAAGATGGCCCTTTTTTATTTTCCTTGTTGGACTGCCAAGCAAGGCAGCTGTGGAGCCTAACCTGACGGCCCACAGGGCTTCAAACAGGTGAAACAGAACTGAGGGTAAACTGGCCTCTGAGCATATACAGAAAGCATTTGCTTCATGGTGACTTGAGCCAGCTTCTAGGCATTAGGACAGAAGTGCTCGGAGGCCTCAAGGTCTGCAGGTTCCTTTCCAAAAATCAGTCACTGTTCTTATATACCAACCTGCATCTCTTCATAGCCAGAGGGAAGAACTAGCAGTAACTGGCTAATAAATCTTTCTACTTTAATCTGTTGCAACTCGAAATATCTTCCTCTTACGAAAGAAGGAGAGTCTAAGTCTCAGTCTTTAACCACTAGACTACAACCCCCTTTCCAGGCCTCCAATTACATCATTTGATTTGGCGAGAGGACTGACTTTATGCCTTTAAGACGGAACTAATTTCCAACTTCGGTTTGTTTACAACTCCCTCCACGTAGATCAGTCACCGTCATAGGTTAACATAACTGGTTTCTTTACACAACGAATAGTGACCTTCCGCCAGCGAGAGCTTCCTACTCTACTCTCCTGTCCAAATCTTTTTTGCCACTAGATGACATTTCTGCTCCCCCTAAATTCTCGAATAGTTACTGAAATTCCGCGATCTTAAGCGGATGACTCATTACAAAATCCTCTTAATCTTTAGAGTTACATTGGAACTACTTTTTGGGCACTACCATATTTTTTTCTTGAAGATTAAATTACCAAGCTATTTTCCTTCATTACTATTATGACAGAGAGAGAGTCTGAGGTGGCATTCATATGAAGACGAGCTCTAGAAGGACTCAGGAGGTCTGTTCAACACGCGCAAAGATTTCAAAATTCCCATATATTGTTGGTATATTCCAGTTCCCACCTCCTCCACCGCCTCCAACTATCGTCCTCTGATTGGCTCAGTTAATATTGAAGGACTCCGGCTATAGCCATTCATGTTTTAGTTATTTAGGCAGCCTACCAGAGAGTGCTTCCTTCTTTGCCCAGCCCTCCCTGAATATTGATTGGCTAAACAACAGTGCCCTGCCGCGATTCTGGGAAGGGTAGTCATTGTGTTAAAAGAGAGCTGGGCAATCGATCGGAAAAAGAAACCACAAATCCCGAGATACCTTGGGACCAGGAGAATGAGGAGCGGCTGCGCACTAAGGTGAAGGGGCTGGTTCGTTTATATAAGGCGAGGAAACGCGCTAGGAGTAGCAGTTGAGAACTGGCGGCGCTTGAGTAAGGGAAGAAAGCGGTGGAAGGAGGGGTGGGGTTAAACTGCAGGGAGGGGGAGATTCGAACTTTGGGTGTGCGTGGAGGAGTTAACCCTCCCTCATTTGGTTAACTCTTTCCTCTCCGTGGTGGAAACTATTTTTAACCCGTTCGAGGCTGGAGAGGTTTTAATAGCTGAAGCTTGGGACGGAAAACTTTTTTTTTAAAAGCGATTGTTGGGAGTCCAAATTGGTGAGAAAAACGAAGAACGCCTGCACACTTATACCTTGGCACTGGGACTGCCTTCAACTCTTTCGTGCCTGGACTGTAGCAACGTTAACCCTTGGTTGTGTGGATTTGGACAGTTAACACTTTATTACCTGCACTGGAGTGAGAACGCATGCTGCTTAACTCTTCAGTGGCCTTTTCATCTCTCGGATCTTTCCTTTTTTCCTTATATAATCATTACTGCGTACAAGGTGTTTTTGAGGACATACTGACTCTGTTGCCGTGGCTCGTGCTTTAGCTGGAACTTTATTTTTTGCTTTTAATCGTTTTACAATTTGAGATGTGCATCTTTTCTGTGCTGTGACAAGCAGGAGAAGCAGAGACTGGAGAAAAAAAAAACCCTGATACTTCCACACTTCCCAGAAGGTAACGAACATTTAAAGACTCTTGGGTGACCAAAACAGCTGCTGGTCTTTTCTCTCTGCAAGGTTTAATGTTTGTAACTTTCTAGAAAACTAAGGGAGAGCAAGAAAGGCATCCGGTTTAATACTCCTGATAACTGTTCTAGGATTAAGCAGTAAAAGTTCTGTCAAGTGCTGAAGTGTTAGAAGTACTTGATTTCTCAGAACTTGTGAAGCTGGCAGCCCCAGCCCCGTCGCGAGGCACTGTTGGCTGATTAGATCTCCCCGCTTCAAGGGAAGAGGGAGTCGACCCCTCGGACTTAAGTAGCCACCAAGCCCCTTCGGGCTGACGAAATTGCTGAACACACCAGCCATGGCTGATGCTGCCCTCTCTGCCAATCTGAGGCAGCAACCGAATGGCAAAACATCTTTTCCCCCCTGCAAGGATGCAGGTGGTGGAGACAGCGGCGGAGGGGGACCTTTCCTTGGGTCTCCACCCACCAACCAGGAACTGCTCCAAGGAAGAGAGATGGCCGATAGGTGGCAACCAAGAGAGGCTGCCAGGCAGCAGGGTGGCAGGCCGGTGAGTGCTGATGTTGCCTTCCCTGGTGTAGATCCGGCAGTTCCTGTGCTTGGAGGAAGCCAAAGTCTGGATACCCCAGAAGAAGGAATTGATCAGATTGAAGACCAGACAGTTGGTGCAACTTCAGACACCCAGGATGCAGGCAATGGAGAGCAGCCAGCCCTACAGGAGCAGGGATACTGTGGGCCTGTTGACCAGAGGTGCAGATCCCAGTCTGGTGGAGAAGAGGAAAAACAGTTGGGCAAAAAGAAACACAGGAGGCGCCCTTCAAAGAAGAAAAAACATTGGAAGCCTTATTACAAGCTCAGCTGGGAAGAGAAGAAGAAGTTTGATGAGAAGCAGAGCCAACGGGCTTCCAGGGTGCGGGCAGAGATGTTTGCTAAAGGACAGCCTGTTGCACCATACAACACCACACAGTTCTTGATGGAGGATCACGATCAAGAAGAACCAGATTTGAAGACAAGCCTTTACCCCAAAAGATCTGCTACAAAGTCAGATGAGACCAGTGAGGAAGACTTTGTGGAAGAGGAAGATGGTGGTAGTGATGGGATGGGAGGGGATGGTACTGAATTCCTCCAGAAGGACTTCTCAGAGACATATGAGAGATATCATGTAGAGAGTCTACAGAACATGAGCAAACAGGAGTTGATCAAGGAATATTTGGAGTTGGAGAAGTGTCTTTCCAGGATGGAGGATGAGAACAACCGCCTACAGATGGAGAATAAGAAATTTGCAGGGGACTCAACAGAGGACCCCCGGGTAAGTCAGTTAGAACAGGAACTGGACAGGTTGAGAGCTGAGAACCAGAAACTCTTGAAAGAAAAGGAGCTTGGCAGACAACAGGAGAACAATTTCTCTAAACTGGGAGAATGAAGCTGAACATTTTTCTGAGGACGTAAGTGGAACTGGACAGAAACCATCCCAAGATGCTGTATTCATATTGTGGGGTGCGTGTGTATATATACACATACACACATATATATATAGACAGAAAGGACTCTTTTTTTGTGTGATTTAATCAGAATAAATTCAAAATCTTACATTGTTTTTGAAGATAGCTCTAATATAGTGTGTGCTCTTTTTTAATTATGTGTAATCAAGGGGTTTGGGGGTTGTTGTTTTTTTAAGTGAGAAAGCAGAATATCCAACATTCCTGGGGGAATTTTTAAAAGTTCATCTGACTCGTTCAAAAACAGAATTTGTGATCCTTGTAAAGGAGAGACTAGTTGGTGAAGAGGGAATGGGGTGGGGGAAGGGACATGTAAAATAGTCACATTCTGAAAAAAAGGCTATCCGGATTCGTGCAGAGAGTTTAAATAAACTGAAGGACATGTCAGCATAATTATTCTGGTGTGATTTCTAGAAAAATAATTCAAAATATTTTCTTTCAGTAGAGAATATTGTGAATAATTTTTCCAGGCAATATTTGGATGCTGTTTTAAAGGAATATGAACTGGAAGGGATAGATAGTTCCAAGCCATTGTGTGGTGGTCCTAATAGAGGAGAGAAACCATTAGTCCAAAGTTACTCTATTTATTTGAGCACTCTTTATTTGTTGTGTGTATTATTATTAAGGGGTGGGGGGTGAGCTGCCAGAGCAAGTTACATTATTTTACTGTTCTGTTTGGCTTCACAACAAACCTGCATGGTAAATCTCTGTTTCCATCTCTATACTTGGAGTCAGAGGATGGGCAGTTGTGATCTGCCCAAAGCAATAGAGGTGGAGCACTGAATTCCTGTTGCCTAAATGCAGTTTTCTATCACTGAAAATGTTTAATAGGGATGTTGCTGGCTATTTCTCCACAAACTCTTTGCAGCCTTAGTAAGTCATTTATTAGATGATACTTGAGGCAGAAGGAAATGGCAAATCACCTTTCTCTTTTTAAAAGTTCAGGTTTTTAGTTTGGATAGGACGAGATAACTATCCTGTCTTGTCCTATCCAACTTCAACAGCAAGAAAGTAGTTTTTCAATGGCCAGCCTGGCTAGTGGCCTGCAGTGATTTTTCTGTTTTGCCAGCTGTTCTGCCCTTATCTTAGTTTGGCAGCCTAGCTCACTTTCTTGAACTATCTGGACAGCTTACTGAATTATGGGAAACCTAATTTTTTCTCCCCTTGAACATGATAATGCAAATACAGAGAGGATCATGTGTATATGCAAGCATTATGAAAGCTACTGCTGTGATCCTATGTATCAGGCAGCCTGGTGTAATCTGGTTATGGGAATGGTAATCTAAAAATCATTTTCTATTAGCACTGCTGGCTGAGGCTGATGGGAGTGAAATCCAAAGCATCTGGAGGACACCCAATGATCTGCCAGTTGTTATAGCTTCTTTTAATGCAACTCTCACTTGAAATTGAGATTTGCTTACAAATAAACATGGATATATTCTTGTGAAGCCCCTTTATCCATGCCCTCAAGGTGACAGGTTTTATTAGTGTTAAACGTTAAGGTGGGATCCTTTTATGCTCCCAAGACTATTCCATTAACCCTGCAGAAGCAAGTTACCATTTTTATGAATTCAGCCTACAAAAATGTGGAGGGAATTGAGTGAGAATACAGACTTGTGCCTCCACTGCAAAACTTGTATTTCACTTTTACTCTATTCTGGTGCATAGAGGGACACAGGCTTGGCACAAACATAATGCTGTCCAGTTTCATAGCACACTCCCCATATTTTACATGCGTCTTCCCTCCTAATGCTAAATATTCCCTCGTTTTTAAAAGCAAACAAGTAATGTCTTTAGTAGTGTATTGGATAACTTGTTTAGGTACTTATAATTTGTAGATATTTATGGCTTGCCTTATAAACCTCTGGGGTCCTTGAGAAGATAAACTAAATTTAAAAAATAAAGCCAATACAAAACAAAAGCTAACCTGACCATTAAAAATTGTAAAGAATACAAATCTTCATTTCCTATTTGAAGGAATTATGTCCAACTTTCCTACGAAGGTGCACCAATATTGAGGGGCACTGTGACAGAAAAAAAGGCCTTACTTCATGCCTACCAGTCTGATCTCTGGGAGGGAACTTAGACTGGAGCTGTGGCTGTAAATTATGGGCTAATATTTCCCCTAACAATGAGAAATACCCACTGATCTAGACATCAGGCAGCATTCTGTTTCGCTTTGCAGATGAAAAAGGAAGTTCACATGGCAGGCAGGCACGGACTTGTCTGGAGGGCATTCTGGATTTCCTAACCAAAATGCACAGCTCTCTGCAGTGACTAGATGAACTCCATGTCTTGCAGTTGCCTTGGCCACTGACACATTTCTACATTAGAGATCAAAATGAGTTGCTTGGGCCTTCCCTCCAGGGGAACTGTAATTCTGGGAAGGGTAGTCCAGGGATCAAGAATGCTCACTCTTTGACCTAACTGGAGCCCCCAGAATTACATGGAGAGTGGCAGCCGTTCCAGGTTGTAGATACATCCTGGTTCAAGAGAGCTGTCTGATCTTGCTTTGTGGGGCCAGTTCACCCATTAGTTCTCCCCTCCTCCATTCATCCCATGGATATTCTCTATGCTGCTACTTTTTACCATTCAATCCTCCCTTTCGGCAGCCAAGCTGCTTCAGGCTGAGGATTGCCTTAATTACCCCTCCCCACCAAGGGAACATGAGAAAAAGCTGGGTGGTTGGTCTGCTCAGCAAGTGAAGCCTGAGAGACAAAATCAGCCTTTTGAAGGCCAAGTAACTATAAGCCACCCTTACTGCCCTGTACCGGAGACCGAGATGTCTAGGATCCCTTCTGAGAGAAGGTTGCTGAAGTGAGGACTTGGCAGTTTTTGGAAGGGGCTTTCCAACAACTGCTAGAGGAGAGATTCATCCAGGTTTGGGGGAAAGAGAAAAGCAGCTCTGAGCAAGGGCTGGCCCTCTCGACGCCTTGTTTTGGGGAGGGTGTTTTCAGGAGTGGGTGTAATGCTATCCGTTAGCCCTTCAGTCTCCAAACTGCAGGAAGGGTGGAACTTCAACTGCGATGCCAGAAAGAGGTCTTGAATTTTTAGTTTGTGCCTTCTGAAATGAAATACTGCTTGTACCTCTACTCCAAGGGCAACAGACGATAGAGCTCTTCTGAAAGGAAGTGGCCTGGCTGATTACATACCTTATGGGAGGAAGCAGGGCAAAAAAACCCTGCCATTTCATCCAGAAATACTCAGCTCGGTTTTTGAAATCACAATCTAATTTCTTGTGTATATCCTTGATTTTCAATAATTAGGAGGAACATACTTATAAAGTAGGTAACATTTTTTTGCCAGCCCAACTTTTTCTGGTGTAAGATGTATGAATAAATATGCTTCCTGACTGCATATTTTGAGAAGAGCTGAAGAGTTCTGTGTAACTCACTCTTGCTTAGAGTCAATGCTATCTGGCAATAGTTGTGTTGTCTCTGAATTTTTTCCCCTCTGGGGATTGGCAAGATTTGTCTATACCAAGACCTTTTAAGAGTCTTTTGTGCCTTTCAGCATGTGGGAACTCAAACACTGAAGGTTATACAGTTGTAATCGATATTATTCAACCCCCACTGCAAATCAGGTTGTCAAAATGTACAGACTTTCAGCTGTTTGCAATGAACAAATCAAACAAAAGCAATTGAAATAGCTCCACACAACGAATGCTTCAAGTGGTCTCCCCAAAGTCAACTGAAAATGCAACTTATAATGACTTCTCCAGTCTCAAAATTATTCAACCCCTTCATGGCAAGCATCTTCAGTACTTAGTAGAGCATCCTTCTGCTGTTATGACCTGCTGCAAACGAGATGCATAGTCAAACAGCAGCTTCTGGCAGCGTTTCTGAGGAATCTTAGCCCATTCCTCACAAGCAATGGCCTCCAGTTCAGTAATATTCTTGGGTTTGCGTGCTGCAACCGCCTTCATCAAATCCCACCAGAGATTTTCTATGGGGTTCAAGTCAGGTGATTGTGATGGCCACTGTAGAACCTTCCAGGACTTTTTCTGCATCCAAGCCTTAGTGGAATTTGAGGTATGCTTGGGATCATTGTCCTGTTGGAAGGTCCAGTGACACCCAAGCTTCAGCTTCCTTACAGATGGCATTACATTTTCTCCTAGGATTTCCTGATACTTCAATGAATCCACCTTGCCTTCCACACGCTGCAGGTTTCCAGTGCCAGAGGATGCAAAGCAGCCCCAGAGCATCACCGAGCCATCACCATGCTTACCTGTAGGCAGAGTGTTCTTTTCAGTGTATGCTTCATTCTTCTTCCCCCAGACATACTGCTGGAGGATATTGGGTCAAAAAGTTCGTTTTGTTTCATTGCTCCACAGAACAGAATCCCAAAACCTCTGTGGCTTATTTATATGATTTTGAGCATATTGGTGCCGACTTTTCTTGTGCTTTTGGGTCAGTAGTGGTGTATGTCTTGGAGTTCTGGCATGGGAACCTTCTGTGTCTAGTACGCGCCTTACTGTGCTCACTGAAACCTCAGTGCCTGTTGCCACCAAGTCTTGCTGCAGGTCTTTTGCAGTCACTCGAGGGTTTCTCTCCACCTGCCTTCTCAGAAGTCTGGTTGCAGCCATTGGCAGCTTCCTTCTTCTGCCCCGTCTGGGTAGTGTCACCACTGTTCCTTTGACTTTGAACTTGCGAACTATGCTTCCAACGGTGTCTCTAGGAACATCCAGTGCCTTTGCTATCTTTTTGTATCCTGTTCCTTGTTTGTGAAGGGCAATGATCTCTTCTCTTACCTTTTTGGACCATCCTTTTGACTTAGCCACACTGTATTTCTAACATGTAGTCAAACGTGACATTCAACAAACTCCTAGCCAGTTCATGTGTTCCAGCTCAAGCACACCTGGTGCAACTAATGAAGCCCTTGATTAGCAGCATCAGGCGTGCTTCAGACAACATCTGTTTTGCATACTGTATGTGTGCTGTTGTGACAGATTCTATTCAGGGGGTTGAATAATTTTGAGACCGGAGAAGTCATTATAAGTTGCATTTTCAGTTGAATTTGGGTACACCACTTGAAGCATTCGTTGTGTGGAGCTATTTCAATTGCTTTTGTTTGATTTGTTCATTGCAAACAGCTGAAAATCTGTACATTTTGGCAATCAACCTGATTTGCAATGGGGGTTGAGTAATTCCAATTACAACTGTAGTTAAAAAATGCATGCATGCAAGGAGCATAGACATTTTGCTACTTGCAGCAAGAAATATACTGATGAAGTGTGTATATGGGTGAGTGTGGGATCTTCTACTCTTTTCCTGACTAAGGTAAGGGGAATTTGGCATTGTAATATTTGAGTTCATTTACAATTCCTGTATTTGCAAGTAAAATGTAAGAATGAAGGAAGTTTTACTCAATTTCCCAACGTTCACCTCTTGAAGGAAATAGTGGTTTTTGACTTATGAACACTTGAATTACAACATTGCCACAGTTCAAAATGTAGTGAATGGTATCAATGTTTTACAAATTACCCCCATATCTGCTCCCTGGAAGCCAAGCTGGTTTAACAGTAAATCCAAAGGCCAGTCTGGTGTCAACGCCAGAAATGGTGCTGCCCCACCGAAAGCCACTGGGGCTGCCCAAGTTTGAGATGTAAAATTTATTGTTTTACAAGAGGTAACAAGTAGTATGGTAAGACATTATTTTTATGTTCTTATGATTAAAGAAGCATTTTTTTCTGAAATGAGTAGAAATATTTTTATCAAAGTGACATGACTGTTGTATTTGCACAACAGATTTAATTATTATCCTTAGTTATAAACGTGTACTATTTTTACTCCGACACAAGCAGCTTGGTTAAGTTTCAGGCTTACAGTATAGTTTGAACTCGAAAGGCTGCTTGCTGTGCTCATCTTAAGATATCTTATCTCTAAGATATCCAAGATGGCAGTCATTTTGGGTGCAAGTGATAGAGGATGTGTGAAACTCAGTTAAAGAGGCCTACATGGTGGTAGTAAAGTGGCACCATGCACTTGCTGTGCTATGTAAACAAAGCCAATGTTTTATTTCTTAATGTGCGAAAACACGTAATCCAGTGGCTTATCTCCTAATCCTGCTTCCATAAACTGTAAAAGGAAAGAGGGGCACATGTAGCAATGCAAGATGGAGCTGTTTCACTCATGAGTGTTCAGACTAACAGTTCAACTCTTCCTTCACAGTCTGAACACCAGCCCAAGTGGCATCATGGCCTAAAGAACAAAGGCCGCCTCCACCTGGGTTGCAGAAATCTGGACAACTACATGTCAGCAAAGCAATACAGAAAAAGCAAATTCTCTGCTGCTGTCTGCTGCTCATCTGGATACGATATAAATTTAAATAATAAATTAATAAATAAATATCTGTTGTGGTATCAGTGACGGTAGTCCTAATAAAGCATCTGCTGCCAAATTTGATGTAGCAGTTTTATTCCTACTGTGAAAGAGGAGATTTGTTAATTCTTTTATTTTGATTTATGCCTCATCTTTCTGCCTCTTGAGTAGTCAAGCCAACTAGTAGACTTCGACCATTCCCATTTACTTCTGGACTCCTTAGGGTTACCTCTAAGTACTGATGGCCATGAAAGCGCCATCAAAAAAAAAAAACCAACAACAAACCTACTTTGCTGGTGTTAAATTCTCCACTTGCTGCTTCAACTGGGTTGCAGGCACAGTACAAAGTGCCATTTTTGCTCTTTAAAGTTTTCAAGGGCCTGAGCTCAGGCCTCCATGATAGTCTCCCTGCGAGAAGCCTTCCTGTTCAGTGCAATTATCATCCGAACCCTGGCTGAGGGTATTCCTACCTTCAGAAATTAGGCAGGTGGCGACCAAAGGCTGGACCTTTTTCAGTGGCAATGCCGCTTGTGAAAGCTCCCTCTGAAAATGTCTGCCTGCCTGGTTTAGCATTTTCACTGCAGGTGTCCTCCCATGCTTTGGGTTAATAATCTAATCATACCACAGCTGGTATTTCTGCCTTTAATATACAGTATCCATAGTGGATCATTTATATATTGCTTAGCAGCTTTGAACCTATGTGGGCAAATGAAATGCAAAAATATTTGAAATAGTTCCATTAATGATTTTTTTAAAAGAATCTTACTGCATGTAGTAAATGAATTCATCAGGGAGAAAGCAAGTATCTCCCTGACCCAGTTTACAGAAAGTAGTAAGGATGGTTTTAAAAAAATGTGAGCCCTACAAGCAATATAAAAAGTATAATTTGCGCAACACGTGGGATAGCTCTCACAGTTGCATGAAGGAAGTAGCGAGTCAATACCACTATTGCAAATGCTGTACAAACCATCTATGGCTGGTATCTTTATTAGGCAGAGCTACCACTGGAATCTATCAGCTCTTCTATGTTCTTGTTAGAATCCGTTTCAAGACAAGCAGGGACATACATCTGACTATTGGGTAAACAAGAAAGTAGATTTTTAATTTTGGCAAGAGAAAGTACCAGAAAGCAGCTGTTCTGTCTTGTTCTGCTACAAGGGCCAATAAACAGAGGACTCACCTTCAGACAGTGTTTCTCAACCTTGGCAGCTTGAAGATGTGTGGACTTCAACTCCCAGAATTCCCCAGCCAGCCATGTCCACACATCTACACATCTTCAAGTTGCCAAGATTGAGAAACACTGCCTTAAGAAGTGGCATGTCACCAGAAGGGCTAAAAGCAAACTAGCCGAGGAATTGGAAGAATGCTACACAAGTGACTTCTGCTGCGCTCCCCCCACCAGAACCTGCAGGTCACCTCAAGCACAGCATTTCCTGGTGGAATTGTGCAAGTCACATCTGTAGCTAGGAACCATCAACTGAGAAGCAATCAAGTCATGTGCATTTGAATATGAAACTCTCTTTTTTCTTTCCGATACAAGCTGATTCTCAGGAGGGGATGTGAGGAAAGAACAGACACAAGGGAAGGCATGCCAGGGAGAAAAGGACCCTGGGACTAGCCCTAGCTGAGATTCAGTCCTTTTTCTCCCTCTACCCCTGCACTGCACCTCTATGTGTACAAGCACATTTGACAGGGGTGGGGAATATGTGGCTTCTCAAATGTTGAGCTACAACACCCAGCATTCCTTACTATTGGCCATGTGAGCTGGTCTGCTAGGAGATGTAGTTCAGCAACATCTGAAAGACCACGGGTTCTTTATCACTCATATGGGCTATATATGCACAATACACTTATCCTTGACTAACTGAAATGTGGTTTGTTGAGCCCAACATTTTGACTTCACATGACAGATTAGATCATGAACCCCAGAGGCTGTGGTTTATTTAGCCCATGTGTTAGGCTAAAATGTGGTTGACTTCTTTATGGTCCAATACGCAGCGTGACTCCAGTCTTTGGGCAAGAGGTTGTCTCATTAAACTGCTTTGTAATGATTCACATGTCTGAGATGTACTTGTGGGCAGCAGGAACTGGTATCAGTGAGCTGTAGTTCCCAGCCCACATAGTGAAGTTGTATCTAGAGGACCTCTGGACCTGCCATCCTAGTCCACTTGCCATTCCACCAGGTAGCCGCGTAAGCTTCTACATGGCTTTATCCAAAGCTGCTATTTTTCACCCAGCTCTGATTGCTGCATTTCCCACTCTTGGGCCTCCAAAAGTTACTGGATTACACATTCTGTCCTCATCAACATGACCACTGGTTGAGAAAGTTGGGCACCTTAATCCAATATTTAGAGACCCGTAGTAGAAAAAGGATTAGTGAACACTGGAGTTCAAGATGAGAGTGAAGTGTTGCAGATGTCCTATTCTACCAATTCTCCTTACCTATTTCTTTCCTCAAGGAATCTTATTTCCTAAGGAAAGTAGCATGGCAAGGACATTGAGTCTTGTCAAATTTTACATACTTGTTTAATAAGCAACCATGTAAGAACACACTAGCACTGCCAATTTATGGGTACAGTTTTGTTTTCTTTTTAAAAAAACATTCAAATTAAGTGGTGGAAGTTTTTCCTGGCATGGAGATGGGGAAGGCTGCCTGCTTAAGTTCAGCAAGAAAATGTTTGTTAAAGGCACAGGAGCAATATCTGGAAAAATAAAAGGTGGCAACCAGGAAATAATTGGAATTCTACATTCTGTACATTTGCATAATGTTGAGAATTTTCACTGATCAAAGAACCTGAGGCTTTTGACTGCAAGACAAATGTCACAGTGCTTGCATGCCCTGAAAGGAAACTAGGTTTTGGTTTATTTGCCAAGCCATCTTCATTAAGTCCAGAGATTCCATGAATTAGTGGAAATCTCTTGATGTAAAATGCTGCATTTCTAGAGAGTCAAGCAATCTCGTTCTTCATGCTTACCAGGGGATTGTGGGAAATGAAGTTCAAAATTACTGGAGTTAACTAAGTAGGGGAATCCTGAATAAGGGTTTTCAGAGACAACTGTTATAAAAATACTGTTTCCATTACTCTGTAACTGCTCCACCAATCTAGCTCTCTCTCCTATCTAAAAAAGAATGGCTTTTGAGAACAGCCTTGTAATCTTCCCTTGTAACTCCAGATCAGATTGCTGGCTGAAATCTAATTATATCTAGCAGGCTTTCATTCTTTTGCATTCAATACACTTGATATAAAAGAATCCAGGGAAAAGGAAAATAAGTCACTGCTTCTTCAAAAAGAAGGGCAGTACTGATTCAGGTAAAAGTCTACCTCTGAGACAAAAATTATCTATCTTTCATCCTGTATCCCAACAAAAGAAATTCAGTGTGTATAGCCAATTAAAACATAAAAAGCAAAGCTATGAAAACCAACACTGGGAACAACACAAGTAACAAAAATTGGGAGTACCGTAATGATAATTATACTACTGTTATCCTCCCTTTCAGCAAATGATCCTAAACTGCTTTTGTACACTGAGTTAGCCTTTGCTACCAAGCACCGAAAGGGCATCACAGTGTCCCACTGGCAGTCTTGTCCCCCTGATTATAGGGCCTGGGATGAAAGAGAATGCCCTATTTGTTTATTATTAAAAATCTACCATAACTTCCTAGACAGTGCACTGATCAGTTTAAAAAGTGTGATCTGGAACCAATAGATATATGAGACAATAAAAAGCGGTATATAAACCAACAGCATCATTAACAAATGCAGAAGATAAAAAGAACAAGAATGAGTAATAAATGCAACAGATGAAATCACAGTAAAACCAACAGGGAAACAGCCTTTCAAATCTATAAAACTGGTTCCTAAAACACCTGAGGGAAGTAAAAGATGTTCATTCACAATAAGACCGTAATGCAGGAACCAGGCAAGCTTGTTTGAGGATTTAAGGCATTAATCGCAAACCTGGTACCCTACAAATAATTTCTACTTCCTGAATTCCCATGGCTACATTAGCTGAGATTTCTGAGGGTGTAGTCCCACCAACAGCAAAGTCAAGTCTCAGGTTGAACTCCACTCCTGGTGGCTAGCTGGATATGATCATGCTCTTTTCTTGGCAATGACACAGAAGTGATCTGCCACCAACTTCTCCCAGGATGGATTGTCCCATTGTGTCTGCAGCCCTGGGATTTTCTTGGCAAGCATGAGCCCGCTTACCTTCTCTAGATCAGCCACTGTCTGGTATAATCTAGTATATAACCATTTTTACACACCAGTAATTAAAACAAAACAAACCAAAAAAAAGAGAGAGAGAGAGAGAGAATGACTATATCCAGCTAGCCATCAGGAATGGAGTTCAACCTAAGAGAGACTTGACTTTGCTGTTATATCAGACATTATAAGCAAAACCAAACATAGAAGTGTAGTGGTTAAGGGACCAGGCTAGAAACCGGGAGACCGTGAGTTCTAGTCTCGCCTTAGGCACGAAGCCAGCTGGGTGATCTTGGGCCAGTCCCTCCCTCTCAGCCCTAGGAAGGAGGCAGTGGCAAAGCAGTTCTGAAAAACCTTGCCAAGAAAACTTCAGGGACTTGTCCAGGTAGCCTCCAAGAATCAGACATGAGTGAACGGATTAAGATTTTTTTTTAAATATTCATTTGTCTAAATCAGTATCTCCATTTCTCTCTGTTCAGGTTTTGCAGCCTTTCCTTGCCTTGTTTTTTGCCTTGGGGTAAACAAGATTCCAGGTCACTTATATAGTGATTGTCAGTCTCTAAACCTTGCTCTTTTTGTTTTCCTCTCTCTTTCACACAGCATGCTGACTTGCTTACCAAGGGGTTGTATTTTTTGTGGCCCGCAAGCAGTAAAGTGACAGAATTCCTGATCAGGCAGCATCTCAAGTTGCTTGACTTTGATTTTTTCTATCTACAGTTCATTCTGAAATTGGACTGTTAGTACTATTTTTTGCTTTTGCTTTTTTCTTTCTCCTGATTTTGGACAGCCTTTCCAAATCTGGGGCCTTCCAAACGGGTTGGGACTTCATGAATCCTGCCAGTTCTAACCCCTACTGAGGTTGGGGAGATTTAAGAGGCAGCAATGAAGCATGACATGGCAGGTGTGTGATTGAACATTCCAAGGCATTTTTCTTTAGTTCATTGATTTCCCCTTACAACCTGCAGCTTGGGCATGGAGGCTGTAATTCAACTGGGAAAGTAGCAAGGGCAAAGAGGTTAACATTCCCTTGCACAAGGCTGCCATGAACTCTGGTTCCGGAAAAACAGACAGCCGCAATGAAGCTGGTTCTGTCACATCATCCAGGGAGCTAATACTTGCTTCAAGAACCCATTTCAATCAAAAATCAGCATAGGCGTTAAAATAAACTCTTCTTTTGTATTTTACCATTTCAAAAAGTTAGCAACCCCCACAACCAGGGAGCTTTTATTCCGTCTGCAATAAAGGAATATATGTTTGGAGAGCCAATCATAGTTCTCTCAAGCTATTCATACTTTAGCCTTAAGGCAGCCTTAACAATTATGCTCTCTGGGGATGATTGGCATAATTGAACATAACAAGGCAGCCCTAGATTGGGGAAGTCTGCTGAGGGCCTTTTATAAATCTCTCTCTCAAAAGTTGTGTTCTTCGGGGTTCCTAAAGCAACTGTTATACTGTATGTTTTCTATTGATGCTTATCCTCCACAAAAGTAAGTGTAACCTTTCTTGAGAAGGTATCAGTCTTCTCTTTCTGCAGAAATTGTAGCTCCGGCTGACCCTTTAGATTCTAAGTCAGCCAACCAAAAGCATCATCTCAACCAAGGCCACAACAGGCTGCTCTTTCATAAGTGATGTTGCATCAGTTAAATGTTTCAATCATACCTCACAGAGAGACAGACTGAATTACCCATCTCCAGCAGAGCTAAAAGAAGGTGGCCAGATTGCGTAGTGTATCATGCAGAGATGCAACAGAGACTCTGATGTGAGGGTGGCCTCTTAAGAGTTGATCAAGTCCAAGTGGTTAGCTGGCAAATTGCTAGCTGCTGGTAAGCTCCAATTCTTGTGCTTAATTATTTTTGATCTTGCATTTGAACAGTTAGAAATAACATTCTAACAATATTTTTCAATATTAAGTCAGCTTTCTTTGCTGCAAAAGCAGCAGGGGGCTATATTTTTTTGTTAGCTTCTTTGTAAGACTCTATTAATTAGATTATATATATATATATATATTAATCACATGGCACCAACATAAATTTATTTTTTAAAAGATACATTAAAATAGTCCAACAGATTAACATGTTAATATATAATCAGCACCAAATATTCAACAGCAATAGGAAAAAAAGCAGAAAACCTATAATTCTATATCCACTTATCTGTAGGCAAGTTCTGTTGAATTACTGTCTCTTAATTCTGAATAGGTGTTTATATATTACACTGTAAACCTATTTGGCTAATGCCCATGCTAGCTGGAAATTCATGGTAGTAACTTTAAGACATCTGCAGGGCATCAGGTTAGAGGAGGCTTGGATGAAACCAAAAGTCTTTGTGTAAATGTAATGAAGTGGAGCTGATGGATTTCCAAGGGCACAGGAGAGCTGCCATGGAGATAGCTCTAGTGTAGTGAGCAAAAGGTTGGTTGTGGATTCAGATTCAACACTGGTTTTATTAAGGCTTTTTTTTTTTGCAAACCCATCCTGCACATGGTTGCCCAACAGTCCCACTAAGTTTAAAATTTATTCCTAAGAAAGTATGCATCAGATTGAAAACTTGGGCATGCTGTAATGCATTAGAGCATCTAGACTTCAGAATGAGCATCCACAGTGAAGCTCAGCAGGAACTGTGATTGGTTAAGAGCCAAGGAGGGCATGTTTAAATACACCCTGAGTAGTTTTTGTTCTTTTCTGTGTTTTGACTTGGCAAAGCTACTTGGAACAGCAGCATCTGGAAAAGCTTTGCAGGATATCCTTTCAGTGTCAGGTTTAGTCTCAGCATCTGAAAGATCAAATCCTTAGCTGGTTGACATGGAACAAATAGCAGCCCAACAATGACTGATGTTATGTGCTGTGATATATTGGTTCATTTGTTCTTTGCAGAGTCTTAGATCAAACCCTAATGCAGAGGTGGCTACCCCCCGAATTAAAATTCCCAGCAACCTCTGCCAGTATGAGGGATGCTGTGAGCTGCAGCTTAGTAATAAATCAAGAACCACAGGTTATTCATCTGGAGTTTTTGGTGAGGGTCTTTATATGCCTTTCTTGTGAGCCACAGTGACAGAACTGCTGAACAGCATCTTGTATCCAGGATCTCTCTGTTCTTTGGGTTTGCTTTTCATCCACAATTTATTCCTGAAACTCGCTGACATTAGAGTTTTACAATTACTGCCTTCCTAGTGCAGCTACCTCCCACCTGACAAACTCCAAATGTCTACAAAAGACTGCCATTTTCCATCAACTCTCACGACTGGTCATGCTCTAGACCAAATGGTGGTTTTGATTCTTTAAAGCAGTACTTCTCAAGCTTGGCAACTTTAAGATGTGTGGACTTCAACTCTCAGAATTCCCTATCCAGCAGGGCTGGTTGGGGAATTCTGGGAGTTGAAGTCCACACATTAAAGTTGCCAAGCTTGAGAAGTACTGCTTTAAAGCCTTGGATTAAAAATTCATTCAAGTCTCTGCTATGTAGTCTGGCTTCCCTCTGCTTGAAATCCTGTTCTTGTGCTGCATTCAATAGCAGATGTAATTCTCAGGCCGCAGCAGTTCTGAACCACTCTGGATCTAGGGATGAATTAAGGCAGGTCCTTTTCCTCTGTCAAGGGAACCAAGGAGGGTTTTCCAGGTGTCAACTTTGGATAAATGGGGCAGTCTTGGATGTAAGTTGCTTCATGAGGAGAAATGAAACTCACCATACATACAAGAGTATATTTGGGGTTTTTTTAATCTGTTCAATCATGTCTGATTCTCGGAGACTACCTGGACAAGTCCCTACAGTTTTCTTGGCAAGGTTTTTTGGAAGTGGTCTGCCTTGCCTTCTTCCTAGGGCTGAGAGGGAGGGACTGGCCCAAGGTCACCCAGCTGGCATTGTGCCTAAGGCAGGACTAGAACTCACGGTCTGCTGGTTTTTAGCCTGATGCCTTAACCACTACCCCAAACTGGCTCTCATATCTGAATGATTAGTTCTTAAACAAATGAGGCCTTTAACAGAGCAAACAGGGAACAAGTAAGGAGGTGTTGCCTAATACTGATAATTATGGGCATGGAATGCCATCACTCTCTCTTCCTTTACTGGGCTGAGAGGATTTGTGTGGCATTTCCATCAGGTAAGCCCACACTGACTTAGCTTCAACAGTGCTTTAGGGCCAGGTGTTCCCAACTCAATCACAGGGTTGGTTTTTTAATCCCTAATTTTTTTTAAAAAATGGGAGGATACTCTAACCTAGATTTACAGGTAATGGTCTAAGAAGCAAGAGTATGGAAGAAGCAGAAGTTAATTACATAACCTCCTGCAGGTGGCAGCACAGAGCAAGTAGGTGAATTGTTTAATCGCTTACTGCTAATTCTTTACCAGCAGTATGCAATTGATAACTGCAGCACACACGTAATCCCACGGCAATTACCATAGCAATGGTAAAGCCTGCCAAAGGCTTAGTTCTCGCTCAGAAGATCAATCCGTGTCTAGCCCGTACCACCTCACAAGGGGGGAGGAGGGGTGGCACATGATGGATTGCTCCTTAACGCAAACGTTTCCCTGCATGCATATAACCAGCACGTCAGACGAGATAAAGCTGCTGTGCAACCCTTCTTCCTCACCTCCAGATGCTTGTTTGCAGGATTTTTTATTTTGTTTAGCCTGGAGCATTAAAAGCAAGCCCTCCTTTTCAGTGATCCTGCCCAGTCACAGGTGGACTAGCTGACTGAGAACTCTGCCTTAGGATTGCATTTGCTCAGACATAAGAAAGTACTGCTGTGATTGTTCTGGGAAATGCCGTATTCCATTACGACGGCAGCAATTCCAAGGGAGCGCGTTCGATTTTTGCACACGTGTGCCTATAATGGCATTATTTTCACGCAGTGAAAGTTCCGTCGTATGCCTTTTACCTGGGAAAAGTCTTGGGTCTTATAAAGAATGAGTATTAACAGGGCTACGCAATAAATCTTAACGAGATGATACATGTATGCTGTCGTTCTTCCTATTACCACAAAAGCTCTAAATATTAACATAGCAAACGATTAGGAACTTAATTTACGAGCATGTAACATTTCTTAACGCTTTAGCCAACATGGGAGTCGCTTTTTTACCTTTCAAGCTTATCGTATTATATAATTCCCGGGAAAGTTACTGAAAAACTACTCTTCGTTGAACTGGAACGCCTGTATGATCTTCCCTCAGCCTGTATTTTTATGTGAAACCTAAGCCCGAATGAGATGGAGATACTACGAATCCCAGGATGCATTGCCTTACCTTGAGTTTAAGAAGAATTGCATCCTGGGAACAGGGTGCGGGAAGAAGGAATGTATAGAAAGACTTCTGCCATCTTGTCGCGCGGGGTGTGGGAGCGTGAGAGTCTCTTGGGCGTGTTTTGCTTTTGCAAATGACCCTTATTTTTGAATGGTGATATACGCATTTTCTTTCTCTTCTCTGGCCCCTTAACAGCATTTGTTAACAGGCATTAATTTAACCGTAGAAGTTTTAATTTGCTGTCCGTTTAAACTAGGAGGGGTGATGCATCTGTTGGATTTCTGCCTGTTGTGCAGCTGGGAGGAAGGTACACGCCAGGCGAACCATGGAAGGAAGTTGGGAACAGGTGATGTGGTTGCCCAGTGTATGGTGTGAGGAGAGAAATTCCTGCAAGCCTACAATTGTTTTTCTTTTTAAACCTTTATAACAATCGAAGTAAGACAGTCTTATTCATATCGGTACATATTTCACCTTTTTGAAATACGAAAACAACCTCTGTATTTGTACTTCCAGGCTGAGTGCTCTTCAGGCTTGGGAGATCTTCTTTAAATCTCTCTCTCACCACTTGGACCTGCTGCAAAAATTTGCTTTGAATACAGGTAGGGAGCTGAGCAGAGCTCACAGTTCTCTCCCACAAAATATACAGCCCAGGCTTTCTATGGATCAGTGTTATAAATTTGTCTGTATGGGGGTAGGGTGGGGAGTACATTTATTGCTGCTATTCTTAAACAATTGGAAGTCAGAGATCTTGGCCAAACTGCAAAGAATCCAGAGATTTGAATTTCCCTTCTGGTCACTATTGCTTTATGCTGCGGAAACACTGAGAAAGCTTAGGTTACAGGGAAGTGGAATATTTTGTGCCATGGAATAAGTGGTTGAAAAACTTCGGCTGCTAGATTTCTGTGTGTGCTGCATCTGGGGCTAGCACAGAAGCACAATGGGCAAATACTCCTCACTGATAATGTCTTTATCTATCAAATTTATCACCACCCATCTCCCAAATACTCCTCACTGATGATGTCATTATTTATTTATCTATCAATCAAATTTATCACCGCCCATCTCCCAAAAGGGACTCTGGGCAGTTTACAATAAAACATAAATAAAAATATAAAACTATATAAGGCCAGAGGGTGTTTGTCATACCTGCAAAGCCACAGACTTCACAAATTCAGAGAAATAATGCTGTTTAGGCAAAATGAGCAGGTTTTTTGTTAGCATCAATGGCTTGTACTGGGGAAATTTCACAGTGCCACCTTGCTGAACCACCTCAGTTTCTGTAACTAATGAGTAAAGAAGGCATTGTTTTGTACTCATTCCTCCCCGCATCATGTGGAAAGAGACCATGGGGATGTGCTGGCAACATTAGACCTAAACTGCAGGGGGAACTATGGCCTCCATATGGTGTTAACCACTATACTAAGCAACCCCAGCCAGTTTGCCTAATTTTGTGGGAAGCAGAGATTATCGTTCAGCAACATCAGAGGCAAAATACACCTGCAGATAAATACATTTATCTTTGCTGATAATTGGATGCTTAACCCAGCCACTTTTATTTTGAAGGAAAAGCATCCTGCTGGTGAGCTTTTTGTCAAAACAGAGACAATGGACAAAAAGCCATTCTTTCCCTAGCACCCACCACTGGCAAGAAATCCTTGGGATGACCCTTGTACTGAAAAACACTATGAGAAGGAATAAAAAGTACAGTTTCCTCATCCCCACATTCAGTTGATTGCTAGCACAATCCTCCACAGCACAGAGTGGCACAAATACGTGACACATTAAGTCAAAGCTTGATGAACAGGACCATGCAGGTTGCAAATATGGAGGTTTAATCTAGGGTGAACTGTGTCCTGTGAACTTAAAATAAAATTCAGTTTCAGTTCACAGAAAATGGGGGTGGGGGGTAAATTGCTGGCCCACAGGCTCTGTTAACCAGGCTTTTCAATCTGGTTCTTAATCTGTCATGTAAATCATGCCTTTGGTTTAATATGTTGTGTGAACCTGGCCAGTGAATGAATGGGCAGAGGGGCCTCCTAATACTTTCTCCCCAGGTAGCTTTGTGATTCTCATCCTCCCAGATGTAGTAAGCAGGTTAGCAGAAGAGAGAAGCAGCAGCTGCTTTCTACTGCTGCCATGGTTCCTGCCTGGCCTTGTGAGTGGCAAAGCTAATCTATGGTCAGACCATGCTTGGAGTATCATGTGCAGCTCCAGCATTGCTCCATAAGAAGGATATTGTAGAGTTGAAAAAGCTGCGAAAGAGGACAGACAAAATGATTTGGGGGAAACAGCACAATTGAGGCTCTAGCTTGGAAGGCAAGAAGGTAATGGGAGACATAACAGATATATAAAGTCACTCAAGGCATAAATAATGTGGAGTTGAGTTTCCCTCCCTTGCTCCTGCTGTTAAAACTCAAGGTCATCCAGTGAAACTAAACAGGGAGATTCAAGAATACTTTTTCCACACAGCATAGGTAAATTGGAATTTGCTGCCAGCAGTTGTAGAAATGGCTGCCACTTTGGATGGTTTTAAAAGAAGACTAGTTTGTGGAGACTCAGGCAAGCAGTGACTGTTACTGAGGGATGTTTACTATCTCCTGAATTCTAGGGCACATCCTTACGTCCCCCTAACTTTGGCTTGAAGGTTCCTCACTAACTGTTCTTTAAGGACACATAGATACCGTGTGGCCTTTCCTTTACCCAGCCAATTTAGGAATTTTTTTAAATCCAGTGTGGAAGTATTGATCTCCATGGTTTTGCAACACAAGCCTTGCTATATGCATTGTTTGTGTTGCTTCCGTGGTGATGAAGCAGCAGAGGCTGGGATCTATCCAACTCCTATTGGCTGTTTGGTTTGGCTATGGACACCCCCCCCTCCTCTCTGCTCACTGCCAGCTTCCCTCTGTGACCACTTTGCTTTGTGCTGCTAGACTGGCACTTACTGAATTGGGCTTATAAACTAATACAATCCAAGGCAACTCTGAGCAATGTACATCCCAACCATTGTAAATTGGGTTGAAGACATACAATAGACATAGCAATAAAATAGCAACAATTCATAAACATTAACAATATATAGCAACATATGGCCCTGGAATTTAATCCACATGTGAATTACCAAATAAAGACAACTTCTGTTGTTAGGGGGAACCAAATGTAATTCCAGCCCCTAAGACAGTGTTTCCCAAATCTGGGTAAATTACCCAAAATTGGGTAAAAGTGGTTTTTCTTTGGGTAATGGGTTTGTGTGATGTTACCCAATCACAACAAGGACATTTAAATTGACTTAAAGTGTTTTACTTACATTGGGTAAAAAGGACTTTCTGATAAACAGTTTTGGGTAATGAAGGAAAAAGTTTTGGAAGCATTGCCCTAAGATCTGATGAAAAAGCCATGTTGTGCCTGACTTTCTAACAATTGGGTGTTGTGGGGGCGGGGAGGCAGTCCTGCCGATGTCCAAGTTCTGAATCATTTAAGTCTTTTAAAGATGACAACCAGAACCTTGAATTGTACCCAGAAGCTACCTGGGAACCAGTGCGATTTTCAAAGTCATGGTATTACACGGGCAAATTGGAAATCACCCATAACTACTGCCGCTTTCTGGACCATGTTGCAGCCCCATGGAGTTTATATTGAGATAGTCCAATTGAGAAGTGAATAAGGCAATGATTTTCAACCGTGGCAACTTTAAGATGTGTGGACTTCAACTCCCAGAATTCCCCAGCCAACCATGCTTGAGAAACACTGCGATAAAGCATGAGTGACTGTGAGTGGAGCATCCCATTCCAGATAGGGTTGCAACTGATGTACCAGATGAAACTGTGAGAAGGTCCTCCTGGCCACAGCTGCCACCTGCTCATCAAACAGCTGGAATCTAGGAGGACCCCCAGTAGAAGGACAGCAACACCAAGAGATGAGCCATGAGGATCCATGGAAGAGGAACAGCAGCACCCAGATTGCTGGAGAAAGCAGCAGACCAGGACTTCTCTAGAGGGATCTGTGTGTCAGGTCCACATAGAAATAAATGCCTGGTGCTTAAATTGAAAAGTTCAGGGAGGTGATTAAACCTGCCACTGTAGCCTGTCTTAAAATATGCCTCCTTTCCTAGCTGACATCAAGAGAAGTAATTGGTGGATGTTTTCCCACTGGCAGACAAATCCGCCAATCACTGCATCTTGACTTGCCCTCCAGTAAACTTATCAGGGAAACTCCACTTGCCTACTTTGTTAATGAGACAGCACAGAGATCTGCTGGGGGAAAGAGCTAATTTGTGTGGCATGCTTTGTATCACCTCATGAAAGCATGTTTCACTGGCTGTGTGAATGTGTCTATAAGCAGCACTGCTTAATTGCTAGGAAGGGACCTGGGAGTGGGATGGGGATAGAGGTGAGCTTCCAAATGGATCCAGTTGGCCACTGTGTGACACAAAATGCTGGACTAGATGAGATATATCCTTATGGTCTTAACTTTGAAGAGAAGGTGCCAGAGGCAGGGAAGTGTCTCACCCCAGTTTTCCAGCTTCTGCTGAAGAGGGGGACTCACTATTGCCTCTCCTCCTTCAAGTAGAGCAGTGTGTTTCAACCTTGGCAACTTGAAGATGGCTGGCTGGGGAATTCTGGGAGTTGAAATCCACACACATTCAAGCTGCCAAGGTTGAGAAACACTGAAGTAGAGGCTTATCCTTCAAAATAAAAGTGGGAGTGCTAAGCTCCCTTTCCCAAATATGTTTTTAACCTCAGATCCAGCCAGGGTGAAGAAATAGAGGATGATGTTTACACAATGGAACCATTCATGAAGGAGAAGAGCCCAGAAGGGCCTGCCTGCCTGCCCTAAGAAACAGTGAAGACCTACAGATTTCATCACATAAGAAATCAGAGGATCATCCTGCTTCGTCGGCATTCCAGGCAGTAACTTTTTTTTTCATTTTTTTAATCCCGCCTTTATTATTTTTATAAATAACTCAAGGCAGGGAACATACCTAATATTCCTTCCTCCTCCTATTTTCCCCACAACAACCACCCTGTGAGGTGAGTTGGGCTGAGAGAGAGTGACTGTCCCAAAGCCACCCAATCAACTTTCAGGCCTAAGGTGGGACTAGAACTCTCAGTCTCCTGGTTCCTAGCCTGGCACCTTAACCACTAGACTTAACTATTTTGATTTGGATATAAATCAGTGTATAAATCAGTTTTCACCTATTTGTTCAAATCTACTTTGCTGGAAACTGGCACAATCAGTGCCTAGTTGGCCCAATACTTCCTCTGGTTTCTTCCCATCACAAACGCCATGGATGGGGTATGTCATAGGTACAGGTCCCAGAGTAATCCAAGTTACTATTTTATTTCCAAGGCTAAATAAGTGGCAGCTCAGGACAGTTATGGAAAATTGAGCTGAAAAAGTGTAGCTACCTCCTATAGTTCTCATAACAGGAGCCTCGTGGGACTCTAGGCCAGACTCAGATTTGTACTTGCCAGGTTTGTACTTGCCAGATGTGGAATAAAGAAGGAAAGAAAGAATGAAAAGAGGAATAACGTTCGGAAGGAGAGAAGCAGGGAGGAAAGCAATGGGAGAACTGAGCACCTAGGTGTGGAGGCCCCTAAAGGGTAGCTTGCCCCACAGCTCTTCAGTCGTGCTCCCCACTGATCTTTTAAGCGGTGCACCTTAATAGCCACCCTATTGCAGTCTGGAGAGCATAGATGGCATCTGTGACAAGGGTATGGGGGGCGGGATTCATGTGGGTCAATTTCTTTCCATGGAGGGCCTGAATACACCACCTAGCCCTACAAGAAATCTGCTTTGTTCCCATAGGTTCTTCTCAACTCTATTTTACTTTATTTTGCAAAGTATATTACAGTGCATATGTTGCGATTTTTAAATGGAAACGTTCCATGAATGTTTATAAAATTTGTTAATTACTTTGAGAAACTAATGTCTTAACTATAATTAGGATTGAAACCTCCATAACTTTAGTTTAAAAAGACATACTTTAGTAAATGAAACAGGAAAGTAATCCTTGGAATTAGCTCTTTTGTCACCTGCATTTACTTCTCCATATAATCATCGTCATTTGCTACACACTTCTACCCAAAATGGACAAGCTTCTGAAAGCTGTAATGAAAGAGCTCCTCGCTTAGTCTCTTCATCTGGGTTCTAGCAGTCCTTTCCATCTCCTTATCTGAGCCAAACAGATACTCAGGAAAGTATTCCTTCAATTGGGAGGAAAGGTAGAAGTTGTGTGGTGGCAAGTCTGGACTGTATGGTGGGCGAGAAAAGATGGTGAAATCCAGCTCCACAATTGCCTCTTGGATGGCACATGAGGTGTGAGGCCTAGTGTTGTCATGTTGCCACAAAATTTCCTTCTTGACAGCAATTTCCATTTGAGTCATATACTAATTGTCCTGAATCAGTTGGTCAGCCTTTCTCATGTGAAACTGGTCAGTTGCTGTCAGAGGTAATCCACTTCATTCTTGATCCCACAAATTAGCTCTTTCTGGTTCACCATCTTTACCTTTTTTGGCCCAGCGATGCATGATGCTCACGTCAACACAGTCATCCACGTAAATAACCTGCATTTGGCATTGAATTTCAGTTGGAGGGACTCCATTGGCAGTCAAAAATTCTTTAATGCTGTGTTGCTTAAAGGACACTGATGAGTACTCACTGAAGGCTTCTGTTTTGCAAACAGTAGCCACACAACCTTTTCTCACAGCAACTTTCCACCAAGTGAAGTGAAAGAAAAAATGCTAAAAACCTCTTCAGTACTTCTAGCATGTCAGTACTGCCATCCATTGGCAATTTATAACATTGAAAGCATTACTTTTCATTCAATCCTTGTAGAATTTGTCATCTCATAACAGGTTGTCCTTAAAAAGCTACAGCTGCCGATTTTTCATTTGGCCCTTTAGCTCTGCATGTATGGTAACTTGATGAGAAGACATTAGCAGATACCAGCAACTGATCATAGTTGGATGACCTGACCAGCTTTCCTGCTGATTTCTATACTTCAAACCATTGTTGAACAACTGGTCAGATTAGCTTTTCCAGATCAAGCAGGAACGCTACAAAATTCATATGGCATTTATTATTGAAAAAATTATTTTAAGGAGAACTAATTATCAAAATATTTATTTTGAGAGTCCCTGATGCTTTGTTTCTAGATAACAAAATGCATTCATGGATTTAAAAATGTCCAGTAAACGAAGAATGATCTTAGGCTTAAGGCAACTGGGAGAAATTGTTTGTATTGTACATGATGCCAAATACCCTCAGAGCATTCAGTCCAGACATACTCTTCCCTTGTCAGGGTTAAACATGGTGGGGGTGGGGAAACAGTAACACTCTTCTGTATACTTGCAGCGAAAGCCAATTGTGAATAACATCAAATGGTATTTGTAATACCAACATGGCACATCTTGTAGTTAATACTCAAGGCAGTTTTGCTACTATTTTTAAATGTTTCCATTTAAGAAAAAAAATGAATGAGATAGAAACAGAGAAATGTATGTAGTGCTTCATAAACAAAAATGCCTACAAGATTAGGAGACAAACTTGATAATGAGATGTTTACTTAATACACTACATATATGACACAGAGTGCAAAGCCAGCCAAATTTGTGTTGGTGGTTAAGAAAACCACACCCACAGTGACCTCTCTTTCTGCATTCTGTCTGCCTCGCCCTTCGTGTTACACAGGAACATGCCCAGCAACTTGATCCAATAGACCATTATACAGAAGAATTGCCAAACATTCTTTCCTTTTCTGATCTCCCCAGCTGGCAATGTTGTTTCTTTCAGCCTGCATGTAGCAGATTTACGCTCCAGAATTTCCAATGCTGCTGGATTTCACAACATTCTGTGTTTAGGAAAAAGCTAGTCATGGATTTTCTTGGCCCGTTGCAAATGGGAGGCAATGTCCATTGAGAGAAAACAAAGCCAGTCATAGTTATTCCTGACGTGGCTAGAATTTGCCTTCCTTAAAATCGTAACAACTAAAAGAAAAAGTAGACATGTCTAAACCAAGTCTTGGAATGTGGGAAAGATAGGGAAAGGGGAAGAGTTGACCCAGGCTTAAAGCAGTGTTTTTCAAACTCAGCAACTTTAAGATGTGTGGACTTCATGCTGGGGAATTCTGGGAGTTGAAGTCCACGCATCTTAAAGTTGCTAAGTTTGAAAAACACTGGCTCAGAGGGAAGGGGAAACATGGATTTGCAAATACAAAACAAGCAAGTCATACTGACATGAAAGAGGCTGCAAGTAAAAAAAATCTGTATCAATTGACACTAATCATCTTTTACTGTTGTTACTTTCAGGTAAAGTGAGATACAGGTTTTTTCCGCCTTCTAGCAGGATGTGTTGGGTGTATGAAGCAGGAAAATTCAGTGTAAACCATTGGTTAAGAAACTCAGTCATTCATTTGAAGTCAATGCTACTGGCAATTTCAGCTATGATATCAATAGCACTGTTCACAACGCAACCCCTCCATCATAATCAGTTTGAAAAACACTGGGTAATTGCACCAGCCTTTTTGCCAGATGGGCTCTTTTTCTATTTATATTTTAAAGATTGGCGAAGCGTAATCTTCCTGACAAGGTTCTGCAGGCCACACAAGAAGATACGCAAGGCAGACAGGCTCTTGCCAAATACAGAAGAGGATAATGCAAATTAGAGATTGAACCTGCAATAAACAGGGAAGAAACTTGGGAGATCTGGAAGAGCTGAAACTGAGGGCACATCTACGTTATGAAATTAGACTTCCTCAGTGCCATTGAATGTTTATGAATCTTCCTGAAGACCCCGGAACTGGAATTGGTGAGAATGCAAAAAAAAAAATATTGAAAACCTACCTAGTTGTGGCCTATAAACAGAGAATTTATATTAAGTGAGTGTAAGTCATAATCCAAAGATGTTTAGAAACGTTATTCTACTGCGGAGTAGGTTTCAAAAGATTTTGACGAAAGTTATGACAACAGAAGGTAGAGGCAACACAAGAGACAACTCTTAAAATGTTAGCAAGGGTAAGTATCAGATGTCAACTTTCTGGAAACCACCCAGAGTCAGTTTGTGAGTTGGGCGGCCATATAAATTTGTTAAGTAAATAAGTAAACTTAGCAGATGAGAATGATTTGTCTCACTATCTGATTCTCCACTCCAGTGTTTCTCAGCCTTGGCCATTTTAAGAGGTGTGGACTTCAACTCCCAGAATTCCCCAGCCAGCATGGCTGGGAGTTGAAGTCCACACTTGAAGTGGCCAAGGTTGAGGAACACTGCTCTACTCCCACTGCCAGTGGGTCCCCAAATCTCAGCAATTCTTTTCTATCACTTTCTCCCAGATGCCTATGATCATGGGCATTACAGTACCTCAAAGATGGGTAATGCCCTACTGATGCCAAAGCCATGGCTATCTCCTACAGACTTTGCTTAAAAATTTTGAGTGAAAGAAAGTGTTGGCCTGTTCGAAGATATTCTGTTCCACTGTCTTCTTTCCTATTCTTCAAGCTTGAGTTTGAGTTTAACCTTCTGGGCCAAAGGGGAAATTTGTCTTCTCACCAACATGGCATTTCTTCAGGTACCATATCCCCACTTCATAATTTCTCCACTCAGATCCACTGGGTTATGCTCCCTCCCCTTGGAATGGAGGACAAGAAGAAGCCAAAGTAATACGGAAGGAATGCATGGAGGGCAGCTGTAGTTCATTGATCACAGACTTTGGTTTGCCTTGGAAAATCAGATGGAGAGATGGATTTAGAGTAGGGAATGCTGCAAAGGGGCTAAACAAAAATCACCTTTCCATGCTGGTGTTTTGGGTGACAGATTCAGTCACACAGCAGCACAGGAGAATTGAGTCATTTAAGAGAGAAGGCACCTCTTACACAGCTGAAAGTGAAAGAGCTGGAATATTGTATCAACCAAATACAGTTTTGCAGCTTGTTTGCTAAAAGAGAAACACTTGCTCCATAAGAGCCAAAGAATGTGAGTCCTAAGTTTGCTTCAGCTCTCTCACTTAAAACTTTAAATACATGAGGGGCATAACACCTAGGCAGGCACACCTGTGAACTTAACATAGCAGGTTCTGGTTGTTCCTTTCCCAAAACATGGGGGTGGGGGGGAGAAGGGAAACAAGATCCCTTGATCCTTCAGGGGATCATTAGGAATCTCACAATGCCCAAGAAGTTCCTGGAAGTGAGCTACTCCCCTGGAAGGGAGGGGTTAATTCTTCTCTAAATCAATCTACACCTGTCTTTTCTCACCTCCAGAGGTGTTGGACCAGCTCCAGTCTGAATCAGGCCACATAAGGCTTCACTCTGGTATTGGTTTTTAAAGCTAGGGGTAAAATTGAGACTATATGAAATCAGAACAAAGGGCCCTTGAGTGAGCATCAGGAGCATTTTCTTTACCAATAAGAACTATTTCTAAACAAATTTGAATTTCAGTATCTCATTTTCCTGAAATTAAGCACTGGTAATTATTGTTCAATTCAAAAGTGAAATCTTGAATTTAATCATGATTTTTAAAAAATATATTCTTTATATATAAGCTCCCACACATTCCAGCAGGAATCTAACTGCTGGTATGCTGCCTTGTTATGTCCTTTAATCTCATAATCTGGCAGAATGGAGAATTTGGGATCTCTTAGATCAGTGCTTCTCAAATCTGGCAAGCTGGCTGGGAAGTTCTGGAAGCTGAAGTCCACACATCTTAAAGTTGTCAAGGTGGAGAAACATTGATCTAGATAGTGCTGGACTACTGTGTCTGGGACTCCTGATCATGGGCTGTGCTGGCTTCTATTAAACCCAGAAAGTGCATGTTATAACAGGCCTGGGAAAAGCACTGTTTTCTTGAAAAGGGAGTCAGCTTCTTATCTGAACTCTTTTAAGGACAAATTCATTGGCCAGTAAACACGCTGCCTTCATATCATGCTGTCTTTCCTTGGATGCAAGAGACACTCAAGAAGGTACCTCGCTAAAGAAATTGTAGGAGGGGGGCCATGATGGTCCATGATAGCAAAAAATCAGGAGGAGTCTGGTAGCAGTTTTTCCAATCAACAATGTTTCTTAAGAGGCATAAGCTTTCATGAGCTGCAGTTCACTTCACTTCATCAAATTCCTACAGTGGCTAAACCAGTGTTTTTCAAACTTGGCAACTTTAAGATATTAAAGTTGCCAATGTTGCCATCTTAAAGTTGCCAAGTTTGAAAAACACTGGGCTAAACTGATTGGAGATTTACATTGGAGTAAAGTGGGGGGAGAGGAAGACAGGTTGGTTATGCAGATGCAGGTTAGACTGAGACAGATTGCACATTAATAGGTTTAATGTGTTAAAAACCCATTGTATTTGTTGAGACCTTGCCTGAAACCTTTTGATGTAAGTGAGCTCCGCAATTTCTCACTCTATAGTGCTTTTAAAGTTTTGTTTTTCCAAAACAGTCACTTTGAAGTCTGCCTTATTAATAAGCTACTGCCCACACTGGGCAATGACACTGCACTTTCTTAGGCACTGGGTGGCAGGCCCATACTTGCATACAAGCACCCAATTTGAAGCAGATTCTCACAAACAAGAAACAACAGGACAATGGTGCTAATATGGGAACCAGACCATGCAACAACCCAGATGTCTACTCTGCCCCCACATCTACAACAATAGGGCCATCACAGGCCCCAACTAGTACACAAAATTACACCTCCACATGCTTTTCCTCCAATGTGAGATATGCCATGGGATATATGCAAGCAGACTCAGAAGAAGGAGAAGTAACAGAGCATTTCAACCTATGACAGACCTCAAAGTGACTGTTTTGGAGAAACAGAACTTTGAAAGTACCATTAAGTGAGAAATTGCTGAACTCACAAAAGACAATCACAGAAGGTCTCAGCAAACACAATGGACTTTTAAAACATTACAATTCCTAATTGACAAAGTACTAGCCATCTGTCTCACATATAACCTACATCTGCATAACCAACTCATCTTCTCCTCCCTTTCCCCCTCACCGCACCCCACCCCAGTTGAAACCCTACATTATATGCATCTGATGAAATGAGCTACAACTCATGAAAGCATATGTCTTTTAATAAAAGTTGTTAGTTAGAAAAAGTGCTACCAGATTCCTTTTGATATTCTGTAAAAGAAAGCAGCACTGGTAGAAGTCAAGGAGAGGGTAGAGAATGGGAGGAGTTAATGTTGAAAAGACACTGAAGAAGTAAAGAATAGTGAGTGTTAGGCACAGTGTTTCTCAACCCTGGCCACGGGAAGATGCGTGGACTTCAACTCCCAGGATTCCCTAGCCAGCATGGTGGCTGGGGAATTCTGGGAGTTGAAGTCCACACATCTTCCCGTGGCCAAGGTTGAGAAACGCTGGTTAGGCACCTTTATAAAAGGAAGGGGAAAATATTGGACACCTCAAGAAAGTGCTGTGTGTGTTATATGATTATAGCAGCAAGACTTTTATATGCACAAAGAGGGAAAGATCCACAAATTCCTACAGTGGAGGAATGGATGATCAAACTGATGCAACTGGCCCAAATGGCCAAGTTAACAGTGTTGATAAGAGAAAACACCATGTCTGGATTTGTTTCTACTTGGCGACCACTTTTAGGCTATCTGTTTGTGTCAGAAAAAAATGAAGTTTTGATTTGGGTTTTGATGATTAAATGGTCTGATTTTATAGAAATAATGTTTCTGTGGTTTAACTAATGGTAAAAGATCATATTTATAAATGCATTTATTTGGAGAAGGTCGGAAGTCACTTTCTTTTTCTGCTTTCTCTCTAATTCTGCACTTTTATAGTTTTTTCTTTAGCTCTGTACTTTGTCTTATCTATATTCTATATTTTGCATTTTAACTTTACTTTGAAAATTAATGAAGTTCTTTAAAAAAGAAAGTGCTGTGTGTGTTGTGTATATGAGCTTGTGTTGTGGAGAGATCCGTGGTAGACTGTAGTACTCATATCTGTAAAACAATAGGAGAGGGGAGTGGTTGCCCTCCTATTCATTATTCTCACCAGCAGGTGGCAGTAGAGACTAAAGGGGAAAGAAGAAAGGAAAAGGAAAAGGAAAAGGAAAGGAAGCTTTTTCAAGGCCAGCTAGTCTCCTCGTGACTGCATCCATACTGTTTTCTTGAGAGTTATAGAAATGGTTTGCTTGTTCTGGGATGCTTTTGATTTTCCTGTCTAGCTTGCAGGCCTGGTATTTTCTTGCAGTCACCCACTGAAATAGTAAGGAGGGAAGATTATCGGCAACCTCTAGCAGCAAACAAATTGTTCAAGATTCTTCTCCAGGTTAAATGTTCTAACAGTTGCAGGGGGAGGGGGAGGGGGAGGCAGGAAGCACTATGTAAAGATTTCTATACAAACTAGTATGTAAGTGTGCATATGTGTGGGGGAGTTTGGATCTGGAGCAGTGTTTCTCAAGCTTGGCTGGTTTCAGATGTGTGGACTTCAACTCCCAGAATTCCCCAGCCAGCAAGGCTGGCTGGGGAATTCTGGGAGTTGAAGTCCACACATCTGAAACCAGCCAAGCTTGAGAAACACTGATCTAGAGTAATTCTACTTCATTCAGCCAGGCTACAGGAAGACTGAGAAATCCTTGTCCCTCTGCAGTTGTTGGGTGCCAAGACAATTCATCTCTGAATACCCAAACTTCCCTGCACCCTGAGGAGGCATTTAGAGGCACTTTGATGCCAATGTGTGTCCATGCTTTGGTGTGCCTGTGTTGGGGACTTGGCTCCCCCAGTCCTTTCTGTTCCTTACATGGAGGGGTGTCCACAGGTATTGTAAGAAAAAGTCAGGATGGTACCCATGAGATCAAAGTCTTGCCTCTTCATTACATGCAGGACCTCCGTTGTGCAGGTGTGGCCACCATCTTGCCTTTTTTGACCCCTCCCTGTGGGCACCCTCGATTCCTAGCATTCTCCATTAGCATAACATACGAAGGATGCCATTTTGGGAAGAGCTGTAGTAAAACACTTCTGGACTGTAAATGCCCACTTGTTTCTCATTAAATCATTGGAAGCAGCCTGAAGAGTGGGTGGGTGACAGAAAATTCAGTAAATACCATACTTGGTTAATTTTGAAAGCATTGATAGGAATGCAAAAATAGGGAAGGGTGTGCTATTTAATTTCATACGAAGTTACAAGATGTAAGCAACAGTGCCTGGAAGACAGACCCACTCAAATTAATTTCCCTTTAACTGTGTCCCATATGAGTCTCTCATCATTTTTATGTGGATAAAATGTTTCTGCATGCACATTTTGCCTCCTAAAAATGTACACATCATGTGATTCCCCCCTTTCAGGTCTAGAACCTGAAAGGCTTCATGCTTAAGGCGGGACTAGAACTCACAGTCTCCCAGTTTCTAGCCCGATGCCTTAACCACTACGCCATACTGTCTCTCTTCCTTAGAGTAAAGCCTTTGAAATAAATAGGACAAGATAGTCATGTGTGACATAAATGTCATTTGGGTTTGGTTCAGTTTGTCATATGACCCAGTCATGACAGTTTATTCTGTTATGTGAATCCTACAGATTTAAATGATCTAGAGCAAATGGGACTAAATCTGGATCTCATCCAGAATTTTAATCCTGCTGCTTTAAAATATCTGTTTTTTTAATAATTAAAACAAGGAAAATAAAAAGAACACTCTGCATATGTCAGAGGGAGACTTTTGTAGAGCAAGCCAAAAGAAACATCAACCCAGTTTTCTGCACACGTTTGGAATTGTTTTGCTTGAACAATGTCCCACCTGAGGAAAAAAAAATCACAGCCTGAGTCAAGGCTGAGCTTTTACAAAAGAAAGATGGCACCAGCAACTCTCTGACTAAGTTGGCACAACACCCTAAAATGCAGTTGTGTAGTTTGTGGGTCAGCATACAGTGGGAACCTAGCCATTATCTTAGCATGCTATGTGGAATTGGCCATCATGTTAAGCCATAGTGTTTGTTTGTTTGTTTATTTAATTTTTATCCTGCCTTTATTTTTATAAATAACTCAAGGCAGCGAACATACCCAATACTACTTCCTCCTCCTATTTTCCCCACAACAGCAACCCTGTGAGGTGAGTTGGGCTGAGAGAGAGGGACTGGCCCACGGTCACCCAGCTGACTTTCATGCCTAAGGCAGGACTAGAACTCACAGCCTCCTGGTTTCTAGCCCAGCACCTTGGACATAGCATGATATGCTAAGCTATATCTGTTCTGCAAAACTCTGGTTGGCAGCAAAGCGATCAACGAAGCTAGTTTTTGCTGCTACCTCGTGTTTTTCGTGGTATTTCAGCCCAAATATGATAGATGAGTGTTATTTGAACAGGTGTTTTGTTGATGCAGGTATAGGGTTTAGTTTTGGTGAACTCAGCCAGGTGGCTGTATTTCCCTATATAATGGGAGAGCTTGTCTTGCCCTTACAGCGAAATGCTTTGCAAGGAGCACAGATGTTTGAACAAATCTTTTTTACTTGGTAATCACAAGAGGTGTAATACAATTTTTGACCACTTGGTGACACTATTTGCAGAGTAAACAACATGGGATTCTTTGGCACTTTTAAAACTGAGCAGGTTTACCATGGCATAAGCTGTTTTCTTGTGTACTGTCGCTATTTTACTCATAAAGGTTAACATCATGATCAGTTGGCACACATATAGCTAACATTTTGTGTCAAACTAGAGAGGAAGAACAATTTCCTCCTTTAACCAGAAACCGGAGAAAGCTAGATATTATTCATGCATTATATGTATAAATGGAATGCAGAAAACAGTGTTGGATCGAGATATAGTCATGTGTAGAGTAGATTCACTGAAATCAAAGGGCTTAAATTACCACTAATGTAAACCCTGCTGATTTCAACAGCTCTATTAAAAGCATGGCGGAATGGGGTTGCAGGCCACTGTTTGTGTGTCCATAAAAATTAATAAATACAACCAGTTGTGGCTTTGTCAACAACTAATGCTAAAATTTTAGATATCTCACTATACATCCTCTCGACTTATCATTAGCTAATTTGTGGCAAAAATTAGGTTTAAAATAGGGGGGAAACCCCCCCGCAACATTATATGAAATACAAAGCAAAGACTTGGAGAGTATCATTTGAAGGAAGGTGTAAGTGGCTGTAAGAGACTCTTCTTTGGTCCTATTGGACACTGGGGTCCCAATATGGAGCCCAGAGTGGCACAGTGCCCACTGACAGGTTCTTGGTCCTCGGTACACCAAGACCCCAACCCTGAATAATGGGTGTCCCAGGTTCTTTTGATTAAACAGAAAGCCAGCATGCTGTAAAACAAAGGACCAAATTCAAGTATAAACAGTATTTTCAACTGTGCTACTGGGAAAGTAGATCGCAGGAGTATTTTTATTTTTAAAAAATTGTGGGTGGCTATAGCGCAGAGCTGTGCTTGACTTCTGGTATAACTGAGTGTTTTGTGATTGTCCACAAACACACACACACACACGGCAACCATCTTATAAGAATATTTTTAACAATCCAGATGTGTCCACTAGCCAAAATGTGTTGGGGAACTAGCTCTGGACAACATATATGGAGCTGGGATGTAGTTGAAGAAGGCAGAGAAAAAAAAAGAAGTGCTTAGAATTGCCTACTTTAGACTTGAAGCCTCAATCTCCATTGCGGCTGAAATTAATATTCAGTGGCAACATGACTATTATCAACATTTAATGTTTTGAAAATACATTGTACATTGTTCAGTTTTGTTTAATAACAAAATTCATGTCTTTCCCACTTTTCCATCATGGCCTCTCCACTTCATTGTTTGTGATCTTTGGCCTACAGTTCAACCCAATGGCCAAGTATATCCTCTTGACCTGAAAAGATTTATTTAGTCTTCTTTTAGATGAACTGACCAGTGCAACAAATCCAAAAGGAGTAACCTCCCTGCACTACCTTTAACATTGTTGGGACCATGTTAGATTGGTATTTTTGAGACCTTTGAAGGCTTTGTTGTTTATTCGTTTAGTCGCTTCTGACTCTTTGTGACTTCATGGACCAGCCCACGCCAGAACTTCCTGTCGGTCGTCAACACCCCCAGCTCCCCCAGGGACGAGTCTGTCACCTCTAGAATATCATCCATCCACCTTGCCCTTGGTCGACCCCTCTTCCTTTTGCCCTCCACTGTCCCTAGCATCAGCATCTTCTCCAGGGTGTCCTGTCTTCTCATTATGTGGCCAAAGTATTTCAGTTTTGCCAGAGCTAGTTCCCTCAAGTGAGCAGTCTGGCTTTATTTCCTGGAGTATGAACTGGTTTGATCATCTTGCAGTCCAAGGCTCTCTCAGAATTTTCCTCCAACACCACAGTTCAAAAGCATCGATCTTCCTTCTCTCAGCCTTCCTTATGGTCCAGCTCTCACAGCCATATGTTACTACAGGGAACACCATTGCTTTAACTATGTGGACCTTTGTTGTCAGTGTGATGTCTCTGCTCTTAACTATTTTATTGAGATGTGTCATTGCTCTTCTCCCAAGGATTAAGCATCTTCTGATTTCCTGACTGCGGTCAGCATCGGCAGTAATCTTCGCACCTAGAAATACAAAGTCTTTCACTGCCTCTACGTTTTCTCCCTCTATCTGCCAGTTATCAATCAAGCTGGTTGCCATGATCTTGGTTTTTTTGAGGTTTAGCTGCAAGCCAGCTTTTGCACTTTCTTCTTTCACCTTCATCATAAGGCTCCTCAGTTCCTCTTTGCTTTCAGCCATCAAAGTGGTATCATTTGCATATCTGAGATTGTTAATGTTTCTTCCAGCGATTTTAACCCCAGCCTTGGATTCCTCAAGCCCAGCTTGTCGCATGATGTGTTCTGCGTACAAGTTGAATAGGTAGGGTGAGAGTATACAGCCCTGCCGTACTCCTTTTCCAATCTTAAACCAGTCCGTTGTTCCGTGGTCTGTTCTTACTGTTGCTACTTGGTCGTTATACAGATTCCTCAGGGGGCAGACAAGATGAGTTGGTATCCCCATACCGCTAAGAACTTGCCACAATTTGTTATGGTCCACACAGTCAAAGGCTTTAGAATAGTCAATAAAACAGAAATAGATGTTTTTCTGAAATCCCTGGCTTTTTCCATTATCCAGCAGATATTGGCAATTTGGTCCCTAGTTCCTCTGCCTTTTCTAAACCCAGCTTGTACATCTGGCAATTCTCGCTCCATGAATTGCTGAAGTCTACCTTGCAGGATCTCGAGCATTACCTTACTGGCATGTGAAATGAGTGCCACTGTTCGATAGTTTGAACATTCTTTAGTGTTTCCCTTTTTTGGTATGGGGATATAAGTTGCTTTTTTCCAATCTGATGGCCATTCTTGTGTTTTCCAAATTTGCTGGCATATAGCATGCATTACCTTGACAGCATCATCTTGCAAGATTTTGAACAGTTCAGCTGGGATGCCGTCATCTCCTGCTGCCTTGTTATTAGCAATGCTTCTTAAGGCCCATTCAACCTCACTCTTCAGGATGTCTGGCTCTAGCTCCCTGACCACACCGTCAAAGCTATCTCCGATATTGTTATCCTTCCTATACAGGTCTTCCGTATATTCTTGCCACCTTTTCTTGATCTCTTCTTCTTCTGCCATCTTTGTTTTTGATCATACCCATTTTTGCCTGGAATTAACCTCCAATGTTTCTAATTTTCTGGAAGAGGTCTCTTGTCCTTCCTATTCTGTTGTCTTCTTCCACTTCCGCGCATTGCTTGTTTAAAAATAATTCCTTATCTCTTCTGGCTAACCTCTGGAATTTTGCATTTAATTGGGCATATCTCCCCCTATCACTGTTGCCTTTTGCTTTCCTTCTTTCTTGGGCTACTTCTAGTGTCTCAGCAGACAGCCCTTTTGCCTTCTTGGTTTTCTCTTTCTTTGGGATGTATTTTGTTGCCGCCTCCTGAACAATGTTGCAAACTTCTGTCCATAGTTCTTCCGGGACCCTATCTACTAAGCCCAGTCCCTTCAATCGATTCTTCACCTCCACTGCATATTCCTTAGGAATATTAGTGAGCTCATATCTAGCTGATCTGTGGGTCTTGCCTAATCTCTTTAGTCTGATCCTAAATTGTGCAAGAAGAAGTATGTGATCTGAACTACTGTCAGCTCCAGGACTTGTTTTTACTGACTGTATAGATGTCCACCACCTTTGGCTGCAAAGATGTAGTCAATCTGATTTCTGTGTTGTCCATCTGGTGAAGTCCATGTATAAAGCCGTCTCTTAGGTTGTTGGAAGAGAGTGTTTGTTATGCAGAGTGAATTGTCTTGGCAAAATTCTATCGGCCTATGTCCTGCTTCGTTTTGTTCTCCCAGGCCATGCTTACCTGTAATTCCAGGTGTCATTTGACCGCCCACCTTAGCATTCCAGTCTCCTGTGATGAAAATAACGTCTCTTTTAGGTGTGCTGTCCAGTAGGTGCTGCAGATCCTCATAGAACTGCTCTACTTCAGCTTCTTCAGCATCTGTGGTTGGGGCGTATATTTGGATCACTGTGATGTTAGATGGCTTGCCCTGAATCTGAATTGAGATCATTCTATCATTTTTTGGATTGTATCCAAGCACTGCTTTAGCCACTTTACTGTTAATTATGAAGGCTACTCCATTTCTTCTGTGGTCCTCTTGTCCACAGTAGTAGATCTGGTGGTCATTTGATGTGAAGTGGCCCATTGCAGTCCATTTCAGTTCACTGACGCCCAGAATGTCTATCTTTAATCTTGACATCTCACCAATAACCACATCCAATTTGCCCTGGCTCATAGATCTTACATTCCAGGTTCCAATGGTGTGTTGATCCTTAGAACATTGGATTCGCCGTTCACCACCAGCACCGTCGGCCGCTAGCCGTCCTTTCGGCTTTGAGCTAGCTGCGTCATCACGTCTGGGGCTAGTTGAGCTCATCCTCTGTTCCTCCCCAGTAGCATTTTGACCATCTTCCGACCTGGGGGTCTCATCTTCTGATGGTATACCGACATATCTCTGGTTGTACTGATCCATTGAGTTTTCACGGCAAGAATACTGGGGTGGGTTGCCATTACCTTCCCCAGGGATCGCATTTAGTCTGACCTCTCTGTCATGACCTTCCCGTCTTGGGTGGCCCTTCACGGTTTAGCTCATGGCATCATTGAGGTGCTCAAGCTCCAGCACCACGACAAGGTAACGATCCTTTGCTGGAGCCTTTGAAGGCACCAGGCTAGAAATATGGAGACTGTGAGTTCTAGTCCTGCCTTAGGCATGAAGCCAGCTGGGTGACTTTCGACCAGTCACTCCCTCTCAGCAACATCAAACCACTCCCTGAAAACCGTGCCAAGAAAACTGCAGGGACTAGTCCAGGCAGTTGCTGCAGTCAGCACTGACTCAAAGGTCAGTCCCTGCAGTTTTCTTGGCAAGGTTTATGCTTATTCCCCCCCCCCACCCCCGGCACCTTTACATCAGTACATTTAGAGTCTAAAAGTCCCTAGGTGTGCAACATAGCATGGATGCTTGGAAGGGGAAGAACTAGCCCAGTGACACTTGCCTTTCTCCCAGCAACCACAGCTCCCTCTCTTTGAAGGCCTTTCTCCCTTTGTGACATCGGCTGCCTCTGGACAAAAGTTCTGGAATGGTGCTGGGCAGGGCCCAGCATTCAGAGCAGCTCTGAACAAGCTCAGCTTGGCAGTTCGGTGCAAGGCTGAGCCAGGCTAGTTAGCTGAGGACTGATGCTGATTTGAGAAAATTATATCCTTTGCCTTTGTGAGTTTGGGGTGAGGAGAACAGATGCAGGTGGTCTCCTGAATGCTGCTACTTATCCAGTTTTATTAACTTCATTTGGTTGGTTGGTTGGTTGGTTGGTTGATCGATCGATTGATATCTTGCCATTCCTTCAGGAGCTCAAGGCCCTGGACATACCACTATCCCTTCCCATTTTTCTCCACAACAGCCTTTTGAAGTAGGTTGAGCTGAGAAAGAGTGTCTGGCCCAAAGCCATTCAGAGGGCTTCTGTGGCTGGTCCCATGCCTTCATTATGACACCACAGTGGCTGCCATTTTAAGAAGAGCATAACAATTTTGAGGATGTGACAGTTTTTCCACATGGGGTAATCATTTGGTTTTAGACATGCCTTTGTTGATTGGTTTAATTAAACAGGCATTTTTTTAAAATCTCCAGGGATCTTTCCCAATGCTTTATCATGGAAAGATATTAAAGTATTACCTTTTTGTGGCAACAATATATGAGGATTAAGACCTCCAAGGAGGAACAGGAACTAGGGGGCTTTTTAGAGCTTGTCAATGTTATGAAACCCTGCTGACAAAAGAAAAGGCTTCCAGGTTGCAGTTTTAATAGAATTCACTTGTAATGTAACCCAATCATTTGATAGTTTGGTAGATGTTTGAAAATTCATGTGCGTTGAGAAAATTCATGTGCTTTTCTTCTAAGGGGTCCCTTGCAGCCCCAGCCAGGAAGGTAAAATTCATGTGCGTTGAGCCAACCAACACCCTTCATACTTTATGAAAAAACACAGTAACCACCACAAAGAAATAATAAGCAGAACAAGTGAATCCACTGAATGATAATATAAGAACGCCATTCTATTATAGCAGTGATTCTCAACCTTGGCCATTTTAAGCTGTGTGGACTTCAACTGTACATAGATATAAATTTAGGGAAATTGTGCCCTTAAGGGCACTATATTTTTTATGTATTTCAGAATCCTGCTCCTGAAAATAGTTGCTCAGGTGACAATATTATTCTTTGCGTAAGTTCAATGTAATTTCTGTACAGGGTGTGAAGTAGAAGTCATTCAATTTTTGCTTAGAAACTATAAACAGAACAAAAGAAAATGCCACGCTTTAGCGGATGCAGGGCAGTCAAGGCAACAACCGAGCTTTCAGCTCAGCCCCGCTTCATAAAGGATAAGCGATGCGGTGCTGAAAAAGATTCTGCACATGGAAATATGCCTCTGTCAATGTGTTGCTGGTCGAAGCGTTGGAGTTTACAGAGATCCCAATTCAGTGGAGAGAAAACGCTCCCAAGGAGCCGGCTGCCTATGCCAGCCAATCCGGCGTTTCGCTCAGCATCCGCGCAGAGGCGCGCTCAGACAGCGTTCCGGGGCCTGAGAGCGCAACCCGGGAGCCTCGGGGCCATTTTGCCGCGCCGACGGTGTCCGCCGGGGGTCGCCCTGCTTTGCAGGCAGGCGGGCTGCGGCTGCGGCGAGACGAGGAGCGGGAGGCGGAGGCGGAGGTGGAGCCAGACGGGCGCAGTGAGCGCCGTCTGGCCGGAGTCAGGGCGAGCGGCGCGCTGAATCAGCTGGCAAAGCAGCTGAGGCGGTGCCGGGATAGGCTGCTCACCAGCCGGTCGGGGCTCCCGCGCCGTTCTCAGGAGGCAGCGGCTGGCCAGTCCAGGGGGCGGCAGTGGGGAGGGCGGGCGGGCAGGCTCCCTCCGTGTGCCGCCGCCGCCGCCGCACCGGACGAACCTCTGCATGCATCTCGTCGTTTGATTCGGCGGAGCCGGAGAAGGGGCTGGGGAGGCTGGACGGCCTCGCCCCCCACTCTGCCGCCTCCCCGCAGCCCCCAGAGCGCAGCCGGTCCTGCAGGACCTTGGACAGAAGCCCCGGTGCCCGGAGGGCGCGCACTGCGGTGGGTACCACGGAGACGGCGCGGCACGAGCGGGGACGGAGGAGGAGGAGGAGGACAACAGGCGCCACCGCCTCCTTTGGGGAGGGGGAGGCGGGGGGAATGCAGCAAAATTGCGGCGGGAGGGAGGACGTGTGGAGCCCCGCGCTCCCGCGCGCGCGCGCGCGGAAAAAGCGAAGCTCGGATGAAGGGAAGAAAGACGATTTGGTGGAAGAGAAATATTTCTCCTCTTAAAGGTACCATCATTTCTAGTTATTTGGTAGCCAGACAGGAGATGAGGTAGGCGGTAAATATGCATGGTGGGTGTCTTTAATTAAAAACATGGGTGACTGATCTCTTATGTCCGTGCGTAGGAACTGAATGCATATGGATGGTGAGGTACCGTTTTAGAGAGAGGGAGAAGCATCCGACATCTTCCATGATAAATCAATTATTCCTCAAGGTGCTGGGAGACTCTTTGTTTTGCTGCGGCTGACTAATATGGCTCCCTCTTTAGGAAGCATCCCCGACAGACTTTATGCATCCATGTACACTTGCCAATATAACACTGGGGCAAGGGTATCTGTGTAGCCTTCCTCTGTAAAGACACCTAGCCTTTTCCTTCAGCCTTCAGGTGGAGTAGCATGTAGGCCATTTATATAAAAGGAAACCCCAGCAGGTCTTGGTGGGGGGGGGGTTGCATTAGAGGTGCCATTCCTACAGGGCTTTGGGCTTGAAATTCAAGGTCCCATTTTGCAGGGCAGTCTTTGCACCTGTCCAAGTCAGGTTTTAGGTGCCCTCTCCCCCCTCCCCCCCCCACGGCATAAGGCGATTTTATCCAGAGTCTAGCACAACCAATTATATCACTGGTGGGCACACAATTTTGGTAGGGAGAAATGGAGAAAAGTAATAAAAGTAATAAAAGTAATAACACTCTCCTTAATATAAACACCCTCAGAAATGAATATAATAGACTGGGGTTAGTAGTACAGTACCAGAAAGCAGGAGGCTGTATATCTGGGAGAAAACAGACCCTGCCTGGGCTTATTGGAACTGTTTTTGCCTTTGGCAGGTGACTTCTGAATCCGAGTCATTAAGGCAGTGACGGAAGGGAGAGCAGAGCAGGGTTGAAGCAGAGACCCCTCTGCCCTGGTGGTGACTGCACCCAGCTCTGTCCACTTTGCCCTGCTCCCAGCCGCCAGTGCACCATGGGCACTGTGTTAAGCCTTTCACCCAGTTACCGGAAGGCCACCCTCTCTGAGGATGGTTCGACCACAGTGGGGCATTACACTGCAGTCCAGAACAGTAAGAACGCCAAGGATAAGAGCCTGAAGCGCCACTCTATCATTTCAGTGCTGCCTTGGAAACGCATCGCGGCTGTGTCTGCCAAAAAGAAAAACTCCAAGAAGGTGCAGCCCAACAGCAGTTATCAGAACAACATCACGCACCTCAACAATGAGAACCTAAAGAAATCTCTCTCCTGTGCCAACCTCTCCACCTTTGCCCAGAACCAGGGCAATCAGCCTACAGCTCCAAGCCACCAGATTTCCAGCTCCAAGGGCACCCTTTCTTCTGTCAAGAAAACCCCTCACCCCAGCTGCAACTCATCTGGCACCCCCAAGAGGGTCCTTGTCCAAGCCTCAACCAGTGAGCTGCTACGATGCCTGGGGGCATTCCTCTGCAGACGCTGCTACAGGCTGAAGCACCTTTCCCCCACCGACCCAGTCTTGTGGCTGAGAAGTGTGGACCGGTCTCTCCTTCTGCAAGGCTGGCAAGACCAAGGCTTCATCACTCCAGCTAATGTGGTCTTTCTGTACATGCTTTGCCGGGATGTCATCTCATCCGAGGTAGCCACGGACCATGATCTTCAGGCTGTCTTACTTACCTGCCTCTATCTCTCCTATTCCTATATGGGCAATGAGATCTCCTACCCTCTCAAGCCTTTCCTGGTGGAGAGTTGTAAAGAGGCATTTTGGGATCGTTGCCTCTCCATCATCAACCTCATGAGTCCCAAAATGTTGCAGGTCAATGCTGACCCACACTTTTTCACTCAGGTCTTTGCTGACCTGAAGAATGAGAGCAGCCAAGAAGAGAAGAACAGGCTGCTCATTGGCCTGGATCGGTGAGCCAAACCCCTTGTCATTTACACGAAAGGGAACTGCCTGTTTTCCTTGTTTTATGTTCTTTTTGTTTTTCAAACAAGCCAGGACACATAGGTGAGACTGGACAGGTCTGAATGAAATCAGCCACCCACTGCTGGTCTCCACCATTATTAGCTTGGCTTCTATGAATCAAAACTGACAAGAGATGAAATGGGTTTGCCTGTTTGGTTTTCTGTTTTGCTGCATGTGATGGATATGGCTTCCTTTCCACAGATTGTAAACCAGGAGAGGGCAAAATGGAGTGGAGAAGCAAGCACTGCAATACAAGATCATGGCATCCCTTCACCTTTTGCTTTGGCCTAAACAGCTTGTGAATTGGGGTGAACTAGTGTGTAGGATGTAATTCTTCACAGTGGAAGGCAGTGGAAGAGAATGGTATTTACAGTTCTTAAGAAGAAGGAGACCAGATCCAGTGGATGTTCTAGCATCTGGTATTCCAGAAAAGGGATCCAAGAATGGGATTTTTAAAAATAATAATTTAAATGTTATTACTTGGTACACCAATTTGAGCAAAATGACACCAACACAGTACCGATCTCCAAAATGGACTCTTACTCCATGATAGTGTGATTATATTGAGAAACAGAAGTGGGTAAGGAAAAGTCGGAAATATACAGGAGGCACACCTGATTTTGTGTGTTATCACCTCTGGCACCCATTTCATTGAGGGCCTATGACCTCGGCTCCATAGCATTCTCTCTAAACATCAGTGTCAGATTTGAGAATCCTTTCCTGCTAAGGTAGAAAAAACCATAGGAGTTAATATGGACTGGGAGGTGAGATTCAAGATAGCTCCAGGGGACAGATACTACTCAGCTGGTATTGATTTGCTGACAAGTGATGTATGTTGGTTGGTATTTGACTGGTTAAAAATCGTTAATTCTTTGGGGGCGATATTTGTATAATATAACTTTGCTGTTTTAAACAGGCTGAGTTTGAGTCCCTTGAGATTTTTCTGAGCAGCTGCAATAAAGTTCCCTAATTCAATTATTTATTAAAAAATGTTAGGCTCATGTTATCACATGTAGGATTTGGTGCTGAATTTCAGTGTAGAAATGCTTTTCTTCTAAGGGGTCCCTTGCAGCCCCAGCCAGGAAGGTAAAATTCATGTGCGTTGAGCCAACCAACACCCTTCATACTTTATGAAAAAACACAGTAACCACCACAAAGAAATAATAAGCAGAACAAGTGAATCCACTGAATGATAATATAAGAACGCCATTCTATTATAGCAGTGTTTCTCAACCTTGGCCATTTTAAGCTGTGTGGACTTCAACTCCCAGGAATTCCCCAGCCAGCAATGCTGGCTGGGGAATTCTGGGAGTTGAAGTCCACACAGCTTAAAGTGGCCAAGGTTGAGAAACACTGTATTACGGTGTTGAGGATTGTGACTGAAGGAAGTTGTAATCTAAACCTGCAGCAGATACAAAATGTTCACATATTTTGTATATTTTCTAGAGTAATGTTGCAGATGGTTCTTTTGGGCCACAAATCTGTCCCCATGCTTGGAGACTTTCTCTTCCACCTTATAGACCTACAGTTATATGCCAAGAGCTAAGAATTTGAATATTCTCCCCCCACACTGGACATCTAAATATTTAATTAACATTAGATTTTGATGCTTAGATATTTATTTTGTTTAGTTTTCCAGTTCCTAAACAATAAAGGTTAAAATATTCTGATCTTCAGGGATAGTCAAAAGTGTATATAAAAAAAGGGTAGTGGGAGACTGAATTTTCCTCAGTTACTGATAATATGTATCAAATGTCAATAGTCCAGGTCTAGGGTTCTGTGGAAGATGTGAACTTTTGCTATGGAGGTCACCTCCTTCACTGTCTTTAAGTTCTCACAAGCTGGACAGTTAGATAGTATAAAGGCAATAATGCTCTGGGGTGAAGAAGGCTGTGGATAAAAGGATAAGTTAGAAATATTCTAGAAAGCTCTTCTAATGCTGCTGCTGAGGATGCTGGCATTCTAGCAGAAAGGCAGAGGGAGGGCTATATTGTACTTTATGTCTTTAAATAGAGTAGCTTGCAATTAATTAAAAAAACAGCAAAGCACTATTAAAAATGCAGAGGAACATAAAAAGCTGTGAAATCTGAAAAGGTCGAAGCTGAGAGGCTGTGGCAGACTGGAACTAAATACTTATGTTACGATGATTATACAGCTGCTGGGTTTGTTCAGCAGGTCTTGCCACCGCCTCCAAAGCTAGGCCAAAATCTGAGCCATTAAGAAGCGAGACACTGACTGTCAAGCCACTGTCTGTCAAGCGTACTGTTGAGTTTGTAAAAGAAAACTGAGCCCTGGCATCATAGGAGAGGAAGGGAGGGCCCCTCTACAGTTCTCCATGGTGGATGGGGAAGGGAGGCAAGACATCTCCTGTTCATTCATGACCATTTGCTTCTCTGAAATGGGTGGCACATGAGATCATTTCAGTCTCCCTTGGAGACCCCAGTTCCTCATTCAGCACTGTGGCTGACTTCTGGAACACTTTAGTGGCTCAGACTAAATTTTGGTATGTGTTTGAAGAAGTCATTCCCCTGACTGTTCAAAAGACAGTAAATCTTTTTGCTCTTCCTCTCCTTTTTAAAAAAGACATATATATTAAAGGGAAATCACAGTTCTACTCATATGGGTATGAAAGCTTAAAGCTGCAATCCTATGCATGTTTACATAGAAATAAGTTGCATTCAATGAATCAGGCTTACTTCTGAGTAGGCATGCTTTAGATTGCACTGCATGGGAAGCAAATGTGATTTGGTGGTATAATTGATGTGCAAAATGGTCTTGGCCTGATCCTATGTATTTACTGTTTTATAATAGGGGGAAAAAAGATCAACTGACATACTTGATATAGAAGAACAATGAGTGAGATTGTAATATGCTGCTGTATGAAATGAATCATTTTAGAACAAAATCTATGCTTATGGCAAGAGGAAAAAGAAAACCTAATCCTTTTCTGTTATTCCATTATTGCTTTACAGTAATACTGTGCATGCCAAAAGCAGCATTGTGACTTTTGACAACAGGCAAAACTTTAGAACAGTTGATTGTAAAAAGAAAAAACAGCAACATAATAACTCACCATGCACAAATTTCAAGCAGATCTCCTCCTGCTGACTTTCATCCACACCCTCATTTCTTCAAATCAATGTATTTCATCTCAAGACTTCTAGATATTTTCTGATATTAACTGTACACAGTTCTTAATGTTTAGCTCTGTTCTAAACTATTTTTTCTCAAAGGAAAAAACAACAAAAAAGTGTGCCATTTTTTCACTTGAACATTCTTCAAAACTACATTTTGGAAGTGGGAGAAAAGAAAACAGGATCTGCTAAATTCTATATGTCTATGTATGTTAAAGTTTTTGGATTTTTTTTTAGTGTGCAATCCCTTCTGTAGATATTTGTTGACCAAAATTGGTATTATTGCTTATTATTACTTAAATTTATTTATAAATGGTCTCTTTTGTATGTATGTGTACTATAGTGTGTTTGTAAGTATGTGAGGTTTATAAATATGACAAGACTGTCACAGAGCTGTGTGTGCCTGTAACTTAATGCCCCCTATTTTTATTTATTTTTGTACTGTGCTGATTAAAAATAAAATGCACTGACCATCCATGACACAGAGGATTTTCAGAGGATTTTTTAAAAAATTGCTGTCTGATGGAGGGGAGATGGTATTAATGACAAGGAAGACAGTGGTAAATAATGGAGCCTCTGGGAAACAGCTGAATTTACCCCAGCAAAAGATAGTTTACACCAATATGATCTTAAAACTGGTTCAGTTACTTTGATTCATAGATGTGGTCTCAGATGCTACACCTTAAACAAGAGTACCACACTCAGAATCACAAAGTAGATATTTATCTTAATCAACTTCCTGGAGATCTCATGCTTTAAACATAGAATACATCAAGAGAATCAGGAGATTATATTTTTTAAAAAAAGATCATATAATAGAGGAGGGAAGGGGAAGAAGTCTAAAACTATTACCATAGTGACTGGAGAAAATGACACAGATTACCTGAAATCATGTCATTGCTTTCCCTTTTTCCCTGAGAAGAGCCCCCGCTCTACCAGTCCTGACCATCCATGAACACTTTTCCTGATACCACAGGGAGCATGAACTACCATGTGATTCATAGGACACAGCCATTCTTGTATATCTAGCTCATAATGAGCTCTTTCTTTTTTATCTTTAATCAGGATGAACCACTAACAGTGCAAAACCCTGAAGCACACTTTGCTTCTTCAGTAGGAAATCATGCTGAAACAGAGGACAGCTTCCCTCTCCAGTAGCTCATAGCTCTCCTAAGCTGAATTAGTTGTTGCCATCTTAGGACTCCTTAGTTGAGAAAGTTGAAGAAAAACTGAAAATATAGCAGAATTTGAGTGGTTTGTTGGGTGGAAGCATCTTACTTCAGAGAAATTCAATTTAGTTGGAATGCCTCCAGCCAAAAATTATGTTTTATTAGAAGCAGTGCTCTGTAGAGATTTCCCTTATTGGTTGCAAGCATCAGGAGAGAAATTTGTTGCTAAAACCCTAGGCTTTGGCCAGTGGGGAAAATAGGGTTGTTCTTAATTCTAGTTTGGTTTCCAAAAAGCAGATAAATGAATGTTAAAGAGCATCTCAATTTTACTCCTAACTTCAGTACTGCATGTTATTCTAACACTCCAATTTGACATCCAGCCTTGTTATTTGCAATCACTCCTCCCCCTCCCCACTTATTTGATGTTTAAATTGCAAGATTAGCTATGGCAAGACAGATTTCCTTCCCTCCCCCAAAGTCATCAGGGCTAGGATTGCAGCATCTCACCATAGAATATCATGTGAAATTACAGTATTTAGGATTTGCAATCAGAAATAAGAAAAAAGCATATTTTAAACCCACATTTTAAAGAATGACCTATTTATTCTACAAAGAAATGGACTTTTACAAATATATTTATTAGAGATAAGTAATTAATAATCCTGCTAAAAATTTCAAATAAGTCAGCTGCAGGTGTATTAGAGAGCTGGGACACGGCACAAAAAACTTGTACAAGAGAAAAATTAAGTGTTTATCATGGGAAAAAAAAACACCCATATGCTTGTCCTATAGTCACATGTCTGTTACATTTACTGATTTAAAAGATACAGCAAGTTGCCCTTCCCAAATAGAGTTCAAGATAGTTTCTTAGCAAACTCAGTAATTTAGTGAATGTTTTTCAGTGCTAACTTGTCCACAGGGAATTAGAAATTATTTTAAAACATTTTTTCAATTGTTAAGTTCTATACATTTCAGAAAACGTAGAACCGAAATCATGCAAGTGGAGTTGGGTACAAGTGAGAGTCCTTTTATTTCAATTATATAAACAAAAATACATCTTAATTATGAATAGGACTTGTGTCCACATTTCTGTATAAACTGTTTTAAAATATTAATTACACTATTACCTCAGGCTTAAAAATCAGGCATACAATTAAGAAATAGTTAATTTATAGATAAAATCCAGAAACGCACACATAAGGCAGAATCCAGTATCCCGTGAGCAGCTCCTACGCTCAGACTTCCTTCTCTCTTCTCCTCCTCTCTGCAGTCCCATGCCCACCCTCCACACTCCCCTGGTGATTGGGTGCCCTGCAGAGCAAGTTGAGAGTGCACAGAGGGGAGGAGGAATTACCTGCTCCTTTTTCGTAGCAGAAACTACCTTTGTTGATGCAAACAGAGTACTGGATTCGATCTGCTCCCCCACCCCCAAACATACACACAAATCAATAAAGATAGAAATACTGATAATTCATTCAAATCAAAATACTTCATTACACATTATATAATCAATTTAATAGATTTATATCTTTATGTGGAAAGATTTCCTCTGCCACACAATTCTCATAAATTTGGTCATCATTCAAATCCAGCCTTTATTTTGGGCTATGAAATAAAAGTGCTAATTTTAAAACTTCTGAGGCTAATTTGGCTGCTTCGAAAGTAAATGTTTGAAGGCACTTTGGTAAGGCAGAAGGAGAGAAAAGAGGACCAGGAAGGTGAGGCAGTCCACTTTCCTATTTGCAGTAGAGAAAGGACTGCAAATGCTCAGTCTGGGCAGCTAGATTGGTCAAGATCCAACTTCTTTTTCAGAAGAAATGAAGGATCGGGCTCTCCTGCTTGCTTTTCATCATGGATGTGCTGGCATTCGGGGACATGAACAAGAGAACACATGAAGAGACTTCCATAAACTACAATTATATTGATTTCCTAGGGCGGCAACTTTCATTCTGTTTGCTGGTTCCATCTATGTTGTATTTTGTCTCCCATAAATTCTAGCCAGATAGTTTCTGACTGGGAATTACGGGATTTAAGATAAGATTCCCTATCTGGAAAGCACTTTGTTGAAGAAGCCCTTTTAAGAGCACTTGAAGATCCTAGAAGATTGGACCAATCAATAGGAAAAGAAAGGACTAGAGATAGCAATCCTTTTCATGGAAAACTAATTAGAAAAGGAGAGCAATAACTCATCTTGGGCAGATGCAGATAGTCCCACTTAGGAAATGAGGCATATTTAAGAATGACTCAGAAGCAAACAATAAGACTTCTAGTAGCTAGTCAGGCAACACATGTTTGCCATTTTGCACCTCCGCTCACAGAAATGGGAAGTACTGCCTTCTTACACTTAAAACAGAAGCAGGCATACTGAAGCAATTATCCCTACCATCACTGCTTTATTCCTAGGCTGTGTGCAGTCGTAAGTATTTAAGTCCTGACCTGTCCAGCAGTGTCAGGTTTGCAATTATTTATTTACTTCTAAGTGGTTCAAAACAGCACATCTCCTCCCTTGTTTTAAGATGCTGGACGTGCTCTCTATCAATGTCAAATAAAGCATGTTTATTTTGGCACAAGAAGAAACAAAGCCCTGCTAACAAGGCTACACTACACCTCAGCAGAGAGCTGCACAAGCAAAAAAGGCAACTGCAAGTCTACACTGGGCAGAAGGATGCCAGCTGCTCAAAGGAAGCACCTTATATACTGGCCCAAGCTATGGGCTCCAGTGCTTGCAGTAAGAGCAGAACCCGAAAGTCAGCCATTAAGGAGAATCTGAGCCAAGCTGAATACTAAAAGGGGAAGGGGAAGGTTTGCTAATATGTTACAAGCCAGACCCACCAAGAAGTCATACAGGAGTACAGTGTAAGCTCAGCAAGTCCTTGAGTTCCACCATAGAACTCACCAACAAAACAATGAATTCCCAGCCTGAACACTCTCAGAGGGTCAGAGGAAACCTCTTTGGAAAAAAGATGGAAGAGGTGGAGCAGCCTAGAGGGAAGTAACTTCCAGCCTCTTATCCTTGTGCTACAGAAAATCTCTTTCCCCCAAATATACAGTGGCTCCCATTTAAAATTAAGATTTGGCATTTGTAAAATCCAAAGTGGTTCATTCTGTTTCTTCCCACACAAGTCTTTGGTTCCTCCCAATGCAGCCTCAACTATTAGTTCTACAATAATTTTATACAGTATATCTGGGGAATTCATTAATAAAAAGCACTTTGGTACAAAATGGATTGGACAATAAATTAAGCTCGTAATTGGCTTAATGGAGGGAGCATTTCAAGTTCTCGATTCATAGGGCTTTAACAAGGTCTAGATGTGTGTCACAAACACTTTCATACCCCTCCCTCCATAAGACTGAAGGCACCAAGACTGAAGGAATCAGAGGCATGTGGAAGTCTGCTTTGCGGGAGAGTAATATTAATTCTCAGGCACCCAGAGGATGAAACCTGTCCGATCCTTGATAAAGTTTGGCTCTGACTGGTTGATTTTGGTTTTCACTGAAATGCTGCATTTTCGCCCATGCATGCTGCACTGGACAGGGTTGGTGATGTTTACTTGCAGGCGACGGTTTTCACTGTAGGTGAAGAGAGAAAAATGAAACAAAAAGGATTACAACCTGAAGGAGGAAGGGTTAAAGGATGTGTTGTGAAGGGAGGGAGGAGACAAAGAATCTGCACTTGGAAAGTTTGCAAACGGTACTACAATGTGAATTTCATAATTATACAAAGCATCGCTGTTAAATATCAACTATCTTCAACTTGAGAAGCCACCTCATCACACTTGAGAGGCCATGATTAACAGGCAGAGATTACAGCAGATCAGGCAGATGCAGAAAAGGAAGAAAGAATGATTTTAGTCACAGAACTGACAAGGCAATAAGGTCTGGCATCTTGTGTTATTGGCCAACTGTGGCTTATACATTCCTTGGATTAAGATCAGGAAAGTTATAGGCAGAAAACCCATCCAAAGAGAGGAAGGAACAAGCCTCCTTCACATATCCCCCACCCTCAATTTCATGAAGTGGGCTTGCACACAAATCCATTATTGCAACACAATTCTGGGTGAACAGGAACCAGTCTGTAAAATTGTGTTGCATGGTAGAAGTTACACACACGTATCAAACATTTCATGCATGTCATTTGTGCAGAAATATGTTTTCCCCAATGTACATTTCCCTCTGCTCATATGACCATCCCAAAGCTGTACACTTTCTAGTGCAGGAGCAGGCAGCCAGTACCCCCAGGTACCTGCCAGTCTCCTGCCCAGTATGACTTTGAATTTGTTCAGAATTTTTAAATTAATAAAAAATATTAACATATTTAAAATATTAAAATATGTCAGACTGCTAATCAAAACACCAGCTTCCAGGAACATCTTGAAAGTTAAAATGGTAGGTGCTTGTTCAGAAATGCACTCATCTGCCCAGACAAAAGGATTAAGAGAAGCTGAGATGAGACAGTGGAGGTGGCGGCTCCCAATCCCAGGCTGCCAGCTCAGTTGTGTTGCTTTCAGTGTGTACAAGGCAGGAAGCAGGTACTCAAGCAGGAGGCAAACAAAAGCCGAAGGCGTGAAACTGAGTAGTCTTGTCTCTTTCCAGCCAGAAAGCATAGTTGCAGTCACGTGATTTCCCACTTAGTGACTGCTTTGCTTAGTGGCAGAGTTGCTGGTCCCAATTAGGGTTGTTAAGCAAGGACTACTTGTACCCGATTTCTTAACTACTCCGGTCAGCTAGAAACGAAATTCTCCTTGGAAAAATACAACAGGTCAGCTGATTATATATCCTCCAATACTTTTAAAAGCTCTACCTGAAAACTGGATTATACTCAGGGAAAATCAGTACATTCCAGTTTTTCATTTTTTATTAGTATATTATCACAATGCTGATTGCCAAAATAGGTAATTCATGTTCAAAAAATGCAGGAAATGCAATAATCATTTTTCCATATTTGGCAGCAATGTTATAAACTCAACAATTTTGGAAGATAATTCAGCACAGAATGAAACAAATTTTAACTATCAACTTCTGACCAGCTTTGTTCTTTTTCTGTTAAGCAGAACTAAGTCTTATATTCCTGCAAAGTACACAGAGCTGGCTCTGTACATGATAACCGTGGCTAGGATAGTTTATCTTTCTTTCTGAGAATTATACATAATTCCTTCTTTGGAAGAATAGCAGACTAAGCTATGGGAGTATGCATCAATTTAAAAAGAATAATTTTGTATTTTTTTTAAAGAAGTCTGACATTGAATTTGACTGAACTTGAAAATCATTTATGGACTATAATGCTGCACATGGACCTGAACCACATCCAAAGGTTGAGCTTCTCATATCATAAGGTTTTAAAATACTAGATTTTGTCTGATTTGTTATAAGGACAGGCTTCCTCATATTAGACAGAAATTCCTATTAATTGCTAGTATTACTGTATATTGGTGACCTTGGCTAATACTGGTTATTGATTTGATTTTGACAATGGTCTTAAATTGCTAAATTGATGCACAATCACCTTTATACTAATCTAATGTTATTGATTACAGGTAGTCGTTGTTTAGCGACTGCCTTGTTTAGCGACTGCTCAGTTACAATGGTGATGAAAAAGTAACTTTATGACCAGTCCTCAAATTTACAACCTTTGCAGGTCTGTAAAGCAAAGAAAAGCTGAAGTAAGATCATAAACATAGCTGTTTCACTTAGCAACTGCTTCGCTTAACAACCAAGTTGTCGGTCCCAGTTGTAGTCACTAAACAAGGACTATCTGTATTCAATTTTATGCAGTTTGTACATCAATCCATCCATCCGTCCTCTATTTATCAGCCTTCAAGTCAATGATGATTCCTGGCAACTGCCTGGACTAGTCCCTGCAGTTTTCTTGGCAAGATGTTTAGAAGTGGTTTGCCATTGCCTGCTTCCTAGGGCTGAAAGAGAGTGACTGGCCCAAGGTCACCCAACTGGCTTCATACCTAAGGCACTCATGGTCTCCGGGTTTCTAGCCTGGTCCCTTAATCACCACACCAAACTAACTCTCATTTTTTTTAGCTCCTTTATTTTTCTTCTTTTTTTCTTAGTTGCCTTTTTGAATATATGATGAGAAAAATAAGAACAAATCCTTTAAGACACAATTTTTCAAAGAGCTTTGACAATTTTTTTTTCACTTTTGCAAACCAGACCTATATTACTAGTATATTATTCTTCCTGTGCTTTTCATCAGAATTGTAATTCTTTCCCTCACGTTCTAGGGGAAAAGAATTAAAGCCTGGTATAATTGGTACTTAGCTTTTTATTTCTGTTCAAAATCCTAGGTGGACTCATTAAATTTCACAGAACTTATTTCTGAGCAAAATGCTGAAGACTGTGCTCTTAATATTAAATATCTGACATATTTTTGTTTTTTTAAAAAGCCACACATATGTTCTTTCAGATCAGGGTAATATTAGAACAGCAAAGTCATTCACATTGAATATTTCTTCAGTTTCACCACCCTAAGCCGCATCAAAAATCCCGGCTTAATCTGCTATTTTTGCAGTGCATTAGCAGACTTAGATAAATGTACCTTAAAGCCACAACAGATCACAGGTGCTTAGAGAGACAATATAGTGGAAATCACTGGGAATGGGGTCAGGACAGCACAACACTCTGTTCTTTCAAAAATAGCAATCCCCACCCCATTCCCAGGCCCAAATTGCCAGGACAAGAAAGCAGCAGACTGCTGCTTTTATACAACATGATGGCTAGTGATTCTGCCTTTTCTGTCTCAAGGTAATGCCCATTTTCTCCTAGTTAACTTACCACTCCCAGTCTCCAATTCCTTCTACCAAATGCTATCCTGGGTCAAGTGGAATGGGGAAATATCCTTTCACAATTCTCTAAGTAGCCTGATATGTCTGAGTTTCCTAATTTACCATTCAAAGCCTAAGAGCAGACTTTGGCTTGAAAAACATTTTGCCCCCTGAAATAAAGGAAAGGCTTGATCAGTTAGAATGGTACAGCTTTCTAAGTGATTCCATGCTAATATCATCTGGATTTGGAACAGTATTCATTTCTCTTCCTATTGGAAACATAATCTGCTTTTGCTCTCTTTCACTATTTCTACAGCCAAACTGTATTTCCACCTGTGAAAAAGTAACATATTAAAACTGCTGGAAATCCATTATCATGTCTGATAATTTTTTTTTTATATTTGGTGGCAATTTTTAACGTTCAACAAGTTTGGAAGAGGATTTATTATGGAATGGAACAGATCTTAAAATAGAATTCTCTTTCCTGTCTGCTGCTTTTCTGCTAAACATCACCAAACCTTATATGCCTACAAAGTATATGGAGTAGTCTCTGTATATGATAACAGCTGCCAGGATGCTCAATGCCTCTTACTGGAAATCATCCACACTTCCTTCTCTAGATGAATGGCAGACCAAGTTGTGGGCATATGTAACAATGACTTCCTATTTGAAAAAGGAGTCTGATACCACATTTAACTCTGAAACCATTTATAGATTATAATTCTGCACATGGACTTGCACTGCCTCCAAGAATTGGGTTTCTCTTCACGTAAAGTTTTAAAACATTAGATGGTGCCTGATTCATTACAGTAAGAATAAACTTGCTTAGATTACATAGACATTGTTACGAATTCTTCACTCTGATTGATGATTTTTATTATTTTGGATTTTTTAAATAACTGAATATTTGATTTTAAGAATGGTCTTGAAGTGCTAAATTGATATAAGATCACCTTTAGATGCAGTACTAATCCAATATTACTTTGAAAATTCTTACCCAATTTTATTTAGCTTGTAGATCTCATTTCTTTTTCTGCTTTTTTTCTTGGTTGTGTTTTCAAATATCCATTAAAATAAAACTTTTTTTTTAAAGTAACATATAGTCCAATTGGGTGTTGTTAACATATAAAACAGAACAGAGACAAGTAGTTTTCTTTGAATGGTCTCTGTCCTCCAACTCTGCCTTGATTACATATCCTACGTTTTCCACTGAGGATTCTTCTAATGGGGGAAAAATGGCTTTTGGGAGCAGAATCAATATTTCTACAGTTGATCTTGACAGAGAACAACTCCACATAGTTTAAACAGTGGAGGGAAAAGCATTTTTTATGCTTTTACAAGTCTGAAGGAAGGAAAGAAGATAAATTCATTTGGGAGGAACGAAGCATACCATATTTTCTGAACAGTTTAAACTCAAATTCTATATTCCAAATAACCTAGAATGTGCACACGATGACTTCATATTGTAATACTGCTTGAACAACAAGAAAAGGAAGACACTGAGACAGATAAAATTATTAGATTCAAAGATTGGAGCAAACTGCCTAGGTAACTCTGGTTTTTGTAAATTCCCTGTTGGATTTTGAACCAGTTTTATATGGTGCCTGCTGATTTCATACTTTTCTCTCAAGCCATGATAGCTAGATACTAACATTTTAAAGAAATAAAAGTACATTTTCTCATATAGCTAAAGCCGGAAAATTCATGCACATTTCAAATTGCTAACTTTCATTGTGAAATCGCAAATATGAACAATACCCACGTTACTGATTAGAAGTCAAAATTGATGATTCTCTCTTCTTTTACAACTTCCCCATGTCTTACCATAACAGAAACTCAAAACATGCCAGCTCAAATATGGAAGTTCATCACCCTGAAATATCAAGGAGCATCTTGCTTATCTAAAATAGATTTAAATACTGTGGTAATGCATGTCAGTGTGTGGGAATGGACAGGAATGAAGCCAGACACAGACATGGAACTAGCAAATGAATACCGTGCTATTTATTGCTATACAAGCTGAGTGTACACAGTGAATTTAGGAGAATGCTAGTTGTGTGTGTTTGTGTGTGCGCGTGGGTATGTGTGTACTGACCAAGCATCAATGTAAATACGTACACTAACAAAATGTAACTATAAAGTATACGAACAGAATTTAACTAAATGACTTAAACTACTCCTTTACTTTATTATACAAAATGCTTAGCTACTGGTTTCTTCCTCCTCCCACACCTCCTTATCTACAACACAGGCTTAGGAATGCTAACAACTTCTCTCCTTCTGCACATACTCTTGTTCAGATATCCGGCACCTGAACCACTTGGAGTTTGCTTTGCCACTGCCTACAGTCCAGGGCTCCATTTTTGTTTCTGCTGGCTTTTTGCAGATTCTTCCTCCGGCTTCAGCTGCCTCAGACTCCTTCCCAGTTTCTTCTCCCTGGCCATGGATCATCCAGTTCCAATCTTACAGCTGCCACTTCCACTTTTCCACATCCTGTCTGGTCACCTTTCACTCCAGCAACATCTCCTGCCAAGCCTAGAAGAAACCCCTTTTTATCTATGTGCTTTGGCTTCTTTTATACATCTTTCTTTCAAAACATACGTGCCAGCTTTCAGGTGACTAAGGAGCAAACTTTTTTTTTCCTTTTCTGCATACTGCCTATGTGTCTAAGCCATGCATCTGATTGTCAGACCACTACCGAGCAAAAAAAAAAAAAAAAAAAGACAGTTGCACGTAACATTTTCTTGTTTCAGGGAAATTCATCTTTCCACAATGCAAACAGCATTTTTTCCAAAGAGAATATGATAAGGTAATGTACATGTACAAGTCACTTCTCTATTTATGTTGGGTTCAGCTTCAACATATTTAGACAAATTAGAACCGAAAGCAGATGGGCGATATCTTTTGAAATCTCAGAAACCAGAGAGGATGCTGCAGAAGATGCCCAACATTCAGGGGCGGTTGTTTTAGCACCATGTACTGTACATCACTTTTCCCCTTCTCATGACGTGTTTATAAAGGCAACAAAAGCAAAACCATAATTATGCTGAATGTGAAAAATACACACCATGGGATGCCTTGTACAAAACTATGCGTTTGTGTATGTAGAGTATACTCAATTTTCAGAACAAAGCACAAACACAGCACACAAGCTATTTTGTCACAATTTTGCAGAAGTCATTTGCAGGCAGCCACATGTCCACAGACAAGTTAGTAGCTTCTGGCCTTGAGAGATTTCAGAAGTGAATCATCCAATGTGCATAAAGAGAAGTTAGTTTTCCATCTCCGACTATCGCTAGATCTGGGGCCAACTTGTTCGCCCTGTTTATCAAAACAAGTGGTGAAGAGGCTTGAAGTAAGGATGAAAAATAAGCATTTGCTTTTCTAGTTTATGCATGTGGTTTCTTCCAATTTAAAAACATATTTTAAAGCCTGTTAAACTCATGTATATTACTGAGGTCACAATTTGCAAGAAAGGAAAGGAACTGTAGCAACAATAAGCATAGCCACAAAGGGCTTTCAACATCTGGCTTTTCAAACATTGCTTCATTCCTGAAGATGGACGTGGATATTTCAGAAATGAAATTCATGGCTAGACAGAGCAAACACAGATTCAAAAGGCTGTTTTCTTTATGATAGTCTTCCCCAGTGCAGTGCTTTTCAGTTGAACTATTGCTCTCATCGCTCCCAGCCATACCTTTCAGGGATGATTATATGGTTTGCATTTTCACTAATTATCTTCAGGTATACATATTACAAATTCTGCCACCTGATATTTGTTTTTACCTCTTGGTGAAAGTATAGCAACAAGGCAGGCAGATCACTGAGAGTATTGTATGCTCTCATGATGGAAGGGAAAGATAGGACACCAAAACTGGCTTGTTCTGATGCAGCTTCCCAACTGAATGCTTGCTTGTTACTGGACAATCCAATTCTAATCCCAACATTTAAATTACACTATACCACTCTGAAAGACACACTATAAGAAGCAGGTTCATAGTGTGGGAATGCTCACTGCTCACATCTTGTCAACTTGAAACACCCCATGCCTTTAATAATCTTTGGCTGATATATAGAGTTGCTTTGGCGAGATGGGCAGTGAAGAAACGTGAGGAATAAATATTTCACCTGAGACCCTATCTGGACACATAATAATCCTACTTGGATTATTGCAATGTCTTACACGTGGAGCTTCCTTTGAAGATTAGCCATTTGGAACATACTACTCTACTGCTACACATCTACAATGGTTTGCAGACAGTTTAGGGAGCCCTTCAAAATGTTGGCCATGACCTATGAAGTCCTAAGTGGTTTATGACCAAACAAGGTGAAGAAATGCCTTTTCTCATATGTTTCTGATCTTGTGGTTAAAATGACCTGCAGGGATCTTCTTTGAGTTTGCCATCTGCAATGATAGATAGATAGAGTCCCTCTTGGGGTGGGAGAAGGGTGGGAGCAAAAATTTGAGAAATAAATAAATTTGAGAAATAAATAAATTAGAGAGAGAGAGAGAGAGAGAGAGATATGCCCCCACCTACCCACCCAAGGAGATCTGCCTGGTCTCAGCTGTAAAAAATTAAAAATGTTTTAATTGTTGTTGTTGTGTTGTTGTTTTGTTTGTAAACCACTCAAGAATTGTGTGGTACCTAAACTAATTAAACAGATACATTTGTTGTGGACATCTTGTATATAAATCCCATTGACTATAATGGAGCTGCACATAGTAGGAATTGTCTCATTTAATTTATATTCTAGACTTTGATGTGACATTTTCATAAAAACAGTTGGAAAATCGTATTTTTTCTTTGAAAGTGCAATATTCCCCAGCAAATTGTCTGGTTTGTGAACTAGTAATAATTAAGAAATATGAGGTAAAAACAAGACCTGGAGCTGACTGTAGTTCAGATCACGAACTTCTTCTTGCACAATTTAGGATCAGACTAAAGAGATTAGGGAAGACCCACAGATCAGCTAGATATGAGCTCACTAATATTCCTAAGGAATATGCAGTGGAGGTGAAGAATAGATTTAAAGGACTGGGCTTAGTAGATAGGCTCCCAGAAGAACTATGGACAGAAGTTTGCAACATTGTTCAAGAGGCGGCGACAAAATACATCCCAAAGAAAGAGAAAACCAAGAAGGCAAAATGGCTGTCTGCTGAGACACTAGAAGTAGCCCAAGAAAGAAGGAAAGCAAAAGGCAACAGTGATAGGGGGAGATATGCCCAATTAAATGCAAAATTCCAGAGGTTAGCCAGAAGAGATAAGGAATTATTTTTAAACAAGCAATGCGCGGAAGTGGAAGAAGACAACAGAATAGGAAGGACAAGAGACCTCTTCCAGAAAATTAGAAACATTGGAGGTTAATTCCAGGCAAAAATGGGTATGATCAAAAACAAAGATGGCAGAAGAAGAAGAGATCAAGAAAAGGTGGCAAGAATATACGGAAGACCTGTATAGGAAGGATAACAATATCGGGGATAGTTTTGACGGTGTGGTCAGTGAGCTAGAGCCAGACATCTTGAAGAGTGAGGTTGAATGGGCCTTAAGAAGCATTGCTAATAACAAGGCAGCAGGAGACGACGGCATCCCAGCTGAACTGTTCAAAATCTTGCAAGATGATGCTGTCAAGGTAATGCATGCTATATGCCAGCAAATTTGGAAAACACAAGAATGGCCATCAGATTGGAAAAAAGCAACTTATATCCCCATACCAAAAAAGGGAAACACTAAAGAATGTTCAAACTATCGAACAGTGGCACTCATTTCACATGCCAGTAAGGTAATGCTCGAGATCCTGCAAGGTAGATTTCAGCAATTCATGGAGCGAGAATTGCCAGATGTACAAGCTGGGTTTAGAAAAGGCAGAGGAACTAGGGACCAAATTGCCAATATCTGCTGGATAATGGAAAAAGCCAGGGATTTCAGAAAAACATCTATTTCTGTTTTATTGACTATTCTAAAGCCTTTGACTGTGTGGACCATAACAAATTGTGGCAAGTTCTTAGCGGTATGGGGATACCAACTCATCTTGTCTGCCCCCTGAGGAATCTGTATAACGACCAAGTAGCAATAGTAAGAACAGACTACGGAACAACGGACTGGTTTAAGATTGGGAAAGGAGTACGGCAGGGCTGTATACTCTCACCCTACCTATTCAACTTGTACGCAGAACACATCATGCAACATGCTGTGCTTGAGGAATCCAAGGCTGGAGTTAAAATCGCTGGAAGAAACATTAACAATCTCAGATATGCAGATGATACCACTTTGATGGCTGAAAGCGAAGAGGAACTGAGGAGCCTTATGATGAAGGAGAAAGAAGAAAGTGCAAAAGCTGGCTTGCAGCTAAACCTCAAAAAAACCAAGATCATGGCAACCAGCTTGATCGATAACTGGCAAATAGAGGGAGAAAATGTAGAAGCAGTGAAAGACTTTGTATTTCTAGGTGCAAAGATTACTGCAGATGCTGACTGCAGTCAGGAAATCAGAAGACGCTTCATCCTTGGGAGAAGAGCAATGACAAATCTCGATAAAATAGTTAAGAGCAGAGACATCACACTGACAACAAAGGTCTGCATAGTTAAAGCAATGGTGTTCCCAGTAGTAACATATGGCTGTGAGAGCTGGACCATAGGGAAGGCTGAGAGAAGGAAGATTGATGCTTTGGAACTGTGGTGTTGGAGGAAAATTCTGAGAGTGCCTTGGACTGCATGACCATCAAACCAGTCCATACTGCAGGAAATAAAGCCAGACTGCTCACTTGAGGGAATGATATTAAAGGCAAAACTGAAATACTTTGGCCACATAATGAGAAGACAGGACACCCTGGAGAAGACGCTGATGCTAGGGAGAGTGGAAGGCAAAAGGAAGAGGGGCCGACCAAGGGCAAGGTGGATGGATGATATTCTAGAGGTGACGGATTCGTCCCTGGGGGAGCTGGGGGTGTTGACGACCGACAGGAAGCTCTGGCATGGGCTGGTCCATGAAGTCACGAAGAGTCGGAAGCGACTAAACGAATAAACAACAACAACATCCTTTCTATTAAAAAATTATTTAACATACACTTGGCATTGGAATATTATGAGAGGAGAGCCAGGAGCCAAAATGAAGGACAGGAAACTAATACAAAACAGTAACATAGCAGTTTTCCAATTCCCCATGTTTTCAAAAATTGAGCATCACCACTAGTGGGACTGAAAAAAATTCCCAAATGCCTGGAAGTAATTTGGCCATCGTAGATCTAAGCCAGCTTCTGATTATCAACAGTTCAGAGAACTGCAGTGCTTGCTGTGAAACCTAACTGGAGCTCCTGGAAGCTTTAGTCCCATCCTGAAGGAATCGTGAACTGCTTTGTGAGTGTATGCCCCCCCCTCATATTATGATCTGCACTCATTGGCAGAGTTGGCATGACAAGCTTAACACTCTGAACCATAATCTTAATATATAGATTGGGACTGCAAAACAAGATTAGATTAAGATGGGGTTGGCTAGTATGTAGTTCAATGTATTATGGCAATAGAGCCATGGTGTCTGAATATCATTAGTCTTGAACAATCCAGATTAAAATGGAAGAAATTTGACAAGCTAGAGATGGTTACAACTGAAAAAAATCACTCACAGAGTTCCAGTGAAACAGTGAGAGAACAGGAATCACATGTGCAGGAAGGAAGTAGAGCTGAGAAAATGGTGATGAAGGTTGGAGGGAAAAAACATTGTTTCAAACACTACAGCTTTCAGTCTCAGTCGCCATGGTAACCTTGATTTTAGCATTCAATCTGATACAGCATCACTGCCAGCCAACCAGAAGATGAAAACAACATGCATGTTCTTATTAGGCTTGTAGCTAAGGAAGCTAGATCAATGTATGCTTTCTGCCTCTTCAGCAGATGCTGTTTACAATTCCAACCAAAGATCAATTAGTCCGTACTATGAACTATAGTAAGCCTTGTGTGGCGCAGAATGGTAGGCGGCAGTATTGCAACCAAAACTCTCCCCACGACCCAAGTTCAATCCCAGAGGAAGCTGGATTCTCGGGTAGCCAGCTCAGGTCGACTCAGCCTTCCATCCTTCTGAGGTCGGTAAAATGAGTACCCAGCTTGCTTGGGGAAGGTGATGACTGGGGAAGGCAATGGCAAACCAGAAAACGTCGCAAAAGAGGCATCCCCCCCAGAGAGTCAGACATGACTCGGTGCTTGCACAGGGGACCTTTCACTTTCACATGGAATATATGTTTTTATCATCTGACAGCATTCCAGCTACCTTGTTTACACACGCAATTGTGCGTATACATACTTGCCTACTTGGATTCCTGGAGCATCCAAAGTTGCTTACTGAACAGGATATTGAACAGGAAACAGCAAAGCAAGAGGTAGTTATTAACAGAAGCACTAGAGGGTTTCTGTTTCATTCTCCTGCACCACACACAGAGTCCCTGTTGCTGGGTGAACTGAGACACTAGGTGCATTGAGTAGTGATGAATCAGCCTACCTGTTGACCTCCAGAAGCCTCCCTTTGAAAGCCCTACCGCACCAGATCTGAAAATTAAGCACCTGTCTGATAGAACTGGCAGTTTTGCTTGTCTAGCTGCATAATTGTTTTAATCAGCATGTTTTAAAATTGCATCTGGCTACATCTCAAATTTCCTGTTCTTCCCCACTCTCTGCTTTCATCAAGACTGTTTTTATTTTATCTAGGCTAGCAATAACCAACATTAATTCTTGCAGAGCCTGGCCTCCCCTCTCCACCAGCCTCCCCACTTTGAACCTCAATCCTAAGCAAGTGCAGTGAGAACAATGCAAGAATGGAAAGGATTTTTCCCCCTCTGAACAGAGATGGATTCTATGTGTGACCTAACACTTGACTTGCCTGATCCAGCCGACAAATGAAAACAACTCAATATCAGTAGTAAATATTGAATCAAGATTATACGACTGCAGCTAAAAGGCTGAACCATAAGCAGTGAAGTCCAATTCTAATCTTGCCAATGCTATGAACTTAACTGAGTTTTGACCTCTCACCACCTTCTCTTGCTATATGGGATAAGTGTATTCACCAGTCTACAGAGTGTTCTAAAACAACTTTCCCCAGCTTGAGGCCCTCCAAGCCTCCTGTAGAATCACGCTCATATCCCTAGCCAATATGGCTCTGACTGTTATAAAGGTTCAGAGAGTTCAGTGTTCTAACACACCACATAAATGTTAACCTATCCTTATTTCTTCTGACCTCTTATTTCATTTGAATTCTTTGCAAGTTGCCAACATGCTCAGAGAGATTCATCAAGAGCCAGCATTCAGGGGACAGAGTACTAGGAGGTAAAAAGAAGCCACATGAATGCATTCAGAAAAGGAAGCACAGCAAGCAATGGGAACTCAAAGTTGATGGAAAATCTAACACCAAGGAGACATGAGCTATGGAGAAACTTTCTTCCAGAATCACAGAGGGTGCCAAAGGGAAAAAAAACAGTATAGAAAAGAAAATCCATATTTGGCTACTTCATGCTATTTGCAGAGAGAAAGTAAAGCAAGTTAGACAATATTAAACCAAGAGGACAACTCACACTCTAAAAGGTATATAGCATTACATAACAAATCTCAGGAGGAAAAACAAAATTACTAATTTAAATTTTAAACAGAATACACTGATGTGGACTATTTTTACATCTTGTGTCAGGAAAAAAAAACCCGTTTAAAACATCTTATGGTGGCCTCATTGCAGCCTATATTGTTCATGCCGTAATTCTGCAACAAGCAGAGGATATAGCAAACTTAATGTTCATTTTCTTGAGAATTCCTGCTTGCATTAAAAACAAACTTCTTATAATCTTGAAGTTATGTAAAATAAAATAATTTCTCGAGTAATAGCTATATTACACCTTTTTTTTGCTGCAAAAACAACTATCCTATGTTAAACAAATGTAGTATCACGGAAACTTTTCTGTATCAGTCTATTTCAAAATTGCTAATTTGCAGTATTGAGCTTTTCTTCCATGTTTTTGTGATGGGAAGAATAAATACAGTCCTACTCCTTTTTTCTGGGAGTGTACAAAACCTGTTAGAAATGACACACTTGGAACTGGTTGGCTACACCTTTCCATAAATGATTCACAATGACTATGACTAGCCAGCTGGGAGCAAATGGGATTTTTTTCTCAATACACCCACTAGATAATTCTCCCACCCTGAGGGAAAAATAATGCAAAACATCAAAAACAAAAACATGTGGAAGGAGCTGGGAAGAAATAGTGTATACTGCATGGCAGGAAATGTAGCCTGTGCTTCAAGGAAATAAGCCAAACAATGTGCTACTAAGGAGTTTTATTGCTGACTTGAGAGAGTGTGTACTATACCTACATTATCACTAGCTTGGGTCACCTAAAAATATATGCTTTCCAGAGTTTCCAGTACCCTTTTACAATGAAATTTCTGGCTAGTATTACTTTGGAGCCTGCATTTGCTTTGGAGCCCGTGAGTGAGTCTGCCATATATGTGGGAAGGAAGAGGATAAATGCTCTACCTTAGAAGCACGTAACTGGGCTAAATGGTATCATGGATCTCAGCGCTCAAATTTATCTGGCCTATCCATATAGATATTTGTGTATACATATATTAACTATTTTATAGGACATATATTTTAGGCTACACAGAGATGACCTTCATTTTGGGGAGGGGAGCAGGAACAGATGGCTTTGGCCTACGCTTGCTTTTGATAAGCTGCACAACTGAAATTGGCCAAGATCCTGCCATGAAATAGAAAGTCATAGAGATTTTGGGGTCCAACTAAAGTAGCGTCTCCCAAATTTGCCTAGCTCCCTTTAAAAGACTGTACAATCTTTAGCTTACACGTTTTGGAATGAAGAAGTGTGACTCCAACTGCACTTCAGCAAATGTCAGATTCTGAACTACCATCTGTGAATGAGAATTACTGCCCTTTCTGCTTCAGCTGCTGTTCTGGGACTCCCCTGCCAATTGGTGTAGGCTTCTGAAAGGGCAATTTATCGCCAGCAAAGATTATCTCTTTTAAAGCAGTGACCTAGTTTGGTGATTGCATTTTCTAATTTGCCCAATAACAGCTTTGAATTCAGAAATGAGTAGTTTTGGAATGAAGAAAAAAATCCATGTAGCCCCGAATTCCAGTATCTCCTGTATCAAAACTTTAACAGTTAAGAATAAATGGTGGCTTATTCTATAACTAGAAGAGATTATTATCTATTCTAAGGTAAGGGAAACTTCATTAAAAAAGAATCCTGAATGGTAAAGATTTTCATACTGACATAACCTTACAAAGATAATGGATTAAAAGGGCAGCTAACAGAGAATAGGAGTTGTTTCCCCAAAAGAACTTTTTTAAAAATTAAAAAGACCTTAAATCATGTTAGGAACCATGCATCTTCCTTAAAAGGCTTTCAACCTAAAGTTATGGGAGCTAGTTGTGCACACGATCCAAAGGCAGTCTGTTTTAATCACATGTTCTCCAGCTGAAGTTTCAGGACATTAATAGCCTTGACAATATGTATATATATCTACACAAGTTTTCAGATTTTATCTTATTTATTTACATTTAGAGGCTGCATGACTCCAAACAACTCCGGACAGCTTACACTTTGAAAAGCGAAAACTAAGAAAATAGAGAAAAAGATCATGTATATCCAACCCGCCCTCCATATAACACACACACACACGCACACACAAAACCCCACCACCATCAGCTCAACAACCCTCCTACCCCAAGGCCCAGGAGAACGGCTATATTTTCAAAGATTTTCAGAATATCAGGGTGGGAGTCTGATGATTGTGAATGCTGACTTTCGTAAGCAGAAGTGCTAGACGGAGCTCAACCCTCTACATAAGACTATACGTCGAATTTTCAAGCTTTGAATTAGACCAGAATTTCCAGAGATATCAGATGAGAAGGGCTGACCAGTACTGGCAGCAAACTCCTAGGTTTTCAGGTACCCCTAGTATGACACATTCTCTATTTGATTGTGAAAGGTGAAAGGTCCCTTGTGCAAGCACCAAGTCATGTCTGACCCTTTGGGGGGACGACGCTTTCGCAACGTTGTCTTGGCAGACTATAGCGCTGGTTTGCCATTGCCTTCCCCAGTCATCACCTTCCTCAGTGAGCTGGGTACTCATTTTACCGACCTCGGAAGGATGGAAGGCTGAGTTGACCTGAGCCGGCTACCCAGAGAGAATCCGGCTTCTGCTGGGATCAAACTTGGGTTGTGGGGAGAGTTTCAGTTGCAATACTGCTGCCTACCATTCTACGCCACACAAGGCTGTCTCTATTTGATTAACCTACCTTTTTTTTAAGTTTGGTTAAGAATTAATTTGAACTGGTGAGCATCGGTCTTTGTGAGCTTTTTGAGCTATCCTGAAGGAAAGTTCAGTGCAAATTCCTTCTAATCAAAGACAGATTTTTCTATTATTTAGACTTGTTAAGACCAGAAGCAGTGGGACCTGTGCATTCACTCTTGGGTCATAGCAAACAGTAATTCACAATGTCTCTATTGTACAGAGATTAAGATTAAGATCATGAGTTTTAAAAACATGCCAAAATGATACCTTGAAGATTTTGATTTTCCAGGAAAACTTTGGGGTCTATTAGAGAGATGGAATTCCCCCTGCAGTAAGTGACGGTCTAGCTATTTTGGTATGATCATTCCTCAGAGTAATATTATCTTTTTTATCTTACTGTAATGCTGTAGTATTGTTTTTTTAACCAGCTTACTACACTGGAATGCACACCACAGAGTCCATTATGCTTGAGTATTAAATAATTTGAAATGGAAAAGTAGGGTATAAGTGTTTTAACAAAGAAATACACTCCATTCTTTTGACTCTTCTCATCTTAAGCACAACTACTAGTACTGATGTGCCATCAGTTTGTAGATACTCATCTCTCTCCTTTTCCTTTTCATCAAATCTTAGGACATAATGCTCAGCTGTACAGCATAATGTTGAGAAATAACAGGCAGTTAATATAAACAATAAATAAAATCCACTTCAGTATTAAAATGCAAATTAATATTCTATTTCAATATATAATTTTTATGAAAACTTTAAAAAAGAAAGATAAAAACTAATACAAACTAATATAAAGTAAGGAAGAAAAAGGAAAAAGAAAGCAAAGAGACAGCAAAAAGTGCAAGAAAAGGAAAAAAGCTAAAGAAAAATAGAAAGTAGAAAGATACAAAGAAGTGGCTTCCAATATTCTTCACAGCAGTTATAAGTACAAAAAATGCAAATAAACTTTCTAGAAGGTGATAAGATAACAAGCCTCCAGAGAACAGAATGGAACAGTGTTTGAAAGTTTTAATTAAGAAAGTCCAGCCCTGCATACCCACCCATCAAAACATAGATTGTACCAGCACATGGGACAGAATCTCTCTAATTATCTCAACAATCAGTCAGAATTATATGAGAACAAATATTTTTAGATAACCCAAACCTAAAATGTGCATTAGCAATAATCAGCACATTGTGCTGAGCTCAGAAACAACTTGGAAGCCAGTACAGATTAAATAATATGATATTCCTAACACCAGCCCACCCCCTCTGGCAGCATTCTGGACTCTTCACAGGCAGACCCTACAAAACGTTGCTGTAGTTTTGCATGGAAGTGGCTAAAAGCATTTGTGATGGTGGGTAGAGATGTCTTTTCCAAGAATGGCTACAGTTGATCTACTGACCTAGGCCATGAAAAAAATAGCCCTGGATGGAGTTACAAGCAGGATATAATAGAATGATTGATTCCAGAAGCACTCCCAAACTGACTTCTCCTCTCCTTGACTCCCAGCAACTCTGGGCAGTTTACAAATGATTTAAAACATGAAAAACAAGATAAGAAAAATAAGGAGAAACAAAAGAAGAGTAGAGATGGCAGGATAACGACCAGGTGGAAACAAAGGAAACAACCAAGGTTAAAAGAGGGCTTCAGTCATCCCCACAGAAGGCCTGAGTGGAGAGTCATGTCTTCAAGCTCCTTTGAAACACCAGCAGGGTGGGGGGCTGTTCAGATGGGGGAAGGCTCATTCCAGAGGGCAGAATCTGCGACAGAGAAGGGATCTCCATAGATGGCATTGCTTCTAGTCAAAAGCACATATCTTATTCACCTACGTTTACATTACCAAAGTGCTTCTTTGAATCAAGGGGAGATAATATCAATACCAATGCATTTGCATTCCATTCTCCAGATATCCTCTCCCACCAGTTTCACAGGATGTTACCAGCATGGAGAACAAGGTAAAAGGTCTTCATACACTCCATAGGCGTATGCAGTGTATCCCAGCACTGTGTTCCGAATCCTGTTCCACAAGCAAGATCAGAACCAGCTCCAATCTGTCCAAATTGTTTTGAAGGATACCATAATAAATGGCACTGACTACTGAATGTCATTGTCATGATCAAAGGAAATAACAAGGATACACATCCTCTCCATTGGTAGCCATCTGCTAATGCAGCCTAGTTTTCCCCAAATCAGAGAGAAATGGAACTGATTCATTAAAACAACAACAACAACAACAACAACTTGGAGATCCTTCTAACACATGTGCCTACTTTCTCTTGATTTCAGCCTTATTTTTCTGCTTAGTGTTAAAAAAAAGTTTAAAAAGTGTAATTGTTTTGATGAAGGCAGCCACTCTGCCTTCACCCACTACTGAAACTAAATGAAATCAAAAGCAAATAACATTAGCAGCCTTTGAGAGGAAAAAATTCCTTTTTGATAGCCTGTTTGTTCTATCTATGAGTAAGCATAGAAGGGTAAAATACTAACCAGGGACCCATGAACAGAGGAACTAAGTGATACTAGAAGGCTTCTGGTAATCAGCCCATAGGCCAACAGTGAATTCCTAGGTGCAAACTTTAAGCATTTAGCATTCACTTATTTACTTTAGCCACTGCACTAAAGCATAGTCTCCTTATCCCATCTCTTGTCTTTTAAAACCACTCCCAAAAGCATCAAAATCCAATCTCTTGCATTTCTTTCTAGCAGAAATGGAAAGGAAAATAGACAAATAGCAACAACCATCAAAAATAGTAAAATCAAAAGACTGGAAGTATTAATTGTAAAGGAAAAGCTGTCACCAGAGTAATAGATTGCTTTGTTTCAAAGTTATCACAGCATTTCAATGCTCCCTGTAAAGTGCTATTTACCGTATTTTGTAAAAGTTGCTGCAGTGACAAGATAAAATACCAGGAGCTTCCCAAGGATAGAAAAGTCCCACTCTTCAATTGCTTGCATATGGCTGAGGGACAATCATGTATGACTGAGATGTTATGTATCTAGAAGGTAAGCATTCATATTTAGTAACTACTTTAACTTGCCTCAAAAAAAACACCTCCCACAAAGAGTTTCCCCCAAAATATCAAAATGTACATTTTAAGGATAGATTTGAGGCACTCCTTACCTGCACCTTATTGGTATGTATTAAATGTCCAAAAAAGTGAATGCATACTTCTATCCAATTAAGTACCAATATGTATAAGGCTGCGCTCTTTATGTCTTACATCCTTGGCATTTATTTATAAGTAATAATTTATGTAGCAGCATATAGTGGCATAAAAAGACAAAATGTGAAATCTGGTGCTTGCACAGCAGAGCTTTATCCAAACTAGTATCTTCCAGATGTGTTGAGTTAAGCTGAGGAAGGTTGATGTCATATAATATAAAATTCACTCTCAGGCTTAGTACCCTAGAGTATAAAATTTTTCACTACTGTGGGAAGAAATTAAGATCTCTCACCAAATAGTCTACACATCTGGCTGCTGGACCTCACAAGGATTTCCCAGCAAGAAAAAGCAGCATGAACACTGAACTGCTATGTCATATGATTAAAAATAAAACAAAACAAAAAAAACCTCTGCCATATTGTCTTCCCCAAACACTGCTTTCCTGTGTTGCCTTCCCCTCTTTGAGCAAGGTAAAAGGTTAAAGATTACAAAATAAAATGGGTTCATACAAAGAAGATGCAAGAGATGAAAAACGTGACAGGAAGCCCGAACTGTTTAGACAAAAGATTCCCTTCAGACTTAATCAGAGACCTTGTAAGACAAAAGGTCCACTTAATAGAGCCCATTCAGGTAGACCTTCTTCCCCTGCCAAACAGACCTCCATAATCAAATAAAAGATTCCTTCCAAGGTGAACATTCCAAGCTAGTAGACAAAGCCACAGCCCAGCAGGGAACCTAGACTATCAGAACAGGAAACACAAACAGCAGGGAGCCTGACCACAGAGCACCTCCTCTCTGAACTCCTGTAAACTGCACTCTCCTAGAATTCCTAGAGAGCGCTCCCCTGTATAAAGAGCTTGTGGGGAGAATACAAACTTGGCCACCTCCAACCAGCAGACTCTGTACGCGCTCCTGGAAAATAAAATTATCTCTGTTCAAGCAATCACCTAAGAACTTTCATTCCTGGTGCCTCCAACACTACATATCTACATCAATTGTTAGTCTGTCCATGAGTAAAAACAATAGTACAAAGCAAGATATATATTTTGTTTTTAGATGCACATATTGTCTTAGAAGAGGTGAGAGAAATTGGAGAATGTGTCTTATAAGATTATAATTACCTTCTAATGAAACTTCAACTTCTAATGAAACATTTAATTCACAGCATTAGATATTACAAGCTACTTATTATCGGTGTTGACCAAACGCAATGTACTTGATTTCTATTATTATTTTGCTGGTCATTGACCAAATAAATACATACATACTACTACTACTATTATTATTATTATCAAAAATAGTTTTAACAGCATCTGATATCCACTGAACATTTTTGGGGAGAAAAAGTAGAGAATTTGGAACATAAAATAAGTTTTCAAGATGACCAATGGGATGGAACAGCATAATCTCACTGTCTTTCTTGACTTTGAATGGACAGAGATGGTGGTGGTAGAAATAAAACAAGATATTTCAGGACAATTAAAAAAAAACATAGATTTTAATATTTTAAAAGCAGGTATAAGGACAGAAGTCCCTATTTTGGGAGCCTGAGTAGTGAAAGCATTTGCACCTTGAACTGTTCTGATAGTAAATAAGCTGTTAACATTTTTTTAAATGTTTTTCTCTGTCTCTTACAGTATAAACTTATGAGTATCTACCTGGAGTAAGCCCCACTGAATCTGATGACTTGCTGGCAAATAAATGTATTTCAACAAGAAAGCTATTTTATGTGTTGGTTAGTTAGATTTTTAAGGCTGTTTTAACAGCATATCTTCAATCCACTGTGGAGTAACAGGGAGACAGATTCTCCTTTGACTAAATTTGTCTTTATAAACGGAAGAAAAACAGATTGCTCTGGATGGATCAAAAGGCATCTTTTTTCCCCCTATGCAGCTCCTCCCAAGAAAGCAGAAAACCCATTTTTTTTTAAGGATTTCCCATTCTACAGATTCCAGTGAGATAGCCATTTCCCAATTTAGACAGACCATGCCATCAGAAGAAATACTTAGTTTCCCAGCTGGAGACGGCCCCAAGTTGGGGGAGAAAAGCCAGTTGTTGTATTGCATTTAAAATATCTCAAAAGTGGTTGGGGTGGCAGACATCTGCTGTTGTCCAACTCATGTAGAACAGCTGAAAGATACAGTATAATATTGTTCTCTTCTCTGAGATTAACGTTACTTGCTACTTTCTGTTCTATCCATCTGGCCTAGTTTAATATTTTCTGTATTCCCTATGGTTACTTACCAGCAATTCTCTAACTGCAAGATTGGGGACCTTCTACATGCAAAGCATAAATCCAGATATGGTGTAATTTATTTTATTTTTACACTGCATTGGAAATTCTATGTGTAAAGTACAAGCAAGAACATTTTGCTGTCTCTTCAATGATGCTTCATATCATCAGGTATGTGGGTTTTTTTTTTTTTTTTTTGCACCTTTGACTCCTGGCAACTGCCTGGACAAGTCCCTGAAGTTTTCTTGGCAAGGTTTTTTGGAAGTGGTTTGCCATTGCCTGCTTCCCAGGGCTGAGAGAGAGCCCAAGGTCACCCAGCTGGTTTTATGCCGAAGGCAGGACTAGAACGCACAGTCTTCCGTTGTTATAAATCATGACAAGTTCAGAATGCAGATGTGTGAACTCCTGATGTAGCAAGATGATAGGACACATTCTAATTAGCAGGTACTTCTTTCCTGGAAAAGTTCAGGTATGGCAAAACATTATAAGCTGCCATGAGACTATGGCAAATAGATCAATCAAAGAATATCAAAAGTTTTATCTTTTGAGATATGAGCAACTACTGGAGATAAACTGCAGCCCTACCTAAGCTATCTTGGCTCAAATACTTAGACCACAATCTGAAAAAGAATTACCATAGAAAACTATTTACAGAAGCTCTGCAATTTTGCAAACAGACAAAATTAACTTTATATTCTATTTTTCGCTCATATCCTGAGTATATGCAAGAGAACAGGTATGTGGTTTACCGGGTTTCTGGGGGGAGGGAGAAGGAAAATACGAAAATACAAAACTTCACAATGTATAAAAAGTAAATTACAGATATTTTATACAGCCAAAAAGACTATCAACCTGTTTAGTGTAGTGCAAGCTACAATGGTGCCCTATCTGAACAGCAATCCTCAAAACTGTATCTTGCAAAGTGAAAATAGCAGAATGAAAATGTGTAACTTCTTGTAATGTTGATATTCTTCTTTGTAGCAATAATTATTGCAACCAAGAAATGGTGGGGAGGGGTGCCCTACTTCGTAAGTACCATAGTTCTGTGGCTTAGTAGCATATCCAACTCAAGAGGATGAAACAGAATTCCAGACAGTGAATGTGTCTAAGTTTCAAAACTTCCAAGAATTTATCAATACAAGAGCACAAGATGCAACTTGCAAAATGAAAGGAACCAAATTACACATTCTGAATCTATTCTTCAAAGTATAATCTAGATCCATTTCATACAGATAATTAAATCCCCTTATATCTTTTCACTAATCCAGTACCATATACAAGAAGTTCTACCTGTTATCAGAAAAGAGATTGCATTTCCCTTATAACCCATTTAACCCTTGTTCAGAAGGCCCAGCTCCTTTTCTAGGATCCTGGATGTTTAAGTTAATTTCAGAATAGGGATATCAATCAAGCAGCAATACAATATTGGGAATCAAAATCATTTGCATGAAGAACAACTGAAAAACAACACAAAAAGATATTTCACTGGAGATAAGCAAAATGAATATTGCTTTCAACTTTCTAGGCAATTATGGACAGATAACAGTATTTTTGTGTACACGCTGACACACACACACACACACATATATATACTGAATTATTATACTATATTATAATACCATGCTAAACTGAATGCAGTTAAACTATCTGCTATATTTCCCTTTTACTGGCAGAAAAGCATTTTCAAGCCACAATTCTGAACAAAAGAATATGTCTATGAATATGTCTATGTTCCTTTGAGTCTGTTTTTGACTCTTGTCGACTGCCTGGACAAGTCCCTGCAGTTTTCTCAGCCAGGTTTCTTCAAAAGTGGTTTGCCCTTGCCTGCCTCCTAGGGCTCAGAGGGAGGGACTATACTGCAGTCAACCAAATGTCTGTAATAGCCAGGCTCCAGCCATAGGTTCTCTGATCAAGAATTCTGGCATCCTAACTGAGGAGGAGAGGCGACGGATACTGTTGCTTTTGCTACTTTCAGTAACTGAAAGTTGAATCCTCTTTTGTAGTTAGGCTCAAGGAATGTGAGCTTCTCTTTTCTCTCTTTCCCTCACTTCCTCCACAATATTGGGCTGCACATCAAAGAACAACCGTTCTTTTCCTATTACAAAAGGTAAATTAAAGTTAGGGAAAGAGGTGTTGTACACTATCCACCTCCAGGCGTTTCAACTGTGCTTTGCCAGCCTAATCTGGATGTTCTGCCACTGCAGGTGATTTGAAATTTGCAGGTGGAGAGGGGAGAGGAGGGGAATCACAAATCAGGTCTGAAAAAAGGACCAAAAAGGGATCTAGAAAACTTTTAATATTGTCTTGGTGACTTATAAAAACTGTGAATGAAGTATTGCAGCTCCAGAGCAAATGTTTTATGAGGAGGACCAAATTTGGTGAGCTGGGCTGGGATGTATGGTTGCCAGACTACATAATTACTACAATTCTGTTTAGGGGCTAAGCAAATTTTTTACAGAATGGAAATTTGAGAGGTTAAAATTTAAAATTAAATTAAGGTATTTTTTAAAAATACCAGTAATATAGCCATTAATAGACACATACAAATTTAAATATACAATAATAAAATAAGCATGCTTACTTCCTGCATGCTTCTGTCTGCATAGATCTCACCTAGCTAATTCTGGTTAGCAGATTCATCACTGAGAGCCTATCATGACTAATGCTTTTTGAAGATCTCTGACAAAGAAGGGAGACTTTGTGGAGGAATCCCCCAATTATTACTATTGCAGCAAATCTTTCCCGCAGATTGCTTTGTTACAGAGACTCTCCCCTGAGCCTTGCCAAAAAGAAGCCTAAGAAGGGGGCCATTTTGAGGTTTTGTTGTTACTGTATTTTTTCCATATTTTTGTTTTCAATCTCTATGTCATCAGCTGCACAGTTACTCACTGCAGCAGGAGACACAAAGGGATTTTCCCATCCTTTGGGGGCACTATCAAGCACTGGTTACCCAAGCAACTCTGCATACTTCTCTAAAAGACCCCCCTCCTTTAAAGCTTTTACCATGCCAGACCAGTCTGATTTTTCTTATAAGCTACTGCGTATTTATAACACTAATTACTACATAGTGAGGACCTGTGTGATGGCTGACCTATCCTTTTGCTTCTGCTATAGTAAAGCTTGTTTCAAACATGACAGTATTTGTACGCAGTTCTCTCTTTTCTCATGTACACACACAGCAGTGTCTCAGAAGCTGCACCAGCAATGGCTCAGCCAGGCTTTCATGTTTTCCATTAGAATTCAGTAATGAACTCATTAAATCACCAGCTTAGTGTGATAGAAAGTCATTCAGCTACTGATGTTGTTGCTATGGAAACTGGCACTCTTGCTTAGAGATCTTCCTTCTGCACTGGACCTGTAATTACTATCAAGCTGAAAACATCTTCCCCATCCCCCAAAGAACTGCAGGATCTTCCACTATCATAAGAGTCCTCCTACCAAGGGAAAACCTATTTGGACTCAACGCCCACAAATTAATAATATCGTGTGATTATTTTAACTGACTTCCTCCATTCTTTGCATTCCCTCCCCCATCCTGGCTTATTACCAAACCCTTCTCTAGGAGAGGGAATGAGCCAATAAGAAAGCATAGGAGGAGGTAAATTTTTTTCTTACAATTTTTTCATCTTGAAGGTTTCATATAATGTCATACTGAATATTTAAAGCTTACTAGCATTCAGTTTTAGTGAACTGCAAGGCCACAAATCTGATATGGGAATTAAGATCCCCTCTTCCACTTTCTTATTTATATATATGTACAGGTAGTCCTCAGTTAACAACTGCCCTGTTTAGCAACCATTCAAACTTACAATGGCTCTGAAAAAGTAGCTTTACGATTGGTCCTCGATCTTACGACTGTCGCAGTGTCCCTGCAGTCACATGGTCATGTTTCAGGGTTATGAATGCATAAATCGTACGTATTTACGACGGTTGCAGTGTCTCACGGTCACATGATTGCCATTTGTGAGTTTCACAGCCAGCTTCCGACAAGCAAAGTCAATTGAGAGTCCAGTATTAAGTTGCAAGTCATGATCATGTGATATCGTGCTTAATGACCGCAGGTGATTCACTTAATGACCACAGCAGAACTGACATAAGTCTGGTGTGGTCATGTGATGTTTCACTTAATGACCACTTCACTTACCAATGAGTTGCCAGTCCCAATTGTGGTCATTAAGTGAGGCAGTCATTAAGTGAGGACCACCTGTATAGATATATGTATACATATACGCCCCCCCCCTCTCTCACCAAGTTATGGTGTAGAGGTTAAGGTGTTGGACTGACACCACAGAGATGCAGGTTCAAGTCCACCCTCAGTCACTGAAGGTCACTGGATTACTTGGGCCAGTTGTGCTCTCTCAGCCTAACCTACCTCACTGAATGGTTAGGGAGAAAAATGGAAGTATTCCAACTTGAGCACCTGAAGGAACGGTGGGAATATACATATAAAAACACATAAATATTATGGATTAAGTTTTTTCTTCATTTCCTACATTCTGTACCATGGGTTTTGGAGAGCTTATAAATGTGTATTTTTAATGCCATTTTGATTATCCCTAATAATATTATCAAATATGGATTATGGAAAATTTATTCAACTACCATTATAAAGCATGAAAAGCCAAAAATCTTTAAGCAGCAGTCTTTTCTAATCTGGTATTCATTACATCCACTACCTTAGTGATCAATGGTTTTCACCAACAGCAATACAGTTTGGTTTTTGTCCTTATTTCTACTATGTTTCATAAAATAAAATTTTTAATGACAGTTTAAAGAAAATATGTTTACAGAGTTTGTATCTCTTCTCCTATTCATATACAATTTTGTCTCCAAATAAGAAAATATTTCCCACAGATCAATTGTATGAGAATTTATTATTTTCTGAGACCCAGTTTGGTGTAGTGGTTAAGGCAGTGGGCTAGAAACTGGGAGACTGAGAGTTCTAGTCCTGCCTTGGGCACAAAGCCAGCTGGGTGACCTTGGGCCAGTCACTTTCTCTCAGCCCTGGGAAGGAGGCAATGGTAAACCACTTCTGAAAAACCTTGCCAAGAAAACTGCAGGAACTTGTCCAGGCAGTCTCCAAGAATCGGACATGATTGAACAGATTAAAAAAAAAATGTCTATACTTCATGAAATCCTGATATTCTAAAGCCTTAGAAATTCATAGCTCTCCTGCTGTTAACACTCACCCACATAGTTTCTATCTCCACAAAGGGTTGATCTGAAGCTTTCACATAAAAGCTGATAGTCTGGAAGTTTCACTTTCCACTAAGCTATCATTTCCTGAATCGAAGTAACAACAATCTAGCAAACTCAGCCTCAAAACAACAGGAGGGTGTAGCCACTGAGACAGTGACACTTTTAGATGTTTATGCAGCCAGGGAACAGTAACAGACAAGTGATGACTAATGAGAAGTTCAATTCTTGTTTCAACAGAAATCAAGCATCTAGCCCTCATAGGGTGGAGATGGTGATGTAAGAAATTGTCATTGGTCTCTGCCAGATTATTGGCATTTCTAGAGGTAGAGGCCTCAATCATATTAATGAGGAAGGCCTGATAAATTCTCAGAGAATGTTAGAAAAATACAACATTTATGTTTTATGTCATCATTGTTGGCCAGGACTCCTGATGGGTCAAGGTCTCAACTCGGCCTTGTAATCTTCTGAAGGGGCAGAGGAAGCCATCTAGTCACACAGTGATGTTGCTGGAAGGGTTATGGTGGAAACTGTGCAACCCTTTTATTGTCATTTTTCTGCTTTTGTTTTAAGGATAGGAAGAGAAGGTGCTGGGGGCAAATCAGTATCAACACCCCCTATCTTGAACCTCTTTTGAAGTTTTGAGAATGAGAACGAGAAGCCTCCAGAAGGCCAACTGTTACCACCAATAAAATCTTCCCAAACTCAAAAGATGCACCAAAGTCACATCACTGAAATTTGCCCATTTTATCACCAGATATTGTAATCTTGAGGTGTTAAAAACTGAAAATGGGGTTCTGCAGCCCAGGCTGTCACCCTGCCTTGGGGAGGGGGGAACTAGGTCACCCTCATCCTTAAGTAACTCTAGTTTAAAACCAACATAAAAGTATTTCCCTTCTTCAACTGCCTGAGTCACTTTCTTCAGAAACTTATTCTATCATATTCTTGAAATGTCCTTCTTGGATACCCCCTTCTCTTTTGAGACACTTAAAATAGAAAAAGAGGTAATATACGGTCCTCAGCTACTACAAACCAGCTCTCAGACCATATAGTAAATTCCTAGCTGTCACCTAATCGTAAATTGTAAATGTAATACTTAGCCATGTGCTTTCCTGATATATTATCATAAACCATAATTTGTATTAACCTAGTTAAACGTTATATTTGTACAGGATCAAAATCTAGGAAAAAAATGAGGATTTTTCCAGTTTCATTCAAGGCTACTCTAAGCAGTGTATAAAAGCAAGAGCCACAGTCAACACAATAGCAACAGTAACATAAAAGAAATGCCAATAAAAAATTGCTGGAAAACTGTAATACATGTAATACATATAACATTTCTGGCACTGGAAGTTCTACAACACTCAAGTCCCAAAGCTTTTATGAACTTCTAGAACACCCTGGAGAGTCAAGTTGTTCCAGAGAAGGGTTCTTTCTGTATTTACCAACATGGTAGCCACCCTACATAGCTCTCCATAGTTGAAAATTTTGACTTTCATCTACTTACTTGTATTTTATGTTACTTTAATTTACCATTATTGTATTCTTTACCTTATATTGTTATACTGTTATTCTTTGTTACATATCTTATTACATATAAGCTGATGTGAAATATATGTAACTTTGCAGGTTTTATCCTGCTGTTCTTCTGGCCTTTTGGCTGTCATAAATTATTTAATTTGATAGCTTCCAAAAGACTCCATCAAATTCTTCTGACCCTGGTAAGTGGCCTGGGCTGTCTTACTCAGAGCAGCAAAATATAATGAAGTGTGCTTGCAGTTACTATTGCTTAAGAAAAAAAAAATCTCTTCACTTATAAAAGGCAAGGAGTATCCTAGAAAAGGTAGTAATTACCACCAGGCAGAAATCATATTTTTGTTCAGCACTTTTCCCTTTGCCAAGTCAACAATGCCACAAAATATCTAGGGCAGTTTTGGGGCACTCTGATGCCCTAGTTCCACTCTACAATTTATGCAGGAGTGTCCTTATTATTTTCCTTTCCTTTCTTAAACACTGCAGCAGACACGTGAGCATTTAATTGACATGTCAGGGCCATGTTTGAAGGAAACCAACTGATCCTGCTTGGGTGCTAAGGAATCACTAGAGCTTCTTTCTAGGGTGCTGTTGAAAAGCTTTTCTCTCTCTCTCTGTCACCCTCCTTTTCAACTCAGCATATGAGTTTGTAACCACTGAATACAAAGCTTCTTAATTAAGAAGCTTCCTGTTAAAGGCAACTACACAGTTTCCATTTTACCAACAAAAACACTTTTCTGTGACCTCAGAAAGAAAAGAGAACAGACAAGGCTCTTCTCTTCCCACCAAACAAGTAACTAGGAAATGCTGGGGAGATATGTCAAGATATTTTATATTTATTTATTCTTATGTACAATTACTAGAAAGATTCAAAGTAGATAAAAGGACTTTTGGTGTTGAACATGGTAAGACTGAATTTGAGATAGAGCTACAGTATGTACAAATGATGAACATGTTATTGCCAAAATGTATAAACTTTTATTGAAATTTGAAACAGAAGGTGAACAAATGAAAGAATGTATGATAAAATGGACTAAAAATTGGGTATAATATACAAATGGAGAAACGGGAGAATATATGGATGAAAAGATTGAAGTTATAATCTTAAAATGATGTATCTTTGGGACTTGTGACCAGAAAGATTGTCTAAAATGAATAAAGGTATTTCGAACGAATGTTGGAAATGTGAACAACAAGAGGGACTTATCATGCCTGATGGATACGTAAAAAAGCTAAAAAAATTGTTCTCAAAAACATACATCAATTGAGAAGATTTTAAAGACTAATATACAATTGAAACTGGAGATATTTCTTTTGAGACTGATGGACAAACAGTTGGAAAAAACTTGTGGAACTTTGTTTCCATGTATGGTAACAATGACGAGACTTTAATATGCACAACAATGGAAAGATTTGACATTACCTACAGTGGAAGAATGGATGGTGAAGTTGATGGAGCTGGCTGAGATGGTGAAATGGACAACTTTGATTAGAGAAAAGACATTAATTTTAATGTGGATTGGAAGCCCCTTCTGGACTTTTTGTGTTGAATATAAAAAATTGAAACCTACCTACCTACCTACCTACCTACCCATCCATCCACACACACACACACATATATAGTGCGATGGCTCAGTGGTTAAGACACCAGGTTTGTCAATCAGAAGGTTGCAAGTTTGGCGGTTCAAGACCCGAGTGCTGTGTGACCGAGTGAGCTCCTGCACTCGCCCCAGCTCTTGCCAACCTAGCAATTTGAAAGCATGCAAATGCGAGTAGATAAATAGGCACTGCTTCGGTGGGATGATAACAGCATTCCGTGCCTGTCATGCCCGCCATGTGACCGCAGAAGTGTCTTTGGGCAGTGCTGGCTCTTCGGCTAAGAAATGGAGATGAGCACCGCCCCCTAGAGTCAGACACAACTGTGCAGGGGAAACCTATATATATATATGGATTTGATGATGGGAACTAATAGTAGACAATAGAAAATAATAGACAATAGAAAAAATGAAAGTTAACTTAGAGTAAGAGATTAATGTACATTTATACTTATATCTGTTGTAAAAGAAAGTCAGAAGTCATTTTTTTGTATTTCTTTTTCTTTCTGCACTTTTGACTTTTCTTTTTCATTTTTTTTTCTCCTCCATTCTCTCTTAATTATCAGTTCTTGTTAGTTTTTCTCTCTTTATTTTAAAAAATCTAATGAAGTTATTTTTAAAAAGATATTTTATATTTATTTAATTCACCCTGTCACACACTGCTGGTGAAGGGCCCTGAAGATCTTTGATGAGGGTGACTGACAGCCCCTTTAGGTAGTGTGGGTTTGTTTTTGCTCCTATCTGGTTGTCGTCTGTTATTCCTTGATCTTTTATTCTTGATCTATAATAGTCTACTATTATAGCCTATAATAGTAGACTATTATATTGTTTTATTCCTTTTAATTTTGTTTACTTGTGAACCAACTGAAGTCACTAGTGAGGCAGTATCCAATTTAATTTATTAATTAAACCGCTGAGCTGCTGAGCTTGCCAATCGGAAGGTTGGCGGTTCAAATCCGTGTGACGGGGTGAGCTCCCGTTGCTAGTCCCAGCTCCTGCCAACCTAGCAGTTTGAAAACATGCAAATGTGAGTAGATTAATAGGTACCGCTTCGGCGGGCAGGTAATGGCGTTCCGTGTAGTCATGCCAGCCACATGACCACGGAAGTGTCTACGGACAAACGCCGGCTCTTCGGCTTTGAAACGGAGATGAGCACCGCCCCCTAGAGTCAGACACGACTGGACTTAATGTCAAGGGAAACCTTTACCTTTACTGTGAACTATTCAAAGACAACATATAAATACAGATAAAAAAACCATCATCACCCCCAAATTATCACTTTACAGGGGCTCTTTAAGCCTTATCCTAAACTAGCCTTCCCCAATCCTCCAGGTACATTATTCTACAGCCCTAACAATCTCCATTTGGGACAATGAAGTTTACAGTCCAATACATATAGAGACATTTGATGGGAAAGACTGATCTAGACATATAGAAGATTCCTTCCCTGAGCGATCATAAATGACTCCATAATGTGTAAATCTTGGCTAAGGAATTCGCCCTCAAGCATCAGGTCAGAGAGATGCTGAAGCTGTGAGAAAAATTCTTATCACTAATTACGTGGCTGTATTATTTAAATGTTAACCTAGTCACATGGAATCCAACTTGCAGAACAGTGACTCCCATAAGGCTCTTCTTCCATTAAATCAGGTAGAAGGTACGTTGCTACTATGACACCTCATGACATCAATGGGGAAATGGTCAATGTAATGAAGACTAGTCAATACTTCGCAGAGCTAATGGGATACTAGAAAAGACTGGTATTCTTTTGACTTAGTTCGCTTGATTGTGTACTACCAGATCCAATGGTGTAAATGCAGCCCATATATTTCTATCCCTACCCCAGATGAAATCAGGCAGGGTCTATTACCTTCTGATTTATGTAAATCACAACGTATGTGCAATGCAACTGTAAGAATACTGGCTCTGACTCTCAAGGCTAAAGCTTGACATGGCAATTAGAGGCACCAGTGTGGAATAATTTCATGATCAGGAGATAGCCTAAAGGAACTTCAGAAGGCCCTAGCCTTAATTTGGGTCAGATATCTTAACACTGGGAATGAGCACTCTTCTCACATTTCAAAAGTGTTTTGCACAGAGTTCATTTTGCAAGTCACAGAAAGAATTTCTTACTGCTTTTGATTTGCATTGATTGTTGATTTCAAATTCACATGCTCCGGTACTAGATAATATTCTAAATCCGTATTCCTTTCCCTTTATCAAGAATGTTTATATAGGCTGTGATTCACTGATTAGAATCACATTTCTACTGTCCCCTATTTTCCAAGCAACGCTCACCAGCATACAGGGTAATCAGTTTAAATACTGGAGGAAGTAGATAATACAGTAATGAGCTGTGCAACCAAAGCATGCAAACAACAGAGATGACTGAATAATGATTATTCCTTTGCTAAATTTCCAATATTAGTTTTGCATTACAATAAGAACCGGGAAACATATATAGGAAGCTCTCTATGCAGCAGCAGATATTGATTAATAGGTATCAAAATTATCTATAATCTGTAAACAAGCATAACATTCCAGGGTTTCAGATAAAAGCATTCCCCATTCCCACTTTAAAATGAACTGCGTACTCTACCGTAGAGATACATAGTTTCTGATTAACATGAAACCGCCCACAGACCCTTTGGCCTGTGGTATTATCAATGTCATCTGGCAACTGGCTCCCAGAGAAGAAGCATACCCACAATACTAAATGACACAGCTGCTCAGCAGTTTTTAGTGCACAACATGTGAATCACTCATAAACTTCCTTAAATGTACCAGTCTAGACACTTGACTGCATCTCATTTCTATAAGGTCTGTAACAATTAATTCATTATCTATGCAATAGTGTGATACCTCGCCTACAGTACATCAGTGATTGACCTCTAGCTTAAAGAAAGGTAAAACTGCCTTTGCAGCAAAGTATAATTGTTATCAGACGAAGTACTGGTCTCTGGAAACAGAACGGGACCTTTAATTTAATCCAAATAACCCATTTCCTCCATTTTTTAAAAAAAGAATAAATAGAAGGAACAGATTGACTTGAACTGTTTAGGGGAAAAAATTAAAAACTCAGAACATTTTATCAAATGGAATAGGCTACATCATTTTCTATATTTTCAATGCCAGTCAATTCAGGAAGCAATTCTATTTTTGAAATTATCTTTTGCAACCCCTTCCCCCCAAGCTTTGATAGATAATATATAAACAAAAAAACTCTCCTAACATTAATCATTAAATCACTCAATTCAATTCAATTCAATTGATTTTATTACAGTCACTGACCAGTACAAGATACAATTCTATAAAAATATGCACATTAGCCATTAAATATGAGCCATCTAAATTAAAATAATTTTAAATTTGAGTTTACAAGTTCCAATTAGGTGTTAAAATACGTTTGGATCACAATGTAAGTGAGCCCCTTAATCAAGTTTAAAAACAATCTTATTAATTTGCATTATCATGACTAATATTCTATCAGGTATAAGTGTCTGTAAAAATATATGTAAAATATTAAAAGGAGTGATAGGTAAAGGTAAAGGTAAAGGTTTCCCTTGACGTAAAGTCCAGTCGAATCCGACTCTAGGGGGCGGTGCTCATCTCCGTTTCTAAGCCTTGGAGCCGGCGTTGTCATAGACACTTCCGGGTCATGTGGCCAGCATGACGACTCGGAACGCCGTTACCTTCCCGCCGAAGCGGTACCTATTGATCTACTCACATTTGCATGTTTTCGAACTGCTAGGTGAGCAGGAGCTGGGATTAACAACGGGAGCTCACCCCGCCGCGCGGTTTCGAACCGCCGACCTTCCGATCGACAGCTCAGCGGTTTAACCCGCAGCGCCACCGCGTCCCCTATAAAAGGAGTGATAAAAAGAGTAAAATATCATATATAAAATGTGTTATATAGACCACAAAGTTATTACAAGGGATACATTACTACATTTTTCCAATCGTAATCTGACGTATCTTCATAGCAGCTGCGCAGAATCTGGCTACTTGCGCTGTGACAGTTGGATATTCATCTATAAGTAACATTTGCATACAATCTATATCTTTCCATCTAGGGCATTTACTAATCAAAGGTAATATTAGTTTACTCCTGAGCTCTTTATAAAAAGGACAACGGAGAAGCACATGGTCTGTAGTTTCTATCTCTCCATTGTTACAAGGGCACCGCCTTGCAGCTATTGGGATTTTTTTGTACCTGCCTTCCAAGACTGTAGAAGGGAGTGCATGGCTTCGAGCTAGGGAGAAAGCTTTCCGCTGGCTAGGAATTTCAAGTTGAGAAAGGTAGTTAGCAGTACTGACAATATATTTATTATGCTCTGAAGATAGGAAATGAGGGGCCTTCTGTAAGTCCATTTGTCTCTCTATATCCTTTATCCTTTGCTTCAGGGTCAATTTTGCCTGTTTGTAATCCATCCTAAGAATTGAATCTGTAGAAAATCTTAGCTTTGTGAGGCTAAATTCAATGTCCTTTAACCAAGAGGATTGGAAGTAATCTTGAAAAATGAGTGGTGCCAAACTTTGGGGATAATGCTTGAGTTTTAGCCAAAGGTTCAGGGAGGCTAGACGCACTCTTGCCTCGACTTTTATCATGCCGACTTCCAATCGAAGTTGAGCGTTTGTCACACATTTGGGCATTTGGAGTACTGCTCCAATAAATTTGGACTGCACTCTTTCCAGAGGTGTAACGCTTCAAGTCGGAGCACCAACGCAGGACCCATAAAGGAGCTGGGCTAATGACTTCACCTGGAAGAGCTTAAGAGCTGCTGGAATATAGTGCCATATATTCACTCCATATGCACAATTCTTTTTGTTACAAGTGGAAGAATGGGCAAAAATCTGTTATCTAGGTCAGTATGAAATTTTACAGGGCCACCAAGCACAAATAAAATGACTTCATGGGCTACAAGTAATCCAGACACAGCTGTCCTATTAAAAAAAAACAACTGAAGCATTTTTGCCAAGAAAGAGTATATCTGGGTCACAAATGCAGAGTGTCTGTCAACTGTATTATTCTAAAGCGGAAGCGGACACTTGTTGGAGGTCAAGAGCTGTGTTTAACATTTTGGGAGGCTGGAGGGAACAGAATGAATGGGACTATTTCACATATGTGGGTACTTTAGAGGAATTTTGGGGAAGTCTTTGCTTTTTACATGTAATACATCTATTTTAGAGCTTATGCTACAATTGTAACCTGTTTTCACTTCTAACTGGCAGGAAACATAAATCGTTTTTAACAGTCATGATCAGAGAGAGCTTTGAGGACTGCAAAAAGGGAACTTGATGGCCAAGCATAGGCCATCCCTGCTTTAAAGAATCCGCCGTGTTTGCCTTACTGCTGCTTTGAAACAGATGCTCAGACAGGTTGTCAGCAAGTTCAAGTTCCTATATTTATTTGAAGAGTCATATATTGTACATATAACATGCACATTGGAAAACACAGCACCACATTTGGGAGCACAGAGTTCAACCACAGTTCTCACAGCAGAGAGCTCTGCTCTGCAGCTTGTGAGGAGCCAAAAGACAATTTGATGATGGCCAACCTTCTGAAAAGCATTTCACAAGTTCAGTTCACAGTACATAAGAGCTCCATTACAACATGTATCCAGGTCCTTGAGGTTTGTTTAATTCTCTGAGCTTTAAAGCCAAACCAGATGAATTTATATATTAAACATCTTAAAACAACCAATCACGGTACAGTGAGGTAGAGGAGCACTTTTTAATTCATTTACCTGCTCCATTTAATTTTAAAGGTGAATGCTCTTCATCCACATCCAACGGTCAACAAGAATTGGTGTAGCTGGTCCACAGGACAGGGGATGACACTCTCTTAAAAGGGCAGACAGGAAAGCCCTAGTCCACTGCAGCACAATAGCTATTTCTGATATCCTTTCTCTACTATGTACCAATATTGACAGACTTGGAAAGGATAAATTATTCTGTGTGCAAAACTTAATTCAGCTGTATGTTCAAGCACTGAGCTATTTCCAGCAGTTACTTAATTATTCTTAACTTCACAAGCCATACAATTCTTGGCAATCTCTGGCTGCATCTAGCATAAGTTACAAAGTGCTAATTCCTTAAAACATAGTACTAGATAAAGGTAAAATCTCTCTCACATTGAGCTTGATTCCTTGTGATGATATGGACATGTCAGTGTTGTTTTCTTGGCAACAATAAGGGGGTGGTTTGCCATTGTCTTCTTCCACAACTCTTTAAAACCTTCCAGTCTAATCTATAGCCCATCTAACTACTAATCAAATCTGAACCTGCTTAACTTTTTTTGAGATCAACCAAGGTCAGGTAAGTGTTGACTAGGTACCACTATCACCATATACAGCTATCTCAGGATATTCCATTTCTCTTGTATTTTCTCTTTTGCTTAATTATCTTGCCTAGGATGTCATTTTTTCCCAATTTTTTATCCTGCCTTTATTATTTTTATAAATACGTCAAGGCAGCAAACATACCTAAAACTCCTTCCTCCTCCTATTTTCCCCACAATAACCCTGTGAGGTGGGTTGGGCTGAGAGAAAGTCACCCAGCCAGCTTTCATGCCTAAGGTGGGACTAGAACTCATAGTCTTCTGGTTTCTAGCCTGATGCCTTAACCACTAGATCAGACTAGTGCATTTTCTCAGTATTTTAAAGGCAGGTTACAATACAGGTTTCTCTTATTTTACCCTTTACAATCAGTCTGTAGGCCAACTTGGCCAAGATAGCTCAAGAAGGTTTATGATTAACAGAGATCTGAAAGGGAGAGACTCTAGGCTAGATGTTTGTCAGTTCATTTGGCTCAAGTCAACAATATCTGTGGAAGTAACTATTCTTCTGGACAGTTTTTGTCCTCTGACCACCCTTGAGCATAGTCCTGAAAATTCTAGAACTAGGTTTCTCTCTTCAAGCCCAGTGTTAATGGCATTATGGGAAAGTGTATTTCATAGGACACTTTCGTTTTGTTTGGTACTGGAGAATCAGAAAGTCCCCACAATCAATACTTCTTATTGATAATGTCATTTGCAATGCTACTGAAATACAAAGTTAAGATGATACACTTTGGCACCAAGCACTAGTAAAGGTAATTAGATTACACTGTGCTCTCAGTCTGGTTTATTAGCATGGAGAAGCTCTCTTCACAAGAAAGACTGATTCAATAGCAATCTAATGAAACTGTTCTGCCAAACTTTAATACGTGAACAAACTGTCCTATGGCTCTTGTATAGGATGGAGAGAGATTTCTCTTTAACAGCTAGAATTTTTATATTTTCAAAAATGGGGAACTTCAAAACAAGTGCTTACTTTTTTCCCAGTAAGCTCCAGAAGAGTCCCTGATATAGTTCAGCACCATATTTGTACCTGGTAACACCCAATGTGCATGTCCATAGGCTTCCATCACTGTATCTAACAATGTAATTGGGTGCACAGCTCCAAGATCAGCCACAATCTCTCCTCTCCTTTTTGTCTGTTTCCTGCCTTGCCTGAACAAATAGTTCTTAAAACTTGAAAGTTTGTAACTATTTTGTAAATATTCAAGTGGCCTAATCAAGATATTACTGCCATGGATTTTGGATTTTTAAAATGTCCAAGGTGATGTCCGTTGTTATAGCAGTTTAACAATTCCATATGATAATTCAAGTATCCAAGTAGGATCTCTGCAGCTCAGTCTCAAAATCTTTATTTGGTGTAGAGTAAGGTGAGGAATGAGATGAAGTGGCAGTTGCCGATGAGGGCATTGCCTCCTCCCTTATACAAATCCACAGAATGCTTTCTGGAACTCTCATTATGCTAAAAAGTATAAATTATCTGAATGGCTTTTGACAGTGTTACCAGCTCAGCATTTAATTGCTTTCAAGTATTGCTCCTCTAGTGAAAATTAACAAGGGCTAGATTAATGCCAGTTCCCACAGGGCATCTGTCACTAATGTAATTGTGCCACTGCCCAACCTGGTTCTCACAGTTAGTGAAGCCATTCCATGGTGTTGTTTACACTCACTCAAGACTTCCTTGCCCAGCATAATCTATTTTTACTAGCAATGATTTTCCATGGACACAAACATGGGTTTTCCCTACTGCTGCTACTCAAGACCCTTTAATTGGAAATGTCAAGATTTCAACATGGAATTTTCTGCAAGCTAAATGCCTTTTGCTCTAGTGTGTTGATGCTCTGTTAGAGACCAGCACCTTGTTTGGCCCCATCCATTGGTGAAATCTGATGTGTCCACAGACAGTGAGGTGCTATCAGTCAGTTTGTTGGCTGTGGAATCTGTAGCAAACTACGTGGAAAGAAAAAAGAACAATGAAAAAGAGAAGTTCTGGTGATTTAGATGGTCCTGGCTTGTGGAATTCACAGCTCTGCATGCTCTTCAGGAAAAGGCAGGGCTGGAACTGAGAAAGGGAATATTCCTTCACTCATGGAGAAGACTCAGAAAGAAATTCTAAACCCTACCTCCAGAGCAAATTGGCGGGTGATACCCACTTCAAGATGCTTTGCCTCTGCTGTATGAAAATAGGGTAGAGAATTTATAGCTCGATTCCCAGCTACTTCTATGTTAATCTCTAATTAAACTAGGGATATTTTGGGGCAGGGGCAACCATCTTCAAAATAGGAAGAATGGAATGAAAGCTTCAATGTATTGAAGGAGATCTATAACTGTAGCATACTTTGAGAGACATGTTGCTGCTAATTTCATGGTATGACAACTCAAATGTAGCCAGCAGCTTCCTTTCTTCACATTCATTCCAAACTAAAACCAGAGAACTAAAGTGACTGAGATAATGGAGTCATCTGTCCAGAAAGTATAGCTAATTTATTTAGTAGTCCCAGCACTCAACAGGCCTACCTCTACAAGCCACATCATATGTTCAGTAACTAGAAAACATGTACATTGTAGGAAATGTATCCACAGAGAAAAGACCCTCAAATAATTGAAGCAAGAGAACCAAATTAGGTTCATGCATGGTAAAAGCTATTCCGCCAGAATATCAATCAATCAGATCTTGCATATAATAAATGTATAGCTTTTCTTCCTTTTGTTGGGAGCTGCACTATGAGCTTTTTGTTTCTTCTGTCTGTTAAACTGCAAATGATCTAGGTTTTCCATCAGAGGGAGTCTGCCAGGCACTGCTCACTGTCTTGTGACAAAGGAATAGATAACCCTGTTCTACACTCCCCTCTAAGCTAATGCTAATATGATTTTCATGGGCTAAAATTAAACTACTTTGTCCTAGACATCAGCTGCAACCCAAGGAGAAGTATAAAGCAGCAGCAGCAACCAAAAAATTCCTCACTGATGTGTTTTTAAACAAAATATCCCATGCAAGCTATGGGTTGTCTTTGCTTTCTTTGCTGGCTGGTAATAGCTTTAAATAGCACAAGAAGAGCTTTTTTTATTTTTTGGAACCTTGCCATTTATAAATGTAGTGAATACAACACTGAAGGTTAGATAATATTGATCCTATCTTTGGGGATAAAAATAGAGCATGAAATTGGGGGTTGGAGGATCTGCACAGAACTACTCAACGTTTCTTGAACAGTCAGCTGGTCGTTAAAAAACTGGAATTTCCACTTCATGAGTAGAGGAAATAGGCTTGCCTAGGCAGGCCCATTCACCAATTTTTAATAAATAAGGGAGTGGAAGTTTACAAAAACCATGTTATCATAGTTTCGGATATGTCAATCTTTGGCACCTAGGTTAGACACTGAAATGTTTAGTCAAAACACTTTCTGAACTTCGTTGTAATGGGGAATTCTATATGTGTCACAAGTGTGACATTTCCTTAGTGTCCCTCTAACTTTCCAAAACACAGAGGAAGAAGTTTTCCTACAGAGTAATTAGGCTGTCCTGGATTTCCTGACTTTCAAAAGTGGTAAGCAATTAAAATGATACTCTCCCAGTAAGAGGAAAGGGGATTTCCATGACTGACTGACTGACTATCTATCTGTTAAATAAGAAGGATTAGAGCTTAAATAAATACATTTTCAGCAAGGTATTCAATCCACATCTCTTGCATTTTAGCCCCTCTATTACACTTTTTAAAGTAGCTTCTCAGGAGCAAAAAGTATATCATTCTACCAGTGCAGCAATTTAGGAGTAGCAGAAGTCTCCAATATACATCCATTCTTACATATTTTCATATATCACAGCTGCTTCTCCTCTCCAGGTTTTTTGAACTATCTACAGTAGTCATAACTGCTTGCAAATCCCCAAAAGGACAAGAACAGATTATCCTATTTCAGAAGCAAGTTTTTAAGCCCTGTAGATGATAGAGGAGCATCTGTCATACTTCACAAAGTACTGATCAATGTAACAGTGAAATTCAGTAGATAAATCTTTGTCCCAGTAAAGAAAAATCCACCATATTTCTTACAAGAGAAAGAAACTGAAGCTACACTGTAATGTTTCTTGCTTAATAATACACTCTTAACATGCCATGCCACATTGCACTGAATGCTGTGAAAGAGCTGGCAGGTCAAGCAGCAAGAAAAAGCAAAAGACTATCATTAACACTTTGACAGTATCTCCTGACACTTCTCATATAGGAGAATTGGCTATAAAACCTAAGCAGGATTTGAAGAGGATTGATTTAATTACATGATCCTCATGAACAGATTCTGAAGAGAACCACAAAAAAACAAGCATTTTGCCTACTTTAATTTATTTGGATTTACAAAAATAATAGATGCAATAGGGCAGTGATTTTCTTGTACAGTTCCCAGAGCTGAAGCACTTAAAAAACCTGCTGAAATCCAAGTAATGAATATCTTCATCAGAGTAATGATGGAACAAGGCCTTTGGGCAGTAGATTTATATGACATGTAGGAGACAGAATAAATACTTTTCAGCCAGTTACTAAATTACACCCTATTTTTTAATTTCAAGTAATAACTCTCTGCTTTTAAAGAAATATGAGTATGCGTAGTTCAACTATTTTAAAAAATCTAGCAGTTTGAGCTCTACATCTTCAAGTGACTTCAAGGTTCTCTTCTGATATGAATCCAGCAGGCAATGTACCCCTGCAAGTCTCTGAGAATCAATCAGTAATAGAAAGATATGGATGGACAGCATGTGGTCCTTCAAAAGCTGTTGTGGCAGCTTCCAGCTTCTGTCATTACTGGCCTTTCTAGTTTGGGCTGAGAACCGAGGTTTAACAACATCTGCAGAGTTAATATCTAGTCCAGTGATGGCCACCCTATGACAAGTGTGTCAAAGGTGACACACCACGTTTTGGATGACACGCCAGCATTCACTAATACCCAACAACAATTCTCCCTGAGTTACCAAAGAAACTGAACAAAAGGCACTGCAACTCCCCCCCACCTATCTCCCCCTCCCATTTCTGCCCTTTTGGCCACCCAAAATTGGACTGTATTGTGTTTTTAAATAAATAAATATGTAAATAATTGTTTCTCTTTTGTTCAGAGGTGTGTGTGTGTGTGACGTGCCAGCAGAGTCAAGTTAGGCATTTTCTGAATTTTTGACACACCGAGCCCAAAAGGTTCACCATCACTGATCTAGTCCATTATCTTTCAAGTATAGCATGCATACAGTATACCGTTCTCAGAGAATAGAGATGTTGACTACACCTGCAGGGCCTCACTGAATCTTGTTTATACTGAGAAATTATTGTTAAGAATGTCTTCTGATTGTACACTGCAATCGTAAGAAAGGGCCTTTTTCAGAGAAACTTATCTGCCGCACTGATTGTATTGAGAACTTTAGCTAATGGGGTGGCACTTCCACATTCGGAACCAGTGCAGAACCTGGGGGTCTTCCTGGACTCGTGACTCCTGCTCAAAGAGCAGGTGGAAGTCGCAGCCAGGAGGGCCTTTGCACATCTGCGCCAGCTACGCCCATTCTTGGACCGAGATGCCCTCCGAACAGTCACTTGTGCCCTTGTCATCTCCCATATAGACTATTGCAATGCGCTCTACATGAGGCTACCCTTGAATCGTATTCAGAAGCTTCAGCTGGTCCAGAACACGGCTGCATGGACAGTTATCGGTGCTGTAAAATCAGCCCATGTGACACCGCTGTTATGCGAGCTGCATTGGGTACCAGTTTGCTTCTGGGTCCAATTCAAGGTGTTGGTTATTACCTTTAAAGCCCTACATGGCATGGGACCAGGTTACCTGAAGGACCGTCTCAGTCCCGTAACATCAACCTGCCCCACTCAGTCAGGCAGGGAAGGCATGCTATGGACCCCATCAGCAACGGAATTTCATCTAGTGGGGTCCAGGAGGTGAGCCTTCTCAGCAGTGGCACCCGCCCTTTAGAATATCTTGCCCCTGGAGTTGAGACGGGTCTCCTTGCTCCCGAGTCTCCTCATTCCTGGACTTCCAGAAGAAATTGAAGACCTGGTTCTGTCGCCTTGCCTGGGATGGGGAGGGTGACAGCTCCATCTGGGGGTGGCTGGTACCATAGCATCCCTTATTGATTGTGGTTCCATCTCCGCTTGGATTTTGTATTTATTATTCTATTTATATTTTTAGACTGTAACTCAGGTTGACATGTTTTTATCATTATTTTATTGTAAACTTCCCAGAGTCCCCCACTGGGGGAGATGGGCAGTGATATAAATTTAAATAATAAATAAATAAAATAAATAATTCATTTTAAAGAAGGAAGCTAAAACCAACTGTGAATCATTTCTTCACATGTTCCTCTTGGAATAGCCTAGAGTCCTTGGGTAGCCTAAATGGTAAAGAAACATCAGATGGAGCAATCTATAGTTTGTAAAGCACACTTTAACAAGCTTCTTCTCATAGGTGGAGCAAACAGGTTTATGGCAAAGCCATATTGATGCCTAGTGTTAATGCTGAATTAATACTGCAGAATGAAAATATATACATAACAGTTTTGTAGCTACTGGTCTAGAAATATGTATCAATTTCAAAACTGTCTTTAAAAAACAGGGATTGTTGTGGATCCTGATACATTCAGCTTTTTCAAAGGCATGTAATCATTAATTTTAAAGTAATAATTTATGAAGCACCTAAGCTTTTACAAATGGAAAACTGAACATTAATTTATTGATTTGAACATAACCTAGACAGAGTTTTTATTTTAAAAACAGAGAATATTGCAAACAATAATTGAAAATAGTGCCATCTACAAAGAATGACAACTGTTTGATTTAGATGGGATCACGCTGACATTCTGGTGTGTGGTAGAACCTTAATTAGAAAGCTACTCTTATATTTGTGGTTCATATCTGAAAAATTATGCATTAGCAGAGATTACTACATTTAATTACAGAAATGTTCGAACTCAACCATACAGGCACAACAAAACTGACAGACATGGACTCACACAAATGTAGTGTGATCTAAGCCATTGTCCACAGCAAGAAATTGCTGTTGTACTCTGAGACGTTTCTTCTAAAAAGTAGAGACTTGTTGAGGGAGGGAAAAAAAAACCCTTTCTGATTAAAGTTATTAGACGATCTTAAGTTTCCTTCCCTTCCTTTCAAAAGCAGTGGCAGCAAAACTTTAAAAGTCTGCCTGAGAACAACGAAGCCTGTAATTTCCCAAGCAAGCATGGAATGAAATGCCAGGACAGCTGCTTGGGCCAGATGGATCTTTTGACAATCCCATAATGCTTCCACTAGCGAATGGGTATCACAATCAAGACTATGGGTCTGTGAACATGCACAAAAACTCCTGGACCAGTAGGAAGCTGAGGGAAATAACCACATGACCTGTCCTTGGGGCTCATATAACTCACATTTATAGAGAGAAACTACAGCTTTCTGGTACTGATAGAATTCAATGGACATTTACACCAAATGGGAAAAACTCTCTCTCCAGTAAGCTGCTATATAAGAAATATTGCAACAGATAAAGGGAAGAGAAAATATATGTAGCTCCCTTATGAGGAAAAGGTGTGCTTCAATTCCTTTTCTAAAAATGGTAGGTCTAAAGGAAGGACATTCCACAATTCAAGAGCATTACAGAAAAGACAGAACCTCAAGAGGTCCTCTTGAATGGATCTTAATATTGTATTACAGCACTTCATTTATTTAGGGCCCTGTACTGAACCTGAGAAATTGGATGCTTAACAGATTATAATTTCAAGGAAATTATTTCAGCTCCCATGTTGCATTGCTAATGCACTGCTCCAGCTGGAGGCTGTGTCAAGAAAATTGAAACAAATCAATGGCTTAACATAACTGAATCATGGCTGAAATTAGAGTTTCACCCATTTAGGTTAGCACTATTAGTATGGGCTGATAAATTTTCTTCCCATTGGAAATGCTAATGATGCCTTAATACATATCGGGTATGAACAAGCCAGGATAGTATTTAGACAAGGCACACATGATACAGAGCAGCAAACAGAAATAGGACCTATACTCAGGGTAGCTTTTTGGGATACCCAAGATAACAACATGAAATCAGATATTTAAACAGGATAACTGCCGAAACAACACAGAATGCTTACTCTAGCCCATTTTGACATCTTATATATGGCAGTGCTGGAAGGAACATACGTAAACGTTCCATATGTTGAGCATTACCATCTGTGCAATGCAAACAACCTGAAAATAGAGCACGGACAGCTATATTGCAACTACTACACAAATATTAAGTACGTCATTTTTACTGGTTTCCGAAATTAAAAAGAATATTCAAGGCATTTTATGAAAATTATTTGTTATCAGACTCAGATGATACAATGTCTTTAAACACTGCTACATTCATGTCCCAAGGCTTTAAGTTATCAGAAAATTCTTGTTCGATAGTATTCAGGTTTCTGAGAAATTAAAGAGAATTAAAGCTACACTTCAAGGCAGACTCACGTGAGACATAAAATTTATTTGATAGCTAGTCCCTGAAGTATTTAACTCCAATTTACTAAGAAAGAAAGGAAACTGAGATTTTAGTGTGGTGAGTGGACTGAGTTTAAAACTCAGTTTCTTGAATATAATGGGAAACTTTAAATTAATCTCTCCCTCTCACTTATCACACATAACAAAATACACAAAACCCAACCCCAGTATATTGACCATTATGACATTTTATTCACAGCATAATAAACTATTGTAGAGTTTACATCTAAATCATTCCAGGGGTAGGAGTACCATTTGTACCATTTGAAACTTCAAGCTAGCTATAACTGTAGGCAGTGCCCCATCATCATTTACCAACATTTGGTTGGCTGTATGACCAATATCTTTTTCAGGAGGGAACAGTTCTTCCAAAATCCTTAACTGACAATTGTGACAATAAGATATCAGACATTCTTTTGAGTTGAGGTGTCCTGAAGAACAAGAGTTGTTTCTTCAGGACTATACATGCTCACCACAATTATAAATAAATTTAAGTCCATTCACTCTAAGAGCAGCATAAACATGAAGAGTAATACCCCCCAGGAGCAACTCTTGCAGTTATTAATATGCCAAAAAAAAACAAAAACCCAAACCCAAACCCAACCCTACCACCCCCTACTAATCTTCCTCCACTTTTAATCCTGAAGTATGTAATTGTTTAATAGATTTCAAAAGGAATCGTTTGAGGCTGGGGCATGTTAGCCATACTGCTGTTGAGGACCATATTTAATGGAAGAGGATGAAACAATTACTTAAGCTCAGCAAAAAAGGAGGGAAGAGCCCTGTTAGTCTCTGGCAGCAAAACAAACATGAAATCTGGTAGCCGCTTCATGACTAACAAATTTACTGGGGCATAAACTTTTGTGAGCAACAGCTCACTTCATCAGATGCATAGAGGTAGGTAAGGTTTCAGTAACCATCTTCTAGGAATTACTGCAGTAATGCTATCACAGAAGCTTAAGAATTATTAAACATTTGCTGAACTGTATTTTATTGTCTTGAAAGGAAAGAGCATGACCAGCTCTTCCTAGTTAAATAGATATATACTATTTAATGTATTATTACAGTATTTCAACTGGCTTGGAGGGAGAGAGACATTTATGGGAACTTCTGTCAAAATAAGGTGACTGGCCTTGAGCAACAACAATGGACCTGTTGAGCAGGGAGGGAAGAATTTGCTAACCTGCCGCAGTAATCAAAATGACTTGAACAGACTGTGGGATGTGAGTGCCATTTTTTGTATACTGAAAAATAAATGAAACTTAATCCATATATGGCTCTGCTATTTGGACTTGATCAGTACACTGACAGATCCCTCAAGATGTTACTCTTCAGTGACAGCAGAGACAGAATGATGGCATATAAATTAAGTACAGTAATTATACTAATACTTAGCATCCTGATATATACCACGTGCTCCTAAGCGTATCTGGTAAGAAATACCTTTTGTGCTTACCGTACTTTCAATCTAGAGTGTTGTAATTAAGACTACAACATTAATACTAAAAAGTGTTTCATCTTTGAGGATCTCTACAATCCTTACAATTCTACAAGCAAAATCTGTATTATTTTCATATTCCAGTTGGAGGTTTGCATTGGCTAAAGCCACTGGATTTTATGATTAAGGAGAAATTTCAGGCAGGAACTCTGACTCACATTTTTAACTACAATATGAAGCTACTCTACTTGCTTGAAAATGGCCTTTATTGAGGCTCCTGTTCTTTTTCTTTTTTTTAGAGCATAGGAATAAGGTTGATACTTCCAGAACTTTGATGAAAAAAATTAAAACATATCATCTTATTTATGTAAGTACAAGTGAGAGTAACCTTGTTAGGCAGTATCTGTTTGCAAATGAGAAAAGCATTCATAAACAACAAGCACAGGGTATACATTAGGTCATGACCAACATTTCTAATGTTGCCATTTGGGTTCATTAATTTCCTTTTGCTGAATCTTCAGCATCAATCACTCAACACCAACTCTTCCAGTCTCATTTGTCATCTCAGCCCATACATTTTGTGTATTAGTAATTTGGTGATCTAAGACTTGGCTTACCTGTACAGCTTGTATGATTCAGCTGGTGTGGCATCTGCAGAGGGCTCACACTGTTGTGTGTGTCACTTTTTTTAAGAAATGAAAAACCCTGATGACCTACCCACTGTCAAAGGTGGATGATAAAAAAGAAAACGGTAACAATATATTCACTGTACTGCAGTCAAGAAATCCTGTGACATTTCATTAAACAGAGCAAATGTCACACATAAGTACCTAGCAAGCCCTAATGGTTTTGAGCAATGAATTTGGAGAACTTTCCAAGAGGCACATAGGGTGATCCAGGAGGACTGATCAAAGGCAAAAGAAAATCTGAGCCAGTGTATAATGCTTCCGTCCTCAGATCTCTTCCTAGATTGACTTTAGCAGAGAAGTTGCCAGTAGTTTTCCAATTACCCACAAATCATAAAAACAGAGTGTAAGGGCTGGAAGAGACATTAAAGATAATCTAATCTAACCTCCTACCCAATGCATTCCTGACAGATAACTGTCTAGCCTGATTAAAGACCTCCGATGAAGCAGTCTACCACCTCCTGAGTAATCTGTTCCATTGTTGAACAACTTTACCATTGGGAGTATTTATTTATTCATTTGTCATATTTTCATCACTGCCCATTTCCCCAACAAGGAGGGACCCTGGGTGGTTCACAATAAAAACAATTTAAAATTAAATAAAAATCATAAATAATGCCAATAATCAATACATATATAAAATATAGTCAAATCCAAGTAACGGCAGATCTAATTCAGCCCATAAGCTGGTAAGGCCGGTCCCGGACAGGACTAGTGAACCAGCCACCCCCAAGAATGGCTATTCTTCTCCCCACTTCAAACAGTCACTCATGCCCTTGTTATCTCCCATATAGACTATTGCAATGCTCTCTACTTGAGGCTACCCTTGAAGAGTATCCGGAAGCTTCAGCTGGTCCAGAATGCGGCTGCGTGGGCTATTTTTGGTGCCCCTAGAAGGGTGCACATAACACCTTTGCTACACGAGCTGCACTGGATACCAGTCTGCTTCCGGGTCCAATTCAAGGTGTTAGTTATCACCTTTAAAGCCCTACATGGCATGGGACAGGGTTACTTAAGGGACTGCCTCTTCCCCGCTTCATCAGCTCGTCCCACCTGATCATGCAGAGAGGGCATGCTATGGACCCTGTCAATAACAGAATTCCATCTGGCAGGGTCCAGGAGGCGGGCCTTCTCTGCAGTAGTGCCTGCCCTTTGGAACATCTTGCCCCCGGAGGTGAGATTAGCCCCATCGCTCCTAGCCTTCTGGAGGAAGTTGAAGACCTGGCTCTGCCACCGGGCTTGGGGCAGAGAGGAGAATAGTCATACTTGGGGTTGGCTAGTGCCTTGAAATCCCCCTCCTATGCAATGACTGAATGAGACCATAGCCATCTGGATTTTATTATATTTGGTAGCTTTGCAAAATTGTTTTATAGTGCATTTTATTGGAATTTTATTATATATTTATTGTTTTGTATTGTAAACTGCCCAGAGTCCCTCCGGTCGGAGGAGATGGGTGGTGACCAATTTGATAAATAAATAATTTTTTTAAAAAAATGATGGCAAAACCAGGTCTTCAATTTTTTTTCTGAAGTCCAGGAGAGAGGGGGCTAACCTCACTTCTGAGGGAAGAATGTTCCAAAGGGCAGGAGCTGCTGAAGAGAAGGCATGCCTCCTGGACCCTGCCAGATGGAATTCTCTTCCAGATGGGGTCCGTAGCATGCCCTATCTGCATGACTGGGTGGGACGGGTTGATGTAACAGGGATGAGACGGTCCCTCAGGTAACCTGGACCCATGCCATGTAGGGCTTTAAAGGTGATAACAACACCTTGAATTGGACCTGGAAGCAAACTGGCACCCAGTGCAGCTCGTGCAGTAAAGGTGTTATATGTGCTGATCTAGGGGCACCAAGAATAGCCCACTCAGCTGCATTCTGGATCAGCTGAAGCTTCCGGATACTCTTCAAGGGTAGCCCCATGTAGAGTGCATTACAATAGTCTATATGGGAGATGACCAATGCATGAGTGACTGTTCGAAGGGCCTCTCACTCCAGGGAAGGGTGTAACTGGCACACAACACGAAGTTGCACAAAGGCCCTTCTGGCCACGACTGCTACCTGCTCTTTGAGCAGGAGCCATGAGTCCAAGAGGACCCCCAAGTTACGCAACGGGGCAGCACGACCCCATCCAGAACTAAAGATGGCAAATTCCTAGGAACCGTGTATATGCCACTGCCTGTACTTCCTGAATGGCTAGTGCCCCACTTTTGTCAAACCCCTTGAATTACAGCTAAAAGTCCTGACTTCACTCCCATCTGGGTTTGTTTCCTTTCAACTTCAATGTGGTGGTGTACAGAGGCCAAATGCCAAAACAGTTATCCTTGTTCCAATACTTCTGGTCCTGACTGTAGTTTCAGACCTCAAATTTCATGACATGCTCCTCAGAGTCAAAGAGCAATTCACCCATTAGTGAAGCATATATAAAGTTTCAATTTATGGAAATATTTTCTATAGTCCTGAATGCTAGAAAGTAAATTTGAACCAAACAGACATTAGCATTCTTGTCACATTCACTAGAATATCACAGGGATGAACATGACAGACCTTATGTAATCAAATTGAAATAATCAGATTGCTTGGTTACCCCTTACCTTATTACACAAATCCATGTTTGTATTTATATCTTTTAAAAAATTGTTGCCCACTTTTATTTCATTTCTCTGTTAGGTTTGCACTTTCATGCTGGGAAAACGAAACTCTTATGAGTGGGACCCTTAAACTGGGTGAGAATTCAAAAGCATAGGCATATTGATGGCACACTACGTGTGCATTCTGAGATTTTAACTTCCCAAAAAAACAGGACATAACAATTAAAAATTGCAAAATATATAAGTGTCAGGACTCTAGTTTTAATTAAGAACATTAAAGCTTTGCTAAAGAAGAAAGGACAAAACCAGTCTGTCTGAAGTTGTTAAGCAATATGATACTTTTAAAAAGGGAGGTGGAGGATTGACATTTAATATTTCTAATATGGAAGTTGTTGAAATTTTTGGCTACAGAAGGTTTTTTTAAGCAGCTGCAGTGAAACAAAAGATATGGCAAATCACTATGACAGATGCATCTAAACATATGATACTGCATATGTTTCATTTAATATTTTGGACGTATATTTTTCTTCCCTTCTCACATTGTTGCCACCACAGATTTCCTGTGGAAAAGGACATTGGTTGTCTGTCATGCCTAAAATGAACACCAACTTAACAAAAGTTTCTCAGTATTCCCCTCTTTTTAAGCAACTGGTCAGCATTTTTTTAAATCAGAAGAATATTCCACATTTTCCATCTAACAACTCTCTGAGAATTTATATATCATGATCCAGCAACCTTCATATCTAAGAAGCTATTTCATGGCACCAACTTTATTATGGAGCCTGAATGCTTGTGAGATCAATTTGTTTGTTTGCTTTTAAAAGACTTATATTGCTGCCAATCTTATGTAATACAACTTACAACAATAAAAACAAACAACACCTCCCCCCAAACACAGTAAAACCAACACCTGGTGCTTCAACCAACATTCTCCAGTACATCCAATGATACAATCCCTGGCCTCCAATCTGTAGCAATGCAGGCTCTTTTCAAGAGGACACTTTCTATTAGCTATTAGCCAATAATCTTTTAAGTCCATTAAGGATTATCGCAAAACAAGGTAGACTTTCTTGGAAGCATCTAAGGAAGGCATATAGATTGTTTTACTGAAATATTATCTGAATTGTCACGTCAGACTAATGAATGAAATTTATTGCAATTGTCTGAATGCTCTGGCTTCCCACAGACTCTAGTCTTCATCAGTGGTATGTATAGTTGCCAAGAAAACAACATGGGCATCTCCATGAAGTCATCAGGAGGCAAATCTGAACTGGAAAGAGATTATACTTTTTAAAACATTATTTATGGCCACCTCACCAGCTCCCTCTGCTGAGCGCCTTCAAAATTTACCGTAGCTCAGAGACAGGCCTTTATCATATGGACACAGAAGCTGCATCAGCTACACTTGAAACTGAGGCAAGTGTCAAGTCTTGTTTTATACAACAGTTGCCTTTGGCAATAAACTGTAGTAGAAACACTCCTCTACACTCCTACACAGATGTGAAACAGTGATGTAGCATTAAGGGAAAAAGCACACAACCCTAAGCTGATGACTCCCAACTCCAACTTAAATTGCTTATTCCTACCACTCTTCCTACTCCTCTCTAGGAATTGACTTTTTTTCTTCCGAAGAATGGAAAATGAGGTCAATTTCAAGAGAGTACCTATTAGCATGAATAGACTACCTTGAAACCTAACAATTTCTTCTTAATTTTAATATGAATCAGGTTTTACATAGTTACTTACTCCCCATTCTCCTTCAACTCTGCAAGAACAATTTAAGTCTTTTTTCATTCATAAATTAAAAATCTCATACTGTACTTTCAAACGTGCAACAAAAAAGAATTTTAAGTAAGAACAGATAATGTTGAAATAAAAAAGAATACAGGAAATATAAAGACCAAAAAGGAAAACTGAATCACATGCACACTGCTTTTAAAGTGAAGAAAGAAATACAAGAATCCCTCATAAATCTATATTGTTTTTTTGAATTGGGTTCATAAGTGATCTGGAGCTAAGGGTGACCAATGACACCAAATTACACAGATTGATCAAAATGTCAGTGGTTGTTAAAAGCTTCAAATAGATTTCTTTAAATGTTCTTTAATAAGCATACTCGTTTACTGCTTTTTAGATACAGACTCCATAATGGTATACATAAAATTAAATTACAAAGCAAAACAATAAAATAAAGAACACTGCAATCAGAATTTAGTATGCTACAATACATTAATCATAATTCAAGGCCACAGTACAAACCCCCCCTGAAGTAACTAATTTGATACTTCTTTGGGCTTTAATGATTCAGGGGCACAGTATTAAAATGAGTTATCTCAAATCTATCAACTGGCTTACAAACTAAATAAAATGGGAAACAATTTGAAAAAAAAAAGAGTGAAAAGATGTACAGAACTGAAACTACTAATTTTGCATTGCTGATATTTGACACCACAACAATTTGTTAAAATATATCCCAATTCCAGACACATACACTGGAAAAATAAAAAAGGAAATGCAGATGTTAGTCATATGAAGTGACCTTATCCTTTCAGAATGGATCTCTCATATCAGATAAGATGTTCAGATATAATTTACAAAATCTCTTTTAATAATATATATTTTGGAATACTGAACTAAATGTTTTCTCAATACCTACTAGCAGGGCAACAGCAAGGGTAGTAGGTGAATGATTTCAACAGGGAAAAAAATACATTAGAATGGGTTTCCTCATATATATCTTCCCCATTTAAATTATACTCCTACTAGCCATGGACAAAAGTCAAAACATTTGAGGGCAATATATCACAGTTATCCCTGTATACCATCTTCTGGTCCATATTCCCCAAAATATTGCCTCCTCCACCAATTTCAGATGTCCTATTACATACCCCATCTCTAAGAGATGATGGTGAGAATAGGATTTTTCATCTGTGATTTTTCCTTTAAAGCCATAAAAGTCTTGAGGTCTGACTATCTGGAGGAGTGCCTCTCCTACTATGAATGTGTCTGGTTACTAAAATCAGTAGGAGAGTCTTTTTGGAGATAGCTTGGCTGTCTGGTATATAGGATAAGGCAGCTAATGAACAAATTACTACTAAATTGGTATGGAATTTATTAAGCTGAGCAAAATCTGTCATCTTCTTTAAAGAGCATATTAATCTTGCTGCACAGAATTCTCCATATAACAAATACTTTTTTCCCATCCAAACAGCTTGTCTGTGCACAGTTAAAATGGGAAGGACAGTGTGTGCAGGGATGACATTTTTCCTCCCCCCCCCATAACACATTCAAGTTCATCTCAGCATCAAGCTGCATCATTATTTAAATGGGGCATGTGGTACTTAGTTCATTTTAATTCATGGTGCCTTTCTTCCTTGCTGTATCCCAAGTGTGTCAGTTCACTTCATGTGGGATATGGGTAACTATAAGTTGGCTTTCAGATTATCTTTAGACAAGAGAGCCTAGCTTTCATAGAATAACATAAATGCATCTGGGGTAAAATTCAGGTTTCATTTAAGGCATACTGGTCAAAATGTGCCAACTGATCAGGACTCTGACCTAAGGAAAAATGGTGCAACATTCTGAATAAATGCAACTCATCCTGTGAGTTAACTAGAATGGATGGATGGAAATGACATGACAGCATACAGAAAAAGTTATTTGGCCATTAGGAGACCCAGGAATGAATGAGAATGATTATTGCTTGGCATCTGGTTAGAAAAAGGTTAGCTGGTTTGAATATAGCCAAAAACTGAACCTGAAAACAATATTTGACTGACCGTGATGAATGATTGAGAGAATTAGTGAAGGATCCATGAGTGATGAAAGTTTTTGAATGCAGAACAGACCACTTATTGTTAGTGTTGAAAGTGGTACTTCAGAAAAATGGACATAAAAGAAAACTGCAAGTTTTGCATGGAAAAGAAGTATTAATCTGTTAATTAATCCCCCAAGTGAATGAATGGAAAACAGACCTCAGGAAACTGCTGAAACTTCTTGAAATTGATTGAGAAGAAATATGTTACAAAGTACTATGGAAATATGTGGAGCTATACAGCACTATTCAGATGCAAAGATTATGAAGGTTATGAAGAATACAGAGAACTGTGTTGGTATAAACCAGATTTAGCTGGATTTTCTTCTTCTTTTCTCACCTTTTATTTCCTTGGTTTACTATTTCTTACTCATTTTCTGCACTTACATAATGTTGCTTATCCTGGAAATAGCATGATGCTTAGATATATGTATCCTTTTCCTAAAATCATGCAGTACTATCTAATCTGCACCGATGTCTGGTTTAGGGAGAACTTATGAACTCAGTAATCATCATGTTATTCAAGAATTCCTATAACTAATCAACTAGGCAATAAGATCTCAGATTTAAATGGCAACATCCTATTATACTGAGATGAAGTGGAGAGAAGGAGGGAAAGCACACTATATATATTAATAAAAAAGTACTCTTTTATGCACCCTCTCTCTCTATATATGTCTTCAGGGAATGGCTCTGTAAATGTTCAAGAGTGAACAATAAGGGAAAAAGTGAGTATGTGTGCACGTATGTATATGAGAATGAATGGTGGAGGTTGGAAGGGAGGAAATGGAGTATAAGATTCAGGAATCTATCTTGATTTAATTTTCCCATTTGTAATCTGCCTTTTAGCAATCAATGCTGTTCTACTCACCCTAGGCTTTCCATTCTTTCCTAAGGTCCAAATAACTACAATAGGAAAAAAGTAAATGCATCTATTGTCTCTAGGAGTAAAATTTATTTCTAATTATTAATGTCATTTAACAATGTAAAACTCAGACAAGGCTCAGGTCAGACGAACAGCACTAACTGCTAAAAGTTAGTTTGATATGGAATCAAACACAGACAGCTGGAATGTTACTGAATTCACAGCCCTGGATTATTTTCAGTAACAGTACATCCGATGGGAAGACAAATAGGTAGTATGAAGGTTCCTAGAGCTACTAGACAATTGAGACTGTAATAGTGATAGCAATTGCAATAAATTTGGTGACTTTTCTGGAAATATCTGGAGATCTGTCACCTAAGAGTAGGAGAGTAAATTCCTCTTCTGAGTTAGCATAAGAATAGATAAGGAGAGATTAGGTTGATTCATCATGACAATTTGAAGGGACACATGAGAGACTCTTTCCACTTTTTTCCACAAATAGGCACAAAGGCCTACGAGAATGCCAATCTTCCACAAGGAACTAAAATTGTTCCACAGCATCAGGGAGATTAAAGTGTTACCAAAACCATAGGAATTTCAACCAGAATTTCAAGATGTGTGCTTTTTTTAAAGCTATATAGAAGATAGTAGCTACTAGTAACCTAGGATGTCATATTTTAAATCTGTACCTCAAATATACTTAAGGGAAAACTAGAGTACAAAACAAATGGGTGAATTGCTGCTGCAATATCAGCTTTTGTTAAGACAAGAAGGGGAAGGAACTGTAAAGTATTAGCTGAATATTTTTCAAATAATATACATAATTGGTGAGTATGAGCAGGAAATGGAAGTTCTAACTAAAAAGTCTACTAAGAATATAACACAGCACAGTAGAACACGTTGCTTCTCACAAAATGCATGCCACCTAGATCCGTTTTTTGTCAATGTTTAAAATAAAATAAATAATTAATCAAGCAGTGCCAAAAGAAAACCCAAATTAGCAGTATCAAAGTGAGAGTTTTTTCAAATAAGGAAAGGAATGAAGATAGGAAAACTCCAAGGATCAAGTTGTAGATAAAGAGACCAGAAAGAACACTAACATCAGTTGTATTAGTGTCTACTTTCATATTTGTTTCAGATTTAGAGGTATGCATTCACACTTACCTTTTGAAGTGATTTGCCAAGACTCCAACCAGCTCCCCAATTCTGTTCTCATTAAGTGAATGCATATTCAGGAGACAGACAATTAGGTCTTTGTTTTCTTTCGTATGGAAAACCACAAGCTGATCCTTTCCATTAGAGACACTCAGTCCTGTTAGCTGCATGAAACAAGAATTTTAAAGCTAGCAAAGTTTTATATATGTTTTCTACACTAAAAGCAAGGGCTTTTAAAGTATTTGTTGCCTCTCAAGGCAATCTATTACACAATGGCTCTCTTAGGCCAGGTTCCCATTTGTGTTTAACCATGGGACAATCATGACTGGACAATATCAATTTTCCCATGTCACTTTGTCATTGTCCTTACTATCTTGTCCCCAGTCCACGAATAAGGGGTCTTACATCATCATTAGCTCTACTGCTATTCAAGTAGCATTTTCTCTTTTTTCCAACATTCTCCAACAGTCTCAATGTTAAAAACTGACAAAAATATACACAGATAGGAATGTTCAGCTATAACTAGATTATCCTGACCATTAATTCCTTAAGGAATGTAAAAAAGATGTCAAATTTCATGATTAGCTTTTATTGAAGCACAAAAGGAAATGCCAGTTTAATCTTCTAGAGCTATCTGTCTCTTTCTGGATGGGAAAATTAAGACTTAATCATATTCTGTGGAACAGAAAGCTGGTGTTATAAGAGAACCTAAAAGAGCAATAAAAATTACTATGTAAATCCAGTTCAGAGCTTACATGTTTAAGCAAGTGCACTGCATTATTGGAATCTCACTTACAAGGTTCACTAATATTTCATATTCAAATAAAGAAATTCTCAATTTAGGCTGTATCTTCTCACAATGAGATGAGATTGAGGAGGGAAATGAAAGTGCTGTTGGAGAATTCTGGTTTAGCATGACATTTAAAGGCAACCTGTCTTTGTGGGTCTGTAATTTGTTTCTATAATTTTTGAAACAGAAAGGTAATTATGTAACCTAAACCTGGGAAAGCTTTAAATCAACAACCACACTTAGTGAACACTGATTTAAAGAACTGATTTAAATCTATTCTAATAGTTGGAGGATGACATGAATAATGGTGGTTTGCCATATTAGACAGGCACGCACCGAAGCAATTGGACAATTGCTTTGTGATATACTCTGCATTAATCCACTCAACGCACATGCTCAACATACCAAGTTGACTGCAGTAATTGATCCTGGTTCATCCCAACAAAAATTGTGTGAAGCAATAGTAATAACTATATACAATTTTCCTTTTTAATAAAATCAGTAAATTATAAATTAATGAATGGAACACTTTTAAATACAGCATACCCTTGCTAAATATAAAGTGAACATACAGTATTTCTTCCATGTTTCAAAATGTGTAATGTTTCCATGTATCTTATCCTGGTTTTTATTTGCTCCACCCTGGAATTTTTATCTTGCAACAACATCATTGTCATCATCATCATCCAAAAATAATTGTTTTTACTTGTAGAAGTCAAAGACACACCAAGCGATATTCCTATTTGGTGATATCCCTTTTTTAAAAGGTTAGAAGTGACAAGTATACAGTAGCTTCCTAAGCTAGAAAACAAGCTGCAGGAGAACCAGACATCAGCTGATGCCTAAGACTGCTATGGCAACAGGTTCCATGGGGATATTGCTATGTTGACAAGGCAGCTTTAGAAACCATGATAGTGAACATTGGTTTGTAGAGAAATGAAGTTCAACAAGGCTAGTTTCAGTACAGACTTTGTACTGAAAGAGAGAGTCATTTTAAAAGAGAGCCATTTTTTTTTCAAATGAGATGTATAAGATTTAAATATTATTGTCTATCTTTCTCTCCACAAAATTTCTAAGGGAACTAATTTCCAGGGCTCCCTTCTTTGACTACATATATAAATATTTCAAAACAAAACCTATAGCCAAAGATCAGCATAGGGAAAACACCAGCCTAAAGGTTTAACTGCCATTGGATAATATTTTCTGAAATGTCGATGAGGAAAATAAGGATAAGTTTGGAAGACTAGAAAGATTTCTCACATCACTCCCAAGGCTTAATGGAGCTTTGCTTGAGCAAAATCTTACCCTACTTGGAAAAGCTTCATACAAACTCCTACTCACACACAGTTACATGGGTGCTTCGGTGACCATACAGAACTTTGGGTTAGGGTGAGTCTTTGACAATTGGTTTCTTTCAAGTTCATCCTGAAAACTATATGGAAACTGATGGTTGCAAATCAGCAATCCAATTTATTTCCTTACACTTCAGGGTTCTGGACAAAGAAAATCTGGAAGCAATGTATTAACTACTTATATTATGAAATAGGTTGGGTAGAGAATAAATGAAACTGGCTCAATGCACTTTAACTGAACAGCAATTTAAAGCCTTGAAGTTGATGTTTTTTTAAAAGTATTTTAATATAATAAGAAGAGAAAAAATACTACATTGGGCAAAATCAGCCACAAACTTGTTGGAACTGTCCTATTGATGCTACGGGACTGGACTAGCTACACCGCTGAGCACAATAGGAGCCATTATGGAAAACAGCCTTATTCCCATAACCAACTGAGGAAGAAGAAGAGGGATTTTATTTGGTTATGCTAATCATTTCATTTATTCCTCTCAATTGCTTTTTATACAAAGTGCAGTGGAGTTTTACCTGGATCTGTTATTGCATGCATTCTTACACATTAGCAAAATTGATCCCAGCATTTGTTAAAATATGCTTTTAGTGGGAGGTTATAAGCTTCAGGAAAAAGCTAGTTGTCCACCCAACATACCATTCTAAATATTTTATATGCCTTTTTTCCCTTAGAATTCTAAATTGTTTTCATTAAATTAAAATTCCAGACTTCCTTGGGGGAAGCCATAACTATTGTTTTAGATAGGAAGGACTAGTACATAAACTAAATTAATTATAAATTGGTTGGAAGTAAGCTTGATGGAGCATCGACTCCACATAGCTGCCTTAAAAAGCAATGAATATATGCTAAAGAGAAAAAAAAGTCTTTTTTAAGCCATTAAGTAAGATGATTTCATTAAGCTTTTCACTGTAAAAACGTTTGTTAATGTAGCATACAGAAAACCACTTCTCTCTTGGTCCTCTCTAAGCCATAATAAGTACTGGTAAGGAGGAAGAAAGTGTTTAGGAAGTTTATCATAGTGAAAGTAATTTGCCTGTCTGCAGCTTCAAAGAGAAATCTCATAAACACTGAAATTTTGGCCCTATCATGAGATATACATTTTGAGAATTGAATATGGGCCATCCGACTTACCCTAAAAATGTAAAGCAAATATTTTGCGCTCTCTCTCTCTTTCTCTTTATTCCAATTACTTGGTATTTTCACTCTTTAAAGTGTCATAAGACCAAGCCATTTTAATATAATTTGACATATAAAATATGTTATAATTTATAACAATAAATTATAATTGGAGAAATATATTTCCCTAACCCTACAGCACCCAACCAGCTCCTGTGAGAATTGTCTGTGAGGTCAGAGAGAAGAGCTTGCAGATGATATTACTGTTCTTGCTTTAAAATAAATTCTGGCCTTTTAACTTGGGATATCCCATCCTGCACTAAGCAGCTGTACCCTTGAACATACAGCAAGAAGACTGGGCAATACAGAGCAAAAGATTGCAATGGCAACAGGAAATGGCAGGGGAAGTTCAGCAAGTTCTGTATGATTAAACTGAGAAGTAAAGATAAAAAGTAAAGATTCCCATTTAGTCGTGTCTAATGACACACTAGGGGGCAGTGCTCATCTCTGTTTCCATGGCCGAAGAGCCAGCGTTGTCTAAAGACACTTCCGTGGTCATGTGGCCAGCATGACAATCATGGAAACACTGTTACCTTCCCGCCAAAGCGGTACCTATTTACAGTTGTAATTGAAATTATTCAACCCCCATTGCAAATCAGGTTGATTGTCAAAATGTACAGACTTTCAGCTGTTTGCAATGAACAAATCAAACAAAAGCAATTGAAATAGCTCCACACAATGAATGCTTCAAGTGGTGTCCCCAAAATCAACTGAAAATGCAACTTATAATGACTTCTCCAGTCTCAAAATGATTCAACCCCTTCATGGCAAGCATCTTCAGTACTTAGTAGAGCACCCTTCTGCTGTTATGACCTGCTGCAAACGAGATGCATAGCCAGACACCAGCTTCTGGCAGCGTTCCTGAGGAATCTTAGCCCATTCCTCATGAGCAATGGCCTCCAGTTCAGTAATATTCTTGGGTTTGCATGTCTCTAGGAACATCCAGTGCCTTTGCTATCTTTTTGTATCCTGTTCCTTGTTTGTGAAGGGCGATGATCTCTTCTCTTACCTTTCCTGACCATTCTTTTGACTTAGCCATACTGTATTTCTAACATGCAGTCAAACGTGACACTCAACAAACCCCTAGCCACTTCAGGTATTTCATGTGTTCCACCTCAAGCACACCTGGTGCAACTAATGAAGCCCTTGATTAGTTGCATCAGGTGTGCTTGAGGCAACACCTGTTTTGCATATTGTATGTGTGCTGTTGTGACGGATTCTATTCAGGGGGTTGAATAATTTTGAGACTGGAGAAGTCATTACAAGCTGCATATTCAGTTGAATTTGGGGACACCACTTGAAGCATTCATTGTGTTGAGCTATTTCAATTGCTTTTGTTTGATTTGTTCATTGCAAACAGCTGAAAGTCTGTACATTTTGACAATCAACCTGATTTGCAATGGGGGTGGAATAATTTCAATTACAACTGCATCTACTTGCATTTGCATGCTTTTGAATTGCTAGGTTGGCAAGAGCTGGGGCAAGTGCAGAAGCTCACTCCGCTGCATGGCACTCGGGTCTCAAATCGCCGAACTTGCAACCTTCCGGTCAACAAGCCTGGCATCTTAACCACTGAGCCACCATACCCCATTAAACTGAGAAGTAGGGAGATCATAATGCATGAATAGGTACTTTAGCTCAAAGCAACATTTGGATAATAAGGGGTTTAAGATCTACGTCTCTGGTTGGGATTGCCAACGTTATTTTAAAATGCCAAATGATCACACTCTGTTAAACCATGCTGAGATCTTCAACCACTGGAAATGATATATAGGAAGGAAACAGTACAACACATTGAGACTTCCTAGTCATGTAGCTATGAAACAATTCACAAGTTGTAATGAATAAAAAATAAATCCTAAAGAAAATATTCAGGAAGCTAACAGAGTAATACTTACATTATACAGTGGGATAGTTTTCATCACTTTGTAGTGCTTTGTAGGGTCCATCTTATAAAGATGCCTGTCAGTTATAAAAATTGCTCGATTTTCTACCTTATTGAAGCGGTTTATCTGGAAATAATCAAAAACCATGCTAGTATTACAATCATTATCTTAAGAACAACACAATATATTACACACAAACTGAATTATTGTTGAGAATCAGAATCTTGCTGCATTATATAGATCTCATTTGAAAGTAAGAGTACTCACTGGAATTCTGATCTTGAAATTTTAATCTTTTTAACAAAACTTACTGATCAGAGTTCTGAGAACTTTTTTTTTTTTTGGATTAACTGTTTCAAGTCCAGGCTGCTACAAAGGAAGTCTGACAAATGCCTCCTTAAAATGTTTGAATTTTTCTTTAAAAAAAAATGAATTTTATTTCAACAATACATATAGAAAATAACATAATAATATAATGTATTAGTATACATTTTTATACATGCTTTTTGTAACCAAATCCAATTTAAGGTATTGTTTTGACACATAAAGCACTGAACAACCCTTGACTTTGCTTCAGATTTATATCATCAATCACCAAACGATTTGGATTTCTGGGACTGTCAAGTCTTTCTTGATCTTGGCAATGCAGCCATGGAATACTCTTCTTTTGGGGCTCAGACTGGCCAATACTGGAAGATTTTAGCACTAGCCCAAAACAATTATCTTTTATTAACTCGCCATCAATTAGCTGAGTAAAGGAAATATTTTTTGTCACTGACTAAGTGTGTGTTTTTATTATGAAATCATGACTGCTTCAGCAGAGAGGCAAACATGCCAAGATATGAGGAAGAGAAAGGACAGAAAATTACAGTTTTTTTTCTGAATCTTTCTCTAACCTCAGTAAAATGACCTGCCATGCTAGCAAAGCATCATATTTAAATTGTACCCATGTTTCAGCATAAGAAACCTCCATGAATTAATCCTAGATGAAGAAACTAACTTAGTTTATATTACTTAGCTTAAAAAGCTAGAAAATGTAACTTGTACCTGCAAAAACACCGTCTTCCTCCCCAACCCCCATCAGCCCAACTGAAATCCTACATTAGTTTACTCACTCCATACACCTGATGAAGTGAACTATAGCTTATAAAAGTGTATGCCTTTTTCAGTGTTAGACTGAAAAAGGCACCATAGTCCTAATTTTTCAAATATGTTTACCTTGGTTCTTGGAATTGAAACTTATGCTTGATAGTCAAGGAGAAATTTATATGTATACTATCTCCCTCATACAGAGTTTCTGTTCAGGAAATAACTTCAAGCTTTTGTACCTGGCATTTTAGAAACAGGATATAATGGGGACTTCATGTTGAGAACTGTAATTAGTGGAAAACAGAGCAGCCAGATTGCTTTCTAGCACTTTCTCTGTTGATATATACCAGTTTTGCATGAACTGCTCTAACTGCTAATTATTTCTGTGACACATTTCAAGATGTCAGATCCTATTTATAAAGCCTCAAGTAGAGTGGAACCTGGATACCTGAAACATTGCCCACAGTCTGATTTGTTGCAAAGACCCTTCGGTATGCTCCACAATCAAGGCAGACTAACCTGGCAAAGAGACAGGACAAGACCTTCTTAGGGACAGCACCCTGACAAGCTTCATCCTATAGGGCTCTTGCTGGAGAGACTATACCCATTAAATTTCAAAAACACCCGAAGTATTTTTAACCAATGTATCTGAGACATCAATCTTCAGATCAAACAAGACTAGTTCCCAGCCTCACAGCACATGGGGGTCTTTCCAAATGGGTATGTGCCAGCTTTCTATCTTTCCACCATCACAGTTTTGAAATTTTGCTAGGTCTTCAATTGTCCAGGCTGAACGCACTACCTTCTGCTAGGCATCACAAAAATACCTTATACCAATGTGTAAGTCCTTGTGGGGACAGCTAAGGAAAATCCTTTACTGGTCTTTCTATATGGTATCCCAGATTTTTATCCATTGTGTTCTGAAGAAATTCCCTGGCAGAGAGCATGACTTATCTGTCTCTTCTCCTGTCTGAACATTATTTAACAGTGTCATCCTGGGTTGCCCAGTTTTATACCTCTATACAGTATGCACCAACTCTTTCTCCTTGTGTTAGAAAAATTGTATTCATTATACTCAGTCACATATATAATTTGTTTTTAATCTGTATCATATTGTAGTAGTAGTAGTAGTAGTTATTGTTATTATTATTATTTCCTGCCTCTATTTTGTACAGCTCAAGGCAGCATAAACACCATTTCACTGTTTCCCTCTCCCATTTTCCCCACTACAATGATCCTGTGAGATGGGCTGAGCCGAGAGAGAATGACTGCTCCAAAATCACCCAGCCAGCTTTTATGCTTAAGGGAGGAACAGAACTCATGGTCTCCCAGTTTCTAGTCCACTACCTTAACCCTACACTGAACTGACTCTTATGACCATAATAAAGGTTTCTTTCTTCCTTTGTTGGGGACAGTACTGTGACTATGAGACTCTTTCCTGCAGAAGGTTAAATTGGCTCCTTCTTTGTCTGGCTTTTAGGCAGGTTATTAACAGTTCTTTACTCCTACCATTTTGCTTGATTTAAAAAGTATTAAGAACAGGAAACGGGGTTCAGTTTAGGCCTACTCTTTTCCATGCAGACCCAGACTCCAGGCACTGGGATAAGAGTTTGACAGCATCATTACCCGATCTGGCTCAAGATATACAGCTGGGTATCTGAATCTGTGTCGATGGACGACCTCACCCAGCAGCTTCATGCAGATGTTAAAAAAAGGGGCAAGAGCATCAAGCTGTATGGCAGTTCACAGGTCAGGGACCTCAGGCTCAACCTTTCTGCACCTGTCCACACTGAATGGAACTGGCCAAAAAGAAAAGAGGAGAACCACTGCCACATTGTGCCTCCGACTCCTAATCCCTGCAGTTGATCCTGAAGGATACCATGATCAATGGTATCAAAAGATACTGAGAGATCAAGGAGAACCAGGACAGTCATTACACCATCCCAGTTCTGCCAAAAGTTGTCAACAATTCAATCATTCCAATCTCTGTACTTGGTCCTAGCCTGAAACCTGACTGAAAAGGGTCAAAATGATCAACTTCCCCCAGGGGCCTTTAAAACCGCAACCCTAAATAACCTTCCACAAAAAGGAAAGTTTGAAGACTGGATGAAAAGTATCCATAACTGAGAGAGTCGGATCAGACCATGACAGAGGACTGATAGTAATGTCCTTCACCTTCAGATCACACTGCAATTTCTCCAAGACAAAAGCCAGATCTAACTTGTGACCACCACAGATAGCTCAGAATAAAAAAGGAACAGTATGATGGAAAGGATGGATGAGGAAGATAAGCTGTTTTCATTTTATAAAAAGGAAAGAAATAGAATATATGCTAATAATTCAAGGGCTTTAGTGTAGAAAGTGCCTGCAAGTTTCTATATATTTTCTTTTAAAAATAACACTGGCTTACAATCCAAAAGACATAGCCAGAGAGAAATATGGTATAGAGGAAGAGGAAGAAACAAAGTTAGATACTGAAACCTTCTAACAAGTCACTGAGTAATCAGTTGGTAATTGGTCTAGGGCAAGTTGATGGACTAAGCTACACTGTCCTAGTTCTGCAATCAGATGAAGGTTCAATTGCCTTGTCACATAAACACCAACATTTCAAAGTAGAAATAAGGGCACTTTTACTAACTCTATTTTCTTAATTAGATCATGGCCAGCTCTTTGCAGTGTTATGTACTGTTCATTTCATTTAAATTACTAAGGAACAATGGAATTCATAAGGATGTGCCAATCTGTAGTAATAGGAAAAAAAAGTAACAACATGCCATGATTATTGTGAAAGATTGTGAAGAAGCTAAGGAAGGAATTTTCCATTCCTATTACAGTATCCTCAAGAAGAATTAAAGATAACTTACTCAAATCTCTGGTTCTTTCTTGATTTTGCCAACCTGTGTGGGGCTTAACATCAATCTTGGAAACCGTAATAGGAATTTCCCAGTCTCGTACAGTAGTTATTTATTAAGGCAGAGTCTCTTTGAACAATATGAGCACTTCATCCTAGACTTTTTTCCACCTGGTCTATTGTCTTTTATGAGATAAGCTGTCAGCTGACTCACCTGCTATCTCTTGTTTATGTATTCTCTTCCATTTCTTTCCCAGCTTCTTCACAATCTCTCACAATTACATTGCTATGCCTTTGTTTCTAAATGCTTCTATTATTTATGAATAATAGGCTTAAAACTCCACCACCACCACTGCCTTTCATTCTCATTATTACTACATGCTACTCACTTTCTTGAGAATTACTGTTGTTCAGCCATTAGTCACTTTCAACTCCTTGTGACCCAAAGGACATAAATTTGCTGGAATTGTCTGTTAGTAACTGTTTCTTTGAGTTCTTGTAAGTCAGTGCTTATGTCATCAGTGATAGCATCTAGCCATTTTATCTTCTGTCAGCCTCTTTTTCAATTGTCTTCCAAAGTTTTTCCAAGCATCAGAGTCTTCTCCAATGACTCCTGCCTTCGCACTGTTTGTCCAAAGCATCTAAGCTTTAGTTTTATTGTTAAGTGCTTCTAGTGCAGAGTTTGGTTTTACTTCCTATAGTACTGAATGATCTGTTCTTGCAGTCTAAAGTATTCTCAACTATTTTCTCCAGCACCACAGTTCAAAGGTATAACTGAACCTTCATTCAGCCTTTCTGATGATCCAGATTTTACAGCCATAGGTTACAAACTGGAAAACTACAGTCCTGACAATATATACTTTTTTATCAGTGTGATGTCTTTGCACATTAACATGTTGTCTAGACCTGCCACAGTCTTCCTATCAAGTAGCAGATTGACTCTTTGCTTGCCGTATCTTATTTGTTAAGGATCCCATTGAAATAACAAACAGAAATCTCCTAGTGTTGTTTTTAGAGAGTAGGACATCCATTCTTTCTATATCTCTAGGTGAAATCAATTATTGTAACCTGAAAATAGTAAATTGGCTTCTGTCTCTTCTGAATACAGAAGAGACCTTTAACCTTTACCTGAATCATCTTTGATTTTACATAGTTTTGCTGGTCTCTGATCAACTTCTGCAGCGTTGATATTAGTAATATTTTCAAGGGTCCATTTCATTTAACCTTCCAGAATCTGTCTCTAATTCAGTGATGAAATCTTCATAAATACACACAATACACATACACAATTTTGGCATCTCTTTTGCACAGTTCTTCTATATATTCATTCCATTTCTTTTTTAAGTCTTCTCCAACAGGCCTTTGCACTCTTGGTCTTTTTCTGTGCACATCTCTGCATAAAAGGTTCCCTTGATCTCTCTTACTTTTCTAAAGAAATCTCTTGTCCTTCCCATTCAACTATTACCCTCAATGTCTTTGTATTGCTTATAAATATACCTCCGTGTCACTTCTCACTGTCATTTACAGTACTGACAATCCCACTCCTAAAGCAAATGGCACACCAGGAGCTATTTCTGATTGGATTTCCAAAGACTAGTTGGGGAAGGAGACAGAAAAATTCAATTTATTTTCTTAAACAGCAGATCTCCCTGAAGTTATTAAAGAAATCATTTCTGAAAATGCTTCTAAAAACTAAAAAGAGGAACTAACTCAAGTATAGGAAAAATAGAACCATGACAACAAACAAAAGAGCAAATGTAGTATTTTGCTTGCAACCATCACTTCTTCTCTATATCTAATTAATACCTAACTTGTTCTGCTCCTGTAGTTTCCATTCATTCACAAAGATAGATTTAGCTTACCTTTTTCAACCACTATAGTCCAGGTGGGAGAAAAATACAAATAAGCAGCCAAAAAACTATGAGTGTGCTACTTGAATGCCATTAAGATGTACTTGTTCTGGCAAAATTTATTGAACTAAATTCTGTGCTCTTCGAAAACTAATGCAAACATGATCAAAAGCAAGGCAGGTCTATCCAAATGTGTGTTCAGACACATTTGAGAGAGTCAGTTAATTACCATCAGTCTATATTGTGTCAGCAATAGCTGGAATAATGTTGGAATGCAAACTTGCACATTACATTAATTAACTGAACATGATGGGGCAGGACCTGACTTCTCCTCGTCAAACAACTCGTTAGGCTCATATCAAGATCCTCAGAATTTAGTGTGCTAGAGGTAACCTGAAGAGCACCAGCTGGCTGGATCTAGGAATTCTTACTTTGTGCAAAGTCATGCAGGTAATTATTGGTATCATTTTTATTTTGCTCTGGATTGTTATCACTTGAATCACATCAAGTAATTAATCAGACAGCTCATATCTAATGGCTGATGCCCACACAGACCTCCAAGAAAACAAGGATGTCATAATTTCTTCTAATGTCAGCATCCTGCCTTGCATACAAGGAGCTGTCCTTTGTACTAAAGAGAAGGAAGATCATGCTCAAATCAAGTGTTGCACCTTTCTTGGAGGTTTGGAGCACAGCAGCAGGTCTTTCCCAATATATTTAACAAAAGGGGAACCTGAAGAATCTGAGACCAATAAATGCTATGTTTTCATTTCAATTCAATTGCCTAATTTCACACAGACACATAAACAGGGCAAGCAAATTATTCAGGATACAACCCACTGTCCTGAAACAAAGCTATATATGTGATATGGCTTGGCACAGATACCAATTTTAGAATGCCTGATTTATTGTCATTGTACCTATATGGATTAGGACATGCACATACAGAGGGAGCAAGCTGAGTATGACTTCAAAGACAAAGGCTATCAATTCTTGATCACTGTTTCGTAGGGCCTTGTGGAAAGTTTCAGCAGTAGCAAGGGGGAGACCATAAGTAGATTCTAAATACTACTTAAGAAAATATCAAATGTTGGACTTCTGGTGGGGACATGGCGGACTGAGCAGCTGCGCCCATGGGCTTAGCAGGCGGAACTAACAATGCGGCAATTTTGGGGGGGCTCAGGCAGGTTTTCCCGAAGCCCAGGAATGTTCTCTGGATGAAAGAAAACACCTGGAATCTACCCATCTGTCCTCTGGATGGCTGCTTTAGCCAGAAGATTGCAAACAGCGTTTCGCGTTCGACTGGTAAGAGCTAGCTGGGAGGCTGGGACATCATCACTTTCCAAGCCGTGCTGTAGTCTTAAAGGGACACTACAACCAGCCACCCCATTTCTAAATCACCAAATTTATACATTTTTTAAAGTATGTGTACCCTAAGAGAGGCTTTCTACAGCAAGGAGAAGCTGGCTCTCTTGGTGCTTATCGTTATTTTTGGGATTACTTTTCAAAGAATTCTTTTTTAAGTTTGGAATTCGTTTTCCTTCCAAATATAAAAGAGGATTGAGAGTAAACAACAGTCTCCCTGTTGTTATTTGGTATCAAATCTGAAGATATTAGCATTTTCCTACATGTTGAATCAGCTGATTTAAACCTTCAGCTTTCTGCTTCTACTTTCCCTTGGAAACTGTCTGCTTATCTCACTTTCACTTTGTGTAAACACACTTCAGAACTTTTCCATATCTTCAACTTTTGCTGGTTAAGCTCCTACAGCATACCATAGTCTACTGTGTGAGAAATGGAGGATTTTAAACAGATTTTTTCTGACTTCCATCAAGATTTTAAACAGATCTTTTCTGACTCCTATCAAGTTTTTATACAAGACATTAAGGACATTGTGGAAAATATGAGCTCTAAAATGTGTCGCCTGGTTGGGGATGTACTGGATGAAATTGAGGAATTCAACAGTGATAGAAATGTTTCTTCTAAGAATGAGATTGGGATTTCTGTTGAGAAGCTGGATGAAGATTGGATAGTGGAGTTGGAGAAATTGCAGAGAGGGATCTGCAAGCAATATGTAAAATTGACTTTTTGGTGAAATGCAATGAAAAAGAAGGTCATTACGTATGGGAGGTTTTCTGAAGAGAAGTTGGAATTTTTAAGGGGGGCAGTTGGATTGTTTGATTTTTTAAAGAGAAAAGCTCTGTGCACATTGTGGGGATATGTAAATGCTCTGGTTTATTTTGAAGTGGGATAAGAGTTAAAGAATGTTTATCTGGATCGCTTTTAGGGTTTGACTGATGTTATTTGTTTTTAAGGATATGGATTAAGATTATTAGGGTATAAAAATCTTTATTTGAATGGTTTTAAGAATTTAAGGTCATTGTTTTGAATTACTTTTCTTTTTTTGGGTTTATTAAGATTAAGATTATTATAACTGTTGTATTATTTAGTACAATGGCAGACAATTTATGTGATTTTTAGTTTGATTTTTATTACAGTAGACAGAAATGTATAGAACAGTAGTAGGAAGGGAATGATTAAATAAGTGTTATGGGGCGGGGAGTTGTTTAGGAGGTTTATACGAATTTTTTGTCTTTATTTATAAGACAAAATATATTTATAATTATATAAAAATAATTTATTTATTATATAAGGGGAGGGAGTAACTGTACTTAGTGATTATAATGTGCTAAAGGGGAATGATTTATAGAAATAATGTGATTTTGGTTTAATATAGCGTAAGAGATTGATTATGGAAAATTTTTGTATATCCTTGCTGTTAAAAGTCAGAAGTCACATCTCTTTGTAATGTTGGAAAAAAAATTCTTTTGAGTTTTCACACCTTTTTAGTTCTCTTTTTTGTAGTTTTTTGTTTTTTCGTAGCTTTTATCTTTCTTTTCAAACTTAATAAAATTCATAATAAAAAAAGAAAGTATCAAATGTTATAGGACAAATTAAGCTACACAAGTAGATTACTGATGAAATTACTTCAAATAGGTCTCAGTTGTTAGTCCATTAATGGACCAATGGCTTAATAACATTAAAAAGCCCTACAGCTGTCTTATACAAAGAGTCCTTTGGCCTAGTACAATATGCTCTTATTTAAAAGTCTTTCTGAAGGTTTTTAGTAACAGGCTATACTAATTATATTACCCGAGAGCTTTTAAATTGAGAAATTGTTTAGGCTTGCCAGAAATAATGATACACTAGTACTAGAGCACTCACTACACCAACATTCCTACCAATTCTGCCTCAGAGCCATAATTCCTCCTCACTGCTTCACTGCCCAGGTGCCCAAAATATCTGGGCTTCCATGCTAGGCTTCCATTTCACCATCCCACTGCCCTTCTTCTTTCCTCGTCTTCTAGTAATTGCCACCAGTGTGTTCTGTGTTCAGAACAAAGCAGCTGCACTACTGCTGCTCTCTTAGAGCTGCTTTGGACCATCAAGGTGACCCCAGTGCTGCATCACCAATTACCCAAGGTAAATACATAAAGCTCAGAAAAGTTTGTGACAAATGCACAAGGATATACCCTAGGAAGCCCTGACTAGCAGCAAAGCAGTGCACGTCCAGTATGAATTTTGGGACTTTGCACCAACTTTTTGCACTTTACATTGTAACAGACATGAAGTTGTTTCTGGTATAAGCAGTGAGCAAATATAAAGAGGAAAGAAAAAAATCTGAAAAAGCTAAAGGCATAGAAAGGAAACCAAATGGGTAGCAAAAAAATAACAGAGACAGGCTTTGGAATTCATGAAAAGAACAGAAGGAGGCTGTTTTCATCAAACAAGCTACATGGCAGAATACATTCTGAGACCGAGCATTCTAGAAGACATAAGAATGAGCAAAACAAAAATAGGGTTGAGGGCAATCACGGTTGTGCAGAGAGGAAAGAGAACCTGGAGGGGGTTAAGTACATCACAGAACTGACCACTTTCACCTCTGAAGATGCCAGCCACATCTGCTGGTGAAATGTCAGGATACCAAATAATTAGACCACGGCCTAATAGCCCAGAAGGTCATCACCATTAAACTAACTTACTGTTTTACTAACAAATACCAGTTGTGTTATTTCCACCAAGATTCAACCATAAAAAAACCGTTTTCTTTTCCCCTGAAGCCTACTTTCTGTCCCACAGACTGTTCTGGGAGGATTTTTTCCAATCTTCTCCAGCTTACCTTACGAACTTCAGATGAGAAAAGAATGCTCATGAACTTGTCCTTTCGTTGCAACTCAAAAGTAGCAGGGGTGAATGAACCTGTAGCCTGAGAATTACCTGGATTCTTGAAGAAATAAGGAATTTATCTGTCATGAAAATAAGTCCACAGCACCCTTACCATTCCAAGTCAGAATCTCAAATATACGTTTATAATGAAACTGTAGCTACTGTCCTCCATTAGCTTACACTTAAAAAGGCAGGAATAAAAAATAAGGAAACAGAACATGTGTGTCCAGAAGGCAAACTCTCTACAGCAAGCAAAACATCCTACAGGGGTTCAACTACTACCACGCCCAAAGGCCCAGGAGAATAGCCAAAATTTCAGTGACTTTCTGAACATTATCAGGGTGGCGACCATATGGGGAGATGCTGTTCTAGAAGGCAGGTACCACAATTTTTGTTGCTGCTATTCCAATTATTATTATTATTTCCTTACAACTATCTGATAAAAAAATTAAGGAGACACAGGCACACCCAGAAACATTCCAACAGTGGCCTCCATCTTGATATACGGGTGTTTTGTGACTGGCTAAATCTACTTGTGGCAATCATACTGTAAGAGTGCCTATAATAAGATTTACATTTCCAAACATACCCACTGGCCCAGAAAAGTTGGAAATCTTATTCTAGGAATATGAGGGCCAGAACTTGAATTTCCAAAAGTGCAGTTCAGTCTATAACAGTCTAAACCAAAACACACCCAGATTAGCTTACCTACTGAACAATATTACCTCTATCTTGTCTGGAATTTCAGTTTGTTTATCCACATGAGCTAATTTGTTAATTACTTTAATAAATTATTAATTTATCTAGATAAGAGCCTGGCATATACTTCACTATTAATCTCTTACTATGCTTTCATTTTTGCAGTATGACAAGAAAGAGTGACTGAATTTTGACACATTCTACTATACTTACCAATGCAAGATAGTTGCCCTGCCAGACCCTTTGCAACCCGATATCACCTCGATGGCCCTTAAGCAACTCCATTGCTGCCACCTTTGCCCTGATTTGTGGCAAATCTTTGGGTGGGATACTTTTGATGAGTTCGTGTGCTCTCCATCTGAGAAAAAAAATTAAGTCATACAGGAATCTGACATAGAGACTGGAAGATGAAATAAAAATACAGAACTATCCATCAGTGTTAGCATTTTCACACAGAAAAGATGTTCAACTGACTCATGTCATTAGAAGGATGCATGGTATTCTTTCTGCAGCTGGCACATCCTGACGTAGCATCTGATCTGTACTTTAATCAAAGACAATCTATACAAGTAACTTCACAGGGAGATGCCAAAGATGCTGTGTGGAACTGACCAAGCTCTATAACTCTAGGAATAGATGGTTTCCATTTCTCACCTGTAATAGATTGCACGCAGAGCTTCTTCAAACCGTCGCAGAACCTTTGGAGGATTAGGCCATTTCACGTGCTTTCCATAATCTTTCATAGACTTCACATTTTGAAATCGCCGGGCAACCTCACAGATATAAGACTTCACTTTGTATCGACGGTAACACTTTATAATCTGGAGGGCAGCTCGGGTCCTCTTGTATCGGAGTCGAGCTAACGTGCCCCTCCAAACCTACAGAAGTAGCCATCCAGAAAACATTAGGCCAGAATAAATAGAAAGGTGAAATAAACAGAAAGATGAAAGAAAGAGTAGTTTCTTTCTTCCTATCAGGGTCTCATTTATTCTGACCCACAGGAAAAAAATGATGTAAACAAATTGACAGAAATGAAGACTCACAATTTGCTTGCGTGTACATTTCTTTTAGCATTATGTGGAGAGAAACTTATCCCCACACCTTTCACTGCTGGTGTCATAAACAAGGCAGCACTATGCAAGAAACCATGTTTGTTTTGAATCAGAGAATGACTTTTGCACCAAGAAATACTATGCAAGCCATATGAATTATGCAGATCTAAATACCTTGGCATAATTTATTCTGCTTCTACTAACTGAGGGCAAATAGATATATTTTAGGACAATGGTGTTCTGCTCCTTGAAACTCTACTCAGCTCCCCAGTCCCTAGCCCACAGCCAACAGGTATGGTAGTATTCTTATTCAGCTTGGTAGACTGCCAGCATCACTGCAGGATTATATGTTTGCTACTTCTTTGTGATGTCATACAGTAGCATTAATTAATTTTCAAGTGGAGATGAATCAAAATAAATCTCTTTGATTTATTCTTTAAGTACCACTAAATGCTAGATATGGCCCCCTATTAAGTGATATACAAAAAAGACACAGACCCTAGTAACAGCTATCTAAATTCCAAAAGTGAAGGATTGCTAAAGATAAAGTCACCCTTGTAGTAAGCTTTATTCCTGGTCCATGTAATTTTCTTGGCAACAATATGGAAAGGTTTGACATTGCCTTTTTCTGGGATATTTTGCAGAACCCTCTAAAATTCCTGGTGGTTTCCATCTAAGCAATAATGAGGTTTGATCCTGCTGAGTTGTTTTAAAATCAGCCATAGTTAGCTAAGGCTGCCATCTAAATGGGAGTACCTTCTAGATGTAAATAACAAATGCAATTAAACATAGTCAAGCTTCATTCAGTAGCAGGTAGGGAAAAAACCAAAAGCTTCAAGGAAAATTAAAGTCCCTTCCTGAAATGGAAGGAATCCACTAATTCCACTTAAAATTGTCTGAAATTGTTCTTCCCCATTATTCTCTAGGAGGATAGCACACTCTAATGTGACATCATGCTGAGCCATAACGTGTTTTGCTTGTTATTGGTCTAAAGTGTTCAGTGAATCCAAGTTACAATGTAAACTATGGTTCATGCTTTATGTGTTATATGAACCCAGGTATGTGAGGTTTATTCAACAGTCATGGCTTAGGGTTCACTACATGGCTTAGGGTTCACTATCATAAAAATTATACAATTGTTAATTGGACTATCAGTTCAAAACACTGCTATATAGTGAGGTTAATGGAGTTTAACTTCCCTAAGCTAAAAATAAGACTGTTCCTATTACAAGAATAGAAAATTACTATGTAAAGAGTAATTTAATTTCTTCCCTTGTATTGTAAAAAAAGGTAACATTCTTAGATAGGATAAATAAAAACTACATCAAGAGAGAAAAATTACTTATGTCAAACATTTTAATGGCAAATCAAGAGAGCAAAATTGAAAATTATCTGAGAAACTGTATGGCTAATGCAGTTAAAGCCAAGCAGTAGATACAAACTAATTTGTATTATTTCATGAAAATGTGGATAGAAATCCATTTGACAGTTCCACAAGTTTTTCTCAAGAGATGTTTTCTCAGAAAACTGCAGAGGTGATGGACCTTCTGAATAAATGCATGCCAGGATGCTATATAGCATCTTTATTCCAACATAAATTTTACAGTCTGAGTTCACAACATAGGAACGTTAGCCGGAAAAGTTAAATAAAAATTTGTCTTAGGAAGATAGACTAGCCATAAAACTCCAACTATATTCTAAAAACTGGGACAATTCGATCTTTTTACAGGCTGAAGAACAGGACCTTGCACAATTAAATATACTCTCAAAGAGAATATGGCAAAGAGTTCTGAAGGAGAGCAGTCGTAGCAGAATACTCATGATTTGAAGAATATTGGTAAAACAGAGCTACTGGGGAAGTGGATGGAATTTTAAAAATACAAGTAAAGTCCCTAGTAATAGGCTGGATACAGGCATGTTAATTCAGTAAAACAGTGCTGTTACTTGCTGAAAGGTATTTATTTTATAAGGAAAAAATATCATCATTAGGATTTCTCAAGTACAGCTGCCTTCACTCTCTATAAATATGAATTCCAAACTCCCGTGAGGTTCATACTGAATTCCAGTTAGACAGTAATGTTCTCTAGGAAGCAATTACAATGGCTATACTCTGTTCAAAATGCCTGTTGCTTCCTTGGGATAATATTTGTTTCTTCTTGAGCTCTACTTAAAAGGAGCCTTTGTTTCTCCTGCTGGTATGCAAATGACTCCAATTTCCTCACAAATGTTAAGGAAATTGGATTCTGTTTCTGAGCTGGCATTTTATAGATCCCTAGAGATGCATAAATCCTTCCATTTACACTAGGATTAATTAATTACCCAGGGCAATTATTAATTAATATTTTATGAAGATGATGTCCAAGACCAGTCTTTCCTTGCATATCTCTATAAATTCAGATTACATCAAGTTAGAAGAAGCTGTAAAATACAGCCTAAGAGGTAATGAGAGACAAGATTTATAGCAGCTGAAGACCAAATAAGCAACTTTCCTCAAGAGAAAGAAAGAGGAAAGGGAAAGGGAAGAAACTTTCAATCCTATCCAGCCAGGACATACTGTATGTATGAACTGTTGGAATAATTAAAATGAAAGTTATGTATATGAAAAATAGAAAATTTTTAATGAAGAGAGTTAGCCAAAATAAATAAATTGATGGGACACACAACAGTGACTTTCAGGAGAAGAGGGTTCTGTAAACCAAAATAACAGGTCGATTATATTTATATAATGTGGTAAGAGGAATATATGTTTGTGTAGTTGTATGAGAGTATATGGGATGGGGTGATTGATGTGGATCAATCAGTATTATAAATTGTGTACCTTATTTTACAAGCAATTAATTTTAATGAGTATTTTTAATTCGATTAATTCTTTTTTATATAATTCGGCTATATATACACACATTATGTATGTATATAGTGGAAAACAAAGCTAAGTTTGGACTTGAAATATATTAAGTACACTAAATTATTATAAATTGTTCTGTTATTCATGTGATATAATTATATATTAAGTTTAATTTGTCCTGCTCCCTTCAATATTTTGGGGTACAGTTCCCACCATATCACTCAAAGGCTAGGCAACCATGGACACCTGTTGGATCACAGTGATAATGTAGAGCTCAAATAGCTCACTGTATTGTCATAGCTTCTCTTTCTCATGGAAATACAACTACTTTTAAAAATTCACCCTTTTAAAACTTCCTTCCACTGGCAACATGCATCAAATAAATTTATCACACAAGTACCCTGGTTAGTGTCGGTACTATTACAGTATAACACTAATGCATTTTCTCCATTTTTCAGAAGAAGTCTGATTAACTCTTCTTGTAACTCATCTGTTCACTGGTGTATCATTATGTTCTAATTCCTTATTTGTGTGTGTGTGTGTGTGAGAGAGAGAGGGAGAAGGTAAGTAATGTAGAGCAGCAGTGTAAAGAGAAAAATTGCCCCTGGCTCCTTTCTTCTCACACTGACCACTCTGTTTCATCAAGCTTCTTGAACTGTTTCCATCTCATCTTGTTATAAAAATGAGTACCTGTTTGCTCTTTTCTTTCTTCCTCTTCATTTTCTTTTTGCATCCCATGTTTTATTCTACAAGCCAAAGGGGAGGAATCATCTTTTTTTTTTTTAACTGAACTGTTAACCGTCCTAGGAGTCTTTTCAGCTGAAGATTAATACAAAAATGTTATCCTAAAAAAACAAGTCATTTTGCCAGAGGGCTACAACAGGCCCACTTCTGCTCAAGTTTGGGGCTGGGAATGGAAGATATGTATCTTCATGAGGTCTCTGCCCCATTACCAAAATTCCATGGCAAAATGGCTGAATCTGGTTGGCATGATCTCAGGATGCTTCAGGGTGGCAAGTAAAGGAGCTGTATGTAGCTTGTGGATAGTATGCTGCCTGCCCAATGTAGTCTAACAAAGTATGCTGAAGGACTTGAACTCTTGCACATCTTTAGATTGGCCTAACCACTATTTTGCATAGATACATGTTTGCGGCTCTTCCTTACAGACCAGCATTGTTACTTATTTTGTGGATGCATGTGCTTGATACGCCATAAGGCTCTTTTTATATCTCATTTCCCCCTATGAGTCAATAAGATGTCAAGTTATACATCATTTTAAGGAAGGGGGCTAGACCAGATGACACATTTACCCCATGCATTCTTACCTTAATAAGAGGTAAAAGAGATCAACATCAAATACTTGAAGTAATAAGGCAGTAATGAGAAACAGAATACCAGACAGGAAAATGAAAACACAGCTCAAAGCAAATTATTTAACATTACACATTGGCCATCAGAACACAGAGGCATTATCCAAAAAGAAAATTCAAGTCTATCTGAAATGTATTTCATAAAGGAAGAACTTCACATTTCTAATTTTACTGAAAACAGAATTCACATTAGCTCCCAAATGGCTCCTTCCCTAGCAAGCTATGTACCTTAACAGAAGTATACAGAGATGGACAATCATTTAAATGCTTTTATGTCACTGGGGCTTGATACAGCTTTATAATCCTTAGAGAAATATTTTCATGCTTACTACAGCTCGTAGACCTGTATTCTCTCACACCAAACCTTCTTTACACTTGCCTGAATTACTCAGCAAACAGTATTTCACACAGCCAAAGCACAGCTGATCTTCCAGGCACCCAATTTGAAATGAGTCAGATAAATTCCACCCAGGCAGTTAGCTTTGCTATATTGTTTCAAAACATCTCAGATGGAGATCTGTTCTCTCAGAGGTTGCTGTGAAGACTGCAGCAGAACAGTCTTCTATTTCCTGGCTATTAAGAGATAAAAAAAATAGCAACTGCCCTTCAAATTAAAACAAGACATTATAATTAAGAGAGAGATTGATGAAACTGTTAACATTACCTTGCCATGCTGAATTTATTATGGCCATGGACAACCTTATTCTTCCTCTTCTGTTTTTAGTAACCATTACAAATGACAAAATTCAAGTTAAATTTTTATTTTTACCTCTCTTTATATTATTTATTACTGTGTATTTATGGTTATGGTTTTTAATCGATTGTTGTAAACTGCCCAGAGTCCCCTGACGGGAGGAGATGGGCGGGGACAAATTAGATAAATAAATTAAATAAATAAATAAAATATTGACTCTGTGGATGGATCACAGTGTACTTCGTATTTCTGATATTTATACTTAAGTTTAGCAAGGAGACCTTTTTTTGTCCAGATACAATTGGCATAATCTGGGAGTGGGATCTGAAGTGTTTTTACTCTCACACTAGTGATTATCTATATTGTTTATTGTGATTATTTTGCTTACATATGATAGAACCATGAGGCCCTCAGAGTTGTTTGATGGTTGAAGCAGGATATATAAGCTTGATAAAATAAATGAAATGAAATGAAATGACTTGGCTTACTTGTTAGAGTAATTAGCCAGTTTGGTCTAGTGGTTAAGGTGCTGGATTAGAAACTAGGAGGCTGTGAGTTCTAGTCCTGCCTTATGTTAATACGTTTTCTACTACAGATTAAGGTTACTATGGTAACTAATCATTTTGGCCAAGTGAAGAGGTTGAATTTAATTGTCCCCTTTTCACGTGTTAATGGTTGCATTGCCTAAGGGAGGAATTTGCCTGAACTTGTTTTAGTTTCAGTTTCCCTTCTGTGTAGGCTTGCAGAGAGTATGCAGCTGAGAAATCTCTGTCTCAGCAAACAGCCTTAAAATATGTTTGTTTTCTGTAAATAAAATTATTTTTATAGAAATGCCTGGTGTGTGACTTTTCTGATCTCTCCTGGGCCAAATGCTTTCTAGCACTCTGCCAACACCTTAGGCATGAAAGTTGGATGGGTGACTTTGGGCCAGTCACTCTCTCAGCCCAGCTCATCTCACAGGGTTGTTGTTGTGGGGAAAATAGGAGAAGGAAGGAATATTAGGTATGTTCACTGCCTTGAGTTATTTATAAAAATAATAAAGGCAGGATAGAAAATAAAAATAATAATTTAGAATTCTTTATACTTCCAGATCCAGTGTTAAAAGCTATTTGCCAAATGGAAACTGATTTCTGAGGCTTAAGGGTTAGCCTTAATGACCTTTTCTAGTAAATGGAACCATTTTGTACGGTCTATGATTCCCTATGATCTGAAGGATATGCTTGGGGATCCTCAGTCTAACAATGTATTATGTTGACAGAAAAACAATATTTGTTCTTACCAACTGTCTAAAACCCAATCTCAGAGGGTGGTAAATGAAAAACCCTTGATGTGGTCATTATGCAGAAGCCCGTCTCTAATTAAGCTGCTGGTCTGTAACTAAATATGAAATAGCTGTCTTCTATCACAAGGGCTTTTGCTTCTTTGCAGCTAATGATTCCTACCATTTTAAGGACATGTTGGGGGACGAAGAAAATCAAAATATTAAATTATGACAAGCTGGCCACAGTTTTTGTTTTCATCTCCTCTCATCTCTTCATTCCCATCCACCCCCTCTACACCCACCACTTAGCCCAGAAACATTGCTATGGCAACTGCAGCTGCTGGGGATTTGATTGACAAGTCTCCTAAGAGGAGCATCTGGGGAAACTAGAATGCCTCAAGGTGAGGGGGCGGGGCGGGGCGGAACAGCGCTAGCTCACAAGGCTGGGAAGGATGGCAGGCACATTTACATTTGGAAAGGGGCATTACTATATGCTGAGCAGGAAACCTAAGATGTTATTTTTTCCCTCGGTGATGAAGGCACCTTGAGGCAACCAAATACATGCCCTTCCAAGCAGAGAAGGTGGCTTGCGGAACTGAGCAAAATGGTTTCTGAGAAGTTAAGCTGGCAGCTCCCTAAATTATCTGAGTTTGCATTACAAAAATGGCCAGCCCAAGGATGAGTGGGAAATAAAGACGTTAGAAGTATGATTTAAATATAGCCGTGCATTAAACACTGAACCCTATTTTGTGGTAACACCAAATGGATATTTATGATGAAAGAATGTATTTCCAAAACCAACTTGGTTTTATTTTTATAGCTGTTATACTAAACTGCTTCAAATAAATCACATTAAATATATAACTGATAAAATATGAAGCAGTTGGAAAAATGCCACAGGAGGTGTGCTTCTTACTTCCCTCCCTCCAATTATTTAATAAACTGTTCCTGAAAGAATTGCAAAGAGAGCATGTGCTTTCAAACCGCAGAGGCTGATGCAGCAACTGTGCCCCTTACTTAAACTGCTGTATCTGGCCAGGGTAAACTGTGCCTTAGTTCCATCTCGCCTGGGTTTGTCTTTGAGAAGCGTTAGTGGGCTGTAATCAGGTTTCTGACCTGGGTAGTTACTAAAAACATACAAGCTCAATAACGTCACTACCCATTAGTGATTTTCCAAGCACAGCTAAAAGTTGTGGTCCATCTTCTTACGAATCTGCCCAAATTTTAAGGTTCCTTCCATCCCTTGTGTGTCCCACCAACCACAAGCATACAGCTAAACCTAGGCTTTCCAATATTCTTACCAACAGACTATTAAGCCCCTGCATTACACTGATAGTTTTACTATCAAGGGAGCCAAAAGCTGAATTTCACCTAAAAATAAGACATCTGACCGTATCTTACTCTATATTCCCTGACCCTTTTTGCACCCCATAACTTTAACTATATCCTTCACCATTACATCCACCATTTTCCTTTATTTTTGTCTGCCGTGCAAAAGTTAAGAAAAAGATACAAGATTCAGGCTGCAATAAAAAAATTATGAAAAGGTTACATTTTAATTTGGAGAGTTGCTTTTTGTTTAAGATAATTGACAAAGAAGCATTCAAAAAGCGTGATACTGAAGAAACATTGTTTCATTTTTCCCTAAAGCCTTTTTACCTAGTTTCTATATCAAGCTTTTAATCAGTGATAGCCAATACCACCCCTTCTGGTGGTAAACAAGTACCAATAACAAATATGAAAATGAAAAAGCCAAAACTAGTCTAAAGTCTTAATGCTATTCTCATAAAATTAAATAATGACATTATTTAATGAATATCATATTACAATCCAGTGCACACATATATGTACATGTTTGTATGGATGTTTATGTATATGGATGTGTGTATATGGATAGATGGATGGCTGAACAAAGATAGATAACACGAAAAACTATCCTTTAAGAAACAGCAGAGACTGAATATTTATCAGGAGTTATTACTGGCTGTCATATAGAGAAAGTGGCCCTCATCTCTGGAATCTTCAATCACTTCAAACACAGAAGTTGAGGCATCTTAAATTATTACTTGTCCCATTCTAACCCATATTTCTGCCATGGACTTCCACCCTGCTTGAAAATGTCTCCTCTGTCTTACTCATTTTTCTCATATTACTATCAGCATACTACTTAGATAATGAAAATAGCAATCAAACAGCATTTAAATAGTTAATTAGTTAAACAGACAATAGGGAACAATACATTGCTTATTTCTGCAAAGCAAGATTGCATATTATTTTATATTTCAACCTATTTGTTTGAGTGACCAGTTTCCTTGTGAGGAAATTCTATTTTGATAGCAATAATAAAACACTTTTTATTGGACAGAGACTTTTAGCTCTCTGCCAGTAATGAACAATTGCTAAAACCACTGTTTGAATAGCTTATTTTATTTATATAGGGGGATTTACAACTACAGCTGATGCAGAAGTGTGTGACTGGAAGTAAAATTAACCAAGAGCTGGAGGAACATTAGGGACTTTTTGGCATGGAAAAAAAGACTGAGTAAAAGAGAACATGCTAAAGATATAAATAATTATACATTGTATGAAGAAAAAGGATGAAGTTGTTTTTCTTGCTCTTTCAATAGTACTTGAATTGTAAACATCCAAAGATACTGAATGGACAGAGACGTTTTCATGTAACATATGTTTAACTGTATAACTGTCTTCTTGAAGCTGTACTAATTGCTACCACCTGAATGGCTTTAAATATCAATGACACCAATTAATGGAGGATGAGACTATAGTGGATATTATTAAACTGGCAACCCCTCTTGTGCTCAAAGTGTTATTTCTTTTAATATCAGTTATTGGGAAATACAGTACAAGAAGGAAAGGCTATTATTCTGTTTGTAAGATTCCTATGGACATCTGGCTGGCCACTATGCGAACAGAACAGGACTGGACACGTCTTTGTTCAAATCCAGTTTGGCTTCCATCTATTTTTAACCTTTTAGTTTATAGACAGAGCTAAAACCATACGGGGAATATGCTACAGGCTAGACCTGAAAGGAAAAAAACATCCTGGAAGAAGGCAATGCAAACCACTCCCCTCATCACTGCCAAGAAAACTATATGGATGTGTCCATGTAAGGCACCAGGACTGGAGCAAGAGTTGAAAACAACTCATTTTACAAGTTACATTTTCCCATTTTGTGAATCTCCAGACATCAAAGCTAGATTATTTCATGAGAAATTTCAATATTGCTTCTTACCTTTTGCAGAAAGAGAACCACCCATACAAGCATCTTGGCATGCAATTCTTCCAATGTGAAGAGTGTTCGTGGTGTGCGAATGAAAATCTTTGTCTTTCCATATGCCACATCATCTTGGAACCCACAGTGCTCAATCAATTTCTTCACAGCCTCCTTGTCAGATGGTAGTTTGTGATTTGGCCAAGTAAATTCAGGGATTATTTTGTACCTGCATTGATACCAGCATTATTTTTTAAAAAACATTGCTCATTTGACAACACTAGGTGTGATGGTCAGTAACATGGCAGAAAGGTCTGAAACAATCCATATTATCTTGCCAAAGTAGATTTCCCATGGAAAGAAAATAAATATACAGTCTTAATATAGAATTAGGGAATTAGGGAACATATATTACAAGAGCAAATCGCTAATTTGCAATAAATGTGATATCTCACTAATCCTTGGTTTGTTATTCAGTGGTTTACTGAATAAGCTACAGTTGATTGATTGATTGAATAAGCTACAATTGGCTAGGTCACAGAACAAAGTGTGATATACAAACTAAGTTGTTGGGTTTGCATATAAGCCCATCCGCAGATAAGCCAAACCTAATTTTTTCAGTGCATTTGGGCACCTAAAATTCCCTGCTTAGTAGCAAGTATATACAGTACCTTCAAGTAGACTGGTGTGATGGTTGCCTTATCCTAAATAAAACCCTCAGACTCAAAATGTCAATTCAGGTTCTGGATTTATTTAGAAAAGAGTGCAAACAGGTAAAAAGCTGAGAATGAGAAAAGCGCGCCTAAACTCAAACTAAATAGCATCTTTGCAAACAACACCCCACCCCCTCCCTCACATACAGTTCGCCCCACATTCCCAGGTGCTCCTAACGAGCTCTGCTGATCAACGGGCAAAAAGACCTTGACATTTCAGAGATAGCCTAAACACATTCCACCAGGCACAGATCAGCACGTCTTCTGTACAAGGCTCTCAGCAGCACCCTCCCACCCCGGACACGTATCAGCACCTTGGCAAGCGAACCGTTACGATGTAGAAAAACACCGGAACGGTGAACATGACAACTGGACTTCTAACAAATCAAAAAGGAATTAATGATATTAAGTTAAGCTACAATTCAGGTATGTTCAGTTGAATGATTTAATTATGTTTTCATGTAATCATAATTTTCAGCATGCTCTAGCTTTTGCCAAATAATTCTAACTAGGTACAATCAGTGAGCCATAGTGGCTTAGTTGACAGAGAGTTGAGCTTAGACCAAGAAAAATGATTCATAAAGAGTGTTCTATTTTGGATTTAATGTTCAATGCCTTTTAATAAAGGTCTGTGTAAAAATTCTTTAGATCTCCCAAGAAACTCCTGTTCTTCCATAAAAAGCACATACATTTATAGAGAATACTAAAAAGCGCTATCAAACAGGCCTTTTTTCAGCTATTCTCATTAACACTGGTAATCTCTGTCTTAAAAAGTTACTTTAGTAGGCACATCTATGATTTGTGTAAGACTGCTAACATAGTATCAAACCACATACATATATTTATTGTTAAATGTATGAAATCTGAAAGGTTTTCATCACGTGTTACCTGTGAAGAAACTTCTCATATGTTTGGCGATAGGCAAATCCGGCCCGCCGTACTCTCACATTTTCCAGAAGTCCAAGGTATTCAACCTGATGCCTGCATCGTTCCTCATCAAACAGCTGTGGTGACTTCTTGTCATTGGGTTTAATGCAGCGGACATAATACGGTTCCTAAAAGAAAGCAATCAGAAACAACAGTATTTGAATTAACAGATAAGGTAAAACAGTACGGTGGAAGTGACAATGTGTAAGTAACATCCCAATTCTTTAACCATTGTTAAGGAAGCAGGACCCTTAAAGTCTTTCTCCTCCTATGGAATTCCATTAGAAAAACAAGACTATTTACCTTTTCCTAGAAACCATTTGAAATAACAGAGGAGTTCCTATCAGATCTAGCATGCAACCTACAATGGACCTCATTAAATGAATTTCCAGAATGCATTCAAAACTTGCAAGAAACAGATCTAGTACTGTAGCTCTATTCTACGTGTCTTCATTCTTGACTAGGCGTTTCTATACAGTCCATTTCCATGACTACTGAAAACTAAAAATAAAGAATTTTTATTGGGATCCATGACTAGTCTTGAATAAAAAGAGGCTAGTTCCTAATCGTTTTTGAAGATGAGACCCAAGCTTTTCTGTCCTTTTATTTTATAAGGAAAGATCGGTTTTAAAAATTTATGTATGTATGTATGTATGTATGTTAACCCTTCCTGTTCAGGTAAGTTTTCGAAGTTGCTAACAAAATTTAAAAACAAAAAGAATATAAAAATGTAGAACAAATAAGTTAAAGTACTGAAATTAATACAATTAATAACTAAAAGTTTGATAAAGTGGTATCTTTTTATAGATTTTCTAAATGTCAAGAGATTTTTTCCAGATTTTTCTAAATGCAACTGCAAATGCCAGCAACTGGGTTGGACAGCCTCAGAGAAATGCAGAAGGAGGTTGTCTTCTAAATGTCAGAAAGATGCACCTCTGATAGAGGCTGTATCTTCAGAAAGGGCCCTCTTTTGGATCTTAACAGCCAGGCCGATGTGTAATGGAAAAGATGGCCCTGTAGATGCTGGGTCGCTAACCCTAACCCATTCCTTCTCATCCCCAGGGTGTAAGACATTCCCTATAGATTCAGACTCCAATACTGCTAACTATAGAAAACTTACCAATGTTTCCAGGATAAAGGGTAGAACTTAGTGTTAAAACATACTGTAATTATTCATTCATATTAATAAAAATTCTAACCCTCTTCTTTCCATCAGTAAAAGCAATCCCAAGTAGCACTGAGAGAAATCAGTCAGAAACCGGAAGAACTGCTGCCACTTAGTGTAGGCAGTATTGTTAGATGGACCATAGTTTCAATAGAACAAGATGATTTACCATGTTCCTATTTTAGAGCAAGTCTCTTTTCTTGACAAATAATGTAAAGCTGTCAAATTCATTAAGAGTGCTTGTGTCAAAATATACTACACATTCTTATGCCTTATGCACTGTGTTTCTATCATCAAACATTACACTAAACAACAAAGCACATAAACAAGGAAATGGACAAGTTGCACCATACACTGTAAAATTCTTACCCCCTCCTCCCTGGAAAAATTCCCACAGATGCCCATAATAGCAAACAGGGCCCCATATTTCATCAGGCAAATGTGGATATTTAAAAGATGGGATCAGTGAAGGAACAGTGGTCCTTCACTGAAATGGAATAAAGGGAGGAATTCAGTCTTCTGAAGAGAAGATGAAAATTAACCAAATTATTCATTATTAAATAAATGGGTAAAACTCAATGAGTTCACTCACTATATTTCTCGAGATATCCAAAACCATAAAAGAGAAGGAATAACTCAAAAGGGGTCTTCTTTAAAATCTACATCTTAAAAATCAAACTTCTATGTTATGTTCCACTCAAAAGATTGCCTTACATTCAAAGGCTCCAATTTCACTACACCTTTTGTGAGGAATGTTACTGTCCCACTTTTTGTTTCAGGCTTCTGTTCTTTGCTCAGCACCATTCCTCCCATTTCCTTTGTTTTATTACATTGTTTTCTCTTTCCTTTCCTTGAATTAATATTATTCTGAGCTCTATTCTTTCTTGCTCCTAATCTTCTGAAGCAAACTCTGAAGTTTCCAGTCCTTAGCTTCTCCTTTTATATAGTCTCTGAGAGGATTTAACTGAGCCAAAGTGACCATTAATGCTTTCATAAAGAAGCTAAAAATTAGTACATCACTACGTTTTAATCATTGTTACTAAAACTTCTATTTCCCATTTTATTTCCCCGTCAGAGACCTTCTCATGCCTAGAATATCAAAGTCCTAGCTTAGCACAAATATCACATTGATCAAAATCATTTTGAGTTTTCTTTGGTTGGCCAACCACACTATGGAAACAGGAAAGGACTGCTTCAAATAATCTTCAGCAGAGATTGCCACTACAAAAGGTAAGTTATTCTCCTGTCTTCAAAAAATCTTGGATAAATCACTGGGAACAATATGACACCTCACAGAAATAAGTTTTATTCTCCTCAGCATTTAAGAGTTCACAAAATGCAGCTAATTGTTTATGCCTACTGGTGTTTTATGTGTTTTATTAGTGCATTTTATATTTTATCTAATTGTATTTTGTTGTCTTGAAATGTATTTTAACTCTGCACACCATCTTGAAATGCACTGTAGTACAAGCAGTACCTAAATATTTAAATAAAATAAAGTATGTGTAGAGATGTAATCTTTAGGATCCAAATCACTAGTTCCTTTGGCCTAAAGGTTTCTACAATTTTTTTAAGCAGCACATACTTCTGTACCTTATGATGAATTGCTTTTAAAACTGGGGGAGATTTCAAAAACATTTAAAAATACATCAAAGGGGAAGAAAGACAATCAGCTGATCACATAAAACTTTAAAAATTCTATTACATTAGCATAAATTGCTTGAAATGAAACTAAGCAATCTTACCAACATAAAGCCTTATTTACTAAGAACATTATACTTCACATCTGTATACTGCATACTTTTCAGTAAACATAAATTTTCAGAACGTGCCTGGCACTTCTGCAAGGTAAAAGTAGTCCAAAAAAATCTTGCCAAGAAAACTGCAGGGACTAAGTCAGGCAGGAATCAACTGACATTAAAAAAAAACCCAACAACCCTGCTTTGGTAGTAGGTATGATGGTCCTCCTATACTGAATTTCTACAGGGCTGCTCTGGACTATCGATAAAGATAGCCAGGAACACATAATGAAAGTTACGTGATTGCACATTGCTGTTATTGCTGTTATAGATTTAAGTCCATTTGATCTCTTATTTTTAGAGAGTAGTTAGGTCATAATATATGCAGTGACAGATTGTTTCTTGCAAATTTTATTGCGTACTGCTATTTCAGTCTTCTGGAAAGAAACACAACACGAAGCTCAAATCAATCTACAAAAAAACTGCTCCTAAGCAGTGACTTATGAACAGTGCAAATGTTCACTTTAGTACTGGGATTTTTTTCCACAAGCACAGGCACATCCCAAACTAATAAGTTTAATTTTCCAAATTATTTAAAAGCTTGGGGATATGCATTCTGAAATAATGATACTATGCATTAAATACCACTATCTGACAAAGCAACAATTCTATGCAAAAATTTTAAACAACCTGCTTTATCTAGAAATGTGAAGCATTTATACTGACAAATTTGTTCCTGTTTGCTGTTTGAGGACTGTGTTCCTTTGCAGAAAATATATAGCTTGGGCTATCATTGGTTTTTGTCTTTATCTATTCCAAATGTTTTTGTCATATTCTTCTGAGATCTGATTTCTTACAGGAGCTTTAGTTCTGACAATATCTATACCTGAAAAAATAAACACCTACACAGCCAACACTGTGTTAATACCCAGGAACAGGGATGCTTTAACATTTCAAAAAATATATGAAGGGGGCTGCTATATAAATGTTTGAACATCTCTGGCATTTCATACTGGCAGAGACAGTGTGTCAAAAGAATATGCATTTCTATTAGATTTTGGTTTTCTGAGTGAGGGAATTAAGCATGAAGGGTTTTTGGCATGGCAATAGCCACGATCAGAGGGCAGGGACAGGGAAGTGGCTTTAGTCATCTGGAAAGCTCTTGTGGCTTTCAGAGAGTCTGCTCTGCAGATAACTAGATGTGGGAGGCTGTTCATGAAATTGGGCCCTAGGAATCAGCCTCCCTGCTATGTAGCTGCTTCCCTACCTGAGCTGCTGGATGCCCTAGTCTGGTTGGCAGTGGAATTCCTCAGGCTTATGATCTTGGGAGACTTCAATCTGCTTACCTCAGACATGGAATTAGAAATGGCTTGGGAATTTATGGCCACCTTGGCAACCATGGACCTGGGTCAGATTACTGATGGCGCAACATACCCCAAAGGCACTGGTGACTTGATCTGGACTTGCAGGACACAGCTATTACTCCCTTTTCATAAAGAGATCACTCCCTAGTTATCTTGGAGTTCTCTGCAGCTATCTGTAAAGAAATTTAAAGCTAACCTTGGATATAGTAAAGGAATTAACAAGCCATTAATGAGGTGGAAAGAGGAATGAACAAGACATTAACCTGTAGAGAAACATGGACATGTTTTCAAGGTTGAGATCAGCCCTTACCATAGTGCAGGTGAAGTGAATCTCAGTTTAGTGAACATTTTTTTAATTGCACCATTAACTGAGTCTGCCTACAGAAAATGCTGTTTGTCATTCATCAGCAAAAGTACTATTCACTACAGTCAATGCTCAAATGTATCCTTATTACCATGATTCAGCCTTGGAATGTGTTAAACAGCAAATAATGCAATATCCCTAAATATATTTAACTCCTATTGAAATATCACAACTAATCCTACAATATTCCAGACCAAGTATGAAGAACCTGTGATTGTCCAGATGTTGATGAATTCTAATTCCCAGCAACTGCAACCAGCATTATTAACGGAGAGAGATGCTATGTGTTGTAGTTCAGAAACTCCTAGAGAACTTCAGGTTTCCCCATTCACGTTGGTTTAAGCAATAATGCTTCTAGCTGAGAATCATTTTCAGGCAAGCTGTAGACCAGGGACAGGCAACCTTTTTTGAGATGTGGGATTGTACTTTTTTACTTTAAAAAAAGGCTTCTGAGGCTTGCAGTTGGGGCCAAACTTTTTGTCCCTTTTGGGAATTTGGGGTAATGATTCCTGGGCTTATTTAAAATGGGAAACTAGGTATGCTGACCTACAAAACTTAACACACCTATTTTTCCTCTACTTTTTAATGAAAAGCACACACAATTATGCTTCAGATATCACTGTTTTGTTACAAAATGTTGGCAGTATAATTTTGAAGAGATTTGGGACCCCAAAAATTATGTTGGCGGCTACATGCAATCATATTGCCCATCCCATTTTACACACATGTCTTAGGCATTAAAGCTCTATAAAAACCAAGCCTGGGTTAAAACCCCAGAAGAATCACAATCTTCACAACTGGAAAACAGGATTAGATAGGAACATGCCTCAGTGCCCGAAGGAAGATGAATGCTGTAAGCATTCTTCAATATTCTAATCACAAAATGTACTATTGAAATCTTACATTGATTTTGTTGCTGATAGGATCAAGGCAAGAGTGACTTGTCAAGTAGCAACAGTAATGAAATAATAGGTAGTTGTCAAAGCTAGTCTCTACTGAGATAGGAACTTCTTACCTTGGATGCCAAGTTGTCCACTAAGGCAATCATCGAGTTCTTAAAAAGTGTAGCAGCAGTCGGTGGCCGCTTGGTCACTTCTGTTATACTCAGTTTGCCTTCTGGCCACATCTTCTTCAGCACAGGGTTGGAACTACAAAAAACAAGGAAGAATGAAAATGGCAACAATACTCAGTAATATCTGGCCTGCTCTGGGTAAAGAAACAAATGAATAGTTGAAGTTATTCCTACCTGTTATACATCAAGCGCTTGAAATCTTGAAATAAAGTGTCCTTATTTTTATCAATGAATCCGGTGACTGAATAACTGATAAATGTGAAAGAGAGGTATTTAGTTGCTCGAACTACTGGAGACAAAATTAACACCTGGGCTCTGAACGTAAGAAAAAAAATCCATAAATAGAAAGCAACAAAATCTATATAGTCTCATAAAAATGGTAATATTCAAAACATAGTGCTAAGAAAAAACAGATTTTAAAGATTCTCCCTTCAGAAGTATTGTGCAGCTGTCCAATACATTAAGTCAAAGGACAGTAAGTACTCCTCCTCCTCTTTATCAGGAATTTTAGATACTGATAATGCAACTGGAGAGCCAGTTTGGGGCAGTGGTTAAGGCACCATGCTAGAAACCGGGAGACTGGGATTTCTAGTCCCGCCTTAGGCACAAAGCCAGCTGGGTGACCTTGGGCCAGTCACTTTCTCTCAGCCCTTGGAAGCAAGCAATGGCAAACCACTTCTGAAAAACTTTGCCAAGAAAACTGCAGGCACTTGTCCAGGCAGTCTTCAAGAATCGGACATGACTGAACAGATTTAAAAAAATACAACTGGATCAAACCACAGAATCAAAAGATACTTTTAGTTGTATACAATACCATTTTGCAAATCCAAATTTTAGGCAATCCAACTTTCCCTTGCAATGATTAAACGGCTTGAGGATCTGATTGGCAATAAGTTGATTTTAAGTATTTATATCCCTTAATCATGTATGACATGAAAAAAGGTTTTAGCTGATAATGGGAATAAGTATCAAAATTATACCTCTGCCCTAACGTCTTCCAAATATGCCTTCCATGCCTCAATATAGGAAATACAATACAATTATACCTAAATATAATACCAAGCCCTTGCCTTAACATCAAAAAGGGTCACATAATAACATAATAACAGAGTTTCTCAACCTTGGCAACTTTAATCCTCCATGCTGGCTGGAGAATTCTGGGAGTTGAAGTCCACACATCTTAAAGTTACCAAAGTTGAGAAACTGCACTACACCAATCATTGGATATAAAAATGAAATGATTTCAGATGTTTTCCTAAATGGCAAAAAACCAAAAGGAAGTACAGAAGGAAAAACAAAGGGCAACTGTAATTATGCAACTATGCATTAAAATGTTTTAATAGGAATTAGGACAGCAAATATGGGAACCAAACTTACATAACATCTCCAGCATAGTGCTTAATCCGAAAGTCTCTATCAAATTCCAGGTTTTTATCCATGGCACAAAGCTTAAAAACAAATGGATTAAAAAGTAATTATTGAAATGCAATTGCTGGTAACTTTCAAAAGGTTTTCAGTTCCAGATCTGAGTAATGTCTAATTACTGCTGCATGTAGTCATGAAATGCTTTTTTCCTAACACTACTGCTATGCAAGCTGTCTATAAGACAAGACAAGACAATATGTTTAAGACTTCGTGATACGACTCCCTTGTATCAGTATAACCTCCTAGACTGACTGCATTTCTTCACTTGCAAAATGTCACAAACACATGGGAAACTTCAGTGGCATTGCTACAAATGAACATGACATTTACAAATGTCCCTTTTCATAGAACATGAAATTGACCAAGGGCCTTTTCCATTAAAAAAAAATCCTAGTAAACTGAATACTAAAAGAGTATCAAACATTTTATATGCATACATCAGTAAGTATATCAAGTCATATGGAACTGAGATAATGGAATGTAATTCAATCTTCCTCAGAAAGTATATGTATATTTTCATTGTAATTCTTTTCCTGTGTCATAGATATGTAATGTGGCCTACATGCTACTTGACCCCACAATACCCTTTTTGGAACTCTACCCAAAGTAAAAACATTTTTCTGTTCTATAATAATTTTACTATAAGAAAAGAAAAAAAAAACCTGTTAACAGCACATTAGCTCTGAAGTCTGTAAAAGTAAGATACTGCTATGTAGGATATAGTCCCTCAAAGCTTATGTTTCCCAGCACAAAATTCAATATTACACTCACGGACTGATAAGGACTCTCAGCCATCTAGACTCCATCACATTTTATTTTTAGTGTATTTATTGTATTTGTAACTACTTTGATTTTAATGCAGTTTTTATTGTAAGCCGCCCAGAGTCCTTCCTTGGGAGGGAGATGGGCGGTGATAAAGTTTGATAAATAAATAAATTAAATAAATAAATATGCTTCACAAGGAAGCATTAAAACATTAACTGGGAAGCTGGGAATTCACTATTCTTATAATGTATTAGCATATGGCCCTTTGATTTTGCTTTGAGGCATGTAAATAATAAAATCCCAAGAATAAACCTATCTGAGTCTCCATTCTATTTTACTTTTTAAAATATTGATGCAGCAATGATAGCGGTAAGGAATGTGCATTTCAAAATACAAATCAGTAAATATATTGTGAAATGCAGGGAAGAAGTAGAATTCCTAAGTCCACAGAAATGAAAAGAAGATACAAGCTACACTTTAATTCAAAGACTAAGCTGCAGATGTACGAAAAATGGAAATTATTAAAACCATCAATTCCAATTATTGGAAAATTAGGGAGTCAAGCTTGATCTGTAATTCCAAATGAGTTGTGCTGCAAAATCACAATCATGCAGATTTCATTGAAAGCAGGAAACACTTCTAATGTAGAAGCATTAATTCAGAAGATGATTTTCTGCACAGTTATGCATTTGTGTATTTAATTCAATAATCAATCAACAAATTTATTTTAACTGCATGATAGTGCTTGTTAAATCATCTTCAACTGTATTCCAGCCTGAACAATATTGCCTTCATTTAGTTTAATTTTAACAATGAGAGTAGTTGAGTTGTATTCTGATCTGATTTGTATAGCATGACAAACCATTGTTTATTGTAGCAAGAATGGACAGTACCTCTCTCCCTTTTCTTCCACACAGCCACAAAAAAGAGATCAGATGCTTTCATGTCCGTTTTTACTAACCTTAGTCTGCTGTCTTATCTAAAACTGGGATTAATTTTTACAATGATTTTTTAAACAAGCTAACTTCATCATATATAGTTTGAACCTCTCTAACCAGTCTATCAGATGCAGATAAAACACCAAATTACAATTAACAAAAACATAGAAATATAAATCTTAGATTTCAGGCAGGCTAGAAGAGAGGAGTAAAAGAACATAAAGTCCAGTATGAGTTTGATAATAATTATGATCTCCCAACTGATCAAATATATTGCAGCTCCTTTCAAATGGTTATTTTCACCCATGCTTCATAGGAGTGGAGGGAAACAATTCATCACTGCCATGAAGTTTTTTTTTTACATTTATTTGGGCTTTTGAAATAAGTTTAATATTGTAGTTCTATTGTGTTAAATCCAGAGACAAACTTAGCAAATTTGTCTTTCATACATAGCTATTTCTGTTAACAACCCCCCCACCCCGTATTTTGCTTAACAACTAGCCTTTTGAATGGTTCTGTGACATTCTGTTGGGTTCTAATAAAGGTACCGTTCATCTGTGGTTTTGAATGCTATCTCTTCACTTTACAGAGAATTTGAAATCAGCATTCTGAAATCAAAAACCTAGATAATCTATATTCTCCACTCTTACTTGCTTAGGAAATGTCACATGAATTTAAGCTGGGCTCCTATTGGTTCTAAATGACATCATTGTCTAGCCAACCTCATGCTCCTGTTTTTCTCTTTAACATTGAAAAGTCTATGGCGCCCTCTGCTGGCTATTACAGGTTTTTCATTGGAATCAGCTTTAAAGTTCATTCACAGCACAGAGCAGTATTTCAAACCACAGGCTCCTAAATTTTTTATGGCTCAATCTGTGAATCTTGGTGCCAAATTCCAGAAGTACCAAATGGCTCCTTCCTCCAGCCAGCATCACCATAACAATAACAGACTTCAAACCAACAAATAGCTCAGTTTGAGCCCAAAATCGTCAGAGTCAGATCCACATATGGATGGAATAGGATGCACTGAAAACACATGGATTTTTAACCCAACCCTAACACCTACAAATGTATGGCTTGGCATTTAAATAGCAAGTTCTAGTTCTTAAAGCCCTAACAGGATTAAATGTACACCGAACCAGACACCATGAAGAGGGGAAGGGGGAAGAGGCAGCATTAGTTAAGAGCTTTTTCCATCCTGCTAAAGTTCCTACTTCTGAGCCCATCAGAGGGAAAGAAAGCAGCCTACCACTGTGATTAAATGGCACTCCATGACTTGCTCAACTTGATAATGAAGAAAATATTGTGGGGATTTGTTTTTATAATCTTTCCTTCTAATCCTTTTTATTTTTGTATGGTGTCCTTTAGAGACCACAATTTAAATTATGAACTTGCAGACAGAGATTATCTTATTTTTTTCTTGGTACACTGTTCTTGGAGCCTTTTCAGCTGAAAAGTAGAGTAAAATGCTTTAAGAAAAAAAAATCATTGGTCATAAACTCTGAAAAATGTGCTTTGCAAAATTCCTTGGCGTATGATTAGAAGCAGTGGTATAAAGCAAACCTAGATGACTATTTTGTGTAAACTGAACTGTTTCTATTAAGGAAGGACAAGGTAAAATATTTATATGCTACTTAAGTATAAAAATGGCTTAAATTAGTCTGGTGGCAGAATTATAGATAATGCCAGATTAGAGAAAAAGTACCTTTCTGCTGGAGAAGTGAGCATGCTTGCCCAACTTCTTATTAAGAGCCTCCAGGAACATCTTATCAGTGACTTTTCCAACATTCATGCACGCATCATCCAAATTGGCTATGATCCCCTTATGCTGCTGCTCCACAAGATCAACAATGATCTGGTTGTTGAAGTAGTCAATCTACAGAATATTTGAGTACAGGTATTAATGAGATTTCCCAGAGAGAAAGTGCACTGTACTGTAAGAATCGGTAATATGAAAAGGAAATGAGCAGGTATCAGTTTAAGTTTTCTTCAGATGCAGTTGTCTAATGCAATACTTTCCTACTTCTGAACTCATTAATGAGATTTATTCTAAATTCATGTACAGTATTTCAGACAGACTTAAACTAAACTGTTCAATTCTATAGCAAAGTTTTGAAACTACTTTCTAAAGCTAGAGACATCTGAAGAATAAAAAGTATTGGTACAGAATTCTCTGTGGTCAAGATGGGAAACTTGTATATTCCAAGTCTTACCTCTTTTTTAGTACTTTATACCAATAACATTAGAAGTACAAACCCTCAAACCCTCCAAAGTCTTAAGTGACGTCTCAGAATCTTGGGAAAAATTATTAAATACACGGGCAGTAATTATATTTTTGTTCGGCCTGAAATAAGCAATATTTTTTCCCCTCCTGCTTTGATTCTAAGAGGTGAATATTTACTAATTTATCTCCAATCTCCATTTTTGGCACAAGGTCACAGAGAGTTGTTCTGCATTGCAATTTTTTTCTAAACAAAATGATTGTCTGGATCCATTTTGATCAGATTCAGGCCTCCAGTTCAGTTCCAAAGTAGCTTTGATTACTCTGGTGATTATCCATGTCAAGAATTAGAATGAATGTGCCCCTGCTGGTTCTATTGTTTTGGATTCTGTTGAGTTTAGTATGGTATTGACCTGAGTTGCCTGGTGGGTATAGGTCTGTAGGGCATCATCTTACAGTAATTCAAATCTTCCTGATAAGTGGGTCTCAGAAGGCAATACTGGGGATTTTGGCTTGATGTCATATGTGTTGTCCCATGGCATCACGTAAGGATCTACTTTTTTCATATGTACTGAAACTGCTGGGAAATGTATCCCAGAGAGTTAGGGAACGGTATCATCAGTATGCAGGTACAGTAGACTCTCAGTTAACCAGCACCCATGGGGATTGGAAGATGCCAGATAAATGTAGTTTCTGGTTGCTTGAGGGTTACTATTAAACCCTAATACCCACTAGATGGCAGCAGAGAGAGACAGATTTTTTGCCGGTTGCTTGAGAGTGCTGTTTTTTTTTTTCTGGTTGCTTGAGAGTGCTATTTTTTTTTTCTGGTTGCTTGAGATTGCCGGGGGTTTTTCTGATTGCTTGAGATTGCCGGTTCGATTTTTCTGCCGGTTGCTTGAGAGTGCCATTGCTTGAGTTCCAGTTAACTGAGAGTCTACTGTACTTATTTTTTCCAGCCTGTGCAACTCTAGGCATCCTGAACCAGAATGTCTCTATGAGGATAAAGATCACCCAGATGTTGCTGTTTAACCAAAGCTAGATGCAGTTGCAGTCCCTCTGAAGAAGCAACTACATTATGTGGAGACATTCATCACACGAACAATGGTTTAGTAACAACAGTTACTGGAGCATGCTGACCTGAACTGGGTGACAGATGACCTATTCTCTTTTTGGTTAGACTATTATAATATCCTCTACATGAGGCATTCCTTTAGAAGTTACAGTTGGTGCAAAATATTTCTTCATTTTGCTTGTATTCTATCCATTCTAAAGGTTCTACACGGCTAACAATGTCAACATATAAAATAATGCTTCCAAACACCAAATACATATAAAATGAAAGCTCACAAAAGATAAAACCCAAAAAATACAAATGACATGCATGCACGAACCTCACCTTCAATTACAACACACTGTCTTCCTGTGCAAGATGAAAGAGATAGGTCTTTGCAATTTTCCTAAAGCACAAGAGGGATGAAGCTGGCTGAACCTCTGCCAGGAGGGAGTCCAAAGAAAATGGGCAGCTACTGAAAATGCCCACTTTCAAGACCCCATTAGATAACAGTCCCATAGGGATGGGGTCTGGAAAGAGTTGATCCTACTTGATTTGGTGAACAGGCAGATGAATACAGGAATATTCTGTATTCATGAATATATATCCATGAATATATGGCTGTGGGGGGTGTTGGTCCTCAAAGATCATAGTCTATTATGCCACTGCTATCCCAGCTGCATTTATTTTCAAGTCTGCTTCCAGGCTTAACTCAGAATGTTGATCACAATCTTTATAACCTTGCCTTGAGACCAAAGTATTTAAAAGACTATTTCCGCATGGACACACCTAGCCTATAATAATAGCTGAAAAGTCTTCCTTGAAGTTCTACGCTTCTATCCCTTCCCCCAAATCCAGCTATACAGAAATATTTTTTTCTTGAAAACCATTCCCATTTTCTTCACCTTCTTAACTAAATGAAGCCTGTCTGCTTTCAGTTCTCAGTTTCAGGCATAAAATGAAAACCCAGTCTTTTCCTTTAGGGATTTTGCTGGCTTTATTAACTAGTTTTCTAGTGGTTGTGACCTTTAGATTTGATGTTTTAAATCAGCATATTGCATCTTTTCAATCTTGTCTTTAAACTGACACTGCATTTTAAATCTTGTTTTAATTTTGGGAGGTGGGATGGGGGTTACTACTCTGAGTGTTTCTCAGCTGACCCTGTAAATCTACTCACATGCTTCCAAGGAATCCCCTCTCGCTGATATTCCTCCTGTTCTTGCTTCAAAACAAGTTGAATGAAGAGTTGTTGCAGCTTCTCATTGCAGTAATTGATGCAGAATTGTTCAAAACTATAAAAGGAAAAAAATTAAATGATGTCTTAAATCCTCCTGTAAACAAATGTATGCTTGACTGTCTCAAGTCATTTCACCTGTTACTGTCAAAGATCTCAAAGCCATAGATATCAAGGACTCCAATGACTGTGTTTTTGCCATGAACCGTGTTGTTGCAGTCTTTTACTGCAATCCCATCATTGATATGCATCACGATCCAGCAGAAAAGACGCTCGTATATTGCCTACAAAACAAAACACATCAATCATTTTTATTTCCTTGTTTAGAACTCAGATTTAGTAAGCCTATATTTTTGTATTACATCACTATAGCCTTATAAAAGAAAATTGGGAAGCATCCAGTTCTAACCTACTGCAGCAGTAAAAATCCAATGAGGTTTAAACAAACAAGCCATAAACAATCAGTTCTTTTGTTGCAGCATTATTAAAATTGCAATGGGCTAATTTTCAGGACATTAAGTTTGTCAAACAAGTCAGTCATTCCAGATTCTTTCTGCACTGATGTCTTAACTTCACTGATGATATACAATGTGTTTAATTGAAAAGTAGCTACAAATGTGTGCATTCCCATCTCCCTGCACTGAGAAAAATATACTTGTCTTCTCATATCTTATCTCACACTTTCTCAAAGTATGACTTTTATTATCGCCCATAAACTTCAGGAATCCCAAGGACTTCACAAATCCTTTCCCTAGCCTCCTGAAGATAACTAACAATTCAGACAAACTTCAAACAATACTTTGATTTCTTGTGACAAGTATAAGGCGTCTGATGATCAACACGCAGAATATTTTTGAAAATTGGGGAGGAAAATCACCGTTTTCCTTTCTTATATAGGCTGCTCATGAGCTACGAATGATTAACAGAAAAACACAGACAGATAAATCAGACCAATATACTGGCAAATAATTTATGTGGACATATTTGCATGGCTACTTTTGAAGTTTTTGAATCAACTGTATTAACTTTCACTTAAAAATGAAGAGATAATAAATCTAAAAGGAAAAGGTAGACTTCATGCTGATGGCACTGAATCTATATTTACCTTTGCAAATGCATTTTTGCCATAAGTGGCTTCTTGCTCTGTGTGCTGCTTATCGATGATGTCACGACCAGTAGCTACCGTTCGAAAAAGCAGGGCCTTCTCCACCATCTCAGCCTTAGTTGAGAGCAGATCTGCAATGACAGATATTAGCTTGCCATTTTCAATCAGCGGTGTTTCCCCATCCACAGAAAACTTCAAGTTGCCCTGGAGAAAATATGGAAGAAAGAGTTTGTTCATGTCCCCAACAGTTTCAGCATCAAACACAACCCAGACATTGCACCTGCTTGAAAGCTCTGGCAATTTCCTTAATGCACCCCAAACTAGGATAACCGCTCCTCCATATCCATCTTCGCTAAAGCATTTCTTGCTAGAAAACAAATTCCTGATACATTGTGTTACTGCTAATATTTGGGGAAGTTACACCTTACTTATTAAAACTGACAAAAGAGCTACAGTATATCCAATTATTTCCCTTGAAAGAGCATTGGAGGTTTCTATTTTTTTTTTTTTTTTACCATGGAAACCAGCTTCATTCCTTTAGCTTGCCTATTTTTAGAAGTAAACCTTTCTGGAACCTGAACAGCTGTGGCTATAATATATTGAAACAGAACTAAAGTCTCTCCTCATCATCAGAAAAAGTGCATGTATAATTGCGAAATGATAACTATAACTCTCTTGCCCCAATGCCCCTCAAATAACTCTACAACACACATTTCTTTCCATATGTCTAGTAATACAGATATCCACTTACCAAATGCAGAATGGCAGCAAGTATTTTGTACACTGTCTGAATCTCCTCTGGTCCAAACCCAATCACTTTCATTGCATCGGCAACAGCTTTGAAGTCAGCACTGTCATTAATGGCACACTAAAAAAGAAACAAATCAATAACAATGAAGCCACTCATGAGCAACAACACTGCATGTTCAACTTTAACACTAACAGTGCAGCATTAAGCATGGAAAAATAAGGCAGTCATCTCTACATGGGAAAGTTGAAAGAATCTTTCAGCCAAGACAAAGAATAAACTATTAGTAATAGTAGTAGTAGTAGTAAAAATACAGTATTACACGAACTAATTGGTAGGATAAAGAAAAGCAAGAGAAAGAGAAAAATCTATAGATCTATTAAAATATACATATTCATAATGAATCCAAATGAAAAAACAAAAAACTTCATTTTGGGGGACTTTTTTTCCAAAAAAAGTGGCAAGGAGAATTTTAAACCAATCTGGTCAAATTTGGGAAATTTTTTTGTTGTCAAGGACCAAAAAAAGAACACAGCACAGAATTCGTAATAAAATAGGTAATGTTATATAATACAAGTAAGATGACATAAGATACAATAATATCCAGAGCACTGTTACATATCTAATTTAAATCCACATCCATAGTTACAATTACACGGTAAGTCCTTGAAGCCAGAAGACAAAATTTTGTGACTAAAAATGTGGCCTTGGGATCACTGAATGAGGTTATCTTTAGATTCCTCTATCTAACAGAAATCAGATAAACGATTCCTCAGAATGTCCTGGAAAGTTGGCTAAAGATGTAGTTGACATACTAATATTGGACGTATACCAAAATGTAGAGTAACAGATTTTTACAGCAGTCTTTAAACTGACCAATCAAAATTACTTGTGAGTACTGAATATACAGTATTAAGTTGATATTAGAGAATAAATACAGTCAGAACTCCAACTATATGCAGACTAATAAGAAATAGCATAGCTGACCATGTAATCGTTTAAAAGTACAAAGGAAAGATGATTCTTCACAGGCACATACAATCCTCACCTTTGGATGTACTCCAGCACTAATATAGCTATAAGCAGATAAATCTTTATGTAGATGTAAAGATCGCAGGAGCTGCTCAGAGCCTCCTTGAAGAAGCTGAAAAGATAAGAGTTAGTTACTTACTGTAAATCAATTGCATTTCTGATGTTGTGTATTATTAATATTATTACTACCTAAAATACTGCAAATGACACTGTCTTGATATAGTCCGTCTCAAGCTTTCAGTGTAATAGACATTGTACAAATACAATATTCAACAGAGAAGAGGGCAAGCATCACAACAGCTGCTCCTTCACTAGTCACTCCAGTCAAGTTAGATTCTCCCGTACCATAAGGTTATTTTGGGGAGGACGAAGTATTTGCTACCAGTGGCATACAACCCCAACAATGTACTATCAATACTGCTCAGTAGTGCTACTGACACTTGATTTGCCTTTAGGATCTTCCATCTGGAATCTTGGCTAAGGCACATCCTTCATTTAAAAACTGCTGTCTCCCGTTTTCTTACATCCTGTGATAAGAGGTGGAATTTTAAATGGAGCTAAAGCAGCAATTCTATTACATATTCAAGAACTCATGGTTACTTCAGGATTAGGAAATTTTCTCCTGGAGTCAGAATGACTAACCATCCCAAAATATATAAATGTGTATTTAGGGTCACTGTTTCATCTGAATTAATTTTTACTGCATAACTGAATTTGAAAGAAAGACAAAAAGTAAGACTGGGGGAAATAATATTCTCAGCAATTTTCAAACATTTTGAAAAGGTCTTAAAATAGTGAAGAAATACTCCCCCCCACCCCGAAGGTACAGAAGAGCCTACCCTTCTTGCCCTCTGAAAGGATGTTGAGACTTGGCTCTTCCCTCAGGCACTGGGGCATGATGGGAGGGGAGCCCAGCATTTTTTAAATTTTATTTTGAAGACGTTCTGTTATGGCACTGATGGTATGTTAGTTTTAATCTTGTGTTTTTATTATTTACCACCTAGGGTTGTATTATATAATATAGGCAGCCATATACATTTCTCAAGTAAATAAAATCAATGGCACAGTCTCCTCAGTTCTACAATAAAACAGTGAGCAGTGATGCTTTACCAACATGGTAGTTTGGCATAAAGCAAAAAGTAATAATCCAGAATTCTGCTTTCCAACTACTGAAATAGACATTGTCATTTGTAAAAGGCTACCCTAAGGCACTATTTGCTGTTTCAGAGGTATCCAAGACAAGCATCCAGTTACCATAATTGCTAGCAGGCACTGAAGGCAAAACCATGAAGTGTATGGAAATTATTTCCATCTGCATGCTAGAACCAGCATGACCTTCTCTTCCAAGGAAAATAAAAACACCCAACTAACATTAAATTTGGATAAAGGAAATCTGAAGAGCCAGCCTTTGAACCCAGGGCTGGAATAAGCTACCTATAAATTGTCGTCTATAGCAAAATGGCTGTACAAAGGCTGTCCTTTACACTGTGAATGAACTAAGGAAGAAAGAAGGATGCAGCAAACTGGGAGGATAAATCAAACACTGAGGAATATTACAAAGAAGGGGAAAGGGTGCATTCCTCTGAATTCAGAAGCAATCACCCACAAAGCGCCCAGTTTCACAGCTGCAACTCACCTGGTAGAAGGAGTGAAAGTTCCTCTCTCCTGGTTGCTGCACAATCACCCGGGACTAGCAAGAGAAGAGCAAGTGAAAGAACCTTAGCAAGTAAGCTTGCTAGCCAATTTATTTCTCACATGCATTATCCTAAGCCAACCATTTACATTAATTTAAATACTGAAAACCGGGTATTTTTCAACCTAATCTTGCCCTATTTAAATAACAAATCCCTTAGGAGGCAGAGGGCTTAAAAGGGATGGGAACTACTTGCATGATTTGTGCTACCACAATGTAACACAATATAATGGATTATTACTATTTTATTTATCTGTGTTATTGTTGGGGCGTTACATGGTTGTTAGCCACCCAGTATCATGTGTGTGATGGGTGGCCATATCAGTCTTTTAAATAAATTAAATAAATAATGAGAGTCTCACAGGACAACAGTAGCACAACAACCCTTTGCATGGATCAACTTCAATTAAGTACCGGGAGGTGTTGTTGCAATCCCTCCAACGGGCATGCAGCCTTTTGCATGGCTATGGAGGGTCCTATGAGGCTGCTGCCATAATCCAGAGGACAAGACATTTTATTTGGTTTGACTAAGGGGTAGAGTACCTTCTGGTGTCAACAAGGTTAGCAAGTAATAGCAAGACTTGAGTAATGTTACTGGTTAAGGTTTCATTAATCAACTCTTGATATTATAAATACACAAACAAACAAACTGGTATGGTTCCAAAGGTTTTCAAGAGATATTCTTATTTTCTTCTTTTTTTTAAGACTATATCTAATTTTTTTTCCAAAGAATACTCAATTAAATCATATTACAAAGTTTATTAAAGATCCCATTAATACTGTTGAATTCCATGAATTAAATGTGTCAAAATACAGGAAGAGTTCTGTTAGATCAAGCTAAGGGTCCATCTTGGCCAAAGCCTGGTTTCCCATATTGGCTAGCCAGAGATTTTGGAGAGGCTTATCAACTGGGCATTACTTATGAACTGAGTAACACTATTTAGTCATTAGGCCTATCAGCCATGTTTGAATGTGTCTAATTAGAGCATTTAAGCCAGTACCTATTACATTTAAAAACAATTAACACTCCAAAACATGACATTGCTTTCATCCTTAGGAAGTATGACATTCACATTACTCATATAAATATTGGGCTAAATTACAATGTGTTATTGTAAAAACTGTCTATGTTGAATAAAGTTCATTTGTTCATACTTTAACTGCTGTATTTTCTCAAGCTATTTCAAACATGGCATTTAAGCAACAGTGATACTTTGTATCTGCAGCCCAAACAGAGGACAGTTATTACCTATTAGCTAAACCAGAGAATATTTAATTACAGTAGGATAGAAAGCTTAATGGGGTTATCCAAAATTTTATTTTAACTCAACAAATTAGACAGCTAGGAGAGGGCAAGACACTGCTGAACTGGGAGTTTATTATTAGCATTAACATTTAGGTGACTCATGTTTTTAGGACACTTCTCAAATTTGTACAGTCTGTCCCAAATTATCCAATGGGATTAAATCTAAAAATATGATACGGTTACCAAACCAACAGAAACTGCTGCATGGTTTAAATCTGGGAGATGGGGTGAAAACCTGAAAAATAACTCCTAAGTCATGAAAGCTTCAGTATTTATTCCAAGATTATCATTCTGAGCAAAGTAGGGTGAGGGGAGGGGGAAAAGAAAGAGAAGTAGTATTCTATACAGATATTTAAAAGCAACAAATGCTGTTGCTTTAAAAAATGATTCTGCATGAAGTCACAAAACAGAAAGCTAGACAGCACTTAAAAACTCCCCTATCATCTATTCCATTTTTAAGTGAGGTTTTCATCAGGCCATGAAACATGGAATAGAAAGTTTCCTTACTACCACATGATCATCTATTTAAAACTATGGTCTCTGTTACAGTTACGTTTACTGGAAGTTTTGCAAGTTAAAGCCAACTTTTCCATATACTTAGCATTATCCCAAGAACTTGCTTCAGTTTTCTATTATGAATCCAGATGCTTACAATACAATCAATTTTTACTAATTTCTAAAAGATATCATCATCTGTGAATGACCACGAAAGCTTACATGGAAAGTCCAACGTACCTTTTCCAGCAAGTAATTATTGATATGCCCGCCTATTGGGTCTCCTTTGAAATCAAAATTGATATCCATATATTTTCCAAAGCGGCTGGAGTTGTCATTACGGTTAGTTTTCGCATTGCCAAAAGCTTCCAGAACACAGTTGGATTTCAGCAGCATGTTCTTCACCCTTTGAAGAGCACACACGCACAAAAACCAATAGTAAAGGAAATTAGATCAGACATAACAACATGTTTTATAGGTAAGAAACCTAATAGCCATCCTAGCTCTACTACAGACTGTACTCCAAAATGCGATTAGCAGAAAACCCTCCCAAGCAAATAGTTTAATTACTGCAGGATCCTTAATTCTCAGTTTTTGTCTATAGCAAACTCCATTCTAGAGTTTGGGAATGCAGAAATAGTCCATTCACTTCCATCATTCTAAGTATTAAATGCTCCTTCACTCTCCCAAGAAGTGTGAAGCCAAATATAAATTCCAAAATTATGCTCAAGGCCTTAGCGGGCTTCCAAGTATAGAAGATTATCCTGACAAAATATATAGATAATACTGTTTAGAATATGCTCCTAATAGCAGAAATTGTAATAAGAGAAAGCAATTGTGTCCAGGTTGTTTAGAGTTCAACCCACTTTAAAGCTAACATATGAAACTATTCAGAAGATAATAAGCCAGACAGGGGCAACAATGTTTTGGGATGTCAGCATCACCCTAGCCATCTCCTATGTAACAGCAAGTTGCTGTTAAAGTGCTTAGACAATTTTTCAAGATCAGAGCCCCATAATATATCTTGAACATTTGATACAATTTTTTCCCTGTCCCTTTTTTTTTCCAATTTGGTTGACACAGAGCTCTTGAGAAGCTAAAAGTCGGTGCCCTATTATGGTACCTTCATTTTTGCATTTTCCTCTGTAGCAATTACATTTTGCTTTCAATTAAATTAGACATTTTTCTCTCCAAAGCAAATGCCTTACCTTTCAACTTCAGCTCTCTGGCTTGGATTAGTAATGGCAGCGATGTACTGCATAATGTATTTACTTGCTTCTGTTTTACCTGCTCCACTTTCACCTGAGGGTGCAGATAACAGAGAGGCATCATAAAACAATCTAATCTGTTTCACTAGCTAAAGAGAACATGTGTGCTTTGAGCAGTCATGAAGCACCTGTAGAATTTATTTTTCAAGAAATTAATATTAAGCTCTATGTGTTTATGATCTCATGCTGAGTTTCTAGTTCAGGAGGAGAACTGGGCAAAAACAGAAGTAGACAGTATTGGACTAACAGGTGTTAGATTAAAAAAATATGAAGTTGGAATGGGAGAACCTCTGGTAAACAAATTTTGCAGGTTATATTTTATTTACAAAAACCTACAAATCACAGTTGATATATAATATTTCTCAATGTCCTGAGGCTGTGAGGGTCTGGATGGGGAAGAACAGGCTTCAGCTGAACCTTGGCAAACTGAGTGGCTGTGGGTTTTAGGGCCCACTGGATCCAGGGTTTTTCCATCTTTGGATCTGGATTTGCACTACCCCAAACAGATCCACTGTGCCACGTGGGGGTCTTCCTGGACTCACAACTCCTGCTTGAAGAGCAGGTGGCAGTTGTAGTCAGGAATGCTTCTGCACAACTTTGTTTTGTGTGCTCATGTCATGAGTGCCGTTGAGCTAAAGTCATCAGCGCAATGGCACACATGACAATGACAAGGAAATAGGTGAAGGGGTACAAGATAAGTAGCCATCAACCCACAACGACTAACGGCTAACAAACAATAGCTAAACGGATCACGGAGCCACCCAAGCCATCAGCGGCAATACAACGGGGATCGCCCAGCTGAAAGCAATCAGCAGAGGAATGGGAAACCTGATGATGGGCGATCCCGGAAACCCTCACCCACCGGCAGGGCAACGTATTGGACAAAGGGGGGTGACGTGACCGTGAGCGAGGGGGCGCTGACCGGCGCGGGGTATTTAAACCCCGCACCGGCGCGCTCCTGTCACTCTCAGCTTTTTTCTACCAACGCTGTACCTGCCCTGCAAATAAACCAGAGCCTGATCCACGAACCAGTGTCTGAGTATTATTCAGAGGTAGGCAGCGCATGACAGCTCAGTTGCTCCCCTTCCTGGATCAGGAGGCACTGTTCAGTCACTCATGCCTTAAATCACCTCCCGAGAGGATTTGTGTGTGGGGGTGTGGGTGTGGGTGTGTGTTAGAAGCACCTACCAAGGCACTTTTGTATTGAAAGGATTTGCCAGTGACATCACCATTGCCCAGGGGACGCCCGAGGGGGCTCCTTTCATGTCCCTGTTATTTTTCCCACCGAAGTGGTACCTATTCATCTACTTGCATTTGCATGCTTTCGAACTGCTAGGTTAGCAGGAGCTGGGACAAACTGCCGGGAGGTCACCCCGTCACGCAGCTCGCGCTCTCGCGTTTTGAACTGCCGAGCTGCCGACCTTAATGGTCCTCTGACTCAGCGTCTTAACCACTGAGCCACTGCGGCCCCTTCCTGAGTAGATTAATGCAATACACCCAATATGGGGCTGCCCTTGAGGACCATCTGGAAGCTGCAGCTGATCCAGAATGTGGTAACACAGGTAGTTATGGGTGCACCTCAGTACGCCCATGTTACATCTCTGCCCCACGAGCTGCACTGGCTCCCAGTGTGTTTCCAGGTAGAATTCAAGATACTGGTTGTTACCTTTAAAGCCATCCATGGCATGGGGCCAGGTTATTTGTGGGACCACCTCTCACCAGTTCTTTCTACCCTCCCACAGTCTGACAGGAGGGGCATGCTTTGGGTCCCTTCAATTAAACAATGTCATCTTAAGGACTTTGGAAGCGTGCCTTTTCTGTTGCAGTGCCTGCTTTGTGGAACACCACACCCTCCCAAAATCAGATTGGCCTCGACCCTGCTGGCCTTCCATAAAGCACATAAGACCTGGATGTGCTCCAGGGCGTGGGGGAAGTTATGTCCCAGTTTCTGTATTGTCTTGTTGGTTTCATCTTCTGTGACCACAATTAGTTTTTTATTTCACTAATATTGTTTTTATTGTTTTAATGTGTTGTTAGCTGCCCAGAGTCACATTTGCCAGATGGGCAGCCATTTAAATTGATTAAATAAATAAATAACTTACTCATAAAACCAGTTCAGTTGTAGCCAGGCTGGACTCACACACTGCACAAAACCACCACATGGTCAGTTTGTGACATAACACAATAGAAGAATCCAGCTTCAATCTGCTAGCTTTGTTTAAAATATCACAATGGTCTTTAAACGGAAGTAGCAGGTACCTCTGACCCACCTGATATTACAATGCACGTGTCCTTTGATCGTCTCTTCATGGCTTTATATGCAGCATCTGCGATGGCAAAGAGGTGAGGTGGTCTCTCATACAGCTCCCGCCCTTTGTACTGCTCAATTGTATCACGGCCATAGATATTCAAGTTCTTGTAAGGATTTACAGAAACTACTACTTCCCCAATAAATGTGTAGATCCGTCCCTTTTCAAACCTAAATGGTGCAAGACAAAGATAACAGAAAAGAGCAGTGGAGAATTAGAAAAGGTTAAAAAGCAGGCAGTTAATACCACACAACTTACAGGAGCTTTGAACTTTAATGTTAAGCTCATGTCAATATAATTATTCATCATGACCAAAGTATTTACTGACTGCAACGCAGAAGTATTTGAACAGTTATGTTTATATAAATAAACAGGCAGAATTATGGACACTGTATATGTCTTTACAGTCCTTTATGTAAATGTAGAAACAGGATTAGGCAGCTAAAAAAATCAGGATATTCATGCATGCATGCATACACCCATCCCTAAAGTTTTCTCTCTCCATCAACAGTAATACTTGAATACGTAATAAAGTAGTGACCTGAATACAGCACAATTCAAAATTCTAAAAATCAGATGAAAAAACAAGATTTTAACATTTAACATACAAAGTGCCATATCAAAAAGCCTTTAGTTTTCTACTGGGAATTTAGATTTTCCACCAGCCCTAAATACAAACTGCAAGGTACCATGAATCCAAGCCACTGAAGAAAAATAACACTACAGATACAATTAAATCTGCTTTATGATAAAAGATAAAATATTTTGGGGTCCGGGGGCAATGGTTTCACTTCCTTTTTTATTTAGACTTCCTTTCTGAGCCACAACAACCTGTTAATATATCTTTATACCTCTAGGCATCATCAAGTCTGTTTCCTAACTCACTCTGCAGGATTTGATGTCTGACAGAATCAGTCCTGTCTGTTCTCAAACATTATACACTGCTCTTAGTCAATCACAAGGCAGGATTTGACAAACATTGTTCGATGGCTCCACCTGAGAAAGGAACATGAAATCAAGTACTGTATGCAGATACAGGTAGTCCTCGCTCAACAACCATTCGTTTAGTGACAGTTTGGACTTACGGAGGTGCTGAAAAAACCAACTTATGACTGGTCCTCACACTTACAACTCTCACAGCATCCCAGCAGTCACATGATCATGATTTGCATGTTTGGCAACCAGTTCGCATTTATGACCATTGCAGCATCCTGTGGTCACATGATCACCATTTTCTACCTTCCCAGCCAGCTTCTGGCAAGCAAAATCAATGGGGAACCGCATGATTTGCTTAACAACCACATGGTTCGCTTAACACCCATGATGATTTACTTAACAACTGCCACCAAAAAAGTTAATAAAATTGGGTCAGATTCACTTAATGACTGCTTCCCTTAGCAACCAAAATTCTTGTCCCAATTGTGGTAGTTAAGCGAGGACTACCTGTATGGTCAAAAGAGTTACTTGCCTGGTATTCAACTGCACAACCGTTATACGCTGATGCTATGGAACTAAGGCAGTTGATGAGCATCTATAAGAGTTCAGCACTTGCTAAGACAATATTCCTATAATATCTATATAACATCTGGATTGCTACTTTTAAAACAATCCCAACCAGAGATTTATTGAAGAATTATTGGCTCAACCGACAAGATGGTAATTGTACTTAAATGCATTGTCATTAAATGCTGCATTGAAAATGTAAGTAATGGGACAGGTAATAAAGGTAAAGGTTTCCCTTGACATTAAGTCCAGTTGTGTCCGACTCTAGGGGGCGGTGCTCATCTCCGTTTCAAAGCCGAAGAACCAGCGTTTGTCCGTAGACACTTCCGCGGTCATGTGGCTGGCATGACTACACGGAACGCCATTACCTGCCTGCCGAAGCAGTACCTATTAATCTACTCACATTTGCATGTTTTCGAACTGCTAGGTTGGCAGGAGCTGGGACTAGCAACGGGAGCTCACCCCGTCACGCAGATTCGAACCGCCGACCTTCCGATCGGCAAGCTCAGTGGTTTAACCTGCAGCGCCACCGCGTCCCCTAATGGGATAGGTAGAGAGCAACAAATTCCAGTTTCACCATGGGGAGAAACTGGGTTTATTTGATTAGAAGTAGCATAATTTCTTTTAAGTTTATTCTGGAGATAAATTTAAAATCTGGCAGAACAATATCTTAAATGTGTTTTTGTGTTACATAAAGTATTATCAAGAATTAAAACTTGTTTAACAACACTGATGCTTAACCAGAATTGTCAAAAGTAGTATCAGCGTTTCTCTTTCCTTTAGATATACCAGTTACTACTTCTCCCTTCTTTTCCTTGTTTTTTTAATTTTCTCCCACTGTCAACTGCCTCTCTTAACACTTCTTTCCCCAAGTCGTCTTAGTTTTCTGCCTCTCTTCCTAATAGAGAAATGGCCAGTTAAGCCTTCTGTTGCTTTCACAGAATGCAAATAATATCCAATGTGAAAGACTTCCTAACAAAAACATTCTTACCAAAAGCAATCTTTTATATGTACCCAGAGACTTCAGTATTATGATACTGCTTTAAAATTTGGAGCTCTGCTGAATTTTTCTATCATGGAAGAATACCACTTTCACTGCTGTTTTGAAACATACGTTCGTGCTTGAATTTTTAATACATGTTTTAACTCAGTTTTGAGGGCAGCCAATTTCCCAGAGTAGGAAATGCCATTCTGTGCACATTTGGTGCCCCTCCTTTCCTGTATGCGACGAAACAGCGAAGGCAGGGCAAGAACTTGTTATTTTCTTACACAACATTCTGAACTGGGGCAAATTCTGCTACAAAGGAAGCCTGGAAAGGAAACATAATATATATTTAATTCAAAGGTTGCCAACAGGTCAGAATTTTACTGGCTCAACTGTAAACCCATCCTCCAGGCCTATTGCCACAGTGTGTATGTGTGTGTACACACACACATACACACACAAAAACACTAAATTCTTAAAGTAGTATATTCTATGGTGACGTAGAAATATTGGAGAGAGGAAAAAAAGCACAGTGCTCACAGTTAAGGAAAAGATGATCCCAAGAGAAAAAGGATTTTATGTTGGCAATGTTATTTAAAAGCCTAAATAATTTCCCTTTAACTTAAGGTAGAATTAAGGATTTAGAACTCATCTGATGATTGAGTTCCAAAACCTTTCAGCCTTTCCAGTCACATAAACTGTTACGGATAATGAGTGAAGCTGATATATATTGCAAAGTAGCTAGCTACTACAGGATGTAGTTCAATTCACAAGACAAGGTTTTAAGAAAAGTTGTTTTTCTGACCATGGCAATTTTAGTTTATTGCAGAGCAAAAACCTTGGAAAGAAGGAAACAAAAGCCAAATCGTAAACACAGGAATGCTTTTCTTTCTACTTGCATCAGAGGACATCGTAAGCCATTCCTCCCCCATATTGTAGAGCAAAAGTAAGCTTGGAATGTCTGTTTAATTGGTAGACAGTAGGAAAGAAGAGGAAAGCAAAAGGAAGGCAAAGGAGGATTGAATGACTTCCTAGAGAAGACAATAAATCAAGAACCAGCTATTACCACTGCCATCTGTATGACTGAATTTTAACTGGCCAACTCTAAATAGTCGAACTGTATAAGACATGTAGACCAGAGGAAAACAAGGCACCCAGACAACAAGGCAACAGCTAGAAGGACCATGTTTTCTGCATTTAGGAAAAGGTACATCTAGGAACAATTATGTATCCAGACCAGGGTTTCTCAACTAGGGTTCCACAAGAGGTCACTAGGGGTTCCCTGGGAGATCATGATTTATCTAAAAAAATATTTCAAATTCAGGCAACTTCACATTAAAGAGGTAAGTTTCATTCTTTATTTTTAGTTTAAGAACACTGTTCATGCATATATACAGGCCTACACATGGAAGGAATATAATAATTTTGTAACTTCTGGACTATATTTGAGGTTCCCTGAGGCCTAAAAAATATTTCAAGGGTTCCTCCAGGGTCAAAAGGTTGAGAAAAGCTGATCTAGACATACTTGCTTGGAATTAATTTTACTAATATTAATAGGAGAACTGCTATATACTATACTGCCAGATAACCCAGGCTGAAAATAAAAGCTTGCCAGTATTCTAAAATCATGTAATTCTCACTGAGTCGTGCAGTTAAATTTTCATTTTTCCACAATGATCATTTTGAAATCTTCAACAGAACGTCTTTGAACACTGAAATATCCTGATATTATTTCAACCTTGTTTTGAGTCCTGATGTTAAAGTTGTATCCATTAATTCTTGTTGGGGCCTGTGATGCTGCTGTTGGTGTAGATGTGGGGACAAAATAGGCATCTGGGTTTGTTGCAGGGTCTGGTTCCCATGTTAGCATCGTTATCTTGTTGGTTCTTCTTGCTTGTAAGAATCTGCTTCAGGCTGGGTTGTCTATATTTAAGTATGGGCCTGCCACCCAGTCCCTAAGAAAGCCCCCATCTCATCCCAATTTAGCTACTCGGTGCATTTGATGAAGTGAGCCACGGCTCATGAAAGCTTATGCCTTTTAATAACATTTATTAGTCAGAAAAGATGCTACCAGACTCCTCCTGATTTTTGGCAACCATAAACTAACATGGCTTTCCTCCTACAATATTGGCACACCACAGTACTTTGCTGTTCTAGAAGTGCAGAAATTCAAGACTCCAAAACATTTGGAAGTCTGATACTGGATTCTAGAAATCTCGACATTTTTCAAGCTCTGAATATAATTAAAACGTTATCAGGTATCAGTCCTATAGAAATATACAGTAAGGTATTCTATAAACCCTAATTGGTTATAGGAGTGCATTAAACTATAAGCAAAACTGACTAATTTAAGAGGACCCAATAAAACAGTAACAATTCATTTCTAAAAACTGGGACCTAGGTTTTGTCTTTGGCTTGAATTCTAAGTATACTGTAATTAGAGTGGCGGCACCTGAATGACCTTGACTGATCTCAGCTGATAGGCAGGGTCAATCCTGGTTAGTTCTTGGGTCACATACCACCAAGGATTTCCAGAGCAAAAGCAATACTGGAAATTCAAAAACTTCTTTTCCCAGAAGAAGGCTGTGGCAAGTTACTTCTATAACACTGCAAGAAAATGGCATGGATACAGTAATCAAGTGTCACAGTCAACTTGAGTGTCTTTATTCTCCAATGAATTCCAGGTGGCAGCATCTAGCTGACTTTGGATGATTTTAAAAATCTAAACAGAGTCACACCTATTTAGAATTAAAATGGGAGAAAATCAGGAAATATCAGGACTGTAGGCTAGATTGGAAAATCAAATAAAACACCTTGGAAAAGGGAAGTAGCAAGTCATTTTTATATTAGATTGCCAAATCACCAGATAAATCAAGATAATTTAGATTGCCAAATCACACTCAATTATATTCAGAGCTTGAAAAAGATTTTACATTTACTTTAAAAACCAATGGACTCAGGGAGAACTTGCTTCCAAGCAAACTGGTATAGGACTCCACTGTCACTTACTGTTAATTCTCTGAGAAAATGTCTCTTAACATTTGCTTTTTCAGAGTCAAATTTCTTTACCGCCTCTGAAAACTGTTACCACTATCACTTTTACTACCTTTTCAATGCTATTGCTAGTTTTATTTCTCTGATATGAAATAACAGAAAAAAAGAGGAATGAAATAGTTTACAACTGGAACAATACACATCAAGGCTACAAACCAAAAGAGAAATTACAAGTAGTTCACTACAAGCTTATCAACATCACTCAAAGAACAAAACTGTGCTTTAATCTCTGTACTTATTTCTATATGGATGCTATCTTGACTACACTCCTTTGGCTAAATTCCACATGCGGCACAACTGCTTTCCAGCAAAAGCAATCTGATCTCTTACTTGGGGTACAATATACCATGAACTATCCCAATAGATGTTGAGTTTTAAAAAATACCATTTTACAAGGGTAGCAATTTTTATCAGTGAGGACAAGTTTCAACAGATTGAGAGGGAAATACATAATCAATACAACTAAATGCAATGTACTGAGTTATCAACATATTCAGAACAAATGTATGAATTTTTACCAGGTGTTTACCAAAGAACGTAACATCACTGGATCACCATGCATTTTCCAGACCATTTATCTTCTTCCATAGAACCTTCTCCCAAAATTAAGACACTGTGGCTGATTTTTTGTGTGGCTGATTTTTTTCCCATTTACTTATTTATTACATACACAATTAACAAAACAATATTTAATCTTAAAAAAATAATTAGAAAAGAGACAACTCCAAACAAACTAAAAAAAGAAAAGAAAAGAAAAAAATCTACCTTATATTTTATACTTATCAACAGTCATTGGTTTACTAATGAATTCACTACTAAAATATGAACAGCACAAAATATTACTGTAAAATATCACAAAATCTGCCATAGGAACTCATATTGCTGCATGTTCTGATTAACAGAAATACTGTCTTTTCCAAAACAGATAAATCACACATTTCTGAGAACCATTCCTTGACATCTAGAATAATATCACATTTCCAATTTCTCAATGTGATTCTTTTAGCTACTCTCCATGCTCAATACAGCCATAATTCCTGATAGTCAAATTCCAAAGCTTTTGCTGAATTTACACAGAGCATTGCCTGAAATACAGACTTTTCTCATTGTCAAAGCATAGCAATAAAAACATGTAATTATTTAAAGGTAATTCAATTCCCTTCTTGCTGTTAGTGGGCTACAGGCTGTCATCAGGCTATGCGCTTAGAAGCTTCATTGTTTTCTTATAAAGAAATATTTTACATTTGTCAAACTCATGGTCTATGCTGTTTTGTGAATACTATTCTAAATAGAACACTGTTTCTGAATTTCAGTATTTGAACCTCAAAGGAAAACCAGTAGATCTAGCTAAAATGTACACCACCACTGATTCAATTATATATCTATAAGCAACTTCAGGATAAGCAAATATCACAAAATACTCTTTAAATACAGAGTTTTTGGCATGCTAGCCAATTACCTTATACACAAAATGCGAACACAAAGAAGTTTCTTTCAAGATGGATGAGCCCGACATTTTCTTAATAGACCAATTTTAGGCCCATTTCTATTAATCCAAGAGTATGTATGAATTCAGATACTTATATGATGCATCAAAAAGTCATTAATAAACTTTACCTACTCTAATAAAAAGCTATAATAAAACCAGCAACATTGGCAATTAAATAAATCATGTAAATATGTACTCAACAGTTTGGTATTTTCATTCTAGAAAGAAAACATCCAAGTGTGGGGGTAATTATACAAGGGCTTGGAGCATAATTCCAAACATAATATCTTCCCTCCATTAAACTCCTTTTGGCAACAACTACACACTGCACAAAAATACTCAGTTATTAACTGGAGCAGTTAAACTTCTTTGTAGCTCACTCCTGAAGTTCCTCCCCATAATTCCACTACTGGATGGGGGAAGGCCGGCTATTATTCAATATGAAGCGAGTGTTCTCTGCTCATGTGTGGCCATACATGCACAGACTGAGTTGTGGTTGCCTCGCATGGGAGAAGCAACAACAACAAAAAAGACAATACAAAACTGATGCAATTCCAACAGGGAAACAAGTGGTAGTGACACATTATCCGGCAAGTCCTAACAAGCCACGACTTCTTATCAACAAGAAGTCAACGATGTGGCATTTTTCTCAGACACATCATAAGAAGAGCGAAATAACAGCTAAAAGGGATTCAGAAACAGGTTCTTTAATATATATCTATTAGCAACAACTTTTTTCACTTCTGCAGTTCATCAGACAGACTAATTTGCAGTTATATAGAGATAGTGTCCAGGGACCCAATAATGATAAAAAGACATCTTCACACAGAAGTTTTTAAGCGCTGCATGAATGTGAACCTAAACACTGTAGATGCAAACCAAGAGTAGACAACCCACATGGACTCCCCAGCAGTCCATTTGCAACCATACACTGCTCTGAGATTGTGTCAACATGCACAGCAGTAAAATGGTCAAATTTCACACAAACACATATGGATAATGCAATTAAGAGCAAGAATAGGAACAGGAGGGCTTTGGGAGACAAATTGCCACCATTAATTCTGATAACCATGATTGTCCCCAGTCCCCACCACCATTTGAGGGCTTCTGTGCCTATTTTCACTCGACCCTTCAAAAAATAGGTTGAAAATAATGCAGCCTTTTCTAGTAATGTTACCATGTCACTAAACAGCCTCCTGCTACTCTCCAGAAAATCAGAAAGCTAATGGTGGGCCCTAACCCCCCCCCCAAACACTGCTTGCTTCGGATGTAAATCATGCTTTAGCATTATCTGTAAACCCAATTAATTATAGGGTATGCAATAAACCAAGGTTTAAAGGTGACTTTTTTCCAATATGGAAACACATCCAGTAACTTCCCCAAAATAATTGAGTGAGTTTCATAACTGAGTGGCAGCCTTAAACCCTTGTCCTACTTCACCACATAAATTAAATCATAATATTCTGGATTCAACATACTAAAACCTGCCTGTAGCAAAATTTACAACCTGCACTAAAATTAATTTCTTCCTCAATTACTCCAAACTAAGGAGAAACCACCATCCTATCCCCCAATACAATACATAATTAGCATTAAGAGGACCAAAAGAGGAGGTGGGCATGAAAATCAGACCCCCACGCTTTTCAAGATGGATTGTAGGTAAACATTATTGTCACAGTGGATGCTGTCTCCAGAAAGGCAACAAAAGGGAATCAATCAAAACTTTCAAGAAATCAAATCTGGTCCAGGGATTGCCTCTTGCTACAGGCATTTCAGTAGACTTGTACAGATTGCTTTAATTGGGGAAATAAATATTTTTAACAGCAGGTTTGTTCAAAGTAATGAAATGAAATAGATCAGTTTTTAACAGATTTGAGATAGTAAACATCAAGATCCCCAAAACATTTTAAGTAGTAGCATTAGTAGTCTATTATGGTCTTACTCCAGAAAACAAGCATTTAAGGATGTTCAGCATCCATAAAAAACAACATTCCATAATGATTTACATTCCCAGGCAACTATGTATCAATCCCATTGAAGCTTTGTTTTTTAAATGTAAATGTAAATTAAAGAAATGGAGAATAATCAGCTTATTAGACAATACTGATAAATCTACACAGTATAGATCCTATTGTAGAGTACAAGCAAAGTGTAAAAAAGGGCTTCTTTCCTGTACCTAATTGCACCCACTTTTTCATAAACATTCCAAAGACTTGAGTAGTTGTCAAACCAATATTTTTAGAGGTGGCATGTCATCCTCCCTCAGGACTGGAACTGCCCACTCCACTTTTAACCAGAGAAAACTTTTATGCCTCAGGCAGGTATACAATTATGTAGAACAAGCACAGTTTTTTCCCTCCCTTCCGTACACTGTGGGCTGCTGTCATTCAATTGTGTTATAATACTCCAGCAGTGGCTTCCACACTTCAAGAAACTATTAAATTGAAGAGTAATTGACATAATTTTCAAGAACAAGTGAAATAGAGCATTTTAAGGCTGTGCAAATCCTTCAAAACACAACGGAGTACGTATGAAGCACGTTTTCAAACAGTTAAAGTAGCCACATCTTCCAGGCTCATGCTGCTGCTTTAAGAGACCACTCCCAGCTGTTTACAATGGGTGTGCACAAATAACCAAACAACTGGGAGCAGCTTTCACAGCAGTTATGTGAACTAGAAAAAGAGGTAGCTATTTATGGATTTTTAAAAAGTGCTCTGAACATATTTCCATACATTCTGAAGCACCTCCTTCAAAGTTTGCTCAGGCCTAATAAACATATCTTTGATAAGAAATGGCATAGACTTCAGTTAAGAAGGCAGCCTGTATCCAATAGAAGCTTCATTTGCATCAATTATTACTAGGTCTTAGCAGCTGAATCTGCCTGAAAAAACCAGAAACAAACAAATAATTGAGGTTAGATAGCCATGGACACGTTTGACTAATTTAAATATAAGCTGGACAATACAATAAGCCTTCGATTAGGAGATAGCATTTTCATTATTAAGAGAGAGTTAACTAGAATTGTCAACCAAGATCATATCATATATCAAACAGCACGAAACAGCAAAAAACATTTACTGAGTATTGTTTGTCCCAGAAAAGCACATCTAAAGAGTTACAGCAGATTATTAGGTATTTCCTCCTTCACAGTTGGCACTGAAGAATCCATAATCATAAAAAGCTACACTTGGAAAGAACAAGTCATCTTTGTAGTTCTGTTAAGAAAGCATGCAGCCAACTCCAACATTAAAAATAGCCACAATCTTGGAACCCTCCAGCCACCCAATTACAGTGACTTTGGAAATACAACTAGTTTTTGGTTTTATCTAATGGCTTACCTATACATTCTCCATGCCCCAGCTCTGAGATTACCCACTTGCCATTACTGTTACGTCCTTACACAAAGCTTCCATTTTGGAGCCAGGCCACTGCTGAGACAGGTTGAAGCCAGATCAAAGTGATCTGACAGGAAGTGCTGTTTTCCAGAAAATGGGGGAAAAAAATTCTGTGCAAATATTCTAGGTTGCATGAGGAAGTCCACTTTGGAGGATCGATGACCTGCTGGGCTCCAACTGGCTAATTATAAGACCACCTCCTCCCATTTGGCCACAGATTCTGCTCCTCCATGACTATTTTGGTTTTGGCTCTTGGACAAAACAGAACCTCACCCAGAGAAATAATAACCTTGTGGAAGAAGATCTTCCTGACGTTGATTTCCCATTGCTAATATCCAGATGAGAGAGCTATCAGAATGTTTCTTAAATTGCCAAACATCAGAAAAAAGTTAAGTTTAGGCAGGAAATAGAATCTACTGGCCACTGCTTTCTTTTCAAGCAAAAGAAAACAAACTTCCACTGAGGGTTCTCTTCCATCCTGCCACTTGAACCTGACCACCACAGTTGGGAATTCTCTGCAGGGTTGGTGCAGTTCCCATGGACTCCATCTGGCTGGACCTTGGTATGGCTCGAAGGAGACTACTTTGTTGAAAGGACAGCAGCAGCTAACATGGTAATTTTTACAGATGTTTTACAGATTTTTAAAAATTATTATTACATTATAAATAATAAAGCCTAATGCCACAGAGTGCCAAAACGATATAGATTTATAGTTCTATAAATAGTATAGTATAGAAAATCCAGTATCTCACATCCAGGCGCAACAGCTTTCTGCAAGTGGTGCCCTCCAGATATATTGAGCTACTATACAGATTAACTGGCTAGGAACGGCAGAGTACATTGTGAAAGGCAATGCACAAATATGTACTAGAAAGGATTCACTGTGGAACAAAAATAATTATGTGACAAACTTCAAAACTATACACAAGACACAAGCTCTACTACTGACGGAGTACACCAGATGCAAAACAGGTGTTGTTCTTTTTTTGCAACCCTGATACTATTTGTAGGGTGGGGTCAAGAATGGACTCTAAGCCTGACAAACAAAAGAGTCACCTCCCATAGTTACACCCTCCCCCTAGAAACCATGCAAATATAAAATGCTAATTACATGACATAAGCATCTCTCAAATGGTATTGATTTCTTAAATGGATTGCCCTTTTAAGAACAAAGGGTCATAACATGCTGTTCATTTTAAGTAAGTTTGAAGAACACCTTTTACCAAAGACAAATGATTTGCATCAAGGATATATAGCCATTTCAATGAGTTAAACTGCTTCTAAAGTTAATTATTACTCTTTTACTACAGTATCTGTTCGAAGTTACTAATTGCAACAACTATAGGCTGCAATTATAAAACTACTGCTTCAGTGTCAGCACCTAGGAATGGCCATGCATAAAACTTCAGCAATAGCAACAGAAGGTGCAGTCAATTCACAAACAATTCAGAAAGACAAGCACATTTTGAAACAAAAAAATAGATCCTGTTATTAGACATATACCTGAGGTGGAAAAATCCGGGCAATCACTGAAGGCAACAAATAGATACACATACTGTAATTTGCAAAGAAATAACAGAAAATTTCAAGTGGTCTGGATTTTTGCAGCCCAGATAGGTTATACCAAGTATTAAGCACAAACATTCCTCCTTAACATATATTGTTTGATTATTCAATTCAAGATTGTTGGCCAAATATAGAATGAGAAAAGAAAATGTGCTTTACAGATAAAACACAGTTATAAAGCCAGACAGAAGGAAAAACTAAGCTTCTTATCAGGAACAGAGTATATTTATAAAAATAATAAAGGCAGGATAGAAAATAAATAAATTTATCTTGCTGGGTCAAAATGTGACTTCTAATCTTGAAAGCAGCATACTATAAAGAATTTGGCCACTCCACAAATGTGGAGTCACACCGGTCAGTCAGCAATACTTGGATGTAGAAACAATCTGTATGACCTAGAAAATCTGCTAAAAAGGTACAATATGCTTATTTTTGATATGACTATTAAAAAAGGCAATATAATAAAACATGACATAAGGATTCCACTCCATTTAACCCACAAGGACATAGTTAAGCGTTGTTCCAGGAAAGAAATGGGGAACTGAAAACAACTCTGCTAAAAGCGGAGCTGACCACAGCAGAATGAAGAGCCAGCAAGTAGACCAGGTCTTTGTAATTCCTCTCTGGACAAGGAGAGGACTTGAGATTGCCCACAAGTGCTCCATACACTTGCTCCTCATGAGGAGACTGCAAGACAACACTCTTGGGTAGGTTTAGAGTTCTGGAAGACGAGGGAATAGCCATCTTACTCACCCATGGTCGGTCGGCACTTTTAAAGATGCTGTGTTCGCATACTTCCTTTCTAATCACTTTCAGAAATTGCTTGTTAACAGCTTTTCAGTTATTAGGAACCTTTGGATTGACAAGTTTTACAGAACTGGGTGAGTTTCCTTCAATCCTTAGCAAAAGAAGTTTCAAATAGCTTGCTACTTTCCACATAGGACCAGAGCTGATTTTAAAAGGCAGAATTAGTTTGCTTTTCTGTGTCCAATATGTTTGAATTTATTGATTTGGCTGCCTGAACATAAGTACTGTAAACATATAGTGAATGAAGTTCCTTTTCCATCACCGCTCTCCAGTGTATGATGGAGTTGTCACTAATGCAAGGGGAATCAGTCCAACTGGATAAAACAATTTGTTAGACCAACTAGGAGGAAAATTCAGCCCAAAGCAAAATATGTAGCTACCATTCTAATTAACTTCTTTGTGACAGATTGCCCATTCCTATTTTTCAATCTTTTTAGCCAATGATTAAGATCACTAACATTAATGAAAGCATACAATAAAAAAATTGTAGTCACACATGCACCCATCATCCAGAAAAGGGGCTGTTTGGTTAATGAAGCTGACGTTAGCACAGGCACAAAATTTAATAACATTATGGGAACATTTTAACCCCTTGACATTCTGTTTATCAGGCACTTGCTAAATACTACATTATGCAAAGCCAGGACATGATTTGTTTGGTTTTGTCTTATTAGAATGTCAGCACCCAACCTCTCTTTGAAACTATGGCTTATCATTGTATGAGAACTCAATCATTATTCCTTACCAAAAAGCCACAGAATAAATCCATGGCTTAACATGATGCATGAACCCAGCCATTCTGTTACTATGTATGATTCAACTGCCCTTTTATAGAGAAAAGATTTCCCCTCTGTTGCATACTTACAAAAGCAAGGGAAGTACAAATAAGGACAAAAAGTCACTTGACCACAAGTGTGGCCTGTATGTTATTTTTATCTGAATTACAGTGATTTCTAAATGTGGATCAACATGTTTACATTGTCCTATAAACTGGGTTTTGCAGAAAGAACAGAGGGACCAATCCACAGATTAGGGTTCAGAAAACTCTGCTGGCACTCCTGGAAATACTCTCACATTACCAAGAAATATAGCTGGGATTCTATTATTGCTATTTACACACAGTCTACCAGATACCTCTGGATTTAATACTTTTAACAATTGGATGCTTCCTAGGGATCTAGGCTAGTAATGCGATTGTTCGTAATTGGTGAGTTGAGACTCATCATCATATCATTATTTCAAACAGCTACCCCAAAGTCTGAAATACATTTATGTTTTTCCCACTCAACCCACAAAAGTAACCAATTTACACTAAATTTCATTGCCTTTCAGTGTTAGCTATGGCAAAACTATATTACTGTACAAAGATGTCTTTGTTTAGTCGCATAGAGATTTTTTTGACTAATCAAGGCAAATGCCCATTACTACAAGTGTATATATGTGGATGCAACTGCTATCAAGTAAGGAAAAGAAAAGCCCAGTTGCCCAAGCTGGGAGAGTCTAAATCCTGCACAAAATGGGATCCTGAATTATTTTAAATCATCTTATGCTGGTCAGTGCTCCCTGGCAGAAAAAGAGGGTGGAGAAGAGGAATGTCTTGCCTAACTGATTTTAAGACATCTCCCTGCCTAATTTGTACATGCTTTCATAAAGGAAGTAATATGTTTGGAATTACGGGGGTTACAGGGACATTCTTGTGGTGAGTTTGGCTTTTCACTGGCATTAGTACAATGAATTCTCTCCTCGCTGCCTCAGAAATCTCTCCCCTCATCGGCACAAAGCAGTTTTCAGAAGACTTAGCTGCTACTATTCCAGCAGTAAGTCTACAGTTAAAAAAACAAAAGCAACACAAATCATTTTTCTTCCAGTATTTTACCTGGTCATCAAAAGTAGCATTTTTTCCCCACCTTTTTCGAAGCAAATAGGCAATGGGAAAATGTCATATTCTATAAAGAAAACTGTGAAAAGATTACTATAATTACAAACTATAGGCAGATCTTCAGTTTTTGTTTTTAAAGGGTAAAAACAAATTTAATAAAGCACTGATCATTCCAAATATCTGTGTACTGACATGGTCAAGCATTTGCTTTGTGCATAAAGGCATTTTTAAAGTTCTTAAACGTGGTAGCTCAACAGCCAGGGTGGTTGAGTTGAGTAGATGTTAGTCTGCTACATTCTGTCCTACCAGTAGGTGGCAAAGTTAATTCTAGCTAAATAATCATGGGTAAGAGAAGGGGGGGGATGTCTTAGTTTCACAGTGGCAGCAAGTAGTTACCCCACTTAATACATACATACATACATACATAAAATTTGCTACCTAACTCCTAACAAAATTTTTTTTGCCCACTGTAGAATGGCACCACCACTATGAGGGATAACAGAGCTTTCCCCGAAAATAGTTGTTGAATCCTATTTTTCATTGCCTGAAACGCCCTGAATGTAGTACCATTTTAGGTCATGGGTCCACATCTGTGAGTTATAGGAGGAGAACAATAGCTACTAGCATTTGGGGAAATGGATGGCTGTTACTTTAGTCACTGACACGGTAGCAAAAATTATAAACAAACCAACCTCAAGAAATCCCTTAAACAAAAGCCCTAAGAGCCCAGCCCCAAACCCAAATTAATAAAATGGTCTCCATTTCTGAGTGAGGTAATGAAAGTACATGCAGTTTCATCTTAGAGGCAGCAGAAACAGAATGATATGCAGTAAAGTCAGTACAGGGAAATCTGCTTTGAGCAATTCTTGTAACTTACAGAAATTCACCTTTCCCTAGTGCACACAATCATACATCAATTTATTCTACTGATACTTTTTTGTCTCTTAACCCACTTTTATTCATTTATTTATTCTCTGGAATGCAACATGTTATACAGCCCTTAACTGTCTGGGATAAGAGCTGTACTTGCAGTTTTCCTTTTCCTTTCCATCTATGACTCACACATTAAATGTTGACCTAGCAGCATTTAATGAAATACACCCTCCAAGGCAGTGTTTCTCAACCTTCGCAACTTTAAGGTGTGTGGACTTCAACTCCCAGAATTCCCCAGCCAGCCCTGGGAGTTGAAGTCCACACTTCTTAAAGTTGCCAAGGTTGAGAAACACTGCTCCAAGGAAACAGCAGGAAACTTACTTTGCCAACAGAATTTACTTCTAACCACAAGGCTAGACAAATAAATACGATTCAAAATTGCAATTTCCTACTCTCTGAAAGTCTTCTCTTTTTTTCTTTAACATAAGCTCCTGTCAGACCCCACCATAAAAAAAACCACAGCCTTTTCATGCAAAACTGCTTGGAAAGATAACAAGAATTGGGAAGAACAAGAAGCCAATAGAGCCACATTTACAGAGGTACATGAATTAAACCATCATGCCCATGAATAAAGATATGGCTTTAAGAGAGGGTCAGCAACATGTCCTGCCAGATGTTGGATTGCAACATTGCCCTGTCCCTTACCTGTGGCCATACTGGCTAAACTGAAGGGGAGTTCAGTTACACACATAGGGTCAGGCACTGATTGTCTCTGCTTTAATGTTCAAACAAAAAAGTATGAAGCGAATAGGCCTTTCATTTGTCTCTAGTACCTAATAATCTTAATTAATTGTTTATGAACATGGAGACTATCATGGCTAATATCACTAATGAACCTTCATGATCTGGGCTTCTTATGGACAACAGCATTTTCTTAGTTAAGGCAAAAAAGAAGAAAATATCCATGCACTAAAGCTGCTAGAAATCTTGTCCCTATTCTAATCTAAGCTGCTAGGTCAAGAAAGAACGCCAACACAGCTGTTTGCCCCAGAGAAGTCAGGCAGTGTAAGCACAACAGATAATACAGATCTTCATTTTAAGCATTTAAAAATTCCTTATAAAGTACTTGGTCCAACTGGTGGGTAAAGAATAAGGAAAATGACTTTGATGGAGATACGTAGAAACTGTTGCCTGGACAAAAGGAGCTGAAGCATTTTCTAAGTTCAGAACAGCCAGATAACATTCAGAAGCAGCTCAAACATACACCTCTATAATTCACTGAACCAGGAGGAGGAGCAGGAGGAGCAGCAGCACAATCAGACTTGCAAGATTCTGTTATTACAGCCAATCTCAATAAAAGTTCTTTTAGCCTTCCTGTGGAGTTGATTTCACAGCCTGGTCTACCTAGTGGGACTGAGAGTTCCAACCATTACTAGGCCTTTGTCTTATACTGGCTTGTGCAATGATGACTATATAAATATAAGGTAAAAAAATGAAAAAGCAAGTCTCTAAAAGCATGTTTGGGCTAAAATACGGACCCAAGTTCTGGAATGATGGAAGCTCACGTTCACAACAAAAACATTTCCTATTTCACTTTCAGTATAAAACCCTAAGGACAAATTCACATAAATAGCTAATTTAACTAATCATTTACTAAGTTCACATATGCTAACCATGGCTTATTCAATAATAAAATTAACTAGGTTCTCACAATACAAAAAACCATATTTTGACCTAGTGTGTTGTATAAACCAAGCCACTGTGTTTAAGGCAACTCTATATAACATTTGTACCGCTCATATACATATTATATGTATCATAATGACTAGCAACTGAATTTTTATGCCAATTAACCACCTTCAATTCAGGTGAGATACTATGATATGTGAGCTGAGAATCCCAAATTCCAGGCAAACATTTTTCAAACACATTAACTGAAATGACATATATCAAATTGGAGATCTTAGAAAAATGAACTTGGGTGTACTGGAATGAGTGACTTCCATTCAAATGATTACACAATAAAGGGCATGACTATGTGCTTGGCTATAATCCATTACATGACAGCATGGTATCTATTAGAATTAGTGAATGTTTAGTAAGCATTAATGAATGTATCTACTAAAGAACGATGACAACATTGAGGAATTCAGTGGCAAGTTGCAAGATGTGCTAAACAAAACCGAGAGAAAGGGTATAGTATTACTAATGAGTGATTGGCATGCAAAAGTTGGAGAAATGGAGGAACATAGAATCACAGAAAAAATGGGTTAAATATTTTATTTCATTCATTCATTCATTTATTTTGTCCCCGCCCATCTCCTCCCATCAGGGGACTCTGGGCGGTTTACAATAAAACTGCATACACAATATGCAGATGTAAGCTAATAAATTTCTCAGAAAGATTAAAGGAACTCTGTGCTAGATTCATACATCTTGCTAAACAGCAGCATAATGTGGTCTCGGTGTAACACATTCTATAATTAAATTAGTCTAATGACGGTGCATTACAATATCATTTCTGTTTTAGACATATGTGAACCCATACTGTGGTTTATCCATAGTTAAAACAAAATATGGATTAAAACAGTGTGTGAACCTTGCCAAAATATTTAGCTTGAAGAACTGAATAAGATATGACACCAGTCTTTGATACCTTAAGTCCTGATTCATAACAGAGTACAAATTGGTATTTCCTAAACAGTGGAAGGCAAGCTGAACATCAAGCGGGCTTAAAGAATTATGTGTGCACAACATCTTTCCATCAAAAACAGCACTGAAAGCAGCTAACAGTAAAATACAGATAATATAGTAAAAAGAATAAAAAGTGCTAATTAAAATATTACATGCTTAAATAAATACAAATAAATAAATTATTGAATATTGAATAAATAATAGCACTGACAAGATTAAAACCTTGGGAACCAACTTCAGTTTAAAGTTCAACTTCAGCCATATCGTACTGCCAACAGCCTTCTGAATAAAAATGTTTCTTCTTGCCAGTGGCAGAATAACAGAGAGAGCATGCCCAGTCTTACAGGAGGACAGATTTTGTTGAACATTATGCTTTCTTAATGGTAAAAACAGTCTGACTATAAAAGTTACTGCTACAGTGGTTGGGAACAGCTATGTCTATCTCACTGGAACTGTTGAAGCAAAAACATCTGAATCTATTAGAATGCTGTAGCTCCAGATTTCCTGCACAAGAATTAGACTAGATGGTGTCACAAAACCTTGGTTTAGCATAACCTGTAAATCCAGCCTAAGATTCCTAAATTGCTTCCTAGTCCAGCATTTGTCAATTCTAGACTTGCTTGGCTTCAGAGACAGAATGTCTCTTGGAATTTAAAATGGTTCTCTAGGTTCTGGAAGATAGGACAGTGGTTCTGTCGTGACCATGGTAGACATAGATTTTTGAGAGATTCTTGAAAGACAATTATCCCAGGCAAATCAACAGAGCGGTGCAGGTAGACATTTTAAAACAGAACTGTAGAATACCTCAGATAAATCAGGCTAAAGGCCTATGCAACACAAGCATATTCATGATATACTGAGAGATTCTGTGTTGATTAATGGGACCATCTGTGCCATCATTATATACACAGAGAATTCATTCAGTGTGAGCATTTAATCATGCCGCACAGTGGAGACTCCATTTCCAGGTGACATACTTAATTTTGGGTAAATAATTAAAGAGTTGCCATGACAGGAATAGGGTTAGAAGGTGTGCAGTCCTATTTACCAGTCAAATTGACTTAATGTGTCATCTAAAACAAGGTCACTGTTTTGAAAATTGTACTGAAATCAACAATGCAAACCAGAAGACCAAACAGATGTGTTCATTTCCACCAGGAGCGAAAAACCTATGCTGCTCCATATGTTGTTGAACTATAGTTCCCAACAATCCCAGCCAACATGGTGGCACTCTATGGGTTAGCATTCAGCAACATTTGGAGGCCAGAGATTCTCCACCCACTCAACTTATAGATTGAGTTATAAACTCAGTTTCCAAACTCAGAAATAATCAAGAGTGCCAAATGTTTCAATGTAGAGATGTGCGCTATAGAAAAGGTAATATTTTACTACAAGATCAAAAAAAATAGGCCCTTTTTTAATCTCCCAACTTGGATAGCTTTTAAAAAAGCCACAGTTGCATGCTAAGGAGGTAACTTTTCTGCAATCTGCCTATCCCCTGCCTGAGAGCTATTGTCTAGTCTGAATTATATAAGTAGTTTGGAGATGAAGATTTTACACAATGTTACGATTCGAACATATAATATAGACAGAATTCAAAAATTAGTGGCTCTCTTGCCCTTAATGGACTCTGTGTATGCTATAAAAAACCTCACTCTATTCCCAAGAAGTAAAATCACGGTGAAATGTTTTAACCATTATTTGAGTGATTCTATTGAGGCAGGATATAAAGGTGAGGTAGGATGTTGTGCTACTCAAGAATTCAAACCAAAAGTTCAACGCTATAAAAAGCAGATATCCCAATGGAGCCTATGAATAAAGGTACATTCTGTGAGTATCAGCATATTCCTGCTCCGTTTAGTGCCCCACAGACAACCAGGAGGCTTGAAGATCAGATTATAAAATTGAGCCAGCAAGAGTTTTTGTGTGTGTTATTGCAAGAATGAAATAAATACACAGTAGCCGTATGTATTAACGGCCCCTAAGAATAATTAAAAGCAGGGCTTCCATGTTCAAACTCAATCCAGTGAGACTTCCCAAAATGGATTTAACACACTGAATAAAAAACTAAGGTGTGAATCAGGAAGTCCTTAATTCAAACTTTTCAACTCTGTTCACAGTGTTGCCTCAGGTAAACAACTCTTTCTCAACCCTTGCAGTCTTATCTGTAAAAGAGGAATTATGCTAACTTTTCCTACAGGTTTGTTTTTAGAACAATCTTCCCCAACTTGTAGTTCTCAAATTTTTTGGACATTAACTCAATCTGGAAAGCAACTAATTGAGAAAGGCTGCTTCAGAGACTATAACTATTCCCGGAATTCCTGATCATTAGTTATATTAGCTGGAATTTAATGGTCCCAATAAGCAATCTGAAGGGAGCCAGACTGCTTTTCATTGATCTAGATTATGCATATGAAACACTCTAAACACATGATCTGAATGTTTAAGTGTGCATGTGCTTTCAAGTCAGTCCTGGCGACTGCGCTGCAGTTTTCTTGGCAAGGTTTCAGAAGTGGTGGGCTAAGAGTGAGTGACTGGCCTAAGGTCACCCCAGCTGGCTTTACAGACAAGGTGGGACTAGAATTCACAGTTTGTAGCCTGATGCCTTAACCACTACACCAAACTGGCTTTCCAAATGTTTTAAGTATTCACTTAACAAAGGATCAGATTGAACTTCATGGCTGGTGACTTCTCAGCCACATCCAGACAGTTTTCTTGGCAGCAATACAGAAGTAGCTTGCCATTATCTTTTGTTTGGGGGGGGGGTTGTTTTAATTTCCTGGTCTATCTAGCAGCTGTAGGATTTCATGGTGGTCTCCCATCCAAGTAATAAATGGTTCGACCCTGTTTAGTTTTTTCTCCCAATCAGTCAACAGGTTGCCATCTGAGCTGGGCAGCATTCATTTTAGTGGAGTTCATTTAATTGGGATGGGGAGTGAAACTGATTCGCTTTCCATGATAAAAGTCCCTCTTTCCCCAAAACAGAGGGAGAAACACCTGCAGCCACCGCCTTCTCCAAATGGCACTGCTCCTTTCCCCCTGGAATGGGGGCAGGGAAGAGGCACAGAGATTCCTCCCCCCCTCCGCTCTGTACCTCAACCGGAGATTGGACATGAACTCCGGCATAGACACGGTGTCGAGAAGCACGAAATCTGCTTTGCCGAACTCCAGGCTCTCCAGCTCTGCCATGACGCCGCCAGAAAGCCAGAGGGATGGGCAGCCACTCCTCTCGACGACCAGGAAAGACGGGCGACGCAAAATCGAGCCGGGCACCGCAGCCGCCGGCTGCCTGAGCAAAAACGGGAGGGAGGGGTTCTGCAGGAGCCACGCCCACACCTGAGCGGCCGCTTGCTACTGGAGGCACGTCACGCCCGAGGAGGGGATGGGGCGGGATTGACTCCCCACCAGATAGAAGGAAGCCACGCCCGGGCCGTCCCGCCCTCTGAACGGTTGTACCGCCACCTGGCGACCTAGATAGCTCTGCGGAGTCACGTATAAAAGTTCAAAAGTTTTTCTTTCCGTAGTATCCCTCGTGCACACCCATTAATCTCAGTATCTGCCTTCTCTCAGGCTGCATTACGATTCTCTCTCCTTTGAAAGCCTCAAATAAGAGGATGCTGAACCTGACCGGCATCAACCTTTATTTGATGTCCTCAAAATCTTTGGCCATGTGGTGCAGGACATGCTTGCATACCTAAGTCCCTGTTCTTACAAGTTGAGGTATAGGGATAGAGAAAAATGAATGTGATCTTAAACTTGGTTTATTGGGGAAGCAAAAATCTGGGAGGCCACTAGATGGCAACAAAGAAATACAGAAAATTCTCACTGTTGCTTTAGTGGTCTGTATTATGCAGCCTGGATAGGGTAACCCTAATAAAGCACAAAGAGCCAATTTGGTGTGGTGAAGGCCTCAGGATGGAAACCCAGAGACCCTGAGTTCTAGTCCTGTCTTAGACACAAAGTCAGCTGACTTGGGCCAATTACTTTCTCCCTCAACCCTGGGAAGCAGGCAATGGCAAACCCCTTCTGAAATCTTGCCAAGAAAACTACAGGGAATCATCCAAGCAGTTGCCAGGACTCAACACTGAGTTGATGGCATAAAATAACAACAACACAGTTGGGTAGGTTCCCACAGACATAAATCAATTTAAAGACCACCCTGGCTGGGAAAATTCATTGCCCTAAACCACAAACAAACCATATTACTACAGTGGTTGAATTCAGTGAAGGAAGAGGAGGAGGAGGATCTTTCAGCAAGGCAGTAACAAGCAAGTTAAAGGTAACTAATTTCAAAAACAACCAGTAATTGTAACCCTTTACACAATAAAACCAGAAATGCAAAATTAAGCCTATATCAATTAGGTAGAGTTTTAGTATTTCTTGCCGCGTCTGTTTCCTGACCTGGCCTACTTTGAATAATCCCCCCAAAGGATTATTTTTCTTGTGGGCATCTAGTAATATGAGTTTTTAATCCATCTGGAATTTTTCTCATCTTAAAAATGGGGGCACAGCACCCATTCTTGTACAACTATTTCCCAATAATAGAAACAGGCCACACCATTATGAAGCCAGTGGCATCAATATATGACGGCAGAGGAGGAGTTGTATCCCCTTGCTGACCACTCCTTGCCCCACCTGATCTCATGTGTTTTGGACTACCATCTAAGGCAGTGTTTCTCAACCTTGGCAACTGGGGATTGCCAACCCTAGCTGGCTAGGGAATTCTGGGAGTTGAAGTCCACACATCTTAAAGTTGCCAAGGTTGAGAAACACTGATCAAAGGGATGCAAAAATCTCATCAATTTCTATTTGGCAGGAAATAGTTAATGTTTTCCAGATCACTTTGTTACCATGTCTAGCATTATCTGGATTTTTACAGCTCAGAGGTGGTGGCCCAAATATGAGCTCCAGTAGAAGCCACAAGGAGTGTAGAAGAATGGAGGGGAGGATGACCTGCCATCACTGCTGCTCTTACTACCTTCTCCATGGCTGCTTTTGAATCATCCATAGCAGCAACAACAGCATACACTGGAAGCAGAGCCCTTGAGGAAAGAGTAAGCAGTCATCCTGACAACTGATAGATGGCAGCAAGAGAATCCAGAAAAATCTTGTTCCCTTTTGGCCAGCCACTAGTTAAAATCTCATTTGCTACCACCTTTGTATGGGTTACCAAAGATCTATAAAGAATCTATTCCATTATATCTGATCTTGAGTGCCATTGGTTCTCCTATGTATCATGTTGACAAATACCTAGCTGCACTTTTGCAACCTTACACTGGACTTACGTCAACATATACTAAGGATTCAACCCACTTCACTGAGAAACTTAACAAGCTCAGTCTTAGACCAGATTATGATTGATCAGTTTTGATGTGGTTTCCCTTTTTACCAAAGTGCTGATTAAGGAGATGTTGTTATGTATTAAGGAAATCTTTTCCAAAGGCATTACCAATTTATCCCATAATTGCCTATCAATTATTTCCAATGAAACAAGAAATTTTATGAGCAAATTGAAGGGGTTGCCATGGGCAATTTTAACCAATTTCTACATGGAGAAATTTGAATAATGGGCAGTAGACACTGTGCTTTTAAAATCATCCATTTGGATAGTATTTGGATGACACCTTTGTGATCTGCAGTTATGATGAGGAAGAGCTCAAGAAATTTCTTTGTTGTTGTTTATTCGTTTAGTCGCTTCCAACTCTTCGTGACTTCATGGACCACCCACGCCAGAGCTTCCTGTTGGCCGTCAACACCCCCAGCTCCCCCAGGGACGAGTCCGTCACCTCTAGAATATCATCCATCCATCTTGCCCTTGGTCGGCCCCTCTTCCTTTTGCCTTCCACTCTCCCTAGCATCAGCATCTTCTCTAGGGTGTCCTGTCTTCTCATTATGTGGCCAAAGTATTTCAGTTTTGCCTTTAATATCATTCCCTCAAGTGAGCAGTCTGGCTTAATTTCCTGGAGGATGGACTGGTTTGATCTTCTTGCAGTCCAAGGCACTCTCAGAATTTTCCTCCAACACCACAGTTCCAAAGCATCGATCTTCCTTCTCTCAGCCTTCCTTATGGTCCAGCTCTCGCAGCCATATGTTACTACGGGGAACACCATTGCTTTAACTATGCGGGCCTTTGTTGTCAGTGTGATGTCTCTGCTCTTAACTATTTTATCGAGATTTGTCATTGCTCTTCTCCCAAGGATTAAGCGTCTTCTGATTTCCTGACTGCAGTCAGCATCTGCAGTAATCTTTGCACCTAGGAATACAAAGTCTTTCACTGCTTCTACATTTTCTCCCTCTATTTGCCAGTTATCAATCAAGCTGGTTGCCATAATCTTGGTTTTTTTGAGGTTTAGCTGCAAGCCAGCTTTTGCACTTTCTTCTTTCACCTTCATCATAAGGCTGCTCAGTTCCTCTTCACTTTCAGCCATCAAAGTGGTATCATCTGCATATCTGAGATTGTTAATGTTTCTTCCAGAGATTTTAACTCCAGCCTTGGATTCCTCAAGCCCAGCATGTCGCATGATGTGTTCTGCATACAAGTTGAATAGGTAGGGTGAGAGTATACAACCCTGCCGTACTCCTTTCCCAATCTTAAACCAGTCTGTTGTTCCATGGCCTGTTCTTACTGTTGCTACTTGGTCGTTATACAGATTCCTCAGGGGGCAGACAAGATGAGTTGGTATCCACATACCGCTAAGAACTTGCCACAATTTGTTATGGTCCACACAGTCAAAGGCTTTAGAATAGTCAATAAAACAGAAATAGATGTTTTTCTGAAACTCCCTGGCTTTTTCCATGATCCAGCAGATACTGGCAATTTGGTCTCTAGTTCCTCTGCCTTTTCTAAACCCAGCTTGTACATCTGGCAATTCTCGCTCCATGAACTGCTGAAGTCTACCTTGCAGGATCTTGAGCATTACCTTACTGGCATGTGAAATGAGTGCCACTGTTCGATAGTTTGAACATTCTTTAGTGTTTCCCTTTTTTGGTATGGGGATATAAGTTGATTTTTTCCAGTCTGTTGGCCATTTTTGTGTTTTCCAAATTTGCTGGCATATAGCATGCATTACCTTGACAGCATCATCTTGCAAGATTTTGAACAGTTCAGCTGGGATGCCGTCGCCTCCTGCTGCCTTGTTATTAGCAATGCTTCTTAAGGCCCACTCAACCTCACTCTTCAGGATGTCTGGCTCTAGCTCACTGACCACACCATCAAAGCTATCCCCGATATTGTTATCCTTCCTATACAGGTCTTCTGTATATTCTTGCCACCTTTTCTTGATCTCTTCTTCTTCTGTTAGGTCCTTGCCATCTTTGTTTTTGATCATACCCATTTTTGCCTGGAATTTACCTCCAATGTTTCTAATTTTCTGGAAGAGGTCTCTTGTCCTTCCTATTCTATTGTCTTCTTCCACTTCCGCGCATTGCTTGTTTAAAAATAATTCCTTATCTCTTCTGGCTAACCTCTGGAATTTTGCATTTAATTGGGCATATCTCCCCCTATCACTGTTGCCTTTTGCTTTCCTTCTTTCTTGGGCTACTTCTAGTGTCTCAGCAGACAGCCATTTTGCCTTCTTGGTTTTCTCTTTCTTTGGGATGTATTTTGTTGCCGCCTCCTGAACAATGCTGCCAACTTCTGTCCAGAGTTCTTCCGGGACCCTATCTACTAAGTCCAGTCCCTTAAATCTATTCTTCACCTCCACTGCATATTCCTTAGGAATATTAGTGAGCTCATATCTAGCTGATCTGTGGGTCTTGCCTAATCTCTTTAGTCTGATCCTAAATTGTGCAAGAAGAAGTTCGTGATCTGAACTACAGTCAGCTCCAGGTCTTGTTTTTACCGACTGTACAGATGTCCGCCACCTTTGGCTGCAAAGGATGTAGTCAATCTGATTTCGGTGTTGTCCATCTGGTGAAGTCCACGTATAAAGCCGTCTCTTAGGTTGTTGAAAGAGAGTGTTTGTTATGCAGAGTGAATTGTCTTGGCAAAATTCTATCAGCCTATGTCCTGCTTCGTTTTGTTCTCCCAGGCCATACTTACCTGTAATTCCAGGTGTCATTTGACCGCCCACCTTAGCATTCCAGTCTCCTGTGATGAAAATAACATCTCTTTTAGGCGTGTTGTCCAGTAGGTGCTGCAGATCCTCATAGAACTGCTCTACTTCAGCTTCTTCAGCATTTGTGGTTGGGGCGTATATTTGGATCACTGTGATGTTAGATGGCTTGCCCTGAATTCGAATTGAGATCATTCTGTCGTTTTTTGGATTGTATCCAAGCACTGCTTTAGCCACTTGACTATTAATTATGAAGGCTACGCCATTTCTTCTGTGGTCCTCTTGTCCACAGTAGTAGATCTGGTGGTCGTTTGATGTGAAGTGGCCCATTCCAGTCCATTTCAGTTCACTGACGCCCAAAATGTCTATCTTTAATCTTGACATCTCCCCAATAACCACATCCAATTTGCCCTGGCTCATAGATCTTACATTCCAGGTTCCAATGGTGTGTTGATCCTTAGAACATCGGATTCGCCGTTCACCACCAGCACCGTCGGCTGCTAGCCATCCTTTCGGCTTTGAGCTAGCTGCGTCATCACGTCTGGGGCTAGTTGAACTCATCCTCTGTTCCTCCCCAGTAGCATTTTGACCATCTTCCGACCTGGGGGTCTCATCTTCCGATGGTATACCGACATATCTCTGGTTGTTCTGATCCATTTAGTTTTCATGGCAAGAATACTGGGGTGGGTTGCCATTACCTTCCCCAGGGATCGCATTTAGTCTGACCTCTCTGTCATGACCTTCCCGTCTTGGGTGGCCCTTCACGGTTTAGCTCATGGCATCATTGAGGTGCTCAAGCTCCAGCACCACGACAAGGTAACGATCCTTTGCTGAAGCAAGAAATTTCTGGAGTATCTGAATAACATCCACCCAAATACTCAGTTTACAATGGAAAAAGACAAGGGAGGCCAAGTAGCATTTTTTCAATGTTTTAATCATTAAAGGAAAATATCAACAACTAGGACATACAGTATAGTATACTGAAAACCAATACACACAGATCACTATTTAAATAAGAAGTCTAACTATCATCCCCACAATAGAAGTATCATTTAAACTCTCACTGAGTATTCTAGATGTATTTGTGAGCCTGAAAGACTATCCAATGAGTTGAGATACCTTGACAGCCTTTAAGGGCTAAAGGTTACTCTGCTGGTGAGATCAGACAAGTGATGCAATCCAACAGTGAAAATAACATCATATAAACATCTAAGGACAAACTACCCCCAGTAGAAAAGTGTTTCTCCCTTATATTGAGAAGGCTATAGACCGAACTGAAAAATTACTGGAGAAATACAATGTAAAAACTATCTACAAATCAACAAGAAAAATCCAGTAAATGTTTTGATCTCCTAAGGATGGCAGAAGTCCACTATTACCATTAGGAGTTTATCATATACCTTGCAGCTGCGGACAGGTATACATTGGAACTGCAAAACCTAGTTCCAGGCTGGCTAGAACAACACATCAGTGGTAGGTGAACGGGTGCTGCTATATAATGGGTATAAGATTCAATTTAAAGACACACAAGTAGTAGCAATCATGTCAAATCATTGCATAGCTCAGCTATTGAGATTTATAAACATCCCAACAATTTCAACAAGAAGGAAGAGTCTAAAGATGAACAAAGCCTGGTGTCCAGCTTTATATCACTCTATAATAAAACAGCTCTTAATTAACCAACACAATACAGAATCTACAGCAGTATCATCAAAAGAATAGTAAGCAGTAGTGTGTTTCAAAGACAGACCAATAAAAAATTAACTCCTTTGCAACTTCTTCAGATCAGACCAATTGCAAATTTACCTGGATGAAGAACAAATCAGAAACGGACTTTCCAGAATTTCAGTGACATGTTCCAATTAGAGATTAGTTCTGTTACAAATACAAGGGTTAACTCACTTCCTCCTGAGCTGCTGAGAAGTGCATTACAGAGCAGATCAGTTTACCTCTGAAGATACCAGCCACAGTTGCTGGTGAAATGTCAGGACACCAGATAATATTAACTCAGAAGCTCCTCACCATTGGATTGATGCTGGCTGTGAGAACCTGCATCAAGATTTATCTATCAATCAATCAAATTTGTAAGCTGCCTGACTCCCAATGATATATTAAAATTTCATATTGAAAGTTTTTGCCTATTGCAGACATAATCAATTGGCATAATATCCTCGTGATTACAGTACAGTGTGGGTACATACATTTGCAGAGGTAACTCTCAACCATTGATCAATAATGCTAATCATAACTGTAACTCCAAGTCATTGGGCAGGAAAAAGTAGATGTAATCAACTGGTTCACAAATCTCACTGCTAGGCAAAAACTTTTTACCCCATCTGAGAAGTTTGCTTTGAGACCTGGAAAGATATATTTATATTCCTGTGTGGAGCAGAAGATAACCAATCAAGATCAGTTTCTTTGTTCTACTGATCTCCAATTAAAAACTCTCAGTATTAACTCTTTAGCTGTGTTCACATACTACCCATGGTTTGCTTAACTGTGGTTTACTAAATAACAATTGGTTCATTTATAGAGCATAGTTTCTGGGTTCATACATACACAAACAAGCAAGTAATATTTTTATGACTCAGCACAGTGCCTAAAAATGTTGTCATGATCACCGTTGCGATGCTTGTGACAGCACAACGACTCACATAACAATACAGGGAAATGGGTGCCGGAGGATTAAGGGAAAAGGCAACGAGTTAACAAAAGAGAGCAACAGGTGCTGGCAACAAAGTAACAACTCTAGCCAGAGATGCGGAAGGAAGAGATACAATGTTGCAAAGAAGGTAATTGACAACGCCCGACCATGAGGCACACCCGAGCTGTCAAAAAGAATCACGAACCTAATCGCCCGGCAATGACCCATCACCGGCTGGGGAAAATGATCAAGAAACCACCTGAGGCACAGGAGGGGGCTCCACGACCCCTCACCCACTGGCAATGGGACAATCGGGGCTTGGGGCTCACCTGAAGTAAGGAGGGGTGGAGCGCTGACCGGCGCGGGCTATTTAAATCCCATTCCGGCGCGCTCCACTCACTCTCAGCTTTTCCTAAGGCATGCATTCTATACTCAATTAAAGCCAGAACCTAAAGCCTACATTAGCGTCTGTGTTTTACTGGGTAGCAGGCAGAGCCTGACATAAAGCTGAGAGTCACCACACCACAAATCACCAAGCTCCACCAGACGAAAATTTTTCCGCGGGAGGAACCAACTGGCGAGAAACGGAACCGGGGACAGCAATGGAGCCAGCACTTTGCACCAGAAGCGTGAAGGACGGCCCGCAAGAGGCAGAGGCGACCCGACAACGGCTGGAGGCAGCGCACCCCACAGGAGCCACGGACACCCTCCCTGCCCACACCGCACCCCAGTTCCAGACCTGGAGCCCCAACCCAGATGGGGGAACCCTGACGGAAGACGAGGTCGCAGACCAACAACTCACCTGGGCCAATGGATCCCGGACGGGAACACCCTACCCCAGCTGGGGGCTCCACTACCCAGAAACGCCCGAGCAGGAAGGCGCAAGACTATGTACCAGACAACATCTGGCAGCACCGACGTCAGACGACCAGGACACGCCAGACAGGGTCACGGCCCTAGAAGCCCGGGTACGATACCTTGAGCACCTGCTCCTGTCCCCGCCAGCGGCAGATGAGGACACAACCCTGAAAGCCAAGGTACGAGACCTGGAACACATGCTCCAGTCCCTGGCAACAATCGTCAGCGAGCGATCTAAGACTGAGGCAGCACAGGGGGTAAGAGGGGACCGGGGCAACATACCCACCCCATCTACAACCCCGAGCAGGAGGGGCCAAGCTCGAGACTCCACCGCAGGGGCTCGCGCCCCCAGACCAGTGGGAACCATCCTTCAACACCCACGGGGGGGGGGGGACCCGCAACACGGGAGGTTCGCAAAAGAATTCACCGTGCAATTTGACGGGAACCCCACGAAGCTGTCCTTCTTCTTAACCAACGCGAGGGACTACATAGCCCAATACGGACATTACTTTAGCACAGAAGCTGCCAAAATCTCAGGGTGGCCACCAGACTCCAGGATAGGGCTGCAGACTGGTACGTACAGTTGTACGAGTCCGGAGCCCCAGCCTTAACCAACTTTCATGACTTCCTCGCTGAGCTAAAACGTTATTTTAAGGACCCCCTGGCGAAGGAAAGGGCAAAGTGCACACTCCTAGCACTGCGGCAGGGCAAAAGAACGGTAGCCGACTACGCCCTCGAATTCAAGGTCCTCGCGGGCAAAATCACAGAATGGTCAGAGGCCACCCTGATCGATATGTTCAAATGTGGCCTCAACCGGGAGGTGCTCCAATGGGCACTCTACAGGGACGACCCGGCCTCCCTTCACAGGTGGATTTGTCTAGCCAGCAAAGCAGAACACACGCAGCGCACGTTCCTGCTTGCAACCGCAGAAGACAAAATCCCGCCCAGCACAAGAGGACCAGTCCCACAGCCGGGGCCAACCTGGCACACAGAACAGCAACGGAGGCTTGCCCGCGGGCAGTGCACTAAGTGCGGGAAAACGGGGCACCGAGCGGCAGATTGTTTCACGAACAGAGCAATGGATCACCCGCCCAGACCCACACCGAAGGCGCCGCATAAACCATCCAACCCCCCCCCCCCCCGACAGCTGACAGGAGCGTTAGCAATCCCGGATGAGGACGCAGATGCCTACCTCGCAGGGGACACGAGCGACGCCCAGGAACAGCCGGCGAGAAACGCTCCCCACCTGCTCTAAGCAGCGCCGCTGGGCAGGTGGTGAAGAAGAGGCACAACAACCCCAGGGTGAGTGATGACTGCTCCATCCTGGCAGGGACAATCAAACTCACTTACGGCCCCAGAACCATTGCGGCCGAAGCTCTGGTGGATTCTGGGTGCTCCAGAAATCTGATCCACCCTAACATTGTCACTGCACTCAAACTGCCCTCTTCCCCCCTCCCTAAACCGCTGGCGTTCCAACAACTAGACAGCTCCACAGCGGGGGGGAGACCGGCCACCCAGAGGACAGACATGGTCACCCTGACAATGGGCACCCACAAGGAATCAATAAACTTTGTGGTGACCCAGATAGGGAAACCCATAATAGTTTTGGGGATCCCATGGCTAACATGCAATAACCCACACATCGACTGGAGGACACGCTCCATCAAGTTCAAAGACGGCGTCTACCAGGCACCGACACTGGACAAACCACCTACTCTGACAGTGGGGAGGGCAGAGGCTGTTGCCCACAACAACGACCCCCCCCCAGAAGGACTACCAGAGCAATATGCAGACTTTGCAGATGTCTTCGGAGAAGAGGAGGCGGACCAATTACCCCCCCACCGCAAGACGGACTGCACAATTGAGCTGCTCCCAGACGTCCCCTTACCCAAACCCAAGATCTACCCCATGACCCAGAGAGAACTAGTGGCTCTGCAGGAATTCTTGGACAAGAACCTTTCCAGGGGCTTCATAGAACCAGCAAACTCGCTGGTTGGAGCACCCGTCCTATTTCAAGAAAAGAAGGACAGCACCTTAAGACTATGCACTGATTACCGCGGATTAAATTCCGCTTCCCTATCCAACAAATACCCACTACCCCTCATGAAGGACATGCTAGCACACCTGTCAAAAGGCAGGGTGTTCTCCAAACTCGACCTCCGAGAAGCATATTATCGAATCTGCATCAGGGAAGGGGACGAGTGGAAAACGGCATTCAACTGTCCCTTGGGCTCCTTTCAATATAAAGTACTGCCATTCGGCCTTGCGGGGGCTCCGGGGGTCTTCATGCAACTCATAAATGAGGTGCTGCATGAGCACCTATTCAAGGGCGTGCTGGTGTACCTGGATGATGTCCTCATCTACACGAGGATGCAGAAGGAACACGAAAGGTTGGTGTGGCAAGTCCTCACTAAACTACGAAAAGCCAAACTCTACGCTAAGCTGTCCAAGTGCGAATTTCACAAATCGCGCTTGGACTACCTAGAGTACAGAATCTCTGACAAAGGCGTAGAAATGGACCCCGCGAAGGTCCAGGCAGTTTTGAGTTGGGAACGCCCACGCACCAGGCGCCAACTTCAAAGCTTCCTTGGGTTTGCAAATTTCTATAGGTCCTTCGTGAGGGGGTTCGCGGAAATAGTTCTACCCTTAACGGATCTGCTCAAGACCAAGGGCGTCGGGGAGACACGCAAGGTAAAAACCCAGGGGCCATACTTAATTGGACTCCCGCCTGTCAAACGGCATTTGACAGGTTGAAAGTGCTGTTTACAGCGGAGCCAATCCTTGCGCACCCAGACCCCGAATGACCTTTTGTGGTGCAGGTGGACGCCTCTGACTTCTCAATAGGCGTCATCCTGCTGCAAAAGGATTCCACAGGAATCCTTAAGCCATGCGATCACCGTTGCGATGCTTGTGACAGCACAATGACTCACATAACAATACAGGGAAATGGGTGCCGGGGAATTAAGGGAAAAGGCAACGAGTTAACAAAAGAGAGCAACAGGTGCTGGCAACAAAGTAACGACTCTAGCCGGAGACGTGGAAGGAAGAGATACAATGTTGCAAAGAAGGTAATTGACAACGCCCGACCACGAGGCACACCCGAGCTGTCAAAAAGAATCACGAACCTAATTGCTTGGCAATGACCCATCACCGGCCGGGGAAAACGATCAAGAAACCACCCGAGGCACAGGAGGGGGCTCCACGACCCCTCACCCACTGGCAACGGGACAATCGGGGCTCGGGGCTCACCCGAAGTAAGGAGGGGTGGAGCGCTGACTGGCGCGGGCTATTTAAATCCCATTCCAGCGCGCTCCACTCACTCTCAGCTTTTCCTAAGGCATGCATTCTATACTCAATTAAAGCCAGAACCTAAAGCCTACATTAGTGTCTGCGTTTTATTGGGTAGCAGGCAAAGCCTGACAAATATCCAATTATGGTTTGTTAAGCTGATCTGCAGCACCTACTGGACAACACGCCTAAAAGAGATGTTATTTTCATCACAGGAGACTGGAATGCTAAGGTGGGCAGTCAAATGACACCTCGAATTACAGGTAAGTATGGCCTGGGAGAACAAAACGAAGCAGGACATAGGCTGATAGAATTTTGCCAAGACAATTCACTCTGCATAACAAACACTCTCTTCCAACAACCTAAGAGACGGCTTTACACATGGACTTCACCAGATGGACAACACCGAAATCAGATTGATTACATCCTTTGCAGCCAAAGGTGGCGGACATCTGTACAGTCGGTAAAAACTAGGCCTGGAGCTGACTGTAGTTCAGACCATGAACTTCTTCTTGCACAATTTAGGATCAGACTAAAGAGATTAGGGAAGACCCACAGATCAGCTAGATATGAGCTCACGAATATTCCTAAGGAATATGCAGTGGAGGTGAAGAATAGATTTAAGGGACTGGACTTAGTAGATAGGGTCCCGGAAGAACTCTGGACAGAAGTTGGCAGCATTGTTCAGGAGGCGGCAACAAAATACATCCCAAAGAAAGAGAAAACCAAGAAGGCAAAATGGCTGTCTGCTGAGACACTAGAAGTAGCCCAAGAAAGAAGGAAAGCAAAAGGCAACAGCGATAGGGGGAGATATGCCCAATTAAATGCAAAATTCCAGAGGTTAGCCAGAAGAGATAAGGAATTATTTTTAAACAAGCAATGCGCGGAAGTGGAAGAAGACAATAGAATAGGAAGGACAAGAGACCTCTTCCAGAAAATTAGAAACATTGGAGGTAAATTCCAGGCAAAAATGGGTATGATCAAAAACAAAGATGGCAAGGACCTAACAGAAGAAGAAGAGATCAAGAAAAGGTGGCAAGAATATACAGAAGACCTGTATAGGAAGGATAACAATATCGGGGATAGCTTTGACGGTGTGGTCAGTGAGCTAGAGCCAGACATCCTGAAGAGTGAGGTTGAATGGGCCTTAAGAAGCATTGCTAATAACAAGGCAGCAGGAGAAGACGGCATCCCAGCTGAACTGTTCAAAATCTTGCAAGATGATGCTGTCAAGGTAATGCATGCTATATGCCAGCAAATTTGGAAAACACAAGAATGGCCATCAGATTGGAAAAAATCAACTTATATCCCCATACCAAAAAAGGGGAACACTAAAGAATGTTCAAACTATCGAACAGTGGCACTCATTTCACATGCCAGTAAGGTAATGCTCAAGATCCTGCAAGGTAGACTTCAGCAGTTCATGGAGAGAGAATTGCCAGATGTACAGGCTGGGTTTAGAAAAGGCAGAGGAACTAGAGACCAAATTGCCAATATCCGCTGGATAATGGAAAAAGCCAGGGAGTTTCAGAAAAACATCTATTTCTGTTTTATTGACTATTCTAAAGCCTTTGACTGTGTGGACCATAACAAATTGTGGCAAGTTCTTAGTGGTATGGGGATACCAAGTCATCTTGTATGCCTCCTGAAGAATCTGTATAACGACCAAGTAGCAACAGTAAGAACAGACCACGGAACAACGGACTGGTTTAAGATTGGGAAAGGAGTACGGCAGGGCTGTATACTCTCACCCTGCATACCTATTCAACTTGTATGCAGAACACATCATGCGACAAGCTGGTCTTGAGGAATCCAAGGCTGGAGTTAAAATCTCTGGAAGAAACATTAACAATCTCAGATATGCAGATGATACCACTTTGATGGCTGAAAGTGAAGAGGAACTGAGGAGCCTTATGATGAAGGTGAAAGAAGAAAGTGCAAAAGCTGGCTTGCAGCTAAACCTCAAAAAAACCAAGATTATGGCAACCAGCTTGATTGATAACTGGCAAATAGAGGGAGAAAATGTAGAAGCAGTGAAAGACTTTGTATTCCTAGGTGCAAAGATTACTGCAGATGCTGACTGCAGTCAGGAAATCAGAAGACGCTTAATCCTTGGGAGAAGAGCAATGACAAATCTCGATAAAATAGTTAAGAGCAGAGACATCACACTGACAACAAAGGCCCGCATAGTTAAAGCAATGGTGTTCCCTGTAGTAACATATGGCTGCGAGAGCTGGACCATAAGGAAGGCTGAGCGAAGGAAGATCGATGCTTTTGAACTGTGGTGTTGGAGGAAAATTCTGAGAGTGCCTTGGACTGCAAGAAGATCAAACCAGTCCATCCTCCAGGAAATAAAGCCAGACTGCTCACTTGAGGGAATGATATTAAAGGCAAAACTGAAATACTTTGGCCACATAATGAGAAGACAGGACACCCTGGAGAAGATGCTGATGCTAGGGAGAGTGGAAGGCAAAAGGAAGAGGGGCCGACCAAGGGCAAGATGGATGGATGATATTCTAGAGGTGACGGACTCGTCCCTGGGGGAGCTGGGGGTGTTGACGACCGACAGGAAGCTCTGGCGTGGGCTGGTCCATGAAGTCATGAAGAGTCGGAAGCGACTAAACGAATAAACAACAACAAGCAAAACATGGGTTAGTGCAATGCTTGCCCAAGGCTTGTGCATGCTTCAAACACTTTGGAAGAAATGCTTCAGATTTCATATAGATATGAGCATACCACCTCCGTGTAAGCCTGAAAAAAAAAAGGCACAACTGTGATTCCTTAAAGCAGCTGTACCTTTTTCCAGAGTGCACAGAAACTTGAAAAAAGATAAGATGCTGTACAGAATAGCAAGGAGATGACATGCTTGTGCTCGGGTGAGGTTTAAAATACTTTTTCTAAATCATCTTTAAAGTACGCACAACTGTACGTACCCAGGCAGAGTGGAATTGCCATGGAAAGGGAAATTTTGAAAAGCACAGTACTGGACTAAGGTTGCTTATTATATAACACTGCTAGATTAAGAGCACAAATTGGGGGATTTATTAATCCATTAACATCTTTAAGGTACAGTACATATTGTTTTGTAATGGCACAGTGTTACAAAAGTACACAAAATCTTTTGTTCTTACTGACCAAGGTGTTTTGGAATTCTGAAGCACATACTGCTTAAAACATTGGATAGCTGTTTTTCAATACTGTATGATTTTGAATTTTTGATAATTAGCTTTTAAATTCAGTACTTTTTCAATGTTAGCTATAAACCTAGCTATACATAGAAACTGAAAATTTGTGATGACAGCAATTTAAAGGAGGTCCCCCAAGATCCAGATGGCCCCACTCTGCTGTTGTTTAGAATTGCTGTGAAGACCTGACTCTTCACCCAGGCCTTTGGCAAGAGAGAGTGAGACCCCTCACTCCATCATGTTTGCCATCTTTTATTTTTTATTTTTTATTTTTTATCTTTTATCTTCTATTGATTTTATTGTGATCTCTTTGTTTGATTGTTGTGAGCTGCCCAGAGTTGTTGAGAGTTGAGCAACATACAAGTTTAATAAATTATTATTAGTAGTAGTAGTAGTACAGTAGTAGGGTTTTTAATTGTAGTTGGAGATGATGGTAAAATGGTCTTGCAGATTACTGGATAATGAGCAAAATACTCTGGTGCTAAAAAGCCTCTTACAGAAGTAGGAAGAATTCTGGAATAACTAAACGAAGTAAGCATATAGTTGAAATAACTCATAAATGTTGCAATTAGTTGTTTCTTTTAATTACATTTTTGCATCTTTAACAATAGTCAAGAACTAGAAATTAATCTAGTGAAGTTTCAATGGCATTAGAATCTCCATGTACCAAACAATTTATGTCTGACTGCTGTTGAAAGCATAAAAAGAAGAGTATTTTTAATGTATTGGATGCTTGGATGCTGGATTCAGAACATTTTAAACTATAGGATATATTCACCATAACATGCTAACTCATAGGTAACCTAACCATGATTTTGTCATGTGTACACACATACACATAGTGTATCTCCTTATCATACACATAGTGTATCTCCTTATCACATAATAATTTTTAAAAAGTATTTCTCCCTACTTAGTAATAACTTTTGAAATTGCAGTTTATACCTATGAATTGACACAGCTTTGTACTCTTATATTTTCACCCTACTTCTGCTCAGTTTACAATATTTAGCAGTCAGTGTATTTCTGTCAAGACTGGACTCAAACCTAGATGCCTATAGTGGGCATCCACTACTACTATTTCCAGAATCCTAGGTATAAATTGACATTTGTAAATGCTAGCATTGCCCAACTTTCACTGGCAATTCTCATCTTAAACTCAACCCAAACTACAAAGCATATGGCAACAACACTTGGCCTCATTTTTGTATTATTCTGCCTTTTTAGTCTTGTGAGTTCTGGAAAACATTAAAACTTGCACAATATTTTTAACATTCTGATTGGGTAATAATAGCTGTTTATTTCTGATTGTTCAGAGATAGGGTGGCAGGGTGCGGTGAAAGCCAGAAAAGAGAGAAGAAACAGGCCAGAATATATTAAACTAATATTTTTATTAGGCCAATTGCGGCTTTACAAAATATTGTGAAATGTTTGGGTTTTCCAAAACTCTTATTCAACCACAGTGGTTTAAAAATAGGGGTGGGGGGGAAGAGGAAACAAAGCAGTCTTTTATAAAGGAGATAGACTTAAATTTAACTGGTAGACAGCTTGGTAATTCTTTTGGAGGGGGCTCTGTAGAGAAAGGTGGGAGGACTCAGTCTGATAGAAAATAAGCTTCAATGGCTATTATTCACAACCAAAGGGTTTACATTATTTCCCTAAAATGATTTAAGAGGGCTCTTGCAAAATAGGTAAACTGTCTCCCTATTGGAAAACTCTTTTTTTTCATGTAAATCTGCTAATCGATCATTGTAGCCTTTTTATAATTTATGCATCACTCTCAGCCTGAAAAACTCATAAAATGGCTTACAGAACAATAATATCCAGATCTTCCTGCCCTAGAGTTTACAGCCTAAAAAACACTACAAAGAAATAGCAAATAGATGAGAAAAAAATAATTAAAACAAGACCAGAATTGTTAGTTCTTAACAATTAATGACATATACTAGGAATTGCTGTGAATGAAATGGGCTCACCAGGGGGCCAGATGATAGTACACCCAGGAAAGGGGATACTCCTAAATATTCTCTCCATTCACCTAAATATATACTATTTATTTATCTCATAATACTTATAACCTGCCCTAATCCCAGAGGACTGTAGGTGGCACACATCATTTTTTAAAAAAAAAGCATAATTAATAACTAAGTTCAGGACAATATCAAAAAGAAAAAAAAACAGAAAAAAAAGATAAACTTCCAAATAGGTACAGTCAGTCAGCTGGGACTGGAAGCATGCAGTGGCCCGAAGTTTTGTGCAAGCCTAGATTTGTGCATGTGCCACCTCTTTTGCAGGAGCTGCATTGGCTGCCAATTTGCTTCCAGGTCCAATTCAATGTGCTGGTTATTACCTTTAAAGCCCTACATGGCTTGGGGTCAGGTTATTTGAAGGACCGCCTCACCCCAGTCACATCTACCTAGCCCACCAAAGCAGGGAGGCAGGGTATGCTGCGAGTCCCATCAATGAAGGAAGTACATCAAGTGGGACCGAGAAAAAGGGCCTTCTTTGTGGTGGCTCCCTCCCTATGGCATATCATTCCCCCAGATATAAGATTGCACCCTTTCTGGAAGGCCCTGAAGATGTGGCTTTGTCAGCAGGCCTGGGGACCCCAGGTCAATTCGAAGCCGATCAAGTGGTTAATTTGAGTGTATCTGTTGCTGCTGTGGGGGATGGGGGCTTATTGGTTTTTTATATTATGGATTTTAATTTTGTAAACTGCCTGGAGTCACTGTCCGTGAGTTGGGCAGCCATATAAACTTGTTCAATCCATCAATCAATAAATGTTGAAATAAAATTGCTTTAATCTGTTTAGGGAATATGTGACAAGTTGGTGACTGCACATATTTCTGGGAGGACAGCAGTCCCTATGTCTGGATTCTCCAAAGTGGTCAATATCAACCCCCAAGGGTTGAAAGGATTATCTGTTATTGTTGTTGTTGTTGTTATTCATAGTACTATTAGTTAAAGTACTATTTATTAAATTATTTTCATATAATAAGTGTTTGGGGGTCGATGAACCATCTGAAACTTCATGAAGGGGTTGATGAGCTGAAGAGTTTGGGGACCCCTGCCCTCAGTGGAGGCTATTAAACAGAATGCCTGCCATCTCACCCTTGCCCCACAAACCTTGTGAAGGGAGGGAACTTTCTGCAGTCCTCTCTTGATGTCTGGAATGGATAGACAGATTCAGCCCTGGCAAGCTGTTACCTGATGTATCCCAGTGCTGTGCCATGTATACCAGCACTTTGAATTGGGTCTAGAAGCCTACTAGCAACCAATGCAGAAACATCACTACAGCTGAAACTCTGTTTTAACAAGACTGTCCTGCCAATAATCCACCCACTGCATTTGTACAAATTGCAGCTTGTCTCCAAAGCAGCCCCATGTAGAGCCCATTGTAGTAGTCTAGTCAAGTGGTGATCAAGGCATGAGGTACTGAAGTCAGGGAAACCTGGTCCAGGTAAGGCCATTACTACTATACCAGCCAAAATTATGTATACCTCAGGGGGTGCACTACCCCATCTAGAGCAGCTACTGGGAATGATGTTATAGGAGTGCCAGTATGTGTACTTAAATGGTCTTAAAGATCAGATAAGATTCATCTCTCTGTGTGTGTGTGTGTGTGTGAGAGAGAGAGTATAGCCACCCCTCCCTCAAAAGTTAAGACTGGCTGTATGTTTTCTACCATCTCTGGAACAGATGATCTCACCGCTCTTCCAGAGGAGAAATGTAAGTTTCTTGCAATTTGATTTTCCTTTTCCTTCTAGATCAGAAGGCTTGGGGGCTTTCCACAGTACTGAATTAAAGTTATATCCACCTACCCTTGTGTAAGCACAAAATAATACCAACATAAAATTGTATTGTTAATCCCTATCCTGCTTCTATTGCATCTATTCAGAATCATAACTGGATGATGCTGTCCTGATAGTGAATGTGCCACTCATTACAGGCAAGGTGATTGGGTTTCTCATATGGCTTGGCACTGTCCCCCATCACCATGTCACCAACCAGAGGTGAAAACAACAACACCCATCAAGGCACTGCAGCAGGAATGAAGGTTTGATTTCTCTACATTGATTTGTCTGCACCTCTTCCTTCATCTCAATAGTAAAGGAACGAGCAGTTGAGAAATATGCCACAGAATAACACTTGGTAGAACAGCCATGAATGGCTTGGAGAAGATATTCAAATGCTGTGATGTGATGTGATGTGTCTATACCTATAGACCAGAATAGTGGAAACAATGGTATTCCCTGTGACACTCTATGGAAGCAAAAGTTGGGTTCTGAAGAAGCATGATAAGAAGAGTATTGACGCTTTTGAACTTTGGTGTTGGAGAAGACTCCTGAGAATACTATGGACAGCGAAGAAAACAAACAAATGGATCATGGAAGCCTACTAGGTACCAAAGCAGCAACATCAGTACAGCCGAAACTCTGTTTTGACAAGACTGTCCTGCCAATAATCTGCCCACTGCATCAAATTGCAGCTAGTCTCCAAAGGCAGCCCCAAGTAGAGACCATTGTAGTAGTCTAGTCAAGTGGTGATCAAGGCATGAGTTACTGAGGTCAGGGAAACCTGGTCCAGGTCAGACAGACAGAAACTTTATTTCGGTCATTGACCAGTAAAACGCATCCTATAAACAAGCAACATTATGCCCTAATATCAATAACTGTTGGCAACCATTTGTGGGCAAAGCTTACACATAATGTAGCAGAATTTTGCTACTTTCAGAGAAATATATTTACCTTGGTTGTTTAACAGATAAGTAAAAATTATCAGAGTGCTCCAGTAATTTAAATAAAAGGGGGGTATGGAGAACTCTGGATTGATTTGTTTGATGATCCATTTTTCTGTTTACTTGGCAATCCATGGTATTCTCAGGGGTCTTTTCCAACACCAAAGTTCAAAAGCATCAACACCCTTTTTCTCCTGCTTCTTCCAACTTTTGCTTCCATAGACTGTCACAAGGAAAACCATTGCCTGCACCTTCTGATCTTTGCAGATCAGAATAGACACATCCCTGTATTTGAGTATCCTAGTGTAAACCACTTCCGAAATCTTGCCAGGAAAACTGCAGGGACTTGTCCAAGCAGTTGCCAGGAGTCAAAAACTGACTTGAAGGCACAAAAACAAAAGAAAAACTTGAAGAAGGGACAGGGCTTAGACAGCCCGTTGGGTGAAGGGACTGTTAGATTTTTTATTTCCTTACCAGGTTTGTTTCTGAGCCAGGACCAAAGAAACAGGCGGTTGTATGAAATTAAGTTCTTTATTTTTCACCCAAGAGCAAAAGCAATGACAGCAAGCTCTTAGGTGGGCGATCACACAGGACCCCCTCCTTACAGCACATTATATACATTCCAGTCAACTTTTCCTTTAGGATACCACCCCTTACTCAGTTACCCATACTCCACCTTAGCATCATTCCATATTAGGAATTTTCTTCCTTCACTCTTCTTAACATCACTCCATATAAGGGACGTCCTTCCCTCCTTGCTAGGGCCCCTTGACCATTATTAAACAATACCTTTCCTCTGGAGAAGCTACCCCTGGAATGTACACCTTATCTTGTTTCTATGGGCACAGCTATCTATCAAGGCCTGTTAGAAAAGAAGAGTAAGGAAGCCAACACAACTCTTCAAGGAAATAAAACATAGTTTCAGAGCCATAATAAAAGTGTAAATGTTCTAAGATATTAATACTAAATATAAAATATATGAAAATAAAATATATTTGTATTTAAGTTCTATATATGTAAAACCTTCTATCAGGACAATCACAGGTGCTAATTGTTAGACTTTCCCTTTCCCTCAAGGCTTGACCACAGTGATCTGTTCTAAGCAGGGGTATTTCAATGGAAAAATATTTGAAAAAAATTATGAAAAATATGTATCTCTAAATTTCCTGTAAAATTATATGTTACTGTAGCTATCCATTTCTTTCCACTGTAAAAACCAGTTCTCATGACAACTTAATAGTATATGGTAATTTTAAGTTGCTTTTTTAAAATGTTTCCTTAAATAAATGGGTACTTTCTAATTTGGATGACTGCCCATTGAAAAATTAGAACCAACCTAATCACATAGAACAGGTCTTGGAATCAGGTAAATTATACAATCTGAAAAAACAGCTGGTGGGAGTTCAATTAAGGATTATTTTTTATTCACTGCTCAAAAATACCAAGAGCTGTTAATTGACAAAGAGCTGAATATTTCTTTAAATATATTTAGCAGTAAGAAAATGTTGCTTTTGTGTATGTAATCATTTTTATTAATTTTTTATATGAAAGTAAAAAAGGAAATGTTTCAGGAAGTTCAGTGAAAGAAATGTTGGTTATGAAGAATTTAAGATGGTGGAAGGAAATGGGCCATGTGAGAATTCAGCAGTGGCTATCAAGAAATAGTATGAAATAAAGCAAACGATAGGACAAAGAGATTGATTAAACTTCACTGACATTCATAAGCACAAAACATACTGCTGCTTCATTGCTCAGGATGTGCTACAGTTCAGATTACCTGATAGTCCAGAATATTATATTCTAAGATTTTGAAATTATTTTAGTAATACAAGAAACCTGAAGAACATAGAATTTGAATTCCAGTTTGATATGGGTGTTCCAGACATTCAATATTCTGCAGTTATATTTTCTGGAGGATTTTCTAATGATTCTTTTCAGAATCTCAAGATTTTTTTTTAAATATTATTTGTGAAACTCTACTGTCTAGCCAAGCCCTGTAGAAGTGAGTAAAATTAAATCCCCGTTGCATGTCTCTGGTTCCACTAGGAATTTTTTAAAGTATACTTTTGAATTTTGTTATTGATATAGGTCTCTCTGGGATATGAAATGTACAGTAAAAATAGTGTCATACATTGTATGTATCCTGAACATACTCTCTGAGGTAAAAAAGTGTATTCCTCTCTTTTTACTAAAACACAATTCTATTACTGCTTAAATTAGGCAAAAATAGTATCAGAAGATAACAGAGTTAGCTAAGCATGGCAGAGCATTCAATCAAACAGATTTTTACACAAAGGCTTGTAACTAAATATGCTTCTCTGAACCATATGCAGGGCTCACTTATCTGCATCGTAGAGACTCAACTGCTCATTCTGGTTAGCCAAAATGGTTTCAGCATGAATTTCCTTTTTATACTCCTCTTAGTCTAATAATTTAATATACATATCATTTTCCTTATAATTTTAAAATGAGAAGTTTAGGGAGCAAGAGAAGAATCAAAGATAGCATGAACTTGAGAGGAAGCCGAACCATTTGATTTATTTGAAAGTTCAGAACTTTCCTAAGTTAAATGGAGGATATCTCCCAGCAAAACTGAAATACTTTGGCCACATAATGAGAAGACAGGACACCCTGGAGAAGATGCTGATGCTAGGGAGAGTGGAAGGCAAAAGGAAGAGGGGCCGACCAAGGTCAAGGTGGATGGATGACGGACTCGTCCCTGAGGGAGCTGGGGGTGTTGACCGACAGGAAGCTCTGGCGTGGGCTGGTCCACGAAGTCACAAAGAGTCGGAAGCAACTGAACGAATAAACAAAAATCCCCCAGCAGAGAAGTTTTTTGGGGGGCTGCCAAACAGACACTTCGGAAATGCCGGGCATTTTATGGGCACTTTCACAGAATGTATATCATGATGGGGTTACAGCAGTGTTTCTCAATCCCAGAGCCTTTAGGATTTGTGGACTTCAACTCCCAGAATTCCCCAGTCAGCAATGCTCACTCGGAAATTCTGGGAGTTGAAGTACCCTCATTTAAAGGCTTTGAGATTGAGAAACACTGGGCTAGACGGTTACAAAACCTGCTTTTATCAGAAGGGAAAAAAATGCACTCCATATCAGCCTCTCCACCTTCCTTGGATGCTCTCTATCCCCTTCGCTTATCTTTCTCTTTCGTGGAGGCAGAGGGGCACTCACGCTTCCAAACAAAGGAATGGGCTGCAGCGACAGACTATTTTCTTTTTTAAACTGCCTCTTTCTCTCAACCTCACTTAATTCGGGCTTTCTTCCAACAGGATCTCTCATGCTGTACTGGTTCTACCATAAAAGACAGGATATCTTTCAGGGGGTGGCATTCAGGGCGTGACAGTTTGGTCTTGTTCTGGCAGGTTTTAAGTTGTCAGGAGTTTAAAAGTTCGAAGTCTTTCGGTTTCATACGTTTTTCTGATGTTTATCTCTAACGCGGCATCCGCTACCAACTGAGTATATAAGAAGGGAGCCTTCCAGGTCATCCTAATCCACTCTGCGTTTTCCACCCACTGGCTGGACACTCCAGGTTCTTCCCGCCACACTCAAGACTTAAGCGCGCCAACACCAGTGCACCACGGCTGCATCTGTGGGGAGTGTTCGTGCTCCGAGGTCAGAGCTAGGAGGTAGGAGAGAGAGAAAGCGTGCTGTGGTCCTTCCAGATTCTGAGTGCAGGCCTCATCGCAATAGTCCCGATATTCTTTCCCGAAGTCCCCAAAGGGAGGTGAGTATGCTGATCTATATCTGTATATCAGCTATGATTAGAAAAGCTGTCTGCCCCCGCTGTTTCCTCCGGGGCTGAGGAAGGAGGTTCTCAGGCAGTGTTTTTCAAACTTGGCAACTTTTAAAATGTGTGGACTTCAACTCCCAGAGTTCCCCAGATGAAGTCCCCCCCATCTTAAAGTTGCCAACTTTGAAAAAAACTGTTCTAAGACAACTGTCCTAGGAGTTTTCCTTAACGCAAAGATCAGGTATTTTGTAAAAGTAATGGGTTTTAATTTTATGTGTGTGTCTTCGAGTCAGTTTTTGACTCCTTGTGACTGCTTGGACTAGCAGTTTTCTTGGCAAGAATTTTCAGAAGTGGTTTGCCCTTGCCCCCACCTTAGAGCTGAAAGAGAGTGATTAGCACAAGGTCATCCCTCTGGCTTCATGGCTAAAGTGGGACTAGAACTGACCATCTCCCATTTCTAGCCTGGTGCCTTAACCACTACTGTTGTTTATTCGTTTGGTCGCTTCCGACTTTTCGTGACTTCATGGACCAGCCCACGCCAGAGCTTCCTGTCGGTCATCAACACCCCCAGCTCCCCCAGGGACGAGTCCGTCACCTCTAGAATATCATCCATCCACCTTGCCCTTGGTCAGCCCCTCTTCCTTTTGCCCTCCACTCTCCCATTTTTGCCTGGAATTTACCTCCAATGTTTCTAATTTTCTGGAAGAGGTCTCTTGTCCTTCCTATTCTATTGTTTTCTTCCACTTCCGCGCATTGCTTGTTTAAAAATAATTCCTTATCTCTTCTGGCTAACCTCTGGAATTTTGCATTTAATTGGGCATATCTCCCCCTATCACTGTTGCCTTTTTCTTTCCTTCTTTCTTGGGCTACTTCTAGTGTCTCAGCAGACAGCCTTTTTGCCTTCTTGGTTTTCTTTTTCTTTGGGATGTATTTTGTTGCCTCCTCCTGAACATTGTTGTGAACTTCTGTCCATAGTTCTTCCGTGACCCCATCTACTAAATCTAGTCCCTTAAATCTGTTCTTCATCTCCACTGCATATTCATTAGGAATATTAGTGAATTCCAGAGGCTAACCAGAAGAGATAAGGAATTATTTTTAAACAAGCAATGCACGGAAGTGGAAGAAAACAATAGAATAGGAAGGACAAGAGACCTCTTCCAGAAAATTAGAAACATTGGAGGTAAATTCCAGGCAAAAATGGGTATGATCAAAAACAAAGATGGCAAGGACGTAACAGAAGAGGAAGAGTTCAAGAAAAATGGCAAGAATATATGGAAGATCTGTGTAGGAAGGATAATAATATGAGGGACAGCTTTCACGGTGTGGTCAGTGAGTTAGAGCCAAACATCCTGAAGAGTGAGGTTGAATGGGCCTTAAGAAGCATTGCTAATAACAAGGCAGCAGGAGACGATGGTATCCCAGCTGAACTGTTCAAAATCTTGCAAGATGATGCTGTAAAGGTAATCCATGCCTTATGTCAGCAACTTTGGAAAACACAAGAATGGCCATCAGATTGGAAAAAATCAACTTATATCCCCATACCAAAAAAGGGAAACACTAAAGAATGTTCAAACTATCGAACAGTGGCACTTATTTCACATGCCAGCAAGGTAATGCTCAAGAACTTGCAAGGTAGACTCCAGCAATTCATGGAGCAAGAATTGCCAGATGTATAAGCTGCGTTTTGAAAAGGCAGAGGAACTAGGGACCAAATTGCCAATATCTGCTGGATAGTGGCAAAAGCCAGGGAGTTTCAGAAAAACATCTATTTCTGTTTTATTGACTATTCTAAAGCCTTTGACTGTGTGGACCATAACAAATTGTGGCAAGTTCTTAGCGGTATGGGGATACCAAGTCATCTTATCTGCCCCCTGAGGAATCTGTATAACGACCAAGTAGCAACAGTAAGAACAGACCACGGAACAACGGACTGGTTTAAGATTGGGAAAGGAGTACGGCAGGGCTGTATACTCTCATCCTACCTATTCAACTTGTACGCAGAACACGTCATGCGACTTGCTGGGCTTGAGGAATCCAAGGCTGGGGTTAAAATCACTGGAAGAAACATTAACAGTCTCAGATATGCAGATGATACCACTTCGATGGCTGAAAGCAAAGAGGAACTGAGGAGCCTTATGATGAAGGTGAAAGAAGAAAGTGCAAAAGCTGGCTTGCAGCTAAACCTCAAAAAAACCAAGGTTATGACAACCAGCTTGATTGGCAAACAGAGGGAGAAAATGTAGAAGCAGTGAAAGACTTTGTATTTCTAGGTGCGAAGATTACTGCCGATGCTGACTGCAGTCAGGAAATCAGAAGACACTTAATCCTTGGGATAAGAGCAATGACAAATTTCAATAAAATAGTTAAGAGCAGAGACATCACACCGACAACAAAGGTTCGCATAGTTAAAGCAATGATGTTCCCCGTAGTAACATATGGCTGCGAGAGCTGGACCATAAGGAAGGCTGAGAGAAGGAAGATAGATGCTTTGGAACTGTGGTGTTGGAGGAAAATTCTGAGAGTGCCTTGGACTGCAAGAAGATCAAACCAGTCCATCCTCCAGGAAAGAAAGCCAGACTGCTCACTTGAGGGAACGATATTAAAGGCAAAACTGAAGTATTTTGGCCACATAATGAGAAGACAGGACACCCTGGAGAAGATGCTGATGCTAAGGAGAGTGGAGGGCAAAAGGAAGAGGGGCCGACCAAGGGCAAGATGGATGGATGATATTCTAGAGGTGACGGACTCGTCCCTGGAGGAGCTGGGGGTGTTGACAACCGACAGGAAGCTCTGGCATGGGCTGGTCCATGAAGTCACGAAGAGTCGGAATCGACTGAATGAATAAACAACAAAACAACACACATACCGCTCCAGTATGTAAATTGCTAGGGTCTACTGATTTATTATTATAGATCAGTGGTTCCCAAGCTTTTTGGCACCAGGGACCGGCTTTGCGGAAGACAATTTTTCCATGGACCCAGGGGGATAGTTTCGGGATGATTCAGCCCTTCCTCTTTTTCCCGACCTTTTATTCTTTTTTCTTTGTGCCGTTTGGAGATAGCAGCCAATGAGCTTGCTTTCTCTGACAGGAGGTGGAGCTCAGGCAGTAATGCGAGCGATGGGGAGCACTGTAAATACTCACGCTGTAAAATCGCTCAGTCACCTACCGCTCACCTCCTGCTTTGTGGCCTGGCTCCTAACAGGCCCTGGACCGGTACTGGTCTGTGGCCCAGGGATTGGGGACCCCTGTTATAGATGTTCTTGATAATGACTCTTATCTGTGTTAAATGTTGCCTTGTAAAAAGCATTTGGGGACATTTTTTCCCAAACCTTTATTTTTGGCACAATGGATAATTAAAATCTTCTTTCTGCTAACACAACTACTTTTTTCCCCCCAGCAGAGTAGTAAATCAGGGCTTGAGGCAAGGGCTAACGTCTAAAAAAAAATCACACCTCCTGTTTTCCTATGGAATGTTAAACAAACTGAGAGATACTACACAATTTAGCCTGGCTTCTTGGCTTGACTTGGCTCACCCAGATAAAAATCTTTGTTGCAGATAAGAGTGAAGCCATTCCAAACATTTCTATAGTGCTTCTACACTGTTAGTGAGACAGTGCAAATGACTTTTGTACCTTTGATAATTTAAATTCATTGTTTTATCTTTCCACATATTAATGGGTTGTAGGTCTGGCACTTAATGGCCTTAAAGCCATATGGTTATTATAGGTTATATAACTGGCATTTTTGGTCTGAAAACAACTGGTTCCTGCCTAAGCCCTTACAGATGAAATGTTAGGTGAGTGAAGAATAAATGTTCTCTTTACCTTCAAACAAAGTAAAAAAGTTCAGGAAAATTAGTAACTAGTTATGCCAGTATCTTGGAAGATTCTTGAGCACATCATAAAGTGATCAATCTGTAAATATTTGAAAACCATGTGGCAATTATTAGAAATTTTCAACAATAAATCCTGCCAGGTTATCTCATTTTTTGGTTAATTAACTTCCTTCCTATATGCTAGGAATGCTCAGGACATTCTTGAGGATTTCAAAAGAGCATCCCATGAAATTCTGATAACCAACCCAGCTAATCGTGGCCTGGATGGCACGAATATTAGATGAATCCACAGCTGGCTTGAAAATGTTATTTAAATAATTCATCAAACTGAAAGGATATATTGGGCAAGTGTTATACAGAGTTCAGCCCTTGGCTGACTTTGCTTCATGTGGGAATATCCTTCACGTGTGGAATAGATCAAACATGTACAGCGGGAGGCCCCTGAGCTGTAGGTGGCCTCCAAAAGTATATTTAGCTCTTAGAGTCCTTCAGAGTTACTGCCAAATTGTATTTTTTAATGCTAAGTAAGTTGTATGTAGATTAAATAAAATTTAGTCTTGTCTTATATTTTAGAGTGTGGTCTCTGTATGCCACTTCAAATAAAAGTGCAGTCAAAGGCTTTGAAAAAGTTGTCCATCCTTGGTGTACTTGAATTCAATTAACTGTTAGTAGTGACTGCTTTATTCTCTCTGCCCCTGTCCCTCAAACTCCTCCCCAGGGTCTGTCTATACAAGACCATTTATATTTCTTTGCTGCAGAATCTTAAGAAGCATCATGGCAAAAAATGATACAGAATACAGAATTATGAAAATCCTTGAAGATCTGAATGAGGAGGAAATGGGCAAACTCGAACAAATACTGAATACAAGAAACATACAAGGGGAAAACATCCCCAGAAGTAAGCTAGAGAAGCTTGATGCAAAGAAGGCAATGACGTTATTTAAGTCCCATTATTCATATCCTAGAGAGGCACTTCAGAGTGCCCTGGAGTACATTCCCAGGAAAGATCTTATTGCAAAGATAGATGAAATTGAAGCTGGTAAGTTGAGTGCCGTTTGAGTATTTTCAAATAAGAGTAGCCCACGTTTATTTATTTATTTATTTATTTATTTATTTATTTATTTATTTATTGAATTTTTACACTGCCTGATTCCCAGCCACTCTGGGAGGTGCACAGATAAAAACACACAGAACAATAAAACAATACAATGAATTAAAAACAAAAAACAAAAGATGGCACAAACTGGACAACAACCAAGGCAAACCCACATTATCTGAAAGGGGCTGGGCCTGGGTGAAGAGTCAGGTCTTCAAGGCTTTCTCAAATACCAACAGGATAGGGGCCATCCATATTTTGGGGGAACTTCATTCCATAAGGCAGGGACTACAGCAGAGAAGGTGCACTTCTGGGGTCCTGATAGATGGTATTGTTTAACTGAAGGAACCTAGAGTGCACCAATCCTGCCAGATCAAATTGGCCGGGCAGATACTATGGGAAATAAGTGGTCCCTCAAATAACCAGGCCATACCCTATGCTGTGCAGGCCTCATTAGGTAACAACAAGCATCTTGAATCACATCTAGAAGCGAACTGGCAACCAGTGCAGCTTGTGGAGCAGAAATGTTACATGGATGTATTGAGGCATGCCCATCACTGCCCTCGCCTCTGCATTCTGGACCAGTTGAAGCTTCCAGGTGGTCTTCAAGGGCAGCCTTATGTAGAGCATATTGTAGTAGTCAAGCTGCAAGGTGACCAGGACATGAGTGACTGTCTAAGGGGCCTCCTGATCTAGGACAGGGGGCAACTGGCACACCAGATGAAGCTATGCAAAGGCCATCCTAGCCACAGCTGCCACCTGGTCATTGAGCAGGAATTGTGAGTCCAGGGTACCCCCAGATCACACACCACTTTTAAATAGGGGAATGCTACTCCATCCAAGATTAAAGGTGGAACATTCCCAGATCTGGTGGCCCAAACACAGACATATTAAGTTGGAGATGGTTCCTCCCTATCCACACTGGCACAGCCTCCAGGTACTGGGACAGAACCTTGACAGCCTCACTTGACTGTCCCAGGGTTGAAAGATATAATTGGGTATCATCAGGGTACTGAAGATACCCAACTCCAAAGCAACATATGACTTCACCCAGTGGTTTCATGTAAATGTTCAATAGGAGGGAAGAGAGGGTAGAACCCTGTGGCACCCCACAAAAGAGGGGCCTAGGGAGCAATCTCCCCCCACCCCAATCAACAACTCCTAAACTAGCCCCGGAGAAAGGAAGAGAATTACCGTAAAACATTAACTCCTATCCTCAGCCCATGAAGTCAGCTCAGAAGAATACCATGGTTGGCAGCAACTAAGACCTCTGCTGAACTGCCCAACAAATCCTTTGGGAAACCCCAAGCTCGCTCTGGAAGCCTAATGGGTCCATCAATCGCCTGAGGTGGGCCCATGAAATGGGCCCTGTCTCCCTGCAGGGAGGGTGGCACTGGTGAGCTGAAAGGCAATCAGAGTGATCTGTCCATGGCAATGGATTGATATCAGTATCCTCCACTGCCAGTTCAGATCTCGCATCCAGTTATCTGTGGAATGAAGCCTCTGAAAGCCTGCAACAGCTCACGGATTACAACAGCCACCCTTCCTCCCCTCCCCTGGGCTCTTGGCTGGTGCAAAACCTGAATCCCAGTTGGGCACAATCCCAAGAGGGGATGGACACACACACACACCCCTACCCTGCCAGGCCCAACCAGGTTTCAGTAGAACATGTCAGGTTGGCATCCTCATCCATAATAAGATCATGAATAAGGGCAGCTTTATTACACACAAAAGCAGCAGCTGGAGCCGAGGGCCACTGAGGATCCAATAGCTACGCGCTGAGGGTGGATGCCGAGGGCCGGACAGCAGGCCTGCTTTCAGGCAGCAGGCCCCCAGCCTCCCACCCATATAGTAGGAAACTTGTTATTGAGATGAATGGAAAATGCATAGTTTAGAAAAAGCATCACAGTCATAGAAATGGCAGTGCCATTTCTATTCACTTTGTGAGCGGTCAGATAGGAGAATTGCAAACTGTTTTTGCGGCTGCGTTTATTTAATGCCCATGCCCCATTTGTTAGCTAAAAAGTATTAGAATAGCTTACAGAATAATGGAAAATCCCTATTTTCAGTTATGAGGGCTTTGCTGTCATCTCTATTCAGAGGGGAAAAGGTGATTTGCAGCATGCACTGGTGCGCATGTCACAGCTATCAGCACCTCCTTAGAAACATTTTTCCTGGGATCTCGTGTAAGCTTCTTAGGGAGTTTGGACCCTTTGGATCCAGACTGTTGCATAGCCCCAATGCTTACTATTTAAAAAGACAGCACAGGGAAGGAAAGAGGGTGGGAAGAGAAAATGAAACCGGTAGGCACTCATTCTTAATGTTTTATTATTATTATTATTGTTGTAATGGCTAGCTATGATGGAAATTGTGTCTAGTGCATAGAGATAATAGATGAAGATGTCCAGAGGTATCAGTTTATTTCTAAAGTCTCTATCAAAGTTGTTATACTGAGAGTAGAATCCATTATATTCAAACCAAACATTTTACCTTACAACCTGTGCCTTAACGTCTGGGACATAGTACTGATCACACACAGACACACACACAGAGTACTAAATATACATAATACTAAAGAAATAGTATAGGTGTGTTTTGATTTAGTACTTTTAAAACTTCTCTGGGTTAGAATAACTTGTTTATTTTGAATTATCCTCCCCAACTCCTTCGATCCTACTACATAAAGCTGGAAAATATATTTGTTGTGCTTAATGTTGTAGGGCAGGGATGGGCTAGAAGAGACTTCTTCTAATTTATCAGTGATGCAGTTGTTTTGCAAGATGAGTGATCTCTCTCCAAATCCTCTTGGAGCAGAAGTCAAACTGTTAAATGCTCTAACTTGTTACTGAGCAGATTTCATGGTCACTTTTGGAAAAGGGACCTTTCAACAAATAAGCAGTCAGGGCAGCAGCTGCAATACCAATAAATCAGGAGAGGATATCCCTGATGTCCGTAGCTAAGGGCTTCAGGGCTGAATATTGCTCGGGACTGTAAGTTACCTACCTCCATTTAACAAAGGCTATATAGATAGTGAAAGCCAGTTTAGTGCAGAGGTTAAAGGCACCAGCCTAGACACCAGGGGACCATGAGCTTTAGGCACAAGGCCGGCTGGCTGACTTTGAGCCAGTTGCTCTCATCCCAGGAAGAAGGAAATGGCAAATCATTTCTGAAAATCTTGCCCAGAAAACTGTATAGACTCGACAAGGCAGTAACAAAAGCAGCTGACTGCTCCAGCTGGTAGTGATACTTTACACTATTGGTCTATCAAAATGGAACATTGAATAATTCCAAAAACTGCATGTTACATTTTAGATTTTGAGACTATTTATTTATTTATTTATTTATTTATTTATTTATTTATTTATTTATTTATTTAATGTATATAATGGCTCATGGCAATTTACATTCATAAAAGAAATTAAAGCAGAAATAAAATTGATGTCTCAATTTCAATATAACACAAATAAAAATAAATAGTAATAATCTTAACATAATCATCAACTCCAGCCCAGCATTGGGTACAATTCCAAATACTTATTTTTCATGCAATAGAGCCAAAGGCATTGGAAGTATTGTCAATTTTACACGTGATGATTGTTGAATGATATAGCAAAAGGGAGAGACAGAGCGATTGTTTGGCAGACAGTTCAATTAGCAAAATGAAAAAGTGAAGATGTAAAATGAAAGTATTGATTAAGATAATTTTTTTAAAAAAACTGTTTGAATAGAACTCTCTTACCAACTTTCCAAACAAAGAAGACATCATATTGGTATCAATCTTTATGGGTATCTTTTGGCTTTGTAAATACTGACCTATGTAATACCTATATAATCTTTTGTATGTTGTTGTTCAGTCGTTAAGTCATGTCCGACCCTTTGTGACCCTGTGGACCATAGCACGGCAGGCCTTCCTGTCCTCCATTGTCTCCCAGAGTTTACTCAGATTCATGTTCATTGCATCGGTGATGCTATCTAACCATCTCATCTTCTGCCATCCCCTTCTCCTTTTGCCTTCAGTCTTTCCCAGCATCAGGGTCTTTTCCAGTGAGTCCTCTCTTCGCATTAGGTGGCAAAAGTATTTGAGCTTCAGCTTCAGTATCCGTCCTTCCAACGAACAGTCAGGGTTGATTTCCTTTAGGATTGACTGATTTGACCTCCTTGCAGTCAAAGGGACTCTTAAGAGTCTCCTCCAGTACCACAGTTCGAAAGCATCAATTCTTCGGCACTCAGCCTTCCTTATGGTCCAACTCTCACAGCCATACATCACTACTGGGAAAACCATAGCTTTGATTATACAGACCTTTGTTGGCAAGGTGATGTCTTTGCTTTTTAATATGCTGTCTAGGCTTGCCATAGCTTTCCTCCCAAGGAGCCAGTGCCTTTTAATTTCATGGCTGCAGTCGCCGTCTGCGGTGATCTTGGAGCCCAAGAAAATAAAATCTGTCACTGCTTCCATTTCTTCCCCTTTGATTTGCCAGGAAGTGATGGGACCAAATGTCCAAATATGATGGGATCTTAGTTTTTTTAATGTTCAGTTTCAAGCCAGCTTTTACACTCTCCTCTTTCACCCTCATCAAGAGGCTCTTTAGTTCCTCTTCACTTTCTGCCATTAGGGTGGTATCGTCCACATATCTGAGGTTGTTGATATTTCTCCCGGCAATCTTAATTCCGGCTTGTGATTCATCCAGCCCGGCCTTTCTCATGATGTACTCTGCATATAAGTTAAATAAGCAGGGTGACAATATACAGCCTTGTTGTACTCCTTTCCCAATTTTGAACCAATCAGTAGTTCCATGTCCAGTTCTAACTGTTGCTTCTTGACCTGCCTACAGGTTTCTCAGGAGACAGGTACAGTGGTTTGGTACTCCCATCTCTTTAAGAATTTGCCACAGTTTGTTGTGATCCACACAGTCAAAGGCTTTAGTGTAGTCAATGAAGCAGATATTTTTCTGGAACTCTCTTGCTTTCTCCATGATCCAGCGAATGTTGGCAATTTGATCTCTACTTCCTCTGCCTCTTTGAAACCCAGCTTGTACTTCTGGTAGTTCTCGGTTCACATACTGCTGAAGCCTAGCTTGTAGGATTTTGAGCATAACTTTGCTAGCATGTGAAATGAGTGCAATTGTACGGTAGTTTGAACATTCTTTGGCATTGCCCTTCTTTGGAATTGGGACGTAAACTGACCTTTTCCAATCCTGTGGCCACTGTTGAGTTTTCCAAATTTGTTGGCATATTGAGTGCAGCACTTTAACAGCATCACCTTTTAGGATTTTAAATAGCTCAGCTGGAATGCTGTCATCTCTAGCTTTGTGGTAGTAATGCTTCCTAAGGCCCACTTGACTTCACTCTCTAGGATGTCAGGCTCAATCATTGTGGTTATCAGGGACTAAGTTCTTTCTTGTATAGTTCTTCTGTGTATTCTTGCCACCTCTTCTTAATCTCTTCTGTTTCTGTTAGGTCCCTGCCTTTTTTGTCCTTTATCATGCCCATCTTTGTATAAAAAGTTCCCTTGACATCTCCAATTTTCTTGAAGAGATCTCTAGTCTTCCCCATTCTATTGTTTTCCTTGATTTCTTTGCATTGTTCATTTAAGAAGGCCGCCTTATCTTTCCTTCTATTCTCTGGAAATCTGCATTTAGTTGCTTATATCTTTCCCTTTCTCCCTTGCTTTTTGCTTTCCTTCTTTCCTCAGCTATTTGTAAAGCCTCATCAGACAGCCACTTTGCTTCCTTGCATTTCTTTTTCTTTGGGATGGTTTTAGTTGCTGCCTCCTATACAATGTTACGAACCTTTATCCATAGTTCTTCAGGCACTCTGTCTACCAGATCTAATCCCTTAAATCTATTTAACACCTCCACTGTATATTCCTAAGGGATATGATTTAGGTCATACCTGAATGGTCTAGTGGTTTTACCTACGTTCTTCAATTTAAGCCTAAATTTTGCAATAAGAAGCCCATGACTGAGCCACAGTCAGCTCCAGGTCTCGTTTTTACTGACTGTATAGAGCTTTTCCATCTTTGGCTGCAAAGTACATAATCAATCTGATTTCAGTATTGACCATCTGGTGTCAATACTGGTCTCCATGTGTAGAGTCGTCTCTTGTGTTGTTGGAAAAGAGTGTTTGCTATGACCAGTGTGTTCTCTTGACAAAACTCTATTAGCCTTTGCCCTGCTTCATTTTGTACTCCAAGGCCAAACTTGCCTTGTATATATCTTTTGTATATATGTTTTTTATGTAATATATTATTAATATTTTATTTCATATTTTATTATCATAATAAGTTATAATCTTTTGTATATATAATGTTACTCATTTTATATTTTTGCGTGATGAAAAGATACTGAAGCAAACCTGGCAAAAATAATTTTTATTTCATTGTGAAACACAGGCATGAAGAATAAAAGTGAAGCTCAAAATAATGAGACGGTTACATTAACAAGATCCTATCCAATAAACAGTGACCGTCCACCATATACTGGTATGTAGTTGTGAATTCAAAATGACCAATGCTATGTAATGACACCCTGAATAAGCATGCATTGCAGAGCTGTCTCTAGAACCATGTTTTTATATATTGATAAGATTTCAGTGTAACGTGACATGATACTGTGCCATGGGTTTTCTTAATTTTTCTCAACCTTATTAAACCTTATAGCTTCACAGCTAACCAAATGAAAGGTGGCTTAACGTTTACTATAAGATATGTCCTGGGGGCGGGGTGGAGGGGCTAAGTGGTGCAAATGATATGAAGCTGCACACCTTCTGCAATTTTTAAAACAGATTTGTGTGCACCTTAATTTTGCTTTAGAATTATTGTTTTGCTATCATATGCTTTGAATTAGATTCTTATTGTGGATCTCTCAGACAGAGGAGTTGTCTGTTCATATATATTTTTTTGTGTCTAAAAGACGCATTAAAAAAAATCCTTTCTGTGCATCAATAAACTGTCCCTGAAGTCCTAATGGCATTACTTGTATTGAAATCTATGAATTGATACTTTTTAAGGATTTGGTTATCCTATATGGAAACTTTGCTTGTTGTGCATAGATCATCTTGCATATATCTTTATTAACCAGTGATCTTTCAAGTTTGTTTTTTGCTCCTGTCTCGCTCTCTCCCAAACCTTTTTAATATTGTTATTATAATAGTAATAGCAATGCAGGGTAGATATAAAAATGCAAGGCTAATAATATAATAGACTTATTCAGTAAAATGTATTTAAAATCTAGAAAGATGCTCAGATCTAGATGCTGAGATCTTATGTTCCTTCTGATTTAATCAGAACTATTGGGAGTGCTGCGGTGCAGACGTCTCCAGATCATGAAAATCAAATGCAGATGTATGTGTATTCTGCTGTTCCTTCATGTTAGTAGTCATTCATGCCAATCATTTTATAATAGGCTACACTTCTCATAATATCTAGCTAGTGTGACTTATTTGGAATTGTAACTAAAACTTTACTAATGGAGAATAAAAAGATCTTCAATTAATTGTTAGCATTATTTTAAGCAATAATATGCACTAAAAATTAAACTGGCACCCTAATGCTCAGTGCTGAAAAATATAAATGTGGAGGTTCTCTCTTGGCTAATTTGACTCTTAATATTAAAAAATTAAATTATGAAAAAATCTCTGTAAAGTTATAGTTTTAATTTCCATCCTTACTACAGTTTAGAACACATGGTACTACCCTTATTTCTTCCTGTGACGGAACAGTATTTTGTATGTTTTGTTAATGCAAATAAAGGGGTAGTTGGCCACTTCCTTTTCAGGAGGCAGCCCTACAGGCAAGAGAATGTTATACGCGAGCGCGCGCACACACACAAAACAAAAGTAAAAAGAGATTCTGGTAAGCTGTTGCTAACCAAACGTTAATAAGCATGGAAGAATAATTTGTTACATACCTCTTTAAAGAGAAACAAATAATGTAGATTTTCTGTTTATGCAATGTTGCTGTTGAATAATATTTTAGTTATTATCAACTTACCTCTGAATACATGAAATAAACCCTAATTTTTGACACATTACCCAATCTCCAAGGTTTGACTTTCATGACAATTTAGAATTTTATTGCGATGCTTTAAAGCTGTCATTTATGCATGTTTTCTCCATCTCTAGGTAAATACACACTTTCTGATCTGCAAGACTATGCAGTAAAGAATCAGGCCCAGCTAATAAGGCACCTAGAAGAGATCCTGAAACCTAGGGAATTTGACACACTGAAAAATGAGTTGATATATAGTGAGCTGAATATAAATTTTTCATTTACTGCTCAAAAATATTATGAACTGTTTAGCAACATTGAACTGAATGAATTTTTGAAAAGTGTCTTCAGTGGTAAGAAATCAGAAAAGATACCTAAGAAACTTCTTAGCATTATGTTCTCTATGAAAAAAACCAACCATAAAAGAAAGGCCCAGGAACAAATGCAGAAGCAAGGCAATATTAACTTGAAAGAGACCCAATCTGTTAATATTCCAGATGATGATGGTAATGACCCAGATGAAGACACACTTAGGACTGAAAATAAAATGTTCCAGACTCATACAACTGAACCTAATTCTGGTAATGAAGAAGGAAATGTGCCATACAAAGTAATGGCCATCAAGAAATGGTATGAAATAAAGAAAAAGAATGATCACAAGGAAGCAATCTCTTTCGACTACATTGGCATTCATGAGCACAAAACATACTGCTGCTTCATAGCGCGGGATGTATTACAATTCAAATTGCCAGATGACCCAGACTACTGTATTCTAGGAATTCTGCAGGATAAAAGAGATCTTACTACTTTAAGAAAGCTGAAAAAGAAAGCAGAATTTGAATTGCAGTTTAACATGGCTGTTCTAGATGTCCAAAATTCTGAAGTTATATCTTCTGGAGGATTCTTTTGTGTGGTACGAGCTAATAATTCCTCCGCTGAATCTGAAGATTTTTTTAAAAATATTGTGTTTGAAATTGTGTTGCCTCTTCTAGCACTGTATAAATACGTAAAGTTAAATGCTTTCCAGAACGCTGTATATTCTAATAAATAAAAGCAGCTAAAAAAAGTTGCAAGTGCTGAATAGGTATTCCACTGAAAACATTCATTGATTGCTTGGTTAAATGACAAATGATAACTTTTGGTTGGATGATTGGCTGAGGGAAAATTTGTGTTTCTTTGTTTTTTCCTCCGAAGTATTTTGGCTTCAAAAGGCAGCAAATATAAAAGAGCAGCCATTTTGATTTCTTTCTCTAATAGGATAGGAAATCCCAGTCATCGACTACAAAACCTTTTTTTTTTTGTAATATTCCAAAAGCAGATCTGTGATCAACAGAAAAAAAATCAGTCATCCCATTCAGGATTTTTGTGTGAAGAAATGGACAGTCAAGACAGCTCTTCCTTTAAATATAGAAGTGAAGTGACTGTTGGGAAATAAAGTGCTTATCAGACAATTTGAGATTTGTTACTATTCTTATGGATTCAAAGCTTCATCTCTTTAAAAATATATATTTAAAAAGTACCAATCAAGTTTTTCAATACAAAAACCTTTTTTTGAACTATCATGTATTCTGCCAACATATGCAAAATCATAAAATGTTCCATGGACAAATATATTTGGGAAACATTGCTCTAGAAGAAATTGACTGTCTTCTATGCATTTACTCAGAATTTAGTCTCACTGAGTTTAGTGATGTTTACTCTTGACTAAACAACTATAGATGTAAGATTATTACCCTCCATTACTTTCTTTTCATATTTTCTTTCCTATAACATAATTCTACTTTTTTTCCATAGAACAGGAGTATGGACAACTTTTCAGTGTACTTTTAAAGTATGGCATGTGAACCACTTCTATTAAACCTATTTGCAATGCCTATATGTATAACATCTTCAGAATTGGAAACTATACTTATTAAACTATGCAACAATTCTATCTTTTTAAAATATGTCCTTTGTACAATATATATGTTATTTTCTTTTGTTTAAACCATTTTAAATAATTTTTTCTTTCCTTATCAATAAAACAGTTATTAAAAAAACAAGATTACATTACTGAGTTGATATGTGGGTGGTAAAAGAAGAACCACAGAAGTCAGGATTATAAATATACAGGCTAGAAGAAAAAGGAACATTGACAGCCTGTGACGTTTCTTTATCTATAGCTGAGGAAGAATATTATCAACTGGGTTTATTTTTTTACAGATTCTAGAAAGTGGGAGTAAACCTAAATACCATGTGTTTGTCCTATGTGGAAGGGGAATTCTGGGAATTGAAGTCCACACATCTTAAAGTTGCCAAGGTTGAGAAACACTGCTATAGTTGCTTGGTGGCACTGGACCTCCTTGTTTTCTGGTGATACTTTTCTTCTTTATGGGTATGTTTGCATGACACATACGATCCAGTCAAGTGCCAAACAGATCTAGTACCTACATATCTGAGTTGCAAAAATCTGGACAAGCACTGACAGAGGTGGAGTGATAGAAGGCTTAGCTTTCTCTTACCCCCTTTCTGTCTCATTTCACCCTACTTGCACAGCCAGGCAGATAAAACATGGCAATGTATGCAGAGGTTGGAGCACCCTTACTTCGGCAGTTGCTCTACCGGAGATGTTCCTCTATTGGATGTCTACCAGTAAAAAAAGTCAAGATGGTTGCTGCAACTATGATTCACCTGTTTTTTATGTGTGACACATTATAAATACAACACACCAAAAGATACAATTTGAATAAAAACATGTACAATAAAATAAGAGTAGAATTAAAGATATTTCTAAAGACTGTAATGCTTGCTTCCTCGATCTTTCCCAGCTTTGTGGGGTTTAATATCTCTTTTCTGGATTGATAAGCTACTATGGATTTGTTTGTTCATTAAGCGGAGGGGAAATGCCAGCCAGCTAGTGCACAAGTGGCTGCCATATCTTTCAAGAGTGCTGCTCTCTTGGAATTGGGTTTAAGGACTGTATGCCACTAGAACACTTCACCCACTCACTCATTCATATGTATTAGCTGCCCAACCTCAATGGACTCTGGGCAGCATACAAAACTGGGAAATGCATAAAAAACAAAAAACTTCAAAAAGACAGCCCAGACTAAAATGATCTTATAAAAAACACAAACAAAACAGGGCCCCCAGAAATACAATAATGCATCAATACACCAACCCCATTAATACATCAACCCCACTAAGCAACTTATCCATGATTTGTACTAGGCTATATTCTGTAGTGAGTAAAATAAAAGCACTGTTTCTTACAGCAGCTGATTTTTCCTGGTTGATAGAACACATACGAACTAGGTTCATTGATCTCCCTCAAGAGGGAGCCAATCCAACAAAAATTATAATGAAGTCCTGCAAGTATGATTTCATAATAGCTTAGTTAGGTTTGTTCCAAACCATGGATAATAGCTGTTTAGACCCATAGATCAGATACTTCCGTAGTGGCTGGCTGGTTGGCACTTCTTGTGATTTTTAATTTAAAGTTCACAAAAAAATAGGGATTGGGGAGGGGAAGCATTTGAATCCCCATGTCAACCTGGATGGATCTGTGAAGGTTTTGTTTTTGTTTTTAAAGGAAGAAAAGGATGTTGCAGCTAGAGTGGTTCTGTTTTGCAGCCATTCTAGCCATTTGTCTCTGTGTATGATGGCTCAAAGGATGGGATAATCACAGATTAACACTCTCACCTGGATTCAGACAATGCAGAAAGCCTAAACTGAGTTAAGTAAATGTCTGATAAATCTTGAGTAAAAGCTGATTAAGATTATTCTGCTTTAATTGCAGTATGACCACAATTTGGTACAAAGTGTACTGATAACCCAGTTTAGCATGTCATGCAACTGTGGCAGTAGATATTTAAATTCTGTGATTTAGTAGATATTTAAATTCTGTGATTTACTTTCTGTGGAGTACCAACTCCATCGAGTCTGAAAGAATTACAATGTATAGAGTCAGGCCAAGGTAATTGAGCAACAATACAAGATCACAGGAATACTTTATAGACGTAGAGTTTGTATGGATAAGTATAATGAAATATGGGACTCATTTATACAAAATGCAGTAGTTTAGAGAAAAGCATGATAGTTATATAATTGTATTAGAAATAAATATAGATATATATTTGCATCATATTTGCATTAGATAAATATATATAGAATAGTAACTGTTTACTGTTGCAATGATACATTCTATTTCATATTTTTATTTTACTTTTTCTGTTTTCTTTTTTAAGCACTTATGTCTTTTTTTATAATATATGTATCTTTGTGTATTGTTTCTTTTTGTTTTCTGTTTCTGTTATTACTTTAAAAAGCAATAAGAATTAATTAGAAAAAAATCACAGAAATGCTTGAATATTGCCAGTCTTGATTACTGTTGGTCAATTAACCTATTATTTGTTTATTTATCAAATGTGTCACCGCCCATCTCCTCCCACCAGAGGGACTCTGGGCGGTTTACAACAAAGGTTATTATGTGATTATAAGGAGATGGTTATAAATCTTAATGCTGTTATAATTGTATAGGCTGATTTTTGTTACTTTACCAAAGACATTTTAATGTTTTCTTGTGTGTATGTGATTGTGGATGCCCAACTGTTCATACTGATGTTACACCAAAGAGGTTTTAATTTCCATTGGTAAGCCACCATGCATCTTAACAGAGTTGGTGATCTATAAATCCAATAAATAACTGACCCAATATACTATGAATGATATACACTGTTGGGCCATTTTGCTTATAGTAGTAGCTGTGGGTGTTGCTGATAGAAGTTATAGTACAAAACATTTGGGGAAGATAGCAAAGGGTTTGCATTTAACCCCTAAATTAGTGTGGTTTCTTCTTAGTAAATTCAGTAGTTCTGAATGTAGCCCTCTTCCATGTGGCATTCTTTGGATGATTTGTATCCGCTTCCATTGCTAATTGTCAGAGGTGAAAGGAGGTATTGTTGAAAATTGCATCATTTTGTTGCATCTATAAGCTTTTTGGCCGCTGGGCAAATGGCAAGAGATAGATTACTACTCAGGACAAGAAAACCAAAGATGGAATGGTGTTGCTTTCATAAGAAGGAAGCAGCAAAAACAGCACGTGGGTACAATGACCGAATAATATCAATTAGATGTCATAGACAATTCAAATTTATGCCCCAACAACTGATGCAGAAGAAGAAGATATTTTACAGAAGAAGACAATATAAGTTCTATGGTCAAGTTCAATCTGAAATTGGCAGAATATGCAAGTAAGATATGCTGCTTGTGGTTGGCGACGGAAATGCCAAAATTGGAAATGATAGGAAGGGAAATGTAGTTGGACTGTACAGGCTAGAAAGAACGACTTACCAGTTTCTGCCAATCCAGTGATTTCCTCATTGCTAAGACAGTCTTCAAACAACAGAAATAATACCTACCTACACTGATATCACCAACTGGAGCACATAGAAATCAAATTGACTATGTTATTAATACAAGAATACTAGTGAGCTCATATCTAGCTGATCTGTGGGTCTTCCCTAATCTCTTTAGTCTGATCCTAAATTGTGCAATAAGAAGTTCGTGATCGGAACTACAGTCAGCTCTAGGTCTTGTTTTTACCGACTGTATAGATGTCCGCCACCTTTGGCTGCAAAGGATGTAGTCAATCTGATTTCAGTGCTGTCCATCTGGTGAAGTCCATGTATAAAGCCATCTCCTAGGTTGTTGGAAGAGAGTGTTTGTTATGCAGAGTGAGTTGTCTTGGCAAAATTCTATCAGCCTATGTCCTGCTTCGTTTTGTTCTCCCAGGCCATGCTTACCTGTAATTCCAGGTGTCATTTGACTGCCCACCTTAGCATTCCAGTTTCCCGTGATGAAAATAACATCTCTTTTAGGCATGCTGTCCAGTAGGTGCTGCAGATCCTCATAGAACTGCTCTACTTCAGCTTCTTCAGCATCTGTGGTTGGGGCGGAAGAACTATGGACAGAAGTTCGCAACATTGTTCAGGAAGTGGCAACAAAATACACCCCAAAGAAAAAGAAAACCAAGAAGGCAAAATGGCTGTCTGCTGAGACACTAGAAGTAGCCCAAGAAAGAAGGAAAGAAAAAGGCAACAGTGATAGGGGGAGATAAGCCCAATTAAATGCAAAATTCCAGAGGTTAGCCAGAAGAGATAAGGAATTATTTTTAAACAAGCAATGCATGGAAGTGGAAGAAGACAATAGAATAGGAAGGACAAGAGACCTCTTCCAGAAAATTAGAAACATTGGAGGTAAATTCCAGGCAAAAATGGGTATGATCAAAAGCAAAGGTTGCAAGGACCTAACAGCAGAAGAAGAGATCAAGAAAAGGTGGCAAGAATATATGGAAGATCTGTATAGGAAGGATAACAATATTGGGGATAGCTTTGACGGTGTGGTCAGGGAGCTAGAGGCAGACATCCTGAAGAGTAAGGTTGATTGGGCCTTAAGAAGCATTGCTAATGACAAGGCAGCAGGAGACGATGGCTTCCCAGCTGAACTGTTCAAAATCTTGCGAGATGATGCTGTCAAGGTAATGCATGCCTTATGTCAGCAAATTTGGAAAACACAAGAATGGCCATCAGACTGGAAAAAATCAACTTATATCCCCATACCAAAAAAGGGAAACACTAAAGTATGTTCAAACTATCGAACAGTGGCACTTATTTCACATGCCAGCAAGGTAATGCTCAAGAACTTGCAAGGTAGACTCCAGCAATTCATGGAGCAAGAATTGCCAGATGTATAAGCTGCGTTTTGAAAAGGCAGAGGAACTAGGGACCAAATTGCCAATATCCGCTGGATAGTGGCAAAAGCCAGGGAGTTTCAGAAAAACATCTATTTCTGTTTTATTGACTATTCTAAAGCCTTTGACTGTGTGGACCATAACAAATTGTGGCAAGTTCTTAGCGGTATGGGGATACCAAGTCATCTTGTATGCCTCCTGAAGAATCTGTATAACGACCAAGTAGCAACAGTAAGAACAGACCATGGAACAACAGACTGGTTTAAGATTGGAAAAGGAGTATGGCAGGGTTGTATACTCTCACCCTGCCTATTCAATCTGTATGCAGAACACATCATGCGATGTGCTGGGCTTGAAGAATCCAAGGCTGGGGTCAAAATCACTGGAAGAAACATTAACAATCTCAGATATGCAGATGATACCACTTTGATGGCTGAAAGCAAAGAGGAACTGAGGAGCCTTATGATGAAGGTGAAAGAAGAATGTGCAAAAGCTGGCTTGCAGCTAAACCTCAAAAAAACCAAGATTATGGCAACCAGCTTGATTGATAACTGGCAAATAGAGGGAGAAAATGTAGAAGCAGTGAAAGACTTTGTATTTCTAGGTGCAAAGATTACTGCAGATGCTGACTGCAGTCAGGAAATCAGAAGATGCTTAATCCTTGGGATAAGAGCAATGACAAATTTCAATAAAATAGTTAAGAGCAGAGACATCACACTGACAACAAAGGTTCACATAGTTAAAGCAATGGTGTTCCCCATAGTAACATATGGCTGCGAGAGCTGGACCATAAGGAAGGCTGAGAGAAGGAAGATCGATGCTTTGGAACTGTGGTGTTAGAGGAAAGTTCTGAGAGTGCCTTGGACTGCAAGAAGATCCAACCAGTCCATCCTCCAGGAAATAAAGCCAGACTGCTCACTTGAGGGAATGATATTAAAGGCAGAACTGAAGTACTTTGGCCACATGATGAGAAGACAGGACACCCTGGAGAAGATGCTGATGCTAGGGAAAGTGGAAGGCAAAAGGAAAGGGGGGCCGACCAAGGGCAAGATGGATGGATGATATTGTCCTAACAGTTAGGAAACCACGCTGAGATGAGGAATAGGTCTCTAGTGTTTATTACTGCTCCATAAGACAGAAAATCCTAATAAACTGAAGGAGCATGGGAAAAACCGAGACAGATAAACCCCAAAAGTCAAGATGGGTCTGTTCTGTGTCTCTTTGAATGGCTGCTTAACTCCTCAGTACTACACATGCGTTTTCCCCCCTGGATAGGGGCCCCCTTCTTGCTCATCATCAGTGCTCATGACAGATATTCTAGAGGTGACAGACTTGTCCTTGGGGGAGCTGGGGGTGTTGACGACCAACAGGAACCTCTGACGTGGGCTGGTCCATGAAGTCATGAAGGGTCGGAAGCGACTGAACGAATGAACAACAAAAAATTAACACAAGAAGGTGGAAGAGTTCAGTTATAACAGCAAAAATGTAGCCATGGAGTGACTGTGGAACAAATTGTGAACTGCTCATGAGCAAGTTCCAAGTCAAGCTAAAACGTAAGAACAAAGCCAATTATTTTCCATAATATGATCTTAAACATATGCCCACCATTTTCAAGGAGAACATCAGAAATCACTTTATAGTCCTGAATTTCACTGATAGGGAACCAAAGGAATTATGGAATGAAATCAAAGAAGTTGTTATGGATGAATGTGAAAAGAGACTAAGAAAGCCTAAGAAACAGAAGAATGCAAACTGGATGTCAGAACAAACTGTGGGAATTGCCAAGAAGAGAAGAGAAGCCAAAACCAAGAAAGACAAACATCTCAGAAAGGAATTTTACAAAGCATTTCAGAAGGCTGTTAGAAGAGACAAGGAACAGTATTATAGCATCTGTAAAGGTCTGAAGAAGGAAACAGTCATGGAAAAAAACAAGAAAAGTTTGCCAAAAGATCTCCAAACACAGAAAGAGGTTCCAACCTCAAATTGGTATACTAAATGATGCCAATGGACAGATAGGAACTGATTCAAAAAGGATCAGAGATGGAAGGTGTATATTGAAATCCAATGCAGAGAGGATGTCAGCATCCAAGATAAAAGGAAAGTTAGAAAGAGGAAGTTAGAACTGCACTCAGGCCACCTAGTTAGAAGGCTACAGGAACTGGTGGAATTTCTACAGAAATACAGAAGAATCAATAAAGGAAAAAGAATCAATAAATAAAAACAAGGCCAGAAAAGCTGGAGAATACATATTGGAAGAGTCTACATACCAATATCAAAGAAAAGAGACTGAATAGATTATGCAAACTATTGCACAATATCCTTAATTTTACATGCTAGTACCGTAAAACACTGGTCCCATCACTTCCTGGCAAATAGAAGGGGAAGAAATGGAAGCAGTGACAGATTTTATTTTCTTGGGCTCCAAGATCACCGCAGACAGTGACTGCAGCCATGAAATTAAAAGGCGCCTGCTCCTTGGGAGGAAAGCTATGGCAAACCTAGACAGCATATTAAAAAGCAGAGATATCACCTTGCCAACAAATGTCCATATAATCAAAGCTATGGTTTTCCCAGTAGTGATGTATGGCTGTGAGAGTTGGACCATAAGGAAGGCTGAGTGCCGAAGAATTGATGCTTTCGAACTGTGGTACTGGAGGAGACTCTTAAGAGTCCCTTTGACTGCAAGGAGGTCAAATCAGTCAGTCCTAAAGGAAATCAACCCTGACTGCTCATTGGAAGGGCAGATACTGAAGCTGAAGCTCAAATACTTTGGCAACCTAATGTGAAGAGAGGACTCACTGGAAAAGACCCTGATGCTGGGAAAGATTGAAGGCAAAAGGAGAAGGGGATGGCAGAGGATGAGATGGTTAGATAGCATCACCGATGCAATGAGCATGAAATTGAGTAAACTCCGGGAGACAGTGGAGGACAGGAAGGCCTGGCGTGCTATGGTCCATGGGGTCTCAAAGGGTTGGACATGACTTAATCCCTGAACAACAACAACAATTGTAAAATAATACTTAAGATTATTCAATGAAGATTAGAGCTCTATATGGAAAGATAAATTCCAAATATTCAAGAAGGTTTTAGAAAAAGGCCAAGGAACAAGAGACATAACTGCTTATTTACTCTGGATAATTGAGAAAGCCAAGGAATACCAAGAAGAAGTCAATGTGTGCTTCATTGACTACAGAAAGGTCTTCAGTTGGGTTGACCCAATCAAGCTGGGGAATGTGCTTAAGAAAATGGGAATCCCAGAACATTTCATTCTCCACATACACAACCTATACAGAGGTCCAGAATCTACAGACTGGAGAGAACCTGACGAAACAGAACACCTACAGGTCAGCAAAGGCTGTACACTCTCCTGTTACTTATTCAGCCTATATGCTATAATGTGGAAAGCTGGATTGGAAGAAGATGAATATGGTTTTCAAACTGGAGGAAAAAAATCAATAACCGGTGCTATGCCGATGGCACTACTCTGATACTGAGAATGCAAATACAAATAATCTACAAGCTCTAAAGCATAGTTCATTACAACAGGAATGAATGCACCATCGAGAGACCTAAAAAGCTGGGTTGAGGTCAGATCTTCCTTGAGAAAGTCACCAAAAATCAAGACCAGGTTGACAGCATTTAATCAGTGTTTATACACCCTTTCTGTGTCTGGTCAATTATTAGTAAAATGAGTCTCTGTGTTGGTCTCTCTCCTGTCCTCTTCTCTTCACAGTGTAATTTAGATGGAAGGAAGACTTTCCTATTTTATGTGTTTTTAATAAATCCACTTTTTATCTCAAATATAATGGATGTCTCTTAATATTCCTTGATAGCTTGGCTAACTCTGCAACCAAGAAAACTATACTGTACTATGAGCATTTTTTCTTCAGTGGGACTTGCTGCTACTTAATTACTCCATATTCTTTTAATATTCTGCATATGCTTAGGACTACATCCTTTAACAAGGCTCCTGCTGAATTCACTTTCAAAAAATGCATACAAAGGGACCCAGAAGGCACCGTAATTAGTATGTCCGGTCAAAAGCTTTGCATAAGCTGAAATCTCTAACCAGCAAGATAAAATAAGGGGGACACAGTTGTCCGCACAGCAAAAACAGCCTTCATATCTACCTTTTTATAACTCTAGAAATGTGTTTTGTTTTTAGTTTAGAGTCCCTTCCTGGCTGAGCTTTCAGGAAATGTTGTCACTGTACTGCATCTTTGGAAGGCAACTAAGTGTAAGAAAAAAGCAGAAAGATCTATAGCATGTCAGAGAGGTTTAGCTATGATGAGGAGATAATCTAGACAGGAGTATTTCATGTGAAAAATAATCATTTCAGAAAACTGATTATGATAATATGACAGAAAAATAGGTAGGGAATGATTGTTTTCATTGTGACAAGGAATCCAGAAAGGGGAAAAAGCCCCAATACATCTGCTTGTTTAGGAACTACATACAGAAAGATTTTGTAAAGATCTTTTGTATAGAAAAGATCTCAGCTCATTGGATTTGGATTTGGCAGCTGCATAAATACTTAGATTTTATTCCACCATTTTCCTGAAGTGTAGTGAGAATAAGAATCCAATTTTTTTCTCAACAGGTTCTATTGCAATTAGTCTAAATTGCCCATTTCTGCACTCATTGAAAATAATTAAATTAAAGGGACATTCAGTAATCCTGGTAAAGGACACATCTGTTACTGGGAAAGGAAAGCATATTCTTCTCCTGTGCGTTTTATTTTTCTCCGGTGTGTTTTTAAAACGGTATTTTCAAAGTTATACCAGGGGAAGCAGATTGGTAGATAGTGATGATGAAGATGGGAGACTGAATGTGAGAACTTCAAGCCTTCACTCCTGATAAACTCTAAAATCACTGAAATACTCTATTGTTTCCTAAATGTGTCAGGAAAAAAATGGTATTGGTGGGCTTTTGAGGGGAGTAGGAAAATAGCCACTGCAATGCTGAAAACACTTAAAATCAGTCCTGGCATCAGCCCGTTAGTCTTTCAAAAGCCATTGCCCCAGCATTTTCATCATGATTAGGAGTATTCTAGACCCAGAAAACAAAATATTCTAATATTATACTTATATTTCCCAGGCCTGTAACTAACCCAGAAGTTGGGGGGGGGGTACCCAAAGAAGGGGGACCTGCTTGTTTGAACCTGGTTGTGTTTTAAGCTGAGAACATGGGGGAACCTTTAGGGGGCAGTCCCCCAGCCCCTAACTATAGGCCTGATACTCCCCTATGAGTGGTCTGAACATATGACCAAGGGAAAGGTTCCTCAGCATCAAGATAAATCCAGAGAAGGCAGCAATAGTGGAGTTTTTTGGCCATGTCTTTACTAAGCAAAAATTGCTTAATTAGGGAGTTAGAGCCAGATGTTTCAAGGGTAAATCTAGCAAGGTGTCAGCCACCAAGACTGGCTTTCCTGAAATTGGAAGTTCTGGGATCAAAGTTTAGTAACAGTCCTTTAAAAAAAAAATTAACAGACACCCAAACTACAGTGCCACTCATCAAATGGTTTCATTTTTCTAAAAAGAAGTTTTTATTGACTCTAGAGAGGAGTATTTTGTTGCCATTAGAACTCAGCTTATCAACAGCCAACTAAGAAGGTGAACAGTTTTACTTTGCCTGAATTAATTTCTCTTAGCAACGAAGTATCGAATAATTTTGGTTTGCAGCTTAAAAAACTGCATGCACATGTTCAGGATGTCACCAGTAACTGAACTCCAACTGAGGGAAGTTTGTCTTCACTTTTCTTAAAGTGGAGAATCCCAAATTTTAAAGAAGTCAATTGGAATAAAAAAGTACACAGATGTATATACCACACCTACATCCTGCTTGTCTTGGGCTTCAGTGTTTGTCCTTGCTGCTGAAGCCAGAACAGAATGCCTTTCCGGCTTCTAGGCAAAGCTTCCCGATTGCTCCTGCTAGTTTGAGGGTCATGTTCAAGCTGCTGTGAGACCTAAACTTGTTCCTGGGTTTTCTGCTTCAGGGCGGTACAGGTCTGGGAAGATGGAGTAGTTTTGCTACTGGCAGATGATGTCTTTCCAAGGGTTCCCCAAGGATCAAATTATAATAAGATGTCCATTGGTCTGATTGCCTCTCTGGTGCCCTAGTTTTTTCTAGCTGGGGAGTCTAAGCCAAGGACCTTCCTTCAACCCAGCTTGGTGTGGTCAGAATATAAAGAGGTCATTGCCCAAAACGCCAAACACCAAGAATGAGCTATGCAAATATGTAGTCCTACTTGTGAGGAAATTTTAACTGATTTTTAAAAATAATGCAGATATATGGAACAGTTTATTAAGGAAAAGCAGAATGCAGAAAGAACAAGGAAGCTGCCAACCACAGAGAATTCCAGGATTATCTTCCATTTTGAAAGAAGGCCTCCTATTTGGCCTAAACATGATTACTTCATATGAGATTGGATTTCAGACGTCAGCTGATTTCTGCTTCTCTTCCTCTCCTCCGTTTCAACATTGCTTTTATCATTTCTCACAAGCATGTGGGCTAGGTTTGCATACATACTAACTAAAAACAGGACTAGCCCTCGCTTTATTGCTCTCTCCACTTTATTCTGTGTCCCTTTGCCATGCCTGCAGTCCATTCCAAAAATAGAAGATTTAGTGCTCTTCTAGAAGAGCATTAGACCCATGTTCAGGGATACCCAGACTGACAGATAACAGGTGCGGAACATCTCCATGCCTGCAAGCTACTGACAGATGCCTAAACATGCCATTCCAAGCATCTGCCTACGCTCACTCAGCCTTGCTCCATTCCACTTTAGCAAGAATTATTACTTCTAACCAACAGGCAATGCCTGGTTAGAAAGGAAACAAAGATGGGGAAATCTGCCACTTTCTTTCCTTACCTTGTCCCTCATTAAAACAGTAAGGACAGTACTAGTCACCAGCCTCATTTCTATTGCAGAATAGGGGTTATGAATTGGTGCCACAAATTTTACGCTACCAAACTTTTCTGCCAGCCCACAGACCGGTGGATAGTACTTCAACCTGGCCATCTGGCTGGGACCAAACCTCTGCCATGGAGAGCTTAATTGTATCATCTCTTAGAGGGAGAATCGTAATGGCTTTCACGTGTCAGAAATCATCTTCATAAACATCCTCACGGACAAGCCTTCTGGAACACATGCAGGCTCCTCAATAAAGGCAAAGCAGTTATTGCAACATTATTTCAGTGTGTTAATTCTACCTCACCAATAATTTTATCTGCTATTACTCCCTTCCCCTCTTTTTTTCCTAGGCATACAAAACTAGCTTTGATTTTTTTTTTTTTTAGTATATTTTAGTTGAACTCATACTAATTAAAAACAATTGTGCCAGCACTGGAAGGAAATCAAGAAGTTTTCCATCTTGTATTAGGACAGTCATTTCCTGATATTTAACAAGTCTCAGCACCACATCTTTAAGTTGCTTTCATATTTGTAGTCTGTTGGGAGATGACTCAGCCATCTTCTCTTCCAGTTTTTTTCTAAGGAAGAGTTAATGCAGTTTCTTTGGAAGTGATGCATTCCAGAGTATGTATTTTATCCTTTATGAAGATTTAATAAAAAACCAAGCCTGAATATATTCTAGAAAGGCTAAAAAGACACCCAATCAGCTAACAGCAAATAAAGACTGGTTTGTATTTTTTTAAATAGGTTTTCAACTACTGAGGAATTTTTTTTACTAATAGCATTTGTCTGTTGCCAAACTCTACAGCATGCTCAGAACACAGGCTGAAACTCAAAATACTTCCTAGTGGGTGCCACTGAACATAGTTTACACATTGAGTTGCTAATAAAAATGACTGCGGCATGTGCTGGTGCAGGCTAGAGCCTTTTTCTTTAAATGTGTGATTTATTTAAGTATTTAGATATTTACCTTTATATATTTAGCTACTGTAATCATTCCTGAGAACAATGAGCACTGACCATTTATTTTAAAAAATCAGTTAAATATTAATATTGAAAACTATAAATGTATATTAGTCTATTTTTATTAGAATTTTTCAATACAGTAAACATATACAAAATTAAAAGATTTAAAAAGAAAAAATATAGAAAATAAGAAAAAGCAAAGAAAGAAATAAGAAAAGAAAGAAAACATAAAATTATTACTTCTGTCCTTCTATCAAGTAATTGCCATCTTATTCTTTCCCCTTTCTCTTTGACCCTTTTTAATCCCCAAATCTGTAAATCATCAATTCCGTCTTTTCCTCTTTCAACAAAAAGTCCATATAAGGCTTCCTGTCTTTTAAAAAAGTGTTTATTATTTTTTCCCTGACCAACTGGGAAAAACTGGTCAGCTTTGCCATTTCCGCAAGTTCCGTCAATTTTATAATCCAATCTTCTACTGTGGGTATTCCATTATTCTTCCATCTTTGGCCGTGCAATAATCTTGCCGCAGTTACACATGCATATTATTCTAAAGATTCTTTTATTTATTTATATCACTGATCAACAATTTTCCCCAAACAATAATTAATTAGAATTGTTGAAAGAAAATAACTTCTTGCCCAGGACAATAGCAAACCACCACCAATATTTTTCAATCTCTGGGAGGCAGAAGAAACTGCTTCCTATTCTAACCAGTGGTGCCTATGCTCCAGCTAGGTGGCAGCATCCAGTTGACCTTGGCTCAGCAGCTGAAGCAGGGTCAGGCCCACGTAGTGCTTGAATGGGATTCCTCCAGGGAATCCCAGGACCGCAGGCTAGCTTGGGAAGTTGAAAAAACATGCTGGAAGAAGGCAATGGCAAACCACTTTTGTCTTGTTGCCAAGAAAACTGAGTCACCAAGAGTCAAGTTCAACTTAGGAGATTGTATCTTCAGGACTTTATTAATGTCCTTCTGCGATACACTGACTAACCCATAGTTAATGGAACCACAGGTTACTAAATTAGCTCAATTGTCTGGATTCATATAACAGTCTGAGTTACAGACTATACAATGATGTGTACTATCTTAAAATGCAGTTTAGAGGAGGCTGTAGCTAGACTGCAATGAATGTGTGTGGGTGTGCATAGACAGACACATACTTTAGGGAGCCCGCACCTAGTTTCAGTTTCCCCCCGTTGCCAAGAGCAGGGGCTCTCCTTTTTCCTTTGTTCTGATGCTTGATCACTGAAGCAGTTTTGTGTGATACTCTTCCTCAGAGACTGTTACAATGTATTATTGTAACCATTATAATAAGAGAACCTGTTGAGAAGCTGGTTGGGTCTGAAATTTGTTGGTTGGAGAGCTTGGGGGAGACTGCAAGCAGAACAGATTGCAGCATCTTGTGGGGAGTGCAGGTGGGCAGAATGTCAAAAGCAGTGACGTGGCATCACAATACAAGCCCCACCCCTTTTGTATGTGCAGCAGGATGTGGCATATATGCATGAAAAGGGTGGAGCTTGTGCTGCAATGCTGACAAAATCAGCCAGCTTGTGCAGATGCTCATTTGAGGGGAGGGCTCCATAAGCATGCTTTGGACTGCTCTAAGATTGGTTCTGAGTCTCAATGTCCTTCACTGGTTTGAAGAATTGATCAGTGTTTTTCTGGCTCGATTGGCCTTTCCCCACTCACCCCTAATCTGTTAAGCTTCTGGCAGCTGTCTCAAACCGAAAGTAACTCTTCCAAGCAAGATTCTTATAGAGCATTTGTTAGTAAGATTTACTGAGCAGAAAGCGACAGGCTTACAGGAATTTCAGCAACTGAATTATTACTCATGCAGAACTAATTTATCCCCTGAAATATCTTAGGGCAGAAACATACTGTACTCCTTTTCTTCTTAATGACTTCTCTGTGAACTGGGGAGGAGGCACACCTCTTTGCAGAGATAACAGAAAACCTTGCAGCTGTCTACCCTACACTCTGATGCTTCATCAGTCTGTGAACTAATTATTAAATGATCACACTAGATACAAGCCTTAGCAGCATCTTTTTCCTGCTGTATGAATGTATGATTATTCATTTATGGTCTTCATCTTGTCCATAGCTCTTGACTGAAACAGGGTTAAGTTCTCCCTAGCTGTGCTGATTTTAAAGGAGTGTTTTCTCTCTCAAGACAACAGCATTTGACCACACTTATTGGTGGCAAATCTGTTATGCTTCTCAACATCCTTTAAGGAATTCAGTGGTGCTTTTTGGCCACTTCCGGGTGATGTGGGCATACTCTTCCCATTTTGGTCTTTTTTTCCAGCCTTAATCTGCCTTCATTATGTAGTTGTCTCCTCAAGGAGCTAGATATACAACGCTGTGTGGATGTTGTGTCAGAACGGGGCAGTACTGCTAGGCAGCTCAGCCAGCAGTACCGTAAGTGCTTTAACTCTATAGCCCTTAATGGTTTTGTGCAGCGGTTCTCAAAATGTGGTCCAGGGACCCCTGGGAGTCCTCAAGGCCCTTTCAGGAGGTCTGTGAAGTCAAATAAATAAATATTTAAAAATTTCTTAGTTTCAATTTCTAACACAGAAAATATTGGTAGATGCAACCCACTTAAACCAAAGCTCTTTGGGGTCCTCAATCATTTTAATGAATGTAAAGGGGTCCTGAGACCAAAATGTTTGAGAACTGCTGGTTTAGTGCAAGGCTGAAATAATGAAATAATGGAATGAAGGGACAAATCCTTCCATTGCCTCCCAAATGGAGTGTCAAACTATCCAGATGTTGTTGTGTGTTGCATATACAGGGTGTACCAAAAGTTAGGCCCCACAGACAGTTTATTATATAAATTACATTAAATGTTGAAATTGGTTGCCATTTTTTTCTAAACACTTCCTTACTTGTTTGACGCATGACCTTTGAACATTCCTGAGTCTTGCATCCAGAATTGCCCCATTGCTGCTGCAGTTCTATGGTTGGTTGATGTTTCTCACACCAATTGCTGATGTGCAGAAGAGTGATTTCCTTTCTCTGATACTTTGTGTGAAATGTGGGGGAGGGGTGATAGGAGCATAGATATTTGCTGACAGACCACAACTAGGCAAAGCTCTTGATTAATTATTTGCCAACAAATCGGTGTGGACTCCCAGCAGCCCCATAGGTAGACTTCCTGGATGATCTGTCCCCAACTTGGCCCTTTAGATCTTCTAACAGTACACCCATCATTGCTGAAATTGACTTCACTGCTGATTGTCTTGTTCTTCTTATTCTTTCCATTGTTGCAGCATTTCCCAGACTTCTCAAGGGAGCGAAGTCTTCATAAAACTTGTCCAAAATATGATAATTTGGGCCTGGTCATTTGTGCCTCGAGTGAGAACTCTGATCTGTTCTATGAGCCATTTGTCTGTTTGCTTAGTTATCCATGGTATCTTCAGCAGTTTTCTCCAACATTAAATTTCAAAAGCCTCAATACTCTATTTTGCTTCTTCCAACTTTCACTTTCAGGGTGTGTAGCAGAGAAAGGATCGTTACCTTGTCATGGTGCTGGAGCTTGAGCACCTCAATGATGCCATGAGCTAAACCGTGAAGGGCCACCCAAGACGGGAAGGTCATGACAGAGAGGTCAGACTAAATGCGATCCCTGGGGAAGGTAATGGCAACCCACCCCAGTATTCTTGCCATGAAAACTAAATGGATCAGTACAACCAGAGATATGTTGGTATACCATCGGAAGATGAGACCCCCAGGTCGGAAGATGGTCAAAATGCTACTGGGGAGGAACAGAGGATGAGTTCAACTAGCCCCAGACGTGATGACGCAGCTAGCTCAAAGCCAAAAGGATGGCTAGCAGCTGACGGTGCTGGTGGTGAATGGCGAATCCGATGTTCTAAGGATCAACAGACCATTGGAACCTGGAATGTAAGATCTATGAGCCAGGGCAAATTGGATGTGGTTATTGGTGAGATGTCAAGATTAAAGATAGACATTTTGGGCATCAGTGAACTGAAATGGACTGGAATGGGCCACTTCACATCAAACGACCACCAGATCTACTACTGTGGACAAGAGGACCACAGAAGAAATGGCGTAGCCTTCATAATTAATAGTCAAGTGGCTAAAGCAGTGCTTGGATACAATCCAAAAAACGATAGAATGATCTCAATTTGAATTCAGGGCAAGCCATCTAACATCACAGTGATCCAAATATACGCCCCAACCACAGATGCTGAAGAAGCTGAAGTAGAGCAGTTCTATGAGGATCTGCAGCACCTACTGGACAGCACGCCTAAAAGAGATGTTATTTTCATCACGGGAGACTGGAATGCTAAGATGGGCAGTCAAATGACACCTGGAATTACAGGTAAGCATGGCCTGGGAGAACAAAACAAAGCAGGACATAGGCCGATAGAATTTTGCCAAGACAACTCACTCTGCATAACAAACACTCTCTTCCAACAACCTAAGAGACGGCTTTATACATGGACTTCCCCAGATGGACAACACCGAAATCAGATTGACTACATCTTTTGCAGCCAAAGGTGGCGGACATCTATACAGTCAGTAAAAACAAGTCCTGGAGCTGACAGTAGTTCAGATCACATACTTCTTCTTGCACAATTTAGGATCAGACTAAAGAGATTAGGCAAGACCCACAGATCAGCTAGATATGAGCTCACTAATATTCCTAAGGAATATGCAGTGGAGGTGAAGAACAGATTTAAGGGACTGGACTTAGTAGATAGGGTCCCAGAAGAACTATGGACAGAAGTTTGCAACATTGTTCAGGAGGCGGCAACAAAATACATCCCAAAGAAAGAGAAAACCAAGAAGGCAAAATGGCTGTCTGCTGAGACACTAGAAGTAGCCCAAGAAAGAAGGAAAGCAAAAGGCAACAGTGATAGGGGGAGATATGCCCAATTAAATGCAAAATTCCAGAGGTTAGCCAGAAGAGATAAGGAATTATTTTTAAACAAACAATGCGCGGAAGTGGAAGAAGACAATAGAATAGGAAGGACAAGAGACCTCTTCCAGAAAATTAGAAACATCGGAGGTGAATTCCAGGCAAAAATGGGTATGATCAAAAACAAAGATGGCAGAAGAAGAGATCAAGAAAAGGTGGCAAGAATATACGGAAGACCTGTATAGGAATGATAACAATATCGAGGATAGCTTTGACGGTGTGGTCAGTGAGCTAGAGCCAGACATCCTGAAGAGTGAGGTTGAATGGGCCTTAAGAAGTATTGCTAATAACAAGGCAGCAGGACACAACATCCCAGCTGAACTGTTCAAAATCTTGCAAGATGATGCTGTCAAGGTAATGCATGCTATATGCCAGCAAATTTGGAAAACACAAGAATGGCCATCAGATTGGAAAAAATCAACTTACATCCCCATACCAAAAAATGGAAACACTAAAGAATGTTCAAACTATCAAACCGTGGCACTTATTTCACATGCCAGTAAGGTAATGCTTGAGATCCTGCAAGGTAGACTTCAGCAATTCATGGAGCGAGAATTGCCACATGTACAAGCTGGGTTTTGAAAAGGCAGAGGAACTAGGGACCAAATTGCCAATATCTGCTGGATAATGGAAAAAGCCAGGGAGTTTCAGAAAAAGATCTATTTCTGTTTTATTGACTATTCTAAAGCCTTTGACTGTGTGGACCATAACAAATTGTGGCAAGTTCTTAGAGGTATGGGGATACCAAGTCATCTTGTCTGCCTCCTGAAGAATCTGTATAACGACCAAGTAGCAACAGTAAGAACAGACCACGGAACAACGGACTGGTTTAAGATTGGGAAAGGAGTATGGCAGGGCTGTATACTCTCACCCTGCCTATTCAACTTGTACGCAGAACACATCATGCGACATGCTGGGCTTGAGGAATCCAAGGCTGGAGTTAAAATCGCTGGAAGAAATATTAACAATCTCAGATATGCAGATGATACCACTTTGATGGCTGAAAGCGAAGAGGAACTGAGGAGCCTTATGATGAAGGTGAAAGAAGAAAGTGCAAAAGCTGGCTTGCAGCTAAACCTGAAAAAAACCAAGATTATGGCAACCAGCTTGATTGATAACTGGCAAATAGAGGGAGAAAATGTAGAAGCAGTGAAAGACTTTGTATTTCTAGGTGCGAAGATTACTGCAGATGCTGACTGCAGTCAGGAAATCAGAAGACGCTTAATCCTTGGGAGAAGAGCAATGACAAATTTCAATAAAATAGTTAAGAGCAGAGTCATCACACTGACAACAAAGGTCCGCATAGTTAAAGCAATGGTGTTCCCCATAGTAACGTATGGCTGCGAGAGCTGGACCATAAGGCAGGCTGAGTGAAGGAAGATAGATGCTTTTGAACTGTGGTGTTGGAGGAAAATTTTGAGAGTGCCTTGGACTGCATGACCATCAAACCAGTCCATCCTCCAGGAAATAAAGCCAGACTGCTCACTTGAGGGAATGATATTAAAGGCAAAACTGAAATACTTTGGCCACATAATGAGAAGACAGGACACCCTGGAGAAGATGCTGATGCTAGGGAGAGTGGAAGGCAAAAGGAAGAGGGGCCGACCAAGGGCAAGATGGATGGATGATATTCTAGAGGTGACGGACTCGTCCCTGGGGGAGCTGGGGGTGTTGACGACCGACAGGAAGCTCTGGCGTGGGCTGGTCCATGAAGTCACGAAGAGTCGGAAGCGACTAAACGAATAAACAACAACGAAGCAGAGAAAACCATTGCCTGCATGATTGTGAACACTGTAGGTATAGACACGTCATGGCATCTTAACATTTTCTATTAAATGTCTACGGTCAGTTTTCATTTCCGCTTAGGGAGGAGGAAGACAAAATGTCCAAATCAGAAATTCATGAGACTGTCTTGCGTCTCGTTGAGGCCCGAGTAGTTTAAAAGAAATCACGAGCAGCTCTAGAAGCCAATCAGAAAAGAGGCGGGATTGGAAGAACTTGAGGGGGCGGGCACAGACCACGGAGGCGTTCTATGTGAGTGACGTCACTGGTTTTAGAAGCAGATGGTTGACCGGCTTCCTCAAGATTTGGGGGTTGGGGGTTTTTTGTGCCAGTTCTCCTCCAGCTTCCCCCACCCCACCCCCATTTCTGAGGCGCGCGGGAGCAGCGGTAGAGGCGGGGCTTTATGCAAATGACAGGATGTGACTGCGCGACGGGCGAGACGGGGGCGTAGCCGGTTGTCCTCCACCCCACTCCCTTCACTTTCTTCACAGTCTCTGCTGAGCTGCGGAGGAGGCTGGGAGTGCGCGCGTTGGTTCTCTTTCTCCTTTCCCCCGACAGGTGGGTCTCTGCTCTGCTCCCCCCGCTCGCCTTTTAAAGGGCTTGTCGTTATGGCGGATCCCTGGCTCTGCTGTCAGAAATGGCTCTTGTTGTTTGAGAGAGGGGAGCGACGCGGCTTCCCCCGACAATTCTTAGTTTTCAGTCTCTGGGTTTGCCTTCGACCTCGTTTAGCTGTCCTTAGAGCTTCTTTTCCACCGTCCCGTTTAACTTCGGTCAGGAATCCCGCGCTTCCTGCGTTATTAATTCGCCTCCTCCGTCTGAGCGCCCCGGGAGGAGGAGTTAAAATACGAAGGGAAGTTAACGGCGACTGAGGATCGGCCTGCTTTCTGCTTCCTTTGAGAGGTTTTGCTGCTTGCTTGGTCTACTGCGGTCCCTCGTCTCCCAAATTCCCAAACGTTGCAGTCGCTGCAACCAGATGCCGTAGCCTGCCCTCCACCCCCTCAAGCTTTCTGTACTGGGTTGCATCTGATCTTCTTGAGCAGGGTTTTCCCCGCGAAACAAAAACCCGTTCATGATATTGTACTGTATGGGAGATCTAAAAGTCGTCCGCAATTCGCAACACTTCTGTTCTCCCACCGTCTCGTACCGCAAAGAATTCGTTTTATATGTGCGCAATGGCTTTTCGGCGGTTGTGTTAGCGCCGGACGTCTCTCTGAAAGTCCTCTCTCGTTTTGGCAGAACTCCGTTACAAACACGTTGCTGTGCCTTATCTGCTACAGATGATGGACGGGCCAGAGTGTTGAAATTTAGATTCAGAGTCTCTCTCAGCCTCAGTCTTGATCAGGGAAGATCGTGAACCTATTCCAATCTCTCAGCCTAACTTGTATGCATTGAAAGAATGCAATACCTGGGGTGGGGAATATATTTGATTAGCATAAGGTAAAACCAGGCTTTGAAATTAACAGCTATAACATAGAAGGGACTATACTTAAAAACTATAAGGACAAAGCTCATACTGTAAAGCTAAAGTTGTAAATGTGCTATAAAAGTAGTCTCTGTACTGTCATCTAGAAAACTAAAAGAACAAGCTGTGGCAACAAAACCTGTAAAACTGAATAACTGGAGATTAATACAGTAACATTAGGTGCCTTCCCTGCCCCATCCTTTATTAGGCTGACTTTTCCTGTACATATGTTTGCATACATGTGCACACCCACACAGTTCTATTCAATAATAGACTATCCCTCTCTCGAAACTCAATAGAAGAGAGACTGTCCCTCTCTTAAAGCACAATATTTATTTGCTGCACTTACAGAACATTCCCAGGCTCCTTTCACACATCTTGACCAGTTTGTATTTGGATCTTAACATAGCAGTTAAGTCTTTTTTTCTTCCTCCATGATCTGCCTTTATCCAATAGTAACACGTTTCTGATAAGCTCTCAGATAATAAACGTAGTGATCCCCAGGCCCAGAGATTTAATATTTATAAAGACATTTACACCTCACACTCCAGTGTCATTTACAAGTGTTCTAGCTGAGTTATCCTCCCCCAAAGGAAAAACGGTTAAATAAAACCTCTTGAAAGTAGTTTGTAAAAAACCCCTGAAAAGCCTCCCAAAGAGAAAATGTCTTCAGTTTCTGTAGGAGTGAATTGGAGAGAAGGTAAATAGATTTCCTAGGTCAGAGTTCCACATTTCTGCTAATTGTGACAAGCATTTATTATTTGCCCCCCCCCAAAAGGTCTTAGCTTCCCTTGCAAGTTAGAGTTGAAAAATGGGTAAGAATAATCCCCAGTTGCAAGGAGCCTTTCTGTATGAAGGAGATGATTCCTGCCCATCTCACTCTTGTAGCTCAGAGGAAAGCTGAGTCTGGCTGTCCTGCAGAAGGTAGCCGTGACAGAACCTTGGTCTCATTCCCAGCTTTAGAATTGGAACAGAAATAAGGCAGTTTGATTGACACCACATGGACATTCAGGCCTAGTTCACATAACATGCTAAACTATAACAGAGTTCATTTGATTTGGGCTGAGTGTGTTGTTGAAATTCAACCAGCTGGGGCTCATTCAGTAAACAGTGGTTTGGCACAATATGTAAATACAGCTGCAATATGAGTTCAGTGGTTATGACTATAATTCTGTGTACATATATCTGAAAGTAACTTTCCCTGAATATAATTTGACTGACTTTTGCATAAACAAACAATTTACTAACACCGTTTACTAGAAAAACAACAGTGTTTCTCAACCTTGGCAACTTTAAGAGGTGTGGACTTCAGCTTCCAGAATTCCTCAGCCAGCCATGGCTGGCTGAGGAATTCTGGGAGTTGAAGTCCACACCTCTTAAAGTTGCCAAGGTTGAGAAACACTGACTTACATTCTGCAATAGAAATAAAGAAAACTCTTAGTTCTTTGCCATCATCCAAAGCCAACTGATGTTTGCAGCCTTAGCATTGATGGGAACCAAAGGAGTCCTGATGACAAAAAAATTGGCTGTTAATGATTACAAAGTTGATTATAGCCTCCAGCAGTTAGTGGACTCTGGCTTGACAATAGTATCTTCTTTCTTATCCCATTAACAAAGCTCTTCCTCTGTCCAGCCTTCCTTACACAAACATTAATCCTGAATATTGAACTATTATGTAAATGACTTGTACTGCTTTCTCTTTTTTCCTCAATCAGATCATTATTCCTCTCTCAGAGAATATTGTTTGAAAGATTTCTTTCCCGCCAACTAAAAATAAAATACCCAGTTTGAGAAAAAATGTGTTTATTTGTTTAACTTATGATTGGTGAAGGAAAACCCTTTTCTAACTCAGTTAATCATACATTCTTCTACTCACCCATGCAAACTTAATTTGGAAATAGATCCCACAGAACTAAGAGTAGCCCATTGCTGAGATGACATATGTAGAGTCCACTGTAATGTCTCTCCTGCCTTTCTTCCTTCACCTCTTTTTCTATAAATCTTTTGTTTTAAAAGAAATGCCAATATCTTGTTTTGCTAATTATGAAAAAAAGTTTGAAAGTACATAAAGAATTTCTAGCCAGGTACAGTAATTTATGAGAGCCAGTTTGATGTAGTGCTTAAGGCATCAGGCTAGAAACCAGGAGACTGTGCGTTCTAGTCCTGCCTTACACACAAAGCCAGCTGGGTGACCTTGGGCCAGTCACACACACTCAGCCCTAGGAAGGAGGCAATAGCAAACCACTTCTAAAAAACCTTGCCAAGAAAGTGCGGGGACTTGTCCAGGCAGTCTCCAAGAATCAGAGACCATTGTGCAGATAAAAAACCAACGCCCCACCAAACCCAGTAATCTATATTTGTTTACAGCATTTTGTCAAACCAAGTAACTGTTGAAAGTTACGCTGTTATGGAACCTGTGTGGTAAACACTCAAAAACCACAAAGGGACAGATCAAAGTTCTGTGGTCAGGGACAGAAACTTTAATTGCTTGCACACCTTGTTTCTCTTTCCAGATTTTCAAGACCACTCACCCTTATACCGCTAGGTAAAGAAAAAAAAATGAAACAGTTGTATAAGATGTAGGAAATGAAAAAAAACCAAAACCATAGAAGCTATCAGTCCAGATGGTTAGAAGAGAAGGGTTTGTGTAAAAGGAGGAGAATGTAACTAGTTAACAGAAGTTAATCAGAGCCAAATAAGTCTGAATGTTTTTGTTGTAGGAAGAAGTACATCTTCATCTTTTATAGTTAATAAAATATCTTCTTCCTCTTAAATAGGATTTCAGTATTGGATTCTTAAATTCAACTTCTTGCAAACAAGTGCATATAAATGCAGCGGTGCAGTCACTAATGAGTGTTTCATGTTAATGCCCGGATGTCATCACTGCTTTGTGAGCAGCATTTGCTGCCAGTTGGCTTCCAAGTGGAATTCAGGATGCCGGTTGTTACCTATAAAGCCCTTCATGGAGGGGCCTGGTTATTTGAGGGAACACCTGTCTCCAATAGTTTCCACCCATCCAGTACAGTTGGGCAAAGTGGGTATGCTCTGGGTTCCTTCCATTAAATATTGTCATCCTGTAGGACCAAGGAGGTACACCTTCTCTGTCTGGCCTCTGGATAGCATCCTTCCTCTCCTGAGATATGTACAGTTCCCTCCAAATATTCCATAAATCTATTTATTATTAATTTTTCAAGATATAATTAAGACACATAATGTAGAATATAAGACCTAATCTCTTAAGACCTTATGGAACACCCTCCCTCTGGCGATTCGGGAAGCCCCCACCTTTTTAGCCTTTCCGAAGGCCATTAAGACTTGGCTTTTTACCCAGGTGCTGGGAGAGGATAAAATAGAGTAAAAGGAATGGAATGAGGGTAATTGGAGCTTGCTGTGGGGCATCCTTAGGGGGTGATTAAGACACAGACTTTTGGTTTTTGTTAGATTTACTGTTTGATTGTTTTATGGGTGTTTCATTGTTACTGGTTTTACTGTTGTGAGCCACTCAGAATTGTTTAAGGTGGGCAGCCATATAAATATTTTAAATAAATAAGAAAGACCTGGCTCTGTTCCTAGCCTGGGGTTAGGGTGTCTGTGGAGCTCCTGGCAGCTTTTTGGCTGCTATTAGTTCTGCTTGGGTATTCAGGTTTTCCTTTTTATATTTTATATTCTTATATATATGTTGAATTAAACAGGGATGTCCCACTCCTCAGTTTGATTTAGAATCCAGTACACAACTGTGAGCTGCTGTTAGAGATTCAAAATATTTAAAACTTTGTTGGATTAGATCACTTTATGACTAGAAGTGACATCTGTTGCATTCTCCTCTGCCTTTGCGGTAATTGAGCTTTTCCTCAGTTTAATCCAAAGATCCACCTTTCCTGTAGCAGATTTATCTCATCCTGTTATATTGATTGATTATTTTTTTAACAATAGAAATGTCTTGTTTTATGATGCTTCAGAGTTATACTAAAGCAAGTAAAGACAAGCTTACGTTAAAAATTTTTCTTGTAATTGGTGCAGTATTATCTTGCATGATGGTTGGCTGGAGTAATTATTCAGGTACTCCTGTATTGTGCCTTTTTGTACCTGTATCTGTTGCAGAGTCTACAACAAAAGAGAGGTTCCCTTTTGTCGAGTGTATGACTTAGTGCTACATTTTAATTTCTAGGATGTCTTCAGTTTCTTTTCTGACTATTCAGACTTCCTTAAGGCATTGCTCATAATAGTCCTCAGCCAAGGGAATGCTTTGTTTATTAAATAATATCAGAGGTATTCAAGATGCTGAATTTTGAACCTTGGACTAATACTTGCATCTGCCTAAGTTGGGTAGGGAAGTTGCACTCCTTCAGCTAAAAGGAGAACACTGTAGGAGATGGATGTTTTAAAACAGAAATCAGGGGTAATTAAATGTGATGTGCATATATAGGCAATATGGCAGAATCATAATTGAAAGAGATTTGTATGAATTCTTGGGTCTAGTCTCACCCTATACTGTAAATTTGATATTTTTTACTAATTCTCAGACTGCATATTATGAGTGAAACTGGTACGCTTGAAGAAGTAAATAAGTCAGAGGTTATCACTTGCCACATCCACATGGTGTGGCATCCTGAGAACAAGTAATCTAGGGCAGCTCTTTTTCGATATGATTGAATCTTCCAATTGATTCAGAAACGTAATCTGACCTCCGAGAAAGCTATTCATGCCTTCTCAGTCATGGATAAAAACTGCACTGGTAACAGAAGTACAAGAGAAGGATGTAGATGAAGGCAATACATTGTTTTATTATCTAAAGAAGATCAATAGATGTGGGGTATTAGAATGATGTATCTTCCTCTTAATTTTGGGGATAAAGTATGTCTGCTAACAGAAGGGTTGAATATACTGTCCTAAAGCATCCGTAATCTTCATATAGTATTAATTCTCCACTTTTGCCAAATTAGGGGTGAAGTATGAATTGTTTGTTAACTAGATATCTTCTACTCTGAAACAAAACTTTCTTGGTTTAGATTTGTTTTTAAAAGTGGAGTGAGCGTACAGATTTTAGAGATCCTACTGATAACAAATAAACAGTTGGCACAATTTTTGTCAGATGTTGTTAGTTTAAAAACTGGGATGCATGTATTCTATATCTGGTGATTTGCTTGTGCAACTTAACATTAGAGAAACAAGTCTACGTGATCCAGATTACATACACATTAAACTTGTGGTCCTATTGTATGATGCAGTGAGAAATATGTATCGAAGACCAATTTAGTCATATTTGACAGGAAAAATGCAGTGAACAGTTGCATGTTATACATACATAACAGAAAGAGCAAGTGGATGAATTATGTATTTTGACAGAATATTTACTAGATGAATGGAGAAATATTAAGACATGCAAGTGCTGGGACAGTACTTCTGGGTGGTATGTGATCTGTTGCATGGAATGAAGCAAAAATGGCTATATACATATACATATACATATGAATGTGTTTCTGCTTTCTTTGTTATATAGAACTGAGAATTTAACTTTTTGTTTAGTTATTTAAATATTTAAATATTTATTTATTTAGCTGCCCAGAGTCATTGCGAGTTGGGAGGCATACAAGTTTAATAAGTTGTTATTATTAGGTTTGTAGGCTGTCTCATTCACGACAGCAACTTATAGCAATATATGTATGTCAGAAGAAACATAAAATTAAATCGAACGTGGCAGGATTGGGTTAAGAAGGATGTGTAGTAAAAGAAGAAGAAGAAATAGGGTCCGGAAAGAATAAATGCTGAATAGAATTACAAAACAAATATTTGCAAAATAAATATTGTATATACTGAATTGCAGAACTAATATTTGAAGAAAGGATTGATTGAGAGGAATGAGAAGACTGAGAAGATTGTGCTTGATTGGAATTGATGAGATCCTAAAACACAGAGTAGAAGCCAGCAACATAATGCTTGATGAAATGAAGTTTGGGAGTTACTTAATTTGGATTCCATCAGCATGGGACCCTCTGTGTTTAATGGGTTCTAATCTGATCAGTGACTGGTGGGCTGGAAAGAATAGCCTTTGGGGCTCATTATAAAGCTTAGGCAAGTTCATAAAAATGTAGTGGTTCATCAAGTAAATGGTCTCATGCCATTCAGAGTTCTGAAAGTTAGTGTCAGGCTCCTTGACAGAACCTTGGTTTGTTTTCAACTTGGATAGAAGCTCTCAGACATTCGGCACAAGTAGAGAAGAATATTTATTGCATACTAGACATACAAAATTGATTGCCTATATCCGTGTGAGGGTTGCAAATTCCGTCTTTTACCCATGGCACTGCAAACCACTGTCTTTTCTCCCCAGCATGTTTCAACAAAATTTGTTGTCTGTTTATGTAACTGACATCTCTGCCCTGGGAATTCCTGGCTTTTGGCAGGACTCTGCATAGTCATATTTAAATGTAATTTAAAATTGAAAAGGTGTCCAGGGTAAGAGCAAAATAATATATGTTAAAGCTACTTAGTGTCACAAGTATTCTGCTGAATGAGTATTGCACTAGCTGGAGTTTCCAGACTTCTTTAAAAGGCAATTTTGTATTGAAAGCATTTCTAGTATTGTACTTCTGTAGCAGGGTTTGCAATAAATCTGCAAAAAAAACTTGGCCAGGCTTTTGTGGGACCTGGAGATTTTAAGTTTGTTGATAGAAGTTAAAATGTTTTCCCGTTTATAAGGTTCAACAGTTATTCCCAGTCCTTGACTTAGCAGCAGCTCATGATATGCTTTTGGTTTAAGATGAGTCATTAGTTGCTCACATTTTTTTTCTTTCAAGATAAATTTAAGTAGCAGCAGGAGTTGCAAAAGGCAGTGTATGACAGCGTGGGCACAGAGGAAGCACTAAACTCTGTGGAGAACTGGCCTGTAGCCTTTGCTGCAAGGCTGTGCATACTGCATTTTAAAGTTTATATATCTAATCGTCTCTGATTATTCATCCTGTCTGGTTCTGTGACTTGCCAAGTTCTGAGAGGATCTGTACAGCATATTTGCAGCTGTGGAGTCATAGGACTACATTTAGCTGAGGATTAAATTATTTGGGCACATCTTAAACTGTGCTGGCCTTCTTTGTAATGGTTTCTTGAATGCTGTGGGCCGCCCCAATATTATTCATGGTACATAATGTATTTTCTCATTAATATGATCAAAAAATCCTGGTAATAGCTTCAGCATTTCTTTAATAGTTCTTTTTTAACACACCTTCTTCACTGCTTATACTTTAAAACTGAATGCAAAAGGAAGATTCTTTCACTTGTCTTAAATTGCTTTCTGAAGTGTTTAGCTTTTGTGTTAACTAGATCATAAATTTATTGGGCACAATTTGTCTTAAAAAGTTTCTGGCAGATTTAAAAAAAAATCTGCTATGCTAACACAGTTTTCTTCATAAGGATAGGTAGACAGAACCTCAGCCTACTGATTTTTGCAATACTGTAGATTACTTAAATAGTTGGGAATCAGGAGACATAGAATTAAGAAACAGAATGTCTTTGAGCAATGTCAAAAATAACAGGAACTTGTTTGCAATATTACACTCATGTTTTCTTTTATATGAAAATACAATATTTCTGTCATAGCTGGGCTGCAAATATACAGATGGCTAGACAGCAGCAAGAGGCACAACCCCTCTCCCCCTTTGCTGCCATCTACTGATTATCTGGATATGGGCAGCCCATATATGGTAATCCTACTATAGGTGTTTTTTTCCCCACAGAACAAAGAGAAAAAATTAAACATGAAGGAAAAAGAAGGGGAAAAAAGCAGTGCAACAGCATTTATACATATGAGCTTTTCATACATCTTCAATATATAAAATTTTACAGAACAATTTCAGTAAAGGATGATCATATTTCATTGTAATTGCCTGTATATTTTCCATGTCTGTAAACAGTTTGTTCATAAGTCACAAGTAACATTGAATAGTTGGGTTCATAAACTGATCTTTTTAGTGTTGAAGGAGTAATCTCTTAGCAATAAGAATGGCATAAGGAATCCATTGGCATTGTCTAGGCATCAGTTTCTATATAATAAGTGTGTAGTTCAAAACAATACAGATGCCTGAAAATATGAAATGTCATCTCAGAGTCAAATTAATATATGTAATTACTTCTTCCCAGAATGTAACAACTTTGGGATATTGCAAAAATGTACTTTTTAATCATTGTACTAGATTGGCACACATTTTTTACATTGGCAACTATAAATAGAATCCCCGGAACTTAAACATGGAGGGAGGCTTGGAAGGTAAATCATGATTGTATTTTCATATGAAAGAAATAGTGTAATATTGCAAACAATTTTCTGTTATTTTTGACATTGCTGAAAGACATTTTATTCCTTAGTTCTAAGTATACGTACCCTGATTCCCAATTATTTTGGATCAGCACTTAAGATGTGAAAGGCCCCTGCCATTTATTATTTTTAAGGTGATAGTGGGATGATCTACTAGTAAAGATTTCTCTGAGGTAAAAAAGGCATGAATACAGGGAACCTGATAGTGTTTCTTTTTTTCACTTGAAAATCTAATACAAAAAAAAACCCCTTTGGAAAACTGTATAAAATGCATATTGGAGAAGTTGTATTTTTAAAGTTAATCTTAGGATAGTTGCATTAAAGACGTAGTACTTTAGAGAAGGCTGGATATAGCATGATGATCACACTATCGTGGACCAGATTTAGACTGATCTAAACACCTTTATGGTGGACCTTTGAGCTATAGTCAGAAATAGAATGGATCCAGCAAGGCTGCTTATTCCTGATATAGGCAAACATTCAGTCTTCAGTTTTGGTTAATTAGAAAGGCATGATGGAGAGTGTTATCCATTGTATTTTTGTAGCGTGTCTATGATTGGAATTACAGTACTGCCAAGTAAGCTTAAAGCACTCCAACCTATGTTTCCCTCAGATTATCACGTAGGTAGAATTAGTGCTTATATAGAACTTCAGAATGTTCCAGTGCTTCGTGCAGTTTCTCAGTATCCTTAAGAATATTGATATACTTTTCAGGGTTGCTTCACTGAAACAACTCCCTTGAGATCATGAGCCTAACTGGGCAGTATCACAAATTGGTTTTGCTTTTGAGATGCAGTGCCCCTCCTGCTTTTTAAGGAGGGAATGTGTCTGCAAGGTGTGCTTGAAAACTGGCTTCTAAAATGTTAGAAAAGGCTGGCTGAGCAGCCAGTGAATATTTGCATTGAAGTAGGGGAAGAGGGAAGAAGTCAATTTACCTACCAAGAGAGCATTGTTTGTGTGAGATCCAGGACGTGGGTGTTCTTTACAAGAAAAGGGTTGGCAGCTGAAACAGGTAGAAGCAAGCCCTCAGTCAAGAGTGCAACTAGGTGCAAAGTCAAGGGTCATCCTCCCCAAGGAAAAGCAAGAAAGGCTAAGAGTAGTGCCCTTGGAATAATAAGGTCAACAAAGTCAAGTGTGGTGGCAAAGATAGGAAGGCACTTAGGTTCCCTTTCTAGCAAGACCCATTTTATTTTTCCTTTGGTGGGTTTTTGCCACCAGGGTAGAGATGGGGTTTTTTGGCAAAGATCTGCTGTGTTTTTCACTGTGTTGTGTAACAAGCAACTTTGAATGTTTTTTTTTTTAAAATAAGACATGTAGCTTTAAGGAAAATGTGATCTATGAAAGAGAAGGAGATCTATGAAAATATAAAAAGTTGCTGGGTAGAAAAGACAAGAGTGGATCTTAGTTAGAAAGGACCTGTTCAGTTCCCTAGAGGAGGGTGGCAGTCGTAAGCTCCTAGACTGAATCTGAGTTGTACAGGGCTTCCCAGCTTGTACTGATAAGTGAGGGGGCTGCTGCCTTTCTAAGTATTTAAAAAATGGTGACTTACAGACATGTACTTGTTTTGTCTTTCCAAAAGGTTTGGTAGAGCCCATTGTACGACCTAACATCACTTTGTACCCAATCAAACCCAATGCATGTCTGAAGGCTCCCCTTTGCTCTTTCAGACCATGAAATCCGGTACTGGCATGGCATCAAGAGCAGCCACAGTTCTCTCTCTTTCTCCTCATCACCCAAACTTATTCTGACTTCTTAGCATCTTGCTTGATTAATGGTTCTTGGAAGCTCAGAAGCATGCAACTAAATTGAAAATCACCAGTTGGCCTTATAAAAGTGATTCTGATCTTTTTTCTTCCCACGACCAAATTGGCTAATGCTCTTTTTGTACAATAAAACTCTATGGATTTGGGATTTCAAACAGCTATTTCCGTTAAATAACTTTCCAGCCATAGGAGTGAAAAGGTTTCACAAAGAAAGAGGGACAGGTGGCACTAGCTAGCAAAAGATGGGGAATCATCAGTCTCTCTCAACTGAGGCAGGATGCAGTTCTTATAAGACATCTTGTAAGAGATGTCTGCCAGACATCTAGCTTTGTGATTGCTACATTTATCCTAGTCAGATGTACAGGTGTGCAGAAGTAAAATGCAGCAGCTAATGCCCTGAAACCAAGATGTTATAACTTCAGCCAACTAGATAACTCTCTTGTTTCTTTTTGAAGTATTTGTTTGGAGTCTGTCTGTAATGACTGGCTATTCAAAATAGTAATCAGACTCACACAGGTATTCTTTGGATATCTAATTTAATAATGAATAGTATGCAGAAACACAGGCAAAGCTGAGAATACTAAAAGCGTGGGATTTCTCCCAATTAATTCACAAGCAATCCCAAGCCCCTCCCCCCAAAGTCAGTACAATTCCATCTCCTTGCAGGTGTTCCTAACAGTTCCTGCCAGTCTCTGGGTAACATCCTTGACCAGTCGAGATAACCCAAACATGCATTCCTCTGTACTCGCATCATCCAGCTCACTGCCTGGCACCAAGGAACTGTAGCAGCCCCCTCCTGTGCAATAACACGTGTCAACACCAGCATGGCATGGGAACTGGGTACGATGTTTCAGGAATAGGAACCATGACACTGTCTTTCTCAAGGATAGTTTCTATTGAGGTATTGCCCCAAACATAGGCTTTCAGCAAGCCCATTGTATTATATGCTTTGTGTGTTTGTGTGCTCATGGCATTTTCAGGTTAGTCTTGACCCCTGGCAACTGCCTGGACAGGTGCATGCAGACCTCTTGGCAACTTTCAGAAGTGGTTTGCTATTGCTTTCTTGCTAGGGCTGAAAGAGAGTGGCCCAAATTCACCCAGGTGGCTTCAGGCCTAAGGGGAGACTAGAACTCAGTCTCCCTGTTTCTAGCCTGGTGCCTTTAGCAACTACACCAGACTGGTTCTCCTCATATGCTTAGATCATCCTTATGATGAGAATCCAGTTGAGCAACATTTTCTTCTGAACTGGAAGAAGACACAGGCTGCCCTAGAGCAACCTCCTTCACTGCAAATGGAATGTGTGCTCACTGGCTGTGACTCTCAACACAATAATGAACAATTGAGGCTCTGGTTATCATATCTCTTAATAATAAGTCCTTCCCTCTGCCTGGGCAGCTGTATTGACAGAAGGAGGCCACCTAAAATATGGGAGCACTTGGAAGAGGCTTTTGATTTGCAGAAGTATATAACATCCATTTAAAAAACAAAACAGCTTTAGGGCAAAACAGCCTAAAAACAGATGGAAGGCTGTGTGTGTGTGTGTGTGTGGTCTCATGGAGGAAAGCAGAAGGGGAATGAAGCATGTATGCTAGGCCTGCAAATCCCTTAAATGAGTTTCAAATGTAACCCCACCCTTCCTGGCTAGCCTACATCTCTGGAGATCTCTCTGGGCTTCCTTCAAGTACAGGAAAAAAATTCTCATCTACCTCACCTAGGTAGGTGGGAAACTTTACATTGCATGCCTCACCCCAGCAGGGTTTAAAGTCTGAGATTTCCCGGAAGCTCTTCTGGCTCCAGAAAGTTTCATGATGCCCTGATCAAAGGAGAGGCAGAGAAAGTTCCTTCCTTGTCTTCTAGCCTCCAAGAGCCTTGCAGAACAGGAAGAGAATCCCTTGCCATGTAAAGATACTGGAGCTGAGCACCAAGGCAGGCCCATTTAGCTGTAGTTGCATCTGAAAACCAGGCCCTCCTAATTCATTCCTTTATAATATGCATAAGTAAAAAAGAGATTGGGTTCTTATACTAAAACAACATTTTCATGTTCTTTTTTAATTCTTACAAAGATCCCCTAGTTACTTCAGAAAGAAAGATTCCACAAAAACAGAAAATTGAAACTCGAGCATGTGCATGTTTGTGAATATCAAATGGTATACTTGGTGTCTGATTAGATCAGTTTCATCTCCAGTTACTTTTAATATCTTTTGGAAGAGGATTCTGTAATGGGTATGATACTACTGAAAAGTTGCTCTCCTAATTTTGACTTAACACATTTCTGTAAAAAATGTAAAGGCAAATTTGTTTAGTTATTCTGGCCCTGAATACCTTGAACTGGGCCTGGGAACAAATTGGGTGCCAATTACACAATACTCCAAAAAAGTAAGAATAATCAAGCATTTATTGCTGGGAATTCTAATTAGTAGACTGTAGAAATTTAGATTGTATGTCCCAATTTAGATGTCTAATTTCTTAACCTTTTTCTATTGTCAAGTAAACATGTGCTTATATGAGTCATGTCACGCAATTAAACTGTTACACACAGACATACTGTATGTACAACTGATTTGTTTGTATATAAAACAGGTAAAACATTACAAGAGAGAGAGATTTTTGTGAAGTACTTTTCCTTTTTTTGCAAAGATAAATAAGACACAAATTGAAAGCCAGTATAAAAATGATGCTACCATTTTGGTGGGGAACAAAATAGAAAATCTAATAATATCTCACTTTTTTTTTTAATCTTATGGCATAGCAGTTTGGTGTTCATGCTGTTTTTTCTTGCTGGAAAATCCTTGTGAGGTCCAGCAGCCAGATGTGTAGATAAGTCATGTTGCCCGGGGTGCACCATGAGGAGGCTAGTCTACATTGCACCAAGTTGGGCTGAGAGAGAGTGACTGGCCCAAGGTCACCCAGCCGGCTTTCATGCCTAAGGCGAGACTAGAACTCACAGACTCCTGGTTTCTAGCCCAGCACCTTAACCACTAGACCAAACTGGCTCACTGTGTCAGCACAATCTGCTTTCTCTAAGAAAGAGGGAATGTGGAAGACCAGCCAAGGCTGAACAAAGCATTTCTGACTACAGCAGCCGCTTAGCAGCCAATTCCAATTTTAGGAGCACTTCTAAACTGCAAACTTAATTCTTGGGTAGAAGTAAAACCCTACTCTACTCCTTATAATGTGGTTGGAGTTCTGTTTTTTGTTTCAGATTATTTAATTGCACTATGATTGATTTACTGAGTAATCATTTTGATAGCTGTATTTAAATAGCTCAGAATCGTTTTGATTGCAGTGAGTGTCAGAACTTTACAAAATCCAATTAAAAACAGGTCTGCCTGCACCTTTGTTGTTGCTCTGCTGGCCTCTATGCTGTGCAGCAACATCTCTGCCTGAGTTGTTTGACTCCACTACTGGGTTTGTAGTGGACTCTCCAAGACTGATAGGTTTCAGCTTGCCCTCATGTGATGCAGAATGTGGAGCTGCTCAGGAATTCAGCACCTATAGACCTGACCAGGTTGCTGAGGGCTTGAGACTCACAAGTGGTCACACTTTAGATCTGGTTTTTGTCTCTTGGAAGTTGTGGCATGACTGATTAACATCAGTCCTTCATCACAGTCAGATCACTCTCTGGTTGCTCTTCGGTTTGCTGGTGCTGTCTCCCCCTTTCCCCCACAGGGAGCATGGGCCTATTAGGTTGCTCTGCCCTTCACTGCTAGAGGTGTTGTAAAAGATACTTGGGATTTCCAAGTAGCCAGGATCTTTTTGCCCCTCATGCTGTCTCTCACAAATGTGCAATGATTACTTGCTTGCCTATATAGAAAAGGCATACAATTATTAGTAGATAGAAAAGTTACTATTTTTATCCTGGAATGTAATATGTTTCCTTCAAGAAAAAACACTTTTCATTGTCTGGTATAGAAAGAATAGCCATCAGTACCTGTAAGCTCTATCAAAACAAGTACTTAAAAATGGACATCTAATGATTCTTTTCCTGGGATTTGTCTTTTAGTAACATACCACAATTAAGAGATGGCAGTAATGGAAATAGCTTGCCAGGACAACGCAGAGCCAGCTACTGGATCTCCAAAGGATCTCCTAATGGGAAAAGGGCCAGAAGAGGTAGTGAGTGAAAAGAAAAGCAGTGTTTGCAAAGTAGAGGAGCCAGATAAAAAATTGTTCCATGGACCATGGAAGATCCTGAATGATGTGATTGCTAAAGGAACTGCCAAGGAAGACAGCGGAGAAGGGAGCTTAGCCTCAATCTCCATCATTGCCCAGGCAGAATGTAAGTAGGAAATGACACACTAATGAAAGGAGGAGAAGCTGAAATTGGGTGTGTGTGTGTGTATGGAAGTATAATTTTCTGTTCTGGAAAGATGTTGGGAGCCTCTGAATAGATTTTCAGTCCTAATAAGAACATTCAACGGGATATCATGATTATTAAGAAGGAAGTGCTTCCTGAATATTTATTTATTTATCAAATTTGTCACCGCCCATCTCCTCCGACCTGAGGGACTCTGGGCGGTTTACAACACAGAATAAATATACAATAAAAACTCAAATAAATAGACAGTAAAATTCCAATAAAATCCCATTAAAAACCAAAACAATTTCTTAACTACCCCAGCTCATAAAATCCAGATGGCTATGATCTCTTCAACCATCATGTAGGAGGGGCACTTCAAGGCACCAGCCAACCCCAAGTATGTCGATTCTCCTTCCTGCCCCAAGCCCGGTGGCAGAGCCAGGTCTTCAACTTCCTCCGGAAGGCTAAAAGTGATGGAACTAATCTTACCTCCGGGGGCAAGTTGTTCCAAAGGGCGGGCGCTACTACCGAGAAGGCCCGCCTCCTGGACCCTGCCAGATGGAATTATCTTATTGACGGGGTCCGCAGCATGCCCTCTCTGCATGAGCGGGTGGGACGGGTTGATGATACAGGGAAGAGGCGGTCCCTCAGGTGAGGCGGTCCCATGCCATGTAGGGCTTTAAAGTGATAACCAACACCTTGAATTGGACCCGGAAGCAAACTGGTATCCAATGCAGCTCACGTAGCAAAGGTGTTATGTGCGCCCTTCTAGGGGCACCAAAAATAGCCTGCGCAGCCACATTCTGGACCAGCTGAAGCTTCCGGATACTCTTCAAGGGTAGCCCCATGTAGAGCGCATTGCAGTAGTCTATATGGGAGATAACAAGGGCATGAGTGACCGTCCGAAGGGCTTAATTGCTCAAATATTAATTGCTCTTAATTCATTTTTCTTTTCCATCTCTCCTGGCATTTCCATCTCTCAGTGTCATCCCCTATTTTAATTGTGGTAGAAACATGCCCCCTAACCTGGAAAGCATAAGTTGCATAGAGTGCTTGTAATAGAACTACAATAAACCCTTGACTTAACAGACTAATGGGGACAGGAGCGTCTGCTACATCTGAATGTTTATCAAATGATGAAAGGAATTTTATGCATGTGTTACACCATTATACACACGCATAAAATTTTGTTATGTAACAACTAATGTCAAATTTAATGCATGTATAACATGCCATTACATATATTTAAAATGCTGAACAGATCTTGTTGCATCTAAAGTCCCCTAAACTAAGATCAGATAAATTGAGGTTTTAGTGTAATTTAGGCATGCTTAAAACATAGTGCGTCCTCCCATTCTCAATTGATCAGCACTCTTTTAACTTCAGAAGCAATCTGTGATATTGATTGATTGGTTATGTGCCATCAAGTCATTTTGGACTTCTAGCGACCAAACAGATAAATTTCCTCCATGACTGTGATATTACATGTGTATATTTGGCCATTAAGTCCAAATCTCCATTGGACATTTGAAACAAATTGCGCAGTTCTTTAGATTCCAGCTTGACTACTTTTGATGCAGTATTTGACTTCCTCCCCTACCCCATCCTCTGCAAGATACTTGCAGTCTTCCTTTGTGTTTTCTTGATATTTTATCAGATTTTAACTCTTTCTCTGTCTCTAATACTGATATCTGCTTTAGTTTGTCTGGTCAGAAAGCTGGATATAAATAGAACACAATAATAGTAATTGGCCTCACACTTTAGTGAAGCTGAATTCTGTAAAAGTATATGATTTTGGTCTTTCTTCCTTCATTATGGCATGTTTGGACTTTTTTTTTTTTTTTTGCTTTCTTCAGGTGAGATAAGCCAGGAGTTCAGTCCGACCTATTCAGAGAGGACTTTTATTGCTGACCCAAAACGATATGGGTAAGTTCTCCTTTGTAAACTCAAAGCAGCAAGCCCCTCCCCCACTCTTCACCCCCAATTCTCTTGCATAAAAGGAGGGGAATCCTTTGAATCTTAATGTTGGAAGGAGTATTATACCAGCAGCGTCCACACTGCTGGGGAGGGGGCGGTCAGGGGGCCATCAGAATAGGCAAGATAGTGGTCACAGCAGCGTGATTGCAGCTGTATCTTTTTGCATGTGCATGTGACATTGACAGGTACAAGAGGAGCAGGGCTCTTCAATCACATTTCCATGACTGCATCTTGCCTGCTTTGATTCATGCCTCTCACTCTACAAAGGCCATTGTCTTTTACTTTAGTTCCACTTTTTATCCTCGACTATGGTATCCATAGGGTATATAGGGTGTATATATATATATATATATATATATACATATAGGGATGCGGTGGCGCTGCGGGTTAAACCGCTGAGCTGTCGATCGGAAGGTCGGCGGTTCGAAACCGCGCGGCGGGGTGAGCTCCCGTTGCTCGTCCCAGCTTCTGCACACCAAGCAGTTCGAAAACATGCAAATGTGAGTAGATTAATTGGTACCGCTTCGGCGGGAAGGTAACGGCGTTCCGTGAGTCATGCTGGCCACATGACCCGGAAGTGTCCTATGGACAACGCCGGCTCCAAGGCTTTGAAACGGAGATGAGCACCGCCCCCTAGAGTCGGACACGACTGGACTTTACGTCAAGGGAAACCTTTACCTTTACTTTATGGTATCCATAGTTGTACTAGAATTACCAAATCATACTTCAGAGTGTTCTGCACTACATGACAAAAATATTTATTTAAAATGGTAATTTTGAAATGTCCTTTTAAGATTGTCAGGACTTCGTTAAAAACTAGAACAGTGGCAAGTATGTATTCCTGGTAAGACACATTGTCTACCATTGTAGATCTGGCAAAATCTTCAGGGAACTTTTAAGGTCTTAGTTCCTATGGGATAACTACAGAATGGTCTCACAGATATTCAGCATAACTGGAAAGCCTAGTCTAAATTTTGGAAGCAACATTCAGGCAAATTGGTTCTGTGATTGTGGAAAGTTCAGAATGACTGTTTTAAAAGAAGGGAAAGGTGGGGAAGGAATCCATATTATGTGTGAAAGGGAGCCAATGCTTGCCCCCTCCTTGGGTTTTGTATTTTGAAAAAAGAAAAATATTTGTGATTGAACTTTTAATGATACATTTTTTATTGTGATGTGAAGCAATCATATGAGCACAGTAAAATGTTTCTCGGACAAAAAACAAAACAAAACAAAAAAACTATTGTGTTTGTTGCTTGTTATTCACAGGCATTTTCTTTTCTGTTATGCCTAACTCTGCCTCTTGCCCTCACCACCCCAAAATATCAATCACTCAGGAAGCCTAACCAGTAAAGTTCATATAATACGTTTCAACATTGCTGTGAGCAAATAAATCCAGTGCCTGGCATGGCATGGCATTGCTTTCATTCTGATAAGGCTAAACACTTTGGCTCACTTTTGTCACTCATATTAAAATATTGTTGACAAGGAAAAATCTGATAAAATATGTATCTCTAGTGCTTCAATATATGATTTAAAAATTACATAGGTATAGTTTGTTGGAAATTGAAAATGAAGCATATTACAAGATGAAAAAATAATGTTTTCGCACAAATGTATTTATTCTTTTAGTTTGAGAACTTATTTATTATGATTATTCCAGATGTTCTCAAGATCTTAATGTGTAGCTTTCAGCTCTGCTAAATATGGCTGTGCTTTTTGTTGGTTAAACTAAAATACCTCTGCAATGCTACTTTCTGTGTCAGCCGGTTTTGCAGCCTTGATCAAATCCCCAATAATGTGGCTCATGCAACTGAAGGAAAAATGGCTCCAGTCTACTGGAAGGCCTTACATTGTGGCAAATCCCGGAAGAAACGGCGAAAGAGAAGGTCCTCCTTTGAAACACCAAAAAGAGTGGCCTCCCTAATTCGAAAGCCAAGGACTCCAGAGCAGGAGAGCTGTGTACCCATACCTGTGCAGGTAGGGCATATTCTACACTGCTTCAAATCATGCTTGGATGTAGCATTAATGAAGGCCACAATGGAGCATTAACCTCAGCAGTGCCTGTTTTCTTTCTCAGAGGCACTTGTGTTTGTAGTTAAATTAACAACAGAACAAATGAGCAACTGCTCAGACATCATATTTCACCCTTATGAAGTCTGTCCTGTAGCAAGCTGACAGGATGTATGATAAGACAAGGAGGTCCTGAACAATGAGAAATTTTTAAAATTACAATCTATAGTAGATGACATGTATGTCAACAGAACAAAAGAGGAGAGAGATCATTAACACAAATGATAGTTGTAGGTTTCCTTAACTGTAGAGGTTAGATATGGATGCAGACTTTCCCAAATTTGCTTGTCCTGAAACACATTCTGTACCCCATTAGTATGTCTGATAAGCAATCACCTTGCCTCCAAGTTCTGAAGGGACTCCTAAACTTGTCCAATAGGCAGGGCTGTTTGGCTACCACATGGTGAAAGCACCCAGAGAGCCTTAGCAAGTTAGGGCCAAACCAGAAATTCCCCGTCATCCTTCCTTTCTTCAGATTTAGAAGAGTTTTGAAGAACGTTCTTGGTCACTTTTTGATAGTGATGCTGCATTGGCCAAATCCAATGCAGGAAGCGGGTGTTACAGAAAAAGTATTTTAGTTATGAAAAGCAACCAGAAATTGTGGAAGTCTGCATAACAGTAATATTCAAAAATAGAGTGGATTACATATTCATAATTCCAGATAAGTCACTGATTCATATTTATTTATTTATAGATAAAATTCATTTAAAGTCATTACTCAGAGCTAGGAAGAAATTCATGTCCATGGTTCCCTGCTTGTTAGTTATTTTGCTTTTAACTAATTAGAATCTGGCAACTAAGGATTAATTGTTTGAAACAACTTTTCCAGGGTATCAGTGGAATTTAGAATGCAGTTGTATTGGTTAGCTTTCCTGGGTAGCTAACTAGTTCACTTTTCTTCCAGGAAGATGACTCTCATTTGGGCACTCTCTTCAATATCACTTCATGGCATTCAGAACTGTGTAAGGATTTGGGTTCTGATTTCAGTTCCTTTGAGAAACCCAGCCAAGTTTTATCTGCTAGCAAGTTGCACATGTTGAAGAACCAAGCAAAGCTAGAGTTACACAAGCTGATCAGCCCTGCTCAGTGCTTGAGTCATGTTTGGAAATCCTATACTCAGGACAATTTTGGCTCTCAACTGGAGACTGTGCATCCCTCTCCTTCGAGCAAATTTCCTCCTTATTTGTACGGCTGTGGCTATTTGCTTCCTGCTTTGAATCTTGGCCCTCTGAAGACTTATCTTTTTGATGAGCTTTCAAATGTAGATGGTGAATGTCACCTTTCAGACTTGAATCTGGCACATAGCTTTTCCAAATGTGGTCATCAGTCTGCAAAAAACACTTCAGACACTCTTTCTATGGATGAATTTCTGGTGGATGCATTGAAGGGAAATGTTATTCTTGGAGAACCAAGAAACTTAGCTTGTTTGGCCAAGACTTGGAAAGGAGATGGCTCAAGTTCAAAAGCGTGCCTTCAGGAAATTAATGAAAATGAAGGAGTATTACTTACAGAGGTGAGCTTTTGGAAGCTGTTAACAGGGTACCAAATGCATTTTTCTTGGGTAGGTCATGCTATGTTCTGCAAAGTAGAGTATGCAGGGATCATCACCTGGAGCTACATTCATATAAACAGCTTTGTCAGAGGCAAAATATATGATCAAAGGTATTACATGACAGAGAATACTTGCATTAAATTATTTGAAACTGCATGGGGCAGGGGGATCGCATCTTCCTGTATTTCCCTAGGTGGAAAAAATACTAAAAATCTGGCATAGAAAGAAAAAGTGATTTTCTTTCTTCTCCAATGGGCTAGCTTTCTAAAGAAAATGAGCTTTTAATGAACATTGGGCACAGATTCAACTCTCTATTTCTTTTATCTTGTCCTGGTATAGTCAAGGAGTGACTTTACTACATTATGCTGTTATAGTGGAAGTTCATTTTAATGAGCTTTAAGTTACTTAAAGTGAAATAACTCATATGGGAAGTAGTAGGGCCCTCCTTTGAAAGAGAAGCATATATACCATCCCATCATACTTGTTCATGTTTGAATATTACCAGAAGAAACTTGCTGAGTTCACACTTTATGCTAAGCCATAATATGTTTGGTTTTGATTTAGTGCTATATGATGTGTGAACAAAGTTGCTGTTCCTTATAAATTCATAGTTTATGATTTAGCACATGTAAATCCATCCAGCTGTGACTTACTCAACAATTCATAGTGAACGCAGTCATTGGTTGATTCACACATCATGCCATAATGGCTTAATTTGGTTTTGGATTATTGTATTGAAATGCAGATGCTGTATTTTTAAGATGTATGTGAGAACTAGAGCACTATTATTCAACAAACCATGGCTTAATATTTGGCTCTCAATAATAAAGCTCAAAATTTGGGCTAGATAGACTGGTTCTAGATTCTGGACAGACAGAAAAACGTATATAATGACATAGCATTTGTGATTTTTTCATGAAATTTATTGCCATAGGAGATGGAGATGATCATTAGTAACATTGGAAAGCATTACATAAGTTCATGACTATAAACCATGAAGCTATTATGTAGCAGTAAGAATACCCTTGAATCCCAGTTGCTATTTTCTTTATGGTGAGGAAGACTGTTGTCCTTATACATTGTTTATGGCCTTGTAAACATGCTGCTGCGCTTGATGCATTTTTGATGATCATGGACCTAAAGAGCATTTCACATGGTTTGTGGAATTGGGTATACTGTTTGTGCATGTACATTTATTTTTTGAAAGCAAGTTATTCATGGAAACAGTTAATCAGAAATGTTAAAAAAATGTTTCCATGTAAGACAAGCATCTGTTTGAAATCATTTTTATTGCATGAACCTGCTAATAGAAATCATATGTTTCTCACAGAGCCAAAGATGGAGGGGGTATGGAGAGGATTTCTTCCTGTGGAAGATCTGCTCCTCTGTTGCCTTCTAAAATAAATGGGATGGCTCCTGAATTCATGTCACCTTGTCACTCCCTGCCTGGGGATATCATTCTGTGGTGCACCTATTCCCTCTCCATATTGTGCTGTTTCCTTGGATTATGTAGCTTAATCTGAAGGGAGAGATGGCTATTGTAGTTCTTTTTTTAGAGGCAGGAGAAATCACTAGGTAGCCTTTGAGCTTTCTCAGCACAGATTCTGGGCATTCAAACATCGTATCAGCCTCTCTTAGCCGAGTGACTTGGCAGAAGTATTCACAGCTAGCATAGCCAGGGGCTGAGAATTATGGGAGTTGTAGTTAGAGAGAGAGAAAGAGAACACATACCATATTGGGGAGGGCTGTCCTACCAAAGAATGAAACAAAAGACATTTTGTTCAAAGCAAATTTCTAAGGCTCAAGAGTAGAGAAGAATCTGTAAACATGTGAGCAAGTGCCAGGATAAAATAGCTTTAAAAGGCAAGCTCTGAAATGTTTTTCCCCCTGTTCTTGACAGTAATTTTGGTACAGTCAATTAATTCATCCCCCTTTCAAGGCCTCTTTTTCTGTTTTTTTTTTCTCTGTTGCTAATCTGCAGAAACTCAAAGCTGTCGATTATGAGTACCGCGAGGAGGTTCACTGGACCAAGTATCAGGATTTGCTGGGCACGGGCTCTTTTGGAGAAGTGTACAAAATGGAGGACAACCAGACTGGATTTCAGTGTGCAGCCAAAAAGGTAGTACAGTATGCAAATCTGTTGCCTCCGAGGGAGGGAAAGCAGCATCAGAAAGAGGAAATGAAAGCTGCTTCCCTTTTCAGTGGAACTGCGGAGGTCTGGAGCGGTCACGGCGCTGATGCTTTGCTCAAACTTGTTTGTCACAGCCTCAAGGTCAAGCCAGAAGGCGTTGCCATGGTGACGCCAAACAGCAGAATCTCCAGCCAGCTGTGGGCGTTGGGTGTAACAGGCTGCAGGGGAAGGATCGCTCTTGTACAGCGGCCAAAATAGTGGCCTGCGGAGGCGATCTTAGCTGCTTTCTCCCTTGACAGCATGGACGGCAGAAATCATTTATACAATCTGTAACAGGGTCAAATAATAATAATAATAGAAGTTTCTTTAATCTGATCATTCAATCCTAGCAGTTCCGACTCCCTCCCTCCCTCCCTTCCATTGATGTACTCAGTGGTTTACTCCACTCACCCAATGAAGTGGGTTTGAGCCACAGCAGCTCACAGTATTATAAAACTGTTGGTCTTAAAGATGCCACCAATCTCTGTAATTGAGTACAAAGTATTGTGAGAGAGCGTAAGTTGCAACTTCTGTTTAGATAAAGCTGCAGCTTTAGGCAACTAGTTAGAGAGCTGATTTGTAGGTGTCTAGCCCTTTTTGTGACACATGTTGTGCTTGGGTGGCATTGCCTTCAGCAGCTGTCTAGGTTTCCTCCCTGTTGTGCATCATGCACCTTCAGACTGTTATGATTAATGCTGGCATTAGGTTCAAGAGAACAAGAGGGAGCTACATTAACAAGTTGAGGAGCTCAGAGGTTGTTATTTCATCATTCCTTTTTCTCCTCCATGCTCTGAATTCCCATTCTTTGTTTCATGCTCTGATCCAACTATTAGCAGCAGCTAGCATGCCAATGACTAATATTTTCTTTCTCTTCAGCAGTTATCCTCTTCTACAGACTTTTGTTTCACCAGACTATATATCATCTGCTTTCTTTTTAGCTTTTCTCTTGTCTGTAACTATGGTCAGGTTGCATTTTAATGTCTGGGTTGAAAAAACAAGCTGGAAAACTAATATTTATCTTCATTCATACAAAAACTACTAGGATTTGTTTGGCCTAATTTTGGACTCACACTAAATTAAAAGATCACGCTTTATTCTTTGACAGCAATAGTCTGAAAGCACAATTTGAAGTTAGTCTTTAGATCCCAGTTTGTTTCAACAAGAATGTGTTACTATATCAAACCTGCAATACTGGCTTATTCTTGTTTGTTTATGTCTTATCCTACCTGTTCAGCAGTCCACAGAGGTGTGAGGCCAAAGCAATGAAAAAGAAACACCTTTCGGTCTAAGCTGCTCTTGTTTGTCTGTAGGTTGAGTCATGGCAACTGGATTTCTTTCTTTTTGGTAGAAACGTTTCGCTGCTTGTCCAAGCAGCTTCTTCACTCTGGGCAAAGGTTGGTGAGGGGACCCCATATATGTCTTCAGGGTAGCTGCATTGTCCCTACACTTGAATGGCTGTTAATTGTGCCATGGAGGTGTGGAATGCCTTTGGGATGTCTTACTCCTAGATCCTTTGTTCATCCTCAAGTGGATCGTTAAGAGTGGCCTTCCTGGTGGTCTTAATCTTCCCGGGGACTGATGAAAGAGCAGCATGAAAAATGGAGGACAAGTTGTGTCTGAGACCTCTGCTTGTGCCAGATTATCTGTGCTTTTGCTGCTGCTTTCTGTACCTTGCACGTTGAAAGTGCAGTTTCAGTAGGACCAATCCAATATACCTTGTTGCCTAAGCTGAAGGGTAAGATTGCCCCCTTTCCTGGGTACATGTCAGTCAGATTAACTTCAGTAATGGCAGTGGCACAGCATTCTCTAGTGCAAATCAGGACAATAAACTAGCTTGGGACAAACATAGCACACTGTATGAGACTGACAACTGTCCTCCATCATTTCACTACTGTGGTTGATTTGCTATTTCTAGTTGCTCCTTACTGCCTCTTCAACAAAGGTAGAGGTATTAACTTGTGTTATATGAGCTGAGCAATACATGCACTAAACCAGATGAAGCATGTGGCCTGGGCTGGCTGTCTCTTTGTCTTCTCATTCAGGTTGGGACTTTTGTCAACAGCACTGTCAAGCACTGGGAGAAAGCAGGTGGGTAGAGCAACCCACCTAGCAACAAGCAAGTACTCTTGGTCCCACTGGTTCAGGAAGATGGGAATGCCCAGAGGGAAATGGTTGGCATTGCAGCAGTCACTCCTCAGTACAATATTTTTCTCTACAACTGAGTGGAAAGGAAAAAAAATAATCAGCACAGGGTTAGTCTAGGAACAGAAGTAAGCTTGTTTAGTTACTGTTAACAGCTGCGGAAGATCACAGAGGAGGTTCTTGTTTCTTGTTTGTGTAAACAATTTGTGGGAAGTTATCTGATGACATGGGGAAGCTGCACCAGCTCTTTACTGCTGCTGAAGTATTTGAGATACCATTCAAATTCTGGAAGAAGAGATGAAGGGAAATTAAGTGAGAAATTAGACAAACCATGATTGCTTTGTCACAGTAAACTGTGGAAAAAACAGATTTGGTTTAGCAATATGCATGAGCCGAGCTCCTGTCTCAATAATTAACTTTCTCCACCAGGCTCTGTAGATACCTGTGGCTCAGAAAACTCAATCAGTTTGTGAAATTCAGTGCACTCCTCCCAAATTCTTCCCAAGCTTCCCATTTTCCAAAGTCTTTTTCTGTCCGTAGATCATAGTTCTTCTTTTTCTCAGTTATTTTAGGATTATCATGAACCTGCATGTCTGCTTGGCTCACTGCTTACTCTTCCTGTTTTTTTTTTAAATCCATTGTTAATTTGGTTTTGCTTCCTTTTCTGCCAGCTGCTCTTTTAGCTATCCTATTTCTTTGTTATCACCATTTTCTTTATAATATTATGTTATGACTTGTCTCTTCCATTTCATTTTTTTCTGCCTCTCATTCTCATATGTTCTTTAAGTAGCTGAGAATCATGATCCTCTGTGATCAGGGTACCTGTCAGGTAGGTATAGGTTCCAAGTGGTCTATTTGCCTCTCAACTTCCTTACAGATAAGGAATCCAAGCACCCCAACTTTCTTGTCTTCTGCTTCCTTAGATGTGCACGGAACTTCCCTTTCCCTGAATTTCTTTTCTCATTCAAACTCACCCTTAATTCATTTGAAGCAACAAGGTACTGGACTAGCTGGTTTTGGTTTATTCTAATTGTATGTGGAAGCCATTATCTTTCCATTTAAAGCCAATATTGCTTGAACCTTTTTAACCTCATGCTTCTCTTTCTAGGTGCAGGTTGAACACTTCCGTGCAGAAGAGCTGACAACATGTGCTGGAGTGACACATGCCAAAATCCTCCCGCTATATGGAGCAGTGAAAGAAGGCCTGTGGGTTACTATCTTCATGAAGCTGATGGAAGGTAGGTGATCAAGACCAGAAAGAAAAGATACTATCAATTTTGCTCATCAAGAACAACAGCAATTGCAGACTATTGTATAGGCAAAATAACAAAACCTTTTCTGGAAATAAATTGGGTGACTAGATGTGAAGCAGGATTTTGGTTTAGCTAATTTGAGTTCTTCTGAGGTTTCTGGGTGGGCCCCTTAAGCAACCGTTCAATGTTGCCTGATAGGTGTGGGTCTGTGTTGGAGTCCTCAGGCTTGATGGAAGAAAGGGGAGTACTTGTTTTCAAACCTTACTTCTACTCCATTTCTGATCCCCCACCCCCATCCATCACTGAGACTCAGACAGAACAAGAGTTAGGGCCAGGCCTGCTTACTCAGGCTTGTTCCCCTTTTTCTCTTTTTAATTTTATTTGGGACTTACTTCTTCATCACACTGAAATATAATGAAAATTTAACCCCTTGGTTTTAATGATATGGATGCTATAAAAAATTTAGCAGAGGAACAAAATATCTTTCCTGACCCTAAACATTGTCTGCCTTTCTCTAGCTGCCAGTTTATGCTTTATTTCATTTTATTTCCTAAAAGCCAAGGGTCACAACTGTTTCCCTATTTTACTATTGATTTCGCTTCCAAATGTATGATCAGTGTTTAGTAGAGGATAATTGAATATTTACTTCTTGCTTTGGTAAAGCAATCCTCCTTGCTTTCCCATAGTCACCTCATTAGCCATTGTAGAATTATGTGCTAGATTACATATGAAGGAGCTCTAAAGGATCAGGCAAAGGCCCTGTAACAACTAGAATATTTTCCTTTAGAGGGATAAGGTCTTGCCCCAGGGAACTGTGATGATATACTCCAACAGAGAGTGCCAAAAGAAAGACTGTCCACCAGCCCCACTCTCTGCTTCCAGCTCAGGAGAAAGGAAAGCATAGTGGTGCTCAGAGGGATACAATGCCAGATAAAAACTATGCTGCCCTACGGAGCTTGGAAGTGGTGAAGGATCTAACTGTCCCTTTTTATTCTTTCTAACCATTCAGGTTTGTAGCCACTATGTTACCTCCTTTCCCTTTTAATTATTTCCTTTGCCACTTCAGGGAACCATTTCATTCTCCCACTCCATCAGCCAGTGCAACTTTTCATTATGCAGTACATACCCAAGTAGCTTTGAGTGGGTGTCAAGAATGTGCTTACAAAGTGCTAGGAAGGGAAAAATAGGTAATGGAATTTGATACACGGAGAAGGAGGTAAGATATTTATCCATGGCCTACGGAGCCTTACCAAATTGTAGATCTCTTCTCTCTGTATTGTTGTCTTTTGAAATTTGGATGCAAATTTCTTTTCTATGATGTAGCTTGTTACTTTTTCTATAGGCTCAAGAAGCTAATGAACTTTTTGGTGATTGGGTAATAACAATGACAACGACAATAACAGTAATAACTTACAGTGAGAGATGGGAATTTTTCCTTGTAGGTGGGTCGCTGGGCCAGCTCCTTAAGCAGTGTGGATACCTACCTGAGGACAGAGCTCTTGATTATCTCAGCCAAACACTGGAGGCTTTGGAATACCTTCATGCCCACAATGTTCTCCATGGAGATGTAAAAGGTATGTGCATCATTAAATAGCCAACTCCAAGGTAGCAGAGAATTTGCTCAAAATGGCATTGGTTGCTGCAGTTTCACAAAATATGAGGCAATATGGTGGTGAGGTACTTCAGCATAGTTCTCATTGAATTAATCAACTTGTCTTTGCCTTCAGATTTTCAGTAGAAGATCATGTGAACTGAATGTTCTGACAGCCCCCTCCTTCTGAATATTTCACATAGAAAACTAAATACGAGGGAGAGGGACTCCTCTATAGTCTTCATATACGCTTCTTCCTGATACTAATTTCATTATAATAATGAAATATATAACATTTTATTAAATATAATATGTATATAATATTATATATTATGTAATGGATATTAATATTATATTTATATAATTTATAGTTTCTGTAATAAATTATATAAATATATTTATATAAATATAAATATAAATTTAAAATATTTATTTAATTAAAATTTATAAATATAAATTTGTATTTGTATTTATATATATATATATAATTATATTTATTAGATTATAATTAAATTTATATAATTATATAATCTAATAATTATATAATAAATATAACATTAAATATAATATTTATATGAATAATAATAATGGAGAGCCAGTTTGGTTTAGTGGTTAAGGTGCTGGGCTAGAAACCAGGAGTCTGTGAGTTCTAGTCCCACCTTAGGTGTGAAAGCCGGCTGGGTGACCTTGGGCCAGTCGCTTGCTCTCAGCCCAACTCACCTCACAGGGTTGTTGTTGTGGGGAAAATAGGAGGAAGGAGTATTAGGTATGTTCGCTGCGTTGAGTTATTCATAAAAATAATAAAGGTGGATAAACATTAATTAAATAAAATAAATTTCTCTTGTAGAAGAATTTCTATGGAGGAACATTTCTTCATATAAATCTGTACTTGCATTACTTGCACGGTCCCAAGCAATAAAATTCAAATGCCAGATGAGCACCTAAGGAGAAAAACTAGGTGGTCTTGTTACAATATTATACCTGGAAACTGATGGTCTGAAAACCATGCAATCTTTCTTTTGGCAGCTGATAATGTCCTTTTATCTGGTGACAGAAGCCATGCTGTTCTCTGTGATTTTGGTCATGCAGCTCAACTTCATCCAGATGATATAAGGAACTATTTAACGACAGGTAAACTATGGCAGGTTTTGAAGAGGCTGTTGATGTATGAGCTTTGGGCTGTTCTTTCCTTTATTTTTTAAATACAGAAAGCCAGCCCTGAAAATAAATAACTTAGTGGTGTTTGCCTTGCTATCCTCTAGCATCATCCATGAAGATGCATCTTTATCCCTGCCACAATATTTTAGGCATAATTTTAAGGCACTACTTTATCTATGTTTTAACAGTTATAACATATACAAATTATCTTCTGCCCATAATCTGTACTGCACAACTTCATACATTATGCAAATTGAGCTACTGTGGGTACTTTACCCAAAGGAAGACTGCCTCCTCTGACAAAGGAAGAACGGAGGGGAAAAAAATATATAAATTCTGTTAAAAGTCCTATGCAATATAAACTTTCCTAATTTCAACTTGCATATAGCAGCCTTATTCTTTTCGACATACAAATCACTTTTGCACACAGGAACATGTGCATACAGATTCCTCTCTAACAAAAAGTCTTACATTTAACTAAGTGAATAGCAATAAATTGGCTGGCTATGGCTAATCTCTCTTCAGAGGTATCCATGCTGCAGCCATTTCTATTTTCCATCCATTCCCTTTAAAAAAGATCTTTTATTCTCCAATGTACTTGAGTATTTGTAGTACTCTGATTTTTCTGGCAGTGAGAACAATTTCTCTGATTTCTGACATTTCAGTAGATGTATAAATGTCTTTATTCTTGTAGCTGAAAAGAGCAGAATATTCATGTTCAGTATTCATATGCTATAGGATTTTTAACATAGGTGAAATATATTCTATGCCTGTTGGGAGTTCTTCATTTTAATTGCTTTACCTCACTTACTCTGAGATACTTGGGAAACACAATTCTGCATCTTCAGTGCATTTCCATTTGTGGAACATCGAGCTGTAAACATTATGGACTCAGTTTTCAATGGCATGGAATGCAAAGGCTTGCTCTTAAAAGGTGGTGGTGGTGATGATGATGATGGTTCAAGATGAAGCAAGATACTCGTTCTGCAGGGGAGCAGTAGGTACCTGGATTTTGACATAGTGCTAGTCACTACTTCAGCATCTGAGTAGCTGAAATGTTGTTATAAGAGCAAGAATGTCCAATCCCTTTTTTATTTTTTGAAAGGAGGGATTCATAAACCACAAGCTTTGGAACACAGTGCAATGTCCTGCTAAGCTTTTGTCCCCATGCTATTAGTGAGTACTTAGTCTCCAGTTTATAATAAGTATAAACTAATTCCTTCTTCAGCAAAGGATCGTTACCTTGTCGTGGTGCTGGAGCTTGAGCACCTCAACGATGCCATGAGCTAAACCGTGAAGGGCCACCCAAGACGGGAAGGTCATGACAGAGAGGTCAGACTAAATGCGATCCCTGGGGAAGGTAATGGCAACCCACCCCAGTATTCTTGCCGTGAAAACTAAATGGATCAGTACAACCAGAGATATGTCGGTATACCATCGGAAGATGAGACCCCCAGGTCGGAAGATGGTCAAAATGCTACTGGGGAGGAACAGAGGAGGAGTTCAACTAGCCCCAGACGTGATGACGCAGCTAGCTCAAAGCCGAAAGGACAGTTAGCGGCCGACGGTGCTGGTGGTGAATGGCGAATCCGATGTTCTAAGGATCAACACACCATTGGAACCTGGAATGTAAGATCTATGAGCCAGGGCAAATTGGATGTGGTTATTGGTGAGATGTCAAGATTAAAGATAGACATTCTGGGCGTCAGTGAACTGAAATGGACTGCAATGGGCCACTTCACATCAAATGACCACCAGATCTACTACTGTGGACAAGAGGACCACAGAAGAAATGGCGTAGCCTTCATAATTAATAGTCAAGTGGCTAAAGCAGTGCTTGGATACAACCCAAAAAACGACAGAATCATCTCAATTCGAATTCAGGGCAAGCCATCTAACATCACAGTGATCCAAATATACGCCCCAACCACAGATGCTGAAGAAGCTGAAGTAGAGCAGTTCTATGAGGATCTGCAGCACCTACTGGACAACACGCCTAAAAGAGATGTTATTTTCATCACAGGAGACTGGAATGCTAAGGCGGGCGGTCAAATGACACCTGGAATTACAGGTAAGCATGGCCTGGGAGAACAAAACGAAGCAGGACATAGGCTGATAGAATTTTGCCAAGACAACTCACTCTGCATAACAAGCACTCTCTTCCAACAACCTAAGAGACAGCTTTATACATGGACTTCCCCAGATGGACAACACCGAAATCAGACTGACTACATCCTTTGCAGCCAAAGGTGGCAGACATCTATACAGTCGGTAAAAACAAGTCCTGGAGCTGACTGTAGTTCAGATCACGAACTTCTTCTTGCACAATTTAGGATCAGACTAAAGAGATTACGGAAGACCCACAGATCAGCTAGATATGAGCTCACTAATATTCCTAAGGAATATGCAGTGGAGGTGAAGAACAGATTTAAGGGACTGGACTTAGTAGATAGGGTCCCAGAAGAACTATGGACAGAAGTTTGCAACATTGTTCAGGAGGCGGCAACAAAATACATCCCAAAGAAAGAGAAAACCAAGAAGGCAAAATGGCTGTCTGCTGAGACACTAGAAGTAGCCCAAGAAAGAAGGAAAGAAAAAGGCAACAGCGATAGGGGAAGATATGCCCAATTAAATGCAAAATTCCAGAGGTTAGCTAGAAGAGATAAGGAATTATTTTTAAACAAACAATGCGCGGAAGTGGAAGAAGACAATAGAATAGGAAGGACAAGAGACCTCTTCCATAAAATTAGAAACATCGGAGGTGAATTCCAGGCAAAAATGGGTATGATCAAAAACAAAGATGGCAAGGACCTAACAGAAGAAGAAGAGATCAAGAAAAGGTGGCAAGAATATACAGAAGACATGTATAGGAAGGATAACAATATCGGGGATAGCTTTGATGGTGTGGTCAGTGAGCTAGAGCCAGACATCCTGAAGAGTGAGGTTGAATGGGCCTTAAGAAGCATTGCTAATAACAAGGCAGCAGGAGACGACGGCATCCCAGCTGAACTGTTCAAAATCTTGCAAGATGATGCTGTCAAGGTGATGCATGCTATATGCCAGCAACTTTGGAAAACACAGGAATGGCCATCAGATTGGAAAAAATCAACTTATATCCCCATACCAAAAAAGGGGAACACTAAAGAATGTTCAAACTATCAAACAGTGGCACTCATTTCACATGCCAGTAAGGTAATGCTCGAGATCCTGCAAGGTAGACTTCAGCAATTCATGGAGCGAGAATTGCCACATGTACAAGCTGGGTTTTGAAAAGGCAGAGGAACTAGGGACCAAATTGCCAATATCCGCTGGATAATGGAAAAAGCCAGGGAGTTTCCGAAAAACATCTATTTCTGTTTTATTGACTATTCTAAAGCCTTTGACTGTGTGGACCATAACAAATTGTGGCAAGTTCTTAGCGGTATGGGGATACCAAGTCATCTTGTCTGCCCCCTGAGGAATCTGTATAACGACCAAGTAGCAACAGTAAGAACAGACCACGGAACAACAGACTGGTTTAAGATTGGGAAAGGAGTACGGCAGGGCTGTATACTCTCACCCTACCTATTCAACTTGTACGCAGAACACATCATGCGACGTGCTGGGCTTGAGGAATCCAAGGCTGGAGTTAAAATTGCTGGAAGAAACATTAACAATCTCAGATATGCAGATGATACCACTTTGATGGCTGAAAGCGAAGAGGAACTGAGGAGCCTTATGATGAAGGTGAAAGAAGAAAGTGCAAAAGCTGGCTTGCAGCTAAACCTGAAAAAAACCAAGATTATGGCAACCAGCTTGATTGATAACTGGCAAATAGAGGGAGAAAATGTAGAAGCAGTGAAAGACTTTGTATTTCTAGGTGCAAAGATTACTGCAGATGCTGACTGCAGTCAGGAAATCAGAAGACGCTTAATCCTTGAGAGAAGAGCAATGACACATCTCGATAAAATAGTTAAGAGCAGAGACATCACACTGACAACAAAGGTCCGCATAGTTAAAGCAATGGTGTTCCCTGTAGTAACATATGGCTGCGAGAGCTGGACCATAAGGAAGGCTGAGAGAAGGAAGATCGATGCTTTGGAACTGTGGTGTTGGAGGAAAACTCTGAGAGTGCCTTGGACTGCAAGAAGATCACACCAGTCCATCCTCCAGGAAAGAAAGCCAGACTGCTCACTTGAGGGAATGATATTAAAGGCAAAACTGAAATACTTTGGCCACATAATGGGAAGACAGAACACCCTGGAGAAGATGCTGATGCTAGGGAGAGTGGAAGGTGAAAGGAAGAGGGGCTGACCAAGGGCAAGGTGGATGGATGATATTCTAGAGGTGACAGACTCGTCCCTGGGGGAGCTGGGGGTGTTGACGACCGACAGGAAGCTCTGGCGTGGGCTGGTCCATGAAGTCACGAAGAGTCGGAAGCGACTAAATGAATAAACAACAAACAATTCCTTACTACTGTCCCTTAATATATTTATTATGGTCTCTGTCCATAATAAATAAAAATGAAAATATTCCAAATGTAATAATCAAAGCTTGTAGTCTTGGCTAAATAGGCTTATGCCCTTCACGAAGCCTGCCGATTCCAAAATTCTGCCCAGCTGGGACTGAATGCTTTTCTTCAGACTTGGAACTTTTGTTGTTTCATAATGTTGAGTTTAGCAGTGAAGAAATAGTAGTCTTGATTCAGAGGGGGATGAGCAGGAGGTTGGAGAAGTTTTAAACATGTTCTTTTTTTCAGTAATCAGCAATATCACTATTTCTTCCATTGCTATTACTCGCAGAAGAAAGGTGGACTGTTCTCCCATACCCAGATAATGACTGAGTTGTAGGGAAACAAAGGGTTAGTGGACTGCAGGGAGAGAAATTGTAGAAGGAATTCAGTGCACCTGAGACATGAAGAAATCCAATTATGCGTTTTTTGTAGATGAATTGCAGAATCTATTAACATTAACAATTTGATATTTTACAGTAGAGTGCTGAGAGATTTAAAAAATCCCAATATACAAGGCTAATGAAGAGTTTTGTGGTTTTTTTTAAACAAAAGCAAATTCAGTTGTTAATATGATTGTGTTTTTCTGGTAAAGAGAGTAGAAAACTATCTGTAAGATGTATGAAGTTGGTACAGTGCATCCTTAAAAGCAGTATCTCTCCTGTACTTGTCACCATTTATATTTCACTCTTCCTTGACTTTGTTTGAAGCAGTTATACATTGCAAGCATCTTGCAAAATAGTTTTAGAGATTACGGTATAATTTTCCCAGGAGGAATTCGTAACAGTTTTGAATCTGAAGCTGTTCAAGTTACAAATGCTCTATTTCAAGCTTGGAGCAGATTGTCCCAACAGTTCCAGAAGTGTTTTGAGCATGAAGCGGCTACTTGTTTGAGTTTAAAACACTTGCTTCAAACTTGAAACTTCGTGAATTCAAAACATTTTGCATACCCCTATTTCCCAAGTAGTACCTCTCTCCAGGGAGTTTCATACCAGAGCATGAATCTGAACTTAGGTTTTCAGTATCTTTGCCTTGCCTCACAATTGTAATACTCCAACACTAATTTGGTTCAGTCTTTTTGTGCTGTGTCTGGTCTTCTACAGTGAAGGGGCTCTTGGGCTAGCCTTGATTATTTTAAGAATGTCTCAGCATGGCTGCTTCTGTGGAACAGGTCCCAGCAGGACCTTAAAAGAGCCAACTTCCTCTATTCCACTTCCAGGGGATTATGTTCCTGGCACTGAGACCCACCTGGCTCCTGAAATAGTAATGGGAAGGTGCTGTGATTTCAAGGTAGACGTCTGGAGCAGTTGCTGTATGATGCTGCATCTACTGAATGGTTATCATCCTTGGATCCAGTACTATAATCATCCTCTATGCCTCAAAGTAAGTCACCCATTAGTAAATGGGTAGGTTGCTGGTTCGGTTATCTGAAAGACAAAACAAATAATTGTGGCATGAAACACTTAGTATTCTCAACCAATCCATGAAATGTATTTTTTGTTAGTTGATAGATAGTGTTATATATTGTTGGGTATCTTGAAGTCCACAAAGTTTACCATTCAACACAATTCACTTGTTTTAGATTAACTGTTGATCTAAAGAGGTTGCAGCTCTCATCCAAAGAGCTACTTCAGATACCCAGACATCTAGAACTTGAGGCTTACACCAAAATATATAGTCTCTGTTCTGTCCAGCTGTTTGGTGACAAAAAGCATTTGCTCACACCTTTTAGTATGTTTAGCCAAAAATATCAGCAATATTTGTTAAATGGTAAGCAGTGCTCATCGTGGTGTTAAGTTCAAATTGAACAATGATCTATAAAAAGGGTTTTCTGATTCATTCTGAACCCATTTTTGTCTATAATTCTGAAGTACTGATATTCCAGAAGTATACACTGATAGAAAGCAATTGAGAAATGTAGTATTTTAATGTAGTAGTGATTGTGGCTACAGGTTATCCAGTCCCAAACAAGTATCTCCAGTAGTCTGTAAATATTTTAAAGTTGTTCTACCTGTGAGTATATTACGTTTGAGAGGTGTGTTATGTTTGTAGGTGGTTGGGACACTGCAGATAAGCTTGGGTTGTACCAGCCATGCTGAGTGACTCATGCTATGTTAGTTACTTTTGCAGCATAGCAGTTAGGGTTGCTAACTGCTTTGCTGATGTGTTGGATTTTCTTATGTGTTTTATTGTGCTTTATATATGAGTCATTTTCCCCTCAGTGAATACATGTGAATAGAACCAGCTGTTGGAAAGAAAGGAATTAATATGAGTGAAAATGGCTGCAGATAGCACTGCTCAGGACATGAATACCTTTGAATATCAGTCTGTAGACAAGTTGTTGTTTGAAGGAGAGTCTGCTTGCCGAGTGGATTTTAATGCTTCTTGTGACTCTTAAATAGGGCTTCTTTCTTTTCCTTCAATTCCTGTATTCTCTTCCCTTCCCCTCATCTCCATCCACTTTTGTTGCCTCTTCTCTTTCCTTGTTTTCTGTTTTTCTTTCATTCCTGTCTAGTTATCCTTTCCTCTTACCCTACCTCCATCATTCTTTTTCTTTGCTATTTTTGAAAGAAAAAGGGAGAGGAAGATATATAGATATAAATATATATTAATTATCCATTTCTTTGTATGAGAGTAGCTTGTGAGAGAGAATGGTTGGTATATGCATATGCAAATGGGGTGCCTTATTCTGGGGGGATCATTTTAAATTCAGGATCATTTTTCTCTTGAGTAAATAAGGTATTTGTTAGAAAATGAGTTGAGTGTGTGCCAACTCTGGTCTACACAAAACCTGGAAGAAAGGATGGGAGGTGGCATTTAGACTGCAATTCTGTTCTCATGTAGCAGAGGTTGAGTTTTAATGAACACAATTAGACTTTTTGTAAATAGGTTTGCATATGATGGTCAGGTAAGGCACAAACTTGAAGTAAGTGTATTAAGTTCTGGAACATAACTCAGTATTCAACACACACAGAAATTATCATCCAGAAGGTGGAGGGCTGTGATGAGGCAAATGTGAAGCAAGAGGGTTTTCTTTGAATCTTTAATATAGAATCTGAAATCGGTTTCAGGAATTAACTCCACACAAAGATCTCTATTTGAGAAATGCTAGCTGCATGCTGGCTAGGGAATTCTGGGAGTTGAAGTCCACCCATCTTAAAGTTGCTAAGGTTGAGAAACACTGGTCTAGAATGTGTGTTTGGGAGAGTTACTGTGCACATTAGCATACCAGAGCATTGAGAGCTTTTGCCTGTCACAAAGTATTATCTGTGTTTTGTTTTCAAAAAAGTGAGAAATCGATTTCTATATTTCATATTTGTACAGTACTGCAGTAATTGTTATCTATTAAATAGATGGCCCTGCTATTTGTAGGCTTGTCGTTTTCTGACTGCTTTTGATCAGTATCCTCCTTCCTGTGTTTCTGCATTGCAGATAGCCAAAGAACCCCCACCCCTGAGAGAAATCCCCCCCTCCTGCCACCCGTCCACTGTTCAGCTCATTACATCTGGGCTTGAGAAAGAGCCTACAAAACGGGCCTCTGCAGCAGAGCTAAGGAAGAAAAGCTGCACAGCACTTCAGCAAGGTAAGACTCTCTTGTCCATCTGAACAAGTGCCTGGCGGGCTCTTTCTTTCTCTCTCACATTTGTCCCCACAGTCTCCTGACAAAGCCTTGCTCTTATGTTTGCTCCTGACATTTTTCTTTACGTTGGCTCCATCGATCGCTTGCACATTTGGTTTTAAAGAGAAAATGCGGAAGTCAGTTTTTGGTTAGTAACTTCTGTGCTGGAAATTGGAGGAAAATGAAGGTGTACAGCATGTCCCAGAGCAAGCATTATCTGTAGGTGAACTTGGCTGCCTTCGCTGGTCACATACAGTTATGCTATTTTGTTGTCCACAGAATGTTTCTGGTAATTTCATGGTTTAGGCAGCACAAACGATATACCTGCAAGAGGTATATATTTTAAAATCTTTTTTGTACAGAATCTGGAGGATGGTAGGAGGTTATATGAGGCAGGGGTGATGATGGAGGTTATACAGTCTGGACCAGAAATATTGGAACAAGGATAACTGTTTTGGCATTTGGCCTCTGTACACCACCACACTGAAGTTGAAAGGAAGCACACCCAGATGGGAGCGAAGTCAGGACTGTCAGCTGTAATTCAAGAGCTTTGACAAAACTGGGACACCAACCATTCAGGAAGTACAGCCAGTGGCGCACACACACACCCATCGTTGGTGGCTCATAAGTAATGGAACGAATGGCTGACAAGCAGCTGCATGGCCAGGTGTGGCCTTTTTCCTGGGTACCCCAGGACCAATCAAGCAGATAAAAGGCCTGGAGGTGGTTCTGAGTGTTACATTTGCATTTGGTAGCTGTTCACTGGAACTCTCAACATGAGGTCCAAAGAGGTGTCCATGCAAGTGAAGGAGGCCATCATTAGGCTGAGAAAACAAAATAAACCCTTCAGAGAGATAGCAGAAACATTGGGAGTGGCCAGTACAACAGTTTGGAACATCCTGAAAAAGAAGGAATCAACTGGCAAGCTCAGCAACAGCAAAAGGCCTGGAAGACCATGGAAAATCCACTAAAGTAGATGACCACAGAATTCTGCTCGTGGTGAAGAGGAACCCTTTCACAACATCTAGCCAGGTCAAGAACGCTCTTGAGGAGGTGGGCATGTCATTGTCAACATCTACAGTCAAGAGACAGCTTTATGAATGTAAATACAGAGGCTTCACAACAAGGTGCAAACCGCTGGTAACGCTCATGAACAGAAAGGCCAGATTAGACTTTGCCAGCAAACACCTACTGTAAAAAAGCCTGCCCAGTTCTGGAATAAAGTTCTTTGGACTGATGAAACCAAGATTAACTTGCACCAGAATGATGGGAAGAGAAAAGTATGAAGAAGGAAAGGAACAGCTCATGATCCAAAGCATACCACATCATCTGTCAAACATGGTGGAGGCAGTGTTACGGCATGGGCATGTATGGCTGCGAATGGAACCAGGTCACTGGTGTTTATTGATGACCTGACTGCTGATCAAAGCAGCAGGCTGAATTCTGAAGTGTATAGGGCTATACTTTCTGCTCAGATTCAGCCAAATGCTGCCAAACTGATAGGACGCCGCTTCATACTGCAGATGGATAATGACCCAAAACATGCAGCAAAAGCTACCCAAGAGTTTCTCAAGGCAAAGAAGTGGGATGTTCTTCAATGGCCAAGTCAGTCACCTGATCTCAACCCAACAGAGCATGCTTTTCACTTACTGAAGACAAGACTGAAGGCAGAAAGACCCACAAACAAGCAGCAGCTGAAGGCAGCTGCAGTAAAGGCCTGGCAAAGCATCTCGAAGGAGGAAACTGAGCATTTGGTCATGTCGATGGGTTCCAGACTTCAGGCAGTCATTGACTGCAAAGGATTTTCATCCAGGTATTAAAGGCGATCCTTATGTTTGTAATGATGTTGGTTTGTTCCATTATTTATGAGCCACCAACGATGGGGGTATGTGTATGCCACTGGCTGTACTTCCTGAATGGTTGGTGTCCCACTTTTGTCAAAGCTCTTGAATTACTGCTGAAAGTCCTGACTTCGCTCCCATCTGGGTGTGCTTCCTTTCAACTTCAGTGTGGTGGTGTACAGAGGCCAAATGCCAAAACAGTTATCCTTGTTCCAATATTTCTGGTCCTGACTGTATAAAGCTGGGTAGAGAAGATGTTCGTAATTCAGTGTATTTGGTATACAGTAGACAGTACACATAATGCTTGTGGTTTAATTACAGCAATATTGTTCACTTGTCAAGACAGTTCAAACATTCTTTTAATTCTTTAAAGAACAGATGTGCCATCTGGTCATAATGTCTTTTTAGTATGTTACCCATGTTGGTTTAGATATCTTAAAAAGCAATGGACAGAATCTTTCTTGTTCTCTCCTGCCTCAGCATCCATGAGTGTAAAATTCTGAAGTTGCATATGTGTAGAAGGAAAACGAATTATTGAGTGCTGCTGGAAAGCTGGCTAATAATGCAGGTCAGGATAGTCTCCTTCAAGCTGACAAATAAGAGCCATTATAGCTGAGTAACATCTGTATTGTGAGCATAGGACTGGTTATCAGCAGGCTTCCATCAAAGAGTTGGTTTTGGCTTTATAAAAGCACTGAATGGTTTAGCTCCTGGTGGTGATCTGCACCCTGTGGAACAGCCTTCCCAGTTGTTCCTGTTGGCAACAACCTTTGTGGCATTTCAAAAGCAGTATGTTTTTATTGTTGTAAGCCTCCAGGAGTCTTTCTGAGCCTGGTGGTATTGAAATGAAATGAAATGAAATGTCAAACTCACTCCTGATTTCCATCTGGATGTGCTATGTCTTTTTTCTTGGCAATAAGACACAAGTGGTTTACTACAGGTAGTCCTCGCTTAACAACCATTCATTTAGTGACAGTTTGGACTTATAACAGTGCTGGAAAAAGCCACCTTATGACCAGTCCTTACATGACCGTTGCAGCTTTCCCCCGCGATCACATGATCACAATTTGGTGCCTGGCAACTAGTTCACATTTATAACCATTGCAGTGTCTTGTGGTCATGTAATCGCCATTTGTTACCTTCCCAGTCAGCTTCTGGCAAGCAAAATCAATGGGGAACCCCTGTGATTTGCTTAACAACCATGTGGTTCACTTAGCCCCGCAGTGATTCACTTAACGACCACAAAAAAGTCATAAAATTGGGCCTGATTCGCTTAATGACCACTTTGCTTAGCAACCAAAATTCCAGTCCCCATTGTGGTCATTAAGCAAGGACTACCTATATTGCCTTCTGGTTTTGTTTTGTTTGAAAATATAATAAAATGTTATTCTGCGTAGAAAGTAAAACTATGCCAGAGTAGTCATTATTCCATGAGGAAATACCTTTCCCTCTTCATAATGGACTGGTACAGGAGACTAAGAAGATCTGGATCTATCTTCTGAAACTTTGGAGGCATCATGCTTTGAGTAAATGCATCCTGGTGGCTGAAAAGGGGTTCCAGTGCTCCTGTTTTGTTTTGTTTTGTTTTTAACTATAGATTTTCCCATTTGTGCTTTTGGTTTGTAGTGGGAGGCCTGAAGAGTTCCTGGAGTGGTGAATACAGAGAACCCAGACGCCTGCAGTTGACACAGAAAACTAGTTTCCCAGAACTACTATTGCCTGTACCTGAGCCCCTGGGTAGCCCAAAGCTGTTGTGTAGAAGCCCCAGCCCTCCACTGCCATGTCAGGATCTGACCGAGAGAAAACTGTTAATTCACCCAGACATGTGCAAGAAATTACTGCCACCATGTGATTCTCTTCTACCCTCCTTCCTGACTCCACCCAGCACTAGGAAAGGCAGCATGACAGAATGGAGGACCCCCAGCATTGATCACGACCTTCAGCAGCTGGAATTTGGTAATCATGGATCCGGCATTAGCTTTCTTGTCATTTAAAGCTGCTGCTTTGTTTGCCATCTCCTTTCCTGACCCTTCTTTTCTTCAAGCCTTTTTGGCAGGTGTCCTTATCACAGAAGATTTTCTGAGAGGAATGATTGTATATTATAAGTAGTAGTTCTACCTGCTTGTTACTAATTTAGTTGAAGGAACCAGTCATATAATACTTGTGAGTTTAAAAGAAGGAAAGGGGAAATATGTTGGATATAGCGTTAACAAGACTTAAACGGTAATGATAGTAGTAGAATAAAAGGAATCCACAAATACTGAGCAGGCACCCATGAAGGAAATGGAACATGTAGGAGTGTGAAAATAGCAAGAGTTTCTGATGGTATGCATTTTATAGAGTAGGCATATGGAGTATTCAAAATTAATAATAGAATCAGGAAATGAAAAGATCCTTTGAAAACCCTGAGTTAAACAAAGTTACTAGCTTAAGCAAAACATACTTTAGATGAGCCAATAAACTTGGTAATCCATTTTCACCTCCTTTATTTTAATGAAGTTGTGAAAGGGATTCATTATTAAGGTAGTGCAGTGTTTCAAAAATGATTTGAAGAAGTACTTCACACCTTGCTTTGGCACAGCACTTTTTTGCTGTTCATTAAAACACCCTGTCTTTTATTTTTAAGTTTTGATGAGGCAGCTTTAATAAATATATGCTAAGATGTTTAAAACTAAATATAATAGTTGGGAAACATGTACTAATATAAATAAAATGTACATTTTAAAAAAAAGAGCAGACCCATGGAGCTTGATCTGATTTATTATTGGAAGAAAAAAATTCAGAACTGTAATAATTGTATTAGTATGTAGATGAGGAGGTCCTTGCCTGTTTTAATAATGAATCCAGAAGCGGGGTGATGGTTACTCCAGTTTAGGGCAGTCACGGATGGTGGAACCTTTTAATGTCTAGAGTGCACAGCCTTCAACGTCTCCATTTTAATCCATTCTCCTTTCCACAGATCTGATTCTGAACAGCCTCTCTCAGCCCTTTTCACTGGAGGAACAGGAACAAATGCTGTCATGCTTCAGCCTGGATAGCTTCCTCCCATCAGATGCTAGTGAGAAGGTAAGTATGTGAGGATGGACAGTTGCTATTTTGGAATTGCAGGAGATTGCCCAAGACAGAATGTTCCAAGGAGGATTGGACAGAATTCTCATTCAGAACAATCTGACTCTGAGCACATTTGAGTGGCTTGCACATTCATATCTTTCACCATGTGTTCCTGCTTCAGGTTTGTGTCCTGTCTATGCTATGAAGGAAAACTTCTTTTTTTTTTTTGCAGCCCCAATCTGGACCCTATTGAGAAATGCATATCTATTCCCTCCCTACTCAATGGTAGAAGAAATAAATAAAATGAGTGACTGACCTACTATACTTGATTTATTTCCCCACCCCAACCTCCTGGGTCAGAGAAGGAACAAGTATGGTGAAAAAGTCTTCAGCATCTTTTTCCAGTCTCTCTCCCGCTCATTCCAGATCATTCCCAGGGCTTTGTGCTTTTCTGACAAACTAGAAACTCTGCTCGCTGCAACTGAGTTGCATCAGTAGAGTGTACTGTTTATGTTCTTGAAGTGGGACAGGGAGACCAGGTTCAAGTCCTCACTCAGCTGTGGAATCAACTGGATGACTTTTGGCCAGTTACTCTCTCAGCCAAAATGAGTACAAACTGCCATGAGTCACAATGAATGGAATTTAAATAATTCCATTAATATAATAATGGAATTATTATAATTAATGGAATTATTTAAATTCCATTCATTGGAATTATTTAAATTCCATTCATTGGAATATATAATACATTGTATTATTATAATATAATAATAAATAGTATCCTATGATAAAAGGGTACAGATCTCCCCAGGGAGTGTTCACATTTTTCTTTCATCTCATATCACCTGTGAATCCTGGAGCTGTTACCCCCAGAATCTTACAAAGAAGCTGAGCTATTCCTTCCTGTATGTCCCACTTCTCATCTGCCAGTGCAACAGTGTTGGCTGGTGCATCTTTTCCATTCAGAATATTTCAGTACCAAGACATGGCACTTGCACAAATCATGAATGGTTGGTTAGAACTTCCAATAGCCATAACCAGTATAAAACACACACACACGCTGAAATAAAGTTCTCCTCTTCTCTCTCTGCTTCTCTCTATGTCTCACACATATAGCTTTTTTTTAGCCAGGTTAGCATGCAAAATACATTCTTTACTTCTCATACTTAAAAGGTGTTCATGTTTACCTTTTCCTCTGTACAGCAGGAGTGAGGTGCCAAATGCAAGTCCAGGATTGCAGTCCCTAGCATTTCTTGGGAAGTTTATGTGTATGTTTGGGGTGGGGTGGGGTGAGGGATACAGTTGGAAGAAAGGAATGCCACTAATGCATCAAAAAGATACATCTGATAGCCAAGCAGAAAAAAATCCAGTTTCTCCTCCTTTCTGATTCTTTAGAGCTCATTGAAAATGTCCCACAGCCTGAAGGACACCATGAGTTCTGGTGTGCACTCCTGGAACAGCCAAGTAGATGGGCAGAGCACCAGCTGGAACAGCTGGCTGCATCGTAGCAGGAACACAGATATGCCCACTTACGTTAACGGTAGGATTTGGTGATATCATGATAACCGGAAATGACATTTTTTTCCCCCCAACAACTTCTTTGTTAATTTATTTAATAAACATAGAATGACATACAAACAATAATATCTTACAATGCAAAAAAGAAAAGAAGAGAGAAGAAAAAGAAAAAAAAAGAAGAGGAGAGAGGGAAAAAAAGAAAAAAGGAAATATATATATACATATATATAAAAACAAAAATAAAAAGGGGGGGATAAGATGAAAAATAAATAAATAAATAGAAAGCTAAGCTGTACCGTCTAGAAAGTTGGAAACCCTAATCTTTCTATGGAATTGACATTTTTTGATGGTGTTTGTCAAATGTGATTTTTTTTAAATGCAAAATTAATTACTACTTGAATTGTTGTATTATAAGCTAGAATAATAGGACAGCATCCTGGAAGAAAAATTATTCTTTCCCATTATTTATTGGCTTTTCTTGTAACTAGCTAACCTAAGTTTCTGGAAAATGTTTATTTGATAAAGTTAAACAGCGAAGTCATCAATTGTTTTAAAGACGTCTTAAGTGTGCTGTGAGCATTCAAGATTAATCTGGTTAAATGTATGAAGCACTAATTTCAAAAAGTTTGTAAAATCTGTATGCATAGTTGAATTTAAAAAAAATAGTGCAGGTGGTGACAATAAAAGATAATGAAATGCAGGATGCTCAAAATATATTTTGTGACTTTTGGACTCCATCGTATCCTGATGTTTTCATTTGGATTCTTACACTGAGTGGGGTTTGGCCCAGATGGTCTAAATCCATGTTTCCCAACCTTGGCAACTTTAAGATGTGTGGGCTTCATCTCCCAGAATTTCCAGCATGCTGGGAGTTGAAGTCCACACACCTTAGAGTTGCTAATGTTGGAAATACTGGTTTAAATGACCCCTTCTTGCTCTAGGATTCCCTGGGTTGAGGAGCATCATGTGTCTGATGAAGGGGCATTAGTCCAGGGATGGGTAGAAGGTAGACTGAGCGCTATTGATACACAGCACTTCAAGGTTCTTTGGAATAAAATTGGAACAAGACATTCTTCTTTCTCTCTCTCTTTTACCTCCCAGGGGTGAAAATTGAGATCTGCTTGCTTAGTGGGGAAAGCCTCCACATCAGAGAATTCCGTGGGGCCAAGGTGGGAGATGTTGCCACTGGAATCAGCAGCCAGGTAGGTGTTGTGCTGGAGAGCCTGTCTTTTTTTGGCTAGGTATTAAAATGGAACTTTTCGTGAACAAGATCTGTCTTTCTTTCGCAGGGTGAGCAACTTCCTTATGGCAGAGGGTGCACAGTAATAATTTTGATCTCTTAGATACTATTGGAGTGGGTGGGGCCAAAATATCCAATCTGTTTGGAGGCTTTGGGTTGCCATAGCCCTGCCCCATTTGGGGAAGGGTTGGGATGCCTCTGAAAGGTTTAAAGTGCCCGTTTATTCATATTTTTCCTGTTTTTTTTATTTGGCATGCACTTATATTAAAACAGTACAAGATTTATTTCATCCTTAATCTACCCCTGGGCCAAATTTACTGAAGTCCAGAGGTGCTCTAGAGGTCTCAAAACAGGAACTGGTGGGTTCACAGGGTGATTTGATAGCTTTAGTCGGGTGTTAATTAGGATTGCAGTGATGCGTGCCTGTCGCAGAGTGTGATTCCTTCACCTGCTTTTTTGTTTTGCTTTCTTAGATACCAGCCCCTGCATTCAGCTTCTTCACAAAAGAAGGTGATCCTGTTCGTTGTGATATGGAGGTCCCCGATTCAGGCATTGAACTTCAGTGCAGTTTGGCACCTGATTGCAGTTCTGGCTGGAAGTGGAGGGTCAAACATGGTCAGTTAGAGAAGAGGCCGTAAAGTCTTTTTCCTCTCCACATCTTGTATTGTCACCCTTGAAGCAGGCGTGACTTTGCAGACAGATCAGTGCAGTGTTGGTGGTGGTAGCTGGCTGCTGAAGGAGATTATAGGTTCCTCATCCGCTGCTTTGCCACATCCAGTGCCTATGGAAGGTGCTGTGGGATGAACTTCTGTGCAAAGTTGAATGGTTGGGTTGCATTTAACAAAATCGAGCCCCAAAGCTTGGAGGAACATGAGCTGCTGTCTTTTAGGCAGATAACTCCTTCTTTAATCCCACTATCAAGGACTATCCTGATGGAATGATTTTTTTTCTCCTCACCATTACCTGTCTTTTCTCACTTGGAGCGCTGAATACTGCTCTTGAACTCCTTGGAGGAATGTATGATCTCCAGTTACACTAGCAAGTACCTAATGAGGGCATAGCCAGTGTATCTCTGCAGGAGCAGTAACTTTGTTGCTCACATGGAAACTGAACTATATTACTTCATTTTCTTCACTGTACAATTTACAGAGTTAAAATTACATGTTTTTCAGGATAACTTTTATCTGCCAGTCTGAATACAAATAATCTTTTTTAATAAGAGTAAACAGATTATACATTTCAAGCGAGCATTAAATTTTTTGTTTTGATTTTTTTAAAATCCTAAATCAGAGAGACCTACATCCGTCTACTGCTGTGTATGACATAGAAGTAAGCCCTTTTGAATGCACCAGAGCTTACTCCAGTCTAAGTGCACATGAAGACCAGATCCCATCTATGCCAAGGATAGTCTGAAGCAAAAGTCTAAACTTGAGATAAATTAGGCAAGTCCTAGTAGTAGTATGATTGGCTTTTTTGAATTATGCATATTCTTACCTGACCAGATTATTTTTTTTAATATGCTTTTGTAGGTTTTGGAATAGCTTTATTTTGTGTGAAGAGCTCTGGTCAAGTAAATGAATGTCATTAGACTAGGGGTGTAAGAGGAAGAAAATAGATAGACTATATACATCCTCTTCTCTTGATAGGCACAAAGATACTTTGTTCACAAAGCTGCATCTGGTGTGTACTGAGCTGTGGCTGGAGTGTATTCTTCTGTAATTGTCTTTGGTTGAACTTTGAAATCATATAGAGAAGAAGAAAAACCCAACTGACAAAAAAGGAATCTAAAAACTTGCCTGATGATTATCCTCTCTCCCCAAAGAAGAGAAGATTTGGGTTTGAGGGCAGCAGACCAGCCTGTATTTTTAGTGCCTAAAATCCAACTCAATTTTCATGATTTTCTGTTTCCTCTCCCAAGCACACATACTTTTTCACTAAAGCAAACAACCACTCTGGAGGGCAGCATCTTTTCAGTCCAGCTTTTCAGATGTAATCCCTAGGCAGCTGGAGTGAATGTGTAAATGGCCATGTGTAAATGGCCACGTGGCAGCTGTAAACCCTATAGTCTTTCTCCTTGTAAAAGTCTCATCTCACATCAGAGTTAATCCATGTCTTCACATCTGGCTTGATATGACTATTGTGTAATAAAATATGTCTCATATTACTTTCACTGGCTTCTAAATCTACTGAAATTCTGAACAACTAGAGTATTTTCTAGAAGCTTGAAGCTGTGCCTTAATAGGTAGTTTCTGAATCTGCAAGAGGTTTTTATAGTCTGGTCTATTAGAAGTTGTGCTGCTGCATTTGAAACCTTGCTTGGATATCCTGCTTATTTGATCATAGCTGTGCTCTGAGGCAATATCTTCCCAGCTGTTATGACAGACAGCTCAGATAGGCCATCGCGTGTTTAGGATTGTTTGTGACTTCAGTTGTCTGAAGTTCATATAGCTGTTTTGGCCCCTATTTAACTCTTTGTAAAATTAAATGCTACTCGGAATTGGACCCATTATTCTTGCAATTCAGTAACTTGATGAACTGATGTTGTTGGGGATTTAGAAAACTGCCACAACAATTGGGGCAGGCTGCTGGTTAAAAAAAATGTGCTCAAGACCATAACGACTAGATGAAAAGGGTAAGCAGCTTCCAATTTTGCCCATCGAAACTTGAATTTACTGTTGTTTGGGACTGCAGTCTGTAGAATCATTTTGTTCTGTACTCTCTCAGTAGCTGGTAGAGTTCATGTGAGAGAGAGAAATTAGTCATTCTAATATATGTGGATAGAGGGGCAAATTTCATTTCTTGCTGTCTCTTAGCTTCAAGCTGGAGCTGAAGGAATGATTTTTTAAAAAATTGAGTTATGGAGAAGAGACTGGCTGCAGAGCCAATCACAGCTGTCAGCCTACATCCTAAATGGATGCATCACATTTTATTTTAAAGTAGAAGTGGCCCTCTGTAGGTGGTACAGCTTGGAGTGCTTATCCATTCTGTTTGTGGAGAGGAAACAGCTCCTATCACAAATACATTTTTCTGTGAGTGGTTTCTTTCCTAATAACATCACCATTACTAGGAGAGAAGCCTGTGGAAATCTTGATTCTTCCAGGCTCCTTTCTTGATTTGCAGGAATGGCTGTTCCCACAGTGCTGATCCAGTTAAAAGAAAAAAAATTTTTTTTTATTGTAGCAGTGTGAAGTATTTGTATGCATCAGGGGAGCAAGCTACTTTCACATTCTGAAAAATCTGAAAGTTTATCTAGATATCCTAGGTATCTGTGGTTGTAAAACCAGGCGTTCTTGCCTCTTAATCCATCAACCTACTTGCAGTATATTGCTTCCTGCAAAGGAAGTAGCAGATCCTAAATCAAGGAATAGGAATCTAGATTAAGATATGGAAAAGCACTTTTTAAAAAATTCATTTACTTCATGCATGCTTTCTCCATGTTTTGTTACTTGGTTTAAAGAAATGTACATTATTTTGTCAGGTTTGCATCGTGCTGAGGTAAGGACAGGGAGTATACCAGCTGAGCTCACAGATCATGTTAGGCCTCTGTGTGTGTGTGTGTGTGTGTGTGTCTTTTTTTAGTGTGGTATATAAATCCACTCTGTGTAGCTTCATGGCAGAGTTGAGCCATAATGGCATATTGAACAAATGATGAAAACAATTCTGGGATAGTTAGGCTCATATGTGACCTGAGCCTTTTTTTTTTACTTTGTTGTGGGGGAGAGCTTGGGCTAAAATATACACAGGAAGCCTTCTGTGTAGAGATTTTATGAACTATCTTGCTTTCAGTGTTCAGACTGTTAAATAAGTAATTTGCTTGCAATAATGAGTGTAGAAGTTTGCATATTTTTTTCAATGTAGAAATTATATTGGTTTTGAAAAAGCCGACAGATGGAATGCTAGAAAGCCACAGCATCACAGCCTATTATCTCAGATACTTTACCTTCCAGCTCCAGTTCAGGAAATGCCACAAAGCTTTTTAAAATGAATGGAATGAGATAATTATTTGGAACAGTTCTCTTTGCCAAAACCAGGGTAATAACCACAGTGGCCTAAAGATGCTTCCAAACTGTGTTCCTAATGCTGTCAATTAAAAGTGTTCGTTTTGTCATTTTCAACTTAAAAAATATTTTTAATGGGGGAAGAAAAAGGGGGGGGGGGAAGTAAGAAGGTGCAGATAGGTTTCAAATGAAAATCACTGTGTTCACATGATGCTCTGAACCACAATCTTGCCAGCCATATTTAGTCTAGTGTGTTCTGAAGATCCATCCTTTATTAGTTTATGGTTCAGTGTGTTCAGTCAGTCAATAAAAGTATATTAACTACGGATAAGCATGTAATACAAGCACAGTGTATTGTCTCAGTGATTCTGTGAAGAGTTAAAAGTGAATGACGTTACCTTTTAACTGTCAGTGAAGTTCTAAAGCACAAGGCTGAATGTATATTTTTCTATCAAGGAAATTAAATCAAATCACAGTGCCTTTAGCTTGTATTTTGGTGGTTTCTGTTTATTTGGCTAGATATTTTTCCATTATTGCTCTTTTCTTTGGGACTTTGGTTTAGGGTGGGTAGATGTCTAGAAATGTTGTTTACTAAGTGATGACCAAGTGCAGTTTACAAATTTGCAAGAGATGCATGCAACTACTGTGATTCTGGTGCAGATGAATTTACCATGTCTTCACTACATACCAGAGCCAGCATGCTGTCTCCCACAGTGATTTCTGTGGAAAGACCACAAAATAGCTCATGCTGATGTCAAGGGCTGTCTGTTGTCCATAATAGTAGGGGTTGCTTCATAAAAATTGATGCCCAACATTGATAAGCCTTTGTGTTTTGAGGAAAGACTTCACTTTCCAGTTCTTAAATTGCAATTCATACAGCTTACAATTGATTTGTCTGAAATAATAAAGAAAATGCTTCCCAATTACGGGGAACAGCTGGCTGAAAGTCATCATTTGGAGGGGTTCTGCAGGATTTGGCTTCATGAATGAAGCACTGGAGTTTGATAAGTTATCCTCTTTTGCCAAAATGCATGTAACAACAATAGAAAGGCTATGTTTACCAATGTCCAATTGAAAATCTCAACTCATAAAGTGTTGGCATTTCTTTATTCCCTTGTTCATTGCATTTTATCCAGTTTGAGGTTGTGTTGTCTGGTTCTGAAACAACTATCACTGAGGCTTAGTAACTTGGCCTTGTCATAAAGGGCAAAACTGAATAGTATTACACTTGTCATAAAGTGTAAAACCAAAATAGTAGCCATTTTGGATCCAGACAACATTGTTAAGTTTCAATCTTTGATTCAAATCCTACATGTAATAAGGGGGAGGGCTTTAAAATGTAGTGAGAACGACTGTGTTGTAGAAGTTAAAGCCCCAAGTTCATGTCCATCCTTAGCTATGAATATTTATGTGGTGTCTTTAGGTCAGTCATTTGCTGTCAGCCCAGCCTACCTCACAGGGTTACTGTTGGGATAAAATGGAGATCCCATGAAAGCCACCTTAAGTCTTGGACAAAATATGAGTGTGCAAGTCAAATAAAATGGCAGCATATTCATGTGCATTCAAAGCATTTTGGCTTAGCGTGGTACAAACTTGGCCATAAAATTTAGAGTACTGTATAGATTTTAACCACACAATGGTACGGCAGTCTGAGACTAGAGTCTGCTAGTTATATAAGCAGAACTGTGGGATCCCAGCAAAGGCCAGTCTCTCAAACATTTGATTTCTGAAAGAAATCACCTAGATCAATGTACCTATCCAGCATCTAGTACTCAGAGGTAAACAATTCTGTACCTATCATGGTTTAACAACTATTGGATTTGCTTGTAGTACATAAATGTGTCTATTTCCTTGGCTCGACTGGGAAGTTGAAACGCATCCTGGAAGGCAAACTACATCTGTAACGCTGCTGAGAAGAAGTGCATGGGCACAGTCACCTACATTTGAACTAAGCTGCAACACCTTTTACAAACCACCAAAGCTGATGGTTTTTATTCCAACTTATCTTTTGGGGGGAAAAAATAGCCTGTGAACTCTAGGTGACAATGAATGAGGTGACGGTTTTGTGCTGTTAGTGGTAAAATTGGTCCTTGGATAATGTTCACATTTGCTTCACTTGCATAGTTTATCTCAACTATCTGCCCTTGGAGAGTATCCGAAGCTTCAGCTGGTGCAGAATGCAGTGGGACAGGCAGTTACGTGTGCCTCTAGAACAGCATGTTAGATCTCTGCTCTGCAAGCTGCATCGGCTGCCAGTTTGCTTCTGAGTCCCATTCAAGGTGCTGGTTTTAACCTTTAAGGCCCTTCACGGCATAGGACTGGGTTATCTGTGGGACTGCCTCTCCCCAATTATATCTGCCCCATCCCATCAGGTCTGGCAGAGAAGGCATGCTGCGGGTCCTGTCTGTTAGGGAACTACACTTGGTGGGTCCCAGGAGGCGGGCCTTCTCTGCCATGGTGTCCACCTTATGAAACATTCTACCCCACCCTGAATTGGGGTCAGCACCCTCCCTGTTAATGTTCCAGAAGTCCCTCAAGACCTGGTTATAAATGTATGAATAAAACAAATCTGGAGAGTACAAGGTTTGAGAAGACTAACTTCAGTCATGAAGAGTCATTATTTCCAAAAACACAGGAAGAACATTTGTAGGGGAAGTAAGCTTGAAGTGCACCAATTGGATAGTCCAAGTGCTTTTGCTTATCCCACATCTTGAACAGAGTTCTGAGTTGCTGTGAGTTTATGATCATTGGGTATATCCGTGGACACTTTGATATTAATGGAGATTGTATTGGATCCTGTTTGAGAGATTTAAAAAATCAAAGTGCAATTTTTGAATGTCTCCTGTCTTAATCTGAGGCCAGTACACTTCCCAAACACTAAGACATAATTTGCATTGTTATAATACATGTATTATATTCTCTCATTGTTAACTTGCTTTGGATTAAATGCAATTCACACACCATATATAAAAATGTATACAAAGTAACAATTCATGTAGAGCATTGTGGCCCATCTACATGATTAAAGGCATTTAAAAAAAATAATTAAGTTCCACATTCAATTCTTTTTTTAACCATCCCTCCCCATACCTACCCCTTGTTCCTGGGCATGGCATAAAGAACTCTTTGTGCTATTCTGAGTGTTTGCTGTGATGATTTTAGTTTTTCTTAAATTATGGGGAAAGCAATGGTAGCCTAAAACTGGGCTTGTAAGCCTATGTGCAGCTTCTAGTCTACAGCAGGTTTGGGATGGACAGTAGGGACCTGGCCTTAGTATTGCTAAAGGCTTTTGAGGGTTTTCTTTCATCCAAGTTGAGACTGAACAAATTGGTTGTCCATGCATATCCAATGTCTCCTGAAATAGGTAGTTATTGCTGTGAAGCTTGCATGCTGGAGTTTGAGGGAGAGAGCAGAAGTGCAACTTTGCATAAGTGTCCCCTGCAGGCATTAAGTGCTCCAGATGGAGTCAGATTACACAAAATGAAGGTGTTGCAGCCCATACCACCCCCACCCCCACAAAAAGAGGGCATGAACAAGTTCCTCTCCCATTCTATATATTTAGGGAGTATCATCTGTTCTTCCTCCCGAGATAAAGGGAAATATATGATTTATAAAAAGAGGAGCTTGATTCGGGAGCTACAAAGGAAAGTTTAATTGCACTTTATCATGTGCCTAATAGAGTTAACTCCCTTCCCCATGCTTCCAGCAAGTGGGGCAACATGCCTTTGTAAGTACAGCATTAGGATGTGAAATCCTTCAGATGATCTAACAGTTGTAAATCTCAGTATAGAATTGGAACCATGCATTGCAATGATGGATTAAATCTATATTAAAGATCTCCTGAGTTATCCAATTACTGTCACCTCCACTCCATATTTTTCTGTCTCTTATAGTAAAGTTCTTAAGAACACACATCTGAAGGGTGGAGGTGGGGAGGTAATATATGGGCACTGCCAGCAAACTGGAAGAAAAAAAGGGTTCAGTGAAAAGCCACAGAAGAGTGACACCATGTGGCAAGGAAAAGAACAGCAATTCCCATACCCAGTGTGATTGTCACCAACATCAGAATGAATAGTTTTAAAAAGTGCCAAACTTTTGCTAAATCCTGAGATGCTGTTCCACTGACCAGATTAACTCCCTAGACTGACTGTTGTGCTAGAAAAGAATGCTAAAATCATTTAAATATTGTAAAAGAACATACAACCATGGGAAACTCTGTTTACCAGAGAGAGAACAACTTAGTTTTCCATGGGTTTCTGATCACATCAGATGCAACGGTAGTCACACAGTTACAATCCAGTTGACATGCAGTTGCCATTTGGAGTGTATCGGTCATGACGTGGGGCAGATTTGGACTGTACGGAAGTATACAAAAAGGACAGAAAGACTATGCTTCCCGTTCTTCCCTCATTTCTCTTTTCACAACAACCCTGCTTAGAACTTGTCCTGTCAGCGATCTAGAACTCAAAGGAAGCAACAGGCCTGTATGTGGCCAGGGCCAACCATGAGATTTTGTGGAAGAAGAGGCTATTGGCCATTGGCCCCTGAAGCCAACTCATTCCATATCCATGAAATGCTGAATATGATTTGGGTTCTAAAATGCTGGAATTAGTGCAGCACCTCTGCAAAAGATTAACAAGTGCTGGGGAATTCTGGGAGTTGAAGTCCACACATCTTCAAGCTGCCCAGGGTGAGAGACACTGGTATGTAGAGTGTTTGCTCCACTCAGGAACAGCATAAAGTCATCTTGGATTTACTAGTTAATTAGCCCTGTTTTGCTACTTTATAATGGCTTAGATGATCCTGAGGTTACACTTTCCCAGGAAGTAACCATCCTACAAGCACATCAGCACTTAGACAAGCACAATTTTTTGTGACACTTGAGGAAAAACAGCCAGACCATCCTCTCCCACCTTGTCTCTAGGGCAGAAGAGGAACTGAAGAATTAAAGTAGAATGAATGCCCCAGCTAGAGAAAGAAACCAGAGTAGTAGGTTGGATAAAGAGGAGAGGAGGGAGGAAGGATCTGGCCCCTTGTCAGATTCCTTTCTTCCTTTCTTAGAGGCAGCGGCAGCCACAGAGATTCTTAGTGGTGGAAGATGCTTCTTGTTGGTTTGGTGGTGGTGGTTTCTAGCACCATTGGCTGTCCCTGTGGTACACAGCTGAGCCTCCCCATCCTGCCCACTGCTGCCATGGTAGGTCAGTCCAGTGTGGCCAAGATGATTGTTATACTCAAAATGAAGCAAGGTTGCTGATCCAGTGGGCAATGTAGCCAGCAGGACTTGCATGTGCAAAAGCCTACAATGGGGGAGGGGGGAGGGGAGGGGACAGTCATCTTGGCCTGAATCCCTTTATTCCTTTGGTCCAGGCCTCTTGGCTTTGAACCCTTGAGTCCTTGCTTCACCCAGCAAACCAAGGCTTAGTTAGCTTGTTCTCATTCAAGGCTGTCACAGTGAGATCTCGGAGGTCGCCTGGAGAGTCTGCCCAGTGGTCCGTTTCCTGCCACTGTGCCGACTGGTGTCCCCCCGCCGGTATGGCTGGGTACGCAAACCTGCCCCAAAAGAAAAGAGAAAGCTCAGTTGTGGCTTTTGAAGATACCTATTGTCCACCCAACAAAACATTCTATAATGCAGAACAAATTTAGTACTTGTGGAAGAAGTTCTTTTACCTGCTTCTCAGTGTTCACTATCTTTGAAATTTTTTGCTATTTCACCTTGAGACAGACCAGATATGCTTTATTAATCCTATCTAAAGCTTGGCAGTTGCCAAAAACACCTTAGAGAAACCCTACATCTGGATCTTCACATCACATACAGTACTAAAATTCCAGTTCAAATTAAAAATAAGCATGCAACACAAAGGTACTTGTTCTTTGCTCTTTACTTGGGAAATACATAGATACGAAAAGCAAGGATGGGTATAATGGGGAGAGACAAGTTTAAATCTCCACTCAGTCACAATGCTCATACAGAGACGAGCTTTTCCTACCTGATGGGAAGGTGGTGGGGATAAAGTAAAGAGGGGCTTCTGTAGTCCATTCTGCCAGGCTCAATGAGGAGAGGTGCTTCAAATGCAGAGAGTCTTCTCATTATGGGAAAGAGTTAGCCTGTCATGCTAATTGCTGACTGCCATATTCCTGCCCCCCAATAAATTCGACCCCTGCTCTTGATGAATGTTACCTAAAGCCACAAGCTACAGTGGGCTCTCTTCATTGAAGCTGGCATCGCAGAAGAGGCGAGATGAGCGTTTCCCCGTCCGAGCAGTAAAAGGAATAGTTTTCAAAGCTAGGAAAAGGATAGTTCAGGGAGGAAAAAAAAAAAAGGAAAAGAGAAAGGAAAAGCAGTAGGCAAGTGAAAGAATGGGCGGTACAAAGAAATATGCCTTGACAGCATACCTGCATTACTGTACTTACTGCAAAAGATTCCTAGGAAAGAGCTGCCACCTCTCACTTAGAGACTCTCAACAGCCCATTTGACCCCCAACCCCCCCATGTCAGATTAAAGGTCAGATTAAAGGAATTTGAGTAAGCTCAGTTCCTACTGACTGAGTCCATGCAGTTTCCTTGACAATAATATCTAAGTGGTAACCCACTCATTTCCTTCTTCCAGGCTTCCCAGTCTAGCAACAACCTGGTGTTACCAGATGCTCCCCATCCCATACTAATAGGTAGTTGTTGTGGGGAAAAATAGGAGGAGGGAACATTATGTATGCTACCCTCAGCTCCTGAATGAGGCGGGATATATACCAAATAAATAACCAACCAACCAACCAAGGCTGACCTCCTTAGTTTCTGAAATTAGCCAGCGTTGGCTAGATGGTACCACCTGCCGAGGCCATGTCACAATACTAATCCCCAAATTCCCCACGAAGGCAGGATCACTATTAAACCTTTTAAAATTAGTGATATGGATGTATCCTTTGAGAATCCAGGGCAGGAGAAAGGTGAGGGTATATCTAAAAATTGAGTGTGGTATCTTGCAGTTGTTAGTAAAAGCAAATGAACATGTCTTCCAAAAGAAGTGGTAAGGTTTAAGAAGGGCAAAGGAGCAAGTGAGTCAAGAAGTCAGAAGTAAATGAACAGGTAGTGTCAGAAACATCCTTTAAAGTCCCACAGAGCTTCAAGATCATGTATCTGTGTATGGATAGCTTGCACCAATTGATACAAGTTTACCAGGGCAGATAAACACACTGGTTTGGATCCAGATTTGGGCATGAACAGCTGGGACGACAGAGGTGGAGATCCTTATTACTTCTTCCCCTCACAGCCTTTCTGGGTTTCTGAAAGTGCTCCATAGGGTATCAGGGAGGGCAGAGAAAGTTAAGGGGAAATGGGGGGAAGAACCCTCCCCCCAAACATGGCAGAGGTACCTTCCATGATCAAAGCTCTGCTCATGCATGGTAGCTCCATATGACTTTCAGAATTTTCCTACTTTCCCTGTACCACAGCTTGTTTTCTTCTGCAAAGTCTCCATCCCCTGCCTAGTATTTTTGAGGAGTGGAAGGGTAAGTCTGCCGCCATCAATCCAGTTGCATATCGAAATCTAAACTCATCTTATTCATGATGATACATTTGTATTATTTATAAACAATTTCCTGGGTTTTATCTTCTATTCCTGTTGATGAGTTTAAATGTTTTGATGTTTCAACAGTGCTGTGAGCAGCTTTAGGAAGGCACATTATTGCTGAATAAAGGAAATTCAGACAATGCATGGCATGTGATCAATAATTATCTATTTCATTGTTATTCCCTGCCATTAATAGGTGGATTTGGCAGAATAAAACTGTAACAAAAAATACAGTTCACATCTGCATAATGAAAATTCAGTGTGCAGCTTCAATCATATGGACCTTAGAAATGTGCTAGATAATCATACCTTCTCAACAAATGTGGCAGGGACCCAAAGAAGTAAAAACCACATGCCAGCTTACTGTAACCCAGAGGTGCACAGGAAGGTCCTCAACAGTACCCATGCAATGGAGAATATTGCTACACCTCATCTAGTTTCCCAGCTAGAATCAGGTGTCTACAGAGCAATGGCAATGCAGGACAGATTATCTATAGGTCACAAAGGATCACCTTCCCCAATCCATAGGATTCTGAGCAGTTCTCACTTCATCTTTTGGCCTTTATGGAGGATCTGCAGAGACTTCAGGCCTTTTGATAAAGCTGCCAGCCTCCCTCCTTACCTGAAATAATGTCCTCAATGGCACCATCCTTCTCCTCATAAATGAGAGGCTCCTTCACCATCTGCTTCTTCTTCAGCTCAGCTATGAGGTCCATCTGTTGCCGCTTGGCCTTATGGGTAGGAGACTGCTAAGGAAGAGAAGTGGTTGCTATGGTTATGCATGTATCATGATGAAATTGAAGAAGTCTGCAGGGCCAGCTCACCCAACAGTGATGCATAGGAATTAAGTCTGCTGTTACTTCAATAATAATAATAATAATAATAATAATAGTAATAATATATATTAAACTTGTATGCCACCCAACTCTCAACAACTGGGCAGCTCACATCAAAGAAAGAAATTAAAATCAATAAAACATTAAAAATAAGGATATGCTGTTCCTTATATCATTAGTTGTGGTGGTGATTTTAATTTAGTCTATTCTATCGTCATACATACATACACATATATATTTACATACCTACATATTTAAATATTAACTTTTTTTTCAAGACAACAAATATGAGTCAAGAGGACAAGCCACTGTAAACTAATAATTAAAACAGATAACACCCTGATTAGCAGCTTGTTTTTCTTAAAAGCCTATGCCACACTCCACACAGTAACATACTGCAAAATACTTCCTGCCACCAATTCCTCCATTTACTCCTATGGCTTCAGGATACCACTTGCTGATCACTATAATGAAAACTTCGTATGTACAGACTCATGTATGATGAAGCTGAGTAGAGTGCTAAACAGTCACGGTTAGCTGTAGCATGTGTTAATGGTCCACTAGCAAATTAATACTTACACATTGATCCTAGCCAATATTAATAAAGACAGCAGATGACTTATGTGCGTTATGGTTGTCATCACCACACACGATCTAGCTATCTCTCCTAATTTACAGCCCCCTGGTGACAAAGATATATTTTAAAATAGGGATGGAAAATGATAAGCTCATAGGCAGAATTCATCCCAGCTAACCGATTGCCTCCATTCTTCAAGCCTGTGTGCATTAGGCCAATTTTGACAAAGCTCCTGTTTGTAAGAATAGAATCCTCCCAATGGTCATTGCTATAAAGAAAGTTGTGAATTGAAAGGATTACCCCACTTCAACTTAGATTTGGATGCTGATGTGAAATCCACTTATAAACCAGGACCTAGTGTGGATTTTGGAACACTAGGAAAGGATGAGGAAATCTTAACCCATACCTTGGATACTGCCTGTTCCTCTTTGCTGGGGGAAACTGACTCCTCCTCTTTGGCAGCTGCTTCCTGCTTCTTCCACACTTGGATCTCTTCCTCTGCTTTCTTTGTGTTGGCGGGATGAGAAAAAAATAATAATCCCATTAAGCAAACACAGGTATCTCAACTAGACTATTTTTCAACCTTGGCAACTTTAAGATGTGTGGACGTCAACTCACAGAATTCTGGGAGTTGAAGTCCACACATCTTAAAGTTGCCAAGGTTGGGAAACACTGATTTACTAGACAGTGGGATGCTTTCCCCTCAACAAAGATCATGGCCCATTTCTCCTTTGCAAGCCCCGTTTTTCTTTCTTTGGAATAACCCCATGTAATATGGAAATGAGTTTTTAAGCTCATGGCATGCATTCTCCCATACCTAATTCCTGTTTTCAAGTAATTTATTTGCATCTTCTTAGAAGCACAAATAAATTACATTATTATTCTCTATTATTTCCAACTGATACCCCTTTGCATTTGGCCCTCAATATTATTAATGTAGTTCTTGTTGCTGTTGTTATATAAACTGCTTGAAAATGCATATATATAAATTAGATGAAAGCCAAAAACAACAACAACAAAATTGTGAGGGAGGCCCAAGTCAATTCCCACAAAGTTAAAGCTACAGATACAAATTCATCAGCACCCTACATCTAAGAACTGGTCAGTTGAAAGGAAAAGCAGTGATCTCCTCCTTGTGATGGTGATTAACATTTCTAATAACCAGAGTTCTTATCATCCTGGCATATAAAGTGGACACTTCAATAGAATATAGGACACGGATTTAACCTCTACATATACAAATATGATTTTCATATACAGGTAGTCCTTGGTTAACAATGACAACTGAGACTGGAATTTCCATCGCTAAGTGATGCGGTCATAAAGTGTGACATCATGTGACCATGCTACTTAGCAACGGCAGTTCCAGTACTTCTGGTTGCCATAGTTAAACAAATCCTGCGTCGTTGTTAAACACGATGTCACATGGTTGCCATTTGTGATCTTCCCTGCTGGCTTCCCTAATGACTTTGCTTGTCAGAAGCTGGCTTTGAAGCTCGCAAATGGCAATCACGTGACTGCGGGACCCTGCAACATAATTATGAGCCGGTAGCCAAGCACCCAGATTGCAATCATGTGATTGTGGGGATGCTGTGACAACTGAAACTTTGAGGACTGGTCGTTAAGCAAGGACCACCTGTAGAAGGTTGAAATATATTTCAGTTGTTGCCCTGATCAGCAGCGCATTGATCTGGGCCAGAGCAAAAAGCTTCCTATTTGGAGCATGCATGCTCTTAAAAAAATAGCCAGGGAAAGTTTAAGAGGACGGGGCGATTCTATTATAATAAAGATGGGAAATTTTGGCCCTATCTGACTTAATATCTAACTTCCACACCCTCTGCTTGAAATCTGCTAAGGATTTATCAAGGCCTAAAGTAAGGAAGGCTGGTGTTGACAGAACATAATGTATTAGATCGTGGTCAATTAGCTTCATAGGGTGGATACAAATCTATCATTCAGGGTAGGATGAACCAAGGAGATCCTCCAAAGGATTTGCTTTGCCCAAGACCTCAAAGGCACAGTTTACATGGGCCATCAATATTCTCTTCTGCAGATCCTAGAGCTTCAATTAACCTAGTAATTTATTTATTTATTTATCAAATTTGTCACCGCCCATCTCCTCCCATCAGAGGGACCTAGTAATAAAGGAAGCTCCTTACTGAGAGTTATGAGAAGTCTGTAATTGTTACATTTATTTTAATGTATAAACTTATCAAATATGCATGCATACTGAGGAATATGTATATGCAGAAACCTCTCTCGTTTAATACTAGAAGGAATTAAGATAAAAGAATGAGCTGCTATTATTAGGAAAAACTACTCTAACACTTTTGCTTATGAGCTACAATTCCATTCAGGCAATTGTCTATCAACCTAATCCATGATCCATGATCCTTTACCATGAAGCAGTTTTGTCTCCCTGCAATAATAATTCCTATGAAAGCATTAGAAATTATTAGTAGCAAATGCCATCTACAGAATGATACAAGGAAATGGGGCAATTTCAGGGGTAGACAATGTTGTAATTTTTGCAGTCATCTAAACCATTTGGAAGAGAACTGATGGACTCAGTCAACCTCCACCCAAAAATATATCAACTCATACCTAAACAATTATCATAATTATTTAACTAACTTCTACACCACAATTATTGTCAACCTTACATTTATTTAGTACAGTCCTCTTCAATGTGGTACCCACCAGATATAATGGAATTATATATTTCGTAACTCCCAGCCCGGATGACCAATGAGGTTTTAGGTTAAGGGAAACTGATTTAGCATATATTAAGAATTCAAGACTCCTTATATCCATCTTCTCACCAAACTTTACCAAACTTCAACAGAGCAAACTCCTTTAACAATCTTCATATTGCAGAAGTGACACAAGAAATAGAAGAGAGCAGCCATCTTGACAATCCCAGGTCCAGGCAAGAGATGAACCCAAACAGTCTCCTCCAGTCATTAGACTACAACAGATTAGAAGCAGGTTTTTTACCTGGTATGCTTTGATAAAGCGCACAAATGTGGGGAAGAACATAGTTGGCGGGGTAGTCTTGGGGTTCTCCCCAAAGTACTCCACTGTGGACTCATATGCCTCCTGTGGAGCAAGCAAAAACAACCACCAACTCACACATATTGGTATAAGAGCCCTTGTGTCAAACACAAACACTTTATTCTCTCTTTTTAGGTCTATGGATGTTATAGAATTTACAAACAGCCACTTGAAAACATGGTTTATAGTATGAGAATTCATAAATGGATTGTGGAGAAAAACACAGTTGTGATCTCCCAACATGTTGATAAGCTCTCTTCCAAGCCCAAGCCTGTAGTTCCCATTTGCTGTGATGCTCCTTTTAGACAAACCTCCCTTTCTCCTTACCTGTGCTGTTTTACTGTCTGCCTGAAGCTTTTCCAACATCTCCGTGTTGGTCTTTAGGAAATCCTTGAGAACGATGCTGTCATCCTGGCGCATGAACTCTTTGCGTGTGAGCTCCATGCCTCGCTGCAGGCTTCTCACATCTTGAAGCACACTGTCCAGCGACACTACAAAGGTGGGAAGGAAAGAGAAAAAGCATGGAGAAGTGAAGCAAGAACAGCCAGTCTGGATTACTTCCTTCTCACTTACTTGCCCCTTCAGATTCAATTTTTGTAGGGCAGGTGCTCTTCTTCCTATTACTATCCTGTATTTTCCATCGGCAAAGAGAAAGGGCAGCACCCTACCTTTCACCAGGAAGACAATTCACTGCTCTCCTCTTGCCCGTGACCCACCACACCATACCTGTCCCTGCTTTGTCCAGGAAGTGCAGCTCACTGGAAAAGTTCAGGAAATTAGGGTATTTCTCTTGGATCACCCGCACTATATAATGAAGTAGTGTCTGTTTCCGGTCTGTTGATTTCATGTCCAGAAGCTACAGAGAGAAGTAGCAGTCAGGCTAGGAAAAAACTAAGGCACCAAGGTGTTACAGAATACCTGCCCTTCCTGTTGTCTTTCTTTCCACATTTGTTTAATTCCCATGGGTTTGGGTCATGTAATATACAATATACAATATACAATCATAACTCTGACATTGTGAAGAAATGGTCCTTGGACTATTACTATTCCCCATAAGTTCAATGTCATCAGGGAACCCAAAGTTAGGAAATGCTGGATGGCTCACACCACAATAGCTTGGAAAAGATTACTTGAAAGCACAACCTACAGTACTGTGAAAGTCTGTTCTGAAATGCTCGGGGACACAAGCTCAGGGGGGCAGGGGTGTCTTTCCCTGTGGCTGATGCATAATTGGAAATCAGCATCTTCTTGCACCTTACTCTCAGTCTTAGCTCTTTCCTGATTTGTGGCCACAACCAACTTTCAGGTTCACACCCTACAGTTTGGCCATGCCTTGCTTCTAGAAGCAGGTCCTAAGGAATCTACGCCTCCTCCCCACCTACCGCATCAAGGCTCTGCAACCGGAATCCATAAGCTGCTCCCCGTTTGCTGCTGTTCAAGTAATTCCCAAATGCCAGGACAATCTGTGGAGAGGCAGGCAGGCAGGCAATCAAAATGAGTCAACGTCTTAGCTGAATCTAGGAACTGAAAGCATTGCTAGCCCAGGTACAGAGAGGAAGATACGAGGATATCATTTTATTGTATTGAATATGAATGGCCAATTAACTGGAAGACAAAACTGATATACATATTCATGAGGAAAAGGATATGAATGGTTATTAATCATAATAATTATAATACTGCTTTTACTATATCTCTGATTCCCAGTTACTGGGAAAGAGGGGATGAAGGCCATTGCTCCCGAGTTCTGTCTTTAGGCTTGGGAGATGAATGTCTAGGATGGCTCTTATGTTCATAGGGCACAGTATTTCCAAAAGTGCATTAACAGAGCAGAGTTCTACATGTCAATCAACTGGTTGCATCACATAAGCCAATAAGTTCATGAACCAAAGGAGCCTGTCTGCTGCCAAGCTCCAAGAATCAATCTCTCTTCCTCCCTCCCTCCCCTCCCCTCCCCACAGCCACACCCACATCAATAATTCACAAAGAAATACACTGGGTAGACTCTTCTTACTCAGTGCTGTCAAACAGACTCATGCCAGTGTGGCACACTGGATAACTTTGAGACAGTCCTAGTCCTCATGGGATTGTTGTGGGGAAAAAAAATCAGAATACTATGCATGCCACTGATTTCCTGGAGGAAATGTGAGACACAAATTAAAGACCTAACAAATTAAATAAATAAATAAAAGCATCCTGAGGTTTAAGGATATGTGGACAACAGTGTGTGACTCAGCTGTCAACATTCTGGGAAACAACTTATTTACTGTTGATCCAATAAATAAATATTGCTGACCAAAGAAACCCTGCCCTTCCCTTGACTTGAACGACTGTGGAGACCTCTTTATCTTTAAGGAACCTCACCTCTAAAATCTGGCGCAGTTTGGTAGATGACTTGAGTGACATTGAAGCAACAATCACAAAATTTAGTTGCTGTAGATGGAAAAAAAATGTGAGAATGACATAATCAGATTTCCTACTTACTTTGACATCTTCTGTCCCTAATTTCCTACCTACCTTAACTGGTCAGACATGACTTGGTGCTTGCACAGGGGACCTTTTACCTTTCACCTTAATTGGTATACCAATTGGAGCTAAGTGTAAATGTGGAAATTTTCAACTCAGTTACCAGACTTCCAACATTTGTATTTTGTGAAAACTTCACTTTCCTGTTTTGTGACCTTACTCTACAAACTTTTCTTACTTTTTTGATTTTTGTTTAATCATGACATCAGGAATGAATATTTTGCATATCATCAGGATAGGAAAAAAAATCAAATTCTTTAGCACCATGATTTTAGCTGCCAGAACTGTTAGGTGCTGCATAAGATACATAATAACCCAAGTTCGTCACCTGGATCTTTGCAAAGGGAAACAGTTGCAGCCTTTTCCCTACTCTGCTTTTAACATGCTTTGGGAATTCTTGATAATCCCTGATAATTCCACATAATGGTTTGGCAAGGCCTAGAAATGCTTCTACAATCAGCATATTCTGTGATGCTCACCAATAAATGCAAGCCGAAAGCAGTCTTCATAGCCAGTTTCCCTGTGCATTTCCCCTATAATCGGGCTTCTGAATATGAGTAAACTTTCAAAGGCACTGCTGCTGAAATTTAAAAATTCTCCCCAGAGAGACCGTTCCTATTCTTAAGCTGTGGTGTAAAAGATAAAAATCTTAGAGGATTTACTGCCTGCTGTTGTTTGATGCCATATGTGCCAGCTTTGTTCCTCTTTTCCCCAACAATACAGAATATTTGAAAATGCATTGCTACACTTAGCCCTGGACCTACTTCCTATATGACGTTGCGATTTACATTCTGCCCTTGCTAAGCCATTAAGCAAATGATGCCTTGTTTTTCTGCTACCTGGAATACATAATTCCATATTAAGAAGATAGAAGGATACTATTTTAGAAAAATCATCAATCAAGATAGTATGTCAACTTTTATATCTATTTGGCAGACTCTCCCAGTTGCTATTAACCCAAGACATTCCTGACTGACACCACCTCTTAGTTACAATCAATTGCCTGGTTTTGCTTCTTACTGGCAGAAGGAGCTGTACTGTATCTCCAAAACTGCCTAAGAATGTCATGATGTTCATGCGTTCTGTTAGGCGGGGAATTTTGCTGAATTTGATCATGAATTGGTCCTCATCCGAAAGCTCATCCAGTGGTCGCTGGTCCTTCTCATATTTGCGGATTAGTGTCAACTCATATTCCGTGGGGATGAAACGCATCAGCAACTCCAGAAAATCCAGACTGAGGGTCTGTAAGTCATATCTAAATGGGAATAAAATAGACCAGGAGTAACTGGTTAAGTAGGAGAGGACTACATTTCTTTAGGTAGCCAAACCAAATGTCATTACAGTACAGGTAGTCCTCAACTTATGACCACAGTTGGGACCAGAATTTCCATCGTAGGTCATTGCGGTTGTAAGTCAAGTCACCACATTACCGGATCCAATTTTACGACCATTTTTACGGCAGTTGTTAAGTAAATCACCATGGTTGTTAAGCAAATCACGGGCCATTAAGCAAATCACAGCAGTTGTTAAATGAATCCAGCTTCCCCAATGGGTGTATTTTGTCAGAAAATGGCAAAAAAGTTGCAAAATGCAATCACGTTACCGTGGGACACTGCAACCGGTCATAAATGTGAGCTGGTTGCCAAGTGCCCAAAATGTGATCATGTGACTGCAGGGTGGTAGTGCTATGTTTTGTGACTCTTGGAAGTGCTTTAGAGGCCATAAATCACCCATTCCAAGGCCGTCGTAACTTCGGACCATTGTTACGAACGGCTGTAAGTTGAGGGCTACCTGTAAATAGCCTCCCATCACAAAATTAACAGTTTTGCATATCATAGGCATTACTAATGTCAATATCGTGCACATATGCATATGTGTTTAATCCAATGTTCCCCTGACACCAGCAGATGGAATTGATGTGAGAATTCGGACATACTCACATCTGAATGGCTTTGCAAATGCTGTCAACAGCAAGCCCCCCTTTACGGAGGGTGATGGCCAGGTTCTTTGCCCGGTTGCATTCAATCAGTGAAACCTTACTGGGAGCTTTCTGTGATGTCTTTGCCTTTATGGAATTGAGGTTCATGCTGGGACCCTGAGCTTTGGTTTTGAACTGTTCTTCAAAGTCATTCATGTCAAGTTCCTGCACAAGAAGAAGCCAAAATAAATAAGGTGACATGTATTGGGTGGGCAGGGAAGAGAAAAGGAAAAGGAAAAACCAAAGGGGCACCTACCTGAAGGACTTTTTCATCATTGAGTTCATTGAAGATAGTCCCGTTGATCTGGTTAGGCTTCAAAGCAACCCAGTTGAAGACAGGCATGCGGAATTTGGTCTGTATAGGCTTCTTGATCTTGACAGCTTCCAAAGAGTAAGAAAGCTTGTAAGCACTTTGTAAACCTCTACCAGCACCAGAGATTTGTCTCTTCCCAATTTTGTTTTTCAGCGAGGCCCTTCTTGCAGATTGGGCACAGAATAGAAGAGAAACTCACATTTGAGATAAACTGGAACTGGCTAAACCTTTTCAAACCAGTAGAAAAGCTAGATTCAGTAGAACCATTGAGCAATCACTGATAAAATAGTGGATTGAGAAGACCTGGGTTGAAATTTACACAACTTAGGCAATTTCATGAGTGGCTGGAGAGTGATGCTGCCTGATTCACACAGCCCATAAAGCCAGAAGGTAGTTTGTTTATTTATTTAAATCATTTATATGGCCACGTGTCTCACAACAGGGACTCTGGGAAAAATATGATTAAAACCCACCAATTAAAACAATAACCTGTGGTATCCTGGGTAAATGACATCTTCCAATCATAGAAACGCATCAGCAACAGGGCTAACCTAACCTCCAGGCCTGAATGCCTGAGGAAAAAGCCAGGTCTTCAGAGTCTTACAAAAGGCCAACAGGGTCGGAGCCATCTGGATCCCTGGGGATGCTGTTCCACAAGTGTGGTTTTAGCTTACAAATATGTAATTATAATATATAAAGTACAGTTTATGACTTAGCACTAATGTATGATCTCAGCCAATTATAGGCTATTCAATAAACCATAGTTAAACAAATCACTGCTTAGCACAATATCTGAACCCAATCATTGTCTTTCAGCATAATTCTTTTTTATGTATGAAATTATAAGCAAAAGCAAGATATAAATGCAGTAGCTAAATAGAGATAAGCCAACTCTCAACATGGAATACAAATTCTACTCACTTTCTAATCTATAACCTGAGTATTCTTCTGGCTAGGAACTAGAATTTGGAGATGAAAGATCTCAACTTCTATTTCCTGCAAAAGGCTGCTGCCTCTGTTATTGTGGGGAAATTTGGTAATGTTATATGATATTTTGGGGAGGATCATTTGAAAACATAAGAAATCTGGCAAGTAATTTGCCATATTTTCTCCCTTCCCAAAGTTACTGTTTCCAGAATCCCTTTTACACTTACCAATAACAACCACCAAGCTTTTGTCATTGAGAATTCAATGACTATCCAAGAAACATCATATAACATTGCTAGGGGTGTTCCACGTAACCTGTTAAGCTGAAAATCTATTAGGTTCAATGAGCTCATGGGGGTTCTGACTACACATGTCCAATATAGAATTGCCCTGTTAATTTACATGTATCAGCATAAACCCTTAAATGATTAATTTTTAAAATCCATTTTTTTTACCGACAGATTATGATTTTTAATGTAAATTTTTAGAAAACTGCAAGATGAAAGCACCATCTCAGAGGAAGTATTCCAACTCTAAAATACCTGAATATGTTATTTATATTTAGTTATTTTAAATATTTAGATTTTATCGTTTTCCCACATACAATAAGATACCCAAGGCACCATATAAATTAATACCTTTAAATTCAAAGAATGCTTTTCCTGCATTAGGAACTGAACAATACAGACCACTGAATAAGATTTCAAGTTTTATTTCCATGCAGATTCAGCCGATTTATTAACTGATACAATCTTAAAAAGGTAAAGGTTTCCCTTGACGTAAAGTCCAGTCGTGTCCGACTCTAGGGGGTGGTGCTCATCTCCGTTTCTAAGCCTTGGAGCCGGCGTTGTCATAGACATTTCCGGGTCATGTGGCCAGCATGACGACTCGGAACGCCGTTACCTTCCCGCCGAAGCGGTACCTATTGATCTACTCACATTTGCATGTTTTCGAACTGCTAGGTGAGCAGGAGCTGGGACGAGCAGCGGGAGCTCACCCCGCTGCGCGGTTTCGAACCGCCGACCTTCCGATCGGCAGCTCAGCGGTTTAACCCGCAGCGCCACTATATATGACTAAATTCACAATTCTTTTGGGAGCTGCTGACCTGAGAAATTACACAAAGTAAATACATATATATTATTATGCACATGGAATGCCTGTCAAGAAAGAGTCACTATATATTCAACTTACCTGCAGGGACTGTACTTGCTGGCAGAGTCATTCCATCAGCCAGGGGAGGAGGGGGTGGGGGAGGAGGAGCACCTGGGCCATCCAATGCTAAGAGGGGCGGTGGAGGCGGCGGTGGCGGTGGCGGGGCTTGGGGTACAGTTCCAACCACAGATGGTGGTGGGGCAGGTGGAGGCTCACTGGCCCATGGTAGGGGTGGTGGTGGTGGTGGTGGAGGAGGAGGAGGAGGAGGTGACAGGTCTTCCTCTTGAGAAGATGGGAAAACCACAGAGTCACTGTCTTTCATGAAAGGCAGAGGTGGTGCTGGTGGTATTTCTGGAGCAAGAGAGGGAACAGGGGATGTAGATGGGGAGGGGTAATCTGAAAGAAACAGAACAGATATGAGGAGTGCCTCCCTGTCCTACCCACTGGAAGATAATCCTGCCTAAGTCTCCTGGGAAAGAAGAGGAATAAATTATGAGCCAACCACTTTAAAATACTTGTTCCTATATGACGGTGGTGATTTCTCAGCTAGCACATATCATGCAAAACCCCAGGAGACAAGCTATCTGGGAGTCCATGGGGTACAAATGTTGATGGGCTGGAGCAATTCAAATTGCAAATGGAGGGTTGCCTACCTGAATAGTCTTCCATTAAGACAAAACAATGCAAAACAAACAAACAAACCCCCTGTTATGTACATAACTGAGAGAGGAAAAGTTCTAAACCATTCTTGTCCTCGATCTGCTAGCTGCATATGGGGACATATTCATCTAGGGCAGGGTTTCTCAAACTGTGAATGGTGAACTGTCAGGCAATCACCAGCAACTTGAGGATAACAATTTTTAATGTATTTAAGGGATGGGACCTTAACACAACTGAAGTAGTGAAAAATCTATTTGCTGCAGAGTAGAACTGACACCTGCCTATTTATTTATTTGGTATGGGTGCCACTAGACTGGTAACGGTGGGTGGCTAAAAAGAGATCCTGGACAACTATTACTGGATATTGGCAATTGATCGATAAAGACTACTGATAGCTCTGTTTGACTTCTCTCAGAAATACTTGTTTCCCTCTGGCATTTCTGCCGGCAGAATAGCAAGTCCAAATTCTTTGGAGTGACTGTAGAAGTGTATGTGTACATAAAGTACAGTATTTTTATCCTCTTTGCATATAAAGTTGTAAGGTTCTATAACTGGTTTACTTCACATATACGTAAAGGTAAAGGTAAAGGTTTCCCTTGACGTAAAGTCCAGTCGTGTCCGACTCTAGGGGGCGGTGCTCATCTCCGTTTCAAAGCCTTGGAGCCGGCGTTGTCCATAGGACACTTCCGGGTCATGTGGCCAGCATGACTCACGGAACGCCGTTACCTTCCCGCCGAAGCGGTACCAATTAATCTACTCACATTTGCATGTTTTCGAACTGCTTGGTGTGCAGAAGCTGGGACGAGCAACGGGAGCTCACCCCGCCGCGCGGTTTCGAACCGCCGACCTTCCGATCGACAGCTCAGCGGTTTAACCCGCAGCGCCACCGCGTCCCTCACATATACGTAGATTCACATATAATTTGTAAAATTAAGCAATAAATTTCTTGCCTAACCATAACCCCAATGAAATATTTTGTTTTATTCAACTAGAGGTTACACAGACATTTACTACTGTAGATTGGAGGTGTCACAGAATTGTAATGTTTAAGAACACCCAAGAGAAGAAAAAGCACTCAAAAATATAATTCTTCATTTGTACTGCAAAATGCTCCAAGTATGGGTTCATCTTGCTTGTTCCATGGGACTGTACCTGTGCTAGTTGATGAAGATGCTTCAATAGTAACGGAGGAGGCTGCTGCAGTTTCTATAACAACAGGGATGACCTCAATGCCAATGATGATGTCACCGCCAGGCCCCCGCTGAATCCGGATTAAACCCCTGTCTTCTAGCTTTTCCAGGTTGTGCTCCAAGGCAGAGTATTGTGGGGATACTTCTGCCTCTTGTAGCAGCTGCATTGGGAGCCAAGAGGGACTTTCTGGCTTGTTAGCTTTGCTGATTTGATCCAGTTTGTTCTAAGAGAAAAAGTTTAGAGAATCATAGGTTTTGAATGGAAAACTAGTGAACTTGAGCAGATTCTACTTCCTGAGATCTTACATACTGTATGCTGCTATGGTGTGGACTGGACTTGAAACCTATTTTCCTATATATTTTTTTTTTTTTTTTTAAATCCTGGGATTATTAGAATTAAAAAAAACAACACACTTTATACAGCTCACTAGCTTGTATCAGTTTTGGGAAGAAAAACATACCAGGACAGATACCCTTCAGAGCTGAATGTAGCCTGTGTCAATGTGACAGGTTCAGAATTTCAGACATCCCTATTTGCATGATACACTTAATTGATCATGGCACAGGGGAAGATTGATGTGTCGGGCAAACAATATAACCCAGCCAACCACTCCACTCAAGTAATCTTGAGAGATTTACTTTTCGACCCAAAGAGCTATTTGGGACTAGATAACTTTCTCTAGTACAGGCAGTCCTTGCTTTACAACCATTCATTCAGTGACCATTCAAAGTTATGGTGGCGCTGAACGAAGGGACTTAATGACCGGTCCCTGAAGTTACAGCCATTGTAGTGCCCCTGCGGTCACGTGATCAAAATTTGGGTGCTTGGCAGCCTGCCTGCACTTACGACCACAGGGGCAACTCCCCCCACCCCCCATCTCCCCACTCCCACCTATGCCCTTTTGGCCCCCTGCACTCCATGGCCCCTGCTGCCTTAGCTGACCTTCGCCGTCTTCTTGCTCCCGCTGCTGACCAAGCATGCCCAGCCTGGCCCTTTGCAAGGCGGCTGCTGGCTGCACAAGGTTTTCTTCCCAAGGCCCCACACAGTGGTTTCCTCACGAGACTTGGGGAAGATGGCCTCACGTGGCCGGCAGCTGCCTTGCAAAGGGCCAGGGTAGGCATGCCTCATCAGCAGTGGGAACAAGAAGACGGCGAAGGTCAGCAGGGGCCTTGGAGTGTGAGGTGGCAAGGGCAGCTGCAGCTGGGACTGCGCTGGGGCAGCTGCGGCTTCCCGGGACACAGTGGCTTTGTGCCTCACTGCTGGGCCAGGCTGGGGCTGGGCTTTGCACTACAAAGGGCTTCATGCTGCACTGCAGCTCAGGGGCTTTTTGCTGCCCCAGAGCCACGGCGTACCAGGAAGTCCCTGAGCCACAGCATATTCTTTCCCCACCTTCCTGAACTTGTACCACACCACAGCAGCCCCCTCCCCCAACTCGTGCATGGCCTGTGCTGGCCCTCCTAGGCCTCCCCCACCCCCCTGTGGCACCCCCGTGCTCCTTACCTAGGACTCCTGCCCCTTCCTGTTTAATGACCCACACGTCTTGGGGTTATGATGGCAAACAGGACTGCCTGGGATTGCTGTCGCTAAGTGATTCAGTCACATGACATCGCACTTTACAACTGCATTGCTTAGTGACAGAAATTCTGGTCCCAACAGTGGTCATAAGTCAAGGACTAACTATAACTGTATTGTTCAAATGGCTTACGAGGGATTGATGTATGTGTATTCTGCAAAAATGAGGCCTTTCTACTCACTTTTCCTCCACTGTTTTTCTTTTACCCTTTTTCTTCCTGGGGGATGAAAAAGAGTAAAAAGCAGTGGAGAATAAGTAAGTTAGCCCCATGACGCTGGCTTTTGTGGAGCTGATCCTGACTGCACCATCACCATTTTTTTAACCTTCAGGAATTAAACAAGCAAACAAACAAATAAATTTAAAAGCCAGGAAGTGAGAAAGGGAGAGACAACCATTTTTTGTGGCAGCTGGGAGGACTAAAAAAGTGGCTGACCAACCACTGACCTCGCCATCTCCAGACTGTGTTGCAAGAAGAGAAGATGAGGGGAAGAGTCGAGGATCAGGTCAGCCAGTCATGTGAACATGGCAATTGTGTTGAGCTCCTTATATTACATTAGTGTTCTTCCACTAGTACAGGAACTTCTCATCCATTACCTGATTAATCCTACATATCTGTCCACTGTATGCAGCCTGTGAGCTTTCTGGAGGGGTGACTATGCTAGATGGACACTTGGCCTGCTCCAGCAGATCTCCTAGTTAGGTATGCAGTTCAGTTCAAAGGCTCTGACTTTACCAGGAGTGGTCCAATCTCAAAACAGACTGTTCTGGTTTCAGTTCAGATCCATTTTGAGGTTCTATCTGTTCTAGTAAGGTTGGGATGAGCCTGAATTCTTGTAAGATCAGAATTTCCACGGTTGGAAGGGGATGTTTTGGGTCCAGAATCTTTTATCTTGAAACGTTTTGCACTTCTTTTCCTAATCTTATTTTGAAATCAGTTCTGATCAACAGCACTCATAACTCTTTTCCTTCTGCTTCCATACCGGCTCATCACTTGTTCTTGCTCTCAGGGCCTCCAGCTCACTGCGTGACTGATACAGCTGTTTCTCTAGCTCAGCAATCTTGGCCACAGATTCATTTTCTGCATCCTGGAGTTTCTCGGTGAGCTGTGAAGAGAATCACTGTATTGGGAATCTGTTTCGGGAGGGCAAACCTGTAAAGCAGAGTCAACAACCAATACCCTGTGCATTCAAGCAAGGATGGGCTTTGTGCACATACATTGCAGGTGCTGGGATGGAATATACTTTCCTTGTGGCCCGAGGACAGGATTGTCACCAACCAACCCGCCTTCCTGAACTGCTGCTTCTCAGTCACCTTCAAATGTGCACTGTCCATGGGACTTGCTTAGTCAGCCCCCATACCTGTCCAACCTCTTCTTGCAAATCCTCCATGTGCTCCAGAATGGCATTTTTGGTCTCAGTATCCTCCAGCAGGGCACCTACATCAAAGATGTTATCCAGGTAGGCTTGGATCTGCACTTGCAGCTTGTCACTCTCGGTACAACGCAGCTTCTGATAAATCAAAGGAGGCAAACCTTGATTTAAAAGTAGGGCCAGGATGATCGTTCTTTACAGTATATCCTTTTGGAATGATAAATGTCAGTACATGGTCCATCTGCATGTGTTTCTTTTTCTTGTTATTTTTAAAGAAAATGTTTGTAGGCGTATTTTAATTCTTTTGTTTGTGATACAGAAACCAAATAAACATGCTAAAAGAGTCAGGGCGGGGCATTTTTCCCAGAACATTTTTTGAAGATGCTCTGATCAGACCCAAGCCTACCGCAATTTTTTTATTTCTTCATGACTTATACTTTATAGACTAGAGCGCAGACATTTATGCTTCAGTTTTAAAATGAAAGTTTACTTAGTAGATTGACATGTGCTCTTGATAAGAAAAGTAAAATAGAAAAATGCAAACACAGCTATGAGGAACTTAATTCTCATTTCTACCAGTATACAGAAGACAATTTCCAAAAGTAATAAAACGGGATCCGGAAAATAGGTAGAGGAGCACAAATACTCCATCTCTATCTCCTATTCTGAATAATGTAACATCTTTACTGTGTTAACTAATGGCTATTGCTTGTTTCCAACGATGGCACACATTTCAGAATTGCTAAGCACTTTTGAAATGAAGAATAATTAAGAGGAAATTAAGAGCAATTAAAAACAACTACACACCTCTAGGTACTCATCAAGTCCCAACTGCGTAAACTCGTATTGCAAGAAGGCACGGAAGTTCATGTTCTCCACAGAATGAACCACAATATTGATGAACTGCATACAAGCCACCTAGATGTTTCGAAATGGGAAGAAAAATAAAAAGTGTTAATTCCTAAACAATTTACAATTTTGAAGGGCTGGTATTTTGGTGGTTAAGACTCTTCTGGTGTGCGGACTTTTGTTATCTGGTTTCCATACTTTTTGCTTGTTATATCTCTGTCTTTACACACAAATATATGATTTATATCATGTTTTAAGTATTCAGGTATTAACTTTGGGAGAGCCAGTTTGGTGTAGTGGTTAACACACCAGGCTAGAAGCTGGGAGACTGTGAGTTCTAGTCCCGCCTTAGGCACAGAGTCAGCTGGGTGACCTTGGGCCAGTCTCTCTCTCTCAGCCCTAGGAAGGAGGCAATGGCAAACAATATTCAAAAATCTTGCAAAGAAAACTTGCAGGAACTAGTCCAGGCAGTTGCCAGGAGTCAACACTGACTCAAAGGTGTGCATGCGCGCACACACACACACAACTGAGCCCAAATAAACAGATTCTACCTTGCAGAATCTCAACTTAACCTATTTTTAGAGTCAGTTTGGTGTAGTGCTTAAGGCATCAGGCTAGAAAGCAGGAGACCGTGAGTTCTAGTCCTGCCTTAGGCACAAAGCCAGCTGGGTGACCTTGGGCCAGTCACTCTCTCTCAGCCCTAGGAAGCAGGCAGTGGCAAACCACTTCCAAAAACCTTGCCAAGAAAACTGCAGGGACTTGTTTAGTCACCAGGAATCAACACTGACTCGAAGGCACCAAAAAAATTAACTTGGTTTTTTTGAAAATTAGAAGTAGTGTTTATTGACATTGGGAGTTTCAGTACTTTTTTTAAATTATAGGGAATATATATTAATTATATATTAATTATATAGTTAATTTAGTTTTTAAGCCCCTTATTAAGTATAATTTTAGGATGCTTTATTGAGTTCTTACTAAGGCTGAGTATGCTTCGAAAATGATTCAGAAGAAATGCTTAAGATTTTACCCAAGCCCAAAACAGCTAGAGATACTGTTTGTCAAACTATCAGTTTGTACAAGATTTCTCCAACCTGATGATGGTAAGCATGGCTGTGCCTCTGTAAGGACTGGTATCTTGTTTTCAGGATCTCTTCTCTCATCCTGAAGCTGTGCCTTGAATTACTGCATGAACTTGAATAATTGAACTATTCTTTTTAATTAGGGCAATAGTGGAAGGCATAGGAAACAGGCCAGAGGGTGGCATGAACAGCAGCTAGTTTCATGGCAGTGTGTGAATGCTGGAGGAGAGCATTAGAGGAAATCTTGTGGGTGACCAAGAAACCAGCCTACAGCCAGCCCTTCTGCTCCCCCCTTTGTGTTACCATGAAATCTATGTTGCTGTCTTCATTTCGGAAATACTCCATCAGCTTCTCAAAACGGTTCTTCTCGCCACAAACCTATAAAGAGAGAAAGGGAAGGAATTCTGTTTGATTGGCACTGCAGAACTGCCATAGCAACAAAGAGTTTAAACTGCATATATATATACACACTAGGAGCCTCCAGCAGCCAGGCCCAAGTGTTTTATTCTCTGTGCCCCCATGGCAACCACCAAAAAGGAAACCACTCACTGCTTAAAACACTTCGTGTCAATAAACTTGTAGAGGATCAGATGGCAGGGCCACTGGATTTTAGCAAGCCCTGTGAGAAAGCAGTAATTGTTTAGCCTTCGTAGTGTGCTGTGAGTGGCACTCCAAAAAATAAGTCAGCTCAAGATAAAATAGGTGAGGTCAGGACAAAAAAGGACAGTTAAGTATATAGTTTAATATTTAATACATTTTTTTCTTTTGTCACATTTGAAATTACAGCTTGGCAGGCAGCTATTCTGGGAGAAGCTTTGTGGACACTTGGCCCTGGAGCCTCAGCTTGCACACACTGCTAGAAAGCCTCTGACTCCATCCTGGCTACTAAGCCTGAGCAATTAAACTAGTGCTACTTGGGTCTGTATTTCATTGCTTACCAGCTGGCTGCCTCACTCCTTGCCAGCTCAGGTGTCTCTTATCTTCTCTCACTTACTTACTCCTTCAGGCTGCCAGTCCAGTCCTAGCTCCTCTGTCCTGAAAAATGGCTTCCTTGGGGGAACAATAGGAGAATACCTTTCCTCTTTCACCTAGCTCTAGTTCCCAGAGTCCCTTCGAATGGAAGCCATGACAATTTTGGACTGGAAGCCACGTAAACTTTAGCACAGATCTGAAACGAGATGTTTGTAATGGCACTACTTGATTTGTCTTACTCGAAGAGACAATAAGGTGGATGGCTGTCTATGCACATTGTAGCCCTGTCTAACCCAGCTTTCTTTTTTCAGCAAATGATAAAATAATTACACTATAATCTAACTGGGTGAGAAAGGTTTGGATTTTAATATAAATCTTATCCTGGCTTCACCATCCTACAACTTAAATACTGCTCATTTGTGCTATCCCACATTAATAACATGCATACATATGAGAACTGGTATGCAAGTGAAACCCAAGGTCACTTCTGGCATTACAGTGAGAAATTAATGCCAAATTTAAGTTATCTGGAGTGTGCCCAACAAAAAAATAATTTGGGTTAATTCAAGGTTTATTGCATCACTCAAAGAGGTGTAGAAGCTTAAAAGAAAAAAAAGGGACAAATGTGAGAAAATGTAGTTACATAGTTATAATCACATCATAAGAGTCTGCAGAGGAAGAATAAAGGATGGAAATGGTGTCATGATGCACACAACACAACCTGCATACTTGTGCAGAAGGTTGGGATGCAAGCACATAAGGGCAGAGTTTGCGTCACAACATCACTGCACATAAAATCCCTCCTCAGTCAAAGTTTATGTCTGGCATATACAAAACTGGGAGGTTTAAGTATATTATAAGGCTTGAGAGTGCTTATGCTTTGCACACATTTCCATAGGAGATCATGAAGACATGCGTGAGAATTATGTGTGCACCAATGTACATGGTATTACACAGTAATACATACAGGCACAACCATGCCTAAAATATCTCTTGACCAGAGATACTATTATAACTCCTCCAAGTATTACTGCTGCAGTCAGCTCCTTCACCTATGATAGATGTCTGATTTAGGGGGTAGTGGTTGGTAAGAGAAGGGGAAAAAAAGAGGTTTTCCCCGGGGGCTCTTCCCTCTCTTTTGCCCAGTTGCCATTTATAATGTAGATAAGGCTACCAGATCTCACTGCAAAAATCCAGATGACTAGTAGAGGGCAGCAGGGCACTACATTATTCTACTGGTCATCCAGATTTTTGCAGCCCTGGTCTGGTAGTTTAGCATTTTTGAAAAGATCAGATGTGCTGCTTTCCACCTGCAAATGGAGAAACCGTTTCCAGGATGTATTTTGAACCCATAAAAGAACCAAATACCCTCACACAGACCCAGTCCCTTTCAGGCAGCCCTGAATGTGAAGCTCTCAACAGTGATAAATCTTTCAAAATTACTCATTTACAAGAATTTGCTTCTAGAGCAAACAGGATACTTGGCAGCCTGACCAGTACAGGAAGATTACAGTATTTAGTAAACATACAGGTAAGCTCAGTAACATAAACAGATTTCAAGTTAGTGCAGTTGCTCTCTGTCTAGGGATGGTCATTATTTGTACCTTACATGTGTTTAACATCTGCTGTATTAGCTGGTATTCTGGGTTTATTTCAATAATCTTCATTGTTTTTTAAGCCTGATTCTCATGAGCCACTTTATGGGCCAACTGTAGATTGTTCAACCATGTTGGGAATAGGATCGGTTTGTACCTTCCTGTTCAATAACTGGGATTCCTCCCTGCCAAAGGCTTTAGTGCAAACCACCTGTTCTACTGTCCAGCAAATTTTATCCTGGGCAACTTAAGTAGCCCCTTGTCAGATATCCGTGGGTCATTTTACAGATGATAGTATGAAGACCAAAGACCCAACTTTCCCTTTTAACTCCACTTACTTATTTAGTGTATCCCATTTCCAGAGGCTTTTACAACATCTCTGGGGATTCCCAAGGAGTGTATTAAAAGCCGAGCTAAGCAAAGAAGGGTGATTTCCTCCCAATGTAATCACAAGCTTCAAATGAAGAATATTTTTCTGGATGGCAGCACAGAGAGACTTGCTCTGATCTCATTAATTCCCAGTCTGCCTCCCAAGAGATTCAATTTGCATTTTAAAAGGTGCAGTGATAAGTGCAAAGTTATTTTTTTAACTATGTATATGGATACTACATTCATTCTCACTATTCATATGTACATACTACATTATAGTGAGAGGACTTATGCATTTGCTTCTGCTTTCATTTCTAAAAGCCATTTAAAATATGTATTTAAGCAAAAATGTGGAAGCTTTGAAAACCTCCGCTTTCATTCTTCAGTTCTTAGCAGTCCAGTTCGTCTGGACAAGGGTTGAGTAATGTACAGGCACTGACAGCGAAGGAATCCAAAATAAAATATATGGCGCTGGTTTCTATTGCTGTGACCCCTCCGTTACCCCATTTCACAGCATCAGCACTTACCCTTCCCCTCATACTGATTTAAATCTGAAAGTGTGTTACATTCTTTCATCTGAAAAGTCTATTTTGAAAGGCAAGCAAGTAATTATTGATTTGCTTCTACAGAAGTTCAGCATCTGTGCTTCCACATGAGTAACTGTCCTGGGGATACTTTCCCTATACTGTAGGTGGGCCATCCTGCTGCAACCCTGCATGGGGTAGCAATGAAATGTACCAATCATATTTCAAACAAACTCATAGCAAAACTGAGTAATTTTCAACCCACTGAAGTTTTTTTGGAAAGAGAAAAAGGTCTGAACACTAAGTCACACAGTCACTCAACTTGTGATCTTCTTGAGTATATTTTGGCATCAGTCTTGATAGAAATTTTGGGAAAGGTCCACTCAGTGGAACAAAAGGTGAAGATATAGCAATGCTGATTTGATGCCTTTTGAAGGAAATGAATATATACACATTGCCATCTAAGAGATGAGTTTTTGTAAGACTGTTATATCTAGAGTTTAATATTATCTAACTTTTAACTTGTACACATGGAACCTTTTAAAAATGTAATTACAATTGTTTTATATTAATGCCCCAATTTTAGTAAACAATCACTTTAGCTGAACACCAGCATCACAGCAAGAAAGTAGAGTTCACAAACCTCTTTGAAGTTGTCAAAGGCAGCCAGAATAATGTCGTGCCCTCCCCGGACCAAGCAAACAGCAGCCAGCAGCTCAAGGACAAGAGCTTTAGTTCTGCAATGTGGAGGACAATGAGGGGAAAGATTTTACATTCTCCCAAATATACTGGGGACTAAGAATGAAAGCGCTGTACTTGGAAGAGGGTGATGGAGGTCAATGACTAGAGGCAAAGTCCCAAGAGGGGTGAACAGCTTGATAGAGAAGTGAGGGAAAGAAATTAATCAAGTGAGTGAGCTGCCTAGCTGTCTTCCCAGCAGAAGAAAGCCTGACCTGCTTGCTTGAGTCTTCTGCATCAGTTTACCTGAATTCAGATCTTTAGGACTATGCCTAATTTTTGCTTCTCAACTATGATTATATTGGTGGACTTTGGGCATGTTTGTGCTTATACCAAGGACAGAGTTAGTTAAAGGTCCTTTAGGTAAAAGCACACAGGGAAAGACAGTAATAGGATAAAGAACAACAAAGTCCCAAAATTGCAACCAGCACTTAGGGACAACCAGAGAACTTTAAAGGTATCATTTCTGTACACACCACTTGACCTCTCAAGAGCTACACTCTGTCTATATAGACAGAGCATCTGCCCATATACTGTAGGCAGGAAATTGCATTGGTTGGTTTGTGGCTTGACATGTTATGTGAACAGAGTCAGTATGGTTTGTAAACTGTGATTTAGGGACCAGCATGGGTGAACCCTACATTTGTAGCTTATTCAACAATCTATTGTTAAAACAAGTAATGGCTTAGGGAAATGTTTGAACTCACTCATAGTGTTGGACCAACTAATTAAGAAGAGAACTGCAACCAAATGTTCATGGGAAAGTATTGCTACTTGGAAGTTTAGTTTTGAACAGATGTAATATAGGAGGCTAAATAATGTTTACTGCTTACATGCTGCAGAAATTCTATTTTTTGACATATGCATAAATGTGTAAACTCTTAACCCTTAAAATAAAATATTTAGCTTTCCTAGAATAGAGCTGTCTATCACTGATCTAAATCTGTGAAAGAATGTAAGAGTTGCCCTCTTCTATTTGGATTACAGCTCCATCTAATCCAGCATCTTGCTTCCCACAGGGCCAGCTAGATGCTTTTGGGAAGCTAGATAGATAGTACTAATTGTTTGAATTTGTAGATTGTTTTTAAGCTATGATTTTTTAACCATATACTTCTGAATAATCCACATGCAGCTGAAATCATATAACTTAATCTATTATTTACAAATCAAAATGGTTGGTTTTACATTACACACTAAGGCAAAGACAGCCAAACCTCATTATGATTTTGTGCAATGTGTGAATCGACTTGTTGAACAGAGGTAGACTCCAGGTCCCTGAACACCAGTACTGTACTCTTTGCCCCAATATACACTCTGAGAGCTGTTACCAGTCACAAGGCAAAGAGTTTTAAGCAGGGCTGAGTTCCACTAACTCCCTCCATGAAAAC